>NC_083876.1:28757856-38757856 GCF_032452875.1 Bos javanicus | reverse complement strand
GGGCTACCATCTCAGAGTCACTTGGCCCTTCTCCTTTACCCATGCTGACATAAGGTCAGGGGACTCTGCCAGCCAGATTAGACATGAACCCTCTGATCATAACTGGGTGATCTGGAGGGATGTAGCTTTGCAACATTTTGGGTTGACTGTTTTGGGACTTGTGGCTTTTGGTGATGGTAATCTTTCTTGCTAATCATGTACCTATTGTTCTATATGGTCCACTCTTGTTTGCTGCAAATAGGCTCAATGGAAAGGAGGAAATGACAGAGGAAGAAGACACTTTGCTTGGCAGCACTTGCAGACTTTCTGGAGTGCAGACTCTATGGCGTGATGGGCTGCCCAGCCCAGGAACCGTGGAGGCTGACACCAGCTGTGGGGGAGGTCTGTGCATCCAAGGCCAGTGACGTCATGAGCACACAGCCCTGCATTTGAGAGGTGGGAGGACAGTGGCTCCTACAGCACACAGAGGTTCCCTCTTATCTTCACTTAGCTCCTGACTTCTGAGTAGAGGCCAGGGGCTGGCTGGGGGGTGGCAATGCAGAAAAGGAAACCAAAAGATGGAACTCAAAACTTACTTGTCACTTGAATTTTCACTTTTGGATTCTGGCCAATGGCTCTTTAATTTGAGTTAAAAACAAAACCCCACAGAACTCCAATGCTAACTTTGAGTCCTCCAGTTCTCCTGAGAAGGTAGAGAGAATAAAAAGCGTCTGAGCAGATCAGAGAGAATAAATGGACACTGTTGGATCCACAAGATTAGGCCAGTTAGACCCCCACCAGGCTCCTGGCAAATCCTGCATCAGACCCAGGCCACCCTCCTGGTTACAACCAGCACAGCGACTCAGGACCAGGAAATACAAATCTGATCACAGCCAGTCATGAGCAGAGAGCTTAAGACAACCGCACCCCCAGGCCTCCTAAGTGAAGGACGTGGGTCTCAGACCCCATGTATTTCTCATTTACTTGAGAAAACAGTGGACTCACGCAGTGTTACTATGTAGCTAACAATTAAGTTAGTGATGTCACTTTGTAACAGGATAAGTAAAAACAAATTCGAATCTAGAGACAAATCATTCTTTTCTTATGTTTTCTTCCTATAACAAGTGCCAGGGTCAGGTCTAAGAGGGAGGCACTTGACCTGGGGGTGAAGTGTAAAGAGACGTCAAAAAGCTCAGCCATCAGGATAAAAAAGATTGCACTGAAATATTATTTATTTTGATTACTGAGGTTTTTTGGGGGGGGGGGCCACACTTAAATTATGTGCCCTAGGATGTTGCCTCATTTGCCTCTCTCTGGTCCCAGCCTGTTGAAGTTCATCAGCTAACGGGTTAAGTGACTAGAGGGTGCATGCGTGCTAAGTCGTTTCAGTGGTTTCTCTTTGCAACACTATGGACTGTAGCCCGCCAGGCTCCTCTGTCCGTGGAAATCTTCAGGCAAGAAAACTTGAGTGGGTTGCCATTCCCTGCTCCAGGGGATCTTTCCAACCCAGGGATCAAACCTGCATCACCAACCTCTCCTGCACTGCAGGAGGATTCTTTCCCGGTGAGCCACTGGGGAAGCTCAGTTACAAAATTATAGGGGAAACTAACCAATAGATTGAAGAAAGACTCTTCAAATGCAGCCTCAGTTCAGTTCAGTTGCTCAGTCATGTCCATGTCTTCTCGACCCCATGGACCGCAGCACGCCAGGCCTCCCTGTCCATCACCAACTCCCAGAGTTTATTCAAACTTATGTCCATTGAGTCGGTGATGCCACCCAACCATCTCATCCTCTGTCGTCCCCTTCTCCTCCCACCTTCAATCTTTCCCAGAATCAGGGTCTTTTCAGATGAGTCTACTGTTGGCCAAAGATTTGCACTTTTAGGAGTTACCCTAAGCAAATAACAAGAATGCACACAGAGGTTTAATAGTACTCACAGTATTATTCATGACAATAAAAAATTGGACACAATCTAGCTATTCACCACTACAGGTGATTAACAAAACACAGTTTCACACCAGATTTCTATGCAGCCATTAAAAATGATAATGCGGCAAAATATCAATAAACTTGGGAAACGTTCATGATTCAAAGTCAAGGGAAACACACACGTTATAAAACACTAGATAGACACACACTCCTATCTCTCCTACTTTCGTTCTCCTCTATAATCCATCCTCTACACGGCAATTGCAGTGATACATGTTTTTTAAGTTACTCCTAGTCTTAAAATGAAATCCTATTACATTTAGAGTAAATTTAAAACTATACAGCCATCCTTGCTTGGCCCTTATCTGTCTCGCCTCCTCTGCTACAGCCTCCCTTTCATGCCTCTTCTTTGGGCTGCCTTCAGGGCCTCTGCACAAGCTTTTCCCTTTGCCTAAAATGCTCTCCCCGCAAATTCCCATAGCTGGCTCCTTCCTGGCATCAACTCTCAGCTGGCCACTGCCTTGTCACTCTATCATATCACTCTGTTCTATTTCCTTCATAGCACTTAACTCTGTCAGTAATGACCTCATTTACTTATTTTCTTGTTTACTATCTCCCCCAGTGAGAATGAGAGCCCCGTGGGGGCTTTTCCTGACTCTTCACTGTGTACCCACAGGGCCCCTGGCTATGCCTGGCACAGGACAGAAACCTAGCAGACAGATGCTGAATGACCGTGAGGAGACATTTATATGTGTACACATAGATTAATACATATACACATGCATATGGATATAATTTGCCAAAAAAAGTTCTGGGAGAGCATAGTACAAAAGAAATCTCTGGATACTGAGATTCTAGATGGTTCTAAATTTCTTCATTTTGCTTTTTTTCATTTTGTAACAATAATAACATGCTACTTTGGAAATAATGTGCTGTGCTTTTAGATGCTTAGTCATGTCTGACTCTTTGTGACCCCATAGACTGTAGCCAGCCAGGCTCCTCTGTCCATGGGGATTCTCTAGGCCAGAATCCTGGAGTGAGTTGCCATTCCCTCCTCCAGGGGATCTTTCCAACCCAGGGATCGAACCCAGATCTCCCACATTGCAGGCGGATTCTTTATTGTCTGAGCCAAGTTATTTTCTCTCTGTTTGTTTTTTAGAATAGGGTCACTAAGAAAATGCTGCCTGACTATAAACTGGATTGAGACCAGAACCACAGGATGCCAGAAATGGAAGAGATCTCAGAGGTTATTTGGTTCAATTTCACTTCTCATCCCAGAGATGGGGCGGTGGAGGCCTGGTGTGGAGAAATGGCTGCTGGTTTAAGTAGCAGAACATGTAAAAAAGCTAGTCTGGTGTTCTTTTCACAACACCAGTGGTTCTCAAACTTCACATGAGAATGGTCTGGAATGCTTGCGCACACATAGGCTGAGGGGCCTCATTGCCAAGTTCCTGCATCAGTGACTTTGGGTGGGGTCTGGGAAGCTGCATTTCTGACAAGTGCTAAGATGAATCAGGATCCACTGGTCTGGGGCCGCACTGAGAACCCCAAGGCTGTGCCCTATTGCTTCTCATGACTCCCTTAGAAATGTGTGATTCTTTTCGTAGAAATGGTACTAATTAAAACAATACCTTCAGCCAAAGAATTCAGAGGAAACCCTATCTTTTAGGCTTCCTCCCAGAAGTTTCTACAAAAAGGAAAGGAAACAATTTTGAGAGCCTGCTCTACACCAGGCATTGTGTTAGGTATCTACATTTTGTTTGTGTAATCCATTTTACTGTAGAAAGCCTAAACTCATGAGATTAAGGAATTTGCCTAAGAGCACACAGCTAGGAGTGCTGGGGTCAGATTTCAAAACCACCACTCTTTGACTATAAAGTCCATGCTTATTCATCAGCCTCCAGAACAGAACGAAAAGCTGTCACTTATGGCATTCAAAGTGGCAAATCAATGCTTCCCAGTGTAGAAACAAACACCCCCAAGCAACAGTAATATGATGTCACTCTCTCAGCATTATGAAAGGTGTATACACCAGTACTGAGAGTCAACCTTTCATCTGGGCCTGAAGCCAGGGTTTATTTATTTACATGATATTCGGGAACTTCCAAACCCAGAACCCTAGAGTAAAGCTGATTTGAGTTGATGCCTAGCTCATGACAAGTCATCTGTGAAATAAGTGGCAGAGGCAGAATTTATCATCAATCTCAGCTTCTAACCAAGGGAAAAGTTCACACATGCTCTGTGGTGCAAGAATCTAACAGACTTTGTGGCTGAACAGAGCTATCCCACTATCTGAGGAATCAGATTTAAAATCAAAGGCTAAGAACTAGATACAAATATGGGAAGGTACCATTTACCATTTTAGATCAAAAGTTAGCTAGAAACTAGTAACTGCTCCCTTTCTTTTTCTTAATGAAGAAATGAAAGAGGGACAAGAAAGTCTTGGTAAAAAAGGTCACAACACCTACAAACATCTACACAACCAAAGTGAAAGTGAAAGTCGCTCAGTTGTATTGGACTCTTTGCAACCCCATGGACTATGCAGTCCATGGAATTCTCCAAGCCAGAATTCTGGAGTGGGTTCTCTTCTCCAGGGGATCTTCCCAACCCAGGGATTGAACCCAGGTTTCCTGCACTGCAGGTGGATTCTTTACCAGCTGAACCACCAGTGAAGCCCAATCAACAACCAACAAATTACAATTTGTCCTACCTTGTGGTCATACTTGATCCAAGCTTGATAAGGCTTTGTAAACACTGTGATTGCAAAGGGACTTGATGATATTCTTTAATATCAAAGTTTTGGCCAGAATCCCAAATGAAGGTTAAGTATTAGTGGGTTATTTCAGGATTGACAACAAAAAAATGTAGTTCTATCTGTCTCCCCATATTTTTAATTTTGCTTCATAATTTATCCCCATGTGTTTTATTCCAGATCCCTGAAGCAGATGCTTAAATAGGTTTTACATGAAAATAAAAACTTTCCGCGTAATTCTGCCTGTAGGACCAGAGGAATGAAGGCTTCAGTCAAGACAGCTCACAGGATCAGTCCCTGCCCCTGTCCTCTCCACACGCCCTAGGGGTCCTTTTTTCAGAGGCTCATTTTCTAATGAAATTATCAGTACATCTTGGCTAGCAAAGCTGGTCAGTGGAGATGCTGAAGGAAAAATAAATGGGAAAGAGGGAATAGGGTAGAGTGGATGTAGGGGGGAAAAAAGACAAGAGGATCTCAGAACTGGATACCTAAGAGCAATTAAAATTTTATATCAAAGGCAACTTTGCTCTAACACAATTTGAATACGTTTCAGATGTGGAGTGACTGCACTCTCCTTTGTGCAGCAAATCAGTGAGGCAGACAAAAATCACAGCCATTCATTTGTTAATGTCTGAAAAGAGCTGGCTCTTTCACTCCCAGTTAAATGCATAGGATTTTATTTATTATAGAAAAGAGAAGGTCTGAAAGATCTCATGGAACAAACCCTGGGTCTCAAAGCCAATGAGCTGCCCCTGTGGTCAGCTTCTGAGTTAAGCCCCTAATGTGGGACATGAGCTGGGACTTGCAGTATTAAATACGACCAAGTCTTCTTTTTGTTCCTGATTCTCACCCGTGTGAATAGTTGGAGAACAGCCATCCTGCCTTCCCCAGAGCAATGATGCAGCTGCAGCTGCAAATGCAGGCTCAGCAGCCATTATCCTACTGTGAAATGTTTGCTCTTAAATTTAAACTGGCCTCACAGAAATAGCTGTCTTGTCACACACACATGAACACACGTAGAGGCATGAGTGACAAAGCTCCCCACCTCCATCAGTTTCCATACCTGCGTCCTGGCAAGAATTTAAAAACAAATATTCTCTAATTTCTCTTGACCTGGACAGTTCCTGATTTCTATAAGTTTCAAATGTGTTTTGGCAGCATGCGGCCATTCCTGATTCTGCCGGATGTCACAGTGGCCCTCAGCCTTGGGTAGCTCATGCAGAAGACGAAAGAACAGCTACTTGGCAGATGATACTCTTCAGGCCTTAGGGAGGGCACTCAGCTGGAAAGATCTGTTTTCGTTGGAGATCGGAAGTGCTTTTCCAGCAATTATTTGATCTTCCTGGGAACTTGTACTTCTGAACACTCTCCCAGCCTGGTTGGGAACACATGGACTTCTATTCTGGTCTCCGCATTATCACTAAACAGACGTGTGACTTTGGGCAAATCATCTGGCCTTTACTTCACCTCAGTCTTCTCATTTGCCTGCTGGGACAATTACCCCTTGCTTGCTTCATTCGATGATTTCTGTGAGGATAAAACTATGGTATTTAGAAATTGTAAAAAGTGAATTTATTGTTAGGTGGTATTTGTATTTTGTTTTTCTTTCTTTCTTTTTCCAGCTCTGGTTTAATTATTGAGTTTATGTGCTTAGTCATGTTCAACTCTTTGAGACCCCATGGACTGTAGCCCCCAGGCTCTTCTCTCTGTGGGATTTTCCAGGCAAGAATACTGGAGTGGGTTGCTGTTTCCTTCTCAAGCAGATCTTTCTGACCCAGGGATCGAACCTGTGTCTTTTGCACTGCAAGCATATTCATTACTCACTGAGTCCTTGGAGGATGATTGGTTTAATTATTAGTGGTGTATTTTAATTTTCATTCTTGGAACTGGGTAGAAAGTCCTTCATGCAGGGAAGTAGAGGTAGAAAGTGCAACCCAGGCAGAAAGCATCACAAGGTTCTTGTTACCACTTGGAAAAGTAAGCAGAGAGCAGGATCAGAATATTGTAACATTGTCCCAGAAACACTGATTTTGCTAGGGGCATTCTGGGCCTTGTTTGTCTCTTCTTCCAAGGTCTCAAAAAGAAGGGAACTTCTACACTGCTGAATAAGTAAATGAATGAATGAATGAGTGAATCAGTCCAGCCACCCACCCACCATTTCGGGATCAAGACTATGCACCCACTAGGGTGCACAGAACACAAAGATGTAAAGTGCATCCCTGTAAATGAAGAGCATCCAACCAATGGGAGAAGGCAGATATGGAAAGAAACTGCTCTTTTCTAACGTAGCAAGTGTGCTGAGCTGGAGAAACACACATGGTGCCCTGGGAGCTTGGGTGTGTGGGTCACTCCTACCCCAAGGAAGCTAGAACAGGTTCTCAAAGAACAGGGGTATCCAAACTGGGCCTCCAGGAAGGACAGGTAGAGGAGAGTGTGGGTTAAATGGTCTCCAGGCTGAGGAACAGTTCTCACAAGGCACAGATCCAGAAAGGAGCATTCCAGGGATCAGCCTTGTTTGGTGGGACAAAAGCCAAGAGCGTAGGTGGGCAACTGGAAAGTTAGGCAGGCGCCCCAATGTGAGAGAGAGCAGGCCATCAGGGCTTCTGAGCAAGGCTTACACAATAGATGTGCATTTCGGAAAGATTACTTAAGAGGCAGGGAGGATGGACCAGAGGGAGAGGGTGAGGGGTGAATAAAAGGTTTAAATTTTAATGTAAACATCTGCATTTCACAACACAGGAAACTTGACAAAGAGTTTTGGTTCAAGGCACACTTCCAAATTCTGAATTAATGCAACCAATCAGAAATTAGGGAGAGAATACATGCTTTCCAAAAAATAGTCTTCAAGTAATAAATCTCCCTTGCACAACTTTTCCCACGTAACCTAGGACAGACAATCTTTGTGAAAAGGAAGTCTCTCTATGCTTCTGAGGTATGGCTGACCATTTTTGCGTGTGAGACCGAGACCAAAGAAACAGGAAACTGCTACTTATTAAGTATAAGGTACAAAAAGGGGTGATGAGCAGTTACGCAGTAGCCAGCCCGGAAGAAAATGTCTCAGAAATGAACAAAGATTTTCTAGTAATTGGGGGAGGTTTAGCAAGTAGGATGAATTTTTCAGTTGCCCCTCTTTTTCTTCATAGTTTCTTTTTAAGTTTCAGTATATTTCACACACAGTTCAATGTTTGGATCGTACATGTACATACAGTTCAATGAGTTCTGACAAATGTATATATCTGTGTAACCTAAACCCTGAACAAGACAGAAAACATTTTCATCACCCAAGAAAGACCCATCTATTCCCCTAGACAGTCAGTCCCACCTTAGGCAAACACAGTTGTAACTTTCACCACCATAGCCAAGTTTTGTCTGGTCCAGGATTTCATGGAAATGTAATCTTACAAGTTGTGTTGTGTGTGTGCTCAGTCATGTCCAACTCTGCGACCCCATGGACTGTGGCCTGCCAGGCTCCTCTGTCCATGGGATTTTTTCAGGCAAAAATACTGGAGTGGGCTGCTATTTCCCACTCCAGGAGTTTTACCCAACCCAGGGGTTGAATCCAGATCTCTTGAGTCTTCTGCATTGGCAGGTAGATTCTTTACCACTGTACCACCTGGGTGGTATAGTAGTTTCTATTGCTTTATTCATTGTAGTTTTCAATGCCAAACAGTATTCTAAGGTATGAAGATACCACTCTTTGGCATGTGTTTAATAGCCCCTTCTTTTGCTAAACAGAGATGCAATTGCCTACCTGAAGCAAAGTGTAAAGGACAGGTGTGGGTGTGCAGGCCAGGCAATGTGGCTGCTGCTCTCTACGCTATCAGGCACTGTGAGTCAGCTTTGTCTTCAGAATCCTCTATCAGCAACAGGGATTAGAACTTCAGGCAAATCAGGAAGAACAAGAGAGACCACCACTTGTCAACTGTCTTAGTGCTCTATATTCAGAGATGGCCCCCAAAAGAGAGATGCCAACTCATGGAGAACTCAGGTACTCAGGATGAATGGTCAAATAATTTAGATACTAAAATATTCTTAAGAACATCAAAATGTGTCCACAGAGGCCTGCACACAGCCTAAGAGTCTATACCGTTTTCCCTCGTCATCAATGCTTTCCTGTCTCAAGCGGCCTTGAGGAAGCAGAGGGAGGTGGTTCAGCATAGAAAGGAAGGGACTGGAAAGTATTGTGAATTCACTGGTTCTTAAAGAGAGAACTGCTTCCAAGAATGCCAAGGAACAACTTGATGTGATTTTAGTTGTGTTCAACCAAGAGGTGATACTCGCAAGTGTCAAAGAGAGTTGACTAGGTCTCCAGTGAAAAGGTTTCCTGGGCAGCAGAGGCAAAAGCAAGGAAAGAAGGAAGTTATCTTGATGGTCTTATATTCTAAAAACTCTATTTTCTTACTCTGTGAAATTGTTTAAAGAAGCATCACAAAAGATCCTGAGGGACAACCCAAACATGGATTGTCCTCTGTCACAATTCACTATGAAAACCAGGTTTAAACACTGTTCTGATGACTTGACACACCCTACGTGGGTCAGCTCCTTCCCTGTCCTTGCACACGGCCTGTCCTTTGCACTGGTCACTTTGGCTCCAACACTCCCACTGTTGTTGGAAGCGATGTAGGTTCACACAGTCATGCTGAAGACACGATGGAAACAGAAAGCAATCTCAACTCTGGGCTGAAGCCTGATTTGGTTCCAAGAATCATATGGATAATGTCCTTAAAAAGAGGTGGCAGGCTTCCTCTCTTTTTTTCAGACAATGTGCACCTACTTGCTCTCTATTTTGTCCATCTTATTTTTATGAAGTCATTGCAAAGCAAATAATAACAGTGGTTGTCATTTTTTGTTGAGGTCTAACTGTGTCAGATATGGTGCTTTCGGCTTCACTCTCACAAGCCTTTGAAGTAGGCACTATTATTATTCCTACTTCAATGATAAGCAAAACAAAACCACCTCAGTGTCTAGTCATTCATTACTATTCCATGTGGTGCCTTTGCCTGGCTGGTTGGAGGTGGGGGTTGGGAGATGCGAAAGATGATGCGTAAACAAACGGAAAGCAAAATGATCCTCTTCTTTGATCTCCCTCCTTACATATTTTAACATTAGATTCTGTAATTAGGTCAAAGTGAGAACTATCACTGTTGAGAGCTGCAGCTAAGGTTTAACAATTATTTTTTAGAAGCCAGTTGATTAGACTGACTTGGGATTTAGGCTTTGGTATACATATTCATTCTGACAGCAGTTACAGTACAAGACATCTCATAAATAAAAACCATTTAGAACATTATCCACAGGAAACAGCTGCAGCTGGTAAGGAAACTTTTGACATTAAGGAAATGGAAGACTTCATGGAATTAGAGGAAGGCAGGAGTAATATATCACACAGTAACACTATCTTAGCAAGAGCTGGACCGTGTTTTCAACAGATAAACTCCCTTTACAGCAGTTCACGCTTGCTTACTTCTCTCTGGATCTTCCGCAGACAAGCATGAAATATTAAGAGCAAAAATGAAAGGAAATGTGAACTAGATTCATAGACATTTACAATTTCAAGGGTTAGGGGGTCTGTGGTTTGGTGCAAAGCTTGGGCCTCCTCAGCCTGCAGAGCTGCACTGTCCAATATGGTACCTGTAGCTGGTGCGAGCTGAGATGTGATGTAAGTGTAAAGCATATAACCAGATCTCAAAGACTTGGCATGAAGAAAAGGATGTAAAGTACCTCATTAACAAATTTTATATACATTGATTGCATGTTGAAATGGTAATATTTTAGATATGTTGTTTTAAATAAAATACATTATTAAAATTACTTTCATCTGTTTCTTTTTGCTTTTTTAATGCGGCTACTTGAAAAATTAAAATTATCTGTATGTTTGCATTTGCAGTTTCATTATATGTCTATCAGACAGTGCAGATTGGTACTCATAATCGAAAAAATTAACCCAAGTTGAAGATTTGATGTATCTGATCAAAAGTGGTGAACTATCTGCAGTGAAATATGTTCCCTAAGAGGTGAATAAGATGATTTGGTAGAAAGCAAACACTGGTACTGCTATCCTTTCTGGATTTACTGGTGACCTCCGGTAAGCCACTCACCCTCCTGGGCCTCGCTTCTACAATGCTTTGATCCAGAGAAGCTCGAATATTCCCTCTAGCTTTCGCTTTTTTGAGTCTATGGCAAATTCCTAAGGACTAAGAACCAATGGGTGAAGGTGAACTTTAATTTTTAATATTTGAATTTGAATACTCTCTCAGTATCTGCAGCCCAAATGCTGCTTGCTCATCTCTTACATGTGATGATGTGCTTTGGATTAAGTCTTTTGGGAGCAACAGCTAAAACGCAATGGCAATAATATCATGTTTATGACATAGAGACTGGGCTACTCTAAAGAAAGGATGCTGCCATTTGTTCCGTGTATGCAAATAAGTGGGTTTTAGATGCTACGGTTACATGTCTAACATGGAAGAAAACTTAAAAGCTCCTTAATAATCCCATAAATCCTTATTAAGAGATAAAGCCAAAATGTTCTAAAATAGCCCGAAGGAAGGCAAACAGAACAAGTTATTCTTTTCGTTCAGGTTCTACCCTGTTTCTTTGTATTTTCAAAACATCTAATTATCTTCTGGAAGTTATTCTGCATCTCCCAGGCAAATTACACAGTTTTTATATGATTTCAGAGTTTTTCCTAAAATGGTAAAAAAATTCAATTTAGGGAACTCAATTACAACTAATAGGGTAAAATTTCAGCACAAGACAAATAGCATTCATGGTGCCATAAATATTTTAAATAAATGTATGCTTGAAATCTATGTGTAGAAATCAACTTGGAATTAAGAAAGCATACGGATAAATGCCTCTACCGTAGGGATGAAAATCTTGCTTATGATGAAGATCTCCAGAAATAGTGTATGATCTCCCCAGGAAAGAATCTCAAAATGTATATCCTCATTTCTGTGGAATTTCTCTGTTAGATCTAATTTAAATCTGAAATCTTTAATGTCTGACCGTGTAGCAATACCATGTTCAAATGTGACTTAATACACTTGTCCACTTTGAAGCTGTCCTGGCCTTTGTTTATGCGGCTCCAGATGCCTTCAATTGGGACTTTCTGTAACAGGACCATCTTATCACAAAACTGATAAGCCTCGCCTGTACTGGAGGTAAGCCAAGAAATGTGCATGCCTGCTGAGTCACTTAGGTCGTGTCCGACTCTATGTGACCCTAAGGACCATGGCCCACCAGGCTCCTCTGTCCATGGGATTCTCCAGGTGAGAATACCGGAGTGGGTTGCTGAAGCCAAGAAACAGCTGGTGAGAAAAGAAGTGTTAGGCTCCTCTCTTCTCTTATTCTCCTCTCCTCCCTTCTTCCCTTTCTTGATTAGTCTGTCCACATCATGCCAATACAATCCATGTGTTTTTCTTTTTTTTTTTTAAGTTGGAAATTTTCACTGAATTGCTGAGATAAATGGCTTGTCCTTTGGTCATTCCAACTCTGGGGGAACTTACTGCAAAAACCAAAAAAGGGACTCCAACATCACAGAGCAACAAAAGAATACACTGGCCACCTTTGCTTTCAAAATTGGTGGAGTGGGAGTCTACCATGAATGAAAGAAAGTCTCGGTGAGTGTATTGTGCAAGATAACAAAATTTTACTTGAAAATGCAAAAAATGACCCTGCATTTCTTTCCTTTGCCCCTATCTACAGAACCACATTTGAAAAAACACGAAGAGAAGCAGATTAAAAAGAATAGCTTCTGGTTGGCTTTTCGTCAGCATTTTATACTTTTATTCCTTTGTTCTTTTCTTGTTCAACCTCATTCTCAATTATTGCACCGTTTTGGGGGCACTGGGGACAGGACGTCTGGGAAACACAGCATATATTAGTCCATCTGTTTTCTCTGTGAATTTTTTTCAGCATCTTTGCATGGCAACAGGAAGGATGTGGGCTCCCTTTCAGATTCAAATGAGGTTGATCAGCCCTCGGTCAGGTTGACAGCATCGTGCTTTTGTTATACAAGTTGGAGAAAGGCAGAACCACCTTCTCTAGGTTAGGGTAACCATTTCATCCTGGGGCTTACTCTCTATTTTTAACATTAGATCTCTAGCCCACTCCTCACTCGAAATAAAAACAAACATAAGCCCCAAACTGCTGACACAGTACAGCTGAAGTGCATTTTTCTATTGAGAGAATTATGATTTTTAGAGTTGAACAATTCTTCCAAGTGTGTTCGTAGGCATTTTAAATTGTAAAGGACAAATGTTCCAAAGTGGCAGCATCTCCTCCTTTCAAGTTATTTCTGAAGCTTGATGAATGTGGTAGGAAAAGCTTATCATGCCCCTTTCCCAAATACACATTCCTAGGAGTGCAAAACTAAGGGGCAATAAGAAGCAAACAATAAAACTCAGACTTTTGGCCTAATTCTTAAAACTGGATGTCTATTACTTATACTTCCACAAAAAGATCAAAGCAAAACTGTGAAACAGAATGTAGCATAGTGTTGGCCGAATATCTTATTATTGAATTTGGGAACTGTTATTAATTCTATTAGTCAAAACTCTGTGATCTTGGCAAGTTATTTATCCTTTCCAGAGTCTCAACACCACCCATCCATCCAATAAGTATGTCTTGACTGTCTACTAGGTGCCTGGACCTCACTGAACCCATCCAATAAGTATGTCTTGACTGTCTACTAGGTGCCTGGATCTCACTGAACTGAAAAGGCAAATAAGAGACAAGTGCTGAGACAAGGCTATTGTCTCAGCACTGGAGCAGCTTTTGATAAAACAAGTACACAAACAATTCTATGCAAGATAATGTCACTTGGAAGTTACACAGTGCTCACAGGAACTTATGTATGTGTGTTAATCGCTCAGTCGTGTCTAACTCTTTGTGATCCTGTGGACTGTAGCCTGCCAGGTTCCTCTGTCCATGGGATTCTCCAGGCATGAATACTGGAGTGGGTTGCCATTCCCTTCTCCAGGGGCTCTTCCTGACCCAGGGATTGAACTCTGGTCTCCAACACTGTAGGTAGACTCTTTAACATCTGAGCCACCAGGGAAGCAGAGGAAAAAAATTACTTTTTTTCTGGAGGAATCAGTCAAGGCTTTATTGGGAAAAGCATTTAAATTATCACTTGAGAAAGAATCAAGATTTGTAAATATAGAAATGGATTGGGACATTCCTGGCCTCGGACTTTTAGAGCAAAGATGGGCTTCAGGGAGTCAGAGGGGCATGAAAGACATTAGGGAAGAGTGATGGAGCCACTAGGTGGCGCAGGGTCTGAGGCATGGGGAGGTGGCTGCCATGAGCAGATCACCAGCCAAGGGAGAGGGACGGACTCAATCTGGACCATGAAAGACAAGCCCTGAAGAGCTCTGAGCTAGAGTGACTCGGTCTGATAGCTCTCTGCACGGTGGCTCAGTCCAGGGAGCTCCTGGAAGAGGGACACACAGCTAGGAAGAGGTTTCAGTGGTGTAGGCCATGTTAATGAATCTTGATCTTGATTTAGGAAGCTGGCGGTGAGGGAAGGATGGAGGGGTAGACAGAGCTGATAACTGTAGAATGGGATTGGGGAGTGTAGTTCATTTCTAACGTTCTAGTTGACACATTCTAGTATTTTACAGTTAAGCATAAGTGAGCAAAATTGTTAACCTGAATGCCAGCAAAAATAGCTTTGGGTGAAATTCAATCCTATTTCCATATGTGAAATCTCAATCTTGATTGATCTTATGAGAAAACTGGTTCTAGGGAAAAAGTGTCAAGGAGTGCTAGATGTAAAAAACAACAAAAGCCAATTGGGTAATCCTACTAAAGTGTTTCGGCATTTGGTCTGCTCTGACCCTTCACAAAGGATGATTTCAGAGGATGCATAGTCAGCCCTCTTTCTGTTTTGACAGGAATCAGAGAAATGTGGTTCTTTATGAATCTCAGTAATCTAACATCTAAAAGACCTTTCATAATCCTTGAGGAAAAAGATAGAAAAAATGTGGGCTGGGTATCGGGACAGCTAATGGCGTTGATCAAGGAGTCCACGTCTACCTAGAAGATGACCTCAGGGATATAACACAGGGCCTGAGATCTTTAACAACCTTGCCAACATCTTAGATGAAGATAGGGAAAATTTGCTTGATAAAATGTTCAGATGAAGTGAACTTGGGAGGGATAGAAATGCTGAAGGTGACAAGCTCAAGACACAAAAATACCTTGATGGGTTAGAGTAACTAATAGGCCAGAACTGAGATGATAAAAATTAGTGAAGGAAAAAATGTTGCATAGTGCAGGATGAGGGATATGGTTTAGCAGCAGCATGTGTGAAAAAGACTGAGGGGGTGGTGTGTGCTGAAAGTAATTTCAATTTGAGTCAATTGTTTGATATGCCTGCTTAAAAGCCAGTGTGACCTAATGAGGTATTTACTGAAAAATAGCATTAGATCTGGTAGCACTTAAGTTGAGGTTCCAAGAATATTTAGAAATGTGGGTGCTTTTGATATAAGTATGTTGGGTAATGTTGCTTCACCAACTTAGCTTGACTTAACCAAGGAGAGAGGTTTTGCTGGTTACCGTGGAGGTCCTCCCTTAGTGAGGCTGAGCTAAGGAGGTTAACAGACCACAATTAAGGGGCTGCTAAACCAGAGGCTGCTGTTACCCATTCTGAGCTAGTCTGAACTTGGAGTATTGAAACTGCAGTGATAATGAAATACTTGGTACCACAAGAGACCAAGTTAAAAGGGCAATATTGTCCCACTATTCCTTCTTAAATACGATGCTAAGCAAGGTTAAGATACTACCTGCACTGTCTGTCTGAAGGTGGGACTCGTCAACCTCCTGAATAGTCCTGGGCCCCAGGGGGAGTGTGCTTTCTTGGTGGTTGGAGTGGATGCTGAGGGCAAGCGGGTGGAGTGCTCATGACTTATAGCCAACTTCTGCAAGCACAATAGGGTACTGTTCCCACTGGGAGGAGATTTTCTGACACCTCTTACTACCTTCCCTCAGTGTATAAACTGTGGACTTGGACTTCCAAACCAACACTTACTTTATGTCAGTAAATGAAGGGCAAGTTTCCCCCTGTTCTCCATTGCTGTTGTTTAGTCCCTCAGTCGTGTCTGACTCTTTCGTGACCCTACGGACTGTAGCCCACCAAGCTCCTCTGTCCATGGGGGTTCTCCAGGCAAGAATACTGGACTGGGTTGCCATTTCCTTCTCCCTTAGAAAGGGAGACGAAGGGTTCTCCATTAGAAACACAGAAATCATACTGGCTAATTTCTAAACAAAGTTGGATTTTTTTTTTTAAACAGGAAATTTGCTCCTGTGTGTTATTCTCCTTCCTTATACAGTGTGGCCTTCAGAAAAGGACCACGTGGGCCTTGATTCTAAGTACACACTCTTGCATTAAGCACATGCCTGGAATAATATGTAAGAGCCATGGTCTCTCATCACAATGGCCTCCCTTGAGAGAGAGAGAGAGAAATCATTACATACTGTGGTCAGTGGGTTTTGACCTCCATGTAAGACGTTTTCTTGAGGGGCTTCCTTAAAAATTACCCAATAAAATATTCCTTAAAAACACATGTACACACATACCCATGTATATGTGTGTGTGTGAAATATGAAAATCTTTCAAGGCATGACTACATAGAATCCAGAACTTATCCATAAAACAGTAACTAAGATATTGAATGGATGGGGAATTATATGGGGAAAAACTAAAAAAAAAAAAAAATGAAAATTGCTTTGCTTAGAGAAGAAGACATTTTAAGCAGTCTTTAAAAACCTGATGGGTGGTTATAAGAAGGAATATTTTCTTATGACTCATATTAATAATGAGAACTTCCCAAAGTTGGCAGAAGGTATCTTGACACTAGAGATTTCTAGAAGAATTTGGATAAAGATATTGGTTGAACTAGATGAACTTTAAGTCTCCTTCAAGGATAGCAGCTCTATGGTTTTATGATACTTTATCCCCTTGAAATATCCCAGTGTTGAAGCCATCAGCAGATGAATGCCTTGGGGGCAAGGCTTCTGAGAAGCTGGATTAACCTAGAAGCTTAACGAAGGAATCTGTGTTCTGAGACAAAGAGGACAATGCCAGTGAAAAGTTCTTTAATACTCTTTCCAGGAAATGGATATCAGTTCAGTTCAGTTCAGTCGCTCAGTCGTGTCGGACTCTTCGCCGCCCCATGAATTGCAGCACGCCAGGCCTCCCTGTCCATCACCAACTCCTGGAGTTCACTCAGACTCACATCCATCGAGTAAGTGATGCCATCCAGCCATCTCATCCTCTGTCGTCCCCTTCTCCTCCTGCCCCCAATCCCTTCCAGCATCAGAGTCTTTTCCAATGAGTTAGCTCTTCACATGAGGTGGCCAAAGTACTGGAGTTTCAGCTTTAGCATCATTCCCTCCAAAGAAATCCCAGGGCTGATCTCCTTCAGAATGGACTGGTTGGATCTCCTTGCAGTCCAAGGGACTCTCAAGAGTCTTTATATAACCATGTATAAAGCAAATCATCAGAATCAAAAGGCCAAAGTTATAAACACAGTGAGAGATTTTTAACAATACCTCTCTTAGTGATTGATTAAGTATATAAAATTTTTGAACTATATAATTAAATGGCATAATCTAATGGGTATATTTAGAACTCTATTTCCCCCAGTCCCATCAGAGAATATGCATTTTTAAAAAACATTTCATGGACTTTTTCAAAAAAACTGATCATATACTAGACTATGAACCAAGTCTCAAAAAATTTTGTGAAACTAGTATCATACTAACAACATTCTCTGACAACAAGAAAAATTTTTAAGTTAGATGCCAAAACAAGATGATTACTAAAAAGTCTCATTTGTTTGAAGATTAAAATGACACTGCTAATAATTCATGAATCAAAGAATAAACAAGTATGGTAATTATAACATTCTTAGAACTGAGTGATGATGAAAATATTCCATAATAAGACTTGTCAGATTCTAATAAAGTTTTCTTTAGAGGAAAATACTTAAATCTTATCCTAAAAAAGAAAAAAGATGGATAATTAATGAGTATCCAGCTCCAGAAGTAAGAAAGTCAGTAAAAGTAAATCCAAGGAAACTGGACAAAGGGAACAACAGAGGATAAAATTAATAAAATCAGAAAATATAGATACATTAGGAAGGATTAACAAAGGAAAAGATGTTTTTTTGAAAAATTAATAAAATAGACAAATCACCATGAAATGAAATAGGAATGAAAGAGAGAATGTAACTACAGGTTCAGCAGAGATTAAAAATAACAACATTCTATGAACAATTGCATGTCATTAAGAAGAAATAAAAAATTTCAGAGAAATTCTTTGACTCATCATTTAAAAATCTACACATCCCTCTGCCAAAGAAAACAAAGCCAAGAAACACTAGGTTCAGATGGTTTTACAGAAAAAAAAAAGGCAGGTTTCAAAGACGGAAACCAGAAAAGCACTAGTATACCCTTTGCATTTAAAGCAGACAAGGACAGTAGAAAAAAAGGAAAATTATAGGCCAATCTCATATATAAATACAAACAAAAAAACCCTAAAAAAATTTTTAGCAAACTCAACCCAACAGTCTATAAAACATATCATGGCTATTGGATTTTTACCAATAATGCAAGGATGGTTTAACTTTAGAAAATTGACAACAGTGATTTCCCTGTTATCAGATTAAAAGAGAAAACCCTGAAAATCTTACCAATAGACACAGAAAAGCACTGAATAAAATCCAACAATTACTTGTGACTTAAAAAAAATAGCAACTGTTAACCAACTAGGATCAAAAGGGAACTTTCTTAACCTAATAAGAATTAACCAATTCTCAAGAGTAAGCATCATACTCAATGGTGAAACGTTAGCAGCCTGCCCTTCAAATCTGGAATAAACTAAGGATGTGTGTTTGCCCTCCTTCTTTTTAACACTGTGCTACAGGTCCCAACCAGAGTAGTAAGGGGGAAAAAAAAAAGATAAAAGATTGCAAAAAAAAATTTTTTATTTATGGATATGACTGGTTACACAGAAAATCTAAGAGAATTACAGGTCAATTATTAGAATTGATAAAAGGCTTTAGCATATTGCCACGTATTTGTCCAGTATGAAAAATGCTGTTCCTACGCACCAGCAACATACAAAGTAATGTTTAAAAAATAGAACACATCTTATTTTTTCTTGACCTTCTCCTCCTCCTCTTCAGCACTGGATGATTAAAAATAATTAAGAAAAACAAGTAACCTAATTATACTGCAAAACTCTGAGAGGCAGGGAATATGAGATCATGGAAGACACAGAGGATTCCTCTCTATTCTAGGGTTCCCATAGAAAAATACCACTGGAAAAAAGTGAGGTATTATAAGATGCGGTTACCTTGAACTGTGGTGAATCACACATATTACTGGAAAAGAAACACAAGCAGGAAGTTTCAGATCTCTGTAAATCAAACTCTGTCTCAAAGAAAAAATAAAGCTGGCAACTTCTCTTCTATGCAGCTTATAATAAAGTCAGCAGGAACCAGCCCTCCAAACGGTGTCCCATATCAGAAAGGAGATCGGTGTCTTAAACACTGATCAAGAGGTAGGTTACAGAGAGGGGGTTAAAGTTCTTTAATGCTTGGCTCTTCATGTATGTGAAGATAATATTGAGGGTTACTTAAAAATTTTGTTGTTGCTGTAATTTCACTACAATCAAGCATGGGAGGACATTTAAATTCTCATTTAAATTCTAAGAACTACCTGATCCAACTGGGATCCCTAAACTCTTACTCTATATTCAGGTATATCTATCAGCATGGGGCTTGGTTAGCTCATGTTTTTACAGTCTTAGAGAAGTATGCTACAGCACATGTAATTCTCTTCCACTCAGGGCTTGATTAACTATTTTTGATGAAGTGACACTAAAAGTAAGATAAAACTTCATAAGGAACATTCTATATTCATTTGCATTCGTCTGCTCAACTCACTTAATGAAAACAGGTTATCTGAAAATATCACATTATGATGCTGTTTTTAAAAATATGTAACAACCTAATTTGCTGGAAACAACCAAAATGAGCAAAAATAGGAGACTGGTTTCCTATTTGATCAAATAAATTATGGTACATTCCTACAATGGAATAGGATACATCACTGGAATCATATTGAAAAATACTGAACTAGAAAAACATTCATGGTTTATTGTCAAGTTAAAAAATAAGATAAAAATTATTTTAAAAAATAAATTATTTTTAATAATTTCCAAATTTGTATAAGGAAGGGGCATTGAACAACATATGAACAATGTGCATGACTGTCTCTGTGTGATGGAATAAAAGGTGACTTTTGTCCTTTGTAATTTATTTCCTAAGTCCTCTATATCAGGGGTGTGTATGAATGGATATTATTTTTAAAAATTTCATCATAATGAAGCTACATAGACTTCATAAAGGTCTAAACACAAACTAAGTCCAGTTCCATGGCAGCTAAAATAGCCACGAAGAAGAGTGTCCTACTGACAGCTCTAACTAGAGATGACTCCTGCTCTGCCACTGGAGAGGTGGTATTTGGCCCAGGAGACTCTGGGAGGTTTTGATGCCCATCACAAGGAGGCATTTCCTTCCCTTAGCTTACTCTCACACCATCAGCAGGGGACAGCGAAGAACCCAGCCCAGCATCTGGGGCATCAGGGCACTAATGAGAATTCTGGGCACGAAGAAAATTCCACTTACTGCCTCTGTGTCACTCCCTTGCTCAGCAACTTACCCAGCCTGGCTTCCAAGCCTTCCACACCAGGGGCCCTGCCCCTCTTCCAGCATCTCCCACTGGCCCAGCATGAGCTACACCCGTGATGGTACACATCTCCACACAACTGCCCGTGCAGTTTCTGCATCTCCAAGAGCCAGGCCTTGGCCCATCTTCCCCCTTCAAGGAGCCTTCCTCAGCTCCTCAGGCTACACTGGTCTCCAAGTCTCTCCCTTCCGTGGCTTGTCCCCAGCATCCAGCAGGTGGGGTATTCACCTTGTTTCACTATTTCCTATGCATGGCAGGCTCTCTTAAGGGATAGGGCCAAATCCTATATTTCTCTGATTCTCTCAATTCTTCCATCACCTTCTCCTAGTTCCTACTAGAGGGCTGCAATACGGTAGGTTCTTAAAACCAGGAGACAGACTTTTAAGGTGAAGTGGCTTCCCTAGCCCTTTTTCTGACAACAGCCGATGAGCAACGTCTTTCTTCCAGTTTGTTTCCTGGCCTCCTTCCCTCTTTCCCTCCTTCTCGCTTGCCCCATATTACATTTTCCTTGCTCACTCTTCACAGTCTATATCTCTATGGTTTCCTTTAGCATCTTCAGCTCTTATTTAGCTGCACTAAGGGTGGCAATTCAGAATGCAGGTGATCCCATTCTCTCGCCCTGGCAGCCAGGTATTCCGAGTCTGCTGTATCCTCCGTGTCCCATCCCACTGAGGACCGCTAACCTCATTCCCTCCTCCCTCGCTCTTCTTCTTGCTCTTCAGGACTCTGGTGGGTTGCACCATCCATTCATTCATTTATTCACTCACACATCCAACACCTAGTTACTTAATGCCCTCTGTGTGCTGGCACTGTCACTTAAACTCATAGTTGCAGGTCTTCTTTCCTCAACTGGAAATCCCCTGATAGCAAGGGCTGTCTGCTACAGTTATTTAAATGTCACCAGAGAACTTAGCGGTGCGCTTATAAAGTGCTTGAAAAATATGTAACTGATTGACTGAAGCTAGAAAGAGAAAACAAAGCAAAAGACTTCAATTTTCATTCTACTCCCCTCCCCTTTGTGTATGACTAGCAAGACAGCATAGAGACAAAGACCCACAAGATAGCATAGAGACCCACTCCCGCGGGGTGAGCGTAGCTGTCATTTCAATCTGAGTTTCTGCCCAGGCCAAATGAAATGGTGATGTATGTGAAAGCACTCTAAGCTGCAGAATATTTTACAAATATGAAGCATAAGCATCATCTTCATGATCATGCATTATCCATACCTCGGTGTGGAAAGTTTGATTTCAAACAATAAGCAACCAAGTCACCCCATCTTGCACGAGCCTACAACCAGCAGCAAAACACACAGCTTGGAAAAAAAGAGCTGACAGGCTGACAAAACCCAAATGGAAAATAAAAATGAGCAAGAACAGCCACATACCAAAGAGAGCAAGCCCGTACTGCTTGGAGGAAGAAATCCTCTAATTGCCTCCACACTCCTGCTTGCTTCCATCTGCTTGCATTTAAGGAAGCCCAACTCCTGGGCCCCTCGCAGCTTTGGGGAAGAAAGGAAATGTGTCCCAAGTGCTTGGATGGCTGTAGCAGGCAGGAACCAGCAAGGATGGAAGGTCCACAAGCAAGTTTAGACTGCAAATTGCGCAACAGATTTAATGTCTGTTATGCACAACTGAGCAAACTCTCGTTCCCGGTTGTAAGACCACATGAAATAATAATGGCAATCATTCTCAGGAGGAAGGCAGTAGTGCAGGCAGGAACACTGCAGTGGTCTCCCCATCCCTAGCCTAGGAGCCCCCCTCCACTCCTCACGCCCGCCAAGGAGTCGCAAAGGATCCAGGCTGCAATTAGGCTTTCTGTGGGGAAGTGACTGGAAGTCAAGCACCCACCTCCTTGGTGTGGTATAACTAACATCCCGTGGGGGTCACCCTTGGCAAAGCTACCAAGCTGTAATCTTTGTTTTCAGAAATGCCAAGCTTTGATTCCAGACTCACTTTGATCATTTCTCCGCTGCCCTCCCTACCTGATCCCACAGCCTCCAGTCTACTGGCAGCCGTTACCCTTTCTGGGCTCCATGTTCAGGACTATCCTGCACCCCACAGTGTGATGGAGCACCCCAAGGGGCAGTTAGATAGTACCCACACTTGCAGCATCCTGGAGAACAGGCAGTCCATTTTTAGATGATGAAAGCATGGATGGGAAGAGACACAATGTATTTGGACCAGCAGGGAGCAGCAGGGATGTGAGCCCTCATCTCGTATTCATAATAAATCATACAGATGAGAGCAAAGGGAAACAGTGCTCAGTGGGCCCAAGGCCATGCTGGTGACTTCACATACACATGTGCGCTCAGTCACTAAGTCGTGTCTGACTCTTTTGAGACCTCATGGACTGCAGCCTGCCAGTCTCCACTGTCCATGGAATTCTCCAGACAACAATACTGGAGTGGGTTACCATTTCCTTCTCCAGGGGATTTTCCTGACCCAGAGATCAAACTGCGTCTCCTGTATCTCCTACAGTGGCAGGCAGATTCTTTATCACTGAGCCACCTGGGAAGCCCTTTCACATACCCGTATCTGAGTTCAAACCTTACAATAGTCCTATGAGCTGAGCTCAGAGGAGTTAAGCAACTTTCTCCAAGTCTCACAGCCAGTAATGGTGGAAGCTGGGATTCACGTCCAGGTCTAATTACAAACCTTGCTCTTCCTTGTAGACTGTACTGTCTGGACACCTCAGGATGAAGGACACTGATGGAGTACTGAACACAAGAGACAGTTACCTCTTGAGGGCTTTTGATTCTACTCAGAGTATAATCAAAAGAGAATGGTATGATGGTACGAACATCAGTGAGTCATATGGACCCCAAGATTCAATTGGAATTTTGGAAATCAGTGAGTTAGGTTGTTACTAGAAATTTCTTGGTTCCCTGATGTGATCATAGTTTTGCAGTGTGTGAGGATTCTGGGTATGTAGCTTTTGTATAACTAAGCAGCTCCTTCATCCACAGCAGGCTAAAGCTAGAAGGGCAGAGCTCTCCCTGGGCTCGGAGCACTTGGCCTTGAGTGCTACGGGGCAGGCTGGGTAATGCGAATGGCAGCCAAGCCTTGGCTGCTGGGACCCACAGTGCCCCCTGGAGGAATGGAAGAGGGCTGCTGGCTGTACTCGCAGGGTCTCTGTACCTTCAGCAGTTTCTGGCCAGCTCCCCAATCAAAGCAGGGCCTGTACCACACGATGGAGTGGTGTGGGTGGCTGTGTTTGTGAAGTAGTGTAAAAAAGTTATGTCCTTCTGTGCTAAGGAAGCGCTTCAATATGCAGGATGTATGTTACTATGTAAAATGTTGCTTTGGGTAAATGACTGAATCCCACCTAAGTGACCAGAACTGGAGAACTGTCTATCGTCATGTCCCTTGCACAGTTAAGGCATCTAGTTTTCTAAGTTCTCTAAGACCTCACCAGGGAACGTTGATAAGGTCATTTCCAGGTAATTTCTATCACTGGCTTGCTATTTTTAAGATTAAAATTCAAGGAAGTTTTCAATCTGTGTCTTTTGAACAGATATCCATAGAATGGGTATCTGAAACTAGCTTGTTTATGTCCTGCTTGATGAGAAAGACAAAGTCTGCTTCTGCTGAAATTCCCCTCCGTCAATATTTTATCGTGAAAAACTTCAAACACAAAGTTTAAATAATTTTACACTGAATGCCCAAACACCATCTAGCTTCTGATATTAACATTAAATGGTATTTGCTTTATTATACAGTTGTACATCTGTCCATATGTGAAACCTGGACCTACTTATTTTTTATGGTCCTTATTCTTCTAAGGTGTAGCTTAGGGGGAAAAGCAGACTTCTCAGATGCCTCTGCGAGTGAACCCTACTTGAGTGCTTACTAGTTGAGAGCCTGGGCAAGTGTGTGATTTTTGAGAGCTTCAATTTCCAAGGTTATAAAATGCAGGTAACGATGCCTGGAACTGCTGTGAGGAGTAGATGCAGAAAAGTGGGGGAAACACTTGCAAGGACATGTAACCAACTTTTAGTTCACAGATTACACTCTTTTTCTTATCTAGGAAATAAAATTGAATTAGTCAGAAAGTAAGAATAATCCAGGCACGGAAGAACAAGAATAGCAGAACGTGGATAATCACTGGAGCTGGGTGATCATGGGGGTCCATTATGTGACACCGTCTACTTTCTGTAAATTTGAAGCTGTCCGTCATAAAACAATAAAAAACAAACTAGTTCCTGGGTTTTGTCAAGAATTAAAAAAAAAGAATCCTATATTTGAAAAAAATTAGTAAGAAATCTCTGAGGAAGTAATAAAGTAAGAAGCAATGACTGGGGTTTTCAGGGTAGGGTCAGGGAAGCCCCGTGCGCTCATTCTCACACTTACACTCATGGGGTGGGGGTGGGGAGGAGGAAGGATGGACTTGGCACTTTGTACACGCTCCCCAGGTGACTGGTTCACTACTGGGTGAGAACCTTTGTATCAGAAGAAACGTGTGAAACCACACTTTCCAGCATATTAACTGCAAGAATAAATACTTTGCATAATGCAAAGCTTGTGCCTCCAGCTAATTTACAAGCAGATGACAGCATGTGGAACCCCTGATTTAGCGGAGTAAAAACGGTTTGTAACCAAATCACCCCCCTCTGTAAGTCAGGGGTGGGTTAACGAAGGACCCAATTAGACTGCATTCTCTCACATCATTTATCAACTGTCTAAACTTGTAGAGCGAAGGGGTGCCTCAGTGGTTTTCAGACCTGAGAAATGTGGAGGAAAAAATAGCCCATGAACAATGTTTAACAGAGAAGTGAAAGGAAAAGCTTCACTTCTTTCCTTTAAGACAAAAGAGTCACCCTTCTGTTTCGGCCCCTTAATTCCTTCCCTTTCCTGCTGGGGCTCATTCTCTCTTGTTCTCCTTGGCTGGCTGCGGGCAGCCAGGAGGGGGCTGTGATGGGACCTCTGCGTGAGGCAGTGCAGGCTTCCAGCGGCCCTCCGTGGGGGCGGAAGCGGGCTCTGTGGGCGAGATGGCGGGGGAGCAGCTGTACTGGGCTGGCCAAGGCTAGAGACCCAGGGGAACCACACAGTGGCTGCCTCTCTGTGGTACTCCGCAATGAGGGTAGAGAAGAAGAGAACGCTAGTAGCAGAGGGAAATTACACCCACCCACACCACCCCCCCCTCCGCCCCAGCTCCCCACACTCCCTCAGAGGATCCAGCTGGACTTTTATACCCATATGTAACTAACTGAATCCTGTCCCTTCAAAATTCACATGTTGAAGTCCTAATCTCCAACATGTCTGTACTTGGAGATGAAGCTTATACAGAAGTTGTTGCTGTTCAGTTGCTCAGTTGTGTCCAACTCTTTGTGACTCCACGGACTGCAGCACGCCAGGCTTCCCTGTCCTTCAAATCTCCCAGAGTTTGCTCAAACTCATGTCCATTGAGTCGATGATGCCATGCAACCATCTCATGCTGTCTCCCCTTTCTCTTCCTGCCTTCAATCTTGCCCAGCATTAGGGTCTTTTCATTAAGGTTAAATGAGGTCATAAAGGTAGGGCCCTAGTCCAGTGGAACTGGTGTCCTTATAAGAGGAAGACACATGAAGGATGTGTGTGCATAGAGAAGAAGATGGCCATCTGCAGGCCTTGTGAAAAAGAAGAGAAGGCTCACCAGGGAAAAAATTCTCTGAGCACCTGTGATGAGAAAGACAAGGCTGGACAAGGAGGTGAATTTTCCAGTCTGAGGGACAAGGAGGAAGTGGCATTTAAGATGAGCCTTGCATAGATGCAAAACTATTATTACATTTAGAATGGATACACTACAAGGTTCCACTGTATAGCACAAGGAACTATTCTCAGTCTCCTGGGATAAATCATAATGGAAAGGAATATTAAAAAAAGAATATACATATGTGTATAACTGAGTTACTCTGCTGTACAGCAGAGATGGCCCAACATTTGGTAAATCAACTATACTTCAATTAAAAAAAAAAAAAAGATGAGCTTTGCAGCAGATTGGATTTAGATTTAAGAGGTGGGCAGAGGGCACTCCAAGAAGAGAGTGAGTGCCTGAGACCCACTGAGGGCACAGAGATGGTTTGGTTTTGCTATGAGATGAAGAGATGTGGTAGAAAGGTGAGACAGGGAGATGGTAAAAGGCCATGAACGCCAGGCTAGTGTTAAAGTCTTTATCAGACGGTAAGGCGAGTCCTGAAAAGTTGTTAAACAAGAAAATGATCAAACTGATATGCAGGTTCACAAGGGGAAGTAAAGAGACCTGACAGAGAGTAAGCATGTATTAGCGCCAGGCATCGCGTTAGCATCATGCTTCTTATCTGCTTTCATCTTTAACTGCCATTTCAGAAATGAGAAAGTGGGGTTCTCAGAGGTGGAGTGACTTGCCCAAGACTCTACAGCTGGTCAGCAGTGGAGTGATTAGATTTAATCACAAGCCGAGGAGATTTTAAACCCCATCCTGCCATTTTAAACCCCAGGCCCAGCTTCCATGGCATCATCTACTTTCTTTCCAACCAGAATGGTTATTTAATGGAACAGGGGTGGAGTGCACATTGCTTTTAGGCTTGGGAAGCAGGCAGACTAACAGCAAAAAAATTCCAACACACACGGCACCTCTAGAAATACTGCCTTCTGAGCAAAGTATGTGAGCGGAATCTTCTCCTTCCATATTATACCAGGGTAAAAGGTCAGGTCACAGATTTCCCTATTATGCTCTGCAGCATCAAAGTAATCAGTGGTGGTAACTGGGACATAAGCTGCAAAAGGGACTTTCTAGGTGGCGCTAGTGGTAAAGAACCCATCTGCCAATGCAGAAGACATAAGAGATGAGGGTTCAATCCCTGGGTAGGGAAGATCCCCTGGAGAAGGGCATGGCAACCCACTCCAGTATTCTTGCCTGGAGAATCCCATGGACAAAGGAGCCTGATCATAGGGTTGCAAAAGAGTTGGACATGACTGAAGCGGCTTCACGCATGCACGTAAGCTGCAAAAATGTGCAGGGAGAACAGTTGCTCTGGGTAAGTAGGCGCCTCAGCACTGGCTGTATATTTTTCAATGCAGTGTCAACAGCTACTCTCAAATACTTTCTGCCCCCAAAATCCTGAAAAAGTATTCAATATCTAGGAAAATACAATGCTGTTTTCTCTGTTTACACTAATAAAAGACTCAGTAAGGAATGCCATGATCAATCGGCTTTTTGGCCCAGTTGCTCTTCCAAAACCTCAGATACATTTACGAATGAGAGAGAGTAAAAATTAGGTTAGGAAGAAGAGTGAATGTTCCCAAAATATAAAAAATCAAATCACACCATGACATGTACCAGCAGGAACTACTCACATATTCTTAATGTGCTCTCCTTTAAGAGCAATTTTTTTTTTAGTCTTTTAGAAATAATACTTGGAGAAGTAACTTGGGTGCTGTTTTGAAAATTATATACTGGCATTATTATCCTCCCTAGGATACTACTGTGTCTTAACAGTTTGTCAGAGGAAAGGCTAAACTTGGAAGTATCAATTCAACTCAGCACACCCACTGTGCCTACTATGTGTCAGCCATGTGACTTGGGCTGGGACAACACAGATCAGGATAAACAAACTGAATCACATCAAAGGTTGCTGAATCACCTTAAAAGACAAATGATGTCATAAAGACCTTGTTTTACTTTAGAACCAAATTTTGAGAGCCATTCCTTTGCAAAACAGGCACAATATTCTTTACTTCTTTACTCAAGCCTCAGGACTCATGTTCTCTGGCCTCTCTGTGAATCCTTCCCACACTGTCTACCAACTTCCATCTTCAAGAAGGCAATGGGTAGGACTGGGAATGTGTGTGTATGTTTGTTGGGGGTCTCCTTCTCTCTTTTTGCTCTGCAGATACATTCATTACACTTTACTCTGAGTCGTAAATGTTGGACATTCAGTTCAGTCGCTCAGTCGTGTCCGATTCTTTGCAACCCCATGGACTGCAGCATGCCAGGCTTCCCTGTCCATCACCAACTCCTGCAGCTTGCTTAAACTCATGTCCATCAAGTTGGTGATGCCAGATATTGGATATTGATCTCATCCATAACACAAAATGCTTCAGGACATGTGCTGTGTCTCTGTTTCCCCAGGGCAGGAACAACACTTGGCACTGACCTTTAAATGTTGACTGAGTGGATGAATGACTGTTTCAACTGTGAGCTTTATCTTCAGACCCCAGAGCATGTGACAGTCAAAATATTCTCCATGGTGAGATTTAAAAATTTCAGTGTATGCATGTATTTTAGGATAGTAAGTTTGGCCACCTGATGTGAAGAGCCGACTCATTGGAAAAGACCCTAATGCCGGGAAAGACAGGGCAGGAGGAGAAAGGGGTGACAGAGGATAAGGTAGTTGGATGGCATCATCAACTCAATGGACATGAATTTGAACAAGCTCTGGGAGATAGTGAAGAACAGGGAAGCCTGGTGTGCTGCAGTCCATCGGCTTGCAAAGAGTCAGACAGGACTGAGCGACTGAACAACAACAAAGTTCAATGAGGTATACTTTTCATAGAGTAAATTTCTCCCTTAATTTTCACAACAAATGCAGCTGAGGAAGAGCAGATGGTCCTTGTACACTTGCCTGGGTCATGTCCTCAGGGGCTCTGACAGCAAGGCCTGGACACCAGGATTTTTAACAGCTTCTCAGGTGGTTCTGATAAAAACCCCAGGTCAAGAAACCCTTCCGTAGATGATGGTCTGCCACTGCAATCTACATTTCCTTTCTTTTTGTCATATCCAGGCCCATCCATCACTCTCAGTCTACTATTAATATTGAAGATGAAACGAAAACATTTCTACTCAGCACCATACTTGGAAGCAAAATCTAGGTACTCAGCTTCTTGGCTAGGGTCAACTATAATTTCTGGTTATTTAGCAGAAATGTAGCTACTAAATGACATTCTGAAATGAACATGAGCTATCCACTCAAAGACATAGAAATACTTTCAAATCAGAGGGAATAAGAGGACTGTGATTTGGGAGTCAAAGTGAGCATCACTACAGGAGAGTAGTCGAATGAGAAGAAACAGCCCTTGTAACTTATTTTCTGATTCTAAATGCAACCTTACACCTAAAGTGTTTTAAATGACAGATTTCAGGGGGTCTGTGAATAAGGAAAATGGACACCAGGCCAAAATCTAAAGAAGACAGCATGCAGGAGATCAGGGGAAATGCACTTATCTGGTTTTATGGGGCCATTCTTCAATTAGTGGACAAGGCCACAGGAAAACATATTATTTTCTCTATTCTTAACTGAGAATTTTCGAAGATATGGAGGGCTGGCTTCTAATTAGGAACAGGGGACAATCATTATCCTGGGGAAAAAAAGGGAAAATGTTAGTTTCTCAGTCGTGTCCAACTCTGTGAGACCCCATGGACTATAGCCTGCTAGGCAACTCTGTCCATGGAATTCTCCAGGCAAGAAATACTGGAGTGGATAGCCATTCCCTTCTCCAGTGGATCTTCCTGACCCAGGGATCAAACCTGGATCTCCTGCGTTATGATTTAAATTTTTACAAATCAGGATTTCTATTTGGGGCAAGTCCATCATAACAAACTCCAGGAGCCTGTCACCATTCTTCTGACATTTCTGTTTCTGGGATGTATTACAGGCTAATACTTCAAGTAATGGGGTCAATGGCCAGAGACTTGACATTGAGTGGAAATGGAATCTGATTTTTACTAATGTTTCACCGCAAATAATGCTCTCAGTGTCTTTGTAAATAATGCTCAAAATGGGACTGACATATTGGGGAAATATTTGATTAGTTCAAAAAGAAAATAAGCCATCATGAATTAACATAGGTATCTCACTATAAAAACAGATAAAAAATGTGTAATGCTTTTTTGGTCTGCTGAGGTTGTGGGGAGCCTACTAGGTAGCAAGTATTTTAAGAATCATTCATTGATTAGAATGGGTCTTTAAGAAAGGATGCATTGAAGAAAATCTCCCTGGCTTTGCAAAATTCCACTGAGGTATTCCTAAAAAAAAGGAAATCATGGAAACTGCTGTGGAGAAATTTGGAAGAATGCTTCACAGGCTAATTATCACAGGCTATCATTTACAAGGCAGAGTGTGCTGGTCTCACCAGCCGCCAGGACTGGTGGAAAACTGCTGAGCTTGTGCGTATGGCCAAGCCAAGCATCCCCTGTAATTAGAGTTAGCTGGGGAAAAAGTGACACAAAGAGGGCAGAAATATGTGGCCTCAGATTAGGGCGAGAAGAAAAAAGCTGCTGAAGTTTTTCTTAAGAGACTTAAAGAATCTAGCTAGGTATGACCTTGGGCCACCACACTGCCATGCTGCCCTATACTGGGAGCCACTAGCCATGCGGGATCCTTGAAATATGGCTAAATTGAGATGTACTGTTTAAAGTGTAAAGTACACACTGAGATCTCAAAGACTTGCTACCAGAATTCCAGTTATTTTGAACATTGATTACATGGCGATATGTTAATATTTCAGATATCTATTAGGTTAAAGTACACTATCAAAATTACTTCCACCTGTTTCTTCTTACTTTCTTTCAACATGGCTACTGGAAAATTATAATTACACATGCTCCTTGTCTTCTATTTCTGTGTCTGAACAACACCGACTTGGACTTTCATTTCTTCACCTGTTAAACATTATTGGCGGTGGTAAGCTGGGTTATGGAGGGTTTGGATGGAAATAAACATGGCTGACAATAAGATGACACATGGGGTGAAGCATTACTTGACTGAAATTTTTAGCTTTAGGAAACCTGAGTCACAATCACAAAAGACCCAGGCTAATTTGGTTTGACCTGGACAGGACTCAACCTCTCTGTGCCTCAGGTTACTAATCTGGTAAAATGAGAGGGAAGAAATAAGCTCCTGCATGAGGAAGTAAGACCAGAGAAGGTCTTTACCTGCAATCATTCCCCTTCGCTCCCAACTCAGGAGTCATTCTGCTAGGAACAATTAGAATTAACCTAAGAGGTCTTTATCCTCAGCAGCACTACAACAACCGAGGCCCATCCTGAGAAGTGCTGCTGTTTGTCAGTTCTGCTTCAGTTCTTCTCATAGGAACAAGTTTGCAGGTTGTTCTGACTCCTTAACACAGTTAAATAAACACGAGAACAAGGAGTACATGATGGGTGAAACAGACAGACTTCATTGCCCTGCAAGGACTCAGAGAACATTTTGGAAAAAAAAAAAATTCTACAGATGATATTCAGCGGGAAGTGTATTTGCTTTCCTTCAAAGCTACAAATGAAACATCTATGATTGTGCTATTAACCTGCTAGTTAAGAAATCCCATTTTTGTTCAGGGTGTCTGTGTTTATGTCTGAGGAGGTGCTGGCTTGCTGTGTGTATACATGTGGAGAACTGATCCCCAGAAACTGAACAGCCCGATCTCCCCTGTCCTGGTCCAGGGAAGCCAGCCAGCGGTCCTGCCTATTAGGGGGCACCTGTCCCTTCCCCAATCCCCACCCCATATCTGTTCTAGCTCTCTGAAACCATCTGTGTGAAAGTGCAGTTCAATAATGAACTGTGTTGATTCAGTAAAAAAGAAAATCCTATAAAATGAAGGTTTTATAATGTATCAATTAAAGAAAACTTCCCCGAAGACTGATTTTCCCTCTTCAAAAATCAAACACTCCCCCCAATCAAAAAAGCATCCCATCTCAAGAACAGTAATACCCACTTTAAAAAGGGCGTTAAAAACAGACAAACCATGAATTCCATTTCTAAGCAAAGCCAAGCTGAGTCAAGACAGTTTCAGCCAGCAGCCGTGCTGGTGGGGAAAACTGACGACTTGGCTGAAAAAGTATCAGAATATATAAATTAGTTGCCAATATTAAAAAGTTGGAATGGTTAACACACAGATGGAGATCTCTGGTGGTACTGAGCCACATCTGTCAGAAACCCAGTGGCACCTGGCCTTTTTAGGGTGGCATGCGTTTCTCCTGCACCTCCCTCACTGACCTTCCCTGTTCACGGACCCACCAGTCAGGCAGGCATTCATCTAAGGCAAGAACTGCAGGGTGGGAGACACAGCCAGGGTTGGGGGTTGGAGGGAACACGAATGAGTGGGAAACTCTGACAAATCTGCTTGATCTTGGCTCCACTGCAGGAGCTGGGTGACCCTGAGCAAGTCACTTTGCTTGCTAGTCTGAGCTGTTGTGAGGGGGAAAAAGTGAAAGGAGTTCTATAGGTAAGGAGTCTGTGTGGTCCTGGTGTGCAGTAAATGCTCTGCTCAAGTTACTCCCTATTCTGAAGGTGAGAAAGGAAAATGTTTAGCATAATCTATTATCACAGCAAAATCGAGCTGACTACCAAGGAAGTGGCTTAAAAGTCATCACTGAAAAATATGAAGGCCCAGATCATTCACTATAAATAACTGAGGAAGTGAAAGCAAAGGATAAAAATTATCAGACACTATCCCAGTGTGATAATTGATGCAAGCTAGGATTATTCATTGATACTCAAATCTCTGGATGAAAGGTAGGTGGGGGACAGGATGCTGACAAAGGACCCAGGTACCAGCCCACAGATGCCTTACTGACTCTAAGTGCTTCTGGACGTTGGTGAGGTCTGGTTACCACCTGATCTATGAGATCAGACTGAGCACTGTGGATGATGGACAAGATGACATCATCTGCCTCCTGATGTGATGTAACATCAAGGATGGAATACCGCCTATGAAGAATTCTTGCCAAAAGAGATTTCACCTGCCTCTAATATCAAGCCTCTAGACCTAACAATTTTCAGGAAGTGAGGAGCAAGTTAAATAACCCTGTGAAGAAACAGACAAGCTCAGAAGGCAGGAGGTTCTATACCACAGGCAGCCGAGGACAATTGGGAAAGTTTGAATATGGACTGAGTATTAGATAATATTATGGAATTATTGTTTTATTTCTTATTAGCTAATAGCATTGTGGCTATGTAGAAGAAAGTCCTTATATTTAGGAGATACATGGTGAACTATTTAGAGGCAAAGGGTCAAGATGTTTGCAACTTTCAAATGGTTTTGCAAAATTTATATAATGTATACTACATATAATATATATCATATATTACATATAATTATATATATTACATATGTTACATACAATTATATATATTACATGTGTTACATACAATTATATATATTACATATATTGGGATACAAAAGGTAAATATGGCAAATGTAGACTAACATGTGAATCTAAATAAAGGATATACAGGTATTTATCATTCTCCCAAGCCAGTAGGTTTGAAAATTTTCAAAATAAAAAATTGAGATAGAATCTGGAAGAGAGAGAAGGAGGGGAAAGCCAGGAAAGAAGAAAAAAAAAGATCAGATACTATCACTTCCTCCTCTTTACATAACCCCTTCAACGTTTATATTCAAGTCAGCTTCACTGTGTGCCTTTTCATTCGACATGGCTTTATTTTTACCACGTTAATCAACTTTCATGTGTGCTCATTCAAACTGATGTAGCCACTGTCTTGGCTTCTTTGTTGGTCGACATCAAAACCAAACTTTAAACAAAGCTCCAACAGGCTGTAGAAGTGCAGCAGGTAGATAGGAAGCCTAAGCTATCATATCAAAAACTCCTAACACTGAAACCTAATTGCCCCTGTGGATGGTCTGTAAGCCAGTAAGACTAGATCAAAGGCTTTGGGTGGAGCATCCTCTTTGGTCTCTTCCTAAGAGAATACACACATACTCTCTCCACCTGCGCTGGGCATAGACAGAGGAATGCTAGGCACAGGGTGCTGCTTGGCTGGGCCACTGAGGTCCCAGAGAAGCCGCTTCCCCTGCAGAATGCTGCAGTGGAGGTCTGGTGCTATAGCAGCAATGGCACAGTCCAAGGAACAGCTACTCTGAGTTCAATTTCACTGCAGTGCACACTTCCAAAGAAGTGGGAATGAATTCTGTGATGCCTCCAACGTGGAGAGGGACATAGAGACCTTGGATTGAGAGAGTGGGTATGAGCCCCACTCTGCTGTATAGCAGCCACTCAACCTCAGAGCAGTGCTTCTCAGCAGGGCTGCAGTGTATGCTGCATTGGAGACAATTCTTCACTGGGCAGGCTGTCCCAGACACGGCAGGACACGTACCACCCCTGCTTCTCCACATGCCAGTAGTTACTTTCTCTTTGAGAGCAGGACAACAAACAGGTCTGCACTCCCAAACGCCCCTGCCTGAGACTAAGGCTATAGTCTCTGAGCAAAAGATTTTATCTGGCACCTGCTCCACCACCTAAGAAGTGGTTTGGGAGGAGCAAATGTGTGGCAGCTTCTTATGAACCTAAGTGGGTTATACAAATGGTATCATCATGTACATTCAACATGTGGGCAGCCTGCCAATTAGGGGCAGGGCTTGGGGGGTGGCTGGGTCCCATCACCTGGATCCTAGGTGAGATGTATGACACAATGTCCGCTCTCCAGTCATGTTCTAGAATACTTGTCAGCTACTTATTCTGAAAATGTTTTCCCTCCATAAGTGGGACATTCTGGTATACAAGTGTTGCTGGAGGTAACAACCACACAACAGTGTGAATTTTAGAGTGGATTCTAAGTACATGAGCTACTGGGGCAGACAAGCAGGAGGACAGCCTCAATGCAGCTTCAATGAGGCTGGTTTAGGACGGTGCAAAACTGACCTGGAGACAGAAGAACACTTCTCTTAGACAGCAAGGGATAACTGATAGTGGGAATTACTTCAAAGATCAAGAGTACAAGGTTGATGCAGCTGCTCAACCTTGGTGCACCTGCTCTCATGCACACCAGAGCAGGGCCAGCATGCACAGGGCTGGCTTTCAACAGGTCATACCACTCTGTTCCAAAGCTTCCAATGATGCTTACAAAAGGGCATCTGAGAGGCTGGGCAGGGCTGCTGCATGCAAATCTGTACGCCCTGATAAAGGGAAGAATGGAGTTGCGGTTCACATAGGTTAGTGTGTGGGAGCCACCTGAAGAGCTAGGCAGGAAGACAATGCCCCACCCTCCCCATCCCCCCTCCCAACACACACACACACACACACACACACACACACACACACACACAGAGGTATTCACCTGAGGCAGGGCTGAAAAAAGGCAAGAATCTCAAAGAACAAAAGTAAAACCAGATAACTCACTCCAGATCATTAGCCAAAGAACACTGAAATGGCTCACAAGAATTACCCATGGGTTGGAAAAGGGGTGGTGGAAACAAGTAGTTGTAAGTGTGTAGTTCTGCTACTAGACACATACAGTAAAATATTTCCCCCCAACGTGTCATTTTTATAGTCTCCCGTGATTCTGCTTACTATTACTTTTGGGGCATTCCTCCAAATTCTGTTTGTCTTAAAAACAGCAGACTGATAATGTAACGCCCCTAAATCTCTGAACTTGGCCATCTAAATGAGATCTTTCATCCTTTTCTTCTCCAGCTTCCCAGAATGCATTTTCATAGCATTCTTGCAAGAGGAAAGATTATCAGGAAAAGAAAAATGAAGGGGAGTAAAGTTGAAGGAAAGTACCAAATACCAAAGCTTTGGGTAAGAAAATATTTAGGCAACAAGCACACAACCACACCCTTTCTGGGAAGATATTACTGGCCTTGAAGTTGGGTTAGTGGATCCCAAAATACACCTCACAAAAAGCACAGTTACCCTCCCAAAATAGGCCCTATAATTAAAGTCTTTTCAAGTGGATTGTCCTATATCACAACTTGACATATGTTGCTTTAATCTCCCTGCTTTGGCAAATGTAGCCATATCGGGCTACACAAGCTCACAACGACTCCCAGTTAAACCAGATTGTACTGTCACTAGGAAATTGATGCAAATAAACAGCCCTGAGTACCAAAATACCCAATCTCAATCATCTGTAATGAGATCTCTCTCCTCCCTAAGCACATTCTCATCACACCAGAATCACACCCTTGATTCAAAAGGATGGGCTAACCCAGATTGAAATACTGCCTCATCTCAGAGGTCATCTGAAGACAAACACATCTGAAGAAGCCGGGCTGAAATTTAAAACACGAGCCAATCTCTTTTGTGTGAATGCCGGAACCAAGTTGTGTGAGTCTCGTTTTCAGCTTTAGCTGACAGTCCTCAGTATATGTCTTCAGACACCCATCTGTCTGAATTCATTTAGATCATTTCTGGCTTGGAGTCTGTGGTGATGTAGCCTCTTAGGAGCACTTTCAGATTTGTGATTTTTTGAACAAACTTCTTTATGTTTTCTAGTTATATATTTACATTTAATTAAATGTCAAAACATTAAAAAATTTAAACCTTCAAAATAATGAGTACCTTAGACATTGATTTTTTAAAAAATATTATTATTTCCATATTGGTTTCACAGCCTCAGAACTACTAACATCTTGGGCAGGAGTGTGTGTGTGTGTGTGTGTGTGTGTGTGTGTGTGTGTGTGTGTGTGTGTGTATGGAGGGGGCGTGTCCTGTGCATTTTAGGGTCTTTAGCAGTATCTCTGGCTTCCATCCATTAGACGCCAATAGTACATACCCACCCTCCCATAGTTAGAATTTCTAACTTGCTATGACTCCTGGTGAAGAAGTGGGACCTGAAATACAGTACTGCCCAGAAAGACTTATAAACAGCACCGCTGCTATCTCAAACCAGGGGCAGGACCTGGCTTCATTTCAGTCAAGACACTGCTGAGGCTGGCTTTGCTGCCACCTGATCTCTTGGATGGACCACTAGCCTCCCTACTTTTAGGAGCTCCATTCTTAGAAGACTACTGGTAAGAAATCCAGTTACCAAGCCCTTAGTAAGGAAGGGGATAAGGCTTGCTGTGTATTAACACCATCTACAGAAGTGGGGACTCACTGTATCCCTTCTGGGGTCCAGATCCCCTCAGAGGCTGCGTTTTTAGCCCCAGACCACTCGTAGGGAGCAAATCAGGAGAGGCACCGGGCAGGGTGAGAAAGGAAAATCACATCAGGAGATGAAGAGTCAAAGAACAAAGACAGTTTAAACTCAGCCCAGAGAAGAAGAATGAGGAAGGAGAGCATCTTCAAATATCCAGTGGGTGGTGTGTGGGAAAGTAAGTGAGCTTGTCTCCATCTGCTTAGAGAGTGACTCAGGGGCCTCGATGATTTAATAAATACTCAGCACAGGCCTTCTGCAGGCCAGGTACTGTCCAGACACTGAAAATAAGAAGGAAGAAGACCAAGTCCTGTTCCCTCGAGCACATACTGTAGATCAATAGAAGGTCTAGATAGCTTTTCTTCCCTCTCTCCTCCTCTCCTTCCCTTTTTGTTTCTTTGTAATAATTTGAGCTAATGTCCAGGTATTTGTCTAGTTGCTCGTTCTTTTCCCCATTAAAAAAATTAAGGTTTAATTAACTATAGCAAAATTCACCCTTTTTGTTGTATAGCCATGTGAGTTTTCACAAAAGCCTACAGTTGTATAAATACCAGTACAGTCAAAGCTAGCACAATTTTCTCACCCCTTTAAATTTCCCTGTGCCCTGAATTGCTTTTTAATTGGAGAAAGCTCCTCTGTGCAATAGCAAATCCCACCTCTGAAAGAAGGTGAAATACCCTCTGTCAAGAATTCTGGAGAAGAGTTTTATTTTTTTGTTAACGGAAGACTGGACCAGACAACTCCTGAGGCCATGTCCATCTCTTTGAGGCCCTGAAACTGGAGGGTTGTCGCCTCTGGACACCAAATCTTAACCCTGAGCTCATCTCAGTGACATTCTTGATTCTTCCCAACTTCCGGTAAAGGGTCCCACCCGAAAGCCAAATTCTTTGAGTTAAAGCTCAAATATTTCTGCCCTTCATGATGATGTTTGGCATAAACCAGCAAAATTCTGTAATTATCCTTCAATTAATAGATAAATAGATGAAATGTGAATAAATATGGACTTTAGTTAGAAAAAATTCTGTCCAGTAACTGAATCTCTGTGAAGCCTGAATAATAAGCATAGACAAAAAAAATCCAAAGAAAGGTTTGGAAATGAGAGCCTCAACATGGTAACTGAGACCTAAACCAAGGGCACCATCGCCTTCTGACCTGTTCTTTCTCTTCTCATCATTTTGATTCAAAATAACATTAGCTCTCAAACTGAACAAAGCTAAAACAATGTGACCACACCTGGCTGCAAAGGTGGCAGCAAGGGGAGTTAAATTAACTAAGCTGGTTTAAGAACAGGTTGACAGGGTGAGAGAAGAAGGCAAATGTCTTGAGGCTTCCCCCTGCTTGCTATGCGGTGGACGCTGGAGAAGGGACTGTGGTGACCAGCTGTGATGTCCCTAGTGATAGCAGACAGGGGGTGACTAGCCCCTCTTCAACGTCTCTTCTTCTGGAAGACACGCACACCTTTTGCTGGCTTGACCTCAATGGCAAATGTCCAGTTTCCAAACAAGGGTGTTCTGTTATCCAGAATAACTGCTTTTCACAGACATAGATAATAGACTTGTGGTTGCCAAGCGGGAGGGAGGGATCGGGAGATTGGATTAGTAGATTCGAATTATTATGTATAGGATAGATAAACAACAAGGTCCTATTGTATAGCATAAGGAACTAAATTCAATATCCTGTGATAAACCATAATGGAAAAGAGTATGAAAAGAATGTGTGTATATATAAACATGGATATACATATACATGAATGTGTGTATATATACACATGAAAATATATATGAACGTATATATACATGAAAAAATATATGAATGTATATATATGTGAATATGTATATGAATCGCTTTGCTGTATGGCAGAAATTAACACAACACTGTAAATTAATTACATTTCAATAAAATAAGTTAAAAAAAAACTGCTTTATTGAGCATCGCTGCACTACTTAGCTTGCTTTATTCTCACAACAATCCTAGGAGGTAGGTAATATTATATGCCTTATTTTACAGATGAGGAGACTGAGGCTCAGGGAGGTTATATAACAAATGCTAAGTGTAGAACTTGGGTTTTGACCCATGTCTCCTGTCCTTTTGACTACTGCTAGCAAGGTCTTCTGGGTGACTGCTGAATTTAATGTTCCTGGTCTCAGACCACTGCTCTGCTGGTCCCAGGCTGGGATGAGGCATGCTGGATTCTTAATTCCCTTTCACGTCCCATTCCCCAAGCAGCTAACTGCTTGTTTCTCTTTCATTTCAACAAATAGACTGGAAGGATCTCTCTGCTCTGGAAACCTAGAAACATTTTTTTTCCCCACTTCTTTTGGTTTGCAAGTTAATTACTCACATATTCCATGGGTGGCTTAGAACATAAGCTAAATGGTCCAGGGTATTCTTCATCCCACATCTGGAAGGTTTCCTAAAATCTAGACTTATTATATCTTAGAAAACCCCATACTTTTTAATAACACCAGCAATGACAAGAAAAAATGTCGTACTGTCAGAAAATACCAATTGAGTGTCACATTTAATTATAAAATCCATTTTGTCAAGTGCAGAGCAGATTTAAACGATGCAGAGACAAAGCCCTGGCTTCCCTTTATGAGCACTACATACTTCACAAGGTATCAGAGATAAAGGCAGTGACACTTACCAAAATTTCCCCCAACGATCACAAACTTTATATATACCACATGTCTTCTAATACAGCTGCTGGACTGGTCCTGAAAAATACCACAACGAAATGAAAAATGCATAATTAGGCAGAAGTAATTAAGCATATATTGTGTTTCCCTTCTGGAAACCATGTCTTCCCTATTCTGGGCACCCATCCATGGACCAAACTCTCGTTGCCATGCCTCACAGTGCACACAGTAGGACGACATTCAGTCAACATCGTTTGAACCAATTGATGAATCATAGTGCCACCTTGCCTGTGGCACACAGGATCAGCTAATATTATTTCGTCTCTAACTGGCAGTCCTTGAGGTTCTAAATATGTGGACGGGACACTGAAACGTTGTATATTTAGCTGGTAAATTACTGAAGTTACACAACAAAATGTTCCCCTCTTTTATTTCTCCTTAAAAAGTGAATGCTGGGTCAGTGGAGCTGACCATCTTCCTGTTCAGTCATCATGCCTATCCATGGGGCACTGGTGTGATGTGAGCACAGTTCCTGCCTTGCTGGAGCTCGGAGCCCAGCAGCTTTCCCCAGCTGGTCCAGAGGAGCCGAGAACCTCTGAAGGTGTCAGGGTCAGTAATTCCCTGGGTACAGGCACTTTGGTGACCTGTGTAGGTGAGGACAGTTAGTAAGAGTTGCTCTGCCCTCCCACAGGTCTCACAGATGTGAAGCTGTGGTTTCAGAGTGGGCGGGTCAAGCAGATGGAGCAGGAAAACTCCATCTCCCTCACAGAGTGTTGTCTGCATGTGATTCTGGAGACGGCAGTCCCTCTGGGTACCACCCAGGTAGGTTTACTCAACACCTGGCTGCATATTCCACTCTGGGCCCCCCTGAGTCTGTGATCAGGAGGAACGCTGGTCCTTCAGTCTTAACAGCCTTTTTCCCCAAATTACAGCACTTCAGGACTCCTGTGTGTCTTTTGTCAATAAACCTACCCCCCCCAGCCCACACAAGATAACAAAATAGTTCTTCCTTTTCAATGTAGACAGCATAATGATTTTCTCCACTGAACATCATGTATAAGGGCACTGTGACCATTTGCACTGGCAGAAATTCACCACTGACAGACAGCATCTTCCACGCCCCAACGTCATGTCAAGTGACTCATAGGATGAGTGGGGGTGTACCTTCCCTCCCCAGTAACTAAGACAACAATCAGACAGCAACTCAAAGAACGATGGCTAGACTTGGCATACTCTTTTATACTTAAGGATATGTAAATCCACTTCATTTGAACTCGTTCCCTTGGAGTCACATTAGGTATATGGCATTAAATAAAAATAGCTGAATGAGAATCAAGAAAGTAGCATGACTTTAATTTTTTGTTTCAAAAATGGCAATGTATACAACCTCAAGAATAAACAAATAATAATGTGTTTGTTGGTGCTCCCACACCACAACTAGTACTGCAAGTGCTTTTTGTTTTTACTGCTGTATCATAGACCTCCTGTGGCTCCTGCTTTAAAGGTAATATGCTTGTTATGCACTGGATACAAGTATCTCTGATACAGTTTTTATTTGCATGGGGCCATTCCCTCTTCCTTCTTCCTAACAGATCCCCCATGTTTCTCCAGCCACAGTCCTTGTGGGCAGGTGACAGCACTACCAGCTGGGGTGGGGTGGGGACCTGCGTGGTCTAAGGCTTTGCAGTGTGCCCAGCAGCAATGTCAGCATCACCTGGGAGCTTCTGAGAAATGTCAGCTCTGAAGTCTTGCCTCTAACCTACTGAACCAGAAGCCGTTTTACAAGATCCCAAGTGACCTGTGAACATGCTACAGTTTGAGATTCACTGATCTAAGGGAAACTCATTCCTGTTGCCAGTGACTGGTTCAAGACTGGGCATGTGATCCTATCCAGGCCAACAACAGATGCAGAATGTTTTGCTGGGAGCTTCTCATTCTTCTGGGACAAAGTCCCTCCTGAATGCTGTGTGGGATGTGATGTCTGGGACTTCTGCAGCTATCTTGCTCCAACAAGATAAAGTTGGCCCACAGAGGATGCAAAGACAGAAGAAACTCAGGAAAGTAGAGTTGGGGGTGTTTGCATTCAGTCAACCCTAAAGTCTGCAGAGCTACTGGACTTTGAATAAATTTCATATTGCACTGCTGTTAAGTCGCTTCAGTCGTGTCCGACTCTGTGCGACCCCAGAGACGGCAGCCCACCAGGCTTCCCCATCCCTGGGATTCTCCAGGCAAGAACACTGGAGTGGGTTGCCATTTCCTTCTCCAATGCATGAAAGTGAAAAGTGAAAGTGAAGTCGCTCAGTCGTTCCGGACTCTTAGCAACCCCATGGACTGCAGCCTACCAGGCTCCTCTGTCCATGGATTTTTCAGGCAAGAGTACTGGAGTGGGGTGCCATTGCCTTCCTCCTTAAATTGGATAGTCAATTATCTGCAGCTGGAAAGCGTCCTGACTGATCATTCCCCAGGAAGTATTATAAAAAGAATAGAATGCCGAGGCACCATGCTGAGCCACACAGTGAAGGGCTCCAGACAAGTCAGTGCATCGAGAGACACGAGGAACAGTTCAGAGGCCTCTTTTGTTCAGGGACTGACCCAGTAGTATTTCTGGTTCTGTCAACCATTATTCGCTCTGCACATTTCCAAAAGCTTTCCCAATCAGCCAGTCTGAATGACCAACCAGAGGAAGTGCTGAATGCTTTCCAAATTCTTTTAACCAGAGTGGTCAACAGTTGCCTTCTGCAGAAGTCACATGGATATCATTTCCTGCGAAGACAATGGGAAACTAATTGCTCAGCCCCAGACTCTCATAGAGCAAACAACCTGTGATATGTAATTACTGAAGGGTAAATAAGGAAAAGCTTGAGGCTCTCAGAATCTGCTCTGGATGCAGGCCAATAACTTGGAGAGAGAGAGAGAATGAATGAATGAATGAATGAATGGGAGAGAGACAGCTGCTCTGGGAAAAGATTTAAAGGGCTAGCAACTTAGGCAGCTGCCCACACTACTTTTACATATCATTGGTACTTATTAGAGACCTTTCTGAGGAAAGCAAATAGATCAGTTATTATATAAACCCAGGGTTTTCCTGGTGGATCAGTTGGTAAAGAGACTGCCTGCAATGCGGGAGACCCAGGTTTCATCCCTGGGTCAGGAAGATTCCTCAGAGAAGGGAATGGCAACCCACTCCACTATTCTTGCCTGGAGAATTCCATGGACAGGGGAGCCTGGTGGGCTACAGTCCATGGGGTCACAAAGAGTCGGACACAACTGAGTGACTAACACTTCACATTATATAATATAAACCTATACATGGCTCTGGTGTCATTTTGCTTCATATATGGGAACGATGTAGTCAAGGAGAACTGAGTGTCTAAACAGACATTTTCTCTTTAGTGTCATAGCTTTGCAGCCACACCAGGATATTTTGGGGGACAAGTTTGTTGTTTTGGCATGACACAGAATGTGTTTTCTATCATGGAGTGAACATTCGTTGGCTTTCCACAGAAGGTTCCGTCATCCCAGGTTTCTCTTTCCCTCTAAACCTTTGTCCTTTCTCTTCTCTAGTACCTCATACACTTCCACAGCTCCAACTAACACCCTTTGTTCTTAGTTTCAAACTACATCTCTCAATCTGTCACTCCTGTTCCAGTCCCACCACTGCCCTCTATACAGGAAGTACCTTGAAAGCAGAGGCTCTGTATTGGTCACTGATATATGTCCATGCTCAGGGCAACGTCTGGCACTAAGTACTGCACTTGTTGAGTGAAAGGCCTCACTCAGATCCGTAAGGCGCCCCACAGATGTTCTTGCCATCACCTCCTACCTGGTCTTTCTGCCTCTGGTCTCTCCTTTTCTGAATCTCTTGACAGAAAGGAAAGTTTTGCATTACAGATCACGCACTGATCATGGCAGTCCTAGAATGTCTCAGTTGGGAATGATTTACCAGTCTAGTTCTACACTTTTCAGGTGATAAACTACTCCCAGTGAGGTCAGGAGACTTGCTTAAGGATTTATGAGTGGGTGGCAGAGACAGAAATATAACTCAGGTTGCTGACCCACGGCTCTTGCTAGTCTGTCACTGGGTCAAAACCTGTACAGAAAACAAAAACAAACAAACACAATGAAACACACAAACAAAAAACCAAAAACCTTCCATGGTCTCTCAGCAGAACGGAGTAAGGGCTAGACATACAGGAGGTTCTCAGTATTTACAGACTGATGGACTAGGTAAGTGAATGGGTGCTTGGCACAGGCCAATGCGAACCCTCTTAAGTGAAAGGTAACCCAGTACAATGAGCAAGGAAGGGCTCTGAATCTTTGGCCCCTGAAGTGCCTCTAAGCCACCCCCTAGGAACCTCAGGGTAGTAACATGGTTAGAAAGACCAAAGACTTACACAGACTCACACTCTTCAGCTTTGTACTCCAAGTCAACCACCATCATTCCAGACCCAACTCGGCCTTATCACCCATTTCTTTTTTCTCCATCATGCCCAGCCTTACCAAAGCATTTGCTGTTCCCAGCACCTGTCCCTCCTCTGGGCCTTCACCTGCCCTGTTCTTCCCTCCCATGCACCCTTACCTCCACCTGCAAGAATGGTGACTCAACCTGCCCCTCCAGCCCAACTGAAACATAAATCTCTCCCTGAAGTTCTTGTCCAATCCACTGGAATTCATCTCACTGTTTACACCTCTACCAGAAGTGAGCCAGATCCTTGAGCCAGGAACTTACTCTATATCTATCTTTGAACCACTGACACCTTGCCTGGCCCACTGCCTCACACAGAGGAGGCACTTCTAGTCATTTTGTTGCTTTCACAGGGCTTGATCCTTTTTTAGTTCACCTCTGTGACCACATTAGCGAGTTCTGGAATGGGGCTCCCAAGTCTTCCTCTAGCTGGTGAGGGATGATGATAAAGCCAGCATGCTTGTAGGGCCCACCCGTTAAGGAGCAGCTGTTTGAGTCTCTGCTGTCTTATTTTCAAAAGCAAAGGAAAGGGAACAGGGGCTAGAGAGGGTGACTTCCCCTCCCCTCCACAGCTCTCCTGTGGCTACAGCTGTCCTGTGCAGCGTGAGGTGCAAGCTGGGCATTTGACAGTGTTCCCTGCAAGTCCAAAGTCAACTGTCTGCAAAACTAAGGAGCTCCAAATGGCAGGATGATGCATTAAACGAGCAAGTGAGCAAACAAAGCCCAATTGCAAGGGAGGAGAATGGGAAGCAAAAAACAGAGTTCACTAGGAAACGGGGCCTGCTTCGTGGGGGAGGGAGAGGGGTGCACCAAGCAGGCGACACTGGTCCATCTGCTCTCCCTGACTGCAGGGGCCCTGGTCCTTCTGGCATTACCACAAGTTGGGAAGACTCAAACGAGGCTGTGGTGGCTGTTTGCTTTATTATTTGCTGGAGCGGGAGTAAAGGGTAGAAGAAAAGAGTGAAGGGTAGACAAAGAGATGAGCGTGGAGGGCCCTCAGCCAGCACAAAGGGGTTACCGACCCAAGGATGAGAGGGCAGGAAAGTCAGACTAGAAGGGGCCGCTGCTTCTCTCTCACTAGCTGTTGCCAGGATGAGGGGCACTCAGGCTCTTGGAGCAGCAGAGCACCCCCAAACCAGCAAATGAGCTTATCCTTGCCTCCCAGGAGGCAGCTCTCAGGTACATATTTTGGGCTCCTGGGCACAAGTGGTTGAGCTGTCATGCAAAGGAGTGGTCCGAGGGCCTGGATGGGGCTCTAGGGCTCCCTGTAACCTCTATCAACCCCAGCAGTAAGAGTAGTAGTGATATAATTCCTTCTCTTCCTTCACATAATAATTTGTTATACATCATTAATTTGTAATATATTATTAATAATTATTATTTATGATAATGATGATTGTTATATTTAAAGCTCTATATTGAAGTTTTATTTGGGAAAGAAATAAATGAAGTGAATGCCGCTGCATTAATTAGTTGACTGTCAGGAGGAATAAGATTCTGCTTCCATAAGACAAAAGAGAATGAAGTATATATAAAAATTATGTCTTCCTTTTCTTTTGGGCAATGAGTTTCTATCAGGTGATCACATTCCTTAGGTATCAGGTAAAAATAAAACAGAAACTCTGTTTTGTAGTATACTCAGTGAATGAAGCTATTTCTAGTGATTTGCAATCCTGAGTCTGAACAAAAACACTGCTTTGTTATGATGCAGCTGGGCAAGTACCCAAGCCCTCTTCCAACCTGATAACCACTCTCAAGACCCTCTAAAACAGACATTCTGCAGTGGCTCCTGGGAAAGCCCTGGATATGCACACAGTATCACCATGCTACCAATATCAAGGTTAATAATGATGTCTGCAGAGTCCCTGAAATGTAGGCTGGCTAGAATATTAAAATCCCAGAATCCTGGGGCTGAATGGAATGTTAAAGAATATCTAGTCTGGTCAGATCAGATCAGATCAGATCAGTCGCTCAGTCGTGTCTGACTCTTTGCGACCCCATGAATCGCAGCAAGCCAGCCCTCCCTGTCCATCACCAACTCCCGGAGTTCACTGAGACTTATATCCATAGAGTCAGTGATGCCATCCAGCCATCTCATCCTCTGTTGTCCCCTTCTCCTCTTGCCCCCAATCCCTCCCAGCATCAGAGTCTTTTCCAATGAGTCAACTCTTCACATGAGGTGGCCAAAGTACTGGAGTTTCAGCTTTAGCATCATTCCTTCCAAAGTCTGGTAGTCTTTAAGCTATTTTTTTTTTTTTTTAGTATAGAACCTTGTGCAATCACATGCAGATGTGCATACATGTGCATTTTCAACACGTATGCTATACTCCAACATAATAGATAAAAGTAGAACAGAACAGCTCTGGTTCAAGGAGGAAAGGACGCAAAACACCACCACCTGGGCCATCCTCCTGTCCCACTCAGCACTTCCGGGGAGTTTGGTGTTCTAAGAACACTGGAAACCCCAGAACTAGACTCCTACCCCATCCACATCTGCATTGTGTCCTCAACATCTCTTCCAGCCATGGTTCTCCATGTGGCAACATGGCAAAGTCAATGCCTCTAATATTTCTCTACCAAGGACCCATTTTACCTAAATCTGAGGATCCCATGTTTTGAACCACTTCATCTCTTCTAAACCTTGCATTTCTGAAGGACTAACTAATTTATTTGCCAGACCCTTACTTAGACCCAGTGAGACCTCAACTTAAACCTTAGCCCTGCTAAGCTTGGTAAATGTGGGAAAATTCCTTAATAATGTGAGGCAGTAAACCCAGTAGAAGCTTTTCTTCTCTTCCTCTGCTTTTTACTGCATCAAAACAAATCTTCATCAAAAATATCAAATATCTAGGAATAAGTCCAATAAAAGATGTATAAGAAAAAAATAAATTTATAAAAATAATTAAAAGTAAATTTTAAAATGTGTAAGACCTTAACACTGAAAGCCATTAAAAACATTACTAAAAGAGGAACTCCCCAGGTTGGTAGGTACCCAATATGCTACTGGAGATCAGTGGAGAAATAACTCCAGAAAGAATGAAGGGATGGAGCCAAAGCAAAAACAATACCCAGTTGTGGATGTGACTGGTGATAGAAGCAAGGTCCGATGCTGTAAAGAGCAATATCGCATAGGAACCTGGGATGTTAGGTCCATGAATCAAGGCAAATTGGAAGTGGTCAAACAGGAGATGACAAGAGTGAACATCGACATTCCTAGGAATCAGCGAACTGAAATGGACTGGAAAGGGTGAATTTAACTCAGATGACCATTATATCTACTACTGTGGGCAGGAATCCCTTAGAAGAAATGGAGTAGCCATCATGGTCAACAAAAGAGTCTGAAATGCAGTACTTGGATGCAATCTCAAAAATGACAGAATGATCTCTGTTCATTTCCAAGGCAAACCATTCAATATCACAGTAATCCAAGTCTATGCCCTAACCAGTAACGCTGAAGAAGCTGAAGTTGAACGGTTCTATGAAGACCTACAAGACCTTTTAGGACTAACACTCCAAAAAGATGTCCTTTTCATTATAGAGGACTGGAATGCAAAAGTAGGAAGTCAAGAAACACCTGGAGTAACAAGCAAATTTGGCCTTGGAGTACGGAATGAAGCAGGGCAAAGGCTAATAGAGTTTTGCCAAGAGAACGCACTGGTCATAGCAAACACCCTCTTCCAACAACACAAGAGAAGACTCTACACATGAACATCACCAGATGGTCAACACCGAAATCAGATTGATTATATTCTTTGCAGCCAAAGATGGAAAAGCTCTATACAGTCAGCAAAAACAAGACCGGGAGCTGACTGTGGCTCAGATCATAGACTCCTTATTGCCAAATTCAGACTGAAATTGAAGAAAGTAGGGAAAACCACTAGAACATTCAGGTATGAACTAAATCAAATCCCTTATGATTATGCAGTGGAAGTGAGAAATAGATTTAAGGGACTAGATCTGATAGATAGAGTGCCTGATGAACTATGGAATGAGGTTCGTGACACTGTACAGGAGACAGGGATCAAGACCATCCCTGTGGAAAAGAAATGCAAAAAAGCAAAATGGCTGCCTGGGGAGGCCTTACAAATAGCTATGAAAAGAAGAGAAGCGAAAAGCAAAGGAGAAATGGAAAGATATAAACATCTGAATGCAGAGTTCCAAAGAATAGCAAGAAGAGATAAGAAAGCCTTCCTCAGCGATCAATGCAAAGAAGTAGAGGAAAACAACAGAATGGGGAAGACTAGAGATCTCTTCAAGAAAATTAGAGATACCAAGGGAACATTTCATGCAAAGATGGGCTTGATAAAGGACAGAAATGGTATGGACCTAACAGAAGCAGTAGATATTAAGAAGAGATGGCAAGAGTACACAGAAGAACTGTACAAAAAAGAGCTTCATGACCCAGATAATCACGATGGTGTGATCACTCACCTAGAGCCAGACATCCTGGAATGTGAAGTCAAGTGGGCCTTAGAAAGCATCACTATGAACAAAGCTAGTGGAGGTGATGGAATTCCAGTTGAGCTATTTCAAATCCTGAAAGGTGATGTTGTGAAAGTGCTGCACTCAATATGCCAGCAAATTTGGAAAACTCAGCAGTGGCCACAGGACTGGAAAAGGTCAGTTTTCATTCCAATCCCAAAGAAAGGCAATGCCAAAGCATGCTCAAACTACTGCACAATTGCACTATCTCACACGCTAGTAAAGTAATGCTCAAAATTCTCCAAGCCAGGCTTCAGCAATATGTGAACCGTGAACTTCCAGATGTTCAAGCTGATTTTAGAAAAGGCCGAGGAACCAGAGATCAAATTGCCAACACCCGCTGGATCATCAAAAAAGCAAGAGAGTTCCAGAAAAACATCTATTTCTGCTTTATTGACTATGCCAAAGCCTTTGACTGTGTGGATCACAATAAACTGTGGAAAATTCTGAAAGAGATGGGAATACCAGACCACCTGACCTGCCTCTTGAGAAACCTATATGCAGATCAGGAAGCAAGAGTTAGAACTGGACATGGAACAACAGACTGGTCCCAAATAGGAAAAGGAGTACGTCAAGGCTATATATTGTCACCCTGCTCACTTAACTTCTATGCAGAGTACATTATGAGAAACGCTGGCCTGGAAGAAGCACAAGCTGGAATCAAGATTGCCAGGAGAAATATCAATAACCTCAGATATGCAGATGACAACACCCTTATGGCAGAAAGTGAAGAGGAACTAAAAAGCCTCTTGATGAAAGTAAAAGAGGACAGTGAAAAAGTTGGCTTAAAGCTCAACATTTCAGAAAACTAAGTAGATCATGGCATCTGGTTCCATTACTTCATGGGAAATAGATGAGGAAACAGTGTCAGACTTTATTTTTTTGGGCTCCAAAATCACTGCAGATGGTGATTGCAGCCATGAAATTAAAAGACGCTTACTCCTTGGAAGGAAAAGTTATGACTAACGTACATAGCATGTTCAAAAGCAGAGACATTACTTTGCCAACAAAGGTCCATCTAGTCAAGGCTATGGTTTTTCCACTGGTCATGTATGGATGTAAGAGTTGGACTGTGAAGAAAGCTGAGCACCAAAGAATTGATGCTTTTGAACTGTGGTGTTGGAGAAAACTCTTGAGAGTCCCTTGGACTGCAAGGAGATCCAACCAGTCCATTCTAAAGGAGATCAGTCCTGGGTGTTCTTTGGAAGGAATGATGCTAAAGCTGAAACTCCAGTACTTTGGCCACCTCATGTGAAGAGTTGACTCATTGGAAAAGACTCTGATGCTGGGAGGGATTGGGGGCAGGAGGAGAAGGGGACGACAGAGGATGAGATGGCTGGATGGCATCACCAACTTGATGGACATGAGTTTGAGTGAACTCCGGGAGTTGGTGATGGACAGGGAGGCCTGGCGTGCTGCGATTCATGGGGTCGCAAAGAGTTGGACATGACTGAGCGACTGAACTGAACTGAGACACATTAAATACCTAAATAATAAAGGGTTATGCTGTATACATGGATTAAAAGTCTCAACATTTTAAAGATGTCAGTTCTCCTGTAAATTGCATCCTCAGTACAATTTTGATTTAAAAACGTTTTATTTTTCTGGTAGAAATTGACAAGCAGATTCTATAATTCACATGGAAATGCAAACTGCCCAAAACCAAGATAATCTTCAAAAACAACCACAAAGCTAGAAGACTTACTCCATCAGATACCAAATTTCATTATAAAATAACAATAATTAAGACAGTGTGGTAGTTGTATGATAGACAATTAGATCAACAGAACAAAAAAGAAGCTTCAAAAATAGACCTACACAGATAATCACCTGATTAATGACAAAGATGACACTGAAGTTCAAGAAATGGAGCTGGGTTTACTGGGTATTATGGGTTGATTGTGCTCCCCCAAAAGATATACTGAAGTCCTAACCAACCCCGCCCTAGTACCTTAGAAGGTGACATTATTTGGACATAGGGTCACTGAAGATGTAATTAGTTAAAATGACATTATAGCAGATTAGCATGCACCCTAAATTCAATACAACTGATTCCCTTTTAAGAAGAGGGAAATTTAGACACAGAGATACAAGGGGAAAAAGTCAATATGACAATGGAGGCAGAGGTCAGAGCAATGTAGACACAAAGCAAGGAGTGTCAAGGATTTCTAGCCACCACCAGAAGCTAGGAAGAGGTGGGGAAGGGATCATCCTCAAAGCCTTTGGAGGGAACATGACTCTGCCCACACCCTGATTTCAGGCGTCTGGCCTCCAGAACTTTGAGAGGATCACTTCCTGTTGTCTTAAGCCACGCAGTTTGTGGTACTTTGTTAGGCCAGCCCTAGGAAACGAATACACTGTGTATCTGTAAGAAAAAAAGGAACCTTAATCTCTACTTTACACACGCAAGTCAATTCTAGACAGATGGTAGAAATAAACGTGAAAAGTCAAATAATAAAACTTTTAGAAGGAAGCAAAGAATACCTTCAGATCTTCTGACAGGTAAAGGGTTTCAAAAAATAAAACACAAGAAAGTGTTAACCATGAAGAAAAAATAATGACAATTTAGACTGTATTAAATTTAAGAATTCTTTATTAAAACACCTCAACAGGATCAAGGTAGGCCACACAGTGAAGAAAATAATCGTAACATATATATCCAACAAAGAACTCCTACAAGCCCATAAGGAAAAGGCAGACTACCCAATACAAAAATGGGCAAATACTTGAGAAGAAATTTCACAAAAAGGGAAATCTAAATGGCCAATAAACATATAAGAAGATGCTCTCAGATATGCAGGTGATACCACTCTAATGACAGAAAATGAAGAGGAACTAAAGGGCCTCTTGATGAAGGTGAAAGAGGAGAGTGAAAAAGCTGGTTTAAAACTTAACATTCAAAAAACTAAGATCATGGCATCCGGCCCCATCACCTCATGGCAAGGAGATGGGGAAACAGTGAAAGATTTTATTTCCTTGGACTCCAAAATCACTGCAGCCATGAAATTTAAAGACGTTTGCTCCTTGGAAGAAAAGCTATGACAAACCTAGACAGCGTATTAAAAAGCACCCACTACTTTGCTGACAAAGGTCCGTGTGGCCAAAGCTATGGTTTTTCTAGTAGTCATGTATGGATGTGAGAGTTGGACCATAAAGAAGGCTGAGCCCTTGATGCTTTTGAGTTGTGGTGTTGGAGAACACTCTTGAGAGTCCTTTGGACTGCAAGGAGATCAAACCAGTCAATCCTAAAGGAAATCAATCCTGACTATTCATTGGAAGGTCTGTTGCTGAAACTGAAGCTCCAATACTTTGGCCACCTGATTCGAAGAGTTGACTCACTGGAAAAAACCCTGATGCTGGGAGAGATTGAAGCCAAAAGCAGAAGAGGGTGACAAAGGATAAGATAGCTGGACAGCATCACTGGCTCAGTGGACATGAATTTGGGCCAACCTCAGCAGACAGTGGAGGACAGAGGAGCCTGGCGTGCTGCAGTCCATGGACTAAACTAGGTGGACTAGTTTAGTCATCAAAGAAAAGTAAACTAGAATCACAATGCCTTACCAACACACACCTACCAGAGAGGCAGAGACAAACAACAAAATGACAGAGACAAAAATTGCCAAGTCTTGGGGACAACATGGAGCAACTGGAACTCTCATTCTATGCTGATGAGAGTGTAAATTGATAAAGACGTTGTGGAAACCTGGCAGGCTCCATCAGAGCAGGACACACCTATGTCTCATGACCCAGGATCTCACCATCAAGGAATCTCTCTTATAGCAACATTAAGGTACTCACCCACTGGCACGTACAGGAGTGTTCCTAGCAGCACTGTGCTGAACCCAGCCCAAAGCCCATGTATAACAGAAGGGTTAAATAAACTTTGGGAGAGTTATACAGTATATTACATGGCAATAAGAGTGAACAAACTACAACCCATAACAACAAGGATTAATTTCCCAAATGTAATGTTGAGAGACATACAAAAATATATCCTTAAGATTTTATTTATATAAAATTCAAAACAGACAACTCAACCTGTGTTAGAAATCATGATATAATAGTTATCTTTGGTGGGATTTGGGGACTAGAAAGGGGTCTAAGGGGCTTTGCAGCTTGGGTGACGTTCTTTCTCCATCTGGTTCCTGGCTACAGGGGTGTTTTCACTTTATGAAAATTCATTTTCAGTGCAATTAACAAAGTGTGCACTTTTCTATATGAATGTTAATACGTCAATTAAAAAAAAAAACCCAGTGGTTAACGCAGTGAAACCAGAGACAAAACAGAGCTCTTATAAGTGCTGAAAGTAAAAGAGTGCAGCAATTTAATTTAAGCAAGATAATTCAAAAATTTGCTTTGCTAAAAGCTTAAAAGTACCATTTCATTTCGTTAGGTTTTTTTATTCACTTAAGATGACTGTCATGCCCAAGTTATTTTTATTATTGTATGTTAGGACAGCATGAAGTAAACAGCTTCAAAATAAAGTAACACAAATCATTTTAACTTGATCTGATTGATTTTTAAGGTGAAAATTTGGATATTCAAGCCTAATTTTTTCACATCTATTAAAAAAGTTTCCTGGGGCTTTGGTTTATAGTCTACAGCATCTCTGGAGGGGAAAGCCCTAAGTATAAATGTGGTCTCTCTATGTAGCACACAGTCCGTGCTCCACATCCTCCACTTCAAAGTTACCCCAAGACATCAGCTCAGCTTGCCTGAGTCTTGCTGTGGATTAATGTATAGTTTCCACTCAACAGTATGGAATATTGAAAATAACTCCCAGGACACCATTCCTGCCTTTGTCCATTTCCAGGCTCTTCAGATTTCCATTGTGGATATACATGGTCATGAGGCAGTCTTCTGACCTTCCTCAGAGCAGCCAGCATCACATATATGGAGAGAGAATTCTGTCCCCAGTCTCGGGGGGCAGCTTGACCTCAGCAGCTGGTCAGAGTCTATGCAGGGCTGGCTCATCACCATTAGACATGGGCTTCACACAACTGCTCCAGCCACCACTGAAATACATCCCTGGGGACATAGAAACCATATGGCCAGACTCTATCCTCAGATGCTTTGTTTTCTTGGACCCTCTGCTATGGAGATTTATTTGGGCACTTATACAGCAGCCTGGGGTGCAGGGAACCCTCAGGGGAAGTGAGAAAGGGTCTCACTACAGCCTCCTCTCTGAGCTGAGAGAGGATTGTGTGTGAGGGGACTGTGGAGGGTTCTTGAGGGAGACCTCACTCACCCTCAGAGACGAGCATGGGGCCTGGCCTTAGAAGTTGAGCTGCTCTCCTTCACTTGCCGAGAACACCCAGGACCTTCCTTGGAGATTTCATTCCCCCAATATTAGCTTCCCAAAGGAGACCCCTTAGATTCAAACAGTTCATTTTTCTGTAGACTTTCTGATGCTAATTCTACACTTAATTCCAGTATCTGCCCAACAATGGTTTTGTGGATCATTTTGTGTGTGTGTGAATAACATTTTATTGCTTTTTAATCCTGTACCCTCTATTTTAAAACATCAGTGACACAACAGGACACTGTGTATTATGTTCTCCTTTACATGCAATCTTATATTTCAACTTAAAGTGAGTAAGAAAGCCCCCAAATACAATACTTCTTTTGAAAAACACATTTAAGGAGGCTTCTATATCCCCAGTTAAACTTTCCTCTGGTAAGAAAATAGTATTTGCTTTTAAAGTCATTTTACCAGGGACCTACTGTATAGCACAGGAAACTCTGCTTAATACTCTGTAATGATCTATGTATAATCGATTCACTTTGCCGTACACCTGAAACTAACACAACATTGTAAATCAATTATATTCCACTAAAAAATAAAAATAAAAACCACGCCCTCTTATTAAGGTACAATAAGTAAATATGATTTGTTTCATTCATGAAATGCTTAAATAAATCTTAACTAGCTTAAAAAAAGGGAAGAAGACTTACAGAGAAATTTCTCCAAAGAAGACATATAGATGGCCAGTAGACAAAATGAAAAGATGCTCAATATCACTAATTATTAGAGAAATGCAAATCAGATCTACAATGAGGTACCACCACACTCAAGTCAGAATGGCCTGGAAAGGGTGTGGAGAAAGGGAACCCATCTACACTATTGGTGGGATGTAAGTTGGTACAGCCACTATGGAAAAGAGTGTGGAGGTTCCTCAGAAAACTAAAAATAGAATTACTATATGATCCAGCAGTTCCACTCCCGGGAACATACCATCCAGACAAAACTATAATTCAAAAAGATACATGAACCTCTATGTACATAAAACCACTATTCACAGTAGACTAGACAGGAAAACAACCTAAATGCCCATCAACAGATGAGTGGATAAAGACGATGTGGTGCATACACACAATGGAATACTAGTCAGCCATAAAAAAAAATAATGCCATTTGCAGCAATATGGATTCAACTAGAGATTATCATACTAAGTGAGGTGAATCAGAAAGACAAATACCTAGTATGAGTGCATATTTTAAAGTCAGGAAACGACCATTTGAAATATGTTGAAATCAAAGAAAGTGTGCATCTAGCACCTCCACACACAGCTCTGATTTGCTACTGGTCTTTGATTACACTGGCATGTGAGGCCAATTCTGGAAATGTTACTTTAAAAGTACATATATAAAGTATATACACACATGTGTCTAAACTCACTTGCAAAGAGGTTTCAAAAGAGATGTGGCAGTGGCCAGGGAAATGACCAGGATGAGATTATGAATTACAGCGAACTCTTTGGTTTGGGCAACATAGTCATTCTGCAAATATTTATTGAGTGCCTGTCATGCTCCAAGCACTCTGATAGGTACTGATAAGTAAGTCAAATCTGACTTATCAGTAAGTCAAACGGGGTCTCTGGGACTGTATGACCCATTGGGTCAACACTGAGCCTATGCAGCCCAACTCTAACAAGATCCAGGGGGCAGGCAGGCTGGGCAGTAATCATGCAGCCTCTGCCCTCAACCCTCCCACCTCATCTGGGCTCTTAACCCTCCCTGGGTCTATGACCCTGAGAAAGGCTGGCTCACCTCTCCAGCTCCAGCTGCCTCATTTGTAAAACAAGGATAATCCTGACCCAGATCACAGCCCTGTGGTGAAGGACAAGTGAATAGAATTCTGGGCTTGTTTTTATCTGCACAGTGCCAGATGGATCCTACCTGTTTATAACCAGCATTGCTTCCTTTTTTTGGAAACTCTACACTTAAACTTAAGAAAAAATAAAGGGTTGGAAATGAGGTTCAGTGATTAAAGGGATATCCCGTATTTTCCTTCCTTGGAGTATCTAAATTAACAATTTCAGAAACGAATACCTATTTCCCATACTCAGACAAAATCAGAGGGAACTCAAAGTTCTTACAAGGTTCGGTAACATTCCAAGGACAAACCTTGGTGAGGTGCTGCCAGTCTTGAGGGAAATAATTCACTTATAACTAGCACTTCAGAAACCTAATAAAAACAATTTAGTTTTCCATCTGTTTTAGGAGAAGTGATTCTTTTTAAAAGTAACATTTAAAAACAAACAATGTTAATCTAAGTGTTATAAAATTTAACATTTTTGAGACAGACTACAGGATACTGAAAGAATACCATCTTTCTCAATGAAAACTTCTCTTCTTTGTCACCCACACTGAAGTCATTTTCCAAACATTAATAACATCTGTATAAATGAATGCCCTATAGTGGACGGAAGAGGAGACAGAGAAGGAACTGGGAAGGGGTAGGGGAAAGACATAGATCTAAAAATCCAGCCCTTCAGAAGTCTCCCTTTATTGGCTAAGAAGGTGAATAAACAAACACTGTACAAATTCACTCACTATTAGAGAAAGAGCAGCTCGAACTAGTGGTGTTTGCACTTTACTTGAAAGGTTAAGGGTACTTTCCTCTTGTTTCTACATCTTCAGATTCTCTGGGGTCCTTGGAGTGTTCAAAAGATTTATAATTATCTGGACTAAAAGATTTACAATTATCCCCACCCTTCAACTGTTCATTTCATCAATGTTACCTGTCATAATTGCACAGGTAGGACAGGGCAGAAACAGCTCCAGTGACGCAAAAACCTCTCTTTACTTCTGTCTGTGGGTGTCCAGGGGCATGGTCCCCTTCCCACTGTTCGGGCAGCTCCCCCACGATAAGAGCATGCGTGGTGGCCCCAGGTAGAAACCACTCACATGGATCTTCCCTGCATACACACTGACCAGGCTTGCCATGTCCCACTTCCAACCCAGGTGGAGCAGGACTACACAAACAGCTGCCATCCTTCACACTGAAGGACGGGAGTGTGCTGTGATGCTATACTCAGTAATGGCTTTTCTTAAAAAAAGAAAAAAAAAAGGAGTTGTAAAAATTATATTTAAAATGCTTGTTGATGCCCTGTGGGTGTGAGTCACTTTGTAAAGCAGGATCAAAATGGATCCTCTGTTATGGGTTCCTGCTGGTTCTTTGATTCTAAACAACTTTATTAATGTTAATAGGGGTTACGCACACATCAATAGGAGAATAAATTCCTTGGGTTTCGTGGCACTTCAATTAATGATTTGTAATAAGCCGTGTAAAATGCTTTCTAATTTTCTTCCAAGTAATGACACACTGCCCCAGAAGAGCTGAAAATTAGGCATGGGTCTCACCACGGGGGTGGGAAAGACAGGGGGATGGGAGAAAGAAGGCTCTCCAACTGGTTGGAGTCTCTGCAGGAGAGCTTCTAGCCTGGAGTGCGGGGGAGTGTGGCAGGAGGGACAGACACAACTTGCCCAAGGGATAACGAATGTGATGAAGGCAGGAAAAGAAAACGCACAAAAAGCAAGCCTGATGCAGAAGGCATTTGCTGTAATCTAAAACGGGAAGGACTGGCTGCAATCATGCTTCTTAATTCTGCCACAGGATCCTTCCATTTCTCCAGAGCACAAGTTAATACTACTCACTGACTCCTGAAAATCCCCACCAAGATAAAAATGGGGATTTAAGTTCAAAGGATGATGCAGCAGAATTGCTAATAAGTAGGTTATTTTGCAGTGGCATAAAGCTCTGCCTCAATTTCTGGAAACCCAGCTTTAGTTTTAACCCTCCCTTGCCTAAGCCTGCAGTTCTCTCCTCAACTCTTCTTGCGGGAAACCAAGTGCCAGATTATTGAACTCTTCAGAGGACAGGGCGGGATGGCATGGGGGTTGTAGCAGAAATAAGGATGAATGGCAAATGCCTAAATAGCATAATTTGGAAAGAGAACAGATCAAAGTTTTAATCTAAAAATATCAGGGTTTACTGTTCAATCCTCAACCACCTTATACTTCCTTGTACTTTAGCCTAATGCTTCTCAGATAGTAAGAAGACCTCTGTTATCAAATAACAAGACCCTGCATCATAAAAGACCAGATGCACAGTGGCAGGTGCGGGGGCATCTGCTTTTTAGGACCAGGTGGCTTATTGGACAAGTTTCCCGTTTTTCCTGTTACACTGGCCTAGTCTCCCTGAAGCAGAATACATGGAAAGTCTTACAATGTGTAGTTTAACTGAACAAATATTTATAGGGATAAAAATTTGCTAGCTGGAGAAATGAATATCAAAATTCAACAGAACTTCCATACCAGTCACTTAAGACTTAGATCTGTGAATGTATCATTCACTCTATGAATTTTCAGAAAACTGAGGGGCCTCTCCTAGGGTCCAGATCATACCAGAAAAACATAAGCCAACTACAAAAATAGCAAGTGCATCTGAGACTGTGAACGATAAAAATGGTGCCTGGGTTGTGTATAATTTTTGGATTACTCCTTCCTCTCACTTCCACTGGTGTGAGACACACATATGATACCCTGTAGGCAGCTTAAATGCTCCCAAATGTGAGCACAGCCTTTGAGAAAAAAAGCTTTGCCCCATCTTAGCACCCACAGTGACTTACACTGGGCACCAGGGGAAGAGTTCTGTGTGACAGGTGACTGAACAGTGTGCAAGGTGCTGGTTAGGGGCTAGTGAAGAGAACAAAAAGTATCAGCCACCGCCTTGATCTTCAAGACGTTTGCAGTTCATTCACCTGATAACTAAACTTGCTAACGTGGCATGTGTACATGCCAAGCTAACTAACAATGTGATACTTAAGCACTATTTACCAAGATGGATGCAGAGTGGGTCTTAAAGAAAACTGGCTAAAACTCTTGCAATTCCCAGTCATGCGTGCTTTTCTTGCTAGGAAAATGCAGGACCAGAAGATGACCAGAATTCAGCTGAAGTTCTAAGTGACAAAAGCCAAAACTAAGCAGCTTAGCTGTTTACCTACTCTTCTTTAGGAAAAGGGCCCACTTGCCTGTAGAATTGTTCCCAGGATCTTCCTTCTGATCTGCCTCAAAACAGCAGCTCCCCAGTGACCACTGGTGTTCCAAGGGTGTGCTGCCATATCACCTTCTGAGCACTGTTCTTGGCTAACTGGTAGGACTTTTTTATTTAAAAAAAATTTCTAAATTGGTTTCTTTTCAGGGGAACATGTTTATTTGGCTTTTTAAAAGCTATTAATTCAATCACTTCAAATATTTGGGTTTCATTTAGTTCAATGATTTTTTGAACTATGCCACTTTTATGGCTTGGAGTTTAAAGGAAGTTTCACCCTAATGATCATTTTTTGGAGTCAGTAGATAACATTAATAAATGTATAGAGGTTTTCTTATTCTCAAGCTACTGTGAATTGACCACACATTACAATGCTGATCAGATCTCAGTCAGTATATTCATCAAATATTTTCAGTTTTTTAGTTTCACATTCTCCAATTTGTGATGTCAAGTGTAATTATTGTTAATGTCAGGGAAGGAAGTAATCACTTCATAATGCTTCCAGCCAGTGATTCCTGGGGGGTGGGTAATACCGGGCAATATAAAGAAGGTAATATAAGAATTCAAATATCAGGTGTCTTTGCCTATGACTTTGGCTGGCTAATGTTTAATACTATCACTCCTGAGACAATACAGAAACAATTTGCCTAGGATTATTGCATTTCTGCAGCAAACAGTGCAAATGTAGAATTACCTGAAGAAATAATCTGTGGAAGAGCTTGTGGAATTTCAGCTTCCCAAAGAGGCCATGATATGTTAATGTGGGATATTTTGCTTTCCAAGAAAACATCACTAATATCCATCATGTCAGGAAGGGAGAAAACCACATGAATAGAGAAGAAGTAAAGAGTTTTCTTTCCCACAAATGACCTTCTCCCCTCTAAATAGTTTCCCATGTGCTAATTCACTGAGGGGATAAGACAGTGTGGACACAGCCACTGGTTCAATGAAGTATTCTTATCCTCAAAGATCCACAGTTTATACCAAAAGCCTCTAAAGTAAACCCAATCCACTTAAAAAGAACATGTCATTCTCACAAGTTGAAAAGCCAGGAAGAGTTATCATGATCCTAAAAATATAAGAAGGTCATGCTTAAGGATTCAGGAGAAAAAAAAAAAAAAAGCTTTGGGAAACAGCCACTCTTCCTGTTACTAAAAAATTCAGCCTCTGGAGGAAATGGAGGCGGTGGTTTTCTCCACTTCAGGAGTGTCCCTCCCTCTTTCATTCTACCCTAAGCATTCCTTTCTGCCAACTGGGCACCGTAGAGGGCTCTGGGAGATCTCTACAGACTGCTGCTGACTAGTCTCCTATCATATTTCTGTCCTAAACAGGAAAGGAATACTAAACTGCAAAACCACCCATATATATCCTTAAGCCAGAAGGAAGCACAACTTCATGTTTTCCTTTCATTCTACTGAGTAGCCAGATTTGGGAAACCTGCGTAACTGCCCCAGATAGCACCTAAAGAAATGAATGGTGAAACCTGGATCTCTTGGCCCTTGGTCTTTGTTACCTGGGATATAAAGCATAACCCAGCCTCTTGGTAATAAGGGGCTACTGAGGTGGTTCTTACACCAACAGAAAAGAAAATGAGGGTGGTGGTGACTCATAGGCGGTCTTTCCCACAGGGTTAGGCTAAGTGGGTACTGTGTACAAAGTAGCGCTGTGTGGAAACGGAGGCTTGACTAAGAATCTGCTCCGTCAGCACCACGCAGTGGAAAGAACTCAGTGAGGACTTAAGAAGTCTGATTCTCCCACAGGCTTCACTGATTTTCCATGACTTGAGTCGTCACTTTACCTTGCTAGCCCTCAGTTTCTTCATAAAAAAATAAATCATCATTGTCATAAAAAAAAAAAAATATATGGAAGAAGGTAGACCAGATGACTCTTCCGTCCCTCCTAACCTTCTGCCCTGATTCCACCCAGGGTTTCACACCTCCTGGAATCTCTGTCAGCCTGCTTCAGCTTCCCAGCCTTCTGAGCCTTTTGGAAGGGCTTATCACGGAGCCCTCCATTGGCTTCACCTCCCTCCAGGGTCCTTTCTGCCACCCCAAGACAAACATCAGATGGCCCAAATTGAATTCACAAGCCAGCCACGGATAATGATTCAGGACTTAGGAGCACCTGCTTTGGAGGCTTCTGTACCACCCAAGAGGCTGTAAACCATGACCCCTCTCATCCTCAGTTTCCCCACCACAGCATCTTTTTCAAAGAACCACCGAATGTCAGGCACGCAGCCATTTTGCAAGCTGACAGATAAAATTCAGTATGCATAGTTAAATTTAAATTTTGAATCAACAATTTGGGCATACTTACACTACAAAATTATTTGTTGTTTATCTGAAATTCAAATTTAATCAAGCATCATGTATTTTTTTAATTCACTAAACCTGGCAACCTTCCACATGATACATGCTGCTGTGGGTGGAGTTAGGTACCAGGCTGCCCCACCAGACAAGCTTTATGGAGAAGAAAACCACCACTGCCTGACTTCTGGGTCTCAGGAGCAAGAGTCCCTGTGGTTGCAGTGTTTTTCTACCTAATCCTCTCCCCACTCCTACAACTGCCCGTTCTCTAGTCCTCCTACTGGCTTCCTGTCACTTCACATTCCACCTGGGCCCCCTTCCCAAGGTGCCCCCTCTTTCCAATCACAGCCTTCTTTCCCCTGGCTGAACAATTTAATTAATTAATTCACACATGTGTCACTGATCATTTAATGAGTCAACTTCCTCTGAAACTGCCTTTTTTTTTTTTTTTAAAAAGGTCATTTATAACCTCAAATGAAATAATTGAATTGTAGGTTACCAAAAAGTTGAAGTGAAAAAAAATGTAGGCTGTGTGACAGGAAGGTATGGTGGGGGCGGTGGGAGGTGGGAGAGGGTTGGTACCATCTAGTTGCTGGCTCTTGCAACAGTTCCTCTAAAGTGTTTTTCTGTTCTTCCTAGCCTTTTTCTCTTGTCTTCTGAGCCTATGATGGCTCTCAGGGTAGCTGAAGACCCCATACATAGATAAGGGATGAAAGGAAGGGTGGAGTGGAATGGGGTGGACTAGCAGGTGGTCTGTAAACAGGTCATCTAGCCAGGGGTCACTCTCTAGGTCTGCTCTCTAGGACACCAGCACAGTCCCTAGGGTCCTTCAGTGCCAACATTTAATGTATTAAGATTGTTGAAAACACAAAGCCTGACTGAACTTTCTCCTTTTTTGAGCACTTTGTGTTCAGAGGTGAAACACAAGTGCACAAGCTTGTGACTCCTGGCTCCCTGATGCTGGCCCCAGTAAGCCCAGGGGCTGTTAAGAACCACCTCTCTCTTTCCAGGGCAAATCAGTCTAGATGGCTCTGAAAGCTAACCCACAGGACAGAGCAGGACAGGCCTTAGTATTCTCCACCTGGGTCAGTGGATTCCTCTTCATGCCCAACTCTGCCCTCTTGGAAAGGATCTCTGTTCCTAGGTTATCCCATCCAAGAAGACCCCTTTATCTTAACATCCACAACCCATCAGCTAAAAGCACTTTACCAAACCATTGAAAGGAAAAGGCTGAGAATGCATGAAATGGTAGAACATATAATAGACAGTTTGCGATCTTTCTCAGCAATGAGCCCTCAGCAGAGTGACCCTCACTCAGTCTTTTGGGAAGACAGAACTACTACGTGTCCTGGCTCACAGCTGAGTGAGATGAATTGTTACTACTACTAATGTGGGAGTGAGACATTCTCTTACAGTTTTGCAAAAGGCACTGCAAGGTGGCTGAAGGTGGCTGGAGGCACCTGGGGTCCGCCCCCCTGACTCATCAGAATACACTTTCCAACTAACTTTATAGTATCTTTGTGACTCTGCCCTGAGATGAGAGATGTGAATTTTTTTTAGACGATTACAGATTTCCGGTGGGGATGGGGAACAGGGAGTAACATTCCCTGTGAATCTTACACGCCCCACATCCTGACAAGGAAAAATGAACCTGACCCCTTGGTGCAAACAGGATTTGAGCTTGTGTCCTTCTGACATGTTACCCAGATTCATTCAGGGTCTTGAACTCTGGTCACAATTTTCCCTTGGCAGAGTGAATACTGATGCTTTCTCAGAGTGTGGTCACAGAAATGAACTAATAAGCATCCCATGAGCCTATGACAAGGGATCCACCAAAGGCATTTACTTTAACATGGGACTTATAACTTAAAAAACCTTTTCTTTTTTGCAAGATAACAGTGTCCAGTCTTTAGATAATTACATTTCATATCTTGAGTGACACTTTGGTTATCAATAAGATTCTTTTTCTAAACAGGTGATGGTGAGGAACTCCATGACAAAACAGACATCAAGCTTTCCCATGGGTAAAGAGACAGTCTTGTCTCTTTCAAATCTTGCATAGTGAGCCAGGAAGGGACTGGCCACTCCTGCACTGCATCAGCTCACTGCTCTTAATGGGAGTTGAAAGAGCAGCCATTCCCCTCTCGGGTTGTTTCCTTTCTCATTAAATTGTACTTTTGTAGGAGAAGTCATCCGGAGAAGGCAATGGCACCCCACTCCAGTACTCTTGCCTGGAAAATCCCATGGATGGGGGAGCCTGGAAGGCTGCAGTCCATGGGGTCGCTAAGAGTCGGACACGACTGAGCAACTTCCCTTTCACTTTTCACTTTCATGCATTGGAGAAGGAAATGGCAACCCACTCCAGTGTTCTTGCCTGGAGAATCCCGGGGACAGGGGAGCCTGGTGGGCTGCCGTCTATGGGGTCGCATAGAGTCGGACACGACTGAAGCGACTTAGCAGCAGCAGCAGCAGCAGGAGAAGTCATCTTTACAGCTATCAGGTTTGCCACTCACTCATGGTTAACATAACAGTTAGACATGGCACGAGACAGGGGTCTAGTGCCCTGTAACCAGTTATCTGTTCTGAAGGCCACTGGGCTTTGGGGTGCTATGAATCATCATATTCCATGTCTAGTGAACTACAAAAGGTCAGTCATCACGAGGGCCTTAGAACTGTCCTCAGCACCCCTAAGTCAGTAGGTGGTAGGGGGCAGGGACCTGAATTTTCACAGCCTCCCCATGTGACCATGAAGCACCCCCAAGTTTGGGAACCACACTGGTAGAGACCACATTGCTATCAAAGCTGAGGTCAGAGGTCAGTCCCTTTGGAACCAGTCAGCGTTGCTGTGTGTTGCTTAAGAAGTCAGCACCTACACCCATTATGAGTGGCAATACCAGCTGGAAACAGGTGGCATCCTCAAATCATGATAAAGTGAAAGTGAAGTCGCTCAGTAGTGTCTGACTCTGCGAACCCATGGACTCCATGGGATTTTCCAGGCAAGAGTACTGGAGTGGATTGCCATTTCCTTCTCCAAGGGATCTTCCTGACCCAGGGATCGAACCTGGGTTCAAATCATGATAATTTGAGGGGAATTTAATAAAGGGACAATTTACAAAGAAGTGGGCAGGGTGCAGGAAAGCCACAAGGTCTAATGTGGTGCCCTGGGATAGGAACGAGAAGGAATTGGGTAAGGCAGGCTCTGTCCCACCCCGAGGCCCGAAGGGGCCAACGAGGATGGGCACCTGAACCGGAACAGAAATGCTGGTGGGGAGCGCCGGCTGCCTGACAGGTGCTGTGACCATCCTTGAAGGGCTGCTGCCAGTGTGGGAAACCCCATAGGGAAGACGTGTCCTGACTTCACTACCTCCCTTCCTCCGATCTCGTGTTCTCCGGTTGCTGAACCAAACTAGAAACCAGAGGCAAAGAGCCCACCAGTGCAGAGAAGTCCATTTTCTGGGGCATAGACAGAGTGGGAAAAGGAGGATAGTGTTTGGACCCAGAGGAGGAAAAGGAAGATGCCTGGCACTATGGTTCTAAAGAAACTGTATTCGGGAGTGTCAAACCATTCCCATCACAGCAGACAGAAGCATTCCACATGCAGAAGCTGAAGCTCTGATGCTTCTACCATGCCCACCTATGAAGGTACCTGACAGTTCAGGTAACTGCAGAAAGGACACAACTCTGTTCAGGGAAGTATCTCAAAAATACATTTACAGATGTACTTACCAAATATTTTCTGAGTACCTACTCAATAAAAGACACCATACTTCACTTTAGTCTTTGTAGTAAAGCTTTCAGCATCTTTTGTGCTAAATGTGTTCATAGTTTAGTGAAGCCCCTGTTGCTCTTTTTTCTAAAAGAAGTCAAAATAAAAATACTACAGAAAAGAAAAATATCTCAGGTTTTTGAAGTGGAAAATAATTTAGCTTGAATTGCACATATTCATGCTGTTATTCAATTGCTCAGTCATGTCCAACTCTGCAACCCCATAGACTGCAGCATGCCAGGGCTTCCCTGTCCTTCACTATCTCCTGGAGTTTGCTCAAATTCATGTCCATTGAGTCATTGATGCTATCCAACCATCTCATCCTCTGTTGCCTCCTTCTCCTTCTGCCCTCAATCTTTCCCAGCACCAGGGTCTTTTCCAATGATTTGGCTCTTTGCATCAGGTGGCCAAAGTATTGGAACTTCAGCTTTAGTCCTTCCAATGAATATTCAGGGCTGATTTTCTTTAGGATTGACTGCATGTACCTATAACCTATAGCAAAAGTGATCTATGTTTTTCTTTTTAATATATATGGTTTTTCCAGCCTCTATATTAGCCGGCAACTACCTGCATAATGTGCTGCCAAGTGACCTGAAATTAGTGGGTTAAGGAATGGACTTATCCCATCTTTCAACTTCTACTCAACTTCTACTCAACTACTCCACTAAACTTACGTGCTCAGGAAGCATCACGTTTGATCACCATCCTCTAAGGTCACTTCAGCGGGTGCCCAATAAATGACTTTTACACCTCCCTGTCTCTATGCATACCTGTTTCACTGGCATGGGTGAAGGAAGACGCTGCTTCCTGAGTTCTCCAGGTTAGCTGTGTGGTCAGCAGCATGCGCTTCCTGGGGACCCCAGGTAATCCCAGAGGCACATTATAAGGCACAAAACAAGAACTTTATTCCTTTTTCTATGCTTTTCAAGCCTTCTCAAACCCCAAAGCTGTCTGCAACAGCTCTCTAACTCCCCCATGCCCTTCTTCATCAGAGAGGTACAGCCTCAGGCACAGAGTTGTCTAGCAAGAGAATCTATGAGACTGTAGTGGCACTCTGGTTTTCACTGACTTATTTTCATGATTGTCATCAATTCATATCAAATGATACTGGTTTTCTATTTGAGCAGGTCATAAAAAGCATCTTGTAAAAATAAATTTGGTTGGGTGGATCACAACAAACTGTGGAGAGAGATGGGAATACCAGACCACCTTACCTGTTTCCTCAGAAACCCACAGGCAGGTCAAGAAGCAACAGTTAGAACCAGCAATGGGACAATGGACTGGTTCAAAACTGGGAAAGGAGCATGATATGGCTGTATACTGTCACCATACTTACTTCAATTCTATGCAGAGCACACCATGCAAAATTCTGGGCTGCATGAATCCCATGCTGGAATCAAGACTGCAGGAGAAATATCAATAACCTCAGATATGCAGATAACACCACTCTATGGCAGAAAGTGAAGAAGAACTAAAGAACTATAGCCATGAAATTAAAAGATGCTTGCTCCTTGGAAGAAAAGTTATGACAAACCTAGACTGTATGTTAAAAAGCAGAGACATTACTTTGCTGACAAAAGTCCATATAGTCAAAGCTATGGTGTTTTCAGTAGTCATGTATGGATGTGAGAACTGGACCATAAAGAAGGCTGAGCACTGAAGAACTGATGACTTCAAACTGTGGTGCTGGAGAAGACTCTTGAGAGTCCCTTGGACTGTAAGGAGATCAAACTAGGCAATCCTAAAGGAAATCAACCCTAACATTCATTGAAAGGACTGATGCTGAAGCTGAATCTCCAATACTGTGGCCACCTGATGCAAAGAGCCAACTCACCAGAAAAGACACTGACACTAGGAAAGACTGAGGGCAGGAGGAGAAGAGGGCAACAGAGGATGAGATGGTTAGATAGTATCACTGACTCACTGGACATAAATTTGAGCAAACTTCGGGAGATAGTTTAGGGCTTCCCTGATAGCTCAGTTGGTAAAGAATCTGCCTGCAATGGGGGAGACCCCAGTTCGATTCCTGGGTCGGGAAGATCCCCTGGAGAAGGGAAAAGCTACCCACTCCAGTATTCTGGCCTGGAGAATTCCATGGACTGTATAGTCCATAGGGTCGCAAAGAGGTGGACATGACTGAGCAACTTTCACTTTCATGTTCACTTTTGGGAGAGAGTGGACAACAGAGGAGACTGGCACGCTACCATCCATGGGGGTCACAAACAGTTGGACATGACTGAGCGACTGAACAACAACAACAAGCATAAAAACAATTTAAGGGAAAATATCTAAGTAATACAGGTGGTACACAGACATGGAGGAAATCATACAGGTGTATACAAATGACTAAAGTTTGGGAAACAGTGATCTAATGCTAAGTATACCTCCTGAGTCAGAGAGACCTAGGTTTTATTTCTTATTGCCATTAAATAGGCAATAATGACTAATTTTATTGTCTTGTAAATAAACAATTCTTTCACTGAAGGTAGTAGTAGTTCTGGTCAGAGGGTTGAAGCTCAAAGAGACTAATAAAAATTTAGTAAAATTGCTCTGTAATCTGAATTCTGTCTTGTTCTTAACAGAGATGCCTGTGATAAATGATTCAACGTTAAAGCTTAAAGATTTATATGCAATTTACTGTTGTAGGATGAAAATATGGGAGCATGAATTACGAAGTAGGAGAAAGAGCTAAATACTACTCTACTCATCAGGTCTGACAAGTGAGTTTTTGGCAGTCACTGTAATGTGAAGAGCAAAACCTTCTCTGATTCACACAAGACCTTCATTGAGAGTATTCCAGGGCCATTCAGGCAGAATAAATTACAAAGCAATCTGTCACAGTACGTGAATCCTTCTGATGTCAGTCTGGTAAAAAAACAAAAAACTGTATATTCCGTGGTACTGGTTAGGAAACAATGTGTCAACAGTCACCTCCTACACGAACTGTAAATCTCTTAGACATGCTTGTTCAAATCTCAAGTTGCCCTCAAAGCCCAAATCCTAACCTCCTGAAGAATTTACATTTTTGTCCATGTTCCTTTCAAGTCAAGACCTCAAGAGACACTCAACCAACCAACCAATGTTTGAAGCCTTTTTCTTTTCCTACAAACATGAGTGTGAAGAAGCCAAGTGTCTGGGTGTATTCACACCCACTTCCATGCACATCCGCACACCTGTGCTGCTGATGTCCCCACAGGCAAACGTATCCAGCAGAAAGAGCCAGAAATGGGTGCTGCCAGGCTCATGCCAGAAAGAGGTGTTTGAGTCAGAGTGCTCTGCTTTGTTAAATGCCACATGGCAGCGGGTACTCTGGGGCTGGGCTCCTTTTCCTATGCGCTGTCTGCTGCTGCCTTGTTTTAAAAATATTTCTACAATGCATCTGTTGTTCTCCCTTCACTATATAATTGTATGATACATTGGCAAACAACTGCTCCTCAATGAATAAAAGTGTGTTTACCAAACAATAATTGAGTTGTTGGCACAGGCAGCAGACCTTGCCCAGCACCAGCTGATGTATGTTGTAGGTTGCACACATAGAATCCTCAGCCCCTGCCCTGGCTGGACGTGCAAGCGTCACTACTTGTTAATTTGGGGACCTCAGTTTTAGCCACATAAGACAGAGGAATCCTATTACATAGTGTAGGATTTCATTGGTGACTCATTTCTTTTTAGCTTCAGTACTAGAGCTATAATAAATAAACAAATTTAATTTTACTTAAGTCCTAAAGTTGAGATTCAAATGGAATGGTTTGAAACATACCATAATAGAGAGTTAATTTGGGGGGAGGGGTCATACAATGCAGAGTTGGACTTGTAAGCATAAGTATAGCAAACAGTGGACAATAGGGGTCAAGATGCTTCTGTGCTTCTCATTCTAACAGAGACTTGTTTGAGGACAAAAGGCAAAGTGTGGTTTTACACTTCAGTGTCTCTCAAACCTATCTGTCCTCTATACGTGTTTTGGGGTATCTGCCTGTTTTTGTTCCTTCCTCTGGGCATTTGTCCTGCAACAAGCCATGTGACCAGAGCTAGTCCAGCAAGGTATGACTGGACAGAAGAGAACAACAGACCAGAAGGAGGCTCCGCCTACACGCTGGCTGGGAACCTACAAGTTCTGCAGCTTGGCTGAAAAAGATAAGCCAATCAGACTGCCCTGCCAGGAATCTGGAATTACAAAATGGAGTGGCTTTACAAGTTAGTTGTGGGTTGCTAAACTGAGAGGTCATTTTAACTGAAATGCCTTTAAAAAAAAGGCTTGGTGGGGAGGCGGGGGGAATGATTAAGAAATGACTAGACTAGATAGCAACAAAGTGTTTTGCCACCCCTCCAGATATTCTGGGTAGAAAACATTCTGAATCACTGCTCTTTAAATACAATTAATAATTACTCGCCCAGGAAGAATATTTGAGAAGGAAGAAAAGCATGTACATAAGATCCCTGGTGAGTGGTGTAGAAAGTAGAGGCTAGGGTTTGATCTATCTGGTGCAGGAAGTCTTACAGCCCATCAGCTGCTGGTTCTTCAGGCATCACGGGTGACTAGGAGAGCTGGAGCCTTGAAATTAGAGCACAAAGGAAGAAAGACATGTGCCACATCCCAGGGCACATGTCTGAGGACCCTCCGCACCCTAGGCCCCAGCTTGGCCTGGGGAGGGTGCTCAAGCATGTCTGTGGAACTGTATGGGAACGAACCTGGTCCAAGCACAGCTTTGGGGGAAGGAGAACAGGCTTAGGGTTAAACTTGTCTGAGCGAGAAACACAGCAGCTGCCGCCAGCGCCATATCTAAGCAAACCGAGGCTGTTCTTCAGAACAGGCCTGAGGCCGCCTGGGTAAGAGGGGAGGGTGCCAGGGTCTCTGAGTGGAAGCAGGGCAGATGGTGATGCTTTGGGCGGGGGCGGGGTGGGGCGGGGCGGGGGGAGGCGGGGAAGCGAACTGAAATGCCCACAGCAAAGCCCCGAGACTCTTCCATCTAAATGGATGTGTTAATGGCTCCCGTGGAGCGGGTATAAGAGGGCTTAGCACATATGCCTCCGTCTACTGTACTGGCTGTAAATAAACCATGAGCTTGTCGGCGCCATCTGCTTGGTGTGCACTTTGTGGAACTGTGTGAAGAGAAAAAAGCGTGTGGGGCCAAATGGCTAGAAATATTTTCGCTGTAGACATAGAAACCAAACATGCTTACATAGCTAAATTATTACATTTCCTTTAAAGTGGGTTATTACATTAAAAATGCTTTTTTTTAAAAAAAAAAAAAAAAAGAGGGGGAGGGTGCTGAACAGTAGGAGGCCACACAGCTGCTGAAAGGCCAAAGAGCAGGTCGGGGGCACAGACTGAGGCTGGAGACAAGGCTCCCATAATCGGAGTTAATCAATCTTGAGTCAGTCACGCTGAACCAGGCTTAACCACAAATTCTTCATCTAAAAATGAAGAGTGTCACTCATCTTCCTCAGAGCAGTGCTTTGAGAAGTAACTAAGGTCTAAAACGTGAAGTTCTTTAGATAAAAGATATTACCAACATACAAAACGTTTTTATGGAGACGGTCATGCCCTCTAGGGGGCTTCCCACGTGGCTCAGCGGTAAAGTATCCGCCTGCCAAGCAGGAGAAGTGGGTTCGATCCCTGGGTCAGGAAGATGCCCCGGAGAAGGAAACAGCAACCGACCCCGGTATTCTTGCCTGGGAAATCCCATGGACAGAGGAGGCCGGCGGGCTACGGTCTACTGGGTTGCAAAAGAGTCAGACGTGACTTAAGCAACTAAACAACAACATGCTACCAAGTGCAGAGTATATGTTAAACATGATCATTATTGTCCTCCTATACACCCTGAGACTGCTCACTTTTTCCCCTCAAAATTATATAAGTAATGTAATTAATTCATTCATTAAACAACTATTCACTGAGCATTTACTATGTTCTAGACCATGGAATAGTCTTCATCAGAGGTAAGACACCTACAATTATGTTCTAAAATCACAGACTTAGTATGTTGCAAGTATTTTCCAAAATACACCATTGGATCTGTCCTTTCACAATTAAACACCTTATGAAATTAAACAGTGTCCTCCCCTCTACTAGATCTGTGACTGTCTAACGGTTCAGTGATTTGCAAGGGTTTAAAGAGCTCCCTCACCTAACCTGGATGAACTTTTCCCAAGGCCTAACAGAGCAGCAATTTTAGGGAGATACCATGCAATTCCCTGGAGAACCCAACAACTTAAGGAAAACTCTATGAAACAGCATGAGCAAGTCACTGTGGTTTATGAAATACAACTCTGAGGGAATAACCACTCTGTGTTAGCTTTATTCACAACCTATGTCTCATCTTAAGATAATCCCCAGAGATAATGTGGGACAAATCCTGAAACAATGAATACGCAAGGTTACTTCAATACGTTTTATGACACTGAACTGTGATTCTATCAAAGTTTGCTTGGAAGAAAGAAATAGTAAAGAGTGTGAGGAATGGGACTTCCCTAGTGGCCCAGTGGCTAAGACTCCACATTGCCAATGCAGGGGGCCTGGATTTGATACCTGGTGGGGGAACAGGATCCCACATGCCACAACTAAAGATCCCACATGCAGCAACCAAAACTCAGTACAGCCAAATAAATAAAGTAAATATTTTTTAAAAGGGCCTCCCTGATGGCTCAGTGGTAAAGACTCTGCCTGCCAGTGGAGGAGACATGGGTTTGATCCCTGGTTCAGGAAGATCCCACCTGTCGTGGAGCCAGCAAGCCTGTATGCCACAACTATTGAGCCTGTGCTCTAGAGCTGGGGAGCCGAAACTACTGAAGCCTGCGTGCCCTAGAATCTGTGCTCCACAAGATGAGAAGCCACCATCTCTTCTAATGAAGAACCCACACACCACAACTTGAGAAGAGTGACCCCTACTCGCTGCGACTAGAGAAAAGACCCAGCACAGCCAAAAATAAATAAATATATTTTTATATAAAAATATATATAATGTATATAAAAGAGTGTGAGGGTTAGAGTCAGTGCTCTGGACACAAAGCCCCACACCATATATAACAGTTGTGATCTTAGATGAGCAGCTTTACTTATCTCGGTCTTGGTTTTGTCACCCTCTAAATGGAGATAATACTATACTACCTATCTCCTAGGATTTGCAAGAAGTGCCAGTGAAAGAGTAAAAAGGTCTTGGCACGTGGTCAAGACTCAACTAACTTCAGATATGACAAAGATCTTCACTGTGTGGAAACAGAATTTGCATGGAAGCCAAAGCTTCAGCAAAGAGGTGTTACTGAAACCGGAAAGTGGGTTGCGGATGGGAAGAGAGAACCTGCTGCTTCTAAGTTCCCACGGCATCTCTGCTTCCCCTGCTAGACAGAAAGCACAGAGGTGCCGAGAAACTTGAGGATCATCCTTCCAATTCTCCCAGCAAGATGGGAGCTGAAGGAGAGAGTGCAGGCCACGCTGGAATCAGCACTAGTGAACCTTAATTTCTCATCACGTCTCAACATGGGAGTGCCTCAATGCCATCTGGATTTATGTTAACTCTGTAAAGAGAAAGCACATTGCTCACTCTGGAGGAGGTTAAAAACTTAAGGGGAAAATCCCATGCCAATACTATTCTTATTAAAAACACTATTCATATTAAAAACAGGTCAAAATGATGGGGAGAAAACAAATCTTAGTATTGCATATGTTTTCATAAGTGGTTTTGGTTTTATGAATGAAGTTTTGATTCTAAAGACAAAGGTGCAGAAGAGAATGATAAAGCCATATTTCATTGATAAGGTCCCAGATTCTCATCTAAAATGAAACAAAGTAAAAGCCTGAAGCATGTAAAGATTTTTTTCACTGCAAGCTTTTGGAATTTCCCAGGAGAAGAATAAAGATAGAACTAGAGAAAACTAATTTAATATAGGTAAAATTTAATCTTCTCTTTTAACAAAAGGTTGAAAATAATTAAGAACCTGAAATGGAAAAAAAGCTTATGCAAAACTCTGTATATAGATAGCTTATAAAAAGTTTATGCAACATTTTAATACATATAATACATAAAATTTATACTGTGTGTAGAATTAAATTAAGAAAAGTGAAAGTGTTAATAGCTCTATCTGACTATCTGCGACCCCATGGACTGTAGCCCGACAGGCTCCTCTGTCTGTGGAATTCTCCAGGCAAGAATACTGGAGTGGGTAGCCATTCCCTTCTGCAGGAGACCTTCCTGACCCAGGGATTGAACCCCAGTCTCCTGCATTGTAGGCAGATTCTTTACCGTATTAAGAAAATATAAACTTAAATTATGAATTTTACCCAGTGACAGGAATATTTTTGAGAATTAATGCTAAACAAAATAAATATTCTAAAAATATCTCTTTGGTTTGAACCTTGAACTGTGGTGTGGGAGAAGACTCTTGAGAGTCCCTTGGACTGCAAGGAGATCCAACCAGTCCATTCTGAAGGAGATCAGCCCTGGGATTTCTTTGGAAGGAATGATGCTAAAGCTGAAACTCCAGTACTTTGGCCACCTCATGCGAAGAGTTGACTCATTGGAAAAGACTCTGATGCTGGGAGGGATTAGGGGCAGGAGGAGAAGGGGACGACAGAGGATGAGATGGCGGGATGGCATCACTGACTCGATGGACATGAGTCTGGGTGAACTCCGGGAGTTGGTGATGGACAGGGAGGCCTGGCGTGCTGCAATTCATGGGGCTGCAAAGAGTCGGACACGACTGAGCAACCGAACTGAACTGAACTGAACTGAATAACCCCATACTTATTGAAGAAGAGGAAAAAAAAAAAAAGGAAAATGGCAAGAAAATTCAGACAGTTTTTCAACCAAAATGAACTTACATGGAAGTCCTAGGGGCAGAAATGCAAGTCAGGAGTTGACTGCTGAGCACAAAAACATGAGTTCAAAGAATATTTGTGCTCTTTACTTGTAGAAGATGTTTGAAATATAGTTCCTAGATAATCTTAACATGCAAGGCAGGTAATCTGGTGAGTTTTGCATGTGTGTGTATATATATGCGTATGCTTTAAAAAGATTCACCAGGAGGCTTCTTTGAAGAGTTGGCCTCCCTTAAAAGGAACCTGATAAACAAAAATTTAATTTGGACTCTATTTGGTAAACACAACTCATGAAATCCAGCTCAGGCCATGGGATAAGGCATGGCAAGCTAAGGAAGTTTCCGTCCACATTCGGTCAGTGTCAGCTCGCCTCGCTGTTCTCCTGGGATTGGAAGCAGTGTAGACAAACCATAGTCTTGGACTCCTGCAGTCTGTCAACTGTTTAAATGCTTTCCCAAGTAACAGAGAAAAATGGTGTATATTTTTGATTGCATAAGAAACAGATCTGAATGCTGAATTAGAAGGAATGGAAATGTTTATAGTTTTAATTGTCCAAAATGCCTTTCAATTATACTTAATCTTCACTCTAACAAAAAATTCATTACAAGTAAATATCAGCACAAAATTCTCCACTAAACCACTATTTTTTTTTTTTATCTGGGTAACCACTCTCTTCCATTGTTGAATGATTAAGTACACACATTTGCTGAAATCCTGTACATCCTGTACAGTTTTAGTATGGTTCCACTTCTGTAAAATATGTATCTTTGAGGAAAAGTACTAGAATAAAACATCTAAAAACGAGAGACATTTGTTGTCTCTGGATGATGGAATTTCAGTAAAGAAATTATATCCTTTCCTGAGGGTTTCTAATTTTGCTAAAATTTCCCATAAGAAAAAATGTAATATTTATTGATCATGTATTAGATGCCAGGCAGTATGCAAGTTTTTTTTTTTTAATGCTTCACGAGATAGGTATTATTATTATCCCTGCAGATGTGGAAACAGAGACCAAGGCAACCAATACTTGAAGGACGGAAACCTGAACTCAGACGTGTCTGTCTCACAACCATTTTGCTACAACTAAATTTCATTTGTAGCTGGAAGAAAAAAGAAAACACTTAAATATAAACGCTACAAACCCAAGTGAAAAGCTATATGGAGACAATATACTTCTAGGCATTTATATCAAAGATTTTAATTAGGTACTCCTTAAATATCTCCATGATTTTTAAAATATTTTTAAAAGTATGATATCTATTTGAAAATGAAAGGAAATTAATCAAATCTTACATGAACTAAAACCAACAATCTAGATTTAAATCAGTACTAACACTTACATATCTTCTTTCAGTGAAGATCCAGTCACCAAACAGACAACCCCTTATTGATTCTAACCTACCTGATCTGACTGCAAAGAAGAAAGTAAAAAGAATCTTTCCTTGTGAGAGGGATAAACTTAAGACTCAAAGAAAATGGTGCTCCATTAATCATGTGAAACAAAGAGTTGGTAGCTCGGTCATGTCCGACTCTTTGTGACCCCATGGACTGTAGCCCATCAAGTTCCTCTGTTCATGGGATTTTCCTGGCAAGAATACTGGAATGGATTGCCATTTCCTTCTCCAGGGTATCTTCTTGACCCAGAGATCGAACCCAGGTCTCCTGCATTTCAGGCAGATTCTTTACTGCCTGAGCCACCAGGGAAGCCCATAGATCATGCGGAAGCCATGATTTCTTAGTGGCTTAAAGTCCCATCCCAAGTACACTACAAATCAAAGAAATGTAAGTTACAACAGTGAAATACCATTTTTCACCTATCCCATTAACAAAGATGATAATGAAAGAAAAGTACCACCATAAGAGTACTGAAAAACTGGCACCATTGCAAACTTTTAGTAGAGTGTGGTTATACAATAAATATGGATGAAACTCCAAAATGTACCAACCCACTCATCAACGAGTTTTCTACCTAGGGATTTATACTAAGGAGAAAATTTAAGTATGCTGTGTGTTGTGGTATTGTTTGTTCAAGGCAATATTGCTTATAACATAGAAAAACCAGCAGTAATCTATATATCCACTCATAGGGGAGTTTACTTCTGTATCTGCAAAATCTGGTTACTACATCTAGAACTAAAAATAAATATCTGGTGAATGAACGGCACAATGAATAACTTAATGGGATACAGCTATATAATTGAATTCTAGACCAGCAATAATACTTCTGATGTAGCTATATTCAGCATTTTGTTAAGTGATCAAAACAGACTACAGAGTTGTCTATTGGTACAATCCTATTCATATAAAATCATATATATACCTGTGTACTACTATATCTGTGTAGATATCTAGAAGGTCAATACAGGTGGGAATTTTTCACTTTTTCTTTATACTTTTATGTATCATTTGGACTTATTTAAAAATATTAGCTACATTTTCTTTTTGGTTGAGGAGAAAATGTGTGTGAGTCGCTCAGTTGTGTCTGACTCTTTGTGACCCCATGGACTGACTGTAGCCTGCCAGACTCCTCTGTCCGTGCATGGAATTCTCCAGGCAAGAATACTGGAGTGACTTGCCATTTCCTTCTCCAGGAGAATCTTCCCAATCCAGGGATTGAACCTGGGTCTCCTGCATTGCAAGCAGATTCTTTACCATCTGAGGCACCAGGGAAGTCCTTTGGGGGCTTGAGGAGAATCCTACTTAAATTTGTATCCCAACCACCCTACTAGGGAGGAGGAGAATACCACTAAATAATAGATGTTATTCAGAGGATAAGATTTAAGACAATTTGATTTTCCTTGTTTTCTCAAACACTGCTGTGCTATAAGTTCTCTTTTCTACTCCCATAACATGCCTGAAACAGAATGAACACAAGGCACATCTGTTTGAAAACAGTTGCAATCAGTGCCCTGGTAACCATTACACTGAAGAGAAAATCTCCGTAAAAGATATTTCACTACTTGGGCTTTTTCTGTCTAGAGCCCTTCTGAATCCAGCCTTGTTAACTTTCTGGACAACCCTCCTAGCCCAGGGATGCCCTCCTGGGTTCAGCGCGCATCCACGTGCAGTCATCATTCAATGCACTCCATCTGTTAGCTCCACACACAAAGACCTCAAGTTATCTGGCAAACAAACATTGCTTTTCTTGAACGCTAGACTGAGATTAAAAGTGTATGGCTTGTATTAATAACTAATGGTTTCTGGTCATTTTTGTTTTCAATCCAGGAGAAAATACAAGCATCGCTGATACACAAATGACGAAGTGTTTCTCTCTGGATTCAAAAAAGGGCAGCATGATTCCTCCACTGAGGCCCTGTCTGATGACAACAGGGCCCAGCTGCAATTCTGGCCAGCCTCTGAAAGCAGGAGTCAGGGCCAACAAATGCTACATCTACACACGTGCCCTGAAGAATCAGCCAACTGTGAGAACGATGGAGAGCACACACGTGAGCTGATGACTATAAGCCTCCTCCTCTGGATGTCATTTATCAGAATTACAAACATTTGCTGAAATGTATCCCATGTCATGCCAACGCATGGGTTCACCAAGTCAAGAATAAGCTACATATTTTGGCCCTGTAGTATTTTCCCTAAATTATCATGTGCAGAGTGACAGCAAGATGGAGGGTTGAGACAAAAGAGACCGACCACCAGAAGAATACACACCTACTGCTTCCCTCCTTATAATTCCTGGGTGCAGCATCTATCCAGCAGGAACAGCAGGCAGCCAACATGCACAGCATTCTCAATGCCTCAGTGTGAGGGTGGCTGGCTTGATCTTGATTGGATCAAGCTGATTATGGATTTAGGGTTGCAAATCCTCTTTAAAAAGGAAGCATTGTATATGAAGATGAACCTCCTGACTTGAGCTTTGAGTTACATGTCCAGGGGTGGTGACAGTCTGAGATCACACCTGTTTGATGCTGGTTGCATTCATATGCAAGACGCGAGGCCAGCCTGGGACCTGTGCAGATGCCCACAGGCCTCCTGAGAGAGGAGCCCAGAAGACAGCTTGTGTCAGGGGCCCGGCTCCACTGTGGGAACAAGCACTTGCCCTTCCGCCTGGCTCCTGCCACCGCTGACTAGTTTTCCCTGATACTGCGGTCATGTGCCTTGTCTACTCAGAGCTGTCTGCATCTGAGCCACAGCTATTTCCTGAGGGATATAAAACTCAACAAACTGCAAATAAACAGTACAAAACATGATCTCATGCTGTCACGCCGCTGTCTCTCTAAACCGTACCATCCTGGCGGCTCCCTGATTTACAAGTGTCATTTGACACTCGCTTTTCCCTTCCAGCGACTTCTTGCCCCTGCTTTTACCCATGTCCATCAGCTCCCTCTCCCACTTAATGTGTCCTCTCCAATCTTGCACCAATGCCCACGCGGGGCCTCTGCTCTCAAGGTCACCAGGCTACAAGTGTTCCTAGAGTTCACGGGCAAGTTAACCTTCCTTGTTCTCAAGAGCTGAACACTGTCAGTGGGTTCCTCTGTCAGTCTTGGCTGTCTGATTGATCTTCTCTTGCCCAAACTGCCCTTCTATATTTGTTAATTTTGGTCGGGGGTACAGATATCATCCCAGGTCCAGAAACTCAGAGTGGGTCTTGTCTTAATCTCTCTTCTCTCATCCCCTACATCCAGGCAGGCTGCCACCATCAACCCTGGAGATTCAGTCTTCAAACAGGCTTGTAGTTCATTTAATACAGATCAAAAAAAAAAAAAAAATCCCCCAAAAGGAGTCTGTAAACTATAGTACAACACATAAATTCAAGATGTCAGCCTGGGCACACTCCTTTCACCCCAATTCTGTCCTGTGCCAAAGGCATTCAACTCTTACTCCGGTATTTCAATCCTGTAATATGGTACATTTTAAGTTTCCACCTAGAGCTTGCTTGGACTATTTTATGACAGTCCCTTGAAATCAAATGTTCTTTCCTCTCTTTAAAAACACAGCACTTGAGCCACCTTCCCCAAGACCTTGACCCAGATTAAGCTGAGTTTTAGCCACTTCAGTAACCCCTTGGGCAGAATTTTAATTAGTTTAACAGACCTGTGCGCATTGCAGAGGTCTTTATATAGTTTTCATTTTCTTCTTTATTTTCTAATTTGTGTCTGTTTATTGATTTTTCAAACATGCACAAGTAGGGACCAGGTCTTGCTATGGGTTGTTAGTGGCCAACTGATTTCAGCTCATTATCAATTAGTCCCACCGCCCCCACTTTATACATGAATACATTTTTAAACTATCGTTCCCACACACTCACCCTTGGTGTCTCCTCCAGAGAGTCTTGTGATGAGAGAGTTATTAACAGTATTTAAAACTCTCATTTCAACTTGGGAGCAAGAAATGCACCCACTCCTGACAAAAACAGCTTACGGATGAATTCCAAGTATCCAAGTGTTATTTTTTTCATCCCACAAACCCAGGGACATGACACGACCATGACACAAGCCTGGATGACATCCCACAGCCATCAGATGATAGATGTTTTCGTTGGTTTCTCCTTAAATCAGGGCTATCAACAGCGGCATGAATCTGAACGAGAGCCCTCTACAATAGTTCTGACAAGGCTCCCTTCATAAACCTCAACTACTTTCCTACTGAAGAAATGCTCTATTAAGTCAATTCTGTTTATACAATCATTGTGCATTTATATCTTTTTAAAGATAAAATGAAACTTTTATGAAAGATGAATTGTATGTACCCAGAGTACTATCTGCCTTGGAAAGATGCCAAAACACATACTCATTTAAAATACACAAAACAAAAACCACCAGCCACCAATACTTCTCCCAAGAACACAAAAAAAGTAGTATACAGAATTCTTTTTTGCATAGTAGGGTGATCTTTTTAAAAAAATTTTTATTGAAGTATAATTGATTTACAATGTTGCATTAATTTCTGCTGTACAGGAAAGTGACTCAGTTAAATATATACATTTTTTTTATATTCTTTTCCAATATGTTTTAATACAGAATATTGAATATAGTTCCCTGTGCTATACAGTAGGACCTTGATATTTATCCATCCTATATATAATAGTTTACATCACAGTAGGGTGATCCTACTGAGGTAAGTAAAATCAATAAATATCGCTTTTAGGAAATAACCTGAGAAATAGGTTAACTGTGTCTTACAATAATTATGCTAATACATAATTTACTACAGAACTTCGGATATTTTAGTTTGATTTTAAATTTCAATGCAATTTAATATTATACATAAAGTATAAATTACAATGATCTAATTGAATGGGCAAAAACACCAACGTTCATTCATTCATTCACTCAGTCACTGAATATGTATTGACAAGTGTTTTGATAAGAACTGTCCCTAGCAGCTCACAACCATAATAACAACAATGTATTAAGTACTGCGATTATCCAGTAGGTTATGCTGGGAAGCACCAACATTTAAGAAACTGGCAGATCACAAAACGGGTGAGGCAGAGATCTGTTTACACTGACCAGGGTCCTCTCCAAGTTAAAAGTTAAAAACAGTATCTATAAACTGATTTTATTTGTGTTAAACCACAACACACAACAGATTACATGGAAAAGGGTCAGGAGAAGAGATCCATCCAGGGATTAACCATAGTTTTCTCTGAGAAAGGCAGTGGAAAGGAACATAGTTAAAATAAAAAAAGATTACCTTTTAACATACCTCTGCTATTGTCTGAATTTCTAAAATAATCTATGTAATTCAGGTAACGCTTGTATAATGAAGAAGTAAAAGTAAATGAAGCTCACCACGGAGGCAGCAAAGGAGGCTGAGAGGGATGAGCTGGAAGCAGAAGGAAATCCTGATGAGGGTGGAGCCCATATGGGAGGACTGTGTAGAGAGGGCATCTGGAGGAGGGGGAGGACCCAAGAAAGGACACGTCAAGGACAGGGAGGAATCCCCAGTTTGGACTATGGCTCCTTCAGGGGAAATAGAAGCAAGCAGGGCGGGGACTTTCAGTGGTTAAGATTCCACGCTTCCACTGCTGGTGGTGGTGGGGGGGGTGGTGCGGGGGGGGCCACCGGGTCCATCCCTGGTTGAGGAACCAAGACCCCACGTGCCACACAGCACAGGTGAAATGTGGTATGAGGGAGGGAGCAGCAGGTGTAGCTCAAATGCCGCAGACAGGTAACCTGCACGAGCCAAGTGAGCCGGGAACAAGCAAAATTAGGCTGCCCCCACCCTCCTGTCTTCTCCATGTTGCCAAATAGGTTCAGAAAAATACTCATCCATTTTGTAAAAATCAACACTACAAATGTGATCATGAATGGCAACCAGCACTGGAGGCCATAGACTTCAGGTGTAGGAACCCACAAAAAGGGCCCAGGAACTACCTACAGGGGGTAGGTGTTGGGGTGGCTAGGCAGCTCCAGCCCTAGCATTGACTGTCAAGGGATGATGCTGGCCCACTGTGGCCAGAGCATGCTATTTTTAAAGAGAATCATAAGTTTGGGTTTTTTTAAACTGTGAAGTATCCTGACTTTAAAAATGCTGGCCCAGACTTTTACAATACACTGGACTCAGGAAAACAGGCCTGTAGTCCATCTCTATAGCATTGTGACTCTTTGTAAGCCTGGTGTTGAGGGGGAAATGTCAACTAAAATTTCTCTGTTTCTCCTGAAAGAGCCCTTTGTCTCTAGGCTAAGAGCATAGACCTGGTAGATAAAAAAACCATTCTCTATTTTTACTTTTAAAAATATCCAGTATTTGAACTAAAAAGGATTCACTCTACTTTCCTATAAGAGTTTACATCCTCAGATACTCTGCTGGTAAACATTTAATGCAACTCTTAATATCATGTCCACATAACCGACCTCAGCTAACTGTTACAGGTGTTAAAATGTGTGTCTGGATGGGAAGCATGAATTAACTGGCACAAATTTTTAAAAGGACAAAAAATGAGGAGGGACCAAAAATTCTCACAGAAAATATATGAGCATGCAAGCTGACTCTCAGTTTATCAATTTCCTCAGGAAAGAACTTCCCATTTGCAGATGACTTATAGTACAACACACCCAACAGTTTCATTAGAATGCTATTTGTAATCAGTTCATCATACCACTATGCTTCAGGAAGTGAAAGCAAGAAGTATATAAAACCAACAACTATGCATATAGAACATTCAGAAGTCAAATAGCGTTTCTAACTGGGAAAATAACTGGGGAAGTGTAGCACTGCCATAGAAGAAACATAGTGACCATTGTGACTCTCAAGTGAGTGCATAAGCTTTGAAAAATCTTCATTATACACTTCTGAAAACTGAAAACCATGTATTGCAAGAGGTGAAGAATCTATTCCGTAATGACTCGTATACGATAACATCATTGGGTGGATCACTGTCATAGAATCTATTTCAAGTTCATTTCACTTTGTTCTGATTCTCATGTTTACTAAGAACTGATGTGGATAATGATAAATATTAGTGTCTCTACTTTCAAATGATTTTCCTCCTGATGGAACAAATATAATCTCAGGCAGGTAGAAAGAGAACTCACATGAAAGCCCTCTGCACGCTAGGCTTAAGTTTCTACTGAAACCTAGGAGAAAGCCTTAACACCGTATGTTGGAGAGCATCTTGTTAACACTGGGTGACGTTCTTGCCTACGGCTCCCTGTGTCTTGGTCTTTCCTTCTTGCGTTCGGTGTTTTCAGTTCACATACTCCCGCACTTGCTTGTCTGTTCATCTTGCCTCATCTACTTTGCCTCATCTTCTCTCACTCATTACTCTGGATTTTCTCTTTGTAATTGTTGAGTGTGACTGTTTTGCTTCTCTGGTCTCCTGTCCTTGCAGGGACCCTTTCCCTTCCTTGCCTAAATTAACGCTAGCTTTCAACCAAGGTATAAACTGCGAGCTAGTGTTAGGTCACCACAAAATGCATCCTTGGATACCTTACCCTTGAGGTGCTTATATCGAGTTCACAGATTCACATGTTGAATCAACATGTTTGTCAGAAAGTATCTTTATTTTTAATTTGTGACAAAGAAACTGCTTAAAATCTCCCATATCCTGTGAAAGCTCCTCCCAGCTCCCATCTCTGTGCTCTGTTCAATTCCTTAGATTGTGCACTGCCTAACTTGAGCACCACCTTGGTCATGAAGTTGCTAAAATACTGAAAGAGTCAGAAAACAATTGCATCTGACGTGTTGGAACAGTGGACCATAGAACTTGCTGGCCTCTGTGTTTCCAAACAAAACAGATTCCACTCCACAGAGCTTGGGGAGAATCTACTCATTTTCATTTAGCTACTAAGCTTTCAAGATCTTGGCTGAAAACAGATGTAACTGCCTCAAGCAAACACCAAAGAGTTTTATCATTGTGTTTCCCACCCAACAAATTTGGCAACTGAAAGAACATGGAACCTCGGGATGTACATGACTTAGAGGCAGCGCCCTGGAGACCAAGCACGGTTTTTATAATGAGATACACCTGGGCTCAAAGCCTAGCATTCTCTACAGCATGATACCTGGCAAGTTACTCGATTTCTCTGACTGTGGTTTTTTTCATCAGTGAAGCAAAGAAGCAAATCCTACCATGTAGGATTGCCGTGAGGACTAAATTACAGGAGGTAATCTAGGAGCCTGGCTGGCACAGCATACAACCAACAGTGGTGTGGCGACCAGAAATGAAGAACACATGTGACCAGGCTCCTTCTTGCCCCAGCTGCTGCAGTGACTCTGGCTTAGCCTTCCTGGCTCTTCCCCTTGTCCAGCCTACTGGTAAAGCGTTGGGGGGAGAGTGTATATTTTACAATGCAGAATCAGGAGGAGAGGTGGAAGAACAGTGGGTCATTGTTAGAAAATACCAGTAAGTTTGTCGGGGCCGTAGGGTGTAAGGACAGCTCATGGGGAAGGAGGGACCTGAGGTGCTGCTGTGGATTCTATGACCCCACTGTTGTACTGAACAACACAAGTAAATAAAGCATTTGCTATTTTGAAATGATTGTCACATTATGCAAGCAACCTAAATGTCCATTGACAGATGAATGGATAAAGATGATGATGTATACATGTACAGTAGAATATTACCCAGCCATAAAAAAACAATGAAATAATGCCAATTGCAGCAAAATGGATGGACCCAGAGATGATCACACTAAAGTCAGACAGAGAAAGACAAATATCCCATGACATCATGTGTGTGGAATCTAAAAAGATGATACAAATAAATTTATTTACAAAACAGAAATAGACCCACAGACATAGAAAAGCAACTCCCAAAGGGGAAAGAGGGAGGGAGGGATAAATTGAGAATTTGGGATTAACAAATACACACTACTATATATAAAACAGACAACCAACGAGGACCGACTACATAGCACGGGGAACTATACTCAATGTTTTGTAATAGCCTTTGAGGAAAAAGAATCTGAAAAAGAATGGCGTGGCATGCATGCTCAGTCGTGTCCAACTCTTTGTAATTCCATGGACTGTGGCCCACCAGGCTCCTCTGTCCATGGAATTTTCCAGGCAAGAATACTAGAGTGGGTTGCCATTTCCTCCTCCAGGGATCTTCCTGACCCAGAGATCAAACCCACATCTCCTGCATTTCCTGTATCGGCAGGTGGATTCTTTACACTGGTGCCACCTGGGAAGCCCGAAAAAGAACAGATATGAATGCAAAACTGAATCAGTTTGTTGTACATCTGAAACTAACACAACACTGTAAGTCAACTGTACATTAATTTTAAAAAGAAAAATAAATAAAAAATTAAAAAGAAATTATTGTCACATGACTATTATCTGTTTGGCCCTAACATGAATCATTAAAACTGGACTATGTAGGTCTGGATACATACAGGTTAAAGGAAGTACTCTACTGGTTTTATCATTACTTACTTACACAGACTTGGGAATGGAGGTGGTCCCTAAGCTTGAGGGAAGGGGATGTAAAAACAGCTGAGCCGCCCACTCCTGGGCAGAGGAGTGCAGGGAGGTACTGGAAGGCGGGTGGCCAAAAGCAGTGTGTGACGCCAGGTCCTATTAGCCACTCTTGACTCATCCTGATTCTGGCGAGTCACTAGCATCTCTGTGTTTCAGTTCTTCCCTCATAAAATGGCAGGATGGGAGGGCTATATTATTATGGCACATCAGTTGGCCTTTTAAAAGTGAGCTGGGATGCATGCCAGCAGCTGGGCCTCCCAAAGCTGGCTTGTACCTGCTCCTTAAGCAGTAGATATGCATGTGCCAGGTGTACACGCACATGTATGAGTATGTGTGTGTTTGTGTATATGTGAACACATGCATACTCACACAAACGCTGGGGCTGCTCCCGAACAAACCACTAAATCATTTAAAAAGAAAGCCTTTGAAAGGATCATCTGGCAAATCCCTCTCCACCCAGATAAGAATATACCTCATTCTAAAAAGACAGAGGACTTCTTTTTTTTCCCTAAAAATCTCCATAGGAGAGGTTTGCAGCCTCCCATTAATGTACTTGATTTTCTAAAAACTCTCATATGGGAAAGTTCTTCTCTGCTACATTTAAAAAAATTTCACTGCTGCCTGCATTCCCAATTCCTTTTACCACACTATTTTGATTTTGCCTAGAACATATCACTTTCTAACAATTATATAATTTGCTTAGGTATTAATATTTACTGCTTATTGTTTTCTGTCTCACCTCCTTTCCCCCAACCAGAATAAGGTACCTTATCCCAAGTACCTAGAACAGTGTCTGGTTTGGACTTGGTACTCTATACATATTGGTAATTTGAAGCTGAATTATTTCTCTAATCTTTGATAAAATCACAAATCTACAGAGCTGGAAGGGACCTTAGAAACGAACCTTAAAAATGCAAAAATTAAGGCCCCAGGAGGGTAGGTGGCTTGCCCGAGGGTATACACAGAACTTCCCAAGCCCCTTTCCACTTTACCTCTGCACCTCCAAACAGAACTGTGACCCTGGGGAAATAATCTGGGTGGGAGGCAGCCAATGAGAGAAGCCAAATCTGAACTCATTTAAAGCAAGAGAGTCAGAGAGAATAAGGTACAGCATTTATTTACAGAACAGTAAAATCTCTTAAAATAGTGATAATAATTTGTACCTCAGTAGCCACTTTCATCTAAGAATCTCAGAGAGCTTATGAAATTCTCTCCCTACAATGTGTGGCATCATTATCAGTACCAGCTCTCAGACAAGGGAACTAAGAAGCTGGGTGTGCTATGGCCGTCCTGCAGGCTGTCAAAGCTCTCTGGGACTACAAAGCCTCTCCATGATTTTATGTCCTCCTTCTTATCAACATCAAAAACAGCTGGATAAAGCTACAGCCTCCTGGTTTGTTTTCTTTTGTTGTTATTGTTCAGTTGCTAAGTCGTGTCCAACTCTTTGTGACCCCACGGACTGCAGCAGGCCAGGTTTCTGTGTCCTTCACTATCTCTCAGAGTTTTTCTCAAATTCATGTGCATTGAGCCAGTGATGCCATCCAACATCTCATCCTCTGTTGCCTTCTTCCCCTCCTACCCTTAATCTTTTCCAGCATGAGGGTCTTTTCCAATGAGTTGGTGCTTCGCATCAGGTGGGCAAAATATTGGAGCTTCAGCATCAGTCCTTCCAGTGAATATTCAGGGTTGATTTCCATTAGGACTGACTGGTTTGATCTCTTTGCAGTTCAAGGGACTCTCAAGAGTCTTCTCCAGCATCACAATTCAAAACATCAATTCTTTGGCACTCAGCCATCTTTATGGTCTGATTCTTATATCCATACATGACTACTAGAAAAACCATAGCTTTGACTACATGGACTTTTGTCGGCAAAGTGATGTCTGTGCTTTTTAATATGCTATCTAGGTTTGTCACAGCTTTTCTTCCAAGGAGCAAGCATACTATTCAGGCCCATTTCAATTTTTAAGCCCATATTTAGAGAAACAACCCAGGGCATTCGGGTGTCCAATCATGTAATGCCTCCTTCCAGCTCACCAACAGTTGGAACTTGACCACAAGGACATCTGAGGTAGCCAGCAGCTTTGGGGGCTGGGGAATTTGCTTCTTTCCTCAGTTTACTGCCCTTGCTCTACATATCCTTTCCATCTGTGTGAGGCAAATCAGCTCTGTTGGAATATTAATCTATCCACACAATTAGAGTGTTTACACTCATCCCTCAATTACTGAGGAACCACACGAAGGGCCAATGAGATGGAGTCAACACAACAGGCCCCAGGGAGAAGCCCATCTAGATTGTGACCAGGTGGCATGCTCTCCATTTCAAGGGGAGGAGGAAACAGTGGATTCTGAATTCTAAAACTTCTCACTGGAAAGCTTGCTCCAGGTCCCTCATTGAACGTAGGCAGATGGCCTTACCCTTCTTTACTCACTCATGGAATGACATCAGAGCCACAGCAGCCTCTATAACCATGCCACATATGCAGAGGTAGTTCCAGTGGAAGGACTCCTATCTGGTTTGCTGTGCACCATGAGCTTTCTCCCCTTCTGCAGCTCCTGGGACCACACTGCTGACCTTGCCCTTGGACTGGGAGCTTTGTGGCCCAACTGCCAGGCAGCAGCCTGAGGTCTGCCAGCCCCCTGGAACAAACGGAAATCCTTACTGAGCTCAGGATTTCCCACTGTTTCCTGAAAGTGCCATGTTCTGTGGGATACTCAAAGGAATAATGTGGAAAAGCTGTGAAACTTGAATTGAAAAATATCTTAAACAATGGCAGTTCCACACACAAAAAAATAAAAATGAAATCCCCTTGTGATCCAGCAATTCTGCTTTTGAGTATATACCTTCAAAATGGCTTCCCAAGTGGCACAGTGGTAAAGAATCTGCCTGCCAATGTAGAAGATGTGGGTTGGATCCTTGAGTCAGGAAGATCTCCTGGAGTAGGAAATTGCAACCTGCGCCAGTATTCTTGCCTGGAAAATTCCATGGGCAGAGGAGGCTGGCAGGCTACAGTCCATTGGTCACAAAGAGTCAGAGATGACTGAGCACATACACACCCCAAAACACTGAAAGCAGGGTCTCAAAGAGATGTTTGCACACCCACAGAAAAAACAGCACTATTCACAGGAAACAGAAGTTAGAAGCAACTCAGGTGTCACCTTCAGTTGCATCAATAAAAATATGTGGTATATACATACAATGGAATATTACTCTGCCTTAAAAAAAGAAGGGCTTCCCTTGTGGCTCAGCTGGTAAAGAATCTACCAGCAATGTGGGAGACCTAGGTTTGATCCCTTGGTTGGGAAGATCCCCTGAAGAAAGGAAAGGCTACCCACTCCAGTATTCTGGCCTGGAGAACTCCATGGACTGTATAGTTCATGGGGTTGCAAAGAGTTGGACACGACTGAGCGACTTTCACTTAAAAAAGAAGGAAATTCTGACATGTGGTACAATATGGGTGGGCCTTGAGGACACTATACTAAGTGAAATTAGCCAGTCATCGAAAAAAAAAAATACTGTATGATTCCACTTCTATGAGGCGCCAAGAGCAGGCGAATTCAGAGACAGAAAATAAAATGGTGGCTACCAGGGGCTAAGGGAGGAGAGTATGGGGATGGTTGTTTAATAGGCACAGACTTTCAATTTCTCAAGATGAGAAGAGTTGTGGAGACTGACTGGGCAAACAATGTGAATATACTTAACACTATTGAACTAAAACACTTAAAAATGATGAAGATGGTAGATTTTACATCACATGTATTTCACCACAATTAAAATATACTCAATGGTCTTTGGAGAGGAACTTCTCAGAGTCTTTAAATGTTCACGTGCACTGGGAATCCCCCAGAGAGGCATCCAGCAAGCAGTTTTTCCTGGCTTATCTGGTCACAAAACCCGGTTTTAATTTTTTTTTTTTCCAACAGATCATCCCATGGGACCAGAGTGCTTCAGAACACACTTAACAAAACACTGAAAACTGTTAGAAAATAGGAAATTCTATTTTTCATATTTACATAAAGGAAGGCAAGATTCCAGAGCCTGAGGCCAGATTCTCAAAACAGTTGTAAGTCACCACATCCTGAGACAGGAAAACCAGAGCCTAGCCTCAACTGTGTCACACTGACTAGCCACATGGCCTCAACTAAGCTCTACTTTTTCTCTTCTGACATAAGTTCAACCTATGTCACCAGTCTGTGGCAAAATCTAATGAGGAAACATATGTGAAAGATCCTGAAAAGTATCGAGTTCTGTTCAAAAAGTAAGATCATTACTAAGTTCTTAGGCACATTGAGGTGCATCAGACAACACCAGGCAGCATTAGAGCTCAGAATATCTCTTAGCACCAGACAGGCACTAATAATAGAGATGAAAGAGATGGGGAAAGAAGAACCACAGGCTGAGTAGTCCTTTAGTGCAACAAAAAGGGAGACCAGGAGTCAGTCAGAAAACACAGGTTCAAAAGCTGATTTTATTGCTGTCTGACCTTGGACTAGTCATTTAACTGCCCTGACTCTGTTTGCTCAGCTGTCAAATGAGATACTAGGAGATCACCTCAAAGGTCACCCCCAGCTCTACGAGTCTATGAAATACTGAACCGATGTGCCAGGTCCCTGTACGGCTCCTTCGCCAGACACTTGATTGAGTGCCTGCCCTGCACTAGGGTGCAGAGGTGAGTAGATCACTGATGAGCAAAGAGGAAGACACTGGCATCAGGCTGTGCGCATGGTGGGTGGGGTTTCAGGGACTTATATACTTGTGAATTATTATTAATAATAATTTGCATCATTCTCCTAGACCCTTGCCCCAACACTTAAAAAAAAAAAGTATCTTTCTTGAACTATTGACTCAGTTGTGTCAGGTAAATGGTGGGAGGAAGAGAGGGGTGTTGCTGAATGAACAGAAATAAGGCTGCCCAGTCCTGGGGACCCATCTTCCCGCAGGTTCAGTGACTAGAAAATGAGAGATGCCCAGCCACTGCTTGTCAGCAGATGGGACAACCTGTCTGAGCTTCTCTCTTGGAGGGGCAGAGAGTCGCTGGTGCAGGAAGATGGGAGAGCAGTGGCTGAAAAGGAACACGCAGGGACTCAGGCAGAGGAGGAGTCCCTGGGGGCAGCGACCCCCGGAGTGAAGGAGCTGGCGGGTTTGAATTTGCAGTGTGTGTTGACAGAGAGTCTCCAGAGGTGGCTGAGCAGGGCGGGACTCAAGAGAAGGTGTGGCTGCGTGAGGCTGACCACACACACCGCAGACTCTGAGTCCCCAAGGAGGGCAGGGTGAAGGGAAGAGCGTCCAGGGGAGAGAGGCGTCCAGGGGAGAGGGACTGGGACAGTTTCAAGGACAGCTGTGAAGGCTGGCTCTGTGGTGAGCTGATAAACAGCAGAAGGGGTGAAAGCGGTGGCTCTGTGAAAACACATGGGATAAAAAGCTATTCATGTATTGGATGCCTGGAGGAAGACAGCAGCTTGTTTTTAGTTTTGGGGGAAATGGGGCCGAGGGAGAAGTCGACGAGTACCTGTAATGACTGAGGAAATCACAGGAAGCATGAGAAATCAGCAGTGATGGAAAAGGAACCTCTGTTCCTGTCGCATTTAAACTGAGTTGTTAAATGAAGATACTGAATAAAAACGTCCTATGGAGAAAAGGTGTAAATAAAAATACCTCTGCAGACACACAGACATGGGAGAGATGAGGCACGGCCAGGGGTGGGGCTGTGTGTGCGCATATCCGGAGAGGCTATCTGTACAAGTGGCATTTTGATCAAGGAGTCATATCTTTGGGTCCATGACTGGGCACATTCAGGGAGCCCAGAGACCTGCTCCTGAGTAGCACAGTGTATCTGTGTTTGTGTGCATATGTTTTTCTGGATGGAGGATTCCTAGCTTTTTCATTTGGTGTGCAAAAAGACCCCCAGACAGTGGTTTAGCTGGTATTAAAATCCTCAACATTGGATGGGAAACTTCTCTCTTATCCACTTGACAAATGTGTCATATCAGAGCACATCAAGAATAAGGTGCTAATGTTGTATTTATTACCAAATGTAAGAACCAAGGAACCAAGGAATATTATCTGTGACAATCTGTTATCTTGTCACAATTAAGATATGATAACACTCCAAAGACTACTGACATTGGCACACATGTTTAACCCAAATCTTTTAAATTAAAAATGTTAAAAGCATACTCAGGGTTTTGCAAGTACAAGTTTCTTGCAAAAAGTTCACTATGTACGGTACCTTAATATAAGGGTATCTGGACCTGTTAATTTTCACAGTTAGATTCAAAGACTTGACAAAAACACTGATTGGAGCTACTTTAACAGTCATGAAAATTTTCCCAAAAGGATGTTATCAACTAGACTATGCAGTAATGACTATAAATACATGACATGCCTGCGTTACTATAAATAAATATTGCATGTTCTCCCAACCCATTTAATTACTGTTCACCTAAAGCAGTGCAATTAAGAAACTGTGTTAAATTCTGAAAATGGGAAAAGCCCTCCTATCTCTCTTAGGTAGTTTTACAATCCTAACAATAGAGTTAATGAAGCCTTTTAAAAGAAGGACAATTACATTAAAATGACCGGGGCATGTAAAAATTCATTACATAGATCCTCCTGCTGTCTGATGGATTAAATGCCTCATCATACTCTGGAGAGAAGTAGGAACAAAGAATAAAGAAAAATCGCAACTTTCTGAGTTAACATCTTCTGCCTGAGAATTCATCTGACTTTGAAAATCACTCAGGACTTCACCCAACACAGTAAGTGCAAAGAACATATGTCTGGTATCAGATAATAGCATGGTCTTAGGGGTGCGGATTGGCTTGTTGAATACAAACTGACATTACAATCCACATAATGATGCGAAACAACAAGTTTATAAAGCTTCTCTCTTGAGAAATGTTAAGGGCTACAAAACAATGTCCACACCCCCAGGATTGCCTAGGACTGCCAGCACCCATTATCCTCAAGTTCCTGCCAAAGACAGTACCAATTGGCTGATTTTTGCTAAATGTATTCCTAAGTGTTTATGTTTTTCAGTTATTAAACACAGAACTTTCTTTAACTTCATTTTCTACCTATTAGGTGTTAATCTATGGAGACAGAATTGATTTTTGTATATTGGTCATCTTGTATCCTGTGACTTTACAAAGTTCAATGATTCGTTCTTCCTAGTAGAGGTTTAATACATTCCACGTGTGTGTGTGTGTGTGTGTGTTAGTCGCTCAGTCATGTCTGACTCTTTTCGATCCTATGGACTGTAGCCTGCCAGACTCCCCTGTCCATGGAATTCTCCAGGCAAGAATACTGGAGTGGGTTGCCATTCCCTTCTCCAGGGCATCTTCCCAACCCAGGGATTGAACCCGGATCTCCTGGCATTGGCAGGCAGATTCTTTACCATCTGAGCCACCAGAACTTGTCTATATAAACTGGCATGTTGCCTGCAAATAAAGACAACTTTACTTCTTCCCATCCAATCTCGAGCCTTTTATTTCTTGTCCTTGCTGTCTTCCTTTTTACAACAACCTATAGGAAGTCCCTGCTGGGACACTCTGGTTTGCCTTATGCCAATTTGGGCCCTTTGTCGGGCCATGAAGATTGGACTGTGTAGAACTGTGGCCTTGGACCGAAAGATCCTCATCCTACCACACTATCTGCAGAAGACAAGGTACCTGATTCAGAGCCTCCAACTTTAAGGGATAAGAACTCACAGTTGATTTTCTCTGGTTTAATTACTTGGGTCTCTCAAGATATTGACACGTTAGAAAAAGAAATACTGAAAGGAATCACTGAATCTTTGAGATTTTGAGCTAGGAGAGCCCTTGGAAATTAAACCTCTCATCTTACGACAAAAATGAGGCTCAGCCTGTCTAGTGACTAGCTCAAGAGGCAGAGGGCGAGTCTGCTATTCTGGACAGGATGTGAACTGAGAGTTGAGAGACCTGGATTCCAGCCTTCAGTAGGTCAGGAAGGTCCTCTGTTCTAACAGACTCTAGGAGTCTAGGGGAGAGCTCAGATACTATGTGTCTTATTCCAAGTAGAGGGGACGACTTGGGACCATGTGAATATGGGCATCTTTTTTTGAACTCTGGGCAAGATTACATTTTCCACTGCCTAGTCAATCTGCATCTGGCTATTACTATTAAGAAATGAACTTTCCTCTCCCTGCCCCCAGTAAACTTACTCTGAAATAAGTTAGAAACTATGATCTCATAGAGTATCTCTGGTTCCTCCTGTTTACATCAACTGTTGAACATGATCAGTGCATATAATCTCAAAGTTTACAAAGCTCCATTTAATATCTTAGAGGTTACACACAGTCCCTAGGGATCCTGGTTGAATTCTTCTCATATATATTATTTGTACCTGTCTCTTAGAAGAACTTGGCAGAGCTAAGAAAATCACCAGCTTGGTTAGCAAGCATTTAACATGTTTCCTCTTCACTGGACAAGGGAGGTTAACAAGGATGTCCTTAAATTAGCAAGCATATTTCTGTCAATCAAACGCATGTATTTGAACAGCTGAAATTCTAAGACTTTAGAAAGTCCAGTTCTTCAAATTTCCCCTCTTGTGACAAAAAGCATTCTTACTCATCACTCACTTCTCTAAAATAACCATCAGTTGTCACTGCTAAAAAAGAAGTTTTAAGAAGTCAAAAGTATTTACTAAGATCAGAGTGAGGCCCCAACCAGACAAAATAGAAACCAGACAATAAAAGAGCATCACTCATAGCTGTTGGGTGTGTGCTGGGCGAGGCCTGTTTCGACAGAAAAAGGAAAGCTGGAGAAGAGGACAGGAACCACCAAAATATCTACCTGCACAGGGGGTCTTCAGAATATCATGTCATTTGACAACAACCCTATGGAGGTAAACATAACATCTTTAGCTCCTGAGGAAGCCAGTTAAGTAGCTTGACCACATGGTCAAGCAGCTGGATAGTGGTACAGGGCAATCTGAATCCAGGTTGATCTCTCTTTCCACTCTTTTAATTAATTTTATTATGAAAGTAATATAACCACACTGAGAAGAAACCCCCTATAATCTCATTTACCCAAGTACAACAACTAACATTTGGGTATAATTTTTGTAGGCTTTTCTTACCCATGCATTTAGATTTCAAAATTAGGATTATATTCCACAATTCTGTATTCTGTTCTTTAAAACTTAAATTAAACATCTGTCCAACTTATTTAACAATTTTTATAACCATCATTTTAACTAATACGTAATGTTACACTGAACAGATGTGTCATGGTTTACATAATGAGATCTCACTTATGGAAAATTGAGGTTCTTTTATATATTTTTGGCAAAGCACAAGCGTTATTTCCAGTATGTAATGTTGCTTTCCCAAATGTGTAATGTCACCATCAAAAGACAAGACCAATCAACAGATGATGAAAAACTACAATTGAAATATTTTGAAAATGCCACCATCACAGAGCTCTCTGGCCTGGAATCAAATAAATTGGATGAATGCTATTAATAAAGGGTGACCCAAAAATAACAAGTTAAAAAAAGCTGCCCTTCTGAGACGCCAGAGAGCACGTGCTTCTAATGGCTTAATGCTCTACTTTCAGTTTCAGGGGAATGCCAACAAAAGACATCATCCTCACTCAAATCTCAATTTGGAAGAATGGAAATTCTTTGAAAACAAATTCTATCGGTTTTACGTATCACAGTGGTCAGGATTTGCAAATGCGGTCAAAATGCTCACATAGGACTGTGTCTTATTTCACAGTTAATGTGCTGTGAAAAGGCCACAGACCCATATTTCTCAGGTCAAGTGAATTAAAACCACACAGCAGCTCTGAGTTCTCATCCAAGGTCAGATAAACAGCACTGTCAAACCCTGGGTCATCTACTGAATTTGTAAAATATAATGCATGCTGTAAGAAAAATCCCCCTGTGTTGGGAGGAAAGTTATCTCCCAAGTCTTTGTGTGCTTCTGTGTGGATAACTGTTTTAAAAGCTTGACTAGAATCCATGACACCCTCAGTTTGATGTGGAAACAGACCCTTAAATGCCATGCAGCATCTATCTGCTCCCCAGACAGAAAACTGAAGGTTCCTGGTGATCAGCGGAGACTGAGTGAAAACGTAGTGAACTGGTGTTTCATTCTTACTGAGATGGAACCTGCTCCCTGATGCCAATGTGACCACAGTCCACGCAAGATACACTTTCACCCTTCCCATAATGGTTGTGTAGGACCTACACGTCCCCTTCCCCTTCATGACCCCAGCTGTTTCTACTCCACACTTTGATGGGGAGTTGTACTTCATCAAACCCTAATGACATCCTTTTCCTCACCAATATTTAGCTAATCGTGCATTTCTTCTTCCCTTCGGACTTCCCCTTCTCTTAAAAGTTAATCTGTTTACTCACGGGAATGTCAGATGGAATGTCCAAATATAACCACCTTGAAAAATATTACCCAGTAAAGCTGAAGATGCACAGACTCTAAGACCCAGAAATTCTTCTCTTAGGTTCCTATCCTAGAGAAACTGCAGCAAGATGAACATACAAGAATGGTCACAGCAGCACTGTTTAAAATAGCACAAAGCTGGAAATAACCCACATGTCCACTGAGAGGAGACTGGATAAATAAATTGTGGTGTATTCATATAAGGCAAGACCACACAGCGGTACAGATGAATTTCATGCCTGACACACCATGCATCAATGGGGATGAATCTTAAAAAATAAACATTGATTGAACAAAGCAAATGGTACAAGAATACCATTTATATACAACCCTGAGGCAAACAAGACTTAATAACAGATTGCTTAGAGAAACACGCTTACACAGAAAAACCCGGGAATGACAAACACAAAATTCAAAACAGTGTTTCCTTTGAAGGAGAGAGGTATGGCCAAGGAGGGACACAGGAGCTTCTGAAGTGCTGGTGACGTTCTAGCTTTTAAGCTGCATTATGGCACAGGGCTGTTGTGTTGTTTCTCTGCCTCTCTCCCCCTTCCTCCCTCCCTGCCCCTCTTGACGTAGGTATATACGTATGTATCTGGCACACACAGACACACTGCTGCATATGTATTCCTGTGCATACATCATCATAATTTTCCATGTTACACTGAGGGGCCCTCCTCCCTCAGTGCCTCCTCCCTGGCACTCTGACCCTCCATGGAGCCCTCAGCTGGGGACTCTGTCTTAGCCTGCATGCGCGCTCCATTGACTCCCTGCTCCACTGAAACATGAGAATCACTGAAGCCCCAACAGGATGCTCTTCCTTCCTTCCTTCCTTCCAGATGCACTCACCTGATCCAGGCCACCGCTGATGGGAAGGTAAACTCTGCAGTGACTTCTCCCTCAGAAGATGGTGGCGACCGTGTTGCAAGGGGACCTGAAATGCTACTCAGGGTGCAACGGAGTGGAGCTGTAGGAGGCAGTGCTGGCCCGGACTTTCCAAGCCCGACCCAACCACAGGGTCTCCTACTGCTCCCGAGAAGCGTGTCAAGTTCATGCCATCGTGTTACTGCCGCCCAGCCTGACTTCCTCTTTGTTCCTATAAAGTTATCTCAGGCCCCCCAGCTCTCAGACACCCAGGCTTCCAACCCTGGCATAATTCTCCATCCTTCTTTCTCCTCTTTGAACAGTAGACCCTGAGATTACTTTTTGCTCTAATCTCAGTTATACTGAGATTATATATACAGATATATCAGGAGTCCTGATCTTGGTATGATGGCCTTAATTTAGACCAAATAAGAGTTCTTATTGGATTTATTTTATTTTGGAAATGTTGATTCTAAAAGCTTCTATTACCTACCCAGAAATGAAACTGATCAAGTCTTTCAATAGCAAATGGATTTGGCAAATAGTTTTTTTTTTTAATTTCAGTTTGTTTCTTCTATATAGTAGACTTCTTGTGGGAAAAATACATAAACGTAACCACTGTCCTGGAGATCTCAGTCTGGTTAATTTGATTGTTTTTCAAAAATGTTTCATATTGCCTGTATCATAACATGAAAACCAAACTTCATGGCCCCATTAACTTTAATGGGCCTGTTTTCACTTGATCACAGATATACTAAAGAAGGAATATGGAAAAAATCACAAGAAAAGTAAGGTAGAGGTGCAAGGAGGTGACAGGATACTGTGAACAACTCTATATTTAGCCCCATGAGGAGCAGGATAGCAGGGCTCAGAAAGGGGGTCAGGCTCGGTGGATGGCTTCAACAGAATTCAGACAAGAGTTTAGCAATAATCGGAGAAACTGACAGACAAGTCTGAACATGAGGCCAGGGAAGATGATTCCAAAATCTGAGGTGCCAAGAACCTGATTCATGGACATGGTCATAGGAAAAGAAAGGAAAAAAGGAAGGCTCTTGGACAAAGGCATCCAAGTTGGTCAGTTCCTTCAATTGGGGTGAAGAAAGTTCTCAATGATTATGAGCCAGGGGACATGCTAATATAAGAGAAAAAGCAAAAATTAGTCATTCTTCATCTCAAATTTGAGCTGAAATATAGTGATGGATGTTCATGGATAAAGCATCAGTGAAATGAGGGCTGCTTAGAATTCACATACAAACAGGCCTATGGCATACACTGATTTGGGCTCTACACCACCACCCCAAAAGAAAAAAAAAATTCTAGAATTTCAACAAAAAGGAATGCTTTTAATTGTGCTCCTTGGTATGTACCCCAAGAAAACGAAACTTACATCCACACAAAACCTGCACACAGATGTTCATAGTAGTTTTTCCATAATTGCCAAAACTTAGTAGCAACCAAGATGTTCTTCAGGAGATGAATGAATAAATAAACTGTAGGTACATCCAGACAATGAAACATGATTCAGCTCTAAGAAGAAATGAGCTGTTGAGCCATGAAAAATATGGAGACAACGTAAATGCATATTACTAGTCAAAAGAAGTCAATCAGGTAAGGCTATACACTGTATGATTCCACCTATATGACATTCTGAAAAAGGCAAAACTATAGAGATAGTAAAAAGATCACTAGCTGCTAGAGGTTAGGGATGAGAGAAGGATGAATATGCAGAGCACAGAGGGTTTTTAGGGCAGTGAATATAATCTGACTCATTGGAAAAGACTCTGATGCTGGGAGGGATTGGGGGCAGGAGGAGAAGTGGACGACAGAGGATGAGATGGCTGGATGGCATCACTGACTTGATGGACGTGAGTCTGAGTGAACTCCGGAAGTTGGTGATGGACAGGGAGGCCTGGCGTGCTGCGATTCATGGGGTTGCAAGGAGTCGGACACGACTGAGTGACTGATCTGATCTGATCTGAATATAATCTGTATGGTACTGTAATGGTTGGTATATGTTATCATGCACTTGTCCACACCCAAAAAATGTACAACATTAAGAATGAATGCTAAAGCAAACTATGGCCTCTGAGTGAAAATGATATGTCAGTGTCGGTTCATCATTTGTAACAAATATTTGTGGAGGAGAAGCATGTGTGGGGGCAGAGGGTACATAAGAAATCTCTACCTTCCTCTTGGTTTTTCTGTGGACCTAAAATTGCTCTAAAAAATGAAGTCTGTTTAAAAAAAACAAAACTTGAAAACAAAAAAACAATTAAGCACTTTTCCTGCCTTGACGAATCTTCCTCTGTGGGGTCTGAAATGATTGTTTCTGAAGCTTTTTGCTTTTTCCTTCAAAAAAAAAAAAAATTACAGTTGACCCTTGAACAGCACAGACAGGGGAGGTTGGGAAGCCAACCTTTCGGGCAGTCAAAAATCTACGTGTAACTTTACAGTCAGCCCTCCTTATCCTTGGCTCTGCATCTGTAGATTCAACCAACTGCAGATCATGCAGTTCTGTAACACTTATTTGAAAAAACTCTGCATGTAAGTGGACACTTGCATTTCAAACCCATTCTGTTCTAGGATCAACTCTATACAGTGTCTTGTTGTTGTATTTACCGTCTAGAAAACAATGAACCCTAATTATATTTTCCACTGGACCACTGTAGAAATAGAAAAGAAAAGTCACTTGATTGGCTAGTAGCCAATATCAGTAACACCAAATATGAGAAGATATGGCAAATATTATAGTGGCTGTCAAAACTTCTTAGTTCTACCAGCTCAAGGGCCATATTAAAAAAAAGTACTCCTGACACAATGCCAATAAGGCCTCCCCATACCTAAAACTCGGAGAAGGCAATGGCACCCCACTCCGGTACTTTTGCCTGGAAAATCCCATGGATGGAGGAGCCTGGTAGGCTGCAGTCCACGGGGTCGCTAAGAGTCAAACACGACTGAGTGACTTCCCTTTCACTTTTCACTTTCACGCATTGGAGAAGGAAATGGCAACCCACTCCAGTGTTCTTGCCTGGAGAATCCCAGGGATGGGGGAGCCTGGTGTGCTTCCGTCTATGGGGTCGCACAGAGCTGGACACGACTGAAGTGACTTAGCAGTAGCATACCTAAAACTTAACTAATGATCACTGTGAAAAGTGAAAGTGAAAGACACTCAGTTGTGTCCGACTCTTTGTGACCCCATATCTATAGAAATCTCCAGGTCAGAATATTGGAGTGGGTAGCCATTCCCTTTGCCAGGGCATCTTCCCAATCCATAGATCAAACCCAGGTCTCCCGCATTGCAGGGGATTCTTTACCAGCTGAGCCACCAAAGAAGCCCAAGAATACTGGAGAGGATAGCTTAACCCGTCTCCAGCAGATCTTCCTGACCCAGGAATTGAACCAGGGCCTCCTGCATCGTAGGTGGATTCTTTATCAGCTGAGACACATGGGAATGATGGCTGTAACAACTTCTAAATTTCATGAAGAGGTACTGAAAATGGGAGTTTAGGAAAGAATGGGTACGTGTATACGTATGGCTGAGTCCCTTCACTGTTTACCTGAAACTATCACAACATTGTCTGTTAATTGGCTATGAAAGTGTTGGTCTTTCAGTTGGATCCAACTCTTTGCAACCTGATGGACTGTAACCCGCTGGACTCCTCTGTCCATGGAATTCTCCAGGCAAGAATCCTGGAGTGGGTAGCTATTCCCTTCCCCAGGGGATCTTCCCCATCCAGGAATTGAATGCAGGTCTTAAGTTTTTAAAAAGTTAAAAAAAAATTAACAAAAAGAAAATAAAGTAACTAATAAGATCTAAGAGCTGTTCAAATTTTGTCCCCATTATCAAATTCACCTTTTTTTTTTTTTTTTGCAATAAGTCTCACATTGATGCACGGGTCAAGCTCTCTGGTATAAGGGGGAAAAAAGGACTCCTTCATCTGGTAATAGTATGATAGGCAAAATGGCAGTTACTTTGTTTTTTAAATGACTGTTTCCGCCACCCCTAGTCTCGGAGGACCACTTTTCTTCTATCGATGAACAAAATCTTCCCACACATACACACAAAAAAAGTTTGGTTTGTGTTAAATTACTGTAGCAAAAGATATAATCATGTTGTGAAAAGAAACCTTCCTTTGACAGGAAACCTCCTACCCCGTGTATGACTCTATTCCACAGCATACTTGGAAGTTAGTCAATCCTTGGACAGTATTGCCCAAAGAAAGAGGACGACAGACAGAAGGTGTAAATTATTACAACGCCCTCCCTTCATCAGCATCTCTTCACTGACTCCCATGCGGGGTCCCCTAGTGACTGCAGCGATTTCAGGGCGCCCTGCACCTCTCCTTGAGACACTCAGCACAGCCGCAGGTGGAGGAGTGATAACGCTCTGCTTCCCGCACGGTCACCACCACACAGCTCGTTGGACGCCCCGCCAGGACTCAGTCAAGCCCCTGGGCCCTCTCACTCTTTCTGCTGCTTCACGCTGCCTGTGCTCGGCTCTGGAACCATCTCGCTTTCTCACGGTAGCCTTGTTGGAAGGACTATGCGAATGGATGCATTGTTTCATCTCTTCTTGTGTTAACAGAAATGGTCCACTTCCTTTCCTTCACTTTACACCCTGACTTTCTTCAGCGGTGGTGTATTTCACAACTTCACGAATACCCCACGGCTTCCGAGAAGCAGCTGTGTTCACTTGACAGCGGGGGCTGCTCTCCACAGACCACACGGGACCCGCAAGGGAGGATCGGTCTTCAGTGGAGGCAAACACTTAAGACAAAGATCAGGGCTGCACATCTGAATACCGGGTTCTAGTCCCTCCTTCAAAGTCCCCCCGCGAGCTGATGCCCCCGGGTGCGCTCCAGGAAGCGGGGCGCTCTGTTTGCTCGGAGCAAACGGGTATCTCTGCCCTCAAAGTAGCAAACAACCAAGTACTCTTCCAACCCCCCTTCCTGTGGCACTGCCTCCATCTCATGGCGCTTTCACGGACTGTCTGAGTGACAGATTACAGACAGAGAGCATTCTGACGTCAGCAAAGTTCCAGACAGTCACTAAAACACAGCTGAGCAAGGTGTGAAAACCTGGGCCAAGTGACAGCTGGGTTTGTTGGACTCAGGGTTGACTGCATAGCCCTCCCAAGGGCGCAAACATCAGAGGGAGCAGCAATGACTTGGAGGGAGGTCCTTGTATGCGGGCTTGGGAGGTTTGTCATCCTTGCTTATTAGGGATGCTTTCATCAAGATGTGCTTACAGAGATCACAAATAATTCTCAGATGAGAGGAGATAGTTAATGGACTGGAAGAAAGAATGTACACTTGAAACCAACACAACACTGTACATCAACTATATTCCAATAAAAAATTTTAAAAGAATGTAGAAGAGCCAAGATATAGACAGAGAGAAAACAGAACAGAAAGAAAGGAAGGAAGGAAGGAAGGAAGACCAGAGATTTTAAAGGATGTTAATAGGCTGAGCCAAAACAACAACAAAATCCCTCCAAGTTAACAGATAAAAATCCTGCTTTTGACTGCAAAAAAGAAAAAAGAAAGAAAGAAAGAAAGAAATCTACTGCATAAATATAGCTGATGTCGGTGCCTGCTCCAGACTCCTGAGCCTGCTCTGTTGGGACAGCTCACCCTGATCATAAGCTCTGCCATGTCCCTGGGTGGGAGAGGCTCCAGGACTCTGACTTCAGAGTCCCATCAATGTTATGACTCTGACTTCTGAGCTGGGGCTGCCTTTTACTCTCTGGGCTCAGTCTCCTGTTCTGGGCCCCACCCACTTCTGGCAGTTGATCCTCTAAGTTGTTCTTGTAGACCCAAACCTTCTACGGCTTCCTGCTGTGGTCTTGTCCCCATTCTCCACCACTCCTTTCATCTGGCCCCTTGACTCATTCAGCCATACAATCCTGCTATCCAACAACATATGTCCATCCAGACTGCCACCCGTGGAAGGACTTCCCCAGTGCTAGACCTTCCCAGCTCCCTTCATTGTCACCTGTTACATACATGCTGCTCATATGTCCCTGTGAACGTGTCCCTGGCCATGGATCCGTCTGTTCTCCAGATTCTCATCTGGAATATTCTGGATTCCCAGCTGACCCCATCCTAAAGCCCAGACAGAAGCCCAGCATTTTTACGTGGCAGGGGCAAAGGGGATGTGTTTAAAGCAATTAATATTTTAAAGTCTTAAGGATTTTTATTGAATACAAGCTCAATGCAAGCTAAGAGTGCCACAGAGCAGCTGAACCAGAGACGTGATCCTGGTCTGCACTGGTTCAGCATTTAATGATGCAGAAAACGTGCATCTCACAGGCCTTAGGAGTCTTTGGTGTAGAGACCTTACTCTATACTGGCTGAGACATCTCTGAAGTACTGTTTGTGTCTGAGTGCCATGCTTTCAAAGAGGCAATGACATAAAGGGAATGCATCCAGGAAGAAGTAACCAGAATAACAGAATTCCTGATATCAGGTAATGTAAGAAGGTTTGTAAGAACCAGGGCTGTTGGCCAGGAAAACATGGATTTGCGGGGATGGTTTTTCAGGTTAAGCGCTCTTGCATGAAGGAAGACCAAGAGGCTCATCTGATGGGCAACAGCTTGAGGGCCTGCAGGGACACACTGGAAGAAGGGCTGACGCAGTGACTGCTCATCCCATTCTGCTCCTTGTCTCCATGACCCTGTCTCTGTAGCCGTTTCTCTCTCAGACTGGAAGATCTGATTTCCTAGTCCCCTCCCTGCTCTCAGAGCCCCTAATTCTTCATTCTCACATTAATTCCAATCTGAGAATGAAGACAGGCCTGGCCTTGCCTTTTCTGAGTGAGGCCTGGGAGACAAGGTTAGTTCCTAGGTCTTCCACGTGGTCCGTTTCAGGAAGATCAAATTCACTCAAGTAACTTGCAAAATAAATGGTGACAGGCTTTATGTTTCAGGAAATGAAAAACACAGAAATTCCCCTAAGAGAAGGTGTGAGAGGCAGAAAAATGTCTCCCCCTCCCTAAAGTATACTCTTCCTAATTTCTGCAATTTGTGAATATGACCTGACATGAAATGCTGTGATATGATAAAGCTAAGAATGTCCACAGGAGGAGATGATTCTAGATTATCCAGCAGGTGCTCAAAGCCATCACTGGCATCCTTATAAGAGGGATGCAGAGGGAGATGAGACGGAGATGCACAGGGAAGAAGGTAGCCTGAAGGCAGAGGCAGGGACTGGAGAGATGTGGCCACAAGTCAACGAGCATCTGGAGCCCCAAAAACTGGGAAAGAAGAGACAAGCAACCGATTCTCCCCCGAGATTCTCCCCCGACAACGAAAGCCTCCGAAAGGCATGTATTCCTGCTGATACCGTAACAATGGACTCGGACTCCAAAAGCATGAGAGACCAAACCTCTGTTGTTTTAAGAGACCACGTTTGTACTCATTTGTGATGACAGTCACAGTAAACTAAAAGGAAGGTTTTCTGATTAGTTAAATTTTGCTGAGGGCAAAAAGTGGGCAGGAATAACCTTCTTCAAGGAAGAAGTTTGAATTTGTATGTGTTTTTATGGCCTATTCCAAACCAGACTTAGAACAAGTATGGCTCTGCTTTTAAAAGTGTTTGGGGACAGTGATAAAAGGCATCTTTTAAGCCATTCTGAGTGCACATTTTACTAATAATCTTTGCTTCACACACAAATTCAGCAGACAGTAAGTCCAAGCAGGGCAGACAACCAGCTGGTTTAACCTCCACCCAGCAGGCCTCCTCACTGCTGTGGAAGAGACGATCCAGCAATCTGCCTGCACACATGGGAGGAGAGAGCCTCCAGCATAGGTGGGATCGTGTCTTGATTCTCTATTGTGATGTGGGCAGCATTTCTCCCCACCCTCGCCTGGCAACATCCAGCCTTCCGAGAATGATGAATGCTACTTAGATGAGCAATACAACAGCATGATCCCCCAGCCTAGGAACCGGCCTCGGAAAGAGGAGGAAGGTCCTGCAGGCCTGCCTAGACTCCCACCACCACCATCTCTCCAAGTCAACTCTCATGCTGTCACCCAGGGGACCGCCTGGTGGCACCAGGTCAGCTGCAGGACATGGTTCCCGTTTTGAGTTTCTAACACCTCCCTGATAAAAACATCATTACTATTTTAAAAACCACCCCATAAGGGAGAAAGTCCTTTTAAAATCAAGGAAGGGAAAATGAAAGGTACATATAAAACTACCAGTTTGATGACATGAGGCTGCTGATGATTCATTTGTCTTCTGCTCAAGAGAACCTCAGGACAGAAGCTCCAACATGGAGAGGAAAGAGACCGAGACCTAATTTAGATCTTGCTGCTTCCAAGATTCAAGTCCTCGGGTAAATCATTTCATTTCTGTTGAGCTTCATTTTCCTCACATGCAAAACAGGACAACTGAATAAGATGACATGTGGTCTACACAGTGGTTGGCCCACCTGGGTTCATCAATGTTTGAGGAAAGGATAAATTAACTCTTCTGCATCCAGCAGCAGATAATCCATCCCAGCCTTTCAGCTCTTTCCTTGAATCACAATCTAATACTGTTACCCGCAGTTCTTCCAATTGCCATCAATATCTGCCTGAGTTTATAATATCTAGGAAGACGGATCTCTTATTATCTAGGAAATATTATCTAGGAAATATATCTAGAAATATTATCTAGGAAATAATCTAGGAACTGGCATAGGGCATGTTTTTTCTTCTTGGACAGTGGTGGTGCTTAGTTTTTACAATCTAGAGATATATGTCAAAGAAAGTTGGTCAGTTATTACGGGTGATGCATAACAACTATTTTTAATCCAGGACTTTTAAAAGTTTGCTCTTCAATCTAAAACAGAATTCTGTGCAAGTTTCTTGCTTGTAAACACAGACATTCCCCCATCCCCAACCAAAAGCCATTCCTTTTTCTTGATCCCTAATCACCAGGAGAACAGGCTGTGTCAGGCTTGGCCTCCGCTAAGTGAAACAAAGGCTGGTCTTTCCCGATGCTCAGTCACCAGTAGAATAGGTCAGTCTGTGTGTGAGGTTGGGGCGAAGGACATGGAGAATGGAAGCAAACTGGGCATCTCACAGGTCCTGAAGTTGGCAGTATTCTACGCACCTGTGTCAGAGGGCCTAAGGGACCCACAGCACCTGGGGAGCCCTCCCCTCCATTTAGGAAGAGTAGCTTCTACAGACAGCAGGGCGTTATACTCATGCTGGTCCTCTTCTCTCTCTCTCCTTCTCCTTAGAGCAAGCAGCATACTCAGGGAGGCAGTACCTCTAACACCAAACCCCCTACATGCCCACGGAGACACAGCCGCATGCCTTCCCACTGACCAGCATTCTTAAGCCTTTGGACATTCCATATAAGTCCTGATGATCCTCTGACCCCTGGAAATTATATTACCCCCACTAAAGGCTTCCCTGATAGCTCAGTGGTAAAGAATCTGCCTACAGTGCAGGAGACGTGGGTTTGATCCCTGGATTGGGAAGATCCCCTGGAGAAACGCATAGCAACGCACTCCAGTATTCTTGCCTGGAGAATCCAATGAACAGAAGAGCCTGGAGGGATACAGTCCATTGGGTCACAAATTTTTCTCTTTTCAACCGGCTGTGTAGGAATCATACATGACTTTAAAGCTTATTTTCTAATGCAGTCTTGAATTTTGAACCATTAACTGTTTAGAAAGAGATCTTTTTTTTTTTTTTCACAAGACAATTGGCCTCACAATAAGAATCTAGGATTTTTTTTTTTTTATCATTTCTTTTGGGACTTATTAAAACAAAAGACAGACTGAAAAATGGAGTAACTTCTATGTGCATTCTGCATTTACACATGAATACAGAAGCTACTCCATTTTTCAGTAACTCACTGAGAAAAAGAAATTCACTGAGAGAAAGGAAACAACTCTAAAGCAGGAGGTAACTTTTTAATTTACTTTTCTTTCTCAAGGATGATTTTAGTTGAGGTGGCCTACCAAAGAGACAGTAGTATTTTGGCCATATTTGAGGACTGAAGGCAGCTATCTAAGCCCTGCAAACAGCTGGGATAACAGTAGAGGAATTCTTAGTCTCACTGGAACTACAGATATAACAGGGGCCTCTCTCAAGGCAGACGCCAAAACACTTTAATCATGCTGGACCAAGGCCATGTAGGGTACATGAAAATCAAACCTCTCTCCCCAGAACTTTGAGAGTAGTTATGACCAAAGAGATGCTAATCACATTCATTTAAATAGGTTTAAATTACTAAGTAAGATGACTCAATTTTATCAGCTTTTTATTTTAAAAAGTGCATTTTTGTTTTTCTGACATAAAAACAAAATTCAGTCAGTCAGTTCAGTCACTCAGTTGTGTCCAACTCTGCAACCCCATGGACTACAGCACACCAGGCTTCACTGTCCATCACCAGCTCCCAGAGTTTACCCAAACTCATGTCCATTGAGTCGGTGATGCCATCCAACCATCTCATCCTCTGTCGTCCCCTTCTCCTCCCGCCTTCAATCTTTCCCAGAAAATTACATATTCTTTAAAATTCACTTGAGGATGGGTTTCACTTTTAGAAGACACACCTTATATATTTAAACCAGTGATTTATGGAAACTATACTCAGAAGTATATTCCTCAATAATTCTATAAGATTCTGTGGAAAAAAAAAAAAGTTTAACGTTTCCCTTGTGTTCTTACTGCTCCTCCCTTCAGACTTGCTTTACTTGCCCAGATGACTTCATTCTAAGAATTATCTATTTGTTTGTCTGCTTGAAACTGTACTTTTGAGGATAGGGAGTGATCATGCTATCTCCATATAATGCTATTAACAAGCATGATTTCCACAGATAAAACCCATTGCTGGAGAAGAGAAACATGATTTCTGGCGTATACAATAAAGTTTTTAACTTTTCTACCTACCAACGTAGCTTTCACTGGGTCTCATTACCCCTCAATTTGGTCCTGTGGCATTCAATACCTTAAGAAGGCATACTAGGTACAGGCTCTAGGCTTCATACATGAAGAATTCAGACCGAAGGCTACATTCCAGGAGGAAAAAGATATTAGATGGCTACTGTACAAATAACTATGCCTCCAGCCAGACTGGGAGTCAAGGAAGACCTCTCTAGAAAGTAACATTGCTTTTTTACAACTTACTCATAAAACTTTTAAAAAGGAGATGACACAAATATACTCTCTCAACAGTCAAATTCATAGAATTGGAAGTGTATCGGTAGATGTCAGAGGGATGGAGGTGAGGTGGGGAGAGAGGATGGGGAGTTAGTGTTTAATGGGAACAGAGTTCATTTTAGGAAGGTGAAAAATTTGGGAGCGGATGATGGTGAGAGTTGTACTTAGTGCCATTGAACTATATAGTTAAACATGGTTAAAATAGTAATGTTTTATATTATGTTATTTTTATCACAATAGAAAATATTAAAAGATACATTGAACACTATATCAATTCCAAGGTAAGATGGGGCATGGGAAAGAAAAGGCTTTGGACTGGATAAGTACGACTAGAATCCTTGCTACTACTATGGTGCCTTAAGCAACTCATGGTAAGGGACATGGTCACCTCACAATATTGCTGTAATGGTGAAGTGCGGCATACATAAAAAGCACTCAGAATGTAGTGGAAATCCAGTAAACTACAAACAATAATAATAGAATGTATGCTGATGTATCTCTAAACTTTGACATGTCAAAACAAAGCTAATTTTCCTTTCCTAGTTCTATCCTTACAAAAATGTTCAACTAAAAGAGAAAACTCAAAAATCCATTAGGAAACAAAGACATTCTGACATCAGTGAATTTTCTTCACTTGGGTTGGCTAACAGGTATCATTTACTTAAACAATGGAGCTACACCCTGTACTAGATTCTTCCTGGCAGGTATATAAACACAGGCAAAAAGATTATTTGGCATATCTGTATCAATAGCCTTCTTGGAGCATTAGAAAAAGATTCTGGAATTGAAGCTTTTGAATCAGAGCTTTTAAAATAGTGAACTCCCCTCTGGTGGTTAAGTGTTTTTCAGGTCACTAACTACTTGACTGGGAGGGTGTGGGCAGAACCCTTCAGAGGAGCCCAAACTCACTTGGCTCAAGAAGCATTTCCCAGCCCAGGTTTCGCTTCTTTCAGTCTAAATTCCCTCAGTGCTAACAAACATCCAACGCCCAAAACAGGGTCAGTTACACAGTTCATCCCACTGTTAGACACACCTTGCTGTCAGTACAATCGATCAGGCTCCACCTGCAAGGAGCTCCCAGCCCATGGCCAGCCTTATTAAGTCTTCTTTAGATTGTGGCCAACAACCACTTTGGAGAAGGCAATGGCACCCCACTCCAGTACTTTTGCCTGGAGAATCCCATGGATGGATGAGCCTGGTGGGCTGCAGTCCATGGGGTCGCTGAGAGTCAGACACGACTGAGCGACTTCACTTTCACTTTTCCCTTTCATGCACTGGAGAAGGAAATGGCAACCCACTCCAGTGTTCTTGCCTGGAGAATCCCAGGGACAGGGGAGCCTGGTGGGCTGTCGTCTATGGGGTCGCACAGAGTCGGGCACGACTGAAGCGACTTAGCAGCAGCAGCAGCAGCAACCACTTTTCCTTTCTGATACAAGGCTCAAGTTAGAAAACAACAATAAAAAATACGTTTCGTGTTTTTAAGTTAAAAAATGAAGAATTCTACTTGGTCCTGGAAAAGGAATTTCTCTCTACTGATGAGAAAAATGAGGCTCAGAAAGGAAAAGAGATTTGCCTAAGATCTTAGAGCATGTGAACAGTAGAGCTGAAGCAAGAATTTAATTCATTCCACTTGGGGCTCCCCACTCCATTTGCTAAGTAAGCCCTCTGGTCTGCCTGTGGGCTTGCACAGACAGATGCACCCCATCCATGAGCTGGATCTCCTGGCCTTGTGGTTGTGGGATTCACTGTGGCCTGGGCTCCATGAGGCCAGGCAGGCTCTGTAGCCTGGAGCATCACCAGGCACTTCTTGGATCCTCTCCCCGCCCTCATCTCTGCTGGGTGTTCTGCTGGTCCGTGCTATACCACCCTGGGGTGGCTCCTGACACCCAGAGACTCTGGCTGCTGGAGGTCTGGCCTGGCCCAGGAGGGCCACAGGGTTCACCCCCATAGGGATGTCCCTCCTGACTTCTGGCCTCCACAGTCAAGATCTAACCCATGGGGTTTCTACAAAGGCTCCCTTCTACTGGCCCTGACTAGAGCCTTTTTACTTCCTTGAGTCCCTTGGTTTGTATGAGCTAAAAAGGCCAGGTTGAAAGGAGATCACAGATCATTCTGCAGAAGCTGGGGAGTTTGCATGGGGTCAAAGATCAGAGGTTGCTCATAACTGTTCTCAAACAAGGCTTCAAGAGAGTTGTATTTCCTTGACTTGAAAATAAAAGTGCACTGTCTGCAGACAGAATGGCTCTAGTTTAGGAGAAGAACCTCTTTTGCACATAAATTCAAAATAAGAAATAACATCCACGTCATTCTAGAATGATCAGATGGCAGTCCCTGACTGACCAGGGATCCAATAAAAGATTACACTCGAGGCCATGGGACTGGTCAGTGGAGTCTGGGGCACTGAAGGATCCTATAGCTGGCTGGTGAGACCTGTGTAAGTCCAGCCTTTTCTGGGAACCCAAGGGGCCTGGGAGGCAAGGGAAGAACAGGCAGAGAAGACTCACCCAGTCTGCAGAAAGAATGAACACGTGGTTCCTTCCCACGCCCCCTCCCTCCAGCAGCTTCTCTGGATGCCCAGCCCTCACCTGGAGCTTCCAGAACCCTTTTTGCACAGCTCTATCAGACTGTGCGATAATTATCTCTGTATTGTCTTTCTCATTCATTTTTGTCTCAGCAGAGTCCAGCAAGGTGTCCAGCATCCAATGGGCACCAAAAAAATGTTAAGCGAATGAAAGCACACAGTCACACAGTGACTGCAATTTGAAGGTACAACTAGGGCAACGGTAAACAGCAGCCATCTGACAGTAGAGGAAAACCCAGCAATGAATGAACCTTCCCTTAACCAGTCTTAACCAGAAGCTGGAGGGCTGCTCACCCCCCACCAGCCCTTGAAGACTCAGCAGCCACAGGACAGCTGTTCTGTTCTATTTCTGGGCTGGGGAGACGTATCTTAGAGCTAAAACATATGTTCCCATAATTTTCAAAATTGAGTGTTACAAACAAGGAGAGAGGGGCAAGTAGCAGGTTGACCTAAGTAAGTTAAGGCTTTCTATATCATACACCAGCTCCACCTCCAATTCAACCTCATTCTCAGAAATCCACGGGCTCAAAGTCACAATTCCAAGTTCAAAGTGGACCTAATCCTGGTGGACACCCCTTTCTAATTTACAAGGCACGTGCTTTTAGTGCAAAACTTGCCAACTTACTTTTTCCACGTCTAGATCAGCATCCTCCTTCTTCAAAAAACTGTAGAAGAAAAAAAAAATTACAAGGGAACTGAGCATTCTTCACCTGTAAACCACCCACAAAGCACTACCATAGAATTTTCACTTGCTGCAGACAATCGATTTGCCCACAATTTTTTTTCTTGTTCACACAATTGTTGTGAAGTCACAGTTGCCACAAACACCTGCCTGCAACTGCAAAGACCTGGGCCTGTACAACCAAAGGAAGCCAGCACGAGATCTTAAGTTTCCAGAACCAGGAAAAATAGAGATGGAGATCTTGAGTATGCACATGCATGCGTGCACACACACACACACACACACACACACTCCTTTTGCAGAATGCCTATAAGTCATCCATAGCTGGGACATGTTAAAAATGTGTCCCCAAGGTCTTGTTCAACATACCTCTTGGCTTAAATCTTTCCTTAGTCCCCAGACCCTATCTGCCCCACTTCCTGTCTGACTGTGGGCAAGCCTCACTGTCGAAGCAGGCTTCTTGGCATGGGCCTGCTTTCCCATCAGCTTGGGAGACCCTCTCCAAGAGGCTTTGCCAACCCAGCAGCCTGCACAACTTGTGCATGGAAACCTAGTCCCGAGATCACCTTAGAACCTTGTGTTAAGTCCTGGGTTCAGCTGATGCTGACTGATGGCACCCATGCCCACTTCACATGAATCTTTAAAATGCCAGGATCAAGACCTCCAGATTTCTCATGTTCTCTGTCTGCTGCTGCTTAGTCGCTCAGTCGTGTCTGACTCTTTGTGACCCCATGGACTGCAGCCCACCAGGCTCCTCTGTCCATGGGGATGCTCCAGGCAAGAATAGTGGAGTGGGTAGCCTATCCCTTCTCCAGAGGATCTTTCCGACCCAGGAATCAAACTGGGGTCTCCTGCATTGCAGGTGAATTCTTTACCAGTACTCTGCCTACAACCTGCCAATACTGTGTTCCAATACCTCATTTATTCTTTGTGATTCTAGCTGCTTGAACAAAGCTTCTGTTTTAATAAGGTGCCTAAAAAGAACAATAAAAACAGTTGAGTGGAATTATGTTGACAACAATATGTCAGGGTAGAAAGTAAAAGGTTTGAAAAATCTGCAGGAAAAAAAAGCAGAAACAATTTTTCCTATCTTAGTAGAGACTCAAACTTGCTTTTAGTATGATTCTTAGCATCTTTCTTTCTGGCCCATGGTTTAAAATACCCCCATCATAAATTATCAACCTCATCAAAACCATCCCCCCTTCATACACACACAAGAGAATTTTTACACTATTTGGAAGACTATATAATTAACAGTCACATCTTTGTTTTGTTTAATCAAAGATGACTCAGAATGAAGGGAAGAAAAAAATGACCATGGGGAAGAGAATTAGAAACTGATATATTGTCTTCCGCAGATGGGCATTCAAATCATGAACTCACTGCAGACATGCAAGAGAAGCAGCACAGAGGCTGGAGGGAGAGAATGGGCTAATGAGTTTGCCACAGTCCGTGCCTGGGCAACCCACAGCCCCATCTCTTCCTGGCTTCTGAGACACGCTGTTTTATCCTACCAAACGCCACTAGGCAATACATGCCTTCTCTTCTGGCTCCCCCACTGGGGGTCTAGACAGTGTTGAGCTATTAAAGAAAAAAGAAAAAGGAATTCTCTCTTTCTAGACATTTCAACTGGCCTCTCTATAACCTGCAAAGAGTCAGTCAGTACTATAAGAACTTTTCACCAAAGGGAACATCTATCTATACAGAGAAGACTGACGTCCATTCTTAAATACTTACAAAGAGGTTTAGGAAGGCTGTCATTCTGATATATGGACTTCCCAGGTGGTGCTAGGGGTAAAGAACTTGCCTGCTAAAGCAGGAGACCTAAGAGACAAGCGTTTGATCCCTGGGTTGGGAAGACCCCCTGCAGAAGGGAATGGCTACCCACTCCAATATTCTTGCCTGGAGAATCTCATGGACAGAGGAGCCTGGTGGGCTACAGTCCATGGGGTCGCAAAGAGTTGGACACAACTGAAGCGACTCAGCAGCAACAGCAGCAGCATTCTGATTTATAAAGTAGAATGTTCTAATTTGCCAGATGAGGGCTGCCTTCATCTGCCACAGAAAGAGCAGGTGGAGAATCATTACCCTCATCCAAAGCAGTGAGAAAACTTGGCCTCTCCCATGTACACAGCACAATAGCAACCTCAGAGGGTACCAAATTCAGCAACATGCTCTGAAAGAATGAGCCTTCACTCCATGGCTCTTTAACAATCAGTACTAAAAGGAAAACTGAAAACCCACTTGCAGCTGCTGGCTCACTACTACACAAAGAATCTTATCCATACGTACATACATGCAGCATCATCCAATTTCTTTTTCAGGCTTACTAAACAGACGGAGTTAATTAACAAAGACAATACATATATGCACCATCCCGAAGCCAGAAACCAGAAGGATGTCACAGCGTCAACTTCAAAGACTCACAGCAAGCACACACGGCCTGAGATATTTTTAGGCACCAGCTCCATTGTTTCAAAGAGAATACGGGTGGATGAAATAGAATTGCCTGAAAGTAAAATTCATATGACAACCCATCTTGAATGAAGAGTAGCTTTAGCTTTTTAAAAACCAGTTATACCATTCTTAAATAAAGGCTGTTTCTGAAAAGTACAGAACAAATAAATTTTGGTCATCAAATACTTAGATGAAATAGAGGTAGTATTTTATTTCAATGACTCCTATATTTTAAAAGGGCTTCCCTGGTAACTCAGATGGTAAAAAATCTGCCTGCAATGCCAGAGACTCGGGTTCAATCCCTGGGTAGGGAAGATCCCCTGGAGAAGGAAACGGCAACCCATCCAATATTCTTGCCTGGGGAATTACATGGACAGAGGAGTCTGGCGGGCTATAGTCCAGGGAGTTGCAGAGTCGGACATGACTGAGCAACTAACACTTTCACATTAAAAAAACTGACCAATTATTCACCTTTTGGCTTATTCACTCAATCGTGTCTGACTCTTTTTTTTATTTTTTGCAACCCCATGGGCTGTAGCCTGCTAGGCTCCTCTGTCCATGGAATTCTCCAGGCAAGAATATTGGACTGGGTTGCCATTCCCTTCTTTAGGGGATCTTCCTGACCCAGGGATCGAACCCAGGTCTCCAGCATTGCAGGCAGATTCTTTACCATCTGAGCCTCCAGGGAAGCCCAAATAGTTGACTATTTCCATATAAAAGCCCCCAATTGTGGGTTTCTGGGCATTAGGGCATGGTCCATGCTTTTGTTCTTCCTGCTGAAGTAGTACTGATACTTTGTTTGAAAACATGACTGAAGTGATCCAGATTCCCCCAGTGGAAAAGGCAGATCCATCAGATCAGATCAGATCAGATCAGTCACTCAGTCGTGTCCGACTCTTTGCGACCCCATGAATCGCAGCACGCCAGGCCTCCCTGTCCATCACCAACTCCTGGAGTTCACTCAGACTCATGTCCATCGAGTCAGTGATGCCATCCAGCCATCTCATCCTCTGTCGTCCCCTTCTCCTCCTGCCCCCAATCCCTCCCAGCATCAGAGTCTTTTCCAATGAGTCAACTCTTCGCATGAGGTGGCCAAAGTACTGGAGTTTCAGCTTTAGCATCATTCCTTCCAAAGAAATCCCAGGGCTGATCTCCTTCAGAATGGACTGGTTGGATCTCCTTGCAGTCCAAGGCACTCTCAAGAGTCTTCTCCAACACCACAGTTCAAAAGCATCAATTCTTCGGTGCTCAGCCTTCTTCACAGTCCAACTCTCACATCCATACATGACCACAGGAAAAACCATAGCCTTGACTAGACAAACCTTTGTTGGCAAAGTAATCCATAAACGCTGCAAATGTGTGATCAACTGCAGGAAGGGAAGCTGAAGGATGAGGCCTGGACCCAAAATGAATCCTCCCCACTCTCTAGATCAGCTCAAGTCCTCCATCATTGGGGGAATACACAAAGATTTTTCTTTTTAGAGGAAACTCCAAAAATAATACTGAGAAGCCCTCAACTTCAAGCTCCTTCTCGATATAGCCACCCCCACCCCACCCCTCCTGCTCTCCTATTTCAGATGCCAGGGGACCTCTCCCATGGGCACCTACCATATACCCTGTGAGAGGACAGTGCCAGCAGAGGAATACCCTGACCTGGCATAGGGACACTGGCCACATGTTTGGAGGATGGCAAGAGGCTTGACAGTGCACAGGCCATGGGGTGGGTGCAGACGGTGGGAGGCTAGAGGGAGAAAGGTGGGAAGCTAAGGCAGAGGCCAGGTGGTGAGAGACAGTGTACACCAGTTTAGAAGTCGGGCAGTGAGGGGCACACATCTGCACCCACCAGTATATTTTCAACCCACCTCTCTCTTAGGAAAGGGTAGAAAAACAGATAGAAGCCCCAGCATATTCCTGGCCCTGGACTAAGGATCCTCATTCCAGTCTCACTCACTCTGCTGGGTAAGTAGCATCCTCTCCTGATTGGCCTTCAGGGCCCAGGACAGAACCACCTTTCCGCACCTGTTCCCCTCTAGCCCTACTTCTATGAAGAATTGGATTTCCTCTCCTCCATGTGCCTATAGCACTTCAGGTAGGACTGGTCCCTGCCTCTCAATGGAACACCAGCTTGTCTGCGGCCAGAATGGCAGTGAGTAAGTACCGTGCCGGCAACACAAAGGGGACCTGTGCCATCTCTGTGGATGGAGGTGTGAAGGGTGGAGAGGGGCAGGGTGACTAATGAAGAACTGAACACAGAAATGAAGGAAATGAAACTGCACTGAATCAGGCCGACCTGCCACCTCCTGCACGTAGGAGCGCGGAGGGTGCTGGGGAAGGAAGGGGGTTATAAATCCAGGGTGCGCCCACATGCCACATACACCCATGTACCCAGAAGATGACCTGTTTTTTCAATTTAGTCCCATGTCTTTAGCTATAAATAAGTGACAAAGATCCATTCTGAAGATTCGGCTGTTACTTTCAATGTTACCCAGTGTTTCCTTTTTACTTGAAAAATGTGACCGAGAAACCAAGATTCAATACATTAGAATCATAATCATGTCTTGACTAAGATACAATGTAAGGAAGGGCCATGATGTAGCCAAGATTTAAATTGTGGCTTGGGCTTTTGTTTGATTATTTTAAGAAATGGAAGATTGAGAGAGAAATGAGGTATACTTTTCTCTTGCCACAGAATCTCCTCTATTCCCAATTCAACCCTTTTCACTACTTGCAAAAGACTTAAAATATTTATTGACCTGCCAAAAAACATCTGCACGTTACTAGACACGTCTCCACATATTCACGTCTGAATGGCTTCTTTCTGCTCCAACGATCACAGCTCTATTCAATCAGAACTCAAGTGAGAACTCAGAGCTGTACGTGGTGTGATGTCAGTGGCCACCAAGGATAAAATGGCCATTTGATAGCAGCTTCCATATCAAGCGTGTCAACAGGGGCACTGTTCCTTCAGTTATTCTTAACTTAGGATCCAAGGCACAAAAAGACCAGGCAGGGCCAGACTCTGCCACAATTCCAAAGAAAGCTGAGACACATACAGAGTGCACACAGAAGCGCCTCAATGTTCTCTGGCGAGGGGGCAGTCCCTGGCTCCCTGCCTGCAACCCAGGAACAGGCCCACTCTCACAGTGGGCGCCCGGGACCTCCACAGCTGCACGCAGACATGCAGGGCACCCTGCTCTGCTGTGCAGCCCCCAGCTGGGGCTGGCCCCAGGACGGGACCCTGCTCAGACAAGGCCTTTCGTTGTGGGGTATTCCTCATTACCCCGTTTTCCCTGGAAAAAAAATTTTCCCCTGCCTCTGGCCATTACTTTTAGTCCCAGACAAGCTCATTCTCCTGTGTCTTCCTGTACACATGAACCTTCTAAGAAGGTTCGAGGCGGTGGCACCTGCAACTCTTCTCCCATCCTACCCACCCCTAGAAAAGGCATAGTGATGAGTACATGTTCAAAGTGGTGAGGGGCATAGGGCAGTGAAGAGCTTGGGGACAAATGGATGCCACCCTCAAGGGTGTCTTCAGCTCCCTGAAATCAAGGGGACCCAGAAGGAATTCAAAGGAAAAGGTGAGTCTGGGAGAGGACAGCAAAAGTGGCTGGGGACACCTTTGAGCCTCCTACATTGAGAAGATGTCATGGGCCTTGGCCGATGTCAGACACACTTTGGGCTACTACCCCCTTCTTATTTCTTTTATATAAATATTCATGTACCTCAATGAAAAATCTAGAAACTCTGGAACCACTGTTATGACATTGGAGCTTTCCCCCTCTTGCCTATGCACACAGAAATGTTAACACTAGTGGAGCACTGCCATCTTGCCCATCACAACCAACAGCACATACAACCTTCGGAGAGAAACAGAAGGGGAAAGTCCCTCAATATGAACAATGTGCCTAGTACAATTAACCACAGGCTCTATTGCAAGCAGTAAGGTGCAAAGCATAGACTCCGCTTCCTAATGATCCCTCTCACCACTAACTATGAATTACACTCCAACACACAGAATTTTGGTACACAGCCAGGGAGGAAGCAGTTGGCTTGGAAACCAAGTTCTGCTCCTAGCTCTGCTATTTATTTGCTTTGTGATTGGGCAAAGCGAGAGGGTACAGCAACAGTCACATATTAAACAACCCACAGCAGCCAGGCAGGTAAAAGGAATGAATGGAGCATGTGAGATGGGGCTGGGGTGAGCGGAACAACCCTGCTCCATTCCAAGAGGACAGCTGCAATGCTGCCTGGGCAGGCTGTTGTCAGGACGGAAGGCAGGCTTGGCTAGACCTCCCTGTTTTTTTTTTCCAAGAGAAGCTGGAAATCTCAGTTTTTATATAAAAGTGCTCAATTTTTAAATGTTGGTTTGAATTTTTTAAATGCACCATGTGGTCCAACAAAAGACAAATGAGGGTGTCATCCCTCGTCCATCCCAGAGACTGGTTTGCTATCTTTCTAAGTCATGAGAGCGTTCCCTTGGCTTCTTTTTTTTCTGTTAAATAGGAAGCTGTCTGCTATCTGCCCACCATTTGGGGTTTACTTAAGAGCATTTTGATATCATATAACAAAAAATCCAAGTACATTCAGGTGCGCAAAGCAGGGTAACCCAAACCCTTACTTTTTTAAAACTAGGTTTACACAAAGGCTCACACATGGGGCTTGATGCTTTGTGGAATTATTTGAAATGTATACTTATAAGCCCTGAAGCTCAAATGATAAAGAGTCTGCCTGCAATGCAGGAGACCCAGGTTTGATTCCTGGGTTGGGAAGATACCTTGGCGAAGGAAACGGCAACCCACTCCAGTGTTCTTGCCTGGAAAATCCCATGGATGGAGGAGCCTGGTGGGCTACAGTCCATGGGGTTGCAAAGTGTCAGACATAACTGGGCAACTAACAGTCAGTCATATTTACATTCACATGTTAGCTTCTGAAAAATCCAAGAGCTAAATTGTAATAACCTTAGAGGATGAGAGGTGAGTAACTGGAGCAAGTGGTGGGGTAAAATCTTGCTTGGAATGATTTTGACTCTTTTTTTTAACAGATGCTATGTGGAGACAGGTAGTGGGGACAGCCCTCCACAGTGGCTCTGTCATTAAGGGCAGCAGAGATGTAAGGTGGCTACCACAGGAGAACTCGAGGTGAAGATGAAGTTTCACCATTTAAAAATGGGTGAAATTACAAACGTTGTATGTTAATGGAACGAACATGTTAAAGCAAACAGACAAGCAAGCAAAAAACAAAAAACAAAAACAAAAAAAACCCCAAGTACTAAATAAAGAAACTGTGTCAGCAGAATACTAGATAATGTTGGGTACAGTAAACACTTTACTACTAAGAGTTAAGAAACCAGGATCTACTTACACAGGTTTTCCTAAACAAGAAGTCAGAAAAAAAAATCTTTACTACAACACACATTGTCCCACATTTTACACTGTGCCATTTCTGTATTTGTCCTTTTTAGCCTACTTCTAGCAGAGTCTCTCTCTCTCTGCTAAAATACATTAGTTGCCATGGAAACGATGTCATAGTGTGTAAAACCATTTACTGTCCTTGGAAAGGCATTCATGATGAAACTGAACGGCAGCATGTTTTAAAAAGAGATCCAACAGAAAGCAGTCATGTAAGAACACAGATCTCAAAACCGTGATTTCAAAGTACTCCTCCACCACCACCATCACGTGGCCCCATTTCCCCCAAATCAATCAGAAAAGCACCTTTCCTTGCCACATACACCAAGTATACGCCAAACAAAATTCCTGGCCTAATGCTGGAGGAAACAATAGACGCACTAGAATTCACACTTTTCTCCCTGGGTTGGGGCGGGGGCGGGGAGGGATGGGAGACTGAGAATCAGAACGGTTTGTAGGCATCATAACACCTCTGATGGTGGAGAAGGAGGATGTAGTCCTGTTACATTCTGCTGTCCAACTCTGTTATCAGAGATAGAAATAGTATTTAGGACGTAGAGATTTAGACTTGCATTCCTTATCCCCATGGATTAGCAAGATACTTCTTCTGTTTTCCTTTCATCGACTCAAATCATATTCACTCCTTCGAGAAAGTGTATTGAGTGGCTCTCATGAACCACCCTGGCAAAGAGAATAGACAGGCAAGGTATGCGGCACCTGGAAACTTAAAATCTACAGGGCCAGCTGGGTGGGTGGATGCGTAAGAGGCTCCCTGGGCTACGGTGAAGAGTTCAACTATTCCAGCTCAAGAGGACAATACTGAGGGGTGTTACCCAGCAATGTGTTCTCACAAGGACTTTTTAAAAAGCTCACTCAGCAGTGGGATTGGAAGCTAGCAATATAGGAGGGCAGAGCGGCAGGCTTATCAGAACAGTCTGGCCAAAGGAGGACTGTATGAAACAGACAGACAAATGTGATCTCTGACTAGGGTGACTTGAGGTGGTTTAGTCGCTCATTCGTGTCCAACTCTTTGCGACCCTATGGACTGTAGCCCACCAGGCTCCTCTGTTCATGGGATTTCCCAGGCAAGAATACTGGAGTGGGTTGCCATATCCTTCTCCAGGGGATCTTCCTGACCCAGGGATTGAACCCAGGTCTCCTGCATTGTACGTGGTCTCCTGCATTGCAGGCAGACTCTTTACTGACTAAACCACCAGGAAGCCTGGGTGACCTTAGGTCCTGGCTTATCTGTGAAAGCACTAGATTATACCCATTGCCCCTGCAGCCCATCAGATGAAGGTTTGTCCAGATGTTTCATGTGTTTAAACCAAGGACTGTTATTAAGAGTTGCAATAAAAGGCACCAAGATTGGGTTTGGTAACTTCCACTTTGGTGGCGCAGTGGTAAAGAATCCACCTGCCAGGGCAGGAGACCCAAGAGATGCAGGTTCGATCCTTGGGTCAGGAAGATCCCCTGAACTAGGAAATGGCAACTCACTCCAGCATTCTTGCCTGGAAAATCCCATGGACAGAAGAGCCTGGCAGGCTGCAATCCATGGGGTGGCAAAGAATCAAATGTGACTGAGCATGCAGCCTCCACTTTGCTCTTCCAGATTCGGCCATGGTCTTGCCTATTAGTGATGAGACAATTGCATGGGGAAGAGAATTTTCATCCTACCATGTAATTAAGTCGGAATGGTAACCAATGACAATCCATCTGTTTTCCTGTTCTTTTCCAGTCTTGGCTGCAGTAAATACCTCTCTTTCAAGGAAAACAGGTAGGATGCTCACCAATAAAATAAAGAGCACTTGGACATGAGCAGCCAGAGCAGCTAACACCTTGCATTCTCCCCTGGCAGACCCCTCCACACACCGGATGCACTGACCACCTGTGCTAACCCACACTGCGGCCAGAGATGCACAAAACACTGGTCAGAAGCGTCCATGGGAAACAGAAAATTACAGGTTAGGTGTATGTGAAATATTTGCAGGAAACAGACCTTTTCAAAAATGATGTGAATGTGCTCATGACAGTGTTTTTGTCATTTATTGATACTCTATTTTACTTTGCAATATCCCCTTTAGCAACAATGAGCTGAAAAAGAAAAAAAAACAAATTAAATGAAAAATTACATTTTTGCCTTTTTAAGAAAGTTGATGATGAATGTGAGCTCGCACAAAATGTTCTCTGATATTATCTAGCATGGGAGTCTCACTGATATTATTCACTCTGTAAGTGCGTGTATACTAATACAATATACTGATGCTAAGGAAGCATCAGTAGCTACCGCAAATGTTAACATAACAGTTATTGTAATAAGACTGTGACCAAGGATGACAATTTAACACAGATAGCTATGGAAGGCTCACTGACAGCACTCTAGGAAGCATGACTTTTCCTCTGGATCAAATGACTGCTATTCTATGTTGATTCTGCTTATTTCTGAGTTCAGTTTTTTTTGGTGCACATTGGAAAAGTGAAGTGATACCTTTAATTTATTGGCTTCATTAGCAGAAGAAAAAAACATACAAATGATTCCAGTTGTAAGTTAGTATTAACAGGTGTTTTAAACAGAAAAATCCATTAATTTCGATTATGGTTTTATTTTTTTCCCCCATCTATTTCCTGGGATCAAAATAAAGCTTGTGAAAGTTCATTCTGTCACAGGTGGAATATCTCATGCTAGTGTGAATACAACTGTTAATTGGTCAAAAGTTTAAAACAAGATGAAGTTGTTTTTGCAGAATACAAATTTTGTGATGCTATAAATAACTGTCCTTACCAAATCAAGAAACCTATGGGCAGAAAGTTATATGATGTGGGTATGGCATACACCTAATTCAAAACTGCATTCAACAAGTGGCTATATCCTAACAAGCTGCAATCGCCACATCTACGGATTCTCTTGCAAACAGAAAAACTGAACTATGAAATTTTTGTGATCAAGTGTTTTTGTGAATACAAAAAACACTGCGGCATTGTAAGTACACATCTTCTATTTTGCTGCCTGTCACCATCAACTAGGCTTTAGAAATGTTTGAGAAATGATTCTCTAAATCAACCTAAGTGTGTGGTGATGGTATGTGGATGAATGCTGTGAAGTTGGGGTGGGTTCTGTTCCAAAACAGTTGGAAATCTTTGCTCAAAGTAGAGATTGAAGTGCCAAAACATTTCAGATTTTAAAAAGCATTTAACCAAGTGCAGTTACTGAAAACAAGGCTTACAAATAGGAAGATGTTAAAATTTATCCCAACCAGAGCAAAGGAAGGCACTAACCACATTAGAGAATTCAGTGTCCAAGTTTTAATCCTAAAATAGGGTTACAGATGTTTTGGAGCATCTAAACTTGTGGCAATATTTTGATGATGTTCCTGGTTTTAATCAGATACATTTATATTCTGTACTACAACGGAGTGAAATTAGGAATGATCTATAATTTTGTGTCATCTAAATGTGACAAAGCATTTAAAAGTACCAAAGAGGAATTTATTTTCATGAGTTTTGCCTTATAACAAATATTTATTGGTGATAAGAATCCTGAGCGGGGATAAAAGACTTGTGAAAATATTTGGGCTAAAATATGTACACATTTCAGTATGGGGGGAAAACGCTATTTTGAGAAAAGCCTCCATTTAGCAGAATTTGCTCTGAGCTTATGTGTATCTGTAGAAAATGCTATTTTCTGTTAAAAATATTATGTATACGTAAATGCCAATTGAAGATAGCAACAGTTTCCAATATTAACTATAAAACACAACTTTAAAGGATACTGCCATGCCCTCCTCCAGGAAATCTTTCTGACACAGGGATCGAGCCCATGTCTCCCGCACTGGCAAGCATATTCTTTACCACTGTGCCACCTGCGAAGCCCCATGTACCAAGAATAGTCACTGTCTTATGTTCTTTTTGTTGTTTATATAAACGGTATACAAAGTTTTTTTTTTTTTTTTCCTCTAACATCTGGGACATGTTTTTAATTTTTAAAAATTCTATTTTGAGATTTTGAAGGGAACTATTTCATAGGTCAAAAATATTATGGAAACGGTATCAGTTAATCAACATTTTTTTAAGTTCTATAATTTAAACGATTTTAGTGACTCCTGTCAAACAGTGGTTATAGTTCCCCATCTCTTGCTCCCTTGGCTACGCCTGACAGATGAGGGAAATGTGAGACGTATTTATATGTCACCATAATTTTCGAGTAGGAAAATACATAAGCAGCATCTTAACAGGCAACTTCCCACCTCACTCCGCCCCACCAAACATATGCTTTTTAAAGCAAGACTAAAGCTTTCCCTTCCAAAATTACTAGGCATTTCAAGAAACAGCAGGTTTTAAAACATCTTCTTAAATGCAGCATCATCCTCTTATGAATGTCAAAGAGAGATTAAAATGTATCTAAAAAGAGCTAACTGGTCCCCCCCACCTCATTTGAGTGTTCTGATAACTACTTATGAATTATACTTGGAAATGAATCCCTTTATAAACTCATGCTTTATTTAGTACATGAGGATTGAATAAAAATGAAGAGCTTCTCCCATTATAGTCAGTCAGAGAGTGTAATTTCCAGTATTCACCTTGATACCTTTAAGATATGAAGGATCACACCCAGTAAAAATGATCTTCTAGTCTCCAGCATCACAGCCGAGTTCATGAGAGAAAAGCCTGAAATTCTAATACTTTCCACTGACCTGACTCCATGGCAACCGAGGACCCTGAGAAGAAGTGCCACTAGTTAAACCATGGAAAGTCCCAATCTTCACTAAACTTTGGAATACCCGGTGGACAACTCTGATCGTCCTTGAGAGCACAGATCTTTCCACTTCTTGCCCAGAATGAACCAAGTACAGGTAGACTAAGCCACAATTTACACAAAGGGAAGAGTATACTACAAGAATACACGTAGGCAAATTTGCCACCATCACCATTGTCGCCATCATCACCACCATCATCCTGTTAAAACAGCTCAAATGCAATATGCAAGGTTTGCAATTTATAATCACTACCCAGCTGTGCACATTTTTCATAGCTGATTTCAACTTGATCATGACCACTGCATTTCTGCCTACCATAGGAAAAAAAAAAAAAAAACATCTTGCTACTGCAAGACAACTTGCTCTTCAGATTTAAAAATTTCGCTCCTTCAGGGCAATTAGTCAAATTGAGCTCATCTCAGATTGCCTCTCAGGGCTGTGTTCCTTCCCTCTCCCTCCTTCCCCAAGGGGCTGATTACAGACCCCCACATGATGGGGTGAGGACCTGGTCTCCACCCTGCCCTCCAAGCCCTCACTGGCCTCCTTGGGATGTCTCATCCCTTTGTTCTGCGAGCTGGCCTGGTTCTGCTGACGTGATTGGTGGAAATCTGCTGCCCCAATCCCAGCCAGTCCTCAGCAGTGGGACTGACCCAGTTTATTCTGTGCCCTCTTCGTCCTGACCCTGGGATGCCCCCGCCCAGCTCTCACAGCACCTCCACAGCTGTCCAAGGATTGTTGGGATTTCTCCTATGCCATGTATAAGCTTTGGGAAATAGAGGGAAGGGATATCAGCTCAGGGCTGTTTCTGCCTAAATGTGCCCCAGGGCAGGGTCCACTCCATTGTGGCTTCCTTCCAGAGTTCCAGGTAGGGGTGCAGGGTACACATGATCTCTCCCTGCAGATTCTCCTGGAGCAGGGGACATCGAGTCTCCTCCAAACCTCTGCCACCTCCATCCTCCAACCCAGGAAGGCATTTCCTCCCGCTGGCAGCCTCTCTATACAATACACGCCACCTCCTCTGAGACCCAGCTCCTCGGAATCCACAAATCATTTTCTGCTAACAAAGCCTGCCTCTCTTAAACGAAGGCCTGGGCTAACTCTGGTCGCTGAAACAGGCTTCAAGGTCCTGTTTTGGAAGTCAGAAGCCAAACAATGTCTTCTTTGTCTTAGGCCATACTCTGTCCTCCCCCTGAAGTAATGGAATCCTTCGGCTCAATGGGGGAGACTCCCAGGGCAACAAGAATTAAAAGGAAGGGAAAGTAAATTGAATACCAGTTCAAAATATTATCCCCACTAAGCTGGCTGGTCATAATGCAAGGTCTCAGGGGTCCCAGAACACTCATCCAGGATTTGTTAAACGTGCAACGGACTAACATGCCATTTCTCTAGAGACACCATTTATACATAATTTGAAGCAAGGGCAAAAAGGGGACTATGACTTTCATTTTCTTGAATTCTTTATATAAGAATTATTGTCCTTACTGTCTATTCTACTGTTGAATAGATCCATTCAACAGGAAGCCACCTGGTTTGGCATCATTCGGAACTCTCCACCTCCTAGGTTTCTTCTTCCAGGGTGAGAAGGCCCTTGCGTCTCCTCCATACCCACTGTGTTCACCCATCCATAAAACCCTGGACCCTCCCTTGCCTTATCCATCATCCCAGTTCCAGCTGACTCCCCTATCCAGCCATTACCTTCTCTGGATGCTCAGTCACGTCTAACTCTTTGCAACCCCATGGATTGTAGCTCTCCAGGCTCCTTTGTCCATGAAATTTTCCAGGCAAGAATACTGGAGCAGGTTGCCATTTCCTACTCTAGGGGATCTTCCCGACCCAGAGATCGAACCCATCTCTTCTGCATCACCTCCTTTGGCAGGCAGATTTTTTACCATGAATACCACCTGGGAAGCCCTTTCAGCTAATTCAACTGACGCTTTCTTTAATCTCTTGGAGCATCCTCCTCATTTGACTATTCAAACCAACTTTCAACTCTAGGTCACCACAGGTCAGACTTTCCATTCCCAAGTGACAAGTACTACTGCTGCTGCTGCTGCTGCTAAGTCGCTTCAGTCGTGTCCGACCCTGTGCAACCCCATAGACAGCAGTCCACCAGGCTCCCCCGTCCCTGGGATTCTCCAGGCAAGGACAAGTACTACTAAGCAGTCATAAAACTGGGCTAAAAGGACCCGTTAAAAACACAAATTCCAAAGGGGCTTCCCTACTTCTCTGCAATACTTTTTAATCTATTAACACATTATTCTATATTTTCCTGGCTGTTTGGTTTTTTCTGTATTCTCCAAGTCTCCTCCCATCTCCAAATCTTCCAACCTTGGATGACGGCTCAGCCTTCAATTTTACTGAAAAGTTTTTCAGGACACTCCATGATTTTGAACTTCCTTCACTGTTAGCTTCACCCATCTTACAGCAATAGTTTAAAATCACACACATAAAGTACTGTGCCTATTTTTTTGTAGGCATTCAAACTTGCAATACCTTTCTTATTTTTCTTTCTCCTCCCAGGTTACTGCTAATAGCTGTCCCTTTGAGGGCTATGGTGGGTTGAATGGTGGCCTCCAAAATATGTCCACCTGAAACCTGGAAATGTGACCTTATATGGGAAAAGGGTCTTTGAGATGTAATTAAGGTAAGGATCTCTAGATGAGATCATCCTGGATTAGGGTGGAACCTAAACCAGTGACAAGTGTCCTATTTACAAGAGAAGGCCACATAAAGACACTGAGAGGAGAAGGTATGTGAAGATGAGGGTAAAAAGTGTACTAATGGGTCTACAAGCCAAAGAAAGTCAAAGGTTGCTGGCAGCCACTGGAAGCTAGGAAAGAGGCATGGGACTCAGAGTCTTCCTCAGACTCTCTATAAAGAACCAATCCTGCTGACACCTTCATTTCAAGACCTCTGGCTCCCAGAACTGTGAAAGGAAACGTTCTACTGTTTTAAGCCACCTGGTACATGGTCATTTGTTACAGCAGCCAGAGGAAATTAATACAAGGGCTCCTTCTCTGCTTAATGGTCCTCTAGTGGATCATTTCTGCATGTTCTGGCTCAGGGGAGCACAAGCAAGGTTCCTCCCACGGTGACCATTCTGTATCTCAAGCACATGGGCGCCTTGCTGTGGGGGTGGAGGCTGGGGTCTTTCACCCCTGGAGATGACCTCTGTCACAGGCAGGGATGTGAGATCAAGGGAGGGCGCTGGGCCTCTCCTTGGGCCACTCTAAATGGGGGACTCTTAATACTTTGCTACACTGGACTCTTCTCCCTGTGGTATAGGTGGGCTGAGGTACAATCAGAGACTGTTTGGGGCTGCAGTTTTCCAAGCACCAATCCTCCCTGCATTGCACTCAGGTGTGAACTGACCAGGGGGGCGTCCCTGGTGGTGATTGCTGTTGTTCAGTTACTCAGTCATGTTCGACTCTTTGCGACCCCATGGACTGAAGCATGCCAGGCTTCCCTGCCCTTCACCATCTCCTGAAGCTTATTCAAACTTATGTCCATTAAATCAGTGATGCCATCCAACCATCCTGTCCTCTGTCATCCCCTTCTCCTCCTGCCTTCAATCTTTCCCAGTATCAGGATCTTTTCTAATGAGTTGGCTCTTCGCAAAGTACTGGAGCTTCAGCTTTAGCATTAGTCCTTCCAAGGAATATTTAGGATTGGTTTCCTTTAGGACTGGCTGGTTTGATCCCCTTGAAGTCCAAGGGACTCTCAAGAGTCTTCTCCAGCACCACAGTTCTCTGGTGGCTCAGCAGTAAAGAATCCACCTGCAACGCAGGAGACACAGGAGACGCAGGTTTGATCCCTGGGTTGGGAAGATCCCTTGGAGGAGGGATTGACAACCCACTCCAGTATTCTTGCCTGGAGAATCCCATGGACAGAGAAGCCTGGTGGGCTACAGTCCATGGGGTTGCAAAGAGTTGGACACAACCGAAGCAACTGAGCACACACACATGCATAAACTGACCCAAATCTCCCAGGAGCTACTGACACCCACAGAGGTATGTGGTTCTTCTCCTGACACTGTAGTCCTTATAGGTTCTTAAATCACACCTCATCAGCCTTCACTGAGCAGTTCTTACCCTCATAGAGAACTACCTTCACCTCTCAGCAGTTTGAAATCAAGAATCTGTTGAAATAATAACCATAAAACACTGAGAATGATATGGTCAACCACACTTCTATGAAAAGAAGGGTGTAGCATGGCATACTATCTGTGCTTTGGCCCTAACCTGCTAACAGAATTAGAAGCTGGGATCATTGCATCTTCACCCAAGGGGGTAAAACAAAAGATGGATCCTAAAACATTACGTGCAACCAAAATCTGGATTCTAACACAGGACTCTGAGGATCTATAGATGCACTGGATGTGATGTGTTATCTGCAAGAAGAAAATTTACTCAAGATGCATCTCATTCCAGAAGTACTGAGAACAGCCGTAGGACCTACCAGACTTGAAGCATAGAATCAAAATCAACAAGCACTTAATAAATGCACAGTTCCGTGTCGTGTTTCATGGCACAAAGCAAATTAAATGAGGTGTGCTTTCAGCCTTCTAGAAGCTTGCTACTGAAAATAGACAATATTGACATTGACATGTACCAGAGTGACTAAACAGGAACAAACTGGATAAATACATGAAGTGGTGACATTACAGGCTCGCCAAGGGGAAAGTGCATTTTGTTAGTGGTGTGTGATCTCCGACATTTAAGGTGGTAGTTGTGGCAGTGGGGAGGCGGGCAGGAAAAGCTCTGAAATCATAGACAGTGCATAGTGAAGGAAGCAAAAAAAGTCCACTACCGCTTTCCAAAGACCATAATGGCATTTCAAACGACAGTGAAGCATGCGGTCCGCCCCTTCCCCTCTTTGCCACAGCAGTGGTCCGTCGCCACAGAATGTGTTTTTAAGGCTCTCCCTCGGATACATTAAACCTGGCATCCAGGTGAGGGCTAGGCAGGGGAAGCCATTAATGAAGAATCACAGAGAGCTTTTCACAGGCAGCTGAGAAGACGCTTAATGCGGGGCTGACAAACATCGCCTGTTGTGCTGTTGTGTCTTATGTCACAGAAATGACTCAAGCAATCGCTCCCCACAACCGTGGAAAACATTTTGTAAGGCTTATTGTCAATCACTCTTTTGAAGGCTATACAGAAGCTGTGGTTGGGATACAGTGTTAAATCATTACTCTGGAGGACCTAAAGTCTAAGATGGAACCCTCCTTCCCCGCTAAAGAGATTCTTCAGCTATGCCAAGTGAACAAAATGAATGCATGCAGAGATGGCACCCGCGTAGCCATTGCTGGGTTTCATGCAGCCCCACAGGCTTTCAGGCCCAGCCCTGTAGTCCATTCTGCCACTCTTGCCTCCTCCATCACTCACTGTCATATTTTTCCAGTTTCCTCCAGATTTTGAAACATTCTGCATTTTTCCCTGGTCTTGGATGTCATTAGGCACTGTTGGTAACATCTTTTTTTTTTTTTTTTAGTGAAAATCCTGTTGATGAAAACCTGATGACAGAGGGCAAGGAAGTAACTGTTTTCCTGACCACCCTAAATTTTTAACAAAAAGCTAAAGATTATGGACAAAAGAGCTTTAAGCACACACCACTGTCAGAAGACAATGGTGGTTCCTAAAACAGTATAGCACAGTCCCAAACCTAAGTCACACGGGTCTATAGAGAGTGAACCTAATGCCATCAGAGACTACAGAAGCTCAATATCCAAGAAGATGCCAGCAGATGGCCAGGAAACTAGCTACAGATTCCAGTGCCCTGCCCCCAGAATCTATCTGAATAGACACCTGCTGAGCATCTACACTATGAATGACAGTGAGCTACGAGCTACAGGGAGACCAAAAAATCCCATCATATGAGGCCATGGTCTGTTGAGAAGATGGGACCCACATATACAGATTTCCGGGAGACCTGGATTCTGCTGCTGCTGCTGCTGCTAAGTCGTTTCAATCGTGTCCGACTCTGTGTGACCCCATAGACGGCAGCCCACCAGGCTCCCCCGTCCCTGGGATTCTCCAGGCAAGAACACTGGAGTGGGTTGCCATTTCCTTCTCCAATGCATGAAAGTGAAAAGTGAAAGTGAAGTCGCTCAGTCATGTCCGACTTGTAGCGACTCCACGGACTGCGGCCTACCAGGCTCCTCCATCCATGGGATTTTCCAGGCAAGAGTATTGGAATGGGGTGCCATTGCTTTCTGCAGAGCTGGATTCTAGTCTAAACTAAAGGAGGAACTGGATGTACTGACCATGGGCAAGTCACAAAAATTCTCTGCTCCTTGGATTCCTCACATCAGGAACACATCCTCAACTAGAAAGCATAGGATGAAGCAGCTGGAATCATTATTTGCAAACAACAGGAGAGTGAAGGACATATCAAGAGAATATCGATCAGGCAAAGGTGCACACAAAACAAAGCCAGAGAACTGGCGTTTTCAAGCAGGAAACAGTGATAAAAGATACAGAAAGACAGAGTGTGACAATTCAGGCCCTGTATCAGAAAATGATGAGGGGCTGTTTATACTTTTAGGAGGTCAGACAATAAACTAGACAAAAAGGTGAACCCCTCCAAACTCTGAGAGCAAACAAGAGAAACCTTTAAGATAAATTAGTATTTTTCAAATATCCTTACGTGCATGTGCAACATATCACACAATTTCTGGAATAAAATTGAAACTGAAATAAAAATCAAATTTTACACGTGACAACATTTAAAATTGTTATTGCTTCCAAACAGATACTACAATGTGTGGCAATGAAGGAACTCATTGGTGTTTTATTTGCCTTTTCAGTAGAATTTAAATTGGGCAGAATTTCACAGAAATATAGATTCAGTAACTTTTTCTGAGGATTAGAAGAAGAAAAGGTTGGGAAAAGCGCCCTGGGCTTTGTTGTGGGAAAGGCGATCTGACTCATTTTTAATTTTCCATTAAAGCCCTACTTTTCAGTATAAAGCAGATGGAATCCTTATACAACTCCATGAAAAGCCTACTATTTTTGGGTACCTCAAAGATGGAAGCTCTGAAGAAAATGAAAGTGTTTGCATCAGATGAAATCCCACCAGCACATTCAAAAGGAGCAGGTACTTAGAAATCTTAAAAAACACAAGGTAAGAGCTCTTTCTGTGGCGGATTTCTGATCCCCAGCCTCCCCTGGGCTCACTTCCCTCTGCCTCTGATGGATGATTTTCTACCCCTTCAGCAGCCAGCTCCCACCACTGTGGCTCAGAGTCATTCTGCTTCGTTCCTCATCTTTCAGAAGCCACCTCCCTGATGGGTTCCATCCTCAGGGCAATTCTCACATATAGAAAAGATGTCAGGGTTAACCCTGCTCACCTCATACCTACTGAGTCAGAACCGGGCCTGGGACTACGCATTCTCTAAGATCCTCAGAGAACAGTCATGTAACCAAGGCCCCAAAGCCCTTTCCTTATCATGAGTTAAGCCCTGGGTTGACGTTTCCTGTTTGTCTCCCTGCCAGGGTGGATGGAAGAAAGAAGAAGGCCTATCTTTACTGTGTATGAGCTGTCAAGTACTGGGCTAGGAGGTGGTGGGTGCTGCCTCTAGCCTCACAGTTTGTAATCTCGTTGGAGAGATGGAACAATTTAGCATTTAAGAACATTGGTTCTGGATCAGACTGACTGCCTGGGTTCAGAGCCCAGCTCTGCTTACTAGTTGTGTGATCCTGACCAAATCACCACACCTCCAGGCCTCAGTTTCCCTATTTGTTAAATGGGAATAATAACAGTACATCATGAAATCGTGCTAGGTGTTGAGTTGGCAAGTCAACCACGAATAAAACACAGTCTGACTTCCAAAGAGCTCCCAAGTCAGGAATAAAGGCCAGTATCTTCCTACTGTCCAACCCAGCTGACCCACTCTGCTTTATAAGTCAGGCTGTGACAAGGGTGATGACGAGGTGGTAACCAAGTGCCACGGAGCCCCAAAATAGGATCAACAGGGGCTTCCCAGAAGGTAAGTCTTCATGAAGTCATCAGAAGAAGCGGGGCTTCCTTGAGGGCAAAGGTACTTTTCCTGTCCCCCAAAACCTAACACAGAAGTAACTGCAAGGCAAAAGCAACAAGGTTTGAAAGTACACAGGGAACAAGGAACAGTTTTGGATCAGGTGTGAGTTTAGGAGCCAGACAGACCTGGCTTCTCTAGTAATTAGCTGTGTGACAATGGGCATATTACTTTTCTGAGCCTCAATCTTCCCATTTGACCAATCGGGGTAACACCTGCCTCGTCTAGTTGTGATGACTAAGTAAATTACTGTATGTAAAGCATTTTAGGCCTCCGGGATTCAATAATAAAGGCAGGTATGATTATCATTCTGGTGTATTTAGGGAGGGGTGAGTGGTGTTGGGGTGCTGTGTGCTTTTTTATACTATCACAGAGATAGGAATACAGATCAGAAAAACACAGTTCTCAGAAAAGGCCTTCTGAATTGAAATTAGCAATGGGCTAAAACTTGCCCACATCTTATTTTTCCCTCCCTCAAACTTACAGTCAATGGGTGCTCAATACACATTTGCTCAAACCAATGGGTGCTGCCTGAGGACACGGGGTGGGGGGGTGGGGACAAGGCAGAACAGGTAATGACGACCTCTGCACCCAAGAGCTCCTGAATCTGTTTCACGCCCTAAGCGAGGCACGACGCGGGTCATTCAGGAAGCAGGCCAAGACGGATGGGAAAACACTCTCATCCAAATATTACAACTCAGAGTCTTGCAAACGCTGTTAAAGTTTCATGAGTCAGTAAGCATTATCTTTTCTTCCCATGTTTTTATTAGACCATAAATCCATTCAATTTATACCCTTCCAGGATTACTGTGTTCTAATCAAGTCCAGAGTGCCACTTATTTGGAAGCTGTCTGAACTCCATGTCACCCAAGTCCATTTGGATAATACTGTTCAGGCTTCTCATGTGTTTTAGTAGCTAAAAATTAGATCTGCTCAACTAGAATCACTGGAAAAAAATTATAATTCTCTAAATAACCCAAATCACCCTTTTTTCATAGGAACCAAGTGCATGAAATTCATAACTTGCGGGGTTTTTTCCTACTCTGGAGTTTATTCTACCTTCAGAAAGTCATGGTGACTTCTACAGTCAAACTCAAGGGACACACCCGCACATTGTAGATAGGGTAAAATTCTGGTTAAAAACAAAGACATTCTTTTATAGGGCTAACTTCAAAGCACTTTTATGTTTTCTATTCTCAACAATAGAAAGGCTTTGCGTTTCTTAAGAAGACTTACTAAAAATGCCGTTTTCCCATCATACTATTTCAACTAATTTCCTATGTTTTCCAATAGTTCTTGACTCAGAACTGACAATCACTCAAATCTTTCTAAAATGTTCAAAATCTCCTTTTCTGTACACAATACATTTTCATCCCTTCCCTAAGGGATATGTGAGTTAGATGTATGTGAGTTATGTGTATGTATAGATACACATGTGTGTATGTATAGATGTATAGATATATACATCTATATATGTATTAACAGCAGCATACACATTGCTTTTCTATATGTGGGATACTTTACTTAGTGCTTTACATGGATCAACTCATTGACTCCTCCCAACAAGCCTCTGAAGTAGGAACTCATTCTAAAGGTGAAGATGGGGAGGCACAAAAAGATTAGGTAACTGGGCCCAGCTGGAAGGGGTTGCACCAGGCTCACACCCCTCACCCGGGCTGAAAGGGTTGAAACCTGGCTTTACGTGATGACTTTGCCATCTTGGACAAGTTAGTCAGCCACTCTGGGTTCTCATTTTCCCTCACAAGTGAAATGGATCAGCTGGACTACATGATCTCTAAGTCCCTTATGGTTCTATGCTCTCTGGGTTTTGCTACATGTTTCTACCTTGGTCTGGGGAGCAGCAGAGTTTTTGATTTCTATGGTCACACTGCTCTGGCTGGATACAACACCCAACTGCATTTTTCATTCTCAATCCTGCTTAACGTCCGGGGCATAGCCCTCCCCTGCTGTGGATCAGGGCCCCCTCCCTCCTCGGCCAGCCCAATCCTCTGGCTGCACCTCTCTCATTTGGGGCCTGGGCACCTCTGCTCCCCCGGTCCATTCAACACTCTTCCTCACTGATACTGTCCATATCCACAGCTCCCAGTATTTTGTAATATGCTAACAGATTTATATCTGATTTATACCTTATACCTCAATCCAGACCCATCTATTCAACTGCCTACAAGATACCTTGACCTGAAAGTTCAAAGTGTCCATGATAAAAGTCATCATTAAAACACTCGCTCCCTGTTCTTACTGCACTGCTTGTTTGCAGGTCTTTCTTCACCTACTCTCAAGGACCCCCCTTCTGCCTCCCCGCAGCCTCACAAGATACTGTCTCACCCTCTCTTATTCTGTCTCTCTTGTTCCATCCCCAATTCTGTGCAGCACTCCATCTATGGCTCATCTGAGTTTCCATAACTACCTTAGCTACATAGATGTTGACCACCTCTGGTCAACAGCCCACACTGTGGCCAAACAGATCTTCATAAAACAAATCAGACCAAAGCGGCATCTCTACTTGCAACTCTTAAACAGCATTTCTAGACAAAGTACTTTTAAGAACGTTCTCAATTTTCCCACCAGTCTCATCTTCTCCCTCTACCGCCCCTGCTCACCCTAAATTACTTACAGTTACCTAAAAAGTCAGGCTTCCCTGATAGCTTAGTTGGTAAAGAATCCGCCTGCAATGCAGGAGACCCCAGTTCGATTCCTAGGTTGGGAAGACACTGTGGAGAAGGGATAGGCTACCCACTCCAGTATTCTTGGGCTTACCTGGTGGCTCAGCTGGTAAAGAATCTGCCGGCAATGTGGGAGACCAGGGTTCAATCCCTGGGTTAGGAAGATCCTCTGGAGAAGGGAAAGGCTACCCATTCCAGTATTCTGGCCTGGAGAATTCCTTGGGATTGCAAAGAGTCGGACATGACTGACTTTCACTTTCACTTTCCTAAAGTCTGTGCATCTGCATCCTCGGCTTCTCCTTCCAGGCCAATGGCCTTCACACAGCACTCAAATGGCCAGTTCCTCCTCTGGCTTTCTCTGCCTGGCCACCCCAATTTCCTACCTCCCTGTGGAGTTCATGCTGCCTTGTAGACCCAGAATCATGGCAGTTATCACTGTGGTCAGAGCCTTCCTCAGGCAGTTCCTTAGGCAGGATTACAACTCTCTGTCCCTGAGACATCTAGTTCAATGTCTGGCAAATGGTAGATACAATGAATGAATGTTGCTTAATGAGTAAATATGTAGGACGATTTACAAACTCTTACAGACCTATCTGTGGGCCACAGAAGGATCCCTCCTAAAATAGAGAGTTACACTGAGTAAAAGTAGTTCCAGAATCAACATGCTTTGCTTTCCCATTTTTAGATTTTTTTTTTTAATTTCATAGGTTAGCACAAGGGTCTAAAATGGAAAGAATGGCAATAGGAATTGACATTTTATTTTTTATTTAAGCATAAAGTTATGATTCCCAACAACCAAAAGAATCCAATTCTAAAGTATTTATGCCACCCTCTGTTATGGCATGTAACACATTTTAATCAATATCATCATTGTGTCCATATGTATTATCTTGCATACTGCCTCGTGATCTTGCATACTGCCTTGTGGCTAAGAGCAAAGGCTTTGAGACCAAACTAACTGGACCTGAATCCTGACTCTACTGCTTACCAGCCGTGTATGATCTTGAGTCAGTTATTTAACGTCCTTTGTTTCACTTTCCATATGTAAAATGGAGATTGTAAGCAAAACTACCTCATATAAAAACAACCCTGAAGTATAGTTAGGCTTCCAGGTGGCTCAGTGATAAAGAATCTGCCTGCCAATGCAGGAGACACAGGTTCACTCCCTGGTTTGGGAAGATCCCCTGGAGTAGGAAATAGAAAACTGCTCCAGTACTCTTGCCTGGAAAATCTCATGGACAGAGGAGCCTGGCAGGCTACGGTCCAGGAGGTTGCAAGACAGTTGGACACAACTTAGCAACTAAACAACAACAGCAATAGTTGATTTACGATACTATATTAGTTTCAGCTGTTCATACCATTATTAAGATTAGAGCTTAAACAGTGTTTGGCATATAGTAAATGCTCAATAAAACTAGCTATTATGTATTATTTTTATCTCCTCTAGCAGACTAAGCTCCTAAACAGCAAGGACAGCAGAAGTATTCATTTTCATAATCCTATCTTCCAGTGCCTTGCACACAATAAGATATTGGGCTAATGTCTACAGAACTGATGAATATAAGGAACTGTTTATAGCATACACACAGGGGCAAAAAAAAAAAAAAAAAAAAAATGGAGAAGGAAATGGCAACCCACTCCAGTATTCTTGCTTGGGAAATTCCATGGAGAGAGGAGCCTGGCGGGCTAGTCCGTGGGGTACCAAAGAGTTGGACACGATTTAGTGACTAAACCACAACATAGCAAAAGTATGTGCATTACTAAGTCTGATGACTAGTACAGACAGAATTGCTCCTGGGGAGGCCTGTGGAGAACAGGGGCTATCCAAAATACTAGTGATTCACCTGGCTCTGGGAGCTCACTTAATCCCATGGAAGATGCAGGGCTCACAGTCACCCACCCACTAAAGACATCTGCGGGTTGGAGGGGACCCTGTCAGGACTGAAGAGCTGGGCAGGTGAGGCTCCCTTCCCATGAACATGGCCTGGGGAAAAAACTTTCTCCTCTAGAGTCTCTTTCATTTCCTCTTCCAATTAGAGAAGGTAGGACTGTGATTTCTAAAGACTCTCCTGGCCATTCGGGAAGTCTAAAATCAGCAGATAACCATCTAGGCCAACAAAGGTGGTACTGGAGAGCCACATCAAAGTCAGTACCGTAGCCATCAGATCACTGTATTACAAGGAATAACTGGGTGGGAAGTGGCTACTAGAATCGACAAAAAACCAAGGTTTTTGGAAACACGTTTAAAATGTGAAGGTCTGAACTTGTAAAATCAAAAATCTGGCATATAGCAAAAGAATGAAGGCAATAATGGGTAAAGGCTCTAGGTTTCCATTTAATTCTCATTAACCTACAGAGTCCTTGAAGGACTTTGCCTTGTTGAGCAGCACCGCATAGCAAAAGTGTGTGTGTGTGCTCTGACTTTTTGCGACCCATGGACTATAGCCCACCAGGCTCCTCTGTTCGAGGAATTTTCCTGGCAAGAATACTGGAGTGGGTTGCCATTTCCTTCTCCAGGGGATCTTCCCAACCCAGGGCTTGAACCCAGGTTCAATCTCTTATGTCTTCTGCAATGGCAGGCAGATTCTTTCCCACTTGCACCACCTGAGTTGTGACATATAGCAAAGTTGCTGGCCCCAAACACATATCTTCTTGACTTTGTTTCTGGTCATATGATAACTATTTCCCAGGATCCCTTGCAGTTTAATGTGGCCATTTAACTAGCCCTCAAGTAAAGTATGTAAGCATAAGTGATGGGTGTCATTTCCAGGCCAGGGCAAATAAAAAGTGGGTGCATCCCCTCTACTCTCTCTTTTGTACTTCTGCCAGCTGAAAGCAGATTGCAATGGAGCACCAAGGCATGGTGGAATTTGGAGCCCAGAATTACTGCATAGAGGAAAGTCACCCACTGATCAGAAATACCCATTTTGAACTATTACATGAGGAATAATAAACATCTATTACTTCTGAGTCATTATATTTTTGCAGGCCTATTTGTTATAGCTGCTAATATTAGCCTAATTAAGCCAGGTGCTTAGCACATACCAAAGACCCAACACATTTGTTGAAACAAGACCAGGTTCCTTCTTTCAGTGTGTTGATCAAGTAATGATGGAAATAGACACGTGCCAACCATAATGTCAGCTGCTGAAGTATGAAAACAAAATTGGAGGCATGGTGATTTGCTTGAAGGGGAAAGGAGGAGAAAGCATCCCAGAGTAGAAGACTTTTGAGCTGGGCCCTAGGTTTAACAGAACCCAAGCAAATCAGATGGGGTTAGGAGATTTCAGACCCAGGAGAAAGCAGAGAATAAAAGTACAGAAAGCAGAATATGCATTTGTTCACATTCAACCTCATCACTCTCTTGAACTCAGTCAACAGAGTGTGAGCTTATTGTGCACTTTCTTTCCTGGGTTTGGCCAAACAAACAACGCTTTGTTTTGTTTTGTTTTTAACACTACCCTCATTAACCCTTTTGCTTTTTTTTTTAATATAAAATGTTCCAAGATGAATGTCCTTAGAAAGTGCAGGAGTAAATGTTTAATGAACCATAACAATTCTTCTCTAATAAAATTCTTGAAGAACTTGAGACAGTTCTATTATAATAGTCAAAGAGCCATGCTCTTAGGAATCAATGGGTTCGACCTAAGTTTTGACGTTATTGATTAAGCACGTAACAGTCACTGGCTTACAGAATGGAACATTAAGCCCCCAGACTTACATTTACATTTCCTTTTCAAGAGGAACATCAAGCAGATGGTTTAAGAGATCAGGCAAAAGACTCTCCACATCTTTCGCTCATAGCTAAGTGCCTCCAACACCTGAGACAGTTAACAAAACCACTTCCTCCAAAAATCTGTGAGTCCCTTCGTCTGAAAGCACAGGACCCGAGGGACAGAGGGGCAGGGACTTGGAAGAAAAAGCACAAAGGGTGGAAAGTACAGCAGTGGCTTGGCGGTGAGAGGAAGGAAGTGGGCGTCTGAAGGCTACCCTGAAGCAGGGAAGAGAGACACAGTCCCCAGTGGTCTTCCAAATCCCGACTTACTGCTGTGTTAGCAATGTCCCCAGGAGCTTATTTAAATACAAGGGTGAAACAACCATCACTGGGTGGACAAGACTTCATTTCAAATGACTTCAGTCTTCCTTAGACTTGAGAGAAGCAAGTTAGGCTGCCTCACTCCTAGCAAACATCAATATAACTCTCTTTTGGAAACAAAATTCTCCCTCTCCCACACCCATGTATCCTACCCCCTACCATGAAAGGGAGTTAAAACTGGGCAAGGGAGGGTGCTACCCTGAGAGTAAAGCAACTCTTCAGACAGCTGAAATCAATTCCCCCTTCAATCTAAGAAGTACTGCAGCCGCCAGTCAACACTACCGGTCCATGAATACAGCAAAACGCCAGCACCTGCCACCCTGCATCTGGGGCCTTTTATTTTTTGGTAAATGTGGCAGGAAAGACTCTCAGAGAGAAGATCAACTGCTTTATCTGAGCAAAAGGGAAGCCCCAGGGAAGAGAAACAAGAAGCATCGCGCCCATCCTTGGGCACTTTGTGCGTCTCCTCTCTGTGCACTGAAAGGGCTCTTTGTGTCACACACACACATACACACACACACACCCAGCGAGTCTGTGTGATTTATTGGTGGGAGGAGGGGCAAGAAGGGTGATTTTATTATCCCTCTTCTCACTCAGTCCCAGCAAATCTCCGCCGGGGCCCAAGCTTGGTGGCCTCTTTCTGGCTCAGTCCCCTCCGCCTGTGGCCGCAGAGATAAGAGAGGGGAGGCGACCAAACAAAAACAGTCATCGATCTAGGGAAGTAGAGAGGAAATCCAGCGAGCTGAGAAGGAAGGAGAAAGGAGCCTGAGGGAGCTGGAGGGGTGGAGGGGTCAGAGGAAGAGGAGCTAAGGCTCCAGCACGGGGGACTGGGGAAGGGTGGGTGGTGGCACAGGAAGAGTGGAGGGGAGGATGGGGGAAGTGCAAGGGAGGTGCCAGAAATAAGCTGGAGGATGCGATGGGAAAGGCGACGGCCACAGGAGGAGGAGGCCGAGAGGTGGAGGAGTGGGGCAGGGGTGGAGTGGGGTGGGGAGGGAAGCAGCACGGGGCATCAATTATTAAGTGATTACATCATCCCTGACATTAAAACAACACACACAGCCCGGGTCCCCGCGGGGGGCCCCGAAAAGAGGGCGGAGGCGGAGTCTGGGCCAGCCTAGCCATCCCCCAAGCCAATTCCTATTCACACCCTGAGGAAATGGACCCCCCAACCCTGCGCTACCTCGGGGCTGCAGCCCGCAGAAGTGTCCTCCGGAGCGACCACAGGAAGACTCCAAGCGAGGCCAACTCCCCGGCAGCCCCGCGGGGAGCCCCAGAGGCGGCGATGGCCCAGAGACTGCAGCGCCGGGCCCCGCGGCGGGGGCGGCGCTGCGCTGGGCGCCCGCGGCCCGCATCTCCGCAGCATCCCCGCGGCCCCGCGGCGCATCCCCGGCCGCTTACCTGCGCTGCGCTCAGGCTCCGGAGCCCATTCACATGGTCCACTCCCCGCCTCCTCCGGCGCGGCCGAAGCGGCTCCGGTGGTTGCTCGGCGGGCCCGGGAGTCGGTGGGCCTTCTGAGAGTGCCCAGGGGGCGGCGCCGGGTGTCCCCGGCCCGGCGACCGGATCCCTCCCAGGCGCGGGCGGCGGCTTTGTGTGCGCCTGGGGAGCCCTCGGTGCGCGGGGTGAAGCGCCGCGCGCCGGGGCGGTGATGGACGCGCGGCTCCGAGGGCAGCCTCTCCTCTACTCCCACGGCCGGTGGGCGGGCGGGTCTCGGCGGCCTTCGGCTCGCGGCGACCCCTCCTCCTCTCCCGCGGCAGCCCCCTCCCCGCCGGCTCCGCTCCTGACAGATGGCGCAACTGCAACGACGCGCCGCCGCTGCCGCGGCTGCTCCGAGCTACTCGCGCTGATGCTCCAGCCCCTCCAGCCCCAGCGGGGAGTGAGGGAGGGCGGGAGGCCCCGCTAGAGTGGCAGGCTCCACTGTCCAATCAACGAGCCCCTCGGGAGCAGCGGGTGGCGACCATTGGTGATTGGAGCGGGGGCGGGGCGGCGATGGGTGGGGCCACCGAGTGGGCAGAGAGTTCCCGTGGCATTGGGCATCCTGGCGTGCGTGTGGTGTAAGGGTGTGAGAGAGGATGCTAGATTGGAGGAGTTGTGAGTGTGTGTTTTTTAAGGTTTACGTGGACTTGAGGTAGTGGGTTAGGGTAAGGAAATAAGAGGAGAGTGTGAGCTGCAGTTTCAGCTTTGGAGAAGGTTGCAGCTGCTACTGCAGAAAGGCATCTGCCATTCCCTCAAAACCATGGGAACCTGCCTTGAGAAAGGGCTGTCTTTCCTTTCTGTTGTCTTTTAGTTTGAAGGTGGGAGGATACATTGGAAAACTATTAGGATGATTAAATTGTTTTCTCTGATCAAACCGAAGAGTGCGGAGCAAGGGAGAATCCCATCACAGAAACCCGGAAAAAAGAGAAACCTGGAAACGCACAGTTAATATTATTAGTAAATTATAAGGAGGGAGAGGAAGAAAAGGAAGGGGATAAAACGGAATAAATTAGGATGAATTTATAGTCTTCTGATATATGTATATATATACAAGCAAAGTCTGCAGGAAGTATTAGGGAAATACGAGTAGGGGTGGAGACGGCAAGCGACTACTAAGGAATCTGCAATCACAGAGTGGGTTTGTATAGTTTTTTCCAAAAGCATGTTTAATTGTAGCCATTGGTTTCTCATGAATTCAGCTTTATCGTGGTTTTTTTTTCCTTTTGCTCAGATTTTCCTTGATGAAATAGTAGCTGGTTTAATATACAACTGGGAGTGCATCAGTCTTTATTTCCTATCCAGCATTTCTATGGCAGGATGTAACTTCATTAAAAAAAAAGCAAACACTTCAGCTTCCTGATTTTCTTTATAGGTAATTCCTGTTTACTGAAAGTTCTGCTCTAAGGCATGCTCAGATTCATTCTTCTTAATGATTTTGGCAAGAATCCTACCCTGCCCCCTCAGCAAAATATAGCATTCTGAGAAATATAAGTGAATTAGCATCTGCTTCTGTGTTCAAAATCTATAATATTACCTTTCCTTTCCACTAAGTTTTTGACTGTAGTTTTCAAACACCAGTCACTTTTTCTGCCTTTTTTCTTTTTAATACATAGTACTTAAAAAAAATTAAACTAAGATATATTTATATGGAAACTTCCCCGTGAGAAATCTGTGCAATATTGGGTGGGGAAGAGGTTGTTTGTTTGTTTTTAATTAATTTTTATTGGAGTATAGTTGATTTACAATGTGTTAGTTTCTGCTGTACAGCAAAGTGAATCAGTTATACGTGTACATATATCCACTGTTTTAGATTCTTTTCCCATATAGGTCATTACAGAGTACTGAGCAGAGTTCCCTATGCTATACAGTAGGTACACAATACTTTTTAAAGTTGCTAACATTTGTTAAACAATCCTCATTTTACAAATGAGGAAACTGAGGACAAGAGAAATTAAAAACTAAATTTGAAGTGATTGTATAGTGTGATTACTGGGTTTCTTTCTTCCTTAAATAAAATACTAAATGAAATCATATTTAAATTATATGTTGATAATTCATTTCATAATCCCAAGAAATGGAACACAACTAGGACTAGAAGATTTCTATACAAGAAAACACCAACTTCATCTAGCCAAGAATTGTTTATCTCAAGAGAAGAGGCTCCTCTTTCTCAGTACTAGCCTGCCATGGCTGTCCTAGGTTTATATGGATTGGAATGGAGAGGCAATTGTCTAGAGCAATGATGCTGAAGCTGAAGCTCCAATATTTTGGCCACCTGATACAAAGAGTTGACTTATTAGAAAAGACTCTGATGCTGAGAAAGATTGAAGGCAAAAGGAGAAGGAGTGGCAGAGAGTGAGATGGTTAGATAGCATCACCAACTCTATGGACATGAATTTGAACAAACTCTGGGAGATAGTGGAAGACGGCAGCCTGGCGTGCTGCAGTCCATGGGGTCGCAGAGTCAGACACAACTTAGCAACTGAACAACAGCAACAAATGATTCTAAACCTTAGCATGCATCAAAATTACCAGAAGGGATTTGTTAAAACACTGATTTGTGATCTCCACCCCCAGAGGGTCTGATTCAGCAGACTTGGAATGGAGCCCAAGAATTTGCACTTGTAACAGTTCCCAGGTGATGCTGACACTCCTGGTCTGGGTACCAGGCCTTGAAAACCACTGATCTAGAACCAGGCTGTCCAATGTGGTAACCAAAAGCCACACCTGGCCCTTACACACTTGAAATGTACTTGAATTTTTGATATGTGACTAGTGCAAATTTAAATGTCCTGTAAAAGTAAAAGACACATTGGATTTTAAAGATTTAGCATAAAAAATATAAAACATCTAAATGATTTTTATATTATTTACATGTGAAGATGATAATAGTCTGAATATATTGTGCTAAATAAAATATATTATTAAAGTTAATTCACTTATTTCTTTTAACTTTTTAATGTGTCTACTAGAGAATTTAAAATGGCATATGTGGCTCACATTATATTTCTACTGGACAGCACTAGTCTAGATTGTTTCTGATTCCAGCTCCACACTGCACACTGTTGACAGCACCTTGATGGGACAAATCACTTACCTTTCCTGGACCTTAGTGTTATTATGTAAAATGGAGATAGTAAAACTGATTTGATGCACGCTACTTGTTTGAAGACTAAATGGACATGAAAGGGTACCTTCCTCCTTTTTAAGGATAATGTCATGTACTCTCAGAAAAACCACTCTTGAGATAGAGCCCTCCTTGGAATTCCATGTGAGGTTCAATTTATCTTACGTGAAATCTGGAGTCGGTGGGGTGAGGCATCTCATTGTTTATGGTTTCTTCAAGAGGAGTCACTTTCTTAGCGTCTGTAACTCTAATAGCTCCTTGATCTAATTAGGGAACAAAATGAAGAGACAATGCAATTAAGATGACAGATTAACCTGCTCCCATCAAGACTCCATCCTGTTTTTGTAATTCTTTCCTTACCTACCTTTCTATCTGTTGCCCTTCTGAAATGTGGATTTAAATGGATTTGGCCTCCTAGGAGGATTAGCTAATGGTCTGAACAAGTATATCGAGTACTGTGAAAGATTTGGATGCTATTCCCCATTTTGATCTACTGTGCTGGTCTCTACACAGACCTTGATTAAAGATCCATGGCACTGCCCCTAGCCTTCCTGAGATAAGCCATATTGTCCTCTAAGCCCCAATTCTGTTTTCTTACTGACAGCTTAATATATACAAACTAGAATGTAGACATTGTTCTAGAAATTCTCTTTGATTTGACGGGTACTGGTTATTTTTCTATTTCTTTCAATTTTCCTCTTCCTATCTGGGCTTTGTTTTGTCTCAACTGAATTTCTTATTCTCTTGTTTTTAAAGGAACATTTTCCTTCTTTTAAATTTTATTTAGTTGAAATGTTGTCTTGCTTGATAATTACATTTCAGTTTTAATCTCTTAAATGTTAACTCAACAGCAACATATACAGCAAGGGTAAGAATCCTTAATATAGAATGCTGACACATCCACAGGAAGCAAAAACAAATACTTCGATTGAAAACACATGAAAAGTAAGTGCATCCACAAGGTGAAAGTGAAAGTGTCTCAGTTGTGTCCAACTCTTTGCGACCCCATGGACTATACAGCCCATGGAATTCTCTAGGCAAGAATACTGGGGTGGATAGCCTTTCCCTTCTCCAGGGGATCTTCCCACCCCAGGGATCGAACCCAGGTCTCCTGAATTGCAGGTGGATTGTTTACCAGCTGAGCCACAAGGGAAGCCCAAGAATACTGGAGTGGGTAGCCTATCCCTTCCCCAGCAGATCATCCTGACCCAGAAATTGAACCAGGGTCTCCTGCATTGCAGGCAGATTCTTTACCAACTTTCAGGGTATCAGTACTATCAGGTTTCAGTAAACATGAAAAGAGATATAACACTGCTTGTAATCAAAGCTACGCAAAGATACAGTGTTTTCAACTACCTAGTTGGCCAAAGACATAAAGGATGTAGGGAAGTGGATACCCACACTGCCAGAGAAAATGTTAATGGGTATTACACCACTTCTAGAGGACAACTTAGTAACATTTATGAAAAGCCCTTTGGGGAGGGAGAGGGTGGAACAAATTGAGAGAGCAGCATGGAAACATATACATTACCCTATGTACAATAGATAGCCGGTGGGAACTTGCTGTGTGACACAGGGAGCTCCACCCAGTGCTCTGTGACAACCTACAGGGGTGGGATGGGGTGGGAGATGGGAGGGGGGTTCAAGAGGGAGGGGATATATGTGTACCTGAGGCTGATTCAACTTGATGTATGGCAGAAGCCAGCACAATATTATAAAGCAATTATCGTCCAATAAAAATTTTTTTTATTTAAAGAAGTACATACCTTTGATATAGCAATTCTCCTTCTGGGAAAGAATGGAACAAGTTTGCAAAGATACACTTATGTTGTGAGTAATTGGAACATTGTCTATAATGATGAAAAATCGAGATGTCTGTTAATAAGGGATTTGGTGTATAAACTACACTATAATAGAACACTGTGTACCCATGAAAATGATAATGATGCCATTTATTTATGTGAAAAGATTTTCACAATAAAGTGTTAAGAGAAAAAAGTGGACAGCGAATTCGTATGGGTATGTGTACATGTAGGTATGTATATTTATTCCATTATTTAAAAATTTATCTCTATTTTAAAATTTATCTCCATTATTTTAAAATTTATCTCTATCTCTATTTTAAAATTTGTCTCTACATTTTCATAGAAAAGTATGTAAGTACATACATTAAAATGTTAACAGTGATTTTTCTCCAAGTTATCGAATTACAGTTTATCTTTATTTTTGATCTTTTCTGATTTTCTGAACTTTTTGCATAACCAAAGAAACAGTAAAATAAAACTTAAATTTTTTTTTCTTGCTTTGCTACTATAATTTTCCCTTTTCTCTTTCTCCTCTTCTCTGCTCTTTTCCCTCGCATTTGGAGAATTCTTGCCGCAGAGGTGATATCTAAGAGAGGCCTCCTGCCAGGGCTAGGAGGGTTGGAGGTCTCCTGCTCTCATCCACCCACAAGTACCCTCCTAGCTTCTGATGGACCTCTTGGGACTTGTAAGAATGATTCTCCAAAAGCTTAACTTTGAAAGCAGGAGACCCCTGGGAAATGTCCCAAGGCTAACCTCTGAACACCTGGTTTACTGTGAAACCCTTCTTCTGACATCTTCTGCCATCAAGTTCTAATGGAAAGAACTACATAGTTTAAAATCTATGATGTCCAACCATAGCCAATAAATTTACGCTGTTTTGGGGCCACAGCATGCCATGAGTCGTAAGGTGATGGTCCTGGGAAAAATCTCGCATGTGACAGGAAGGACCCTCTATATAATACCCAGCCTGAGCTCAGGAGGAGGTGGGGACAGGTAGTGTTAAACCTGCCTCCGAAAGAGGCCATGCCCAGCTTCTGAAGCTGGGATTCTGGCACTACTTTTATACTAGCTTGGTCTTGTCAAGTTTTGTCCAAAGTGGACAGTGGCTCCTCCTGTGGGGGTGTGGCTACTTAGTTTGTGTCTCTCCAGCCCCCTAGCGTCTTAAAAAGGTGGCAACCAGGCTGAATAAACAGGCATTATTATGAATGAAGTTTTAGAACCCAGGTCCACGGACCTACGTTGGGTGCTCTCAGTGGGTCAGGGTCATTACTGCAGGAGCTGGTCCTGTTGGAAAGGGCTGACTCTACAGAGGAAGAGAGGCCATATCCCAACCAGACCATAGGGAGGGTGGGAAGGGTGGTGGTGATTGAAGATGGTCTTCTTTAATTTTTTGCCTGACTCTCCAAAGGAGGCGTGGATTATCATCTGGTGTGGTCTAAGTGTATGGCAATGGACCTGAGTGGCCTTCAGTATCTAGATAGAAAGACTTCTAATTTCATATAGTTATCTTCCAGCAAATCTCCTACCAGAACCCTTGTAGAGGTCTAACTAGGAAGGCTCTCTTGTCATAAGGCGGCCTGTCACTTTCTTTTACATCCTGACTAGCTGTACCTCTCACTCTGGCCCTTTCTTGACTATTTACTCTTATCTATTTCCTGACTTTCCTGTATGCAGTGATGGTGTTTGAAGCTCCTCCTGTATGGTTGAGCCACAAGGAAGCCCCACCCTGGTGCAGATAATTGGATCAGAAGCCTTCAGTCATCCATGGCATAGGTTGGTTAGACTTGATCTTCTCTGAGTGAGCTGAGCCTGACATGCCATCCCTGGGAAGACACTCAAGAGCTACACTATGCAGCCTGCAGGTTCTGTGTGTGTGTGTGTGTCAACTGGTAGAGCTTCTAGAATGTGCCCTTGATGATTCAGCTGTTTTTTCTGGTCATGGCCTGTTGTCATCCTTACCCCACCCCCCAAAGATAATGTCTCAACTTTCTAATTACTTCAGTGATCTATACCTGCATGAGACAAGAATTTTACAACATGTGTCTTGCCACTTTTGAGAATTCAAATATTCTATCAGGTCGTCAAGGGGAAAAATGAACAGAAGGAAGAGAAAATTGTTCTATCAGGTTCTTGGTTGCAGCATTAGAAATTAATTCTGTCTAATTTAAGCAGAAAAGGAATTGATTAAAAGGATATTGGATGCTCACAAAATCAATTGCAAGATTTGAGGACCAGGCTCAGAAAACAGACAGGAATCAAAAATCACCACCCAGGGACACATCAAAGGATGGGTTGTGTTGTGCTGTGATATGTCGCTTCAATCTTGTCTCTTTGTGACCCCATGGACAGTAACCTGCCAGGCTCCTGTCCATGGGATTCTCCAGGCAAGAATACTGGAGTGGGTTGCCATTTCCCCGCCTAGGGGATCTTCCCCACCCAGGGACTGAACTCGCATCTTATGTCTCCTGCATTCACAGATGGGTTCTTTACCACTAGTGCCACCTGGGAAGCCCGAGGATGGGTAAAAAGCTCTGTTAGGGCCTTCACACTGCCAGGGACTTCAGCCTGGAGGTGGATTTGAAGCTATCTCTTCATTCTTCTCTCAGTTGCTGAAGATCCAAGTTCCTGGGTGGCAACATCCAATAGGCTGGCCATACAGTAGCTGTCTGTGGGGGATGGGACTGGAGGCAGAGGTGGGGAAGGGGCATCCAGCTTCTTTAACTTCCATGCATAATGAGACCTTGCTCCCCAACCAGTTTAGATGATAAGATTCTTCCCCAAATAAGAGAGGAGGTGGAATGCCAGGCCAAAATTTTAAAAGTGACAAATGCCCCCACTGCATTGTGGAGTGTGTGAATTTGGCAAGTGTGGGTATGGAAACCCATATCCTTTTTACATTCTAGAGATTAATTTTTCTATCTTATGAATCAAGGACAACTGCCCTGATTTTTGGAGGTTTCAATCCAGCCTAAAGGAGCAGTGCTCTTCATATGAACCAAGGAATCAAAAGTCCAATGAAAATTAAGCAACCAGAGAAGATCTCCAATATATAAATTATAATTGAGGGTATATAAATTATACTTATTTTAAACCAAGAGAATCGAGTTTACCAGGAATGGTTTACTGAAATGATTTGTTTTACCTCATACTGGGGTAAAACTGAAATTTATCCCCTCCTGCATTCAACTTATCATTTATTAGAATTCAATTTAATTGATCATTTATTGTATTGCATTTGAATACACAGTATGTATTCACAAAGCACACTTTCTCACACACTCTCCCAACAGAAAGAGAAATAATTTTATTTCTACTCAAATATGAAATTATACAAGAATATTGCTTTCACCACTGATACTTTTAAAAAATTAATTACTTTTTGGCTGCACTGGGTCTTCACTGCTGCCCCCAGGCTCTCTTTGGTTGCTGTGAGCAGGGGAACCACTTTCTAGTTGTGCAGGCTTCTCACTGCAGTGGCTTCTTTTGTTACGGAGCGCAGGCTCGAGAGCCCTCAGGCTTCAGTAGTTGTGGCTCACGGGCTCTATAGCACAAACTCAGAAGTTGTGGTACATGGGCTTAGTTGCTCCACAACATATGGAATCTTCTCGGACCAGGGGTAGAACCTGTATCTCCTGGATTGGCAGGCTGATTCTTAACCACTGGACCACCAGGGAAGTCCTCACCACCAATACATGACACTATTCTAAAAATTCTAGCATATGCAATAAAACACAGGGGAGAAACGATATGTATAAATAATGAAAAGGAGACAAACTTCTTATTATTTCCTGTTGATGTTGTCTGCCTGGAAAGATCAAGAGAATCAATTGAAACACTATTGAAACTATTAAGTGAATTCAATAAAAAAGTCAGTTGCCAAAGATCATGAGGTTAGGTTCTAATAACAGTGAGTGAGTTGTGCATAGCCAAAATCACCCTTGAAAATTCTCCAAATCGCCCCTAAAATACTGTATACATGGGGTTGTGAGTACAACTCTATTCACTGTTTATATATAGAAAACAGTGTAATATATACAGTGTTATGTATATGTATGTATAACATACACATCTGTGTAATATATACAGTAATTTGCAGCACATTAGAGCATATATGTAAAGCAATTAACACTATTTTTTTCATGGCAAAAACTTGTGTTTAAATATGGAGTTATATGCATTGATGATCTATCTCAACCATAGACAAAATCAATAACTTATATTGCTAATTAAAAATTATAATTTTATGTCTCCTTTACAATAGCAACCAAAAATAATACGGGATTATTTCTCGGTTTGTGTCCCCTAAAAGCTGACCTCTAGAAAAGGATGAATGGTAGACTCGTTTATTGAAGAGTGATCCCAGGGACCCAGTCTGGGAATGAGGATGGGAGATGGGGACAGGAAGGATGTCAGTAGAGGGCACATTATCAAGCTAGATTTTCCTGGGGGCAAATAGAGCGTTCCCCTAGCAGACCCTCGGGGAGACAGTGTGAGCACATGACAGAGTTACAACAGAAGGCAGAGGAAGCTGGTGTTTACTCACCAACTCTCTCCACCATCATTAGTGAAAGGCTATTCTTAGGGAAATAAACTCCACATTTCTGGCTGGCCCTGCCAACAGTCCTACTAGGCTCCTATGGCCAGAAAAGGCCTCTCTTGAGCCACAGGGGTGCCCAGGAAGCTGCCCTTGGAAAGTAGATAGGGGATGCCAAAGGTATTTGGTGGGAACAGCACTGGCAGTGTCTACCACATGTTAACCTAAAAAGGAATGGAATCTAAATATAAAAACTGTACATTTCCACTGAGAATCATAAATAAAAAAGTTAAAATGGAGAGATGGACCATGTTCCTAGGAGGAAAGACTTAATAATGTTAAGATTTTAATTTCCTTAAAATTCATCTATAAATCAAATACAGTTCCAATTAAAATTCTACTGAGGATTCTTTTTTTCTTTTAAGTGTATCTGGAAGGGGAAAAATGAGTGAGGATAGATGAAAATTTTTGAAAACTTCAGTGCAGTCCATATGGCCCTTAAAAATCCTTTAAATACCAAGAAGGTATTGGCCTTACCAGATAATAAACTAGATTGGTAGTGGTGCAGGGACAGACAGACAAACAAAGCAAGTGCCCTAAAGATTGCAGGAACACACTCAAATATTTGTGTATGTAATCACATGTGGCATTTAAAAATCAACCATAAATGAAAGGAATAGTAAATAAATATTATTGGTACAAGCTATATCTTGCATCACATAGCAGAACAAATTCCACATGGATATAAGATTAAAATGTAAGTTAAAATATTAAAGTATCAGATAGAAGAAAATGAAAGTGCATTTTTTGTGATAAGTCTATAACAAAATGAGTAAGTCTAGCCTAAGCTTGACAATTGAGAAGGAATCTTAGAGGAAAAAAATGAATAATTTGAGTCCATTGAAGTGAAAAATACCTATAGACCAAAACCACCACAAACAAAAGAGAAAAAGAGAAAAGAGAAAACATGAATATGCTTAATATATTAAAAATGCTTGAAGTTCTTAACAATCAACAGGAAAATATTAAGATATCAATCAAAATTAAATTGAGTAAAGTATCTATTCATTCAGTTCAGTTCAGTTCAGTAGCTCAGTCATATCCGACTCTTTGCAACTCCATGAACCATAGCACGCCAGGCCTCCCTGTCCATCACCAACTCCCGGAGTCCACCCAAACCCATGTCCATTGAGTCAGTGATGCCATCCAGCCATCTCATACTCTGCCATCCCCTTCTCCCCCTGCCCTCAGTCTTTCCCAGCATCAGGGTCTTTTCAAATGAGTCAGCTCTTCGCATGAGGTGGCCAAAATATTGGAGTTTCAGCCTCAGCATCAGTCCTTCCAATGAACACTCAGGACTGGTCTCCTTTAGAATGGACTGGTTGGATCTCCTTGCAGTCCAAGGGACTCTCAAGAGTCTTCTCCAACACCACAGTTCAAAAGCATCAATTCTTTGGCGCTCAGCTTTCTTTATAGTCCAACTCTCACATCCATACAGGACTACTGGAAAAACCATAGCCTTGACTGGACGGACCTTTGCTGACAAAGTGATGTCTCTGCTTTTTAATATGCTGCCTAGGTTGGTCATAACTTTCCTTCCAAGGAGTAAGCATCTTTTAATTTCATGGCTGCGATCACCATCTTCAGTGATTTTGGAGCCAAAAAAATAAAGTCAGCCACTGTTTCCACTCTTTCCCCATCTATTTGCCACAAAGTGATGGGACCAGATGCCATGATCTGAGTTTTCTGAATGTGTAAGCCAACTTTTTCACTCTCCTCTTTCACTTTCATCAAGAGGCCCTTTAGTTCTTCTTCACTTTCTGCCATATGGGTGGTGTCATCTGCATATCTGAGGTGATTGATATTTCTCCTGGCAATCTTGATTCCAGCTTGTGCTTCTTCCAGCCCAGCATTTCTCATAATGTACTCTGCATAGAAGTTAAGTGAGCAGGGTGACAATATACAGCCTTGACATACTCCTTTTCCTATTTGGAACCAGTCTGTTGTTCCATGTCCAGTTCTAACTCTTGCTTCCTGACCTGCATATAGGTTTCTCAAGAGGCAGGTCAGGTGGTCTGGTATTCCCCTCTCTTTCAGAATTTTCCACAGTTTATGTGATCCACACAGTCAAAGGCTTTGGCATAGTCAATAAAGCAGAAATAGATGTTTTTCTGGAACTCTCTTGCTTTTTTGATGATCCAGCGGGTGTTGGCAATTTGATCTCTGGTTCCTCTGCCTTTTCTAAAACCAGCTTGAACATCTGGAATTTCATGGTTCATGTATTGCTGAAGCCTATTCAACAAATATTTCTTGAGAGCCTGTTCCTTGGGAGGCAGGTGCCATGAAGATAACCAAGGATGCAGAGTGGGGATACTTGGATAGAGTGACTGGAGAAGGTCTCTCTTAGAAGCAGCGTATAACTAAGACCTTTAGGATGAAAACATGTCTTTTAGGTAAGGAGGGGTGGGAGAAAGTGGGAAAAGCCTTCCAATCTGAGGAACCAGCATTTGCAATCACCCTGTAGTAGCAAAAAGTTTAGTGATACAATGAATGGGAAGGAGGGCAGCATGGTGAGGAAGAAGACAGGGAATGTGGCAAGAAGTGAAATGGAAGAAGTAGATGAGGATCAAATCATGCAGAGCCTTCTAGATCATGACAACAAGTTTGGAATTTATTTGAAAGATTAGGGGAAGCCAATGAAGGGCTTTGAGTAGGAAAATGATGGGATTAAAATTTCCACTTAAAAAGCAGGTCTTAGTCCAAGTTTGAAGCATGAAACAGGACACTCAAAGCCAGTGCACTGGGACAACCCAGAGGGATGGCATGGGGAGGGAGGTGGGAGGGGGATTCAGGACATGGTGGGGGGGACAGATGTATATCCGTGGCTGATTCATGTCAATGTATGGCAAAAACCACCACAATATTGTAAATAATTAGCCTCCATTTGAAATATATTAATTAATTTTTAAAACTAGCAGGTCTCGTGACTCCTTTGTTTTTTAATATGTATATTTGGCTGTGCTGGGTCTTAGTTGCAGCATGCAGGATCTTTAGTTGTGGCCTGTGAACTCCTGTTTGCAGCATGTGGGATCTAGTTCCCTGACCAGAGATGGAACCTGGGCCTCCTGCACTGGGGGTGTGGAGTCTTAGCCACTGGACCACCAGGAAAGTCCCTTGTGACTGCTTTATGAACAACAGATTGGAGGGATGCAAGAGAATAAGGGGATAGGGTGAAGGGATGGGAAGTGACTATGGTGGTGCTGACCTGGATTGAGGTTTATTGAGGAGAGGGAGGGAAGTAGAAGCATTAGGATCTATTTTGGAAAAAGAAACAATAAGACTTGCTTATGAGTGAGAAGGGAAAGTCCAGCGGGGAAGGAGAAAGCAACCAAGAATAACCCTCAGGTTTCCAACGTAAGTAACTCTGAAAATTGTGGTGATGTTTAAGTCAGCAAAGACTGAGGAAATAGTGGGGGGGGGGGGTTCAATTTTTTTTTTTTTTTTTAGAATATGTTAAATCTGAGAGTCCTGTGATACATCCAAGCAGAGATGCTACCATCAGTTGAATACTATCAGGAGAGAAGTTTTAGTTAGAGATGTAAATGTGGTAATTAATCTGTGTGCTATTTAAATGGGGAATGAATGAGTTCACACAGAGAGGGGGCCTAGGACCAGGGCATGGAGGGTCAGGTAGAGGCCAAGACTGAGAAGGAACAGCTACAGAGACAGGAAGATGTGGTATCTCAGAAGGCAAGAAAGGAAGGTGTTTTAAGGAGGAAGTGGTATGGTATCAAGTACTACCAAAAGGTCTAGAAAAATGAGATGAGAGAAGTGATCCTAGGATTTGGTGAAGTAAAGGTCACCGGTGATGGGTGAAGAGCAAACTGAGAGATTAGAGATCAGAGATCAGACACAGATTAGTGTGTCTACACCTCTGTAAGACATGACATTTGGGCCTGCAAGAGTGCAGGAACAGGCAAGTCTCAGGACAGAACATGAATGTCCATAAACAAATGAAAAAGTATTTCACCTGAATCCAAGGAAAATTAAAACAGAAAAGGCAAATCTTTTTTAAACTATCAAATTGAAAAAATACTGAATATTTTTCCAAGTGGTGGTGAGTGTTGTACTCTTCCAGACAGTACTAGAGGAGCTGCAAGTTCATGTAGCATTTCTGGAAACAGTTTTGCATGAACCATTGTGACACAGCCATTTCACTCCTAACACTACATCTGAAGGAAATAATCAGGGGTGTGTGCAAAAATTTGACTGTAAGTAGTTTATTTTTGTCACAGTGTAAATTGTATAAAGTAGTGACATATTGGAAATAACTGAAATGTTCAACAATAAGAAACTGGTTGAATTACAGCATATCATTACAATTGAATTCTTGCAGCCACTAAAATTTATATTGTAGAAGATTATGAAATAACATGTAAGAGATGATAGGATATGTTACAAAACATTGTATGACAAAAGACTCATATTTATTTAGTGCTTCATACACACCAGCACTATGATTAATGCTTTACACAAAATAACGTTTAGTCGTCACTAAAAAAACTATGAAGTCGATATTCTTATTTCCTTACTTTATAGATAAGGAAACGAAAGCTGAGATTGGTTAAAAAAAATTGCCTAAGGACATGCATCTGGTATGTAGTGGAAGCATCACTCTGCTACTCTTACCAACATTCTATTTTTACTAATTTTTTGTTCTTTAGTCATGTAGTCATGTCTGACTTTTTGCAACCCCCATGGACTGAAGCACTCCCTGCTTCCCTTTTCTTCACTATTTCCCAGAGTTTGCACAGACTCATGTCTGTTGAGTCAGTGATGCTGTCCAACCATCTTATCCTCTGTCACTCCCTTCTCCTCCTGCCCTCGATCTTTCTCAGCATCAGGGTCTTTTCCAATGAGCTGGCTCTTTGCATCAGGTGGCCGAAGTATTGGAGCTTCAGCTTCAGCATCAGTCCTTCCAATGAATATTCAGGGTTGATTTCCTTTAGGATTAACTGGTTTGAGCTCCTTACAGTCCAAGGGACTCTTAAGAGTCTTCTCCAGCACTACAACTCAAAAGAATCAATTCTTAGGCGCTCAGCCTTCTTTACGGTCCAACTCTCACATTGTACATGACAACTGGAAAAACTACAGCTTTGACTATATGGACATTTATTCATTCAGATAATGAATCTATACTAAAATGTTGCATCTTTTGGTGGGACCATGGGTGATCTTTTTTACTGTTTTTTTTTTTTCCTTATCTGTATTTTAAAAATTTGCTATCAAAAATTGTCTAAGTAATAAATGAATTTTGGAGAATAAATGAGTGTTTTTCCATATTCAGAGGATAAGGTTTTAATATCATGAATCATGATGTGTCTTAATAGACCTGTGGCCTAATTTCTGCCAGAAAAAAATTAATCATAATTACAAAACCAAATTCATCTTTTTGGTCAGAGGTTCCTCTCTTCTCACTGATGTAGCTAGTGTCCCTTTAGTTGATATTTCATTCATTCTGTTGTCTAGAGTGAATTCTGCAGTTTATTTTAGCCATGTACCAGGAAAGACCATTGATGACAGACATTCTGTGTTTGGATGCCTCCATGAGATTTCTTTATGTAACACAGGTAGGCTTTGATTACTCCAGCTTTCAAAGTTCTTCAAATTAAAGGTTATTATAGACACACTTTATGGCATGGAACTTCAGTGCCTCAATTAGGTGTTTAAGTATGTATCAAAATGCCTTCAAGATTATTTCCTTAGAATCTCTATCCTCCTGTGGGCAGTTTCAGTTCATCTCTGAAGATGGTGATGGTGTTGGGATGCGGTAGCTATTACATGGTTTTTGTTTGTATCATAGCTCAAGTCCCATCTCTTGAAACGTAAAACCACAAACATCAACACAGTGTCCAAAAGGCGTTAGGTCTCACTTACAGTGAGTGTAGGATGAATGTCTGCTGTATTTCTCCAGGTGGGGAGCAGCTTGAGATGCAGATAAGAGACCTGCTGTGAGTCCTGACTGCATCACTCATTAGTGATGTGATCTTGGGCATTACTCAGCCTCCCTCAATTGCAGCTTTCTCATTTGTAAAATGAGGTTAAACAGGGAGCCCATTCTGGCACGCTGTGATGAACTTAGAGGGGTGGGATGGCTGGGAGGTGGGAGGGAGGCTCAAATGGGAAGGGATATATATACAGTTATGACCGATTCTCATTGTTGTACAGCAGAAACTACAGAACCTTGTGAAACAATTTTCCTCCAATTAAATAAATACATTTTAAAAAGTAAAATGAGGTTAAGAGCACTCACGTTAAAGGATCATTGGAAGGTTAAATGAAGTAATATAGGCTAAATCCTAGCACAGGGCCAGGAAAGATTTTAATACCTCAGGTAGGAGCTCAAAATATGTTTTACATCATTTCAAAATAGTGGACTGCTTTGTTTCTCTTGAAAAGACTGTGGTGATGTCTTGGGGTTCTTATTCCTTATTTTATAAATAAGGAAACTGAAGATTTGAGAGGTCATTCATTTCCTTTTATTTTTTAACAATGTCTCATGTCTGGGTGTGTGTTCAGTGCCGTGCTGTGGGTTCAGTTTTAGAACCAAGACTACAACTTCCTTAGGAATATATGGCAAAACTAATACAATATTGTAAAGTTAAAAAATAAAAGAAAAGAAAAAGAAAAAAAAAAGGAATGCCTTTAGCTTCAAATAACAGAAAAACTGATGAACACTGGCTAAAAAATGAATTTATTGTTCTCATATCAAGATGTCTAGAGATAGCCAGTGGCTGGCATTGGTTCATTTTCTCAGTGGGGTCATCAGAATTCCCGGCTTTTCCTGTCCTTCTGCTTTACCATCCATGACACGTTGGCTTTTCTCATCCTCTCATGATGGCAACACGGCTGCCATGGCCGAGTGCTTTGTGGCATTTGAAGGCCAAAATTGGCAGATGGTGGGTGGGTTGGCCATTCCTATGTTCCTTGATATCAAAGACTGTCTGCCCAATATCTGAACAAAATGGGGGATCTGTTGGATAAGCAATGGTAGAATCTGCCAGAGTCTCCATCTCCTGACACCCAAGCCATTGCGTCTTCCTCTCTCCTGTGATGACCCTGTGTGCTGATACCACCCCGTTCCCTAGTGTATTCATCTAGACTCTGTTATCTGGCCTATTTTCCATAGCACTTCTGACAGACACCCTACAGACAGGATTGCTGAGTCTCTATTTTAAATAAATCTATTCACCAATTAGTTTAAAAAAAAAATACTGTTATGTCTTCCTTATTACCCCCAGAGTTCCAAACATTAAAAAAGCCAGTAAACCCTGAATGTTTGATGAGTGTCTTTGGTTTAAAGCCAAGCTATTAAAATTTCAATATAACTTAAAGTTTATTGAAACTTGTATATAGTCATACACATCTGTAAAATGAATCTTATCTTTGAAACCTTTAAAGAAAAAGCCAATAAACCCAGATTATTTATTAAAAACCCTCCTGTGTTGCCAGAACCCACACTGGAGTAAAGAAAAATATACTTCTGAATGCAATTTATTTTTCTTGATGCAGCTTTAGGGAGATTCTTGTTATAGTTCAATTTCTTCTGCTTTCTTTGCTATAGTGTATTCCTCATGAGTTCATAAGACAGAGAATAATTCCTGAGGACACAGCTGTGGTCCAGTCAAGCTATAGATTTCAATATTCCTGTAAAAGCATAGTCAGAACTTAAGACAAGCCAGGCTATATATCTATAGGAAATGCTGCTGCTGCTCTTAGTAGCTCAGTCGGGTCTGACTCTTTGCTACCCCATGGACTGTAGCTCACTAGTCTCCTCTGTCTATGGGCTTTCCCAGGCAAGAATACTGGAGTGGGTTGTCATTTCCTTCTCCAGAGGATTTTCCTGACCCAGGGATCAAACCTGTATCTCCTGCATTGGTAGGCAGATTCTTTAACCACTGAGCCACCATGGAAGCCCATATGTATAGGAAATATCCGATTAAAAAAAAAAAAAATCACTGGAAAACTGTTACTTTGTACAGGATTTTGCTGCCTGAAAGGACTGAGTATAGGAAGTTATTTTAGAAATAAGATGATACAAGTTACTTTAGCAAATATTACATCATATTTATTCCAATGAACAGGGTAACAAGGTTGGATCTTGAGGTTCTCAGTAAGGCCTTGCTAACAAGAAACCATATGTGAATGTAATTATTAACTCATTTGGAATTTCTCTTCTCCTTATCTCCTATCTTACAGTGCCCAATATTGCAATTTTTTCCAGCATTCATGATCTTGGAGTTCTGCCTACATTTCTGGTAAATCTTTTTAAGACTCAGGATTGCTCCAGGATTTATTCTTTTGAAATCTATTATGAGGGTTTCCTCTCTGCTAACCCCATGGTGTGTGTTCTTTCTTTCTTTGTGTTCCCATAGCTATTTCCACTGTGTCTTTCAAGTAGCACAATGCACTGATGAGGGGAGGGAAACTGGCTGAGAATGCTGAAGATTGGAAAATTGGGTCGAAGCCAAAAAAGTGTGACCCTGGCCTGTTTTTCCCCCTTTACTCATCTACTTGCTCAGATCCCTGAAGAGGGGAAAGACTGAGTCTGAAGAAAATATGAGAGGTCTCTTTTGTCAATGAAAACACGTAAAGACAGGTTTGCACATTTTAAGCAGTATTATTTCATGGACAGAGGAACTTGGCGGGTTTCAGTCCATAGGGTCTCAAAGAGTCGGACAGGACTGAGTGACTAACACTATTAATATAGCTATTCAGTATGATGACAGGAAGCTCTCTCAAGCAGATCCAAGAAAAATGATATGTGTGGAAACAGCAAATCACCCTTAGAATTTTTAAAAGGTTAATAATAGTAATAATAATAATGTTCGGGTTCTCCCGCATTTACTTCCTGGCTCACAGTATTTTCCATCTCAGGTCTACCCTTTCTTATCTTCAGAAAAGAAGATTTGGGTTTTCTATTTAACTAGGTACTCATTAAAGCTAAGCCAACAGCAGGATGCTTCCCTATTGGAGGAAGGCGGGCTCTAGCCAGGAAAAGGACAGAGCTTCCTGAGAGCAGCCTGGGGGGAGTTAGAGAGGGACCCCAGTGGGGGGTTAACTTTTCAAAGCTGCTTTTCCCTTTTGGAGGAGAAAGAGGCAGATCAGAGGGCTGAAGTTCCCTCACAGCACTTCTAAAACCTACTTAGGATTTTATCACTACCCAACCAAGACGACAGTGTACAGCTGGGGTGCCCATTTCAGTTGATTCAGTTGAAAAGGAAGAAACAGGGGACCCACTTACAGATTTGGAAACAAAAGCCCAGGACTGGAACTGAGAAGGGCCTAGGTGATTATCACCATCATCATCTTCCTTTCAACTGAAACGTTTCGTAGCTTTGCTCACGCCACCTTAGGAATGTCTGGTGGGGATACCCAATAGCTACCATCAATGGTTACTTCTGGGGAAAGGTCATAGGACGTCAAGGCGCTGCAGGGACTTTGACTCTTGGAGCTTTTGATAAAGCTAAGAGTTGGACACAACTGAGCAACTTCACTTTCACTTTTCACTTTCATGCATTGGAGAAGGAAATGGCAACCCACTCCAGTGTTCTTGCCTGGAGAATCCCAGGGACGGGGGAGCCTGGTGGGCTGCCGTCTATGGGGTCGCACAGAGTTGGACATGACTGAAGCGACTTAGCAGCAGCAGCAGCAGCAGCATGCATTATTTTTACTTTCGAAAACTAGTGATTTGACTTCTAAACTAGTGAGCAGACATGGTGATTTAAATGAGCTACTTTACTACTGTTAAAGAGAGGTGAAGAAAAGGAATAAAGGAAACCCTTTTTCTAGAGCAATGGTCCCCACCCTTTCTGGCACCAGGGACCAGTTTCAGGGAGGACAATTTTTCCATGGATGTGGCGGGGGAGGGGGGAGGATGGTTTCAGGATGATTCAAGCACATTACATGTATTGTGCACTTTATTTCTAATCTTTATCGAGGGCTTCCCTAGTGGCTCAGATGATAAAGTGTCTGTGTGCAATGCAGGAGACCCGGGTTTGATCCCTAGTTTCGGAAGATCTCCTTGAGAAGGAAATGGCAGCCCACTCCAGTATTCTTGCCTGGAAAATCCCATGGACCACGGAGCCTGGTAGGCTACCATCCATGGGGTCGCAAAGAGTCGGACACAACTGAGTGACTTCACTTCACTTATTTCTAATCTAGTGCTGCCGCTAATCTGACAGGAGGTACCAGTCCATGGCCCAGAGATTGGGATCCCCTAGTCTAGAGATCCCCCTCAATGGTGAGACTGACATACCAGCCCTATCCATTCAGATAGAAAGATGAACATGATGGTAGCCACTGAGAAGCAGGGGAAGTTGAATTTTAATATAGTTCTACAAATACAAATGTGCTACATTGGATTTCTTCTTCTTTTGTTATCTGTTCAGGGGTTTCTTTATTTGCTTTTGATGGGTGGTATAGCCTTCCTACATCTGAGAGGAGCTTTGGGCCTGGTTTTCCAGAATCCCACTGTTTCACCAGGTTCCTGAAGCATTCCTCCCACAGGGTTGCATGCACAGTTTCAGTGGGATTTCTTTTTTCTGTTTCAGTTTCTGCATGTAAATCAAAAACTAAAAAGCCTGTGGGTTGGAATGAAAGAACATGGGGAATAGATGTATCTCCTTCCATTTGGGAGCTCTGAATACAAATCACTGTCTAGGGCTGAGGAGAGGGAGAGAGGAGGGTGAGGAATAATATGGGATCAGTGGGCATAGCCTCATTTTATAATTAAACATAGGAAACTTTGATTGTATAGAGATATTTCTCATAGATAATGGTGTGATGCCACAAGTATTTCTTGATTTCTACAACTGAAGTGTTTTTTTTTTTTTTAAAGAAATGTGGATCTCCTTGTTTTGTAAATCATAGAGCAATTTATGGGCCCATAAGGAGCTCCCTGAGCAGAGGACTCCAATTAGGAAGGTTTTTGTAAAACTCATTTCTTAATTATCTCTTCACTTTTCTATGCCTCAGCCTTTTTCATTCTACTTGTTTTCCCTTCTCATCAAATGGACTTATTTATACCATTCTCATCTTAGAACAAAGAGAGACCCCCTCCCTGGCAAAACGTCTCCTCCAGCTACTACCCTCTCCTCTCCTTTCCTTCACAGCTAGATGGTTAGATGGTGAGTAGAGTGCTCAATCACCCCAGTTTGCCTGGGGCAACCATGGCCATGGACTTCCAGTGCATAAAACTAGTACATGCCTGCATGCTCAGTCATGTCGGACTCTTTGAGACCCTATGCACTGTAGCCCGCCAGGCTCCTGTGTCCATGGGATTTTCCAGGCAAGAATACTCCAGTATTCTTGGAGTGGGTTGCCATTTCCTTCTTCAGGGGATCTTCCCCATCTCCTAAATTGTACCCCCATCTCCTGACTCTCCTGCAATGGCAGACAGATTCTTTACCATTGAGTCCCTGGGAAGCCCTTCAAAAGGATGGTTCCTCCTTCACCGACCCAGTACTCTTTCCCTAGGTCAAGAACTCCTCCTTGATATGAAATCCAATGAACATGGTTTCGATTCACTTTATCAAACCCTCCAGTATTCTTTCATCCTACTGGAATGTTCTTCTTCCTGGATATTTTCCTCTCTGGACTTCATTACTTCATTCTCCCCCAGGTTTACTCCTACTCCTCATTTTGTTTCTGTATGTAAGTGTGTATATATTTTGAAGTATAGTTGGTTTGCAATATTATTTTAGTTTTAGGCTAATAAGATAGTAATTCAATATTTTATGGATTATACTCTGTTTAAAGCTATATTAAATATATACAGAATATGAGCTATATTTTACTGTGTTGTATAATATGTCCTTGTTGCTTATTGATGCATAGTAGTTTGTACCTCTTAATACCTCACCTTGCCCCTCCCCACTTTCCTCTCTCTACTGGCGACCAGCAGTGTGTTCTCTATATCTGTGAGTCTGCTTCTGTTCTGTTCTGTTCATTTGTTTTATTTTTTAGATTCCACATGTAAATGATAACAGGTATTTGTCTTTCTCTGTTTGACTTATTTAATTAAGCATAGTACCCTCTAGGTCCATCCACATTATTGCAAATGGCAGAATTTCATTCTTTTTTATGATGAGTAATTATATATATCAGTTCAGTTCAGTCGCTCAGTCGTGTCCGACTCTTTGCGACCCCATGAATCGCAGCATGCCAGGCCTCCCTGTCCATCACCAACTCCCAGAGTTCCCTCAGACTCACATCCATCGAGTCAGTGATGCCATCCAGCCATCTCATCCTCTGTCGTCCCCTTCTCCTCCTGCCCCCAATCCCTCCCAGCATCAGAGTCTTTTCCAATGAGTCAACTCTTCGCAAGAGGTGGCCAAAGTACTGGAGCTTCAGCTTTAGCATCATTCCTTCAAAGAAATCCCAGGGCTGATCTCCTTCAGAATGGACTGGTTGTGTGTGTATGTGTTTAATTATACATATGTATGTATAACACATTTTCTGTATTTATCCATTTGCTGAGGGACACTTAGGTTGCTTCCATGTCTTGTTTATTGTAAATAATGCTGCTATGAACATTGGTGTGCATGGATCTTTTCCATTGAGTGTTTCCATTTTCTTCCTTCTTGTTTCTTCTCATTCTTTTTTGTATGCTCACCATAAATTTTAGGAATCCCAGGTTTGGACTCGTCTTCTCACTCCCTTTGGGATTGCATTCATTCATTCAAATATTTCTTGAATTCCTACTGTAAGTAAGGCAGAGTTCCTGCTCATTGAACTTATAGTCCAGAGGTAGCAACTTTTACGTATGTGCTAATGACCACTAGGACTAGAAGTCTAACCCAGATCTTTCTTTCTATGACTCATAGAACCAATGCCTGCTGGACGTTCCTACTTGCATGTCTCAAACAGAATTGTTCCTCTTTCCATCCCCATCCAAACATTCTCTTTGGAGACTGGTGTTCTGTCTACTCAGTCACCCAACAGCAACTTGGGAGATCTCTTGGCTCCTTCTCCTTTAGCTTATGCATCCAGTTTGTCACCCAAGTTAATTGTATCTTTTTGAATCTGACTCAGATCTGTCTTTGATGTATTCCATTCTCAATGTGTCCACCCTAATTAGGTCCTTGTCATTGCTTGCTTTGTAACTGTTGTTCTTGCCTCTACACTGGCCCTTTTATTTTTTTCTGTATATTTCCCAAATATGTCTAAAATGCAAATGTAATCATGTCCCCTATCCAATTAAAAAGCTCAGTTCCCTGTTGCCTCCTGACAGTATCCAAACTCTGTGGCATGATGTGCTAAGCAACATACCAGGCACACACAGCATGTGATGCTCTGTTCTTCACACGCTTCCTTACCGGCCAGATTGTGCATTTATAAATAAGTACTAAGGTGTTCCCTGAACATGGAGTCTTCTCCTAAGCCTTTGTGCCTGAGGCTGCTCTTCCTCTTCTTGGAATGTTCTTTTTTCTCTCAACTAATTTTTTTTTTCTTTAAGACCTAGCTGAGTGTCATGTTGACGGGAAAGTGTTATTCACTCAGTCATGTCTAATTCTTTGTAACCCATGGACTGTAGCCTGCCAGGATTCTCTCTCCATGGGATTTCCCAGGCAAGAATACTGGAGTGGGTAGCCATTCCCTTCTCAAGGGGATCTTCCCAACCCAGAGATCTAACCCAGGTCTCCCTCATTGCAGGCAATTCTTTACCACCTGAGCCACCAGGAAGGCCTCATGTTGACTAGAAGCCTTTGCTAAACTACCAGTGTGGGTGAGGTAACCTCCTGTGAGACTTCCTCTCACAGAGGACTCACCACACATGCTAATTCCAGTATACTCTAGGCAGTCAATATTTGTTTATTGACTGATTAATTAATGAATAGTGAACATAATCTCCTAAATGTTAGAACCAGGGAGTTGTAATGTTAAAAGGGATCTTACTGAACATCTAATTTACCCAGGAAGAAACTTAAACTAGTCATAGTTCTCATGAGTCCTATTCCTTTTCTTTCCATTATTTCCAAAATTTATAGTTTCATATTTCTCATTTGATTAAAGTAAGGTATCTTTGTTATAGAGTTTTGCTAGAAGGTGACCAAAGTTACCTCAAAGCATTAATACAGTGACTATCAGAGGAGATACAGCATGTCGGTACTACTAACTCATCAATTCCGATATATAAATGCACAAATATGTCCTACCAGTACTTAACAGCCCACTTTTCTCTCATGACATCACCATTTAAAAGCTATTCTTCCTTAAAAGAGAGCAGATAATAAGTATTTCTCAGGGAGAATTTTCCTTCTTCTCTTCCCTTTTCATTGCAGTCTTTTTCTTATCATTATCATCATTAGTAGTCAGATAATTGAACCAATGAGCAAAAAGGTTGCTGACATATCAGAAACCAACCAAAAAACTACAGCATGGGTTGGTGGGCACGTGTTTAAGAAGTAACAAATATAATTTGGCAGGTACAGCCTAGAATAATGGCAGGAAAACAGGAACATAGTGATTTATAACTAAGAGCCACTAAAAAGAAAGGGAGGGATTTTATATTCAATTTGATTGAAGAGACCAACACAAGAAGAAAGAAATATGAAAAAATACAATGTCTGAAAATGATGTTGGTAAGCAAATTTGTGAAGAAAAATAAGAAATTAAACTACAAATATTTAACATAGGCACTACTTTATGAGTGTTACACATGTTGTAGATTCTTGTAACAACCCCATGAGGGAAGTATTTTATTATTTCAGAAGAGAAAACAGCCTTAGAAAGCTTCAAAAACCTACTGAATCCCTCACAGATTTCACACTCAAGTGGTCCATTACTATTTACAGTTAAATAATAATTAACCTTTATAAAATTTTTAATTTTCAAAAGAATATCCATACATAATTTTATTAATCCTCAGAAGAGTCCTGTTATTATTCCTATTTTTAGATAAGGAAAGGGAGCCCTAGGGAGGTTAGGACTCAATCACGGTTGCTTAAACCTACTTGTAATCATGTACAAGTAGGTTTTAAACCCAGTCAGCTTCTTCGACTACGGCATGCAAGCCTCTAAGAAGATAAATCATAACTAAAAATGGATAACAGAGACAGGCCCAAATCCCTTAAATTCATTTTTCTCCACAAAAATATGTATTTGTTGACAGCTTTATTGAGATATAATTCACATGCCATCATGTTTTTCCATTTAAAGTACACACTTCGATGGTCTCTAGTATATTTGAAATTGTATATCCATCACCAGATTATAGTTTGGGACCATTTCAGCACCTCCACCCACTGAAACTCCACTACCATTAGCTGTCATTTTATGTTGTCTCCCACCACCCAATCCTTAACAAATCCTTAACAATCTACTTTCTGTCTCTATGGATCTGCATTCCACATAAATGGAATCATGGAATATGTCTGGCTTCTTTCCTATTGCCGTATTTTAAGGTCCATTCATGTGGTAGCTGTACTTCTCTCCTTTTAGTGGCTGTGTTGTGTTCCATTGTATTCCACTGTCTGGATATTCCGCATTTTATTTATGCCTTCATCCATTGATGAACATTTGCATTGTTTCCACTTTTGGATTATCATGAATACAATGCTATGACTATTCATGTACAAGATTTTGTGTGAAAGTTATGCATTTTAAAACAAATTCCTGTTTTCACAAGTGTCCTAATGGCTAGTCCCACAGAGGACTGGCCTCATGAAATGCTCTGGAAAACAGACCAACCATTTCTATGGTCAAATAAGTTTGGTTCAAAATAAACCCTCCTTTGCTCCTTTAGAGTCACATTCCACAATAAAAGGACTAAGAAAACCTGCTCTAAGGAAACCTGCTTAACTTCTTTGGCTAGTATTCCTCCAACTTTTATAATACTGGAACCTTCCTTCACAGAACACTAGTAACATTCTGAGGAACTGGTACACTAGGGAACACATTTTGGGAAAGGCTGCTCTAAATATTTAGCAAAGAGAGCCCCTTGGGAAGTGAAGCAGAATGCTTGGCACTCGTTCTGGGATGCTCCCTTTCCTTCATGTGATCCAGCATCTTTGCCTATGACACCCACTGTATAATAATGGCTCCATTTCTATTTTGGGTTGGGGAAAATAGGTTAAAATTTTCTCTTAAAATATGGCTTTTTGGGGGTAAAAATAGTCAGCAGGTTGCTCTGACACTGTCTCAGCAGAGTGCAGGGTTAGTCAGTGACTGTCAGTGCTAGGATATAGATGCCCTGACCATGTGCTTCACACCATTGCCATCTCTGCGATTTCCGTAGCACCTGGCAGAGGGTTTGGCAGAGAGTCAGCACTCAAACTGTTGATGAATGAGTGTGTGTCGATGATAAAAATGTGTTGGGACCCAGTGTTTCACAGATGAAAATACAATCTCCCACAGGACTGTGAGGTTTTCCCAGGTGGTTCAGTGATAAAGAATCTGCCTGTCAATGTAGGAGATGCGGGTTTGATCCCAGGGTCAGGAAAATCCCCTGGAGAAGGAAATGGTAGCCCACTCCAGTAGTCTTGCTAGGAGACTCTCATGGACAGAGGAGCCGGTGGGCTGCAGCCCATGGGGTCACAAAGGAGTTGGGCACAACTGAGTGATTAAAAAACAACAAAGGACTGTGATTTGCTGAAGTTAACATAGCTGCTAGCTGTAGCACCAGAACAGGTCCAGAACACACCAGTGAACGGGTTCCCTGGCTTGCAATTCTCTATGCTCTCTGATATGAACATCTTTGGATTAAAAAACTTATTTATTAAACTAAATTTCAGATGAAACTTTTAAAATGTTTTTACATTATTTATTTATTTTAGTGAAAAAGGCTTGAACAAGGCTAACAGGGAACTGTGCCAAGAAATCAAGGTCTGAGGTTTTCCTTCCTTGGAGTGATGCAATCTGGGAAAGTAAGTCCTGGTCCCCATGGGAGGCCAAAACTGCCAGGGCCTAAGTAACAAACAGGGAAGAGAAATACGAAGACCACAGATGAGAACTGGATGGCAAACATCATGTAGCGTTTTGTTGGGCTGCCATGCATTTTCAGCACTACTTTTTTACACACCCAGTTTTCTGAGTGGCAAAACTATCATGAAAAGAAAATTGTCTAAATATGTTCCATGCTGAACACCTTGCAAAGATGAACAGCTTGCTTTCCCTTCGTGTTTTTCCTGGGTCACTCAGCCTTGCTATCATATGTGAACCAGGCTTTCTTCTTTTTTGAACCAGGCTTTCAACACTGGAGAAAAACATCACATATGTATTAGAGGAAACTATAATCAAAACAAATTAGACACCCAAAGAAGAATAAGGCTGCTTAAGTTATTCACTGATATTCATAAGACAACTCTCAAAAATCAATCAGTATCTATTTTTACAGCTTATTGTATAGGCCGGCCGTCAGTTATGTCCGCCTCTTTGTGACCCCACAGACTGCAGCCTGCCAGGCTTCTTTGCCCATGGGATTTCCCAGGCAAGAATACTGGAGTTGCCATTTTCTACTCTAAGGAATTTTCCCAACCCAGGGATCAAACCCATGTCTCCTGCATTGGCAACGGATTCTTGACCACTGAACCAACAGGAGATAGGGCCTCTCAGGTGGTCAGGTGGTGCAGTGGTAAAGAATCCGCCTGCCAAAGCAGGAGACATGAAAGGTGCAGGGAAGATTCCATGGACAGAGGAGCCTGGTGGGTTACAGTCCATAGTGTCACAAAGAGCCAGAGGTAACTGAGCATACGCACATCTGTTTTTACAGGAAGACACTGTCATATTGGAAAGTAAATGTAAAGCTCAGGAATCCCTTTTGTGTCTCAGAGACATTGATTTTGATTCTGTTTGCCATTTTAGATATAATTTTAATATACTTGATATGGAAAACTTCAAGTCAGTTGATTTTGTAAAGCATTTTTTGAATCATTTTGCTCCTTTTCACTAGAAGTTATGAAAGTGCCAAACAGTTCTTTTGGGTTTGTCTCTGGGTCCCCAGATTCACCTTCGACTTATTTTCCTGAGCCATAACTGAATACCTAAAATAGAAGTTCCTTTTCTGGAAATGAGGATCAGATGTGAAAAGCAATCTTTCTACCATGTGTTGCAGAAAACCACTAGCATGGATGCCGATTATAAACCAGAGGTCAGTGCCCTTTGTGGGGTAGAGAACCGCTGTTTCCCTTCACCCCCACTCCTCTGTCCAACCCTGGCCCCCTAGCCAGCAGAGGAAAGGGATTTGATCCTCACCAGTAGAATTAGCTGGATATGGCCCTGGCCGTCTGACTCTGGGAAATGGGCAGTTTAATCCCTACATGTGGCTTTCTGTAACACTTTTCCTGTGCAGTTTTCTAGCAGTGCAGGGGCAGTTCCCATCCTTTTTTTGCTTACCATTGCTAGATAATCCTTTTTATTATTCTGATACCCGAGGAAAGAGATTTAGGTAAAGCCACATCTGACAGGTGATATAACCCTTCATTAGAGACAGCAACATCTGTAAGATTGAAATGAAGACTGGGGAAATGGGCTGAGGTGGAGGATGGCTGGATTTGGAGTGACACATTTCTGCTTTTGTCTTCATCAACTGACTCTGCTAGAAGTCACTTCTGGAGAGGGCCTCAGTCACTTCTGGAGGGGGGCCTCAGTTTTTCCACTTGGTCAGGTGGGATTAACTCAGCCAGCCCTGAACCAACTCATAAAATTGTCAAGAGAATAATAATAACCTCATAGACTTGCATATCTTTAAAATCATTGAAAAGAATTGTGCAAATATGACAGATATCAAGGGAACATTTCATGCAAGGATGGGCTTAATAAAGGACAGAAACATTAAGGACTTAACAGGAGCAGAAGAGATTAAAAAGTGGTGGCAAGAATGCACAGAAGAACTATACAAAAAAAAGGTCTTAATCACCTGGATAGCCGTGATAGTGAGGTCACTCACCTAGAGTCAGACATCTTGGAGTGTGAAGGACCTTAGGCAGCATTACTACAAACAAAGCTAGTGGAGGTGATGGAATTCCAGTTGAGCTATTTCAAACCCTAAAAGATGATGCTGTTACAGTGCTGCACTCAATATGCCAGCAAACTTGGAAAACTCAGCAGTGGCCACAGGGCTGGAAAAGGTCAGTATTCATTCCAGTCCCAAAGAAGGACAATGCCAAAGAATGTTCAAACTACTGTACATTTGCACTGGTTCCACATGCTAGCAAGGTTGTGCTCAAAATCCTTCAAGCTAGACTTCAGCAGTACATAAACAGAGAACTTCCAGATGTACAAGCTGGCTTTCAAAGAGACAGAGGAACCAGAGATCAAATTGCCAACACTTGCCAGATCATAGAAAAAGCAAGGGAATTCCAGGAAAACATCTACTTCTGCATCACTGACTTCATTCACAGCCTTTGACTGTGTGGATCACAATAAACTATGGAATATTCTTGAAGAGACAGGAGTACTAGATCACCTTACCCATTTCCTGAGAAACTTGTAGTCAGGCCAAGAAGCAATAGTTAGAACCGGACATGAAACAACTGACTAATTCAAAAGTGGGAAAGGATTACGACAAGGATATCACCCTGTTTATTTAACTTATATGCAGAGTACATCATTCAAAATGCTGGGCTGGATGAATTCCAAGCTGGAATCAGTACTGCCAGGAGAAATATCAACAACCTCAGATATGCAGATGACACCACTCTAATGGCAGAAAGTGAATAGGAACTTAAAGAGCCTCTTGATGAGGGTGAAAGGGGAGAGTGAAATGCTGACTTGAAACTCAACACTAAGAAACTAAGATCATGGCATCTGGTCCCGTCACTTCATGGCAAATAGAAGGGGAAAAAATGGAAGCAGTGACAGATTTTATTTTCTTAGGCTCTAAAATCACTGCTGATGGTGATTAAAGCCATGAAATTAAAAGACGCTTGCTCCTTGGAAGGAAAGCTATGGCAAACCTAGATAGCGTGTTACAAAGCAGAAACATTACTTTGCTGACAAAAGTCCATGGTCAAAGCTATGGCTTTTCCAGTAATCATGTATGGATGTGAGAGGTGAACCATAAAGAAGGCTGAGTGCTGAAGAATTGATGTTTTCGAATTGTAGTGCTGAAGACTCTTGTGAATCCCCTGGACTGTAAGGAAATTAAATTAGTCAACCCTAAAGGAAATTCAGTTCAGTTCAGTTGCTCAGTCATGTCCGACTCTCTGCAACCCCATGAATCGCAGCACGCCAGGCCTCCCTGTCCATCACCAACTCCTGGAGTTCACTCACACTCACATCCATTAAGTCAGTGATGCCATCCAGCCACCTCATCCTCTGTTGTCCCCTTCTCCTCCTGCCCCCAATCCCTCCCAGCATCAGAGTCTTTTCCAGTGAGTCAACTCTTCGCATGAAGTGGCCAAAGTACTGGAGTTTCAGCTTTAGCATCAATTCTTCCAAAGAAATCCCAGGGCTGATCTCCTTCAGAATGGACTGGTTGGATCTCCTTGCAGTCCAAGGGACTCTCAAGAGTCTTCTCCATCACCACAGTTCAAAAGCATCAATTCTTCGGTGTTCAGGCTTCTTCGCAGTCCAAGTCTCACATCCATACATGACCACTGGAAAAATCATAGCCTTGACTAGACGGGCCTTTGTTGGCAAAGTAATGTCTCTGCTTTTCAATATGCTATCTAGGTTGGTCATAACTTTCTTTCCAAGGAGTAAGCGTCTTTTAATTTCATGGCTGCAGTCACCATCTGCAGTGATTTTGGAGCCGAAAAAATAAAGTCTGACACTGTTTCCACTGTTTCCCCATCTATTTCCCATGAAGTGATGGCACCAGATGCCATGATCTTTGTTTTCTAAATGTTGAGCTTTAAGCCAACTTTTTCACTCTCCTCTTTCACTTTCATCAAGGGGCTTTTGAGTTCCTCTTCACTTTCTACCATAAGGGTGTTGCCATCTGCATATCTGAGGCTATTGATATTTCTCCCAGCAATCTTGATTCCAGCTTGTGCTTCTTCCAGCCCAGCGTTTCTCATGATTTACTCTGCATATGAATTAAATAAGCAGGGTGACAATATACAACCTCGACATACTCCTTTTCCTATTTGGAACCAGTCTGTTCCATGTCCAGTTGTAATTGTTGCTTCCGGACCTGCATACAGATTTCTCAAGAGGCAGGTCAGGTGGTCTGGTATTCCCATCTCTTTCAGAATTTTCCACAGTTTATTGTGATCCACACAGTCAAAGGCTTTGGCATAGTCAATAAAGCAGAAATAGATGTTTTTCTGGAACTCTCTTGCTTTTTTGATGGTCCAGCAGATGTTGGCAATTTGATCTCTGGTTCCTTTGTCTTTTCTAAAACCAGCTTGAATATCTGGAAGTTCACGGTTCACGTATTGCTGAAGCCTGGCTTGGAGAATTTTGAGCATTACTTTACTAGTGTGTGAGATGAGTGCAATTGTGCAGTAGTTTGAACATTCTTTGGCATTGCCTTTTTTGGGGATTGGAATGAAAACTGACCTTTTCCAGTCCTGTGGCCACTGCTGAGTTTTCCAAATTTGCTGGCATATTGAGTGCAGCACTTTCACAGCATCATCTTTCAGGATTTGAAATAGCTCAACTGGAATTCCATCACCTCCACTAGCTTTGTTCATAGTGATGCTTTCTAAGGCCCACTTGACTTCACATTCCAGGATGTCTGGCTCTAAGTGAGTGATCACACCATCGTGATTATCTGGGTCATGAAGATCTTTTTTTGTACAGTTCTTCTGTGTATTCTTGCCACCTCTTCTTAACATCTTCTGCTTCTGTTAGGTCCATACCATTTCTGTTCTTTATCGAGCCCATCTTTGCATGAAATGTTCCCTTGGTATCTCTAATTTTCTTGAAGAGATCTCTAGTCTTTCCCATTCTGTTGTTTTCCCCTATTTCTTTGCATTCATCGCTGAGGAAGGCTTTCTTATCTCTTCTTGCTATTTTTTGGAACTCTGCATTCAGATGCTTATATCTTTCCTTTGCTTTCTTATCTCTTCTTGCTATTTTTTGGAACTCTGCATTCAGATGCTTATATCTTTCCTTTTCTCCTTTGCTTTTCACTTCGCTTCTTTTCACAGCTATTTGTAAGGCCTCCCCAGACAGCCTTTTTGCTTTTTTGCATTTCTTTTCCATGGGGATGGTCTTGATCCCTGTCTCCTGTACAATGTCACGAACCTCAGTCCATAGTTTATCAGGCACTGTATCTATCAGATCTAGTCCCTTAAATCTATTTCTCACTTCCACTGCATAATCATAAGGGATTTGATTTAGGTCATACCTGAATGGTCTAGTGGTTTTCCCCACTTTCTTCAATTTCAGTCTGAATTTGGCAATAAGGAGTTCATGATCTGAGCCACAGTCAGCTCCTGGTCTTGTTTTTGTTGACTGAAATTAACCCTGAATATTCACTGGAAGGACTGATGCTAAAGCTGAAGCTCCAGTACTTTGGCCTCCTGATGCAAAGAGCCAACTCATTGGAAAAGACCTTGATGCTGGGAAAGATTGAAGGCAAAAGGAGAAGGGGATAGAACAGGTTGAGGTGGGTTGGATGGCATCACTGATTCAACGGACATGAATTTGAACAAACTCCAGGAGATAGTGAAGAACAGGGAAGCCTGGCAGGCTGCAGTCCATGAGGTGGCAAAGAGTTGGACACGGCTTAGTGACTGAACAACAGCAACAACAGATATTATTAGTTACTATGTCAAAGTCTTTGAACTATGCTCTTACAATTTTAACAAAGAGATTTTCAGAGAATAGTAGTCTCCCTCATGTACAAGATGTAACTTTAGAGACTCACCCAAGTGCATTGGTGATTAAGGGAATATTCGTGGAAGGTTATGGACTTTGGAAGGACACGGACTTTGGAAGGACACCGACCTGGGTTTGAGGCCAATCCTCATAATGTTGGGCACATTATTTAACCTCAGTTTCCTCAAAGGTAAATTGAGGAAACTTTGCCTGCTTTACTTTACTCTGGTAGAGATTCAGTGATATAATGTATTAATATATACAGCACCAGTGAAGTTAGCCTGAGTTTCATGGAGCCATTGGGTCCGGGAGATGTAAATATATACATCACCTTGCGGAGAAGGACTTGGAACCCAGTAAATTTCATTCCTTTCCCATTTTGCAGATTCTTCTGTAGAGACAATGCTCTGCTTTAAATTAAACACAGGAGGAATCTTTATTGTGGGTTGGTCTTGGGTTTGACTGAGACTATAATACAGTTTGTCCCATCCACATCTGACATCTAAGCTATTTGGCTCTCACTTAACCAACAAGAAAACTTCGGCACTATGGATCCATGTTGGAGATCTGATCATGAATTCACTCATTGAGCATATTCTAAGGGCTCAGCTGATTCATTTAATATTTGAGAGAGAGGATACATTCGCTATAAAATCTAGGGAAATGCATAGTTCTACCCTTCCTGTTTAATATAATCACAAATGCACACATCCAAGTGGCAGAGATGAAATGTATCTGTTCCGTCCAGCCTTTTTGTGGATGAAGAAGCTTCAGGGACTTGCTGATACGGAGCCCAGGCCTGACTCCCAGGCTTGTACTTTACAGCTGCCGAGTGTCTAAGCACCATGAGCCTCAAAAGAGCCATTTACTTAGCTTATTCTTTCCTCTCTTCCTTCCAGGAATTTGTTATATGGGGCAGGATACATACTTGCAGTAAAACCTTTTCAAGTTTCATGAAAAAGCCTGGTGCCTCCTAGAAAAAGGCCTGTTTTTTTTTTTTTTTTTTTTTTTTTAAAAGCATCTAAACCTAAAAAGCAAAAAACCTGCAATGTCCTCTGGAGACCTCAGAGCTGACGTCAGGGCCCAGTTACAGAGACCAGCTCACCTCAGTGCCTGGGAGCATCTATTTCTCCCCAGCGCTTCGGTGGTGGTCTCTGTTTTGGTTTCCTAGTCATGTGTTTAGCTTAATCTGATAAGCTACCTCAAATCCTTTCGAAAGTAAGCAGGTTGTAAATCCTAGATACATAAGACTACCACAAGCCTGGCTTCTGGCTCCTGACAAGGACAGGGACCTGTAACCTACACCCTACCCTCGCCTCCTAGGTGCCTCGTGACTGCTTGTGTCCCCACTTCCGGAGCCTGGCTTACAGTCCTTGGGCAGCTGTGAACGCACTGGGGATAAACAGTGTCCCAACAGTTTGTTTTCTTCCCTGAAGATGGGACAGGTGGGGAGAGGCAGTGTGATCGTTAGAAACATACCTTATTATTGGGCTTCCTGGGTGGCACTAGTGGTAAAGAATCCATCTGCCAATGCAGGAGACATAAGAGATGTGGGTTCAGTCCCTGGGTCAGGAAGGTCCCCTGGAGGAGGGCACGGCAAACCACTCCAGTGTTCTTGCCTGCAGAATCCCATGGACAGAGGAGCCCGATGGGCTACAGTCCACAAGGTCGCAGAGTGAGACACGACTGAAGTGACTTAGCACACAGCACACATCAATCTCACCAGAACCCCCCACCTTCTGTCCTCTTTGCAGAGTTGGATGACAAGTTGCTTGCCGTATGAATTAGCCCTAAACAGATTCCCGAGCCTGAAACTTCATCCAACCCAGCAGCCAAACCAGAACTTGGTGGCAGCTCTGAACTTTTCTTCTGTGTCCTCTGACAATCTCTTGATCAGTCCTATTATTCTCATCATCTAAACCAGTGGTTTTCAAGTCTGGAGATGCATTAGAATCACCTGGAAGGCTTTAACACCACGGATGCCTGGGACACATCTATACACATTCTGATTCAGTGGTCTGGGGGTGGGACCCGGGCAATCCATATTTTCAAAACTCCCCAGAGAAGTATAGGGGTCAGCCAGGGTTGAGAACTGTTTGTCTCAACCCAACGTTAACCAATCCTACCCTTTCAATAAAGATGGCCATTTTTTTGGTCATGGTCTTGCAATGTCTCTCTTGGGCTATTGCAACAACCTCGCAGCTGACTTCCTACCTCCTGTCTTTCCCAAGCCATCAGTAATGACACAGTTTATCTCTTTGTCACACTAATTTGACCTTTTAAAGCCTCATGTCCCAAAGTTCTCCTTTCCATCATGTGGAAATCATATCTTACCTGCAGAATGGCAATCATTAACACTTATTCAGGAGTTACTAAATGCCTAGGCACTGTGCCAAACATAAATATTTTATTTGATCCTCACAGCAACATAGTGAGGTAAGTAGTGGCATTATCCCCATTTTACAGAGAGGAGATAGAGCTTTCAAGAGGTAAGTACATTGCTCAGTTTTAGGCAGAGTATGTGATGAAAGCAGAATTTAAGTGCAGGTGTATCTGTACTCTTAACCATTAAAATGTTTTACCTTTTGTTTAGGTTAAAGATAGAAGAATGAAAGGCTTTGAGGAGTCTTCCTATTCTGTATCAGATTTCCAATTAATTCCCCCATTTACAGCCCCATGCCTAACTCCTGGCCAGGCTATGTATAGCCTCAAGTTTATAGCTTCTTCTTTTTATTTGGAAGGATAAAAGAGGCTTACATTTGAAAGTACAAAGAGAGTAGGAGAGAGGACATTAGCTGATGAAATATTTCAATCATGTTTTAAAAGCCAGAAAAAGGATAGAGGAGAGTTGTCTGATATAGCTGGGCTGAAGTTGCCGAATCTTAAGAGACAAGCAGAGGGGTACCAACAAGGAGAGAGTAGGATAGTCCTGTAGAATCCTGGAGAAGCCCTGAAATTGAGGACTCTAATACAGGAGAGGGTATGGGGAGAAGTTTAAGAATTTGTGAACAGTCTATCTACTCTGCTTCCAGCCCCATTGTAATAACTTGGCAGCTATGTAATCGTTACTCCATAGTCAGGAGGCAGATTTATATTTTGGAGGGAGAAGAGGAGAGAAAAGGCTTAGGATTTGGAAATAACATACACAGCCTGGCCAGGGGTTAGGCATGGAACTGTAAATGAGGGAATTAATTGGAAATCTTCATTCAGAATGGGCAGATTCCTCAAAGCCTTTCCCGAATGTTCCTCTGAATGCAGTATCTTTCAGACAAGAAATAGGAGGATTCTTTGCTAGAGAAACTGAGCATTTCCCAAGAAAACATGGTCACATATCAGCATTTAGAAGATCATCCCTCAAAAAAGCATAATTTCCTAACCCAGCACCCCAAGTGGATTTCATGGGGAATGGCCTATGAGAGGGGAGTCCTGTATGAGATTTCTGTTGCTGCTATAACAAATTATGATTGGCCTTTCGCATCTGTGGGGTCTGTATCCACAGATTCAACTAAAGGGAAGGTGGAACATATTTGAAAAAATTCTAGAAAGTTCCAAAAACCAAAACTTGAATTTTGGTTCCAAAAACCAAAACTGGCAATTTTTTACTTAGCATTTACGTTATATTTACAGCTACTTACATATAGTTTACATTGTCTGAGGTATTATAAGTCATCTAGAGATGATATAAAGTATATGGGAGGGTGTGTGCAGGTTATCTGCAAATATTATGCCATGTTACATTAAAGACTTGTGTATCCACAAATTTTGATATCTGAACGGGGCTCTGGAACCAAAATGGTGTGGATACTGAGGATGACTGCTCTACAAATTTAGACTATTCTAAAATAAAATGGTTATTAAAAAAAATGTGTTTTGGGGGTGGAGTAGGAATGAAGTTGTGGGGTAGAGGCTTCTTGAAAATTATATTTTTAAACCATGTATATATATATTTCTAAAATATATATTTATATATATATATGGCTTATCGTCTTTTCTTGTGTTCTTCTTCTGGAAAGTCTTCCATCTCTGCCTAGTGAAATATGTCTCAAATATTTAAGACCCAGGTCAAATGCTAAGGTTTTTGAAGTTTGTGCCAGCTCCCTCAAGCAAAATTAATCACTGCCCCATACTGGGTTACCTTTGCCTCTTGCACTCACTGCTATTATAATTATAGATAGGTCACACTGCATCATTACTACTTGTTTAGTATCTGTCTCCCCTACCAGGATGTGAGTTCCTTGAGGGCAGAAATTGTCTTATTCATCTTTTTATCCCCAGAAATAACACAGTACCTGGCTCATAATTGATATTCAAGAAATATATATTGAGTTGATGACTAGAGAAAAATGAATCAACAAGTGAATAAATTAATGGGAGGAGCAATTTACTAGAAAGTCAGGGTTTACTTTCATCCTAAGGTCGAAGAAAGGAGACAGAATTGTACTTAATTTTCCTGATAACTATGAATACTATTAAGTCTTAGTCCAAATAGGGGATCAGATCAAGAAAATTACTGTCTTGGTACACAGAGAGGGAAGAAAAGCTGGTGCCTCAACATTGGGCTTGTCCGCATACAACAGTGTATTTGAATTTAATATAAGCTAAAAATATAACTTCATACTATATTCATAATAAAGCAAGATAATGTACTCACCAAAATTATGAAGAAAATACTATTTTGTCTATTAAAATAATAGAATAAATTACCTGGGACAAAGCTGACATAATGATACAAAATATACAAAATAAATGTTTAACAGTTTTTTTTTTTTTAGCAGCTTTATTCATAATTGCCAAAACTTAGAGTCAACCAAGATATCCTTCAGGAAGTGAATGGATAAATAAACTGTGGTACATCCAGACAATGAAACATTATTCAGTGATAGTAAGAAATGAGCTATCAAGCCATGAAAAGTCATGGAAGAAACTTGAGTGAATATTATGATGTGAAAGAAGCCAATCTGAAAAAGCTGCATGCTGTATGACATGACATTCTTGAACAGGCAAAATGATACAGACAGTACAAAGATCACTGATTGCCAGAGACTGGGGTGAAGGGTTAAAAAGTGGAACATGGAGGATTTTGAGGGCAGGGGAAATGCTCTGTGATACTATAATGGTAAATACATGTTATTATACATTTGTTCAGATCCCTAAAACATGTAACACCAGAGTGAACCCTAAAGCAAACTATGGACTCTGGGTGATTATGAGGTGTTAATGTAAGTTCATCGGTTATAGCAAATGTTCACTCTTATGGAGAATGTTGATAACGGGGAGACTATGCATGGGATTAGAAGCAGTGGGTATATGGGAAATCTCTGTACCGTCCTCTCAATGTTGCTGTGAACCTAAAACTGCTGTAGTATTAAGCAGTATTAAGTGAAGTATTAAGTATATATTAAAATCATCTTTTCCAATAAGTGCAGTGAATCTAGCATAGTAAGAGCTAGAAACTAGCCTTGTTTAAACACCAATTTAAAGCCTGCTTTGCCAAGTCATATATTTCTACGGTGTCTGACTTCCTATTTCTTTTAGAATAAAATTCTGTCTTCACCATGGTCTCTAAAAGCATCCGAGACGTGGCCCCTTCTTGCTTCCCTCTGTCCTCACTTTTCCCCTCCCTGCTCTCCTGACCTCTTCCTTGACCACCTTCTGCTCTTGCCTGTCTCAAGAGCCCAACACATGCTCTCTTCCTGCTGTGCTCTTCCCTACTCTTTTACACATTGACCATCTTTTCTATTTCAGCTCAAATGGCCCCTCCCCAGGGACACTCTCCCTGGCCACCTTATCTCAAACAGCACCACCCCAAGTTGCTCCTTCTTACATCATTCTAGCTCCTTGATTACATGTATCACACTTGGTAATTATTATGCTAATGTATTCCCTTGTTTTTAAGATTTCAACTTTTATTTGTTTGTGTTTTGTCTGTCTCCATGCTAGAAAAGAAGTACCACCTCAGCCTGAGATAGCTAGCATGTCCTGAATCCAAGTTTAAAGGCTGAGGTCTTCATGACCCTGTGCTGGGGGTCCCTGGAGAGGGATCAGGGAAGGTGTACAAAGAAAGGAAAGATGCTTGACTCAATATTCTCTCTTTAGTCCACTGAGTGGCCCAGGTCTGAGAGAGGCTGTGCCTCAGGGATCGTTATTAGGGATTCACTATTTTTTTCCTCTTTGGGTATAAAACAGTTGTCTCCCAATCCATAATACGTGCCCTAATGTGTCATTTTCAGACATTCAAATTCGAATGACTTTTCAGGAATGCTTCATGTGCAAACCTAGGAGACCAGCCTTCAGTTCAGTTCACTTCAGTCGCTCAGTCGTGTCCAACTCTTTGCGACCCCGTGAATCGCAGCATGCCAGGCCTCTCTGTCCATCACCAACTCCCGGAGTTCACTCAGACTCACGTCCATCGAGTCAGTGATGCCATCCAGCCATCTCATCCTCTGTCGTCCCCTTCTCCTCCTGCCCCCAATCCCTCCCAGCATCAGAGTCTTTTCCAATGAGTCAACTCTTCGCATGAGGTGGCCAAAGTACTGGAGTTTCAGCTTTAGCATCAATTCTTCCAAAGAAATCCCAGGGCTGATCTCCTTCAGAATGGACTGGTTGGATCTCCTTGCAGTCCAAGGGACTCTCAAGAGTCTTCTCCAACACCACAGTTCAAAAGCATCAATTCTTCGGCGCTCAGTGTTCTTCACAGTCCAACACTCACATCCATACATGAACACAGGAAAAAACATAGCCTTGACTAGACGGACCTTTGTTGGCAAAGTAATGTCTCTGCTTTTGAATATGCTGCCTAGGTTGGTCATAACTTTCCATCCAAGGAGTAAGCGTCTTTTAATTTCATGGCTGCAATCACCATCTGCAGTGATTTTGGAGCTGAGAAAATAAAGTCTGACACTGTTTCCACTGTTTCCCCATCTATTTCCCATGAAGGAGACCGTCCTTAGGGGTGACAAATGCCTGCATCTCAGGCACTTAGCACAGTGGGGGGTGGTTTCTTGCCTTCTTTACTAGTCCTTCATCTTGCATTCCCATTCTGCTGCTCCCGGATCCCGTGTCCTGACATTTCTGCGAGCCGCAGAGAGAATTTCTGAGCCAGCTCCTTCTAATAGGAAACACACCTTCCTGACTTGGGCCCCAGCAGAGGAGGCATTCCCAGCTGAACAAAAATACATGCATCGTTGTGCTTTCTAACAGAGCTCGCTTTTTTAACCCTTTCACTGTCATTTGAGCCACGATAAGAAAAAAGAAAAGTAACAGAGGGAAAAATCGTCTCTCATAAAAATGATGGCAACAAATTTAAGATTCAGAAGACAGGAAGAATCAATGCGAACTTACAGCAACGGTTTCCAATTGTCCAAATAGCTGTCTATGTTCCTTAGTTTTAAAATCCTTAGATTTTAAATACTGTGGTAAAGTACACATAACACAAAATTTACCATGTTAATCATTTTAAGTATATAGTTCAGTGACTTAGTATAGTCACATGGTAGTGTTACCATCACCACTGTCCATTTTGATTGTTTCATCCTCATAAATGGCAACTCTGCACTCACTACACAATAACTCCCCTTCCTTCTCCCCCCGAGTCCCTGGCAACCACCATTCTGTTTTCTGTCACTATGGATTTGACTGCTCTAGGTATCTCATATAAGTGGAATCACATAGCACTTTTTTTTTGGTGACTGCTTATTTTACTTACCATAATGCCCTCAAGTATCTTCCATGTTGTAGCATATGTCTGAGTTTCCTTCCCTTTTAAGGCGGGATAACATTCCATTGTAAGTGTATACCACATGCTTATCCATTCATCCATCAGTGGGCACTTGGATTGCTTCCACCTTTTGACTATTGAAAAGCATGCTACTATGAACAAGGGTGTACAAAAATCTGTTCAAGTCCCAGCTTTCAATTTTTTGATATATACCCAGAAGTGGAATTGCTGGAGCACACAGTAATTCTATTTTAAAATTTTGAAGAACTTGTTTTCTATTAGCATCCAAACCATTTTACATTTTCATCAACATCACACAAAAGTGTTAATTTCTCCACACATTTGTCAAAACGTGATTTTCTTTTTCTCTTCCTTCCCTTCCTTTTTTTTTCCTTTTTTTTATACCTGCAAGGAATTTTATTATTTTTTTAATTTTATTTTATTTTTAAACTTTACATAATTGTATTAGTTTTGCCAAATATCAAAATGAATCCGCCACAGGTAAAAATGTGTTCCCCATCCTGAACCCTCCTCCCTCCTCCCTCCCCATACCATCCCTCTGGGTCGTCCCAGTGCACTAGCCCCAAGCATCCAGTATCGTGCATCGAACCTGGACTTGCATCTCGTTTCATACATGATATTTTACATGTTTCAATGCCATTCTCCCAAATCTTCCCACCCTCTGCCTCTCCCATTGAGTCCATAAGACTGTTCTATACATCAGTGTCTCTTTTGCTGTCTTGTACACAGGGTTATTGTTACCATCTTTCTAAATTCCATATATATGCATTAGTATACTGTATTGGTGTTTTTCTTTCTGGCTTACTTCACTCTGTGTAATAGGCTCCAGTTTCATCCACCTCATTAGAACTGATTCAAATGTATTCTCTTTAATGGCTGAGTAATACTCCATTGTGTATATGTACCATAGTTTTCTTATCCATTCATCTGCTGATGGGCATCTAGGTTGCTTCCATGTCCTGGCTATTATAAACAGTGCTGCGATGAACATTGGGGTACACGTGTCTCTTTCCCTTCTGGTTTCCTCAGTGTGTATGCCCAGCAGTGGGATTGCTGGATCATAAGGCAGTTCTATTTCCAGTTTTTTAAGGAATCTCCACACTGTTCTCCATAGTGGCTGTACTAGTTTGCATTCCCACCAACACCTTCCTTTTTTGATAGTTCCATCTTAATGGATATGAAGTGGGATTTCACTCTAGTTTTTATTTGCATTTCCCTAGTGATTAGTGATGTTGAGCCGCTTCTCTTGTACTTGTTAGCCACTTAGATATCTGCTTTGGAGAAATGTTTATTCAAGATCTTTGTCCACTTTTTATTCAGGTTTTTTTTTGGTATTGTTTTTGAGTTATAGGAGTTCTTTGTATATTCTGAATATAAACCCTTTATCAAGCATATGATCTGGAACTATTTCCTTATTTCATGGTTTGTCTTTTCACTCTAGGTGGTATCCTTCAAAACATAAAAATTTTTAATTTTGATAAAATCCAGTGTATCTATATTTTCCTTTTTGTTGCTTGTACTTTTGGAGTCATATCCAAAAAATCACTGCCAATTCCATGTTTTCTTCAAAGAGTCATATAATTTTAGCATTTAAGTTTAAATTTTGATCTATTTTGATCTGATTTTTGTATATGGTATAAAGTAAGGATCCAACTTCATTGTTTGTCATGTAGGTACATGCCGTAATGAAATTTCTCTTCCCTACCTACTACATTTATATTTTCCAACTGCTTTTCACTGGCTAATAGGAAATCTATTTTTTCCATCATGGGGAAAAATAGCTATATAGCTGAGTGACTATATAGCTGAGTCCTCTTATTAGTTTGAATTTTTCAGTCGAATGTCCTAGAATTTTTAGGTAGACAGAAATATTATTTGCAAATACCTTATGAGATTTGGGAAACATTTGTTTTTAACCATGTCTTACTGAGAAGATGAACTTTCCTATTTTCAATAAAGAGAGGTTGTGATTAAAGTCAAAGATATATCTCTTTGAATTGTGTATCAGTTACTCTGGCACATCACAGCTCCTCTCTCTAAATATACTTCTAGCACCTGCCCTACTCAAAGTGCAGGCTCCAGACCAGCAGCTGCAGCATCACCTGGGAGCTTGTTAGAAATGCAAATCTTTGGGCTCCACCCCAGATCTCCTGAATCAGAATATGCATTTAAAATCCCTGCATAATTTGCACGCATGCTAAGATTTGATAGTAGTGCTTTAGAGATTAATGAAATAGCATCTCTTCCTTTCCTTTTAAGCTTTTCTTCCATTTCCCAACAGCAAGTCATTAGGTACTATAAATCCTAGAAAAAGGTCTTTCAGAAAGGGCAATATATCAACACATCTTTGACAGGGACACCAAGAATATGCAACAGGGAAAGAGTAATCTCTTCAGTAAATGGTGCTGGGAAATTGGATATCTACATGCAAAAGGATGAAACGGGACCCCTATTTTACACAACACCCAAACATTAACTTGAAATGGATTAAAGACTTAAAGTATAATACCTGAAACCATAAAAGGCCCTGAAGAAAAATAGGAAAAAGCTTCTTGACATTGGTCTTGGCACTGATTTATTTGAATCTGACATGAAAAGCACAGGCAACAAAAGCAAAAATAAACACGTGGGACTACATCAAACAAAACCCTTCTGTACAGCAGAGGAAACAGTCAACAAATAAGAAGGCAATCCATGGAATGAGAGGAAACATTTCCTAGCCATTTATCTGATAAGGAGTTAGTATTTCAAATATATCAGATACTCATAAAATTCAATGGCAAAAAAATCCCAAATAAGTGTGTTTAAAAGTGGACGAAGGAACTGAACAGACATTGCTGCAAAGTAGATATGCAAATGGCCAACACGTAACATGGAAAGGCACTCAACATCATTAATCATCAGGAAAATGCACATCAAAATTAGAATGCAATAGTGATATTTTCTTTCTTTGTGATATTTTTGAGGCAGTGCTGGCCTCATAAAATGAGTTCAAAAACACTCCTTCCTCTTCGATTTTTCCTTGGAATAATTTGAGGAGGAGAGGTGCCAACTCTTCTCTAAATATTTGGTTCTGGACTTTTGTTTACTGAGAGTTTTTAGATTACTGACTCAACTTCATTACTGGTAATTGGTCTGTTCATATTTTCTACTTCTTCCCGAATCAGTCTCTAGAGATTGTGCCTTTAAAATTTTGTCCATTTCCCCCTAGGTTGTCTATTTTATTGGCCTGCAGTGGTTCATAGGCCCTATATTACAAACCCACAGCTAACATCATACTCACTGGTAAACAGTATGGCACTCTCTGGGGTATAAACCATTATTGATCTTACATCTGGGTCTCCCTTCTAGAGTATCCACAATGTTTATTTCAGAAAAACTGAATTTTGAATTATAAAAATACATTAACCAAAAATGGGTGAACATATGTGCTTTTTTGACAACTAAATGTAGTCCCGGAGTCCTGCCTATATCATGGAAGGGAGGGAACAGACAGTCTCTAGACAATCTGAAAGTGTATTAAGTGGCTGTGTCCTCAGGGTTAAGCCTTGTATTCAAGAACCTGCTTGGTGGTCTCAAGGACAGCGGAGGTAATTCTCCCTTTTCAAGCTCTGGCTCTTTTCCCTTCCCCTGCCCATGTGCCCTTTCGTCCAGCGTTCGCCTGGCCCCAGAGCTGGGAGGCCCCACGGGAGTGTCAGATGCCAGGAGAAGACTAGAGTCCTGAACAATGATGTCTTCTCCGGGAGCTGAATCTGCAAAATAATCAGGCTTTCATCTTCCTGGACGAACAATCCTATACTTTTCTCTCTTAGGCTCTTATATCCAAAAGATTGCCTGACCCAGGGCGGGAAGGCAGAAGGAGGGGGAAAAAAAGTACGTAATATGGCATAAACATTCAGCTGGTGGCTGCAGTCGAGTGAAGGCCCGTTATACTTCGGGGAGGAGCGGCTGATGAGGGGATGTTTGAGGATCAGTTTTGGAAAGGGTCACTTCAAAGTTTAGGCTCTAGAGTCAGACTTGCAAGTAAGTTTAGAAAATATCCATCACCAACCAAACAGGAAGCCTCCCTGGGGCTGTCCTCTCTGAGCCGTACCTGACCATTCATTCACTCATTCAACATATTCAAGTGCCTGCTAGCCCCAGATACACACCCAGGACTGCATCCTTTGGCTCAGCTCCTAAATCTGTGAGTTCAGGCAGATGTTGGGTTTCTGGGGCTGCTGGTCACCAACTTAATTAAAAGCCTGGTTAAAAAAAAAAAAAAAGAACACCCCATTTCCCAAGCTTTCCCTGCTCTGAGGTAATTAAATGCATATCACTTGAGGAGAATCAAAACCTGCTTCGTTTTGTGTTGACAAGAGCTAGCTAGTGGTAAGTACTTGTTTTGTTGTACAAGTGCTTTTTAATTCTGCATTTAAATTCTGAGAGTCCCATAGATACTATCATTTGGAAACATGACTCTAAAAATAACAAATTATAAAGAAATTATAGCACAATAAGTATTTTTATCACTTTTTATGGTTTGCAATCAAGTTGACAAATTAAAAAATTGCTTGAGTATTAAAAAAAAAATCCTGTAATTAGTCCTCTTGTTTTCCATCATCTTGAAAGAGGATGAGCATTGCTGTGCATGATGCTTAACTATCAAGGAATACGTGAGAGGAGTGGTATCTTCTAGCTGAATAACCTTTATTTTAAAAAATCTTCATAATGGACGGGTGCCTTCTTGAAATAACTTTCAGCAGTGTTTTATGAAACTTTCTTAAACATAATATAATCAAATACACACCTTAAAGGTGCCTCTTCAGCTCTCCCCTATTCATCTCTGACTGTTATCACCAGAAATCCATTGTGGGCGGGCCCGGTCATCTTCCCAGTGGGACTGACCCCAATCCACCCTCCTTTGCCTTAACACCCCATTGTGTCTCTTCCATTCATTAATTTATTTTCCTTAAACTTTAATAAAAACAGATTTAAATAATCAACAAGAATGATTAATAGTCTAGGAGGGCATCTACTCACCATAATTTCCAGGATTATAAAAAAACAATTTATTTTTAGTTTATTAGGTAAACATTTCCAGAGCAGTGACATTATTTAATGTCTGCGATCGATGACATCAGACTTTTGGAAGGTCCATGGTCACAGTCTAATTTGAAAGTTACAGTTAGAATCTGATGAAATCACAGTGGGTGTTGCAAGAGGCACCCTTACTGAAATTTGAAGATTATTTTGAAACTGCTTAGTTAGTATATTCTTTTAAGTATATATTCCTATGTACTGCTCATGAATTATAATTAGCATGGATGTTCTTTCATACCATAAGTATTGTCAATGTCTTTTGTAAATACACATTTACTTCATAATTGCTCCATGTAACTGAACACCAGCCACGTACATGATCACTTTAACCACCTTACAACTCTGCCAAAGACTAAATTACAAAGGGAAAGGTGGGATTCTTTTCAACCAACTCTGTAATCCTCCATCAGGTACATTGCATTGTGGGATGTTTAGAATTCCAAGTTGTTCATTTCAATTTCTGTTTGATCTATGTACATTGTATTCATTTAATCTTCCTCTCTCTCCCTCCTTCTCTCTCTTCCTTTCTTCCTCCCTCTCTCTCCTCTTTTCTTTCTTTCTCTTTCTCTCCTGACCTCTAAATGTCAGGTACTGTTCTATGTTCTAAGAATATGCAGAAGTGTCAGAAAACAGTTTCTCAGAAGACGTCGGTTCAAATCCAGTTAATCAATGTCCTCAATTTGGAACAACTCAAAATGAGCCATATATTATTGAGCAGGAGTTGGCAACCAATCTTGTGAATAAATTTATATGCATCACAACTTCTGTGTAGCATTTCTAGGCAGGAATTTCATGTAATTGTGGGTGATCACTATTGGAAATTTATTTAAAAAGGAGAAATATTTTTGCCTTTTTTCATCTAAAGAGATGACGTGTTTTGAAATGTGCAAACTCTGACATGCTACAGAATGTAAAACGTTTTTGTTGCTGTTATTCATCAACATTGAGATGCTCTGATTTTTTCTATTTCTTCAGACTCTTGATCTGATTTTTTTTTTTCAAAGACAAATATAGGGGCCTTATTGTTTTGGAAAGTAGCACATAGATGAAAGTAATCTTCACCAATAGAACCTGGCCATGGTGAGACCTGAACTTTTCCCTCTCATTCCTTTCTTGGATAGTTACAGTCTCAATCCTGTAAACTTTCTTCAAAGACACTATTTAAAGGGAAACTACAACCACGTGGCTCAAACCATCCCTGTGAAATAGACACTGGCAATTCTATAGTATTTGGTTTCAATTACACAAAAATAAACACAAATTATATCCATTTAACTTTTATTTTAAATCATCTGCTGAGATTCTAGTCTTCTAGAAACTTAATTGTATATCAGATAACAATCCAAGTTAGAAAGATTATAGGTATAATGTAGGGCAGGGCAATAAAATGAATGAGGAACATTTTCTATAACTGTCAATGGAAACGAAATCTTTAGAAACAACTAAATGACTTTGGCCAAGTTAAACCTTGGCCAAACCAACTGGAGTTGATTGGTGATCTATTTGTGTAACTAGCTCTCCACATCAAGTGTCTGTTATGTATTGGACTCTTGACTATTGAATGACAATGTCCTTCACTTACCTGTTTAGCTACACTGGTGATCTACCTATCTACCTTATTTCCTGGCATTTTAAGGTATTTTTTTGGTATGTATCTGTTAGGATGTAGGTTTGGCTGCAACTGACAGAGACTCAAAGTAACAGTGGCTTAAATGAAGATAGAAGTTTTTCTTCTATATAAAAGTCCAGGGTGGTTAAAAACTGTCTTCCACTAAGTCATCAGTGGCCCCTTCTCCTTCTGCAGAGTCCAAGGTGACTTCACCCCTGTCTGTATTCCAGCCAACATGGAGGAGGCAGGTGAAGGGACTGCCATATCCCTTTAAGGGCACAACCCGGAAGCCACATGCATCACAACTGCTTGTATCCTCTCACTCTAAGTAGACCGTATAGTCTACCAGTGACCATCTGGCTACAAAGGACATATAAAATGTCTATATTTTGGTTGGCTATGTGCTCAGCTAAATAATCAAGTCCTACTAAGACAGAAGAAGGGGAGAATCAATATTAGGGAGCAACTAGTGGTTTTTTGGAGAAGGCAATGGCACCCCGCTCCAGTATTCTTGCCTGGAAAATACCATGGATGGAGGAGCCTGGAAAATACCATGGATGGAGGAGCCTGGTAGGCTGCAGTCCATGGGGTCGCTAAGAGTCAGACATGACTGAGTGACTTCACTTTCACTTTTCCCTTTCATGCATTGGAGAAGGAAATGGCAACCCACTCCAGTGTTCTTGCCTGGAGAATCCCAGGGACAGGGGAGCCTGGTGGGCTGCCATCTATGGGGTTGCACAGAGTCGGACACGACTGAAGCGACTTAGCAGCAGCAGCGGCAGCAGTGGTTTTTTTTTTTTTTTACTAAATATTGTATTAAATACTCACCCATCCTCAAGATCAGTGCTATATACCAATAGTTCTTAAAAATATGGCTCTCAACAAGCAGTATCAACATCACCTGGGACCTTACTGAAAATTCAAAATCTTGCACACTACCTTCCCCAAACTTCTAAATTAGAAGCTCAGGTAGAACCCAGCAATATGGGTTTTAACTGGCTCTGCAAGGTGATTCTGATGCCTCTAAAGTTTGAGAACCACTGGACCAGGGTATGCTGTTTTTCAAAAGCTACATGGGAGGCCAGGCGTTAGAGGAGGAGGTGAGTTGGGAAGGAAAGACTCAGCAGTGGTCAGCTTCTGATCCTTGACTGCTCTGATCCTTATGAGGTCACCTCTTGTGAATCCCTCATCTTGAGGCTCTGTTGAGGGACCCGCAGCCAGGGCCATGCTGTGTGGTGGGAAGGCTATGGAATGACAGGTGGTCTTTCTGAGCTGCGCACTTAACCTTTTTTGACCTGCTTTTCTTCTATATAAAATGAGCTGGGGGATGAAGAGGGAGAGCAAGTGACCTTGTTGATCTCTTCCAGCCCTGCCACCTCATGGTTCTATGCATTGCTCTGCTGGCTGCTGGAGTCATAGTTTCATCCTTTTCCATCAACAGCTCAGATGGTGCAGCATGAGACTTAAAAACAAGGGCCAGGCAGGTTTGGGTTTGAATCAAGGCACCTCTGCTTGCTGGTTGTCTGATCTTGTGCATGTCGCTTAGCCTCTCTGGCTCTCAGTTGCCTCCCCTGTAAAGTGAGGGTAATAAAGTTAACTCATCAGACTGCTTTAAGGATTAAACACTATGTTTGTATGTATGTAGGGGACTTCCCAGCTTGCACTAGTGGTAAACAACCACCTGTCAAAGCAGGAGGTGTGGGTTTGATCTCTGGTTTGGGAAAATCCCCTGGAGGAGGGCATGGCAACCCACTCCAGTATTCTTGCCTGGAGAATCCCATGGACAGAGGAGCCTGGTGGCCTAGTGGGCTACAGTCCATAGGGTCACAAAGAGTCGGACGTGACTGAATGACTTAGCATGGCATGGCACTGTGTGTAAAACCCATAGCATCATGCCTGGTATGAAGTAAACACTAAATAAATGGCTGCCAGTGCCATGGTATATGTTTTGCACCTCATTGGGATACATATAGATGGAACAATTGCTTCTTCTCAGGAATCTCTTTTTGTGGATAATCTCTTTGTTATGATTATTTTCTTTTTTGTGGACTTACACACTTCAGAAAAGAGAGACCAAGGTGATACATAATCTTCTGGAAATCTGAAGACTTCCTTATGAAGAAAAAGACACAACCTCCTTGGTAAAACCCTGCACGTTGTACATCTAGAGATCTCTCATAGATACAGTCTCCCTTGAACTTTCCATAAAGGGAAAAGCAACATCATTCCCATTTTACAGGTAAGGAAACAAAATCTTAGGAAGACTAGGTGGCTGTAAGAAGGTTACTCAGAAAGTTGATAGGGAGCCTATATTCAAATACTCATGTCTGAGTATTATCACTTAGCAGAAACCAAGTTTTAGCTATATTGTAAAAAAAAAATTGTTCTTTTCTGTTTCTCCCCATAGCCTTTAGACTCATTGCATCTCCCAGTTCTCACATTATCTTTGGATTCCCAGCACTTCATTTGGCACCTGGCGTGGAACAGGTGCTACACAAATGGCTGTTGAATGACAAAAATGAATGAAAGAAATGAAGCTATTGGACTGTGCATTCCATGCAAGACTTTTTTTCTTTTTGCAAGTGTTTGGAATCATGGCACATGCTTTATAGATGGAAAGGCTTTCTCTGTTACCCTGGAAACATGGCTCAGCCTGCCCCTGACCAGTCCATTGCTTGCCAGCATGGATGGATGGATGTGGTCAGGTGGGTATCTAACTCTCCACCTGTCTTTCCTCCTCCTCCTTCCCATTGGAACTCACCAGCCTCAGGCATCCTTCATGGTCCTTGAGTTATTTTTGTAGGTGCTCTGCAGAGCAGATGTTCCTGAGTGGGCATCTGCCTTCTCTTACTGTAATATCTTTTATCCGAACGGCCAAGTTAGGTTGCTGATGTCCCTTGGCTCTAAAGCTGAGGGAAGGGGAAAGGCAGAGTCCATGTAATGAGAGAATCTGCCTCTCTGACATCACAGCTCCCCCTCCCACCCTCTCAGACTCCCCCTCCCCAGTGGCGTCTGTCAGCTGGTGGCCAGACACTTGAACAGACTTTGCCAATTAGAGAAGTCACACCTCTTAGTTGACAGGTGCACTATTGTGCCTGGACCCCCAGCAGGGAGCCATATGGCTTTCAGGAGAAAGAGTTTCCAGAAAGGAACAAGGGAGTACCCCCAAGGGCTACTGCTATCACAGGAGAGGCCCCTCTGAATGCTTCTCTCAGGTAAGGATGCAGGATGAGCTGTAGTTTCTTGAGGTTGTAATTTGGAGGTATTGTTGCTCCATCTCCAGTCATCTTTCATTCTGAGGGAAGTTACACTGAATTTGTCTTGGCAGAATTAAAACCATTCTGTGGTTCTGTTGTTTTTTATTTCCCCCCACCCCTGTCCCCCACATCCACCTCTTTGGGTGACTCTGAGTTTAGTCATCCAGTACTGGGTAAATGAAATGGGAAATACAGTAATAACTTCTTACAGTTGTGGAGAGTTTTATAAAGCCCCCTCACCTCCCCAGGGTAAGTCTGAATGAATCAGGTAGACTAAATACAGCATTTTCATTTTAAGGTTAATGACACTGGGTTCCAAGAGGATTCAGTAATTGGTCTGTCACCAGGTGGCGAAGAAAGAAAGCTGGACTGAGAGTCTGGATTTCATTCCTGCTAGTTCACTGGCTGGTGGTAAACCTGGATCGCTCACTTACCTTTTTGGCATCAACTTTCTCATCTGCAATTCAAGGGAAAAAAAATATCCCTGGGGTCTTGTTGGATTCCAAGAGTCTTTATTTCCGAGGCTACTGAGTTTATAAGTGACCTGAATGAGATTAAACCATGTAGTTATGTCCTGCCACAGAAATCTATCCTTAAGGGAGTTCATTTTTTCCCCTTAATTTTATGATGGAAAATTTCAAACACACAGAAGTAAAGAGAATAGTATAATGAATCTTCATATGCTGTAAACTAGCTTCAACATTTTGCCCATCTTGTTTCCTGTAGCCTTAAAAAAAAAAAAAAAACTGCCATATTTTAAGAGTAAAGCCCAAATATCAAATTATTTCACCTGTATAAATCTTAGTATGCATCTCTAACCTATTGAGCTGTTTTTTAAAAAATAAAGCCACCGTGCTATTATCAATGCCTAACAAATTCACCACTACTCCTTAATAATTAAGTTAATTAATAAAATAAAAATCACCATGCTACCCTATTCAGATTTGCTTATTGCCTCAAAGATTTTTTTTTTTTTGTAGTTGGTTAATTCAAATCCATTTGCAGAGAAGTTCCACACATTATATTTGGTTGTTGTTGTTTTTTAGTTGCTGAGCCGTGTCTGACTCTTTGTGACTCCATGGGTTATAGCTCGCCATGCTCCTCTGTCCAGGGAATTCTCCAGGCAAGGATACTGGAGTGGGTTGCCATTTCCTTCTTCAGGGGATCTTCCTGACCCAGGGATCCAACCTGCATCTCCTGCATAGGCAGGTGGATGCTTTACCACTGAGCCACCAAGGAAGTCATAGTTGGTTGTTAAGATTCCTCTAAATCTCTATCATCTCATCCCTCCCTCTTTTTTCTTCTTCTCATGCTATGATTTGTGGGAGAAAGCAAGTCATTTGCCTAAAGAGTGCCCTATATTCTGGATTCATCTAATTGCTTGTCTGTGGTGTCATTTAACTTATACCTCTGTCTTCTGTGTTTCCCGCAAGTGACTAGTTCAATCCAGAGGCTTGATCAGATCCCTTATTCAATTTTTTAATGTCTAGGTGGTGTGAGGTACTCCTATTGCATGTAAGGTCTGATTGGTTCTCTTTTTTTGTGTGTGATTTTGAGACTGGGATCTATTAGAAGATTCAGACACTATCAAAGGCATGCCTCCATGAAATTATTTTTAATCTGCATTTTTCTGTTGTATTTAGAAAAATGTATCTGCCTTTATCCTGTTCTTTCTTTTTTTTTTTTTTTTACAATTTTCAGCTTTTTCCTACTGCCCATGGTAGATACTCATTTTCTTTCTCTCCTACCACCAAAATAGTAAAGAAAAATGAAAAGCAGTATTCTTAAAAAACAAAAACAAAAACCTTCAAATGTATACCCAGACATTTGATTTGGTGTAAGGACAACCTGCTGCTCATTACAACAGTTATTGACACAAATGAATTTCACAAAGCTGTTTTGTAAGCCTGAAGGTAGAAATTCTTAAACGTTGTTGAGGATTTATATTTAGTTATATTTAAGTAAATTATGTGAATGAAGGGCCTGAAGAAAATAATAAATAGCACATTGCTGTTAGGAATGCAGTTAAGGATGTTTTATTTCTTTCTTTCATTAAGGGTGTTTGGAGTGTCCTTTTGCTCATCAGGCATGCTTCAGGTTTTGTTTCCTCTCTATGCCAGGATAGAAGCGTTTCTGGGGGGCAATGATCTGGAGGTGGGCAGTGCAGCTGGGCTGGACGGCACTTCTCATTGGGGAACCTGGCTGGGAATCACATGCTTTCAAGTGGTACAAATGGCGCTGGAGTGGCATCTATTACTTGTGTATTGTCATTATATGAATTTAGATCAAGCCCACTGATAAACTTCACAAGGCACATGCTGTTATGGAGAAAGCAGCAGGAGCCTGTCAGAGTTACTTTGAGTCCTCTGTAATTACAGTGGGTCTTACACACATATGTGTGAACCCGTACGTTCACTCCCCTATGGAAAGGCAACATGCTTTTTAAAGGAAGTTTATTACAATAATAGATAGTTGAAGCTGGTTTTTAAAATACAATCCTGTCCTTTTTGCTGTCCTGACAGAGTAGTTCCCTGCCTATCGGCCCTTTCTTTACTCCCTCTTCCTTTCTTCCTTTTTCTTTTTCTTCTTTGCTTTTAAGTCCTAGTTCTGCCCCTTGCAACTAGCGTGTGATGCTATGTGAACACAAAACTCTCAATCGAGGAAACTCGGTTGTCTCTTCCTTTCAGAGGTGTTAATAATACCTACCTGGGGATTAATTGGTAGGATTAAGGAGATGGATTATTTTTGAAGACCCAGTAAATTGAGAAGCAGTATGCAAGTCCATTCTGAAGGAGATCAGCCCTGGGTGTTCTTTGGAAGGAATGATGCTAAAGCTGAAGCTCCAGTACTTTGGCCACCTCATGCGAAGAGTTGACTCATTGGAAAAGACTCTGATGCTGGGAGGGATTGGGGGCAGGAGGAGAAGGGGATGACAGAGGATGAGATGGCTGGATGGTATCACCAACTCGATGGACATGAGTTTGAGTGAACTCCGGGAGTTGGTGATGGACAGGGAGGCCTGGCGTGCTGCGATTCATGGGGTCGCAAAGAGTCGGACACGACTGAGCGACTGAACTGAACTGAACTGAACTGCTACATTCTAATGGCATTGCTCCCGCCTCTTATTCTGCCAAAACTTTGGTGTTTAAAGCTCTTTGGTGGTTTCCTCTCTCTCTTGATGTAGAGCAGACTCTTCAAAGGACTTTCAAGGTCTGCAGGTCCCAGCCTCTCTTTCCTCTGCACCTTGCTCTCTCTCAGTCCAAACTTCCGGACATCCTGAACTTCATTTCAGACACTTTGTCCTCTTCCTGCCTTTGCACATGTTGTTTCCTTGGCTTGAAGCATTGTCCCTCATCTCCTCCTCTTTGCTTGGCTAATGCAACCCCAAAGTTCATTTCTGCTTAGATATTGCCTCATCTGTGACACTTTCCCAAATCTCCAAAAACCGTAGGGTACTCTCAGAGTACACTTATCACCCGTATTGTCATTCTTTGTTTACTTGTTCCTTTCTCCCGTAAAACTGCGACTTTTTGGAAGGCAGGAATCATTGCTAAGACATTTATCTTTGTAGCTTAATTTCCCAGCTCAGGGTATAGCACATAGATGGCGCTCAATTTATTTGTTGTGTGGCTGAATAAAGCACTAAGTTCCGACCCTTTGGAAAATTGATGGCTTTCTTCTCCAGCTTGTTTTTCATGCTTTAGAATTACCACTCCCACTGAGCACAGCCCTGTTTCCTACTGTAGACAGTTTGCCCCTCATTACATCTGGTCTGTTCTCTATTTTGTGTGTGTATGTTGTTATTATTCTGAATTGTAAGTATAGGTAGATCAGGAATTCCAACCCTATTTTATTAGCTATCTACTGCTATGCATCTAATTACCCCCAAATTTAGCAGCTTACTTCAACAAACATCTCACACAGCTTGCCAGGATCAGGAATCTAGGAGCAGTTTAGCTAGGTAATTCTGGCAGTCAAGGTGTAGACCAGGACTGCAGTTATCTGAAGACTTGACTGGGGCTAGAGGATCTGTTCCCAGGATGGCACATCCACATGGTTGTTGGCTGGAGACCTCCGTTCCTCCCCGTGTTTACCACTCCATAAAGCTTTGCAGGTGCCCCCACAGCACGGCATGTGGCTTCCTTCAGAGAGAGGGACCCAGGAGCAGACTACAAAAGAAGCAGCGGTGCCCTGTGACCGGGGCTTCAAAGTCTCGCACTGTTACTTTTTTTCTTTCAAGTTTTTTTTTTTTTCTATTATTTTGGGTTTTTTTTCTGTTCGAAATGAGTCACCAGGTCCAGCCCACACTCAAGAGGAAGTGAACTGTGGTCTGAGAATATGCTCTGTATGGTTTTAGTCCTCTGAAAGTTAAGACTCTTTTAAAGGCCCATTACGTGATCAATTTTGTAACTCTTCCTGTATGCTTGAAAAGACAGCTGTTGGGTTCAGTGTTCTATATGTGTTTCCCAATCGCTTGTTCATATCTATATGCTTACTAATTTTCTTTTGTCTGTTTGATCAATTGATTACTCTGAGAACCATGTTAAAAATCTACCATGACTGTAAATTTGTGTATTTTTCCATGTAATTCTATCAACTCTGCGGGGTATATTTTAAGATAATACTGTTAGGTGTACCAACACTTAGAATTGCTGTATTTTCCAAGTGAATTTAACCTTTTTCCTGTACAGTATTTCTCTTTATGTCCAGTCATGATTTTTGGCTTATTTTTGCCTTAGGTTTTTGAAGTCAATTTTGGTGACATTAAAAGCAGTTTTCTTTTGATTAGCATTTGCCTGGCATGAATCTTTCATCATTTCAAGTTTTTTTGCATTCTTATATTTTAGAGGTACCTCTTGTTAGAAATATATAAGTGAATTAAAAAAATCCAGTCTGACTTAACTTCTTTTATTGAAACATTCAATTTAATATAATTATTGATATATTTGGATTTATTATAAATCTTATTTTGATTTTATGATGTCTTACTTTTTCTGTATTTCCTTTTCCTCCCTTCTTGTCTTCTTTTATATTGATTATTTTTTCTCATTACATTTTTTCCTCTATGAATTTGGAAGCTACTAAACACTATATTTCTATTATTTTAGCACTTAATCTGGAAACTTCGCCATGCATATTTAGCTAATCAAATTTAACATTCTGCAGGTTCAGTGATAGATTCTAGGTCCCTGTTTCTTTTTAATTATTCTGCTTGGGTTTCCCTGGGCTTCTTGAATATGTAGTATCTTTCATTAGTTCTGAAATCTTCAGTCATTATCTCATCAGATTCTGCCTCTATTCAACCAGTCTCTCTTTTGCTCTCTTTCTAATAAGATGTATGTTAGGCACTGTCCTCACTATATTTTCTATGACTCAGTTTCTTTACTGCTTCCCCCCCACCACCACTTTGTACCTCTTTGCTTCATTCTAGATAATTTGTTCAGCTTCTAGTTCTGTAATTCTCCTGCTATGACTTTTCTGCTGTAAACCTATCCATTGAGTTTATAATTTCAGTTATAAACTTTTCATTTTTGGAAATCTATTTATTTTTCTAACTATCTCCTTGGTTATTTTAATAGCCTCTTGCTTCAGTTTCAGCTCAGGGATTTTCAGGCTACCTGGTAGTGTGATTTGGGGTTAAAAAAATTTAGGTGAGAACAGAGTATAGTATGAATTAGCAGGGATTATTCCTCCATTGTACTCAGTGCTAAGTTTGAGACAGGTATTTTTCCTCTCAGTGTCCGTACCAGGGTGAGTATATTTCTGGTTTAGCCTGACACTGCAGCCTTCTAGGCCACAAAAACTAGAGATCAGTCTGACTGGCTTAGCAGGAAAAAAAAAAAAAAACGAAAGAGAGAAAAGATTAACTTTCAAAATACTTTAAAAACAGAAAAAATACACCAACTAATTTAAGCTGTTAACAAGGCATTTATTTAAATGAAATAAAGTGATGCAGGGCCAAACTTCACACAAAACAAAAACTGAAATGCAGCAATTATATAGCCAAGAGCAATTATCAGGAAGATTTTTTTTTAAAGGAAAGGTACCAGCAGTTATGACAGCAACCAAGTTTCTCTTAAAAAAGAAAGAATAACATGATAAGGCTTGTTTTAGAGGAGGGCTCAACAAATGAGAAATCACAAAGTAAGCGATCCTGACACTTTTCTATAATATGACTGCCTCCAGGGAAGAGACTATTTCTGCTTAGATGAATTCTTTTTGAATTTGCAAGCCTAAGAACTTTACGTCATTTGAGTGGGGCCGAACACTCATAGAGCACAGGGACCACCATGCGGACCCCTCTGGAGATCTTCAGGAAGCGCTGGGCAGGGGCAGGGGTGCCCAGTCCAGCCCTGAGCTGCAGCATCTGTGTGAGGGGCCCAGGAGTGGCGGTGGGACCTGAGGGTGTCTCAGCAAGTTCTTCACTAGCAATGCTCGCGTGGGGATTCCCATAGTTTGAGCAGTTTTTGTTTCCTCCGCCCTGGCAGAACTGCTCATTGAGCTTATTTTTCCTGTCAGCCCTTTCTTTTGTTAGCAAACAGGTCCCCTGACATCATTTAACCCCGGAAAGGACATTGGCGATAATAACAGCAAAAAAACTGGTTAATACTTCCTGAGTGTTCATCACATCTCAAGCACTGTTCTAAGTGCTTTGCTTGTATCATTGGGTTGGCCAAAAAATTCACTTGGGTTTTCCCATAGGTGGTTATGGGAAAAATCTGAATGAACTTTTTGGCCAACTCAGTAACTCATTTGATTTATAACAATCAGAGAGATCACCTCATATCTAGATAAAGAGACATATCCCAAAGCTATGTTTACCTAAGATCTCCCCAAAAGGATCTCTAATCAAAATCCTAATGCACTTTGAGATTCATTACTCTTTTTACTACAATGGAGCGACACTCAGAGAGTAGATAATGCACTTGGAGAATCTGGCTCGTATGTGTGCAAATCTATTTATATACACATACATATAAATATATGACACCTGTAATAAATGAAGACTATAGGCCAAAATACTTTCTAACATCTGTAAAATTAAAAAACAACAACAACACAACAGTAGCAAATTTCCTCTTAAATTTACCTGGGAAGCTGCTTAAAAATATAGGAGTTACCTTTGTCTTTTCTGTTTCATTTAGGCAACTCACCAGAGGTTTCAGTTAGAGGATTTCTGTGTTCTATTCCTTGCCCTCCTGTTGAAATATTTTATTAAACACATATACTACTTCTCATATATTCGGCACTGTTCAACCTTGGTTAACTTTATTAGCTCTTTATCAGATGCTTAATCCTCATAATGGTCCAAGGAGGAGGCACTACTGTTCATTTTATTGATGAGGAACTGCTCTGCAGAAGTTAAATAACTTCCTAAGGTTGCCTGAAGTTAAGGGCAGAAGCCAGGCAGCCTCACCCCACTGCCCACATAACCTCACCACGTCACCTCTCCCATCCATTTGGTTAAGTCAAAGTGTGTGACTCTGAAAGTATGTTGGAACTCCCTGATAAAATGAGACATGATGTTGTATTGATTTTGGTTGGTGGGGGCAGGGAACCCTTCTCTTGCTTCACTTTGGTAAGCTCTCATCCTCTTCAGTTAATGGGTGTGCTAATTCCCAGCACATACTTTGCATTGTTGAATGAACCCTGCTTTGTACCGGACAATGGACAACCCATCAGAGCCTCTGGGCTTCACATGGCTGCATGTCTCTCCTTTAAGCATCAATCCCTTTACTCAGACCCTGTCTACTGGCAATTGGCCAGTGTCTTACACTTCTCAGGAGTGACTATTATGTAGCATCCTTGGACAAGCTGGTGTCTATCCTTGGATGAAAGTCACTTTCAACAGTGATAATGATAATCTTCCCCTCCTCCTTTCATCTCCTTGCTCCTCAATTATTTTGTATTAAAATAGCATTTACATTTAAAGAGGAGAGATGAACTTCTCTGTCTACTTCTGCTTCCTGGCTGCTACAGCAAGAGGGGGACTGACTTCCCAGAAGTGCACACCAAGTTTAATATTCCCAGAGCTTCAGTTCATAGGCATTTTTGTCATTTAGCAAAGATGTTTCCATTCACCAGTGAAGAAGTTTCCTCAAGCAGGTTTAGCACCAAACATGACTCAGGTGGTGGGAACAACTGTCTCTAGGTGGAGGAGGGAATGGCAAACCAGTCCAGGATTCTTGCCATGAGAACCCCATGAATGGTATGAAAAGGCAAAAAGATATGACACTGGAAGTTGAGCCCCCAGGTCAGAAGGCATCCAATATTGCTACTGGGGAAGAGCAAGGGCAATTACTAATAGCCCCAGAAAGAACGAAGTGGCTGAGCCAAAGTGGAAATGATGCTCAGCTGTGGATGTGTCGGGAGTGAAAGTAAAGTCCAATACTATAAAGAACAATATTTCATAGGAATCTGGAATGTTAGGTCCATGAATCAAGGTAAATTGGATGTTGTCAGGCAGGAGATGGCAAGAGTCAATACTGACACTTTAGAAATCAGTGAACTAAAATAGATGGGAATGGGCAAATTTAATTCAGATGACCATTATATTAACTACTGTGGTCAAGAATCCCTTAGAAGAAATGAAGTGGCCCTCAGAGTCAACAAAAGAGTCTGAAATGCAGTACTTGGGTGCAAGCTCAAAAATGACAGAGTCATCTCAGTTCGTTTCTAAGGCAAACTATTCAACATCACAGTAGCCCAAGTCTATGCCCCAACCGCTGATGCTGAAGAAGCTGAAGTTGACAGGTTCTATGAAGACCTACAAGACTTCTAGAACTAACACCAAAAAAAACAAAAAACAAAAAAACAAAACTGTCCTTTTCACTATAGGGGACTGGAATGCAAAAGTAGGAAGTCAAGAGATACCCAGAGTAACAAGCAAGTTTGGCCTTGGAGTACAAAAATGAAGCAGGGAAGAGGCTAACAGAGTTTTGCCAAGAGAACATACTGGTCATAGCAAACACCATCTTCCAACAACACAAGAAACAACCCTCACATGGACATCACCAAATGGTCAATACCAAAATTATTGATGGATTATATTCTTTGCAGCTGAAGATGGAGAAGCTCTATAGAGTTAGCAAAAACAAGACCTGGAACTGACTCTGGCTCAGATTATCAGTTTCTTACTGCAAAATTCAAGTTTAAATTGAAGAAAGTAGGGAAAACTACTAGGCCTTTCAGCTCTGACCTAAGTCAAATCCCTTATGATTACACAGTGGAGGTGACAAATAGATTCAAAGGATTAGATCTGGTAGACAGAGCACATGAAGAGCTATGGACAGAGGATCATAACATTGTACAAGAGGCAGTGACCCAAACCATCTCCCAGAAAAAGAAATGCAAGAAGGCAAAGTGGTTGTCTGAGGAGGCTTTACAAATAGCCGAGGAAAGAAGAGAAGTGAAAAGCAAGGGAGGAAGGGAAAGATATATCCAACGGAATGAACAGTTTAAGAGAATAGTAAGGAGAGATAAGAAGACCTTTTTATTTTATTTTATTTATTTATTTTTTGCCTTTTCTTTTTTTTAAATTTTATTTTATTTTTAAACTTTACAATATTGTATTAGTTTTGCCAAATATCAAAATGAATCCACCACAGGTATACATGTGTTCCCCATCCTGAACCCTCCTCCCTCCTCCCTCCCCATACCATCCCTCTGGGTCGTCCCAGTGCACTAGCCCCAAGCATCCAGTATCGTGCATCGAACCTGGACTGGCATCTCGTTTCATACATGATATTTTACATGTTTCAATGCCATTCTCCCAAATCTTCCCACCCTCTCCCTTTTCCATTGAGTCCATAAGACTGTTCTATACATCAGTGTCTCTTTTGCTGTCTCATACACAGGTTTATTGTTACCATCTTTCTAAATTCCATATATATGCGTTATTATACTGTATTGGTGTTTTTCCTTCTGGCTCTTTTTAAACGAACAATGCAAAGAGATAGAGGGAAAAATAGAATGGGAAAGATGGGATCTCTTCAGGAAAATTGGAGATATCAAGGGAAAATTTCATCCAAGGATGGGCACGATAAAGGACTGAAATGGTAAGGACCCAACAGAAGCAGAAGAGGTGGCAAGGATACACAGAAGTGTACAAAAAAGATCTTACTGACCCAGATAACCATGATAGTGTGGTCACTCACCTACAGTCAGATATCCTGGAGTGTGAAGTCAAGTGGGCCTTAGGAAGCATTACTATGAACAAAGCTAATGGAGGTGATGGAATTCCAGCTGAGCTGTTTCAAATCCTAAAAGATGATGCTGTTACAGTGTTGCACCCAATGTGTCAGCAAATTTGGAAAACTCAGCAGTGGCCACAGGACTGGAAAAGTTCAGTGTTCATTCCAATCCCAAAGAAGGGCAGTGACTAAGAATGTTCAAACTACCATACACTTGCATTCATTTCGTATACTAGTAAGGTGTTGTTAGTTACTCAATTGTGTCCGACTCTTTGGGAATCCATGGACTATGGTCCACCAGGCTCCTCTGGTAAGACTATGTTCAAAATTCTCCAAGCTAGGCTTCAACAGTACATGAACTGAGAACTTCCAGATGTTCAAGTTGGATTTAGAAAAGGCAGAGGAACCAGAGATCAAATTGCCAACATTCGCTGGATCTTGAAGAAAGCAAGGGACTTCCAGAAAAACATCTGCTTCATTGGCTACACTGAAGCCTTTGACTGTGTGGATCACAACAAACTGTGGAAAGATCTTAAAGATATGGGAACACCTGGCTGCTGAGAAACCTGTATATGGGTTAAGAAGCAACAGTTAGAACCAGACGTGGAACAAGTGACTGGTTCAAAATTGAGAAAGGAGTATGTCAAGGATGTGTATTGTCACACTGCTTTTTTAACTCATATGCAGAGTGCATCATGCAAAATGTGAGCTGGTTGAATCACAAGCTGAAATCAAGATTGCTGGGAGAAATATCAACTTAAGATATGCAGATGATACCACTATAAGGTCAGAAAATGAAGAGGAACTAATGGGCCTCTTGATGAGAGTGAAAAAGGAGAGTGAAAAAGCTGGCTTAAAACTCAACATTCAAAAAACTAAGATCATGACTTCTGTTCCCATCACCTCATGGCAAATAGAAGGGGAAAAAGTGGAAGCAGTGACAGATTTTATTTTGTGGGGTTCCAAAATCACTGTGGACAGTGAATGTAGCCATGAAATTAAAAGACTTTCGCTCTTTGGAAGGAAAGATATGACAAACCTAGATAGCATATTAAAAAGCAGAGACATCACTTTGGCAACAAATGTCCATATAGTCAAAGCTATGGTTTTCCAGTAGCCATGTATGGATGTGAGAGTTGAACCATAAAGAAAGCTGAGTGCCAAAGAATGGATGCTTTTGAACTGTGGTGCTGGAAAAGATTCTTGAGAGTCCCTTGGACTGCAAGAAGATCAAACCAGTCAATCATAAAGGAAATCAACCGTGAATATTCACTGGAAGGACTGAAGCTGAATCCTTTGGCCACCTGATGTGAAGAGTTGACTCATTGGAAAAGACCCTGATGCTGGGAAAGATTGAAGGCAAAAGGAGAGGAAGGTGGCAGAGGATGAGATGGTAGATAGCTTCACTGACTCAACAGACCTGAATGTGAGCAAACTCCAGGGGATAGCGAAGGATAGGGAAGCCTGGCATGCAGCAGTCCATGGGGTGGCAAAGAATTGGACCCGACTGAGCAACTGAACAACAACAAGAAGGAAATCTCTCCTAATACTAAGTACAAGCCTAGTTCATACAGATGACTCCTCTCTCTTCGTATAGTGCTGACCCTGGGAGGTGCCTTAAGGATGACCAGAGTGAGGCCTTTCTGGGAAGAGTAAAGAAACTGATGTCCACAGAGGCCAAAGGACTCAGTCAAGGAACACATTGCAGCAGCACAACCAGAAGTGCTGGATATCTTCTGTTCACCTGTCCAGGTTCACTGTCCACTGCCCTCTATCCTGCTCTCCACCCGGGAAGCTGACCCATCTAGGCTATATCAAGAGACTCTCTTGCTTCTTGGTTTGGCCAGTGGGAGATCCGGGAAGAAGAGGAGGTACCTGGATAAGGTTAGGTTTTATTTCCTTCTCTCTATCTTTGCAAATTTGCCTTGAACTAACTATATCCTTGGTAGCTCAGATGGTAAAGTGTCTGCCTGCAATGCAGGAGACCCAGGTTCATTCCCTGGGTTGGGAAGATCCCCTGGAGAAGGAAATGGCAACACACTCCAGTACTCTTGCCTGGAAAATCCCATGGATGGAGGAGTCTCGTAGGCTACAGTCCATGGGGTCACAAAGAGTTGGACACGACTGAGCAACTTCACTATGTCCTTTCCCTGAAGGCATAGCTTCTCTCAAGTTGGCCTGCAGTATTCTCTGGGTATAATCACTGCCTGTGAAATCTGCTTCCTCAAGTCCTCATACTCAATACACAACTTTCACCTTCTCCCAAGAATGTCTTTGTACTGCGTGTATTTGCTATATTTTTTGTCTTACTTCAACATTTTCCTGCACACTTCCAATTCCACATTTACTTTTACTTCTCTTTCTTAAGCCTCATGCATAGCTTGCAAACGCTCCCCTGTTTATCAGCTGATTGCAGACTCCTTGAGAACAGACAGGGCCTTTGCATCATGATTGGGACTGTGTCGGTCTTACTCCTGGTAACTGGCACAGCCTGGCACGGAAGTATGGATGTGTTGAATACATGAATGAATCAGTCTTTGATTCCTGCAAAAAGACTGATACAAAGTAGGACCACAAGATATGTCTCTTAAGTTAAAGAATTGTTGTCTCAGTTCCATCAGTTCCATAAATAGAGAGATGTTCAGATGTCTCTGATAGCTGTATGATTTTGAGGAAATCATGTCTCTGAAGCTTCCTCAACTCTACAGGGAGATAAGTGATATCCAGGCCTGTGTTTTCCTCTTAGTGATGGTGAAAGAATTTAAATGGAATACTTGATGCAAATGGAATGCCTTGAGATTCTTGGAAGAGAAAGAATCTATTTTCCAGAAAAGATAGAATCTAATAAGAACTCTGTGTTAGAGAAGGAAAATGTTGCTTTGTCAAATTGTGTATTTTACATTAAAGTAAGTAAAGGAGTCAGTTCAGTGTCTGGCATGGATCAAGTACTTTGTAAATGCTTGCTATAATCTTTCGTGATTATTCTGCAAAATTTGACTCTGCTATTAGCCAATGAATTGAAGAATTTGTTTGTCATTATATTATTAAAATGGAATGTTATGTGCTTATTTGGAGCATTATGTGCTGATTGTATCATTGTTATATTAATAAAAATTACATAAAAATAATTCATGTGGATATGTAGGTATATGAGTGGATGTGGGGTGAGTGGGGATGGGATTTGTTGCAGAAGATGTAGCAATGGAATAAAAAGAAGGAAACAGGTTGTGAAATAACCCATTCAGGAAACTTGGCAACTTATTTGCATTTTGGGGTTTTTGAAATTACAAAAAAAATTCTCATATTGCAAAATCAATATCTGTCTATTATAGAAGAATTTTCAAAACACAGATAAAGAATAAAAAGGAAAGTACTGTACCTAAAATCCCATCATAGTGAACATCTATTGACTTCACCTTTCCCCTGGCTTCTTTCTCTGGTGCACTGCAGAGTTCCCACTGCATGCAGGATTTATTGCTTCAGCCGCCAGGATGGTGGTTCCCCATGACCTAGTCTGGCCAATCAGACTCTTTCCTCTGGAGAACTGAATCTGAGAAAACACACACACACACTTACACACACTCACACACACCAATAGACTGAGCTGACTTTTACTATTTTTTTTTAAAGTCACTCAGTTGTGTCCAACTCTTTGCGACCCCATGGACTATACAGTTCATAGAATTCATTCTCCAGAATACTGGAGTGGGTAGCTTTTCCCTTCTCCAGGGGATCTTCCCAACCCAGAGATCAAACCTAGGTCTCCCACATTGCGGGTGGATTCTTTACCAGCTGATCCATCAAGGAAGCCCAAGAATACTGGAGTGGGTAGCCTATCCCTTCTCCAGCAGATCTTCCTGACCCAGGAATCAACCCGGGGTCTCCTGCACTGCAGGCAGATTCTTTACCAACTGAGCTACCAGGGAAGCCCTTTACTAGTGCTATAGCTTACTGGAGACCATCCTGTCATTTCTGTCACCTGGATGCCAGATCCAGCTGGTTCCTGCTCTACCCAAAGCCAGGTTGTTCAGCTTTCTCTTCCTTCTCTGAGTTACTTCAGCTTCTTCCAGTAAATTCTGCCCTCCGCCCCACCCTCACAATAAGTTTGCCAGAGTTAGTGTCCATTGATTCCTAGTAGGCATTTTACTTAGAGAAAATTCCTATTAATACCTTTGTTTAAATACTTCAATTCTTGACTTCCTATGGATTAGTATATGTTATTAGCAAAAGCTCTTCACATGCCCTTGGATTGCAAGGAGATCAAACCAACCAATCCTAAAGGAAACCAGTCCTGAATATTCATTGGAAGGAATGATGCTGAAGCTGAAGCTCCAAAACTCTGGCCACCTGATGAGAGGAACTGATTCATTGGAAGAGACCCTGATGCTTCGAAAGATTGAAGGTAGGAGGAGAAGGGAACGACAGAGGATGAGAAATGGTTGAAAGGCATCACTGACTCGATGGACATGAGTTTGAGCAAGCTCCAGGAGTTGGTGATGGACAGGAAAGCCTGAAGTGCTGCAGTCCATGGGGTCACAAAGAATCAGAGATGACTGAGTGACTGAACCGAACAGAACTGATTCACATGCATAATACTAAATCTCATCTTATGTCAATAAATAGAATTCCTCTATATCATTTTGATGATTGCATGATGTCTCATCATATATGAGTTGTATCATAATTTATTTTCCTATAGGACACTCAGGTTGCACTCAACTTTTCAGTAAGAGAAATAGCTAAAACCTTGCATGTGTTTGTGGTTATTTCTTTAGGATTGAATTTCCAGACATGTAATTGTTTAGATAAAAAGTAGGGACATTTTAGAGATGTTAGATAAAAACTGTCAATTTAAACCTTTCTGGAGGTTTATTCCCTATCTCTAATCCTATGAAAGTTATGTCTGTGTCTATTTTATCATCATCCTCTCTGTATCCACCACAGGGACTGGAATAGCAATATTGATTTAATGATTAATAAACATTTATTGAGTACTTATTATGTGACAGAAACGGATATGTGTATCAATTAACTGTGACAACTATTATTTATAGAGAAGTTAAATAAGTCACCCAAAGCCCTCCAGCTACTAAGTGCCAGGGCTGGATTTGAATACGCAATTTAGCTCCAGAGTCTGTGCTCGAAACCATGAAGCTCTTCAGGGGCTCTTCCGTGACTGACTGAATGATCCTTTGTGTACCAGTTGAAACATAACTTCCTCAGAGACGATTTCCCTGGTTCCCCAACCAGACTAGATCTTTTTCTTCTGTGCTACTTAACGCTCCATACTGCTCTTTCACAGGACTTACCTTACTTGCAATTATTTATTTAACATCTCCCTTCTCCACTGTAAGATCTGTGAAAGCAGGAGCTGTGTGTATGTTCACAACTGCATTTCTAGGACCTAGCCCAAGATGCTCATGTATTTATTGATCAACTGATTGACAACTGAGCAAGTGAAGGTGGGAAGCAGCCAGAGGATGAATGCACGTTACTTCTACCTTCTACTTCGCAGGATCCAAATAGCAGGCTGGTATGGAGTTAGGCCCTTAATGGTTCAATTGCAGTCAACCTATTTTTTTTAAGAGTTTAAAAAACTTGTTTATCTCTCCATTTTTGGCTGTGCTGGGTCTTCGTTGCTTTGCGGGCTTTCCCTCGTTGCAGGACACAGGGGCTCCTCGCTAGCTGTGGCTTTCAGGCTTCTCGCTGTGCTGGCTTCTCTTGTTGCGGAGCACGAGCTCAGGAGTCGTGGTGCACTGGTTTAGTGACCCTGCAGCATGTGGAATCTTCCTGGACCAGGGATCTAACCCAAGTCTCCTGCATTGCAAGGCAGATTCCTAACCACTGAACCCCCAGGGAAGTCCAGCCTGTTTTTCTGATTTCACAGAGTTGAGGTGGTATGCAGCTGCCTTTAGAGGTCGGCGTGCTAATATGAATTCCCATCCAAGGTAGAGAAAGAGCGAAAGATAGCAGGAGGGGCCACAAGCCCCAGAGACTGATCAGGGAGGTGAAAGTCTACCTTCAGTCTCTGCTGAGATTTAAGAAGCAATTTGTCAAGCAATAAGGGTTATTTGCCGGGCAAAAAGATACAAAAAACAGACTATGTAATAGTTATTATTTTTTACACACACAAAAAACAGTATCAAATATATAAAGCACGGTTCCTTACTAGAGTATAAGAATGAAACCACAGTTGTAATGGAAATTACAGAAGTCTTTGACAGATCGTTCTAATAAGGTACTACCTCACATTCATGAGGATGATTACCATCAAAAAAGAAACAAAATCACAAGTGTTGGTGAGGATGTGGAGAAATTGGAACCTTTGTGCACAGTTGTTAGGAGTGTAAAATGGTGTAGCTGCTATGAAAAAATGATATGGCAGTTCCTCAAAAAATTAAAAATAGAATTACCACATGATCCAGCAATTTCACTTCTGGGTATATACTCAAAAGAATTGAAAATAGGGGCTCCATTATTATTTGTTCACCAGTGTTCATAGCAGCATTATTCCCGATAGCTAAATGGTAGAAGTAACCCAAGTGTCCCCTGGAGAAGGGAATGGCAACCCACTCCAGGATTCTTGCCTGGGGAAATCCCATGGGCAAAGGAGCCTGGTGGGCAACAATTTGGGTCACAAGAATCGGACATGACTCAGTGACTAAACAAAAACAACAACCCAAGCGTCCACTGATGGATGAATGAATAAACAACATGTGCTATATATGTACAATGGCATATCAGTTAGTGCTTAAAGGAAGGAAATGCTGACACATACTGTGACACAGATGAACTTTGAGGACATTCTGTTAAGTGAAGTAAGCCTGTCATAAAAGGATGAATACTGTATGATTTCACTCATGTGATGTACCTGAAACAGTCAAACTCATAGAGACAGAAAGCAGAATGGTGGTGGCCAGGGTCTGGGGGGAGGAGAGGGTAGAGAATTATTGTTTAATGGGTACAGGGTTTCAGTTTTTCAGCGTGAGAATTCCGAGGATGGGTGGTAGTGACGGTTGCACAGTGATGTGGATGTAGACGTGCCACTGAACTCTATGCTTGAACATGGATAAGACGGTACATTTTGTAATATATATTTTGCTTCAATTATAATTTTTGTAAAAGGTCTTTGACAGAAAAGGTTAGATTTTTTTTTTTTAATTTTAGAGGATTTGAATAAATAAGCATGTAAACTAGGCATGGAGAAAACTTTGTATAGAAACTGGTATGCCTATGTTCTCCTCTAGGAGTTTTATAGTTTCTGGTCTTACATTTAGATCTTTAATCCATTTTGAGTTTATTTTTGTGTATGGTGTTAGAAAGTGTTCTAGTTTTATTCTTTTATAAGTGGTTGACCAGTTTTCCCAGCACCACTTGTTAAAGAGATTGTCTTTAATCCATTGTATATTCTTGCCTCCTTTGTCAAAGATAAGGGGTCCATATGTGCGTGGATTTACTCTCTGACATACATCACAGCAGGATCCTCTATGACCCACCTCCCAGAATATTGGAAATAAAAGCAAAAATAAACAAATGGGACCTAACTAAACTTAAAAACTTCTGCACAACAAAGGAAACTACTAGCAAGGTGAAAAGACAGCCTTCAGAATGGGAGAAAATAATAGCCAATGAAGCAACTGACAAACAACTAATCTCAAAAATATACAAGCAACTCCTACAGCTCAACTCCAGAAAAATAAATGACCCAATCAAAAAATGGGCCAAAGAACTAAATAGACATTTCTCCAAAGAAGACATACAGATGGCTAACAAACACGTGAAAAGATGCTCAACATCACTCATTATCAGAGAAATGCAAATCAAAACCACTATGAGGTACCATTTCACGCCAGTCAGAATGGCTGCGATCCAAAAGTCTACAAGCAATAAATGCTGGAGAGGGTGTGGAGAAAAGGGAACTCTCTTACACTGTTGGTGGGAATGCAAACTAGTACAGCCACTATGGAGAACAGTGTGGAGATTCCTTAAAAAACTGGAAATAGAACTGCCTTATGACCCAGCAATCCCACTGCTGGGCATACACACTGAGGAAACCAGAAGGGAAAGAGATACGTGTACCCCAATGTTCACCGCAGCACTGTTTATAATAGCCAGGACATGGAAGCAACCTAGATGTCCATCAGCAGATGAATGGATAAGAAAACCATGGTACATATACACAATGGAGTATTACTCAGCCATTAAAAAGAATACATTTGAATCAGTTCTAATGAGGTGGATGAAACTGGAGCCTATAACACAGAGTGAAGTAAGCCAGAAAGAAAAACACCAATACAGTATACTAATGCATATATATGGAATTTAGAAAGATGGTAACAATAACCCGGTGTACGAGACAGCAAAAGAGACACTGATGTATAGAACAGTCTTATGGACTCTGTGGGAGAGGGAGAGGGTGGGAAGATTTGGGAGAATGGCATTGAAACATGTATAATATCATGTATGAAACGAGTTGCCAGTCCAGGTTCGATGCATGATACTGGATGCTTGGGGCTGGTGCACTGAGAAGACCCAGAGGGATGGTATGGGGAGGGAGGAGGGAGGAGGGTTCAGGATGGGGAACACATGTATACCTGTGGCGGATTCATTTTGATATTTGGCAAAACTAATACAATATTGTAAAGTTTAAAAAAAAAAAAAGTGGTATGCCCATACTTCCCCATTGTCCATGGAATGCTTAACAAATCTGATCACATGGCAGACCATGAGAATCAATAAATTGCCATAAAAATAAGTTATTCAGGCTGCATTTTAAACCAACTTATAGAATTACTAGGAACTACCAGTCCATTCTGAAGGAGATCCGCCCTGGGATTTCTTTGGAGGGAATGATGCTGAAGCTGAAACTCTAGTACTTTGGCCACCTCATGTGAAGAGTTGACTCATTGGAAAAGACTCTGATACTTGGAGGGATTGGGGGCAGGAGGAGAAGGGGACAACAGAGGATGAGGTGGCTGGATGGCATCACTGACTTGGTCGATGTGAGTTTGAGTGAACTCCGGAAGTTGGTGATGGACAGGGAGGCCTGGCGTGCTGCGATTCATGGGGTCGCAAAGAGTCGGACATGACTGAGCGACTGAACTGAACTGAACTGAACTGAATAATACATGAGATGAAACAAACCAAAACAGAATGACCAGTCAGTATCAGAGAAGATATTTTCAATACCCCTCTGATCATCTCCCAGGATGGGACCAAGCCCTTGGCTGGTGGTGTCTGTCTTACCTAAGATAAGAAGGTACTTGTTTTTCCTTCTGGGTGACCTGTGGTCGATACTCAGTAACTGGGGAGTTGAGAATAATAAACAGCACATAGAAAGAGGCAAGGGGTATAAGGAATAAATCATTTCAGAAGAATTTTTCAGACAAGAAGGAAAACAGTTTAAAGGAATGAGGGAATAATTTCTAGGTAGTAATAATGACTAATATAAAGAACAGATTGGTGCTGAGAGTTGAAGTAAGTGAAACAGAGAAAATCATTCCCACAAGTCTTGGACCTGTCATTCCATTTGAGGTCATCCTAACCACTGTGTTCAGTATGACATGTGAACTTCTAAAGGGAAAAAAAAATTCATTTTGTGATTTTAGAGGGCAAAATTTGTTTGGCAGGAAAGAGTTCCTTCATTGTATCCCAAGGTCTTTCAGCTTCTTTCTTATCTCTCTGATTCTCCCAGGGAACTCCGCATAAAATGGCACTTGATAAATGCAGCCAACTGAGACTCATTCCCCAAATGAGTCTAACAAGGCATGTAATTCAATGATGTCTTCTTACTTTGAAAAGTATGAAGTGCTACTATGCAAAAGTGGAGCATTCATTTGTCACATTACTGCAAGGAAAAATATCTGTCAGATATTCCTAAGAGCTTTTCTCCAAGACCCTTGGAGAACCTCACCTCAAAGAGAACCGTTGCTTTTGGCTGGGGCGTCAGTTTTCTAATCTGTAAAATCGGCAGCAGCATGTTGCCCAAATCCTGGTTTTGTTTTTTGGAAGTGGCAAAAGGGGCATGAAAATACCCCAGTGACTCTGCAGGGTTTTACTTGGTTCTGGACTGTTCTCTACTGACCGCCTTGTGGGACACTGTTATAAACCTTCTCTCTTGGAGGGTGGTATAGGGAAGTGTACAAATCCCCGGTTCTTAAGAGAAGAACCATACAACTCTCAGAAATGTACTCATGAACTCAAGCTAGTCCCTAGTTCTATTTGCATAATGTGAACATTATAGATTTTTAACCCCCATGGGAAAAAAAAGGACAAAATATGAGCACATACACCAGGCTCCTGTTCCTCTTAGGCTGTTAGCTTTATTGGGCTGGTTTGTCGTTTGTCTGCTAGTGATGTGTGGGACTCTCCTCACTTCACTTCCCTTCGTCCCTCTTCAAGGGTTTCTCTTGTGATCTCTGCCCATCTCCCAACAACCTTTCCCTCTCTCAGTACAGCTGCTGATTTCAAAATGCTGAGCCCTCTTCTGTAGGAGCCTGTCCCCCTGTCATAGCTGATGGATGGGGTGGGATGCCTGACCCAAATTAGCCAATCAGAGTTTCTCTCCTGAGAATGTAAAGAGGGACAGAGATAGGTGGGGACCAAAAGTTATGGGAGCTGAGCCCTTTGTGGTAGGCAGAATTTTACATAGGGCACGTGTAATATGACGAGAAGCTGAGCTTCTCACTCCCACAATTGCTGTGTTACGTGGCAGGGTTGACCTTAAGATAAAAGACTCTCAGGTGAGCCTGATCTAGTCATCTGGTTCTTTCAAAGCAGCAGGAGTCAGATTTGAAGCACGAGGGACTTTGCTGGCTTGAAGATGGAGGGGGTCATAGGGGAAGAAAGTGCTGTGGCTTCTAGGAGCTGACGGAGTTTCCCAGCTGAGAGCCATTGAGGAAGTGGACACCTCAATCTTATAATCACAAGGACGTGATTCAGCCAACAACCTGAAGGAGCTTAGAAGTGGACTTTCCCCTCAAGCTTCCAGAGAAGACCCCAGCATGGCTGACACCTTGGCTTTGGTCTTGAGCAGAGGACAAAGTTGAGCTGTGCCAGACTTCTGACCTACAGAACTGTGAGTTAAGAAACTTGTGTTGCTTTAAGCCACTACATTTGTGGTAATTTGTAATGGCAGCAATAGGAAATTAATGCACAGGTCACAGGGCCATTGCAATACATTTGGAGGGGGGTATGACCTCCTGCAACCAAGGGCCTCAGCACACCCAGCCCCCATTCCTTCCTTCCTTCAAGTTCTTTACTTGGTTCTAAAAGTATCTTTTCTAAAAATTTCCCTTTTTCTGCTTAAGTTAGTAGGTTTGATTTTCTGTTGCTTATAACGAAGGAGTAACAAAATGGAGTGTAGACTGGTGTGACCTGCAACAACATTGTAACTGTTCCTGGCAATGTTGCCATGTGAAAACTCAGGAGAGATTAAATGAACTCTGGGGAGTCTCAGAATTTTAAACAGATTGAAGGTTATTGAAAAAATCTATTATTTTGTTGAATATTTATAATTGCATTTTGAAGATATTGCTTAGATGGAATGGCAATATTGACTTTGGTCTACAGATATGCCCAAACACATAAACCCAAATGGTTGTTCACTAACAAGAATATTTTGCAATAGGGCTGTTCATTTGGTAGGACACACCCTCGGAAGCTATAGATTTGTTTACCTGAGGTAAGTAGCTAGGTGAAGCCAGACCACAGTCTGGGGCTTCAGAAATTGGTGTCCTCCCCACCTCCACCCAGTTCCAACTGGCTGCCTGCAGCAGAGCACAGACCCCAGTAGGGACCATGCCAGCGTGGCCTCTGGCCAGGCAGAGTGTGGGAAGAGAGTGACAGAGATGTCCAGGTGCAGACAGCTGGCTTGGCAAGGGAGAAGCGGCTGATAGAGAGGAAGAACAGAGGCAGCCATGAACACTGTCCAGAGCCTGGGACTCTCTGCCCATGCCTGGACTCCCCAGGCTGCAGTGGCCTGTCACCCTCCAACCTGGAGGGTGGGTCATGGGGAGGAGGGCACAGACAGTCAGCTCCCTTTTCAGTCTGCTGCTTGAGGGTGGGGCTGGGAGTGGGATAGAAGTAGTGTGGAAGAGAAAACAGCCAAAGGAAGATGCATTCCATTTAACATTCATTCCGTAATGAAGTCCCTCTTGGCTTGCAAACAAAGTCCCTCTTTGCTTGTTTGGAGAGGAGAGCGAGACTGAGGTTCATGAGATTTCCTTTCAGATGTTCCTGCAAAGACCACCAAGAATTAGGGGGGAAATTTTTTTTTTCCCTTAAATGTCCTTGGTGCAGAAAGCATGACTGAGTTAGTTACAGACAATGAAATACAGTCCTTTCTGGGTGGGGTCAGTGGAAAAAGGAAGAGAATAAGGCCAAGGGCAAGGAGGAGAGACTGCGTCAAGCTGTGTATAAGCAGGAACAAAGTGTAACTGGATCATGGACACTCAAAGAGGGAGCAATTCTAAAAAGAAGAGTACACTTCAGTTTGGGGAGGGGGTCTCCTTTGAGCACAAGGACAGAAAACCCAGATTGCTTATACAAGGTTTATTTGGTGCCCTGTTAACCAGCTGGTGCAGACTGGAGCTTGCAGGCTTAGCCTGGCTGCCTGGGGACAACCCTAGCTAATGTCAAACTGCAGCCAAGCCTCACGCATAATGAGGTGAATTTGGATAGAAACCCAGCAAACTGCTCCTACTTGTCTGCCTTTCTCTGCCTGGGTTTTGCTTTCTCTTTCCCCTCTAACTAGTTTCTTTAAGTCTCAGTGTGTCCATATATAGTATTTCTTCACAGTAGGAAAGACGTACTAAATTGGCTGAGTTCCTAGCTGAAAGTCAATCTTGGCCCTCCACTGATAGGAAAATCTCTTATCAACCATAACCCCTTTCCCAAGAGAGCCTATAGATCAGGCATGTTGCCATCTTTCAGATCTTTCCCCAGGCTGAAGGTAACTAGAGAACCATCATTTTAAGTAAAAGGATATGTTCTCTGATGGACTGACCAAGGAATTAAAAATATTTGTGATTTTTTTTTTTTGCTCCTGTACATCTACTTAACATGTTTCATCCATTTACTCCTCTCACATCAGTTTCTTTGACTATAAAATGGAGACACTAATTCCAATCATTTCCCTCATAGTTCCAGACAGATTTAATGAATGTATATGGACCATATAAAATAGTTTTTTTTTTTTTTAATACCCTTCCCCTATCCCCATAACCACATATACGTTTCCTGCACTATTCGACGGAGCTTGAATGTACTCATTCTGGCTTTAGCCCTAGCAAGTTTTGCTCCTTAAGGAAGAAAACAAGTTATTATTCATGGCTGACTTGGGTTGTCTTTTGCTCTATGGTGCCTTTGATATTTCAGAAGCCTTTCACTCTGTTGATCACAGCAATCACTTAACCATTTAAAATGCTCCATGGGTCTTCTGACACCTGGTTCAACTCACATTTCTCAGTGTGCTTTTAGATGGTGTCTCTGGGGATGTGTTCTTCTGACCCATTGAGTCAATGCTTTCATCAGCCCCAGGGCTCTGCCAGGGAGCACAGTTCCTCTTGCCTGCTCCAGCTCTTACTCATTTAATTGAGAGCAACGACAGCATGTGTTTAGGGAGAGGAGACCTCTTAGTATTTTTAAAATGGTGAGTATAAAATCTGTATTTTGATATATATAGTACTATAGAAAGATTTTCAGTTATAAGGGAAATTAGTTTTGAGATTGCTTTATGGATGGGAATGTAAGAAAGTCAGAGGTGAAATGTTTCTGCTCTTTCTAGTTCAAAGAAGGGGCTAAGGCAGGCGTGTGTGCAATCCCAAATCCACTGCTATGCACAGAAGGGGGTCTCATCTCTCCCTGCCTCCCTCCTCTGCCTGAAATATACATCAGTGGGGGAATGCTACCTTGGCACGTGTCGTGGAGGGGTGGGGGGGTGGAAGTGAGAGTGTGGCATCACAACCGCCATGTTCCCAGGGCTGTGCATGGCTGGTGGGGAATTGGGGAGGGAAGGATTGACCCCTGGCACTTGCACCTTGCCTGACCCATTGCAGGCACTCCATGCGTATTTATGCATTAATTTGGTTTAGAGTCAGAAAAGTCATCCTCTTTTGTTTAGTGAGTCCAAGATTCCTAATCTGTGAAATATCTTGCCCTGGATACTTACTTCATGGAGTGGTTTTGAGAATAAATGTGAAAAAGTCTGGACCATAAAACACACCGCACATTTATGGTGTTTCTCTTAGATCCAGCCCTTGTTGGGAAGGCCATGATAGCACAATTAAAGACAATTTGTAAACCATCTCCTAAATGGCCTCATTGCATGAGTATAAATCTTGTCTACACTTCCCCACACACTCTTGATGTTGTCCTCTCACAGCTGGTTTCCCTACCGCTTATGGTACCACAGTTTATGGGATTGGGTGAGAGTCAAACACAAATCACAGTCTTCCCAAGTGGCCAGGCTCTTCTCTTTCTACATTACCTATTTCAAATGTTCTCCCCTTGTCTCATTTGCTTCTGATCTAGACATATGTTTGAATGGTTTTTTTTTTAATTGAATTTTTCCTCACTTAGGACATTTTCTTAGGGGTTCCCTGGTGGCTCAGCTGATAATCTGCCTGCAATGTGGGAGACCTGGGCTCGATGGCTGGTTTGGGAAGATTCCCTGGAGAAGGGAATGGCTACCTACTCCAATGTTCTGGCCTGGAGAATTCCATGGGGTCTCAAAGAGTCAGACATGACTGAGCAATTTTCACTCACTCACTCACTCAGGACGTTTTCTTATAGACTTTAATTCATAAATTAATATATGTAGTTGATCAAAAGAGCGCCTGGCACATAGTAAGTACTGTGTAATAGTGACCTTCTACTAACACTTAATGGTTGCTAACCTGAAATGTGTCCTCAGAAAGGTCTTCTCTGATTTCTGTATGTAAAAACAGTACTGCCCATCATTCTCTGCTCTTTGCCCTGTTTTATTTTCTTAATAGCACCTTTCATTACAGTATATCCTTTGTTGCTTATTATCTGACTCCCCCATTAGAATGCAAACTCTGAAGCCAGATTTTGGATCTGTTCTGTTCACCTCTCTTCCTAATGTCTCGTACATATTGGGCTCTCCATAAATATTTATTGGCTGGACAACCATGCAGAATTTTCTTTTTCAACTGGTCAGTATTGTTTCTGGAGCTAGCTTGTACTGGCTTGTAAGAGCCAATTGTTGTGGACACAGAAGGGGAAGAAGGTGGGGGGATGAATTGAGAGTCGTATTGACATATATACACCGCCATGTGTAAAACAGATAGCAGGAAGCTGCTGCAAAGCACAGGGAGCTCAGATCGGTGGTCTGGGATGACCTAGAGGGTGGGACGGGAGAGTGGAAGGGAGGCTGAAGAGGGAGGGGATATATGTACACATACAGCTGATTCATGATGTTGTAAGGCACTAACTAACACAACATGGTAGAGCAATTATCCTCCAACAGAAAACAAATTTTAAAAAATTGTAATGGATTACAATTCACTTTCAAAGAGGAAGTCATGAGTCTATATTGATATAAATTAACAAACTCAAAGTTTAATGAGAAACAGCATTCCCTGCCTCCTAAAATTTAAACTGATGTGATTTCTTTGATGGGTTATAATTCATTATAATCAATACTTATTTGATTGCTAAAAAACAAACAAAAAGAGCTGAATAATTGTGTGCATTTCTTCCCAGCTATGTGTTTGGTGAGCCCGAAATCAGTCCTCGTGGAGGTGTTTACACCATGACAATTGGCAAATACTATAAATCAACACCTGCTTCCCCTCGCTTCCCTCCAGTCAGTTAACATTTACCAGTAACGCCCTGGTTTCTAAAGAGCCAAATCAACTACAGATCTGTTACACCGTTCGAAGGGCTGCTGTAGTGGATTAAAGATGGTCACAGATTCTTTGCTATTCCCCCTTGCTTGGCAGTAGAGTCTATTTATCCAACCCTAGAACTTTGGCTGCCCTGTGACTGACGAAGAGGGTACAACGGAAGTGACCCTGTACCGATTTCAGACCTACTCTTTAAGTGAAAAGTGACTGGCAACCTGTGCTTCCTTCTTCTTGGAACTCACTCTGCAGTGGGGCAATCCAAGCAGTTTTGGGAAGAAGCCCACTTACAAGAGAATTGAGGTCACCAATGATCTTTGACTGAATGGTCAGTGTCAACTTGCCAGGTCTGTGAGTGAGACCAAGGTGGGGGTAGACCCTACAACACCAGCTGGCTCCACAGTGGTTGCCTTGGGGATCAGAGATTCCCACAAGAAGCTGCCTAATCTGCCAAAGAGTGAGCACATAAACAAGAGTTTTAGGTTAAGTCACTAAATACTGGGGTGGTTATATGGTGACAGACAACTGAAACAGCTGGGTAATAAATTCTTTGTGGGTGTCAGGAGATGGTTGGGATTTGGTAAGTTCTGTCTGGCTGGATTCACTTACAGTCTAAGCCTCAGTCAGTGACACACATTCACAAGAGTAACTTTGACAACAATTAGATGCTATATGTTTGTATTTCCCATAGTGAAAAACAAGTCTGGTAGGTAGGGTCAGAAGGTTTGCTGTTGGATTGGATGTGAGGATGAGGGGAACGGATCAGTTCAAGATGACTCCTAGGTTTTTGATCTGGGAAACTGGGTGGATGGTGGTGCCATTAATGGTGATTGGGAAAGATTGTGGAAGAGTAGGCTGTGACAGGGTGGGGGCATCAAGCATTTCCTGCTGGTTACGCCGAGTTTGAGGTGCCTATTAGGCAGCCCCAGCCTGTGTGAATGCTAAGTCACTTTAGTGGTATCCAACTCTTTGCGACCCTAGGGACTACAGCTGCCAGGCTCCTCTGTTCATGGGATTCTCCAGGCAAGAATACTGGAGTGGGTTGCCATGCACTCCTGTAGGGAATCTTCCTGACCCAGGGATTGAAACTGAGTCTCTTATGTCTCCTGCATTGGCAGGCAGGTTCTTTGACCACTAGCACGGCCTGGGAAGCTCCAGGCAGCCCCAGAGGAAATGTCAAGTAAGTAGTGAGAGATATGCACCTGAACCCCAGAGAAAAGTTGGCACTAGATGTATAAACTGAGGTATAAACTCAGGTATGAACTGGCTTGTAGGTGATATTTAAAGCCATAGATCTCAGGGTAGGCCAAAGAGGAGATTAGAACTAAGCTCAGGAGACTTTGGGGTTGAGCAGAAGAGAGGACTTCCCTGGTGGCTCAGATGGTAAAGCATCTGCCTACAATGTGGGAGACCTGCGTTCAATCCCTGGGTTGGGAAGATCTCCTGGAGAAGGAAATAGCAACCCACCTCCAGTATTCTTGCCTGGAAAATCCCATGGACAGAGGATCCTGGCAGGCTACAGTCCATGGGGTCGCAAAGAGTTAGACACGACTGAGTGACTTCACTTTCACAGAAGAGAGGAAAACAAAATTAAGAATGAATGGCCAATAATAAGATGAAACAAGATAGTGTAGTATCCTATAAGCAGTGAAAACATGCTTTAAGAAGGACAGACATGATGGATTAGGTAAAATGCTCCTGAGAGGTGGAATAAGATTGAAGACAGAATTATCCATTGGGTTTTAGCCAAATGGAGGTCATTGGAAACCTTTATAATATTTGTTTCAGTGCTTTGGTGAGGATAAAATCCTGATAAGATGCAGAATGGAGCGAGAATTATTGAGAGAGTGGGAAGTGTAGAAACGGAGACATCACGCAGGGACAACTTTTGAGTTTGGCTGTGAGCAGGAGCAGAAAAACAGGATGGGGGCTGGGAAAGGATGCATTTAAGAGCAGGGCACATTTTAGAGTAGGTGTGCATGCAGGCTGTTGGGAAGGAGAAGAGAAAATGGTGATTCATAGGGGAGGGATCATTTTCAGGATGAGGGAGACTGTAAGCAGGTGAGAAGTGATGGGACTCAGTGTACAAGTGGAGTGTTGGTCTGAGAATATGGACAGTTCATTCATTTTGCATTAGTAAAGGTGTAACATGCATACTGCCTATAGATAGGTTGTTAGATTTAGTAGTGGAACAAAGAAATCAAAGAGAGAATCCAAGAAAATTTGATTCTCATCAAATTTTGTCTATTGGATGGATGAAATAAAAGTTCAGCTCATCATCAGAGGGTGAGGAGGGGAAGCTGCTGTTGGTGATTTGAAGACAGAAGAAAATGTGACCGAGTTACCTTAGATAGTGAGAACATCAATTTCCTAGACATCTTTTAGGATTACATTATCAGTGTGAATGAGGTGAACCCCCCCTTGAAGCTTTGGTCATAAATTTAAAGTTAGACCAGTTTGCAAGATGGTGCGTTTTTCTCAGCTACATTCAGCAGGAAGTGAAGCGTTTAACTGGAATTGGAATTTTATCAGACAATAAAATGAACAGAGCAAGCAACAAAGGAGTTATGAATGTGGATATGGATATAGAAATGTGCATGTGTGTTTATGTATAATTGTATAACATGGGATCAAAACTTGGTCAATAGTAAGGACAGAGGTAAAATAGAAGGGGGCAGAAATGTGGGCAGGGATAGAGAGAGAGCAGAACAGTGATGAGTCCAGTGAGTCGGGATCCCAGTGGGGTAAGACATGTTGGAGGGAGGACTCTGGAGTGAGTGAGCTGGAAAGACAAGCAGTAGTCAGAGAGTGGAGGCTTTAACCTGAGATATTAGAGGTGATGCCCTCACTGGTGGTGATGAGCATGGCATATAACCGTGGTAGTAGGTGGCTAAGGTAGGGTGGAAAAAGGTTTTTTGGAAGTGAGGAAATGAGAAGCCTGCAAAGCCAGGGCAGGAACGATAGAAATGTTAGTAGAAAGGAAGAGTTGAGCCCCGTGTTAAAAATCAGTCAATGGAGGAGAGTGACTTGGGAGTCAGTAGTTGAGAACACCGAGGTGTGGGGGTGGGGGCAGGTTATGGGTGCTATAATCTGATGGCATGGTCTTTGGAAAGAATTGAGATTTTTAATAGAGAAGAAAGCAGATGTGGTGGGGAGGCAGCAGTGGAGAACCAGTTGTGGCTCTGTGTGAGAGGAGGGAGGAACAGCAGTCTCCACTTGCACGCGCTGCACCGGAGGCTTCATGCTCATTCCTATGAGACCCAGGGCTCCCTTTTTAGAGAAAGACAAATCACATATGAGATCATTTATACTGTGGAATCTAAAATACGACACAAATGAACCTATCTACAAAACAGAAACAGAATCTCAGATGTAGAGCACAGACGTGGGTGCCAAGAAGGAGGGGGTTGGGGGTGGGATGGAGTGGGAGGCTGGGGGTGGCAAATGTAAGCTTTTATATATAGAATGAATAAACAACAAGGTCTTATATAGCACAGAGAACTATATTCCATATCCTATGATAAACCATAATGGAAAAGGATAAAAAAAGAATGATATATATGTATAACTGAATCACAGCAGAAATTAACACAACATTGTAAATCGACTATATTTGAATAAAAAATATTGATTAAAAATGCTCCTCTTCTATAACAAATATTCAAATATTCTGAATATTTGAATATTCAGATAACAAATATTCAAATATTCTGAAATATTCCCTAGTTGTAATATAATGCAAAAAAAAAAAAGGATAATAAGTTAGATAATTTCATTTGAAAATGGAAAAAATGTTTGGTCATGACTCCACTAAAAGACCTAATGAAGCTGTTTGCTCTTTGGATCCGTTAAGGAAACACTGTGAACACGACAGCAGCAGAGGCAGAGCATAAGAGGTGTGTAGCCTTCTTGGATGTGATTTTCCAAAATGTTGTACCACTCGTAGAAGTTGTACAAAATAAAGCATAGTGTTCCCCCAACTTAACACGCAAGTTTTATTTCTGAAAAATTCAGCATATTTTAACACTATATAAATAATCCTTTGGGTTTATATGTAGAAGAGAGTTAAATTCTAGCTTCAGATGATTATAAATGGTGTCCTAAGTTACAGGTCCACATGGCAGGATACAGAGCAATTCCTCACTACGAGGGACTGTTGCGTTCAAGGCGACAAACCCGACCCCTGGCGGAAGGAGCACCCAGTCACTTTGATGATTAACATTTCCAGTTTCTAAAATACTTGCTGACCACTGAGTTAGAATCACTAGGTAAGGCTCAGAGATGATGTCAGGGGTACAAGGTGATTGCTGCCGACACCTCACGGGCTCCAGAAGACAGACTGCAAGGCGTTGGAGGTGGGGGTAGAAGGCTCAGTGATTCAAGGGGACTTTCAGAACTCTGGGGCTGAGCCTGGGAGAGCCGGAGGCTGGGCTTTCCTGGTGATGGACGTGAACAGAGACGTGAGCGCTGACAGGAGCCACATCCGGTGGTCTCTCAAGGGAAGCTGGGAAATCAGGTCAAATTACAGCTTCCTCTTCAGACTGGCCCTCACAGGCAGACTGCTGTGCAGAGGAGGGGCTGTGCTGAGTCCCAGCCCTGGGGTCCCTCAAGGGAGCATTTTTTCCCCCCAGGTTTCCTCGCAGTCTTCATAGTTGTCAGCTTTATGACTGCATAATGTTCTGTGGTGCTGCTATTCCATGAATTATTAAACCATTACCCTGAAGTTGGAAATTTAGGTTGTTTCCATATTTTTGCTATTTAGAATTTGTTGCAGAGATTGTTGTCAAGTGTATTTCTTTTTGCTTCAGCTTATTTTTAAATTTTTTGTTGAAGTATAGTTGATTATAATAGTTTTTTTAAAGATAAACTATCTAATTCATTATTTGAAATTTATTATTTCTACTTTTCCCTCCCTGCTATTCTCTGTGAGTGTATGTGATCTGTATACAGATTTCTTTTTTCTAAGTTAATTTTTATTGGAATATGGTTGCACAATATTTCTGTAAAAAAAGTGAATAAGCTATATATATACATATATCCCCTGTTTTCTGGATTTATACTGCCTAAAGATAAACCTCTAGAAGTCCATGGTCCCAAACACCTTTCTAATTTTTTTTATGCTGTCATTTGCTATCCAGAAAGAGGTTTTTAAAACCAATTTACAGTACCATCAGAAATTGTGAGCATATTGATTTCACTGCAATCTCATCAAAATTAAGTGTCATTTAAGCTTTTTCTTCTTACATTAGTGGTTACAAGATGGAATCTCAAGATTGCTTTTAATTTAGGTTTTTGAATTATCAGCAAAAAAAGATATTTCTGTGTTTGTTTACTCTTTGTTATTCTCTATGCATACCTTTGTGCATTTCCCTTGTAAGATCTCAGTGTTTTTGTTCTATATTTGTATGAGCTCTTCACAGAACACATTGGTCACACATACACACACACTGTTTTCATTATTGATACAAAATTCTCATTTCTATATTCCACCTCTACCCTATGCTACCAGTCTGCTTTTCTTTTTGACACTCTGCTTTTGAAGAAAAGCTAGGCAGTATTCAATTCATTATTAATCAGTTGTGTTCCTAAAACAGAGGTTCTCAACTTTGGCTGTACACTGGAATCACCAGGAGAGCTTTAAAATCTATTGATGCTTGGGCTTCAGTTCTGATTTAATTGGCCTGGGTATTGGGATTTTTAAAAGCTCCCCAGGTAATTCTAATATGCAGCCAATGTAGAGAGCCATGATACTAAAATTTGTAAACTGTTTATTGGGTTAAAATAAAGTGGGAGGAGGTGGGTGGATGAAGGGGTGAGCATGAGCCTGCAGGGGTGATGAGGGAGCAAGTTACTGTGGAGGGGAGAGGTAGCAGTGGGAGTCCAGGCTGCACACTGGCATAAATAAGTCTGGGTATATTTCTTGGTCCTAGTCAATGCCAGCTTTCTTCTGATTTCATCCAGAATCAGGCTGCCCACTTTTTCTGATTTCCTAACACTATCCCTTCTTATGTAGTCCTTTCCTCTAAGACCCACTGTGGGACAGAACATACTCAATCTTGTAACTTCATTCCCATATGCCCAAGTGTGAAGCAGTCATGTGGCTTTTAGAAGAGAATTTGAGAGTAAAAGGCTCTCTCTGAGGATTTTCCATGGAACTCTCTGATCCCTTTTCTCTTTTTGATTTGCATTTTGGAGACAGAAATATGTCCTGAATGTCCCCGGTTTTTACTAGCTTTGGCTAACAATGAGATTGCCTTGACCCTGAAAGCCTACCTTTTGCTGGTTTGTTGCTCCCACTGACTGATAAGGACTTCACAAATCCCTGGGATGTGTCTCCTTTGTGTGTATAAGCAAGTCCACTCACATTCTTCCACTTGAGCCTTCTCACTGATATCAACCCTTGCAAACTCACTTGAAGATGAAACTGCTCTGTGAGGAGGATCTCTGCTGCCTTGGGTGCTACCAGATGGCACTAGTGGTAAAGAACCTACCTGCCAATGCAGGAGATCTGACAGATGCGGCTTTGATCCCTGAGTTGGGAAGATCCCTGGAGGAGGACATGGCAACCCACTCCAGTATTCTTGCCTGGAGAATCCCATGGACAGAGGAGCCTGGCAGTCTACAGTCCACAGGGTCGCAAAGAGTCAAACACGACTGAAGCGACTTAGCACAGATTAGCACAAGACCATCATATAAGCATCCACATTTCAGAATAAAGCCTGACCAAGATGCTACTGGGTTCCAATGTGTGAACTCTGGAATGAGGCATAGGAAGGACTTCTAGAGAAGGTGATGAGGAAATGGGACCAGGCTGGCACTTCGGCCAACAAAGCAGATGCTGGCATGAGGGGGCCACCTGATTCCTGTTGTATTCCCTAAAACTGTACCCTAGCTTACAATGCATATGTGTTAAGTTTCTTCCGTCGTGTCCTAATTTTTGTGACCGTAGGGACTGTAGTCTGCCAGGCTCCTTTGTCCATGGGATTCTCCAGGCAAAAATACTGCAGTGGGTGGCCATGTCCTCCTCCAGGGGATCTTCCTGATTCAGGGATCGAACCCATGTCTGTTATGTCTCCTGCACTGGCAGGTGGATTCTTTACCACCAGTGCCACCTGGGAAGCCCATCTAGCTGACAACCGGCAGTGGCAATTGCTGAGAGCAACAGAAGACAACAGGGAGGTAAAGAGGTGGAGAAAGAAAACCCCATTGCCACCTCCAGGGATCTTAGAATACCTTAAAAAACCATGTCCCTGGAGGGAAGATACTCTGTCTTGTTTACTGTGTACCTACACTGTTTGGTGTAATCTCCAAAGTAGGGAACACTTAAATAATTGTTGAATAAGTCGTCTGAGTAGGAGGAATTCCTGAGTTCTACTCCACTGCTTATATTGATTTGTTGGACTTTTCTGGCCAGTTGAATTACCACAGAAGCCTTCTTTCAGAGTTTTAAAAATGATGGACTTTTGCTCCGAAACTGTGTCAGGGGAAATAAAAGCAGAGTTCCACCACCTAAACATTGAACTGATCATTTACTACTTGAATCAATTGGTAGCATTCTGCTTGCTGATCTGTGGAAGAGGGATGATACTGGCCATTTTTACAAAGCTGTGTGAAAAATAAGAACTGTTTGGAAGTAAAAATCAGAATTAACTGAAGTACACCTAATTTATTCGCCTGAATTAACCAAATGCTACTTGCTATCTCTCTTTTGACTTGGATGACAAATAGACAAACACAAAATAAACATTAGATGGGTTTGTATATTAAATGTATACTTTATATTTTTTGGAACAACTTCTAGAGGATACTTTGGAGGAAATAAAGGTCATAAAATGCCTTTGAGAGTTTTTAATAACAAATATTGTAGGAATCTGAATCATCAAACTGTATTTTGTGTATATAACTAATGTATATCTATACATTTAAGACAATTTTAATAATAAAGATAAAACAAAAAGACCATATTTTGCTTAACCATTATTATCCAAAAAAATGTAACCACTCAACATGTTTGTTCTCTGCTTCTCCTAGGAAGTTTAGATTTCATTAAAAATTATACACATGTAAACCATCAATGTCTAAAGTCTTATCTTCCAAGATTTGCCACACACTTATTGTTGAGATCATTGAACATATTTTGAACAAGAGCTTTTATAATCAAAAGCAAACAACTTGGAATATTTAGTAATTGAAAACTTTTAAGCAAGTAATTTTTTCAAAATAGAACAATCATGTGATGTTTGAGAAGTTGCTGCAGTTACTGTAGATTTAGAGTTCTATTTCTTAGAGTACAGTTCATTTCAGTTCAGTTTAGTCGCTCATTCATGTCCGACTCTTTGCGACCCCATGAATCGCAGCACACCAGGCCTCCCTGTCCATCACCAACTCCCGGAGTCCATCCAAACTCACGTGCATCGAGTTGGTGATGCCATCCAGCCATCTCATCTTCTGTCATCCCCTTCTCCTCCTGCCCCCAATCCCTCCCAGCATCAGAGTCTTTTCCAATGAGTCAACTCTTCACATGAGGTGGACAAAGTATTGGAGTTTCAGCTTCAGCATCAGTCCTTCCAATGAACACCCAGGACTGATCTCCTTTAGGATGGACTGGTTGGATCTCCTTGCAGTCCAAGGGACTCTCAAGAGTCTTCTCCAACACCACAGTTCAAAAGTATCAGTTCTTCGGCACTCAGCTTTCTTCACAGTCCAACTCTCACATCCATACATGACCACTGGAAAAACCATAGCCTTGACTAAACCGACCTTTGTTGGCAAGTGATATCTCTGCTTAGAGTACAGTGGGCTAGGTATTTGCACACTCACATTAAAATAAAATTTTGATAATATGTAGTCTAAAATATTTTTTAAAGCATAGAAGGGTTGTTGTTCAGTTGCTAAGTCGTATCCAAATCTTTGCAGCCCCATGGACTGCAGCACACCAGGCTTCCCTGTTCTTCTCTGTCTCCTGGAGTTTGCTCAAACTCATATCTGTTGAATTGTGATGCCATCCAACCATCTCATCCTCTGTCATCCCTTCTCCTCCTGCCTTTCATCTTTCCCAGAATCAGTGTCTTTTCCAATGAGTCGGCCCTTCATGTCAGTTGGCCAAATATTGGAGCTTCAGCTTCAGTGTCAATTCTTCCAGTGAATATTCAGGGTTGACTTCTTTTAGGATTAACCGGTTTGATCTCTTTGCAGTCCAAGTGACTGTCAAGAGTCTTCTCCAGCACCACAGTTTGAAAGCATCAATTCCTTGGCACTCAGCCTTTTTTATGGTCCAACCCTCACATCTGTATATGACTAATGGAAAAGCTATAGCTTTGACTGTATGAACCTTTGTCAGCAAAGTGATGTTTCTGCTTTTTAATACACTGTCTAGGTTTTTCATAGTTTTTCTTTCAAGGAGCAATAGTCTTTTAATTTCATGGCTGCATATGCAGTAATTTTGGAGCCCAAGAAAATAAAATCTCTCACTGTTTCCACTTTTTCCCCATCTATTTGCCATGAAGTGATGGGACCAGATGTCATGATCTTAGTTTTTTGAATGTTTTAAGCCAACATTTCACTCTCCTCTTTCATTTCACTCTCCTCTTTCACCCTCATCAAGAGGCTCTTTAGTTTCTCTTCAATTTATGCCATTAGAGTGGTATCATTTCCATATTTGTGGTTGTTGATATTTCTCCTGGCAATCTTGAGTCCAGCTTGTGCTTCATCCAGCCCAGCATTTTGCATGATGTACTCTGCATACAAATTAAATAAGCAGGATGACAATATTCAGCCTTGATGTACTCCTTTCTCAATTTTGCACTAGTCCACTGTTTCATGTCCGGTTCTAGCTTTTGCTTCTTGACCTGCACACAGGTTTCTCACGAGGCAAGTAAGGTGGTCTGGTATTCCCATCTCTTTAAGACTTTTCCATAGAAGTGTTAATAATATTGTAAAAAAATTACTAGGCCAATCTTAAGTGAAGGCAAAACAACTGAGAGGAATGTAATTTTGCCCTAAAGTTATTTGGCAAAAGCTGCTGAAGCCAGCAAGCTTGGGTTTGTTTTAATAGTCCAAGAGACTGAGAGGACTTAGAACAAAGCCTATCAAAAGTAGGGATCTGATGAGACCCTGCCCATAAAACTAGGACCCCAGAGGGCTAGATCCTGAGGGGAAGGGTCAACCAGAAATGAATGTACACTTCCTACACCTACCTCCAGTGGACTGTGAAGAAAGTGGTTTTGGTTCTGACGAGAGCCAGTATTGGAAGGGACTGGCATTAACACATCTCAGCCCACAAAAATCTGCCCTGGTGCATTTTTTAACACACATTTTATATCATTTGGGTAGTTAAACTTCCAGCCTAAATTTAGATTAAAGTGGTCTGACGGTGGCAGTGGCCTCGGGCAGCTGGGTAGAAGCAATAAGAAATTCTCTCTGGATGAAAACATCTTCATAATAGGCCACAAATAAGTCCCACAATTAAGTTTCCATGAAAAATGAGCTGCTTGCAGTAAAAAATAACTAAGCACACAAGGAAATTGGCACCATGAAGGAAATCCAATAGGAAAACAGAGAAACAATATCTACAAAGATTTCATATGCTTCAAGGAATATAAAACCACCATGCTTACTATATTTAAAGAAATAAAAGACAAACTTGGAAATATCCACATGGAATAAAAAATCTTAAAAATTAGCCAAACAATTTTGAAAAAAATCCAAGTAGAACTTCTAGAAAAAAACAGAATTGGAATTTAAAACGCATCATATGGGTTAAAAATACTAGATGAAATAAAAAGAGAATTAGTAAATTGGAAGATAATTCAGAAAAAAATTACCTAGGATGATTTTCTTTCTATTTATAGCATCAGATGCAGTGCTGTGTCTTGTATGGAAGGGATAAATGACAGCAGTAGACTTTTCTGCATTAGAAATTGAATGTGGCACCTATGTGTACAGTGAACACGTGTAATCCTGGCGAACTTTCAATGGTAGATGAAACTTTTAACTTTGCTTGAGATTATAGTTTGGTTTTTGACTTTTACCAATTATCTTCCAAGACATCAAATGTCCAGCATTTACTCACTCTTCCTTTCTTTCTTCTTTAAATTTCCGAGTCACTTTATAACTTTGTAATATTTAGTCTACCTTGGATTATGTACCAGTTTCTTACTAGACTGAGGTCAGGAAATCTACTGATCCACTGTCTGGCCTTGCAGGTACTCCAAGACATACCTCTCACTTGAAAGAAAGAAAAGCAAGAAGAGAAGGGGTGAGGGATGGAAGAAAGAGAGTCAAGGGTGGGGAGAGAGAGAGAAAAGAAAGTGAGAGGGAGGAGAAAGCCTTCCTAACTAAATATAGGGTGACTATAAATGACTTTTTTGGAAGAGTGTTTCTGGAAGAGGATAAGGAGTATATAAAATAAACTCAGGATTATAAATTTTGCAAAGAAATGAAAGAAATGTGATTTAAGTGGAGTTTGCAGATGCTGCAGGTTAGGAGGAATGCAATATCAAAAAGAGTCAATTACATGCAAAAGGACCTAAATAAAAAAAATGGATGGGAAAGGGTAAAATGACTTCTCACTTTGAAGTAGAAAATTATGTATCTGTAGGAAAATAACTTGGGAGACATAAAATTATCTAAGAGTGGGTAAAACCTGCAAAGAAATGTAAGCATGAAAAAAATGACATTTATAATGTTAATCAGACTTCCCTGGTGGTAGTGGCTAAGACTGCACTCCTAATGCAGGGGCCCAGGATTGAACCCTGGTCAGGAAACTTGGAGAAGGCAATGGCACCCCACTCCAGTACTCTTGCCTGGAAACTCCCATGGACGGAGGAACCTGGTGGGCTGCAGTCCATGGGGTCGCTTAAGAGTCGGGCATGACTGAGCGACTTCACTTTCACTTTTCACTTTCATGCACTGGAGAAGGAAATGGCAACCCACTCCAGTATTCTTGCCTGGAGAATCCCAGAAACAGAGGAGCTTAGTGGACTGCTGTCTATGGGATCACACAGAGTCGGACACGACTGAAGAGATGCAGCAGCAGCAGCAGCAGGAAACTAGATCCCATGTGCAGTAACTAAGATCTGATGCAGCCAAATAAATAAACATTAAAAAAAAGCAATTATCCTTCAATAAAAAAATAATTTTTTGTAAATTAATTTATTTATTTTAATTGGAGGCAAATTACTTTACAATATTGTAGTGGTTTTTGCCATACATTCACATGAATCAGCCATGGGTGTACATGTGTTCCCCATCCTGAAACCTCCTCCCACCTCCCTCCCCTCAGGGTCATCCCAGTGCACCTGCCCTGAGTGCCCTGTCTCATGCATCGAAACTGTACTGGCGATCTATTTCACGTATGATAGTATACATGTTTCAATGCTGTTCTCTCAAACCATCCCACTCTCGCCTTCTCCCACAGAGTCCAAAATTACATCTGTGTCTCTTTTGCTGTCTCACAGATAGGGTCATCATTACCATCTTTCTAAATTCCATATATATGCGTTAATATACTATACTTGTGTTTTTCTTTCTGGCTTACTTCACTCTGTATAATAGGCTCCAGTTTCATCCACCTCATTAGAACTGATTCAAATGCATTCTTTTTAATAGCCGAGTAATATTCCATTGTGTATATGTACCACTGCTTTCTTATCCATTCGTCTACTGATGGACATCTAGGTTGCTTCCATGTCCTAGCTATTGTAAACAGTGCTGCGATGAACATTGGAGTACATGTGTCTCTTTCAATTCTGGTTTCCTTGGTGTGTATGCCCAGCAGTGGGATTGCTGGGTCATAAGGCAGTTCTATTTCCAGTTTTTTAAGGAATCTCCACACTGTTCTACATAGTGGCTGTACTAGTTTGCATTCCCACCAACAGTGTAAGAGGGTTTCCTTTTCTCCACACCCTCTCCAGCATTTATTGTTTGTAGACTTTTTGATAGTAGCCATTCTGACCGGCATGAGGTGGTACCTCATTGTGGTTTTGATCTGCATTTCTCTGATAATGAGTGATGTTGAACATCTTTTCATGCGTTTGTTAGCCATTTGTATGTTTTCTTTGGAGAAATGTCTGTTTAGTTCTTTGGCCCATTTTTTGATTGGGTAGTTTATTTTTCTGGTATTGAGTTGCATGAGCTGCTTATATATTTTTGAGATTAATTCTTTATCAGTTGCTTCATTTGCTATTGTTTTCTCCCATTCTGAAGGCTGTCTTTTCACCTTGCTTATAGTTTCCTTCATTGTGCAAAAGCTTTTAAGTTTAATTAGGTCCTATTTGTTTATTTCTGCTTTTGTTTCCATTACTCTAAGAGGTGGGTCATAGAGGATCCCGCTGTGATTATGTCAGAGAGTGTTTTGCCTATGTTTTCCTCTAGGAGTTTTATAGTTTCTGGTCTTACATTTAGATCTTTAATCCATTTTGAGTTTATTTTTGTGTATGGTGTTAGAAAGTGTTTGAGTTTCATTCTTTTACAAGTGGTTGACCAGTTTTCCCAGTTCCACTTGTTAAAAATAAATTTAAAAAATAAGTAACCAATAAAAAAATTAATAATGCTAATCATAACTACCACTTAGTTGAGCTCTTTGTATATACCAGTTACTGAGCTGGTCACTTTGTCTACAGTATTCCTGAATGCTCCCAATCACCCTGTATCAGGGATTAGAATCTCTTTTTTTTTTTTTAAGTTGAAGAAATGGGTGCTTAAAGAGGTAAGATAAGTTTCCCAAGCTTGCGTCGCTATTAAGAGGCAAAGCTAGGATTCAGTCTGAATTGCTGAGGTTCCCAAACCCTTGCCTTCCCCTCCACCACATGTTTCCATCATGTGTAACTGTAGTTAGCAACAAAGTGGTGACAACCGAGAAGAGTTTCCCAATAAAAGTTGATCAAATTCAGGGAACTGACCTAAGATGTTTAAAAAAGATGGAAAGTTCAGACCAAATGCAAAAATTAAAAATCTCACTTCTTTGGTGAATTCTGGAACTGCCTCTCAGGAAATGTAAATTCACATTTGACAAAGCAGATAATATACCTTGTAGGAGGAAGGTATACAGGGATTAGAAAAGCAAGAATGACTTGGTAAGCTAAAAAAGTTAAATGTTTAATGTGGAAACGATTATAGTGAATAATGGCAGGAAGGAATTATAACAAATAAAAGAGAATCCATGAATCCTCACTGACTAAGAAGTTTATAAACAGTGGGAAGGTAAACCATTTTACAGAAGAATGTCAGCTAATAAATGTGGATGCAATGATAACAGAAAGACACTGTTTTATATAGCCATGGTATTAATACATTCAGGGAAGAATCATCAATGGAAGATAAAATAATTGGGTGAAAGACCATGGGGAAAGAGAATACCTACATAGTCTCAAAGGATCCATTGATAATAGATTTCTCATTAATAACAAAGAGAAAACAATACCTTTACAATGGAGAAATCTAGTGGACACCACCTTAATCACACAATCAAACATCACTAATAATGAGACAAACAAGCATTGTGTGTCTTTGATGTGATATAATAAGAATACAGTATCCCTGTGTGTTAAGTTGAACCACATTTAATTGCTGATATCTGACTCGTTTTGGTCTATAAAAATGACAATTTCACTTGATTCAAACTAATTTCTGGTGCATCACATGAATTTATTTCTGAATAAACAACTTGTGCTCATTTGCTTAATCGTGTCTGACTCCTTTGCTACGCCATGGACTGTAGCCCACCAGGCTCCTCTGTCCACAGAATTCTCCAGGCAAGAATACTGGATTGGGTTGCCATTTTCTTCTCCAGGGGATCTTCCCACACCAGAAATAGAACCCAAATCTCCTGTGTTAGCAGATAGATTCTTTACCATTGAGCCAATAAGGAAGCCCTTGAAGAAACCGCTAGACAAATGCAAATTGAAGTCATTCTGCAAAATAACTGACCTGGATTCTTACAATGTAAATTTCATGAAAGAATTTTTTTTAAAGGCTGAGGGAACTCCTTTAGGTTGAAGGAGACTAAAGAGACATGATAACCAAATACAATGATTGCTACCTTTTCAGATCCTAAATTGGGAAGGAAAACTCAGCTATGATGAATATTATTGGGATAAATGGAGAAATCTGAATGTAGGCTGTATTTTATTAGATAATAGTACTATGTCAGTTGTGAAATTTTATGAGTATGATCATTGTACTGTGGTTATGAAAGAGAGTGCCTTTGTTATTAGAAGATATATGCCGAAGTATTTGGGGTGAAGGATTATAAGAGCAGCAAATAACTCTTTAAAGGCTTGCAGGTGCTGCACAAAATGAGTGTGTATGTGTAGGTATCACGTATACACAAAAAGAAGGCATAAATGTGGCAAAATATTAACAACTGGCCGATCTAGTTGAATGGTATATGCTATTTAATTGTGCTTTTCTTTCAACCTTCCTGTAGGTTTGACCTTTTTCAAAATAAAACTTTGGAGGGGAGAAAAAAGAACTGTCATGATTTTTATTCAGGATATACATGCTAGGCTTTTGGGTGCTTTCCTGAATGGAATCTTTTAACACTATGACCAGCTGTATTGTGAACGGGATAATTTTTAAAAAGATGGAGTTGAAGTAGAGATGATGTCCCTTACCCAGAGGAAAACGATGAGTTTCCACTTTGCTGCTAATGGAATCGCTAAGCACCCTGTGGCGTGTCGGAGCATTTGTGAATGGAGCCTCACTTTGCGCAACGACGGAGCTGCAGGTAGGCACTCTCTTGGGTGTCCATGAATCCATCTTCATCTGTGCATTAGTATAAAGCTCCCTCAGGGATTTAGAGATTTTTTTTTTTAATATTGAGTTTTACTTGGATCTTAGAGCTGTTGGGAAAATTATGAATTTGTAGAACAACTGCATAATTGGAATTAAAAAAAAATCTCTTTAGTAAAAATAGAAACATCTAGCTCTCCAATTTAAAAAAATTAGGGTCTTGAGGACTTAGAGCAGATGCTGCGTCCCTACTGTGCCTTGGCCACCCTGACCCCTGCCGTGACCCCAGAGCAGAGCAGGTGGAAAAGCCTTCCCTCTTTATGTCCTTAGAACTTCATCTTTCCTGAGCATCTCATTGTTACTGTAGCTCGAGTTTGCCACTCCTCATGCCAGGCTTGCTGCCAAGACTGTCTTTGTTTTCTCCCTGGCCTTCAGTCAAGGTTTGGGTTCTTTGCAAGCATTTCTTCCCGTCTGCTCTCCCTCCGTTCACTCTTTTCCTTCTGTCTTGTCAGCGTTCCCTTTGTCCTTTTGGCTTTCCTGCTCTCTCTTCCTGCCAGCAAGTCTGTGCCATTTCCCTCCCATTCCTGATCTCACTTTCAATGTAATTCCATTTCTCTGGGAGACAGAAATAGATGGATGAAGGGGCGAGTCAGCCTTTATAGCACACACATGTATCCCCTTCCAAGATGATAGTGAAATAAAAGGTTATTTAAAAAGAAAAAAAAAAAAACCTCTCACCTGGAGTTTTGATTTCTGTAAAAAACTTCAACAGTCCTTTTTCAAGAGTCATATTAATCTTCAACTATAGGCTTGTGGTGTTTAGCAAACAGATCTGGATTAAAAATTAGTTTCACTGCTCACAATGTGAACTTGGATGAGTTATTTCCCCTTGCTATAGTCCTGGCATTTTGTTTATTTTAAATCTGAGAAATGGGTATGATGATAGTGCCTTTCTCAAAGGGTTGCTTTGAAGAGTGAATGAAATGATGCATTTAAAGTATCTGGCAGAACATGGAAGCAGCCTAAATGTTCGTCAACAGATGAATGGATAAAGAAGGTGTGGTACATATATACAATGGAATATTATCAGCCATAAAAAGAAATGAAATCGGGTTATTTGCATAAACATGGATGGACCTAGAGACAGTCATACAGAGTGAAGTAAGTCAGAAAGAGAAAAACAAATATTGTAGATTGAAGCATATATGTGGAAGCTAGAGGAATGGTAGAGATGACCTTATTTGCAAAACAGAAATAGAGACACAAATGTAGAGAACAGATGTATGATACAAGGGGTAAAGGGAAGGGATCAGAGGAGTTGGGAGATTGATATTGACACATACAGACTATTGATGTGTGTGCTCCGTCTCTCAGTTGTGTCTGACTCTATGGACAGCAGCCCGCCAGGCTCCTCTGTCCATGGGATTTCCCAGGCAAGAATACTGGCATTGGTTGCCATTTCCCTCTCCAGGGGGAGAAGGGAACATAGATGACTGATGGGAACATACTGTATGGCGTAGGGAGCTCTACTTAATGCACTGAAGTGACCTGAGTGGGAGAGGGTGTGTGTGTATGTATGGCTGACTCCTTTTGCTATGCAGTAGAAACTAACACAACATTGTAAAGCAATTATACTGCAATACAAATTAGTTTAAAAAACTGAAACATAAAAAAATAAAGTACCTGGCAGAGGGCCTTGCAGAGGGTAGCTCTCTGTAAAAGCTTGTGCTATCACTGACTTCTTCAGGCCATCAGTGTCCAAAACCATCAGCCACAAGTGATCTCTTCCCCCTTGAGACCCCTGGCCCAGCTCTGACACTATTTATTATGCTGTCCTTTATTGCTTTTCTGCCTGCCTTTTCTTCCCTTCCTACCATTCTCTTTCTCTCTCTTTTTCCTTTTACATTCTCTTTATCTTCCCCATCTTGTTTTCTCTTTCCCTCTTCTACTCTCCCACAAAGACTTTAACAACACACCCAACATAAAAATAGTTGAAGACTATTTTAGCAATAGTTGAAGAGAAAATAGGTGAAGGGAAGATGAGGACAGAGATGTCATAAAGCCAGAGTTAAGAGGAAATGTATGACTGCATAGTGTGGATATACATAATTGCTAGTTGAGGTACCATTTTACTGAGCTTCCTGGCAGCCAAAGGAAAAGAGACAAAAAAAATTAGGAGTAGTGAGATTAAGGAAACATATAGAAACTGTAGTTCTTTTTCTGAGCACTTTTGTGGATTCTTATAAAAGGAACACCAAGTAATATAAATAAATGATGTCCAGCATAATAATGTGTCTACTTTCATAATAGTTATGATGATAAACTTCAGAGAGTTGTTTCTTGTGATGCCAATAAGACTGAAGATATAAAGCTGAGGTTCAATCCTGTAAACACATTTTTACAAGGAGTTAAAATAGCCTGCTCAATGTCGGCAATCCTCCAAGGTCTGGCATGCTGCAAGGACACAGTTTAGAGTAGAAAGAGGAATAAACAGGCTCGTGTCCTTCAGACAACCCTCTATAGATCTTATCTCTGTCAACCAAGCTTTTGAAAAGGATATGAAAGAATTCAAGGCAAGGCCCTGAGTTATGGGTACCCTCTGCTGTTGGTGAAGGACAGAGAGATGTGACTGGATGATCAGGCAGGTGGAGATTAACACTAAGGTCCTTTTCAAAAACTGAAAATTAAGAGTCAAGCAAATATACTTGCCTAAACAGAACGATCCCATTTCTGTGTGTAGAGAGTTGAATGTTTACCTGCAGGCAGGGGTCAAAATAGTCTTTTGTTCTGACATTGGATGATTTTTTATGGTACATTATTAAATATGAGAGAAGTTGTATTCCATTGTGAGGACAAAGGGCACAGATAAATGTACGAAAAAAAAATACGCCAAAATGTCTGTGGAAAAAATCTCTGAAAAGTGGGATTCTGGGTGATGTTTTTCTTTCCTATGCATTATTCTATAGTAAGCAGATGTTATTTTAACTATAAGGAAAAAATAGAGCAATGAAGTTTGTTTTCAGATAAAAAAGCTACCCTGAGCTTCTTTGACACATGGATGAGAAGCTAAATGCAGCCACAAAGTTCCACAGCACTGGTTCTAAACTAGCTGTGTTTTGGAATCCCCTTGTTGTTTAGTTGCTAAGTCATGTCCAACCTTTTGCAACCAGGGAAGCCCTTTAGAATCCCTTCAGATCAGATCAGTCACTCAGTCGTGTCCGACTCTTTGCGACCCCATGAATCGCAGCACGCCAGGCCTCCCTGTCCATCACCAACTCCCGGAGTTCACTGAGACTCACGTCCATCGAGTCAGTGATGCCATCCAGCCATTTCATCCTCTGTCGTCGTCCCCTTCTCCTCCTGCCCCCAGTCCCTCCCAGCATCAGAGTCTTTTCCAATGAGTCAACTCTTCGTGTGAGGTGGCCAAAGTACTGGAGTTTCAGCTTTAGCATCTCTTTAAAAGATAGTGATGGCCTCAAAGGCACATGAAAAGACATTCAACATCACTAGTTATTAGAGAAATGCAAATCAAAACTACAATGAAATATCCCACCGCCCACCAGTCAGAATGGCTGTCATCAAAAAACCCACAAACAATGAATGCTGGCGAGAGTGTGGAGAGAAGGGAACCCCACTATACTGTTGGTGGGGATGTAAATTGGTACAGTCACTATGGAGAACAGTATGGAGGTTCCTTAAAAAGCTAAAAATAGAGCTACCTTATGACCCCACAATCCCACTTCTGGGCAAATACCTGGAGAAAAACATGATCCAAAAGGATACAAGCCTCCCAATACTCATTGCAGCACTGTTCACTGCAGCCAGACAGGAAGCAACGTAAATGTCCATCGACAGAAGAATGGATAAACAAGATGTGGTAAATATATACGATGGAATATTACTCAGCCATTCAAAAGAAGGAAATAATGCCATTTGTAGCAACATGGATGGACCTAGAGGGTATCATAGTGAGTGAAGAAAGTCAGACAGAGAAGGAGAAATATCATATGACACCCCTTATGTGTGGAAACTAAAAAGAAATGATACAAATGAACTTACTTACAAAACAAGAAAGAGATTCACAGACTTAGAAAATGAACTTATGGTTGCTGGGGGACAGGGATAGTTAGGAACTTTGGGGAGGTCATGTACACAGTGCTATATTTAAAATGGATAACCAACAAAGACCTACTGTATAGCAATGGAACTCTGCTTAATGTTACATACCAGCCTAGATGGGACAGAAGTTTCAGGGAGGACGGATACGTGATGTGTATGGCTAAGTCCCTTTGCTGTTCACCTGAAACTACCACAAATCATTAATCGGCTATACGCCAATACAAAATAAAACGTGTAAAATTGAAAAAGTTAGTGATGGTCTGGCCCCACTTCAGATCAGCTAAGTTAGGATCTCTGAGAGTGGAACCAAGAATTGGCATTTAAAAGAATCCTAGGTAGTTATGCGCAGTTGGGTTAAGAGCCACCACACCACGCTGTAGAACACACCCAAAATCATTGAACCCTGGACAATGTTCCAAGCAGGTGTACTCATTCTTGGGGTCTATATGGCCCTCCGCCATCTGTCCTCTGCTCTCTTCTCTCACATCAGCTTTCACTTAAGTCTTATTTATTCAGCTCCCAGAGCAGTGTGTGGCACATAGTAGGTTCTAAATTTAAAACAAAGTAGGACTGTATATTGTCACCCTGCTTATTTAACTTCTATGCAGAGTACATCATGAGAAACGCTGGGCTGGAAGAAGCACAAGCTGGAATCAAGATTGCAGGGAGAAATATCAATAACCTCAGATATGCAGATGACACCACCCGTATGGCAGAAAGTGAAGAAGAACTAAAGGGCCTCTTGATGAAAGTGAAAGAGGAGAGTGAAAAAGTTGGCTTAAAGCTCAACATTCAGAAAACGAAGATCATGGCATCCAGTCCCATCACTTAATGGCAAATACATAGGGAAACAGTGGAAACAGTGTCAGGCTTTATGTTTTGGGGCTCCAAAATCACTGCAGATGGTGACTGCAGCCATGAAATTAAAAGACGCTTACTCCTTGGAAGGAAAGTTGTGACCAACCTAGATAGCATATTCAAAAGCTGAGACATTACTTTGCCAACAAAGGTCCATCTAGTCAAGGCTATGGTTTTTCCAGTGGTCATGTATGGATGTGAGAGTTGGACTGTGAAGAAAGCTGAGTGCCAAAGAATTGAGGCTTTTGAACTGTGGTGTTGGAGAAGACTCTTGAGAGTCCCTTGGACTGCAAGGAGATCCAACCAGTCCATCCTAAAGGAGATCAGTCCTGGGTATTCATTGGAAGGACTGATGTTGAACCTGAAACTTCAGTACTTTGGCCACCTCATGCGAAGAGTTGACTCATTGGAAAAGACTCTGATGCTGGGAGGGATTGTGGGCAGGAGGAGAAGGGGACGACAGAGGATGAGATGGCTGGATGGCATCACTGACTCGATGGACGTGAGTCTCAGTGAACTCCTGGAGTTGGTGATGGACAGGGAGGCCTGGCGTGCTGCGATTCATGGAGTCACAAAGAGTCGGACATGACTAAGCTACTGAACTGAACTGAACTGAGGACTGTATGAATCTATGGATATGGCAACCTGACTGTGGCCACAGAAAAAAATAAACATCTGTGTTTAAGTAGCACAGTTTTCTATGAATTGTGTTGGTATTGTTTGGTTTTGATGTCTCAACTGATTTTGGGTATTACTGAGAATAAAAAGTGTCATTTTTTTAAATAGTTGATTTAATCATTCTTTTTGTAATCACTGGATATGAGGACCATTTAGTCATTAGGCCAATTTTTTAATGCAAGACCAGAATGTATGCTTCATGAATACAGGGTCTGCCTTTCTTACCACTATATCTCCTCAACCAAGGAAAATGCCTGGCTTGTAGTAGGCAGCCAGTGAATATTTGCATTAAATAATAATGAGTGTAATATGAATATAGAGGAAAGTAGTTATTTCCCATGTGATGGGTTAGGATTTTTGTTTGGGGGTGAGGTAGAAGCTATGCACACACTCATGCAAAAGTAGTATCTAATTACTTAGACAATTGTTGAACAAAGACATGACTGAAAAGTTATAAAATCATGTTGAGATGTTGTTTGAAAATCCACCTTTTGTATGAGAGGATTGAATAAAGCACAGCTGGCAGCACCCTGGCCCCAACATAGCCGCCAGAATAATATTTAAAGAATGGAAGCCAGATCATGTTTCTCCTCTCTTCAAGACTTTCCAATGACCTTATCTCACACCATATACAAAAATTAACTTAAAATAGATCAAAGGCCTAAACATAAGAGCTAACACTATAAAACTCTTAGAAGAAGACAGAGAAGGAATGCTTCACAGTGTTGGATTTGGCAATGGTATTTTGTATATGATACCAAAAGCAGAGGGATCAAAAGAAAAAATAGATAAATTAGAATCCACCAAAATTAAAATCTTTCGGACATGAAAAGCATTATTAAGAGAGTAAAGAAGTAATTTCCAAAACAGGGGACAATATTTGCAAATCATATATCTGAAATAGTATTGATCTCCAGAACATATAAATAACACTTACAACTTGACAGCAAAAAAAACAAAGAGCCCCATTGAAAAAGAGGCAAAGGACTTATGGTTGTTTTCCCCAAGAAGACGACAAATGGCTGGTAAACATGGAAAGGTGTTCAACATCACTAACCTTTGCTGCTGTTGTTATTTAGTCACTAAGTTGTGTCCAACTGTTTTTCAACTCCACGGACTATATCCTGCCAGGCTCTTCTGTCCATGGAATTCTCCATGAAACAATACTGAAATGAGTTGCCATTTTCTTCTCCAGGGAATCTTTCCAACGCAGGGTTTGAATCCAAGTCTCCTGCATTGGTAGGTGGATCCTTTACCACTGAGCCACCTGGGAAGCCCTCATTGATAATTAGGGAACTCTAAATCAAAAGCATGAGATACCACTTCACAACCATTAGGATGACTATTATTAATAAAAACATACATACACACACACACACACAAACACACAGAAAATAGCAAGTGTTGGTGAGGATGTGGAGAAATTAGAACCCTTGTGCATAGGTGGTGGGAATGTAAAATAATGCAGCTGCTATGAAACCATTATGGTGATTCTTCAAAAAATTAAACATAGAAGGAAAAACACTAATACAGTATATTAATGTATATATATGGAATTTAGAAAGATGGTAACAATGACCCTATATGTAAGATAGCAAAAGAAACATAGATGTAAAGAACAGACTTTTGGACTCTGTGGGAGAAGGTAAGGGTGGGATGATTTGAGAGAATAGCATTGAAACATGTATATTATCATATGTGAAACAGATCGCCAGTCCAGGTTCAATTCATGAGACAAGGTGCTCAGGGCTGGTGCACTGGGATGACCCTGAGGGATGGGATGGGGAGGGAGGTGCAAGGGGGTTCAGGATGGGGGACACATGTACACCCGTGACTGATTCATGTCAATGTATAGCAAAAACCACTACAATATTGTAAAGTAATTAGCCTCCAATTAAAATAAATAAATTAATTTAAAAAATCAAACATGGAGTTGCCATATGATCTAGCAATTCCATTTCCAGGTATTTATATAACCAAAAGAATTGAAAACAGAAACTCAGAGATATTTGTACAGCCCTATTCATAGAAGAATTACTCAGAATAGCCAAAAAGAGGAATCAACATGTGCCCATCAATAGAAGAATGTATAAACAAAATGTGGCATATACAGACAATGGAATATTACTCAGTCTTAAAAAGGATGAACATTTTGGCACATGCAGCAATGTAGATGAACCTTGAGAACGTTGTACTTAATGAGATAAGCCAGTCACAAAAGGATAATTCTTGTATGATTCCATTTATATAAGGTACAAGAATAGCAAGATCAAAAGGCTGAAAGTAGAGCAATGGTTGCCAGGGGCTTAGAGGGAATGGGGAGTTATTGTTTAATTGGTACAGAGTTTCAATTTGTATTGATGAGAAAGTTCTGGAGATGGATAGTGGTGATAGTTGAACAGCAATGTGAATGTACTTAATACCACTTAACTGTACACTTAATGTAAAATTAATCATTTTAACCATTGTTGTGTATATTTTCCCCTGGAGAAGAGAATGGCAACCCATTCCAGTATTCTTGCCTGGAGAATTCCATGGACAGAAGAGCCAGGTGGGCTAGAGTCCATGGGGTCACAAATAGTTGAACATGACTGAATGACTTTCACTTTACCAAAATAAAGAAAATCTTTACAACCATGCTTAGTGTAGGTACTGTTATTCTATTACTGTCCCCATTTGACAGATGAAGAACCTAAGGTTCAGAATAGATAATTGATTTGCCTAAGGTTGCCCACGTTAGTGAGTAGCAAGCAAAATAAAATGAACTCTCCACTGACTCCCCATTTTAGAAGAAAGATCACGTCCTTTAAATGACCCTCCATAATCTGGCTCATACCCTGCCCAGCCCATAGCTCTCTAAAGTCTTCTTTTATACTTTCCTTGTATTTGCTTTGCTCCAACCACACATGTTGGAGAAGACTCTTGAGAGTCCCTTGGACTGCAAGGAGATCCAACCAGTCCATCCTAAAGGAGATCAGTCCTGGGTGTTCATTGGAAGGACTGATGTTGAAGCTGAAACTCCAATCCTTTGGCCACCTCATGCGAAGAGCTGACTCATTTGAAAAGACCTTGATGCTGGGAAAGATTGAGGGTAGGAGGAGAAGGGGACAACAGAGAATGAGATGGTTGGACGGCATCACTGACACTATGGACATGAGTTTGGGTGGACTCTGGGAGTTGGCGTTGAACAGGGAGGCCTGGCGTGCTGCGGTTCATGAGGTCGCAAAGAGTCGGACACGACTGAGCAACTGAACTGAAACTGAAAACCACACATGTGGGTGACACCCCATCACAGGACATCTGCACTTGCTATTCCCTCTGTCTGGCATGGTCTTCCTTGCTCTTGTTTGACTGTGGCTCCTTCCTATATTGCTTTCAGGATTCTGCTCAGCTGTCATCTTCTCCATGAGGCTTGCCCAACAATGTTTAAATTTCAAACTCCTCACCCCACACACATACCTCTCATTCTACCTTGCTTTTCTTGCTTCATTTTGCTCCATATCACTCATCTCCACCTGACACAATTTATCTCTCTGTGTTTTACTTACTTTTTATCATCTGACTTGCTTGGCTAATAACTATGCAAACTGAGATTCTGTTCTGTTCTCTGCTCTATTCCTGGCACCTTGAATAGTGCCTGACACATGATATTAATAGGTGCCAACTTAATATTTGCTGAATGAATAAATAAATAAAAGATTAAAATATTGTATGCTTATACCCTCATGAGTTATGACATCTCACTCTGGTTCCCTTTGTGTTTTTAGCTATTCATTCACATGTGAATCAACGCTAATCTCTGCTAGCTTATCAGTATGAAGAATCTTTACAGTTTTTGTCTCCCTAAAGTGTCTGCATGATTCAAATCACATTGAAGAAGTTTCATATGCATGTAGATTAACTGACTATTTGTGGAAAGCAAGACTCAGATGCTAAAGAGATCAGCGGGTCTCTCACTGTGTCCCTATCAACATGTCCCATTAAAGTTTCCCAAATAAATGTGTGTTCTGCTCCTGGGACAAAATGGAAATGATTGGTACCTACTAATGTAGTCCTATTCTTGTGGTCTGGTTTCAGATGTAGAAAGTGGTGTCAATCAAGTGAGAGGTTAAAAAGTTTAGCGAACAACGTCTCTGAATTCCTACATCTGGAGGCTCAGAGCCAGAACAGAGAAGACACAGCATCATGCTGTTCAGGGCTCGGCCCTGGTAACTCCTTAATTAGGCAAAGAAACCCCTCATAGCCTTCCAGTAAGGCAGGCTAGGCGACTTTATTCAAGAGTTTCCCGTAATGGTCCAGATTTCCATTTCAGAATCCCTCCTTGGTGCTATTGGGAAACTCTTGGCATTTGTTTCCCCACCAGTGAATGGGTCCAATGGTGAGAAAAGGAAGATACTTGGTAATGAAGGATCTGAGGTCTGGAAGAGATGTGTTCCATTTGCTGAGGAGATTTTCCCACACAACTGAAGGGTTTTTTTTCCTATTAAAAAAAAAATTCTTGCCTATTTGTGCTAATAAGATGACAGTCTTCAAGGCCACAGACTAAGGACATGAATTATCTTCTGGAAATTAACTCTAGCGTGTATATATATATATATATTTTTTTTTTTCTTCTTCCTCTCCTCCTTTCCAAGGTCACACATATACCACACACACTTGCACACTCATAAAATTGGGCTTTCCAAAATTTCCCGCTTGCCTAAGAAGCAAAACACAAAGTTGGATGAGGAAAAGTGACTCAGCCCCTTAAGTTTGGTGTTTACTGCCAAAGAACAGATTTTCAGGAAGCAAGACTGTTTCCCAGACCACCACCAAAATAAAAGAAATCAAGTCCTTAGTGCCTGCCGCAGAAACTCCATGAGGCTGTGGTCCAGTGAGGGGTAGTGGCTGGTGGTGTGGGCCCCACAGAGCTTGGCCTCCTCTTGAGGGATGACATATTCTGACAGCTATGGGCAATCTTCATTTCCATGCTACAGACAGAGTCCATATGGTCAAAGGAACTTGACCCAAGCCTTATAAAAGCAAGGGTGTGATGTTTTCATTTGAGAGCATGTACTGTGCAGGGCAATCTGAGTGGAACCTAGAGCATGGTGGGCTGTGACACAAACAACCACACTTACATGATATTTTAGAAACAACACAGCCTTTTCTGAAGGACATTCTGATTTAATGGTAAGAAAATAGCCTGGGCCCCGGAAGTCTGGTCCAAACAGGGTCCCTGAGATATGCACGTCTATGACTCTCTTTGGTTCTGGGTTTTCTTATCTGTGGAATCAGGTGTCAATGTTTAGCAAACAGAGGAGTTACAAGGATTAACATTTTGGAAATGTTAGCCCCACTGATAACTGTTCTCCCTGAGGTTCTGCTGGACTTGGAAAGTGCTGGTGTGATAATTGCAGGGAAAAACCTCTGCTTCTGAAAACCATACATTACTGCACATCCATGGAGCTTTACTCTGTTTCCAAACCCTCAAGACTACTGTGTCACTTAAAACAGCTCCCACCTCTTCATTGATGATATCTAAAGTGAGCAATAACAAAGTTAAAGTGCTAGTAGCCCAGTCATGTCCAACTCTTTGTGACCCCATGGACTGTAACCTGCCAGGCTCCTCTGTCCATGGGATTCTCTGGGCAAGAACACTGGAATGGGTTGCCATTCCCTTCTCCAGGGGAATCTTCCAAACCCAGGGATCGAACCCTGCATTGTGGGCAGATTCTTTACCTCTGAGCTACCAGGGAATAAGACGATCTGAAAGAGTAAATACAGTGCTTTGTGGAGGTCAGTCTTGAGTTTTGCATGGTGTGCACTAATAAATATCTCCATATTTCTCTCAGCACTAGATAGGCTATTCAGTGTAAGGAGAGCGAGCGAGAGAGAGATGAATATACATTTTTCTTTTGCAGATGTTACACTTCTGATTATGTTTACAGAGACATTTGTTCCTGGGGGTGCCACGAAACAAGGCGGTTAGGTTTTCCGAGGAATAAAAACGGAAATAGGGCTGTCCTCCGGTCTCTCTTTCCAACCACTGTCTGCGTGTTCAAGGAAAGGCATCTCAGCTTACTCACAAGTGGCGCTATCTTTCCACAGGATATTCATTGTTTTGAAAATAGGAGAAAACCTCACCAGCTCTGAAGCATATAATTATGCTTTCTTATTACCCAACAGAATGTTCTCCAGAGCGCTGTTGTGATGATACACCCACAAGTGACTAGGCAGAGGGACGGGTAGCTGGCGGGGGTCGTGGGGAGTGTGGGAGGGCAGTGAGCAGAGTAGCTGGCCCTCTTTTAAAAAAAATTTTTTTTAACTGCCTTCTATTCTACTTCTGTCTTTGTTGTCCAACAGCTCTTACAGAGCTGGGGCTCTTCCTCAAATAAACTAGGTAGGGTTTTTGGTTGTGGGTTTCCCAGGCTTCCTCTAGTTATCAGAGTAATAAGTGATTTCAGAGTATTAGCGCAGATTCCACTGTCACTGAATCATTTAGAGACTCAAAGCCAGAAGATGACATCAGAAACATATGTGTTAGTCTGGAGGCAGAACTCGGCCTAAGAAGCAGAGCAAGATCTCCAGTGGGAGAACTGGCTTTCATTGGCCTGGAAAAGACTCCAAGAGGTGAGCGTCTTTATCTTTTGCCTTCAGGCAGGAAGTCACCTAAAAAAAAAGTCCCCCTTAGATGGTTGATGTGTTCTTGTCAAATATTTCCAGGGAAGCTCTTTCAGAAAGCTAGGACTTAAGTGCTTTGTAAACAAGGCAGAGCTTTGCATGTGAAGGATAAACTCCATATGCTATAAATCATAATTAATGTGATTTTATATACCTGGAATTTCCTAACCAAGCTATATTCTCATTCAGAGTAGCATCTAAAAGACATTTATTCATTAATCATGTTGGCCCACCCAAGGGTCCGCCCATTAGAAGAAAAGGTATATTCCCAGATATGTGTTTTATATGGGCACATGACCATATTAGGGTATGAGAATTTCTCCAAATGCTTTTTGTCAGACCATGGGACACATTTCAATCACTTTATAAGTTAACATCGTATTTGAGCTTTATGCCAACCCTGTGGTTTCCATAGCAACAAAAATCACTTCACAATGTAAGAACACATGGAAGATTATAGAATAAAAAGAAGGCATCTGAAGGGAACAAAAGGCAAGAGCTAAAGTCAAAATTTCTTTGGATGCTGGAAAAATTTTATTACTGTTTTATTTATCTCAAAAGGCTGGTACAAATCCCCTTGATGTTACTAGATGTAAAATTGTGTTAGCATTCTCATAATCTTTCAGAATCTGAGATCATCTTACTCTAAGCCATAGTCTTACCCATGCCTACATTCCCACCCCTCACTGTGTGTGTGTGTGTATGTATCTATGCATACACGCAAGCATAGATTGAAGATCTGTGTCTTTAAAATAAAAAAAAGAAACTGGTTTCGTCATGTTAGACTAGAAACTGGTAGTAAGAAAACTTCCCTCATTTTCTTTCTCATGCATGCAGAAGTACTAAGACAAGCTAAACTCATATTCAGAAAAACAGTATAATTACCTGGCAGTAGAACTCATTCATTCACTTGTTCATTTGTTAGAGGCATGTTTATTGAGCATCTATTAAAATGGATAGGTTTCTTGTACTAGAGACTGCTGTAAGTTGACAATTAGGACTCCTGTACGTGCTCTGTGGGTTACGTCTGAGGGTTTAGTGGGAACCTTCCAGGTCTCTCACCTGGTCCTCTTTTTTACCAAGATGTCACATTCTTTCTCCAAGGTCCCTGCTGCTGCTGCTACTGCTGCTAAGTCGCTTCAGTCGTGTCCGACTCTGCAACCCCATAGACGGCAGCCCACCAGGCTCCCCCGTCCCTGGGATTCTCCAAGCAAGAACACTGGAGTGGGTTGCCATTTCCTTCTCCAATGCACGAAAGTGAAAAGTGAAAGTGAATTTGCTCAGTCGTGTCCGGCTCTTAGCGACCCCATGGACTGCAGCCCACCAGACTCCTCTGTCCCTGGGATTTTCCAGGCAAGAGTACTGGAGTGGGGTGCCATTGCCTTCTCCTCCAAGGTCCCTATCTGTGGGCAACACAGCTGGCAACTTGAGCCCCTTACTTAATGGGTTTCAGGCTCTTTTGTTAGAGGGCTGGCCTGCTGGGTTTTTTAACTTCTTAACTTCCATGGTCGAGGAGTCTTGTGTTTCTAATTCTGTTTCTTCTACTGTTCTAGTTAGATGACTACAACATAATCCTAGCACTTTGGTCTTAAAGTGATGAGAACCAGGACAGGATTAGCTGGGAATTTTAAGACAGCGTCTATGCTTGTGATCCATCATTAAAAAAAAAACAAAAAAACAACTTGCCTGGGTGATTAATTTCTCTTTTTGTTAAACACTGGAACCAAAGGGAAGCCCTTTGCTCCAACCCTTCTCAGTGATAGGAGTCAGGACCCTTGGTTCCAGGGCCAGGAGAGATGTCCAAACATCTCCTCAGAGACTGACAACCAGTGAACTCAGATACCCTCTTCAGTTCTGGCCAAACAACCTAAGTGCTTCTTTTAAGGTGTTTCTTAGGAGGTGGCTCTTCGTGTGACGGCAGGCCCATGATGGCCAGCGGAAAGGGCTTAGTGGGGATGCTTCAGCCTGTGAGGTGAGGTGGGTGTGCCCAAGAATACATCAAAGGCATTGCAATCCATCTCTGAAGGAAGTTCTGGTAATTAAAATCTCTTCCATCTTTCTCTTTGAGAAGGGTTTTTGTCCCATGACAACATAATAGCACTAATAAGTACGATCTGTCTGAGTGCGTGGCTAGAAATACACACAACGGTAGGGACACAAAGCTTTCAGTCCCTCTGCCTGAAGCAAACCTCCCCCCATGCATCCACGTCTATCCCTGTGTCCCATCCAGGGCCCACTATCCGTTTCTCCTGGCCTATATCTTTAATTACTTACTTTTCTCTGGCTTCTTTTCACATACAAATATACACGAGTCTTCCCAAACCTCCTCTGTCCATGGAATTCTCCAGGGAAGAATACTAGAGTGGGTAGCCATTCCCTTCTCCAGGGGATCTTCCCCATCCAGGGTTTGAACCTGGGTCTCCCACGTTGCAGGTGGATTTTTTACCGCCTGAGCCACCAAAGAAACCCCTAAAAAACAAAGCGTATAAACAAAACCTTGTTGCCAGCCATTCCTTTTCAACTTCTTATCTCATCATTCAGCTGAAATTCCCACTGAGGTATAGTCACCTCCCAAATGCCAGACTCGGGGCCTGTTTTTTGGCCTCCTAGCTTGCATCCTCTGTGCTCTTTGAGGCTGTTGGAAAACCACTCCTTTCTGAGAAGCACTCCTACTCTGGCTTCTCCACCATTCCTCCTTCTTCAGTTTCCCCCATGTTGCTAACTTCCACCAATCCTTGGCAATTTTCTTTACAATTTCTCCTTCTCTGCCCACTCTTGGAAGCCAATGTTTCCCAAATAATACCCTATCCTCAGGATTCTCCCCTCTTATTCAATATATGTGAATATAAAGTATTCTCCCCAATGAAACTGCTATTTTTGTAGGTAAAATGTGATCAATTGTGGGCAAGTACATATGGCTAAAGTCACAGTACTTTCTAGATTCCTATTTTCAGCCCTGTTCTTCCTTCTAAGCTTAGGCACATATTTCCAGTGACCAACTCGACACTTCCAGTTGGACCGCCTTATGTCACCTCAAAATGAATACATCTCAGATGGAACCCTTGTCTCCATCACCTATTCTTGATCTTGATTCACAGTGTCACTGCCTCCTCAGTTTCCCAAGTTAGAAATTTCAGTCATTCTTGAATTCTTCCTCTCTTTCGCTTTCCTAGTTAGTCATAAAGCTAGAGACTTCTACCTCAGAAATACCCACACTGTGTTATGTTAGTTCAGGCCATCACCACTGTTCACTCTGCGGGGGGTGGGGGGTGGCAATGACTCCATCTATGGAGTCCCTGATTCTACTTGCACTGCGTTCTGGCCCATCCTTAATAAACCAACAGAAATATCTTTCTAAAAAGCAAACCTGATCACATGACTCTAAGACTCAGCAAAGTCCAGTTCCAACCTACAGCTATGGCTCCCCTCCTATCATTTTGACCCTTCATCACAGTCTTCCTGGTGGAATGGCTTGCTGCTTTCTGAAACACCAGACTTTTTCATGACCTTGTGCTTTCTTTGGTCTAAAATCACCTGTACAATCCCCAAGAAACTTCTTTCAATCTCTGAGAGCCAGGTGAAATTCCTTCTCTTAGATCAAGCCTTCCCCAGCTCTCCCAGCCAAGCCAGTCCTTCTCTGATTTCTAAAAGTTTAGCCCTGAACAGTTATTGAATCATTACATGAAGTAATTGGAAGAGACTTGGGCCGAGACTTGAATTCTAGGTTGAGATGGAATAAGGAGTTCTCAGGCCTAGGGTTGTGTTTTGCGTATAAACTCCTATTGCTGCCCTGGAAATCCATCTACTCTGCTTTTGCAGATTGCACAATGAGAAAATAAATATTCACTGTTTGTGGTATTTGATTAGTAAAACACAAAATAGAAGTTGAATCTCCAAAGCAGAATTATAGTTGAGAATGCCCACATTGCCATGAAACAGTATATTTCATTTTCAGTGGAACTGTGCAATGTTCTGGCAGTATTCTATATTCAGAATATATCCATGTCTTCTCTTGTTGAAGTGACTTGAGTGAGCATGTGCCATGGGATTTCACAGGAAGTTGTATAGCAGAGAAGGTACAAATAATTCAACTTTTCATTTAGCATTTCTCAACAAATTAGAGAGGCTCCGTCTTGACACAGGGTCCAGTCTACTCTTGATGACCAGAAAGAATGGGAATCCAAAGTCGTTGTTAGGTCACTGGTCCTTAGGGTGCCAGGTGTTAGCAACACCCCCTGTTATCCCAGAGGAGAACAGAGAAAGAAATCACATTCAAGTCAGTAACTTGAGTCAGTAGAAAGAGCTGACCCTGTGACCCACCCCCCCTGGGCTTGCTGGGCTGCTCTTCACGTGGCAGGCCCACTGCTACCTTGCTTGGCCCCTGCCTAACACGTGGACTGCCATTCCTGGCCTCATGTTTAAGCTGGTGCCCAATTAATGGTACTTTCCTGCATTGAATGTGCTCTTTCCTGCCTCTCTGCTTCTGTTCATGCTGTTGTCTCTGCCTCAAATACGGTTTCAGATTCTCCCATCCATTTTGATGAATGAATCCCTGATCAGAATAAATTCAGCCATCACTTCTCCAAACCCATCTCTGACCAGGGTGGGCGATGCTGTTCCTTCTCCTCTCCAGGGTGGGCGATGCTGTTCCTTCTCCTCTCCAGGGTGGGCGATGCTGTTCCTTCTCCTCTCCAGGGTGGGCGATGCTGTTCCTTCTCCTCTCCAGGGTGGGCGATGCTGTTCCTTCTCCTCTCCAGGGTGGGCGATGCTGTTCCTTCTCCTCCCAGGGTGGGTGATGCTGTTCCTTCTCCTCTCCAGGGTGGGCGATGCTGTTCCTTCTCCTCTCCAGGGTGGGCGATGCTGTTCCTTCTCCTCTCCAGGGTGGGCGATGCTGTTCCTTCTCCTCTCCAGGGTGGGTGATGCTGTTCCTTCTCCTCTCCAGGGTGGGTGATGCTGTTCCTTCTCCTCTCCAGGGTGGGTGATGCTATTTGGAGGTTCCACTACGTATAGTTGTGCGGGTTTCTCAGTGCATAATGTCACCTGCCTAAGGAGTTAGACTCCTGAATTCCAGCCCAAGTCCCACTGCTTAGCATGTGTCTTCAGGGCTAGAATTGTTTCCAAATTCACACAAAGGCACACTCATAGTGCCCTGTGCGTGTCCCCATCACACCTGGACCACAGTGCACAACGCATATCTGTCTGTCTCCCCAACTAGATTCCCGGAGGGTCAGCTCCTCACTCAGCACACTTGCAGAAAGAAATGTTGGCTTCTGACAATTGTTAAGAACTAATACTGTTCTAAGAACTTTGGGTGCCTTTTTGTTGCTGTTTTTGTTCAGTCGCTCAGGCATGTCTGACTCTTTGTGACCCCGTGGACTGTAGCTCTCCAGGCTCCTCTGTCCACGGGGTTTCCCAGGCAAGAATACTGGAGTGGGTTACCATATCCTCCTCCAGGGGATCTTCCTGACCCAGGGATGGAACCCAAGTCTCCTATATTAGCAGGAGAATTCTTTACCACTAAGCCACCAAGGAAGCGCTTAGATGCCTCAAGTCATTCATTTATCATCACAATCCTGAGGAGGGGGTACGATTTTAGCCAGTTTGCAGAAGAGTAAATTGCAGCCCTGAATGATGAGGAAAGGTACGTGTCTCACGCTGGTCGCAGTGGAACCAGGGCTTGCTCTCAGTCGGGCTCTGTAACATATTCCCCTGGCCACTGCACCACACTGCCTCTTTATGGATGAAAACTCATCAGGACTCCACTGCATTGCATTTCTCCTCCTTCTGGGGGAGAAAAAGGGTCCTTGTTTGCAACAGCTAGGAACCCAGCTTCCAAGCAAGGTGCTTTCTTAGGCATCCCTGTGTTCCCTCTACATGCTGTCATATCCCCGAGAGCTGGTTTCTAGTAGAGTGGGTTCCTGGCTTCCTTTTCTAGGGAGTGCCAGAAATTCCATATACAGAAGGTGAGCTGGAGGGCCAGGCCTTCAAGGCAAAGGAGTGTGGGTGTGAGGGTTTGTTGGAAGAGAACTGCCCTAGGAGTGTCTGTGGGAACAGGGGATGGGTGAGAAAGGAAATCAGTGGCTTTGCCACATTAGTGGGGGCTCCTTCCTGCAACATCTCTGTTGCTGAGGATGAATATGGAGAGAATGTGAGAACTGTCTCTCTCAGGAAGGCAAGGGACACGTTTTGCTCACATCAAGGACTGTCAGCAGGAGAGGGTACAGTGGGAATGGAGGTGTTTCCAGAAGGGATGGCATGGGATTGAGGTGTTGACATAAGAACTGAGGCTGTATCTAGCGAGGCAGGGACCAAGTCTGGATGGTGAGATATCTGAAAGGCTCGGGGAGTGAGCTGAGGCGTTGTGGTCTGATGTTCATGAGAGAAAACTTCCACCTCAGGCCCACTTTCTTGACTATGTCTGGGGCCTCAGATGCCGTCTGATGTGCGTTCCACCACTGCTGTCTCCTGTTCTCCGCCCCTCCTGGGCTGCCACATCCTTGCTCTCTGTGGCCTCAGAGGAGGTGTGGGTTGTAGCGAGCAGCTTCAAATAATACATGCCTGGCCGTGAGCATGGGGCCAGCCAGTGGTGTGGGTGGTTGGTGGCCAGGAATTTAGACTCTCCCTCTCATCCTGACTCAGCCTGTGGCCCGTGGGTCATAGCCTGTGGTGACTCGATTCCTCAAACCTTGAAACAGGGATAATGAAACTTGCTACTCTGCAAGAGGGTATTAATTAATGTTTGCAAACTGCTTGGCAATGCAGGGATGAAAGGGGTTAAAAGCAAAGTGTCACAGTGACGCTGGGCCAGCTGTGCCATGAATGTCATGATTAGGATGGAGGTAGACAGATAACAGCCACCTGAGAACTCGGGCCCCAGGGAGCACAGCTCGCGTTGGAGAATATGCAGTGGGAGCCACGCTGGTCTCTAAACGAATTCCAAAGTAACATCAAGAGGGACGTGTGGATTTGCCTCTGGGAGGGGTTCCGAGGCCGACGCTCCCCTACAGTTTTGTCAACAGTGAGGAGAGCTGACTCTCAAATGTCACAGGTTTCAAATTTTCCTTCAGAGACTTCACCCCTTCACCATTCAAACCCCACAGAGAACTTGCTGACAAAAAACACGTCCCCAGGGAGCACCGCGGGGCAGTGGGTAGGCGATGAGGGACATCTTAGTGAACAAAACCCAGGACTTTTTCACTCTCCAGAGTGGCTTTATTCAGAGGCTAGAGAGTGTGAGCTCAGTTAACCTGGGTCTCAGAGGCCTGCCGCCAGCCCCTCTACCTTCTGGCCAGACCCCGCTCCACTCCTTGGGAGCACCTTGCCGCAAGAAGCCACAATGACCATGGTGTGGCTGTCACAGGACCATGACTACATGATGGCCCTCCTCTCTCTGTCTCCCCTGCCCCGGCTCAGATCCTGGAGCGGCTTCTGTTTAACCAGTCAACATGGTGTCATGTGTGAGGCTAATTTTCTGGAAATGACAAAGTCTCTTGGAAAGACCAGAATGCCTTTACAGATCACAGATCGCCAGCATCACATGGCTGTGGATGTGGGGACTTTGGCAATGGTCAGCATGGTGAATGCGCTTCCTCTGGGCCTCAAAGTTGAAGAGATTGAATAATTCCAAAAAAATCTAAATTGTGAAGTACTGAAAAGCTTTAGATTCTCCCAGTTTTGTCAAGTGAGGCAATAACTGAACCATCAGAGCAGGGAATCCATGCCTTCATTCAGGAGCTATATTGATTTATTGAGTGTTTTGGGGTGTGTGTGTGTGTGCCAAGCACTGTTCTGGGTGCTAGGATACAGCAGTGTACAAATCAGACAGAAGTTCCTCTCCCTGTGGATATCTTTCTGGTGGAGAAATGTCCAAAGCAGAGGAAAATGTTTATAGCATCGCCACTTGGATGACCGATTCTGTTTCTGGCTGCCCTGCCTTCGTGTGGGATTAGGACTTGGTCCAACCCCAATCCCATTGCATCCTTGTCTATTAATTTGTTGTTGTTCAGTTGCTCAGTCATGTCTGACTCTTTTTCGACCCCACGGGCTGTAGCCCGCCAGGCTCTTCTGTCCATGGGATTTCCCAGGCAAGTATACTGGAGTGGGTTGCCATTTCCTCCTCCAGGGGATCTTCCCAACCCAGGGATTGAACCCACGTCTCCTGCATTGCAGACAGATTCTTTACTGCTGAGCCACCAGGGAAGCCTCCTCTTTATAGATTAGGAAGGATAAAAATGTCTAAAATGAGGGTGGTGGTGGTGGTTGTTTCTACCTTAGAAGTGAGATGTGCAAGTCAGGGGGATAGGAGAGAGATGATAGAGTATTTAACAATTGGTATAGCACAGCTGGGCTTCCCATAGAGGAGACATAAGAGACGTGGGTTCGATCTCAGGGTTGGGAAGATCCCCTGATGGAGGGCATGGCAACTCACTCCAGTATTCTTGCTTGAAGAATCCCATGGACAGAGGAGCCTGGCAGGGTATAGTCCATGGGGCTCGCAGAGTCGGACATGACTGAAGGGACTTAGCATGCATGCCCTCATAGCATAGGTGCTGAGCCATCACTACAGATACCTGTGGTCCCTGTGGGCCAGCATTAGCCCTTTCATCCTGAGTCATGCCAAGGTCCAGAAGTCTTGGAGGAGGGGCTGAGATGGCTGGGGACTTTGGAGAGGGGGTGCTTAGGGCACTGGCTACTTATTAAATCATACAGAAATATTTCAGTAATTTAATTGCAGGAAGGCTGTTCCAGGCAGCACCAGATGGATATAGATTCTAATCTTCAAAGTATCTAGAAAAAGCCTATGCCCATGTGAGGTCTCAGTCAACACCTATTGCTAAAATATCCAATACCCAATAGAGGAAATACTGTTAAAATTTTGAATCTGAATGGGCACTCATAGCTCCTGAGTCTCTACAACCTCATAAGATGACTTTGAAAACCAGGTGGCCCTCCAAGTCATCCTAAGCAGCAGTCAGGTGGAGGAGAGGTCTCAGGGCCACCCAGCCCCGGGGAAAATAAAGTCTTTGCCAAAATGAATGCAACAGCCCTGGGATATGCTTTGATGTGGTGAGGCTCTCTTTTGGGTCTGCCCTGGCCTGGTCACACAGGAGTTGACCCAGGAGGGAGTCACACCCCATTGGCAGGTAGACTGAAAACACTGGGCAAGGAGCACTGGGCAAGCCATCCAAGTTGTGGTTGCCGGGGCACTAGTGCATTTCTGGTCCTTCCAGTTCCTAACGTGTCATCATGGCTGGTAACACCCCCTGGCTTTTATTGATGGTCTAATTGGAGAGTGTCTGATGCCTGAAGGTCTTTGCCAGTTGACAGTCTTGAAAGTGATGGAAGAGACTAAACTGAGGCAAGCTGTTCCCTCTGCAGCCTTTCTCCCCTCTCAGGTGGAGCTTGGTGAAAAGTAGCTTCTATATGGGATGCACAGTAACTCCAGGGATAGCTGGAATAACCAGAGGCTGTCCAGGAGATTTATTCATTCACATAAGAAGAAACCTAGCCTAATCTCATCACACTTGGTAACAATTTACTGTGGAAGAGATGCCATTCACTCACACCCCTTTCTAAGGGAAATGCCCCACCTGTTGGGGGCCCAGTTTTGTGTCACATGACCAGCAGTAATCAGAAGACCCTGGGGAAGTTAATTCACAGCCTTGCCAGGATACTGTGACGTGGCGCACAGAGAGCTCCAGCAGTCTGGTTTTGCCTCTGTGACTTGGGAACTCCTGAGAGTCTGGGAGGGGGTCAGGTGGCTGCTGTGGCTGACACACACTGGGTGGAGTCAGAGTAGGGGTGCCTGGGGCGTTTGGGTGCAGGTCAGATGGTGGGGGAGATTGCAGGGAAGAAAACACGTGGCATTGTGGTGTACCAGCTTCATTATATCATTCAGCCATAGTGAGTGAGCATCCACCATGCACCAGGTACTCTGGCAGGCGCTGGTGAGAAAGCAGTGAGCAAAGCAGACAAACACCCCAGCCATCGGGGAGCTGACGTTCAAGTGGGAGAGACATAAAATAGCCAAGAAAATAAGACATATACATATTGGTGACAGTGCTGGAGAGGTTTGGAAATACTGCAGGGGGAAAAATGAAAGCTTGGTAAACAAGAAACAAGATCAGCAAAATGGAGACATCTATTTGATGGTGGGATTCATTATCCAGTTTTCGAGTATGTTTAAAATCCTTCATAACCCTTGGGGCTTCCCTGGTGGCTCAGTGGTAAAGAATCTGCCTGCCAATGCAGGAGACACGGGTTTGATCCCTGGTCCAGGAAGATCCCACGTGCCGTGGAGCAACCAAGCCCAGGTGCCACAACTATTGAGCCTGTGCTCCAGAGCCCAGGAGCCACGACTACTGAGCCCACGAGTCACAACTACTGAAGCTCACACGCCCTACAGCCCGTGCTGTGCAACGAGAGAAGCCACCTCAATGAGCAGCCCAAGCACTGCCTCTACAGAGGAGCCTAAAAGCACAGCCACAAAGACCCAGCCGGGCCAAAAGTAAATAAATAAAATTTACAGAATTTCTTTCATAACCCCAAATTTTAAAAAGAATACAGACAGGTTGAACAGGAAGTACTGGGGTTGAGAAGGACTCACAGAGAAGGTGACATGTGAGCAGAGATCTGGAAGACACAACAGCAGGTGTCAGGGGATGAGCATCCAGACAGAGGGAACAGCAAGGGCAGTGTCCTTGAGGCAGGAGTGTTCCTGGCGTGTTGAGGACCACATAAGTGGGCATCGTGGCCCCAGCAGAGTGACTGAGGGGGAAGCAATGGGTGAGGGAAGCAGGGCATGAGAATCACATAGAGTCTATGGTGGTGGCAAGAACTTTGTCTTCACTCCGAGTGAGAGGGGGAGTTCCTGGAGCATTTTGGGCAGCGGGGTGACATCATCTGACATGGGTTTTGGCCAATCTTGAAGCTTTTGGAGCAAAGATCCATTAATTCTTACCTCTGGGGTTCACTGAGTGTCCTTGAAGCCAGGACCTCCCCTCAGCACTTCTGAGAACTAGCTCTATTACAGCCTTTCTTCTCGGATGTCCTTGGAACCCGTTTCTTTTTCATTTCTCATGTACTCCCACAATAAAGTCTCCTTTATTTGACTTGTCTCCAGTGGGTCTCTATTCCTCAAACTGAAGCAGACCACAAAGACAGCCACTTTTCCTTCTGTGGCTGCCTCTCTTGGAGAGAAGGCCACGCATGCAGCAGGTTATCCCTCGCCTCAGCTTGGGAGGTGGGGGGATGATACCACAACGTCTATTTGAGATGGCACTTCTCCCTGATTTCACAAGCCCCCAGGCAGTCTAAATTTCTATGGTATTTCAATTTGGAAACTTTAAAACAAAAAGCAATCTTGAACCCGAAACAAATTTAGATCTCTTTATTTTAAAATCCCAAGTTATGAAAAATAATAAAATCCAAAGGCATTCCCTCTGCTCCTCAAGTACTAAAAGTTGAATTTCTAGCTGGAAGTTAAGAGGTGCAACCAACTGAGTAAAGGTGGCCCTCAAGGAGAACAGCTTTTAATTATTATTCTCTGCTGCATTTAGTGGTTAAACTGGGTGCCTTCCTTTAGGGTCTTATTTTGCTCAGCATTCATCATGTCAGTAAGACTGAAGTGGGATCTAAAAATAGCACCCGGTGCTGAGGCTGTCAGGTTTCCAAGCCCTCCAGTGCCCGAAGCCAGCTTCTCTCCTCACTCCCATCTGAACCTCAGAAGGCCACCTGCATTGCCTTCATGTGGCCCACAAACAACTCCACCAAAGCCAGACTCACACTTGGAAAGGTCTGCAGGTGCCCACGTGACCTCCTTACCTGAGAATGCCACAAAACCAGTTTGCTAGAGAGCTCGCATGCTCTTCTGAATGAATGAACAAGCGTGAGCTGGAAAGCTTCTTCTAATGAGATTATTTACCTTGGAATCCTTTTGTACTCAGGATAAATGAGCCAAATGCTACATTTCTCCCCCCATTATAAAGTTTTACTGAGCAAGGAAAAAATGTTTTAAGTTTTTTTTTTTAAATCCACTAGACTCTTTTCCTTTTTTTCTTTTCTATATATGATTTCATCTTTTCCCAAACTTTAAGCTGTTTATTTTGTATTGTTTGTGAATGCTAAGTTGCTTCATGTCCGACTCTTTGTGACCCCATGGTCTGTAGCCCGCCAGACTTCTCTGTCCATGGGATTCTCCAGGCAAGAATACTGGAGTGGGTTGCTCTGCCCTCCTCCAGGGGATCTTCCTCACCCTGTGGTCAAACCCGTGACTCTTATTCTCCTGCATCGACAGGCGAGTTCTTTACCACTAGCACCACCTGGGAAGCGCATTTTGTACTGGGGTAGAGACTTGGCACCCCACTCCAGTACTCTTGCCTGGAAAATCCCATGGACGGAGGAGCCTGGTAGGCTGCAATCCATGGAGTCACGAAGAGTCAAACACGACTGAGCGACTTCACTTTCACTTTTCACTTTCCTGCATTTGGCAACCCACTCCAGTGTTCTTGCCTGGAGAGTCCCAGGGACAGCAGAGCCTGGTGGGCTGCCGACCATGGAGTCGCACAGAGTTGGACACGACTGAAGTGACTTAGCAGCAGCAGCAGCAGAGACAGAGAAGGCAATGGCACCCCACTCCAGTACTCTTGCCTGGAAAATCCCACGGATGCAGGAGCCTCATAGGCTGCAGTCCATGGGGTTGCTAAGAGTCGGACACGACTGAGCGACTTCACTTTCACTCTTCACTTTTATGCATTGGAGAAGGAAATGGCAACCCACTCCAGTGTTCTTGCCCTGAGAATCCCAGGGACAGGGGAGCCTGGTGGGCTGCTGTCTATGGGGTTGCAGAGTCGGACACGACTGAAACGACTTAGCAGCAGAGCCTATTAACAATGTTGTGGTAGTTGATAGAACCATCTCAGCACCGAGGCTCATAACGCATCTGTAGTGTTTATTATCTAGTCCTGTGTATTTCTCTCATAGCTGCTGTCTGTAATCATTTACTATCTAACTACCTCTCCCCATGAGATTGGCCCATTTTATCAATCTTATTTTACAGAGGCTTGGTGGGGTCAAATGCTTTGCAGCCATCGTGTGGGTACCGGGTAGTGTCAGAATTAGACAGGGTGCCTCTCAGTGCCACGTTCTCAGGCTGGGAACCAGCATGGCAGTCCTCAAACACATGTGGTCCCAGGAAGCCTAGTAAGGACATTGTACCTTGATCAACACTATGTCCTTCTCTACAATGTGATAGGAACACAGGGGAAAGAGGGCTCTCGCCTATCCTTGTGGCCATGTTCTATTTTTTCCTTTGACTCAGCTTAAACACTCACATTTAGAGAGGCAAAATTGCAGGGCAGGCTCCCAGAGTGAGGGCTCCTCTGCACCAAGGGCATTCATTTTTTCAGGCCCAGGGGGTGTTCAGAGGGGCGCCAAAAGACATTATTCTCCTGATCCTGCAGCAAGTTTAGCTCTAGGAAGAATGGCCCAGGTACTGAGGATGGCTCAAATGTGACTTTGCCCCTATCTTTCTTTGCATCTGAGTACATAAATTAGAGTAATCTGAATTTATTACCATGAGCAAGGAAACAATGCCAACTATCAGCCTATTCAGAGCTGCCAAAACCTTTCCCAAGAAGCAAACTGGTTCTCAAAGGATGATCAGCTAATAACACATTCTATAAATAGCTGCCACTTTATTAATATGCCAAAAGCCAAATTAATTTGTCCTGGTTTCCCCATCAAGGTCACCCACAGCTTGAACTGGATATTCTTCACTGTGGTGTGGTTTTTTAGTTCAAAGCAATGATGGGATCATTTTCTTTTGACTCCCTATGGGAGTGTTATTGTCAGTTTACTTCCTGAATTAGCTGCTGTAACAAGTAGACCAAACATTTCTCACAGTTAACATAATAGGAGTGTATTTCTCCCTCACTTCCTGCATGACAAGTGGCTTTCCCCCATCTGATGCTCTTGAGACTGCGGGCTCTTTTATCTCTTGATGTCCCCTGGGCCTTGCCTTATCCACATCAAGCTGGCACAAGGGCAAGTAGAATATGAAGAAGGTATACTCACTTCTTACAGTGTTGACTTAGAAGGGTAGGAGTCATTTCTGCTTATTCTTCAGTGACAACCTGCCACAGGACTGCACTAAGAGGCCAGCAAGGCTGGGAAATAGAGTCCCTGGCTGGGCAACCGACACTCAACAATAACTCCATACTGTGAAAGGGAGAGCGAAAATGTTGGAGGACATCTAGCCATCTCTTTCCCATTTCCCTCAGTGCTTGCGTGCTAAGTCACTTCAGTCATGTCCGACTCTTTGACATCCTATGGACTGTAGCCTGCCAGGCTCCTCTGTCCATGGGATTCTCCAGGCAGGAATTCTGCAGTGGGTTGCCATGCCCTCCTCCAGTGGATCTTCCCGACCCTGGGATTGAACCCAGGTCTCCTGCATTGGCAGGCAGGTTCTTTACTACTAGTGCCACCCGGGAAGTAATTAGTGTGGTACTTTTGAACTTCGTGCCACTTTAGATGTCCAAATTTCACATCCTGCCTCTTATACAAAATCTTCAAGTGTCATGAGAGTTGTAGAGCCAAGGCCAAGAGTGCATACCTGCTGTGTGTGATTCAGGCCTGTCAGGGCCTTCCCAGAAGGCTGGAAGGAATTCTGTTTCCCTGAGATCTGGATGGGCTTCCAGGAGAGACAGTATGTGGCTGATCTGGGGATGACAATAGGTATCCTTTGCCTTGCCAGATGGCGAACAGGATGAGAAAGGAACTAGAAGATGGACTAAATCTTCTAGCTCTGCAGATTCTGAAAGGAAGAGTGGGACTGGTTGTGCAGGATGAGAATAGAGGGAGATGAGTCAGGACCACACTATGTGGGTCTTACTACTATTGAGGATCAAACCTCCCACTCAGCTTACTCTGCACACATGACTTTACTCTTCAACATATAACATATAACTTCATTCTTCTAGGAAACATTTGGCCAGGGAGATGAAAGGACAGATAACTTTATTGATCATTGCAGGAACTTTCTGTAAGACCTATCAACTCTTTAATTAAAAAAAAAAGAAAAATCCAGTGACAAGAGACCCTTTGAGTCTCTAGCCTTGAAATCCTTGCTGTAATTTGTCTACCGGTCCTAAGTTGTATCATGATCCTTCCTCAGTCTTGACCATACTCCCACTTCGAAACACCTGTCTTAAGCTAGACTTCAAAATCTCAGTAAATATATTTCTTTAGCCCTTCCCACTTAGATATGCTGCCAAGACTCTGATGGAAAGGGCTCTTTTTCTCTGCTGTAAGCCATATATTCAGTCTTATTAACAAAACTTTGGTGATAAATTTATTTTTTGGTTTGGTGCTATTCAGCATTCCACAATATCTCCTGGTCTAGAGGATTTGAACCAACTTCCAAAGGGAAGGGGAACAATAAATAAAAATTGTACTCAAATTAAAAAAGTGGTCCCATTGGCAGCTCCAAGCCACTCAGTAGGCCCAACTGTCTCATATTTTGGTTTATGAAAGGTATTTTTACAATGGTGGGAAACAGACCTTACCTCTAGACTATGATTCAGAGAAACACATGGAATTAGAGGAGCTACAGGACAGCCGGGAGGCAGGGGTCCCTACAAGGGGAATCTTGATGGTAAAAAGTGGAAGAGGTAGGAGAAAAGTAAATGCTGTCTGAAAGCACACTTAAGACATCCCAGGGCCTCTTGAACAGGCAGTGATCATGATTTCATGAATGGGACTCCTAGCCTAGATCCTAGTTACTTTTCTCTACACTGTGCTCCCCAAGTCTGCCATGGAAGGTCGGCATCTCGGAGACCTAATAGTAAAAGTAGGTGCCCTCGTATGATCTGGGTCATGGGGAAAAACAGAGGAAGGGAAGGGCAGCTTATGTGATACCAAACAGGAAGCAGTCAGGACCACAGGAGAACAGTCTACCAGGAAAGAACTGCCTTTCTCTTGATGAGCTGAGATCTTTTCAGCCCTGAGGACCCCTCCCACAATAGGACTGTACACCGACATCCAATCTGTGCTCAGTTAGGAAAACAGAAAAGAAAATGTGGAGGATTTATAATCTCAGCTGGGTAAAGGTTTGCAATAAATGCCTCTGATAAAAACTGTGTTTTGGGGACTTCCCTGGCAGTCCAGTGGTTAAGACTCTGTTCTTCCAGAGCAGGGGATACGGTTTTGATCCCTGGTCAGGGAACTAAAATCCCACATGCTGCACAGCGTGGCTAAAAAAAAACCAAACTGCACTTCCCATGAGAAAATTATCAAGCTATCAGTCATTTACACTATAAGCTAAATTACTCAATCAGCTACTTCCCTTCTGATGTTTACATGAGGAGGGAGAAATGTCCAGTTTATATGAGAATCGGGGAGTTTGGGTGGTGGAGGGGTAAGTGGGGAAGGAGAAGGAAAGGTTGTGTAGAGCTTTGCACACTTCAGAAGAAGTCAGGTGTGGCAGGATGTCACAGTGGGGCCCTGAAGCCAGAGGAAGTAGTGTGACATTCAATATGTGTGTGTGGGATGTTCACAGATGACAAAGGGACCAGACGGTCCTATTTACAAAAGTATTTCCTAGGCCAGAGATCCTGCATCTTTAACTAGTATTGGCTAGAGTGTTTAATCTGTGAGTTGGGAGTATTTGTTCAGCACTGACCTGCGTACCTGAAAAATGAACACTTTATTTGCAGGCAGTTAGGAAAAGAAATCTTAAGAATAAAACCGAGAAACCTCCAAGATCTGAGCTTTATCCATAAGGACAGCAGCATTTTTTTCCTGAAAGTGAAATAAATTATCTGCTTGGGGATGTGAACTCTTTTCAGTCTCCAACCCAACTGCTATGAAATCTACATGGAAACCAGAGAAGCTGAGTTTGTGTCCTTGGAGAACCCTGATGATATGTAGCTGAGCTTTCGGTTAAATGTTTTGAGACCTGGTAAGAACTGTAAACTCCTCTTTCTCCTAGTTCCTCTGCTATAAAATGGAGTAAAATAAAAACAAGGGTCAGAGGGTTATTTCACTTGGAGAAGATCCCAGGAAGGAGCAAGTCATTCATCAGGTGCAACAGATGTGGTCCAGAAAAAAGATGAGCCAGAGCAAATCCATCTGAAGGGCCTGATCCTTGTTGATAGCTGGCCTGAACGACATGCCAGGATTCCTCCACCCTCTGAAAGTGATCTATCACCACTGCACCATCACCTTCTTATGGTAACAATTTCTTTACTTACCAAATACATATAAAGGACAGAAAATTTTTACATTAAAAATAACATTTATTGAACTCACCTTTAATATAGAGAAGTATGAAGGATAAATAAAAGATAGGCTATAATCTCTCTTTTGATAAAATAAATCAATGACCAAACCTATCCATGGTCACAAAATACAGATATATGGAAAGGCCTAATTCATGATTTATTTATTCATTTCCTGATTGCTGGACACATTCTGTTTATCCCCCTACCCCAACCTCTTACTTTTTTTTTTTGGTATGGCAAGAATACACAGAAGAACTGTACAAAAAAGATCTTCACGACCCAGATAATCATGATGGTGTGATCACTGACCTAGAGCCAGACATCCTGGAATGTGAAGTCAAGTGGGCCTTAGAAAGCATCACTATGAACAAAGCTAGTGGAGGTGATGGAATTCCAGTGGAACTATTCCAAATCCTGAAAGATGATGCTTTGAAAGTGCTGCACTCAATATGCCAGCAAATTCGGAAAACTCAGCAGTGGCCACAGGACTGGAAAAGGTCAGTTTTCATTCCAATTCCAAAGAAAGGCAATGCCAAAGAATGCTCAAACTACCACACAATTGCACTCATCTCACACACTAGTAAAGTAATGCTCAAAATTCTCCAAGCCAGGCTTCAGCAGTACATGAACCATGAACTTCCTGATGTTCAACCTGGTTTTAGAAAAGGCAGAGGAACCAGAGATCAAATTGCCAACATCCGCTGGACCATAGAAAAAGCAAGAGAGTTCCAGAAAAACATCTATTTCTGCTTTATTGACTATGCCAAAGCCTTTGACTGTGTGGATCACAATAAACTGTGGAAAATTCTGAAAGAGATGGGAATACCAGACCACCTGATCTGCCTCTTGAGAAATTTGTATGCAGGTCAGGAAGCAACAGTTAGAACTGGACATGGAACAACAGACTGGTTCCAAATAGGAAAAGGAGTTTGTCAAGACTGTATATTGTCACCCTGTTTATTTAACTTCTATGCAGAGTACATCATGAGAAACGCTGGACTGGAAGAAACACAAGCTGGAATCAAGATTGCCGGGAGAAATATCAATAACCTCAGATATGCAGATGACACCACCCTTATGGCAGAAAGTGAAGAGGAACTCAAAAGCCTCTTGATGAAAGTGAAAGTGGAGAGTGAAAAAGTTGGTTTAAAGCTCAACATTCAGAAAACGAAGATCATGGCATCCGGTCCCACCACTTCATGGGAAATAGATGGGGAAACAGTGGAAACGGTGTCAGACTTTCTTTTTCTGGGCTCCAAAATGACTGCAGATGGTGACTGCAGCCATGAAATTAAAAGACACTTACTCCTTGGAAGGAAAGTTATGACCAACCTAGATAGCGTATTCAAAAGCAGAGACATTACTTTGCCAACAAAGGTTCATCTAGTCAAGGCTATGGTTTTTCCAGTGGTCATGTATGGATGTGAGATTTGGACTGTGAAGAAGGCTGAGCGCTGAAGAATTGATGCTTTTGAACTGTGGTGTTGGAGAAGACTCTTGAGAGTCCCTTGGACTGCAAGGAGATCCAACCAGTCCATTCTGAAGGAGATCAGCCTTGGGATTTCTTTGGAAGGAATGATGCTAAAGCTGAAACTCCAGTACTTTGGCCACCTCATGCAAAGAGTTGACTCATTGGAAAAGACTCTGATGCTGGGAGGGATTGTGGGCAGGAGGAGAAGGGGACGACAGAGGATGAGATGGCTGGATGGCATCACTGACTTGATGGATGTGAGTCTGAGTGAACTCCGGGAGTTGGTGATGGACAGGGAGGCCTGGCGTGCTGCGATTCATGGGGTCGCAAAGAGTCGGACACGACTGAGTGACTGATCTGATCTGATCTGATCTGATTATACATTTTGCTGCTATGAAAATCCTTGTATTAACATCTTGGTGAACTTTCATTCAGATAATGAGTAAGTGGGTGAAAGTCACTCAGTTGTGTCTGACTCTTTGCAACCCCATAGACTATACAGTCCATGGAATTCTCTAGGCCAGAATACTGGAATGGGTAGCCTTTCCCTTCTCCAGGGGATCTTCCCAACCCAGGGATCAAACCCAGGTCTCCCACATTGCAGGAGGATTCTTTACCAGCTGAGCCGCAAGGGAAGCCCAAGAATACTGGAGTGGGTAGCTTATCCCTTCTCCAGCAGATCTTCTCGACCCAGGAATCAAACTAGGGTCTCCTGCATTGCAGGCAGAGTCTTTAGCAGCTGAGCTACCAGGGAAGCCTGATTCAGATATGAAGATGGCGAATTCTGACCACTAAGGAGTTAATAGAAATGCGTAACAATCATGGTAGGTCATAGCTACCTTTTACTAAACAACTACTTTGAGCCAAGAAAAGTTCTAGATGTTATTTTTAAAGTTAATAATTAATTAGCTAATTTGTCTGTGCTGGATCTCAGTTGTGGCATTCGTGATCTTTTAGCTGAGGCACATGAATTCTTAGTTTGTGGCATGTGGAACCTGGTTCCTTAGTCAGAGATCAAACCTGGGCCCCCTGCACTGGAAGTGTGGAGTCTTAGCCACTGGACCACCAGGGAAGTCCCCAGGTATTACTTTTAACCCTCACCGTAACCTTGCAAAGTCATTGACTTCATGGTCACAGGGGAGGGTGACCTGAAATTCAGGCAAGAGGAGGGTCTTGCCTCAGGTAACAGCTGCCAAGGATGGAGCTGGAATTCAGTTGCAAGTCCTTCTGACTTGAAACTGATGTGGCCATCTTAAGGTTACAAATACCATTTGAGAGGAGATTATCAAACTTATGAACATGGGAGAGGGGAGGAGAGGGTGAGATGTAAGGAAAGAGTAACATGGAAACTTACATTGCCATATGTAAAATAGATAGCCAATGGGAATTTGCTGCATAGCTTAGGAAAGTCAAACAGGGGCTCTGTATCAATCTAGAGGGGTTGGATGGGGTGGGAGGTGGGAGGGAGGTTCGAAAGGGAGGGAATATATGTATACCTATGGCTGATTCATGTTGAGGTTTGACAGAAAACAACACAATTCTGTAAAGCAATTATCCTTCAATTAAAAAAATAAAAAAACTGGAAGGGCCTTGGCCACCTCCTTGTCTAAAGCTTTCAATTCTAGCCATGGCAGGGAGTCTTCAAGGTCAATGTTGTGCCAAAGGCCACAGAGCCAGGCCCTGCCTTCCAAGATGGAGCCCTTCCAAGTTCATTGCTGGGTTTGCATGTTGGGGACCACAGATGCCCTTCTTCCAAGGAAAAGCTTCTATGAAGCGTAGAACTTCAGAGCTGCTCTGTTTGAATAGGAGAAGGTCCAGCGCCCACCTCTCCTTGTTCTCTAACTCTGTCATGGAACCTCTGGGGAGCACAGTTTGACAACCACTGGTTTATACCACGGCTGGCTTCTGCAGGCAGAGTTAATTATCCTTGTGGTACTGGGTTCCTCCCCATGGCTATGTAGTGCCTGGGGGGCCCCCTTCCTGCTGTGGCTCCTGTGGCCTTGTGATGGTGCCAGTTCGTGCTTCTTGCCTGTTGGACCATCTATTACAGATGCATTTAGGACCCTGGGGTTGTAAAAACCCACTATTACTAATCCTAGAAGAAGAGACGAAAACGTATGAGAAAGAAGAAATAATCAAAACAGTTTAAAACGTGAAACTATCTTCTTCTGCCTGGGGTGGTGTGGGCAGAGAAGTACAGCTGCTAAACTGACAAGCCTGATAAGTGTTCTTAGGCCGGATGTACCACAAGAAGAAGAGTGAAAACACCAGGAGCCGTGTGTCTATAAAGGAAGCAAACAGGAAATTTGATGTGAATCATCAGAACACAGACCGCGCAGAGGGGCGTGTGGCTTCATCAGAGATGAAGCGCATGGCACTGTGTTGTTTAGGGCAGCGGGCGGGAGAAAGCACATTGGCGGGATCTAAGATAGAGACTCGGGGCGGCTGGGTTTACCTAAAGCTGAAATGAACAGATTCTGCTGCTGGAGGCGAGACAGTTTAGGAAATTGGAAATGAACTTCATCTTCAGGCTCTGTGAGATGAGCCAATACTGACACACCAGGAGTAATTCGAGGAGCTCTGTGTCTGAGGTGCTGTAAAAACCTTCAGCAGACCATGTGACCTCAGCTCATTTTCTGGTCATTTATGCAACAATTTCTGTCACCTGCCACCATGGGGGCGGGGAGGCAGCATCTTCATCCTTGAGGTAGGCATAGAATAATCAGAATTACACAAGGTCAAGCAGGTCTTCTGTTCAGTGAGACCACCATCTGACTAGAGTGAGGCTGCCTGCACTCTTGGACCCTGGGTGGAGTGGGTGGGTGGGGGTCCCATGGTCCCTGGTCTTCTACTCTAACTGGCTTCCCACACATGCAGGAGGTAAGGCAGAAGGTTGGGAACAGGTCATCTAGGCTGTGGTGCCATCTGAAAACTGGAGCACCCTGAACACTGTGAGAGCCCAGGGGTCCTTTTCTCCAAAGAGGAATTCTGGATGCAACACTACCTCTTGCTCACATCAGCTCCCCTCCTCAGCCTCAAAACTGACAGCTTTTGCAGGCCTATGGATGCCAGCTTGTGACACCAGTAAGAGGAGGTCCAGGTGGTTTTGAAGATGTTCAAGTCACTTCCCACGAGGACATTAACAAATGCTGCAGGCTGAAACAAAGGCAGAGAAGGGAAGAGTCCAGGATTTGGACTCTAGAGAGGAGGCTTTGAGAGCCTCTCTTGCCACTGGACACTTGGCTTCATTTTTGTCTCTTTCCTCTCCTGTTATATAAAGAGGCTAGACTATGAGATGACTGAGGCCATTCCCATCAACCTTGGTGGCAGGACACTGTCTCCTGACTGCTCCCCACTCCTTGGGTCTCTCTCCTCTCCCGGACACCTCATATCTTCCTAAGACTAATACTGACTGCCTGTCAGCTATGGCACTGTTCATAATGCGTAACAGATACAAATTGGTCAATGCTATGGGGAAATAGATGGGGAAACAGTGGAAACCGTGTCAGACTTTATTTTTGGGGGCTCTAAAATCACTGCAGATGGTGATTGCAGCCATGAAATTAAAAGATGCTTACTCCTTGGAAGGAAAGTTATGACCAACCTAGACAGCATATTAAAAAGCAGAGACATTACTTTGCCAACAAAGGTCTGTCTAGTCAAGGCTATGGTTTTTCCAGTGGTCATATATGGATGTGAGAGTTGGACTATAAAGAAAGCTGAGCACCGAAGAATTGATGCTTTTGAACTGTGGTGTGGAGAAGACTCTTGAGAGTCCCTTGGACTGCAAGGAGATCCAACCAGTCCATCCTAAAGGAGATCAGTCCTGGGTGTTCATTGGAAGGGCTGATGCTGATGCTGAAACTCCAATACTTTGGCCACCTCATATGAAGAGTTGACTCATTGGAAAAGACCCTGATGCTGGGAGGGATTTGGGGCAGGAGGAAAAGGGGATGACAGAGGATGAGATGGCTGGATGGCATCACCGACTCAATGCACATGAGTTTGGGTGAACTCTGGGAGTTGGTGATGGACAGAGAGGCCTGGCGTGCTGCGATTCATAGGGCCACAAAGAGTCGGACATGACTGAGCAACTGAACTGAACTGAACTGAACTGATGGGGTAAATGATCTTTTCTCTACCTTAGAGGTGAAGGAATTGAGGCACAGAGAAATTATGTAACCAGTTCAGGGTCACATAGGTAGGAGGTGGCCAAGCTGAAACAGAAACATACTGCCTCTAAAGTGTACAGTCATTCAAAAATGGGTAAAGGACTTGAATGGACATTTCATCAAAAGATATACCAATGCTCAATAAGCACATGAAAAGATGTTCAACACCACTAATCATTAGGGAAATGCAAATAAAAACCACAATGAAATACCCCTCTAGACTCATTAGAATGGCCATCATCAGAAACCTAGAAAATTACAAGTGCTAGTAAGGACGTGGAGAAATTGGAACCTTGTGCTTTGCTGGTCGGACTATAAAGTGGTGTAGCTGCTGTGGAAACCAATTTGGTAGTTCTGCAAAAAGTTAAACAGAATTATCATAATGACCCAGCAATTCCAATCCTAGGTATAGATCCCAAAGAATTGAAAGCAGGGGCCCAAAGAGATACTTTTAAACCAATGTTCATAGTAGCATACTCACTATAGCCAAAAGAAAGTAGAAGAAACTTCATGTATCCACCAACAAACGAACAGATACACACAGTGTAATATGTACGTACAATGGAATACTATCCAGCCTTAGAGGGGAATGGGGTTCTGACACACACTGTAGCATGGATGGGCCTTGAAGACATTATACAACATGAGATAAGCAAGACACAGAAGGGCAAATGTTCTATGAGTCCACTTGTACGTGACACCTAGATCAGATGAAGTCCCAGAGACAGAAAGGACATTCCAGGTTATCATGGACTGGGAGAGGAGGAGGTGGGGAATTATTTTCTAATGGGTACAGAGTTTCTGTTTGAGACGATGATAAAGTCCCTGCGATGGATAGCTGCAATGGATGTACAATCATGTGGATATGCTAACTGAATTGTACACTTAAAAATGATTAAAATGGTACCTTTTATGTTCTGTATATTTTGCCATGATTTAAAAAAGTGTGCGTCCAGACTCTTCACCACGACACACGCTGTGCTCCTCCCGCTCTGCCACCTTTAGCGGTTCCCTTGTTCCTTTCTAACTCAGCAACAGCACCTCAGCCTGGGGCAAGAGCATCGCCTGGGTCTCCTCACAGAAGCCAAGCTTCTGTTTACTTCCCTGCCCTTGCCAAGCTGCTCCTGGCCCCACATGCTCCCACCTCTGCTTGCGACCCGCAAGCAGAAAGGTTTAAGACCCTACATTACTTTGCCAACAAAGGTCCATCTAGTCAAGGCTATGGTTTTTCCTGTGGTCATGTATGGATGTGAGAGTTGAACTGTGAAGAAGGCTGAGCGCTGAAGAATTGATGCTTTGGAACTGTGGTGTCGGAGAAGACTCTTGAGAGTCCCTTGGACTGCAAGGAGATCCAACCAGTCCATTCTGAAGGAGAATCAGCCCTGGGATTTCTTTGGAAGGAATGATGCTAAAGCTGAAACTCCAGTACTTTGGCCACCTCATGGGAAGAGTTGACTCATTGGAAAAGACTCTGATGCTGGGAGGGATTGGGGGCAGGAGGAGAAGGGGACGACAGAGGATGAGATGGCTGGATGGCATCACTGACTCGATGGACGTGAGTCTGAGTGAACTCCGGGAGTTGGTGATGGACAGGGAGGCCTGACGTGCTGCGATTCATGGGGTCGCAAAGAGTCAGACACAACTGAGCGACTGAACTGAACTGACTGAACTGAACTCTTCAGCAAGAAACCGTCTCTGTCTACACCAGTGCTTTGGGCTCTGTCTTTTAGGAATTTCCCTAAGAGATGGAGTCAGGGCTATAATCTTCATACTGACATACATTGTCTCGTAGCAGCACCTGTATGGGTAAGGACTCTGCATCAACACCTATTAATAGATTCTACTCTGGATCTAGAGTAAAAGACAGAAGTGGAAATGCAGCAAATAATAAAGAAACACTTTGTGACTTGCCTGGAAACAATGATACTGCTGACTTTTTTGTCAACTCCAGCCTCTATATTGCCTTTGAGATGGGTCTGTGTGAAATGAACTGCAACTTACAAAGTCAGGACTAAAGCAGGGACAGGTGAACACAATTAGGAAAATTAGGAACAGAATAATAGGAATCAGCCAGCCTGTGATCTGGTTCATGGGCAATGGCCTTCGATTAGAATAGTACCGCTCCTTGAGTGGCAGTTCTAGAAATCTCAGCATCACGAGAGGCTGTAATTGCTTCCAGTGTTATCTGCTTTGTTGTCTTGTCATTTTATTTCTTAGCTGTTTTATATTCTGGGCACAGAACCAGCTGGGGAAGATACCAACCCAGTGGTGTCATTGCTGGTGGCTCGCTGCTGGTACCATCTGTTTAAACCTTGGCTTTTAATCCACGTCCTTCTTATTGTTCATGGTGGGTCACTTGGAAGGATGTGGTTCCATTTGGTAAGTTGGGGAGGAGAGGGCAAGTGTTTTAAAGGTCACCAATTAGGCAGTACTTTACAATTGGAAGTACCTTTGGCAATTTGCTTTTTTCCTTTGTTATACTTCGGCCTATGTCAGGAAGAGCAACGCACTTGCAGGCTCCGGCCTCCTGACATACCTGCTCTGGGTGTGACCAAGCAGATTTCCCAGCCGCCCGGAGCCTGCAGGTTCCTCCCACTACATGGAGAAGAGAGGCGGTCAGCCCTTCCCCCACCCACCTTGAAGATGAGGTTGGAGCGTAATGAACAGCGACCTCTAGTGTATGGTTCAGGGTTTGCCTTTGGCTAAGAGCACAGAATAAAAGAGCAGAGATGGGAATTCTGAAATTCCCCGCAAACAAAGGCAAGATGGACCGTTTCCTCCTTGTTTTTCCCGGGTAGAGAAGCTCAGGACGGAGGATTTGTTTCACTTACATTGCACACAACCATCAGGGCTGCAGATGCTACTCAAAGAGTTACGTTTTTATTTCTCCAGCAGATTTCCTCAAAATAGATCACCAGGATTTTTTTTTTTTTAAGCCTTCTTGGTTGCTTTTAGAGTTCAGTCAGGTTAGCATCAACCTCTGCAACTGTGGGGAGTGTATACCTGCTGGAGAGAGCGTTGAGCAGGGGAGATCGGGGTCGGGGGATGCTCAGAGAGGGGGGTCAGGCAGGGTCTGTGGGGAAACTCAGGGTCTCCAGCTCGGCCTTCCTCGGTGGCAGCGGCTCTCCAAGGGCGGCTGACTCTCCATTTCTTCATCTGGCTATCGGCTGTGGAAGACTTCCTTCCCCTGACCTGGTCCTTCCAATAACAACCAGTGAGGTTCCTGCCCTCTCTCTCTCCTTTCCTTGTCTCCAGCCCTTCCCACTCTTCTGAAGCCGGGTTTTGAGTCTCAGGGGTGATGTTTAGGCCAAGTTAGCTCACAGGCTGATGGTGTTCGTTCCCTCTGAAGAATGAGGTCAAAGGATGATCTCCAAACTCTGTCAGGAGCCAGGGGGAAAGTGTTCAGAGAAAGGCTAAAATCACAGTGCCTGGTCCATGACTTTGCTGTTTTGCAATGGGAATAGGGGTTTGGGGTGTGGGGAGGGAATATATTTCCCTGTAACTTCAACACACTGAAGGCTGTTACATTCACAGGATGTTTTTACAATAAGAACTGGGTTTGCCTCCTGCACCCCCCCCTCCACTGCCTTTTAACAAAACTTCAAAGTAGAAATGCCGCATTTTTATTACTGCTTTTACTTTTTAAGTTATTTATTTTTTACTGCTTTGGGTCTTAGTTGGTGCGTGTGGGATCTTTTGTTGTTGTGGGCAGGCTCCAGAGCATGTGGGCTCTGTAGCTGTGGCCCGAGGACTTAGTTGATCCAAGGAATCTATGATCTTAGTTCCCCAACCAGGGATCAATCTGAGTCCCCTGCATGGGAAGGTGTATTCTCAACCACTGGACCACCAGGGAAGCTCCTTGGCTGTTGCTTTTAAAGCTGTGAGCACATCATTGTGCGTGAGCCTTCCTGGTTTCATGAGTGCTTCCTCCTCCCTGCATTTTTAGAGTACGGACCTAAGCAGATGCTTCAAGTAAGAGCCATTCTTACAGCTGACAAACCAGATCCTGGACTCAGGCTATCCCTGGCCCTGTGTGTTCCCTTAACATCACATTTATATGCCAGGATCAGGAGTGACAGATGAGGGTGAGCCCGTGAACAGGAAGATAAAGGGAGTGGTGGGAATTACACAGAGTCAGGGCCAGGGAAGCCTGTGAGGGTACTGGATCGGTTCAGCAAGTTTTCCCAGGTGGCCTGGCTAAGCCTGTGACACAGCTTAGGAACAGGTTTGGGGCAAGAAGAAGGTCAGGCCAAGGGGGAGGGACATAGTGAAGAGGAAAGGTGGCCAGAGCTCCCTGGCCTCGGAAACAAACGATCAGCACCTTGGCTCTATCTTTGGTGATGTGGAAAGCTGCTAGAATCCCAGCTCAAGAAGGATAAGAAAAGTAAAATAAAAATGATGGTTCAATAAAAACAATATTACTCAGCCATAGGAGGAATGAAATTGGGTCTTTTGCAGAGGCGTGGATGGACCTGGAGTCTGTCATACAGAGCGAAGTAAGTCAGAAAGAGAAAAACAAGTATTCTATATTAACACACGTATGTGGAATCTAGAAAAATGGTACAGATGACCCTAGTTTCAGGGCAAGAGTAGAGACGCAGATGTAAAGAATGGATGTGTGGACATGGTGGGGAGAGGAGAGTGAGATGAATTGGGAAATTAGGTTTGACATAAATACACCACCATGTGGAAACCATAGCTAGTGGGAAGTTACTGTATAACACAGGGAGCTCAGCTTGGCGCTCTCTGATGACCTAGATGGGTGGGAGGGAGGGGCCACATGTATATCACAGCTGATTCATTTATTGTACAGCAGAAACTAACACAACTTTGTAGAGCAGTTATACTCCAATAAATAAAAAGAAAAAAACCAAAAATGACACCAGTAGGGAAAGATAATTCTGGTTGACGTGGCAAGGGTCGGTGGAGGAGGGTAGCAGATTTAGAGGGAAGAAGTCTGCGGTGGAAGATTGTCCCCATGGGAATTTATCAGTGTCTCTTCTCAGGCTGTGATGGTACAAAAAGAAAGGTAGAATGGCTCAATAGTAAGAGACAAAAGTGGCAGCAGGATTTGCTAATGAACTGGACTAAGGAAGATTGGAAACAAACCAAAGATTTCTCAGAAGTTCTCGGTCATGGAATAGGCAAATGGTAGCATGGATGAAGGGAGCACTCAGGAAGGGCTGGCTTTTCCTGAAAGTAGATGGTGATCCAGGTAAGGGCTGCACCCTGCAAGCAGAGTGCAAGTCAGGCTCACTTTCAGTTCTCACTGTCCCCCTTCTACGCCCCTCTGCCTTTGCCTGGCATGGTTGCCATTCATCCAAAATGCGTGTTGGCCCAGCAGATACTAATGGCCTTCTCTCCTTCCTCAAACCTCCAAACTGCCTTCTTCATCTCATGCTCCTACCAGTTACCTGCAGGAGCAGGTGCAGACGGAGGTAGCTTTGGTTCTCCCATGACCTATAACTCTTTGGAGGGGAGTGAACCATATCTTACGTGTCCTTCATTTCTCATAGTATATGCTCGGCATGTCACCTGAACACCTAGTGTGCTCTTTACATGCATGTGTCAGTCAGGGCTCTTCAGAGAACACACACACATACACACACACAGACTTAATTTAAGAATTGGCTCACATGATTGTGGGGTTCTGGAAAGTCCTGACTTTGTAGAGCAGGCAGCAGCTAGGAAACTCAGGCAGAAATAGATGTTACAGTCTTGACAGCATTTCTTCTTTGAGAAGCCTGTTCTTGCTCTTAAGGCCTTCAGCTGATTGAACAAGGCTCACTCACATTATTTGGGGTCATCTCCTTAAGGTCAACTATTGTAGATGTTCACCACATCAACCAAATGCCTTCACAGAAACACCTAGATTAACATTTGATTAAATAACCAGATATCAAACTGACATATATTAAAACCAACCATCATAGAGCATTTGTTAATGGAAGCATGTTGAAGCGTCCAGACACAGCTCGTTTCCTTGTGCTTTGCTTTATTGTGCTTCCGGCTTCCCTGAAACCTCAGTTGGTAAAGAATCTGCCTGCAGGATTCTTTAGGAGACCCTGGTTCAATTCGGAGTTGGGAAGATCCCCTGGAGAAGGGAAAGGCTACCCACTCCAGTAGTCTGGCCTGGAGAATTCCATGGACTATACAGTCCATGGGGTAGCAAAGAGTCAGACACGACTGAGTGACTTTCACTTTCACTTCACTTATTGCGCTTCACGTATACTCTGTTTTGTTTTGTTTTTTTTTAACACATTGGAGGTTTTGGGTAATCTGTGTCAAGCAATCCCATCGGTGCTATTTTTCTAACAGCATTTGCTCACTTTATATCTCTCTTTCACATTTTAGTAACTTTTAATTATTATTATATTTGCTATAATAATAATATAATTATATAATAATTATATATATATATAAAATCTGTGATCAGTGATCTTTAATTTTACTACTACAACTTAGCAATATTTTTAAATTAAGGTGTGTACATTTTTTTAGGCATAATGCTATTGCACACTAAACGACCACAGTATAGTGTAAATGTTAACTTTTATATTCACTGGGAGACCAAGAAATTCGTGTGACTCATTTTATTGAAATATTTGCTTGACTGTGATGGTCTGGAACCAAACCTGCAATATCTCTGAGGTCTGCCTATAATGCGTTGTATAGGATTCAACAAAGTGGAGTCTTCAGGGTGAGAATGGAGAAAGATCACTGAGAGAACTTGATAAGGTGCAGCAAATCTCTGGGGTGTGCAGAGTAGAAAGCTACACTGTGCTCCTGGCCAACTGCTTCTCAAGAAATTTTATGAATCAGCGGGAACTTGCAAGATGCTGGCTATTTGAGGATTAAAAGGAAGAGGTGGGGAGATCACTCTTGGAAGGTGCTGGAAATATTTCAATGCAAAAGAGTGGGGTGGGCTTGGGGAGAAATGAGGAGAGAGAGAAGCAAGGGAAGAGAGAGAGAGAAGGAAGGTGGGGAAGGAAGGGGGAGAGAAGAGGGGGAGAGAGAGGAGGAGGAAGAAAGGAGAGGCAGGGAGGGAAGAGACAGAGCAGAGTTTCAAAGTCCCAAGTCGCTGTTTGTTGTCTGTGGCTAAGTGAAACAGGTTAAATTTAAGTGGCTTCAAAATTAGAAAGAAATGTTGTCTTCTTCTTAAACTGATAGAAACTAGTGAGAGACTCTGGAAATGTGAGAATAAAGTCAATAGGAATCTAAGAAAAGCAAAGCAGATGCTCTAGTGAGGAGAAGGAGCTTTTGACAGATTTTCAGATGACAAAAAGCCAATTTTTATCTGGAAATTGGTTTTTTAAAAATAAATTTGTGTAGACAAGACCTTGCTGGAGTTAAAGAAAAAAGAAAAAACCCAAACAATTAGAAAAGCCAAACAAAACTGCTTACAGCAGAAATCCAGATATCTGCTGCAAAACAATTAGTATTAGCATTGCTGGAGCATTCCCAAAATAGATGAGCTTCACTATTAGCCTTCTGTGAATTCAAGCAAAGAGGCATCATTATCCAAATTATATGCCTGGAGAAGGGGGCTTCTGCACCAAGATGAACTTGTGAAAAGAACGTTTAAACTCAAGGCAATTTTGCCTGTCTGTAATTTGTGCTATTCCCCTTGCTATCGTTGAAGATATTTATGCTTGAGCAAATTTCTCACTCTCAATCTGATTTCTCCTTTTTCTTAATCCAACCATGAAGTCATAAAATCCCCTGTTTGGGACAATATGATTTGCTGCCATGGAAACAATTACAATATCATAAATTTATCTTGCCCTGTGATATCAAAGAGGAAAAGCAATGATACTAACATTTTGCTGTTAAATAGTGCCATTCATTCAGCAGTCACTGGCTGGTAAATATCATCGATTTGCAGATGGGGAAAACTGAAGCTGGGAGCTCTCAGGCTGGGATCTAAAACTCCTGAATTTTAGACTGTGGCAAGAATGTCCAGCTCTTTTTGATTCCCACCCAGAGCAGCAGTTAAGGGGCCAGACTCTTGGTCTCCATGTCTCTTTTTGGATGAGGGTGGAAAACTGCCTCCTCTCCCAGTGCCTGTACTTTACCAACTGTTCCCAATTATGAAAGTATTGGATGGAACCTAGTTTGATAAAATATATAAACGAAAAGCCTTTGGCAATTGCCACAATAGTGAAAACATTTATGTACATAGGAATAAGAAAGAGGTTCTGAAAAGTGCATTAAAAAGTAAGCACTCATATCCAGCCCAGCCTTGGCCTGACATTCCCCGAGTCTTATCTATATGCTCGGTCTCTTGGTTCCTTGCCATCTGTGGATTTACCTAGAAGCTAATGGCACTTGAACTTCAGGGCTCCTCACCTGTACAGACTCTTCTCAAGGCTCTAGGAAGGGGTCCTAGCATTGTGTTCACTGGACAGACTTTTAAAACAGATCTGCACTCTTACTTCCTCTTGTGTTGGGTGTTGTTGGCCTTTTGTGTTCCTGGTAAAAGGAGGTGAGCTAGGGATGCCTTTGTATTAAGTGGTTTGCACTCACTTCTTATATGATTAAGTTACAGGTAGCCATTTCTAAGCAGCAGTGGCTTCCAGGAATGCTCTTATCATCCCATGTGTGGTATAAAGTATTAATAAGTCTCAGGTACCCATTACTGGAAACAGGCATTGTTGGCCTTCTTTCTTCATGGAGCCATGCACTTGATGCGATAATTTATCCCTTATTTTGGATGCCCTGGCATTCCTCAGATCCCTGGGGACCTAAAAGTCTTACCAATGTTCCTGAATCTTCATAGGATTTATTGCCCACCCTCTAGAGTGCATGTTGCTTAACCAGGCCTGCAACATGTTAGCCAATTCTTGTTCATCCAATCCAATTAGCATGATGTCACTAGTATAATGAACCAGTGTGATATTCTGTGGGATGTCTAACCAGTCCAGGGTTTTATTCTGAACTATATTATACTTCCCTGGTGGCTCAGATGGTAAAGAATCTGCCTGCAATGAGGGAGACCCAGGTTCAGTTCCTGGGTCAGGAAGATCCCCTGGAGAAGGGAATGGATACCCACACCCATATTCTTGCCTGGAGAATTCCATGGCGGGCTACAGTCATGGGGTCGCAAAGAGTCGGACATGACTGAGCAACTAGCACATATGTTACGACAGCAGGTGGGAGAGTTGATATAGCCCTCAGACTAGAGTTTGAATATACACTGTTTTCTGTTTCTGATCCTCTTTTTTGTATTTGCCAGTTCAGTGGCTACATTCCATGTACCCAAGGCCATGTTCATCTGGTTCAACAAATATCCTGCATCTGGTACAGCAGCTGTATTTGGGTTTGGTTGAGTGGTATCATCTACAGTCATCTTTTAGGACCTGTCTGGTTTTTGTAGAGACCAGACTGGTAAAGTAAATGGATACGCTTCCTTTACTTTTTTTTTTTTTCTCCCATTCCCCTAAGAAACTATGTTGCCTTTGATTTATTACTATTTTGAACTGGGTTTGGTAAGAAATACCATTTCAAAGGTTTCCACTTGGATTTCCCCACAGTCCAAGGCAATAGTGTGGGTGTATGTGCATTGAATTGTACATTTAGAGACTTGGGAATAACCATTGAATAGGTCCATGGATTCAGTAAGCCAGACCTACGCCAGGCTGCCTCCTGGATGTGTCCTCACTCAAAACAGAAGGGCCATGTTGATACTTTGAGTCTCCAGTAATCAATGTTGAGTCAGATCTTAGGTTCAATAGACCTCAGAATATTTGTGCATTTTCCTTGCCTCAGTGTATGTGTGGCAAACAGTCACACTTCTCTTTGGGAAAGGACCGGAGGAATCATTACTGGGTACACTTGCTGTGACATTTCAGGGTCCTTCCTCCTGGGGACCTGACCTCTCCTTCAATTATTAGGTCTTTAAAACTTGCTCATGTCTGGAAATGGGGCAAGGGATCATGGCTTCTTATTGGTATGGTAGCCCTTAGCTTCCTGGTCATTCATCCTTGATTTATCTTTGTTTTAGACTAAATAGCATCCTTGCTGGGTACCCATTAATTTTGTCCTAGGGATATAGAGAAGTGTGGGGGTGCTTCTGAAGTCTCAGAGAGTTCAGAACAATCAAAGAATTCAAGATTTTGAGGGCTCCACCTTAACTATCCCTGTCTGGGGTATCACTTGTATTACATGGACTCCAAGGTCTATTTTACCCCTGAAACATCTTTCAAGAATGTCATTTTAGGGACTTCCTTGGTGGTCCAGTGGTTAAGCACCTGCCTTGCAATGCAAGGGATGTGGGTTCGATCCCTGGTTGGGGAAATAAGATACCACATGCTACAGACCAACTAAGTTTACATGCTGCAACTACTGACCTCGCGTCCTCTGGAGCCCCTGCCCCATAACTAGAGAGTCCATGCACCACAATGAAAGATCTCACCTGCCGTGACCAAGACCCAGCACAGCCAAATAATTAAGTAATTAATTTAAAAAGAATGATGTTTCAGATCTAATTCTTTAAGCAGCAAGGCACAGGCTCTGGGAGCAGACCACAAAGGTTCTAACTGTGGCTCTGCATTTAAGTAACAGTGGGACCTTGAGCAACTCACTTAATATCTCTAAGCCTCAGTTTCTTCATCTCTAAAATGGTAATAACAAAATACTTCCCTCAGAGGAGGAAATGAATTAATGTATATAAATAAAGCATTGATCATGATGCCTAGTGCAGGTTAGGTAGTTTTGTGTAAGTATTTGTTATCCCAGCTCCTGTGTGCAGCAAGCTCACGCTCATTTTCAGATCTGAACATCAACTCTCTGCTGCCCCTGGGCCCTGTGTGTGCTGCACGCCCTGTTTACCTTTAGCGCAGCGCTCAGCACATTCATTATGGTGACTTGGGCCCTTCTGATTGTCCTGCCTCAGTTTGAGCTCCTCAAGGGCCCAAGTATGCCTTGTTTTCTCTCTGCTCCTGACAGAGTGCAGCTGTTTAATAAATAATCCTTTGAGTGATTCAGTGAGCCTGCAGTCCAGAAACTGGCCTGTGTTAGCCTGGGTCCTAAAGTGATTTTAGGACCCAGCTTTTTCTTAGACAACTGCAGCTGCATTCTATCAAACCTGCACATCTGCATGCCTTGGTCACAGAGCATTTGCTGCCTGGCTTCTCTGGCCAGTGAACCATCCTCCAGGCACACATGCATTCTGATTGTCACTACAGTCATTCATTTCCCTATTTATAATACCTACGTTCTGGCCCCTGGCTTATTTTGGTGATTGAGAACCTACCATTTTCCTAGCTTGTAGGCTATCAATTAGCTTCTCAAAATCAGTACCTCAGCTTTTCACGTCTCTGCTTTGACCTCCATGCTCCTAAGCTTTTGTTTTGCTCCCTAGGCAAATAATGCAGAATCTCTTGTTTCTGTTCTGGCTTCTTGTACTAAGACTCCTCACCTAGCTTCTGGCTTCTTGTAAAGCTGAAGCACGTTTGATATTTCTCATCTCCAAACCTAGGTATTTGATTGGTACTGCCTGACCTCCTAGAGCAGGGATGACACAGTCATGGCCACTCCCCATCCTGTGCCCAGGGCAGACAGGGCTAATCAATCACAGCACTCTTTCCTTGTGTCCCCACAAGGCTGCAGGTCATGTTCAACTCCCAGCTGCCACTACCAGTCAGAGTTGGCACATGAGTGCAATCCTGTTTGGCCTCCTTGAATTAGATGATGGCCCTTGCCCACATGGGTCCGGTTTGCTCGTTTCACCTCTGCCTCTCTGGACTTGACCTTTCTCCTATCCCTTTGGCAGATGAAGCCCACCTACCATTCTTCTTAGTCCTTGGTCCCCACCAGACAGCTCTGGGCTGGTTGGACTTTAGCTACCAAGACTCTACAGAATCTAGGAGAGTTATGTTACAGGGTCAGATGCGACTCTTAGCCCGCAACTCCTCTACCCAAGTGTTTGAAGGAAGCCCAGAGACATCACAGATCTTTTCTGAAATGTCCTGGTTTCTTCTCTGTGCCCATTTACAGGGTTTTCTTGGGTACAGATCCAGGTCAGAGTGATTGTGAGAGCTTTCCTGATGAGCACTTGGAACTGGTCTTCTTAGTAGGCTCTGTGAGGACCCAGTCTCCCATTCATCCCTGTGTCCTCCACCATAAAAACCCTTATTCCATCCCTCTATTCCCGAGGACAATAGTGCTGATGTGGGTCAGTGAAATTACTGAACCCTGGTGCTAGGGGTGAGCCTTGTGGTGTGAAAAGTTTAAATACTTTGGCTTCCATATAGTCATTTGTTGAGTTTCCACTTTTCTCTTTGGCTGCTTGTTGTGGGGTGCCATCTCCGGCCCAGAAAAACTCAAGAAGAATCAGGGGCCTGGGGCAGGAAGTTACACCCCAGGGCCCCCGGCTTTAGGGTATGCTCTTTTTCTTTCCACTCTTTGCTGAGGTTGGTCTTTGCTCAGCCCTCTCACCGTTGCAAGGTCAAGGTCAGCATGTTGCTGGGAGAAGAGCCCACAAGGCTGGCCCACGTGCCTTTGGTATCAGCTGCTTGGGATGCCTAATCTCTAGCATCTCAAGTGGCCATTCCTGCTGCGAGATGCCAAGGGAAGCCACATGCCTCACTGAAGAGCTCAGAAACTGACTGCCTGGTGGCACCTACAGCCCACATGGTGTATTTTTTTTTTTTTCCATATAATTTTTTTAAGAAAGAAAACGTAGTTGTCTACATTTTAACATTGACGATTTCATGTGAAATCCCAGATTTCTGCTTTCTCCTGAGAAATAAGATGTACCATCCATGTTGGGCCCACGTTATGATGCACACTTTAGTGGAAGTCAAGTAATGGCTCCTCTTTTAGAGGGTGTCATGGGCTAAACTGTGCCCCCCCCAAATCGTCTGTTGACATCCTAACTCCCAGTACCTCAGAATGTGACTATATGTGGAAATTAGCATCTTTAAAGAGGTGATTATAAAATGAGATCACTACGGTGGGTCCTAATCCAATATGACTGGTGTCTCGTTAAGAAGAGATTAGGACACAGGGAGATACAGAGGAAAGAACGTGTGAGCACCCAGCAACGGACAGCCATCTGCACGGCAAGAAGCGAGGTGGTAGAAGAAACTGAACCTGCTCCCTCCTTGATCTTGGAATTCTAGCCCCCAGAACTAAGGGAAAATAATTTCTGTTGCTTAAGCCACCCAGTCTGGGGCGCTTTGTTATGACAGGCCTAGCAGACTAATACAGACTAACATAGCATGCTCTCCAGTGGCCACGGTTCCCACCACTCCTCTTCCTGGTTCCTTTCAGCCATTTCCACTGTCTCTCTGACCCCTGGGGGCATATTGTTTGTGACCCAGTTCTTATCAGAACAAAGCGAGTGCTTTTTCCTTTTGAGGGGAGGGCACCTCCATCTACTTCCCTCACATTCTTACAGAGTGGAGGGTTTAGAGATTCTGAATCTGGGCCTAAAGTCTATACTTTGCATCTTGATGACCCTTCAAGATACTTTGAATTCATTTATATCCACAGTGGGTTTAGTCACTAAGTCATGTCCACCCCTTGCGACCTCATGGACTGTAGCCCACCAGACTTCTCTGTCCATGAGATTTTCCAGGCAAGAATACTGGAGTGGGTAGTGATTCCCTTCTCCAGGGGATCTTCCCTACCCAGAGACTGAACCCTGCTCTCCTGCATGGCAGGCAGATTCTTTACCGACTGAGCTACCAGGGAAGCCAATATTCAGGGTAACCTTGGGTAATCCAGCATTCATGCAGTCCCAGGAAATCCAAAGGAAAGCACTGAGGCAAAGTCTGATCAAGCGCAGACAATACAAGGAGTGTTAATCTGAGGAGACAGTAGTGTGCCTGTAAACTAGGGAAGAGGCAGCTGGACAGAGAATGCAGACACTGGGCAGAACAGACATGCCCGGGGTGAGGGACCAGGGTGGGAGAGCAGGCCTGAGCGGGAGAAAAGCCATGAGGTTTCTCTAGAGTGACCATGACTGTGTCCCTGGTGGTGTATGGGAGCTTAAACAACCAGAGGAGGGCCATATTGTGCTGCATGCTATTGAAAACAAGCCTCCTTTAGGCACTCGAACAACTTGTATAGGTTCTCAGCCTATACTGGGGAGGCATAAACCAAACTAAAGTGTAAGTTCACAGAGGACAGAGATCCCCACTTGCTCCAGCCCCTGGAGGCCTTACCAATTTACTTACACAGGAATTAGGGAACTGGCATTGCTGGTGGCCGCATAAACCTCTCCACTCGACTGCTTTTTCCTAGAATATATTAATATTTTTATTTTGATACCTTCTGTCCGTCTGTGTGAGAGGATGAAGAACTGTTTCCTCCTGCTGAGGTTTCCATGAAGGTAGAGTTTGTTTATGCTACTGGAGGAAAAACACTCAGTTGTGTTGCCTCTTTGCGACCCCATGGACTGCAGCACGCCAGGCTTTCCTGTCCTTAACTATCTCCCAGACTTTGCTCAGACTCCTGTCCATTGAGTCGATGAGGCCATCCAGCCGTCTCATGCTCTCTTCTCCTCCTGCCCTCATTCTTTCCCAGCTTCAGGGTCTTTTCCAGTGAGTCAATTCTTCACATCAGGTGGCTGAAGTATTACAGCTTCAGCTTTAGCATCAGTCATTCCAATAAATATTCAGGGTTGATTTCCTTTAGGATGGACTGGTTGGATCTCCTTGCAGTCCAAGGGACTCTCAAGAGCCTTCTCCAACACCACAGTTGAAAAGCATCAATTCTTTGGTGCTCAGCTTTCTTTATAGTCCAACTCTCATATCCATACGTGACTACTGGAAAAAACCATAGGTTTGACTAGACAGACCTTTGTTGGCAAAGTAATGTCTCTGGTTTTTAATATGCTGTCTAGGTGGTTCATAGTTTTTCTTCCAAGGAGCAAGTGTCTTTTAGTTTCATGGCTGCAGTCACCATTTGCACTGATTTTGGAACCCAAGAAAATAAAGTCTGTCATTGTTTCCACTTTTTACCCATCTATTTGCTATGAAGTGATGGGACCCGATGCTGTGATCTTAGTTTTTTGAATGCTGAGTTTTAAGCCAGCTTTCCTACTCTTCTCTTTCATCTTCATCAAGAGGCTCTTTAGTCCCTCTTTGCTTTCTGCTATTATAGTGGAATCATCTACATCTGAGATTAGTGATATTTCTCCTGGCAATCTTGATTCCAGCTTGTGATTCATCTAGCCTGACATTTTGCATGATGTATTCTGCATAGAATTTAAATAAGCAGGGTGACAATATACAGCCTTGATGTAATTTGAGTAATATGTTGACTAAGGGCCAGCTTCTGCCCCAGGTGGAGCAGACTGCACTAATGTTTGTCTTCATTGCCTACATCATGGCTTTACTGGTGCTCATGAAGCAAAGTCGACACCATGCCTTTATTATTTCAAGTCTCCACTGTATATGGAAAGTTGTGTTATGCTATGCTAAGTCACTTCAGTCGTTTCCGACTCTGTGAGACCCCAAGGACCGCAGCCCACCAGACTCCCCCGTCCCTGGGATTCTCCAGGCAAGAACACTGGAGTGGGGTGCCATTTCCTTCTCCAATGCATGAAAGTGAAAAGTGAAAGTGGAGTCGCTCAGTCGTGTCCAACTCTTAGCGACCCCATGGATTACAGCCTAACAGGCTCCTCCATCCATGGGATTTTCCAAGCAAGAGTACTGGAGTGGGGTGCCATCGCCTTCTCCGGGAAAGATGTGTTAGTTTCTGCTATACAGCAATATATATGTGTTCTTTTCCATTGTGGTTTATCACAGAATATTGAATATAGTTCCCTGTGCTATAGAGTAGTTCCTTGTTGCTTATCTATTTTATATACAGTAGTCTGTATCTGCTAATCCCATACTCCTAATTTATCCCTCCTCTACCCCTTTCTGCCGGGGTCCTGCCCCGGCTGATCCAGGGTATTCGAAGCGGGGACGGCGTCGGCGACCTATTTATTTAAATATTTTATCAAAGATATAAAGAGTAATAGGATGAGGATAGCTCAGTAGGAAAATTCAGTGGAGAAAAGAGGCTGAGTGGCTTGGTTTACGCGGGAGACCAATAAAACTTCAAGACAAGAAGTTTGCACCACTTACGTAGGCCGCAGGCGTCCTTCCGTTCTCCCGAAGGAGAGGAGACACTGAGGCCTCCCGGTCGGATCTTAGAAGCCCAGGCATAATTAGTAAGCATGGTGGGTTCCGCGCTCCAGATGGAGACTCAACCAGAGTGAGAGAGAGCGACATGGGGAGACCAGTATTTCGAGAAACTGATCCCAATTCTTTATTTTCCATGGTCTACTTTTATACACTGAGATGTTATACAAAAGTCACGTGGGGAAAGCAGTCCTGACTTTTATTAAAGTCAGGTGCTTCACACAAATGTATACAGAGGTCTTAGGGGTGTTACATCATCTTCTGGCCAGGGGGACCTGCTGACAATTTACGACCCTCTCCTTGTGACAGCGGTCAGTCAATCAGGACACTTATTTCTCTAGGGCTGATTATTCTCAAAACAGACGCCACCCAAGTAAAGTTACACTCCTACAGGGTGAGGGTGTAGTGGGTTTTAGTTAAGGAAAGAATTTACTTAGCCTAAGGTCTAACGTGATTAATATCAAAGGTTAATTCTATATATTCATTAATGTGTGTAAGGGCAGGGGATATGGAGACTTAGCAACAAACATTGGCTCAACAAATGAAAAACCCTTCACCAACACAATTTCTAATTAGCCCACTATACTTATAGTTTTCTAACTTCTCTAAAGAACCTGTTTTTAGAGGGTTTAAAGCATCTTGTGCCTCTCACGGTTGGGAGGCTGTGAGCAATCACATGTGGCCGGAGGAGCCTGTCAGGCAGGCTAGAGAACCTTCAGAGGAGTTTGTAGGTTAAAACACTCTTATCACGCCCAGGAATTATTATTAACTGGAGCTCTAGGTTAACTCTTTCTCTGAAAGAGGTGGTGGGGGACAGCCCCCCGTAAAGTCAGAGATGTAGGTGAGAGCACAAAGTAGTAAAGTAGGCAGGCTCTGGTTATGGGGGTAGACGCTCGAGGATTTCCAGGGGGACTCCTGAGGCTCGATCCTGCCTTTGCGTATGTCGAGCCTCCTTCCTCATGACCTTTGTCATGGGCGGAGTACCTCACTCTGGCCCCCAACACCTTTCCCCTTTGGTAACCATAAGTCTGTTCTCTAGGGTCAGTGAGTCTGTTTCTCTTTTGTAGATGAGTTCAGCTGTGTCATATTTTAGAGTCAACATGGAAGTGATCTCATATGGGATCAGTCTTTCTCTTTCTGACTTACTTCACTTAAGAGAATAAATCAGGACTTCCCTGGTGGTCCAGTAGCTAGGACTCCAGACTCCCAGTGCAGGGGGCCCAGGCTCCTTCCCTGGTCAGGGAGTAGCTAGACCCCACACACTGCAACTAAGAGTTCACTTGCTTCGACTGAAGAGTCTGCCTGTGCAACCGAAAGATCTCGAATGCTGCAACAAAGAGCAGTCAACTAAATAGATATTTTTTAAAAAAGAAATAAGAAATCATTTTATCCTCTTTGTAAAGTAATTTTACGCACCTAAAGATTCATGACTCCCCTTCATCTGCCTCCTTAAAAACCAAACATAGGCCATCTTTTTTGTATTTTCTCCTAAGACTTGTTTTTCGAAACTTTTGTCATTCTCATTTTCCTCAGAAGCTTCTTTAATTGGTTTACATTGATATTGAAATTTGGAACTTGAAGAATACACTTAGCATCCCCACCGGGTTTGTACTTAGTGAAGGCCAAATCAAACATAATGAACTCATGCCTGTTTGACCTTAAAGTTCCTGCAGCCCAGCCCGATACTTCAGGCTCTGCTGTTGCCTCGGGGCCCTCCAGGGACTTCCAAACCATTCATGACTCATGCTCAGCCAGGTCAACAGTGCCAGTCCTCTGCTTGCTCCATATCTGTCCATGTGAAAACCACTTTGTTTTTCTTCACTGAGTCTCTGACTGATCTGAGCCCAGTCTCTAATTTGGACAAGGCACATGTTTTATATCCTCACTCATGCAGGAAACCATCACTTTTAGTGCTCAGATACTTCGTCAACAATGTTTTGGTCTAACAAGAATCACATCTTCTGAAAATTCACATAATAGAATTCCAAATTACAGAATAAATGTACCAAATGTTTTATAATCCCCTGGCCACATCTATTTTAGGAAATGAAGCATTTACTTCATTAGATAGATATTAAAATACATGATAAAACTCAAAAAACACATATTTTGAGCATATATTAAGTTGGCTAAAGAGGAATATTCACTAGTTCATTCATATTTTCAGTAACTGTTGATGTTCCATTCTGTGCAAGTATATGGGGGATATAATGCAGAAAGACATAACTGCTCTGGCCTTAGGGATGAGGCTCCTTCTTTCAGTTGACCAAGAAGATAATCATGATTGAGTCTATATTTTCTCCCCTCCTTGGAGATCCTTCAAATTCAGAATATTCAATAAAGGTTTATTCTGGGCTTAGTGAACTGACTGCTTTCAATAAGTGACCCTCTCCTCCACCTTCTCCCCCAAATACATACCACCACTGTGTTTGCTTCTAATGTAACACATGGGAATTTTGATTTTGCAACTGGGAGCAAGAAAAGAAGATGAGGTAGAGGAGATCCTGTAACATCTGTCCCCATCCAGTCCAGGGAGCAGGTGAGTGCTGTGTTCAGGGGTGGAGGAATCTTGTCAGGAGCTGGTTGGAACCACTCAGACTGTGGACATAAACTCAAGTTACAAAGCCTGGACCAGAGGTGGGAGAGAGGGCCATTCTCCCAGACACATTAGGAGCCTCCCCTAGTTTTTGAGCTCTGAAGATTGGACACGTCATGACCATTAGAAGATGTAAGCTTCAGGTTGTTGCGGTAAGTGTACCCATTTGGAGTACATGGGAGAGTCTAATTCCTGCTAACTTTGCTCCCCTCTTGAGAATTCCTAACAAAAGCAGGAAATGAGAGCGTGACAGCTAGCTTGGAGATGTAATGGGTTATTATTTGATATATAAATTGAGGACTTCCCTGGTGGTCCAGTGGCTAAGACTCTATGCTCCAAATGCAGGGGGCCCCAGGTTCAATCCTGAGTTGGGGAGCTAGATTCTACATTCTGCAACTGAAGATCCTGCATGCTGCAATGAAGATCAAAGATCCTAGCTACTGCAACTAAGACCTGGCACAGCCAAATAGTATAAATAAATAGAAATAAATATTTTTTAATTGAAAATTTCTAGCTAGCGTGGGCATTGCAGGTAAGGAGGAGAAGGAAAAAGGAAAGATGAATATTATATTGAGTTTATATAACACACAACACATTGGGTGTTTGAAAAATCCAGACAATAACCCTGTGAGACAGAGATCATCATCTTTATTTTCAGATAAGTAAAACAAGACCAAGTGAGGTTAGGTAACTTGACTAAACCAGGATTTGACTCTAAAGTCTGTTTGACTCAAATACTATATTCTTTCCATGATGTTAATACCATTGAACTGTTATTATGAATGAGATTTCCTTTCACACTCTTCTGCTGTCATGTCATATGACCTAACCACATAAACTTGGTCTACTTTGGGAGTCAGGCCTCCTTCTCATTGTTTTGAGATGATAATGTGACTCACCATCACACTCCCTATACAGAGAACTTCCAAGGAAACAGTGAGAGAGCATGACGCTTCAGTGCACTTCTCTTCTGTAACAGAAAATTGTTCCAAGTCTGGTTTGGGGTAGAATCTTTCTGTGTGATAAAAGCCCATAGCTTCCTCCTAGAAAAGAAATGCTTATGCGATTTTTTGCTGAATTTTAATGAGATGAAAATTGGGTCTAGGAAATTAGTTACTACCCACCCAGCTGACTTCAGCTGGTTGTCAGAAAAGATTTCAGAGACCTTTAATCAGGGATTCTTTTTCTTTTGTATCTGACAATGTTATATGCACCGTTCTCTTTGCCAATAGAGTATCTCTGATTTGGAGTACTAGGGCCTTTTTCCCTGTAAGCATGATTGTGGTAATATGTTGATACTTTCTCATAACTAAAGTATCTGAAATGTTTTCTTTAACACATAGATAATAGATATAAACATAATATCTACTAACAGCATTTGTTGAACTCCCACAATATATTAGGCAAGTTTTAAGTATGGGGTTAGCCAAAAATTCATTTGGGTTATGCCTGAATGAATTTTACAAAAAACCCAAATGAACTTTTGGTCAACCCAATTGATTACACGTATTATCTCATTTTATTGTCAAATGACCATTTTATTGTCAAATGATAAGGTAGGTCCTGTTAGCACCCTCATTTCACAGATGAAAAAACTGAGACTTAGGGAAGTGATTTGTCCAGCATCTCACAGCTAGTTAAAGTGGTAGAGCTAGGGTATAAATCCAGACAATCCTACACTAGTCCAGTGCTTCTTACTTTATCCCCATGATGCTTCAAGTCTCCTCTCCTTTGTTTTAAAATGTTTGATAGCTTTTGCTTTATGTAACTTTCAATATCAGTGTGCTTGTATTTTCTGCTGGATTTTGCACTCACCTTTCAACTAGGTTAAAAAAAAGCCAAAATGTTGCCCTTTGATTTCACTTCTTTATCTGGTTGAAATGTGTCGTAATCATTCTTTGTTCTGACCCTTCAAACTTGCTTTTCCTGGGGGAAATGGAGAGATTTTTAGCCAAGAAATGACGTGATCTGACTTGTACATTTATTTTCTTTCATTTTATCACTTATTTGTTTTATTTTCAGTTATATTCACATCAAAAGAATAATTTTCAATAGCAACTATAATAATCAGAGATATTGTTCCACAATTATGTACTCATATACAATCAGACCACTGAGTTCATACAGTAACATTTAAGTTGATGCCTGTTATTTTAAACATTTTAAAGCTATTATTGGGCTTTCCTGTTAAGGAAATCAGTTGGTAAGGAATCTGCCTGCAATGTGGGAGACCTGGGTTTGATCCCTGGGTTGGGAAGACCCCCTGGAGGAGTTACTGGCAAGAATACTGGCAACCCGCTCCAGTATTCCTGCCTGTAGAATCCCCATGGGCAGAGGAGCCTGGTGGACTATGGTCCATGGGGTAGCAAATAGTTGGACACAACTGAGTGACTAAGCACAAAGCTATTACTACTTTTCCCTTCAGAAAATTACATTAAATAACTGAAAAATACTTCTTAATGAGTAGGCATATTCATATGGCCTAGAATATTGGAAATAACTGGTGTATCATGTTTTCTCTTAACTTATAAAATTAATATATTCAAAAATAAAAAAAAAGTATATAACGAAAAATAATATATTCCAAAAGTAACATATTCACCTATTTTTTGTTGTTTTTTGCTTTGATCTTCCTTAATAAATAGCAAATATGTTTATTTGCTAACCATATATATGTATACACACAAAGTGGTGTTGGAGAAGACTCTTGAGAGTCCCTTGGACTGCAAGGAGATCCAACCAGTCCATTCTGAAGGAGATCAGCCCTGGGTGTTCATTGGAAGGACTGATGCTGAAGCTGAAACTCCAATACTTTGGCCACCTCATGCGAAGAGTTGACTCATTGGAAAAGACTCTGATGCTGGGAGGGATGGGGCAGGAGGAGAAGGGGACAACAGAGGATGAGATGGCTGGATGGCATCACTGACTTGATGGACGTGAGTTTGGGTGAACTCCGGGAGTTGGTGATGGATAGGGAGGCCTGGTGTGCTGTGATTCACGGGGTCGCAAAGAGTCGGACACAACTGAGCGACTGAACTGAACTGACTGATATATATTGCTGAGTCTCTTTGCCTGAAACTATCACAACATTGTTACATTGTTACTCTGCCATACCCCACTACAAAATAAAAAGTTCAAAAAATATATATAGATGATATTTAGAATTAAGACTGGATGAGAGATGATCCATGAAGTAAGTTACATAACAAACAACATTAATATTGCCATGGTTGACTTGTGTCTTTAAAGGCTCACTCTGTGGTCTACAGAAGAGACTGTAGGAGGGCAAGGGTGGAAGCAGGGAAACCAACCAGGAGATATAGAAATCGATATGCGAGCCATGGTGTCTAGGACATAAGGGGGAGAATAAGCTAGGGTCTACATATATCTTGAAGGTAAAGTCAAAAGACTTGGGTAGATTGGCTCTGGGTAAGGAGTCACAGAGTCTGACAGGAGGCTGTCTGTGCACAGAAAAGGAAAGACGGCTCATCTTCTAAGCGTGGAAGCCACGGTCCTCCCCATAGACCAGAAGGCTCCTCCTTGTGGGAGTCTTCTTAAACCCTGAGATAAAGGATATTAGGTTTTTCATGGTTCAAGTTAGCCATGGTTTCCTTTATGTATGGTCCTGTCTACTGCTTGGAGCAGTTTATAAAAACACTTTTCTCATTCAACTATTTTTAGCAGCATACATTCTTGTAATATCTATGGTTTTGATTTGATTCTCTTCTTGTTTAAATTTGCTCCCTTTAAATTGCATTTCCCATATTGTATGAAACCTCTTTTGAGCTGTCTTCCCAGGGCATGGTCCCTCCTTCTGAGAACTGTTCACCCTGATCTCAGGCGATGGCCTTGTCTGCCATTTAATTATTTATAGACAGCCTGTGTAATCTTTAGCTAATAAATTACTCCCTAATTTATCAATTGATGAACCTGGATTTTCTTATGTAGGTTTCGCCCATCAATGAGATAGACTTTCTTACTATTACCCATAAGGACTGCCTTCATGTTAATATAATTATCTATATGTATACCCAGATCTGTATATGTTTATGCAATTATACATATTTATGAACATTTACTTATTTAAACTGTCAAAATTTAAGGTTAGGGGTTCGAGCATGCTAAGTCGCTTTAGTCGTGTCCACCTTTTTGCAACCCTATGGACTGTAGCCCGCTCAGCTTCTTTATCCATGGGATTCGCCAGGCAAGAATACTGGAGTGGGTTGCCATTTCCCCCTCCAGGGGATCTTCCCTGCCCAAGAATCGAACCCACATCTCTTCCTTGGGTTGTCATTTCCTCCAGGATATCTTCCTGACCCAAGGATCGAACCTGCATCTCTTACTTCTCTTTCATTGGTAGGCAAATTCTTTACCACTATTGCCACCTGGGAAGCCCAAGGTTAGGGGTACCATGAATAATTCTCTGTTAGGATCCCAAGTTAAGACCTCAGCTTTAGCAATAGAAATTCTCACTCAAGTCCCTGTGGGAGCTCTAGAGCTGAAAGTGAGACTGGAATCATACCAGAGGGATGAGATGCTGCCCAGCCTGGGCTCTGTGATTGCTTAGGCATAGGGTCCTAATCTCCCCATGTTCTCTTGCTCATAAATTTAAAATCAGATTTGTTTCTATTACACAGTGATGTAGGCTATTTGAGCAGGAATCATCAGTCCATCTGGCGGAGTGATTCACTGAAAGTGACAGAAACCCAGCTGAAACTGACTTAAGCACAAAAGTGAATTAATTGGCTTATGTAAAAATTGTTGAGGTTAGTCTGGCTTCCCTGGTGGCTCAGATGGTAAAGAATCCACCTGCAATGCCAGAGACTTGGGTTTGATTCCTGGGTTGGGAAGATTCCTGGAGAAGGGAAGCACAACCCACTCCAGTATTCTTGCCTGGAGAATTCCATGGACAGAGGAGCCTGGCAGGCTACAGTCCATGGGGTTGCAAAGAGTCAGACATGACTGAGCAACTTGCACTTCACTCCAGTCTGGCTTCAGGAATGGTTGAACCCAGGCACTCACACTACACAATTGGGAGGAATCTGGAGCGTTCTGTTTCTTGGCTCAGTTTTCCTGTGCTCTTCATATGTATAGCTGCCCTGGATCTTCATTGCTACACAGAGTCTACTCCCTGGTTGCTTCTCATTGCAGTGGCTTCTGTTGAGAGCTTCCCTGGTGGCTCATACACTAAAGCATCTGCCTACAATGCGGGAGACCCAGGTTCAATCCATGGATCAGGAAGATCTCCTGGAGAAGGAAATGGAAACCCACTCCAGTATTCTTGCCTGGAAAATCCTATAGACGGAGGAACCTGGTAGGCTACAGTCCCTGGGGTGGCAAAGAGTCGGACACGACTGAGTGACTTCACTTTCTTTCTTTTCTTTCTTTCTGTTGTTGCAGAGCACAGGCCCTAGTATGCAGGGGCTTCAGTAGTTGGGGCTCATGGGCTTAGTTGCTCCAAGGTATATGAAATCTTTCCAGACACTGTGTCCCCTGCATTGGCAGGTGGATTCTTTATCACTGGACCACCAGAAAAGTCCTCCAGTGTTCTCAAGGCAGGATCTCCTGACCACATGAACACCAGCAGCTCCAGGCTTATATCTCAGAGGCTGGAAACGTCAGTGAAAGAAGAGTCAGTTGCAGCAAGTGGGTCTCAGTGGGACTTGGGTTATATTCCCAACCCTGTTCCCATCATTGTGGATGGTGGGACATAATAGCATTTGTCTGTATGACATGGAAGTTGAAAAGACACAGTACCCCAAAGAAAATCACTGGAGGCAGGGAGACAGATTCCAGACCTTCCCAGCACCAGGTGCCCTATCTTAGATTTAAGCTCGGTTTCTGCGCCCTTGGGCTCTATCCTTAGTGGACAAGCATCTTCACTGAGGCTTGAGTTACCAGTGCCCATTGAATTCCCAACTCAAGAGAGAAAGCTCCTTTTGGAAAGTGAAACAATAAGGTTGTTTCTTCAGGAGCTTTAAAAAAAATACTTCCTCCCCCACTCCGGGCATGAATTTAATCTTTATATTTCCATCAAAAATAATTTCTAGTGTTCTTTCATCCACAAATAAGCACTGGTGTTGTATTTGTCTGCATGTATTATTTATCATTCAATTCATGGTCTCTCTGTCGATCAGCCTGTGGGTGTGTGTGCCTGAATTTAAATGAAATTTATCTGTGTGGTCAAAGAAGTCCCTTAGGAAATTAAAAAAGAGGCTGGGAGTGGGGGTGCAGCAGCTTGGCCACGTGTTGCCCAGGGAGCAGAAAGCTGACTTTGGAGCAGCTGCCTCTACAGAGCACGTGTGGCCCTTTTCAGCTCTAAGGTCACCAGGCAAGCGGATCTAGAAGCCTGGAAGGCAATTCATGGATCTACTACAAAAGACTCGGTCAGCCCAACGAAGACCTTCGAGTACCTGATAGCAGGGATACAGCATAGATGGTTAGCTTGCAACTCACAACTGATGAGAACTCATTGCCCATTCTCCTGCTTTATGATTTCTAATTTCCCTCAAAAAGGACAACTGCAAGGAAAAGAAACTGAAAAGCAATTTATTTGTTCCCTTCTACTCTGAAGTGGTTATAGGTTTTTAGAATTTGTTGGTGGAAATTATAGATGCTATTTGCAAAATAATAGTAATAATACTAGCGTTTCCCTGCATGTAGCCAGGCGCTGGAAACAATAGTTGAAGGGTTTTCATTCCCATGGCAACAGGATGTAGTCCCGGAAATAAGGCGGAGGGGCCAACACCTTGGGGGCCTTTTACTCTCTCTGTGGACCCTCGGTCTGGCTTTGTCCACTCGGCCAGGAAACATTCACAGGGTGAACAGCTAATAGTTTTGGTCCCTGGAGCTGCTGTCTAAAGGTGGAGAAGCCCAGACTTTGTCTTGATGAATTCCCAAGTGCAGGCTCTCCTCTTTTGATGCAACTTTAAAGAGATTTTGTTAAAAGACGAGATGCTTTTGAAAAGAACCACAAGTTGGAAAATTTCCTTAGAGTTATTGAAAAGAAAATTTTAGGCGAAATCTCCACAAATGATATTCTCTTTCCCCTCCTCCTTTCCTGGCCCAAGTATCAAATGAGTGAATTAAGTAGGAGGCATACATAGCAGCATCCAAACTGGAGAGACAAGGCTTGGGCTTGAATAAATACAGCCAGTGGGAATATACACTAATCACTACCCCGTGGCACACAGCAATTCGCACAGGTCACTGTGGCCTAACAAACCTGAAGGAACGTCAAACAACAAGAATTCCCTTTGTGAATCTCGTTCAAGAAAACATTTCAACATCCTACAGGTCCTTAGAGCATTGTGTATTGTGTGGGTTATTGGACAGGCTGTTACCATAAACGCTGCCAGATCCTGAGCTGCGTGTGAATTACAACTGTAGGACTATTACTCCCTTCCTCCTCCCCATTTCCTTTTCCCCTCCTGCCCCGCCCTTCTTTCTTTAGCACTTTTTATAGAATATCTCTTTTGTCCCTAACTTCATGGCGACCTGTGTTCATTTCTGGTGAGGAACACCCTCCCCTTAAATCTCATAACTCTGTAGAAACTCAGCCCTTGACTTGCAGATTTGAGAGCCGCTCCCTTCCAGCTGGCATGTGGAGTTGGTATTCTCCCAGTGGACGTCTCCTCTAGGCTTGAGAATTGCTTACTCTCTGTTTTCCTTTTGGGGACAAAGTTCACATATAACCTTCTCTCTGCCTCACAACTTTTCCTTGATATAAGATGGGGGTCAACTTGGTGTGCCTTCAAGAAGCCCCCATCCAGTGCCATAGAGCTTGGTGGCTGTGGTAGAGAGTGCGGACCCTGGAGCCCAACTACTAGGGCTTGAGTTGTGCTTTGCCATTTACGTGCTGTGTTGCTTTGGTAAATCACTTAACTTCCTTTGCCCCTCCTTCAAATGGGGACAACAGTACCAATATTGTTCAATCACTCTGCCGCGTCTGACTCTTTACAACCCCGTGAACTGCAGCATGCCAGGCTGCCCTGTCCTTCACCATCTCCCTACTATACATTGTAGGGCTGTGAAAATTAAATGAGTTAACCTATGTTCCAAGCTTCCTTCCTTAGAAGAGTGGTAACCAATGTGTGAACTACACAGTAAGTATAGCTATTATTATTCAAAGAGTGATGGTCCTGGGGCTAACATCTTCTGAAGCCAAGCATGGTACTGAGTCAGTACATCTGATCTGCACAAAGCCCTTTTGGGGCATGAACTATTACCGCCTTGGTCTTGTAGATGAGGAAACTTGCCACCTAATGTCAGTCAATTATCCATTAACAAGTAACAGAAACAGGTAACTGACCTGGTTCTGTATGATACTGAAGCACAGACACTGAATTACAGTGCTGGGCTGTGTGTATATGAGTTTGGCTTTTGTTTTGCATTGTGGGCGAAGGTTTGGGTAGGAAAAGCAACCCTTTCAGAGATTAATTTTTGTCTTATTAGTCTCTCACTTGGATTTGAGAAACTAATTCCTATTAAATAATGACCAGATCCATGAAGATCATTTTATATAAGTGGATCCTCTGCATGCATGTCTTTCTTGGCATATATCTCTTAGATGCTCAATGGATTATACACGGCATGGGAAAGTATGGCCAATTTCAGAGGTGGGTCCAAAGCTGGATAAAGGAAGATAAGCCACTGCTATTGACTGTGGCTTCCACAGCACCTGAAAGTGCTTCTCTTCCCTGAAAAACACCAGCCCTCTGTTCTAATCAGTTTACTGGTCAACTCGGAGGAAGCTCAAAAAATCGAGTCCAGGACACAAATTGTAATGAGAGCAAGATGGGGCAGGACTGGGGCCTCCATAGGTGAGGGGCCTGGGTAGCTGGGATTACTTGCAGGTTGTTGTCGATCAGTCACTAAGTTGTGTCCAGCTCCTTGCAACCCCACGGACTGCAGCACACCAATCTTCCCTGTTCTTCACTATTTCTTGGAGTTTGCTCAAACTCATGTCCATTGAGTCAGGATGCCATCCAACCATCTCATCCTCTGTCACCCACTTCTCCTCCTGTCCTCAATCTCTCCCAGCCTCATGGTCTTTTCCAATGAATCAGCTCTTCACATCAGATGACCAAAGTATTGAAGCTTCAGCTTCAGCATTAGTCCTTCCAATGAATATCCAGGGTTGATTTCCTTTAGGATTGACTGGTTTGATCTCCTTGCTGCCCAAAGGACTATCAGGAGTCTTCTCCAACACCACAGTTAGAAAGCATCGATTCTTTGGCGCTCAGCCTTCTTTATGGTCCAACTTTCACATCCACTCATGACTACTGGAAAAGCCATAGCTTTCACTGTATGGACCTTTGTTGGCAAAGTGATGTTTCTGCTTTTAAATACTCTGTCTAGTTTTGTCATAGCTTTTCTTCCTAGGAGCAGGTGTCTTTTAATTTCATGGCTGCAGTCACCATCTACCATAATTTTGGAGCTCAAGAAAATAAAATCTGTCACTGTTTCCACTTTTTCCCCTTCTATATGCTATGAAGAGATGGGACCGGTTGCCATGATCTTTGTTTTTTGAATGTTGAGTTTTAAGCCAGCTTTTTCACTCTCCTTTTTCACCTTCATCAGCAGGCTATTCAGTTTCTCTTCAATTTTAGTGGTATCATCTGCATATCTGAGGTTGTTGATATTTCTCCCAGCAATCTTGATTCCAGCTTGTGAGTCATCCAGCCCAGCATTTTGTGTGATGCACTCTGCATGGAAGTTAAATAAGTAGGGTAACAATATACAGCCTTGATATGTTCCTTTCCCAATTTTGAACCAGCTTGTTGTTCCCATATCTGGTTCTGTTACTTCTTGACCTGCATACAGGTATCTTAGGAGATAGGTGAGGTGGTCTGGTATTCCCATTTTCTTAAGAATTTTTCACGGTTTGTTATCATCTGCATAGTCAAAGTCTTTCATGTAGTCAGTGAAGCAGAAGTAGATGTTTTTCTGGAATTCCCGTGCTTTTTCTACTTGCAGGTAGCAGACACCTGAGGCTGTCTGGGGTTTCCTAAATAAAGAAGGTATTGATCAAAAGAACTATTGCAGATCACTTTTATTTGACAACTTTTGCCTAAATCTGGCCTGGGTAACCCATTAACTTTCTGGAAACCAGTAGTTCTTCCCTTCATATGCCAAAGCACATGCACCACTTACTCTCTGGGGGTATTTAAACACTGGTGTTGTATTAAATTTCACCTTATTAAAACAACTGCCATGGGGGGGGGGAATCCTACTGGGCACACGGGCTGTAGCAAATGGAAGCTACATTTATTCTTTCCCTCTTTAACATGCACAGTCCACTGGGCTGATAACCAAACCCCAGTTTCCCTCAATAAACTCAGAGGACTGCTCTGTCTAGAAATGAATATCTGTAATTACAAGGTTTCTTTTCCATAAGGAGCACCCCGAATCCCATACCTTCTAGGTCACTTGTGGCTCTGTCTCAATTCACAAAGGAAGAATTTCATTTTCTTTCTCCAGAGGAGACTTTTAAAGGATGTTGGCTATCGCCAAAGCATTTTCGGAAGTAGGACAATGAAGCAGGTTGTTTTTTTCCCTGAAGCCCTGGTTCCATCTTCCTTGGTGAACTGCAGGCATTTCACCTCCATAGACAAGGATCTACCTGCTGTGGTTTTGCATTCACCTGCAGTTCCCATGGGAACGGCCTGAAGCCATGTGACTTCTCTGAACCTCATTTTCCTCTAGGTTTAAAATGAGTTTAACAGAAGTAACTGCTTCACAAGACTCTTATGAGGATTAAGCAATAAAGCACACAAAGCATCTGGTGCTGTGCTTGTCATAGAAAAAGCACTCAATTAACGACAACTAGTAGATCCCTCCAGCCTTGTTGGATTCTGGTCTTGTCTCCTTAGGTGTCACGGTTCTGAAAAGTACACTATGGTGTCTTCTAGAAACTCGTGAGAGAGTCGTATAATTTTCCTTAACTAACTCCTTGCAAGCCTGTGCTAATTTACCCATGCCATTCTCCGTCAGCATTAAAGGAATGCCTCACACCTTCTCAAATGTGGAATTAAAATCAAAGACTGTAGTCATTGCCCTCAGTTATATGAGGCATAAATAAACTTCTCTGAGACACTTGGAAAGTTGCCTAGTTCAAGGCTAATTAGCTCTACATCTCCAGAGTGTGTGTACTATGGTGCATGGCTCCCACCAGCTTGGAAATTTTGTTATTTAAAGATCTTCAGTGCCTGGGAGGGGGTTTCACAGCACATCTCTAAGAGTCAGGGCCTCCCTGCTTGTGTTTGGGGTTTGGGAGAGGGTGTGGTCCCTCTGACCCCAGAGACTAAGCGTTTCAACTTCAGGACAACTCTTTCATGGGGAGTTTTCAGAATGCAGTCAGCCTTCGTGGTAAAGAAGGACTCACGAGGCAGACCTTGGATGAAACAGTCAGGTGAAATCTTCAGCATCCACCTATTTTCTGAATCCTAGAATTTCAGCCAGAACATTTCCAATGGCCGTTCTCGCAGTTATTCTGAAAGTGAAGACAGGTAAGGGGATTGTTTAGGGTATTGCCTTCCAGGACAAAGCATCTCGAAAAGTTGTCAGTGCTTGCTATTTCCTGTTCCTTTCTCTATTCTCTCCTGAGACGTCTCCCATCAGACTTTTGACCCCTTCTCTGCATTCAAACTGCCCTTGCTGAGATTGACAGTGACCTCCACATTGTTAAACCCAGTACTCTAGATCTCATGTTACTGGACCCATCAGTGTATTTGATATAGTCGATTATTCTCTGCTGTTTCAGAAGCATCCTATGGGTGCGTCTCAGAAGCCTCCCAGTTTTCCTCTGGCCTCTCCATCTGCTCCTTCTCAGTCTCCTTTGCTGACTTCTCCCAATATGCCACACTTGTGAACACTGGAGGGGCCCTGGCCTGGGTTTTGGACATCCTGTTCTTTTGCAGGCACTCCCTGGGTGGTCCAGTCTCACGACGGTAAACACTGATGACTTGTAGATTTATGCCTCCAGCTTGTACCTCTTCCCTGAAATCCAGACTCATATATGGAATTTCTTATGCAACATCTCCACTTGGATGTCTGGTAGGCTGAAGCACAGCCCTCCAAAACATATCCGCCTCATAGCTCCTGCCACCTATGTGTGCTACTTTAAATGTCAAAGGGCAGTTGATGATTATGTGATTATGTTAAAGGTACGGAAACATGGAGATGCTCCTGGTTTATCTGGGTGGGTCTGAGATGCGATCACCTGTAACCTTACAAGAGGAAGGGGCAGGGAGACCTGACACACAGAAGACAAGAAGGCCATGTGACCATGGAAGCAGAGCTTGAAGTGCTGCAGCCACAAGCCCGGGAATGCCAGCAGCCACCAGGAGCTGGAAGCTGCAAGGAACCGATTCTTTCCTGAAGCCCTGTGGTGGCCCTGCTGACACCTTGATCTCATCCACTGAAACGAATTTCGGACTTTTGGTCTGTAGAACTGTGAGAGGATACATTTGGTTATTTCAAGCCACCGGGTTTGCGGTAATTCATTAGGCAGTCATAGAAGGAAATCAAACACCATGCAACGGACTTCCCTGGTGATCCAGTGGTTAAGACCCTGTGCTTCCATTGCAGGGAGCATGGGTTCGATCCCTGGTTGGGGAACTAAGATCCCACATGCCATGCGTTGTGGTCAGAAAAAAAAAATTTTAAAAATTGAATACCAGGCTTAATAGGTGTCTAGAACCCAACCCTATGGATCCAAAATCGCGCTCCTAAGATGGCCTGTAAGTCTGCTATGAAACTTGGATTCTTCCAACTGCTCAGACCAGAAACCCTAGAGTTAGTCGTAACTCCTCTCTTTATTTCATATTTCAGATCCCATTTAGTGAATCCTGCTTGCTCTACCTTCAGGATATATCCAGCTGCTGCCCCTGCCATCCTGTCCAGGCCATTGCCACCTCTTGTCTGAATCATCACAGAGCCTCTAACACGTCTCCCTTCATCCTCTTGCCCCTGACACGGTGGAGAAGAGACCAAACAGCTGCCAGAGATCCTCAGCATGGCACCCTGGGGCACCGAGGACGCATGTGCTGTTGTGAAAGCAGAAGCCAGAATTCTCATGATGACTTCAGGGCCCCCTGTGACTCGGCCCCTACCTCCTTCTCTTCATGCCCTCGCACACTTCTCACCTCTCATTCTATTCCAGCCACAGGGGTCTGGCTTCCATTCCCTGAACTCTCATGCCCCGAGGCCTTTGCACTCGCTGTCCTTTCTGCCCACAATGCTCTTCTCTAGGGTATCGGACAGCTCACTCCCTCACCTCTTTCAGGGCTTTCAAATGCCACCTTCCTCATGGGGCCTTCCTGGTCATTCTATTCATAATTTCTCCCCTAATGGAAACCCTTCACCCCACTATGTCCCTGATTTCATTTTCTCTTTAGAACTTATGATGATCTGACATACATATTTATATTATATATTTTATACACTTATTGTGTTGATTGTCTTTTTCCTGCACAAGAATATGAAGTCTATGAAGAAATAGTTTTTTTAAAAGTTCTATCCAGGGCTTCCCTGGTGGTTCAGTGGTTAAGAATCTGCCTGCCAATGCAGAGGACACAGGTTTGATGCCTGTTCTGGGAGGATCCCACATGCCACTAAGCCCATGTGCCACAACTACTGAAGCTGGCACACACTAGAGCCTGTGCTCAGCAACAAGAGAAGCCTCTGCAATGAGAAGCCTGCGCACCACAACTCAAGATAGCCCACGTGCAGTGATGAAGACCCCGTGCACCCAAAAATAAATAAATACAAACACATTTCCTTAAAAAAAAAGTTCTATCCATTGCCATACGCCCAGTGCCTAAAATAGCACCTAATACATATTGAAAGTATTAGCTGCTCAGTCCTGTTCGACTCTTTGCAACCCCATTGACTATAGCCCACCAGGCTCCTCAGACCATGGCATCCTCCAGGCAAGAATACTGGAAGGGACTGCCGTTCCCTTCTCCAGGGGATCTTTCTAACCCAGGGATTCAACCCAGGTCTTCTACATTGAAGGCAGATTCTTTACTGTCTGAGCCACCAGGGAGGCCCTAACACATATTAAGTGCTCAATAAATACTTGTTGAATGGTTGATAGATGAATGAATGATGAATTAATTTTCTGGTGGTCATTTTGGCCAAGAGAGTAGAGATATTCACACTCCTTTCCCAAAGAAACTGCACAACACTCCCACATCGTAATTAAGCTTCACTAGTGGTGTGAAGTATAAGAGATCCTTTGTTTAGGAAAGAATCCTTTGTTTAAAATGAAAAGAGAATAGTAATTCCTTAATTTTCTTTGTCCTCACCCACTAGCCCATTAGCTATTTCAATCCTTCATTCATAGAGTCTTTTAAAGTTCTCCTAGTCTGTTGAGTTTCTGGGGTTATGTAAATTATGAGAAAGTTAGAAATGTACAGAAGAAACTGATGAAAATCTAGGATCATTTTACTTGTAATGCTTCAGTATCAGAAATAATAAAATAATATAAAACATTCTTCCCTGGAAGGTCACACCTGAACACGTGAGATCCTTAGCTCTCCTCTAGCACAGGGAAGGTGCAAAGTTAGTGCCTGGTGAATGAAAGCACAGTCAGGCTTCTGTATTCTCAGATTCCGTGCCTTGGAATCCAACCAACCACGGACTGAATTTTCTTGAGACATAGGGACCATTACTAATCTTTTCTTTAAAAAACAATGAAACTCCGGCACAAAGACAGTAATTTGCCAAAAGTCACTGTATTAATTTTCCCATGGCTACCATACGTAACAAAGCACTACAGACTGCGTGGCTTAAGCAATAGAAATCATTTCTCATGGTTTTGGAAGCCAGAAGTCTGAATCAAGGTGCCGGCAGGGCCATGCCCCCTCTGCTCCAGGCCTCTCTCCTAGCTGGTGGCTGTCCCTGCGTGTCTTCACACAGCACTCTCCCTCTGTGTGTCTCTGGGTCCACATTTCTTCTTTTTATTAATATAAGGACACCAGTCATATTGGACTAGAGGCCCACCCTTCTGTAACACGATCTCATTTTAACCGATCACATCTGCCAAAAGCCCAGTTTCCAAATAAGGTCACATTCTGAAGTCCCCGGGGAAGTAGGACTTCAACATATGAATTCTGGGAGCATGTAACCACAGTCACCCACCAGTTAGCCAGCGGCAGAGCCAGGACTTGAACTCAGTTGTCTGCTGTTGACGCCACGATGGTCTATGACCCGTGCCTGGACAGAGTGCAGGGAAAATGGTGGTGCTGCCGAGAGGGTGGGGACCGGATCCGGGGCTGTGGTGCTTGGAGTCATTATCATTGTATGGTGCTTAGGATGTTCATTTGCCCTCATCTTCTACTTCCGTAGGAAAAAAAAAAAAAAAAGATAGAACCATGGCCATTGTCTCACAAGTTTTATAATGAATTTTTGCCTATTTTTGACTGTTCTGTTGCCTTTCTGACAACTTCAATGGTTTTCCACTGGGATTTAGGATGTTACAGCGAGACATCATGGAGTAAGGATGGGGGTGAGTAAACCTGATTCCCCTACCCTGGGACTAGATTGAGAGCTAATGATTTATCTTTGCATTATTTAATCAGCAAATAATTATTGAGCCCTCCTATTGTGCTGGGCAGCATGCTAGGCGTGGGGGTAACCTGAGACCGTGTCAGGCTTCAGCCTGCCCTCTCAGAGCCTGCAGTCTCATAGAGGGTGGGCAGTTATGATAGAGGCTGGGGATTTGGGGGGAAGTGCAGGTCCACAAATCAAAAACCATGCAAGGAAGGTGGTGGTAAGCTTTTCATATTAGTGAACACCAAATACAGTTCATGAAAAATCCTGAGGATATTTCCATATCTTAAAGGAAGCAATACCGTGGATACACATGCACAGCATTTAGATTGCTTTCCTATTACTGAGCCATGTGGCAGATGGAAAGAGGGTGGAGTGAGGTAAAGTTGAAGTGGCTGGTTTTCTGCACCCCATGATTGTGATTTTCTATGTCAAGCCTTTCATACTTCCACCCCTACCCAGCCCACATGATTGTTGGTGTCAAAGACCAAGCTGGAAAACCAGCCGCAGGACAGCTAACAACAGACAAAGTCAGGAGTCTTATTTCTGCTCCAGGCAGGATGCATTTTTATCTCTCTCTGAACACTGGAAATCACTCTTTCCATCACATGCTTCCCTTCTACCATTTTACTCAAAAGCTCAGAGAACACGGGGCACAGAACACATTCATGACAGCCCAGGGGGCAGAGAGAGGGTATAAAAGAGCCAGTCCCCCAGTGACAGGGAAAGATTCAGCTGGCAGGCAGTGTGGTGCCCAGTGTGTGGGAGGCACAGAGCTGCAACACAGCCTGGAGAGAGGCCAAGTCAGGCAGCAAGCAACAGAGGAGGGGCGGCCCAGGAGAAGAGGAGCCTGAATACATCGGAACTCAAGCCAATTGGCAGCAAACTCCTTCTCACTAGTTCCCGAATGATAAAGAGGTGGAATTATGTCTTGGATCCCAATGCACACCATCATCTGAAGTTGTGTGTGCAGAGATGTCTAAGTTCGCTCTGTGTAACATGCATCTAGCTCTCAGTCCAGGGTATGGGTCCAGCTTCTCCCAGTAAATGCCTCTAGCATGTCCTAAAAAATCCTTGACCCAAGAACCCTCTCAGGTGTCACTTTAGAGGGTTGTCTGTATGGAGTACTCAAATCTTTTCAGTGGCCAGAGGGGGAAAACTTAGAAAATCATACACCTTCCAGAATGGAGCTTAAACACGGCTTATCTCAGTCTGTTGTACCTTACACCCTCATTACACAACAGGGACTGTATCTTGATTTTTTACTTCCCATAGCACCAAGCACTATATGTGGCAGGCATTAAATAAATATACATATATATATGTATATGTGTGTATATATATATATATATATATGAACATATGTTGAACTAAACTACATGTTGTGACAGTTTCAGTCAACCCTACACATTTCGGGCTGGGGTTTCCAGGCTCTCTGTGTCATCCAGCCCCATAGGGCTGCTAAGACATGTGAGTTTTGACCGTCTAACCACATCCTGTTGTGCACAGGTACCTGCCACCCAAGCACTTGTCAAAGCAGTTGACTCTACTAGTCTAAAGTGATAAAAGATTATTGATGGGGACGTTGGATAATTGCCTCCAAGAGAAGTAGACCCACTGCCGTTACTGTTTGTCAATCAGATGTGAGCTGAGATGATCTTTCCTGAATGTCAAAGAGGGCAGGGTCCATTGAAAAAAACTCTCAGCATTCCAGTTGATCTTTAAAAAGGATCTCTCATCTTGTGAGGCAAGGTATCTGATACACAGAGTAAATATGCCCAGTTGAAGGACACAGCTACAAGTTAAGCTGTAGAGTTTAATTCCTGGTGAAAGGGTCAGACGGCAGCCAGTCTCCTTGCAGGAGCTTTTAGCATCATGTGTCTGGGTTGTGAATTCCCAAGTGGTGGGGTGATTATTGCCCTCCAAAAGGTAAAGACAGAGGAATCTGGCTTCTGTTCTTCCTCTTCTTCCTCATTCCCTCCTCCATTCCATGCAGCCCTAGGAACACACTTTACAGAAGTGTGGGCTTATGAGGTTGATGACCTCTGGGATATCTACCCGAGTAGCAAAGTGAGCGAAACCTGGACGGAGTAATGGGTTTTGGGTTTGAACTCAATGTGTATACCTAAAAGTCTCTGTTGCTAACTTCCTCCTTTTTATTGGTCAAACAAAATGCTATTCAACTGATACAGCTAAGAAGTGTGGCATCCAGAGAAACCCTAGGCTTGGGCCAGTGGTAAATGATGGTTCAGTCAAGTGGCACAAAGAAAACACAAGAGCAGAGGACCTTCACGGAAAGGCCTAGCTTCTTGCTTTGGCCTCACATTGTGGGAAAGAAAAGGACTGTTGAAGAAATATCTCGCTGTTCTTAATTGCTCTAAGAGCCATTCAGGCAAATTGAAAGGAAAGAAATCTAGGGCAGGAATCATTCTACCCCTGTATGCTATAGGCTCCACTCACCAACTCCCTCTAGGACGAGGCCCCCTGCTGGTACTCATCACAGATTCCTTGTACACTGAGACAATGAACTTGCCCTAATGGATTTTCTCATGTTCAACGTATTAAGGTTGGGCTAGAATACAAAGCTGTATGGCAGTTGCCCTAAGACTGGTCTGAGGGTCAGATGAACGTGCTGTGATTTGTGTACAGACAGAAGGCAGGAGGAGTGACAAGAGAAAACTAGGAGCCCGCAGTTCTATCCCAGGAGGATTCTGATGAGATCGGATGCGTTGACTGGCTTCTGCAGGCACCCTCTGTGGGCCAGTACAGTCTTCGTCTGCAAGACTTTCTGCTGGAGATGCAGAAACCACCTAAAGTCAGTCCTCACTATGCAGATTTCTACACGTTCTGTCTTTGACACTCACAATAAACAAGATATATTAGGAAGGACGGGAGTCAGGAGGGCACAAGGAATCATGGCACTTAAGACCTGGTCGTCGGACGGTGTGAACTATTGCACAAATGGCTGTTAAGCAGGAATGCAGCAGAGGCGATGGTGAACCTACTTCTCTGTGTTCCCTGCGGCTGCTCTCCTGGGGCCACACTTGGGCAGGAGGAGAATGTGGTGACAGCAGTGGCTTCTTTTCTCTTCCACGCGTCATCTCTCTGTTATTCAGCAATCTGTAGGGTGCATTATGTGCAAGCATTCTTCTCTTTCAGCTTCTCCCCTGTTTCCCAGGGATTAGATTCAGGGAGTCAAAAGTTACTGTCTTCAAATACATTTGAATCAGTTTGAATGAGGTGGATGAAACTGGAGCCTACTATACAGAGTGAAGTAAGCCAGAAGGAAAAACACCAATACAGTATACTAACGCATATATATGGAATTTAGAAAGATGGTAACAATAACCCTGTCTGCGAGACAGCAAAAGAGACCCAGATGTATAGAACAGTCTTTTGGACTCTGTGGGAGAGGGCGAGGGTGGGATGATTTGGGAGAATGGCATTGAAACATGTATAATATCATATGTGAAATGAATCGCCAGACCAGGCTCGATGCATGATACAGGATGCTCGGGGCTGGTACACTGGGATGACCCAGAGGGATGGGATGGGAGGGAGGTGGATGGGGGGTTCAGGATGGGGAACACGTGTACACCCGTGGCGGATTCATGTTGATGTATGCCAAAACCAATACAATATTGTAAAGTAATTAGCCTCCAATTAAAATATATAAATTTATATTAAAAAAAGTTACTGTCTTCAGGGAACGTGTAGCCCTCTATCCTTCTCTAATCTCAGAATAATTCTACAAAGCTGTGCCTATCATATAAGTGTTTTAACACAATTTGACACCCAGGACCCCCTAAATTTAGAGGAAATGACTGTGTCCTGGGTCTGGGACAAAATGCTCAATTTAAATCATGCAAACAAATAAATCATGCATGCCTGTGTGTATTCAGCACATCTGGACACCTACCTACTGTGTCACTAGACTTTAATGAAAGCCTCTGACTTAACCTCCTCCCTCTTTAGGCTTCCTGTGATATGGCCCCATGCCACCTATCTGATCCTACTTCCCACTCATTTGTAACCTCTTTGGCTGAGTACACACACCCGCGAGGGTATACCACAAGCTCACTGCCGGCGCGCAGCGCTGCTGCTGGCCAGCGTGCCGTCTGTGAGACTGCTCCTCCTCATCACAGCACGCTTCACCGAGAGGAGCCCGCAGCTGGCCTCCAGTAATACTGGACTCATTGGTTCATCTGTGAAGCCACTGTCTTTGAACTCATCCGTGAGGGGTATATGGAGTTGCCTGGTACAACTGAAAAGGGCAATTTTGAGAAACAATGGAATCTAGGGCAGCTTCTGCTTTGAATTTGGGACTGAAGCTAATTTAAAAGGCTGCCAAAAATCTGGAACCACTTTGCTGGCTGCAAGTTGTTGGTGAAGGCATGGAGAGTGTTTCCTTTTTCCTGAGGTCAGTTTGTAACATTCTGGAAACAGTCCTTGGATAATAAGTCCCTGTGCTCTAATGCCTTCATCGGGCCCCACGTCCCCTCAGCCAGGTTGTCCTCTCCCCCAGGCTGAAATCAACCTCACCCTCTTTAGTTTCCTTTAAAGGACTTGCCTGTCCTTCCCAGCATCCCCTGCCACACACACACACACACACACACACATTCAGTTGGACCAGGATCGTTAATCTCCTCCTTTTTTTAGGCTCCTGGAATTCATTACCATCCTTTCCCACTTACCCAGACATAACCTTAAATCTTACCAACATCAAAATTGTCTTCATATAAGATGTGTCTTCAGTGACTCTTTGCATACAGTGCTGTGCTGGGCAAAGCAGCAGATAAGTTCAGGGACTGAGGTCTATGCCGCTCGGTTGTATTGACTTTCCATGTTTAGGGTCTTGGGTCAGTTAATAAATAACTTCTTTTCGTTTCCCTTTACTTTTTCTTTGCATTATTTCCTTTTCTTTTTGCCTGTAAAATGGGAATAAGATTACTTATCTCATGGAGCTGTTCAGGGGAATAAATGAAGTCATCTACCCAAAGCACTTTGACAACTCTAAAAACTCATGTACATGCTTGCTGTTATTTTCCATCACCAAGCAGAAAGCCTGGTACTTTAGCACGTTTTGGTTGAAAGAAAGAAAGAATGAATTAATTAATTAAATAAAAACCATAGTCTGAACCACAGAATCAGGTTGGGAAGAGGCTACACTCACCCATGAAATATCACGAGAACAGTGTCTAACGATACCTCACTAACTGAGATGCCCTTTTTGGGTAGCAGCAACTATTTAGAACATAGTTGAAGACCAATGTCCCCAGAATAAATATCGTGAATATTGATGGGTAGAATCAATTGATGGGTCATCTCTAGCATGTGGTTACTTACGTAATCTTACCTGGACGCTTTCAAATCTTTGTCGCAACAAGAATCCTGCACCCCCCTTAGAGGCTATTGAGCAGATTCTTCCTACTTTAGTTCGTCTCCTGCATCATGATGATCCAGAAGTATTAGCTGATACCTGCTGGGCTATTTCCTACCTTACTGATGGTCCAAATGAACGGATTGAAATGGTTGTGAAAACTGGTGTTGTACCCCAGGTCAGCCAGAAAAAATATCCCTGAACACATGCACCAAAGCACATGCCCTTTACTCATTAAGGAGGTCTTCAAACAGAGCCGATTTGTTTTCATAATTTTGTTTGTTCTTCGAACAACATACTTCTCTAGGCTCCCAACCTCACAGAAACATTTTGGAGCAAATGAAAGATGGGAACATCTGGCTAAAGGAAACTTGTCACAGGCCCAGGAGGCATCACAGTGATCTACCCTCATGTCATAATTGGATGTTTTTAATGATGGCCATTTGTAATCAGGCAAAGCCTCAAGTAGGTTTAGTACCTTCTGAAATCATTTAAGCTAAATAAAACATTTTAGAAACGTCAGAAAGAAAAGAAATTTGCATGCTTAAAATCAGAAAAGCGCAGGGAAAGTGTAGCATGGCTGTGTCCCCAGATGCGGAAGGACACTGTCTGGGTTGCACGTGTGAGTGCTGAGAAGGGCAAGCCAAGGCTGGTCACAGCAGGCGTCCTTCCCAGAAGAGAGGATGTGAGGGGTAACAGCTTTCGTGGTAGCAGGGGTCTTCATCTGTGCTCCATGCAGCTGTAAGTGCTTTTCCTGTATCAACACTAAATCCGTGGAACAGCTTTATGAAGTAGCCTTGTGAGTATCTTCCTTTTATAGATGAGAAACAGAGAGGTTAAGTAACTTCCCCCAGGTCACACAGTCGTGGAGGTTAGTCTGGCTCCAGACTCTATGCTCCTATTGCTCCCCCAGGTTTTAAAAGAGGAGAATAAAATTCACCGAGAGGAAGAAAAACCACAGAAGCAATGCATTGAGTGGGATGATGAAGGAAAAAGAAATTATTAAAATAGTACTTTGAAACTGTGAGATCAGGAAAAAGGCTGCCCTTTAGCTTTTTGCTGTTGTTAAAGAAAAATTCATGGGACTCCCCTGGTGGTCCAGTGGTTAAGACTCCCAGCTTCCATTGCAGGGGAGCACCAGTAAAGGAGAACTAAGAACATGCTGCCGATTCAGCACAACAAACAACAACAACAACAACAACAAAATTCATGAAAAGAATGTGGTTTAGGGAGTTGTCTGAATGATGCATTAGAAGAGACCATCATTCAAAAACAGGGGTGATGATGATTTTATAAAACTCTTGTTTCAATTGTGTGTGTGTGTGTTGGGATGTGATAAACTATTTTTCTTACTAAGAGTCATAGTCAAGAGACTCTGAAAGCCCTTGCCATCTAGAGATCGCTGCTCCACCGGGACTAAGCTGGCTGGAGCCGCCAGCGATCAGATCCGGATTTGCAGTCTCATGGCTGCACAGTCGCCTAATAGCTCCATCCATGCTGCCCACTCGTATTTCCAGAGGGAGAGTCCATCACTGACCGACTTGCTTGGGCAGCATCCAGAGTGTGGGTACGTGGATTCGTTCACAAGGGGCTCTTATCAGAGGCTGTGTCCTTAGGTCAATTGTGAAGTGCGGGAAAGACCAGACCGACAATAAACAAATGTGGATCAAGCGCCTACTATGTGAAGCGGCCTGTGTTAGGCGACTGGCGCTCTGACATTTTTGATTTAACAAATCTAAGTCTGGTGTAAATTTAAGAAACAGCAGAGGGAAAATTTTGTTTTGAAATGAGAGAAAGAAAACCAAGTCCTCCCCCGTGTATAGCTCTGGAGCTTGACAAGCTTCAATACAAGGGCTGGCTTTAACTCTGTTTTCACTTCCAGTGGGTATGCTTTGAGTTGGCACACAAAGTCAGTGTGTGAATGGCGTGGGAGTTGAGAAAGTTGCATTGCTGTTTCTCTTCTTAAAATTAACAGTGAAATCCTTATGAGAGCGGTGTAGGCCCAGGAATGTGCCTCACACAGTTCTCTAACTGCATAATTAGGGAGTTCTTCGTAAGAAAATAGTCCTCATTCTTGCTGAAATTGGTGCCCCCTCCTCCACAGCCTCCTCTGAGAAGGGGGTGACTGACAGAAGCTCCACAGCTCCTCTAAGTCCTAGAGTCTTGCTGTCGATAGAGTATCCTCCACTCGCCATGAGGCCTGTCAGGTGAGGTTTGGGACGTTTTGAACTGTCCTGAAGGCTTGTTTTGTTGAGCTTCCCTGCTTTTCTGAATCCGCAGTGGCTGTCTCACCATCTATATAGTATGTGTCTAAGTTCCCAGAAGAGGTCAGTCTGCAGTGGCCCAGGGCCGCCTTCATGGCCAAGAGCCTTCTACAAAAAGCGGTCAGCGTGGGAGCTCGTTAGCAATGCAGACTGTCAGGGCCCATCTTAGCCCCACCAGATCAGAGCTTGAATTTTAATAAGATGCTCAGGTGATCTGTGCGCACAGTGAAGTTAGAGAAGTACTGGGGTTGATACCTAGGAGCAACTCAGAGGCAGTCTGCTGCTGCTGCTAAGTCGCTTCAGTCGTGTCCGACTCTGTGTGACCCCATAGACGGCAGCCCACCAGGCTCCCCTGTCCCTGGGATTCTCCAGGCAAGAACACTAGAGTGGGTTGCCATTTCCTCCTCCAATGCATGAACGTGAAAAGTGAAAGTGAAGTCGCTCAGTCATGCCCGACTCTTAGAGACCCCATGGACTGTAGCCCACCAGGCTCCTCCATCCGTGGGATTTTCCAGGCAAGAGTACTGGAGTGGGGTGCCATTGCCTTCCAGAAGCAATCTAGATTTCGATTAATATGTGGAGCCTCAACCAACTGCTGACCTAAAACAAATAGACTGCCAGTTATTTCTCCAACAAAAATTAGGTTTATTCTAAGGTCAGCAAGGAATTACAATTGGGGTTTTGCAACTGTGGTGAACTCTATGCTAGTCCCATCACAGCAAAGAGAGGAGAACTCTTCTGAAGATGGGGAGAGGAAGCTAGGGTGGGGTTGGACATTGGAGGAACTGAGAGTTCAAAGTATAGTGGTTTTTCATTGGCTGAGTGTGACAGTCTCTCATTGGCTAAGCTCTTGCCAGGCAAGAAGAGGAGGTCTTTCTTCCTCCTTTTGAGCTCTGCTCTGGTGGGAGAGGGTGAGAGTTCCCCCTTTTGGCCTCTTGGCTCTGTTTTAATTGCAGGTTCTCTTTATTGATTTTTATACACCAACCAACTAACCAGCCAGTCAATGTCTACATTTCTTATAGAACATCCACCATGTTTACCATGATAACCAATACAGAGATCAAAGTAGTAAAAAAGTGCAGTCCTCGTGTTTCCCAAGTAAAAACTTTCATCATAATGGTAGCAGGATCAAGGACAATAACTAGGTCCAGGGAGGTAGTAGTAAGTGGGAGGCATTTGGTAAGTCTGTGGTTCCTGCAAACATGGAGGTCAGGATGCAACTTTGGCTAATCATGATTCCATCATAGGGAGCGGTCAATGTGACAACAGAGAGAAAAACTTTGGTTTTCGTTTTTGACTAAAAGTAAACTGTTGGGACAGGTGGGAGGGCATGAAGGTAGGCGCTGTGTCCTGTTGTGGCTTAAAACCTCTTCCAGAGAGCTATCAACCAGAGTCTGTAGTTATACAACGGTTACAAAACCACTCCTTCAGAATACACCAGTCACATACAGTTTTCCCTCGGTATCCATGAGGGGTTGGCTCCAGAACCTCTTGTGGATAACAAAATCCATAGATACTCAAGTCCCTTCCCTCCTCGTCCTTTCGTGGGTGTTGATCTCTGTTGAACATTGTGCACCCCAAATTCCCTCTCAGCATCTGCTTGCAGAGAACTTGCCCTGGGACAGTAAGATTACCACATTAACAAACATTACAGGGAGACAGTGACTAGTTCATCTGTAGTCTGACAAGCCTATACGTTCAGGTTGGCTACCGATTAAAAAAATTCATCTCATTGGGAAATTGGATTTTACCGTATGAGCAAATGTTTTTATTTGCATACCCTCAGCACTCCCCACCCCCCACCCCAGGAAATGGCAGCCCACTCCAGTATTCTTGCCTGGAGAATCCCATGGACAGAGGAGCCTGGTAGGCTGCAGTCCATGGGGTCTCGAAGAGTTGGACACGACTGAGCAACTTCCCTTTTACTTTTCACTTTCATGCATTGGAGAAGGAAATGGCAACCCACTCCAGTGTTCTTGCCTGGAGAATCCCAGGGACGGGGGAGCCTGGTGGGCTGCCGTCTATGGGGTCACACAGAGTCGGACACGACTGAAGCGACTTAGCAGCAGCAGTAGCATAAAACACTAGTCAATTGAATAAAAGACATGGATGATGACATCAATATTGAAAATATTAGGAAATGCATCCAGGAAAGTTTAAATTTTAAATCATACCCTGAAGCAGTGGGTTCCAAAGCCTGCTTCTTGAAGTTGTTGTTTAAGATAGTTTTTGCGGTCAGTTTCATTTGGAAAATTTTGCCTCTAGGGTCTTCCTACTGGAGATGGGCACACTGACCTATCAAATAGTAAAGGATCCGAGAAATCCTAGAGTAAACAAATCTGGTTGACTTTAACCTAAACTACTGTAATATAAAAAATACATTCATTTTCCATTTTTCCATAGCATCTGTTAGTATCCCCCATGGAGTTTGTGTAGAACACACTCTGGGAGCCATACCCCAGCAGAGGGCAGAGGGGGTGTCAGCGCCGAGAGCACAGGTAGGCCTGAAGGCGGAGACCTCGGCAAATGGGCGAATGAGCGCTATTCCCAAGCTCAGATGGGGAACAGGCTCCACAGGCAGGCGGACAATAGCAGAAGGACCAGCAGGAGGCAGGGCTGCAGTTCACACCGACGACTCCCGGACAGGGGCTCGCTTTGGGCAGCCAGGCTCAGCTCTGGCTGCCAACTGGCATCACCCGGGGGAGCTTGGAAACATCCAGACGCCTGGGTCTTACCCTGTGAGATGTTGATGCCACTGGTCTGAGGTGAGTCCTAAGCACTGGGAGGTTTCAAGCTCCCCAAGTCATCCCAGTGGCAGCTCAAGTTGAGAGCCACTGCTTTAGGGGAAAGGGAATAGAAATGTTGCAAAGGATCGGTTCTTCTGCATGCTGGGGTTCCTTTACTGAGTGTGTCTGCTGTACCGGAAGTTGCTCTGGGAGACTGTCAACCTCTGCTGCTTAAGTAATGGCCATGCTGCTCACTGCGGACCTGAGCCTCCTGCTTCAGGTGGGGGTCTGAGGACCACCAGCACTGACTCCACCTCGGGGCCAGTCAGAGTAGCAAAATTCCAGGTCCTGAATGGTGATCCCTGTGAGATCTGTATTTGGCCCAGAGGCACTGAGCCAGCACAGCAGCTCCACTCAGCATAATGTCATCCAGAGAGGTCGCCTGTGGGCTCTTCATTCATCTTGGGTTGGAAGGCACGTCTCTCCTGGTCCATAGTCACCAGCCTCCTAGACCTCAGGACTGCTACCCTGGAGGCCTGACTGCCTGGTTCTCAAAGGAGCCTCCAAGGTCCCCAAATTAAATTTTTCAAAGTCAGTATTTTGAGTTATCCAATCCTAAATTGGTGGAAAATTGTCTAGTTGTGTTCCCCTGATGCGGTAAAACAAAACAAAAACAAAACAGAAATGTAGTTAGATTTACAGAGATGACAAAGGGTGTCCAAAATGGTTCTTTAAGCTTTGGGTTAAATAAAGAATCGGGGAAATCAGAAATCTAGGCCATAAGAGATCAGCCAAGTCATCCAAATTGGTCTGAGTCAGGAAAGAAGAGTCTGTTGCCCCAGGAGCTTCATGGGGCTGAGCCGGGTGGGCAAAGACGGGGAGCTTAGTGGAACACTGCTCCCCCACCCCGAAACAGAGGCGAACCACTCGTGGCCCCATGAGTGACTGTCCCACAGCCTGAGCCCACGTCTCCTGCTCCATGTGCTTGCTACCTTCACAGAAGGATTTAATTATCAGTTCTACTCGCGATGCAAAACAGACCCAAACAGCCTCATACTTCTGTAATGAGTTGATGTTCTGGATCATCAGCTGTTTGCTTCCTTCTCCATTACCAAGCTCACGGAAGGTCTGCCCTTCCAGGGTAAACACGAATGGCAGGCTCCTCATTCAACTCCTTCCCTCGTGAATTAGCTCCCTTGTTCATTTGTACAACGAAGGTTTATTATCTAGTGTTTATTGTGAAGAGCAATACATATGCTCATGTCTACCCAGAACTCAGAGAAAGCACACCTGTGGACAGACTGTTGAACGAGAAGTTTCTGGGATGTTAGGTGAAAACTGTATGTCAGGTGAAACTATAAACTCTACTCCACCAAGAGAGAATACTAATTTATTAACCTAAAGGATAAGATCATTATTAGAGGTGCTCTGGCACATACACTTTAAATAAAAGATGACCATTTGATTTGTGTATACATTCAGTCACTCTAGACTTCCCTGGTGGCTCAGCCAGTAAAGAAACTGCCTGCCAATGCCAGAGATGTGGGTTTGATCCCTGGATTGGGAAGATCCCCCGGAGAAGGGAATGGCAACCCACTCCAGTATTCTTGACTAGAGAATTCCAAGGACAGAGGAACCTGGTGGGCTACAGTCCATGGGGTGGCAACGAGTTGGGCACGACTGAGTGACTTTCACTTCTTTCACTCATTCTGAAGACGACTTCTTTTCCTCTCTCCAGAATGTGACGTTAGCCCCTGAACGGGTAACTTTGGAAGCAGAGCAGTGTGTCTGGTACCTGCTCGGTCCTCTGACCTCTTCCATCACAGGCTGGGCTGTGGTGCAACAGTCAGGTCAAACATGGCCCAGTGGCAGTCCGAGCATGGTAGGATTGTGCACGAGTTAGCTGACTTTATTTTTCTGGGCTCCAAAATCACTGTGGATGGGGATTGCAGCCATGAAATTAAAAGATGCTTGCTCCTTGGACCAACCTAGACAGCATATTACAAAGCAGAGACATTACTTTGCCAACAAAGGTCCGTCTAGTCAAGGCTATGGTTTTTCCAGTGGTCATGTATGGATGTGAGAGTTGGACTGTGAAGAAAGCTGAGGGCCAAAGAAGTAATGCTTTTGAACTGTGGTGTTGGAGAAGACTCTTGAGAGTCTCTTGGACTGCAAGGAGATCCAACCAGTCCATCCTAAAGGAGACCAGTCTTGGGTGTCCATTGGAAGGCCTGATGTTGAAGTTGAAACTCCAATACTTTGGCCACCTGGTGCAGAGAGCTGACTCATTTGAAAAGACCTTGATGCTGGGAAAGATTGAGGGCAGGAGGAGAAGGGGATAACAGAGGATGAGATGGTTGGATGGCATCACTGACACAATGGACATGGGTTTGGGTGGACTCTTGGAGTTGGTGATGGACAGGAAGGCCTGGCGTGCTGCGATTCGTGGGGTCGCAAAGAATCAGACATGACTGAGCGACTGAACTGAACTGAACTGATAGAAATGTGCCCACCTTGGGGGCTGGAGCAGGAATGTAGATTGAAGGTGGTCCAGCAAGAGCCCAGGGAGGAAGTTGTGTTTATTTTTGGTCACTTAGTTACTCAAAGAGGTAAAAGGGAAAAAGCAAGGTTCTTGGGTACAGACCAAAGGCAGAAGAGTTCATTGGCAACATATTAGGTAACTCACAGAAGGGACAGGAAGAACTAGGCTTGGAAATTGGGAGGCTGGGCAGGGGGAGCCCATGATGGTCAGATCTCAGGAATAATCAGGGCAGCCCATTGGCATCAGCACCAGCCCCTCCAGATTGGAGTCTGGACGTCAGCACCATTGTCACCATGACAGCCACAAGTCACATCTGTGCCACTCCTTCCAGAGTCCTGATTTTGAGCATTCAATGATCCCGGCCCAGGTCATGTGTCCACACTGAATCTGCCAGGGGAGAGGAGAAGAGTGTCATTTGGCAACTCCCAGCTCCTGTAGTAGGAAACGGGACCCTATCTCCCTGCAAGACACATATGCTGGAAGGCTTACTCCCAAATAAACGGGTGTGGTTACTGGGCAGCCAAAAATACGGCACAGGTCCACCAGAGGTCATACCGTTAAAGCTGTGTCTATCCGAGCTCTCCTGTCCCGCACACCTTGCCTGTGGTAAGCATCTGAGGAAGCTTAGGTCCACCCAGCTGGCAGTCCAAAAGATGGCACACAAGTTAGAACTCTGCTGGGTACAGTCACTAGAAACCCAATCTGAATTCGCTGACTTGAAACAGAATATTATTTAAAGAGTACGAGGAGGCATGTGTTTCTTGGAGCCCAGGGGCTGGTAATCGTTAAGACTGCGGCGAGGACACAGTCCAGTGACTTGAATGCTGTCAGGATCCTGACTGAAATATTATCATAATTAATCATAATATTTGTGAAGTACTTATGTGCTTACATTTATTATTATTATTTTTTACAACAGCTCTGTGAAATTTGAACTAAAATCACTTCCATTTTACCGAAGATGCAGCCTGGAGAAGTCAGGGCTTGTGGCCAATGTCACACGGCTAGTAGGTAAGAGAGCTGGTGAACCTAGAACCTGTGCACACGACCCTCACCACACGTGTCCTCCTGCCTCCTCAGTGCAGACCACCTCAGCTCCACAGACCCCGAGTTTCACGCTCAGGTCCACTGGCCCAGGGAGACGTCACTCTCTCCCGTGTCCCAAGTCCAGTCTTTCGGGTGGACCACTGTGATTGGCCAGTTTAGGTGCCAGAGGGGGCATCACCCCGAGTCGCTGTGTCATAACCAAGCAGATGTCGTGGGCGAGGGCTGGGAGCTTCAGAGGCACGGCAACCGTTCCCAAAAAATAAGGGTTGCTGGCAGACAAACACTTGTTAACTCTACATTTCCACCGTGCCTCCTGGTGACTCTTCGTGTTTGCCTCACTTTCCAGCAATTTAGAAATAAATTTAATTTTCAAAGGCAAGGACTAACTCATTCCATGTGTCTGGGAACATCTATTTCTCTCTCTCACAGAATTGCTTTCTTCTTTTATTATTAATTTTTTTTTCAATTTTTCCATTTCATGCTACACTTGATTTTTTTTTTTTTTGGTAATCCTTTTTGGAACTTTTATGAAAGTAGGTGATGTACATGTCATAGATTAAAAGCGAAAAAGACCACAGCATTGTGCTGTCCAGGAACAAACAACAAAACAAAGCCACGTGTGACTATTTAAATTTGATTAACGTAAAATTTAAAATTCAGTTTCTCAGTTATATTAAGCCATATTTTAAGTACCTAGTAGCAAGCACACAATCATAGCAAACTCTATATTGCAGAATCTTTCCATCAAAAAGTTTCCCTAATGGAGTTCCTTAATGGAAGTGGTCCCTGACAGAGTGGTTCACTGACCCAGACCGACCCTTCTGTTCCCAGGGGCTGTGAATTCTAGCATGCTTTCTCATCACTATACCTCCTGCCAATTCCTTTCTGACTTGCTCCCATATTCGTTTTCTCAAAGCCAACACTAGAATCACATAAACGCGAGTTATTTTTTTCTTTTCTATAGTAGAATCACTGTGTAACTATAGTAGAACTATCTTGGGCTGGAGGAACATTTATTGCTGATACTGAAATGTAATGCACTTGCTTAATTAGAGGTGGGATGGAAGTGATGTCTGAGCTGGAGCTGCTGGTTAACAAGATGAAATGTTTGCATATGGAGATGCTTCCAGAGTCCAACAGCAGGGGCCCTGTGTTCTCCATGGCGGGAAAGTTTCCATCCCTCCTCTTTTTATAACTGTTCAGGAAAGACAAGGTATTCTTGATGAAAGCTGCTTTGAATCATTAAAATTGTTTTTTTCCTCATTAAAAAAGAACTCATTTCCATGCAGTGCCAATCCACAAACTGTTTCTACCACCCTTTGATGCTAAGAGTGGTGTGTGTGTGTCGGGGGGTCCCAGTTGCTCCTGTTTACAGTAAATTCTGCCCTGGAGGTGTGTCTTTGGAGGCAGCTGGGTGTTGAGGGAGAGATTTCCCCCTACGAGTGGTCAGAGGCCTTGTGAGAGTGGGGGCTGCTCACCACACCTTGTCTGTGTGCTGAGAAGGGGTCAGGACATTCCCAGAGTGTACCTAGACAGAGAGATTGGGCCCCAGATGCAGGAGCTTCCAGCTCACCAGGGCTCCTCATGCCCCAGGAGTGGCATAGAAACAGCCAGGTCTTCAGAGCCCGAGGAATCGCAGGGACTGGGACAACGTGGCCTGTGGGCTGCAGGAACCTGCAACCCTGACACAGATCAGGACGAGCAGGTGTCCAATGATGGTTATGATTCAACTGCCCCTCAGCTTAGTGGAAGGGGGACTTGGAGTCACATTTAACTTGATGTAAGGGATCCTAAAAATATAGGATATTTTTCATGCGTCTGAGTTTCAGGACTAAAATTCTTGCTTGCTGCAGTTGGATATACTAAGTTTGGGCATAAAATCTGAGGGGCTGTTAAGAACAGTGTCTGTGTGACTGGCAGGGGACACAGATGGCATTCCAGCCTCCAGAACTGAAGAGCTGCTATCCACACTGAAAATTTGACATGAGACTCACTTTGGGGAGGCCTTTGTGGATGAGCCTCATTGACTGACAGCCCTGTTGGGGGTGAAAGTGAGCCCCATTTTGTTCTGCCGGATCTTAAGTTAGGGTAGCGTGTGATTTTGCAATTGACTCAATTACGTTGCAAGTGGATTTGGTAAGTGGTAGATTAGGATATATTTTTCATTGGTCTTTTGAAAAACAATGATTCCTTGTCTGAATTTAAGGAGAAGCTCTTTAAATGACTTTCATGTAAGGGATTGGCCAGATTAACTAGCTCTCCATTTCCTTTGTGAAATGTAGTGACTGTAATGATTGAATGTTTGTCTTCCTCCAAAATTCGTATGTTGAAATCCAGCCTCCTTTGTGATGATATTAGGGAGCCCAGATAACTCTCTCCCTGTCTTTTCCCCACATCAGCCTATAGAGAGAAGACTGCTGTTTTTCAACCAGGAAGTGGGGCTGCACCAGAATCCGACCGTGTCCTGATCTCAGACTTTCAGCCTCCCGAGCTATGAGAAATAGATTTCTGTCATGGGTAAGCCACCCAGTCTGCGGTGTTCTATTGCAGTAGCGTGAGCTAAGATGCTGACTGATGCCCACAGCTCACTGAGGGCTGGTGGTACAGCAGAGGCTACTGCTTAGGGTCCACAGGGCATTGCTTGCTTCTTTCCTAACCTGTTAATTCCAATTGATTGTTTTCCAATAATTACACAGTTTGACCAGATACTATTAAAACTAGTGATACCTTGGTACACAAAGAAAGGGATGCGTTGCCAGTGAAAATTCAACTTAATGCTTTGGAAAGACACAGTGAAGGAAAGTTGATATAAAAAGCATTGTTGAATTACGTTTGATGATCATCAGTTACAGTATCTAGAAGGATTCTCGAGTCCAGATGCTTTGTACTGTCTTTACACTCTCATTTACATTCTCATTTCACTGAGGAAACCCAGTGAAGCAACACAGAGGATGGGCTTTGTGTGTGTGTGTGTGGTTTGCAAAGAAAGGAAATAACAGGGCACTCTAATCGGTAATCCATATTTCAAGAAAAGCCATTGGCTAGATAAAAGGACTAGTGAGTGAATATACATTTTGAGTTCCCTTTTACAATAAAAGGTTGGCTGCATACATTTATGCCCTTGATCCTTTTTGTCTGAATGGATTATCGCCCTCTACTGGTCATTAGTGAGGGCTGCCAACCATGGATCACATGGCGGCCACACCCACGGTTTAGTTTCAGAGCATCTTTTCAGTTAGAATGTGCAGATTTCCAGTTACAATGCGGGAAGAAAACGTACTTGCATCAGTATAACAATACAATGAAATTATTTTACATCCAAACTATTTTCATCTATTTATTTTCATCCGTTTCATTTATAAAAAAAATCTTTTGTAATTGGCTGATGAACACCCTCGTCCCACCCCTACATGATTTAATGCCTTTTAATTATACTCGATAATATTTAAAAACAGATGTTAACTTAAAAGGCGGTGGCCTTCAAGAAGTACAGTTGCTATTCTTAGGAGCCGTTGTTCACAATGACAACGTGAAACAAAAATAATTCTGACTATTGAAGAGATCCGGTATTCCTATGAATGAGAAAACTGTGCAACACAGAGCTCTCTCCTCCCACATCAAGGGACTTGGCAGGGAGGGGAAAGCATCTTGAAGGGCCGTCCCGGATGCTGCGGGAGACCTGGCGAGATGGCGGCGGGCTCCTCCCACCTCTGCGGCAGCCTTACAATCAATAATGCAGGGCTCTGCGGCAGCGCCGCGCCTTCTTTCTTAACCGGGTCCCGCAGCGGGGCGGAGGCCGTACGTTGGTCCATTGCGCCATCTAGCGACCATCAGTGTCCACTGCAGGTTGGATCTGGAAAATCAGAAACTGCAGTCTAAATTGTGCTTGGGACACCACCATTTAACCTTCAAAAGGTTAAGAAAAGGCAAAGAAAAAAAGAAGACTGTCGTGTTTATTCATTTGCTTGTAAAATGAATAGCTTGATATTAGAAACTCCAGGTGCCAATCATGTAAAGGAAATAAAGATTTTAAACCAGTCATTTTGTGCTTACCTAGAAAGAAAAAAGAAAGTGAAGTCTCTCAGTCATGTCTAATTCTTTTCGACCCCATGGACTGTAGCCTACCAGGTTCCTCCGTCCATGGGATTTTCCAGGCAAGAATACTAGAGTGGGTTGTCATACGAATACAGTCTTATCAGTCTCCACCCTCACATGACTCAGTCCAGTAGGGAAAATCCATATAAACATATGTTCAGCTAAATTTGAGGTTCACGTTAACAATGAACAAATTTTTAGTATAAATGTATTTCATATATATTAAAATTTTAACTGGGCATCCTGTCATTATTATTACCATTCTTGTTATTAGCTAAATCTCACAACCCTCCATGGAATGCAATACAGGTTTTACAAGGCCATCAGTGGTACACGAAGGGACTGAGGAGCTCAGAGGTGCTGGTTAGGAAGGCTTCTCAGGGGAGGCTCTCGGACATAACCAAGCGAGTGAACAGAGAGGAGGGTTCTCCGGGTAGAACCTCACAAAGGCAGGAGGCTGGGGGAACATGCATAGTGCAGTTCTGTATTGCCTAAGTGCAGGGGTGAGGACAGGAGAGGCCCAAGAGGAGGTTGCTGTATCACAGATGGCCACCCACTGTGCTACCCAGGAGTAGGGTTTTATCCTGGTGAAAGGGGAGGTGGTGTTGTTTTTCAGTCGCTAAGTCATGTCCGACTCTTTGACAGCCCATGAACCGCAGCATATCAGGCTCTTCTATCCTCCACTATCTCCTGGAATTTACTCAAATTCATGTCCATTGCCTGGGCGATGATCTCTAACCATCTCATCCTCTGCCGCCTCCTTCTCCTTTTGCCTTCAATCTTTCCCTGCCTTTAATCTTTCCCAGCATCAGGGACTTTTCCAGTGAATCAGTTCTTTGCATAAAGTGGTCAAAGTATTGGAGCTTCAGCTTCAGCAACAGTCCTTCCAATGAAATTTCAGGGTTGATTTCCTTTAGGATTGACTAGTTTGATCTCCTTGCAGTGCAAGGGACTCTCAGGAGTCTCCTGTAGCATCACAATCTGAAGGCATCTATTTGAAAAAGGGAGTAGAAGAAGGGTATTGAGTAGGAGGGTGACATGGTCAAATCTGTGTTGAAGGAAGATAAATCTGCAGCAGTGTCTGGCAGGTAAAGAAGCCCAGAGGTGGGGAGTTGTGGTGGAGACTGTCCAAGGTCAGCGAGCTGGTACGTAACAGAACTTGGATTGTGACCTGCAGTCCACTGGCTCCAAGTCTGCCAACGGGCCTGCCCGTCTAACTGGGTTATGATTCACACACGCGGTCATTTTCAGGCTCAGGAATGACACCACATTATGCAGATTTTCCTTCCTGAAAGATGAGCTCCACCCACATTGCAAAATATGGGAACTACCTCTCCTCTCCCTTCCAACTTTTCAGGAGGCCCCTCAGCGCCCGCGTCTGATTGCCTCGGCCCTTTTTCCCACACAGGGCTCCTTTTGCAGACCAGTCTAGCAGAGCCAAGTGACAAAGTGAATTAGATCCTCCGAGCCACTTGGCCTTGTTTTCCTTGGGCCACAGCCTGACTTTCGGATGCCCTGGGAACGAGGGCCCCTGCCTCTTTTCAAGGAGACTCTGCTTCGAGGCCCACGCAGATGCCAGGGCCGCTGATTTGTGGCTGCTCCTTCTTGGACCTGGTTCACTAAAAGCTGGACAGGAGGCCAAGCAGAGCCTGGCAACCCTTCCAGCCTGCCCTCCAAGGTGGCGGCATTGAAGCACCTTAGCACACGCATAGCAGCCCCACAAGTGCTGCTGAACTAGGCTTGTCGGTTAGTGCAGGAAGAAGAGAGTGTACACCTGCCCTTCCAGGCATGTATCGTGAAATCCATGTCAGAATCTTAGGGGCAGAGTTTTGTGGGGGAAAAAATGGGATGCATTTAACAGAAGATACACACATAGGAAAAACGTACAAGAGACTGGCGATTATTAGTTAGAAAAGGGCATGGAAGGATACAGTGGATAAATTATGCAAGATTAGAGACATGCATAACTACTTCAGTAGCTTCAGGGTGATTTTGATGAGTCCTTTTAAATGACCAACAAGGTTTCATTGGACATCTGCCATTTGAATGCCCTTCAGCACCATTGGGTCCACAGTAGCAACCGGACTGGAAGAATCCCTGATTCGAGACCTAGCTGCTGACCCAGCCAGAGCTGACAGAGAGCTGGAGGAGATGCTGTGGAGGCTCCCAGCCCCGGTTTTGGTTTCAAGGTCTGTGAATTTTCAGGAGAGAGTACACACTGCAGGAGAATGGCGATTTTGTGAGACTTACAGTATTTGTAGCAAGGATGAGTGTGAAGCCACAGATCCAGGGGTGTAGGAATATCCGTTTCTTCATTTTCCTCAAATTAAAGTTTTAATTAATGCAATTCAATTAATTAATTTTGATTAAAGTTAAAATTTAAATTAACGCTGGCTCCAAACCAACCTCCCCCATCTCCATCTGGAGATAAATGTATTATTATTCTAAGCCACCATCGGTGGGCTCCTCCCAGGTCTATCACCACCATCAAGGCAGGTTGAACAGCAATGCCGGAGGCCTAGCTGGTGCCTGGAGAAGAGGCCAGGCCATTGGACTTCTCTTTCTGAGGTTCCTGCCCACACCTTGATGGTTCACATCCGAATGGGCAGTGAAGGGTCTTGCGAGGATACAGAGGTCCTCAGGGAATTGTGCAGAATGGCTGAAGTGTCCTGTTCTCACCTCTCCACCCCTTAACCCCAACTCAGGGGCTTCCTGAGCTTCCTCATCCCCTTGGCTGCCCCAGACTCCCTCCTCTTTCCTCTCCCAGCATCACCTCTTCCGTGAGACCCGGTTTCCCCAAGAGACAAAGCATTGTGGCAGCTCCTTTCTGCCTGGACAAGTACAAAGGCAAGTTTGTCGCTTCAGTCGTGTCCGACTCTTTGGGGCCCCAAAGAGTAGCCCGCCAGGCTCCTCTGTCAGTGGGATTCTGCAGGCAAGAATACTGGAGTGGGTTGCCGTGCCCTCCTCCAGGGGATCTTCCCAACCCAGGGACCCAACCCAGGTCTCATGCATTGCGGGTGGATTCTTTATTGTCTGAGCCATCAGGGAATCCTTCTGCTTAGCTGCTGCTGCTGCTGCATCACTTCAGTTGTGTCCGGAACTCTAAATGACCTCACTACCTTCTTAAAACTAGAGACGGGAGTAGGAGGGGGGAAAATCGTAGAGAATGCAATGCAGAGTAATGGTCTCACGGAATCATCCTGCTGCAGGTTGTTCTGTAATATAGAGGCCATGCAGAGGGCAGCAGAGCAGGGGGCTAAATGCTTGGGATCTCAGTCCTACCTCCTGCTGTTCACATGGCCTTGTCTCAGTTTCCTCACAGATGGTAATAACTGTACCTCCTGGCAGTGATGTTGGGAGAAGCAGCTGGGTCCACACACGTGCAGCACTCAGCACAATAGGGATGGGGCACCTTGAGCACTTGATCACTGTTTGCTGTGGTATTATTATGGTTTGTTGTTGTTGTTTAGTCACTAAGTTGTGTCTGTGTCTGACTGTTTGTGACCCCTTGGATTGTAGACCGCCAAGCTTCTCTGTCCAAGGGATTTCCCAGGCAAGAATACCGGAGTGGGTTGTCATTTCCTTCTCCAGGGGATCTTCCCCACCCAGCGATCAAACCCGAATTTCCTGTGTCTCCTGCATTGGCGGGCAGATTCTTTACTTCTGAGCCACGGGGAAGCTCTAGTTTTCCCGATGCACACGTTCAGGGCACGATCGCACCAGCAATGTTGGTCTCTTTTCTGGGACAGACAATGCTTCTCTCTCCACCACCAGTAGGAGAGGGAGGGACTGCTGAGGGGGTGAGGAAAGGGGACTCCCCCCCTGCTCGGGGCACTGACAGAGCTGTGGGTGCTGATCTCTGCCCGCCCAGGTGACACAGGAGAAGGGACTGTCCTTGCTGTGATGCTGTTCCTGTGTGTGTTTGCCAGTGGAGAGAGCCTTGCACCGGGACTCTTCCCCACTCTCCCTCTGGCTTCCCATCTCAACTCTTAGTTCCCCCTGCTGTTGATTTAACTTAGCTCCTAACTGTCGTTCTCCCCTGTAGTTTTTTGTTCTTTATTATTAGCCTTTAGCCTTTATTCAATTTTTCCTCAGGGATACTTCGCATGTTTATTTGTTCAGCATCTTCTCTCTCAGTAGATTATATAGCTCTAGGGGGCAGGGATTAAGTGTATTTTGTGGACCAAGTACAATCACTTAACCTCAGCCTTTTAATCTGCTAAATGAAGATGGTTTTAAATACTGCTTTTGCCTACCTCGCTGAGCTGTGAAATTAAAAAAGATAATACATGTGAACTTCCTTGTAAATCATGAAACATGATGCAAATATTAGTTATGCTCAGTGTACATGTCTATTTGAATGTACATCACAAACTGAATGCTTGTGAAATGGACACCTAGGCAGATTAGCATTTTGTTAAATGAGATAACAGAGGAATGTGTTCAGAGCAAGACACACGCCAGGATGGTTCTTGGTGTCCCAAGTAGAAGATTGCAGAAAAGCCGTATTCATTCAGTCCATCCATAGTGGGCTTGAAGTTGTTAAATAGGAGCACTCCCATGGCTGGAGATGTCTAAACAGAAGCTGCAGTGAGTAGCCCAGAGCTCCTCCATCTTGTACGCTGGGGGAGAGGACTCACAAGTTCATTCTCAACTAAGAAGTTCCTTTCCTACCAAGAGCCAAGGATGGGAGTTTGGCCCCTTCCCCTGCCCCGTGGCAGAGAGACTGTAGAGGGAGGAAAGCCATTTCCAGAAGAATGGCTGCTGCTGCCAGCATTTACAAAGAACACGTGGAAGGGGCGTGAGTCTCCTTAAGTTCAGACACTGAACAGATAGGTGCAGTATCACATTCAGAACAGGAGGGATGTCGTTCATGAATACGCTAATCCTGGGCTTAGATTCTTCTGCCTTCGATGAACCAGTGAGGAAATGAGAGATGATCCTTTCTCATGACCACTGTGGTGCATGAATCCCTGAGGATGGGAACCATAAGATCAGATGGTGTTAAACCAGAGACTTAAAAATAATGGATCAGATTGGACTAACACAGACCCATCTTCCTTCATTAGGCTGTTTTCGGGTGTTAGGGAGACCAAGCTTATACTGCTCCCTGTACGACAGGCCAATAAATCTAGAGACGAATTCTTTGGGCAAGGAACATAACTTTATTTGAAAAGTCAGCAAGCCAAGAAGATGGTGGAACCATGCCCCAAAGAACCATCTTCCCGGAGTTAGAATTCAAGCTTATTTTATACTAAAAGGGAAGGGAGGAAAGTCAAACATTTCCTGATCTGTCAGCCTGCAGAGGGGATGTGTTAATTTCTTCCTTCCTGCAGTTATTCACAGGAGGGTCTGGTCCAGGTGTTTCCTGTGAGCTAAACAAAGGTATTTTATTGGTATAGCTTTACTCTCATTACCGGGGAGGCCGGGTCCAGAGATGGGCCATGATGTTTAATTTTAGCTTATAGGCAACATCCCTTTAGTGATTAACTTGTCATAGAATAGGAAGGTTTTTCCCTGTTACACGGGTTTTATCCTATATCTTAGGCAGGAAGATGAGGAGTTGACATCATACCTACACTGGGTATTCCTTGTTGTTTGGTGTGTGTGTGATTATGGTGTAATTAACTACTTAGTAAACCATGTGGGGTATGTTTGCACATTTTATGGAGTCCCTGGCTCTCTGAGGATCCCAGAGTCCTTGTTGTTGGCAGGAAGCCCAGTTTTTCTCCAGGTCTTGGGCCTTCAGTCACTGTGTCTTTATACACAGAAAGAGAGGTGAGCAGTGAGCCCAGGAGAGGTAACAGGTAAATCGAAGACAGGGGACAGATCACAGGGAATAGAAATTGGCCCTAGAATGGGGGCAGGAAGATGGGCCACTGGATCCACAGAAGACAAAACCCCATCGGAGGTGCCCCAAGATACACAGATAAAGACCATAGTTGAAAGCTGGGTAACAAAGCCACAAACCACTGGGCACAGGAGGAGATGGGCTGGTGACCACACATGCTGGGGAGGTGAGAATTAGAAGGGAAGGGGCTTTTAAAAAATCTTGATTTGTTAAATGAGTGGTTACTGCTAGTGTAACTGTTTTGTCTTAGCCCTAAAAGATTGGGGTTAACTTTGGTCTGTCATGGGGCTGTGGCCGCAGAAAGCGGCTTCTCTCCGGCCCCAGACTGTAGGCGTCCACCTGAGTTCCATCTACAGTATTTCCAAACCTAATCCACCTGGTAGGAGAACGTGCTGTAACCGAGGTAGGCACCCGGCACTGCGATAAGAAGCTGCTGAGTGCGGGAAGGTGGGGCGGACCTGTTACAATGTGGTGGGAGAATTGGGCAGGGCCAGGCTGTGATGGGGTGGTCAGAGGCCAGACTTGCCCCTGTGTTTTGAGGGCCCCGGGAGAACAAGCAAGCAGCAAAGAGAGGGCCTGGGGCGGCAAACCCAGAGGAGAGGCTGAGGGTTAAGGCGGGTAGCTGCGTCTAACATCACCATTTTGCTCAAGGCCGGCTCTGATCTCCTGGAGCGGGAAGAACAACAGTTCCTTCAAACAGATGTCACCCTTGGCCTGCCCCCTCTCAGTCCCGGGAGAAGCGCGCTCCAGGCCACCGCGAAGGTAAATATGAGAAGAGTCGCCTGAAAGTAAACAGGGTATTAAAAGGGATCTGGGAAAGCGAAAGCAGAGCCTGAGAGCTGGAGCACAAAGTCGGGAGCTGGGAGGTGGAGGCGTGGGTCCTTCCTCCAGGAGACAGAGGAGAGCTTTGTGCGCTGGCCTCGCAGCATCTCCGGCTGCGCGAGGCCAGCCTGGGGCCATGCGGGGGCCGCTGCTCTCCACGCTTCTCCTGGCCGCGCTGTTGCAGGTACGTCCTGGCTCTCCCGCCGCTCCGTCCCCTCGGGGGCTGCGGTGGCCCTCATTTCCTCAGGTCAGAAATCAAAAAGGAAGAGAAGATGGGGGAAGTGGAGGGGTGCGTTCCTTGTGGAAATAGCTCCAGACGGGTAGGGAGCCATGTTCTTCTTCTAATCAAGTCCTGTTTTAGTTCATTAGCTTCCGGGAAGAGTGGAAAACGTTGCTCCCTTTTGGGGTAGGGCACTTAATCCTGCTTCTGATATGTTTGAACAGCCCCCAGGTTTTCATAAAATTTATTTTTTTCTTTTTTTAACTGGAGTCTGCCTAGAGCTGGCTGCCCTGCGGGCGGGGTGGGTGGCGGTGCCCCTCTGCTGGCGCCAGGCGGGCAGACTGCACAGAGCTGCTGGAAAAAGTGACCCTGACGTCTCTCTTCAGCTAAGCCTGTGGTTGTTTGAGAACACTTCGGAGCAAACACTTAATATTTTTAAAACATTCTATTTTTTTTGTCTTTTCTTAACCCATGTGTTTTTCTCTTTTCATGAGACAGAATCAGTCTACAGGATTTTTAAGTATTTTGAGCAGCAGACCAAAGGGAAGTTTAATTCAATATGAGTGATTCTTTGCTTTAGCATTTTTTTTTTTTAATCAAGACGATTGAAATGGGGTGGCTTATTTTATGGATTTATCTACATGGCGGAGGTTTTTGCTAGTTCAGAGGACAGAGCTTTTGAAACCTGGTATTTTAGAATACAGGGATGTGTGTGTGTGAGTTAATTTGATTGAGGTAGTTAAGCAGCAGATGTATTTTAGAAAACGGGGGGTTGAAAATTGTTATATATGGAGAGATTTAAGATCTTAAAAGGGTCATAACAAGAATGTCAGTGGTACCATTATGTGGACGGATGGAGAGGTGCTTTTCCCCAGGAGGAGGGAGATGGGGCTGTCTATCACCTGGTCCACTGCTCTTGAGGAAAACGCCTGCCACTTTTATGGATTGAGAACTACAGCATATCCCTAAGCAGCAAGTGTTGCAACAGAGAGAGATGTGCCCAAAATAAAAAAAAAACAAAAACAAAAAGAGGTTATAGATACAGCAACAAGCAAATATTATGCTTAATGGCAAAGTTAAGGGTCTGAATTTTTGAAGGGTTCGATAGTACCTACCATGTATAGAAATCTAATATGTGCCAAGAACTGTGCTTCACACTTTAGTGATTAAGATAATAACTCAAAATAACCTTGCAAAGTTGATATTATTGATCCTTTTTTTACAGAGGAGGATTGAAGCTCAAAGATCAAATAAATGAATGTTATCTAAGATAAGCATAGCTCTGTGGTCAAAGCCTTCTTTCTGTTGTATTATTCTGATGATTCTTTTCTTGTCTTAATATTTGGATTTTGAAAACAATAAAAATAGCTGAAGAAAAGAGAAAATTATATGTAATTCTTTATATTTACCCACATATTTGCCATTTCCAGCACCCTTGATTTCTTCATATATTTCTAGCATACTGTTGTAATCTTCCCTTCAGGTGGAAGAGCTTCCTTTACTACTACTTGTGAGGCAGGCATGCTAGCAACAGTTGCTCTCAGGTTTTGTTTATCTGGAAATGTCTTTAATTTCACCTTCATTTTTGAAAGATAGTTCCACTGGAGATAGAATCCCAGGTTGACAGTCCCCCCCCAACCCCCCCGCCACCCCCACCGCCACCTCTTGGCATTGTCTCAGGGTGTGTCTTGTTCTTGTTTTCCTTCTCCTTTTTTAAAGCCATAATATTCTGGTGGTGTTTTAGGGTCACAGCAAATTTGAGAAGAAGGTTTCAGAGATTTCCTGTGTACCGCCTGCTGCTGCACGTGCATAGCCTGCCCCCTCCACTCCCTGATTATCAGTGTCTCCCGCAACAGTGGTACCTTTGCTACAACTAATGAACTACATTGTAATAGGAGTTCTACATGAACCTAGTGAACCTACATTGACACATCATAACCATTCACTGTCATTGCTTACATTAGCTTTCACTCTTGGTGGTGTGCTTTCTGTGAGTTTGGGCAAATGCATGATAATGTGTATCCACTACTATAGTATCATACAGAGCATTTTCACTTTCCAAAAAATCCTTTGTGTTCTCCCTGTTTATCCCTTCCCTCAACCCCTGACAACCACTGATCTTTTTACTGTCTTCATTGTTTTGCCCTTTCCAGAATGTCATGTAGTTGGAATCATACACTATGTAGAATTTTCCAGTTGATTTCTTTCACTTAGTAATATGCCTGTCTTTTCAAGGCTTGATGGCTCATTTCCTTTTAGCACTGAAATATTACTCCACTGTCTGGATGTGCCACAGTTTATCCAGTTACCTACTGAAGGACATCTTGGTTTCCTTCTTTTAATGAGACGTCAGATCACACATTTATTGTTTTTTCTCTTGTATGTAATGCTCTCCCTTTCTTAGACTGATTCCAGGATTTTCTCTCTATCCTTGGTTTTCAACAGTGTTACCTTGTCACCTTGGAGATTATATAGAAATGCTTCAAGAACTAGAAAGATAAACATGTGTCCCCAAGTGGGAAGTTTGGGGAGTGGGCACTTCATTAGAGGAAGCAGCATGAGGAGAAGCCAGCCTGGTCCCTCTTGTCAAGTGCATGGCATGGGAGGAGAGCGCATTGGGCAGTGCAACTAGAGAGGAAGGCGGGAATCAGCGCACATAGGGTTTGGATACCCTGCTCAGAAGTTTGGCCTGTATACTCTTGCCAGTAGGGAGCCACTGATGGGTTTTAAGATGAGAAGTAAAATCAAATACGTTTTTGTTTGTTTGTTGGTGGAGATGCTGGGGACCAACAGATATTTTTTAAAGAGATCCTTAAAAGTGGGAGATTCATTGAAGTGCTTCTTGAGAGAGGGAGACCAGTTAGGAAATTACTGCAGCAGTACTCAGTAGCAGTGAAAATGAGAGAAGAAGGTCTAGTTTTAGGGATATGAGGATGGTAAGAAGGATTAGTTGCTAAATGACTGTAGGAGGTGCGGGAGAGGAAGATGACCTGGATGCCTCCCAACTTCCTACCTCCAGAGTATGGAAACATTGTCTCAGGTGGGTGGGCCAATGGTGAGTGTGTTATGTGAGTGTTCCTGTAGGAGATGCTAGTGGAGATGTCCAGTAGGCAGTCAGCTATGTGGGTCTGAGCTCAGTGGAGTCGTCCTGGATGGAAATTTATATTTGAAGCTGCATAGGGTTAAAAACGAAGGCAAGAGGGTGAGTGAGAGTGGGGCACAGTGAGATCAGCAATCCATTAAGGTCATGAAGCACCCAGGAGCCTAATCTAAGTCAAATTTAGGGTTACAGGAGCCTGCAAAGGAGATTGACAAAATATGTCCAGAGGTAGGGATAGAATTGGGTTGGGGTGACAGGGAGGAGCTGGTGTCATGCAAGTCAAGGGAGAGTGGAGAATTGAGAGTCCTGTGCCTTAGAAAGGGGGGGGGTCACGTGGGGACAGAGAGTTCAGGAGCATGAGCCCCGCTGAGAGGCCACTGAGCCTGGCGAGGGGTCCCTGGTAACCATGGCCGAACCTGGGCAAGAATGAGGAGCAGGCACTCACTGTTTCTACCCTTGCTATTTCTACTCCTTTCACATTTTGAATTTCCATTGCCCCTCCTCATCCTCCAGAAGCCCAGCATGTATCCTCAAAGTCTATTCTCACATTGTACATTCAACTCAAATAGTAGCTGAAAGTGTTACTCTGGGGAATACATATTTCATCAGTGGTAAGGAAAAAAAAAGGCTGAAGATTTAATGGTAGAATTTCAAACAGATACTTTAAAGTGTAGGGTTTTTGAGTTGGAAAGAGGTTTAGATCTCTGGATCAATCTAACTGCTTTCAGTTCCATCAAATAAAAGTTGAGAATTACAGAAATTACTTGCCAGGCTCTGTGCTAAGTGCCAGTAATACACCAGCAAGTGAACCTCAGGTTCCTGTTGTTGGGTAGCTTTATGGCAAGTGGTAAAGACAGGCACTTATTCACAGTTTGAGTACACAGGTAAAAGGGAGCATGGAGAAGTTACAGAAAGTCTTCTGGAAAAGGTGGTAACTCAGTGAGGGAGTGTGGGGGGCTGAAAAAGTTTGTAGGAAGATTGAACAGCCTCAGATATGCAGGGAACCACAGGCATTTTCATTTGCTGGAAGCTACGGGATGTAAAGAACTCAAGAGACAAGGAGGGCCCTGGATGCTGTGCTCAGGAGCTTGGACCTCCCTGCAGGTCTGTGACCTTCAGGTGTGAGGGAGGAAGGAGATGGAGCAGGCAAGGCTGGGAAACTCAGTGGATGGTGTCACACCATTCACTAAAATGGGGACCAGCTGAAAGCAGTTTCTTGGGGAGAGAAAGTGAGGTCCTTGTGGGACATCAAAGTGGGAGAAATCCTGCAGAAAGGATTGAGCTAGTTGTGAGCCCATGGGGAGAGTCTGGGCTGGAGAGGAGAACCAGATGCAGAGATTCAGTGATCTGTTCAATATCTAATCTGATTTGTGGTAAGACCCGGCCTAGGGAAGGGAGGTAGAAAGGTTCTGGAAGCTCCTGGTTTAAGTACCTTTTCTTCTATTTACTTGATGTGTGACCTGGAGTATCTTAAGCAGTCTGAGCCCCATATTCTTCCTTTGTTACATCAGATCAGATCAGTCGCTCAGTCGTGTCTGACTCTGCGACCCCATGAATCGCAGCACACCAGGCCTCCCTGTCCATCACCAACTCCCGGAGTTCACTCAGACTCACATCCATTGAGTCAGTGATGCCATCCAGCCATCTCATCCTCTGTTGTCCCCTTCTCCTCCTGCCCCCAATCCCTCCCAGCATCAGAGTCTTTTCCAATGAGTCAACTCTTCGCATGAGGTGGCCAAAGGACTGGAGTTTCAGCTTTAGCAGCATTCCTTCCAAAGAAATCCCAGGGCTGATCTCCTTCAGAATGGACTGGTTGGATCTCCTTGCAGTCCAAGGGACTCTCAAGAGTCTTCTCCAACACCACAGTTCAAAAGCATCAATTCTTCAGCGCTCAGCCTTCTTCACAGTCCAACTCTCACATCCATACATGACCACAGGAAAAACCATAGCCTTGATTAGACGAACCTTTGTTGGCAAAGTAATGTCTCTGCTTTTGAATATGCTATCTAGGTTGGTCATAACTTTCCTATAGAGTGCATAATTTCCTGTTGCTACTGAAACAAATGACTACAATCTTAGAGGCTCAAAGAGTGCAGATTTATTCTTTTGCAGTTCTGGCCTCTGTAGTCTAAAATCAGAGCTAAAATCAAAGCAGGGCTGTGTTTCATCTGGGGCATCTAGAGGGAATCTGTCCTTTGCCTTTTCTAGCTTTCATAAGCTGCCTGCATTCCTTGGCCCGTGACCTCCCTTCAGCAGCGGCCTCATGTTCTCTCTGGTTCTAGCATCACATCTTCTCTGACGCGTCTGCCTCTCTCTTTCCCTTATAAGGGAGAGCAGATTGGAGGGAAGAATTGGGAGGATGTGTCTGATCTTGTGAAGTTTGCTATGCTTATTGCATGTCTAAGTGGAGTGCCGGGGACCAGCCCTGGCTGATCCAGGGTATTCGAAGGAGAGACGGCATAGGCGAGGATCAGGATACAATAGCTTCAATTAGATATTAATTAAAGATATAAAGAGTAATAGAATAAGGATAGCTCAGTAGGAAAATTCAGTGGAGAAAAGAGGCTGAGTGGCTTGGTTTACTCGGGAGACCAATAAAACTTCAAGACAAGAAGTTTGCACCACTTACGTAGGCCACAGGCGTCCTTCCGTTCTCCCGAAGGAGAGGAGACACTGAGGCCTCCCCGGTCGGATCTTAGAAGCCCAGGCATAATTAGTAAGCATGGTGGGTTCCGCGCTCCAGATGGAGACTCAGCCAGAGTGGGAGAGAGAGCGACATGGGGAGACCAGTATTTCGAGAAACTGATCCCAATTCTTTATTTTCCAGAGTCTGTTTTTATACACTGAGATGTTATACAAAAGTCACGTGGGGACAGCAGTCCTGACTTTTATTAAAGTCAGGTGCTTCACACAAATGTATACAGAGGTCTTAGGGGTGTTACATCATCTTCTGGCCAGGGGGGCCTGCTGACAATTTACGACCCTCTCCTTGTGACAGCGGTCAGTCAATCAGGACACTTATTTCTCCAGGGCTGATTATTCTCAAAACAGACGCCACCCAAATAAAGTTACATTCCTACAGGGTGAGGGTGTAGTGGGTTTTAGTTAAGGAAAGAATTTACTTAGCCTAAGGTCTAACGTGATTAATATCAAAGGTTAATACTTATTCCTTCTATATATTCATTAATGTGTGTAAGGGCAGGGGATATGGAGACTTAGCAACAAACATTGGCTCAACAAATGAAAAACCCTTCACCAACACAATTTCTAATTAGCCCACTATACTTATAGTTTTCTAACTTCTCTAAAGAACCTGTTTTTAGAGGGTTTAAAGCATCTCGTGCCTCTCACGGTTGGGAGGCTGTGAGCAATCACATGTGGCCGGACAAGCCTGTCAGGCAGGCTAGAGAACCTTCAGAGGAGTTTGTAGGTTAAAACACTCTTATCACGCCCAGAAATTATTATTAACTGGAGCTCTAGGTTAACTCCTTCTCCAAAAGAGGTGGTGGGGGACAGCCCCCCTTAAAGTCAGAGATGTAGGTGAGAGCACAAAGTAGTAAAATAGGCAGGCTCTGGTTATGGGGGTAGATGCTCGAGGAGTTCCAGGGGGACTCCTGAGGCTCGATCCCGCCTTTGCGTATGTCGAGCCTCCTTCCTCATGACCTTTGCCATGGGCGGAGTACCTCACTCTGGCCCCCAACAGTGGAGATCTTTTAAGTAGGCAGTTTGAGCCTGCGCTCAGAAGAGAAGCCTGGGTGGAGGTATGAGATACAATGAGGAATGCTACTTTAGAGAACTTACCCACAGGAAGCTCCAGTGCTCAGAGATGAGAAAAAACCAGAAGAAGAGACTAAGAAGGAGCCATTGATGAGAAAGGAGGAGTAAGAAAGAGTCATGTGTTGGAAGCTGAGGGCAGAAAAGTTTGAGGAGAGACTGATCATGTCAATTGGACTTCCCCGGTGGCTCAGTGACAAAGAAAGCTGCTATCAAAGCAGGCGATGGGGATTCGATTGCTGGGTTGGGAAGATCCCCTGGAGAAGGAAATGGCAACCTGCTCCAGTAGTCTTGCCTGGGAAATTGCATGGACCCATGGACCGGGGAGCCTGGTGGGCCACAGTTCATGGGGTCACAAAGAGTCTGACGTGACTGAGCATGCATGCACGATCATGTCAAATACTGATAGATATTATTACAACTTACCATGCTGTATTCTAGTATTAATAATTTGGGTGAAATCTATTTCTAGAAAACCTCTGAAATTGGTTTGAGGAACCATTTCTAACACCACCTTTATTGTCCAATGAAGTTCTGCTGCAGGGCCCAGGACGCTGGGCTGTCGGACACAGCAGTCAAAGGAAGTCCTGCAGAGGGGGCAGAAGGGCACCATCGAAAGCAGTTTTGTCACTGGCCCTGTCAGTGCCCCCGTCGGAAGCCCAGCTGCCCTCCTGGAGTGAGCCTGGTGAGAGATGGCTGTGGATGCTGTAAAATCTGTGCCAGGCAGCCAGGGGACACCTGCAACGAAGCTGACCTCTGTGACCCCCACAAAGGGCTGTACTGTGACTACTCAGCAGACAGGCCTAGGTACGAGACCGGAGTGTGTGCATGTAAGTGTTTCCTTCTGGACCGGCTGGAAGATGTTGAGTCTAGACAGGACTTATTTCTGCAGTTTTTACATTGGAATAATCATCTTCATTTGACTAAATCTGAGGTGGGCTTAGTTTTCATGCACCAGTGAGACTGGCCTTGTCATATTGAACACATCTGAACTGAGCAGATGTTACACATGCATTCAGAAACCTGTTGTTTTATTGCATTGAAATGATCTTGAAGTTCTTGTCAGGTAATTGCTTTTAGTGATAAAAATAGGAGAAATTATATAAACAGTCTGACTTATTAAAATGGCAAAAAGGACAGTTTTTGTTATACTATCAAATGCAATCTGAATTCAGCCTTTTGTGTACCTGAAAAATATTCTTTCTTAATACGTAAGGATATATCTCCAGTATTGATATACTGCTTTATACAGCCTTCTGAACTAACCATCAAGTTACTATACTTTTTACTGAGGCAGATTTGTAAGAAAGAGGACGGGGCACCCCAAATTTCAATTGAGCCCTCAGCTTTATGAAGGGAGGGTCTTAGCTCTGGAGACTGGAGTGCGCTCAGTTGCTTCAGTCATGTCTGACTCTCTGCGACCTTCTAGACTGTAGCTCGCCAGGCTCCTCTGTCCACTGGGATTCTCCAGGCAAGAATACTGGAGTGGGTTGTCATGCTGTCCTCCAGAGGACCTTCCTGACCCAGGGATCAAACCCGTGTTTCTTATGTCCCCTGCATTGGCAGGCGGTTTCTTAACCACTAACACCATCTGGGGAGACTGCTCAAGACCATCTAAATCTATGCCTTGACAATAATCGAGGATGTTGATTTATTTAGGAATAAAAAGTAAAATTTCTAAGGGAAGGGGAAATATTCATGTCAACTGAGTTGTTAGGTTACTCTGTAGAGCAGTCAAAGTGGGAAGATTAATTACTAGCAGAAGTTAGGTTGTGAATGTTGGGTGAGGACACGTCTCTGGAGCTGGGGTGAATGTGTGGAATCATTCAAGTTCAGAAGCCTGATGCCTCTGTCAGTTCAGTTAGGTCACTCAGGGTGTCTGACTCTTTGTGACCCCATGAATCGCAGCATGCCAGGCCTTCCTGTCTATCAGCAACTCCCGGAGTCCACCCAGACCCATGTCCATTGAGTTGATGATGCCATCCAACCATCTTATACTCTGTCGTCCCCATTCTCCTCCTGCCCTCAGTCTTTCCCAGCATCAGGGTCTTTTCCAGTGAGTCAGCTCTTCACATGAGGTGGCCAAAGTATTGGAGCTTCAGCTTCAGCATCAGTCCTTCCAATGAACACCCAGAACTGATCTCCTTTAGGATGGACTGGTTGGATCTCCTCGCCGTCCAAGGGACTCTCAAGAGTCTTCTCCAACACGACAGTTCAAAAGCACCAATCTTTAGCACTCAGCTTTCTTTATAGTCCAACTCTCACATCCATACATGAGCACTGGAAAAACCATAGACTTGACTAGATGGACCTTTGTTGGCAAAGTAATGTCTCTGCTTTTGAATATGCTGTCTAGGTTGGTCATAACTTTCCTTCCAAGGAGTAAGCATCTTTTAATTTTATGGTTTATTATATTGATTATCTCTGGGTTCAGATTCTGAACTCTGTCTGCAGAGTGACCTTGGACAAGTTGCCTAACCTGTCTGTGGCTCAGTTATATCGTATGTACTTTCTATCTTATAGAGTTCTTAGGAAGGTCAAATGAAATGATGACACAAAACCCCAAATATCTGGTATCACAATATCTGGTATGTAGTAAATTCTCAAAAATGTAACTTCATGTACAGTATGATGAGTATCATTACAGAGCACAGCCATGAGAATGGGGGTGGGGATGATCTATAACTGGGGTCACAAACTGTGAATCTGGGACCAAATCTGGCCCACAGTCTGTTTCTGTAAATGACGTCTCATCAGAGAAGCACCATGCCAGTTCAGTTACATATAGTCTGTGGCTGCTTTATAGTAGCAGCATCTAGTAGTTGCAACAGAGACCAAATAGTCTATAAAGGCCATATAACTTTACAGAGAATGTGCTGATTCATCATACAGAACAATGGTTTTCAACCTTTTTTTTTGGTCTGAGGGTCCCTTTAGTCTTATAAATTAATAAGGACCCAAAGAGGTTCTGTTTATCAATTATTTCTTGGCATTTAATGGGTTAGAAATGTAAAACTATTTACTAATTCATTTGAAATGAAATAACCTGCCCATTGCAAATTAATAGAAATAATATTATTTGTGAAAGAACTTACCTTAAAAACAAAGAAAAATTTAGAGACGAGTGAAAGTGGAATTGTTTGACATTTTTGCAAATCTCTCTAATGTCTTACATCTGCTTCTGCATTCAGTATATTGCTATATGTTGTTTTAGATTGGAATATATGAAGGGATTCCAGCCTCACACAGATATATTGCTGGAAAAGGAAGGAATGTTTTAACTTTTCAAATAATTATATTTTTCTCATATTATAACTGGAGTTTCGAAAAATTAGCTGCATCACTGCTAATCATGTGGACTCTGAAACCACGTTGATGAACTTATCAGACTCTGTGACATTAAAATACATTGGTTTAGTCAAAGACCCACTTGGAACAGGGCTTTTCCTCATGCATAATTTTATAACAATAGCATATACTAGTTATTTGGAAAATACCAGTTTGGAACAATGGTTTATGGAGATTTTTTTCTTTTTTAAATCACATTATTTAGTACCAAACTCATCAGAAAAGCCTACATCTTGGGTAGCTATAAAGATCTCAGTGTTGGACATAAGTTTTCCAGAATTCTGATTTTTGCTCGACAGCCTTAAATTCTGTCATTGGCGATAAGTACTGTCAGTTGTTTTCCTTGAAGTGATAGGCTCACCTTGTTGATTTTTAAGAAAATATCTGCCAAATACCCAAGTCTGAATAACCATGATGTGTCACTCAGTCACTTCTTCTGGGGAAATTACCACTAAAAATGTGGCTAGTTAGGCCCACAACTGAAACAGTAACCTAGGTGCTTCTCCTCCAGATAACTATCGTACTTTGGTACAGTATTCACAGGAAAGCCCTATGCATACTTCCTGTTTTTTCACATGGAATATTAAAACGATGTTTTGATCATTAAGATTTAATAAAATTTGTGTTGTTAAAGACATTCTTAGTAAAACTAAGAACTCTTTTTTAAAAAAAGTATACTTATGTACAAATGCATGGCAAGGAAAAATACAGTGGCTAACATGTACAGCCTGACTCATTCTAAGGTGCCAGCAGCCATTTGAGCCACCACTCCTTTTGCACGTTCGGTGCAAATATCAACTGAGTGAACAAAGTTGGTCACGTCTGGTACTCTGAAAAAGTTTTGACCTTCCAGTTCTGTGAAAGGGCCTCAGGTACTGCCCTTTCAGATGGACCACACTTTGTGAGAACTGCTGATCCACGTCAAGATACCCCTCAGAGGAAGTGAACATTTTCTTCCAGTTCTCTTAAAAACAAAATCAGTTACTGTGCAGTATTGTAAACAGATTATGATTTCTTCATCCATTCACTTACCCCAACTTTCTAGGACAATATCCCAGCCTATTAGTGAACATCTGGGGATATGTGTCTCACCAGCCATCAGCTCAGCTCTGAGGTTTACAGTCATCCCAGTGCTGTATTCATCCCAGTGCTGTATTATGGGGGTTTCCAGATGGCACTGGTGGTAAACAACTGGCCTGCCAATGCAGGAGATGTAAGAGATGCATGTTTGATCCTGGTTTGGGAAGATCCCTGGAAAAGGAAACGGCAACCCATTCCAGTATTCTTGCCTGGGAAATCCCATGGACAGAGGAACCTGGTGGGCTACAGTCCGTGGGGTTGCAGAATCGGACCTGACTGAAGTGACTTAGCACGCAGCATGCACACAGTGCTGTATTCATAGTGGTGTTTTTTTTGTTTGTTTGTTTGTTTTTTAATGCAGAACAGGGTCTGAATTTTGAAGGTGATCACTTGGGGCGGATTATCTCCAAATCTAATGAAAATGTCTCATGTTCACTTTTTACAGATGTTCTGTGAAGGAGGTTCCAGATGGGACCAAGGAAATTGAGAACTACATAAAGGAGAGAGCAGTTTGCTCTAGGGTTTTCAGCTGGAGGTCTAGACAAGCAGTTACAGTTCTTTGGTGGTTTTGTTCTTTTCTCCTTTCAGATCTCATCGCTGTGGGATGTGAGTTCAACGGGGTGCATTATCAGAATGGCCAGGTGTTTCAGCCCAGTCCCCTGTTCAGCTGCCTGTGTGTCAGCGGGGCCATCGGATGCACACCTCTGTTCATACCAAAGCTGGCCAAGAGGCACTGCTCTGGGGCTAAAGGTGGAGAGAAGACTGATCAGTCAAAATGTGGCCTGGGGTCGTCACAGAAACAGCTCTCAACAAGCTACAAAACAATGCCAGGTGCTGGTTATGTAGAACTAGTTCTCACGTCCGACTTTGCCTGGTTTTCTTTCGTGTTCCTTTTATGTACCAAGGGACTCAGTACGCACTTAACTGATGGGTGGTCAGTGTGAGATTTAGTTTGAGTGTGCCATTGTACTTGGTCTTTGCCTCAGGCAGGTATGCTTTAAGTATCTGGAAAGGGAATTTTATAGTGTTTTAGATTTTTTTCCTTTTTTTTTTTTTTGTTTTGGTCAGGTGGCTTTGCAGGAAGGATCTCAGTTCCCCAACCAGGAATTGAACCCAGGCCATGGCAGTGAGAGTACTGAATCTTAACCACTAGAGAACTCCCAAACTATTCCAGTTTTCTACTAGGTCAGGAAATTCTTCTAAATTACTACCTCTACTTATTTCCATTTAACCTCTCAGGGCTTCCCAGATGGTGCTAGTGGTAAAGAACTCACCTGCCAGTACAGGAGATGTTAAGAGATGTGGGTTCAATCCCTGGATCAGGAAGATCCCCTGGTGGAGGGCATGGCAACTCACTCCAGTATTCTTCCCTGGAGAATCCCACAGACAGAGGAGCCTGGCAGACTATAGTCCATAGTGTTGCAAAGAATTGGACACAACTGAAGTGACTTAGCATGCTCATGCATAGGAAAACTGACCGAATATTGTTGACATGTACCCTAGCCTGGAAAAACTTTCATTTGTATTATTATGGGCAAGAAGTATGAACTATCCAGTTCCAATACAACTCTTCTGTATGGTAAAAGCAGAAATGAAAGGCTACTGATTAAAAATATTAGAGGGTATGTGTTGAATTTGTAAATATTTCTAAAAATAGATAAAATTACCCTTTCCTTCACTCTGAAAGTGAAGCTTAATAATTACCAGCCTCTAAATAAATGTGCACACAGGCATCTTTAAGTAGGTTGCCCAGGTATGTGAGGAGTCAGAAACTTATAGTGAGATTTTGCATTACTCAGCTGGAGCACCTGGCCATTTATAGTTGGTGTCACTGTATTCGTGACCCTTGTATTTGGTCTGCTCTGAGTTAGCACCTTATTTAGGTGCTGGAGTTTTTGGGGGGACAGAGTTTTCAAAATTGCCAGCAGCTGAAGCACAGGTGAAGGACTCAAAAGGGGGCAAAACTCATGCCTGTTATTATTCACATCCGTGTTTTCATCCAGAAATCAAGACTGGCTTTTTCTTGAAACTTAAAGCTTAGTAAATGAAAGGTGCCATGGAAATATGGAGTATTTATATATGCTAAAGACTCCTAAATTCACTTGTGTTATGGGAATAGTTAATAAAAGCAACCACAATCAGAGAAATAAGTTTTAGATCTTTAAAACCTAATCTTTAAAGGGGGAACATCCTCTGGGATTCCAATTATGACTGTTAATTCAAAAAAAATTTAACAGGCTATGGCAAATAGGCATTTACCATATGTGGCTTTTCAGCTAACAGCCTGATACTACTAATGCTGTAAAACTTTTTAAAATTATAAGCCAAATTCTTTTTTCCAAATAGACAAAATCAGTTGATTTTCTGCATTGAATCTGTGTGACAAGTTTTTAGGACCCATTTGTGAACCTCCCTGATGAGACCAACTTAGAGCAGCAGTTGTCCCCAGGTCATTGGAAAAGACTCTAATGCTGGGAGGGATTGGGGGCAGAAGAAGGGGACGACAGAGGATGAGATAGCTGGATGACATCACCAACTCGATGGACGTGAGTTTGAGTGAACTCCGGGAGTTGGTGATGGACAGGGAGGCCTGGCGTGCTGCGATTCATGGGGTCGCAGAGTCGGACACGACTGAGCAACTGAACTGAACTGAAAGGCCTTTGGATCAAATTGGTCTCATTTGTAAAGTTAGAGTGGCTTCAGTGGATTCACTTGGAACCTGGTGGAGGACACATCAGATGGTCATTCTTAGTGGTTAGTGCTTTGCTACAAAAAATTAGACTCTCCCAAGTGCTGTTTATTAATATATATATATATAATTAATATATATATTATTAATAATAAAGACCTAAATTTGTTTCAGAGGAAGTATACGTTCAGTTTAATATCTCTTGCTTACCTTTAAAACTGTACTTACGGGCCCAAACAAGCTTGGCTTTTAAAGTGAAGCACAAGGACACACACATACTTTAAGATGTATTTGTCTAGTAACTTAGTTAATTCCAGAGTCCACGGTTGGAATCTAGCTTTTACTTGGACAGCAGGAAGCATGCAATGACTTGATGCCTCTATGCTTTACTCACTGCTCATTAGACACTAAACTTTTACAATTTCTTCCAGTTTTCTTGCCCTTAAATGGATGCTAAGCACATTTCCTGAACTGCAGCTCTTGGCTTAACTCTGAGGGGGATTACTGGTAACACGACAATCTAAGCTGCCTTTATTTATTGCAGATGCGCCAGGCTTTTACCCTGCTTCCTGCGCTGATGCCTTTAAACTGCTGCCTGCCTTCCAGGTATCTCCATTTTTCTGCTTCCTCTCCCTCAGTTCTGTGTGCAGTTGCAAGATGCTACTGTAATAAAACTGACAAAGTATCAAAGTATCATTGTATTCAAAGACAGCATATACTTCCAAGTGACTGATATTTCCTATCAAGAAGGCATGGGGAGCAGTCCTTTTTAAATTGACATTTTAAAGTAACGTAGCCAGCATTTTGCTGTGTTCAATTGCAGACTCAAATCTCTACCTTACTTCGGAAGCACCCACTTTAGAATGTATATTAACCTGAAGGAAATGCTTTCCATTCATTCTGAAGTGGCAGGCAATGTCTAGACAATGGAAAGGTTAGGCCTGATACCACAGGGAATTTAACAATTAAACTGAATAAAATAGATGGCACATTTTTCATGACTTAGTATATGATTATTTAGTGTAGAGAATCTTCTAAAGACTAGATTTTTAAGTGGTGAAAAAAATAACTGGTCTCATTGACAGTTGAATTCTCAGATTTAACTTTTGTATTTTAGATTTTAATATAACCATGAAATTTAATAAGACCACATTGTCTGATTAATATCCTGAATTCCCTAATCCGACTCATGTCTGTTTCAACATCTGTTGAAAATATCATCAAGCATAAGCCAATAAGCAGAGAAAAGGTGGCTGTCCATCAAAGTATACGCTTGTTTAGTACTCAGGGGGTGGGCTAAGCAGAAAGAAGTAAATGGATATTTTACCCAGTTTCTCAAAGATAGTGCATTTTTATTCCTAAGCTACTGGACTATAATATTTGGTCAAAAGATAATTTGGGGAGTAGGGAAAATAGAATAATTAATTAGACCATCAGCTTAATTTATTCAGAGTTACATTATATAAAGTTCAGATCTGTAAACTATTAGCTTAAAAGTCAGGATTAAAAATTATCTGCATGAGTACATACATATTTAAGTACATGTACTCCCCTTCCTCTATTTTAGCATATAGGAATCTCCCACTGATTTGGAAAAGAAAATGTCTTGTGCAAGCAACAAAGTGGACCCCTTGCTCCAGAACATGTGGGATGGGAATATCTAACAGGGTGACCAATGAAAACAGCAACTGTGAAATGAGAAAAGAGAAAAGACTGTGTTACATTCGGCCTTGTGACAGTGATATATCAAAGACAGTAAAGGTAAAGTTTAATTATATTTAACTGCATTATAATTCAATATTGAGACTCTTGAAAAGTGTGAGTATGTGTATGTGTGTGTTCTGGAGGTATTTGTTAATAAAACCACTTCATGAAACTCCTAGAGTCAAACCATCTTGAAGGAAGGCAAATATTAACTAGCTGCACTTTGTGGGAAAAATTTTCATTGAGCAGGGAGAAAATGTTAACCTGTGGATTCTAGAATATTCTAACAACGTAATAGTTGGGTCTCGATCAGTCTGATTTGTTGTGGTACCCCACCATGTATACTGTTTAGGAGAAGATCTTTTTCAGATTCTTTTTCCTATATTAATTTTATGTAGTGGAATCAGAACCATCAATAAAAGATTTTGGTTGCTACACTGTAATTATGAAAACAAACATATGAATAGCAGAGCAGTTCTGATCTTAAGTTATATATCACCAGCTTGGAGAGGGAACCATACCATTTCCAGAATGCTTTGCTTAGTTACTGCTTCCCAAAGGACTGTAATGTCATAATACACACTCTAAGGTTGCTTGGTGTAACTAGAGCTGGTCCTGTTTCTGGAACTAAGCAAGATGACTGTCTTGAGACTAATTTTTAGAAATGCTACAAAACCAGTCTTATCCCCAAGTTATTCCCTATCAGAAAGTTGACAGTTTCAAAGGGATTAAGATGTTTATTCATCTATCCATTTACTTAAACTGTGGTAGCTAATTCTCTAAGTCTTGGCCCTTGACATTAAACAAAACAAAGATTTTCATTTATTGTGGAACTAAGTGAAAAGCAGATAAGAAAAAAACACTGGGGAGTGGATGGAGGATGCACAGGGAGGACTTTCAAAGTCCTCTTGTGGGAGGGAATTTTAAGGTCAAAAAGGGCTGGACATGACTGAATGCAACTATTAACACCCTATTAATATTAATAAATATTAATATTAATAAAATGCAACTATTAATGCCCTAAATGCAACTACTTTCTGTGTGTATGTATAATAGTCTCTATTCTATGAAGTATCACTTTTCTGAACTATTATAATCAAGTTTAAAGAGTGACTGCTTAATGTTATCAAGTTTAAAGAGTGACCACTTAATGTTATATATCTTTTCAGATTCCCAAAGGAAAAACGTGCCAACCTACTTTCCAACCTGTCAAAGCTGAAAAATTTGTCTTTTCTGGATGCGCAAGCACTCAGAGTTACAGACCCACTTTCTGTGGCATATGCTTGGATAAGAGATGCTGTGTGCCTAATAAGTCTAAAATGATTACTGTTCAATTTGATTGCTCAAATGAAGGGTCATTTAAATGGAAGATGCTGTGGATTACATCTTGTGTGTGTCAGAGAAACTGCAGAGATCCAGAGGATATATTTTCTGAGCTCAAGATTCTATAAAATGAAGCACAAGGAGGAAAAGTTAAGGTTAATCATGTTATTACATCAAAATTTAAAATGGTATTAAGAGGGTAGCAAATTTGCCTTATTAGTTTAAAACAGTAAGAATGCCTGGATGTTCTCAGATAACTGTATTTAAAGCATTAGAAGCTTAAAAAAAGGTTCTCCTAAAAATATATGTAAAATATGAAAACCTTAAAATTGAGCTCTTAAAATGTATAGTTATGTAATAGTTGGTTCTGTCTACATATTCCATGAAATGAAAAATTATACAATTTACAAGAGAACATTTTATCCTATAAGATTTTCTAGATTAAATCTTAAACAGGAGTAAGATTAAGCTGTAAATATATTTATTATTTCCATTGCCCTATCCTGAATATCAATTAAGATTTCTTTTGGAAGGAAAAAATGGAACTTCTTTGACCACTGTTGACAGTTATCTAAATTTTTATACCAAACTGTAAAAAATTTGATTTCCAAGGTAAGAACCAAGAGCAGTACACTTACTTTGAAAAGGAAATAAATTAAAAAAAGAACACTAAAGAAAGCACACAAGATTTTTTTTTGGCTTGAAAATAAATTTTCTCAAAATTACTTCCTTAAATGGTAAGTCCATCAGTGAATTTGAAATATATAATAAATTAATGCTGAAGACTAAAACTGGAGATTTATAGTAATTGGAACACTTTCACTAGACTATTAAATTTACTGCAAAGTTTCAAAGAAAGTATCAAGCTTAATAATATTCTGTTTGCTATATAAATAGTGACAATCAAAACTGATAACAAGGAACAGTTTTAAAATGTGAACATTTATTATTACAAAATCAACTGGTTTGATTAAAAAAACATTTTATAATAACTTAATACAAATACAATTGTAAACTGTGATTCTTTTGAGTGCAAACAAGTGGTTACCCAAAGAAGAAATAAAACCTCCTTAAATTGTAATAAAATCTATTCCTGAAGTTAGTGGCTGTTACAAAAGAAATATTTATATTATGTTCTACTCCTGTATTTACTTTTAAAGAGTCAGAATTTAAACAGACTATGAAAACAAATTATAAATATAAAAATATCTGTACAAGATTTTTTTTATTACAGACATGATTATCTCTGTATAAATGACTAAATATGAGACTATAAATAAAGTAAAATGTTGAGCTCTGTTCTCTTAATTTTAGAAAACAAGACTGTTTTGGAAGACAAATGTTTGACGTTAGGGCACTAGTACTTGATGATACCATTGTGTGAAATCAGCCAACAAATTGTAATTAAGTGGAAACCATTCTAAAGACAGTCTCCCCAATATGAAAAACACATTAGGCTTTCTGAATCACAAAAATTCTGAAACAGAAAGGTAAAGGGGTAAAAAATGTGCAATTAAAAAAAAAAAGTTTTATCTTTGGGGTTTCTTTTTCACATAGCTACGTTTAGTCTAGGTAAATCTTCCACAGGCATGCTTTTTGTGGCATCCAGTTGGTTATATTCCTGTATAAGTGCTGATAAAGATGACACGGCTTCTGTGAAACAGCTTTCCTCCATCCCTTCGATTTGTAGATAGTGATGAAGATGAGCCTATAAATAAAAAAACCAACGCTGACCAGTTTTAGGAATTTAATACAGACAACTATCCTATAATGTAAATATTCTTATTAAAATGATAGTTCACTCAGCTTTACAAGGGAAATGAGAACCCAAATCCTACAAACCCATGAGATTTCTCATTTAGAGTGTGAGTAAGCCTCTCCTCTTCAGTTAAAATCAATACATTGATACAGCAAACAGGATCACGCCTGATTTATATTAGTTCTGTATTGCACGCCTGTAATTCTTGAGAATACCCCTTGCGTGTGCTTAGTCGCTCAGTCGTGTATGACTCTTTGCGACTCCATGGACTGTAAACAGCCAAAATAAACACACAGTTGAAAGGTGTACTGATGGTTACCTTCTTCTTGTAGAGCCTTAAGAATCTCTCTCTCAGTTCTATGAAGGTAGGCTTCACGCACGTGTTGTTTGCTAATGCTAATAATGAATGGGAATGGCCCACGGGAGGTACTGAACACAAGCTGGTCTTCCAGCCTTCTTGATTCCAGGAGACAAACTGTAGAGAAGGTTTTAATCTGAGATGGAAAAACTCAAAGGTAAGAATTAAAGTGCTAAAATGTCTGCCATATTATGGCCGCCCACATTAGTTAAACTAGGATGTTACTAATGGTACCATTCTAAGTGCTTAGATTATAATGTAGGTATCTAATTTTTAATACTAGCAGTATCAAAGTATAGTCTGACAGTGAACTAAGGGATGTTAAATTGGCTGTAATGGTGATTCAAGAAGCTAGAAACATTCTTTAACATTAGAAATCTGGGGATGAAAAGGAAAAAAGGTATTATAATTTTCCTTGCTTTGAAATTCAATAAAGCAACTTCACTAAAAGACTGTCAATAAATAGTAAAAGAAACTAAGAAGCAGTGTAGTAGTGGTGGTGATAATAAACACAACAATAGTTAAATTTCCTGAACACTTACACATTAAATGATGAGAAGATAACATCTCATCATTTAATGTGCATAACATAATTAACAACTTTGGACTATTATTTTTTTCTAAATTTGAGGAAAAATAAGGCTCAGGATGGCTAAGTAGCTTGTCAAGGTCACACTTCAGTTGAAGTTCACAACGCTACTTAACTACATGCTCCACAGCTGCAAACAGCACACATAACACATTATCTTGAGAAGTATAAAATCGAACCTTTCGATGTTTCTGCGAAGATCAGAAATTTGTACATTTCCTCTAACCATGAGGGCACAGGCGAGGTAGAGACTATGTCTGGGGTCAGCTCGAATTAGCTGGTGATCTTTACTAAAGGCATCTGAAAACATCTGATCCAGCCTAGAACAATGGAAGAGTCATTGTTTATACAAATATTATATCATTCTTCTATCTGTAACTATAAGATGAAAAGACAGTCATCTGTAGGTAAATAAACCACACACAATTATATTCTGAATCTCAGCTATCATTTTCTCAAAGCAATCTGGGTAAATATGAGGAGAGGAAATCAAGCAATTGTGAGGGGGGTGATAAAGCTTCTGCAATATACTGGTGATTTCAGATAGCTACAAAATGTTGACTAAATCATCAGTTAACTCTGTAGTACTAATGTCTAAAACTTACATCACTATCACTTAGTTCAATATGCTTATCTACTTCATAATATCAGAACTATCAAAACTAATTAAAAACCTATTAAGACTACTGTCTATAAAATATATCACAAATTAGTTAGGAATAATTAAGAGGAAACTATCAAAGGACCATACTAAGTTCTCTAAAAGAGACACAGCTTTCTACTATTATTCCTGAAAACGGATACTTTTAAGTGAAGGAAGTCTTTTAACTTCTTTTATTCTTTAAAGAGAGGAAGATAAAAGTGACTGATGAAGTTTATATAATAATACAGGCTCCCAGGCCTTTAATATGGCCCCAGTCTGATTCTTAAATCCTACTTAACTCAATACAAGTATGATTAAGTTCTTTTGATAACTCTAGCCAGAACTCTGTGTGTTGAATCTGCAGACTGTCTAGGAAGAGCCACAGAAATTGCACTATGCTGCCATTTCATTCAGTAGATATTTACTAAATGCCAAACACCATTCTAGGTGCAACAGACCCAGCAGTGAACAACAACAATTCCCTACTCTACTGGAGGCTATATTCTATTCTCATTCTTCTCTAGTAAGAAGGATAGAGGACTCTCTCAGTGGATGGTGAGCTTTGGAGGACTTATGATTCCTCTACTGTGTTCAAAATTTTGGTATGTGCTTTTGGACATTTAATCCAGAAAAGGTTAAGAACCACTATACAATAAGCAGGCAAACTCATTCTTGATTTACTATTTGTCAAAAAACTTAACAATTAGCAAGGAGCTATTTATAGTTCTTGGCGTATTTATATTTACACTAGAAATAAGGAATCTAAAGGAGCATATACACATTCCAATATGTGTTTTTCTATTTTCATTGATAAAAACGGACTAGATGACATTTATTAATACAAAGCACAACCAAAAATCATTCTTAGTTATTGGAGACTACTAATACATTAAAGTTTTAAAACTATGCCTTTTAACAGTATAATTTTAAAACAATTTATCATTTGCTTAAGGATAAATATGTTTGTATGTAGATATGGTGGCCTTTGAAATACCTCTAGTATAGCAGAGGCAAAAAGGAGACGAACACAAAGCTAGAAAGAGCATTGTGATTAGTTTCTTAAGAGTCTAACATTTTTAAAGTTCTCTACAGATTTTCCTAACATGTTTTAATTAAAAACAAACCTTTAACAAGTTATAATTATATAAACAAACATTTTAAATGTTGACATGGTATTTTTATCAAAATATACCAAGGAGGATTATGCTGAAATTAATTAGAAATTACATGTCTTTAGCTTTTAAGGATTAACTTTAAATGTCTGGATAATCATAACTGTACAATAAAGAGTTTGCACCACTTTACCTTCTGTATGTCCACAGTGAAGGTGTATCTTTCACCAATATACTCATTTTTAATATGCTGGGCTGATAATAAAAGCAAACGTTTATGGTTGACTCCCATGTTCAATAAACTGTGCAAGTTGCTTAAGCTCATTAGCATCTCACACAGAAAAAGAGACTGTGCCTACTAGTTGGCATAGTTGGCTATTTGCTCAAATAAAATTTAATCAATATCACTGTGACATTTCACAATATAGAATTAGCTTGACAAAATTTAAATTTAAACTCTTAAAAAAAGATCTGTAATCTAGTTTTCACTTTATCACTTACATACTTCCCTCTAAAAGAGTTTATTTTATTTTTTGGGCTGTACAGTGAAGCATGAGGGATCTTAGTTCTCCCAATAGGGATGGAACCCAGGCTGCCTGCAGTGGAAGCTTGGAGCCCTAACCACTGGACTGCCAGGGAATTCCGATTTTCCTCTAACAGAGTCTGACAAGACCTTTTTCCTCAGTCAACTGTGAATGTCAGTGTGACCTTATCAAGTTCATCATCACTGTATATACTATGTATTATTCAACTACATTTTTTGTTAAGTAAATTGATATAACTTTTATACTTAAATTACAAAACAAGGTATTCTGGAAATGATATATAACAACTGTAACAGAGAAAATCAGGAAAGGAGTACGTCAAGGCTGTATATTGTCACCCTGCTTATTTAATTTATATGCAGACTACATCATGAGAAATGCTGGACTGGATGAAGCATGAGCTAGAATCAAGATTGCTGGGAGAAATATCAATAATCTCAGATGTGCAGGTAACACCACCCTTATGGAAGAAAGCAGAGAGGAAATAAAGAGCCTCTTGATGAAAGTCAAAGAGGAGAGTGAAAAAGTTGGCTTAAAACTCAACATTCAGAAAACTAAAATCATGGCATCTGGTCCCATCACTTCATGGCAAATAGATGGGGAGACAATGCAAACAGTGAGAGACTTTAGACAGCATATTAAAAAACAGAGACATTACTTTGCCAACAAAGGTCCAAACATTCAAAGCTATGGTTTTTCCAGTAGTCATGTATGGATGTGAGAATTGGACTATAAAGAAAGCTGAGTGTTGAAGAATTGATGCTTTTGAACTGTGGTGTTGGAGAAGACTCTTGAGAGTCCCTTGGACTGCAAGGAGATCCAACCAGTCCATTCTAAAGGGAATCAGTCCTGAATATAGACTGGAAGGACTGATGCTGAAGCTGAAACTCCAATCCTTTGGCCACCTGATGCAAAGAACTGACTCTTTTGAAAAGACCCTGATGCTGGCAAAGATTGAAGGCAGGAGGAGAAGGGGATGACAGAGGATGAGATGGTTGGATGGCATCACTGACTCAATGGACATGAGTTTGAGTCAACTCTGGAAGTTGGTGATGAACAGGGAGGCCTGGCGTGCTGAAGTCCATGGGATCGCACAGAGTCGGACACAACTGAGCGACTAAACTCAACTGAATAGAGCAATATCTGTAGGCCTTCTACGGTGCTAGACTGTGGTAAGAGCTTTAAAAGATACTCATATTTAATACACCCAAAACGCATATGAGGTAGGTACTTTGACTCTCATTTTTAAAGATGAGAAAACTAAAAGTTCGTCTCCTGCCCAAGGTCCTGTAATGAGTGACAGAGTTAGCATTCATGCTTAAGTATGTCAGACTTCAAAGCTGTTAAATCTTTTTCAATAAAAATCATATCTTTAAAATTCAGTTATTAGATTTAATTTCAAACAACTTAATGTTCAGATTTTTAAAAAGACTATTTAAAAAATTTTTATTTTAAACTGACTTCTGAAGCAGCATTCACTGAATAGAAAAAGGCTGTCATCAACTATTTTATATACTTCTCACAAAGAAGATGACATGTAGAAACAGCTAGAGTTATTATATACTTATCTCTTAAAAATGTGTTTATTTTTAAAGTAATCTGAATCCTCAAGTAATTGAAATACAGTTACTACATCTTACCTTCGAGGAGGAATGTTAACATCTGCCAGTGTATACAGAGGTGTTAGGCTTGAAACAAGATAATGCAGTTGAGGAAAAGGAACTAAATTCATGCTGATTTCATTCAGGTCCATATTAAGGGATCCTTCAAACCTGGCAGAGCTAAAAAATTAACATTAAAACATGAAAAATATTAATGTAGCTTGATTTAGTCAGCAGGCACTTTCTTACTTTCTTACACTGTACTTCAGTAGAGAATAAATGCTTTTTCTGTATTACTGAAATTTAGTATCATGAACATAATGTATAAAGATAATTAAAATATAACACAACATCTACAGCAATTATTTCTGGATTATCTAAAGTATAACCAGACACATGACCACAGTTGTTAATTATATACATAAATTTTTACTTAAAACAGATTTCAGATTGAATCAAATACATATAGTTCAATAGTTAATTCTATAAATCTTACTATTAATAAATTCCCCCAGGGTTTGCTTATATGTGCTATAATTTGGAATAATGCCAAAGTAGTCTTTTAGATCAAAGTCAAACAAATATTTTGGACCAGCTAATAAAGTTATATATCAGCTGGTTTAAAAGGTTAATTTACAGAAAGGAAAAGAAAAAAGTTTGCTTTTGTCTAACCAAAGTGTTTCTCAAGTATATCTCCCACAAAACCTATTATCATTTAACACCTATTACTATTTCATGGAATGTACTTGGGGAAAATGCTGCTCTGGAGTCAGTGAAAATAAAATTCTGATCTATCATTCAAAGATCTGAAAATACTAGACAAACTAAAATTTTTTAAATAAAATTTTTAAAGAAGTTTCTATAACTTAGACTAACTGAAAAATGCTACTGTAAAACATCATCAAAAGCACAGTGAAGTTTTAAACTGCCCTTCGGTACACTGTGAATAGAATTACCTTGTTAAATTGAGCAGCAAATTTGCCACAATGTTGTTCATTGCATCGAAAGGTTTCTCCTGCCGATTTTTAAAAACTCCAGTACTTGAAGTAACCAGACTCTTTGGCTTTATAGCTGCACCCAACTTTCCAGAATTCACCATGAGGTCAATTTTGCTAATGATGTCAAATAAAGACTTTTAAGGGAAAAATATTGGGAAAGAAGCTAATTAAGAAGGGAAGACATAGATGACAATTCTTCCAGGAAGACAAAAAAAATCAATTTAAACTTATTTTTTCTCTTAGATGGAAAGGCTGAAAAGTGGAGATTGTTTCACATAAACACACAAGCATGACACAGCCTGAATGTATACACAATATGTCCGTAAATTACAATGCCATTTCTTACTTGGTTGTCAATGGGCAAAACACAGTCTGCATGCTCATTAAGTTCCTTCATTGCCAAGATGCTATTGTAAGGTGAGGTTATGACATCATCCTCACCAGAAGGATAAATTGAAGTCACGAATCTGTATACTTCTGGGAATTCATCCTCGAGCACCTTTAAAAGAAATGTGCCAAGTCCAGATCCTGTTCCTGAGGATTAAGATTTCAAAAAGAAAACAGCATAAATGGTTCAGAATGTAATTGTAAAGAACCTGAATTTCTGTGGGGTATTTTTGGTAAAAATATTTATTAAATACAATTTTCAACTCATACCTGTGATTATATATATATATTATCTAATTAATTTCAGATAAAGAAATGAAGACAATATAGGTAGTGAGACTCAAAGTCATGAATTCAATCTCAGGGTCTGGCTATGATGATAAGAGACCTTTCTACACTTCACACTTTTTTACATTTAAATTATATCTATACGGAGAAGGCAATGGCACCCCACTCCAGTACTCTTGCCTGGAAAATCCCATGGACAGAGGAGCCTGGTAGGCTGCAGTCCATGGGGTCGAGAAGAGTTGGACACGACTGAGCGACTTCCCTTTCCCTTTTCACTTTCATGCACTGGAGAAGGAAATGGCAACCCACTCCAGTGTTCTTGCCTGGAGAATCCCAGGGACGGGGGAGCCTGGTGGGCTGCCGTCTATGGGGTCGCACAGAGTCAGACACGACTGAAGTGACTTAGCAGCATATGATGCCAAGAGAACTGATCGAAGAGTAAAAAATTCACCTGAGACAGTGTTCAGTCTACACTTGATGTTAAGCAACTTAAAAAAACCAAACTATCTTGACATCTTTAGTGTAGCACCTACGTAATCTTAATGATGAATGGTATCATGACATGAAGCAACTTAAAACACGGAGTTAAAACGGTTTAAAGCTAAGCATGACCAATTATAATTTACATAATTTTAAAACAGGAAACTTTTTTACTATCTGTCTAAAAGCAGAAACTCTAAGAATTCCATTCAGGTAACTTTCTGACACACAGAGTTCTATTTACACAAATTCAGATATTTTTAAGAACTTAAAACTTAAAGAGAGAGAACTGTAATCCTTTATCCTGGTGGTTTTCAAAGTATGGCTTGTGAACCGTTAGTGGGTTATAAACCTAATTTATAAGACCACGACTAGTATTCTCTTTTCTTAAATGAAACAAAAGAAATATTAGTAAGTCACATATAGTGTGGGTAAATAATCTGTTTTAGTTTGTACATGTTTGTGTGTGTGTGCTGGGCTGTGATATAAAATGTACTTCTTGCTATTCTGATGAAAGAAAAGTTTAAAAGCCAATGCTCTAACCCCATGTGAATAAATATTAAAAAGTTATGATGTTAAAAATATTAGATGAAAGTGATGGAGATTTTTTGGGTTAAAAAGAGATTTTTTTGGGTTAATCCTTAATAAGGACTTTCTAAACATTATAAAAACCAAAGCCATTACAGAGAAAGACAGTTTTGATTCCATTAAAAATAAAATTCCTCTTTCCATATATATGGAAAAAAAAGGCAAACCAAGAAAAAAATCTTCAAAACATATGATGGAGGACTAAATTTCTTTAATAAAGAGAGTTACAAATCAACAGTAAAAAACATGAATAATGCAATGGAAAAATGAGCGAAGGATAGAAATTATAATAATTATTACAATAAAATAAACCAAATAATAAACTAAATTGCAAATAGATATAAAGATACTCAATATTTCATCTAATTAAAAATGCAAATTAACACAATATAATTTTGAATATATTAATGTCTTATAATATGCAGTGTTGGTGACAGTGTGGGGAAATAAGCTCTTATAAATTGCTGCTAATAATACAGATTGGTGCAGTATTGTGGCAAGATACTTTAGTAGTATCAATCAAAACTTAAAATGTACCAACAAACCTTGGTTCCACTTTCCTATCTTGGAATATTGTTTACAGCTATTGTGGCACAAACGAACAAAGATGCAGATACCAAATGTTCGCTGGGGAACTTTATGTCGTAACTAAAAACCATGGTCAATTTGACATCCATTAATGAGGAACTGGCTTCAAAAATTATATATTTACACAATCGGACAGGGCTGATATTGAAAAATGTTCAGAAACAAGGTGAAAATATGGTAGAGTAATACGTATTGCATGATCTTGTTTATGTAAAAACACACAAAATGTGCACAGAAAATATCTGGAAGGAGAGACACTGGCAAACTTGACTATCTGTGAGGAGAGAGATTAGGGATTAGATGTGGGAAAAGACTTCATTTTTAATCTTCAATATTGTTTCAAGTATATTTGCCATTTTCAGTGAACTATGAATAAAGTACAATCTACTGAGATTCTGAGTAATAAAGGGATATAAAAAGGTACCATAAAGAACTATAAATCAAACTGATATTTTTTGGAAAACTTACTCAAAATCTGCAGGTTAATTATGTCAGTAGAAAGAAAACTAGTTTCTTAATTTAATTATTATAATGGCCTTCTAAAGGCATGGTTACACTGCAATTTTAATTTTCAAATACTATCATACTGAATAATAATGAAAGTCAATTGTACATAACCTGCTGAATATAAAAATCTTAATCTCAGCTTGGAGGAAAAAAGTGTGGCAAATTTTCTTTTAAAATAGGCTAATTCTCTTTTGAAATTAACAAATTATGATCAGTTTCTACTTCATGGAACAGAGGAGCAAAATACTTCACTTGCAAGGTACAGGCTTCCCTGAGAAAGAAAGCAATGCAGATCATTTATTCTAGGTTAAGGTGGTTAATTACCATGTAAGGAATGATTTAAAGGAGCTAAGAGGATTTATTTTACTTATTTCTCTTATTGAACACAAGAAAGGGCTGAAGGTGGTTAAAGAAAGGGTACTGATATTCTTCTGCAAGCACATCTATGAATATGCACAAATAATTAGCTCTAGTTAGGATGCAGACTCACATAAGGAAACTCTTAGGAGAAAGGCAGCATTCTCAAAAAGCTCATACTGAAATCTACTTTCCACTAAAGATAGAAGAAAAGCTTTTTCAGATTCAGTTCTATTGGCTCTTTAAATGCTTTTAAGTTTGTAAAAAATGGTCAGAGTGACACAATTTGACAAAAATTTAAGATAAAAAGCTGTTATGTACATGCACTCATAAACATACTCTTAATTCTTAATGGTTCTATCTTTTTAAAGTAAAGGCCTGAAATGTTGGCAAAATGAATACCCACTTGCATTTTCACACTGTAATAGACAAATGATTGAATAATTTTACCTCCTCCCATGGAATGTATTATAAAAAAACACTGCAAACAATCACAGTGCTCTGCTGACTTTCTGAGCTTCTCTAAAATCTTTTCCTGATAAAGACTGCCAAAGACTTTGTGACCCACAGCCCTAGAAAAAAGAATACAGATTAAAAAAAAAAATCTTGCATTTATTATTTCAAGATTTTATTATTTCTGACTTAAAAGACTATAAACTTGAAAAGGTATTTTTACCATTTTAAGTAAATTCTATTCCTGTTTAATATCAATAAATCATATTATATAATCTCAAAGATATTTGGTAGAAAATTGAGCAAATAAACACACACACACACACATATATATATTTAAAACTATAATCCAAAAATAACCTGGTAAGATAGTTCACTATCAATGGATATTAAACTACAGTTTTTAAAATTTATCTTAAGGTATAAATACAACAAAATGAGTTTTAGTTACATAGATTTTTTTCCTCATCTTCACTTAATCTCTGACTATGGTGTATGTTATGTATTAAAAAGCAGATTGTGGTCAACTAGAAAGACATGAAAAATAAAAAATTCTAAATGGACCTTAGGCTTAAAATATGAGAAAAACATCGGTCACATCATGTTAGTACTAGATGAAATGCCACACACTTCGTCTGGTACTAATATTCATGAGGCTCTGCAAGCCTTTTTGGTTGCCCAGATTTGCAAGTATTATTATGGTGAACTGAAATATAAGAATGACTTCCACACAACATGTGGTCAGGTGTAACTCAAAAGTTACAGAATAAGTTATACATGCTGGTTTGCATCTCGGTATTTGTATGATTATTTTCTATTAAATCTGATTGACAGGAAAACTTTAATAGTGTCTTTACTATTACCTATAGTAATAGGTAAGATAACAGTTTATACTTGCAGTTTTTGTCACTACCTAGCATTTATGAAGAATCAAATTACAAGGAGAAATTTTAGTAAATGAATTTTTCATGATTCATCTTTTTCTTTAAAAAAAAAAAAAGAGAGAGAGAGAGAAACAACTAGGATGCAGATAGCCTCCAAGCATTGTGAAACACCATCATCTATGAAGGAAAAGATGATGGGCTGAAAGGCCTAGTGTGAGGCATAGCAAATTACATCTTGCTTTCATGTCAGTAGGACCTAACAGAATGAAACAAAGATTCCTCATGTTTTTCAGATGACATTTGATTTTTACATTCGGCAAAATCTCACCAATTATTCCCCGAGCCAGAAATATCAGTGATGAGCTGCTTACTATCAAATACATCTCTCAATGGTCCCTGAAGAATTTCATTTACTACCCCTTCCTCCATGTCAATCAAAACAGCCTGAGAAAGAGAAATAAAATGTAATCAGCATATTTTTCTTTAGTCACTCTATAAATAAAAATCACTTTTGAGCTTATAGTTGCATTTTTCTTTTTATAATTTTAACCCAATCAAATCTTTGAGGCTTTTATATAGAATTTGTTACAAAAATTAAAAAATTAATTTCACTCTGCTCCAAAAGTGGAATACAATGAAAAGATGGATTCTGAACCTTTATCCAAAGAATAAGAAGGAAAAAAGGGAACTGAATGATTCTCTCTGGTTTTCTAACAATTCTTTTATGCATATGCCTAGTGTTAGCTGCTTAGTCATGTTCGACTCTTTGTGACCCCATGGACTGTAGCCCATCAGGCTCCTCTTCCATAAAATTTTCCAGGCCAGAATACTGGAGTGGGTTGCCATTTCCTTCTCCAGGGGAAAGTACGGATAGCTATAGTAAAAGTCACTCAGCCATGTCTGATTTATGTGCCTATGTGACTATAAATTTCTTGAGAACAAGGTCTCAGAAGTCTAGACGGTAACCTTAACCAGAAAAAATTCTCAATGAATGTAGGGTGCATTAATGTATTTGCTCACTAGGTACAACCATGCTATTCTTTATGAAATCACAGCTGAAAACTGTCCAGTTCAAATCAGTAAACTACTTATATGTGCAAAGCCAAGGTACTGGACAGATGTCAAAGATGACGACGGTGTCCCTCTCCACCAGTAAACTCACAATAAAAATTCACAAACTCATAAATGCCACAAGCTTTACTGGCATGGGAGACAACATCTATTACTAAAAAGAAGATGAGAACCTCCTGAAGTCAATTTTGAGAGAATCACCATTTTCATAGTCACTTAGCACTAAACCCTGACAGTTTATAACTCTTTCGATCTTTCCTTTGTCATATCAGACCACTGTTTCTCCCTTGGAAGTTAATGGCAATTGGAAGGAATTATTCTCCTCACTTAGCCAGCCTAGGTCTGGAGTCACAGCTTCTAAGATTTGATGTTTATTATTTTATTCCAGAGCTGCCTGTTGATAGCTATCAGGCCTTTCAGCCTTCCCTACTTGTAATACAGGATTCACCAAATTCTGAGTGTTTGCCTGTTAACCTAAGATATTGGACACAGGGGAGGAACCCAACTACCAAGTTATCGTTTAAAGTTTAGACTCTTCAGTGATAGTAACCATATGATACCAAGACTACTAAGGAGAAATGCAAGAAAACTTTCTAGGAAAAAAGTCAAAGGCTACAGAAACATGCTGATTTACCCTTTCCCAACAGTGTTTCCTCCATTTCCCACCTTGCTCACTGGTATGGTGGTGAGAAAGAGCTCAAACTGGGAGTGGACTAGGAAAAGTCAACATTTCTTTATCGCTGAGTAAGATCTGGTAGGGACTAACATACTCCCTAAGGCATGAACTATACCAAAGGTTAATCAATTATTCTAATTAGGTTAATCAATTATCCTAATAAGCACATGGTCTCCTAAAACACAAGGAGATGGTACCCAGGTACCACAACACTACTGTTCTCTATTCTTTCAGCCACTCCTCCAGGTCTGATTCTTATCATCTCAATTATTTCCATAGCATCTAAACTACCTTTATTTTTGTCATAATCAAATATTACTGATCAACAGTTGGAAAAAGCAGTTTGTTGCAGAGACACAATCACAGAACAGAAGTGTTGTTAGAATTAGCTTGAGACTAAACACAAGCTACTGACTAGAAGTGTTTTTGTTCAGGAGTTTTTACATGGTTATGATATGTATTCACTACAATATGGCTGAATGCATGCTTTGTATTGGGAGCAATAACTATGATGAAAAGAAATTTTTCACCATATTCAAATGAAAATTAACCTCCATGAGAATGTATTTTGGAAAAGGGAATGGCAAACCACTTCAGTATTCTTGTCTTGAGAACCCCATGAAGAGTATGAAAAGGCAAAAAGATACAACACTGAAAGATGAACTCTCCAGGTCGGTAGGTGCCCAACAGACTACTGGAGAAGAGTGGAGGAACAGCCGTAGAGAGAATGAAGAGGCTGAGCCAAAGCGAAAACAACGCCCAGTAGTGGCTGCGTCTGGTGATGGAAGTCACGTAGGGGGCTGGAAAGCAAAAGCAGGAAGTCAAGAGATATACTTGGAGTAACAGGCAAGTTTGGCCTTGGAGTACAAAATGAAGCAGGGCAAAGGCTAACAGTTTTGCCAAGAGAACACAGTCATAGTAAACACCCTCTACCAAAATGTAAGAGATGACTCTACACATGGACATCACCAGATGGTCAATACCAAAAGCAGATTGATTATATTCTTTGCAGCCAAAGATGGAGAAGCTCTATACAGTCAGTATAATCAAGACTGGGAGCTGACTGTGGCCAGATCATGAACTCCTTATTGCAAACTTCAGACTTAACCTGTAAAGTAGGGAAAATCACTAGACCATTCAGGTATGACCTAAATAAAATCCCTTACAATTATACAGTGGAAGTGACAAATAGATTCAAGGGATTAGATCTGACAGACAGACTGCCTGAAGAACTATGGATGGAGGTTTGTAACACTGCACAGGAGGTGGTGATCAAAATCATCCCCAAGAAAAAGAAATGCAAAAATGCAAAATGGTTGTCTGGGGAGGCCTTACAAATAGCTGAGAAAAGAAGTGAAAGGCAAGGGAGAAAATGAAAGATATATCCATTTGAATGCAATGTTCAAAAGAATAGCAAGGAGAGATAAGAAAGCCTTCCTCAGTAATCAATGCAAAGAAATAGAGGAAAACAATAGAATGGGAAAGACTAGAGAGCTCTTCAAGAAAATTAGACATACCAAGGGAACATTTCAGCAAAGATGCACACAATAAAGGACAGAAATGGTATGGACCTAACAGAAGCAGAAGATATTTAGAAGAGGTGGCAAGAATACACAAAAGAACTGTACAAAAAAGATCCTAATAACCCAGATAACCACAATGGTGTGATCACTCACCTAGGGCCAGAGCCAGACATCCTGGAATGTGAAGTCAAGTGGGCCCTAGGAAACATCACTACCAACAAAGCTAGTGGAGGTGATGGAATTCCAGTTGAGCTATTTCAAATCCTGAAAGATGATGCTGTGAAAGTGCTGCACTCAATATGCCAGCAAATTTGGAAAACTCAGCAGTGGCCACAGGACTGGAAAAGGTCAGTTTTCATTCCAATCCCAAAGAAAGGCAATGCCAAAGAATGTTCAAGTTACTGAACAACTGCACTCATCTCACATGCTAGCAAAGTAATGTTCAAAATTCTCCAAGCCAGGCTTCAACAGTACATGAACCGTGAACTTTCAGATGTTCAAGCTGGATTCAGAAAAGGCAGAGGAACCAGAGATCAAATTGCCAACATTTGCTGGATCATCGAAAAAGCAAGAGAATTCCAGAAAAACATTTATTTCTGCTTCACTGACTATGCTAAAGCCTTTGACTGTGTGGATCACAATAAACTGGAAAATTCTTCAAGAGATGGGAATACCAGACCACCTGACCTGCCTCCTGAAAAACCTGTATGCAGGTCAAGAGGCAACAGTTAGAACTGGACATGGAACAATGGAGTGGTTCCAAATCATGAAAGGGGTATGTTAAGGGTGTATATTGTCACCCTGCTTATTTAATTTATATGCAGAGTACATCCTGCAAAATGCCAGGCTGGATGAAGCACAAGCTGGAATCAAGACTGCCGGGAGAAATATCAGTAACCTCAGATACGCAGATGACACCACCCTATGACAGAAAGCAAAGAGGAACTGAAGAACCTGTTGATGAAGTTGAAAGAGCAGAGTTAAAAAGCTAGCTTAAAACTCATCATTCAAAAAATGAAGATCATGGCATCAGGTCCCATCACTTCATGGCAAATAGATGGGGAAACAATGGAAACAGTGACAGGCTTTATTTTCTTGGGCTCAAAAATCACTGCAGATGGTGAATGCAGCCATGAAATTAAGACACTTGCTCCCTTGGAAGAAAAACTATGACAAACCTAGACAGCATATTAAAAAGCAGAGACATTACTTTGCCAACAAAAGTCCATCTAGTCAAAGCTGTGGTTTTTCCAGTAGTCATGTATGGATATGAGAGTTGGACCATAAAGAAAGCTGATTGCTGAAGAATTGATGGTTTTGAACTGTGGTGTTGGAGAATACTCTTGAAAGCCCCTTGGACTGCAAGCTCAAACCAGTCAATTGTAAAGGAAATCAGTCCTGAATATTCACTGAAGGACTGATGCTGAAGCTGAAGCTCCAATACTTTAGCCACCGGATGCGAAGAAGTGACTCACTGGAAAAGATCCTGCTACTGGGAAAGACTGAAGGCAGGAGAAGGGAATGACAGAGGATGAGATGGTTGGATGGCATCACCAACTTGATGGACCTGAGTTTGAGCAAGCTCCAGGAGTCAGTGATGGACAGGGAAGCCTGGTGTGCTGCAGTCCAAGGGGTCGCAAAGAGTCAGACATGACTGAGCAACTGGACTGAGAACGTATTTTAGGCTTAGAGTTAAGATGGCTTTTATTATTTATCTAGACATATATTTCCCCTAAAACATTTAGACAAAAAATGCTAAATATGCAGCATTTTTAAGCACAAAATTTTTCCCCTGAAGTTTCATGGAGATATAAATGTCTTCTTAATCATATTTATATTAAATGTGGCTTAGCAAATAGTTTTTTAAAAGTTAAGAAGTTAAAGTAAAATTTTATTCTAATGATAGTTACAGAAGTACAGTTATTTTAAAAACACATGCAGTATAAGAATCCAAGTGTATACAACTTACACGTGCTTTTAAAGAACAAATTTTCCCTTTGGAAATAGTGCCACCATCACCAACCACTCTGAAAGGTAAAACATGACAGAAAGTCATAAGATAGCCCATGGGTAATGATGCTATTAGATAATAAGGTTAACTTCCATTTGTAGAGTAAAGCTACTTATAAGCCAAGAGAGGCAGACACAAAAGGCAACCAAGGGGCCATTCTTAACCTCCATCCCCCTTACCCATCTCCCATCAGGCTGAAAAAGTGAGGTACTTATTTCCCTGCCTTTGTTTGCAGTTTGGGCTGGCCATTAAATCTAGTTCTGGGTAGTGAGATAAAAAGGAGTTATTCTGGGAAGCTTTCTGATAAAAATGACCAGATGCAGCTGGTCCTTTTTCCTATCTTGAATATGAACATGGATGGGATTACTGGCAGTGGAGGCTGTCATTTTATAGTTACAAGTAAAAAAACATGAGGTCAAAAAACCAACACATGAAACAATATGACAGTATCTTGGTCTTTAGGGCACTTCTCCAGACAGAGACCATCTGATTTCCAGTTTTCTTTGAATGTGACATAACTGGATACATCTACTGTTTAAGCACCGTTAGTGAGGCTTCCTGTTGTAGCCAAACACACATCAACTAACTACCAGTTATATACTGTTGAGTATCTAAGGCTGTTTCTAGAATTTCATGTTGAAGATAAGTTACCAAAGTAACTAAATCTGTGACCACAAATAGTGTACAGGTCAATATAGTATAGTTTACAAGACAGAATATACGAAGGAAAGCTGCGTTGAATATAGATGATGCCATGGGTCAGGAGTTGATAAAATATAATCCTCAGGCCAGCTCTGACCAGCTACTTGTGAAAACAAGTTTTACTGGAACAAAGTCACATCGTTTGTTTATGTACTATCTATACCTGCATTCTGGAGAAGGTAATGGCACCCCACTCCAGTGCTCTTGCCTGGAAAATCCCATGGACAGAGGAGCCTGGTAGGCTGCAGTCCATGGGGTCGTGAAGAATCGGACACGACTGAGCGACTTCACTTTCACTTTTCACTTCCATACACTGGAGAAGGAAATGGCAACCCACTCCAGTGTTCTTGCCTGGAGAATCCCAGGGACCGGGGAGCCTGGTGGGCTGCTGTCTATGGGGTTGCACAGAGTCGGACACGACTGAAGCGACTTAGCAGCAGCAGCAGCAGCAGCACCTGCATTCATGCTATCACAGCAGACTAAATGAGATGTGGCACATGGACTTTATGGTTTGCAAAACCTAAAATATTTACCATCTGGTCCTTTATAGGAAAGGCCTGCCAACTCTTGATATAGGTAAATTCCTATCATGCTATTAAAAAGGTATGATAATTTCCTCAAATAGATAAAGAAGTATATAAAAAGATGTGGTCCTGTTCTTGAAAAAGAATTTTTGTACTACTTTGTGGAATAGATGCTGCATGTATTCACAGCACATGGAAAGAAGAGCAAGATGCCAAGGCTCTCTCTTCAAACTTGATACTAGGGAAATAAGAATGCTCTCAGGTTAAACTATAAAACAAACCAAGGAGATGACAATATAGTTATGTAAAATCACCTTATTAAGAGAGAATGTCTTCCAGGCTGAGTCTCAACTACGTAACAATAAAAGGAATATTACAGAGGGAATGGGAGTACGAATTTAGTTAGAATACTACCTACAAGGAAGTAATGCAAAGGCAAATTTGAATATCTTAATAGTATTTCAGGGAGAAGATATTACAGTGTACAAATAAGAGGAAACCTAGTCTATATGACAGATGTCTCCATATTAATAAAGATAAATAACACCAATCATCAAGTTAGGTAATATAGCTAACTTACTTTGGTCTGATTCCATGGTCACTAAGCAACCTTCTATTACTTAGATTTCCTGATACATTTCTTACAGAACAGAATGTGCCTGTGAAAGATAATAAGTATCTAGTCTTGAGTTATAGTTCCTGTTGTCCATGACTACATTGACTTTATGCTTTTTAATCTCTCATTTTAGTTTGGTTTTCTGCCTGTACTGGAGAGCACTGGACTCATTCTCAAGGTGTCAATGAAGTTTCTGAGTTTGCAAGCCTGAGGATCAAAATCTGAAATTCACCAAAAAGTGGGGCCTAACTAGCCTTCCCTGGGAGATAAATGCCTCAGATATCCAACCAACTAATTCAAAGTAGAACTGAAATTTTTATTAGATTAAAACTCATATAAACCATTTATTTTTCAGTTCAAGCCCAGCAGGTTTAGTTTTATTAAGCATTTTGAGAATGCATGAACTTCATGACTTAACATTAAAAGCTTAGAAAAAATACCCTGAACATCATACTACTCTTTCAGGTAAAAGAGTACTTACGTATTTGTGGTTGTTGTTTAGTCGCTAAGTTGTGTCCAACTCTTTTGCAATCCCATGGACTGTAGCCCACCAGGCTCCTCTGTCCATGGGATTTCCCAGATAAGAATACTGGAGTGGGTTGCCATTTCCAGGGAATCTTCCTGACTCAGGAAAACAACCAGCGTCTCCTGCATTGAGTTCTTTACCACTGAGCCACCTGGGAAGCTCTATATTTACATATACTCTTTATTAAATTAACAAAACTAATCTGACAACATCTGCTTTGTTTCTTTTGAGCACATTCTATTTGTAGAGCAAATACTCCTGACCACAAGTAATATCACAGGAATGTAAACAGTACAGTTTTCTTTCAAAAGTCAGCAATTATTGAATGCATTAACAAGATAGTCTCAGGAAAATTTTCAGCATTCCTTTTAGTGAAACTTTATTTCAAGGTCAAGTAAAGGAACGCACATTAAAGGTTCTTTTTATTTCTGGATATAAAGGAAACGTAGTCCTGCTCTGCTGAATGATATGAGAATATTAATGACAAGAGAATATGCTTTCAATAATGAGAAAAACAAACAAAAAGATGGACAACTTCTTTACAGCTATCAACTGTTATTGTCCTTTGAAAAATTGTATCCCAAACTGCTGACATAAAAATAATCATTATGCTATGTGATAAACTTTAACCCCATCTTACCTGGTATCCACATTTCTAAAGAAGCTGCTTATTGCCTCATCATAAATCCCTTTCTAAAAAGAAAAAATATATGTATTGGAGTTTGATTACATTTAGCCTCTTTTCCAAATTAAGTCCTTTTAATTTAAGGACTATTAATTTAATTATCCCACAATACTTTAAAGGCTGGCATACAGCTACAATTAAAAAAAGCAAATAATCATAAAATGCTTAGATTCATTCTTCCAATCTAGAGGAAATATCGTGAGATCTTTGGATTAAATTCAGCTGACGGTATTGAAGAATGATGTCTTCACAGAATTGTAGAACAGGTGCATCAAATGAAAGCTTTCCTTAGCGTCTTGGCAATCATTTAAAAAGCTAGCTGGTTAAATTAAGGATTACAATACCACACGTGTTACCTATTAATGCAGAGTGGCCTGCTGCAGTCCACCGGGTCACAAAGTCAGACATGACTTAGCGACTGAACGACTACTTTCACATATGCTATATCATTGCTCCTCCCAAGAACCCTGACAAAGATGCAACTCTGAGAATTAAGACTAAGGTCTCTGGCCAGTGTTCCTTAAGACTGTTGTATGTCTAACGCCAACTTAAATTTGTCCTTAACGTTTGTCCATAAGTTTGAGTCACTTTGCTGTGCAGAAGAAATAACCACAACATTGTAAATCAACCATGTTGTTGTTTTAGTTGCTAAGTCGTGTCCCACTCTTTTGCGACCTCATGGACTGTCACCCGCCAGGCTCCCCTGTCCACGGGATTCCTAAGGGTCTCTTACATCTGCATTGGCAGGTGGGTTCTTTACCACTAGCGCCACCTGGGAACCACTAACAATACTGGAGTGTGTTGCCGTTTCCTACGCCAGGTAATCTTCCTGACCCAGGGATCAAACCCCCGTCTCCTGCATTGGCAGGCGGATTCTTTACCGCTGAGCCACCAAGGAAGCCCCTAAATCAACTGTACTTCAGTAAAATTTAAAAACAAAACCCAGTTTGCCCTCTACCAAGAAGATCTCATATAAAAATATTGGCCACACAAGAGCTTACAGAGAGGGATTCTTGCTTATTTTTTGGAAGAGCCTCAGTGACAGATCTGGGGTGCGGGTGGGGAGTTAGGGTTAGCTGTACCTTGTTGACGGCGGCGTGCTCCCTTAGCGCCAGGTCCCAGAAGCAGCAGCCGATCTGGTTTCCGCACTGGCCCACTGTGCCCAGGAAGGAAAGAGAACAGACATTAGGCGGAAAAAAGGGCCACTCGCCTCGGCGGCGACTGGGTCCCCATCCTCCCAAGGAGGCTTACCCTGTACGACCACCGACTGGGTCATGCTTCGGCACGGCCAGCCCACAGGACCCGAGCCCGCGCCACCCTCCGTATTCCGCGCCCACCAACGGGCGCTCTCCAAGGGGGCGGGGCGGCCGTAAGTCACTCCGCTGCCGCAAGTCGCCGCCGTCGCTCCGCTCCTCTCTAGGTTCAGATTAAGATTTTCCGTCAGAAGGCCGCGCAAGTGTACTTGCGTCTCACCGTTACCATAGTGACTGGGCCTCCGGACCGCGGATCCTCGCTGCCTTGTCAACATCTTTGAGCGTCGGCAGCTCCGGAGGCCGTGGTAACTGGCGGGTAACTAGGCTTTGGAGTGGGATTTTAAAACACGTGTCTTTAAAGCTGTCTTGATCTGTCAGAGGTTTAGTCTTCGTTCACAGTCTTAATGCTCGAGTCAGTGGGTCAAATTCCGTTTATTCCGATTACTTGAGAGGCTGAGTTACTTTATCTATTCAACAAGCCCTTTGTTCTGATAGAAAACAGACTGTGGATGAGCACAAAGAAACCCCAGACGGACAGACGTGTCAGGGTACAGCCGAAACTAGGTAATTATACCCTCTGACTAAAATGGCGCTTCAGAGACCTAAGCTGTGTATGGTGAAGCCGCATGCTCCCAACATTAACTTCTAGACCTTTTGGAGGATTCAAAGGAAATTAAGACATAGATCCAGCTCCAAGAAGCTTGCAGTCTAATAGAAGATACACACGAAATACTCAAAAAAATTGTGACCATGTTGTGTAGCGCTGAGTATAAGTGTAATAGGATTCAGTGGGTGAGGATATAAACAAGTAAACAAAAGGAGGAGAGGTGCTGTTCAGTTGATCTCAACTTGCTTCTCCTGGGTTTGGCTAGGATTAGCATCCACGGCCTCCACTTACTTACATTCTGTCTTTCAAACTCTTCACCTAGCATTCAAGTTCATTAGCAAATCATCTGCTTTCTAGGTTATCACAGAGTTTTCCAAAGATTTTTTCCAATAAATAGGTTTGCCACTGAACAACTTAGATAACTATCATTATCCTTAAAGTTTCCAGGAATAATTTTCTCGATACTTGCTGCTTGACTGCTATGCTAGTGACTTACATTTTATGTTTTTATTATGGCAGGACCTAAGTCTGTATAAGTCAGGATAAAACTAGTCACATGGGCTCCAAGTAATCATAAGGAGGGCAGGGATTACAATTTCTGGAAAACAAAGCCAGAAATACTTGATGAACAACGTTTGGAAGTACACCACAAGCACTTGCAAACATGACACCAAAACACAGTATCTGTGGCAGGCAGGGGAAAAAAAAGGAAAATGACTTTGAATGGAAATGTAGACCTACTCCAAGGGATAAAGAACGCTGAAAATGATATATATGTGGGTAGATACAAAATACTTCTCTTGAAAATTTTCTGAAAGAGATGATTGCTTAAAGAAGAAATGATGTGTTGTGGGGTTTATGGTATATGTAGAAGTATATATAACAACAAAGTAATGCAGGATGTGAGAGGGGAAATAGAATATACTCCTGTAATTTTCTCGCATTAAAAGTAGTATAATGTTATTGAAGGCATACTGAAATGTTAAGATGTATACCTTAAGCCTTAAAGTAATCCAAAGCAGCGTTCAAGGTTGTACAGCAATAAACCAATAAAGGAGATAAAATAGATTCATAAAATATATTCAGTTATTTGTTTCAAAAGTACAGAATAAGAACAAAGGGGGAACAAAAAATAAATGGCACAAATGAATATAAATAGCAAGAAGGCAGATTTATGTTCAGTCATATCTATCACATTACATATACATGCATGCTCAGTCACAGCCTGTCTGACTCTGCAACCCCATGGACTGTAGCCCACCAGGCTCCTTCATCCATGTAACCTTCTAGGCAAGAATACTGGAGTGGGTTGCCATTTCCTACTCCAAGATCATATTACATATAAATAATCAAAACACTTTAATTTAAAAGTCAGAGATCATCAGGGTGGATTTTTAAAAGCAAGACTTAACTGTATACTGGTTATAAGACAGCTACATTGGATATAAAGGTTAAAACTAAAACTATAGGAAAAGATAAATTATACTAATGAGTAGAAAGTAGCTATGTAAATTTTAGAGTAGATTTTAGAGCAAGGGATATTAAAACTAAAACTGTAGGAAAAGATACATTACGCTAATACTAATGAGTAGAAAGTAGCTATGTAAATTTTAGAGTAGACTTCAGAGCAGAGAATATTAACTAGGGATAAAGAAAGATAATAAAAATTTATCCAGAGTACATAATACTGCTAAAAATTTGTGAGCCTAATAAGAGTTTGAAAGTATGTGAAGCAAAAACTGGCAGAATAGAAAAGAGAAACATATTCATAATTATAGTTGGATATTTCAATATCCTTATTTCAATAATTGATAAACTAGTATACAGAAAATAACATAGAAGACTTGAAAAACTGTCAGTCATCTAATTACATGTATAGAACACGTTGCCCAACAGCAGCAGGATACACATTCTTTTTAAGTGTACGTGGAACATTTGCCAGATAGTCCATATTCTGGCCATAAACAGGTCTCAGTAAATTTAAAGGAATTAAAATAATACAAAGAATGTTCTCTGATAACAATGGAATCAAGAAATCAGTAACAGATATTAGTAACTAGAATATTCCCAGATATTTGAAAACAAAATATCACTGTTCTAAAGGGCTTTTCTGGTACTTCAGATGGTAAAGAATCTGCCTGCAATGCGGGAGACCCAAGTTTGATCCCTGGGTTGAGAAGACCTCAGGGAAGATCCCCTGGAGAAGGAAATGGCAACCCACTCCAATATTCTTGCCTGGAGAATCCTATAGACAGAGAAGGCTGGTGGACTATGCTTCATGGGGTCACAAGGAGTCGGACAAGACTAAGTGACTAACACTAACAAATAACCCATAGGTGAAAGAAGAAACCAGAAAGAAAAAGTTTAACTGAAGGAATTGAAAATACAAAATTTCAAAATTTGTGTAATGAAGCTAAGGCAGTGCTTTGACTGAGATTTATAGAATTAAATGCTTATGTTAATAAAATAGGTATCAAATCAATGATCTACACTTCTACTTTAAGAAACTAGACAAACAAAAACAAATCCAAAGTGAACAGTAAAAAGGCAGTGCCAAAGATTGGAGTTGAAATCAAATAAATAGCAGAAAATTTAATAGAGAAAAATCACTGAAACCTAAATATATTTTCCAGGAGATTAAAATTCTTTTGTGGACTCCCTTGCTCATAAGATAAAGTCTAAACTCTTTAACTGGGTTCATGTTCCTGCTTGATTTAACCACTACTTACTCTTTCTGACCTGGTTTCTTTTTTCTGTTTTTTAGATCTTCTGTTTTCCCTTCTGTTGGCACCTGACCTTTGTACATGCTGTTTCGTCTGTTTGCCCCCTTCCCAGATGCTTCAGTGTCTTTGCTTCCCACTCATTTCCACCTAGTTAATGCCTGCTCATCCTCTAGGTTTTGTCCTGGTCTAATGCCCTCTCCCCTAACTTGGAAACTCCACTAGGACAGCCACTGTATTTGATTTGCTGTTTTATCTTTAGTACTTAACACATGCCTGGCTTATGGTGGATTATCAGCAAATACATATTTTTTGTATGAATGAGGTAATTCTACTAATGGATCTGTTTTCTTAGGATGTGACCAGTTCAAACATTACTCTTTTTCTGTATCTCATCAATCAATATCCTGAAGAGTGAAAGATCACTTATTCTTGGGCTTATGAGAATTGAGAGAAAGTATTTAGAGGTTTCGCCATTTTTTCACTGTTGATAATTTGCTTATTCATCCATTTCTCTGTGAAGATACTCTGATGTATATACTCATACTGGATAGTTTCATCATTAAGACTACTTTTTGGTTTGTTTTGTTGTATCATCCATATTAAAGAAGAAACTTGGCACAACTTGTGCCAAATAAACTACTTTAAAATGATAAATTGGGGGAATTTAAGACCATTTCACTTGCAAATACCTTATTTTGCAGTTTAAAGGTAGTGTCAATATGTCAGTGATTGAAAAGTGAAATCAGTGCCTCAACACTCTGATTTTAAGAGTTATGCAAAAAAGATAAGAGAACTTGTGCTGATTGAATTTTTGTATCCCAGGCATTAGCTTTTTATTCCTCAAAACAACTCTGTGATGTAGGAATTAGTACCATTTTACAAGCTTAGTGATTTGCTCAAAGTCTCAGAGCTAACATGGTGTTCAAATTTAAACCCAATTCTGATGCCAAAAGCCATGAGTTCCACACTGCCACCTCCATAAATAATTCAAACTGTTAAAAAACATTCTGCCATCCTAAGGACCAAATGTTTGGTCCCAGAGATATATCAGCTAATAATGGCTAGTAATTATTTCAGTTTATCTGACCATGACAGTTAAATGGTTTCTCTGAGCTAAAATTGTGATAAACTCTTCACAAATAGCACCCTAGTAAGAAAGAGAAGGTAGAATTAAGGTTTTGTCTAACATCAACTTAATTATGTAAAATGCTATTTTCCTCCTATATAAAGCATATGAAAGCAGAACAGTGGGAACTTAGCATAAAATGTAGGTAGTAAAAAAGACTTTCATTAAATGTGAAAAATGCTCACTAGCATTTAATAGTTAAGTCATCGCTATGGAAACTGAAAAAAATGATTAGCTGAAAATGAATTTTCTGGCTTAAGCGTTAAACTTAAGTATTACACTCAGTACGGTAAACTGTTGTTGATACAGAGATTGGGAGAGAGAGTTTGGTCCAGAAGATAAGTTTCAGCTTGTTGCTGGAATGACAAATTGAGACATTTTATTCTCTAGCAGGTAGGAAACTATATGAAAGAATCTCTGATGTCATAATTTCTGGGTGTCACTGGGCTCTTTGATCGTCATTCATTTGGCGAAGATGGTATGAACAGAGGAGAGTCTCAGAGTTCAGGGAACAGAAGAGAGAGGACCGTATGAGATGTGTTCTCCCTTTCTCAATTGTCATTATTCCTGTCATTTAGGAATTTCAAGGCTCTTTTGAGAAAACAAGAAATAAGAGGTAGTCCAGGCATTAAAGAGAGGTTGTAGAAAGTCCTGCACAGGAAGAACTAGAGAGAAATTTGTAAAAGTGCAGTTTGAGGCCTTTTCAGTGGGATGAGGAATAGGTAGATTGAATTAATCTGGGTAATTAATTAAGGGAAAGCCTGGGAGACAAAGATAATGAGAAAAATAGTATATGAAGTGAGAAGAATCTCATGTGATTTTGTGCAGATTGATTAGATGGTTGATGTAGAATAGAGATGCAGCATTCATAGATTAAAATATTTAATATTACTAGAAAACAAGGCCATGACAGCAAGAATAAATAAAATAAATAAATAAAAACCCTCATATATACTTTAGAGACAATTTTTAGCACAGTTTTAGCTTGTGCTGGAGCTGTGAATTGTGATATTTTATTTGTTAGCAGGCAGGAAACTATGTGAAAGAATCTTCTGATGTCACAGTTTCTGGGTGTCACTGGAACATTAGATCATCATTCCTTTGGCAGTTCCAGCCTTCCCTGGAAGGTCAGTAGAAGCAATTGATTTATTCACCTCTACAGGAATCAGACTGGGCCTATTTTGGTAAGTATGTATCAAATTAGCTGAAACTTAATACTTACATACAATAGTTAAACTAAGCCATAGATTTTTACTATGGTTTTACTAACTTGTCGATGAATGTGACATTTTTTTCCCCTCAATAATTGATACACAGTCTATAAAAACTACTATAATATTCAAACTCCAAAGCTTTAATAATTTAGTTTTATTATTACCATCGTAAATACTTATTAGGCATAGAATACTGCACTAGGCATAAGAAACAGTTATGAGATATTTTTCACTTTTCCTGTCTTTTGCTGAAGACGTGAATTTATACAAGATAGAGCTACTATTGGAGAAGGCAATGGCACCCCACTCCAGTACTCTTGCCTGGAAAACCTCATGGACAGAGGAGCCTGGTGGGCCGAAGTCCATGGGGTCGCTAAGAGTCAGACAAGACTCAGCGACTTCACTTTCACTTTTCACTTTCATGCATTGGAGAAGGAAATGGCAGCCCACTCCAGTGTTCTTGCCTGGAGAATCCCAGGGACGGTGGAGCCTCGTGGGCTGCCGTCTATGGGGTCGCACAGAGTCGGACACGACTGAAGCGACTTAGCAGCAGCAGCAGTAGAGCTACTATGCTCAGACGGTAAAGGGTCTGCCTGTAATACAGGAGATGCCGGTTCCATCCTTCGGTCGGGAATATCCTCTGGAGAAGGGAATAGCAACCCACTCTAGTACTATTGCCCGGAAAATTCCATGAACAGCGGAACCTGGGAGGCTACAGTCCATGGGGTCGCAGTGTGTCGGAGACTAGCATTTTCACTTTCACTTTCCCAGGCACTGTTTTAGGTATTAAGGATTAAATCCATGGTGGCAAAGACATAGAATGAGAGTGGGGGTGGGGGGGACAATGATTAAGGAAAAACATTTACAGAATTTTAGAGCACTGGTTCTTAACAGGTGGACATTTTTCTCCCCTTTTCTACCAAGAGACATTTGGCAATGTCTGAAGACATTTTTGACTGTCACAACTTTGGGGGTAGGGTGCTACTGGTGTGTAAGTAAGTGGAGGCCTTGGATGCTACAGAACTTCCCACAAGGTGCAGGACAGCCTCCTCCCTCCTCAACAAAAAATTACATGATCCTAAATGTCAGTAGTGTTGCAGTTGAGAAATCCTGAATCAGAGTGATGATAACTGTTACAAAGTAGTAACAGAGTGCTAAGAAAACTTATAATGGAGGGTTATAAAGGGCGCCTCTGAGAAAGTGAAATTTAAATTCAGACTTAATGAATGATTTGGTCCTAACAAGTAAAGAGTGGAAGCAGTGGGGTGGGGAAGAATTCCAAGCAGAGGCAACAGTGGGCAGTAAGGAGCTTATTTTGTGTAGCTGTGTGTGTATCATACACATCTCATGTATACATTGCATTATATATGTATATATAATGATGCTCAGCAACTGCTGAGTAATAGTAGTTAACATCTATTGAGCATGTACTATGTCTTAGGCACTGCATTTTTCATGTATTACTTCATTTAATCCTCATTATTACCCTGGAGGTGGATACCATTACTAAGCTCAGTTTATTTTTGGAAGCATACTTGGTTAAGTATCTTTCCTAAGATTACATAGTTGGGAAGTGCCAGAACCAGGATTTGAATCCAGGTCAATCCAAGTCTCCCATGGCACTTTCTTAACTAACGCACCGTAAGTGTGGAGGAGCAGGGGTTACCGAATGATCACCAGGGACAGAAGGAATAGCTGTAGATATCACATAGATGTGAAACGGCTGTGTATCAAAGGAGGAGAAGTGCGTAAATAGGCAGAGAGGCAGGGAGGTCAAGCCTGTTGTTGCCATAACCAAAGTCAGATAGTTATTTTTCATATAGCAGAAATGGATTTCAGTTATGTTAACCATAGGACACAGTTTAATTTTATCTAGTGGCCATTTTATATTTGCTCAAGACTTAAAATTGTATGTAAGAGAGAGTTGTATAGAGTATGCATGCTCTTTTATAGATCTTTAAAAATGTCATTTTTCAGAATGTTTCTATGTGCCTGTAGCAGAATTAATGTTAAGAATTCCGAAGAGCTTTTTGAAAACAGCTCACCTCTCATCTCCCTTATTTTAACTTTCTAACCTAGGTTTTCAGTGAATTATGCCTTTTCGGTTTGGGACTCAGCCAAGGAGGTTTCCGGTGGAAGGGGGAGATTCTTCAATTGGGCTGGAGCCTGGACTGAGCTCCAGTGCTACTTGTAATGGGAAAGAGATGTCACCAACCAGGTAAAAAGTCTTCTTACCCTAATAACTGAGGAGACATATATGGCTATCATCAATACGAGCTTTAGTTAACATTCAGTTAATAAGAAAGAAGCCCCGGAATATTGCTGTTATTAAATTGGTATTTTTTATAAAGGCTTTTTTTTTTTTTGATGTCGACCATTTTTTTTAAGTCTTTATTGAATTCGTTACAATACTCCTTCTGTTTTATGTTTCCATTTTTGACTGCAGGGCATGTGGGGTCTTAGGTCCCTGACCAGGGATTGAACCCACACCCCCTGCCTTGAAAGGTGAAGTGTTAACCACCGGACGGCCAGGGAAGTCCCATTAAATTAATCTTAACAGAGCCTAGGTTTTCTTAGCATAGAGTCTGTGTATTATACCTCTGTAAGTCTGAATGGTAGACCATTTTTTGGGGGGTAAATATTTATCTTGGTTTTTTTGTTTATAGTTTCAAGATTATATAACAGTCCATCAAATAAGCAAACCTCAGTGTTTTTTATGTGCAGGGCACTGTTCTAGGCATAAGGCTATAAAATATGAAAAAACTCAGACCTCAGATTTAGTGTCACTTTGGCTTTTACTTGACATTTGGCAGAAGGTAAGTGATATAGAGGTGAAGATTCTATGAAACAAAATCATTTTTGCAAAATTGAAGAAAACTATAATAGGATTTTTTCTTCTGTTTACCATAGCAAATAGTACATTGATTTCTCATGGCTTGGAAATTTTCAGAACACGAATTTAAACTTAATAAGGGAGGTACTTTAAACATCAGAGTTATTCAGGTATAAAACAGATGACTTTGAGAAATAGTTATCACTAGTCTTTAGAAATGTTTAAGGTTGGGTTATTGTTTGGTGGGGATGTTGGAAAGGAAATTCAAGCACTCGGTGTATTTTTAGACAATGTCATTTAAGGCTCTTTTAAACTTGAGATCCTACTGACATTTGAATAGTACATGGAGTCATATGTTCAGTTTTATATTTTTTCCACAAATAGTTTTTAAATCACTCAACTGGAGTGATTTTAAGATGCATATACATATGAATTGCCATAGTATTATCACTTAGGTTTACAACTATGCACTTCCCCCTCCACTTTTCTTGGCTATTAAGTAATCACTGCATACCTTTCAGAATGAACATATGGAAGGTTATCTTTATAAATTTCCTTTGATTAAGTGTATGGCACACCATTTAGCCACATTTTCTTTGCAATGTAAGTCTAAAATGTGTTCTGTTAGTGCCACTGTGTTAAAATTATTTTCTGACATTGAGAGATTTCAAAATGACTTAGCTGAATATGCATTCAAACTTTGGTGCTCTGAAAAAAATTTCCTTTTTTATATCGCACTACATGTCATTTGTTGTTTTATTTAGGCAACTCCGAAGATGCCCTGGAAGTCATTGCCTGACAATAACCGACGTTCCCATCACTGTCTATGCAGCAATGCGAAAGCCGCCTGCACAAAGCAGCAAGGAAATGCATCCCAAGTAGCACCATTAAGTCTTTTGTGGAGGTCTGACTAGGTCAAGGGTAACGGGCCCGGATCATCTTATGATCCGGTAAACAAATAAAAGTGGTGGCACCTTTGGATGATGACAAGAATTGAAATATTTACTTTTAGTTGGGAAAGACAGAAGTGTCGTCTGTAAAACGTGTGCAGTGATAAGTCATCAGTTATGTTTGATAGATAAGACAGACTAATATTTCACAGTTAGAAAGCACCTTCGAGATCATCTTGCTCACAGTGGATCATTAATATCAATAATTCATGGTGAAGCTTAAGTCACCTTGATTATCAGACAGGAAGGGCTCATCCTCAACGCTTAATGTGTTTTGGGCTGGTTTCCTTTGCTTATATTTGAATTGCTACTTAGCTGAACCCGTTCACTTGAATACCCCAAGCCAGTTTCTGTCTTTTGATAATGTTCTGCGTAGGAATGATTATACTGGGTGAGAAATGGAACCCTGTGGGTTATGTATTTTGGAATAATACCCAAGACCAAAGGAGATTCTTAGTCCGTGGTTAATCTGCAAAGCATATGCACTGCTATCATAAGGGAGCTCAGATTATTGGTTAAGTTATTATAATGAGGTCAAGGCTATGATTCTAACCCCAAGGAATAATGATGTCTCCTCATCACACTCTACCTCAAGTCCCAGCCAGTCATCTTGAAATTGTCTATAGTTAGTATTGAGAAACTTCAGATGGATCATTTTATTTGATTAGACTTAAGGTTCAGTTTTGAGGTCTAGGCCAGCGTTTTCTGTTTTCTTTTTCTTCTTGTAATGGTTCCAAGAAACTCAGCTTGCTTTCTTTTCCTCTTGATGGTTGCCACCCTTCATTCTATAAAATTTTTTTTTCTCCAGAAGACTGACTTTAGTGTCAGATAGTTTCCCCAGGTTCTTGTCTGCTTTCCTACATTACATAAGGCTTATCCATAAGCCTTTTAAATGAAAGGTTTATTAGCTATAGTTACATGGACATAGATGCATGTGTGCTACATGAGGTGAAAATAAAAACTTTTCATCAGGGATTTATAAATGGAGAAACTCTGAGAGCTCACATAGTGGTGAGAGGTGTCTGAATTCCAACCAGCCAGATTGGAGAGACTTTGTGAACATGTGTGGCATTGAATAGAGACCTCAGAAAGGTCATAAATCTTAGTAGGAGGTCTAAACTAGCAGTAGACTAAAAACTAACATACATGAACATTAACAAAGCTGAAAAATAAGACTTGAGAGAATCAAGGTGACTCATGAGTAACTTAATTATCTGCCAAACAAAAAGTTAAGATGCTGTAAAGGAAGAGAACAAAATCCATTAAAGGAAATTGCCCAAGGCTGGGGAAAGCGTGATGGGAATGGAGAAAGGAGTCATGAAAAATTCCTCCGAGCTCATACAAGGCTGGGAAGAATTTGTGTTTCAACCATAGTGGAAAGATCATTTAATGATATATCAGTTAGATACTGCCTCAGTGGGGGTGGGTCTAGAGTGGAGGATAGCTCTGGACTGAAGGCTGCTCTGCATCTGCCGTAACAAAGCTTAAACTGATTCCAAGTAACTAAACTGCATCCAAGGAGGGGAAATAACCTGCCCATCCCATGATTTGGCAGATTACCAGGCTTTCACCTATAAAACTCATCTACAACTCTACCCACACCATCCTGCCCCCGGTAGTATCCTCTGGGAATGGTGTCTTCTGGTGCTATGAAGTTAATAAATTGAGTGACCTTATCCATGGTAGCCAACATTTTCGTCTACTTTTCAAGACTTGAAAGGTTACTAAAGACTTGAGGGAACGCTTGTCTCTCTGATATGATATGCCATTTTTCCCTTGGAATTCTCTCTATGCTAAGTCGCTTCAGTCATGTGTGACTCTTTGCAACCCTTTGTAGCCTGTCAGTTTCCACTGTCCACAGGATTCTCCAGTCAGGAATGCTGGAGTGGGTTGCCATGGCCTCCTCCAGGGATTGTCTGCATAAATTCAGGTAAATCAGAGATCCGTAGGGCTCAGGGGCACCCAAGTTGGGAGTCAGTATCACTTTTTCCTTTTTGAAGATTGCCAAGTACTTTATAAGTGATTGCCTTGGGAGGCAAGATGAGGGGGTAACTTTTATGGAAACCTTACTTTCCTGAAATTTATTCAAAGAATATTTATTGAGCACATACCTACATGTCAGGTACTGTTCTAGGTTTTTACAACACATCAGTGGATAATAGACAAAATTCATGAAACCTGACACGTAGGACAGTACCTCTATTGTTGGCTTTCTTTACACAGACTGTGTGTGTGTGTGTGGTATGTGGTACGTTGGGGGCATTGTGGTTTTACTGCTTATACTGAAATGACCTCTCTGAGCCAGTGTGTGTGTGTGTGTGTGTGTGTGTGTGTGTGGTATGTGGTATGTCGGGGGCATTGTGGTTTTACTGCTTATACTGAAATGACCTCTCTGAGCCAGTCCTAAAGAGAAGGGATTGGCTTCACGCCTCAGTGTGATGAACCTGAACTGTGTATTTACTGCTTTATGGTCTTGGTTGAAGTCTGTATTCACCGATTAAGGTAAGCAAAGACCCTACTTAACACCCTGTACTGCCATGTTACATACAAGGAAATAGGGCCCAGGGAACAGAAATAGCTCAGTGTCTTCTGAGATATCCCCTTACAAACTGTGAGCCCAGAAATGAGGCGGTTCTTAGTGGACAGAAGGTGTGTGTGGGCTAAGTTGCTTCAGTCATGTCTGGCTCTTTGCGACCCTTTGGACTGTAGGTGGATATATATTGTTGTATGTTTATAGAATGAGCAGTGTGTGTCTATAAACGTGTATGGTAAACACTTAAAACCATACTTCTAGATGAGATCATTTGTGCTTCAGCTTTTATTGCTATGTGCTCGATACTTTGTGTTTTGCAAGTCACAGTTTCATGAGAAAATGTTCAGTTGTTGGAACTCATCTTTTCATACCACTCCATAATGAAATGTTGCTTCACTGTGAAGCTGTTGGAGGGTACCCTCTCCCAATCAGCTATGGCCATGAGATAAGGATGGTAGGGTACAGGCCCGAATAGGGCTGCTCCTTCAAACCGGGGCTATGGGAGGCCTCATTTTGAAGGTGCTTTGAACAGGCAGGGGTCATGAGCGACAACCAGTCAAAATTACTCTGAACATCCATCCATGTTTCTTTATATGAAGTTCCAATATACTATGATTAAAAGAAAGGACAACTGCTCCCTAGACAGAAGTTGAGAGAAGATGGGGTCCCATCTAAGAACTGAATCAAGCTTTTATAAAAGGTAAACTCAAAAGTTTCTGAATGTCATTGTAATTGTAGAGAAGATATTAAAAAGAAGAATTTTTGTGGTTCTAGTCTGCATACATGTGAGTCTGTGTACACACCAGCTGGAGCTACTGGAGGTCCAGCCAGTCTTCAGCTTGGCTGGTGGAGTTGACTTTGGGCCACTGCTGAGAATGAAGGGACAGAAGGGCCCTCTAGGATGTCTCAGGAAAATTTTGGAAAAAGAAAATGGCAGGGTGTTTCAGAGCTACTGCCTCCTGCTTTGATCTAGTGTAGGAAATACTGTGAGGGCTTAGTGTGTTTGAAGCATTGGTTCAACCCATACTAGTTAAGGCCCTACTGGATTCAGTCTTTAGCCCAGAAACCACATTAGCCCAGAGCCCCTTAGCTCTCAGAAGGTTTTGTTTGGTCTGCCCAGTGTTTTTTGTCATTTTAATTGCTGTTGTTTTTAATTAGTTACTAACTGAAAAATCAGGCCATTTCAACCCCTCAAATTTCACATTTCCATCTTCTTTTGGAAACTTCGGTCCTTTAAGACTTGTGTTCTTCTATAGTAATAATTGGCCGAGTACCTGCTGCCCTTCTAGATGAGCCTTGGCAAGTGCCCTTTTGATTTTCTGTCAGACCCAACCAGCTTCACTCTTATGATACCTTTCTGGCTTGGTAGGTGGTTGAGTTTGTGACTCCAGCTTTGGAGACCAGCTGAGGGTTGGCCTCAGCTGGATGGCAGACAGTCCCCTGGAGGCAAGAAGGAAGGGGACACTCACGCTGGCTCTGGAGGTAGGCAGCGGTCCTGTTACCAATTCTGGCTCCTCAGTCTAGCTGAATGACAGCTGGCACGTTATTTAACAGTTCTAAATCTCAGGTTTCTCACCTGTAAATGCTGCCTTGTAGGATGTGTGATTATCAAGTGAAACCTACTTCAATTTACCTTATTGTGAGGCTGGCACTTAGTAAGTCCTCTGTGAGTAGATATTAGCTATTTTCACTGGTCATCATCATCATTATTAATGTATCAGAGACATGAGGGTAGTAGGGGAATGTAAATAATTACATATATATATGTAAGAGATTAGTTTATTCCCTTAGTAATTCCTCAAAACATTTTATACTTCCTCCCCATACCCCCGTTACTCCTCTTACATACCTTCAGTCCTGTTGATATGAGGGCCTATTTTCTCATTTTGTCTTCAATGCTGATTTTCTTTTCATATATAATTCTTTTATTTCAGTTTCTATATTTTAATATCCTATCAGCTAGTAAAACCAATTTTTCCTTTTCTAGATTTTATTACTATATATACCTTAATATGATTATAACATTTTATAAATAAGACTATTTGTGTTGCAGGTATGTGGGGAAAAACTTTTAATAAAAGGACTTTTATACTTTAAGTGGATGCGTGATTTTGTCTTATTCTTTGCTATATAATGTCCTTCATGATTCCTACAAAATGCACTGTAACAATATCCTACAAGAGCCTCTCCTCACACAATTTTATTTTTCTTTTAAGGAAGTAAAGGGAAAAAACGTAAGCATTTATTTGATTGAGGCATCCTTTTTTTTTTTCTTATCTGGAAACAAATTACCATTCTGATAATTTGTTAGAAATTTATTAAACCTTGATAAGCCTAAAATATTCTTGCTATCCTGATAGACCAAAGTGGTAAAAGCAAATCTGATCATCTAATTTAGGTTTTATGTAAATCAGTAAATCTTTTCAGGATAAAGGAAGTATACTAAAGACAGTTTGGTTTAAGTTTAATGTTACCATCTCTAAATGAAAGAAGAATCTGAGGATCTAGCCACACTTTAAAAATATGTGCCAGTGTTTATTTAGAATCCCTTCTATTTTATTAGAAACAGGAACAGGAATTTCACCAGCAGGAAGTTATAAAATACAGGTAAGTTTAATGCTCCTTTGATTGTTATCCATGGCAGACATCTTGGATCCAAGGTAAGAATCCAAGTAAGAAATAAACATCCAGTCCCTGATGACTCATTTAAGTCCTGCTCAACTAGATGAAAGCTTCTACCGAGAGGAAGCACTGCCACTCCTCCTGGCTGGCCTTGTGTTTCTTTCAGTGCTCTAAAGAACTTTGTGCTTGGATGGCTCTGCTGTGTCAGGCTGCTGGACAGGAGTTGATGCTCACGGCGCCGCTGACCAGGGCTGCTTTACTGAAGCTCACCGGGCGCCCGTCAATCACAAAGTGACGGATGCAGCCTGTGAAGGGTCTGCCGGGGGCCAAGCGTGGTGTCAGTAGAGACTCTGGAAAAAGAAATGAACACCCAGTTTGCAATCGAGGCATCCCAAGCCCAAATACTACTTTGTGGCAAAAATACATGTCATAACCACTTACATTATCAAGATGATTTACATGTCAAAGATGGAATATAGTAATTTACTTATTTTTTTTTTTTAAATTTACTTATTTTTTTAGGAACATTATCTGCTTTTGAAGTAATATGAACGTGGTAATTTTAGAGTTTTGAGTATAATTCAGCTGTGTATTTACCACTGAAATTTACCACTTACAAGTAAAATCTCAGCAGTGAGTTTTCAGGATTTGCTTATGCTTTTTACAGTTAATTTCACCTGGGCCTCACTTATTTTGTATGGTTTACTGAGACAGGAAAGAAAATTCAGCTTCCAGACTCTTCTTGGAACTGGTTAATGTTTCTGTTTAATTTGTATCATTTACCCTTCATCCTTAATCCTCCACATTTTTGCCAAGCTCATAAAATATAATGAGAAAATAATGAATTCAAATAAACTAAATTTTAATTTTCCTGAGCTCTCAGGGTTTAAGAACTATAAATAGGATAAAGATAACTAGCCTAGTCTTTGTGTGGGTACAGGTGCCCTGGGGTATGCCAGAGGAACTTTCTCCCCTTATCTTAATTAGAGATCTGGAAGAAGCCTTGTGCTTATTAATTGTACAGACACAATTAAATGTGTTGAAATGATATAAGCAATATAAAGCAATTTAGGGAGCTTAGGAATATCATGAAATTAAAATCCATTTAGTCAAAGTTTATTATTAGGTACAAAACAGCTATGTGAACAGTGGCAGATAAAAAGATGGAAAACACTCAGAAATCAGTAACTTGGAAAAGAACATAAAAAAGGACAGCAAGTTAAATACCATCAGGCAGCTGTAGTAAGTTTTCTAAGCAATGTAGATTAAGAATATGCAGAAGCTTTGTTTATTGAAAATCACTGAAATAGTATTTCATATTTAGAATGATAAGCATCAAGTTCTAGATTTGGAAGGGGCCTAAGAGGTCAATTCCCCTTGTCTCTAGATTAGTATGACTTTTTGTCATACTTTTGTCATTCTTCAAGACTGGGCAGTGTATGTACATCATCAGAATAAAGAGTGAACAGGAAAGAATATAAGGGGTAAAACATCTCTTTCTTCTGTTCATTTTAGATACTAGTTTTAGAACATGGATTTTGACTCTGCCCAGGCTTACCACTGTTTGGTTCATGGGGGACAAATTCTAGAGGAAACAGTTCATATAGAAATTATGGTTTGCATAATTCACTATACAATTTATTACAGTGGTGGCAAAGTGCCCCAGAACCCTAAGTAATTGATTAATAAAATCAACACATGATTTTAAGAGCAAACATTTCTCAGGTTGAAAGCTTGACTATATACAGAATAATGCAAGATTTTCAGCAGAGGAATACATAGTTGTTAACTCAAAAACTTAACATCTAATTTTGATTTTTAAACGATCATACAATAAAGTTGAATTTTCTGATACAAACTTCATGAATTTCAATGCATTAACTCTTTGTTGATAGAAATAGTGTGTTACCAGAGCTCTGCCTGGTATAAGAGCACTGGTTGGGATTCTAAGATTTCAGTATACACAGTGGTTTTGTTTATGCCTAATTTCCTTAAGTTATTCTTTTTCATGCCCCAGTTTCTGATGTGATTTTAGTGGAGTTAATCTTGAACAGCTCAAAAATTATGTAATTAATGATGTTCAGCTTAAATTATACTTTTTGTCCTAGACTTGCTGCATGATCTGTAGATGGAATTAAAAGCTGCAGTGGTGCAGGCTAGTGGGTAGACCTCACTGGCCTTGCTAATTCCTGTGTGCTGGCTCATTAGCTCAAATTTGCTATTCATAATATGTCTCAGGTAGGCAGAATTTGGCTTCAGGTGGATCCTGCCCAGCCAGCCTGTGGATCAAGTCTTGTAGTGAGAGATCATGGTAGTGTGTCATGCTGGAATGAGACTCAAAAAACCAGAAATCAGAGAGAGAAATATGTGTCTGAATGATGCAGTAAGCACTTCAGGTGCAAAGTGAAGAACAAATACTGTAACTTCTGTGAGGGAAGACCTGGAAGACCAAACATGCTTGTTTGGTCCATCTCCTGGAGCCTAGCACAGTGCTTAATAGACACTCAGTATCCCAGGCGGTGCGAGTGGTAAAGAACCTGCCTGCCAATGCAGAAGACATAAGAGATGCAGGTTTGATCCCTGGGTCAGGAAGATCTTCTGGAGAAGGGAATGGTAACTCACTCCAGTATTCTTGTCTGGAGAATCCCCACGGACAGAGGACCCTGGCGGGCTATAGTCTATTGGGTCGCAAAGAGTCGGATATGACTGAAGCGAAAGCATGTACGTTTGTTGTGTGAGGAAGTCATGCTCTCTGGAAGCAAGAAGTATGCTATTTAGCTTCAACAATATTCTGCAGTGAGTGCCATAAAAGTGATATTCAGGGTGGGGTGGGGCGGGGCATGTGTGTAAGAAGTGTGAGTTGGATCTTCAAGGTCAATAGGAGTTAAGTTGGTGGAGAAGTGGGAGAAGCAAGAAAGAAGAACATTTTCTAGAAATTGAGGCCTTTTGCTCTTGTGTGAAGGCCTGGAGCAAAGTTCACTACTGAACATTCAGAGAACTGCAAGCCCCAGGAGGTAGGGGGAGGCCCTGGCGCAAGGGGGCAAAGTGGGGAGAGAGAATCAGGACCTTGCATGCTAGGCTGACTTTGATCCTGTAGGCCTCTGGGAACCTGCAATATTGTAAACTATGTTGTGATCTCCAGGAAGAAAGCAACGTGCAGAAATGGAAGGACTGACAGCACCCGTCTTCCTCACTGTACCTGCATGAAGTGCAATGTGGTCTTTGCCAGTATTTCAGAACTGAAGCCTGGAGCAGGAGGAGAGGATTAAGGAATGGAGACAGGAGTGGATAATAGAAGTAAAGCAGAAAGACTGCTTTCTGAGGGTCTCCTATTGCATCAGTGAGTTGTTACTGTCTATACTGGCATTTTGAAAAATCCACATTACAAAGCAGAGGACTGCTTAGTTGCTACTATTTTGTGAGTACCCAAGACTGGATGCTTAATCTTTCTCACTCTGTTGGTTAAAGCATTATTTGCCTTTACATGGGTCAGTCTAAAATAGTATAGTTAGGATGCAAGGAAAAACTATGTTAAGTTTTTCCTTTAAATCCTCACCAAATGCCAGTTGTAAAAGCTTGGTTTTTCCCTCATGCTACCTTTATCATTCAGGTTTCTCTAGTGAATGAAGTGTGTGAAATAAACACTTTCAACAAAAGGTCATGGTCCCTGCTTTAGAGGCTTAAAGTAATTGTGGGGGGTCCATAAGTGCCCCATCACCATCTGGGACTATCCACCATTCTTGGCAGATGACAGCATTGATGTTACTGATGATGTTTACAGAACTGCAGCTGGGAACCTCTCGCAGGGAATGTCACTATGTAGGAACAACAGAACTTATGGTCTGCAGCTGTTTCCACGTTTCACACTAGTCCTGGACGGGAAGAACTGTGTATTCTCTTAGTGTGGAAGAGGAGTAATTGTCACCAAACTTTTAGTCTTCTAAGGTTCTCAGATCCTACAGCAGCAATAGCAAATGAGTTTTCTTTGTTTAAGAGAGAAAACAGTGTGTTTCGCTGTGTGTATGTGAGAGGTGTGTGTAAAGAGAAGAGAAAAAATTCAGTTAGACACAGCAGAGGGAGAGTAGTATCTACTGTTTAGCATGCTGCGTGTGGTTCTTATCTGTTACTTTGTTTTGATCCTCGGATGTGCTGTGTGCTTCGTAATTGTCAGTATACATTTTCCTATGAAAGGATGTGTGTGTGCTCAGTCGCTCATCATGTCCGACTCTTTGTGACCCCAGTGACTGTATCTTCCAGGCTCCTCTGTCCATGGAATTTTCCAGGCAAGAATACTGGAACGGGTTGCCATTTCCTACTCCAGGGGATCGCCCTGACCTAGGGATTGAACCCACATCTCTTGTGTCTCCTGCATTGGCAGGCAGGTTATTTACCACTCCGCATCCTGAGAAAGTCCCCTATGAAATGACATTGTATATAAAATTCTTGGAGTTACTAGGTGAATTATAAAAATACATAGCTCTTAATACTGTAATAACAGTTATGAGAACTTAAGTGTTGTTTGGATTTGGAAACTCGTCACTTTAAATAACTCTTACCTGGAACACCTCCAACAAACACAGGCTCCCTGTGATCAACTGGTTTTGGATTTAGGGGTCCAACCACGTGGTTCACTTCAGAGTCTACATCCAACTGAACCACATTTGAATCTCTAATAACTGAAATACAGGGAAAAGAGTGGTCATAAGTGATATTGAGGTGATTAATTTTCACATGAAAGGGAATAATTTATTATAGCAATAGGTTTTATTTATTCCAGAATAAACCATACACTTCCCTCTAATCACTGAAAACATCAATGTCTAACCAATCACTGTGAAATTTTCCTTTGAAAGGGAGACTATTTAGAATACTCTTTTTGATACTTTTTCTTTGCTTCATAAATAATGCATTATTTAAACAACTCCATAAGACTATTCTGGCAGCATTAATATTTTCAAATCACATGTGGATTCAATATACAAATTTTAGTACATTAGCATTTATTCTCTTTTCTTGACTACTTTTAGACTGTCAGTTATTACCTATTCTGTCATATAAGTTATACAAAGTTCTTTCAAGTCATCATGTCAGAGGTGGGTGTATAGGCTCACTTTATCAGGGAAACCCAGGACACACAGCTTTCCTCACCTGTAATTCTGTGCCATCTGCCATCACAGAGACTCTGCTTGGGTGTCACTGAGGTGGAAAAGTCTCTGATGCCATTGTTGACTTTCACTATAACCTGCAAAAAACAGCGCACATTGTGGAATTTCATTTCATTTCTCCTCTTTGGGATAAGATGAGATTTCTTAGATTTACCACAGGGAAGCAAAACTTTGAACATCCAGACAGTAGCTTTGCAATTTGAACACAAGGGGTCACTGTTCAGTAGACTAGAGGAAATGTGTTCCTCAGAAAGAGAACAAAATAAAGACACCGGAGAGAAGAGGGGGCAGAGGAACAGTAAGATAGCACAATGAATTCCTTTAAAGATGGAATGTGCTGTACAAGGCAGGTAAAGGTACTGAGGAAGAGCTGGCCTCTAGGGCCAGCTGCCTGGGCTCATACTCGAGCGCTCCTACTTCCCTCACTGTGCCACGTTTCTTATTTGCAAAATAAGGGTGATAACTATAGTACTCACTTCACAGAGTTATTGGGATTAAAGGAGTTAATCCATATAAGGCATTTAGAATAGTATCTGACCCACACTAAGAACCATATAAGGATTTGTTCTCATTGTTATATGGTTTCATAGAATATACTGGAACTCAAATGAAAATCAATTATATTAAGTTAGGGGCATTGATGAAAATATGCTTCATATTTATTTGAATACTCTCATGAATGTTCTTTAGTAATATTATTTGGGGATGAAAGTGGTGTTTAATTATAACAATTTTTTTTATTTTTAGCAGCTGAAAAGAATGTATGTATGGTATGCATACATATTATAGACAGATAGATGAACATTTGCTGCTTCCATTTGTTGTAAAAAATTCCTCTTCTGATTCTATTAAAACTTTTTAATTATTGATTTTTTTGGCTTTGCCACAATTTCATGGCTCTTTGCTCTAATCAAATCAATTCTCAACATATGAATCTGAATCCAAAAATTACCTGCATTTAAATTTTATGTTTTAGCTTTCCTGTTGTTTGTTTTTCCCCTCAGTTAGGAAAGATCGATGAAATAATTCTGTGAAATAAAACTGCTTCAGATCTAGAATCCAAGGTCAGAGAAGATAGACTTAAAACAATTCTTAACACGCTACCTGCCCATTTTTCATGTGAACATTTAGGTATTCTCCATTGACACTGTGGCCGTGAACAAGGGTTCCGGAACTGCTTCTGGGACGGACTTCAAATGCAATCTCAAACTTCAATCCAATATTGAAAGACTCATCTGTGGAGAGAAATACTATTAGTTCTCAAGAACAGAAACCTAAATTTTGTAACCATGGCATGATTTTGTAATTGCATATTTTTGTATCTCTTTTGGAAAGTTTGATACATTTTTCAGTAGGTAAGTAGAAAGTGTCATTTTCCATGTCAAACACACTGGAAGCTCTGAGCAGGTCTGGAGTGCGGGGTGGAAACAGCATGCTGAAAATACATCATGGCTATGGGAGCTCAGGTGAGGAAAAATTGATTCCAACCAGCAGGACCATTTATTATTTCAAAAGTGAGAAGCAGGAAAGAGCTAACTAGGAAGAACTGGTCTGAACACAAGTGCAGAGTCTGGGACGTCTGGAGAGCACCTGGAGAGGCCAGTGTGGCTGGACTGTCCTTGCCCTGTGAGTGAGGGTGGAGCGGGGTGAGTAGGGAAGGTCAGCAGGAGCCACACGGGGAAGGGCTCCAGGGCTCCAGTAGGGAAGACAGACTTTATACTGCAGACATTGACCATGGGAGCTGACTTGATCAGATCTGTATTTAAAATAATTCTTAAAAGAGATCACTGGAGCCAGTGCTGCAGAGCATTTGGGAGGAAAGAGAAAGTAAGAACAGCAAAAGCGGTTAGGAGCTGTTTTTGCAGTGATGCAAGAAAATGAATTCTTCTTAAGAACAGCCGTGTTCACTCCAAGAGACTCACCGAAAAGCTGGGCATCTTAATAGTGTTCACTTCACGTGGCTTCTTATAGATCAGTTTTTAAAGTTTTCCTGCTATTAATGTTTATTGAGAACATAAATTGTGCAGGTTGCTATGCTTTTCAGGCTGTCTAAACCTTTGAGTTCATTTCACTGAAATTCAATGAAAGGCAGAGGAATGTGCCTGTTGGTGTTTTAGTAGAGATAAAGAAGGAGAAAGGAAAGTAAAATCGTGAACTAGACACAGAGAGGAAACATTGCCTCCAGTTATTCTGTCGGACGTGGGGATGGGTTAAGAAGGGATAACCGCTGCTCTGTCAGGTCTTTATTCAGGGCATGTTGAAGGCAGGAACATTCTCCTGTCTTCTTTCTCAGCACCTGTTCTGGTGCCCTCCTCACACCTAATGGTTGCTCTACAGAATGCTGTCGGAATGGACTGGATGGTGATTGTGTGTAGTCTGTTTAGGATTTTATTTCCTTATTTTTAGAACCATTATGTTCCATCACTTGGCACAGGGACTGTCATACCAGAGGCACACAATGAAAACTTTGTTGAGTGAGAATAAGAGTTGAGAATAAAAATCCAGAAAGAAAATTTTTTAAGGATAGCTTTGTCTGCTGGAGTTGCTGGAGACGGGAGGAAGTGGAACTTTCCTTAGCAGGAACAATGGGTGCTGCTTAGAATGAGCAGAGAAAACAAAATCTCAGTGTGTGAGGTAGCCAAAATCCCACACAGGTTAGACCACGGTGCAGCACAGAAAGTCTAAAGGAGCCAAGATGGTCTATCCCCAGAGGTTTGGCAGCTGTGGAGAAGCACTGGCTGGGGAAAGCAAACAGGGATTGGCATGGTCCATGTGTCTATTTGGACGGCAGCAGAGGAGAAAGGTGGTCCTTATGAAAAGTGACTATTTTCAAGGGCTGAGTTTGCTATTCTGGTTTTTAACTTTGGGCCCAATATCCCTGTTAGCCATCTCCAGGAAAGAAGTATTTCATGATTCACATTTTAACATAAGTCATTGTTACCTAGGACCACGTAACCTCCTTCTGTTGAGAAGTATGTTCCTGTTTCCATTGGACCTTCGAAACAAGGAGTCACACTAAATGTCTGAGAAGCAGAGGTGATGGAGGCCCCATTGAGCTGAAGATTGCTGAGGCAGCCACTGAAGCTGTAGACCGAGTTTATCTGAGAGGAGAAGGCATTTCTTAAAATCCATTTTCTCAACACTCACAGACGCACCAATGAAGGGATTTGTGACCTAAGAGGAACCTAGTAATTTCTTGCCCTATTTGTTTTCGCTATCTGAATAATCGATCATTTTCCAGATTGTTGCTTTTTAACTAGATCTTTGAAGCTAGAATTTTGTATTAGGTAATAATAGCCTACTGTAATTAAGGTACAAAAATTTCAACATTTTTCACAACAAGGTAAATTGCAGCTGTGGTTTTCAAACTGAATTAGAAATATTCTCATTTGTTTTCTTCAAGAAAGACAGCTGTGCCCTAGATCACCTAATGCTGATAAGGGCTAGCAAAGAACTAAACTGTTAAATCTACCATGGTTAAATAAACAGCAGAGAATTTGCTTTATTGGCTTGTGTCTGAACATTTATCATACCACAGGACATGAAACACGGGCCACTTTAGATAACCGATTTCACAGTTTTAGAAATCTTTCTTTTAAAGAAGCTGTCATGGAATTGGGGCTACTCATCTAAAATCAAATTAAATATGAACATTTCCCCCCATTTTTGCTTTATACACACATATTAATAGATCTTTGTTGTTGCTGTTTAGTCACTAAATTGTGTCTGACTTTTTTGCGACCCTGTGGTCTGTAGCCTGCTAGACTCCTCTGTCCATGGGATTTTCCAGGCAAGAATACTGGAGTGGGTTGCCATTTCCTTCTCCAGGGGATCTTTCTGACCCAAGGATCAAACCTGAATCTCCTGCATTGGCAGGCAGATTCTTTACAGTGAGCCACCAGGGAAGCCATTTAATGGATCTTAGAAGTGTATTCTTTGTGTTAAAGTCAAACCTGTATTTATATTAAAAATAAGCTTAGTCCTTTGATGTGTTCCTTTTTTTGCTAAATATTTTTGAAGGTCCAATATTTTAAACTTTTACATTATAAAAATAATGTTGTTTTCTTCTACCATATCCTCATGTCCCCCAAGGGGTAGCCACATTTCCTTGTACAATTACAAATTGTGTGTATGTGTGTGTGTGTGTGTAAGAAATGAAGATGAGATCATAGTTTACATAATGGCCTGAAAGTTTTTCTTTTTAACCCAATAATATATAATATAATGACTTGCTTTCTTTTTTGGGTAATTTTTTTGGGGCGGGGGGCTGTGCCATGCAGCCTGCAGGATCTTAGTTCCCTGACCAGGGATTGAACCCAGGCCTGGGCAGTGAAAGCACTGAGTCCTAACCATTGGAGCACCAGGGAATTCTCTTTTGGGTGTTCTTTAAGACTAAAAGCATGAGTACTTGCTGAACAAATAAGCATGCCCTTGAGACATAACTTTTCATGACAGTTTATACCTCTGAAACATTTTTCATCTCACCTCTACCTTAGAATCAAAAGGTTACTCCAGGCTTTGTGATGTCACAGGGTGGACAGACAACCATAAAACAATACCCACTTATGTATCCCGTCTCCAGCCAAAGTACAGTTTTTTTTTTTTTTCTTCCAATTTTATTTTTAAACTTTACATAATTGTATTAGTTTTGCCAAATATCAAAATGAATCCGCCACAGGTATACATGTGTTCCCCATCCCGTACCACAGTGCACCAGGTAGCATCATGCATCGAACCTGGACTGGCAACCATGATATTTTACATGTTTCAACACATCTTCCCACCCACAGAGTCCATAAGACTGTTCTATACATCAGTGTCTCTTTTGCTGTCTCGTACACCGGGTTATTGTTACCATCTTTCTAAATTCCATATATATGCGTTAGTAAAGTACAGTTTTACTTTTGCCAGTTTTCTAATCGTAAAGCGAGGGCTACATTAAACAATCTTTCAACTCTAAAGATGGATGGCTCTACCTGATCACACCTGGCTTACCTGGACATTTTTCACAGCCCTTCCAGGAGCCACACCTCCCAAATAAATAGGACCCCTGATTTTCCAGTCAGCTCCTGTAGGGGGAAGACTTTCTTCTAAGACTCGAAGCCCATCAATTATCATTCGGCCGCTGCTCTTTTCCCGAATAAATATCACCTTGATGGAGAGAAGGACAACAGCGTATCTTTAGTACATCCAAAGATTAGTGGAAAGGCTGCGCTGCTTCTCCTCCCAACTGTGCTATCATTTGCAGTGCTGCGGAAGTTCTTTAAACAGTGGTCCTTTCACCAAAGGTCAGGAGTTTGTCTCTTCTTTTGAAGCCTGATTTAAAGTTACAGGCTTAATCTCTGAATACAGCTTATGTTTAGCAGAGTTCTCTGTCCCAGCTGGCAGCCTACATGCTCTCACTTCTAAATTTAATTATAATTAATTGTAATGCAGCTGACATTGCTTACTTTCCCACTATACACACACAGAGAATTGCTTTGATATTTAGGTTGTTCTACCTGTTGTATCCTTTCTTCCCAGTAATACAGCTGACATTGCTTATTTTTCCCACTATACACACACTGAATTGCTTTGATATTTAGGTTATTCTACCTGTTGTATCCTTTCTTCCTAACAGATTTACTCTATTTTGTACCTTCCATAGCTTAGTCTATGAGACACTCAGCAATCATAGAAAATTTAGAATATTATAGGCAGTGGAATAAAACCCAGTCAAGGGAAAAATCCTTATAGAAACCAAACTTCAGCTTATGCTGACCACTGATCTTTTGTTTAAAATAACTGCACTAAAAATAGCTGATCTGTCAAAAAAATTATACTCAGATTATATTTCTTTTAAAATAATAAGCTTCAAGATTTTTGTAATAAATTAACGAAAGTTTCTGAAACTGAACTCTGAACATATAGCAATAAAATTTGTAAATGGATGTTTCTAGAGAAACCACTAGTGGGGTATCAGAATGGTGGACGTTTGCTGATAATAATATTCTCTGCCTTCAACTTACATCATGCCACAGTCCATCATTGTATTTCTCCTGGCTTCTAATCTTCAGTTTCTTGTGGCCAACATTAAACATGAAAACCAAGCGGCCATGGGCTAAGAACAGAGTCATGAAGTTATTCTCTTCTTGATCTGAGACATAGAAAATCATCCCATGGGAGGAACGTGTTTTCAGACGAATGGAAAACTGGGATCTGGTAAATGAGAAGGAAAAGCTTACCACTTGTCAAAGAAGACTGTGATCTCTAACTTCCCAAGACAATACAGTGTAAGGAAGAATAAAGCCATCTGATCTAATCCCAAGCAACATTACTTCTAATTACATCTTATTATTATTGTGAATATCGGGTAAGCACTGCTAATTCAAAAATGTAAATCCTCCATTTCCTCATACAACAAGGATAAATCCCACATTTAAGAAAGTATTGTTTCAATAAATGCTGGAGAAAATGTGGAGAAAAGGGAACCCTCTGGACTGTTGGTGGGAATGTAAATTGATACAGCCACTATGGAGAACAGTGTGGTGATTCCTTAGAAAACTGGGAATAAAACTACCATATGCACGCGTGCTAAGTTGTTTCAGTTGTGTCTGACTCTTTGCGACCCTATGGACTAAACCCCACGAGGCTCCTCTGTTCATGGGATTCTCCAGGCAAGATTACTGGAGTGCATTGCTGTGCCCTCCTCCAGGGGATCTTCCTGACCGAGGGATCAAACCCACATCTCTTACATGTCCTGCACTGGCAGGTGGGTTCTTTATCACTAGCACCACCTCAGAAGCCCAAAACTACCATAAGACCCAGCAATTTCACTGCTGGGCATATGCCCTGAGAAAATCATAACTGAAAAAGACACCAGTACCCCAGTGTTTATCGCAGCACTATTTACAATAGCCAGGACATGGAAGTAACCTAGCTGTCCAATGACAGATGAATAAAGAAGTTGTGGACATATGTACAATGGAGTAGTCCTCAGTCATGAAAAGAGTTTGAATCAGTTCTAGTGAGGTGGACGAACCTAGAGCCTGTTACTACAGAATGAAGTAAATCAGAGAAAAACAAGTTTCATAAAATAACACATACATATGGAATCTAGAAAAATGGTATTGATGAACCTATCTGCAGGGCAGGAATAGAGACGCAGACGAGAGGACAGACTTGTGGACACAGTGAGGGAAGGAGAGGGCAGGACCACCTGAGAGAGTACCATGGAAACGTATACATTACCATATGTAAAATAGACAGCTAGTGGGAAGCTGCCATGTAACACAGGGAGCTTAAACCAGAGATGCCTAGAGGGTTGCGATGGGGTTGGGGATGGGAGGGAGGTTCAAGAAGGAGGGGATATATGCATAATTATGGCTGATTCACATTGTATGGCAGAAACCGACACAACATTGTAAAGCAATTATCCTCCAATTAAAAATTTTTTAAAAAGTGTTTCAGTAAAGGATAATATGTCTTGCTTTGAAAAACTGATTGCACTTAATTTAGTAAAAATCTTTATGCTAAGGAAGCTTCATGTAGACAAAATAATAGAGAGCAATTAATATGCATATAAAAATTTGCATAGAAACAATATGATTTATGTACTATCTAAAATACAGATTCAGTTTTCTCCCCATAAAAATTAATCAATGGATATCACACGCTAAAAACAGCTACCAAAATATGTAGAAATCAAATAAAATTTCTAGAAATTCAGCTTTAGGCCATAGATAAGGTACGTTTATTAAGCTAATTTCCAGTTTGATTAACTCTGTGTTTTTCCTGAAGAGTACAAAATACTGATTCTGCCTATTAGGCAAATAGGAAATTAGGAGTTTCTTATTGAATCCATTGACGGTATGAATGTTTGAAAGAGCTATATAAGAGTGCTGCTGCTGCTAAGTCGCTTCAGTCGTGCCCGACTCTGTGCGACCCCATAGACAGCAGCCCACCAGGCTCCCCCATCCCTGGGATTCTCCAGGCAAGAACACTGGAGTGGGTTGCCAATTCCTTCTCCAATGCAGGAAAGTGAAAAGTGAAAGTGAAGTCGTTCAGTCGTGTCCGACTCTTAGTGACCCATGGACTGCAGCCTACCAGGCTCCTCCATCCATGGGATTTTCCAGGCAAGAGTACTGGAGTGGGGCGCCATTGCCTTCTCTGTATATATGAGTATCTGGGTGCTAATACTTTAAAAGAAATCTTAAATAATACTAAATAACTTGGAGAGTTGTGAAACACCAGGAAGAAGTGATGAACTTTAGAGATAGCTTGAGGGTCAACAGAGACACAGTGCATTTGTATTTTTAGTGTCTTCAGACGTACTCCCACTTACAGTCTGAAAGCAATTTGTGTCGGAAAGGGAAGGTGACAGTAAGGTTACATGATAAGTCATTTAAAATTTCCCCTATCTTCCTTTCTTTGATTGTATTTTCTTTTTCATTAAGTACAGCAAACTCCTAGGACAATGCTATCATATGCCTCTTACTTTTGGGAAGAAAGTCACAGAGAATGTTATTTATTGGACAGTATGAATTATGTACTATTTAGTAATTGTTTTGATGAAAAAAAGAATAAGATTAAAGTAGCACAAAAAAATTATAGGAAAAATAACATATGGCAAGTAAGGATGAAGCCCAGCCATGGCATCAAGTTTCTAAACGGATAGTGTGTTACTTTACTTTTCACCAAAATCTCTTTTTAGGTGTTCAAACTCTTGACGACTGTTGGCTGTCCCTCCATACTGATAGGCGTGCTCTATCGCTCTAGGGCTGTTGGAAAGCTGGCAGTGTGAGTCTCTTGGAATATTTCTCTCTAGGAATTTCAGGCCAACAGGATCCCACGAAGGAGCATCTTTACTTTTCTCTCCCTGTAAGAGTAGGATATGACTCATTTAAGGGATAAAACTGACATACTAGTAGCAAAAATTCACTTTTAATTTTTATCATTAACAATGATGATTAAATAATTAAAGTGTATATTCTTTGTACATATTCCACTCGTAAAATATTAGACCTCTCCATTCCTCTACTGCCTTAAGCAAATGCCAGCAGCAGCTGCAGCAGTAACAACAAACGACAACAGAGTATGTTAACAAACCCAAAATTCCCATTTACAGTCAGAAAACAATTTGTATAGTGAAGCTATAGAGACGAGTGCTCTGTGATTTAAATTAAATGTACATTTTAATCAATGGTGGAAAATGAAAAAATTGGCAATAAAGACCACTGAGAGACTTGATAAAATCCTCATATTATATGCAACAATACCACTTGAATACACATATTATTATTTATATAACCTGCATAAAAAGTTAAATACTTAGTAACATCTTCAAAATATTTTTTAAAGAATGTTTTGGGTGATAAGATATGTAGCAAACTTATGTGACAGGATATAGAACAATTTTTAAAAATTATTTTGTGCTCTTAGAATTGCACTATTGATTTTAAAATTTACAGTTCTGAAACTAAAGACTAATATTTAATGGTTATTTAGTCAATTTCTGAAGCAAAAGTAAATGCAAGTAAATCTGAGCATTCAGTCATTTACTCATTTATTCAAGCAAATGTTTATTGAGTACCTAATAGGTAGGAGTGAAGAAGAAGAAGAAAAAAAAAATCAATGTTTCTGTGTGCCTTCAGTGGGCAGTGTGTGGTGGGGAACAGAAAGGTGAGTGAGACATGGTTCCTGTTTTTTAAGGACTGAAAATTGATTTGGCTTTTAAACAACAAATTGGAAGACAGGTTGTAGCTGGATAGAAAGGACCTTAGATGACTTGGTAAAGGATGGGGTTTTGTTTTTTAGGTGATGAGAAGCACCACAGGTTTGAAAAGCAGGGAGTGGCCTAATCTGATCCACTTGGGAAGAAATCTTGCAATAAAGTAAGAAGAGAGAGGAAATGTTTGGAGCTAAGGAGCTGGAGAACACAGCAAGAGTCAGGTTGAGACACAGGATCAGAGGGGAGAGGACAATTTCTGGTTCAGGATTGCTGAATGAATGCACATAGCTTTCCCCCTCCCTAATTCCCATCGAAATGTCAGAAGAACTATACACATAAAAATAAATCCACCGTAGTCCTGGAAGTAGAGGAGGATTTCTACTAGTCAAACAAAGCAGTGTGGAATTTCCATAAAACAATATTGTAATACAGACTGGAACAGATCGACTATATATATATACATATATATATATATATTGGTTGTGCTGGGTCTTCGTTGCTGTGCACAGGCTTTCTCTAATTGTGGCAAGCGGAGGGCATGTAGAATTTTCCTAGACCAGGGATTGAACCCGCATCCCCTGTATTAGCAGGTGGATTCTTAACCACTAGACCACAAGGGAAGCCCAAAACTCTTAATCTCATATGGGAAAAAGATAAGACCTCCAAAAAAGTCTGTGTTCTGGGCAAATCCAAGAAATCAAGGAAATGTAAATCAAACCCACAGTGAGCTATCACCTCTCACTTGTCAGAATGGCTATCATCAAAAAGAACACAAATTGGTGAGGATGTGGAGAAAAAGGTATCCTCTTACACTGTTGGTGGGAATGCAGACTGGTGCAGCCACTGTGGAAAACAGTATGAAGGTATCTCAAAAAACTAAAAATATAACAGAACTACCATATGACCCAGCAATTCCACTCCTGGGTATATATCCAAAACTAACCCCCAAACTCTAATTTGAAGAGATACATATACCCAATGTTCACAGCAGCATTGTTTACAATTGCCAAGATATGGAAACAACCTAAAAGACCATCAAAAGATGAATAAAGAAGATACATGCATTATACACATACACACAGTGGACCTACTCAGTCATAAAAAGAACAGAATTTTGCCGTTTGCAGCAACATAGATGGACTTGCAGAGCATAATGTTAGGTGAATACGTCAGAGAAAGACAAATACTGTGGGATATCATTTATATGTGGAATCTAAAAAAGACAACAAACTAGTGAATATAACAAAAAGAAGCAGACTCAGAGAGAGAACAAACTAGTGGTCAGCAGCGGGGAGAGGAAAGTGGGCAGGGGCAGGACAAGGGTGGAGAATAAGAGGTACAAACTACTAGGTATAAAATAAGCTACAAGGATATATTGTACAGCATGCGGAGCACGGCCAATGTTTTGTATTAACTATAAACGGAGTACAACCTTTAAAAATCGTGAATCACTATATACTGTATATCTGTAACTTATGTAACACTGTATAACTATACTTCAATTAAAAAAACAAATAAAATAAAATAGGGGTTAAGGCTGGCCTCACGGATCAGATGAGAGTTGGGCAATCCTTGAGAAGCTGTCAATGCAGATATTTGGGGGAAGCACGGTCTAGGTAAGAGGAAAGCTCAAGGGAGGATCTTAAGGCAGGAGTGTACCTGGCTTGTTCTAGAAACGCTGGTAGATCACTAGGAGGAGACGAGCAAGTGAGAACAAGGGTCTCTATGACACTGTAGGAACTTCGGCGTTTAATCTGAGTGCAGTGGGAGGATCATTTTGAACACAGAAGTAACATGATAAGGCATGTTTAAAAGGATCTGGTTGTTGTGCTGAGAATATACTACTGGGGAGCAAGGTAAAACAGGGAGGCCTGTTGGGAGGCTATTACAGAGATTCAGATGAGAGACGACAATGGCTTGGACCAGGATGGCAGCACTGGCACTTGACTGCATTGTTTACATTGCCAGGAAGGAGTAGGGAGGGTCAGACTGAAAGAATGAGAAGGAATTGGACCTTCATTTGTAATGAAGGCAAATAATGTACATGCTAGGTGTAAAACGAATGAGAGAACAGTCATCAGTGACCGCAATTTAAGACTCAAGATTTTGAATGCAAAGTTACTCTAGTTGACGCCACAGATCAACTGTGGATGTGAGTGGTTAAAAGGAAGGCCAAGGAAGGAGGGAAAACAAGGTAAGATCAGAAACCAATGATTTCTAGGACTGTGACAGAAACTAGAGGCTGTTATGCAACAACAAATGATACTAGAGAATGATCACAGTATATAGTATATATTTTTATATAAAATACAGAGCAATTTTAACCACTGTAATGAAAAGCAGTTGGAAGTAAGAGCAAAAGCTTACTCAAACTGTTTCTTTGGGAATAAGAACTGATACAACAAATCTGGTAAACTGTAATATCAGATACTACAGAAATCATATCTTTCATACAAACACAGTTGCAAATGAGTAAATTCAATAAAGCACCAGTGACTAGAACTGTATGTGTGGAGTAAAAGGGCAATCTAGAAGTTGGCGCAGCATTATCTTTTACCTTTTTATTCTGATTTGTTTTAGGCTTTGAGGAATTTCTTCCTTTTTTGTGAAGGAGAAACAATGGTGAAGACTCAATGGGACACTCATAAAGAGAAGTGTGGACCTTTTCAGAATACCGCTGGAAATCTTCGACCTCTACATCTCTATCCAACCTGTGTTTGTAACAGAGGAAAGAAAAATCTTAAGAATGTTGTTCAGAATTATATGATGAAACTATGGAAGTCAAAGAACTTTAGCAATTAATGTATGTGTGTGTGTGTGTGTGTGTGTGTATGTGATGGGTCTTTATCCACCAACCACTATCTTAATTAGAACCCTTTAATTGATCATTTAACCAATTAACCAATAACTCTGTGCCTGGCACCAGCACACTCTGACAGATGAACATGTCTTCCCTCACCATGTCCTGGATGATGAGGACCTCATCTGTGTTACTTAATCTGTATTAAATTCCTCCCTTGCATATTTTTGAACTCAGGGGGTTCTCATCATCTTTGTTAAGGATAAAACAACATGGCGGTCTACCGAATTGGAGAAGATATTTGCAAATAATATATCTGATAAGGGGTTAATATAAAAAATACACAAAGAACTCATACAACTCAACATAAAAACCAAACAACTTGATTGAAAAAGGGGGCATAGGACCTAAACAGACATTTCTCCAAAGAAGACATAAAGACAGAAAATAGACACATGAAAAGATGCTTAACATCACTAATCATCAGGAAAATGTAAATCAAAACCACGAAGAGATACCACTCACCTGTCATGATGCCTATCATAAAAAAGACAAGATACAATAAGTGTTAGTGAGGATGCAGAGAAAAGGGAACCCTCACGTTTTGTTGGTAGGAATGTAACTTAGTGCAGCCACTATGGAAAATAGGCTTCTCAAAACATTAAAAATAGGACTACCATATGATCCAGCAATTCCATTGCTGGGTATTTACCAGAAGAAAACAAAAAGACTAATTTGAAAAGATACATGCACCCCCGGTTTCACTGCAGCATTATTTACAACAGCCACAATATGGAAGCAACTTAAGCGCTGACTGATAGATGAAGATGAATGGATAAAGATGGGCTATGTATATGTATATGAAATATTACTTAGCCACAAAAAATGAAATCTTGCCATTTGTGACATGGATGGATCTAGAGGTTAAATGAAATAAGTCAGATGGAGAGAGACTACTATATGATTTCACTTAAAAGTGGAATCTAAAAAACAAACAACAGAACAGGGTCACAGATACAGAGAGCAAATGGGTGGATGCAGAAGGGGAGGTGTGAGTCCAAAATTGGTGAAAAGGATTAAGAGGTAAAAACCTCCACTTATAAATAAGCCATGGGCATCTAATAAAACAACATAAGGAATATAGTCGATAACATTATAATAACAGTATGGAGAAAGATGGTTAGTAGACTCATCTTGGTGAGTACTTCATATACGCAACTGTCTCCTGAGAAATCTGTATGCGGGTCAAGAAGCAACAGTTATAACTGGATATGGAACAATGGACTGGTTCCAAATTGGGGAAGGAGTACGTCAAGGCTGTATAATGTCACCCTGCTTATTTAACTTATATGCAGAGTATGTCATAAGAAATGAATGCCAGGCTAGATGAATCACAAACTGGAATCAAGATTGCTGGGAGAAATAGAAACAACCTCAGATATGCAGATGATACCACTCTACTGGCAGAAAGTAAAGAGTAACTAGAGAACTTCTTGCTGAGGGCAAAAGAGAAGAGTGAAAAAGCTGGCTTAAAACTTAACAGTCAAAAAACTAAGATCATGGCATCCAATCCCATCACTTTATGGCAAATAGATGGGGAAAAAGTGGAAGCAGTGACAGATTTTATTTTCTTGGGCTCCAAAATCACTGTGGACGGTGATGGCAGCCATGAAATTAAAAGACGCTTGCTCTTTGGAAGAAAAGCTATGACAAACCTAGACAACATCTGAAAAAGCAGATACATCATTTTGCTGACAAAGGTCTGTCTAGTCAAAGCTATGGTTTTTTCAGTAGTCATGTATGGATGTGAGAGTTGAACACATAAAGAAGGCTGAGCACCGAAGAATTGATGCTTTTGAATTGTGGAGCTGGAGAAGACTCTTGAGAGTCCCTTTGATTGCAAGGAGATCAAACCAGTAGATCCTAAAGGAAATCAACCTTGAATATTCATTGGAAGGACTGATGCTGCAGCTGAAGCTCCAATACTTTGGCCACCTGATGTGAAGAGCCGACTCATTAGAAAAGACCCTGATACTGGGAAAGATTGAAGGCAAAAGGAGAAGGTGGTGGCAGAGGATGAGATGGTTGGATGGCATCACCAACTCAAAGGACGTGAGTATGAGCAAACTCAAGGAGATAACAGAGGACAGAGGAGCCTGGTGTGCTGCAGTCCATGGGGTTGAAAACAGTCAGATCTGACTTAGAGACTGAACAACAATCAGATGTCAAATCACTATGTAGTATACCTGAAACTAACATAATATTGTACATCAACCAAATTTCAACAAGAGAAAATTAATGAAAAAATAATCATGCATTAAATTAATATAAAAAACTTTCTTAAACCTCTGAGGATGATTTGGGTATGTTGCTCTGTATTGTACCACTGACAGTAAGTACAGAAGTAACCACATTTAACATTCACAGTCTGCTGTATGCCACATGCTTTATGCACATTATCTCAATTAATCCTCGTAACAAGTTTACCAAGCTGGCCCTATTATTATCTGCATTTTGCAGCTGAAGAAACAAAGGCTTACTTAGCCAATGCCATACAAAAATTAAAAGGCAAAAAACTTACACACAAACCCAAGTGTGTCAGTTTTTCAAGCACATGCAAGCATTTAATTACTATCCTCCTGTGCCCCCAATATTTCATAGTTCTTAGTTTTAGTAAGGTAAATATTTTAATTATCAACTTGAACATCTTTACTGATCATGCAGATTTATGAATACTAAAAATACTGTACCTGGTAAAGTAGGCATTACTTATACATCCGGTGAAATTAGCATACTGGGGAGTGATGGGTGAGCCGCCGAAGTAGAACTTCTTTTCATCTGCTTGGGTCTGCTCCACTTTCCCTTTGGTAGGGTTCTTACTCCCAAGTCTGCTTTTATCTACTATCAATTCATACCTGTAAGGGAAAAAGCTTTTTTAAGCACTACACAGCTAACGTATTACTTGAGTTCCATTCTAGGTTGTATGTTTTCTCATGGAATTGAGAAATGAAACATTTGGTTAATGATAAGATAACAAGTTGCCAGACTCTTTGTGAGGCTCAGAATAAAATGGATGAATATTTCTATATGCAGAAAAGACTCTACAAATCATGACCGGAATTTAAATCCATAGAAGCAGGTTCAAATGACTAGTCATCAGTAAGTTTTTTTTTTTTTTTTGGTGTGGAAAAATCAGAACATAAATCATGGTGATCATTTAATCACATTTGTGGGAAGCTATTTTCATTCTAAAGCACATTGACAGTGATTGGAAATGACGTCTTGAAAGGAACTATTAACATTTTCTTTTAATGGGAAGGCTCCCCAGGAATGGACACAGAATAGTGGCAACAGAAAATATATTGCTTTTGCAGAAAGAATTTTCCTTTTATGAAAGAGAAATACAGTATTACATACTTTAAAGATAAAGTTAAGACTTTTTAAAGTGAAGTTAAAGTGTTAGTCACTCAGTTGTGTCTGACTCTTTGTGACCCCACAGACTGTAGCCACCAGGCTCCTCTGTCCATGGAATTCTCCAGGCAAGTGGGTTGCCATTTCCTTCTCCAAAGACTTTTTAAAATGTGACCATAAATGTAACTTTCTCAATTGTTTAATTAAAACCTAATGAAACCTGTTGTTTGCTAACTTTTTCTATGTACAAAACACTGCACTCCATTTAGTTTAAGTGGTATGTACAGGTACTTCCTTCAAGGATATTATAGCTTATGGTTTCACTGGGAAAATTTTTACATACCTGTTAATTAATTTTATAGTGACTTATTTGGCATGTTTTAAAAATTAACAGCAATTAATAAAAAAGTAAGTTGTTCCTCTACCATTTTTTTTAAACACTAGAAAGGTAATAAGAGATAGTCTACTGTTAGTAGTGGTCCTTGGACGCATTCATGTCCTACAGGTGGAGCCACCTGGTGGAAAGAATATAAAGTGAGGAGCTATACCTTGCTGGGGAGACGGAGGTGATGATGAAGTGGGACAGCCCATCATTGTACTGCTTATCTGCCGACTGCACCTTGATTCCCTTTACATCCATGATTACGGTGCCATTATTCAGTGAGATGGAGAACATGTCTGACTGAAACGCAAGCACAGGTTTTTTAACAATGGAAGCCAGAGATCCAAAAGGTGGACATGTTTTCAGCATTTACTTATAGAACTGCTTAAAGGAACACACACATGTGAGAAGTTTGCTTGAAAAATAATTTCTATGAACAGCAACAAGGAAATACTCTATTGCCTGGACTGGTATGCTGCTTATAAAATTAGACACATTTCAATGGAAAGAAGAATTTCTTGTGTTTAAACTGAAAATTTCAGGTGATTTTGTCATGCTAAGTAGCTGTTATCCCAGCGTCAGTTACTTTCTTTACTCAAGCAATTCTCTTCTGTCATCATCCTCACTTTTGAAAAACCAGTATTTTAACTTCCCTGGGGATGTAGTGAGACGACTAGGCAAGAGTTATTTTGCTATTGTGGCTTTTAAAAATGTTTCACTTTCCAGCTGTGGTACATATACACAATGGAATATTACTGAGCTATTAAAAAGAATGCATTTGAATCAGTTCCAATGATGTGGATGAACCTGGAGCCTATTATACAAAGTAAATCAGAAAGAAAAACACCAATACAGTATATTAATGCATATATATGGAATTTAGAAAGATGGTAATAATGACCCCATGTGCGAGACAGCAAAAGAGAGACAGATGTAAAGAACAGACTTTTGGACTCTGTGGGAGAAGGCGAGGGTGGAATGATTTGAGAGAATAGCATTGAAACATGTGTATTATCATATGTGAAATAGATCACCAGTCCAGGTTCGATGCATGAGACAGGGTGCTTAGGGCTGGTGCACTGGGATGACCCTGAGGGATGGGATGGGGAGGGAGGTGGGTGGGGGGTTCAGGATGGGGAACACATTACACCCATGGCTGATTCATGTGAATGAACGGCAAAAACCACCACAATATTGTAAAGTAATTAGCCTCCAAAAAAAAAAAAAAAGAACAGAAAAAAAAATGTTTCACTTTCCATCTACAGAGGCAGAAAAATTAAAAAATAGCAGAAGTTAACATCTTTTTTTCTGAATTTCTTTATTGTTTGGCAATATTCCTTAAAATATTGGCAAAATGATAATCTTCCTTTTCTTCCCCGATATGGGCCTCAATCTCTACAGTTAGCTCTCAACATAAATACTTTAAGGTCACCAAACTTTTATAAAAGTTATTTTATTCTTGACATAGTATATCTTTGTTCAGTTCAGTTCAGTTGCTCAGTTGTGTCCAACTCTTTGTGATCCCAAGGACTGCTACCCATGGACTGTAGCTAAAGTTCTACAGCAAATTAAAAAACTATTTCATAAATTGAGTCACACATACTGTATATATACACTGAGGTTCTTAACATATTTTGTGCTATGACTCTTTCAATAGTTTGGTAACACATATGGGCTCCTTCATAAAATATTTTAAAATCACTCAATAAAATATGTAGGAATACAAAGGAAACCAATTATATTGAAATACAGTTTCAAAATACCAAAATGATAAATATGTGATATATATGTACTTCTACATTAAGGCACTAAATAATAAAATCTAGTAGCAGATCTAATACGGTATGGGGAGGTAGGAGGGAGGAGGGTTCAGGATGGGGAACACATGTATACCTGTGGTGGATTCATTTCGATATATGGCAAAACCAATACAATATTGTAAAGTTAAAAAATGAAATAAAATTTTTTAAAAAAAGTGAAAGTGAAAAAAAAAAGAAGTAGCAATAAACAAAAATGGTATTTTGAGATATATATGACAACTATAACATGGAATGAAAAATACCTTTAATTTCTACTAAAGACAAAATCATAGATACTGCTAATATTACTGTGGTTTGTTGCTGACATTCACAATTCAAGAAAATGCTAAATTTTAGTTAGAGAAAATAAAGATTTAATTTTTTCTCACCTAGTTCACAGACCCACTGAATTCTCTTCATGAACTCCTTAGGGAGGTTTATGAAGCCCAGGTTAAAAACTCACATATGATATATTTATAATATTTTACAAACTGTTTGAAATGAGACATTCCATGTGTGTATAGGAGTCAAAATTAATCTGAATTGTAAATTACTTTTAATGTGCTTAGAAGTATTTTTAATAGACAAAACAATTACCAGAAAGAAGTTTCCACCACAAAAAACAAATACTTACCCCTGATGCATAATAGAACAGTAATCCATTTGGCTGTAATGTTCGGAAATTAAAACCTCCTTCAAAGCCATCAAAAAAAGATATTTTCTGACTTGAAGCAATGTAACTCTGTCCATTGAAATATGCTCTGCGAGATATCTGTGTGCCAAAGAAAGTATGAATATAGAGTTTGTGATAATTATCAAATGCCTAAAATGTCCATTTCCTACATACCAAAGGCCTTATCTGCTAGCTCCTATATTAATAGTTATGTTTTAATTTCTGGTTTATGCTAGAATTCAGGCCTGTTAGCCTTCCTTCTGTATGCTGCTAACAGATGGGGTTTCAGCTTGCCTACTTCCTCTACTATGAGTGAGTGAAGATGCTCACGTAGCCTCTCTGGGCTTTGGCATTCCAGCCATTGAAGGGTGAAGCAACTGGACAAGTCCAGAGGATTCCCATAAGCCTTTTTAGCTTAATGATCCTTCTGTCTGCTGATGGCAGAAAGGAACCCAAGGTGTACACAGGATCACAGAGAAAAGAGTTTTGTCAGCTTTTAAGAAAGGTAAGGTTCTTGTCTATTTATTAAAAACTTTTCAATTGTGTACTTACAAGAGAGTCTTCTGGGCATCCATAGCCAACTCCCAGGGTTTCTGTCTGTTCTAATAAATTGAAATCTTTCTTTTGGAACTGGAAGCCCTTCATGCATCCTCTGAAGTTGATATCTAGGGGAAGATGTGCTCTTAAGGTCCTGGAAAAGAAAATCAGTCTTTACTGATACAGCTGTGATGATGATGGTGATAGAGGTGATGATGATGTCACCCAACATATGCAGGATGTAAAATTTGATTTTATTTATAGTTATTTTTAATACCTTTGTAATTATTCACATTTTCATGCTTTCTTTCATAAGTACACAGTAATTTCTAATCTTTGCATACAGAACAGCTTTATTCTGCATGGAGACAATTTGTTTACTTCTTTATAGTTTTCAAGATCCTTTAACTTACATCAGCTCATTTTATCTTTATAACAATTCAGAGAGCTAGATGGTGATGCTATTCTTTCTCTTTTACAGATGATTAATAGGTTCAACCATAATGAATTGACATATGTATAGATCAAAAACTGTGAACTCTTGGCAGTTTCACATGGTTTACCTATAAAAGGAAATATTAAGTCTTTTTTTCCCCTATGTCACAAATAGAAAGTTAGGATTTGAACCCAGGTCTTCAGTTGTCCACTAATCCTACTTGAGTCATGAACTCAATTACTTGTCTTACTTGCAACACACTACTCAACCAAGGCTAGAGAAGTTTTCAATGAACGTTGGGACTTTGGAGCAACAGGAAAGTGAGAAATCCTTTATCTTTAAGATCAAAGATGGCATTTTGCTCAAAACAGTACCCATCACTATGCCTAATAGATAGGAAGTACCCAAGAACATAGTATTGGATACTGAATGAATACAAAGTTAATTCTGAGTAAGTTGCAATGACTTCAATGTATTTTAGATGAACACTGACCAAACTAAGGGGTAACAGTCCCACTGTATTCTGCTCTCACAAGATCATGTCTGGATGACATGCTAATTGATAGATTAAGTTGCACATGTAGCAACCACAATGGTTAAAGATCCCAAGTGCCATGGCTGAAGGAATGAGGATATTTAGTTTGGAAAGGAAGCTTAAAGTTAGGGTCTTATCCCAGAAAAATTAGAATTTCTGGAGAATGACTGTGGGTAGTGATGTTTATAAACATTCTCTAGGTCATTCTAATGAGAACCAGGGTTGAGAGTGACTGGACTGGAATATCAGAATATCTTAATGCTTCTCTCAGTTTAGTATCTCTCATGCTATGAATTGAGTGTAATAAGAGACAGTTGAATTTTTTAATATATCAGAATAATATTTCATTACACTTAATTTGGGTTTCCCAGGCAGCGCTAGTGGTAAAGAACCCGCCTGCCAAGGCAGGAGACATAGGTTCTATCCCTGGATTGGGAAGATTCCCTTGAGGAGGGCAGGACCGCTCACTCCAGTATTCATGCGTGGAGAATCCCATGGACAGAGGAACCTGGTGAGCTACTGTCCATAGGGTTGCAAAGAGTTGATACGACTGAAGAGACTTAACATGCACATATACTTCCCTGGTGGCTCAGCAGTAAAGAATCTGCCTGCAAATGCAGGAGACGTAAGTTTGATTTCTGGGTAGAGAAGATCCCCTTTTGGAGGAAATGGCAACTCACTCCAATATTCTTGCCTGGGAAATCTGATAGACAGAAAAGCCTGGCAGGCTACAAACCATGGAGTCACAAAAGAGTCGGACACAACTCATTAACTAAACAACAACAACATACTTAATTCACAACTTCTGGAACAGGCTTAAAATTTTGGTTTACTCTCAGATACTATTTGAGAGTTCAAATAACTCTAAATTAATACTAAAACAAAAGTAAATGGACACAATGCTTCTTTGCTTTCACATATGCTCCACCTTTCTTCTTGTGGATGAGAAATACTGCATTAGACCATGTTCTAAGAGTAATACATGAAGACTTTTGTAGATCACATTTACCCGATGCTAATTTAAGGGGGTCACAAGGACTGGCTGCACAGGGCACACAGGTATATGACTGTGTGTGTGCCCTTGCACATGTGCACAGAAGTAGTAGGTGGGAAGGCTCAAACACTTACTACACTTCTGGATGTGGAGTCCTCAGCCCAGTGCGTTAGGAACAAACAGCTTAACAAGGACAAAAAAGCTTACCTTGATTGTAAGATTTCTGGGGGAGCTCCTCCTATGTATATGTCTGTAAAAGGTATCTTCATCTTTTCATTATCCATGCTCTTGACATGTCGTCTGTCAACTACCAAAATCATTTTCTTATCATTGTGGTAAATGATTGAGATCTGGGAGAAATAATACATAATGAGTCCTGATCATTGCTTAACAATCAGATTTTTGAAGACTGCTATGTATTTTAATTATTTAATAATAATTTAATTATTATTCATAATTATTTAATTATGTTGTAACAGCTGGGTTTCCATGATCTTATGCTTATTTGTTTACAAAATGGGCAATAGCTCTTCCTCCCTTCCTCACAGACAAGAAAACTCTTAGTCATATTACCAGAAGTTCCCATTTGCTGGAGAAGGATTCCATATGGATTCACAGCTAGCCCAAGAAAAATTCTGTTATGAGATCAACTTTTTAATTAATATTTTGCTCCTTTGAGGGGATTCAGGAAAAAAGTGTAAACAGGTGACTTCTGTTGCCAGATGTCATTTTTTTGTGACATGATAAGCTTTAATGAATGTGGGAAAATTCTAGTCAGAGAAATAGTTAAAATATTCTTCTGTTGTAAACCACCCTCATGAAGGCTATGGACTTTGAACTGAAAAGAGAAATATAGCCTCTACTCTGCATTTTAGTTCAACTTAGACAATACTGTGACTTCTACATATTTTATTAAAGTATAGATTTAAAGTAGTTGTTAGTAAAAACAGATGAAATATCAGTATACTGCACATCTATATCACGACAGATGAGCATTCTCTGTGGGTTCTCATTTATAAGAAAACCTGTGTTACTATTTTCTAAGTTTCAGGGAAAAGGTTTAAAAAGGAAATTCTTCACTTATATCTACTCTTTTGATATTTAATGGGACTCAAGGAAAAAGCAAAAACAAAATGGCTTTATATCTACATTCTCATTTTCAACAAAGGAGTCTTTTGATCAATGAAGCAATTAAAATGTATCTTCACTGACTCTTTTACTGGAAACTCCAATATGATAAAAATGTCCACTCTTTTGAAGCAAATGTTATCCTGGAGTTGAGTATATGAGGGCCTTTCATTGGTTTTTATATGTGAAAGTGTTCATTTTAATTACTTTCTCACCTATCTCATTTGACCATGCGATTAGATCAATAGATCCAAATACAAATAAAACAACACATTCAAACTGCAATGATCAGTACCTCATGGTATTTTGCATCATTAATTTGAGCTTTCTTTAACGTGTCTTCAAGATGCACAGGGCCGTTGCTAAATCCAAAGTCATAGAACACATGTAGGTAACCACTGCGCATTTCCAAGCTGAAAAACATACTCTGTGGAGAAGAAAAAAAGCTGTAGACATGAGAGTCTGCTATTATGAAAGAGCAGGTTTAGCTGAATTTGAGAAATAACAGTACACTCTCTATTATTGAAACTGTCTGAAGACTACAGAAGTCTCATTAAATTCTTACTATGAAATAAAAATCACAACTACATTCAGATCAGCAGTTACATCTAATATACCAAAGTTTTAATATTCACACACAATTTAAAACAATTATCTTCTACTGTTTTTACTTGTGAATTAATGAAAATTTAAATTTACCTTATTGATTTTTAACAATCTTGAAAACAGAGTACTATAGGCCATATGTATTCAACAGCCCTATTTTAAGGCAATGTTTGAAAGTTGTAACAGGCCAACAGATGTGACTACATTTCATTTTTAAGGGCAAAATTGGTACCACTGAAAAATAATTCCAAGGTATACTGAAAAGAATCTTGGGAAATTATCAGTAAATACAGATAAAAGGAAAAGAAGGCCCACTTCTGTAACACTGGATTTACATAAATAAACATGGAATTATTATGCACTTAGATCACATGATATTCAACAACCAAAGTAATTCTATAACACTCAAGTAATTTACTGGTCAGGCTTGCTTGTTTTAGAAGATAGTTCATAGACACAAGAATTCAGTGGATACGAAGAATAAAGTATTATGGTTGTTGTTCAGTTGCCAAGTCGTGTCCGACTCCCCAACCCTAACTATCTCCTGGAGTTTGTTCACGTTTATGTTCATTGAGGTGGTGATGGTAAAGTCCCAATTTCACTGAAAGTGATCTCTTGGACAGAGTTTATATACTCCTAAGAATGTGGTACACAATCCACTGGGGGATAGAAAGAAAACATTTCAACTTCTATTTATACTCATTTTAAAACTCTAAAATAGAGAAGCCAACTTTTAATATTTAATACATAGATTTACTGTGGGCCTTCATTTTTTCCTTTGAGTGGGTTTTCAAAGGATTCAGATTCACACTTTGAGAATGAAGTTCCACACTTGAAGGTGGGCCACGGCCCACTCTGCACTGATTTCTTTGTGTTTAGCCTATTACACGGAGAAGGCAGTGGCACCCCACTCCAGTGCTCTTGCCTGGAAAATCCCATGGATGGAGGAGCCTGGTAGGCTGCAGTCCATGGGGTTGCTAAGAGCTGGACACGACTGAGCGACTTCACTTTCACTTTTCACTTTCATGCATTGGAGAAGGAAATGGCAACCCACTCCGGTGTTCTTGCCTGGAGAATCCCAGGGACAGAGGAGCCTGGTGGGCTGCCGTCTCTGGGGTCACACAGAGTCGGACACGACTGAAGTGACGCAGCAGCAGCAGCAGCCTATTACAATTACTGCAGTTATGGGTACCTGGTTACATGGATTTATGAATAAGGCCACTTAATAATAGAATATTTATAATGATTTTCTACTGAAATATTGTGATGTGAAAATATTCTGAGACACATAGATATTTTCAGATTAATTCCTATAAATTACTAAAAATGTGGTCAAATTTTGAGAGCATTACACATTTGCTTTATAAAATGAATTATTCTAAACTTATTGACTTTTACTTGTGATGACAAATGTCTTTTAGTAGTATGAACCCCCCTAGCTACTTAAAAAATATACTTGATCTGTTGCTTCAAGGTAGGGACATTATAACAATGAAGGAAAAACTATTTTGGTGGGGAAGAAAGTTGTACTCTGGAGAGATGGTTTTTTAAAAAAAAATCTGAAAAATTTTCTACTGTTAAGTAAATTTGCTGATGAAAGCAATGTAATTTTTCATGTTTTTATGTACTACCATAAAAACTCTCATATCTACTCTACTAAAACTTTTCTGGAAAAAAAAAAGTTTTTTTTTTTTTAAAGTTTAAAAGTTTTTCAAATGAAGATTTTTAATGGTCTTGAATTCTTCTGTTGAAGTTTACAAAATGATATACTATCTGATTAGCTTCTAAGAACTGACATCAGGGAAGATGGAAATGTGCCAGCCATTTTCAGAGACAACTTCTGCCAATCAGTGAATGAAATAATAATGATATCATGATTTACTAAGCATAGCCAATGATATACTTCCTACATTTTTTTTATATGAGTTTTCTTGTCTAGTTATGATAGCCAATAAAACCTAGTACTAGAATAAACTAGACTCATGATAAGACTTTAGTATCACAAAGAATTTAATGTGACTTTAAAAATACTTTAACATATTTAATTACATTGTTCTCACTAACACTACCATTAATAATTTTTGTGTCACTAGCAAAATAAAAATAATTTTTTAAACTTCTTTGTATTCTTGCCTGGAGAATCTCATGAACAGAGGAGCCTGGAGGGCTACTATCCATGGGGTCACAAGAATTGGACACGACTTAGTGGCTAAACCACTACCACCATTTTACATTTGCATTTATTTCAACATTTTATATTTATATAAATTATATTTCTCCTAGTTTTGAATATTATATTCATATATAGTATGTGTATATCATTAATAAAGAAATGCATATATATATATACACACACATATGTTAAGCATTCAAACTTTTTTAACTGATTAGGGCATATGATTTAAAAAGTAAGTGCTAAATTTCTGTAGACATATACAAAGAGTTGGACACCACTGAGTGACTGAACTGATGCTCATTTAGATCTTGGTGCTGATTTTCATCAAAGTTCTCTTAGTTTATTGAATGTATTATATTTAATATACATCTAAAAATATAGTGCAGGGAAATGCCATTTCATGGCTGCTTTTACTTACTGCTGACATCATGTCCCTGCAGGAAAAGAAAACCAATTTTGCTCTATAAACTAAACCTTCAGCTTTATTGCATGACACACTCAACTTGGGAAGGTTCCTAGAAACACAAATGGTGGAAAGTAAAGGCAGTAAGGGAGAAGATGTAGGACTTTCTACTCACTCCGTTGACCATGAGGAGCACGAGGCCATTGTCAGCTGGTGTTCTGACTTCGATGTCAAAGCGAGTCACCTGACCAAACTTCCCTCTCCTTGTGATATCCCTCACTATGGCATAACTAGAGCCATCGAAGAAATAGCTGGCAGCCCGACTCTGCGTAAAGGCCAGTTTGTCTCTGAAATAAAAATGCGAGGATCATATAAACATGACAGTATCTGTTATGCTTTCAAATGAGGTTCTTTTCAACCCATTCTCATACATTTCCCATGGGTCTTATAGCATTTAAATGAAGTCCTGATGTCTGCATGTGAGACATAAAGAAGCATTTAAAAAAAACTGTCTGTGATGGATTTTTTTTCTTAGCACCCTGTGTGCTAAGATAACAGAAGGTTCTAGTGAGACCCTAGTTTCTGTAATCCAAAACCAAAGCTGCAATTTAGGAGTTTAACTTTTTAATAATTGTGCATGCTCGTTATGATAGAGAAGAACTGAAAAGTTGTTTACATGCATGACTATTAAGCAGTTTCAAAATTCATTTTCCCCAAGAAAAGACTGAAAACCTGAGTATTGACCCACACTTGTCCTATTTGCAGTTCTTGCATAGCCACCAAATTTTCAGTGCTCTTAGCATGCTCTTACCTGGCACAGGGCACTGATTTGGAGGGGTCCATATTATAGATGTGCTTAAAGTTGTACAAGCTGATCACATCATTATTCAAAGTGGCCAATTCCAGGCAGCCAACAAAGCCAGGCAGGTTTAAGCTAGCAGGGAGCTGTGAAACAAAGTGAAGTCAATTCTCCCATGACTACATTCCATTTAGTCCACACAGATCAGGCTGGGAGACAAAGGTCAAGGGGACCTTCCCATTGACAGAAATATCATTCTAGACCTGAGTTTGTGTCTATTCTATGCTAAACCATTCAGATATAGAATGATTGTTCAGTTGTTCCTATCTTAGCAGAGAGGGTGTGGGTTTACTGAGCATATACTATGTGCCAGTCACTCGCCTGACAATGGATTCATGACCAAAGTCCATCCTCACACTAGCTCCATGAGGTAGGTATTCCTGTCCTCAGATAGAGAGAAAGTAATTCTCAGAAAAGTTCAATATTGTGCCTCTAACTAGTGAGTAATAGTTCTGCACCTGAAATTGTAGATCAACTCCTTATCTTCTTGGGCCCTTCCTGAATCTGCCCTTCATCAGGTCTCATCTGTCTCCCTAGATCCTACCCCCTTCCACATCCCAGGTATTTCATTTCCTGCTTGTGTATCAGCTGAAATAACTGAGTTTTTGAAACTGTCATCTGTACACCTGAAGACTAGCTATAAACCTACAAGGTACAGGCATTCTTGCAGTAGGTTGGGTAATATTAATTATAAATGCAGGTATCAGGATGAAACACATTTGATATTCAAGTTTTAGCTATAGCATGAAAGTATTTGACACTATGAAAATATATGTAGCAGAGATCAGATTTACACAGCATATTTACAGACCCTGATTCAGAATTCTACCACCCACTGACCTAAACTCTGTTTTTAATGTATCAAGGTTTCCAATCAACCCCGAGTCACTGTAGGTGTTGTGGACTTCTAAAAACAATCATTGTAGATTTGCAATTAAGTAAAAATATGGCTGGATAGCTCACCTTGAAGTTTGATGGCACGCCCCCAACATAAAACACAGTATCTTCGGGATCCAGATCCAACAAGGAGTCATCTCCAGCAAATTCTCCCTTTTTAATAAACTTTTCCTCTGCAGTGCTACTTAGACTTGGGACTGTTAAAAACACCTTTCCATGTTTTCCTACCCTGTTCAGATAAAGAATTTTCACTCCTTAGTATCCAGATAATTTGTATAAAATACGTGTTTTTTTTTTTTAATGTCAAAATGTGAAAATCCCTTCATCACAGACTTGGTGACTTGATTTTGTCATTTTTGTAAGCATTTACATAATGTCAACAATCAATGGGAAGGGGAAAAACCACAGTCCACCTTGGAACTGGATTTGTGGATTGGCCAGATTAAAAAAAAACAATTAATAATCAGATTTCTATTTAGAAGTGATGACTATTTTTTCTAATTTTTTGTTTTCTACCAAGGTACTTGTGAAGAAATACATAAATAATGGAAGAAAGAGGAGCAACATCCACAGAAAGACTGTGTATATGTATCTGTGTGTGCGTGAGTGCATTCAACAGATTTCTTACGAAATGTGCAGATCAGCCCTGCATCATGGATTCACTTTACCTTTCAATCTTGACAATGCTGAAGTAAGCAGGCCAGGTACTGACAGGCTTCGAGTCCAAGGGAATCTCTACATCCTTAGTTCCCAAATTATAAACGTACACCAGGTTGTCATTTTTGATTGCAAGACCCATGTACTCTTTTTTGGCCTGAAATGTTAAGAAGTCTTGTAAATAAAATTTATATGAATGAATATCATTTTTGTTCTCATTTCTTTAAAGGACAATTAGCAATCTAAATGTTTGGCTGTCTATAAGGCATATCTGGCTTGAATTATTACCAGAGTGCCTGTTAGACTGGGCAGCGCCTCCTTCTTTCCAGCCTCCCTATGGCTGCATCAGTGTGAAGCCCCTGCCCACTACCCACCCCCACCACACCCCTCTGTGCCTGTCTAAGTATACCCTGGACAGGAAGGCAAGCAACTCTGGGCTTGTGGACATTTGATGGCTGCCCGGAAGGTGCTAACCTTGTTTCATTAATCTGGAAATATAATGCCGCCTGCCAATACCGACTGCTGTATACCTTCAAGCAGGGTTCAGCATTAAATATAGGAAGTCTCTGTACTCTGGATGTCTTTGAAATGCAGCATTCAGACTCCTGAGTTTGCAGTGTGAGGGTGATATGAGGAAACCACAGAAATATCCCCCACAGAGGAAGAATTACCTGTCCCACACAAAGAAGGAATTGCTACTTTAGTCTTGGTCTTCTGATGTACACCTTCCGAGGTGCTAGAATGGGAATTTTGTTTGTTTGCACAGGTAGTTTTTTTTTTGAGGCAAGAGAAAAGCACTTATCTTTCCTTTTAATGTAATTCCATCTTGTAAAACCACTTGCTCTTACGTTTTTGCTTCCGAGGTACAGGATGAACTGATCTGCAGTCACAGCCAGTTCCGACTGCTTCACAGGAGGAGGCTTCATGTACAGGCTCAGAGATGTAAAGGTCTTTAAGTCATCCATGCTGGCTCTGGGGTGCACCTCGACTGCTGACTGGCCATCAAACATCATGGAGACTTGGATCTGAAGTTAGAAAATTATTTCATTAAAGCGCAGCAGTACAGAAATGGGCATAGTGCTTTCCCATGGTTCTCAGTGGGCTTCCCTCATTTCTTAGGCAGTCTCTGAGCTTTACTCATGACCTCCAAGCCTTTGTTTACTTATGTCCTTATCTTGTTGGAGAAAGGATATAAAGAAGATAATACAGCTTAAATTTAAAGCTAGGTGAAAGAAAAAGGCAAAACAAAAAGGCAACAAAGTAGGTCTAAGAATGAGGGTAAATATGAATTCCACAATGAACTACCTATTTGGTTAAAGTGAACTAAACAGCTTGAAAGGATACTTTGTTATACAATTCACAAGGCCCATAAATTTAACAACTAACTGATCAGGAGAATAATAACTAATCTTGGGTTCTAATACAGCTAGGACCTTCTCCCTAGGGTCTTCAAAAGAGGAGCGCTGGTGAGGCTGTGAGCAGTATCCTAGACCATGTTTAGACAGTTGGGAGGGGTCTAGACTCAGCTTCTAAGTCTTATATGAGGTCTTGAAATCTGGCTCTACCACTTACTAGCTGTGGAACCATGAGCAAATCACTTAAACCTGCAGTTTCCTCATCGTTAAATGAGGACAAAAGATTTGTTAAGAGGATGAAACAAGGTAACTATAAAGTGTTTTCCAGTGTCTGGCTCTATCATAATAACTGTAATGATGACTTCATTAAGACATTCCTTATAATAATCCTTAGAAAGGCATCACAATGAAGCACAATTCAGAAAATGCATTTCTAAGAGGCCCAATATGACATGCCGACCTGGTCTGATTCAAGGTGATTTTCAGAATATTCAGAAGTATAAGGACTGTGTATATTCATGCCATTATGCAAATATTTATGAATAATTAGATATATTACATCAATTGACTAATATTAATTTAGTTAATATTGATGGCCAGTGAGTTCACAATTATATTTCCAAGTGCCTAAAGTGCAGCTGTCCTATGTGGCCAGTTGAGAAGAATACAATACATCTTAGTAAATAATCAAGTAGTATATGGGGTTAAAGTCTGTAAAAACTGAGAGTTTGAAAAGATATCTATCTGTATTAGAAAGCATCTCCCTTTGGGGAGCTGTGTGGGTTCCCCAAGGCATTGCCAGGACTTTCTTCAGAAAATGGTTTTAGGTGATTAAGGCTCCTAAATTCTACTCCATAGAAATAAAAGTACCAGAAGGCATTCACAGAAACCTAGCTTTGGAAATGCCATTTACTGACAATAAATCTTTTTTGAAATGTTCTCCAAGGTATCTAAAAGGTGATTTGTGGCGTAGGGCTAATTACCATATATTATTTAAAAGTTGGGTATATTTAGCAGTAATAATTTCCTTCATTACAAAACAGTTGATTTCCAGTTCTTAATTCTGTCCATAATTAGGGCCAATAGTCTGTTCAGGTTGACTCGCAATTGAGAAAATAAAACCATACAATTTGGTTGTTAAAAAAATCATGGTGGTCTATAAATGAATAAAAAACAAATTAGAAAGGGGCCAAGAACAAGCCCTGTTGTGCCACAGTGAAAATGTTGATTGTTGTGTTAGGATATTTCCTATCACTGCTGGCACTAGTTACGGTGTTGTATTGCTTCTGTGTAGCATGTCAGAATGGGAGCTTTGTTGAAATTGTTCAGTTTAGCTGCTATGTGTTACACCTGTGGAGAGGTCAGTAAAAGTTTCGTATCATCTGTGCTGTGCCAGAGAATTCTTTGAAAAGGCAGATGGGCAAGAATATTGCATTTAGTAATTACATAAATATAGCTGTTAGGATAATGAATAGCAATAGTAAAATTGAGTCTTTAATTGGGGTTGGCCTTCTTTGGTTCCTTTTGCTCTATGAGCTATGTTGACTAGGCTAAATGTATACCTCTGAATCTTGGCTACCCATTAAGAATCACTGAGGAGCTTCAAAAAAAAAAAAAAAAAAAACCCAAAAAAAATTGATTTGGTTTTCAAATCTCCTCGCTGAGTCTAATGAACAGATGGAGCTGAGAACTATCAAGCTGGATAATACAGTAGAAAGTTCCCAGCTCTGGAAGCTGCCCAAGGATCTCAGCTCAGCCTCACGCTGTCCTTATCACCGAGTGACTGATAATGACTCTTTTCACTGGTTACCTTGCTGGCAACACTTCTGGTCTGAGCAATGAGCTCTCGGATCCTTTGGATGCTGGCGGAAACATTGCTTGCAGGCCGCTTCTGTTCTACCGTACGAAGCTGATCCATGAGCTGAGGGACAACCTCTGTCAGGTTTCCAACTGTGGTTAATAAAAATGAATCATTTGAGTAGATATCTCAGTAGTTAAGTCTATTTCAGCAATCAGGTGAAGAGATAACAAATGCATGGTTATTTCTGGTAGAACTATAAGAAACTAATTTTATAAGAAAATAATGAAACTATATTTAATTCTAAAAAATTAATAGTTAAGTCCAAAGCATAATCAGTTTCTATCCTGCAATGTTTACAATACATATTGATCTATAAATTGTATGCAGGGCAAGCTGATATACAATGTACATTTCTAAAGGGTGGGACCCATGACAAGTACACAGATGTTTCACTAAAGAGCACAAGCTCTGCTTACATTTCTAACTGATACAACAGGTCAAAAGAAATGTTGGGCAAGGTTGGGTGGGTGGGAAGGTTTTTTCCTAAGATGCCTGTTCACACATCACAATGCCACTGCAGTGGTCCCAGCAGCAGCAGAGCTGGATGGAAGAAATAAGGGAGCATGCCCGGAAAAGTGGCAGTGGTGCCAAGGCTGGGGGCTGGGGAGTCATGATCTATGATCCTAGACAAAGGTGGTAGTATGAGCAGACCATACTGATTTTTAAGGTTATTTTCTTTTCGTGTGGGGGGGAGGAGGAGGGGATATATAATTTACACAGAGAAAAGAGCAAATCATGAGGATACAATTTGATGGAAAAAAAAAAAATCCAAAACAGAGAATAGCATAGCTTTCTTAAAAGTTTCATGGACTGAAGCAGTGGTTCTCAATGTGTGGTCCCCAGACCAGCAATATGGGGATGGGGTCCAGGTGGTTCTGATGCACACTCGTGTTTGAGAACCACTGGAGTAGATACCTCTGGGCAAACTCCTAGCTAAGGGCAGGGCATGGTCACCGAGCATGAGCAGCTGAGCAAAAGCAAGCCTCTTCCTGGAGCCAAATTAAACTCAGATTCAGGAGAATAGGGCTTCCTTGGAGCCTCAGCTGGTAAAGAATCCACCTGTAATGTGGGAGACCTGGGTTTGATCTCTGAGTTGGGAAGATCCCCTGGAGAAGGGAAAGGTTACCCACTCCAGAATTCTGGCCTGGAGAATTCCATGGACTGTGCAGTCCATGGGGTCGTAAAGAGTCAGACACAACTGAGCTACTTTCATTTTCATGCTTCAGGAGACTATTTCAGTGAGGACCTAGGAAACACCTCTTTTCTGTACTTAGGAAACAAACTGCTTCTCCAACAAAAGGAAAGAAATTAGGTAAATAATTAGCTACTATCAGTTTAGTGTGTTTATTAATACAGAGGTAAGTGTATGTTATTTGGATCACTGACCACAAGAGCCATACTATAAAATGACTATTATTATATAGTATAACAGTCTTTAACATATAGTATAACAGTCTTTAACATTAAAGGCAGAAGAGTACATTTAAAGCATTGCATTAAATGTTGGTTATGAAAATGTGTACAAAACAGGGTTTCTCTCCCCTCAATTTTCTCAGAGAAATGGAGCCACTTTAGAGTCTTTATGAACTCTCATATTACAATATGCCTTTTTATTTACTTGTTTTGTATGGCAACCCACTCCAGTATTCTTGCCTGGACAGAGGAGCCTGGTGGGCCATAGTCCATGGGGTCGCAAAGAGTCAGATGTGACTGAGCGACTAAGCACACAAATTAACTTCTACAACATTCTAATCTAAAACTCAAATGAAAAAACACTGCTTCTTAATGAAAGATATGCAGGGTTTAATGACCAGTCCCTCAACTGGATGCAGGTTGTGAAGTTGCTAGGTGATACCTGCATCTCTGGCAGAGTCCACGGCAGTGTTGTAAGCAGAAGAGTCAAAACTTTGGAGATTCTGTGACCAGTTGGTTAGGTTGCTAGCCATCGGGGCGGTTGCCTCCTGGACTTCGATTGTGGTCTTGTTAGCTTCCGCGGTGATCAGCTGGGACTGACTCAGGCGCTGCTGGGCATCACCTTCACACAGAGCACAAGGACATTTATTTTGCAAAGAAGTAGGGCCTTTGATGGGATCATGAATACTCATTTAATCACTGGGATGAAACAGACCTCAAATTCAGGCTTTTCAGTCAAACTGAGACCTTTATATGCATGTTAATCATGGTGTAAGTTAGGTGCATAAGAATACTGTAAACAGTATTGACAAATGAGATTGAAAGACTCTAAAGTCTCAATAAAATAATGTAGTTCATTTAAAACATTTCCAAATTAAAGGTAATTTTTTTTTAAAGAGTAATATTACTTCAAGTTAGAGACCTGGTGAGAAAACTATACAAAATGTGTATGAGATACTAACTCATAAAATGTTTGCTTGAAATCCACTGTAAATATCACTTTCCTTCTGCCATAAAAATGATGCTCTAGTACAGACATAAATTGGTAAGAAAAGGTATTTTTGAATAAGAAAAGTAAGTTTCAAAAGAGATCTATAGTGCAATTTTTAAGTTATATATTTAAAATAAAAACAAGTTTACAACAAAACGTTTGTTTCCTAGATAATGAAATTATAACAGATTTCCCTTGTTTTTTCTCTTTTGTTATCCATATTTTCTAATTTTTCTACAATGGGCATGCATTAATTCTGTAAATAAAAACAATTAACAATCTCTCAGGTGAGGTTTAGCTTCTTCTTCTTCTTTTTTTTTTTTTTAACCAGAGAAACATTTAACTCAACCTCTCACGCTCTGAACTCGTGACAGTTGTGGCTTTGAATCCTGGGTCATCGTCTTTGTGTTGCTGTACCTTTGAGAGCAAGCTCCCCAGACTTGACAAGCCTTGGGGTTCACATCAGCCTAAAAGCAATACTTTCCCACATGAGATGATGTTTGTAAAATGCAGCCCAGGGCTTAGCATGTAGTAGCTCTGATGACGCCGATGAGATGGACCCATCTGGCCAGGGCTTTGGTGTCCGGTGGTACTGCTGCCAGATTTGCTCCGTGTAGTGAAACCCCACATCCAGCAGTAATGTGCTAACTTTCACTATGCCGGGAAAGGCACATCTGCTTCCCATCACATCTTTCTGAGATACCCCCATAGTTTCAGATTAGGCAACATGAGTGCTCTTGTTTCCCTCTCTGGCTAGGTGGTCTCTCTGCTTGCATTATAAGAAAGACATGCCATGTAACAGAGAGCAGCTGTTTATTGCTGGGGTCAGAGAAACCCAATAACCAAATTGGGGCTTATTTGTTAATGAAAAGGAATGTTCACAAGTAGGTTACCCAACAGTATAAACATCCTGATCTCATTCACACACACACACACACACCCACACCCCCACACACACAAGACCGGAGGAAAATGCTCTTAAATTTAATTGTCATCCCTAGGTGATGTAGCTACAGCTTTTATTATCTTTCAGGACTTTTGTGTGTGTGTGTGTGTGTGAGATAAACGAAGTTTCTTTTGTCATCAGAAAGCAATACTATTTATAAAAAGATTAATAAGCAGGGAATCACTTACTCTTTCCTCAGAGGTTTCCCTTAATATTAGTGAACAAACAGAAGAGCTTACGTTTTGGTTGGGACCCTCACCTCTCTCTGCGGCCTGCAGTCTTTTCATGGCATCATTTAATCTGTCTCTGAGAGCACTCTTCCTTGCTAGGGCTCCTCCCACGCGCCTGCTGGTATCCACCACTGCCTCATCACTGCCTGTGGAGGAGAAGCCAAAAGAGTACAAGCAGGGCAAAGACTGGGGGGTGGGGTGGTGAAATCTCTGTTTCAACGAAAAAAATTCTGGTTTGTACCATGGAAATGAAGTGAAGTGAAAGTCGTTGTCATGTCCGACTCTTTGCGACTCCATGCACTATATAGTCCATGGAATTCTCCAGGCTAGGATACTGGAGTGGGTTGCCTAACCCTTCTCCAGCAGATCTTCCTGGCCCAGGAATCGAACTAGGGTCTCCTGCATTGCAGGGGGATTCTTTACCAACTGAGCTATCAGGGAGGCCCCTTGTACAATGCAGTCATCTGCATTATTCTGAATATGATATAAACATAGAACGCCAATTGTGGGAAGTGGTACTTCAGTTAAGAGGTAAAGGACTGCAGAAAACCTGTAACACTGCTTGGGAGTGATATAGGATGTCATAAAGTAACTCATAAAGGTATAGAGATAATGGCTAATTTTTTGATTGAAAAATATAGTACTGCTATGACTAATAACACCTAGATGCACAACTGATTAAGAGCAGACTGGTTAGATAAGAATAGTTCTTTTTTCTTACTTGTTTTAATAAAATTTTAATTGATACACAACACGCATCTAGAAAATGGTACACATGGCTTGATGAATTTTCCCAAACTGAACGCCAAATATAACCAATACCCAGGGCAACAAAAAGAGCATGGTTAGCCCTTTAAGGTTTCCTGGGACCTCCATGCTTACCTGAACGTAGTCCTACCTCTGTTCCTTAGCTGTGTCTATTTTTAAGCTTTATTCAAAAGAAATGATCAGATCAGATCAGTTGCTCAGTCGTGTCTGACTCTTTGCGACCCCATGAATCGCAGCACTCCAGGCCTCCCTGTCCATCACCAACTCCCGGAGTTCACTCAGACTCACATCCATTGAGTCAGTGATGCCATCCAGCCATCTCATCCTCTGTCGTCCCCTTCTCCTCCTGCCCCCAATCTCTCCCAGTATCAGAGTCTTTTCCAATGAGTCAACTCTTTGCATGAGGTGGCCAAAGTACTGGAGTTTCAGCTTTAGCATCATTCCTTCCAAAGAAATCCCAGGGCTGATCTGACAGAATATTATAATTTTTTATATCTTTTGTATCACTGTCTTAATTTCTGTACAGTTAAAAGTCTTGAGTAGTTTAAATCTTCCAACTGTTTTTTTGTTCTTTAAGACTGTGCTGGCTATTCTTGCCTACCCTATCCACGCTCATTTCCAAAGAAATTCTAGAAACATCCCATATGTGTATATACAGTTCTGGTACTTTAATTGCAATTATATTGAATCTACAGATATATTCTGGCAGTAACTCTTATTTTTACAAATTCAAATCTTCCACTTAATGTAAAGTAAAAGTGAAGTCGCTCAGTCATGTCTGACTCTTTGTGACCCCATGGACCGTAACCTACCAGGCTCCACGGTCCATGGAATTTTCCAGGCAAGAATACTGGAGTGGGCTGCCATTTCCTTCTCCAGGGGATCTTCCCAACCCAGGGATCGAACCCAGGTCTCCTGCATTGCAGACAGACACTTCACCGTCTGAGCCACTAGGGAAGCCCACACTTAATGCAAGTTATTATATAAAAACTACATATATATATATATATAATACATTACACTCATAAATAAACAATTGCACTCCTTTCACATGCTAGCAAGGTAATGCTCAAAATCCTTCAAGCTAGGCTTCAACAGTACATGAACCAAGAACTTCTATATGTACAAGCCGGATTTAGAAAAGACAGAGGAACCAGAGATCAAATTGCCAACATCCACTGGATCACAGAGAAAGCAAGAGAGTTCCAGAAAAACATCTACTTCTGCTTCATTGACTATGCTAAAGCCTCTGACTATGTGGATCACAACAAACTGTGGAAAATTCTTCAAGAGATGGGAATACCAGACCACCTTATCTGCCACCTAATCTGTATGCAGGCCAAGAAGCAACAGTTAGAACCAGACAAGGAACAATGGACTGGTTCAAAATTGGAATAGGAGTACGTCAGGCTGTATACTGTCATCCTGCTTATTTAACTTATATGCAGAGTACCTCATGAGAAACGTTGGGCTGAATGAAGTACAAGCTGGAATCAAGATTGCTGGAAGAAATATTAATAACCTCAGATGTGCAGATGACACCATCCTTATGGCAGAAAGCCAAGAGAAACTAGAGAGCCACTTGATGAAGGCAAAAGAGGAGAGTGAAAAAGCTGGCTTAAAACTCAACAGTCAAAAAACTAAGATCATGGCATCCAGTCCCATCGCTTCATGGCAAATAGATGGGGAAACAGTGGAAACAGTGACAGACTATTTTCTTGGGCTTCAAAATCACTGTGGATGGTGACTGCAGCCATCAAATTAAAAGATGTTTGCTCCTCGGAAGAAAAGCTATGACAAACCTGGACAACGTATTAAAAAAGAGAGACAGTTTGCTGACAAAGGTCTGTATAGTCAAAACTATGATTGTTGCGGTAGTCATTATGGATGTCAGAGTTGGACCATAAAGAAGGCTGAGTGCTGAAGAATTGATGCTTTCGAACTGTGATATTGGAGAAGACTCTTGAGAGTCCCTTGGATTGCAAGGAGCTCAAACCACTCAGATGAGATCAGATCAGTTCAGTCACTCAGTCATGTCTGACTCTTCACAACCCCATGAATCGCAGCACGCCAGGCCTCCCTGTCCATCACCAACTCCCAGAGTTCACTCAGACTCACGTCCATCGAGTCAGTGATGCCATCCAGCCATCTCATCCTCTGTCATCCCCTTCTCCTCCTGCCCCCAATCCCTCCCAGCATCAGAGTCTTTTCCAATGAGTCAACTCTTCGCATGAGGTGGCCAAAGTACTGGAGTTTCAGCTTAAGCATCATTCCTTCCAAAGAAATCCCAGGGCTGATCTCCTTCAGAATGGACTGGTTGGATCTCCTTGCAGTCCAAGGGACTCTCAAGAGTCTTCTCCAACACCACAGTTCAAAAGCATAAATTCTTCGGCGCTCAGCCTTCTTCACAGTCCAACTCTCACATCCATACATGACCACTGGAAAAACTATAGCCTTGACTAGACGAACCTTTGTTGGCAAAGTAATGTCTCTGCTTTTGAATATGCTATCTAGGTTGGTCATAACTTTCCTTCCAAGGAGTAAGCGTCTTTTAATTTCATGGCTGCAGTCACCATCTGCAGTGATTTTGGAGCCCAGAAAAATAAAGTCTGACACCGTTTCCACTGTTTCCCCATCTATTTCCCATGAAGTGGTGGGACCGGATGCCATGATCTTCGTTTTCTGAATGTTGAGCTTTAAACCAACTTTTTCACTCTCCACTTTCACTTTCATCAAGAGGCTTTTGAGTTCCTCTTCACTTTCTGCCATAAGGGTGGTGTCATCTGCATATCTGAGGTTATTGATATTTCTCTTGGCAATCTTGATTCCAGCTTGTGTTAGTCCTAAGGGAAATCAACCCTGAATATTCATTAGAAGGACAGATGCTGAAGCTGAAGCGCCAATACTCTGGGCACCTGTTTCGAAGAGCTGACTCATTGGAAAAGACCCTGATGCTGGGAAAGATCGAAGGCAGAAGGAGAAGGAGACGACAGAGGACAAAATGGTTGTATGTCCTTACCGACTCAAAGGACATGAGTTTGAGCAAACTCTGGGAGATGATGAACAACAGGGAAACATGGCCTGCTGCAGTCCATGGGGTTGCAAAGAGTCAGACATAACTGAGCAACTGAACAAAAACATATATAAATAATACAGTTTATAGAGTTTTTAATATAATAAAAACTTTCATTTAATGGAAGTTTTTATTATATAAAAATGTATATGTATTTATATATATTAAATATATATAAATATAATACAGTTTTTATTTATTCTTCCTTAGATCTAAATTCTCCTTTTGATCTCTATTTATTTATTTCATCTTTTAATTTCTTCAGTAGTGTACCATAGTTTGATGTGTAAAGATCTTAGCATCTTTCATCAGATTTATTCCTAGGTATTTTGTTATGGCAAACAGTGTTATTTTAAAAGTTAATTTCTAATTGTTTTACCCAGAATTAAACTAGGTACTTACACAATGAATTGATAATGTGGGTCGTCCTTGTCTTATTTCCAATCCTAATGGGGAAGCTTTCAATATTTCAGTATGAATATATACTTGCTGAATATTATTTATTCTTTCTTGTTAGATTATGGAAGTTTCCTTCTATTCCTAGTTTGCTATGAGTTTTTTTAAAACATGAGTGGGTACTGAATTTTGTTAAATGATCTTCCTGAAAGTAGTGAGATAAGCATATGAGTGGTCTCCTATGTCTGGTAAATGTGGTGAATTGCTACTAATGTTTTAAATGTTAAAATATTGAAATTCTGGAATAAACCTAACTTGATCATGTATTACCAATTTTATGTATGCTAGATTTGATTGGCCAATTTTTTGATAGGATTTTCACATCTTTGTTCCTGAGAGAATGTGGCTTATATTTTTCCTTGTTTATAATGTCCTTAGGATTTGATGTCTAAATTTTGTTGACTTCATGGAAAAACAGAGGATTTCCAATTTTTCTATTTTCTGGAAGAATTTATATACTAATGGAGTTATTTCTTCAAGTGCTTTGGAGAATTCACTAGTGGAGCCATTTGAGCCTTGAGATTTTCTTACGGGAGGGCTTAATTACTGATTAGATTTATTATACATATGCACATACATACAGTTCTCCAGATTACATACATCAGATTTTCCATTCATTCTAGTACCTGTTTTGATTATAAGTCTTTTCTTGAAAAATTATTCTTGAAAATGTTCTTGTAGCATAGACCTTAATTGGGGCTCTCTTGGCACAAATCTAAACAAGTCACGATGTAAAATCTCGTCACCTAAACTGAAGGATCAACTTCCCAAGAATCGGTTCATGCTTTGTTTACTTCCAAAGCATCAAGAAATGTATGTTTCTTGACAGATAAGTAATTTCTTCACTTCCCATTCTTCTTTTCCTTCTCTCTAATGGGCTTACAGATATATACTCTCCCATGGTATACTGTCTCTTTTCAATTATACAGTATTGGTGTGCTTGGTTTTATTGTACAGTTATTTTTTCCCATACATGTGTATAACGGGTATATACAGGTGATGCTTAGTTGATTCTGTCAATGTACTTTGTACCAAGTACAACATAACTAAAGTACAAGCGCTTCTTTCTTGTTTCCTCTGGTTAGTGTCAATAACTCCCCAGAATTCAAGGAGGGTCTTAAACATCTTTTGTAATTGCTTTGTGCCTTCTCTCTGTTTAGTTTCAACTTTTTCATATTGTGATACAGCAGTCTATTCACTCTTTCTTTTGGGTCTGTTACTGCAAAAAACACTGGTTGATACATTGAGGCTAAATATATTTAACTATATTTGGAGTCTGATAAAAATAGAAGAAAGAAAATCTATTTGGGGCTGGATGTTTAAAAGAAGAAATGCTTCATAAAATGTCTGTCCTATTTGGAACTTACTGTCTTACATAAACATTTTCCATTTTACAAATGAATTCAGTAGAAGATTTTTAAAAATAGTAGCTTCCTGAGTTTATTACAGATTGCTAACTATTTGACATAGATAATGAAGAAAAGGAAACCTGGTGAATAAAGATTACTGATCATTGGAACTCATTTGGAAATGAATTAACAGTAATCTGAAATTACAATATAACTCAAGAGATGAATATGATTCAACTTGAAAATATGAATTTATATTACAAACACTCATATTTTCTAAAGCAAAGCAAGTTCTGAGCCACACAGTCCTAAGTCCCCATAGGTGTCTCTTTTGCAAATAAACATATGAAGGGATTTAACCAAATAAGATCATGAAATAGGCGACCAGATCTGCAAAATATTCAGAGACCAAACCAGAGAGACTAATCTGCACATAAAATATGCAACTTTGAAGAGATAGCATTATTAGAATAGAAAAACTGCTTTCACAAGGTTCAACAACTCAATAATGACAAGACTGAGAAAATACGTTGCAAATTATTAAGGAGACTAAAATACTTTGTCACTGCATCACAAAGACCCACATATTCTGGTCTTCACTACAAAAGCAATACACAGATATGACATTTATCCAAAAATATTTTACTATTGATATTCTAATTCTTTACTGTTAATATTCTAATTCGTTTCTAAAGAGCATGTGTAAGACTAGACTTGTATAATAAATTAATTAGAATGAAGAAACAGCATTTTTAATGCCTTTGTTCACCCAGAAAATAGTTGTTTTATGTAATTAAATAGTTAAAGAGTCTGCATATAAAAACAAGTGCATTTATTTTCTTTGGAAAAAAAAGAGAAAATGAACATTTAGACTTGGGATTAATTACTTTGATGAAATCACATGAAATCTTCAGTTTCAAACTTGGTCTTTGTTTTTAGGTGGCAGAAGTTAGCTAGATAATGGATTTCTGACCTCATTAGTCAATGCTCGAATATCCTTAGGAATGAGCTCATTGCCCCAGAGATAAGTAAGTTTTAGTAAAAATTTTCAGTTTGTTTTTAACAGTAAATAACAAGATTCAAGATTTCTGCTCTAAGTGACCCATTCCCTAGTCTTGACAATCTTTAAAAAAAACTGGTGTTGGAGGCTCATGGCTAAAATATTTACTTTTAATTCCACTAATGTTATTAACTATACCATTTGTATTTTGCTTGTTTCACAAGATTATTATTTCTTGTATTACCAAGTATATGACTGAGCTTTCAACGGAAATGATGACTAGACTTGAAGCAGTTGATCAAATGCATAGCTTGATATATGATCAATGATTGTAATACTGTAACTCTAGAAGGCAATGGCAACCCACTCCAGTACTCTTGCCTGGAAAATCCCATGGATGGAGGAGCCTGGTAGGCTGCAGTCCATGGGGCTGCTAAGAGTTGGACACGACTGAGAGACTTCACTTTCACTTTTCACTTTCATGCACTGGAGAAGGAAATGGCAACCCACTCCGGTGTTCTTGCCTGGAGAATCCCAGGGACGGGGGAGCCTCGTGGTTTCTGTCTATGGGGTCGCGCAGAGTCTGACACGACTGAAGCGACTTAGCAGTAGCAGCAGCAGCAGCAAGATTCAAAGCTAACCAGAATCATTTCACTTTTGTTTTTCCTTCCCTCTCCCAGTGTTCGACCTGTTTGATTTAGCAGATGCAGGCCTCAGCCTTTGGAAGTGCTTCTTTCCATGTGGTCATTAGGGTTGTCCTCAATGCAGCAACTGGGTAGAATACAAACTACAAAAAAGTGCAAAAAAACCAGAGGGCTCTGCGGTACCCTGTCCTCCTGACTCAGTGCTGACCCATCTCTTCATGGTAAACTTTGAATATTTATTTTCATTTCCTTATTTGGCAGCACCAGGTCTTTGTTGCAGCATTCAGGATCTTTTAGTTGTGGCATGTGGGATCTAGTTGTGGCATGTGGGATCTAGTTCCCAGACCAGTGCCCCCAGCACTGGGGGCAGAGTCTTAGCCACTGGACCACCAGAGAAGACCTTCATGGTAAAGTTTTAAAGGGCTTCTGAATTCTTCAAGAAAGGTTACATTATGTGTGATATAATTTTAGGGTGAAGCATATTTTATGGTAATAACTCCCTGAAAATTGGTATTTATAGCAAGTTTCTACTAATTAGTCTTTTTGATTAGCAAGAATATCCACTATATGTTTCCATGTAATTTTACTACATGGAAATTTTTTAAAACCACAATTTATTTTAAAATATCTAACAGCTGCTTTTTTAATACCTTGACTATGAGCAGGAACTATTAAGGTAATATTCAAATGAAACAGAATTTCTTCTTTCTATTTCTAGAATTTTGTAACCTCTGTTTACACGCAGAAACCCTGTGTGGAAGGAGGGAAGCAGCTACAAATCAGAAGGCAGACAGGAAAGTGAAGATATTTACTAGAATCTGCCCTTGCTTGCAGCTCTCTGGCTTGATTGAGGAGGTTCTCGCTCTCATCTTTATGGTAAATGATCTGTGTATCAATCCCACTCACAGCCTACAAAGGAATCGGAGAGACAAAGTAGGAATGACAGCAAAAGAAATCAAGTTTTCATCATTCTAGGATTTAAATGGTTTACACTTTATCTGCTAAACAGCAAACAAAATTCATACAGCTTCATTTTCATAGTTCGAAATTAAGGTCAAATGTAAACATGAAAAAATAATATCTTTGATATTTACAAGATAAATGGTTTTTGAAGAAAATTCAGTGAACTCAGAACAGTGCCTGGCCAAGGCCCCACCAAAGAAAGTGCTTGTCACGAAGAAGCTGTTAAATAAACAATGTTTTTGAGTTGAGGAAATCTGAATATATGCATAAAGTATCTTCTCTAGTGCTGTGCTGCAGTCCACAGCGTCACAGAGTCGGACACGACTGAGCAACTGAACAACAACAATCTTCTGTATCAGCAGGAACTAGTCTTCGATATTTTCTATTCAGGGACTTAGGTTTAAAAAAGCTTATGTTAAAGGAACTGGCATTCACTGACTGGAGTATGACACATCTCGAAGAACCTGTACTACTGAAGCATTCATAACATAAATAAAATGATCTTTTCTCAGTTCTGCTACTCTTTCTGCCATCTGAATGACATCGGAAGCTCAAGAGATGACATTAGGAAACAAAGTCATAAGCCAGGAAAAGGCAACATATTGATATAAAAATGAATGTTAAAATAAGGGAATACTCACATCATAAATTCGATCAGTGATGTTCAAAGCCTGTTCTGCTGTTTCATTGGCTTCACTAACGTAATTGGCAATATTCTCATAGACATTTGAAGCATCCAAAGCCTTCTGTACCAGTCCATTCATATCTGAACTGTGCAAATTCCTGTTAATGAACAAACCTGGCATTATTGCCTCTTTTTACCTCCTTGGGAAATAGGGCCATTTTTAGAGTCTGATTAGAATACTTCCAGGACTATAGGCACTTCCTTTTTGTTTTTTTAAAGTTACCTGGCTGGGCAGTGCTCACCCACACGCCCCCTCCTCACCCCTCCACTGCCCCGCCTCCCACCTCCTGGCCTTTCCTAGGGGCACATCGTCTTCCCATTCCTCTGCTTTTAGTTCTTTCAAGACTTCACCTTGTTTTGGCTCCTTGGCAACTGCCTGCCTGGCAGCAGCCTCAGGGAAAGGAAATGCTGATTTTAAAACAGCATCTGCACCTCTTCAAGCAAGAGCTTGTTTATGTGGTGGCGTCAGGCAGAGGAATGAACCTACTTTCATCCCCACCTACTGCTTATCCGAATCAGCACTGTTATTCCCTCCCTGTCAAAGAAAGTAAGGCTCTCAGAGAGGGTGCATAACCTCAGCATGGTGTTATTAATAAATATTAGCTGGTTTCACTCTATTTATTCAATCTTATCTCTTTCTTTTATATAACAGATCACATATTTCTTGAAGAAGGGTTATAATATGTATTGAGCATCACATGCAGATACTGGGTCAGCCCCATTCCATATACTGTATCTCTACATCTTCCCACACCTGTGAAGTTGACATTGTTATTCCTTTCCCATAAAAGTTGCTGAGGCTCTGAGGAAGGGTGCACAACTTGCCCAAGGCAAACATGGTTAAGGTCTGTCTCATTCCTGAGGCCTAGCCGCTCCCCTTAAGTGCACAGCCCCACCTCACAATCACCCTGATCCTTACACCACTTTCTCTGCCTTTGTCTCCTCTGACTCCTGTAAGGTTCCGCTAATATTTACTGGTACCCATCATGCACTGGGGGGCTTCAGCTGGTAAAGAATCTGCCTACAATGCAGGAGACCCTGGTTCAATTCCTGGGTCAGGAAGTTCCCTTGGAGAAGGGATAGGCTACCCACTCCAGTATTCCTGGGCTTCCCTGGTGGCTCAGATGGTAAAGAATCTACCTGCAAAGAGGGAGACCTGGGCTCAATTCTTGGGTTGGGAAGATCTCCTGGAGGAGGACTTGGCAACCCACTGCAGTATTCTTGCCTGGAGAATCCTCATGGACAGAGGAGCCTGGAGGGCTACAGTCCATGGGGTCATAAGAGTAGGACAGGACTGAGCGACTAAGCACAGCACAGCACATCATGCACTAGACACCCTCATGCAGAGGCTGATAACAATATGCGCCTCAAAGGATTGAAGTGAGGTCCAACAGGGATAAAATATGTTTAGTGCTTGGTACCGTGCCTGGCATCTAGCGAATCTCAGGGCTTATTATTACACTTAAACTACTTCCTAAATGCAAATTTCAAACTGTATGGGTATCCACATAGTAATTCATATTACTGACAAACTCTTCTTCTTCCTCTATACTATGAACGCCACCCTCACTTCCGCAGCCCATCCTAAACCCTCTGTCTTAAGTTTATTCAGTCTTAAACCCACCAGTTCCATCCTTTCCCCCCCAACTCTGGATACTGATGACTAGTATCACTTTATTCATCAGTAACTTCTCAGAAAAGTCACTGTGATGGGATCTACACGACACTACAGATCCTACACTGGCTCCTCTCTTCACACCACCTGGACCTACTGAGCTCAGCTAATCGTTTCTCAGCCTCCTTCATGCAGTTTCAGTCTCTGCGCACTGGCTTAGGCTCAGAGAGACTTCCTCTGTATTTCCTTGGCAACTCTATTCTCTTTTGTCCAAGTTCACCATCACTCTGGCTCCTCTACAATAGGGCTGATATCTATTAGGCACACTAAGGGCCCACAAAGATGCTTTCATGTTAATTTTTTTTTTTAATCAGAAGAAGAAAAGTGAGGATAACAGTAATTCTTACATTAGCTTTTATATCAAGGTAGTTATGACATATAATTAAATTTTTTTTTTTACAGCCCATGAAAATTATAATGCAGCCCTGCTCTGCAAAGGTAATTCTGATCCAAATGTTTGCTACTTATATCTCCCTATAACTCCCTGTTCAGAAATGGAAAAGAGAGTAAAATCTGAGAAGGTTTTAAAAGAAATGGATAAAAGGTATAAAATGTTACCAATATTTTAAATACTTAAAAATTGTGCTGGCTAGAGTTGGCGAGCAGATATACCTAAGAATTTGAAACAAAAAGCCTTTCTTTGTTTTCATTACTAGGCACAAAAAGGGTACTATATTAATATACAAAATAAAAAATGTTCTTTTGAAATGGAAGCTTCTTGATGAATTGTATGTATTTCTATTTGAGACAAAATATGCAAATCTATTGGGCATACCAGATAGATGTCGAAGAATATTCACATTTGAAGGGAAGACATCTATCAATTTGGATGTTTTCCTGAATATATGTAGAAATATGCTAAACATAAAAAGGAGACTTAAGGTGATTGATATTTCTGATTATGTTTCATGTACAGCTTGGGGTTACTTCCTTAGAAGTTCTAGCTAGAACTCTGTTTGCTGCTGGGTGACATTTAGAGGTTTGTGTTGGTATCCCATTCAATGAGCTGTTAGTGGCTCAGTGGTGTCTGACTCTTTGTAACCCCATGAACTATGGCCTGCCAGGCTTCTCTGTCCATGGACTTTCCCAGGCAAGAATACTGGACTGGGTTGCCTGTCCCTTCTTCAGGGGTTCTTCCCAACCCAGGGATTGAATCCAGGTCTCCTGTATTGCTGGCAGATTCTTTACCATTTGAGCCACCGGGGAACTCCCAAACAGCTGTAGTTACTAAATGAGAAAAGAACGACGAAGACAGCCATAAAATTAATTTCAAAAACAATAACCTACCAATACAGTTATTACCAAAGATAGCATTTTCTCCAAGTTCCATTTGACTGGCTTGATAAAAAACCCATTTCCTGGGAACATGACACTGAGCTGTATACAACACCATCTCACACACCAAGATTTTACCCATGATCTATCCCTCCCCACTCCAAACCTGCCCTCTCTTCTTGGGAGACTTGGAAGGATATTTGAAAATTTTGGCAATCAGAAAAAAAGCTGATTTAGTTTTGAACAGAAATGAACACTGGTTCTTATTTAATTCATGACCTTTACCAATCCTTGTTTCTAATTGCCAGATTTGCAATCTTCTTTTCAATGATCTCGTTATTTACCTATTTTTTTCAGGATCATGAATTAAACTCCAATCTTTTAGTACATTTAAATTAACATTAAATGAGTGCTTATGACTCTTTTCTAGATACTTTGAGGAAAACCATCAACCAATGCTCTCTTAACAGGTGTTGAAATAAAATAGTTCCGGCTAGGCACTGTGGAGCAGCTAGAGGATTTGACACAAGTCCCTTATATTATTGACTTCCTACCAGCTTTACTTAAGACATCTGGGTATGAAAAGCTCATGCTGTCTCTGAAATGACGGCAGAATTAGACCTTGCAGAGGGATCTGATTTACCTGATAATATTTTGTGGAGCAGTTATATCCCTAACTAAAACGTGTTAGGTTATCCTATTACTTGTGGAACAGAGCTACCCCGCTACAACACAGATCTCTAATCTGACAGATTTTTTAAAACTGAAAAACTGTCTCCCCAGAGCAATTTCAGAAAAAACAACTGGTTCTCAAACTGGCCAACCAACAAACAGACAAACAAACACACAAACCCAACCCTAAAAACAACTATTAACACAGTATCCCAGCAACCCTGTCATGTGAAAGTGAACAAAAATAAGTTACTCAGTCTGGAGATATCTGCATTCTTACAACCAGGGTGTTACCTGCTCAACTCATCAGCCTCTTGCTGAAGGTTCCGTGCATGGTCAACAGCTTCCTGAACTAAATCATGACTGAGGTTGCTCAGGTTGGATAGTTTTCTTTGAAGTTCATTTTTGGCTCCATCTATTTCGGCATAAATCCCTGATGCATTCTAAAGAAAATATTGAAAAAAAATTGAATTTAGAGGGACTTAAAATATTTTTCCTAGGGAGCACCAAAGATAATCTCTATTCCTCCTTACTGTGAAGTTCAGTAAGCTTCAGGCCAGATCCAGAAGAGTCTAAAAGGCTATGTGTGCATGTTTAGTCGATTTAATTGTGTCCAACTCTTTGTGACCCTATGGACTGTAGTCCATGAGGCTCCTCTGTGCATGGGAGTCTCCAGGCAAGAATACTGGAGTGGGTTGCCATGCCCTCCTTCAGGGTATCTTCCTCACCCAAGGATCAAACCTGCGTCGTGTGCACTGCAGGTGGATTCTTTACAGCTGAGCCACCAGGAAGTCTAAAAGACTATATACATAGATATTTACCTATTTGCATCTTCAACTCCTCTACTGATTCAGACATGCTCTGCCATCTCTCGTCTAAAAAGCAAACTAAATAGAAACGCCCCACTGTCCTCGCTTCTCCCTAATTTTAATCCTTTCATAGCAAAATAGAACCCCTCTGCAAATAAAGTGTTTATACATGCTATCTCTATTTCATCAGTTTAAAATTCACACTTTTGACTTATTCCAGTCTGGTTTTTACCTCACTGCTCCACCAACACAGAAATTTACTTAATGATTTCTGAGCTACTAAGTCTCATGTTTATCATTCAGTTCTCATCTTATTTGACCTCTCACCTGCACTTCCTGTGCTGACTACTTTGACTGACACTCACCTTGACATGTGACCTCTCTTAATTTTCAGTTCAACTGTGGACCTATGATTTTGGCTAAAGATCACACATAGGATGCTGCTATAAACCTATTACTTCCAGCCTTGGCTGGGCCCTCAACGCTGAAAAGAAATTTGCTCTCCTGGTCATTGAACACAGTGATTCTAAACACTGTCACTGTTCCAAAGCCAATATGAATTCCTGCCCTCACCTCTATCTGATTCTCAGCAGGTCACTTAATTTTCTTTTTTATCTAGAAGACATAAGCCAGCTGTTAGTGAGGAGCACTTTTTTCGAGCTCCTGATGTGATGTTACATCTCTATGAAGGGAGCTCAGTTAGTGACCTTTGCACCTTTTCCTTATTTTGCTCTGAGAGGAGAAGTGGTTTATTTAATTGGTAAATTTGGGGGTATAACTATATAGACTCTGCTCAACTCCAGACTGCTGCCTCCAGGGAGCAAGCTGCCAGCAGAAAGCTGAGTTTTCCTGTGCTCCTCCATACAGTGCAAGCTGCCCAGGGCACCACCATGAACCTTGTGGTGTTGGCAATTTCAGTGGGCAGACCTGCTAATGCTGGTACTGAGTATCAGCCACCCTACTTGGCTAAGAGATCTTTTAAAAAGCCACACCTCAATTAGCTGAAATAAAGGGGATATTCTTGATCTTCATATTTACTATTTTTCAACTTTTTTAGAACTTAGGTCCTGAAGGTGGGTAGCATTTACTGATAGTTCTCCTCAGAGACTCCAACACTGACAACCACAAGTAATTTCTCCAAATGGGTTGAGTACAGTAGACAGTGGGGGGCTGGAAGGTGGAAATGGCAACTATATAGAACTCTTGAGATGTTTTGTTGTGAAGCAGAGTAATGGTGCAGAGATCAGAGAGGATGTGAAAGTTTTTTTTTAATTTTAAAAGATATCAGATACTAGATGTTTCTACGTTTCTATGTTGGCAGTAGTGATTCAGTAGAGTAAGAACTGGGCAAAACAGAAAAGAGAGGCCACAAGTTGATGGACTGAAACCCAGCAACCCTACTGTTGAGCAGTGGAAGTGTGGGATTTAGAACACAGGTTGGGGGGCTGAACTCTGACAGGAAAAGGGACTCTTCACTAATTAGAACAGAAAGGAAGGGAGAAGTAGGATACACATGCAAGCAGACTGGTAGATTTGGGGAGCGAAAATGAAGGGAGTTCTCTTCTCATTGTTCCCATTTTTAATGAAGCATGAAGCAAGTTCACCAGCCAGACTGATAGACGGGAGGTAGGTTTCCCACCAGTCATACTGGCTTCTCTGGAGTGGCCACGATGCTGAGGGTACTTGGGTTTACTGGTTTATGAGATTAGAATTCTCAGGTGAGTATAACAGAGGAAGAAGTATGTATGGAAGTAAAGGGTGTTTGCAAAGAATGATTATACTGATAATTTGAGCTGCTCGTGCTGAAGTTCACAGGGTCACAAAGAGACGGACACAATTGAGCGACTGAACTGAAGGAAGGAAGACTATGAAAGGAGTAGCACGAATGAGATGGAGGAGGTTTTGGAGTGGCTAGAGAGTTTCTGGGGTGTACACTCTACAGTAAGGGCAATAACAGATGGTGCTTAGGGTGTTCAGTTGTGTCTGACTCTTTGCAACCCCAATGAACTGCAGTCTGCCAGGCTCCCCTGTCTATGGAATTTTCCAGGCAAGAATAGTGGAATGGGTTGCCATTTCCTTCTCCAAGCTTAGGGAGAGAGGTGCTTGATACTGGGATTTGGAAGAGGTACTCTTATTGATGATAAGACCTGGGTCTGGTCATACGAGGGATTACAGAGGTGGATGGGGAGGAAGAGCTTGTCGGACAGGAGAAGTTGAAGGAACCGGAGGTCTGAGAGCTGGTAGACTCATTCATGTGGGTTTTGATGTCACTGGGGAACTAGATGGGAGTAGGGACAGAAAGGAAGCTAAAACTGTCAAAGAATAGGATGGATCAGATGACTTTAAGATAATATCCTTTTAAAGGTAATAAAAATAAGCCGAGAGTACTTCAGTGATAGTTTGGTTCACTGCATTTATTGTAAAATTTCTACTTTAAAAAAATGTGGCTTTCATTGATTTTGAATCCCAGCTTTATTAAACATACAACTTATGCATAAAGAGTGGGTAGGATGCATCTACATTTGCACTTTCAACAGAACTTTCTGTGACTGGCTGTGCTGCCCAAAATGGCAGCCACCAACCACATGTGGGGCTACTGAGCACATGAAATGTGGCTAATGTGACAGGAATTTTTTAAAAGTATTTACTTTTGGCTTCCTTGCTGCAAGAGGGATTTCTCTGGTTGCAAGGCGGGCACTTCTCCCGGGGGTGGCTTCTTCGGTTGCAGAGCACAGGCTCTAGGGTGAGCAGGCTTACAGCAGTAGTTGCGGCATGAAGGCTCAGAGCAATCGTGGCGCTTGGGCTAAGTTGCTCTGCGGCACGTGGAATCTTCCTGGATTAGGGATTGAACCTCTGTCCTCTGCATTAGCAGGCGGATTCTTAATCACTGGACCACCAGGGAAGTCCTAAATTTTATTTTGTTTTGAGTAATTTAAAATTTAAGTAGCCATATGTGGCTAGTGGCAACTGAACAATGAAAGAAACTGAAAAATGCAGTCACCTGATCTTAGTTTAACAATGCCACCTAACTTGATAGAATGGAGTCGATTGCTCCTCTGTGACACTGAGCTAACGTTCTAACCTACTATGAATGTTAACCTGAAAAAGTCACATGTGTCCTTACCTTTATTATGCTATCAAGTTCTGACAGGGTCAGTCGTGGCATCATCAGTGAGTTGGAAGACGTCCTCAGAGACGCGTTCACCCCTTCCGTCTGTTCCCTTACTCTCTCATGCTGTTTCTGCAGGAGGAAAAGCAAGGGAGAGAGAAATAGAAGGTCACTTTAGATAAGGAAGGCATTAGGGAGAGTGCTGTCAGCCTGCTGTCACTGCACTCAGACAGATCCTATCTCAGACCCACCAATGAGTCGCTGTGCCACGCTGGGGAATTCCACCCAGCCCAGGCTCAGCTTTCTCATGTATAAAATGGAGACAATGAAAGTAAGCGCCTCAGGAGCCTTGAAGAACTTAGTTATGATTATTACTTACAGTGCCACCACATCAAAGAGAACTGACACTCTAAAGAGGGCCCCTGCTTCTTTCTCCATAAATGTGAAGTGGGGCCAAGGTTACGGGACTGAACACAGGCTCCGTATTTGCAGTCACTGAAAAGTGACCTAATTCCAGAAAGCATTTATCATGTGCTAACTTTGGGCCAGGCACAAATACCTCATCTGGACAGGAATAAAATATATACAAAAGAATCTTAAAGTCCTTTCAGAAATTTAAAGTGACCCTAATATCAAAGCATAAAATTCTGATCTCGCTTCTTTCTACTCTTTATGTTAGATGTTCAGGTGTTTTGAAGAGGTAAATTGCCCAAGTGTGGATATAGTTTGTCCCTCTTTTTAAAAAAATATTTAAAATTTTTATTTATTTATTTTTGGTGGTGCTAGGTCTTCATTGCTGCGCGGGCTTTTCTCTAGTTGCAGCAAGTGGGGTCAACTCTCTAGCTGCGGCGCACAGGCTTCTCATTGAGGGGTCTTCTCCTGTGGAGCACACGGGCTTCAGTGGTTGTGGCACATGGGCTCAGTAGTTGCAGCTCTTGGGCTCTAGAGCACAGGCTCAGTAGCTGTAGCACACAGGCTTAGCTGCTCTGCAACATGTGGGATCTTCCTGGACCAGGGATAGAACCCGTATCTCTTGCATTGACAGATTCTTTACCACTGAGCTACGAGGGGAGCTCTTTCTTCCTTTTTTTCCTTTTCAAAATTTTTAAAATTGAAGTATAGTTGATTTACAATGCTGTGCTACCTCTGCTGTACAGCAAAGTGACTCAGTTACACACACATATGCATTGCTTTTTAATGTTCTTTTTCCATTATGTTTTATCATAGGATACTGAATATAGTTCCCCATGCTATACATTAGAACTTGTTGTCTATCCATTCTAAACATAATAGTTTGTATCTACCAACCCCAAACTCTCAGTTCATCCCTCTGCCTTGCCACACCCCTCCTTGGCAACCAGAAGTCTCTTCTCCCTGTCTACACGTTTGTTGTTGTTTTGGAGATAGGTTCATTTGGGCCATATTTCGATTCCACATATAAGTGATATCAGATGGGATTTGTCTTTCTCTTTCTGACTTACTTCACTTGGTGTGATAATTTCTAGTTGCATTCATGTTGCTGCAAATGGCATTATTTGGTTCTTTTTTTATGGTTGCTACTGCTACTGCTAAGTCACTTCAGTCGTGTCCGACTCTTCACGACCCCATGGACTGCAGCCTACCAGGCTCCCCCGTCCTCGGGATTTTCCAGGCAAGAACACTGGAGTGGGTTGCCATTTCCTTCTCCAATGCATGAAAGTGAAAAGTGAAAGTGAATTCGCTCAGTCATATCCGACTCTTAGCGACCCCATGGACTGCAGCCTACCAGGCTCCTCCATCCGTGGGATTTTCCAGGCAAGAGTACTGGAGTGGGGTGCCATTGCCTTCTCCGTTTTATGGCTGAGTAGTATTCTATTGCAGAAAGAAACAGCAACCCACTCCAGTAATTTTGCCTGGAAAATTCCATGGATGGAGGAGCCTGGTAGGCTACAGTCCATGGTGTCACAGAGTCAGACACTACTGAGCACACACACAGTAATCCACTGTATATATATTCCACATCTTCTTCATCCATTCATCTGTCAATGACATTTTGTTTTTTTCCATATTTTCCCTATTGTGAATAGTGTTGCTACAAATACTGGGGTGCACGCATCTTTTTGAATTGTGATTTTCTCCAGGTATATGCCAAGGAGTGGGATTGCTGAGTCATATAGTAGTTCTACTGCTAGTTTTTTAAGGCATCTTCATATTGCTTTCCATAGTGGCTGCACTACTTTTTATTTCCATCAACACTGTGGGAGGGTTCCCTTTTCTCCACACCTTCTCCAGCATTTGTTATTTGTAAACTTTTAAATAATGTCCATTCTGACTATTGTGAACTGACAGCTTATCGCAGTTTTTATTTGCATTTCTCTACTAATTAGTGGTGTAGAGTATCTTTTTCATGTGCCTCTTGGCCTTCTGTATTTCTTCTTTGGAGAAATTTCCATTTTTCCATTGGGCTGTTCCAAGTGTGGATATGTTTTCTGATGAACACTTTCATTTACACTTGCCACTCTGGAGTTTTACAGTCAGGGATGCTGTGATTCTGAAGAGACACTGTGGCACTTCAGAGATTGAAAGGAACACAGAGTGAAACTTTAGGGAGGGGAAAAAGTAAAAGCCTCATTTTGTAATCTGAGTAAAAAGTGAGCTGAAGTTACTTTAGAAATGGTAATTTAAATTGGAATTGAAATTTTTGTTATGGTACGATATCACAGAATTCATTACAAAAGCCTACACTTGAATGACATATTTTAAAACTTTTAAAGTTCATTTTAATGTCCTGTCTCACTCCCTGGACTCTCTTTTCTAATTTAGTGGAAAAGAAGAATGAAACCCATTTTCTCCACATACCTTGCTACAGGGGAAGACATAGGTCTAGCGACAGAAAAGCATCTCATTTGAACATCCTCTTAAGTAAGAACTTAAAAAAAAATCAATATCCCTTCAAAATCCATCAAGCTTAATTCAGTATGACTATCTGGGGTTAACCATTCTTGTCTTCACAAGGACAGGTAGTTATATAGCTCTGCACAAAAGCAATATTTTAAAGTATGTAAGGAAGAAGGGTGAAAAAGATTGGTATTATCTAGATCTCTCAGAGCAGTTTTCCCGTTACAGAATCTGAGATATGATCCTTTCTGGAAGCTCGTCTATCTGAGCTGCCTTGTGGGAACACAGCTAACACCCTGAAGTAACAACCAAGCTTCAAAACCATGTGCAAACAGCACTGCCTGGTGAGCTCATCGGTAGTAGCTGGAAATGATGTGCTTCAAGTTAAAGGGTTTCTATCACTCGCCAGACATAGAATTAGACAGAAATGAATAAAGTTAGCTTTGAAACAAAGGTATTCTCACAGAGAGATGGACAATTTGAACAGAAGAAAATTTAGAAACTAATAATTAGTGAAAAATGACATATTTAGCATTTTTCAGCATGCTTCAGTATCCACTTCACATATGCAAAAAATAAAAGTCTCCTCATACTTAAAAAAAGAGACAGAGAAAGTCTTAGGAAGGTGGAACTTTGGTTATCAGAGTCCCTAAATAGACAGAATCTCATATTCATCTGATACAGATTTTTATTATTCTGTTATCCTTTCACATTGGGAGTAGGAAGACAAAATAAATAATGTAATCACTAGTTGTGTGGCTATTATTTGCACACAACAAAATGATCAAACTTTGTGGTTATTTTTGGTTTTGTATAAGGATTGCAATTTTGGTGTTATTTTTTTTTAAGCCATACTGTAGTTCTTACAGTGAAATGTGATAGTAAAACACTTATGGTGAATGGGGGAGACATCCACTAGCAGATGATCACAATACAGAACCAAGAATGGAGGGGAGTGGAGGAGGCTATTTTAGTTGAGAAATAACAAAGGCCCACACTGGAGAAGTCGTAGAGGAAGGGAAAAGACGGAAGATAGTTAAAAATACTCCAAAGGTAAAATGGGCCAGATCCTGTGGCTGACGAGACGTGAGGGTGGGAAAAATTCAAGGATAAGGATGAGTCCCAGTAACTTTCTTAAATTCTGCTTAAAGAATTTATTTTGTGTTACACTCATAATTTTGTTGTGCCAGATAATCATGTTTTTGTTTTTAAACAAAAATGCTATCCTGACCATTATTATACTAAAACATATTGGCTAAGAGATTGCTTCAGTGGTGCAAAATGGCAATAATAAGTACAACTCACTTTTATTTAGGAAATTTGATGATGACTTACTGAAAGGTAGCGATGACTGAAAATCAGTTTGGAGAACCTAATTTAAGTTGGGTTTGCTGATAACATAATTGAAGTAATGAGCTTGCTCATAGCTGCTTCCTATTTCTGACACTGCTTTTAGAGGCACATGTCTTCCTATCAGAAAATGACCATTCACAGTGATGGTGTGAGTGCATGTATTGCTCAGGGTAGAAGTGTGAGCACCACCAGTTCTAAATCTGGAGGTGTGGGCATACACAAATCCTGGCCCTGTAAGGTGACCGCTTTGGCAAGCTCTGGCCAAGCCCGGGAAATTTTTTCACCTCTTTGTAAGACCTTAGCTTGAATTAGACTCCCTACCTCTGCAGCTGCTGATCAGTCAGGCTGTGAGATTTGCTAATCAGGCCCTTCCAAAATCACACATATCCTTACAGGAAACACGGTTCTGGGTTGCTTTGAGATTTTTAGTACTCTCGGTATAAAAGAAGTTATACACAGGAATTATGCCTTGTTTTCTCAGTTGCAAACAAGAGAAATACATCCAACACAGGCGGACAGAAGCACGAAGAACAACTGCATTCTTCTTAATGCACAAGCTAAACAACTGCAACAGTTTCAACTTGATTTTAGTTGTACACACTTATATCAGCAAATGACAGTGGCAAAAAATGTGCAGATAATTTTAAAAATAAAGATTTAAATGTACCAATATTTTAAAAACTGTTTACCAACTGTCTCTTCTTAGGATAACGTCGTGTTGTATTAATATATGCCCCAAATGCATTTACATTTAGTGTCTACCGTACCTCGTGGTCCCGCTGCCTGGCTGCTGTGGCTCTGTTCATGTCTTCAGCATCCCTGACATGGTTAAGGGCCTGGTCGAGTGATTCCTGGAGGTCTGACAGCTTGGCGTTATAGTCGTCCAGCTGCTCCAGGACCACAGGAAACAGAGAGCGAGTGTCATTGTACTGCCTCTGCCAGCTCTCAGCCTGGCTCAGCACTGGGGAGAAAGGCACACAGAAACTCAGTCTGGGCTCCTCCCTTCTCTTCCCATCCCAGCCCACAGAAGCAAAGATGCAAATTTGGCAGGTGACATCTTTAGCAATAGCGATTAAAGCTGTTGGTCACAAAAATGGCCCCATTATTTGAAGTTTTAAATACTATTTTGTAGGATTTGGACCATCCTAGACCACCATCAGCTAAAAAGGGAGTTGATTAGTTTTCCTGTCAAGATGATGCTTTATGTGGAAATGATGTCATTCAACTAGGTTTATTATTACACAGATTATTAATAGCTTTACCATACAAATGAAACTTGGATATACTACAGTTTTACTATTAGAGATATCTCCAATTATTTTGTCTATTATCGGCAAATGTACAACCATTCATCTTCTGTATTCTCTCCAGGCAGCTATTTTTAGTTAGCTCCTTTATTTAGGTCAAACTTAATCATTATTCTGGAATCATTATTCCAGAATCATTATTCTGAAAGATTAAACGGCAATGAAATATTCTTAAACTTTGCCTATGTCTTAATTCTCTAATCAAAGTTACATGCATTGCTTCTGTACCTTGATTCTATTTTTTCTCCAGGGACTATCAGTCTGTCTTATTGAGGTTTTGTATTTACTTTCATCATCATGAACAGAAGATACAAGTTCACGGTTGAGTAGAGAAAGTGGCTGAAAAAATGCCTTTACTCGGTGGAAGGCTGCTAAGTGGGAGATGTATTTGGTTCCACTTCCCCAGAGTAGTCTTGTTAAATCCCCAAACAGGCAAAGCATCTGGCTGTGACATGAGAGCTCCAGCCTTCCTGACTGCTGGCCTAATCTGCACTCAGAAACGGGCCTGAGATTCTGCCTTATTTCTTACTGTTTCTAAGACCTTGTAAGTCTGCTATCACAATATACCTTTATGCCAAAATTACTCCTCTATTAAAATATTCACAACAAGTTTTAACAGAAGTTGACAGTGACAATTGTAGGAAAATGATCTAATGTAGGTGTTCTTAACCCTTTCTGTATCATGGGCCCCTTTACAACCTGGCAAAGCCTTCATTCAGATCCCTTCTTATATGTTTTTAAATGTACAAGATAAAATATGTAGCACTAAAAAGATGTATAAAAATTGGTAATATAATAATACATGTGCTTCCTTATCAGTGTGTTAACTAATAAGATTTAGGGGTAAAACCAGTAACTACTAAAATTCTTGAATTATTGATGAATTTAGCATTGTGAAATAACAGTGACAACTGAAATATGATACACAAACCTGTAGCCTCTTTTTGTTGACTGTGTAGATTAAAATGGACACAATTTTTTATAACTCTTCTATCAAGAGTCAAGTCTTTTTCCTCACCCTTGAATCTGGGCTGGTTTTGACCAACAGAGGGCTTCCCTCATACCTCAGTTGGTAAAGAATCCATCTGCAAAGCAGGAGAGCCCGGTTTGATTCCTGGGTTGGGAAGATCCCTTGGAGAAGGGATAGGCTACCCACTCCAGTATTCTTGGGCTTCCCTTGTGGCTCAGTTGGTAAAGAATTCGCCTGCAATGTGGGAGATCTGGGTTTGATCCCCAGGTTGGGAAGATCCCCTGGAGAAGGGATAGGCTACCCACTCCAGTATTCTGGTGTGGAGAATTCCATGGACTGTATAGTCCATGGACTTGCAAACAGTTGGACATGATCGATCAACTTTCACTTTCACTTTGACCAATGGAATGAATATGACATTGCTGAGTTCCAAGGCCAGGCCTTGAGAGACCTTGTACTTTCCATTCTTGCCCTCCTGGAAGGCTTCTGCCATATGAACAAGCTCAGTGAGCTTCCCAGAGAATAAAACCCCACGTGGAGGGAGATGCCCAGCCATCCCAGCTAAGAGCCCAGACATGTGAGTGAACTTCACCACATGGAGCAGAGATGATCTGCCTAGGTTGAGTCTAACCCAAATTGTCAACCTATGAAATCATGAACAAATAAATGCTTATTGTTTTAATGTCTGGGGTAGATTGTGAGACAGTAATTGATAACTGATATAATGACCAAGTCATAGATTCACTAATACTACTGTGGTTTGTTATTTACATTAATCATTAAAGGAAATGTTAAATTTCCAGTGAGGTTTCAAAGTCATTAAAAGTCACTCACGGACATCAGAACATCAATGTTGCTGGGCTTTGTTTTGTTACATCTTTACTGCCTTCTCAATGAGACTTCTCTTATTGAAGTTTTGGGAATTGCTTCCCTTAGCTTTCCTTCCCCTGTTTTTTCACCAGCTGCTACATTCCTATTTTTTTCTTCTCAGGAGTAAAATCTTGTAGATTCCTTGTGGAATCTCAGCAGTTTCTCAAAAGCTGAAGGTTGGGTCTGGATTTAAAATTCCTGGTCTATATATATAGAGTCAAGTTGTCCTGAAGAACTCCCTGAGGCCACTTTAAATGCTCAGTGACTCTGAATATCGGGAATTGGTTGCTTTGACCAAACGCTGCCCTGTGACTGGGTGTCCTCTCCTGGACCCACAAAGGAAGCAGACATGTGCTGGCCTCTAGAAGCTGAATATACCTACATTCATGGGCTTCGTCTGCCTCCTCGTCCACAAGTTCCCGTTGGGTGAGGAACGGCTGACGGCGTCGGATCTCCTCAAGCATCTTCTGTGCCAACACCAGCTTCTCGGAGATTTCCTCAGAGCTAAGTTCCTGCTCTTCCCCATAATACAGCATCTTGCTGCTGATCTCTGAAAGGAAGGGCACAGTGAGAGAAGGCAGGAGGGGGAAGTGCTGGGGAGTCTGACAGTGACGTCACTGAAAACACGAACAAGAGGGCAATGGGCAGGGCTGATCCTAAAACGGAGACAGAGACCTGATGCAAAGACAGCGTGGTGGTGGTCATGCTGTGAATACTGGTGTCGGCCCTGGAGTTCATCATATATTCCAGGGAGAGGTTAAACCAAAGGAAGTCACTCTTTGCTTTTCATTTGGCAACTTCAGAACAGGAATGGAATTAATACCAAGTTTGCTCTGATTTCAGTTGAGTCTGATTTTAGTATGAGTAAAAAATGTTAATATTTAAGAAACACAAATCTAGGGTCTTTGATCAGTCTTTTATATAATAAAATATATAATTTGGAGAAAATGTTCTGATGTATCACCTGTCACACATAGGAAGCATTGGAGATATTAATTGTAATTTAGCCAAGGATTTTACCTAAGCTCTAAGCCAAAATGAGTGTACACTGATGGCTGTTCAGTTAGTCTTTCAGATTGTTGTACAGACTAGATATAACACAGAGGTTTCTTACAGCAGGATGTGAGCTTTTGATCATTAATATATACATTTTTTTTTTTTTTTGCAACTGCTGTTTGCCTTCTGTGGTATGACTGCCTGGCAAGACTGTTCAATTCTGACTCTGGGTCATTCTCAGCCTACATCCATAAGTAGTATCCATTTCAGAACCAGAGGGACGGCTGAGGCTCAGAGGCAATAGATGGGTTGTCTGAATACTGGCAGAGCTGAGCAGGCCTCTGGTTCCCTCTTCCTACTATATATGATCAGATGAAAGTTATGTAATTGCCACCTTGTCCTATGGTAGCTCCAGGAGGAAGCATTTTATCTTCCTGGCATAAATGAAATTGTCTGTCTGTGGTTTACTATGATCTATGTGGTTGGCCAGACAAGATGGGTAAACAACACTGGTCTCACATAAATCATACCAGGATAAGGGCTTGTATTTCATATGGATAATAGCTTGAAGGTCACCAGTAGTTACTTTAGAGATGGCTGGGAATAAGGAATGACACACTCCTGGTGTGCAGCATCCCTGAATTCTGAAGCAAGGGAGATAAATAGGGGAAGAGGTTTTCAGTGCTGTAAATATTACTGATAAAAGCTTTAGAAACTAAAATATACTTAAACAAAACTCAAGAAGGAATTAAATACTCATTTCTCAAGTAAAGTCTAAAATATTAACCCTTGAACTAAACTAAACATATATATTTTCCTTAGATCTAGCATTGGCAATGCTGAATTTCTTGGCATTTTGATGCAGATATTATATTTACAATCTGGCTTATTTTATTTTAGCCATGTCTGCTCTAGATTAGAAAAAGGAAATACAGAGAATAACATTTATGCTTTTGGTCTTTGAAGGCTGTTCATACATTACTTTCGAAAGGTAGAAACTGATGGAAATTACTGTTTTCTATTTACATTTCTTTTGTATTTTCTCCTTCTTATTCTATGTCCTAGGGTCAAATAAGGGTCAAATAAGAAGGCTTAGATTCCTTCCAAATGAAATACCCTAGAATCACAATTTGAGTTAGACAGCAAAGGTGAACTGTTTTTTTTTTTTTTTCCCCTGAATGGCTAAGATCTAAGATGCTAGCTTTTTCTGCTGCCGAGAGGGACATTTATTTCTTAATTAGATGAGATCAGCTAATCTAGGTTTAATCTTACTTTTTGAATAAATCAATTTTAACTATAAAATATTATATGGAAAGAACATTTTATCGGTAGATGCAAAAGCATGAAATAGTAAGGATGGGAGCAGGGGATGTTTGAAATGCATACCATTTGTTTTTATTATGTATTATGGGCACCGAAGGAAATACAGCGAATGATTAATCTTGGCTCAATACATCCCTTGTCCTGGAATATGCTCCCTCTACCTCAGTATAAAGATATGAATCTTCCATTGTGGGTCCCTTTACTGTCATTGTGCCCTTGAGATGTACTTGTAGTTGTCATCCAGCTCTTAATATATAGGATAATAAAAACTATGGAAACACACAAATACTGTATCTTAGCAGACTGTAACCCAAGTAAATTCTCTTTATCTTAGAACCAAAGCAATCGCCTGTTTTCTGTTGGTAAACTGAAGGCTTGCTTTCAGCATGCTATTAAGATAGTCTTCAAAATGCAGCCTGCGTTTATGAGAAGCTGGAATACAAGTAAGTAAACCCTCAAGAAGAAAGGTAAATCTGCCAGTTTTATGCTTTAAGGCAAAGAACTCTTCCACACCCACTCTTGGCGTTTCTTCTGGACTGGGGACCAGAGCATGCACCTGCCTGGTTCTTAGGACAGCATGAGAGAGACAGCGCAGGATAACTTGGATTAGTGGACAGTTTGCTGCCATTCTAAAGGCAGGGCTTTCACTGTGAATAACTGAGAAAAATGTGACTCCTACTCAACTCTTGCATTTTAGAGACAACACAGAATGTAATTTCCTCTACTGGAAAGGTATACTGGCATTTCACTTCTGTGAAATGAGTGGAAAGGGAATGATTTTTTACATACAGTCTCTCTCTTTTTTTTGTTTCCTTTTGGCTGCACTGCCTGAGTCCTAACCACTGTACTGTCAGGAAATTTCCTCTACTCTCCACGTTTATTATTGAAAATAGACAGTTAGCGGAGATGAGTGCTCAGAAGTCCCAGACAAACAAATGTCAAAGAAGATCTTACATGAGTTTGAAAAGGTAACACTCTAACAACAGGTCCTGGCACACAATAAACACTAACAGTAGCCATTACTTTTATTGTTGTTAATAACATGAGTGATTCCCTGACATGGAGCTGAACCAGTAGAGAGTATATTTACCTTGGATTTTATCCCTCATATTGTGGGCTTGCTCTGCAAGCTGAGTTGCATGGTTAATGGTATCCATGCTTTCCTTCTGAGCCAACTGGACCTTTCTTGAAGCTTGGCTTTCCTATAAATAATCCGTATAAACAACAGATTAATTTTACGAGAAGGAAAGGCTGTGTATATGCATGTGGGGGTGGGTGAGCATAATGTATTCTGTAAACATAAATTTCCCCGACATGCGAAAGTTCTGTAACATATAAAATGGACTCATGCATGAAGATGGATGTGATGACTAGCTTTAGAATTACAGATGCTATTTCTATTCCTAAGCCATCAGTCACAGTTCAATCCAAACCACCCATCTTTCGTAAGTAATCTACCCTTTGAATTTTTACTGTATCTCAAGATGCCAGACTAGGGAATTATCCATGTCTGCTGATCAGTTTGACATTGTGCTGACTGAAATGCTTAAGGGTTCAAAGGGAAACATGTTGAGAAAGCAGGCCGATCTCAAAATGTTCCATGCATCCAGTGGCTTCTGGGTGGTCCAGCCACTGCTGCAACTAAATTACCACAGAGATTGAAAGGATTATGCTCACTAGGCTAAAGGCTATTTTCAGTGCTGCCTTCCAAATTCCCATCAACACTGAAGGCACTTGTGTACAAATAATTACTCAAGCAGTTTTGGCTCGGAGTGAATGAAGTTCTTCTCTGAGAAGCTGATTTCATTCTTTCAACTCTGTTTCAGAACTCACATGTAGGATCTGTCAAGATGAACCCCCAACTCAAATGTGGCTCCTGAAGAAAGGATGTGTGGGTGTGCATGTGTACATGCATATTTATCTCTGTGTGTATAAAGACAGAAGAGAAAGTAAAGTGAAAGTGTAGTCACTTGGTTGTGTCCAACTCTTTGCGATCCCACGGACTATAGCCCGCCAGGCATTTCTGTCCATGGAATTCTCTAGGCAAGTATACTGGAATTCTCTAGGCAAGAATACTGGAATGGAAGGCCATTTCCTTCTCCAAGGGATCTTCCTGACCCAGCGATTGAACCTAGGTCTCATGCATTGCAGCCAGATTCTTTACTGTCTGAGCCACAAGGGAAGCATGTCTTAAAAAAATGGTTCAAGGCCAAGACACTGGCCTGGATGCACAGCATGGGGCTGGGTACATACTCTGGCATCAGAAAGATGGATTCATGGGTTATATTTAAGAGGTGGGACACTTCCTCAGTCTGGCATTTGATCAAGCGCCCACTTGTCTTGCCCAGTGTCTTTCTGGTTCAGCTCTGTGACAAAGAAGCTGTATCTGCCTGCATTGCCAGGTGACCTGCTACACAGAGTGCTGGCTGGTAGGCCCCCAGAACAGGAGAGTGGCTGTTTCAAATCTCTCTCCTTTTATCTCTTGTTGCAGTGGGAGGATTAGGCCATGCTTTTACCTGGAATGTTTTTATGCAACCCACTCCAGTAGTCTCGTCTGCAAAATCCCAGGGACAGAGGAGCCCAGCACTACAGGCATTGGGGTCACAAAGAGTTGGACGCGACTGAGTGACTGAACAACCATCACACAGCATAACCCAAGCCACTGGCCCTTTAAGGAGGAGAATGCGGAGATGGTATCCCAGCAAACACATGCCCCAGGAGCTTTTCATTGGCACTGTATCCAAAATCCCTCCAAACAAAGCTCCCTGTGCAGCAATACTGCAGCTCCGTCGCTGAAATGCATGCTCTCTGAATGGACACAGCAATCTGAGTCACATGTTCTTTTCCCACAATTTCAATCTCCCTCTTGCCCTGTTCTAATGCTTTCTGGAAACACAAGCTTTGTGGTCACTTTAAAATTAGATGATGTAGAAAATAAAATGAATCTTATTCTTGATGTCATCCCTCCCTACTTTTAAAAAATAGGGACACAGACCTATAAAACATTAAAAAATGTTTAAAGTTGATTTTTGGTCCAGTTTAAATTCAGTTATATTTACAAAATACAACATGCATATTTTTGACTTTGGCTTCATCCTTCAAGGGAAAAGGTTTATTGTTATTACTGTGTTCATTTATTTCTTGATATGGAAACTGAATTCACCAAAGTAATGAGACAGCTAGAAGATAACTCAAAGACAAGCTCTTTTGACCAACACCAGAGGGCGCTTAGATACATATATTTAAAAAAAGACAGCAGCAAAAAGGAACATCTGCTACTTTAAACTGCAAAATTACTGATATAATATACAGTGATGCCTTATTTGAAAGTTCTACGGCTTTCTTTAACTTTGATTATGGAAGGAAAATAATGATATGGGCACATGGTAAAACAGGTGCATCCTGCCCTAAGGAAAACTATAAAAAATTAGCTCACAACTGTAAGCTGGTTGATGTTTAGCATTACAAATGGATTAATCACTTACTCACCTCAGCAGTGAATTCTGACACACATTTGACATAAAGGTGGCAAGAATTTCATGTACTATACAGGGCATAAAGTATAGTGTACCTAGAATACTATTCTATTGAGTGAGGATGCTAATCATTATCTAGCATGGTCTAGACTCTTTTGAGAGTGAAAGGGGATCTTCTAATAATAACTCTAAGATAAGCATAAACAGAGGCAGTGCCGGACAAAACGGCAGTAGGAATACTGGTGTGCCATTTCACTATCTGTATGGTGATGTCTACTTGTGTGGGTTTAACTATCTCCTAAACATTGAAATATTTTTCCAGCCTTGATCTCTTCTCTTGAGCTACAGACTCAAATCTGTGGCATCCACAGGTACTTCACCTGATGAAGTCCAGAGAATCCATTCTGAATTATCAGTCTTGGCCATTTATCTTTCCAAGTCTAATAGCTTACATCTTTGCAACTCTTCATATTCAACTGGTCACTGAATCACTTTTATTTAACTCGCCCTTCTGGCCTCTCTTCTTGTTGCCCACCACTAGTTTCAGTTTATCCCAGTTCACTGCAATTTCCTTTCCAATGAACACAAGGTAGCAACGGACTGCTCTTGTTTGGATTACTGTGACAGTCTACTAACTGGTGTCCCTGTCTTCAGTCTTAAACTCACCAATTTATCATCCCCACTGCAGAGCAATGTTTCTGAAACTTCGCACCTAATCAGCTCATTGTTGTAGGTAAATGCTACAGTATCTTCCAAAGTCCATAGGATGAGTATGGTGGGCAAGGTTCATCATGATTTGGCCTCTGAGAACCTCTTCAGCATTGTCTGCTGTTCCTTGCTTTTTAAATTAATCTTCTGCAATGCCAAGGCTGAAGTTCTACAGTCTTCTGCTGCTGCTGCTAAGTCACTTAAGTCATGTCTGACTCTGTGCAACCCCATAGATGGAAGCCCATCAGGCTCCTCCATCCTTGGGATTCTCCAGGCAAGAGCACTGGAGTGGGTACAGTCTTCTGGTCAACTGTAATTGAAATATATTTTGACTTTTTGTCCTGTCTTTTTATCAGGATTGGAGATGAGGCTTTTAATGTATGGAAGTGACCTACTTTCCTTCCAATCCTAAAGGTCTTCATACATGCTGCTGTAGCTGAAGGAGTACGGATGAGATGGAGGAGATGGAGAAGTGTAGGGAACAGTGTGGCATCCTCCTGACCCAGCTCTTGGGAGACTGGGCTTTAGATCCAGATGGCAAAGGGCAGCACTGAGACTGGGAGAGGGTCACTATCTTCACTTCTGCTTGTAGCCTAGTCCACTCTGGTTCTGAGCATGTTCTCCTTTGGGAACACAGGAGAGTGGAATCTTGACAGAGGCTTTGGTATTTCATTACAGACATGATCAGCAGTGGCAAAATTGAGACTTTTTTGAGCAGCAGCTCTTTGGGAACACAAATGCATGGGCATCCTTTAGGGGCTTCCCAGAAGTTGCTGTTGTTGTCACTCAGTCATGTCTGACTCTTTGCAACCCCATGGATTGCACCATGCCAGGCTTCCCTGTCCTTCACCATCTCCTAAAGCTTGCTCAAACTCATGTCCATCAAGTCGATGATGCCATCCAACTATCTCATCCTCTGTTGTCTGTTTCTTCTCCCACCTTGAATCTTTCCCAGCATCAGGGTCTTTTCTAATGACTCAGTTTTTCGTATCTGGTGGCCAAAGGACTGGCACTTCAGCTTCAGCATCAGTCCTTCCAATGAATATTCAGGACTGATTTCCTTTAGGATTGCCTGGTTTGCTCTCCTTGCAGTCCAAGGGGCTCTCAAGAGTCTTCTCCAACACTATAGTTCAAAAGCATCAATTCTTCAGTGCTCAGCCTTCTTTATGGTCCAAATCTCACATCCATATATGACTACTGGAAAAATCATAGCTTTGACTATATGGTCCTCTGTTGGCAAAGTAATGTCTCTGTTTTTTAATATGCTGTCTAGGTTTGTCATAGCTTTTCTTCCAAGGAGCAAGAGTCTTTTAATTTCATGGCTGTAGTCACCATCTGCAGTGATTTTGGAGCCCAAGAAAATAAAGTCTCTCACTGTTTCCACATCTATTTGCCATGAAGTGATGGGACTGTATGCCATGATCTTCATTTTTTTAATGTTGAGTTTTAAGTCAGCTTTTTCACTCTCCTCTTTCACCTTCATCAAAAGACTCTTTAGTTTCTCTTTGCTTTCTGCCATAAGGGTGGTGTCATCTGCATATCGGAGGTTATTGATATTTCTCCTGGCAATCTTGACCGGCATTTTGCATGATGTACTCTGCATATAAGTTAAATAAGCAGGGTGACAATATACAGCCTTGATGTATTCCTTTCCCAATTTGGAACCAATCTATTGTTCCATGTCCAGTTTTAACTGTTGCTTCTTGACCTGCATATAGGTTTCTCAGGAGGCAGGTAAATTTCCCTAAGTACGGGGTGGGAAAAGGGAGTAAGATTTATCAAAAGAGGGCTAGAGGACTTAGATATGGAAGTTGGGGCAAAAACCCAGTAACTTTAAGTTAATGTAAACTGTGAGATTTGGGTTACATTAGATTCATGTAACAGATACTTTGCATACAGAGGATACAGTTGTCCCTTTAACAATGCAGGGGTTTGGGGCACTGATACAATTGAAAATCCACGTGTAACTTCACAGTTGGCCCTCCATATCTGAGGTTCTATACCCTTGGACTCAACCAACTGTGGATCATGTAATACCATTGCACCATAGTATCAAAAAACACCTATGTATAAGTGTACCCTCGAAGTTCAAACCCATGTTGTTCAAGGATCAACCACATTTTCAATTTTAAGAGGCAACATTACTGTGATTTTTATCACACTGTGGGAATCTACAGTGAAATTCTTCATTCTAGTTAAAGCTAAATATTGTGAACTTTTCTTGATAGAAGGCTTTCTAAGACAAAGCTTTTATTACATCCTTCTAGGAATCAATTATGAACTTTTCTAGACCAACGGCTTGAAGGATGCTTGAGAAGTCATTAAGACTAGCTCTGGGTGTTTGTTTCAAAATGTTTCAGCAGGTTCTTGTACCATCAGGACTGTTGATGTCACAACAAGAAGGATGTTATTTTCAGTAAGAATCAATGGAAACAACTGGGTGAATGTTCTAGTAGCTTCATCATCAACTTCCTGCTTTGGTGGTCTGTTCTTGTTGCTCAGGAGCCTTTTCTACTGTGATATTCCTTTGAAGCTTACATTATTTCCTCCCCATGAAAACCTGAATTTAATTAATATTGGAAATAGGAAAACTGTATAAGAAAACAATCAGTAACTCTGTGTCTAAGCTATGGGAGGAACTAATCTTGGTGAAAACATTTCCTCAAGAATTTGAGATACTTCCAGCAAGTTCCAGCCATGACATAGAAATGAAATGACAATGAGTTTTCACAAAGATTTCTTTCATGGTATTTTCCTTTGAACTTTAAGAGATCTCACTGCTCCTCAAATGTTGATGGTTGCATGGAGAAAGGGGGACTCAATTTTTATATGCATTTAAAAGCAGTTGAATCTTCCAAGGATTCAATTAAAGTAATTCCTATTTTTAGAAGCATAATCTCTTAGTTTAAGAGGTCCAAGGTCAAAAGAGATTATCAGAGTCATTTTAACCACTATTTTTGCAGAAAATGAGAATTGTTTCTGAAAAGAACAACAGTTTATGTCAAATATTAGTATCTGAAAGCAGAAATTCCAGGGTACTCTGGGCAGAACTGGTGGAACATAATCAGGGGAAAAAATGTGTTAAAGATTTTAGTATATTAAACATGGTGCCTTGGAGCTTAGTTGCATTTTCTATTTTTTTATTAGATGGAAATTTTTCCATTAGACCCTTGGGGAATGACTTTGCTCATGTTTTAATGTTTTTGTTAATCTGTGAGAGGTTTTAGAAGCCACATTTCCCTCAACATTTTTCTTAGTCTCACTGACTTTTTTTCATTTATTTAGTTGTTTTACTGAGTATTTGCAATTTTACCTTGTCAAATCTATTCTTCTTTTTACTATAATTCTTCATACTGTATTTAATTGCATTTTTATTTCCTTTCAAGATTTAATAATTATCTAGTTCTGTTTTCTTGAAAATTTTAGATTTAAACTAAAGTCTTTAATCTGTTCGAAGTTCATTTTATTAATAGTATATGGTAAAAAATGAGGGTCCAAAGTGTTCTTTTTCCCCTGCCAAACTGCAAAATTGCTTTCTCAACACAATTTCTCCTCTTTCATTATTTAATGCATCCTGTAGCAAGCATTTAAAGTTTATCTGCTATATAATAAAGTTTACTTCTAGATGCTCTATCGCTCTTAGCCATAAAATGTTAAGGCAAACATTTGAACGAATATCCAAGTGAAATACATATCAATGATATTTACCAGCAGCAAACACAACGGAAGTTCCCCATAAACATGGTTTTTCAAGGAAACCAATCAAAATGGGAAGATACAGTAGAGACCAAACATATTAACTTTATCCTCAGGTTTTGCCTTGATGTATCTTAAGGCACCTGGGTCCCTGCATTTTTCTGGGCTGTGTTAAGCCTCAATCATTTGTGACTAGCCAGTCTTACACTAGCTAAATCCCTCACTGAAGTTAGTCTCAGAAACCAAATACATACCCTTTCAGCTAATTCCTCCATGTCAGACTGAAGGCTTTTCATTGTGTTTTCAGCATTGTTGATTTGTATCTTTCTTAGGACATACTGGTTTTCTCTTTCTGACAATTTTGTCTGTGGATTAAAGAAAAAAAAAACAAATACATATTTTTCCATAGTCAGTAGATGTGCACACCAGGTTTATAAAAATACACAGAAAACCCTTTCAGTGTAAGAGGACTACAGTAGAGAGTTAGCCTTTATTCTCAAAATGGCGGGGTCCACAGGCTACTGCAAGCTGGTATGAAATTTGAGGTCTGCATGAGGGGACTGAGAACTCTGGGGACAGAAATTCTGTGAGCTCCCCTCAGTAGGCTGGAGAATCTGGTGTGGGCTGTGCTGGTTCTGGGGAAAGGGTACCTTTTGCAAATTTGCAAAAAGGCTCAATATAGACGGGCGGTGGCTTTGCGTGTCTGAGCTTTAAAATTTCAATTCTGGCAGGTCTTTGAGGAAATGATAACCCACCTTGATCAATGAAAATGGAGTTCTAGAAATTCAGTTTCCTCTTTCTAGTGTAAGGAGAACAATTATTTTTATTTCAGACAATTTGCCCTTTTCATTTCCATTTTTGAGGAGTTTGCACCAGGTGTAGCTTTCCTTCAATTACTTTGGAGTAAGTCCTTCAATCTGGGCACTGACTTCCTATCAGCTACAATATTATTATATCTGATATAATAACTATTTCTACCTTGAAGCTGTCCTTTTGGGGAAAGAGGATTCAAGCAGTATCAAGAGGACTGAGTCTGGGTGACTCCTCTGAGAATTACTGCCTTCATGTGTCCAAATAGATGAGTTTGGACAAAAAACAATTCCTAAACTGGGAATAGAGTGCTTACTAAGACTTCATCCAGCTTTAAAACTTTGTGATTTTTGTTTTGTTCTACACTTTGCCGATTTGGGCAATTGCTGTGGATATTATTTGTACCTCCTAAAAGCAGAGAATTGAGCACTTTCTATGTTAGATACTATTCTGACTGCTCTCTATATAACAACTCACTGTATTCTCTCAACAACCCATGAGATAGGTGTAATAATTATCCTCAATTTCAGATGAGGGGAATGAAAACTAAAGAGGTTAAATAATTTACTCAAGGTCACAAAGCTAGTAAGTGTCAGAGCTGGGATTTGAATCTAGGCATTCTGGTGTCAAAATTTATGCTCTTAACCACTACGCTAATTTGACTAACAAAATAAAAAAGTATGCTGGAATTAGTTCTATTAACCTTTCAGCTGATTATCATTGTTTCAAAAAGTATCTGTTGGTTGTGATAGAAGCCTATTATTTAGAGAGGGAAAAAACATCTCTTAAAAGCACTGTTACAGTTTTTGACTACTGTCTGCCTTTAACTTGCTTATCAGATTTAACCACTAGACCAAGGAAGAGAAACAGTGCACATGAGCATGCTTGTGTATTTGAGTGTGTGTGTGAGTATGGAAAAATGAGAAAAAATGTTTGTCAGTGAGATGGAATGGTAAGGGCAGAAGAAAGAGGGAGGAAAGAAAGGAAAAATGGAGAACAAGAGTGTATGAGTTTTCAGAGAAACCCATGAAAACATAGCAAACTGAAGTTAAGGTAATAGTATGTTTGCTATGTTGACTTAAGTAACCAATGTACAGCTTAAGAAAATAAGTGTTTCTCCTCTATCAATAGCTTTGTACATAGATACTAGTTTTTCAGTCATTTCATTTTCCATTAACCTTTTTCATAGATGACAGCTCCTGGTTTAGGATGGAGCGCATGACTCTAATCAACTTTTCATAATTTCCGAGGTCTAGCAATCTGTAATATAACTACTGGACTCAGATAACAAAAGGGTAGGAGGTACTAGGAGTGACCCTGTGAAACCAGAGTGAAAATACACAGAAAGTAAACCATTCCTGCATACTTTGAGGAGGTAGATGGTGGAGTTGATTTCGTTCACGTGCCTATGAGCTGCGGCACCAGATGACACACCCAGCAGGCCGGATTTGCTTTCTTCAATTGAGAGCGCTGCTAACCGAAGGTCATCAGTCAGATCCCAGATGCATTTATCGCAGCCTGGTGGTACAATGGCATGTCATTTCCTCAAAATCAAAGGTCAGCTGGGAAGCATTCTGCTCTAAGTTGGTCATTATATGCCCTTGCTTGGTTAATACTGTTCATATTTTTGTTTCCTGAGGAGATATTCTGGACCACGGAACTAGTCCTTATACTCAGAGAGCCTCAGATGACCAAAGTGTACATTGGGCACTATCCCTGCTTAGAACACAAAAAACAAACATGCAACTGAAAAGCAGGTTACCATGAACGCTAATGGCTGAGCTGAGGAGGAAAGGAAGCGCAAAGGGCAAGGCATCTGAGAGACGGCGGGTGGCTGAAAAGAACCTTCTCCCCACTTTTCTCTGGTCAGGGGAAAGCCGTCTGGGAGGACGCCCTCCACGTCAGGCTGTGGGTTTCCGCTTGGTGCCGGCCAGTGAAGATGGAACTCGCCTGCCATTCCTCCTTTCCCAGCAGCTTTCCTTACTGACTGTTCAGGTTCCAGTGCTTTCTCCTCACTGCACGGATGGCCCGGTGCCTCTCCGTGGCCTGACCTCCTGTCTGAACAGGTCGGCAGGACCTCACTGTTTGCTAATATTACTCTCTGACAGCTGACGACCCTGCACATGTGGTGAGGAGGGTGGCGGTTTCTCACTGCTTCCTGCATTTCATGTTCGAGTTCCTCTGACCACTGTCATCACCCCCACAAACCAATGCCCTCCTAGGACACACTCACTAAGGACACCCTTTGAAATTTTTCTGTTTCCAACCTCTTTCCACCAGACATACTCTCGTCTAGAGAACTGATAAATGGAGACTAAAGGGTTAATGGTTGTTAATATGTTAATTTGTTACTTGAAGTTTAATGAGGTCTTCCTCATATGCTCTCTCTAAGTAATGACTCCCCAGCCAGAACATCAGGCTGGTGGAGGAGACACAGAGAGGCCAAGCAGGCACCTTGATGTCCTTAAAATGACTGTGCATAGAGGATCACCTATGCTGTCAGTATGCAAACTTTGCCCAGCCTGTGCCTTCCATCCTATGTCACCTTCTAATATGGGATTCATCATGATACTAATCTCTTGTGCCCAGAGGGACTGAGAGGCCAAGATGTTTTTGTTTGGGGGAAGAGATATCTAATATTAAAGTAGTCTTTAAAACACTCTACTTAAAGCCAAATATTAGTTACTTTCTTGATAGAAGGCTTTCTAAGGCAAAACTTTCCTTAAATCCTTCTAAAAATCAATCATGGACTTTTCTAGGCTACTGGCTTAAAGGACGCTTGAGAAGTCATTAAGACTGGCTCTGGGCATTTGTTTTGAAATGTTTCAGCAGGTTCTTGGACCGTTAGGACTACTCATGATTTGAAGTGGGCTTCCCTGATAGCTCAGTTGGTAAAGAATCCGCCTGCAATGCAGGAGACCCTGGTTTGATTCCTGGGTTGCAAAGATCCACTGGAGAAGGGATAGGCTACCCTCTCCAGTATTCTTGGCTTCCCTTGTGGCTCAGGTGGTAAAGAATCCACCTGCAATGTGGGAGACCTGGGTTCAATCCCTGGGCTGGGAAGATACCCTGGAGAAGGGAAAGACTACCCACTCCAGTATTCTGGTCTGGAGAATTCCATGGACAGTATAATCCACGGGATCCCAAAGAGTTGGACACGACTGAGCAACATTCACTTTCACTTTCATGATTTGAATGACAGGAAAGACAGGAAAGAGAGAAGGCAGCTCCTTTTCATAAGGACTGAATATTATATTACTGGTGCCACTTCAGATTTGGAGTGATCTGGGGAAAAGTTAAATCTCTTGGTATATGAGTTTACCAAATGTTGTAAAGCATTGTCTATGGATTACATTATCTGAGGATCTGAAGATATAATATAGAAAAAGGACCTAAAATGAACTCAGTCTTTGGGAACTGTATTTCCAACTTTACCTACTAAGTAAGATGTTGAACTTAAAGACTTGAAAAAAATAATTTTTCTAAAATAGAGCTGTTTAAATGCAACCTGCTATTTGCCAATTGGAATCAAGTGGACTGAATGTCTTTTGCTTAGGGTCCATTTGGTTGAGGCACAGACAGGGTTAAAGCCAACGGTGGGACTCAGTTTCTAGAGAGGGTGGGATTGCATAGATCTTCTTAATCCTACACCTGCAGCATATTAGAGAAAGTGGGGTTAGTCAATCATGTACTGTTATTTTTACTTATGGTTGGGCAGTCCGTGCCTGTAGGGGACTCAAAACCTTCTTCCAAGCACTCTCCGGTTATGCTGTCACATGGGCCTCCCCCACAATTGCACGCTGTGGGAAACAAAAACAAGAGATTAGGGATTCATTTTCTTAATGCCTAAAGTATCACAATGTTTTGTGGTTTGCAGAAATACTTGCTATCAGTATATAATTCTTCAGTGGGGATTAATTTATATTCTTTCTTAAGATCATGAGGAATACATGATTTAGGGATTACTCCTCTTACCCAATTAAGCCCCAGCTTGGTGAGACTTTCAAAGATGACCCTGGGCCAAAAGTAGATAAATCTCAATGTTTTAGGGTTCCTTTCCCAACTTTTCGAGATTCTGACATGACTCTGCAACTGCTTCAGTCCAAAGAGATCCAGGTCAGTTTCACAAGGTACAAAATGATCAGAGTCCATTATTCAGCTGGAATCTAAGTCATCCTTTTATCGCAGTCAGATTCTCTAGTTTAATTCAAGTCTAGGTTTGATTACTGCCAGGTGTGAGGGAGGAGCCGCCCACTAGGAGCGAGTGAGGGGACCCAAGAGCAATTCTTGTCTCCTACAGGGCTTGACCCTTGGCAAGACTGACTCCAAACCTCCCAATGATAGCTACCAGTGGGACAGCTGGGAACAATATTGTGAAAAGAATTAGGACCATATTTACATGAATTTAGAAGACTTGAGAGCCCATTATTAATCTATTGATGATTTTCAAGAATGCTTTTTGGGGTGGAGATTAATTTTTAATATTCATAAAGGATTTCTTCAGTTATGTAGGCTAGCAGTAAGCTGGAATAGAATTGTGAATTTCCTCCCACCTCTTAACTGTCTTTACAGAATAATCATAAAATATTGGCTTCAAGGATAACATACATTTATTACATTTTGGCTGTTAAAATGTTCCACAAAATTCAGATTTATGAAACAATTCAGCAAGGGCATGCATTATTGCTTCCAACATTAGCTTCTTTTCTAAGACTGATCTGCATCCATGCCATTTAAACATGAGTTTAGTCAATATTTTGAGAATCAGGATGCCAATGTTTAAGTCTTTGGCTTTGCCAACCCTCTTTCTGATGCCCACTTCTCTCTAGTCTGACTGGACAGTGCTCCTCTCCTCCCTCTGTTATTCTTGGGGCTATGTTTCTGTGCACACAGCTTTCCTGGAGGCATGGTTACTTTTCTGTGACTTCTGCAGATCATATTTGTTTTCTTCTCAATTTCAAACTCTTCACTTCTTAAAAATCTCTTTAAGTAGAAACCTGTTTCAGTGAGAGTATCTCTAACTGAAGCAAGCCACAAGAGCACAATACCTCTTCCTCAGTCTTCTTCATCTCAAAGGCACATACAAGGAGGAATACTCAGTCTCAGCCTTCCTTTAATCCTGCAGGAAGGCAATTTAACTTTACTTCTGAAGAGCTTCACTCTCTGAGGTAAATGGATTGGAGAAATCCCAAATAAAATTGGTACTTTTCAGTCTAACTGAAGTCTATCCAGGAAGATACTATCCCTGAAATATTTTCTCTGATAATTTGAAGAAATAGGGGGATGAAACTACTCCTGGATTTGCTAACCTATTTCACTGAAATGCTAACTTTTACCAAATATAACTAAAAAGAAAGACATAGTTTGCAGAATAAGAAAATTGATGTGAACCACACAAGCTTTCATTCAGTCCTCTGGTCAATGATAGGTTATCTGCGGAAGTCTGATTCACTTCTTTGGTCAAAACTGGAAGGACACGAAGATGGTAAGACAAAAGGTCACTGGTGTTAAGTGTCTCATGGTTCATTCTACCCATGAGCTAAGTTACACTAGTCGTGACAAAAATATCTACCCCTATGAATATGGGATGCACACCCTGAGACTCCATACTACCCTGGGAAAGTGTCAAGGGGGTAACTGCAGTATGTCCCCAAGAGAAATCCACCTGAACCTGGCACTGACAGAGAGCCTGCTCCTGTCACGCGTGCACCCGTCGGGTGGCTGCAGTCGTGTGCACAGCACTGTACCTGCACAGTTCTTGGCTCTCCTCGCATCTCCATAGTACCCAGGCGCGCACCGTTCACACTTGAATCCAGTGGTGTTGCGTAAGCAATTCCTACACTGGCCAGTGACCTCATCACAATCTTCAAAGATCAGATTAGGATCTGAATTCCCACTGCAGTCACATTTCTTACAAGTGCTTCCGATCAGCAAGGGGTTTCCATAGTAACCAGGAGCACATCTGAAGGGGAATCACACGTTAAAAATTGAGCATCCACAGTTTTCTTCCTTTTTGTCTTCTTTCCTACTTAGAAGAAAGTATAATGAATTTCTGGACTGTTCTCCCAGAATTAATCCCCCCTCTCCATTGTATTCCAGCCTGTTCAGTTCAGCAAGACCTTCAGGCGCAGGAGTGTCTGGCTATAACCAGTTTGTGGGCATTTGTGGTCACACCCCAATGACTGGGATGCACTGCTGCCATAGGATGGTGGTACTAGATATGCTAAAAGTGGCCATGAGATTTGCCACTAGGGCACAGCTAAGAATTGTTCTGGACAAAATTTTAATAATACCTTTACTGAGAATCACTGGTATATATTCCACCTTGCCAGAGTGATTGTTCTGATAAACTAAACCTGAGCCAATCAGTGCCTGGCACTGTCCCAGTCAAAATGGTTTGGCACAGGACTGATTCAGTTGGAGTGGAGCTCGGGCTCTTGTTTGAGGGCTTTGTGAAGGCATTCTCTCCATCCGCAGGTGAATAAAGAGGCAGGCAGCACGACCGGCTCTGGCAGCCACCCTGTGACTGAAAGAAGACAGTGTGGAGATGAAGCAGAGGGCAGAGCTGAGGGAGTCCCACAGATAAGTGGAGTTGGAGCCAGATGGCCATTACTCTGTAGGTTTTAGATGTATAAGCCTACAGAGGCCAGATACCTAGCTGCGTTTGTTGTGGGGGCAGAGCTGATGCCTATGGTCATGCCAGCTGGCCCTTAATGAAGAGAATCCAGCCCAGTTGGAGAGCAGAGACTGATACTTTCCCAGCCTTTGCTGGCTTTGCCAAGTTGCACACTCTGGGTGGGGCTGCCTCTGCCCAGAGGAAAAATGCCTTTCTTTACTGTTTCCAAAACGTAACCTGTAGGCCAGCAGAAGCCCTGCTGAGCGTGATGGGACCACAGGCCTCATCTGAGGGGGCAGGTGCTTCTCAGCTCCTATCAACTGTTTCCAAAGGATACCTGTGAGGGAATGATCTGTCCTGTAAATCTTACTGTTTTTAAAGGAAATGTTGAAGTTTGGATTTGTATGTGAAATCTCGGTTTTTAAAGGTTGCTTCAAACTTTGTAAGAATACGGTTTGAGCCAACATACACATTTTCTGGTTGGCTGTTGTCCCTGTTTTGCTGTGGACCCTAAATTGGTGTTGAAGACTGGCTAAGGTGGGCTGAAGCAGCTTTGGGAGTGGCTGGAAAGAACATGCAGTTGCACCATCATGGGACTGAAGGTTGGGCAGAGGAGTTAGTTTTGAAGAGAGAGAAAAAGGAAGAGAGCCAGTGAAGGTTTTCATGTGTGATAAAAGTAATGGTGAGTGAAGCCAGTGTTGGCATCAGAGTTCAGGATGGACTGCGGGCTGGAATCGGAGACCAGGGTTGGGTGCGGAGGGCCTCGGGTGGAACCTTGGCCTTGGGAGTGGAAAGCAAGACTTTCCAAGGAAACCAATAAGACCCAGCCAGTAATAATAAGACACCACATTTTTAAAGGCCTCCATTTAAAGCAAAAGAATTATGATTCAGAACATTTGAAAAACAGAAAAATTAAAAAAAAAATCACACCTGTAATCCCAAGACCTTAACAAAATCACTGTTCAACATTTTGTGTATGTTTTCCCAGGCTTTATTCCTGTCTCGGTTTTTTGATGTAATCATAATGATGGTGTATGTTCAGTCACTTGCATTGCATCTCATGGCTTCAACTAGGTAAGTTTATTTAGTTACCACAGACACCCAGGAGGGAGGGCACCCAGGCCTGGCATCCTGAGGTTGAGAGGCTAGTTTGATTTCCCAGTCTCGCACAGCCAGGAAGTGACAGCATATGACCCAGACCCTCTGACCCTGATGTTCTTTTCTTCACTCCACCCTGGATCACACTGCTGCTGCTTTACATGAATGAGTGAATTCAACCAACAGAAGGACAATTCATGTCTATTTTGTGTAAGGCATGGAGAGACAGAAGAGGAAAAACACACAGCCTATGCACTGAAAGAACAGGAAAGGAATTAGGCATAATTATACAAACTCTAGATACTGAGGACCATGAAGAAGATAAGAATGAATGTTAAGTGCCACACAACCCACAAAGAGGAAATGCTTGATACATTTTGTTATTCATACTCATGTCTCTGTACCTCTAGTTTACAGGCCCTCTGGTCCCCAAGTCAGCATACATCATTCCTCTGTGGAACTCACGGCTGGATTGAATTACTATCCTGGGCTGCAGTCCACCAAACAGAATATTAGGATTCTTAGGCTCACTAAAATGGGATGTGGATCTGCCACCTCAGTGTGCAACTTGGGAGCCTGAGGTCTGGGAGTGAACGGATTTGTCCAAGCTCACAGAAGCCAGATGCCAGTTACTTTCTTTTCTCTGTTTGATTCCACTGTTTTTGATCTCCATAGGCAGTCTCCTGGTTTTCTACAAGAGAAAAACCAAACTCTCTCTTCTCTAAGTCATAATCTCAACCACAGTAGAGACCTACTTTGAGTTACTTTGAATTTCAAGAACATCTTTTGGTGGCAGTCTCAGAGGCAACTCTGAAGTCACAGTCCCAACTTCTACCCTACAGATGTTATAGCATGAGAACATAAAGGTTTTGTACTAAGCCCCCTCTGACTCCAAGTTTATAGATGAGGAAACCAGATGATGAAGAAGCTGGATGACTGGTTCACCACTACATGGCTCAAGCATCGAGTGGGACTCCCAAGTTTATACTCTTTTCACTCCACAAGTATGGCATTAATGCGTCAACTAATTAACCCATTAATGATATAACAGGTGAGTAATTAAATGCTATCTGTTAATATGCCTAATTCCTGCCCTCTAAGAGTAAATTACAAAGGATACAGAAGGACCAGGAATTGGATTCAGAGTCAGCACTGGAGTCCAGGTACCCAGGACTGATGCACTTTTATTTGCTTCTGTAATTTCATTTCTAGTTATACTAATGACTTAATTCACTCAGAGAAAATAGAGCTGATAAATATACAATGCAAATGAAAAAACAGTGACATATGAACTTTGTCATTTCAGTCAGTGATCATATCATTTGGCAAGATGGGGGGAAAAAAGATATGCTTTTTGGAAAAAACATTTTGGTCAAAAAATTTTTTTTTGATGAAAAACTATTATTTGGGGAGTTTTTGTAGTGTTTTCCCCGTGCTCTGCTCTTTCTCCTTTGCTTCTCTTCCCAGGGCTACATTCTAGCCCTCATTGAATGCCTTTATCAAAGGTGCCAAAATTCCCAGCCCAGGTGGCACAGAAGCTTTTCTGAGGAGGACATGGCTCTATAGTCATTTGGGTTAAATTAAACAAAGAAAAAAAGTATCTGTTACACAGTAGGTACCAGATAAATGCTCTCCACTTCCCTACGAAAGACTGGGAACTAAAGCTAGGGAAATATAAGTAACCCATTCCAGGTCACAGGGCAAGAATCGAGAAATGGAGCAGCCAAGAGTAGGGCTTATGAGAAGAATTTTGTACAGATAACAGGTCTGACAGCTTATGTCAGAACATCATGAAAAACATGATGCCTGCATAAAGAATCAGACTAATTCACCAAATCATAATATGGTGTGTGTTCAGGCGCGTCTGACTCTTTGCGAGCCCATGGGTTGTAGCCCTCCAGGCTCCTCTGTCCCTGGGATATTCCCAGCAAGAATACATTTCCTACCCTAGGGGATCTTCCCAACCCACGGATTGAACCTGAGTCTCCTGCCCTGGCAGGCAGACTCTTCACCACTGCGCCATCTCAGAAGCCTGAATCATAATATAATCCTCAATAAATGTTAGCTTCCTCGTCCTTTTCATTATTTTTTTCTAAGTTCAAGGTCATTATCAAAATCATTGTCACCGTCATCATCATGGTCTCTGATGATATTATGTTTAGTCTTTCCTGTTAGATTTTCAGATTCCCTTAAATTTACTTTAATTTGCCCCATTTTTCTTTCCTGATCCTTAAGCAATAAGAGCCACCTAATAAATCCTCATATGGTTTCAGCATGTCTCTCAATCCCCCAAAGAGCTGAATGGATGAGGGTACACCGTTAAAGCTGCCACAAGAGACAATATGGACTACTTAGACATGGATATCATATATGTTGAGTAACTGAAAACTCTTCATTGAACAATGAGGGTCAATTGTGTGACCTTAGATTAAATCTCTTCAAGGATCTGAGTCTCAGGCCCCTCCATCTTTAAATAAAATGTACTACTTAGGAGCAGAGGGAAGGTCACTCTGAAGGAGAATGAGATTCAAAACTCCTGTCCATATGACTGTTCATTTTGTAATTATTTGCATCAGAAGATAACTTACATCTGCAACCTCTATTCAATTCTGGGTCTTTGATTTTCCAGGCATGGGATGAGAAGTAGGGTATCAAATGGTGCAAGAAATGTCTGACTCTTGTCACTGCATGGAGTCTTTTTAAAGGAATAATAAAAGTTCTGGGATTTTTAGTAAAAAAAAGTTTTAAAGAAGCATTACTGAAACAAATGTAACTCAGTGCCTACAATATTCTAGATACTGTAATGGGGGAAGAATGAAGAGAGACATAAATAAGATACTACTGTTGAGAAGCTCACAGTTCAAAGAGATTTTTAAAAATTGTTTGACTTTGAACAAATGGCTTAACCTCTCTGTGTCTCACTTTCTTTTTCTGTAAATAAGGATGAAAATGGTATCTCATAGGATTTTTCTTTGAGGTTTAAATGTATCATTGCCTGCAAAGAAAGTGCTGACAACAGTACCTGGCATACAATAAGCACTAGTAAATATTACTGATTATTTTTACCATTATCACCATGATCATCATCTAAATGCAACAATATGTGGTTGCACCAGCTCTACAGCTGGTGTTAAGAGCAGCAGGTCCAGTATGGGGAGTTTAAATTATCAGGTGAGAAAGGGCTTTGGGAAGAGATAGGCAGGGCCCAGAGTAGGCTAAATAACTCGGACCTTACTGGGAAGACCAGCATGTTTGAGCTATTTTGCACAGTACTAAAGAGGCTCATGTCTTTCCTATTTTAGACCAGTGTTGCACAAACATGTATGTTGTATGCATCCTTGTGAAAAGGAAAACATTTATACAGACTATCTCTTCCAGTGTTTGCTTAAATCATCCTTAAATACTTCAAAAAGAAAACTAAGTGTAACTCTTTATGTCTATGACTCTTACATATCTTGAAAAACCAGAATAAATTTTCCAAATAAAACACAACAAAACTATAAAATGAATCAAATTCAAATTAGCAGCATAATTCAGGCAACAGATGATGTTGTTGCAACTGAATGACCATTTGCAATGTGAGATGGTAGAGGACTGTTGGACTGCAGCATGCATGATCTGCCCTGTGCTGTGTGAGGACTCAGTTCAGTTCAGCTCAGTTGCCCAGTCATGTCCAAGTCTTTGTGACCCCATGGACTGCAGTTTTCCAGGCTTCCCTGTCCATCACCAACTCCTGAAGCTTGCTCAAACTCATGTCCATCGAGTCGGTGATGCCATCCAACTATCTCATTCTCTGTCGTCCCCTTCTCCTCCCGCCTTCAATCTTTCCCAGCATCAGGGTCTTTTCCAATAAGTCAGTTCTTCGCATCAGGTGGCCAAAGTATTTGAGTTTCAGCTTTAGCATCAGTCCTTCCAATGAATATTCAGGACTGATTTCCTTTAGGATTGACTGGTTTGATCTCCCTGCAGTCCAAGGGACTCTCAAGGGTCTTCTCCAACACCACAGTTCAAAAGCATCAATTCTTTGGCGCTCAGCCTTCTTTATGGTCCAACTCTCACATCCATACATGACTACTGGAAAAACCATAGTTTTGACTATATGGAACTCTGTTGGCAAAGTAATGTCTCTGCTTTTTAATACACTGTCTGGCACCCCACTCCAGTACTCTTGCCTGGAAAATCCCATGGATGGAGGAGCCTAGTAGGCTGCAGTCCATGGGGTCGCTAAGAGTCAGACACGGCTGAGCGACTTCACTTTCACTTTTCACTTTCATGCATTGGACAAGGAAATGGCAACCCACTCCAGTGTTCTTGCCTGGAGAATCCCGGGGACAGGGGAGCCTGGTGGGCTGCCGTCTTTGGGGTCGCACAGAGTCGGACATGACTGAAGTGACAGCAGCAGCAGCAGGCTGGTCATACCTTTTCTTCCAAGGAGCAAGCGTCTTTTAATTAAATGGCAGCAGTCACCATCTGCAGTGGTTTTGGAGCCCCCCAAAATAAAGTCTGTCACTGTTTTCATTGTCTCCCCATCTGTTTGCCATGAAGTGATGGGACTGGATGCCATGATCTTAGTTTTCTGAATGTTGAGTTTTAAGCCAACTTTTTCACTCTCCTCTTCTACTTTCATCAAGACGCTCTTTAGTTCTTTGCTTTCTGCCATCAGGGTCATGTCATCTGTGTATCTGAGGTTATTGATATTTCTCCCAGCAATCTGATTCCAGCTTGTACTTCATCCAGCCTGGCATTTTGCCTGATGTAGTCTGCATATAAGTTAAATAAACATGGTGACAATATATATAGCCTTGACGTATTCCTTTCCTGATTTGGAACCAGTCTACTGTCCTATGTCCAGTTCTAACTGTTGCTTCTTGACCTGCATACAGAGTTCTCAGGGGGCAGGTAAGGTGGTCTGGTATTCCCATCTCTTGAAGAATTTTCCACAATTTGTTGTGATCCACACAGTCAAAGGTTTTGGCATAGTCAATAAAGAAGTAGATGTTTTCTGGAACTCTTTTGCTTTTTCTATGATCCAATGGATGTTGGCAATTTGATTTCTGGTTCCTCTGCCTTTTCTAAATCCAGCTTGAACACGTGGAAGTTCATGGTTCACATACTGTTGAAGCCTGGTTTGGAGAATTTTAAGCATTACTTTGCTAGCGTGTGAGATAAGTGCAATTGTGCGGTAGTTTGAGCATTCTTTGGCATGCCTTTCTTTTGGGACTGCAATGAAAACTGATCTTTTCCAGTCCTGTGGCCACTGCTAAGTTTTCCAAATTTGCTGGCATACTGAGTGCAGCACTTTAAGAGCATCTTTTTTTAGGACTTGAAATAGCTCAATTGGAATTCCATTACTTCCACTAGCTTTGTTCATAGTGATGTTTTGTAAAGCCCATTTGACTTTGCATTCCAGGATGTCTGGCTCTAGGTGACTGATCACTCCATCATGGTTATCTGGGTCATTAAGATTTTTCTGTATACTTCTTTTGGTATTCTTGGCACCTCTTCTTATTATCTTCTGCTGTATGATGACTCAGTTTGCCTCAATGTCATGTCTTTGGACCTCCAGCTGTCTGTAATGTCTCACTGACACACCATCAGCCATGAGCTCTGAGGCAGATAGATCCTCCTCTATTATAACATGGTACTACAGAATGTATAGAACATGTTTCAGTGAACTTTTTTCCCCTCAGGATTATCACTGAAATAAAACACAAAATTAAGAAAAAACTCGCTGAGAACCCATGAACCTCCACAAATATTTCTGAGGACACCTGTGGCTCTTGGGTCCCAGTTTGGGAAGCACTATTTTATAGTTTGTGGGTGTGGTATCAAAGGTTGAAACAGAGCAGTAGTTCACAAGCCAGTGAGACGACTGCTGTGAGAACCCAACGGGGAGTCAAAATATGGGTCCCCAGCCTCACCTGAGAGGTCTCTTTTCAGTGGGGCACGGGGGGGTTTAGGCAGGGCCCGGGAATCCAAAGGTTTCCAGGAGATACATACACAAAGTCAGACTTGAAAACCACCTTTGATTAAAAGATCTCTAAGTGCAGAAACACCCAGTGCATTCTTGTTTGGACGAACGAGATAGCCATACAAACCAGCTACATATTTTGAAAAGATCTTGTGGGCGGATTTGAGTTTACAAATTAACTGAAAACATATTAGATGACGTTTAACTGGAAAAACTTAACAATCTGATGATTAAACTCAAAACAGAGACCCCCCCCTCCCCTCAGTTCCAGAGTCAAAGAAATCACAAGCAGCTGAGGCCACCTCCTGTGAGATGACCCAGCCCCTCCATGGGAAGGAAATCTTTCCTTCCACTACAGTTGTGAAGAGCCTCTGCTAGCCTTCTCTTTGGCATTTCCTTTTCTCTGTCTGGCAATCAATGCTTTTGAGGTTTGTCTTCTCCCCTAGCTTTGACTTCATTGAGGACAAGAGACCATATCTTACCTCCACTCCACCACAATCTGTTTCCGTGGTCATTTCTATTTTGAGGAAGAGTTCCCTGGCTTATCAGGTCAATTTTTAATGTAAAAGACCTCAGTACATTCTCTTTAAAAGAGCAGGGTGTAAGGAAGGATGGACAGGAAATATGAAGAAATTTGCTCTAACTGATCCTCCCCTAAAGCAGATGAAAGGTCTTGGGAGAGACGCTTACTTCCAGCTCCTCTGTAGATGTAGCCTCCGGTCAAAGAGCATCTAGTCAACAGATTAACCATTTTTCTCCTCCATATCAGAAGTTCATCTAGCTCATTAATCATCAACGTTTAAAATAGGAGACTCTTAGGAAGACATTTGGGAAAGGCAGAATGGGAGAAGAATACATATGTTTAGCCCAAACTTTCCAAATCCTGGTTCACCTGCAAAATGATAAAATATGAGCACCTCTAGGGGTAGTTATGAGGCTGAGGGAGGACTTAAGAGACAATCATAGTAAAGGCACCGTTTCTAGTTAAGGAAACTGAGATTTAGGGAAACAAGCCAACTGGTCCCAAGCACACATTATGCCAGTGGTGGAAACAGGACAACAGGCACAATGACTCACACTGTCACCAGTAATTATTATCGAGCATTTATTAAGTCCCATAGATTAAGTCCCATACTAAGAACTTCACAGTATTCCTCACACCAGTCTTATGAGGTGGGTATTTTTCATTTTTTGCCTTTCTAGAGACGTGGAAATTGCCACATAGAGATCAAATAACTTACCAGGAGAATCACAAAGGGATCACAAAGGAATCCAAAGCTGAGAGATGGACTCAGCCAGGCTGACACTTCATCTCAGCACTTTACTTCCACCTCCCAAACTAGTGCTCTCCCCTCCATCCTATCAATCCAGGTCTAGCTAAGCAGCAGATCTCACTGAGCCTTGCTGATTAATGCCAGGTTCCAGGAGCCTCCAACGTGTGCCGGGGGATTTATTACCCACAGCTCCACGTCTGAGGGTACTTGCTGTCTTGTGCCAGGCCCCCCACTGTCGCCGACAGAACCCTATCCACACCCCTGTGTGATTCTGTAGAACTGAGCCCTTGGGGACCAGATTACTTCACTTCTGGGGGAATGTGTGTTCGGTCAGCAGGACTCTAAGACTATTAATTCCCCTCTTAGGAGCCATCCAGCACCCATTAGCCAGGAATATTGCTCAATCCTTATCAGACTAAACTGAGTTTAACCTCAGACACTGATGAGAAACTCCATCCCTGGCTGATGAACAACCTCTCACATCCCTGAGGAGCCAGATAATGAGTAAATCGGATGGTTCACGTTCCTGGGCCCCCACATAAAGAAATACAGAATAAGCATGTCACCAACAGTCATCAGCCGAAGGTCGTCTGATCATCTCTAGTGGTTCCCCTAAAGGATGACATTCACATGGTCTCTTAGCTTTCATGTTCCTCTTCCCTTACAGTAAAAAGGGGGAAAATCCCACAACTCTTTAGCAAAAGAATTATCCATATTTTGCATATTTAACAATTACAATAACAATCTACTCAAAATAGAGATTTTCTACGTTCCATAGACACTCTGGCTTTTTCAAAAGAGTTCCAGAGCTACACTTTGAGACATGGAGGGTGTTTTCTTTGGATGTGAAACGGTAATTAAGGTTTACCTTTTGAACCCTAGGCTGAGTCTGTGAGCCCCACCCAGGGCAGTAGGCAGTGTGCTTTGTGAAGTGAGCGCCCCACGGCCGTGGGGATATGGAACTAGACATCTGACCGGTCTTTTCTGGCCCTTCCTTCCTTGTCCTGAGGACACCATGCATCATTTTGCTGCCTAAACACATGGGGAGGCCGACGTTAATGGCATTTGTGTTAAAAATAAGAAGACCTCTCTGTGAGACTCTTTTAGTGAAAACCCTTTTAAATTAGAAACCTGTGAGCAGCTGAGGGAGGATGGGAAATATCTTGCCAGAAATCATTTGGTGGGAAGCCGTGCACTCTAGTTTGCCAAGTCCTTTCCTGTTTGAGCAAAGCCCAAAGCAACTTAAAAAAGTGTTAGGTATAAATACCAAAAAAGGAATTCAGAAAATCCAAATTCATGGAATTACTTTTCAGGAGAGGAAATGGTATAAAAAATAGGTTAAATAATAGGTTTGTGCCTTTTTCAATGTATCACTGTTAACTGACCAGTTAATAAAGGAATGCCTGAAGAAGTCTTTCTCTCTTTCTCCCTCTCTTTTGGACATTAATTACTGTACTACTAGTTCTCAGTGAGAGAGAGAGAGAAAGGACCGTTGCCAAAACCATCTCTTCAAAATACAGACATGCATTTCCCTCTTTCCTTACCCATTTATCCTGCGATGTAGCCATGGACGCCTATGGAGCATTCTTTTTTTTTTTTTTTTAAACTAATTAACTTACTTTTGACTCCACCGAGTCTTTGCTGCTGCTCGGGCTACTCTCTAGCTGTGGTGCACAGGCGTCTCACTGCAGTGGCTTCTGTTGTGGAGCGCAGGCTCTAGACAGCACAGGTTTCAGTAGTTGTGGCACACGGATTTAGTTGCTCTGGGGCACGTGGGATCTTCCCCATCCAGGGACTGAACCCGTGGTCCCCTGCATTGGCAGGCAGATTCTTATCCACTGGACCACCAGGGAAGTCCCTAGGGAGCATTCTTCTAGTTGTATCTACGGCATGGGGTTTGGGAAAGTTCCCCTAAAGGGTTCTGAAATGCTATCCGTCATTGCTTCTTAAGACCTATTGAATGAGAGCACGGCAGAACTGAGGAATGTAGGAAACAGGAAGTTTCCTTTACCATCACAGAGCATAGGGGTATTCAGGAGCCTACCTTTCACAATTAGGCCCAGCATAGTTTTCTTTACAAATACACCGAACAGCTCCGTTTTTCCTATAGCAGGACTCTGCAAAACTAGAATTGAAAGAGAATATTAGAAGTCAATTCCATACATCACTGAAGAGGCTGTCTTAATTTTGATTAGATCATCTCTACGTTGGTCCCCCTCAAGGTCAAATGGGTGTGATCACTTGCTTCATTTAAATTAAATCTCCCTCCTTTTAGGAAAGCTTCGAGTATCAGGCTCAGACAGAAAGTGACACAGCACTGGTGACACCATTTCTGTCTACCTCATTTATTTTTCCATAGAGGCACTTCATTATTTTGACTTGAAACAGTGGGAATTTGTAGAACATCACGTATATCTGTGTGTGTGTGTGTGTGTGTGTGTGTGTGTATTTAATGCAAGTCTAAACCACATATTCCAAAGCTGGATATAAAATAAGCAAATTTTACCTGTGATTTTAGATTCATATGATAACTTTCTCTTTTTTCCGTCACTTTCTGTGATGTTAAAAGTTTTCCTCTTTTTTCCTGCATTAGCTCTCTTTCACTCTTCAACGTCATGAGCCAGTTCTAAACTATGCTTTATAATCTCCACAGAACTTTAATTTCTTTCATGTGTACCTTAAGGTTGGGAATAAAGGGTGCAGGGACTGGCTCAACTGACCAAAGTCACAAAGCAAGTACTCAAGTGAAAAATAGGACCCACAGTAAAAGGATTCTAGTCCATGAAACCCTCTCTCTTGATTCTTCTTCTTTTTTTGATAATAAAAAGTAGAGGACACAGAACAGAAAACAAACAAACATTGTTTCAGCAGAATAAATATTTGAATTATCAAGGCAGGGAAATGGAGTATTACTCTATACATTTTGAAAATTCTACGTTGACAGGAATGTATCCCTATGAGGATGGTATACAAAATTTTAAAGACTTTTAAATTAGTTTTGGCTTAGGTAGTGTACAATCCATGGAGCGTGACCTGCTGTTCTCACATTTCTGCATGTATCAGCAAAGACCTAATGGTCTTCGGAGGAAAGCAAATGGATATGTTTGCTTTGTGTGAATACATTTATAAAATCAATCAGAAAACAACATGTGCTTCTCAGTAAAAGGCAGTACACACAATTTATTTTCTCTAGCAGTTTGGTTAAAAACACTCCAATGAATTACATTTCTTTGGCATTTATCCTTTATTTTTCTTGTTCTTATTCCTCAGCCTCCTTAAAGAAACACCATCAGTTAAGCGTCCAGAACATGCATATTTCTTTGAAGATGTTCCACCCAGTGGCCCACCCATGGCCTGAAGGCATGAAATATCTGCCTGGAGTTATCTTCTTTGAGCTAACGTCCTACTGTTACGAACAGATGACATTTTCCTTACTTGGAGCAATTAGTAGACATGGAGGATGTTTGGCCAAACCCCAAATAAATAACTGAGCTCTGTGTAAATGCACCCTGGGAACAGCTATGTGACCACTGGTCTTGGTGGAGGGAGACGCAGGGGCAGTAGGGCCATCGAGAGCTCCTTTTTTGGTTTTTCATCAGCATTAACTGTTTACATTTTGCTTAGGCTAAAGTCTGTTTGGCGCTAGGGAAATGAAATCACTGTGCCTTTCTCAGGCCACACTAACAACCATGGTGCTCTTTCCAAGTGGAAGGGAGTCGCGCTTTTGAAAAACCCTCAGGGAACTTAAAGGAAAACAGACTCAGCACTGTTTGTTTGCAAAACTCCCTCAAGCATCACTTTCTTGCTTTCAGATGTGGCTCTTGCAACTGGGGATCCAAATCCTGGGTCTGTAGGCTCAACTAGTGTATCTTTCTAACAGAACTGAGATTCCACACATGGTGCCTTTCTGAAAGCTCAAATAAAAGTCCTGGCACTTTAATTTTTATAGAAAGCAGCAATATGAATGATTTTTATAGAAAGCAGCAATATGAATTTTAAGAAAAGCTGAAAGAGGCAGTGGGGAGTCTGATTTTATACGATATTTGATTAGTATTTGAGATTAGTTAACTCAGTCAATAATAAGGCCAGATCAAAGACTAGCACTTTATAGGATCCAGGCCAATTTGTCCTATTCTATGACTGCAGACTACTCCTAGCTTTTTGGAGCCAGTTTTCTCCCCGAAGGGATTCAGGAAATAGAACAATTGCCACTACAGAGAAAGCAGATCTCTCCTACCCTTCCCCATTCCTCCATACTCTCACATATGTTCTTTACTTACAGCTTGTATATTTTTGCTTTTGTGTTAATTTTCAACAGGTTTTTTCATCTCAAATCTGTCCTCTAGAAACTTCAGCTTTTATATCTATGAATATCTGTGAATATGTACCTAACTGCACAATCATTCCCTAAGTCCCTCAGTTGCTCTTTTGAACTCAGATCTACACACACAAGCAGAGAAAGAACATGGGTGGAAATGGTATTTCTTGGTGCCTATGGAACTACCTCTGTTTTCTCTTTTAAGACATGAAGCTCATTACCCGACTGGCAAGTTTCTGCTTATTTTATTTAAAAGCATTAACAATCTTCAAAAGAGCTTCTTGAGGAACTAAGACACTGGATAATCTGTCTCATAGATAAAGAGGTCAAATGCTTTAGAAGCGTCAAAATACTGTTGTAATCTGATCTATTTTAAGGAAGGCAGGAGTTTTTGACCATTCTATTCACAACTGTGACCAACAACCAGTACATGATTGGCACGAAATAAGTGCCTGATTAATATTGATTTTATGTAGATAAGACTTCTCAGCCAATGAGGTTCCAGAAGCCTCATATCTCAAAGCATTAATGTCACATAATTTAGATAAGTAATTGTTGTATGTATGGTGCAAAAAAGTACAAAAGTCAGACAACACAATGAAGAATTTGGGATTACCTTTCTAATTCATCTGTTAATTTCTAAAGAAACTGCAGCTCTAATCTTATAAACCTGCTTTGAGCAGATGATGCTATATAACAACTTTGTTCATGTAGGAGAATGAGTGAAACTTATTAGAAAGTTGGAGGTAAATATATTAAACAAAATAACTACAGCACGGTAAGGGAATGGCACATTGAACACACCATCAGATATGGTTAAGACTCATGCTTGAGAGCAGAATATTAATGAACAATTAAATAATATATCTTGATGAAGCAAAGGGAGCTCATAAATCAGGACATGCTTGAATAAAAATAACAGAACAGTGTTTGAGTTTTCCACTCCCACTCTCAGAACCATCCATTCTGTACACGTTATTAATACCACTGAACAGGAAAAGTTACAAAGCAAGGGCTAAGGCAGTTTAATGGTTTCTAAAGAAAGATGGGACTGTAAAGCTTTTGACTTCTTCACTGCCTGCCAGACTCATCAGAGGCTCTGAACAAATCACAAGCTATGAGGTGAAATGTTAGGTGACACTGGTGTTCAATAAAGGGGAAAACAGGGGGAAACTTGGCTGTCATCTCTTTTCTCTTTATAAGAAAGTGTGTGGGATGATATTACTTATGTGTGGAATGGAACAAATGACACAAATGAACTTAGCTATGGGACAGAAACTGATTCACAGACATAGGGACAGACTGGCGGTCGTCAGGTGGCCGGAGAGGGGTGGGAGAGGGATGGGTTGGGAGTCTGGGGTTAGCTGATGCGAACTATTATGTATAGGGTGGATAAACACCAAGATCCTATTATATAGCACAGGGAACTATCTTCAATATCCTGTCTTAAGCCATAATAAAAAGGAAAACAAGAGACAGAGAGAGAGAGAGAGAGTGTGTGTGTGTGTGTGTGTGTGTGTGTGTGTGTATGAGAGAGAGAGAGACAGAGAGAGTGTGTGTGTATGTAAGGCATTCAGGACTTTTTCTAGTTACTTTATATGCATTATTTAATCTTTACAACAACTATCAAGGAAATATTACATCCAAATAATCAGAAGAGCACCTGATACAGAGTATGCAAAATGTTGGAAAACTAAATACCATTACATCATTTTAATTCTACATTACATTCTACATTTTTAAGCCAATAAAATGGCCAGTCCTGACTTGACTACTGGATTTATACATATATGTGCCTGAAAAGAATTCCATTATTTCCACTAAGATGTATGCATATTGTCTGTAACTTCTCATTCAGGAAACACAGCCAGAAGTGAAAATTCATCTTCTCAGAAATCTTCTATGTGCTGACTGGTCTAAAGCATTCTGTTTATCTATGCTCTATTTCTAACTGAAAATCCACTTAGCTGCCACATGTAGAAAAGGTCTGCTCTGTGAGTTGGAAGAAACTACTACTGCTGAGAACACTGAATTATAATTGTGTTGGTATCACCATTTGCAATCTCTCTAGGTTAAGGGATAGCAGAGAAAAAATGAGACTAGCCTTGCTTATAAAGCTTGGGAAACTTCACTGTGTCTGTGATGTGTCCTGCAACCCACCCCCAGTATTTAGGGCACAGGGTCATCACCTATACTGCAAGTGTTTAAGTTTTCCTGAAAGTGGATTCGGGCTAGAAAACTTTCCTGTACTTTTTCCAATCTCATTACAACAGGAGATACTCAATTTTGATTGTACAAAAACCCTAGAACTCTATATAGGGAGAAGAAAGAAAAGAAAAACAAAGGGGATAAGCAGTAGAAAAGGCTATTTCCTTTAAGACTTACTTGGCAACATGAGGCAGGGGGCAGGGGCATGGCTGGCAGAACCGGGGGGGCCCCCTGATGGCATCTCCAATATAACCATCTAGACATTTCTCACAGTGCTCGCCTGTTGTGTTCCGCTGGCAGTGCTATGAGACAAAAAGATAAGAAAATTGACAAGGGCACACAAGAAATTTTATACACAGCAAATGTGGGAATCAAGCAGTATTTCAAGCAAAAGGGATATCGGGCCTGACAGAACAGATGGTGTATAATGATACTTACCGGTCAGCACAGAGGAGCTATGCTGGGCCCAGTGGATGCTACAAAGTGTGTGAACCATGGGGAACACTTCTGTGCGTGCGCTGGCAGCCTGGGGGCGCTCTTCAGAGTTGGTGTGAAGAGCAGATTATTAGCCATTCATTTCAATTCAGAATGATGATCAGAATGATCAAGCTCTGAATATCCTAGAAGCATCAGTTTACTGACTAGGAATAAATATGAAATGAAAAAAAAAATCCCCTCCTGATAAACACTGGGGGAACATTTTAAGAATTTATGAGCTCAGAAGAATAAAATGTGTTCAAGTAAAGTATAAATGAACTAGAAGGTAGATAAAGAATATTCAGCTAATGGGCTGGTATCTGCGTAATGATATATGAGAAATAGTAAGCTGGTTTATTGTGTGATTCTTCCATTTATGGTGGGGATAATTGGAGGAAAAGCTCACAACAGTTGATTCTTCTGCCTAGAATGCCTGTTTATCATTCAAGATCTGCACCAGGCCTTTGAGAGCTTCAGGATTCCTTCCTGATGACCCCTCCTTGATCCTTCCCTCCTCTACACACATTATCATCAGCTTCGAGCCTCGGGTGGCAAAGTGGTAAAGAACCCGCCGCCAATACAAGAGACACAGGAGACATGGATTCAACTACTGGGTCGGAAAGATCCCCTGGAGTAAGAAACAGCAACCTGCTCCAGTATTCTTGCCTGGGAAATCCCATGGGCAAAGGAGCCTGAAGGGCTACAGTGCATAGGGCTGCAAAGAGTTGGACGCAACTGAGCAGGCAGGGACACCCAGCCTCAGCAGTGCTTCCCCCTACATGTCTCTCAGCACTGCACTGCCATCAGCTTCAATGGAGCGGTACTCAGCAGCTGTTTGTTGAACTGGTGGATTAATTTCTCACTAGTCCTCTGTAAGAGGCAGTGATGCAGGTCTACTGGTATTTTCTCCAACTGGACTAGACTAGATCACACAGGGCAACGCCAGTAGCATGACGATGTTTTCATCTTTATATTCACCAGAGTGTATAAAGTTTGAATAGGCTTTTCAGTGATAAACTGTATTACTAGAATTAGAACACCACGGAAGAGACACCCTACTGTTTGAGCAATTCCCCTGGTAACACCTATGCGCTAGAACTTTAACAGTTAACTTTTTTCAAACAGGGCTCTGCGGAGGAATCTTGGGGAAGGCAAGATGGAGGGAGTGCGAACTTAACTTTGAGCTCTTTATTTTGTCTCTACATTCTATGTTGAGGTTCAAAATAAAATAATAGTGAAGTCCTGCTCTAAACATTTTATGTGGATTAACTAATTTAATTTTCATAATAATAATTTCATAATAATAATATGAATAATTTCATAATAATAATTTCATAATAATTCTAAAAATAATTCTATTTTTTTTCACACTTTACAAAATGAATAAAGATACAAGGAGGTTAAGCAAATTGCCCACTGTTACACAGATGGTAGGTGTGTCTCAAAAGTGAGATTTCAGCTCAGGCAATCTGGCTCTAGAAGTTAGGCTGGAAATTCCCGTATTATACTGCTTCTCCAGTGTGTTGGAGAAAAGGTTCCTTTCCCAAAAGAGTCATAAAATGACTGCACTGGAAAGTGTCATACTGTATCGCTAACAGTTTGGACTTCAAGCGCCACACACTAGACAGTGGGCCACAGCTATCATGGTTGAACGGTCTTTAGCCAATTGATCAGCCATTAGACATGGCCATTAGCCACCTTTGACTGTTAATTAGAATTATGTTAACAGAATAGGATTAAGAGGCTAGTTCAGGACACCTGACAGATGAGAAACTGAAAAAATAGAGTGTGATGTGCAGACAACAAGATGTTAACACATTTTCCTCACTGTTCTTAACACTGCATCACGTGCTGAGTGAATCTTCAGCAAATATTTGTTGAAAAGAAAGAGGAAGGCCAAAGTGGAAAAGGGTGAATTAGTATCTGGAGCAAGTAAAGGAAATTAACCCACACCCAGAGCCAGCTCAAAATTGGTGGCAGTCTCTTATCCCAGGGAAAACCAATGAGCCCTGTCCAACTACCCAGAATTTAAGCCATAAGCAGGGCTTCCTAGGTGGCACTAGTGGTAAAGAACCTGCCTGCCAATGCAGGAAATGTAAGAGACGTGGGTTCGATCCCTGGGTCGGGAAGATCCCTCTGGAGGGGGCCATGGCAACACATTCCAGTATTCTTGCTGGGACAGTCTCAAGGACAGAGGAGCCTGGCAGGCTGTAGTTCACGGGGTCACAAAGAACTGGACATGACTGAAGCGACCTAGCATGCAGCACAAGCCATAAGCAATCTGGCAGGGCTACTCTAGAGTGGGGTCAAACTAGTCCGAGTCCTTATTGGACAGATGAAAGCCATCTGTGCAGAAGAAAACAGGACTGTTGTAAGATGTCAGACCATTCTTTGCGACTCCATGGGCGCTTTGGCTTCCTTGTCAGGGCCCTATTTCTGCCATGGCAGCCACAGGGAGCAACTACCCTCAAGGGAAGAGCCTCCAAATCACTATGACCTCTGAGTGCTCAGAGTGCAAACACTGACTTTAGACATCTGCCTTCTTTTGAAGAGCTAACTATGAAATTTCCTAAAAGGTAAATGAAGTACATTCTGTGATATTGGCAGGGACAGGGCCGGCAGCAGGGAGAATTCCCTAGCTCTTCCGGTTTCTAGATGACTGAACTTGAACAACTCAGTTGACTTTTCTAGGTCTCTATTCTCTGTCTGTAAAACAAACATCTAGCCGAGACAGTATACAATGTTTCTTAAATCTTTTACTCCGAGACTGCAAATATCCTTTACCTTCATTGTTCTGCCATTTACAAACCAGAAAGGAGAAAAAAAAAAAGAAAAACCAGAAAGGAAAAAAATGGCAATCAGTTCAGTTCAGTCGCTCAGTTGTGTCTGACTCTTTGCGACCCCATGAATCGCAGCACGCCAGGCCTCCCTGTCCATCACCAACTCCTGGAGTTCACTCAGACTCACGTCCATCGACTCAGTGATGCCATCCAGCCATCTCATTCTCTGTCGTCCCCTTCTCCTCCTGCCCCCGATCCCTCCCAGCATCAGAGTCTTTTCCAATGAGTCAACTCTTTGCATGAGGTGGCCAAAGTACTGGAGTTTCAGCTTTAGCATCATTAAAAAATTACAATAATAAATAGTATATTGTTGTTGGGAAAGTTTTTAAAAATTTAATTTTTTAATGAAACTGACCTCACTTAAAAATGAAAAAAGCATTCTGAATCTTTGGCCAATGGTTAAGAAAGCTATGTCTGGAAATCAATCGCAGATTAGGTGTCAGGAATGACATCTGGGCACCAGCTGTGTCTCCTTCATGTGAGAAATGGAGTCTCTAGACACCTGGGCCACAGCACCAATATAAGGTGAAAAGAAAGCCTAAAAGGATCAGGTTAGTGGCTGGTCAGATGCTTCATGAGTCACTGTAGTCTGTCTAGACTTGTGGTTCTCAAAATATGTCCAGGGAGATGGCAGTGAGAAGCTCACTGAGGCTGGAATAGAAATCCTTGAAGGATTTTAGAAAAGGGGGATGCCTTGATTAAGTTGTTTATAAAAAATATCTCCATTGCTAGTGAGGAAGACAGATTACGGAAGGAGAGTCTGGAGCAGGGCATCATGAGTAGTTGGGAAGGTGTACTGGTCGTCAGGGAGGGATGCTGCAGGCATGAATTAACACAGTAGGAGGGTACAGAACAGAGGAGGCTCTCTCCTAGGTTGAACTAGTAGGATTTGGTGTTCAGCTAAACGTCGGTGAAGAGAAAAAGGAAGTTGATGAAGCACGAAGGACATCTAAGTATGGAGGATTGGCAGAATGGTGCTGTCATTAACTGAGGTGGGGAATACGAAAAGAGAGGCATGTTCAGGGTTGGAAGAAGGAAAAACAACATATAGAGAACTTATTACCTGTCTTGGTTCTCATCATATTATTATGCTAGAGGCACAAAGCACCAGGGGACTCCACTGAGCTAGCCATCCTTAGAATCCTTTGCACATGTAATTTTATGACTTTATTTCAAAACTTTAGCTAGCAAGGAAATAAATCACTATTTGCAAAATGTGGGCTTTTCCAAGCTTGCAACAGATTGGAAAATTGTCAAGATTTTAATGTAAGAATTATGCTCTCGATTTAGATACTGATTTTATGCTAAGTCCAAGTCGCTTTAGTCGTGTCCAACTCTGTGTGACCCCATAGACAGCAGCCCACCAGGCTCCCCCGTCCCTGGGATTCTCCAGGCAAGAACACTGGAGTGGGTTGCCATTTCCTTCTCCAATGCATGAAAGTGAAAAGTGAAAGTGAAGTCGCTCAGTCGTGTCCGACTCTTCGAGACCCCATGGACTGCAGCCTACCAGGCTCCTCCGTCCATGGGACTTTCCAGGCAAGAGTACTGGAGTCGGGTAAAAAAAAAAAGTTCCCTATTACTCAGTTTCTTCTTTCTCTTTGATACCTAATGAGGGTGTTGGTTTACCGACTACAAATGTATAGTCTTAAAGGGACTTAGATTGGTTGATTTTGGCTTTACACACATAAAGGAGAGTTTGAAAGATGCTACAGAAATTAGAGATGTAAAATTTTTGCTTTCCTGAATTAGGTTTTAATTAGGCTTTGGGAGTAATAAAAAATTCATTAGCCTTAAATATGTTGAATTACTTCCCTTTCTCCATTGTGCTTAGGGTGAGGTAGAAGTTAATCTGAACATCAATCTTTTTCATTATAAAATTATTACAGACAGTTGTAGAACACTTGGGCAGGTATACTATAAAGGGAAAAGAAGAAAATAAAAATCAATTCACATTTCCACCAGCCAGATATGAACACTTAACAGCTTGATGGTTTTCTCTCTAGGTTTCAATTATGTTTTTGTGGGTGAGTGGTTTCAAATCTATTTTCATTCAAATTTAGCTTTTTTTTTTCCCCTGAAATTCTGGCACAGACCTCGAAATTTCCTTATCTTTTTTTTTTAATTGTTACTGAGCAAGTGGGGGTTTCTGCATATATTTCTGAGGCTCCCATGGTCCTCTTACTTTGAATTTCATTACATTGGTCACATCCACAGGCATTTTCAACTAGTGTTCTGCCCTACAGCCCTTCAGTCCACACAGTGGAGGCCACTTAACCCAGATCCTAGAATAGTATCAGGCAGATAAGTGGTACTCAAAAAATGCTTATTTGTTAAGTGGATAAATGAAATCAACAGATCAATTCTAGTCAAAAGAATCTAAGGAACCCCATGCAAGTAGTGAATTTCAAGTCAGATTTTCTCCACCCTAGTTCTGGTCAGTGGGCTCCATGCTTTCTGCTAATGATGAAGCACTGGTTCTTTAGGTGGTAACTGGCCTTAGTCATAACCTCTTCCTGGTTCTCTGTACCTAGCCTCTAGAACTGGGATAAAGTATGGGTTATCAGTGACCAGGCATTCCCATCACTAGCCATCTGTCTGCTTTATTTCTACACCTTAATTCCTTTCTCATGCCTCTCTCAGGTGCTTTCCTAGAGAATTTGCCATGCCCACTGGAGCTGCCTGGCCTCTGGGGCTCTGCCTAGCTGATTCTGCTGAAACCCCAATGCACCAAAATTCTGATAAGATGCAGGGTGCCCTTTGAAAGACCATCAATACATATTGGATTTCGTTAGTTAAGCCACTTTTCATTTGGCCACCTTTCTGCATTTGAAGAATTGCCAATCCTTTTGTAAAGAAATCTCTTAAGTTTTTTGGTATGTCTAAACGGTAGCATAACTTTGTCTACTCTCTGTATTTTATTGTCAAATGGCTTAGTCTCTTAAAATCAGTTTGTAAAATACAAGGTTAAATTGAAACTGAACATGGGAATGGAGGGAGAATTAAAAACAAATAGGGGAAGACAAGACAGGCATTATAAGCCTTCAAAATAAAATGAAACAAAAAAAGCCATTTATTTTTGGTTGCTTATGGAAGGTGGGTCAGGCAAACTGTAAGAACTGACTGAAACTCTGGTGCCCAGAGTGAGCTGCCAGGTGTTAGGTGGAGCTGAGAATGACCTGGGGTTACAGCTCCAACGGGGCAGGAGCTGAGAAGCTGGCCCTGCTTGACCAGCAAACTGGAACAAGGATGACAAAGGAAACAGAAAAATATGAGTTTGATTCCAATGTGCCACCACAGACAATGTATTTGCCAACTAGGTAACAACATATTCTTTTTATATTGGCAAGCCTCTTCTGCTTCCTCACTTACATTTAGTGTTAGTCACTCAGTCGTGTCCAGCTCTTTGCAACCCCACGGTCTGCAGCCCGCCAGGCTCCTGTTCATGAAATTCTCCAGGCAAGAATACTAGAGTGGGTCACCACTTCCTTCTCCAGGGGATCTTCCTGACCCAGGGATTGAACCCGGTCTCCTGCATTCCGGGCAGGTTCTTTACAATCTCAGTCACCTGGGAAGCCCATCATCTAGTCTTACTTACCTAAATTAAATTTACAGGAATATAGACACATGTTTAGTTCTTGGAGATAAGATTGTGGGTGATTTTTCACTCTGAATTCCATGTATAGTATATACCTGTGTGGTTTTTTTTTTTCCTTTGAGCATATATTAATCGGGGAAAAGACACTTCCCTCTAGGTAGAGTGAGGTGGAGGGACCAGTTTTAGGATAAGTAAGGTGGCTTTTTTTTTTTTATGTTCCATCTTGGAACAAAGTAATTTCAGGAGGATTGGCAACTGACCTGAGTGTGTTTATAAACGTTTATACCCAAGTCCATCCCCAAACTTTTATCAGAACCTTGTATGCCCCAGGAACGATGAAGGAATCACATGATGACCGCCCCCTTTGGAAGTTCAAGTCCAGGTCGAAGATAAAACCATGATAGCTCCTTTCTTGACAAGGTCATTGTAAGGAAGAGTAGTTTTATCATAGCTCTCCACAGGCATAACAGGAGATTTTTTTCCCCCTTTATTTCAGTCTTCCATCTTACTGACTGCCTAAAAGCAGCTGATGGGCTGGCCAGTCCCTATTGTCTTACACTTAAATAAACCAGATAAGGAAGAGTCCTTAATTGGTCAAATTATCAGAGATGTACATTATTAGTTCAAGTGCATTCATGGGATTCTCTTTTCAAATGTCACTGGGATTAAAATAACAGGAAACCGGAGATGGAAGCATTAGAAAGGGGTCGATTTGGCAGCTGCATGTGCCTACACTGCTACAGAGGACATCCTGGAGGTAATGGTTATTTAAGAAGATGGGGGAAGGGGAAAATAGAAACACCAGGACTAAACAAACACTACAATGCATTAGCAACCTTTAGTGTTTGCCACTTACTTCTGTCCCTAGAAAAATGTGAATTGTTAGTTTTAAAATAAATGGAAATGTTCTAATTTGCATCTTAATGGAATGCGCGGGTAAAACAACACCTTCATGTACACACCATGAAGATCACTTATAATCAAAACCATCTGCCTAATGCCATCAATTATGCTAATTTTGAGGTAGATAGGTGTATTTAAGTATTCTTGCAGTTTCCAGTTTATGCAAAAATATTCTTGCATTTTGAAAAGCTTCTTTTGCCTCCTGGGAACTAGAAGAATCCACTTCTGCTATGTAGTATATAGCTCATGAAGGAAAACATGATCTTAGAGTGTAAGTCTTTAAAAATGCCTCCTACGACTTCTACTGAAGTCACTTCTGGTAAATATTTCAATCCCCATTTTCACTAGGTTTTCAATCCATTCAGTGAAAATGGGAAATACATAGCAAGCACTTTTGCTAAAAGGTTTCTCAGTCTCTTTCATAAATCTCTATCATGTTTCACTGTCTACTAGAAAATTCATTTCAGTTAAGGGGGAAAAAGTCTCTGGAGGGGGGCTTGATTACAGAGTTACAAAGACCACAATGCCAAAGTTTTCATTTTTATTAGCTATTTGGTTCAAATTTTTTTTTTTTTATGAAATTTTGATCTATAGACCTGACTATCTTAAGTTATAAAATAGGCTATGAAACAACTGTTTTATTCTCCGGGTTTATGTGGAGTGAAGCCAAACATATGGCAAACTATACTATTACAGAGGAATTTGGATGGATGGTTTCCTCCTCTGTGTATTATTTTTCAGGTCCATCCCCAGTGGCTGATAGCTGGAAATCAGCTGCCGAAAGTGGTGGGGCAGTTACCACCAGGGCCAGGGGCACATTCACAGATACACCTTGGTGGCCACTTACAATCATAAGCAGTTTATATGAGGTGTTTTACAGGAAAAGCTGAAGGGTAAAGAGAAAGCATGATGAGCAGTTTGCTCCTCCGTAGCTCAAATGTCCAGGAAGAATATTTCATCTCCACCAGAGATGCAAAGGCTCAGTGAAATATATGAAAAGTGACATATGCCCCTGACCTACCACACAGAGTCCTGAGCCGTCCAAGCACTCGTTGGAATTACCATTACAGTCACAGGGCAGACATTCTTCCGAGTAGGCAAAGAAGAATCCAGCGTCACATTTCTGAAACAGACACAACAAAAGCATCTTCGTGATTGAAAAGGTCAATTTTGGGCAACATTTTCTGGGAGGAGTAAGAGATGATTAGTAAACGATCTACATATTTCTTTACAGCACACATACTGAAATGAACTATTTATGCTACCATTCAATTGTCTTTGTCATATATCTTTCCTCTTTTCCCACTCTTTGCGATTTTGGGGGGCTGCGGGGGAGGGCTCCTGACGCAGTCTGGACACCGCGAGAACAAATGGTGCCCGATTCTCGCGATGAGCAGCTGCTTGCCCGCACCGTGACCTCGTCTGCACTGCGCGAACTCCTGTCACTTTCTGAGGATAACAGGAACACCTTTAACACCGTCGAACATTGTTAGGAAGAATGAGAAGATTTTAGGTAACAATGAAGGAGAAATTTTCTAATGTTTTCTTTCATTCCAAAACAAGACAAAACAAAACCACATTAGGGTGAAGAACTACATCGTGGTCCCTGTGAATAAAGACCTAACGGGTTCAGAAATTATTGGCTGTGGCAGAACGACCTAAAAGATGTGCCTCATAAAGTTGTACCCTTAAAAAATTCCTCTTTTCAGATCCTAAAGTTTTGAACGGAGGGGTCCGGAAGTTAATGAATCTTTACACATGTCGTGGGTTGTGTGTAGGTGCCGTCCCTGTATTTTGTTTATCCGCGTGACTGTGAGATATACATTGTTTTCCTTCCTTCTGGTGGTGAGATAATTAAGCCCGGAGATGCTGTGGGTTGTGATGGTAGCCTACCTTGCATTTGCTGAATGGCCCTCCCCAAATGTCACTAGGAGTCAGGTTGAGAAACTGTGAGATTGTTCATCCTTTATGCCATGGTTCCTGGCTCACAGATATGTGTTTTGCATTTCTTTGGAATGTTTCAGCACTGCAAGACAGAAATGCCATGCCGTCACAGGTCTGGAAGTTCAGTCCTTGCCTATCAGACAGATTTACATCTAAAGAATTCCAGACAGATAAGAATCTGGGTTGTTTCCACAAACTTACAAAATAAGAGGGTTCCCATCACACCCCCCATTGACTCAGTGTAGCTTGTACTGTCCTTTGACCAGGAAACTTTTCATTGTATCTGGCTGAGGTCCCTGACTGTTACACAAAGCCATTTCCTCTTGCTTGTTTCTCTCTAGAGACTCACTAGATACCATTCACAGTATAAAAACACTGTAGTCCTAAAACTAAAATTTAATATATTCCGTTTGAAAGAAGTTTAATAGAGCACAATGACATTTTTTTAATAAAGAAAAGGTAAAGAAATTCTGTTTTTCTAAGTGAAAAGGCTGAGAGGGGACCAATTTATAATGGAGACTTTATAGTTGATGGTAAGCCTTTTTTCAGTTTCCACTAGGGAACAAAAGAGAGGAAAAGGTTATTAGATAACCAGAAGCTTTAAAGTCAGACCACCTAATTTCACATATGGTGAAATTTTTAATTAAAAGGGGAATGGATAACAGTAGTGAAGGGCTAAGTATTAGTTATCTCAGGAGCCTCCAAACCAGTGGTTTCTGAGTTTTCTAACTGCCCAAGTTAAGGACATTTGATTTGGGGAGTTTCTGATTCAGTAGGTCTGATGGTGAAGCAAAAGAATCTATATTTTTTAATAAAATAAATATTGTATTTTAAAAATTGTTTTCTATGTAGAGGATCATGTCATCTGCAAATAGTGAGAGTTTTACTTCTTCTTTTCCAATTTGGATTCCTTTTATTTCTTTTTCTGCTCTGATTGCTGTGGCCAAAACTTCCAAAACTATGTTGAATAGTAATGGTGAAAGTGGGCACCCTTGTCTTGTTCCTGACTTTAGAGGAAATGCTTTCAATTTTTCACCATTGAGGATAATGTTTGCTGTGGGTTTGTCATATATAGCTTTTATTATGTTGAGGTATGTTCCTTCTATTCCTGCTTTCTGGAGAATAGTGGGAGACTTTAATACCCCACTCACACCTATGGATAGATCAACTAAACAGAAAATTAACAAGGAAACACAAACGTTAAACGATACAATAGACCAGTTAGACCTAATTGATATCTATAGGACAGTTCATCCCAAAACAATGAATTTCACCTTTTTCTCAAGCACACATGGAGCCTTCTCCAGGACAGATCACATCCTGGGCCATAAATCTAGCCTTGGTAAATTCAAAAAAATAGAAATCATTCCAAGCATCTTTTCTGACCACAATGCAGTAAGATTAGATCTCAATTACAGGAGAAAAACTATTAAAAATTCCAACATATGGAGGCTGAACAACACGCTGCTGAATAACCAACAAATCACAGAAGAAATCAAAAAAGAAATCAAAATTTGCATAGAAAGTAATGAAAATGAAAACACAACAACCCAAAACCTGTGGGACACTTTAAAAGCAGTCCTAAGGGGAAAGTTCATAGCAATACAGGCATACCTCAAGAAACAAGAAAAAAGTCAAATAAATAACCTAACCCTACACCTAAATCAACTAGAAAAGGAAGAAATGAAGAACCCCAGGGTTAGTAGAAGGAAAGAAATCTTAAAAATTAGGGCAGAAATAAATGCAAAAGAAACAAAAGAGACCATAGCAAAAATCAACAAAGCCAAAAGCTGGTTCTTTGAAAGGATAAATAAAATTGACAAACCATTAGCCAAACTCATCAAGAAACAAAGGGAAAAAAATCAAATCAATAAAATTAGAAATGAAAATGGAGAGATCACAACAGACAACACAGAAATACAAAGGATCATAAGAGACTACTATTGACAATTATATGCCAATAAAATGGACAACGTGGAAGAAATGGATAAATTCTTAGAAAAGTACAACTTTCCAAAACTGGACCAGGAAGAAATAGAAAATCTTAACAGACCCATCACAAGCACGGAAATTGAAACTGTAATCAAAAATCTTCCAGCAAACAAAAGCCCAGGTCCAGACGGCTTCACAGCTGAATTCTACCAAAAATTTAGAGAAGAGCTAACACCTATCCTGCTCAAACTCTTCCAGAAAATTGCAGAGGAAGGTAAACTTCCAAACTCATTCTATGAGGCCACCATCACCCTAATACCAAAACCTGACAAAGACCCCACAAAAAAAGAAAACTACAGGCCAATATCACTGATGAACATAGATGCAAAAATCCTTAACAAAATTCTAGCAATCAGAATCCAACAACACATTAAAAAGATCATACACCATGACCAAGTGGGCTTTATCCCAGGGATGCAAAGATTCTTCAATATCTGCAAATCAATCAATGTAATACACCACATTAACAAATTGAAAAACAGCTGATCATTTTTGTCCTCATTGAAAAAAATCCCCTTGAAAACACTAGACTTAAACCAACAATACTGTCATCATATGTTTTGAATTTTCTTAAAAGTTCTTAAATTGTAGTCTTTTAAAGTACAGTTCAGTCTGCATCCTTTGGTTGTGACAAATCCCTAAAAATCTCTTGGAGTTATCAAATAAAGTGAGTACCAAGCAAAGTAATACTGTTTCAAGTTAAAAACTCACAAAAATCTCACCGTGTTTTCCAAATATTATCACAGAGGAGCCAATTAATTGGAATTGGCTACAAGCCACTGCTTTCATATAGATACTGAATCTCTAGGACCATCAGATAGCATCACTGACTTGATGGACAAGAGTTTGAGCAAGCTCCAGGGGCTGGTGATGGACAGGGAAGCCTGGCGTGCTGAGGTTCTTAGGGTCACAGAATCAGACATGACTGAGGGACTGAACTGAACTGAGGACCTTCAAAATTACTGTTGAAAAGCCCAGTTGACTAAAAAGCTTAAATGGTCTAATAGCATTCTTTAGGAATCTGAGGTCTCCAATCACCCATTAAAAAACTAACAATGGCAAAATTGACCAGACTTAGGAGGAGCCTGAAGTTGTCATCTGAGAGAGTGAGACATATCTTGAGATCTCTGAGTAGGTTCTTGATGTCCCAGAGAGAAACAGACTCTCATCTCCAGTTCCAACAAATAATGAATTAATGATAATAAAATTCCATTACTGAGAGTATACTCCACAGCCCTGTGCCTATTTTAATAGGATTTGACCTATTTTTTTCATTTTTAATGTGTGAGTCACCTTAAAATTTAGTCACCTTAAGATAGAATGTTATGCTAATTTAGGATCTAAAGCTTTATGCCTTTACTCAAGGGTCTCTGGATCTTACACAATGCTGACGTCCATCTGTTTAAAACTTGAGCAGAATTAAAATCAGATAGTATCTAGGGACCTAATAGCAACCAGTAGTTTAATCTATTTAAAAATGTCAATTTAGGGATTTCCTTGGTGGTCCAGTGGCTAAGGCTCCGGGCTGTCAGTGCAAGGGGCCTGGGTTCGATCCCTGGTCAGGGAACTAGATCCCACGTGCTGCAATTAAAAGAGATCCTGCGTGCCTTAACTAAATATCTCATATGCTGCAATTAAAAGATCCCCCATGTGCAACGAAGATCGAAGATCCCACGTGCTGCCACTGAGACCCAGTACAACCAGATACATAGATAAAAATAAATATTAAAAAATAAAAATCAATCAATTTAGCCTTTGCTGGGGAAGAGTGACTTCTAAGAACATAATAATTTATTACATGGGTAGGCATCTCACGAGTTTCCCAGGTGGCACTAGTGGTAAAGAACCTACTTGCCAATGCAGGAGACATAAGAGATATGGGTTTGATCCCTGGGTTGGGAAGATCCCCTCGAGGAGGGCATGGCAACCCACTCCAGTATTCTTGCCTGGAGAATCTCCATGGATAGAGGAGTCTGGCAGGCTGCATATTGTCCATAGGATCACAAAGAGTCAGACACGACTGAAGTGACTTAGCATGCATGCATGCAGGCATCTCACAGGCTATTTTTTCTATATCTATAAAAACAAAAGATAAAATATCTGTCATGGAAAGCAGTCCTTAATTAAGCTATTGATAACTTTGCCTATTTTTTTTTTTTTTGATAGGACTTAACATGTTCTGATTGTTCATATACAAAACTGTAATGGAAGTGCCAAAATAAGTTAAATGCATTATGCAATGGGTTACAGTTAGCAAGAAATTGCCTTTTTGATTGACTCTACTTGAATATGGAGAGAATTACCCATGTATCCTCCCTTGGGTCTCTTTAAGCTCTTGTTTGCGTAATTGAAATTCCCTACATTTCAATAGGCAAAGTTAATTTTTAAATATTGACAGTGATTTCACCATAGCTTGATTAGGAAAGTGGTTTCAACATTCCTCAGGGGTTTATCCAATTCCAAGATATTTCTTCTTAGGATTGGCATCATAAAGCTAGGGTATCAGCTGAACACAAACCATGGTGCTGGTTTCTCCTAGTTGGCTCTTAGAACTACCTTTGTGCTTATTGCTTAGGAGCTCTATCTGCCATTCCTTGGCAAGCTTATAAAGCTCTCCAGTCCTCAATTTAATAATCAAATGAACTAGAGACACTGATTTAGGTCTTGAGGAATTCTGAGGAACACAACACCACTATCTTGTCCACAGTTAAGTCAGCTCGTTTAATTTTGTAGAGCAGAGAGATTTATCGTGGCATTTACTTTGTATTTCTGTGGCTATTCCTCAGCACACTTTGTAGGTCTTCTTGGTATTCTCTTGGGCATGGAAACCAGTACTCCACTCAAAGATCTCAAATAACTGTTCTCAAACCCCGTACTTGATCAAATGCTTATTTGGACTTGTAGATAACACCAGACTCAGGCTGTGATGAAATACTTACTGTGCGTGCTAATAAATAGCCCTCCTTAGTTGTAAAACCAAGAGGATCAAACAAGAAAAGTTTAGAGCCCCAGAGCCATAAAAAATTTTCTTTTGAAGAGTTGGATTGGAGCATGATTATGTTCATTAATGCTGATGAAAATTTCTTTAATTTCCTCCTTGAAAAGTTACTTAAAACACTTTTTAAGTTGCTCATTTATAGTAGTGATTACCACTTATAAAACATAATGGGGCTTTAGCAATGCCTTTTTTCCCTTTGATTTTTCTTAAAAAAAAAAAAAAAAAAAAAGAAAAGAAATCTGCTAGCATCTGCCTTTCTGCTCCAGGTCCTCCCTCCTCACATTGCCTCATGTTGCTGGCTTGTGCGTTTCACTCCTTGCCTTCCAAGTTATGGTTACACAACATAGCCTCTGCCAAATTTTTTTTTTTTTAATATCTGAAAACTGACTCAGTTTTATTTAATTTACTGGGGCAAATGCCATGGACACATTTCCAAGAAAGGAAGAGATGCGAACCACAAGGGCTAGCCTTAAGAGCAAGGAGAGAGAAATAACTTCAGAGTTACAAGGTTTAGGGGATTTTGATATGACTCCTTAACCGCTTAGTGGGAATCAGTGTTGTAAGATGAAGACATCTCTGTCCTCTTCAACTGCTTTTTGTGAATAATATAACAGCTAATGTTTGTTGACAGACTCCAGGCACTGAGCTAAGTGCTCTTTATGCTGCTGCTGCTAAGTCACTTCAGTCGTGTCCGACTCTGTGCGACCCCATAGATATTCCAATTTGATCATTACCCACAGGATTGCAAATGTCTGTCTAAATTACCATTACTTTTTACAAGAAATTGAGAAGTTTAATTGTCTATAGACTGACAATGGCTCCTGTTTAGTGTGCCCTGGGAAGGCAGCAGTGCTTCCTCTGATGAGCCCTCTGTTTGAGGTATTTCATCAATTTCCATTGCTAGTAGATGTACCTGTTTCTGTCTTGAGGTACCCGGTATAGTTCATTGCTGCCTTCACACTGGACCACTCAGGATGCAAAGCAGAATGTGACTGACAGTACCTGTCATTCTTTATGCTCTTCCTCATGGGTTTATGCATCACAGAAGAAATACTGTGGTGAATTAGTAGGAAAGGAGAAATGCATGCCAAATCTCTACTCTATCCTTTTAATCTCAGGAGATAACCATTCCTCTTTTAATGAGAAGACGGAGGTCATTGGGTGCAAAATCTCATACTACCTCTCTTCTCTTTCTCAAAACTCATCTTTATCGTAATTCGTCCTAATGTCCTCTGCCCACCTCAGAGGACGTCGTGTTCCTCTTAGGAAAGATTCACCCCCTATCCATGCTCTGGGGCTCGCACATCTGTGGCCAGCAGGCTCTGTTCCAACACCTAGCCTCCCTCCCTAACGTGCCACCCGTCTCTTTGCACCCGTAGGGATGAGGAGAAGCAGAGTACAGTTAGGTGCCAGGTCCTGTATTGGATGAGCCCTGACTTCTTCCCTCAGGTTCAAATTGTAAGAACACCTTCCCTCAGCTCTGCCCCTTCTTCATTTTCCTCCATTCTTGCCCAGCCAAGCTTGGTGAGTGACTCAGTCACACTGGCTCTGCTTCCTTCTATGCCGATCTCAGCCTCTGTCTCCATTGTGCTGCTGAAACTGCCCTGACAGAGCTGTCAGGTGATGTCTTTGTGGCTTTGCTTTTCCAATGTTACTTGTTCTTATCCAGCACTTAATATTTTTGAGATTTCCGCCTCCCCCCACCCTTGAAATTCTCTCCTGTCTCTGCAGGAAAGCTCCTTCTTTGGGTTTTGCTCCTGCCTGTCTTTTTCAGTATTTGGGGTCAGGGAGCATTTGAGGGGAAAGAAGGTAGGTTGTTCCTTTTCCTCTGCTGCTCCTACTTGGTTGGTGTTCCCCAAGATAACCTTTGTATCCTTGTTTTCTATCTACATACTTTTGTTTGGTGAGGTCAACCTCTCCCCAAAACTCGCTACATAACACCGATCTCACTCTTCTATGCCATGCTTTTGTTTCTAAGTGCTTGTTAGACAAGTCCTTTTCCAGGTCTGTAAGCACATGGACTTAAATGTATCCCACGGTGACCTTATTATATTTTCTCCCTAATCTATTTTTCTTCTTATATCTCGGTTAATGATAAAGATTATGGAACATAAAAGGAAAAAGTAATGAATTAATGCTTTTAAATCACATGAATGTATTTTGCATTAATGTAGTATTTGGAAATGTTTCCAAAAGAGTGAACTCTGCAAGAATCAGGGAATGGTTTGCATATAGAATGACAAAGTTTAAGTACTCACATTTTATTTCTTTTTTACAAGCACTATGCTATCTTTGTTTATTTCAAATATATGGTTTAAATGGAGGTAAATGAAGTATCACAGAGTTTAGAGTCTCAAGTTAGAAACTACTTTACACAATTCTGAATTGTTATAAATTTACTCTTTAAATGAATATCTCTATCTGTTTGGACAGTAGGACTGGATGTTCTCCAAATTAATTTCTGTGTAGGATACAATGTTTATCAAGGTTAAGTTAACTGGAATCTGCTAATTTGAAACTTACATATCTGTTATATTGTTAAAACTTAACAGTTACCACAGTGACTGGTTAGAACTTAGACAACAGAAGATTTTTTAGGGAAGAGAATTTTGTCATGGACATTATTTAGAATTGCTGGCACACAGTGCTAATAAAAAGCAGATTGTGGTTTAGTAAGTTTTATTACTGTTTTAAAATTCTCTGTACACAATGCGCCCCTTATTGCCTCCACTTGGGTAAGACTAATCCCACCTCCTGTCACCCTTTGCATACTATTATTTCATAGAGTTTGCACTCTTCCTTTGAAATATTTAGCAAAATAACTCTTCCTCCTTGTTCCTAATACCAATGTTTAGCTCAGAATCTTGGCATTTCTCTCGTGGATTATCATAGTTACCTTCACTCTTCTCTTGATCATCAGTTTTTCTGCCTTCTGGTCCATTCTTTACTACCAGAGATAATTTTTAATAACTTCACCATACTACTTTTCCACCTCAGACCTCCCAGTGGCTCTTTATTCATTGCATACATGAGTAAGTAAAATTCCTTAGCATGACATACAAGGCTTCTATTTCACAATACAATTTCTAATGATCTCTTCACGTTCAACCTCAGCTCCCTCTGCTCTAATTTAACTACTTATTTCTTCCACCCCACGGCATACTATTCTCTTGACCACCTTGACTTTGCATGTACTGTGCTACAGGGTCTTGGGGTGCCTTTTTTATCTCTATCACCTATGAATCCTTTCCTCAGTTTCAGACTCAGTTGCTCCTCCTCTGTGTTCACATGGCACTCTGTACACACCTCATTAGAGCACATGGAACATGCTATTACAAGTTTTTTTAAAGTCTTTATTGAATTTGTTACAACATTGCTTCTGTTTTTTGGCCATGAGGCACTGTGGAATCTTAGCTCCCTGACCAGGGGTCAAACCTGTACCCCCTGCATTGGAAGATAACAAAGTCTTAACCACTGAACTGCCAGTGCAGTCCCAATTGCAAGTTTTAATTTATGCTCCACCCCCGCCCCCCTGAAATCACCATGAGCTCCCTGAGAACAGGGATAGTGTCTTATTCAGCTTTGTATCCTTATTATCTATTAATATTAGAGTAATTAACAAATAGCCAGTAGATGCTGAAAATATGTTAGTTGAAAAAGTGGATTTGAACTTGTAAAGAAGGAACGAAGAGAGGGAAAAGTCATGTAAAAACTTTGAAGAGCAATTTGACAAATCTGAGAAATGAAAACCTCCAGTCATGAATGAGTCTTTAAAAAATATTAAAGAAAAAGGCAAGTCATAGAATAGAAACAGTATAATATTTATATTGTATTTTAAAACATGAAAAATAATTTTATGTTATGTAATGTGTAGGGATGCATGCATATAAAGAAAAGTATAAGAAATAAATTGGAAAAAAAAAAAGAAATAAATTGAAACTTACCAAATCAGGCAATTTAAGAGTAAAGGAGAGGAGTGAGATTGAAGATATATGGGCAATATTTTATTTCTTAAGATACATGTAGGGGATACAAATGCTCATGAAAAAGAAAGAAAGGAAGAGAAAGAACAAAAGGAAGGAAGAAAAATGAAACGTCCCACTTAGATTGGCTGGCTATTGGATTTCCATGTCTAGACATGGTGAGGTCTCTAAAATATCATCTCTAGGAAGTGACTAATGTGGTCATGACAATAGATTCAGCTGCCTGTGTATATTAACTTCCTTGTTATTCATCTTATGTACCATTATCACACACAGTTAAAAAAATAAGCAGAAGAACATTCCTTACTTAATTTGTTCTTCCTTTGTTTTCTACCATACAGCTAATAACTACCTCATCTTATGTGGAAGCCTTTCACATGTCTGTATGTCTGTCTAAGTTAAAACATACATCAACTTTTAGATTCTTCTAAAATGTTTAAATGACAATTTGATTTACACTTATTAATTTATTCTGTCAGTAAAGCTATGTGTCCTAGGCTACCTGTGCAATATGGAGGACTTTAAGGGTGCCTATTTATTCTAGTTGGGACTTACCTCTGAAAGCAGGCAAAACCATAACCACACCTGTGATCTCCTCCAACATCCTGAACCCAGTTTTACATTTCATGTACATTTCATCCATTTTTGGAAAATAACTATTCTTTGTTGAAGTGCAAAGGTCTTTTTTAAGTGGTAATCATCCTAAATATTAATTTGGGGTGACAACAGATTTTTAAGTGGTTCTATTAGGGACCACAGTCAGAAAAGTATATGGATATGAGTGTCTCTAACAAAGCATATTTTTGGAATAGCCAGTTATAGACTGAAAAGAAGTAGCGAATTGACTTCTATCCATCTGGAGACTGAAACTGCACCATCTAAAGATGGATTGTATTTCACATATTTGGACCCTTCTTTGATAATTTATAACAATCTGGGAGAAGTGACAGATTTCCCCTGTTCAGTTTTTAAAGCATATTTTCAAGGAATCCACATAGATAAGAGATTGTATTCAAAGGAAGGATCCCTTTCAAGTATCAATTTTGATAGATTTCTCAATGAATTGCAGTCAGTTAGTTGTTAAATTCAGAGCATTTCGTAGGTAGGGCAATTTTCTTTTCAAATGTGCTCTCTCTGTCTCTTTTTTCTCCTTATTCTTCCAACAGCTAATAGATCCTCCACTCCCCCTGTAACATATATCTATAGGTAATTTTTCTTTAGAATTTGCACCCCAAGTTGTCAGAATATGTTGAAAATCTACTCTTTGGCATTTTAAGAAGTGCACACATGTATATCCATGTTCAAGTCCCCATTTGTCAACCATGCATCTGGCAGTGATTCAGCTCAGTAAATATTTGTTGAATGAATCTCTCCTCCAAATATGTTTGCATTGAGGATACCCCCAGATTCTAGACCTCACCGTTTTATCTCCTATGTGTATCGATGTGGTGTACTACAATCTGTTCCTTAGAGAAGCCATAATTCACTGTAGTTAAATCCCCTGGAGACAAACTGGAGCAGTGGAAAGCATGAGATCTGATTCCAATTCCAGTTTTACTAACGTTGCCTGGCTTATTTAACATGAAGTCTCAGGGTTTTGTTTTTTTTTTTTCTGGAAAAAAAAAAAAAGGGAATGATCACCATTTTATCTCCCAGAGTGGTTGTGAGGATCGACGAATATTGTGCATTTAAAGTCCAATGGAAGGGGTTCAATAGCTATTAGTTTTCTGCCTTCCTTTTGGATGTGTCTGTGCCAGCGTTGTCTGTTTTAACTGATAGCTCTTCATTAAGCTCTAAGTCTGTCTTTATGGGACATAGCTCAGCAGTGACACCTGGTTCACTGGCTTTCTTCCTCAGAAGACTTAACTCCCTGAGAACAGAATCTGGATTTTTCTCAGTGTATCCTCAGTGCCTTGCATAGCAGGTGCTTAATGAATATGTAGTGAATGTATCTTGGCATTACAGAATCACAGGATTCCAGAGCTGCCAAGGATGTTAGTGGTTCCCTCATCTAACCTCTCATTTAAAGTTGGGAAAATTGCAACCTAGAAAAATAAGGGACTTCTCTAAAGTCAGTTACATAGAGCAAGTTAATGCCACCTTTAGTGTGCCTTCCACTAAACCACACTTCTTTTTGATGATGATGAGGAAAGTGATGTTAAGAATTGTGCAGGGTTGTGGGACTTCCCTGGCAGTCCAGTGGTTGTGGGACTTCCTGGCAGTCCAGTGCCTTCCAGTGCCCAGGTCACTGGTTGGAGAACTAAGATCCCACATGCCACATGATATGGCCAAAGGGAAAAAAAAAAAAAGCCAAGGTTGTGCTGAAGCTCATACCTCATCTGTGGCTGCAAACTGGCCCACATGGTCTATCTCTGCCTTTCCCAGGCATATCTGGGATAAGAATCAACTTTGCTCATGGTTATTAGATTTATGAAGAATCTCATTAAAGTTATTCCGTTAGTACCATCTCCTAAATTTCAGAACTGAGTGCTATCAATCATCAAAGGGTCTGAATACTGGTCCCCAGGAGTGCAGGTGAGGGAGTGGGGTGAGACGGGATGGAGCAGTTGGGCAGGTGAGGGAGGAGAACACTGTAAACCTCGCTCAGGTTTGCGGTGAGTGTGTGGCTCAGTTCAGATAGGAAACACTGTCCCTCAGCCCTCTGCATTACTAGATGTGGCATATGGCAATTATTTGTAATTGAAATATAATAATTTATAGCTGGTGTGTTTCAATTTTTAACAGTTTCTATTTAGCGCAGATAGAAATAGACTGTGAAGCAAATAATGTAATTACTCACTAAAGAAGTCAACTCTTGTTAGAAGCTGGTTATGTGACATCCAGCTGCATGCCTGACACCTCCCTTGCTTCATTTGAGGGATCTGACAATGGGCCTTGGGAAAGGATGCCCCCTTCATGTAACATATGCAGGTGTTTCCCCTTATGAGTCAGAAGCAGATGTCTCGTTAGGCAGAATGTATGACAGCTTGACACACATCTGGCCCCACCTAGCAGGAAAACTATGACCTGTAAATTGTACTAATAAAATACCATCATTCCCATTTTGACTGGGCCATGAAACCAACACCTTCGTCCTTCAACACTGAAGGAGGTTAGATCCCACACAGAGGGTTTGTGAGTGGCTCAAAGCTTAGGATTGTAAGTTGAACCTACGTGCTGCCTTTGTTGTATTTTACAAGACAAATTTTATGAGGCAAATGACAATGTGATCTAACCCCAAGTGTTCTTATTTGCAGAATGGGAGCAGTAGAATTCATTAAGCTAACATTTTACATCTCTACGTGTCAAGCACTTAGAAGGCTCAGGAGATGGAATCTTTTAGGCACAAATGAAGTATTTCAGAGTGGTGGTCTATTCAGAGACTCTGATGACAGGTCTGTTTTCAAACAGCTCATAAATAAACAAATATATCAAACACTAGCCGCTTACAGAAGGCAAGGCAAATGAGTCACCATCCTGAACATTTAGCTCCTCAATTTGGGGAGCTAATTAAAAAACAAAACAACAACAGAAAAACTTTTCCAACAAGTTGTAAATCTCTACTCACAAAATGTTAACTGCAATATCATGAACTGTTCATAAGTTCTATTATTTTTAGAACATGAATGATATTCAAAGTTGGTACAGAATTTCCATTTTTTTCATCTTATTTGGGATTATTTCCCACAGTTTTTCTCCTTAACTTCCCTCCTCTAAAATTTTATTTTATGATTTTGGTAAAATACTATTTAGTTTAAATCTTTATTTCATTCCATTTTACATTGATAAATACCATAAATAACCTGCACATTTTATTTTTAGTAAAAATTCTGAAGGGTAGTTTCAGAATCACTTTACAATCTGGTATCATCTGTTTGTAGCTTTTAAATTTTGTCCCCAAATTACTGTTTTGATCCAGATAGTTATTCTGTTAAAGCATGTTTATAAAAGTGAAGGTAAAGTACACAAAGTGAAAAAGAAAATGACTGTAGAGATGACAACTCCTCAAGTGCCGTAGATCTGTTCTCTGCACTGCTGTTTTAATGACAGCAAAATAATACACATTTATGGAAGGAAATGGATGAGGAAGGCTGAGAGTATTTGATTTAAAGTAATTTTGTTATCTGTCATATAAGGCGGGGAAAATTGTACTGATTTTAAAGCGATCGTTTAGTTACAGATGTTTCCAGACCCCTTCCCTGATCCAAGGAAACAAAATACCATTCAACAACAAGCCCAGATTTAGAGATGGGGCTTGTTCCAATATAAACATTTCTTAGCTAGACCTTCTCCATGAAAGTGCATAGTCAATTTTTCCATATACAGTGGGAAAGACAAAGCTTTTAGCTTAAAAGGCATTCTTGCCCGTGGCACAGAGCTCCTGGAATGAACAGCCTAGGGACACCATGGTTCACTGAATGCTGATTTGTTCATCAGAAGTATATGACAGGATTATGTCAGAATGCACATGTGCCACAAATAGAAAACTCAGCACCGTTTTGGCTTCAGTGTTTGGTATGGTCATTTACTCGCTCTGCGTCTCTCTTTGATGTAGCACTGTTTACCCAGGGCCCAGTTTAGTGTGTGGCACAAAGCAGGTATTCCACAAATAAGGAAAGCATGAACTATTTTCTTGAGCAACTATTATCCTGAAGGCACTTGGCCAGGCAATTTGGGGAACCAGAAGATGAATTATGGATACTTCTGGCCTGCAGGAGGTTAGTTGGGGCATTTAAGGTATATATGTAACTTACTATAATATACAGTAGAAAGTGCTAAGAGTCATAATATAGGAGAAGTACAGAGAAATGCTGAGAGCGTGAAGAGGAAGGGAAATTTACTTTTAACCTGGAGGTGGGTAGTGGATCAAGAATGATCCTTCAGAGGAGGCAGCATCTGTGCAGCGTTTTCTTGAAAGAGAACACTGAAGCCAAAAGGCTGGAAAACACAAGACGGTTTTTAATCACTTCCCATAAGGCAGAGAGGCTGGTACTCATATTCCTCTCATTGTTTTATTGCTTCAAGTAGGCATCCTCCCTGCTCCCTTCCTCCCAGCCCCCAGTAACCTTCAATAAAAGCCACCAGATGGAATGACTTTTTTTTTTTTACTTTCTGGGATTTTCTTTGGAAGGATTAGTTTAATATTAGCAATTAAACTCATGTGACATCTTCAGCAACCTTCTGGCTTACAGTATACCCACACGGAGATACCACTTTCTGTCTACACCACCTTCTGTTTTCATAGATAACACGGGCGGCATGCCCTAAACCCCGAACTAAGTGTTAGGTATGCCTAGAAGCCTCATTAATTCCTTGTCGTCACCGGGATCCCATGAAGAACTGTTATGTAGCTAGGAGTTAGGAGTTTGGAACTGACAATAATTTCCAAGTCAAAATTTGTGCATAGGGATAATGCCATTCAACTATAAGAAGAGAATATTTTCATATTATCCTCTTTCATTCTGCTATCTAATGCATTTTAAGCAAAAGTGAGATGAGCCAAAGCATGATAATAGAAATACCTGGTTGTATGGCCCTCTCAGTAGCTATAAGATTGATTTAATTGATTGAGAATCTATTAATAATTAAAGCAAGAATCTTGTGCACTTGGGTTTTTTTACTCTACTGTCAATAGCCCAGTCACTGAACAGTTGAAACAGAGCAAAACTCTATCCTCATTTAAAGCTTTGACTGCTATTTCAGTTTTTTCTCCTTTTAAAAAGTTTGTAAATTTCTTAGATGATGTGAGCTAAGTTCCAAGGAAATCCATGCTGACTCATGACTTTGAGGAGAGAGCACATTTTCTAGATGAATTTATGTTAGCAGATTTAAAAAAGAGAGACTGTAATCAAAGGAAAATCAAAACAGTTTAGATAATCAGAGATGAAGATACAATGTCTTAAAATCTAAACAAGGGTACAACACTTGTTAGCTTTCAAAACAACTGAATGGGAGAGCAGACAAAAAGATGTTCTGCAAAAAGAAAACAACAAAAGGCTTATTTCCACTGAACATTTTGATATATTGCAGGTCCAAAAACACAGGTCACAGGAAAAATGTACTTCACCTGCCAAAATAATCACAGATAGTCTTTGAGAGTAGGAAGAGCCCAGCCCTTTAATAAAGCCCAGAGATTTTAAGCACCTTACAAAGAGTATTATCATTCCCCCATAAAGATAATTACTTGATCTTACAAATATATTTATATTTTCCTAGATACAGTATTACTTTCATCATACTGAGGATCTTCCCCACAACAAAGATCGGGAGGATAACAAGGGATGATGGTGCCCACTGTTTCGAAAGTGAACTGTTGAGTGCGCAGCAGGTTAGAGCTGTTCTGCCTCCCAGAGACCTTTTTATTTTGCTGACTACGTGGGGGCTGCCCTAACCCCCTGAAGTCTTTCTTATTTCTCATTCCCTATTAGACTCGGGGCACATCTAAGCAGTGCTATTTCTGGGGCAATCCCTGGATTTTGTGTGTGGAGGTGGGGGGTACTTCTCTGGTGGTTCAGTGGTAAAGAATCCGCCTGCCAGTGCAGGAGATGAAGGTTTAATCCCTGTGTCGGGAAAATCCACTGGAGAAGGAAATACCCACTCCAGTATTCTTGCCTGGGAAATCCCATGGACAGAGGAGCCTAGCAGGCTGGATTTCAGGGGCAGTCCCTGGATTTTACTAACTATAGTTCTGTTGGGAATTGGTAGATTGTCTTTGAGAAACTTTCTGTTAGAAGAGTAGGGTGACTTGGCTTTGAGATCAGCAGTGAAAAAGCTCCACAGATAAAAATGGAGATGCTGAAACTCAGAACTGTTACAGAGCAGTTTGGGACAGTCACAATGGGGTACAACTGCCAGAGGAGACCACTTTGGTGCCAGCACACATTTAATTTTCTTCATTAATTTCTCAACTTGTAATTGTTTTGCATGATGAGAGGGAAATTTCTTAAAGTCATGTGGAAACCTGAATGATGACTGTGTGCAGCAGGAAAGGCAGACATAATGTGGTCTGGGAATTTTTAAACTTAGTTCTTCAATTGTTTTAAAACAAAAGGGTCATTGTTCATTTTTGAAGTAGATCTTTTTTCTTTCCTCCTTTTGAGATCCAGGATGTGTTGTTTATTTTTATATGACCATCAGAAAAACTCTAGCCGGAAATTCTGAAATCTTACTGCACTTGAAAGCTTTCTTTTTAAGTATAGGTGCTGAAAGCATAATTGAAGAGATCAGTAGCCATATGGGGCCTAAGCAAAAATTATTGAAAGGAAAGAAGCTATGAGTAGTGTGGTTATAAATTAAATTAAAAATTTGGATAAATATACTGATCAAAAGCCAAGAGAATTTCTGATATCTTAGTAGTTAAATTATTTAGGAATAAGGCATCAATGGTGATATGTCACAACAAGAAAGTGAACATGGATACACTCTTGTCTGATCCAACTTGTTTAATATCCCAACACACAGATCACCAGATGTTTCTCACCCCTATTATTTGCCTTGGTTATGGTGGCACCCCACTCCAGTACTTTTGCCTAGAAAATCCCATGGACGGAGGAGCCTGGTAGGCTGCAGTCCATGGGGTCGCTAGAATCGGACACGACTGAGCGACTTAGCAGCAGCAGCAGCAGCAGCATGGTGCCCATGCTGTGATTCAGTAGGACAAAAGGATTGCTCTAAAAGTCAGGAAACTTGAGGTGGTTCTAGTTCTGGAAACCTGCTGTGGGACCTTGAGGAAGTGACTTAGCTTCAGGCTCCAGTTTCCTCCTCTTTCAATGGTATTTGTGGCATGATGCTTTCTAGGCTTTTCCCATCCTAATGATCTAGAATTCTGTAAACCTTCCTGCTGTTTCATATTTGTTCCATGCTATGAAACTTTGAGCAAATTATTTAACATGTCCACATTTTGGAAAGTGAACATGTTAGTAGCTCAGTCATGTCCAACTCTTTGTAACCCATGGACTGTAGCTTCTGTCCATGGGATTTCCCAGGCAAGAATACTGGAGTGGGTAGCCCTTCCCTTCTTCAGGGGATCCTCCTGACCGAGGGATGGAACCCCAGTCTCTGGCATTGCAGGCAGATTCTTTTTTGTCTGAGCCACCAGGGAAGCCTAACACTAACATATTTATATAAATTAGACTGATAACAGCTAGCCTGCCTGGTTTGCAAGGAATAAAGGTGGAAATATATATGAATATATCTTGTAAATCATGGAAGCTTTTAAGTATTAACATTGTTTTTTGATTAAGTTAGTCATTGGAAATTCCATTATTTTTCATTTATAAATAACATTTGTCCAATATCAGCAGCTTTTTGAAAGTTGTGCTCTTTAAACTTGGGTTGAGATATATAGGGAGCTTTCCTAATTTATCAGAATATCAGTTCTGTCTCAGTATTCTGAACATATGTCATAAGGCAAAATAAAATATCTGGCAGCTTGCTTTAATGACACTGTGAAAAGCTTAAGGTGTCACTTTTTTATTCAAATAAAAAAAGATAAAGTTTAAAGTATTTATTTTCTCCCTTTTAGTAGACATAGCATTCATAGTGGAAGCATTTTGGCCTTTGGAGATGAAGGACTACAGATGGTTGTAATCCTGTGTTGAGGGAGGGGAAAGTAAGACCAAGAGTTATCTTTTTAGGTCAGAGTGCAGGTGATAAAGGGTGGTTAGATTTTAAGTTAAGATGATGTTAATAATGATGAAATAATTGGTTTAGAAAAGTAAGAACCATGCAAACATCTGACTGTTCCTATGAGGGCTGAAAGATACCATCATCTGCTCTGCCCAATACCACTCTCCAAAACTTTACAAAACTCATTTGCTGTTTTGCTCAGCATTCCCAGGTAATAACTGAGACAAAAGTGGAATTTCCTAATTTCCTAGGAAAGGGCCAGAAATATCTTCTGACAGGAACAGGAAGCATAAAAATATCTCTCAGGAGAGCACCAATTGTTTAGAGATTTCTAGCTTGTGTTTGGGGCTGCAGCAGAGGTGCTTGGAGCACCAGAAGCTCTGCAATCAGCAGTTCACAGTGACTCTGAGGCAGGTGTGTGTAACACAGAGACACTGCCTAGGAAGCACTAATTTGAATGAGACTTTGGGCAACATTTTGGAGATCCGTCATGATTTAGAATATCAGCTTGGAAGCGCCCAGTATCATGATTCTCAAACACTGTAGAGCAAAGAATTCCCTTTTTCTCTTTCTACATGAGGGAAATCTCAAATAGAATTCACCTATGAAACTGATTAAAAAGATACACTGGTTAAAGGAAGCAGAGTCCCTGCTTCTTGCTGCTCACACTCCCACACCCTAAGTTGTACCTGAGGCAGGGCATTTTCATGAAACCTCAGTTTGAAAGCTACTGATTTAGTAGGTCTTGTGTTAAAAGGTCTCTAAAGAGATTTTTCCCTATGATGTATTTACAGTTCTACAATTGTATTGCAATAATATAGTACAATTCTACAGTAGCACCTCTGACTCCTCTGTCATCCTTGCTCTCCAAAACATGGCAAGTCATCTAATAAAATCTCTGCAATGACATCAGCATCTGTTTTCTCTGTTGTAGACCATGGCCACCATCTAAATCCAGACCCTTCTTACTTTCTCCTGGACAATTACCAATACATGTTACTCTGGTTCCAGGCTTCCTGTTGCCTACTGCCTTATCCGTCCAATAGCCCTTTTCCAGATCAGTGTTGATGAATTCTCATTGAGCTTCTTTATGGTTTGAAGTTTTCAGTGACTCATTGTTGTCCAGTCCCACCAATTTGGACTATCTCCCTTTTCAGAAGAACCTTGTGTCTTTGATCTTTATTTATCTGATCCCCTCAGCTTGAATTTTCCTCAGTCTTAAAGATTCAACTTAAATGTCACCTATTCCATGAAGTCACCTATGAACTTCCCACTAGAAGTGAATATTCCTTCTAAACCCTCCTAAATAAGAGTTTTGATAACATACCAATTTAGTTGTCGTACACCATTAGTTACTTATTTTATCTCTTTGACTGTGTTCTATGCATCCTTGTAGCATACAAAGCAAGTTGCTGAGGTAGTAGGTACCCTTTGGAAATAAGAAAACAAAAACATTGATGCTGATCAATCAAGTGTCTCTGGACACCTAAGGAATACAAAGTGGCAATATAAGACTGAATATACTGTTCTTCATATTTCAAAATATCTAATAAAATTAATTGTGACATGCTCATAGAAAAATACAACTGAACTGAAACGCTAAATTTTTGTGTTTGTTTTGCTTTTGGCTGAAGTTAATACAGAGTGATAACACATTATTTTATCAGAAGCTCTCTTTTGCTGTTATAAATTACTTTGCCTCATTAAAAACTGAGATACTGCATAACATACTTCCCTTGGTAGGTGTTATTGACTCAATTATGTGTACCGCTCCCTGCCCTACCCCCATCCAATTCATATGTTAAAGTTCTGTGCATGATATCAGTGTATTTGGATGTAGTGCATATAAAGAGGTAATAAAGGTTTAGTGAGATCATAAGGGTAAGTCCTTAATCTGATAGAACTGATGTTTTTATGAAAGAGGATGATCTCACTCTCTCTCTTTCTCTCTCTCTACATGTGCACAGAATAAAGGCCATGTGAGGACTCAAAGAGAGGATGGTCATTTACAAGTCAGGAAGAGAGCTCTCACCAGAAACCAATCCTGACAACTTGATTCCAGACTGCTAGGCTCCGGAAAGGTGAGAAAATAAATTTCTATTGTTTAAATCTCCCAGTCTGTGCTATAACATCATGGCAGCCCAAGCAAACTACTACAGTAAGCAAAACAGTTCCAAACCAGAGACTAGAGGAACAGGAGAAGCAGTAGAGATTCTTGGGCCTGACGATCTGGGGAAGCACTGCTCTAACACCTTCCTTTCTCCAAGGTTAACAACAGACCCCACAAGTGACTGCTGGCAGAGCTGTCCTAGTTCGGGAGGGCAGAGGCTACCTGGGTTTGTTCCAGATGGAATCACTGATGCCTTGCCTGGTTCCTCTCAGCTCTTAGCCACTTTGAGCTGAGTGAGTAACTCACTTATTTCAGACATGTTATTTTATTAATATATAGTGCTTGAAAATTCCTAGGAAAGAAGTTAACAGCCTATATGTCTTTTAGGTCTGACTTGAAACCTGCAGTTTCTAAGCTCCCTTTCTTTCCATACTGTCATTTATAGAGAAAAAAAAAAAATTGAAAGATAAACAGTTTCTAAGCCTTCACTCAGTTTTCTTATAGTGGACATACTTTGTCTAATCACTTCCCCTGAGTCTCTGCCTTTACTACAGTTCAAGTTCTTTCTTTAGCTTTCTATCAAGGTCTTTCAAGTTATAGGTTCCTAATGTAAACTCAGGATGCCACTGAAGCGACTAATGTTTAGCTTAGGTGGAGATAAATAAATACATACACATTCAGATATTATGTCAATCTTTAAGGCTTTTCTGCCCAAAGAAGAACCTCCCATTGTTACTGAGATGATAGAGTGAGTTTACTCTGGAACTTGAAAAACAAGTCAAAGTATAAACATACCACTAATTCAGTGTTCTTTAAATAAACTCATCAGCTACTAAGACCACTCTGGCATTCCTGGATGATACCGGGGACCCTTGTTAGCTGAGCAACTGTAAGACACTCTGAGATTTAGAAACAGATGTTAGAGGATATTTACAAGACAGAGATTAAAAGCTTGGAGTCAGATTCCCTGTGTTGTAACCTTGAATGAGTAACTCAATTTTTTATTCAACTTCTATACGACTCAGTTTCCTCATCTGTAGACTAATAGTGCTAATAGTAGTACCTTCCTCATTATGCTACGAGCAAAACTAATAATAGAGTGTCTCAAACAATGCCTAGGACACAGCAAGTGCTAAGCAGGTGCTTAGGCATTAAAAGAATGACAGCTGTCCTGTAAGGTTGTTATAAAATAACAAGGGGCCCTCTCAGGGCTGAGGCTGCATCAGAGAGACCTGGAATCATCCAGGAGGGTGGGGACTACTCCACTGATGCAGGAAGAGACAGAGGCTCTGTCTCAGGAGCACTTTCCTGCAAGTCTCAGCCCTGTCTAGAAAAGCACTAGCTTGAGGACTAGCCTTGGCAATTTTCATTTTGGGGAACTAGCTCTTCCAAATCTCTTGTCAGTATCTTTCTAGTTTATATCAGAGACCATACTCCTCCCTCCCCAAAGTCACATCATCCTCCCTATAGAAAGCCTCCCTTATTAGCAAAAGAAACATTATAATCCCACTATTTTGAGTCTGGAAATACCCTGTTTTCAAGAAGACTCCATGAGTAAATTCTCCCCATCTCCACTCCCTTCCTCTGAAGGACACAGAGTCTCCAGTGGTCCTGTTCCTAGGCTGCATGTGCTGGGAGGAGAGTAGTGTAGGAGAGAGTAGAAACCTTCCCTCTCATTTCATGTCTTTCTTGACATCCCCATCCGGAACACCTACTATGTGCTCGCCAGGCTTTCAGGAAGTGATGTTCGAAGCAGCGGTTTTCTTTGAAGCTTGAATTTTATTCTGAAGTGTACCTTTCCAGGTCAGGCACTAGTACTGGGGGGAACCTGTAAGCTCTCTCACTAGCCTCTTGCAGCCATGATTTAGTTTTATATTTTAGGCCTCTTTGTAATTACGTCAAAAACACTTCCTTTTCTGGATTCTCAATTTCCTGAAGTCCATTAAAGTCTAAGCCCAGCTGCACTTTTGAGACTAGTGGTTCTCATCCTTTAATGTGCCTGTGAACAACCTGGGCATCTGGTAGAAAATGCAGATTCTGATTCTTGAGTGGGACCTGGGAGTCTGCATGCCCAACACCAGCCCATGTGCTGCTGGCGCTGCTGCCCTTGGGCCATGCTTGGTGTCTCCATGACGTCAACTCCTCCTCCCCATAGTCATTCACGCTCCTGGGCAATTCTGATACACTGACGATTCTGATTTCCAGAAAGGTCCTTTCAAAAAATATTTGCTTTCAAATGTTGAGTTCTGATTTCTGCCCAGGCTAGAAAAGGCTATCAAATTAGGCTTCCTCTTTACCTTATCATAAAGGCTCAGTTGGGAGCAGCGATACTGTGTCTATTATAATACAGTGATTTCAGTTGATGTTTATGATGAGTCAGTAATCTCTCACTGGCTCTTCCTTCCTTTTGCAGAGTGAAAAGACAGTCTCCTCTCTGGACCCTCGGTCACAGGTCACTTAAGTGTTAGAAGACACATGGACACGAGTCCCCATGTCCCTCATCTTGTCTATTGTCATACTTCCTGTTTTTCCATGTGGAGCTTAATGCTTAGAGTCACCCTGAAGTGTCTGGAGGGGCAGACAGCAGTATCCAGGAACCCTGATGTGGGAGACTGTAAATGTTCATTGGGTACACTTAGGTCTCTGTCCTGGATACTGCCTGGGAACCTCCTGGGTGAGTCACTTTGGAAAGGCTCATGTCCATGGCTGGGCCAGTGCTCTGTTCTGCATTCCATCCTCAGTCCTGCCCCTGGGGTTCTGAGGAAGCAGGAACAAGGACTCTGTTAAACCATTCCCATCCACCCTCTTCACCAGATCAGGACCCCATGTTTCCCTCTACATCTTTGGGTTCTAACTAGGACAGAAGCTGGACTCTGAGTGATTCTGTTCCTTAAGTTGGCTTCTCTTTAACAGTTTATAATTTGATCTATTTATTAGACAATTATAGAACTTTGTTGGTTGCATTAACCTTGACTTTGTTAATTTTGTTATATTCTTTTCTAGTCACCCTGGGAGGTGAAGGGACTTGTTCAGGTTCCTTTAACTGATAAGGGTGATATGATTGTCAGTGGCATGGCCAAGAACCAGAATAGTTAGTTCCAGACTCACAGTTCAGTGCTTTTTCCCACTCTACTCAATTCTGGGAGACTTTCCTATTGATAATTCAACTTAAGGTTAACTAGAAACAGTAAAGAGTGAAGTGATAGTATATTGCATGCATGCCTGCTTAGTCATGACTGATTCTTTGCAACCCTATGGACTATAGCCCGCTAGGCTCTTCTGTCCATGGGATTCTTCAGGCAAAAATACTGGAGTGGGTTGCCATTTCCTCCTCTAGGGATAGTATATTAGAAGTAATAAGTTTTTTTTTTTTCCTTAAAGATATCTATATCTATCTATCTATCTATCTATGTATCAGTTCAGTTCAGTTCAGTCGCTCAGTCGTGTCCGACTCTTTGCGACCCCATGAATCGCAGCACGCCAGGCCTCCCTGTCCATCACCAATTCCCGGAGTTCACTGAGACTCACATCCATCGAGTCAGTGATGCCATCCAGCCATCTCATCCTCTGTCAGCCCCTTCTCGTCCTGCCCCCAATCCCTCCCAGCATCATGGTCTTTTCCAATGAGTCAACTCTTTGCATGAGGTGGCCAAAGTACTGGAGTTTCAGCTTTAGCATCATTCCTTCCAAAGAAATCCCAGGGCTGATTTCCTTCAGAATGGACTGGTTGGATCTCCTTGCAGTCCAAGGGACTCTCAAGAGTCTTCTCCAACACCACAGTTCAAAAGCATCAATTCTTCGGCACTCAGCCTTCTTCACAGTCCAACTCTCATGTCCATACATGACCACAGGGAAAACCATAGCCTTGACTAGACGGATTTTTGTTGGCAAAGTAATGTCTCTGCTTTTGAATATGTTATCTAGGTTGGTCATAACTTTCCTTCCAAGGAGTAAGGGTCTTTTAATTTCAAGGCTGCAGTCATATATATATTACTGTTGATGTTTAGTCACTAAATCATATCTGACTCTTTGGGGACCCCATGGACTATAGCCCTCCAGGCTCCTCTATTCATGGGATTTCCCAGACAAGAATATGGGATCGTCATTTCCTTCTCCAGGGGCTTCCTGACCCAGGGATCAAACCTGTGTCTCCTGCATTGGCAGGCAGATTCTTTACCACCAGGGCTCAATGGTAAAGAATCCACCTGCAAAGTGGGAGACCTGGGTTCGATCCCTGGGTCGAGAAAATCCCTTGGAGGAGGGCATGGCAACCCACTCCAGTATTCTTGACTGGAAAATCCCCATAGAGGAACTTGGTGGGCTATAGTCCATGGAGTTGCAAAGAGTCAGACATGACTGAGCAACTAAGCACAGCACACATATGTAAAACACTTAATGATTCCCAGTTCTAAAGCTAAAGATGATTAAGTCCCTTGAAACAATTTGAAAGAAAATAAGGCTGGAAGTCAGAAGACATGATTCCTGGCACTGCTGCTTGTGAGCTTTGTGTCCTTGAGTGAAGCACCTCAACCCCTCTAAGACTCAACTTCCTTACCTATAAAATGAGAGGGTTTGAATCCCTAAACTCCCCTTCCGGATCTAATATCCTGTGATCCCTTTGATTTTACAGTTCCCACTGCAAGGTCCAATAGAGTTACACATCCAGTGATAACCACCCACTGGCTGGCATTCAAACAGGTCTCCTCTATGCTGAACTCTGTGCTGCAGTAGAGGCTTCAGGGCTTGTCTCTGGTTTAAGTCGCATTTCAAGGTGTCTGCCGGCATTAATCACAACAGACAATAATTCCAAGGGAACAATACAGAATGAGGCAATCATTCATGCACCACAAAGAAACACTGGCCGGTCTCCAGGCTTTCAGACTCAGTTCAGCCTCCAAATAACAGGCACTTAGCACCTCACCTGTGACCTGAGGATTGACAGAATCACAGATGACAGAACCGCTCTGCTGTTCCCAGACTAATAGCATACCAACAGGAAGAGAGGTTACACTTAGGGCACACTTAGCTTGTCAGATTATAGCCCTGTTTATCAAAGAGTAGCATACACACTGGGACTGTGAATCTTGAAAGGCACTATAGAATAATTCTGCTATGGAAGAAGAAGCCAGCCATGATTTTAAACCCTGATTTTGCTCTGGCTCTTGTGATTCTAAATGGTTCTACAGCCCTGGCATCCCATAATTCAAAGCTTTGCTAGACAGTTGTCTTGCCTTCTGCTGGTGTCTATAAAATGCATCCTTTGGTCCCACATTTAGCTTTTTAGAGCTGCTCAGTGCAGGGTGCCATGCTGTAGTTCACTTTGTAAACAGACAACAGCATAGCACGTAGCAGTCACGTCCACGGTGAATTTAAGTGAGGACGTCTTTGATCCCTGGACATCCCGATCTCCTTTAAAGCAGCCATGCCCCTCCCTGTAATGGAGGGCATAATTTCAAAATAAATATTAATATAGAGTCTGCACTGTGCTCGAGAGTCCTGTTAGCTGTAGAATGCAGCACGGATCACTGCTCTAGTCTCCAAGAGACTTGGGCTAATGCAGCTTTTAATGTTATGGGATTTCTCCAACTCATTGGTTCCCATGGAGTCATAAACGTTGATACTTGACTCCATTTAGGTAAACACTAGAATCTCTAGCTTCCAAGAAAACACAACACACAAACTAAGAAATTCCTGGAAGTGAAAAGAGGGCCATATTGCATGTTACTCAATATGACCACTCCTCTCTTTTTTTTTTTTTTAAGAATTTATTTCTTTGTGTATTTTTTTTTCCTTTACGTACAGGATTTGGGCTTTAATATGGACATTTTCCCACTACCATTCATCTTCGGAATGCTGTTTTCCCCAAGTTTCTCAGGATAAAAAGACTCAGATTCAGAGCTGCACTGCTGGCAGCTGAATTTCATTAAGACTTTGATGGGAAACTTAAGTTGGAATTACAAACATCTGTGGTTAAACTTCCCTTTAGTAAACCATTTCCCAGAATTTAACTGTACCACACGAGGAGCAAAAAGAAAAAACAGCTGAAAAAAGAATGCTGCTCTTTGGCAAATGCTGGAGTAGATACTTAAATATTCTTCTATGTGATGACTATATCTCAGTCAAGTAGCAGATTACCTGCTTTAGAAAACACGTAAGTGATTGTTTGGAAATGCTAAGTTTTGGAACTCAGAGCATGTGCTGATGATCTGATTTTAATGGTTTCTGATCAATCAAATGTCTCAGGATTATGTCTGGCCATCATTATTTGGTTACTTTGAGCAAGGAAAAACTCCATTCCTAAAGGAGAGGAGTATTGTGGCATTATATGTTTAAGGAAATTATAACAAGTCAGATTTGAGAATTTAATTATTAATGGGGGAAAAAAGTTATAGTCCTTGTCATATCAAATTTATTGCGTTTTTTCTTTTTGTTTAACTTTTTCGAGATTTTGAAAAATTCATTTTTTTTTCTTAACTACTCAGATTCCTGGGGAAAGGTTATGTTTAAAGAACCATTAGGGATACAATGATTATAATAATTAAGCTAGTTTCCTTCTCCAATGTTGAATAATCAACAAATTTGTAAGCCAAAGTTGAGAGTAATCAAATTTACAGAATAAATAAAAATTTAGATGAAAATAAGCAAATACTACAAACATAAATTTGCAGGTAGATAAAAACAGATAGTGGAAGGAAGAGGGTGAGGAGGGAAGGAGAGAAGAGAGAATGAGGGCAAACGTTGCATTAGGCAGCTTCTATACATAATTTCACTTAAATTTCACAAATAAGGCAAATACATTTGTACTCATTTTAAACCAAACAAACCAAGCCTCTGAGCTAATCTGCCTAAAAGTCAAACAGCTAGAAAGCAGGGGAGCTAGATTCCTACCACATCTGTCCGGCCAGATGCGCACATTACGCCTTTGATGAAAGGTGAATTTCAAATGTAAAGCAGAGGACTGCAAATAAACAGTCTTCAGGCTGAACTGGACCATCAGCTGTGCTTCCCTCAGGGCATTAAAAAAATTGAGTCAGCAATTTCACTGAAGAATCCACATTCTATCTTCTCGTTAAACACAGAGGTGGGTGCCCCCAGGAGAGGCACGCTTCCTCTGCTGTTTCTTGGGCCCCATCACTCATAGGACATGTTCCTTTCACTGCCCAGTTGTTTTTTGCTTGGCCTCTATAAAAATCTGAGCTTCAAAACTTTCTCTGTCCCATAGGATCAGCAATTCTGTTTCTAGGTATATACCCAAAAGAACTGAAAGAAGAAACTCAAATGGATAATTGTAGACCAATGTTCATAGCAAAACTTTTCATAGCAGCCAAAAGGTAGAAACAACTCAATGTCCACCAACAGGTAAATGGATAAACAAAATGCGATATACACATAGAATAGAATATCATTCAGCCTTAAAAAGGAATGAAATTTGGACACATGCTACAAAATGGATGAAGCTTGAACACGTTATAGTGAGTGCAGTAAGGCAGATAAGAAAAGACAAGTAGATTCCACTTATATGAGATACCTAGAGTAGAATGGTGGCTGCCAGGGCCTGGGGAAAAGGCTAATGGGAATTATTGTTTAATGTATACAGTATTGAGTTTCAGTTGGGAAGATGAAAAAGCTTTGAGATGGATGGTGGTGATGATGATGGATGGCAATGGATGATGATGAATGGTGAATGTACCTGATGTCATTTACAAATGGTTAAAATAGTAAATTTTGTGTATATTTTACCACAATTAAAATTTTTTCTTCTGGTTACATCTGAGAACTTTAGGATCACAGCAAATGGAATTCTCTGTTTTTCAGCAATCTTATAATAAATTCTGTAATATAGGCCATGTAATTTGTGCTATTCATCTAGCAGGTCAGGTGTCAGTTGCTCAGTCATGTCCGACTCTTTGCGACCCCATGGACTGTATCCCGCCAGACTCCTCTGTCCATGGAATTCTCCAGGCAAGAATACTGGAGTGGGTTGCCATTTCCTTCTCCAGGGGATCTTTCCAACCCAGGGATTGAACCCAGGTCTCCTGTATTGCAAGCAGATTCTTTACCATCTGAGAGCCACCAGGGAAGCCCTGCATAAATGGTCTTTGAATGGTATTTTATATACCTTCATTTTATTCCCAAACTTTGACAAAAATTATTTCCACATATAGTTCTATTTACCTAGCCACACTTTCCTAGATACTCTTGCAAGTTGAATTACTTTCATAAACTCCTTCCTAGCTGTGCCACTTACCAGGTAGGATGCCTGGGCAAATGCTCTGTGCCTCAGTTTCCATGTTTGTAAAATGAGATGATGACTATGCCAGTCTATTGAACTGTTATGAGGGTTAAAGGAAGTAACTCATGGCAAGTGCTTAGGCCAGTGTCCGACACATGGTAAATACTCAATGAATGTCATCTATAGGCCACGGTATTACCATTATTATTATTGTTGTTGTTGTTACTATATGCCAGTTCTTCTAAAATAATGTTTCCTACGAGCCTTCTTCAGTGTTTGATGAGTGGCTGTGCTCTGCTCTCCTACCCCAGGAGTAGTACTTTTTCTATATTACCCCCATGGCATTAGTGATAGTCATTCTTACAGAACATGAATTCATTCTGCTTTATATAGTGGCTATATATATATCTTTCTATCCTAGATTGCTTACTCCTTGAGGGTTGGAATGTGACTGCTTTTTTTTGTGTTCCTCCTGGCCCTTGCTTTATTGCTGTTTACATGGCAGAACTCAAAACCTCCTCTTTGGAGGATATTGAATGAAATAGGCTTCCCAGGTGGCACAGTGATAGTGAATCTGCCTGCCAAATGCAGGAGATGCAAGAGACACAGGTTTGATCCCTGGGATGGGAAGATCCTCTGGAGTAGGAAACAGCAACCCATTCCAATATTCTTGCCTGGGAAATTCCACGGACAGAGGAGCCTGGTGGGCTACAGTCCATGGGGTCACAGAGAGTCAGACAGAGTCAGACCGACAGAGCACACACACATAAGTGAATGAAATAATGACTGCGTGTCAGGGTGGATGTGAGGGTGTCAAATTACCAACCACACTGTTGAAGAACGGTACAGAATGATGGCCCAGGCCAGTGACTGGAAGTCTTAGTGTGAATTCTACAGAGCCTCTTTCAAAGTCTGGGAGCAAGATAAGGAAAAGGAAAGCAGATAGTGAAAGAGATTCTAAGCTGTCTTTTAATAAACATACTGCAGTCCTTTAGTGGCCAGGCACCTAACTATGTGTTGGAGTACAGGATCACAAATAGACCATGAAGGGAGTCTAGAAGAAAAGTACATCAGAATGAGTCTCCTTCATAGTGCTTGTCTTTAGCAAGCAGGTTTGTCTTATGCAGGGTATACTTGTACATGCAGTTCATGGGGCACAATTTTCTTGGAGGGAAGCTAACAGCAGCAGCAGCAAAACCCAGGAGATAAACTAGGTTTATTAGGAGATAAACTCCTGTTTTCCCCTGTCAGAGAAGTTTGCTCAATATTGTCATTTATTTCCCTTATTTTCTCAATAACCTACCAAAGGCAGTAACAGTGCTGTGGCACTCCACCACTTCACACTTTGCCCCTCCAGCAGAGTCCCCATTCTCCTTCTGAGTCTTTGGGTGGCTTCTTTCCAGCCACAAAAAATATAAACAAATGGTGATATTAAGTAAAACAGCACCATAAAGTCCTGAGAAATATGCCCAACTAATGGTTTCTTTTAATCAACCTCTGACCTAGAGTTTGTGACCTTGTTTAACTCCTGCTTCTTTCTGATAGACAAGAATGTCACTCTTTCCAAGGACACTTGGATACCCTCCTCTGGGGATGTTACTCTCTCTGTCCCTGCATCCCCGCCTGTTCTTCTGCGTCTCCATATTGGCCACGAAGATTTGTGCCTAGTTTCAATTGTGCCTATTATTCACTTGTATAATAAAATTAAGACTTTGTTTTCTTAAATGTGGAATATTAGGATACTAAATCTACTTTATGACACTACCTAGTTTCCCCTTTCCCCACCCCTACCTACTGAAAATCATTGTTGTCACCAAATACTCAGGAATAATGGACTCAGTAAATTATCTGCTTATATAAAAAAACAAAGCTAGTGTTTTCCTCACCTAGATAGTGAGGAAATCCTGCCAACTAGCACAGAGTTACCCATGGGTGCTCCTCTTTTCACATTCTCTGCATCCTGAGGGAAGCTTGTGCTTATTTTAGAAGGTAGGGAGGGGCCTTCCTTCTTGGTCAGCCAGCACATCCCATCCTTTTCCTCAATGTACATTTAGTGCGTATGTTCTCCAACTCACACTGTGCACCAGTGTGCCTACCTCTGTGCTGAGGGTGGAGGGCTCAGGGGTGGAGAGGATGTCAGTCCTGCTATGGAGGAGCATGGGGGAGCCTTAGAAAGACCACCAGCCTAGCACCTTCCACTGCTCCATGCTTGCGTTAATATTTTTCTTCCCTCCCTTTGAAGGCAAATTGAGGAATAACCATTTATATACACATATATATACACACATGTATATATCCAATTCAAATAAAATGAATATTTTTAGACTATCCTTCCATCCACTTCTCGAACCTCCCACGAATAATGTTCTGTATGAACCCATGTTCTCTTTCTATAGATGAAAATACAGCCTCCTGAACCAATTCATCAGAGTGGCTGTACCATGTTATTAAATCTCCAGAATGTATTTGATTTCAGGTCTCCTTCCTGGCTATAAAGAGCATGGGAAACCCGACTGGTGGGGCACTGGGATCGCTGTGGGACCACAGGCTGACTGGAGGCATTATGTGAAACTATGCAGTGGGAACATAATTACCCCAATCCCACCCTTTCTACATCATATACTTTGAATGACTAATAGCTTCTTTCTGTTTCCCTAAACCAAAAACCTCAATGGGCATTCTGAACCTATTAGTCTCTGACAGTGTTACAAATTTAACTCACTACAGGACATTCTTTTTGATTGAAAAGGTACAGACAAGCAATATTAAGTAAAATAGCAGCATAAAAATAAACTTCTGAGAAATATTCCCAAATAAGGGTCTCTTTCAGTCCAATAATCCATGTATTGCTCATAATAATAATAAAGACAACACTTGGGATGTATAAAGCATTTCCAGTCAGTCACTGTGTTAAGCCCTCTATGTATTTTATCTAATTTCATCACAGTTAGTATATGAAGTATGATGTAGACATCAGTAACTTCTCTAAGCCTCAGTTTCTTTATCTGCAAGTTGGGCATCTGTAGTTTGCTCAAGGTAAGGAGCACAGAAGCTAAAATTTGAGCTTGGGATCATCAGACTGCAAAGCCTGCAATCTAAAACTCTGATGTGCTGACTTCATATTATTTCACTGGGTATGTGAGGGCATAAGAAATTGTTTGGGGTTTCAGCAATAAATTTAAGTTTCCCTAAGAATAAAATAATGATTTTCTTACTTTTTGTGAGAGGAGAATTACAAAAAGTTATGTGCGCCTGTCTTTTTAGAATTAGCAGGTAAAAATACAGAATGCCCAGATAAACTGAATTTCAGATCAACAATGAAAAATCTTTTTAGCATAAATACATCTCATGAAATATTTGAGATATAAATAAAAATCTATTTGTTGTTTTTCTGAAATTCAAATTTAATTGGGTGTCCTGTATTCTGTCTGGCATTCCTACTCTTAAGTCAAGCATTTCATCCTGGAACTTTCCACACTCAAAGCAACAGGTGGAGATAATGCTTCCTGAGGGGTTGATTCCAAGCCTGTAGAGAAGTGAAGCCTTCCCACTGTGTGGAGTGTCTCCCGATCTGGCTTCTCTCCGAATCTGAGTACAAAGTTGACTAGAAGGCATGCCTCTCTTTCTCATGGGGATTACATTTCACATCACAATAGGGGTTAGTATGCTCTGGCCCTACCCATCCTCCCCTCATTTTAGGGTGTGGGTAGAGCTCACTCCTGGAGAAGGACCATCTTCACGCAGCATATCTTATCAGTAGTAATTAATAAAGCTACAGTTATACTAACAATTAGTAGGACTAGTAGCAATAATCCAGACTTCAGTGCTGTTAGAAATGGCATCAATCCACATAATAGCTTTGGTTCTACAGTTGCTGTAACCATAGCTATAGGGTGTGTGTATGTGTGTCTTCTTAGGTCAACTGCTCTTTTTTTTCCCATGAACTTAGGTGACTTCATTTTCCTCCTACTTAGCATCCCCCACGCACTGGACACGCTATTGTCTGTCTTGGCTAAAGGAGCTTTTAAATCACTTACTCTGGATCCATCTTCCTTTACCCAATTTCTACACTTTGGTTATGTTTTCAATGTAAATGCTATTGCAAGGAATTCAAACAACAGCTCTTTGACTATCATCAATAGCATATATTCATCATGAGGCTTGACTTTCATCATGACCTCTTGTTTCTGGAATATAATGGCCCCTGTCTATTTAAGGTATTTGCTCTGCAGTTTCCTAACAGCTTCTTTGGTGCCCTCACCCACCCCTCACCCTCCCCTGTTGCTGAGGACCTTCTGATTAATTTGTGACCGAAAGATTGGCTGCGCACTGCTGTTCCTACTGTCCTAATATCACGGAGAGGAGGAGCAGGAAGCCAGTGGCAGGGCACGCACATTATGAGGTGTGACTTGACAAAAATGCCTCTACTGGAACATACAAACGGCAGAAAGTCACAGAAGTGCCGCTGTGGCCCTAGGTGAGAGTCTAGCCTACTGACTCAGAGTATTCAGGACACGTGCCCTTTTGCCAGCTCGAACAAGGACGTGTTCCAAAGTCTCCGCTCTCAACTCACAAAGTCCAAATCCAAAGTACAAAGTAAAACTCTTTATTTCAAGTTTCTGAACTGACCTCGTCCAGGTGAAACTCTCAAGGCGGGTGGAAAAGGGAAGGCGGGGGAGGAGAACAACGAGTGTGGCACACGCAGCACGGGGCGCAGGTGCCCCAGTCGGGTGACAACGGCAGGGGCACTGTACCTTGGGAGCAGGCGGCAGGCTTCCGGGAGCCACGCGGGGCTCGCTGGTCTCAGGCGGGTCTAGTCGGCCGAACGCTGAGCTCCCTTCGATGTCAAAAGGGAAGGCGCTGCCGTCCCCAGACGCGGCGCGGGAGCAGGCGGCGCCGCAGAGGAGCCACAGGGGCAGGACTGCGCACCAGGCTGAGCTCAAAGCCATCTCTCCGCTGACATCCGACAGGGCTCGTCCAGGGGCTCGGCCACTCTTAGTCCTTGCCAGTCCCCGCTGTGATGCGGTGGTGCCTCGCTTATGGTACCTTCTCTGCGTCTGCGGTATCCAGATGTGGGAACTCAGGGCAGCCCCGGGAGCAACTTAGTAGAAAAAGGGAGAGTGAGAGAGTAAGCTAGAGCCGGCCTCCCTCCCTGCCTCCCTCTCTCTTCTTTCTCTCTCCCCTCTGTTTCCCTCTCTCACTTTCTCTCTCTCTCCCCAGAGACACTGGCTAAAGAATGTACAGATGGATGAAGCTAAAGCTCAGCATGGAGCGGCGGATGGGTTTGGGACGAGCCCGGGAGCGGAGGCCACCTCCTGTCCCCGGCGGTCGGGTGGGGACTAAGGGTTGCGCTGCCCTGGCTTCCTTCCCACACCCATTCTTACCACTCCCTTTTTACCTTCTCTTCCAGGACCTCCCCCTCCAAGCTGGTCTTTCAGGCACTCTGGCTGGGCCTTTCCTGGCGTCCTCCCCTCCCCTCTCAGTTTGGAGCCCCTCCAAGTGCCCCAGATGAATATTCAGCTTTTGTAATTGCTTCCTCACTTCTCTTATTTATTTAGCTAAGGTGCCGGATGTCTTATCTATATTTATGCAGATCTTTTATGTGGCCCCGCTGGTTTGCAGGAAAGTGGGTGGGAAAGGGATTCGGGCTGGAGCCAGAGGTGGATGCTCCCAGATGGCAGGGGAGAGGGCACCCACTTCCTTGGGCAGCTTTCTCCTTTTCTAGGGATAGGCTGCTGCGGTCTTTGTGCTCATACCTTCCCTGGAGACTGGCTGGCCACCCTCTTCCTCCCAATAGTCCTCACCCAGAGGGCTTGGGAAAAGAATATCTTTCACTCCAGCGCTGGAAAATGACTTCATTACTCAAATGCATGAACTTTTATTTACAAAGAACATCTTGTTTTCCTCCTAAAGCGGTGCTTTGTAAGGGGCCCGAAACAAGGCTTGCAGTGTATGAGCCTGTCAAATATACTGCCTATAGCCCGACCTCTTCCTCTTGGCCTGTAATCTCATGCCTACTACATCTGTCTGTCATGTAACCTTTCCAAGACTTTGGGGTGAAGTTGAGCTACAGTTATGTTGGGGTACCCATGTGGATGGGTCGGTGGCCCCTACAGCTAAGATACCTTTGCATTCATGGGCTTTATAAGGAGCTTTAAACATTTCCATGAGACCCAAACATGTCTTTAAAAGGATTAGATGAGACACTCATACAATGACACTTAAGTTCTGAGGTGTTTGAAATCACTCACAATTGTCGTGCAATAAAACATTTCAATAAACCTGTTAGCTCTATTTATAGGAAAAAAATCATTTTATCTAAGACACTTAAGTTCTGAGGTGTTTGAAATCACTCACAATTGTCGTGCAATAAAACATTTCAATAAACCTGTTAGCTCTATTTATAGGACAAAAATCATTTTATCTAAGGATATACAAAGCAGCCATTTATTTTGCACCTATCATATGCCAGATACTTTGCATGTGTTATTTGTAAGCCTCACAGCATTTTTGCAAAATAGGACTATTATTTCTTTTTTATAGAATTAAAAAGGGAGGTTCTGAAAGACTAGGACATTTGCCCATCACACAGCTGGTAGAAAGCTGGACTCAGTTCTCACTGATTCCAAAACTATCTTTCACATTTATACCACACTGAAACTTGCGAAATAAAGGCCACAAATTCAGAGACAGAAGAGATGACATGTCCATTTTTTTGGAGTACCTTCTAGGTGTCAAAAGTTTGCATTATGTAATTTATTTCCATTTTCACTATAATGAGGTAAGTATTGTTATATACATTTGGTAATAGGTATGTGGTAAAAGTACTACTAGAACAGGTAAATCTGATGCTAAAGTCGTTGATTTTTCAAGAACAAAATGGTATAGTGCAAAAGTACCAAAGCTGGAAGAAGCAAAAAGCTTTCCTATATCCCAAAGTATCTGTAATGTTCTCATTTTAAGATATAAAAATAGTATTGTAATGAACCATTAAGCTAATTTACGATCATCTTCTTCCACATAAGCTGGTTAACTTGCTAAATTAAGTAAAAGAACTTAAGCATATATATTTGGTTTGGTTGGTTCTTCAAGAAACTTATTTTGGGAGACAAGATGACCAGACTCTAAAGGGGAAAAGCTTGATGCTCAAATATCCTGTCCCACTCTCAGTTAAAAAAAAAAAAAACTTTCAATATAGTAATTTTTATTATTGTTACTATTATTTATGTACATATAATATTCTGACTTCAGACATAGACCTCATCAGTACACAGAAGCTGTTCACATTTGTTTCCTGAAGGATTATGTCCTGTCCTTCGTTTAATGTCAATTAACTGCACACTTTTTGTTTCATTCAGAGTCTCTTTTTCCTGCTTGCCAGGTAGTGTTCAGATTCTCTGAGAGCCCTGAGCAGTGGGGGTAGAAATACACTTATTCAAGACATACGAGCTTTTAATTTTTTGTTAAATGTGTACTTCTAACTCTTCCTCCTCGTCTTCTTTCTACAGATACTACTATTATTTTTTTGTGTGTGTGGTGAATATCATATTTTTTCTTTTTTTTTTCTAATTTTATTTTATTTTTAAACTTTACATAATTGTATTAGTTTTGCCAAATATCAAAATGAATCCGCCACAGGTATACCTGTGTTCGCCATCCTGAACCCTCCTCCCTCCTCCCTCCCCATACCATCCCTCTGGGCCGTCCCAGTGCACCAGCCCCAAGCATCCAGCATCGTGCATCGAACCTGGACTGGCAACTCGTTTCCTACATGATATTTTACATGTTTCATTGCCATTCTCCCAAATCTTCCCACCCTCTCCCTCTCCCACAGAGTCCATAAGACTGTTCTATACATCAGTGTCTCTTTTGCTGTCTCGTACACCGGGTTATTGTTACCATCTTTCTAAATTCCATATATATGCGTTAGTATACTGTATTTATGTTTTTCCTTCTGGCTTACTTCACTCTGTATAATAGGCTCCAGTTTCATCCACCTCATTAGAACTGATTCAAATGTATTCTTTTTAATGGCTGAGTAATACTCCATTGTGTATATGTACCACAGATTGCTTATCCATTCATCTGCTGATGGACATCTAGGTTGCTTCCATGTCTTGGCTATTATAAACAGTGCTGCGATGAACATTGGGGTACACGTGTCTCTTTCCCTTCTGGTTTCCTCAGTGTGTATGCCCAGCAGTGGGGTTGCTGGATCATAAGGCAGTTCTATTATTTTTGAGACAAAGCAAGTAATACACAGGAACATGCGTTTTGTATGAATGAAAATAGGCTTCAAATCCTAGGTTTGTTTACAGTGGTTCTGGGAGCTTGACAGAACTTGGTCTCTCTGAATGTCAGTTTCCTCATCTGTAAAATGGGATCATGATGCCACTTTCATTGAGTAATGAAATAATGTGACTAAAGCATTAACACAGCCTGGCATAAAGTTAGTGCTCAGTATTTAGTATTTAACTACACTGTATTTTAAAGTCTTAAAAAAGAATAGAATCTTTATTTTTAAAGAGAAAAAATAACTATGTTTTTTTATCCTGTGACTTGAGTAACCTTCCATTTGCTGAAAATAGCTGTTCACATTTCTCGTTGCTGCTTGGGACTTCCCTGTATAACCATGAATGAGGCACTCATGGATCTTAGAGTGACAGAGCAGGCAGGTGAGGAGGGATACTGGATATTTTATGGCAAATTGGAAGGCACTAGAACAAAGGTAATCATCACCAAAGGCCCACCTCAAGACCATCAAAGGCCTGAATAAGGGAGAATTTTATTTCTGCTAACACTAGAACTGGGAAGTGTCTCCAGTGTGACTGCTCTCTTATCACGACTCTCCCTGTCTCCTTCTCCAGGCGTTCAGCAAGTACCTCATGTCCACTCTCTCTTCTGGGACTCCCACCTGCCCTGTGGTGGAAGGGGTGCTGCTCTGTCATTCCCAGTGCACAGAAGAGAGCACAACATTGCAATAGGCTAAGAGGTTAAATGGGGTTTCCCTGGTTGCTCAGATGGTAAAGAATCTGCCTGCAATGCAGGAGACCTGGGTTCAATCCCTGGGTTGGGGAGATCCCCTGGAGAAGGGAATGGCTACCCACTCCAGTATTCTTGCCCGGAGAATTCCATGGACAGAGGAGCCTGGCAGGCTACAGTTCATGGGGTCGAAAAGACTCAGACCCAACTGAGCGACTAACACTTTCACTAGATGGTGTTACATGGCAAGGACATTAGGCTGGTTAGTGCAGGATGAGGGTCCCATGCCTTCTGATTCCTAGACCAATCCTTTCCCAACCAGACCAAGCTATTTTTAGTTCTAGCAGCAGCTAATCTGGTGGTTTGGAGGCTTTATCAACAGAGGGTTCTGGAATTCTCTTCTGAGTCCCCTACTACAGTTATCAACAGATAAATATCAGGGCTGCTCACTCCCTTCAGCACTTGGTTGTTGGGCCTGTCCATAGCATCCAAGGATCTAGCGAGGGTGTTGTTAATGCATCCCATGTGCCCTTCTGCAAATAGAAAGTCACGTCAGATGCTATTTTGGATTTTTAAGTGCTAATCTTGGACATAATTAGACAGAGGATTGTTGTGGGGACTGTGTACTAGTGACAATTTAGTGATGAGATTGGTTAGAGAAGCAAGTATGAGCTCTCCCTGCCATGTGGTCTCTAATGGATAGTCAAGTGGCAGGAAGGTGAGGAAGGAGGTGGGGCGGGGGCAGGGTGTCTCTTTTCCTGTTCCTCTTTTCCTGTTGTCTCCTCTCTGGTCACGAGTCTCTTCTGTGAGCAACTCTGGTGGGAATTTAGGCCACCTGAGGGGAAGAAACAGCAAGAGTTCTGGGAGAGGATGGGACTTCTAAAAGTGGTTCTTTACCCATCAGTTTGTTCAGGCTTTTGTTCAGGATGTGGGTAATACGTGCTCTCTGTGCTTAGTCTCCTGACTCCGACAGTTGTCACAGCCCCATCTGGCCTTAGCATGTGCCGCCTGCATCCTTTCTGTCCATTATCTACTTAATGTATTCATTAATTTGCTTATTTATTTAATCAGCATTTATCGAACACTTCTATGTGGCATGTGAGATGCTGAGGGTAAAATAATAAAAACATGATCCTGTCTCCCAAGGAATTCAGAGAACGGTGGGACAGACCACATGTAGACCCTTGTAAGGAATAAAAAGTGATTACCAGGAATAGAAAGCAGAAGTCCAGATATCCTGATAATTAAGTATCTGTATGGGCTTCCCTAGTGGCTCAGTAGTAAAGAATCCACCTGCCAGGTAGGAGACACGGGTTCGATCCCTGGGTTGGAAAGATACCCTAGAGAAGGAAATGACAACCTTCTCCAGTATTCTTGCTTGGGGAATCCCACGGACAGAGGAGCCTGGAGGGCTGCAGTCCATGGGGTCACAAGAGAGTTGGACACAACTGAGCGACTACACAACATCAAAGTATCTATATAGAACAAGCCCTTTACTGGGACTTGGCTAGGGAGGGTGGGCAAAGGCTGCAGAAGGGGGAAACAGTGCATCTTAACTGTGGAGAGGAGGGGAAGAATGGTGGTCCAAGGGGAAAACCATATATGTAGAGGACAAACCATCAGAGCCCCAATGCCACAGGAGGGTGGGAAGACCATGGGATATCCAAAGGCTCTTTGAGTCCCCATCTTCACAATGCATAGTTATGCATGGCCTTCAGGGACTTGAGAGGAGCCCTGTAAGGAAAAAGGGCTTCCCAGCCTCCTACTCGCTTCTAGGTGCAATAGAAGGATCCTTCCCAAATGCAGATCTGAAGACTGGGGAGCTGTTCTCAGTTACACTGACGTCCTGCTCAATAGCTTGAGAAGACTTTTGAGAGGAAGAACAACTTTGAACAGAAAAAAAAAAAGGTGTTTTGTTTTGTTTTTTTAATTGTGGTGAGAACATGAGACCTACCTTCTTAACCAGTTCTGAAGGGTACAGCGTGGCATTTTATCTATGGGAAGAACCACTTGTAAAAGCTCCATCCTCTCCCAGCACTCTTGCTGTTGCTTCTCCTCAGGTGGCCTGAACTCCCACTGGAATCATTCAAAGAGGAGATGCGTGACTGGAGAGGAGAGTGTGCGAAAGAGCCCCTCTTCAACCTTAACTTCTGCTACTTGATGGTCAGCTGGAAATCTCATAGTAGAGGAGAGCTCATACTTGCTTCTGTGACCAATCCCATCATAAAATTGTGATCCATTTTCTCAAGTTAAGAAATTTAAGCCCGGAAATGACTTGCTCATGTTGGCATTTAAAGAATTTTTAAAGTACCAAATATACTCAGTTCAGTTCAGTCGCTCAGTCATGTCCGACTCTTTGCAACCCCATGAACCGCAGCACGCCAGGCCTCCCTGTCCATCACCAACTGCCGGAGTCTACCCAGACCCATGTCCATTGAGTCGGTGATGCCATCCAACCATCTCATCTTCTGTCGTCCCCTTCTCCACATGCTCTCAATCTTTCCCAGCATCAGGGTCTTTTCAAATGAGTCAGCTCTTTGCATCAGGTGGCCAAAGTATTGGAGTTTCAGCTTCAAAAACCAAATATATTAAGTATAGTAAAATACAGTATAATTACAGTAGAATAGGAAATTACAGATAGCCAGCAAGAAGGAAGTGAGGGGCAACCAGGAATCATACCACTCTGGGGCAATGACTGACAACACCGAAAATGCATATGCCTTCAGGCTTCTGTTGCATTTATATTAATGAATTCCATCATCCTTATATTTTATGTATTCCATTATATATATTTTTGTGTATGTAAAATGTATTTTAATATATGTCCATTTCTACTTTTTTCTTGTAGAAATGAATCAAGCTGTATATATTTTTTCTCCATGTCATATCACTTAACTCCATTGTTACTGTGTATAGCTCACAGTGTTTAGATCAGCATTTTAGGAAGATTGGCTAGTGTGGATAAGTGCTGTGCTAAGGGGCCAGTAGGAGGCTGGGAAGTCCTTTCTTTTCACAGTGGCTCCATCAGCCTCAAGGGCAGGGACTGTGCCCATGAAGAAGGGGCTCAGAGAGCATTTGGGAATGATAATAGCAATGAGGATGTCCTGATCCAAGCCTGATGGAGAAAGGGATGAAACCAACAGATGAGAGAGAATGGTCTTAATGAGGACTATCGATTGCCTCTGCCGTGGCCTTCCTTTAGGTCTGCTAGAATAATTACTTCATCAGGCTAAAGGGAAGTGACGGATGCTCTGTGGTTATGTAATCAACTGAGTAGGGAGGCATCAGCATCCATTAACTCAGGGATGAGATCAATAGAAAACAGGAGCACCTGAGACTTGACAATGAAATTATACAATTAAGGAGAATTGGGCAGCATTCAAAAGAAAAGGTCTGAGAAAAGGGCTTTGTGTGTCCTTGCACGTACCCCACCCCCAGCACCACAAAGGGAAGAGAAGACTCTTTTAGAGGAGACTTGCTGTATGACGGGTGTATAAGCAGGGCGGAGGGCCAAAATGTGTTCTAACCTGCTTTGTGTGAGCAGCTGCAGACTAGGCTGTAAGATGCTAACTCAAGTGTTCTATAGTCTTGCTCTGCATCCCTTGCATTATTCTCCAGAAAACACATGCTGGACATGCTCACCTTGGGAAATCAACAGACTTCGGAAAACAAATTTCAAATAGGGAGCACATAACCATAACAATGCCTTATATTTCCACAGTGTTTTATAGTCTGGAATTGAGAAACTGAATAGTTTCTCATTCTAACAAATGAGAAACTGATCTGTTCTAAAAGTTCAAATGTGCAGATTCTGACATTTAGAAGAAAGATTCTCAAGTCTCTGTCCACTATATCCATTAGGTAACCTACAGCCTTTGAAAATTTAACACTCTAAATAAGATTTATTCATCAGCTATTTATTCAACACATATTTTTGAATGTCTACTTCAAAAACAGCACTTTTATAGACTCTGGAATAGAGTAAATGAGAATTGGATCAAAATTTCTGCCTTTGTGAAGTTTATCTTCTTACTGAGGCAAGGTTAGGAGAAACAGAATAAACAAGCAAGAGAAATACATATATGTATGGAATCCATTATGTCAAGTAAATACTATGGATAAGAATAAAATGCTGTGGGATAGAGATTGAAGGCTGCAAGAGTATGGAAAATGCGGGCCTTGTTGAGGAAGAGGCTAGAATAAAGCGATTGAGATAAAGAGTAGTTGGAGATAAAGTCGGAAAGGCAGGGGGCCATGTGGGGTAGATTATGCAGGACCTTTGAGATCATTGTAAAGACCCTGGCTTCTGCTTTGAGTGAGATGGGAAGTATCTGGGGGTTCTGTACACAAGTGATGTGATTTGATGAAAGAGATGAGGGAAGGAGTAGGGAGACTATTCAGAGGCTTTTGCAATAGTACAGGTGAGAGATGATGGTGGCTTGGTCCACAGTATTAGCATTAGATTTTAAGAGTCATGAGATTCTGGATTTATTTGAATGTAGAACTAATGAAATTTGCTGGATATGAGAAATGAGAGTAAGAAAGGACTTGAGGCTGAGGTCCATACTTTTGGCCTGCTGCTGCTAAGTCGCTTCAGTCATGTCCGACTCTGTGTGACCCCATAGATGGCAGCCCACCAGGCTCCCCTGTCCCTGGGATTCTCCAGGCAAGAACACTGGAGTGGATTGCCATTTCCTTCTCCAACTTTTGGCCTGAGCAGACTTAAATGATTGATTTGCCATTACTAACATGGAAAGGAAAATTGAAGGTGTAAGTTGGTAACAGAGATGATGAAACATTCAGTTTTGGACAAGATTTTTTTTTTTTTTTTAAATGACTCATATAAGATTCTTACACTGTATTCCTTCCTGTTTTAAAGACTTGTTTTTAAAACATTATAAATTCATAATACATCATGCACAAACTGTGTTTTTACTTGGGATCTACAAGCCATTGTGGGTCATACTGTGGATAATACTAGGGACAACTTTGTAGTCTAGTAAGGAATATTTGTAGCATGTAGGTAACAGTAGGTGGTCAAGGTGGGGGCAAATCCATTGCTTTAAGCAGGAAGGGAACCCTTTGAGCTCAGTTAAGAGAAGGCATTATAGATTTGTGCTGGATCTCCACAAAAATATAGGAATTAGGCATGGGAAGAGTGGTGGGGGAAGGACATGGAGAAGGGAATGTCATGCAAATAGAGCAGTATAGACATAGGAATAGAAAAGTGAAGACACATGCATGTTCATGCAAGGGCAAAGGCAGACTGGCTGAGTCATTGTGAGAAGCTCATTTGGGTGGATAATGGGAGATAGTATGGAATGGATAAGTATGGACCTGAGAGTTAGTTTACGACTAGGGGAGAGAGAGGCTCACAGGCGAGTTAACCATGTGGAGAGAGCGCTGGAGTGGAGAGACTGGAGCCTGGGGGACGAGTTGGGAGATTGTTGCAATAACAGTCTAGGCTTCAGGTGACACATAGAATAATGTTTATGAACCGTCACTGTGTCTCCCAAACCTAACTCCCCATCTCTGGGTCAATCCAGTTGCATCACAGCCGTCTCAATTTGTAAAACCAATTTTTCCTTGAAACTGAGCTGAATTTCAAGTCAGCCCCCTGCACCCTTCCCCTGACACTTCACCCTTGAAGGGAATGGATAGGCTGAGAAAGAAAACAAGGTTTTGTACTTGCCAACACACACCATCATGAGCTTGCCAGGCAACAACACATTCTCCTCTGCCAGTGGAAGGTAATTCAGCCAGCTTGACAGTAATTCCTTAAGACATCTTCTATCTATCATATACTTCATACTTAAGTAAAGTTGATTAATTACTGACCCTGGGTTTACTTTGACTATTTCAACTACTTCCAAATAACCACTAATAGTTTTCTCCCTTCCTCTGTCTCATTCTTGCTTTCTTTTCTTCTTCTCCTTTTTTTGGTCTTCATTTGTTTCCTCAAAAGTCCTACACTGTCTTTGATTATATTTACCTAAAGTTTAGTACACACTGGGCTTCCCAGGTGGTTGGTTCAGTGTTGAATTCTCCTGCCAGTGCAGGAGACACAAGAGACTCAGGCTCTATCCCTGGGTCAGGAAGACCCCCCTGGAGTAGGAAATGGCAACACATTCCGGTATTCTTGCCTGGAAAGTTCCATGGACAGAGGAACCTGACAGGCTACAATCCATGGGATTGCAAAGAGTCAGGCATGACTGAGTGAGCACATACATACACAAGTACATATTTCCTTTAATAAAAAGCTAATCTTTCCTATTAAATCAACTCCCAAGGCTTCTGATACAAAGAAAAGGATTCTGATTTTAAAAAGTAGGAATTTAATAAATGTGATTTTTGAAAGAGACTGTAATGAGTGTATTAGTGAGAAATAGATCACTAACAGAGCAGCTATGTTATTCTTCTAGAAGGAGACAACAGAAAAGCAAACAAGGTGTATATTGGTTTTCCATAAGTTTGTCAGTTTGGAGACATTTATTAGAAGAGGATTTAGATATATTTGTTAAAAACCCAGTCTGTAGATTCAGATTGTCTGTTTTCAATTTTCCTACTTGGCAGCTGTGTGATCTTGGGAAGTTAATTCATTCTCGAAGCCTCAGCTGCCACATCTGTAAAATGGGGAGTGTACCTATTTCATAGAGTTTTTGTGAGGGTAAAAATAAGTTAATGTGTATAAATTGCCCAGAATGATGCCTGGCAATAGTGAGCACTCAATAAATTCTAGCTGCTATTATTACTACTAATTTAGTATTGTTACTATGGTTATATGAATAATGTGTTCTGGAGAAAACTAAAAGACAGTGAGATAGGTTAATGATGATAATAGAATTCTCTGTTATCTATAGCAATTCAGTAACTATTTTTCACTTTTAGTCATTTTAATATTCAGAAGCAATAGCTTAATTATAGATGCTTTGTTATCAATATGGTACCTAATATTTGTTAACATTTTTTGTGGAGCCTGCTACTCAGTCTGTCATATGGCTGCGGTCACATTATCAATCTGAGATAACATCTAGCGCTTCATTGTAAGGTCCCATCTTACTCCTTGGCACCATCCAGATAATTCATAGCTTCAACTACTTCATTCTTAATTACTTGGCTCTTTCAGTCCAAAGTGATTTTTATTATGAATCATGCCTTTAACGGACTCAGTTCTCTATTTGAATTTTCATTTGTTGACTCAGATATAGTAAAAATCCATATGAATAAGTTCATAGAAGTAAACAGGCTTTTCTAGGGAACTAAGCAACCCACTCCAGTACTCTTGCCTAGAGAATCCGATGGGCAGAGGAGCCTGGCGGGCCACAGTCCATAGGGTCACAAAGAGTTGGACACAACTGAAGCAACTCAGCACAACACAGCACACAGACCATAATTTAAGGGACGGTTTCCTGTCTAGTATTCTCAGGCACTCAAATTCAGACTCTATAATTACTAAAATGTTTTAGAATTATGACATTTTACATAGGACTTCATTTCTCTTCATTTTGAGTAAGCAGAATGCTGACACTTACACTATCCCAAGTAACTTTCCTGACAACTCTGTGGAGTCAGCACCATTATCCAACTTGAAACTGAGAGAAAGGAAAACATCAGGCAGTAGCAGACCAAGACGCAAAGGCTGCTTTTCAAGTTCTCTGCCTGGCGTGATCTCTTCCCATGGGATTGGAGAGAGGGAATGTATGTATGGAAGGAGACATATTTCATCATTAAACAACTGAACAAAAATGAAGTCTTATTTTCTTTCTTTGTGAACTGGGCTATCTGAGCACAATTTAAGGACTAGGTTTATCATGGCCCAGGCTTGTATTCTAAGGGAAGAAATCTGGGTGAAAATGTTTGTATACTAAAGACCTTGAAACAAGCAGTTCTTCCAGCTATCTGGGGGCTTCCATGGTGGCTCAGATGGTAAAGAATTTGCCTGCAATACAGGGAGACCCAGCTTTGATCCCTGGGTCGGAAAGATCCCCTGGAGAAGGGAATGGCTACCTACTCCAGTACTCTTGTCTTTGAAGTCCCATGGACAGAGGATCCTGGCAGGCTGCAGTCCATGGGGTCACAAAGAGTCAGACATGACTGGTTGACTAACACTTTCACTTTCCAGCTAGCTACTGAAGATGAGCCTGTGACATTTCTGTGCTTAATTCAGTGGGATCGCCTCTGGGAAAGGTCTAGTATGGTTTTTAACCTGGTGTTATGATGAGTGCTGACGAGCAGATCCCTAAAGGGCCTAGGGAAGAGCCCAGTGGAGAGAAGAGGCCCTGGCCTGGGCGCTGGAGACCTGATGTTTCCATCCCAGGGCTGCCTCTCTCAGTCACAGCCTTGAGCTCGTCTCAAGTTCCCTGGCCTTCACTTTTTCCCTCTGTAAAATAAAAAGAGACAGGACGAGCCTGGGGTTCCACTCAGCTTTGTAGCTCTGATTTTCTAGAAAAGGACCCATCCCCAGACACCATGATGATTCTGGCCATGGCCAGGAGCAAATGGATGGTTTAGAAAGCAAGATTGAGAGCACTATTCCGTGACCATTCCCAGTAGAATAATGAAACTCAGGATCTGGTCATTTCTGCCTGAAGATAGGTACCTCAGGAAAGCCTGTGGACAATTCATGGAATAAATCAAATGCAGTTATCATTTTAAGTTATCATAAAAGATGAGTTATCATTTTAAACTCTGCCAGATTCAGACCTGTAGATCAGACGAAAAATAAGGCCACTGCTGACCACAAAAGGAAAAGAATTTAAGAATGTTTCTCTTGTCCTTAAGTCACCCCTCTGTTAAGTCACAGTCAGACACAACTGCTATTGCGTTTAGCCTTAATCAGTCACTGTCTTCCTGAAGGGCTGAACTGCTTGTTAAACTTGTTCGAAATGGTAGGTCAGCATTCATCAACAGACTTTTCATTCACTGGCATGCTTTCATATTTTATTAGGCAAGTGAATATTGCCTTTACAATTGAAGCAGCACCTCCATCCTCTTATCTATTCACATGATGCTAGCATAGACATGATTCTTCAGATGAAAGTGGAACAACCCAGTGACCTATCCCTCATTTGAGCCCGTCGATCTAAACTCCAATCTGTCAATCCCTGTTGCAACTGTCTCCCATTTTGACACCGTTTTCCTGAGCTTAGAAATTTTCTCATTAGCTCACAAGTTCCAGTTCCTCATTCCATTTCTTTATGTATTTATTGTTTGAAACATTTTTTTTTTTAATCTGCCAGAACTCATCACCATCTCCCCTTAGCATCTTGCCCGTTCTTCACTACTTCTTGCCTCTGCTCCGGCTTCTCTGCCTGGCCGTGACACAGAATGCCATGTATGACATAGATGCTACATTACAATTCCTTCTTAACTTTTTCAGAGTCCTCACAAATGCCTGGCAATTCATGTATTCATCAGTTTTGAATTGTTTTTTTCATATCTCTAGAGGCTGTTGTACCGAACTGGCATTGTTGCTCACAAAAACGTGTGTTCTTTGACAAATCTTTGTGAAAATGGGTGGTTAGATTGAATCATCTCCAGTGCCTCCCCAGCTCTAAAACAGAGTCCATGTTCCGAACCTTCACGATCTTTCTCAGATGCCAGTTACCACCACCCTCACTCTTAGGGATGACACTGGCTCCTACTTTATTGATAAAAATTATTGGGCTCAGTTTCTCCTCCTTTCTGTAACATTGGCTTTGCTCACTACCTTCTTTCAGGGAAGGAGGTTGACCCTGTTCAAGGTTAGTCCATTCTATTGCACTCTTCTTTCCTTTTCCCCAGTGATTTTTGTATCTTTTATTGACATAGTGAAATTATGAAAGAAATCCATGTTTGAATTTAAGAATTTGAAAATACAGAAGTGATTAAAATAATAGTGTAGGGACTTTCCTGGTGGTCCAGTGGCTAAGACTCCGTACTCCCAAAGCAGGGGGTCCAGGTTCAATCCTTGATTGATGAACTAGATCCCTCATGCTGCAACTAAGAGCTTGCATGCTGAAACTGTATGGGGAGGGAGGAGGGTTCAGGATGGGGAACACATGTATACCTGTGGTGGATTCATTTTGATATTTGGCAAAACTAATACAATTATGTAAAGTTTAAAAATTAAATAAAATTAAAAAAAAAGAAATAAAAAGAAAAAAAAATAAAGATCCCACGTACTGCAACAAAGAATGAAGATCCTGTATGCCTAAACTAAGACACAGCATAGCCAAATGAATATTAATAAATAAATAAGAATTTAAATACTTAAAAAAAATACTTAAATAAAAGTCACAATAAAATAAGTATATGTACTTACTTCTCTTGCTCTACTTCCCATCCAACCCTACTTCCCAAAGAGAATTAATTTGCTGAATAGTCTTCCAGAATGTTTTCCTACACACATGCCAACCTGCACATATATATTTTAAGCATGTATATTTTTGCATTTTACATGTTATTCTGCAACATGTTTCTGAAATCACCATTCCATTTAGCAAGTATTTATTGAGCACCTGCTCTGGATCAAGCTCTATGCTAGGGTATGGGTATACAAGCTGATCAAACAGACATGGTTTTTGCTCCAGGAGAGCTATGCAGTCCACTCCACCATTCAGTGGAAAGATACTGAACTTCAGTCCTTTTCAGCTTCATTCCATATATATATATATATATAATTGTTTATAATGCCTGTGTCTTATCCTGTAGAAGAGGTCTACCATGATTTATTTAGATGTTTCTTTATTGAAAGACATTTAGGTTCTCCATTTCTTGCTATTACAATTAGTATTATGATGAATATCCTTGCACACCTGCTATAGTTTTTCTGTGGGACAGAATTGTATTAGTGAAATTGCTAGATCAAAGGGTACTCACACTTACAATTTTGATAGATATTGTCACATTGCTCTCTAAAAAGGCTTTATCAATTTGTCTTACATCAATAGCAACCAGGCTCCTGACCTCAGTCCCCCACTTCTTTGAAATGTTACTTTATCAACTATTTCCCTTTTAGCTTACAGCGGGAATCACTTCCTTTGCCTACAGAAAAGCTTAAGCCATCCTACATTTTAAAAATGTGAGTTTTCCTTCTATTCTCTTGCTTAAATTACCAACCTATCTTTCTCATTCCTTTCATCAATGACGTACTAGGACAGTGCTTATCGGCCATTCATTCCTCTGCACTCCTTCAATTCTTAGCCTTTTCCATAAAGCTTAGGTTCTTACCATCAGTTCAGTTCAGTTAAGTCACTCAGTCATATCCAACTCTTTGAGACCCCATGAACTGCATCACGCCAGGCCTCCCTATCCATCGCCAACTCCTGGAGTTTACTCAAACTCATGTCCATTAAGTTGGTGATGCCATCCAACCATCTCATCCTCTGTCATCTCCTTCTGTCTTCAGTCTTTCCCACCATCAGGGTATTTTCTAATGAATTGGCTCTTCACATCAGGTGACCAAATTATTGGAGTTTCAGCTTTAGCATCAGTCCTTCCAATGAATATTCAGGGCTGATTTTCTTGAGGATGAACTGGTTTGATCTCCTTGCAGTCCAAGGGACTCTCCAGAATCTTCTACAACACCACAGTTCAAAAACATAAATTCTTCAGTGTTCAGCCTTCTTTATGGTCCAACTCTCACATCCATCCATGACTACTGGAAAAACAATAGCTTTGATTAGACTGACTTTATTGGTGAAGTAATGTCTCTGCTTTTTAATATAATGTCTAGGTTGGTCATAGCTTTTCTTCCAAGGAGCAAGCATGTTTTACTTTCATGGCTGCAGTCACCATCTGCAATGATTTTGGAGCCCCAAAAAATAAAGTCTCTCACTGTTTCCATTGTTTCCCCATCTATTTGCTGTGAAGTGATGGGGCCGGATGTCATGATCTTAGTTTTCTAAATGTTGAGTTGTAAGCCAGCATTTTCACTCTCCTCTTTCACTTTCATCAAGAGGCTCTTTAGTTCTTTGCTTTCTGCCATAAGGGTGGTATCATTTGTGTATCTGAGGTTACTAATATTTCTCCTGGCAACCTTGATTCCAGTTTGTGCTTCATCCAGCCCAATATTTTGTGTGATGAGCTCTGCATATAAATTACATAAGAAAGGTGACAATATATAGCCTTGATGTACTCCTTTCCCAATTTGGTACCAGTCTGGACATTTGTTCCATGTCCAGGTCTAACTATTGCTTCTTGATCTGCATACAGATTTCTCAGGAGGCAGGTCCGGTGGTCTGGTATCTCCATTCTTGACTGGAATGCAAAAGTAGGAAGTCAAGGAATACCTGGAGTAACAGATAAATTTGGCCTTGAAGTACAAAATGAAGCAAGGCAAACGCTATCAGAGTTTTGCCAAGAGACACACTTGTTATAGCCAACACCCTCTTCCAACAACACAAGAGAAGACTCTACACATGGACATCACCAAATGGTCAATACCGAAATCATAATGATTATATTCTTTGCAGCCATAGATGGAGAAGCTGTATACAGTCAGCAGAAATAAGACTGGGAGCTGACTGTGGCTCAGATCATGAACTCCTTATTTCCAAATTTAGACTTAAATTGAAGAAAGTAGGGAAAATCACTAGACCATTCAGGTATGACCTAAATCAAATCCCTTATGATTATACAGTGGAAGTGACAAATAGATTCCAGGGATCAGATCTGATAGAGTGCCTAAAGAACTATGGACGGAGGTTTGTGACATTGTACAGGAGGCAGTGATCAAGACAATCCCCAAGAAAAATAAATGCAAAACAGGTAAAATGGTTGTCTGAGGAGGTCTTACAAATAGCTGAGAAAAGAAGAGAAGCTAAAGGCAAAGGAGAGAAGAAAAGATATACTCCTTTGAATGCAGAGTTCCAAAGAATAGCAAGGAGAGATAAGAAAGCCTTCCTCAGTGATCAGTGAAAAGAAATAGAGGAAAACAAAAGAATGGGGAAGACTAGAGATCTTTTCAAGAAAATTAGAGATACCAAGGGAACATTTCATGTAAAGATGGGCACAATAAAGGACAGAAATGATATGGACTCTCTGATCAGGCTCCCTAAATACAGTGAGATGTTTTGCTTTTGGCATGCTTTCTTCTCTTTTCATAAGCTCCTTCCCAAATTTAATTTATTGCCCTGGCTTTAATTGTTACTTCTGTATGTGACTATGAAACTTTAATCTCTGGTCAGGATCATTCTAGTGAGCTTTGTGTGTGGTAGTCGCTCAGTTGTTTGCAACACTTGCAGCCCCATGGTCTGTTCATGGAATTCTCAAGACGAGAATACTGGAGTGGGTTGCCATTCCCTTCTCCAGGGGAGTCTTCTCAACCCAGGGAATTGAACCAAGGTCTTCTGCATTGTAGGCAGATTTTTTACCATCTGAGCTGCCAGGGAAACCTGGTCTAGTAAGCTCTAGTCCTAAATTTCCAGCTAATGAACAATTATAGCCCCAAAGGAGTCTTCACATCAAACTCAGTATGCTCAGAATGGAACTCATCATTTCCCCACACCTGAAACCTTCTTCATGCTTCCTTTCATATTAAAATAACCACTGTTTTCCCAATCATCCAGCCTCAACATATCTACACAATTTTTACTCCTGTATCCTTTTTGAACCTCATTGCCTATTAATTTGCCAAGTCAATAGATTATATTAAAGCATTTCACAAAGTATCATCTTACAGATAACAGGATAAACAAAGTTTTAAAAAAATAAACAGCAATACTTCTCAGAGCCTTGTATTGGGTCCCATGCATTTCTCCACTAATTAGACCAAGGAGTACGTCAAGAGAAACCTATTGAGGAATTTCTGGAAGTAAAGGAATGCATTTTGGCAAATGCATGCAGAGAAAAAATCATCCTCTAAAAAAGGCATCTGATGTGTCATTTCACTGAATTAATTCAGGAGTAAGCTATATGCAGAGTGGATGTGGACTCTTGCTTAACATTATTTTTGATTCCAGAAATAAACATTTGGTAGTTTGTTGCACTTAAGTTCCGTATCAATGTGTAGGTAATCACAGATGCACAGGCTTTTAAAAATGGATAAAAACAATTTCGTACTTACTCAGTGTTCCATAGCTCAAAATTCTTTTAGTGGTTGGCAGACATCTTACAGAGAAGGAAATGGTAACCCACTCCAGAAGGAAATGGCAACTCTGGAAAATCCCATGGATGGAAGAGCCTGGTAGGCTACAGTGCATGGGGTCGTGAAGAGTTGGACATGACTGAGCGACTTCACTTTCACTTTCATGCATTGGAGAAGGAAATGGCAACGCACTCCAGCATTCTTGCCTGGAGAATCCCAGGGACAGAGGAGCCTGGTGGGCTGCCATCTATGGGGTTGCACAGAGTCGGACACAACTGAAGTGACTTAGCAGCAGCAGCAGCGTATTTACTAATGTCTATTGAAAGCTACTATTTCCATCCACAAGTAGAAAAACTATGCTCCAAGATTAGTTAGCACTTTATAAAGGCCAGATTTATCAGTTTATTTGATAAGAGATGAATAAATACATTTTTCTTTAGGTCTTAGAACTGACTTTGGTTATAACTACCCAAGCCTATATGTAGCTCTGAAATTATGTTCCCAAAACTGTATTCACTGCTACACCAGCATAATTTTGTTTCTTTTTACATCAAAGAATATTTCCAGAATGTAATAAAATCAAAGTGTGTGGAAACATGAAAAATAAATATTTTGTTTGTTATATGTTTCTCTTTTTAAAAGATAAATATTTTTATGCAATAGCTGTAAAATGTTTATTTCAAGTGACATTTCTAGCTGTTAGCTTGCATGTCCTGCTGTACAGGGAGTGAGTATTCAAGGAAGGCAAGAAACTGAAAACCCCTATTCAAACTGGCACAGATGATAGAGAAATTCAGGTTCTCCCATCACTAGAGGCCCAGAAGCAGGGGCTGTGGCCACAGGCACAGGGTGTGAGAGCTCCAGCTCTGTGCTACTGCGAGTCTCTTGGTTTTCTCTGTATCTTGATTATCCTTGGGCCGCAGCAATTCCAGGTCTCATAGCCATACACGATAGTATCTAGAAGCAGAGAAAGATCCAGCCTCCTAACAGATTGCCCCCTCAGATTTTATTATTTACCAGTCAATGGCAATAGATCATTTGCCACTTGTAGATATCAATGGCATAGACAATAAACCATAATTGGCAAGATAGTAGATCAATGGTCTAGATCAATCAAGACTCATTCTTAGAGGTGGGGATTAGGTCACCATCCTTTAAATCACTTGACTGATTTGAAGTCTGACAGCAAGAAAGAAGGAGAAAAAGATGTTCAATGTAGCAATGGTTTATTATGGAGTAACAAGCCACCTCAAAACTTTAGTGCTTAAAATAATCACCGTTTACTCGGTGTATGATTTGGGGCTTAGCAATTTAGGCTAGGCTCATCTGGATGGTTCTTTGCATTTGTTTTTGAATTTCAGACTCATGTGTCTGAAGTCAGCTATGGGTGGCTCTACTTTGAGGGGGTTGGGTGGCTGTCAGCTGGGGAAGTTGCTTCTCCTTTAAAAGTTCTTGTGTTCTCTAGCAGGCTAGTCTAGGCTTCTTTACACGGTAGAGGCAGGTTATCAGAACAATGAGAAGGCATGTTCCAGTGTGCAAGAGTCAGTTCCACTTCTGCTTGTGTCCAGTTTGATAATGTCCTACTGGCCCAAAGTGACAAGTTTGTGGTCATGTTTGCAATATACCACACTGAGCTTGCTGCTATCTGCTTTGGCAAATTTTAGTCAAAGATAATTAGAAGGATAAATGTACCATTCTCCTTGACTTTTTCTTTCACTTGATCCACTTCAGTATAACACTATTATAATGGTTTAAGACAAACTTCGACTTCTAGATACCCAATATTCTGGATTTTTTTCTCTTCAACTATGTAGAATAGTTGCCTTCAGGCCTGGTATGATGTTGTTGTACCAGTTGGAATATCTGTTAGGAAAGCTCAGCTACTTGGCTCTTAGCCTAATGAAAGGCTTAGAAACTTGGGACTTTCCTAGAAGTTTCTAACCAGGGATCAACATGCTCTAAGTAATCTCAATTCACTAGGATAATGCCATGCTGTGGCAAGGCTATCCGGCTGAAGAAATAGGTATATGATGATAATTAAGCCTTTCTCTACCTTAGGAGAGGTGGCCATTTTCATTTTCTAGTTCCATAAACTGAGAGAGATTGGGATGATTAAGTTTCTTACTTAATCACGTAGAAATCAAACTTGAGGACTGAAATAGAATCTGAACTGTGATCTGAATCCTTTGCTCAGTTATCTTAAATAGTTTGAATTTTGGCATTTAATTTCTTCTCCCACTGAAAACACAACTGAGAACAAGAAAGTGAGCAAAAAAGGTCTTTAACCCTTAGAAGTTAAGTCCATGAGATTCATTTTACTTGGAAGAAAGCCTCTCCAGACTCTCTCGGACCTCATTTACTCATATTACCCACAGTGATAACAGGTTTGGCTAGTGGTTTCTAAGCCCACAGTGGATTATAAAACTATTTCATAAGGGGAAAAGCAAGCATAATTATAAAAGAAAGTGAAATGATGTCTAATAATTTGGCAGGAAGGAAAAGAGAGAAAACTTAAAAAAAATTAAAATCAGAGATTAAAAAATACAGAATTTGGATTCTTTTTTGAAAATGAAAACAGTTCTATATAACTGGCATGGAGAAGCATCTCTACAATGGTGGTTTAATGTAGCATACCCATATAAGCCAGTAAGGCAATATCTGCAAACAGTATCTGACTTATCTGATTGCTCCCTTCAGATACTAGAATCTTGCTATATTTGTTAGTGTGCTTACGTCACTCCCCCAGGTCAAGAGGTAGCAATAACAATACTTGGAGAAGCTCCTTAATTTGAATATTTGCAACAAACCAGTAAAAGAATTTATTGAGAATGACTGAGCCCACACAGTATGAAAGTAACTACTCATAGTTTGCTAAACTCCAACTCGATCATAAAAAGACATCATGAAAACACAGATCTTCCTAACATGGTTCTAATGTTAGCTCAGAGCCCTTCTAAACCACTGTAAGTAAAGTCCTTAGCTATCTGTGGCCTAAGGCTCGTCGGTATGCTATTTTCCACAATCTAGAGTCTGCAGGGCTTCTGACTTACATCTTTGGAGGAACTACTTTCCTGTGGAATGGGGTCCCCATTTGAACCTAAACTAGGAGTTACACTTGCCAGGGACCTGTAAAGTAAATGTAAAGTCCATCCTCATACCTGTGACCCAGGTATTCCACATCTCCCTAAATTCCTAGGAGAAACCCACACACGTGCAACAGGGCATGATCTTGAGAATGTTCATAGCAGTGCTGCTCATGACAAAGAAAACACAAAAGAGTCCAATCACCCACTGATGGGAGACTGGGGGATAAAATTTTGGTCTACAGATATATGCCTTGCCCTTAGAAAGAATGGTTATGGCAGGACTGAAGGATGGTTTTCAAGAAGTTAAAAAACAAGAACCCATATAGGAATGAGTGGGTGATCATGGCTTTCTTCCTGCCTTTGCTTAGAATAGAGCTGACTGTGGCCTGTAGAAGGACCCCTCCCCACCCCAGTCACTCCCCATTTTGGGAGCACTGGGCATGAGCACCCTTGGCAGGATATCAGAACTCATGCAGAGTGTCCAGCAGTAGAGTTTAAGATGAAAGGCCCCATAGGTTCAGAGGTCAAGAGCAAGGGCTGAAGAGACTTCCTCCTTTTAGATGCTGTCTCTCTACTTGTACTTACTGACATTCTTTGAGACTCATTCTTCCCATCTGTAAAATGGAAATAATATTAGTACATACCTCATGGATTATCTGGAGAAGGCAATGGCACCCCACTCCAGTACTTTTGCCTGGAAAATCCAATGGGCAGATGAGCCTGGTAGGCTGCAGTCCATGGGGTCACAAAGAGTCCGACATGACTGAGCGACTTCACTTTGACTTTTCACTTTCATGCATTGGAGAAGGAAATGGCAACCCACTCCAGTGTTCTTGCCTGGAGAATCCCAGGGACGGGGGAGCCTGCTGTGCTGCCGTCTATGGGGCCGTACAGAGTTGGACACGACTGACGCGACTTAGCAGCAGCAGCAGCAGCAGCATGGATTATCATGAAGACTTAGTGATAAAATCACATAGGGTAGTATTTGTAGTGCCCAGCCAAGAGATTTTAAGGCACCCTCTTAATAGTTTCATGGACAAAGGATGTTGAAAAGAACAGTTACATCTGTTCTCTAGAAGGACCATAAGAAATGCAAGTGAGCTGGGGTCTACTGATGAAGATTGACCCTACTTCCTAGTGAATTGTCACCCAGCCAATGTCTTACAATTTTCTGAATCAGTTTGACAAGGCCTTCCCCTTGAGAAGGAGTTAGAAAGGAAGTGAGATGACAAAGGGAAAGAGGTGGGTTAGATGGTGGACTTTAATTAAAAAAAAAAAAGACCCCCCAGTCATCAAACAATTAAATAATTTGAATATCCTCTCATTATGAGGACAGAAATAAATGTGAGATTTCCAAGATTTCCATCCAAAAGTATTAATAGAGACACTAATAAAATAGGTATTTAAAGAAGTTCACAGCTGTTCCCAAATCTGAGCCCCCCAAAGGCTGGATTGAGGATCCAGGTTCCCCCACTGCACATAAGGAAACCCACCAGCATCCATTGTGGGTGTGATTGTGAACTGAAAACCCAGACCATTTTAATACATTCTGCATCTCCTCCTCTCTGAAGTGTGCTGGAGATAAAGCTCGACAGGATGAGCAAGAGTCAGTGAGAGTAAGCACATGTCTTGCAATATTTTTCCCCCTGAGGATTAACTGTGCTTTTCTGGTTTGGGATGGAATCTTAAATCCAAGTTTTTAAAGGCATCTTACTTTTTGAAACTATTTCTAGACTAGTTTTCAGAGTGAGCACATTATGCAATGATCTAAGAAATAGGCATTTTGTGCAATCCAAGGCAGAGAAGATTAGTAATCCTTTCACTTTCCCTGCAGTTTGTGAGAGAGAAGTTATGACTGCCAGCAGAGCACTCTAGATCTCTGGAGAGCACTGCTCCTGCTCGAACAGAGAGGGAAAGGACGGTAGGATAGAGAGAACTGTGAACATGGAACCACGGTGCAAGTCTTGGTTCTGTCTCTTCCCTGTCCCCACCCTACACTGCGCCCTCCCTTGGGCATCTGCTTTAGCAAGGCTCTGCCACTTAAGGAGGCTCAGCTGGTGGCTTGGCAGGCAGCTGTTTTTCTTACACAGCACATTTGACTTCCAAGATTTGTGACTAAAGCTCTATCTTTTTCCTTCTCCACCCTAATGAAATCATTTCCTTTTACCATCCTGCAGCTTAGTTCCTATAGAAGAGAAGAGAAAGGGTTATAAAAGAGACAGGAGAGGGAAGGGCAAGAAAGGAACAGCCAGTTTATAAACATGCAGGGTCTCATGTGAGCTGGAAAGTGCACATTTGCAGAAAGACAGTGGTGCCTAAAGGCTTGAACTTGCCAATGTTTGAGGATCACCTTTCTCATCTTTTCTGGGCCAGACTCCGGAAACGTACCATACCATTCTTTCAAAGGAATCTTTGTTTCCTTGTTAATTAGCTATATTTTGCATTTGCTTTTTAAAGACTGTTCAGGCTTTACAATATCAAGATCTCATTGGGAGTTAATGGGCAATTTTCAAAGTCGTGTTAAATCTTGGGATGGAAAAAATACTCCTTAATCCTCATAATCTTGCAAAAATGAAAAATGGCAAGCTTTACTTTTTTTTCCCACAGCACATGAAATTTTAAAAAATAGCATAAAGACTGCATCCAAATCCTCTCTCTGTCCTAAAATGGCATAGCAATCTAAAGAATGAGTACATGCACTAACATATGTAGTCAGCTGTCTTAATAAAAGGATATTTCCATAATATGTTATTTCTTTAAGCTGCATTCAGTGTTCTTGGCTGCCAGATGACAAGAGGGGAAAAAAACAAGACACTTTTAGGGCAGAGGACAAAGACTCAAGGAAGGAGTTGGGGGTGGGGAGGAAAGGAGGAAAAGTTTAGTTTGAAATTTGCTGCTCTTCTGCCCGTCCTATTTAATTTCCCACCCATCCCCTGGGACACACACATGTAGGAGTTTGGGGAAGACCAATCGCCATAACACTGGCAGTGATTTGGAGGAGGGTTTTATTTATTTTCATATTGAATGCTCCATTAACCAAAGGGCCAAAGTTGGGTGAACATGGATTCAAGGCAGGAGAGAAAGACCCTGCTACTCTCAGGCTGTCCTTAGGGAAGTATCAAGGGCTGTTGATATTCTAAGGGGTGGCCTGTCACACTCAGAGTTACCTTTTGAAGAGGGCAGTCACAAATGCAATAATATTGGCTTAAGGTATTTAATAATGACATGGGTAGAATTTCTTTAGTGTTGTGTTCAAGCTCTGACCTGTCCCAACACACACACACACACACACACACACACACACACACACACACACCTCCCTAGCCTCAGTTCTGGTTAAGAGAGTGTGTTTTTTAGTTTTATTACATAAAGTGGCAAAGATGAGGAGCTTGAGAAGCTGGCTAGTGGGGCTTTTTGATATGCCCTTCCATTATAGCATTTTGAGCCTTCAAAGGATTTGATAACTGCTGACAGTGAAAAAAACATAATTGGCTGAGAATATGTATTCTTAACCATGTTTACCACATGTTCTTATTTCTTTGGTTTGGTCTTCATCCATGTCAACAGGGTTAATATGGTAAGTCGACTGAGGGTAGGAACAGTGCTGACGTGGCTTAGATTTTCTAAGATAGCCCTGATTTTAGATGTTGTGCTCTGTGGGCTCTTGAAATACCCTCAAATTTATCAGAAGATCTGCTCCATAGCTAGTCTGTCTACATGGCCTCATGTTCAGAAATGTTCTTAATTAAGGCTTTGTTGTGATGGCAGCGGCAGGCCCTCATTCATAGATGGTCGGTGGAGACATCCAGGTCAGAGTCTTCTGATGCAGAATTACTCCCTTAAGTAGACACCATGGCTTTATTCTTCTCAGAGTTCCAGAAGAAGAAGAAAAGTCCTCTGTAGCATCCGGGATAAATTTTTTCTTTTTAAAAATTGTGAGCCTGAATAATTTTGCTTGATAAAATGAAACTTATTCCAGTGTTGGCAGTGACAGTATGAGTGTCTTGTTTTCAGGAAATGATCTGCAGCTCATAAATTTTGCCAAAACATAAATAAAACTAAAATATCCCTAAGTGAACTTAAAGCCATTCTGGAACAGCAAAGATCCCCAGTGAGATGAGACTTGCTTTTTTTTTTAAAGTTAACCTCTGAAAATGAAATTTTACTTACTTCCTTTTCCTTTTCAGTTTTCTTGATAACTTTTTCAACAGTTCAGTTGAAGAATTCATCACCTTTTGGTTCCAATGGAGTGCTATAGAGATTTTAGCAATTTAAAGTGCTTCAACTGGGATCTTATATTTTAATCCCCTCCAGCCTCTCCAAACACACACACACACACACACACACACACACACACACACACACACACACTGCTGGACGGGCAGCTTCTCTGAGTCACTGGCTCAGGCAGCAGAATGACATATGCTGTAGTTGTTCAGCAACACAGCTGACATGTATTTGAAAAGTGAAGTGTTAGTGTCATTTAGAGAACAGAGCAATTTCCTTCAGCAGAGATGAACGCTTAAATTAAGAAAGAGTACTTAGTTCCCATAAAATCTGGGGTCTGAAATAAGTGCCTGAAGCAAATCTCTTGACCCTGAAGTTGAGGTCAACGACTCTTGGGCAGGGTTAGAAGCTTAAAAAAAAAAAATGCTGTTAATAGAGTTTAATGAGGTGAAGTTTATTTCCAAATGAATCTTCAAAAGCCCTTCAGGCTGCAATTAGCAATTACTGTTTGCTTAAGAAAAATGACTTCACCCTTTCATAGCCATTGATTCTTATTTATTGATATTACTTTATTAGAGACATTAAAGTAATATGATTAAAATATTTGAGCATTTAGATGTTTATGTCTATTCCTTTTCCTTCTTTCTCCAGCCATACCAAAGATCTTAAAATTTTCTGAACAAGGCATGTTATTCTATTGTTAACTTTTAAACATGGTTTTTTCTCTACATTCTTTCCTCTGTCCCTCTTTGCCTGGCTAATTCTACTTTACCTTCAAGTCTCAAACTATATCTACTATCACTGGGTGGGGTGCCACACTTGTAATCTCCTTAAGCCCCTGTGCTTACCCACCCTGGTACTTGTTACATTTTTTAATTGTCTGCCAGGACTTTCCATCACTGAATCTTAAGTTATACTCTTCAGTGCCTTCTACATATAAGGTCCTCAATTAATACTTTTTGGATGAATGAATAGATGAAGAATAGAGTAATAAAAAACAAATCACTTTGCAGTTAGTGGAAGTATTCTTTCTTTCTTTACCACTGAGCCACCTGCTGCTGCTGCTGCTGCTGCTAAGTCGCTTCAGTCATGTCCGACTCTGTGTGATCCCACAGACGGCAGCCCACCAGGCTCCCCTGTCCCTGGGATTCTCAAGGCAAGAACATTGGAGTGGGTTGCCATTTCCTTCTCCAATGCATGAAAGTGAAGAATGAAAGTGAAGTCGCTCAGTCGTGTCCGACTTGTAGCGACCCCATGGACTGCAGCCTACCAGGCTCCTATGTCAATCAAATATTATTGTGCCTCAGGATCATTTATAACTTTTGATTAAAAAAGAGTAAATTCTCAGGTTCTAATTGCATGGCAAGCTACAAATAATTTGTTACTGCTGCTGCTAAGTCGCTTCAGTTGTGTCCGACTCTGTGCGACCCCATAGATGGCAGCCCACCAGGCTTCTCCGTCCCTGGGATTCTCCAGGCAAGAACACTGGAGTGGGTTGCCATTTCCTTCTCCAATGCATGAAAGTGAAAAGTGAAAGTGAAGTCTCTCAGTCGTGTCCAACTCTTTGCGACCCCATGGACTGCAGCCCACCAGGCTCCTCCATCCATGGGATTTTCCAGGCAAGAGTACTGGAGTGGGTTGCCATTGCCTTCTCCTATCATGGAATACTACTCAACCATAAAAAACAAACTATTGCCATAATGGATCAACTTAGATGGATTTCAGGGGCATTATGCTTAATGGAAAAAGACAGTCTCTGAAGGTTACATACTATATGATTCTACTTATATAACATTCTCGGAATGGCAAAGCAATAAAAATGGAGAACAGATTAGTGACTGTGGTAGAAGATAGGTGTGATTACAATGGGGTACACAAAAAGAGTTGCTTTGTGGTGAGGGAACAGTTCTGTGTCCTGACTTGGTAGTGGTTACACAATTCTATACAGGGGATTAAATTTCATAGAACTACATGTGCTTATAAGCACACACACACATGTACACACAGTTGAGTAGCAGGCAAAAAGTGAACGTCAAATGAAGACTGTAGTTATCAGTACCAATGTCAGTTCCCTGGTTTTGGTATTATACTACAGTCATATAAGGTGGCACTATGGAAGCTGTGTAAAAGATCAATGGGATTCTGTGTGCCATTTTTGCAACTTTCTGTGTGTCTATCATTATTTATATTTATCTAAGGTGACCAACCTAGACAAGCATATTAAAAAGCAGAGATATTACTTTGCCAACAAAGGTCCATCTAGTCAAAGGTATGGTTTTTCCAGTAGTCATGTATGGATGTAAGAGTTGGACTGTAAAGAAAGCTGAGTGCTAAAGATTGGTGCTTTTGAACTGTGGTGTTGGAGAAGAGTCTTGGGAATCCCTTGGACTGCAAGGAGATCCCACCAGTCCATCCTAAAGGAAAAAAGTCCTTCATTGGAAGGACTGATGCTGAAGGTGAAACTCCCAGTACTTTGGCCACCTGATGCGAAGAACTGACTCCGTGGAAAAGCCCCTGATGCTGGGAAAGATTGAAGGCACGAGGATAAGGGGATGAAAGAGGATGAGATGGTTGGATGGCATCACTGACTCAATGAACATGAGTTTGAGTAAACTCTGGGAGTTGGCGATGGACAGGGAGGCCTGGTGTGCTGCAGTGCGTGGGGTCGCAGAGTTGGACACGACTGAGCAACTGAACTGAAATGAACTGAAGGTGGCTCAGTTGGAAAGAATCTGCCTGCGAATGCAAGAGCCACAAGAAAATCAGGTTTGACTCCAGGAAGATCCCCTGGAGAATGAAATGGCAACCCACCCCAGTATTCCTGCCTGGGAAATCCCATGGACAGAGAAACTTGGCAGGCTCTAGTCCATGAGGTCTCAAAGAGTTAGACATGATACAGTGATTACATTGATTGATTTTTTATTTAACATCTTGAATTTATTTCATGTGTATATTTGTCTCCTCACCATTTCCATTTGTCTTCCTACCACTATACCTATGCCCTATGATAACATTTCATGTGTACTTAAAACCAAGCAAAGGGTGGAGTTCCTTCTTTAAAAACTAAACTAGGCATTTTGGACAGCACACTCTTGGCAATGGAATCTGGGTAACATTTATCAGACATGGTAGGGATGGTTCTCTTCTTTATGAAAAGGACTGCCAGATGTCAATTGTTACAGAAATGAAATTAGATGGAAAATTTTAATAAACCATTTAAACTTATTTTTTTAAAAGAGACTTCCTCCACTTCCCCTACCAGAGATCTTGAGTAGACTCCTGGTCAGTCATCTGGAAATAATCCTTCACATAGTTGATGAAGTTGGCTTCCACTCTGGGAAACCGTCTTTTTCTATACTTGCTTGTATTTCTGCTTTAATGTCTTCTACAGAACTAGATTCTTTCAGTGTTTTAGGAGTTCTTTCCTATTTTTTTTTAAGAATTCTTGACCTTTGATCTTGGCGTTGAAGTTTTCGAGGTTTTTTCCATTCTGGTTTGTTTTTTGTGCATTTTTCTGGCTGGAGTATCTTATATGGATTTCTTTACTGGAGCTTTTTTTCTTTAGCTTTCCTATTATCAAAATCAACATCATAGTCATCTTCAGCAGCAGCAAATTTTACTTTTTTCTGTTAACTTGATATCACTTCTGGGGGAAGGAAGGTTTTCCAGATATACTTAAAGAGTTTCACATCCTCCTCTTTATCTTTTGAATCTGTATCTTCCTTTACAGCTACTAAGTGTGTGCACTAATATGCACAAGCCCCAAACCACACTTCAACTGTAAGATCCCAGGTGGTGGTATTTCAAAGCTCTCACAGGACACTGTTGGCTGAGTAGACATTTGCAAAGTTGCCAGTGCGACTTTAAGTGGACTGCTTTCATAACTCACTGCCTCTGCTTCAACAGTGTGCAATTCATCCTTTGCACTAGCCCTTGAATGGACTGTTCTTAAGGTAACTGTTGCTCATATTCATCATAATCTTCTTTGGCCTTTAGTTCACAACCAAAAAGATAGTTCTGGAAACTCAGGCTCCATCCCCCCATTCACTGAATTTTCCATGAGGTTGATGGCACATGTTTGGTTGGAGAGAAGGTGGACAGAGATAAACAACTACTGTTCTGGAGAACAGTCATTATTTAAAATTATATATAGTCATGTTTTGTTATTCATAGTTGTACCATTCAAAATTTCATGCATTTATATTTTAATTCTTTAGTTAGATTGGAGATTTAAGTATAGTGGCAGTGACTTATAATTGTCCTGATTCAAGTCAATATAATTCAATTCAATTAAGTTAAAGTCATTTCAATAAATATTTGAGGGCTTATTAGTCACAAAATTAATGAGGCTTAATTCTTCTCACCCTTAATATTATATTGATCATCCAGCATAGATAGTACAGTTAATATATATGCAGCAAGATTTCAAAAAATGGTATCATTTGACTGGCCTTATTTTTTATGGTGATGTGTCCATCTCTTATTTACATAAATGCTTCATTTTCTTTACTTTGTTTTCTTTCTCTGATAAGATGAAACATACATGTAAGGAAAATATGTTTTCAAATTAATTTCTGTTGTTTAGATTTTTAAGCCATAAGGACTTAGGAAAACATTTATAGGCCCCATACATTTATTTCAGGTTTAAAGTTGCAAGTATGCTTTAGTTTATTATTTTACAGCAGAGGAAATAATGTATATTTCTATTCTTACATTGAAAACAGAACAAAAACAGCTTAGGCTATCAAATGAAGTTCTTGGTCTTTTTTTTTTCAGTGATCACCAAGCTTAAATTTGTGGGGAGGAGGACAATTTTCTTAATGTTTTCTACCTGGCTCAACATTCCCAGACAGCAATTACAAGCCAAATATAATTTCAGTAAATGAGAAATTCTTGTTTTCATGTACTGATTGGCTTTATTACACATGAAGTTTAATTGGGAGGCTTCTCCAGCTTATCTGGGTAATGATGAACAGCTGCAGTAGATTGCACTCCCTCCCCCAACCCACCCCTACATCATTTTGATCGAACAGCACCCAAACAAAACCTTGTACAACTGTGCGATAGGAGCATCATTCAACTGCACTGCAAACCCTGACTGCATTTGAGCCCAGCAAGCAGTTTCACAAGAAGCCAGAGGGAAACAAAAAGCCCGAGAGGAAATGTTCAGATTAGCAGAGTAGCCTCACCCCTGACCCCAGACCACTGTAGCTATAAGATTTTACTACTGGAATTCCAGTGTATTGTGCTTAACTAGATCTCTATCCCACATGAATAAATGGTACCATCCAAAGCAGAAGTGTGCTTGTCTAATTCAGAGGTGCTAAATCATAGATTTTTATATCCTCAACAGAAGAATATCATTAGTAATTTCAGTAGCAAAGAGAAAGGATGCCTCTGACTGCCTTGAAGGGCTTATAAAGTGCTTTACCTATCTTATAACATCTTTAATAACAACAGCTAATATGTTAAAGCAGGCTTCCTCAGGGGCTCCTCCGTAAAGAATCCGCCTGCAATACCGGAGATGTGGTTCAATTACTGGGTCAGGAAGATCCCCTGGAGGAGGAAATGGCTCCAGTATTCTCGCTGGAGAATCCCATAAACAGAGGAGGCTGGTGGGCTGCAGTCCATGGGGTTGCAAAGAGTCGGGCATGACTGCACGCTTGCACTTGGAATTGTTTGAGCACTTACTATGGGGTAAGCGTTGTCTTCATACTAAGTGTTTCACATGTATCATCTCAGTTAGTCCTTTCCATAACCCTAGGATAGATCTCCTCGGCATATGTTAGAGATGACGCCTAGAGCTCTTGTGAAGCTTGTCTAGGGTCCAAAGCCAATGAGACCTGAGTCCAGGTCCATCCTTCTGAGACATTCACTCATACTCTAATGGGTGGGTTAACAGAGAATGCTGTACAAGGAGCTCATTCAGAGAGGGTAACTTGATGGAGTAGTTGTTAAGGCAGCAGATAGTTTTCCACTTCATTTACCAATTGACCACGTCACCAAATATATAACCAGTACTCTCTCTATGGTTATCTACATGCATGTTTGGAATGACCTGCTCTTTACTGTGTGGTATTGTGATGCTGGAGTGTTTGTTAGGGAGTTAAAGTTTTCAGGTGAAAACAATTTGCTTAATAATAAAGGAAGAGTTTGTCTGTAATGCTTTGCTGCTGCTGCTGCTGCTGCTAAGTCACTTCAGTCGTGTCCGACTCTGTGCGACCCCAGAGACGTCAGCCCACCAGGCTTCTCCATCCCTGGGATTCTCCAGGCAAGAACACTGGAGTGGGTTGCCATTTCCTTCTCCAATGCATGAAAGTGAAAAGTGAAAGTGAAGTCGCTCAGTCGTGTCCGACTCTTAGCGACCCCATGGACTGCAGCCTACCAGGCTCTTCCGTCCATGGGATTTTCTAGGCAAGAGTACTGGAGTGGGGTGCCATTGCCTTCTCCGTGTAATGCTTTAGATGGTAGATAAAGGTATGCCATTGAGCCCCTCTTCTGGCTCTTCCTCACCCAAGGCTCCTCTTCCCATACCCTCCTCTTCTTTTCTGCACAGTTTGGTCCTGTCATGATCTTCATTTGGGGCTTTAAGAGGCTTAGTTAACAGCCTTTCATCCCACTGTCTGCTTTAATATCAGTCACTTTTACCTCTCTTATCTTTTCAGTTCATGACAGCAAGGAAGTGGAATAATAACTTAAGAGGCAGTTTTTTGTTGTTGTTGTTAATTTATGTATTTTAATTGGAGGCTAATTACTTTACAATATTGTGGTGGTTTTCTCCATACATTGACATGAATCGCCCACGGGTGTACATGTGTCCCCCCATCCCACCTCTCTCCCCATCCCATCCCTCTGGGTTGTCTCAGTGTACCAGGAGTTTTAAAATCAGACAGACCAGGTTCAAATGCCAGTACTGGCACTCACTGACACTTAGCACTGAAGGCGCTGAATTTTCAAGAGTTTCAGTTTCCTCGTCTGTGAAATGTGAAGTAACAAGGACACAAACTTTTTGGATTGTGAGATTCATTTAAAGCCTTGTTCTTGGTATATTGTGTGTGTTAGTTACTGAGTTGTATCCAACTCTACAGACCCCATGGTCTGTAGCCTGCCAGGCTCCTCTGTCCATGGAATTCTCCAGGCAAGAATCTTGAAGTGGGTTGCCATTTCCTTCTCCAGGGGACCTTCCTGACCCAGGAAGTGAACCTGGGTCTCCTGCATTGCAGGCAGATTCTTTACCATTTGAGCCACCAGGGAAGCCTCTCTTGGTACATTGGAAACGCTCAAATATCAATCACAAATAATTGTCAACAACAATTCAGCCCCATTCATTTTGAATCCATTGTACTTGCTCTTCCCCAAATTTATTGTTGTTGTTCAGTCGCTCAGTCATGTCCAACTCTTTGTGCCCCATGGATTGTAGTATGCCAGGCTTCCCTTTCCTTCACCATCTCCCAGAGCTTGCTCAAACTCATGTCTATTGAACTGGTGTTGCAATCCAACCATCTCATCCTCTATCATCCCTTTCTCCTGCCTTTAATCTTTCCCACCATCAGGGTCTTTTCTAATGAGTTGGCTCTTCACATCAGGTGGCCAAAGTATTGGAGTTTCAGCTTCAGCATCAGTCCTTCCAATGAATACTCAGGGCTGATTTCCTTTAGGATTGACTGGTTTGATCTCCTTGCAGTCCAAGGGACTCTCCAGAGTCTTCTCCAACACCATATTTCAAAAACATCAATTCTTCAGTGCTCAGCTTTCTTTATAGTCCAACTCTCACATCCATACATGGCTACTAAAACAATAGCTTTGACCATGTAGACCTTTGTTGGCAAAGTAATGTCTTTGGTTTTTAATACACTGTCTAGGTGTGTCATAGCTTTTCTTCCAAGGAGCAAGTGTCTTTTAATTACATGGCTACAGTTACCATCTGCAGTGATTTTGGAGCACCCCAAAATAAAAGTCTGTCATTGTTTCCTTTGTTTCCCCATCTATTTGCCATGAAGTGATGGGACCAGACGCCATGATCTTCATTTTTTGAATGTTGAGTTTTAAGCCAGCGTTTTCACTCTCCTCTTTGACTTTCATCAAGAGACTCTTTAGTTCTTCTTTGCTTTCTGTCATAAGGGTGGTGTCACCTGCATATCTGAGGTTATTGATATTTCTCCCAGCAATCTTGATTCCAGTTTGTGCTTCATCCACCCCAGCATTTCTCATGATGTACTCTGCATATAAGTTAAATAATCAGGGTGACAATATACAGCCTTGATGTACTCCTTTCCCAATTTGGAACCAGTCTGTTGTTCCACGTCCAGTTCTAACTGTTGCTTCTTAACCTGCATACAGGTTTTCAGGAGGCAGGTCAGGTGGTCTGGTATTCCCATCCCTTGAAGAATTTTCCACAGTTTGTTGTGATGCACACAATCAAAGGCTTTAGCATAGTCAACGAAGCAGAAGTAGATATTTTTCTGGAATTCTCTTGCTTTTTCTATGATCCAACAGATGTTTGCAATTTGATCTCTGGTTCCTCTGCCTTTTCTAAATCCAGCTTGAACATCTGGAAGTTCTCAATTCACATACTGTTGAAGCCTAGCTTGAAGAATTTTGAGCATTACTTTGCTAGCTTATGAAATAAGTGTAATTTTGCAGTAGTTTGAACATTGTTTGGCATTGGAATGAAAACTGACCTTTCCCAGTTCTGTGGCCACTGCTGAGTTTTCCAAATTTGCTGGCATATTGAATGTAGCACATTAACAGCATCATCTTTTAGGATTTGAAATAGCTCAGCTGGAATTCCATCACCTTCACTAGCTTTGTTCGTAGTGATGCTTCCTAAGGCCCACTTGATTTTGCATTCCAGGATATCTAGCTCTAGGTGAGTGATCACACCATCGTGGTTATCTGGGTCATGAAGATCTTTTTTTGTATAGTTCTTCTGTGTATTCTTGCCACCTCTTCTTAATATCTTCTGCTTCTGTTAGGTCATTGTTTCTGTCCTTTATTGTGCCCATCTTTGCATGAAATTTTCCCTTGGTAGCTCTAATTTTCTTGAAGAGAACTCCAGTCTTTCCCATTCTATTGTTTTCCTCTATTTCTTTGCATTGATCACGTAGGAAGGCTATCTTATCTTGCTATTCATTGGAACTCTGCATTCAGATAGGTATATCTTTCCTTTTCTCCTTTGCCTTTCGCTTCCCCAAATTTGGAAATCCTTGATTCTGCATTAATCTCTGAGCTTCTTTGGCCTCCACATATTTTTAGCAACTATGAAGACCATGTGTATGTTGTTCTATGCAGTTTCAAAACTTACATTGCTCTGTATGCTAGTTGCCAAGTACTATAATAACCATTTAAAAATATTTCCCCTGATATATTATTTTGCACCTGTGTAAACCTAAGCAGCTGTGCTCAGCTATGTATAAATGTTTGCTTATGTGCTTCTGTTACATTTATTTATGTGATTCTGTCTACAGCCAGTTGCTCTATTAAATGATAAACTTCTCAGGGCCAAGGACCTCACTCTACTTCTGCAACAGATCCGAGTATCCTCCCAAGAATAGATTTCAGGCTTTAATACGATATTAATGACAAGTTTCCAAACATTGTGTTCTCATCTTGAGAGCACTATTTCTTAAAGCAGTTTCAGCCATAGCTGGTGTTCTATGGAAATGTTCAACTTGGAGGCCTTCAGCTGGTGATTTTTCACATTTTAAAAATTAAAAGCACAAAGCTATAATTTGGGGAACAGCAAGTTAACAATCAAGAAAAAGAAAAAAAAAAGTGCATTTATTGTTGTGACTTCTCTGGTGGCTCAATGGTAAATAATCTGTCTGCCAAATAGGAGACATGGGTTCAATCCCTGGATTGGGAAGATCCCCTGAAGGAGGAAATGGCAACCCACCCCAGTATCTTTCCTGGGAAATTCCATGGACAGAGGAGCCTGGTGGGCTACAGTCCATGGGGTCGCAAAGAGCTGGACACGATTGAGTGACTAAACAACAACTTTTAAGAAAGCTTCAGATTATATTTGCTTTGACTATTGAAGTGATTGATATGTTGGATTAAGAAACTATCAAGTCACACCCAATAGTCCAATACTCATACCGCACTTTTTGAGCACTTAATAGGTGCCTTGCTAGGGGCTTGTTTTGCCTTGTGTCATTCAGCCTCCCTAGCATTCCCATGAGACAGGCGCCTTGTTCCTCCCCGTTTCACATTCTAGGAGACTAAGGTTAAGAAAGGTTTACCCGTTATCCAGGATGCAGCCGAAAAGAAATGGAGCCAAGCCATGTTAATCACTGAGCTGTACTGGTTTCTTCAAAAGGATTTTACAGATGATCTATAAAGATAATTCCAGTGTTCCCTTTTTTTCTTCTTTCATAACACTACCCTTGCCTGGACTGCCACAAAGGGAGAGGAAATTTTATTAGTATGTTCATGATTAAGCTTGCTTAGTATAGATAAATAATTACAACTGCATGGGTTTTGGATAGTTTGCTAGGAAAATTTTTTTTAAAAAGAAAACTCTCCGCATTTGTTTGCCTTCACATGGTCCTGCTCTCCTGCAGTCTGGCTCTCCTTTCACTGCCTTGTAGTGAAGTATTCAAGGGAGTGTTGTCCTGTTAGAGCGCAGTCACTAAGGAAAATGTCTCCTTGCCTTTTCAAATGGACAAGCAGGAAACATCATTTGCTTTCCCTTTCTTTTACTGTTATCCTCTTCTTTTCCCACCTCAGTTCTATTCTTTTAGAATAAATAACAGCGCACTTCACCCAGGCATTGGGTAACTTGAGCCATCCATCTCACTATCTGAGAAAGCTGGCTCTCAACACTAGCACCGCAAGCAGCTGCTTGGGGCCCTGCTCCTTGGCAGCCTCACCACCCCCGTCTGCTCCCCCTGGATGTCAGGACCCAGCAATTACAGAGCTGGCCTGTGGGCCTGCACATAAAGCATGCTTTCATAATAAAAACATCCAGTTGGTCTCTTCCAACTTCAAACATTCTGTGAGTGTCTCAGCCATGAGTTGTAGAGGATCCAAGAACCTCTCAGTGGAGTCAGGACTAGAATTCCTACATTTGTTCTGTTTCACAACCAGAGAGTTTACAAGGTGTAGTAACATGCTGTGTTCTATAATGTGATGGTGGAGGGCAGAGGAGGACGGATAGAAAAGGATGCTGATCATGTGTACACTTCAGGATCCTCAAATGCCTGGCGTCTGACAGGGGCTTTGCTGCGTTCATAATCTTCCCAAATTGTATACTCTTCAGGCCACTTAATACCTGCATCTGGCTTTGGTTGACTGACTTTTTGAGTAGTTTAATCTACATTGTGTTTGACTAAGAAATTTAAGCCCCTGAAGGTTAAATATGAGGAAGATAGTGCAAATAATATGAATAACTAACATTTCTTGAGTCTTTTACATGTAGTAGGCACTATTTTAAGCATTTTTCTTTATCTAACTCCTCAGCTCTCACAACAACCCTAAGCAGTTGGTCTTTTATTAGCCAGTTTTTATGATGCAGATGTGGAGGTAAAATAACTTACTCAGGGCTCCAGCCCAGGCAGTCCCAATCCTTAGCTTTGCTGTTGGCCACTGGACTGTGCTGGTGTGAACTGAGACATTCTGTCTTTTATCTGGTTCTTTTGATGTCTTCGTTCTTTGTCTTCATTAAGTCAATGAATTTCTTTTTGCCTTAGTCACCTCATCAGAAGATTTTATCTCTCTGATTTCCAGAAATGAAAATGGAATCACGCGTTTCATATAGGAGACTGGAATCAAACAACTGGCAAAATGTACTCTGATCAAAATCCAGAGACTGCAAGTGACCTGCCATTTGGCAACAGAATTGGGGTTGGCACTCACAGCTCTATTTCTCATTCTTTACCATGAAGGCTCTTCTACAGAATATACTTACACTGTAATAAGTATAGTGTATAGTACAGTGGTGGGCTTCCCTGGTGGCTCAAACAGTAAAGAATCTGCCTGCAGTGCAGGAGACCCAGCTTTGCTCGCTGGATTGGGAAGATCCCCCAGAGAATGGAATGGCAACCCACTTCAGTATTCTTGCTTGGAGAATCTCATGGATAGAGGAGCCTGGCAGGCTATAGTCCATAGGGTTGCCAAGAGGCAGATGTGACTGAGTGTGCACGCACAGAATAGTGTCGTAGTATAGCAAGTGTGGAGCACAGAGTAGAATTTTCTATCTGTATTCAGTCAGAAAGTGAAAGTGAAGTTGCTTAGTCATGTCTGACTCTTTGCGACCCCATAGACTGTAGCCTACCAGGCTCCTCTGTCCATGGGATTTTCCGGGCAATAGTACTGGAGTGGACTGCCATTTCCTTCTCCAGGGGATCTCTGGGCTCAAACCCGGGTCTCCTGTATTGTAGACATACACTTTACCGTCTGAGCCACCAGGGAAGTCCTGTATTCAGTCAGAGTTTGATATAAATCAGTCTTCTTATCTTAATTTTAAAAATTAAAAATTCTATTTATTTTACTTGTAAATAATTGTATCTTTGTTCACATCAAAAGAAATTCCATGTTGTATTATAAAAGGGAACAGTTAACTTCTGTGACTCACATTATTATCTTTGAAAAGAGCCATTCAATAAACAGCTCTTATTTCAGTTCAGTGTTGTTTATGTTTTCAATGCACTCTTCTATAAAATGTAGCATAAATAAATAAGTTAAAATTGTTTGTTTAGGCATTTCTAAAACATTTACTCCCACACAAGTGATGAAATGTAGACTTTTCTTTTTGGGCTTAGATTTTTATCACAGTATTATAGTGGTTAACTGGAGTTCCATTCATGCTCAAGTTCATTACACATATGAAACCCTCAGGAAACACATCGTATTATTGTTCTTGAACCACTTGCACATTATAGACTGAGTTTAAAAACTATATCATGGGTAAAAAGCACAAAGTTGTATTATGTTTCTCTTCAAGGAATCTCAGGATTTCTAACTGTAGCTTTAACTGTGTTATACAACAGCCCCCCACACACACCATTTTAAACAAGTAACCTTATTGATTATTTCTTCTTGCCTTCTGTATGTTTGTGTGTGTAAATGGTGAAGACTTACAGTATTTTCTGTGAACCCTGCCCACACCTAACCCACACAAAGAATTTCCAATTTCTTTATATTGGCAATAACTTCTCACTAGGCCTTTCATCTATAAGGGTCACTTGAAGGGCAGGAGACTCACCTGGACATCAGACTTTGGAAAGCCTCCTCTCCTCCAGCCTGTGGCCTCTTAATGTCTGCAGTCCTGAGAAGGAGAGAAAGAAAGGAAACAATGCTTCTCATCTACCCTAACGCCTCCTCAAGATACCAGTCTATGATTTGGCTTGTTTTCACCTTCGCATTCTTGGAAGGAGAGTTGATGTGTTATCTCAGTATCCTTGCCTTCTCCAGTCCTTGGAAACCTTCTCATCTTTGTGACTGCAGCACTGGCACAGTTGACCACTCTGTTCTCTGAAGTCTTCACACTTTTCACTTCCTAGAGACAACTTGCCTTTGGTTTTCTTCTTAGCTTTTTGACCACTTTTCCTTTTCTTCTATTTACTTTGTTGATTCTTCTTCCTTCTTCCTAAATATTAAATGTTATTAAGTTTCCAACTGTCTTTCTTGTTCTTTTCCTCAGCTTTACAGATCACCCTGACTTTCACGCAATCTCTTGGCATGAACTCCAAAATTTTCCCTGCAAGTTCTGCCTCTTGTTTGATCCTCTTATCTGAGCTCCAGACACAAACTTCCAACTGATCCTTGAACTGCTCCAGCTGGAAGACCTAAAGCATCTTAAACTCAATATGTGTAAAAATGAAACTATCACCTTCTCTCTAAAACCCATCCTTTTGCTTGGTGGACATTGGTAAATGTCATCACTGCTGATGGATCCATTCTATCTTAAAATGTCAGAGTTCTTCAACTTCTCTCTCTCTATCTCACTTCAATATCCGATCGTTTGCTAAAATCCTGGCAATTCTACCTTGAATGCCTCTCAAATCCAACTATCCCCATTGTTCCTCTAAATATGTCACATATTATCTCTCAGTCTAGATAATTCTATCTTATGGATTAGTGTTTCTGATTTCAGTACCCGCTTCCTTCTCTCCACTTCCAATCTATTCTCTCCATATCACCAGAGTGGCCTTTATAACATAAATCTTAACAGTAGATGCCTCTGTCTATAAATCTATAATTCCTCAAAGATCCATAGTGTTAGGCAAAAAAAAAAAAAAAATCATACAAAGGAATATAAAGAATGGTTTCAATATTAGTAAAGATAACATACATATACATAGTCCAGCAAAATGTTAGCAGTGCTTATCTTGTTATTGCTGAGTCGTAGTATTGGGATGAGTTGTATTTTTTTATTTTTGTTTGCTCATATTTCTATACTGAGCATATGTTACTTGTGTAACAAGGCAAAAATATTATTTAAAAGTAAACTGGTGGGATTAAAAGGAGCTGCTCTAAGTAACTTTGGAAAAAAGTGTTTTTACTAGATGCTATAAAACTGAAAATGAAAAGAATGATACATAACACTGTACTCTAGTTGGGAAATTCATTTCTCACAGGGTTATGGGTTAGCAATTGTGAGACTACTTTACAAGTATGTAAGGAATGAACAAATATGTAAGTAAACTGCAGATAATGGGATCAGGTTTCTAACTGGAAGGGACAGCAGTGACAAATAAGTAAAGAAGGCTGAAATAAGCCTGACAGTAGAAGATTAGAGTTGGAATCATCAGTACGAATGCATGTGTAGTTTGATACTTGGACAGATGGATACAAAAGAATTATTGATATGTGTATTTACATGAGTTATTACACATGTGTATGTTTCCTAGCTCTGTCCTTTGAGAGGGCTGAGAAGCAGTGAACCTGCAGTAGCAACAAGCACACCAGCACCTAGACCTGGTTTCCAGAAGTCATTTTCCAACACTAGGAACCAAAGCTCCTTGGAGAAATGTCTGATTCTAGTCCTGGGTCACAGAAAATCAGTGATGAGCCTGGAGCACTCACAGTGCCAAAACGAGAGGCACTGCACTAAAAAAAGAAAAAAAGAAAGATGGAGCATTTCAAAAGGCTGCAGGAACCAACTTGAAAGAGCTTGAAATTGCCAAAGGTACAACAATTTCAGCAAAGAGAGAGAACTGAAGTGTATCTCAAAGAATTTTTTATAAATTCCAACTTTCATACTACTATAAATGGTTGATTAAATAAATAAATGAGGGGGGAGGGGCAAATCTCTCTTACAGAATTTCAAATAATTTATGTATTAATAACCACTCCCCTCTCTGAGGGGGAGAACTTAATTCTCTTCTCCTTTAGTGTAGGTAGACTTAGCACCACTCCTCTAATGAGTGCTATAGAAAACAGAAAGAAGTTGTCCCTATGCAGTGGAGAAAACTAATAAACAGTACCTTAATCATGTGATCACCTCACCAGTGACTGATAAGTGGGTTTAACATTATGTTCCTTATTATGTTCCCCAGGATGAATGGGGCATGCTACCTCTGGGGTGTCCTTCCCTCAAGTCATGAGAAAACAATAAATAAAGAGACTAAGGAGACATGATGCAATGTGATCACATGGATCCTGGGACAGAGAAAGAATATTAGTGGAAAAACTGGTGAAATCCAAATGAAGTCTGTAGATTAATTAGAGGTAATATATTAATGTTAATTCCTCATTAATTAATGTTCAGTTCTGTTCACTCAGTCGTGTCTGACTCTTTGCAACGCCATGAATCGCAGCACGCCAGGCCTCCCTGTCCATCACCAACTCCTGGAATTCACTCAGACTCACATCCATTGAGTCAATGATACCATCCAGCCATCTTATCCTCTGTCGTCCCCTTCTCCTCCTGCCCCAAATCCCTCCCAGCATCAGGGTCTTTTCCAATGAGTCAACACTTCGCATGAGGTGGCCCAAGTATTGGAGTTTCAGCTTCAACATCAGTCCTTCCAAAGAACACCCAGGACTGATCTTCTTTAGGTTGGACTGGTTGGATCTCCTTGCAGTCAAAGGGACTCTCAAGAGTCTTCTCCAACACCACAGTTCAAAAGCATCAATTCTTCAGTGCTCAGCTTTCTTCACAGTCCAATTCTCACCATAGCCTTGACTAGACAGATCTTTGTTGGCAAAGTAATGTCTCTGCTTTTGAATATGCTATCTAGGTTGGTCATAACTTTCCTTCCAAGAAGTAAGCATCTTTTAATTTCAGGGCTGCAATCACCATCTGCAGTGATTTTGGAGCCCCCCAAAAAATAAAGTCTGACACTGCTTCCACTGTTTCCCCATCTATTTCCCATGAAGTGATGGGACCAGATGCCATGATCTTAGTTTTCTGAATGTTGAGCTTTAAGCCAACTTTTTCACTCTCCTCTTTCACTTTCATCAAGAGGCTTTTTAGTTCCTCTTCACTTTCTGCCATAAGGGTGGTATCATCTGCCTATCTGAGGTTATTGATATTTCTCTTGGCAATCTTGATTCCAGCTTGTGCTTCATCCAGCCCAGAGTTTCTCATGATGTACTCTGCATAGAAGTTAAATAAGCAGGGTGACAATATACAGCCTTGACGTACTCCTTTTCCTATCTGGAGCCAATCTGTTGTTCCATGTCCAGTTCTAACTGTTGCTTCCTGACCTACATATAGGTTTCTCAAGAGGCACGTCAGGTGATTGGGTATTCCCATCTCTTTCAGAATTTTCCACAGTTTATTGTGATCCACACAGTCAAAGGCTTTGGCATAGTCAATAAAGCAGAAATAGATGTTTTTCTGGAATTGTCTTGCTTTTTCGCTGATCCAGCGTATGTTGGCAATTTGATCTCTGGTTCCTCTACCTTTTCTAAAACCAGCTTGAACATCTGGAAGTTCACGGTTCACGTACTGCTGAAGCCTGGCTTGGAGAATTTTGAGCATTACTTTACTGGCGTGTGAGATGAGTGCAATTATGCGGTAGTTTGAGCATTCTTTGGCATTGCCTTTCTTTGGGATTAACATGTTTATTAATTAATTACTGTTAATTTCTCATTGGAAAAGACCCTAATGCTGGGAAAGACTGAAGACAGGAGGAGAAAGGGATGACAGAGGAGGAGATGGTTGGATGGCATCACCAACTTGATGGACATGAATTTGAGCAAGCTCTGGGAGTTGGTGATGGACAGAGAAGGCTGGCGTGCTGCAGTCCATGGGTTTGCAAAGAGTCAGACATGACTGAGTGACTGAAGTGAACTAATTAATGTTAACTTCTTAGTTTTGACAAATGACTCATGAGTATGTAAACTGTTAAGGTTAGGAGAAGCTGGATGAAAGTATATGGGAGCATTCTGTTTGATTTTAGCAACTTTTCTATAAATCAGGTATTACCCCAAAATACAAGCTGGAAAGAAAGAAAGAAATACATCTCACTGTCTGTGCAGGCTTCTCAATTTGTCTTCAAAGATTCATCTGTAAGTTCTTCAAAATTACATGCCTGGGTACCACCTGGGAGATTCTGATTCAGTGGGATGTGATTGAGTCAGGAAAACTACAATACATAATTGTAAAGTGGCAAAGAAGAGCCTCATATACTTCAGGTATTGCAAAAACCACTTGTCTATAGTACAAACAGAGCCTGCCTATTTCCCCTAGGTAGACTTTTAAACTTCTTACAGTAAACAATTGCTTACAGACCACAACCAGAACTGCCTTTTGTAATTATAATTAACAGTGTACAAATTAATAAGGCATTCTGAATATAAGGAATATAACTGGTAGATTAATAGTTTGTCACACAAAGAATTGCATGACTATGTATTTTACTTCTAAATACAGTACATTATAAGTTTTCCACTTGACACCCATCAACCCAAAAGCCTATTAAATATTTATGAGCCAAGAAATTATTTCCACACCCTCATTTTGCATTTCGTTTGCTTTGAAGTGAAAATTTACACAATGTCTTTCCCGTGGGATTTTCATGTGGTCGTCCTGTACTTGCACGCTTTTTGTGAAACTGAAACACTCTAAAGTCATTTCAATAAACAGGAAAAAAAAAAAAAACTTGGTAAGATGTAGGGGAAAGTTAAAGAGCACTGGAGAAAAAGATTGAAATCAGAGAGTCCATGTAAATTATATCCCAAGTGTTTGTACATGCCTCTGTGAGTGTATGTGTGCATGGAGTCTCTTACTGACATCTATGGATGCCTAGAGATTCATGAAGAAGAGTCGGGGTTCCTTAGACTATGAATTTGAAAGAAAATATGTGTACATACATTTTTTTTTTCTGGGCCATGATAGCAGTAAGCCATAAAAAGTTAAGAAATGCTGGCTGTGTGTGGTCTTTTTGGTAATGATAATATACATTTATATTAACTAAATTGCTACACTTTTAAAGTAGATAACTGGCAAATAGACGCATTGTGATGTGATCTCATAACAAGACCTATGGCTAATGACCCATTGGAAACACATATAAAATGTTATTTATTTTTCCCAATAGAGAGTTGAGAAAGGTCTCAGAATGCAATGAACATTCTCAGAAAGGGTGACCAAAATGAAAGCCTCTGCTTAGAGATAGAGCATTCATTCATCAAGTGTTTACAAAGTCTTTACTATGTGCCAGGCACAGTTCCAGGGTTTTGAAATAAACTAGTTGACAAAACAGACAAACATTTGTCTCTCACAGTTTACTTTCAAGTAGAGAAGATAGACAATAATGAATAAGCAAAATAAGTAAATGACATAGTAGGTCAAAGGGTGATATAAATGCTATGAAAAAGAGGGAAAAATAGAGCAGGGAAGGGGGGATTGAAACTGCCATTTGGAGGCGGGGAACGATTGTGTATTCAATAAGGTGAGAGGGTAGTTCTCATTGGAGAGGTGAGATTTGAACAAAGATTCAAAGGTGGTGATGGAGTTAACTGGGTGGATTCTGGAGAAGAGCATTCCATGCAGAGGGAACACAGAGCAAAAGTCATATTTAGGGAGCAGCAAACAGGCTTCTGGCTGGAAGAGAGATAGTGGTGAGGAAGGAGGAGGAGGATAGGAAAAGAGGCCAGAGATGCAATGAAGCAGAAGGGCTTTGCAGCCACTGTAAGGACTTGGGTTTTTTCTCTGCATGTGATGAGAGCCACAACAGGTATTTCTCTCCCTTAATGTACCTTTGTCAGAAATTGACAAATTAAGTCCATACAAAATGTGGAAGGCTAGAGAGAATTTGATAAACAAAATTAACATATTAACTATATGTAAAAGTACAGAATGTAATTGTTTCCCAACCACACAGGAAATAGTTATATTCGGTTGTCTATGTATTAGAACACATATAAAATTTCAACACATTCAAGAAAAAAGAAGCAATACATAACATACTATCTCACAGATCAGATCAGTCGCTCAGTCGTGTCTGATTCTTTGCCACCCCATGAATCGCAGCACACCAGGCCTCCCTGTCCATCACCAACTCCTGGAATTCACTCAGACTCACGTCCATCGAGTCAGTGATGCCATCCAGCCATCTCATCCTCTGTCGTCCCCTTCTCCTCCTGCCCCCAATCCCTCCCAGCATCAGTCTTTTCCAATAAGTCAACTCTTTGCATGAGGTGGCCCAAGTACTGGAGTTTCAGCTTTAGCATCATCCCTTCCAAAGAAATCCCAGGACTGATCTCCTTCAGAATGGACTGGTTGGATCTCCTTGCAGTCCAAGGGACTCTCAAGAGTCTTCTCCAACACCACAGTTCAAAAGCATCAATTCTTCGACGCTCAGCCTTCTTCACAGTCCAACTCTCACATCCATACATGACCACAGGAAAAACCATAGCCTTGACTAGACGAACCTTTGTTGGCAAAGTAATGTCTCTGCTTTTGAATATGCTATCTAGGTTGGTCATAACTTTCCTTCCAAGGAGTAAGCATCTTTTAATTTCATGGCTGCAGTCACCATCTGCAGTGATTTTGGAGCCCAGAAAAATAAAGTCTGACACTGTTTCCAGTCTCACAAAAGTAGACATTAACAGGAATAGAATAGTTTTTAAATATATATATCCATTTAGAAGTTTAAAAACACCCTTTCAAACAACTCTTGGTTTAACAAGGATATCAAATTCAATTACAAACAACTAGGAAAAAAGTAGTGATGAGAAAAACACTGTTTATTGAAACCTATGCAACATAGTAAGCTACCCTCAAGCAGTAAATTGAATTCAGAACATTTCAGGATCTCTTATGTTAAAGTGATGGCATTTATTGTGAAGTAGTGGACCCTGAAAATTAGAATGGAAACATGTAGAATCTAATGTAGCTGTAGAGTGTACCTCTAAGCTCTGCTTACTTTGTTAGTAGAAGCATCTTTTCCTCTCTGACTAGGGAAGCTAGTCACTTTCAGCCTGAAGACTGCAGTGGCCCCCTCAAGGCAGTTGTCTTGCAGAAGATGCTGAGGACTGCAGGGTTTTAAGCAGAGGAATAACAGAGTTTGTTTCAAATTAATGGCTGTTATACTGCAAAAGACACTAGAGGGCAATAACACTGGGAGACTTATAGAAGGCTGTTATAGTAATTCAGATGAGCAAAGACAGTGCATGGACCATTAGGGAGCAGGGGATGTGGTAAGAAGTGCTCAGATTCTGAAGGTAAAGCCAGTGCAGTCTTCTGGTTGGTTGTATGTATTAGGGAAAAAGAAAAAGCGAGGACACCTCTAAAAGTTTTGGCCTGAGAAAAATAGAAAGATGGAGTTTTCCCCAGATGAAATGGAGAAGGCTGTTGTTGGAGCAGAATTCAGGAAGTCAAGAGTTCAGTTTTGGATCTGTTAAATTTGAGAGGTTAGACATCCAATTGAAGATATGAAGGAAGCTGTTGGCTATGAATCTAGAATTTGGGAGAGAGATTCAAGTTGAAGATCTACATTTTGGAGTTATCAGCATATAAATGATGAGGAAGTCAGGGACTTAATGGAATCACTAAGGGAGAAAGGGTAGAGGAAGAAGAGGCCAAGAACTGAGTTTGGGGGCTCTCCAACACTAACCCTGAGGGAAAAGTAGAATTAGCAATCTAGGAGGAAGGGAAGGGATAAAGGAAGGGCGTTGGTAGGGAACGTGGGGTCAGAATAAGTGCTTTCTTTTTAAGATCAGACACATAATAGCATGTTTAAATAGTGATAGAAATGATTCAAAGGACAGTGAAAATGAATGGTGTAGGAGATAAGAGTTGGTATATCAATATCCTTGGTTAGACAAGAAGTATGGGATGTAGTATACACAGAGAGGGGCTGACACTTAGGAAAATGGAAATTTCATCCATGGAAGAGGTGGGTATGCAGAGAATGTGGGTGGATATTTTAGTAGTTGCTTATGGAAATTTTCTTCTAATTGCTTCTATTTCCCAGTCAAGAGAGAATTGAGGTCAGCATCTGAGAGCAAGGATAGTCAAAAAATTTTACGAAGCTATAAGTATTATGTCAAAGAAATGTTTTACTTTTGAACTCTTTCTGTTAAGCATCATTTTCCAGTTTCACTTACACAGAATCAATGGAGGCAAGAGTTCAGTTTGAGAAGTGCTGTAATAGAGTGTACAGAGAATAGCTGCCATGGGCAACTCTTGTCTAGCTCTTTAATGTATGACTCAAAGTGGTATTCTTCCAGAACTCAGTATATGTTGTGGGAAATTTGGGGACTTTGATCCCTTGGAGAATATTCTAAAAGGGTAACCCATGACAACTGCACAAACCGCTCCCATATTACTCACCCAAGGACTAAGGAGTGGAAATCCAATGGAAACAGTATCGACAAATTCATCTTGACCCCAGAGGTCTGGCTCCACCCAAGGTTGAAGTGTCTTTCCTCTTCTGTACCATGTGAGTTTCCTGAAGCAAATATTCATCTTAGCCGCACTTAGCTGTCAGGTCTGTTTAGGTATGAAAAGCCACTCACATCTCACTGCTTTTAAAAGAAGATGTTTTTTTCCTGGCATCTCCTGAGATGCCCCACAGCAGAGCACCTTCTTGTATGCTTTAACTGAATAAGCATTTAAACACGTAGATGCTTCCTGAGATGGCAGCAGCACTTTGAAACAGACAAACAACATTAGGAAATTGACTCTACACATTTAATCATTCATTTCTCTGATTAGAACTTTGGAATTTATGAGGCATCTAGTTTAGAAAGGCATTTTGATTAAAGGGGGAAATATTAAGAAATAGTGTTTTAAAAAAGAAGAAAGAAAATGGTAGCTCTGCAATTTTTATCTCTATCTTGAATAGAGATAACCTACAGAGAAAATTGCTTTATTTTGTTGGCACATTATGTGTATGTGTGTGTGTGTGTGTGTGTGTGTGTGCGTGTGCATGCACATACATGTGAGTGTGTATATGAAACTCTGGACAGATCCTATGACCTTTCACTCATCCTTGTAAAATAGGCAATTCGACATCTTCTTAAGTCATGAACATGGAGGCTCAACTTTCTAACAGCCCACTCTGAGGTATTAACCACCACATCAATCTCCAGTCAAGGTTAAGCCTCTTCTTACCCTCTCCCTGACTGAAGACCAAGTTTTGAAGGTCAGACTTCTGTTCTCTCCATGGCAACCCCTCTTCCTGGAAGCTGGTTAATCCTTCCAGGGTGGAAGAAAGAGGGTAGAGGAAAGTGAAGGCAGCCCTGATGTGTTAGAGCAATGGCTCCCAAGAGCTAGTTGTTAAGTATCAGGAAAACTATGAGAGAGTTTTTAAACTGTTGGTAGCTTGAAATCAATCATGCTGCTGCTGCTGCTGCTAAGTCGCTTCAGTCATGTCCGACTCTGTTCGACCCCATAGACAGCAGCCCACCAAGCTCCGCCATCCCTGGGATTCTCCAGGCAAAAGTACTGGAGTGGGTTGCCATTTCCTTCTCCAATGCATGCATGCATGCTAAGTCGCTTCAGTCATGTCTGACTTTGTGCGACCCCATGGACAGCAGCTAATCAGGCTCCTCTGTCCGAAGGATTCTCCAGGCAAGAATACTGGAGTGGGTTGCCATTTCCATCTCCCAATCAATCATGGTGGGTATGTTTATCCCACAGAAATTGGTAAGTGCTGTAAGTCAGGACTTTCCCCTCTCTGGATAGCTGTTTTTGCTAACCCACTGTCAGTCTGGAATTTGTCCTGGCCCTTGGTGTTTCAACTCAAAAACAAACAAAAAACACACAGACACAACATAAGAGCTGAGTTGAGTTTATTCTTACTGAAGACTATAGCCTAGGAGACAGAAGACAGCATCTCACATAGCTCTGAAAAACTAGTCCAAAGAAGTATAGGAGGAGCCAGTACATACACATGCTGTCAAGATCAAGATTTCAGCAAAAGGTTACTACTAGTCATGAGGATCAGATAAAGCGATGATTTTAGTGCTTTTGTATTATGAGAAGATGCAAGACTCTGGGGTCATTGAAATTCTTCCTTAGATATGTGTTTTACCTACTACCATATATCCAAAAGACAGAATGCTTCATCCTGAATTCCTTTCAAGGCATACTTGTAGGTCAATAACTATAGTGGCTAATGAGTTGACCCTCATAGAACTGGGATGGTAGGGGACATTGTTTACAGTGCCCTCATTGGTCAAAATTTGACCAAGGTTTAGGAGGCAGTTCCTGACCAATTTGTCTCATGGTGCTAGGAAGGCTTATTCCTAGGTCAGGCAAGGGTTTCATTGTTAGGTCCCTCAGTGTGCTATTTCTGGATGAGGGCCTGTTAATAGCATTCTTTGTTTACAGTGACTATGTGCTCCCTAGACTTACCAGACAGTTCACCTCTTCTCCCCTGACCTGTGAGTTCTTTGGAGACTCCCATCATCAGATACCTCGGATGTGATGGGCAGTGCATGTTGCCCTCTGACGGGCCACTTCCAACCCTCAGTCAGCTTCTGGTTTTAGATGATCACTCCTTGGAATCCTGCTATTGAAGGTCTTTTTGTGCTCTGGGCAGGGTCCTTTCTCTTATTACCCCAGGACAACATTTCTATTATATTAATTTTATTTTGTCACACAAAATAATTACTCAGTGGCTTGAAGTCACACACATTTCTTATCTCAGTTTCCATGGGTCAGGACTCTGGGCGCAACTTAGCTGGGCCCTCTGCTCAAGGTCTCACAAGGCTGTAGTCAAGATTCACATGGGACGCATTCCTTTCTGGAACTCAAGGTTCTCTTCCAAGCTCATGAGATTGTTGGCAGAATTCCGTTTCCCAGTGGTTGTAGGATTGGGGGTCCATGTTTTCTAGCTGGCCATCAACCAGGGGCTGTTCTTAGCTCCTAGAACATGCAGTTCTCTGTCATATTCCCTCTCACAGGCACTTTGACAGCATGGCAGCAGCTCTTTTGAAGAGAGAAGCTGAAACTCTATCTTGGTTGCAAAGAGGAAGTTTTATGCAATGCAATGTAACACAGTCACACAAGTGACTATCCCATCGTCTTTGCCTAATCATGGGAGGGACATTCCAACACTTCATCACACAATGTAACATAATCAAAGCAGTGATATCCAGTCACTTGTCATATTCTATCAGCTAGGGGCCAGTCACAGGTGCTGTCCCCATTCAACAGGAGGGAATTGTATGGGACTGTGATTCACTGGCGATCTCCTTATGTTCACCATACCCTCTATAGGTTCCACACTTGGGTCCTGAGTTTCACAGACTTTTGACCACCATCAGGGAAGTACAATTCTCAACACAGACTCCGCTTTCTCTGTCTTGTCACCAAAGCAGCCTGCTGGATTTTCTTTCCTTTAAGATTTCTTGGGCAGGAGTTAGAGACATTTCTACTGTGTTCCACTGGAGGATAATGTGTGATTCCCTCTGGTGTTCACTTTGAAGCCCAGTTTTTTTTTTTGGACTTGAAGCTAAGGAAGTTGAAACTGACATGACATCCCTGCCCTTTTGTGGAAAAGAACTGGTTATCCCAGCATAAATTTCTCCAAATAATTCTTCTCAAATTTTCTTTCTTCTTCATATTCTGACTTCTTTGTGTAAATTTAACCTTGCCGATGAGCTCAAGAGTCAGAGTCTTCAATTTCCTTAATAGGAAACCCGTAGGTTACCATGTAAAATTCATAAACTAAGAATAGCAGCACACACATCATTTTAAAATGTGAATGACTACTATGGGAAATAGTTAAGATTGAAAACTGGGTGCCATTGGAAAGCAGGACTGGGTATGGGCAGGGGTGAGGCTGGTCACTGCTATTTTTCTCCATGGTCTTTGTAGAACTAATTAACTTTTATAATATTTACCTGTACGATTTGGATTTGAAGGGAGATACATTCAAACAGTGGAGAAGGCAATGGCACCCCACTCCAGTATTCTCGCCTGGAAAATCCCATGGATGGAGGAGCCTAGTGGGCTACAGTCCATGGGGTCACTAAGAGTCGGACACGGCTGAGCGACTTCACTTTCCCTTTTCACTTTCATGCATTGGAGAAGGAAATGGCAACCCACTCCAGTGTTCTTGCCTGGAGAATCCCAGGGACAGGGGAGCCTGGTGGGCTGCCATCTATGGGGTCGCACAGAGTTGGACACGACTGAAGCGAATTAGCAGCAGCAACAGCAGCAGCACATTCAAACAGTCACTTTCCTTTGGTCTTTTACCTCTCATATGCTACTGGAGGACCAAACATTGGAATTTTTCTTCTTCAGTTTACTCTTCTGTTAGGTGAGCATGGCAATGCTTTAGAAATAAAGAGATAAGAACTCTTGGTAAAATATTTTGAAACCCTCTAAGGAAACATGCTTAAAAATGTTAGCTGTGATGAGCCAGTTTGCCATCAACCTTCTATATTTTAAGTCGAATACTCTTTGTCTAAGTTATTTCGATTCCAAAGCTATGATCCAGTCTCAGCTGAAAATGTTATTTGTTGAATACAAGCTACATTAATGCCTTGTATTTAACATTGTTTAATGTTGAATTTTTAATTGCATGTTTGACATTCTTGGAAGTCAGTGCTCACTTTAGTGGAATACATTCTGTCTAAAGTGTACACGAATCTTCTTCATTGGCTAATCTTCCACATTAATATCCTAGGCATATAAATATATGCAGAGAGACACATACATTGGAGACATAAATTTTGTGAGGTATAAAATCAAAACAAATATTGAAGTGATGAGAGTAGCATTCATAACTGGGAACCAAGTTACAAGTGTAACATGAGGAAGCCTGTGTCAGTGATCATGAGGGTTAGGCCAAAGTCACAGCTGGGATAGTCCCTGTAATCAGCAGCTAGAATTATCAATATCTAGGCTTGAGTGGCCTGATGCTCCAGGAACTCTTTTTTGAGCTGAACTTTCCAACACTTGAAAGGCACGTTTGAAAGCAGAAGTTTCTATTAATTGTTTATCTATAGCAAATTGAGCCAGGCCATTTTGGAAATGCTCAACACGTAAGATCGTTTTGGTGGATTATAGGAGATTCTGGTATTCCCAGGTGGTGCTAGTGGTAAAGAACCTATCTGCTAATGCAGAAGACATAAGAGATGCAGGTTCAATCCTTGGGTTGGAAAGATTCCCCTGGAAGGGCGCATAGCAACCCACTCCAGTATTCTTGCCTGGAGAATCCCATGGACGGAGGAGTCTGGCGGGCTCTAGTCCATAGGGTCATAAAGAATTGGACACAACTGAAGCAACTTAGCACACACGCACAGGAGATTCCAGCTATTTGATCTATTTGATGCTCCACTCTCATCACCTTTGTATGAAGTGACAATGAAAGAAATTCTCAAAGAAAATTCTAGAGTCACATATAGACATTTGTTAACATTTATTACTAAGCAGACTGAGGAGGTCTTAACTATCTGATTTTAGGTGATTTAACTGCCTGTTACATGGAAAGTTTAGTTGAGGCAGACACACCGATTTCCTGGAGACAGGATTTTGTTACCCTGACAGGTGACATCAGGCAAACAGAAGTCTTCTGACTCCCAGCTGGATACAGGACAGCAGGCACAAGCTAAAGTTCAGGTTAAACTTTTATTTTAGGATGGAGAATCTCTCCAAACTATTTTATTTTACCTCCTCTATATGTCAGTTATTGTCGTTTAGTCGCTCAGTTGTGTCTGACTCTTTGTGACCCTGTGGACTGTAACCCTCTGGACTCCTCTGTCAAAGGGATTTCCCAGGCAGGAATACTGAACTGGGTTGCCATGCCCTGCTCCAGGGGGTCTTCCCAACCCAGGAATCAAACCTGCGTCTCCTGCATTGGCAGGCAGGTTCTTTACCACTAGCATCAGCTGGGAAGCCCCTCTACTTATATAGGTGTGTTACTTGCTCAGTCGTGTCAAACTGTTTCTCCAGGGGATCTTCCCATTTCAGGGTTTGAAACCATGTGTCCTTCATTGGCAAGTGGATTCTTTACAACTGAGCGACCAGGGAAGCCCCCTCTATATATTTATGGTGCCTATGATTTCATCACCGAGAGCCCATTCCTAATATTCTTTATGCTAATTTCATAACTCTCTGGTGTAGATGGAGGAAAGCATCCCTGAAATCTGTGCTAGCCTCCTCTGAAGTGTGGGCTTCCCAATTAACTGTAACTAAGTAGCTTACTGACCATCCCTGGGATGGGAATTTCTGCTTAGGACAACACACAGAACCTAAAGCTTTACTTAAGCTAATAAGTGCTATTTATGCTGAAGTAATAACATTTTAAAGCAAAGCATGGACATCGTAACAATGTCTATTAGCTGGATTACATACAGTTGCATTTTCTGACAAATGCTATTCTCCTGGAGCAGGCAAGCACATATTATTGAGAACAGAACACTTGAGAGGATGATACTGCATTCATCTTTCACACTGGAGCTTGATGTTTCAGCTGTGGACCAAAAAGGAACATAAATTTCATTGTTTAACTTCATTTTTTGTCCATTTATGAAATGAACTTGGCAGACAGACTGCAGGCTCCTGATTATCACTAAGCTTCCCCAAACCATTGCAAGCTCTTCATCTCTTTTTCAGTGGCACGAGCAGAAAATTGATGTCTTATTTGTGGCATTAGTTTGAACCTAATGCCATCTCTCAAGGAGAGACAGGCTCTTTATTTAATGAGTCTACACCCTAGGTTAGCTCTGAGGGAAGAAATTAGTCTTTCTCTCTCTCCCTCCCCTCCTTCCTCTCCCCTGCCTTTCTCTTTCCCCACAGCCTGTCTTTTCTATTCTACTTTCTGTGTTGTCATTTTTTAAAATCTCTTCCAATAAGTTAATTAATTGCTTGGTTCTTTGTATTCAACAGAACTAAGTTACTTCTACAAAGGAAGTTGGTAGGATATTCATTATTCCAGGTTGTAAGGAAGATCTATGGCAACTTCCATTATTTCTGCTACTCATTTTAAATGTTGCAAATCGACAGATTGTTCCATGGCCAATAACTTTGTGTCTGAGTAGCTCAACCCTCTGCTGAGCCTCTTCTTGGTGCCTTTGTCTCCTTTTACCAGTTGTCATGGATCATTAGTTCCTGTGGGCAGGCACTTAAACACTCAGGTTGCCTTCAGACATCTATTTATTTTCCATTCATCCATTAAATATTTACTGATCACTTCTTATCAAGGGTGAAAAGGATATACATATAAATGAGGTAAATGCATCATCAAACCACAGTGAGATACTTAGTGATGGCTGTTTAACAGTAGTGCTTAAACATTTCTTTGGGGACTCCTTACTCTACAAAATGGAGCATCTGGAGAATGGCATGTTAATTCCACTTCAAAAAGCCATGGGTTAAGACTGTAAAACTAGGGGCTAGAATTAACCTTAGCTTCCCTTCCTCTCTTCCTTTTTTCCTTCCCTCCTTCATTTTTTGAAACAAATCTAGACTGGGAACTGAACTGACAGCTCAATTAAGTGAGGCAAGCAAAGATTTCCCAGCTGGTGCCAACTCAAAATGGATTATATCAAAAGAGGGAAAGCAAGACTTCCCATCTGGAAAGCACCAAAGACCTTGAACCTCAGAGCATGGCTCAGTGCAATAAGGATGAACAAAGCACTGAAAACATGGCCAAGCCACAATATCTTTGTATTGTGCCTTTAGAAAAAAACGAATAGAAAATATCTCTGGCTCACAGGGAAGTTATATTGAGTCACGATTTACAACCCCTGCACAGAGCTCAATACAGAGCAGGTGCTCACTAAATACTTGTTAGCTGAAGTCATGTTTGACTCGAATTGCCTCTAAAGCACCTACACCTGACCCGGTGGTATTTATGGACCTCCTGGTTACAGCCCTGCACTGGCTTTCTCAATGTGGTATCTCCATGCAGGGAAACCTTCTAATCCCCAGTAAAATGAAAGAGAGCATAAATATTCAGTAACTTGAGGATTTAAGTAAATGCTCAGTGTCCTACCTATAAACATGTCTGCAGAGGATCTTGGTTTGTTCCTTGGAGATGAACCAAATGCTTTAGCTATGGTAGAGCGTTTTCCCTCCCTTTGCTCTTATAGACCTGGCCTAACATAAAAATAAATATTTGCTTAAGATAATCTCTAGCTTGACCTTTCTGAAGGCACAGGAAGCTGGTTTAACTTTAGCCATCCACAGCTACAGGTTGGAATGTCTTGATGTAGGGAGGAAAATGTTTCCAAGGAAAGTTCTTCCCAATTTCCTTGCTGGTTGTATTAATGCTCCAGTGTTCAAGTCTAAATCTATGGGGTAATGGATACAGTGGATAATGGGGAGTGGTGTTGTTTGTTTTTTTTTTTTTAAACCAACATAACACATTGAAATACTTGTAACTGATGAGTGAATTAGGCTTAGCATTCAACCCTGTGGCTAATCACATCAGTCTGTGAAAGGCATGTGGAGGTGCTCACTGGGATAAACTGGTGGCTGTGCTTGCATAATTTGGTGGTCCACTCTCATTTTCCTGAAGTCACCTAGCTCAAAAGCTTTCAAGTTATGGATAGGTAAGCTGACTTATGGAGAACCGGTGGGAGGAGCATGATGTTGGTATTTGCATCTCACCTCTTAATTGATACTGGGCAAACATATTCCCTTCTCTGAGAATTAATATCTTAATCTCATAACAAGGTAACAACCCACTCCAGTGTTCTTGCCTGGAGAATCCCAGGGACAGGGGAGCCTGGTGGCTGCCGTCTATGGGGTCACACAGAGTCAGACATGACTGAAGTGACTTAGCAGCAGCAGCAACAAGGTAACAACAGGGGCTGAGTCGGATTTTCCCTGTTGTCCCAGAACCATCAGTAAGACCCAGAACTGGGGCTGTTCCCCAAATTCTAAGCCCTGATAACTGTAGCTAATGGGACCTACTGTCTCTTTCTTTGCAGGGATAACTGAGAAGGATTATTTCAGCAGACTGGGCATTATTGTTCCACTATCTCTTATCCCCTGCTGATGTATGAGAAAGACAAGCCTTTTGAGGGAGTGAAGTGCTCATTTCTTCTCTTTATCTCTTCCACTGAAGGCAAGAGAAGGAAGTCTGAGAGAATCATTCATATATTTGGGGGTGGCTAATGAAAGTCCCACTGACACTTCTTTCCCTTGTTGAATATCTACTTAGTTAGCAGAGCTGATGAACTACCTCTGAGCTATTCTGTGTGTGTGTGTGACTGAGAGAGAGAGAGACACAGAAAGAGAGAGAGAGAGAGAGAGAGAGAGAGAGAAAGAGAGATCGCAGATGGTCAACATGTACTTGGATGCTAGGGAAGGAACCCTCCAATGCAGAGACCACTAGGACTTCTTACACGTGCCCCCTTTTAAGAGATACTGAGAGTGCTCCTACATATATATGTTGCAAGCTTACAAACAGGCCAAGGAAGTTAGAATTTGGGATCATGTGTCTCTAGAGGAATCTCATAACAAGGGACAAAAGAATGTGACATAACAGTGCCAGCTGAGGTCAACCAGAAATGTGGCCGAATTTCGTAAGGAACTGCCAATGCTTAGAGTGATGGCTTGGAGGGAGTGTTGGTGAGAGGGAAGCATGCTGGAGCCACAGTCAAGCAGAGATGGGGGTAAAGGGGAAACATGCAAGCTCACTCCACCCTGCCCCAACTCTAAAGGAGACATTTCAGGGAAGATGAGGAAGGGAGCTAGCATCTGACAAAGGCCACATCCCTGGCTAGAGGAAGGGAGAAGAATGTGATAAATTGGATATAATATGATATCTTAATCAAATAAAGTGACTAAAAGCATAAATTAGGGATAATTTGTTATTGTTTGGTGTGGGGCTTGGTCTAGCATAGTTGGGTACTATCACTGGAAGAAAATAATATAGTTTCAAATTCATAGTCTAGGAGTTGAGACTCTTCAATAACCCCCTCTCGCTTTCTAGTCCATTGTTCTTCCTACTATATAAGGGCTGCTTATACAAGCCCTTGTGTCAAATCCTACCGCATCCCAGAAGTCTTCCTTAACAATCCCACTTTCCACCCTAACTTTTCCCCATTGCACTCCACCATTTCGGCATTTTTCTGGAATCTATCCTTGCTTTTCATTCCAAATGACCACGAGTTAGTTCAGCACTTCAACTAATCTCACCTCCAAAGCGTGGCCACATACTGGCCGTGGCCAACTGGCAGAGGCCCTGCTGTATTTGGCAAGTTACGTGCTTGGAAACAGGGCCGCACAGCCAGTGTGTGTTAGTCACTCAGTCGTGTCTGACTTTTGCAACCCAATGAACTGTAGCCCACCAGGCTCCTCTGTCCATGAAAGTCTCCAGTCAAGAATCCTGGAGTGGGTAGCCATTTCCTTCTCCAGGGGATCTTCCTGACCCAGGGATAGAACCCAGGTCTCCTACATGGCAGGCACATTCTTTACTATTGAGCCACCAGGGAAGCCCAGAGGAGTATGTTTTTCTAAACTGCACAGGGACTCAGCTCACCAGGTGTGCACCTGTGGGATCATAAATGTTCAGGAGGAGTATATTTTCCTATCTCATGAAGGTGACCCTGAACATTTTAACTATCTGTTTTCCCCACACTGGCTTCCCAGGTGGCTCAGATGGTAAATAACTGCCTGTAATGTAGGAGACCCAAGTTCAGTCCCTGCGTTGGGAAGATCCCTTGGAGAAGGGAATGGCAACCCACTCCAGTATTCTTGCCTGAAGAATCCCATGGACAGAGGAGCCTGTCAGGCTATCGTCCATGGGATCACATAGAGTCGAAGATGGCTTAGCGACTAACCCTTTCACTTTTCCCCACACTACTCTTGATTTCAAATTACCTTGTACATGACTGACAGATAAATTTTTTTTTAATTAAGAAAAATCTCTTTTTGTACATAAAATTCATGCTCCAGGGCACCCTCATGTCATATATATGTGGTGTTGTTATTGAAGGGCTGAAAAGAGACTCAGCCTAAGCATGCAGTGAAATGAAAAGCTTCCTAGCACCATGATTCTTAAACTTTAATGTGTGTTACTAATCACAAACAAATCTCATAAAAACACAGATTCTGATTCAGAAGGTCTGGGTGGGATGTGAGATTCTAACAAGTGCTTGCTGCTGCTGCTAAGACGCTTCAGTCTTGTCCGACTCTGTGAGACCCCATAGATGGCAGCCCACCAGGCTCCCCCATCCCTGGGCTTCCAGGCAAGAACACTGGAGTGGGTTGCCATTTCCTTCTCCAGCGCAAGAAAGTGAAAAGTGAAAGTGAAGTTGCTCAGTCGTATCCGACTCTTAGCGACCCCATGGACTGCAGCCTACCAGGCTCCTCCGTCCATGGGATTTTCCAGGCAAGAGTACTGGAGTGGGGTGCCACTGCCTTCTCCGAACAAGTGCTTAGGTGATACTAATGATGCTAGTCTGAGGACTACACTTTAAGTAGCAAGCAAATCTCATTTAATTCTCACAAAGATCTCTATGAGGTACAGATTATTTTTAGTGCTACTTTATGAATGAGAAAACTGATGGTTAAACTGATTAAATAATTTGTTCAAGGTCACGTCTTGTAAGTAGAGGAACAGGGACTCAAATTCAGGTCAGCCTGAGTCAAAATCTCTTTTTAATCACCATAGTATATTCTCTCGAGAAGGGTTTATGACAGAAGAGAATGAACTTAAGGAAGGGAAGTAAGGCAGGAAAACTTGGTGATGAATTGGCCTTGATCCTCTCAATCACATTGGGGAGGAGGTCACTTCCTATTAGAAATGAAGTCTGGGCATTGGGAATGGAAGACTTAAGGAGAATTTGGAGCGTGTGGAGCAGCTGCAGTTTGCTGTGTGCTAGGGAATCAGCAGAAGGAGCAGGAGGACTGTCTGCAGAAGGGAGAACTAGGTGAATTTGGGTAGATTAGATCTGCCAAAGTACTGGATGGTTCTTCAGCTCCATGTTAGAATCACTTGTGCATCCTTAAAAATTTTCAAAGCTGAGGGCATGTCCAAGACCAATTAAGTCACAATCTCTGGGGCTGGGGCACAAACATCAAATTTTTTTTGACGGTACCCTGGTAATTTCAGTTAGATAATTTGGGTAACCAAAAAAATTGTTACAGACTATTTGCTTCTAATGCTAAAGTGGGGAAAGTATTTAATTATTTATGAAGAGCCAAGGAGCATTAAATAATGGTTTGGGGTTTTGGTGTTGCTTAGAGCTTGGCAAACTTTTTCTGTTTAGAGCTGAGTAGTAAATAAAATATTCTAAGTTTTGTGAGCCAAACAGCAAAATTAAGGGTATTATGTAAGTACTTACATAACAAGAGAGAAAACAAATTTCCACAAATTTTCTATTAGTGAAATTAAAAACTTTATGGACACAATCTTGAATTTCATATAATTTCTATATGTTATAAAATATTATGCTTCTTTTTATTTTTTTTGTCATTTAAAAATATAAACATCATTCTTTACTTGTAGGCTGTGCACAACAGGCAGCCAACTGAATTTGGCTCTTGAGTTGAAGGGCTGAAATTTGTTGACCCCTGATGTAGTTAATGATATGCTTTGATGAATCCTAAGTGAAAGTGAAAGTGAAGTCGCTCAGTCATGTCTGACTCTTTTCGACCCTGTGGACTGTAGCCCACAAGGCTCCTCCATCCATGGGATTCTCCAAGCAAGAATACTGGAGTGGGTTGCCATTTCCTTCTCCAGGGCATCTTCCAGACCCAGGGATAGAACCCAGGTCTCCTACATTGCAGGCACACACTTTAACCTCTGAGTAAGAACCTATCAAATATATGCATTTAAATAAAAATATCAGTATTCAGATAAGTGCCCTACTTGACTAGCAGTAAAACTGCCTTTGAAAAATCATTGTCCTTTCTAAGGACAATGTGCAGATTGAATGACAAAATTTGGGGGCAAAAATTTATTTTTGTCCTTATTTTTCACAATAAATTAAAAACAGCTTGTTGAAAATATGAATGCATTACATAGTTCACTACATAATGTGCTTTGTAAATTATTCAAAAACTTTAAAAGTATCTTATAAAATATATAAGTAGGGTTTTGCTTTGATTTTAAAACATCTTAGTGTTTAACCAGATGTCTGTTCTCTCTGGGCTCTGATTTGTTCAAGAGTCCTGATTGCAGAGTACAGCCTTCTTGTGTTTCTATTTTGTGTGTTTGGATACAGGAATTACAGGCCCCAAATTGCAATTTTATGGAAATACTGTCTGTGTCATCAGGTGAATAGTCTGAAATGCATGAGAGGGTTTAGAGAAATCACTTTACTGTCTCTCTTTTTTTTTAATCCCCTAAGTGAATTCCAAGGATTACTTCACTAGTACAAAATCATACATCTGGTAACAATCAGGGCAAAACTTGAATTCAAATCATCTTACTGCAGATTCTCTCTAAGCATCTTACTGTGATGCTTAGCTCATCACACCACTCAAACTTCATGGTCACTGTAAAGCCAAAAGCCCACCCCAGCAGGCTTTGTGTTTTAAAGACTGTGCATTTGGGTCTGCTATTCAAGCACCAGAATCTTTACTTGAAGTGCCAGTGGTTACTAACTGGCTCACATATCTCCTCTAAATAATTCTTAATGTTTTCATTAATTCAGGGTTTTAGTTTTTTAAGTTGATTAATTTATTTTTGGCCACATGGCATGTGGGGTCTTGGTTTCCTGACCAGGGATGGAACCCATGGGCCCAGCATTAGAAGGACAGAGTCTTAACCACAGCGCACCAGGGAAGTCCCCATTAATTCAGGATTTTAAAATAACAATATGATGAATTAAGAAAATAATGATACCAATATTTCAGAATGTACTATGTCCTTTTTCCCAGTTAAAAGTAAAAAATATGAATAGATTTAAAAGCAATATAAAAACACACAAACATAGGTATAATTTTAGTGTACTTCTGTTTCAAATTATCAAACCCAAGTGGTCTCCTCTGATGTATTTTATGCTATGGGTATTTACTATATATTATCAGCTGTCCTTCAGGGGTAGCAGTGTGGCTAAAAATGGTCATTTTATTGCTTTGCTAGGTTTTACAGTTTAACTGTTTCATCTTGACTTAAACAGGAGTATGTTTAAACTGGCTACTTATTTCATACTCTGTTGTCAAAAATTTTATTTAGAAAACTAACTTAAGGAGGTAATTCACAATATGGGAAAGAGATATTTTAAGCAAAAAGGTATTATACTATGTAAAAAGAATATTTAGAATGTGCTTAAATATCCAGCTATATCTGGTTAGATATTTTTTAGTACATATGCTCATGTTACTGAATGCTATGTAATTTTAAAGAGTTATGTATACAAATAAATTTTTACTGGAGTATGACATGTTTTAATAAAATGTTCATTACTGAAGCAAGATGAAAGTTGTAAATTCTATACAAAATTTGATAATCAACCTATGTATTAACATGGAAGCAAAGTTATGCATAAAAGAGATTTAAAAAAATAAACTCACCAAAATAGCTAAGGATGTACCTGGAGGACAAACTTACTGAGTTTTTCCTCTTTCTGTTTTTGTTTCCCCTAATGAGTATATATCATTATTAATTCTAAAAATCTTACTTTCATTTAAAAAGAAATCCTATCAGATGATTCAAGATCATAATTGCTAAGTATTTGACTCTTCTGGATTGTAACTTCTTGTCATCCTTCTGTCTTGAGGTATTTTATAACTAGACTATCCTGAAGTATTGTCTTAATGATTTCAGATACAGTTTCTCATTAGCAAAAAGCACAGTGGAAAAAAAATTTTTTTAAGCCTTAGGACCCAGTGATCTAAATATTGTGTTTGTAAATTATTTACAATTGCAAAGTTGTTTTTTTCCCCACTACATATGAAAATATTCAATCGCTAGCAGAAGTTACTAGAAAATAAAAATTCCATTTGAAGGTTGTCTGCTTTGAGAATTTGCCAGACGTGGAAGGGAGCCCTCTGCTGTTAGTTATGTTTATTACAGTAAAGTTTGATTTATATTGTTTTGTACCCTTTCTTGAACCTACTCAGATTTTTAATGTTTCTATTATGATTGTACATTTCACATAACAAAGGAAACATAAATTCCATGATGCCAGCTGGCATGGTTAATAATCCGTCAATTCTGCCCTTTTTGAACCATACCACAACATCGGAACATCTGGTGGTTTCCAATTTCCATGTTTGAGTGGGGTTTTGACCTCTATTTCACTTTCAAATGGGTCTCTTCGGCAGAATAACTCTGCTTTCTCAATTAACTTCACCGTTCACACCCTTTGCAGTGCATGTAAGGCTTTAATCTGAATGCTTTAGAAGGCGATTGTGCTGTTGTCATAGGGGACTACTTTCTCCCCTGCTCCTTTAATCGCCTTTTTAGTTTCTCCCATCCTTTAATGGTGAAGGCTCCCTAAATCTTGCTCTGTGGGCCTTTTTTTTAAAAAAAATTTCTGCATTTGTTGCTTCTGAGGGCTCGTCTATTCTCACAATCCTAGTTATTATGTCTAAAGTAATAACTTCTTAAACAATGACATCTGCAGGGCTCTGGAGGGGGAGCAGGGGACAGCATGTATTGGGTGCTTGCTGCATGAGTGCAGTTGTCTGTTTGTATATACATACATATAAAACTTATCAAATATAGATATAAAAATGTCTCTTTTTGCCTGCTTTTCTTCACTGGCATCAGACTTCATACTCTGGGACTCAGCTCTTGGGAGGGTTTCTTCTGCTTCTGTGATTCTGAATTTACCCCTGTGCTTTTCTATCCCCACTATCATTATAAAGACCTCATCACTTCACATTTGGATGAAAGTTTTAGCATTTTAACTCTTTTTCTAGCCTCTAGCATTTTTTTTCCTTTTATCTGCTGTGCATGTTCCCAACAAACCACTCTTGCTAATGTATTCAGTCGCTTCAGTCATGTCTGACTCTTTGGTATCCTGCTGATGTTGGCCCACCAGGCTCCCCTGTCCATGGGATTTTCAAGGCAACAATACTGGAGTGGGTTGCCATGCCCTCCTCCAGGGGATCTTCCTGACCCAGGGTTTGAACCTGTGTCTCATGTCTCCTGCATTGGCAGGTGGGTTCTTTACCACTAGCTCCATCTCCACTCTTCGTAATGAACTCTTCATTTCCCCTTTGAAAATATCTGCAATCCTTTTCTTTTGCTTACAGGTTCTGTATCAAATATCTCTCCCTGTTACTCTAGGCCTTTAAAATTTTGACTTTCCCCTTCCAGCCTAATATCCTGCTGTTATGGGAACCACTGACCAAAACTGCCCACCCTGGCCAGGTCTGATAGGAACTACTTGCATGAGTTATCTTACAACAGGAGGTCCTGGCAAGGAACACAGAGCTAACAAGCTGCCACCAACCAGAAGAATTCGGGAAGGTCAAAAGGAGAGAGGAGGCACCAGTCCACATGTCCTGCCAACTTCTCAGAATCCTTGTTGCTGGTATCCATCTTGGTTGAGAAATAAACTAGGCATCAGGAAGGGCCCTGAGTCAGAATGATTGGCCAGGGACAACCTGGAAACTAACACTATTGCCATAAAACCTGAGGCTGCGAGCCACGCAGCAGAGCTGTTCTTCTGGGTTCCCTTACCCTGCAGCTCTCCACTTGAGCGCCTCTTCCCAATAGTCTCTTGCTTCGTCAGCATGTATGTCTTCTCAGACAGTTCATTTCTGAGTGTTAAAGAAGAGCACACTCTCAGGCCCTGGAAGGGATCTGCCTTCCTGCAACATTGCTCCTAAGAAGTCTATTCAACAGGCCAGACTTTTCCTTGCTTCCTTTCCTTTCCTACACCAGGCCTCACACTCCTATCTTAATACTTTCTCATTATGTTCCTGTCTGAAATGTTTTCTTTCCCTCTACCTGCCAAATCCAACTCCCATTTGAAATACTAACGTTTCCATCAAATCTCTTCTAATAATCAGGCAAACCCCCTTTCTCAGCTATTTGTTCGGCATTTATTATTAGCTCCACTCATTACAATATTTTGTTGTATTTAGTTTGATCCTGGCATGTACTCTCTTGGGTACTCTCAATTGTTCCTTTAATATATCTTGTCTCACAAAATTATACATTTATGAGGATAAGAAGTAAACTCTGTGTACCACCCTGAGCTTAGTCAATTACTTGAACTCTCTGGAATTCATTTTCTTCTCCTGTAAAATGGAAATAATGATAGCTCTTTACCTATCTCAGTTTGACACTAGGGGCTAAAATGAAATAATGTGGAGAAATGCTTCAAAGCTTTCAAACTCATTTGTTAGCACTATTATGATGATACATAACCTCCCTCCTTTTTTTTTTTTTTCCTGAGATACCACCCTATTATAGAATCATGGAATCTCTTTCTGAGGATAGAGTTAATCACCAAAGAGGGTCACAGCCACCATGAGCAAAGGATACCATCTCTTTGAAGGCATATCAAACCTTCCAGAATGAGATAGGTAAAGAGCTATCATTATTTCCATTTTACAGAAGAAGAAAATGATCATAGAATGATCTACCTACTACATCTGGAAGCATCTGGAAGTTCTTTTCAATCATGAGAAAGCTGAAGACCACTTGTCTTGAAAAATAAAACAGGGCATCTATTAGACCTCATATGGCGTATGATTTAGAGCTAGTGATCGTCACAGCAAGATGACCTGAAAAATGGAAAATTTATGTTATATTCTGAGTTGTCAGTGGGGTTTGTGGTTAAGTCATGTAAAGAACACTTGCTCAGGAATAGTAGTGAGAGGTCATTATACAATCCATATTGGTTGCTCTGGCTCAACTCTCTCCTGGGCAGTTATCTTTAGTGTGCAGATTCTAGTGTCATTTGATTTAGTGAACTTTGGACACTGTGGTTTGTCCAGTCCAGACCAAGTGGGATGCAAGAAAAACTGTCTTTTTTCCTCAGAGCTCACAGGGGATATTCCTCTGCTGGGTTCAAATGTTGGCTTTGCTGCTTGATAGAAAGTGACCTTCACAAGTCAGGTGACATCTCTGAGTCTCAGTTCTCTTTGCTTGAATTATGATAATAATAATATCCATATCACTGTGTTGAAATAGTATACACTAAAGCATCTTGAAAACTTTAAAAGTGCAATGTGTGTGCTTAGTTGCTCAGTCGTGTCCAGCTCTTTTTGTGACCCCATGGACTGTAGCTCAGCAGGTTCCTCTGTCCATGGGATTCTCCAGGCAAGAATACTGGAGTGGGTAGCCTTTCCCTTCTCCAGAATATCTTCTCAACCCAGGGATTGAAGTTGGGTCTCCTGCATTGCAGGCAAAATGTCTGAGCCACCAGGGAAGCCCTTAAAAGTACTGTACACAAAGACAAATAACCCACTTAAAAATGGGCATAAGACCCAAGAACATTTCTTCAAATAATACATACATACACATGGCCAATAACCACATAAAAAATTTAACATCATTAGTCATTAAAAACACAGTGAAATATCACTTCATACCCACTAGGATAACTATAATTAAAAAGTCAGAAGATAGTAAGTATTGGTGAGGATGTGGAGAAATGGGGACCCTCATGCACTGCTGGTGGAAGTGGAAAATGGTACAGATTCTTTGTAAAACAGCCTGGAAGTTTCTTTAAAGCTTAATATAACTACCATATCATTCAGCAGTTATACATCTGCGTATATACCTGACAGAAATAAAAACGCATGCCTATATAAAAACTTGTATATAAGTGTTCATAGGCATTATTCACAATAGCCTAAAAAAGTAGAAATAACCTAAACCTCCATCATCTGATGAATAGATAAATAAAATGAATATTCATACAATAGAATATTACTTGACAACAGAAAGAAAAGAAGTCTTAATACATGCTTTTATATGGATGAAGCTTGAAAATGAGTTAGATGAAACAAGCCAGTCACAAAGGATCACATTTATATGAAGTGTCTAGAATTGGCAACTCTATAGAGACAGAAAGTAGGCTGATGGCTGCCTATGACTGAGAGGATTGGGAGAAAATGGGGAGCTACAGCTAACGGATATGGGTTTTTCTGGGGGGGTGATAAAAATGTTCTAAAATTGATTGTTATAATAACTGTACAATTTTGTGAATAGACTAACAACTATTATACACTTCAAATGGGTAAAATGTACAATATGTCTGTGAATTATATCTCAATAAAGCTGTTATGTAGAAAGTTATATGGGCTTCCCCAGTAGCTCAGCTGGTAAAGACTCTACCTGCAATACAGGAGACCCCAGTTCAATTCCTGGGTTGGAAAGATCCACTGGAGAAGGGATAGGCTACCCACTCCAGTATTCTTGGGCTTCCCAGCTGGCTCAGATGGTAAAGAATCTGCCTGCAAACCAAGAGACCTGGGTTTGATCCCTTGGTTGGGAAGATCCCCTGGAGGAGGGCATGGCAACCCATTCCAGTATTCTTGCCTGGAGAATCCCCATGGACAGTGGAACCTGGCGGGCTATAGGTCGTGGGGTCACAAAAGAGTTGGACACAACTGAGTGACTAAGCACAGCACAGAAAATCGTATACAATGGAAATCATCATAACAATTTGTTTTATTATTTTATTTGTGCTTTACTTTTGCAATATCAATGTTCCAATGTTTCTTAGCTTCTGGCTCCAAGGTAAAGACAAAAGTACATTACAGATTTCTTGTGAAAGCTCATAGTATTTCTTAGGTTAAGTATTTTACATAGGAATCTTAAAGACAGCCACTCCAATTTGGGTAAATATTACTCAGAGCCTTGCCAGGGTGAACACTGAGGTTTTCAGTATTTTCAAGTTACCTCTGAGGATACACATAAGTAGGCATTTGTAATCAATTTGAATTTCACGGGCTTTGACAAAGACAGGATTGTGGGAACAAATATCCTAGTGAGAGTGAACCAAATTGGTCCCCTGCTGAGGGCATTTAAAGTCTGTGCGGACAGATCTACTTAGATTCTCACTGAGGAAAGAGAGGGGAAAGAATTACTTGTAATTTTATTTCAGAATTTGAAGATTGTAGAAGACCTCTGGAAGAATCCTTTGAGAAAAATCAGTGATCTACACTACCAAAAATGATTCTAGAAAGTACTGATGTAAGGTAAAAATACAGTTGGGATGGTGATAGTGTTAGGTAGATGAGAAGAAAACTATCCAGACAGCTTGCTATTGAGATATTGAGCAGGCATTTCCAAGAAAGTGTAAAACTTTATCTTTCACTCTTTATTATATGGCTGTTTGTAGATAAGGCACTTTTTGACACTTGCAGAGCAGGTCCTAACATGCTGATACCTTTGAAAGCTTTCCTAAGTGTACACGTTCTGTTATGGGACTTAACTGAATTGTTTTTGGCTAACCTATTTTGAGTCAGAATGTACATGCTGACCTAGCAACCCCTTTACCTTTTGGCATAATCAAAGAATTTAAGTTTCTTTAACACTAGCTCTATTCCAAACATCTAAATTTTACTGAGGTGAGTGCTAGGCAGCCTAGTTGTTGTTGTTGTTGTTTTAATATTTTCTTTCCTAGTCAAAACTTCTTCTCACTGGACAGGGAAGCTCCCAGAATGAGCTGGAAACCAGGACATGTTGAATGGAAGAGAAGCAGAGTGTGCAATCACTGGGCTCATTCTCTGATGTACGTGAAGACACCTCAGTTCAGTCAGCTGAAGCACCCATTAGTTAATGAAGAATTTGAGTGTTCTGAAGAGGTAAAGGCAAGACAAGGCTGGGGCAGGGGCCTGGTTTTACTTATTCATCACTCAACAAATATTTGCTGTCTGTCTAACGACTGGGAATGCCAGTAGGAGTCAGGCAGTCATGATGTATTGAGGAAGACAGACAAAAATCAACAGTATGCTAGGTGCTATGAAACAGCCAAGGTTTGAGTGTTAAGGGGCCTGGACTGGGCTGGGAGTACTCACTCTCCAGGTCCCAGAGACTGAGAAGAGAGGCAGGCACATTTGAGGAGCCTCCCCACCCACCACCATCTGGTGGTTAAAACGCAAATAAAACATCTTTAATTTAAAACTTAGCATTTGAAGACATTGCAGACTTGACGTCTTTGAGTTTGAAATGTAAAGAATATGTGCTCAGAGATGGAGTTTTTCCTGCTGATTCAGAGGAAGCCAGCTCTGAGCCCCACGACAGCTTTTGATCTAGGGAGTAATCACTGTCTGTTTTCTCTGCAATCACAGAGAATTTCAGCAAAGCCTTTCCTAAAACAACCATAACCAATTCCCCCCCCGCCCCCAAAAATACTCCCTGCATTTCATGTTCTCTGTTTAGGTAATCTGCATAGAGTTTTTATTAAAAAACCTTGTAAAATAGCATTATTTTATCTATTTTACAGAAAAGAAAATAGAGATATAAGGAAGTTAACAATAACTTAGTTCTCAGCAAACTTTGGAATAAGGATTTTAGTCTGTGACATACTGCCTCTTTATAAATCCCTGCTCTTAGTCATATTAAATATGCAAAGATTACAATCTGTTAGTCTAATTTATCAGTGCCTTAAGAATTTCTTCCTGAATGATGTCTCTGTGTAGCTTCTAAAGTGCTTTAAAATTCTTATTTCTAAGTTTTTAAGAATAAGACATGTAAATAATTTTTTTTTAAAGGAAATGAACAAAAGGTTAAGTTCTAACTCGAGTAGGATGAGTTTTTATTCTGATTTTTTTTTTTTTTTTTTACAAAATGTGTTACTCTTTTGGACTGCAGAGGGACTTTCCAAAGGGGGAACAAAAAGTGACTTAACTGATCTTCAACTTCTCTTCCAATTCTAAGATTCTTTTATTTTGGTAAGAAAATTTGACATTTCTGTCTTGATGTGAACCAAGGGAGGACACTGTTGCGCAGGTGTGATTGTCTAAGCTGAACACATTTTTGACTGAGACAGTCCAGGGGAGAAATTCCTTCTGAGGACTACACTCCAAATATTGCCTTGAATTCAGAAGCATACCCATCCATTTTCTCCACAGGTCGTGTAGAGGTTAGTGTGCATTTCTTGGTTTCTAATGTTCTGCTGTAAGGATCTGATTTAAAAGTTCATTTCCTTACACACCAGGAACAGTGTTTATAGGTCAGGCTCCCAGACTGTGAAATCCTTGAACTCTCTAGGAAATATCCTGAGCATATGATTTAACTTCTGGCTCCCTGGGTCTTGAATGGGGCCTTTGGAAAATACGGAACATGGAGGAAGATCCCACCAACAGCTCATTTTATTTCTAGACCGAGTAGCATAGCTGAGAATCGTAATAACTTTTGCCAGTCATCTTGCTTCTTGCTTACTACATTCTTTCACTGCTTGTGCACAGCACCACTGAATCCTGAGTTTATCTGCCTCCTCTGCTCCCATGCTCCAGAGAGTAAACCCTCTGGTAAAGCCATAACACCTGGCAGATTACGGCCACTGCAGACAATTGGTCTCCAGTCTGAGCTGGGTGCTCAGAAATTCCTGTCAATGCTTTTACTTTTTCAGAGTTGCCTCCCTCTCCCGTTCCTTTAATGATTTCCCACAACCTCACCAGACGCCTTCTGACCCCTTTTAATGCTCTCTTCCTCTGTCTCCAAAGATGACCTTGCTGTCACTACTCTGACGACCTTTAGGTCCCAAGTAAGCCCTCTATCAACTACCAGCTAGGAGCCACATGCTCCCTCCATCCACATGTATACCGGCTAGCATGCTCTGCTTTCCTATCTCAGAGGATGGCTTGCTCCCTCTCAAGTCCAAGTCCTCTCGGCCACTAACCTAAGTCAGTGACCTAAATCAATGACCCTCGGGCCACTTGGAACTCTCTGGAATTTTATTCCTACAGTCATTGCCCCACCCTCCTCTTTCTCCACTCTTTCCTTCTCCACAGGTTTCTAAAAATGTAAACTGGCTTTGAGGCCATTTCCCTCTGGAGCCACCATCAAATCTCTCTTTTCTTTGAGAATTCAAAATTCTCAAAGGAGTAGGCTGGACCCCTAACTTGGCTTTCCTATCTCATACAGGATCTGGCTTTGGAACCCACCATTCATTAACTGCTCTCACTAAGGTCACCAAAAATGACCTCATAACCCAGATGCAATTGACCCTTCTTAGTCTTTATCTCCAAGGCTCTGTGTGCTGCACTTAGCAAAGCTGACCATGCTTGCTTTCTTAAAACAATCTATATATTTCCTCCGTTTCTCCTGCTATGTCCTTCCAGTTCTCTTCATCCCAACCTGGTTCTACTTCTCTCCCACATGGGCTCCCCTCCCTCTACCACCACTTAAAATTTTGTTGAATGCAGGATTGGTGTTCATTAAGAGTGACGATTTTTGAGTTAACTTGTCTCTCACTGTTTGTGCTTCCACAGATTCTTAACCCCTCTGTGCCCCAGTTTCCTCACCTTTTAAAATGGGATTGATAATATTTCTCATTTATCTGAGAGTTAAGTCAGATAATACATGCAAAGCCCTTAGTATGAATTTTTCATTTCAAAGAGAAAATTCAATTGTTATGAGATAACTTAATTATATAAAGAAGCATTCCAAAATCAAATATTAGATTTCTAGTTTTCAGTAGTGGCTCACCAACATATTATCATGTTTTAGGTTATTCCAATTGTAAATGTCCTAGGAATTATTTGAAAAAAAAAAAAGGTGCTTTTCTGAATTTGTCACGACAGCCAATTCAAATTTTTAGCTGTTGAGGAGCATCTAGCAAGATTAGGACATCTAAAACTGTTTTAAAATAACTAGATTCTTGTTTTGATAACTACCAAAGACTTCTTTTAAAAAAAAATAACTCTGTTAAAACTAAAAAGAAAATTCAAAAACATACAAAATACATTGTAATTTTTGAATTGCTCACAAAATTTTTATTCAGCTTGTCCTTATAATTAAAGTGAGCTAATATTTGATTTTAAAAAAGGTAAGTTCAAACTTTATTTCTGGTAAGTTAATGCAATTTCCAGAGACATGTTGACTCCTGTATACAAATAGGATAATTATATATAACTGAACTAAATTGATTCAAAACAATTTATTTCTAGACTTATGTGTGGAGGTTATCATAAATTAGAGCAAATTAGTAGATATTTGGTTATTCTAGAAAATAAAAACCAATGTCAATATTTCAGATTTCTGATGTACATTTTCCTCCCAAATCCCAACCTATTTTTGATCAGAAGTTTACAGACTCTTCTGAAGGTGTATTAATCCTTTAGAATGTTAAGATATTGTTCAGTGAATTTTTAAATTCACTGAAAAGTGAGTATTTTGGTTCTGTAAATTTTTTGATTTGAGTATCAGTTCAATTTGACTAGGCAAAACATTACATATTTTAGGTACTATGCACGTTTTAGTCTTGCTTGGGTGACCAATTTTCTTGATTTGCCCATAGACTGTCCTGGTTTTAGCACTGCAAACACCTTGTCCTAAGAAATTCCTTAGCTCTAGAAAACCAGGGCAACTGGCCAGCCTAGGCTCAGTGAATCCACCATATAGCCTGACTAAAATTCTCTTCTTGTTTCAAATTAAAAAAAAAGCAAAAATAAAACCATGCTCTTTGTCAATTTGTATGTCCTTAATTAGAAATGTTTAAAGATATTGATTTCATGTTGTGACGAGCTTGCTGCTGCTGCTAAGTGACTTCAGTCGTGTCTGACTCTGTGCGATGCCATAGATGGCAGCCCACCAGGCTTCCCCATCCCTGGGATTCTCCAGGCAAGAACACTGGAGTGGGTTGCCATTTCCTTCTCCAATGCAGGAAAGTGAAAAGTGAAAGTGAAGTCGCTCAGTCGTGTCCGACTCCTAGCGACCCCATGGACTGCAGCCCACCAGGCCCCTCCGTCCATGGGATTTTCCAGGCAAGAGTACTGGAGTGGGGTGCCATTGCCTTCTCTGTGTGAGGAGCTTAGAAAGGTTTATTTATATGCTTTATTTCATGTCTTTTTTTTCTTATAACCTGCAACTGGATGTTTGTAAGCATTCTCAGATTAAAATGGATTGAGTTGAGTCTACTTTTTGAGCATCAGATGTCTGAATAGGTTCCATGTCTGTATCTAGAGCCCTTTCATCTTTACCATCCACTAAGTACTTAGAACTTATGATTAAAGACTGTGAGTATATTTGTATATGGTTATACAGGGCTGTAGTAATATGAGAGTGGGCTTCTCAGGTGGTTCAGTGGTAAGGAATCTGCCTGCCAACAGGGGAGACTCAGATTCAATTCCTGGGTCAGGAAGATCCCCTGGAGAAGGAAATAGCAACCTACTCCAGTATTCTTGCCTGAAAAATCCCATGATCAGAGAAGCCTGGCAGGCTACAGTCCATGGGGTCGCAAGAGTGTCAGACACGATTTAGTGACTAAACAACAACAACAATATAAGAGAAGATTCAACTCAGCTTTTTACAGGAGATGATTCACATTCACCTTATTACAGCTCACTGACCCACTGTGAGGTGCATCTTTTACTCCCCCTGTAGGAGGAGACAGAAAACTGCATCAGTTTCTAGGATATTCCCCTCTTTCAGGAGAAGCAATGAAAACAGGCAGCGAGTGGCAGGGCTATTTAGTGACTTCCTCCAGCCATCTCTGTTTCATGGTGCAATTTAAGGTGGATGAATGGTTCACTCTGGGCTCTAGGCCAACTAACTGGCCCTGGAGAAAATCATTCTCACACCCACGCCTGACACACACACACCCTTCGATTGTCTTTCCTGCCCTGCAGCCCCCCAAATAAAATCCTTCTACTGGAGGAAGCAGCAGGTTCTTTCATTGCAGTCTCTGGGCTACAAGAACCAAAGAACAAAATGGATGTTTTCCTCTGAGAACTGGCACTGAACAGAAGGAAGGAAACGACTACTCCAATTCAAGCATGTTTTAATCTCAGGAGAAGTGGGGACAGAGGAGGGGCAAAATTGGCTGAGGAATCAGTGGGAAAGTCATAAATTTTGTCTCTTATCCCGGCAGCTAAGATTCTCCCTTTATAGTGCCACCCACTTCTTTTTCTCTTTTAAAAAGTCTTGGATAATGAACACTTTCTAAATTCTCAAGTTCAAAAATCTCTCAGTGGAGGAAGAAGAAGGAGTTTTGAGTAAATCTCTAAAGTCTGATTGTATCCCTTTAGAACATGCTCAGAAATTTTAAGATTCACACACACCTGGTGAATACACTGGCCTAACCTAAAGAAATTGGCAGTAAACAAATCTACATTTTCTTACCTCTTTGATACTTTATTTTGATACTTTGTTTTAAAAGGTCAACTCATAGTTTCTATTTGTTTTAAAGAATCACCTATCATTGAAAGAGACAATGAGCAGTAAACACTATTGTGATCCACTTTTAAAAACAGTAATCCAGTTTGACCTGAACCTAAACAGGAGGACTCAATTAGATCCAGATGGGGAGACTGTCTACAGTCACCAGGCATGGACTTATCAAAATGTTGGCTTAAGCAAAAAGTTGTTGTTGGTGGTGGTGGTGGTGGTGGTAGGCTGTTCTAGAATCAGGAGATTTAAGAGATATAACAAATAGAATGTAGATTCTTATGCCTTGATTCTTGATTGCGATGATACTGTCACTGAAGGAGAATTCCTTTGTTCTTAAGAGCAACATGCTAAAGTATTTAGAGCAAAATGTCTTGATGTCTTCAACTTATTTATTTTTTTTCAATCAGTAAAGGCAGAGAAGATTGAGAGAGAAAGAGAGATAGAGAGTGAAAAGAAGACAAATGTGAAAAAACTCTAGTCTAAATATTGATTTGGAGTTCATATTGAAAAATTCCCTATTGCTTGTTGCTCAGGCCAGGCAAGTCCACAAGTTCACCATTTGGCCTCAGAGTATAAATCTGGCTACTCTGACATCTTATAAAGATCTGTCTTTAGTCTGGCTTCTATTAAAGTTTAAGCTTACAGGAAGAGATTTACTCTCTGAAAAAGTGTGTCAGAGGAATTTCTTACAGATGTCCCTTACAAAGTATTCCAAATTCGTTTCTCTCAATTAATTTTTCAATCAATTTCTATACCCACTTCATTATATTTTTAATTTAATTTGCAAATAAAATGGCATTTGCATTTTCTTGAGTAACTGTCCCTTCAGTTACCACTCATTTCCTTTTCTAGAATCTCAATTATGTTATGATATGTGTCACAGTAATTGGGTTGTAAAAAGTCATGAACCATGATAATAGGGAGGCTATTCATAAAAATCCCCTCACTGTCTACTAAGGGCTTGATTCTTAAATTTGAAAGAAAAATTCCATGATTGCGTTAGCTAGTGGAGAATCTTTGTGCTCTAATTGGCCATGTAGCCCAGGGACTGGGCATGGACACATGTGTGGTTTGGGAACATGGTTTTAAAGCAAGTCTTTGGGGCTTCTTACTTTAAAAATATCAAAAGTAATTTGATATAAATTCACATTTTTTAGGACTTCCCTGGTGGCACAGTGGATAAGAATCTGCCTGCCAGTGCAGGGGACACGGGTTCGATCCCTGGAAGATTCCACATGCCGCTGAACAACTAAGCCTGGGCGCCACAGCTACTGAGCCCTTGCTCTGGAGCCCTCAAGTGCAGCTACTGAAGCCTGCTTGCCTAGAGCCTGTGCTCAGAAACAAGAGAAGCCACTGCTGTGAGAAGCCCTCACACAATAACTAGAGAGCAGCCCCTATTCTCCGGAACTAGAGAAAGCCCTCGCAGCAACGGAGACCCAGTGCAGCCAAAACTAAGTAAATAAAATATAGCAGGGTGTACATGTCAAAAAAATAAATGAAACCTTAAAAAAAATATTCACAGTTTTTAAAGACTCCTCAGTCCCATGGTCTATGGAGTGGCATAGAGTCGGACACGACTAAGACGACTGAACCCCCGCATACAAACAGTCACAAATCTGACCATTCTGCTCTTTTGCTGGGTCATCATTTTTGAGCATCTGACAATCAGCACCTGGGTCCCAAAAGACCAGCTTTCAGTAGCCCGTTGGCAAGTCGAATAACTTCAAAATTCTGCCCCAATTCTTTGATACTTTGAAAGATGCACCTCTCTATTGCACAGTCTTTTGCCACGTGCACTTTTTTCTCAAAAAACATTCTGTACTTTATTTCAGTGGGAACTTTAATAATGCTGTGCTGGGCACTGTGCTGTGCGTTGTAAGGAAGAGATGAAGTAAGCTGTGCCCTTCTGGTTTCTAGGGTGAATGGGATTCAGCAGGAATCCCTGCATATGCAAGTCATAAACAAAGTATTGTCCTGGCTTCCTTCTTCATTATTCTAGCATAATGAGATGCTCCTTCCTCATGATTCAATCCCGCCCCGCCCCCCCCCCCCCCCACTTCAGGAGTATGGCAGCTGCATAATATGTTGTGGTTATCAGCCCAGAGCATACATTTCTTGAGCCAATTCCCTGACATTCATTAAATACCTTTAGTACCTATCAAAGTTGTATATGGTAGAGTTTTGAAAATTATCATTGCCTAAAATGAACGGATGGATGGAGAGGTGGTAAATGTGTGTGTGCGAAGTCTCTTTAGCCATGTCCAAATCTGTGTAACCCTATGGACTATAGCTCGCCAGGCTCCTCTGTCCATGGGATTCTCCAGGCAAAAATACTGGAGTGGGTTGCCGTGCCCTCCTCCAGGAGACCTTTCTGACTCAGGGATGGAACCTGCGTCTCTTATGTCTCCTAATTGCAGTCCATGGGGTCGCTAAGAGTCAGACACGACTGAGCGACTTCACTTTCACTTTTCACTTTCATGCATTGGAAAAGGAAATAGCAACCCACTCCAGTGTTCTTGCCTGGAGAATCCCAGGGACGGGGGAGCCTGGTGGGCTGCCGTCTCAGGGGTTGCACAGTCGGACACGACTGAAGCGACTTAGCAGCAGCAGCAGCTTTCCCACTAGCGCCACCTAGGAAGCCTGAGTTGATGAATCATCATCAAAAAAACCCAGATGTCCATAAGTTTTTCTGTGATCAGACTGATATAAGTTTCAGGGTTTAGAGGCCTTTGCCTTCAGTCTATTACTGATTTTGTTCTGTAAACTCAGGAATAAAATCACCATGATGAGGACAATGAAAAGGAGTTTAGTTGTCTCATTTGTATCTTGTACCGTTATCCTTCCCTTGTCACAAATTGTATACCAGAGCAAATCTTCATCTTTACCACCATGACCTTAGAAACTAGCTTCTTTACTTCTACTGAGTACTTGCTCAGTTTCTGGCCCAGTTTTATAATTTTCTTATTAGTCCCCCGAGGACAAACTCTGACCTCAGTCGTAATTCATTTCTGGGGACACATAAATCATCTCTGCTAGTTCATAAGAAGATTATAACCCAGTCAGTGCTCATTAGTAAGTGGAAATAAAGACTAGGTTCAATGGACATACCATTTCCAGTGCTATAAACTTGGAAGAGCTTTTAAACTATAAGGAGCTTTGAGTCTATCTGATTACTTAGACAGGAGGAGGAAGGATTAAAACTCATTTTTAAACTGCTTGGGTTAATAGTAACATCATCTGTGTGATATTGAGATAGCTTAAATTAAATATCAAGAGGTTAAACTATTGAATGACTTATGAATCCTGGTACTTAATACAGTGAGTAGATGGTAAAGGAAATAAAGAAAATGTGCTTTTTATTAGTTTAGTAAATGTTAAGTAAATGGCAGTAAATATATAAATTCTACTGGTAGTTCTGCCTCTTCTTGGTATAACCATTTCAATGATTAGAGTGGCAACCAAATGCCAGAATGATAGGTGATTTCCATACATTATCTCTGACTCATAGTACCATAAGGTAAGCTCTATTTCCCCTAATCTACAGATGAGGAAACTGGGTCTCACAGAGGTTAAATAACTTTCTCTGGTCACACAGCTAAGAAGGGGCTCCCAGAAATCAAACCTAGATCTATCTCAATCCATGAATAAAATATTTACATGGACATAAATCAATAAAATGAATGACATTGACCTAGTCAAGGAATTTAGTTGTAGAAGCTTGACAGTGGTATATAGTTACCACATAAAGCCAGATATTCTAGCCTGTGGACCAAGAATGTGCCTGCTCTATCAGTAAACAAAGGATATTGCTGCCATCAAGCTGGCAGTCACAGAAGCCACTCCAGACTATGCATCCTGATGGGGATTCATGATGGAGAAAAAAAAAAGATAGAGGCCCTAGATAGCTAAGGTGCTTATCAAAGGAATGATTTCAATGAGCCCAGACTCTCTTCTCTTGCACAGAAAGGTGCCAAATTCTTTAACTTGAGATGTTTGGTTTTCTTTAAGAGTAATCTCTGATGTTCTGACTATCTGTACATATATATATATATATTTGAAAAAATTCCTCTATGTCCTGGCTTCTCCCGTATCTATTTGGAGCAGTTCCTGGGAGTGATCCAAGAGGCTATTTTCCAGGCTTAAGTCCTCTGAAAATCTGCCAAATAGAACATAATTCTCAACTTTTAGGTTCTGTGTGTGTGTGTGTTTTTCCCCAGTCAACAAGCCTTTCCATGGTCTGCCACTCAGGATTTGGCCACCATTTCTCTCCATCTTACTTCAACAATGCTTGTCTTGATGAAAATCACACCATCAGTTCTATACACCTGAGTGAACTTAAGGATCTTTTTTTTTTAACCTGTCTCAGAGACACTGGAAGTTTTAGATTTCCTCTAATTGTTAGCAAAATGTTTTAACCATGTTACAAGAATCTCTGATATAAGTTAACAAGAGACATATTTTGAAGGTCTTCCCTTCACAGGAAATTCAAGAGTCTACATAGAGCATACCTCTATGAAGCTGATGCTGGCGAGGTGCTCAGGATTTAAAAGTGAGCAGAAGCTGCTCTTGTCCTCATGGAATGTATTGTCTGCCAGGAGAGCTGGATTATCAGTGAATCTGTCTGTTGTGCTAGTAGCTCAGTTGTGTCTGACTCTGCGACCCATGGACTGTAGCCCACCAGGCTCCTCTGTCCATGGAATTCTCCAGGCAAGAATACTGGAGTGGGTTGCCATTCCCTTCTCCAGGGGGTCTTCCCAACCCAGGGATCAAAGCCGGGTCTCCTGCATTGCAGGCAGATTCTTTGCCATCTGAGCCACCAGGCAGGCCCTTATAAATGAATAATCATGTTCAATAATTTGATCACTTGGTAGCAGTAAAGATACAATGTTAATAATTATATACTAGAATAAGTGCTCCAAAATGAAGTTCAATAAATTGTTTATCAAAGGCATAAGACTTAAGCCTGGGCTCAGGGGAAGCTTTTCAGGGGCAGTAATACTTAAAGGAGGGAGGAGCCTTTCAGGCCAAAAGAGCATTTCATCAGTGCATGCTCTGGCACTGTGGGGAGGGGCTTAGCACATCATAGAACTGAAGGAAGAACCTAGTATGGAGAACAGAAGAGAGTGATGAGAATTAAGACTACAGAGGCATACAGTGTCCAGACACAGAGCAATACATGCTTTGTGGGCCTGGGTAAGGATTTTGGTCTTTATCTTAGGGACAATAGGGATCTCCTGAAGAGTTTTAACCAAGGGGCAGGGAGTGGTGGGTGTGAGTAACAGAAAGGCTGGAAGGGGAGCAGAATAGATGCAGGCCCACCAAGTAGGAGGTTGTTGTCAGCAGGTGGGTGGCTGACAACCTGGGGTAACAGCCGAAGTGGTGGGAGATATGTCTAGCTGTGAGAAGTGAGTGCCTTAGGCAAGCACATGAGAGAGGAGGGGAAATCAGAGGCTTGGAAAGTTTCTGACTGAACTTGTCTGAATATGATACTGGCAAGAGTTTAAAATTAGGGGTCCAAATGACATTTTGCTTGGGTTTGCCCTTCTTGGAAGTTATTCAGAAACATGAGATAAATATTTAGATTACGAGAAAGGATAAAAAAGTCTCTCTTTCATAAACCCATCTCATTCTGAGGGAGAGAGAAATTGATGATTTTATTTAGTCCCGTGAGCAGTGAGGGCTGTGGTGGGTGGGTGCTCACAGTTAGGAGACTGAAGCTTCATCTAACTCTCAGAGACTGGGTTGTTCTGAACTGTCCAGTCAGCCTGGAGCAGAAAGAAATGGCTGTAACAGCTGAAGTGCAGAATTTGTGCTCAGTTCTCCCATACCCAAGGGAAGCGCATGCCTTTACACTGTTACCTTTCCTTGAAAAGGGACTTCAGACCATTTCTGAAAGATCTGTAGAGATCTGAAGGCTCAAAAACAAATCTTCTTTGTAAAAATTCTTTCAGTAAACTGGTTGCCAAAAACAAAACAAAACTCTCCATTCCTTTGATATAATTAACTTAAAAAAAATCATGCTGGAGCCCTCTCAGTCTTTTGGACTGAGGAGCAAGATGGTAAGAACCAACACAGAACAAAATCGCACAGTGGGAGTCCCCTCTCCCTTCTTGTCTAATACCCTTGCTCTTTTCCACACTGAGCGTCTGTGACTCGTATTTCTTTTTAGATGCTTGTTTCCCAGAGACTGAATTCTTACTCATCTACTCCAGGAGTCATCCTATATTGTTATTTTCCCTGGAGTAGTTTTTACAAGACCCTGCCTAATATGTTAGGGAAAAATTGCATTTGGAATCATGGTATTTCAAGCCCTCTGCTAATGCAGAGTGCTTTTCTGCAGTTAGTCAACTCCTTGCAAAGATGGTCTTGCCAGGGCTCACTAGTATTAGGTGCTAGTTGTATACTGACCATGCACTAGCACAGATTATAATCAACTATGACATTGAAATTCACCCATTATTCAGTTATTAGTAGTGTTGATGATTTGGTGAATTAAACCCATATTAAAATTCTATTTGAACTTCAAAATCCGTCCCCCCACCCCACTGACCTATAAGACCTGCTGACAATCTCAGCTAACAACCCTCTGTGTCCCAGTTCAGTATTATGTACTGTCTCCTCTCTTTTGACCTCACTACTGCAGAGAAAGGACCAGAAGTCAGGCACCAAGATGAAAAATAGGAGCAGATGGACAAACATAGGCTGCTGAACCTTGGACAGTTAATGGCTGATAATGTTAAAGAGCAAATAAAACAGACATGCATGAAGATTTTTTTTTTCTTTTTATATGTACATATACATAACTCAGTCATCTTAGAATTGTATGCTTTTGGATTTGATTTTTTTTAAAAACCAAAACAGAATGCCTTTTTGCCTGTTCTCTGGGATGCCAAGAAAAGGGATTAGAGATTTTTAAAGTTGATTTCCCCAAGTGAGACAATTTCTTGTCTAATTTTACCCTGCCATTCTTAAAATCATCATCCTATGAATCTCAATGCATTTTAACTGCATAAGTACACATCTCTCTGTTATATCTTTTTCTAATATTCATAAAACCTCCCACAGATGAATTGGTTTCCTTGCCATCAAGGTTGGAATAAAAAATATTGCAGTCTGGGGCTCCAGTTCCCATAGAGACGCAGTAGATGGCAGTGTGCAACGGCAGATTCCCACCTCTCGGCCTTGCAGGGGCAACTGGCTGGGAATAGATGGAATCTCTGGACAGGAGTGTTGTTCTCTCCAGCCCAGTCAGAGGAAGAGGTCATCTTCCTAGGAAATGATTTCTCCACAGAAACTTAGTTTTGCCGAATCAGTAAACTGATGTTACTTGAAATACTTTGACACCAAAGAATCTTAAGCTTCTTTAATTTAAGCCTGAAAAAAATCTGCACTTCAGAACTCTTCTTCAGTGCATGGAATAATCTTTCAGTTATATGATGTGCTGACCTCACTGTGCTTGGTTTTTTATTAATCCCTGAACAAGATCACTCTGGGAAACCTACAGATAAATCCTCTGGACATTTCATAAGCACAAGCTGGATATACTTTGTGATTTGACTTTTCAACATCCTGGCTGGACTGATTTGAGCATCAGTATATACCTTCAAGGCCATGTTTAATTAGGTGACTGTTCTTTGATTATTTTAAAGCATTTTTATATTTTTGCATAATAGCACCCCTAAAACTTAGTGATTACTTTCCAATAGCCTTAAATATATGTAAGATAATTTAAATTTTTATTACAGAAGAGAGGCATCTTGGATAGTTTTGTTGAAGATTTTAAGACTGTGATTACTTCATTAATAAGCAAATAAATCATTTCTAATATGCTTCTCATTTTAAGCACTAGCAGAGGAGACCTCGGTCAATACCAGTAATTTTTTTTTTTTTTAAGAGAATTTCCCTAGAAGTTTTTTAGAGGAAAGATATTATGTATAAATTGTGTACAACACTGTATTACATTGAAATTTAATAATTTAAGTAGACATGCTCATGCCTTCCCACCCTTTCTTCCTATTTGGATTTGTGTTCTTGAATTGGGAGCTTTGCTCTGACCTCCATTCTGCAGTGTATGTGGTTGCCTGGCCTTTCTCACTTGGACTAATATGCTACATTATATTTCTTTTCCCAGACTTCCTTGTCCATTTAGGAACAATTACACAGTCCCCTGAAACTCCTAGCTTTGGCTTTTCCTGGCCTGACTCACTTTTCTGGCTCCAGTTAGGCTGAACTGCAAGATCTTCTCAAGGGTTGATTCCATTGGCCTTTGGCTTCCAGAGTTGTGTTGTCAATTGCAGGAGTCTCTTTTCCTCAGTGTCTTTAACATGATCTTTTGGGAGTTGCTTTTCCCCTTCCTTAAATGGTGGTGTTGCCCAGGGTCCTGCCCTAGGCCCTCTTTTCCAATCTTCCAGGCTTTCATTTACATGTCCATGCCCCTTACAGTTCCAAGTCTGCAGAGCCTTCCCTTGAGATTCAGAACTTAGATGCCTCACATCAGTAGAGGCACTTAGATGTCTCCCTGCCACCAATGGCAGGGCCATCACAGCAGATAGTACATTATTTGTGGTAGAAGTATAAGTGCATGTATGCTCAATTGTGTCTAACTCTGCGACCCCATGGACTGTAGCCCACCACACTCCTCTGTACATGGGATTCTCCAGGCAAGAATACTGGAGTGGGTTGCCATTTCTTCCTTCAGGGGATCTTTCCGACCAAGGGATCAGACTGGCATCTCTTGCATCTCCTGCATTGACAGGTGAATTCTTTACCACTGCGCCAGCTGGGAAGTGGTAGAACTACAGGAATCAATAAAGAAATTAATTACGGACTATCAATCCATAATACTTATTAGACACTTCCTGTGGGCAGTCGTGGATAATTGGAATTATTTTAGGATGCAAGGAGAGCTTGGTTAGAATATAAAGCTATACCAAGTACCTCCAGTCCATTCATGTAGAATAGATTAGTTGACATTGCTTTCAATGGTCTTTGATGCCATTTTAAGAAATGAGCATTAATAGGTATGAAGAGTCTGAAAAGAGGATGTCTAAAAACAGACCAAACTATACTGTCCTCTGTTATCTATATATAGATGTGGTTTAAAGATGTTTGAGTAACCAGTAGTCCGGCACATACCACACACCATCTTGTCTACTTAGCAGTATTATTTACTTTCTCATATATTTGTCTTACCTCTGTTAATCGTGCTGTAACATATAGGGCATCAGCAGTATCATTACTGTTTGAGGGTCGCCTCAGTATTTTAACAATGTGTGTGTCTCACAGATAGCAGACACTCATTGGATGTTTGTGTGTAAAACTTGGGATGTAGCTGGTTCTTCTGAAGGAGAGTTATTTTGGTTACTTTATTTGGACTTGCCTCATGATGATGGGCAGCACAGCGTGTTATGTTTATAGCAACTGAAGCATTTGGCTGTATAAGGTATCCTGTGTTGTGTACACAAAACTGGGCAGTCTTTTCTAATTAGTCATCGCCATTTCTTGTCTTGCGATGATCTGAGGAACTCTAATAGAACTGCAAAAAAACTGAGAGCCAATGTCCAAGCAGAAAGGACACTTAGAAGTATAGACAGGCCAGTAAGTCACACCTGTCTCTTCAGTTAGATGATAAACTGTCAGAAAAATGAAAAATACAGTAGAAAATATAGCTGGGGTCCAGGGTTTTCAATCCCTGGGTAAAGTCTGATGAGATTGTCAAGATAGCATGGATCCATATAGCTCCAGAAACTTAAAAAAAAAAAAAAAACAAACTAGTTTAGCACCTATTTTAACTGACCTTCAATTGGATTGGACTGTATGCATAAAATATACCGATTTTAACAGTGTAGAAATTTATTTGTGTCTCCTGTGAAAGACACTGCTGCCTGCTGCATACTAAGTTGTTTAAGTTGTGTCCAACTCTTTGTGACCCTATGGACTGTAGGCTCTTCTGTCCATGGGATTCTCCAGGCAAGAATCCTGGAGTGGGTTGCCGTTCCTCCTTCAGGGGATCTTTAGTCTTTTATGTCTCCTGTATTGGCAGGTGGGTTCTTTACCACTAGCGCCACCTGGGAAGCCCCGTGAAAGACACCAGAGATACTTAATCCAGAGAACTTTAGTTAACACACCAGAGTCAAACAGTTTGGTGATGGCAAAACTTTAAATTCATCATCTGAGAGGTTAATTGATAACAGCATCTGCCTTCTGTGCTGCAAAGATTTAATACTAGAAAACGACATACTTAGAAAAATGCCTGGCAACACAGTAAAAGTCCTAACTGTTAATATTATTAGGGACCTTGGATGAATCAAGAGATCACATCCGTAAGTGAAAACTAACGCTGTGATAACTTACTTGTAGGAATGATGCAGGGTGTTATGAGAGGATATAATCAGGGTTTCTGGAACTTCTCTGGTGGTTCAGTGGTTAAGACCCTACACTTCACTGAAGGGGGCACAGTTCCATCCCTGATCTGTGAACTAAAATCCCACATGGCTGGGTGTTGGCCGGGTGCCCAGCTGAAACTGGTTCTAGGCAGAGAGAACTAACCTGTCCTGAATCAGGAGGGAATATGGGAAAGGACTAAAAGGAGGGTTTGTGGATCCTAGAAGATGAGTCTGGAGAGAGGGGCAGCTTCCAAGGGGACATAGTAGGGATTTTGGTCTGTAACTGAAGAGCAGTGGGCCTGCTCATCCACAGAGAAAGCCTGGAGGGTGATTCCAGCTGGATGCAGCCTTATTCGTGAGCCTGATTGTTGGTCTCTGACCTCTGCGAGGGCTGGTGAGCCCCTGAGCTGGAGGGCTCACCTGACTGTGGGGAGGGCTCCCCTAACTACCTGAATTCCCTGAGGTCCACGTGGTGCAGCTCTAGGCTTTTGAAGAGATTTGCAGGCTGCTTTCAATAATACATTGAATGTCAGATAGTTAGGGGAAAAGGAAATTTATTTTGACTTAGACTTCCTCACCTACACAAAAATATTTCGACAGCCCTAAACCAGAGGAGAAACATATGGATAATCTGAAAACACTTATATTTGGCTCTAGAAGTTGCAAAGATAAACAGCCCCAGGGGCAGGGTTATGTGTCTGTCACTGTTCCTGCAAATTCACACTGACTCCCTCTGGCCTCTGCAAACTCACACTGACCCTTGCTCAGAGTCTGGAACCTACAGGGTGACAGAAGAGTGAGGCCTCTAGGGGTGACTAAGCAATACTTTATTTGAAGGCAGGTGCCTAAGGTCACTGAAACTCACATGGAGACCCAGACTAGAATTTGGTATTTTTTATAGGTAATTTTCTGTAGATAAAGGACTCTGTGGCTAGTTCTTATCCAGATAGGAACACACCTTGTGAATAAAACACATAAACATTGTTCAATTTTTTTCTCAATATTTTTGAAAATAAAATCAGAGGTCCAAACATTAAGAGGTCCTGAATAATACCAGAGTAGAGGTTATACTTTATCAAATATATAACTAAGGAATCTCATCATCCTTGGCTTTTTTTGTAGAGTCTGTCCCTTACAATAAGTGAGCATTCTGTATATTCTAAAGTGCCTAAAATATTCTCTTCGTGGAGCTTGCCAGGTCTGCAAAGCATGGCTCCTTTTGAAGAGGAGAGCATGGGCGCTCCATTAGCGGGCTTTGGTGGCATTAATAATTCAGAGAAGTGCCCTCTGTCTTCTTTCAGATACACAGAAGGGTCCAGTTTAATGTATCACAGGGGAACAGAGAAGAGAGGAGATGAGTCCCACACCAGGGGATGGAAACTAATTGTGAAAAGCTGCCCCACTACAGCTGCTGCCTTTTGAAAAATATAAACATGGTTTAAGTAAACACATCATCATCTTGTAGGAATGTTAGACAGGGCTGACTATGCCCCCTCCCTCACCAAAGGCTGCGTCTTATCTAACTAGCATATGTGAAAGTCAATTTCTTTTTTAATCAGGAAGCTACAGAAACAAGCTCATTTTGTGATTTAATCTTAACTTGTAAGCACTAATGATAATTAAAATTTATTCTAAAAATTAAAAAAAATCATGTACATTTTTGATATGTTGTCATGAGAGTATTAAGATATTATAGATAAGTGGCTCCAAATATTCCAGCACTTGAAAATTTTAAAAATGACATTTCTCCCTGAACTCAGCATTATGGTAGTAATGAAGAATCTAGAATCAAAGTATTTCTGGGGAAGAAATATTTTTTCCAGCATACCAAGTCTCAGAGGCAGCAGTGAGTCAGTGTATAATCAAGCCACATTTGGATCTGGCTGAAAAATGTATGTCAATGAGAGATGATGCTTTTTGTCATACTTAAACATCTGTTGGGCATATTAGGTGTCAAACACTGCCGTAGAGAACAACTTGATTTGGCATCATCATCGTAGTTAATAATTGAAATAGAAAGAAAAAGAAAGAACCCTCATCATAATTGGGCAAAGGTATGAAGATGATTCATATTTAAATACATAATATGAATTAGTTCTGAGATTACAGAAGCCACACAAAAAGATGGCTGGGTTCATCATTAGGGTGTTTGATTGTCAAGAAGCTGAGATTTGGGGCTTCCTATTAGAGTCATGAAATTTGTTGTACAGCAATGGTTCTTCAATAATGGCCAGAGGATTCCTGACCATTAGAGTCCCTATTAGGGCATCTAATACTAATTAGGGCAAACTCTTCCCTTTCCAACTAAATATCTGTGGGAAGCCAAATTTTCTTCACATAGTTCAACTAAAACAAAATATGACAACAGATTGCAGAGGCAGATATAAGGATCCATCAGTGTTCTGTTAAGCAGGAATTACAGAAGTTTGCAAACATGCAAAACAGTGGCATTATTCTCACTATTTTTTTGCTCCAGAGGAAAATGTTATTTTTTTATAAAACTGTTATGTATGTTAAAGTATAGTAGTTTTGTTGTCTTAACTGAATTAAATATATTCTTTAAAATTTTCTGTTTTAATTTCTAATGGTCTATATATGCAGGAATAGAACTCACATAAACACAAAGATTTTGAGATTTTGAGGGTACTCAGTCAAGTTTAAGAGTGTGAGAAGTCTTGAGATTAAGATTTTAAAATTTTGAGACCCATTGCTATAGATTTTTAACTCATGCAAGTGAAATCAGTTCAGTTCCGTTCAGTCGCTCAGTAATGTCTGACTCTTTGCGACCCCATGAATTGCAGCACGCCAGGCCTCCCTGTCCATCACCAACTCCTGGAATTCACCCAAACTTATGTTTGGCATCATCGAGTCGGTGATGCCATCTAGCCATCTCATCCTCTGTCATCCCCTTCTCCTCCTGCCCCCAATCCCTCCCAGCATCAGAGTCTTTTCCAATGAGTCAACTCTTCACATGAGGTGGCCAAAGCATTGGAGTTTCAGCTTCAGCATCAGTCCTTCCAAAGAACACCCAGGACTGATCTCCTTTAGAATGGACTGGTTGGATCTCCTTGCAGTCCAAGGGACTCTCAAGTCTTCTCCAACACCACAGTTCAAAAGCATCAATTCTTCAGTGCTCAGCTTTCTTCACAGCCCAACTCTCACATCCATACATGACCACTGGAAAAACCATAGCCTTGACTAGACGAACCTTTGTTGGCAAAGTAATGTCTCTGCTTTTTAATATGCTGTCTAGGTTGGTCATAATTTTCCTTCCAAGGAGCAAGCGTCTTTTAATTTCATGGCTGCAGTCACCATCTGCAGTGATTTTGCAGTCCAAAAAAATAAAGTCTGACACTATTTCCACTGTTTCTCCATCTATTTGCCATGAAGTGATGGGACCAGATGCCATGATCTTAGTTTTCTGAATGTTGAGCTTTAAGCCAACTTTTTCACTCTCCTCTTTCACTTTTATGAAGAGGCTTTTTAGTTCCTCTTCACTTTCTGCCATAAGGGTGGTGTCATCTGCATATCTGAGGTTATTGATATTTCTCCCAGCAATCTTGATTCCAGTTTGTGCTTCTTCCAGCCCAGTGATTCTCATGATGTACTCTGCATATAAGTTAAATAAGCAGGGTGACAATATATAGCCTTGACGTACTCCTTTTCCTATTTGGAACCAGTCTGTTTTTCCATGTCCAGTTCTAACTGTTGCTTCCTGACCTGCGTATAGGTTTCTCAAGAGGCAGGTCAGATGATCTGGTATTCCCATCTCTGTCAGAATTTTCCACAATTTATTGTGATCTACACAGTCAAAGGCTTTGGCATAGTCAATAAAGCAGGAATAGATGTTTTTCTGGAACTCTCTTCTTTTTGATGATCCAGCGGATGTTGGCAATTTGATCTCTGGTTCCTCTGCCTTTCCTAAAACCAGCTTGAACATCTGGAAATTCATGGTTCACATATTGCTGAAGCCTGGCTTGGAGAATTTTGAGCATTACTTTACTAGCATGTGAGATGAGTGCAATTGTGCGGTAGTTTGAGCATTCTTTGGCATTGCCTTTCTTTGGGATTGGAATGAAAACTGACCTTTTCCAGTCCTGTGGCCACTGCTGAGTTTTCCAAATTTGCTGGCATATTGAGTGAAGCACTTTTACAGCATCATTTTCCAGGATTTGAAATAGCCCAACTGGAATTCCATCACCTCCACTAGCTTTGTTCGTAATGTTGCTTTCTAAGGGCCACTTGACTTCACAATCCAGGATGTCTGGCTCTAGGTCAGTGATCACACCATCATGATTATCTTGGTCATGAAGATCTTTTTTGTACAGTTCTTCTGTGTATTCTTGCCACCTCTTTTTAATATCTTCTGCTTCTATTAGGTCCATACCATTTCTGTCCTTTATTGAGCCCATCTTTGCATGAAATGTTACCTTGGTATCTCTGATTTTCTTGAAGAGATCTCTAGTCTTTCCCATTCTGTTGTTTTCCTATATTTCTTTGCATTGATTGCTGAGGAAGGCTTTCTTATCTCTCCTTGCTATTCTTTGGAACTCTGCATTCAGATGCTTATATCTTTCCCTTTCTCCTTTGCTTTTCACTTCTCTTCTTTTCACAGCTATTTGTAAGGCCTCCCCAGACAGCCATTTTGCTTTTTTGCATTTCTTTTCTATAGGGATGGTCTTGATCCCTGTCTCCTGTACAATGTCACAAACCTCTGTCCATAGTTCATCAGGCACTCTGTCTATCAGATCTAGGCCCTTAAATCTATTTCTCACTTCCACTGTATAATCATAAGGGATTTGATTTAGGTCATACCTGAATGGTCTAGTGGTTTTCCCTACTTTCTTCAATTTAAGTCTGAATTTGGCAATAAGGAGTTCATGATCTGAGCCACAGTCAGCTCCCAGTCTTGTTTTTGCTGACTGTATAGAGCTTCTTCATCTTTGGCTGCAAAGAATATAATCAATCTGATTTCAGCATTGACCATCTCGTGATGTTCATGTGTAGAGTCTTCTCTTGTGTTGTTGGAAGAGGGTGTTTACTATGACCAGTGCATTCTCTTGGCAAAACTCTATTAGCCTTTGCCCTGCTTCATTCCGTATTCCAAGGCTAAATTTGCCTGTTACTTCAGGTGTTTCTTGACTTCCTATTTTTGCATTCCAGTCCCCTATAATGAAAAGGATATCTCTTTTGGGTGTTAGTTCTAAAAGGTCTTGTAGGTCTTCACAGAACCATTCAACTTCAGCTTCTTCAGCATTACTGGTTGGGGCATAGACTTGGATTACTGTTATATTGAATGGTTTGCCTTGGAAACGAACAGAGATCATTCTGTCGTTTTTGAGATTGCATCCAAGTACTGCATTTCGGACTCTTTTGTTGACCATGATGGCTACTCCATTTCTTCTGAGGGATTCCTGCCTGCAGTAGTAGATATAATGGTCATCTGAGTTAAGTTCACCCATTCCAGTCCATTTTAGTTCACTGATTCCTAGAATGTCAATGGACAGTCTTGCCATCTCTTGTTTGACCACTTCCAATTTGCCTTGATTCATGGACCTGACATTCCAGGTTCCTTTGCAATATTGCTCTTTACAGCATCGGACCTTGCTTCTATCACCAGTCACATCCACAACTGGGTATTGTTTTTGCTTTGGCTCCATCCCTTCGTTCTTTCTGGAGTTATTTCTCCACTGATCTCCAGTAGCACATTGGGCACTTACTGACCTGGGGAGTTCCTCTTTCAGTATCCTATCATTTTGCCTTTTCATACTGTTCATGGGGTTCTCAAGGCAAGAATACTGAAGTGGTTTGCCATTCCCTTCTCCAGTGGATCACATTCTGTCAGACCTCTCCACCATGACCTGCCCATCTTGGGTGGCCCCCACAGTGCTGGGTCATCAGCATGAAGGCTGGGACATTATATACCTGCTCCATCCCAGAAATTAGAATTCCTTCAAGCCCTCACCTTAGCTGAGTAAGAATTTTTCTAGACATTGAGTTGGAAGGAATCAATTTTTTTGATGTTAGCCATGATGCCCTCATCTATATCAACAGTAATATTTCCTGTTTGGAGCCTTTGTGTCCATTCTTTTGTCCTGAGTTGCCGATAGAAGGTGGTAACGCTGCCCTCCTGACCATCTGTCCATCAGAAATTCATCCCTTTCTAGACTCCTCCAGTGAGATCAATGAGATCTTCCATGTGAGAAACATCAGAATGACCAAAGAAGAGGCAATTTGGTAGACTTAGTTGCTAGGCAATTTTTTATTGATTTGGGGGTACATTTTGTAGACCTTGACGCTAAATAAATTTGTGGCTTCAAAGTGGTGTTATTAAGCACTTTAAAGCCTCAGATTTTTAGCCTTTACTTGAGGATAATTCTGTTTCTCAGCCAAATATCTGTGATGATCAGAGACTACACTGTACATTTATTTTGTAGTATATACAATGGGGAGTTGTAGATTATAAATTAAATTATTACATTCTGTGGATAGGAACAGTGTCTTTTTCAGTATTTAATACCTTTACTATAGTAAAATTCCTGATAATGATAAGTGTCTTGGGAAAAAGAATGAGATGCCAGGTTGAGATATTTTGACATGAAATTCAAATGTGAGAGACAAAGGTACTGGGAAAGAAAGAAAATTTTCATTTTTACTTTCTTGAAAAACAGAACCTTTCACTGAGGTAGATATCGCTAGTGGTGATTAATGTTTGTTTTAATGCATGTTTGAGTGCTCAGCCATGTCTGACTGTTTGCGATCCATTGGACCGTAGCCCTCCAGGCTCCTCTGTCCATGGGATTTTCCTGGCAAAAATACTGGAGAGGGTTGCTATTTCCTCCTCTAGGGGATTTTCCTGATCCAGAGATAAAACCTGTGTCTTTTGTGTCTCTTACATTGCAGAAAGATTCTTTACCACTGAGCCACAAGGGCAGCCCTTTTTTCCTAATTGGAATGCTCAAAATAATTGGTATATTGAAAGTGAAAGTGAAGTCTCTCAGTCGTGTTCGACCCTCAGTGACCCCATGGACTGCAGCCTTCCAGCTCTTCTGTCCATGGGATTTTCCAGGCAAGAGTACTGGAGTGGGGTGCCGTTGCCTTCTCCGAATTGGTATATTGGGTGGTTGTCAAAGTGCTATGGTATATATGATGGCCAAAGAGGTGCCAATAGGGTCAGTCAGAGAGTATCAAGTTTTGTAACCAAGCAGAACCCTATGGGGACTTTCTGGGACAGACCCGTCCCCTATATCCTCTGCTTTAGCTCCTCTCTGAAGTGTGTAGATAGTAGTATCTGATGCACATTTCCAGAGTTGTTTTATGGATGCTAAAACCCCTACCAAATGGAAGAAGTTAACTCCTTGATGACCATGAACATATAGCCCTGAGGCCTGCTATTGCCTAAGGATTGATAATATTAACCCCAGCAACCCTACTCTCTTACCTCACCATCAACCAATCAGAATTGTGCATGAGCTGATCACAAGCCCTGGGATGCTCCTTCTTCACCTGGCCTTTAAAAATGCTTTACTGAAACCCATCGGGGCTTCAGGGGTTTTGACATTAGCTGTCCTGGACTCTTTGCTTGGTGTCCTGCAATAAACACTGCACTTTCCTTCTCCACAGCCCTGTCAGTGGGTTGCCTTTACTACAAACGGGTGGGCAGACCCACGTTTGGTCCAGTAACAGTTTCTCTAAGATTATGAACTTTCTGAAATCGATTATGTAAGGAGAGAAATGACTGTTTAGAATGTTGGGTCCTCACACATCCAATCTGAAATTTGTGCCCCTCCCTCTCCATGACACCCACACTGTCCTCGATTGCAGTTTCCCACACCCCAGTCTTAAATGCTCATGATGGCTCCTTTTCAAACCATTCAGGTGCTTTCAGGTTGTTGTATTTCTGAAATTTTACTGAGTCAGCCACTTCCAAGGTCACATCTGTCCTAGAAGAGCTGGGTTGGGACATATTCTGGACTCTGCCTTTGACTTCTTTTCCAAAGAGCCCCAGAGACCCAGAATTGTTGTAGGAAGAGGGTCCATTCCAGGGCCTGAGAGTGGGCTCTTGTCTAACACTTGGAAATGAATTATCTGAAAAGACACAAGTACTGATAAAACAAGAGACTTTACAGTAAGTCCCCTACATATGAACTTGCAAGTTGCAAACTTTCAAAAATGAAAAGGTGTGTTTGCATGTGCAGTCACTAAGTTATTCACTTGTCTGGCATGCATTGTCACATGCGTGCACCCTCTACAAGTGGCTGTGGTGTTGTGTACTTTACAGTGCTGTATAGAGTACCGTGGTACAGTAACCTTATTTCAAGCCCAGGATGTCCTGAAGCAAGCATAAAAGCAGCAGCGGTATAGCTGGTACTGCTAAGAAGTGCCAAGTAAGAATGATGAAACTTGCTGTGCAACACAGGGAGCTTACTAATGATGAAATTGAAGACTCAGAGAAATGACGAAGAGAGACAAGAGGAAGAAGAAGTAAGTGAAGAACCAGTGAGATTCCTGATGCAGGAAGCGGAAACGGGAAGGGGATTTTCTTTATTTGAGGAGGCGCTATTAGGTTTTGGGCCATAGGACTGGAACATAGAACAGTACACGTAAGTCGTAGCAGCCATTCAGAGTGCAATCCATGTCATCTATAACAAGAAAAAAAGATCTACTCCCCAGACATCATTGGATTTTTTTTTTTTCCCCAAGAGGGTGGATAGAATTGAATTCAGCAAGGAACCAGAACCTGTGCCATCATCGTCAGGAATGAGTGAAATTTCAGCTTGCTCTCCATCTCCTGTTGCTGATAATCCTTTAGCTCTACCATCTCCCGCCTCTTCTGCCTCTTCCAGTCAGGAACTCTTCTTGCCTGTCACTCGATGCCAGCCCCTGTATGCCAGCTGTTGTACTGTGCTACTGAATTTTTCAGGGTACTTTACTGTAAGATGAAAAATGTTTTCCTGTTTTTTGCTTGCTCATTTTTTATGTATTATTTGTGTGAAAAGTATTTTAAACCTATTACAGTACAGTACTATATAGCCTATTATGTTAGCTTGTTGGACTTCCCAACAAATTGGACTTAACAAATGCACTCTCAGAAAGGAACTCATTCCTATGTAGGGAATTTACTGTATTGGAAAGGGGTGGTGGCTGGGTGGAGAGTGGCAGGATAAGGGAACCCAGGAGAACTGCCCTGCCATGTGGCTTACAGTCTCAGGTTTTATGGTAATAGGGTTAGTTTCCGGGTTGTCTCTGGCCAGTTATCTTGTCTGGCCCATATTTGATCTGACTCAGGGTCCTTCCTGGTAGCTCCAGCATCTCTCCGCCAAGATGAATTCTAGTGCAAAGGTTTCTAGGAGATTGGTAGGACAGTATTATGGGCTGGCATCTCCTTCCTCCTCTTGGTCCCTCCTGAATTCTCCCGGTTAATTTCAGTGGCAGAAACATGTTCTTAATCAGGACCTCCTGTGTGAGACAACTCCTGCAATTGGTTATCATTGTGTCTGGCCAAGGTGGGCAATTTTGGTAAATGGTTCCCTAACAGAATTGTCATCTCATGTTTCTTTCTAGCTCCATTGGGAGTGAAGAACAGCTCAGTTTGGGTGTGTTGTTGTTGTTGTTATTGATCCCTATGATTTTATTTCAGGGGTCTCCTTGCCCTTCTCTGACATGGAGCTTGGGTGGGGACCACGCCAATCCACCTTAACAGGTGTTTGTAATATTGAAACAAGTTTTCTGATACAATAACTATGATGAGTAATACACTATAATTTTATTTTATTATATTAGAAAAAATGCTGGCCTCACACTAAATTTTATTTCACAACTCACCAATAGGTTAGAACTACGATTTGAAAAGCTGGGAAAGTCCCTGGCTATTCATGTCTTTGAGTGTTAAAAAGAAGGGGGCCCCAGTTTGCTAGGACTAGCGGTTCTCTCAAGGACCATTTGTTTTAAGGCAGCAGTCCCCAACCTTTTTTGCACCAGGGACTGGTTTCATGGAAGAAAATTTTTTCATGGACTGGGAAGAGAGGGGAGAGGTCTGGGGGTGATTCAAGCACATTACAGTTATTGTGCACTTTATGTGTAATCTAATGTCACCATTTGGAGAAGGCAGTGGCACCCCACTCCAGTACTCTCGCCTGGAAAATCCCATGGGCGGAGGAGCCTGGTAGGCTGCAGTCCACGGGGTCCCTAAGAGTCGGACACGACTGAGCGACTTCACTTTCACTTTCGTGCACTGGAGAAGGAAATGGCAACCCACTCCAGTGTTCTTGCCTGGAGAATCCCGGGGACGGCGGAGCCTGTTTGGCTGCCGCCTATGGGGTCGCGCAGAGTCGGACATGACTGAAGCGACTTAGCAGCAGTAGCAGCAGCAATGTCACCATTGATCTGACAGGAGGTACCAGTCCACAACTGGGAGGTTGGGGACCCTTGTTTTGAGGGACTTTCTAGCTCTTCTTCAGCGGGATTTAAGTTCCAAGCTTTCTTTCATCTCAGTTAAAGGAACTGAGTCATTTTTTTTTCTTCTCATCAAACATTCAGGGAAGATGCCGGTGGCCAATGGTTAGCCTGTTTCTTTTTTCCTATCTGAATCACTGTGGCCCAAGGGAAATGATGGGGCTGGGTCACATGCTCATTCTGTTGCCAACTGGTATTTATACTTAGCAAAATAGTTCACATTTCCAACTCTTTAGTATATCTATTGCTACAACTCTAATCTTAGCCTCACACTTAGCCCATCCAGATGGTTGTGACAGCCTCCTAACTTCTTGCTCCACTCCTGCCTTTCCATAGTTCACTTCCACTTGGACACCAGAACATTTCTTTTAAACTATCCATCAGGTCATTCCTGTTTTAAACCCTGCAAGGACTAATAGGTCAGTGAGAACAAATTCTCTCAGATGCCCTCCCCTATTCTCTCTTCTCACTCCTCTCCAAGAGCGCTAGCTATCTTTCTGCCAGAGCCAGCTTCCTGGTGCTCAAACCTTATTTTCTTTACTTTCAGTTATGTGATTTTTTGGACAAGTTATCTAACTTCCTAACTTCTTCATGCCTCAGTCTCCTAATTAGTAAAGAGGGATTAATAAGAAGCCCAGGTTTCAGGATTATTGTGATGGTTAAATGAGATAATTCACCCCAATTGTTTAGCCCTGGGCCTTTCTTGTAAATTGTGCTGTTTTGTTGCCAATTAGTGACGTCATCTATTATCTTTGGTGAAGTTGGCTATTTACTTAACATACTCTTTATCATGGTGCAAACATCTTCTTAATCACAGTTTCTAAAGTACGACTGAGCGACTTCACTTTCACTTTTCACTTTCCTGCATTGGAAAAGGAAATGGCAACCCACTCCAGTGTTCTTCCCTGGAGAATCCCAGGGACGGGGGAGCCTGGTGGGCTGCCGTCTATGGGGTTGCATTGAGTCAGACACGACTGAAGAGACTTAGCAGCAGCAGCAGGAAGAGGTACTGCATTTTGGGGACTTCCCAGGTCGTGCTAGTTGTAAAGAACCCACCTGCCAATACAGGAGAAATGAGTCTCGGGTTTGATCCCTGGGTCCGAAAGATCACCTAGAGGAGGGCATAGCAATCCATTCAGTGTTTTTGCTTGGAGAATCCCCATGGACAGAGGAGCCTAGCAGTCTACAGTCGCTGGGGTCACAAAGAATCAGACACAACTGAAGCTACTTAGTATGCACACACTGCATTTTGACTAGTCTTTTAGTAATGAAACAACTGGTATTACTTATGGACTGATAGGAGAAAGCATCTTGGTGTGCCCATCCTCCTCACCCATCTATGTTAGTCCTTTCTCTCCTTCCTATCCCCCGGCTAATCTCTCCCACTGTTGCAAATTGTGAGGACTGGATGTATACAGAAAGGTTTAAATTGGTGCTAAGGGCAGAGGTGGAGTCAGTTTGGGGAATAGAACTCTAGTTGCCTCAAAAAGCAATAGTACTATGAGGATAATTATAAGTCTAAATCTAATGATAATTCTAGGATAATATCAATAAATTATTATTGCATCGTCCGCCTCCCCTACAAGGTCCCTCCTCAAATTTCAGCTTTCCAGCCCTCAGTCCATACATCCCCTTAATAAAATGCCTCCCCAACAAAGATTTGCCAGAATCATATCCCCTACTCTTTTTTTTTCACATATTCCTCTGCCTCTCCTATACTATTTCTTCAAGGAATACATTATATACATGCATAACATTCCTTCCACCACAGTCTTCTTTAACTACACTGATGAAGTACCAAACTCAGTCTGCCTCAATTAGCATAACTGACTAAAGCTACAGGCTAGGTGGGGAAGAAGAGCTAGAAAAGGCCAAGCAGATGGAGGGAAAGAAGTGTGCGGGGTGGGCTGAGCTCCAACCAAGTGAGGCTAATGGTGTAGGAGAACTCAATCTTCCCCACCTGAATCAGAGAGAACAGGGAAAAACTTAACACTACCTTCACTTTCTATTTGGAAAGAAGACTGGTCCCCCACCACTCCTAGAATGTAGTTGATTTTCACGGCTTTATTTGGCTGTAAAGGCCCAGATAATGTCTGGAACAATGGTTCTCAGTCCTGGCTTCTCCTTACAGCCATGTGATGAATTTCAAAATTTCCCCAAACAGCACCCTCAAACCAATCAAATTGGAACCTCTGGGTATGGGATGCAGACAGTGTTTCTTTCCCAAGTTTTCTAGGTGATTTCAGTGTGCAGCCAGGGTTGAAAGTTACTGGACTAAAGAACTGGTTCCAAAAGTTTATTGTGCCTCAGAATCCCTTGGATGAATTCAGTAGGTCTGAAGTGGAGCCCTCAAATTTGCTTTTGTAATCTGTTCCCAAGTGATGCTGGTGAGGACCACATTTTCAAACCAGTGGACTAGAGGACAGAGTGCACCTTAATTTTCATTCTTGATTAACTCATCAATTAAATTGATTAAAATTCAAATCTGTCTTAATTTTAATTCTTGCATTGAAAAATATAAAATGAAACACATTTATAAAACACTGGAAAAGTTCAAGAGAAGGAAGGGGGAATGAAGGAGGTTGGGTGGTCTTAGCTGGAATGGTTAGGGGAACCACTGACTGAAACCCCCACCCTGGCCAGGCACCACAGTAACCATTTGCGAGAGTTATTTTACAATAGGAGATCCTGGTAAGGAACATGGAAGTAACAAGCCACCCCCAACCAGAAGAAATCAGGAAAGATCAAAAGGAGACAGGAGAGTCCAATCCATATGTCCTCCCAGAATCCTTTTCACTGGAATCCATCTTGGCTGAGCAGTGCACACATCAGGAAGGACCCTGAGTCAGAATGGTTGGCTAGAGACAACCCTGAAACTAATCCCATCACCATAAAACCCAAGAATGCAAGCCATGTGGCAGAGCAGTCCTCCTGGGTTCCCTTACCCTCTTGATCTCCACCTGGGTATCCCTTCCCAATAAAGTTTCTTTCTTTGTCAGCATGTGTGTCTCCTTGGACACTTCATTCTTGAGTGGTAAGAGCCCACTCTCTGAGCTGTGGAAAGAGTCCCCTTCCTGCAACAGGATTAGATCAGTGTGTTAACAAAACTCAGATAACATTATGGACCTTCTAACCCACCACTGCCTCTCCTCGTGTTGATCACACTATTTTCATCAATTATAATATCTCTATAATAACCCAAAATGTGCATAAAAATGACTGTTCACCATAATGACCCAAGCCTGTATTCTTCTTAATTGGTTTTAGGACTTTCTGTAATAAAAAGACTCTTGTTCAAGCCCTGCTGCACCAGCTGTTTTCCATAGAGAGCAATTAGGAAAAGCAGTGAGATATTTGGGCTTCCCAGGTGGTGCAGTGGTAAAGAATCTGCCTGCCAATGCAGGAGACACAGGAGATGAGCGTTTGATCCCTGGATCAGGAAGATCTCCTGGGGGAGGAAGTGGCAACCCATTCCAGTATTCTTGCCTGGAGAATCCCATGGACAGAGGAGCCTGGCAGGCTACAGTCCATGGGATTGGAAAGAGTTGGCCATGGCTTAGCAACTGAGCACGCAGTGAGCGTTCCTGCTTCTTACGAGGTGACTGTTTCTGGACAGCCCACACATGCTGGCTAGAGTTTAGTGAATGCTGTTTTTTGTTATTCATAGATGGCGGATTCCACCCAGGCTCTAACATGTATGTATGGTGCCACATGCAACCTGGTCTGACTTCCTCATGGCAAACTTCTAAGAACCTTTCTTAAGAAACTACTGGCTTTCCTCCTTTGCTCACTTTTTGGTCTCTTCTTTCATCCTGCTGCTCTCCTCTCTTGGACCAAAATGGTAAGGGACTGCCTGAGGGTCAGAGAGAAGCCTGTGCCCATGAAGTGTGCAGGGACCCCTGCTGGCTACAGAGCCTCTCTGCTTGCTTTGCAACGTGACGTCTGACTTGATGTGGTACAGAAATAAATAGCTTTCCATTTTTAGGCCTGTGTTATGATGTGATTTCTTTTGAATTATGATTCCTACTCATCCTGTGTGAAACATATGGGATCTAAGATATGTTAAGTAGTTCAAAATCGAGTCACACAGTGGCCAATGTGAACTTCCAAGCTGGTTGTTTAATCTTAGAGGGATAAACTAAAAATATTACTTTATTTTGTAAAAGACTTATTTATTTTTGGCTATATTGACTCTTCACTGATGCAGGCTTTCTCTAGTTGCGATGAGTGGGGACTACTCTTTCTTGTGGTGTATAGGATTCTCACTGCAGTGGCTTCTCGTGTTACAGAGCACAGGATCTAGGGCACAGGGGGCTTCAGTAGTTCTGGTGCTCGGGCTTAGTTGCCCTGCAGAATGTGGAATCTTCCCAGACCAGGAATTGAACCTGTGTCCCCTGCATTGGCAGGCAGATTCTTAACCACTGAACCACCGGGGTGGCCCCTAAAAATATTACTTTAGATAAAAATTTGATGGGTGATGTACATTACTGAAATAGAAGGAGCCACTGATAGAGTCAAGACTCCCTTCCTTGGGGCTAACATTTACTCCAAGAGGCTACTGAACAGAATGTGTTGAAAGCTGTTTGCTGGAAGACCCGATCCCACCCAGCTGAGAACCGATTCCATCCGATGCTGGTAAAAGCTTATCTGTGAGAGCCCAGGGTGACTTCCTGCTCACACTTGTCCTAAGAAACCATTTCTGAACCAAAGACCAGTGGTCATGCTAAGATGCCTCTTTTCTGACTTCTCCTTGGAGTGTTTGTTACCCCACTTTTGACACTTGGACCCGTGTTTTGTGTGGGTGAATTGTGTGCAGTAAACCAGGTGATTCCTGAATTGAATGTGGTTATATTTCCTTTAGGGCTTCTGCAGTGGCCCAGTGCTTAAGAATCCATCTGCAAGTCAGGAGATGTGTATTCAATCCCTGGGTCAGGAAGATCCTCTGGAGGAAGGCATGGCAACCCACTCCAGTATTCTTGCCGGAAGAATCCCATGGACAGAGGAGCCTGGCGGGGCTACAGTCCATAGTGTTACAGAGTGGGCCACGACTGAAGTGACTCAGTATGCATGCACACATTGTTTCCTTTAACTCCAATCCCTGGATTCTCAACTGGCTTCACTTCTGCATCTGGAGACAAACATGCTCTCATTTCTGTGTTCTTGCAGCTGGCTTAATTCCTGACTCATACTATGGGGTGCCAAGATCTTGTGACCTGGTGGTGATTGATTCATGGGCATTGTCTAGAGGACTTCTTTCCCATGTGCTTGTCCTGAGACCTTTGGAGCAGCCCCAAATTCTCGTGTCTACTTTGTCCTGTCTTCCCTTGCACCCAGCGGGGGGTGTCTTCCAGGATTTTTCAGGCTCACAGTCTGCGCTTAGCTTCCTTCTTCTCTTTTCTGACCAGCTTCAGTAACTGAAAGACAATGTGTAAAGTGTGCCTCAGCTCCCTCTTTTAATGGAAAATTCTAGACATGTACAAATACAGAGGGCAGAGTAATGAATATTCATGTACTTATCACTCAGTTTCAACAATTGCCAACAAATATCCAAATCCTCATTGGATCTAAGAGCCAGCTTCACATATCATTTTATGTGAGATAAATCTCTAAATTTTTTAGAGATACTCAGTAAGTATCTCTAAATGAAAAGCACTTAAGAAAATTATGATACCATTATCATATATAAAATGTCAATCATTCCTTAATATCATCAAACATCCAATTAATGTTCCCATTCTCCCTTCTGACTCAGCTCTGAGAGTTTCACTTTAAGTAGTGCCAGATATCCTGAGCTGTTTAAACTATGGTGTCCCTGTACTTTCTGTATCAAGGTTTCCAACCTCAAAACAAGAAGGCACTGTTTTTTTAGTTTTTTTTTAAAGATATTGACGAGAAAATCAGGACCTTCCTTACCAACTCCACCCCCTGCCCTGCCCCAACCACTGTGTCAAATCTAAAGCTTGCAAGGGGTACCTGGAATCCTGTCACAGTGACTGAAATGAAGCTTCAGGGGGACCAATGATTTTAAAAGTTTCAAATTCTGGATTTGTATCCACTAGAGGTATTTTCTTTATTTAAAACATTTTTGGCTGAGCTGGCATACAGGTATTTCTCCAAGCCAGGGATGGAACCTGTGTCTCTGCGGTGGAAGCATGGAGTCCTTGCCACTGGGCCGCTGGGGAATTCCCCACCAGAGGTATTTTTTTCACATTCTGATTCTTGTTACCTTTTTAAAAATCAGAGAATAAAAGCACATGGTACAGTATTCAAAGAGGTGCAGGGTAAAATTGTCTCAAGACGCTCTTTTCCCCACTTACCTCATTCTCTCCACAAACAGCTCTGGTCACCAGTACCTGGGGACTCATCTACAGGTCTTATATGTGTATACATATATATTCTACAAAAATGTTCATTTAGTATGTACTTTTCTTGTATCCTGCTTTTTTCACTTGAGAGTCTTTAAGGAGATTGGATTTAAATGGTCTTTTCCCAGGACTCAGATAATGAGGGCTTCTTGTACTGTGTATATCAACTTAGCCAATTTCTAAAAACAGTTTTCAGTCATATTTGTAAGTGTAACACTGCCTTAAATTTTTTCCAGGAAGTCACTAGCCTTTCTCACAACAAAATGCACGGCACTGTGACTATGATCAAAAAACCGTTAGAATATCTAATTACTACAAAATACCAGCAAAAACAGACTGACCTCATGCCCCATCTTTCAAGTAAGAAATATTTTTAAAGCATGGATTATTGGGTATAATAAAAATAATGTTTTGGTAAAACCCTTAGAAAAGGCTGAAATGCCAGGTTTATTAAAGGACATGATGTGATCTCAGGTAATTCTCTGGAGACCTAAATGAAGGGCAAGAAGCAGGAAGTTGACAGTAATTTCTTAGGGAAAAAAAAGATGCTGATGCTTCACTTTACTGGACTCTGAGGATCCAATCTGTGGCCAAAGTAGGAAGCCCGGTATAGGGCAATGCTGGTGATCCTGAGCTAGGCTAAGGAGGATGAGAATAAGAGTGCAAGTCTATCCTTAAAGATGTGGATGTTTTTTAAGACTTGGCTTGAGTGCAGAGTCCGCAAAACAGCAGAATAGGAGGTAGCCTTTGACTTTTAAGTAATATTAGATCCATATATTCCAGATAGTCTGAGAGGAGGAATTTTGAATTAATCTATGAAGATTGTTTTAAAGGTGTATCTACTCACTGTTTGTGTCTGCAAGCTGATGAACCAAAAAGAATATAACAGAGATTCTTTTCCCTGATTAAAACAGACCAGAGTCTTGGAAAGCCAATAATATCTTTACTGTTATTAATATGTTGTTATTTAGTCATATATTTAATGCATATGAAACATATATCTTTTCTTCTTCAGATATAGCACTTAATAAACCCAATGGTTGCATTCTTGAGGGGGAAAAAAAACCCCCAAACTTCTGGTTTTAGAAATCATAAGCAGATCTTATCAAATATCGGTCTGCTCTATCAGAAGCACAAACATTTCTCATCAAGACTTTTTAAGTTCAAAATGGGATATATTTCCTTAATGTTACAAATGGAGGCAGATCAAATACATAAACCCTTACCAATGGTTGTCATATATTTTTAAAAGGATTTATTTGTGCTTCTCATAAATGCTGAAGCTCCATTTTAGCTTATTATTTTTCTTTGATGAAGATGGCAGAGATGATGAACCAGTGACATCTGAACTTCACAAAGCATGGCAGAGTTTTAAAAAGATAAAGTGGCTTGTCCCATTTGTCTAGATTATTTTCCAAACATCTGCTCATATTCTCTCATGCCAGTGTAATTTTGCTTTAAATGCATGTCTGTGGAGAGCAAGTGGGAGTGGCTGTAAGTGGGATTATGGAAGGCATGTTCCCCAAAGAGAATTGGTGGGTCAGGAGGCTTGGTGGGGGTGTTGTGGGAGGGTGCCTGGGCTGGAAGAAGGCCAGGACTAATGGAGAAAGAGAACCCTAGGTATACAGGAGAAGGTGGTAATTTATTGATATATGCTGATTAATAGAAAGTTCTTTATTTATCCATGAAAAAGTGAAAGTGATAGTGTTAGTCTCTTAATAGTGTCTGACTTTTTGCAACCTCATGTAGTCTGCCAGGCTTCTCTGCCCGTGGAATTCTCCAGGCAAAACTACTGGATTAGGTAGGTATCCATTCCCTTCCCCAGGGGATCTTCCCAACCCAGGGATCAAACCCAGGTGTCCTGCATTGTAGGATGATTCTTTAATGTCTGAGCCACAAGTGTTTTGTTTATCCCTAAGCAGAACCAACTTTTGCATTCCAGTCCCCTATAGTAAAAGGACATCTTTTTGGGGTGTTAGCTCCAGAAGGTCTTGTGGGTCTTCATAGAACCATTCCACTTCAACTTCTTCAGCATTACTGGTCAGGGTATAGAAGTGGATTACTGTGATATTGAATGGTTTGCCTTGGAAACGAACAGAGATCATTCTGTCATTTTTGAGATTGCATCCAAGTACTGCATTTTGGACTCTTTTGTTGACTATGATGGCTACTCCATTTCTTCTAAGGGATTCTTGCCCACAGTAGTAGATATAATGGTCATCTGAGTTAAATTCACCCATTTCAGTCCATTTTAGTTTGCTGATTCCTAAACTGTCAACATTCACTCTTGCCGTCTCCTGTTTGACCATTTCCAATTTGCCTTGATTCATGGACCTAACATTCCAGGTTCCTTTGCAATATTGCTCTTTACAGCATTGGACTTTGCTTCTATCACCAGTCACATCCACAACTGGATGTCGTTTTTGCTTTGGCTCCATCCCTTCATTCTTTCTGGAGTTAGTTCTCTACTGATCTCCAGTAGCATATTGGGTACCTATTGACCTGGGGAGTTCATCTCTCAGTGTCCTATCTTTTTGCCTTTTCATACTGTTCATGGGGTTCTCAAGGCAAGAATACTGAAGTGGTTTGCCATTCTCTTCTCCAGTGGACTACGTTTTGTCAGAACTCTCCACCATGACCCGTCCATCTTGGGTGGCCCTACACGGAATGGCTCATAGTTTCATTGAGTTAGGCAAGGCTGTGCTCCATGTGACTAGATTGGTTAGATCCCTGTGATTGTGGTTTTTCAATCTGCCCTCTGATGGAAAAGGATAAGAGGCTTATGGAAGCTTCCTGATGGGAGAGACTGAGGGGGAAACTGGGTCTTGTTCTGATGGGTGGGGTCATGCTCAGTCAATGTTTAATCCAATTTTATGTTGGAAATCAAGACCTTCTAGAACTAACACCCCAAAAAGATGTCCTTTTCATTATAGGAGACTGGAATGCAAAAATAGGAAGTCAAGAAACACCTGGAGTAACAGGCAAGTTTGGCCTTGGAGTACAGAATGAAGCAGGGCAAAGGCTAATAGAGTTTTGCCAAGAGAATGCACTAGTCATAGTAAACACCCTCTTCCAACAACACAAGAGAAGACTCTACACATGGACATCACCAGATAGTCAATACCAAAATCAGATTGATTATATTCTTTGCAGCCAAAGATGGAGAAGCTTTATAAAGTCAGCAAAAACAATACAGCGAGCTGACTGTGGCTCAGAACATGAACTCCTTATTGCCAAATTCAGACATAAATTGGAGAAAGCAGGGAAAACCACTAGACCATTCAGGTATGACCTAAATCAAATCCCTTATGATTATACAGTGGAAGTGAGAAATAGATTTAAGGGACTAGATCTGATAGACAGAGTGCCTGATGAACTATGGATGGAGGTTCCTGACATTGTAGAGGAAACAGGAATCTAGACCATCCCAAAGAAAAAGAAATGCAAAAAAGCAAAATGGTTGTCTGAGGAGGCCTTACAAATAGCTGTGAAAAGAAGAGAAGTGAAAAGCAAAGGAGAAAAGGAAAGATGTACTGATTTGAAGGCAGAGTTCCAAAGAATAGCAAGGAGAGATAAGAAAGCCTTCCTCAGAGATCAATGCAAAGAAATAGAGGAAAACAATAGAATGGGAAAGACTAGAGATCTCTTCAAGAAAATTAGAAATAAGAAAGGGAACATGTCATGCAAAGATGGGCTCAAAAAGACAGAATGGTATGTACCTAACAGAAGCGGAAGATATTAAAAAGAGGTGGCAAGAATACACAGAAGAACTGTACAAAAACAATCTTCATGACCCAGATAATCACGATGGTGTGATCACTCACTTAGACCCAGACATCCTGGAATGTGAAGTCAAGTGGGCCATAGGAAGCATCACTACAAACAAAGCTAGTGGAGGTGATAGAATTCCAGTTGAGCTATTTCAAATCCTAAAAGATGATGCTGTGAAAGTGCTCCACTCAATATGCCTGCAAATTTGAAAAACTTAGCAGTGGCCACAGGACTGGAAAAGGTCAGTTTCATTCTAATCCCAAAGAAAGGCAATGCTAAAGAATGCTCAAACTACTGCACAATTGCACTCATCTCACACGCTAGTAAAGTAATGCTCAAAATTCTCCAAGCCAGGCTTCAACAGTACATGAACCATGGACTTCCAGATGTTCAAGCTGGTTTTTGAAAAGGCAGAGGAACCAGAGATCAAATTGCCAGCATCCACTGGATCATCAAAAAAGCAAGAGAGTTCCAGAAAAACATCTATTTCTGCTTTATTGACTATGCCAAAGTCTTTGACTGTGTGGATCACAATAAACTGTGGGAAATTCTGAAAGAGATGGGAATACAGGTTTATTGAGAGCAACAATTAGAACTGGACATGGAACAACAGACTGGTTCCAAATAGGAGAAGGAGTATGTCAAGGTGGTATATTGTCACCCTGCTTGTTTAACTTATATGCAGAGTACATCATGAGAAACGCTAAGCTGGAGGAAGCACAAGCTGGAATCAAGATTGCTGGGAGAAATATCAATAACCTCAGATATGCAGATGACACCACCTTTATGGGAGAAAGTGAAGAAGAACTAAAGAGCCTCTTGATAAAAGTGAAAGAGGAGAGTGAAAAAGTTGGCTTAAAGCTCAACATTCAGAAAACTAAGATCATGGCATCCAGTACCATCACTTCATGGCAAATAGATGGGGAAAACAGTGGAAACAGTGGCTGGCTTCATTTTTTTGGACTCCAAAATCACTGCAGATGGTGACTGTAGCCATGGAATTAAAAGACACTTGCTTCTTGGAAGAAAAGTTATGACCAACCTAGACAGCATGTTAAAAAGCAGAGACATTATTTTGCCAACAAAGATCTGTCTAGTCAAGGCTATGGTTTTTCTAGCAGTCATGTATGGATGTGAGAGTTGGATGGTGAAGAAAGCTGAGTGCCGAAGAATTGATGCTTTTGAACTGTGGTGTTGGAGAAGACTCTTGAGAATCCCTTGGACTACAAGGAGATCCAGCCAGTCTATCCTAAAGGAGATCAGTCTTGAGTGTTCATTGGAAGGACTGATGTTGAAGCTGAAACTCCAATGAAACTTTGAAGCTGAAACTTTGGCCACCTGATGCAAAGAACTGACTTATTTGAAATGACTGGGAAAGATTGAAGGTGGGAGGAGAAGGGGATGACAGAGGATGAGATGGTTGGATGGCATCACTGACTCAGTGGACATGAGTTTGAGTAAACTCAGGGAGTTGGTGATGGAGAGGGAGGCCTGGCATGCTGCAGTCCATGGGGTCGCAAAGAGTTGGACACAACTGAGTGACTGAACTGAATAATACTTTTATTTTAATAACTAGGAAACTAAGGCAGAAGGAGGTTAAATAAGTTGCCTTGTTGTTGTTTATTCGCTAAGTGGTGTCTGACTTTTTGCAACCGCATGGGCTGTATAGCCTGCCACACCGCTCTGTCCATGGGATTTTCCAGGTTAGAATACAGGAGTGGGGTGCTATTTCCTCCTCCAGGGGATCTTCCTGGCCCAGGAATTGAATTCAAATCCCTGTGTCTCCTGCATTGGCAGTTGGATTCTTTACCACTGAGCCACCGGGGAAGCAATAAGTTGCCTTGCCTTAATAAGTCTCTTCTTCAAAAAGGACAAAAATAGACTCTGGAATCAAATGGTTGGGTTCAGAGACCGTAGTCTTAAATACAGATGTGGGCCCACATGGTGGCCCTTTCCTTCCCCCAGCTCTTGGTTAGCGTCTCTAACTGATGAAGACATTCCCTCTTTCCAAGTCCTGACACAGAGTTCCAGGGACCCATTAACATTTAATTAAGTGAAGCATTCAGGTTGCAAGCTCTATCCCGCTAGATTCTGAAGCATCATAATCAAGAAAAGGCGGCTGGCTGCTATCACTACTATTTCACATTGTTACGCAAACAGAGGCCAAATAACTGAATCATAAGCGGGACTGTGTGGGATGCTGCTTGTCCCAGCTCTAGGAGCCTTGCGTGTGCTTCTTTTCCTAATTCTGGGCTGGTGATATTGTTGGGGGGGTGTTTGATTTCCTCTGTTCTATATTGCTGCAGCAAAAATTTGAAAGGATGGATGGGCCAGTGTTATAGCTCAGTTTTATTGTCAAGCAAAGAAAAATACATCCTCATGGCATGAGGGCAGGCCAACCCAAAAGACTCGAAGAGAAGAGAAGCCCCCAGCTCAATTTTGGCTCCTCTTTTTATATGTTTTTTTCTCCTCCCCCTGGGCCTGCCATATCTAAATTGGGCTAGCCAGGAGGGCTGTTTGTTATACCTGAGGTCCTCACACCGGTCCTTGGACCTTCTATTTTTGAGGACTTTTCCCTTCTTTGTCTTTTAGCCACCACCATTTTGGACTCCTTTTTCCTATTCTAACTACCTAACAATATCATGATGTTGATATATCTTTTTTTTTTTGGAGAATCTGTTAAGCATTTATCAGCAGAGCACTAATGAAAAGCTAGTAATAAAGCTAACTATTGAAAAGAGATTAAAACTGTCGTAACTTAGAGAACATATGATTTCATGTATTGAAAACCTTAGCGGGGAAAAAAGCTTCTCAAAATTAAGGAGATTAAAAAAATATATACAGGTCAGACTGCTGATCCAGGCTTTGGAGACAGACCATGCCTCCTTTGGTGCTGACTGAATTTACAAATAGAAAGATTGGAAAAGACAGCATTGATGATTTCTGTATTATGGAGAAGACCAATCCATATCAAGAAAGGGAAAAATGTCAGTGTCTAGTGAGATGGTTGGATGGAATCACCAACTTGATGGACATGAGTTTGAGCGAGCTCCACGCAGGGAAGCCTATCATGCTGCAGTCCATGGCATCACAAAGAGTCGGACACGACTGAGCAACTGAACTGAGTGAGAGAAGGAATTCGAAGAAGTTACCCTGCTGGTTTCAAGTCCCTGGTTCAGAGACCCAGGCCTGGCTGCATCTCAGTTTAGTTTGCTCATCGTGCTGTCATGAGATGCTACCGTGTCCTTCCTCTAAACTCCACCTTTTGTCTAAGACACTTCAGTTTGGGGTTTCTTTCATTTCATTTCTAAACCAGATTACCTAATGAAATAACCTGTTGTTGTTAGTTGCTGAATCGTGTCCAACTCTTTGTGACCCCATAGGCCACAGCCCTCCAGGCTCCTCTGGCCGTGGGATTTCCCAAGCAAGAACACTGGAGTGGGTTGTCATTTCCTTCTCCAGGGAATCTTCCCGATCCAGGGATTCAACTTGTGTCTCTTGCTTGGCAGGCAGATTCTTTACCACTGAGCCACCAAGGAAGCCAGTAAAATCAAACGTTCTTATGTAATCAATGAAGGAAAAACCTCTGTGTTCCCCACACTCTTTTTGCAAAGACAATTAAAATTTTGCATAAGAAGACTTTACCTGTCCGAGATCAATAGGGTTCTTCTGACACCCTCAGTGCAAACTATTTCCCCAAGTTTTCTGGCATTGTGTATCTCAGTGTTATATACAATTATTGATTTGTGGTGAGAAATTTCACCAATGAACTTGGGGGACAATGCTCTGACGCTAAAAAGGGACCTGGTTTTAAAAAATACAGATACTGTGTAGTGATGATAAATGACTGGCTGCTAGCCAATCACTCTTCATCAGCACTTTGCTGAAAATAATGTGATTTCTTCTTTCTGGTTCTCATTTCATCATTGGCAATTATACCTTCCCCTCCCCCACCATAAGTGCAGATCTGTGACACGAAAGAATTTCTTCCCCACATCTTGCTTCTTGGTGAAAGAAAGTGAAAGTGAAGTCACTCAGTCATGTCCGACTCTGCGACCCCATGGACTGTAGCCTACCAGGCTCCTCTGTCCATGGTATTTTCCAGGCAATAGTACTGGAGTGGGTTGCCATTTCCTTCTCCAGGGGATCTTCCCGACCCAGGGATCGAACCCGGGTCTCTCTCATTGTAGACAGATGCTTTACTGTCTGAGCCACCAGGGAAGTCAGTTGCTTCTTGGTACTGTATCTAAATATATCTCAGGTGCATACAAAGGCTTCTGGTTCAAGTTCATGGGCCCAGAGCACATGTTACCTTCTCTTGGAAAGATGAGAGGGAAATACCAAAAGGGGGAATTTGTAAGAAATTTGAGAATGTGGCGCTGGAAACTGATGAAATAAAATTTATATTTTATAGCAAGGCAAGAAAAATTTAAACAAAAATTTTCTCTGCTCCTTTGGCCCTCTCCCTTCCCCTTTATTGTGTACTATACATGTGCATTAACCAGACCTCCTTAGAAGATAATCTTCTTTCTTATTCTTATAAAGGGTCATGAGGGTTATAATTTCAGATTGGCTCAAGTGAAAATTTTCACTTCTTTCTTAGATCTGCTGTTGACTGATTTTGTCAACATATGCGTGGTGGTGGTGTTGTTCAGTTGCTCAGTCATGTCCAACTCTTTGCAACCCCATGGACTGCAATGTGCCAAGCTTCCCATCCTTCAACAACTCCTGGAGTTTGCTCAAAGTCACGTCCATTGAGTTTGTGTGTGGTGTAGCCAGCAGGAGATCAGAGATACCCACCAGCAGACCCCTGATGTCTACTCCCAACTGGCACTCAGGACCAGCACAGTCCCACTGAGCCCCTACCTGCTTAGTACTCTCAAATGTTCTGGAGAGTTCTCCTGATACCTGGATCTGTTTTTTTTTTTTAAATCTCATTGGTTTTAAGTGATGATTCTAAGACTTTTATCCAAGCAGTTTTCATTTAAGACTTGGAGTTTTGAGGGGCACTGGTGCATTTGCTACGCAGGGACCTAGGGGAATCTGGGCAGGAGGGCCAGGGAAACATAAATGGCTGGGTTTTTGTTAAATTTGCCTCAAATTGAAAAAGTAAGTTGACATATGGTCAAAAAACTTATACTAGTGAAATGAGAGACTAGATTATTCAATCTAAAGAACAAGGGGCATGTGCTCCTTCAGGCCACAGGGTGTTCTCAGGTGACTGAGAACCTACCTGATTATCTGAGGATCAATCCTCCTAGCATGTAGTGGTTCTTTTTTTAAAAAAAATGTATTGAAATGTAGTTGGTTTACAATGTTGTATTTATTTCTGCTGTACAGAAAAGTAACATAGTTATACAGTCTTTTCATACTCCTTTCCACAATGGTTTATCACGGGATATTGAATATAGTTCCTATGCCCTACAATAGTACCTTGTTTATCCATCCTATATATCTGCTAGTCTCAAACTCCCAATCCTTCCCTCCCCTACCCTCTATTTCCTTTGGCAACCATGAATCTGTTCTCTACATCTGTAAGACTATTTCTGTTTCATAGATATGATCATTTGTGTCATGTTTTAGATTCCACATATAAGTGATATCATATGTTATTTGTCTCTCTTTCTAACTTACTTCACTTAGTATGATAATCTCTAGGTCCATCCATGTTGCAGCAAATGACATTATTTCATTCTTTTCAATGGCTAAGTAATTATTCTGTTGTGTGTGTGTGTGTATGTGTGTGTACAAAACCTTTTCTTTATCCATTCATCTGTTGATGGACATTGTTTGTTTCCATGTCTTGGCTATTGTAAGTAGTGCTGCTATGAACATAAGGTTGCATACATCTTTTTGAATTATAGTTTTGTCTGGGTATATGCCCGGGAGTGGGATTGTGGGATTATATGGCAACTCTACTTTTAGTTTTTTGAGGAACCGCTGTACTGTTTTCCATAGTGGCTGCACCAACTTACATTCCCACCAATAGTGGGAGGGTTTTCTCCACACCCTCTCTAGCATTTATTGTTTATAGACTTTTTGATGACAGCCATTCTGACTAGTGTAAGGTGGCACCTTTTTGTATTTTGATTTGCATTTCTGTAATAAATTAGCAACGATGAGCATTTTTTCATGTGCCTATTGGCCATCTGTATGTTTTCTTTGGTAAAATGTCTATTTAGGTCTTCTGTTCATTTTTGATTGGGTTATTTGTTTTGATTTTTGTTAATGACTTGTAAGAGCTGTTAGTATATTTTAGGAATTAAGCCCTTGTCAGTCACATCATTTGCAAATATTTTCTCCTAATCCATAGAATATCTTCTTGTTTTGTTTATGGTTTTCTTTGCTGTGCAAAAACTTATGTTTGATTGGGTCCTATTTATTTTTGCTTTTATTTCTATTGCCATGGGAGACTGACCTAAGAAAGCATTGATGTAACGTCTGTCAGAGAATGTTTTGCCTATGTTCTCTTCGAGGAGTTTCATGGTATCTTGTCCTATATTTGTCTTTAAGCCATTTTGGGTTTATTTTTTGTGTATGGTGTGAGGGTGTGTTCTACTTCATTGATTTACATATGGCTATCCAGTTTTCCCAATACCACTTGCCAAAGATGTGCAGTGGTTCTAGAGGGGAATCCCACTATAACTTTTCAGCAAATACTGCTTGCTGTTCCAGGAATGCAGGAGATAAGGCCTGACCCTCCAGTGCTCTGAGTCACAGGGAGTTTTAGACTGTTGGAGGGAGAGACTGAGCCATGTAAAAGATTTGAACCGACCCAAGTATAACTCCTTGGGCAGCTAAAAGCAACACATGTGTGATCTACCACCAGATCATATCTCATATCTGAATTAGACTACCAAATTAATCATGGGAAATTGTGCCTCAAAGGCCAAACATCTCCTGGACAAAAAGCCACCTATGCGGATACCAGCTCGGTTTATGTAAGCTTGTATGTGCTTACTTAGTTGGGAATTAAAGAAAATCCCACCCTGAAATGGCCAGGATAGGCCTCTTTGGCATTCAAAAACTGATTTTTGCATGTCCAGTTAAAGCCAGCAGGAAGTAAGTTCCTACTGTGTCAGTCAGCCTCCTGGATCCCTTCCTGTAGGGTCTATTTGAAATAAGAAAGGAAAGAGTGTTTTCTCTTTTCTAAAATTAGGCTAGTAGGAGAAAATATTTGTAGGGCCAGCTTCTTGGATCCTCTGAATTGGAAAAACTTCTAAATTGTGGAAAAATTTTGGAGAGCTCTCATCTTTTTTTCTGTTGTTTGTTTTAATGTGCATTTATTTGTCAATGATGTTGAATTTTTCATATATTTTAAAATTGCAGTATAGTTGATGTACAATATTATACAGGTTTCAGGTGTACAACATAGTGATTCACAATTTTTAAAGGTTATAGTCCACTTATAGTTTTTATAAGATGTTGGTTATACAATGTATCTTTATAGCTTATTTATTTTATACATAGTAGTTTATGAGTATGTTTTCTTACTTCAAAATTAGTTATCTGGCCATTCACAACTGCAATGCGGTCTGGAAGGTGTGCACTTCAGCTTTTCAGTCGGTGCTTAATGAAAGACAATAAAGGGTGCCATTGACAAAATTTAGGAATAAGTGATATTTCAGGAGAGGATCTATAAAATATTTAGGACTAAAAATTAATATCTTTGTAATAAGAGGGTAAATTCCTATAAGGAAGCAAGAAAAAGAACCAAAAAATGGCAAGGATCATGATTGAGCTACCTTAATAGTTAAAAATACACAGATGAGATATTAACGTCCCAACAATCAATAAAATGCAAATTAAAAGTCTGAGATACTGTTTAGAGAGAAGAAAATACAGATATGCATGTGTGCTAAGTCACTTCAGTCACGTCTGACTCTTTGCGACCCATGAACTGTAGCCCACCAGGCTCCTCTGTCCATGGCATTCTCCAGGCAAGAATATTGGAGTGGGTTGCCATTTCCTCCTCCAAGGGATCTTCCTGACCCAGTGATTGAACCTGTATTTCTGATGTCTCCTGTGTTGGCAGGCAGGTTTTTTATCATTAGTGCCACCTGGGGAGCTCCAAAAAACACATTTTCCCTGGTGTGAACCCAGGCCTTGGAGATGAAAGCACTGCATCCTAGCCACTAGACCACCAGGGGACTGTGCAAAATATAGATGGATGGGTATCAGATGCTGATGAGGATGTGGGGAGGTGGAACGCTTCAGCACTGCTGGGGATCATGTAGACTGTATGGTCACTTTGAAAGCAATAAAATAATTTCATGGAATGAAGTATTTACTGTATAGTAATTCTGTAGTATTCTATACTTCAAGAGACTCTTGAGAGTCCCTTGGACTGCAAGGAGATCAAACCAGTCAATCCTAAAGGATATCAGTACTGAATATTCATTGAAAGGACTGATGCTGAAGCTCCAGCTCCAATACTTTGGCCACCTGATGCAAAGAACTGACTCCTTGGAAAAGACCCAGATGCTGAGCAATATTGAAGGCAGGAGGAGAAGGGGATGACAGAGGGTGAGATGGTTGGATGGCATCACTGACTCAGTGAACATGAGTTTGAGCAAGCTCTGGGAGTTGGTGATGGACAGGGAAGCCTGGCATGCTGCAGTCCATGGGGTTGCAAAGAGTCAGACATAACTGAGTTACTGAACTGAATACTATAGTAAGATAGTAATAGTAGTAATTACTATATAGACTTTAAACAGTAGGAAACCCTCATAAGAGTGTACCATGAGATTTTTATGAAGATGTTTAACACAGCGTTATTTGTGGTAGCGAAAAAAGCAGGGACTGATTAAGTCAAATTATTGACCTATACACATTAGTCACAAGGAATCGCCCAAGCAGATGTTTAGCCACATGGATACATCTCTAAAATATAAGTTTTGTAATCCTACACTGTTTATGTAACTTAAACATACCCAAACAATAATATTTTTTTAAATATTCTCACACATACATATACAAATAAAAATAATGATGTTGGATTGAAAGTACAAATATTTAATATTTTAGGCTGGGAGCATATGGAGTGGAAGGGAAAGTAGATTATATGGGATGAAGGGGATAAACCTCTAAAATAAAATAAAGAATAAATGAAGATAATGTGTCATGAGTTGATAGTATGATAAATCCCATTCTGCTTATCTGACATCTCTAACCAGTTACTCTTAAGAAAGAGGAAGGTTTGACAACTTAAGATCTGGCTTGCTGGGAGCCATGAGGTGGGTAGGTATGGAGCAGTCCATCACAGATTACCTCCCCTTCTGTCTTTCAGCAGTCAGATGCATTCTTGTACATTCCTCACTGGCCTCTACAAGCATCTGCATTAAGGCCTCTGCTCTACAGAACATTGTTCCAGATGTGGATCTCAGGAGCAGGAGACCTCGTGGGCACAGACCAGTTACATAAGCATAACAGGGTGAGTTAGTTTATCTTAAAAGTTCTTGCTATGGTGATGAGTTCCCCCTGGGCTGAGAATCCCAAAGACAAGCAGCTCAGATGTTACATGCCCTGAAGTCAATAATTCTCCCTAGGAAGGATCCCTCAGAAGATTTAGACAGAGGAATGATTTTAGGCAAAGCCCATAAAGAAACTTTTATGCGTGCACTGTCTTCTCCCATCATTAGTAATTCAGGTGAGAGACCCATGAGGAGCATAGACCAGGTGAGTGCATTCTCACCTCTGACTCTATTCTTTGGGAATGGTCAGATGTTCAGTTCCTGATTAAAGTTTCCAATTTAGCTTGCTAAAAATGTTCCAATGCATTTTACATCCTGCAGGGTTTTGTCAGAAAACAGAAGTTTTTCCATCCATGACTTTCCTTGATTACTAAGGATGTTCTATACTCAAATAGCTGATTACCTGAGACAGTCTTTAAAAATTAACATCCTTTGGTATGAAGTTCAGAGATAACTCAAAAGCTTAATCTAAAAAAAGAGATACTCTTTATAGAGTTTGTAACCTATGGATGACATGACAAATTTATCTACTACATTCATAACTGATATGTAACAGGTACAAAAAATTAAGAAAGCTGTAATACAATGTCCTATTTTGGGTTAAAGTAAAGTCAAAGGAAACCCCAACCCCTCCATACACTGGTCACGTGTACAGGATATATATTTCATTGTCAAGGGCAGTGCTGGTAAGAAGAGTGATGTGAATGGACTTCATTTTATTGAACTGCTTCTTTGTTAACAGAGACCAACAGCCAAGGGGCATTTTGCCAGAGTGTGTTAATAGAATTTTCTATCCTGCATTTGATAATGTAGGAAAAATCAACCAGAACTGGACCTGTGCTTGGTTATGTGTAGATCTGGACGCATTAGAAGTTTCTACCATTTTAGAGAAACCAGTTTTTTTATTTAACCCCATTTACTACCACCAGAGTACCTACACTAGAGATCAATGTGCATTGCAGATAAAATCCACTGCTTTGACAATCCTGGTGAACACTAGTTAGTTCACATAGGTAGCTGAAGTACTGACTTTGAAAGTCTACTCCTGAGCTACTAAAATAAATGATACAGTTTGTAGTTATTGCCAACGGTGATATGAATGATGAAAAATGCTGAGTAGGACTAGATTACAGGACTTTGTACTATCTTTCTCCAAAATGCATTAGGTCTCGTTGAGGGTGGCCATTGCTAAACATGGAACAAGTAAAGCAGGGTAGGTCTGGAACATCTTGGTTGATGGGGAAACAGTGGTAGTTTCAGAGATTTCTAGAGTTAATATTGAGAGGGGAAAAGAGACCAGCCCTACAGAGGCAAATAAGTCAGTCACTATCATGAAGTGAAACAGGTTGAGTTTGTACAGAAATTTTGGTTTCATACTCCTAGGGGAAAAAAAAAAGAGTAACGTTGAGTGTGCTGACAGACTATGGGAAGACGTTGTATTAAACACATGAATTTCAGTTGAGGAAAAGATAATATACTAAATGATATTATGAGCATTAAACAAAATCGCTATTGAGAAATGTCCATCTCTATTTCCTTAATTATGAGTATCAGCAATCTCAGCTGCCCAGATTACGTGTTTGTCTCTTCCCAACTCTGTCTATGGAAGGCTGTGTGGTGTCACAGGCAGACTAATCTGATGGTATCTCCTCCACTCTTGGTAGCTGTGTGATCTGTCTATATTGTAAGACACACAGTTAAAAGCTCACCCCATTGATTGATCACTGACAACTAAGACTGCTTTTGAATTAACAAACTGTAGCAGCTGCCCTGGGAGAAGGCAATGGCAACCCACTCTAGTACTCTTGCCTGGAAAATCCCATGGACTGAGGAGCCTCGTGGGCTGCCGTCTATGGGGTCGCACAGAGTCAGACATGACTGAAGTGACTTAGCAGCAGCAGCAGCAGCAGCAGCTGCCCTGCTCTGATACGCAGCAGCAGAGAGACAAGGGCAAATATTGAAAAAGGCTGAGCTCTGGTGGTCAGGCAGGACTGCTGCTTAGGTTATATCTCTCCCACCTGGTTACTGATCTGGGATTCATCTCTACTCCTTCATCTTTTTCTGGAAGTGGGGATTGTATGTGTGTATGTGTGTAGGTGATGCCAGTAAATCATGGTGTATGTGGTGCCTGTCACATTTATCCTGAGGTTGCCAGCTCTTAGATTAAAAATTATCCTGCCATTGGACTAAGGTAGGTAGTTGCTGCTACTTCCCCATTGGCCACTTGACCCACTAAATGCAAATCGTGTTTTCTTTTTGAGATCCCTAATATTGACTGCTTAATTTAGGAGGCCCATTTGGATGAGTTTGGAGGGTTGGAGTAGATTGCTTTTAATATCTCTAGTTTTATTTGAGGATCACTAGTCATCCTCAGTGAATTGGAAAGAGTGCACACTCTAGTGGATATTTTCAGAACTGGTATAGCCTGTTTGTATAAAACAGGTCAGGACTGGGTCAGTTCACGGTGGCAGCATTACACACTCTTGGCACCCGTTCATGTCTAAGTTAGTGGTTTCTGCCTTTGCGGTAACAAAAGGAGTCTGAAAGCTTAACCACAGAACCTGAAGAATGCAATGACTGGTAGAGGCGGGCACGCACGTGTGTGTGTGTGTGTGTGTGTGTGTGTGTGTAGGGGTGGTGGAGGGTTTGCTGCTTCACTCCACTGCCCTTTGTAAAATGTTTGGGAGCCAGTTGCGGGTGGGGGGAAGTTTGGAGAGACAGAAGAGTGAACCACAGTGTTTGGTTATCATGGCATTAAAGTAAAAAAATGCAAGGAAAAACTGATTGTGAAGGTAGAAAGATTCTCCTAATTCTTATTTTACTAAAATCACTTGGTGTATTGAGAATTGCTCAAAAATGTGCCATTAGAAGTATTAGAATATAAAGGCTTCCCAGTAATAGTATTTCTCTCGAATTGTCACAGTGTTTTTAATTTATTAATGTCATAGTAAATATATATATATATATAACTTTTCATTGTTAGCATGAATTTTATCATTTTTTATATTATACACTGTCAATTCTCAATGCAAATATAAGACCATTTAACTTGTATGCAGAATCACTGAAATTCCATAATTTGTATTTCATACAGGCATATGTAATTTTCTCTTAACAGATGACATAAAAAAATAACTAAAATATTATTTCACTTCTTGATAAATGCAAAATATGGGCTATTCTATCTTTACCCTTTCCCCCTTAACTTCCATGTTATCATTTTCAGTGTAAGTGGTTGGTTAATACAGGGAATTTACACAAATAAGAAAGGACATGACTGGGTTTCTCAGTTTTTAATGTTTCTCAGGCCACCATTGCCTTCTTTCTGAGCTGAGAATGGAGCGGGGAGGTGGCTTTCTGGGATTGTCAACACCTCCACTTACTCGGTCACAGATACAACATGCTTGCCCTGCTGGACTCCTGCCACTGCGGGTCCACTGGAGCATCTCACTTGTGGGGCACGGAGAATGCCATCTGCGAACAGGGCAGCTGGGAATGGTCCATGTGCAGACTGCACGCATCTTCTGTGCTCATGCTCCACTGTCCTTTCAGACTCACTGACAAAACTGAAGTATAAATATAAAGATAATGGTGTTAAGAATTAGAGATGGTGACACCAGAGCATTACACCAAGCACAGAGCTCTTCTGAGCACGGCAAGCTGTGTGACTGCACTGGCCACCCAGATGACACCCTAAGATTTACACAGTTTCTCCTTAGAGTAGTAGACCTTTCAGGACATGGTGCTTACTCAAGGGAAGCCTGGGACGAAATATCAACACCACCTTTAGACTAGCTCCTTTATCCCAATAGGATTTGCCCTTGTTATCATCACCATCATCATAGTTTTTGATAATTTCGTTGTTTTTATTCTTTCTGTCCTTTCATTTTGGAACTCCTATTAGTCACGTACTAGATCTTCTGTACTGAGTATCTGATTTTATTATCTTTGTTTACTTTATTTTAAATACAACTTTCTTGGAGAATTCTTAAAATATTATTTTGATTCTTCTATTAATATTTAAAACATTTATTTTCTTTATTTTTGGCTGTGCTGGATCTTTGCTGCTGTACAGATTTTTCTCAAGTTGCAGCAAGCAGGGGTTACTCTCTGGTTGTGATGCACACAGCTCTTGTGGCTTCTCTTGCTGTGGAGCATAGGTTCTAGGGCTTGTAGGCGTCAATAGTTGTGGCTCCTGGGCTCCAGAGCACAGGCTCAGTAGTTGTGGCTCACAGGCTTAGTTGCTCCATGGCATGTGGGATCTTCTTGGATCAGGGATCAAATCTATGTCTCCTGCATTGGCTGAACCACCAGGAAAGCCCTCTTTTATTAATATTATTTATTATGATTATCACATCATGCCAAAGATTTCTATCTTATTCTTATATGGATACAACTGGTTTCATTGACATGGGATAATTTCTTTTATGGCTATGTTATAAGGTATGGTTAAGAGGTGAACCCAAAACCAGACAATTTATACTCAAATCCCAGCTCTGTTATTTACTGGTTGTGTAAACTTGGACAAATTACTAAATTTTCTCATCTGTGAAATGGGCTAAAACCTTCATCAAAGGATTGTTCAATGAGTTAAAAGCACTTAGAACAGTGCTTGACCCAAAGCAAATCCCTCCATTAGCACTTGCCATGCCACTCTTAGTATCTGTCTGAGGTTATTAATCACAGGATTAACTTTTTTTCTGGTTTCCCTGTCTTTCCTTCCTCTGGGTTCCTTTTGTTTGATTTGATGCTTGTCTCAGACATTTGAAGAGTTCCTCAGATCTGATGATCTGGGCTCTCTGTGCATAGTGAAGAGTGAGTCGCTAGAAAGTGGATTGGAAGTTGTGTATGTGTGCATCAGGGTTCTGACTCCTGGGGTTCACTGTAGGATTCACAGATTGTTGAAACTGCCTTTTTGTCAGAGGATGCCAAAAACTTACTCTGTGGGTGTCTTCTGTCTCAGGCTGTTCTGTTTCTTCAGAGAGGAATTTTGTTCATGGTAAAATGCTTTAGCGTTCGACAGTTCAATATATGTATATTTTCACTAATCTCCATTTCAGTCTTAACTTTGCCACAGTCATTGCCTCCCTCAGTCTAGACCCTTGTTGCTTAGGTTTCCTCGAAGAATACATCTTCCAGCTTTTCTGGGGGAACTACTAAGGGGTTACCTGTTCTGCTTGATTGGAGAAGAGAGCTGGCAAATCCAGCAACTCCCTGTTTAGACTGTCATTAAATCCATCTATGTTCCATTTTGCACCTAACACTTACCTGGCCTCTCACTTACCCATGAGTCTTTTGTGGGTGCTGTAGCATGTTGGTTCATTTCCTGTCTGTATTCTCTCTTTATAAGCTCTTATAAGTTTTTCAACTCTGCTAAGTCAGTTACTACCACTCCATCCATTTTTCCATCCTTGAAAATTTTATTAAAATCTTTCCTCTGCAGTTGTTTGGTCTCCGATTTACTTTGCCTTTTGGCTTCTATCTTTTTTTATCTCCCTTAACTATCATTTTTAGTAGAGTTAAAGGAGAAAGAGGAGACTAAGGTTAATTTGCCATGTTTAACTAAACTGAGATGGTTGGATGGCATCACCGACTCAATGGACACGAGTTTGAGTAAACTCCGGGAGTTGGTGATGGACAGGGAGGCCTGGCATGCTGCAGTCCATGGGGCTGCAAAGCGTTGGGCATGACTGAGCGACTGAAATGAACTGAACTGAACTGAACTGAATGAATTTTAAAAATATGTATTTGTTTATTTGGCTGCCTTGAGTCATAGTTGCAGCAAGCAGGATCCTTTGTTTCACTATGAGGAGTTTAGGAAGGCTCAATAATTGTGTGCACGCTCCAGAGCACAGGCTTAATTTGCTTCACCGCATATGGGATCTTTAGTTTCCAGGCATATGGGATCTTAGTTTCTGGACTAGAGATCAAACCCATGTCCTCTGAATTGTAAGGTGATTCTTAACCACTGGACCACAGGGAAGTCCCTGAAATGAATTTTTTAATAGAAGGTTTTTTTATGCATGTGTTTTGTATTTTTCTTGTAGTAGGTATATAGGAAGTGCCAAAGAATCAGATATTGCTAAGAATGCTGGGTCCTCTGGAATATACCCATTCCAATTGCTAGAAGCCAGTATTTTTCCTTTTAGCTTGCTACTTTGGGGTGAGACAGAGTTTGTGGCAATTTATCAAATTGTATTGTTACCTGAACTTCAGAGGCCTCAGATTACTGAGTCCACGGAGAATTATCTTTTCTTTTTTTTTTTTTTGGTTGAGCCCCTGCAGTGCATGTGGGATCTTAGTTCCCTGACCAGGGAGCAAACCCACAGCCCCTGCAGTAGAGGCACTGAAAGCAGAGAGTCTTAACCACTGGAACACCAGAGAAGTCCTCCAGAATAATCTTTCTTTGGCAAAGCTGTATCATCTGTCCCTTTGTTTCCTGTCAACTTTCAGATTGTCTGAGTCAGGTTGTCTGTGCCTCAACTTGATGAATGCTGAAAGGAGTACCCAACATCCTATGACAGTGATGACAGCATTTCCCACCATGTCACCCAAGGCTCAAGCCTCGGTAATTACTTGGTCTGAATCCAGGAGATAACAGGTAGTAGTTTAATCGATTGCTTCACAGCCTTCAAAAGGTATGCCTGTTAATGAAAGTGTGCATATCAAATTGTTGCATTGGAAAGCTCTGACTTTCAAAAAGATACTCACTTCCACCCTACCTGGTCAACATTTAAGGTTCTGTCCCTGTAGGAACCAGACTCTTTTGGTTGTAAGTTACCGTGTGTGTGTGTGTGTGTATGTGTGTGCTGTCACCTTAGTCATGTCCGACTCTTTGTGACTGCATGAACTGTAGCCCTCTAGGCTCCTCTGTCCATGGGATTCTCTAGCCAAGAATACTGGAGTTGGTTGCCATGCCCTCCTCCAGAGGATCTTCCTGACCCAGGGATTGAACCCACGTGACTTAAGTCTCTTGCATTGGCAGGTGGGTTCTTTACCACTGAGCCACCAGAAAAGTCCCCAGGGAAGTCCTAAGTAACCATAATCAGACTTAAAATCACCTCCCAGAATCCATGGAAGAATTGAACAATCAAATTTCAGAGAAGTAGCTGGTTCTCACAAGCCCCCTGTACCCATGGATTTGAATGCCATCAGGATGTAATGTTTCTCATCTCTGATGAGAGACAGAGAGTTGAATATAAGCCATAAATAGTCCATGAATTTTCCATATTAAATTTTCCACTGACACTAAATACTGACCTACTTTCTCAGTTTCAGTCCAAAAAAATCCCCAAGGAGGACTTTACTTGGCCAAACTTGAATGAGTAGCAACATCTGGTCCAATCAACTGGGGCCCTGGGGTGAAGTCAGGGAAGAGTGTCATCTCCCAAGGGGCCACGTGGATTGGGTCTTTGTGGTTACACTGTCACATCCTTGGAAAAGTAAGAGCTGGGGCTGACAAGAGAATAGCTTAGACATTCACCACAAACTAACCTTGAGTTTTGAGTAGAATTTTCTCTTAGTTCAAAACACATGTAATACTGTGTTCCTTGTAAACATCAATTTCAAGATTAGAGGCAAAGGGAACTTGTCATTTCAATGTCAAACCCTTAACTCTTTTTCATTCTGAAATAACTCACTTATAACAAGGCTGAGAGCTCACTTTACGATCAGAAATCTGACAGCACTTATTGACTTTGACACTCTCCATAGGAAAACTCTTGGAGTATCCACGACATGAATTATGAGCAGGAGAATCAAGAATGTTGCAACAAAAAATAGTCTTACCATAATGGACCTCAATAAATATTTTGGATATTGGTGGTAGTGAAATGTCCAACCTGGAATCAGAATCAATTTGAAATGTGGTAGCCACCATTTGGAGACATTATTTTGCTAACAAAAGTCCGTCTAGTCAAAGCTATGGTTTTTCCAGTAGTCATGTATGGATGGGAGAGTTGGACTATAAAGAAAGCTGAGCACTGAAGAATTGATGCTTTTGAACTATGGTATTGGAGAAGACTCTTGAGAGTCCCTTGGACTCAAGGAGAACAAACCAGTCCATCCTAAAGGAAATCAGTCCTGAATATTCATTGGAAGGACTGATGCTGAAGCTGAAACTCCAATACTTTGGCCACCTGATGCAAAGAACTGGCTTCTTGGAAAAAACCCTGATGCTGGGAAAGATTGAAGGTAGGAGGAGAAGGGGATGACAGAGGATGAGATGGTTGGATGGTATCACCAACTCGATGGACATGAGTTTGAGTGAACTCCGGGAGTTGGTGATGGACAGGGAAGCCTGGTGTGCTGCAGTCCATGGGGTTGCAAAAAGCTGGACATGACTGAGTAACTGAACTGAGCCATCAAATAAGGCACCAAAGTGATTTTTAACAATCTGAGATATATATATATAATATACAATATATGTAATATATGTATAATATACAATAAAATTATGTAAGTTGGATGTATATACATGTGTATGTACATATATACACATGTATCAATTATACATGATAGAATTATTTAATAAAATTACATAAATTGAAAGGGAATATTGGCATCATTTTGGTTCAGCATGTACAGTTTATCAGAGGTAGTTATTAATGTCTTTCAATGGACTTGACACAAACTTGAATTTGACATAAAACTGAAACCTTCCATTAGTTTGCTACCACTCAGTGACACTTACATTCTGGTTGTTTAAAAATATAAAAATTCCACTTTACATTTGAGGGCTTGTTTTAATTAAACCCTAAGGCTGAATTATACTTCCCTGCAATCTGAATATAAGGAGATTGAATTATTTATATTGTGTATCTGAGCAGATACCATAGACCTAATTTACTGCTGGTAATGATATTCAATCATAGATTAGTACTCTGAATATGCAAAATTTTAAACACATGTTAGTAATTGTTGAGTCTGATTTTAAAAAGTAAGGAAGCATATTTTGAGTTGATAAATGCAAGTTTTAGAAACACCAATGTAGAATACTCGTAACTGTACCCTTCTGTTACAGTTGCCTCTACTTCAAAATTCCAGAAACTCTAACCCCAACTGTAAGCATCATGACTATGGGGCCTTTCTAGGACAGACCTCTCCCCCATATTTTCTGCTTTAGCTTGTCTCTGAAGTGCCCAGATAACGGTATCTGATGCACATTATGTGAGTTGTTTTACAGATGCTAAAACCACCACCAAATGGAAGAAATTAAGTACTCGACCATGAGGATGCAGCCCCTAGACCTACTGGCACCTAAGGGTTGATAATGTTAACTCCTATGACTCCACTTTGTTAACCTCACCATCAACCAATTGGATGAGCTGAGTACACACCCTGGGTCGCCCCCCTTCACCTAGCCTTTAAAAATGCTTTGCTGAAACCCAGGTGCAGGTGTTTTGAGAACTAGCTGTTCTGATTCTCTGCTTGGTGATAAATGCTGCACTTCCCTTACCACAACCTGGTGTCAGTACATCAACTTCACTGTGCCCCAGAGAGCGGGCTCAAATTTGGTTTGCTAATGTGACTGTAGAGAGTTGTTCAATGATTTCAAATAATTTCACCTATGCGTAAAGTATAATAAGTTGTTGCAGATTTAGGTACATTATTTTAAAAATTTTCTTTTGAGACCTTCTTCTTAGTATAATGCATTAGTATTCTCTTTTTTTGGAATGCATGTATATTTATGTAGATTGGATTGTATATTTATCTAATATAAATGGAGATGATAGAGTCATTAAGATTTTCATTTCAATTCACATTAAAATCACTGAAATCTAAAACATTCAAGGATGAAACCGAAGGTGGATATGAAAATACAAACATGTGAAGATGTACCTTCTCCCTATTGCAGCATAAATTTAGTGGTTTTCTAGTGACCAAGGAAAGAGAGGAGAGATTAAGAGAGAGGCTGGTAATACTGCACTTTGCCTTCCTGAGTGAGATATAAGCTATGTTAAAGCTGACGGGCTTCAAATAAAGTCACAACACACCAGACTGTGGAGGGAGAATTCCAGAGGGAATGACTTGGAAGGGATAAGTAAGTTGAGTAGGTATATTAAAGAATTATTGACAGCTATTTGTTAGTGTCCCTGTCCTTAGCCAGCTGTATGGGTATAGAAAAAACTAGGCTAAATGAGGTAAAGTATGAATTAACCCATGTACTAAAGATGTGAAAATATACTATTATCCTATGTTGTGAGTGCTGGATGCTCAAGGCCATTTAATTGGTTTTCAGAATTAAGTTTTAGGAGTGGGTATTATCAGATATTTGACACAAGTAGATGTACGAGACAAGGTGCCTTAGAGTATTTCCTGTGCCCAACTTTGTGGTGGCAGAGACAGTGACTGAGGATATGGAAGATTTGGGAATGACAGTGAACCTTGATGGTATATTGGTATTTGGCATGGTTTTGGGGACAAAGAATTGATGCTTTCAAATTGTCGTGCTGAAGAAGACTTTTGAGAGTCCCTTGGACTGAAAGGAGATCAAACCAGTCAATTCTAAAGGAGATCAACCCTGAGTATTCATTGGAAGAACTGATGCTGAAGCTAAAGCTCCAATACTTCGGCCCCCTGATGTGAAGAGTTGACCCACTGGAAAAAACCCTGATGCTGGAAAAGATTAAAGGCAAAAGAATAGAGCAACAGAGGATGAGATGTTTGGATAGTACCACCGATTCAATGGACATGAGTTTGAGCAAACTCCAGGAGATAGTGGAAGACAGAAGGGCCTGGTCAGCTGCAGTTCATGGGGTCTCAAAGAGTTGGATATGATTTAACGACTGAACAACAATGGCTTTGAAGGAGCTCAAGCAACACCTTCTTAAGGGAGTAAATGTCCTATGTCAGTGAAATATGTTAGCTGAATATCAGCAGGAATAAACACTCTCTTAAAGATTTTTGCCCTCATCACTGACCGTGTTCTACCAAGTTCTATCAGAGAATTACACCATTTTTAGAGTTTAGTAGATGATAGAAGCAATATGTAAATCAGAGATCAGATCAGATCAGTTGCTCAGTCGTGTCCGACTCTTTGCGACCCCATGAATCGCAGCATGCCAGGCCTCCCTGTCCATCACCAACTCCCGGAGTTCACTCAGACTCATGTCTATCAAGTCAGTGATGCCATCCAGCCATCTCATCCTCTGTCGTCCCCTTCTCCTCTTGCCCCCAGTCCCTCCCAGCATCAGAATCTTTTCCAATGAGTCAACTCTTCGTATGAGGTGGCCAAAGTACAGGAGTTTCAGCTTTAGCATCATTCCTTCAAAGAAATCCCAGGGCTGATCTCCTTCAGAATGGACTGGTTGGATCTCCTTGCAGTCCAAGGGACTCTCAAGAGTCTTCTCCAACACCACAGTTCAAAAGCATCAATTCTTCGGCGCTCAGCTTTCTTCACAGTCCAACTCTCACATCGATACATGACCACAGGAAAAACCATAGCCTTGATTAGACGAACCTTTGTTGGCGAAGTAATGTCTCTGCTTTTGAATATACTATCTACGTTGGTCATAACTTTCCTTCCAAGGAGTAAGTGTCTTTTAATTTCATGGCTGCAGTCACCATCTGTAGTGATTTTGGAGCCCAGAAAAATAAAGTCTGACACTGTTTCCACTGTTTCCCATGAAGTGATGGGACCGGATGCCATGTAAATAGCTATGTCCAAATTTCCAAGCTTCTCTATCTGATTTAACTCAAAGTTAAATGTGGATGGAGTCCCTGCTGTAGGACTGGGGTCTTAGGTGAACCCAAACAATGAAGGAGGTGAAAGACAACCAACTCAGAGACTTGAGGTCCAAAATAAGAACATGCTGTGGTGAGTCAGCCACTCCTCCAGGGAAAAAAAGGCACCCTCAGACTTGACATTGATGGTGTTTTCCTGGTATCACACACCTCTGGCTGAGATGGCGAGTGGCCATGAAGCTTCAGTGGCAGAATGCTCCTGGTTGCCCCAGAACCTCCAGCAGAGGGCAAGACTGGAACAACCTGGCTCTACTGTTCCATCTTCACCTCACCAGGAACTCAGGGATATTCAGCAGGATCTCTCCATTTTGCTTCCCTCTGATTCCATTCAATTCCTTTTAACTTAGTGCCTACTTGTAATGAGAATGGGGTGGTCTATCCCTAACCTCTGCCAAGGGAGCAGGGGAATATTTATCATCAAGACATTATTAAAGCAGATCTTACAGTCTCTCCTACTACCTCCAAACCACTCTATTGCCATTCAAAAAGAGAAAAGGAGAACAAGGAAGGGGAACAAAAGCAAAGAGAGAGGCTTGCATTGTTTACATGGTATGTGTGCAGAAATAAATTTTAATAAAATATTTGATTTCACTGCACAGAAAACTAGAACTGTCAATCAGTTTATTGTAAGAAGGTGTGAAGAATATCATCCATAAGGCCAATGGAACTAGATTGAGAAAATAATTAGGCATTTATGTGAATTGGATTGCCACTCAAACCTACAGAACTGAAAGAAATTAGGAATATCCTTTATGCCCCTGTTCACTGCCAGCACTTTGATTTGGAACACAAATTCTATTTAAAACCTAGATTTCCCTCTTTCTATTGGGGCAACTTGAACCATTCAAACAGTATATTGAAAAGCAGAGACATTACTTTGCCAACAAAGGTCTGTCTAGTCAAGGCTATGGTTTTTCCAGTGGTCATGTATGGATGTGAGAGTTGGACTATAAAGAAAGCTGAGCGCCGAAAAGTTGATGCTTTTGAACTGTGGTGTTGGAGAAGACTCTTGAGAGTCCCTTGGACTGCAAGGAGATCCAACCAGTCTATCCTAAAGGAGATCAGTCTTGAGTGTTCATTGTAATGACTGATGCTAAAGCTGAAACTCCAATACTTGGTCCACCTGATGCAAAGAGCTGACTCATTTGGAAAGACCCTGATGCTTGGAAAGATTGAGGGCAGGAGGATAAGGAGATGACAGAGGATGAGATGGTTGGCTGGCATCACCTACTCAATGGACATGAGTTTGGGTAGGCTCCGGGAGTTGGTGAACAGGGAGGCCTAGCGTGCTGCAGTCCATGGGGTTGCAAAGAGTAGGACACGACTGAGCGACTGAACTGAACTGAGTTAAAATATTTGTAAGAATCTTGAGACTTTCTCTAATAATGGGGGTTTATTACAAGGTTACCTGTGTGGCAGTAAAAGAGATGGGGCCTCACAAGACTATAACAGCCAGGTCACAGGAAAGAAATGGGAGCTGAGCTTCATCCATGATTTACAGAGCTCATCCTAGAAGGAAGGGTCCTTTAGGATTTAAGACAGCTCTGGGGAACAAGTATTATTTCATGGCCACTCACTGACAGTTCTTTATTTCTCTGTTGAGTTCCCTCTGATTTTACTATTCTGCTTAATTACCATTCTCTCTACTCGTATCTTTACTCCTTGGTGTACTTTCTGCTTATTCAGTGATTCGTGTGTGTGCATCGCTTCAGTCGTGTCCAACTCTTTGTGACCCCGTGGACTGTAGCCCGCCAGGCTGCTCTGTCTGTGGGATTCTCCAAGCAAAAAAATACTGCAATGGTTTGCCATTTCCTCCTCCAGGGGATCTTCCCAACCCAGGGATCGAGCCCACATCTCCTGCATCCCCTGCATTGCAGGCATATTCTCTACCCACTGAGCCACCTGGGAAGCCCCATTCAGTGTTTCTGGTTACTTATAACTTGGCTCCTTTATGACTCATCTGTTTTATGTCTGCTTTTGGTGCTTTAAATGCCCATATACTAGCTATAATGCTTTCTATATTTCACACAAAATTTCTGGTACAATACTTTGATTGGGATAGTTAATCACCATGATTACCATTGGGCAGAGGTTTCAAATGGGCTGATCTGTTATGTGGTGCCTACTCTGGTCCAGACAGCTATAGCTGACGTGCAGGATTACTCAGGTAGAGAACTGAGTCTACAGGGGGAAGAAATCCCCAGGGCTGTTGCCTCAGCAGATCGGGTGCTTAGTGCTTTCCTTTGTAAGGCTGTTAGAATCACAGGCACTATTACTCATCAGTTTATATTTGTAGAAGTCAGATATTAGCCAGAAATTTGTACAAGTAAAATTCCTTATAACAAAAACCTTCATATGAATATTCTCAGACTAAAAAAAGATTATAATGCATTGATAATCATGTGGCTTAATAAAAGCTAATTTGATTCACAGCAGATTTGATCCCTCCTCCCTCCCTCCCTCCCTACCTGCCTTGCTCCCTTCCTTCTTTCTTTCCTCTCTTCCTTTCCTCCCTTATTTATTTTTGTCTCTTTGGGCTTTAATTTAGAATTAACTTCATAAGTGTTGTATATAGTTGTGAATTGGTTGTTCATGATATTTACTATTAAGTCTTTTCTTTATCCTTAAAGTCACTCACTGCAGCCAAGAACCTGCAAAGAGCTAACTGGTCTCTATTAAATTTTTTAAGCCAAGGCTACCACCATAGTTCCTCATTGATAGCTCTTAAATGATATTTCAATTTTAAAGTATTCAAGACATGTCTAGAAGGGTCATTCTCTATTTTTTATGAAAAAAATTCTCCACTTTTTTATGAAAAAAAAATCCAGCATTCTAACAACACAATTTAATAATTTTTTAAAGTAAAAAAGGAAAATATTTAAAATATTTTTAAAATATAAAGTTTTATATTTGTCTTACATTTGTCTATCCTGTCTATCTAGTTATATACCACTTATAATCTCAACTTTAAAAAATTGTAGCCAGTTAGACATGGGTTGAAATTACAAATTTACTGACTATTGTCTGTAGTTTTAGCTAAGTATTAGATTAGTGTTCCATATCTCTATTTGTAAAATCAGGATAATAAATTTATAGAGCTGCTGTTTTAAAGACAAAATCAGATTGCATTATACATTAAACATGAAAATCACCAAAGACAGTGTTCTGGTTCATTACAGAAATTTAAAAAATACTAGGTTTTCTCTTTTCTGCTGTAACACAACCATTTTATTTTTGCACACACTTATTGTGGGCTCTGCCTCCTCCACAGCTGGGAGAGCACATGATTTATTATCAAGAAGAGAACATTTTGAGAGTTAAAGCGATTGCTATTGATTTAGTCCAAGAGACTGTATATGAAATGGGACTGTCAGCAAACTGGGTGTGTAGTTACCCTGTTCATGGTCCCCTTCTTGTTGGTTTGGGTTTGGAGCCCAGGTAGTTTTTCAAGTCTTCAGAAATCACAGACTTTTATTCCCTTGGAATTTTGACAATATGTATTTTCCTTCACTCCTCTTTAACCTCTTTATATCCTCACCTCCTGGTTTCCATCGTCAATTGGTATGATGATATACTCTCAATTCCTTGGCATTCATGTGAACTCATCCATCTTTCAGAATAAGCACCTTCACTCAAGTATTTTAAGTGATGTTGGAGAAAAACTCAAGACCACGAGTGAGAAGTGGCTTCTTCACTACTTGCCCAATAAACCTCTCCTCCCCTAACACTAAGAAAAAGAAAATCTCAAAAAAGGAAAATGAATTTTAAATTATTTAGTTTGCATGAGTATGAATCTAATTGTATAGAAACCATAAATTGAATCTATAATTTTTATATGTGACATTGCTACTTAGAAAACATATTAGACTGTATTCAGTTGCAGGATGGGAAATGTCATTTTCTCATTTTGGGGGGAAATACTTTGTAAATAATATTCTACAAAGGATAAGAAGCCCATCTACCATATTTTTGTTTTTCTTTCTAAAGGCTTCTAATATTTGAAAAATTGATAGCATTTTGTGACTCTAAAATTGACCAGAGGAAGGAATAAATAAAATGTTCTTTCCAAAAATAGTTTATATCATATATTAAAACTGTTCTTTAAAACTGGACAGCTGAGTAGAGTTCCAAATCATGGGCTGTATGAAATGAGATGCATAGTATGTGTTTGATACATGATGACCTAAGAATGCTTAGGTCATCTCTGAAAGCCATAGTTTTATAAATTAATTAAAAGGGAAGAATCCTCTTTCAATATTTTTATCAGGGCAGAAAGTAAATATTGAAATATGAATTAAATTGGAATTCTTCTATTTGACCAAGTTTCAAGCTACCCAGAGACGGACAGTCTTTTACTTAAAGATGATACCGTCAACTTCACCAGCAGAAAAAATAGTCTAAGACTGAAGCCCCGTGTCCCCTTCTGCTGCTGTTTTACCAGAACTAAAGGTCAGTAAGGCAACCAGACAGTATTGCTGAGAGCCTTTTATGAGCAAGGCACTGTGATTAATTCAGGAAAGAAATAAAGTCTTTTAGAAGGAACTCACTAAAATAATTCTGTGTATTTATTGAAAGATTTGTATATGTGAAGAGCATACTTCCTGGTTTAAGTTAATAGTTATTTCCAGGTGTGTCACAAAAACCAAACTTGGATATTTATGAATTCTTACCTTGGGCCATTGGGTTCAGCAAAAGAAGACATAGAGGTTATCCTAAAAAGGAGATGATTGCCTGTCACCCAGGTATATGTGGAAGAAGTGAAATAAATGAGTCAGATTTTGCTTCCCAGGTGGTGCCTGGGAACCTGCCCACCAAAGCAGGAGACTTAAGATACTTGGATTCAATCCCTGGGTTGGGAAGATCCTCTGGAGAAGGAAATGGCAACCTACTCCAGTATCCTTGCCTGGAGAATCCCATGGACAGAGGAGCCTGGCAGGCTACCGTCCATAGGGTCGCAAAGAGTCGGATACGACTGAAGTGACTTAGCACAACCCGCATCAAACTTAATACCTCTTGTATCTGATGTGTGTCACAGGCCTTAGAACTTCGGACTAATTTGCCTAAGTCACACATTGTGAAAGGAAGTCAAACATGTAGAAATATTCTATTAGACACTGCTACTTAAAAACTCCAGTGTGCCTCATTTTAAAAAGGACCTGCTGAGATTCTTTTGAAGTGTGATTATTATTATTCAATTGAAAATGCTCTTAAGTTTTTATGAATTTGTAAAATGATTTATCAGCCTTGTTTATGGACTGCTCCAGATGTTGCTCTCCAGGCTGTAATTTTTATGAGTCTACTTTATAGGTCAAAGAACTGTGAGTCTGGGTGACTAGTTTCAGCCTCAAGTCTAGAGAGGGGATACTTAATCATTTAGAAGGGCAGGCAAGCAATGAAATGACCATTTGAAAGCTTTGGATTTTAATGAGTGTATGAGATATAAATACAGGTGACAACTAGCCCAGGGCACCTATGAACTAGGCATATTTCCTTAAAGGTCTTTCATTTTTTCTTACCTAAAAAAACAACAACAACAACAAAAAAACAAAACTAAACCCAATGGAGGCAATAAGCAATGTCTTGTGATTGAATTTTAACTTAAGGCTCCACTGCATCTTCTTATTTCCAATTCTAACCTAAGAAGTAGGCTTCCATCTTGAGGCTCTGATGCCTTTGGGAAGTGAGATATAGAACCTTCTAAGCAACAGGAATAAAAGCTGAGTCATGGATTCAGTTTGAATTAATCCATTGTTCCATTCATCCAGCAAGTGAGTGCTGAAAGAACACTCACAGGGCACTGGGACCCTGCCCCTGCCCTCCAGTAACGAACATTCCTTCAGCTGGAGGGAGAAAGTGATGGGGGACCCCAGGGAAGGTAAAGAGAAATGACAGGAAAGTATTAAAGAGAGGCAGCAGGACTTTTGGAAGACCATCTAGGTACTTTCCACTGTAAAATAAGCAGGACTGGGTAGAGGTTAAGCCATGGATTTTGGAGTCAGGTGTGAGTTTGAATTTTCCTTCCTTAACTTCCAATACCATGACCTTGTTCAGGTTATTTAGCTTCCCCTATTTATTACAGAGCTGAGAAGGCAATGGCACCCCACTCCAGTACTCTTGCCTGGAAAACCCCATGGACGGAGGAGCCTGGTAGGCTGCAGTCCGTGGGCTACTGAAGAGTCGGACACGACTGAGCGACTTCACTTTCACTTTTTACTTTCATACACTGGAGAAGGAAATGGCAACCCACTTCAGTGTTCTTGCCTGGAGAATCCCAGGGACCAGGGAGCCTGGTGGGTTGCCGTCTATGGGGTCGCACAGAGTTGGACATGACTGAAGCCACTTAGCAGCAGCAGCAGCAGCATTTATTACATAGGGGCTTCCCTGGTGACTCAGACGGTAAAGAATCTGCCTGCAACTCGGGAGACCTGGGTTTGATTCCTGAGTTGGGAAGATCCCCTGGAGGAGAGCATGGCAACCCACTCCAATATTTTTGCCTGGAGAAAGCCCCTGGACAGAGGAGCCTGGCGGGCTACAGGGGTCACAAAGAGCCTGACAGAACTGAGAGACTAACACTTGGACGTAATGATAATGACTTCATAAGGTTCAGGTGGTGATCAGTTTTATCCTGAAGGACATCAAAGCTCTGCATGTTAAGAGTTGTTGCTGCTGCTGCTAAGTCACGTCAGTCGTGTCTGACTCTGTGCGACCCCATAGATGGCAGCCCACCAGGCTCCCCGTCCCTGGGATTCTCCAGGCAAGAACACTAGGTAACTGTTAATTTTATAGTTTAATTTAAGGCTGCTCAGAGGTTTGGATTATTTCTTGACTGGGGCTAAGAACTGGATTCAGGGTGACTTCCCTCACTAGTTTTCCCACAACAGCTCATGAGAGCCCACTGTGAAGTTTTCAGGAATTTTACAAGCCGTTTGTTAAACACAGTCATCTTTGAAATTGGCCATGGTGGAAGTATTTACAAGATGAAAATCAGCGAATGCCACAGGTCAGAGCTCCCCGATGTCCTTGATTTATCAGCATATGATTGCAAGTGAATTTCAATCCTAGTAGATCTACGGGGCTCTGGGCGGTGGTTGGAGCTGGGGCATAGGGTGAAGTGGGGAGAGAGCCTCCACATAATTTAGGTTTTTAAGTCCTGTCCTGAGGGAATATACCAGGGTCAAAGGTGAGGCCAGAATGAGAAGGAAAATGTGGGGGAATAAGCCTTGTCTTCATTTAAACTTTTATGTAAGGCTTTGAAAGCACTGTTTAAATGTCATCGTTATTGGTGCATTCTGGAGTTGAAAATCACAGCCCCAGAACGGCCCAAATGTTTGTTCCTTCATAGCAGCTGTTTTTAATATAATTGAAAGAAGTGGGACACACATGTAGTAATAATATTTATAAACACTTCTCCTCTGCTAGCCAGATCCCTGCAGTAAATAAGAGTGTTCAGGGTACCCACGTAGCACCCTGGTCAGTCTCCCTCCTGTCTGTTTTTTTAGTGATAGCAGAAGGTATTCAATAGTTATGAAGAATTTAAAATCCAGCCTCACTCTTAGGATGGAGAAAGTATTTCTAATACCCCATCTGATTGCTGCTGCTTGAATTTAATCTTGTTTCTTCTCTCTTTACCTTGATTAGAGATGGGGAATAACTGGGCAGTAACCTTCTTGTTTATTTTGTTATTGAAGTTAGTGAGCTCCATTTCAGTTCAGTTCAGTTCAGTCACTCAGTCGTGTCCAACTCTTTGCAACCCTATGAATCGCAGCATGCCAGGCCTCCCTGTCCATCACCAACTCTTGGAGTTCACTCAAACTCACGTCCATTGAGTCGGTGATGCCATCCAGCCATCTCATCCTCTGTCATCCCTTCTCCACCTGCCCTCAATCTTTCCCAGCAAGAGGTCTTTTCCAAGGAGTCATTCTTTGCATTAGGTGGCCAAAGTACTGGAGTTTCAGCTTCAACATCAGTCCTTCCAAAGAACACCCAGGACTGATCTCCTTTAGGATGGACTGGTTGGATCTCCTTGCAGTCCAAGGGACTCTCAAGAGTCTTCTCCAACACCACAGTTCAAAAGCATCAATTCTTCAGCGCTCAGCTTTCTTCACAGTCCAACTCTCACATCCATACATGACCACTGGAAAAACCATAGCAATGACTAGATGAACCTTTGTTGGCAAAGTAAAGTCTCTGCTTTTTAATATGCTATCTAGGTTGGTCATAACTTTCCTTCCAAGAAGTAAGCATCTTTTAATTTTATGGCTGCAGTCATCATCTGCAGTGATTTTGGAGCCCCCCAAAATAAACTCTGACACTATTTCCACTGTTTCCCCATCTATTTGCCATGCAGTGATGGGACCAGATGCCATGATCTTTGTTTTCTGAACGCTGAGCTTTAAGCCAACTTTTTACTCTCCTCTTTCACTTTCATCAAGAGGCTTTTGAGTTCCTCTTCACTTTCTGCCGTAAGGGTGGTGTCATCTGCATATCTGAGGTTATTGATATTTCTCCCTGCAATCTTGATTCCAGCTTGTCCTTCTTCTAGCCCAGCGTTTCTCATGATGTACTCTGCATAGAAGTTAAATAAGCAGGGTGACAATATACAGCCTTGAGGTACTCCTTTTCCTATTTGGAACCAGTCTGTTGTTCCATGCTGCATTTAAACCCCCTCAAATCCATGCTACCTTTAGTCTTTTAAAATTTCTTAGTACTGTTATGTGAACTTTTCAACTATCTAGATTTACCTTCTATAGTCTTTGAATGTTTTTTTTTCTTTCTCTATTTCTTCCCTGGATAATTCCTATAACTTCTCCAACCCAGGTCCTGCATTTGGGGCCCCTCCCATGCATGTATTCATGCAGTAGAGCCCCTTGTGATGGATCACTGGCCCACTGATTCTCTTCTGCTGTGCGCAGCCCTGCTCATTTGTGATGAACCTCCATGTACCTCTGAGGTTAGGAGCTAGGCAGTATATTTATAGCTTCTTTACTTAATTGGTCTTCTTGGTTTTGCAGCTTGCAGCTATTCAGTTCCAAACCTTAGTGACCAATGATGTGTTAAGCCATTGAAAGTCTCTTAATTTTCTCCCTGAGTGAACCTGGTACTCCAAAGTTTAGAGTTATTAATGGTTTTTCTGTAAACTACTAAACTGTGCTTACTTGGCAAAGAAGACATTTGTGGGACAGGGTAAACACACTGTTAACATTTCAAGGACTGAGTTTTCTACTTGCTGACAGCTGAGTGCCAGTGAAATTGGAGATAAGGTGGAAAACTGCCAAAGTGCGTTTTCCCAATCTTACAGGGCAGAATCTCTCCACACCCATCCTTAGATCATTCTATCTGATGCTTTTTGCATGACTTAACCTTTCTGGACTGTAGAGAAAACCCCTGGGAAAAGATATGAGAACCTTAAATTAACTGACATTGCTCCTGCTATTTGGTGAGATGGGCATTAAAAACTAAAATTAAATTTAAATAAAGACAAAGGTAACATTAAATATTTAGCAACCATGTAACACTGGTACCAATCCCTAAGAACAGCTGTTGGCTTAAAAATCCTGGAGTCCTCCTGCTGTGAAATCTCTTAAATTGTTGGAACATTCAGATGGCTAGGAGTTTATGGAGTATGGCCTAGGGTGGCAGTGGCAGCAGAGGGGTGCACTTGAACCGGTAATGAGGCATTTCGGTATTTAACATCTGTTCTGCCTGTGCTTGTGCAGAGCAGCTCAATATCAAGTCTGGTTAAAAACATAAGCTAAGTCGCATTTCTTGCTCATCTAAGTTATAAGTTGATTGATACATGCTGCTTGTAAATTGAAATTTCCTTGCACACAGATTTCTGCTCTCTACCTTTTTCCTCTTTTGTCAGCATGTATTTAATTTCTCACCATCATTACTATTTATTTTTATTCTTTAAACAATAACACATGCACATATACACATGAGAACAGGAACACTACATCATTGATCATAATGAACTCTTCAGATTTCTTTTAGTTTTGATGTAATTAAATATTTAAATCACTGAACATATTTCCATATTAAGGGAGCAAAAATATTTGTTAAAGGACATGGTAAGAGGTAGTACTGATAAGCTTACTATAATATATCAGATTGTTGTTTGACTGTTTTAAAAGAGACCAAATAATGGTGATTAAGTAAGATAGACATTTTTTTATTGTCATATGCATGGGATGTGAGGGTGTTCTACATGAAGTACCCGAGGGACCAAAGTCCTTTCTATCTTGTTACTCTGTCTCCTCCTAAGACATTGCCCTTGTCTGTGTGGCTGAAGACTGCTCGTGACCTCATTGTCTATGCTGCAGTTTTTTATCCACAGTAAAGAGGAAGAGGAGGTGTCTTTGTCTGTTCCAGCTGCTATAACAAAATACCACAGACTGGGTGGCTTATAAATTGAAATGTATTGCTCACAGTTCTGGAGGCTAGAATTCCCAGATCATGGTGCCAGGCATGCCTCTCTTCTGGGTCCTAGATATCCTAGATATCTTATTGTATGCTCACATGGCAGAAGGGGCCAGGGAGCTGGGGGAATCTCTTTTGTAACAGCACTAACCCCCAAATAATACAAATGAACTTATTCACAAAACAGAAACAATCTCACAGACATAGAAAACAAACTTATGGTTACCAAAGGGAAAGTGGGGGGTGGGGGTAAATTAGGAGTATGGGATTAACAGATACACACTACCATATATAAAATAGACAAGCAACAAAGATTTACTGTGTACCACAGAAAACTATATTCAATATCTTCCAATAACCTATAAAGGAAAATAATAAAAAAAGAATATATATATATGTATATATAGATTATGGAGAAATATCAATAACCTCAGATATGCAGATGACACCACCCTTATGGCAGAAAGTGAAGAGGAACTCAAAAGCCTCTTGATGAAAATGAAAGAGGAGAGTGAAAAAGTTGGCTTAAAGCTCAACATTCAGAAAACAAAGATCATGGCATCTGGTCCCACCACTTCATGGGAAGTAGATGGGGAAACAGTGGAAACAGTGTCAGACTTTATTTTTCTGGGCTCCAAAATCACTACAGATGGTGACTGCAGCCATGAAATTAAAAGACGCTTACTCCTTGGAAGGAAAGTTATGACCAACCTAGATAGCATATTAAAAAGCAGAGACTTTACTTTGCCAACAAAGGTTCATCTAGTCAAGGCTATGGTTTTTCCAGTGGTCATGTATGGATGTGAGAGTTGGACTGTGAAGAAAGCTGAGCGCCAAAGAATTGATGCTTTTGAACTGTGGTGTTGGAGAAGACTCTTGAGAGTCCCTTGGACTGCAAGGAGATCCAACCAGTCCATTCTGAAGGAGATCAGCCCTGGGATTTCTTTGGAAGGAATGATGCTAAAGCTGAAACTCCAATACTTTGGCCACCTCATATGAAGAGTTGACTCATTGGAAAAGACTCTGATGCTGGGAGGGATTGGGGGCATGAGGAGAAGGGGACGACAGAGGATGAGATGGCTGGATGGCATCACTGACTTGATGAATGTGAGTCTGAGTGAACTCCAGGAGTTGGTGATGGACAGGGAGGCCTGGCGTGCTGCGATTCATGGGGTTGCAAAGAGTCAGACATGACTGATCTGATCTGATGAATCAGTTTGCTGTACACCTGAAACTAACACAATATTGTGAATCAACTATACTTCACTTAAAATAATAAATTAAAAAAACACTAATCTCATTTGTAAGAACTCCATCCTCATGACCTAATCACCTCCCAGAGATGCATCCTTCTAACACCATCACATTAGGATTCCCTATGTGAATTTGGCATTAGGAATCAGCATGTGAAGTCTGGGGGGACACAACATTCAGACCATAGCAGGAGGGTAAGCAATGACTTTGAAGAGCCAGACTCAGAAGTTGTACACACTGCTTTTTCTCCTAATTCATTGGCTACAGCTTAGTCACCTGGCTGTGTTTAGCTGCATGGGAGTGAGGGAAAATGTAGTCATATTTGAGCAGCTATATATGTAGCTAAGGCTCAAGGGGTTCTGGATTCTGGGGGACAATTAGTAGTATCTATCGTATTTATGAAAACACATTTACTACTATCCTAATCCATTGCTACCGTAAAGGTATCTGATAAAATGCATGGTATCTTAAGTGGATAAGGTGTTTTTCACATGGCTGCTTTTCTGAAAGTCTTCACAACTGTAACTGCTCATTTAATTGCTCATTTGTGTCAGACTCTTTGTGACCCCATGGACTGTAGTTTGCCTCTGTCCATGGGGATTCTCCAGGCAAGAATACTGGAGTGGATTGCCATGCCCTCCTCCAGAGGATCTTCCCAACCCAGAAATTGAACATAGGTCTCCTGCATTGCACGTAGATTCTTTGCCGACTGAGTCACCAGGGAAAACCTCTGTATTTACAGTCTTTCTTAAATACACTATTAGGGCTTCCCTAGTGGCTCAGATGGTAAAGAATCTGCCTGCAATGCGGGAGACCTGTGTTCGATCCGTGGGTTGGGAAGATCCCCTGGAGAAGGAAATGGCAACCCACTCCAGTATTCTTGCCTAGAGAATCCCACGAACAGAGGAGCCCAGTGAGCTACAGTCCATGGTGTCGAAAAGAGTCAGACATGACTGAGTAACAATTACATATACTATTAAACCATGGTCACAAAATTTTCAAAATTCAATCAAACTACAAAAGGCTGTTTGGAGTTTTATTTTGTTTTTGCTCTTATTTCAGAGTTCTGATACTGTATATTTTCTGTTTACATTACAGTTTCTTCAAACACATCTTTTTGTGGTTTTAATGAGCTATTGTGAATAACCTCCTTCTCTCTCTTTCCTTCCATCTCAGATTCCACTCCTCCTTGAGGTTCCCTTTGCCTCATTTTGTATTTCCTCCTCCATCTCCTATTTTTCTACTTACATTGATCCTCTGGAACTCCTGAGGTAGAGGGTGTGTCCTTCCTCTGATCTTAATTTTCCAAGATATCCTATTCCTTCCTTGTCCTTATTAAGGTTTCAAGTGGGATCTTCAGGAGTTAAATAGCACTTTCTCTTTTTCTTACTAGGGACATTTTTTCCCTTCTCATTTATTTTTAAAGGCACCTGTCTACCTTTCAGTTCAGTTCAGTCACTCAGTTGTATCCAGCTATTTGCGACTGCATGGACTGCAGCACGCCAGGCTTCCCTGTCCTTCACCTTCTCCCAGAGATTGCTCAAACTCATGTCCACTGAGTCAGTGATGCCATCCAACCATCTCATCCTCTGTCATCCCCTTTTCCTCCTGCCCTCAATCTTTTCCAGCATCAGGATCTTTTCCCATGAGTCACTTGTTCGTATCAGATGGCCAAAGTATTGGAGTTTCAGCTTCAGCATCAGTCCTTCCAATGAATATTCAGGACTGATTTCCTATAGGATTGACTGGTTTGATCTCCTTGCAGTACACTTATCTACTTTAAAATTTTTCAATATTTTTCTGTTCCAAACAGACATCAAATTCATTATCTTTTCTTATTAGATATTCTCTGACATTCTGCATTTCCATGTTATTGTTTGGGTTCCCTTTTTGAGTTCTTGCAAACTCAAATTATTTGCTATAATATTTTGTTCCTGATGAGGCTGTGGGGGTTAAAATATAAAATATATATAAAAATAATAAGATCTTGCACAACTGCTGCTTTACTCAAGACAGGGGTATTTGACAAACTTATGGAATTTTAAAAGAAAGCCCATTCCACATAGTTTATCTCTGAGATGTACATTCACCAGTGGGACCAATTGTGTGTTACTTACTTAAAACATCTAACAGATACTATTTAGATTTATACAGTGGTGATAACCATGGCTCATCCCCTTCTCATTTCTAATGTATGCATCCTTTTTACATCTCTATTTTAAGAATTTTGTGTCTTGTGATTCTTTCACTGAAGCCTATCTCAAAGCCTCTACTGGAATTAGGTTAAGTATAGAAGACCAAATGAGGTGGATACTAGGGAGAGTCTCTCTTTAACGTCCTTGTTCAGAATCCTCAATCAGTCACAAATCCTGACTTAACAGAAAGAATTGCAAACTTTTTCTCCAGCTTTCCCTCTGGTTTGATTCTTGCTGTCTCTGAATCTTGGTGTGTTCATTTGTCAAATAAAGTTAAGATTACATCTTGTGTGACAGCCTCAGATGAAGTCAAGAGTTACTGCCCATAAAATACAATGACATGCTTTTTCACTAGAAAGTGTCTCCAGCCTGGAGGATAAGAAAAAAACAAAAACAAAAAACTTAGGAGGTTAAAAAGAGAAGAGCCAGGCAGATGAGGTAAGAAGAGATTACTCAGCAACTTTAAAAGTGGAAGTACATTTCAGGCATGGAAAAGGTTACAGACTTGATCTCAGAATGAACATTTATCTTCTTGTAGAAACCATGGCACACAGGAGAGGTGTGAGAAATGTTATTGTGTCTATAAGGGAATATATATTCTGTCACTTTCAGGCAGAGCTTGATGTTGATCTGTAGAAAGTTTGCAGAATGTATTATTAAATATTGGGTTTACAAGAACTTAGAATAGTGTTCATGACTTCTGGATAAAGATAGCTAGTTGAGACACAGATTTCCCTCTTCTACCTTCCCAACTTGTACTGAAATTACAGGAAAAAAAATAAGAAAAAAAGACAGGTTTCTGAGAGTGCTGAAGAAACAGATACTAGGAAAAGACAGAAGTATAGAGAAGGTTGCTATAGAGTCAAGAGCTATCTTTTTCCATGAGATTTTCATAGGGATACAAGCTTGAAATCAGCAAGGGTGAGGACAGGAAGTGGGCTAGAGATCCAGCAGTAACATTAATTAGAGGACTTTAAAAGAGCTACACCAGTCATCTGTTTTCCGCCCCCACCCCCCACGGTCATCTGTTTTATGTGTACAAAATGCCTGGCTATTATGTTTCTTCCCTAGATAAAGCCTGAGAGAATAGCACCTTCCAAAAAAAGTGGGTGGGTGTTTAGTGTGTGTGTGTCGAGGGGAATGAAGTTTAACATAAGCTTTGGAGTCAAATAGAAGAGATGGCATTTGGTAACTTCACAGACATTCACCATGGATAGAGAAGAGAAAAAAGAATATAAGGAAGCCAGTGACACACAGGAGTAAAATAACCTAAAGTACTCTATTTCCCAGAATAAAGTCTTCCTTATGTTCTTTCCAACTATAATGGGAGCCATCACACTGGAGCATTTCTGCTCATTCATTTGCAAAGCTGTAGAATTAACATCTCACTGAGAGGAGCCTTCCCATCAAAAGTAATTTTTGAAACTCTCGAGGAATTCTATTGTACCTCCTATATGTCATGAACTGAATAGTGTCCAGCCACCCTCCAGTTCATATTTTGAAGTCCTAACCCTGAGAACCTCAGAATGTAACTGTATTTGGAGATAGAGTCTTTGAATTAAGTTAAAATGAGGTCATTATGGCGAGCCTGAATTCAATGTGACTAGGGACCCAAGAGGAGGAAATTTAGAGACCTAAAACCGGAGTAAAGATGATGCAAAGACACAGCGTGAAGGTAGCTAGTTACAAGCCAAGGATAGAGGCCCCCAAACCAACTTCAAGGACTTCCCTGGGGTCCAGTGGTTAAGAATTCACCTGCCAAGGAAGGGGAACGGGTTCAATCCCTGGTCTGGGAAGATCCCTCATGCAGAGGGGCGAATAAACCTTGCACCACAACTACTGAGCCCTTGTGCCCTAGAGCCTGTCCTCTGCAACCAGAGAAGCCACAGCAATGAGAAGCCCTCACACGATGAAGAGTGGCTGTAGCTTGCTGCAACTAGAGAAAGTCTGCTGAACATAGCAAGGAAGACGCAGTGGAGCCAAAAATAAATAAATACTAAAAAAAAAATCCCAACTTCTGTCCTAGGCAGATATTGCTTTAGTCAAGTGATCAAAGTTACGTTAACGAGAGACCAATATCAACTCCCCTGCAACCTCCTACCACCATGCAAAGTACTAAGAAAAATAGAACTATTCTTTCTGTAAGTGTTTAATCCATATCCAATCATGAGGACAATTCAGACAAATCCATATCAAGCAGCATTCAGCAAAACCATTGATATAAAGAAATATCAATATCAGGAAAATGAAAGGCAATAAAGTTGAGAAAGTATTCTTGATAAAAGAGGATTAAAGGGACAGGGAAACAAAATTTAGTGTGTGGTCTTTGACAGAGTTCTGGGTCATTATCAGGATAACAAAGTTTATTGGATATGGCTCATATAATAGATAATGTTATTAACATTTCCTGGTGATAACTGCATTTGGTTATTGTAGGATAATGTCTTTGTTCTTAGCTGATATAATCTGAAGTATTTGATATAAAGGGTATTGATGTTTGTTGGTAATTCTTAAAAGGCTCCAGCTATGATATATATATATAAATGTATATATATATATTATATAACATATTATATACATACATATATATACATATACACATAAACATACGTAAGTGTGTATATATGTATGCATATAAATAGATACAAAACAAATGTGATGAAATTTTAATAATTAGTAAATCTGGGTGAAGGATATAAATGGTATTTCTTATGGTATTCTTGCAGCTTTTCTGGAGGTTTGAAAATGTTTAACGTAAAATTGAGGGAAGGTTTAAAAGCTAACTCTTGGTGTAATTAGTGTGTTTAGTTGCTCAGTCATGTCTGACTCTTTGCAATCCCATGGACTATAGCCTACTAGGCTCCACTGTCCATGGAATTCTCCAGGCAAGAATACTGGAGTGGGTTGCCATTCCCTTCTCCAGAGGATTTTCCTGACCTAGGGATTGAACTGAGGTCTCCCACATTGCAGGCAGACTCTTTACTGTCTGAGGTACCAGGCAAACCCAACTCTTGGTGTAAAGGGAATAGAAAAAATTAGCTTTTTTTTTTTTTCCTATGGCAAAAATAGTGACTTGATACTTTAAGTTTAATTAAACAAAATGAAGCACTGGTTTCATAGTAAGGCCAAGAAGGATTCTAGGGTTACTTGTACTACTAATGCCACTTCTTGGTTGTATATCCAAAGGCAGATTGCTTAAATTTCTCATCTATAAAATGGAGATAACAGCAGTACTTACCTATGATAGAGGCAAGTTGGCTGCCTAACCAGTATCCATTCTTAAATACTTTTTAAAAGAATAGTAAATTTGATGACATTGGCAAGGTACTCCATTTTGGAGCATACTTTGCCAGGTGGTCATGTCTTGGATCAAGAGATGTGAGTGGGAGTTGTTTAATGAGGGCTTTGACAGGTGGTACACTTAGCCAACTGGTACTTTTTTGCCTTTCTCTTTCCTCATCCTCTTATTCCTTCCAAGGAGATGCATGCAATGGTTGGAGCTCCAGGGTATCTTGTGAACATGAGGTTGTGGGCTATATCTGTATGTGAAAGGAGATGGGTTGCTGGGGCCTGGTGAAGCTTCTCCACCAGCCTGGCATCATCACTTGGGACTTTGTTAAACAAAAAGACAAACCATTATTGACTTAACTAAAGGAACAGCCAAAAGCTATTCCTTATTTACATGCTATCTTATAGTGTTATGAAGATTGATTTGATTATAGATCTAAAATGCACTGTACTATTCTTAGTACACATAAAGAAGCCTGAGAGACATCTGGCCACTATTACATCATCAGTTTCATATAAAGGAGTGTCCTTTCCCATTGACCTAGAGAGGGAATAGATGTTTCCTTCTCTCTAAAGCTTCCCTTTTAAAATATTCCTCTTAAGCTCAGGGAATTCATATCAGTTCAGAGTTTTTCAAATATCTAGTCTATTTAAACTGGAAATGATTAGCATAATCAGCCCCATATTTAAAATGAAGATATGAAATAGGTTCCTTGAACTGATGCAACTAAATCATTTTTAGTGAGTAATTGCTGTTCAAAGAGTCAGAATGATTTAAAATGTTATAAAAGTGATTATCCAGTATGCTAGGTGAAGCGAAATATATATAAAATTTTGTATATATGTGATATATGGACTCAATAAATAAAAACTTAAATAATTGCAATGTTTGCAAAACCTGGCAAACTGGTTGAATAAATAATGTGATGTATGAAAAGGCAATTCTAGATATTTCTTTTGCAATAAAATGGTAAATCAACATATACATGCTTAACTTGATTTTGAATGAAATAAGGCTAGCATGGTTGAATTCCAAAGCCAGAAATTATCTTTAAAAACCCATATACTATTTCTTGAACATAAAGAATAGCCAGTTTCCTGTTTAACTTAGTAAGATATTATTTACTTAACATGTGTTACTGATATGTTACTTGGATGGTTACTTACTTAAGCAGTGTAGTTACATATGTAGTAAGATGTTATCCATAGCTGGATATAATAGATCTCACAGAGTAATTCTTTCATGTTCCTATCCAGAGACTGGCTGTGGGAATAAGAACCTATGTATTTAACAAGATGTTGTGTGACTAGAAAACAAAATGCTTGGTGGTGGTGAAGTAGAATTCCTCTTCAGTTTCTAGCACTTTATTAGTGAAGTCTTTGTAGCACACAGATATCACACCAATGTTTAAACTGTGGAATCTGAGGATCCATTCCAAAGCATATAATACTTTCACTTTTGCACATAATGAAAATTCATAACTGAACCAAAGTATTATAGGGAAAACAAATGTATACTGAATGCCAAGGAAGGGCCGAGCCCTGCACACATTTATCTTTTCACTTTTCATAATAACCCTATGGGGTGGGTATGATTATTCCCATTTGTTTGGTTGGGAGAACTATATCAGTCAGGGTTTTAACAGGAAGCGGATGGGACCCTTGCAACAGAATAAATCAAGGGTGACTTAAAGGGGCTCTTTATGAAAGTCCTCAGGGTGAGGGACCCACAGAGGGTAGTGCAGTCTTCTAAGGCTGGTCATTACAGAGCTATTCCCACACTCAAACTCGAAGGACAAGGGGAGGAAGTGGGAGTGGGCACTGGAACCTGGAAGGAGACTGGTGGAGCATGATGCCTTGAGAGATGTTGTGACCTTTTAATTAAATGACAGGGTTGACTGGAGGGACTCTGCAGAAAGGGAGCTGGAGAGTGAATACTGAACCTGGTTTCCTCTTGCCAGTTTTCTGCCAGGCTCCACATACTTGAGCTTAATGAGAAGCCAGTGGGCAAGGTCATCTGATGACATTGTCCCTGGAGGTCAGCCTCCTGTGAAAGAGAATGGGGTGGAGGAGTGGGTAGTACATCTGGGTGAACAAGAGGAAGGTGTCCAGCTCAGGAACTGAAGCTCAAAGAGGTTAGGCTCTGTTAGAAGTCAGACATTTGTAAGTCTTCATAAGACTTCAATTGGAAATTAGGTCTGACTTTCAAAGCTTTATTCTTCCCATTATACCAAGTGCCAGCTCCTATCATTTTGAAGACAAAGGGTGTAGTTATATTTTTAATGTCTTATCTAATCATTATGTTTCTCAATAGAAAGTGATATAAAGCCTTAATATGTCTATGTGGATACATCTATTTGTTTCATAAATTATCACAAGAAGAAAAGAATGCAAAAGGCCATGGTTTATATTACTTTGAAAATATTCCACACAGGCAAGGAGCAGATAAATTTTCTGTGGTCATAAGTAGCATAAGTCCAGATAATTGACACATGGAACAATTGTTTCATTCTTTCAATCATTTATTTGATTCTCCTTTATTGCATGAGTCTCTAGAATCATTAAAATTCAAGAAGGGTTGCAAACCAGTGTCTTTAGAAGAAGGCTATCATTATTAGTTTGTTAAGGTCCCAACTAATAATAGGGAATCTATTTTCTTGCATCTTGAAAAATGGTTTCAAATGCTCAAAAGAAAAACCAAGTTTTTTGGAAAGTAATAAAATTGCAAGTCAGAGGATAATTTTCCTTCTTTATGAGCATCTGTCAATATCACTGATAACTTCAGTGAAACTGAAATGAAATGCTCACCATTTGCAGGAACCATTTAAAAATGCATCTCACTTTTACAAACTTCTATCAGACAAAGGACTTTTCCTCAAACACCACCAGAGCTATGGTCTGGAAATATGAGAATACAATCATGGTTCTGTTCTTCTAGGACACTACAAGTTATATTTAATTAATATGGTGATTGAGGGTACAGCTGGTGGTTTTGTTAAATAATTCCCTAAATGAATCATTTAGCCTCTTAAACGAATGGCTTGCTTTTTTTTATTCCCGGAGTTTATAGTTCATCATCGATTAATTTTTTAAAGAATTGGTTGATACAAACAGTGGTAGCATTAGAAATAATACTATTCCAAATACAAAAACCAACTATTTATAGCTAAAGTTTCATTCCAGTTAATATTAAATTCTGTATGTTATTCAACAAGAGTGACTAAGAATCAGTTTAACAAAGAATGAGAATAATTTTTGAAATTATTAGAATATTTGTAAAATGTAAAAAAAAAAAAAAAAGAGTATTTGTAAACTCAGCAGCAGTGGCCACAGGACTGGAAAAGGTCAGTTTTCATTCCAATCCCAAAGAAAAGCAATGCCAAAGAATGTTCAAACTACCACACAATTGCACTCATCTCACATGCTAGCAAAGTAATGCTCAAAATTCTCCAAGCCAGGCTTCAACAGTATGTGAACTTCCAGATGCTCAAGCTGGATTTAGAAAAGGCAGAGGAACCAGAGGTCAAATTGTCAACATCTATTGGATCATTGAAAAAGCAAGAGAGTTCCAGAAAAACATCTATTTCTGCTTTATTGACTATGCCAAAGCCTTTGACTGTGTGGATCACAACAAACTGTGGAAAATTCTTCAAGAGATGGGAATGTCAGACCACCTGACCTGCCTCCTGAGAAATCTGTATGCAGGTCAAGAAGCAACAGTTGGTATTGGACATGGAACAATAGACTGGTTTCAAATCCAGAAAGGAGTATGTGAAGGCTGTATATTGTCACCCTGCTTATTTAACTTATATGCAGAGTACATCATGCAAAATGCTGGGCTGGATGAAGGACAAGCTGGAATCAAGATTGCTGGGAGAAATATGAATAACCTCAGATATGCAGATAACACCACCCTTATGACAGAAAGCAAAGAAGAACTAAAGAGTCTCTTGATGAAAGTGAAAAAGTTGGCTTAAAACTCAACATTCAGAAAATGAAAATCATGGCATCTGGTCCCATCACTTCATGGCAAATAGATGGGGAAACAATGGAAACAGTGACAGACTTTATTTTTTTGGGGGGGTGGCCTCCAAAATCACTGCAGATGGTGACTACAGCCATGAAATTAAAAGACACTTTCTCTTTGGAAGGAAAGCTATGATCAACCTAGACAGCATATTAAAAAGCAGAGACATTACTTTACCAACAAAGACCCATCTAGTCAAAGCTATGGTTTTTCCAGTAGTCATGTATGGATGCGAGAGTTGGACTATAAAGAAAGTTGAGTGCTGAAGAATTGATGCTTTTGAACTGTGGTGTTGGAGAAGACTCTTGAGAGTCCCTTGGACTGCAAGGAGATCCAACCAGTTCATCCTAAAGGAAATCAGTCCTGAATATTCATTGGAAGGACTGATGCTGGAGCTGGAACTCCAATACTTTGGCCACCTGATGCAAAGAACTGACTCCTTGGAAAAGACCCTGATGCTCAGAAAGATTGAAGGCGGGTGGAGAAGGGATGACAGAGGATGAAATGGCTGGATGGCATCACCGACTTGATGGACATGAGTTTGAGCAAGCTCCGGGAGTTGGTGATGTACAGGGAAGCCTGGCGTGCTGCAGTCCATGGGGTTGCAAAGAGTCAGACATGACTGAGTGACTGAACTGAACTGAAAATGTTAGTAACATGGACCTGCTGACATCTCTGCAAACACTTCTGTTCTACTCAAGCAATTCAGCTAATTTGTATTCATGGATTTTAGTTAAAGTTGACTCTAACTGTGATTAAATAAAAGTATTAATTTATATATACATTGTAATTGCTCATAAGAGACCAATTATAGACAATTTGAGTACATAGAGACTCAGAAAGAATCTTTTACATAGTGTATTGTATTTTAACCTTAGTATCATTTTTTGGTTGGATGGAAAGAAAGGAAAAAAAATGTGTTTCTCTGAACAAGGGACATTACTGTCTGTTTTTATTTACTAAATATTAAGAATCTGCATAAAGCAGAATCCTTAATATGTAGACTTGGGGCATTGGGTTGCCTGGGTTCAAACCTCAGCTCTACTACTCACGGTGTAATAATAGTACCTACTCCACTGGTATCTGTGAAGAGTAAGCAAGTTAAGGGTTTCTTAAGTGGCTCCATGATAAAGAGTCACCTGCCAAAGCAGGAGATGAGGATTCAATACCTGGGTCAGGAAGATCCCCTGGAGAAGGAAATGGCAATTCACTCCAGTATTCTTGCCTGGGAAATCCTAGCAACAGAGGAGCCTGGCAGGCTCCAGTCCATGGTCGCAAAAGAGTTGGACATGACTTAGCGATGAAACAACAAACTAACAAAGTGAGTTAGTGTCTGTAGAGCTCTTAAAATAGGGTCTGTTACACAGGAGGCTTTCAGTAACTTTCACAGTTACATGATATATGGTTAATGGCACTCCATTGCCCATACTTCTGGTATGAGATACCATTGGCACATCACTTTTTAATATAGCCATTTATATACTTCATATGGACTTCCCTGGAGGCTCAGACAGTGAAGATCTGCCTGCAGTGCAGGAGTCCTAGGTTTGATCCCTGGGTTGCGAAGATCCCCTGGAGAAGGGAATGGCTACCCACTCCAGCATTCTTGCTTGGAGAATTCCATGGTTGGAGGAGCCAGAGTTTTTTCCCAAAGCTTATATAAAAAAATTTATCACAAGGAAGTTATTATTTTAATTTGCATTTGTGTATTGCTGTTGTTTTCATAATCAAAGAACAGAGAAATCAGAAAGGTTTTTAGAGGTTTGGAAGAGGAAAGAAGATGAGAGAATATAGTTTTGCAGCTAAGAAACCTGTTTTATTCTGAGCTTGGCCATTAATTAACTGTATCATCTTTGGGAAAATCACTTAATCTCTTGGGTCTCCATCCCATTAACTATGAAATGGACATAATGATACCCTTGACATAATGCATATGCTCCTACTTAATGTGATCTTTTCATTGATGACCAATTACATCCACGTTTTGTATCTGTAAGTGCCTGGAAACATTTAATCCCTTTCTTAGACTTTGGATTGTCTAGAGAGTAGCAAACTTCCTATTACATTCCTGTCCTTTAGGCCATATGAGTGGAGAACAAGAAAAGGACCTCAGAGAAAGAGGCCTGGAGAATCATTTTCATTGCAACTAGGAAAGTGTTAGATTGTTCTGATGTGTGACATGAAGGGGCTATCTAGCCAGGCACAGCAACCTCGCAGGCAGACCCTGCTTGGTTAACCTTGCTGGACACAGTCCCTACTCACTTCATTAGCCCAAAGTTCATTCTGATCTGGGAGTCCCACGCCAAGAACACAGTTCATTCCCCTTCTGATTCAAAACACCTGGATTCCTTTGGCCAGAGGCCACATCCTGGGGCTGGCTCATCTCCGAGTGGCGACCTGGGTCTTGCCTAAGCCTTCACTACAACAGCAAACACACCACAAGGAAAGATTAATTTTTATGGAATGAGGCCAAGTAAAGCAAACATAACTGAGAATCTAAAATATTAAAAACCTATTAGGTGGGACAATGAGGAGCCCACATTAGCCCTGAAGTAAGAAATGTGACCAATTAGAGAAGCAAGAGCTATTAAGAGCAATCTGAACTAGTGGGAATGAGAGCAAGATTCCTTGCAAGGATAAGTGATTATAGCAGCAGCATTGCCAGAGCTTAGTTAGATGAATAAAAACACCCATTTTTGTTTCCATGTTGATACTTTTCTATTGATGCCGTTTGTATCACTGTAATGATGGATGAAACAACCCCATCCTGAGAGTTTCAGCTGCAACTGTAGGGCTGTGAGATGTGTGCATTGACTTAACTTTATGAAGACATAGACAATGAAAGAGAGGGAGTGTGAACACGGAGTTGTTCGTACCTGTAGGTTTTCAACTGGATGTCTGTCTTCATAGCTTGTAATGTACATAGAATTTACAGCAGGATTATTTTCTAGTTTGTGTTTTGTTAGTTCATCCCTGAGCTCTTCACTACTGCTCTCTTTTGCTTGCCTCCCATCCCAGTTTTTCTTGTCCCCTCCATATACTAGAGAGGAAAAGCAAAAACAGGTGGTGGTATTCCAGTTAGTACGGTAGCTCTACCAAAGTTTCATCACATGTTCTCTTCTGTTGTTGAGTTTTGTTTCTCTCTCTCTCTCTCTTTTTTTTTGACTATGCATGCCACGTGGCTTGTGGGATCTTAGTTCCCTGACCAGGAATCAAACTGAGGCCCTGGCAGTGAAAGCACTGAGTCTTCACCATGGACTGCCAGAGGATTCCCTCAACGAGTATGTTCTTCAGCACCCCTCTGTCAGGCATGGTGCTGGGAACTGCACAGACAAATGGGTCTTCGTTTTAACTGAACAGTATATAAGGACCTTTGTCACACCATGGGGTTGGCTACCTGTCTTCTCATAGACACTGTTCCTCACTCAAACAAGGACAGAATGCCTACACTAGCCCTAATGTAACTTTTAATGTAGTTATTTGTTAGTTGTACTGATGGTACAACTATAGAAGAAGAAATAGAGGAAGGTAATGGCTCAAATATGATTTATTTTTGTTTTTGTTTAGTTTACCAAGTTATGTCCAATTTATTTTGTGACCCCATAGACAATAGATCACCAGTTTCCTCTGTCCATGGGATTTTCCAGGCAAGAATACTGGAGTTGTTGCCATTTCCTTCTCCAGGGGATCTTCCCAACCCATGAATCAAACACCCATATCCTGCATTGGCAGGCAGATTCTTTACCACTGAGCCACCTGGGAAGCCCATGATTTCTTTAGCATTTGTAATAGATTTAGTTTTCTATAAAATTGACTGCTAATATTACCCTTTTCATCACAAAGATATTATAAAACTTTCCAAGAAGATGTTATTCTCCTATATTAGAAGCATGACAAACCAAAAATATATGGCTAGGACACAGAAAAACAAATGAAAGAAATGTAAAAGAAATGTTTTATAATATAGAGGGAAAGAATTAAATGTTTATTATAACCTCAGATATGCAGATGACACTACCCTTATGGCAGAAAGTGCAGAACTAAAGAGCCTCTTGATGAAAGTGAAAGAGGAGAGTGAAAAAGTGGGCTTAAAGCTCAACATTCAGAAAACTAAGATCATGGCATCTGGTCCCATCACTTCATGGGAAATAGATGGGGGAACAGTGGAAACAGTGGCTGACTTTATTTTTTGGGGCTCCAAAATCACTGCAAATGGTGATTGCAGTCATGAAATTAAAAGATGCTTACTCCTTGGAAGGAAAGTTATGACCAACCTAGACAGCATATTAAAAACCAGAGACATTACTTTGCTAACAAAGGTCTGTCTGGTCAAAGCTATGGTTTTTCCAGTGGTCATGTATGGATGTAAGAGTTGGACTATAAAGAAAGCTGAGCACTGAACAATTGATGCTTTTGAACTGTGGTGTTGGAGAAGACTCTTGAGAGTCCCTTGGACTGCAAGGAGATCAAACCAGTCCATCCTAAAGATCAGACCTGAATGTTCATTGGAAGGACTGATGTTGAAGGTGAAACTCCAATCCTTTGGCCACCTGGTGCAAAGAGCTGACTCATTTGAAAAGACCCTGATGCTGGGAAAGATTGAGGGCAGGAGGAGAAGGGGATGGCAGAGGATGAGATGGTTGGATGGCATCACTGACTCAATGGACATGAGTTTGGGTAGGTTCCATGAGTTGGTGATGGACAGAGAGGCCTGGCGTGCTGCGGTTCATGGGGTCACAAAGAGTTGGACACGACTGAGCGACTGTACTGAACTGAACCAAGTTTCAGGTACAATGCTTTACACTGATGTTCTTCTGTGAGTGGATAAGAGTCAGACTTCTGTGGTGGTTAATATATGGTTCTGTACCAGTTGGAAATATTAACAACTGCTGCCCTGAGCTCCTTGAGTATGTCCTTCCATTTCTGTTTGTAGGGATATCACCCCACCCAGATTTATTCAAATACCACCCCCATTCACTTCCCACTGACAATAGGGAAGGCAAGTCTCAGAGTGTTATAGTGACTTGCTGGGGGGTGGGGGGGACAAAGATAACTAGAGGCTGGGCTCAACTCTAAGTCCAGATATGGCTCCAAGCCTTTCTCACTAAGCATACTACCTCTTGCAGCAGTGGAGTGCGGGGCCACAGAGATTCAAGACAAGTCACAGAGCACTCACTTTCCTTTTGCTGGCTGCTTTTTCTCCTCAAAATGTGGCATGTGCGTGCATGCTAAGCTGCTCTGTCATGTCTGACTCTTTGTGACCAGATGGACTGTGGCCTGCCAGGCTCCTCCATTCATGGGATTCTCCAGGCAAGTATACTGGAGCAGGTTGCCATGCCCTCCTCCAGGGGATCTTCCCAAACCAGGGATCGAACCTGTGTCTAAGTCTCCAGCATTGGCAAGCAGGTTCTTTACCACTAGTGCCACCTGGGAGGCACAGCAGCTATTAATTCTGAGGATTTAACTGGTGCCTCTTGACATGTAAAGAACATGCATAGAATGAGAGACTACGGAAAGCAAGGATGCACCTGAGAAGGAAGTGCTTTGTAGGAAATACAGCAACAGTTCCAGTAACAAATGTGCACTGCTTTCCTAACGGGGAAGTTGTGTGCGTGTAAAAAGGTAAGTTTTGTTTAATAACAAAATTATGGAAACTAAAATGCCCATCAATAGGGAGTGGCTGAAAAATCCAATGGACCTCCCAAGAGTGAAATGTTATTCCGCTCTGAAAAAAGATGGGGTAGATCTATGTGATATGAAAATGTGCCCAATAGAAAGTAAATGTGTGGTTTGCTGTGCTATGCTTAGTTGCTCAGTCATGTCTGACTCTTTGCGACCCCACGGACTGTAGCCCATCAGGCTCCTCTGTCCATGGGGATTCTCCAGGCAAGAATAGTGAAGTGGGTTGCCATGTCCTCCTCTGGGGGAATCTTCCCAACCCAGGGATCGAGCCCAGGTCTCCTGCAGCTCCTGCACTATAGGCAGATTCTTTACTGCTGAGTCACCAGGAATGCCCATGGCTGTCATATGATTCAGCTATTTCATGCCTAAATATTTAACCCGGAGAAATGAAAGTGTATGTCCATTCAAAGGCATTTATTTCAAATATTCAAAAATTGAAATATTTATTGCAGTTTTATTTCAAATTGTTAAAAACTGGAAAGAACTCAAATGTCTAGAAATAAGTAAATGGATGCTGTATCCATAGAATAGAATACTACACATCAATAAAAAGGAGAGAACTGTACAACATGCATGAATCTCAAAATAATTATGTTGTGTGAAAGAAACCAAAGACATCACATACTGTATGATTTCATTTATGCAAAAGTCTAGAAATTGAAAACTAATCTGTAGCGACAGAGAGCAGACTAGTGGCTGCTTTGGGAGGAGAAGGGTCAGAGGAAAGAGGAAATGTAAAGAGGCTAAAGGTAACTTTTAGCAGGGGATTGAACACTTTCATTGTCTTTGTTTTGATGACGGTTTGACTAGTATGTACATGTTTAAAAATTCATAGAATTGTATACTGTGTGTAGTTAGTTGTACGCCAACTATATTTAAATAAAGCTGTTTTAAAAAGAAAACATGAGCAGAATTTAAGAGAACTCTAAGCTGTATTTTGGCAGAGAAGTAGACCACTGCTTACTTTTCTCAGTAAATTTGTAAATACAAAGTGGGAGTGAAAGGTGGGGCTGGAAGGCTAGAGAATATTTTCAAAGTCTTAGAGATTCGAATCTGAGTATGTCCTGAAACAAAGAAAGATCCGAATGGGTATTAAAGATCCCAATTCTTTTATGAAAATCCTACCGTTGCCCACTGATATGACTTTGAGTAAATGCCTGAGAACATTCTGCTTGTAATTGGATAATTAAAAGAATACTCTTGAGTTTGTATTTGAGGAAGGAGTTTGGCCACTAATGGTCAGATTGGCAATTGGATCTCTCAGGATATTTTAAAGATTATTTATTATTTGATTTCTTTAATTTTCATAAATACAGAATAGGAGTTGTTAGCAGCACACTTTCCTCTTCATAAGATTGCATTTCACCATACTTTTTTTTTTTGGTAGGATTCTTTAATGTCTTACCACCAACTGAGACAGATGGTGTCTTAAAGCTTTTGTTGGAATAGTTCAATCGTTTGTTTTTCTCAAACACAATGTTAATGAGCTTTGCTGAGAGAAGAGCTCCCCAACATATTAGGCTCTCAAAGCATCAAGCAGAAAACAGCTCTACTTCAATTTTTTCCAACAAATTTTAGAGAGAAAAGAAAGTGTTTCTTTCCCATGTTACTTCTCCTATTTCTCTGGATCATGCCCTCAGACATACATGAATTCATTTCAACTTCTGTGGTATCAGAGACCTGAAACAGGTGCTAATGGCAGAGGTGATGATTTCATCCCGTGTGGAATAAAGCAAAAGTTGGAAAATAGCAAAAGTCAATGTGGCTTCAGTAGCGGTGATAGTCTATGCTTCATTTCTGAGAGTTTCCTTAAGGGGATCCCATACAGAAAACTGATACAGCATTCCAGGTCATAATGTAAGGTTGGGAGCAGTGGATAGAATTTATACAGGTCACAGGACTGATAAATATGACGGTTAAGCAATGCTGATTTCTTTCACATTTATCTCCAGAGATATCACCCCCTGATAATCTGTAAAAAACAAAGTAATTTATGAGAAGTTCATCACTGGCTACCAGTCTAAGTCATTTTCACAGCTTTTAACATAGCCCAATGGCTTCTGAATGCTCCTTGTTAAATAGCTCATTTCTCAACGGGAGGGAATTGTTGCTCACACCTTGCAGCCAAGGCATACAGCTTTCTCAGCGAGCTTGTAACCAGTTCAAATGGGGAAGTACCTTCAGGTGAAATTTGCAAGAAAGAGGAAATTCCTTGATGCATAAAATCCACCTTTATAGGGATTACTAATACGTTGAGAAGCTCTTTGTCACAGTCCCACATTTTCAAAACTAATTGTGGTCTTGCTGCCCCCGAAGACTCTAAAACACTTAATCCAGGCAAGCAACCTAGTGCTAGTGTTTTTCAGTTCTGGCTCAGAGACCTGTCATCAAGGCTGGCTTCTGGGTGTAAGCAGCTGCAAGGAACTGGCTCTAGGGTGCAATAGGTCAGAATTAGATAGATAATGAGAATATAATATGCAAGAAGATAAGGGGAGTAGGAAGAGGTATGAAGAAGGGACCAAATTTGGTCTCTGGGGATATCTGTAACAAGAGGAGGATTTCCCACTCTGGGACTGAGAATGGAACCTTGTCACTTTGTGGGACTGGGGCAGTGTCATTGTAACAAAAGATATTTTCTTCCCAAAGAATTTCCTCCCACTTGTCAGGTCCTAAAAAATAACATACATATGCTTCAAGACATACAGAGCATTATTTTCATATATACTTGCCATAAATCCTCATAGCTAGGTTGTATTAAGTGCCAGTGTTATCCTAATTTGGGTTTCTCAGGTGGCGCTGGTAAAGAACCCACTATAAAGCAGAAGGTGATTTGAGGATAGAAGGCTCCCCGTTTTCACAACTGAAGGCTAACAACAACAGCAACAACAACAAAACTGGCCTGCTAATGCAGGAGATTGAGAGACAAGGGTTTGAGCCCTGGGTTGGGAAGATCCCCTGGAGGAGGGCATGGCAACCCACTCGGGTATTCTTGCCTGGGAAATCCCATGGATAGAGGAGCCTGGGGACTATAGTTCATAGGATAGCAAAGAGCCGGACATGACTGAAGCAACTTGGCAAGCATACATGCATGCGTGCACTTTATCCTAATTTGCATAGGAGGGTTCTAGATTGTTATATTAAGTCGGGGTACATGACTAGAGAGTGGCAGAGCGTAAACTTGAGTCTGTATTCTGATGTCAATCTCAATTATTCTGTTAGTTGTTTGGTTTAATAGTATATCATCCTGGAGAGATAGATTCACTTTTAGAACTTATTACAGAAATCAGATGCTAAGTAGTAAGGTTCCTCCTAAGAAGAAGTGTAGCATGATGGTAAAGTAACTGGGTTGTTGTTTTTGCTCTTCAGTCCCTAAGTTGGGTCTGACTCTGCCACTCCATGGTCTGCAGCACACCAGGTTTCCCTGTCCTTCATTATCTCCCAGAGTTTGCTCAAACTCATGTCCATTGAGTTGGTGATGCTACCTATCTCATTCTCTGCCACCCTCTTCTCCTTTTCCCTCTATCTTTCCAGCTTCGGGGTCTTTTCCAATGAGTTGGCTCTTTGCATCAGGTGGCCAAACTATCAGAGCTTCAGCTTCAGCATCAGTCCTTCCTGTGTATATTCAGGATTGATTTCCTTTAGGACTGACTGGTTTGATCTCCTTGCTCTCCAAGAGACTCTCAAGAGTCTTATCTAGCACCACAATTAGAAAACATCAGTTCTTCAGTGCTCAGCCTTCTTTATGGTCCAACTCTCATATCTGTACATGACTACTGGAAAAATGATAGTTTTGAGTATTCAGAACTTTGTTGGCAACGTGATATCTCTGCTTTTTAATATACTGGCTAGGTTTGTCATAGTTTTCCTTCCAAGGAGCAAATGTCTTAATTTCATGGCTGCAGTCACAATCCACAGTGATTTTGGAGCCCAAGAAAATAAAATCTGTCACTGCTTTCACTTTTTCCTCTTCTATTTGGCATGAAGTGATGGAACCAGGTGCCATGATCTTAGTTTTCTGAATGTTTTAAGCCAGCTTTTTCACTCCCCTCATTCACCCTGCTGGAGTTCAAATCCAAGTTCTATCAACTCACAACTGTGTGATCTTAGGGAATATTCTTAAACCTTAGTAATGTTATTTATTTCAGGGAGTTACCGTGAGAATTAATGAGTTAACAAGCATAAAGCACTTAGAACAGTGCCTGGCACCTTCTAAAGTCTCCCTATTAGTTCTCACCACAGCAGCAAACACCATTGTTACCATAATTGATGCTGATTATTAGAGTAACTGAAAACATTTATTACATTTCTTCCAGCTCTGTGGGAATAAAAATTAGGTCTGAATGGTATGCTTTTATGTTGATTTGAATCCTGCCAGGAATATATTAGGCACTGGAGAGCTACATTACTCTGGTAAACTCTTATTTCCAGTCTCAGCCAATACTTTAAAAACCAGGAAATGTATGTTCATTTTCTAATGTATCTTATTTACATCTCCCAACCTTATATTTAGGGATTACTAGACTCATTCATACTATTCTGAGTTCGATACTACTTGAGATGACAACAGGTGTGAATGCTCAATTCTAGAGATACACATGTATGACTTCCCTACTGGTACTTCCCCCTCTGTTTATCTTCTTTCTTGGGGTTCAATTGTTGAATGTCTCTTCTCTAGCTTCATCTGCTTCCTTATAGTTCTCATCTAGTCATATGGCTTTAAATGCCAATGCTATGCTGCTGCTGCTGCTGCTAAGTCACTTCAGTCGTGTCCAACTCTGAGTGACCCCATAGATGGCAGCCCACCAGACTCCCCCATCCCTGGGAGTCTCCAGGCAAGAACACTGGAGTGGGTTGCCATTTCATTCTCCAATGCATGGAAGTGAAAAGTGAAAGTGAAGTCGCTCAGTTGTGTCTGACTCTTCCCGACCCTATGGACTGCAGCCTACCCAGGCTCCTCCATCCATAGGACCCTCCAGGCGAGACAACTGGAGTGGGTTGCCATTACCTTCTCCCGATGCTATGCTAATAACCCCAAATTTATATCTAGGCTGGACTAACTCCAGACTTTTATGTACAACTGCCTATTCCACATCACCTCTTAGGAGTCCCATAGATGTCTGAACTTAACATAAGTCCAATTCCTCCCAATCATCACTTCCAAACCTGCTGAACCTTTAGTTTATCTATTTGACGATGACATCTCCCGTCTTCTGATTATTAAGGCCTCAAATCTTGGAGTCTCCCATGTCTCCTCTCTCTCCAGGATGTTAAGAAATCCTATTGATTTTGTCCTTGAAATCTCTCCAGGATCAGACTGCTTTTCACCACCTCTGTTACCATCACCCCTGTCTGAACCACCATGGTCTCATGTGGATTCTCACAATCCCCTGCTAGTAGGTCTTCATTATTCTACCCTTATTTTCCTGCAGCTTATTTTCAACATAGCGGTTGGAATGACACTTTTAATATTGAAGTTGTGTTATGTCACTCCTCTGCTCAAAACCCTGAAGTTGCTTAGCGATTCAACATGATTTGGTCTCCTATTACTCCTCTGGTTGTCTTTTCTACTCTTCCTTCTTGATTGTGTCTTTATGTTTTCTTACAGGTGCCTAGGGGTGCCCTGTGTTCCCCTGCTTCCTGGATCTTTGCTCTCCTGCTTCTGAAACACTCTTGCCTTGGGTCCCTGCTTAGCTAACTCCCTCCCCTCTGTGATTGAAAGTGCCTAAATCTCACCTTTCCAAGAGGCCTGACCACTCTAATTAATTCTGCATCAGCTCCCCTCCCCGCCTCTGTCCCTCCAGATCTCCCTCACCCTGCTCCACATTTTCTAGGTCTCTAGGTCCACAATCCCATCCAAAACCCTTGGGATGATGCTTTTCAGCATTTAGATACCATACATTACATCTCATTCATAGCTGAGTTCTGTGATCAAATACAGTAATATTTCTGAAGCAAAACACAGAAGTAAGCTTTTTAATTGAAATAAAGACTACACATAGTCACTCAGTTCAGATCAAGTTTACTGACAAACTCAGCAAAAACTTTAGGGTTTTAGACCTATTTAGACTTGTTTTTCAGTGAAGGGATTGTAGACTCATATACTGGTGGTGTTTTTTTCTCTCCACTGGAGGGTGGACTCCATGAGGGCAATGTTCATTGTTTTTAGCCCACTGACTTTTCCCAGGTGCTGAGAGCAGTGCCTGGCATATAGGATATGTGCAGTGTATGTGTTGCTTAAATTAAGGAATGGTCTCACAAGACTCTTCTTTTCCTTCTTTCCAGATTAACCAGTCAGTCATTGTTTGTTGAACTTATATGTATGCCTTTCCATCTAGACCTTTCCTTTCTTTGATTCTTGAATTTCTATCCTTGTACTCTTTTTATTCAAGGAGTCCTGTCTCTCACAGTTTAGGGTTAATCTCACCCCCATAGAGTCCCCCTGGCTACATAGTTTGTGATGACTTTTCCCTATCAAGTACTGTAGCAATTGTTTTTGTTTTATTTTACTTATGTATCATTTGTATCCAATAGTTATGTGCCTTATTTCTTTTATTAATGATTTTTTAAAACATGAATTCTCATTACTCCAAATAAATAGCAAATTCCTTGAGTAAAAATGTTATGTTTCCATCAGCACTAGGAGGGCATTTTTTAACAGCTCTTATTTTATGTAATAGGCTTACCATTTAACAAATTATTACATTTTGCCATTTTTGTATGAGATGCTATTCTAGATGCTGGGACTATAATGACTTGTTAGATATACTCCTTATCTGAAAGCACTTTATTTACTGACTGCTGGGGCGAAAAAGAAGAAAATAGTTCGCTACAATTGAATTGATCGGTGTAACTGAGTTGGTTAGGACTGTGGGCATTTAGCCCAATCTTGGGGGACCAGGGATCATCCTGAAGAGCATGGCAACTAAGATGAGAAACACAAATTATAATTTATCCAAAGGAGGAAGGCAATGGAAAAGAATGTTGCAAGCAGAGAAGATTACACGTTCAAAGACCTGGAAGTGAGAGCAAGGGGGTTAAGTTATTTTGTAAGGCACATTTGGATAAACTAAAGGCATTTAGTGTATGTTTCTGCCTGTAACTGGGTAGAAACAGGTCCCTTTTGGGGCTTCTCTGGTAGCTCAGTCAGTAAAGAAACTGCCTGCAGTGGAAGAGACCCAGGTTCAATCCCTGGGTCAGAAATATCCCCTGGAGAAGGAAATGGCAACCCACTCCAGTATTCTTGCCTGGAAAATCCGATGGACAGAGGAGTCTGGTGGGTCCATGGGGTCACAAGAGTCAGACATTACGTAGCTACTAAACCACCACCACCAAAGGCATTTTAGTGGTCTGGGAAGAAGCACAAGCTGGAATCAAGATTGCCTGGAGAAATATCAATAACCTCAGATATGCAGATGACACCACCCTTATGGCAGAAAGTGAAGAGAAACTCAAAAGCCTCTTGATGAAAGTGAAAGTGGAGAGTGAAAAAGTTGGCTTAAAGCTCAACATTCAGAAAATGAAGATCATGGCATCCGGTCCCACCACTTCATGGGAAATAGATGGGGAAACAGTGTCAGACTTTATTTTTCTGGGCTCCAAAATCACTACAGATGGTGACTGCAGCCATGAAATTAAAAGACGCTTACTCCTTGGAAGGAAAGTTATGACCAACCTAAATAGCATATTCAAAAGCAGAGACATTACTTTGGCAACAAAGGTCCGTCTAGTCAGGGCTATGGTTTTTCCAGCAGTCATGTATGGATGTGAGAGTTGGACTGTGAAGAAGGCTGAGCACTGAAGAATTGATGCTTTTGAACTGTGGTGTTGGAGAAGACTCTTGAGAGTCCCTTGGACTGCAAGGAGATCCAACCAGTCCATTCTGAAGGAGATCAGCCCTGGGATTTCTTTGGAAGGAATGATGCTAAAGCTGAAACTCCAGTACTTTGGCCACCTCATGAGAAGAGTTGACTCATTGGAAAAGACTCTGATGCTGGGAGGGATTGGGGGCATGAGGAGAAGGGGACGACAGAGGATGAGATGGCTGGATGGCATCATTGGCTCGATGGACGTGAGTCTGAGTGAACTCCGGGAGTTGGTGATGGACAGGGAGGCCTGGCATGCTGCGATTCATGGGGTCGCAAAGAGTCGGACACGACTGAGCGACTGAACTGAACTGATACAGGTTACAAGGGTGGTATTATAATGTATCAAGAGATAAAACTGATCTCAGAGGGAGATAGAAGCCAGATCATGAAGGATGTTATACATCTTGCTAAGAATTTAGCCTTATTGTAAGAGAAGTGAATTATTCAGGCATTTTAAGCTGAGGTCTACGATGTGCTCAGATCTGTATTTTTGAAAGATGACTCTAGCTGCATTGTGAAGGATGGATTGGAGAGGGCAAGGCTGGACACAAAGACCAGCCTTAATTTTTCCAGGATTTGTGGCAGTGCCTTTTTGAAGAGTTTGGTAAATGGATGTGCTTGCTGTTCATTTCTCGTAGGATGAAAAATATATCTTAATGATTATGCTGAGGAGAAATACGGTAATGCAATTTATTGACTAAAATGTTTTGGCTTTTGTTTTATGATCTTTGGAAAATGAATTTCACCCAAATAATAGAAAAATGTACTTGTGAAATACGTGAGTGGCAGGTATGTGTTCTGCAAAACAGGATGTGATGTGGGCTGAGCCATCCCTCTGAGAGCGGTCATCACTCCAGAGGGCAGGGAAAGGACGGATCAGCATGCGGCAGAAAGACTGACAGTGACACATGGGGTGTGAGCTCTGTAAGAATGAAGAGCCGCCGTACCCCACACTCTACCCTCATGAAAGCAGCCTTCACAGACCCTTAAGAAAATGAATCTGTTAAACAGATGCCTTCAGCCTGTCACTTGCAGACAAAGCTTCTTTTCTAAAACCCTTCTCAGAAAGGTTGATAACGGTTAAGTCTGGTGAGAGGAATAATTTGTCAAACTAATTTATTATTGTCTGAGAACTCTCTGAATAATACAGGACTCTAGGGGATGGAAGGCAGTCATCTCCTGGTGTTATCACCTCCCACAGACCTGGGTCTCTGTTTGCTTATTTGTTTTTGGTTTTGTTACATGCATGAGGCTAACATTGTTCCCAGTTCTGTGGTTCTGTGACTAATAGTCCATTCTTTGTTCATTTTGGAAATGAGAAAATGTGAGCCCATGTGTGGGAATGCTAGGTTTCCAACAGGATTCACTAGGGAAAATTGGATCTGGAAGTGAAAGCTATCAATAAAATGGGAACTGGATCGGTAGTTTGGCTGTGAATAATTGGTAGGAGCCACAGGGAAAGGACAACCCACATTAGGCTTTGAAGGCAGCCGTTTATGCCTCTCTGTTCCTCCAGAAGAGCCTGAAACCCAAACCCAAACCACCAAGCACTGTGCAAGAACTTTATTTTCTACCTTTATAAAATAAGAAAAAAGCTCCTAGCCAAAATAAAGGGGGGGGGCAATTTAGCATTAACTCAATGGGAAAATTATTACCATTCCAAAAGTAATGGTCATTTTTCAAGAGAATGTGTTAAAATTCCTGTTTCTAGTGTAATGGGTATCAGGCTGCACATTTCTGAAAGAATCATTTCCCCAGTCACGGTAATAGCTGCATTTGTTAAACTATTACAAAGGAAAAAAGAAAAGAAGGAAGAAAGAAAATAAGGAAGGGAGAAATAGAGAAGGTAAAAGACCCCCAGGGATCCTGTTTTTAGGTCCTGGGCTGTGACACTGCAGCACACCAGCTCTCAGCCCCTTTTGTTGGTCTTGGTTTTCTGGCATGCATCTCATCTCCTCCATATTAACATTTCAGGATTAAAAAAAATAAATAAAAGTTCCACTGAATGCACTGCAGGAGAATTTAACAATTCCAGAAATTGAAGAAAACCTAAACAAAACAATTTCCTAATAGTCAAGGCAATACATATCATGACAATGAACATAAAAGAATTCTTATAGTGTGACAGAAAGAGGTAGGGGCTCTGAATCTGATACTTATTTCTGTAATTTTAGGGAAATATCCCACTTCCTATCACACTTTCTTACTCAGCCAGATGAGAAGATTGGACTAGATGATGTCTCTGTCCTTTTACGGATCTAAAATTCTATATATTAAGCGGGCACATTTAAATTCAGACAGTAGACATTTTTAGTGCCAGGTTTGGGGGATAAGATCCTTACTTTTGCATAACTCACATTATGCTACAAGTGGTTCTCACTTGTCTAAAATGAGTAGCATTTGTTTCTGAAGCACATTAACATAATCAATGCAAAGGCTTTGTGGTGAAGTATGAAAGGGAAAGTGTTAGTCACTCAGTCGTGTTGGACTCTTTGTGACCCCTCAGACCATAGCCCAGTGGGCTCCTCTGTCCATGGAATTTTCCAGGCAAAAACACTGGAGTGGGTTGCCATTTCCTTCTCCAAGGGATCTTCCCAACCCAGGGTTTGAACCTGGGTCTCCCACATTGCAGGCAGGCTCTTTACTGTCTGAGTGACCAGGGAAGATAAGACACATAGATATGAGGTTGTAAGTATTCATTCAGCCTGTGCTGTTGACCTGCTGGGGACGGAGTGTTAGAGTAACTCAACAGATATTAGTTTGTGGAGGCCTGTTTATACATGTATAAACGTACTCTTTAATTTGCCATAAACTCTTCCGATGCTGAATTATACCCCCAACCATTCCTTCTACCCGTGAATGTATTTTCAGCACAAAAATTCATTGAATTCAATCCTGGAAGGTCAAGTGCTTGATTAGATGATTCAGTAAGGACAATTTTATGTACTTTCCTCCTGGTTCCTATCAGGAGTGCTAACACAGGTGGATAACAGTGTTCTTATCCAAAACCCACAATAACTTCACCATACTGATCAAAGTCTTTTTCCCATCCTTCCATTTTTAAAATGTTCAGACTTTCACAAAATGTCACTGGGCAATTTTTTTTTTTTTCTGAAAATCTTTTTCTGGGAAACTGCCTAGTACTCCATGTTACTGTTCTTCAAAAAGTCCACTTCATATGATACTACAGGCCTTTGGACTTTTCAACATTCCTTAGCCAGATGTTCAACAGCAAGTATTTTCTCAGCTGGGAAAAGGAAGGAAAAAAAAAAAAAAGTGAAACTTGTCAACAGTGGTGGGAATTATCAGTATCAATGAACACTTATTTTTTACTTTGGCATGGGAGTTGGCAGAAATATTTGAAATATGAATCTAGGTCCTATCCCTAATATACCTTAATAAATTCCAGCTCTGCGGTACCAAATGAAAACTGATACTAAAAACTACAGAGCGTGCAAAAGTACGGAATATATTCAGAAGTTATTACTATTCATTCTACTTCCAATCATAGGTTCACTGAACCTCTATGTGATAAATGAAACTTCAGGATATGTTTGCATTGACATTTATGAGTTTCAAGAATAAATGACCTGATTTTTTTGGAGAGGCGTTCCCCAGGGGGCTTAAAGGTAACCGAAATATCTTTGGCCCAGAATACTTCTTAAGTAGCTTTGAAGCCAGAAAGTTTAATTGAATTTGAAAACCCACTTAGGAACAAAAATCTAAAGACACTTTGGGTATTGAATTATGGGACTAAGCCAAATATTTCAAAAATATTTAACTTTAAATGAAATTTTCACTCATTTGGCTGGTTAATTAAATATGATTTTTTTCCTCCTGAATTTCCCTGAGAAGGACAGAACTCTTTGAATGCATGGTATTACAAAGAATACTAAATAAATTGGAATACAAGAGGCCTTTGGTTTGGGGCAATTTTGTAAAGTAACAGTTTTCTGTCAAGGAAAGAAATATATCACTTCCTTTGATCTGGTTTCTTGAAGTTACTGAGGGCCATTTTTGGTCTCTCCAAGTCTGGATGGTCACTTATTCTCCAGGGAGAGTGATTTGGAAAGGAAACAGTGTACTCTGCTGTTTTCTCCCAAGGTCCTCAGACTAAAGTATTCTTAAGTAGGATTTATCAAAGCAGGACTGTTTTAACTCAGGATCTTAGAATTTAGACTTGTGTTTTTTCAACATGGAATCTCTTCAAACCTGGTTCATCATATGGAAGAAGCTCATCCTTAGTGATGTGATGTTATCTTATAATTAAAAACTAAGCTTTTAAGATACAGCAATCAAAATCAGCATACCAGGGTATTGTGAGTCATTGTTCGTTTCTCTCAAATAATTCTTTCATTTGAAATTTTGGCACTTTAATTTTGAGAATATGGCATTGGAATGTATACTGACAGGTTAGTTGAAAGTTGAATGTTAAAAATCTAAATCTTGGAAAATTTTTTGTGTCTAGTTGAAAGAGCAGTCTCAACCCATAAAATAATAATATCACTATGCGTGTGTGCTAAGTTACTTCAGTCGTGTCCAGCTCTTTGTGACCCTAAGGGCTGTAGCCCACCAGGCTCCTCTGTCCAATGGATTCGCCAGGCAAGAATACTGGAGGGGGTTGCCGTTTCCTCCTCCAGGGAATCTTCCCCACTCAGGGATGAACCCACATCTCTTATGTTTCCTGTATTGGCAGGTGAGTTCTGTATGACTAGTGCCACCTGGGAAGCCCAATATCACTATGGACTTATTTTTTTTTCCATTATGGACTTATTTTGGGGATGATAAAACCTTTAAGAATCTTCTCTTTAGTTAAATAAAAATGACTTTTTAAATATGAAGGTTAGAAACAAATAATCCTGTCTTGAATCAACAGGATTCATGCTACTCAAGTTGCAAGGTGTAGGGAGAAACAGACCAGCAAGTCAACTGCCTGGTCAAGTTGTTCTTAAGGTAAAAACTGAATGTAGGAAATTACTACTTTTCTATTTACTCTCTTCCTCAGTAGGGGGAGTTGCTTTCATTATTGTTTTATATTTATTTCCCAATACCCATAGAATTTATATAACTTAAGTGGAAAAACTAGGGTTTTTTTTTTGGAAAGAAATTGACAAAATATTTGGGAATTTTTCATGATTATATCAGCCACTCTTGAAGTAACTCTAATGTCTGCAACTTGATTGAAAAGGAATTTTTCAACCCAAACTGAAGCACCTAAAATCAGTAAAGTTGGATCAGAGCATACTTTTATAATGCTTTGATATTATCATTGAACTGGAAGGTACTCAATTCACGCACCAATAATTGAACATTCATTTGCAGTCCACATAAAACTGAAGCCTAATGCCTTATTAGAGGGGCCTCTGAACCATTTCCCAAACACCTTTCAACTTCAGAATTGGTCCAAATGCAAGAAGCCAAAAGTACGGAGTGTCCTGCCAGAAAAATCTCTTTGCATTTCTGTTACTGAAAACCACTAGACTTAAAACAAAGAAATCTTCTGAGGGAAATTGTAGAGGACTTACCACCCAAATACTGGACCAAATAAATGAGCCTAAGATAACATTTTGAGTGAGGATTATTTGCCTACCAGCAATTACAAACATCTCCATTTACTCAAGGTGATGGAGAACTGATAATGTAGAGCTAAAAATACATCAAATATACAGAACATTTATAGATGCTGTATATGTATATGTTATAGTATATAACACATATGATATAAAATAGAGCTACATACAATTATTACTGACCATTTCTCCTAATATTACCTGGTCCCAAACTGTAACTGTTTACAAAGTTGCCCAGTTACTAGCATCCTTAGCTGTCATTCAAAAATGCAGGTCTTTCCTCCCTTCTCATTTCTTTCCTGAGAGTTTCTGATTTAATAGGATTGGAGAGGGTCCCAAAAACATGTTTTAAAAAGATCTCAGAGTAGTTCTGAAGAGAAACCAAATTTCCTATGTCTTCACTTAGGCCACCTGTTAGTTTGGGGCCTCAGCTTGTTCAGAGAGTAATGAGGCCCCAAATAAAGTGAAAAAAGTACCAAATACCAGGGTGGGTTGCTTTAAGACTAATCCTTAGTATTTGCAGTTATATTTGTAGGTGTTTCCAATGTAGACAAAAGAAGAACCCCAAATGGTTATAGTTACACTAAATGAGGAATCTGTTCCTAGAGCTGTTGTCAGTAGAGTTCAATCTTGAAAGAAGCTGGAAATTTCTTCTTAGAGAAGCATGTCAGACATATAAACTGAATTCCAGTATTCTTGCCTGGAGAATCCCTATGGACAGAGGAGCCTGGTGAGCCGCAAAGAGTTGTCGGACACAAATAACACAACTTACCACATACACACGCCTATAAATTGAAAGCTGTCAATTAGGAAATAGCAGAGATCGGGGTCCAGCTTGCTAAAAGAGCATGGAATTCAGGTGTCCTGGAGGACAAGGTATCAAATGCTAGAACTGCAACTTTCTGATATCTTTTACTTCCTCAGGAAATTCTATTTTTTTATTACAAAAGTAAAATTTGAAAAATAGGAGATATCATTAAAAAATTAGAAAATAGAAAAACATCAAAAAGAAAATGTCACTAAACTCATAATCACTCCATATTTTCTGATATTTCCTTTCTGTTTTAAAACATGTATATCTATATCTCTATATTGAAACGCAGATAGGTATTTACAAAATTTTAAGGCCAAAAATTGTGCAAGTTTATCTAGTTAACATCATTACTGAATAAAATGTTTCAACTGGAAAATGACCCAATTAAGTTAGATAAGAGTAGCTGACGTTTACATGTTGCTTGTAAGAGGTACTGTGCCCTTGCCACATGTTAATATAAAGCTCTAACTCTTCAGAATAGTGATGTAGGTACTCTGTGATTTCCCATTTTATTGATGAAGAGAGGAGGTGCAGAGGGTTTGAGCCGTTTTGCTCCTATGAGGTAGCAGAAGCAGGATTCTAGGCCTGCTGGAGAGTCATTGCTTTTAACATTCATGGAAAGCCTATGAGGTGAGAGAGGGCAGAGGGTGGCTAAGGGCTTGCAATTCCCTGAGATGCTCCTCTGCGCCTGCCTTTCTGTCTTATTAATAACATAAACATTTACATGGTGGAAAGTTAATTAAGAAATCCCGAGGTTCATTGGAGATATGCTGTGATGCTACAAAACCAGCTTTAGAAACCACTGATTTCAGTGTTTCTATCAGGCTGGGTTTTGGCCTCAGCTTTTATTCCTTAAACATGACAGAAGAGAAAAAAGAATTTCACGAATAGCTAACAAATTTTACCTGTGGCAGATTTCATCTCCTTTACTCAGTAAAATGGCTCTGATTTTTCTCTTTAGATCTGAAAAATGACTTTAAAAGATTCCTGCAAAATTCTACAAGGCAAATTTCTAAATTCATGTCAACAAAAAAATATCTTTCTTTCCCCCAGATTACTTTAACAGTTGGATACTTGGTTCTGAAAAACAGTCAGGTTTAATTTAGGCTGTAAATTAAGACAAGAGAAATTTTAGAGCCAATAGAGTTAGCTATTTTCAGACAGTCTTCTCGGCTTTTGTGCTCAGTTGAGCTTTGCTAACACAAAGCTCGCTCTCTCCCTGGGTAATCAGCCATCTTAATTGCTCAAGCTTCTACTGAAGGATATCTGAAGTGACCAGACCCTAGAGGGGCAGAGTCATAATGAAGAATGTTTATTGCTCTTCTTATGTCCTCATTGTTCAGTGGCACACAGAAGCATCTCTACATTTTAGTATCATGTAATCAGCATCAAATTATTTTCTCTGGAAATCTTGACCCTATTACTATTAAATCACATGCAGACTGTTAAATGATTTACAAGCTGCCCAGCTTAGCTTCGTATTTTACATCTCTCTGGTGATTGCATTTTCATTTTATAACAGCAAACTTCTCACAGGTCAAAGAAACCATCCTCTCAGGGAGGTCAAATTCTCTTTCACTTCACATTCAATTTAATGAAACAGGATAGGAAAGCACTGTTTCTGAAGCATCATTCCCAGTGCTCAGTAACATGGCAGCCCTGTACTCTTGAGGGATGGAAACCTCTAAGCTGACATCTGGTGTTGGATGATTTCAAACACAAAGGAAACCCACTTGTTCTGAGGCTGCTGTGGAGGCAGCTGGTCTGCAGAGTTAAACAAAAACATAAAGATCACACTTGCCCAACTTCTGAATTAAAAAGAAAAGGAAAAACAAAAAAGAAAAGAAAGAAAAAAATAGTTGGAGGGGGGACATCTGCCCAGCATCTGTTGTTAGAAACTTTGTCTTTCTGATGAGCTTCAGACTGTGTTCCTAGAAGTGCCAGTTTACCAGGCAATAGTGCTAAGACCAGGATAATATGAGATAACGATAATATGGGACAATGAAGTAATAACAGAGGGAAACTTGTCCCTTTCCAGGTAAAATCTTGCCCGTCTAAGATACAGATCCAGTTTTGGTTTTGGGTATGTATCAAGACCTCTGGCTTCATAAACCCTTGTTTTAGTCTCGGGTTCCTCTCCAGTAGTCTCTTCCATATCCTCAGCACATAGTTTTCCCTACTTTCAAGACCTTGCAGAGTTCTTCGCACATAGTTGTTCAATAAAGGACTTTGGAAAGATACCTAACCCAATAAAATTTGTCACATACTTCAGAAAAACTTTGATGTTCTCTTAGATCTCTTTTCATTTTTTTTTTCCATGGAAAGTTTCCAACAATCTGTAATTTATATTGCATTTGGAAAAAAAAAACTTTGTTTACTTTTATGTATTTTATTATAGAATATTTCAAACATAAAAGGTAGAGAACAGTTTAATGAATACCCACACACCCACGAGCAAACTTTAAAAAATGTAGCATTTGCCATACTTGTTTTAGATATATTTTTAGAAAGAAGCAAAAACACCCCATATACTGTTGAAGCCCCTACTCCTCTGAGTCTACTTGCCTCCTTGCCTCCTTCCCTTCTGCAGAGGGTGCTTCTACACAGAGGTTGGTGTATATCATTCTCATGAATGACTCATCCATATATACTTACTCTTTTTACTATACAGGTTATTATTTTTTACCATTTCATTTTAACATATATATATGACAAATATTTTACTAAGTATACATTTATTTATAAAATCACTGGTGATATACTATACACTTTTCAAATTTTCTTTTTTTCATCCAGTGTTATATTTTTCAAAATTTTTTCATGCTTCTTCACCTATTAAATAGTTAAAGATCACTGCTTCTCCAACTCTGGAAAAGAAGTTTGTTCTTTTTTAAAATATTCAGTCTATCATGAACCATATATCTAATTAAATATAATCAGATCAGATCAGATCAGTCGCTCAGTAGTGTCTGACTCTTTGCGACCCCATGAATCACAGCACGCCAGGCCTCCCTGTCCATCACCAACTCCCAGAGTTCACTCAGACTCACATCCATCGAGTCGGTGATGCCATCTAGCCATCTCATCCTCTGTCGTCACCTTCTCCTCCTGCCCCCAATCCCTCCCAGCATCAGAGGCTTTTCCAATGAGTCAACTCTTCGCATGAGGTGGCCAAAGTACTGGAGTTTCAGCTTTAGCATCATTCCTTCCAAAGAAATCCCAGGGCTGATCTCCTTCAGAATGGACTGGTTGGATCTCCTTGCAGTCCAAGGGACTCTCAAAAGAGTCTTCTCCAACACCGCAGTTCAAAAACATCAATTCTTCAGTGCTCAGCCTTCTTCACAGTCCAACTCTCACATCCATACATGACTGCTGGAAAAACCATAGCCTTGACTAGACGAACCTTTGTTGGCAAAGTACTGTCTCTGCTTTTGAATATGCTATTTAGGTTGGTCATAACTTTCCTTCCAAGGAGTAAGCGTCTTTTAATTTCATGGCTGTAATCACCATCTGCAGTGATTTTGGAGCCCCCCAAAATAAAGTCTGACACTGCTTCCACTGTTTCCCCATCTATTTCCCATGAAGTGGTGGGACCAGATGCCATGATCTTCGTTTTCTGAATGTTGAGCTTTAAGCCAACTTTTTCACTGTCCACTTTCACTTTCATCAAGAGGCTTTTGAATTCCTCTTCACTTTCTGCCATAAGGGTGGTGTCATCTGCATATCTGAGGTTATTGATATTTCTCCTGGCAATCTTGATTCCAGCTTGTGTTTCTTCCAGTCCAGCATTTCTCATGATGTACTCTGCATATAAATTAAATAAACAGGATGACAATATACAGCCTTGACGAACTCCTTTTCCTATTTGGAACCAGTCTGTTGTTCCATGTCCAGTTCTAACTGTTGCTTCCTGACCTGCATACAAATTTCTCAAGAGGCAGATCAGGTGTTCTGGTATTCCCTTCTCTTGAAGAATTTTCTGCAGTTTATTGTGATCCACACAGTCAAAGGCTTTGGCATAGTCAATAAAGCAGAAATAGATGTTTTTCTGGAACTCTCTTGCTTTTTCTATGATCCAGCAGATGTTGGCAATTTGATCTCTGGTTCCTCTGCCTTTTCTAAAACCAGCTTGAACATCAGGAAGTTCACGGTTCACGTATTGCTGAAGCCTGGTTTGGAGAATTTTGAGCATTACTTTACTAGCATGTGAGATGAGTGCAATTGTGCGGTAGTTTGAGCATTCTTTGGCATTGCCTTTCTTTTGGATTGGAATGAAAACTGACCTTTTCCAGTCCTGTGGCCACTGCTGAGTTTTCCAAATTTGCTGGCATGTTGAGTGCAGCACTTTCACAGCATCATCTTTCAGGATTTGGAATAGCTCAACTGGAATTCCATCACCTCCACTAGCTTTGCCCGTAGTGATGCTTTCTAAGGCCCACTTGACTTCACATTCCAGGATGTCTGGCTCTAGGTCAGTGATCACACCATCGTGATTATCTGGGTTGTGAAGATCTTTTTTGTACTGTTCTTCTGTGTATTCTTGCCACCTCTTCTTAATATCTTCTGCTTCTGTTAGGTCCATACCATTTCTGTCCTTTATCGAGCTCATCTTGCATGAAATGTTCCTTTGGTATCTCTGATTTTCTTGAAGAGATCCCTAGTCTTTCCCATTCTGTTGTTTTCCTCTATTTCTTTGCATTGATCACTGAAGAAGGCTTTCTTATCTCTTCTTGCTATTCTTTGGAACTCTGCATTCAGATGTTTATATCTTTCCTTTTCTCCTTTGCTTTTTGCTTCTCTTCTTTTCACAGCTATTTGTAAGGCCTCCCCAGACAGCCATTTTGCTTTTTTGCATTTCTTTTCCATGGGGATGGTCTTGATCCCTGTCTCCTGTACAATGTCACGAACCTCATTCCATAGTTCATCATGCACTCTATCTATCAGATCTAGGCCCTTAAATCTATTTCTCACTTCCACTGTATAATCATAAGGGATTTGATTTAGGTTATACCTGAATGGTCTAGTGGTTTTCCCTACTTTCTTCAATTTGAGTAATAAAAAAGGATTATTAGAAAAATGTGATAAAACAAAGATATGTTAAAACACAATTTCCACATTTAACAGATAAAAATGACTCTAAGTTGCTATGAAAGTTTCTTTAGAGAACGAATAGTGAATAGTACCAAATAGTTTGCCAACTGACCCTTGTGGAGAATAATTCTTCCTACCTGCTGTGGGGATTGCATTGTGACTTTTTTGCAAAGAGTACAGTATGGATGGGAGTGGGAGGGCATGAAGGAAGAATTTTACACTAGCAAAATCTGACAAGTGCTAGCACAGCTAGGTGATCCAGGAAAACATCCTCTGTGATGTCATGTTGATAGCATGTGTCCTTGATATGATGTGATAAGGACACTTCACCTTTGTGATCTTTCTTCTCAAAACACATAACCACACTACATCCATGGAGGGGAAAAATTGGAAATACCCAATGAGAGACATTCTAAAAACGTGACCAGTAAACCTCAAAACTGTCAAAGTCATAAAAACAAGGACAGTTTGACAAACTGTCACAGTCCAGAGGAGCTTAATGAGACGTGATGACTAAATGGAATGTGGTATCCAGGATGGGGTCCTGGGACAGAAAAGGGATATTAGATACAAGCTGAGGAAATTCAAATAAAGTGTAAGTGAAAGTGAAGCGGCTCAGTTGTGTCCGACTTTTTGTGACCCACGAGGCTCCTCTATCCATGGGATTTTCCAGGCAAGAGTACTGGAGCCGGTTGCCGTTTCCTTCTCCAGCAGATCTTCCTGAGCCGGCGAGCGAACCTGGGTCTCCTGCATTGCTGGTGGACTCTACTGTCTGAGCCATAAGGAAGTTGTGACTGATAAACACAGTAATATAGTAACCATAGGGAAATCGAGTCACCACACGCAGCAACTCTCTGTAAATCTAAAACTATTCTAAAACAAAACATTAACTTTTTAAAAAGGCTTTTGAGAAAATTTAATATAACTAGGGAAATAGCATTTATGTAAATATGTCTAGAAAATGAAACGAAACAATTGACCATATACCTAAGCCTTTATTTTGGGATTTTCTCTTCTGATTCATGATTTATATGTCTCCTAATGCAGTACCACACTCTTAATTATATAGTTTTATAGAAAGTTGTGTAGTTGTGTAGTAGTGGAAGTCCTCCAACTCTGTTCCTTTTCAAAGCTTTTTTTTTTTTTTTTTGGTATTCCAGGTCTTTTGCTTTGACACTTATTTTTTGATCACCATCAATTATTTTCAAAAAAGACTATAATGATTTTTTAATAGAGATTACATTAAATAGATGTCAATTTGGGGAGACCTGACATCTTAAAAATATTGAGTTTTATAATCCATGAATATAGAATAAGTTTCCATTTTGTTACAGATCTTCTTTAATTGCTTTCTGTACTCTTTTTATATTTCCATGTACAGGTCTTTCACTTCTTTTATTAAATTTATTCTTTAATATTTCATTTTTATATTATTGGGGATAAAATTGTTTTATTGGTCTCAGTTTTTTATTTTTTTTGCTAGCATTATGAAACAATTGCATTTTTAGTTTTGATTTTTGCATCCTGTGGCCTTTCAAACTTGTTTACTGATTCTGGGTTTTGTTTTACACTTTTGAGGTTCCTTAAGATTTTCTACACAGAGGATCATGTTATTTGCAAATGAAGACAGCTTTATTTCTTTTATTTCCTGATATGTGTTTTTAATTTATTTTTATGGCCTGATTGAACTATTTAGAACCTCTCACACAGTATTGAATAGATGTGACAAGAGCAAGCATCTTCTTTTTGTTCCTGATCTAAGAGTGAAATCATTCAAACATTCATTATAAAGAATGGTTGGCTTTTCATGGTGCCCTTTATGAGACTGAGAACATTCCCTCCTATTACTAATTTGTTGAGAGTATTTTTTAAATTGTAAGTGGGTATTGAGTTTTTCTTTTCAAAAGCTTTTCTGATTCTGCCGAGATGGCCAAGTGACTTTGTGCTTTATTCCATTGATATTGTGTATTACACTATTTGATGTTCAGGATGTTAAAGCAATTTTGTGTTCTTTTGGAAAATCTCATTTGTACATGGTATATAATCCTTTTGCTATGTTGTCTAGATTTGCTAATATTTTATAAAGGATTTTTGTATCTATATTCATTTAGGATGTTTGTTTACAGTTTTCTGACCTCAGGATGAATTGGAAGTTTCTTCCTTCTTTGAAAGAATGTGATGGATTGGTATCATTTTTTCTTTAAATGTGAGGTAGAATGCTTAGTGAAGTCACCTGGATCTGTTCTTTTCTTTGTGGGAAGCTTTTTAATTACTAAGTTCATTCCTTTACTTGTTATAGCTTTATACAGATTTTCTACTTTTTGTTATATCTCTCTTGGTAATAAATATATTTGTATAAATGTGTCCATTTCATCTAAGTTGTTTAATTTGCTAACATAAAGTAGGTTGCAATATTTTCTTATAACTATTTGAACTTCTGTTGGAGAATTACTAATGCCCCCTCATTCATCCCTAACTTTATTGATTTGTATCATCTTTCTTTTTTGCCTTTGTCAGTTTTTTGCCTATGTGTCTTTATCAGTTTTTGTTGACTTTTCAAAGAACAAATTTTGGTTCCATGGATTTTCTCTTTTGGTTTTCTATTTTCATATTCATTGATTTCAGCACCAATCTTTTATTTTGGGTTTGATTGGCGCTTCTTCTTTCTTGAGATGGAAGCTTAATAATTTTGTATCTTTATTTCTTTCTAATGTAAGTGTTCAAAGCACTCAGTTTCCCTCTACGAACTACTTTTGCTGTATTTCCAAGTTTGGATATGTTATGTTTTCTTTTTCAAGTAATTAAAGATATTTTCTTATATTCATTGTGCTTTCTTATTTCATCTTTGGGTTGTTTATAAATGTGTTAATTTGAAAATATTTTGGATCTCTCAAAATTTTTTCTGCTGTTAATTTCTAATTTAATTTTATTCTGTTCAGAGAACATACTTCATCTGACTTCAATTCTTTTAAATTTATTGAGACATCTTATGTCCTAGACTTATGGTGTATTTTGGGAAATGTTCTGTTTGTCCTTGAAAAGAATGTATATTCTGCTGCTTTGGGGTAGAGTATTGTAAAAATATCAGGTCAAGTTGATTGAGGTGTTCAAATCTTCTATAACAGTATCGATTTTCTGCCCAGTTGTTCTGTCAATTGCTGGACGTAGAGTATTGAAATCTCCACCTATGATTGTTGAACTGTTGATTTCCCTTTTCAGTTTTGTCTATATTTGGCTTATGTATTTTGGGGCTCTAATATTAGGCACATATACATTTATAACTTCCACATATAGTGACCTTTGTATCAAGCAGTGTCCTTCTTTGTCACTAGTAATATTTCTTGTCTTAACCTCTGTTTTCCCTGAGATTAGTGTAGCCATTCCAGCATTTTTATAATTACTCCAGTACTCCTGCCTGGAAAATCCCATGGATGGAGGAGCGTGGTAGGCTCTTCCATGGGGTCGCAAAGAGTCGAACACGACTGAGCAACTTCACTTCATTTTGTAGGGTAGATTTTTTTCACTCTTTTACTTTCAACGTGTCTCTGTTTTTTTTTTTTTGGACGATAATTGCTTTACAATATTGTGTTAGTTTCTGCTGTATGACCGGAGAAGGCAATGGCACCCACTCCAATATTCTTGCCTGGAAAATCCCATGGACGGAGGAGCCTGGTGGGCTACAGTCCATGGGATCGAGAAGAGTTGGACACAACTGCGAGACTTCACTTTCACTTTTCACTTTCATGCATTGGAGAAGGAAATGGCAACCCACTCCAGTGTTCTTGCCTGGAGAATCCCAGGGACGGGGGAAGCTGGTGGGCTGCCGTCTATGGGGTCACACAGAATTGGACACGACTGACGTGACTTAGCAGCGGCAGCTGCTGTACGACAATGTGAGTCAGCTCTAAGTATACATATATCCTTTGCTTCTTGAGTCTCCCTCCCAGCCTTTCTCCCACCCACCCCTCTAGGTCATCACAGAGCACTGGACTGAGCTCTTTGTGTTGTACCGCAGCTTCCCACTAGTGATCAGTTTCACACATGGTAGTGTATATATGTCAGTGCTACTTGCTCAGTTCATCCGACTCTCTCAAATTATGTCTCAATTTGTTGTTTATCATGGGTCAATTTTTTTTTATGGTTCTGCAATATTTGTTTTTAACAACTTTGTTGAGTTTCATGCTTTTTTTGGGGGGGGAGAGGATTTTCCAGTGTCTTCATGCTGCCACAACCAGAAAGCAAAGCCTTCTGTTTTACCAAAAATAAATAAATAAATAAATGAATAAAAAAGAGCTTCCTGTAAAGAAGTTAAATAATACATAGAAGAATAAAGAATAAAAATCAATTCCTCTCTATTTCAATTGTAACTACTATTAACCTGTATGAATACTTTTTCATACTCTTAATGCATTACCATGTTATTTTAAGAACCACACATTATGTTACTGAGTCCAAGCTCCCTCTGCTCACCCCGCGATAGGCCAATGAATCCAAAAGAGGTGCTGAGACAAGGAAGAGACTTTAATCCGGGAGCCAGCAGACTGAGAAGATGGCAGGCTAGTGCCTCAAAATAACCATCTTATTGGGGTCTGGATGCCAGATTCTTTTATAGATTAGAGATGAGGGAAGGTAAGGAAGTAAAGTAAAAAGGCCATTAATCTTGCAAACCAGAGAAGGCAATGGCACCCCACTCCAGTACTCTTGCCTGGCAAATCCCATGGACGGAGGACCCTGGTAGGCTGCAGTCCATGGGGTCTCGAAGAGTCAGAGACGACTGAGCGACTTCACTTTCACTTTTCAATTACATGCATTGGAGAAGGAAATGGCAACCCACTCCAGTGTTCTTGCCTGGAGAATCCCAGGGACGGGGAAGCCTGGTGGGCTGCCGTCTATGGGGTCGCACAGAGTCGGACTGAAGCGATTTAGCAGCAGCAGCAGCAGCAGCAATCTTACAAACATCTCCTAGAATGGCAAACCTTAGGCAGGGGATGTGTTAATTTCTTCCTTCCTGCCATCCACAGGTGGATAGGAGTCTGAGCAAAGGCACTTCAGTTTAACAGTCAGGCAGTGGGGCAGGATTCTCTGAGGCAAACCATTCTGTAGGATTATAATAACAAAAGCAAGGAAGAGCGTGTCAAAAAAACAGTTCCAACATGGAATCAGAATTGGCTTCCTCCCCGCAACAATTACAGAATGTTTTAGGAACTGTTTTGGTTTTTTTTTTTTTCACCAAGATAGGGGTATTTCAGTATCAGTGTGAATAGATTTATATCATCCTTTTTAATGCCTGTACAGAATTCCATTTTATGACACAGTTTTTCTACAATTTATTATGCAGTCCCTCACTGAGGAGTTTTAAAATGGCTTCTTTTCTTTCTCATTTTACAAACAATAGTGTGATAAATGTACATCTTTGCACATTTGTCTAGGTATCTTATCAGAATAAACTTCTATAGGAAATACTATCAGTAATCAGAGTGTGATCATTCTGACTTTGAGGACATTTTGTTACCCTCCAATTTATACCCCTCCCGTCACTGTATATGGATAGCTATTTCATAAGATTCATAAGTTCATTATTTTTATGCTTGCCAGGCTAATGATTTGCACTGATAATTTGTTCTTGCTTTTGTTTGTATTTATTTGATTACTAATGCTTCCTGGTGGTTCAGATGGTAAAGAATGTGCCTGCAATGCAGGAGACCTGGGTTTGGTCCCTGGGTTGGGAAGATCCCCTGGAGAAGGAAATGGCAACCCACTCCAGTATTCTTGCTTGGAGAATTCCGTGGACAGAGGAGCCTGGTGGGGTCACAGAGAGTCAGGCATGACTGAGCAACTAACAATGCTATTGAACATTTTTTGTTTCTATTGAATATTTATATTTCTTTTTCTGTATGAATGTCCCATTTTCTGTTCTTTGCCCATTTGTTTTCTGTTGGTATTATTTTTTGTTAGGACTCTTTCTCACTTGCCATGTCTTTTATCTATTTCCCTTTCCCATTTTTTTTTATGTCTTCAACTTTATATTTCTTCATTTTTTGGCCTTAAAAAATATTTTTATAGCGGAGCACAGGCTATGTAGTCCAAATGCTGTGGTTCTAATTTTAACTGGCCAATTATAAGCTATGTGGTTATAGAAAATAAGCAACTCCATGCCTCAGTGTCCTCAGATGTAAATTGTGAATAATGCTAACACCTAGCTCATGGGCTTCTCTGGTGGCTCAGACGGTAAAGAATCTGCCTGCAATGCGGGAGACCTGGCTTGGATACCTGTATTGGGAAGATCCCCTGGAGGAGGACATGGCCGCCCCCTCCAGTATTCTTGCCTGGAGAATCCCCATGGACAGAGGAGACTGGCGAGCTACAGTCCACGGGGTTGCAAAAAATCAAACATGACTGAGTGGCTAAACACATAGCATAGCACCTCATAGACATTATGTGAATGTTAAGTGTTATAATAATTGTAAGACATTTAGAATACTGCCTATACTGTCCATCAGCAGATGAATGGATAAGAAAGCTATGGTACATATACACAATGGAATATTACTCAGCCATTAAAAAGAATACATTTGAATCAGTTCTAATGAGGTGGATGAAACTGGAGCCTATTATACAGAGTGAAGTAAGCCAGAAAGAAAAACACCAGTACAGTATACTAACGCATATATATGGAATTTAGAAAGGTGGTAACAATAACCCTGTATACGAGACAGCAAAAGAGACACTGATGTATAGAACAGTCTTTTGGACTCTGTGGGAGAGGGAGACGGTGGATGATTTGGAAGAATGGCATTGTAACATGTATAATATCATATATGAAACGAGTTGCCAGTCCAGGTTCGATGCATGATACTGGATGCTTGGGGCTGGTGCACTGGGATGACCCAGAGGGATGGTATGGGGAGGGAGGAGGGAGGAGGGCTCAGGATGGGTAACACATGTATACCCGTGGCAGATTCATTTTGATATATGGCAAAACCAATACAATGTTGTAAATTTAAAAAATAAAATAAAAAAAGAAAAATGTAAAAAAAAAAGAATACTACCTATAAATTATTAATGAGTCTTAGCTATGATTATTGCTATGTAATAAAATCTATAATTTTTTTCTGATAATCTGGCTTTCATAGGCAGACTTCACCTAAAATTTTGTGATCTAAATGTGCTTGTGAAGGGAGGAGGGGCAAGGTAGGGATATGGGTTAAGAGACCCAAACTACTATGTATAACATAAACAACAAAGACATATTGTACAGCACAAGGAAATAGAGTCATTATTTTGTAATAACTTTAAAGAGAGTACATCCATGAAACATTGAAACACTATATTGTGTACTCGAAACTAATATAATATTATAAACTAGCTGTACTTCAATAAAAAAAAAGTCAGAAATGTGTGCTTGGACACTCTAAGGTTTTAGATGTATTTACTCATACTTTGTTCCAATGTTAACACTTATACACTTATTTAGTCAATTTATTTGTATTTATTTTGGTCAGTGAGATGTGTATCAAAAGTTTACTTTTTTCCAAAAAAATGAGCATTTTGTTCATAATCTATTTTATGAAATAATTACCAAATAATAAGAATTTGTTGCAGAGTATATTTTATCTTAGTAATTTGAAATGCCTGCTTTTTTTTAACTTTTTATTTTATATTTAAATACAGTTAATTAACAATGTTGTGATAGTTTCATGTGTGCAGCAAAGTGATTCAGTTATACATATACATGTATCTGTTATTTTTCGAATTCTTTTCCCATTTAGGTTATTACAGAATATTGAACAGAGTCCTCTGTGCTATATAGTAGAACCTTGTTGGTTATCCATTTTATTTATTTATTTATTTTTAAATGTTTTATTTTGTTTTGGGGGTATAGTGATTAACAATGTTGTGATAGTTTCAGGTGAGCAGTGAAGGGACTCAGTCATACATATACATGTATCCATTCTCCCCCAAACTTCCCTTCCATGCTGCTACATAACATTGAGCAGAGTTCCATGTGCTATACAATAGGTCTTGTTGATCATTCATTTTAAAGATAACAGTGTGTACATGTTATACATTCCAAATCCCCTAACTATTCCTTCCCCCGATCCTTCCCCCGGCAACCATAAGTTCAGTCTCTAAGTCTGTGAGTCTGTTTCTGTTTTGTAAGTAAGTTCATTTGTGTCACTTCTTTTTCGATTCCACATATAAGGGATGTCATCCGTTATTTCTCCTTCTTTATCTGACTTCCTTCACTCAGAATGACAATCTCTAGGTCCATCCACGGTGCTGTAAATGGCATTATTTCATTCTTTTTTAATGGCTGAGTGATACTCCATTGTATATATCATCTTCAGAATTATCAATACTTAGCACAAGAGATAGTTGCCTGAAAATTTACATGTTAATTATTTAGAAAAGCTGCGTGATGTATAAATGTTTTGATGCATATTAGAAGCTATTTTAATCATTATTGTGAAAGAATAGTTTTATGTCTAGACGGATAGACTAGGACAATAAGACCCTCCAGTGAATTATACTCTTGTGTCCATGCCCCTTTGCAATGTCAATTTCTTAGCCCTCATCAAGAATTGGAGTCTGTTTTCCCACCTCTTAGATTTGAATAGGGCTGCATCTTGCTTTGACCTAAAGTATAGTATAAGGGACCTTGTATGATTTGTATGCCTGTATCCTAAGAGGTGTTAAAATGTCTACTTTCACCCCATCAGTAAATGTGGACAGAATACTTGAGGTGCCTTGGGTGACTGTCTTGGATACCACTAGATCCACGAGTGAAGTCACTTTGGACCATCCATTCCCAGTAAAGCTCTCAATCCCAGAAACTGCTTGAGTGACCCCAAGTGAGATTAGAAGAAAGACTCTCCAGTGGGGTGCAGCCCAAACTGCAAATCTGTGAGCCAATAAGTGTTATTTTATGTCTCAGTTTTATTCCTTTGAAATGTCACAGTAGTTAACTCTGACTTTAGTTTCTCATTTTATTTTAAAATTAAATAATTACTTCCATTTCTCAAATGGGACTTTGCATTCTTCAAGAATATTTTACTTTCTTTTCAATAATTTCTGTCTGAATCTATACTTCAGTTATCATTCTGGCAGCACAGATGTCTATGAAGATATAGAAAAAGATGAAAAGTCACAATAATACTTAAATAGAAAATTGACAAATTTTTGGGTGATCTGTGAACATTTTTTATACTAATTAAATAGGGGATAGATCTATATTTAGAGCAATTGGTGGCTCACCTGTGCTTCACCCCAGCCATCCTGGTCATTTGTAACTAAACGACAACCAGCCCTACGGCCAGCCATTACACCCTCCCTGTTCCATCAGCTAGAAAGCTGGTATCAGTACCAAATGATCATTCTTCTGCCCAGAAACTTCATAGTCTTTATTGCAATATAAATTTAGGTTGATTACAAAAGATGAATACAAACCTCTAATGCTTTAGGAAATACACCAGAATAAAATATGATAATCAGCACTTTCAAATTAGGAGCTATTATTTTCAGGTAGCCAAGTCTATTTAATCATGCTTCACTATTATGTATAAGATGTTTTTCTCAAGAGGGAGGTCAGGTGGTCTGGTATTCCCATCTCTTTCAGAATTTTCCTCAGTTTATTGTGATCCACAGAGTTAAAGGCTTTGGCATAGTCAATAAAGCAGAAATAGATGTTTTTCTGGAACTCTCTTGCTTTTTTGATGATCCAGTGGATGTTGGCAATTTGATCTCTGGTTCCTCTGCCTTTTCTAAAACCAGTTTGAACATCTGGAAGTTCATGGTTCACGTATTGCTGAAGCCTGGTTTGGAGAATTTTGAGATTTACTTTACCAGCGTGTGAGATGAGTACAACTGTGTGGTGTTTGAGCATTCTTTGGCATTGCCTTTCTTTGGGATTGGAATGAAAACTGACCTTTTCCAGTCCTGTGGCCACTGCTGAGTTTTCCAAATTTGCTGGCATATTGAGTGCAGCACTTTAAGAGCATCATCTTTCAGGGTTTGAAATAGCTCAAACTGGAATTCCATCACCTCCACTAGCTTTGTTCATAATGATGCTTTCTAAGGCCCACTTGACTTCACCTTCCAGGATGTCTGGCTCTAGGTGAGTGATCACACCATCGTGATTATCTTGGTTGTGAAGATCTTTTTGTACAGTTCTTCTGTGTATTCTTGCCACCTCTTCTTAATATCTTCTGCTTCTGTTAGGTCCATACCATCAGAAAACAACAGTTAGAACTGGACATGGAACAACAGACTGGTTCCAAATAGGAAAAGGAGTTTGTCAAGGCTGTATATTGTCACCTGCTTATTTAACTTATATGCAGAGTACATGGTGAGAAACGCTGGGCTAGAAGAAGCACAAGCTGAAATCAAGATTGCCGGGAGAAATATCAATAACCTCAGATATGCAGATGACACCACCCTTATGGCAGAAAGTGAAGAGGAACTCAAAAGCCTCTTGATGAAAGTGAAAGAGAAGAGTGAAAAAGTTGGCTTAAAGCTCAACATTCAGAAAATGAAGATCATGGCATCCGGTCCCATCACTTCATGGCAAATAAATGGGGAAACAGTGGAAGCAATGGCTGACTTTATTTTTCTGGGCTCCAAAATCACTGCAGATGGTGATTGCAGCCATGAAATTAAAAGACGCTTACTCCTTGGGAGGAGGGTTATGACCAACCTAGATAGCATATTGAAAAGCAGGGACATTACTTTGCCAACAAACGTCCGTCTAGTCAAGGCTATGGTTTTTCCTGTGGTCATGTATGAATGTGAGAGTTGGACTGTGAAGAAGGCTGAGCATCGAAGAATTGATGCTTTTGAACTGTGGTGTTGGAGAAGACTCTTGAGAGTCCCTTGGACTGCAAGGAGATCCAACAAGTCCATTCTAAAGGAGATCAGCCCTGGGTGTTCTTTGGAAGGAATGATGCTAAAGCTGAAACTCCAGTATTTTGACCACCTCATGCGAAGAGTTGACTCATTGGAAAAGACTTTGATGCTGGTTGGGATTGGGGGCAGGAGAAGGTGACGACAGAGGATGAGATGGCTGGATGGCATCACTGACTTGATGGACGTGAGTCTGAGTGAACTCCGGGAGTTGGTGATGGACAGGGAGGCCTGGTGTGCCGCAATTCATGGGGTTGCAAAGAGTCGGACACGACTAAGCGACTGAACTGAACTGAACTGATTATGTATAAGAGATGCTCTGAAGTGCAAGATTTTAAGTAATTTCCCATATAGTTTTTCTTCTGTGCTATGCTCCTTTGTTGGCATGTGACAACTGCCAAAATATAAAAAATATTTTATTTCAGAGTTTAGGAAAAACGATAAAAAGCTTCAGGTAGTCAAGAAGAAAATTAAGACCAACACATAAATGAGTTGGCATGGCAACTTTTTCTATAGCTTCATAGACATTTCTGTTGCCAGAATGATAAGTGAAGTATAGATTCAAATAGAAATTATAGAAAAGAGAGTAAAATATTCTTGAAGAATGCAAAGTTTCAGTTGAGAGATAGAAGTGATTATTTAATTTTAAAATAAAATGGGAAGTTAAAGTCTGAGTTACCTACTGTGGCATTTCAAAGGAATAAAACTGAGGCTTAAAATAACACATAAATGAGTTGGTGTGGTAAAGAAAAACCTTTACCATGGAGTTAGTAGTAAAGAACCTGCCTGCCAATGCAGAAGTAAAGAGACATGGGTTTGATCCCTGGGTCGGGGAAGATCAGTTGAGGAGCAAATGTCAACCCACTCTAGTATTCTTGCCTGGAGAATCCCATTGTCTGGGGAGCCCAGTGGGCTACATACAGTCCATGCAGTTGCAGAGTCAGACATGACTGAAGTAACTTAGCACACAGCACATATAAATGAGTAGCTTGGAATTTTCCATAAAGTAGTTTCTGAAATGAAGACAGTCAGGAAGACTGACCTCCCGCATACCTAAAACAAACAAACAAACCGAAACCTAGGCAATAAACAAAATTAATAATGACAAATGGTTTGGCAACAGCTATAGAAAAGAAGGAAATGGCAACCCAATCCAGTATTCTTGCCTGGAAAATCCCATGGACAGAGGAGCCTAGTAGGTTACAGTCCATGGAGTTGCAAAGAGTCAGACGTGACTGAGCAACTTCACTTTCACAGAAAAGATGGTCTAGTAATTCAAATGTAGGCTATGGTGTTTGAACTTCTGTGTTGGATAAAAAAAGAAAGTAAATTGGCTGGAATTAAATACCCCAGATTGAAAATTTCTCAGTTCTCCAATTTTCAGTTAATACAATTATCTTGTATTTGTTGTTGTTCAGTCACTCAGTTGTGTCCAACTCTTTGCAGCCCCATGGGCTGCAGCATGCCAGGCTTCCCTGTTCCTTCACCAGGGAATTTGCTCAAACTCATGTTCATTAAGTCGGTGATGCCATCCAATCTTCTCATCCTCTGTTGTCCCCTTCTTCTCCTACCTTCAATCTTCCCAGCATCAGGGTCTTTTCTAATGAATCAGTTCTTCACATCAGGTGGTCAAAGTATTGGAGCTTTAGATTCAGCATCAGTCCTTCCAATGAATATTCAGTATTGAGTTCCTTTAGGATTGACCAGTTTGGTCTCCTGGCAGTGTAGTCCAAGGGACTCTCGAGAGTCTTCTCCAACAGCACAGTTCAAAAGGATCAATTCTTTGGTGCTCTTGTATAGAGAAATATTATTTTTATTTCTATGTTATAGAAATCTCTATACAAGATATAATATTTAAAATAGTGAATGTAGTCCTGCTCTTTATGACAGGCTTGATGTTTCTGATTATTTTTCTAGATGTCAATCATGAGAAAGTTCTTTTTGTAATTTATCTGTGAAAGTATCATCCCATATTCTTCTAGATAGAGAGGAGATGGTAATGTGTTTTTTCTAATCTCACTAAGAAAAACCTTTAGGGGACCATAAAATAATTAGATGGTTTAATTTGATTTTCTGCCACAGATGCTTTTCCCAGCATCAAATTGCACACCGTTCTCTCTGTTTGTTTAACATACTAAGAGAGTTCAGCAGTAGGATAGGGGCCAGGACAACTGCTCCAGTCTATGGAACCTATATGCCTTCCTTTCCCACCCCTCCAACATTTTTCATGGTCCATGAATCAAAATCCTTATAAGAAAATGTGAATCATATAACATGGCATGACCCCTCCTTCCCTAGGGATATGTGTGTGTGTATGAAAGTGTTTATAATGGATGAGTATGTATATCTAAACCGGTGCACAAGAACTCAGAAGAATTTCTCTTGCAACTTAAGTTTGTGTAGCATTTTGTTATTTGCAAAGTACATTAACATCAACCATCTTGTTTTACATTTTCCTACCTGGAATGTATTTTCAGGAAGTAATTGCCTCACACTTTGGAGAAATGACTGTGAATGGGACAGGCTTAAGTGACATATCCACGGTTACAGGGACACTTGAATCTCTTTACCCAATGGAGTGCTGGCCCAGAGACAGAAAATTGTTTCATGATACCCAGTGGGTGAAATTCTCCTCTCTTTACTACTTTTTCTTGGAAGTACATTTCTTTGAGAAACATGTCCAGTGTAACCTGGGTAGCATTATATAGAAATATGTAAGGATTAGATTTACTACTATATAGCATATATTTTATTATTATTTATTTTTAATGAGTACTAATACCCATTAAAAATAAGGTTCTTAAATGCCATTGTCTTAGGCAATTTTGAGAGAGTTCCAGTATAGTACACTGCACTCTTTCCTACTAAACACATACACATACTATACTCACACACACAACATATATACACTATATAGTGTATCAGAAGTTAATAAATATTAATCAGTCAGTAATTAAGCTGTTTCAGATTAACTATTCAAAGAAATACCTAATTTAGTCTAAAATAAAAATATCAGAATTAGTGTTGCCCCCTATCCATCACATACCTTTTTTTTTCTTTCATGGAAAAGCATTTGGATTTTGATACTCTAAATGTTTTTTGAAAATGTTGATAAACACAAGCTGTACTTGGATCTGGGTGACAGACATGCTTTCAACAAATGGAGTTTTTATTCAAGAATGGACTTTTTCCAAAAACCATTCAATCTCAGGCCTTTTGCTGCAGGTAGGGTTCAAGCGAATGCACGAAAAAGAAGAAGGGCCCCAGTACCCAAGGGATATTGTAGTTTCTTTAAAATCAGGCCGCTCTTACTTCCTGTGAAGTTCATAAAGTCCTGCTCCCTTTGCTTAATCATCCAGAATGACACCTGCTGAACAGATTCTCTTCTGCTTCTTTGCTGCTCCGACACTGCCTCCGGCCAGGCTTGTCAGGAATATTAAGGATGGCTTTACTGGCCAGAACTCTCTTCCAAACTACAGAGGAAAATTCCTTTTAATTCTGTGGAAAGGCTTCTCTCCTGTTTCAAATTCAACATGAAAATATGTTTCTGCTCCTGGCAGTGCCATCTGCTTGGTGGCAGAGGGCTCTGAGATACCCAAGAGCACTATCTGTTGTTCCTGTGCCCTGGGAAATGAAGGCATTTCTAATGTCAGCAGTGGTGCCCTGGCTGAGTTGCACAGGAATGACCCGTTGCTGGAGGTGATGTCTCTTACTGTCTTGTTACCAAATTAAGTCATATGGACCCTGCTTGGGCTCTAGCCCAATAGGCAAGATGAGGACATAGTAATTAGATAAGCCTCCTTTGGCCAGGGCAAGGTAACAATGTGTGCCAATCTTGAACACCAGATGTTTTTCTACTTCAGGGCTGGCAGGGCAAAGTCAGCAAGAGCTTGGAGTCCAGGGAGGTCTGAAAGGTTGCTTTGGGTGAGGATAAGACTTGCTATCACTGCCAGTAGACGGATGTCTCCTTCCTGCCTCAGTGCACCTGTCCTCTTTGCCATCTTATAGACGAACAGTCACAGGTGATGAAAGAGATGATAGAAAAATGTACATACAACTTTTAGACAAATCATTGGTCACATAAGTAGGAATGATTTCATCTTCTGTGTGGGTTGGATGTAAAACACCTTTTTAATTTTAACCATTATTGTGAGCCAGCCTTGTGGAAGTGGGAGAGAGCCATCTGTTCCAGAAAGGTGATTATGAATAACACATAATGAAGCTCCCTTTGGCCAACACTGATTAGGGCAGAATTGCATGGTGATCTTGACAGCTTGGAGATTGGGAAAACTGAGTCTGCATAGAAACTCTCCCCCTTACTACCATTGTAACCTCAGATAATTATTTAATCTCTTTTATATCTTTGTCCCTTTATCTGCAAAATGAAGATACTCATATCTGCTTCACAGAGTTATTGTGAGGATTAGATAAGAAAATGTATATATAGCACTGTGCCTTGCACATAATGCATGTTCAATAGATGGTTGCTATCACAAGAACTTGGGCATAAGCAAGATTTATTACTGATTTAAGAGCTCACTTTTAAAAACATTCCTGAAACCTTTGTTATTTGCTATAAAACTTAATATAGACACTAATAATGTGAACATTTCTGTCTTATAATGTTACTCTGAGTTACTATGGGACTCTCCAACCCTACATTTCTTTCTCCTTTCCTAGTTCCAAGCTTCTGCATGTTTTACTAAATCCCGCCAAACCATGACTACTTCACTTTGAGAAAGGGTCCATTTGCAATCCTACTCAGTGTCTCAAGGTTCTGATCTCTGAGAACTTGATTTTCTACATCCCCTTTGCCAATTGTTTTCTTTTTTTAATTAATTGAATAGTTGACTGTGCCAGGTTTTCCTTGCTGCACATAGGCTTTCTCTAGTTGCAGTGAGCGGGGCTGTTCTTTAGTTTCAGTGCACAGGCTTCTCACTGTGATGGCTTCTCTTGTGGAGTACAGGCTCTAGAGTTCTTGGGCTTCAGTCATTGTGGCCTGTGGGGCCAGATGCAGCTCGTGGACTCTAGAGCACTGGCTCAGTAGTTGTGGCACATGGGCTTAGTTGCCCCATGGCCTGTGGAATCCTCCCGGTCCAGGGATTGGAACCAAGTGCCCTACATTGGCAAGAGGATTCTAAACCACTAGACCACCAGGGAAGTCCCAATTATTTTCAAAGTAGATGCGGCTAATGGGTGACAAACCTGGGAAATTGGAGGACTAGGGAAGGGAAGACAGGTTACTTCTTTGCCATCTCCCTGGGCTTTGGATTGCATTTCTAGCATAATCGGAGTCTCCGTAATTCCATCTCTTTCTAGAAGTCCATTCTGTGGCCACAGTTTCCACCGGGCAGATTTCTGCCACAGCCCCAGTTCCCATCTGAATTCTGACTCCATGAGCGACTGCTCCTCTGTGGATTTGGCCTCTGTCTGGATGGTCTGTATTCAGACCTTCGATGTGCACAAAGATGAAAGCTTGTGTATGTGGCCCCCTGATTGCATAAGAGAGTCTGGTTTTGTTTGTTTGTAGCATCACCTCCCTTGTCTCTGCAGCTCTAGAATAACTTTTGGCTCTGGCTAGTGACAGTAAACTCTGAGTATCCTCACCTTTCCCTCAGTGTCTCTAGCTCCTACTCCTTTGTAACTAGTGTCCTATGTTAGTAACCTCTATTGGACTACTTGGTGTGGTTTCTCCTCCTGACTAGACCTGACTGATTCAATCATGGTGATTCCACAGCTGTTTTCTAAGCAACTAACCTAGTGGAGAAATCTGATTTTTAGTTGAGCTTTGGATCTGAGAGGACACTTACAAAAATAGGTATTGGATTATGACTCATTTCTTTTTTTTTTTTTAATTCAAGAAAGCTAAAAAATTCCTGCTCTAAACTTTGTGACTAACTGATTTTGTTAGCAAATAGCTATATAGTAGAGATTTTGTACAAATAGCTATATAGTAGAGATTTTGTGCTGGAGACCTATAGGTAAAAAAGTACAGTGAAGTCCAACACATAGCTGCATGCCCACAGGAGGGAGAAAAGACTTTTATTTTCTTCCTTCTTACTGTTCGTGCCATAGTTCCCAATATTTAGGAGTTTGAAGTAGAAATAGTTTCAAGTTTATTCTAAATAAAAGAGCTTAGAATTATGAACTAAACCTAAAATGTATGTATTAAGATTTTTGTATATTTTTGTATAAGATTTATGTATATTTTTTCAATTTTTTAAACTCTTAATTGTATATTGGAGTATAACTGATTAACGGGCTTCTCAGGCGGCACTAGTGGTAAAGAATTTGCCTGCCAGTGCAGGGAGTGTGGGTTTGATCCCTGGATCGGGAAGATCCCTTGGAGAAAGAAATGGAAACCCACTCCAGTATTCTTGCCTGGAAAATTCCATGGACAGAGGAACCTGGTGGGCTACAGTCCATGGGGCTGCAAAGAACTGGACACAACTAAGTGACTGAGCACCATAGCTAATTAACAATGTTGTGATAGCTTCAGGTAGATAGCAAAGGGACTCAGCCATACATATACATGGAAAGATGGTTTATTTTTGCTTTGTCCTTCATTCATATGGTTCCTCCAGGTCAAATAAAGAAAAGAATAAACAAAAGAAAATTCCTCCTAATCAAATATAAAAAAGATAACTAATAGTAGCAAGCAAATTTTCTGCTTACTTGCAGGGAATTTCATAAAATAATTCTGATATTTCGAACTTGCTGCTTAAGTCAGTGCAAAAGAATCAATCTTATGACTTCCTTCACTTTACAGATCATTTGTAATTTGAGGGGAAAATAGCTGCCCAAAGGAAAAAAGGAGGCTTGAATTCTAAAGTTTAGGAAAGTTGTATTAGCTAAACATCTCAAATAAAACAAAACCAGACTCTCTTATGCAATCAGGGGGCCACATACACAAGCTTTCATCTTTGTGCACATGGGCTGCATTCAATAGGAAAGAGAACGTGGAACTCTCAAAGCGTCCTGAGACATATGTCTCTGTTTAATTTCTTGAATTGATTCTTTTCTGTTTCCCATACTTATTGGAAAAATATCACCATTCCATCAGGGTTATGGGACTTATCTAAAGCTGTGAAATATCTGTTCTGATGGCTTTATATGACCACTATGTTAATGTAAATAAATAAATTTATTCAGTCAACATTTCAGGCAAATGTGCACTAAGGTAAGCTAAGAATTATCTTAGTTGGCACACCTGGTGCTTAGTAATTATTAAAAAATATCACAGTTTAGCAACAATAATGGAACTCTAATTTTTAAAAAAGTTATTGAGGAAGGAAACATACACTAATGAGAGCATTTCTTAAAATTGTCTGTCAAAGTAACATACCCATAAAAGTGAGTCAATTAGGGAAAAAATGTAGTGTTTTAATGACACAGAAAGAGTTTGCAAAGGAAACTGGATCCAGGACTTAGACAGCTTTGGATTCCATCATTATAAAAATGTAATATAGTAATGGAAACATATATTTAAAGATTGATGCAATTATAAAGGAAACTAGAAAGCATCATATGAGAAAAAGAAAATTAATGCAATGCTTATTTATTTATTCAAAGGACTATATTTAAAATCTGTTTTAGATTTAAAGAAAATTGAGCAGAAAATAACAGAGGATTCCCAGATAACCCCTTTTATCCTGAATGTAGTTTCCCTTAATTATTAACATTTTTCTTTCTTTTTTTTTTTTATTCTTTTTAAGTAAAAATTGACATTGAACCTGGACTGGCATCTCGTTTCATACATGACATTTCACATGTTTCAATGCCATTCTCCCAAATCTTCCCACCCTCTCCCTCTCCCACAGAGTCCATAAGCCTGTTCTATACATCAGTGTCTCTTTTGCTGTCTCGTATACAGGGTTATCGTTACCATCTTTCTAAATTCCATATATATGCGTTTGTATACTGTATTGGTGTTTTTCCTTCTGGCTTACTTCACTCTGTATAATAGGCTCCAGTTTCATCCACCTCATTAGAACTGATTCAAATGTATTCTTTTTAATGGCTGAGTAATACTCCATTGTGTATATGTACTACAGCTTTCTTATCCATTCATCTGCTGATGGACATCTAGGTTGCTTCCATGTCCTGGCTATTATAAACAGCGCTGCGATGAACATTGGGGTACACGTGTCTCTTTCCCTTCTGGTTTCCTCAGTGTGTATGCCCAGCAGTGGGATTGCTGGATCATAAGGCAGTTTTAGATTTAAAGAAAATTGAGCAGAAAATAACAGAGGATTCCCAGATAACCCCTTTTATCCTGAATGTAGTTTCCCTTAATTATTAACATTTTTCATTGGTGTGGAACATTTGTTACCACTGATAAGCTTATAGTCACACATTGTTATTAACTAAAGTTTATAGTAACATCAGAGTTCACTGTTTGCATTATATATTCTGTGGGTTTTGGCAAATGTATAATGACACTTATTCGCTGTCACAGTATCATTCAGAATAGTTTCACTGCCCTGAAAATTTTCTGTGCTCCACTTGGTCATCCCATCTTCCCTTCTACAAGCCCCTGGCAACCACTGATCTTTATGTTGTCTCCGCAGTTTCACCTTTTCAAGAATGTCAGAGTTGAAATCATATAGCATGCAGACTTTTCAAATTGAATTATTTCACTTAACAACATGCATTTAAGATTCCTTCACATCTTCCCATGGCTTGATAGCTCATTTATTTGTATTGCTGAATAATATCTTGTCATACAGATGTGCCATGAATTATTTATCCATTCATACTGAAAGACATTTGGTTGCTTCCAAGTCTTGGCAATTATGAACAATGCTGCTATAAACATTTATGTGCAGATTTTTGTCTGGACGTAAGTTTATAACTTATTTGGCTATTTCTGGGATTTTTAACATTTATGACAAGTTTATGGAAAATATGCCATAAAATTTATGTTAGGTGATTTAAAAATATTAACTGAACTGACAAATTTCTATAATATATACATGCAAATTTACCTAGAGAAGAATTTGAAGATCTGGATAGTATTATAATAACTAAAAATTGTATCAGTAACCAAAGATATTCCCACTAAGAAAATTCCAAGCACAGTTTCTCTACCCATATGTTCTAGGAGTGTTCACAGAACAAATATTTCAATCTTAATTATACTATTCCAGGGTGCTAAAAATTTTTTATGAAGCTTGTGTAATTTCAATACCAACATGTAACAAAGATAGTAAGGAAACAAAACATTGGAAAATTTTATTTATGAATTTATGAAGCAAGGATACAAAAATCATAAATAATATGCTTACAAAGAGAATTTAGAACATATATAAAGCATAATAGTATAATCTACCATGACAACTTTGGGTTTATTTCTGGAAGATAAACTTGAATTAATGTTAAAATGTATCTTAATATAATTTGCCATACTACAAGATTAAAGAAGATCACAAAATTACCTCACCAATTGCAGAAAAAGCACTCAGTAAAATGTAATCTTCACTGATATTGCTGTCCTTGGCAAATTAGAACCAGAAGGGAATTACCTGAACTGACTCAAAATCAACAATAAATTTTATATAGAGTGAGGAGAACAAACTGAAAGCTCTACTTCTGAGTTTGCAAAAAAAGACCAAGATTCTAAGTACTAACTTTTTATTCAATATTTTATCAGAGTTTCTAGACAGTGTTATCACAAGAAAAAGAAATATGTTTAATGACTAAAAAGAACAAAAATATAAAAGCTTATTTGCAAATCATATAATTGTGTACAAGGAATGGCCATAGGTACCTACAAGTAAATTACTCAAAATTAAGAGGAAAGCAAAGTTGCCAAATGAAGTCTATATAGTAAAATCATTATTTTCCTATTCTGTGCTTAGTTGCTCTCTGTTGTCCGACTCTGCAACCCCATGGACTGTAGCCCATCAGGCTTCTCTGTCCATGGGGATTCACCAGGCAAGAATACTGGAGTAGGCTGCTATACTCTCCTCCAGGGATTACATTCATATACAACAGTAATAAATAGTAAGATTACAAACAAAAGCTGGCTTAAAACTTAACATTCAATAAATAAAAATTATGGCATCTGGTCTCATCACTTCATGGCAAATAGATGGGGAAACAATGAAAACAGTGACAGACTTTATTTTTTTGGCTTCCAAAATCACTGCAGATGGTGATTGCAGCCATGAAATTAAAAGACACTTGCTCCTTGGAAGAAAAGCTATAACCAAACTAGACAGCATATTAAAAAGCAGAGACATCACTATGCCAACAAAGGTCTGTCTAGTCAAAGCTATGGTTTTTCCAGTACTCATGTATGGATGTGAGAGTTATACCACAAAGAAAGCTGAGCACCAAAGAATTGATGCTTTTGAACTGTGGTGCTGGAGAAGACTCTTGAGAGTCTCTTGGACTGCAAGGAGATCCAACCAGCCCATCCTAAGGAAATCAGTCCTGAATATTCATTGGAAGGCTTGATACTGAAGCTGAAGCTCTAATCCTTTGGCCACCTGATGCGAAGAACTGACTCATTGGAAAAGACCCTGATGCTGGGAAAGATTGAAGGCAGGAGGAGAAAGGGATGGCAGAGGATGAGATGGTTGGATGGCATCACCGACTCAATGGCCATGAGTTTGAGCAAGCTCTGGGGGTTGGTGATGGACAGGGAAGCCTGGCGTTGCTGCAGTCCATGGGGTCGCAAAGACTCAGATAATGCTGAGCAACCAAACTGAACTGACAAACAAAAAATTTAAAGATATTATTTGTACTAGCACCAAGCATACAAATTATATAAAACATATGTAACACAATATGTTCAAGAACTCTATGAGGAGATTTAAAATATAAGTGAAAGATATTCAACAATACCTAAATAAGTGAAAAAATAAGTTACGTTAATTATCTTTAAGTGATTATAGATTCAGTGCAATCCTAGTCAAAATCATAGCAGGGTTTTTCCATAAAAATTGACAAGCTGATTCAAAAATGTATATGTAAATTCAAGAGACCACATAGATACAGTCTTAAAAAGACTTGCTCTTCTGTATATTAAGACTTATTGCCTGGATATACATATATAAAAATATGGAAACACTGTGTTGTGCTGCTGCTGCTGCTGCTAAGTCACTTCAGTCGTGTCCGACTCTGTGCGACCGGATAGACAGCAGCCCACCAGGCTCTGCTGTCCCTGGGATTCTCCAGGCAAGAACACTGGAGTGGGTTGCCATTTCCTTCTCCAATGCATGAAAGAGAAAAGTGAAAGTGAAGTCGCTCAGTTGTGTCCGACTCTTAGCTACCCCATGGACTACAGCCCACCAGGCTCCTCTGTCCATGGATTTTCCAGGCAAGAGTACTGGAGTGGGGTGCCATTGCATCAGGGACAAATTTAGTGTCATAGGTCAATTACACTTCTACAAACAAACAAGCAAAGAAACTCATAGAAAAAGAAATAAGATTTGTGACCACTATAGGTGAGGGTGTAGGAAGAGGGGAAATTAAAAAAAAAGATTTATTACAAATCTATATTAATTAAGACAATGTGGTATGGGTGTAGATAGACGGACTAATGAAAATGGAGAGCCCCAAAGTAGATGCACACACATATGTGCACGTATGACATGTATGACAGGGATGGCATGGGAGTTTAGTGGAGGATGAACAATATTTTCCATAAACTCTATTCAGACCACATGTATTTATATGAACAACACATCAGAATCCTAATTTATATCATACACAAAATAAAGCCTGGGTGAAAGGCAAAATTATTAACACATGAAAATATCTTCATGATGTCAGGGTACAGAATAATCTATATCTTTAACTTCATGTTGGTGTAGTAAAAAAGAGAAAAATATAATAGTGGACAGCCAACAATATTTATTGAATTGAACAGGCCATTTCTTTATGTGTTAAGATGTAGCCACTGTTTTGTACACTTTAGTCTTCTTTCCTTGCGTGAATGTGTGCTAAGTCGCTTCAGTCATGTCTGACATTTGTGACCCTATAGGCTGTAGCCGTCTAGCCTCCTCTGTCCATGGGATTCTCCAGGCAAGAATACTGGAGTGGGTCGCCATGCCCTCCTCCAGTGGAATCTTCCTGGCCTAGGGATTGAAACTGTGTCTCTTATGTCTCCTGCATTGGCAGGCGGGTTCTTTACCATGAGCACCACCTAAAATACAAAACACGGGACTTCGCTGGTGACACAGTGGTTAAGAATCCGCTTGCCAGTGCAGGGGACACGGGTTCCATCCTTGGTCTGGGAAGATTCCACAGGCTGTGGAGCAACTAAGCCCCTGCACTGCAGCTATGGAGCCTGAATGTTGCAACTGCTGAAGCCCACAAGGCTAGAGCCACGCTCTGCACCAAGAGGAGCCACTGACATGTAATCCCGCACTCCACAACAGAGTAGTCCTTACTCATGGCAACTGGAGAAAACTCGAGCAAAGCAGTGAAGAACCCGTGTGGCCAAAAATAAAATAAATACATAAATAACATTAAAAAAATTATTAAAACAAAACAATACAAAACACTTCAAGTGTGAAACAGTATACCAGTGATATCTTTGTAGCATTGTACTATAGGAAATACAAAATTTGCAAAAATGCCTTTTTATATGCATTGTGGTAAACTTATAGTCTTCAAATATCTAATAGACTTTTTTCTTTTTCCTGAGATATAATTGATTTGCAATTATAATTATATAATTATTATTTTTTGACCTTTGTTGGCAAAGTAATGTCTCTGCTTTTTATTTATTTTTTTTAATTTAAATTTATTTATTTTAATTGGAGGCTAATTACTTTACAATATTGTATTGGTTTTGCCATACATCAACATGAATCCACTGATTACAATTATTACAATTATATAAACTTCAAGTGTTAAACAGTGATTCAAAATTTTAAAGGCTATACTCCATTTATAATTATTGAATAATACTGGCTACATTCCCTGTGTTATACAATATACCCTTGTAACTTATTTATTTTATACCTAGCAGTCTGTACCTCTTAATCCCCTACCCCTATTTTGCCCTTCCTCACTTGCCTCTCCCTACTGGTAACCACAAGCTTGTTCTCTATCTGTGAGTCTGTTTCTTTTTTGTTATACTCACTAGTTTTAGTTTTTAGATTTCATGTATAAGTGACATTATATAGTATTTGTCTTTCTCTCTCTGCCTTGTTTCACTGAGCATAAACAAATACCTAATAGACTTTAAACATTCTTTGCCATTTACATAATATAACTGTTTCTATTTTGTTATTCAATTAATGTCACAAGATTGACATCTTATTTCTAAAATGTGAAAATAAAAATATATGAGAAGAAAGGGAAATAATAAAAATGAGATATATTTGTAGACCTCTGAGAATTGTTCTTCTAAGGAGTAAAACAACAAATTTGACTTACTTGTTTTAAAGACTATCTTTACTTCTAAAAAGCTACCAAAGCTAAGGTTATTTATTCCAATATAATGTTTTGTCTTCATAAAATATTGGGTTCTATAGCAAACATTTTAGCAAGAACAATTTTTATAATGTGTTCAGCTTAATATTGCAAAAGTTGCATTACTAAGAAACTGTGTTATCAAAAGCAATTGTTTAACAGGGAAAAGAGAGTTAAGGGTTAGAAAGTTTCCATCTTGCAATAACAAAGTGAATTTTACTATAGGAATTTCAACAATAATAGTGCTTTTTATGTATGGACTGAATGTTTGTGTTCCCACAAAGTGACTGTATTTGGATATAAGACCTTTAAGGAGGTGATAAATATTCAGTGGGGAAAGGTGGACCCCTAAACCAGTAGGGTTGGTTCCCTTATAAAGAAGAGTAAAAGACACCAGAGTTCACTTGACCATGTGAAAGAACTGTGAGAACATTAATTTCTGCTGTTTAAGGCACCCTGTCTATGGTATTTTGTTATGACAGACTGATGTGACTAATATAAGAGCTAAAAATGCATTACTGTAAAACCTAAACATCTCTCACTAAATGTGGCATTTATGACTGCCAGTATTTGCTCCATGATAATGGCCATTTCTATCATCAGCAGCAATATGATTAGTGTAGTTTCTTACAAACTATATTTATTTCATCCTTATTTATTATCATTTCATTAGTTTTTGCCATTTAACTAATCACTCCAAAACTTGGTGAATTAAAAATATATCCATTATTTTGCTCATAATCTTTAGTTCTGGTTTTAGCTGGGATCCTTAAGAGTTGACAGTTACCTGAGGGTCAGCAAGGCATATCTGTCTCTGGAAGTGGGTCTGTGGCTAACATCAGCCTATAAGTTTCTCATATTGTTTTGCTTACTTTTATCCCAATCATTAAGCTCAGTGTTGGGAAAACTGTGGGAATATAATAAATACTTGTTGGACAGATGATATTAAGACAGTGACCCTGGACTGTGAACTGCCAAAAAACATGGAGATCCTTCAGAGAGCTGACCAGGGTCACTCTTCAGGGAAGGTGTTGAGACCACTGAGAAACAAATGGGAATTACGTAGAAGGTCTTTGCTAAGAGTTAATCCTTTAAGAAAAACCACCCTGGAGCTGCTGGTAGCAGAGCCAGAGATGCTCTGATGGAAGGTTTTGTTGACAGGAATTGCCTTAATAAAGGCAGGAACTCATTGTTGAAAATCTCCAGTTCATCCCTTATTGTAGAATGTGTATTATGTGTTCAGTCACTAGGTTGTGTCAGACTCTTTGTGACCCCATATACTGTATCCCACCAGGCTCCTCTGTTCATGGTATTTTCCAGGCAAGAATACTGGAGTGGGTTGTCATTCCTTTCTCCAGGGGATCTTCCTGACCCAGGGATCAAACCTGCATCTCCTGTGTCTCCTGCATTGTCAGGTGGATTCTTTACCACTGAGCCACCTAGGAAGCCCTAAACATGTGTTATCTCCTCATTAAGGAGAGAGTCATATTTTGCCCCTTATAGTAGCACACGTGAATTTCTCACACAATCTAGTCTGTTCCTAATACAGTTATCTTGAAGCTAGGTAAAATGAAATGAAAACATTTTGAGTCAAAACTATTGTAAACACTATCAGGACAGTATTTGGGTGATATATATGAACTATGATCCAAAAGGATCATAACCAAAGTTTGCAAATTATTTTCTTATACATTATTACAGTGGATGCTTTAAACATCCTTTGTGAGGTGGATAAGTCAAGTGTTATTGTATTATGATTTCACAGGTATGTAAACAGGCTCAGAGGCTCATAGGACTTGTTCTATCTTAAGACCAATAATTAGGGAAACTGAGATTCAAAAAATATCTTAGGATTCCAGTCCAATTACCTTCCTCAAGGCAATGTTGCAATTCCAAAAGAAAAACTCAGTTGAAAAATAAAGGATGTTTCTCTTAGGTTTTGTTTCAAAGTCTAAGAAGTATAGTTGTGGCCCATGGGGAGAAAGTATTTATGTGAAGATATTTGTGTAACTCAACAGTCTATTTGCTAACTTTCTTTAAAAGAGACTTTGAAGGCAGACACTTGAGCCATGCTTGCAGAAAAATCCTTCAGAATTTCTTTTTTCACATTCAGCTTAACATCTATTTACAAAAAGGTTTAAGTTGAATTGATGGTAGTAATATGAAATTTTGGCCTGTATTTTCCAAAATTTTTCTCAAGTGAAATACATAATAATCTCTGAAAACCTTGCTTTAAACTTGCATTATTTTCTTAAGATCAAAGAAAAATTGGCATTATTTTTTGGCAAAAAAAAAAAAAAATGAAGTGACATTCCAAGCATCAAAGATGTTTTCAGTGTTTTAAAAATACAATTACACTATTCATCTGTTTTCCCTTTAGAACCAATCAATGTACCATGCATACCAGCTATGGTAGGTACTGTGCCTTGGATGGGATGCTAAAATGTAGTCTCAGTTGAAATAAATTGAAGTTCGTTCATTAGAGACTAAACACCACCAAGAGAGGAATCAGTTTCCTTTAATCTTTCACATAAAGAGGCACTCTTTAAATTCAAGTAAAGAATTTTGCATATTTATTATATTTTTGGATGATGGAACTTACACATGTACAGGCTAAATGTCTTTCTTTACAAAGAAAGTGTGTAGTAAATATCTACTTCTGCTATTTCCTCTAACAAATGACTACTCTAGCAAGCCAAACTCTCTAATAGTACAATTCCTATCTTCTTTTCTCATCCTAATAGTTTTCTCTTACATTGATTTGATGCTTCTATAAATGCATAGATCTCGGCATTCAAATGAAACAGCAAGGAAACTCCTCTCGTCCATGTCCAGTGTAAATTCTCACCCTGCATATTGGGGGTCGGATCACAAATTTCCCCTGGTTTGCTGGGACGTTCCTGGTTACAGTGATGAAAATTCTCACCCAAGAAATCCCTTAGGTCTGGGAAGAATAAATGGTTAGTAATTGAAGAGCTGTCAAACCTGGACTGTTGGTATTTTAGAGGGCTGATCTTAGCAGACTTTTTAATTTACTTTTTAACTTGTATGTAGTGTCATATTTTCCAAGGAGTTGAAAGTGTGCATGTGGGTGCGCGCGCGCGCGCGCGCGCACACACACACACACACACACACACACACACACACACCCCTTTTATCCAGATTAGTAATTGTTTAATTAAACTTTCTATATCATCTATCATCCATCTACCTGCATTTTAGAGTAGAAAGGAGATATGCCCCTTTACCAGAGAAGGCGATGGCACCCCACTCCAGTACTCTTGCCTGGAAAATCCCATGGACGGAGGAGCCTGGTAGGCTGCAGTCCATGGGGTTGCTAAGAGTCGGGCATGACTGAGCGACTTCACTTTCACTTTTCACTTTCATGCATTGGAGAAGGAAAAGGCAACCCACTCCAGTGTTCTTGCCTGGAGAATCCCAGGGATGGGGGAGCCTGGTGGGCTGCTGTCTATGGGGTCGTGCAGAGTCGGACACGACTGAAGCGATTTAGCAGCAGCAGCAGCAGCATACCACTTTACCTCTAAAAATTCAGTGGTTATTTCCTAAGAATGAGTACAGTCTCTTTTACAACCACAGTATATTCAGTATATTTGTTAAAATTGTAAAATTTGGCATTTATGCATACTCTAATTCATAGTACATATTCAAATTTCATTGAATGTTCCGTGATATCCTTTACAGATTTTCCTACTCTAAAATCTTATCCAAATTAAATGAATTTCATTTAATTATTATGTCCTGTTAGTTTTTCATGTCCTTTTAGTCTTCTTTAGTTTACAGTTTTACATTTTTTCCCTGTTTTTCTCATCCTTGAGATTTTTGAAAAGTATAAGTAGGTCTTTTATTGTGTAGAATGTTCCTTAATTTGGGTTTGTCTAGTTTCCTCATGATTAGATTCAGGTTTTAAAGTATTTAGGAAGGAATATCACTGAAGTGATGCTGTGTCTTTCTCAGTGTATTGTATCAGAAGCTACATAATGGTAGTTTATTCCAGTATTGCTGAGGTGGGGGAATGCTTTAGATTTTAATCCTCTAGTTTTAGCAGCTAAGGGATTTTCTAATGCCAGTATTCCATCCATATTAGTTAGTTACCTTTCTATTGTCATTCTGTTGTAAGGAGGGGTTCACCACTTGTGTTTTAATTTATATGAGGGACTCAGTGCTGTATGAAATTTATCATTATGATTGTCCTATTTGTGTGTGTGTGTGTTAGTTGCTCAGTCGTGTCTGATTTTTTGCCAACCCATATAGCTCACCAGGCTCCTCTGCCCATGGAATTTTCCAGGCAAGAGTACTGGAGTGGGTTGTCATTCGCTTCTCCAGGGGATCTTCCCAATCCAGGGATTGAACCCAGGTCTCCTGCATCAGAGGCAGATTCTTTACCGTCTGTGCCACCAGGGAAACCCTATGAACCACAGGGACTGAGCCACAGGGATTGTCCTATGGTCTAGCTTTATTATTTGATGTACCAGTAGCCCTATGGGGTAACATTTTCTGAAATATGCAGTGATCTCAGGTCCCTGAGTCTTCTGAAAACAGAAGCAAAATTCATCTGCTGCTGCTGCTAAGTCACTTCAGCCGTGTCCGACTCTGTGCGACCCCATAGACGGCAGCCCACCAGACTCCTCCGTCCCTGGGATTCTCCAGGCAAGAACACTGGAGTGGGTTGCCATTTCCTTTTCCAATGCATGAAAGTGAAAAGTGAAAGTGAAGTCCCTCAGTCGTGTCCGACCCTCAGCGACCCCATAGACTGCAGCCCTCTAGGCTCCTCCGTCCATGGGATTTTCCAGGCAAGAGAACTGGAGTTGGGTGCCATTGCCTTCTCCGGCAAAATTCATCTACTTCTTACCTTTTGCAAAAATAAGAGGAATAAGTGTATGATCAGAAAACACTTTTGAAAACTTCAGAGAAGAGACACAATGTACATTCCACAGGAAAATTCTTCCACAGCTCATCAGACAAGTGCATTGCATGTCTCCTACACTCAGCATGTCTTACCAGATGCTGCTTCATACAAAACTGCAGAGTTAAGAGTCCTTGGGAAAATATAGCTTCCACATCACCTGCCTGCAAGTGTTGTTCTTATTATTTCAAATGTTAATTGCATAGTTTTAAAGAAATGTTAACTGAATAGCTCGTGAGACTCAAAGAGCAAAACATAGCTAGCAACACACAGGTTATATATTTAAGATTCCTTTTTTTTTTTTTTTAATTTGCGATTCCTTTTGTTGTGTCATAGTTGATCAGGAGAGAGGCTTATACAGATAAGTCAGTTTGAAGACAATCAGTACTCATTTTGTGAATAAAAGAGTGGTTTTTCAGAATTGGTAAATTGACAGGCATTTATGATTTACTTCATTTTCCAGTGTGTTCTTAGTTGATAGGTTTTATATCCACAGACGTGCTTAATTCAGGAAGCAGGAGTGAACTGTAACGACTAAGTGACTTGGGCTGAAAAGCCCTTCACTTGGTCGATGTTATGGGTCTTTCACCTGTAGGTTGAAATAGAATAAGCTCATGACTCCTGAGTCCTAAAACTTGGGTCATTTCCTTGTATATGGGCATTTACAAGTAGTCATGAGGTGAAAAGTAATACTTTTAGTAAGAATACTGAGAACAGCTAATTACACCTAGCTGTAATATCTGGGAAACTCTACAGTTTGCTTGACTTATCTTTGGCTTTGTCTCAGGGACTACTACACATCCTGGTGCTACTCAGTTAACAGATACTTCAGTTTTAACTTCTCAATGCAGTAAAATGAAACCATTTTAAACATCATGACTTATTTTCTTAAGAGACCTGAGATATTTAAATAAATCCCTTTTCTACACTAAGATAGAAAACAGGATTCATTTCTTCATCAGTAAAATAAAGACCGAGTACATTATTGAACTAGATGAATTCTCAGTTTGCTTTCAGCTCAAAAAACACTATATTTGTAATTATGAAGTGCTTAATCATAAGCTTTTATACTTAGCACATTAGGCTTAAACTAAATTGAGGACAATCCTCTGTCTTTATCTAGAGACACTTTATAATAGGGATTTACGGTACAATCATCTGTATGACTTATACAGTTAAAATCTCAGACGGTAAAGCGTCTGCATGCAATGCGGGAGACCTGGGTTTGATTCCTGGGTTGGGAAGATCCCCTGGAGAAGGAAATGGCAATCCACTCCAGCACTCTTGCCTGGAAAATCCTACGGACGGAGGAGCCTGATACCCTACAGTCCATGGGTTTGCAAAGAGTCGGACACGACTTCACTTTCACTTTCTTAGGACTTGGAATTTCATTACCATTTCTAGTAGTTTATAGTTACTATATCTTCACTTTAAAGACATTGTTGGTCATATTTAAGAATCATCTGAAGATTACTCTGGTTAGGAATGAAAATCCCAGTGTATTGTTCCTGTAGGAAAACGCCATCTGCTAAGAGTGATTCCCTTTACGATCTTTAAGATGTGGATTCAAACCTTTTTTTTTTTTTTTAAACAACCTGCTTTAGCTCCAGATTGGCCGTGTTCTGTCCCATGGCCAACGGGCAGGAATAGAAGTGGAGGCTGTGCCTCCGCTGAACTTGAGATGACCTCACACTGACCTTGCGTCGCAGCCAATTGCGCTGGCTCTGCGACCTCAGACTGCTCCAGGGTCCTGCAGCCTGGTCTATCCATCGAGCTGGGAAAAGGGCGGTAAAGAAGGTAGACACCTGAGGACTTGGTGGTACTGTAAAAGCCTGAACCATGGAGGACCAGTAAATGGCAACACGCACAAGTGGAGAGTAGGTATGTATTTTAGAAACTGATCCACTCTGAAACTTGGGGGCTTCTGACAGATTTCTCTGTGAAGCATCTGTAAATATAATCTCTTAACGTTAAAAAAGTGCACTGTGGGTGACTCTGGCACTGTATGCATCCTCTTGTGTGTGTGTGTGTGTGTGTGTGTGTGTAAGAGTGAATGTGTGCATGCTCAGTCACTAACTTTGGTCCAACTTCTTGGGACCCCATGGATTGTTGCCTACCAGGCTCCTCTGACCATGGGATTCTCCAGGCAAGAATACTGGAGTGGATTGCTATTTCCTTCTCCAGGGAATCTTTCAAATCCAGGGATCAAACCGGGGTCTTTATGTCTCCTGCATTGGCATGCATGTATGTGTTATTTGCTCAGTCAGCTTGTACTGTTTGTGACCTCATGGACTGTAGCCAGCCGTCATGGGATTTTCCAGGCAAAAATACTGGATTGTGTTGCCATTTCCTGCTCCAGGGGATTTTCCCCACCTAGGGATTGAACCGGGTTTCCCACATTGCAGGCAGACTGCAGGCAGGTTCTTTACCACTCGTGCCACCTGGGAAGACATTCATCCACTTATACCTCAGCATACTGAAGTTTACCCACAAATTGACTTCCCATGAAAGATTCCATGGGAAAGAAGAAGCAGTCTTAAAGCAGTAGTCTCCAATGTTGAGAGGGAAACAGAAGAAAAAGAGAAAAAAGTAGTAGAGAAAGACAAAAAATCATTTGAAAGCAAAGGCAAACAGAGATAAAGATTGCAAAGAAATGGGGACTGGGTGATGGGTAAAAGAAGAAAGATGCTTTGAGGAAGACAGCTTGTATATTATCAGAAACTCACTTTATACTTTTTGAAAACTACTTACCCTAGAACTTTTCTGTTTCTAAAATCACCTCTTTTCTTTCCTTCATAATCACTTCTTCTTACTCCTGCCACCTTGTTTTATGGTACTACCTACACGCCAGTTTATGTAGATACCACAGAAGAAAAGAAGATAGCAGGGAAAGGGGAAGGGAACATACTGTGTGTTGGAAACTCTGTAGAACATCTTAATGATAAGTGTATTAGGTGTGTTTACATATGAGGAAGAAGCAATTTAAACAAAGATTGAAAAGATTCTAACTGGTTAGATTGATAAAAATGAATCGTGCAGCTTCTGGAGATTTATAAGGTCTTATTTAACTTTTAGTTTTGCTTGTAACCTCAACATTTTATTGGCATCTTTGAGACGAATGGTGTGTAGCTAGAACCAAGTTGATCTATTTGTGGATAATTATTAATAAAGAAGACTGAGTGCCAAAGAATTGATGCTTTTGAACTGTGGTGGGAGCAGACTCTTGAGAGTCCCTTGAACTGCAAGAAGATCAAATCAACCAATCCTAAAGGAAATCATTGAATATTCATTAGAAGGACTGATGATGAATCTCCAATACTTTGGCCACTTAATAGAAAGAGCCTCCTCACTGGAAAAGACTCTGATGCTCAGATAAATTGAGGGTAGGAGGAGAAGGGGGCAACAGAGGATGAGATGGTTGGATAGCATCACTAACTCAATGGATATGAATTTGAGCAAACTCTGAGAGATTGTGAAGGATAGGGAATCCTGGAGTGCTGCAGTCCATGGGGTCATAAAGAGTCAGACACAACTTAGCAACTGAACAACGTTATCAATATGTACACAATTTCTGTTTTAATGGCAAGTAAATAGTAAATTTGTAAAATAGTAAATCTGTCAATAGTAAAAGCCCCAATAAAATAGTCTCTCTCAAATATGCCAAGATAGTTTGTGCACCATACATTGTCCCATATTTTGCCTAATTTATTTTACCTTCTCCACTGGGGACCACCCTATTTCCAGTTCTTTCCTTTATTCTTCCCTCCCTCCCACCTCCCTCCTTTCTCCCCTTCCTCCTTTCTCTTTTCCCTCTGTCTCATCATTTCTTTCTCTCTTTTTCTTTCCAGATAATCCTAGTCATCTCTCTTTTTGGTTGAGTCATCACTCTTTACATCACCACTGATATGCTGTAGAAGGAGAACATCAGGAAAAGATTAACACATGAAGTATGATCCCCTGACGTATTGTAGTCACACAGTGCCTATTTTGAGGAATTGTGCAGAAGGTTTGGTCAATGTAACAATGCTCAGAATGTTTTCCTATTCTGGGATAATGAATGTTATCTCCAAGGTTGTGATTCAGAAATCTAACCTGTGAGGGCAAGTTCCTCATTACATTTTGATCACTGTGGTTACAGTGCTGTGCTTTATTTCTAAATCCGGGTAACCTTCCTTAGGCTATCAGAGATCATAAGAATTGCATCTAATATACATGCAGGTTTTCCAGTGTTTTTAGCAAGCAGTTTGGTTTAGAATGGGAATTTAAAATCACAGGTAATGCCACAGCTTTACAAAATCCAGTTGTTAATTCTTCCTCAGGGCTGTTGCACTGGGGCTTATCAAGGAGACACTGATTGGTTTCATTGTGGGGTCAGTTTTTAGTGTGGAGGTAGTTTTTCTTTAACATTCTCCTGGGAAAAGTCCCAATCACCCATGGGAAAGGAAACCACAAGTTTGGAAGGTCAGCTATCTCCTGACCTGGGGAAGGAAAGAAGGTGGGTTGGGGAGTGGTTGAGGCCAAAGGAAGAGGATAACAGTGAGCTAAGGTTCTCTTTCCTGTTCCCAACCATAGGCTCTTCCTAGAAAATTTACCTTCATACTTTGATGCATGAGTTTTAAAAATTCTGCAACTTATTTTTAAATTCCTCAGAGAATGGTAAGCAATATATTTTTAGCACCTTAAAACTGACTTTATATGTTTTCATATGTATTATTTTATTTGATTCTCAGAAGAACCTTATGAATTATCTTTTATCCCCATTTTTGGGAGAGGAACAAAGACTATGAGAAACTGATGCTCTTGAGTCCACTCAATAAGTCAGCAAATTTTCATTGGCATCTGCTATGTGTCAGGCATGATGCTAAGTCAGTAAGAGTAGAGCCAGGGTGGAGACAGATATTTGAGAATTCCCAGTCTCTAATCCTATCCTGTTCCATGGCGCCTCGCTTCCTGATGAGTATAGTTGACAGAACTCTTCCTGGACTTCCAGCTGCATTTCTTTCTTCCTGGATAAAATTCTCCCTTCTTGCCTATTAAAATATATTAATAGCCAATGCTACTTATTTCTAACTGTGTTATTCCACTTATTTGGAGAAGGTAATGGCAACCCACGGCAATGCTCTTGCCTGGAAAATCCCATGGACGGAGGAGCTTGGTAGGCTACAGTCCATGGGGTACTGAAGAGTCAGACACGACTGAGCGACTTCACTTTCACTTTTCACTTTCATGCATTGGAGAAGGAAATGGCAACCCACTCCAGTGTTCTTGCCTGGAGAATCCCAGGGACGGCGAAGCCTGGTGGGCTGCTGTCTATGGGGTCACACAGAGTGGGACACGACTGAAGTGACTTAGCAGCAGCAGCAGCAGCAGCATTCCACTTATTAGAATGTAAACTCCCTGAGATAAAGAATCATTTTTGCTTTTGTGATTGTTGATTTTGTTTTATAGCATCTATGGCACAGCGTTACCCACATTAAATGTGCAATATAGAATCACTATATATATATGTATAAATTTCCATAAATATAATCAGTAGCCTTTGGTAATTATAAAGTAAATCATGATATTTTTCAGGTGAGGAGATGAAAATTAGCTTGAGCTGATTTGCGCCAATAATTAGCTTGGCACTTAATTATTTTAATTGATTGACATTCTGTTTTGAAGCATAAATGTAGAAGTAAGATTTGTCACAATATATGGGACAAATATAATCTTATAAAAATATAGTTAAATTATTTTGAATATTCAGGTTTATAATTTGACCTTGGAAATGTCTCTGTGTGTGTGTTTGTGTGTGTGTATGTGTGTGTGTGTGTGAAGGAAAAGAATGTAATGCTAATGAAATCCAGAAATGGAACAAATGGGAATTGGGGACAGGGAGGTTGCAGCATTTTTTCATCCAAAGCAATCTCAACTCCAAGAGCAAAACTTTATGAGAGTTTAGTTTTTTGAGTGAATTGATGAGCTCACCCTTCCTTTTCACATTCCTTTCCAATTTGCACAGCTGAAAAGCATTGTCAATGAAAACACCCTATTAAGTCAACAATCTGTATACCCTATCTGTTAGTTCTTGTTCCTGAAGTGCCATTTTAACTATTAACCATTTGGAAAAATTGGCGTGACATTCCAAACATAGTTGATAAATTTTCTCAGGTTCACACTCAGTTGCAAACACGTTCTGAGTTATATATAATTACTGCACCCGAGGGGGTCCTGACAAAAATCCAGGTATTTCCTGTCCATACTCTGCGTCTCAGCCTGTTGTATACTTAGACCCAGGGAGCCTGATTCCAGAACATACTCCAAAGAATCTGGGATTTGAGAACCCTAAAATAAAACTTGTGAGTGTGTGTGTATATTTGGTCAGAAAGACCAGAAAAGGAGTGGAAAAGGGAGACAGAAGAAAAGGCCTTTATACGAAAACATTTAACGTGGTGAAATTCTTTAAGAAGTACATTGAAAATAAAATTTGAATATTCTGCTGTAGTTGAAATGAGTAAACTAGGTCTGTGTACCAATATGGATAGATTAGATGAAAAATAATGTTTAATAAAAATACAACTTGCACAAAAATATTTAGCGATGGCATTCTTTAAGTAAAAATTACCAAAATTGCACATTGATATATATATGTGGTGTAGCATGATTATTTTTTTAAATGGCTTGAGTTATATATATAAATATATGTAAATATATTTATGAATATATAAAAATATCTATGTATAATAAATTCTGGTTAATGGTTTTCTGGGGATGGGAAGGGTAGAGAACAAATTTGGGGAAAGGTGATTTGAGTTTTAATGTTTTATTTCCTTGAGTGAAGAAAAAGGATTAGTGTCAAATGTGCAGACTAATATTTTAAAATTATGAGTGGTGGTTGACACAGTGGCTGTTTTACTATTTTAAATATATATACATATATGCATATAAATTAACAATGAAAGTGAACTTTTATCCTTTAACATCATTCATATGTTGAGAAAATTTATGATTAATAAAAGTTGGAGGTTTCAGATGTATGTTACAGAAAGGAGTAATTGATCTCATTTTTAAGTGTTCTGATAAGACTCGTAGTTTAAGGAGTGATGACTTTTTTATTGAAGAATCATTGATTTACAGTGTTGTGTTAATTTCTGCTGTACAATAGAGTGATTCAATTATACATACATATATATGCATTCATTTTAATATTTTTCTCCATTATAGTTTACATAGGATTTTGAATGTAGTTCCCTGTGCTATATAGTAGGACTTTGTTGTTTATCCATTCAGTATATAATAGTTTGCATCTGCTAATCCCAAACTCCCAGTCCTTCCCTCCCTGACCCTCACTCCCTGCTTGGCAACCAAAAGTCTATTCTCTGTGTCTCTGAGTCTGTTTTTTATTTTGTAGATAAGTTCACTTTGTCATATTTTAGATTCCAAATATAAGTGGAGTATATCACATGGTATCATATGGTATAGTGTGGAATATCGTAGATATTTGTCTTTCTCTACCTGACTGATTTCACTTAGTATGATAATCTCTAGGTCTATCCATGTTGCTTCAAATGGCATTATTTCATTCTGTTTTATAGTGTTCTGCCCCATTCTTTTCATTCCTTCGTCTGTGGATGGACGTTTGGGTTGTTTCCGTATCTTGGCTATTGTGTAGTGCTGCTGTGAACTTTGGGATGCACACATCTTTTTGAATTATAGTTTTGGGAGTGGTAATACTTTATTTAAAAATGTTCAACACATTACTTATTACTTGAGGCCCAGTGATTGTATTGATATTTTACTATTGTATTAGGAAGATTTTTTGGTATTCCACTTGAGTGTTCACTGCCAATGCATTATGGGTGTTGTGTTTGAGTTTTCCATTCCTGACTAAAACTGATAATTCACTGTCATATTTCCTTGCACTCACTATCTGTGCAGTTGTGGAATTTGCAATAAATTTAGGCAGAAAAAGAAATCCTTCTTCAAATCTTGTTGTAGGAAGAGTGAGGGTTGGGTCTCATCCTGCCTACACTGGCCTAGTCCTGTTTTTGGAATTAGCCTGGCATCTTACCCCTGGATGGGCTGCATGAAATGGGATCCTTCATGGTCTTATTTCTCCTTTACTTTTTGTTCCTTGTTTGAGACTTTAATCCCTCAAACTCAGAAGTTAAAAAAAAATATTTGTTTTATTTAAAAATACTTTCCTTGTTAAAAAAAATGAAAACTAATGGTGAACATAGTGAAAAATAGTCCCCTTGTATCCCATTATCTGCCCCTCTAGTGTTTCTTCTGCAGTCTTATTTGCCTTTAATTGTTCTGTGGTGAGAAAATTACTGTATCCACAGAGAAGACATTTTCTAAGGAGGTGAAACTTTTCTTCTGTGCTTCTCACTTTCTCATTATTTCTCCGTTTTACCTTGTACCCTCTCACCTTTTCTAAGCAAAAAGTCTTGTTCATTGTTGACTTCTATCATTTGATATCACTGCTATTTGTATTTCTAATAGCACATGCAGAATCTTCCTCAGTATCCAAGGGAATGATGCTACAAATTCCAGGTCACTGACACGGAGAACTGCTGCAATCTCACCATATATCTGGATATATCTCTCTCCCTTTGGTCAAAAGTTATCTTTAAAGAAGGCACATCAAATTTTACCCTTAGGAACTGAAGATATTTGTTGAAGCTAAGATCTTATTGGATAAGAAAAGGCATTTTAGCTCTGCAGCACTTGCAGTATTACACAAGAAAAGGTGTTAGTAGTGCTAGCATTTTAAAAATTTTAAATCCTTAACTTATTTTAAGGTTTTTAAGCTCCTTCATATTATAATCAGAGGATGAACATTTGTTCATATTTTTAATTGCTTGGCACATGTTGGGCTTCCCTGTATCTCAGATGGTAAAGAATCTGCATGTAATGCAGGAGACCTGGGTTTGATCCCTGGTTCAAGAAGACCGCTTGGAGAAGGGAATAGCAACCCACACCTATATTCTTGCCTTGAGGATTCCACTGGACAGAGGAGCCTGGTGGGCTATAGTCCATGGAGTCACAAAGAGTTGGACATGACTGAGCAACTAACACCATGCTGTGGCACGTTATAAACAAATTTTATACAAGTTCAACAATTTGATGTAAGTGAGAATGATGTATTAAAAAAAAATGGCAGTTTTCCTGCTTCCATAGATTTTAAAGAAATCTTAGGAAACTTAATGACTTTTGGTAGAAAAATACCCAGTGAGTCAGTTGAAGACTTATTCTTTCTAAAGAAAGCCAGTTTTTTGTTGGTCTGTTGCAGACACTATTAGCACAATGGTTTAATGACTTAAATACTTTGAATGGAACAGAAAACTTTATTACATACTATTTTTGTCTGTGTTAATGTATATGACAGTAAAATGGAAATAGTTGGATTTTAGTGAAAAAAGTCATGATGATTTCAAATGCTTACAGTGGAATGAAAACAAGAGAAAAGTTGATTAAGTTAATTAGCTAAGTTTTCAGCTTATATTGATAATAGATTGCATGTGTTACCTGTCACCCTGCTTCATCTCTGCTCAGTAATGTCCTTTTCTGCGTTGACCATCTCCAGAGTCCTTCTAATTATATATAAGGAATAGATCCTTATATAAAATGGTACCTAGGTTATCCTCTGCTAGACATTATGTAAGTTGAAATCATTCTAGTTTCAGAATGTAGGTTGTGGAACATAATGGTTACCTGTGCATTTCCCAGTGTGTGTGCTTCGAACAGTAGAACTGAGAGCAAGTTTGTGAATAAAAGGGCTCTGCGGCCAACGGAATGCAGGAAATAGTTCAAATCATGTTTTCTCTTGGAAATTCATAATGAACTTAAGTATAATCAAAGAACTGAGATCTGGCATATAAAAACTTGTCTGCTGCTGCTGCTAAGTTGCTTCAGTCGTGTCCCACTCTGTGCGACCCCATAGACGGCAGCCCACCAGGCTCCCCGGTCCCTGGGATTCTCCAGGCAAGAACACTGGAGTGGGTTGCCATTGCCTTCTCCAATGCATGAAAGTGAAAAGTGAAAGTGAAGTCGCTCAGTGATGTCCGACTCTTTGAGACCCCCATGAACTGCTGCCTATCAGGCTCCTCCGTCCATGGGATTTTCCAGGCAAGAGTACTGGAGTGGGGTGCCATTGCCTTCTCCAAAAAACTTGTCTAACTTGTTTAATTACTGATATCCAAAACAGTAGATGCATTAGGTTTAATGGTATGGAGCTGGTGTTCTGAGACCTATCATTTAGGAAGCAGTGGATTAGGCAGACTTTGATAAATGAACAGTTTGGAAGCTAATTTTTCAGGCTATTTCCTTAATTTGCATTTTTTTTGTCTCTTCAGATTGATATATCTGAAAGCAGATATCTCAGTCTCAGTGTTTACTAAGCTACCATGTGCAGAAAGGAATCTGAAAGGTCAATAATATCATCAAAACTCAGCATTTTTATTAAAACTTTTCATTAGTGAATTTTTAAAAATTCAGGATAACAGTATTTGAAATTTTAAAACTTAATGTTGGTCAATATGAGGTACCTAGAAAAGAATGCAAGCAATAATTGGAAAGGAATGTATTAAAAATTAAAACCTAGGAAAGCTTTCTAGAAAGAATTGCCTGTTTCTTGAACTAACCCAAGGTGTTGTTGTATAGCTGTTAAGTTGTGTCCGACTCTTTTGCGAACCCATGGACTATATAGCCCACTGGGCTCCTCTGTCCATGGGGTTACCCCAGGCAGGAATACTGGAATGGGTTGCCATTTCCTTCTCCAGGGAATCTTCCTGACCCAGGGATTGAACTGGTGTCTCCTGCATTGGCAGGCAGATTCTTCACTGCTGAGCCACCAGGGAAGCGACAACAGCAACATACTTAGTGTTAAAAAGCATTACCAGGAAAGAAGCAAAACTGAAAGCATTTAGTTTGGCTTTACTTAAAGTTAGAAGTTTTGTAATTCTAATTTGTCGTATATTAAAGGATAAAGGAGCAGTAATATTACAGAGAATAAACTGAAGATTAATAATTGTTTGATAAAGTGGGTAAGTGGATTCTATATCAGTACAAATAGGAAGAAAATAGGGCTTATTAAAAAGAATGAAAAGGAAACAGAACAGCAAATAAAGACATACCTAAAATGTTTTAAATCATGGGAAATGTGAGCAGAATCCCTAATTCATCAAATTCAGAACGTGTACAACAGAGCAACTCTCTTTGAATCACGAAGGTTGATGTAGAAGTAGGATCAAAGGGGACACTTCACAGAACAGTTACAAGAGGCTGGAAATATAAATTAGTTCAAGGGAGATTTTAAGATATTCATGAATAGCCTGTGGTTTTAAAACAATATTGTAGCCACCTCCAATGGTTATTGAAAATGAATAATGTTTAAATAAGTGAGGTTCATACTGTTGACTTTCTGAGGCTATGAAGTCTTTAAGAGTGTGGCCTCTGGAGTATAACTGCCTAGTTTCTCATCACAGCCTCTCCACTTACATGTGATGTTTGGACCTTACTGACTTCTCTAATATTATTATCTTCATCAGTAAATTGGAGAAAATAACAGAACCTGTCTGACTGGATTGTTGTTAAATTCTTAGCACAATGCCAGGCACATAGGAAGGAGATTAAAAGCATTAGCTATTGTGATACTGTTATAAAATGCATGATTGGTGACACTTCACTGAACTTTTAAGGACAAGAAATCCCCAAACACTCCTCAGAGCTATTCTAAAAGACCAAATATTGAGCGTGGAGGAAACTGGCAAGATCTACCATATTTTTAACCTCTTACATAATATTCCCGATGGTATAATTTTGAAATTATATAACTATTTTGAAGTTTATTATATGTCCAAATCTGCCATTCATGTGCTTGATAATATTCTGTGGCCCATAATTTTTGTCATCTCAAGTATTTATTATAAGAAACATCCCTGAACATTTTAATTTAACTTTTATTACTTCTTTGCAAATATTTACTTACCTCTGGACTGGAAGAGAATCCTTTGCCTTGCCCCCAGTGATCAAATTCTTTCATTTTTAATTTTGCCTGATGTGATGGAAAAAGAAGAAAGTTGCTTTTTCTTAACTGTTGAAGTTTTCTGAATGTATTTACTGTAAGTAATGAACTTTAATTACTTCTGCAATTATAGCTTATTTGATTGAATTTTCCACTGACTGCACAAAACATCTGTACTACTGGGACCATGCATAGACTCTGATCTGGGTACAATATGCTGTTAAAATATAGTAACATCTGCAGTCCATTAATTTCTAAAGCAATAGGCAAGTTGGGCTTCCAAATGGGTTCAGCCAAGTTTATACTTAGGAATTCTGTTTCTTTGTTTTCCGTATAAGTGGACTGAGACAGCTTATGCTTTCTGCCTTGTTTAATAAAGAAATATAAAAATAAACAGCATTTGATTTGATGCTCTATTTTATTCTGACTACACTAACTATCCTCAGAGATGATAGAAGTAACAATGGTCAGAAGACACTCAATTATAATTTTACTGACATCAGAATACTGTTACTGGACTGCTAAGTGATACGAAGGTATTTTGCAATAATAGCACTTTTGTGTGGACTTCTTTAAAAACTAAGTCTAAGAATACTTCAAAAGTGGGAGAGGATCCTGAGAAAGTAAGAGTTTTAAATTTTTCCTGAAAGTACAATGAAAGACTGCTATTATCATTACTTTGTTTCTTATTCCTTACAGAAATATTCTGGTCAATACAGAAATATTTCTCTAATAAAATCTAGAGATCATTTTCTGCATCCTTATGTTTTAGAAAAATAGGTGAGGCATAAAAATTTCATAGAGAAGGAATAATGCTGACATGAAGAAGCTTAGTACAGCTGCCAATGAAAGTCATTCGTTTCTTAGGTAGGGTTTTAAGCTACCATATTATTTTACCTATGTTTGACTTGTATTACTCAATCAATAACCAAGGTCACTCCAATTTTCAAAATAGAAAATATTATCCATCAAAAGTCTGTGTTAGGAAATTAGGGTTGTAGAAATGGCTCATGTTTTTCTGTTTTCCATGCATCCCTGTAGTCCTGGTTGCCTTGTGAGTGGTTTCTGACTATGAGATATAGTTGGAAGTAAAGGATGCTACTTCCAAAGCTGTTCCATCAGACTTCTCTGTTCCCCTCCCTGGTCAGCCTTAGAGGTCAAGGGCTTTAGATGGCAGAGCTACAAGGCAAGGAGGCTTCTTTACTCACATCAGGCAGGCCCATCAACAAAAATAAATGTTTTTAGTTTTAAATTTCTGAGATTTAGGTCTGTTGTAGCACCCATATTAAACATCCCAAGATCATTGCTAAGTATAATGTATAACCCTAGTTAAGTAGTTAGGATTGTATCTGTGAGAGTGAATCTTATTTAAGAGGGATTATTCATGAATCTTTGAATAGTTGGCACTTCTTACATTATATATTATGTCTGTTCCTCAGTTCAGTAAATTAACAGCATTTGTCCTTACACACAGGCATGTGTATGCATGCTAAGTCACTTCAGTCATGTCTGACTCTTTGCGACCCCGTGAACTGTAGCCTGCCAGGCTCCTCTCTCCATGGGATTCTTCAGGCGAGAGTACTAGAGTGGATTGCCATTCTTCCTCCAGGGGATCTTCCCAATCCAGGGATTGAACCCATGTCTCTTATGTCTCCTGCACTGGCAGGCAGGTTCTTTACCACTAGTACCACCTGGGAAACACTTCCTAAATTATATATTATGTCTGTTCCTTAGTTCAATAAGACACAGCACTTGTACTTGCATATGCACACACACACATACATATGTATTTTGAAAATAGCCTAGCTTAGCTCAGTTGCCAGCTTAGCAGCCCAGAGACAAAAATATCACAACTGTTTTTGTGAGGGAGAAAAGAGAGCCTAGGAGTGGGCCCAGGAAGCCCTGTTAAAGGAAGACCCTGTAAATAAATGGATTGGAGTAAGAGAATCGGCAAGCATCAGGAAGGAGTGATATGTCCTTCTGAGGAGCATTCCCTGAGGGAAGGCTTGCAGGAGTCCAGGGCAGCCATGAAGCCCAGAGGGAAAATCAAGGCCTTGTCATGTGTACAAACTGCTGTGTACAAACTGCCTGATTAATATCGAAGGTTCTTTCTTCTACCCTATCGCAGATATGGATGGAAACACACTGATGGGGAAGGACTGGGCCTCTTGAGGTAATCTGATGCACTCTCTCTACCACTTTTGTGCATCTTAAATGGGCTTTAAACATCCCAAAATGTCTACAATGTGTTCATTTCCTGTGGTGGATTTACAGTGTGTGACAGGAAATCCATTTCTTTTCCTGTAGATGCTAAATTCATTACCTTGGCACAGAATTCAGGCTCACTCTTTGCACTTGCTGCCATAGCAACCCGTGTCGGGCATTTTTTCTTTCTTTCTATTTTTTCTCCCCCTGGAAGCAAGGTAGTCACATGTTGCAGCAAGAACTATACTCCATCAAAAAATATTTTAAAGGCACCTCACGCTGTCATACCAAGGTCTCTCTACACTGTCACCTCTGTAAACGACATACTTCATAAATCTATAATCACATTATAGATTATAGCATTCTAAACCAGCAGAGAATGGCATTCTGTAAGATCTCTTCATGAGATTGCTTCTTTTTTCTCTCTCAAATGTATTCTCATTGGTGAGAGGTATTTGAAATAATGAGTGTAATGGATTTTTCTTCCCCATCTAACAAAATGCTCTACAGAGCAGTGATGATCACTGGAGCCGTCTTGGACAAGGTACTTGTCTTAAATGATATAAATGCTGCTGTGGCTCTTAATAATGTAATATTAAAATCCCACATATGCTAGAGTGTCATCTGCTTTCTGCCTAAAAAAAGAATGCCATAAATGTTGTCCTGATTTCTAAATGGAAGAGGGAGTAATTATAAGAAATGAAACAATGTGAATGATTTTCCCTGCTCTGAGTACTAGTAGGGTTGTTTTGGGGGTGGTGTCTGAAAGAGGAAGAAAAAAAACCAGCACAACTGGTGTGCTTGCCTGAGTCTTAGAAGGTCTTGTTTTTGAGGGTCCAGTGTGCAATATACTTATCATATATCCTGTTGGTAGGGCTTTGGGAATACCTACATCAATTCACAGAGGAAGTAACAAACATGGGGAAATTGTAAGACTTTGTCATTATGGGGCTAGTTACTATATAAAAACAATCATCCGAATTGTATGTGCTAAGGGTCCCAATCATAAAGCCCATGTGATTTAATTTACTCCCACTATTTAATTTAAATGCAGTATCCAGAAATACTCCGAGGTGGGAGATTTTCAAAGAAAGAGCCATTAAGTTATATGTGCAAAACAGATACATCCTAAAGGCTGAAGAATGGGTGATGGCATATGATCCTTTTTACTTTTTTTTCTGTAGCTTTTTCATGTTCTCTTTTACCTTCCTTCTCAACTAAAATATTTTGCCTTACCTCATTTACCTCTGTATTCTTAGGTATGAAAAATAAATCCAGGTCTATACAATAAGATATTACTGTTGTATATTTCCATTTCTCTCTTTCTCAATTATTTCATTTATTAAACAATATTGTGCTCACTCACTAAATTAGGGTTGAAGTCTTAGTAATGTATTTTAGTAAGCAAAGATATCTATGACCCAGATAATGCAAATAATGTTTAAAAGGTGGAGCATTTTAAACTTTGCATTGAAACTGTATTCAGCTATCTAAGGTTTGCTAAGGGATTACATGGATTAGGAGGTATTTCTATGAAATGAGTATGAGAAAGACTTTGAACAATAAAAATTGAATATATGATGATGTAAAACCTATGAAAAGTATGATGAGAGGAAACTCAGAATCAATAAAATGTCAAAGTGCTATAGGCCAGGTAGATACAGTAGCAGATGCAAATTGTAAAATTTGACACCTCTTCTCAGGCAGCAGGTCTAATGTCTTAGAGCTGCAACAGTAAAGATTTATATAACGTGCCATCAATTATATGTGCTAGTAGGAAAAGAGTTAAACTAGTGACAGCTGCCTCAGTGGGAAATACTTTGCAGGGGCCTGGGACTTGATAGATGTAACTAAAGGAATGCTTCAGGGTTGAATACAGAAGTGGGCAAGGGAGAGGTATTCTAAGACCTGAGAAATGCAAGAACTATGACACTTGTCCCACTTCCTGGGACCAGCTTTGTCTAAGGCAGGGTACTGTGAAAGTAGCCCTTCAGGAAGCTGAAAGATGAATCAGTTTTTTGGCCATCTAGGGAATTCTGAATGGATCAAATATCAAGTGACTATACTAGGACAGCAGTTGTGAAATGCTGAGTAAGGGAAAGATACCAGTTATTTTAAGAAAAACAAAAGTTAGTGGAACTGAATGATTAAATCTAAGACATGTGTGTATTAGTCACTCAATCATCTCTGACTCTTTGAGACCTTATGGATTGTGGCCCCTCCAGGCTCCTCTGTCCATGGGATTCTGCAGGCAAGAATACTGAGTGGTTTGCCATTTTCTCCTCCAGGGGATCTTCCCAACCCAGGTATCAAACCTGGGTCTCCTGCATTATAGGCAGATTCTTTACCATTTGAGCCACCTGCTGCTGCTGCTAAGTTGCTTCAGTTGTGTCCGACTCTGTGCGACCCCATAGACGGCAGCCCATCAGGCTCCCCCGTCCCTGGGATTGTCCAGGCAAGAACACTGGAGTGGGTTGCCATTGCCTTCTCCAATGCATGAAAGTGAAAAGTGAAAGTGAAGTAGCTCAGTCGTGTCCGACTCTTCACGACCCCATGGACTGCAGCCTACCAGGCTCCTCTGCCCATGGGATTTTCCAGGCAAGAGTACTGGAGTGGGTTGCCATTGCCTTCTCCATGAGCCACCAGGGAAGTCCAAATAATAATTAATTTCAAAATCAGTATTTGTAATGGAAGAAAGCTATCTATAGTTGCTATCTTTTGTTTTTTGTTGAAAAGTACCTCTTTCCCCCTTTCTTTTGGCAATGGCTTTCATCTTCCCCCAAGAACCTTATTCTCTTTGATTCCAACCCAGAAGTGGCTGCTGTGGCTTCCTCCCTTCCTTTTCCTCACCTAGGGATGGCCATATGACCTACACTTGTCCATTCAGGGCTCTGTACCTCCTAGCCACATTTGGTTAAAGACATAGAAACATAGCCCAAGATAGATGTTTGCTCTATGTTGTTGGAGTTGTAGAGATTGCACCTCAAGAGCTGCAGGTGGCCATGTTCCCTGGTAAAGATAAAGCCTGGCAGCAAAAGCTAACAAGCAGTGAGCAACTAAGGTGAGATGTGCATGCACACTTCACACATGGGGAAAGAGATCCAGAGAAGAGAGAACATGAGAGACAGATAATAGCTTTAGCATTTGAATTCTCCATTCCAGTCTCCAAGGTCTGTAAAACTCTCAACTTCTTCATATCTTCATTGAGTCAATAAATTGGCCCAATATCTACTCATTGGGCTGAGCGCCGAAGAATTGATGCTTTTGAACTGTGGTGTTGGAGAAGACTCTTGAGAGTCCCTTGGACTGCAAGGAGATCCAACCAGTCCATTCTGAAGGAGATCAGCCCTGGGATTTCTTTGGAAGGAACGATGCTAAAGCTGAAACTCCAGTACTTTGGCCACCTCATGCGAAGAGTTGACTCATTGGAAAAGACTCTGATGCTAGGAGGGATTGGGGGCAGGAGGAGAAGGTGACGACAGAGGATGAGATGGCTGGATGGCATCACTGACTCGATGGACGTGAGTCTGAGTGAACTCCGGGAGTTGGTGATGGACAGGGAGGCCTGGCGTGCTGTGATTCATGGGGTCGCAAAGAGTTGGACACGACTGAGCGACTGATCTGATCTGATCTGATCTGATCTGGACTCCTCTTTATTTTCATAAGGTAGTTTGATTTGGATTAATGTCATTTGTAACTAGAATCCAAATTAGTGTATTTCTCAATGAGATTAAGAAAGCATTATCAGAAAAATGAAAACATTTTGTTTTGGTTATTAATTGGAAGTGATACATTTGCAGATATGTCAATCCCACTTGAAACCTGTAAACAGCTTATGTTTGGGGCAGTGATTATAGGGTAATACATAGAAGTAAGGGCCTAGATTTTACCACTTGGATCTATTTTTTAAAAATGTCTAGGGTGGGGTGGTGGTGGTGATACAGAAGGTGATATCTAGAAAAAATATATCAGAAATAACTATTAAACACTTCATAAAATTTGACAACTCTACTGTGTGTTGTTTAACCAAAAAATTGTTATGCAAATACTTCATAGACTCTCTAATGAGAAATGATTGGGCCAGGAGCCAGGTTAAAGCAGGGATAAGAACTGTCTGTAAATCTGGTGCTTTCGACAAAAGGAATGGTGGCAAAGTACTGTTTCATCCCTTTTCTGTGGTTTCAAGATTTAAATTAGCCTTTCTTTTAGTTTTTAAAGGACTTTAATAAAGATAAAGGTTTTGTTTATGACAATTAAGTAGTCATGCATTGTAGGTCACTGTAAGAATGCTGAAGCTAAATAATGTTAATTTAAAACTTTGTAATATATATCTGGAGAATCTCATGGACAGAGAAGCCTGACGGGCTACAGCCTGTAGGGTCCCAAAGAGTCAGACATGACTAAGCAACAAACACTTTCACTTTTTCCAGTTTCAGTACGAAACAGTTCTTGAACTGAGTGACAGCCAAGTCTTTAGGATTTAATTTTGATAAGTGAAAATACAATAGGGAAATGATTTAAGAAATCTTGATAACACATTTCAGAGTGATATAATACACTCCAAAATGTTGTTAACGTCTTGGCTCTTGGGGCAGTAATCTAGTTTCTAGACAGTTTTTGTACCATTTTTATTTAAAAATAATGTAAGGGTCCTAACCTGTCATGTTCCAATTGTTTGATATTTTCTAAGTTCATGGGCTAAAAGTAGTGAAAAAATATGTTATTTATAGGTAAGAAAGTATTATGTAGATTGTTTAAAGATTTTATTAATTATGTTACTGCCCATCTTTGGATGATCAAAAATAATAATGCTGTACACAGAATTGAGAGTCAAAACAGAAGATAAAAATAATCACTGATCTATTTGTAGCTTTCATGTTGTCTAAAATGCCACCCCACCAACATAAAGAGTGACTGTCAGTCTCCTCTAGGGGAATATATTACTGAGTCTTATCTTCTCAGTCTGAGGAAGTTGGTTTATCTATTAAAAAAAAATCTATCTGCTAAGTTCAGTTCAGTCACTCAGTCATGTCTGATTCTTTATGACCCCATGAACTGGAGCACGCTAGGCTTCCCTGTCCATTACCAACTCCCGGAGCCTACTCAGACTCATGGCCATCATGTTGGTGATGCCATCCAACCATCTCATCCTCATCCCCTTCTCCTCCTGCCTTCAATCTTTCCCATCATCAGGGTCTTTTCAAATAAGTCGGTTCTTCGCATCAGGTGGCCAAAGGCTTGGAGTTTCAGCTTCAGCATCAGTCCTTCCAATGAACATTCAGGACTGATTTCCTTTAGGATGGACTGGTTGGATCTCCTTACAGTCCAAGGGACTCTCAAGAGTCTTCTTCAACACCACAGTTCAAAAGCATCAATTCTTCAGCACTCAGCTTTCTTGATAGTCCAACTCTCACATCCACACATGACTACTGGAAAAACCATAGCTTGGACTAAGATGGATCTTTGTCAGCAAAGTGATGTCTCTGCTTTTTAATATGCTGTCTAGGTTGGTTATAGCTTTTCTTCCAAGGAGCAAGTGTCTTTTAATTTCATGGTTGTAGTCACCATCTGCAGTGATATTGGAGCCCAAGAAAATGAAGTCTGTCACTATTTCCACTGTTTGCCCATCTATTTGCCATGTAGTGATGGGACCAGATGCCATGATCTTTGTTTTCCGAATGTTGAATTTTAAGCCAAACTCTGCTAAAAAATCATAATTTAGATACGTAGCTATAACTTAAATTTTTCTTGGTGTTGCATCAAGAATCTAAGAGGAAATGTCTGTTATACAGAAGTTCTCAAATGTCATACTGGAACCCCTGAGAGTCCCTGAGATCATTTTAGGAGATCTTTGAGGGTCAAAACCATTTTCAAAATAATACAAAGATGTTATTTGTATGGATTACTATTGCTTTTAGTAACTGATAAATAAATACTTTAAAATATTCTCAGTTTCAATATTCTTTGCAGCTGAAGATGGAGAAGCTCTATACAGTCAGCAAAAACAAGACCGGGAGCTGACTGTGGCTCAGATCATGACTCCTTATTGCAAAATTCAGACTTAAATTGAAGAAAGTAGGGAAAACCACTAGACCATTCAGGTATGACCTAAATCAAATCCCTTATGATTATATAGTGGAAGTGACAAATAGATTCAAGGGATTAGATCTGATAGACAGAGTGCCTGAAGAACTATAGATGGAGGTTCGTAACATACAGGAGGCAGGGATCAAAACCATCCCCAAGAAAAAGAAATGCAACAAGGCAAAATAGTTGTCTGAGGAGGCTTTACAAATACCTGAGAAAAGGAGAGACGTGAAAGGCAAAGGAGAAAAGGAAATATATTCCCATCTGAAGGTAGAGTTCCAAAGAATAGCAAGGAGAGATAAGAAAGCCTTCCTCAGTTATCAATGCAAAGAAATAGAGGAAAACAATAGAATGGAAAAGAGCAGAGATCTCTTCAAGAAAATTAGAGATGCCAAGGGAACATTTCATGCAAAGATGGGCACAATAAAGGTCAAAAACGGTATAGATCTGACAGAAGCGGAATATATTAAGAAGACGTGGCAATAATACACAGAACTATATAAAAAAGATCTTCATGACCCAGATAACCATGCAGAGCCAAGCATCCTGGAATGTGAAGTCAATGGGCCTTAAGAAGTATCACTATGAACAAAGCTGGTGGAGGTGATGGAATTTCAGTTGAGCTCTTTCAAACCCTAAAAGATGATGCTGTTAAAGTGCTGCACTCAACATGCCAGCAAATTTGGAAAACTCAGCAGTGGCCACAGGACTGGAAAAGGTCAGTTTTCATTCCAATTCCAAAGAAAGGCAATGCCAAAGAATGTTTAAACTACCACACAATTGCACTCATTTCACATGCTAGCAAAGTAATTCTCAAAATTCTCCAAGTCAGGCTTCAACAATCTGTGAACTGAGAAATTCCAGATGTTCAAGCTGTATTTAGAAAAGGCAGAGGAACCAGAGATCAAGTTTCCAACATCCTTTGGATCATTGAAAAAGCAAGAGAGTTCCAGAAAAACATCTACTTCTGCTTCACTGACTACACTAAAGCCTTTGTACAGATCACAACAAATTGGAAAATGCTTAAAGAGATGGGAATACCAGACCACCTTCCCTGCCTCCTGAGAAACCTGTATACAGATCAAGAAGCTACAGTTAGAACCAGACATGGAACAACGGACTGTTTCCAAATTGGGAAAGGAGTGCATCAAGGCTGTACACTCTCACCCTGCTTATTTAACTTCTATGCAGAGTACATCATGCGAAATGCTGGGCTAGATGAAGCACAAGGTGGAATCAAGATTGCCAGGAAAATTATCAATAACCTCAGACATTCAGATGACACTAACCTTATGGCAGAAAGAGAAGAGGAACTAAAGAGCCTCTTAATGAAGGTGAAAGTGGAGAGTGAAAAAGCTGGCTTAAAATTCAATATTCTAAAGATGAAGATCATGGCATCTGACCCCAGCATTTCATGGCAAATAGATGGGGAAACAATGAGAACAGTGGCAGACTTTATTTTCTTGGGCTCCAAAATCACCGCAAATGGTGACTGTAGCCATGAAATTAAAGGACGCTTGCTCCTTGGGAGGAGAAGGTGATGACAGAGAACAAGATGTTTGGATGGCATCAGCAACTCTGTGGACATGAGTTGAACAAGCTGTAGGAGATGGTGAAGGACAGAGAAGTCTGGCATGCTGCAGTCCATGGTTCTCAAAAGTGTCAGACACAACTGAGCAACTGAACAGCACAAAATAGTGATAGTTGTTATCCACCTACACAAAAGGGCTTCCCAGGTGGTGCTAGAGGTGAAGAACCTGCCTACCAATGCTGGAGATATATGAGATGTGTGTTTGATCTCTGGGTTGGGAAGATACCCTGGAGAAGGGCATGGCAACCCACTCCAGATTCTTTTCTAGAGAATCCCATGGACAGAGGAGCCTGGCGGGCTACAGTGCATGGGGTTGCAAAGAGTCAAACACAACTGAGGTGACTTAGCACACATAAAGGAATCCTAAGACCCATAAACATGAGAACTGCTGTTACTTTACAAAGTAGTAGAGGACTCTTACCTGTCAATGTGGAAAAGTGGAGAGTTAAGCACATTGATCAATGTATGATATCTTCTATGATCAAGAGAAAGGACAATGTAAACTGAGAATGTCTCATAGTGGTGAAAATGAGTCATCTTTTTAATTGAACTTTTGGAGGAAGCCCTCACTCCCTGGGCCCCCCTAATTTTAGGCATGCCTGTTTTGCATTCGTTCAGTTCAGTTCAGTCACTCAGTAGTGCCCGACTCTTTGCGACCCCATGAATCACAGCACGCCAGGCCTCCCTGTCCATCACCAACTCCCGGAGTTCACCCAGACTCACGTCCATCGAGTCAGTGATGCCATCCAGCCATCTCATCCTCTGTCGTCCCCTTCTCCTCCTGCCCCCAATCCCTCCCAGCATCAGAGTCTTTTCCAATGAGTCAACTCTTCGCATGAGGTGGCCAAAGTACTGGAGTTTCAGCTTTAGCATCATTCCTTCCAAAGAACACCCAGGGCTGATCTCCTTCAGAATGGACTGGTTGGATCTCCTTGCAGTCCAAGGGACTCTCAAGAGTCTTCTCCAACACCACAGTTGAAAAGCATCAATTCTTCGGTGCTCAGCCTTCTTCACAGTCCAACTCTCACATCCATACATGACCACAGGAAAAACCATAGCTTTGACTAGACGAACCTTTGTTGGCAAAGTAATGTCTCTGCTTTTGAATATGCTATCTAGGTTGGTCATAACTTTCCTTCCAAGGAGTAAGCGTCTTTTAATTTCATGGCTGCAGTCACCATCTGTGGTGATTTTGGAGCCCCCAAAATAAAGTCTGACACTGTTTCCACTGTTTCCCCATCTATTTCTCAAATGGGTGCTTTTCTCACCCTTTGCCCATGTTGTTACATACAGTATATAGAATGTCCACTGAGAGAACGCTAGGGTGATATTTATAGGACATGGGGATTAGTCTAAGCAGCATCAACTTTGTACATTTTGCCTCGGTCATCTAGGGAAAAAAGTAGGTAATAACCTGATAATGGCAAATAGTTGTATTCAGTTTAGATTATAAAACATGGAGACATTGCCTGTAATACCTATGTAACAATAGAAATGTGGTATTTATGGTTTTTATCCGTGCAGGAAATTCATCTGGAACCAATTAGGTGGAAATCCTCAGGAGGAACATATGTAGGAAAACAAACTAAATTCCTTCATATGCTTCTCCCCATAATTGTTAGAGGGCAGAAAATGCTTGAGTGATCACATTCCTACAGATTACTTAGTAGAATGAAATATTTCTCTAATTAATTACAAACCAATAGTGCTCTGAAGATGGAGCATTGGTGGGGGAAGAGCATGCAGAGGAGGGCCAGCAACTGATCTCAGACCCAGCCTGTGGATTCTTCTTGAGAAGTCAGGTCTTATATTCCATCATGTATATGGTTAGATGTACATCTAGGCTGGACCTTTTTGTGATGTTAGGAGGACTTCCTGGAGATTAATGCCCAGCTTTCCCAATTTCAAGATTATTTTGTATACTCAAATGGACAATCAACAAAATGATGAGGTCAAAGTTTGAAGGTCATGAAAAACACAGAAAGTTTTGGCTCCCTGGGTCAGAAAAAAGAAATTAATATGATAATGGGCAAAACGAATAGTAATATAGATTCAGTTCAGTTCAGTTCAGTTGCTCAGTCGTGTCCGACTCTTTGCAACCACGTGAAGAACACGCCAGGCCTCCCTGTCCATCACCAACTCCCGGAGTTCACTGAGACTCACGTCTATTGAGTCAGTGATGCCATCCAGCCATCTCATCCTCTGTCGTCACCTTCTCCTCCTGCCCCCAGTCCCTCCCAGCATCAGGGTCTTTTCCAATGAGTCAACTCTTTGCATGAGGTGGCCAAAGTACTGGAGTTTCACTTCATCATCATTCCTTCCAAAGAACACCCAGGACTGATCTCCTTCAGAATGGACTGGTTGGATCTCCTTGCAGTCCAAGGGACTCTCAAGAGTCTTCTCCAACACCACAGTTCAAAAGCATCAATTCTTCGGCGCTCAGCTTTCTTCACAGTCCAACTGTCACATCCATACATGACCACAGGAAAAGCCATAGCCTTGACTAGATGGACCTTTGTTGGCAAAGTAATGTCTCTGCTTTTGAATATGCTATCTACGTTGGTCATAAGTTTCCTTCCAAGGAGTAAGTGTCTTTTAATTTCATGGCTGCAGTCACCATCTGCAGTGATTTTGGAGCCCCCCAAAATAAAGTCTGACACTGTTTCCACTGTTTCCCCATCTATTTCCCATGAAGTGATGGGACCAGATGCCATGATCTTACTTTTCTGAATGTTGAGCTTTAAGCCAACTTTTTCACTCTCCTCTTTCACTTTCATCAGGAGGCTTTTTAGTTCCTCTTCACTTTCTGCCATAAGGGTGGTGTCATCTGCTTATCTGAGGTTATTGATATTTCTCCCAGCAATCTTGATTCCAGCTTGTGCTTCTTCCATCCCAGCGTTTCTCATGATGTACTCTGCATATAAGTTATTGTGGTGGCGGTGGCTTAGTCACTAAGTTGTGTCCGACTCTTTGCGACCTTGTGGACTGTAGCCTGCCAGGCTCCTCTGTCCATGGGATTTCTCAGGCAAGAATAGTGGAGTGGCTTGCCATTGCCGTTTCCTTCTCCAATTAATTATTGGTACTGCATTAATGTTAATTTGCTGATTTTGATTGTGCTGCAAGAGTCTGGGTGAAGGTAATGTGAAAGTTATTTATACTATTTTTATAGCTTTTTACAAGTTTAAAATTATTTAAAATTTAAACAAAAAAGTGTATGTTAAAAAATTACAACTATGAGGCAAGTACTAATAAGCTGATATTGCAGTAGGGGTTATAATTGAGAACACAGACTGTGACATCAGAAATCTTGGGGTTGAATTCTAGCTCCATTACCTGCTAACTGCATAACTTTTAAATTAATCTCTAAGTGCTTAAGTTTCCTCATCTGTAAAATGAAGAAAGCAAAGCTTCCTACTTTTTAGTGTGGTTGTGAACATTAAATGAACATTGAGTTCATTGAGTACATTGAGTGTTTAGAAAAATGCTTAATTTGATAAAATGTTTGTTAGGATTATGAAAACTGTTCAGCAATAGTTGTTACTTAGGGGATATTAGAATGAAATACAATATCACTATTTCCACTTCTATGTAAGGAACTGTATATAAAGCCATCTAATTATCAGCTGTGCAGGAGCTTAGACAAATTAATGTTCAAGGAAGAGGCAGATAGATATAATTATGTAATGTCTGATGTTGCAACAGGGGAGCACAGTGGTGGAGAGGTTAGGAGGTCAGGGGGAACCAGGAATGTGACATTTCTAAGAGACTGGAACTTCTGGCAAGGCAGTTTGCTATTAGCTCAAGACAGAGTATTTCTGAGAAATAGTGATGCTCAAGAAATGAATTCTCACTCAATATATAGGCTCAAGAGAAGTTTGAGGATTCCCCCCCCTCAGAAATCTTATATTTTACATATGCATCCATTTTGTGCCATCCTGGAGCAGCACCCAGAGGGGAGAATGTAGTTCAGATTAGCATTAGAAACCTCAACATTCCAACACAGCAAGGCCAGCAGAAATGGGGAAAGAGCTTTGAATCACATAAGACATTAGCTGTGGGAGGATATGCTGTGGGAAAACTGGACCTAGGATCATAAAGTACAGTTGGTCTGGCTCATGTGTACAATTTCCAGCCTGTGGCTTTGCTATTAGGACCAGCTGTGGTACACTAGACTCACCAAAATTTATATCGGTTAATTTTGCTCATTCTACGAACTCAGTACTTTTCTGAGAAACTTTGACACTAAGCCTTAGGCCATGACACTAGTGTAATGAACATTTGACAAAGTGAAAAATCAGAATATTGAAATCAAATAGCAGGTTCAATGGCTTACCTGGCTCTTTACTTTACCTCAGTGTTAAAATCCTCACATCATTCTGCTGCTAAGTCGCTTAAGTTGTGTCCGACTCTGTGCGACCCCATAGACGGCAGCCCACTAGGCTCCTCTGTCCCTGGGATTCTCCAAGCAAGAATACTGGAGTGGGTTGCCATTTCCTTCTCCAATGCATGAAAGTGAAAAATGAACGTGAAGCTGCTCAGTCGTGCCCGACTCTTAGTGACCCCATGGACTGGAGCCTACCAGGCTCCTCCGTCCATGGGATTTTCCAGGCAAGAGTACTGGAGTGGGATGCCATTGCCTTCTCCCTCTTCAATGATAGCTGACACTAACCACAGCTGTGCTGGCTGGGGACCAATCAGGAGGGGTGTGTGTGTGTGTGTGTGTGTGTGTGTGCCATCGCCTAGTCTGTCTGACTCTTTGTGGCCCCATGGACTGTAGCCTGCTGGGCTCCTCTGTCCATGGAATTTCCCAGGCAAGAATACTGGAGTGAGTTGCCATTTCCTACTCTAGAGTATCTTCCTGACCAAGGAATGGAACCTGTGTCTCTTTGCATTTCCTGCGTTGGCAGGCAGATTCTTTACCACTGTGCCACCTGGGAAGAAGCTAGGAATCACTACATATTTTAAACAAAGGGGGGAACCTCAGGGGAGGTGGAGGGATGCGAGTGGTGGTGTTAACAGAATCCAAACTAAAAGCCCTCTCTTTGATAAAGAAAAATCCAGGACCATTAAGGTAGGGAGTGTCTAGCAGGGAGCTGGAACCATGTAAAATGCTGCCTGAGGCATAGAAATAAAGGGAGAAATTCTGTATTTCTCTCCTTCTTTTACTGTTAGTTTTCTACCAGTGCCTCTGCCTGGGTAAGCATGCCAGAAAGCCAGTTGGCAAAGGAGTCTGGGAGAGGTAATCTGCAGAAACAGGCCAGGGGTGCATCTGTGTGCAGACAGGCACCAACCTCCACGAGGTCTCTGCCAGGCTTGAGCAGTGAACAGCATGGCCCCTGTTCTGGGGGAGGCTTGCCTACCTGGAGCCACACCTTTAATTTTTCTGAGCAGTTCTGTGAAGTGGTTGGTTACTATTATCTCAACTTTACAGATGAGGAAATGGAATCTCGGAGAGGTTCAGGCCTATGTCTGAGGTTGCACAGTCAGAAAGGAACAGAGGCCACCTGATTGTACAGATGCTCATTGTCTTGTCCTCAGTCTGTGTAACCACTTCAAAGCTCACTTTATATTGTACTGAAACTGTGGACTTTAAAACACTGGAGCTAAAAGAGACAACAGATACAATAGACCAAATTTCATCCAGCCTTCCTTTAATGAGAGGAAAACTGAGGTATAGAAACACTTGCTTAATGTCACATATTTGGCACCAAAATGGGAACAATGAAGTAAAGTTTCCCACTAAGAAATTGAGTAATTACATCAATATTTAATGTGAATGTCCTCTGTCCTCTTGTTTTCTACACAAAGTCATTGAGGAAACGCAGGATGAGTTGAAAGCTTGGGTGGAAGGCATGTACCTAGAAGAGGTAAGGGCTATGCATGCTCGGGCACCTGTATTTTCTCTAAAGTAGGGAGCTAGACTATCCGCCAAGGTCAAGGGGGAAGGAAGGGTATGGGACATTAGGAGAGTGATCTCAGTTTGAACTGTTTGTTGAAGGACTGGAATGCAGATCCCACTAAGAATGAATACAGGGCTTGTGATTTGTAATGGAGCATTGAATACCACCCCCTGACCCGGCGACCCCTGCCCTCCCCTATACCCTCCACCATCTGAGGGTGGAAGAGACAATGTGAGATAGCACCAATCAACATGGTTCTGCACTTCCTTTAGTAGTGCTCATGAGCCTGTAGAAGAAACAGAAAAGTGAGTGCTTAAACTTATCCAGCACTGTCCCACGGTCTGGCAGGTGAGGCAGGCTGAATAGAGAGCAAGTAAACTGAGAGCTTCCCTAACATAGGCCAGAGGGAATTGCTGGACTCTGAGAAGGGGACTGTCAAGATCAGAGTCTCTTGGGGTTTAAATTTTGATTTAATGGTAGAAAAATATGGGAAGGAGTGCACGAATAGAAGGTTAAGATCAGAGAATGCGATGTTAAGGCTTAGGTTTCAGGATCTGGTTCAGTACGGTAGACACTAGTCCCATGTGGCTACTCCAAATAGAGATGTGCTCGGACATGACTAAAGTGACTTAGCTTATGTTAGCTTATAAATGTGCAATATGGAGAAGACTTAGTATAAAAAAAGGATGCAAAATATCTCAGTATTTAAAAATATTGAATGAATGTTGAAATAATAATGTTTGGGGCACATTTAGTTAAATGTTATTAAAATTAATTTTACATGTTACTTTCTATTTTTTAATGTGGCTACTAGAAGAGTTAAAATTATGTTATGTGGTTTGCATATTTATGTATTACACATTATATTTCTACTGAATGGTGATGTTGTGGATGTATATTTATATATTCAAGACAGAGGTTTTAGATCATTTAATGGCTATATGGAACATATTGAATAATATTTTAAAATAAGTATAAAAATTATGACAGCATAAAATAAATAATAATACTTAGAATAAATAATATTTTTAATATGTGTTCATAAAAATGGTCATTGCTTAACATAATTGATAGAGTTTTCCTAACTTTACAAAGTTTTGGTATCAAGTTCATTTGTAGATAGCTTATTTAGTACTGCTGAATCATAGCAGTTTGTATTCTTCGTCTTTATTTGTATTAAATAAGTCCTACACTTTCAATTAGGAATTTGCAGAATGGAAAGAATTATTTAGTGGCTGTCAAATAGTGCTGAATATTCAGAATGAACATATGTCCAAAAATTCAGAGAGACTTCTCATGTAAGCTAATTCCAGTGCTGCTAACAAACATTTCCCACTCATTGAAAACTATATGCAAACAGATTTCTAACCCATTTTTAAGTTGAATTTATCACTGTAAATTGTATTTTAATTTTTATATAATTTGAATGTGGTTTAAAAATAAAACCCTCTCATAAATGATCAAAAGATATTGGTAATCCTGCCAAGACAACACAATGGGGAAAGGTGAGTCTCTTTAACAAATGATGTTGAGAAAACTGGATATCCACATGCAAAAGAGTAAAGTTAGATCCTTACCTACACAAAAATTAAGTCTAAGTAGATTAAAGGCCTAAATGTAAGAATTGAAACTATAAAACTTCAAGAAGAAAACAGAAAAAATGCTTCATTACATTGGATATAACAGTGTTTATTTTTGTTTATGAAAACAAAAGTATGGACAGCTAAAGTAAACAAATAGGACTACATTAATCAAGGAGAACGTCAAGGCTGTATACTGTCACCCTGCTTATTTAACTTTTATGCATGAAAAATGCTGGGCTGGAAGAAGCACAAGCTGGAATCAAGATTGCCGGGAGAAATATCAATAATCTCAGATATGCAGATGACACCATCCTTATGGCAGAAAGTGAAGAGGAACTAAAAAGCCTCTTGATGAAAGTGAAAGTGGAGAGTGAAAATGTTGGCTTAAAGCTCAACATTCAGAAAAGTAAGATCATGGCATCTGGTCCCATCACTTCATGGGAAATAGATGGGGAAACAGAGGAAACAGTGTCAGACTTTATTTTGGGGGGCTCCAAAATCACTGCAGATGGTGACTGCAGCCATGAAATTAAAAGATGTTTACTCCTTGGAAGAAAAGTTATGACCAACATAGATAGCATATTCAAAAGCAGAGACATTACTTTGCCAACAAAGGTCCATCTAGTCAAGGCTATGGCTTTTCCAGTGGTCATGTATGGATGTGAGAGTTGGACTGTGAAGAAAGCTGAGTGCCGAAGCATTGATGCTTTTGAACTGTGGTGTTGGAGAAGACTCTTGAGAGTCCCTTGGACTGCAAGGAGATCCAACCAGTGCATTCTAAAGGAGATCAGCCCTGGGATTTCTTTGGAAGGAATGATGCTAAAGCTGAAACTCCAGTACTTTGGCCATCTCATGCGAAGAGTTGACTCATTGGAAAAGACTCTGATGCTGGAAGGGATTGGGGGCATGAGCAGAAGGGGACGACAGAGGATGAGATGGCTGGATGGCATCACTGACTCGATGGACATGAGTCTGAGTGAACTCCTGGAGTTGGTGATGGACAGGGAGGCCTGGTGTGCTGTGATTCAGTGGATCGCAAAGAATCGGACACGACTGAGCGACTGAACTGAACTGAATCTTAAAAACTTCTGCACATTAAAGGAAGCAATCAAGATAATGAAAAGACAGACTAAAAATGGGGAAATCTTTGCAAATTACAAATGTGATAAGGGAGTACTATCCAGAATACATAAAGAATTCCTATAGTTCAACAACAAAAAAATCAAAGGACCCAATTAAAGTACAAGCAAATGACTTGAATAGATGTTTCTCCAGAGAAAATATATAAATGGTCAAGCCAAGAAAAGATACTCAATATCACTAATCATAAGGAAGTACAGATTAAAATCATGATGAGTTATTATCTCATAACCATCAGGGTCAGCTTAGTTCAGTCGCTCAGTCGTGTTCGACTCTTTGCGACCCCATGGCCTGCAGCACTCTATGCTTCCCTGTCCATCACCAACTCCCAGAGCTTGCTCGCTCTCATGGCCATCGAGTCAATGATGCCATCCAACCATCTCATACTCTGTTGTCCTCTTCTCCTCCTGTCTTCAATCTTTCCCTGCATCAGGGTCTTTTCCAATGAGTCAGTTCTTCCCATCAGGTGGCCACAGTATTGGAGTTTCAGCTACAAAATCAGTCCTTCCAATGAATATTCAGGATTGATCGCCTTTAGAATGGACTGGTTGGACCTCCTTGCAGTCCAAGGGACTCTCAAGAGTCTTCTCCAACACCACAGTTCAAAAGCATCAATTCTTCAGCACTCAGCTTTCTTTATAGTCCAACTCTCACATCCATACATGACTATTGGAAAAACCGTAGCTTGACTAAATGAACCTTTGTTGGCAAAGTAATGTCTCTGCTTTTTAATTTGCTGTCTAGGTTGGTCATAGCTTTTCTTCCAAGGAGCAAGCATCTTTTAATTTCATGGCTGCAGTCGCCATCTGCAGTGCTTTTGGAGCCCCCCAAAATAAACTCTGCCACTGTTTCCATTGTTTCCCCATCTATTTGCCATGAAGTGATGGGACCAGATGCCATTATCTTAGTTTTTTGAAAGTTGAGTTTTAAGCCAGCTGTTTTAGTCTCCTTTTTCACCTTCATCAAGATGCTCTTTAGTTTGTCTTCACTTTCTGCCATAAGGGTGGTGTCATCTGTGTATCTGAGGTTACTGATACTTTTCCCTACAATTTTAATTCCAGCTTGTGTTTCATCCAGCCTGATATTTCGCATGAATAAGTTAAATAAGCAAGGTGACAACATACAGCCTGACGTACTCCTTTCCCAATTTGGAACCATCAGGATGGCTTTCATCAAAAATGCCATAAAAAAAATCAGGTCTTCATGGGAATGTGGAGAGATTGAAATCCTTGTGCACTCTTGGGGGAAATGTAAAATGGTGAAGGCTCTATGGAAAATAGTATGAAAGTTCTTCAAAAGGTTAAAAAGTTAAAAATAAATTACCATCTGATTCAGTGATTCTGCCTTGAGATAGATAGCCAAAGAATTGATTGGCTATCTAATGGCATATCCAGTGGCTATCTACTGGGATAGGTAGTCAAGAATATTTAATGGGATAGATAAATCAAAGAAAGCAGGATCTCAAAGATATTTGCACAACCATGTTTAATGCAGTATTAATCACAATAGTCAAGAGATAGAAGCAACCCAAATGTTCATTGATGAATTAATAAATAAACAAAATGTGGTATATACATATAATGGGATATTATTCATTCTTGAATAAGAAGGCACTCCTGTTATATGTAACATGGATGAACTTCGAGTGCATTATGCCAAATAAATAAGCCAGTCGCACAATGTGACTGCTGTGTGATTCCACATATATGAGGTACCTAAAGCAGTCAAACTGATTAGAAAGTGGCAGAAAGGAGGAGGAAATGGGGAAGGTGTTCAATGGGTATAGAATTTCAATTTTACAAGATGAAAAAATTCCAGAAATCTGTTGTACAAAAATGTGAATATAGTTTACACTATTGAATTGGTCACTTAAAATTGTTAGGGTGGTAAATTTTGAGTTTATAAAACCATAATTTTTTAAAAAGCTTTATAATATGGTATCAATTTCTCCAATGAGTGAGAAAATCATGATGGGTTGGGGAAATGTGTAACTTGCAGCAAATGACCTAAAAGTACAACAACAGTTCAGTCTTTGTAAGAAATCCTTGTAGTTTTTTCAAATGATTCTTAACATTAAAATGTGTAATTTTTTTTTATGTTTAAGTGATAGGTGCAGGTTATTCAAGGTAGAACATTTGAGAAAGCCACTTGAAATAGTTGTGAGCAATATCAGTGTCATTATGAAGGGTTTATATTCTTATTCCTTAGTTCAAAAATAGATGTATCTTTCCCTTTAACAATCAGTAAATTGTTTATATTCACTGCCCAACTGTCTCCTTGGCAGCTTCCTCTGTAGCTCAGTGGTAAAGAATCTGCCTGCAATGCAAAAGACCCGGGTTCGATTCCTGGGTTGGGAAGATCCTCTGGAGAAGGAAATGGAAACCCGTTCCAGTATTCTTGCCTGGAGAATCCCATGGACAGAGGAACCTGGAGGGCTATAGTTCATGGGATCACAAGAGTCGGATATGACTTAGTGACTAAACCACCACCACCACCTTCTCCTTAAAGTATTCAACCATCATACACACAGCAATCCTAGTAATTATGTTCACAAAGCTTCATGTTTCTTTCAGTACTGAATCTACATAGGAAGTATGGTGTTCACTAGTAAGAGTTCTCTGTGAATGAGTATGTGTACTGATTGATATACAGGTGCAATTAGTTTTATTTGTGCAGCGACATGCCATGTTGCCACACACATAGTTGAAATTAGTTGGCATTGATCTAAATGAACTTGCCTAATCTATATCTGGCTTGTACAATCATTATTATGTACCCAAAAATCACATCTCTGTGCAGAACAAATAATCACATAACACTTTGCCCTTGTATATCCCACACATACTTGGACCTAATTCGTGTTCTTCATGTTAGTGACATAGAACTGTAAAACAAAATATCAGCACAGTTGATGCAGTGTTAACAACTGCTCTTCTGAATGATGCATCACTGATACTATGCAAAGTACACTGGGTATTTTGTATTCAACTTATTTTGCTTTCTTTCCAACACACACATCTGTGGTGATTGCCTTATAAACCTCTCAGGAATAATATGTCATATACCTGTTTGTGCTACGAAGCACATGACTGAAAGTTTCCTTTGTTTTCATGTCTTCTCTTCCTCTGACAAGCAAATTCATCAACTCTATACTGGAAACCATTATTTGTTTTTCATTCTGGAAAAACAGTTGGTTTACCAGAGAAGTCATTGTGATTTTTTTTTTAAACAATATACAGTACTAAAAGTTTTTATGACTTTATAATGTTATTTGGTATACTTTCAACAGAAAATGCACTGAGACTAATTGATCTCTGGTTCAATACAATTGAATTTTCAGATACTCATTATTATGTAGCCTGTTCTCATTTTGTTCTTTTCTATTTATGTGAAATGATTAGACTTGCAGAGTCACTTGCCTTGCATACAGAGGTTCCCATCAGATGTTATCCTGAAGTTTGGTTCTCTATTGATGACTTGCCCAGATGTAGTCTTTTGTTGCTTATTTTTGTCACTTTTATGCCTTAATTAACAACTTTTGAGTCATTGATCCATTCTTTTTCTAAATTTGAAATATAGGGTATTAACGACTGCAAAAAAAAAATAGATAAATTCTCAACATTGTATTAGACTGAGATGTCTCTAAACTTGAATACTAGGTAAAAACTATTGACTGTTTCAGTTGCACATGTGCACTTATTAAGCATGCGATGATCTTTAAGGACATAATAGAATTTCTGGCATTTTTTACTTCAAGCTCCCAAGCCTCCTCTTTCTGAAGAGCCTTCCCCCAACACTATATTTATTCTCTTATTCCCAGACCTCAAATCCTCACCTCTCTCTTCCACACTATCATGTTTTATTTTTCCATTCCATATACCCTAAAATAGATTTACTTATTATCATTTACTTATAGATGATTCCCCCTGATTAAAAATGAATCTCCAGGATAGCAAGGACATTGTTTATCCTGGGAAAAACAAATAAAATTACTCTGTTCAGTAGATTAAAAACAAAAAACTAGGCTTATTCAATTTCATGGCCAAGGAAACACATGCTTCCAAGAAGTTCTAAGTTGAACAAATGAGCAAAGACTGTTATACACACAGGAAAGAATAGATGATTACACAAACACCTGCATGTTTAATTCCAGATGATAGTAATTGATAAATAACAAGTTTTTGTAATATATTGGAGCCCAAATCATGGACCCAAAGTGGATATGGTAAGTTTCATACCATTATCTTTCCTGGGTGGGGAATGTTTCTCTGACTTTAGCATTTTCTGGTTACTGCTGCATCTGCACTACGTATAAAGTGACTTATACAATATAGGAGCTCAGGAAGTATCTGCTGAATGGGTAAATATTACATTTGGCTACTTGGTAATGTATTGCTTCTCCTCTTTTATTTTTATAATTGTTTTATTTCTCCCTTCCTCTACTTCTAAGATCATAAGCCCCATGAGAACAGGATATTGTCTGTCTTATTTACTCCTAAATCATCAGTGCTCCAGTAGTGCCTGGCAATTAGCTGATACATAATGAATATTTATGAACTAAATAAGTGAGATTTCTGAAATTAAAGACAAAATGGTTTCATTATCTTTTGCTTTAAACTGCCACTTATTTGCTGACATCATTGGTAATCATCAAAGACCTCTAGGCCACTTTTTGAGAACCTGGTTAGGATATAACCACGAGAGTGAATTTCTGAAATTTAAAGAAAAGATCACAGGGCAGAGGTTAGTGATATACTAAGATGCATATCAGTGGAGAGGTACAATGTGAGTTAATGTAAGAGTCTTCAGTGACTGTAGAGACTTGTGTGGAGATTGATAGATGGCAGAAATGAGGATGGAAAGAAGTTGGTTTACCCAGCTGGAGAGAAACAGTGATGTCATGGAGAGAACCTGACTGGGGGGTTTCATTCCCACTCCATTTCAAAAGCTAGATCAGTTATATAACCTATTTGAAGCTTACTTTCAAGGAAAGTTACATGGAAATAAATATCACTGCTTCATAGATTGAAGTGAAATCTATGGAAAATAAGCCACTGTCCTCAGACAATGGCTGTCATGTTATTATTTGCTCATAATATATGGGCATTTAAATAAAGATGTATCCCATCTTTTAAACAAGGGTGAAAGGATAATAGTCTGAAACTGTTGGTGGGAATTCGGGAGTGTTATGAACCTTCAAATAAAGGGAGAAGAGAAATGAACAACTTTTTCAGATGAAAGAGAAAACCATTAAGATGTAGTAGAGGGATTTTTCTATGAAAAGACTTAAGTTCATGGTAAAATATATTGATAACTGATGGAGGTTCCTTTGGAATCACTGGAACTGATATTTTTAAATGGCATCAGTAGAAGAAGGATGAAGAAGGGAAGGGTTTGAGATGCATCTGGGGAAAGCTTTGCCAGTCCAGAGGGGCTCAGCCTTGGCAGAGACGGAATCATAGAGTGTGAGAAGCAGTGTATTAGAGTGGACAGTGGAAGTGTGGGTTATGCTAAGATCTTGTTAGCACTTAGGAACACAAATATTTTTACTTCTACAGGGTTTTAACCCCAGTGATACCCCAAAGGACTAAGAGACACTTGGTGAATTCAACTTCACATTTCAGATCCTGGCCTCCACTGGCTTTCAAGGGGGCAGGGCTGATGGGAGACCCAAAGCCTTGTTCTGTGAGTTTTCAGAGGGGTCCCCAGGGGAGGATAAGAATGATGAGGAAATCCTTGGTACTTTAGTTCTTCAGATTAGGTCAAGGTGGGAGTTAGTCACTGCTTTCTGATATAAGGTAAGTAGCATGAAAAAGTTGAAAGGTACAAAAGCGTTATTTGGATACAACTGGGACTTGAGTATCAACTCTTTCAGGGGTGTAAATTTGGACAAGTAACAGCGTCCCAGAGGTTCTCTTTTCTCATTTGTAAAATGTGTATAATAATATCTTTCCAGGAGGGTTCAGGATGGGGAACACATGTATACCTGTGGCAGATCCATTTCCATATTTGGCAAAACTAACACAATATTGTAAAGTTTAAAAATAAAATAAAATTTAAAAAAAACTGCAGAAAAAAACAAACAACAACAACAAAAATAAAATAAAATAACATGAGCAGGCTGCCTTAATAATTATGCTGGAGATAGTGAATAAAAAGTTCCTTTCTTTCCTGTGTGTTTATAAGTCATATATCACAATTTTGAAAAATGGTTAACAAATATGTATTGAGTATCTGCTAATTGCAGGCTCTGTGGACTGCTGGGAATGTTTTGTGAAAAAGGTAAATGCATAGCCATGGCCCTCAACAGAGCTTATAGACATATGAATATTCTGATCCAGATTTTTGTTATTAAGGCCATCAAGTCATGGTATAGATTTAACACCTGTGAAATCAAGCCTATATTTTATCATGGCACTTCTACTCAATGCTAATTAGTAATATAATCTGACCTCTCACGAAAGGGCTTTTTTCTGTGGTAATTTGGTATTTCTAGAGCATTGAGGAGAGTTTCCCTCCATCTGTCACTTCTTGGTGCTATGATTGTTTTAATCTTTACATTGAGCCATTTATCAGTTCACTTCAGTTCAGTCACTCAAACATGTAGAACTCTTTGCAACCCCATGACTATAGCACAGCAGGCTTCCCTGTCCATCACCAACTCCTGGAACTTACTCAAACTCATGTCCATCGATTCGGTGATGCCATCCAACCATCTCATCCTCTGTCATCCCCTTCTTCTCCCACCTTCAATCTTTTTCAGCATCAGGGTCTTTTCCAAGGAGTTGGTTCTTTGCACAGGTGGACAAAGTATTGGAGTTTCAGCTCCAGCATCAGTCCTTCCAATGAATATTCAGGACTGATTTCCTTTAGGATGGACTGGCTGGATCTCCTTTCAGTCTAAGGGACTCTCAAGAATCTTCTCCAGTACCACAGTTCAAAAGCATCAATTCTTCGGCACTCAGCTTTCTTTATAGTCCAACTCTCACATCCATACATGACTACTGGAAAAACCATAGTTTTGACCTCATGGATCTTTGTCAGCAAAGTAATGCCTAGGCTTTTAAATATGCTGTCTAGGTTGGTTATAATTTTCCTTCCAAGAAGCAAGCATCTTTTAATTTCATGGCTGCAGTCACCATCTGCAGTGATTTTGGAGCCCCCCAAAATAAAGTCTGCCACTGTTTCCATTGTTTCCCTATCTATTTGCTATGAAATGATGGGCCTGGATGCCATGATCTTCATTTTCTGAATGTTGAGCTTTAAGCCAACTTTTTCACTCTCTTCTTTTACTTTCATCAAGAGGCTCTTTAGTTCTTCTTTGCTTTTTGCCATAAGGGTGGTGTCATCTGCATATCTAAGGTTATTCATATTTCTCCCAGCAATCTTGATTCCACCTTGTGCTTCATACAGCCCAGCATTTCTCATGATGTACTCTGCATGTAAGTTAAATAAGCAGGGTGACAATATACAGCCTTGACATACTCCTTTCCAAATTTAGAACCAGTCTGTTGTTCCATGTCTAGTTCTAACTGTTGCCTTCTGACCTGCATACAGATTTCTCAGGAGGCAGGTCAGGTGGTCTGGTATTTCCATCTCTTGAAGAGTTCTCCACAATTTGTTTTGATCCACCCCGTCAAGGCTTTGGTGTAGTCAATAAAGCAGAAATAGATGTTTCTCTGGAACTCTCTTGCTTTTTCAATGATCCAACGGATGTTGGCAATTTGATTTCTGGTTCCTCTGCCTTTTCTAAATCCAGCTTGAACATCTCGAAGTCCATGGTTCACTTACTGTTGAAGCCTGGCTTGGAGAATTTTGATCATTACTTTGCTAGTATGTGAGATGAATGCAATTGTGTGGTAGCTTGAACATTCTTTGACATTACATTTCTTTGGGATTGGAATGAAAACTGACCTTTTCCAGTCCTGTGGCAACTGCTGAGTTTTCCAAATTTGCTGGCATGTTGAGTGCAACACTTCCACAGCATCATCTTTTAGGATTTGAAAGAGCTCAACTGGAATTCCATCACCTCCACTAGTTTTGATCATAGTGATGCTTCCTAAGGCCCACTTGACTTCACATTCCAGGATGTCTGGCTCTAGGTGTGTGATCACACCATTGTGATTATCTGGGTCATAGAGATCTTTTTTGTATATTTCTTCTGTGTATTCTTGCCACCTCTTCTTAATATCTTCTGTTAGGTGCATACCATTTCTGTACTTTACTATGCCCGTGTTTGTATGAAATGTTCCCTTGGTATCTCTAATTTTCTTGAAGAGATCTCTAGTCTTTCCCATTCTATTTTTCGTCTATTTCTTTGCATTGATCATTGAGAAAGGCTTTCTTATCTCTCCTTGCTATTCTTTTGAATTCTGCCTTCAGACGGGAATATCTTTTCCTTTTTCCTTTTCCTTTAGCTTCTCTTCTTTTCTCAGCTATTTGTAAGGCCTCCTTAGACAACCATTTTGCCTTTTTGCATTTTTTTTTCTTGGGGATGTCCTTGATCACTGAGCCATTCATAATGAAATTAAAATATTAATCATGATCATTTAAATCATAAATAAGGTTGGCTTTAACATAGTCTTATTCCTTAGGAATCATATACTGCCTTGTGACATGTGAAATACTGTTGTCAGGAGTGAATCAGAGTTTCATAATCACAAGTATGAGAAACCACTTCTCTCTGCCTTTGAATGCTAAGAGGAGGAAATAAAGGTTTCTTTTTCCCTCCATGTAAACTTGACTCCCGGGTACAACGACAAAGAAAAAGACACACAAAGGTCATTCTAGTCATCTCATTATTTTATTGTGAAGGCAGGAGATAGTGTAAGCCTCAGGATGACTTCAGTATCTTTATATATCCAAACTGGAAGTTGTTAGACAAATATATATTCCCAGGCAAAGTGATGTTTAATCACTGGAGCACTACTTTATAAGACAATGTCAGATCTCAGAATACACACTCTGATATGGATCATATCACAGCTTTACACAAAACACTTAGACAGCATAAACTAGCTTTTCAGAAGCTGCCACCTCCTTTCACCCTCCATTTTCACTTCCCATGCTCCCTTCCTCCCTTGGGAAGATACACGCAGGTTCCCTTAGCTTTCAGCACCAGCGTCACCATGGAAACTCGCCTCCTTGTCTTCCCCCTCCTCAGTTACCAAGTACAGCTTCTGGACTCAGTGCCAAGACCTCCTCTGTACACCCTCAGCATTCTTTCAATATTTAGACAAATCTGGTGGAAAATGTTGTTTACATTTTTCCCCACAGTACTATAGCTGTGTGTTTGGTACAACACATTTCCGTTGGATCTATCCATGTTCTGAAAGAGATTATTACCCCCTTACCCTGTCCATTATAGCTTAAAAAATTGTACTCTTTGATCTGATTTTTAATACAGTATAAAAGATAACTCAGGATTACAGACATCCCATCTTTGTAGTGTTTCATTGACTTCTCATCTTAATGCTACATGTGCATAGTTTCTGTACCTTTGGAGATCATTTCTGTTTTGTGAAAATCGTACCATTAATGCTTTTTATTCCAAAAAAGACCTAGGCAGTAATATGAAATATCTCTCATGTCTTAGAAGTTCATTCAAGTGCATCTGTGAACCTTAGGTTATTTCAGCCATTATAATTCAGATGTTTAAATAATGTATTGGTGTTCCACATTACTTGAATGTATGCTTAGAGGCCTTACTTAGTACATTTTATGCAGACTTGAATATAATTTAATTAGTCATTCTAACACTCATTTATGCTGACACAAAAAGTTTTGTAGATGTGAAATGACTTTTTGTCCCTTCCCCTGCCTTTAAAATGTCAATTTTGGTTATGTATTTCTCAAACATTAAAATGTAAACTCAGCAAAGTATTTATTTATTTAACATTTTTTATTATAAATAAATCACATCAGCTGTCCCACCATGCTGATGTTGCCATTTTTCATTATAAACATTTATATTAAAAAAATTTAAAAAGATAGGTCTTCTATTTGGAAAAAATCCCTCTGATAAACAGAAGAGGGAGCAATATTTCCTTCTTTTTGACACAGAATGCAGAGTTGTTTTTTAAATTCCTACTTCACCTTTTTTTTTTCTACATGTAAACCTCCTTTGTCATAACCTCTGCTGTTGATTTTCTACTCCTTTCTTTCATTTTTAGTGGGGAGGGATGGCTAGTAGTGGCAGGAGTGGGACCACCCATTTTGATCACGAGTACAAAGGTTAAATTCTTTCTGGTTTGCTACTTTCTCTTAGGATATAGTTAAATATTAGAAATCTTTGTCTTCTACTGTATATTTTTACTTGCAACAATACTTTAAAAAAATCTGTGGCAGCACTTTACAAAGAGGCCCCGGCATTGTGTGGTCAACTGGAGTGAATGCATGTATTCTCTGGGGCCTGCCCTGTGAGAGACTGTCTCCCTGTTGTTCTCACTGTGAACTGAGTAAGAACCGTGCACATCTGAATAACAGTCTTTTCTGCCTGGTGCAATCCTGGATTGTTACAGTCTACAGGCCAGCCATGCTGTCACCGGCACAAATTGATTTAACCATCAATTGCTGTGGTCATTAAAGCTGCTAAAAGTCCTCGCCAAACTGATGAATTGCAACTGAATGTGAAATGAGTCTCTAAGTCCGTTTCCCACCATCTCATATCAAAGGCTATTGTATCCCTGCAAAGTAACGGGTCGGAGGTTCAGGCTGGGGTTCAACAATGGGCCCTGTCAGAGGATAGAGCTCCATTCACTCTGGCAGACCCAATTACAGTTTGCTTTCCATACCTTATTGTATAAAATTTGCATCCAACTAATACATTGAATTATTGGCATACTTTGGGTGTCAAAGGAGTTCACTGAATGGTTTGTCCTTAAAATACATGGAATTCTAAGCATCTGGTGGCTACTGGGTCGTGACAATGAAAGGATTCCCTGGTTTTTCACTGCTTGCAGAAGGACTCATTTTTTTCTCAGCTCAGATTTAACACTTTATTTATTTATTTTTCTTGAGAGGAGCTGTAGGGAAGGAATGGTACTCTTCCTGCCTACAAGAATGTAATTAAAAAATTTTAAATGGTTCACTATAATCTCTTTGGGACAAAGAGGGCAAAACCAGACTTGGAATAAATAAGTGGGCAAAAGCAGGGTTACACTTTGATGTTTCCTTTTTTTTTTTTTAAACCTGAAGTAGGGAGTGAAATAATAGTAGGGCAAAATTAAAGTCACATTTAGGTATAGATATCAATGCCCAGAGAACTTTCATTAAGTCTTTCAAGAAAACATATAGGTTAGATTTTAAGTCATCATGGTTAAGCCAGTCAAGAGCTACAAGTCAACTAGGCAAAGAACATGTCGATGTTGACACTAATGATTTCTTTATTTAGTCAATAACTAAGTCTGTGGAGATGAACCATCAGAAAAAATTAAATCCTTCAAGTTCTGATATTGCAGTACTGATAGAGAATTTCAGGAGATTTCAAGTTTTGCAGCAACATTTGATATGCTCCTGCTGATGATAGAATTCTTCTTTTTCTTATCAGATAATAATCTGAGTAATAATTTTGTTTTGAGTCTTGGGTTAAGTATGTCAAATAATTTTATTTACACATGCAGCTACTTACGGAATTTTCACAAATTCACTTGAGTTTTTCTGTAATGTTTAGATTAATATTTAAGAGCTGTGTAAAGGGTCCTTGTTTTTCATTTCAAGGTTTTTGTTGTCCGTTCTTTTTCCTTTTCTCTTCCTAAACCTCAAGGTAGTATGATTTTAGCATCTAATGTTTTCTAAGATGTAGAGAGGAAGCTCTCTAGGAGAAACAGGACTTTGGAGATCAAAGGCAGAAAGTTCCATTTTCTTCCTGAAACCCCACACGCTCTGGTTATTTTCTTTCCCAAGCTCGTCTTGCCACCAAGTGCTATCAATAGGGCTGAAAAGAACAGATGTGGAAAATAAAATAAATCTGACTTCATATTGTAATGGGGATTACATGAATACAAAGTTTAGAAGAAAGTGAGCAAAGCCAGCAAGGGCCACAGTGCCATAGAGAAGAGAGAGGAAGGGAAGTTTTGCTTAAAGAATCAGTGCATAGGTCAGAGGTTCAAGCCATTCAGATGTATTAATAATGAGCTGGCAGACAGATCCAGGTTTGTGTTTCCCTAGACTCTATTTACCATAGACTTTGAGTCTCCAGTAACCGTGTGTGGAAATCCATCAGTAAGAACTGTTACATTTTGCCCAAGGTTCCAAATGACCCTTGAAGAAGGTCATTGGATTCTTGTCTCTGAAAGATCTATTGTTCAAGACAAGGGAAAAGCACAAGCTCCCTTGGCAAAAAAGAAAAAAAATTCTGACTCCAGATTGCTTAAGCATTGTAAACCAAATGGAATGTCTATGTTTTATGACCCAAAGAACTGTAGAATATTTTAGTTGGAATGTGATATGGAAATCAATTCTTTTTATAAGCTTCACTCACAAAACATTAGAAATCTTGTATTTATTTGTGAGAGAAAAGTAAGACAATACAGTCTCCCCAAATCTTTTAAAGATAATTGGCTTCCATTTATTTATTCTGGACCAACAGTTTATCAATGTTTTTAACACTAATATGGTTGCAAAATGTCAGCATTTATCATTATTATTAATTTATATCTTGACTTAAGACTTCTTAAGCCCAGATGATATGAGAAAGTCCTACTTTGGTATTATGTAAATAACTTTAGATCGCTTAGTACTTATATTGAAGTATATGTGCTTATTGAAAATATTTACTGAGATAGTATAGCGTAAGTGCTTTGTAAAGCCTTACATGAGTTGTTAGCTTTTAAGTTAACATAAATTTAAAAATAATAATTTTACCTGAATATACATTTTAAGACAATTTTAAGAGACCTTTAATAAGAATTTTTCATTATTTATTTCCACTAGATTCAGAAGAACAGCAAGCCTGCCTACTTTCTGAATACTCATGTGCTGTATGCGTAATTGATACTTGATAAGCATGTGTTGAGTGAATGAATACAGTCTCACAGTACAGCTATAAGATACTCGTGATCATTCTCTCAGTCATATCCAACTCTTTGTAACCCCATGTAACCCCATGATGGAATTTTCCAGGAAACAATACTGGAATGGGTTACCATTTCCTCCTCCATGGGATCTTCCCAACTCAAGAATCTAACCTGCATCTCCTGCATTGGAAAGCAAATGCTTGACCCCTGAGCCACCTGGGAAGTCCCCAGCTAAAAGATAGACAGTACTTTTAAAACTAACCATGCATTTTGTGGGCACTTTCAATTTGAAGACTAATGTCTTTCTTCATGGGGAATTCTCTTTTGTATTTTGTTGTTGTTGTTGAGTTTCTTCACATTTTCCCTCTGTTGGGAAAATCTAATAGATTTGGACCTTCTGAATTGATTCTTTAAATTTATCTTTCAAATTTTCATTTTATACTTGTATATTTTATTTTGGCTTGGGGGTAAATTCTTAAGAGACTCTACCTTCAGTTTGAGGACTCTTGAGTGGGGAGAAGCATGGGTTTCTCTGGTTTTCAGTCAGTTCAGTCTCTCTGTCATGTCTGACTCTTTGCAACCCCATAGGCTGCAGTATGCCCGAATTCACTGTCCATCACCAACTCCCAGAGCTTACTCAAACTCATGTCCATCAAGTTAGTGATGCCATCCAACCATCTCATCCTCTGTCATCCCCTTCTCCTCCTGCCTTCAATCACCACTGCCTCCTGTACAATCGCAAACCTCCATCCATAGTTCTTCAGGCATTCTGTCTATCAGATCTAATCCCTTGAATCTATTTGTCACTTCCACTGTATAATCATAAGGGGTTTGATTTAGGTCGTACCTGAATGGTCTAGTGGTTTTCCCTACTTTCTTCAATTTAAGTTTGAATTTGGCAATAAGGTGTTCATGATCTGAGCTACAGTCAGCCCCTGGTCTTGTTTTTGCTGACTGTAAAAAGCTTCTCCATCTTTGGCTGCAAAGGATATAATCAATCTGATTTTGGTATTGACCATCTGGTGATGTCTATGTGTAGAGTCTTCTCTCATGTTGTTGGAAGAGGTTGTTTGCTATGAGCAGGGTGTTCTCTTGGCAAAAACTCTGTTAGCCTTTGACCTGCTTCATTCTGTACTCCAAGACCAAGTTTGCCTGTTACTCCAGATATCTCTTGACTTCCTACTTTGACATCCCCGTCCCCTATAATGAACATGACATTTTTTGGGGGGTGTTAGTTCTAGAAGGTCTTGTAGGTCTTCAGAGAACCAATCAACTTCAACTTCTTCAGCATTACTGGTTGGGGCGTAGACTTGGATTACTGTGGTATTGAATGGGTTGCCTTGGAAATGAACAGAGATCATTCTGTCATTTTTGAGATTCCATCCAAGTACTGCATTTTGGACTCCTTTGTTGACTATGATGGCTACTCCATTTCTTCTAAAGGATTCTTGCCCACAGTAGTAGATATAATGGTTATCTGAGTTAAATTCACCCATTCCAGTCTATTTCAGTTCACTGATTCCTAAAATGTCGATGTTCACTCTTGCCATCTCCTATTTGATGACTTACAGTTTGCCTTGATTCATGGACCTGACTTTCTGGGTTCCTATCCAGTATTGCTCTTTACAATATCTCTGGTTTTAAATGGTTTCAAAACCTTCAGTTCTAATTTTTAGTCCCACTTTTCATTCCATCCTCCCTATTAACTAAAATAAGTTTGCAGAGTCCCTAGAGTTTTGATGGAAAGATCTCTTTCCTCAGCTTTAACCACTCAATAGATATTTTTTAAAATTTTATTTTATTTTTAAACTTTACAATATTGCATTAGTTTTGCCAAATATCGAAATGAATCTGCCACAATAGGTTTTAAAAGCATCAGCTTTCTCTGTCTCATCTCATTCATCAAATAATCCATAATATTCTCTTTCTATCTCAATTTAAATACACACACACACATATATATTATATATATGTTTTCAATCTGGAGATGGCCTCCCTCATACTTCACTTATTTTTAGGCTATATATTGTCAGACATATATTTATAAAACTATTTTGTTCTTATTTTACTAAGATTTCCTGATCTTCCACCTTGAATAGGTTGTTTATTTCAGAATCTAAGAAATTGTTTAATGACTGACTGATTTGGGGGAATTGCTCCATTTTTATTTTATTTTACATAGTCTGTTATTATAAAAGAAGAAGCACAAGTACACTGCAGAAAATCTGACAAGCAAAAGTCTTTTAAAAATTAAGATATAATTCCAGAAATCCTTACTGTGTACTCTTGCAGATCTGTCCATCCAGCCACCTTTTCACCTGCCTAACTATGCACATACACAGGCACATTTTTGAACTCAAATGAGATTATATGGTACATATTCTTTTGTAGCCTATGCTTTCAATGAACTCTTCCTTTCTATTTTAGTAGATTTTCATTGCATCTCATACCCAGAAAGCTCTTCGGGTCTGAATTCAAGGTGATGAATTTAACATGGGCCATTCAGTTTGGTTGTATTGTTTATTCCAGAAGTATTCAGGTGTGTGAGTGAAAGTATAAAGTGAGTAGAGAGTTAGATTTAACCAGAATTTGGCTTTTGACAGGTGAGAATGATGAATGAAGGAGGGGGCAAGGGAGTTGGGAACACAAGGAAGTGATTCTAATGAAAAATTGTGGATTTTAAGCTGACAAAAAATTAGATGTGAAAGTAGTAATTCATGGTGAAAAAGTAGTTGAATAAATGGATTTTTGGCTGCAGAGAGTTGGAGAATTGTTGATATACACTGAGAAGACAGGAGATGTGTTTTTGCAATTGAATATTGGAGGGGTTGCAGTTACTGATAATGAAGTGGTCCTGGAGGGAATGATAGACCTTTGTGGCATAGATAAAGTGAAGGCAGGAGGAGAAGGGGATGACCAAGAGGGTTGGAAGGCATCACTGACTCAATGGACATGAGTTTCAGCAAATTCCAGGAATTGATGGACAGGGAACCCTGGTGTGCTTCAGTCCATGGGGTCACAAAGAGTCAGACATGACTGAGTGACTGAACAATAACAAGGGTGAAGAATGTGATCTTTGGAGAGAAGATGGTCAAGATACTGAGATGACAGATATTATACATGTAAATTTTGAAATCACCATCAATTATGACAAGAATTAAATAAGAGAAAAAAGTGATCAGGAATTAATATTTCTGAAGGGATGAGCTAGAAGGACTTACACTTGTGAGGTTGATCATAGCAAGAATTAACAGGTAGTCTAGTTTGATGTTATGGGATTCAAAATCAGGGGCTTTGAAAGAAGGGGAATGGAAATGGTCTGGAATGTACACAGTGAGGTAAAATTTTTGTGAGACAGAAAATCACTTCCTAAGAAATTGCAGGAGAAGAATGTCATAGTTTAGTTGGTGCAAAAAACAAAAAAATGTGAAAAAACTGTTGACGAAATAGGGAATCTTGTGGATAACTGACCAGGAGTGCCAAAGGGCACTGTGATTGAGTTTTAGGAATGGGGTGGGAGTAGGAATTGGGCTTCCCTTGTGGCTCAGCTGGTAAAGAATCTGCCTGTAGTGTGGAAGACTTGGATTTGATCCCTGGGTTGCGAAGATCCCCTAGAGAAGGGAAAGGCTACCCACTCCAGTATTCTGGCCTAGAGAATTCCAGGGACTGTATAGTCCATGATATCCCAAAGAGTTGGGCACGACTGAGTGACTTTCACTTTCACGGGGGATTAGAGTCTTGGGACTAAGATATGACCTGCGAGTATTGGGCTTTTTTGAGTTTAATGTAAACAGAAATGTAGGGCAAATGAAATTAGTTTTGGAAGTGCCAAGGCAGACAGTGGTGTGATACTGGAAGTGCTGCAGGTAGGACAGGGGTTGGTCTAATTAGGAGCATGGAGAACTTGGAGATCTTTTCTTAATTTCTACCAATTGTGGCATGAAGGCACAGGAAACAGTAAGCGGCATTTTTGTGAAACTCATATTGCTCTTTTCTCCTGCTGAAAGACACATTAGAACAGTGGTCTTTCCCCCAGTAGGTGGAGTGCTGTGGCTCCCCTTGCTCATGTTTGAGATAGAACGTTAGAAAAAATATATACATAATTTATATGTTGTGAAATTTATGATAGATATGTTTTTATTATATCAGTTTAGTTCAGTTCAGTCACTCAGTCATGTCCGACTCTTTGTGACCCCATGAATCACAGCATGTCAGTCCTCCCTGTCCATCACCAACTCCCGGAGTCCACCCAAACCCATGTCCATCGAGTCGGTGATGCCATCCAGCCATCTCATCCTCTGCCGTCCCCTTCTCTTCCTGCCCTCAATTCCTCCCAGCATCAGGGTCTTTTCCAATGAGTCAGCTCTTTGCATGAGGTGGCCAAATGATTGGAGTTTCGGCTTCAGCATCAGTCCTTCCAATGAACACCCAGGACTGATCTCCTTTAGGATGTCCTGGTTGGATCTCCTTGCAGTCCAAGGGACTCTCAAGAATCTTTTCCAACACCACAGTTCAAAAGCATCATTTCTTTGGTGCTCAGCTTTCTTCACAGTCTAACTCTCACATCCACACATGACCACTGGAAAAACCATAGCCTTGACTAGACGGACCTTTGTTGGCAAAGTAATGTCTCTGCTTTTTAATATGCTACCTAGGTTGGTCGTAACTTTATTGTATAGATTTATATAAATGTTACATAAATGTATTTATATAATATATAGATATGTATTATACATACACATAGGCACACACACACACACACACACACACACACAGAAGGAGCCAGTGAGAGAGAGAGGAAGAGAGAAAGGGAATAAAAAGAGAATTAGAAGAGAATTTACTGTAGGAAGATGTATTGTATTTCTTTTTATGACATTGAGTACTCCTAGGTTTATAAACGCTCTGTTCAAAGAGCACATCTCAGTAGTGGAAATATGGCTTAGGATTACTTTACTGTACATAGTTGCATTCGATGTGTACAAAATATCATCATGTAGCTACTGATATTACAGGTTCACCTTTGCTTTCCTGCAGTATTGAAGTCCAAAAAAGCACTAAATGTTGGAAATTTTTTTCCCTAACTCATTTGGTAGCAAAATCTGACCTGACCTCAACTGAACTGGTAGCAAGCTGTTTATAATATTCACTTATTTTATTTATTGGGAATGATGTTACATATCTTTTCTGAGATGTCCATGTGATTGATTATAGGGAACTGTTTGAGACTTCAGCTAGGATGTTACATAATATATGGTGTATTTCTGTCCCGTTAACTTAAAATCTGGAAAGTCTCAGTTTCAGAACACACTAGACTCCAAGAGTTTCCAATAAGGTGTTACAACATGTACTCACATTCTCTAGGAATGAAAACTGGTGTTTGAAGACTTTAGTAGCCTGCACAAGGCAGTCTCTCTCCCATCAGGAAGCTTACATAAGCCTCTTATCCTTCTCCATCAGAGAGAAGACAGACTAAAAACCACAATCACAGAAAACTAACCAATCTGATCACATGGACCACAGCCTTGTCTAACTCAATGAAACTATGAGCCATGCCATGTAGGGCCACCCAAAATGGATGGGTCATGGTGGAGTTCTGACAAAATGTGGTCCACTGGAGAAGGGAATGGTAAACCACTTCAGTATTCTTGCCTTCAGAACCCCATGAACAGTATGAAAAGGCAAAAAGAGAGGACACTGAAAGATGAGCTCTCCAGGTTGGTAGGTGCCCAATGTGCTACTGGAGATCAGTGAAGAAGTAACTCCAGAAGGAATGAAGAGATGGAGCCAGAGCAAAAACAACACCTAGTTGTGGATGTCCCTGGTGATGGAAGTAAGTCCGATGCTGTAAAGAACAATATTGCAGAGGAACCTGGAATACTAGGTCCGTGAATCAAGGCAAATTGGAAGTCATCAAACAGGAAACGTCAAGAGTGAACATCAACATTTTAGGAATCAGCGAACTGAAATAGACTGGAATGGGTGAATTTAACTCAGATGACCATTACATCTACTACTGTGGGCAGGAATCCCATAGAAGAAGTGGAGTAGCCATCATGGTCAACAGGAGTCCAAGATGCAGTACTTGGATGGAATCTCAAAAATGACAGAATGATCTCTGTTCATTTCCAAGGCAACCCATTCAATACCACAGTAATCCAAGTCTACGCCCCAACCAGTAATGCTGAAGAAGCTGAAGTTGATTGGTTCTCTGAAGACCTATAAGACCTTCTAGAACTAACATCCCCCCAAAAATGTCATGTTCATTATAGGGGACGGGGATGCCAAAGTAGGAAGTCAAGAGATATCTGGAGTAACAGGCAAACTTGGTCTTGGAGTACAGAATGAAGCAGGACAAAGGCTAACAGAGTTTTGCCAGAAGAACACTTTGTTCATGGCAAACAACCTCTTCCAACAACATGAGAGAAGACTCTACACATAGACATCACCAGATGGTCAATACTGAAATCAGATCGATTATATTCTTTGCAGCCAAAGATGGAGAAGCTTTTTACAGTCAGCAAAAACAAGACCAGGAGCTGACTGTGGCTCAGATCATGAACTCCTTATTGCCAAATTCAAACTTAAATTGAAGAAAGTAGGGAAAACCACTAGACCATTCAGGTATGACCTAAATCAAACCCCTTATGATTATACAGTGGAAGTGACAAATAGATTCAAGGGATTAGATCTGATAGACAGAATGCCTGAAGAACTATGGATGGAGGTTTGTGACATTGTACAGGAGGCAGGGATCAAGGCTATCCCCAAGAAAAAGAAATACAAAAAGGCAAAATGGCTATCTGAGGAGGCCTTACAAATAGATGAGAAAAGAAAAGATGTGAAAGGCAAAGGACAAAAGGAAAGAAATACTCATTTGCATGCAGATTTCCAAAGAATAGTAAGGAGAGATAAGAAAACCTTCCTCAGTGATCAGTACAAAGAAATAGAGGAAAATATTAGAATGGGAAAGACTAGAGATCTCTTCAAGAAAACTAGAGATACAAATGGAACATTTCATGCAAGTTCAGTTCAGTTCAGTTCAGTTGCTCAGTTGTGTCGGACTCTTTGCGACCCCATGAACTGCAGCAGAGCAGGCCTCCCTGTCCATCACCAAGTCCTGCAGCCTACCCAAACTCATGTCCATTGAGTCAGTGATGCCATCCTACAATCTCATCCTCTGTTGTCCTCTTCTCCTCATGCCCTCAATCTTTCCCAGCCTCAGGGTCTTTTCCAATGAGTCAGCTCTTTGCACCAGGTGGCCAAAGTACTGGAATTTCAGCTTCAGCATCAGTCCTTCCAATGAACATTCAGGACTGATTTCCTTTAGGAAGGACTGGTTAGATCTCCTTGCAGTCCAAGGGACTCTCAAGAGCCTTCTTCAACACTACAGTTCAAAAGCATCAATTCTTCAGCACTCAGCTTTCTTTATAGTCCAACTCTCACATCCACACATGACTCCTGGAAAAACCATAGCCTTGACTAGATGGACCCTTGTTGCAAAGTTGGGCACAATAAAGGATAGAAATGGTATGGACCTAACAGAAGCAGAAGATATTAAGAAGAGATGGCAAGAATACACAGAAGAACTGTACAAAAATGATCTTCACGACCCAGATAATCACGATGGTGTGATCACTGACCTAGAGCCAGACATCCTGGAATGCGAAGTCAAGTGGGTTTTAGGAAGCAGGAGTACAAACAAAGCTAGTGGAGGGGATGGAATTCCAGTTGAGTTATTTCAAATCCTAAAAGATGATGCTGTGAAAGTGCTGCATTCAATATACCAACAAATTTGGAAAATGCAGCAGTGACCACAGGCCTGGAAAAGGTCAGTTTTCATTCCAATCCCAAAGAAAGGCAATGCCAAAGAATGCTCAAACTATCGCAAAATTGCACTCATCTCACATGCTACCAAAGTAATGCTCAAAATTCTCCAAGCCAGGCTTCAAAAATACATGAACCATGAATTTCCAGTTGTTCAAGCTGATTTTAGAGAAAGCAGAGGAATGAGAGATCAAATTGCCAACATCCACTGGATCATCAAAAAAGCAAGAGAGTTCCACAAAAACATTTATTTCTGCTTTATTGACTATGCCAAAGCCTTTGACTGTGTGGATCACAGCAAATTGTTTAAAATTCTTCAAGAGATGAAAATACCAGACCACCTGGCCTGCCTCCTGAGAAATCTGTATGCAGGTCAGGAAGCAACAGTTAGATCTGGACATGGAACAACAGACTGTTTGCAAATTGGGAAAGGAGTACGTCAAGACTGTATGTTGTCATCCTGCTTATTTAACTTATATGCAGAGTACATCATGAGAAATGCTGGGCTGGATGTAGCACAAGCTGGAATCAAGATTGCCAGGAGAAATATCAATACCTTCAGATATGCAGATGACACCACCCTTATGGTAGAAAGTGAAGAATAACTAAAGATCCTCTTGATGAAAGTGAAAGAAGAGAGTGAAAAAGTTGGTTTAAAGCTCAACATTCAGAAAACTAAGATCATGGCATCCAGTCCCATCACTTCATTGCAAATAGATGGGGAAACAGTGGAAACAGTGGCTGACTTTATTTTTTGGACTCCAAAATCACTGCAGATGGTAACTGCTGCTATGGAATTAAAAGACACTTGCTTCTTGGAAGAAAAGTTTTGACCAACATAGACAGCATGTTAAAAAGCAGAGATATTACTTTGCCAACAAAGGTCCGTCTAGTCAAGGATATGGTTTTTCCAGCAGTCATGTGTGGATGTGAGAGTTGGACTATAAAGAAATCTGAGTGCTGAAGAACTGATGCTTTTGAACTGTGGTATTGGAGAAGATTCTTGAGAGTCCCTTGGACTGAAAGGAGATCCAACCAGTCCATCCTAAAGGAAATCAGTCCTGAGTGTTCATTGAAAGGACTGATGATGAAGCTGAAACTCCAATATTTTGGCCACCTTATGTGAAGAACTGACTCATTGGAAAAGACCCTGATGCTGGGAGGAATTGGGGACAGGAGGAGAAGGGGACAGCAGAGGATGAGATGGCTGGATGGCATCACTGACTCAATGGACATGAGTTTGAGTGAACTCAGGGTGTTGGTTATGGACAGGGAGGCCTGGCACGCTGCAGTCCATGGGGTCGCAAAGAGTCGGACACGACTGAGTGACTGAACTGAACTGAGTTGAACCAAGGCTATAGGAGTAAGTAGTAGAGGTGAACTCGGATCTGCCTGAGTCCAGCAAACACTGAAGTCAGCCATGGAACTGGTCTTCGTTGTTGCCCTCACTGCATGTGTACTTGTGCATAGCACCACTTCACACCTTTTGTGCAACCAGGGACCTCAGCACAGAGGAAAGAGAAACCCTTCTGGAGTGCACATCAGCTCATTTTAGGTATACTTAAAGAATCAAGATGAACATAGACAGAGGGCTATCTGTCTGTCATATCCAGGAAGATGTGTCAGAATCGGAAGGAAAAAAAATCCTACTTATTGTTTTAATATTGAAGCAGGTACATCAATGTAGAATCTCTGCATTAGAGAGATTGGCAGGTCCAATCTTCACCAGAATTACCCAGATGAATCATATGTGCAAAATATCAAGAAGAATTTATCTCCTAAAAATCCATTATTTTCTACATGACAACCCCTGCTAATAACAGATAATATCCACTGAATGTTCACAGTTTTCCAGATACTCTGGTGACTAATTGTATACATTTATTCCTTTAATTCTTAAAACAACTGTGGCAGTCAGTATTTATTATCTCCCTTTGATGAATGAGGAACTCAAAGATTAGGGAGGCTTAGCAAATTGATTAAGATCAATGGATAAAAATTGAGAAAGACAACTTTCAAACCAGTACTGCCAGATTTAAAAGTAGTCTGTTTATAATCATTCAGCATACTGCTTATGTTATAAACATAAGTAGTATGCTATGTTTTATAACAGAAGCATTGAGCATTTACTGAAGTAACTTTGAAATGTGAATAAACTACTGACCAGTGAATAAACTGAATTGATAATCAAAAATCTTACTCCCAATTGCTTCATCCCCAAAACCCCCCTGCAAATCTCCAGGCTCACACTGTTTCTAGATGGGATTTCTTTTGCCAGGATAGCAAAATAAAAAAATATTGCAACAAATTCTTTCAGAGAATTTTAAAAAATTGAATAAGTGCCTCATTTTACAGGGCTAGAGTAACTCAAAACTAGAATCACAGATAGCACAAAAGATAAATTTATAGGCCAATCTCACTTCTGAACAGATGTAAATATGCTACCTTAAAGCTCTAAAATAAAATGTATACAAATAAAGATGAATCATAAACAACCTGGTTTTTAATCCACAGATTGAAGAAGCAAGCAACCATCAGAAAATCTAATAATGTAGAACACAGCATTAAGATGGCACACACACACACAAAAGACACAGAGCCATGTCAGATGATGTTCAAAAAGATCTAGGCAAACTGGAGTTAGAAACTACCTTGCACAGAGAAAATCATCTGTTAAAAACATAAACCTAAAGCAGAGGCTAAGGATGAAATTTTAGAAGCATTTCTTTTAAAATGAGAAACTAAACAAGGCTTGTATTCAACATTAAGCTGGAAGTTTTAGCTGTGTTGATACGATCAAAAAAGGAAAATGATAATAGCTACTATATGTTTTTCATGTCTCCTCTGCGTCAAACACTTTATATACTTTATCTCACTTTATCCTTCCAATAATGATGAAAGGATATTATTACTGTTTTCACGTTATAGACAGAACTGACAACTAAAATTCAGATATATAATTGGTTGTCCACATACTATTTGGTCCTTTCTATTACCAAGCCAAGGCATGAGAATCTGAGAAGAAAGGGATTTCCGTATATGGTTTACCATCTCACTGCATACTAGGGGACTGATTTTAGCTATTACCCAATTAGTGTTAGTTGCTCAATCGTGTCTGATTCTATGCAACACCATGGACAGGAGTCTGCCAGGCTCCTCTGTCTATGGAATTCTCTAGGGAAGAATACCAGAGTGGGTAGCCATTTCCTTCTCCAGGGGATATTCTTGACCCAGGGGTCAAATCTGTGTCTCTCATGTCTCCTGAGTTGGCAGGTGGGTTCTTTACCACTAGTGCCACCTGGGAATGTGTTGTGATAACAGCAGGGTCAGAATCAGTTAAAAAAAATGATTACCTACACTTTTAGGCTATATATTCCTTTTATCCCCCCCCCCCTTTTTTTTCTTTTCCACTCTTTGCTCCATGGAAGATCTTTTTTGGTGAAAAAGAAAAAGAAATACTGACTCTGTTGCCTTGAATGGGTCGTGCTGTTATTGAAAGGTTTTGATAATGGCATGGAACACGTGTTTCTCTTGCAGGTGTTTATCTCTGAAGGCACTTCAGACTATAAAGCTACCTTCAGTGGAATGGAAGATGTAATGGATCTGCTCTTCTGTTCTCTCCATGAAGCTTGAAGAGGGGATAGAAGAGTCTGAAAGGCCGGTGAGAAAGGAAGAAAGAGAGGGAGGAGATGAGGGCAGGAGAGAACTTCTTAATGTCCATCTGAAATAGTTTCCTAAAGGCTGAGGACTTAATCAACAGGCAACAGAAAGAAATGCTTGCCTCCATTCTGGGCCCCAAAGGTATGTGAGAAAATCTAATGGTAAGACTTCCTTGGGCTCCAAAATTACTGCAGTTGGTCACTGCAGCCATGAAATTAAAAGATGCTTGCTCCTTGGAAGAAAAGCTATGACTAACCTAGACAGAATATTAAAAAGCAGAAACATTACTTTGCCAACAAAGGCCTGTCTAGTCAAGGCTATGGTTTTTCCAGTAGTCATGTATAGAGGTAAGAGTTGGACTATAATGAAAGCTGAGCGCCAAAGAATTGATGCTTTTGAAATGTGGTGTTGGAGAAGACTCTTGAGAGTCCCTTGGACTGCAAGGAGATCCAACTAGTCCATCCTAAAGGAAATCAGTCCTGAGTGTTCATTGGAAGGATGCTGAAGCTGAAACTCCAGTACTTTGGCCACCTGATGCAAAGAGCTGACTCATTGGAAAAGACCCTGATGCTGGGAAAGATTAAAGGTGGGAGGAGAAGGGGATGAAAGAGGATGAGATGTTTGGATGGCATCACTGACTCAATGGACATGAGTTTGAGTGGACTCTGAGAGTTAGTTATGGACAGGGAGGCCTGGCAATGCTGCAGTCCATGGGGTCACAAAGAGTTGGACATGACTGAGCAACTGAACTGAATTGAACTGAAGACTTCCTTTCTGGTCATGGCCTGCTGTTATCTGTCCTCCTGATTTTATGGGCACAATTAAGGAGTTACACATTGGGGTGAAAATGAATAAAGATTTTAGTCTGCTTTTCTGCATTAACACCATAAGTAGGGGTTCCATAAGAATTCAGGTAAATACAGAGAAAAGTTTTTTGGTTTGGAGATATTTGACTATAAGTTGGAGATATTTGGAGAGGAAGGCTGGGCATAGGAGGGTATGGTGACCAAACTAAATTGTTTCTCATCCTGCAGGAAGTACAGGTCAGTCACCATGGAAGGGGGCCAAGTTGTCTCAAGAGCCTGTGCTTTAAACATTAGATTTCATAGAAGAATCTATTCTCAAAACTATTCAAGAACAGTGGGAACTTTCTGAGTGCAGTGTAGCTTTGACTGTACTTGAAGTTAGGTCATATTTCTGAGATCAAGGTTATGCCTTCTATAAGTATTCCTTTATTTCACATGCCATCTGCAAACTCTGGGGTTCCTTGGTCATCTGAACTTCTGACTAATAGGCTACACTTTGGAAGGTTTCTATTACCCCCTCAGGTTTGATAGTTCACCAGAGTAATGCATGGAACTCAGGAAAGTACTGAACTTATCATTACAGTTTTTCTATCAAGTAAGGACAAGCCATGAGAAGAGATGCATAGAACTGGGTCTGGTAGGGTTCTAAATGCTCTGTGTCCTGAGGATGCACTGTATTCCTGGCATATTAATACATTTCGCAGCATAGAAACTCACCAGAGCTAAGGTATCCAGAGTTTTTATTGGGATTTCCCTACAAAGGTATGATTGAACCCTTGGCTGTGTGACTGAGCTGTTTCCAGCATCCTTCTCCTTCCCAGAGTCTGGGCTACATCAAAGTTCCAGTCTGCAATCACAAAGTTGGTATTTCTGCCCTGACTAGTCCCTATCCTGAAATTATCCAGGGGCCTACAATGAATCACTTCATTAGCATAAACTCAGATGCCAGGGGCCACCATGAATAACAAAGAAATTTCTTTCTTTTTTTTTTTTTTACAACCTTTTGATTTTATTTTATTATTTTTTTAAATATTTAAAGTGACATTGGGATGCCTGATATACATTGTAAAAAGAGTCCTGCTATCTTGTTAATTAACAAGGCCATCACCTTACATATTTACCTTTTTTTACTTTTTTGGGTGAGAACATTTAAGTTTGACACTCTTAAAATTTCAATTATAGAATTCAATGTTATCAACTATAGTCTTTATGTTATACTTTATGTCCTCAGACCTTATTCATCTTTTTTTTTTTAATTTATTCCTTTATTTCTCATGTGTTCCCCATCCTGAACCCTCCTCCCTCCTCCCTCCCCATACCATCCCTCTGGGTCGTCCCAGTGCACCAGCCCCAAGTCACCCAAGAAATGAGAAGGGTTTAAAGGCTCTCTCCCAGAACCGGGAACAAATAGGGGTTCCCTGGTAGCTGGTAAAGAATCCACCTGCAATGCAAGAGAGCCTAGTTCGATTCCTGGGTTGGGAAGATCTGCTGGAGAAGGAATAGACTACCCACTCCACTCCAGTATTCTTGGGCTTCCCTGGTAGCTCAGCTGGTAAAGAATCCATCTGCAATGCAGGAGATCTGGGTTCAATCCCTGGGTTGGGAAGATCCCCTGGAGGAGAAAACAGCTACCCACTCCAGTATTCTAGCCTGAAGAATTCCATGGACTGTATAGTCCATGGGGTCAAAAAGAGTTGGACACAACTAAGCCCGAATGACTTTCACTTCACCCAGAACCAGGAACAAAGACCAACCAGATTGTTTATGTAATGCTTAGGTTACATTAGAGAGTAGGGTAACAATAAGCACATTATCTTCTAGGGTATCTCAGAAGACTGTTCTCTCAATTTCTCATTGCTGTTCCCATATACTTTCCACTTAGCTTCTTGGTTAGAGAGGGGTGATCTAGTTGCTCTGACCTTCTGCATGCCTTCCTTCCTGGGCTGATGTGTACTGATGTTTCTTTTTCCTCTGGGTTCACCCTGTTGTCTGAACCAGACAGCCCCCTGAGCTGAGGGCAGGGATGGAAGCAATGGCAGCTCATCTCCCTTTACTCCACACAGAGTGGGTTAAATTTCTCACTTCTCTTTCCTTTTCCTCATTCAGTCCTTGGGGAAAGAAATCCAATGAGCTCTCACAGCCTGTTCATTCTCTATCAGAAACAGATCTGTCTGCTAATTTTTGACCAGCTGCACTTTGCCAGTGATCAGTGAGCAATTTGACGCCCCCTCCCATCTTTTTGCTCCCTTTTAAGACCCCTTTCACATCACAGTGCTTTGTTTATCTTAAGGGAAATGGTTAAGAGGAAGTTCTTTGTGGTAGTTTGGAGTCTTATACAGTATGGTTGTTCTCCACGGTCTCTACTGTTGACTGACACTGCAATGGTGGATATGGCTAGGTGGGTTGGGGTTCTGTCTCTTTAAAGAAACTTGCCAAGCTAGGTGTATCATAACCACCTCAGTTCTTAATTTGATCCCCACTTGTATTAACCACATCTGGGCTTTTATTGGTGAGAAAAAGGCATTGAGAATAATTGTACACATGGAGAATTCTTTGGAAATCTAAACTGACACAAGGTTGACCATCAATGAATTGTTTTTTTCCCCTTAAAGACTGTATCATAATAGACATTCTAGTATTTTTTAAGTGGCTGATATTTTTTAAAACATTATGGAATTTTAGGACTCAGTTTTATTATAATTGGAAGAATTCTTATCACAAGGAAAATTATTTTGTTCTTTTTCTTTTCTTTTGTATCTGTATGCACTCATGCATGTTCACAAAACTTATTGTGGTTATCACTTCTTGATGTATATGAGTCAAATCATTGTGCTATACATCTTGAACTGATACACTGCTCTATGTCAATTGTTAATCAATAAAATTGGAAGAAAGAAATATTTAAAAAAATGAGATGATTACATTGAGGGTTTTCATTCTGATATATTCTATTTTCTTCTCAGTCCATATTATGGGATACTTGCCTTGTTACCTATACTTTTCTATATAGAAGATGCAAAATCTAAACTTCAGTAGCCCTCTAAACTATCACAGATCTAGAGGTTTTTTTGTTTGTTTGTTTATTTTGGGAAGAGCAGTTTAGCTGGAAGACCTGATGAGTTCTCAGGAGCAACGATTTATGGAGGAGGCTATCCAGCTTCTCCACAGGACTATCTTTATGGTCCTGATTCAATCCGACTCTTGAGTCCGAGGCCTGTTCAGGGTATAGGCTGCCTCTGTAGAGCTGGGCTGCTCTGTCCTGACAGGCACGGTAACAGACGTGTTAATGCCAGTGCTTCTTAACCTATTAGCTTAAATGTGCAAATGAAAGAAAAGAAATTCAATATTGAACAAAGGAATACAATATCTAACTAGAAAAAATTCCAGCAAAACATTTTGTTGTTATTGTTTGAGAGATGGATTCTTGCCTAGCAAAGTTAGTGGGAGTGAGTCCCTGCTGCCGCCTTGTTTTCCTTCTGGCTGGCAGAAGGGTGAAAGAATCACTTTCAGTTGTTTTAAGCCGGTGATTTGTTGCAGAAGTCACAGGAAATTATCGTACCTCCATGACCTCGTACGTAAGGATAGGCCCCCTGCTTGGTGCTCCCAGGGTCCCTGTTCTTGTTTTTCATAACCCATATCACACTGGATTGAAAGGGTGTGTTAGAAGTTAGGCTTCCCTTCTAGACTGCAAGTTTATGAGAGCAGGGACATGGCCTTTCTTGTCTCCCGTGACTTCCCCAGGGCCTGCCATGTAGAAGGCGCTCAATAAATTTCAATGCAATGGATGATTAAATGAGCTGATATTGAGAATTTCTTGGCTGGGACAGTTGTTAAATATGCTAGGCTTTGAAAACACACTAAGGAAGTTCTCATTATGGGTGATATACTCAGTCCTCTGAAATAATTACCTGAGGTCTTGTCTGAAGACCATAAAAAATTTATTTTATTTAGCAGTAGCACTCAGAATTGATTTGCTCTGGGCATTTTAGAATTTAGGAATCAGTTACACTGTGCTGTATGGGCTTCCCAGGTGGCTCAGTGGTAAAGAATCCGTTTGCCAACGTAGGAGATCCAGGAGACGTTGGTTTGATTCCTGGGTTGGGAAGATCCTTTGGAGCAGGAAATGGCAACCCATTCCGGTATTCTTACCTGGAGAATCCCATGGACAGAGCTACAGTCCACGGGGTTTCACGGAGTAAGACAGGACTTAGTGACTAAACAGGAGCAGCAGCAGCACTACGCTGTAGGTCCACTGTGGTCACAAGCCTCAAGTTCCTAGCAAGGAGAGATTTAGTAAGGGATAGATTTGAATGCTGAGAACCTCTAGCAAATCCGTGGTTGGAGGGTCGCAGGCATAGAATACTGAGGCTCTTTCCTCTACGTGATCCTTACGTTGACACAAGGGTGTTATACCTGAAGGAAAGAGACCAAGTACGGCTAAGAAAAGGCAGAGTCAGCTGATCTGTTAGCCAAGTTAGCCTCCTGGAAAGTAACAGTCCACATACTACGTAAAAAGCATGTCTCTTCATTTAAAAGGCAGCTTACGATTAACCAAAGATGAGTCTAATACAAGGATAGAAAAGGATTACAGCATATTGCTGGATGATACAGAATTGCTGCCTAGAAAATGGACTGTTTTTTGTTACCAAGGATAAATACAAAAATGTCAACTCTTAATCAACATAGTGAGAATTAGATTAGGAGATAGAAAAAGAACATATAATTAAGTTCATAATGACTTGATTTGTTTAAATCATATTATATCTATTTCTGTTTTAAAGTTTTTAACTGTACTTAGAAAACAAAATTATAACCTTTTTTCAAATAACAATATACACTCTTTTCAAATATTCAGAAAATATAGAAAAGTGTAAAAAAGAAAGCAAAAATAACCTTTAATGTCACCTCGAAGAATAAATGCTATTCACAAAATATTTATATATAAATACGTGTTTTTAACAATAGAGTCATGTGCTTCTTTGTAGTTTATTATTTTTACTTGCTATATCCTAGATTTTCTGTAGATCAACAGAGATAACTATGCATCATTATTTTAATGGTTTTCTTTTTCTTGTTTCATCACATGTCTGTTCCATAATGCTTTTTGACAAATGCTGTTGTTTTCTTTATAATCACTATAATGTTTGTGACCCCATGGACTATACAGTCCATGGAATTATCCAGGCCAGAATACTGGAGTGGGTAGCCTTTCCCTTCTCCAGGGTATCTTCCTAACCCAAGGATCGAACCCAGGTCTCCCACATTGCAGGTGTATTCTTTAGCAGCTGAGCCACAAGGGAAGCTTATAATCACTACAATGTTTTTATTTTTGTCGTTGACAACGTGATACTGTGATAAGATAATTATTTCAGCTTCCTTAAATATTATTTAGATATACATTAAAAATGTATGTTTACATTTTAAAAACATAGCATATTAAATAAGTTCTCTGTGAATACTGCCGTTGTTGTTTAGTCACTAATTCGTTTTCAATTCCTTTGGGATCCCAGGGACTGTAGCCACCAGGCTCTTCTGTCCTTGGGATTTCTCAGGCAAGAATACTAGAGTGGATTGCCATTTCCTTCTCCAGGGGATCTTCCTGACCCAGGCGTTAAACCCATATCTCCTACATTGGCAGGTGGACTCCTTATCACTGAGCCACTAGGGAAGCCTGTCTGTAAATATAACTCCTTCTCAATATTTTCCTCCCATTTTTCATTACAGAAATAACTTCATCTACAAAGTCATAAATAAAACTATGAGCTCTTACTGCCTAAAAGTATATACAATTTTGGAATTAGACCAGAGTGTTCTCCTTATGATTTTATAAATCACTGAATGCAGTATTTGCAGTGTTGCATCAAATAAATGACTTATCATCAAAAGTTGTTATTGTCTCACAACCAGTTCTTCCAGTGATAGACCTTCCAGTGTACCAGTTAAGGTACCCTGAATTTAAAAAGTCAAAATTTTCAAAAGACTAGATTTTTAAAGACACTAGAGATGGTTGCTATTTGAATTTATTGTCTTATTAAAACTACTTCAGTTTGTCTAAAGAACAAAACATGCTACTATCATTTAAATGGAAGCTAAAGTCTAAAATAAAATCACATTAAATTTGTATTAGTCTTGGGAAAAGTATTCCATTTAGTTTTAAACATAAATATTGTTTGGCAGTTAATGATGTAAACCAGATCTTTTTTGTAGTTTTGTTTTGAAACTTAGATTTTAGAAGTAATGTCATGGGTTAGCTTAGTATTATTTGTCACTTGAATCAATTAAATTTAATGAGAATATTAATTGAGAAGGTTTCTAAGTTTTATACTTTGTAAATTATGGTCCAAAAATAATGCAAATAAAACATTTCTAAATATTGTTTTACTTTTATTACATAAAAATAATTTTAGTGCTTACCTAATGCATCTTGAGTGGTTATATAGTAAATCACTAAATAGAAGGTGTCATTCAACAAATATGTTATTATTTTCTGAAGGAATAAAGATTTCCAGTCATGGAACAAAAACTGAATAATCAAGTGTTCTGTATCAGGAATTATAATTATGCCTTTCTAAGATCATTTTTGTGTGTCATTATTTTTACCCTGAAAGTTTTAACAAATCAAGGTGATGATTCAAAATAAATTTTAGAAAATTTAGGAGAGTATTGACTCTGTTCTTGTAACAGAATCTCAATGGACTGTTTTTTTCAAGACTAATACAAGTTTAATCTGGTTTTATTTTAGACTTTGTCTAAAAATGTTGTTCTTAAAATGATCAGTCTCTGTAATTCTAATCATCCTATTCTTGGCTTCTACTCTTTACCCACAGACACATGTGCCTGGGATTCAAGCCTACTTATTGCCTAAGGCCAAACAAAGATATTTATCAGAGTCCTTTCTTTTCCAGCTTTATGGCTTGAAAGATGATCTTTTTCTACTTCCTATATATAGGAAGACTCAGTGACTGATTAGGTAGATGCTGTTGTATAAAATACTCTTTAAATGAGAAAGTCCAAGACAAGGTACCAAGGAAAAAACCTGAATTATATTAAAAAAAAATATTAAAGATGTATATACTCCTAAAGGAACCCTTGAGTAGAAAAAAGAAATACTTTTGGAAAGCTTATAAAAGTATTCAAGCACAGGAAAAACAAAATTTAAAGTAAGAAATGGCTCATTGGTAAAGAATCCCCCTGCCTTTGCATGAGACTTGGGTCAGGAAGGTCCCCTGGAGAAGAAAATGGCAACCCACTCCAGTATTCTTGCCTGGGATAACCCTAGGACAGTGGAGCTGGATAACTCCCCTGGACAGTGGAGCCTGATGGGCTATAGTCCACGGGATCACAGAAGAGTCAGACAGGACTTAGTGACTAAACAACAAATGATTTCTTACAGTTGAGGATTTGTTAAAAAGAGAGAAAAAACAACTTCTACTTGAATTTTTCTAATTTGGTTCTATTTGTATAGTCTGTTGTAATACGCTGGTTGGAAGTACTGGTTAATATTTTCATTTGGTTGTATTAACATAGAAGTCTATTCTTGATTTATGTAAAGATATCAGTTTAAAAGAAAAGATAGAAAAAAAAATGAAGCATATTATTTACTTACCAAGTTAATGCCTGTAACAAGTTTGAGAATTCAGACCAGAAATAAGTTTTTATTGCAATATTACCTCAAGGTCATAATGTCTAATCTTATATAAAATATCTATGAGAAAACAAGCAGGCTTTATTGTAGGCATCCTCAAGCTATAAATTGTTAATACATTTTATTTCATCTTATTTTAAAATGTTATAGTATTGCAGAGTCCATGAACATAGTTGACAGAGCAGCTTTCTCTTAATGTTTCCCTGCAATCACAATGGGAATATTTTAGATTGGTAATAAATGTCACATAGTCAAGTCTCTATAAAGATGCTTGCAGAGTAATATGCAGTGAGGTTACCATTTGGACTGAATCTTTAAGATACTACAATTCCCATGTGGTGCTACCTATCAGATAACATTAGTGTTCCCATAACTAGGAAAAGGTTTTTATGTTATAAATAAATAACCACACTCAGGAAAACATCAAATGGTCTCCCAAAACCTTTTCATTTCTGGTTCATCAACAAAAGGCAGCTAGCAAATTGACCTCATTTCATTTTTAGTTTTAGAGCATTAATACCATCACATTGAACTGTTTCGAAACATAAAATCCATGGGAGTGTATACTTGTTAATAAGGGATGTTTTAAAGAAGATAAATAGTTCTTTTTTTTTTAAAGATTTTTCTTCTGGTTTTGAGATGTTAAATGTACATAGCACTGTATAAGTTTAAAGTAGACAAAATAATGAAAGGACTTACATTTATCATGAGACAATAATCACAGTAAAATTAATGGCCATCCTTTGTCTTATATAGATACAAATTAAATAAATAGAAAACATTTTTACCTTGTGATGAGAACTCAGGATTTACTTTCAACAACTTTCATGTATAACATAAAGCAGTGTTAATTACATTTATCATGTTGTACATTACATCCCAAACAAGACACTTTTATCAAATGATGCAGAACATCTATGGGGTCAAGTGTGTTGCCAAGACACCAAATTGGTCTTCTCTTGTCTTTAGGTGGGAAATAGCAGGAAGCATTTTTCTGTGGATAGAGGTTCCTATAGTGGTTTTTTTTTTTTTTTTTTTTGCTACCTATTAGTCAACAAGTCCCTCTTCCCTCTTAGTTACAGTATCTTGGTGTTCAATCAGAAGTCTAATTCTTGCCATGCAGCACAGAAACTTCAGGGGAATTCTATCCCTTCCCTAATTTTATGAGTGGACCTAATTGGTTGAAAAGTAATTCATATTCGTTTCCATAGTAAGTAATTCAGAAGGTCAAGCTTTGGCTGTTCAACAAATGGCATTTCCCCTGACCAGAGAAACTGATCGCTGACTGATCATGTGACTCAATTCAGGCAGGGGGACAGAAGGAAGGTTTCTCTGGGCTTCTTGGAAGTTTCTTCATTCTTAAGAGAGAGCACTAGAAGAGGAACTTTCTTTTCCTCTAAGTGCCATCCTCTGTAGACATAAGGCCTGGGACACCACACCCACTTCCCTACTTTGAGAGAAATCAGCCTGGGGATGGTCCGACATAGAAAGGGGGACTAAGTTGGGAGAAAACAAAGAAACTGAGCAAGAACCACTAAGTTAAGGTAACTGAAAGCCCCTTTCTAGATTTCCAATTATATGAGCCATTGAATTCTCTGTTCATGGGGTTCTCTAGGCAAGAATAATGAGAGATTTGCCATTCCCTTCTCCAGTGGACCACATTTTGTCGGAACTGTCTGCCATGAACTTCTTATTGCCAAATTCAGACTTAAATTGAAGAAAGTATGGATGCCACTAGACCATTCAGGTATGACCTAAATCAAATACCTTACCATCATACAGTGGAAGCAACAAATAGATTCAAGGGATTAGATCTGATAGACAGAGTGCCTGAAGAACTATGGACAGAGGTTTGTGACATTGTACAGGAGGCAGGGATCAAAACCATCCCCAAGAAAAAGAAATGCAATAAAGGCAAAATGGTTGTCTGAGGACGCCTTACAAATAACTATGAAGAGAAGTGAAAGGCAAAGGAGAAAAGGAAAGACATACCCATTTGAATGCAGACTTCCAAAGAATAGCAAGGAGAAGTAAGAAAGCCTTCCTCAGTGTCAGTGCAAAGAAATAGAGGAAAACAATAGAATGGGAAAGACTAGAGATCTCTTCAAGAAAATTAGAGATATCAGGGAATATTCATGCAAAGATGGGCACAATAAAGGATAGAAATGGTATGGACCTAATAGAAGCAGAAGATATTAAGAATAGGTGGCAAGAATAAACAGAAGAACTATAGAAAAAAGATCTTCACGACCCAGATAATCTCGATGGTGTGATCACTCACCAAGAGCCAGACATTCTGGAATATGAAGTCAAGTGGGCCTTAAGAAGCACCACTATGAACAAAGCTAGTGGAGGTGATGTAATTCCAGTTGAGCTATTTCAAATCCAAAAGATGATGCTGTGAAAGTGCTGCACTCAATATGCCAGCAAATATGGGAAATGCAGCAGTGGCCATAGGACTGGAAAACGTCAGTTTTTATTTCAATCCCAAAGAAAGACAATGCTAAAGAATGCTCAAACTACTGCACAATTGCACTCATCTCACATGCTAGCAAGGTAATGTTCAAAGTTCTCCAAGCCAGGCTTCAACAGTACGTGAACCATGAACTTCCAGATGTTCAAGCTGGCTTTAGAAAAGGCAGAGGAACCAGAGACCAGAGACAGAATTGCCAACATCCGTTGGATCATCAAAAAAGCAAGAGAATTCAAGAAAAACATCTACTTCTGCTTTACTGATTATGCCACAGCCTTTGACTGTGTGAATCACAGCAAACTATGGAAAATTCTTCAAGAGATGGGAATACCAGAACACCTGACCTGCTTCCTGAGGAATCTGTATGCAGGTCAGGAAGCAACAGTTAGAACTGGACATGGAACAACAGACCAGTTCCAAACTGGGAAAGGGTACATCAAGGCTGTATATTGTCACCCTGCTTATTTAACTTTTATGCAGAGTACATCATGAGAAATGCTGGACTGGAAGAAGCACAAACTGGAATCAAGATTACCAGGAGAAATATCCATAACCTCAGATATGCAGATGACACCATCCTTATGGCAGAAAGTGAAGAGGAACTAAAAAGCCTCTTGATGAAAGTGAAAGAGGAGAGTGAAAAAGTTGGCTTAAAACTCAACATTCAGAAAATTAAGATCATGGCATCTGATCCCATCACTTCATGGCAAATAGATGGGCAAACAATGGAAACAGTGACAGACCTTATTTTGGGGGGCTCCAAAATCACTGGAGATGGTGACTGCAGCCATGAAATTAAAACATGCTTGTTCCTTGGAAGAAAAGTTATGACCAACCTAGACAACATATTAAAAAGCAGAGACATTACTTTGCCAACAAAGGTCCATCTAGTCAAGGATATGGTTTTTCCAGTCATCATGTATGGATGTGAGAGTTGGACTATAAAGAAAACAGAGTGCCGAAGAATTGATGCTTTTGAACTGTGGTGTTGGAGAAGACTCTTGAGAGTCGCTTGGACTGCAAGGAGATCCAACCAGTCACTCCTAAAGGAAATCAGTCCTGAATATTCATTGGAAGGGCTGATGTTGAAGCTGAAACTCCAATAGTTCGCCCAACTGATGCAAAGAACTGACTCATTGGAAAAGACCCAATGCTGGGAAAGATTGAAAGAGGGAGGAGAAGGGGACGACAGAGGATGAGATAGTTGGATGGCATCATTGACTCAAAGGACACGAGTTTGAGTAAACTCTGGGAGTTGGTGATGGACAGGGAAGCCTGGTGTTTTGCAGTCCCTGAGGTCACAAAGAGTCGGAGACGACTGTGTGAATGAACTGAACTGAATTCTCTACTTTTAAACCACTTAATTGGGCTTAATGTTATGTGTAGACAAAACCTCTGTATAGAACTTTCTTTTTTTGTCCCACAGCATGGTGCATTACTTTTTTTTTTTTTTGGTCCTAGAACATGGTGTTTTCTTCAGATGTATTCAGTCTGAAGATTCTTTCCAAATATGAACAGATAATTATATAAAAATTTAAGAATTTTTTTTCTCCCCCAGGTGGTACAATAGACTGAAAAATTTACATATGGTTGTTTTCGTAACTGTTACAAATTCATGAAAGAAAGCTAGCCTTCAGCTTGTTTATATAGAATATAATCAGCAGATTCATTTGTTTTCTTATTACATGATCCTAATAAATCTTGGACACTCATTCGTCACAATATCTGTAGAAAAATCACATATAAAAAAGTCCCTAAATAGTGTGTAGTTCATAGTAGGAACTCAAGGATTACTTTTGAGTGTATGACTGACTGAATGAAGGTATTAATAACATACGTACAACCACAGTCCAGCAACCTGAAAGAATAATGTTGATATAGATATCTTTATACAAGTATGGTTTTATTTGGACTATACATAACACTTCCCTGAAATCACATCCTTTCCATGAAGTTTCCTACAAGGGACAGTGGCTAGAAATACCTCTGATTTTCTCATGTTTATGAAATGATGACTCATTTCCTTCCTTCCTTTTTCCTTTCCTGCCCTCCACATACCCTATGTCACATTACACCACTTTCGGGCCACAAGTAGCCACTGAGATTCGTGCTCCTGACCCCTGATGTATTCAATTTCTAAGATGGCTAGGGAGCCAGGTGACTGCATGTTCAAAGGCACAAAGCATTCTTTGCTTCATGCTGATTACTTTCTTATGTGAAATTCTCATGGGGCATCACTGGTGAATACAGTCCTCAATTTCATTTCAGCATTCCACATATTTGAGATCTTTCTCATTGAGTGGATATTTGTTTAGATCACCTTGGGACTTCTTTTATTTAGAGCACATTCCCTCTCTTTCTTTCTCCTTCTAACTGAACCTGATTCTTTTTGGGGACTCTGGAGATTGTGCCATGATTAGAGTATGGCCTTCAGATTTCCATGTTCAAACCTTAGGGCTGAGAGAGGGGAAAAACATGGAGATTTAAGCTTCTCTCTTCCAAGGTTGACTTCTTTGGTTATAGTAGGAAAAGATGCTTTGGGTCAATTAGACAGTAAATTTATGTCTTTGTCACTACCAAAGTAAAGCTGGGGCAAGTTCCAGTTTTATCCTAAGCATGCTGGAGTCTGAGAAATTCTAGGAGGTAAGAGGACAAAGGCAGTAATATAGCACTGTACTACTATGCCATTCATATGAGAATCAAATTTATGGTCTTCCACCAAGGTTGGGCTACTTTCTTATCTCCAGGGACTGAGACCAACCTGTTGGCTTCCTATCTTTAAGGTATATACTTGTATTACTTCTTTTTTTCCCCTAAATATACCATGGTGTCTCAAACTTGGTTTCCATTTATCAGTCTTTCTTCATGATATCTGATTAAATTACTTCCATTTCCCTCTCCTCTAATTCACTATGTTATCAATGAGAATTTTAGGACCTATTTAGGGTGACCATGCCGTTTAATATCGTTTACTAGTTTCTATCTATAAATTATCCTTATATGAACTTCTGAGCCTCTAAGTCTCTTTCCACTGTTTTGGAGCAGAGAGTCTTGCTGGTATAGTTCAACTCTTACTGTGAACAAGGTATGTATCCTAGACTTTGAAATTTTGACAGTGTCCTCTTTTTGGGACAGTGAGATGATCCTACTCAGAAATACTTGTTTTTAGGACTTTGGATCTATATGAACTCTCAGTGCATGGCCTTTCACACAAATGGCAGCCCATCTTTGTCTTTACATTTATGCAGCTCTGTACTGTTTCTATGACATGTTATAATGAACGCAGTTCAAGTTTTTTTCTCTTACACTGCTGAAGTTTGTGGTTGCATTTGGTTAGTCTATAGCAGAAGATTCAAGGCCCCTTAATTTAAGACTCTGGGTTGTGACTAATCCTGGGGGTCCAGTTTAGCTGGTGGAGCTGTGGGTGGATGGCTTTGACAAAATGAGAAAATCAGAAGTTAACCTCTTCCTACCACCCAGTTTCTACAGAAACCAGGTAGCTATGGAGGATGGGGAAACAATTAGACATAATTTAAGTTTATGATTCCATGGGGAATTTTCTACAGATTTCCTATACTTGGTAAACTCACATACCATTGCCTAGGTTTGGTTCTCTGGTAAGTACTACAATTCTGACAGCATTCCTCAAAAGTTGAAATCCCAGTTTCAGTGGTATCTCTATGATTATTCCTTTGAATTGCTGCTGTTATTGCAATAATCATTTTGGTTGGGGGCTTACTGGCTCTGTCTTTTGTTCAGTTATCCCAGCAGTTTGACATATTCTTGGGCAGTGTGATCAGTTTAATTCATTACCTCTAAACCATGGCTGTCCAATACCACTCCAAACCAATTGAATCTTTGAAGATAGGTTTTTGATATACTTATAATTTATTTATTTATTTTTTGAGTTTCTTGGATAATTCCAATGTACAATCAAGTTTAGGAACACCTATTTTAATTTAACGTATAGCAGAGTGAAGGAGGACGTGGCAATCCACTCCATTATTCTTGCCTGGAGAATCTCCATGGACAGAGGAGCCTGGCTGAGTCCACAGGGTCGCAAAGAGTCGGACACGACTGAGTGACTCAGCACAGCACAGCACAGAGTGAAGGAATTTAGGAGCAAAATCCTTGACAACTTCTACCTCCCACTCCGTTATAATAGGTTTATACACTCAATTCTACCTTAAATAAATCTAGGACTGACTGACTGAAATTGTATAAAGAAGAAAAAGATGGCAAATGGAATGTATAATGTTAATCACTGCAACTGGTATTCTTCAAAGGGGCTGCCTGTGGTTATACATACTCTAACCTACAGGAAGTTCCCCAGATTGTTTTTTATTTTTCTAAATGTGATTTCAAAGTTTCATCTTCACAGAAGGCACAAAGAAAACAAATTCTGTACTCTCTCTCTCATTTATTCCTCCTCTAATTGTCTTCCTCTCCTTCCCTCTCCAGTTGTCTAGCTCTGCCAGATGCCCTATGAGTCCTGGAGGGACCGCATGAATACATGCCTTCTGACACACAGAGCCATGGAAAAGTAGAGTCATGTGTGTGTGTGTGGTGTTAGATTCTGTGGGACATTTCTGGTGAGTGGAACTCTCCTGCTTCTGTTGATTTGTTTCTTCTACTTTCCACAGTTTTGAGGAATCAGTGTGCCCTGAAGAATTTCCAGTAAGAATATGAACACTTCTCACTCCAAAAGTTGTGAGTTCTTTTCTCCAGGGCTTCTCTGAGGACTGAGTGGAAGCTAAAGGAACCCCACATCTCTCCAAGGCCTCCAAAGCTTTGCTGTTGTGTCCAGTGGAAAGATGAGAGAAAAACTGTGGTATATACTGGGGCAATGGAGCAAAACAGCATGAGATATTAATAATTTTAAGAAATACAATTTATACCCAAAGAACAATTTGCTGATACTTCTATATAGGTTAGGGTTGCTAGATTTAGAGGGAAAAAGTACAGGACATCCAGTTAAATCTGAATTCCAGATTAAACAATGTCTATTTCTCAGTATGAAGCCAAATGAAAATAAAATAGTGTGAGTACGGAATTCTGACAACTTGAACTATCAGGAAAATGTTCCAGTGCTTGGTCAAATAAATGTAATATATGGGACATACTTATGCAAAAAATTCATTTTTTATTTATCTGACATTCAGTTTAACTAGGCATTCTGTATTTTCATAACTAGGCAACCCTGAAGTTTAGATAGTGGTTTAGTCGCTAAATCATGTCTGACTCTTGTGACCCCATGGACTGTAGCCTGCCAGGCTCCTCTGTCCATGGGATTCTCCAGGCTAGCATACTGGAGTGGGTTGCCATTTCCTTCTCCAGAGGATCTTCCCAACCCAGGAATTGAACCAGGTCTCCTGCATTGCAGGTAGATTCTTTAACAACTGAGCTATGAGGGAAATTACCTAAATTCTCTTCTGAAAATGTGTTTCACACTTTTCCCCAGGGTTGTTCTCTTAAAAGTTTATGATGTATACCTGTGGTGGATTCATTTTGATATTTGGCAAAACTAATACAATTATGTAAAGTTTAAAAATTAAATACAATTAAAAAAAAAGTTTATGATGATATGTGCCCTCTATCTCAGAGATTCTCAAAGTGTGATCCCTGGGAACTCATTAGAAATGTAAATTCTCAGGTTCCACCTCAGACCTATTGAAAACCTTATTCAGCAATTTTGTTTTGATAAGCCCTACAGGCACTTTTCCAATGAGTCAACTCTTCGCATGAGGTGGCCAAAGTACTGGAGTTTCAGCTTTAGCATCATTCCTTCCAAAGAAATCCCAGGGCTGATCTCCTTCAGAATTACTGGTTGGATCTCCTTGCAGTCCAAGGGACTCTCAAAAGAGTCTTCTCCAACACCACAGTTCAAAAGCATCAATTCTTCAGCGCTCAGCCTTCTTCACAGTCCAACTCTCACATCCATACATGACCACTGGATAAAACCATAGCCTTGACTAGACGAACCTTTGTTGGCAAAGTAATGTCTCTGCTTTTGAATATGCTATCGAGGTTGGTCATAACTTTCCTTCCAAGGAGTAAGCGTCTTTTAATTTCATGGCTGCAGTCTGATGCTGGGAGGGATTGGGGGCAGGAGGAAAAGGGGATGACAGAGGATGAGATGGCTGGATGGCATCACCGACTCGATGGACGTGAGTTTGAGTGAATTCCAGGAGATGGTGATGGACAGGGAGGCCTGGCATACTGCGATTCATGGGGTCACAAAGAGTCGGACATGATTGAGCGACTGAACTGAACTGAACTGAACAGGCACTTTAATGCACACTCAAATTTGAGAACTCTGAATCTGTCTCAACCCAAGTTGCCTTATTATCAGTATAACTAATGTTTACAAATCTGTATCCCCAAAGAAGCCAACTTAAAATAAAATAGTATGACTGTGGAATTCTGACAACTTGAACTATCAGGAAAATACTCTCAGTGCTTGGTCAAGTAAATCATATAATAGAATCAACTTCTAATGATTAAAAATTCTATTTTTTTAAAAATACAACACACCACAAAATTGACACTCAGTAACTGAGTAGAACTGCTTTGTTATAACCATTATTATCATTCTATGTGTGTACCATTCGCATTCTTTGGTGAGAATAACCCATGCCATGGACTTATCTCCTAAATGCAGTGCTTAATAGTGAACTATTGCAGAAAATATTTAACTGTAATACACACTTTGCCTGAATGAATGAGACCCTTTAGGGCCTTGCCTTTTAATATCTAAGTTCCAGGAAGAGGCCCCATAGCTAGCCCCAAGTTATGATTTCATTTTCATAAGGAAAAACATGAATCACTGAAAATAAACATAATAGTTTAAATAAAATGCTGACTTCTATAAAGTGAGTTTTTCTTGAGAGTGTGTCAAAATTATATAACATGGAACTGATTGGTTTTTTTTTTTCCTTGTTTAATTGTTTTTATAAGAGAAGTACTGTGGGTGACTCAGAGATGCACTGAATTCTGGGGAGTCAAGGGACTCTATAATTTGGGTCATTGTTTAAATTAAATTTTATAAAAATATCTCCCTTTGTGGGGGTACACATACCACAACCAATGTGAAGGGTGGTTTCAACTAGGCTGGAAATAATGTGTTCAGAATTAGACCAAGTGACAGCTTTCTTTTGGAAGTCATCATGAGTTTGAGAAAGGACACTGGAACTTAACGTTGCTATAATTCAGATGATAAAAGCAAGCAAGTTTCTTAATTTGAACAAAATATTTTTACTATCTATTTCATTAACAAATTATTAATATAAATAAAATTAGTGGAGAAGATGTTAGTTGCCATTTCACTTTTTAGGGCACTTTTTGAGGCCTGAGACCAGCATAGTATATGTTCTTGGATAAAATATGGATACCAGTTAGTTGATCCAAGAGGTTTTGTGAAATCTGATGTGGTTCCAGCAGGACTGTGTCTATGGCTTCTAGGATATCCAGACTTTCTGAGCAGAAGTAGGCCCACTAAATGAGAGCCAAAATGGGCCAAAAAGGGGCTGGTTTGGGAATGGCATCAGTTTTTGGAATTTTCATTGTTACTGAATTGAAGTTCATGAAATTGCATTCAACTAATTCATCAACCCTATTCCATCTCCTCTCATAACCAATGTGATGCTATAAACCAAGAGCTAGGACATTGTTTGGATGGATACTGGCTTGAATGGCTAAATCATTCTTGCTGCTGCTGCTGCTAAGTTGCTTCAGTAGTGTCCGACTCTGTGTGACCCCATAGACGGCAGCCCACCAGGCTGCCCTGTCCTGGGATTCTCCAGGCAAGAACACTGGAGTGGGTTGCCATTTCCTTCTCCAATGCATGAAAGTGAAAAGTGAAAGGGAAGTCGCTCAGTCGTGTCCGACTCTTAGCGACCCCATGGACTGCAGCCCACCAGGCTCCTCCGTCCATGGGATTTTCCAGGCAAAAGTACTGGAGTGGGGTGCCATTGCCTTCTTCGATAAACCCTGCTAGACTGTTTTTATTCTCTTCTCCCACATCCTGCACCCTCCCCTGCTTCTGCCCAAGCCAGGGGCCCCTGTTCCCACACCGCTCAGTGTGAAGGGTGACCCCTGGAGGTGGGCCCTAGCCCTACCCATCTGCCCCCACACTCCCAGGCAGGCCCCAGCTCACTGAAAGGTCATCTATCATGCGGTCCTCAAAACTGTAGTCTTCTATCAGGATCCACGCCGCCTTGTAGCTCTCCAGAAACATATTACATGCCCGGTGCGTGGGCAAGTGGTAGAATAGCCAAGTGGGCTCTTCCTGCAAAAAACTGGATTGTCTCCAAATACTTTCTATTGCTTTATACACACACACACACACACACACACACACACACATACAAATATCAGTTCAGTTCAGTTCAGTCGCTTAGTCGTGTCTGACTCTTTGCGACCCCATGAATAGCAGCACGCCAGGCCTCCCTGTCCATCACCATCTCCCAGAGTTCACTCAAACTCACGTCCATCGAGTCAGTGATGCCATCCAACCATCTTATCCTCTGTCATCCCCTTTTCCTCCTGCCCCCAATCCCTCCCAGCATCAGAGTATTTTCCAGTGGGTCAACTCTTCGCATGAGGTGGCCAAAGTATTGGAGTTTCAGCTTTAGCATCATTCCTTCCAAGGAACACCCAGGGATGATCTCCTTTAGAATGGACTGGTTGGATCTCCTTACAGTCCAAGGGACTTTCAAGAGTCTTCTCCAACACCACAGTTCAAAAGCATCAATTCTTTGGCTCTCAGCTTTCTTCACAGTCCAACTCTCGCATCCATACATGAGCACTAGAAAAACCATAGCCTTGACTAGACAGACCTTTGTTGGCAAAGTAATGTTTCTGCTTTTGAATATGCTATCTAGGTTGGTCATAACTTTCCTTCCAAGGAGTAAGCGTCTTTTAATTTCATGGCTGCAGTCACCATCTGCAGTGATTTTGGGGCCCCAAAAAATAAAGTCTGACACTGTTTATATATATATATATTTTTTTTTTTTGAGTCATTGGAGTTTATTTTCTTCATGGACTCTTCTATCCATAATTATTTTCATATTGCATAATAGTTCTCTGACCCAAGTGTGAATTATTCCATATATCTTTGAGTTGGAATCTCAGGGAAGGAAGGACTTACTGCTTTTAAATGTGCAATGGCTTTCATAACATAATGCTAGAGATTGAACACTTTGATATCAAATTTAAAAAATCCTTTTTCCATATATATATAGCTAGAGTTTTTCCAAAAGTCACATTCTTGGAATTAATATGACTTCAATGTGATTATAGATTAAAAATAATTAAAATCAGAACTGTGAGTTAACATAGTCCTCCAACTAGCTTTAGAGATAATTACTAAAGACAAGGGATTAGTACCATTAGAAGAAAATACACACAAATTCACAGTCATATCTTGAAGTTTTGGAGTTAAGTTCAATTTCCATAGAGATGAGAATCAGTTAAGTTTGAATATGAGTGTATAACATTAAAACAATCTGATTATTTTAAGGAAATTATTTAAGGAAAGGGTTTAATTACAAAGTCATGTTTATAAATTTGGCTTTTCATTTATTTATTTTTGCCAGTTCTTTCACCATCCAAGTATATTTTTCATATTGGGGAAACCTAAACTCTAATCTCTGCCCTCTAAAGAGTTTTGCTAATCTTTCATCTAAAGATTGGGGAAAAGAAAATGAAGTACTGTTTATTTGGGTCTAACATGTGCAGGTAATTTGAGAATACTTTATTTAATGTAAAGGTTTTATATAACAGCACTATTAGCTCTGAGAATGGAAGTGGACACTGATTTCTACACTTAAACATCAATATGATTAGGCTTTTTGCTAGTTATATTTTCTTTGGTTTTGCTGAATACACCATATATTTCATTGTTGTAGAATTCCTTTTTTGTGTTAGGACAACATATGCTGTGATTTAAAAAAAAAAAATATATATATATATATCCAGTGGTTAATGACATATTTCCAAAATAGACTTGTAAGCCTGATTTTGTCAAGAGTTGCACATATGGTGCACATCTACCCTGATTTCTTGGACAATGAGAGGGATGCATGGCCATAGGCAGTTGTAGTGTTGCCAGGACCTTAAGGAACTTATGGTGAAATCTTGCATTGATTATCAGAATTGATGTCTCTGGCTTTCAATTTTCCTGAATTTAGGATTTGTATGCAATTATATCTACACCAATCTTTCAAAAGTATCAGAGGATTCCTGAGATTTCTCTTGGCCTCATCTCTATAAAAATTTCAGTAACCCTATATGTTGGCTGTATTCATTTTTTATGTCAGTTTTCCCAACTTTGCCATTAGGTTTCTTTTTCAGTGGGTGGCTATTGCCTAGATTAAAATATTTTATTATTAAAATAGTGTAACTTCATGCCAGTGATTCTTAAAAGGCTTCATACTCTCAGTATACAAAAACTCATTTAATTTTAGGTTGTGTATTCGTATCCATCCAGTTAACGTAATCAAACACAAAGGTCAGTCAGAAATTATTTTAGAAGAGGTTTATTTGACTACAGGTAACCATAATCTACTTGAGTTACTTTAGGAAAAAATGGGGATTTATTGTTAGGATGTTAAACTATCTCCTAGAACCCAAGGGTAGAAAGTGCTATCAAGTCTCAGGAAAGATGATACAGGAAACCATAGAGTTGTCAGCATCTAAGGCAGTTATTCTTTTAATCTCTTTTCCACTGAGACCATATGGTTTCTCGCCTGTTTTTCCATGAAAAGCTAGTTCTTTCTCCAATTCTCTGCAGAATGGTTCTCTGTGCTTTTTTGTGTGTATATAGCAGACACATCTGGTTTCACATCTCTGTAGCTCATTAAAACCCTATTTCCACACAAATATGCAAAATTATTAGGAATTATTAAGTGTGGGAAGAATGCATTAATATGCACAGTTTTAAATAGAGCTCCATGGTAGATTTCTATTATCCACCATAGAAAAGACATTTTGAAGTTTAGAGAAGATCAAATTTGTGATGAAAATGTTAGAAGTAGTGGTGAGTATGATGAAATCAGCCACATTTCTTGAGATAGATGTGAGGACAAAATGAATGAACCAGCCTGAATCTTATTTATTGTCATAAAATACCAAGTAAAAAGTAATAATTATGACAAATGTGATGAAAATTATTTGAAATGTGAATGTTTACCACTGGTAACAGAGTGAACATATTCCATTATGTTTGAGGACACTCAAATTCTGAGGGCACTCAAACTCAAGTGCAGCTTTGAAATAAGCAATGCACACTAGGAAAAATACTATAGAATTTTTCTTAGCAAAGACAGACAAGTTTCCTGATCAGTCATGTGTAGCATGACCAGGATGAAAATGCAAAATCCATAGCAGACTTATTTATAGTGCTCGTGTGCACTCAGTCGTGTCCAGCTCATGAATGGTAGCCCACCAGGCTCCTCTGTCCATGGGATTTTTCTGGAAGAATACTGGGGTGGGTTGTCATGTCTTCCTCCAAGGGATCTTCCCCACCTAGGGATCAAACTTGAATCTCTTGTGTCAGCTGCATTGGCAGGCACATTCTTAACTACTGAACCATCAGGGAAGCCCTCATTTATAGAGTAACACACAAGGAAAGGCAAGAACTACTAACTCTGATAGTCTAAAAATTCAATAAAATTAGAAATAAAACATCTGTCCTGTTATCCTGTCATAGCTTTAATTTTTTTTGTGTGTGTGAGAGTAAGACTGTAGATTATTAAAAACTAGCATAATCTTTAAAGGCAATTATTTAAAATTGCTGCTTGATCTCCATTTACAAATATTATTTGTGAGATATTCATCAAAACGTCTAGAAAATAAATGCTGGAAAAGATTATGATCTACGATTTTATAAAATGGCAGATTGTGGTAGCATTATGGTAATGGCCCCAAATAAGCTTTTATGCCAGAAAGTTATTGCAGACCGATAGATACAACAGTCTGTGCTCTATGAACAGCCTCATATATAATATTTTTCTTTCAAACAGAAGTGAACACAAGGACATCCATTAAAATGTGTTGTTTTGCTAAACTCAACAATTCATGCAACTGAAGAAGATAATTTTAACCCAGTAGTGAGTTTGCGGTGAACTATGTACAATGTAGACAGTGAGTGATTTGAATCTTCTGCTCAGAGATGTTTCTCTGGATTCAAGTGGGGATACCCAGAAGAAAACACAAACTCCACTCCCAATTGTAAGCTCAAAGGAGCTCCTCTTCTTTGAAAAACTATGGAGATTTTCGAGAGCACTTACTGAGGCTATTAAATTTATCAGCCATGATAATTAGGCCCATACAGCTTGGACTTCTTTCTCAGAATGAAGTAACTATGGTTAGTGTTTTCTCAGAAAGTCCTCTTTTGTCTATATAGGTTGTCTGAGGGACTTCAAACTTTCCTGGAGGAATGAGATCTTATGAATATCTTGCTTTACAAATTATAATACCCCTGAGATTTATTTTCTTTTATGAACAACCAAATATCTATCTTTTCAAAAGGTGAGGTTTTATCAATAATTACAATGGTAGGTGTGGTTGCAATGATCACAGAACTAGATCAGTGGAGTATCTACCTTGATCAAGATGAGTTGAATGTCTGTGATTATTTCTGAACACCTTGGTTATAAAGTTATCCAGAGGCACTATACTAAAGGTTAGTTGTTTTAGACACTCCCGAGAAGTACTAAGAAACACCTGATAAACTTTCTAATAATTTTTCCTAAGAAGACTGTATTCATGAGTGATTAAAACATAAATTTTGTTTTCACCATTTTTTTTAAAAACCCAAACTTGATACAGTCAGAGGAAAGTCAAGATATTGTTTAAGTTTGTTGAATGACAGTCACACAGTTTTCATTAGGAATGATTTCTCAGTGTCCTACAGTATCAGAAAAGTCAATTTAATATCTCCTACAGTTTTAGAACACACACATGAGATGAAATTCTCAATGATAAGTCACAACTAAAAATGAGATTGTCATATTGATCTTATTTTCATCTTAAATTAAATGATATCAAGCTGTTACCTTTTCATTCTTGACTAATCTTGTTTTATTCTTATCATTGAGGAAATTATTTTGAATTGTTTTAAATTAATTAGATTCCATATTACATGTGTTTATTTTATGCTTCAATTTCTATTTGATAACATCATTTATTTTCATCTTATTTATTTTTTATGGTTATAGTCTATTTATAACAAGTAATAGTGATTTTTCAGTCCTATAGCAATAATTTTGTTAAAAAATAAACATGTTAAAGGTAACTTCATTGATAGAAAAGTATAAGCAAATACCACTCATGTGCTGATATGACAAAATCATAAAGATAGAAATATAAAACACTGAAGTTTTGAAAACATTGGTGAAGATTTTTAATTTGTGAATATTTCCTGACTGCCAGATTTATCTGATGTAACAATTTGGGAGAAATGACAAGAACTTTGGAATTAGACAGGTGGTGGCTCAAATCTCTTTGCAGCCAGAGACTGGCAGTGTTTATCTTGGCAAGTAACTTAGATAATATTAGCCTCAGTTTTTCCATTTGCAAAATGGTAATTATTTTCAACAGGATTGCTGTGATAATTAGAATTAACCTGCCAGGCTCTTCTATCCATGGAATTCTCCAGGCAAGAACACTGGAGTAGGTAGCCATTCCCTTCTTCAGGGGATCTTCCCAAGCCATGGATTGAACCCAGGTCTCCTGAATTGCAGACAGATTCTTTACTGTCTGAGCCACTAGGGAAGCCCATATGTTAAAGTACCCTGGTTCAATAAGTGATAGCTATTTTTCAGGAAGCTAAGAAAACTTAAGTTTTTAAGTATTTTTAACAAATTTAATATGTTTGGCCTCTGTATATTCACTTTATAAAAACTGAAGTTTAGTTGATTTACAATGTTGTATTCGTGTCTGCTCCACAGCAAAGTATACATACATTCTTTTTTATATTCCTTTTCATTATGGTGTATCACAGGATATTGAATATAACTCCCCATATATTCACTTTTTAATGTCAGAATTAGAAAAATTAAAGACTAGCTGTAAGATCCCTAGATTTTATAAAGGCTTTAGAATGAGATAGAATCTAATGAGATAGAGTCTAATATAATAAAAAAAAGAAAGGATAGTGGAAAGTAAATATGGTCGTAAGAGTGTTCTCCCATAGGACTTAAAACATAATGTAATATCTAGGTTAGCTGTGATAATCAATTGCAGATAAACTTAAATCTTGGATTGAACCAAGAAATGGAAACCAAGAGCTTGACATTCAATCTTAACTCTGAAATTGAACTTTGGTTGCAATGTCACAGTGATTTCAAAGAGGCTCTTTGTTTCTGTGTCTGAAGTAGGTAGTAACTCACAGCAGCATCATGCAATTTCTTCTCTTCTGTTTCAGCACTTGCTGTGTCCCTACTCCCCCCTTCAGGGTATTGTACAAATAAAGAATATGACAATCACTGTAGAATTCTAGTAGAAGCAACAACAAAGCCTTTCACTTTTGTAGCCCAGGCTTTGGTTCCACCATGAAATTTAAAGGAACTCATATTTATTCTGTCTGGATATTTATAACATAAATTTTATAAACCTTGAGCTTGTGGAAGGGGCCCCAGTGGCAGTCACATTATACTTGTTATATCTTAGGTGACATTTTTATAGTCCTAAATATGGAAATACTCTACTCAGTAGTGTGGGCTTGATATTACTGATGACAGCTTCCAGGCCAGGTTACATTCTTTATTCATCTAACAAACATTTATTTGGTCTGAACTCTTGGGTATCAAGTGACTGTACCACTCGCCCTGAATTGAATCTGCCTGCGATATGTGAGGTGAGGCAGCTAATTAGACCAGTGACCACAGGACATGGGATCCATGTGGGTGGCCTCTGCTTAGCTCTCTCTGGCTTTGTCTTGACATCAGACTGGCCTTTTGTCCTAGAGCCTGTGAGTCACCAGGGCTGACTGCCAGATTCCTCTGAGGACAGTCTTTCCTCATTAGAAGCAACACCAGGGCGATCACCCACCTGAGGATATGGTTATGTCACCCTTTAAGGCTTCACTTATTAGGAATCCCACATAAGGGGACTGAGTTCCAGGCATGGCCCCAAGACAGCCCCAGCTCTTTCTCAGAAAACACAATGTAGAGAATAAAATGTTTTAAAGACACCACCTAAAATGCAGGGGAGTATTATAGGTGGAGGGTTTTTGTGATGTGACTTCATCATTCCCACACAGCAAGCTTTTTGTAAATCACCTTAAAAATTGTTTTTTTTTTTTTAATTCTACTCTCAGCTTCTCAGAGTATCTTCTTTCTCTCTCTTCTATCCAAACAATCTCTAAAAGCTGTTTTTTCCTTTTCTGCTATCCCAGGCAACCTCACTTTCCTCTCAGCTTACTTACCCTTCTCAGCAAGTGTGGCATAGTTGGCAGCTGATCTAGGACTACCTGTTTTTTGCTTTTAAGCACATGGAAGCCTCTTCCCACCATAAGTATTGTGATTGGGTTTTACTTGATGCCCTAGGAAGACCGACAGGGGCAGGTAAATAATTCCCCAGAAGGAAGTGAGATGTTGTTGTTATTTAGTCACTAAGTTATGTTCAACTCTGTGACCCCATGGACTGTAGCCTGCCAGGCTCCTCTGTCCATGGGATTTCCTAGGCATTCAAGAATATTGGAGTGGGTTGCCATTTCCTTCTCCAGGGGATCTTCCTGACCCAGATGATTAAACCCACATCTCTTGCTTGGCAGGAGGATTCTTTATTACTGAGCCACCAGGGAAGCCCAGGAAGTGAAATAAGCAAGAATAAGCACGTGATCAAAACACACCAGTCATTCCTTAAGAGTAGACTTAACAGTGAGAATGTGAGGGCATCATACTTGTTGATCCTAGAGAGATAGACCTCTGTGAAGACCTTCCATACTAGACCAAACTGCGTGACCTTATCTTCAAAACTATCGGAACCATTAAAGAACCTGAAGCAACAAGAGGGCACATCGTGAGATTTGGGGTTTAGAATGATTATGAGGCTTTCGTGTTCAGAAGGGACTGGACCTATGGGGATCAAGACCAGAGGCTCTTTTTTATTTTGTTTTCTTTTTTTGTGTGTTTGTTTGCCTTTGTTTTAGCATATAATAAGACATTTTCCTCCAGAATTATTCTCAAGTTCATAGGTTTTGGTTTGTGTATATCTTTATTTATTCATTCAACAAATATTTGTTAAATGCTTACTAAATGCCTGATACTATCCTAGGTTCTGGGGGTGCCTCTCTGTCCCTAACCATCTCCTGGAGTTTGCCTAAGTTCATGTCCATTGAATCAGTGATGCCATCCAACCATCTCATCCTCTGTCACCCTCTTATTCTGCCTTAAATCATTCCCAGCATTAGCGTCTTTTCCAACGAGTTGGCTCTTTCATCAGGTGGCCAGAGTATTGGAGTTTCAGCTTCAGCATTGGTCCTTTCAGTGAATATTCAGGGTTGATTTCTTTTAGGATTGATTGGTTTGATCTCCTTGCAGTCCAAGAAACTCTCAAGAGTCATCTCCAGCATTACTTTGAAAGCATCAATTCTTTGGTGCTCAGCCTTCCTTATGGTCCAACTCAGATCTGTACATGACTGCTGGGAAGACCATAGCTTTGACTATACACACCTTTGTTGGCAAAGTGATCTTTTTTTTTTAAAAATAAACTCTCTAAATTTGACATTTATTGGCATGCTGACTGTCAAAAGTATCTCTATATTTTAGTTTCATAGGGAGGGAATATGTAGAATAGATATGACTAGTATTTACATGTAATAACTGGGTGATAAGCAACCTCTCCCCTCTCAAATCTCAGTAACTTCTAAAAAACATTTGTGGTTTGGCTCAGGCAACACATTAGTGGCTATAGGTCAGCTGCCATGAATCTGGTCCTTGTGTCTTTTCTTTCTGGGACTCAGACTGAAGGAATCAGTGTTATTGGAAACTGGGAAATAAGCAAACACTCCAGGTGAATCAAAATTCCCCCTGAAGCTTCTGCTCAGAACTGGTGCATGACCACTTTTGCTTACATTCCACTGCCCTAAGCAAGTTACATGTCTACAGGAGGCACCATGGGCCATAAACATAGAAGGAGTAAATCTTTGAAGACAAGAATAAGGAATAATACAGGTAACACAATGTTTGGCATATGGCAAATTCTTTGTAAGTGTTGTATGCTCGGTTGCTCAGTTATGTCCGACTCTCTGAAGCCCCGTGAACTGTATGTAGCCCACCAGGATCCTCTGTCCATGGAATTTCCCAGGCAAGAATACTGGAGTGGGTTGCTGTTTCCTACTCCAGGGGATCTTACTGATCCAGGGATTAAACCCGGGGCTCCTGTGTTTCTTGCATCTGCAGGTGGATTCTTTACCACTAGTGCTACCTGGGAAGTCTTATTATTATACATGATAATAATTATTCTTTCTCTGTACATAGCATGCAGATTCCCATCTCTGGGTCAGTCTTACTACCTACTTTATCTTTCCTCTATCCAAGCAGTAGAAAACTGCTGAGCCTATAACTAAGCCTGTTGAATGGTGTCCCCATAAATTAGGACCTTAACATCAACTGGACCCCTAGTGATTCTCAACATTTTCCTTTTTCTTGCTTTAGTTTCCACTTCCACTCCCCTCAATGTCTATTTCAGACCTTCCCCATTTTCTTCCAGGTTACCAGAAAACCCTCTTCCACCTGTTCCTGTGCAGATAACTTACCCACTTGACAAATATAAATGGGAAAATTGAGCCCATTACGTGGGATCTCCTTGACATTTCTTGGCTTGTCCAACCAACCTACAAATTTGGCAAAGTGCATTCTCATCCTTATTGCCCTTCAAGTGGGCACCAATGGTTAGATGTGTTTTTCTATTCAAGGCCAACTTGTCCATCTGTGTTCTTCGTATGCAGATATATGTACATATATGTATATATATATGTGTGTGTATATATATACATACACAATTATATATATATATACACACATATATATTTCTGCCTTCTATGTGATCATTTAACTGTCCCCTGTTTTCTCCTGTGTTTTCACCTTTTTTCCTTATTCTTTTCCTAAAGAATATTTGAAACATTTCACATTCACCTTCATGACTCTCTTACTACACAGTATTGTACTGTGGATATGATAAATGTTTCATACGTATTTGTTGGATGAATGCACAGTAACCCCTAGAAGCTTCTAGTAGTCAGCAGTGTCTTCTCAAGGTCACGCTACTTGCTGCCACCCCTCCCTCTAGCCTTAAATTCTGTACATCAAGTTGACATTGTGAATGGCTATGGTCTGCTGCACCACTGATAAACAGTTAAGATCGGTATAGCAGTTACTGTGTCACAGACACCATTCTCAGTACTTTACGTCTGTTAACAAATTTGATCTTTGTAACAACTCTGTGAAGTAGGTTTACTATTATCCCTAGTTTATACCCCAGGAAATGCAGAGACTGAGGGGTTGTTAATATACAGGTGCTATGCTCTTTTCTATATGAATATGTAAAGAAATAAAAGAAAATATAGACAGATAGATGTAAATATAAATCTAATCTGGTGCTAGCTAGTAAACAGTCAAGCCTTAGGGTTGTCTCCTGGATTTTTCCTGAGAGTAACTGAAGAAGTCTGTAATTAGTAGCCTGAAGGAGCCAGAAGTTAGCAGAAACTGTCACTCAGCTGGTTATGTTCCTCAGAATAAAAATGAAAGACCCTTCCCAGTGCATCCTTGTTGGCTCCTGATGAAGCTTAAGTGTGTAACTCTCCTGTTGTACTCATTCTGGCCTTGCCACAGCAACTGAAGAATGCTATTCTCTGCTTTTGAGGTACCTTCAGTTCAGTTCAGTCATTCAGTCATGTCCGACTCTTTGCGACCCCATGGACTGCAGCACGCCAGGCCTCCCTGTCCATTGCCAACTCCCAGAATTTACTCAAACTCATGTCCATCAAGTCGGTGATGCCATCCAACCATCTCATCCTCTGTCGTCCCCTTCTCCTCCCTCTTTCAATCTTTCCCAGCATTGGGTCTTTTCCAATGAGTCAGTTCTTCCCATCAGGTGGCCAAAGGATTGGAGTTTCAGCTTCAGCATCAGTCCTTCCAATGAATATTCATGACTGATTTCCTTTAAGATGGACTGGTTGGATCTCTTTGCAATCCAAGGGACTCTCAAGAGTCTTATCCAACACCACAGTTCAAAATCATCAATTCTTTGGCACTCAGCTTTCTTTATAGTCCAACTCTCACATCCATACATGACCACAGGAAAAACCATAGCTTTGACTAGATGGACCTTTGTTGGCAAAGTAATGTCTCTGCTTTTTAATATGTTGTCTAGGTTAGTCAGAACTTTTCTTCTAAGGAGTAAGCATCTTTTAATTTCATGGATGCAGTCACCATCTTTTTTTTGAAAAAGATACTGAATCACATTTTTTAAAAAAGCAAGAGGTCCACATGGGAAGCTAACATTTTTGAGTTTCTCAAGGCTTAATGAATAGATACCATTTTTTTTCCTAGCAAAATTCTGTCCATTTTAAGCATACCTTATTACGTATATAATATTGAAAGCTGAAAACCAGGTTTTTATGAACCTAGAATTATACCAAATATGGAGTCCTAAAATGTGTAACTTATTTATAATGTTTCTATCATTTTGAAAGGAGTGGTATTTCTCTGAAAATTTACTCTTACAATCTTCAGATTTTAGGGAAAAGTCATATATATTTCCTCTGCCATTTTAAAGCTTCTTTCCTTCTTTGCTTAGGTATCTTTAAAAAAAGATTCTGTAGAGTATTAATAAATTTTAAAGTTGGGACAAATCATAGATGAAATATTGTTGCTTTAATCAGCAGCCTCTTTCAATTGCAAATGGCACAAATACATTCCAGGATTGATTAAGCAAAGTGAAATGTATTTGAGTACCTCACAGAACCCACGGGTAAGAACTTGGCAGCTTGGTGAGAAGGGAAAGTCCAATAAGCATCTCAGACAATGCCTGGATGCCCTCTACCACTCAGCTCCATTTCTTTGCTCTTTGGGTCTGTGCTTCTCTCCCACTGTAGACCAGTGTCATGGTGGAAACGTGGGTAAAGACAACATCTAAATGTTATGGCATGGAACAACAGACTGGTTCAAAATTGGGAAAGGAGTACGTCAAGACTGTACATTGTCACTGGGCTTACTTAACCTATATGCAGAATATATTATACAAAATGCTAGGCTGGATGAAGCACAAACTGGTATCAAGGTTGCCAGGAGAAATGCTGGTAACCTCAGATATGCAGAAGACACCACCTTATGTCAGAAAGCAAAGAGGAACTAAAGAGTCTCTTGATGAAGGTGAAAGAGGAGAGTCAAAAAGCTGGCTTAAAACTCAACATTCAAAAAAGAAGATCATGGCATCCAGTCCCATCACTTCATGGAAAATAGATGGGGAAACAATGGGAACAGTGACAGACTTTATTTTCTTGGGCTCCAAAATGACTACAGGCTTTAGCCATGAAATTAAAAGATGTTTGCTCCTTGAAAGAAAAGTTATGACCAACCTAGACAGAGTATTCAAAAGCAGAGACATTACTTTGCGGACAAAGGTCTGTCTAGCCAAAGCTATGGTTTTTCCAGTAGTCATGTATGGAAGTGAGAGTTGGACCATAAAGAAAGCTGTGCGCCAAAGAACTGATGCTTTTGAACTGTGGTGTTGCAGAAGACTCTTGAGAGACCCTTGGACTGCAAGGAGATCAAACCAACCAATCCTAAAGGAAATCAAATCTGAATATTCATTGGAAGACTGATGCTGAAGCTGAAACTCCAATCCTTTGGCCACCTGATGTGAAGAACTGACTCACTGGAAAAGACCCTGATGCTGGGAAAGATTGAAGGCGGGAGGAGAAGGGAATGACAAAGGAGATGGCTGGATGGCATCACTGACTCAAAGGACATGAATTTGAGCAAGCTCCAGGAGATGGTAAAGGATAGGGAAGCCTGGTGTGCTGCAGTCCATGGAGTGGCAAAGGATCAGACACAACTGAGCAACTGAACAACAAAAAATGTTACTGCCAAAGCCAGTAGAGATATACTGTGCTAACTCTTTTTCCTCAATCTAAACCAAATAAATAACAAAAAAACAAAATCAAAAAGAGGAAAGGGACTTCTCATTGGCTCAGTTTGGGTCAAATGCTACCCATAGAACAGTCAGTACTGGCCAGGAGCCAGTGTCATGTAGCAACTTACGGTTTATTTGCAGTAGGATCCAGCACTTCCTCATTTTTGAGGCTCATCCATCACTTGACTTCCTGGACACCATTTTCCCTCTGTCCTCTTTCTGAAAGCCTGTGCTCAGTCTCATTGCCTGTTAAAGCTCTGTGTAGAACAGATAAGCACATTAAGCCCCTTCCTCACAAGAATTGCCTGGAGTCATTGAATATAGCCCAGGTGAGAATCAAAGAGAGAAACAGGTGAGCTAGCTTGGATGTACACCAAGGTAAGTCCTTTTCATTCTAGCAGTTTGCATCCTGTGTAAGGAGCTCTTTGCAGGCAACTGCCTTAAGCAGGAAACCCCTTTCCTTGTCATCTTAGCAAAGCTATATTGTAACTAATTTTTAAACCAGGCACCCCCATGTGCTACTCATCTCCAGCCCAAGCACACCTTCACATCTTTTAATCACATAATACTTTGCCTAACTTGCCTGTGTACAGTGGGGAAAGGTGATGACTCTTACTCTCTATCTCATTGATTAATTGAGATTACTTCTTTTCCTCCCAAAATCTTCAGAGGTGGTTTTGGGGAGACATTGAATCCCCTATATTCCCAGATTGCCAGCATTCTGATTAAAGACACCTTTCCTTTCTATCCACATTTGGTTTTTTTATTTTTTAGGATTTAAAAAAGAATTATTTATCTATTGTTATGTTGGGTTTTCATTGCTACTCTTGGGCTTCGCTTCACTGCAGTGTGTGGGCTTCTCATTGTGTTGACTTCTCTTATTGCAGAGCACAGGCTCTAGGTACATGGGCTTTGGTAGTTGCAGCAACTGAGCTCAGTAATTGCAATTCACAGGCTCTAGAGTGTGGGCTAATTTGCTGTGTGGCATGTGGAATCTTCCTGGACTAGGGATTTGAACCCATGTTCCCTGTATTGACAGGTGGATTCTTATTCACCATACCATCAGGGAAATCTTATATCTGTAAGTATTGATTTGATAAGCTGCAAGCAGTGAGGTCCAATTCATTTGATAACACTTAGAGAATCACTGCAGATGGTGACGGCAGCCATGAAATTAAAAGATGCTTACTCCTTGGAAGGAAAGTTATGACCAACCCAGATAGCATATTCAAAAGCAGAGACATTACTTTGCCAACAAAGGTTCGTCTAGTCAAGGCTATGGTTTTTCCAGTGGTCATATATGGATGTGAGAGTTGGACTGTGAAGAAAGCTGAGCGCCGAAGAATTGATGCTTTTGAACTGTGGTGTTGGAGAAGACTCTTGAGAGTCCCTTGGAACTGCAAGGAGATCCAACCAGTCCATTCTGAAGGAGATCAGCCCTGGGATTTCTTTGGAAGGAATGATGCTGAGGCTGAAACTCCAATATTTTGGCCACTTCATGCGAAGAGTTGACTCATTGGAAAAGACTCTGATGCTGGAAGGGATTGGGGGCAGGAGGAAAAGGGGACGACAGAGGATGAGATGGCTGGATGGCATCACTGACTCGATGGACGTGAGTTTGAGTGAACTCCGGGAGTTGGTGATGGACAGGGAGGCCTGGCATGCTGCAGTTCATGGGGTTGCAAAGAGTTGGACACAACTGAGCAACCTGAATTGAACTGAACTGAACATTGTCAAAAGTAGCTCCCTATCCATCTTAATGGCAACCCACTCCAGTGTTCTTGCCTGGAGAAGCCCAGGGACAGAGGAGCCTAGTGGGCTGCTGTCTATGGGGTCGCACAGAGTCAGACACGACTGACGCGACTTAGCAGCAGCAGCAGCATGCATCTTAAAGCAAAATCTTCTCCATTAAGAAATTCTTCCTGTTCTCAAAGAACTTCTGGTCACTCTTCATATTTTTATTTTTAAATTCATATGTTATATATAATTGTGTATATGTGTGTACATATAAATTTATGTATTCAACTAGGTTTTCTGTGATTTTCTGGGAAATTGTGCAATATAAAAAGAAAGATGAAGCTAAACAACTAGAAAAAAAAAATGAAGCCCAGTAGAAATAAAGAAATTCAAGAAATGGAAAATAACTTAAAGCAAAGAAAAATCCAACATACATATACCCTGATTATTAGAATCAGAGAGAATTAAGAGGATGTAACCATGATAAAAGAAAAAAGAAAAACAGGAACAGTATACTATGAAAAAGGACTTTTAGGGATCAAGATGAGCTATTAGCAACTTTAAAATGTGTTTGTCAAGAAAATAATTTAAAAATAAATAAAAGATTATATTTGGAAAATCAATTAGAATGTGGTACAAAAATTAAAAAAAATATATAAGGGTAGAATCTCAACCTAGGATCCAGTATCTGAATAGTAGAAGTAAAATAAAAGGAGAGTGAAGAACTAAGAGTGAGGAAGCTATAAAAGAAACAATACAAAGACATTTTTCAGAGTGCAAGGAGAGGTGTCATAAATTTTGTTAAAAGGGCCAATATGTGACTGAGCATAATAACCCCAAAAGATCCATATCTAGACACATCAATATAAAAGTTTAGTACCTCAAGGATAAAAATGAGATATTTAAAAAATTTTAGTGAGGGAAAAGCAGTTAAGCTAGAAAGCAATGACAGATTGGTCTAACTTTTGATTTGCATTATGGTGATAGAAAATAGAGGAATGATGCCTTCACAGTCTCAGACTGAAGACAAATGCTTTCCCATCTGGAATCCTAAACTTAGCTAGAATGCTATTCAAGTGTGATGGCAGAGTATAGCCATTATCTGAATAAGAAAATTAATATGTCAGATACCCTTTCTTCAGAAATCTCCTGAGGAGGTACATTAACAAAATAATGGTGTCAACTAAGAAAAACAATGACTCAGGAAACAGTTTCTATATCAGAAAGCAATAAAAGATAAGAAGAACCAGCATTAGTGGCTTATGGCAGCCTAGAGGGCTAGCACTCAAGATTGGAGAAGGGTGGAGGTGGTGGCAAAGAGGTCTCTGAAGAAAAGAATGAGACTTTATAGAATAAATAGTAGAATGGAGAACTTGGGAAAAAATGTAGGCATATAAGTTTATAATCAGCCCTTCCCTAGTTAAAGTATGGAATAATTAGGGGCAGAGACTAAGCACTGAAGAAAATAGTTGTCAATGGGCTGGAATCTAGATAACTAATGCTAATTTCTATGGTCAAATTAGATCAATAATGAAACTAACATCATGTTGCACCAACCACTTTTTTTGGAATGGCTCTCAGTTTTATACCAGGATTGATTCCAGAAGTACACATAGCCTCTTTCCCTGAGGAAATTACAATCTGGTAGAAAATCAAGATACAAATAAGTTAATATGGTTTGCTTCCAAAATTTAGAGGCGACCTCATGTGGAGCAGGGCTTAGCCTATGAACCACACGTTCAGAGCACATTTGTAGAGCTGGGAGGACACCCCTGTGGCAGGTCAAAACTCATGAACTAAGTTCTCTTTCTTTGGCCACTCCAGTCCTCAATTTAAAGCAATGTAGTTAGTCATGGAATAAAAACTGATGTACATCTCTTCTTGTCCCTGGAAATAACTGCTTTGCTATTATAGCTCTCATTTTCCACTCAATGCCAAGGTTAACTCCCCTGATCACAACAAATGCATTTCTTCTTCCAGGGTCTTCATCAATCTAGCTGCTGGAAAAGCATCAGTTTAGGGCTGAGTCCAGCACTCTATCTATGGGGCACCAGTTTGGCTTCCTATAAAGAGAAATAGTCCTCTGACAGTTCGACTGCTTTACCCTAGCTCAGTGCCTCTGTGATTCAGTCCCCATTTTCTCCATGTGATTTTTGTTTATGATATAGACTGATTGTCCTTTAACATATATCCTTGCATTATTTGTTCTTCTCTCTTTTCTTGACTTGGTCTGCTTCTCCAGACTGACATATGTTTGACCTATGCTGTTTGTTTCTCTTTCTTATTTTGTCCAGTCTCTTCAGCTTTATTTTGTCTTGCCCTTCTCTGTCCTGTCCTCTCTCCTATTTTCATTCATTCATTCAGAAATATTAGGCACTGCAGTAGGAATGAGGATAAAAAGTGAAATGGTTCTTATTCTTAAGTATTTCACATTCTTTTGGGGATAATTAAGTAGAAGAATGGATGACTCATAAGCTAGAAACAGGATTTCTGGGAGAAATATCTACAGCCTCAGATATGCAGATGATACCACTCTAGTGGCAGAAAGTGAAGAGGAACTTAAGAACCTCTTGATGAAGGTGAAAGAGGAGAGTGAAACTGCTGACTTCAAACTCAACATTCAAAAAACAAAGACTGTAGCTAAGGCTATTCAATATCACAGTAATCCAAGCCTATGCCCTAAGCAGTAATGCTGAAAAGCTGAAATTGAATGGTTCTATGAAGACCTACAAGACCTCCTAGAACTAACATCCAAAAAAGATGTCCTTTTCATCATAAGGGAATGGAATGCAAAAATAGGAAGTCAAGATACCTGGAGTAACAGGTAATTTGGCCTTGGAGTACACAATGAAGCAGATCAAAGCCTAACAGAGTTTTGCTAAGAGAATGCACTGGTCATGGCAAATGCTCTACACATGGACATCACCAGATGGTCAATACCACAATCAGATTGATTATATTCTTTGCAGCCGAAGATGGAGAAACTCTATACAGTCAGCAAAAACAAGGTTGGGAGCTGACTATGGCTCAGATCATAAACTCCTTATTGCCAAATTCAGACTTAAATTGAAGAAAGTAGGGAAAACCACTCGACCATTCAGGTATGACCTAAATCAAATCCCTTATGATTATATAGTGGAAGTGACAAATAGATTCAAGGGATTAGATCGATAGACCGAGTGCCTGAAGAACCATGGATGCAGGTTCATGACACTGTAGAGGAGGCAGTGATCAAGACCATCCCCCAAAAAAAGAAATGCAAAAAGCAAAATGGTTGTCTGAGGAGGCCTTACAAATAGCTGTGAAAAGAAGAAAAACAAAAAGCAAAGGAGAAAAGGAAACATATACCTGTTTGAATGCAGAGTTCCAAAGAATAGCAAGGAGAGATAGATAGCCTTCCTCAGTGATCAATGCAAAGAAATAAAGGAAAACCATAGAATGGGTAAGACTAGAGATCTCTTCAAGAGAATTAGAGATACCAAGGGAACATTTCATGCAAAGATGGGTACAATAAAGGACAGAAATGGTATAGACCTAATGGAAGAAGAGATATTAAGAAGAGGTGGAAAGAATACACAGAAGAACTATACAGGGAAGATCTTCACAACCCAGATAATCATGATGGTACGATCACTCACCTAGAGCCAGACGTCCTGGAATGTGAAGTCAAATGGGCCTTAGGAAGCATCACTACGAACAAAGCTAGTGGAGGTGATGGAATTCCAGTGGAACTATTTAAAATCCTAAAAGATGATGCTGTGAAAGTGCTACAATCAATATTCCAGCAAATTTGGAAAACTCAGCAGCGGCCACAGGACTGGAAAAGGTCAGTTTTCATTCCAATCCCAAAGAAAGGCAATGTCAAAGAATGTTCAAACTACTGCACAACTGTACTCATCTCACATGCCAGCAAAGTAATGCTCAAAATTCTCCAAGCCAGGCTTCAGCAATATGTGGACCATAAACTTCCAGATGTTCAAACTGGATTTAGAAAAGGCAGAGAAACCAGAAATCAAATCGCCAGCATCCGTTGGATCATCAAAAAAACAAGAGAGTTCCAGAAAAACATCTGCTTCTGCTTTATTGATTACACCAAAGCCTTTGACTGTGTGGATCACAACAAACTGGAAAATTCTTCAAGAGATGGGAATACCAGACCACCTGACCTGTCTCCTGAGAAATCTGTATGCAGGTCAAGGAGCAACAGTTAGAACTGGACATGGAACAACAGACTGGTTCCAAATTGGGAAAGGAGTATGTCAAGGCTGTATATTGTCACCCTGCTTATTTGACTCATCTGCAGAATACATCATGAGAAATGCTGGACTGGATGAAGCACAAGCTGGAATCAAGATTGCTGGGAGAAATATAAATAACCTCAGATACGCAGATGACACCACCATTATGGTCAAAAGCAAAGAGGAACTAAAGAGCCTCTTGATGAAAGTGAAAGAGGAGAGTGAAAAAGTTGGCTTAAAGCTCAACATTCAAAAAACTAAATCATGGCATCTGGTCTCATCACTCCATGGCAAACAGATGGTGAAACAATGAAAACAGTCACAGACTTTATTTTCTTGGGCTTCAAAATCACTGCAGATGGTGACTGAAGCCATGAAATTAAAAGACTCTTGCTCCTTGGAAGAAAAGCTATAACAAACCTAGACAACATATAAAAAGCAGAGACATTACCTTGCCAACAAAGGTCCATCTAGTCAAAGCTATGATTTTTCCAATAGTCATGTATGGATGTGAGAGTTGGACTATAAAGAAAGCTGAGCACCAAAGAATTGATGCTTTTGAACTGTGGTGTTGGAGAAGACTCTTGAGAGTCCCTTGGACTGCAAGGAGATCCAGCCAGTCCATCCTAAAGGAAATCAGTCCTGCCTGAATACTCATTGGAAGGACTGATGTTGAAGCTGAAACTCCAATTCTTTGGCCACTTGATGCAAATAACTGACTCATTGGAAAAGACCCTGATGCTGGGAAAGACAGAAGGCAGGAAGGGAAGGGGATGACAGAGGGGTCGGTGTTGCCATCCAGCCATCTCATCCTCTTTCATCCCTTTCCCTTCCTGCCTTCTGTCTTTCCCAGCATCAGGGTCTTTTCCAATGAGGATTGGAGTTTCAGCTTCAACATCAGTCCTTACAAACTTTTAGGAGAACAGTCTGACAGAGGATGAGATGGTTGATGGCATCACTGACTTGATGAACTTGAGTTTGAGCAAGCCGGGAGTTGGTGATGGACAGGGAAGCTTGGGGTGCTGCAATCCATGGGGTCACAAAGAGTTGGACTTGACTGAGTGACTGAACTGAACTGAACTGAAGATCATGGCATCCAGTCCTATTACTTAATGGCAAATATAAGGGGATTGACAGATTTTGTTTTTTGGGCTCCAAAATCACTTTGGATCGTGACTTGGAATCATGAAATTAACAGATGCTTGCTCTTTGGAAGGAGAGCTATGACAAACCTCGGCAGCATATTAAAAAGCAGAGACATCACTTTCTGACAAAGTTCCGTATAGTCAAAGCTGTGGTTTTTCCATTAGTCATGTATGGATATGAGAGTTGGGTCATATGGAAGGCTGAGCACCAAAGAATTGATGCTTTCGAACTATGTTGTTGGAGAAGACTCTTGAGAGTCCTTTGGTCTGCACGCAGATCAGACCAGTGAATCCTAAAGGAAATCAAGTCTGAATATTCATTCGGAGGGTTGATGGTGAAGCTGAAGCTCCAATCCTTTGGCTACCTGATGTGAAGAACCGACTCATTGGAAAAGACTTTGATGCTGTGCAAGGTTGAAGCAAAAGGGGGAGGTGGCAGAAGATGAGATGGGTGGATAGCATCACTGACTCAATGCACATGAATTTGAGCAAACTCTAGGAGACAATGGAGGACACAGGAGCCTGGCAGAGTCCATGGTGTTGCAAATCACTGGACACGACTTAGCGACTGAACAGCAACAGCAGAGTGGAAGAGTAGAAGGTGTAAGGCCTGGAAATCAAGGTACAGTAAAAAATGTTCTGGAAATGCATAGGTCTCAGTACAAGAATGGCAAAATCAGTTTTTCCTAAGATGCATAGATAAAGCTTTACAGAGGAAGTACAAAGTGAGGTGGATTTTGAGGGATAAGTAAGAATTTAATAAAACTAAGACAAGAAGATAAGACTAAGACGGGAAAGGCATTCTAGGTGAAGGGAATAGAATATATGACGTTGTACAATGGGCTACTCCATATCGGTGGTTCCCTCTGTGTTTATTCTTCTCTTCATGGGAAGTTACCAGGACCACCAGCATCAGCACCTCCGCTGCTGTGTGGTGGAGTGCTCAGAAGCTTTCTGCACAGCTGTTATATCGGGTGGGATAGCTTACATCGACTCTCATGGAAACTACCCCCATTTCATCCTCTTCGAGAACTTCTCAGGGCACCATCTTATTCCCAATATAGGCAACTGGTAAACAAACTTACATTAAAAATGTGAAATTTGTAAACAAACTCATATTTTCAAGTATTAAGCAGATTATTTATAGTGAAAGACATTAGAGGGGTTTTTAAGCCTACATTTTGAGAGGTTCAAACAACAGTGTTTGAGGGCAGCTTACCAAAATGCATTAGAGAAAGTCATTTGGAAACCTCTTTACTGCTTTCAGAAACAAGAGAATTGAACTTCTCTTTTGCAGCCAATTCTCTGCAGCCACACACACACACAAATAAAGGTTTACTAACACTCTTTCTCCTGAGAACACTATCTCCTGTGAGCGGTGCCAACAGCTGAAAGCGTCGAGCCTGCCCTCGCACTGTGAGAACACAGCTCTCTCCCAGGGTCTGCCCAGATGCTCATTAAAATCCAATGAGTACCCCACAAGGATGTGTTGTTTAGTCCAACATCATAGCTTTCAGAAAGAAAAGAATTTCAACTTGGTGTGTGTGGGAAGATGAACAAAGTCGAACGCTACAGTAACTGGGTCAAATTAACTCTTTAAACAGGAGCTACTAGTAAATGAATGGCTGCTGACCACACACAGCCATTCAAAGTGTCACAGCTTAACTTCTGCCCTGGGGAACATCTGTTCTTCCCCAAACTCAACAGAACGCGCTTTTTTGTTGTTGTTTTTTAACACCTTCCATCACTGTAGCTTTTCCCTTTTACTCTTCTTCTTTCCCCATCTCAGTAACTGACTGATGTTTTACTCCTATCATTGGCCTCTCTGGAATATCTCACAGACCTAGTCAACATGTTTACTTCCTTAACAACGATTGTACCCATAAACTGTAACCACTTCTTCCCAGGCTCATATCACACATGGGAAAAAGCCACTTGCCCAATATTCTTGTCAACAACACACATTACAACCAGAATGCTTTGTTGTTTTGCACAGCAGAAATCTTGGGGAGATGGGTAGAGAGGAAACCACCAAAAATAGTCCCCATTTTTAAGGAGCTTTAAATTCATTTGGCTGTCACAAAGAATACTTTTATAAAGCTTGACTGTGTGAGGAAAATGTTTATTTCTCCTGAAGAACTGGTGTGTTTTCTTTTGTCATATATTGGAAATTATAGTATTTAGAACCTTTCTCTTGTTTGCTTTTGCTGCCAGAATGCATAGCACCAAGAGTAACATTCACAGACTGTAATTACATAAGCTCTAATTGCTTCCTTTCTTTTGTATGGCCTTGACTTCATATGCTTATTACCAATGGATAGATATGATTGTGAGGTTAATCTCCTCTTAAGCTATTTTTTGGAGTGACTTAGGGTATAAATAACTAGACAAAGATCTTTCACCCTGACTTGGATAAAGCAGTGAAAGGCATGCTCTGCAAGTTTGTACATAAGAAGAGGCTAGACAAGAAGGCTGCAGTATTTAAGATGGTGCTGGAGAGAGAAGGGGGATTTATTCCATGGATTTCCAGGGAACTGGCACCCTGAGAGAAGGAATTAGAGTGGCATGGAGTCCAGATCACACGGCAGGTGGTGGGCTTTGAGGAGTGTCAGTGGGTAAAGGGTTCTGTGGCCAGAGGTGGAGAGTTGCGTGGAATGAATTCTAGGGGATTCTGGGCTGGAAGTGAATTCATAAGAGAGAGGTAGTGAGATTTTTAGTACTGACGTTAAGTGTAATGTTTTGGGGGAAGGGGAGATGGTTTTAATAATGATTTTAGAAGTCTTCCTATAAAATGCTTGTATTTCAAGGCTCTTGGGGTCATAGTGATGTTTATTTGAATTTGGCCACGCATCCAGGTGGCAAGGAGTCTGTTCAGCTTTGTGATGTAAACAGTGCATGGATTGTGGAGACAACTGGAAGGCCAGGCTGGAGCTGTTACAGGGAACGCTAATAGAGAAAACAACATGTTCTCTGGAGTTCAGGTTCAAACTCCAGGAAAACTATGGGTTGTGGTAGATAGAGGAAAGAATTGAACATGAGTTAAGATGAATTGAAAGTACGATATAGGTTTCAAAGAGCAGGGGTTATTAGGCAGCAAGCTCAGAGGGTAGCCGTGGAAGACAAAAAGGGTGGTAGTCCTACGTGCATGCATGCTAAGTTGCTTCAGTCGTGTCCGACTCTTTGTGACCCCAAGGACTGTAGCCTGCCAGGCTTCTCTGTCCCTGGGATTCTCCAGGAAACATACTGGGGTGGGTTTCCATGCCCTCCCACAGGGGATCTTCCCAACCAAGGGATCACACCTGAGTCTCCTGCATTGTAGGCAGATTCTGTACCACTGAGCCACCTGGAAGCCCACTCTTAGATGAGCTGCCTTCAATTCTAAATGCAAAAAGTGAAGAGTATTTTATGTAAGGAACACATAGAGTATGGAGTGGCCAGACAGGAGAGTGACTAAAAATGATGTTACACAGGAATGGTTAAGTAGCTGTATACTTTTAACCCAAAGAAGAAAAACAGGATGTGGAAGTCAAGATTATTATTTTCAGATATTTGAAGATAAACAGTATGGCCGCAGGGAAGGAGCCTGTGATTTAAAGCCAGAGAAACAGTGATCTCTGACCTGCCTCTGACTGGCACACATGGGATGCGATCTAACCAGTGTTGCGTGAGCAACACCCCCAGGCATGGTAGTAAGTGGAGAACTAGCACCTTGTGCAGCATAGGGTTATTAGCATGCCCCCAATGAAGGGGAATTCTGTTCCTATGATGGAGAGGATAAGGGAATGCAATATACACATTCTCTGTAGTTCCATAGTGTTAGGTCTAAAATCAATACATATTAGCAATAAGAAGACAGACTTTGGCTCCCTTAAAAAAGATAAAATATGTACTTTTGAAGAGAAAATAAACTTTCTCACTGGTGTTTTTGTTTCCCAGCCCAGACAGTGTTCAAAGCTATCCTTTCTGATTCCAATCTACTCTAAGGAATAGGTGATGTCAGAGGATGTATTGTGAGACTTTTGCAGGCACCAAGGATTCTTTTGGCCTTCTCTTAGAGATTAGAGATGGTGAAGATGGAGAAGAAATGGAACTCTTCTGTGTATGTAGAAAAAAGTGACCAAAGTCAGAGGAAAGAAAACAAAATGTAGTCTTCCATCAATCTTTATGTACCTATAAGGACACGGAGGCAAATTTGAAATAGGATAATTTGAAGAAAGTTTTGATGAAATTTCCATTTACAGAGTCAATTGAGGAATAATTACCATCTAGCATTAAGAACAGCAAAGAACAACCTAAAGTGGAATGAGAGCCTCAGAGCAAGATCATCTTGACAGGAGCAGGGCTAATTGGTGAAGTGATGCTGACAGCTCTGGAGACCTGGCATGGATGGTACCAAGAGAAGATGCACTGCGACCTCGCTCCTCCCCCAGTCTCCTTGGGCTTTCCGTTGGCCAAAGACAAGTGAAAGCTAGAGGGCAAGGGAGCATGTTGATGTTTCCTAAATGGGTCATCCTTCTGAACAGGGAGAAACATACATCTTATTACCAGTGAGAAAAGTTTAAATAGAAGGATATAATCCTTTTTTTTTTCATGCCTTCTAAAATTCTGTTATCGAGGTATTCCAGCTAGACAAGGAGTGGAATCTATCCTGACAAAAGGAAAGTTGTCTTTATGTTTATCCCCATTTCCTCACCTCTGTTTACTTTCTTCTCTTGAACCAATTACTACCATCTATTCTACCACTGTCCTCAGAACTCTGTGGATCTGCCAATGGGACAGTGCAGTTGAGGGAGGCTGATAGCTGTTCCTGAGAATTTCTTATGGAGCCAGGCTGGGCATCTCCCTTTACATTTGGATAGTCATAGGGTACTGTTTTGTCTTTCTGATCTGTTAAAATTGTGTCCCTGTATTCAGAAGAGATTCCTGGAAGTTGTGCAGTTCCTGAGCCTTGGTACTCTCTCCTTGTTTATCATTGCCATTCATTCATTAATTCATTCTGTTAAAATAGATTGAGACTTTGCAGTGTGTACACACTGGAATACCATGGGAAAAACACCAGTCATGGTCTTTAACTTAATGCAACTGACTTTATTAAATTCAAAATATTAAAGTCAGTGAAGTTGCTCAGTCGTGTCCGACTCTTTGAGATACCATGAACTATAGCCTACCAGGCTCCTCCATCCATGGAATTTTCCAGGCAAGAGTACTGGAGTGGATTGCCATTTCCTTCTCCAGGGGATCTTCCCAACCCTGGGATTGAACCCAGGTCTCCCACATTGCAGGCAGACGCTTTACCGTCTGAGCTACCAGGGAAGCCTTTCAGTGTACTCCAACATGCTTCTTTATAAAATAAGGAGATACAAACTTTCATTTCAGATCAAATATTCTAGTTTTAATCATGGAAAATGTACCCCTGTAGCCATTTGAAAGACAAAAGGAAGAACTAGAGCTGAATATTTCTGTGTCTGTGATCAAACAAAAGTTTGAAATGCATGCTCTCTAAGAAACAGTCATTGATAGCTCATAGTTTTCTTTAGTTTGATGATATTGACAAATATAGAATATATATTTAAGTGCCATAGAAACTGAGTTATTAGAATATTTTATAAATAAGAGCCAGCTTACTGGAAGGGGAAGATATTGTTTTAAAGATGTTAGCAAGGATGCTCAACTTCTTCAAAATATATAGGAAAATTAAAATCAATTTTATTTAAGTGAATTGGAGTTTAGATCTATTTACATTGTTCAAGTATGAAAGTAATATAAACTGTTCCATAAGTTAAACACCAGTATGTGTTAATAATGATTATTTAAAAAAATCTATTTAGAATTATTGAAGAAACTATGATTTTGCTTAAGGTAACTTGTAAGACTTATAAGAAATATATTCTTCATAAATATTCAAATAAAAGAAATACATAATAAATATTTTTAGGTTCTTGTGCATGATTTTGAGATAGTTATCACTCTAATATGAAATGTGTAGCAAAAATAGTTGAATGTTGGACAACTGGCAGTTCTCATAGATTTTGTCTGTAAATTTACTCAGAATTATGTATAAACTCTGTAAAATTAGCATCAGTCTACAGGGTTTAACAAATCCAGTCACCTTTCATAGGTCAAAAAACTTAATTTCCATGTATGTAAACATAAAATTTTAAAATACCCTCCAGAAGCCACCTACCTTTAACCCTTATATCTAAAAATCTTCTTTTAAAATTTTGATTCCTAGCAGGCATGTGAGGCTCAGTTGACCTTGACTTTTTATGTTCAGCTGTGAATTATAGGGTTGTTACCATTGTCTCTCATGTACTATCTGGAATTTGGGGGGTTAATTTGACACCAGGAGTCCTCCCCACAATCCTAATGCAATTGCTTCTGAATGTAGAATCTATAAATTTTTTGGAGAATAGAAAATTTCTCCCAGAAAAAAAAAATGACATCAAATGACAGTAGGCATATATATTGTAGACTAATATTTTCCAAAAGAGCTGAATGACCTCCAGGAAGTTCTTTAATGTACAGTCTTTGAGAACTAATTTTTTTTTTTTTTGCTTTCATTTAATGTTTATCTACAAAAAGCTTAATATAAGTCATTTCTCAGTCATTTAAGTAACGGCCTTATAGTGAAGTACTGCTATGCAATTTTAATTTTCCTATTTACATTTGATCTAAAATTGAATTTTCCAAGTGAGATTTGCTAATGTTGTACCATAACCACAGTTTGAAAAAAAAATGAATCATGTGGACCTTGTTTGTGTACATACCACTTATGTAAGTGGTATGAACATTACCTCTAACTGTGGTGGTAAATAAGCAATGAAGTAGTTTCTGTACCCAATTCCAGCAGTAATTAAATTGTACAATAATTAATTTGAATATTTATTTGGCCAGTGCTGGGGTTAGATGAAGGGATACTGCAATAAACATGGGAGTTTATTCTACAGTGGGAGTCAGAAAAAGAGTCAGAAAATAAACAACTAAATAAATAAGAACACAAAGGCACATAACCAAGGAAGCGCAAGTTAGTAAGGCTTAATGCAAAATTTAATGGAACCACATAACAACCTTATCTTCATATGAGACTTTTAAGAGTTATTACAGGATACTAAAATAAAACTTGCTTTAGCAGATGGGTAACTGGCAGAATTTTAGTTAAATTTGGAGTCTGATAATCATGAACCCACAACAGAACCTTAAAGTCATGAATATAATTTTGTAAAGCATGTTAACGTGAATAGGCATTTATTCTCTACATTAGTATAATTGAAGTGAAAACAAGGAAACGTATTAAATGCAGAAACAGACCTAAGGCTACATTTCACTAATAGTAGTCCCAACTTCTGCTATCTGTTTTAGTACATCAGTATCATCTGTCTCATTGAATTAATGTTTTAATTGTGTTGGATTTTTAGTTAGTTTATATTTAATTTGTAATTTTGATTTTATAGTTGTACAAGAACGCTAAGCATGAGATGTTTGCACATTTTCCTGTAAATATCTATGAATTAATATCATTTATGTAGAAACTAGAGGTGCCTGATATTAGTTTCTTTAATAAGAAATATTAATAAAATATTGATAACATTTGGTGTTGTTAAAGTTGTGGGATAGCACTTTCATAGACTGAAGAAAAAATGAGTTGTTACAAACTTTTAGGAGAACAGTCTGACAGAACTATTGATATTCAAAGGGTTTTCATCATTCAGCTCACTTTTGGGAACCTATTCATCAGAAATAAAAGCATCTACATGTGTGGATTTATGTATAAAGATGTTCATAGCAGCATTTCTGGTAGTACCTCAAATCAAACTCTCAAATATTAGCAAATCAAATTCAACAATGTATAAAATAAAAGAAATAGTTTATGAAAAACTGAGCCTTATCCCAGGATTTTAAGGTTCATGGTCTTATTTCACTTTATTCTTTCATGAATGTACAGTAGAGTCTTCCAGAGACTATGTAATGTGTAATGACACAACAATTCTGATGGTTAATGCGATTTGTGCTTGTGTGTTCTTGTGTTTTAGTTTATAATAAGGAAATAACTGATAGATATAACTCTCATACATAAAAGCTTTTTGAGGTTCTCAATTTTTCTTACTATAATATTTTATTGTTTTTTAAATTTAAAAATAACATCCAGAATTTTCTGATCATTTTACTGCTAGTATGTGTGAATCTAAAAGGTCTGTTTTCTTTCAATCAATTGACTTTTAGTGACTTAGCTTCCTTTTGGGATTTTCTGATTAAAAATATTCTTTAAAAGTATATTTATTAGAAAATATTTCAAACGTATTTGTAAGTAGCTGCTGCTGCTGCTAAGTCGCTTCAGTAGTGCCCGACTCTGTGCAACCCCACTGACGGCAGCCCACCAGGCTCCCCCATCCCTGGGATTCTCCAGGCAAGAACACTGGAGTGGGTTGCCATTTCCTTCTTCAATGCATGAAAGTGAAAAGTGAAAGTGAAGTCACTCAGTTGTGTCCGACCCTCAGCGACCCCATGGACTGCAGCCTTCCAGGCTCCTCCATCCATGGGATTTTCCAGGCAAGAACACTGGAGTGGGGTGCCATTTCCTTCTTTGTAAGTAGAGATAATAATATAACAGAGATGCTGATGTCAAAACAGCTCACTTCTAATAAATATTGTCCAAGTTTACTTCAGATCTTTTTTTAATCAACTTCATATTTTAGAACACTTTTTGATTTACAGAAAAATTGAGAATATAGTACAGAGAGTTGTTCCCATGTGCTCTGCACCAGTTCCCCTAATTATCATCATTTTTCATTAGTATGGTGTATTTGTCACAATTAATAAACCAATAGTGATATATTACTCTATGTGTAGTTTGTATTTTATTCAGATTTTCTTAGTTTTTTTTTTAATTTAGCCTAATATGCTGCTCTTTTTTTTGTTGTTGTTTGTTTTTGTTCTAGATCGCACCCTGGATACCACATTTCATTTAGCTTTTATTTCTTATTATGCTCCTCTTTTTGGGGGGAGAGGGGCATGCCATATGCCCTGCAGGATCCCAGTTCCAGACCAGGGAAGGAACTCCATGCCCCCTGCAGTGGAAGCATGGAGTCCTATCCAGTGGATGGGATTTTTCTCATTGTGCTCCTCTTGGCTGTGATAGTTTCTCCGACATTCCTATGTTTTGGTGACCATGAGGATTTGAAGAGTACTAGTGGTGGATTTCGAAGGATTCTCCTCTATTGGAATTTGTCTAATGTTTTATTCATGACTAGACTGGAGTTACATGTTTTTGAGACACAGACCAGAGAGATGAAGTGTCATTTTTATCTCATCATATCAAAGTACTTACTATCTGAGTTATCACCTGTGATTCTGACCTTCATCACCTGGTTCAGGTGGTACTTGCTGTTTCTCTGATGTAAATCATTCCTTCCTCCCCCAACTTGGTACACTGTAGTCTTTGGAAGAAAGTCAATACACGCAGCTCACCTTTATAGTCATCCCCTCCATAAAGGCAGAGTATTGCATATATTATTTGGAATTCTTCTGTACAGCAGACTTGTCTGTTCTCTACCTATTTATTGCTATCAGTACAACTCATGGGTGCTTATTTTACATGGTGAGTTATAATTGCTTTCTGCTTCATCTGTTTCATTGCTTAAATTCTTCCAACTTTGGCCTTTGAGCAATCTTTCTGTTGGCTCCTATGTACCTCTGACACATGTCTATCAATATGGGTTTATTTTCCACTCCCTGACTTTGTGACATTACAAGATGCTCCAGGCTCCTTTTGGATTTCTTGCCTCAGTCTTAGAATCAGCCATTTCTTCAGGGATACCTGGTCCTTTTTTATTAGAAAATAGTGTTAGAAACCAAGATCTGAACACTAGATGATCCATAACTTTTAAGAGTTTTAAAGAGTTCAGAGACTAAAAGTTTTTGAACTGTTTGTCTCTAGTGCAAAAATCACTTTAAATTATGAATAATTAACCTATATGGATGTAAGGGAGGAAGTAGTATATTGAAAAGAGCACAGAGTTGGGCTGAGGTCTAAGCTCTATGCCTTAGGTACAGTGTAACCTTGTATAATTTACCACCTCTTCTGACTAATTCCTCAAGCTTATACCAACTTGACAAATAAGCTTTCATTTCTTTGTAATTTTCCAAAAGAATAATAATTTTATGACAAACATCATGCAGAAAATTATATACATGTATATTTTAAAAATAAAATACTTCTACCTTAATGACATTTCTTGATTTATAGTTATTATTTACTCAGGCACTGTGAGTAGTTTTGATTCATTATATCATTTAATTGTTGTAACAACACTATGAAGTTTGTACTATTCTTATTCCTGTTTTAGTGGTAATTAAACTGAGGCTCAGATGGGTTAAGTTCAAGTATAAAAATCCTAACAGTGAGGCAGGTACATATCTGGTTCTAATTAATGTTATTTCTCTTGTCTTCTTTCAAACATGTAACAAACAATTGTTAGAGTAAATTTTTGGCCCCTCTCACAGGGCAGAGAACTGCTTACCATATCTCTATCTTACTCTTACCAGGTTGTCTTACAGAGACAGGCATGCTGTGGACTTATTTAGTGAATCCCCTGGCTAGAGGAAGTTTGCTTCTTGCCAGAGTTAAAGTGGCCCATAAAAGCAGTTTTCTTGAGCTGGTGCAACAAGGGTATTAGTAACAACCACCACCAATGTAACAATAGAATAGTAGTTGAGATTCTACTCTGTGTCAGCTACAGTGCTATATATTTAATATTCATCATCATTTTACATTATCATCACCCATTTGTCATGTCTTAACTACTTTTTTAGGTAAGAAAAGTGGAGCTCAGAGTGATTAATTTTATTTCCCAAAGTGAGGCAAATTGCAAGTGGCAGAGCCAGTGTTTGAAGCCAGGACTGTGTGCTTTCCAAACCCATTTACTTAGCATTATACAAGGAAAAACAGCAGTTGCTGGCAAGGGAAGTTCACTCAGGGCATTTTTCAGAACCCAGTAACAGTAACAGGCTTTGCTGAAGTTCTAGAGCTGCAAAGATTTTGTGCAGGGCAGATGAAGAGTAGGGCTTGTGAGAGCTATAGAAAGAACTGATGAAGGCTTTATGCTCCAAGTCTGAACCTTGAGCATCTGTAGACAGATGTACTGAAAGCATCAGCAGTAGACACAGAAGTTCTGAAACAGGGAAGCAGAGATCAGTGGACACAGGAAAGGGGACCAGTGTGTGACACAGAAGTAAGATGAGGGAGAATTTAGTAGGGCTAAGGCAGACATTCCTGGCAAAGCCCATCATCATTTTCACAATGAGGGGAGATTAGATCCTAATGCTTGACTTACACTCTCTTTTATTTGTAGTTTGGATATTGTGGCAGGCAGTATTTTTTTTTTTTTAAAGACCCTGTGATGGTTAATTTTATGTGTCAACTTGACTGGACCTTGGATACCCATACATTTGGTCAAACCTTTTTCTGGGTATGTCTTTGGTGGGGGAGGGCTGCTTCTATACTCTTCTCAAGTCATGTGAGAAGGCCTCCATCAGAGCCATGTAGTGAACTTGCTGTCTTACTGAAGTGAGAAATCTGGGAGACAAGATATTGCTGGCTAGCTTCTTTGATGGCTGTGTGAAAAGGGTTTGATGCCAGGATAAGATTGAACTGCCCTCTGGCCTTTTGTTGGTCGCAAAGGATGTTTATTTCTTGTGGACTTAGAGGTGGGTAAGTGGGGACAACAGACCTGCTCTACGGATCTTTTCAATTCTTTTCAAGAGTGCTGCATGAAAGAGTGATGGGGCATCTGTTTTTATGTCATCAGTGCACAAACGGGTGAGGGATGAACACTTGCCCAGAGGAAAAGGAATCACCTATACATGGGAATGCTCCCAGGGGTCTCAGAAGAATTCACGAGGTACACATCAGCTTTATGCCCCTGTCTGGCTCTGAGTGCTCAGAGTCATCTTAATGTAAACAGTCACTTAGAAATGTCCCACTCCTCTGACACAGGCCCAGCCTCTCCCTCAATCTCCACTCCAACCCAACAGGGATGAGGAAACTTGCTCAGCTAAATGGGACAAAGACTAGAAAGTGGGAGAAGTGAAAATAGACTCTCTCCTCTGGCCTTCTACCTACAGAAGACCCTAATTGAGGGAGAAAAGACAATTTAAATAATTTGAAGCTTTGATTATGAAATGGGATTAGATATTTTCTAATTTCTAAATTGAAATTCAATAGATACTAAATCAGTAATTATTAAGAAACTATTATGTGCCCTTAGGCATTGTTGTAGATTCTGGGGCTATAAGTAAAAAACAGAGAAAAGCCCTTTCCCTATGGAACTAGCTTTCTAACAGAGAGATGTAGACAAAAAGTAAATGAATTGAGTTAAATTTGTGCTTCTCAGATGGTGACCTGTGTTGTGGAAGAAACAGAGCAGGGAAAGGAATAGAGAGATTCGGGTGAGGGTGAGTAGGAGAAACGTCACTGTCACTCATCCACTGGTAAGAACAAGTCACCAGGCCATGCTTGATGCAAGACGCAGGAGAAGAAAACATGGATTTCAGAGAACAATATGCATTCTAGGCCCATGGAAAGCTTCTTGTGGGAAGCAAATAGATAATTACAGCCAACTATTGGGACATTTTGGTGGCTCAGTGCTAAAGAATCCGCCTGCCAATTCAGGAGACATGGATTTGATCCCTTGGTTGGAAAGATCCCTTGGAGAAGTACATGGCAATCCATTCCAATGTTCTTGCCTGGGAAATCCCATGGACAGAGGAGCCTGGCAAGCTATAGTTCATGGCATTGCAGAAGAGTCAGACATGACTGAACGAGTAAACAACACTTTGAGCTGTAAGTCTGACAAATTGCCTTAAGCAATACTGCCTGATGGATCTACTTCTGTCATGTGAACAATATGCTATACGTAATTATTCCAAGTACTAGAATGGAGGACAAAAAAATTAACAAAGGCTTGATTTCTGGAGTAGAATCGTTATGAATACCTTTTTCTCTTGTCTTCTCTTTTTTCTTATATGATGAAAGTAAGAAAAATATAGTTCAAAATAAATAAAGGAAAATATTTGCTTCAGTTAATGTTTGCTATATTTTTATAGAATGTCACCAAAGTAGAAGAAATGTTTCATTCTAAATAAAAAATATAACTTAGCTAAAATATGTACCAAAGTTCTTATTTATCTGGAAGAGAAAGGTATTTGTAATATTGAGTATACTTAAGGAGCTAATTAAATAATTATAAACATTATGTCTTATTTTGTTTTAATACCAGATTGCTAATCGGTATCATTTACTTCAAGGAAAACAAGAGAAGTATTTGGAATTGAAATGAAGGCTAAATCCACATAAACAACATATCCAGGAAGTGTAAAATTGTACTTTGAGTGTTATCTATGCAGCTAGCATACCATTTTCGAACATTTGAACATCCATTTTGTCCCCAGTATTTGTTGATTAGTTGACCAATAAGTTCCATTAACCAAGATCAGTACAACTAAAAGTTCCTCAGGTTTGAAAACATAGAATATTCTCTTACATATAAGTGAGACTTAGCCCCATAGTAGGGATGGGGGAGCCTCGTGGGCTGCCATCTATGGGGTTGCACAGAGTCGGACATGACTGAAGCAACTTAGCAGCAGCAGCAGCAGCAAAATATCCTTAGAAGGTAAAACTGATGAAAACTATATGAACAGAGGAGCCTGGTGGGCAACAGTTCATGCAGTTGCAAAGAGTCAGACAGGACTGAGCAACTAACACACTTTTTAAAAATTAAAGTGAATCAAGGGGATATAGGTTTATAGTTATAATTATTGGAATTACAGAAAATACATGACTCAGCCCAAGCTCACCTCTGTACTATTATCTCTCTAAAACAACTCTAGGGATTAACTTGATACTCATTTATTCTTTCACTTAGGTTTTTTAAAACTTTTTTTTTTTTTTTGTCATAGAAGCTTCAAATTAAAAAGCATGTACCAGCATCAGTTTTACATTTCAAAGTAATAGTAATAAACCATTTAATAGAGTTGAAGGTATTCTATACTTTTCTCTGATCCCACTCATTCTTCTTTTTGCCCAGATGGAAACTCCACTCTGAATTTGGTCTTTATTATTTACATGATGTCTTTTATAACACTTCTACTTATATATACATGCTAAGTAGCTTCAGTCATGTCTGACTCTTTGCAACCCTATGGACTGTAGCTTGCCAGTCTCGTCTGTCTGTGGGATTTTTCCAGGCAAGAATACTGGAGTGGGTTGCCATTTCCTCCTCCAGGGTATCTTCCTGCCCCAGGGATTGAACCCAAGTCTTCCACATTGCAGGCAGATTCTTTACCGTCTGAGCCAATACATACATCCATAAAATATATATTATTGTTTGGCTTATTTTAAAACTTTAAATAGTATTATAGTGTATGGTTATATATGCATCTTTTTTTCCTCTGAACACTATTTTCAGTATCTTTTTCTTGATGATATCAATGATCATATTTCATGAATATTCATTACCATATAGTATTCCTTTGTGAACATGCAAAATATAGTTAACCATTTCCTATCGATTGCTATTTAGATTGTTTCCAATTTTTCTTCCTAAATAATGCTAAATAAATATTCTAGTATGACTCTCTTAGTGAAAATATGGGAGAGTATTATTAGAGTATGTACTTTGATAAGGAATTATTGGTAAATTGTCCTGCAGCGGTTAATGTTCACCTTCCTATGAGCAGTGCCTGTGAAATTCAATTGCTTCAACATTAGGTACTGTCAGAATTTTAAATCCTTACAAATTAATAGGAGAGAAATGATGCTATACTTTTTTTATTTGCATCTTATGATTGCTAACGAATTTGAACATCTTTCTTATGGTCATTGGTAGTTTCAGTTTCTTCCTCTATGAGTCGAGTATTTATAACATTTACTCATTTGTTTATTGGATTGCTTTTTCTTAATGATCCATGGAAGTTATTTATAAATTTCCGCTTTCTCAATTATATGTGCATCAAATGTATTCTCTCAGCTTGTGGTTTCTCTTTCAATTTTATTTAGTGTCTTCTGTCATCTGGAAGTTTCATCTTAAAAATATTCTCATGTTGAGTCTTCTAAAATCTTAAGGTTATTCTTTTGAATTTAGATCATGAATCAATAGATTATTGTGTACAATGTAATATATATTTATCTTTTCCACATACTCATTTGTCCCAGTATCTTATACTGGATGGAATATATCTCCAGTGATTTATAGTATGACCTCTGCTGTTTATCAGGATGCCTATGCCTGTGGATTGTTTCTGGCTCATTATGTCACAGGCTGGGAGGTTCAGAAGCAGTGCTGAGATAGAGTTTGGTGTGCAGGGTATTTACTAAGGGATGGCATCTATGAAGGGGAGAAGGATGTAGAACTGGGCAGATGAGAAGTCAACCTGTGATACATGGTGTGAAATAAAATCCGTATTTTATGGCAGTTCAGTTCAGTTCAGTTCAGTCACTCAATCGTGTCCGACTCTTTGCGACCCCATTTTATGGCAAGAAAAGAAAAATTTAAACATAGATATTTTTTCCTGCCCTTTGGCTTCCTGTCTCCCCTCTACTGTGCTTTGTGTATCTGCGTTATGCATCCACCAAATCCCCCCAATCCATGGAAATACCTGCTCAACCACAACTGCATTCTTCTAGCACCAACAAGACAACTCCTTAAAAAAATAACATTCCTTCTTAATCTTGTAAGGGGCCATATGACCCACGACCCACTCCTTGCTAGACTGTATGAACTACCAATAACACATCATTGTATGTAGAGCCCTCTATCTGAACAAACCTATGTAACTGTGCTTTGACCTCTGATGGGCAGAACAGTTCTCAGAGCTTTCTTGAGAGGTTGCAGTTCTCAATTTGGCTGGAATAAAATTTCCCATTTCGTTCTAAGATCAACTGATTAATGGCTAGAAAAGACTCAGCCAGCCCTACAGAAAGCTCTGGATATAACAAGCCCTAAAAATTGTACCCTGGTGGGCAAAAAACTCTGACTTTTATACCCCCTCCACAGTCAGTCCTTGGATTTGGGTTGCTCTGGAAGGGTGTGCCACAGGGAAGGCAGCCCTCTGCCCAGGCAAACCCTGACGGATCTGATCCCAGAAACCAGCTGTACACAGTGTTCGCACCAGCTCAAAGAAGACCTTTCCAAAAGACATGGATCTGAAGGAGCGCCTTCCAGTCCACCACATCATTCTGTGCTGTGCATTATTCTGTCTTTATGTTAAAAATTATTCTTTAGTAGTATATTTTAAATCTCTATACCTGGCAAGTCTTCAAATCCTATTACCTTTCAAACCCTCAACCCTTTCTCTTCTATGTTGAGGTTTGTATACAAAGTTCCGAGAAAAACGATAGATTTTTATTGAAATTGTATAGAACAAATAACCCAGAATGAAATGATGTCTTTATAATATTATCTTGTGATAAAATATAATACAGGATATACAATTAATTTATAGTTTATTTTATGATCTTTATGAAGTTTTATACTTTTTCATGAATTTTCACATTTTATATTAAACCAGTTCTTATTTATCTTAGGTTTTTGTAGGTATTTTAAACGGGACTTTTCTTTTTTGCTGTTTCTAAAGATCTATTACTGAGATATAGGAAGACCCTTGGTTTTATTATGTTCATTCTGGAAACAGTGTTGAACTTCATTCTAATGATTTGTCTATAGATTTTTTCATATTTTCTATGTAAACAATCATCATGTTCAAGGTAAAAAGCATTTTTTTCTGCCTAACATCATCTTTCAATTTTTATGCTTTTAATTTCTTTTTATTGTCTCCTTGCAGTAGCTAAAAATTGCAGTATAATGCTGAATGAAAGTATTGGTTGCTTTCTCATTTTAAAAGGAATGATTTTAAAATCTCATCATTACATTTTACTTTGAATTTACTGGCAGCTCAGTGGTTAGGACTTGACACTTTCACTGCCCAGGCTTATGTTCCATCCCTGGTCTGGGAACTAAGACCCGCAAATCAAAAGGCACGGCCCTTAGGCTTTTCAGAGGTAATTTTTATCTCCTCTAGTCTCAGCCTCTTAGGCTTTTCCCATGAATGAAGGTTGAGTAACATTGTAGGCTTATGAACATTTTCTGAGGTGGATTTTTTTCTTTTCCCATTTTAATGCTATGTTCTATGCTATTAGATTTTTTGATGTTGCATGTTCCTTTGTTCCTGGGTTAAAGCCAGGTTGCTTATGAATCATCTTTCTTTGTATACATTTTACATTAGAGTTCAATGTAGTATACTTGCTGTGCTGTGTGCTTGGTCGCTCTTTACTTGTGTTCAAAAGTGAGGTTGGTTTGTAAATTTTGCTTTATGCTCTTTCTCTCTGATTTTAGTTTCAGGTTTTTCTAGTCCTTTATATAAAATGAGGCACTTCACTCATCTTCAACATTCTTTGAAACAATTTGTTGTGATAAGAAATATTTTTCTTTGCTAGTTTGTCAAAATAAATCCTTCATAGAAACAGTGGGAGTCTGGGGACTTGGGGATGAGTGAGATCGTTGAGGGTAAGATTTGTAATTATCAATTAATTAATTGATAATTAATAAAATTCATAATTAACCATATTAATTAAAATCCATATGTTTTATTGTGTCATCCTGTATCAATATATGTAAATATTTATGTTAGGTAGTTTGCTTTTTTATATAAACCAATTTTATTGAATCAATTATTTTCTCATTAATTTTTCCTCATTTTAATTTATATCTTTTGCTTTGTTCTTTATGTTATCTCTATTGGTGTCTTACTAGCTGCTTGTCTGAAATACTTGAAAACATTTAAAATTTTTTTCTTAATTAAAAAATATTAAAAGCTATACTTGTTCTGTTAGGACTGCTTTCAGTATACTTATTAAGTTTATGGGTTGGCCTTTTAATTTCAATTTTAAATACTTTTTCATGACAAATATTTGACCTTTATCAGACAGGCTATTTAGACTTGCATATTTAAGTTACCAATCATATGTGATTTTAAAAAGAACTATCTTAAATTACTGATGTTATATGCTGAGTTCAGTGGTTATTGAGAGGAAATATCAGTAGAATCATGCATGTAATGACATAGAATTATGAATTAGGTAAAGACTAATAGGTTAATTAAAATGACTCTCTTTATTATGTGGTAATAAGACAGTCAGTCATGAACAGTGCTGTGCTTGGTAAGATGATAGTTTTCCAGGAGCAAAGTCCTGTTAAGAATGTGACGACTAGGACATAAACTCTCCGAGTTTCCAAAAGATTAGAAACCTATTTGGTTTCAGTTTTTTAAACATTTGAGTTAGACAATCAGTCCTGTTTAATTGTCTCATAGTTCAGGGTTTAATGATCTTAATACTTCCATGCAAAGGAGGAAATATACATGTTTATCCATTGTAGATAAGATGGAAAGGAAAAGTAAGTTTCTACAAATTATTATGACAAGTTCAGGAAGTTAGTATCCTTTGTCAAAGAAGTAAGTTACTGTTTGACTGCTGCACATCTGCAAAGATCTATTCCCAAACATCTATAAATTAGATACACTTTATATACTTTCTAAACTTAAATTTCAGACTTTATCCAGATTTTACCAGTTTTCTACCAACATCCTTTTTGTCTTCTAGGATCCAATCCATGCTACATTTAATTGCTGTGTCTCCATAGTCTCCTCCAACTGGTGACAGTTTCTCAGTTTTATCTTGCTTTTAGTTCAAAATTAATTAATTAATTATGATAATTTTAATAATTTTGAGAAATATTGCATAATATTGCATAATAAAATAATAAATAAAAATAATAATAATACTCCTGATTTTATGCTTTTTGTGTCTCCTTGGGTCAGCATCCTTCTAAAACCACAACAGATTATTTCCAGTGACACCAATGGTCCTGACTTCAAGCAGATTTGGCTGTTTTCTAGCCCTTCTATCTCCCATCCATGAACACTTCTGAAATTTTCTATCCCAGGGGAACCAAAAGCCTGGTCCCAAATACCTACTTCTGAATGCGGGGCCAAATTGGCCTCTCTGCTTTCTGTTCTGCTCATCATTTTAGGTTTTGTTCTATTTTGGACATGGGCAATGTTGTGAGTCCGGAATTCCTATTTCATACCATCATCACCATGACAAGAACAAGCAAAATTCAACCAAACTCTGAATCAATAGATCCATTTTGACAAGAAGTCTTCATTGCTTCTCACTGCAAATGTTTTATTAGGAAAGTAAAAGGGCAACTTTCATAGGCCAGCATTTATTATGTTTTTGATATTTCTTCAGTCATATAGATACCATCACTAGTGCTACCTGATTCAGACTTTCATTATGTGTCCTGTGATGATTAATTTAAATATTAAAGAAACTTACACCAGACAATGAAATTAAATGAACTAAAGCCTGAGCCCAAATTCTATTTCATTACATCCTCTCACACTCTCAGTAACTAAAAGAATGTAATATGAAAAAAGCCATGACATCATAGGAATTTGTTGTGTTAATTCCTCTTAGTCACATCAGAAAAGTAGTAAAATACATCCTCCCTTTTTATGATTATATTTGCTTTCAGTTGTTACTAATCTTTCCTTACTGACCTGTATCGTCATTTTTTCCCCAACATTTTTCTGCCTATTTTCGTGCTGTGATATGAAGTTTGTGGTGCATGTCAAAACCTAAAGTTGCTTAAAATAGGGTTGGATAGCTAGAATTTTTCTGTGAATAAGTTATATTGCTACTAAAATGATATTTTCCTTTTTAAATATTAGCCAGTCTAAAGGTGATATGTTCATTATCTATGTTTTATGATCTATAAGATAACTTTGCCTGGTAAAGTCTCTCAAATATATTTCTTATCTACCTTTCAGTATGCTTCAGAATACTTCAGTGATTCTGTGTGTTAACTATATTCAGAATACTTCAGTGGTTCTCCTTTACACATGGAGACCTCATAGCCCCTCCTCTTGCTGACCTCCTATTACCCCATTTCCCCATCCTTCCCTCCCCTCAACCAGTCCTTCCAACTCTATCACCATTTCACCCTGATTTTTCTTCACAAGCCTGTTTCAGCCTTGTTCCACTCCAGCGGGGACTCTCAGATTCTTACCCTTCTCTTTGCTCTTCTCTGAGTTTGTTCTTGTCATAATGTAATTTAACCTTGACTCTGATTCTATAGGGTGATTCACATCCTTGGACTTCCATTGTCCTTTTTTTCAATCATGCTGTTTCCTCCTTCTATGAGCTTTTAATTATATTTCCTTTTATGTTCTTGTGTTATATCCCCAGGATTAACTGCATGCATGCTTGATTTATTAGATCCAACTATTTTAAAAAATGTCTTTATCATTTGCTTTTATCATTAACTCCCTTTATTCTTCCACCTTTTCTGTTATCGTTTTCATGTATTTTAGTTCTAATAGATTATAATCTGTACAATAAAACATCATTGTTTTATGTGATAAATATTTGTTTGATTTATATATGCATTTTAACTCTTTATTAATCGTATTCTTTGTAAATGTTTTACCCTTTCATTTGGGATTATTTTCCTTTGCCTGGAGAATTCTCTTTAGTGTTTATGTCTTATGCTGTTGACTGGCGATGCTTTCTGTTAGGTTTTTGTTTTTTTGTATGACAAAATGTCACTATTTTATCTTTACTTTTGAAGGGTATTTTTGCTAACTCTAGAATTCTAGACCATGAGCTAACTTTCTTTCAGAGTGTAAGAGATCCTGTTCATTGTGTTCTGGCTTCCAGTATTTCTGTTGAGAAAATGGCTATCAGCATTATTGTTGCTCCTTTAATAGTAATGTGTTTCTATACTACGCCTACATTTAAGATGTTCACTTTATCCTTGTTGATCAGTTTTTAAGGTGATGAAACAGCAACAGGTTTCCTGAATCTGTGACATAATTATTTTTTTTTAACTGATTTTGGAAAATTCTTTGTCTGTATCTCTCCCCAAATTGCTTTTTCTCCATTATCTCTATCCTCAACTTCTGGGACCTCAATTACATGAATGTTAAATGTTTCCACTTTCTCCTCTATTGTGTTCACCAAAGTACAGTTCCAGGACTACAATCTGCTTACCACATCCATTTCTAAATGAAGGTTGTTGGAAGACAGCCACACTCATGTGTTTATGTGTTTTCTATGCTGCATGATGGTGTGATCACTCACCTAGAGCCAGACATCCTGGAATGTGAAGTCAAGTGGGCCTTAGGAAGCATCACTACGAACAAAGCTAGTGGAGGTGATGGAATTCCAGTTGAGCTATTTAAAATCCTGGAAGATGATGCTGTGGAAGTGCTGTACTCAATATGCCAGCAAATTTGGAAAACTCAGCAGTAGCCACAGGACTGGAAAAGGTCAGTTTTCATTCCAATCCCTAAGAAAGGCAATGCCAAAGAATGCTCAAACTACTGCACAATTGCACTCATCTCACACGCTAGTAAAGTAATGCTTTAAAGTCTCCAAACCAGGCTTCAGCAATATGTGAACCATGAACTTCCAGATGTACAAGCTGGTTTTAGAAAAAACAGAGGAACCAGAGATCAAATTGCCAACATCTTCTGGATCATCGAAAAAGCAAGAGTTCCAGAAAAACATCTATTTCTGCTTTATTGACTATGCCAAAGCCTTTGACTGTGTGGATCCCAATAAACTTTGGAAAATTCTGAAGAGATGGGAATACCGGACCACCTGACTTGCCTCTTGAGAAACCTATATGCAGGTCAGGAAGCAACAGTTAGAACTGGACATGGAACCACAGACTGGTTCCAAATAGGAAAAGGAGTATGTCAACGCTGTATATTGTCACCCTGCTTATTTAACTTATATGCAGAGTACATCATGAGGAACGCTGGGCTGGAAGAAGCACAGTCTGGAATCAAGATTGCCGGGAGAAATGTCAACAACCTCAGATATGCAGATGACACCACCCTTATGGCAGGAAGTGAAGAGGAACTAAAAAGCCTCTTGATGAAAGTAAAAGAGGAGAGTGAAAAAGTTGACTTAAAGCTTAACATTCAGAAAACTAAGATCATGGCATCTGGGCCCATCACTTCATGGCAAATAGATGGGAAAACAGTGGAAGCAATGGCTGACTTTATTTTTCTGGGCTCCAAAATCACTGCAGATGGTGATTGCGGCCATGAAATTAAAAGACTCTTACTCCTTGGAAGGAATGTTATGACCAACCTAGATAGCATATTAAAAAACAGAGAAATTAAATTGCCAACAAAGGTCCATCTAGTCAAGGCTATGGTTTTTCCAGTGGTCATGTATGGATGTGAGAGTTGGACTATAAAGAAAGCTGATCCCAGAAGAATTGGTGCTTTTGAACTGTGGCGTTGGAAAAGATTCTTGAGAGTCCTTTGGACTTCAAGGAGATTCAACCAGTCCATTCTAAAGGAGATCAGTCCTGGGTGTTCACTGGAAGGACTGATGTTGAAACTGAAACTCCAATACTTTGGCCACCTCATGTAAAGAGCTGACTCATTTGAAAAGACCCTGATGCTGGGAAAGATTGAGGGCAGGAGGAGAAGGGGACGACAGAGGACGAGATGGCTAGATGGCATCACCGACTCGATGGACATGAGTTTGGGTAAACTCTGGGAGTTGGTGATGGATAGGGAGGCCTGGTGTGCTGTGGTTCATGTGGTCGCAAAGAGTTGGACACGACTGAGCGATTGAACTGAACTATGCTGCTTTTATGCTACAACTGAGGAGCTGAATAGTTGTGACAGAATAAAACCTAAAAAGAAAAAATTTGACAAACCCTGTCTCCCAGTACTATTTAGTATATTTGTGGGTGTTTTCTACCTTTTTTTTATTTTTGCTTTTGTGTCCTTCAGTCTGGATATATTAGCCTGTCTTTCAGTACACTAATCCTCTGATCTTCTTTTCTGCTGTGTCTACTCTATTGGTGAATCCATCTATTGAGTTCTTAGATTCAGTTATCATATTTTTCAGCTTGGGAATTTCATGTAATTCTTTTTTATATATTTTTGATTTCTGGTAAAATGTTCCATTTTGTAATTTTTGCTGAACATATTAATCACAATTATTTTAAATTTCATATTTTGAAGTCAATATCTTCTGATATTATAATATATATGGAACTATTTCTATTTTCTGTTTTTTCTCTTGGCTTTCATTTATTCTGCTTTGACTCATGGCAATTTTTCTTCAAATGTAGATAATAGTTTTTGGAAAAGTGTAGAGATACTCTGGGACTGGTTAAAATGATCTTCATTGACAGAGAAGTTTCTTTCTGCTTGGTGGAAAAGATTACTTCCATCCAGAATGGCATTAAGCTGGTCAGAAACTGGTCTTCAGACTTCTGTTAGAGTTGGTCCATTTTCAAGTAATCCTTACTCTTACAGTGTAGTTCTTCCAAATGTCCTAGTGTGGTGCCTGGGGTATTTATCAATGCCCTTCCTCCTTTGTGTATACTGAAATGAATGTCTTGTCTCCTCAACTTCATGAAATTTCCAGTAGTACTGCTCAGCTTTGCAGTCTTTTAGCAGCCATTTTCCGATTAGGTTTTCAGTCTATCCAACTATTGACAAATTATCACAGAAGACAAGGCTGCATTATGTTAGCTGTCTCCAATGAGCATACTTTTCCTCTATGACCCTTGTCTGCTTAAATCCTATTTGACTTAGTAGGTTTCTGGTGGCTTCTGGTAGATTTTTTTCATGTATGTGTAAATATTGTGACCAGCTTTTCTAGACATTCTTGGAAGGGTGGAGAGGCGGTCTGTAACAAAGAACTATTGCTCTCAATGAGCGAATTCCTATTATTTTTAATGCTGTTTTCCTCTGTTGCTTACTTCAGTGGATTTGGACCCTTAGATTTCTGTCTTTGGCCACCTGTTCTGGAAGAAAATCACACGAGGGTAGGTTTTTCTTCCCCCTGTGACTCTGTTTTGTATTGTTTGCCTGTGGGGGACATCTGTTCTGGAAGGAAGCCATGCCACACAGTTTGTTGATTTGTTTTAGCCTTAAAGAAATTCCTGTTGCGCTGATTTTGTTTGTTTTGGCTACCCGCCCCACTGCCTGCCTTTACCTTGCCAAATTAGGGATTTTATATACAGTTCTTCTGAGACGCCTCAATTTATTTCTCCAACATCCCCTTTTCCATATTTGGGGGAGTTGCGAGTCATTTACAGTGAACCAATGGCACCCCACTCCAGTACTCTTGCCTGGAAAATCCCTGGACAGAGGAGCCTGGTGGGCTGCAGTCCATGGGGTCGCTAAGAGTCGGACACGACTGAACAACTTCATTTTCACTTTTCACTTTCATGCATTGGAGAAGGAAATGGCAACCCACTCCAGTGTTCTTGCCTGGAGAATCCCAGGGACGGGGGAGCCTGGTGGGCTTCCGTCTAAGGGGTCGCACAGAGTCGGACACGACTGAAGTGACTTAGCAGCAGCAGCATGCACCCTATATCATGAAGAAATTCCTCAGAGTTCATGGTGTGCATATACCATTTCCCCCTACTTCCACTGGTCATACAGCTTTCTCCCCAATACCCACATAGCTTTCTTCTTGACATACTGTAGATCCTTTGCTCAAATGTTGCTTTCTATGTGAAGCTCTGTCTGATGACTTCATTTAAAATAGCAAGTGTTCTTCCCATAGACAACCAATCCCCTACTCTATTATGATAATACTTATCATCATCTGGCTTGCTATAAATTTATTTACCCATTTATTATCTATCTACCTCTCCTATTCCCAATTTTTATATCACTAGTACTGGGAAGATTGCCAGGCACATAGTAGATGCTCATTAAATATTTGCTGAATGAATGAAGGGTAACAACTGAAAAATTAAATGCATGTATTTCAAACTACGAGAGGGGAAACAATCAGTGAGAAAAATCCATTAATTTCAGGGATCACTGTCCTTCATTGTCTGATGTTCAGTGTCTTGAAAACTGTTGTTTCATATATTTTTCCATTTTATGATTGTTCCAGGTGGGAGATTAAATTGATTTCCTATTACTTCATCTGGGTCAGAAGAAGGATTTCATGCTTTATTATTTATTTATTATTTATTTCTCTTCATACAAATATGAGCTCCATGAAGGTAAAGGATTTTTCTGTTTGATTTCATGCTGATTCTCTAGGACCTGAAACAGTGCCCACATATAGCAGAGACACCATAAATATTTGTTGGATGATAAATGTTTACTTATTTAATAAACCTTTCTTATTTCTTCCATGTCTCTGAAACTAAATACAGGTTAATATTCAATATTTTCCAACTATATCACAAATATGACATTTTTATGATTTTTCTATAGTCTTATTCTTCCATCAAGATCTGTCAGAATGACTTGTTTTCATATATATTCTCTGTAACCTATTTTGTGTAATGTCCAGTTATCTGGCCACTGGTAAGATTTTTCTTTGGTACAGCCCTGAGCATATGACAGATTTATGTACTGAATCTAATTTACATGTGGATATATTAATCTTATGTGACAGCAATGGCTTTAATCCTGTAACCCTCTTTCTCCTGGGCTAGGTGATTAAAAAGGGAATTAAGGAGACTTTATTCCCATCATATTGCCAGGACTTAAATTGAATGGAACTTGCCAGTATCTTAGAGCCATCACTGTAAAATCTTTGCATGGAGGGATTTGTGTTAAAAATATAAACCTAAAATGGAAGAGAGAGCAATCTGTTATTTTGTTACTAAAAAACACTATGAAATCCCTTACTGCTACTGGATACTTATATAGTTGAACCTGAAATATAAAATATAAGAACAGTCACCTCACTTATGAAGTCTGTAAGAGTCAGTTGTAATTTCTTCATTTGGAAACTTCATTATGATGATTTCAACATGTCAGTACAAGTCCATTTAGACAGCATTATTATATCACTGTCCTGTAGCCATACTAGATGAGTAAGCAACACTCCAACTGTCAAGGGTTGAGTTTTATTGCTAGAAACTAGATAAGTATAAAACTAAGAATCAGGAAACATTCAACACATACGAAATTTACAGACATTTCCCACCTGAATGTTGATTTTGAAAAAAAACAAAAACAAAACAAAACCCAATAATTTAGGTAATTCATTAAATCAGTGCTTACCTACATACAAGAGTTATGTTTGCTGAAGGACTCTTCTGGATCCTGTGCAACACAAAATAGATCACTTGGAAGGGGAACACACTACTTTGGAGCATTAGACATATGCTTTGGGGTTTGGGAGACATGAAGCTTGGCAAGTTACTTCATAACTCAGGCCTGGAGCTGCCTCTTTAAATGCGTGGCTAGTTCTTATTTTTAGATAACATATTGCTTCTTCAGAAAATAAATTTTAGGTTTCATTCTTTTTTGGATGCTGAGCTCTGATTTCATGATGTTGATTATGAAATGGGTGACCTTAAAATTGTCTTCTGCATGTTGCCTAAGCCTGAATGCCAGCTGGATAACAGGAGGGTTGAGAGTGCCTGGTGGTGAGGTGGTGAGGGTGGGCCTGGTGGTGCTGGGTGGTGGGAAATGGGAAACTAAGGCCCTCTCTGATGCCGGAGAAGATGTGGACTGCAAAGACGGTCTGATCCTGGCATTTACACCTGCAGGGGACAGCATACACACACTCTGCAGTCTACTGGTGGGGAGCCCACCCTCCTGATGTGTTATTGGCTGTTTTGCCCAGCTTTCAGTAAAGCATTTCATTTTTTTAGGATTCTTAACTAGATAATGAAGGAGTTTTAGGCATTTGATGATAGTATATTAAGCATTTATATACTTAAATTACTTCTAGATAACAAAAAAATTTTGTTTAGAGACAATAAGGTCTTAAGACGTTGTCTGGAGTATATCCATTTTATATGAGAATAAGGGAAAATAAATTGCCCAAGACTATAGAGTTTATAAAGAACATGGAGTTTATTCGTGTACATTGTCTCACTTAGTCTTCTTAGCATCTCTGTGAGGTAAACAGGGAAGTTGACCTAATTAGCATTTTACTGGAGAGAATATTTTGTTTCACATATTTCATTGCGTAGCATGAGAGGCAAAATCAGGTCTTGAATCCAGAGCTTTCAACTCTCCCTGCAGTATTCTGTGGCCTGGCGTGTACCCATAATGCAGGATGTTAATAAATACTGGCCTATCTAAGCTTGCTACTGTTGTTACTAAGCCATTACTTTCCTTTCCTTGAATGAAACTTGGTGCATCAACTCACAAGATGTTTGTACTGTTACCGCATCTGTCTTGTTACTGTAATCAACAAACTTACTCTTATCAACAAGCCAAACCAACAAATAATTCTTGGAAAATTACTGTTTTTTTTTCCTATCCTAATTTCTACTATCATTCTTTGTAAATTAAGTATCCATACAGATGGCAGTACTGTCATCTCGTTTGCTCTTGACCTTTAACCCTTCAACTTTTTAACCTGTTCTGACCACATATTGGTTATTAGTTAACAGTAGGAAATCTCTGAAATCTCATAATGAGATTGGGTGCATTCAAGTTGGTATTGCTGTAGACAGAAATCTCTGAAATCTTAGAGGGAGAGTGATGCCAGACAAGAATGGAAAGTGCAGGTGCAAGATAATCAAGGTCAGCATAGGTCATGTTACCAATTTTTGACTTATCCATAATGCAATAGAAAATCATTAAGCTCTTTTAAGTAGCAAAATTATAAAGTCAGATTTGCATTAAAAAAAATCACATTGCTGTCTGGAGAACAAATTGGAGAAATACAAGACGGAATTCAGAAATCCAATTGAGAGTTATTAAAACCGATGCTAGTAGTTTGGATTTGGGTGATGACAATGGGAACGGAGAGATTTTTAGATGGTAGGATCAACAGAACATGGTCATTGGTTAAATATAGGACTTGAGATAGAGAAAAGAATTAATAGAAACATGAGTATTAGGGCTTAACATACCATAGTTGATTGTGGAACCATTTACTGAGATGAAGAGACAGGGAAAGGCTGTGTTGGGGTAAGGGTGAGGGGCAGATGGAAAAGATAGTAAATTTAGGATTTGGTATATTGAATTGTGGTAATTTGGAAAAATCTGAGTCCTGCAGTGGTTAAGGCACATGGGACTGTTGTTCAGAAGAGATGATGAGAGGAAAAGCAGAACCAAGAAGATACTGCATCTCAGATGCTGAGGGTGGAGCAAGTGCATGTGGTAGAATGAACCCAGCTGTAAAATACAGGTCCATTGGATGTTGCAATGTGGAAGACAGAGATGTTTTAGTGTGAGTTCTTTCAATAGCCTGGTGGAGGTGGAATCAAGAATTAAGTGGGTTGAGGAATGAGGGTAATAAGAGAAAATGGAGGCAGTGATTGCAAATATTTTTTTTAAGAAGTCAATAATGTAAGTATTAATACAAAACCTGATGCCTTAAAACTGCTCCTTTCATTTCCTGGGTAAAATCAGTCACCAAAAACTGGCCGTTTTAACTTTTTTTCAGATGTATCCCCACCATCTCCACCAGACTCCCTTCACCCAGGCTCTTAATTTCTACATGGGTCTCTTTACCTCCCTCCTTTAGTCCATAGGTCAGCAGCCACCAGAATGATCTTTATAAAATTCAGATACTACTCAAAACTCTTGTATGTCCCCACTAACCCTGACTGATGGCTATTTATCTGTGTCTCTAGCCTGGCCCCATGTCACACCTGGTGTACCCCCACGTTCTAGCTACAGCACACCACATAAGCTTTCTTACCTAGAGTATTCTGCTTGCTTGGCACATGCTGTTTATTTCTGAGAAAGCCTTTTAATCCCTCCCTTTCCATATCACTGGGCAGATTCCCCCCTCATTCATCAAAATTCAGCTCAGATTTCACCTCCTCCAGGAAGCCTTCTTGGCTTAACCCCACAGTCTACATTAGATGCTGCCAGTGCACATGGTGTGCTCATCAATTTTAATAAGAACTTCATGGGTTTACCTCCAGGGCCTTGTACAGAATTAAGACTCGTTGATATCAGCATACTGATTGATTGATCAGCACATTGATATGTGCTGAGAATAAATGTATGCTTTGGAGACAAAGGGAGAGCAATGCAGATGACCTATCACACCCCCTCCACCCTGCTCATCTTATTAATTTATGCACTTACTTGTCTAGTTTTAAATTCAAGTGAATTGAAAGGCAGGATAATTGGTCTTTATGTATCAGATAAATAAGTTAGTGTTTCTAGGAATACTGATACATGTATTCCAAAGTAATTTTATGAGGAGTGAAAATACAGGTTTCATCTTGGGCAGAGTTTGTAAATCAATTAAGGTAAGATCCAAAAATAAGTATGAGGATTTTTATTCTCTGCTGTCTTTTTTCATAAATGTTGAAGATTTTTCTAGACATTTATATTTTAAAATCTTATTTAAACAATGAGGTTTGGCAATTAGTTCTGTCCAGGATTAATTTCATGCAGGAATATACTTCTGTAGGTTTAATTTTATGGATATATACATACACACATACCTAGTTTAGTGTTTCCTTTGTAATTAAATAGATTATGTAGGCAATATGAGGACTTGTGAATACGTCTCCAGTTGTTACCATGGAAACAGAATTTTTAGAGTTGCTCTGTAGAGTGGTGTGATGCTGATTAAAGAGTTTAAGCACTTCATTTTAAAATTAGTCGTAAGAGTCAGCTAGGAAGAAGCTTCAACTTGCTGGGTGGGTGGGGCCACCCATGCCAGGCTGCCACAGCCATGACTCTACTTTTCAAGCTGTTTGATCTAAGGAGGTCAGGGGGTGATTTACGACATGGTGGCTCTGGTGATCCTTGCCAAAAGGTTAATAGTTATGAACTTAGCAGTTGAGAAAGGCAATTATGTAGTGCTCTGCAGCTGTGAGTGCTCTGCTCAAAAGGCTCAAGGAGGAAAATATCCTGGCATTTTACATCCTGACACGAACTTCATAACCATTAAAAACAAAAGCTTGGGAAATTAATGGCTGTTGGATCTTTATTAACTTGCAGTGAAATATAATATTGCTTTCATTAAACTGTATCAGTGAAAAATGATGGTGAGAAAAATGTAATCTGAATGACAGTGAAGCTGTGAGAAAGCCTAGGGCTGCTTATTTGATTACCATGGCAACTGTGATAATACACACGCACACGTGCACGTGTACACACATACACACACACCCTCAGTGTTTTCTGGTTAGAAAATTCCAAAGTATAGATATATTTGCTAACTAATTTCAAATTCATACTTTTTAAAGGAAGGTGTTATTTTTAACCTTCCTCCAAAACTGAAATTTTAGACTTTTCTTATGAAGACAGATGCAAAGTGATGGCAGGACAATTAGAATTCAAAATAGTCTGAAAAACTTTTCTATAACTGATTCCCACCCCCTTACCTCTGAAAACCTTCCCTTTGCTCTCATCAGTTTCTGAAGAATATAGCAGTGTGTCATTTATGAAAATTGCAGTATTTGTTGCTATGAATCAAAGAAGTGATACTTGACAAACCATTTAAAGAGAAGCTAATTCTTCATAGTTTTCATTCTTCATAGTTTTTCATAGTTTTATTTTCATGGCTTTAAGGAGTCTGAAAACCATGTTTTACAGAATATCCAGAGGTAAAGTGTATAATATCCATTTCTTCAAACATGGGTGGAAAGGCCAAATCAATCAGGAATTTTTTCTATCTAATATTTCACTGCTAAACCAAGTTGTCTGTCAAAAAACAAACAAAATGATATAGCTATGAGTATTTATAAGTGAATATAGACAGAACATTCATGCTGAGGTCTTTGCCACCAGTAGAGTAGGTTGAACTGCATACGGCTGGAAATATACTGAGCTAAATTCATGCATTTATTTAAACTGTTTATGTAGACACTACTATTTCTGTGGTGCGTGGCAGGGATGCCAAGTGGAAGCAGTCTTGCATACAGACACAATTCATGTTCGCACACACTCCTTTACTCCATGACCCCATGAATGATGAAAACCATGGTTCTTGTGTTGAAATGAAAAATGTTTTGGTTCTAAGATCTTACAATCACATGCACTGTATGGTTGATTGATTGATGATGAGAAAAAATGAAAAAATCTATACTTTCTTGGGTTTTTTGCGCGTAACTCTGCTCAAAAGCTTGATGTTTTCTAGTTAGAGATCAATGAAAACATTGATTTTAATCTTCTTTGGATAAATGAAAAGGAGCTACTCCTTATTTTTGTCCTACGTTTAATCTGCATTTATTGTCACTACAAATTTTATTTTGCAAATCCTTTTCCAGTGGGAAGCCTTGCTTGTTTCGAGATAATTTGTTTCATTTTTTCCTCTTGTTCCTCCTCCAGGTCTCCCTAACTGGCATTTCATCAATCTCAACAGCACATGGTTTCAAATATCAAGGTAGGGACACGCTTCCTGCAGGTGTCTCTGGCCACACCTTAGGTAATATCTTTTCTTAGAGCGGAGGATATTTCAATTATCTTCATGAGAAATTCACGTTTAAAAATACAGAAATACTATGTGCTTATCAACTAGCCCTTCCCACCGAAAGCAGAACCAGGCTGTGTTCTCAGTTTATTTTGTGTGGCTTTTACCAAAAAACTTACTTGAGCCTCAATTTCATGATTTAATATCTAGTAGTGATACTAATATTCATAGACCTGGGTTGTTGAGACAGTTGGACACAAATGTATATGTGCCTGATTAAACAAATACTTGTTTCTATCTTTATAGTTTTTGGAGTTTTCTTTGTTTCTATAATCAAACAGGATAGCCCTTGTTTTCTTCCCCATGCTAAGATCCCAGTAAATTTAGGTACAATAGATTTGGCATGGCAGCTCAAGCCAGGTAGCATCTACTTTTTATGCACTGCTCTGCTTCGTGGTTAGTATCTTGTCTCAAAGCCACATAGCCATTCTCTAATTCTAGACATCCCTGTTCTTTGAAGGGAGAGAGAGGAGGGAGATGCAAAAAAGTAGCATCTAGTTGCATCTGTCCCCCTTTATTTACATTTTTTTGTTTTGAGAGAAATTCAAGCCCACCAAATAGTTGCAAGTACAGTACAAAAAATCTTATTTTCCCTCAGAACCCTTGGAGAGTAAGTTGGTAATATGATGCCCGAACACCCTTGAAAACTTTAGTAAATATTTCCTCCAAAGAGGACTTTGTTCTACATACCCAGTACTGGACCATCATAACCAAAAAATTAATGCTGATACATTACTACCATCTAATTGTCAGGCTCCATTAGAGTTTACCAGTTGTAGCAACAACAGTGTTTCTAGCTCAAGGGCCCAGTCCAACATCACATACTCTATTGAGTTGTCATGCCTTGTTAGTCTCCTCCAGTGTGGAGCAGCTCCTGTCTGTCCTTGAGTTTTATGATATTGGCATTTTTGAAGATTACAGCCCTGTTATTTTGTAGAAGAGCTGTCAATTTGGCTTTGATGTTTCCTTATGATTGGATTCAGGTTATACATTTTTTATCGCAATACTAAGGAGGTGTTTTCTGTATTTTTGATCCATTCCCTTAAGGTGACAGTAGTGCCATTCAGGCTGATGGGCTTGTTCAGAGTGGTATCTGCCAAGCTTCCCTACCGGGAAGTCATTCTTTTTTCCTTGGCAGTTAGTTTGAGATCATGTGCATATTCCACTTACTGCCAAATTTAAATGTGTTTATTTATATAAATATAGATTTCTATTTAATCCAGTGGGCTGTTATTCATTATTATTATTAGCTAGTCAATGCTCAAAGTGTCCTATATTTGACTAGTGAAAACCCATTCAAGTTGGCTTCTGTGTGTGACCCTCTGATATAACCCCACCGTTCTTTGAGCACTTCTCTACTTTTTCTACTTTCTGGAAAAAATAGATGTTCTGAAACTATTTTGTGCTTTTCTGCCCAAGCTCTGGCATTGACTATTTCTCCAACAAACTGTGGTTCTTTTCAATGGAAATGTTGTTTAGAAACTTAAATGCGATCATTAAGTGCACTTTGTTACTTGGAAATTACTGTTCGCAGCATTTCTCAGGGATCAATTAGATAATTGTTGTAGAATGACTGTTTGTGTCCCCCACAAATTCATATTTTGAATACTATCTCCTAGCGTGATGATATTAAGAGGTTGGGTTTTGGGAGGTAAGATTAGATTAGATGCTATCATGAAGATGGAACCTTCATGAAGGGAATTGAAGCCCATATAAAAGTCATGACAGGCTTCGCTGGTGGCTCAGATGGTAAAGAATCTGCCTGCAATGCAGGAGATGCAGGTTCACTCCCTGGGTTGGGAAGATCCCATAGAGAAGGAAATGACAATCCACTCCAGTACTCTTGCCTGGGAAATCCCAAGTACAGAGGGGCCTGGTGGGGTCGCAAAGAGTCAGACATGACTGAGTGACTAATGTATTTCTTTCTGTAAAGGTCATGACTGGGTTTGCTTCTTCTCTGTGCTCTCTGCCACATGAAGATACTGCAAGAAATCGGCAGTCAGCAGCCTAGAAGAAGTTTCTTACCAGAACATAACCATTCTGGCACCCTGATCTTGGATTTCTGACTTCTAGAACTGTGAGAAATATGATTTCTGTTGTTTATAAGCCACTTAATCAGTGGTACTTTGTTGAAGCAGCCTGATTTGACTGAGATAATAGTACACAAATATATGTGTACTATTGTACATATATTGTATATTTGTATATATGTACAAATGTATATATATACATTTATGCACATTTACACATATCTACCTCTGTGTGTATGTGTGTATTTATAAACCTACACATTCACATCAATGTCTCCAGTTTCAAACCAAGGCCACAAGATTTATTCTAGTTTTCTCTCTTTCCAAAATTTCAGCCCCCATCTCGAACAGTGAGACACTTGATTCCCATCATACTTACTGTATTTTCTTCTGGATCAATCTCCCTGTATGTAACTAATCTTAGACCATACTGACCCCACCCTACACAGATGTTCTCTTTACCTGGTTCAAGTCCCTGATACCCCACTTCAGGCCACTCTCCTACTTTGATATTTTTCTCACTCCCTTGGGCTCTGACACCCTGTGCCAGCTTGCCCCTCTGGGTGAGTTTCCTTCTCCCTCAAAATTTGATATCCTGATCAGGGTCTCCCATGTTCTGCCCTACCTAATAAATTAAACTGTTTTGGAAGGGGAGGAAAGGGAAGCAAAGAGAGGAGAAGAAGAGAAAGGGAATGAGAGCAGGAAGAGGAAGAAGGTGCTTCACTATCTCCGCTGTTTTATTTCTCTGCTTCCCCTCTCAAGAGCTTGCCTTGCTTTGTATTCCTTGCCTATGTCACAGGCATCTTTATCTTCACTTAATCTTATGTTTTTACAAAATTGAAAGCCTCTGTTTCTCTGCCACTGTTTTTCTTTGTTCATGTTTTTTCCTACTCAAATTCTATTCAAATTGTGATTAGTTTGAGAAAATTAACCCTGATAAAGGTGGATGATTCATAATATTCTTTCCCAAGTGCAGCTCATCCTCATCGCTATATTCATTCTCAAAAACTTGACCAAATAAGTTAGTGGCCGAAGACTTATAAATAGATTAATTGATTAAAATTATAAAAAGGCATTTTGACTACTCAGAACATGTTTAGGCTACTTAGACTCCTAAATAGAGACAGCTGAGAGAACCCTTCTTTACTCCCTTATAAGAAACTTTTTTGAGTGGGACGTGTCACATCTGATGGGCACTATTAGACAAGTTATTGTGTAGAGACAAATTATTATAACTTTTAGCATAGCCCTGTCTGTCGGGTCTGAATATGGTCTGTCTTTAAGATACATTGAATTCATTTAGAGGAAGATCCTCACTGGTAATTTCAAATCAGGAAAATGTGGAAATTTTTACAAGGAAGAATGATTGAATCTGTTGGTAACAAGACAGGAGAGCTTTAGATCAGATTTGAGACAAGGAGGAATAAACTTTGTCCAGAGGCAGCCTGGTTCAGAAAGGTCAGCCACATGTCTTGGGGGTGATGTGGGCCTTCTAGGAACACTTATACCTAGTTGGCCTGTTTTGACAATATTAAAGGAAACCAAAAAAAAAAAAAAAAAAAGAGAGAAGAAAGAAATTTTGTCTGAAGTTGGACTGGGATTTAAAGATGAGCAGCTAACCCTTGGGTTCTGTTTGTGTTGTGGCAGTGGGGATCAACATGCCCCAGTGCCCTACCTAGGGTAAGAATTGAGACCACTTGTTCAATCCTTCAGGCTTTGGTAAAGGTGATTCCTCAGAAATTCTTTTTATACTTTAAGTCACAAAGTTGAGAATTTTGTTTTATAAATGAGGCCACTTCTGTATTATTTCCACGATCATCCACAGATATTTAAATGCAGGAGACAAGCATGTGCACACATTAAAAATGTGAGAATTGAGGGAAAGGAAGACATTCTTTCTGTAGAAACCTGCCAAGCTGGGACCTATCCTAGGGTGTTTGCATGAGCTGCTCTTCAGCCAGAAAGGTGTTCCCCAGAGCTTCTTTCTCCTGACTGACTCCTTACTGCTTAAGCCTCAGATTAAATGCCCCCTCTTCAGTGAAATCTCTCTGATTGCCTAAACTGAAGTCCTTTGCTGTCTCTCTAACATAGCACATTTATATATTTCCACCTTAGCACTTATCACTTTATTATATACTGTTTCATATTCATTTATTTTCTACTTCCACCCACTTGACTGTAAGTACCAAGAGAGCAAAGATCTTGACTGTCACGTTCACTATTATGTTATCAGTATCTCCAATGTCTGTGTGTCAATATATAATCAATAACTACATTTTTAAAGAACAAATAACAGCAAAGCAAGTGACTAAACTGGTGTTATCATATTGAGCTGAATCACATCAGACATAAGAGAAAATAGCTAGGATGTAAAATGAGCTAAAGTAGTTGCTTAAACACATCTTAGCAAACTGGTTGTTATAATTTTTCACATTGACCATAAGAGGCGGCTCTCTAATTGAACAGGGTTCAATCAGGAAGGCTCTGTCTGAACAGGCCACCCAAGATGGCCGTTCTCTTGCTTTCTGTACATCTGCTGCTTGACCAGCACCAGCTACGTCTCCATCCTACTCACATGACTGACCTTCCTACATACTTGCCGGCGACCGGTCTGGTAATTGTTCTAACCTTTAGAATAGAGCACCTCCATCTGATAGCTTTTCAAAGGGGCGGTGAGGAGCGTCCCGATTAGTCTCCCTGGTAACCCACTAGCCAACCGGTGGTCAATTCCCCCTATAAATGGTAACTTTCCCCCTCCCCGCCAGAAGCGAAGGTTGCCGCCATGTTCTGCCCTGTCTGCCATCTGCTGCACACAGTGGAGTGTCACTCCAGGAACTTGCTTCAGACGTGTAAGTTCCCCATCCATGAAGCCACTGATGTCTCTTTTGCTGACTCTGGGCTGTTTTTCCTGGTTTTGAAGCTGTGGGGTGCAGCCCAGGCGACCCAGGAAACTCCCGTGAGCACCGAGATATTGGGAAATAAGGATGAGGAATTGGAAAGCTGCGGGGGCATCCACTAGTGTTTGGGGCCTGCAAGTTCCAGAGGCAATCCCAAAAGTTGCAAGGGAATCCCAGGGTGGCTGTCCACTAGTATATGGGGCCCTGGGGTGTCTGTCCTTGATTAGTGGGGAACAAAGAGAGTGCAAAGAGCTCATAGACACCCCTAGGGCTATTGGGGAGATGTTGGCCACTATTACAGGGGGGAAAAGTGGCTGCAGCTGTGGGTTGGCTGTTTTTGTATTAAGGTCATAAGGGCTGAGCTAATAGCTGAAGCAAATGTTGACTTGAATGATGATTTTTTTGTTCTGAAATGAAGCATGTGAATGTGAGTGAATGATAGCTATTATTATTGTCTATTATTGTTATTTGTTTACACTAAATATTTAGAAACTGAAAAAAAAATCCCTGAAAATGTCCTTGATGGGACTCTTCCAATTCTAAAACTGGTTTTTGTATATTCTGTCTTAGAAGTTAGCTTTCTAAAAGGAATTGGTATGCCTTCTCTGGTGCCTTCAAGATGTAAGTGATCTACCTGGGCTCTCAGGAACTTTAACCCCGGAGAATGTAGGCAAAAAAGAGGTCTTTTTAAGCTCTATTAGGACAACTGAGATGGAGAAGGCGATGACACCCCACTCCAGTGTCCTTGCCTGGAGAATCCCAGGGACGGGGGAGCCTGGTGGGCTGCAGTCCATGGGGTCGCACAGAGTCGGACATGACTGAAGTGACTTAGCAGTAGCAGGACAACTGAGAGATCTGTGTCTATATAGGTACATGTATGTCTATGTATATGATGCGTCTCTGCCTCCAGATGGTGTTGCCAAGATTGGTTTGCGGATGAGCTATAATTGGTGTAAAAGAAATTAAGCACTTATAAATTTTCAGAAATAAAAAAGAGATTGGTGAGAGGTTTTAAGAGTTAAGATTATAACCACTTGTAATTCTAATCATTGTAACCAAGTTTCTTTATTGATTACATTGTGATCAGGTGTTTAACTCTGCCTTTTTAAGTCTTGGCATTCATAGAAAATTACTGTTGTACTCTGAAGCTTTTGCAAAAAGTGCTTCATCATTAAGGACATTCGTAGAAAGGACTTTTTTTTCAAGTATGGGTCTCTGATAAATTTTGGATCTGAACTGCTGAACTGGGTAAGAAATTAGAGAATCCTAATGAAAAACCTTTAGTTCAGTTTAGTCATTCAGTCGTGTCTGACTCATTGCAACCTCATGGACTGCTGCACGGCCAGGCTTCCCTATCCATCACTAACTCCTGGAGTTTATTCAAACTCATGTCCATTGAGTTGGTGATGCTATCCAACCATCTCATACTCTGTCATCCCCTTATGCTGGCGCCTTCAATCGTTCCCAGCATCAGGGCTTTTTAAATGAGACAGCTCTTCATATCAGGTGGCCAAAGTATTGGAGTTTAAGCTTCAATATCAGTCCTTCCAATGAATATTCAGGACTGATTTGCTTTAGGATTGACTGGTTGGATCTTCTTGCAGTCCAAGGGATTCTCAGAGTCTTCTGCAACACCACAGTTCAAAAGCATCAATTTTTTCACACTCAGCTTTCTTTATAGTCCAACTCTCCCATCCATACATGACTACTGGAAAAACCATAGCCTTGATTAGATGGACCTTTGTTGGCAAAGTAATGTCTCTGCTTTTTAATATGCTGTCTAGGTTGGTCATAGCTTTCCTTCCAAGGAGTAAGAGTCTTTTAATTTCATGGCTGCAGTCACTGTCTGCAATGATTTTGGAGCCCCCCAAAATAAGGTCAGCCACTGTTTCCACTGTTTCCCCATCTATTTCCCATGAAGTGATGGGCCCAGGTACCATGATCTTCGTTTTCTGAATGTTGAGCTTTAAGCCAACTTTTTTACTCTCCTCTTTCACTTTCATCAAGGAGCTCTTTAGTTCTTCTTCACTTTCTGCCATAAGGGTGATGTCATCTGCATATCTGAGGTTATTGATATTTCTCCTGGCAATCTTGTTTCCAACTTGTGCTTCAACTAGTTCCAGCATTTCTCATGATGTACTCTGCATAGAAGTTAAATAAGCAGGGTCACAGTATACAGCCTCGACATACTCCTTTTCCTATTTGGAACCAGTTTGTTGTTCCATGTCCAGTTCTAACTTGCTTCCTGACCTGCATACAGATTTCTCAGGAGGCAGGGCAGGGGGTCTGATATTCCCATCTCTTGAAGAATTTTCCACAGTTTGTTGTGATCTACACAGTTAAAGGCTTTGGCATAGTCAATAAAGCAGAAATAGATGTTTTTCTGGAACTCTTGCTTTTTCAATGATCCAGCAGATGTTGGCAGTTTGATATCTGGTTCCTCTGCCTTTTCTAAATCCAGCTTGAACATCTGGAAATTCACACTTCACATATTGCTGAAGCCTGGCTTGGAGAATTTTGAGCATTACTTTACTAGCGTGTGAGATGAGTGCAGTTGTGCAGTAGTTTGAGCATTCTTTGGCATTGCCTTTCTTTGGGATTGGAATGAAAACTGACCTTTTCCAGTCCTATGGCCACTGTTGAGTTTTCCAAATTTGCTGGCATATTGAGTGCAGCACTTTAACTGCACCATCTTTCAGGATTTGAAATAGCTTACCTGGAATTCCATCACCTGCACTAGCTTTGTTCATAGTCATTCTTCCTAAGGCCCACTTGACTTCACATTCCAGGCTCTAGGTGAGTGATCACATCATCGTGATTATCTGGGTCGTGAAGATCTTTTTGGACAGTTCTTCTGTGTATCCTTGCCACCTCTTCTTAATATCTTCTGCTTCTGTTAGGTCCATACCATTTCTGTCCTTATTGAACCCATCTTTGCATGAAATGTTCCCTTGGTATCTCTAATTTTCTTGAAGAAATCTCTAGACATCGGAAAACCTTATCACTTCATAAAAAGTTAACAGAAGCATTGGTTACTGAGTGAACTGTGAAAATGATTATAATTTTGTCTGGAATATTACTGGTTTTGAATTGTGTTTGCCAGAAACAAGGGAACTCTTCCCATCAAATTGGTTATTACTTAAAGCAATTTGGTAAACTACACCTGTGGGTAAAACTGAAACATTTTTCTTTTCTCTCTGCCTGGTCCCTCCAGAAATTGGAGACTCCCATTCTGGGCAGCCTCAACAGGTAAATGGGAAAAACTGTCTTCCTGGCATGAGTTGGAATCTCAGTATTTTTGGGACCTCTAGAAGAAAGAAATCCACTGAGGTGGGGTCTGATGGCAAGCATTTAACATGGATTCCCTGGCTTTGGAAATTCAGTCTGAGATTCCTTCTGAGGAGTTCTACCATAGCTAGTCTGGAGGAGCCTATACGGTCAATTGACCAGACTTATTTTGCAAACAAATTTATCTTAATTTGGCTGTGTTTGGTGGAGGGTAATTTTTGAAAGAAAAATACTATGTTTTAGTGGATATTAAATTTGAGTTCCTTTAATGGAAGTCTGTATTTATGAAAGCTCTTGTGTCAGTCATACTTTCATCCTGATGTTCAGGATGAAAAAATTCTCTAGTGAAGTTGTCACAGAGCACAATACTCATGATATGTAACACTTCTTGCTTTAAGTCTACTGCTAAAAACACATGTATAATATTTGTGTAGCAACTTGGTGTAACTGATAAAATGTACATCCTCTGAAATGTTTCCCAATCAGCATACCTCTGAACTTGTTCATGTTATCTGATCACTTTCCCTGCAATGTGTATACCTAGACAGATACAAAGACTGCCTCACCTAAAGGGACATGATCTGCACCTAGGGCTGAAGGCTGCATTTACCCTGGCTTCAAGGTACATGTACTTTGGTCTGTCAAAAGGGTTACAATCAGAGAAATGATGGAAAATTTTTCACATGTGGAGATATGGGAAAATAATTCTGGTTTACCCATGGTTTAGCTTAAACTCTACTGACTAGAGTAGCCTGCTTTGTGGCCTACTGAACATGTATTGTACATCTCCTTTGGCTATTGAGGAGGGGAATTCTAGAAAGTCAAAATGGAGTAGTTGTGATTCAGATTATTAACATGATTTTAGACACATTCCTGTATTACTGAAAACTTGAGTTTTCTGAACTGTGTTGCAGACAGCAGGTGTGGTAGTATCTTGGGATGCTGTTACTGCTTGTATTTTGCTTAATAGTCATGATCTTCCCTATGTTGTGCCTGTTAGATGTCTTACATTTCGTCCCTAGCCTAAGAAGAGGAAATCTATTTGAGGACTGAGTGGCAGCAATGGCCTCACTGTGAAATGAGTCTAATTGCTGGGTCTATAGCAAGATGAAATTAAAAGATGTTTACTCCTTGGAAGGAAAGTTATGACCAAACTAGATAGCATATTAAAAAGCAGAGACATTACTCTGTCAACAAAGGTCCATCTAGTCAAGGCTATGGTTTTTCCAGTGGTCATGTATGGATGTGAGAGTTGGACTATAGAGAAAGCTGATCCCAGAAGAATTGGTGCTTTTGAACTGTGGTGTTGGAGAAGACTCTTGAGAGTACCTTGGACTGCAAGGAGATCCAACCAGTCCATTCTAAAGGAGATCAGTCCTGGCTGTTCATTGGAAGGACTGATGTTGAAGCTGAAACTCCAACACTTTGGCCACCTGATGTGAAGAGCTGACTCATTTGAAAAGACCCTGATGTTAGGAAAGATTGAAGGCAGGAGGAGAAGGGGATGACAGAGGATGAGATGATTGGATCGTATCACCGACTCAATGGACATGAGTTTGAGTGAACTCCAGGAGTTGGTGATGGACAGGGAGGCCTGAAGTGCTGCGGTTCATGGGGTTGCAAAGAGTTGGACATGACTGAGCAACTGAACTGAACTGAGAGCAAGATGGCATGGTTTTCCTCCTCTGGACTTCCATGAAAAATTGACTTGGTTAATGTGACTGTGTGGAGGCAACTGACAGCAGGGGGAAAAACCTCTCACCATCTTCCTGTCCCACACGCCAGTACACCAGAAAGGCCCATGTTGGTGAATATTACTTGTACAACTGATGGCCCATGAGTCCCTGGGGTTATGCTGTGTGGAACGAAATAGGTCAGCTTCTGGACACACGCGTTCAACTTGTGGTATTAACTCTTTTTTTTTTTTTTTTGGAAAGACCTAAAGGTCCATCTAGTCAAGGCTATGGTTTTTCCAGTAGTCATGTATGGATTTGAGAGTTGGTACTATGACTGCTGACTCTTGGCTAGGCCACCAGGATGTTTTAAAGCTGGGACCTTCCTCTTCTCATAGTCATGGCTCTGTAAAAACAAGGAGTGGCCTTACCTTTTTATAACTGGACAGGACACTGCGGCACTGACTTGCTTTCCACTGACCCAATAAGTGCTTGACTCCAAAATTTTCTGACATCCTGGTTAGTGACTGTTCTTAGTAAATGAGTTATCTTACTTTTGATACTCTCTGGCTGCTGCTGTCTGTATTGTATTTGTGGTATCTGGTTGTAGTGACTCCCCTACATATCTGACCTGAGGGATACCACAAAAGAGGGCTGGACCCAGATTATGAGGGTGGTGCAGGGTATGTAGGGGTGGAGTGAATGATCAGGCCATCCAGGATGGCTGTTATCTTGCTTTCTGTATATCCACTGCTCAACCAGCACCTGCTTCACTTCTGTCTACTCACATGGCTGATCTTCCTATATACTTCCCTGAACTCAGCTGGTAATTGTTCTTAGCTTTAGATCAGAACATTTCCCTTTGATAGCTTTTCAAAGGGGCAGTGAGGAGCATGCCCCTCGCTAGTTTCCCTGGTAACCCATCAGCCAATCGGTTGTCAATTCTCCCTTATAACTTCTCCCCCAGCCATATCCTACCTTCTGTCTACCGCACTTAGTGGGATGTTGCTCTGGGACCTTGCTGTAGACATGTAAGCTCCCCATTAATGTCTCTGTCTCTGACTCTGGCCTTTTTGGTCTTGAAGCTGGGCCAGTGGGGTGTAGCTCAACAGGCTCCTTGGAGCTAAATAATTTTCAACTTCGTTAAATGTCTTGTAGACATTTAGTATGTCTAAGGTGCTCTCTACATGATGCATTGCAGGTTGTTCTCTCAGCACGTGTGAAACACTGTTTGCTGGGCCCCACTAAGACACAGGGGGATACATTGGTGAACTAGAGAGCATTTACTGCCCTCCAAGAAAACAGTCCAGTCTCTGGAGTCAAGAGAGGGGTGAGGGCTGAGATACTGCCAAATAGAGAGTGCTGTGGGGTTGTACTGGAAGGGCTTAAAAGGTCATGAAGTCTTTGGTGAGAATGTAAAATCTAAGACAAATAAATTTGTAGGAAGGCCACCAGTTAGCTAATCAAACAGGATGATGATTAAAAGGGCCTGTGATCCAAATTTGTACAAAAGGAGGTAAAACATTCCAAAGTCACTTAGAGACACTTAAGCGATTTGTAAATTTGCGCAGAAGACCGTGAGAGAATGCAATGAGCAAAGCTTACTTATCCCAGTGATTGTGCTGGGGCTCTGTTACACAGGCTTTTGTGCATCACTGCATTTTCCAAGGGTTAGTGAGTCGACTTTTCTTGCTGCAATGAAAAATAAATTCTTGGTGTCACATAACCTATAGAGAAAAACCAAGTAAGTTCACTTGAGAATGCTGTTCAGTTCAGTTGCTCAGCCATGTCTGACTCTTTGCAACCCCATGGACTGCAGCATGCCAGGCCTCCCTGTCCATCACCAACTACTGGAGTTTACTCAAACTCATGTCCATTGAGTTGGTGATACCATCCAACTATCTCATCCTCTGTCATCCCCTTCTCCTCATGCCTTCAATCTTTCCCAGCATCAGGGTCTTTTCAAATAAGTCAGTTCTTCGTATCAGGTGGCCAAAGTATTGGAGTTTCAGTTCATCATCAGTCCTTCCAATCAATATTGAGGACTGATTTCCTTTAGGATGGAAATCAGTTCCTTTCAGTCCAAGGGACTCTCAAGAGTCTTCACCAACACCACAGTTCAAAAGCATCAGTTCTTCAGCGCTCAGCTTTCTTTATAGTCCAACTCTCACGTCCATACACAACTACTAGAAAAACCATAGCTTTGACTAGACAGACTTTTGTTGGCAAATTAATGTCTGTGCTTTTTAATATGCTGTCTAGGTTGGTCATAATTTTTCTTCCAAGGAGTAAGCGTCTTTAAATTTCATGGCTGCAGTCACCATCTGCAGTGATTTTGGAGCCCCTCCAAATAAAGTATGTCACTGTTTCCCCACCTATTTGCCATCAAGTGATGGGACCAGATGCCATGATCTTCGTTTTCTGAATGTTGAGCTTTAAGCCAGCTTTTTCACTTCCCACTTTCACTTTCATCAAGAGGCTCTTTAGTTCTTCACTTTCTGCCATAAGTGTGGTGTCATCTGCATATCTGAGGTTATTGATATTTCTCCCAGCAATCTTGATTCCAGCTTGTGCTTCATCCAGCCCAGTGTTTCTCATGATGTACTCTGCGTAGAAGTTAATAAGTAGGGTGACAATATACAGCCCTGACGTACTCCTTTCCCAATTTGGAACCAGTGTCTTGTCCATGTCCAGTTCTAACTTGCTTCCTGACCTGCATACAGATTTCTCAAGAGGCAGGTCAGGTGTTCTGGTATTCCCATCCCTTTCAGAATTTTCCACAGTTTGTTGTGATCCACACAATCAAAAGCTTTGGCATAGTCAGTAAAGCAGAAATAGATATTTTTCTGGAACACTCTTGCTTTTTTGATAATCCAGCGGATGTTGGCAATTTGATCTCTGGTTCCTCTGCCTTTTCTAAATCTAGCTTGAACATTTGGAAGTTCACAGTTCACGTACTGTTGAAGCCTGGCTTGGATAATTTTGAGCATTACTTTACTAGCGTGTGAGATGAATGCAATTATGTGGTAGTTTGAGCATTCTTTGGCATTGCCTTTCTTAGGGATTGGAATGAAAACTGACCTTTTCCAGTCCTGTGGCCACTGCTGAGTTTTCCAAATTTGCTGGCATATTGAGTGCAGCACTTTCACAGCATCATCTTTTAGGATTTGAAATAGCTCATCTGGAATCCCATCACCTCCACTAGCTTTGTTCAGTGATGCTTCCTAAGGGTCACTTGACTTCACATTCCAGGATGTCTGGCTCTAGGTGACTGATCATACGATTGTGATTATCTGGGTTGGGAAGATCGTTTTTGGACAGTTCTGTGTATCCTTGCCACCTATTCTTAATATTTTGTGCTTCTGTTAGGTCCCTACCATTTCTGTCCTTTATTGAGCCCATGTTTGCATGAAATGTTCCCTTGGTATCTTTAATTGTCTTGAAGGGATCTCTAGTGTTTCCCATTGTATTGTTTTCCTCTATTTCTTTGCACTGATCACTGAGGAAGGCTTTCTTATTTCTCCTTGCTGTTCTTTAAACCCTGAATTCAAATGGGTATATCTTTCCTTTTCTCCTTTGCTTTTTGCTTCTCTTCTTTTCACAGCTATTTGTAAGACCTCCTCAGACAGCCATTTTACTGTTTTGCATTTCTTTTCCTTGGGGATGGTCTTGATCCCCATCTCTTATACAGTGTCACGAACCTCCACCCATAGTTCTTCAGATGCACTATCAGAAATAATCCCTTGAATCTATTTTTCACTTCCACTGTATAATCATAAGGGATTTGATTTAGGTCATACCTGAATCGTCCAGTGTTTTTTCTTACTTTCTTCAATTTAAGTGTGAATTTTGCAATAAGGAGATCATGATCTAAGCCACAGTCATCTCCTGGTCTTGTTTTTGATAACTATATAGAGCTTCTCCATCTTTGGCTGCAAAGAATATAATTGATCTGATTCGGTGTTGGCTATCTGGTGATGTCCATGTGTAGAGTCTGCTCTTGTGTTGTTGGAAGAGGGTGTTTGCTATGACCAGTGCGTTCTCTTGGCAAAACTCTATTAGCCTTTGCCCTGCTTCATTCTGTACTCCAAGGCCAACATGATTTAGGAAAAGCACCTAATTTTGAAAATCTTCCTATTTTATTCATTGGGTGTTGTCTGCTTTCTGCCAGGCACTGTGGTTGATGCTGAATGTAGGGTGGAGTACAAAACAGAATGCACACAGCTGTGGTTTTGAAAGACATTGCTACTGGAAGCATCTTTGACAAGGACTGTGGCATTGTTCTGAGGAGTATTGACACCAGAAGCAGGGCTTTAATGGCAGTAACCAATCAACAAGAATTAGGCAAAAGAGACATTGTAGATGCCAAGTGGTGGCTGTGGCACAAAGCCTGGGACCACATATGATGCCCCTTAAGTGCTTCTCAGAAATATTTTGATTTTGTCATAGATGACTTTGTAATGGAAATGGCTGAAGTTCTTTGTAGGGAGAAACAAGAACAGATGCATTACTGTTGATGTCAAGTTGACTTCACATCCATAGGTGGGTAAGGCCAGGTGGTCCATGGGTTGTTCTTGTGACAGGTTGTGATGAATCCTGTCAGTTTTGTGTACCATGACACCACAGGTGAGGATAGCACTAGCGTCAGGCTTTCCATCATAGGCACACTGGCTGGGTCCTGCTGAAGGTTACCAGTGGAGTAATTTTCCCTGGTGGAGTTGAGTGTTCATCCTCCGGGTTGCAGTAGGTAGACAGCTCCCCTCTAGGGCAGCCAAGAAAGTGAAGCATGGTTGACTCAGCTGATGCATTCATGATTATGAAGTTTTTCATGAGACATTAAAGGTTCATATGCACAATTTTGAAACATTAAAGTGAAATAAGAGTGAACCAGAGTTTGTAAAACATGGAAATGTTCATTATAATATTTGCCTTTATCTTGAAAGTCTAGAAGGAAAGACTGTTTCTAATCTAGAATTTAAAACTTAAAACATATTAAAGTGTGCTGGAGTAGCCCCAGGGGGTATCTTACAAGTTTTACTTTACAAACTTTTAAGAAAAATTATAAGAAAATTTCTGATGAAGTGGGCTATTAGCTTTATTTTACTTGATTGTTTAAATTAAAATCAATTTACTTAGGGGTCTGTTATTTAAAGCCTGTCAGTTTGAGCTTACTTGTCATACATCTTTCTCTCTTTTGCTGAAAAGTTCATTGAAAATAAGTTAATTAATTTTAACAAGTATTGTATGCTTTTAGGAATTGGGGAAAAAACCTATTTAATTAAATGAAAATACTATTATTATTGCACCTGTAATCAATTCAGTAATGGGAAAATGGTGTTTCCTCAAACTCCTGCTGAGATTTGTGCAGGTGTTTTTGTATTTGCTATAAATCTATGCCCACACAAAGTTCACTCTGTTGCAGAAAAATAAATCACCTTATTCAGGTGGCAGTGAACTTTGACTTAGGAATATTTCTCTCTTCTTTTTCCAAAATCAAAGCAACGCCTACGTTTCCATTGCCATATGCTGTCTTTCTCAGCTGTTGAACTGCTTATTATGTATATTGAGTCCTTTTCCTCCTGTTATCTCAGAGACCTGATGTGAACTGGAGTATGGCAATGTTCTCCACCTTATGTAAAACCACCAAATAGGTTGCTTTAGATAGCCAGTGGGGGATGGCTTATTCTGAAGTCAAGATGAGCCATCAAGCAGGCCTTTGGGCCTCTGGGCCTATCTTGCTTTCATAGAATATTTTCATTGAAATAAACTGGGATTTTCCTTTTATAAGGCTTATAATCACTTTGATCTTTGATTAAAAATTCTCTAGTGGGGGGAAATGTTTCTATCTTATGCATATTTATGTAGATATTTTTTCTTTACCTATATCTCTATTGTTTCTTTCCCACAAATTAAGCATTCTAAGGATATGAACACTTGTTTTTCTAACTTGGTGGAGGGAGAGGAGCAGTAAGTGAATGTCTATGATTGTTGTCTCTAAATATTTGGATTTCAGGGTGTGAGAACTAAATTCTGATTTCTTCTTGGGCAGTTATTTGCTTGCAACTTGAGCAAAGCCCTTTGATTTCCTTGATAATTCCAAGCTCCCATTTATAAATTGATGGGATTGGAAAGATACTAAAGGAAAATACAAATATATTTTGAAGTATATTTGAAAGTGTAAAGTGAAAGTATAAAATAATTTATTGAGCTTTGAAAACTTGGAACTATCAAGACTGAGAAACCAGGTAATAAGTAGATAAAATCATTTCCTTTATACCTGGGGATCTGATTACAAAGAAACAAAATAAAGCCTTAACTGAGCAACAACACCTATTTCAACACCCCTCCCCATGGGTGACACCAATTAGGGCTATTCTGTCTATTCTGAAAGCAACATACTGTACTCTTCTGCTACTGGAGTGTTCAAGAGAAACTCTGTAACTGGATCTAGAAACATGGTGAGGTAAAAATGTTAAAAATTAGATATTTAAACATTTTCTTTATCCATTTATCTGTTGATGGATACTTAGGTTGCTCTTTATCTTGGCTATTGTGAATAATGCTACTGTGAACTATGGGGTACATGCAGCTTTTTAAATTGGTGTTAAACATATTATTAATTTTTAATTTTATTATGGAATAACCAGGTGATTTTTTTATTGAGGTACAATTGACAAACAATATTGAATCACTGTGATATACACCTTAAACTAATATAGTGTTTATACAAGTTTCAAAATTGTTACCACAGTATGTCCAGTTACCACTTGTCATCTTACAAAGTTACTGCAATATCATTGACTATATTATCTATATTGTACATTATATCCCTGTGACTTGTTTATTTAGTAACTAGAAGTTTTTGCTTCTTAATTTCCTTTACATACTTTGCCTGTATCTTAGTTTGCCTCCCCTCTGGCAAGCACCAAGTTGTTTTCTGTATCTCTGAGTCTTTTTTTGTTTTGTTTAGTTTGTTCATTTGTTTTGATTTTTAGATTCCGTATATACATGAACTCACACAGTAGTTGTCTTTCTTCTCTGACTTATTTCACTGGTTAATACCTTCTAGGTCCAGCCACATTGTCTCACATGGCATGGTTTCATTTTTTACGACTGAGTAATATTCCATTTTATCCATTCATCTATCGATGGACACAGGTTGTTTCCAAACCTTGGCTCTATTGTAAATGCTGCTCTGAGCATTGGGGTGCAGGTATGTTTTTAAATTCAAAGTGTTTTCATTTTCTTTTGATAAAGACCCAGAGATGGAATCACTAGATCTTACGGTAGTCCTATTTTTAACTTTTTTGAAGAAGCTCCATACTATTTTCCATAATGAATGCACCAATTTACTTTCCAACAAACAGTACATGAGAGTTGTCTTTTCTCCACATCCTCGCCAGCACTGATTTCTTGGTCTTTTTGATAAGTTATTTTGACAGGTGCCAGGTGATATCTCACTGTGGTTTTGATTTGCATTTCCCTAATGATTAGTGATGTTGAGCACCTTTTTCATGTAATTTTTGGCCATCTGCATGTTTTTCTTGGAAAAATGTATATTCAAGTTTTCTGCCCAATTTTTTCATAGGTTTGCTTTTTTGAAAGTAAACTATGTAGTTTATTTATATATTTTTAATATTAAGCCTGTATCAGATATATAATTTATGAATACTCTTCCATTCAGTAGGTTAGGTTGTCTTTTTGTTTTGTTTTCTTGATAGTTTTTCACTGTGCAAAAGTTTTTCAGTTTGATGTAGTTCCATTTAACTTATTTTTGCATTTGTTGCCTTGCCTAAGGATACAGGTCTAAAATATATTGCTAAGATTGAAGTCAAAGAGCTTACTGCCTTTATATTCTTCTAAGGGTTTTATGGTTTCAAGTCTTACATTCAAATCTTTAATCAATTTTGAATGTTTTTTGTATATAGTGTAAGATAGTGGTCCAGTTGCTCATTCTTTTTCATGTAGCTGTCCAGCTTTCCCAGTACTACCTGTTGAAGAGACTACCTTTTTATCACTGTATATTCTTTCATCCTTTCTTGTAAATTGACCATATATACAGTACACACATGGATTTATTTCTAGGCTGTCTATTCTGTTCCATTGACCTATGTGTCTGTTTTCATGCCAGTGCCATACTATTTTGATTACTATGTGTTATTTGCTCAGTTGTGTCCAGCTTTTTGCAACCCCATGGACTGTAGCCTGCCAGGCTTCTCTGTCTTTGGAATTCTCCAGGCAAGGATACTAGAGTGGGTTGCCATTCCCTTCTCCAGGGAATCCTCCCAACCCAGGGATCTAGCCTAGATCTTCTGCATTGCAGGCAGATTCTTTACTGTCTGAGCCTCTAGGGAAACCCGTTTGATTACTGTAGCTTTGTGATAGAGTTTGAAATCAGGGCACATGATACCTCCAGCTTTGTTTTTCTTTCTCAAGACTTTAGATATTTGGGATCTTTTGTGGTTCCATACAAATTTTAAGATTCTTTGTAGTTCTGTGAAAAATGCCGTTGGTATTTTAATAGGAATTGCATTGAATCTCTAGATTGCTTGAGTAGTACGGTCATTATAGCAATATTCTTCCAATCTGTGAGGGTGGTATTTCTTTCCATTTGTTTGTATCAACTTCAATTTCTTTCATCAAGGTATAGATTTCAGTGTAAAGTTCTTTTGCTTCCTTGGTTAAATTTATTCCTAGGTATCTTATTCTTTTCGATACAATTGTAAAAGGGATTGTTTTGTTAATACCTCTTTCGACAGAAATGTAATAGATTTCTGTATATTGATTTTGTGTCCTGTAACTTTACTGAATTAATTTATTGGTTTTAATGTTTTTTTTTTTTTTTTGGTGTGTGTGTGTGTGAAGGGTCTTTAGGGTTTTCTGTATATAGTATCATATTGTCTGCAGTTTGGATGCCTTTTAATTCTTGTCTCATTTCTGTGACTAGAACTTTTAATACCACATTGGGTTGAAAAGAATGAGAGTGAGCATTCTTGTTTTGTTTCTGGTCTTATGAGGAAATACTTTCAGCCTTTCATCATTGAGTATGATGTTAGTTGTAGGTTTGTCATAGGTGGCTTTTATTTTGTTGAGGAATGTTCCCTTTTTACACACTTTAAGAGTTTTTATCAAATAAATGTTGAAATTTGTCAAATAGTGTTTCATTGGGGTGATTATATGATTTTTGCCTTTCATTTTGTTAATGTCATGTATCACATTGATTGATTTGAAAGTGTTGAATCATCCTAGCATCCCTAGAATAAATATTTGATGGTATTATTTGTGAGTATTCCACGTGCCCTTTAGAAAGAAATTGTCACTTGTCTTTTCGAGATGCTAGTTTGATGTATGCCCACTTTAAAAGTCATCATCATATTTATGTCTTCTGTATCTTACTAATTTGTATCCGCTTGAACCATCATTGACTGTGAGAAGTGAATTCAAGTTTCCTATTATTAGTGTATTTCTGTTTCTCCTTGTATTTTTACCCTTTTCTCCTTCATGTATATTAATGCAATGTTATTTGGTACAGATGTATTCATGCTCTTAGATTTTCCTGTGGTTTGAAACTTGAGTCTTATCTTCTTCATCTTGTTTAATGCTTTCCGCCTCAGAAATCAATCTAATCTAATACTAAAATCACAACCTCTGATAGTTACTAACATTTGTCTAGTATGTATTTTCGATTCCTTATTTTTCAATCCTTCTAAGTAACTTCCTTCATTTGCTCTATAATGACATAAGAAATTTATTTCTAAGTAACATTGCTTTGGCTAACTACTTATGTATAACATATAGTTGAGCTTTTTCTTTTACTATCATTTTTTATATAAACAAGTGGCTTGGTTTTAGCTCTGTTATCATAGTTTATGTTATACTATTTTCCTAGCTGGTGTTTGTGGTGGGGGGAATAAATGAAAAAAAAATAACTTTGGAGCTTGTGTTTTTGTCTAATGATTCAGTTAAGTTCAGTTCAGTCACTCAGTCATGTCTCTCTCTCTGTGACCCCAAGAACTGCAGCACACCAGGCCTCACTGTCCATTACCAACTCCCGGAATCCACCCAAACCCATGTCCATTGAGTCAACGATGCCATCCAACCATCTCATCATCTGTCATCCCCTTCTCTTCCTGCCCTCAATTTTTCCCAGCATCAGGGTCTTTTCAAATGAGTCAGCTCTTCGCATCAGATGGCCAAAGTATTGGAGTTTCAGCTTCAACATCAGTCTTTCCAATGAACACCCAGGACTGATCTCCTTTAGGATGGACTGGTTGGATCTCCTTGCAGTCCAAGGGACTCAAGAGTCTTCTCCAACACCATGGTTCAAAAGCATCAATTCTTTGGTGCTCAGCTTTCTTCACAGTCCAACTCTCACATCCATACATGACCACTGGAAAAACCACAGCCTTGACTAGACAGATCTTTGTTGGCAAAGTAATGTCTCTGCTTTTCAATATGCTATCTAGGTTGGTCATAACTTTCCTTCCAAGGTGTCTTTTAATTTCATGGCTGCAATCACCACCCGCAGTGATTTTGGAGCCCAGAAAAATAAAGTCTGACACTGTTTCCACTGTTTCCCCATCTATTTCCCATGAAGTGATGGGACTGGATGCCATGATCTTAGTTTTCTGGATGTTGAGCTTTAAGCCAACTTTTTCACTCTCCTCTTTCACTTTCATCAAGAGGCTTTTTAGTTTCTCTTCACTTTCTGCCATAAGGGTGGTGTCATCTGCATATCTGAGGTTATTGATATTTCTTCCGGCAATCTTGATTCCAGCTTGTGCTTCCTCCAGCCCAGCGTTTCTCACAGTGTACTCTGCATATAAGTTAAATAAGCAGGGTGACAATGTACAGCCTTGACGTACTCCTTTTCCTATTTGGAACCAGTCTGTTGTTTCATATCCATTTCTAACTGTTGCTTCCTGACCTGCATACAGCTTTCTCAAGAGGCAGGTCAGGTGATCTAGTATTCCCATCTCTTGATTATAATGATTTAATTTTTATTTTTAGTCATGTATCTATTGATTTCCTACTGAAATGCTGAACAATGATAAAATTGATATATTTAAAATTTCTTTCTCTTCTCCCTTCCTTTACCCAGACATTTTCATTCATTCATATATTTAACATTTATTTCCTATTTTAAATATAGCTATTGCTTTTTAATAATTCAAATCTATTGATCTTTAATGTACAAGATTAAGGAATCACCATGCTTATTACCTCCTGTGTTCTTGTTCCTTCTCTTTCTGACTTTTGTCAGCTGTTTTATTTCTACTCTGTCAGGGCTTATACTATTTATGTTCTGTTCTATCATCATAATCACCATATTTATTTTGTCTTAATCCTAGAGTTAAGAGATTTCAGAATTCAGTATCACCCCTCTTTACAGTTGTTTATCAGTTTTTCATAGATTGAAGTGTGTTTTTCAGTACTTTCTTAAAGAGGGTTCATGGAATCTATAATCCATGAAAGTGAAAGTCATTCAGTTATGTCCTCTTGTTTGCAACCCCATGGACTCTACAGTCCATGGAATTCTCCAGGACAGAATACTGCAGTGGGTAGCTGTTCCCTTCTCCAGGAGATCTTCCCAACCCAGGGATGGAACCCATGTCTCTCACATTGCAGGCAGATTCTTTCCCAGCTGAGCCATCAGAAGCAATTATCCATGAACACTTACTTATTTAAATATGCTTTTTTTTTTGTCTTTATTTTTAAACAATTTTTCTGGGCATAAAATTCTTAGGTTTTATTTTCTTGTTGACTTTGCAAGACCTTACTCAACTTTCTTTAAAGTTTATATCGGAGAAACTGGACACCAGTCATTCTGGCAGTGTTTTCCCCATACCATAATCTTATGCCTATTCCACCAAAAGATTCTTTTATTATCTGTGACATATAGTAAATATACTAAGATATGTCCTGGTACTGATCATTCTAAATTCCTGGGATATAGTGCCCACTTTAAGCTTTAGATTCAGCTTCTTTTTTTTTTTTTGGAACGTTTTCTTAAAATATATATTTAAATTATTTTGTTCCATTATTTATTTTAGGATTCCAGCTATTAGATTTTTTCTTTTTTGTACTTCTTTGACCTGTAGTTCATGTTTAACTTTTAACTGTATTCCATTTAAAAACCTGACTTCATTTCCTTTTCTTCATTTTACTCAAATCCTGGCCTCTATCTTTTTCTGTGTTGTCAGTAATAACTCTCTTTTTGGTGTAGATTCCAGTGGGGCCTCTTTTCTCTCATGGATTTGTTGTTCTCCTCAAGTTTGTAATGAGTTCAGCCAGGTTACATATTATAGTTTTACATAGTCTCATCATATTTGCCTGATATGTGATAGTTCTATGTTTCTTTTATTATAGAAGTGACTGTTTCAGTAAATTTTTTAAATTTAATTTTATAGTTACATGTGTATGAACAGTATTTTAATTTCTATATTAACATTAGTAACTTTTGAAAGTTAATATTCATTATTTGCTATAAGTATTTTTCTGTTTCTTTTTCTTCTTTTTGGTTTTAGCATTCAGTTTTGGTTCTTATGATCAACCAGTTTGAAATAAGGTTTATACTTCTGTACTAGCTATTTACAAGGATAGGACCATCTCATGGGTAAAAAGAAATTTTATTTACAATAACAGTTATTAGTGCACTATTTTTCAGTTTATTCCTCACTATTGAAGTAAAAGTAGCAGCTATAGGGTTAACATTATTGTATTTTCCTCTCCAATCATTTTTGCAATGTGGACCTTTAGTGTTTTCCTGTTAGGTTTAACTCATAATCTTTTCATAATCAAACCAGATGTTTGGAGGCTCAACAGTAGCTTGCACACTTGTTTTCCATGTGGCCCAAAAAACATTAATTGGTTTTGCATATAACAGTTTTAAAACATGGTTGCACATTCTTTGACACTTCTCTCATCAAGTCTTTAGAGTTTAGGGTTCCCGTTAAGTCTAGTTAGGCTTACGACTGTTTCAACTAATAGAGTACAGTGATAAATGATGCTCTGTGACTTTTGGGGGTAGGTCATAAAAGGTCACTTCTGCTTTGTTTACTAGGACACTTGCTCTGAGAACATTGAAATAAAATGTAAGAAGTCCAAGTATTCTGTGGTCACCAGTGGAGGAACCACATGAGACAGAAGTGTAGACAGTTCCAGTTGACCTCAGTATTTCAGTCCTTCCCACAGGGGCACCAGACAAAAGAGTGAAACTATTTCAGACACTCCAGTCAGCTGATCCACCAGATGGTTACAACCAAATGACCTCTGTCAAATGACCTCTGTGAAGGCCAGATGGAGCAGAAGCATGATTCAGCTGACGATTTGGTCAAATTGTTGCCACAGTTTCGTGAGATACAGTAAAATGGTTGTGGCTTTAAGCTCCTAATCTTATCTGGAGTGAATATCTTTGTGCTCTTGACTTGGAGAAGTGCACTGGGCCTGATTTTTATTAGATGCGTAACTCTAGGTCTCCTTGAACTGTGTTTTTCTTATACTACTTTAGACATTCAGAGCTTCTGGAAGCCACTTTCCTATTATTTGTAGTGAGGTTTTAGCAATCCCATGGTTTTAATAAAAGTGGAGTTTCTCTTTTTTATTCTCATTTTTGCTTTCGGGTTATTGTCAAAGAAGGGAAAATCTACATTTACGCTATGAAGTTGAAACTGAAAGTCTCAAACAACCTATTTTATAGAAAACAGAACTGTGACTGAGAGTTCTAAATAATATGAGGTTTCTAATAGAATTTTTTCTATATACCAGAGCTAATAATGAGAAATCTCAAGTCCAGAATGTGAAGTGACTTTTCTGAAGACATAAAATTAATATTAAATTTGATAAAATGTCCAAATTCTTGATCCTTCTTTGCTTTTGTTCATTATGCTCTAAACACTATAAAATGTCATAGTTGTAAGAATTCCAGATATAGTATTTGGAATTTATAAAAATAATTTGCTTTCTCAAGTATTAAGCCAAAATACAATAGGAAAGGAAATCCTTAGCTCCTGGGAGAGAATAACTTTGCACAGCATATTTATTTTCTCATTTAAGGCAGAAAGGAAGAGGTAAAAGTAGGTATTGCAGTGACTAAATCTAAAAGTGATACAGAGAGAAGCAGAGAAACTGGTCTTGATGGCTTCCTTTTCTTCGAAATAAGATCAAAGTTGTCCATTGGGAGTGGGAGTAAGAAGTGAGACATGAAATAGGGATCTGAAGAGAAAAGTGAATTTAGAGAAGCAGTAGTCCTGGGGTCTGGGAGGGTGATCTGACCAGGAATCTGTGAAGAACCACTGGACACAACCAATGGTTTGGGTGAAACTGAGGATGGATAGTATTGACTAAAAATATAGCCACAACCTGAAAGTAGAGAGTTATTTTATTTGGTGGGAATATTTAAGACTCTGAGCCTGGGAGACAGTGTCTCAGTAGCTCTGAGAAAACTGCTATGAAGAATTGCGAGTGGGAATCAGGCTATATACAGGTTTGCAACAAAGGGAGCAGGCAGTCTGAATATCAAAGATCAGATATCAAGTTAAGAAATTTAGTGTTCTATGTATGTGACGATGCAAGCTTCTGGGCTCACTGAATTCATTCCTTTCATTTGCACCTCAGCTATCTGGGGCCAAATCCTGTTTCCCTGTTCACCTTAGGGAGTGTCAGGTGTGGCAGATGGCTGCTGCTTGTGTTCTTCCTAGCTCCCCAGCAATCATTGTAGGGGGTAGAGGCAGCTGCTGGATTGCAGTTTTGGGAGCCCTCACTCACATTTGGAGGGCAGAAATCGATGATGACTGTGACATTTGTTTATTGATATTGCAGGATATATTTTCATTTCACAGTGGTTACCTGCATTCTGCATCAGCTTTCATATAACTTGAGATCCTGAATTTGCCTTTGAATAATTATATATTTAGATCTAACCCGTTTGTCGCTGAGTCCTGTCAGTTTTACGAATTATTTCTCAAACATTCCTTTGTCATCCTTTTCCAAGGATCTCAAAATAAGAATCCATGTTTGTAGGAATCATTCCGATTATTCCAGTATACATATTGAAAAATGCTTGTGTGTTCCCAGATTATATACCAGTTCAATTTATAATCATACATAAAAGAACAGAAGGACACTCAAATATGCTAAGGCTCAAAGCTATATACCAAATTTTAGTATTTGAGAAGAAAAATTTGAAGTTAGAATTTGAGCAGATCTGTTTGAGGTCCTCTTCTTTCAGTGCTGCTTGCTCCATAGACTATAGTTTAGGGCAAATTACTTAACCTCTCCAGTTACCTAGTCTGAAAAATTAATTGACTCATCTCTTTGTTGTAAAGATGAAATAAAAAATGCATCTAAAATATCTAGCAAGATGCCGAGACCGTAAGATACATATATATGTATATATCTTATATATGAGTCTATATATTTCTTTATATATGTATTTTATCTCTCTCTCTATGTGTATGTATATATATATATATATATAAACAAACATGTATGTGTGTGTATATACATATATATATATATGTTTCAGTTCAGTTGCTCAGTCATGTCAGACTCTTTGTGACCCCATGGACTGCAGCACAGAGAAGGCAATGGCACCCCACTCCAGTACTCTTGCCTGGAAAACCCCATGGACAGAGGAGCCTGGTAGGCTGCAGTCCATGGGTCGCTAAGAGTTGGACATGACTGAGCGACTTCACTTTCACTTTTCACTTTCATGCATTGGAGAAAGAAATGGCAACCCACTCCAGTGTTTTTGCCTGGAGAATCCCAGGGACAAGGAAGCCTGGTGGGCTGCCGTCTATGGGGTCGCACAGAGTCGGACACGACTGAAGTGACTTAGCAGCAGGACTGCAGCACGCCAGGCTTCCCTGTCCATCACCAACTCCTGGAGCTTGCTCAAACTCATGTCCATCGAGGCGGTGATGCCATCCAACCATCTCATCCTTTGTCGTCCCCTTCTCCTCCTGCCTTCAATCTTTCCCAGCATCAGGGTCTTTTCCAATGAGTCAGTTCCTTGCATCAGGTGGCCAAAGTATTGGAGTTTCAGCTTCAGCATCAGTCCTTCCAATGAATATTCAGGACTGATTTCCTTTAGGGTGGACTGGATGGATCTTCTTGCAGTCCAAGGGACTCTCAAGAGTCTTCTCCAACACCAGAGTTCAAAAGCATCAATTCTTCAGTGCTCAGCTTTCTTTAATTTAAACAAAATTATTTTAAATATGACTAAAATAAATACTTCAGTTAACTGAGACATGAAACAAAATTACCAGCTAAAAGAAAGGAAAATTATGGTCTAAAAGGACTTGCAGTGGGTATTGAAACATAAACAAAGAATGAAGGGTAAAAAAGCTAAAATGCAGTTACAAGATAGAAAGCAAACCCTTTTCTGAAGTTACAGATGCAGACATTAGTCTTTCATTGCAACCTTTCATCCTTTTTTTCTGAAAGGTGCAATTATTCCTGTTATTCAACCCTTTTGTCTGACCAAAACAATTTCATTTTCTCCCTATATATTATCATTGAATCGTTGAGGGCTCACTCAGGTGTGTCCAACTCTGTGACCCGGTTGGACTACAGCCTGCCAGGCTCCTCTGTCCATGGAACTTTCCAGAAAGAATGCTGGATTGAGTTGCCATTGCCTACTCCAAGGGGTCTTCCTGACCCAGGGATCCAACTTGTATCTCCTGCATTGGCAGGCAAATTATTTATCACTGAGCCATCTGGGTCCATGTATTATCCATTAGGTGTTCACTATCATGTCTTTTCTATGTTATTGCTTTCCTTATACTTTCTTTTTTTTTTTTTTTTTAATTACCACCTTCTTGGGCCTATGTAAAACTGTTTTACTCTACTGTCTTTCTATCTTGGCCCCTTAGCAAAAATACCAACCTGGATTAATGAATATAGTTATTAATTTCCATTGGTATTTCCAGGAGTTGTAGCTGCATACTACTGGAGAAAATGTATAAACAAACCAACTGATTCCTCTATTAATCTAATTTTATTTAGGTCTTAATGCCTACAAGATACTCTTGTGATACTACTTTAGTCAGCTTCTTTTCCCTTTTGGCACAGAAAGGCACATTTAAACATTTCTCCTCAAGCCTTTGGTTTCATTCATTTCTTATTCTCTCTCAAAAACTTTATTTCTCTCTTACTTCACTTGGGCTTCCCTGTTGGCTCAGATGGTAAAGCATCTGCCTGCAGTGCGGGAGACCCAGGTTCAATCCCTGGGTTGGGAAGATCCCCTGGAGAAGGAAATGGCAACACACTCTAGTACTCTTGCCTGGAAAATTCCACGGACTGAGGAACCTGGTGGGCTACAGTCCATGGGGTCACAAAAAGTCAGACATGACTGAGCGACTTCACTTTCACTTTACTTAGAAAATAGATGAGGACATCCTCATTACACCATAAATATAAATCTTTTGACTTCCACAATTATCCTTTCCTTTCTTGGCCAATTTATAATGATAGAGGTGTTTTTAGAAAATGTACTTTCTAGGGGGGTTCTAATCATCTGCTTCAGGGTCTGTCCCCTTTCTGGTCTCTCATCTAAATTCCTTTCATATCCTTTGAGCTTAAATGTGCCCAACTCTCCCATCTTAAAAGAAACAAACAAAATCTCCACCTTTCCTTGGTAGTGTTTTATTGATTCCATTTCTGAAGTTCACCTTCCTCCTACTCTTCAGTCTGGCTGCTGAATCTGCCATTTTACAGAGACAACTTTAGCCACTGTAACCCCTAAATCCATGTCACCACATCCCCAGGAGTATGGTTGAACATTTTTCATACTAAGTTTCTCAGCAAAATTTAACACAGATAAACAAATATGACTTTCTTCAGTCACCTCTCCCCTTGTAATTCATGTTAGCAAGTTCTGCTGATTTGTCCCTTGCTGACTCATTTTTGATGTATCCTCATTCCTTCAATATTGTAGTTTCTCCAGGCTTGGTCCTAAGCCTTCTGTACCTTTCCATAGGTGATATAATCCATACTCATGGGTTCAGTTATTGATTGTATGCCAATCAATCTCATTTCTTGTTCTCTAGTCCAGGCCTTTCCAACGGCACACTTCATTTGAGTATTCACTGGTTTCTCAGTACAAGTTTTCCAAAGTGGAATTCAGTTTTTCTTTTGCCTTTTCCTGTTCCAGTGTCTGTCATCTCAATAGTGTCACTACTTGTGGCAGGAGGCAAAACTCAAAGATGTCCCCACTCAGGTGTACTGCCTTGTATAATCCCTGGGATTGTGAACATGAGGGCTTGTACTCCCATGGTTGAGTTATGTTATATGGCACAGTTGACTTTAAGTAAAGGAGATTATCCAGATGGACCTAACCTCACTATATGAGCCACTTAAAAGCAGAGAAGAAAGCATGAGAGGGATTTGGCACATCATCATTGGCTTGAAGATAGAGAAGGGCATGTGACAAGGATTGTGGATGTCTTCTAGGAGCTGAGAGCTGCACACAGAACAATGACCAGCCAGGATAAAAGACTTCAGTCTTACAAACTCCAGGAACTGGTTTACCAGTAAGAATGAGCTTAGAAGAGTATAGCCATATACTTCCTCATGGCCCTCAAACAAGAATTCAGCTTAGCCATTACCTTGATTTCAGCTTTGTGATACTTTGAGAAGAGATTACAGCCGTGCCATGCCTGGCTTCTAACCGACAGAACTATGAATGAATAAGTGTATACTGTTTTAAGCCACTAAGTTTTTGGTGATTTGTTGTGCAGCAGTAGAAAAGCAAACAGACACACACACGCACACACACACACACACAACTATTTGAGTCTTGAGGGTCAAAGAATTCCAGAAATCATTTTTATTTCCTCTAACTTGACATGGGTTTGATGCCTGGGTCCAGAAGATCCCCTGGAGGAGGGTATGGGAACCCACTCCAGGATTCTTGCCCGGAGAATCCCATGTTGAAATCCCCGAACTCCGAACTACCCTGGCAGTGCAGCGGTCAAGACTCTGAGCTCCCTCTGCAAACTGGAGGTTAGGGAACTAAGATCCCACATGCCATGCAGCACAGCCAAAGAAAAAACCCAGACCTCATAACTGATTTTGCCCTTTAAAAGCTGCTTGTTAAAAGGTCTAGAAAATAGTTCTCATGTTTACGGAAGAATTTAAGTAAATAAGTACATGCATGAGCCATTAGGTGACAAGGATAAATCTGCTAGAGGAATAAAGGCTTATTAAGGAAGTACCTGTAAGGGCTTCCCTGGTGGCTCAGTGGTAAAGAATCCACAGAGGAGTCTGGCAGGCTACAGTCCATAGTGTTGCACAGAGTCAGGCATGACTGGATTGACTTAGCATGCATGCATCCTCAAGCTCAGTTCGTGAGTCTTGCAGATTGTTTGTAATTTGAATCCACTCACTTTTGTTTATCCCCCTGCTACCATCTTAGTCTAAATCATTACTTTCTTTTGAATGGATGCCTGAAACACTCTCGTTATTTTTTGCCCCCAGTTCATATCTGCCTCAATTTAATCCATTCTTCACAAACCACTGATCACATTATGCTCTGCTCACTGCCTTCATCTCACCACTAGCAAGATGCTGTTGGTTACATTCTAAATGTTTCCCTGATCTGAGAGGCATGTGTATTACATCCCCTGTTGTTCCATCTAGTATCACCTTTTATCGCCACGTTCTCTCACCACCTGCACTGCTGCCTCGAACGCTTTATTCCAACTTCTAACTCGCGGTGCTGCTTTCACTGTCAAGGCCCGACAGTGAGCTTCTTTCTTCTATGAACCTTCTTCTCCCAGCTCTACCCTTGTGTAGCTAATTCATGGTCATTCCCAAGTCTTAGATTACATATCTCCTTATCAGGACAGCTTTCCTAATGTCCCATGATTAATGAACCTTCTGAATTTATTGTTTAGCGTTTGTGCTCTTAAGTACACTAAATGTGGCTTTCTTTTCAGTTCACCAGCACTCAGTAAAAGGCATTGTTAGTGAATATTTCTATATGTTACTTTAAGAAAAATAATTAAAATAAGTTGATAAATAACTGTAACCCATTTCAGAAGGAACCATATACTTCTCATATCTATTATTTTACAATGAGAATTGTACTACATAGATTTTCCTCATCACAGTTCCTTGAGTCATAGGAATGCACTCCAACCATGTTATATTCATCTATGTATTTCATAATAATTTAATATTTTAAATGATCTATTACTTCTGTTTGAGGTAATCATCCTTTATATTTTCTTCAGAGCCAGTATTCTTTATTTGTTACTTCACAGGCTCTGCAATATTACAAAAATCTGCTGGAAGTCTTCTTTAGTGCCAAATGTGTACTTCTTAATCCACATGGGAAACATTCAAAATGTGAACTCGGTTGTTCACCAAAAACAATAGTAAGTGGTACCAAATTGAAATAGAAACAAATAATACATCCTATGTCAGTAATGCATGTGGAAAGAGCAGAGTGAAATTATATACTTATCAAAGTTAATAACAAACTTTATATTTTTGGAAGTAACAAGACTGCTAATAATCATACCATTGCACAGAGCACAAGTGAGAAACAGATGTTTTTAAGTGAACATGCCTTATAGCGAAATTTACTAATAATATGTATATTAAAACATACCCTTGCTCCTCATTTTGCGCTTTTCCAGACTCTGTGTAGATCCTGTTTTTATAGCTGTCATAATGATTCAGAGAATAAATATTCAAATGCTCTAATGCTTATTATGATCGTTTGATGCTGACTTTTTGGAGTTACTTGAAATGCACCTTGGTATGCAGTTAATGCACTGTGCATGGAGATAAATTTGACACCATTTATGTTGTTGCTCAGTTGTGGCCGACTCTGTGACCCCATGGACTGCAGCACGTCAGGCTTCCATGTTCTTCCCCATTTTCTGGAGTGTGCTCAAACTCATATCCATTGAGTCAGTGAAGCCACCCAGCCATCTTATCTGCCTGTCGTCCCCTTCTCCTCCTGCCTTCAATCTTTCCCATCATCAGGGTCTCTTCTAATTATGAAAATTTTTACATTTTTAGTAGACCTTCAACCAAGTTTTATCTGTATCTCATAGTTTTTGCAAACGTTAGTAATATTTCTATTTTACTTAACATTATTTTTTGCATTCATCTTTTTTTTAAGCACACTGCTCTCACAGATAACTGAAAGCTCTTTGGATCTGTATACTATATAAAATTTTTAACACACATATGGGAAACAACTAAATTAAGATATTATAATTCGATTAGGAAACATGAAGAACTTTCTAATGTATTTTTAAGTCATTGTCCTTTGGTCATGCCAGAGAAAATGTTTAAAGCCTGGTATGAATTAGGAAGTAGTGCAATCAGCATGCACCCTGGAAACATCTGCTGAACTTATTCCAGTAAGTTAGGGATGCCATGTCTGTACTCCTTTCAACATTTGAATTGTTAAAATTTCTGTGGAGTGAGTCTCTGGACTAATTGAAAGTTTATTAAAGACTGCTGCTGTATTTGGATGAACTCCTACTCAGAGAGTTGTTCCATTTAAAAATGTTGAATGAGGTTAAATAGAGGAGCATTGCTATTGGAAGAAACATAAGTCAATCTATTCTTTGACAAATATTCTTTGTAAAGTTTTTATAAATGTAAATGTGATGGTCAAAGTATTTGCTTTTACATAGGCAGTTGGGAATACTTTCCACATTTCTTGAAAGAAGTTTTGAAAGTTGAGGGACAGGTTTTAAATCTAACCAAAAGATTATAATGAGATTAATCATCTGCCGAGGGCTGTGAAGTTTACTGAGTGTGTCTCACTAGGGGAAGACTGGAATGTAAGCCCGCATTTGCAGATGGTCTTGTGGTTACATGAATCTCATTTGGGCAGCTAGATCAGGAAGGCAGTGTAAATCAGATTCAAAACCTGCAAATATGCTTCTCCTGGTTCTGCATGGATTATCAAAGCTCTGGAAAGAGCAGAACAAGACTTTTTCATTATCATCTTGTGCAGTTTTGCTGTGCAGACCAGTCATGCTGACATACTGTATCACTCACTGATTTTTTTTTTTTTTACTATCTGACAACTAATTTGAGAAGGCTGACAAAGTTTTGAGAAAACCCTACAGTCTATTTCTATCCTGTATTTTGCTAGCAGTAATTGTATGTTCTTTATATTTACCTGGACTCAAAAGTGTATAAAGTTGTACTTCAACCCAAATTTTAATTTTCACAATTAAAGTTAGCAGTGTTTTCTGCAGTAATGCATTATATTTCTACTTATACCTAAATTTCTGGGCTTCTACTTTAAAACACTAAGTAGTTTATTGAAGTTTCAAACTACATTTTTATGTCTTCATAATTTAATTTTCTAAGTTTTATGTATTTGATTCTGATCATGTAGTACAAAATAAAGAAACGTAAAGTAATGAAATGGATTGCTTTGCCAACAAAGGTCCATCTAGTCAAAGCTATGGTTTTTCCAGAAGTCATGTATGGATGTGAGAGTTGAACTATAAAGAAAGCTGAGCACCTAAGAATTGATGCTTTTGAACTGTGGTGTTGGAGAAGACTCTTAGAGTCCCTTGGACTGCAAGGAGATCCAACCAGTCCATCCTAAAGGAAATCAGTGCTGAATATTCATTGGAAGGACTGATGCTGAAGCTGAAACTCCAATACTCTGGCCACCTGATGCGAAGAGCTGACTCATTGGAAAAGACCCTGATGCTGGGAAAGATTGAAGGCAGGAGGAGAAGGGGACAACAGAGAATGAGGTGGTTGGATGGCATCACTGCCTCGATGGACATGAGTTTGAGTAAGCTCCAGGTGTTGGTTATGGACAGGGAAGCCTGTCATGCTGCAATCCATGGGGTTGCAAAGAGTTGGACATGACTGAGTGACTGAACTGAAGTACCTCAGCTAATACTTAACACTAAGTACCTCACACACCTCACAATTCAGGTTGCACAACTGAGCAACTGAACTGAATTGAACTGAAAGGAATAAAATAGATAACGACTGTCAACAATTAATGGCGGCCCAGCACTAACCTTGAATATTTTCAAGTGGATATATTAACAGATTTCAGATCGTTAAAAATTAAGTGGGAAATGGCTAAATAGTCCTAAAATTAGAACTTATAATAGTTTTGATAGTGTCTATAAATTCTTTATTTAATCAGTGTGGGGTTAGATGGCTATGAACTAATTTTTTATAGGTTTATTGGTCACTAGTACAATTTGTTACAAAACAGACTAGCACTATTCCTTTTGCTTCTATGCCATGAAAGAAGTAGCCAAAGGACCCAGTTAGTCAACTAAAGAGAAAGCTAATGTACATGTTGATGAATTATAAGAGCAGTTTTACATTTAATTTAATTACATTTAATTTAATAATTTAATTAATAAATGTAATTTAATTATATTTACATGTAATTGCTTTAGATAAATAACGCATAGTATTCTTCCTTTGAAGACTTTCAATTTTAGTCAAATTGAAATAAGTAGTTGCATAGATTTTGGAGTATACCATTTGTGCTATAAGATGATCCTGGCACACTAACAGCATTTATTTTCAAACAATATGAACAGTTTCACGGTGCAGAAGACTTAATAGATTTTTTATAAGTCGGGTTTGTGGAGGTATAATTTACCTAGTAAAATTCACTTCTTTAGATTCATGATCGTGTTCGTTTTGACGAATACAGAGAGTCCATGTGCCATCATCACAATCAGGATACAGATGATTCCCGTAATTCCAGAGGGTTCGCACCTGCCCTGTTGTAGAGGCACCTTCCCCTGTGCCTACTGGCAACCACTGGATTTTTGTCTCTTCCAATAGTTTCCCCCGTGAGAATGCCGTGTAAAATGGAGCTACAGAACACTGAGCATTTTGAGTCTGGTTGCTTTCATTTAACATAATACATTAAAGATTTATCCACGTTATTGCATGTATCTGTGGCTTATTCATTTTGCTTACTGAGTAGTGTTACATTATAAAGATGTATCACAAAATGTTTATCTGTTTACTAGTTGATGGACATATAGACTATTTCCAGTTTATGGCAATTCTGAATAAAATTTATAAATATTAATATACATGTTTTTTTGTGATTGTGTTTTTATTTCCCTTGCAGAATACCTAGGAGAGGCAATGTTGGATTGTATGGAGTGAATGCTTAACTTTATAAAAATCTCTCAAACTGTTTTAAAAAATACCTGTGCCATCTTGTGTTTCCATCAGGAGTGTAAGAGTGATCTAGTTCCTCTGCTTTAGCAAGATTTAATGTCATTTAAAAATTTTGTCATTTTAGTAGGTGTGTGTATCTAGTTGTGATTTTATTTGTCATTCCTCAAATGAGTAGTGAGTCAAGTATCACTGTATGTAATTGTCATCATTGCATCTTTTTTTGGTGACAGGTCTGGTCAGTTTTGGCTAAAATTTTTATAAGGAAAGAGTTGTTTACCTTAGTGTTATTGAGGTTTAAGAGTTCTTCATTTAACCTGGATTCTAGTCCTCTATCAGATATATTTTCTGCAAATACTTTATCTTAGTCTATGGTTTATCTTGTCATTTTCCAGAAAATGTCTGAAAGAATGGACATTTTAAATTTTGATGAAGACAGTTTTAAAATTTCTTTTGTGACTCATGCTTTGGTGTTGTAGCTAAGAAATCTTTGCTTAATTCAAAACCACAAAGATTTTCTCCTATGCTTTCCTTTAGAAGAGTCTTAGTTTTAGAGTCTGTATTTAGCGTTAAGAGTTAATAATACAGCTTAAAATACAACACATTTCTTTTTTTGAAAAAAAAAAAAAGACCATTTGTTGAAATCAATTAGTATCCTTCTCCATGGAATAACCTTGACATTTTTGTCAAAAATTAATTGTTCATATATGTGAGTCTGTTTCTGGGCCATCTTCTCTCTTCAATTGATCTGCCTGTCTGTTCTTTTACAAATTCCATTTTCCTTTGATTTCTGTAGTTTTATAGTAAATGTTGAAATCAGGGCAGTGAATCGTCTAACTTTATATTTTTTTCAGAAATCATTTGGTTATTCAAATTCCTTTGCTTTTTCAAGTTCCTTTGCTTTCCCTATAAACATTAGAATTAGCTTGTCATTTTCTATAAATTTATGCAGAATTTTTATTATAATTACATTAAATGTAAAGTGTAATTTTGTAAGAGTTGACAATATTGAGTCTTCTACTCATGAACACAGTACAGATCTCCAGTTACTTACTGTGTTTGATTTTGCTAATGTCTGCTGCTGCTGCTGCTAAGTCGCTTCAGTCGTGTCCGACTCTGTGCGACCCCATAGACGGCAGCCCACCAGGCTCCCCGTCCCTGGGATTCTCCAGGCAAGAGCACTGGAGTGGGTTGCCATTTCCTTCTCCAATGCATGAAAGTGAGAAGTGAAAATGAAGTCGCTCAGTCGTGTCTGACTCTTAGCGACCCCATGGACTGCAGCCTACCAGGCTCCACCATCCATGGGATTTTCCAGGCAAGAGTACTGGAGTGGGGTGCCATTGCCTTCTCCTCTCTAATGTCTAGTATATACTTTTTAGAATTGTATTTTTTAAGGCATTGATGTTTTTGGTGCTAACATAAATACGCTTATTAAGTTTCCAAGTATTTTTTTGCTGGTATGTTAAAGTGCAGTTGATCTTCCTATATTGACATTAAGACCTGCAACCATGCTGGACTCACTTTTTAAATCTAATAACTTTTTGGAGGGTTTTTCAAGATTTTCTATGCACACAGTCACATCACTCAATAATGCGCTTTCATTTCTTCTTTCCTGTCTGTATGCTTTTTATTTTTCTTCTCTTCTTGCATTGGGCAGAACCTCTAGTGTGCTGAATAGAAGAGGTAAGAAAAAATGCTGGTCTTGTCATTCTTTCACCTTTAAGCATAAGGTTAGCTATAGGTTTGCATGGACGCAATTTGTTGAAAATTATATTGAGGAAGTGGCATTTAATGTCTAGTTTGCTTATCCTTTTTCCTTTTTTAATAAAAAATATTGGATTTTGTCAAATACTTTATCTTCATCTGTTGAGATCATTATATGGTTTTCGTTGAAAGTCTGTTGGTATGGTGAGGCATATTGCTTGATTTTTTTGATTTTTGAACCAAATTTGTATTTTTAGGATAAATCTTAAGTTATGAGGTATATATACTCTTTATATATTTCTATATATTTCTGTATTCAATTTGTTAATATTGAAAATTCTGCTACTATATTCAAGAGAGACATTTTTTACCATTTTTGTTTTGAATTTCATTTTTTTCTGTTCTCATTTTATTTATTTTCTTCTGCTTTTAATTTGCTCTTCTGTTTGTAGTTTCTGCCACACACCTTGATTCTGGGCTCAAAATGCCTTTGCTTTGGCCAGTGTGATACTAGAAAATGAAGTGAAAGTCGCTCAGTCATGTCCGCCTCTTTGTAACTCCATGGACTATAGCCACCAGGCTCCTCTGTCCATGGACTTTTCCAGGCAAGAGAAAACCCACTGGAGTGGGTTTCCATTTCCTTCTCCAGGGGATCTTCCAGACCCAGGGATTGAACCTAAATCTCCTGCATTGGAGTCCGATTCTTTACTGTCTGAGCCACAAAGGAAGCAAATTATTTTTTGGCCATGCCATGCAGCATGCAGAATCTTAGTTCCTGACCACATATTGAACCTACATTCCCTGCAGTAGAAGCTGAGTTTTAACCACTGGACCACCAGGGAAATGTGATGAAAGCATAACCTGGAAAAAATGTTTCCATGTTTCTGCTTTTATACTTTCCTCTGTAATCACCATGAAAGCTGCCTGGGGCAGCTTTCTAGACGATGAGATGCATAGAACACGTTGCTGAGATCTCCTAGTCAAAGCTATATTACCTAGTCTACATCTGACTAAACTCTCATGTCAAAAACATTTCAGTAGAACTACCCAGCAGACTGGCAAACTTAACAAACAATGACAAACAAGTGTTATTTTAAGCCATTTGTTTCCTCTTGGTTATCTAGCTGTTCTTGTGCTTGCGTCTCTGTAATCCCCACAAAAACATAGCTGGAGTTACATGCTGAGAATATCTCCAGCTAGCCTGCAGATCAGAAAGTTAAAAGAACAGCACAGTTGCCACAACCAAGATCATCCTATCCCAGCTGACCTACAGTTGATCTGAGATGCAGGAGTGAGCCCAGCCTAGACTATAAGAACTTCCCAGCCTACCCCAGCCTCAAATGCTGACCTGAGATCTATGAGCTACTTAAATTGCTATTGTTTTAACCTCATAAGACCATAGCTTTTGGGGGTGTTTTGTTATGTAGTATTTTGTAGCAACAGATTACTGATGATACAAGCTAATTGTCATTTGTTCTGTGTTAAAACATGATAACTATTGCAAAGAAAATGATAAAGGATTGTCCTACATTTTACATGATTTCTATAAAGCAGTAAAGAAAGAAAGGGATGGTCAACAGCAGGGATGGTTGACTTGGTCTAATGATATCTTTCTTATCACTCTGCTTCCAAAACTGAGAGAAGCTACAATGCAGATTTTAATGACATAAGGGTTACAAAATGTAGTGTTCACATTTTATTAAATCTTGTAACATCTCTAATTCATCATTTCTGGTATTTGTCATTTCAGTGTTTTTAGTATTTTACTAATAATAATTGTAATTCTTTTTTGGATACAATTTTTATTCTCCTGGAGGAACACATACTTTCCATGGAAATACATTTGCAGTTTGATAATGAGAACCACTGGAAAAACAGGCCAGGCATGCAGTAATTTACCTGTAGGCAATTATTCTGGGACATAGTTTAACAGAAATTGAGAAATTCTTACAATACAAAATGAATTCCATCTCCCTAAATTTGCATAGAAAGCATAAGATTAAGCTTTCCTTCTGATTAGATTCTTTGCAAAAAGGCTCTTTCTCCAAAAATGTTAGCAAATGTCATAATACAAAAAGGTGGTTAGAATGTAGGAACTCAGTTGCAGAGTTTAGCTACTGCATCTCATTTTTATGTAATGATACTATTATTAATAATTGCAAGAACTTTTAACTTATTTGCATAAGAGAAAAATCTTTGGGAAAATGTAAGTTTAAAGATTTTTTGTTTAATTTTGAAGCTCAAATTGTGTATTTGCTTCTTTTTCTATTTACTGTATGAGCCAAAAATAAACTGAAAAAAAGGATCAGTTTCTTTTTATCTTTGGTGTCAAACAGCTATGTTTTGACAAATTAAATTAATTCTATACATTGTATTAGACCTGGCCTTTCTAAACTTTGTTCCTTATGCAAAGTTATTTCTATTTTACATATGCAAATTTTGGTAAACGCCTAGTTTCCTTTTCCTCATACTATTTTATGTGGATCATTATTCTCTGAAAATTCTTTGCAGGCTTACTGGATGAGCATAGCAAAAGCATTGTGGGTGGTGTGTTCAGTGTTGCTGATATTAAAAGCACAGGATCATATTGTAAAGGAATTTGACTTCAAAGGAAAAGTCCAGTGAAGATTAAGTTGCAAGATCTGGGTTTGAATCACAGCTCAAAATTTTACTAGCTGTGTAATAGTTGGAGATTGACTTAATTTCTCCCATTCCTCAATTTTCTGATATGAATATGGGTATAATGGAGATATCCTTTTCAAAGGATTAGTTTCAAGGTTTAATAAGGCAGGATTTAACCTCTTCTGCTAGATTCAAGGTGGGTGGCTGGGGCAATGGTAAGATGCTGGAACTTTAAGAGCCTGGGAGGGCAAGAGAGCTGCATTGACCACAGAGCAGGGAATAACCAGAGGAGTCAAGAGTAGTCACAATTAGGGACAGGAAACAGAAAGCCTTTGTGAAATATTCAGTAACAACAGTAATAAAAGAAATAATGCCAATGTGCCAAAATTTAAATAAATCAAATATATTTTCCCATTTAATCCTCACAAAAATCTCATGAGGTGGATAGTACTATGCAATGAGAAAATTGAGTAAGAAAAATGAAGTTTATCTCACAGCTATCAAGTGGTGGATATGAAATTTAACCCAAGAAAAACTCAATTTTGCAATGACCCCAGAGTGAATGCTTTCAGCCACAGTGCTATCCCGACTTCATACAAATACAGAGAGGTTCAGACAGAGAAGAAAACCTGAGCCCAGTCAGAAGTGAACAAGTAGGATTAGCGTTTTAAGTAGGTAGGATTAAGTGCCCATCCATTTATTCATTCGATTATAGATTCAACACATATTTATATGTATTATAGCATTTTAAGTAGGTAGGATTAAGTGCCCATCCATTTATTCATTCGATTATAGATTCAACAGATATTTATATGTATTATAGGCTAAGAATAAAGCTGGGAGAGAAAAACAAAAAATGGAAAATGTCCATGGCCTTATGGAACTGCATTCAAGTGGAGGAGACAGACACTAACCGGGGAGGTATTTTCATTTCAGAGGGTAGTAAGTATTAAACGTAAAATACAGGAGTGAAAGGGTTGGAGAGGGGCTATACTATAGGGTGATCAAGGAAGGCTTCTCTGAGGAGATTCGCATTTGTTCTGAGTCTGAATTGTAAATTCTGAGTAAATCAGAATTTACTTTACTGAAAAGTAAAACCCTTGTATTGAAAGGGTTGTGAGGAGACCTTTAGCAGAGGGAACATCAAGTGTGAATCCCTGATGTGAGAACAAGGCAATAAATGTGAAGCGCTGGGGCTGAGGAAACAAAGAGCTGAAAATCGGCAGGGCCAGGGTGTGGTGTGCCAGTGGGAGCCCTACAGAGAGTCCTGGGGATACGTGAGGAGAAGAGTCAGGCCGTTTGTTGTGATGGTCTTGAGGGGGAGTTTCTGCCATGGCTGGGAGGGACTGTTAAAGGTGCTCACGCACCTTAGAAGCAACCTTAGAAGGTTTAAGAGTTGCACTGACATAAGTATGTTATCCAAGTCGTAAGAAGTATGGTATCAAAAATCACTTGTTTACTTCTCATGCCTTATTTATATTTTTGACAAACATCTATTACCTAAGTAAAATGAAGTGGACATTATCTTTAGATGCCACTGCCAATGAAGTGCCTGATGCTGGGCAAGTACTGGAATTTCTTTCCATCTTAGTCTTCTCACCTGGAAAACAGCAGCGGGCAGGGTTTGGATTGCCTGTTCTCTAAAGTTCCTTCACAACCAAACTTCTGTTTTCCAAGTTTCTGAGATCAAGACAGACAACCGAATTTACCTCCAGAAAATTCATTTATTTTTTCTTTACTGAATAAAAAAAAAAGTTAATGCTCACAGCTCTCAAGACAGCAGAGGGAGTGGATATTGCCACAAAGTACAATGGACACACAAACATATTCTATTAATTGTAAACTTCTTCCGCATCTTATGTTTTGGTTTACCAAATACTCCCTTTTATTCCAGAAAGCAAGGTGTGCACAAATTTATCTGGGAGCCTCTGATACATCAATCACTTTTGTTTCTTCCTCAGCGTGATGTCATGTGGGTTTACCGGCCTTCCCCTCTGCTTTGTTCCACTTACCTGTCATTTGGTTGTTGGTTTGTTATTAACAGGCCCTTGATGACAAGGAGCCCTACCTTTGCTGGGGACATAAAACTGCACAATTTCTATCACAGGGAATTAAACCTCTGAAAACCTGCCACCTTCACCAAATGGAGGATTAAAAAAAGCTTTAAAAGTGAGTTCCCATTGATTAGATAGAGGATAGTTAGGCCTTTATTTATTTTAAAAGTCACCTTTGACAGAGTGTCAGAATATTTGGTTAAACTTCAGGTATGCCCATCAGATACTAATTTGAAGCTTGTTTTTAAAGAAGAGGGCTTTGGTTTGTTAGGTGTTGAAGAACACAGTGGCATCTGCAATGTCATACCCTTCTCCCAGAAGGATCTCCTTTGGAGTGAATTGCATTTCTGAGAAGCTACCTCTTGTTGGAATTGATTTAGCTCAGTAGGAGACCTGTTAGTATTCTTGGTAGTTGCTTAGCACTGTGGTGTTCTGTGAGGACTGGTCCTGCAGCAAATTTTCTCGTGAAAGTGGGTTCCAGTGTTTATATAGCTGGAGTGTATCATCCATTCACTTTCAACTGGGGCACTAAGCATTGAAAGATAGCAGTGTTCCTGAATTTTACTTTGGTTGTATTATCAGTGTATATCATAGTCAACTGTATTTGTTAGCAAATCAGGTTGGCGGGTTCTTGGGAAATTAAATCCAATTTGGAATTTGAATAAGTCTTATTTTTTAACACTTTTTAAAACTTCTTCCCAAGAATTAGCCACACTAATTAGCCACACTAATCACACTGTGATTTAGTGCACACCCCACCCCCCTTCTTTACCACTCCCTTCCCTGGGAAGCCCACGTGGTGCTAGTGGTAAAGAACCCACCTGCCAGTGAAGGAGACATACAAGAGACATGGATTCGATCCCTAGGTTGGAAAGATCCCCTGGAGGAGGGTGTGACAACCCACTCTAGTATTCTTGCCTGGAGAATTTCATGGATAAAGGAGCCTGGTGGGCTACAGTCCATGGGGTTGCAAAGAGTTGGACATGACTGAAGCAACAAAGAGTCAACGCCACCTGGGAAAGGCAGATCTCCAGGCCTGTTCACTGGTTTGATCTGCAGGGCCTCTGGCTTTCCTACCATCTTCATTGAGAACACAGATGTTGTACTCAGAAGTGCAGAGGAGTAATATTCTGCCTTGATAAGAGGACTTTGAGAGCCAGCAGATAAATATTTTCTCCTGGCTGGTCTGTTCTGAGTGCAATAGTTCTTATGGCCTCTCTAGAGACATCTGCAAGCAATCAACTCTTCAGCTTCATAATATCTCCCTAACATTTACTTTTTCTTTCTGTTTCATCTTCTTTTCCTGTTTACTCCTACTTGTCTTGCTTTTTATTCCCCAGTAAAATGTAAGGACCATATGCTATTGTTTCAGGCTTATTTTCTAGGGAACCTAGCCTAAGATACTCCCACATTTGTGTTTCTATCTTACTCTGCTGTGTTGCAAAGCCATGTATCCAGTATTCAAGTGTCTGTGTGGTTTCTTCATTTGGACCTCTTATTGCAACTCAAAGCCTAGGATCCAAAACACTCCCTTCAACCTTCCAACAACTATAACATTTCTTTTTTCAGTGTTCCTATCTTAATAAATTATGTTCTCAAACATCCAATTGCTGGAACCTGGGAATCATTATTATTTTGCTGCTTAATTTCATATATACGCTCAGTCATGTCCAATTCTTTGTGACTCCATGGACTGTAGCCCACCAGGCTCCTCTGTCCATGGAATTCTACAGGCAAGAACACTGGAGTGGGTTGCCATTTCCTTCTCCAGAGGATATTCCCAACCCAGGAATCAAACCTTGGTCTCCTGCATTGGGGACGGATTGTTTACTGTCTGAGCCACCAGGGATGCCCATAACTAGTCCTTGGCAATGGCAGCCCACTCCAGTACTCTTGCCTGGAAAATCCCATGGATGGAGGAGCCTGGTAGGCTGCAGTCCCTGGGGTCGCTAAGAGTCGGACACGACTGAGCGACTTCACTTTCAGTTTTCACTTTTATGCATTCTCCAGGCAAGAACACTGGAGTGGGTTGCCATTTCCTTCTCCAACGAATGAAAGTAAAAAGTGAAAGTGAAGTCGCTCAGTCGTGTCCGACTCTGCGTCCCCATGGACTGCAGCCTACCAGGCTCCTCCGTCCATGGGATTTTCCAGGCAAGAGTACTGGAGTGGGGTGCCATTGCCTTCTCCAACTAGTCCTTAATCACTATGAAATCTATTTCTTAAATATCTCTAGTCTGTTCATGCATATTTATCTCTACTGCTGCCACAGTAATTCAAGTACCATCAGCTCCTACCCTGACTATTGTAGTAGTTTCTAAATTAGTCTTCCTGAATCCATGCTTGTGTCCTTCAATTTATTCTCCAAATGGTAGCCCAAGTGCTTTTATAAATAGGAATGGCATCTAGTATATCCTATCTACAAGCCATCATTAGCTTCCTCTTGCCTTAGAATAAAATCTTAAGTCCTTATTATGCTGTCCAGGGCCTGACATGGATATGGACTCAACACATAACATTGTCTCACCTTTTCTTCCTTTCCTTCTTGCTCTCCATACTCCAGTCACACCAACTTCTTTTGGTTTCTCAATCAAATATGCTTTCCTTCATCAATATCTTCATAATCCCTTCATCTATAGCTTCACCCTGAAATATTTATCCCCATCACATATATCTGGATAATGCTTATAGCTCTTTCAGATCTCAGGTTAAGTGCTAATTTATTTGGAAAGAGTTGATGAGCTTCCAGTCTGTATTCCATGTGTTCACGCTCTGTCGCTCAGTTGTGTCCGATGCTTTGCAACCTCATAGACTGTAGCCTGCCAGACTCTGCTGTCCATGGGATTCCCCAGGCAAAAATACTCGAGTGGGTTGCTCTTTCCTCCTCTGGGGGATCTTCCTGACCCAGGGATCAAACCTGCACTTCCTGCATTGGCAGGTGGATTCTTTACCACTGAGCCACCTGGAAAGCCCTTTTAAAGGGAATATGAGACAGAATTTCTACAAGAGTCTCAGGAATGTATGTACATAATCAGGTATGCAGTCGTCATCATAAAGCTTTTATATGTTAGGTCTGAGGAAATGCTTCTTTTTGTTGGGTGTTTCTGTTAGAGATTGTTAACTCCCATATCATACCAAACTTGTTATTTGTATTACTTATCATACTTTGGATCATTTGCTTAGTTTCTATATTTGCAGCTAGCATGTAAAGTTCATATTATCAAAGACTATATTTTGTTCATTGCTATATTCAGACTAACTAAAAGTTGTTCTCCATCCTGTTCCCTCTGGTCATGCTGCCACTGTTTGATGGGGGCAAATAAAAGAAAAGATTGAATGCTAGGCCAGGCAGCTAAAACTTGGAGAAATTTAGGTACTCATAAAAGCTACCACAAGAATTAGATCTGACATTACCTAGGACATCTTTTGATTTGCTTTGTTTTACTTCGTTTCATTTTTTATTTCATTTTTGATGGGCTGAAGTGACACTTGGGATAGATGAGTTCATCTTGAGGTCAGAAGAATCAGAGCAGAAGAAGAAACCAAGATAAAACTCCAGCTTGCCAGCTCAATGCACTCTTTTAAAATTTTAACTCAAAGCATTCTCCCATCTGATTTTAGCATCTCAGCCATCATCCTTCTTGCAAACTCTTCCTTACTTCCACTCCAGTTCCTCCCTCTTTCAGTGTTTCATAAATGTTAAAGCTATACTGTCTTTTTCTGTATCATTCTTGCATCTCTATCTTGCTCAGTGAGATAAGCTCCTTTGGTTTTTTTTTTTTTTTAATTTTATTTTATTTTTAAACTTTACATAATTGCATTAGTTTTTATTGTTCAAATAAAACCATTTCTCTAGGATTTTATTTCTCAGTAAAGTGAAAGGACATATGCTTTTGTTTCAGGCCTTTTTTTCCCCCAGGGAACCTAGCCTAAGGCATTCCCAAATTTATATTTCTGTTTACTCTTCTGTACTCCAAAGCTATATATCTAATATCACACTGTGTTCTTGGTTTTCTCCACTTGGACTTGTAACTGCAACTTAAGCTGCTCCAGAACACCTTCATTCTGTCTTTAACCATAGAACAAAAGATACAGAATGTTAAAAATATCTGACTCTAAACAGTACCTTTTAAATGGTCCTTTTCCCATTTATATTAAAGATATTATTTCTTTTAATTTCTGTATGATTACTGCTAATTGCCATTTTGCATATTGTCTTACTGTAAATAGTATTTGAGAATAAATGCATGTATATAATATTCAGTGATGATGAAGTAATAGAATCCCTATCAGAATGAAATAGCCCCTTGTCCCCTTCTTCTCTTCAGTTCAGTTACCTATTACTAACTGCAGATCTTCTTGGGTTTTATGAAGTTAAATCAAGTTATGTAGTAATGTAGAACAAAACTGCTGAGGTATTTTCCACATTGATAACTTTGTTTGATAGTGAAATTTATTATCTTGGTATATTTTCTCTTTTTTCCTTATAATTTCACATGTGCTCCTCTCAAAGTAATCTAATAAGTCAAAGATGACAGTCCTCAAAGATATAAGGGAAATATTCTTTAATACATAGTATGCTCAAATAGTAAAGGATCTACGCACAGTGCAGAAGATTCCTGCCCCCTTCCCCGGTTGGGGAAGATCCACTGGAGAAGGGAATGGCAACCCACTCTAGTATTCTTGCCCAGAGAATCCCATGTATAGAAGAACCTGGCGGGCTGCAGTCCATGTGATCACAAAGAGTCAGACATGATTGTGCGACTAACATTTTTCTATAATATAAATCCTTGTAAGAACCTTAGTGATATATAGTGGAGCAATTTGTGAATAGTCAGGACATGGGTAGGATGGGGGAAACTGAAAGGGAGCAGGTCTTGATGGAGTATAGAGAAACAAGAATTCTGGTTTTTACATTTTAAGATTGAGAAACCAATTCTATGGAGAAATATTGCATAAGAAGTTAGATAATTGAGGTGAATGTTCTTGGGAAAGCTGAGAGCTAAAAGTATACATTAGGGAATTGTTGGCAAATAAAATTGGCTTTTGAGGTCATAGGATTTAATTTTTCCATTTAGAGCATGAATGTAGTTAGAGGAAGGTCTAAGATTTGAACCCTAGAGCCTCCTGACACCTAGACATCAGGGAGAGAAGGAATATCTAGAAAAGGATACTAGGAAGAAGAGATCAGTGAGGTGGAAGGAAAACCAAAAGTAATAAAAAAATGTCCTGGGAGTAATGATAAGTAATCTGCTATGTTACACGCAAGCTGATGGATCAGGTAAAGGGAGGAATGAGAACTGGATCCTGGATTTTTCCAGCTGGAGGCTGTGGGTGATCTGGGAAAGTTTCAGTGGAGTGATGGAGGTGTTCGTATGATTGGAGAGTGTTCATGAGATAACAGGGGAGGAATACCTGAGGACGGAAAGAATAGGATGCTCTTTAGGTTTTCATCTAAAGGGGTTCAGAGAAAGAGATGGTAGCTGGAGGGGGAAGTATGACTAAGAGAGGGTTTTGTTCATAGTTTCAAAAACAAGGAAATAATGTACACATTATGAAATTTACAGATCTTAAAAGTACAGTCCACTTGATAGGCGTGTGTACAGACACACACTCCTATCAAGATATAAACTTTTTCTATCAGCCCAGATATTTCCTTCTGCCCATTTCTGTCAGGGATAATTGCTGTTCCACTCACCATCATCAACTACACACGAAGCAACAATTACTCTGATTCTGTCACACAGAATACTGTTGCCAAGTCCGGGAGTTAATAGGAATGGAATCACACGGTATGTCCTATCTTATATCTGTCTTATTTCAGAATGCTTTTGAGATGCATGGTGCTGTATGTACCAATAGATCATTTCCTTTTAATTATTGAGCAGAATTCAGTATATATTGCGTGTATCATAAATATTGATGACCATATCATACATTGTTTCTCCATTCTCCTACTCATAAATCCTTACATTGAAGTGGGTTTTCTGTGGTCATGAGAAACTTATTCCATTACTCTAATAGCTCTTATTGGTAAATAGTTCTGTCTTGCATAGAGGAAAAAAATTCATTTCACTACAACTTCTTAACCACTCATCCTAGTTACATGCCATGAACCCAAATGGAAAAAATTATTTTCCTCATGTTTCCTCATCCAGTATGAGCTTCCTCAGTTCTTTCAAATGTTTTTGATATAGCATGCTGCTGCTTCATCACTTCAGTTGTGTCCGACTCTGTGCAACACTATAGACTGCGTCCTGGCAGGCTCCTCTGTGAGATTCTCTAGGCAAGAGTACTGGCAAGATCCTCCTCTAGGGAATCTTCCTGACCCAGAGATCAAACCTGGGTCTCCTGCGTTGTAGGCAGATTCTTTACTGCTGAGCCACAAGGGAACACCCTAATATAGCATCAGTTCAGTTCAGTTTAGTCACTCAGTCGTGTCCAACTCTTTGCGACCCCATGAATCGCAGCACGCCAGGCCTCCCTGTCCATCACTAACTCCCAGAGTCCACTCAGACTCACGTCCATCCAGTCGGTGATGCCATCCAACCATCTCATCCTCTGTCATCCCCTTCTCCTCCTGCCCCCAATCCCTCCCAGCATCAGAGTCTTTTCCAATGAGTCAACTCTTCGCATGAGGTGGCCAAAGTACTGGAGTTTCAGCTTTAGCATCATTCTTTTCAAAGAAATCCCAGGACTGATCTCCTTTAGAATGGACTGGTTGGATCTCTTTGCAGTCCAAGGAACTCTCAAGAGTCTTCTCCAACACCACAGTTCAAAAGCATCAATTCTTCAGTGCTTTCTTCACAGTCCAACTCTCACATCCATACATGACCACAGGAAAAACCATAGCTGTGACTAGACAGGCCTTTGTTGACAAAGTAATGTCTCTGCTTTTCAATATGCTATATAGGTTGGTGATAACTTTCCTTCCAAGGAGTAAGCATCTTTTAATTTCATGGCTGTGGTCACCATCTGCAGTGATTTTTGCCTATGACCCTTCAAATCATCTAGGTTTTGCTCCTGAAAATGTGATGATGTATGTCCCTTGAAGTGGTAGTGCTAAGACTAATAAATATTAGTAATTAAAGAAACCAGATATAATTTGGTCAATAAAGAGATTGGAACTATCACCACTTCTTCTACCTGCTGCTGCTGCTAAGTCACTTCAGTCGTGTCTGACTCTGTGCGACCCCATAGACGGCAGCCCACCAGGCTCCCCCGTCCCTGGGATTCTCCAGGCAAGAACACTGGAGTGGGTTGCCATTTCCTTCTCCAGTGCATGAAAGTGAAAAGTGAAAGTGAAGTCGCTCAGTTGTGTCCGACTTTTAGCGACCCCATGGACTACAGCCCACCAGGCTCCTCCATCCATGGGATTTTCCAGGCAAGAGTACTGGAGTGGGGTGCCATTGCTTTCTCTGCTTCTTCTACCTAGTATATTTTTAATGTAGCCTAGAATCACATTAGGTTTCTCTCAGCCACATAATTTATTTTAAAAATTTGAGATTATCTTAAGTAATTGTATTTGAATGCATTTTCTTATTATATCTCCTAAGTTACAAAATTTTAAGTTAGTTTCTTTGAGCAAATAGTGATCCTTTGCCTTTATCCCTGCTAAGCTTTTTTAGATTGATCGAATTGTTCCAATGGGTTGAGTCATTTTCAGAATCATAATTATCTTACACAATGTGTTTTTTGTATTGCTCGATGTTATATATGTAATTACTACTCCGTGAATATACTTAATCAAAATCACTGACAAAAATATTGTACACACTGTGTGGTACTAAGGTTAAACCCTTTGATACACTTAAATGATTTTCTCAAGATTCAATTCAATCTCTGTTTAGTTCAGTTCAGTCGCTCAATCGTGTCGGATTCTTTGCAACCCCAGGAACCTCAGCATGCCAGGCCTCCCTGTCCATCACCAACTCCCAGAGTTTACTCAAACTCATGTCCATTGAGTCGGTGATGCCATCTAACCATCTCATACTCTGTCGTCCCCTTCTGCTTATGCCTTCAATCTTTTCCAGCATCAGCGTCTTTTCAAATGAGTTAGCTCTTCGCATCAGGGGGCCAAAATATTGGAGTTTCAGCTTCAATGTCAGTCCTTCCAATGAACACCCAGGACTTATCTCCTTGAGGATGGACTGGTTGGACCTTCTTGCAGTCCAAGGGACTCTCAAGAGTCTTCTCCAACACCACAGTTCTAAAACATCAGTTCTTCGGTGCTCAGCTTTCTTTATAGTCCAACTCTCACATCCATACATGACTACCGGAAAAACCATAGCCTTGACTAGATGGACCTTTGTTGACAAAGTAATGTCTCTGCTTTTTAATTTGCTGTCTAGGTTGGTCATAACTTTCCTTCCAAGGAGTAAGTGTCTTTTAATTTCATGGCTGCAATCACCATCTGCAGTGATTTTGGAGCCCCCCAAAATAAAGTCAGCCACTGTTTCTACTGTTTCTGCATCTATTTCCCATGAAGTGATGGGACCGGATGCCATGATCTTCGTTTTCTGAATGTTGAGCTTTAAGACAACTTTTTCACTCTCCTCTTTCACCTTCATCAAGAGGCTTTTTAGTTCTTCTTCATTTTCTGCCATAAGGGTGGTGTCATCTGCCTATCTGAGGTTATTGATATTTCTCCCGGCCATCTTGATTCCAGCTTGTGCTTCTTCCAGCCCAGCACAATTTCTGTTAAGCACACTTTATTGTAAGCCTTCAAACAATTTCAAATTCGGTCATTTATACTCTTAGTTTATACACATTTCTTTAGTGTATCCAGTGAAAGATGGTGCCTTTTTGGTGTCCAGGTTCATGATTTCTGAGCGTCCCTCTATGCTACCTCTTGAGCATCCTTGAAAAGTAAACAAGTAGAATTGTTCTTAGAATCAGCAAACTGGCTTCTGCTGACCAGGAGTTACTTATTCCAAATGCTAAGGAATGTTTTAAAAAAGTATATGTTTTAGAATTTAACCAAACGACATGGTATATGAACAGCCTTCATGTTGTAGTGAAGATAATGGAAAGGCTTTGAATAAAAACAGACCTGATTTCAAATGCCAGCTATATGACCTTGAGCAAATAATTTGAGTTTTCTTTTATCTTCAGCTCTAGAATTGGGATAATCATTTCTACCTGTCAGTATTCCATTCAGAGTAAGTAGTAACGGGATGCAGGGTGAATGTCTGATACATGTGCTTGTTCTGTTTTTATCTGTGTGTGTCCCCACGTCCTTGGTTTTGCACATGCTTCAGGGGCCACCAAGGGAGCATAGAGTCTGTGAGGCTGCTTAGGACTTTATAGTTGGATTTATTTAGGATGCAGGACCTAAACCTTTTAAAAGCAATTTCCTAGACTCTACACTTGACCACCCTCACTTAATTTTTGAACCTCTGTTTCCTTATACCAATACTTGTTCTATGGTTTTCAAACTTACTTGTTTTTAATGTTCTTAATACTTTTGTCTAGTGATTGTCATTTATTTTTATATGTACCATGAGCCAAACTTAGTAGTTCATATTTTATTACAAATAGGATGTACTTCAGATAACATAGCATATGCTTGTTTTGGTTCTATGGTAGAAAGAAAAATGCAGAGTTCCTACACCATTAAGTTCTTGTCACCTTAACACAAAGTAATTATTTCAATAGTTTTAAACCATTAGGCCCATGGGAAATGATGAAAACTTTTGGTAGAATTTCATATGAAATTACTTAGAATTGCATGCGTCTTTCCCTTATGGATTCTCTACTTAATTTGTACTAAAATCTTTACTGCGTTGGTCAGATTTGAGACCTTGTTTAAATAATAATGTTAATAATAGCTATTAATTATTGAGAGACAACTTATAATAATTTCTCATAATTTACCTGATGTAATTCAATGAGAAAACCTATGAGGTGATTACTCATTTATTCTCATTTTACAAAATAGAAAATTGAAGCACAAACTGTTAAAGTGACTTTCCCATGTTCATATAGCTTGTAAGTGGTGAAGCTGGGATATGAATTCAGACTCTGAAGGTTAGCCTTATTTGCTACTGTTAAAAGTAGTGAAAGAAAACGTTTTCCAAAATAAGATATAATTAGGAAGAAAAATTGTGGTTGGAAGCAGGTATAACAGCTATGGAGTAAATTTGCATGGATCTCTGTTTCCATGAAGAACTGGCTCCCAAAGCTGACTCACGTGGTCTGGAATTTTAGCACGTGTGCATCCATACGCCATGCTTTATACACTGGGCTATGGTTCTGTCCTGGTAAAGGAGGAGTGCTCCCTGGCTTCTCCTAACATCCATGGATGGAGCCAATATCCTCAGACGCTAATTATGAATGAAACTATCCACCAACCCTTCCTAGTGACAGGAAGGTGGAGAGCAAAGACAGTATCACACACCCATTTGGGACACCCTTACAAAGTATAAAATCCATGTATGGTTTATTTCACAAGACTGCCCAGAAATTTCGTGAAATTAGTCCAACGTAGTTCAAGAGTGGGCTGCTTATTTGTGGCAATGGTTGAGGACCTTTGGAGTCCAGATCCAGTATTGCAAATGTTACCCATCAGCCGTGGGTATAAAGGAGACATGCCTTTTCCATGATTTACCCTTCTGTCTTCAGATTAAAGTCTCTATGAACTTGAATTGCAGACATGTGACCTTATTAATGTGGGTCTTACTTTGCCAGCATAGGTGGCCACTTGACATAGGCCCGTTATGATAGTCTACTTGAATATTTTGTCATATATTCACAACTGCTTGTGTGGTGTTGCTCTTGTGGGCTTTTTACCCCCATTCCCAATACACACATACCCCCTCCCTCAACACACACACACATCAGATCAGATCAGATCAGATCAGTCACTCAGTCATGTCCGACTCTTTGCAACCCCATGAATCGCAGCACGCCAGGCCTCCCTGTCCATCACAAACTCCTGGAGTTCACTGAGACTCACGTCCATCGAGTCAGTGATGCCATCCAGCCAATCTCATCCTCTGTCGTCCCCTTCTCCTCCCGCCCCCAATCCCTCCCAGCATCAGGGTCTTTTCCAAGGAGTCAACTCTTCACATGAAGTGGCCAAAGTACTGGAGTTTCAACTTTAGCATAATTCCTTCCAAAGAAATCCCAGGGCTGATCTCCTTCAGAATGGACTGGTTGGATCTCCTTGCAGTCCAAGGGACTCTCAAGAGTCTTCTCCAACACCACAGTTCAAAAGCATCAATTCTTCGGCAGAGTAAATGTAGTCATGTAGGCTCCAAGTTGAAGCCATAACATTTATGGTAGAGTCAACTTGCTTGTGAATCCCATTCCAAATAAAAGAAATCAGTAAGGCAAGTGGTTCCTTTGTTTCCATTCAGTCAGGTAAGCTGTGCAGGGATTTTAAAGGCTCTTTATCTTGCTAAGTATTCCTTTATGACACATTTCTGAGTGAATTAAATTACATAAAGGGAAGGATTTATTTCCCATGCAGATCACTATTTGAGTGAAGTGCTCAGTGCAGCCCTACTGCACATCAGATATGTGTGTGTTTTCACAAGGTTAAATTTTTATAGCAATCAGTATGAAATGCAAGTTGAGACTTCCTGCTTTACTAGAAATGTTGTATACTTATTTCCTTTTACTTGGTGATTTGTCAAGATAGAGGAAGAAGGGATCAAGTATTTTGAGGACAAAATTGAGCCTATAGTAACAGGCATTGCAACAACTCACCATTTTACAGATAGTAATAGCTTATCCTATGCTTTGATGGATGAATTAATCACAAAATACTAAATATCAAAACACATTAAAGAAGAATAATCTCTTATTTGGTTTGATGTGATGATGAAAATTCTATTTAAATCATTTCACCCAGTGAAAAGTAGTAGATCTTATAAAAAAAATTTTGCTGGTTTGCTATTGGGTGGTGCAAAGTTGTGGATTTGTTGAAATCATGTATTCCCTATGCACTGAGTCTGTTGTGTCATTTGTGAGTGATGTTCAGGTGGGCTAAATTATACACTTACATTAGATTAGGTTTTATGTGTAAAATGCCTCAGAAATAGGAAAATATTAAATTTCATGAAGGAATATATGAAGATTCTAGATTTTCAGCCATAAAGATATGAAAATAGATTTCCACTAAAAAAGAAAGAAAAAAAAAAAGGAAATGCTACAATTTACCATAATTAGAAAAATTAGATGTCTCTTGCACTTAACCAGTAGTTAGCAAGATCAAGAGTCAATTTGAAAAATGATGTGACAGTAAGGAAAAAAATGTCTTTCTTGCTATGGCTTATGTAAGGATTCTATTCTCTTTTTTTTCTCTCTGCTACTCTCAGTATGCCACCCTGAAGCCTCCATAATACATTCTCTGATCTGTGCAGACTCAGTACAGAATGATTTGGCTGCTTTGAATGGGTCTTCTTCTAGAAAGGAGACACCGTCAAAGTGGGTAAAAATGAAATATGGAAGGGGCTGGGTGAAAGGAGATTCTGGGTCCTATGGAAAGCTTTTATTTTAGCAGGCAGTAACCATGTTCAGGCTTGACATGTGGGGCTTGATGTAATTTTGTGGACTGTGGTTCAGTGGTTTAATTTTCAGGGCCTTTATGGGGTTGTTTGGTCTGCTGCTCCCACTGGTTCTCACTGGCATGCTGAGGAGGAAGAAGAAGTTCCCCAGGCCTGGCTGTCGGGAGCCTCCAGTTGGTGGATGGTGTCCCCAGACTAGGGGGACAAACCATATGTTCTAGGTTGGTCCCCCTTCTGTGGTGGGATCCCTCTTGCTATTGCCATCCAGCATCTCTGGGTTTGGATGGAGGTCCTCAGGCTCGTAGGGAAGGATGGCATTGCCCCTGGTTCTTATCTGCAGGGTCCCAGTGAACCCCGCTCACTTGTTCTGCCAGACTTGCCTGGTATTTCTAGCAGGAGAGGAATGGGCCTGCCTGGCCATCTCCTATTGCTGTGCTGAGTCTGGGTACACCAGGCCTGGATAGCCTTCCTTTGAGGGTGAGGGGCCACAGGATGACCTGTTGTTACCTTGTTCGCTCCAGTCTTGAAGTCCCTATCCAAATCACTGCCTTTCCCTTTTCAGACTTTTCCTTTGATTGTCTCTTGCATTATTTGCAGGGCTTCTAGTTGTCCTTGCCGGGGTAGAGCAGGTAGAAATGACCCCCTGCCATCTTATATAGACTGAAAGCTCACTATAATTACTTTTTGAGTGAGATAATTTTATGTCAATATAAGATTACACTATTTTAGTTTAAATGAATTTTTAAATAGGAAAAATTCTCATCTAGAATTTCTAATCAAAAAATTTAAAAAAAAAACCTCTTTTTTATTCTTTTTGTGTCCAATTAGGTTCTTAATGCTTTGAGAGTTTTCTAAAGTCAAATCGATAAAAATTGACTGCCAATATACAGACTCTACTGATGCTTGTCATTTGTACATGGAACACATCCTTTTGTGAAACTGGATTAAATGGACAGAATGATTTTAAGTTGTATGAATTAATCATCTAGACAGTTGTCTTAATTTTTCGCACGTCTAGTTCTATCTCAAGCCCCTTTATTCAATCTTGACCCCATTCCAAAATGCATATACATAATTCACTGACATTGACTGTATCACAGTAGCAAAAATTACCTGGGAAAACTTTGAAAAGGAAGCTATTCTGTTATTTTTATTTTTAAGCAGGAAGAAATAAACTAATTTTAGTCTTTCTCATTAAATATTTAGATGTTTAACTTTTCCCTTGAATCATAAGGATTTGACAGATACTATCAAAGCTTATGTTAATCCACTGAATGTCAGTTTACGTGGGACTTTGTGAAAGGAAAAGATGAAAATACTAATAAGTTTTCATTGCTAGATTCTCCTATGCTTTCAGTGTTTCACTATTTGGGGTTAGCTTATAAGAGCATAATGTCACCTGACCTTTCATTTTCATGGTGTTGCTTTATTTCCATGATGGGATTATGGATATGATGGCAGGAAAGCTTCTGTATCCAAAATCTTTGGCCATGCATCAAATTTTAAGTGGTTTTTGTATAGGATGTGCTTAATAATTCTGTCCTACTGGATGAAAATTTAGGAATAATCCCAACAATGTTTATAGTTGTAAAAGACTTGCAAATTACATGATTTTAGTTCTCTGTGTGTACCACACAGAGGTTTCACACATGTGATTATTAAAAAAATGTGTGTGAATCTATTTTTAAAGATGTTTCAGAGAATTAAAATTCAAGAGTGACATTTGAAAGAGCTCTTCATACTGTACGTATGTTATTTGTGGTTTTGTGAAAAGTAACTTTGTTTGAATTGACTTCACATTAGTTTGACAAAAATAAATCGGCCTATTTTGGCCTTTTAAAAATTAAGTAGAATGCTGATCATTTATATTTTCACAAGCACTTTTTGTTTTCTTCATTGTCATTTTTCTGAAAGAATGAAACAAAGTTTAGTTTTAGAACTCTACTAACTATAAAGGAGTAGAAGAAATGATAATGACCTTATTGGTCTTAGAACATGAGTGTTTCCCAGAGGTTTCCCAGAAAAGTGGAAGATAGTGCGTGAAGACTGTATGGAGAAAGTAATAGGGCGATATTTATTAATATTCTTTGGTAGCTTAAAAGTTTATTGAGGATCTGAAAACCTGTTGGCATGTCTCTTAGAGACATCTGACCCTTATTCTCATTCTGAAACTCTTCAGTGAAGTGTGGGGTCTAGGGTATGTTATCCTGGAAAGGATGAGCATGGTAATGAGACTTGGTTCATGCCGAACTATTGCATTGCATCCAGGTGTACTGTAAAAGCCTGAGATTTATGAGGTCTATCTGGCTCAGGTGAAGCAGCCTCTGATCTACATCTGGTCTGGCATCCATGCAGAATTACTAGAATTACCATTTATTAAAAATGTAATCCTGGGCTTCAGTGCAGCTATGGAGCTTCCAGTGGAACTTGCAAAAGTTCCTATGTGATCCTTATTTAGATGCTATACTCTATAACCATATACCTACCTGGTGAGGACTGGGTGCTAGAGTCTAAACCTCTATTTTCTCTTGTAACTTCCTTTAGATAAGAAAACCTTATTTAACAAAGTAGGCTTCCCTGGTAGCTCAGATGGTAAAGAATCTACCTGTAATGCAGGAGACTGAGTTCAGTCTCTGGGTTGGGAAGATCCTCTGGAGGAGGGCATGGCAACCTACTCTAGTAGTCTTGCCTGGAGAATCCCAAAGGACAGAGGAGCCTGGTGGGCTGTATCCCATGGGGTCACAAAGAGTCAGACACGACTGAGTGATTAAGCACAGCACAGCATTTAACAAAATGGAGTATCTACTCCTTCCAACAGTCGGCGTCTTCTACAATACAGTATTGCTGCAGTAAATCATACTGTCTGTTCTAAAGACTTCGCTCTTTTTTACTTAAGTGATTTGCCATTGGATCCAGCTCTGCTTGGTTTTGTGTCACAGAGAGATTAAGATTTATTGATTGACAACCCTTTGAGCAAGCAGTTAGCAGAATATTACTCAAAGGACTAGAAATGCAAAGTAAGACCAGACTTTAATTAAAAGATGATTAAAATTATTATATACTCCTGAGATAATTAATATAAGAGATAGAACTTGTTCATAATATATTTAAATGAATGAGATTCTTAAAATATAGGGCATGAAAAGATGTCTACTTTTCTAGTTTATCAAATACTTTTTTAGACTTAGTTATTTAAGAATTTAAATTATACTCTCTTAAGTACATAAGTATCAAAGCTATTGGAGGAAATAAGTTAGGTGATTTATAATGCATTTTTATTCATTTTTACTTGCAAAACTATGTAAAAACAATTATTTCATGATATAAAAAGATATATTTTATCAGTTACTTATTTAAACTTTCTAGCTAAATTACAACTTTTTCTCTTAAATTTTGTCTTTCAAATTAGTAAAATTATCTATGACCCATACTCATTTGATTTGACTCAAGTTCTGCAGCATGTTTATTCAAAATGTCTAATTAGATTCAGGAGAAAACCAAGATAACTTTCATGAAAACTTCATAATTCTTGTCAGGGAGTAATACTTGAAGATGGTGATTTCAAGTGCTCTGATTGAACTTATATTTCACTTACTTACATTAATATGTTATATGCAGTGATCTGTATCTTGTAACAGCATATTCTTTTATAATCTCAAGCAGAAAGAGTAAATCTTGTATTTTGGGAGTTGTGACTTATGTATCTTACAATATGTATCAGATGCTTTAAGTCCTTATTTAATTATCCATTAGTTATGTTTAATGTTACCATTTAGACAAATACTTTGAGCCAATCAGAAGAATTGTAAAGAATGCCAAGGATAAAATAATAATAGTTAATATTTACTGACTACTAACTGTGTCCAGCACAGTTAAAGTGCTTAACATGTTTGTCTCTTGGCCACTTCTCCTTCTCTAGATACCACTGGATGACCATAAGCAACCTCAGGGTCTCTGAGAACAGAAATTCAAATGCTGACTCTTTGTGGGGCACATAACGGAGATCTTCAGCGGGTGTGAACTGGGGTGGAGGTAGTGGTTGTGGCTATGGAGTACTCCCAAGTGCATAATGGCAGACCTCTTACAACAGTGTCTCTATATCCCTTTGCCATATGTACACCCACTGTTCTCCCACCCAGCCTTTCTCTCCTGGGCTTATTGCCCAGAAGCCTGCCTTCTTGGATGAGATACCAACAGGCTGGCTCAAATCCAGACACTGGTATCAGGCACAAGGGACAGACAAACACATCCTCTGCTTTAGTAGAAATCCCACAGAAGGATGACATGCCACTGCCAGCTTTCTAGAGGGCACTCTGTCTCTCCGTGTGGTTCTTTGGGTATGCTCTTTCCATTGGCTTGAAGTGTGGAAGGAAAATTCACTAGATAGCCTGCAAGGTTGGGGACTCATAGAGCTGACAATTCCTTCTTTTCCTTCTGCAGTTTGCTGCTTAACTGGATATATATGGGTGTGTGTGTGTGCGTGTGTGTGTGTGTGTGTGTGTAGGGTGTGTATGTAGGATGTGTATGTGTAGGGTGTGCAGATTATGGCAGGGAGGTTAAAATCTGAGTTTCCTTTATAAAGTGAAGTGCTTGGTGGCCCTCGTTCCCAGCCCTCATCCCTGTTGCCAATTCCATGGCAACAGGAAAAGGTCACTCACTGTTCTGATGCACTCTTATAAGGATAAATTAGCGGGCTCATGAAGAGGACTAGTGGGAAAGTCTGTAAGTTAGATTGAATTGGATCACAATCCAATCTTGAAACTAGTTCAGACTCCATGATATAAACAAATGAAAGAATAATATTATATTTTGTTATGTTAAACTCTGAAGTCTGGATATTTTGCTCTTTCTTGTGATGGTGATATCAAAAGAGAGTTATCCCTGTTTTGTTCTGTAGTAGGTTTGACTTCTCTGTATACTGCTGGTTTTGAAAAGATAATGTGTCCTCCCACAGAAGTGTGATTTCTCTAAATGTTATAGTTGTAGTTCAGATATACAACTAGCTTACTGACTAGAATTTGTGTCTCCTGAAGTTATTTTGTACAAGTAGTTAGAGAATGGTACTTAAAAGACCATCAAATTGGTGGCAGGCATGATGAATCACTGCATTCTTCTGGGTGCACTACACATTGAGCAATTTGTTTGATCTCATTAGAAAGCAGAATCAAGCTTTAGGACCTCATGCTTGTTTGTTTGTGTTTAATCACGTGGTCCAGGTGGTTTAAAAGGTGATATTTGTAATATTGATTAAAATTGCAATGGTTTGTGTGAACTTGTTTGTTCCCAAATCATTTTTTCCATGTAGTTGCTTGGGAAGATCCAGAGGCTTTATACATGAGGGAATTTAGATTTCAAGTATGAATAGTCTGCTTCTATATAGCAGATAATATCTTTCAGGATAGTTACACAGAGTTTTGCACTTGCTGCCTAGACTGTAGTACTTCCAGCTGGGACTTGCAGCCATGACAGAATCTCATTTCCCAGTCAGAGAAAACCTTGATTTGGCTTTGGGACTCATGTCATTCTGAAATCATGTCATTCTGAAATAATTTCTTAATACCTCTTCCAGGTGTTTTTCTTTTAACTTCTGGCTTGTTTATAATTCCTGTTCATGGGGTGTCATGAAATTCCTGGTTCAGATTTTTTTAATTTCTAACCTCACAATTTAAACAAATTCAATGTAAAAGAACATGGAATGTAAAAGGAAAATAAAAATGTTCATCAGAGGAGCCTGGCGGGCTACAGTCCATGGGGTTGCCAGAGTCAGACATGCCTTAGTGATTAAACGACAACAGCAGAGCATGGTTTAATGCATTCCGTGTAGTCAAGACAAAGTGAAGATGTACTTGTGCTCAGAAAAATAGTATGTCAAACATATAACTCATTAGTCATCAATTTAAAATCTCATCCTTTTATTATAAAAATGTAAACATTAAATGTGACACCCAAGTGGAAGCTCTGCCTTCTCACCTCCTCTTTTAGTTTTCCTTAAAGACAGGAAAGTAAATCCAATTGGCAAAATTTCAGGGCACTGCAGCCCTTTTCTTGAAAGTAAGTAGTCTATCTGTCTCTCTCTCTCTCTCCACCACCTTCTCTCCCTCCCTCTCTCCCTTCTGCTCCTACTTTCTAACACTTCTCTTCTCTGATCTTTTTCCAAGTAGGAGAAATAGCCTGTTCTGCGTCGGGAATTTTTGAATAGATGAATAGAGCTATTCTATTTCTCCTTAGCCTTCTCAAAGATAATTTCTTTTAATTTTTTTCTTTTGTCACTGGCTGTGAATCTTTTACAAATGTGATGCTTTATTTATACACATTCAGAACTATTAATGTTTCTTAGAAACAATTGAAAATCTAACTCACTGTATGGGACTTAACTATCAAAGTGATTAAAGGAACTCTTTAATCTAGAGTTGTAAAAGCTCTAATACTAACATTATGATTATACAGTGGAAATGAGAAATAGATTTAAGGGACTAGATCTGATAGACAGAGTGCCTGATGAACTATGGACGGAGGTTTGTGACAATGTACAGGAGACAGGGATCAAGACCATCCCCATGGAAAAGAAATACAAAAAAGCAAAATAGCTGTCTGGGGAGGCCTTACAAATAGCTGAGAAAAGAAAAGAAGCGAAAAGCAAAGGAGAAAAGCAAAGATATAAGCATCTGAATGCAGAGTTCCAAAGAATAGCAAGGAGAGATAAGAAAGCCTTCCTCAATGATCAATGCAAAGAAATAGAGGAAAACAACAGAATGGGAAAGACTAGAGATCTCTTCAAGAAAACTAGAGATACCAAGGGAACATTTCATGCAAAGATGGGCTCAATAAAGGACAGAAATGGTATGGACCTAACAGAAGCAGAAGATATTAAGAAGAGGTGGCAAGAATACACAGGAGATGTGTACAAAAAGGTCTTCACGACCCAGATAATCATGATGGTGTGATCACTGACCTAGAGCCAGACGTCCTGGAATGTGAAGTCAAGCGGGCCTCAGAAAGCATCACTACGAACAAATCTAGTGGAGATGATGGAATTCCAGTTGAGCTATTCCAAATCCTGAAAGATGATGCTGTGAAGGTGCTGCACTCAATATGCCAGCAAATTTGGAAAACTCAGCAGTGGCCACAGGACTGGAAAAGGTCAGTTTTCATTCCAATCCCAAAGAAAGGCAATGCCAAAGAATGCTCAAACTACTGCACAACTGCACTCATCTCACACGCTAGTAAATTAATGCTCAAAATTCTCCAAGCCAGGCTTCAGCAATATGTGAACCGTGAACTTCCTGATGTTTAAGCTGGTTTTAGAAAAGGCAGAGGAAGCAGAGGTCAAATTGCCAACATCCACAGGTTCATAGAAAAAACCGAGAGAGTTCCAGAAAAACATGTATTTCTGCTTTATTGACTATGCCAAAGCCTTTGACTGTGTAGATCACAACAAACTGTGGAAAATTCTGAAAGAGATGGGAATACCAGACCACCTTAGCTGCCTCTTGAGAAACCTATATGCAGGTCAGGAAGCAACAGTTAGAACTGGACATGGAACAACAGACTGATTCCAAATAGGAAAAGGAGTACATCAAGGCTGTGTATTGTCACCCTGCTTATATAACTTCTATGCAGAGTACATCATGAGAAATGCTGGGCTGGGAGAAGCACAAGCTGGAATCAAGATTGCTGGGAGAAACATCAATAACCTCAGATATGCTGATGACACCACCCTTATGGCAGACAGTGAAGAGGAACTAAAAAGCCTCTTGATGAAAGTGAAAGAGGAGAGTGAAAAAGTTGGCTTAAAGCTCAAAATTCAGAAAACAAAGATCATGGCATCTGGTCCCATCACTTCATAGGAAATAGATGGGGAAACAGTGGAAACAGTGTCAGACTTTATTTTTTGGGGCTCAAAAATCACTGCAGATGGTGACTGAAGCCAGGAAATTAAAAGACACTTACTCCTTGGAAGGAAAGTTATTACCAACCCAGATAGCATATTCAAAAGCAGAGACATTACTTTGCCAATAAAGGCCTGTCTAGTCGAGTCTATTGTTTTTCCAGTGGTCATGTATGGATGTGGAAGTTGGACTATGAAGAAAGCTGAGTGCCGAAGAATTGATGCTTTTGAACTGTGGTGTTGGAGAAGACTCTTGAGAGTCCCTTGGACTGCAAGGAGATCCAACCAGTCCATTCTGAAGGAGATCAGCCCTGGGATTTCTTTGGAAGGAATGATGCTAAAGCTGAAACTCCAGTACTTTGGCCACCTCATGCGAAGAGTTGACTCATTGGAAGAGACTCTGATGCTGGGAGGGATTGGGGGCAGGAGGAGAAGGCGATAACAGAGGATGAGATGGCTGGATGGCATCACTGATTCGATGGACATGAGTTTGAGTAAACTCCGAGAGTTGGTGATGGACAGGGAGGCCTGGCATGCTGCGATTCATAGGGTCGGAAAGAGTCGGACAAGACTGAGCGACTGAACTGAACTGAACATTATATGAGCTTTTTTTATGTGCTATAAAGGTTGATTTACATTAAATGTGTCAACTGAAAACTGGATATCTGAACAGCCAATTTTTCTTCATTTTCTTTTTTTGCATTGGGCCTTAGAATTACTTGTTTGCTATTTCTGATTCTTCTGCTTTCACATTACCTTGGCTGGGTGTGCTCCTTTTTAGTTTTCCAGAAACTTTCTTCTCTTTTACAGTTTCTCAGTATTACTGACAATTCCTTTGAGGTAAAACCTGTCCTACCTGCAAATTACTACTGTAACCTGATGGAGGAGCCTGGTAGGCTGCAGTCCATGGGGTCCTTAAGAGTCGGACATGACTGAGCGACTTCACTTTCACTTTTCACTTTCATGCATTGGAGAAGGAAATGGCAACCCATCCAGTGTTCTTGCCTGGAGAATCCCAGGGACGGCGGAGCCTGGTCGTCTCTGGGGTCGCACAGAGTCAGACATGACTGAAGTGACTTAGCAGCAGCATCAGCAGCAATCTGAGATGGTTTTCCCAGAGATAGAAACTTAAACTCATTTCATATGTGCATATATTCATTGACATTCTTTTCACTGTTTTGAATCAATTCCCTTTTTATACTTTTTATCTTATCCTTCAACTTCAAAACCACTCTTTCTCAAGAAGATATATACAAACTATTGAGTGATTTTTCATTTTCCAAATTACTTCACATTGTTTCTTTTTCTTTATATTGGTATAAACATAGCTAAGATATCTTTCTCTGGCTTTTAGAATTGCCAAGGTTTCTGGGAATTTTCCTTTTGTGGCTCTTTTTTCATTCACTTTTGTAATATTGTCCTTTTTTAACTTCCATCAGTATTTCTCTTTTTAATATACATGTATTAAATGTATTAAATATTTTATTCTTACTATAAAAGGGAAGAGGACACCTTCTCACTGAACATGGAAGACTGTTCAGCAGAGGAATGGGCGTGATCAAAGTGGTGCTCTAGGGAGATGAATCTTAGATGCGGGGCTGCAGGGTGTCAGAACATCCTGCTGGGAGATTAACCGATGGGGTAGACTACAGTCTGTGTCATACATTTCCCACACTTTGAGAATTGTTATGGAAGTATAGACAGGTGTTTTTAGTGCAGCTTGTAATTGGACACAGTGGTTAGTAAAGCACTTGACTAAAATACTGCTGAAAAGAAATGTATGAAGAAACCTAACCAATCCAATTTCCAGGAAAATGTAGAACAGATATCAATAAAGCAGCTAGTTTTCAGCATTCTATCACTAGCACTCAAAATCCAGCTTTTCAAAATTTTCATGTGTGTGCATGCTCAGTCACTTCGCAACCCTATGGACTGTAGTTCACCAAGCTTCTCTGTCAGTGGGATTCTCCAGGCAAGAATATTGCAGTGGGTTGCAGTGCCCTCCTCCAGGGGATCTTCCAGACCCAGGGATCAAACCCACTCTCCAGCATCTTCTGTATTACAAGTGAAGTTTTTAACCACTGATCCACTGGGGAAGCCCCTTAAATTGTCAAGTGTCATTTAAAGAAAATTGGGAAATCACAAGCTTTAAACTAGGATTCCTCAGAGGCACTTTTAATTGTGAGAGCTTTCTTAAAGCAGTATTAAATTTTCTTCTGAAGAGTTCACAGCTTTCTGTACGTGTACATTATCAACATTTATCCACATTTGGGTATGAAGAGAAAGTTGACAAATACTATTTTATAATATATTTTAACAAATATATTTATTTTTTATCTTTCTCCAAAAATATTATTTTTTATCTCTAGTTGATTGGGTAATTAAGAATGATTAATTTCAGAGAGTGACCATTTTACTAAATTAGCACATTCTTGTTGAATAACACGTAAATGATGAAATGGCTTTTTGATTTAATATGTAGGAATGTCATATTAGCAACTAATGCACAACACAAAAATACTTAGCTTCAGCTTAATGTTAACTTTCCTTTGGATGTTGTCCATTTCAATAGGTAATAAATGATAAAAGGAGTACTAAAAATTTATTTGTTCATTTACTTAAATATTGAGTGTCTGTTGTATGCACTAGAAATTGTACTAACTACTAGAAATGATAAACAAAATAACAATTTCTCTTACTTTGCAGTTTATAATGTCCCGAGGAACAAGTGGACAGTTGTAATAACTTGTAAGTTACTTAGAAGATTAGCACATCAGAAAAGCACCTAACTGTACTTTGACTATTAAAATACTTCCTAAAATAAGTGACACCAACCTGATCCCTTGAGGAAGGTAAAGAACAGATTTGATGGCATATACCAGGCATAAGCCACTGAAGGATTTAAAGCATGCATGATCAGATTTGCATTTTATAATTCTCATCTCGGTTTAAGAGTAGGAAACGAATGGTGCTGCTAGTAGGAATTGGAAAGGAGACTGCAGGGCTAGCCAAAAGGTCCTTGCAGGAGTCCATGAAAGAGATCGTTGGGACCTGGATTAGGGCAGAACCAGTGAAAGGGATGAGTTACTGGACAGGAAAGATATTTTGAATTAGAGCTATAGAGCTTGATTCTTGATTTAGTGAGGGCACTGAGATAGTAAAGGAGAACTCCAAAATACTGCTCTGATTTCTGACATGAGAAAATGAACTGGGATTGTGTCTTTTGTTTGAGATAGCAAATGTCAGAGGAGAAAATGAATCTAATCATATAAATCCTCCCCTCTGCTCTCCTCCCTCCTTTATTCTCCTCCCTCCTTTATTCTTCTCCTTTCTCTTCCTTTCTTCCTTCCTTCTGCCTCTCCCTTCCCTGTTTTCATCCATCCTCCAGCATTGAATCTTTAGTTTAAAATTTGCTACCCCTTGAAGTCACTGTCTTTTATGAAACCCCAAATTATTTTGACAAGGAAAAGTCACTTTAACTTCTGTACTTAGAGCTAATCCTTGGGTAAAAATAACAGCAACCTATCACCTTGCCAAGTCATTTCAGATAGACTTAAGTGCTTAATCAAAGGCGACAGAACACTGATGTATTTAAGGAAAATTGCCAAGAGTATTTTTTGACCTTATTTAAAGTTTGAAAATGGAGATAGGCAAATTATTCGGTGCACAATAAAAGTAACCAAGGAAAATGTTTCAAAGGGAAATTTAGGCTGCCATAAATATATTTTTAATAGATTTTTTTACCTTTAGGACTGAAATTAAGAAAGGAGTTTTATGCTTTTGTAATGCAGCACTGCAAATGGGAGAAATATGACTTAAAATAGTGTCTACGATGAAAATAGCCGAATTTATTGTTTTTTTTAAAAATCTGAGGTGACAGAGTTAAATTTATCTAATGTGGATCTCCATTCAGCAACTCAAATGGTGTTCCTGGTCGCTTCCTCACCCCATCTCTCTCAGACATCAGCTCTGGTTCTTATTGCCCCTGGTTTGTGTTGGCTCTTCTCTCGCTACAGATGGCTGTCTTCGGGAGGGGACAAAAGGGTGATGGTGATGGTTAGCATTACCTCAGCTAGTGTCCACAGAGGCATGAGAGAACTCTTTGCTGCCAGCAACCACATCTGAAACCCCAGAAGATTCTAATTGGTCTGGCTTGGGTCATGACTCCAGTGCTTATTTGGCAGTTGTAGTCAGGAGTGTAAGGAACTGTGGCAACCTACCAGAATTATCTAGTGTCAAGTAGTTCTCCCAAAGGAATGAGGACAGGATGTCTGCTGTTTCCAATGAAGGGGATGCAGAATACTGGGCAGACTAAAACAGCTGTGTCTCCTATTTTCACCATAAACATCTTTGCCATAAGCAGTTTGCTCCACAACCAATTGGCTATAAGGCCATTTTACCATAAAATATGAAATAGCTATAATTCATAACAGTCTTCAAGAGTGTTAGTTATTGATTCTTTAGCTAACTTAGATATACCAGCAGCTTTTTCTCTAAGGCCATCTTTACTAAACTTAGTACATTCCAGCAATGTTGGAATATAGAGGCAAAAGAAGAATCAGGCTCCTCCTATTCCTCAAAGAATGGCGACTTGATTCCTGTTAAGTACAAGCTTTTTTGAAAATGGTAAACAGTTTTTGGTTTTTAGTGGTGTAGAAATTTGGTATTTGGCACAGAATCTGGCTTAGTGGAGTTGGTAAAATATAAGGACTAGGTGTGTGATGGAAGATTTAAATGTAATCTGTGCTGTGTGCTGTGCTCAGTTGTTTCAGTCATGTCCAACTCTTTGCGACCCCTTGGAACATACCTTGTCAGGCTCCTCTGTCCTTTGTGTTTCCCAGGCAAGAATACTGGAGTGGGTTGCCATGCCCTCCTCTGGGGATCTTGCTAACTTAGAGACTGAACCCACGTTTCCTACATCTCCATATTGCAGGTGGGTTCTTTATCTGCTGAACCGATGGGGAAGCCCAAATCATAGTCTAGATATGTACTACTAATTATGTGTGTTTACATGTATTGTTAAGAAATAGCACTATCCCTTCCAAAGAAATCTGGAGACTTGCTGCAGGTTTTTATTTTTTTGCATCATAAGGAACTTATAGCAGACATTAGATCCTGTATCCCTAATGATCAACTTTTAGAAAGGATGTACCATTGCTTCTTTAAGATACACCTGAGTGCAACTATAACCATAAATCTACACACATTTTAAATGTATTCAAATAATTTTTGTATTTTCACTTTTCACAATAAAATCGTTAAAGAATTTTGTTATTATCCATGTTTAATTATCTCCTTTTCATTTTTCTTGTTCTTTTTGTCTTTCAGGGCAAAATTGTCTTATGGCCAGTTGTGTGACAAAACTGCTCGTGGCAAAAATTCTTACAGAAAAAATACCTTGACTAAAACAACAATGACCATTACGTTGTTATGAAATGCTTTGAAAATTGGCTCCGTTTTTCACTGTAAATTATTAGCTGATTACATTGTGTCAATGGCTTAAGTAAACAACTAAAGGAAATTGAACATAAAGAATAATTTAACTCATTAGACATTATGAAAGAAAAATGTTTCAGAAAAGGCTTCAAACTTTAAAAGGCTTTAAAACTTTCCTTATAATCTGAAGAAGAGTTCTAGTTATTGTAGTCATTTAAGGCTGTCACTGGCATTTTCCTTTTGTAAATTTTATTAGAAAGTGCCTTGATGCTTTAGTTTTAGCTGGACCATCTTTTGCTGCCTGTTTCATAGCCTGTAGTTGGATAATCTTACTCTGTAGTTCACAGGAGCAAGGATTTAACAGACGTCTTCTTATTGACATTGACATTGACAAGTTGCTCAGTCATGTCTGACTCTTTGTGACTCTATGGACTGTAGCCTACCAGGCTCCTCTGTCCATGGGATTTTCCAGGCAAGAGTACTCTTGTAACATTTGTTTTAAAATGTGACTTATCTTTCTTCTCTCATGTTCAGTCAGGAGTAAGTTGCTATATATTTTTTATTTCTGAGAAAAAATTCTTGCTTTTTTCTGAGCTGATAGTTTCAGTTTGTCTATTAGTGAATAGACACTAGAAAAACTCAAGGAGATGTGTTTATATTGTGAGTATAGTTTGTTGTTGTTGTTGTTTTTTAATATGAGGTCCCAACTATCCTGGTAGTTTTAGAACAGGTGTCTATGTGCCAAGAAATACAAAGCTGAATTGTGCATTATTTATTTTTTACTTCTATCAAGAAAGGGAGACAATGTATTTCCTTTTTTCAACGATTTCCCTGCCACAAGTCACCCAAGGAATCATTTTCCTCAATTTATTTTCATAGTTGAGGATTCTGTTGATTTCAAAAATCCCCTTGAACATATCAAATTTGTTGGTGAACCTTTCACTTTTGCCAAATAAACCTCAGAAAATTCTGACTCCTTTTCTGTAATAAAAGCGTGGCTGTCCTGGGAAAAATGGGGAAAATCTCACCGTTAATGTAAAGATAATTTGGATACCTGGATGTGCACAATATATCTTCTGCTTTCTTATTATGGCTTCACATTTATTTCATGACAAAAAATGATCCTAGCATGTCATTAAAACTAAAATGCTCACATTCTGAGATTCATGGTTCTATTTATAGCTAGATCATCTTTATTGGATTATCCTGACTTTTCTTAAACCTGTTACTTGACAAATGGGTCCTGTGCTTGTCCAATTTGCTAGGCTACTGCACATTGCCTTGACAACTCAAGGAAAGACTCTTCCATCACTATGGAAACAAGTCAATATAAACTTATCTTCACATTTTATTTATAGACTAGGTAATGTAAAGGGCATCATGAGCATTTGCTGTGATCTGAAATGAAATATGGTAGATGTTTCTTGTTTTTAATTAATAGGATTAATGGTTGACACTGATGTGCAGCATCTTCTCCCAACTAGGGGGATGAAACTGCAATTGTCACTTTATTTTATGTGTTACTTAGTTTTTTTTTTTTTTTCATTGTTCAAGGTTAATATCTAAACTTGTGATAGAAAGCCTAACAGATGGCACTAACACATAAAGGGCACTTATGGACACTTCTACCAGTGAGAGAAGTACTCAGAAATACCTGTAACCTGTCACAGCAATTTCTTACTTAGTATTGTCTACACTGGAATGAGGAATGTTTAGATTTTACTGTGTAGTAGAAGGAACACAGGATTTGAGTTGGACACTAAGCAGTTAAGATTTGGGAAAGTCACCTCATTTTGTTTTAGCTTTCCCATTTATAAAATGAGTATAGTAACATTTCCCTGCTGGATTATTGTAAGGATTAAAAGTGTTCTGAAAAGATGGGTGGTCCACTGACCAAAATATGGGAGGTTTATTGTTATTATATGTGACTTTTTAATTTTTTTTCTTTTTTAAATTTTATTTTATTTAACTTTACAATATTGTATTGGTTTTGCCATATATCAAAATGAATCTGCCACAGGTATACACGTGTTCCCCATCCTGAACCCTCCTCCCTCATCCCTCCCCGTACCATCCCTCTGGGTCGTCCCAGTGCACCAGCCCCAAGCATCCAGTATCGTGCATCGAACCTGGACTGGCGACTCGTTTCATATATGATATTATACATATTTCAATGCCATTCCCCCAAATCATCCCACCCTCTCCCTCTCCCACAGAGTCCAAAAGACTATTCTATACATCAGTGTCTCTTTTGCTGTCTCGTATATAGGGTTATTGTTACCACCTTTCTAAATTCCATATATATGCGTTAGTATACTGTATTGGTGTTTTTCTTTCTGGCTTACTTCACTCTGTATAATAGGTTCCAGTTTCATCCACCTCATTAGAACTGATTCAAATGTTTTCTTTTTAATGGCTGAGTAATACTCCATTGTGTATATGTACCACAGCTTGCTTATCCATTCATCTGCTGATGGACATCTAGGTTGCTTCCATGTCCTGGCTATTATAAACAGTGCTGTGATGAACATTGGGGTACATGTGTCTCTTTCAATTCTGGTTTCCTCAGTGTGTATGCCCAGCAGTGGGATTGCTGGATCATCAGGCAGTTCTATTTCCAGTTTTTTAAGGAATCTCCACACTGTTCTCCATAGTGGCTGTACTAGTTTGCATTCCCACCAAACAGTGTAAGAGGGTTCCCTTTTCTCCAAACCCTCTCCAGCATTTATTGCTTGTAGACTTTTGGATCGCAGCCATTCTGACTGGCGTGAAATGGTACCTCATAGTGGTTTTGATTTGCATTTCTCTGATAATGAAGTGATGTTGAGCATCTTTTCATGTGTTTGTTAGGCATCTGTATGTCTTCTTAGGAGAAATGTCTATTTAGTTCTTTGGTCCATTTTTTGATTGGGTCATTTATTTTTCTGGAATTGAGCTGTAGGAGTTGCTTGTATATTTTTGAGATTAGTTGTTTGTCAGTTGCTTCATTTGCTATTATTTTCTCCCATTCTTAAGGCTGTCTTTTCACTATATGTGACTTTTTAAAAATGCTTAAATGATTTACCAATCTTCCCTATGCATTTCTCATTGGCCATATAGGTAGAGTTTTGTAGCCATCTTACTAAAATCACTGATTTGGTGGAGATGGAAGGTAAAATGTTCTATTTGTCATTTTTAAAATTTCCAATGTAAATTCAAATGCTATCCTCTAAGTAAAAGGAGAAATAATACCATTTGAACAATTATTAGTTACTTATTTATGTGCTTGTTTTTAATTACAGAATCTGGCATATAATCTTGCCACTTCAAGTATGGAGTGCCTGAGTGTATAACTTCATTGGTTTCTGGAAAATAATATTCATCATGATTATTATCATTTAAGAATTTTGTTCCCTGTGAGTTTGGCAAAATCTAGAGTACCTAGATATCTTTCCAGTGTGTATATGTATATTTGTTTTTAAATATGACTTAAGTATTTCTTGCCACTAAGTTAATTTTGAATAAAAGTTCTCTTTCTCCTTTAACAAGTAAGAGACCAAAAGCATCAACTTTTTGATATCAAAGAAGAATTACTAAGGTACACCATTTCTTGTGGGAAGTTAGATGATAACCGTTCCACAGAGCAATTACTGGTTTAACTTTCATCCTGCATGAAGCTTCTCTTGGCTTTAATTCAGTTTCAAAGTTTTGGTATTATATCCTGAGACTGTAAGTTTATGTGGCTTTGGATAAATATATTTTCCTTATTCATCAAGTATTTTTTGGAATAACTGTTTCTAGTTAAAGTACTCTGTTAAGTGTGAAAATACCTGAGTTTATACAAATGTACTGAAGTCTTCATCTTTTGCTTTTAAAAAAGGTCCTCATCCAGCAGCTAGATTACATAAAAACAAAAAAGCCTGCTAGCTACATAGACATGTGTTTTTGTTTAAAATAAGAATTTCCTTTTATGTTTCTCTGTTTTATGTAAAACAGCAAGAATTAAATGTTGACAGATTGGAGAATATCTCCACTACCATAAAGAATATAAATGCTATCTCAGGGGAAAAGAGATAATTAATTGTGCAGAGGGGACCGTGATGTCAGTTTGGTCAGCTCTTAAGGTTCTTGTGGGTTCTACTTCTATGAATGTGCATGAAATTGTTCATTAATAAACAATTTCTCCCTAACTCCCACTAGCATATGAAAAGCATTAAGCCAAAAAATGCAAAGGGGTTTCATCTTGGTGCAAATTGCTAAAAGGTCAATATCCTAGAATTAAGCTTAGTTTTTAACAAAGGAATTTAGTTAAAAATAAATGAATGGGAGAGAAAGTGGCATGTTATTAATCAAAAATAAAGCCATAAAATATCCCAGTAATGTTTACCTTTCTACACTGGCTCTTCTGTATTAAAGAAATGCATACGGAATAGTGATACAGGTGGTTGACAGGTAATGCAGTAGACTGAGGAGCAACTTTAAAAATACTAAAATACACACAAAGGCACGCACACGAATAAGCACCTGTATCACCATTTCATTAATACAGGCTACAATTTCAGAGTTGTGTTCATATTCAGCAAATTCCTGTGGAAGGCTCCAACATGGAAAATGAATGGGTGTCTCCCATTTAAGCTGATATTCAGACTACTTGAAAAAGTGAAGATTGACCATGTTCAAAGCAGAACATTGAGAACTTCAGGTCATTCTAATATTACATTAATAGATCACGCTCTTGTTTTAGAAAACTCGGCTGGCTTTCATGTGGGGTGGTCGGCTGTGCTGTGTGTGCATTAGTTGCTCAGTTGTGTCTGACTCTCTGAGACCCCATGTACTAGTCTGCCAGGCTCCTCTAAGCATGGAATTCTCCAGGCGAGAGTACTGGAGTGGGTTGCCGTTCCCATCTCCAGGGGATCTTCCCGACCCAGATATCAAACCCAGGTCTCTGGCATTGCAGGCAGATTCTTTACCGTCTGAGCCACTAGGGAAGCCCATAGATTGTGCTGCTTGTTCACAATTTCCCTTCCTCCTCTGCCCTTGGTAGAGTTTCCCACGCACGGTATACTTCCGCATCACACTGGCTTTTGGCTTAGGGCTTGTTCTGACAAATGGAAAGTGCTTGGTTGATAACATGCATTGCTTCTGCTCCCCTGTCTTGCACTTCTGCCATGACATAATCACTTCACAGATAGGAGTTGCTTTTTCTCTTAGGTCATGGAATGAAATGACACATGGAACACTCCTGTACCCCAACCACAGCTTGGCCAGACCCACAGCAGCCAAACCCAGACACCTGAATAAGAAGTATATGTGTTTTGTTTTAAGCCTGAAAGTTTGGGTTTGTTTGTTATACATAAGCATAACAGGAAAAGCTGACTAATACAAGTGACCATGAATCAATTCAGAGTAAAAGTTCAATGAAGTGAAAATGAAAGTTATTCAGTCATGTCCAACTCTTTGTGACCCTGTGGGCTATTCAGTCCATGGAATTCTCCTGGCCAGAATAGTGAAGTGGGTAGCCTTTCCCTTCTCCAGGGGATCCTCCCAACCCAGGGATCAAACCCAGGTCTCCAGCATTGCAGGAGGATTCTTTACCAGCTGAGCCAAAAGGGAAGCCCAAGAAAACTGGAGTGGGTTGCCTATCCCTTCTCCAGCGGATCCTCCCAACCCAGGAATCGAATCTGGAAATCCTGCACTGCAGGTGGATTCTTTACCAACTGAGCTATCAAGGAAGCCCAAAAGTTCAATAAAGACCTATATTGTAGAACATACAGTTTACCTTGAAGTGGGGCTGAGATCTTCCTTTTAAGGTCTTAGCACCAAGAAGACCTGACCATAGGTGGTAGAGCTCCCACCACCTGGAAAAGTACAGGGACTGGGTGCTTATTCTCGCAAGGGCCAGAGCATGGAGTTTGGAAGCCTAGGTAGAAGAATTAGGAATTTGAGCAGATTATCAGGGCTAAAGTTTTAACAGAACAGAGAAGATAAGGAAGCAGTGACTACAAATGAAGTGGAAGATCAAGGGAAAAGCAGCAGCAAGACAAATGGTTTGCTGAGGTCCTAAGTGGTTGAGCTGTTTCTTCCTTTCAGTTCACCTTGTACTGAGGCTTGATTATAGTAACAAGTCAATTGGTCCCAGATATTGAAATAGGATGAGTCGAGTCAGGGGAATAAGTCATGGTCTGGCAACAGAGACCTGGATCACTTCAACGTGAATTATCCTCATAAGAAACTAACAGAATCTGAAAGGGTTTTTTTCAGGATGGGGTTTGAGGGAGTAATAAACACATGCATGGTACTTATAAGAAAAAAACAAAAAGCTGATTTAAAGTGAAATAAGTGTGTGGTACTGGATCATCAAAAAAGCAAGAGAGCTCCAGAAAAACATCTATTTCTGCTTTATTGACTATGCCAAAGCCTTTGACTGTGTGGATCACAATAGACTGTGGAAAATTCTGAAAGAGATGGGAATACCAGACCACCTGACCTGCCTCTTGAGACACCTATATGCAGGTCAGGAAGCAACAGTTAGAACTGGACATGGAACAACAGACTGGTTCCAGATAGGAAAAGGAGTTCGTCAAGGCTGTATATTGTCACCCTGCTTATTTAACTTATATGCAGAGTACATCATGAGAAACGCTGGACAGGGTGAAGCACAAGCTGGAATCAAGATTGCCAGGAGAAATATCAATAACCTTAGATATGCAGATGACACCACCCTTATGGCAGAAAGTGAAGAGGAACTAAAAAGCCTCTTGATGAAAGTGAAGGAGGAGAGTGAAAAAGTTGGCTTAAAGATCAACATTCAGAAAACGAAGATTATGGCATCCGGTCCCATCACTTCATGGCAAATAGAGGGGGAAACAGTGGAAACAGTGTCAGACTTTATTTTTGGGGGCTCCAAAATCACTGCAGATGGTGATTGCAGCCATGAAACTAAAAGACGCTTACTCTTTGGAAGGAAAGTTATGACCAACCTAGATAGTATATTGAAAAGCAGAGATATTACTTTGCCAACAAAGGTCCGTCTAGTCAAGGCTATGGTATTTCCCATGGTCATGTATGGATGTGAGAGTTGGACTGTGAAGAAAGCTGAGCACCAAAGAATTGATGCTTTTGAACTGTGGTGTTGGAGAAGACTCTTGAGAGTCCCTTGGACTGCAAGGAGATCCAACCAGTCCATTCTAAAGGAGATCAGTCCTGGTGTTCATTGGAAGGACTGATGCTGAAGCTGAAACTCCAGTACTTTGGCCACCTCATGCGAAGAGATGACTCATTGGAAAAGACCCTGATGCTGGGAGGGATTGGGGGCAGGAGGAGAAGGGAACGAGAGAGGATGAGATGGTTGGATGGCATCACTGACTTGATGGACATGAGTTTGAGTGAACTCCCGGAGTTGGTGATGGACAGGGAGGCCTGGCATGCTGCGATTCACAGGGTTGCAGAGTCGGATACGACTGAGCGACTGAACTGAACTGAAGTGTGCTGTCAGCTTTCCGAGATAGACAATAGAATAGTAGGTGGTCACTTGTGTTATGTAGTCATTGTATTGGTACAAGTTTACCAAACAAGAATTGTTTTGAAAGAATTATTGTGAAAATTCATTTTCCATTCATAAAGGCTACATTTGGGTCTCACGATATTCTAAGACAAACCTGTGCTGTCTCCCACAGCAGCCTGCTTCAGTTCTGTTTTTCCATCTCTCTAGAAGGGATGTGTCACTCTCATGCTCTGGGATGGTCAGTTGTTTCCCCTTCCCTGTAGTATAAACTGAAACTTTCTATAATTTGACCCAAACCTTATTACCTTTCCAACACCCATTTCATATTACTCCTTTTTTTTAAGCCACTCTTCTAACATAACTTGCCTTTTTAGTATAATGAACTTTATGACCAGCAGTGCTGAGCTTAAATCATTCTCTCTTTCTAGCTGTGTGGCCTGGCCAATCTTTGTTCTATCTAAGCACTAGTTTCTCTTCTAGCTGTGTGGCCTGGCCAGTCTTTGTTCTATCTGAGCACTAGTTTCTCTGTGAATATATTATTGTTTTAAAATTTAAATGAGATGTTTAAAAGAAAGGAATATTCCAAAACAAGACCAGTGTGTTTTAGTTCTGCTTATTCTTGATAAATGCTGTGTATGCTTTAGCCTCCCACTGCCTGAATCTTCTACTTTTTTGTGTTCTCTGTGTAAGTCTTATGGTTTTTCAAAACTTCGTCAAATTCTACCTCTGCTGAGAATTTATTTCCGACTTTCAGCTTGTGGTGATCTCTTCCTTCTCTTGCAGTATATCCGTCATTTAGTGTGGTTGCCCTGTATTACTGTTTATCTTTTAAATGTATATTTTATCTTTCAGACCAGATGCAAAACTTTTCAGGACACAGACAACAGATGATAAAATGTTATATGCTGATTACCTTGGGCAGAACCTTGTTTATTGAAGGGGGTTATAAGGGACTTGAACCCACTCCAGTGTTCTTGCTTGCAGAATCCTATGGACAGAGGAGCCTGGTGGGCTACAGTCCACGAGTCACAAAGAGTTGGACATGACTGAGTGACTACCACACATAGGGAGTTCAAAAGTCATAGAGCCTAACTTCTTGTGTGATGATATGGTGGATATGGTGATAATGGCAATGATGATGAAAATGAACATTATGATTGAACTAAAAATCAAAAATGTATTTACTTATGAATCTTAAGTTGGTCTTTTTTTAAAAATATTTTTCATTTTCTACAAGTGTATTAATGCATATAAGTATATATTAAATAATAAAGTAATGATGCTCATAATATAAAGATTCACATATAGTTTTTTCACATATGTTTTTAAATTCACATTTTCATTTTATATTTTATTTTTTGATGAGCAATATTGATCAGCAAGTTCTCTGATGCTCATGATGTATTATGAGAGGATAGTTTCTGTATCATTATCAATATATAGCATTAGAAATGAAATAGCAAGAGAATTTGAAACTGAATCTAGACCATGATCAGAAAATATTTTCTCTGTAAGGTCAGATAATACCTTGATCTTTACAGTCTGTCTGGAAACTTGTCAATTCTGCACTGTTATACAAAAGTAGCCATAGACTAGGTAAATGAACAAGCATGGATATGTTCTAGTAAAACTTTATTTTCAAGATTAGGCATGGCTTGTGATCCATAGTGTGTCAAGCTCTGATAGATGACATCTAAATCAGCATGTTAGTTTTCTATTTGTAGTGAGTTAGAATGCAGAGTTCCAAAGAATATCAAAAAGAGATAAGAAAGACTTCTTCAGCGATCAATGCAAAGAAATAGAGGAAAACAACAGAAATAGAGGAAAACAACAGAATGGGAAAGACTAGAGATCTCTTCAAGAAAATCAGAGATACCAAAGGAAGATTTCATGCAAAGATGGGCTCGATAAAGGACAGAAATGGTATGGACCTAAGAGAAGCAAAAGATATTAAGAAGAGGTGGCAAGAATACACAGGAGAACTGTACAAAAAGGTCTTCATGACCCAGATAATCATGATGGTGTGATCACTGACCTAGAGCCAGACATCCTGGAATGTGAAGTCAAGTGGGCCTTAGAAAGCATCACTATGAACAAAGCTAGTGGAGGTGATAGAATTCCAGTTGAGCTGTTCCAAATCCTGAAGGATGATGCTGTGAAAGTGCTTCACTCAATATGCCAGCAAATTTGGAAAACTCAGCAGTGGCCACAGGACTGGAAAAGGTCAGTTTTCATTCCAATCCCAAAGAAAGGCAATGCCAAAGAATGCTCAAACTACTGCACAATTGCACTCATCTCACACACTAGTAAAGTAATGCTCAAAATTCTCCAAGCCAGGCTTCAGCAATATGTGAACTGTGAACTTCCTGATGTTTAAGCTGGTTTTAGAGAGGGCAGAGGAACCAGAGATCAAATTGCCAACATCCACTGGATCATGGAAAAAGCAAGAAAGTTCCAGAAAAACATCTATTTCTGCTTTATTGACTATGCCAAAGCCTTTGACTGTGTGGATCACAATGAACTGTGGAAAATTCTGAAAGAGATGGGAATACCAGACCACCTGATCTTCCTCTTGAGAAATTTGTATGCAGGTCAGGAAGCAACAGTTAGTACTGGACATGGACCAACAGACTGGTTCCAAATTGGAAAAGGAGTACGTCAAGACTGTATATTGTCACCCTGTTTATTTAACTTATATGCAGAGTACATCATGAGAAACGCTGGGCTGGAAGAAACACAAGCTGGAATCAAGATGGCTGAGAGAAATATCAATAACCTCAGATATGCAAATGACACCACCCTTATGGCTGAAAGTGAAGAGGAATTAAAAAGCCTCTTGATGAAAGTGAAAGTGGAGAATGAAAAAGTTGGCTTAAAGCTCAGCATTCAGAAAACGCAGATCATGGCATCCGGTCCCATCACTTCATGGCAAATAGATGGGGAAACAGTGGAAACAGTGTCAGGCTTTATTTTTGGGGGCTCCAAAATCACTGCAGATGGTGAGTGCAGCCATGAAATTAAAGGACACTTACTCCTTGGAAGGAAAGTTATGACCAACCTAGATAGCATATTGAAAAGCAGAGACATTACTTTGCCAACAAAGGTCCATCTAGTCAAGGCTATGGTTTTTCCAGTGGTCATGTATGGATGTGAGAGTTGGACTGTGAAGAAAGCTGAGCACCGAAGAATTGATGCTTTTGAACTGTGGTGTTGAAGAAGACTCTTGAGAGTCCCTTGGACTGCAAGGAGATCCAACCAGTCCATTCTGAAGGAGATCAGCCCTGGGATTTCTTTGAAAAGAATGATGCTAAAGCTGAAACTCCAGTACTTTGGCCACCTCATGCGAAGTGTTGACTCATTGGAAAAGACTCTGATGCTGGGAGGGATTGGGGGCAAGAGGAGAAGGGGATGACAGAGGATGAGATGGCTGGATGGCATCACTGACTCTATGGACGTGAGTCTCAGTGAACTCCGGGAGTTGGTGATGGACAGGGAGGCCTGGCGTGCTGCGATTCATGGGGTCGCAAAGAGTCGGACACGACTGAGGGACTGATCTGATCTGATCTGATCTGAGTGACTTTCATTTTTCAGGGAGCGTGTTTTACTCTGTAAATAAACTCTCAAAATAAAATCCCTAGCGTTTATTTAATTTTCCCTAAATCTTCTAATGAAAATTTTGGTTCTTTTTATGATTGAAGTCTCTTATGAAAAGAATCCTGAGATACTTTGCCAGCTTTCCATTTATATTTTGCTTAAAGTTGATAAAACTTTTAAAGTCTTTCGGACTTTATAAAGGTATTTTTATGTATATAAAGTAGTATATTTTCAGTTCAACCCACAAGCATCTGTTTGAGCCATTATGTGGTGAATTTTATGCTAATATCTCAATAAAGTGTTTATTTCTTTCCTATTTCTTAAGATTATATTTCCTTAGGAATATTGTCAAAATATAGTCAAGCTGTGAAGTTCCAGTTTTCTGTTTGTGTAGTGTAACTTGAGGCCATTTCTTAGGGAAGTGGTCTCTTTTCAAAAACATTTTTTCCCTAATGTTTTCACAGTATTATATTTAATCTCTGAAAAAGAATATATTTTATAATCGATGTGAAAAAATTCTTATTTTAATATGGAGTTTTATTTTTCTTAATGGTATGAAAATAATGGGATGGCTTACAAATAAAGGAGTGATTCAATGAAATACAGTAGTATTGCATGAATTTTTATACTTGGGAGCACAATGGAGCTACTCAGGTGACAGATTGGGAAGCCAGTATTAAAGAACAAGGCTTGCAGTGAGATCAGCCTGGCCCATGGTCCAGCCAAGACGGCTAGATTAACACACTTGATAGGACCATTGGCCTAGCAACTCTTTGTTCTCTTCTCTTAAAATCCCAACCCCTTTTTTTTCGTACCTTAGTTATTTGTACTCCTGTCCTTGCCGTCCTCTCCATCTAACTGTCCATGAACTGTCCATCACTAACTCCTGGAGTTCACCCAAACCCATGTCCATCAAGTTGGTGATGCCATCCAGCCATCTCATCCTCTGTCATCCCCTTCTCCTCCTGTCCCCAATCCCTCCCAGCATCAGAGTCTTTTCCAATGAGTCAACTCTTTGCATGAGGTGGCCAAAGTACTGGAGTTTCAGCTTTAGCATCAGTCCTTCCAATGAACACTCAGGACTGATCTTCTTTAGGATGGACTGGTTGGATCTTCTTGCAGGGACTCTAAAGAGTCTTCTCCAACACCACAGTTCAAAAACATCAATTCTTTGGCACTCAGCTTTCTTCACCATCCAACTCTCACATCCATACATGGCCACTGGCAAAACCATACTCTTGACTAGATGGACCTTTGTTGGCAAAGTAATATCTCTGCTTTTAAATATGCTATCTAGGTTGGTCATAACTTTCCTTCCAAGGAGTAAGTGTCTTTTAATTTCATGGCTGCACTCACCATCTGCAGTGATTTTGGAGCCCCCAAAATAAAGTCTGACACTGTTTCTAGTATTTCCCCATCTATTTGCCATGAAGTGATGGGACCAGATGCCATGATCTTCGTTTTCTGAATGTTGAGCTTTAAGCCAACTTTTTCAGTCTCCACTTTCACTTTCATCAAGAGGCTTTTGAGTTCCTCTTCACTTTCTGCGATAAGGGTGGTGTCATCTGCATATCTGAGGTTATGGATATTTCTCCCGGCAATCTTGATTCCACTTTGTGCTTCAACCAGCCCAGCGTTTCTCATGATGTACTCTGCATATAGGTTAAATAAGCAGGGTGACAATATACAGCCTTGACGTACTTCTTTTCCTATTTGGAACCAGTGTGTTCCATGTCCAGTTCTAACTGTTGCTTCCTGACCTACATACAGGTTTCTCAAGAGACAGGTCAGATGATCTATATATGTGTTAATACATGACATTTGTGTTTCTCTTTCTGACTTACTTCTCTTTCTGTATAATAGGCTCTAGTTTCATCCACCTCATTAGAACTGACTCAGGCATCTTCCTTTTTACATCTGAATAATATTCCATTGTATATATGTACAGCTTCTTTATACCTTCATCTGTTAGTGGACACCCAGGTCTCTTCAATGTCCTAGCTATTGTAAATAGTGCTGCAATGAACATTGGGGTTGTTTTTGTTCCCTCAGTCAGTCATCTTCAACTCTTTGCCTCTCCATGGACTACAGCATGCTAGGCTTACCTGTCCTTCACTATTTCCTGGAGTTTGCTCAAACTCATGTCCATTGAGTTGGTGATGCCATCCAACCATCTCATTCTCTGTCACGTCCTTCTCCTCCTGCCTTCAATCTTTTCCAGCATCAGAGTCTTTTCCAATGAGTTGGCTCTTCATATAAGATGGACAAAGTATTTGAACTTTAGCTTCAGTATCAGTCCTTCCAATGAATATTCAGGGTTGATTTCCTTTAGGATTGACTAGTTTGTTCTCCTTACTGTCCAAGGGACTCTCAAGAGTCTTCTCCATCACCACAGTTCAAAGGCATCAATTCTTTGGTGCTCAGCCTTTTTCATTGTCCAGCTCTCACATCTGAACATGATGACTGGAAAAACCATAGCTTTGACTGTACAAACTTTTGTCAGCAAAGTAATATGTCTGGTTTTTAATACATTGGGTACATGTGTCTTTTTCAATGTTGATTTCCTCAGGGTATATGCCTAGTAGTGGGATTGCTGGGTCATATGGTGGTTTTATTCCTAGTTTTTAAGGAATCCCCATATTGTCTATATTTAGTAGACTATCTCTATATAGTATGCTGCTGCTGCTAAGTTGCTTCAGTTGTGTCCGACTCTGTGCGACCCCAGAGATGGCAGCCCACCGGGCTCCCCTGTCCCTGGTATTTTCCAGGCAAGAACACTGGAGTGGGTTGCCATTTCCTTCTCCAATGCATGAAAGTGAAAAGTGAAAAGTGAAAAGTGAAAGTGAAGTCGCTCAGTTGTGTCTGACTCCTAGTGACCCCATGGACTGCAGCCTACCAGGCTCCTCTGTCCATGGGATTTTCCAGGCAAGAGTACTGGAGTGGGGTGCCATTGCCTTCTCCAATATATAGTATACTATATAGTATACTATACTATATATAGTAGTACTGTCTATATATAGTATACTATATATATAGTAGCTGTATCAATTTACATTCCCACCAGTAGTGCAAGAGGGTTCCCTTTTCTCCACATACTCTCCAGAAGTTACTGTTTGTAGATTTTTTTGATAATGGCCCTCCTGAAGGCCATTCTGACCTTAAAGCAGAAAGTAAAGAGGAACTAAAGAGCCTCTTGATGAAAATGAAAGAGGAGAGTTAAAAAGCTGGATTAAAACTCAACACTAAAAACACTAAGATCATGGCATCTGGTCCCGTAACTTCATGGCAAATAGATGGGGAAATAGTGGAAACAGTGAGAGACTTGATTATTTTGGGCTCCAAAATCACTGCAGACTGTGACTGAAGCCTTGAAATTAAAAGATGCCTGCTCCTTGGAAGAAAATCTATGACCCAACCTAGACAGCATATTAAAAAGCAGAGACATTACTTTGCTGACAAAGGTCCATCTAGTCAAAGCTATGGTTTTTCCAGTAGTCATGTGTGGATGTGAGAGTTGGACTATAAAGAAAGCTGAGTGCCGAAAAATTGATGCTTTTGAATTGTGGTGTTGGAGAAGACTCTTGAGAGTCCTTTGGACTGCAAGGAGATCCAGCCAGTCCATTCTAAAGGAAATCAGTCCTGAATATTCATTAGAAAGACTGATGCTGAAGCTTAAACTGTAATACTTTGGCCACCTGATATGAAGAACTTATTCCTTGGAAAAGACCCAGATATTGGGAGAGAATTAAGGCAGGAGGAGAAGGGGATGACACAGGATGAGATGGTTGGATGGCATCGCCGACTCAATGGACATGAGTTTGACCAAGCTCTGGGAGTTGGTGATGGACAGGGAGGCCTGGCGTGCTGCAGTCCATGGGGTCACAAAGAGTCAGACGTGCCTAAATGACTGAACTGTTTCTGACCAGTGTGACGTGATATGTCATTGTAGTTTTGATTTGCATTTTTCTAGTAATGAGCGATGTTGAGTATCTTTTCATGTGTTTATTAGCCATCTCTATGTCTTCTTTGGAGAAATGTCTGTTTAGGTCTTTTGTCCACTTTTTGATTGGGTTGTTTTTCTTGTTGAGTTGTATGAGCTGCTTGTATATTTTGGAAATTAATCCTTTGTCAGTTGTTTCATTTGCTATTTTTTTTCTCCCATTCTGAGGGCTGTCTTTTCACCTTGTTTATAGTTTCCTTTGCTGTGCAAAAGCTTTTAAGTTTACTTAGGTTCCACTTGAGCTTCCCTGGTGGCTCAAATGGCAGAAAACTTGCCTACAGTACAAGAGACTTGGGTATGATCCCTGGGTCAGGAGGAACTCCCTACTCCCTTTTTCCTGTCCCAGTTTTCTTTCCTGGAGAATTCTATGAACAAAGGGGCTATATATCCCATTGTGTCCCAAAGAGTTGGACATGGCTAAGTGATACCCTTTGCATACTCCTGGGCCTTCCCAGGTGGCACTTGTGATAAAGATCCCACCTGCCAGTGCAGGAGAATTGTGCATTGTAAGAGATGTGTGTTCAGTCCATGCATTGAGAAGATCCCCTGGAGGAGGAAATGGCAACCTGCTCCAGTATTCTTGCCTAGAGAATCCCATGGACAGAGGAGTCTGGTGGGCTACAGTCCACAGGATCTCAAAGAGTTGTTCGTGGCTGAAATGACTTAGCACAGGTCCCACTTGTTTATTTTTGTTTTTATTTCCATTCCTCTAGGAGGTGGGTCGTAGAGGATCTTACTGTGATTTATGTCATAGAATGTTCTGCCTATGTTTTCCTCTAAGAATTTTATAGTTTCTGGTCTAATATTTAGGTTTTTAATACATTTTGAGTTTATCTTTGTGTGCGGTGTAGGAGGTGTTCTAATTTCATTCTGTTACATGTAGCAGTCCATTTTCCCAGTAGCAGTTACTGAAGAGACTATCTTTGCCCCATTGTATATTCTTGCCTCCTTTGTCAAAGATAGGGCATCCATAGGTGCATGGGTTTATTTCTGGGCTTTCTATCTTTGCTTTATATTTCTGTTTTTGTGCCAGTACCATACTGTCTTGATGACTGTAGATTTGTAATATAGTCTGGAGTCAGGAGGGTTGATTCCTCCAGCTCCATTCTTCTTTCTCAATGCTTTAGCCATTTGGGGTTTTTGTGTTTCCATATGAATTGTGAGATTTTTTTGTTCTAGTTCTGTGAAAAATGCCAATGGTAATTTGATAGGGATTGCACTGAACATGTAGATTGCATTTGATAGTATAGTCATTTTCACAATATTGATTCTTCCAACTCCAACAGATGGAGTATCTCTCCATCTGTTTATTTCATCCTTGATTTCTTTATCAGTGATTTATAGTTTCCTGTATACAGCTCTTTTGTCTCCTTAGTTAGGTTTATTTCTAGGTATTATTTTTGTTGCAGTGGTAAATGGGATTTTCCTTAATTTCTCTTTCTGATTTTTGTTACTGTATAGGAATGTAAGTGATTTCTGGGTATTGATTTTGTATCTTGCAACTTTGCTAAATTCACTGATTAGCTTTAGTAATTTTCTGATAGTATCTTTAGGGTTTTCTATGTATAGTATCATGTTGTTTGCAAAGAGTGAGAGTGAGGTTTATTCTTTTCCAATCTGGATTCCTTTTATTTCTTTTTCTCCTCTAATTGCCATGGCTAGGGCTTCCAGAACTATGTTGAATAATAATGGTGAGAGTGGGCACCCTTGTTCCTGATCTTAGAGGGAATGCTTTCAGTTTCTCACCATTGAGAATAATGTTTTCTGTGGGTTGATCTTATATGGCCTTAATCATGTTGAGGTAGGTGGTTCCTTCTATGCCCATTTTTTGAAATTTTTTTTTTTTTACATAAATGGGTGCTGAATTTTGTTGAAGGCTTCTGCATCTATTGAGATTATCATATGATTTTTATCTTTCAATTTGTTAATATGGTGTATCACACTGATTGATTTGCATATATTGAAGAATCCTTGCATCCCTGGGATAAACCCAACTTGATCATTGTGTATGATCTTTTTAATGTGTTGTTGAATTCTGTTTGCTAGAATTTTGTTGAGGATTTTTGCATCTATGTTCATCAGTGATATTGGCCTATAAATTTTTTTTTTTTCTTGTGTTGTGTTTGTCTGGTTTTGCTATCAGGATGATGGTGGCCTTGTAGAATGAGTTTGGAAGGGTTCTTTCCTCTGCAATTTTTTGAAAGAGTTTTAGAAGAATAAGCATTGTCTAAATGTTTCATAAAATTTAGCGGTGGCCAAGCCCTGGCCTTGGGTTTTTGTTTTTGGGGAGACTTTTAATCAGTTTAGATTTCAGTGCTTGGAATTGGCTTGTTCATAATTTCTGTTTCTTCATGGTTCAGTCTTGGAAGGTTGAACTTTCTAAGAATCTGTTGCTTTCTTCCAGGTTGTCCATTTTATTGGAATATAGTTGCTCATAATAGTCTCTTATGATCCTTTGTATGTCTGAATTGTCTGTTGCAACCTCTCCTTTTTCATTTCTAATTTTGTTGATTCTTCTCTCTTTTGCTGAATCTGGCTAATGGTTTGTCAATTTTGTTTATCTGCTCAAAGAACCAGCTTTTCATTTTATTAATCTTCGCTGTTGTTTCCTTCCTTTCTTTTTCAGTTATTTCTGCTCTGATCTTTATGATTTATTTCCTTCTACTAACTCTGGGTTTATTTTGTTCTTTGTCCAGTTGTTTTAGGTGTAAAGCCAGGTTGTCTATTTGATGTTTTCTTGTTTCTTGAGGTAGGATAATATGTTGCTATACACTTCCCTCTTAGAACTGTTTTGCTGCATCTGGACACTGATTTTTTTAAAAAATTATCAAATTAGGAATATTTCACTTGAGTAAATAAATGATAAGTGTTATTAATATATTTTATAATATTGAATGTTTTTTGGTTGTTCCTGGTTAAAACCCACTTTAGTCATTGTGTGGTATTCTTTCAGTATGCTGCTAGGCCTATTTGTTAACATTCATATAGAACTTTTGCACCTGTATTCAATAAGACTGTCTTCAGTCTTGTTTAAAAATAAGTTTTGGGGGAGGCTTTGGTATAAACTGGGCCCCTAAAAACTGTAGGTTACCCTTTTCTGTGCTGTATAACTGTTTAAATAACATAGTGGCTGCTAATTCATAACTGGTCCAGTTAAAGCATAAAACTATCTAGTCTTGGTGTCTGTTTAAATTTATGAGTTTATAGGAACTCATATATTACATTCAGTTTTTCACATTTACTTGATTAAAAGTTGTGAAAAGTAGTTTAATATATTTTTTAAATTTCTTTAGTGTCTGTAGCTATTTTCTCCTCTTTTCTTATATCATGTACTTGATGTGCTTGCTATGTTTTTATGATTAGGCTGGCTAACATCTTGTTTTCTCCTCTCAAGATTTATTGATTTATTTATCTCAAATTTCATTTTGTTATTCTTACATTTTTCTGTTTTCTAATTGATTAATTTATGTTTTGGAGAAGACAATGGCAACCCATTCCAGTACTCTTGCCTGGAAAATCCCGTGGACGGAGGAGCCTGGTAGGCTACAGTCCATGGGGTCACTAAGAATCAGACACGACTGAGCAGCTTCACGTTCACTTTTCACTTTCATGCATTGGGGAAGGAAATGGCAACCCACTCCAGTGTTCTTGCCTGGAGAATCCCAGGGACGGGGGAGCCTGGTGGGCTGCCGTCTATGGGGTCGCACAGAGTTGGACATGACTGAAGTGACTTAGCAGCAGCAGCAATTTATGTTTTAAATTAGTTTCTACTTATTCTTTTTCCAGATTATGCCATTTTTATATTTCTGCCTTCTTGAGTTAAATAGTAAATTCATGATATTCAGTCTTTATTTTAATAATAATCAGTTACTAACAAAATAACTATTATAAGCTGGACTTCAATTTTTTTTGACTACTGCTTTGGCTATATGGCATAAATTCCTTTATATTATATTTTCATGATCATATTGTTACATATAGACCATAAATTTGGTTTTGATTTTCCTTTTGGATACAAGAATAAATAGAACATCTTAAAATTTGAAGATGATTGAATTGTTTTGTCTTCTTGTTTTTTAAAATTTCTAGTTTAGGTTTAGTCTGATTCATTTAAATTTAATTAAATCTAGTTTTTCTATTTCTACTTTAAACATTTTCCTATATTAGCTCTAGGTTTTCTTTCCTTGTGTCTATAAGTATGTATGTATGTAGGTATGTGTGTGTGTTTATATCTGTGTCTATATATTTGTGTGTAATGTGTTTGGATAGATAAGTGATGTATGTCACTTGAAAGAACATATAGTCTGTATTTAGAATATCCAGATCTGATACACTAGTGACATTATTAATTATATCTTTCTTTTAGCTTTTTTACCTGAACTTTATAATTAATTTTGATGTGTCCTGGGCTGAAAGACTAATTTTCTCTTTGATGGGAAATCAAATTTTAAAGGTTATCAAATTCTTTAAGGTATTTGATAACTTTTTACAGATGTGCAATATTAAGATCATCACCTACTTTACTAATATTATTAAATTATGTAACACATGATCACTTTCTGTATAAAATGTGTTCTTCTAAAGTACTAAATTTTGCATTTGACTTTATCTGCCACTGAAAAACATTTTGATATTTTTCTTGTGTGGAAATATTAAGATCATTAAATTGTGGCTGAGACAATAAAGAGTCTGCACACGGTGCAGGAGACCCCAGTTCGACCCTGGGTTGGGAAGATAACCTGGAGAGGGAAATGGTCCATCCACTCCAGTACTCTTGCCTGGAAAATCCCATGGGTGGAGGAGCCTGGTGAACTGCAGTACATGGGGTCGCACAGAATCAGACGACTGAGCAACTAACATTTTCTTTCAAGTTACCAGATAAACACATAAGTTAGTCTGGCTGAGTACTTCACATCTATAAAACATTGAGAAAACTGTTTTGCATTTTTACTCTCTAGAAACCTTAAGATTTAATTTTCTAATTTCTGAAATATTTTTTCCCTTCATAATCATTCTGAAGATATAAGTTGGTTATGTTGAGTAGACTGATAGTTTTATAAAGAGACAGATCTTGAACTTAATATACTATTTAACCTTTATCTATTTCATAAACTTTATTGCACTACTAGGTGCATTGTGAGTTCTATTTACATCATTTTTACACAGCAGTTTCTCAAAATGAAAGAAACAGGGTAATAGTAATTTATATTCAAACGTTAATCTGGTTGCTACTACAGGATATTTTACTGTCATTGCAACTGTGTCATCAGAGCCTGCTAGTACTCAAAAAATTTGTTGGTCTTTTCCTGCTTATAAAGTGCAGTTCTAGCAGTATTTATTGACAATGAACTAAAAAAAATAACTTTTCCTTCATAGCACCAACATATTCAGGTTACCCATATACTAAAAATAATCGCCATGTTAGCAATGTCTGTGTATTGGTCAAAGGGCTATAAAAATACTTTGGCAGTGTATTAGTTTTATGACTTGGTTTGACACATAATTCATTAGATCTTGGACTTACGTTGTCATTGGAAAGTGCTGCTTAATTCTTTGTCCAGATTTCCCCGATATTCAGAACAGTCTCTTACTAATGTAATCTTTAACCATTTGTGTCAGGCATTTGCTATGGCTTTTCAATCTTAACAAATTTTAGTACTACTTTAAAAGAAATGTAGAAAGGAATAATGTTTATACATGGAATATTGCGCATCTGCTTTTGTAAAATTACTGATCAGCATCCCTCCTTTTGAAATACTCTGTTTTCAACTTATTTCCTTTGTTTTATTTGTGTGTGCTAAGGCGCTTCAGTTATGTCTGACTCTTTGCATCCCTATGGACAGTAGCCCACTAGGCTCCTCTGTCCATGGGATTCTCCAGGCAAGAATCCTGGAGTGGATTGCCATTTCCTCCTCCCATATGTTTTATATATGTCTCCTTAAATTGACGATTGCATTGTTTATTAGCCAATTCACAGCCATAGAGAACTATTATTTCAGTATTTCATTATCAAAACTACCAAGCTGAATGTAATATATGAGGACTCATACATCTAAGTAAAAATACTAACTTTTATTTATTTCTTTATATTTATTTGTTTTAATTGGGGGATAATTACTTTACAATATGGTAATGGTTTTTGCCATGTATCAATGTGAATCAGACACAGGCATACATGTGTCCTCTCCATCCTGACACCCCCTCCCACCTCCCTCCCCACCCTATCCCTCCAAGTTATTACAGAGAGACACATCAAACTGGCACTGGTTATCTATTTTACATATGGTAATGTATATGTTTCAATGCTACTCTTTCAAATCATCCCACCCTCTCCTTCTCCCACTAAGCCCAAAAGTCTGTTCTTTATGTCTGTGTCTCTTTTGCTGCACTGCACATAGGATTGTTGGCAATGCAAATCAAAACAGCAATGAGGTATCATCTCACGTGGGTCAGAATGGTCATCATCAAAAAGTCTACAAACAATAAACTCTGGAAAGGGTGTGGAAAAAAGGGAACCTCCTTACAGTATTGGTGGGAATGCATATTGATACAATTACTATGGAAAGCAGTATGGAGATTCCTTAAAACATTAGGAATAAAACTACTGTATGACCCAGAAATCCCACTACTGGGCATATATCCTGAGGAAACCAGAATTGGAAAAGACACAATGTACCCCAGTGTTCATTGCAGCACTATTTACAAGAGCTAGGACATGGAAGCAACCTAGATGTCCATCAGCTGATTAATGGATAAAGAAGTTGTGTACATTTAGTTTTGTTTGTTTGTTTGTTTTGAATAATTTTCATCTCATCAATTCATCATCATCTGATTTATGACTTGTGCCACATCTGGGCTTCACAGGTGGCTCAGCGGTAAAGAAACTGCCTGCTAATATGCTAGAGACCAAGGAGACATAGGTTCAGTCCCTGGGTGAGGAAGATCCTCTGGAGGAGGAAATGGCAACTCACGCCAGTATTCCTGCATGGCAAATTCCATGGACAGAAGGAGGCTGGAGGGCTACAGTCCATGGGGTCACAAAGAGTTGGACACAACATATTGACTACGCATTTATGCCACATCCAGAAAAGGTGTTTTTCTAAATAAAGTAAATGTAAATTTGTCTCATCCATTAGAGTTAAAACTTAAATTAGGGAAATTCTATTTAAATTATTATCTAATGGTTTTGAGTCATAAATTTAAAAGTATATTTGATTTAAAATAAAGTGATTGCAAATGATATGTTTAATATATAAATGCTGACATTTTAAATATTTTATTCACTTCTGGATCATAGTTGGGAAATATCACTTGTTGAAAAAATTAAAAATACAAGCAATCCCAGGTCTGGGTATGTTTCAAAAGGAAATGAATCATTATCTCAAAGAGATATCTGTAACCTGATGTTCATTCCAGCATCATGTATAATCGCAAAGACATAGAAACAACCTAAGTGCCCATCAGTGGATGATTGGATAAAGAAAATGTGATATATATTATATGTATATAGTATATATATTATTCATTCATATATATTATTCAGCCGGAATAAAAGGAAATCTGCCTTTTGACACAATGTGGATAGAACTAGACATTTTGCTAAATGACATAAGCCAGAGAAATACAAATACTGTATGCTCTCATTTAATATATGGAATCAAATCAAAGTCTAGACAGTAGAATATTGGTTGCCAGGGGATAGGGGATGGAGGGATGGAGAGATGCTGAAGAAAGGGTATAGATCTCTGGCCATAAGAGGAATTCATTCTAATGTACAGCTGGGTAAGTAATGAATAACAATGTATCATATATCTGAAAGTTGTTCAGGGAGTAGAACTTAAAAGTTAAGCACCGTATTAGTTATCTATTTTATATGTAGTAGTGTGTATATGGCCTATATGGAAAAATAATATAAAAAGGAGTAGATATATGTTTATGTTTAACTTTTTCACTTTGCTGTATGCCTGAAACGAACACAACATTGTAAATCAACTCTACTCCAATAAATTTTTTTTTTAATTAATCACCTCACACACACAAAAATGGTAATTATGTGAGGGGATATAGGTCTTAACTAACCTTATTGTGGTAATGACTTCCTAGTATATACATTATCAAATCATCACATTGATTATACATCTTAAATTTATTATGTTATGTCAGTAATATCTCAATAAAGCTGGACAAATATCACTTATTAAAACATCTTATTTTTCATGATTAGTAAGCAACTTGGGAGACATGAGAATTGTCACATGACTTTGAGCAGCTGAAATAGGCTATGAAGTGAAAGTGGTGAAAGTGTTAGTCGCTCAGCTGTGTCCAACTCTGCAACCCCATGGACTGTAGCCCACTAGGCTCCTCAGTCCATGGAATTCTCCAGGCGAGAGTACTGGCATGGGTATCCATTCTCTTCTCTAGAGAATCTTTTCAAGCCAAGGATAGAACCCAGGTCTCCTGTGGTTCTTGCATTGGCTGGCAAAGTCTTTACCATACTCTTCCCAAATAGACAAGTCTGCCAGTCACTCAGTGGGATGCCGTAGTAAGTTTGATTTGCTGTAAACATTTTAGAACACTTAATTTTAAATTTTTTGAATCTTTCCACAGCCCTCAGTATTCCCAGTGAATTCATTTCGTAAGGCTGCTGTAGCAACACAAGTATTACAAACTCAGTGAATTAACACAACAGAAATTTTTCCTCTCACAGTTCTGGAATCTAGAAGTCTGAAACCAAGGTGCAGGGGTGTGCTTTCTCTGAGTGCTCTAGAAGCAGCTCCATTCACGCCTCTGCTGGCTTGTGGTGGTTTGTCAATATCTTCCTCTAGTCCCTACCTCTGTCTTCACATGGCCATCTTCCTTCTTTGTGTGTCTGTTTCTGTGTCTTCTCTTTTTATAAGGACAACAATCATATTGGATTTAGGGCCTACCCTAATCTAGTATGAAGTGAAGTGTTAGTTTTTCAGTCGTGTCTGACTCTTTGTGACCCCATGGACTGTAGCCCACCAGGCTCCTCAGTCCATGGAATTCTCCCGGAAAGAATACTGGAATGAGTAGCCATTCCCTTCTCCAGGGGATCGTCCTGATCCAGGGATTGAAGCTGGGTCTCCTGCATTACAGGCATACTCTTTATTGTCTGAGCCACCAGGGAAGCCCCAATCCAGTATGATCTCATCTTAATTACAACTGCAAAGATTCTGTTTCCAAATAAAGCCACATTCTGAGGTTTCAAGAGCGACATGGAGTTTGGGGGAAGGACACACTGTTCAACACAGTAGACCCAGTATGTACAGCCTCCAATTGTGTATCTCCTCCTTTGCTTACCAAGATATTTTGCTCTTTTCATCAAGCACCCTAAGATGTACCGTCTGTATATTTGTCCATACCCTTTTACTTTGACTGCCATGGCACACTTGGATATCCATTTATGGTAAATGGAGGAAAAGAAGAGCACAGAGGAGCAGGAAGGACTACAGGGAAGTACGGTGTGCTCTAGAGGAACTGAGAAAAAAACCCCTTTAAGTTAGCAAATTATTTTTCTGTCATTATGTTTTATTTTTATTTTAGTCAATGTATACCCTGCTCTGAAGCTTGGTCCAGAGAGGGAGAAGAGGTAAAGGCCCATTACAGGTCCCTGGGAACCATCTGTCCTGTGCTATGTACCATACCACTCTGAGATTCAAAAGTACATTTTGACATTCCTCTCCATCAATGAAGATATTAGTTAAAATTCATCCTACTTTTGAAAATGGTCGTATTGATTCTCTCCTTTCATCTTTGCCTTTATACTGCTGTTGTTTAATTTTAGTGTCCTCAACCCCTTCAACATCCAAGACTCACACTTCCCACTAACATTTTCATATTAAAAACAAACAAAAGAAAAAACACTCACACTTGCCAATTGATGATTCTGTTCTCTCAGTTAATAATTATCAGCTCTTTCTAAAAACTTCGCTTTTCTGCTGTTCTTGGTCTTTATTCCTACCAGCTATTGTGTTAAGTTCATGTAAATTCACTCCAGCCATGTTTATAACCAAGGCAGGATTAGAAGAGAGGCAAAAGCAAGGGCAGGGAAGGTAAGAGCCAGGGCATATAGGCAAAACAGGAATCATAAAAACGTTCTACAAAAGTTGAGAATATTCCATTGTCAGTGAACTTGCTTACATCTCAGTTCAGTCACTCAGTCATGTCAGACTCTGTGACCCCATGGACTGCAGCACACCAGGCTTCCCTGTCCAACACCATCACCCAGAGCTTGCTCAAACTCATGTCCATCGAGTCGGTGATGTCACTGAAACACCTCATCTTCTGTCATCCCCTTCTCCTCCTGCCTTCAATCTTTCCCAGCATCAGGGTCTTTTCTAATAAGTCAGTTCTTTGCATCAGGTGGCCAAAGTATTGGAGCTTCAGCTTCAACATCAGTCCTTCCAATGTACACCCAGGACTGATCTCATTTAGGATGGACTGGTTGGATCTCCTTGCAGTTCAAGGGACTCTCAAGAGTTTTCTCCAACACCATAGTTCAAAAGCATCATTATTTGGTGCTCAGCTTTCTTTATAGTCCAACTCTCACATCCATACATAACTATTGGAAAAACCATAGCCTTGACTAGACGGACCTTTGTTGACAAAGTAATGTCTCTGCTTTTTAATTGCTGTCTAGGTTGGTCATAACTTTCCTTCCAAGGAGTAAGCATCTTTTAATTTCATGGCTGCAGTCACCATCTGCAGTGATTTTGGAACCCCCCAAAATAAAGTCTGTCACTGTTTCCATTGTTTCCCCATCCATTTGCCATGAAGTGATGGGACCGGATGCCATGATCTTTGTTTTCTGAATGTTGAGTTTTAAGACAACTTTTCCACTCTCCTCTCTCACTTTCATCAAGAGGCTCTTTAGCTCTATTTCATTTTCTTCCATAAGGGTGGTGTCATCTGCATATCTGAGGTTATTGATATTTCTCCTGGCAGTCTTGATTCTAGCTTGTGCTTCTTCTAGCCCAGCATTTCTCATGATGTACTCTGCATATAAGTTAAATAAGCAGGGTGACAATATACAGCCTTGACGTACCCCTTTTCCTATTTGGAACAAGCCTGGTATTAAATTTTGCTGTTTCATTCATTGCTTTAACCTCCTATTCATTTTAAATGTGATTGTAGCTAGTCATATCTGCTGCTGCTGCTGCTAAGTCGCTTCAGTCGTGTCCAACTCTGTGCAACCCCATAGATGGCAGCCCACCAGTCCGCCATCCCTGGGATTCTCCAGGCAAGAACAGTGGAGTGGGTTGCCATTTCCTTCTCCAATGCATGAAAGTGAAAAGCGAAAGTGAAGTCGCTCGGTCCTGTCTGACTCTTAGCAACCCCATGAACTGCAGCCTACCAGGCTCCTCTGTCCATGGGATTTCCCACACAACGGTACTGGAGTGGGATGCCATTGCCTTCTCTGAGTCATATCTAGTCATAGTATTTATTGCTAATATAAATATTATTGGGATGGCTGTACTTATTTTAATCACAGAATAGTATCAGCATTTATGAGTGACTTCTGAGTACTTCTGAGTAAGAAAATATTCTTTGGATAAAATTTTAGGGATTTATTGTGAGCACTGGTCTGTTAATGCCCTAATTGTTGAATGTAACTGAATGCCAAAGCTCTTTATATTAATAAGCTTGTTACAAGAACAACACTACAGGAAGTATGGTTAGCTCAAATAATTCAAAATACAAATATTTTGTTCTGTTTTCCCTACTTGTTTTGTGTTCTCTGACAACTGATTTCCTGCTCACTTTCAAGCACATCAGATTTCATAAAAGCCTATCTCTATCTCCTTTCTCCTTGTTTTCTTGTTTTCTTGGAGAGGTAAAATCAAGCAAATGATCATAAGCTAAAAAAATGGTCTGAAAATGAACCTTCCACATTAAGAGCCTCTATGAGATTGGGTTCACCCCTGTGTTTAAAGAAAGTCATGATTCATTAACCATGGCCTGTAACAATCAAATAAACAAAACCATGCTCTAAAAGGCATCCATTAGCACATTGAAGTACATAAATCACTTCAGCCCATGTGACTCAGGGCTTAACCATTTGCCAAAACAGCTGTTTTCTCAGTTCAAATAATGACGAGAAAAAACAGCTGAAGCCAATTAGTAGCTAAGCATTCATTCCCAAATATCTGCGACAGTTGAGTGGTTTATTTTGCAGGACAGATATGTTGTTATTCAGATCCAAAAAGAAAGCTCCTTTTTACAAAAAATTGAAGGTTTTACATTAACCCTTATTTGTACTGGGCTTTCCTCCAAAGAGCAAGCAGAGAAATAAACAAACAAGCAAACAAACAAACAGCTAATTAAAATCTGGTGTACTTGAAAGCCAAGCAGTGAATTATTTACTTAGGATTGTTTGTTTCTTTGCTCATAGAATATTTTAAGCATTCATGAGAACCAGGAATGTGAACATAAGATTCTGATGCAAAGCAAAATATCTGATTTCAAACAGAAATTATGTTTACCAAAGAAAAATGATCTATCAAACAGAAATAGACTCTAGAAAAGACTGAACATATTTTCCATATTCAGATTTTAAAAGAAGATCTATTCTCAGCCAAGGAAAGACTTCAAACACATTGTGTTCTAGCTTGGAATCTATACTATTGTTAACAAAATCATTGAGTTTTCAGCGGAAGTCCTCCAGTAGTGGGTCCAGAGCTTCTCCTGCTACAATAAAGGCAATTCCCTGGAACTTCCCTTTCTTTGACAGTCCTGCTAACTGCTAATAAAAATTTACAAAACAGATTCCTCAAAGGAATCATCACCAGCCCAGCTCGATAAATAATCTTCCCTTTAAAGATGGCCTTGATGCAGACAGAAAGCAGTAGGGCTTTGCAATCATGTGGCTGGGTCCTGAATATATAATATAACGTTTGAAATCCTTCTGAAACTTCAGGTCCTTCATCTATATAGTGTGGATAATTCCATGTTCCTCACAGACTCACAAGTCTGTATTATGATGTTTAAGTAAGCCATTTATTTTTTGATGAAGTAGAAATATGGTAACACAAGAGTTAATCCTGGAGAAGGAAATGGCAACCCACTCCAGTGTTCTTGCCTGGAGAATCCCAGGGACAGGGAAGCCTGGTGAGCTGCCATCTATGGGGTCGCACAGAGTTGGACACAACTGAAGTGACTTAGCAGCAGCAGCAGCAGAGTTTATTCATTTTGGAGTCATGAGGGATTCTCTCCAGGTAGGAGAGAGATGTTCATGGACAACTCCCCTGTGGGGAAGATAGGCTGGCTGGCATGAGATGATGGCAAATCTGGGAGAGGAAGAAAAATAAACCTTACCAGAGGAAGGAAGAGGAGGTCAGGAGCCAAGGAACTCAGAGGGGAGCCTGGGGCACTTGTAACACTGTGGCAATGCTTCAACCTCTCCAAACATATGGGTGAGCCCTAAGTTCATGACTCCGTGGCAGTACCGATTATTCATAATGAAAAATAAATTTTTCATTTAAATTTTGTGTAAATACAGGATATCATCTGATAGTTATTACTTAGATATGAGTGGTAAGACCTGCTTTATTTTGCTAACCACTTAAATTTCTTGAAAAGTCTTTATTCCTTCTCAGGCATGTGTAGGGCTTCCCTTGTGGCTCAGATGGTAAAGAATATGCCTGCAATGCGAGAGACGTGGGTTCAGTCTCTGGGTTGGAAAGATCCCCTGCAGAAGGGAATGGCTACCCGCTCCAGTATTCTTGCTCAGAAAATTCAATGGATAGAGGAGCCTGGTGGGGCACAAGGAGACATGACTGAGTGACTAACACTCACTTCAGGGATGGGAAAACCAAACTTAATCTGGAGACTCAGAACAGTTTTTAATCCAGTTCAGTTATGAAACTTTTGGCTTCCCTGGTGGCTCAGATGGTAAAGAATCCAACTGCAATGTGGGAGACCTGGGTTTGATACCTGAGTTGTGATGATCCCCTGGAAGACAGCAAGGCATCCCACTACAATATTCTTGCCTGACGAATTCCCATGGACTGAGGAGCCTGGCAGGCTATAGTCCATGGGGTCACAAAGAGTTGGACACGACTCAGTGCAGCCGAGTCCTCTATCTAATATGAAGTCTTCATCTCAGAGCTCCCTTATTTTTTTTTTTGTCAGAGTTTACCCTCCTTGTCTTCTGGGTGCTATTTGCATTTCGCAGGGTTTGTTGTATGTTGGTTTCCACGCGTCAGGAGTAAAATGGTTACATATCTAGCTTGTTTGTCTTCCCTTCTGGCTGTGAGCACTGCTGTCCTCTGAGGTCCTGTAGCCCCGGAATGGTAGAACTGAAGGCAGTAGGAAGAGGACAGAAGACTGTGCAAGTGGAAGGCTCAGCTGCCCTGTCATATCCAGCTTGTGGGCAGGCAACAGAGGATATCTCACTGTGCTTTAAATGTGCATTTTTGATTACTGTCACAAATAAAGATAGACCCCCCCCCCCCCCGCCATGGCTTGCATTCATTTCTCATTCTAAGATTTCTGTTTCATTTTCCCTTTTATCTACTGTGGTTTTCAGTTTCAATTTGCATCAGAATTTGGTATAGAAAGGATGTTAATGCTTTAAAGTTTAAAAGGCATTCTTTATAAAATAGCTTAACATTATTTAGAAAAGCTAAAGTTTATGTACCCTAATGGAACTTAACAAAACTAAATTTACAATGCAAATAAAACCTAAAAGAAAACAGATTAGGAAAGATATTCTCATTTAATAAGATGGATAATAACTATAATGTGATAATAATTCATTTGGATTGTAAATAAAATTCAGTATTCAGTATGAAGTAAACTGAGAATTTGAACTAGCAATTCATAAAACTGAAATATGTGTGATCTCATACATATAATATTCATAATTCCAGTAATATCTTTGTTTCATTTACTGTTTCTGTATAAATAAATGATATTTTAAAGTGTGTGAAAAAAGTTTAGTCTACCTAAATTAAAAAAAAAATCTCAGCTAAAGAAAATATAGCTTAATATTTAAGCAGTCAAATTTTTAGGAGAGTCAAAATTGTTAATAAAAATTCTTCTGAGCATGCTACCCTTATTAACTTTGGGTAGAAGTGTAATTGGAAAAAACTTTTAGAAAATAAATGTAGGCATTTGTAAAAGGAATCATAAGTAAATATCTTGATGTGGAAATTTGAGTTTGAAGCATGCATACTAAGGAGATAATTCTGAAGAAGCAAAAAAAGCTACAAACTATACATATAATAGTATTATTCATGATGTCTATAAAGAAAACATAGAAATGGCTTACTTATCTTATGTGATATTATTTAATATACCATTTTCCAACAACAAAATAGAGTATTATATGCCTATTAATAACTGTAAACATTGACAGAAGTAGAAATTATGGTAGAAAGTTAAATGAAACTAGCAAATACAAAATGACATTTACATTGTGTTGAACAATGAAAATATGTGCACTCAGGAAAGAACAGGCTAAAAAAAAGTTCTATTTGAATAGTTGAAAAATGAATGTATCAATACTTAGATTTTTTTCTTCAATGTTCTTGTATTTTCCAAATGATTTGTAAGATATGGGCATACTAACAGGATAAGTAATAGTAGAAGCATGTGTGTGTTTGGCTGTGACCATGGCATTTCCTGACACTTGTCCGAGTATTTCCTTTGATGATTAACATCTCTCACCAAACAATTTCCTTGTCTCCATCAGGAAGTCCGAATAACCCAAATATTAGGATTTAGAATTCACTACACCATTTAGGGTACTTTTCAAAGAATTTTTGAGGCATTCCCTAATCCTTCACTAGGGCAGACCCTTTATCCCATTATGTGCATTTGAATGTGCCTTTGAAGAATGGGGGAGAGTTGTCTGGGATTCTTGCTTTGGTGTTTGAGTTAGAGAATAAAAGCTTCAGAACAAGACTCTTTATTTGGAAATTTTCTTTTGGATTCTACTTAAAAGGCAGAGAAATGATCAAAATAGCATCCCACAAGCATCCTTGGCAGGGTTGTGGTGTGTTGAAGTTTTCTTTATTCTCCGAATTGGCATTCATTGAAGAGGTTTTTGAAGAGTCAAAGATAGTAGATCCATTTAAGTAGGTGCTCGCAGCTTCAATTAGTGTATGATTAAATTAATGAGTGTGATTTTCTGACCTCTAGCTGGGTTTTGGGGTGACATTAATTATCTATAAAACCTCTTCACCTCCTCTACCCTCTACACCAGCCAGGAAAAATATCTTCCTCCCAACAGAGTACCAGTGAGATTTTTTTGTGGCTCTTTATGGAGTTGTACCTGTAGCATAAAATTTCATAAGGCATTTAAGAATTAGTTACTTAAAACAAAGTGATATTAGTCATTATTATTATTATTATTTTCATGAAAGGGAGGGATGAAAAAAAATGAGAACTGTTTTGGCCGGTCTGATGTTGGCTTTCCTCACTGGCTTTACTTTAAAGGCATTGCTCCAGCCGGAGCTGCTTTGATTTATGTCCACTTGAAGTGATCCCTAATGCCCTTCTTTTGTTCCTATTTCCTATTTAGTTGCCAACCCTTCCAACACAGTCTACTATTCTGGAATTGGTTTAGTTGTGGTTGAAAGGAAGTTTGGTTTATTTGGTTTCAGAGCTCCTCAAATTTGCTTTTGTGTGTGTAATAAATGTAGGAAGAGCTGGAGTTCTCTGTTTCACTGTAATAGTTTTTACAATCCCCTGGATCCCTTAAACTTTCTGTGTGATAGTATTTCTTTTTTTTTCTGAACCATACTTGTACAGCAGTACCCTTCTTGGAAAATTTGTAAGCCCTAGTAAGTGTATTTAAAACTTTAAACTAATGACTTTTTAACTAGGTTTTACAGCATTGTACTCATTTCTGTTACGCAGAAAAAATAGTTCTGTAGGAAATTAGGCCAAACTTAATTATTTTTCCACCAAAACCCATAGCTACAGCTACTTTATTTCTTTATGTTTATTTTAATAGTTTGCAGTCCAACAGTGTATCTAGAGGAATAGAATTTTAATATGAATTTTAAGAAGAAAAAAGAAGAAAACCTCTTCTACTTCTTGTTAGAAGCACAAGTTATGTTTAGCCCCAAACTAAGCATCAGGCTTCCATTCTTCATTGGCTCAAGGCCCCTTCTAGAATAAACAGGAGAAGTCATTCACTAGAATTGCCTCCCACTTGGTGTGCATGCATTCTTATATATCCTCAATATCATTTATCAAGAAGCAAAAAATGTCTTAGTAAATAAAAATTCAGGAGTCTTTTAGTGGAAAAAGTAACTCAGTAACAGGATCAGTCAGAAGGCAAGGTGAAAGGCTGCTTTGAGGTTAGAAGTCAGAACAATAAACACAGTTGTGACAAGTGAGATGGTAGCTTGAAGGATATACCAACTCGTGCTAAAAAATATTTGTGCATAGCCAAGAAATAGAAAAAAATACTGTAGATCTAGCTTGATTTGGTCTGTTCCTTCTAATCAAAGAGAGATGATCCATGTAACTTCTTGCTCTGCGTGAGATGGAGCTAAAGCGAGTGTGCCTAATAAAGAAACTCAATCTGTATTGTTGTTTAAGGACCTACAGGTTATCTCTCTTTCATGTAGTGATTTTCAGATGAGTGGATATTCTGCTCCACATGGCAATTCAGAGGTTCAGCCTTATGATGGATTTGCTACTTTCAGCAGATGACTTGCAGGATTGTTGTGGCCATTACCTTCTCATTCACTGAAGAGGAAACGCAGTTTTAAGTCAATCAGAAATTACACACATAAAATTTGCTCATGTTTTATTCATCAGAGCTAGCCACTGTCGTAAAGCAGCTGCAGAGAAGCTGGAGATCACTGCTATAGGTGGGACTGAGGGGTTGGGCATGTCCCAGCAACAGCTATTAATACTATGATGGCAATAGGAAGGAAAGCATTTTTCAGGACAGTGTCTTTGATATCTTCTAAACATGAGACCCCTTTAGTGCCCTAAAATGAATGCTTTTTAATTTAACGGAAAGTAATTGGTTATCTGCTACATGGGTAGCCCTCTCTCTTCTTTAAGCTACTGGAGTCTAATTGCCCAGAGAAGAACAAACTGGCGCTGATTTATTCCAGTCAACAGAGTCTATCCCATCCCAGTATGCATGAGTCAGCCCAAGCTTTCACAAAATCTAGCAGTATAATTATTACAGTGCCACATTTTATACTGGTTTGGATGAGAAGGGCTTCCCTGGTGGCTCAGACAGTAAAGAATCTGCCTGCAATGCATGAAACATGGGTTTGATCCCTGGGTTGGGAAGATCCCCTGGAGAAGGGGATGGCTACCCACTCCATACTCTTGCCTGGAGAATTCCATGGACAGAGGAGCCTCAAGGACTACAGTCCACCGGGATGCAAAGAGTCGTACATGACTGAGCGACTAACACTTTTACATTGGACAATAAATTTAGAGATTTATTCTACCCATCTAGCATTACACAAATTACTTAGAATCACTACAAGAGATTCTACTGAGGAATCACTGAGCCCAGACTGGAGAACTAGAGCTCAAAACCCCATTCCAAATTTCCAAGATTTCTGTCAGACTAAAATGATGCCACATATATGTATTTCTGTGGTATCCAATATAGACCAGGAAATGAGTTTTTAAAATATTTCCTGCATATATACATTGCCTCTTTCCACATATGCTATTGATTTTTCTTAAAATATTAATTTCAATATCAGTTGACTATGGGATCTGTCTTTGAAGTGTAGCTGATGTCTAAAACTTAGTAAAAACTGAGCTTCAGAAGATGGATACATGGAAAAGATCTCTGGATAGCAATTTTCATTTACATCAGGCACTACTTAAAAATGGGAGAAAGGAGAGGGTAGAAAAGCCTGAACTTCATCCATAAAATGCTAATCATTTGCATTATGTATCTTGATGACTTATTTATTACTATAAAAGTTTTGAGCATGACCACCATTTTGCTTTTTAAAATACTTGGTATCTTAAACATTGAGTCAGTTTTTGCTTCTCATTGTTCAATGAATGGCTTTTATAAAAAGTGCTGAAATATTTGTTAATGGACATATGTCAATTTAGTATTAAAAAAGAGCCACACTTTCCTAAGAATATAACAAAATTATCTCATAATGCAAGTATATAGAAGTATGCTGCTAAGTCACTTCAGTCGTGTCCAACTCTGTGCAACCCCATAGACGGCAGCCCACCAGGCTCCCTCGTCCCCGGGATTCTCCAGGCAAGAATACTGGAGTGGGTTGCTATTTCCTTCTCCAATGCATGAAAGTGAAAAGTGAAAGTAAAGTCGCTCAGTCATGCCCGACTCCTAGCGACCCCATAGACTGCAGCCTACCAGGCTCCTCCGTCCATGGGATTTTCCAGGCAAGAGTACTGGAGTGGGTTGCCATTGCCTTCTCCGATATAGAAGGATATTTAACTTAAAATAGATCTTTCTGGTAACAGTCCTTAATAATCTAATTTGAATTAAAATTTGTGGTATTTTTTAATATGATCGGATGTATATGGGACAGAATGCTATCAATGTGAGAACTCTGAGAAAATAAAACAATATCCTGTCACTGTTAGGAAAACTGATTGGCAAGCAAGAGCTAGAATAAAGCCAAAATTGAGTTATATTTGTCTCTATTAATAAAACTAGATCTCTACCAAACATATTCATGTTTTCTCCCCAGTTCCTATATGATTAACCTTCACACTTCAGAAACATATGCTGAGAGAGAATTTATTTTCCATCAAAAAGTGCCTTGTTTCAGGAAGATGCTTCTGTTGCAAAGTAAATTAGTTGTCTTGAAGGATGTTAGTATATTGAGGTTGGGATGATTTATCCTGCCTCTTGAAACTCAAACTTGGAGTAATGTAAGTAAAATATCCATCACCAAGCTGTTTGTACTCAGTACTGACAGCACAGAATTGCTTTGAATATTATTTCTGGTGTCCTGCCAGAGCCAGGTGTTGGTATGCACAAAAATGAGAGCATGAGATTAAAGAACACGTGGACACAAATGAGTCCCAGGAACTTCAAAGTGCATTTGCCAATTAGGTTCCTGATAGCAAAATACAGCTGTCGTCATCTGACAGGTAAGTATTTGCTATTCAGTCAGGCCTCCAGAAAGTACCAAGATGTACATTTTGTAGGATTTATGGTCAGGCTCTACTTTTTGCTTTAAATCTGAATGTCTCACAGAGATTGCTCTGATTCATCAAAAGAGTAATTTCCATAAGTGATTTCACATGTGAATGTTTGATGCCCATGTTATTCTACAGCATGCTTCCATGCCCTCTGCTTCCCCAGAGTTACACCACATTCTCTCATGGTAAAAGGGGAGAAGGCGATGGCAACCCACTCCAGTATTCTTGCCTGGAGAATCCCAGGGTTGGGGGAGCCTGGTGGGCTGCCGTCTATGGGGCAGAGTCGGACACGACTGAAGTGACTTAGCAGCAGCAGCAGTATGATAAAAGGTCATGCCTGTCTGTCACTTTCTTACATAATCTTCACCTTAGAGAAGCAGGTAAATACACCTGCGTTCATGCTAAGTCACTTCAGTTGTGTCCAACTCTTTGCGACCTTATGGACTGTAGTCCCCCAGCCTTTTCTGTCCGTGGGATTCTCCAGGCAAGAATACTGGGGTGGGTTGCCATGCTCTCTCCAGGGGATCTTCAGAACCCCTGAGAGGAACCCCTGTGGCTCCTGCATTGCAGGCAGATTCTAGACCCCTGAACAACTGGGGAAGAACAACTCTACAGTAAGTAGAACAATTCTACTTACTGAAGGACATTTTTCCCCGTAAATAACACAATCAAGACAAACAATATCTCAATTTAAAGTGATTATGGGGTCTTTGACAAAGTCCAATAACTCCAAAAAAAAAAAAAAAAGCTAAATACATGAGTAAAGTTTAATGAGTTGAATTAAAATTTTAGCCACCTAAAATATTATCGTATTCAAACTGTGGGACTTGGATGCAGTAGACTAATATTGAAATGGTGTGTGTGTGTGTATGTGTTGAAGGGGCATGTGGGTGTTAAGTGTTACTGAATCTACTCTCATACCACTTATTAAACTTAAAATTGGAAACAAAGTCCTCTTTGTTGTTGCTGTTCAGTTGCTAAGTTGTGTCTGATTCTTTGACCCTATGGACTGCAGCATGCCAGGCTCCCTGTCCTTCACTATCTCCTAGAGTTTGCTCACACTCATGTCTATTGAGTCGGTGATGCTATCTAACCATCTCATCCTCTGCCATCCCCTTTTCCTTTTGCCTTCAACTTTCCCAATATCAAGGTCTTTTCCAATGAGTCAGCTTTTTTCATCAGGTGGCCACAGTATTGGAGCTTCAGCATTAATCCTTCCAATGAATATTCAGGGTTGATTTCCTTTCAGGTTGATTGGTTTGATCTCCTTATGGTCCAAGGGACTCTCAAGACTCTTCTAAAATAAAATTTATTCCTGAGGCATCGAGTTTTCCAGTTTTCCATTCATTCTGTAGGTATTTGTTATCACTGTCATGTGGTAACTACCCTTCTAGGCGCAATGGTGAAACACACATGGTCCCTGCTTTCCTGGAGTTACTAGTCAAGAGGAGGAGAGAGTCAAGATCATTTCAGAGTTATAAGTACAATGAAAAAAGTTATAAGTACAAAAAAAAAAAAGAAAAGGGCACAGAGTGTGACATGGAAAGGAGAAGTTTCTAGGGGTTATTAGAGTTAAGGTGGTCTGGAAAGAACTATGAAAAGCTGATGCCTGAAAAGCAAGGAACATCTAGCTGAATAAAGAGGCAGGAGGGTGCTCCAGCAGGGGACAGTGAAAATGCAGAGGTCTTCAGGGGGAGGTGCAATTAAAGAGCTATAGGTAGGTATCATGTCTAGTAGCCAGTGAAAGGCAGTGAAGTGAGATGAATTGGAAAGGTGGGCCGGGCCAGGGTATTAGATCCCTGTAGGCAGTGATCAGGGTCCTCGGCTGAGTTCCAAGAAGCAGTCTCTAAGAGAGAAATGAGTATGGGGAACATTGATGAAAAGTGCTCTTAGGACCAACTTTGGTGGACAGGGGTGCCCGAGGTGGGGGCAAAGGGAGATAATGAGCTCTACTGTAGTGCTGACAAAGCTATCAGCCATGCCCACGGGGGCAGTGGAGCTGGGATGGCCCATTAGAGTTGTCCCAAGCCACGTTGTAACATTGATTTAGGCGCTGAACATGGGCTGCTCCTGAGAGAAGGAAAAAGCAGCAGCAGCAGCGATATTCTTCAGCCAAGGCAATCCACAAGGAGTCAGCCTGAGGGGTGACTTGGCCTCATTCCCAGCAGCCAGTGAAGTGAGTCCTTTGTTGCTGAAGGGAGATCCAAGCATATGGATTTTATTTCAAGCACAATGGGAAGCCACTGAAGAGTTTTAAAATGGGGTGTCACAGCCTGATTTACATTTTCATATGAGTACTCTGGCTATTTTTTGAAGAATACAAAATGCAGGCATATAATCAGGGAAATAAAATATAATATTTGTGTAAAAGCAAAGGGCTCTGTCAGATTTGTCCCATGTTATTTCCTCTTGATGGCTGAGTCATAAGATTGGGACAAATCAAAGGGGACATTTTTTACTCAGAATTACTGATACCAGGCCTAATAAGAGAACTAATATGATTTAATTCAATGTTCTTTGACTCAGCCTCTCCTGAGAATTGTTGAAATGAGAAACTATTCATAACTGTGGTTTGAGTGAATGCATGAGTGTGTGTGAGTGAGAGTCAGGTTAATGTTTTATTTCTTCCTTATAAGGTTAACCTGGAATTTTGGCTTTGAATTTCAGCCTCTTCAAGTTTTTGGATTTGTATTCTCACTTAAGAGGTCTATGATGGATCACATTTGATAGATCCTCACAATGGACCATTAGTTCCATCTCTTGGAAAGAAATCTCAACATATGAATCTAACTGGCAAGCTTGCAGAGTGTGTGCTAGTCTCACCTCCATTCTATGAGAGATAAATATTCACTGGTTGATCAGCCTATGATGGAGAGGAGGGTATGGCTCTCAAGTGGAAGCATGCGACATCTTCATGGTATTGGAACAGTTCTGTATCCTGATTCTGGATATGGTTACAAGTGATGAATTGACATAGAACTATATACATTCATTGTACCAATGTCAGTTACCAGGCTTTGATATTTTACCACAATTGTTTAAGATATAACCATTGGGAGAAACTTGGTAAAGACTATATAGGACCTCTCTGTATTATCTTTCCTTTGAATTTGTGATTATTTCAAAACAAAAAAGTTTAAAAACTTCTCTCTGACAAATACCAGGCATGTCAGTGTACACTCCTTTTGCATCTTTGCACCTACTCTTATACAATGGCTACAGCTACCTTGAGGACCTGGAGACCTCTATTTCACTCAGATTTCTCCCCCTGGAGTCCACAGCCATCTGGCTGGCCCATGGCACCTCAAATTCAACATGTCCAGTGTTTTTTCTGGTTTCTCTAGTGGCTCAGCAGTAAAGCATCTGCCTGCAAAGCAGGAGACCCAGGTTTGATCCCTGGGTCAAGGACATCCCCTGAAGAAAGAAATGGTAACCAACTACCATATTCTTGCCTGGAGAATTCCATAGACAGAGGAGCCTGGAGAGCTACAGTCCGTGGGGTTTCAAGAGTTGGACACGACTTAGTGACTAAACCAATACCACCATCCATGTTCTTCTTCTTCCCCAAACCAACAGTGATTCCAGTGCTCAGTCTATGTCCCAACTGCACTGAAATCCTTCAAGTTCTCCAAAAAGTTCTTCCCTCTTAGCTTTCACTTTTAGCTTCTGAAGTGAGCTCTGACTTTGCTGCGTGGTAGATACTTACTCATCTTTCCAGATCCTCTTAAATGCCTCTTTGAGGAAGGCATAATGGATCCTGTATCCATACTCTCATAGAAGTCTGAGGCTTTACATTATTGACTGTAACATAATTACTTGTATGCCTGTTTTCCTCACTAGATTATGGAAGAAGCTCTAGATTATTACCTTATATTGTGTATTGTGCTTTAAAGAGCAGAGATAAATACATTTTTGTTAAATGAACATATGAATGACTAAATTAAATGATCAATCTATGTAATTGCAGTTGGTGACCACAAAATGGATTTTATATTGAAAATATATTTTTATATATTTTGAGTTCTCAAAACACTTTAAAATATTTACCTTGTTTGAATCTCACAACATCCATCCTAGTTAGCTGTCAGAAGTATATTATCCTAATTTAAGTGAAAGTTGCTCAGTCGTGTCTGACTCTTTGAAACCCCATGGACTATACAGTCCGTGGAATTCTCCAGGCCAAAATACTGGAGTGGGTAGCCTTTCCCTTCTCCAGAGGATTTTCCCAACCCAGGGATTGAACTCAGGTCTCCTGCAATGCAGGTGGATTCTTTACCAGCTGAGCCACCAGGGAAGCCCTATCCTAATTTAAGAGCTAAAGAAATGGGAGAGAGGTTTTATGTGAATTGTCTGAGTGCAGACCATGGTTCATAGTGTGGAAGAGTAAAGATTAGAACACACATCTCCTAATTTAACACCAGTGTTTTGCTCAACATACTACTATTGGATCTTTGATTGGTATAACATATGTAGTTAATTTAAAAGTAATGTTTGTACTTTGTTTTCTAAAGCACTCAACTAAGTAGTTCTCTAGAGAAACCCATGTGAAGTTGGTCCCTATTCTTAGTCTCTTATACAAATAAGTCACTGAAGTGTAATGCTTCTGATCACTTTTTCAGTCTATATCACTGAATTTAGCTCTTCTCCTTTGTACTTTAATGTTAGGTGATGGGGTACTTATTATGAAAAGGTATGGCATGTAGCTTTTTGCTTTCTCAGGGCTTTATGACCAAGGGGAGAAATTAACATTTTTACAGAGGAAAAAACTGAAATGCAAAGTCTCTGACATCTGTTTCCCTCATTTAGTTGGATCTTTTAAGATCAGCTTATCTCTCTTGGCTCTTGGAATCTGAAATGGGAAACATTGCTTTGATTTATGGATGTTGCCATGATTTATGCAATGTCAAAATGAATATCAGATGGTTGTACATTTTTGCAAGAGCAATAGCCCAAACAGGTAGATTTTATCTTATCATCTGAAAACCAAGATGCTGAGACATGGCTATCAAATAGCATTGCTTAATTGTTTTAACTACCTCAATAGTTTAAAGACTTGGCCTTAATGAAAATTAATTTAAATTGAAGTTGTACGACATACATCCAGCACACAGTTACTCAAAACTTGATCATAGACATAGGGAACTTGGAGAGGCCTTTCACCAAGGCAGTTAGGCAAAGATCCAGATAAAGTCTATTTTAAAGGGAAGCAGATGACTGGAGGAAACTACCACCAAAGGGAAAGATACTCTTGAATCTTAAAACTATGAAATGACCCATGTGACAGTAAGAATCCCTCCAGAAAGAAATAATTATCAAGTGAATACATTAAGTAAAGGCCTCAAGCAACTCTTGTAAGATACTCTCCCAGGAAATTCAAACCTGATGAATCAGATGAAACCTGCAGAGGTTGCTGATAAATCTTGATTTCTAAAATTGTTCCTGTTTCTTTTAGAGGAATGACTTGATGACATAAAGTCACAAGACATCAGACACGCACATGTCCCTTAATCCACTGTTCCAATAGTAAACATGCTTCTCTTCCATTTGACTAGGGAATAGCAGATAAAATAGCCTGATGTTAATTTTATTTAATGGATGCCATATCTGAGATCAGGATGGCATGTGCGTTTATGTGTGTTGGGGGGGGGGCAGTTGTAAATAATGCAAATGTATGTTTTGTTGTTGCACTCCTAGGTGGCAAATACCCAAATTCTTATGAAATCATACTAGGATTTTATATTTGTTTGTGTTCTGCTGCATGTAAGGCCAGATTAGTAAGTATGAAACACTATAGCAGTAGCTTTCCAAGTGAAACATATGGCCCCATTAACTCTTCAAATCAAAAATGTTTACCTCTTGAACTAAACATTGCCATACTTCTTATGAATATCTCTAGAAGCCTACTAGTGATAGGAGGCTTGTTGACATGGCACGTATCTATGTATCCAGATTGTGGAGACTTGAGACTTCATCACAGCAAGACCCGATGTATCTTTGTGGAACCTTAATAAATAATCCTTCTTCCTCAGAGATAGTCCAGAAGAATTTTTATATTGTATCAGGAGCACGGGGTTGAAGCAGAGCAGCTTAGGGGTGAGGCTGTAGGGGTAGAACAAAGGAGACAGGAAAGGATGTGGGGCTGGGGAAGTGGTCACACCCTCGGTCTTACACATCTACTCAAAAGATTGTAAAAGTGAAAAATGGTGAGGGGATACTACTGCATGAATGCGACTGAAAGGAAAAGAGGGGGCCGAGTGGCTCCAGCAAGTCACCTGGTGGGGTGTCTGTCCCGTAGGCCTGCCCTCTGTTACCTCCTCTACCACACACCCAAGTCTGTGCCTGATTCAAGCGTAACTTGACTCAGTTGTAATATGGGGGTATGGTTTGGAGAGAATTTCCTAAGAGTCTAAAATGCTAACATTCCTCTCTTTCAAGAAATGTTCATTGGTCCCAAATAATAAACTTGATTTGGGAACTGCGCTTAGAATTTCCTGATTTATGACACATATATTTTTCCCTTGTGGTACAGAAAGTAAAAGAATAGAAAGATAAATCAGAGCCAAAGAAGAAAACAAAAATACATCAAAGCAGATAACGTATTTGTATGTCTGTCTTCCATAGTTACCTGTGGGCGAGTGATTATGTAGGGAAGTACTCCTTGAATATCTATATTGATTTTGCAGTAAAAAAGAAAACAAAGCTATGATTGAGCTTCTAATTGAAGCTAGTAAAAATGCACAAATTGATTAACTTGATAATAAAATACTGACTTGAACACTTTTAGACTACAGAAAGATGACATATTTTGTTCTGTCTGTATTTTGTTTTTCACATTTGGTTAATAATAACAACAACATTTCCAGTAACCTTACATTTATTTACTTATTTACATTATTTACTTATTACTAATTACTTATTAATTACTTTATTTACTTATTTTCCAGTGATGAGTTATTGATTAATGTATGTACACTGGAGACAAATTGAAAAAAGCTTATAGGGTATTTATAGCCATATTAATTCAGAGCTATCACCACATGATATTAGTAGCCAGATGAAAACAAAAACTTAAAAAAAATCATACTTGAACAGGACAAATGAGATTTTGATTACTTTGTTTCAATTTTCCTGAAATGTTTCTTGTCATGTTTCTTAACCTAAAAGCAAAATTTAATAGTAGTCCTTTTTTCTGCTTCCAAAATGGATTATAATTTTGATTTCTGTAATTTCCAAATTAGTATGATCTTAAGTGTGAGCTTGGAGAAGGCAATGGCACCCCACTCCAGTACTCTTGCCTGGAAAATCCCATGGATGGAGGAGCCTAGAAGGCTGCAGTCCATGGGGTCGCTAAGGGTCGGACACAACTGAGTGACTTCACTTTCACTTTTCACTTTCATGCATTGGAGAAAGAAATGGCAACCCACTCCAGTGTTCTTGCCTGGAGAATCCCAGGGATGGCGGAGCCTGGTGGGCTGCCGTCTGTGGGGTCGCACAGAATCGGACATGACTGAAGCAACTTAGCAGCAGAATTATAATAAATTGTTTTTATAGAGAGACATCAAGATGATTTCTCAAAGAGATGGTTTCATACTATGAATTCTGCATCAGTATCAGTATCAGTATCAGGAGGTATTAACAGAAAGTATAGAAAACAAGTTGCCTGAATTTTGTTTCAGACTATTGGAAATAGATCCTACTCTTGTTTTTGATATATGGAAATATAACCAAAGTATTTTGATTTTTTACTTTAAAGAATATTGTACAAAATACTTAAATAGAATATATGTCAGTCTTTGTTTTAAGGAAATAATAGACTGTTTTCTGAAATATTTTATTTGGATTTGAGCAATGCACAAGGAAGTAATGTATACTTATTTAAAGTGCAGCAGTGATTTAAAAAGTATGGGGGCAGGACATAAATTTGAGTAGATATATTATGTTTTGATACCTATTTTACTGTAATCCACTTTCCATGGTATTAGACAAAGTGTAACAGAAAAGGAAGAATAATTGGTAGGTCTGATCAAATCCTCCCTGAATTACTCCATCAAACATGCAGTAACCCTATTATTGTATAGATCTTAAGGCAGGCCTGAATTGAATTGCTGCTTTAATACTCAATCTCTTTTGAATATCATTATTTTCCAAAATAGGTAGATGTGGATACAGAGGAAAATTAATTTACTCTGAGCATCCAGTCCATTTAATCATCTAGACTGCATAGTGATAAATAATGTCTTTGGGGGTTGGGAGAGCAAAGAAAATTTTCAACTTCTTTTTCCAACCATGATTATTTAGAAAAAACTATTAGCAAGAGATGTTTTACATGAAAATCTCAGATTTCAGGAGGATTAAGTGAAAAGCTACAATTCAATAAACATTTCTTAGACAAATGTTAATCTGGAGTATTCAAACCAGTCTAATAATAATTCAGCCCCTTGTCCATACCTTAAACTGTGACCGAGATTGATAAATTTGAATCTCATTTTTTACAGAAAGAACACCTTTTAAAAAGTGTTATGCTCATGGCAGAAAATGCATTGAGAGAGGCCCCATTACTGTTGCCCTGACAGCACCAGACAGGAATGTCTGTGTCTTGTGTTACAAATATTTTGCTATAGTGATGAAATGCACACATATATTCATCATCTTTGAGCCTCAAAATACTTCTATTTTTCTTTTTATTAGGTAATAAAACATAACTATACAAATATAATAATACTAATAGCATGTGTATCAAAGATAGTAGTTTACTAACCACTATTCTGTTATTTCATTCTTACAATTGGAATTCGTGCATACTTTATTTTCTATCACTAATATCCATCAGGGTTACTGATAAAATTAGTTCTCTAAGTCATATCTCTGAGTGCTGAAATGGAAACTTTACAGTAGAAATGATTATTGCTAATTCATGGGTGAAGAAACTGGAACTGTAAAAACGAGGCTGCTTGCCAAGCTCATTTTTGTATTAAGTGCTCCAATGACATTAGGCTGGGCCTTCTTAGGTCCGGGGTCATTTTCTTGCCTCCATTCAAGCTGTAGTTTATAGAGACTTCCAGATGTTGATGGATAACATACATTTTGCTTATACTTAGGTCCTAAAGACTCTCTACAAAACAGTCTCAAAAGGGATACTCACGAAAACAAAATTTGTTTGAGGAAATTAGCATGGGAATCCAAATTAACCATTGAAATTATATATTCATTTTTATTTCATATAAAAGCAAGCATTTTACTGTTAGATATTCATCATTAGAAGTATATAGACATTTGTAGAAGTAAAGCATTCTAGTAGCATTAATTTTTCTTAATTTTCCCATAATGCAGATACTCCTGTAATTGACTATATGAGGAAAATAAATATTCTATGTGCATTTAGCTAGTAATATCTACAGTTTAATAAAATAGTAACTAATTTCTTTTTTATTGAAGTATAGTTAATGAACAGCATTGTCTTAGCTTTAGGTATACAGCAGAGCGATAAGTTATATATGTGTACGTTTATATATGTATTCTTTTTCAGATTCTTTTCCATTATAAATTATAGAACAGTCTTTTGGACTCTGTGGGAGAAGGAGCGGGGGATGATTTGGGAGAATGGCATTGAAACATGTATAATATCATATAAGAAACAAATTGCCAGTCCAGGTTTGATGCAGGATACAGGATGCTTGGAGCTGGTGCACTGGGATGACCCAGAGGGATGGTATGGGGAGGGAGGTGGGAGGGGGGTTCAGGATTGGGAACACGTGTACACGTGTGGCGGATTCATCTTGATGTATGGCAAAACCAATACAACATTGTAAAGTAATTAGCCTCTAATTAAAATAAATAAATTTAAAAAATTATTGCAAGACATTGAATCTATTTCCCTGTGCTATAGAGTATATCCTTGTTGTTCATCTATTTTGTACATGGTAATGTATATATATTAATTCCAAACTCCTAATTTACTTCCCACCCACCACTGCGCCCTCTGGTAACCCTAAGTTTGTTTCCTATGTCTGTGGGTCTATTTCTGTTTTGTAAATAAGTTCATTTATATAATATTTTAGGTCATACATATAGATGATATCATATATCATATCATATATTATTTGCCTTTGTCTGGCTTAACTTCACTTAATATGATAATCTCTAGGTCCATCCATGTTTCTGCAAATGGCATTATCTCATTCTGTCTTAATGGTTGAGTAATATGTATCACATCTTTATCCACTCATCTGTTCATGGACACTTAGGTTGCTTCCATGTCTTGGCTATTATAAATGGTTCCCCTGTGAACATTGGGGTGCATGTATCTCTTTGAATTAGTTTTCTCCAGTTTCTTTTCAACTAAAGAGGTTAATTTCAGTTTTATTTTTTAATCTGTCTGTATGGCACCCCACTTCAGTACTCTTGCCTAGAGAATCCCATGGATGGAGGAGCCTAGTAGACTGCGGTCCATGGGGTCGCTAAGAGTTGGACACAACTGATCGACTTCACTTTCACTTTTCACTTTCCACTTTCACGCATTGGAGAAGGAAATGGCAACCCACTCCAGTGTTCTTGCCTGGAGAATCCCAGGGATGGGGGAGCCTGGTGGGCTGCCGTCTCTGGGGTCGCACAGAGTCGGACACGACTGAAGTGACTTAGCAGCAGAAGCAGCAGCAGCAAATTGGATCACAATAAACTGTGGAAAATTCTGAAAGAGATGGCAATACCAGACCACTTGACCTGCATCTTGAGAAATTTGTATGCAGGTCAGAAAGCAACAGTTAAAACTGGACATGAAACAACAGACTGGTTCCAAATAGGAAAAGGAGTACGTCAAGGCTGTATATTGTCACCCTGCTTATTTAACTTATATGCAGAGTACATCATGAGAAATGCTGGGCTGGAAGAAGCAAAAGCTGGATTCAGGATTGCTGGGAGAAATATCAATAACCTCAGATATGCAGATGACACCACCTTTATGGCAGAAAGTGAAGAGAATCTAAAGAGCCTCTTGATGAAAGTGAAAGAGGAGAGTGAAAAAGTAGGCTTAAAGCTCAACATTCAGAAAACTAAGATCATGGCATCTGATCCCATCACTTCATGGGAAATAAATGGGGAAACAGTGGAAACAGTGTCAGACTTTATTTTTCTGGGCTCCAAAATCACTGCAGATGGTGACTGCAGCCATGAAATTAAAAGACTCTTACTCCTTGGAAGGAAAGTTATGACCAACCTAGATAGCACATTAAAAAGCAGAGACATTACTTTGCCAACAAAGGTGCGTCTAGTCAAGGCTATGGTTTTTCCAGTGGTCATGTATGTATGTGAGAGTTGGACTGTGAAGAAAGCTGAGCGCCAAAGAATTGATGCTTTTGAACTGTGGTGTTGAAGTAGACTTCTTGAGAGTCCCTTGGACTGCAAGGAAATCCAACCAGTCCATTGTGAAGGAGATCAGCCCTGGGATTTCTTTGGAAGGAATAATGCTAAAGCTGAAACTCCAGTACTTTGGCCACCTCATGTGAAGAGTTGACTCATTGGAAAAGACTCTGATGCTGGGAGGGATTGGGGGCAGGAGGAGAAGGGGACGTCAGAGAATGAGATGGCTGGATGGCATCACTGATTCGATGGATGTGAGTCTGAGTGAACTCCGGGAGTTGGTGATGGACAGGGAGGCCTGGTGTGCTGCGATTCACGGGGTCGCAAAGAGTCGGACACAACTGAGTCACTGAACTGAACTGAACTGAATGTAGCAATCTAAGGTAAAATCATGTCCACCTTGAAAGCAAGATTTAATGACTAATTCATATAGGCAATTACATATCTTTTTTATCATGAACTAAATCATCAGTTTTAACCAACTTTGCAAGAATTATAGAGCCATTGAAATCAAAGCCATAAAGGTCTGAGGGATCATCTCTGGTTAAATTATGTTAATCAACAGTAATTGCTAAGAGCTTCAGGAATGTATATTCACATAACTAATACAATCTTAAAATCTTAGGTCAGTCATTTTTAAAAATTTTATCCAGTTCCAATTATATTCTGATGCAGTTTATAAACATGTATAATATCATATAAGAAACGAATCACCAGTCCAGGTTCGATGCAGGATACAGGATGCTTCGGGCTGGTGCACTGGCATGACCCAGAGGGATGGTACAGGGAGGGAGGTGGGAGGGGGTTCAAGATGGGGAACACGTGTACACCCGTGGCGGATTCATGTTGATGTATGGCAAAACCAATACAATATTGTAAAGTAATTAGCCTCCAATTAAAACAAATAAATTTAAATTAAAAATATGTATAAAAATCCTTAAAAAAGTCAATTTTTGCTCTAGAAAGATGATTGAAAACCTAGTAGAATACTCAACAAAGATTTGTTGGATGGTTGGATGAATGAAGGGATCCATGATCATTTGCCATACAACTTTAAATTCTATCCTGCATGGAAAAACTGAGGCAAACATGTTGCATGAAACATGTTGTATACTATTAACACAACCTTTTTTTCAATAGAAAGAGCAGGTTGTAGTGGAGGAGAACCTAATTCCAGAAACATGGGTGAACATAACAAAAGCTCATTTGCCTTTTATTTGCCCAAGTGCAGCTGGGAATCTATGGCATGCCCACTGTACCTTCTCTTGTAGATACTGTTCACAGTAACGCCCTCTTACCTCCCATATGATGATACTCAGTATACTGCAGTCACAGAATCAGTACATCGGAGCCTTTCACATTGTGGAGGAGAGAAATGTGTACATATTATTTTAAAGCTGCGTCTCTTGCTTTGCTCTAGCTCCCTTCCTCCTAGCTTCCCCTGGACTCTTCATTGGACTTCTTACCCCCCAGTAGATAACTACATTCATGCAGCCAGTTCACCATAACCTGGAGCATTCATAGTTGTACCTAGGGATTCAGGAACAGCTTCATACTCTGAGTTCCAGGTCGCATGCTCATGAAGCCAGCTCTGTAGGAGACCATTATCCAAGAGAAATGCCCCTGTTTTTAGGCCCAGGAGACCTGATTTGGGCATCTGTAACCACTGGAGCCCGTTTCACTCTAGGGGAGCTGTGCTTCTACTAGAGGAAGAGAGGAGAAAATTCATTTAACCCACAGAGTTACTACATCTGCATAACATAAATCTGTGCTTGTTTGGATTTCAAAAAGTTGCTACCATTTTTCAAATGCCAATAGCAGACACTGTATTTCTCTCCACTATCTAAATGATTATCAGTCGTTTTTAGGTCTGATTTTATTGTCTTTTATGGTCATGAAATTTTGAGTGCGCAACAAAGTCAACATAAAATGATAAAATGATAATCATTTTAGCATATTTTATACTGATCTCTGACCATATGCATATATATGATATATGTAACATGTAATTTTCAGGTCTTAACAATGAGATTAAAAAAAGCATATTGAATTTACTGAGACACTACACAAAAGTCTAACACTCCAGTCACTTGATTAACAAAACTGCAGTCTTTCCTTAGTTTCCCATTCTCCAGTTATTCCCTCTAAAAATCATTGGGATTATGAGTGTGTCTCCATGTGTGTGGCTGTGTGTGTGTGTGTGGTGAAATTGGCAGGGGTGGGGTTCAAGGGTATACTTGGAGTTTCTTCTTGATGCTCTGCCAAGAGTGGTCACTGGTTTCTGGTTCTTCTCCACTGTTAATTATAGTAGCTCTGTTGCTCTGTCACCAGCCTCTAGACTGTGATGATCAGTGGTCTTATACTCTGGTCACAAAGACACTATTTCTGCACTTCAAAACCAGGGATCGTAGTTTGGTTTTTCCAGAAGCAGGCCCTAAGTAAAAGATTTAAATGAAAACCATTTATGTGAAAGGTGAAGGAAACACTTTAAAGAAAAGACAAAATGAGACTGGAAAAGGCAGGCAGCTCATAGAGGAAGTTTTATCATGTGAGCTGCCACCATGGCAACTTGAACTTGATGCCACTGGGGAATATCCTAGCACAGCACTATCAACTTCAGTTAAGGTCACTTAGATTGCTGGGCTGGAATGGGGTTGGAATGGACTACTTAGACCAGCAGTTCTCACATCTGGCTGCTTATTGGTATCAACTTTAGAGCTCTGTAAAATTACCAGCTCCTTGGGTCCCATCACAAATGTACTGAATCAGATTTGGGGAGGCAATATTGGGGAAAAGTCAACTTGGAATTAGCATCACTAAAAGCATGTCCAGGTGATAGTCATAGGTAGCCAGCTTTGGGAATTACAGGCATAGACACAAACTGGTCATTCACATAGTAGGTAGTTTTCCTTTGTATTTAAAATATAAATTATAACAGAAGCGGTCTTTATTCATCCCTTTCTTTCCAGTTCTATAGTCACCATGCCAGATCAGCTCTCCAATAGCACTTGACCGGATTATTTAACAACCTCATAACTGGTTTCCTCTGATCCTCATTCCACTTGGCCATTAACTGTTGTGGCCCCCAAGACTCAGTTCTAGGTTCTACTCTGCCCACTCTAAACCACCCCCTTGGGACATCACATCCAGTTATATAGAGATGATGCCTGCTTTTCTTTCTTCTGTGCACATTTTTTCATTGAGTTTCTAATCCATTCTTACAATTGGCATTTGCTATGTCCTTGTTTAAATGTTTTGAACTTCAGTGTAACCAAAAGGGCTATGACCCTCTTTTCCCTAACACCCTTTAAACTTTCTTCAAGTAAAAATCAGTCTTCTGGGCCTAGAATCCACATAATTCTACCATCTGACTGTAAGCAGCATTTCAGATTTCATCTTTCCTTACAAGCCTGCAACTAGCTGCTGGACACACCCAGATGAGTGCTTTTCTTCCCACTCACTCACTGTCTGCTCATCCTCTACCTTCCTAGTACTCTTGAGAAGTCTTTCTTCTAAGCCTTTGCTGGCCTTAGAATAGTCCCTTCTAACCTTTTCTGAGCACAAATGTAAATATTTTACATGTTTTTGTTTAGCCTGTATACACACTTTTATATAACATTTAATTTTTTATTGCTGTCTAGTTTCTAAAGCAATCGATATAGCATCATATTGGTTATAAACACCAGTACTATAAGGAATGTTTCAGAGATTTTTTTCAAATAACTTAAAATGGGGAAATTAACTATGAAGGTCTTTACTCCTGTGATTCAATATGTAAATAATCTTTATCAGTTCAAGGGGTTACAAAAAACTGTGCAAATATTTTCCAGAACAACAGAAAGAAGGCCTCCTATAACTAAGCATTTTGCTGGGAAATATTGAGGGCAGGAGGAGAAGTGGATGACAGAGGATGAGATGGCTGGATGGCATCACCAACTCAATGGACATGAGTTTGGGTAAACTCCAGGAGTTGGTGATAGACATGGAGACCTGGCGTGCTGCGGTTCATAGGGTCACAAAGAGTCAGACACGACTGAGTGACCGAACTGAGCTGAACTAAGCATTTTGGCTCTAATAAAACATTGATTCAACTGTTCATCATTTATTCATTTATCCACTGAGAACACTGTCCTAGGCTGTAGAAATACAGCAATGAACCAGATTTATAGGTTGTATGCTGTCAAAGAGCTCATATTTCAGTTAAGGAGATGCGTGATTCAAAGGCACAAAAGATGGAATGAAGTATTTTCATAGCCTTTTACTGAATACCTAGTATGCTAGAGACCAGGGAGTAACTGGAACTCAATTTAAAAAAATTAGGGTATGAATCCAGGGCCATCACTTGGTAGTAAGGTTATCTTGGGCTCATGAGAATCCCACAGATCTTAGTTTCTCCATCTGTAAAGTGAGTTTCTTAGGAGGAACAATGCATCTAATATTCTTAGCAAACAGTGGACACATGGGAAATCATAGAAGTTGTGATAATAAGAGTAATGATAGTTGTTTTGATAATCTTTTGGTTTCAAGAGGGTGAACAATTTCATTGGTGAGTAACTTTCATTCTCACACCTCTAGAACTTTTAACTATATTTCTTAAAGAATTCTCTGGGAATGAAATAATGTACTGCTAATAATTCCTTACCTGTAAAGTGACAGATGTTGTTTCATTTGACATTCATAGCCTCTTTCTGGTATAAAGACTTTGCTAATAGATGATACAAGTACAGTTCAGAAAGAATATCATGCTCAAGGTCATGTAACAAGTACTTCAAACTGTTCTGTATTATTCTAAGCATGCTAGATGTTTCTGACCTGTTTTTTTGTTTTTGTTTTTGTTTTTTCCCCAAAAGGCAGGATAATCCTGAGTGGAAAAGAGGAGCAAGTCATTTTAAAAATATGAATACAAATAATCCTCATGCGGATGACTTGCTGGCCTTGTTACTTACAGGTCTCTGTATTGTTAAACAGACTCAACAGGCAAGCTTAAAGTGTGAACAATGCTGCAGAAGAAGATCCTTAATATAGCCCATATCAAGGATATCCTGGGTATTCTAAGAGCCTTTTTTTTTTTTTTTTTTGCTTTTTAGAATAGCTTGTATAGCTCTTTTATTAATTCTTTCAGCATCTTTGGATGCCTATTTTGTGAAAAATTCAATTTATGACTCTGGGAATCAGAGTTTGTCCAGGCATTACTTAAGAAGAACTAATATAGGAAAGCTTTCTAGGTTATATTTTCTAAACATCCCCCTGATTTTTCTCTCTGCATCAGTGGCTGTCTGTTCAGTTTGTTAGGCAAGATAGAATTAGGAAGAAGAAGAGGAGAGATTGTGTGGCAGAAACAGTGGGTTTGCTCATTTCATACTTCTACTCCCCTTCTCTTTGCCTGCCTCTCATATAAAAGCAGAGCATCAAATTCAAAGTCTCTCTTGTAGCTGCAAGTAGCCACGTTCTGTCCACTGTCTGCCATTGTCTTCCTCCCCTTCTTTTTTCCTTTTTCCATAGTAAACAGATGGTTTTTGGAAGCAGGTGGTGTAAAAGCGGTACAGCAAGGAAGTTAGAGGCAGTCGAAACACTGTCTATCCCTTGACCTCTTGAATGAAATGAATACACTACAGAGTGTTGGAGTCCTGATAAGCAGCTTTCTGCAATTTGCAGCTATCTGAAATCGTCAGATAAGAGACTACTTGACTCTCAAAACTCTGGTCCACAGATGCAGTGTTTAAAACTTAGGATTAGTGGGTGAAGCACCTGATGGGTATTATGGGGAACTATTTAAAGACAGTGTATCAGAAAGGTAAAGAACAGATTGATCCTTCACAATATGTACTCAATAAGTAATGATTATTTTTGCTGCCTGAAAATAGAGATTTCTCCTCTTCTGGAGGGAAGCAGTAGTTTAGAGCAAAGTGCTAATTACTTCTTATTCAAGAATAAGATGCATTTAAAAGAAGATAAACTTTTTAAAAAAGATATGCAAAGCCAGATTTCATTGTCTTCAATGGCAGTGCCAGCAAAAGGAAGGGTAATTTTCGGAAGAGGACTTTCCAGAGGTGGCTGAGAACCTAGGAAACTGAGCTCTCTTTTGAGTTCCACCAATTTCTTTTCATAGATCTTTGGCTAACTTATATTTTGAATATTATCCATAGTGCTTAGTCTGTCTCACCTCTTGCTTTTAAGAGGGTAAATGTGTGTTGTGCACTTTTGAGTAGCTTTGAAAGGGAATGGTGTTCATGTGTCAAGAGTATGTGTGTGTGTGTGTGTGTGACTAATATTATGCTAACATAAATATAAGGAAAAATAACTCACCTGGTTCCTGTCAAAACAGATTAAAACATTGATCGATCCTCACATTGATATTTAGTGAAAATGAAATATGTTCTGTTCCAGTCTAAGCTAAAGATCATCTGCTCTGAATAGTAGAAGCAAAAATTGGGGATTCTGCTGCAACTATGGTCAATGCATCTGTCAAAATAGTTTTTGATGTTTTGTCATTTAGCTAAATAAATTTTAGAGATGAAAGAGCACTGAATGTGAGGAATAGAACTGTAATATACTTGTAGAATTTATTCAAGGTTAAGATTTCCTACCTCCTCGCCCATACTCAGTCTTACTCAGTATTTCTTGTCCCAGTAAAAAGCCCTATCATCCATTAAATCTGCAAACCAGCAAAGGTAATAATGATAATAAAGCCATCACTAACATGTCTGAAGAAAACTTCAGTTTATAAATTCTACAGATGTATCTGCCCATTTGATTATTGATACAAAGCATCAATGAAACCTAGGGCTGAGAATGGAAGCCAGATGATCAAAACTCCCTGATTTTCTAATACAACAGGCTAGCAACCTAGAGAAGGAAAGCTGCGTGGAAAGTGGTGGGGTGCATTTGAAAGAATGTCTGTTGTGGAAAGTCAGGTGCATGAGGATCTATTTCATTGTTGTTCTTGAATTTTAATGGAATTTTCCCCCCTTCTTCCTGTAATTTTCTCCAGCAAAGAAATGAGGGCTCTTGGATTGATATAGGACTATGGGGTTTAGGGCAAGATGACAAAAGGACATATTGGCAAGGGAATTGGGGTTAAAGTAAGAAGATTTCTGAAATAGTATACCCTGAAATTTAAGCCTGATATATTGTGGAAGTAAAGAGAGGAGAGGACTGATAGCTTGATAAGCAATTTAGGCATCAGTGTATGTGTCAGGAGTTCCCCATGTAGTCAGAAAGCAGAGTGAGAACAATTGAACAGAAAGTTGAACGGAGGCTTTGATCAAAGAAAATATTTGAATTAGTGCTCTTTGAGAATGAATCTTTTAGTGACATGGCCAAAGACATGGCAATGGGAGAAGAGTGTGGTAAGCTATGGTGCTTGGCCATGAGGGTAATGAAGTCAGCTGGCATGATGAGAGACTATGGTTCAAATGATAAGGTGTCCAGTGAATCAGGGAAAATTTCTTGAGTTTATTGGTGAATAGCAAAAAGGAAGATAATAGCATAGTTAAATAATAATAATAAAACAATAATACCTATACATTGGGTATAACTTATAATATGTGAAATACTGTTTTAAATGTTTTTCATACATTGTTTCATTCATATTCTCAGTAACCCCATGAGTTAAGTAAAATTGTTTTCCCATTGCACATTCCCTGTATTATGCTGTTAAGTGGATGAGAGACCAATTACTGAGAATTCATCTCAGCTGTACAAGTCAGAAACCTAGAACTGATCCTCAGATCCATCTTTCTTCCTGCTCTGTATTTCATCCATTATGAACTTAACAGAATTTCTCATTTATTTGCATTCCTTTAGTTCTGTCTCATCTTACTCCACAATTTCAGGCTTTCATATTAGTCCCTCTTCAATCTGCTCTTCACATTATAGCTAAAGTAAGAACCAAATTGTAATACTTTCTCCTCCTTACATATGTTATGAACCTTTTCCTCCTTTGATTTCTGTGACCTTCATTTTCTACCAAGTATCTTCTTCATTCTTCCTTTTCTAGCCACTCTGTAAATTTTTCTGTCCCACATACTTACATGTTTCTCATGCCACAGTTCTTTGCATGTTCTGTTCAGTCTATTAGAATGTACTTCCTTCCTCTTTTCCACTGGGTTCTTCCTACTTATTCTTGAGATATCAATTCAAGCTTCATTCCCTTCTGGAGGCCCCTCTTGACCTTTCTCATCTGACAGAATACCCTAGTGTAGGCTCTCATATCCTCTCTGTACATCAGCCTCACATTATGTGTCACAGTGGATTTGTTTTTTGTCTTCTCTACTAACGCTGCTAGATCCTCTGGGGCAAGACCATGCCTTATTGTTGTCCACTGCGTCGCCAGTGTCTAGTACAGTGGCTGCCAAGCAGTGGGCATGCTTTTGGTGGCTCAGATGGTAAAGAGCCTGCCCTCAGTGTGGGAGACCCGGGTTCAATCCCTGGGTTGGGAAGATGTCCTGGAGAAGGAAATGGTAACCCACTCCAGCATCCTTGCCTGGAAAACCCATGGATGGAGGAGCCTGGTGGGCTACAGTCCATGGGGTTGCAAAAAGTTGGACACAACTGAGTGACTTCACGTTCACTTTATAGCACACGCTTGTGAGAAAATATTCAAAAGTTACTTCAGTCCACTGAAATCTAATTCTCTGTAGAATGAAACTGTCAAAAACATAACAAAACAAAAAACACTGGCCACCAGAAGCTTAACATCCTTCATTGTTAAAATTGGGCATCTCCCCTTTGTTGTGCATATAAACACAGTCTAGACATTGAACACCCTGAGTGCATGCACTGTATTTACAAGAGATTGTATCTCCAAAAAAGGCCAATATACCACCAAGAAGTACAATGGGAAAATAGGTAAAATGCAACCAGCTTCTTGTGTTCCAGAGGTCAAGCCATGGCAGCTTTCTCTCATATATAGTATCTTGCACATGTTACCCAACAAAATTTGGGTCTGCTTCCCATGTAGAGTAAAGCCAATCTACTGACATCAGGTTGCGGTAAAGAAAGGTAACATTTAGTGTAGGCCGCCAAGCAAGGAGAACAGGTATCTCATGCTCAAAAGACCCAAACTCCTTGATGGCTTTCAGGGAAGGAATTTTGAAGGCAGTGTGAGGGAGCGGGCTTCAGGGCGCATGACCTGCTCATGCACCATTCTCGGATTGGTTGGTATCAAGGTAAAGTTTCAAGCGTCATCAACTTTCTGGTTTCAACTGGTCTAGGGTCTGTGCTTTTCTTGTCAGCAGTTTTCATCTGGTGGGAGGTCTGCTTTCTAAAAAAACAACTTAGGAATGTGTGTCAGGCCTTTATCTATAAATCTTTCAGGGAACTGAGAGTTTGGTGATTCTGCTGTCTGGCAGATTTATAGTCTAAATTGTTACCAGTTTCCTGGCCCAACAGGTATTTTCTGTTTCTACACCTTCACATTTCCTAATTATTAAGCCTTGAGCCAGGATTTTGAGATTCAAGGGAGACCTATGAGACTAAAGCAAAAGACTTTCACTTCAAAGGAGGGGACATAGCTTGTATACAGTTTCTCATAGATGAACTCTAATCATACAAACATATGACAAATCACTGCTACCCTGTCCTTGGCCTTATAGGCTTTGACTGAATGTAACATGCATTTGGATTTAGCTAAATATGTGAAAGGAGGCAGGGTCAACCATGTGGAATATATAGTAGTTGGTCTTGGAGTAAAAAAATTCTGGATTTGTCTCAAGATCTGGCATTTATATTTGTGCTATCTACAGCAAGTAACATTACTTTACTTTGCCAACAAAGGTCCATCTAGTCAAGGCTATAGTCCAGTGGTCATGTATGGAGTTGAGAGTTGGACTGTGAAGAAAGCTGAGCACCGAAGAATGATGCTTTTGAACTGTGGTGTTGGAGAAGACTCTATAGAGTCCCTTGGACTGCAAGTAGATCCAACCAGTCCATCCTAAAGGAGATCAGCCCTGGGTGTTCTTTGGAAGGACTGATGCTAAAGCTGAAACTCCAGTACTTTGGCCACTTCATGTGAAGAATTGACTCATTGGAAAAGACTGATGCTGGGAGGGATTGGGGGCAGGGGGAGAAGGGGACGACAGAAGATGAGATAGCTGGATGGCATCACTGACTCAATGGACATGAGTTTGAGTAAACTCTGGGAGTTGGTGATGGAGAGGGAGGCCTGGCATGCTGTGGTTCATGGGGTTGCAAAGAGTCGGACATGACTGAGCAACTGAACTGAACTGAACAGCAAGTAACAGGAAATTCATGTTTATTGGGCATCTGTCATGGAATAGGGGCTTCCCTAGTGGCTCTGAGTAAAGAATTCACCTGCAGTGCTGCAGGAGCTGCAGGAAACATGGGTTCGATTCCTGAGTCAGGAAGATCCTTTGGAGAAAGGCATAGTAACTCAGTCCGGTATTCTTGGCTGGAGAAACCCACGGACAGAGGAGCCTGGCAGTCTGCAATCCATAGGGTTGCAAAGAGTCAAATAAGACTGAAACACTTAGCATGCAAGCATGCTCGTCATGCAGTAGATACTTTCATGGGCCTCTTATTAACTTATATACTCTTTTCTTACTGTGTGTTAGAAATGATCATTACCTTATTGTGCTGATGAGGAAAGAAAAGTGAATTGTAAAAGTTACTCAACTCAGAAAATGAGGCTCAAAAATGTGACTCAAAATCCAAGCTCTATTTCTTGTCTTCTTTTTCCTTGAGTGCTTGAGATCTTAGACTCTACATATTGTGTATAAAATTAGCAGGATAATAATTCCTTTATGAGAGGATTGTTGTGATGTTAAGTTAGAAAATGAGATGAGACAATTAACAGTGACAGGAGTTTATTGTTGTTCAGTAAGTTTTAGGATTAAATTAATAAGCACAGTGAAATAAGTATAGATGCAACTACCAGAATTCAACTGCAAAGTATCATTTACCAAAAATTATTTAAAATTTGGTGCTAATTGTTTCATTAGAAAAATACTATGGGTACTTTATATATATTTAAAACTACCTAAAACAACCACTTTTAGGAATCAGCGAACTCAAATGGACTGGAATGAGTGAATTTAACTCAGACAACCATTATCTCTACTACTGCAGACAGGAATCCCACAGAAGAAATGGAGTAGCCATCATGGTCAACCAAAGAGTCCATAATGCAGTACTTGGATGCAATCTCAAAAACAACAGAATGATCTCTGTTCATTTCCAAGGCAAACCATTCAATGCCCCGACCAGCAATGCTGAAGAAGCTGAAGTTGAATGGTTCTATGAAGACCTACAAGACCTTTTAAAATTAACACCCAAAAAAGATGTCCTTTTCATTATAGGGGACTGGAATGCAAAAGTAGGAAGTCAAGAAACACCTGGAATAACAGGCAAATTTGGCCTTGGAATACGGAATGAAGCAGGGCAAAGACTAATAGAGTTTTGCCAAGAAAATGCACTGGTCATAGCAAACACCCTCTTCCAACAACACAAGAGAAGGCTCTACACATGGATATCACCAGATGGTCAACACCGAAATCAATTGATTATGTTCTTTGCAGCCAAAGATGGAGAAGCTCTATACAGTCAACAAAAACAAGACTGGGAGCTGACTGTGGCTCAGATCATGAACTCCTTATTACCAAATTCAGACTTAAATTGAAGAAAGTAGGGAAAACCACTAGACCATTCAGGTATGACCTAAATCAAATCCCATATGATTATACAGTGGAAGTGAGAAATAGATTTAAGGGCCTAGATCTGATAGAGTGCCTGAAAAACTATGGATGGAGGTTCGTGACATTGTACAGGAGACAGGGATCAAGACCATCCCCATGGAAAACAAATGCAAAAAAGCAAAATGGCTGCCTGGGGAGGGCTTACAAATATCTGTGAAAAGAAGAGAAGCAAAAAACAAAGGAGAAAAGGAAAGATATAAGCATCTGAATGCAGAGTTCCAAAGAATAGCAAGAAGAGATAAGAAAGCCTTCCTCGGTGATCAGTGCAAAGAAATAGAGAAAAACAACAAAATGGGAAAGAGTAGAGATCTCTTCAAGAAAATTAGAGATACCAAGGGAACATTTCATGCAAAGATGGGCACAATAAAGGACAGAAGTGGTATGGACCTAACAGAAGCAGAAGATATTAAGAAGAGGTGGCAAGAATACACAGAAGAACTATACAAAAAAGATTTTCATGACCCAGATAATCACGATGGTGTGATCACTCACCTAGAGCCAGACACCCTGGAATGTGAAGTCAAGTGGGCCTTGGAAAGCATCACTACGAACAAAGCTAGTGGAGATGATGGAATTCCAGTGGAGCTATTTCAAATCCTGAAAGATGATGCTGTGAAAGTGCTGCACTCAATATGCCAGCAAATTTGGAAAACTCAGAAGTGGCCACAGGACTGGAAAAGGTCAGTTTTCATTCCAATCCCAGAGAAAGGCAGTGCCAAAGAATGCTCAAACTACCGCCCATTGCACTCATCTCACACGCTAGTAAAGTAATGCTCAAAATTTTCCAAGCCAGCCTTCAGCAATATGTGACCGTGAACTTCCTGATTTTTTTTTTCACTTTCTTTTTTTTTTTAATTTTTTTTTCTAATTTTATTTTATTTTTAAACTTTACATAATTGTATTAGTTTTGCCAAATATCAAAATGAATCTGCCACAGGTATACATGTGCTTCCTGATGTTTAAGCTGGTTTTAGAAAAGGCAGAGGAACCAGAGATCAAATTGCCAACATCTGCTGGATCATGGAAAAAGCAAGAGAGTTCCAGAAAAACATCTATTTCTGCTTTATTGACTATGCCAAAGCCTTTGACTGTGTGGTTCACAATAAACTATGGACAATTCTGAAAGAGATGGGAATACCAGACCACCTGACCTGCCTCTTGAGAAATCCGTATGCAGATCAGGAAGCAACAGTTAGAACTGGACATGGAACAACAGACTGGTTCCAATTAGGAAAAGGAGTATGTCAAGGCTGTATATTGTCACCTGCTTATTTAACTTATATGCAGAGTACATCATGAAAATGCTGGGCTGGAAGAAGCACAAGCTGGAATCAAGATTGCCAGGAGAAATATCAATAACCTCAGATATGCAGATGACACCACCCTTATGGCAGAAAGTGAAGAGGAACTCAAAAGCCTCTTGATGAAAGTGAAAGTGGAGAGTCAAAAAGTTGTCTTAAAGCTCAACATTCAGAAAATGAAGATCATGGCATCCGTTCCCATCACTTCATGTCAAATAGATGGGGAAACAGTGGAAACAGTGTCAGACTTTATTTTTGGGGGCTCCAAAATCACTACAGATGGTGACTGCAGCCATGAAACTAAAAGACGCTTACTCCTTGGAAGGAGAGTTATGACCAACCTAGATAGCATATTCAAAAGCAGAGACATTACTTTCCCAACAAAGGTCTGTCTAGTCAAGGCTATGGTTTTTCCTGTGGTCATGTATGGATGTGAGAGTTGTACTGTGAAGAAGGCTGAGTGCCGAAGAATTGATGCTTTTGAACTGTGGTGTTGGAGAAGACTCTTGAGAGTCCCTTGGACTGCAAGGAGATCCAACCAGTCCATTCTGAAGATCAGCCCTGGGATTTCTTTGGAAGGACTGATGCTAAAGCTGAAACTCCAATACTTTGGCCACCTCATGCAAAGGGTTGACTCATTGGAAAAGACTCTGATGCTGGGAGGGATTGGGGGCAGGAGGAGAAGGGGACGACATAGGATGAGATGGCTGGATGGCATCACCAACTCAATGGACGTGAGTCTGAGTGAACTCTGGGAGTTGGTGATGGACAGGGAGGCCTGGCGTGCTGCGATTCATGGGGTCGCAAAGAGTTGGACACGACTGAGCTACTGAAGTGAACTGAAAACAACCACTACAATACAATAGCTGACAATTCCTGACAATTATAATTTTGAAGTTTCTATTTAATGGTGTTCATGGAATAAAATTTTTGAAAAATAAAAGAGAAAACTTTAAATCGTTTTTAAAGTTTTGGAATATTTTTCACCTATTTTCTCAATCTAATCCTAAAGTATGAGATAATTTTTCTGTCAAATGAAGAAATATTATGATCTTCTTTGTTGAATCAATGGACAGTCTAGTATTTCTAAAATTGTTTGGAGTTAATGAGCAGAATAAATCTGATTTTGGGAGAAAGCTCTGATTACTTAGCTGTGGGAATACCAACGTTCTGAGATACTGTTTGTATAAATTATTATAGTTTCCCATGCATATTAAAGGATTTTTTTCTTTTTACTTGTATTGGAGGTGAATGCTTTCATCCTGGAACCAAATTAATTGTCCTTGTCTAATATTAGCAGTATGCAAATGTTATAAGTAACAATATAATATTGATAAGTGCAAAAATCACATACTATGTAACACTTGTATTTTTTATTGGACTATAACTTCTTTTTTAAAAAATTTTATTTTATTTTTAAACTTTACATAATTGTATTAGTTTTTCCAAATATCTAAATGAATCCGCCACAGGTATACATGTGTTCCCCATCCTGAACCCTCTTCCCTCCTCCCTCCCCATACCATCCCTCTGGGTCGTCCCAGTGCACTAGCCCCAAGCATCCAGTATCGTGCATTGAACCTGGACTGGCATCTCGTTTCATACATGATATTTTACATGTTTCAATGCCATTCTCCCAAATCTTCCCACCCTCTCCCTCTCCCTCTCCCATAGAGTCAATAAGACTGTTCTATACCTCAGTGTCTCTTTTGCTGTCTCGTACACAGGGTTATTGTTACCATCTTTCTAAATTCCATATATATGCGTTATTATACTGTATTGGTGTTTTTCCTTCTGGCTTACTTCACTCTAACTTCTTTACAATGACTTCTTTACAATGTTGTGATGGGGCCTTCCCTAGTGGCTCAGACAGTAAAGACTCTGCCTGCAATGCAGGAGACCTGGATTTGATCCCTGGGTTGGGAAGACCCCCTGGAGAAAAGAATGGCTATCTATTCTAGTATTCTTGCCAGGAAATTTCCATGGACAGAGGATCCTGGCTGGCTATACTCCATGGGGTTGGAAGTTTCTGCTGTACAATGGAACAAGTAAAATAAATAAACAGTCACCCAGTCATGTCCAACTCTTTGCAACCCCAAGGACTGTAGCCCACCAGGTTCCTCTTTCCATAGAATTCTCCAGGCAGGAATAGTGGAGTACATTGCCATTTCTTACTCCAGAGGATCTTCCCAACCCAGGGATCAAACACGGGTCTCCTACATTGCAGGCAGATTCTTTACCGTCTGAGCCACCAGGGAAGCCCAGTTATATGTATAAGTATAGCCCCTTCATCTTGGACCTACCTGCCACTCTCACCCCATCCATTCAGGTCATCACAGAGCACTGAGCTGAGCTCCTTGTGCTAGATAGCAGCTTCTCACTATCTGTTTTACACATGGTAGTGTATATATGTCAATCCTCATCTCCCAATTCATCCCACCCTCACCTTCCCCTGTTGTGTCTACATGTGTATTCTCTACATATGTCTCCATTTTGCATGTCAAATAGATTCATCTGAACCTTTTTTGTTTTTTAGATTCCACATACATATGTTAATATATGATATTTGTTTTTCAGACTTTCCTTCACCCGTATGACTCTAAATCCACCCTCATCTCTATAAATTACAAACCCAATTTTTAATGTCTGAGTAATATTCCATTGTATATATGTACCATATCTTCTTTATTCATTCATCTGTTGAGGGACATTTAGGTTGTTTCTGTGTCCTGAATATTGTAAATAATACTGCGAAGAACATTGGAGTGCATGTGATTTTTTGAATTATGGTTTTCTCAGGGAATGTGCCCAGTAGTGGGATTGCTGGGGCATATGGTAGTCCTATTTTCACATTTTTAAGGAGTCTCCATACTGTTCTTCATAATGGCTGTGTCAATTTACATTCTCACCAACAGTGCAAGTGGGTTCCCTTTTTCTCCATACTCTCTCCAGCATTTATTGTCTGTAGATTTTTTTGATGATGACCAGATGACCAGACATTCTGACTGGTGTGAGGTGATAATTCATTGTAGTTTTGATTTGCATTTCTCTAATAATTAGTGATGTTGCATATCTTTTAATGTACCTCTTGACCATCTGTGTGTTTTCTTTGGAGATATATTTCTTTAGATCTTCCACCCATTTTTTGATTGGGTTGTTTGTTGTTTTGATATTAAGCTGCATGAGCTATTTATATATTTTGAAGATTAATCACTTATCAGTTGCTTCTTTACAAATTTTTTCCCATTCTGGGGATTGTCTTTTCATCTTGTATATGGTTTCCTTTGCTGTGAAGAAGGTTTTAAGTTTAATTAGGTCCCATTTATTTTTGTTTTTATTCTTCATTACTCTAGGAAGTGGGTCAAAAAAGATCTTGCCATGATTTATGTCACAAGGGTTTTTCCCATGGTACCCTCTAAAAGTTTTATAGTGTCTGATCATACATTTAGGTCTTTCATCCATTTTGAGTAAATTTTGGGGTATGGTGTTAGGGACTGTTCTAATTTTATTCTTTTACATGTGGCTGTCCAGTCTTCCCATCACCACTTATTGAAGTGGTGATGTCTTCTCCATTTTATAGTCTTGCCTCCTTTGTCATAGATTAGGTGACCATAGATGCCTGGATTTATCTCTGGGCTTTCTGTCCTGTAGCTTTCATGTATGTTCCTGTTTTTGTGCCAGTACCATACTATCTTGATAACTGTAGCTTTGTAGTATAGTCGGAAGTTGGGGTGCCTGATTCCTCCAGCTCCATTTTTCTTTCTTAAGATTGCTTTGGCTATTCTGGGCCTTCTGTATCTCCATACAAATTGTAAATTTTTTTGCTCTAATTTTGTGAAAAATGCCATGGGCAATTTGATAGGGAATGCACTAAATCTGATTGGTTTGGGTAGTACAGTCATTTTCAATATATTGATTCTTCCAATCCAAGAACATGATATATCTCTCCAGCATTTGTGTCATCTTTGATTTCTTTCATCAGGATTTTATAGGTTTTTGAGAACAGATCTTTTGCCTTCTTAGGTAGATTTAATCCTAGGTATTTTATTCTTTTTGTTGAAATGGTAAATAGGACTGTTTCCCTAGTTTTTCTTTCTGCTCTTTCATTGTTAGTACATAGGAATGCAAGAGTGTTATAGCACTGTAAATGAGCTAGAACACTTCTGATAATTGCAAAATTAAATCCCATAATTAAGATCATTGGCAAAGAAACTGAAACCAAAAGGTCTAAGCTGTTAAATGTTTTGAAAGAAATTTAATAGAAATATTTTCAAATTCATATTTTTATCTAGGTTTCCTAGGTAGCACAGTGGCAAAGAATCCGCCTGCAGTGCAGGAGATGCAAGAGACATGGGTTCAATCCCTCCATCAGGACAATCCCCTGGAGTAGGAAATGGCAACCTGCTCCAGCCTGCTTGTGTGGAAAACCCCATGGACAGAAGAGCCTCTCAGGCTACTGTCCATGGGTTGCAGAGTCAGAAACAACTTGGCAACTAAGGACATAAGTCAACCTGGGGCCCGAGAAATGAGAGAGGGCTGATGCCTTGGTTTCCCAATGGTCCTGGAAGGTCTATATATATATATATATATATATATATATATATATATATATATATATATATGGTTAGAGATGTGTGTGTATATATATATATATATATAATGGCTCAATAATATAATACAATAATATTTCAAAATGAAATATGGGTGGCACATGCCTCTCTAGATAATGTTTGAGACCATGCCAGCAAATTTGGAAAACTCAGCAATGACCAAAGGACTGGAAAAGGTCAATCTTCATTCTAATCCCAAAGAAAGGCAATGCCCAAAATGTTCAAACTACCAGACAATTGTATTCATTTCATATGCTAGCAAAGTAGTGGGGCTTCCCTGGTGGCTCAGACAGTAGAGTCTGCCTGCTATGCAGGAGACCTGGGTTTGATAACTGGGTCAGGAAGATCCCCTGGAGAAGGGAATAGCAATTCTTTTTAGTATTCTTGCCTGGAAAATCCCATGGACAGAGGAGTCTGATGGGCTACAGTTAATGGGGTTGCAAAGAGTTGGACACAAGGAAATGCTCAAAATCCTTCAAGCTAGGTTTCAACAGGACATGAACCAAGAACTCCCAGGTGTACAAACTGGATTTAGAAAAGGTAGAGGAACCAGAGAGCAAATTGCCAACACCCGTTGGATCATAGAGGAAGGAAGAAAATTTCAGAAAAACATCTACTTTTGCCTCATTGACTATGCTAAAGCCTTTGACTGTGTGGATCACAGCAAACTGTGGACAATTATTAAAGATATGAGAATACCAGGCCATGTTACCTGAGAAACCTGTATGTAGGTCAAGAAGCAATAACATATCTATCAAGAAAATGAACATATCAGTCACATACAAACCTTGTTCATATGCCTTTATACTCCAACCCTCTCCTTCAACTACACCTCAGATTACCACTGATTTATTTTCTGTCACTATAGATTAGTTTGCATTTCCTAGAATTTTATATATGAAATAATGTTCTTTCACTGAACATAATCATGGAGAAATGGCTAAAGCATATGGTCAGTTAGTCAATTCAGGCACTCAGTCGTGTCTGACTCTTTGAGACCCCATGATTGCAGCACTCCAGGCTTCCCTGTCCATCACCAACTCCCAGAGCTTGCTCAAACTCATGTCCATTGAGTCAGTGATGCCATCCAACCATCTCATCCTCTGTCATCCCCTTCTCCTCCTACCTTCAATCTTTCCTGGGATCAGGGTCTTTTCCAATGAGTCAGTTCTTCGTGTCAGGTGGCCAAAGGACTGGAACTTCAGCTTTAGTATCAGTCCTTCCAATGAACCTTCAGGATTGATTTCCTTTAGGATTGATTGGTTTGATCTCCTTGCAGTCCAAGGGATTCTCAAGAGTCATCTCTAACACTGCATTTCAAAACCGTCAATCCTTCAGTGCTCAACTTTCTTTATGGTCCAGCTCTCACATGCATACATGACTACTGGAAAAACCATAGCTTTGACTAGATGGACTTTTGTTGGCAAAGCACTATCTCTGCTTTTTAATATGCTGTCTAGGTTTGTCATAGCTTTTCTTCCAAGGAGCAAGCATCTTTTAATTTCATGGCTGCCGTTACCATCTGCAGTGATTTTGGAGGCCAAGAAAATAAGGTCTTTCATTGTTTCCATTGTTTCCCCATCTATTTGCCATGAAGTGATGGGACCGGATGCCATCCGATCATATGGTAGGTGTGTTCTTAAATCATATGGTAGGTGTATGCTTAAACTCAATTGGATTTTTAACATTTTATACTTCTACAAGCAGTGTATGAAAGTTCAAATTCTTTCACTTCCTATGTAGTATTTGGTATCATAGATCTTTAAATTTTTAATTATTCTAATATATGCATAATATCTTTGTGGTTTTAATTTGCATTTCCTCAGTGGTATTGAGAAACTTTTCTTGTATTTATTTGGCACTCATAGTTCATTGCTGAAGCTTCAGTTTGAATGCTGTGCTCATTTCTATTGAACTCTTGGTTTACTTATTATTGAATTGCATGAGTTGTACACATATTCTGGATGTAAGTCATTTGCTGGGTACATGTTGACAGTGCTGTCTCCCAGTTTCTGGCTTGCCTTTTCACTTTCTTTATAGGACTCATTGAATTTTTAGTTAAAAATCTTTTCATATGAGAAATGTGAGACCCCGATATATTCACTACAAAATAGAATTAATAATGTATATAGAAGTAAAATATATGAAAATAAAGGAACAAAGGCTGAAGGAAGGGTAAAGGAAGAACTATTTTGTAAAGGCCTATGATATATATGAAATACAATGTACTTAAAGGTATACTGTTATATATGTTCTAAACACACCAATTAAAAGGCAAATATTATCATATTGGATTTTTAAAAGCTGAAATTGTGCTGTAATAAAATATATATTTAAATAAAATATACAAATATGGTAAGAAAAGTCTAGAAAAAGAAATTACAATTTTACATAAATCAATAGAAAGTTAGAATGGCTATATTCTAATGAAAAATATTGATTTTAAGGCAAAGACTATTATGTGGGATTAAGACAGTCATTTCTTGATAATAAAAGGGTTAATTCATAAAAGATTCGTAACAAATATTTGTCCACATGATAGCAAAGTTGTAAAATATATGAAGCAAAACCTGATAGAACTGAAAATAAGCTCACAATTGCAACCTGATATTTCAATGCTTCTCTTTCAATATATGATGGAACAAGTAGACAAATAGTCAATAGGGGAATACAAAGATTTGAACGGCGATGTAAACAACTTGACATAATTGACATTTATAGGACATCACACCATAAAGCAGCAAGAAATCTTTTCAAGTGAAAATAGAATATTTATGAAGATAGATTATTTTCTGGGCCATAATGTAGGTCTAAATAAATTTTAAATAATTTAAATATGTTCTCTGAATAGAACAGAATTAGATTAGTAATCAACAACAGAGTGATATCTGAAAAAATTGATAAATGTTAAAAAAAACTAAATTACTTCTCTCTAAATAACACAGGGGTCAGTGAAGAAATCACCAAAGAAATTACAAAGTGTGTCAAAGTGAATGAAAATAAAAGCCAGCATAGCGACATTTGTAGAATGCAGCTTAGAAATTTAAAAATAGTTTATATTAATTATACACATATCAAACAAGGTAAAAGGCCTCAAACCAATGACCTTAGCTTTCAGTTAAAAAATCTAAAAAAACAGTGAGAGCCCAGGACCCACTCCTGTACATCAGTACACCAGTCTATTCCTAGGAACCCCAGAGATCCTGGGATCTGGCTTCACCTACCAATGGGTTATACTAGCCCACGACCAGCCTTACCCACTAGTGGGCAGGCCCCAGTCCAGGATCCCTGGCAGTCAATATATATCCCAGTTATAAGACAAGTACTAGGGATATAATATTACTCATGATAAATATAATTAACACTGCTCTATGTTATACATGAATATTGTTAAGGGAGTAAACCCTAGAAATTCTCGTCACCAGAAAAGGTTTTATTCTATTTAATTTTATATCTCTATGAGATGATGGATTACTATGATAATCATTTCATGATGTATGTAAGTCAGATCATCATCTGAACACCTTAAACTTCTACAGTGCTGTGTGTCAATTAAATACCAATAAAAATGAAGAAAAAACATAAAAAAGAGCAAACTGGGTACAACAAAAGAAGGACTGACATAATGATAGAAATATAATAAGTAATAGAGATAAGACATAAAATTAAATAGCAGATAATTTTATATATAATAGAAAATATAAAGCAAAACAATAAAGTCAATAAAAGCAAAATATCAATCAGTAAGACAATCAATTGAGTTGATAAATCTCTAGTGACACTGATCAGGAAAATGAAAAGTAGACACAAATCCACCAATATCAGGAAAAAGAGATATCGGATTCTACAGACTTTGAAAAGATAACAAATATTCATGGACAACTTTATGCTAGTAAATATGAAAACCTATATGAAATTGTCAAATCATTCAAAGGAGAAAAGAACATGACCTACCAACTACTAAGTTCACTGAAGGGGGTAAAAAACAACTTCAGTTCAGTTCAGTTGCTCAGTCGTGTCCGACTCTTTGTGACCCCATGAATCGCAGCACGCCAGGCCTCCCTGTCCATCACCAACTCCCAGAGTTGACTCAAACTCACATCCATCGAGTCAGTGATGCCATCTAGCCATCTCATCCTCTGTCGTCTCCTTCTCCTCCTGTCCCCAGTCCCTCTCAGGATCAGGGTCTTTTCCAGTGAGTCAACTCTTCGCATGAGGTGGCCAAAGTATTGGAGTTTCAGCCTCAGCATCAGTCCTTCCAGTGAACACCCAGGACTGGTCTCCTTTAGGATGGATTGGTTGGATCTCCTTGCAGTCCAAGGGACTCTCAAGAGTCTTCTCCAACACCACAGTTCAAAAGCATCAATTCTTCGGTGCTCACCTTTCTTCATAGTCCAACTCTCACATCCATACATGACCACTGGAAAAACCATAGCCTTGACTAGATGGACCTTTGTTGGTAAAGTAATATCTCTGTTTTTTAATATGCTATCTAGGTTGGTCATAACTTTCCTTCCAAGGAGTAAGCGTCTTTTAATAATCATGGCTTCAATCACCATCTTCAGTGATTTTGGAGCCCAAAAATATAAAGTCTGCCACTTTTTCCACTGTTTCCCCATCTATTTCCCATGAAGTGATGGGACAAGATACCATGATCTTAGTTTTCTGAATGTTAAGCTTTAAGCCAACTTTTTCACTCTCCTCCTTCACTTTCATCAAGAGCCTTTTATAGTTCCTCTTCACTTTCTACCATAAGGGTGGTGTCATCTGCATATCTGAGGTTATTGATATTTCTCCTGGCACCCTAATTCCATCGATCGTTTAAAATCTTCTCACAGAAAAATGCCAGACCCAGAGGTCTTCATTGTAGAATTCTATCAAGGAAGAAATAACATAAATTGTACCATAATTCTTTTAGAAAAGGCTTCCCTGGTGGCTTAGATGGTAAAGCATCTGCCTGCAATGCGGGAGACTCGGGTTCAATCCCTGGGTTGGGAAGATCCCCTGGAAAAGGAAATGGCCACCCACTCCAGTACTCTTGCCTGGAAAATTCCATGGATTGAGGAGACTGGTAGGCTACAGTCCATAGGGTCACAAAGAGTTGGACATGATTGAGCAACTTCACTTTCTTTTAGAAAACTGGAGATGAGTGGATACTTTCAGCTCATTTTTAGGACCACATTACCTTGATACTAAAAACAAATAAAGGTATTTCAAGACATAAAAGCCAGACATCAGTATCCCTCATGAATACAGAAGAAATTCTACCCAAATTTTAGCAGAGTCAAACAATGTATAAAAATGATAATACATCATGAACAAGCTGGTTTATCCAGAAAAATGCAAGTTCAACATTTCAAAATCAACACATTATATTAATATAGTAATCAAATAAGGAAAATGTTATGATTTTCTAAATATATGCAGAAAAAGCATGTGACAAAGTTTAATGTTAATTTATGATGAAACCTCTTAAAATGTTAGGAAAAGAATAAAACTCCTTCAATCTGATAAGGGGTATCTATCAAGCTCCAGAAGTTGGTAATGGACAGGGAAGCCTGGCATGCTGCAGTCCATGTGGTCACAAAGAGTCAGACATGACTGACCAACTGAACTGAAATGATGAAAAACTTGGACAATAAATGCTTCCAGTAGCAGCCTACAACTTCTTGCTGGCTTCAGAATCAAATGTTTTGTTGGTAGAAAACTTCTTCAGTATTATTTAGCAGGTCACTGGACCATAGGACATGCCACCCAGCTTACGATGATCTCCAAGGAAATCAAAGTTAGACTGCTTACAACTGGATGTTATTGATCATAGGTCTTGTCTTCTGCAGTGCTTACTTGGATGCCCCAGTGCAGAGGAACTCGGGATCTCCAAGCCCCTGTATAACTCTGTCAGTTCACAGCAGTGGATGTGGCCCATTGCTGGGAAGGTTGACCCCTAGAATGCAGGCTCCTTTAAATGAAGATGTTCCTAAACCCTTATCCTTGTTCTCTCATGACACCAAATGGCACCTTGACATAGCCTTTAACCTGTATTTGCTTATTACATAATTATATTTGGTGGGTTAAAAGTGAGAAATGAATGATAAAAATGTTTTCTTTCGTACCAGTACAACAATTCCTCCTGATAACTCTTCTTCTGTATCCTAGATCTGTAGACTTCTGGTGGAGGTTGTTCAGGCACTAGGTCGTATCTGGTTCTTTTGTGACTCCATGGACTGTAGCCCACTAGGCTCCTCTGTCCATGGGATTTTTTAGGCAAGAATACTGGAGTGGGTTACCATTTCCTTCTCCGTCTGGTGGAGGTTAGGGAGGAATAAATAAGGACTATCTGGAAAAGAGGTTGAAATCACCAACTCCTCATTGAAAATAAATTACACTGCTGAAAGAAAACCATAATTTAGAGTTTAGTCTCTTTCCATCTCCCCGCTAATCATTGTTCTTTGGTTACTAATAAATTGATTCTTGTAATAAAATGTGTGCATTTTTTCCTCTAAAGCATTTAGAAACCTAGATGGTCATGAAAATTTTTGTTTGCTTGAAGTGCTTCTTCCTGTGTTGTGTGCTGTGAAGTTTGGATAAGCAACACTGTGACTTAAAACACTTGTCAGAGCAGTTTGTGGATTGGCTTGATTTTTCACTTTTCATCTGGTTGTGTTTAGCAACATAAAGACTCTGCTTTTATTTCAGAATGAATTCCACTTAGTGACCCATCAGCAAGCATGCTCTGACCTTTCATAATCACAGCCAAATATGTTTTTAGCTCATTATCTGATACACTTTATTGTACCACAGGCTACGTGAGGAGCCCATGCACTCTCAGTGACCTTCACATGGAACTGAGTTTAGAAAGGTGCACAGATGGCATATAGTCAGTGTAAAAAAAAAAAATATATATATATATATTCACATATACACACAAATATATATATATATTTTTTCAATAAGTTGAACTAGTTAAAAATGGAAACTAGATTTTATTTAAGAAACTTTCAATAAATAATCTTCCTTTTTATACCCCCATATCCATTATCCAGAGATCCTATTTATGATTTTAGGAGAAAAATGTACCCTAGAAATGTGAGCTTACATTTTATACACCACACACTCACACAACACAGGAATATACTTTCCTTTATTTGGAATTAAAAATACAACCTCAGAAGTTTCCTATTTTTTAAAAAAAATGATGATTTCCTAACTGACTACTATTGTTCATCCCCTCCAGGACTGACCTCCCAGGTTGAGAAAACAAAGCCTGAAAAGAAGTCCAAATAATCTACCCTAAATTAAATCCTTACATACTTGAGGAAGCAGCTTGAGATCAGCTAACAAATTAACATATAACTTCATCTCCAGATGTGCCCTCTTGCATTTTTAAACCTATGCAGCACCAGTTATCTAATTTTATAAAGCCTGTTTATATTAAGAGCTACTAAATTATATATTTTGCAACTTTTCTTAAACTCAAAGTTTGTTTTTTAATAAGTAATTCATTGATATTTAACATGGGTCAGGCAAAATTATAATTGGAGTCCTAATTAAAGTTTTAAAAGTTGAGACCAAATATTCAGTACAGCATCAGGCTCTGATAATTCTTGGAGTCCCCCAAAATGTCCCGAGCAATCTGCATGTTGCATTTCTCTTGGTCTATGGAAATAAGTGGCAAAAGTAGTTGAAAGCAAATGAGCCATTCTTCCAATTTAATTCAAGATGTTTTCAGTAGTCTAAATAAAAGTCTTTAGAAACTGTTATTTTTTTCTTCTGATCTTTATAATGCCCCTTGAATTAAAAGCTAAGCTGGCACTTTAATTGTGGGCAGTCCAAAGCCGTGTATTCATAGACTGGAATGAATGCTAATTTGTCAGCCAGGCAAAATTATGCGTGTCCTTCTATCTTCCAATTTCCCATGACTGTTCACAGTTGGAGGTTGCTTTTCTATCCGGGTTTCACTGCCGTCTCTAGAAATCTTTCCAATTGAATCACTGAGATGTTTCCTGTTAGCAAGAGCTCAACTTCTCTCTCTCTTCTCCATCTCCCCCCACCAACCCTGCCCACGAAGCTTATGCCTTCTATAACAATATCTGTGAGTGCTGTACATGAAGGAGACACTATATGGATATTTTCAAAATTACATGTATTGAAGTCAAAGAAAAAATTTACAGGGGCAAACAGAAGGGGAAATAAACCATTTAGTAATCTACAGTGAGCAATACTGAAGATCCTTACTCGTTCTGGGAAAGGGTAAAGAATCTTGTTTGAAATTTATCATAAACTTTATTAACAGATGTGTGTTAAATTTTATTCTGAACAAGAAGATTTTTTAATAAGTTGCCATTTCTATATATGGCTGGAGAAAAACTCTACCTTTGCAAAGCAAAAGTAAATGGTAAGTAAAAATAGTAAAGACCAGTAATTGTGGAATGACATGCCAAGAATCCTCAAGAGCCAGTGAATTAGATGAGAGAACCCCAAGCAATGGAGTCACCCATAGTCAACCAGGGGAGCCCCACTTTGGACTGATAGTTCTAACTTGAGATTTTTGTGCTGAATTCTTAATCTGCCACTATAAAAACAAAGTTTTGAAAACCATTGAATTCAACATGAAGACTGTACAAAAAGAAACGCTTGAAGGAAACATAAATGTGCAGGCAGTTCTGAGCCTTGCAGCATGATATCAGTGTTTCTTGAAGATGAGGTCCTGCTTTATTTTGCTATTGCTTACTCTTTAGCATAGTGACACTTCCAGACATGTTATCACCATCTGTATCATCTTAGCCAGTCTCTTCTAGTAGAAAGCTGTTAAGATCTCTAGCAAGTCCGCTTCAATGTGATCCTCCAGCAGCCCTCGTCACTGGATGGATTCAGAGCATAGAAAGCATGAAGTCCTGACTCAGGTCCTCAGGTTACTCCTGATTGGACAGGAATCACCCCTGGAAATAAAGATCTCCTTTTTTAGTACTGTGGTTTTTAGAAGTCAGTGATTAAGCTCCTTCGATAGCTCAGTTGGTAGAGTGGAGGACTGTGGAAACAGTAATTGTTTAGGGATAGAAAACGAGGAAATCCAAAGTGAATACACTTATGGGAATTTGTAGGAATCCACTATTATGAGGACTTGAAGATTCTTTCAGTCTTTTGAGGGTGTGATTATATGTCAAGGATAGTCAAAATACAACTGCGATGACCATTTTCTCACCCCACCTCCCTCTCCCTCATTTTGTCTCACACATATTTTGTCAGTAACTTGATTTTACCTCTGTGACCCAGATTTTCAGCTTTGGCTCTCAAGGAGTTAACTTATTAGTTAGGTACTGCTCTTTCATTTTTGGATTCAATATCACAAGGGAATGAAAGAATTTGGATATACACAATAAACCAAGTAAGAAATATAACTTTATTTTCATAATCACATATTTTAAAACTGTGCATTAAGTATCATGTGTATTATCAATTTAAACCATTTAGTCTGCAGTAACATAAAATGAAATTTTCATGCAGCCCTTAGTCTTGTATGTTCCTAGGATATTATAGGGATTAGAAAACTATGGGCCACATTTGGTCTGCAGCATATTATATAGCCTGTCAGCTAAGAATGATTTTTGCATTTCTAGATGTTTGGGAAAAAATAAAAGAAAAATCATGTTTTATTACACAGGAAGATTATATGAAATTCAAATTTAGCATCTATAAATAAAGCTTTATTGGAACATTTGGGTATTGCCTGTGTCTGCTCTCACACTATAATGTTAGTTGATTAGGTGCAACCAAGACCATATGGCCTGCAAAGCCTAAAATATTTACTACTGGTTCTTTACAGAAAACATCTGTCAAACCCTGGAATAATGGACGCTTTTATTTATATCTGACTCTCCATCTTAATTTGGCATCATTCACTCTTTTCTCTGCTGGTTCTTCCTCTAACTTCCTGAGAAGATTATCTTTTCTCCTTAGACATGTTACTATTTTCCCTGAGTTGGCTCATGTTAACTCTTTGTTCTGTCATTTTTAAAAAAGTGTGAGGAAAAAGAAAGAAAAATTACCAGATTCCCTGTGCTTTGAGGGGACACAGAATCAAAGCTGTGATTTAAAGGTACATTCAGATTTAGACACTCACCATTAGATCTGGGCTAACATTTTCTGTTTCTTGAAAAAGTGAAACATTTTCTCCTTTCCTTCTCCTGCTTTGTAATGCATGCCTAACAGCTTATCAGTTGCTCAATAGTTTTGTTTCAGAGAAGTCAGAAGTTACACCTTGCAAGATATTTAGAGAATACAATAACAATCTAGCAGTCATTTAAGAGGTCCCTGTGGATCACAATAAACTGTGGAAAATTCTTCAAGAGATGGGAATACCAGACCACCTGACCTGCCTCTGGAGAAATCTGGATGCAGGTCAGGAAGCAACAGTTAAAACTGGACATGGAACAACAGACTGGTTCCAAATAGGAAAAAGAGTACGTCAAGGCTGTATATTGTCACCCTGCTTATTTAACTTATATGCAGAGTACATCATGAGAAACGCTGGACTGGAAGAAACACAAGCTGGAATCAAGATTGCCGGGAGAAATATCAATAACCTCAGATATGCAGATGATACCACCCTTATGGCAGACAGTGAAGAGGAACTAAAAAGCCTCTTGAAAGTGAAAGTGGAGAGTGAAAAAGTTGGCCTAAAGCTCAACATTCAGAACACGAAGATCATGGCACCCGGTCCTATCACTTCATGGGAAATAGATGGGGAAACAGTGGAAACAGTGGCAGACTTTATTTTTTTGGACTCCAAAATCACTGCAGATGGTGACTGTAGCCATGAAATTAAAAGACGCTTACTCCTTGGAAGGAAAGTTATGACCAACCTAGATAGCATGTTCAAAAGCAGAGACATTACTTTGCCAAGAAAGGTCCATCTAGTCAAGGCTATGGTTTTCCCTGTGGTCATGTATGGATGTGAAATTTGGACTGTGAAGAAGGCTGAGTGCCGAAGAATTGATGCTTTTGAACTGTGGTGTTGGAGAAGACTCTTGAGAGTCCCTTGGACCGCAAGGAGATCCAACCAGTCCTTTCTGAAGGAGATCGGCCCTGATATTTCTTTGGAAGGAATGATGCTAAAGCTGAAACTCCAGTACTTTGGCCACCTCATGCGAAGAGTTGACTGATTGGAAAAGACTCTGATGCTGGGAGGGATTGGGGGCAGGAGGAGAAGGGGATGACAGAGGATGAGATGGCTGGATGGCATCACTGTCTTGATGGACATGAGTCTGAGTGAACTCCTGGAGTTGGTAATGGACAGGGAGGCCTGGCATGCTGCGATTTATGGGGTCGCAAAGAGTTGGACACGACTGAGTGACTGAACTGAACTGAACTAGGATGCATAGTGATCCATCCTTTATATTTCTTTGTGGTTTAAGATATAGTTTTACCAACAACAAGAATTTACTGTATAGGACAGGGAACTATATATATTCAATATCTTACAATAGAGTATAATGTAAAAAATTGGAAAAAGAATATATATATATGTATATACACACACACATACACACACATATATGTGTAACTGGATCATTTTGCTATATGCCTGAAACTAATACAATATTGTAAGTCAACTATACTTCAATGTAAAGAAAGATATAGTTTGCCATTTGATATAGGACTACTTACTAACCTATCATTTTCTAGCAGATATTTTAGTGATATGATTTCTTATCATCCAGATACTGCCTGTCCTGAAAGTCATGCTTGATTGAAATGAATCTTGTTTCCTGGAGAAATCAGCATGGCATAGCAGCTTTGCTATTTCTAAACTCCCTTTGAATTTATCTATAGCACAGTAAAACTAGGAATAAGAAGCAATATGGCCACACTCAACCGCATCTTCCCTAGGTGTTTCATCCACAGGAACAGCTTTGGAGCTGTGAAAGCACTTCTGTAAGTGTTCTGAATTTAAATATGTGCAATGTGTTAATTATTACTCTATTTATAGAATGCTTTTTAGCTCACATATATTTTGAAGAAAAAGATAAGCTTACTGTATGGTATTTTTAAATGTATTGCATCCCCAACAAATGTTAGATAGTCGATCAATTTTTATAGCACAATTGACTATTTTAAAGTACAAGTAACATCCACTGTTTTTCTTGAATGTGTTAATATTCCTAAAGTTTATAAATGTATCTTTCATTTCTATTACAGGATTGTAGAAAAACTAAAAAAACCCAAAATCCAATGCAAACAAAATATTTGGGATGGTGAAAGATTAATTACTAAAGTGCTTTATAGCACTCTCCAGTACTGAATTTACATGCTTGTTTCTTGTCTGCCTCCCTCTTTAGAATATAAGTTTTCTTAGTGGGAATTTCAGCCTATTCACTCTGTTCCCATCACGTAGAGTCATGCTTGATACATAGTAGGTGCCCAATAAATATTTATTGAATGACGGAACAATAAGGCATTAGTCTGTAAAAACTGGAATAGTAAAATTAACATATAGGATGATATGAATTCTCTGCAGAAATTACTTTAAATGTCTTCATAATTCCAAGTTGAAAAAAGGATGGGAAAAGCATAGTCCATTTTGACAGTAAGAGGAAACTGCCATTTTTTTTTTGGTGATAGTAACATTTGAAAAAAGGATGTGTTTACACAGAAGTCAGGAAAAGGGAGTGTGTAGGTAGGAATTTGTCTATGTTTCATTTACCTTCAAGGAAGAGATACTCTTAACAGAGGACTAAAGTAAATAACAGAGAAGGCAATGGCACCCCACTCCAGTACTCTTGCCTGGAAAATCCCATGGACAGAGGAGCCTGGTAGGCTGCAGTCCATGGGGTCGCTAAGAGTCGGTCACAACTGAGCGACTTCACTTTCACTTTTCACTTTCATGCATTGGAGAAGAAAATGGCAACCCACTCCAGTGTTCTTGCCTGGAGAATCCCAGGGACGGGGGGAGCCTGGTGATCTGTCGTCTCTGGGGTCGCACAGAGTCAGACACTACGGAAGTGACTTAGCAGCAGCAGCAGCAGAGTAAATAGACCACAGCCCCTTACAAATAGACTTGCACTTGATTGACCGGACTCCTTGACATTTCTAGAAATAAATAAATATTATATTTAACTACACACACACACTATATATGTATATATAAGTACTTAACTGTATATAAGCACAAATTATGTGTGGAAAGGTGATACAAGAAAACTCTGGGGAAGCACGAAATTAGGGAGATGATTGAGGAAGTCTAAGGATCACTGAGAGGGCTGGCGGGGGTGGTCCTTGGCAAGGCTGTAAACAGGGGAGGGGGCAACAGGTCTGGTGCGGGGAGCAGTGCTGTTTCCAGAGACCTGCCTTCAAGTGACGGTCCTGTCCCAGGTCCCCGCCATCCAGTTAGAACTTAGGGGTGGCTTGGCTTCTCTAGGGATAAATGCTTGGCCCATTTTGTGAGATGATGATCTGTAAGAACCGTTTTGGTGAAGGAAATGGCAACCCACTCCAGTGTTCTTGCCTGGAGAATCCCATGGACGGAGTAGCCTGGTAGGCTGCAGTCCATGGGGTCGCATAGAGTTGAACACGATTGAAGCGACTTAGCAGCAGCAACAGCAGCAAGAACCGTTTAGAAGACTATCAGGGCTGTGTGTGTGTGTGTGTGTGTGTGTGTGTGTGTGTAATGATCAACTAATTCATCAGTTAAAATTTTTGTGGCATGCAGGATCTTACCGTGCAGTGGTCCCATAGGGAAACCCACTCATTAATTAAAATACTGCTCATCTGAGGGTGGCAGTTAAGAACTGGTCATTCAGCGACCTGGGCAGCCATGGTGGTCTTAGATTGCCAGAGGTATAATCTGAGACACGTAAGACAGGCTGAAGTGACTTTGGGGTGACTCCTGGAGCAGTTAAGCTCACAAGCAGCAAACGGGCCCACTCTACAATTTCACTAGTGATTTTTATCCCTGACAAATTCAGCTTAAAATGGGAAACAGAATCTCTCAAAAACAGAAATGAGGGGTTTCAGAAAGCCAACCTCTGACTAAGACCCCAGCCAGATTCATGTACAGTATGTACTGAGCTCATACTTGCAAGGCTTCCTGGGTAGCTCAGCTGGTAAAGAACCAGCCTGCAATGCAGGAGACCCCAGTTCAATTCCTGAGTCAGGAAGCTCCTGTGGAGAAGGGATAGGCTACCCACTCCAGTATTCTTGGGCTTCCCTGGTGGCTCAGATGGCAAAGAATCAGCCTGCGATGCTGGAGACCTGGGTTCAATTCCTAGGTTGGGAGGATCTCCTGGAGGAGGGCATGGCAACCTGCTCCAATATTCTGGCCTGGAGAATCCCCATGGACAGAGGAGCCCAGTGGGCTCCATGAGGCTGCACAGAGTCGGACACGAGTGAGTGACTCAGCACACAGCACATATAAGTCTGGTAAGAGTTCCTGAAACTGACCACCTTTAAGCATGGTGCTTTGATTGCTCTCATTTTGCTAAACTGTGACATCAGCCAGAGGCTAAACAGCTTTCTCAGGTTAGAGTTCTGTCTTGCTACCCTTTAATCTTCCAGAGGCCAGAGATCTCCACGGTCTAGTGTATTATGGCTATTATCTTAGTAAGATTAAGGTAGGTTAGGCTGTGATAACTAAAGAACAAAAACTATGCCAGATATTCTCTTTTCATTATTGTGTTATCTCAGATTTTGGTTTTGCTCTGTATGAAGGCTTTTGAATAAGAATTTGATTTTTTATACATATAGTTTTCTATATTACTATTTATTCTTCAGTGAACTTCTAATCTGTGTCTTTCAAGTTTTCAAATTTACAGGCATAGAAATGTTCATAATATTCCTTTAATATTAGTTTTCAAAAAGGAAGTATACCTACTACTCCCTAATTTTTCCATGTATGGCTAATTTATGTCCTTTTGTTCCTTAATCAGCGAATAGACATTTATCAACTTTATTGATATTTTTAAAGAACCAACTTTTGCTTTCATTAACTTTTCCCTTTATTCTTCTGCTTTATATTTTATTGACTTATTATTTTTATTACTTATTTTCTTCTACTTGGTTTGTGTTTAATTTTCTCTAGATTTTTTAGTTTAAGTAAAAACTAAGATAATTCATTAGGCACATTTTTTGTTTTCTAATGGAAACACCTAACACTGTGAATTTGCCTCTAAGTACTTTTTTCGATGTGAGCCAAAAGAGTTGATGTTTTCATTTTGATACACTGTACAGTATTGTCTAATTTTTATTGTGATACCCATGTAGGTTACTGCAGCATACTGAGTAGGGCCAAGCATATGGTACTATAAGTAAGGCCTTGTTGGTTGTCTGTTTTATATATAATAATGTGTACATGTTAATCCCAGACTAATTTATCCTACCTTGCCCTTTAGTAACCATAAGTTTATTTCTGAAATCTATGAGTCTGTTTCTGTTTTGTAAATAAGTTCACTTGTATCATTTAAAAAAATTAGATTCCACATATGCGTGATATCACATGATACGTCTTTCTCTGATTTACTTCACTTAGTATGATAATGTCTAGGTCCATCCATCTTGCTGCAGATGACGTTATTTTATTCTCTCTTATGGCTAAGTGATACTTCATTGTAGACAGGCACCACATCTTTTTATCCATTCCTCTGTCAATGGACATTTAGGTTGCTGGCATAATTGGCTACTGTAAATGTTGTTGTTAGTGGGCTCAGTCATGTCGGACTCTTTTTGACCTCATGGATTGCAGCACGCTGGGCTTCCCTGTCCTTCACCATCTCCTGGAGCTTGCTCAAACTTAGTGATGCCATCCAACCATCTTGTCCTCTGTCATCCCCCTTTCCTCCTGCCTTCAATCTTTCCCCCAGTATCAGGGTCTTTTGCAGTGAGTCAGCTCTTCACATCAGGTGGCCAGAGTATTGGAGCTTCAGCATCAGTCCTTCCAATGAATATTCAGGACTGATTGCTTTTAGAAATGACTACCTTGATTATCGAAAAAATATGAGAGTTCCAGAAAAACATCTACTTCTGCTTTATTGACTATGCCAAAACCTTGTCTGTATGGACCACAACAAACTGTGGAAAATTCTGAAAGAGATGGGAATACCAGACCACCTGACCTGCCTCTGGAGAAATCTGGATGCAGGTCAGGAACCAACAGTTAGAACTGGACATGGAGCAACAGACTGGTTCCAAATAGGGAAAGAATAACATCAAGTCTGTGTATTGTCACCCTGCTTGTTTAATTTATATGCAGAGTACATCGTGAGAAACGCTGGGGTGTATGAGGCACAAGCTGGAATCAAGATTGCTGGGAGAAATATCATTAACCTCAATATGCAGATGACACCACCCTTATGGCAGAAAGAGAAGAAGAATGAAAGAGCCTCTTGATGAAAGTGAAAGAGGAGAGTGAAAAAGTTGGCTTAAAACTCAACATTCAGAAGACTAAGATCATGGCATCTGGTTCCATCACTTCATGGCAAATAGATGGGGAAACAGTGGAAACAGTGAAAGACTTTATATGGGGGGGGGGCTCAAAAATCATTGCATATGGTGATGGCAGCCATGAAATTAAAAGACACTTGCTCCTTGGAAGAGAAGTTATGACCAACCTAGACAGAATATTAAAAAGCAGAGACATTACTTTGCCAACAAAGGTCCATCTAGTCAAAGCTATGGCTTTTCCAGTAGTCATGTATGGGATTGTTCTGTTTTAAGGGTGATTTCATCTGCATATCTGAGTTTATTGATACTTCTCCCGGCAATCTTGATTCTGGCTGTGCTTCATCTAGCCCAGCATTTTGCATGATTACTCTGCATATATGTTAAATAAGCAGGGTGACAGTTTACAGTCTTAATGTGTTCCTTTCCCAATTTTGAACCAGACTGTTGTTCCATGTCTTGTTCTGTTGTTTCTTGACCTACCTACAGGCTTCTCAAGAGACGGGTAAGGTGTTCTGGTATTCCCATCACTTTCAGAATTTTCAAGTTTGTTGTGATCCATACAGTCAAAGGCTTTAGTGTAGTCAATGAAGCAGAAGTAGATGTTTTTCTGGAATTCTTATGCTTTTTCTATAATCCAATGAATGTTGGCAGGTTGATCTAGGTTTCTCTGCCTTTTCCAAATCCAGCTTGAACATCTAGGAGTTCTTGGTTGAAGCCCTTGGAGGATTTTGCTCATGACCATGCTAGCATGTGAAATGAGTGCAATTGTTTGGAAGTTTGAACATTCTTTGGCATCATCCTTCTTTGTGACCAGAATGAAAACTGACCTTTTCCAGTCTTGTGGCCACTGCTGAGTTTTCCAGTTTTGCTGGCATACTGAGTGCAGCACTACAACAGTATCATCTCGTAGGACTTGATATAGCTCATCTGAAATTCCATCACCTCCACTAGCTTTGTTCGTAATGATGCTTCCTAAGGCTCACTTGACTTTGCACTCCAGGATGTCTGGCTCTAGGTGACTGATCACACCATGGTGGCTATCTGATTCATTTAGGTCTTTTTCTTACAGTTCTTCTGTGTATTCTTGCCACCTCTTCCTAATTTATTCTGCTTCTGTTAGGCCCATACCGTTTCCATCCTTTATTGTGCCCATCTTTGCATGAAATTTTCCCTTGGTATCTCTAATTTTCTTGAAGAGATCTCTACTCTTTTCCATTTTATTGGTTTCTCATATTTCTTTGCATTGTTCACTTAGGAAAACTTTCTTATCTCTCCTTGCTATTCTTCGGAACTCTGCATTCGGATGGGTATATCTTTCCTTTTCTCCTTTGTGTTTCACTTCTCTCCTCTTCTCAGCTATTTGTAAGGCCTCCTCAGACAACCATTTTACCTTTTTTCATTTCTTTTTCTTTGGGTGATTTGATCACTGCCTCCTGTACAGTGTTACAAACCTCTGTCCATAGTTCTTCAGGTACTCTGTTTATCAGATCTAATCCCTTGGGTCTGTTTATCACTTCCACTGTATAATCATAAGGGATTTGATTTAGGTCATAGTTGAATGGCCTACTGGTTTTCCCTACTTTTTCAATATAACGTCTGAATTTTGCAATAAGGAGCTCATGATATGAACCATAGTCAGCACCAGGTCTTGTTTTTGTTGACTGTATAGTACTTCTCCATCTTCGGATGCAAATAATATAATAATCTGATGTTGGTAGTGACCATCTGGTGATGTCCATATGTAGAGTTGTCTCTTGTGTTGTTGGAAGAGGGTGTTTTCTATGACCACTGTGTTCTCTTGGCAAACTCCGTTAGCCTTTGCCCTGCTTCATTTTGTATTCCAAGGCCAAACTTGCCTGTTACTCCAGGTATCTCTTGACTTCCTACTTTTGCATTCCAGTCCCCTGTGATGAATGATAAGTACATCTTTTTTGGTGTTAGTTCTAGGAGGTCTTGTAGGTCTTCATAGAACAAATCAACTTCAGCTTCTTTGGCATTAGTGGTTGGGGCATAGCCTTGGATTACTGTGATATTGAATAGTTTGCCTTGGAATTGAACCAAGATCATTCTGTTGTTTTTGAGATTGCACTCAAGTACTACATTTTGGACTCTTTTGTTGAGTATTAGGGCTACCCCATTGTTTCTAAGGGATTCTTGCCCACAGTGGTGGATATAATGGTCATCTGAATAAAATTAGCCCGTTTCTGTTCATTTTATTTCACTGATTTCTAAAGTATCAATGTTTACTCTTGCCATCTCCTGTTTGACCACTTCCAATTTACCTTGATTCATGGACCTAACATTCCAGGTTCCTATGCAGTATTATTCTTTAGAGCATCAGACTTTACTTTCACCACCAGACATACCCACAACTGAGTGTTGTTTCTGCTTTGGCTCAGTCCATTTCTTCTAGAGCTATTTCTCTGCTCTTCTCCAGTGGCATTTTGGGTACCTACTGACCTGGGAAGTTCATCTTTCAGTGTTGTATGTTTTTGCCTTTTATATTATTTATGGGATTCTCAAGGCAAGAATGCTGACGTGGTTTGCCATTCCTTTTTCCACTGGACCAAGTTTTATCAGAACCCTCCACAATGACTGGTCCATCTTGGGTGGTCCTACTTAGCATGACTCATAGTTTCATTGACTTAGACAAGGCTGTGATCTATGTGATCAGTTTGGTTAGTTTTCTTTGATTGTGGTTTTCATTCTGTTTGTTCTCTGATGGATGAGGATGAGTCTTGTGGGAACTTTCTGATGGGAGGGACTGGCTGTGGGGAAAACTGTGCCTTGCTCTGGTGCCCAAGGCCATGCACAGTAAGTATTTAATCCAATTTTCTGCTGATGGGTGCACTGTTTCCCTCCCTGTAGTTTGGTCTATGGTAGGGATAATGGTGACCTCTTCCAAAAGAACTTATGCCAGCGTGACATGCCTCCCAGTATTACTGCAGTCAGTGTCCCTGACCCTGTGGCAGGCCACTGTCGACCCATATCTCTGCTGGAGACTCCTGAACACTCACAGGAAAGTCTGGCTCAGTCTCTTGTGGGGTCATTACTCCTTTGTCCTGGGTCCTGGTGCACATAAGCTTTTGTTTGTGTCCTCCAATAGTCTCTGTTTCCCCAGTCCTGTGGAATTTCTGTTATCAAATCCCACTGGCCTTCAAACTCAAATTCTCTGGGAGTTCTCAGTCTCTGTGTTGGATCCCCAGGTTGGGAATCTGTTGTGGGCCCTAGAACTTTAGCATCAGTGTGAAAACTTCTTTGGTATAATTATCCTCAAGTTTCTGAGTTGCCTGGTTGGTGGCTCTTTAGTGGGGCTAATGGTGACCTCCTCCAAGAGGACTTATGACACATGCTGCACCTCCCAGGACTGCTCTGCTGCAGCCAGAGCCTCTGTCCTTGTGGCAGGCCACTGCTGACCCATGCCTCCACAGGAGACACTCACACACTCAAAGGCAGGTCTGGCTCAGAGTCTTGTGGAGTCACTGCTTCTTTCCCTGGGTCTGGGTGTGCACAATGTTTTGTTTGTGCCCTCTGAGTGTCTCTGGCAGGTACATGGTTTGATTTTTAAATCTACTGTAAATAATGCTGCAGTAAAAATTGTGGTGCATGCGTGTTTTCGAAGTATGTCTTTCTCAAGATATATGCCAGGAGAGAGATTGTTGGATCATATGGCAGTTCTATTGTCAGTTTTTTAAGGAACCTCCATACTGCTTTCCATAGTGGCTCCACCAGTTTACATTCCCACCTTGATGGCTCAGTGGTAAAGAATCCGTCTACTGTGCAGGAGATGCAGGAGATGTAGGTTCAATCCCTGGGTCAGGAAGATCCCCTAGCAAAGGAAATGGCAACCCACTCCAGTATTCTTGCCTGGGAAATCCCATGGACAGAGGATCCTGGTGGGCTACAGGCCAAAAGGTCACAAGAGTCAGACATGACTCAGCATGCACATGTGCTACAGTGTAGGAGTGTTCCTTTTTCTCTACACCCTTTCTAGCATTTACAGTTTTTAGGCTTTTTGATAATGTCCATTTTGACCAGTGTGAGGTGATATGTCATTGTAGTTTTGATTTGTATTTCTTATATAATTACTAACATTGAGCATCTTTTCATGTTCCTCTTGGCCATCTGTGTGTATTCATTGGAGAAGAATCTTCAGATTCTTGTGTTCAGATCTTCTGCCCATTTTCTGATTGGGTTGTTTGCTTTTTTGATATTGAATTGAAGGAGCTGTTTATATATTTTTGGAGATCCACCCTGTGTCAGTTATTTTGCTTGCAAATACCTTCTCACATTATATATGTTATATTTTTTAAATTTTATTTGTGGTTTTCTTTGCCTTGAAAAAGTTTTTAAGCTTACTTAGATTCCATTTGTTTATTTTTGTTTATTATCAGTGCTCCAGGAGGTGAATCCAAAAACATATTGCTGAGATTTTTGTCAGTGTTCTGCCTATGTTTTCCTCTAAGATTTTTATAGTGTCCGGTTTTATATTTAGGTCTTTCCTCCATTTTGAGTTTATTTTGGGGTATGGTGTTAGAGAATGTTCTCATTTCATCTTTACATGTTATTTCCAATTTTTCTAGCAACACTTATTGCAAAGACTATCTTTTCTTCATTGTATATTCTTGCCTAATTTGTCATAGATTAGGTGACAGTAGAAGCGTGGGTTTATTTCTGGGCTTTCTATCCTGTATCGTTGATCTGTATTTATATTTTTGCGCCAATACCATACTGTCTTTGTGACTTTAGCTTTCTAGTATAGTCTGAAGTTTTGGAGCCTGATTCCTCCAGCTCTGTTTTTTTCTTTCTCAGGATTGCCTTGGATATTCTGGATCTTTTGTGTTTTCATACAAATTTAATTTTTTTGTTTGTTTGTTTTAGTTCTGTGAAAATGTCATTGGTATTTTGATAGGATAGGGATTGCATTGAATTGCCTTGAATAGGATAGTTGTTTGGCAATATTGATTCTTCTAATCCAAGGACATGGTATCATATTTGTATCTGTATCATATTTGATTTCTTTTATCAGCATCTTATAGTTTTCAGAGTACAGGTCTTTTTCCTCCCTAGATAGATTTATTCCTAAGTATTTTATTCTGTTTTATATGATGATAAGTAGGATTGTTTCTTTAATTTCTCTTTCTAATATTTCATTTTTTATATAGAAATGCTAGAGATTTCTGCATATTAATTTTGTATCCTGACAATTTACCAAATTTATTGATAAGTTCTAGGAGTTTTATGATAGCATTTTTAGGATTTTCTATGTATAGTATCATGCCATCTGCAAATAGTAGCAGTTTTACTACTTCTTTTCCCATTTTGATCCCTTTTATTGATTTTTCCTCTCTGATTGCCACGGCTAGGGCTTCCAGAACTATGTTGAATAAAAGTGGCAACGGCGGACATCCTGGTCTTGTTCCTGTTCTTAGAATGCTTTCACTTTTCAACGTTGAGAATGACATTATTTGTGACTCTGCCATACATAGCCTTTGTTATGTTGAGGTAAGTTCCCTCTATGCTCACTTTCTGGAGAGTTTTTTTTTTTAATCGTAAATAGATGTTAAATTTTGTCTTAAAGCTCTTGCTATATCTATTGAGATGACATGGTTTTTATTCTTCAGTATGTTAATGTAGTGCATCATGCTAACTTGCATATATTGAAGAATCCTTGCATCTCTGAGATAAATATGACTTGATCATGATGTATGATCCTTTTAATATCTTGTTGAATTCAGTTTACTAGTATTTTGTTGAGAATTTTTTGCCTTTATCTTCATCAGTGACATTGCCAGACACTCTGGCTGAGGAGTCTGATGTGGGTCTCAGAACTCTCACTCCATCTCCCTGTGACTTCTTCCTTGTCTCCAAATGTAAAATATCCTGTTTGGTAGGTTCCAGCCTTTCATTTGATGGTTGTTCAGCTGTTAGTTGTGATTTTGTTATATTGGGGAGAGGAGGTGAACTCAGGTCCTTTTACTCTGCCATCTTGTCTGGAATCAAGGGGTTACTTTCTGTTCTGAAGCTTTTTAAAATTAATTTTTGCATGGTGTATATTTCTGAATCCTCTTACTTTTAACTTACTTGTATTTCTATCCTTAATATGGGCTTTATGCAGACTTCATATAGTATCCACATTGACAATATCTATCTTTTGATTGAAGTATTAGATCACAGAAATCTAATGTGATTTTTGATATGTTTAGTTTTAAATCTACCATCTTGGTGTTTTATTTATTCTTTGGATATTCTTTCTCTTTTTTTAGCTTCTTTTGCATGAATGTTATTTTTTGATTACATTTTATTTCCACTATTTGCTTACTAGCATATGTTGTTTTGTTCTAGTTTTGTCTGTGGGTTTCACAGTATATACCTTTAGCTTATCACTATCACTTTAACTAGCATTGTATCACTTCCCATCCAGTATTAAAGAACTTCTATTCCTATTCTCCCTGCCCTCATGCTAACATAGTCATACATTTTAGTTCTACATAAGATATAAACAAACTGTGGAAAATTCTTAAAGAGATGGAAATACCAGACCACCTGACCTTCCTCCTGAGAAATCTGTGTGCAGGTCAAGAAGCAACAGTTAGAACTGGACATGGAACAACAGACTGGTTCCAAATAGGAAAAGGAGTATGTCAAGGCTGTATATTGTCACCCTGCTTATTTAAATTATATGAAGAGTACATCATGTGAAATGCTGGACTGGATGAAGCACAAGCTGAAATCAAGATTGCCGGGAGAAATATCAATAACCTCAGATATGCAGATGACACCACTCTTATGGCAGAAAGTGAAGAATGAAAAAGCCTCTTGATGAAGGTGAAAGAGGAGAGTGAAAAAGTTGGCTTAAAACTCAATATTCAGAAAACTAAGATCATGGCATCTGGTCCCATCACTTCATGGCAAACAGATGTGGAAACAATGGAAACAGTGACAGACTTTATTTTTTTGGGCTCCAAAATCACTGCAGATGGTGATTTCAGCCATGAAATTAAAAGACACTTACTCCTTGGAAGAAAAGCTATGACCAACCTAGACAGCACATTAAAAAGCAGAGATATTACTTTGCCAACAAAGATCTGTCTAGTTAAGGCTTATGGTTGTTCCAGTAGTCATGTACGGATGTGAGAGTGCTGAGTGCAGAAGAATTGATGCTTATGAACCGTGGTGTTGGAGAAGACTCTTGAGAGTCCCTTGGACTGCAAGGAGATCCAACCAGTCCATTCTAAAGGTGATCAGTCCTGGGTGTTCTTTGGAAGGACTGATGCTGAAGCTGAAACTCCAATACTTTGGCCACCTGATACAAACAACTGACTTCATTTGAAAAGTCCCTGATGCTGGGAAAGATCGAAGGCAGGAGGAGAAGGGGATGACAAAGGATGAGATGGTTGGATGGTGTCACTGACTCGATGGACATGTTTGAGCAAGCTCTGGGAGTTGGTGATGGACAGGGAAGCCTGGTGTGCTGCAGTCCACGGGGTCGCAAAGAGTTGGACACAACTGAGTGACTGAACTGAACCGAAGTTATAAACCCCACAGCACACTGCTATTATTTTTGCCTTTAACAGCTAGTCATCTGGCACTACTCACTCCTTTATAAAGATTCAGATCCCATCTGTTATCTCCCTCTTCCTGCCTGTAGAGAGTCTAATGACAGAAATAATGCTCAGCTTTATTTTTTTCTTTCCTGAAAAGTCTTTAATTTGTCTTCATTTGTGAAATAATATTTTCCTTGTGTAGACAGTTGAGGATTGATTTTTTTTTCCTTCAGTAATATAAAGATGCCATTTCCCATCTGGTTTGCATAGTTTCTGAAAATACGTTTGTTATATCTTTGGTCTTCTGTGTGTAATACTTCTCTGGCTGTTTTTAAGATCTTTTTGTCACCATTTTAAGAATATCTTTAGTGTTTTAGAGTGTGCATCTTTATCATTTTTCTTCTTGCAATTTTTTGAGCTTCTTGGATCTTAGTTTATAGTTTTTATCAGTTTTGATTATTTTTTCAAATTTTTATTCTGTCTTCTCACACCATTCACCACCCTCTCTCTCCATGATTCTGTGGTTTGAATTATATATGCTAGACAGCTTGATATTGTCCAACCTGTTGCTGATGATCCATTTGTTTTTTCAGTGTATTTATCTCTGAACTTTATTTTAATATATCTCATATTGCTATTTTTTCAAGTTCACTGATATTTTCTTTTGCAGTGTTTCATATGCTATCAATCCTATTCAGTTAAGTAGTTTCATTTTTATTTGTATTTTTATTGCCAGTAGTTCCATTGTTTTCTTTTTTACATCTTTTGTGTTTCTCGCCATCATTTTAAAGTTTTCCTTTACACTCCTGAATGCATGCCGCTTCAGTCATGTCCAATTCTTTGCAACCCCATGGACTGTAGCCCTCTAGGCTCCTCTGTCCATGGGATTTTCCTAATAAGAATACAGGAATGGGTTTTCCTGCCCTTCTTCAGGGGATCTTCCGGAGCGAAAGATCGAACCACGTCTCCGGTATTGTAGGTAGATACTTTACTGCTGAGCCTCTAGGGAAGCCCTTACACTCCTGAGTATATTTATAACATTTGTAATTTCTGTTTTATAGTGTTTGGCATGCAAGTCCACAATCTGTCCTTTTTTGTAGGCTTATTTGTATTAATTGACACTTATTTTTCTTATGGGTCACATTTTCCTGCTTCTTTGTATGCCTTGGAATTTTGTTTGAATGTCCTACCTAATGAATTTTATGTCATTAGGTGCTAGACTTTGTTGTATGCCTTTGAAGAGCATTGATTTTTTTTTTCTAGCATTCAGTTGAACTGTTTGAGAACATGTTTATCTTTTCACAGTTTTCTTCAAAACGTACTTAGGATTGATCCAAATAAGTCATTAGTCTCAGGCTTAGCTCATTCTTAAAGTGGTACCTTTTTCTGATTCTACTCAATATTCTGTGAGTATTTAATGAATTTTTCCCATTCTGATTGGAAATATAAAATGTTTTAAACTCTCAGTGAGCATTCAGCCTTATGCCTGGTATTTTTCCCCAGTCTAAGTGAGTCTAAGATGAACCAGAAATCAAATTGCCAACATCTGCTGGATCATGGAAAAAGCAAGAGAGTTCCAGAGAAGCATCTATTTCTGTTTTATTGACTATGCCAAAGACTTTGATGGTGTGGATCACAATAAACTGTGGAAAATTCTGAAAGAGATGGGTATACCAGACCACCTGACCTGCCTCTTGAGAAACCTATATGCAGATCTGGAAGCAACAGTTAGAACTGGACATGGAACAACAGACTGGTTCCAAATAGGTAAAGGAGTATGTCAAGGCTGTATATTGTCACCCTGCTTATTTAACTTATACACAGAGTATATCATGAGAAATGCTGGGCTGGAAGAAGCACAAGCTGGAATCAAGATTGCTGGGAGACATATTAATAACCTCAGATATGCAGATGACACCACCCTTATGGAAGAAAGTGAAGAAGAACTAAAGAGCCTGTTGATGAAAGTGAAAGAGGAGAGTGAAAAAGTTGGCTTAAAACTCACCATTCAGAAAACGAAGATCATGGCATCCAGTCCCATCACTTCATGGCAAATAGATGGGGAATCAGTGGAAACAGTGTCAGACTTTATTTTTGGGGGCTCCAAAATCACTGCAGATGGTGACTGCAACCATGAAATTAAATGACGCCTGCTCCTTGGAAGGAAAGTTATGACCAGCCTAGACAGCATATTAAAAAGCAGAGGCAATGTCAACAAAGGTCCGTCTAGTCAAGGCTATGGTTTTTCCAGTCGTTATGTTTGAACGTGAGAATTGGACTATAAGGAAAGCTGAGTGCAGAAGAATTGATGCTTTTGAACTGTGGTGTTGGAGAAGACTCTTGAGAGTCCCTTGGACTGCAAGGAGATCCAACCCATCCATCCTAAAAGAGATGAGTCCTGGGTGTTCATTGGAAGGACTGATGTTGAAGCTGAAACTCCAGTACTTTGGCCACCTGAGGCGAAGAGCTGACTCATCTGAAAAGTCCCTAATGCTGGGAAAGATTGGGGGCAGGAGGAGAAGGGGACGACAGAGGATGAGATGATTGGATGGCATCACTGACACAATGGACATGAGTTTGGGTGGACTGTGGGAGTTGGTGATGGACAGGGAGGCCTGGCATGCTGCAGTTCATGGGGTTGCAAAGAATTGGACATGACTGAGCAACTGAACTGAAGTGAATTGTATCCTACATGTGTTCAGAAACTAGAGGGAACAGCTCTGCATAAATCCATGCCCACCCCCTCCTCTTTCTCTCTCCATCTCCCTGTCCTCTTGCAGTGTGTGCCACAGTTTCTAGCTATCTCAGGTCTCCCAAACTGCAGTTTCTCTGTTAACCCTCTGTGGCTTAAGTTCCCCTTACCTGCTTTGAGTTCTGAGAACTACTTCCACGAAGTAAGCTGGCATAATTATAGGGTTCATTTCATTTGTTTCCCTTTTCTGAAGAATCATGTTGCCTGCTTGCAACATCTAAATATCACTGTTTTATATCTATTTGCCAGGGTGTTTTTTTAATGTTTGTTTTGTTTTTTATTATGGGAGAAAAGTTCCTTAGCAGATAAGTATTTATAGAAAGAAATGAAAGTCCTGTAGCCTGGTTCTGATGTGTAATAATCAACACAATTCATTTAAGGCAATGTTTCTGCACATGTACAGCATGGAGCATCTGAATCATTAGGTTGGTTGATAATGTTTATTTCTGGGATGCACAGTTAACCTGCTGAATCATAATACTTAGGAGATTGTCCTAGGACATAATTTTTAAATGAAAATCCAAGTAATTGTTTTAATAAGAAAATTAATATAGTAGTCTAAGAACATTTAGCATTAACTGTTTTAGCAACTGTAGGGTTTGCATTGAACTGTGTATATATTTGTATGTACATGCTCATTTTCTAGGATTGTTTTGAGTACCTTTTTTAGTTAGCAACCTAGCTCTCTAAAAATAAGGTGACATTTGTTATGAAATTGTAGCTTAGACTTCTTTCAATATACTGGTATTAAAGAGAGTTCCTTTGAAGTTAGAGTGATTCACCCAAAGGAAAAAGTTGTACTTAAATATATTGAGTTATTCAAGGTCAATCCACTAATTCTGACTAATATTTTAAATTCTGGGGATCAAAGGCCCATTCCATCTTATTTAGTTTTTTGTACATATTTTTGTGAAACATACTGACCTTCATAAATATTTCTTGAATAAATGAATAAGAGCATATATGTTAGTTCTTTTAAAGGCATGTGAAAATTTAGGCATATAATCAGAGACCTAACAATGCCATAGAGTATAAATGATCTTAAATTCATAAATCATTATCATATATTTTCAAATTTTAGGTGAAATAGGATTTTTTCCCTAAAGAATCAGAGATGTTATGAACATCTGATTGTATCTTTTGAAAGATGCTCCATTGTGCATGCAATACATACTTTCCCATTTCTATATGAAATATTTGGCCATACAAAGCGATATTAAAAGTAAAAGTGAAGTGACTTTCAGAGATTACGCTTTGCAATCTTGTGATTTTATATTTTAAAATAAAACACATTAAAACATATGAGATAGCATATCGGTAGCTCAGTTGTGGAAAGGGCATTAACGTAATTTTATGATCATAGTTTTAATAATCATAAGACCATACACAGGGTAGAGTAAATGCAGAGATGGTAATAGCGTATGGTTGAATAGCAGGCTTTCCAATATCAGTCTGCCACCTCCTTCTGTAACCTTTCTCCTGGCAAACCTGTAGTAGAAGGGTGAGTTAACCTTAAATCTCAGTCCTCTGCAGGAGGTAGGGATTATTGCCAGGAGCATCTCCTTGTATCATTAATACAGTCAGTTGATATGCTTTGACAGGCACTTATGCATATTTCAAAATATTGAAAGGGGTCAATCTCAGCTAAACCAGAATTTGCCTAATTGCTCTTGCTAGCTGCCTGTGAGACGTTAGACAGCAACAGCGTGGGACAAAGCAGTATCAAGCTTTCCTAACAAGTTCCACAGCCTAGTGACCCTGCTGACAAATGACCTTTCAATGCTCTACTGTCAAACACCTAAATAAGAACTTTTCCCTCAGCATAAAATGTTAGGATCGTTAGGAGTGTGAAACTTTGTGGAAATCTCTAATGGGGTTTTGAGTTTTCAGCAAGGTGAATTACCACTTGTTAAATATCTCCTCCATATATCACCTCCAAATATCACCTCCACTCATATCCCATCTCCACTGCTTCCATTGTAATTTTTCTAAAACCATAATACTCAAGGCAACACCTGATTGCCTAAAGCTTTCCCTCCAGAGATTCACTACACATGAAATAGCTTGTTACCTCATAGATATAAGGTGAAGGTAGCAGAAATTAGCAAACTGAGCCTTTTAAAAACAATAAGGTATATTTAAAGTTGCTGAAAGTTGCCCCCCCCAAACATAAACAATCAATGTCATCATTTTAACCATGAAAAGATTATTACTACACAGGTCCCTTTTTCAAACATACAAACAGGGCTCACAGTTACCACTGTAATTTGTAGACATGAAAGGGTATTTCAAGCATAGACACAATCAAAATTTCACTCATTTCTTCTAGTTGTGGGAAAAGTCAAGTTGAGTTCATGAAGTTAGTATTACAGAATAGTCTCATAATTGGATTCATTAGTTCCATAACAAGAATGCAAATTACCTTACCAATCTTTTATAATAGACCTCTTTAGACTCAGTAGATTGGAGAAGGAAATGGCAACCCACTCCAGTGTTCTTGCCTGGAGAGTCCCAGGGACGGAGGAGCCTGGTGGGCTGCTGTCTGTGGGGTCGCACAGAGTCGGACACGACTGAAGTGACTTAGCAGCAGCAGCAGACTCAGTAGAATAGCTCTGTTGTTTTTAAATGGTTGCTTCTAAGGGTATGTATCTTTTAATTTAGATTAGCATTTTTCTTATATTATAATTAATACAATTCAATTTGCTTACCATATTTTCCCTTTCATAAACATATTCTGATAGTGTGAAAGGCTTTTGCTTAAATGAATTCTCTGGACTATTTCCACAGTAACACATGCTCTTTAAAAAATTATTTCTGCTGCTTTTTCTTAAAATGTGATTTATTTTCTTTGAGAAATGGATACATTTGGCAAAAGAGAAAAATAATATACTGTAAAGTAGTTAGGAAAAAGAAAGGATGGAAAAAGAAACATGTCAACTTCATACCTTGAAGTTTATCTTGTTTCTATTGCATTTATCAACAGTAAGTATAGATCCATATTTAAAATTTACAATACAATGCTGCCATTTGCTCTGGGAGATGATCTGGTGATATATGTATCCATACGTATAGATCTATCTACATATATATATATACACAGATATATATACATATACATACACAGATATATATACACACACATACACAGATGTATATACACACATATGTACACACACTCATGTACCTTTAATATGTAAAATATATACAGTAGCCTACTTACTATTGGTTTAGTTGACCTTTTAACATAATGAGCAAAAAGTGTATTTTAATGTGAGGTGTTATAGATACTGGAGTTGTGGTTTAGGATGAGTCTCTTTTTACTATTATGTGACAATACCAAAGTGATAAATATCCAATCTAACTTCTAATCATTGACGTGTATCTAAAAAGTGCCCAATAACCCGTCGATCCTTTCAATTCTCTGTCACCTGCCATATTTTCTAAGCGTCCTTTTGTTAAACAATGATTTTGGTAAAACAGAAATTTTCTTGTGGAGAGTCATTTCTTGGTAATTTACTGCTTCTTCTCTTAAGAGAATTATACTGTTCTCAAGCCACTGAGCTACCCTTTGCATTCCAGCCAACCTTATAGTTACTGAATGAGGGTAGAAAGGATAATCAGATAAATATGATATTTAACTATTTCAATGTCTTTATAAGGGTTTCTGTTACATGAATGTTTCATCTTCATTTTTAAAAGTTTTCTCCATTTGGATATTTTTCTCCTATTTAAATAATGAGGTTTCTTTTTTTTTTTTTTTAATTTTTAAACTTTACAATATTGTATTGGTTTTGCCAAATATCGAAATGAATCCGCCACAGGTATACATGTGTTCCCCATCCTGAACCCTCCTCCCTCCTCCCTCCCCATACCATCCCTCTGGGTCGTCCCAGTGCACCAGCCCCAAGCATGAATAATGAGGTTTCTAAGTTTAGTTGCAGCAATGCAGCGCATAGTCAAATACATTTATAACTAGGGTCCAGATAAAGAGTAGATTTCCCATTAAATTTATATTTCTGATAAACAAGGCATTGTTTTTAGTAGAAGTATGTCCTGAGTATTGTATGGTGCATACTTACAATAAATAATTACTTATTTATCAGAAATTCAAATTTAATTGGGCATTCCCCCTTATCCTCCTTTTAAAAAAATTTCTGAATCTAGCATGGCACCTTTATAAAAGTGATCTTGATGTCATTGATAGAAGACCATGAATCTTCTGTATAAATTTCAACCCACAGAACAAAATACATAAGGAATGACACTATCCCGAAAATGTTAGTATATATTTTTCATTGTATTGTTTCAGAGGCTGCTTAATTTCATTGAAAATGACTAGACTCTTCATTAGCTAGATTATTAACTATCAATAAGGAGAAAGATATATGGTTAGGAGTTATCTTAAAATAGAAAAATCTAAACCATATTTCAAGTTAAAAAGACGTCTTTTTTTCCTTTGATATTTATTATTTCTTTTTCCTTTCATGAAGGCTGGGGCCTGTCAGGGAGATGTGAGAGGAATAACCTTATCACAGTGGCAGGTGCCTCTGACAGCCATGGCGACTTGACCCAGCCACAGGACTCTGGGCTCAGAGGCAGGACACAGATCTGAACATGATGGGCAGAGCCCTAGGGATGGACCTACCAGCCAACTGTGGCCCCTTAATCCTGAGGTAGCTCTGCAGCAAGGTGGTATAATAAAATCTTTATGTAATATTTTCTGGATCTAGAGAGGATAAAGTTAGGTCAACAACTATTGATCTGTCTATTTTAGACTTCATAATGAATATTCATATAAAGGTGAAGTATCGGCCAAGCAGCCTGCATGGTGATTAGGAGTCTAAGAGTAGGACATTTTCCGCAGTAACTGTTAAAATTAAGCTGGGAAATGAAAAATCCCATTACAGATGGCATTACTTTTTCACGTAGGACAGTGCATAACACTCCTAAAATAAAACTCAGGGTTCAAGTCCATCTATCTTAGTGCTGGCTGAAAGTTGAAAATGAAGTGGCTTAAGTCAGAGCCATCTTGACAGGTCTGTGCTTTTTCAGCCCAGACACTGTCTCCATTTTCCAGTTTTATTCCAAAAGGACGAAAGAAGAAATAAGCCCCTCTTAAGAGGGAAAATAACATTTCTCCTCTACTGTAAATTTTTAAATAAACTCTGTGAGGTACATTTTCTTTGAAAAACCGAGCTCCTTAATAATTACTATGATCCAGAAATTATTAATAATAATTATTAAAGTGGTACCTATGTAAAGCAAATACTTGGCAATGCTATTTTTGTATGACATAGCTTGCTTGTAAACAAACTTCTCATTTGCAAATGATACTCAAAGAGAAGACTTTTATTTTGCTTTGGCATTTGTAAACAGAAGTACTTTCTAGTTGCAAACTGGTTTTCATTGTATCCTGTCAGTGATTTAACAGGATATATATGTGTACAAACACATATAGAGAGAGAGAGAAAAAAAAAGAGAGGAAAAAGTATATAAATTTATAAATAATTAAGAAAAAGAAAGTTGTGACTTTCAACAAGTAAAAAATGTTTAATGAACATTTACAAGTGAGCATGCATGGTATTTCTTTCTTGGAGAATCCCAGGGATGGGGGAGCCTGGTGGGCTGCCATCTATGGGGTCGCATAGAGTCAGACACGACTGAAGCGACTTAGCAGCAGCAGCAGCATGCATGGTATCCTAATCCTAAAACATAAGTTCAACCAACCATATATTTCTGTGTGCTTATATATATTTACTTATGACTACCGGGCATGATGGTACATTTTGAATAACATGAAACACCTTTATCAAATAATTTTGTTATCATTATTCCTCTTATGGGAATCATGTTTTTTTCTGTCCTACCATATAACTCTATAATATGTAAACTCTAGATTGTAGGCTTTAATGGTTAAAACATAATCCCCCATTCCATTGAGAGAACAGATCCAGCTACATTTTACTTAATTTTTACCGTGTCAGACACAACTATTATCATTCATAGATAGACCAAGAAGAGTTCCTATAGGTCCTTTGATTTTCAAAATAAATATCAGTGCTTTACAGATGTGAAATAAAAATTGCAGCATTAAAGCAACCGCTTAGAGTACTAGAGTGCATCCTTTTTTTGAACAATAGTGCCTACCTTGTTTTAGTTGCAGTTGATTTACAATATTAGCTTCAGGTGCACAACACAGCGATTTCAGGTTTTTATAGGTTATAGTCTACCCACTCCAGCATCCTTGCCTGAAGAATTCCATGGACAAAGGATCCTAGTGGGCTACAGTGCATGGCGTCACAAAGAGCTGGACACAACTGAGTGACTGACACTTTTTCATGCTCCATTTAAAGTTATTATACACTATTGTCTATATTCCTTGTGCTGTAAAATATATCCTATGGCTTAATTATTTTAACAGAGTTGTTTGTGCATCTTAAACCCCACCCCTTATTTTGCTCCACCCACTCCTTCTGCCCACTGGAAGCCATAAGTTTGTTCTCTGCATCTATGAGTCTGTTTTGTTATATTCATCCTGTTTCTTGTTTTTATTCCATTATACATATAAATGAAAACATACAGTATTTGTCTTACTTTGTTTGACTTGTTTCAATAAGCGTAACATCCCTCCTGGCCCATCCATGTTTTGAAAAGAGCAAAATTGCATTCTTTCTTACGATTGAGTAATGTTAATATTGGGCTTCCCTGGTGGCTCAGTGGTAAAGAATCTGCCTGCCAATGCAGGAGATGCAAGAGATGGGGGTTCAATCGCTAGCTTGGGAAGATACCCTGGAGTGGGAGATGGCAACCTGCTTCAGTATTCTTGCCCAGAAAATGTCATAGACAGAGGAGCCTTGAGGGCTACAGTCCATGGGGCTGCAAAGAGTCTGGTATGACAGAGCACACACATACACACACAATGTTAATATTCTCTACATCTTGGCTATTATAAATAAGTGCCTTCATTTTTATAAGTGGGATGAGAATGAATCTAGGACACCACCACTAAGTTCTGGGGTCTTGGGTTGTTATTCAGCAGCAGGTAACTATAACAGCAGAGAAGGCAGTGGCACCCCACTCCAGTACTCTTGCCTGGAAAGTCCCATGGACAGAGGAGCCTGGTGGGCTAGTCCATGGGGTCGCTGGGAGTCTGACACAACTGAGTGACTTCACTTTCACTTTTCACTTTCATGCATTGGAGAAGGAAATGGCAACCTACTCCAGTGTTCTTGCCTGGAGAATCCCAGGGATGGGGGAGCCTGGTGGGCTGCCGTCTCTGGGGTCGCACAGAGTTGGACATGACTGAAGCGACTTAGCAGCAGCAGCAGCAGCAGCAGCAACTATAACAGAGTTCTCCTCAGCTGGAAACCATAGTTAGTTAGAGCAGGTCAGGTATCTTTGTGTGAATAACACCTCTCAACTGTACAGGTTGTGACCTTCTATTCTCTGAACACTACTGGCCTTGCTCCCAACAATTAGAAATACAAATATCTGGGTTAGAAGCTGGTTAGAAGCTGGAATAGACTGTTAATTCCTCCTGTAAAAAATAAAAAATAATATTACTGTTTGATTTTCACGTTGCTTTAAGTTCTAGCCTGATTATACCCTTACTAGTTCTCCTAGAGTTGTGCCTCTGGCTTTCAGTTCAGCATTTGGAACTGGATAGCTGGTGTCAGTCATATTTATAATCTGGCTGAAACCCTGCCTAAGACCCATTCATAATTACCTTTCTCCTTGCTCAGCTTCTCTGATGGGTAGACACTGATCCCAGAATACTGCAAAATGTGTTAAGACAGAAAAGAAGCTAATCAACTTTGGATTCTGTCTTAGTTTGCTTGAGCCACTATGACAAAATACCATGGACTGGGTGGTTTAAACAATAAATGTTTATTTCTCACAGTTTGGGAGTCTGGAAGTCTGAGATCAGGGTGTGAACACAGTTGGGTTCTACTGAAGGCTTTCTTCCTGGCTGGCAGTCAACCACCTTCTGGCTGTGTGCTCAAACAGCCTTTCCTCCGTGCATATGGAGGAGTTGGGGGAGGAGAGGAAGAGAGAATTATCTTCCTCCTCTTATTATAAGTGTACAATTCTCTCAAGAGGATCAGACCCTCATGACCTATTTGTTGTTGTTCAGTCGCTAAGTCAGGTCTGACTCTTTGCAACCCCATGCCATGCTCCTCTGTCCTGCACTGTCTCCCAGAGTTTGCTCAAAGTCATGTCCATAGAGTTGGTGGCGCTGTCTAACCATCTGATCCTCTGCCACCCCCTTCTCCTTTCGCCTTCAATCTTTGCCAGCATCAAGGTCTTTTTCAATGAGTTGGCTCTTCGCATCAGGTGGCCAAGTACTAGAGCTTCAATTTCAGCATCACTCCTTCCAAGGAATATTCAGGGTTGATTTCCTTTAGGATTGACTGGTTTGATCTCCTTGCAGTCCAAGGAATGCTCAAGAGTCTTCTCCAGCACCACAATTTGAAAGCATCAGTTCTTTGGCACTCAAATTTATTTATGGTTCAACACTCACATCCATATATGACTACTGGAAAAACCATATAGCTTTGACTATATGGACCTTTGTTGGCAAAGTGATGTCTCTGCTTTTAAATACACTGTCTAGATTAGTCATAGCTTTCCTCATAACCTAATCTAAATGTAATTAAATACTGAAGCCCTTCCTCCAAGTACTAATCACATTGGGGATTAAGATTTCAAGATATGAATGTGGGGGATATACACATTTAGTCTGTAACAGATGATGTGCAGAAAAGGAGTTAACATAGCAGTCCTGAGGCTGCTGACCTGAGAAAGGATTGCTTGCAGGGTTAGCCCTTGGGTGATGCTAGAGAACTTAGATTTTGAGTTTGCTCCCACCAATCCCTTACTCCTAAGAGAGGCTTACTCTCTGAACTTTTTGTACAAACGATATAGTTTACACTGAACAACTGCCTTCCCTCTGAAAGTCTGGAACTTTGGTATGTGCTTAGCCAAGGGTGACCAGCCCCCAGAGGAAACCTTGGGTAATGAGTCTCTAGTAAGTTTCCTGGGTAGACAACACTTCACGCATGTCAGCACAGTTTGATGCTGGAAGAACTGAGCGTTTCCTCTATGACTCCACTGGAAGATGACTATTAGAAACATGCAACTAGTTTCCTTCAGACTTCACCCCATGTGCCTTTTCCCTTGACGTGTTCCACCTTTTCCCTGTAATGCCTCATTGATGTGACTGTGACTAGATGCTGAGTCCTCATGTTGAGTCACCAGATCTGTGGTGGTCTTGGGGACATCTGATGGCAAGCAGAGAACTGAAGAGAATCCCTCCCCTTCAACTACCCTCCCATAGACCCACCAATGTTCCAATTGAGACTCTTTTGCTAGAAAACTTTGACCTTTAATGAAAGGAGATTTAGATTTTTATTAATTAATACCAGTAACATGCAGGTTTTAATGATTTATACGCTTGCTTAACTTACCTGTCTTCATTTTTTGTCTGCTTTTCCTAACCTCTAATTGCTCCTCAAACTGCTTCAATTATATTTTTTTTTCTCCAATCACTCGGCTGAAGCAGCTCTCATCCAGCTTACCCTTAAACTCCATCATGCCAGTTTTCATTCCTCATCCTTCATCTTACTCTGTCAGCATGATTCCCCACGGTTGAACTCTCTGTCTCTCTTTGAAATATTTTCTTCCTTGGGTATTGAAATACCACTGTTGCCTGATTTTCCTCTGACTCCTCTATCCACTCCTTTTCTGTCTCCTTCACTAATTTTGCCTCCTGTTTTTCGAAGCTTCAGATGTTGGAACAGCTTGGTTCTGAGCTGCCTTCTATCTTTATTTAGACACTCTTCCTTGTCTCATGGCTTCTAGTCTCATATCTTTAAAATATCATCCATACGCTGATACCACTAGAATTTATATCTCCAACGTCAAACTCTCCCTTGAACTTCAGACTTTTATATGAAACCACACAGTGTAGCTCTCTGTTTATAAGTATAAAGGCTTTCAAACTTGGAATGCTCAAAGCAGGACTCCTGACTCTGTCCCCATATTTCTATCTCTGTGTATATCTCCTCTATCTTCCTTTCTTGACCAATGGCATTTAGCATCTACCCTGCTCTAGGAGCTACCTACCATTTTTATCCTCAGTAGTCACAGTTCCACTCCAGAATGTCATCAGATTGTTCTTTGGCTCCAGTGGGATTCATGTATTGTACCCTAGTAACTCTGGATCGGGACACTTTAACCCATGCTCTTAAAGTTGTGTGAAAATACAAGCCTCTTTGAGAATTTTATAACTACCAACCATCTCAGTAAAATACAGATACATACATAAACCAAGCTGTATATATATATATATGTGTGTGTGTGTGTGTGTGTGTGTGTGTGTGTGTATTTTATTACTTCTTTGTATTATGTTAGTTGCTCAGTCGTGTCCAACTCTGCGACCTCATGAACTGTAGCCTGCCAGGCTCCTCTCTCCATGGAATTCTCTAGGCAAGAATACTGGCTGCTGCTGCTAAGTCACTTCAGTTGTGTCCAACTCTGTGTGACCCCAGAGATGGCAGCCCACCAGGCTCCCCTGTCCCTGGGATTCTCCAGGCAAGAACACTGGAGTGGGTTGCCATTTCCTTCTCCAATGCATGAAAGTGAAAAGTGAAAGTGAAGTCGCTCAGTCGTGTCCAACTTCTAGCGACCCCATGGACTGCAGCCTACCAGGCTCCTCCGTCCATGGGATTTTCCAGGCAAGAATACTGGAGTGGGTACCAATTCCATTCTCCAGGGGATCCTTCCCAACCCAGGGACTGAGCTCAGGTCTCGTGCATTGCAGGTGGATTCTTTACCAGCTGAACCACCAGGGAAGCCTCATTTGTATTACATATTTATATAACACACACACACACACATATATATATAATTATAATGGATATATATTTAATGGATATATAAGTTTTCAAATGCATTAAAACAATATGTGGAAGAATATCAAAGTCATAAGAAAGGATAGTTTAGGTATGCTAGAGCAACAAATTAATTTCAAAAATCTCAGGTTTTTTTTTTTTTTTCTCCTTCATTTTCACAGTACATGTCCATTGCTGTGTTGGTACTTGTCTCTCATATCAGACCTTCACTATATAATTATGTTCTTTAAGCCTCGTCTTGGCCAATATCTTCTCTTGCCTGACTGGTAAGAGCCTTATAATGGTCTCCCTGCTTCTATAATTGTCCCTAACCATAATCATTTTTTGAGTTATTATGGAGTAGGGGGTAGGGGAGTAAGTGCAGGAAGTAGACTGTATGAATGAGAATCTTGGACCTGACCTTTAACTAGTTCTGTCAGTTTCCTTATCTTTAAAATAATGACCATAATAGTATTTATTACAGAGTCATTGTGAAGATTATGTAGTTTGATTATACACACAAACACACATACACACACACACACACACACATATATACATACACACACACACACACACACACACACACACACAATGCAGGAGACCCTGGTACAATTCCTGAGTTGGAAGTTCCCCTGGAGAGGGATAGACTACCCTCTCCAGTATTCTTGGTCTTCCCCAGTGGCTCAGACAGTGAATCTGCCTGCAATGTTGGAGACCTGGGTTTGAACCCTGGGTTGGGAAGATGCCCTGGAGGAGGGCATGGCAACCAACTCCAGTATTCTTTCCTGGAGAATCCCCATGGACAAAGGAGCCTGGCAGGCTATAGTCCATGGGGTCACAAAGAGTTAGACATGACTGAGCAGCTAAGCGTGTGCACACACACACACACACACACACATATATATAAACATAAAATATTTGGATAGCACCTCGTACAAGAAACACTCAGTGTTAGTAATTATAGTATAGTTTCAGTCCAAGTTCAAATGCCTGAGAACCAGGAGAGCCAATAGTGTAAGTGTCAGTCTGAAATCTGACAGACCCAAGACCTCAGATGAGCTGATTTTTCAGCTCCAGTTTTTTCGTCAGGAAAAGACTGATGTCCCAGCTCAGTCAGGCAGGAGTTCTTTCTTATTCAGCCTTTTTTTGTTTTACTCAGGTTTTTAATCAATTAGATGATTGCTACCCATATTGAGGGAGGAACTGCTTTATTCCATCTACTAATTGAAATGTTAATCTCTTCCAAAAATGTTCCAGGGAACTCCCAACACTGAACTCTCCCATGACTAGATCATTAGGTGCCCAGAATGTTTGACCAAATATCTCAGCCACTAATGGTCTAGTCAAATTGACACATAAAATTACCATCACAATTACTACTACTGTTAATGCACTCCTCAGCTTGAGTCAGCTTTTACCAGGATAAATCCAGTTGTATCACTTCACTCCTAGTCCATGTCTTCCCACAATCTCTCATCGCATTTCCTGTGCAGACACACACACACATACACCTCTGATTCTACCAGAGTCTCACTACACTTCTGTCATAGGCTCCTTCAGGCAGATTCTTTTTTAAGAATAATTAGGTCTTGATTACATTATAGTTGCTCTACAGTGTTGCATTAGTTTCTGCTGTATACTGAAGTGAATCAGTTATATGTACACATATATTCCCTCCCTCTCCGACTGCCCTTCCAACACCTCCCCCCAAGTCCCACCCTTCTAGGTCACCAAGAGCACTGAGCTGAGCTCCTTATGTTATACAGCAGGTTCCCACCAGCTATCTATTTTATACATGCTCGTGTATATATAGTGTATGTATATGTGTGTGTATATATATATATATATATATATTTGATATTGAGCTTCATGAGCTGTTTGTTTATTTTGGAGATTAATCCCTTGTCAATTGCTTCATTGGCAAATAGTTCCTCCCATTTTGAAGGTTAACTTTTTGTCTTGTTTATGGTTTCCTTTGGTGTGAAAAATCTTTTAGGTTTAATTAGGTCCCATTTAGCTGTCTGTAACTCTCGTTAGCATAGCTTTCCTTAGCATAGCTCTCCATGGCTTACCTTGGCTTAGCCCTCCTTAGAATAGCTATCATTACCTCAGCTCTCCTTGGCTTCTCTCTCCTTAATTACCTAACCTTAGCTTAGCTCTCCATAGCTTAGCTCCCCTTAGCTCAGATCACCTAAGCTTAATCAGCTCCCCTAAGCTCAGCCCTCCCAGCTCCCTGAGTGTGGCTCTGCTCCTGAGCGTGGCTCTGCTTAACCCAGCTCTCCTTTCATTAGCTTAGCTTTCCTTAGCTAAGCTGTCCGTAGCTCTCCTTAGCTCAGCCCTCCTTATCTCTCCTTAATTACTTCTCCTTAAGTAATTGGTGGCTCAGACGGTTAAGCATCTGTCTACAATGTGGGATACCCAGGTTCGATCCCTGGGTCAGGAAGATCCCCTGGAGAAGGAAATGGCAGTCCATTCAGTACTATTACCTGGAAAGTCCCATGGACAGAGGAGCCTGGTAGGCTACAGTCCATGGGGTCATAAAGAGTCAGACACAACTGAGCGACTTTACTTTACTTTAGGTCCCATTCCAGGTTTATCAGATGTTCTTCTACAAGGCCACCCTTCAGTGCCCATTGACACCCCCAATTCAGAGAAATTACACCAAGATTTCTAAGTTGCCTCTTTAAATCATTTGTTACTACTCTTGAGGCAACAACAACAACAGCACCTCACGAGACCACAGCACCCCCATATTTCCTCCAAATAAATCCTCTCTTTTCAACTTCATAATTAAATTCTTGGTATTTGTTTATACAGTGGGAGGTGGATACTATGTTGAGTTCTTGTATACTTGGACACCTTCTTTGCAAGCCTGGCAGATGTTCTAGCTCTAGCACTTTACTATAGAATAAGGGGTCAGTTATCATCTGTTCTGTTGAGGCCCCAATCAAAACAGATAAACAAAGGCCCCCTTTTTAATATCTCATTATATAAGCATTGTCACATTCTTTCTAAAGTGGGTATTTTTCACTCTTACATCAGTGTTTGGAGATGTTCATGTTCACCAGTGTTACATGCTTTTATTTGTAAAATCTATAGTTCATCAATAACTAAAAACTACTAATGAAAATATTTCACTTCTTCTATTATTTATGTGTTGACTTAAAAGAGTGCACAACCTGAGAGTTGTGAGTTAAGCTTTATTTGGAGCAAAATGAAGACAGCAGCCCAGGGGACAGCACCTCAGATAGCTCCAAGAAACTGCTTTAAAGAGGCAGAGGGAGGGTCAGGATATATATGATTTTGGTGAAGGGGGGGTTCATACATTTAAGCACATATTTTTGCAGGTTTCTGCTAGTCCTGAGGAACAGATGACTTCTTGAAGGAATGTAGTGCTTTTCTAGATATGAGGAGATATAAGAATTGGGCTCATAAAATATCTAAATGAAGACCTGTTCTGCAGTTTTCCAGAGCACAGAGGGCCTCATTCCTGGCCTCCACCCTGACCTCCCTTCAGGGGGTGTGGAGTGTGGAAAGTCAAGGCTGCAGCACCTTGTGTGATTTAATTCCTGTAGCAATAGATGACAGGTGCCCATGGCATGTGTCAAAATTTGTAGTTGACGTATGTATGCATATGATCTTTTTGTCTAAAGTATGTACAGTGTTTACATATTTATATAATGTAAAAGTATAATACCAATGAGCTTGGACAATTTTCATTCTATCACTAAATAACTTATTTTGTCTTTGGTTAAAATCATGTGTTTATGTCCTAAATCCAGGTACTTATGCTAGTCTTGGTGTTCTTTTCTGTGTTTGTATAAAATATATACATTCCCTTTGTAAAATGTCTTGAAATTTATTTTCAATATTTAAATTTTCTTTTGAGAGTTATGTTTTATTTGGTGGGAAGTTTTAGAAATTCAAGCCTGGGAGGTAGCATGTCAAGTAAACTTGAGAGAACTAATCCAAAGAGGCAAGGGAATAGTTAGGATCTAGGGAGAAGGCAATGGCACCCAACTCCAGTACTCTTGCCTGGAAAATCCCATGGACGGAGGAGCCTGGTAGGCTGCAGTCCATGAGGTCGCTAAGAGTCAGACACGCCTGAGCAACTTCACTTTCACTTTTCACTTTCATGCATTGGAGAAGGAAAAGGCAACCCACTCCAGTGTTCTTGCCTGGAGAATCCCAGGGACAGAGGAGCCTGGTAGGAGGCCATCTCTGGGGTCGCACAGAGTCAGACACTACTGAAGTGACTTAGCAGCAGCAGCAGCAGCAGGGAGTTTTGCAACAAAGGGCAGGTATTCAGAAATATCAAGAGATTGTTAAAGAAAACTAGATATCCCTAGTTAAGGAATTTAGTGCTTTTCTATGTATGAGAAGATGCAAGAGTCTGGACTCACTGAAACCATTCCTTAGTTATATATACCTCACCTATCTGGGTTCAGTAGCCTCTGTTTTCGTATCTTGAGTTTCTTCAGAGCTCAATGGCTCACACTGGAGGGCTATAATCGCTGATGATTGTGACATCTTTTGTTTACCAATAAGCAGGAAATATTCCATTTCTCAGATCCTCCTCTTGGTAAGGAATTTAACCAATATTATGAAACATTTTATGACCAAATTTTGTCCCAAGGCATTGGGATGCTCATCCCAGATCAGGTGACATTTTTTGTTGCTATGCCACTCTATGTGCTAATTTGTGGTATAGGCCTTGTTGATAATTAAAGATTCTCTGTCTTACTAGTCTATGATCCAGGAGATAGTCTCCCTTGTTGCTTCTTTGCATACCTAGACTCACACTATTCAAAGTATTCTATGTAGCATTATAAATGTGATCTATTTCCTCAAGATATTTAGCCATCAGTCTTGTTTGAAGCTTGGTTACATATTGAGTACTAAATGGGAAAACAGTCTTCTAAAAGATAATATAAGTAATGTAGCTAGTGGCACTGACAAAGTCATAGTGCAATAGGAAGACACAAATCAAAAGCAAACAATTTGGAAACAAAGAACAAATTAAAACAATTAATACAACCATCAGATTCACAGGAGAGTCAGCTGAAAATGTCAAATTCTGGCAGGATTAGGTAGAGAAAAAAGGATAAATGTCTCATCTTTGTTTACAAAGATATACTTTATTAATTTGTAGACCATAGCATAAGGGGGGAACAACAATTAAACTAGTGTATTTCCAAAAGTCATAAAGTTATAAATCATGTTCATTAGTCCCATTCTTGTTGATCTGGATGAGATAATCAGATTTTCCTTTCGTTTTGTCATTTGCTTCCCAGGCTGTGGTATTATATAAAGCTATCAGAAACTAATATTTGTTTAAAAAGTTTTTTTGAGTCTTCTTGAAAATCTTCATTTTGTAAAAGCATCAGTGTAAAGTAGTAATTGCCTATACAGGATAAATCTTAAACAGCATAATTAAAGATTTGAATACAATGCAAGTAGCAGGAAACTTGGATATTTCTGTGCCATAATATTTTAGGATAACTAGAATTATGATTGACAACATTATATGAGGACAGGTCAGATGTTAGGGATTCCATATAAAGTTTGGAATATCTATATCAATGATATTTATACATATACTATAACCTAAGTTGCATCTCTAATCCTTTGACAATGTTTTTGAAATAATTAAACATACCCAATAAACTTTAACATTCATCTCTGAGATGTTGCAGAATTCTTTCAAAGCATCCCAGACTTAAGTTGTAAGCTAAAGGAAATTTAGTTAGATTTTGATATTTGGGAATTTTGTTAAAAATATCAAAAAAAGTTTTAAAACATAATAGGATCATAGGTCTTTATGAAACGACACTTACTTAACCAAAGTCACAAAAATTTTACTTAAGGGCACAGCAACTCACAGAAACTTATATCAAAAAGGAGTACTCTAACAGAGAGAGAAATCAAATTCCAGTCTTGTATCAGCTTACTAAACTACAAAATCCCTTTATTTACTTAACTTCAATCTAAATTTAGTTGATCCTAACCATGCAAAAAACTTTTTCTTGGGGTTCCTTTCCATAGCCTTTCATCACTTTCTGTATATATATCAGCTTGTTTCTTATTTTTTCATCCAAATAAAAGATATTTTATTAAATAGAAGCTCTAACATTCTTTTTCCTCAATCAAGATAATTCCATTCCTCATACCTTTCTTTACTGAAAACACAGTTTAGTTTCAATTTTATGGTTAAATTAGAATCCTCAACTCTTAAAAAAAGAAAAAACTTAATTTCTAGTGAAAACTAAGAAGTAAGCAATTATGAACTGTCTTTTACATTAGCATTCTGAATATTGGTGAACATAATTATCAGTGATAATTTCTAAAAACATTTATTTTCTGGTAGAGAACATCTCAGGGTAACACCATTTTCATTAATAGTCCTAAATACCTTTAGTTTCTCTATTTAGTAATTGTTGTCTCAGTATCTTCTTTTTTTGGATATTATCTAGCTACTCAATAAACTTCTATCACTTAAATTAGCACAATTCTAGAACTTTGTTATCAAATATCTGAAGAGATCATTTTAATTAGATATTTCTAAAATACACTTTTAAAGAGTTTACCCAGATGCTCTTATCTCATTTTTACTTAGTCTCATCACAGCAAGTTATATTTCTGCAACAGATATAATCAAGTCTTTCTTGACTTCTATTATACTTAGTTACAATACAGCATTATACTTATTATTGACTCTAAAGACATGTCTATATTAATTAGATCAACAAATAAACTTTAGTAACAAGTATCAACTTAATATTGAACATTTCCCAGTTCGCGTGAACCTGAAAGTCACTTAGGCCAGTTTCTTCAATCTGTAACCCTTTCTTTTAAATTGAACAGAGCTGTTTATAAATTCAATTTTGATAATATATTCCAGAGAGAGAGAGCTGTCTCATGTGTAATGTGTGCATAGACACATAATATAAACAGGCAAAACTAGAGATCTCTTGGCTTTACTTAAAAATGTTGGTCATGAATCAGGTAATACAACATAAATTTACTAATTTAGAAAGAACAGTTGGAATTCCTTCAAGTTGCAAACTCAGGTGACTAAGGTTTTACTATTTGTAAAGTTTAGCTAAGGGAGTATTTCCAGCAGTTTGCATTCTAAAACTATCACTTTGTCTCTCTCTCTCTCTCTTTTTTTGGTTTCAGGCTTGCCTGAATTAGCTAATTAGGCTGTATCAGTTCTTTGTAGCCTGTATCTACATTTCTGATTGGTAGAGATTTGCAAGAGAAAGACAGTTGGTTTTAGTTCCCCAAAGAACAAGTCTGTCACTTAAATGGTAATAAAAGATTGTTTTGTCCAGCTATATCAACTATGTATCAGTGAGAATATTTCTAACTAAACTGGAATTTACAAGGTCTATGTTCTAGAACTTTAGTGTTTAATTTATTATGTCTTCAAAATCTTGTATAAGGCTCTTTTTTGATATTGAGCTGCAGGAAATGCTTGTATATTTCAGAGATTAATCCATTGCCAGCTGCTTTGCTTACAAATATTTTCTCCCATTCAGAGGGTTGTCTTTTCATTTTGTTTATGGTTTCCTTTGCTGTGCAAAAGCTTTCAAGTTTAATTATGTCCCATTTATTTTTGGTTTTATTTTCATTACTCTAGGAGTTGGGTTTGAAAAACCATTATCAGTATTTTAAAACTATTATTGCCTTCAAAAATTTGAAAACCTTTGCCATTCACTGTTGGTACTACAGTTGACCCTTGAACAACACAGGTTTGAACCATGCAAGTCCACTTACATGCAGATTCTTTTCAATAAACATGTATATGTATACACTGTAAATATTTTTTCTCTTATAGTTCCTTAACATTTTCTTTTTTCTACTTTAATTTATTGTAAAACTAGTGTATAATACATATATAAAACATGTTGAATGTTTGGATTATTGGCAAGGCTTCTGATCAACAGAAGTAGGCTATTAGCAGTTAAGCCCTTGTGGAGTCAAAAGCTATACACCTATTTTTGACTTTGTGGGATGGTTAGCACCCCGAACCCCTGTACTGGTAGAGGGTACAGAAAACTTAAGAACTAAAGGACTGTGTGTGTGTGTGTGGAGAAATGGGTTCAGAGTCATGGGCAATGTGAAGAAGTCCAGTTGATAAAGTCAGTGTATGAACTTGGCATGATCCTGTATTTTAAACACTGATTAGGTCTTTGGAGATGGTTTTTCTTCAACTGATTATAACTCCCTACAGAGAAATTTATTCTACTTGTTGTCGATTATCTGTGAACCTCTGAATGGAAAATCAGTAGATGAATGCACTGAAGTCGTCTTTATTCAGTTTGTGTTCTCCTCCCCACCACCCACCCCAACTCCAGTTGAAGAACTTGAAGAGTTAGCTGCTCTAAGCAGTAAGATCCTTTATGCTATGGATAAAAGCTAAAAATGAAAGTCATGCTCTGTCAATACCTCTGGAATAATTTATGGAATAATTTACTGAAGCCTTTCAAGGAGGACTTGTGAAGTAGATTTAGTGTGCTGTTTCTGACTTTGAAGTATAAAATGGCAGGCTTGCTTTCCTGTTCCTTTTATCTACTGATAGGTAAGAGTTATGAGTAAACTCAGACTCCCAAATAGAGTAATTAAAACGAAGACCAGAAAACAGGAGGTGAAATGAACACTTTTAAAAGTTGGATTTGGGATACAATCCTTATTGAAAAATAATCACTTTTCTCTTTAAATGAGCACTTCCAAATAGCCAGATTTTACTGTTTGTAGAGGAAATATTGGTTTAGTGTCAACTTCTGTATTAAGAAAATACGTAAAATTAAAATTTTTGGCAACTGAAACACATTTTTTTACTGAGTCATCACTCATCTCTTTGGCATCTTAGGAAGACTGAACATTAAATAAAACTGATGATAAGTGAAAAGTGTTGGTATTTAACTGCCAGATATTTGGGCTAAATAACTCCTGGGTCCTGGGAGTGATTTGATTCCAAGGCCTGAAGCCTTTAGTAATTAGTAGGAAGAGGGAGATTGTGAAAGAATTTTCTTTATCTTTTCACCCTGTTTCTCATGGTCATTTCATTAAAAAGTCCTGGATGTGTTCAAGTGGCTTTTTAGGTCCTCTGCAAATTAAGGATAGCTTTTGATGCATTAATGCATCAGAGTAATGCTTTATGCATATTTGTGAAACCAAAGGCCAAACTTATATTTACTCCACTATAAAGAATAAGATGCAAAAAGGAAAGAGGACTTGCCTTTGCTAATATCAATTACTAGCATCTAGAAGGCAATGATGCCCATAGGAAGTCAGTAATCCAGGCAGGTGTGTGCTTGTGACTGAACTGAACAGAAAAGATGTCATAAAAAGAGAAAAAGAAAGACAGGAAAAGAAGGCATTCTGGATGCTTATGAGCAGGGACCTTGATATAACCAAAGGGCAGTCAAGTAGGAAACATGAGTAATGTCTGTACCATACACTGTTTCTAGCTGCTTTCTTAATCATTTTTGCAGCAAGATGGAGTCTTTCCTGGTAAGACACAAATAAGCCCTTGTGCTTTGCTGACCCTTAAAGATGAAGTAAACATTACATTTAGTGCATGCACCACTTTTTTTAGCAGGTAAGCATGAACTTGCACATAGAGGCATTTGTGGATTTGGCTTTGAAAAACCTATAACAGCTCATGATGGTAACTGGCAAATTGACTTTAAGCTGAATAGGATATTTGTCAATGAAAATAAGTAATATGGACTGACAGTTTTTCCCACTTTAAAGTGCTCCTCTGACAAACTAGAGGCATTAGTTTCTAGTGCCAGAGAAAATCAAGCACATGAAGAAGTACCTTCAAACTTTTACTAGAGAAGTGTCTTTCCAATTCAGAATGTAACACTAGCATGATGGGAGAAGTTCAGAGAACTCACAGTGATTTTGGTTAAACTGACTCTGTACTCCTTACATGGAATTTCAACAGAAATAGCCCACATTGTTAAGTTTTGCCTAATAGATGAGCCACAGGAGATAAATTGTGTGAATTTATATTATTGCTCCATTATTGTGCCAGTTCAGTTCAGTCGCTCAGTTGTGTCCAACTCTTTGCAACCCCATGATGTGCAGCACGCCAGGCCTCCCTGTCTATCACCAACTCCTGGGGTTCACTCAAACTCATGTCCATCGAGTTGGTGATGCCATCCAGCCATCTCATCCTCTGTCATCCCCTTCTCCTCCTGCCCCCAATCCCTCCCAGCATCAGAGTCTTTTCCAATGAGTCAGTTCTTCGCATCATGTGGCCAAAATATTGGAGTTTCAGCTTCAACATCAGTCCTTCCAATGAACACCCAGGACAGATTTCCTTTAGGATGGACTGGTTGGATCTCCTTGCAGTCCAAGGGACTCTCAAGAGTCTTCTCCAACACCACAGCTCAAAAGCATCAATTCTTCAGCACTCAGCTTTCTTCATAGTCCAACTCTCGCATCCATACATGACCATTGGAAAAAACATAGCCTTGACTAGACAGACCTTTGTTGGCAAAGTAATGTCGCTGCTTTTCAATATGCTATCTAGATTGGTCATGACTTTTCTTCCAAGGAGTAAGCGTCTTTTAATTTCATGGCTGCAGTCACCATCTGCAGTGATTTTGGAGCCCCCAAAAATAAAGTCTGACACTGTTTCCTCTGTTTCCCCATCTATTTCCCATGAAGTGATGGGACCAGATGCCATGATCTTAGTTTTCTGAATGTTAAGCTTTAAGCCAACTTTTTACTCTCCTCTTGCACTTTCATCAACAGGCTTTTTAGTTCCTCTTCACTTTCTGCCATAAGTGTGGTGTCATCTGCATATCTGAGGTTATTGATATTTCTCTCAGCAATCTTGATTCCAGCTTGTGCTTCTTCCAGCCCAGCGTTTCTCATGATGTACTCTGCATATAAGTTAAATAAGCAGGGTGACAATATACAGCCTTGACGTACTCCTTTTCCTATTTGGAACCAGTCTGTTGTTCCATGTCCAGTTCTAACTGTTGTTTCCTGACCTGCATATAGGTTTCTCAAGAGGCAGGTCAAGTGGTCTGTTATTCCCATTTCTTTCAGAATTTTCCACAGTTTATTGTGATCCACACAGTCAAAGGCTTTGGCATAGTCAAGAAAGCAGATATAGATGTTTTTCTGGAACTCTCTGTTTTTTCGATGATCCAGCGGATGTTGGCAATTTGATCTCTGGTTCCTCTGCCTTTTCTAAAACGAGCTTGAACATCTGGAAGTTCACAGTTCACGTATTGCTGAAACCTGACTTGGAGAATTTTGAGCATTACTTTACTAGCATGTGAGATGAGCATCACACTTCAAATCCAGTTGCTCGGGTACTGAATGAGAGCTAGTTTTAATTTCATATTTGATATTATTAATTCAGACTTGGTTTATCTTTTCTATTAACAAAAATTATCAGGAGCCACGTAAGCCTCAGAGTTTTTTACCTGTGTAAGTGCCCCACTCTCTTTTTCTCTACCTTGATTTGAAGGTCAGGTCTTTCAGACTGTAGAGTAGAAGATGGATGCTGTGTAGATCCTTGTATCAACCCTTGGAAGGGAGATAACCTGGAATGCCACCAGGCCCATGGTGATTCTACATGACAGAGAAGTACATTTTTATGTACAGGATCACTACGATTTTGGAACTTGGCATCACAGCATTGTGTAGCCTGCTCTAGCCAACACATGATTAGAAAAAGAAGCGCTGGTATATTTTCTATGTATTATGACATTCATATATGCGTTTGGGTATCATTATCTGCATTATACAGAGAAAGACTTTAGAAAGATGTATCCAAGAACACATAATCTATAGAGGAGAACTGGGATTTAACTGTATGGCTTCAGAGTTATCACTTCTATCAGTTATCTATCACATATGGGTAGACTAGGCTTTCACATGTTTGTCTCCTAAAATACAAAACTTCCCAGTGAAGTATTATTGTTACTATTATTACCACTTTTCAGACAGGAAGGCTGAGACTCAAAAAAATGTAAATAATTCTTAACTGAAGCTCCCGCACTAGAGCATGGTGATTTTAGGCTTTGAACTGTTTATTGTTTATATTGACATAAATGAAGCCTTCACTCTAAGAGAAAGTGATTTCATTACTTGGTAAATAAGAACTCCTCCTGTTCTTGTTTTATCTAAACAAGTTTAGTTCAGTGTGTTGAGGGCTTTCCTGATGACACCAGGGTAAAGAATCCACCAGCCAGTACAGGAAACATGGGTTCAATCCCTGGGTCAGGAAGATCCCCTGGAGAAGGAAATGACAACCCACTCATATTCTTGCTTGGGAAATCCCATGATGAGAGGAGCTTGATGGGTGACAGTCCATGGGGTTGCAAAGAATAGAACACAACTTAGCAACTAAACAACAACTAACATGTTTACAGAAGAGATATTTGAAAATCCATTTTTAGAGGAATGAATTAAAGAGAATATGTTTTAGTAAAATAACATAATTCTAGGTTTAAAGTAAAAGAAGAGATCCAGAAAAATGATTCAAACATATTTATTATTTTATGTATGAAATATGCTTGTTAATAAAATGTGTACTTTTTAGTTTGTTATATGATAGTAAAGCACTCACATTTGCAGCATCAAAAATTTAACATTAGCATTTTCTTTTTCCTTTCAACAGTGTTCCAGAATTTATGTTATAACTTCAATATATTACAAGTTGTATATCAACTTAGCATCTTAGTCTCTGTGAATTTTGTTTAAATTATGTGAAACATGCAATTTGACCCCAAGCAAAGATTGAATATATACTACTTCTGTGCTGATTTGCATCCTCATTTTTATTTCCTTTTTAAAACAGATTTTTCTTTTTCAAATCATTGAATATTTTGGACTGTTCATTTATTTATAAGGAATTCTCAGGATCCTGTAAGAAATATTTATAGATTTATACAATTTCAGGTAAAATTTAAAGAAAATAATGCTGTATTCTCTCATGTAGTATTAGGTGGATAATTTTAATTCTGAAATTAAAGTGGCAAGAGAAAGAAATTCCTGCTTATATACTACAAAATTATGTAACAGTGGCATTATATAAGTATACAACATTAGATCTATATTGTAAGTCATAATTCACCACAACATAAACTAAATATTAAGGTTACTAAAGTGATTTTGCATAATTAGTGAGATGGGCTCATTCAGTCATTTGGTTCTATTATTCACTATATTTCAGTAAGAAAATAAACTTCCAAAGCATACATACAGATAGATTGCAAACTTACCAACAAAGATGAGACCATAATTCTACTTCTAATCTTCTTGTCTGGGAACCTTACCTGTTCTGTATAACCTATTTCAGCACAACACAACAGAGAAAGGACAAGTTTTCTCCTATCTCTTTAAGACGCATGTCATCCCATTAAGACTACTGGACTCTTTCAATTATTTTATGACACTACCCCCAAGAGCTTTTATTCTGTCACAGCCAATGTGCTAACTGTAGGTTATAAATTTTGATAGCTATATATCTCTTTGGGACCAACTTTTATGAAAATTATTTTACCTGTATTCTTAGAAAGTTCTGTATGGCTAACTTTTGATGTGCTATTTTAATCCTAACAGAAGGAAATGATATTATTGGAAAAGATATTTAAGCAATGTAACTATATTTCATGGCCAGTATAGTTGGTTATTGATCCCTACCCACCTCCATTCCTTTTGTCTTTCCCTACTTAGGCTCAGGAGAAAGAGAGAATTGAGGGAATTCTGCTATCCCACATTTCCTTGAAGTTGAATGGAAGGTCGTTATTTTGAACTAATAATTGCCCCTTGGTTTTCAAACTCCATTAAGCTTAATCGTCTGGTTTAATTTTCTTGGCTGGTCTTCACTCTAAAAATACCTTGTGTTCTTTTTACTTTTCCTTCCCTGATAGGAGCAGACAAGATCTGGTTTTAATTCACACTACATAAAATTGCCAAAAGGAACCAGTGAACATTCTTTTGGTGAAAAAGATTTATGGCAATGCCTGCCTCCATTTCATCAGAGTGTGATTGCATGGCACATACAGAGTGACCAGGTAGATTTTGATGATATAATTACCAAATTTACTTCTTTAGCTGGTATAAAAACTAGGTCTTCAGGAGTTAAATAGCCTTTTCACAGGAGATAAGAGGTAGACTTCTTTCTTACTGTGTGCTGACTTGGTCTAAATCTATTCTTAACTCCCTTAAAGGTTCTCACAGATGCTATCTTAGGCTGATGTGTCTACATACCAGTTTTCTGTAGTAAAGTCCACATGCATAAAGAAGAGGAGCACGGTATCTTTTGTCATCAGAACATGGTATCTTTTGTCATTATCAAAACTAGGCAGTGTGAGTTTAAAAACCAGAAAATTCTGGCTTTTGCCAAAACTAGAAAGGTACTCAATTGCATAAACTCATGTTTTAAAGGAGAATGGAAAGGGAAAACAAACATACTCCAATTTTGTCTTTATGTTTACAGTTGTTTATGGATTTAATTAAAAAAAAAATCCAGATCAACTTAATCTATAAAATTTTGTATTGATTTTTCAAAATTAAGTTAAAATCATTAAAAATATTCACCACTAATTTTCAGCACATTAAAAAATATATAGTTGTCTTATTTTAAAGATGTAGAGGTGGTTAAGTTGTTTTTAAAACAATCCAAATTTTTGAAAATATTTCCCTATGTTGTTGGAAATCAAGAAATTACTGCTCTTCTGAAAGCAAGTGAAGTTCTTATGGTGTAGTATAAGTGTCTCTCTTGGGTTTTTGTTTGTTGTTTTGCTTTGTTTTCCAGACTTGTTCATTTCTCCTTTGTCCTATACAAATATCAATCAATGATTGATGGCAGCAAAGCTGGTCAAATAGTGATATGCATAATGACTCCTGTAGGTGGCGCTACAGTCCTGTGAGAATAATGACAGCCACCAACAGGGCCTCCATTATGGTTTACCTAGATATTGATTTGGGAGTCCTTCAGAAAAATGGAAACACTAATTAAAAAGTAGGTTAAGGCTAAGCAACAGTGATTTGTCAAATTTAGGAAAAAATGAGAAATTATGTTGAATAAATCTGGAAATAAATACAAAAATATATATCATATTTTAAACATCAACACCAAGTCTTTCTCAAAACCACTCCCAATTTATCCTTCCTAGAATTCTTGGCAACCACATTTCTCACACACTGAAAAAGGACAATGGGATCAAAAAGCTGCACTGGCTTCCTCAGCCAAGTTTTCAAAAGCACGGAAAGCTATGATTTGACAGTAATATATATATATATTTAAAAATCAAGACTTTCTGGAAATTAGGCCCTATAATGAAGTTACTATATCTGCAAAATAGCAGAAATAGTTCCCTAAGTTAGAACTTCAAAGATTTTCAGTTCTTTACATAATGAGACTGATAGAATGTGACAGAGAAATAGGAAGAAAACATATTTTAACAGTTGAATAAAAACCTTAAGTTTCCTATTTATAAGTAGAGGAAGTAGGGAAAATTACCCTTTAGTATTTTCATAGAACTGGTACAGAAGGGATTGGCAACTTAGAATTTACAGCGGAACTTCTCAGTCTCCGTGTTACAGATATTTGGTGATGGGTTATTCTTTGTTGACGCCAGGCTGTCCTCTGTGTTGTAGAAGTTTAAAAGCATCCCTGACCTCTACCCATTAGATGCCAGGAGCACTTCTGCCACCCTACCCCCAGTTGTAATGATGAAAAATGTTTCCAAACATCACCACTTGTTCCTTTCCAAACAAAATCACCCCTGGTTGAGAACCACTGGTCTAAGGTCATGTTTTCTATACACAAAGAGAAAATAATTCTTAAGGAGATCCTAGTGATAATTGGTTCATAAAAATAGTGTTAGTTTTCTAAATAATGCCCCAGAGGACCTAGAAATGTTTTGCTTTTGTCATCATAGACATGATAGTTCAAGTCTACCACCTGTTTGAGTGAGTGAATGAGTGAAAGTCACTGAGTCGTGTCTGACTCTTTGCGACCCAGGCGAGAATACTGGAGTGGGTAGCCTTTCCCTTCTCCAGGGGATCTTTCCAACCCAGGGATTGAACCCCGGTCTCCCACACTGTAGGAGAATTCTTTACCAGTTGAGTTACCCAAACAGACATTCCAGAATTATATTTTTCCGTTTGAAATAAGAATATGTTATCTTTTAATAGCTTATCAGATAATAAAGTGGTTATGAAAGTGAAAGGGGACTTCCCTGGTGGCTCAGATGGCAAAGAATCTGCCTACAATGCAATAAAATAGTTATGAAGTTATCGCTATACTAAAACCTCTACAGCAGAGATTGGAGACAAGATGGTGGAATAGAAGGACATGATCACCTTCTTTCACAAGAACACCAAAATTAATTACAACTAATTGATAAACAACCATCAACAAAAAAACCTGGAACTGACCAAAAAAGGTATTCTACACCCAAAGAAAAAGCCACAATGAGATGATAGGAGGGGCGCTTTCATGATATAATCAAGTCTCATACCTCTTTCAGTTTGCAGCCCACTAGCTGAAACTAATTATATCACAGAGGTTATCCCTGGGATAAAAAGTCAGACACAGCTGAAGCAAATGAGAGGCTATCCCACAGAAGTGAGACTTCTGAGCCCCACGTCAGGCTCCCCAGTTGGGGGTTTGGCAATAGGAACAGGAGCCCCTAGAGCATTTGGCTTTGAAGGCCAGCAGGGCTTATGTGCAGGACCTCCACAGGACTGAAGGGAAATAGACACTCCACTCTTGGAGAGTGCAAACAAGGTTTCACGTGCACTGGGAGCCAGGGCAAAGCAGTGACTCCGTAGGAATCTGGGCCAGACCTATCTGTGGGTCTTGAAGGTTCTCCTAGGGAGGTGGGGATAAGATCACTGGTGGCAGAGGATCCCAGGGAATATCAACCAGCATGAACTCTCATGGAGGTCACCATTTTGGCACAGAGACCTAGACCCACTGAACAGCCTGCAGGCTCCAGCACTTGGAAGCCTTAGGCCAAACGACCAACACAGTGAGGACACAGCCCCAGTCATCAACAGACAATCTATTCAAAGTGGTTCTGAGCGCATAGGCACCTCTAGACATGCCTCATGACACAGCCCTCTCCACCAGAGGGACAAAATCCAGCTCTACCCACTAGTGGGCAGACACTACTGCCTCCCACCAGGAAGCCTCCATGAACCCCTAGACTAACCTCACCCACCAGCGGGTGGACCAGAAGCAAGAAGATCTACAATCCTATAGCCTGCAGAGTGGAGCTGACAAAGTTAGAGAAAAAGAGATGGCAGAGACATATATTCCAGGTGAAGGAACAAGATGAAACCCCAGAAGAACACCCTAGTGTTCATTACAGCACTGTTTACAACCGTGAAGACATGGAGGCAATCTAAACGTCCACTGATGGATGAATGGATAAAGATGCGGCACATGTATGTGATGTCATATTACTCAGCCATAAAAAAGAATGACATAATGCTATTTGCAGCAACATGGATGGACCTAGAGATTGTCATACTGAGTGAAATCAGACAGAGAAAGACAAAGATCATATGATATCATTTATATGTAGAATCAAAAAAGAAATGATACAAATGATCTTATTTACAAAACAGAAACAGATTCACAGACTTTGAAAACAAACTTAAGGTTACCGAAGGGGAAAGGTGAGGGGCAGGGATAGATTAGAAGTTTGGGATTAACATACACACACGGTGGCGGTTTAGTTGGTAAATCGTGTCCAACTCTTCGTAGCCCCATGGACTGTAGCCCTTCAGGCTCTTCTGTTCTTGGGATTTCCCAGGAATACTGGAGTGGGTTGCCATTCCCTTCTCCAGGGGATCTGCCTGACCCAAGAATTGAACCCAGATCTCCTGCATTGCATTCAGTTTCTTGCATTGCAGGGAGAGTCTTTACCAACTGAGCCCACAGGGAAACCCACAACACGTACTACTTATATATAAAATAGATAATCAACAAGGACCTACTGTATAGCAAGGAAGCTACTCAATATTCTGTTACAACCTACATAGGAAAAGAATATGAAAATGAATAGATTTATAACTGAATCACTTTGCTGTACCCCGAAACACAACATTGGAAGGCAACTGTGCACCTATATAAATGAAAACTACATTAAAAAAATAAAATATCTACAATTAAACATATTTTATGCTCTCATAAGATCACTGTAATGTGCTTTGCTGTGCTTAATCACTCAGTCGTGTCTGACTGTTTGCCCACTGTTTGCCCACTGTTTGCCCACTATAGCCCACCAGACTGCTCTGTCCATGGGGATTCTCCAGACAAGAATACTGGAGTGGGTTGCCCTGCCTTCCCCCAGGGTATCTTCCCAACCCAGGGATGGAACCCAGGTCTCCCACGTTGCAGGCGGATTCTTTATCAAATGGGCCACCAGAGAAACTGTAACATGGTCCTCAAATAATTAAACGGCTAAATGAATTTGCTGGAACTTGTTTTAGGCATTTTGTTTAGAATAACACTGGAATAAGTCATCCTGTTCTTCAATTTGAAGATGAGGAATACTCTGTTGGAATATGACAAAAAGTATAGTATCTGTGGATTTTAGATATTTCCAAGAATTGAAAATATAATACATGAATTTACGATAGATGCCTAGGGCATCTTCTTACATAGAATGTTAGAATTGGATGTCTCATTTCTTTAATGGTATAGGAATTGAGGCTTAGGGCAGTTTAGTTTTGTGCTCAATATAATACAATGAGAGGAAAGTGCCAAGACTGGACTTCTGGTCTTCTGAATGCCCTTTCAGTGGCCTTGCAATGCCATGATGCTAATGACAGAAGGATGGCATCTCAGTTCCAGTTCTACATTTAATCTATTTCTAGACTTTGAATTTAATGTAAATTCACAGAATGCTGACTTGCCTATGTATATTGTTAAAATACTGTTTAAGACATTAAGAGCCTGTTTGCTAGCTCAGGACAGTCAGATTTCCTACTTCAGTAAAGCTGACAGTATTCTTGACTGTCTGTTTAATGAGACATCACTTGATAATTCTGTGAAGTGGTCCTGTTCACTTGTGTGTTATTACTGAAACTTGCATTAAATGAATGTCTGCTGCTGATTTTCTTAGGAAAAGAATTTTATTGGGCATTTGTTTCCATACTTTTATTAATAAGTTGTTTCTAACTGCCAGTATAAACATAGAAAGAGTTTGCCTCAAACATGATGACAGTAGTGCCTGCCGTCACACATGTTTTGTCATCATTGTCAAAAATTTTTTAAATATAATTATCAATAACAAGCAATACCACACTATCTTGGTGACTGTAGCTTCAAGTTTATCATGTGATAACTTAATTCCACAAATACTTTTACTTTTTTGAAATCTAAATTTTGGAAAACATTTGTTTTTCAGTTTTGGACTCCATAATAAGATATGCAGGTTCTGAAACCTCCTTGTATATTTGATTACAAGTAGGATCACTAGATAGATCTTCCCTGGTGGCTCAGATGGTAAAGTGTCTGCTTACAATGCCTACCATGAGGGAGACCTGGGTTCAATTCCTGGGTCAGGAAGATCTCCTGGAGAAGGAAATGGTACCCCCACTCCAGTATTCTTGCCTGGAAAATCCCATGGATGGTGGAACCTGGTAGGCTACAGTCCATGGGGTCACAAAGAGTCAGACACGACTGAGTGACTTAACTTAATCACTTAGGGTCACTAGGTAATACAGAATATGAGTGAATTATTTTTTAGATGATCAACAAAATAAAATATATTCTTATAAAGACCCTGAAGACCTTGGAAGATACTCTGAAACTTTAGTTTGAGATGCATTATTCTAGTAGAAATCCATCTGCATAATGAATTACATAAAAGTCTAAACATCCTTTAAAATCTTTTGCCTATTGAAACAAACCATTTTAAATATATTCAAAATACTCCAATTGAAAGTGTTTTGACTGTCCTTAAATGAAGTTCATGCAAACCTACTCGAATGTTACATATTTATACCTAATGGGCCTAATTAGACTAATTAGAAAAAGGTTATATCAGAAACATGATTTATTTTGAGATGCAAGGAAAAATCGTAAAAGAGTTTTTAAAGGCACATTGACTGAAGAGAAAGCTCCTAAATACTATTTCTAATTCTAATACCATAATTCTACTTGCAGTTTGAAACTGTTAGGTTAATCAAAATATCTTTTTTTTTTTTCAAGTTAGAGTGAAATTAGTCATGTTCTTTATGTATCATGATGCTTGATGTAGTGGTACTGAGGCTGGAAAATGGACCCTAAATGTATCACAGCTTCAGTGAGTGGAAGCTGGAAAAGCTGCTGCTCAACAGTGGCCCAGAAGTAGAACTTAAAGTTACCTTCTGTCAATTTTGGGGAAAATGCTAAAATGTCTCTTTAGTTGAACAAATGAAAAGCCAAACACAATGATATTCTTGGATAAAACTCTGAAATGATGTGAGAAGAAAATGAGTTGTTTGTAAACTATTAAATATGGCTGGAATCAGAGCTGTGACTTTGCAGATATCTTCTTCATTTATTTGTTTCAGTGAGGGATTGTTTTTTTGACCCTGTGATCTCATTTTATTCTCTCTCTCTGGTGGTGACCCTGTTTACCCCATTTCAAAAAAAAAAAGCAATTTCAGAAATACATCCGTAGAATGAAGAATATGAAAAAGTAAAAGAAGACTCTGTGTAACTGCAGTATTACAAAGATACCACAATGGAGAATGGGCATCTGTGTCTTTCTCTGCACTGCCGTCAGAGGGTGAAGCTGAATGCTGGCTTTTTAGACATAAAGGGGTGTGGAAGTGTTAGTTGCTCAGTCGTGTCCAGTTCTTTGTGACCGCATGGACGGTAGCCTACCAGAATCTGTCCATAGGATTCTGCAGGCAAGAAAACTGGAGTGGGTTGCCATTTCCTTCTCCAGGGGATCTTTCCTATCCAGAAACCAAACCTCGGTTTTCTGCATTGCGGGAAGATTCTTTACCATCTCAGCCACCAGAAAAGCCCAAAAGGGTGTGGAGACCTTTTCCAAATGTAAACTAAAAAGCTGAACTGCAATCTGTGAGCCCAGTGAAGGTCACCTATATTTCTAGTAAGACAGAGTTGAAGACTGGAACTAACGAGGAATCTCTGATCATTGTTCCTGCATTTATTAGCCTAGTCATTCAATGAGTCAGTCAAACTCTCTGAACTTCAGTTTCCAAACATGTAGAAAGATTTGTTGGTAAACAAAAAAACTTAAAAAAATGAAATGCTAGAGGACTTAAGTGAATGCCAAATACAGCCACCTCATGTCCTGCGCATGTATAGGAGCTGTCCATTTCCTTTCTTCTTCCTCCTCTTCTCTCTCTCCCAGTTCCCTCCCATCTTTCTTTTTCTTCCTTCCTTTCCCTCTTTTTTTCCTTCCTGTATCACTTTATTGACACAATTACACAAATGGAAATTTCAGTACTATTTTTTCAGCTTTATCACATCTTAAGTAAGCCACTTACAAGACTCTTGACTACAGTTTTCCTTCCCAGGGGAGTTGGAAATGGTAGATTCTTCTCTCATGACAGACACCAAAGAACCCACCTGGTACAGAACATTTACGAGTGTCAAGAGGAAATCAAACACAAAAACTTGTGCACAGACCAAGTATACAGGTAACCAGCTCTGCCTGTAGACATTTGTCAATGTGTATTTGTTTTGAAATTTGACAGACACTTAACATGTGACATTTGATTGTCCTTTCCATGTGGATCATGTTTGTTACCTCAAAACAGGAAGATAAATTTTTTATCTTCCCTTTCCTAATTTTGAGATTGTTTCCTATTGCCTTCTTCATACACAGAGAAGGAAAAGGCTTCTATGAACTCTATAATAAGAACAGAATTTCCCTCCTGTTTTTGACCAAGTACTCTGATAGGAACCAACCCTTACCAACAGTAGCTAACATTTATGAAATGTTTACTATGTACCAGTTCTAAAACCAGTTAGGTCTGCAAGTCTTAAATTAAATGCTAGTATTTTCTCCCTTTTAGACATAGAAAACTTTGGTATAGGGTTAACTCCATCTATATAAGATTAAGAATTATTTTCACATATTTTAGCTGATATTATTTTATTTGCTTTTTTTTTACTTGATATAAAGTTTTTCAAAAATATAAGTTGAAAACCGTCCTTCAAGACCACAGTAGATAACTATTTTTCCTAAATTCATAGTCAGAGAAATGTAAGAAAATGAAGCAGAGGAACTACTCCCAATTAAAAGAACAAGAGAATTCTCCTGAAAGAATCAATAATGAGACAGAACTCTCCAATACACCAGATCCCAAGTTCAATAAGGAGGTAATAAAAATACTGAATTAAGAAAGGCTGTTAATAGAAATGCAGATCACTGTAACAAGGAAGTAAAAACTATACAGAGGAAACAATTAAAATTAGAAAACTCATTTCCAGAGGTGAAAGATGAGCTTAAAGGCAATAAATAGCAAGCTAAATAATCCAGAACATAATTCAGAAGAAAGAATAAATGATCTGGAAGGTAGAGTCCCCAAATCTGAATAGCAGACAGAAAGCCAAATGAAAAAAATGAAAGCGCCATAAGAGACCTACAGGATAATGTAAAGCATACCAATCTACACATAATAGGGGGCCCCAGCAGGGGAAGAAAGACAAAAGAAGATTGAAAATGTACAGAAGAAATTATGGCTATAAACTTCTAAACACAAAGAAGAAAACAGATCCAAGTACAGGAAGCACATAGATTCCCAAACAAGATGAACCCAAACAGACTCAAACTGAGGCATTTTCAGAGGAAAAAAAGCAAAGCTGGAGGCATAACCCTCCCAGATCTTAGAGAACAGTATAAAGTTACAGTAATCAAAACAGTGTGGTATTGGCATAAAAATAGACATATGAGTCAATGGAATGGAATAGCCTAAAAATAAACCCACACACCTATGGTCAATTGATCTTTGACAAAGGAGGGAAGACTGTACAATGGAGAAAAAGCACAGCAACAGTCTATTCACCGAGTGGTATTGGGAAGGTTGGACAGCCACATGCAAATCAGTGAAGTTCGAACACACAAAAGTAAACTCAACATGGCTTAAAGATTTAAATACAAGACATAACACTGTAAAACTCCTAGAAGAGAATGTCATAAATTATACTAATGTTTTCTTAGGTCATTCTCCCAAAGCAATAGAAATAAAAGCAAAAATAAACAATTGTGTCCTAACCAAATGTATAATCTTTTGCACAGAAAAATAAACCATAAACAAAATGAAAAGCAGCTTAAAGAAAGGAAGAAAATATTTGCAAACAATGTGACTGACAAGGGCTTAATTTCCAAAATGTACAAATAAACAACTCTAAAAAACAGAAACAAAAACAAACAAAAAATCAAAGTCAGTAGAAGACCTAAATTGTCATTTCTCTGAAGAAGATATACAGATGGCCAGCCAGGACATGAAAAGATGCCTGATGTCACTAATTACTCAGTTCAGTTCAGTTCAGTCGCTCAGTCATGTCCAACTCTTTGAGACCCCATGAATCGCAGCACGCCAGGCCTCCCTGCCCATCACTATCTCCTGGAGTTCACTCAAATTATTAGATAAATGCAAATCAAAGCTAAATTGAGGTATTACCTCATACCAGTCTGAATGGCCAACATAAAAAAACCTACAAATAATAAATCCTGGAAAGAATTTGGAGAAAGGGGAACCCTCTTACACTTTTGTTGGGACTATTAATTGGTTCAGCCACTATGGAGAACAGCATGGGGTGGGGGTAGTCCTTAAGAAACTAAAAATAGAGTTACCATATGATCTAGCAATCTCACTCCTGGGTATGTATCCAGAAAAGATGAAAACACTGATTTGAAAAGATACACACATCCTTATGTTCATAGCAGCGCTATTTACAATAACCAAGACATGGAAACAACCTAGAAGTCCACTGCCAGATGAAGAGATAAAGATGTGATAATATTCAATGGAATATTACTCAATCATAGAAATGAATGAAATAATTCCATTTGCAGCAACATGGATGGACCTAGAGCTTATCATATTAAGTGAAGTACGAGAAAGACAAATATCATTTGGCATCACTTATATGTGGAAGGTAAAGAAATGATAGAAATGAACTTGTTTATGAAACAGATAGGTTTCTAAAAGACATAGTTTGGCACAGTGAACTATATTCAGTATCTTGTAATAATGTATCATGGAAAAGAATCTGAAAAAGAACACACACACACACATATATATAACTGAATCAGTTTGCTATATACCTGAAACACTAAATCAACTATATTGCAATTAAAAAATAGAGTGAAAAAAATGTGTGAACATTTTTGTTTACACCTTTTGATTGTTTTTCAGAAACTGTATCACAAGTCATAGTCCCTCCAGGAGTACTGAAGATTGTCTTATCACCCTATAGTAAATATAAATACTTATTTAATCATTAAAAATAAAATAAGAAAAACCAGTGATAGGTACATTATCCTTATAATAATGGTTTTTAAAGTCAAATTAGGTGATTATTTTTAAATTTTTATATCTTTCATTTCAATAAAACATCTCTCCTTTGATTCTTTTTCTATTAATTTTTAAAATTAATCCTCTGTATTCAACATGAATAAGACATTTATATAATAGTGACTTCTGTTGTATATGATATTTAAAAAATTTTATTTGCTGTTTACCTCTGTGGGAAATTTTTATAATTTATTTTTTTAATTATCAATTAAATAATTACATGAAATTACATTCTACTTTATGCAAACATGGTTGCAATTTTCACAGTCTCTCCTGTGTTCACATTCTTTTGAATGCATATTTAGTCATGTCAAATTCAGTAATACTCAAGTAAGTCTTTAATATTTTTATATTTGATGTCTTTGTAGAAATTAATTTATACACAGACACTCTGAGATGCACACACAAAATGAAGGTGAAAGTCGCTCAGTCATGTCTGACTCTTCGCGACCCCACGGACTGTACAGTCCAGGGGATTCTTCCAAGGCAAAATATTGGAGCGGGTAGCCTTTCCCTTCTTCAGGGGATCTTCCCAACCCTGGGATTGAACCCAGGTCTCCTGCAATGCAGGCAGATTCTTTACCAGCTGAACCACAAGGAAAGCCAAGAACACTGGATGGGTAGCCTATCCCTTCTTCAGCAACAATGAGAGAGTGTATATTTCTAAACTCCCAAACATTTTTACCTAAAGATTTTATTTTCTACTTGAGCTTAAAAACTTACCAAGTTGTTCATGAGAATTCAACTGTGATAAGTTATTTAATTTCTTTATAGTCTCTTTCATTTTAAGCCAATATTTTGTTATATGGTGCTCATTTTGCATTACAACTAAGAGGACTTAAAATGACAAAATGATATTAATATGACATAGTTTAAAAACATTGGAAAGAAAAGGTCTTCATTCTAAGAGCTGTACATGGCAAATATTTCTTGAAGACTGCTTCTTATATTATGAGATTTTCACTTACAGCATGTAGTCAATTGTTATTTGCTTAAAAAAAAAATAAATATGAGCACAACTTGATGAAAATCATGTGTCATTAAGTCAAAGAAGAGGAACAGACTTGAAGCAGCTGCCTGAAACCCCAGCTCAATGAAGGAAGAAAAGAAAGAAATCATATTTTGATGAAACTATCAGAATTTAAATATATGTACTAGGACCCTATATCTGTTTTAGTTTAAATAAAGACTTTTTTTTTTTTTTTTTTTTTAGCTAGACAAATCTGACAAGACTTGAGGAGAAAAACCAAAAAGTATCTGGATCTTGTCTCCTTTTTATAAAGTGTGGGTTTGTCATGTCACTCAGGAATGTTTTATTCCAATTGAATGCAGAACAGAAAATTGATTAATGTTGACATGGCTTTCCTATGTCTCTGTACTATATTTACCTGAAATACAAACCACAATTTCAGTGAATGTATTTGTCAGATAAGAACAAAAACATTAGCTTTATCTGAAAACTGAGTAAAATATAGGTAGTCTGGTTATATTCCTTTTTACAGGGGAAAAAATAGGTATAAGAGAATATCATATTTAAAAAATTAAGAAATCACCAATAGCTTATAAAATAAAAGGCAAAATTAGACAGTCTTTAAAGCCACAAAATTATTTTCTCCTATTACTTAACTCCAACTAATGTTCAATTTAGACAACTCTGTCCTCCTCCCCACAGGTTGCTTTTATTCTGTTTTTTTTTTTTTCCCCCTGATTCATAAGTTTTGGCTATTTCGGATAGATGCATCTCTAGGACACCCCTCCCTTCTCCTTTCTCTACTCTCCTGTTAAAGTTTGTGATTCAAATTGTGTTCTGGTGAAGCCATGTTGTCAACTCTGACCTTGAACTTTGAATACTGCTAACTGCCATACTTACCCTGCAGCCCATGTTCTAGATAAGGTTTCCTTTTAACAAAGTTTGTACTCAGATGCTCAGTTGTGTCTACTCTTTGTGACCCCATGGGCTGTGGCCTGCCAGGCTCCTCTGTTCCTGGGCTTCTTCCAGCAAGAATACTGGAGTGGGGTGCCATTTTCTTCTCCAGGGCATCTTCCCAACCCAGGGATCAAACCCATGTCTCTTACATTTCCTCCAATGGCAGGCAGATTCTTTTCCAGTGCTACCTAGGAAGCCCATAACGAAATTTTATTTAAAAATCTTTTCTGAATGTGTTCTGGTGCAGTTTTTCCTTATACCACTAAAAAATTAATCCAATGTTTCCATTAAAAATCTATGATTTCTTATGAACAGCAACAACAACAAAAACTACTTATGCTTTGAGTTTCAACTCTAATGAGACGATCTTAATGGAATGCCTGCAACAGACATTCACTTAATATCATTTCCAAGACTGATCAGAAATCGAGTGGGACAAGTGAATAAACCTGAAGAATCACAATGTGCATGCCAAATACCAGCTGCATTGATGTTCTTTGACAAGAAGCCGTCTTTGTCAATAATCCTCTAACTTATGGTCTCTGTATGGTTATGCATTCAGAGCTTGGGTGGTGAAGGTTGGGAGGCCATGTTTATAGTCTGAATTTAACTCAGACAAAGCTTTTGATTTTTGTAATTTTTACAATAAAGTACAAATTTCATTTTTAGTAAGCTTTTTCACTGAGGTACACATCCTTGGATTAATTAAATTGTTCTGAGGAAAAATCTGTATGTATACTTATGCTGAAGCCAGTAGCTTTTGACAATCTGAGTCTTATTTTTAAACCCTGTTATAAGTCAGTAATGAGACAAGTTATGATTTTATTCATTCTTTGCAATTAAATAGATAATGATATATAATGCTGCTTGTTCTTCCTGACAGCTGATAACAAACACAGGCCCTGTGATTGTATGTGGAAAAAAAAAAAAAATGACATCTTACAAGGTCTTTGAACGGTAGTAAAGCCAGAATCTAACTTATCAACAATTATTAACCCAGAAATTTTCAAGTACTATTTGTATTTCCTTCTTTGTTTTCTGAGTCAGTCTGTCTTTTTGTCTCTGTCTCTATCTCTCTGATGTCTCAAGTAAATTCCCCTTTCATTCCTATTTCATTTAACAAATTGATTTAAGTTTTTTTTTTTTTTCATTATGTCCTGTTAGGAATCAAAAACTGAATCTCATGCTCGGTATATAGTGATAACTTGAAATAGTCTTCATTTTAAAGGAACTGTCTGTAGTTAAGAGGTGTAATGTTTAAAAAAGCAGCAAACACACTTGATGATTTCTTCTGCCTCTAGACAACAGAGTGAACTACCACAGGCTCCTATATTCCTCTACAGAATGAGCCATAGCAGAGTTATGATGGTTAATGAATTCTAAATCAAGTTCAACATTGAAAAATTGTGATGGGTACTATTCATATTGTATTCTTAGTGAATGGCACCTCACTGTAGTTTAAAATACAATATGAGTCACATTCTCTAGATCATGTTGAACAATAGCCATGAAAAACTCCATTCAACCACTCACAGAAAACTATAAAACCTTTGAAAAGATCGAAGATGGTTGGATCTTAGTGGAACCAAGATGGAGAAGTTTGCAAATTAGAGAAGGACGGGAGCTTCAAATGAGGCACAGTCTGGGTTAGGTTTCCTAATTGTGCCCCTTTCTCTCCCTCAGCCTTCACTTCTCTGGGGCAGGAATACTGCAGTACCAGGCCCAGTATCAGCCACAGGCAATGGAGTAATGAGAAAGTTGAGTCTGGGTATGATGAAGATGACTTATGAGTGAGTGTATGCAGCTTGGGGAGCTTCTGATCATTCTTTCACCTTCACCCTTAGCCCCATTGCAAGAGCTAATCAGAACATACATAAGGGTCCAGGTTAAAGGCATTTACAGGAGCAGAGTCACTAGAAGGACAGGGATGGAAGGGGTAGAATGCAACATTGAAATTTCTACTCTGAAACAAAGCAGAGCACAGGTTAAAAGTCCAGGTTTCTGAATCTCCTCTTTAGTAATAGATATTAGTCAAAGCAATAGGATAAATCCAATAAAATAGATTTTCTAGTTACTGAGGAGCTCAAACACTATACAGTAAAAATCACTGGTAGAAAAATCATTTCCTGAAAAAGCAGAACTAATGCAACAGAAAGAACAAAATATTTAAAGTGCACATCATAAATATATTCAACAGATAAGGAAAAATATTAAACATGAAACAAAACTGATATTTTAAAGAAATCATGCAGGTATTGGGGAGAACATTTTGAAATGAGGAAATAAAAAAGGACAAGGATGGGTTGAATGACAAAAGATTTATAGTAGGAGACTGAATTAGTGAGGTGAAGATTGGGAGACTCTTAAAGAAGGTACAAGAAGGGATTAATTTATGACATGGGCGAAGGATAGAAGAAAAATAAATGAGTAAAAATGCTGGATAGAGGCCGAATTGTCAACAACTGGATAATAGGAGTCACCAAAATAAAGAAAATAATATTTTTGTGATTTCGGGTTAAAAAGGAGATTTTAAACAAAACTCCAAAAAAAGTACAAGCACCAAGGAAAAAAAACTGAAACATGATTGTATCAAAATTGATGATCTGTACGTCCATGGCTGATTCATGTCAATGTATGGCAAAAACCACTACAATATTTTAAAATAATTAGCCTCCAATTAAATTTTAAAAAATTGAAGATTTTTGTTCCATGAAAGATTAAAAAAACTAAAGAATGTAGAAGTAGGAGAAATTATTTATATGATTTAAATATCTAATTTAACACGGAATTTTAGCATGGCTATATAAAGACACTTCTGCACTGTTGCTGAGAATGTAAATTGGAGGACTGTCAAAGAATTGATGCTTTAGAACTTTGGTTTTGGAGACGACTCTTGAGAGTCCCTTGGACTTCAAGGGGATCAAACTAGTCAATCCTAAAGGAAATCAACTCTAAATATTCATTGGAAGGACTGATGCTGAAGCTCTAATATTTTGGCCACCTAATGTGAAGGGCTGACTCATTGGAAAAGACCTTGATGCTGGGAAAGGTTAAAGTCAGGGGGAGAAGTGGATGGCAGAGGATGAGATGGTTGGATGGCATCACTAACTCAATGGATATGAGTTTGAGCAAACTCCAGAAGATGGTGAAGGACTGGGAAGCCTGGCGTGGTACAGTCCATGGGGTTGCAAAGAGTCGGACACGTTTGAGGGACTGAACAACAACAAATTCCAGAGAGGAATCAGGAAATACTCCATAAAATAGGGTATGCATATTCCCTGAGACTTACCAATTCCACTCAAGATCTTTCAGAGTTAAATCTCACACTAGTAAAATAGGTAAGAAAACATTCCCCATATCATTATTTGAAGGAAAAGAAATGGAAGCAACCTAGTTGACCATTGCTGGGTAGATACAAACAGTTAAAGCTGCATGGAGATATTAAGAAACAGTGATATTTACATGTATATTCATGGCTAAGTCCCGTTGCTTCACTGTTCACCTGAAACTATCACAACATTGTTAATCAGCTGTAACCCAACAAACAATAAAAAGTTTAAAAATAAAAACAAAGAAACGATGGTATTTAAAATAGCACCCTAGATACAGAAAGGGGGCCCAGACATTTACATGTACATGCAACACTATATTTTTTCAAATGAGACAGGGAATATGACATACATATTTGAAAAAGTGATAAAAGAGGTAACTGATAAGAAGGAAACTAAAGTGAGACAAAGATGACAAGAAAAAATAACTTCCTTTTTTTTTTTTTTGGCTGCACTGCACAGCATATGGTTTCCTTGTTCTCTGACCAGGATTTGAAGCCATGCCCCCTGCAGTGGAAGCATGGAGTCTTAACCACTGGACCACCAGGGAAGTCCCAGGAAAAAAATAACTTTAAAAGAAACAAACCAAAAAAATGGGTTCTGTTTGGAAGTTTATAGAATTTCATGAGAGGTATATACTACCAATTCTGTTTATATTAATAGAATTAGAAAAACAGTTATTTCAACTCAAATTATAAAGGAAATAACAGATAATCCCCACATGTTCTTGTGACAGCTCAGTGAGAAAGAACAGGATTTTGAGATCTTCACTCTAAATGATGATTTGGAGAAGAAAAATCAGGTGGATGTACAGCTTGATGGGAATCTTGGAAGACAAATAGGAGTTAATATATTTGACAAAAATTATTAGGGAACGAGATTTCAAGAATGTAGGTACTGTGTTGCCTGTTAACATATATAGAGGGTTGAAAGAACAAAGCCCATTCAGGAAACTCTTGTACTTAGTAATATTGAGAAAAGGAGGATGAAGTTTAAATGGCAGCAAGACACAAAGCATGAAAAGCCTAGTATATCATGGATTTTATCCTGAAGGAGAGCCTCTGAACAATTTAAAGCAGAAAAGTAGTATGGTTAGACTGCATTTTAGGAATATCACTATAAAAAATACAGAGAATGAACTGAGTAGGAGTAGAGTAGCCAAACCTGATACAGAGAGGTCATTCCAAGGATACTGCCATAATCCTGCAAAGAAACCAGTGAAGTCTAATATTAGACAAAGGCAATGAGCAGTGAGAAGAAGAGGAAGAAGTGAGAGATTGAAGAAGTAGAATTCATACAAGTTAAGTGCAGGTGGAGAAGAGGGAATGGAAATCTCAATGTTCAGATTTTTTTTTTTAAATTTCAGGGAGAGAGGTAGAAAAAGTAAGGGGATGCAGATGAAAGAAGGGACACATGTTGACTTGGAGCTTCCCACTATATAGAGGTCAATAATGCAGACCTGTAAGGATTTGAAAATGTAGGTGTGGAACTCAGAAGCAAGATCAGTACTGCAGCTAGAGATGTGGTAGTCAAGTAAGCATAACGTGGGTGTGGATGAGCCTTCTTTACGGTGGTATTTGGAGAATAAAAGGAAGATGGCAGAGGATGAAATTCAAGGGAACTTTTAAGAGTTACGCAAAAGGAGAAGCCAATAAGATGCAGAAGACAGCATGCTGACCTCCTTTCTTCATCAAAGGTTTTTATTTGGGAAGTCTTGTGTTGATTTTTCTTCCCTTTTTAATATCAGCAGCTGTTGAAATCTAAATTAAAAAAGTATTCCATCAAGTTATTGAGGGAAGAAGTTTATCTTCAAAGATGTCACTTTGCATATTTCTCCAACTAACTTCAATTTGGACCTCTATTTCAGCTATGTGGAAAACCTAATATCACGAGTCCATGAACCCTGTCCCTTTTATTAGAAATCCAAACTAAATTAATTTATTTTCCTTCTCTCTCTTCATTTTTTCCCCTTCTCCCCAAAAGTAATCTATCTGCAATACGGAGGAAGGAGAGTCACATAATACATCTTTTTACTATCAGAGGAGGGTTGTCTGCAATGAATGTCATCCTGTTTTCACCAGAGTTATCACTAATCTTGCATTGCATCAGCCTCTAGTCTCATTCACCCAGCCTCAGCCTGTAGTGAACAAATTCACACCTTGTCCTGGCTCTCAGTGTCTGAGATCTGTCAGCTCACTCACTGCTCTGGAGAATACTCAGGTGCTTTACCAACACTGAGTCTGGGTGAATGCACTTGGGCACCTCCATTACCTGTGGTTCATCCACCATTTCAGCCTCCAGATGCACAAGGGTCTTCTCTATGTGGCTTGAAGTTGACCCAGGAATGTGGGTCTCTCTACTTCTCCTTTATCAAGCCAATATCTCATTACAGTCTCTTCATTCCTTCAGCAATCACATTTTTTTCTCCTTCAAGGCAAGTAAACCAATGCATTAATATGCATTTTCACTAATCTGTGATATATTATATGTAGTCTATATCTTGAACCTCACAACTTGGCTCTTGATATGCAAAGACCAGTTTTTCTATAACTCCAAGAGAAAAATTTCTTTCTCAATAAATCAAAAGCACATTAGCTTTCAAACTAATGTCTTTTAGAAAGATTTACAAAATCTACTTAATGGCTCAAAACAGCTTTTTGCTCAAGGCCACCAGACATAGAAAGAGATGCCACCTGAATTATTAGGGAAAGGAAGGAATACATAAAAAGCTGGAAAACAGCAAGTTCATAATATATCACAATATTATCCTATTATTATTTGATACCAGTTTCTGGACTAACCACAGTAGGTTATCAACAGGAGCAGAGAGCTCCAAAAATTTAATATAATAAAAGATTTGATCCTTGCTCACTTCCCAGGGAAATGCCAGAAAGTGGGGGGAGGGACATTGATGATTTTGATACTCATTTTAGGACCTCTGCCCCTTCCATCTAGTGGCCCCTCATCTTTCAAGGCCTCATAGTCCTCAACTGAATCTCCAAATCTGGTGGTGGATGGAAACAGTGAGTGGAAGTTCTCATGGGCTATTCAGTGGGTTAGCCAGAGTGGTAGACAGAATTCTAAGTTGACCTTAAGGATTCCCTGGTCCCTAGAATCCACATGCTACAAATATGAGAGATGTTTTTTCCTTTGGGTAGGTTATCCTTAAACTACATGCTTGTGTTAGGTAGTTAGAATAGGGAAAAGGAGTCCAAAATGGCAGGTGACCCGAGGTCAGGGAAGGCGGCCAAGAGGAACAACCCCACATCCAGGGAGCAGTGGCTGCGTGGGCACAGGAGGGCCGAGAGAGGCTACTCCACGTTCAAGGTCAGGAGGGACGGCCGTGAAGAGATACCCCTTGCCCAAGGTAAGGAGCAGCGGCTGCACTTTGCTGGAGCAGCCGTGAAGAGATACCCCACGTCCAGGTAAGAGAAACCCAAGTAAGATGGTAGGTGTTGCAAAAGGGCACCAGAGGGCAGACACACTGAAATCATAATCACAGAAAACTAGCCAATCTGATCACATGGACCACAGCCTTGTCTAACACTCAATGAAACTAAACCATGCTGTGTGGGGCCACCCAGGATGGGTGGGTCATGGTGGAGAGGTCTGATAGAACGTGGTCCACTGGAGAAGGGAATGGCAAACCACTTCAGTATTCTTGCCTTGAGAACCCCATGAACAGTATGAAAAGGCAAAATGATAGGATACTGAAAGAGGAACTCCCCAGGTCAGTAGGTGCCCAATATGCTACTGGAGATCAGTGGAGAAATAACTCCAAGGGATGGAGCCAAAGCAAAAACAATACCCAGTTGTGGATGTGATTGGTGATAGAAGCCAGGTCCGAAGTTGTAAAGAGCAATATTTCATACGAATGTGGAATGTCAGGTCCATGAATCAAAGCAAATTGGAAGTGGTCAAACAGGAGATGGCAAGAGTGAATGTCAACATTCTAGGAATCAGCGAACTAAAATGGACTGGAATGGGTGAATTTAACTCAGATGACCATTATATCTACTACTGTGGGCAGGAATCCTTTAGAAGAAGTAGACAGCCATAATGGTCAACAAAAGGGTCTGAAATGCAGTACTCAGATGCAATCTCAAAAATGACAGAATGATCTCTGTTTGTTTCCAAGGCAAACCATTCAATATCACAGTAATCCAAGTCTATGCCCCAACCAGTAACGCTGAAGAAGCTGAAGTGAACGGTTCTATGAAGACCTATAAGACATTTTAAAACTAACACCCCCCAAAAGATGTCCTTTTCATTATAGGGGACTGGAATGCAAAAGTAGGAAGTCAAGAAGCACCTGCAATAACAGGCAAATTTGGCCTTGGAATACAGAATGAAGCAGGGCAGGAGTAATAGAGTTTTGGCAAGAGAACACACTGGTCATAGCAAACACCCTCTTCCAACAACACAAGAGAAGACTCTACACATGAACATCACCAGATGGTCACACTGAAATCAGATTGATTATATTCTTTGCAGCCAAAGATGGAGAAGCTCTATACAGTCAGCAAAAACAAGACCAGGAGCTGACTGTGGCTCAGGTCATAAACTCCTTATTGCCAAATTCAGACTTAAATTGAAGAAAGTAGGGAACGCCATAAGACCATTCAGGTATGACCTAAATCAAATCCCTTATGATTATACAGAAGAAGTGAGAAATAGATTTAAGGGACTAGATCTGATAGAGTGCCTGAAAAACTATGGATGGAGGTTCGTGACATTGTACCAGAGACAGGGATCAAGACCATCCCCATGGAAAAGAAGTGCAAAATAGCTGTGAAAAGAAGAGAAGTTAAAAGCAGAGGAGAAAAGGAAAGATATAAGCATCTGAATGCAGAGTTCCAAAGAATAGCAAGGAGAGATAATAAAGCCTTCCTCAGTGATCAATGCAAAGAAATAGAGGAAAACAACAGAATGGGAAAGACTAGAGATCTCTTCAAGAAAATTAGAGATACCAAGGGAACATTTCATGCAAAGATGGGCTCGATAAAGGACAGAAATGGTATGGAACTAACAGAAGCAAAAGATATTAAGAAGAGGTGGCAAGAATACACAGGTGGTGACTGCCGCTGCTAAGTCACTTCAGTCGTGTCCAACTCTGTTTGACCACATAGACGGCCTCCTACCAGGCTCCTCTGTCCCTGGGATTCTCCAAGCAAGAACACTGTAGTGGGTTGCCATTACGTTCTCCAATGCGTGAAAGTGAAAGGTGAAAATGAAGTTGCTCAGTCATGTCCGACTCTTAGCAACCTCATGGACTGCAGCCTACCAGGCTCTTCCATCCATGGGATTTTCCAGGCAAGAATACTGGAATGTGGTGCCATTGCCTTCTCCAAGAATTCACAGGAGAACTGTACAAAAAAGCTTCACGACACAGATAATCACGATGGTGTGATCGCTCACCTAGAGCCAGACATCCTGGAATGTGATGCCTTATAAAGCATCACTACGAACAAAGCTAGTGGAGGTGATGGAATTCCAGTGGAACTATTTCAAATCCTGAAAGATGATGCTGTGAAAGTGCTGCACTCAATATGCCAGCAAATTTGGTAAACTCAGCAGTGCCACAGGACTGGAAAAGATCAGTTTTCATTCCAATCCCAAAGAAAGGCAATGCCAAAGAATGCTTAAACTACCGCACAATTGCACTCATCTCATGCGCTAGTAAAGTAATGCTCAAAATTCTCCAAGCCAGGCTTCAGCAATACATGAACCATGAACTTCCAGATGTTCAAGCTAGTTTTAGGAAAGGCAGAGGGACCAGAGATCAAATTGCCAACATCCGCTGGATCATGGAAAAAGCAAGAGAGTTCCAGAAAAACATCTATTTTTGCTTTATTGACTATGCCAAAGACTTTGACTGTGTGGATCACAATTAACTGTGGAAAATTCTGAAAGAGGTGAGAATATCAGACCACCTGATCTGCCTCTTAAGAAACCTATATGCAGGTCAGGAAGCAACAGTTAGAACTGGACATGGAACAACAGACTGGTTCTAAATAGGAAAAGGAGTACCTCAAGGCTATATATTGTCACCCTGCTTATTTAACTTATATGCAGAGTACATCATGAGAAACGCTGGGCTGGAAGAAACACAAGCTGGAATCAAGATTGCCGGGAGAAATATCAATAACCTCAGCTATGCAGATGACACCACCCTTATGGCAGAAAGTGAAGAGGAACTAAAAAATCTCTTGATGAAAGTGAAAGAGGAGATTGAAAAAGTTGGCTTAAACTCAACATTCAGAAAATTAGGATCATGGCATCTGGCCCCATCACTTCATGGCAAATAGATGGGAAACAGTGGAAACAGTGGCTGACTTTATATTTTGGGGCTCCAAAATTACTGCAGATGGTGACTGCAGCCATGAAATTAAAAGATGCTTACTCCTTGGGAGGAAAGTTATGACCAACCTAGATAGCATATTCAAAAGCAGAGACATTACTTTGCCAACAAATGTCCATCTAGTCAAGGCTATGGTTTTTCCAGTGGTCATGTATGGATGTGAGAGTTGGACTGTGAAGAAGGCTGAGCGCCGAAGAATTGATGCTTTTGAACTGTGGTGTTGGAGAAGACTCTTGAGAGTCCCTTGGACTGCAAGGAGATCCAACCAGTCCATTCTAAAGGAGATCAGTCCTGGGTGTTCTTTGGAAGGAATGATGCTGAAGCTGAAACTCCAGTACTTTGGCCACCTCATGTGAAGAGTTGACTCATTGGAAAAGACCCTGATACTGGGAGGTATTGGGGGCAGGAGGAGAAGGGGACGACAGAGGATGAGATGGCTGGTTGGCATCACCGACTCAATGGAGATGAATTTGAGTGAACTCCAGGAGTTGGTGATGGACAGGGAGGCCTGGCATGCTGCAATTCATGGGGTTACAAAGAGTTGGACATGACTGAGCAACTGAACTGAACTGAAAAGACAAGGAAGGGAAAAGCCTGTGAAAATAGAACAGAGGAAAGTCAAAGGAAGGTCCAAAGACAGGAGTGAGGACTTCAGGTAGAACAGCACTCCTGACTATGCCCAATTTGCATAGAACAGGCCCAGAGGGAAGAAAAAAACATATAGAGGAGCCAAAGGGCTCTCTCTCCCTCCTGCATGCTGGGGTGCTCTTCTCTTTGCGTGTTTAGATCTATGTGCCCTCACGACTTGAAGATGGATTTTCCTATCTTCCAAATAAAATAGAGCTGTAACACTGATTTGTCTAAGAGCTATAACATGGTCCGTTTGAGACCTGAGAGCTATAACATGCTGTGTCCAAGACCCGAGAGCTGTGACACACCAAGGGGGCTTTAATGTCCATCACTCCAAATCTTTGTTGTGATGAGACAAAAACCGAGGCGCATACACTCCTCGGTGTGTATGCTCGGTGAAACGAGTACTGGTTGATGTGTGTCACTGTGTGTATCACTGTGTGTGTATCACTTAGAGCTGTACACATCACTCAAAAGTGACGTGTATCACTTTTGTCTAAACTGCACTATATAGCTCATCTAACTTCAGAAACTGGGAATTGTAAATTATCTTATTTCGTAGGGGGATGGGGAGGAATGAGTTGATGAGCATATAGCCTTGACTTTGCCCCTATTATCTATTTTAGCCAAAGGAAGCCAAGCCACATTTTCAAGGACCCTTAAAATATACATCCTGATACTCACTTAGTATTTATTCTGATTTATTCATTTCACTTTCTCACACAAATGATAAATTGAATAACTGTAATATGGAAGAACTGGAGAACAATGTTAGTCACATTTCATTGTTAGGCCTGGTTTTCATCTGAACATATTAAGTGAGCTTCAACAAGTTATTTCTCCATTCTGCTTCATTTCTTTTTCTGCAAACAGGACAAAAACAGCAGGTGGGTAATCCAGATCATACATAAAAAGACGAAAGCTGAGTCATTCATGAACATGTGGGAGGGGGAGCTTACGTACAGCCTTAACAGGGATGGGCATTAAAACATTTTCCTCTTGGGTTGATCCAGTGACTGTCTATGCACTCTGATAGCCTCAACAGGAAAATCGATAATGCTTGGGTCATTATTCTCTCTATACCGTTCTCTCAAGAACTGTTATAAAAATAAATTTAATATTTGAGAATATAATTTGATAATGACCTTCTGCTTGGTCATATAGAACATACTTTCTGAGATTTTACCTACAAAAAATTTGATGTGTCATGTATGTCTTCCCTCCAGCCAAACTTTGTGTGTTGAGATCCAGACTAGTATTTCCAGCTATCTAAACAACATTTTAGCCTAGTTATAGCAAACTGTTCAAGACCCAACAACGTGTCAAAATTGTAATCACCACATCTTAACCGAAACCCACAATATTTCATTTTCAAACCGTGTATTTACCATCTTCCACATTCATCCATCTAAAATAGAAACTTGGGGTAGCCTTAAAACCCTCTTTTTCCCTTATGTCATTCAGTCTATCACCAAGTACAGACTTATCTATTTTCTAAATATGTATCAAATCTCTCATGTTCCACATTGCAACTGGAGACGAGCATGGCAACCCACACCAGTATTCTTGCCTGGAGAATTCCATGGACAGAGAAGACTGGTGGGCTCTAGTCCATGGGGTTGCAAAAGAGTCGGACACGACTGAGCAACTAACACCACATTGCAACTAGATTTCATTAGCTAAGCCTGCTTTATTTCTTACCTAGGATATTAGAATTTGGAACAAGACAAGGATGCCCTCTCTCACCACTTCTTTTCAACACAGAAGTCCTAGCCACAGTAATCAGACAAGAAAGAGAAATAAAAAGTATCCATGTTGGAAGGGAAGAGGTAAAATTGTCATTATATGCAGGTGGCATAATATTATTTATAGAAAACCTTAAGGACTCCACACAAAACTACTAGAACTGATAAATGAATCCAGCAAAGTATCAGGATTAACACACAGAAATCAGTTGCATTTCTTTACACTAACCATGAAATACCAGAAGTGAAGTAAAGTGAAGTGAAGTTGCTCAGTCGTGTCCGACTCTTTGCGACCCGTGGACTGTAGCCCACCAAGCTCCTCCGTCCATGGGATTCTCCAGGCAAGAATACTGGAGTGGGTTGCCATTTCCTTCTCCAGAAAGGGAATGTAAAAGAAACAGAAACAATTCTTTTAAAATCACATCCAAAAAAAAAAAACACCAAAAACCATAGGTAGGAATAAACCTAACCAAGGAGGTGAAAGACTTATGTACTGAGAACTACAAAACATTAAAGGGAAATTGAAGATGACTCAAAGAAATGGAAAGATGTCCTGTGCTCTTGGATTGGATGAATTCATATTGTTAGGATAGTTTTTTAATTGATATCTCTGACTCCAATCTATCAGATTATCCACCACATAGCTGCCAGAGTAATCTTTGTAAAATATATACCTTTTTAACAAAAAACTAAGATCATGGCATCAAATGCTATCACTTCATGGCAAATAGAAAGGGAAAAGGTGGAAGCAGTGATAGGTATCCTCTTCTTGGGCTCTAAAATCACTGTAGATGGTGACTGCAGTCATGAAATTAAAAGACAACTGCTTCTTGACAGAAAAGCTATGACAAACCTAGACAGTGTATTAAAAAGCAAAGGCATCACTTTGCCAACAAAGATCTGGATAGTAAGGCTATGGTCTTTAGTTATCTATGAATGTGAGAGCTGGCTCATAAAGAAGGCAGAGCACTGAAGATTTGATGCTTTCAAACTGTGGTGTTGGAGAAGACCCTTTAGAGTCCCTTGGACAACAAGGAAATCAAACCAGTCAATCCTAAAGAAAGTCAACCCTGGATATTTATTGGAAGGACCGCAGCTGAAGCTCCAATACACTGGCCACCTGATGCGAAGAGCCAATTCATTGGAAAAGACTCTGATGCTGGGAAAGATTGAAGGCAGAAAGAGAAGAGGGTGACAGAGGATGAGAGGTTGGATGGCATCACCAATTCAATGGTTATGAACTTGGGCAAACTAGGAGATGGCGAGGGACAGGGAGGCCTGGCATGCAGCTGTCTATGGGGTCACAAAGAGTTGGACACAACTTGGTGACTGAACAACAGCAAAATCACTCAGTGCCTCCCTTTTACATTCAGGCCAAAGTCCAAACTTTAGATACACTTACAAGGACCCTTCAGAGAAGGCAATGGCACCCCACTCCAGTACTCTTGCCTGGAAAATCCCATGGATGGAGGAGCCTGGAAGGCTGCAGTCCATGGGGTCGCTGAGGGTCGGACGCAACTGAGTGACTTCACTTTCACTTTTCACTTTCATGCATTGGAGAAGGAAATGGCAACCCACTCCAGTGTTCTTGCCTGGAGAATCCCAGGGACGGGGGAACCTGGTGGGCTGCCGTCTATGGGGTCGCACAGAGTCGGACACGACTGAAGTGACTTAGCAGCAGCAGTAGCACAAGGACCCTTATAATCAATCCTCTTTTACATTTCTATTTTAATATCTTGCTACAACTTCAAGACTTAACTAGCTTTACTGAAATTCTTGCCATTTCCTGAGTGAGGTATCCTCCCTTGTACTTCTGAGTCATTTCAGCTAGTATTTCCTTTATCTGGAACATCTTCACATGCCTTGTCAAGCTTCTTAAATAACACTTGTCATTAAAGAGTCAGTTCAAATATTATCTTTTCTTCTAATGCTTTTTTAACTTTCTTGAATCAAGATAGGTGCTTCAGAAATTTTGTGACAGTGAGCCTCTACCATGGATACTTTCTCAATTATGTTGTTATTGCAATTCTCTGTCTCCTACAGTTGCTGGAAGTTCTTGGGGGTAAGCTCTATCTCTGTGGTCCTAGAGAATATGCTAGTACTTGAAACATGAGGGACACTGAAAAAGTATTCTGTGAATGGACAAATGTAAGAAGTGCATGCTAAGTTACTTCAGTCATGTCCGGCTCTTTGCAACTCTTCTGCTGTAGCCTGCCAAGTTCCTCTGTCCATGAGATTCTCCAGGCAAGAATACTCGAGTGGGTTGCCATGCCCTTCTCCAGGGGATCCTGCCAACCCAAGAATAAAACCTGAGTTTCTTCTGTCTCCTGCATTGGCAGGTGGGTTCTTTATCACTAGCTCCCCCTGGAAGCCCAAGAAATGTAGGCAGGCAGTTAATTTGAGAGAAAATTACAGGGTATAATTCAAAAGTCATAGTTAGCAGATGTTTGAGAAAAAAAAAATAGTAGGGGTTTATTCACATTTATACTAGAATAAATGTTTTTTTCTTTATAGATCGTTGGAGAATAAATGTTTCCTTCCTTATCTGCAGAAAAGTTATGTAATTCTATACTGAGTAATGATAAAAACTAAGATTATTATATTGCTTTTATTAAAAATAAAAATTGTCATTTATAACATAAAGATAACAGGCTAAGATTTGAGTGAATCTTTTGATATTTCATGTAATTTCTGCTTTAAACTACATGGTATTCATAAAGTAGGGGGAAGGATATATAGGTAATACCCTGTCATTAAATAGAATGAAATATTTCAAGCGTACTTTTAGGATAAATTATTGATATTTTTAAAAATTCCTTTAAAAAGTGAAATAAGAAATTCTTCAAGAAGGTATTTTTCTTTCTTATTTTTTTCTCTTTTTAATTTTATTTTATTTTTAAACTTTACAATATTGTATTAGTTTTCCCAAACATCAAAATGAATCCACCACAGGTATACCCGTGCTCCCCATCCTGAACCCTCCTCCCTCCTCCCTCCCCATACCCTCCCTCTGGGTATACGGTAAATTACTGTCAGGTTCAGTTAAATTTTGTAAATGTCCTTTTGTAGGAAGACAGAGTAAGCTTGTATTTCAGTCTATAATCTAGCCCTCAAAACAGACATTAGGGAAAAATATGTGAGCAACTGAAATAGACTTTTCGATGTTGAGGCAATAATACTTTGCACTTGGATCTGTTTGCCTGAAAACTATAGATCAGATAGTCCTAAGACTTCATACAGCTAATTAGAAAGAGAGGAATACAGAAAGACAAAAAGGCCGACTCTATGTGTGTACTTGTGTAGATTTATTTATAAATGCCTTATTTTTCATATGAATAATCTATAAAGTTGCGCTTATCACTTCAGTGAGCCCTTTAAATGTGCATCCTGTCTGTTGAATTAAAATTTAGGTTTTTCCCTTTTCTTTCCTTTTCCCTTCTATATTTAGAATTTGAGCTTCAGAGAAGTGAAATATAACTCAAAGATCAATGAATTAAATATTCTTATTACCCATTTAAACTGATTCAGTATATCAGAATTGGGAGAAGCCTGAGAAATCCTTGGTTGCTTTTATTATTGTTTTAGGCCTTTTGATTTTATAAGCTTTGGATTTTTATCTGCAGTTTGGATACAAAAATCAACTTAGCCTCATTATTGCCATGTGAAATGCCATATGTGTTTTCCTTCCCTGCGCTTCATTTTTCTGCATTCCTAGTGTATGATGAATCTTGTTCTCAGTTTACAGGTATGTGGACTATTTCGGGTCATGTCCAGGCATTTAACATTCTAAAAAAGGCCGCAGTGTCTTAAAGGGCCTCTTCATGATCAGAAAATCTTTGAAATTTCAGACCCATACAAAAATGAAAGTTATTCTCACTCAAATTGCTTCATATTGTACTCATTTATTTGAAGTTGACATTTGTCTCTAATAGCATTATTTGTTAATTGAGTATTTTCCTTAAATTGAGAAAAATATGCCTGATAGTTCCCAGCTAAAAGAACATGTTTAAATAATATCTATATTATATCATGAGCATTAAAAGTATTATTTCTGTTTAGCTAATCCATTATTATATGACTTTTAAAAATTATTAGTGATATATTGCTCTTCAATATGTATTGACATTTTCCAACTGTAAAGTGGTAGTTTTTGTTCTTTTTAATGATTATAAGAAGTTCAATATTTTTTGTGCATGTTTGTATGAAGTTTGGGAGAAGGCAATGGCACCCCACTCCAGTACTTTGCCTGGAAATTCCCATGGATGGAGGAGCCTGGTGGGCTGCAGTCCATGAGGTCGGTAAGAGTTGGACACGATTGAGCGACTTAATTTTCACCTTTCACTTTCATGCATTGGAGAAGGAAATGGCAACCCACTCCAGTATTCTTGCCTGGAGAATCCCAGGGACAGAGGAGCCTGGTAGGAGGCCGTCTATGTAGTCACACAGAGTTGGACATGACTGAATCGACTTAGCAGCAGCAGCAGTAGCAGTAAGAAGTTTATTTACACATTCTGTGTAAATTGGTACTTGGCTGGAGAAGTGTGCTGAGGCAGTAGGAAGAAAAAATACATCTAGATCAATAATACTCTGATCCTTGTGAAGTCTGTCTGGTAAACTAATGCATGTTAAAAATATTACCATCAGTCTTGTATAACCTTTAAGCAGAAAAAGGATCTAACCGCTGAAGGACAGAAAAATTGATGAAGTAAATATACTTCAAGTTACTAAATCCTTCATTTTAAAAGACTGAGCTGTTGGTCATACCATTACATAGCTCTGTAACACTCTTAAAAAATAAACTTATAAGACTGTGGGTATTCAGTAAATGCCTGTACACTCTGCATTGCCCTAGATGTTCTAGAGTTCACTGCACAGCTAACGGTCTGCCCACAGTGAAGTTAAAGTCTATTTGGTGAGGTAAGAATTATACATTATATATATATACAACTTCCATATATAAATGGTATTATTTATGTAATGGTATGTAAATATCATTATATATGGTAGTTTAGAAGGAAATGGCAACCCACTCCAGTGTTCTTGCCTGGAGAATCCCAGGGACGGGGGAGCCTGGTGGGCTGCCGTCTATGGGGTCGCACAGAGTCGGACACGATTGAAGCGACTTAGCAGCAGTAGCAGCAGCATTTGATACTAAATGTGACACATTTATTTGGTACGGAAAAACAGAGAATAGAGTTGCATGTAAGTAAAGGATATATGTTGCATACAAAGTACAAAAGAAGGTACAATAAAAGGATATTTTCATTATCATCAGTGGGAGTAAATTGTTACAGAGAGATAATAAATTTTGGATTTTCAAGTAGTCCTGCCTGAGAAATGTTTGTTCATCTTGGTGCTGAATCATAGGATATTTTAACACTGAGGTGAGATCACTGTGCCTTAGTTGCAATTCACCAAGCGTTGCTATTTCTCGGTTTCTTTATTACCTTTGAAAGGGAGATGATAATGCCTACAGCACTGAATTATTTTCAGAAACAATTAGGTAATATGTTGAAAATTTCTAGTAAAACATATGGTAATTCTGCTACTCAATAAATGACTTATTATTATTTTGTGTATAATTTTGAATCCAGAGAAAACTCTAAACTGGAAAGATACCTGCACTCCAATGCTCACAGCAGCACTATTCACAGTAGCCAAGACATGGAAGCAACCTAAATATCCAGCAACAAAAGAATGGGAAAGGAGATGTAGTGTGTGTGTGTGTGTGTGTGTATGTGTGTATGCAATAGAAAATTACTCAGCTATAAAAAAGAATGAAATAATGCCATTTGCATTTGCAGCAACATGGATGTACCTAGAGATTCAAACAAAGTTAAGTAAGTCTGACAGAGAAAGGCAAAAATGATATGATATAACTCATATGTGGGAGCTTCCCAGGTGGCATTAGTGGTAAGAAACTGGCTTGCCAATGCAGGAGATGTAAGAGATGTGAGTTTGATCCCTGGGAAGATACTGTGGAGAAGAAAATGGCAACCTACTACAGTATTCCTGCCTGGGGAATCCCCTGGACAGAGGAGCCTGGAGGGCTACAGTCCATAGGGTTGCAAAGAATTGGACATGGATGAAGTGACTTAGCACACTCACATGTGTACTCTAAAAAATGATACAAATGAACTTATTTACAAAACAGAAATAGACTCATAAACATAGACAACAAACTTACTATGGTTACCAAAGGGGACAATGGAGGTGGGGGGACAGATAAATTAGGAGATTGAGATCAACATATATTAACATATGTGTATATATATCAGTTCAGTTCAGTTCAGTCGCTCAGTCGTGTCCGACTCTTTGCGACCCCATGAATTGCAGCATGCCAGGCCTCCCTGTCCATCACCAACTCCCGGAGTTCACTCAGACTCATGTCCATCGAGTTGGCAATGCCGTCCAGCCATCTCATCCTCTGTCGTCCCCTTCTCCTCCTGCCCCCAATCCCTCCCAGCATCAGAGTCTTTTCCAATGAGTCAACTCTTCACATGAGGTGCCCAAAGTACTGGAGTTTCAGCCTTAGCATTATTCCTTCCAAAGAAATCCCAGGGCTGATCTCCTTCAGAATGGACTGTTTGGATCTCCTTGCAGTCCAAGGGACTCTCAAGAGTCTTCTCCAACACCACAGTTCAAAAGCATCAATTCTTCGGCACTCAGCCTTCTTCACAGTACAACTCTCACATCCATACATGACCACAGGAAAAACCATAGCCTTGACTAGACGAGGATAGCCTTTGCCTTTGTTGATAAAGTAATGTCTCTGCTTTTGAATATGCTATCTAGGTTGGTCATAACTTTCCTTCCAAGGAGTAAGCGTCTTTTAATTTCATGGCTGCAGTCACCATCTGCAGTGATTTTGGAGCCCAAAAAAATAAAGTCTGACACTGTTTCCACTGTTTCCCCATCTATTTCCCATGAAGTGATGGGACCAGATGCCATGATCTTAGTTTTCTGAATGTTGAGTTTTTTTCCCTCTGGGTTTTCCCAATGCTCCCATCGTGCATTGAACCTGGACTGGCATCTCATTTCATACATGACATTTCACATGTTTCAATGCCATTCTCCCAAATCTTCCCACCCTCTCCCTCTCCCACAGAGTCCATAAGCCTGTTCTATACATCAGTGTCTCTTTTGCTGTCTCGTATACAGGGTTATCGTTACCATCTTTCTAAATTCCATATATATGCGTTAGTATACTGTATTGGTGTTTGTCCTTCTGGCTTACTTCACTCTGTATAATAGGCTCCAGTTTCATCCACCTCATTAGAACTGATTCCAATGTATTCTTTTTAATGGCTGAGTAATACTCCATTGTGTATATGTACCACAGATTGCTTATCCATTCATCTGCTGATGGACATCTAGGTTGCTTCCATGTCCTGGCTATTATAAACAGTGCTGCGATGAACATTGGGGTACAAGTGTGTATGCCCAGCAGTGGGATTGCTGGATCATAAGGCAGTTCTATTTCCAGTTTTTTAAGGAATCTCCACACTGTTCTCCATAGTGGCTGTACTAGTTTGCATTCCCACCAACAGTGTAAGAGGGTTCCCTTTTCTCCACACCCTCTCCAGCATTTATTATTTGTAGACTTTTGGATCGCAGCCATTCTGACTGGTGTGAAATGGTATCTCATAGTGGTTTTGATTTGCATTTCTCTGATAATGAGTGATGTTGAGCATCTTTTCATGTGTTTGTTAGCCATCTGTATGTCTTCTTTGGAGAAATGTCTATTTAGATCTTTGGCCCATTTTTTGATTGGGTCATTTATTTTTCTGGAGTTGAGCTGTAGGAGTTGCTTGTATATTTTTGAGATTAGTTGTTTGTCGGTTGCTTCATTTGCTATTATTTTCTCCCATTCTGAAGGCTGTCTTTTCACCTTGCTTAGAGTTTCCTTTGATGTGCAGAAGCTTTTAAGTTTAATTAGGTCCCATAGAGGCTCCTGCTGTGATGTATGTCAGGAGTTTTGCCTATGCATTTAGATCTTTAATCCATTTTGATATATGGTGTTAGAAAGTGTTCTAGTTTCTTCTTTTACAAGTGGTTGACCAGATTTCCCAGCACCACTTGTTAAAGAGATTGTCTTTAATCCATTGTATATTCTTGCCTCCTTTGTCAAAGATAAGGTGTCCATATGTGCGTGGATTTATCTCTGGGCTTTCTATTTTGTTCCATTGATCTATATTTCTGTCTTTGTGCCAGTACCATACTGTCTTGATAACTGTGGCTTTGTAGTAGAGCCTGAAGTCAGGTAGGTTGATTCCTCCAGTTCCATTTTCTTTCTCAAGATCGCTTTGGCTATTCGAGATTTTTTGTATTTCCATACAAATTGTGAAATTATTTGTTCTAGCTCTGTGAAGAATACTGTTGGTAGCTTGATAGGGATTGCATTGAATCTATAAATTGCTTTGGGTAGTATACTCATTTTCACTATATTGATTCTTCCAATCCACGAACATGGTATATTTCTCCATCTATTAGTGTCCTCTTTGATTTCTTTCACCAGTGTTTTATAGTTTTCTATATATAGGTCTTTAGTTTCTTTAGGTAGATACATTCCTAAGTATTTTATTCTTTTCGTTGAATGGTGAATGGAATTGTTTCCTTAATTTCTCTTTCTGTTTTCTCATTATTAGTGTATAGGAATGCAAGGGATTTCTGTGTGTTGATTTTATATCCTGCAACTTTACTATAATCATTGATTAGTTCTAGTAATTTTCTGGTGGAGTCTTTAGGGTTTTCTATGTAGGATCATGTCATCTGCAAATAGTGAGAGTTTTACTTCTTCTCTTCCAATTTGGATTCCTTTTATTTCTTTTTCTGCTCTGATTGCTGTGGCCAAAACTTCCAAAACTATATTGAATAGTAATGGTGAAAGTGGGCACCCTTGTCTTGTTCCTGACTTTAGAGGAAATGCTTTCAATTTTTCACCATTGAGAATAATGTTTGCTGTGGGTTTGTCATATATAGCTTTTATTATGTTGAGGTATGTTCCTTCTATTCCTGCTTTCTGGAGTGTTTTTATCATAAATGGGTGTTGAATTTTGTCAAAGGCTTTCTCTGCATCTATTGAGATAATCATATGGTTTTTGTTTTTCAATTTGTTAATGTGGTGTATTACATTGATTGATTTGCAGATATTGAAGAATCCTTGCATCCCTGGGATAAAGCCCACTTGGTCATGGTGTATGATCTTTTTAATGTGTTGTTGGATTCTGATTGCTAGAATTTTGTTTAGGATTTTTGCATCTATATTCATCAGTGATATTGGCCTGTAGTTTTCTTTTTTTGTGGGATATTTGTCAGGTTTTGGTATTAGGGTGATGGTGGCCTCATAGAATGAGTTTGGAAGTTTACCTTCCTCTGCAATTTTCTGGAAGAGTTTGAGCAGGATAGGTGTTAGCTCTTCTCTAAATTTTGGTAGAATTCAGCTGTGAAGCCGTCTGGACCTGGGCTTTTGTTTGCTGGAAGATTTTTGATTACAGTTTCAATTTCCGTGCTTGTGATGGGTCTGTTAAGGTTTTCTATTTCTTCCTGGTCGAGTTTTGGAAAGTTGTACTTTTCTAAGAATTTGTCCATTTCTTCCTCGTTGTCCATTTTATTGGCATATAATTGTTGATAATAGTCTCTTATGATCCTTTGTATTTCTGTGTTGTCTGTTGTGATCTCTCCATTTTCGTTTCTAATTTTATTGATTTGTTTTTCTCCCTTTGTTTCTTGATGAGTCTGGCTAATGGTTTATCAATTTTATTTATCCTTTCAAAGAACCAGCTTTTGGCTTTGTTGATTTTTGCTATGGTCTCTTTGTTTCTTTTGCATTTATTTCTGCTCTAATTTTAAGATTTCTTTCCTTCTACTAACCTGGGGTTCTTAATTTCTTCCTTTGTGTCTGTATTGCTATAAACTTTCCCCTTAGGACTGCTTTTACTGTGTCCCACAGGTTTTGGGTTGTTGTGTTTTCATTTTCATTCGTTTCTATGCAAATTTTGATTTCTTTTTTGATTTCTTCTGTGATTTGTTGGTTATTCAGCAGGGTGTTGTTCAGCCTCCATATGTTGGAATTTTAATAGTTTTTCTCCTGTAATTGAGATCTAATCTTACTGCATTGTGGTCAGAAAAGATGCTTGGAATGATTTCTGTTTTTTTGAATTTACCAAGGCTAGCTTATGGCCCAGGATGTGATCTATCCTGGAGAAGGTTCCATGTGCACTTGAGAAAAAGGTGAAATTCATTGTTTTGGGATGAAATGTCTATAGATATCAATTAGGTCTAACTGGTCTATTGTATCGTTTAAAGTTTGTGTTTCCTTGTTAATTTTCTGTTTAGTTGATCTATCCATAGGTGTGAGTGGGGTATTAAAGTCTCCCACTATTATTGTGTTATTGTTAATTTCTCCTTTCATACTTGTTAGCATTTGTCTTACATACTGCGATGCTCCCGTGTTGGGTGCATATATATTTATAATTGTTATATCTTCTTCTTGGATTGATCCTTTGATCATTATGTAGTGACCTTCTTTGTCTCTTTTCACAGCCTTTGTTTTAAAGTCTATTTTATCGGATGTGACTATTGCTACTCCTGCTTTCTTTTGGTCCCTATTTGCATGGAAAATCTTTTTCCAGCCCTTCACTTTCAGTCTGTATGTGTCCCCTGTTTTGAGGTGGGTCTCCTGTAGACAACATATATAAGGGTCTTGTTTTGTATCCATTCAGCCAGTCTTTGTCTTTTGGTTGGGGCATTCAATCCATTTACGTTTAAGGTAATTACTGATAAGTATGGTCCCGTTGCCATTTACTTTATTGTTTGGGGTTCGAATTTATACACCATTTTTGTGTTTCCTGTCTAGAGAATATCCTTTAGTATTTGTTGGAGAGCTGGTTTGGTGGTGCAGAATTCTCTCAGCTTTTGCTTGTCTGAGAAGCTTTTGATTTCTCCTTCATACTTGAATGAAATCCTTGCTGGGTACAATAATCTGGGCTGTAGGTTATTTTCTTTCATCATTTTAAGTATGTCTTGCCATTCCTCCTGGCTTGAAGAGTTTCTATTGAAAGATCAGCTGTTATCCTTATGGGAATTCCCTTGTGTTAAGCCAACTTTTTCACTCTCCTCTTTTACCTTCATCAAGAGGCTTTTTAGTTCCTCTTCACTTTCTGCCATAAGGGTGGTGTCATCTGCATATCTGAGGTGACTGATATTTCTCCCGGCAATCTTAATTCCAGCTTGTGCTGCTTCCAGCCCAGCGTTTCTCATGATGTACTCTGCATAGAAGTTAAATAAGCAGGGTGACAATATACAGCCTTGACGTACTCCTTTTCCTATTTGGACCAGTCTGTTGTTCTATGTCCAGTTCTAACTGTTGCTTCCTGACCTGCATACAAATTTCTCAAGAGGCAGGTCAGGTGGTCTAGTATTCCCATCTCTTTCAGAATTTTCCACAGTTAATTGTGATCCACACAGTCAAAGTCTTTGGCATAGTCAATAAAGCAGAAATAGATGTTTTTATATAATATAATTTTTGAAAAATAATAAGCCACATGGTGAGGGTTGTGGGATCTTAGTTCCCAGACCAGGGACGGAATTCAGGGCCTCAGTAGTGAAAGTGCACAGTCTTAACCAGTAGACCACTAGGGAATTTCTCAGGAACCACTGATTCTGTGGGCTCCCTCCTGGTGACCCAAGTTTTGAGTTTGGGAATATATGTGAGACCTCCTACATAGTCTGAGAGATAAGTTGGAGAGGCTTCAGAAACTGAAACTGATCTCAGGTTCTAGGAAATGTGGGTGCGGGTGGAGCAGAACAAATTCAGTATAGAGACATATTGAGATCTGAGTTTTTTGTTTTTTTTTTTTTACTGTTCATTTCTTTTTTTTTTTAACAGGTTTTAAATTTTATTTTATTTTTAAACTTTACAATATTGTATTAGTTTTGCCTAATATCGAAATGAATCCACCACAGGTATACCCGCATTCCCCATCCTGAATCCTCCTCCCTCCTCCCTCCCCTACCTTCCCTCTGGGTCATCCCAGTGCACCAGCCCCAAGCATCCAGTACCGTGCATCTGAGTTTTAAACATAAAACGATAATATTGGTTAGCCAGTTGAAATTATGGGTAATGCTTTATTATCTTTTCTGAAAATTCTGTAAACATTTCCAAAATGGAAAAGTATTTTTAAAAGAATGCTAGTAATAACATTAGGCAAATTGTTTGAATAATTCATGTATGTTAACAAATTTTCTTCTATATGTGGAGCTATATATACATCTATAATACAACTGTGTATGTATTACATATTTCACAAGGAAGTTCAAGATATATAACTATAGCATTCAAGATATATAACTATACAACTAAGGCAAAAGATTGGCAAAAATAATTTCATAAAAGAGAAACGTAAAACTTGTGACTAACCCAGATTTCCCCATAAAAGTAGCAATTAGGTGAGGATTAGAGTCATCATTTCACATATAACTATTACTTAGACCCAGAGGATTGGACCTTTTAAGTATAAAAAGGAAATAAAATTCTCAACAGGGAGAGGCCAGTATATACATATTTTTTTCTGTGACAATGAGAGGCTGAAACTAGTTGTTGAGCTGGTTGGGAACTGAAATTAAATGCTAGAAAAACAGCAGCAAAAAGAATATATAGTAACCTTTACTTCTCCTCCCCTAAAGAAATTATTCAAGTGTATTTTATAATTATCTTGACTTTAGCTTTCTCTAAAATTATTACTTAGTGTCAGGCAAATAATAACAGCATCATTTTATATAGCACTAAATGTTAGGAAAGAGAAATTTGACTATAACCTAGATGCTTCAGGGAGATGAGGCAGATAATGTCCATAGAGGTGTGAGACCAACTTAGCAAATGTTTTCCCGGTTAAAGTAGAATAAAAGCGCTTATTTACCTTAGTGAAGTTAAGCCATAAATCCAGTAATAGCAATTTTGTGAATTGTTAAAACTGTGTCCAATTTTGAAAAAACGTGCTTTAGCAAACCTTCCTGCTTCCATTCTTGTTTAAGAAGACATGTGTGTGCTCTCATACATGCCAACAACAACAACTACAACAACAACAATAACAAACCCATCCATTTCAAGAGCAAAAAAATGCATGGAATTTAAACTCAGTATAAAAAATGTGTTCTGGCTCTAGGATTGGAAAACTATTAATGATGGGGAGATGTATTGACAAGGGTGAAAGTAAATCTGGAAATGGTGGTAATTCTCTATTCTTTGTGTGTGTGTTTGTGTATACAGTTGTCTACAATAATTATCTATTTTCCAGACTCTCAGAGGAAAAATAAAACAAACGATACACCAATAAAGCTGGCTCCAACAATTTCAGCTTGGATTATGCAGTAATTATAATTTCTGTGGATAGATGTGATATGTCTCCCAAAGAATAGCCTCCAAACCCATGTAGCCAACTTTTCGGAAATCACTGTTATGCCCCATAAGATATCAGCCATTAATACCTGGCCAGGTGTCCTTCTGCCATTCCTTTGGGGTATACAGTACAGTAATGCTGAGTATACTCATTGATTCTACCTCTTTAAACCCTGTTTGTTACAAGCTCATCACACTTCTGGTTGACTCTGAAAATTGGCAGCTATGCTTGGGTTTGGTGATGGTAGGAAAGAGTGCTTAAGCACTTCTAAACAGCAAAGTGTGTGCTAAATAATGCTCTGGTGTCGTGCAAAATCTATGTGTAACTGGAGTATTAACAAAAAAGCAGCAAACAAATAAGCTGTTCTGAACCAAGTAATAATTTAGCTTTTTTATTTACAGATGTAATCAATAAGACAAGAGATATAAAGGATGTAGTATGCTTTTCAGCTTGCATACATTGGTAATGAAGCATGCTCTGCTACATGTAATAGAGCTTGAACATAAAAGTTCAAGTATCAGACCTCTTAGATTGCTTGACCCCAAATATAACTGAGTGTTACATAAGAGAATATATATATTTTAATACTATAGTGGTTGGCAGCCATTAGAAAATCAAGAATTTTTTTGACATATTAAAATAATTTTAACAGCATATTAATTATATTAGGTCTTCTATACTCAGTGGCATTATATAGCACTTACACGTATATTGTTTGGAGATATCAAAACCAATTAACAGAGAGGTTAAATAATTTGCCTAAGATTTTGCAGCCAGTGTGCAGTAGACAAGGCTTAGGGTTCAGAGCTTCTCATACAAGAGTATGACCCTAAACTCAGTCTCTGATCTTTGGGGCAAAAGAACAAAGGGACTCAGTGTTTAAGACTCTTTTTGGATGTGGGGATGCTTTGAATCCATTTTATCTCAGGTGGGTGAACTTATCTAGTCCCAGTGTTGCCATAGCCCTCGTGCTTTATGTGCATTGTGACAAACATTATATCAATCATGGTTGTGGAGAAGGGAATGACGTTTTGGAATAGCAGATACAGTAAAATATGTGAACATGCAAAATTTAAATAATGTTATTTTAAATTCTTCATTTCACATATTCAGTTACCTCAAGACTCAAGGCAAATCTGCTCTTTCATCGTGATACCCATGGATGGATTATTGCTCAGTCCTTCAAAGTACAACCTAGGGACATCTCTTCTAAAGAGAAAGGGACGCATGCCCTTTTTTTCTTCAAAGGTGCTAATCCAGGGCTACTTCGTCTAGAACATCGACTCCACTTTCTAGACAAAGTGACCTTGTGTCATCCAGGTTACTGTATTCTCCATTTTTAGCATAGGTAAAGAATTCTTTCTGGAAGTCAGGTATGTTTTTTAGGTCTCTGTTCCTTCAATTCTGAAGTATAAAAGAGCTGAGGCTATTTTTTATGAATTTCCAAGTCTTCCCTAGTAATTACATCTATGCTGACTTTCTTAAAAAATGGTCTTTCATTTCCAAACTCCAAGGACAATTTTAGTAGCTAATTTTTACTCTCTCTACCTAGCTTTTATCTAAATTTTACTCTATCTAAACATGTGTGCACGCTTTTTAGATTCTGTAACCATAATGTTTCTCTCATTCTTGCTCACTAAAAAATATGCATCTTTTAACAAAGCAGGAGGCATAACCTTCCCAAGACTTCAGATGACACTACAAAGCTATAGTAACCAAAACGGCATGCTGGCACCAAAACAGACATATGGATCAATGGAACAGAATAGAGAGCTCAGAAATAAACCCCCACACATACAGCCAATTAATCTTCAACAAAGGAAGCAAGAATATACTATGGGGAAAAGACAGTCTCTTCAGCAGGTGGTATTGGGAGAGCTGGACAGCCATAGGTAAATCAATGAAATTAGAACACACTTTCACACCACACACGAAAATAAACTCAGAAGGGTTAAAGACTTAGTATAAGATATGCCACCATAAAACTCATAGAAGAGAGCACAGGCAAAATATTCTCTGACATAAAGTGTACCAATGTTTTCTTAGGTCAGTCTCCCAAGACAATAGAAATAAAGGCAAAAATATACACATGGACCTAATCAAATTTATAAGCTTTTGCGCAGCAAAGGAAGCTATAAACAAAATGCAAAGACAACCTATGGACTGGGAGAAAATACTTGCAAACACAATGTAATCAATAAGTGCTTAATTTCCAAAACATGAATAGCTCATAGAACTCAATAGCAAAAAAGCAAACAACTCAATCAAAAAATGGCAGAACACCTATATAGACAGTTATCCAAAGAAGACATACAAATGACTAAAAGGCACATGAAAAAATGCTCAACATCACTAATTGTTAGAGAAATGCAAATCAAAACTACAATGAGGTACCACCTGACACTGGTCAGAATGGCCATCATTGAAAAGTCTACAAATAATGAATTCTGGAGAGGATATGGATTAAAGGGAACCCTCTTACACTGTTGGTGGGAATACAAGTTTGTGCAGACACCATGGAAAACATACAGAGATTCCTCAGAAAACTGGAAATAGAATTACCATATGATCCATCAGTCCCACTCCTGGGCATATATCCAGACAAAACTAAAATTCAAAATATACAGGAACCCCAATGTTCATAGCAATACTTTTCACAATGGCCCAAATATGGAAACAACCTAGATGTCCATCAGCAGGTGAATGGATAAAGATGTGTTTTTTTTTTTTTCTAATCTTCCTTCCCCTGGCTTCTTAGATACATCTATCAGGGAATCCCCAAGGGTCTCAGTGGTAAACAAACAGCCTGCAATTCAGGAGACACTGGTCTGATATTCATGGTTCAGGAAGACCCCCTAGAGATGGAAATGGCAACTTACTCCAGTATTCTTGCCTGGGAAATCCCATAGACAGAGGAGCCTGGTGGGCTGTAGTCCATGGGGTTGCAAGAGTCAGAAATGACTTAGTGACTAAAGCACCACCACCACCAGACACCTATCATTTAAAAGTGGACATTTTATCTCTAAATACATGGGGTTTTTAAAGCAAAAAAAAAAAAAATGTAAACTGTTTTAAAGGAAATATTATACATATGCTGAGATAATCTAATTTCCTGGTTTCATAAAGAAATACAGAGTTGCATTAAGGTTATGTTATTTAGTCAATAAATATTTAGTTAAAAAAAGATGTGGTATGTATACAATATATATTAATTCAATGGAGTACTACTCAGCCATAAAGAAAAACAAAATATACCATTTACAGCAACACTAAGTGAAGTGAGAAAGAGAAAGACAGATACCATATATCACTTGTATGTGGGATCTAAACTGTGGCACAAATGAACCTATCTATAAAACAGAAACAGACTCACACACAGAAGTCAAACCTGTGCTTGCCACGGGGGCGGGGGAAAGGAGAGGGACGGACTGGCTGCAAGCATTACATTTATGGTGGATAGGCCACAAGTCCTACTGGACAGCACAGGGAACGGTGTTCAATATCCCGTGATAAACCTCGATGGGAAAGAATATGAAAAAACATGTGTTCAACTGAATCGTTTTGCTCTGCATCCAAAACTAACACATAACACTAGTGGAAAGCACATTTTGGCCAGGTTTACTCAGCTTCAGGCAGGTTCATAATTCAGTTGAAATATATGGGGCAGAGGCATCCAAGGAAAGTCTAAGTGGTAAAAAATGGCCTCCAGGTTAAAAATTGATAATTCATATATTTTTAATCTATATGACTTAATGTGAGATGTTAATGGTGTAAACAATTTACAGAGTAATTTATTGAGGTGATATTCAGACTTATTTTCCATTTCCATGGGTTCCTATTTCACTTATTTTCATTCAAAGAAGATAAAACACAAACCAGCGTGATTGATATTGGGTATAAATTTCCTCCAATATGTCTGAATTTCACATTCTCATCTTTGTAATAACAGTGATTCAGATTCCAACAACATTTCTGTGTGTGGCACTGCATTAAATGCATTCAGTTTTACCCAAAGTTTAAAAAAATCTGTTTATAATATGCTTTATAAATGATTGAGTTAGAAAATGTACTCATTTGTAATCTGACTGGGGGGTATTAACTGCTGTCTCTCTCTCTCTCTCTCTCTCTCTCTTTCTCTCTCTCTCTCTCTCTCTCTCTCTCTCTCTCTCTATATATATATATATATATATATAAACACAAGGAGACGTGACAGGAGGAATTGCAGTCTAAGCAGCTTTTATATTTAGATATATTATAGATCTACTCTATTATATGCTTGTAGAATAGCAAAACAGAGAAGGCAATGGCACCCCACTCCAGTACTCTTGCCTGAAAAATCCCATGGACAGAGGAGCCTGGTAGGCTGCAGTCCAGGGGGTTGCTAAGAGTCGGACACAACTGAGTGATTTCACTTTCACTTTTCACTTTCATGCATTGGAGAAGGAAATGGCAACCCACTCCAGTGTTCTTGCCTGGAGAATCCCAGGGATGGGGGAGCCTGGTGGGCTGCCGTCTATGGGGTCGCACAGAGTCAGACACAACTGAAGTGACTTAGCAGCAGCAGAATAGCGAAGACCAAATATATTGTCCATTATGATCCAATTTTTGCCCACAAATTCAACTCCTCTCATACACTTGTTCCTTTAATGCCAGTTTCAGCATCAGCAAAGGCCTTTCCAAAAGGACGGCACATCTGTCTGTCCTTAGCACCAAGCACTTTCAGTTCTTTTTTTCAGGAGAGGTTCCCCTGTTCTGGCAGCTGATTCTTTCCTTGTTTATTGTTTCTAAAGCAGGTCTCATAGGCATTTTTTGGGGGCAGCATCATTTTTATTTCCTTCTTGGAACTTATTCCAGGTTGTATTGATCCCCATTATTGTTTTAACTGATTTATGTGTCGACCATCTGGTGATGTCCATGTGAAGAGTCTTCTCTTGTGTTGTTGGGATAGGGTGTTTGCTATGACCAGTGAGTTCTCTTGGTAGAACTCTATTAGCCTTTGCCCTGCTTCATTCTGTACTCCAAGGCCCAATTTGCCTATTATTCCAGGTGTTTCTTGACTTCCTACTTTTGCATTCCAGTCTCCTATAATGAAAAGGACATCTTTTGGGGGTGTTAGTTCTAGAAGGTCTTGTAGATCTTCATAGAACTGTTCAACTTCAGCTTCTTCAGTGTTACTGGTCAGGGCATAGACTTGGATTACCATGACACTGAATGGTTTACCTTGGAAACCAACAGAGATCATTCTGTCATTTTTGAGATTGCATCCAAGTACTGCTTTTTGGACTCTCTTGTTGACTACGATGGCTACTCCATTTCTTGTAAGGGATTCCTGCCCACAGTAGTAGATATAATGGTCATCTGAGTTAAATTCACCCATTCCAGTCCATTTTAGTTTGCTGATTCCTAGAATGTCGATGTTCACTTTTGTCATCTCCTGTTTGACCACTTCCATTTGGCCTTGATTCATGGACCTGACATTCCAGGTTCCTATACAATATTGCTCTTTACAGCATCGAACCCTGCTTCTATCACCAGTCCCATTTACAGCTGGGTATTGTTTTTGCTTTGGCTCCATCCTGTCATTCTTTCTGGAGTTATTTCTCCACTGATCTCCAGTAGCATATTGGGCACCTACAGACCTGGGGAGTTCATCTTTCAGTGTCCTTTCTTTTTGCCTTTTCATACTGTTCATGGGGTTCTCAAGGCAAGAATATTGAAGTGGTTTGCCATTCCCTTCTCCAGTGGACCACATTCTGTCAGACCTCTCCACCATGACACAGCTATCTTGCATGGCCCCACATGGCATGGCTTAGTTACATTGAGTTAGACAAGGCTGTGGTCTGAGTGGTCAGATTGGCTAGTTCTGTGATTGTGGTTTCAGTCTGTCTGCCCTCTGATCTGCTCTTTCAGTGCCTACTGTCTTACTTGGGTTTCTTTTACCTTAAACAAGATCGGGAGCTGACTGTAGCTCGGATCATGAACTCCTTATTGCCAAATACAGACTGAAATTGAAGAAAGTGGAGAAAACCACTAGACCATTCAGGTGTGACCTTAATCAAACCCCTTATGACTATACAGTGGAAGTGAGAAATAGAGATAAGGGACTAGATCTGATAGAGTGCCTGATGAACTATGGATGGAAGTTCGTGACATTGTACAGGAGACAGGAATCAAGACCATCACCAAGAAAGCAGAAATGCAAAAAAGCAAAATGGCTATCTGAGAAGACCTTATAAATAGCTGTGAAAAGAAGGGAAGCAAAAAACAAAGGAGAAAAGGAAAGATATACACATTTGAATGCAGAGTTAGCAATCAGTGCAAAGAAATAGAGGAAAACAATAGAATGGGAAAGACTAGAGATTGCCTCAATAAAATTAGAGATACCAAGGGAACATTTCATGCAAAGATGGGCTCGATAAAGGACAGAAATGGTATGGACCTAACAGAAGCAGAAGATATTAAGAAGAGGTGGCAAGAATACACAAAAGAACTGTACAAAAAAGATCTTCATGACCCAGATAATCATGATGGTGTGACCACTGACCTAGAGCCAGACATCCTGGAATGTGAAGACAAGTGGGCCTTAGGAAGCATCCCTATGAACAAAGCTAGTGGAGGTGATGGAGTTCCTGTTGAGCTATTTCAAATCCTGAAAGATTACGCTGTGGAAGTGCTGCACTCAATATGCCAACAAATTTGGAAAACTCAGCAGTGGCCACAGGACTGGAAAAGGTCAGTTTTCATTCCAATCCCAAAGAAAGGCAATGCCAAAGGATGCTCAAACTACCGCACAATTGCACTCATCTCACACTCTAGTAAAGTAGTGCTTAAAATTCTCCAAGCCAGGCTTCAGCAATATGTGAACTGTGAACTTCCTGATGTTCAAGCTGGTTTTAGAAAAGGCCGAGGAACGAGAGATCAAATGCCAACATCTCCTGGATCATCGAAAAAGCAAGAGAGCTCCAGAAAGGCATCTATTTCTGTTTTATTGACTATGCCAAAGCCTTTGACTGTGTAGATCACAATAAACTGTGGAAAATTCTTAAAAAGATTGTAATACCAGACCACCTGACCTGTCTCTTGAGAAACCTGTGTGCAGGTTAGGAAGCAACAGTTAGAACTGGACATGGAACAACAGACTGGTTCCAAATAGGAAAAGGAGTACCTCAAGGCTGTATATTATCACCATGCTTATTTAACTTCTATGCAGAGTACATCATGAGAAACGCTGGGCTGGAAGAAGCCCAAGCTGGAATCAAGATTGCCGGGAGAAATATCAATCACCTCAGATATGCAGATGACACCACCATTATGGCAGAAAGTGAAGAGGAACTAAAGAGCCTCTTGATAAAAGTGAAAGAGGAGAGTGAAAAAGTTGGCTTAAAGCTCAACATTGAGAAAATGAAGATCATGGCATCTGGTCCCATCATTTCGTGGGAAATAGATGGGGAAACAGTGGAAACAGTGTCAGACTTTATTTTTGGGGGCTCCAAAATCACTGCAGATGGTGACTGCAGACATGAAATAAAGAAAGGAAAGTTATGACCAACCTAGACAGCATATTGAAAAGCAGAGACATTACTTTGCCAACAAAGGTCCGTCTAGTCAAGGCTATGGTTTTTCCAATGGTCATGTATGGATGTGAGAGTTGGACTGTGAAGAAAGCTGAGTGCTGAAGAATTGATGCTTTTGAACTATGGTGTTGGAGAAGACTCTTGAGAGTCCCTTGGACTGCAAGGAGATCCAATCAGTCCATCCTAAAAGAGATCAGTCCTGGGTATTCCTTGGAAGAACTGATGTTGAAGCTGAAACTCCAATACTTTGGCCACCTGATGCAAAGAGCTAACTCATTTGAAAAGACCCTGATGGTGGGAAAGATTGAGGGCAGGAGGAAAAGGGGATGACAAAGGATGAGATGGTTGGATGGTATCACCAACTCTATGGACATGGGTTTGGGTGGTCACTGGTAGTTGGTGATGGACTAGAGGCCTGGTGTGCTGCAGTTCATGGGGTCACAAAGAGTTGGATACGACTGAGCGACTGAACTGAACTGATTGTTTTAACTACATATCAACTGTTTCCCCATTTATTATGTAAGTTCTTTAAGCAGAGTCACCTGGTACATCTTGTTCATTTCATATTTAATATAGTGCCAAGTGTTCAGAATTTTTTTAAATCAAGGAATGAAAGGGCACACTTATTCACAATAACCATTTTCTCTTGTTTTGTATTTGTGGAAACATGAGTACAAATTTCCCAAATACTTCAGGTTCTAAGCTTGAAATATATACATTTTATGAGACTCTAAACAGATCTATCTTAGTTTCTTTTATCTTAGAGCCCTTATTTGCATTTACTGTATAATATTTCTAGAGCATTTCAGGTTTTAGTAACAGATATTTAAAAACCATTAGAAACATTGTTGCTAATATCTATACTTATTAAAATTTATGTTCAGTTGGCTACTTTAAAAATTGTGGAAATCCATAGGGTATACCATAGAAAGCATACCATAAAATAACTATGGTATGTGTAAATACACAAAAATACCAACATAACTGCATAGGAAAAGAATTTAGAAGGAAATGTGCAAAATATTTACGGTGTTTACCAAAAGGTAATAGGATAATAGGCAATTTTCATTTTCTTCTTCATATTTTTCAATATTTCCAATCTACATACAATAAAATGAATGCATTGTTTTTATACTAAAAAACAAATATCCATAAAACCGCTGAACAATTAGGAAAATAAATTGCCTTTAAGAGCAAGACAAAGCTGCAGAGAAGAGAATGATTAATTTCTCTCATAACTACTTCTTTATAGAGTTTTATGTTCCTGGGACTGCTGCAGGATGTGCTCAGTATTCCAAAAGTAATATAATCTAGGTTCTACCTTTAACTGTGTAAGTCATGTTTAATTAACTGTAACAGAAGATGGAGTGTTGTAAATTAGCACAAAGAATATGAGATACAGAGATGGGAAATTCTTTCCTGGGATGCAATTAGAGAGTGCTTCTTGGGCATGGCCCCAGGACCTTCAAGAATGTTGACCCTGAAGGGAAGACCTTCTTGATCAAGGGTCTAACATCCAGACAAGTGGCCAGGCAGGCAGAGATCATGTGTTGGTAAGGGGAAAGAGGCAGAGACATTTGAAAAAAAAAAAGATGTATTATAAAGAAAAACAAGTTCAACCAATGAAAAACATGGAAAGATCCATATGTCCAGCTCATGGAGCCACTAGAAGCATGATCAGGAGAGTAAAACTGCAGTCACTCTGAATTTTGATATGGGAGAAGACGCCCAGCTTGGCAGGGCATTGGATGAATTGGGTTTGGGATAACCTTGTGTCTCACTTGAGAGATGTGCACTAAACTGTGAAATACGTGAGTATAAAACTCAGGAAATAGATTTGGGCTGGATGTAAATACGTGTATTGTCTTTAGAAAGAGCTGATTGAAGTCAGTGGACTGACTGATATCCTCTATGGAGTCAATTTAGAGTAAGGACTGAAGCTCTAGTATCTGGGCATTTTAACAGCCAAATAAAATGGAAAAAAGGGAAGCAGGTAGAAGGTTCCTATGAAAGTTAGTGCTAATGAGGGTCAGATATGGCACCATGGCAGTGAATTGGAAGAGAACAGAAAGATTATTAGGGACAGCTCTCTTGCTGTTTTACCTTTCTGTTTTGAAACCAAGTAAGATTAGTTAACATAAGTAGTGTTATTTTATACAGACCAGGAATTTTCAAACCTTGGTACTTGTCAGAATCGTTTACATAGCTGTCTAAAAATTTAATATACGTGACATATATTAATTGAGTGAATGAATAAACGAATGCTTCACATACATCTTGAATTATTATTACCAATTCCTTTTTCATTTTCATTAAATTATGGTATTAGAGAACAAAAATTATTGCTATATTAGGAATAATAAAATCCAGTATACCTTTTGGGCCATAATTAATACACTTGATTTTAACATTTACAAAGAAAGAACACCATTTTAATTCATAAGTAGTTAGAGAGATTGAAAATGTACTGAATGTATACAACTTAAAGTTCTTAGTGGCATTTATCTGGCACTTTCCTTTCCTGTGCTGGCAAACTGACATTTTATTAGCAATTATATAGCCATGATGTCATAGTCAATTCACTGTTGAATCAAATTTGCCTGTCTTTGTATTTCCCGAATTTTACACCTGGCCATGGGTATTTTCATTGTACAAAATGCAAAAGCATAGTGACTCCTTGTCTTTCTAAATATACTAGCCACAAAATTAGCTGGTTTTTTAAAAATTCTTTTCACCACTAGTCATTGAGTCCCCTTTTCACACCTTCCCACTGCATTTTAAAACTCATGTTTACTTAAAGGGGAAAAAAAAGCAATGACCTCTGCAAAAGATTTTCCTACAACTCAATTGTTAATGATTATTTTTCCAAAATATATCAAGAAAAATGTTTCTTTGAAACTAGTAAGTCTGTGCCAAAAATTAATAAAAATTCATCAAGTTCAACATCTGTGTATGCTTCTATAAGCATGAAGTGAAGTGAAGTGAAGTGAAGTCGCTCAGTCGTGTCCAACTCTTTGCGACCCCATGGACAGTAGCCCACCAGGCTCCTCCGTACATGGGATTCTCCAGGCAAGAATACTGGAGTGGGTTGCCATTTCCTTCTCCAGGGGATCTTCCCAACCCAGGTCTCCTGCATTGCAAGCAGACGTTTTAACCTCTGAGCCACCAGGGAAGCATATAAGCATAGTCATACTTAAATCAGCATAGCAAAACTGTCAGATGGGTAATTCTAAAATCCAAAATATTAAATTTGCATGTGTTTATTTTTCACTTACAACGTAAACACACTTCGATATGTAATTAGTAATGGCTAGAATCAGATTGCTTCACATTTGCTACGCTAGTATTTGATTTCAATTTTTTTCTTTCATACTCATTAGTATTAAAAAATACTATTGTGCTTATGACATACTTATTATTACTATTTTATTTCACTCCTAAAGGTTATGTTATATGTTTTAATATCATGGATTTGCTATTGAATTTTTAGAAGAAGAGCTATGAAATTGGCAAAGAGAGCCTTAAAGAGAAGAATTTTAAGTTTGAAGCACCTGAAATTATTAATACTATTAAGTTATATACATAGGAGACAAGTAGGAAACAAGGTTTCAGCGTCCTGAATTCCCTGCCCCTTTTCCTTCACTCTGCTACCTAGAGAAGGTGAGCTAGCTGAGGAGTTATGTAGTTGCCTTCGGAGTTTCCTTCTACCTAGGTTCCCTATAGCAAATCATACTTCAGACTTCTTATCTCCCTTCCTTCCTTCCCTCCTCCCCTCCCTTCCTTTCTCTCTCTATCTCTCTTACACACATGCGTTCATCTAATTTAACCTATGAGTTGTATGTTAAAGATTAAAAGACTGACAAAGTTTCTTAACCAGTTTTACATTATAAATGAGGAAACTACGTAGCTTGCTTCTGTCTATACCACAGTGGCCTTAAGATTTGAATTTAGGGATATGAGATTCCAAACCAAATATTTCAATATACAGTGCTTCCATTCTTTCCCACCTTTCCCAATTAAATACCTCCTCCAAAAAGTTTTCTTTATCATTCCAGTTGGAATTTCTCTCTCCACTATGATACTTTGATTGTAATTGTCTTATAGTCCTAAGCTTTCCTTATTATTATGTATATAGGTTTAGTGGGCAGCCAGCTAGATTAGACTGATGACTGAGTGACTGAATTGAGCAACTCAGTGAAATTAGAAGTTCCTTAAAATCATAACCCCTGGGAAGAGGGGCTTTCCAGGTGGTGCTAGTGAAAAAGAACCTGCCTGCCCATGCAGGAGGCATAAGAGACACAGTTCAATCTCTGGGACTGTGTCTGGAAGATCCCTTAGAGTAGGAAATGGCAACCCGCTCCAGTATTCTTACCTGGGAAGTCCTATGGACAGAGGAGCCTGGTGTCCTGCAGTCCATGGGGTCATAAAAAAGTTGGACATGACTTAGCGACTGAACAGCAACAACTGAATCTAAAGTACTGTCACAATTAGAATTGTCCTGAGAAGCTTTTTCTACTTGAACTTACTGGGATAAAATACAGATTTGTTTCCCTTATGGAACGTTTGACAGATTTAAAAAAATTTTTGATCTTTGTTAATTATCCCATTTTCCTTCTTCTATAGTTAGCTACTGATAGTTCAACCAAAATAACATAGTTAAGAAACTCTAATATTAAAGTAAGAGATTGACACTTCATATCAAACAACAAGGATTTATTGTACAGGACAGGGAACTATAGCCTATTGATATAATGAAAAAGAATATGTAATATGTATAACTGAATCACTTTGCTGTATACCTGAAACAAACACGATATTATAAATCAACCATACTTCAATAAAACAAAACAAAAACTTTATATCAATGCCTTATTTTTAAAATAATTTCTGACAATGTATCTGAACAATGTATCTGAATAGTCATATTCATATAGCCACTGCAGTGGTGAATTAGCATTTTCAATTTAACACTTAAAGAAATAAACATATAAATTATAAATGTCTTTTTATCAAATTAATTTTTTATTTGTAAATACTGTAGAGAACATGTATACATCTATATGTGTATATATATAACTTAATCCTAACTTTACAGAAGCAGACTGACTAGGACATTTCAATTTGCGTTTTTAGCATTTTAATTCAGAAATATAAGGAAGGGATTTTTCAATATGAAAACTTTTCAAACGAGATTATGATAAAGATGTGACATGATAAATAGTAGCTGATTATATATTGATAGATATATGTCATTGAATGTCTGTCATTTAAAAAATAATGCATGTGCATGTCTAAATTAAACAGCTCTGCATAAATATGTGAATTTGGCTCAATTAAAACAGATGATGACGTAGCAAAATTTTATCAGCCTAATGTCATTTCTTTCCGTTCATGACAACTATGACCTTGGCACACGTACTTGCTGCTCATGAAGATACAACCAAGATCATTAAAACAGTAGCAAAGCCAACTAGGAGAAGAAAATATGTGCTATTAATAAGATATTCCTGGGTAGAGTGCTTTACAGGGAAGGAAGAGCAAATGCAATTGAACCACTACTTTCTGAAATGCCCTTTTCCCAAAAGAAACCAGCAGGCAGGGCAAGATCGGCTGGGGTGGTGGTGGTGGTAGATGAGTGGTGGGAGAGAAGGGAGTTTGGAGGGTAGGTAGAGAATGGGGAGGAAGAGCAGAAAGAAGACGTGGCGGAAGCTAGGCTAGAGAAGACAATTTCAAGGAACGGGAGATTTTAGTGGGAAGGAAGATTATGGGAGAATAGGGGACTAGAAAAAGAAAGTTACGGAGACCCGTATGTAGGCAGTAGTGGTATACCTAGAAAGTGTTAAAAACCGTAAGAATAAGATAGCAGTGCTTATTTTTTGATAGATACATTAGGCATAGTATTCTAAATAACACATTTGAATATTATCTTTGAAGTAAACATCATGTTAATAATGTCATTCCTGAACTGACTAAGATGTAAGAGCATTGATTTGTACTAAGAGCATTTGATCTTGCAGAAGTGATTTTTTTCCATATTCTATGTCCTCTTAAACATGCTATACATTTTAAAGGATGACAGATGAGCAGAAATAATTTTTAAATGTAAATATTTTTTACAATTGGGAATTAGAAAATGTTTAGACTTTTTAGTCCAGATTTTGGGTTTGTGAGACATTACACATATTAGATATAAAAATGAATAAATACTTTTATTTGGCGATAATGAATCTAATAACCAATCAATAATTATAACTTGTAATAAATAACCTTGAAATATATAATAAATCCATGGATTGGGGGCAGGAGGAGAAGGGGATGACAGAGGATGAGATGGCTGGATGGCATCACTGACTCGATGGACGTGAGTCTGAGTGAACTCCGGGAGTTGGTGATGGACAGGGAGGCCTGGCGTCCTGCGATTCATGGGGTCGCAAAGAGTCGAACACGACTGAGTGACTGATCTGATCTGATCTGATCTGATCTATCATCTTCCTGAAAATATGAATTCTATAAGTTAGTTGAAGTGATTCCTAACTAGGAAGCAGAATATTTGATAGTCTTCTGTTTTTATCTTCCTGTTGGACAAGACAGGACCAGTGCAGTCTTGGTGAGTTCTTGGATTAGGTTTGCCAGACTTAGCAAATAGAATATGGGACACTCAGTGTATTTTAGACTTCAAATAAACCTACACATTTTTTAATATAAGTATATTCTAAATATTTCATATGGCAGACCTATGCTAAAAGTATCTATTATTTTCTCAAATTTAATTTGGTATCTTGCATTTTATCTGTCAACTGTATTTTGGGCAAATTACTTAATTTGCATTTCATGGGGCCCTCATCATAGAGCAGTGTGGGATTTTCTGCTGATTGATCAAAAGCACAATTACATTTCTTTTCTGTGAATATGGAAAAAATTAAGGGAAAAGAGGAACTTATTTAGGAATGTCAACTTAAAGAAACAGTTTACTATTTGTGTGCCCCAGGTTCATGACTGGACACTGAGCATTCGAAGATACTTGCATCTTCTGATAAGTCATATACTCTGAGTTTGAAAGCCTAGATTCTGTGTTTTGAAAATGGACACTCAAATATATATTCCATTAAGTCTATTTTGGAATATTTAAAGTAATAATTATAATAGATTGCATTTATGAAGTATCACCCAGGAAACTAAGTATTTTAAACTATATTAACTAATGTAAGCCTCACAAAAATCTTAACATTAAGTACTTTAATTTTTTAGGCAAGAAAACTCAAGGACAGAAGAATCGATTAACTTGTCAAAAATTACACAGTCAGTAAGAGGTAGAGCTGGAATTTGAACTCAGACTAGTTTAGTTTAATTTTTCTCTTGACCACTACTCTATTCTATGTCTGAGCCTTGAGATAAAATTCTCATAGACATTTCATGAGATTTTTCTATGAAAAATAGACATGAAAGCTACCCTTGGCTTTCACATTTCATAATTAATTATAGGGATTTGCTTATCAGGACAGAAAAAGGAGTAGAAAGGATGTAACCATAGAGTGAGGCCAACAGACTGCTGAAGCTCAATATTTATCCCTGTTCCCCTACACCCTTCATGTTTCCTGACCTGTGAACGCAAGGAAGGAACTTGAAAGATCACAAAAGGGCCTCTATTTCATCTCATGCTATGGGTTTGAAATCAGGCCTGTGAAACTGGTCAAAAGCACAGAATGCTAAATAAGTCATCTCCCTTTCATTGACGTTCCTTAGGTGATCCAAGAGCCAGCATGCTGCTTGTCTGCTCTCAGTTCCTTCTAGACTTAGACAGTGACTTCCTGCCCCAGGCAGTGGCTCGGAGTCAGCCTCTGAAAGGGTGCCATTTCTCAAGCTGTTGCCCTGCAAGGCCAAATTATAGATCCACCAGAGGAAATGGCAAAAATAACCTTCCTACGCACATGAGACAGCAGGACCTGTACGGAGTATTTCAAGTAACTTGGCTACTTTATGAAAAATACAACTATTTCTCTTAATGGATCATGGTCAAAAGTAACATGGACCCATAAAACAAAGCCTTTAAGACAAGAATATGTATTTTCAGATAAGCTGTATCAAGTTTGTGTTTTTGCCTTTTCTTAGAGTTTGGATGAAACTGTTGAATAGCTTCCTGGAAAACATGAACATGCAGAATTGTCTACGAGGTGGCATCCAGAATAAGAACTAAGCTTTCTATTTGCATTAAAATAATAATCAAAAGAAATTTAGACCCTATCACCTCATGGCAAATAGATGGGGAAACAACAGAAACAGTGAGATACTTTATGTTTTTGGGCTCCAAAATCACTGCAGATGGTGACTGTAGCCCTGAAATTAAAAAACATTTGCTCCTTGGAAGAAAAGCTATGACCAACCTAGACAGCATATTACAAAGCAGAAACAATTTACTTTGCTGACAAAGGTCCATCTAGTCAAAGCTATGGTTTTTCCAGTAGTCATGTATAGATGCGAGAGTTGGACTATAAAGAAAACTGAGAGCTGAAGAATTGATGCTTTTGAACCATGATGTTGGAGAAGACTCTTGAGAGTCCCTTGGACTGCAAGGAGATCCAACCAGTCAATCCTAAAGGAAATAAGTCCTGAATATTCGTTGGAAGGACTGATGCTGAAGCTGAAACTCCAATATTTTGTCCATCTGATGCGAAGAATTGACTCATTGGATAAGACCCTGATGCTGGGAAAAATTGAAGGTGGGAGTAGAAGGGGACGACAGAGGATGAGATGGCTGGAAGGCATCACTGACTTGATTGACGTGAGTTTGAGCAAGCTTCGAGAGTTGGCGAGAGACATGGAAGCCTGGCAGTCCTGGAGTCGCAAAGAATTTGAGACTACTGAGTGACTGAACTGATACTGTAAAAGTTTTACTAAAATATTGCTTTATTTTAATATGCCCAGGTGATAGCTTACCTGCACATATAATTTAAAATTTTCAAGTTACAGAATTAATGACTGTCTTTCAATTTCTTTTCCCCCTAAAGTGATTTATTTCTACAGTACATCTACACTTACCCCTGCCTATTTGAATTGAGTATACGGAATGATTATATACAAAAGTAAGAGAATAATTTTGGATATTACCTTCAAACTTTGAATTTCAGTATTTCCCAGGTTCATGAAGAATATCAAAGAAAAGGAAAAACATGAGAAATAGTGTAAAATGCCATTTTGATTAATTTTCACAGTTTTCTTTTAAGAAGATTTAAGTTAAGTCTCCTTAGAACACTTTAGAGAATTAATTTCCAGTTTGCTCACATAGCACCATCCAGTAGGGTCATTGAGGACATGTATCAACAACCATGGGCTTTCCTAGTGGCTCAGACCATAAAGAATGTGACTACAATGCAAGAGACCTGGGTTCTATCCCTGGGTTGGGAAGATGCCCTGGAGAGGAGAATTGCTACCCACTCTAGTATTCTTGCCTGGAGAATTCAATGGACAGAGAAACCTGGCAGTCTACAATCCATGGGGTCATAAAGAGTCAGACATTACTGAATGACACACACACACACACACACACATCAACAACCATTAGTAAATAGAACATTCTGCCTTAAAAATTATAATATTCAAATACTCAGTGGCTTAAAATGGAGCTTAAAAATTATAACTAATTTAAACAAGTAGCTTCAGATAATATATTTGTTTGTGTACCTTTTATATATTAAACACTGCCTAAATGCTATATAGGAGAAGGCAATGGCAACCCACTCCAGTACTCTTGCTTGGAAAATCCCATGGGCGGAGGAGTCTGGTAGGCTGTAGTCCATGGGGTTGCTAAGAGTAGAAAACCACTGACTGACTTCACCTTCACTTTTCACTTTCATGCATTGGAGAAGGAAATGGCAACCCACTCCAGTGTTCTTGCCTGGAGAATCCCAGGGACGGGGGAACCTGGTGGGCCGCCATCTATGGGGTCGCACAGAGTCAGACATGACTGAAGCGACTTAGCAGCAGTAGCAGCAGCAAATGCTATATATATACATATATATATATATATATATATATATATACACATACATACACACACACACATGTATACACACATATGTATATACACATCTATACACACATATGTGTGTATATATATATATGTATATATATATATATGTCATGTGTAATCATCAAAGCATCTTTTCCAGTTGAATACTCTTCCAGATTATCTTCATTTTGTAGGTGAGAAAACTTAGGTTCATTCGGTTGAGAACATGCTCAAGCCCATTTGATACAAGTGGCTTAAATGGGATTTAAAACTCAGACTTATCTCATTTCAAGCATCATCTAGAAAGGATTATTATTAAAGGTATGAGTTGAATATACAATTTGAAATATTAGTTTACATTCAAGAAAGTTGAGAAAAGTACAAGTTAGTAAATGGTCTCTTTGAAACTCAGTGGTATTTATTTTTAAAATCTTTAAAGTTTCTGAAGAAAATATCCTCATTATTGAGACAAAGCAACAGTGTAGGTTCATACAACAAACCTGGAAGACAATCCTCCATATTCCATGCAATCTGGATAAACTGTGAAAAGATCCCCAGATTTGATACATAATCTTTTGCCTTAAAAGGTATAATTAAAAGTAAAAACCCTAAGAATTTTTACTAATATATAAGGTTTATATATATCTAATCTATAAAGATATATAATGTGTCAGAGGATGGTTACAACATGGGAAAATATATATATATATATACACACACACAGTTATATGTGGAGGAGAGAAATTTAGACATAGAGAGAATAAACATATGGTTTGGAAAAAAATAAAGGGATAAAAAATTACTCTCAGGCTTCTTCTCAAAATATTTGCAACAACAAAATTTCCACAGGATTTTGAGGAAAAGAGACTTCATATTTCATCCAAGAAATTTAAGTTCTATGGAGCATTCTTTCTATGTGGGTTTGCCTATTACATGAATTGCTTTAGTTGACTGGGGTACAAAATCCAGAGTCACTCTTTATTATCTCTGAAACAACCACAAACCAGAGAGGCTTAAGTACACTTTTGAAAATGTAGGATTCACTAAAACCTATGCAGACGTATCAGTGAGCCAAGATGTGTTATTTTTAGTACAGCCCAAATATTCTCTACAAATGATACGACTGGACTGAAAACTATTTTTTTCATTCCTGGGTAGACATTTTGACTCTTTATTGATTTATGCGAATTGAGACTTTGGGAGTCTTTTTTCAGTACCAGCCAAATCTAGGGCAAATTTAGAAAGTTAACCTCAGTCTCTTCTAAAAAAAAAATTAGAAAGATGTTGGCATCAACGTAGAGCTGAGTACAGAGCCCAGAAATGGAAGGAAGCAAATTAGAGCTGTCAATAGACAGTGGAACTCCCTAGTAAGCCCCAAACTTGCAGTATGTTAGGGCCACTCTTCATAATGCCTTTGAGAGACTTGGATCTGTACCCATGCAGAAGTGCCGGCAGATAATGGCCCCAGGAAATTAGGTTAATTTGTGAAGAACATCCTCTGTTCTTCAAAATAGTGAACAAGTGCTAAGACAGGCATCGAGCAACTCCCCAGGCGGAAGCTAAGGAATGCTGCTGTTGGGTCAAAGTTGGGAAGTTTTGGAGCCATAGGAGTATGGAGCGGAAGGCTGCTGTGGCTAAGATGATCTCAGGCCTTAAAACAAAGTGCAATATTCCATCTCCAAAGAGGACCAGGAGAGGGGCAGAGGGGTCAGTCAGAAGGAGGAAGAACTAGAGGACTAACCTTCTAGTATAGACAGCCTTCTCCCAGAAGAAGGAAGTGTATACATTTCCTAGTATTCAGACTCACTCATGATTGTGCCCAGGAAGAATGCCATACAAACAATAGGGCTGAGTTTTACATAAAATGTACCTGAATTATTTAGACAGAGGGGCTGTCCTTGAAACATATCCTGTAGCATTACAAATATGGGCATTTGTCTTTGGTAAATGAAAGTATGCCCCCTTTCTATAATGCTTGAAGAAAGATATTAGGAGGAACAAAGTATTCTTTGGCAGGGACATATTTCTATCAGGGAACAGGATTCCCATCTAGGAAGCATTAGTGCCATAGATAAAATTTATGCTTTTTCTGTTTTTTGGTGAAACTAATGCCAGCTACTTTAATAAGCAGCTGGGGTATAAAATCTGCAAAGTGCTAGTTACATCTGCACATTTGCTAATGGAAAAAGTAGGAATTTTCAAGCCACAAACTCAGGTGTACAAAGATATAACTACCTTTCTTTTTTTAAAACCTAACTGAATTTTTACTTTGAGCTATTATTATGTTGGGAGGCAGAAAACTTAATTTTTTCAAGTCTAGGTAGACTCGGCATCCCAGAATATCATCAATCATTTCAAGCTTAAATTCGCTCAATTCCAGATTCCACTTTCCTAGGGGAACATTCCAGGCACATACATACCATCATGACTTGGAGCCAGCATCAGCTTTGTGGCTACCATCCTTCATCGTGGTGATGTAGTCACTGAGTTGTAACTTATCCTCTCTAGCCTTATGGATGGTCTTCTTGCTCACTCCTGCTAAGAGGGATGTGTTCCTATGGCTGTAGGGTATGCACATGCATCTGTCTTTCCCAGCCTGACCACAGAGCTCCACCATGGAACTCCAGGGTCAGGGAGACTTGATGGGGCCTCTTCAGGCCCTCCCTGTCCAAACATGTCCCTACGATACATTTTTTCTTAACAAAGCAGTAGACACTCTCTTGAGAATGTTATTTCCAAAATTCATTTCAGAAGAGGATAGTTTCTATTTTCAGAATCACTGACATTTAACTGGAGTTTCTTTCACATGCGTTGCCCTCAAACTTACTTCAGAAATGGGAGAAAGATTAAAGAATCCCTTTCTCAGGAATGCACCCCAACTTGAATCCTCTTCCGGTTGTCACTCACTCCTGTATTGGCTCAGACCAATAAGCTTCAAACAGCTCAACTGCATAGTTTTGTTTTTGGGGAAAATACCAAGAGATTAAAAAAGGGAATTGATATAACTGAGAAGAAAAATATCTTAGTTATTATATGAAAATGTTATTCTGTGTTCTACAACATTACGTGTGTCTTTTCTCAAACTTAATGTTTTTCTGCAGTGTTAGTGAGATGGGTTCCATAGACTCCCCTGATTCCTTTGCTTTGCTTTACTTTTCTTCTCTTTTCTTTCTTCTCTATCACTTTCTTATTTTCTTTCTTCATGAAAATAATTCCTTAAAAATTGAATTGTACATTATAACTTTCCAGTGTGTGAAAATTATTGCTGTACAACTTTTGATTTACACAATGAAATATCTCTGTCAGGGATTTCTTATCTGCTGTTGCTTATTTTCAATGGTAAATTGTAGTTTGAAATGACACAGGGCCTGAAGAACTATGGACTGAGGTTCATAAAACTATACTGGAAATGGTGATCAAAACTGTCCCCTAAAAAAGAAATGCAAGAAGGCAAAGTGTTTTCTGAGGAGGACTTACAAATAGCTGAGAAAAGAAGAGAAGAGAAAGGCAAAGGAGAAAGGGAAAGATATTCCCAACTGAATACAGAGTTCCAGAGAATAGGAAGGAGAGATAAGAAAGCCTTCTCAAATAAACAATGCAAAGAAATAGAGGAATGCAATAGAATGGGAAAGACTAGAGATCTCTTAAAGAAAATTGGAGATACCAAGGAAAACTTTCAAGCAAAGATAGGCACAATAAATAACAAAAATAGCAAGGCCATAACAGAAGCAGAAGAGATTAAGAAAAGGTGGCAAGAATACTCAGAAGAACTGTACAAAAAAAGCACTTAATGACTCAGATAACCATGAATATGTGGTCATTCACCTAAAGCCAGATATCCTGGACTGTGAAGTCAAGCGGGCCTTAGGAAGCATCACTACGAACAAATTGGTGGAAGTGATGGAATTACAACTGAACTATTTCAAATCCTAAAAGATAATGCTGTGAAAGTGCTGCACTCAATATGTCAGCAAATTTGGAAAACTTAGCAGTGGCCACAGGACCGGAAAATGTCAGCTTTCATTCCAATCCCAAAGAAAGGCAATTCCAAAGAATTTTAAAATGACTGTACAATTGCACTTATTTCATATGCCAGCAAGAATATGCTCAAAATCCTTCAAGCTAGACTTCAGTAGTATATGAACTAAGAACTTCAAGATGTACAAACTGGATTTAGAAAAGGCAGAGGAACAAGAGATCAAATTGCCAACATATGCTAGACTATAGAAAAAGCAAGGAAATTCCAAGGAAAAAAAATCTACTTCTGTTTCGCTGACTATGCTAAAGACTTTGACTGTGTGGATTACAACAAACTGGAATATTCTTAATGAGATGGGAATACCAGATCACATTACCTGTCTCCTGAGAAACCTATATACAGGACAAGAAGCAACAGTTAGAACTAGACATGGAACAATGGAGAGATTCAAAATTAGGAAAGGAGTACATCAAGGCTGTATATTGTCACCCTGCTATTTAACTTATATGCAGAGTATGTCATGTGAAATGCTGGGTGGATGAAGCACAGGTTGGAATCAAGATTGCCAGTAGAAATATCAACAACCTCAGATATGCAGTTGATACCACTTTAATGACAGAAAGTGAAGAGGAACTAAAGAGCCCCCTGAGGAAGGTGAAAGAGGAAAGTGGAACAGCTGGCTTAAAACTCAGCATTCAAAACATGAAGATCATGGCATCTGGTCCTATCACTTCATGGGAAAAAAAACAGGGAAAATGTGGAAACAGTATCAGATTTCATTTCTTGAGTTCTAAAACCACTGTGGACAGTGACTGCAGCCACAAAATTAAAAGATGCTTGCTCCTTGGAAGAATAACCTAGACAGTGTATTAAAAAGCAGAAGCATCACTTTGCCAACAAAGGTCTGTATAATCAAGGATATGGTTTTTCCAGTAGTCTTGTACAGATGTGAGAATTGGACATAAAAAAGGCTGAGCACCAAAGAATTGATGCCTTCCAGGTGTGGTGCTGGTGAAGAGCAATATCAAATCAGTCAATCCTAAAGGAAATCAATCCTTTGAATATTTGAATATCCTTGAATATTTATAAATATAAATAATCCTTGAATATTTGTTAGAAGGACTGATGCTGAAGCTGAAGCTCTGATACTTGGCCACCTGATGCAAAGAGCCAACATATTGGAAAAGAGCCTGATGCTGGAATAGACTGAGGGCAAAAGGCTCAGAGGGTGGCAGAGGATGAGATGGTTTGATGGCATCACTGACTCAATGTGCACGAACTTGGGCAAACTCTGGGAGATGGTGAGGAACAGGGAGGCCTGGCATGCTGCAGTCATGGGGTCGCAAAGAGTCAGACACAACTTAGTGACTGAACAACTACAAATGAGAAAACGAAGTTCTATGAAACAATCAGAGTGCTATGAGGACCTATGTCAAGAGAAAATGCTCCTTGAAGAAGTAACTTTTCCACTCATATCGAAAGAGTAGACTTTGTTACATGTGTATTCTCAAAATTCAAGATTAACTTTTTAAAGACTGAAAATAGAATGTGAAACATCTATGTTTGGAATGGATACATGCATTTTGTTAAAACTAGAAGATGGAAAAGGGGGAAAATAAAACAACAGTGGAATACTAATGAAAAGATTTACCCAGCTCATTGACCTTGCAGTTTACATTTTGAAGATTTCTCAGGTTGCAGTGCAGAGCACAGAGGGTAGGTTTATAAGAATGGACATTGTAAGGAGAGCCGGTAGGGTACCAAGATGAGAGTGGTTGTGCATTGCACTGATATCAGAGAAGACAAAGAAACAGCAGTGGAGAGATGGACTCTACTCTGAGCAGTGGAGCATATAAAGGATGAAGTCAAGAGAGGTGTCAAGGTGGACTACCAAAAATTGTCCTGCAGACAATCTACTGAGGGAGGAAATATTGCAAATGGTACGAACAATGAAAGATTAATGCCCAACATACATAAGCAGCTCACCCAGCTCCACATCAAAAATAAATAAATAAACCCAGTTAAAAAATGAGAAGAACTGAATAGACATTTTTCCAAGGAGAGAATTTAGAAGGCCAACAAGCATATGAGATGATGGTCAACATCACTAATCATCAGGGCAATGTAAATCAGAACTGCAAGATACCATTCCATACCCATGAGAACGGCTATCATCAAAAAGAATGCAAGCAACAAGAGTTAGAAAAGGAACATTTTTACATTGTTGGTGGGAATGCAAACTGGTATAGCAATCATGGAAGTGTCTCCAAAAGGTAAAAATAGAACTCATATGATCCAGCAATCCCACTTCTGGATATATACACCCCAAAAACAAAAACACAATTTCAAAATGCCCCAATGTTCATTGCTTTATTATTTATAACTGCCAAGATATGAAAGAAACCTAAAAGCAAGCAACATAAAGCATCCCTCAACAGATGAATGGGTAAAGACTTTACAGACAGACACACACACACAGTGGAATGCGGCTCAACCATAAAACAGAATGAAATTTTGCCACTTGCAGCGACAAGGATGGACTTGGAGCCACTATGCTAAGTGAAGTGAGATAAATAAAGACAAATACGGCATGATATCACTTTAATGTGGAATCTAAAAAAAATACAAAAAACTGGTGAATATAACAAAAAAAGAAGCAGGTTCACGGATACAGAGAACAAACCAGTGGTTACCAGTAGAGAGAGGGAAGAGAGAGGGACAAGACAATTAAGAGGCACGATTATGTATAAAATAGGCTACAAGGATGGAATGGGGAATAGAGTCAATATTTTAAAATAACTATAAATGGAGTATAATCTTTAAAAATTGTGAATCACTCTATTGTACACCTGTAAATTATATGGGTTTCTCAGGTGACACCAGTGAAAATGAATTTTCCTGCCAATGCAGGAGATGTGAGAGACACAGGTTCAATCCCTGGGCCGGGAAGATCCCCTGGAGAAAGGCATGGCAATCCACTCCAGTATTCTTGCCTGGAGAATCCCATGGACAGAGGGGCCTGGCGGGCTACAGTCCACAGATTTGCAAAACACTGAAGCCACTTACATGCACAGCTTATATAATATTGTACAGAACTATACTTCAATAAAAATAAATTAGGAAAATAAAATGAATTTTATGTTGTCTATGGAAAAAAAAGAACTGTCTTGCAGAAAGATGCCCACAAATCCACAGATTGAAGTGACTTAGCATGCACAACTTATATAATATTGTACAGAACTATACCTCAATAAAAATAAATACAAAAGCAAATACATAAAAATAATCAGAAAAATAAAATGAATTTTATGTTGTCTATGAATAAAAGAACTCTCTTCCAGAAAGATTCCCACAAATCCATGCTACTTCAGAGAGCAAAGTATGAAATGAAGAAAATCGTTATAGCAACTTACACAATACCTATATTGTACAGCTTCAATCAGCAGAGTTCAAAATACCAACCACATAACACTTACCACAAAGCACTAAGTTACTTGTATTCTATGATGTGCCCACTGTAAAGCAAAGACTTCAAATCTTTTTTTTTTTTTACACCATTCAAATTACTTCATGCTATCTTCCTTAAGAGAAAATATAACTTGAAACCATAACTGAGTCAGTTCAACTGCTTCTTGGAGGAAGGCCTGGCACAATGTTTGAATTCTCCAGCATAAGGATACTTTCCAGAATGCCAAGTTGGGGTTGATTGCCAAGGTTCTGCAGCATGCCTCAATGAACATAAATCACCATGTCTCACCAGTGAAGGCTCAGATCATAGTGCTGAAAATATGTTTCTTCACAAGATGCCAGGTGGCCCAGCAGCCGCCGTCCTGCCTATTCATGAACCACTTCAGTGCAGAATAGAACAAGGTACATATTGACGAAGACATCGTTGCTGTTATTATTGGAGTCATGACACTCTACAACTTCTATCTGATGATTTGTAAGTTCTGTGACTCATAAGCTTTCGATGAGGAACAGTTTAGACCCTTAATTATAAAGTCATTTACATGGAATTTTTGGCTAAATGCATACAGCTACATTATAGCTTCCAATCTTGAAAAATCCTTGATTCTGCAGATTCCAAGATGATATTGCTTTCTCAATGAGACCTACCCCATTTAACCTTTTAAAAAGTGCAGCCTTCCCTCCATGCTCTGCTTTTCCTATTTTTTTTCCATAGTACTGATCACTTTCTAATATACCATATACCTTGCTTGTTACACTCATTGTTTGTTGTCTGTTGTCCTGCATTAAGAGGGAAGGACAGATATCTTATTTTTGTTTACTGCTGCTGCTGCTGCTAAGTCGCTTCAGTCGTGTCCAACTCTATGCGACCCCATCGACGTCAGCCCACCAGGCTCCTCTGTCCCTGGGATTCTCCAGGTAAGAATACTGGAGTGGGTTGCCATTTCCTTCTCCAATGCATGAAAGTGAAAGTGAAGTCGCTCAGTCGTGTCCAACTCCTAGGGACCCCATGGACTGCAGCCCACCAGGCTCCTCCATCCATGGGATTCCCAGGCAAGAGTACTGGAGTGGGTTGCCATTATGTCCCAAATGTCTGGCACATATTTGGTGCTCATCAATTATCTGCCGAATGAGTGAATTTTTGGTAGATGAAATTGCAGGATTAACTCTGTGGAGTATAATTACATTACTTCCTTGGTGAAAAATACTTTCACGACATTCCGCCACCTATGGGATTTGGTCCAACACTTTAGATCTGTCACTGGGCTGTAAACTGTATCTTCCAGTTCCTATCTTTCCCTTATAGTCACCCAGTGTCTAATCATAGCAAGGTAATAGCCATGTTCTTTCACATAGCATTGCCCCTACCAAGCAAGTCTTTCTCTCTGTATTATTATATGGCAAAAATAAGGCATAACAAACTACCTCAAAACCCAGTATAGTGGTTTACAGAAACACACAGTTTTGTTTTCCTTTTATGCATTGTGTGCGCAACTTGGTGTTAGGCAAGACTCAGCTGGGATCTACCAGGGTTTGCTCCAAGCTATAGATTAGAAATTAGGTCAGCTCCAGGTGTTTCCTCATTCTCCTAAGCCAGCAGTTACCCAGAGTATGGTCTCCTCCTGGAAAATTACTGTCTATAAGTTGTTACCCTGGATCACAGCAGCACATTTAAAGACTCTGCTTGCATCACGACCACTAAGTTCATAAGGCAAAAACAAAGCATATGGTCAAACCCAGTATCAATGTGGGAGAGAAATATGCTCTACCCAAAGCGGGAGAAGTAGAGAAGTGAATGTTTTATGATTAACCATCAGATCTTACACATTCTTACTTTTTGATCTATCCATCAAGACCCAGAACAAGTGTTGACTACTCTATGAACTTTCGCCAGTTCAGTAGGCAGTCAGATTTCCCATTCTCATGATTCCAGTGTATTCTGCTATACCTATGTCATTATAGTTTACAGGTCTGACTCCCCTATTGGACTTTATGCTTCTAAAGAGCAGAAGCAGTTTATTAAGATTTATTTTCCTAGTATCTACCATGGCTGCATGCTAAGTTGCTTCAGTCATGTCTGACTCATTGTGACCCTGTGGACCATAGCCCACCAGGTTTCTCTGTCCACGGGATTCTTCAGGCAAGAATACTGGAGTAGGTTTCCATGCCCTCCTCTAGGGGATCTTCCCGACCCAGGGATCAAACTGGTGTCTCCAGCATCTCCTGCACTGGCAGGCAGGTTCTTTACCACTAGTGCCACCTGGGAAGCACAGATATCTACCAAGGAACCCAGAAAATTATAACCTAAGAATGTTAGTTGCCTATAAATGGAGTGGATGGTCCCATTAAAAAAATCAACCTATGTAGATTCCATTACTAATTTCCTGTTCAAATAGGGTGGTTTCATATCATTCTTGCTGCACTGCATGCATCATATCTAGGAAGTGTTCCCATTTAAAACTGGGTAGAAGCAGATTATTTGAAATTTTAAATCTCACTGTGAAAACATTGTATTGTATGCTAAAGTGTTCAATATAATTCTCCAAATGCTTTTCTACAGGAAGGAATGAAAATATTCCTGGCCAAGGATTTATATTGAATAATTAGAGCCTCAGCAGAAAGGAATTCTTGACAGTCAGAATAAAGTATTCTTAGTTTTCTCTCAAACTTGTACCACAAAAACACTCAGTGTTTTTATTGTACATATAGGGTCAATTGACAAATGCCTGGATTTGTTTTAGAGGAGTCTCCATTTATTCATCTATCCATCTTTTTATTCATATGACTTTACTTGTTTTGAACTAAGCTTTGTCTCATGTAACTGCACTCACAACCCAGTTTAGAACTCAAAGTTTATCGTTTCTATTATACCCTTGCCAATATCCCCCAAGACTATTTTCCTTGACTTTTTATTGAATTCATTTAAACAGAGGCTGGATGAACTCAAGTACTAATTTCCATTGTACCTCTTTGAAGCAGCTAAACATCACTTTGTTGAACTAGAAGCGTCAACTCCCATTCCATCTATCTCCAAAGCCAACCTGCTATTGACTTTTAAGATCTATATGTCCAATATCCAATTAATTTTTAAACCATCTTGTATAATGGCTGTCAAGCAATTTTTATCTATGGAGAAAATGATGTGACCTTGGGATTATAATCTATAACATCACTAGGGCACTGCTTATCTTTATCAACTGAATGCCTGATAATTATAAAAATGAGTACTAGTTGATAGGATTTTATATGTAATGTCTTCTGAGTAATCAGGTTTTCAAATTTTTATGGTAAAATTTTAGTTTCTTTCCTTCCAAAAGAGCCAGACATGTAGATAGGAGTTATCAGATTCAAAATTGGTAAATAAGAAATCAATCACTTTTTTGATGCAAAGAATGACAAATAAATTTCTAACATAGGAATTGTAAATATTTTCAGAGCCAGAAGATGCCAGGCAGGCAAGATGTAAAAAAATAGTAATGGCTGAAACTGAATAACTAAAGTGTTCCCATCTCATCTATAAGCATTCCAGTTCAACAGATCATATCAGCCTACTAATTCTGGTTCAGAGAATTTGACTCTATGAAGTACAGGAGCCCTGAACAATAGAAAATCTCTTACAAGAAGTCAATAAGCATATGAATGTAGTTTGAAACAAGCCCTCCTGCACCATATGTTTAGTATTGGCTTATCAATGCTAAGATTTCCCACATTAGAGACTCATCTGCTTAAGGTTTTTTATCTTATGCTCCAAATATATATGATAATGGAAGGGAGAATTAGTCATGATTCCTTGCATTATAAGAGACCCAGTTAAAATTCCCATAAACAAAAAGCATACTTTTGTCTTGTAGATGCTTTAGAAATTCACTAAACAAGGGAAAGAAAAGAAAAAGAAAAAAGTGTTAAAACCAGATTCAGGGACTCCATTTGGGGATTCAATGCTATCAGGAAATTCTCTCTTGCTTTCTGTCTTCTTATTTTTCCCCATCTTCTCTTTCCATTTATCTTTCATTTTCTTTACATGTTAGTCCCATTCTCTTCTGCAGACAAGTCTTAACAATGTCCAGCAACCTCACCTTATCAGTACTCAAGAAAGAGAGTGATTTTTCCCCCTATTATCCATGTATTAACAATAGGAAATCTCTTATAAGAAGTCAACAAGTATATAAGAAAGCTTGCTAGGAGACAAAAAAACAATACTGACAGTCTACCACATATAGATGCTTATCAAGCAGGTGCATCTCAATGTGCGTAAGTAAATTAATTAAAGCCTTTCTTAAGAAAAGGGAAAACAGAGTCCCTAAAGACAGGAGACAGAACCATTATACTAGTCAAGACTATTGACACTGCAGTTAGAGTTCCTAAGCTAGAATCCTAGGGCTACATGTGCTAGATTTTGTGACCTTGGGTAACTTCCTTAAACTTCCTAAAGTTCAATTTTTCCTACTTTAAAATGGGATTAACTCTTAAAATCTGTATCTTCTTCCTGTAAAATTGAAATAATGTCAGGATTCTTGTCACTTAACAGAATGTGCATGCTCAGTAGCTTTAGTCATGTCTGACTCTTTGCTATCCGCTCCTCTGTCCATGGGATCCTCCTCTGTCCATGGGATCCTCTTCTATCCGTGGGATCCTCCTCTGTCCATGGGATCCATGGGCTCCTCTTCTCCAGGCAAGAATACTGGAGTGGGTTGCCATTTCCTTCTCCAGGGGATCTTCCCGACCCAGGGGTTGAACCTGCATCTTTGATGGCCCCTGCATTGGCTGGCAGGTTCTTTACCACTAGTGCCACCTGGGAAGCCCCATAATACTAGAGTGGGTTGTAATTTCCTCCTATAGGGGATCTTCCAAACCCAGGGATCAAACCCGTGTTTCCTACATTGGCAGACAGATTCTTTACCACTGAGCTATGAGAGAAGCCCTTAACACAGAATAGGCACTCAATAAACATCGGATAAATGATTGAGTCAATGAATGGATAAACAAAGAGTGCTTAGTATCATAAGATTATTTCAAAGATTTTGCTTAGCACAGAGGGCATGTGTTAGATCTTCAATAAACATTATTCATAAAGCTATAATGATCTGACCAAGTGAAAGGAGAATGAAAGAAGATCCCACTAGGAGGCCAGGGTAAAAGAAACGGAAAACTAAGGCTTGACGGTAAAGGGATGGATTTTATAGTATTGTTCCTTTCAGGTTAACTGCAATGAATAGAGGCATACTCATGTATTCATCTAATTTTTAAAGTCATCTGTGTAACTATAGTATAGCTCATATGCCAAAACATTTTTGTTTTGTTTGTTCAGTCATTAAGTCAAGTCCAATTCTATGCAACCGCATGGACTGCAGCCTGCCAGGCTCTCTGTCCATGGGGATTTTCCAGGCAAGAATACTGGAGTGGACCGACATTTCCTTCTCCAGGGGATCTTCTTGGACTGGGGTTTGAACCCATGTCTTTTACTTTGGCTGGTGGATTCTTTATCACTGACCCACCAAGGAAGCCCCTGCCAAAACATATAGTTATCAAAATGATAGTTGTATTTGTTCTTAGCTACATATTGCCAATCAAGCTGTAATTCCCATATGTTAGCTGTGTTGATGTCATACCAAATAGTGAAGAAAGTTAAAAAATATTCAGAGGAACTTCTGGATATTCCCAAACATCTGGTTATTTGTCATCACGAGCACAAAATAGCCATATATTTTCATCAAAAGCTTTGAGATTAAGCAGCAGTATATAATGAATATCTAAAAGGAATTTTCTTTTTATTAATAATTTCTCTCTAGTGATTATGATGGTTTCAGTTTCACAGAATTCTATGTTTGTTTTATTGCTGGATATAAAAACATCATGTATTGTAAATATATGCCATAAAGTTTTCCAGACAGTTGGGATTAATTTATGTTGCTCTATCTGTGTGCCTTCTGTGACATTCATTTCATTCAAGATGGCGTCCATGGAGGAACAGCCAGGTTATCAACTCACTGTGGTGACTGTGAATTGCTACTGTGACAGGAGCTCTATAAATATTAATATCAGCTTCTTAATACCTGACTTAATATTAATTGAGATAAATATATAACCCTAAGGACAAACATAATGCTAAATGAGGTCATAAATGCAACAATTATGGATTGTTTGTTTGCCTTGGATATTCCTCCTTGGTGAAACAATTAAATGCTACATTTTCCTACTAAGATTTCAGTTTATAGTTCTCAATTAATAAATAAAGTCCTTAGAAAATACAATTATTTTTTCACAAAAACATGCACACTTCAACATGGATATATAATAAATTTTGAGTAAATACATTTGATTATTGGATCCATATGAAAACTTATTTGTGCCCTTCCTGGGCTTGCTCAGTCCTGACTTTCTCTCTTTCTCTGCTAAGCTCTGTGTCACAGAGACTGAATCCTACAAACTGCATTTCCCAGCCATCTGACCAAGCTGGCTTTTCTTGCATTTAGCCAGTGGAAGTTCCTGGCAATAGTTTGGAGGATGGCAGGAAAGGAGAGGGTAGCATGAGGCACCATCTCTGACAGCTGTATATTTGCTGTGGCTCCAGCTTCTATTTGGAAAAATGTTTATCACTATTCCAACTTCCATTGGGTAGCTCCAGGACTTTAGTAAAATCTTTTCCTCTCTCACTCCTTCCAGCCTGGGACTGAAGGTAGTCTTTTTTTTTATTGCTAATCTCTTGATTACCTCACCAACTCTGATTTATTTATCATCAATTTGCTACATTAATTTCTCTCTGTTTTAAAAGGTTTCTACTTTCCTACCTAGACCTAGACTGAAACACCAATTATCATTTGCCTAGTTGTTAAGTAGAGAATAAATCATTTCTAATCAACTAACTAATATGTATTCAGAGTAGTCAGTGATTCTGATCATTAAAAACAATTCCTTGGACCAACCTAGTTAGATGAAAATGGGGAAGTAAGACTTGTAAATGCCAGCACATGGCCTGCAGCCACAGTCATGGTTCTACTAAGGGATTATGCTCCCCAGACTTAACCAGAAAGCACTGGATAAAATTGCAATTGCAGAAGGTAATGTGTATACGTGTATAAAGTAGATGAAGTGTGTGGTTTGGGGAAAGGCACTCTAACTCACATCCTCAGGGATGAATAAACCAAATAATGACCTAATGAAACCCAAAGGACATTCTTTTCCCAAGATTTTGCATAAATCAAGTCAAGGGGGAAAAAAGTTTAACTGGCAAATTCCCAGGAAGGAGGAAGGCTGGAGTGAGGAAGAAACTAAATGTGAGAACTTTGAACGCATTTGTATTCCTCCAGTCCCTTCTATAGTTCCTTGAATGGGCACTGTCTAGACTGGTATGTTCTACTTAAATCTGTTTAATTGTGCCATTTAATTTCCTTATCCTTCCAGTCCTTCTGATTTTTGATATAATAATTGATAATTTCTCTCCTTTATGTAGAGAAGTTGTTATCCTATTAATATTTTGAAAATACTCTTCAGATGACTAGCTAAACTGACAGAATAAACAAGGAGACAGCTCTAGGTTGTCATGATTTAGTTAATTTACCAAACTTTATTTTCCCCTTGATAAGACACAAGTGTAATAAATATCATTTCTCGGGAAAATGCAGACATAGTTCAAAAATGGTGGCAGATATGCTAAACACACAACTCTTTTAAGCTAGACATGTAATTACTAGCAACTGTTCCTGGTTTAATATTTTAGAAAACATGTATTTATATTTATTGAACCTGACCTATGCAACAGTTATGAGGAGATTAGAGTGTATACTTTTAGAGCAATAAGTAACATGTCTGGAACATGGGAATAAAGAAAGAAGAGGAGAAATATGTAATGGAATCAAGATTTAGGCAGGGATCAGGTAATGTAGAGCTCATAACTGACTACAAGTCTTTGTCTATATTCTGAGGGATTGGCAAGCCCACTGGAACATTTCAAGCAAGGCAATGATATGATCCGTTTTTTTTTTTTTTAAAGATCATTTTGATTATTCTGTGATAAGTGAATTAAAGAGAAGCATGAAAGCATTTACTAGACATTTGCAATAAATCCAGGTGAAAAAAGATGGTGATTCAGACTAGGATGAGAGCAGAGGGTATGGTGAGAAGTAGTTAGATTGTTGTATGGATCAAACAGATATGTAAAACTTATGCCAGAGTACATGGAATAATAATGATGATGATGATGATAGCAGTCATAACAATAATGTGTGTGTGTGTGTGTGTTAGTCACTAAGTTAGTTGTGCCTGACTCTTTGCCATTCCATGGACTGTAGCCTGCCAGGCTCCTCTGTCCTTGGGATTCTCCAGGCAAGAATACTAGAGTGGGTTGCCATTCCCTCCTCCAGAGGATCTTCCCGACCCAGGAATCAAACCTGGATCTCTCACATTGCAGGCAGATTCTTTACTGACTGAGCTTCCAGAAAAGTCCATAGTAATAATAATACCTAGCAATCATGTTAGCTTTCAGAATTTGAATTTTTCTTCATCTCTCCACTTCAATTCATTGTACTATGAACATTTGATTTGTATCTCATTGATATCATTTCCTAGATCATTAAAGTTTGCAGCTTCTAATTTAAGAAATAATACTTTTATCTCCTATTCCTCGATGTCCATTAAGATAATGTTAAAAGAATCAAAATGGTAATCCTACAGCCACAAACATAATAGAAAATGGGACATCAGGAGATCAAAGTTTCTGAATCACCTCTGCTGCTGCTGCTGCTGCTGCTAATACCTCTAGAAGATGGCAAACAAATGAACTGATGAAACCCAGAGAGGGCTACAGCCCAGAGCTCCTGACAAGTAACCTCAGAGGGTTGGAGAGAGAAGGGGTCTAAAAGCAAAGAAAAACCTGCTTCCTATTTATGCAGTCATCCTCCTCTATCCCTCACCCAGAAGCTAGGCTTTAACAACCAATAAATACATACAACAAAACCAACAATCAAAGGACAATTATTTTTTAAATAACCTGAGCTGCCTAGAGAGAAATGAGGCAACTAGTATATTCTGACATTAAGGAAGTCTAGTCATGACTGGCGTCCAGTTCTGTTGGCCATTTGGCAAAAGCTGCCTGTTAATAAAATCCATTTTGAATAGCATGAGTGGTATCAGCCCGCATTTTATTGTATCATTTTGAAATATGAAAGGAAATGGAGGTAATGCAAGAAATGGAAGGGTAATTTATTCTTAGAAAGATTTATGTATGTATGTGTGCATGTATATACTTCATAAAAGAATCACATGACTTGTCAAAGTGTGGATCACAGGAAAATAAATAATTACACAAAACTTAATGTACTTCTGACAAAAGATAAGAAAGATAAAGTTAGAGGAAGATAAAGTCAAAGGAATTCCTCAAATACATATTAATAATGTATAACCATGAGAAATATGAGAGAAAAGATAAAATTATATAGTATCCATTTAAGACAGTACGGAACTAATTAGAACTCTGAGAAGGGAGCACAAGAGGAAGACTAGAGGAAAAATATTAAAAAACAAACAAAAGCCAAAAAATGTTTCTGGAGTTAAAGGAGATATATTCAAACAAAAGAAGCTTGACAAATATTGCACAAATTTGGGAAAAGTAATGTTTTTAGATGTGCCACTGCAAACTCATAGTAAATAGGAGTGTTTCGTGTATCTAGTGCCACCTGAAAGAGCACCTCAAAACTTAGTGGCTTCAAACAAGCAGCATTCGTTTTAATCACAAATCTGCAGTCTGGGCTGGCCTTAGCTCATCAGTCCATGGGGTCACAGAGAGTCAGACACTACTGAGCGACTGAAAACAGCAGCTCATACCTGTTCTGGTTGGCTACTGGGATAGCTCAAAGGCTGGGGCTGAACTACTTTGAAAGCTCACTCACATCCTGAAAGATTGGGAAAGAAAGATCTGGCCTGAAAAGTTGGGTCTCCTATCTCCATGTGATCTCTTCAGGACAGCTAGACTTCTTCCTTGTTAGCTTAGGGTTCTCAGGGCACATTTCCTGCGAGAGTTCCCCAGGCTTGATCACCTTGTTTTTCTAATGAATCTTTATTTCAGAAGTTAGATTTGTAGAAAAAAAAAACACAAAAGTGCTAAGATAGCACAGAGAGCCCCATCTACCTTGCAACCAGCTTACCCTATTGTTGACATCCTGCATTGATCTGATACCATTGTCATAACTCATCAATCAATATTGGTACATTATTATTAACTAACCTCCATACTTTGTTCAAATTTCATTATTTTTTTCCTAGTGTCTTTTGAGATTACTGGTCAGGTATTTTGCAGAATGTCCTTCAATTTGCTTTTAGTAGATGTGTTTTCTCATGTTAACACATTATGCTTGTTTCAGGAGGATAATCACAGAGATGAAATGCTCTTCTAAATAAAACATAGAATCACTGATGAAGTTAGTCTTATTCATTGGGCTAAAGTACTGTATGCTGGATTACCCTATTGTAAAGTTATACTTACCTCTTTTCTAGACTACATTATTTGGAAGCAAGTGAAAAAGCATAGCCCGTGCTTGAGGAGTGAGGAGTTATGTTCTACTTCTTTGAGGGAGTAGTAACTATATACATCATTTGGAATTCTTCTTTATGGAAGATTTATCTCTTCTCTCTCATTCAGTTTTCAATCAGATCTGTCTGGATTCATCGATATTTATTTTATACTTTGTTATAATTCAATACTCCGTTATTAGTTATCTATCTCACTGCTCAAATTGTTTCAGCATCAGTCATTAGCAGTATGTCCTTTCTGACACAAGATGCTCTAGGCTAATCTTGTTTATGTCCTAGTCCTAGATTCAGCCATTTCTCAAAACTTTCTAAATTTTATTGAAGAATGGGGTTGTAAACTAATATCTGGACAGTGAGTAAGCTCGTGCTTTTTTAGGTCCTCCCAGTAAATTGAGGAAATACATGCATGTACATTAAAGCATGGACACATACACATGTCTATCTATTTATATATCCATCAGCATTTATATTAAGCTAAACCAGAGTCTAAATACTTTGGGTTTAATTCTAGCTTTCTCCTATTGTTTATCTGAACTTCTCATTGGCTCAGCTGGTAAAGAATCAGCCCACAATGAGGGAGACCTGGGTTCAATCCCTGGTTGGGAAGATCCCCTGGAGAAGGGAATAGCTACCCACTCCAGCCTTCTGGCCTGGAGAATTCCATGGACTGTATAGTCTATGGAGTCACAAAGAGCCGGACACGACTGAGCGATTTTTACTTTCTCACTCCAACAGTAAATACACCTGACTTCTATCATCTGCCATCTATTTACTTATTGTTTATTCCAGTATAGATGTAAAATGGCTTCATAATTATTAATATGCACTTTTTTGAGAAACAGTTTTACCAACTAGAGTGTAATGTTCACATACAGTTCCTTTGTGTTTAGTTTTACATTTTCCAGTCATTTCCAAAGTTATGTAGGTAGGCTATAACCTCTTTTTCTTCACTCCCTTCAGTTAGATTACAGCATGTATTTGTAATATATTTAGATTATTTTGTCACATTATATATATTCCATCCTGAGATCCTGTGGCCTTTTTTTAAATTTACATATATTAAAGTTTACTGTTTATGTTGTAAAGTTCTATGGGGTTATATTTTCTCAGCTCTAAAATATCTTGTGTGCTTCATCTAGTCCTATTCAACCCTCTCCCTTCTCCATGCTCTGGCAACATAGATCTGTCTTCCACCTCTGTAGTCTTCCCTTCTCCAGTACATCATATACATGTAATAATACAGCATGCAGTCTTAAAAGACTGGTTTCTTTTACTTAGAAATATGCATTTAAGCTTCAAACATATTGTTCTGTAAATGGACAGCTTTATTTCTTGATCATGAAGTATTCTATAATATAAACCTAGAACAATTTGTTTATCCATTATCCTATTGAAGGATGTCTTGATTGGTTCCAGTTTGAGTATCTATCACTTTTTTCAAGCTAGTCTGGGAAGTTATATAATGTCACCTATGCTATATACATTCTTCTCATCAAAAGCAAGTCACTAACATCAGCTTGTATCAAGTGGAGACGGATTAAATTCTACATCTTACAGAAAGAATATCAAAGTTGTGGATATGTTTTAAAATCACCTCAAAAAGTAAAGGAAAAAAAATCCTCTCTTCAGGGATTTTTTAATTCTCCAAACACAGTTGTAAATGTTGTACTTGTTTTCTATTACTGTGCAACAAATTCCCACACATTTAGTTGCTTAAAACAATACCAGTTTTTTAGTTCACCATTTATGATCTTGAAGTCTATAGGTCAGAAAACTAGCACAGTGTAATTAGGTTTTCTGCTTAGGGTCTCATACGAGACAGAAATCAAAGTGTCACTGTTGCAAGACTAAGTTCTAATCTGACTTCCATGCGAAATAATCCCCTTCTAGGATCATTCAAGATTTTGGCTAGATTTGTTTCCTTATACCCATAGTACTAAGGTTTTCTTGCTAACTGTCAGCAAGGCACTGTTCTCAGTTCCTGGAGGATAACCCCTCTCATTGATGTTTCACAGCACAGCTGTTTATCTTTCCAAGTCAACAGATTTTAATCTCTTTGACTTCTTTCTCTGACTCCTCTGTATGTAAAATTAATACCCAAATTTAAAGGGCTCATGTAGACCTCTTCCTTTCTTAAAGTCCATGGTGTCATATAATACAATCTAATGATAGGACTACAGTCCATGATATTTACACTGTGAAGATTATCCAAAGTCTGCACACAAGGAAGTAGGAATTTGGGGTCATCTTATAATTCTGCCTACCATAACCATGGTCAAATTTAAAATAGATGACATATTTGACCACTTACTGGAGTTTCATGATGGAGAATTCATTTGAGCATGCTTTCTTGAGTGGCAGAGTAGAAATCTATTTGAAATAAAGTACTGCAGTATGCATGGGGCACAGTGCATATAATTAAAATAGTATCAAAACTATATTTGTTTTCCACTTTTAGGCTTAACTGTCAGATAAAGCTTGGAAGCTTTGTCATAATGGCAGAATAGAATCTAAAGTGGAAGTGAAAGTCACTCAGTCATGTCTGACTCTTTCCAACCCCATGGACTATACAGTCCATAGCATTCTCTAGGCCAGAGTACTGGAGTGGGTAGCCTTCCCCTTCTCCAGGGGATCTTCCCAAACCAGGGATCAAACCCAGGTCTCCTGCATTGCAGGTGGATTCTTTACCAACTGAACTATAAAGAAGCCTAAAATAGAATCTAAATGTCACCAGTATTGGCAATGCAAAAGTCAAAGTATAGTTCGTCAAGTTAGTGGACAGAAAGATGATAAGTGAAGGAATCATTATGGGTATTACTATACTTGGGACTTCCCTGTATATAGATTGGCAGGCTCAGAAAAGAATCTGTCTGCCAATGCAGATGACATGGGTTCAAATCCAGGGTCAGGAAGATCCTCTGGAGAAGCAAATAGCAACGTACTCCAGTATTCTTGCCTGGGAAATCCTATGGACAGAGGAGCCTGATGGGCTACAGTCCGTGGGTTGCAAAAGAGTCAGACATGACTTCGAAACTAAACATCAATAGCAATTATTATATTTATCTAGTAATCAAGGGGTTCAAACACTGTGTTTGAAAAACAATTACACCCAGGAATTCATGCATGTGTGTGTATATATATATATATATATATATATATATCATAAAGATGCCACCAGAATGCTACTAGAGCTCATCAATAAATTCAGGATACAAAATTAATATAGAGAAATAGCTTACATTTCTATACATTTATTCTAACAATGAATGATCAGAAAGAGAGTGAAAAAGCTCGCTTAAAATTCAACATTCAAAAAACTAAGATCATGGCATCTGGTCTCATCACCTCATGGCAAATAGAAGGGTTAAAAGTGGAAACAGTGACAGATTTTATTTTCTTGGGCTCCAAAATCATTGTGGATGGTGACTGCAGCCATGAAATTAAAAAACACTCACTCCCTAGAAGTAAAACTATGACAAACCTAGACAGCAGAGACATGACTTTATCAACAAAGTGCATATAGTCAAAGCTATAGTTTTTCCAGTATTCATGTATGGATCTGAGAGTTGGACAACAAAGAAGGCTAAGCATTAGAGAACTGATGGTTTTGAACTGTGGTGCCAGAAAAGACTCTTGAGAATCTTTTGGATGGCAGGGAGATCAAAACAGTCAATCCTAAAGGAAATTAATCCTGTATATCCATTAGAAGAACTGATATTGAAGCTGAAGCTCCAATACTTTGGTCACTTGATGTGAACAGCTGACTCAATGGAAAAGACCCTGATATTGGAAAAGATTGAGCCCAAGAGGAGAAGAGAGTGACATAGGATGAGATGGTTGGATGGCATCACTGACTCAATGGATATAAGTTTGAGCAAACTCAGGGAGATAGTAAAGGACATGGAAGTCTGGCATGCTGCAGTTCATGGAGTCTCAAGGAGTTGGGCATGACTTAATGACTGAACAACAATCTGAAAAAGAAATTAAGAAAACAATCCCATTTGCTGTCACATCAAAAGAATGAAATACCTAGGAATAAACCTATCTAAGGAGGTAAAAGACTTGTGTTTACAAAATTATACAGATGGAAAAATATGCCCTCTTCTTGGATTGGAAGAATCAATATTGTTAAAATGATCATACTAATCAAGGCAATGTAAAGGTTCAAAGCAATCCCTATCAAAATGCCAATGGCATTTTTCACAGAACCAGAACCAATAACTTTTAAACTTGTATGGAAGCACAAAAGAGTCTAAATAACTAAAACAATCTTCAGGAAGAACAGACATATAGGAATTAGGCTCCCTAACTTCAGGTCTTACTACAAAGCTACACTAATCAAAACAGTATGGTATTGGTACAAAAGCAGTCACACAGATCAATGGAACAGGATAGATAAATGCATGCTGCTGCTGCTGCTGCTGCTAAGTCGCTTCAGTCGTGTCCGTCTCTGTGCAACCCCAGAGACGGCAGCCCACCAGGCTCTCTCGTCCCTGGGATTCTCCAGGCAAGAACATTGGAGTGGGTTGCCATTTCCTTTTCCAATGCACGAAAGTGAAAAGTGAAAGGGAAGTCGCTCAGTCGTGTCTGACTCCTAGTGACCCCATGGACTGCAGCCTACCGGGCTCCTCCGTCCATGGGATTTTCCAGGCAAGAGTACTGGAGTGGGGTGCCATTGCCTTCTCCAAATAAATGCATGCAGTTATGGTCAATTAATCTAGGACAAAGGAGACAAGAATATGCAATAGAGAAAAGACAGTCTTTTCAATAAGTAGTGCTGGGAAAACTGTACAGCTACATGTAAACGAATAAAATTAGAACACTCCTTACCATCATGTAAAAAAAATAAACTCAAAGTGGATTAAAGACCTAAATCTAAGACTGGATGCTGTAAAACTTCTAAAGGAAAACATAGGCAGAACACTCTTTGACATAAATCACAGCATTATTTTTCTGAATCCATCTCCTAACACAAAGGAAACAAAAGCAATTAAACAAAGGGGCCTAATGAAACCTTAAAGTTTTTGCACAGAAAAAGAAACCATCAACCAAGGGAAAAGACAGTCTACTGAATGGGAGAAAGTATTTGCAAATGATATGACTGATGAGGGATTAATAGCCAACGTATGTAAACAGCTCATGCAGCTCAACATTAGAAAAAGAAAAACAGCCTGATTTAAAAATGGGTAGAGTAACTGAATGGACAGTTTTCCAAAGAGGAAATGCAGATGGCCAACAGGCACAGGAAAAGATGTTCCACATTGCTAATCATCAGGGGAATGCAAATCAAAATCACAATGAGATATCACCTCTCACCGTCAGAATGGCTATAATCAAAAAGAACCCAAATTACATGTGTTGGTGAAGATGTGGAGAAAAGGGAACTCTGTATACACTGTTGCTATGAATGTGAACTGAGGTATGTAAAGTGGAATGTAAACTGTGGAAAACGATATGGAGTTTTCTCAGGAAAAGAAAAGTAGAACTACTAAATGACCCAGCCGTTCCACTCCTCGGTATCCTGACTATATATCTGAAAACAAAAACAGTGATTCAAAAGATACATGCACCTCAGTGTTCATAGCAGCATTATGTATAATTGCCAAGGTATGAAAGAAACCTAGATGTTCGTCAACAGATGAATGTGAAAAGAAGATGTGGTATATGCAATGGAATATTACTCAGTCATAAAAAGAACAAGATTTTGCCATTTGCAGCAACATGGATGGACTTGGAGGGCATTATGTCAAGTGAAATACATGAAATAAATACAAACACCGTATGATATTGCTTATATGTGAAATCTAAAGAATTCAACAAACCAGTGAATATAACAAAAAAAAAAGAAGACTCACAGATGTAGAGAACAAACTAGTAGTTTCCAGTGGGGAGAGGGAAGGAAGGAAAGGCAATATAGAAGTAGGGAAGTAAGAGCTACAAATTTGTAGCTGTAAAATAAGCTACAAGGATATATTGTACAGCACTGGAATATAGTCAATATTTTATAATAACTATAAATGAGTATAACCTTTAAATCTGTGAATCACTGTATTGTACATATATAAGATACAATATTGTATAGCAACTATGCTTCAATTAAAAATGAAGTAAATAAATATAGTATTCTAGTCATTACCAAAAAAATAAAAAGTTATTTTATTGAGAAGAGCTGAAAATAAAGCAAATTTTAAGTAGGCTATCTCTTTAAAGGCATGGTATAACAAGCAATAAATTACACCTACTGTGGATAAATTGAGAAATATTAATATGAATATATAATTTAGGGAAAATGGAGAGAACTAAGTTTATCTGAGCATGGAAATCACTAATTATGCTTCTGGTGTTTGTGACTGAGGTGGGGAAAGGTAAGGTAGGGACTATCGCTTTTAATATGCTTATAATATGATAAAGTTTTAATATTTGCATATTACCGTGATAGAAAAATTTTAAAATAAGCTACTAAATGAAAAATATTTGTATATGGAAGTCCTCCATTTTAAGTTGATCAAGACTCATTAATCATCATTTTATTATTATTGTATTACTACTGCTGTTAGTACTGCTTAAATTAGTATTGCTTAAATCTATATAAATTATCAGTACTGCTTAAATCTATATAAATATTCCAAACTGCATTATTAATAAGATTATTTCACAATGTTTCGAAAGCTATGGCAGAAGTTTTACAATTCCATGCTAAAGTTTAGAGATAGTATAGAAACAATAGGCCTTCCCAGGTGTCTCAGTGGTGAAGAATCCACCTGTCAATGCAGGAGACCCAAGAGATGTGAGTTCAATTTCTGACTCCAGGAGAAACTCTAGAGAAAGAAATGGCAACCCACTCCAGTGTTCTTGCCTAGAAAATTCCATGGACAGAGGAGCCTGGTGGGTTACAGTCAATGGGGTCACAGAGAGTTGGATGACGATTGAGTGACTGAGCAGAGCACATAGAAACATTATTGATAGAATCTCCTTGAAGAGCCCACCTTATGTCTTATTTAAAAAAAAATTAAACAAAGACTAATGAACAATAACTTGTCTTTAATGAATCTATGCAACTTTCCAGAACTCAAAAACTGTCCTCTGAGGACAAGTTTGTAGAAAAAAAAAATAGTGTTTAGTTCAATTTCATGGTGAAAAATTGCCTTTATATTTGCTCATCTTCAAGATTTATGATAATTTTCTTGTCCTGTAGTTTCCTTAGAGATCCTAAGCAGTGGTTCAGTTATCTCATGTGTGAATTTCCCCCAGACTTCAATAATTTACCAGAACACCATTTGTCCTATCAGAGATTACATTTAGTCCAACAGACTGTGCTTTTTAATATCCTTAAGGACTTCCGTTCTTTCTTATTAATGCTATTTTCCACTTTTTAATATGAAGACCATCCTTATTCATGTGGGAAATGGAGTAAAAATATGAGAAAAGTAGTTTCATTTTTTCTTTGACATTTATTAATATGATTGGCTATAAGCAATGAATCAACACTTTGCTGCACATCCAAACGTATATGAAATGCAAACTCTACAAAACTATTTCACTGAGTTAGAGGGTGCCACATGATTTGAAATCATTATTTTAATAAAATTATGGGCTATGAGTTACTATTCATTGGAGGGTATTTTATTAAAAACCATTAATAATAAAATCAGTGCATCATCAAATTAACAATTTTTATGTGTATCATTAATTTGGTTAATACTCAAACTGTTCTTTCTAAGACTATATGATTATGGGAAATAAAAACATAATAAAAGTTCTCATGGGAATTAGAAAACTGGTCCAAGTTAACCTATTATAGTTTTGTTTTTACAAGTGTTTTTGCTGTTTGGAGAAGTATAATATGTCACTCATTTTGAGCAAACCTAAACCGATGTTAACCTCCAAATGGAAATGAAGTGTTCTCTCTTAAGGATGTCGGTTTAAACTATATCTCAGCACTGTAAATTGAAGTTTTTTTTTTTCTGATTATTTAACTTGAAGTGCCTAGTAATATTTGTAACAATATTCATAACAAAACTATCCTCTATGACATGTGTCTCATTCACCAGATACTATGCTAAGTGCTTTTCATATATTGTGTTTAATTTAGCACCCTATGAGTACGTGTTATCCTTTTTAAGTACATCAGAAAACTTGGATTTGAGATATTAAACACTGTGCCTTAGGATGTTAAGTTCAGCAATTGACTTTTTTTTTTAAAGCACACTGTTAATAATTATAACTGTCCCACTTAATATACCAACATGTAGTTTGACCTAGATTTAGTGACAAAAGGGCAAATTTATTTATATTATATTTGGTTAAGGAATAGAAGGTAAGCAATCCATGAATGAAGTTGAACTTTTCCACTTAATTATATCTGATAAAAAAATCACAGCTTCATTCTGTCTTAGGTAAAATGATTGACCACCAGGCTTCCCTGGTGGCTCAGACAGTAAAGAATTTGCCTGCAATGCGAGAAACCTAGGTTCAATCCCTGGGTTGGGAAGATCCCCTGGAGAAGGGAAAGATTACCCTTCTAGTATTTTTGCTGGGAGAATTCCATGGACAGGAGTCTGGCAGGCTACAGTCCATGGGGTAGCAGAGTCGATACAACTGAGCAACTTTCACTGTAATCTTTCTGACATCTAATACATAGATCCAAAATGATCACATTAATGATTATTAAGTTATAATTGTTTTATATTTGAAACATCTGTAAATAATTTCAGGGGAATTTCTAAGTCAAAGGTTATGCACAAAAGGATTGAAAATTGATTATCTCTACAGCATCTCCTAATAAAATGCAAATTCAGTTAATAATTAAGATTTATTAATAGTTTTGAGATTTAAACTCCCTCAGACAAATATTCCTTCAAAGCCTTGAAATCTTAGATTATGAATAATGTGGTGGCTAAGTTTTAAACTGATTACCCATTTTCTTAAAGGTAGGTCCCTTCTTTTTCTCTAAATCTCTTCAAAATTTGCCTTTGGAAACCCCACTTATCATTCAGTTTACAGATGATTCTTGTGATGGATAGTTCAGTAACACAAATATCTTTAGAGGCATTGCTTGCATGGATGCACATTTTAAATCCTAACCTCATGTTCTTTCAAGCACTGTGTTTTCTTTTAGAAGACTAGGTACAGAAAAGTTCTATTCAAGCATTTCAATAACACAATATATCTTTAAGAAAAAACTCACCTTTTAGAGATTTCTTTTCTCTCCTCTCTCACTGAATCTTCCCATAATATCCATCTTTCCTCCACTTTCCATCTAAATCACTCAATCACCTATATTAACAAACAAACGACTAGATTTTTCCAGGCAGAAGAAGAAGAGCCCTTGCTTTCCTCCAAAGGGCAGATGCTAAGTTTTCCATCTTTGCTCTTAGGCCACCAAGAGTTCCATTACCTTTAGTATTGGGTACACAAACACAGTCAGGGGCAGGAGAGTATCTAACCTGTAGAAACTTTAACATAATGTGTGAAAAATCAAACCACTCTGCCTCATAGCTGCTTCTCAAAAACAGAAAGTCGCATAGTCCTGTCTGGCTCTTTGAGATCCCATGGATGATAGCCCGCCAGGCTCCTCTGTCCATGGAATTCTCCAGGGAAGAGTCCTGGAGTGAGTTGCCATTTCCTTCTCCAGGGGATCTTCCTGACTCAGGGATTGAACCTGGGTCTCCTGCACTGAAGGCAGATTCTTAACCAACTGAGCTACTAGGGAAGCCCTGCTCCATGTATGGGTTGGCCAAAAGTTTGTTTGGCTTTTTTCATACCATCTTACAGAAAAATTTACATCAACTTTTTTTTGACCAACCTAATATTTGGTATTACTCTTCTATAGTTTTAATTGATGTTAATATCTATACTACAGTTTACATAATAAGCACTTAGAATAAGAATGTCATACGTGTGCTCAGTTGCTCAGTCATATCCGACTCTTTGCAACCCCACGAACTGTAGCCCTCCAGGCTCCTTTGTCCATGGGATTTTCCAGGCAGGGATACTGGAATAGGTTGCTATTTCCTTCTCCAAGGCATGAAGAGCATATATTTTCTTTTAAAATATAGATATTTAATAAGTGTGCTGCAGCTGCTGCTAAGATGCTTCAGTCATGTCCGACTCTGTGACGCCATAGATGGTAGCCCACCAGGCTCCACCGTCCCTGGGATTCTCCAGGCAAGATCACTGGAGTGGGTTGCCATTGCCTTCTCCATAATAAGTGTGCATTCAGCAATTCTTGAATTGAGCTATTGATAAACTGAGCAAACTTTTTCATGATTATTTCAATTTCCATAACTCTTGGTTACAATTTTTTCTATTGAAAAAAATTTACTCTACTTAGAATACAACTACTTCAGGATATTTACATGATAAGCACCTAACAACTCAATTTATACTGATTCATTTAAAAGTACTGAAAGAGATTTGCCAAGAGCTGATCTAGCGGGAACACTTCCTTCCATATTAGAACATTGTTGTAGGCAACACAGATGGCATTCTTTTCAGCCCCCAAAACTTTTACTTTAGAAATGTACCTGTGCTATGAAGAAATCATTCTTTCAGCATTGCTTCTAGCTTCCATTCCCCAAAGCATCAAGTACAAATGCTGTTTTTATTTCCTACAAACAGAAAGTGATTTGTTTTACATGATTGCCAGGAGCAAGATAAAAATTTATCTTGCAAAGCAAGTTTTAGTTCAGGTGCCAAATGTAAAGCAAATGCAATCATTTTTCACTACAGATACTTTCAAACAAATTTGGAATAGAAAACATTCTAGTGTTCCCCCAAATGTGCACATACAAAAAAAGTATTAGATACTCAGTGCCCTAGAAGGAGGTCATTTTTCTTATCTGTCAAATAGATTAAAGACTGTGGACTCTATTTTATGGGTTTTTATAGAAATTAACACATGGACAACAAAACAGACTGGACATAGACATCTAGTTGGCAGACATCAGAATTTTAAGGAGAAGAAATGACAACGGGGAGATTATCAGACTATAAATTTCTGGTGTAGAGAGAAGAATTTATTAATTACATGCAATTCATCAGGCAGATATTTTTAAGCCCCTGTTAATCTTGCATTTCTATAGCTGCTTCACCCCAGATGGAGAATCCTGAGATGCAATTCTTCATGTGGATGCTAGGAGGATGATTCCTCAAGAATAACCAATTAGATGCACTCGATACCAAGCAGTATCAGGAATTCATCTTCTTGAATTTAATTTCTTCCCCCCTTGGAGCTTCCTCTCTTTTCCTCTTTCTTCTTCTGTGTGATTATACTAATTATTATCAGCATATAAAATTTGGTTTCAGTTTCTGTTTTTTAGGAACACTTAATTACACAAGAAGAACATGTCAGTGAGTATGAGAGAGTTGTGAATGACATAATAGGAGGGTTTAGAAGAAGAGTTCTTTCCCTAGGTTCAGTATCTAGGTTTGTCAGGAAAGTGACGAGGAGGTAACAGGGTTTTAGGTTTTATTTTGAAAGATGGATATATAATTCTGACAGATGAAGGTGAGTATCACTGGCTAAATGATAGTTCAGGCAAAAGTGTGCCTAAGAGAGATTCTTTAAGAGAAAGCTGAAAGTAAGGGTAGTGAATCAGATCATTGAGAATCTTGAATATGACAGACACCCAATGCTGGATAATCATATGCTGTTCTTCCATGGTACCACACTTAAAATCATGTCAACAGGAAGCCAGAGCCACCTGGAACAAATAGATTATGAGAGTGGCTGTGGTTAAGAAACCTGTTTCTCAAATTGTATTTTGCAAATTTCCTACAGAGAATTCTGGAATCTAGCCTCAGGTATTCTAATTCAGTAAGCCTGGGGAGGTGCCTCAAGCCTTCATTTCAATTAAGTTCTCAAATGCTGTTGATATGTCTGTTCAGGGACTGCACTTTGAGTAGCCTTGGTATAGAAGAGGTCCACACTTTCAATATACCAGTCCTAAATAGAAGCAACTCAGACCTGTGTGTTTCTAAATACAGACTATGTCATCTTTAGCCATCCTTGAAGTGCTTTCTGGGTATATGTGCATTTCAGATGGGTTGACATTTATATTTTATTGTGCACAACTCTGTAGCTGATGCTAATAGAAAAACATCACCAGCTAAATCTGAAATTAAGCTCTTGTAATTAACTCTTTCTACAGAGATCATTTTCTTGCAGAGATAAGGCAAAGAAAAGAAGTTTTGATGACAGGGAGCATCCATATACACATAAGAAAGATCATGCTATAAGAAAGTAATATGCTTGTGCTTAGTCACTCAGTCATGTCTGCCTCTTTGCGAACCCATGGACTGTAGCCCACCAGGCTCCTCTGTCCATGGAAATTTCCCAGGCAAGAACACTGGAGTGGGTTGTCATGTCCTTCTCCAAGGGATCTTCCCAACCCATGGATCGAACCTAGGTCTCCCACATTGAAGGTGGATTCTTTACTGTCTGAGCCACCAGGGGAGCCCCAAAATGTTTCTCACTACATGAGAAAGTAATGGGGACCCTCAGATATTACAGATAGACTTATCGTCCTGTTGTAACCTTCCTGACAGTCTGCACTGGATATACTTAGACAAGAGAGTGATCAGTCTTTGAGTAGCTTACAAACAAAAAGAAGTGGCAGAGTATTACAAATGTAATCTAGAGTTCACCCACTGATCTCTTTCATTTCTAGGTCCTTTTCTGAGTGCTGCACCTCCAGAGGGAACAGGATGGGGTAAAGGAAGCCATGTGGTGTAAGGTATCATTAAGGGAACTTGGGATGTTTATTTTGCAAAAAAAGATCCATTGTGTGAGTGGGTGTTGGACATAGCAAGTGCCATTTTCTTAAAAAGTTGCTATATAAGACCCTGGGAGGAAAATAAAATGAAAAAAGGATAATGAGGAAATGAAACAATCTGGATCCAATATTACAATAGCTGTCCACATGGAATATGCTGGTTGGAGAAAAAGAAAGCTCTCCATTACTAGAGTTGGTCAAAACTAGTCAGGGTAGCAGCCTATTAGTTAAAAATGCATTTTGTAAAGGTTTGGGAAATCCTTTGCTACTAATTCGAAGATGACAGGAAAAAGAGCTTTTTTTTCCTAATAGGATATTTGTGTGAATTTCAGGAGATCTGAATTTATAGGTGAATATTCTGTTTTGTTCAAAATAGTAGAGAGACCCCACAGATCAGTGATCTAAAGTTAGTATGGGAACAAAAAGAGCATTCTCCTGACAGGGCACTGAAGCTGCATTCAACACAGCAGGGTCCCCATGAACACTTAAAGTCCTCAGTGGGAAGTGGTCATCTTATTGCAATCTGGGTGTGCTTGTAATTATCAGGTCTTTTCCATGCTGTGTCCTGGACTTTAAAGAGAAATTAGTTGATGGCCTAATGTGTGAGAGCAGAAAAAGAAAGTCTTTTCTGTTGCGCTGAGTTAAGAATAAATGAAGCTTCATTTTTCCTGTTGTGTCTTGTAACTTACGTTCATAAAGAGTACTGTTAAGTTTTCTCAACCAGAATGTGAACTATTTAGAAAGGGTGTAATTGATGGCTTCATTAGAGTAAAATCATTTAACTTGTAGCTCTTGAGAATTCCTCATTTGATACTCTCAGTAGTATAGCTTTTGGTAGGGAATTATGGAAACTAGCATAGAAATCAAAAACTTTGTAACAGACTTGAAGTATATCTTTAATGGGCTAATCAAAGGCTGCTGAAAGAATTAATGAGCTTGAAGATATGTCAACAATAAAGTGAAAATCAAATGGAAAAAAATGAAGCAAAATATCCAAGGACTTTGGGACAATACAAAAAGGAATATAGTCATACCTTATTTTATTGTACTTCACTTTATTGCAGTTTACGGATCTTATATTTTTTACAAACTGAAGGTTTGAGGCTTTCCTACAGGGAGCAAGTCTAGCAGTGCCATTTTTCCAACAGCATTTTCTCACTTCATGTCTCTATGTCACATTTTGGTAATTCTCTCAGTATTTCAATTTTTTCCATTATCATTATATTAATCATGGTGATCTGTGGTCAGCAGTCTTTGGTGTTACTATTAAAATAGTTTTGGGCCACCACAGACTATGTCCATTTAAGACTGCGAACTTAATCAATAAATGTTATGTGTGTTCTGACGGCTTCACCCACCAGCCATTTCCCCATCTAACTCCCTCTGCTTTGGCCTCCCTAGTCCCCGAGACATGACAGTATTGAAATTAAACCAATTACTAACCCTACAATCGCATGTAAGTGTTCAAGGGAAAGGAAGAGTTGAACATCTCTCACTTTAAATAAAAGCTAGAAATGATTACGCTTAGTGAGGTCACATGTCAAAAACTCAGATAGGCCAAAAGGTAGGCCTCTTGTACCTAACAGCCAAGTTGTGAAGCAAAGGTAACGTTCTTAAAGGAAATAAAAAGTGCTGACATAAGTGATACAAAATTTTCTTTATTTGTTTTAGATTTAGGTATTTTATGTATTCTAAATTAAAAAAAAAAAAACCCTTAATCTAGTCCTTATTGACTTCTTACTATACAATCCCTTATGTTCTGATACTATCACTACAGGAGGAAAACAGGCACTGTCCTTTTAACAGATTTTCTTACCATGGGTTTACAGGTAAATTGAATACTACAAAATAAACTAATTCAGTGGTCACCATGTACCTGGAAGTCTACTTATTATCTGGTTATCCATGGTCTCTAGATAATCAACAAAAGATATTAATTCATAGTTAATGAATATTTTTCACTCTAATGAAGCCTGTGTATAAAAGATTGAATTTGGACAAATTACATACATTTTTGCTTTGTTAAAGTGATGTAGATTTGTTAAATGGATACAATTCTGTAAATCTATATTTATGTGAAAATTTTTTTTGCCTTCTAGCAGATTCATTTATCTTTTAAAATAAATTTTTAAATTGCTCAGGTAGATTTCTTTTTGATTAGAAAACATATATAATGTGAAAGACATTTACTACCATGGTACAAGAAGAATAACAAACACAATCAAATATAGTATTTTTTATGAAGCTATCAAAGAGCAGTGATGAACTAAACCCTAGGGAGAAAGTGCCCCTGTTAGACAAGCAAAGAGCAGCAAGAATTTTCATAACTAGGCTTGAGCAGCCAACCTCAATGCCAGAGGTCAGAGGAACAGATTTACCATCAATGGAAATACATTGAGAGACAAGGAGGAACCAAATGAGAATATGGCGAGCTAACAGAGTGGATTGGAATTTGGAAAGTCACACATGCGAAAGGACATTTTCAGCCGCTACTTTCTTCTCTTCATCAGGCCCCCAAGTAGTTTTCTAAGAAACTCCCCAGTGGACGGAGTCCTGATAGCTGAGAGAACCTGTGGAGTCTCCACATTTGCATGATGCTTGTATCCATGAATCCTGCTAGGGATGAAAACCAACTACCTGAAGCTTTGGCCTGATACCCTCCCGGCTCTAATACCAACAATGAAAAAGTACTTCCCACACCCTCAGCATCAATGGTGTGGGAAATGAGAGTAGGGCCAAGAGGGACAAACTCAGCTTAATGACAGGTCAGCCTCACCTCAGTTTGATTTTTGGAGGAATATGATAATCAATCACCATTCTAGCCACCAGACAAAGAAAAAGGCTTGCTTTCAGTATCTTGGAAAGGTAAAACAAATCTCAATAAAAATATATTAGTGCTCAATCTCTTCTCTTCTTCATAAACTGAGTAGAACGTAATTAAAAAAATGAGTTTTTTTTAAAAAGTAAACATGTGACCCATAAACACGAGGAAAAGTAGCCAACAGAAGCAGACCTACAGATAATCCAGACACTCCAATAACTTAAAAGCAACTATTAATATTTTATATGTTAAATAATTTATAGGAGAAGATGGATAAAATAAGTGAAAAAAGAAACAATTTCAGTAGAGAGGTGAAAACTTAAACAGAAGCTGTTTCATTAAGTTCTATTGTTTTTCTTTTTAAATATTCTCTTTAGGTTTAATTATTTTGCTAACTTGCCTATGTTTATATCATTGATTTTAATCAGTTTTCCTAATATATTATGTAAGGCTAATAATTTTATTTTTTAATATTTATTTTCAATTGCTTGATGATTGGTTTATAACGTTGGTTTGATTTCTGTCCTACACCAACATGAACAACCATAGGTGTACGTATGTCCCCTCCCTCTCACCTCCCACCCAGTTGCACCCCTCTAGACTATTACCAAGCCCCATTTTGAGTTCCCTGAGTCATACAGCAAATTCCACTGGCTATCTATTTACATATGTTACTGTATTTGCTTCACGATACTCTCTCCATTTATCTCACCCTTTCCCTCTTCTTCCCTACCCTTGTCTGAAGTCTGTTCTCTATGTCTGTGTCTCCATTGCTGCTCTGCAAACAGATTCATCAGTACCATCCTTCTAGATTCCATATACATGAGTTTTATACGATATTTGTTTTTCTCTTTCTGACTTATTTCACTCCGTATAATAGGCTCTGGGTTCATCCACCTCATTAGAAATGACTCAAATGTGTTCCTTTTTATGGCTGATTATTATTCCATTGTATAAATGTACCACAGCTTCTTTACCTACTCATCTGTCAATCATCATTAAGGTTGCTTCCATGTCTTGGTTATTGTAAATAGTGCTTCAGTGAACATCGGGGTACATGTGTCTTTTTCAGTTTGGGTTTCTTCAGGTACATTAATAATTTTCTTTTTCTAGTGTCATTTATAATTTCTTTTTGATCCATAATGAAGTAAAAGTCACTCAGTCGTGTCTAACTCTTTGCGACTCCATGGACTGTCCATGGAATTCTCCAGGCCAGAATACTGGAGTGGGTAGCCTTTCCCTTCTCCGGGGGATTTTCCCAACCCAGGGATCAAACCCAGGTCTCCCGCATTGCAGGCGGATTCTTTACAAGCTGAGCCACAAGGGAAGCCCATAGGGTATCAGAAATAGGTTTCTTAATATTTAAGCTCAGTGATTTCTTTTCACATTTTAACTTATTTGCAGTATAGTCAAAGAACATGAACTGGATGATAATAATACTTTGAGATTTATTGAGATATTAAGATTTAATATTTGGTAACCATTCATAAATATTCTATGGGATCTTGAAAAATATGTTACACATGAGTTTCTGCCATTTTTGAATGCAATGATTTGTATATATCAGCTATTTTGCTTTTGCTAATTTTTTGTTCAAATATTTTATAATCTTAATTTCTTCTTGATTTTTCTATCAGTGTAATAGAATCTCCCACTATGATTATGGATTTATCTATTTCTTCTTTTATTTCAGCTTATCAAATTTAATGTAACAATTATAAAATGAGAAGTAAATAATGATATATTTGGTTTAAATGTAACATTTTAATCACTTGCTATACATACTCTGTGTACTTATCATTTCATTTTTTGCCTTCCTTTGGATTGATTTTTATTAATCTACAACCTTCCCACTCTTAGCTCTGTAAATATTCACTCTTGCACTGTTGTTTAGTATTATTCTAGAAATTGCAATATACATCATACAATAACAAATAAGAGTATAATATAAAGCAGCACTTTCTTTCAAGACAATTTTTAGAGCAGTTTTTTAGGTGACAGCAAAATTGAGAGAAAAATATAGAGATTTCCCGTATACCCCTTGCCCTCTGTACCAACATTATCAAAAATCCCCCACCAGAGTGATATATTTTCTACAACTGATAAACTCACACTGACACATCACAATCACCTAAAGTTCATAGCTTACCTTATAGGTCACTCTTGGTGTTATACACTCTATAAGTTTGAAGATATAATAATATATATCCATTATCATAGTATCATTCAGAGTATTTCTACTACTTTAAAAAAATCCTCTGTGCTCTGTGTATGCATCCCTTTCAGTATCCTTCAGCCTCTGGCAACCACTGATTTTTTATTGTCTCCATAGTTTTACCTTTTTCAAAATGTAGTAGAAATTGTGCAGTGTATAATTAAAGTGGTACTTCTAATTCATCCAAGAAAGTGCAAAGTTGAATTCTTTAACTCAATTTTTATCCCTGCTGATCTGCCAGCTTTTGTGGTGTATTTTAACTGTATCATGGCAGACACTATAGTGTGTCATCCAGATCCCCCTTCACTGAAGGACTTTCTGCCCCATCTGCATGGCAGCCTTATGATGTTACCCTCTTCTAGGATTGCCTCAACTGCATGGAGCCACCTCACACCAGGTCACACTTCTTTCTGGGTCAGCCTTCATCTAATAACTGATGTGGGACAGTAAAGATCTAGCCAACTTGAGGCATCTCTGAAGGTTGATTTCTATTCCAAAGCTCTTTGTGGAGTAAAGCTATTCAAGTAATAAACAACTTGCAGCTTCCTTTCCAGATGTATGTTATCTTTTCCAGAGCATGGCTTTGGGGACATTATATGGAACTATTAATTTGGCTAATATGTTTTCTTTCATCCCTATTAGAAAAGAAGATAAGACACATTTCATACTTACATGGAAACAGATTTAAATTTTGCCCCAGAGTATGTTAATAATCTCCCTGTATTAGTTATAATATAGTCCAAGAAGCTCTGGAGTGAATGAACATTGTGTACAATATTACACCAATCTACTACATTGATAATATCATGGTAATTGAACTAGATGAGCCAAAAAGGGCTAGTATGTTGGAGGCCTTGGCAAGAAACCTTTTCCTAAGGTCTTCTACATTCTGTATGTCTTACCACCAAGATACTGACTGCCCATTGCTCTGGACTATCTTTTCAAGTATGTTTTACCCTCAATAACCTTGGAAAATAAAGATAGTATCTTTCTCAAGAGCAAAAGGCAGGCATAAGTGAAAAGGAAAGTCACTCAGTCATGTCTGACTCTTTGCAACCCCATGGACTATACAGTCCATGGAATTCTCCAGGCCAGAATACTGGAGTGGGTAGCCTTTCCCTTCTCCAGGGGATCTTTCCAACCCAGGGATCGAACCCAGGTGTCCCAAATTGCAGGCGAATTCCTTACCAGCTGAGCCACAGGGAAGCCCCAAGAATACTGGAGTGGGTAGCCTATCCCTTCTCTAGCAGATCTTCTCAACCCAGGAACCAAACTGGGGTCTCCTATATTGTAGGTGGATTCTTTACCAACTGAGCTATCAGCAAAGCCCAATAAAATATTTGGCTTCCCTCAACTCAGTGTTTCTTTCCTGTAACACAAATTACTGCTTGTATAGGTGTCCAGCTCGTGACCATTTTCATGTTACCTATGGAAACTGGAGTTTAGGAAGCCAGTGCAAAAATGGGGATACTCTGGTTACTGCTATTGCTATGAGTAATAAATTGCAAGTCATATAGGTAATAAAAGGATTTTCATATATTCTGCCAGCAGAATATATTCATCAGACTGTTGCAGACTAACTAACTTGTAAGTAGTGCAAAATTCAAGACCTTACACTGTTCTTGACAGGATGGAAAATAAATGTTACCGAGATAATAGGTCCAGACTGTTACACAGGCAACCCTGTCAGTTGAGCCACGAGACCAGGCAGATAATATTATTTTAGAGATAACAATAGTGGAAGAGTGTCTTAGAGGTTAAAGCGTCTGCCTGCAATGCAGGAGACCTGGATTCAATCCCTGGGTCTGGAAGATCCCCTGGAGAAGGAAATGGCAACCCACTCCAGTATTCTTGCCTGAAGAATCCCATGGATGGAGGAGCCTGGTGGGCTACAGTCTATGGGGTTGCAAAGAGTCGGACACAACTGAGCGACTTTACTTCACTTTACAACATAGACCCATAGGTTTCAAAGCAAGGCCATGCCATCTGCTTAAGAGAATGCTACGCCTTTCATAATATGAGTCCTTATGTACAACACAGCCACTGTAGATGTAAAGTGTCTGACATGGGACACTGGTAGGCATGTGATCATAACTTCCTACTACGAGCCAGATTCTGTAAGAACCATCAAGTCATGCAATCTTGCATTAAGCAGATCTAGCAATGATCACTGTTATAAGGTAGAAACAGTACACCTGTGAATAAGAATAAGCAGGATTAGAGTATATAATCAAGTTGTATGGGAAGTTGTCAGACCCACATGCCATGCACTACTCTTGCATTTGTACCTCTCTCTCAGCTCACACCTGTGTTGTGTGAGGGATTTATTGCAAGGAAATGGCAGAGAAAGGAAACGTTTGAGCTTAGTTATGAATAAGTTGTCTCAGTATGTGATTGGGAGCTGAAAATAGATGGCAGTCATACTGTACATCCACCTAAGAGTAGTTCTGAAAGACAATGGTGAAGAAGCATCCTGCTGAAGATCAGAGCTAGGGTTGTTTCATCTAGTCATCAAATCTATAGGAAAAGACAAGTTATCTGAGGTCAGAATATATTCAGATTCTGAGCTTGGATTAGATTAAAGTGAGAGGTACTTCAGGTACAAAGTTTAAGGAGTCACTTCTCAGGGTTGTGCACATGCTTAATCCTTGATTTACCATGATCTCTTCAGAAGATCAATAGCCATTAGTTGGAAAGTTGACTACACTGAACCAATTAAAGATGTAGCTAATGTGCCAGTTTGAAGGTATTATTTTATGAGAATGGAACACACTCCAGGTATAGTATGCAATTTGATTTAAAATTCTACATGTACTTTCACCATGGTAGTGTTCCCAATATGAATAATTCTTAGGAATAGAGATCAGGAATTACCAGTAAGAGTGACCAGCTTGAGGGAACTTGTGCATAGACCTCTAAACTCTACTAGATTAGAAATCTCACTTTCCAAGGAGGGAAACAGAATTGACAGTTGTAAGGGTCTGCTTCATCAGCTGAAAGAAACCACTGAGTTTAGCAGACATCCTAGCTGTAGATGAGGGATCTAAACTGGATAGTGAAGAAGAGGTATAATGAATATCAGTCCTGACCCTGAGATGCTGTCACAGTGAGAACTATTTTTCCACTATTTTTCTTTTATGTTTAACCCCAGGAAAAGACATCCATCAGAACCTGATGGAAGTGTTCCAGAACATATGTGAAGAAGCGGATCAGAGTAACATAATGGGTGGATTGTGATGAATGCTATAATGTGCCGTCCAGATTCTTTTACAATGAGTATTTGCCAGCCTCTGGGAGTGCTGCTGGCAAATAGCCTTTAGATGTCAACCGTTTTAAGAATTGACTCAGCTGGAGAGAGCTCCTTTAACCAAAATTCCACCCCTTCCTAGGGCTGAACACATCAAATGATTGATCAATGTTAGAGTACAAAATCCTGGCTTGGTTCAATGTGAACTATTCTAGACCCAAAGCTCCCCAAAGGATCTTCCAAGATGGTAATTGAGACTGGATTCCTGCTTAATTTCTCCTTCTTTCCAATCCCTATTTCTTTTCTTCCCTCCCATGGCTATTAATCTCAAAGCTATCTTTAATAAACATCCTACATGCTAAATTCTGTCTCTGAATCAGCTTATTTTAAGAGTTATATCTCTAAAAACATTCTAGTTAATATTTATATACCTATAGACAATTTTTATCTATGTCCACTCAGATATTTACTTTTTTACTTGCTCTTATTATTTCCATATTTCCTTCTGACTTTATTAATTTTTTTTGGCCTGAAGAACACTTCTTAAGTATATCTTTTGATAAAAGTATGTCAGTGACAATTTTTTTTTCAGAATTTTTTTGGTTTGTTGGTTTAAATGTTCTAGTACAGTTTAATTTTGGAAAAGTATTCTCACAAGACACAGAGTTCTTGACTATTCTTTCAGCACAGTCAAGATATCACTTTATAAGACTTACATCTTTATATTAAGAAAGCAGTTGTCAAAGTAATTATTGATCATTTGATTAAAACCTGTCCTTTGCCTTATATTTTAAGCAGTTTTACATTATGTTTTTGAATCTATAGTTTAATTTTTAAATTAACTTTAAACATTCTCTGTCATTACTTCTATGAAAATAGCTTCTCCTCAATTCTCTCTTCCTCCTAGGTCTCCCAATACACATATTCCTTTTATCTTCTGTCTTTTCTTTACTTGTCTCTCTGCTTCATTTTGGGTATTTTGTTTTGAGTCTTGTCACTAACTAATTCCTTCTTCCGCTGTGTCTAATCAGTTATCAAACTCATCCACTTAATTACTAATAATTGTTGTTTACACTTGTTCACTTCTAGAATTATTAGTTTTTTAATGTAATTTCAATTTTTTCTTCTAGAATTCTCTTTTTGTCCTTTCATTTTTTGAACATATCAAGCATGATTATTTTAACATTTGGATCTAATAATTTCATTATCTATGTAACCTATGGGTCTATTTCTATTGTCTTTTTATCTCCATAAATTTGCAATCATATTGTTCTACCTCCTTTCTTGTCAGGTAATTTCTGAATTAATTACCACAAATTGCATATAAAAGTTTGTAAATTTTATTTGAGACTATCACAATGTCACAGTGTCCTTTTTCAGGAAAGATAAATGTTTATTTTGCACAGACAAGTAGAGATACTAGCTGTCTTTAATTCAATTTCAAAGATTGAGTTTATTACCTGGAAATCTTTTTCTCTGAATGCCTATTTACTTTTGTTCAACATTAATTCTAGGACTTATTCCTTTAGAATTCTGATCTCACACCTAGGGTTCTAACTACTAGGGTTCTAAATTCTTGATGATTCCACAATCTTGTTTCTGTTGCTCTGACTCCATAAGATTGTTAAAGCTCTCACCTAAGCTGGAATGGGCAGATAGATGTTCCTAGGGAAAAACCATTTCCCAAGGCTGGGCTCAACCCTCTGGGTTTGATTCCTGTTGTAGATCTTGGCCCCTAAATATTCATTACATTGTTAGCAGTTTGCTAATCTCAAGCAAGTTAAAGAAAAATGTTATATCCAGTTTTTCCAGTTGTTTTCAGAGATTTGGTCTGATTACCTGGGCTGCCATTACCAGATCCAAGAGTCCAGTAATTATAACTTATTAAACAGACTTTCTAACATTATTCAAGATTCTGTTCTGTTCATTCATTTTTACATTTATTTCCATTTATTTTTATCCATATGACTCTCTCCTGCAATTTAAGTTGCCTGGCCACAGCTAATGATATAGGAATATATAGATCATTTCCTGACACATTAGTTGCTACAATTTAATTAGAAGATAAACATCCTAACGTAAGCCTTTCTCCGGTTTTACAAATAAGGGTGAAAATGTGAAAAGACATAAAAGATGTTTCTGATTCAATAAAAATCTTAAAGGAACAATACTTAGTCAGATGATCACTACCCACCCTTCATATTCTGATCTTAAAAGTACTAAGGCCTCAAAGCCTAGGTAAGAATGAGACATTTATTTAGATGCTGTTTGTATATTATACACAGCCTACTTATATAGTCTAGTGTCTTAGGTTGAGATTACCAAAATTATATACTGAGATGAGGAATAATGCTATGACCAACCTAGACAGCATATTAAAAAGAAGAGACATTACTTTGTCAACAAAGGTCCGTATAGTCAAAGCTATGGTTTTTCCAGTAGAAATGTATGGATGTAAGAGTTGGAGTATAAAGAAGGCTGAGAGCTGAAGAACCAATGCTTTTGAACTGTGATATTGGAGAATACTCTTGAGAGTCCCTTGGACTGCAAGGAGATCCAACCAGTCAGTCCTAAAGGAAATCAGTCCTGAATATTCATTGGAAGGACTGATGTTAAAGGTGAAACTCCAATACTTTGTCCACCTGGTGCAAAGAATGGACACATTGGATAAGACCCTATGCTGGGAAAGATTGAAGGCAGGAGGAGAAGGGGATGACAGAGGATGAGATGGTTGGATGGCATCACTGACTCAATGGGGATGAGTTTGAGCAAGCTCCAGGAGCTGGTGATAAACAGAAAAGCTTGGCATGAGGCATGCAGTCCATGGGGTCTTAAAGAGTTGGACATGACTGAGTGACTGAACTAAACTGAACTGAATGTTAAGAAATGTTCTAAGGAAATAACAGTAAAGAATTCCCCAATTCTGGGCATAAAAGAGGGGAACCACTCTGGGGTATAAAATTTAACAAAGTCCCATCAAGAGGGTAATTCTGGCTTGGTCTTCCAGGGAATTGTGAAAGAAATGGAAGTCACATTTGATTTATATATATGAAAAGGGAATTTCCAAATGCCAAAGGAGACAAGGTAGCTGAAGACAAAAAGGAGAGCCAGATGGGAGGAGGAGGAGATACAAGGAAAATAAACACATCCTCAAGTAAACATTCCCTATTTTTTGTTTTGTTTTGTTACTAAAAGTCTTGACAATAACTCTTAAGTGCTGTTGCAAACGTGTTTATAAAAATTTTTGTTAAGGTATCAGAAATATGCTAGACTGGTTCTCAAATATCATCTCGGAGGCTGTGCTATTATCTCATCCTTTTGGGCATTTTCCCCTCATTTGTCTTTTTAAGCACTAACTGTTGCTCTTCAAATAATCAACAATACATTGCTTTTCTGGGTTTTCTTAATAAACATTGACAACTAAAAATTGTGATATTTTCTGAGCAGCACAGTTATGTAGTACTGTGGTAACAATGATAGTATATTTGTGCAATTTTCAAGAAAAAGCCAGAGTGCAGTGGCAGGAACCCTAAATCAGATGTTTATAAATAAATTCAAAAGCTACTGAAGTAATCTTAAGTTTTCCCCATCTAGTGAAAACAATTAACACTGATTTCTCATTGCAACATCAATTAATTAATTAATTAGAACTTACCATGCTCATATCGGAGAAGGCGATGGCATCCCACTCCAGTACTCTTGCCTGGAAAATCCCATGGACGGAAGAGCCTGGTAGGCTACAGTCTATGAGGTTGCGAAGAGTCGGACATGACTGAGCGACTTTACTTTAACTTTTCACTTTCATGCACTGGAGAAGGAAATAGCAATCCACTCCAGTGTTCTTGCCTGGAGAATCCCAGGGACGGGGGAGCCTGGTGGGCTGCCGTCTATGGGGTCACACAGAGTTGGACACAACTGAAGCGACTTAGCAGCAGCAGCATGCTTATATATTTTCAGTTGGAGTTTCAGGTTAAATAAAGAACTTTTAAGTTTTTGTTGGTGGATGTTTTACATGTATGAATGTTGAGAAACCATAAATATTAATTACATAGCTTTACCCTTTAAAATTCTAACTAAAATTTTTATCAGCTTTTTTCCTGGTAAGGCTGGCCTGAACAATCTGGCTTAAATATGGGGGGAAAAATCTGATTTTTTGATGCCTCTGTACTTGAAATAACCCACAAGAGGGAGAATTTTTGTCTACAAAACAGATATTCCTTTTTTATATATGTATTCAGTTCAGTTCAGTCGCTCATTCGTGTCCTACTCCTTGCAACCCCATAAACTGTCCATCACTAACTCCCGGAGTTCACCCAAACCCATGTCCATCAAGTTGGTGATGCCATCCAGCCATCTCATCCTCTGTCATCCCCTTCTCCTCCTGCCCCCAATCCCTCCCAGCATCAGAGTCTTTTCCTATGAGTCAACTCTTCCCATGAGGTGGCCAAAGTATTGGAGTTTCAGCTTTAGCATCATTCCTTCCAAAGAAATCCCAGGGCTGATCTCCTTCAGGATGGACTGGTTGGATCTCCTTGCAGTCCAAGGGATTCTAAAGAGTCTTCTCCAACACCACAGTTCAAAAGCATCAGTTCTCTGGTGCTCAGCTTTCTTTACAGTCCAAATCTCACATCCATACATGACCACTGGAAAAACCATAGCCTTGACTAGATGGACCTTTGTTGGCAAAGTAATGTCTCTGCTTTTCAATATGCTGTCTAGGTTGGTTGTAATTTTCCTTCCAAGGAGTAAGCATCTTTTAATTTAATGGCTGCAATCACCATCTGCAGTGATTTTGGAGCCCAAAAATATAAAGTCAGCCACTGTTTCCATTGTTTCCCCATCTATTTCCCATGAAGTGATGGGACCAGATGCCATGATCTTCGTTTTCTGAATGTTGAGCTTTAAGCCAACTTTTTCACTCTCCTCTTTCACTTGCATCAAGAGGCTCTTTAGTTCTTCACTTTCTGCCATAAGGGTGATGTCATCTGCATATCTGAGGTTATTGATATTTCTCCTGGTAGCCTTGATTCCAGCTTGTGTTTCTTCCAGCCCAGCTTTTCTCATGATGTACTCTGCATATAAGTTAAATAAGCAGGTGACAATATAGAGCCTTGACGTACTCCTTTTCCTATTTGGAGCCAGTCTGTTGTTCCATGTCCAGTTCTAACTGTTTTTTCCTGACCTGCATACAGGTTTCTCAAGAGACAGGTCAGGTGGTCTGGTATTCCTATGTCTTTCAGAATTTTCCACAGTTTATTGTGAACCACACAGTCATATATATTATTTTTGAGAATATTTTCTATCATAGATTATTACAAGATATTGACTATAGTTCCCTGTGCTATACAGTAAACCTTTGTTGCTTATTGCATATCTATTTTTTAATTAGAAATCTAGTATTCTATTCATACTAAGTCAAACAAAGTGGAATCAAAATGCCATATATTTTTATTTAGGCAAAAATTCATCAGTTTTCTAAAATATATATATATATATATATATATATATAAAAATACGGACTATTTATATATATGTATACAAAATCTTTTCTACTACACTTGATAAAGGCCTGAGACAGAACATCATAAAAAAGAGATGGAGAAATTGGAAAACAAACTCAATTAAATGAGAGCACTGAATTTGAAAAATAAAAAGTGAAACAAGCTATATAAAAGGTCATCATATAGTTAGTTGTTGTTAAACATGGCTGGCTCATTAGAAACATATATGGAACTTTGGAGAAAAAAATGCAGATATTCTGATCCAGTATCCCTACCTCATGTGCAAGGAACCTAGACAGCTGGAGAGGGTGATCACGAAGGCCTATAGATCCAGAAGTGGTAGGCATGCCTGGATACAGAAACACTTTATTGGCAAGAAAACATCTGGAGTTAAACAAAGGTTTCTTTCCATCTCTCAGTTGCATGAATCAGGTCAACTACTTTTCTTCTTCTGGGGGCAAAGCGAGTAAAAATAGCATGCTCATGTTCCATTTTTAAATGATGCACTGCCTTGCTTTATGGGCCAAGACAGGAGAGTAGAGACTAGACCTCCCTTCACTAAGAATTGTCACTGCACTAGTTGCCTCCTAAGAGTTTGTGATATCCTGAGAGAATGAATTCTATCACAGTCTACAGGAAGAGCATTTCCGAGAATAGCCTGAAAGGAATCTCCTTGGGGACAGAGGTCTTGTCTTAAGTAGCTGATTTAACCCGTAGTGCTTTGGGCAAAGCAGAGGCTCAATAAGAAACAATCATGAATTTTGGTTTGCTTTGTTCAATCTTGCTGAGGGCCATGGGATTTAAATGTAAATCTCTTAACATTTTACTGCCAGGAGAGAAAAAACAGGGAATCAGAAAACCATTCTGGTTTCCAATCTCAAACTTAAACGCTAGTACGGGAAAGGTACCAGGAAAAACCCACTGGTGGCACTGTGGAGTCAGGCAACTCCTGAACAACGTTGGCAATCAATCAATTGATGTCCACCCACAAACTCAAGGCAGCAGTTTCCTTTGGTGGGATGATATGTAGATAAAATTCTAAATGAAAGCTCTAGTTATTTGTAATCAAAAAACCTGTGTAATTGGTCTCAAAGTACCATATATTATTTTGTGGGTTAAAATAAGTGCCTAAGACATGTGTGTGCACATATACACACACTCTCAAAGCAAATGCCAGTGTACACATTCCTATATTCTCTGACTACTCTTCACCCTCACCAAGGTCACCCTACCTTACAGAAAAAAAAAAGGCTAATTTTATAATTTTGTCTAAAGTTATATAATTAGAAGGAGATGGCAAGGCTGTATTTTTAAGCGTGTTTCATTGAAAACACAAGTGCTAAGACAAAATACTCATCCAAGTAAAATGAATGATGTTTACTCTTTTAGAAATATATCAACCCAAAGCAAACTGCAAGGCTTGTTTTTCTAAGACCAATCAGCTGGTTAGTTTTGGGTTTTACTTTTCTGCTCTTTAACTTAATCTTTACAGCTTCACAGAATCCTTATTTTCCAGTCATTCTTTGGTGTTAATAATAGCAGGATGTATAGATTTATGTGTTGAGATATAGTACTTTCATGAGGGAATCTCTATGCTTTAGCATTTTGTCTTTTTAACCCTAGCATTCTCAGCAAGCAAAATAGTGTGAAAAAAACATTTAAGAATACACAAACTTTTACTCACTGACAGTATTTGAACACCATTTATAAATTAAAAAAAATTCAATTCAGGGTTAATAAACCATCCTCTAGAAATACCTTCCACACTCTCCAAATACATTCGACTAGTAACAACCATGATTAGTGTAACAGGGACTCTTGTCTTAGTTTTGTTTTGGCTAATTTCTGGAAAACATCCACCATCAAAGACACTTCTGTATTTTTAATTTATGTTCAGAAAAGAGGGAAAAACACACAGTGCTCAGATTGGCCATGTTTTTAATTTATGAATATCTAAAGCATGTGAACAAGACATTACTGGATTATAATTTTGTTTTTTAAATGGCCACACCAACAGAAAACCACCTCAATGATATGAATATTTAACCGTCACTGATTTTTTAAAAATTAACCTCCCTGCCATTATGCTGAAGGGTCACAATCATCAATCTGCTAAAATGTTGGCACTTCCAAGTGCATCACATAAAGCTGTGTCCAGGCAGCCCTGAAGCCTGCCATCCTTCCAACAAGCCTCAGATGAACTGGATGTCCCAGCTGGTGGTGCTTTCTTTGGCCTTTCTGGTTCTATTCTTCCTCTGTCTTCCTCTTGCTCCCACTTTGATCGGAAACTACTTTTTCATTCCTCTCCTTTTTAGGCTTTATTAATGAAGTTCTGCTTCATTTTATATTGTAAACAACTATTTTGTATAAAAAGTCCAAATAAACAGCGAAAAATTTGGATGGTAGTCTACAGAATAAAAGGGCAAATACTTTGAGAATATCAGATGCTTAATATAAGATGTAACAACTTAAGACTTAAAGTTTAGATTTTTACTTTTATTACATTATTAAAGGACTATTCATCATGGATCATATTAATATTCAAAATTAAATAATAACATAGACATAGAAAGCAACATGTCTCATATGTCTTAGAGGACTGATCATAAACAAAGCAAAGGGTATGTTGCTATTAAAAATGAGATTTATTTTAAACAATACAGCAGTACAGCAACAATTTACCATGATAAAAAATGAAATTATAATCAAACTCAATCAATAGAAGAATTACATTGGAAAGTATTACTGGTTGACTTGGGTCCCCGCCTCCCAAACTTATAATGTTGAAGCCCTAACCCCCAGTACTTAGAATGTTACTATATTAGATATAGGGACTTTAAAGAGATAATTAAATTCAAACGGGATCATTAGGGTGGGCCCTATTCCAGTAGGACTGATTTCCTTATAAGAAAGGAGGTTCGAGCACAGGGACACAGACAACATAGATAGAGGGACAACTCAGCGAGAAGGCGGCCATCTGCCAGACAAGGAGAGAGGTCTCAGAAGGAAACAAACCCACCAACACCTTGATCTCAGACTGCTAGCTTCCAGACTTATGCAAAAACAATTTGCTGTTGTTTAAGCATCCCAGTCTGTAGTATTCTATTGAGGTAGCTCCTGAAAACTCATGTACAGGTAATGTGTGAGTTTATCTTTCAGGGGAAGGTGTTAGTTGAAAAGGACATAAAGTGAGTTTCATTTTCTTTCCTTTAGGCCTAAAGTGCTTAATAAGATAAACTCTACTCTTTAAAATATCAAGATGTCTTTCAAAGTTCCCATGGGAAAGATTATTTATTTCTGCCCATAATTTTTACTCACTTTAGAAAATAGATTTTTTTTTAGCATTCTAGCATTTGCTTTTGACTATCCAAATAGGATTTAAAGAGTGTTAACAAAACGAAAGAAGATTACTCATTACAGAGTGAGCCAAAAAAAAGGTGGGTGGGGAGCAGGATGAAGGACAAAAAGTGTGCAGTGAGCAGATTGAGTCAGCTCCTGTTTCTGATGCAAGGGTTCAGGTTCATGCGGAAGGGTAACCAAAGTCTTTGGTAATTCCCAGAGGTCCTGTGGCTGCTCAGGGGATGGCCAAGGTCCAGGGTGTGACTCACATACTACATCATGCTGATTATCACTTTTACACTTGGATTTGTAATCCAAACAGTACTTGCCAATTGACGTTTTTGAGCTAGGGAAATACCAGAGGTTGCTCTCTGAACGATTTTTTTTTTCAATCATTCCCTAAATTTGAGTTTGTTTTGGTTCTTATTTTTCTATGTAAGGTATAGGCTCCACCGTAAGAAAACAAACAACAATAATCTCTGCCATCTGAATTTTATCCAAAATTTTACTAAAGATAAGAGAGTCTTTCAATAATAAAATAATACATATGTAATGGACTCTAAGGGTAATGTAAAGCTGCCCAATTTAAATTATACTCTATTTGACTTGATACTAAATAATATCTGTTTTGATCACATAAAATAGGGAGTTAATATATATTAATGCAGAATTTAAGTCCGTCTGACTTAAATATCTTTTGGTAAATCAAATATATCTTTCTAAAAGTTATTAATTATTATTATTTAGTTCAATATTCACAGGACTTAGCCACTCAGCAAAATGTCATTACTTTTGTCACAAAGTATAGCAATACATTTTTATTTTATCCATAAAATGGAATTTGATCTCCTGAGAGACTGTGTCCTATGTTGGAAGCTGCATTCAAATTGAATTCCCCTGAATCTAGGCACTGAGTCACTCCTGGCTGAGTATCCTTGAACTTTACTGAGCAGCAACGCAATGCATAGCGTTACAGCACAGAGGAGCTCACTGCTTCTAATTGGATGTTCTGCAATTGATGTTACTTAAATTCTCCCTAAATTTCGAAATTACTTCTCTACTCAGACCTTCTGTCATTTTATCCATCGTGTGCCCGTATTCTTGCTGGAATAGATTCACTGTATCAGCAAAAGCATTACCCTTTTGATAATGTTAATCTAAGCACATCTGGCATCTGCATTTACATTAGAGCATATTCACAATTGCCAATTAGAGCACGTTTCTACCTCCAGGGTGGTCAATATTGGCAGGCTCATAGTGTTCAATCCCAGATTAACACTGGCAGACCTTTAATTTCCTGCCTAAACAACCATACATGTACTGAATGGTTTTGTGATCTTTCTAGAGCTACTGAGACATTTAAGAAACGTTTTCCATGTTGTATTCTCTGTTTTTTCCTGTCCACTAGGCTTTTACAAATGTCTAAACTCTTGTTCTTAATATTTCCTACAATTAATTCCACAGAGGTATTCAACACAAGTCTACCATCCAGTGTACCACCCTGTGTTTATTCAAATAGATTCTCTCCTCTCACAACAAAAAAATAGTCCCAAGAAACTAACGGCTAAAAAAAGTAAGGCTGAAACTTCAGTTACCTCAGGAAAAGTCAGAATGCTATGACCACTGTAAACCAGGGTTGTAGTTGGCCTTTCTGCTTTGCACCTGATGCCTAGAATTGACAACTGGTCTCCACATATGCTTGACAAGTCACTGGTGGGTAACCTTCCGAGAGGTATTATGGCACTTCTGTCTCTCAGGAAGCAGTTATTTAATTACTCTTTGAGGAAACTCAGATGTCCTCATGGAGAAATAGCACTGTGGCTCAAGTATGAGATAAACTTTTTCTGAAACTGCCTGTCCCGAAAAATCAACTGTTGCAAAGAGAATGTGTGTGTCTTTTTTTGTATTTCTTAAACTAGAAATCATTTGTTCCCCAGATTTCCTCCTAAAATCCTTTGGCTATTCAGGAAGGCCTTGGCATTGTAGGCCTCTGAAGATCACCACAGACTGCTGCTGACAGCATCCTCTTGCATCTGCCTTGCCTGACACACTTATGTTAAGTGCCCCATGCATAGGTCAGATGATATGCTGCTACTGCTGCTAAGCCGATTCAGTCGTGTCTGACTCTGTGTGACCCCGTAGGCGGCAGCCCACCAGGCTCCCCCGTCCCTGGGATTCTCCAGGCAAGAACACTGCAGTGGATTGCCATTTCCTTCTCCAATGCATGAAAGTGAAAAGTGAAAGTGAAGTCGCTCAGTCGTGTCCAACTCTAGCAATCCCATGGACTGCAGCCTACCAGGTTCCTCTGTCCATGAGATTTTCTAGGCAAAAGTACTGGAGTGGGGTGCCATTGCCTTCTCCAGTCAGATGACATGCCCCTATCGAATAAGACAGTTACTTTTGAAAGCATAGGAGATCCCACTTTTACTAGCTGAAAACACTGACTTGCCTTTAACTATAGAGCAGAAATAACCTCTGTCTGAATCCACACAAAGGCAGTAACTTTTGTGTTTCTGACAGGCCTTCAGCCTCATTGCTATGGTATTAACTGGGATACTGTGGCAACCATAAACCAAATACTAACTATAATTCTCTCTGAAAACAGCTGCCATGGAGCTGATATTTTCCTTAGACATCAGAGCAAGGGCATTTCAAGGAAAACTCAACATTCTTGGCACAGTAGAGCTTATTCAACTAAAATGCCTTACACAAACTATTTGCATGCATGAAAAAAACTCCTATAAATGTTAATAAATATTATTGTAAATGACTCAAGCCCTGAAAAATGGCATAATTTTTTATTGAGATATGGTTGATGGAAAAAATGATATAATTTTATATGACTTATATTACATACCGAAGGCTATGGTAACTATAAAGGGCCCATAGCTTATATGAAATATTTTAAAAATTTATGATGTAAAACTAATTGACCATGATCATATCTGCTGGATCACTCAGCCGAAAGTATAAAGGAAAGAATACCAGCCTTGAAATCAGGACCCCTGGAATATGGTGCTGACTCTGATTTACAACTGTGTTGTGTTAGGCCGATACAACTGGTAAGCTACTTTTTTTTATGGGAGAGGGGGGGCAGTTTCCACTGTGATGCTAGTGCTCCAAGTCAAAAATTCTCATCCAGCCTCTTGGGAAAAAGGGCAGCTTGCTGATCTGGGTTGCTGGAGCTACAGATTATGCTCTGAGTGCCATTCAGTGGATGTCTCTTAAAGGGATAGTTCAGAAAAATGTAAATGTGCAGTTAATATTCACAAAGATAGGTGAGGCAATATTGCATTCATGTGAGAAAAACTGAGGTTCAATAAAAATCCATGAGGTCAGGAGTTCTTAGTATTAAAAGTGACAGTTGAGATAAAACTTTCTAAGGGCTGGAAAATAAAACTGAAAAGATAGCTTAGACAAGTATTTAAATAAATAGAGGGGAAAATGGATAAAAATTTAAGAGATATCAAGCATTGATATAGAAGGTGCAATATTCAATAATAGGGAATCAGGGGAGAAAAGAGATAACTGAAAGTCAAAAAGGAAAAGATGAGTAATTAGTGGAACTTGAGAAGGAAAGTTTTCAGGCTCATGTTACTAAGTCTCAACAGGATGAAGGAAGATATGAATCTTCATAAAATTCTACTAAATATAAGGAGAAGATTCTTGAAGTTTCTGGTTGAAAAAAAAAAGATTATCTGCAAAGAAAGAAGTGCCAGAAGAACATGAGACCTCATTAGCAATGCTTCGATGAAAGAAGAAAATTAAAATGAAAAGCAATGTCTTAAACTTCAAGGGAAAGTTGTATAGAACCTAAAGGTTATATATTATATTCCCAGCTAAACTACATAATCAAGCATAAGGACCAGGTGAAAACATTTTCAGGCACATAAGTACTTGGAAAATTTATGTGATATATGCTGTTCCTGGAACAGTTCCAGAGGTCATTCCAGGCAAACCATACATTTAAGAGAGTAGAGTGGGAATTCCCTGGTGGCCCAGTGGTTAAGATTCCACTTTGCAATGCAAAGAATGTGGGTTTGATCCCTGGTCAGGGAGCTAAGATCCTATGTGCTGTGGAGCAACTAAGCCCATGCACCACAACTAAAGAGTCCTTGCACCACAACAAGAGAAACCGCATGCCACAACTAAGACCCAACCCAACCAAATTGTGTGTGTGTGTGTGTGTGTGTGTGTGAAAGTCGCTCAGGCTCAGTCGTGTCCGGCACTTTACAACCGCATTGACTGCACAGGACATGGAATTCTCCAGGCCAGAACACTGGAGTGGGTAGCCATTCCCTTCTCCAGGGGATCTGCCCAACTCCAGGATCAAACGCAGGTTTCCTGCATTGCAGGCAGATTCTTTACCAGCTGCGCTACTAGGGAAGCCATGTGTGTATGTGTGTGTGTATTTTAAAGAAAGAGTAGAGCAGTAGAACAAACTCAAAAGTTCAGTGACAGACACTCAGGATAATAGTTTGTCTAGTAAGTCTAGAACTGCTTGTCCACATGCTTGTTACATGACAAATGAAACCATCAACAAAATGAAAAGACAACCTCTGGAGTGGGAGAAAATATTTGCAAATGATGGGAACTTCAAGGACTTAATTTCCAAAACATACGGCTTATACAGCGCAATCTAAAAAAATGGGCAAAGATCTATTGGACAAAGAAGACAATAAATGGTCGGCAGGCACATGAAAAGATGTTCATCATCACTAATTATTAGAGGAATGCAAAGCAAATTAAAACTTCCATGAGGTATGACCTCACATCAGTCAGAATGGCCATCATCAAAGAGTCTACTGAAATGCTGGAGAGGGTGTGGAGAAAAAGGAACCCTCCTATACTACTGGTGGAAATGTAAATTGGCGCAACCACTGTGGAAAACAGTATGGAAGTTCATTAAAAAGCTTAAAATAGAGCTAACATATGACCCTGAAATCCCATTCCTAGGCATGTATCTGGAAAAGATTATATACATGCACCCCAGTGTTCATTACAGCATTATTTACAATTGTCAAGATATGGAAGAAACCTAAGTATCCATCAACATAAGAAAGGATAAAGAAATTGTAGTACATACAAACAATGGAATATTACTCAGCCATAAAATAGAATGAAATAATTCCATTTGCAGCAACATGATGGACCTAGAGATTCTCATACTAAATGGAGTCAGACAGAGAAAGACAAATATCATGTTACTACTTTATATATGGAATCAAAAAAAAATGATACAAGTTAACTTATTTATTAACTAGAAATCTAGAATCCCAGGGACAGGGGAGCCTGGTGGGCTGCCATCTATGGGGTCACACAGAGTCGGACACAACTGAAGCAACTTAGCAGCAGCAGCAGCTACTCATCGACATAGAAAACAAGCTAGTGGTTAACAAAAGGAAAAGGCAGGGGAGGGAAAAATTAAGAGTTTGGGCTTAACATATACATACCACTATATATGCAACAGAGAAGGAAATGGCAACCCACTCCAGTGTTCTTGCCTAGAGAATCCCAGGGACGGCGGAGCCTGGTGGGTTGCCGTCTATGGGGTTGCACAGACTCTGACACGACTGAAGCGACTTAGCAGCATATATGCAACAGAAAACCAGCAAGGATTTACTGTATAGTACAGGGAACAATATTCAATATCTTATAATAACCTATACTAGAAATGTGTGTTAGTCACTCAGTCGTATCCAACTCTTTGTGACTCCATGGACAGTAATCTGCCAGGTTCATCTGTCCATGAAATTCTCCAGGCAAGAATATTGGAGTGGGTTGTCATTCCCTTCTCCAGGAGATCTTCCCAACTCAGGGATAGAACCCAAGTCTCCCGCATCGCAGGTAGATTCTTTACCATCTAAGCCACCAGTCTTATAAAGAACATAGGTGTGTGTGTATGTATATATACATGTGTGTGTGTGTGTGTGTGTGTGTGTGGCTTCCCTGGCGGCTCAGACAGTAAAGAATCTGCCTGCAATGCAGGAGGCCTGGGTTTAATCCATGGGAAGGGAAGATCACCTGGAGAAAGGAAATGCAGCCCACTCCAGTATTCTTGGCTAGAGAAATCCATGGACAGAGGAGCCTGGTGGGCTACAGTCCATGGGGTCACAGAAAGTCGGACGTGATGGAGTGATTAACACACTTTTTCTATATATGTGAATCACGTTGCTATACACTTAAACCTAACATTTACATTACACTTACAACATTGTAAATCAATTATACTTCAATTAAAACAAAGAAAAAGAACCTCTCTCCTGGTTATCCATGAGTTTTCTATCCCCCTGGAGTTGTACTTCTCTTAGGACTATCTTCCCCTGCAATAGCAGGATCTAGTTCCTTGTCACCTAACACCTCTGCAAGGCTGCCCTTCCCATAGCACATTTTGGATAAAGACGTTTACCACATGATTGAGCTCAAATACTCTTCACTGTTTCCTCTCCCACAATGCTTCTGCTGGGTCCCTTCTCTTCATTTGCTGTCAGTCACTTTAATACTAACATCCTTCCTTCTCGCCTCTAAAGACCATTAACATCAAGGCTTTATAAAGTAATTGGATATTAGTGAAAGATCTGGGAGTGATGAAGTATAATTACAGCTCAGGATAGAAGCCATATCAAATACAATAGCTCCATGGTTCCTAGAAATTGACCGTCTCTTCCCTTCCACAGACACTTCTTTCCTGTTATGTTCTTTTGTGGGTTCCATTCTGTAGTCTTGTTAGTTAGGCTCATCTCTCCTTAAACAGGAATGTCTAAAAATGTTTTTAAATGTATATTTAGCAGTCTAGAGAAGGTTGGGGACCTTTTATCAGAATAATTTTTTTAAATGTATAGTAAAAAAAAATACATAGGATTGCAAAGGAAACCAATTATATTGAAATATAGTCCTAACCGTGGACATGTTCATTCCAAAGTTATTTAGCCTCTTCTATTTCCTTTTCCTAGCCCATTCAGCTACTTTAATTGACAGAAACAATGCCAAAAGTTGTTTCTTCATTATGCATTAAAAAACAAAGTGAGAGTGTTAGTTGCTCAGTTGCGTCCAACTCTTTGTGACCCCATGGACTGTATCCTTCTCCAGGGGACCTTCCTGACCCAGGGATTGAACCCAGGTCTCCTGCATTGCAGGCAGATTCTGTACTATCTGTGCCACCAGGGAAGCCCTCTTTATGTATAGCCATTTAACTAATTATATTTATAAATGCTACCTATCTATCCTGAAATCAGAAGCCCCTGTTTTTCACAGTCAGATAGCAAATTAAGGGGTTATCCCAAACAAAGGACAGTGTTTTTCCTAAAGTGAATATATTCCCAGGCCAACTGGCCCAAAGTTCTATTTATTCTTCATGTATATAATTTGATTGGTCTCTCTCTGGAGACAAAGGCAGGTAAATATATAAATGATAAAATACATAATTTTATTTTCTATCTGTACTTTATAAAATAAGACATCTTTTTACTGAATAGTGACTAAAATTATTTTAAAAAGGAAAAAGAAAAGTGAAGTTTCACAAATTACCTCTATGAGTAGGCTTTTCTCACTTATGATCACTAGCTTTGGGAATTTTTGCATATTGCCACCAACCACTGTCTAAAACTATGGAAGAATATTATTGGATTCTGAATGCCCAAGGTACCTGCCTTTGCAGACCCTGAATTATATTGTGTGCTGCATTCCATATTCAATAAATGCTCTCTGATATCACTGGGTTAAAAGCTGATGAATGGTGAGACCAATTGCAATGGATCTTGGTCACTTAATACTAAATGTAGAGGAAACATCTAGGAGACACTTATAGAAGATTTGCAATTAATTTGTGTGAGTTAATCCCCTGTATAAAAGAATATTTTTTCTATTTAATGAGACAGATATCACATCGTTTTGTCCATGATGCAGGCAGCACATTTGGGAACCATTCAATCGAAGCATTAAGTAATGGCTATGTCCAGAATAGGTTCTGATACTGACAAGAATTAAAAACAGAGTACTTTGCATCTTTTGGCTTGTCAAAATAATCTGACTTGGCTATCAGCCCGCTTGAGAAACTTTGGTCAAAATTCCATATTGAATATTTATGTCCATTTTGGGAAAAATTTCTTGAGTTAGTCCTCTAGAATGATTTGAAAAATTTTATTGATATTTCAAGCCTATTTATCATATGAAAAGAGACACATTATTATTTTTCACTCTGGTCCTATTAAACTTAAAAAAAATTGGAGGACAAGAACCTTTTTAGTTCTGACACCATTAAGACTCAGTATCGTTAGAGAACATTCACTATTGAGGAAGCTACACAATCAATTCTGAAGATTGATCACAAATATTTGCTGGTATCTATTAGATATCAGCATCAAGGAATTTTGGCATCAAGGAATTTTCTCTGGAGACACAGTATTGCGTGAAGATGGTTTATGTGACTATCACTAATGTGATAAAAAGTACAGGGGGTTCTTTCTCTGGTACCAACCACTCTTTTTTTTTTTCTCTATGTTTGGAAGAACTGTATTTTTCTTTAAATAAACAAGATTATTGAAATCCCTGTCTGTACATCTTCACCACCCACTTTCCTCTTAATCCTCTTTACTCATACCATCACCATTAATGTCTATTAAGTTAGAATTCAGTCTAAAAACCTGTTCTTTACCACTTCCCTATATCATTCCATTTCCCCTCAACTTGCTGATTTACAAATACCACTCCTTTCAATTAATGTCATCCTTTTCATCTTATTTCTCAGGTCAAAATCTCAGAAGTCATGGTTGATTTCTCATTTTTCCTCATTCTCATACTGTATAAGGAAAAGTGAGAAGTCATCACATTTAACATCTATTCTGAATATGACAGTCTAATCATTTCTATGTCTTCCTCCCAAACCAGACAACCATGAACTGTTGCCTAGACTTCTGAAGCCACTTAAGTGGTCTTCTTGTTCTTCTCTTGCTTTGAAGATAACATGCCACAGAGCTACCAGCATGCTTATTATAAAATATAAATATCAACCTCTACTGGTGATTCCAATGATTTCCTCTTAGCCTTAGCAAATAAACTAAAATTTTATTATGTCTGTCTACATCCTAAAAGCTCTACATGATGTGACTTTGGTTTACCTCTCAGACCTCATCTAATATTATTTTTATTCTCTGGATTTCAGAATCACTGTGTACTTTCTGCTTCAATATGCTGATCTCATTTTATACACATCTGCTTCCTTTCCTGGAAAGTCTATTCCCCTGTATCTTTGAATTATTAGCTTCGTTTCACAATCAGAGTCTTGCACAACTTGCCTGGCCATCCAAGACGAGGTCTCCACCCTTCAGTTCTCTCTAGGACACTGTATTTTTCCCACAGCACCATTCTATTTGCATGTATCTAGGCTTCCCTGGTGGCTCAGATGGTGAAGAACCTTCCTGCAATATGGGAAACCTGGGTTCAATCCCTAGGTTGAGAAGATCTCCTGGAGGAGGCCATGGCAACCCCCTCCAGCATTCTTGCCTGGAGAATCCCCATGGTCAAAGGAGTCTGGTGGGCTACAGCCCATGGGGTCTCAAAGAGTTGGATACAACTGAGCAATTAAGCATAGCACAGCACATTTTCTTTATTTGTCAATGTGTTTATTTTTACACTGAGCAGCCTTTCTCTCTTCTCCCTTGTTTTTTTCTCATTTGACATTTCTCTGTCTCTTCTTTTCAGATGCAGGAAGCTATATTTTATTTACTAAGACAGAGCGATTCTGTTCTCTGTAACTTCCACCCTGACTTGGGACTCCTAAAATCTTATAATGACCTCTTATAAGGAGCCTGTTGTTTCTTCCAGTACTGTGCCAAGTACCTTACTTGTTTTCCTTTTTGATTCTCAGAACTATTCCAATATTAGTGCTATTGTAATCTTCATATTGCAGAAGCAAAACTGAGGCTTAGAGACAGTAACCTGCCTGGCCACACAACTGGTAGGTAAAAGAGTAAGCATTTAACTCTCTGCCCCACAATGTCCTATACATTCTGTGCTCTTTCCTCATCACCAGCCCTGCTCCTCTATCTGGGGTTAGTTTCTTCAGGCTTTTGATTTATCTGGAAGGCAGGTATCTTGTTATCTAATTAAAAGAGATCATTGTCAAAGATGAATATCTAGGCTTAGCTCTTTCACCAAATATTTTAAGTATTAGGTCCTTTAGCAAGGATACTCTCCTTTGTTCACTCCATCCTAACTCTCCAGAGTCTCACGTAGTATGCTTTCATCCTGACCTACTCCCAGTAAAAAAAGAATAGAACAAATAGATACTCAACTCTGAAAAGCTCAAGTCTTCTTTTCCCCATTTTTTAAATTAATTTATTTTTAATTGAAGGATAATTGCTTTACAGAATTTTGTTGGTTTCTGCAAAACATCAACATGAATCAGCCATAGGTTTACATACGTGCCCTCCCTCATAAATCTCCCTCCTATCTCCCTCCCCATCCCACCTCTCTAGGTTGATACAGAGCCCCTGTTTGAGTTCCCTAGTCATACAGCAAACTCTCATTGGCTGTCTACTTAACATATGGCAAAAACCGTGTGTTATCTGTTCCTTTGGCAAATCTATTATAAAGCCAGTTCCTATTCAACAGGCTTTAAAGAAAGTTAAATAAAATTATGAATAACAAATATTGCTTATTTTGCTTAGAAGAACCACCATATTGTAGCTGTTTTTCTAACGTTTAAAGAATAATTCTTGATTCAATGATAAATTTGTAATATTTCTGAAATATTTTTACCTTTTTCAGAATCATATGTTATACAGTATTTAATGTCCTTAAAGTTAATTACTATACCCACTTGAGATCCGAGCACTTGGTAGAGTATTTTACAGAACTGTTTTGATATTCTGTTAATTAATTCTCTGAAATATATAGAAACAGAATGGTTTTCTAACATATGAATTCCTTCCATTTAATATTTATGAAATGGAATATGCATTGAGCAGCTTAAGAGCCCTTATTAGTAACATTTTTGGCAAAAAATTAATAAGAAAGATACAGCTCATGTTTCATCAAACTCAACTGTAGCTCATGTTTCATCAAACTCAATATTTTAAATAGCTTCACCAATGCATCCTGAATATTTGCTGAAAAAATAACATGAGTGGTAATAGTTGACTCTGAGGTCTTGCTTTCTCTGATTTCATTCAGTGTAGATAGAAATCCTCTCCTTACTCAACACTGGTAACTCCAGCACCCATCTTGTTTTAAGCTGGAACATCAGAGGTATCAAATGGGGAAACAATGGAAACAGTGAGAAACTTTATATTTTGGGGCTCCAAAATCACTGCAGATGGTGACTGCAGCCATGAAATTAAAAGACGCTTGCTCCTTGGAAGAAAAGCTATGAACAACCTAGACAACTTATTAAAAAGCAGAGACATTACTTTGCCAACAAAGGTCTTTCTAGTCAGAGTTATGGTTTTTCCAGTAGTCATGTATGGATGTGACAGTTGGACTATAAAGAAACTGAGTGCTGAAGAATTGATGCTTTTGAACTGTGGTGTTGGGGAAGACTCTCAAGAGTCCCTTGGACTGCAAGGCGATCCATCCGGTCAATTCTAAAGGAAACCAGTCCTGAATATTCACTGGAAGGACTGATGCTGAAGCTGAAACCCCAATGCTTTGGCCACCTGATACAAAGAACTGACTTATTGGAAAAGACCCTGATGCTGGGAAAGATTGAAGGTGGGAGGAGAAGGGGATGACAGAGCATGAGATGGTTAGATGGCATCACTGACTCAATGGACATGAGTTTGGGTAAGCTCTGGAAGTTGGTGATGGACAGGGAAGCCTGGCATGCTGCAGTCCAAGAGGTTGCAAAGAATTGGACATGACTGAGCAATTGAACTGAACTGAACTGATAACTTTTAAATACATCAAATTTTAATACTGTAAAATTTTAAAACACTTGCTCAACTGATGCTTTTAACAAAGTGAAAAAAATCCTTTATTGTTTCTGATAAGCAATGACAGAAATGACAAAAATTTATTCCCTTATTCCCTGCGCTAGTCTTTCTACTCCAGTGTTCTTGCCTGGAGAATCCCAGGGATGGCAGAGCCTGGTGGGCTGTTGTCTATGGGGTCACACAGAGTCAGACATGGCTGAAGTGACTTAGCAGCAGCAGCAGCAGTCTTTCAGAAATGGTAGCTATTTTCCTTCCTACCCTCCACCTTATATTGATTGGTCTCTCTTGTGACTGAATTGCTTTTACTTTGATCTCAGCTTGGAGCTAAGTAGATATCCCTCAAGGCCAGCAGGAATTGCTACAGTGATGCTGATGGTGGCAGAAATGGTCTGAGTAAGTGTCTGGGCTCTGGTTAGACCCCCAGAAAGAATCTGAAAAAAGACCACACGGGATCTCTCTTTGTCAACATGATCTGGGCTTGTTTCAAAAATTTGTAATAACTCTAGGTACACTGGATCACTGTTTTTAAGAATGACAGATATGGAGGGATGAAGGAAGGAACTAGATTGTCTACCTCTGAAAAGGATCACCAACAATGCATTCTGAGTCAAAATAGCCTGAGGAAGACCTGGCTGTGCAGATTGTCCTGTACTCAAGGCACATTCTGATATATTTAGCATGCTTCCTGGAATATGGTAGGCATTCAGAAAATGTTTCTAGACTGATTCAGAAACCAGTTTGGGTGACTTCTTTTGATTGTCAAAGCAGTAAACTTGATATTATTTAAGAATGGAGAGAGAAAGGAATGGGCACAAGAATCTGGAAAGAAGCAATCAACTTAGAAAAGATGTTTGCTTTCACTATACTTAAGTGAATTCTTCAGCTATCAGATTGCCTAGTGACTCTTAGGAATGAAGGACACAAATTTGGTCAGGTCTCCAAAATCAACAGGGTGGTGTTCAGTGCCCCTGCTTCCCCGGGCAATTTGGCAGCTGGCCTGGAATCTGAGCAACTTCAAAGGTACCTGCACTGAAAAGTGTCAGTTTAGTTCAATTCAGTCGCTCAGTCGGGTCCAACTCTTTGCAACCCCATGGACTGCAGCACGCCAGGCTTTCCTGTCCATCTCTAACTCCTGGAGTACCCAAACTCATGTCCATTGAATTGATGATGCCATCCAACCATCTCATCCTCTGTCATCCCCTTCTCCTGCCCTCAATCTTTCCCACAATCAGGGTCTTTTCAAATGAGTCAGCTCTTCGCATCAGGTGGCCAAAGTATTGGAGTTTCAGCTTCAACATCAGTCCTTCCAATGAACGCTCAGGACTGATCTCCTTCAGGATGGACTGGTTGGATCTCCTCGCAATCCAAGGGACTCTTGAGAGTCTTCTCCAACACGACAATTCAAAAGCATCAATTCTTTGGTGCTCAGATTTCTTTAAAGTCCAACTCTCACATCCATACATGACTACTGGAAAAACCATAGCCTTGACTAGATGGACCTTTGTTGGCAAAGTAATGTCTCTGCTTTTGAATATGCTGTCTAGGTTGGTCATAATTTTCCTTCCAAGGAGTAAGTGTCTTTTAATTTCATGGCCGCAGTCACCATCTGCAGTGATTTTGGAGCCCCCCAAAATAAAGTCAGCCACTGTTTCCATTGTTTCCCCATCTATTTCCCATGAAGTGATAGGACCGGATGCCATGATCTTCTTTTTCTGAATGTTGAGCTATAAGTCAACTTTTTCACTCTCCTCTTTCACATTCATCAAGAGGCTCTTTAGTTCTTCTTCACTTTCCCCCATAAAGGTGGTGTCATCTGCATATCTGAGGTTATTGATATTTCTCTTGGCAACCTTGATTCCAGCTTGTGCTTCATCCAGCCCAGCTTTTCTCATGATGTACGCTGCATATAAGCTAAATAAGAAGGGTGACAATATACAGCCTTGATGTGCTCCTTTTCCTATTTGGAACCAATCTAGTCTTCCATGTCCTTATACGTGGGGTCAGTTGGTTAGCATTAGACTTGGGTTGCATTCACAATCCAAAGGCAAGTGTCTTAGACATCCCCACTGAAATTGCCCAAAAGCATTTTTAAAGCAAAGAAGAACTGAATATTTTAATGAAGGCATTAAAAGGAAAGATTAAATATAGATCATAAGTGAGCTTTACTACTGGCTCTGCTCTGAACCCCCATTAAAATTCTGATCAAGACCATTAACTTGGGGTGCCTCAATTTCCACATCACTACATTAAGGTGGTTAAGTTATTTCTCAGGGTATTTTTTTTCCACTTCCAATGTGTGATAAACCCTAAAAATTCTAAAAATGTTTCTAATAGACTGACTTCACCTTGGGAATAAAAATTCTTGCTGTTGGCCTTACAGTTGCAGTACAATATTACCCTCTGTGTCCTTTCATGTTAGATGATCTAGCCTGACTCCATCAGAAAAATACCTTTTAAAATGGAGCTGTCTAATATTGAGAAAGAGACATTTCTGTTTTTCTTTTTTAATTTTAATGCACTTTTTCACAGACACTCAATTTGTCATTCTGATTATAATTTCAAACCTGAAAGATAGGGTGGGATTTCTAATACTTATCTCAATTTCTGCTTCTTTCCATATCACTCATTGAGTTTTCTGGCTAAGCTGTTGTAAAGGTCAGCAACAGTGCAATTAAATTAAAAATGATTTTCCTGCCTTCTAGAAAAATATTTAACACAGTTAGAAGGAAGTAACAATTGCTTAAGCAGCAAGAGAGAAAAAATGAATACAATCCCAATCATACACAGACCAACTTTGCTCAGAAAACAGAATTTTTGGTCTAAATGTTGTCATTTAAATTTATTATTCTTTAATTGGCTTTTGAAAAGTTATCTTTAATTCTACCTCTGTAGAAAATAGTTGCAGCTATTTGATGGGTACCTTATAGTTATCTCCGACATGATAAGCAATGAAGAAATACAATTTATTTCATGTATAGCCTATTGTAAAATAAATTTTCCAAGAAATGATTTTAGATGCAAACCTCCACAGAAAGAATTGGGATTAATTAATAACTGAATAATTAACAACTAAGGGCTTCCCTGGTGGCTCAGGGAATCTACCTGCCAATGCAAGAGACACAGGTTCGATACCTGGATTACAGTCCATGGGGTTGCAAAAGAGGTGGACACAGTGACTGAAACAACAATTAACAACTAACAATATAAAATTAGTTATCATATGATAATGATCCACTTCTCTTTTAAATCCATTACATACATTTAAACATAAAGAATTTTATTTAAATGAATTATTGTGCTTATCACATGCATCCAGGAAAATTAATATTTTGCACATTTCTTCAGTTCACTTCTCTGTCTCTCTCTCACAAGTACACTTGAAGATTTCTTTATTTACCACCCCAATTTCATTTGTCCCTCCCAGAGATAAGAACTCTGAAGAGGCTGTTTAACTTTTCTATCAAAGTATTCTTTAACTATATGGGTATGCATATATAAAATATGAAGCAGAGTTTAGTGTATTTAGTACTTTTTATAAATCATTTCATATATATGTCATTTTCCAAGTTATCTCCTTCAAATTTATGCACATACAGTTAGCATTCATCCATTCATTATCATTGCTATGTAGTAATAATAAATAAATATACTACATCATTAATTTATCCTATATATTAGTTGTAACTAAGTATCACAGCTGGGTGACTTAAACAGCAGACATTTATTTTCTCTCAATTTTGGAGGCTAGACATCTGAGATCAAGATGTCAGCAAGCTGGACTCTTCAGAGGCCTCTTTCATTGGCTTACATATGACCATCTTTTCCCTGTGTCTTTACAAGTCTTCCCTCTGTATTTCTCTGTGTTCAAATGTTCTCTTCTTATAAGGGCCAGTCATGTTTGATTAGGGCCCATTCAAATGACCTAATTTTAACTTAATTAACTCTATTTGCAAGTACACTCATATTATGATGTCCTAGAAGTTGGGGCTTTGACATATAATTTTGAGGAGATACAGTTTAGTCTGTAACACCATATTAATAAATATTTGTATTCTTTACAAGGGTTTCTTGCAATAAAATCCATGTAAAGCTGTCCTTATGATTGAGGATTTATTTAGGGTATATATCTAGGAGTGGGATTATTGTTCATAGTTTAGGCTTATCTATTCACTAATTTTTACCAAGGTTTTCCTGTATAGCCATACCAAAATATTTTCCCACCAGTAATTCATGAAAGTTCCTGTTGCTCCACATTCTCACCAAAATCTAGTATTGTCAGGCTTTTCATGTTTGCTCAGATTGTACATGCGAAGTAACAACTTATTTTAGCTTTCATTTATTTGTGTACTAGAGAATTTAAGAATTTTTAGCATATATTTGTGTCCTTTCAGTTTCCATGTCTCTGATTTCCCTCTTAATATCTTTTTTCCTATTAATTTTTTGTATTAATTTGGAAAACTTCATGAACCTCTTTTATACTGTTACTTTTGCTTGCAAATATTTTTCCCAGTTTGTAGCTAATATTTTAATATATAAACTTTATTGAGGGATAATTCAGAGGTAAAGATGATTTTATGTAGTATTTTTTAAATTTTTATCTTTGGGACCCCACTGATAGACAAAGACTTCAATATAATTGATGTAGTTCTGCTTCTGCATGATAAACTAAGATTTCATTTGACTCAGCCATCCTGGATACCATAAGAAAAATTACAGAAAATAGATCATAAAAATTATCCATCTGAGTGAAAAAAGTGATTGAAAAAAATGCAAAGTTTCAGGGATATGTGGGGGGGACATTTATAAATGGTTTCAGTTCAGTTCAGTTCAGTTGCTCAGTCATGTCCGACTCTTTGCGACCCCATGAATCGCAGCACCCCAGGCCTCCCTGTCCATCACATCTCCTGGAGTTCACTCAAACTCATGTCCATCGAGTTGGTGATGTCATCCAGCCATCTCATCCTCTGTTGTCCCCTTCTCCTCCTGCCCCCAATCCCTCCCAGGATCAGAGTCTTTTCCAATGAGTCAACTCTTCGAATGAGGTGGCCAAAGTACTGGAGTTTCAGCTTTAGCATCATTCCTTCCAAAGAATACCCAGGGCTGATCTCCTTGCAGTCCAAGGGACTCTCAAGAGTCTTCTCCAACACCATAGTTCAAAAGCATCAATTCTTCAGCGCTCAGCTTTCTTCACAGTCCAACTCTCACATCCATACATGACCAATGGAAAAACCATAGCCTTGACTAGATGGACCTTTGTTGGCAAAGTAATGTCTCTGCTTTTCAATATGCTATCTAGGTTGGTCATAACTTTCCTTCCAAGGAGTAAGCGTCTTTTAATTTCATGGCTGCAATCACCATCTGCAGTGATTTTGGAGCCCCCAAAAATAAAGTCTGCCACTATTTCCACTGTTTCCCCATCTATTTGCCATGAAGTGATGGGACCAGATGCCATGATCTTCGTTTTCTGAATGTTGAGCTTTAAGCCAACTTTTTCACTTTCCTCTTTTAGCATAGGTTTAATTGGAATCTCAGTAAGAGAGAAGAAAAGGCTAAAGGTGATTTTTAAAAATGGCTGAAAATTTCCAAAACTGCAAACCCATAAGTTTACAAATTCAAGAAGTTCTAAAAATTCCAAACGGGACAAATAAAAACACACCTGAACAAATCACAGTAAAACTGCTGAAAATCAATGGTAAAAATTAAATTTTATAAAGCCAGCCAGAGAAAAATGAAATAAATATTAAAAAGTGATGGCTAGTGTCTTATCAAAAACTATGAATTCAGAAGAACATAGAACATTTTTAAAGTGCTGAAAGTCTACCAACACAGAATAATTTGCTATCCAAACCAAAATACCCCTCAAGAATAAAGGCTACATAAAGGTATTTTTGGCTTCCCTAGTGGCTCAATGGTAAAGAACCTGCCTGCCAATGCAGGAAATTTGGTTATGATTCCTGGGCTGGGAAGATCTTCTGGAGAAAGAAATGGCTACCCATTCCAGTACTCTTGCCTGGAGAATCCCGTGGACAGAGGACCCTGACAACCTACAGTCGATGGGGTAAAAAGAGCTGGGCATAACTTAGAGACCAAGGAACAACAGCAAAGTATTTTCATGTAAAAGAAAACTAAGAGGAAATTCAAGCTTTCGGGAAGATAAAGTAAATATATTTTTCCCTATACTTCCTGCTAGATACAACTGAAAACTATGTACATGATGTAATTAATTAATTGGACCCTGAAAGATGGAGAGAAGAGGGCAGACTGGCTGGGAACCTTGCCTCATATATCCTAGACATGGAGCTGAAACAACTGAAGTAGACCAAAAGGGAAAAAAAAAAAAAAAAAGTGCCATAATAAAAGCCTGTTCATTTTGCCTAAAGAACAAAAAAGGAGGCACTTTAACAAGACAGAATTTTTAGACAAGTGCCTCTTTACTCAGCCAAGCAGCACAGAAAAAAACTGGGGCCTCAGGATTAACCACATCAGAAAAGGCCAAGAAGAGAAGGTAGACTTTCACTTTTTCCAGACTGTAAAGTTGCTCTGTCTTCCTCATCTCCTTGTATGGTCTCAGAATGCCTCAAACTCCGCTTGTCTCAATAGTCACTTTCCACTTGGATCTTCCCTTCTTAATACTTGGAAGCTTTGGTTTTGCCAAGTATTTTGAAGAGGAAAAGACATACTAATTAGAGGCTCATGTCTCTGTGGTTTACTTGACTCTGGGATATGCTGTTTTGGTAGCTTGTGAATGCAGTCTTTGTTTCTACAATTTGCCAAAAGTTCCAGATTGCTACCTTACTAGAGAGAAAGAAGTGGGGGGTACTCCCATGCCTTTTTCTTAAGCATGTTGACTCCTCAAGTCATGGCTGTCTTGTTTGATTGCTAATGTCTGCAACCACACTGGATACTTGTGTCTTTGTTTTTGTTGTTCTTTCATCCAGCTTTTATAGATTTTCTTGGCTAGTAGGTTTGGTTTGATAGAAGTCATTCTGTTATTGTTAAAAATAGAAATCCTAGAGTCAATATTTTCAATACAGGAAAGAATTACAGGAGGCTTATTTATAAAAATTTATATGAAAGAGATCAAGGGGTTTTATTTGACCAAAAACAATATAGCCAAAATGTTTACATGATATCAATATAAGTACCTATCCAAGTTAGGAAAGATAATATACCTATGAGGCTCAAAGGCTAAAAAACTAAGAGTTTTCAAAACTCTCACTAAGATGGAAAGAGAATAATGAAATCATGTAATAGAAGAAATATCTGTGTGTATGCAGTATGTTTGGCCTGGTAGGAGTAATTAGAGATTGGGGATTAGAAGTAGGATTAAAGAACACTTTAAGTGTTTGAAGGTTTATGACAGGGAAGGTGTAGAAATGATCAAAGTTGATCTAAGCATCTAGAAAAGTCAGGGATATTCTTTTCAATGAATATTCAGGGTTGATTTCCTTTAAGATTGACTGGTTTGATCTCTTTGCTAAGAAATATCTGAGTGCATGCAGTATTTCTCAAATGTCTTCTCCAGCACCACAGTTCGAAAGCATCAGTTCTTCAGTGGTCAGCCTTCTTTATGGTCCAACACTCACATCCATGCATGACTGGCAGGAAAACCATAGCTTTGATCGTATAGACCTTCACTGGCAAAGTGATGTTTCTGCTTTTTAATGTGCTTTCTAGGTTGGTCATAGCTTTTCTTCCAAGGAGCAAGCGCCTTTTAATTTCATGGCTCCTTCACCATCCACAGTGATTTTGGAGCCCAAGAAAATAGTCACTGTTTCCAGTTTTTCCCCATCTACTTGCCATGATGTGATGGGACTGGATGCCATGATCTTTGTTTTTAGAATGTTGAGTTTTAGGGCTATACAGCAAGCCCTGGGCTCTTCCAGAAAGCATCCTCACTTAAATACTTAAGCTTATATTAGATGACCACTGGCACAAGATTACAGAGAACATTTATTCATTAGAAAGTGAGTTGCATTAAATTAGAAAAAGAACAAAAATAATGATTTTTTAAAATTGAGAGTGGATTATATGGCTGGTGCTTTGTAAGCACTTTAAATAGAATATGTATTTAATTCTTATTGTAACAGAGAAGAACACACTTGACTCCATATTGTGCTAACTGTTGTGCTCCCCTGCCTGTGCTTTTCATGCTGGCTCTGCACTTTGTAAAAGAAGGTTGCCCTTAGCTTGAAATACATGATAGCCCATTTTCAAGGCTGTACATCCCAGGCTTGACCATAAAAGGTACATTAAAAAAAAATGAAGCTGTGAGGGGCTTCCCTGGTGGCTCAGTGGTGAAGAATCTGCCTGCCAGTGCAGAAGACACAAGTTCAGTCCCAGATCCAGGAAGATTGCTCATGCTGCAGAGTAACTAAGCCTGTGCGCCAAAACTACTGAGCTGTGCTCCAGAGTCCAGGAGCCACAACTCCTGAATCCCATGTGCTGCGACCACTGAAGCCCAAGTACTCTAGAACCCTTGTTCCACAGCAAGAGAAGCTACAGCAATGGGCACCCTGTGCCCTGTAACTAGAGAGTAGCCCCTACTCATCACAAATAGCGAAAGGCCCACGCAGCGATGAAGACCTAGCACAGCTAAAAATAGGCAACTTAAAAAAAAAAAAAAAAAAAGTGCAGGAAATAACAGTTGTCTTGTTGGAGTTTTATAAGCACATTAAGACCAGACCTGCATGGACAGTTGCAAGACCAAAGAATTCCTGCACAAGAAGTTTGCAATAACAAGCCGTAACCCCTCCCCTTTTAGCACAAAACAGGCCTGCATTCTATGTCAGGTAAGACGGTTTATTGGGACAGTAGTCCACCATTTTCTCAGCCTGCTGGCTTCCTAAATAAAGTTGCTATTCCTCAGTCCAACACCTCATCTCTTAATTTATGGCCTGTCAGGTGGTGAGCAGTACAAACTTGGATTTAGTAACATTATGAGTATATGGATTAAATGCCTATATTATTCTCACTTTACAAATGAGAAATCTGAGACATATAAGATCAATAATTGGAATAGGGCCAAACAGCTAGCAAGGCACTGAATGGGACTTAAACTTATGAAAGTTGTCTCTAAAGACCACACTCTTAGGTATCACCCTATACTGTCAAAATTAAGATTCGTTTTTATCTTACAAGGTTTTAGGTTGTCCCGAAATAAGTGGGAATATATACATATATATGGGCTTCCTTGGTAGCTCAGATTGTAAAGAATCCATCTGCAATGCGGGAGACCTGGCTTCAAGCCCTGGGTTGGGAAGATCCCCTGAAGGAGGGCACAGCAATCCACTGCAATATACTTACCTGGAGAATCCCAATGGACAGAGAAGCCTGGTGGGCTAGTCTGGGGTTGCAAAGAGCGACTGAGCGACTAAACACAGCACAGCATATATAGATGTATATATACATATACACACCTACAAACATATGAACAATGTGCATTTTATTTATCATTAGAATAATGTTGCAAATAACGTAATACAGCCTTAGATTTCAGGTTATTTGTTATGAGCGTTATCTGATGAATCAAAGGCTATGCTCTGGTAGAGTTTACCTTCTAAATTACGCATATAGGAACATATACAATACTGTAGTGATATACACATTTACGTGTGTGTATAAAATAAATGCATGTAACCAGTTTGTCTCAGTGTAACCTTACATAAATATCACAGTAGTGGACTTGATAGAACTTTGAAATATCACTTTAATACCTACTTTGACTACACTGACAGATTTATTAAAATAACTTTTAAAAGTATACTTTCAGAACTTGTTAGGTAAAAGATTCTAATGTCTTTTTTTGCATCCATGTTATCATTTTTATAACCTTTTCCACCATGGGCTCTGTTATTTACAACCGGAATCCTTGAGTAGAGACCAAAGCCAGTTCCTCTACTGCTATCCCAAAGGCAGGCAGATTTCATCCACACATGTTTGGATCCATTTAATGCTGACCAGTTAACAAAAATGAATCATTTCCTAATGCCATTTTGTTATAACATTTTGTGTCCCATACTTCAGATGCTGAAAAATAAATCCTTAATCTTTGCCTCTTATTAATGTGAGGATCCACATAAAAACTATTTTAACCAAAAGCAAGCATTAGACTTACCATTTTTGAAAGGTTATCAAAATAACATTAAGAAGTGCTATCCTACTTCATGCAATTATGACAGCTGACCCCCCTAATTAACTCCGTAACTACACTTCAGATTTTCTCATAGCACCTTTTGACACCAAGTGATTCAGAATTTGCTTTAAAGCCTTTTTTTCCTCTTTTATTTTTAAAGTCTTCAAAGGAGTCTGGTGTTTCAGAAATCTGTCAAAATGTGTTGAAACATATTTAAAAGAATGCATTTTTTCATAGATTGGCATAGTTTGCACACATTATTATTTTTTTCAGCTTTTCAGCTATTTATAAAGAAGGAAAAGTGTTCTGTGTGGGGGAAATACCATGGTTGTCACAGGGCATGGGGGCTCTCCAGTGTCTTTGACTTTTCTCCAGGAGAAATTAAGAGAAGAATTTATCAAATGTTAATGTGAAGAACTCAGAAACTGGAATGTTTGTCCAGAGCCCCAGGCCTCAGAGCAAATGCTCTTATGCTGCTGGGCTCATGGGGAAGATTTTAGCCAAAGTCAACATGAGCAGAAACTCCATCTGACTGATGCCGTGGAAACAGCTGTAACCACTTAGCTGGAAAACCACCTCAGATTCCTCTCCCAGAAAACACTGATGACATGGGAGACGGGGAGCAGGAAAGCTCTGTCAGGGTCTCTGTTTATCTGTGGTCCGAAAAAAAAAACTATTTTCTTTCCCTGAAAACTGTAAATAGGTGGATTCAACTCGGGTCATAATAAACCACCAAAAAGAAAAAAAAAATCTTTTTTTTTTCTAAATTAGCCAATGTCTCCAGCTTTCTGTGTATATATTTATCAGTATTTGGCTTAGGTCATCTTTTATGTGGATATTTTTTAAAGAACCATTTGATCTTAGATTTATTTTCTAAATGAAATTGGATCATATTCAGATTAGTATTTGAGGCCAATTTGGCAGGTGAATGTTTAATTCTAATAAGTTTTCAACTTGTGAAAAAAGCCATAATTCTTTTCGGTTTTGGAGATTTTACTTTCCTCTTCTTATTCTGCATGGCAGCTTTTGTTAAATGTTTCTTAGAAGAAAAGAGAAAATGTTACATAAAGCAACAAACAGATCTTGACCCAATTTGGGAAAAGAAAATTTTGCCCTTATAATTACAGCTTTAACAACTATCATAGTTTTCTAACAGAGAGGTAAGGGTAGAATGGAGAAAAAGCCTTAGAAATAGGGACAATTAAGAGGAAAAAGGAAGCCAAAGCAACATTATTCCACTTCAGAATGTCAGCCGAGTGTATGTTCCTCGGTTTTTGTCTCGTCATAACAAAGATTTGGAGTGACGGACATTAAAGCCCTTGGTGTGTCCCAGCTCTGGGGTCTCAAATGGACCGTGTTATAGCTCTTAGACAAATCAGTGTTACAGCTCAGTGTTACGGCTCTATTTTATTTAGAAGATAGCAGGAAAATCCATCTTCAAGGCTTGAGGGCACATCGATCCAAAGATGCGAAGAGAAGAGCACCCCAGTGCGTGGGAGAGAGAGAGAGAGAGGGGGAGCTAGCTTTGGCTCCTCTTTTTATATGTTCCCCTCCCATCCCCCCAGGCCTGTCCTATGTAAGTTGGGCCAGCCTGGAGTGTTGTTTGTTGTACCTGAGGTCCTCACTCTGGTCCGACCTTCCTTTGTTCTATTTTCGCGGGCTTTTCTCTTCCTTATCTTTTAGCCACCGCCATTCTGGAATCTTTTCCCTATTCTAACTACCTAATAAGAACATTCTCTGTGTTATAAAATGGCACAGAGCCCAGGTGTGGAATGCTGATGGTGACCTATTGGACTAAACAAAGGCAAGTGCTGTGTATAAGCTTACATAGTCAAACAAATAAATTTGTTTACTTTTGTTTATATACTTATTTGATTAATTAAATTTCATAACTGTATGATAAATTCAGTTCTGGGCTATCACATGAATTACTAAAATATAGATATATTTTAAGTATTCCTATTAATGTGACTTGCATTTTGGGGCACCCTACCTGCCAAGTAACAAGCACCATCCTAAAATGATCCCTCAACAGTGAGGTGTATTCTATTCATGTACACAACAAATATTTGCTGTGTGGTGGGCGCTATTCTAGGCTAACAGTATATCAGTAAACAGCAGACTCTTTGCCCTCATGAAGATTATATTCTAGTAGAAATACAACAGACAAAGAAATGAATGTGTTAAAGGTCAGGTTTTGATCAACTTCTTTGGTAGAAAATAAATAAGGAAAGGCAGAATAGGGCACTTTGAGGTTGGGAGTTGCTGTCTTATATAAAGGGCTTCCCAGGTGGCTCAGAGGTAAAGAATTCACGGGCAATGCAGGTTCGATTCCTGAGTCAGGAAGATCCCCTGGAGAAGGGAATGGCTGCACTCCATTACTCTGGCCTGGAGAATCCCGTGGACAGAGGAGCCTCACGGACTTTTGCCCATCAGATCACAAAGACCAGGAGTGGATTCTGAACAAGTCACTTCCAAGGGAAGATGTGAAATTAAATGGAGAATCAAGTCACATGTCTGTTGGCCAGAAAAATGTCCCGGCCAGAAAAATGTCCCAGCCAGAGAGAAAAACAAGTGCAAAGCCTATGAAGTATAAAGATGTTTGGCTTATTTGAGAACTGCAGGTGGCCAGTTTAACTAGACAAACAGGGACATTGGTAGGACGGCAAGGAGATAGGGATCAGAGCATGGAGGCCTGCGTAGGTGCATGGCTTTTGCTCTGAGATAAGAAGTTGTTCATCAGAGAACTTTGAGCAGAAGACCGATCCAATTTGACAGAGATTTCTATAGGGTCCCTCTAGCCTCTGTAAATAATATGATATGGAGGCAAGACTAGAGGAAGAGTGATGATAGGGGCTTGGAGCAGGGTCACAGCAATGAAAAAAAGTAAGGAGGGGTTTCATCCTAAAATGCTGTATCTTGAGAATATTTTGAAAGTGGAATCTATAGGTTGTGCTGATGATTGGGGTGCAGAATAGGAGAGACAAAGGGGATTCAGGGTTGGCTCCAAAATTTTTGCCCTGAGTAACTGGTAAACGATATGGAAGATTTTTCAGGAATTAAATTACTTTGAAAATTACAGGGAATCCTTCAAATATCTCAAGTGGATCAAAAACTGAAGATAAGAGAACTATATACAGGTTGTCTGGGGGACAGGGAGACATAAATCTTACAATCTCAGGAGAGAAATAAAGTAGAACCAGCTGATGATTGGCATGGCACTGATTCAAAGTAACTCAAAAAATGAGAAATTTCTAGAAAAAGAACAGTGTGTCAGGAGGTTTCCCAGGAGTAGAATGGTAGATTTTCCACAGCTAGGCTCTTCTAAAAGCTAAAACTACCCCAAGTTGTGAAGACAACTAATAGGATGGAGAGGGTTCCAGCCTAAGGCATCTGATTACTGGTCTCCCAATCAGCAGTGGAAAACAGCTACTCAGAGGAGTGCAGGAAAACACTATGCTAGTAGAGACCGTGGACTGCTGCAACAAGCAGATGAAAATTTTGGCCCTGCCATTTATTTCCACGACCTGGGCAAGATATAAGAACTTTCTGAGTTCCTTCATATTTAAAATGGCAGTTGGAGAAATAAATGAGTTGATGACTGTAAAATGCATAGCACAGTGCTGTCACAGAAGAAATTCTGATAAACATTAACTGTATTATCACCAGTTCTCCAAGATGCATAGGAACAGGAGGCAGATTTCAGTGATCAGGGCCCCAGTAGGCCAGACAGAGCAGAGAGCACAAAAATCTCCCTTCACCAATATAAAAAAGAACAGCTGCTTCCCATATGGAAATAAGATGTTTGGAATTTTTTATGTTATTGCTTTTTAAAATAAGTCTACTGAGTTGTCACCCAAAAAGGCTAAAACACTTCTGATGTAAATGTCATGGTTTTTCACTTCTTGGATGAATTTGAGAGGAATGCGTATTAAAAGAATTGCCTGAAAGCAATAAAAATATAGTTATAATTTTCTTATCAAAGAAGTTATTGAAGTATGAATTTTATGATTACAATTAGGTAAAAATATGAATACAAATTTGAAGGTAAAATGAAAAATGGCAAGAATTGTAGAATTATAATTGTTTTCATTTGAAAAAGCTTTATTTTGTCATGTTTTGTATTATATATTTAGTTACCTATTGTTTTTAAGGATTTATAATGTATATGTTATAATGCATACATCCTTACATGCAACCACATGGGCTTCCCTGCTGGCTAAGATGGTAAAGAACCTGCCGGCAATGTGGGAGACCCGGGTTCCCTGGGTTGGGAAGATCCCCTGGAGAAGTGAATGGTACCCACTCCAGTATTCTTTCATGGAGAATTCCATGGACAAAGGAGCTTGGTGAGCTACAGTCCATGGGGTTGCAAAGAATCAGACGTGACTGAGCAATTAACACACAAAAAACTGCCTGAGTGACCATATACCAAAATATTAAAAGCAGTTAGGCCTTGGTGGTCATGAATCAGTTCAGTTCAGTTCAGTTGCTCAGTTGTGTCCGACTTTTGCGACCCCATGAATCGCAGCACTCCAAGCCTCCCTGTCCATCACCAACTCCCAGAGTTCACTCAGACTCACGTCCATCGAGTCAGTGATGCCATCCAGCCATCTCATCCTTGGTTGTCCCCTTCTCCTCCTGCCCCCAATCCCTCCCAACATCAGAGTATTTTCCAATGAGTCTACTCTTCACATGAGGTGGCCAAAGTACTGGAGTTTCAGCTTTAGCATCATTCCTTCCAAAGAAATCCCAGGGCTGATCTCCTTCAGAATGGACTGGTTGGATCTCCTTGCAGTCCAAGGGACTCTCAAGAGTCTTCTCCAACACCACAGTTCAAAAGCATCAATTCTTCAGCACTCAGCTTTTTTTTATATAATTGTATTTTCATCTTTTTCTATTTTCTTGGTAGTACAATTCTGCCAAACAGCTGTGTTCAGAACTAGTCAGAATAAGATGTACTCGTACAGATAATTTTACTCCTAAATGTAAAATATTGAATTCCCAGTCAAACATCCATAGATAAGGTTTTATTTCTCAGAGTAACAGCATTTGGGCTTCTTTGATGGGAAAAGAGTTTGCAAGGTGCTTATTGAAAAGATATTGGTAAAAGCTACTAATTAATTGACTTTGTTAAATACTCATTCATTCATTCACCTTAAAAAGGAGTCAAAAGTGCCCCTGGATGCATAAGTATATGGACTATTAAATAAGTTTCAATTGAGTAATTAAATGTTGACTGTTTGATATGGTTTAAGTTATTCTTTTTGTTGCTGCTTTTTAGTCATTGTTTCCAACCTTTGGGACTCCATGGACTGTAGCCCACCAGGCTCTTCTATCCATGGGATTCTCCAGGCAAGCATACTGGAGATGGTTGCCATTTCCTTCTCCAGGGGACCTTCCTGATCCAGGGATCAAACCCATGTCTCCTGGATTGGGAAGTGGATTTTTCACTGCTGAGCCACCAGTGAAGCCCAAGTCTTCTTGTTACTTTCTCTCAAATCTAGCAATCCCACTCCTGGGCATATATCCAGAGAAAACCATGGTTTGAAAGGATACATGCACCCCAGTATTCATTGTAGCACTGTTTACAATAGCCAAGGCATGGAAGCAACCTAAATGTCCATCAACAGATGAATGGATAAAGAAGATATGGTATATAATATATATAATGGAATATTACTGGGCCATAGGAAAATAATGAAATAATTCATTTGCAACAACATGGATGGACCTAGAGATTGCCCTACTGAGTGAAGTAAGTCAGACTGAGAAAGACAGATAGATGATATCACTTATATGTGAACTCTGAGAAATACGATATGGATGAATTTATTTAAAAAGAAGAAATAGACTCAGACTTAGGAAAGAAACTTATGGTTACTAAAGGGGAAAGGTCAGGGTAGAGAGATACATTGGAAGTTTGGGATTGATATATACATACTAGTATATTTAAAAATAGATAACCAACACTGTGTTAGTCTCTCAGTCATGTTGGATTCTGCGATCCCATGGACTGTACCCCACCAGGCTTCTCTATCCATGAAATTCTCCAGATAAGAATACTGAGTGTGTAGCCATGGCTTTCCCCAGAGGATCTTCCTGACCCAGGGATTGAACCCAGGTCTCCTGTTTTGCAGGCGGATTCTTTATTGTCTGAATCAACAAGGATCTACTGTATAGCACAGGGAACTCTGCTCAAAACCATGTGATAACCTAATTGGGAAAATAAATTGAAAAAGAATAGATACATGTATATTACAACTGGATCACTTTGCTCTACACCTGAAACTAACACAATATTGTTAACCGACTGTTGTTGTTTTAGTTGCTAAGTCTTGTCCAACTCTTTTACCAGCCCATGGACTATAGCCCACGAGGCTTCTCTGTCCATGGGGTTTCCCAGGCAAGAATACTGCAATGGGTTGCCATTTCCTTCTCCATAATCAACTATTCTCCAATATAAAATAAAAATTTAAGAAGAATAAATTCACAGTTTGAATGAAAAACTGCTATTGTTTAGTCGCTAAGTCGTGTCCAACTCTTTGTGACCCAATGAACTGCAGCATGCCAGGCTTCTCTGTCCTTCATCATCTCCCTGAGTTTGCTCCAACTCATGTCCATTGAGTCAGTGATGTCATCCAATGAAGGAAAAATAAATAAATGAAAACAAAATCTCAACTTAGGAAAATATTCCTTAGAAAATTAATTTAATACTAATGACTACACATTAAATTATCTGATCAAGTCAATGATAAAGTCTGATTAATATGAACAACTAGCACTTGCTCCCATAAAATTTGCTCTTTCATCCATCCATATACTAGCAAGTGATCTAGTCAATCTCTTGTATCACCTGGCAATTTTTAGGTAGGGACAATTAGCATAAAGTATACAACTATTGCTGCTTATAGATCCCCTAACCATCTCTTGAAACTGTAAAGATGCTCTTTCCTTGTAAACTACACAGGGCTTAGGTCCATATCAAAATTTAGGTATTAGTGACTGACCGTATTTAGTATTTCTGCTAAATAAAATTACTTAGCCTTTAGCAACTGGAGTCTGCTACAGATGTCTGTGAAAAACACATAAGAATTTTCTAGTACTGGATTTTACTCAGATTGATTCCACACATGACGTCTAGCTAGCATGAACATTTCTCATTTAATAATCTGTAAGTTTCATGGAAATTTGTTGTTCCATTTATCTGAGAAAATATCATATAACCCTGAAAAGCCTTATGAATAAATGCTATCAAGTTTCTCCACACAGGCCCTGAACATACTCAAGTACTTTGTGGATGCCAGTGAGCGTGACATGAGATAACAAAAAGGCAGGGCCATAATATCCAAGGAAAGTTTATCCTCATAAATTTTAGTGAGAGTCGTGAATGCTAATTAAGTCCAACTCTCAAGGCCAAGTATAGTTGGCTTTCATCAACCCACCTGATTCACTACAGCTGTTTCCTAAGGAAAACTGAAGGCGTGTAATTTGTTCTCACAGGATTTGAATTCTGCCTTATTTATTTATGATAGATCTTTGAGTTTAGAGGTTACATAACCACATGTTTATAATACCATTAATTGACCATATAATATATCTATTACTGACCATACAAATAATTTTTAGGGACTATTTCAATAACAAAATTTAAAAGACCTTTTAATGATATAAAATCTAAGTCCCCCAAATGCCTTAAATTGGATCATGCAGGAAATGACCAAAATCACATTATTTTGCATTTCTGGCTTTGGAGACGAGCCACACTTTGAGAACACTCAGGAAGAATTAGCAATGCTGATCCTGCCACAAACAACACAATCCAAAGCATTTTTTCCTGAGACTTTTAAAAGTTATTTGGCAAGGAGAAGGGGAGGACAGGATGGCGAAGAATACAGTTCAGAAGGGGACCTAAATGAGACAGATGAGAAATCTACTTGAAAGAAAAGTGGGTACTTCCGCTGTTTGAACCTAGAGTGGGTGATGGATAGTGCAGGCTTATGAAGGCTTTATCTGACATACGAGATGTTTTGGTTTCAGGATGATGTAAAGTTTGAATACTAACAGTAAGATTCCATTATTATTTAAAACTACTCTCTTTCCACAGTTGTAGTTGTAGTTGTAGTAAAGCCCTAAAAGGAGGAATAGTATGCAGAAATGGAGTATTTGATTACTTATAAAAATCAATAAGGAGGGACACAAGCACAGGTTTAAATGCAATTCCATATTCCAAAAAACTCCTTTTCTTTGTCATCTGGTTGTCCTCTGTGGAGATCCAAACATTTAGGATTGTTGATTCAGTGTTTAAAAAAAATGGTAAAATTATAAAATATAAAGCATTTTTTTTGCAAAGCTTTAAAAAGATGCTGTCTATCTAGCTGTCATTTGTGGCGGTTACACATATATTCCAATGCATACCATTCAATACAGATTAAAACATTCTTGAAGACCTTGTTTTCAGAATTGCATTCTGGATCCATTATAATCACAGAGAGAGAAACCCTGTTTATTTTTCTTTCTTCTTCCCTTCCTGCTTCCTTTCTCTTTGTCATCCTTCCCCTCACCCCCACCTTCTCTTTCACTGTTTCTCCTCCCTCCCCTTCTCCCTCATTTCTTCCTTCCTGCCTTTGTCTGCCATAACTCTGTAATATTCTTTCATACTATTGTTTAAATAAATTTTGGCTCTTTTCAAAAATTACCACCTTTTGTTCCAGGCATAACTATTCACCACCAAGAAAAATTTAAAAAAAAAATGTGTTTCAGATAAAAAAGGAAATTCCATAAGAATAATAGGGACAATGTTGGGGGGTAATCACATCCCCACTGTGACATCCCCCAACCTGTGTCACCTGACTGGAACAGAATTCATTTAGAGGTGTGTTAAAAAGTTTGTTCCATGACTTTACAGCGTAGTCTCATAAATCTAGGTATTGGGGACCCAGTGTATTTCTTGACTGATCATCTGATCAGTTTTGCTCACTATCCGTATGGGCAAAAAGGAAATAGAAACAAGTAATCCTCAAGGTTTGTATTTATGACAGTTGTTGCAGCAGCGTATTTAGAAAGAGATCAAGAGAGAAAATGGAACTGTATAAAATTACCAAGGAAGGTTACTGTGAGATGACCAGTCATGCACACAGATGATTATGACTGGTGGGGCCACAGCACTATGACCAAACTCTGAATGGAGGTAGTGATGGTTTGGAGACAATGAGGCAGAGTGGTGAGGAGTGTACTCTGTAGTCCTAGGCAGGTTGCTTATTAGCTATATGATCTGAAGTAAGTCCATTACATTCTCTGTGCCTTAGTTTTCCCATTGATAAAGTGGGAACACTAAGACCTCACACACAGGAAGCACCTACAGCAATGTTGAGGATTCATGCGGGCTCTACACACATTACCTATTGTATGTATGTATGGATAGTTGGTTATGCGTCTTTAGTTAAAAGGCAAAGAGGCATAGGAAATACTAGAAATATAAAGGAGTAGAAAAGTCATGTGGCAGAGAGAATCTTTCTCTAGTGATTTCATGTAAAATATGTCACAAAGAACCAGTCTCAACCCTGAGTCTCATTTTGTTGTTGTTGTTGTTTGTTTCTTAATTAGCAGTTTGTGGATGAGAGCAAATATTTTTTAAAAAACCAAAACAAAAATGTAGACACTGTCTATTCATGCTGAATAATAGAGTACAGTAGTAACATTTTTGTATCTTTCATTTAAGTACCTGAACATATTTTATGATTAAACTTTTTCTTTGGCAAATTCTAGTTCGTTCATAAAAATTGTAAGTTAACCTTTGACATTCAGATATTTGGTATTTGTGGATCCAAATTACTTGATGAACTCATATATAAAAGGTATAAAAAGCTTCAAATGATGTCCTAGAGTAGAACTGTCATCCACATATGCAACAACAATGATGATAGCTACCATTAACCAAGAGTCTACAATATACCAAACACTGATCTTTGCCATTTATACAAAAGATTTTATTTAGTTTTCTCAACAACCTTATGAGCTGGGCTCTATTTTTGTTATATAAGGTAAGAAAGTTCTAAAAAAAAAAAAAAGAAAGAAAGTTCTGGCACAAACTAAGGACTAACTACAGATGACCAAAATAACATGGATGTAAGTGTGTGGATCACAATGAACTGTGGAAAATTCTGAAAGAGATGGGAATAACAGACCACCTGATCTGCCTCTTGAGAAACCTATATGCAGGTCAGGAAGCAACAGTTAGAACTGGACATGGAACAACAGACTGGTTCCAAATAGGAAAAGGAGTACGTCAAGGCTGTATATTGTCACCCTGCTTATTTAACTTATATGCAGAGTACATCATGAGAAACGCTGGACTGGAAGAAACACAAGCTAGAATCAAGATTGCCAGGAAAAATATCAATAACATCAGATAAGCGGATGACACCACCCTTATGGCAGAAAGTGAAGAGGAACTAAAAAGCCTCTTGATGAAAGTGAAAGAGGAGAGTGAAAAAGTTGGCTTAAAGCTCAACATTCAGAAAACTAAGATCATGGCATCTGATCCCATCACTTCATGGCAAATAGATGAGGAAGTAGTGGAAACAGTGGCTGACTTTATTTTTGGGGGCTCCAAAATCACTGCAGATGGTGATTGCAGCCATGAAATTAAAAGACGCTTACTCCTTGGAAGGAAAGTTATGACCAACCTAGATAGCATATTGAAAAGCAGAGACATTACTTTGCCAACAAAGGTCCATCTAGTCAAGGCTATGGTTTTTCCATTGGTCATGTATGGATGTGAGAGTTGGACTGTGAAGAAAGCTGAGTGCCGAAGAATTGATGCTTTTGAACTATGGTGTTGGAGAAGACACTTGACAGTCCCTTGGACTGCAAGGAGATCCAACCAGTCCATTCTGAAGGAGATCAGTCCTGGGTCTTCATTGGAAGGACTGATGCTGAGGCTGAAACTCCAATACTTTGGCCACCTTATGTGAAGAGTTGACTCATTGTAAAAGACTCTGATGCTGGGAGGGATTGGGGGCAGGAGGAGAAGGGGACAAAAGAGGATGAGATGGCTGGATGGCATCACTGACTCAATGGACATGAGTTTGAGTAAACTCTGGGAGTTGGTGATGGACAGGGAGACCTGGCGTGCTGCGATTCATGGGGTCACAAAGAGTCAGACAGGACTGAGCAATTGAACTGAACTGAAGTGACAGCTGGGATTGAAACAGTTACTTCTCAAAGCATGCATTTCCCAATTGTCTCCAAATAGTGTTCTACACACTATACATAATTCTTCCCTGAGTGCCATGCTTGTTTAAGTTGATCGAGGGAAATCAAACAACCTATTGTAAGACAATAGGCTGATAACCTTTACTACCAATGGATTCCCTTCATTTATTGCAGCTCTGGTTCAGAAGGCAGAAGCATCAGTCATTATTATTTTAAAGACACTGATGCCTGGAGCAGAAGTAACTGCTTTTCGAAGTAAGAATCTTCCTTGCATATTCATTACACACATTTACACATTAGTCTCGGCATAACTCAAGTAGGACATTCCCCTGCTTGGTGGCCTTTCTTGTAGCTTCCCAGGGTTCTTCCCTTAAGGGAAGGAAGGCCTCCAAGCATCAGCTTTGGAATTGCCATGGCTAATTGTCTAGGAGATTTCTGTATTCAGGCAAACACCAGGACTGACATCCTAAAACAGAACATCATAACCTTTGTTGGCTGGTTCCCGTGGAGATGATTAATGGAGACATGACTAAATACACTCATTGACTATAAAAGCAAATTAGGGGAAAAAACGACCATTGGGCAGGAATACCAGCAAATCCTCCAGGGCAACCTGCTTTATGACTTTCTAGGAAAGGGCATTGATGCCATTGCTCAAACACTCAAGGATGGTTTAGAAAATCACCTCATGGTAGTTTTATCATGTTGTAAAGATTGTTTTACAAAGTACACACAGAAGAATCTTTTTCAGCCTTCTCAATGTGCTTTTAGTGTACAATTTGGTGCCTTCATTAACACTTTTTCAGATGAAGGCTAACAAATAATAGGCACATGTCTATACCTGTTGTATCCACTGAGATATCTAATTATATTTCTGGTACCCATAAGAAATAAAAGCTTACCAAGGAATGCTATTAGATCTTCAGGGGCCCCCTATGTATTGATAATAGATTATTTTGTTGCTACTACTTTTTTAGCTGAAGCAATTTTCAAACTATGTAAAACAGATACAAAAACTATGTGGATATATTTATATTGATTGTGGCCATTGGATTGTAGTGTAGAAGATTGTCATGTTCATTTTTTTAAAGTTGAGAAGTTAATGAAATAAAAGAAAGCTCTCCTCTTATAGTTAAAAGAAACACACTGCAGAAAGAAAGCACATTGCTATATATTACTTTTTATGACATTTTACATGGTTGGATGTAGAAAATTTAATCTAGGGTATGTTTTGTGGGCAATACAATATTTAAGCTTAGTTATCTCATCTGTAAAGTTGAAATAATAATTGTGAAAAATAAATAAGAGGATATAAGTAAAATATCTGGCAGAGTATAAACAACTTAATAAATGCTGAATCAATGTTATTTACTGTGTTTCTGGATTAACAGGACTCTTTCTAGAAAGGTGCTATCATGAGTGAATTTCTCTAAAATAAATGAACATCAGTGGGAGAAAAATTAATTTAGAGTGGCTCTCTACATTATTAAGGACAAACATATCAAATAGGAAAACAACTTGGAGACAGCCTAGAAACAATTGGAGTAATGTGGTTGTCTGTATTGGAAAGGGTAAATTAAACAGTCTAATGTGGAAAAGAAAATATAATAAAAGATGACATGACTGGATTTCAATATATATACTTTTTGTTATATCCTTATGTTGGATTAGCTGATTTAAGGAAGGCTCACTCAATCTGTACAGCATAAGTGCAACCGAATAGCACAAATATTAAATGACAAAGTTCAGGCAAAAATCTGTCTTGATAGCCACCGTGGTGTGCCCAGTCTAACAAGATAGAATTTACGTGACTGGACTAGAGATATTTATTTTAGGCAAACTTGTTTAGAATGAACTCACTTTAAGTGAAATGTCCTGCTGGAATAAATACACCATCTTATATTTAAACTCATTGTTTGACATCATTAATAGCAGGGTGGATTAATCTGGTATGTCAACTACACTGGGTTGGACAACAAATAGCAGAAGAGCTTGAAAAGGAAAACTGTCCTCCTTATCAGTTCATCCCAGAGTCGGATGGCTTTCAATCTGATTCATTCTGTGGTTGAATATCATCAAGAAGCAATGTTCATGTTGCATATGCACAAAATGAAATTCTACTCAGCAATAAAAAGCAACAAGCCACTGTTTTATGTGATAACATAGATGAACCTCAAATACCTTGGGTGAAGTAAAAAAAAGATAATTTGAAAGCTTTATATTGTATGATTCTGTTCACATGACACTCTGAAAACAAAAACTATAACAGAAAAAATTTGGTGGTTACCAAGGGCCAAGAGTAGAGGGAGGTGACTGACTAGAAACAGTCTTGAGAGAACTCTTCAATATGATGAAAGTGTATCTTGACTATGGTATTATCACATGAATATATACATTTGTCAAAATTCATAAGTTTATATACCTGGATGTTGCTCTGCTTAATTTGTACCCCAATATTTAAAACAAGAAAAAAGAACGAGTTTGTCATCTGTGTGTCTACCTGTCCTCTGGCTAATTTACTTCATGCTTGCAAGAAGGCTGCCTTTTTGTCAGGCATCACAGACAGGTAAGGCAATATGCACTAGAAGATAAGCTACTTTTTTTGTATGGTCTCCTTTTGCTTGTAGGAAAAAGTATTGCAGAAACAAAGTATTCAGAAGCCTCTCTTCCTACACTATAGATTTCAAACACATTTCATAGACTAGACCTCAGTCATATGTCGACCCCTTAATCCATTCCGGTAAGGAAAACTAATATCATAATTGATGTGGGTTCAGGATTTAACCATGAGGTTGGAATAGATTTCCCTAAAGCTGGACACCTGAGTACATTAAGAATTCACCTGGTAAAGATAAATCATGTTTGTGGTGAACATACAGTAGTGAACAGTTAAAAATGTCTGAACAATCAGTTAGAAACCTGATTTTATGCAATGATAAACTTTGACAGAAGTCAACAAGAATGAGATACGATGAAAACAAATATATATATATTTATATATTTGTTTTCATCTTAGGGAGAGGGTGGGAAGATTTGGGAGAATGGTATTGAAACATGTGAAATGTCATGTATGAAACGAGATGCCAGTCCAGGTTCAATGCACGATGCTGGATGCTTGGGGCTGGTGCACTGGGACGACCCAGAGGGATGGTATGGGGAGGGAGGAGGGAGGAGGGTTCAGGATGGGGAACACATGAGAAATAAAGGAATAAAAAATTAAAAAAAAAAAAAAGATGAAAACAAATAAACAAACCAAAAAAGCCAAGCTAATACTTGGCTGTACTTGCAAACTTACTTATATAATCTGATACTTGCATCTACTAGTAGATATATCTTTCTGGAATTAGGAATATCATACCTCTGCATGTGATATTCTTGAGGAAAGTTTCTTGATGAGGGATAGATTCAGAAACTATGTTATATAAGAAACTACTACAGGAAACAGCATATAGAAGACACATTAGATTCGATTTTTCTGTTGTCAAAGACTAGAGAAAAAACCATATGCAGAAAGTAGAGGACAATGTAAGAAAAAAATTTCAAATGTTAGAGTTATCCACAGATTTCTAATGGTGGTGAGATATTCATCACTGTAAATATTCAAGGCTGACCCAGATGATGCCTGAATGCAGCAGGAGAGTATTCTAGTATCAAATGGAGAACTGGATTGTATATTTGTAGATTCTTTGCAATACTGAGATGATGCTAAATTTTTCTCTTAAACATACAAGGAAATATATATGTATGCATAACTATATGTATTGAAGATACTTAAATATATATGTGTGCCTATGACTGAAAAAGAACTGCTGATTAAAAAACTAGAAGGGAATACATAATAAAAGAAAAATGTATTATACAAGGTAGTAAGATTATGAATGAATTAAGGAAATCTGGATGAGATATGGAAAAATTTCAGCTCAGTATAATACTGGGAAATCTCTGATCTGAGTGAGCACTATTTACAATGAAACTCCAACCAAACCAATTGTCTTTGGAATGTGCCTCTTTTAAGAGAGATTCTATGCTGACACTAGATCTCTGGGCCTATCCTGATACTCATTCAAACCCCAGAATTTTGAAGTCCTCTCTATTTATGTAGTTTTAGAAAATACAATGTTCACAGCATTCACTGAGATTAAGATTTTTGTGAATTCTTATAGATTGCAGGAAAGCTAATCCATAAAAGGGAGAAAATAAAATGCTTGAGAAATGTTTCCTCTCTGATTGTGCATGGTGTTGATTATTCATGGAAATATTACTATTGCTATTATTAGTATTTACCCTAATTTAGTCTCTTGTTTACCAGTTAGAGGAAACTGGAAGGTCAAGTTTAGAAATAATAGTAATCTACCATGGACAGAGCCAAATGAAACATCTCATAAATTACTACTTTCTTTGCTAATCATGGAAAAATGATGCTAACTTGAAATAACTCAAATGTACCAGGTAAATTAAAGCAATTTCCTAGCAACAACTAAGTGGAAACACAGTCAAACCTAAAGTTTATAGTATAAAGGATCACTCAATAACAGGTATGCTGAGGCTATTTTGAACTGTCTACAAAACTCAAAGTTAAATAGCAAAGAACTTGTTTGTAAATCTGTTTTCACAGTCTAGTTTTATCTTTTAACCTTTACCTCACATTAAGTGAATTTTGTTCTCAAGCTATTTAAAAGCATCCCTTATCGTATGTACAACTTTAGAAATGCATGTAAATTGAGAGGCTTACTGGATAGATGAGTTGTTCCAGGAAAACAGAAAAAACAGTAGCAGCAAAACCTTAATTAGGGGAGACTTGTAAGAACTCAAATGCAAGAAAATAACAATCACTGGAAAACAGAAAAAAGGGGACCATAAGCTGGTTACATTTTGTTAATTTCAGATGTACACTCAGTACCCACATTCTGCAAAGCTTATGTACTTCATGGTTGCAGGATGATGTATAAAACCATTTCATTTTCTGCCCCAGTGAGTTCAATAGTTATAAAAAGAAAATGTATCCATTTCAGAGTGGATTTTCACTAACTTTAATGTTAAGTTAAATTATTTTCTACTTGTTATGGAATTCTTACACTTTTTTAAAAGGATAACCTTTTCAGAAAGAGGTTACACTTCTTTCTGGGATCTAAACAAGAATGGGCCAGCAGACTGTTGTCGCTAGTATTTCCTACCAGATTAAGGCTTTCTTTACTTTATCGGTCAGGTTAAATGCTTGAATTAGTTTGTTTCTAAAAGTAGAAAACTGATTATTTATTCAGTCAGTAAAACTAAAGGCTCTTGTAACAGTTCTAGTGCAGGTGTATAGAATGATTTAGGAAACTTAAATGATAAATGCTGATGCTAAATGCTAAATCACTTCAGTTGTGTCCGACTCTGTGCAACCCCATAGACAGCAGCCCACCAGGCTCCCCCATCCCTGGGATTCTCCAGGCAAGAACATTGGAGTGGGTTGCCATTTCCTTCTCCACTGTATGAAAGTGAAAAGTGAAAGTGAAGTCACTCAGTTGTATCTGACTCTTAGCACCTCCATGGACTGCAGCCCACCAGGCTCCTCCGTCCATGGGATTTTCTAGGCAAGAGTACTGGAGTGGGGTGCCACTGCCTGCAATAGTTCTATACACTTAACCAATCTAATTTCTCACACAATACTCCCAATATGAAATAGCCTCCATATCTTCTCTGCTCAAGACATGCTTTTCACTTCTGTGCTTTTGTTTATTCTGCTCCTCAAACTAGAAATTTTATCTCCCTTCTCCTCAACATGTATTCAAATCCAGTTTAATCTTCAGAGCCAAATAAAATCCCTGCCTCCTACATTGGGACATACTGTATCAAACCCCATGGGTGCTTCTCTCTCACTCTCTGTTACTCCAGCTTATCTGAGAGTAATGTTTAATACTACTGTCTTATTTCCTTCAGTTCAATGGTTATCAACCTTGTCTGCACATTAGATTCATTAGAGATGCTTTTTTAAAAAGTGATACTTAGGATCCATCCACAGGAAAATGAAATCAGAATCGCTGAGGATAAAACTTGGGTACTCCTATTTTTTAAAAAATCTTTCCAGGTGATTTTGATGTGTACTGAACACGAAGAAACTGATTGTTTTAGAATAGGTTTAACTTAAAGCAGCTAGGTGCCCATTAAGGGCTGTAATTTAAGACTCTATTTTTTGTTTATTTTTATGCCACACTTGTGACATAGATCATGTACAACATATTTTGGATTCAAAAATTCAGATGTTAAAGCTCAATCAGGCCCTGAATGGTGAATTGGTTTCACTTTACATCCAAGCTCCAATCAGTTGATAATTCCTTCTTGCAAATCAAGTTGAGAAGGATTCTGAGGACTCTCTGGGTTCAGAGAGAAAAGGTGCAACCATTCAAGCTTACTGTCTATGTGGGTGGAGAAAGAGGGAAGACTCAGCATGCAAATATTTTTTTTTTTTTTTTGTCTTTGAGTAGAAGATATCCCTTATAATATGGAAAAATAAACTGGGATCTACATGGATTAAACTTGCCCTAAAGGAGCCCCATATGTTAGGAAAAACTGAAATCAAACTTAAATCCAATCTCCAGCCTCCCCAAAGAATGGCTTATTTAGAGTTCACCAGGCTTAGTTATAAACTCCTTTGTATTCCAGCCCATCCCTAGTCGCCCTCTGCACTCTGGTATTCTTGGCATCTCAATTCTCAGAACTTCTGAGAAACTCTCTTTGTTTCCTCCACATGTTCACGTTGCATAGAACATCCACAAACAAAACACAGTGCCTGACCAATAAACGGCTCTTTCTCATGTTTACAGATTTCAAGAATGCTATTGACACAGATGAAGCCCAAATTAAAAAGATCTCAGAAGACTAGAATGCTACATCTTCTGCTCATAATTCGTAAACTTAAATATACATCAAAAGGATTCAAAGAATGTAAATCTTTACTGTCAGTAGGATTAATAAAATAATGTACCAAAAAATAAAAGTAAAAGGTCTCAGAATGAAATGAATGCTGAATAATCCAAGAAAGCTCTACCATAAGAATTCACCTTGATGCTTTGGAAATGTTACGAAGGGTACTAAACATCCTGCAAGAACGTTGGCTCCACCTACCATCTTGTACCCTTTTCTCTCTCTGTCTCCCTCTCAAACCCGTGCGGTGCACTCAGGCGTGCAAACGCATGCCACAAACTTTTAGAATTTCTATTTTCATTTTGCAGAGTTACAGTAACCAGGAGAAGTAACAGAAACTAACTCATAAAAACCCAACGTATAACAGAAAAAAAAACTATATGAACTCCAATTTATATGAATAGTAAAGCAATTTTTTATCAGTGTCTGGTTCAATATGAATTAGATTACATTAGTGACTGCCTTCCACCCAACCCAAATCCCTCATTTTCAGTGTCCTTAATTTCAACTGTCTTTGATGGTACTGAATGGAAAAGTCCCCTTGTCGCCAGTGGTTAAGAGTTGTTATTAACAAGATTACCAAGGAAAAACTTACTTGCCTGAGCTTTTGCTCCTAAGGAATGCACTTTGGAGATGGCAAGATTTTCAATTTAGTTTTCCAGTTCTGTTGTCTTCAGAAAAGTTCCCTGAAAAAAATAAGTCAATTGCTGTTCTCATTTTCTATAAATTATTGACAACAGAAATGCCAAATCATAGATGAGTTATCTTATAAAAGCACATTTACATTTTCAAAAATAAAACAAAAGTTCAAAACAGAATATGACTTCTCTAAATTTCTGTTCTATCAGATACTGTGTGTTATCTTCAATATGACTTGGCAGATAACAAGTTCCCCTATGTGAAAACAGCTGTCCTGTAAATTGGAAATGATGTCTAAGAATTCTTTTCAAGACAAATTGGATTAATAGTGTCTGGAACTCATCCATGTTTTACATATCTCTAATAACTTTTTGCCAGCGTAATTTCATAGCAAATATTTCAAATTTTTAAAAAGTGAAATAAATATTAAAAAATCTGTAAGCCCAAATAATGCTTGAATGGGTGAAAGTCAATTGCACCATGACAATTCTGCATTTTTGTTGAAAGGGGAATTTTCTGTTCCCATAACCACAAAATCTCTAATTCCATGAGCCAATTAGAGATTTTGTGAGGTAGTAATGCTCTGAAGGGGAAATGCCATTCCACTGACCACAGAACTAGAGGGAGTAGGTAATGGGCTGTATAAACAGCATAAAATAATAAGCATGCACAGTAAGGTAACGTGAAATGGAAATAAAATGTAATCATAACAGCTTTGATCTTTATGCTTTGAATTTACTGAGTTGTTTTCCTCTGTGGTTGTATTGTGCAGAGAATGGCTTAAACTTCCCACTATAGACACCTACTCAAATAAATGTTGCTTTCATCAAGCCAGCTTCACAAAGGTATGACTTATTTTGATGGACTTCAGGAAAGTTTTCATGGTTTCTTCTACACCAACTAGTCAGTTTATCCTTTAAAGGATACAAACACACACACATTTTTCATAATCGAATGTCTCAAAAATTTTAATAATTTATGTGTACAAGGAATGACAAAATATACAAAAGGATAAAAATGTATGAAGAATGATAAAGACAACAGCATTTGCTATTTAAATTGTCTACCGGTTTCTTTCGTCTTCCTTGGTCTACGATGAACATAAATTTTTTAAATCTCCTGCAGCATTTTTGTCTGCCCAAGAAACATCGCTTATTGTCTTAATCATAAGTCTTATATATGTATGTGTGTGTCTATACAGACATACACACACACCATATACCAATTAATTAGTTAATTAACTATCATTTTACTAAATAGTTACTGCTTTTCCTAAGGGCAGAGGTAAAGCTCACTCTTTTGTTACAGTCAGTCTAATACTTTGTATCAAAGGAAACAAATACTGGAGACAGACTGGTTTTGCAACTTACTGACTATGTAGCAATATTACCCAGTCTTAGTTTTCTTACCTATAATACAAAGAGAACACAACCTACCTCACAGTTTAAATAACATAAATATGTAAATCTATTATTATATAATATATGCATAGAGCTTGATTATTCATAATTATAAAGTTGATCATTATCATTAATCATAATACATAGAAGAGAAAAATAGATATTTTAAATTATTTGGTGTATAATTTAGAGTCCTAACAGGAAATCAGTAATACACTCAGGTTGGAATAATCTGAGAAGGATTCATTTGCCAAAAGGCTGAGAACAAAGGTATGGGAGGAGAACTCAAGCAAAAAGCAGAACCTGGAGTAATGAGAAGAGTAGGTTCCTGAAGCCAGGCAGGCCTAAGTCCAGTGCTGTGCCTCCCATTTCCCATTCTCTGTCTCCGTTTCTCCATATAATGCATTGTTTTCCATTTCACATTTTTAAGCCACATAATTCTCCATCTGTTCTTTCCATGTCCCCCAATTAATGAAAAAAGGTGTGAAAATGTTAGCCTCTAAGTGGTGTCGACTCTTTGCAACCCCATGGACAGTAGCCGACCAGGCTCCTCTGTTCATGGGATTCTTCAGGCAAGACTACTGGAAGGGATAGCCATTCCCTTCTCCAGGGGATCTTCCTGACCCAGGGATCAAACCCTGGTCTCCTGCATTGGCAGGTGGGTTCTTTACGACTTTACCACCTGGGAATTAGCTCTTCTGATAAGACAATCTTCGTTTTGATTACTGTTGCTTCAATTCTCATGTCTCTGAACAGAAACATTGTCTCTTTCTTTGTTCAACATGGAATGAGTGGCCCTGATTCCTTGACTAAGAATTTTTCTGCAGAACACAACCACCACTGCTTATCACTCCTTGCCATCAATAGAAATGGCATGCTTTCTGAAATCAGTTTCTAATATTCCATCCTGACCACAACCTCCTGTGCATCTAGTTTTCACTCAAGTGGTTACTTCCCTAGTTATTAAATTATTGTATCAGCCCTGTCCCTTGAATATACATGAAAGATAAATGAGAAGTTTATAAATGTACTTTAAATTCAGTTTTTTAAAAAACTCTTTTTCTTGGAAATTTAGGAAATATAAATGAAAAAAGATAAACCAAGATGAACGGTTGTTTCACTGTCATTTCATGGACCTCTCCTAGACTTTCCACAAGTTTCTGTTTTGCATTTTCCAGAGCTTTGTTACAGTTTTTTTCTTTAAGGGAGTTAGTGTTAGTTTCTTGGTTTCCAACCAAAAAAAAAAAAAAGGAACAGATTTATATCAGCACTTTAACTTATTCCAAAATCTCAAATGTATTGACTCTATCATTTTTCTCTTATCCATTAATTTCCTCTTTCACTCTCTCTCCTTTTCCAACTTGGATTCCACAGTCCCTTTATAACCACTATCCAGTAAATATGCTCATCACCTCCTAAATTTTCTCTTCTTTTGATTATTTCCCTCATGCCTTGCTTGAACATGGAGCTACTGTTCCCCTAAACGCTTTGACCCAAGAACTCAGTTCTCGGTATTACAGCTAAGTTAGGTAGAAAATACAAAATAAATTACTAAATACTAAAGAGAAAAGAATGTCCAAAGGAATAAATAGAAAGAATATGAAAAATGCAAGGATTCCAATTTACAAAATGTAGGTGTCTAAGATCGTCACTTTAACTCCTTGTGGAGAACACAGCCTAACCCACCTCTAGCCAGAGCTGCTTCTACTCAAGCTCCAAAGGGCTGACATGGCTCACCATCTTACTGTGGAACTCTCATTTCTCAGATCCCTATCCCAGGTGCCCTATCTTGGGCCTCCATATTCAGAGGGACCTGCTCTGATCTTCTACCAATTGCCTCTTTGTGTGGTGTTTGGCATCTGATGGTTCAAGAAAACTTGCTCATCCAGAGACTAAAACCTGCTCATCCAGAGACTATAACCTCCTGCCACCATTTCTAAACCATACTCCAGGAACAAGGACCTGTGGCGTGAGTGCCTCATGCCTACCTCCAGAGGCCTTGAAGGCCCCTCCCCTAGCTCCACCCTCTGAGGGCCAACCATATGCCAGGGATTATGCACCTCCACCCGAAGGATGGCTCCAGGGCTGTTTATAGGGGTGTGGACAAAGCTTGGACATGCAGGCAGGGGTGTCCCATGTATTTGCAGAAAGAGCTCTTGACATACAGACAGACTAGGATGAACAAGAAGTAGGAAAACCTTAATAAGAAGAGTTGAATTATCTTTATTATGATTATGTATAAAATGAATATTTTAATTAAAAATAAACAATCATTAAATGTTAGATATGGGAAAACAGAAAAGTTTAAACTTAAATATAAAAAATATGGATATGACCTTTATTTATGAAGTCATCTACCCACATTCAAAATTAAATGAGGTTTTGCCCCCACTTTTGTAGAGTCTCTATACAGAGTTTCACGGATGCAAGGAAGTGACCTACATTCTAGTTGGGTAGTTAGGAGAGTAGAAATCCACATACAGATGATGGGATGTTTTCCAAAAAAAAATAAGCCATTTGATTTTTTTCCTAGTACTGAAGAAGGATGAGCACAAATATTAAAAAGCAAAGATAAACAGGTCTTGCTGAGTCGTCCAAGACTGACTCCATTTAGGTCAATGTCATATGATATATCAGTGTGGTTTTAATCATATTGTTTTCTGGTTAGCATTATGGGTGTGCCCCATTCCAAATTCAATTATTACATGTAATTTTCAACTGCCTGTATTGCAGTGAGCCAGACTATCAGTATTAAATCAACCAGAACTCCACCTAATTTCAGTGGGAATATTTTATAAGGATAAACTGGATTTATACCTAATATCTTGGAAGGAAACAACAATATGTGGATTAAAACACAGCTTTTGTATACAGAACAAATGTCCTTTGTTTGGCCACATACTTGCTAAAAAAACTATTGTTAGGTAAATGATATATAGGAATTTACCTATTTAAATCAACAGAAGGTATTTTCATTACTTCATACAACTACAACAGCAAATAAAAATGCCTGGCTAAAATAAACACTGAGTGAAATAATCATGCAAAATAATGTAGCTGAGTCAAAAAATGCTTAACTATTCTGAAGATTCCATATCATTGTATATTTTCCAAAGTGTTACTTTTGTGTAACATTTCACTAGACTTTTTCACAAAAGGGAACTTGACTAGAGTAAGGTAGAGAGAGAGGTTAGTTTTAGAAAATCTGCAGTTTATCTTCACGCCCTTGATTAAACTACAACATTTAAAGTAATTCTTACTTTTAAAGTGTATTTAATTTGAAGAGATAAGGGCATGCTACTAACATACATGTAAGGCACAATGCGTGGCAGGACTCGGCTGTCTCTACTCTTTACACTATCTGAATGGATACACAGCTCACCCAAACATTAAAGATGCCACACATGAGTGGCCTTCCCAGGTGGCACTCATGGCAAAGAATCTGCTGGCCAATGGTGGAGACTCAAGAGACCCAGGTTTGACCTCTGGGTCAGGAAGATTCCCTGGAGTAGAAGATGGCACTCCACTCCAGAATTCTTGCCTGGAAAATTCCATGGGCGGGGGAGACTGGCAGACTACTCTCCACGGGGCGGCAGAATTGGACACAGCTGAGCACACACACGCCGGTGGTTGCTTATGGCCTCTGTGCTGTTTTCTGTATTTGGGTATGTGTGCATGTTTCTTATTCTTCTGATAAAACTGAAGAGTTCTCTAATCTGCTTTCAAAACAGAACTAAAATTTCCAGAATTTTGTATTCATCTTTACATACTTGGTATGGGTATGCATATAAGTGGTTTGATAATTGAACATGATAACTTGTCCATCATTATAAAAAGTACATAAATTACAGGGTAATGTATAAATTTTCCACTAGAAGAAAAAGCAACAGGGGATATTATCTGCCAAGTTAACCTTTTAAATTTTTTCTTCTTTAATACAAAACAGTGTAGAAAAGAAATTAGATTTTCACTGAAATTCAACACACACACAGCAAACTTTAGTTTTTGGTGAAACATCTTGGTATATAAAATTTCTAAGATTCAGGTATATGGAAATAAACAGATCCTTATCAGAAATTTACAATCATATTGTTTAGACTCCATTCACTGTTTTTTTTTTTTTTTTTTTGACTGAAAAGCTCTGATGGAAAGCATTTAATACAGATCCGCAGTGTTGATGTACTGTGACTAAAATAAGGAGAGTGAGTTTTTATTCTTGGATTGGATTCTGATTTTGAAAGAGATTAAACTGACCCAGTTGTGGCTAGCATTGTAGAGTATAAGAATTTCCAGAAATAAGCAACCACAATGCTCTTAAAAAGAGAGAGAACACAAGACAGACAAAATTTGCTTCATCAAAAAACATATTAAGATTTAATTATCAGAATTTTGTTATAAAATACATTGTCTAGAATGCCAATGTTAATAATAATAATAATTACTTGGGAGACTAAAAATAGATTGGGACAAAAAGCACAGAGAAGCCTAAATATTGGAAGATTCCTTTGTAATTTAAAAAAAAATCTAATGTATTTGTGGTTGTTCACTCTTCAAAATACTTAGAGAAGTAAAGAGAATGTCAAATACTAGTTCTAATTAAGATGTATTATTGGGGTAGAACAGAATGTACTATGTATTTTGTTATTATTACAAAAAACAGATTTACTTAGGTTATTTTTGTTGTTGTTGTTCAGTTACTCAGTGATGTCAGACTCTATGAGACCCCCAGTACACCAGGCTTCCCTGTCCATCACAAACCCCCAGAATTTGCTTAAACTCATGTCCATTGAGTCAGTGATGCCATCCAACCATCTCATCCTCTGTCATCCCCTTCTTCTCCTGCCTTCAATCTTTTCCAGCCTCAGGGTCTTTTTCAATGAGTCAGTTCTTCACATCAGGTGGTCAAAAGATTGGAGCTTCAGCATCAGTCCTTCCAATGAGTATCAGGATTGATCTCTTATCCTTGCAGTCTAAGGGACTGTCAAGAGCTTTCTCCAACACCATAGTTTATAAGCATCAATTGTTCAGCACTCAGTCTTCTTTAAAATGATCCAACTGTCACATCCATCAGTTCAGTTCAGTCGCTCAGTCGTGTCCGACTCTTTGTGACCCCATGAATTGCAGCACGCCAGGCCTCCCTGTCCATCACCAACTCCTGGAGTTCACTCAGACTCACGTCCATCGAGTCAGTGATGCCATCTAGCCATCTCATCCTCTGTAGTCCCCTTCTCCTCCTGCCCCCAATCCCTCCCAGCATCAGAGTCTTTTCCAGTGAGTCAACTCTTCCCATGAGGTGGCCCAAGTACTGGAGTTTCAGCTTTAGCATCATTCCTTCCAAAGAAATCCCAGGGCTGATCTCCTTCAGAATGGACTGGTTGGATCTCCTTGCAGTCCAAGGGACTCTCAAGAGTCTTTTCCAACACCACATGGCTACTATAAAGACCATAGCTTTGACTATACAGACCTTTGTTGGCAAAGTAATGTTTCCGCTTTTTAATATGCTGTCTAGTTTTGTCATTGTTTTTCTTCCAAGGAGCAAGGTTATTTTATCTGGGTATTTGTTAGAACCAATGCATATGGACCTCTGAATATCCACTTGTTTGGAGTAATAAATAATCTACCTTACTGACCAATTCAGATACCCAGATATGAACTGAATATTTTATTGTAAAAATGGTCATTATCATAAGAATATCAGGTTGATTTTTGCTTCCATTCAACATTTTTGCCTAAGAAAGAGCAAGAAATAATATATCTCCATTGTCTACTAATTTGTTTCTTTATAATTGTTTTGCTTTTTTGATTATGTTTTCACTTCTTGTACACTTAGAATATGGGTTAGATCTGTATGCATAGTTGTTAGTGACACTTTGCTAACAGCAGCAAGAAAAAGTTGCTGTTGCCTTAAGAATATTGTATTAATTGTCCAGGCTGGGCACTTAGCCCAAGGTAAAACCAACAGGATAAATGGTCCATTGCCATTGTTTCAAAAAGAAGATTATAGTACTATTCTTCCCTTTTAAATATTGGCTCAATTCCCACTTTTTAATTGATCTGCAAGAGGCTGGGCTATTATGTGTCTTAATTTTCTTGTTTTGAGTTTGCCTAATGGATTTCCTCCCTTATTCCTCTACTCATATCCCATTATTTCCACTATGCTCTTGTATGTAGTTTATAAAAATTCTTAGTTTTTTTGCCTTATTTTTAGCTCCCTTAATACCAAAGTTCATGCTTAACCTATTTCTAGCCTCTAGCCTTGTTATTCTATTCCCTGTATATCAAGAGTTCCACACACATCTACACACAGGCAAAGAGAGAAAGAATGGGAGAGGGAGAGGAACAAAAGTCAAAAATTTATATGCTTTTTAATCAAGGGCTTATTTTTTTGCCAGAAATGGTTCAGAGATTTATTAGGCAAAAATAGTGAGAATAAAATACTGAATTTTAAAGTTATCTTAAGAACTTTATCAGCCAAAGCAATGTAGTACACCACTAAAATGATGACACACTGAAATAAGACATTATTCATGAATGCATTTTCTTCAGACCTTTTGCAATACAATATGAATTATGCTGTGTTTTTTTTTTTTTCATAGAATTTCAAAGGAAGCTTTTAGGAACTGTTGTCTTTTTGATCAGGTAACTTAAAGCTAATAGCTAATTTATGCTTTGGATAGAAGGTGTGTTAGGCAAAAACCAGTCCCTATTAACTTCATGACAACTGATTTTGAACAATTTTATATCAATACATGTCGACATGGCCATAAAAATAGCATGCAATCAAATCTAAATCAAGTAGAAATTGGAATATAAACAGAATATTTTACCTAGATAAAAAATTCTACAAACAAATAACATTGTTTGATGATCACTTGCCTAGTTTAGTAAAAAAGCTGTGCTCATGATATAAAACCCTGTTAAGCACCCAAACTAAACAGCTGGTATGATTTAAATGTCTACATGGAGTCCATTTATTTGAAAAGTATAGTTGTAAACTCTTATTAACATGACTGTTTTCTAACGGAGGGGGAAAAACTGATTTGTTTGGCTAAATATAAACCACAAAGAAGCCTTTTAATGTCCTGGTGAGATGTAATAAAGCATCGATCTATAAGAAGATCTAAGCAACAAATTACTGTCAAGTTTTCAAATGTAGGATAACAGTCTTACTAATGAATAATCTGTGTCTGATGGACTTACCATGGAACATTTTTAAAAGAAGAATTAACTCTGTCGACATGTGTCCTTTAATAGAGCAGGAAATAAATTCACTTTTGTGTAAAAAGAATTCATGGTAGATGTGCTTCAATTTTTCTCCTAACTAAGCATTTTAAAGAATGACCTGAATAGCATTTTACATATTTTTTAACATCCAATGAGAAGTGCATACTCCTAGGGGAGTAGAAATGTTAGTAATCAATTTAGTCACACTTTTGATACTACGGGTTAGCCGTCAATGTCTATCTCAGATATGTTTTATTAATAATGCAAAGAAGAGAACCTTATAAAAATCTGTATTCATGCAATAAAAATGTCATTCCTGGTAAAGTGTGGTAATTTGGAACTTCCTGAATTAATATCTGTACTTGAAAATAATCCTAAATTTATAAACCTAAATAGTAGAAAATATTCATAAGAGCACCATTTAACATTGGTACAGTTGGCTGAATACATCTTTGTGAGTTCATAAGATATAGCCCATTAGTCGTTATTCTAAAATATTCCTAATTATTCTATAGTCAAAATTCACATATGTAACTGACTTAGTTACCTAAACAATCTTAAATTCTGAGCACAGAAAATAATTTTAGAAATTTTCTAAGCCTTATTCAAATGACAGTGTTTTCTAAAGTAATTTATTTAGAAATTTCTTTTTTTATAAGCAATTACTTCTACTGTTGGTCTTCAGGCTTCTGTGGGATCTTAATATGGATTTATTATGGTGCCGGTTGACATAAATATCCTTTGAAGGATTCTTGCAAAGTGTGGTTATCAGGGTATAATTCTATTGAGAGCATAACCTTTCCCAGAGATCATGCTGTGGTATTTTAGGCCCTAAAATGTCCATAGTTTATGGCAGAAAGCACCAGAACACTAATTTAATATCTGAAGAGCTTGAATGAATTTAAATAAAATTTTCATGAAAAAAAAAGGCCTTCTCTGAAGGTACCCTTTTGAACCACTTATATAGTTGGATGACAATTTAGAGAAAAAGATGGAAGTGGGACTGTGACATCTTCCTGAAAGATTACTAGCAGTGCTTCTCACACATCTAGGACCCCAGTGTGAACAAAATCTCACTTAGGCATCTAATGTTTAAAAGAAATGGCTTTACAATTTTCTGAACTCAATGACTATTTTAAAAGCCTCTTCAGGAAGCAACACAGTTTTATTTATTTCTTTCTTCCTATTTTTAAGTTTTAGCTGATGCATCTTCATTTTGGTGATCCTTAATTTTTTTAAAAAAAAGGAAAAATTAAAAAAAAAAACTTGGAGAAAGCACTGAACAAGTCCAACTAAAATTTTGCAAGAAACATATAAAGACACTTTAAGTGAACATCTTATTAAAACCAAGAATCCATTTTATGGATGAAAAAACTAGAGTGGGACAACGTGAGTGGTGTTTCCTCAAGTTTTTTTCCCCCTGTGAGGATCCCCTTGAAAAAATGTCTCAATATCTTCTAGCAGTCAATGCCGGGGTTTGGGTGGGACAATACCTCCTCAGATGTAAGGGCACAATTCCTCTATTAGAAATGAGAATCATATAATGATATCAGTTGGGGCTTTCTGTCTGCAAGTGATTGATGTTAAAGTTGGGATAAAGCTTTAAAACAAATTCATTGGTTGCACTAAGCTGAGAACACTGCGGCATCTCATGGACTCGATTGACTAGTGATAAGAACATGTCTCCAAAAAAGCGAAATGTGGTACTTCCTTTTAGTACTCTCTTCCTCTTTGATTCTTTCTACTTCCTGATCTCTCTCTGTTTTGAACCTTGGCCTGTCTTTGCCTACTTACGAAACACTATCCTAAACGAAACAGTTTTCCCAGGTGTCTGTGGACTATGCTTCTGGAAGCCCAGATTTCATAATTCAATGGAAAAAAAGACCTGCCATTTCCCAGCATCAGTGAAACAATTCCAAGGATGAATTCTGATTTGGTCACATGTTCATTTCTTGACCCAGTCATTGCTGTTAGTAAGATAGGTTGCTGTGATGAGCTAGGTCATCTATGGCTAAAGAACAGGATCTTCTAAGAGAAGAAAAGCAGACCCAAAGCAATAGCTACCACATACCATGACTACAAACCGACAGGTGTCATTTCACCAAGAGGCTCAAAACTGAAATATAGCTCCTTCACAGGAATAGTATTATCCCAGGTCTCCTGCATATCTAAGTTCCTGTTTGATTTTACTTTTTATGGTTAAAATAGATAATGATTTTGTTTCTTAAGCATGTTTTAATTGTATTATAAATGACTGAAATGCTTTGGAGAAAGGTAGTTTATAAATTTTTTAAAAAGTAATAGGTTAAGTGCTACTGGATTTCCAGTAGATCAAAGCATTATCTATTTTAGAAAAGTTAAATGAAGCATAATAGTTTTATCTTAAGAAGTGTGGGTGGCTATTCAGGCAAAGAATGTGGCCTAAAAATATCAGGACCTCTAGAAGCTACTGCTGCTGACCACTGGGTGACTTAAACAGTACTTAAACTATATTAAGCTGTGTTTTTAATGACTAATACCACATTGAAATAACTTCCTGATGTGATTTAATCTTCTTGCTTCTGAAAATGCTTGAGATAATTTAAAATCTGTGTGCATAACTTGTGGATATCAAAGGTTCCATTCCAGATGACTGCAATACAGTCCTCTCAAGCCCTACTGTTGTTTTATTAACTAAGTTTATGTTATAGTCTAAATTATTTATTGTCATTTCAACAGTCTTCATAGCATCTTCACTACAAGTAGATTCTATCTTAAAAAGGAAAAAAAAAAAAAAACCAAGACACTTCTTTCGCTCATTTGTGTGAAGTAACTCCTCATTCATTCAAGTTTTATTATGAGATTGCAGTAATAGAGTCACATCTTCATGCTGTACTTCTAATTTTGTTCTCTTGTTTTTTCTCCCACATTAGCAGTTACTTTCTCCATTGAACTCTTGAACTCCTCAGAGTCACCCATGAGGACTGGAAATGACTGCTTCCAACCTAATGTTGCTATTTTGATTTTCTTTTTGTGAACTACAAATGTTCTTAAAGGCATACACAATAGTGAACCCTTTCCAAAAGGTTTCAAATTTACTTTGTCCAGATCCATCAGAAGAATTACTATATGTTTTGCAAAATGTATTTCTTAAGTAGTAAGATTTGAAAGTCAAAATTACTTCTTGACCTGAGTGTAGCAATTAGTAGGCATGAAAAATAATATGAATTTCATTGTACATCTCCATCAGAACTCTTGGGTGATGAGTTACATTGTCAATAAGGAGTGATATTTTGAAAGTTTTTTTTTTTTTTCTCCTGAGCAGTAGGTCTCCAAATTGGGAAAGGATTATGTCAAGGCTGTACATTGTTACCCTGTTTATTTAACTTATATGCAGAATGCTGCTACTGCTGCTGCTAAGTCGCTTCAGTCATGTCCGACTCTGTGCGACCCCATAGACAGCAGCCCACCAGGCTCCCCGTCCCTGGGTTTCTCCAGGCAATAACACTGGAGTGGGTTGCCATTTCCTTCTCCAATGCATGAAAGTGAAAAGTGAAAGTGAAGTCGCTCAGTCGCGTCCGACTCTTCACGACCCCATGGACTGCAGCCTATATGCAGAGTACATCATGCCAAATCCTGGGCTGGATGAAGTACAAGCTGGAATCAAGATTGCCAGGAGAAATATCAATAACCTCAGATATGCGGATGACACCACGTTTATGGCAGAACATAAAGATGAACTGAAGAGCCTCTTGATGAAAGTGAAAGAAAGAGAAGAGTGAAAAAGTTGGCTTAACACTCAACATTCAGAAAACTAAGATTATGGCACACGGTCACATCAGTTCATGGCAAAAAATGGGAAACAACGACAGATTTTATTTTTTTAGGCTCCCAAATCACTGCAGATGGTGACTGCAGCCATGAAATTAAAAGATGCTTGCTCCTTGAAAGAAAAGCTATGACCAACCTAGACAGCATATTAAAAAGAAGAGACATTACTTTTTTTTTTTTTTCAGTTTTCAAGACTTTTATTTAACTGTCATTTTATTACCAACATTTAACATTCCTAGTTTTGCTACATTTGGGTAAGCACAATAGGAAGAAAATGAGACATTACTTTGCCAACAAATGTCCATCTAGTCAAAGCTATGGTTTTTCCAATTGCAATGTATGGATGTGAGAGTTGGACTATAAAGAAAGCTGAGCACTGAAGAATTTATGTTTTTGAACTGTGGTGTTGGAGAAGACTCTTGAGAGTCTCTTGGACTGCAAGGAGATCCAACCATCCTAAAGGAAATCAGTCCTGAATATTCATTGGACACACTGATTCTGAAGCTGAAACTCCAACACCTGATGCAAAGAACTGACTCATTGGAAAAGACCCTGATGCTGGGAAAGATTGAAGGCAGGGAGAGAAGGTGATAACAGAGAATGAGATGGTTGGATGGCACCACCAACTTGATGGACATGAGGTTGAGTAAGCCCCAGGAGTTGGTGGTGGACAGGGAAGCCTGGCATGCTGCAGTCTATGGGGTTGCAAAGAGTCAGACACAACTGAGCAACTGAACTGAACTGAACTGAGTAGGTCTCAACAGTGGACTTATATTCAGTAAATTATGTTGTAAACACATGTGGTGTTATCCGGGCCTTATTATTTTATTTATAGAGCACAAGCAGAGTAGATTTAGCATAATTTTAAAGGCCCTAAAATTTTGGAAAGGTAGATAAGCTCTTGCACCCCACTCCAATACTCTTGCCTGGAAAGTCCCATGGACAGAGGAGCCTGGTGGGCTGCAGTCCATGAGATCGCGAAGAGTCGGACACGACTGAGTGACTTCACTTTCACTTTCATGCATTGGAGAAGGAAATGGCAACCCACTCCAGTGTTCTTGCCTGGAGAATCCCAGGGATGGGGGACCCTGGTGGGCTGCCGTCTATGGGGTCGCACAGAGTCAGATACGACTGAAGCGACTTAGCTGCAGATAAGCTCTTAAAGTTAACAGCCACATACGACCCTAACAAGAACATCAGCCTGTCCTTGGAAGCTTTGAAGCCAAGCATTATCTTCTCTATAGCTATGAAAGTCCTGAATAGCATCTTCTTTGAATAAAGACTGTTTAGTCCAACATTGAAAATCTGCTGTTTAGTGTAGCCATGTTCGTTAATTATCTTAGGTAGATCCTCTGGATAACTTTCTACAGCTTATGCATCAGCACAAACTTTTATATGATGGAAATGGCTTATTTTTTAAACCTCATGACCCAGCCTCTGCTACCTCCCAACTTTTCTTCTGCAGTTTCTTCACCTCTCTCAGCTTTCACAGAATTGAAGAGAATTAGGGCTTTGCACCAAATTCAGCTTTGGCTTAAGGGAATATTATTTTTTATTAAGACCACTAAAACGTTCTCCTCATCAGCAAGTAGGGTACTTTGCTTTCTTACTGTCCATCTGTTCACTGAAGTAGCACTTTTAGTTTCCGCTGAGAACTTTTGCTTTGTTTTCAGCACTTGGCTACTTGTTAGGCTCAAGAGGCCTACTTTGGGCCTGTTCTGGCCTTCAACATGTCTTCCTTGCTAAGCTTAATTATTTATAGCTTTTGATTTCAGAGAATTATAGTGGAGCTTTTTCAAAAGCTAACACAAAAATATTGCGTGTTGATTACCACGTGATACTCAACAAACATTATCTAGGAGAAAGAGTGAGGAGGCTTAAATTATGTGAATACAGTCTCAACACCAAAGAGTCAACTGAGATCTGTGCAAAAGTATCCCTATGATGAAACTAAACACAGGGATTGGATTATGAGCGGCTACACACTGACCTCACGTGTGAAAATGTGATCATACTGACACCAAATTATGGATTACTGATTTCTTTTTTCCTTCCTTAAAAGCAAAAACCATGTCTATTTGTTTACCATTATGTCCCCAGTAGGGTTTTTTGGGTGGCTCAGTGGCAGAGAATCCATCTGCCAATGCAGAAGATGTGGGTTTGATCCCTGGGTTGGGAGGATGCCCTGGAGAAGGAAATGGCAACTCACTCTAGTGTTCTTGCCTGGGATACCCCACGGACAGAGGAGCCTTGTGGGCCCAGTCTATGGGTCACAAGAATTAGACACGATTTAGTGACCAAGTAACAACAATGACATATCCCCAGTACCTCATAGACTGCTTGTAAATCATAATAATATAAAGGTAATAAAATATAGCAAACTTGAATAGAATAGAAACTTAAGAAGCTCCTAGGAGTTCAATGAAAAGTCTTTGCACACGAGCTGTAGCAGGTAAAGAAGCTAAGACCCCTGACCTCTGGCTCATCAGGTTACACAGTGACAGCTGAGGGGCACCATCTAACTCTCAGCATAAAAACTCAGAGACAGTCTCTCCACTTGGTTATCGTCCCCATATTCTTTCATTTCTGTAGGAGTTTCTGTCCAAGAAGGTTCTCATCTTACCCACTGTGGTGTGAAAACCTATTGAACTTAGAAGGCTCACTGGAATAATGACTGGAAAAGCTGTAAAAGTCTCAGTTCCTTAGAAAAGAAAGAATAATCTACTGGTAACAGTGACTAGACAAGAAACACATGTGCTACTATAAATCATAATTTCAACATTGCTAAAAATGAACAAACAAAAAACTGTATGGGATTAACTCCATGACAAGTTCCTACCACATACAACTACATATAAATACAATACAAATACAGCAAAGAAAAAGAAATAAAATAGAAAATGGAGACACTGAATGCTTGGATATACACATAGACTTTCCATACTGAATTTAGGGGCCTTAAAATACTCTCAAAATATTATGTCATAGCTTTGTTCTTTATGGTATTTCATTGTGGCACCAAACAAATGGATATTTCAGAGTGGAAATAATATTTCCAATTTTAAGATGAAATATTAAATTCAAAGAGAAATTTTTAATTTTTTCAGGTTTATAAGTTGCTTGGTTTAACTGTCATTTAGAAAATAACTTATTCATAGTCTTTCAATTGGTGTATCTTTGTGAATCCAGAAAATGTGGTATTACATTTTCCCTGATTCTAATTTAATCTCAAATAATTAATGTAGTATTCAGACATAAATATGTATAATAACACTTATGAGCCTTCTGGGAAAAATACATTTTTCCACTTTCCTCTTTTACCCTCAACTTCTGATTTGTATCCCGGTCTTCCCTCACTTATTTCTTTTGTTGTCGTGTCTTTCCTGGTGGCTCAGACAGTAAAGCATCCGCCTGCAATGTGGGAGACCCAGGTTTGATCCCTGAGTTGGGAAGATCCCCTGGAGAAGGAAATGGTAACCCACCCCAGTACCCATGCCTGAAAATACCATGGACGGAGGAGCCTGGTAGGCTACAATCCGTGGGGTCACAAAGAGTCGGACATGACTGAGCGACTTCACTTTCCTTTTCTTTCCTTTTTACCCAGTCATATCTGACTCTGTCCGAATATATTATCCAGGGAAGCTGAGTGTTATGTATGATTTTTGAGAATGAATTTTCTTATCCCTTGAAGGTTACATTGTTCTTTAAAAAATATAATTGTGTAGCAATTTGCATTTTAAAAGCTTTATTTCATTAATTTCTGTTTATATTTGTTGAATTAATGATTTATACAGATTGAATGAAATCCTAACTAGTAAAGTATGTATATAGAAAAACAGCACACAAATCATTGAGAATAACATACAATCAACATGTATGTTAGATTAAATCATATAAAATTGCCGATATCATTACAAAATGGCAGTTTGATATAATTCACACTAATGTGCATATGTCTTATGAAAAATAATTTTTCTATAATGACTAGTAAATCAAACATTTGATTGTGCAAAATACAATTGGAACAAACTCGTGAATAAGCTTTTTACTTAATATGCTTTACATAAAAATTATTTTCCATAGAGTCCCAAATAATATTTTAAAACCTTACCTTTCCAAATGTTGAAATATAAATAATGAATAATGAAGATAATGAAATTGGCTATGTGGATTGAACAAAGCATTAATTTAATAAACCATGTTTAATATACCATAGGTTATATCAATGACAGTTTAAATAACTTTTCCTGAGGAACATTTTAATGAGTTTTAAGTATTAATTTTATAATATAAAATTAATATAAGTTATAAGTATTAAGTATTGAATTAAACATTTCATTTTAATAAAATGATGTTCAAAATCAGGGAGATAATTGTACTTATACGATGAAAGTAAATTAATTTTTATAGTACCATTAAAATGTTTATCAAGGAAGAAGCTCTAAGCTACCACTGATATCCCCAACGTCTGGTCTATACACATCAGATAAAAGTGGAGGCACTGGGTAGGTGGAACAGTGGTTGGCCAAATGCCTAGATAAAGAGGGAAGAGTGGAACCATCAGGTAAGTATTAATTCATTTAATGTAAGATTTGAATCTGTGTATCAGTTTCTTCACCAATAAAGTGAAGGGATTAGGTTTAAAAGGTTAGATTTTCTGCTATCTATATAAGGGGGGAAATAAATTATAATAACTAGCTTAACATGATTCTTTTTACCAAAGTTATTGTATAATAAACTCAAACAAGATCTCAGGGCCATTTTTCCTATAGCTAGGCTTAAGTCCTATTCTCAATTATCTAAAAGACACTTCTGCCATTATTTACATATATTTAAATTTTTATTGGGTCAGGATGGACTAAGCACTTAGGTATTATCATCTAACATTTTAATTTATTTTAAGGAGTTATTTTTACTGACATGGCATTGGATCAATGCACAATCTAATTATTAAGGAGAAATGCAGCTCATTTTTACACAATTCTACCCTGAATTGAGATGGTATCAGCAAGAAAGGCAATTGTCTACAACTGTCTGTAATTGACTGTTCAGCCAATATACTAACTGCTGCTGCTAAGTCGCTTCAGTCGTGTCCGACTCTGTGTGACCCTGTAGACTAACTCAGTTCAGTTCAGTTCAGTTCAGTCGCTCAGTCGTGTCCGACTCTTTGCGACCCCATGAATCGCAGCACACTAGCCCTCCCTATCCATCACCAACTCCCGGAGTTCACTCAGACTCACATCCATGGAGTCAGTGATGCCATCCAGCCATCTCATCCTCTGTAGTCCCCTTCTCCTCCTGCCCCTAATCCCTCCCAACATCAGAGTCTTTTCCAATGAGTCAACTCTTCACATGAGGTGGTCAAAGTACTGGAGTTTCAGCTTTAACATCATTCCTTCCAAAGAAATCCCAGGGCTGATCTCCTTCAGAATGGACTGGTTGGATAGACTAACTACTAACTTGTAAATTAAAAAAAAAAAAAAAGACTTGCTGACGTTAACATCATAGGGAAAATTGCCCCTTCTCTCACCCTGCACTTCAAAGTCTAAGTTGATTTTAAACCTGATCCCTAAACTTTAGCTTTATGTTGTTTCATTTCATGGCATGTTTTAAACCAAATCACAAATCAGACAAACACACACACACCCCTAGAAAGTTTGAAAAGGATTTAGTTGACATTTTCCATTCAGAGAAAGTTAGTTCATCAAATTTATTTATTTTGAAATTTAATTGATTAAATGACATGATGGGTATACTTGTTACCTCATTCACATACTTTTGTACACTTTCTTTCATTAATCCTGTACACAAAATGTGATAAACTTCAAAGATCCATAGTAATTCTTCCTCCCCCTGTCTTCATACTCTGCCATGTAACTTAGCTGTTCCTCCTTTCAAAAGTTAGAGTCTACTCTCCCTTTTGTTTTAAGTCTGGGTTGACTATGTGACCTGCTTTAACCAAAACAATGTGATAGAAATTACTTTGTCAACTTCCAAGTCTAGATACCGAGAGACTTTGCAGCATCCATTCTTTGCCTTTGGTAATGCTGAAGTCATCATGTGAAATTTAGGCTCATTTGTTAGCATTACTGTAGCCTGGTTGACAGGCATCACTAACCACCAGACATGTGGATGAGACCATCTTATACTATTCAGTCCAGGCTGAGCAATCAGATGACTGTGGCTGCAACAGGGAACACAAATGAGACTAAAAGAAGAAGCACTCAGGTGCACTCTGCTCAGACTCCTGGTCAGAAAGTCATGAGCAAGTGGGATTCTTTTTGTAAGCCACTACATTTTAAGGTCATTTACTATTAAAGAAGAGAAAACACACACTAGAAGATTTATGAATTATTTCAAGTGAACAGACAAGTGATTTCACAGGTGAAAAGATATTTTTCTATTATTCTATTCTGAAACTGCCCACATATTGCCAGTTTGAATACTTAGTGGGGAGGAAGAAGGTAAGGATATGGTCCCTTAATGTGAAAAACTGAAGCTTTACTCAAAGTATAAACATATAATACTAAAGAGAAAATTTTTGTGATACCTGAAATGGTCAAGTAAAGATTCTACTGCTGGTTCACACACACACACACACACACACATCACTTTCTCCAAATTGACTAAGTAAAATTCCCCATTTGCCAACTTTCCCAGAAGAATAACTATAAATGTATACTTCAGTTTGTGCTATTCTAATTTATCATGGCTTCCTCTAACATATTTCTTACTAAATATTAGCCAGATGTATATAAATAAATGACTAATTGCAACTTTTTAATAAGTAGTATAAAAAGGAAGGCAAGGGGTTACAATGTTTATTTCTTCTTTACATATCTATATATCTTAAATTAAGAAAGATATATATAATAAACCCTCAACTTTATTTTTGAAATTTTTATTCATTCTCTTCATTGTTTTAAGTATTCTTTATTTCAGAAAGTTATTTGTTAAATATGTTCATTAAGTATTAAATAATTTTACTGAAGTCTTATGTATATATGTAAAGGTTTGGGTAGAGCTCTAAAAAATTGTAGGCTTTGCTGTTACCACATATTGGATCAACATAAAACGAATATTCATAGTATTTAAAACTAGCAATAATAAAATGAGATGTTTAAGACATAGTTAATATAGAATGGTCTTCAATTAGAGGTGAGATAAAATAGATCATGCTATATGATAGTTTTGTCCTCAACCTTTAAATGTATAGACTACTGTTAGTTCACTTTATTTAGAATTAATAGATTATCTATAATATAAAATGAGAAAAACTTTTATAACAGGATATCATATAAGAATATACAGCCACTTCACTTATGGACATATATGTGAAAGCCCATATTGTTATAATAAATACTGATTTATTAAATAGCCTATTAATTGTATATTTAATTGTATAAATAATTTAAATAGTTTATTTAAAAATCATCTCCAAGTAGGTTTATATAAGTATGCAAATAGGATTTAATATTATATCTGAAAGTTCAGGTCATTAAAACAAAGTATGAAACTAAAATTTGAATAATGAAATGTCATAAAGTAGAAAAAGGGAATTATTGAAACATCATTGATAACTTTGATGTGAAACAAAATATTTAAAAGCCTTGGTACCACAATTAGTAATTAAAAGATACATTTGAAACAAGGACTCCACAAGTTCACAGTAGCAACAAAAGTATAAAATTCCTAAAAAGAAACTTCATAAGACATATGGAGAATCTATAATAGAGGCAAATATACTTTCTGAGAAACATAAAGAGACTTCAAATAAACATATGCTGTACTTCTAGATTGTAAAATTGATATCAGAAAGGTATCAGCTTCTCAGTTTCATCCTTAAGTTTATGAAATGTCCAAATCAAAATACCAATAGATTATTTTCTATTAACAAAATTCTATATTTTCAATTGAATAATAAACAGTTTAGTGCTAGTCACTCAGTCATGTCTGACTCTTTGCGACTCTGTGGACTGTAACCCTCCAGGCTCCTCTGCCCATGGAATTCTCCAGACAAGAATACTGGAGTGGGTTGCCATTCCCTTCTCCAAGGGATCTTCCTGACCCAGGGATTGAACCTGGGCCTCCCACATTGCAAGCAGATTCTTTACCATCTGAACTGCCAGGGAAGTCCAAATAAACAGTTTAGAATAGTCAAAAAGTTTATAAAAGGAAGACTAACTAAAGAGACTCAAATACAAAAAAAATTGTGTAAAAATAATGTAAAACTCAGTCAATGCCACTGCTGGGCATACACACTGAGGAAACCAGAAGGGAAAGAGACATGTGTACCCCAATGTTCATCGCAGCACTGTTTATAATAGCCAGGACATGGAAGCAACCTAGATGTCCATCAGCAGATGAATGGATAAGCAAGCTGTGGTACATATACACAATGGAGTATTACTCAGCCATTAAAAAGAAAACATTTGAATCAGTTCTAATGAGGTGGATGAAACTGGAGCCTATTATACAGAGTGAAGTAAGCCAGAAGGAAAAACACCAATACAGTATACTAACGCATATATATGGAATTTAGAAAGATGGTAACAATAACCCTGTGTACGAGACAGCGAAAGAGACAGTGATGTATAGAACAGTCTTATGGACTCTGTTGGAGAGGGAGAGGGTGGGAAGATTTGGGAGAATGGCATTGAAACATGTAAAATATCATGTATGAAACGAGATGCCAGTCCAGGTTCGATGCACGATACTGGATGCTTGGGGCTAGTGCACTGGGACGACCCAGAGGGATGGTATGGGGAGGGAGGAGGGAGGAGGGTTCAGGATGGGGAACACATGTATACCTGTGGCGGATTCATTTTGATATTTGGCAAAACTAATACAATTATGTAAAGTTTAAAAAAAAAAACAACCCCAAAAAATAAATAAATAAATAAAATGTATATTGAAAAAAAAAACTCAGTAAAAAATTATGATGTTGCTCAAAGCAGCAGACATGTACAAAAGAACAAAAAAAACACAAAACTTTCCTCAGTTGAATCCTGTGAAGAGAGAGAATCTTGTACTTATAAAGTAGATATAGCTATGCACATGATTATTTTATACATATATGAAATGTATACATTGCAAGGAAGCATATAAGTCAAAACGTGAACTGATAAATGGTGTCAAGAAAATTGGCAAGAATTTTGGAGAAGAAAACATCATCTATCTCCTTTTTGTAGTTAAAGTTAAAATAAATTCCAGATGTAATGAACTGCCCAATGTAAAAAAAGAGAAAAGCTCAACATGTTAACAGTAAGATAAATTTGGAAGAACACATCTTACATAGTCAACAAAATCACAGAGAGAAATTCAAAAGATTGAACAATTAACAAACAGAATTAAACATCAAAATTTCTTCAGAGCCTCACTCTTTAAAAAATTGATGCTTTGTATTTCAGTATCTGAGTTCTCTGGTAGCCTAGTAGTAAGGATTCTGGGCTTTCACTGAAGTGGCGGGGTTAGATTCTGATCTCTGTTCAGGGAACTAAGATTCTGCTAGCCCAGCAGCACCCTGATAGGATTTGTCAATCATTATTATTTTGGTTTTCCCGGTAGTGCAATGGTAAAAAACCTGCCTGCCAGTGCAGGAGACATAAGAGATGTGGGTTCCATCCCTGGGTCAGAAGATCCCCTGGAGGAGGAAATGGCAACCCCTTCCAGTATTCTTCCTGGAGAATCCCATGGACAGAGAAGCCTAACTGTCTACAGTCCACGGGGCTGCAAAGAGTTGGCCGTGACAGCACACACGTCAGGCTATTTCTTACTTTTCTTATTCATATTATTTTTTGGATATGATCTGGTTTTTTTTCTATATAAACTTCAGGATCATATTATTTCAGAAATATGAATGTATTTGTATTTTATTTGCGATTGCATGAAGTATATTACTCAGGAGGACGGACATATTTGTAATGGTGATTCTGCTTCTCGAAAACTGTGTTCGAATCTTCCTCTGTGTTCTTCAGTCATCATTGCCAAGTTTTGTTGTCTGTGTTTTTTTTTTTTCCCCAATGTAGATCTTGCCTTACTTATATGATTAATTCCTAGGTTTTTGTCTTGATCCTTAATTGATCATTTCTTCTAAGTGGCCGTTCTTTCAAAAATTCATTGCACAAATACTGATTGAGCACTGACTAGGTTCCAGTCACTGTTCTAGGAACCAGGAATACAGCAGTGAACAGAGGAAACAGCAATCCCTGACTTCTTGAAGTGTATGTCATAGCTGGGGAGGTAGAAAATAATCAAGGTTTACGACAAGTATGTTAGTACCTAAGTACTACAAGTGTGCTAGATAAGAGTATTAAAGAGAAAAGCAACAAAGAGGAGGGTAAAAGGGTGAAGTCACGATTTAAATTTTAGATAGACTGGACAAGCGAGGCCTCACTGAAATGATGTTTGATAAAGACCATAATGAAAAGTTGAATCAAGCCACATGGTTACCTGGGATATGACATTCCGAAATGAGAAAAGAATAAAACATAAACCCTGAGGCAAACATGTCTGATGTGCTGAGGGACAGGCAGGGGGGCATCCAAGGAAATTAGAGAGGTAGGCAGAGGGGGATGGATGCGCAGGGGAGAGACGGGCGGCAGCTCACTGAGGGCCTTATACAAATTATTTATGTTTTAATCAGATCTGTATACATTTTTTGAAGTTTGAATTGAATGGTTATTTTTATGGCCTAATATGTAGGCAATTTTTGCAAATGTAAAAGTAACCTATGTTTTCCATTTTTACTGTAGAGAGTTTTCTATTTTCACAGTAGAGTTTGTAAGCTGTATTGATAGAAAGATAAATAGGTGGATAAAGATATATAGGTGGTAGATAGAAAATTACTTCATTAGGTACTTTAAAAATCCATAATGTCTTTATGTATGGTCTACTCAAACTGTGATGGATTGAGAACAGTGAGTTAGCATTTTCTCCTGCAAGTTTGTTTCTACTTGTCTTGCATCTCCTGTAACATCTGTCTTGTAGAATCTGTTACTATGATATTTGGTGCATTAATATACCGTGAATTGTTTGCTTAATCATTGTAGAATATGCTCTGGCTTAGTGTTAAGATTGCGTGGAAGAAGGAAGAAGTGGGATGAATGGAGAAAGTAGCATCAACATATATACACTAGCGTATGTGAAACAGACAGCTGGGGAGAAGCTGCTCTATAACAGCAGGAGCCCAGCCTGGAGCTCTGTGATACCTAGACACATGGGATAGATGGGAGGGGACATATGTATAGTTATGACCGATTTGCTTTGTTGTATGGCAGAAACCAAGACAACATTGTAAAGCAGTTTTCCCCCAATTACAAATAAATTGAAAAAAGAAAAAAGATTGCAACTCCTACATTTTTCTGTTTGCTTGTATATTTGCATTTGGTGGTATACATTTAACTATCCTTTTAAAAATGTATATTTTAACGTTCCTGAATTTTTTTCTCTCTTCTTCAATATAGAGAAAGCTGTTAGGATTTTCTTTGTCTGATGTCAAATCTGAGATGGATTCTTCTGTCATATTCCAGTAACCCTTCGGCTGGCTAAAGTTTATCCTTTAGAATCATCTTCCACAGGGCTCTTGGGAATAATATTTCCTCAGATAATGCATGTTCAAAGCTGTCCGTAGACTTCACACCAGAATGAGACTTTGATCGGCTATAAATCTCATGGCCTCCTTCCCTGAGCATCTTGTAGGTTTTGTTTCCGTCTTCCTGCAGTGAATGTCACTGTGGCAAAGACAGTGGATAGTCTCATTTTTCTCAACACATGGATGCTTGATCCTTTTGCCTGCCTGTCCAAAGATCTGTTCTCTACTTTAACATTCAGTATATGTACAAGTTTGTGTTCCACTATTGACTTTTGGGGGTAAAATTTACAGGATGTAGTACATTGTGCTTTCTTGTATTTGGATTCAAATTTTATTGAATTGTACTTTAAAGTATTTCTTTCATGATTTTTTCTTCTTCTTCTTTGTGGGCCTTTTTTTTTTTCTTCTTTAAGGAAAATTATATTGTATCTTATTTTCTTGTCTTCTATAGCTACCATTTTTATACCTTTTTTTCCTTATTTTCATTTTTTTTGGTTTTTTTTTCCCCTTTTATATTTTATGTGGCTTTCTCTCTTTTCTGCATTGTCCACTTTTGTTTTTCTCTGTATTTCTGTGATGGTTTGTTTTCTTCTATATTCCTGAATTCTGCCAGCTTCTGTTTTACAGCCTAGTGTATTTTAACATCTCTTCTCTCCCATCAGAGAGTAGATTGCTACATTAAAGTATTGCTTAATTTATAGTGGGATATTTGGTAACACTTCTCCTCTCATTGGTGGTGTCATTATTTTTTGTCATATATTCTAAAAGCTGTTATAAATATTGCTCTTATTTTCCATTATGTTTATTTTCATATCATTATATTAATGCTCTGTCAGTGATACTGTTATCAGTCATAATTACATGAGATGGATGTTTGTTAACCAGGAATTTTTTGTTCTGGTGAAACTGTGTGTAGTCTTGACTGCTTCCTTGAACCACACCAGACCACCAATAAGGCTTCTAATAATAAACCACATACTTTAGATGAGTTGGTGTCAACAAGAGACATTGATCTTGCATGTCAGGGTGAGTCCTTCTATTTAGGAAGTGTGTGTTTGCTGGTACCGGTGATAATATTTTTGTTGGCTGTTTCTTTAGTCTGGGTTCCACAAGGAGAAGGGGGGAAGATGTTGAACTTATACCTTCATATTCACAGTGAAAATAATGAGTGAATTTTATAGGGAGAAAAGGATGGGTAAGGAGTTAGTTTGATTTTTTATAATTTCATTGAAGTATATTATAGAATGTACAAAAATAATGTTTGCAACTCAATTTTAAATACAAAATGAGAAGTCCTGGATCCCCAGCACATACAAAGAAGCAGAGCATTACCTGAACCCTAGAAGCCTTTAAGCACAGCCTTTAAGTCAATAGCCCACCCTCACTCCTTGATTTCAACACTTTTAAATTATTTTGCATTGATGATTTTCATTTTAATGTATTTCTAAGTTGTTTATTGACTTTTACTTTGCTAATAAGAAAAAATTAAAATAAATTATATGCAAAACTAAAAATTGTTTTTGCTTTTTTCTTTCTTTTAACAAAATCCTTTCAGTTAAGAATAGTTATTTCTTGGAAAAGTGTGAAACTCGGCTTTAGCTACTATGTTTGGCTGGATGGGAGGAACAGAAGACAAGGTGCCAAGTGTGAACAAACAAAATGCCTCATGGCCCCAGGACTGATGCGGTGCTATCAGTCTCATCAGCAGCAATCCTGACATCCATACGTACTGAGATTTATCCTGCCATGTAACTGGGCCTTCCTACAGGCTGACTATCAAACTCAACCCCCTAAAAAACTCACATGAATTCTACATATTCATGTAGGAAGAATAGAGGAAGATTCTCGTGAGTGCTATACGACTATCTATTCTGCATTTAGTTGTTACATTTTGATGGGATTTATCCTGAAATATCTGAATCTGTGTTATAATCAGTTGGGTAAACTGGAGGCCTTAGTTTTTGATGCTGGGGCTGCAATGCTATGGACCTGTGCTAATATGTTAGTCAACGGAAATTGTAACACGCTATTTCCTCAAACTGTTGCCTCCACTTAATAGCTTTTAAAATACAGATCCTCCTATTCGCAACAGGTCAGAGAAGTAGATTTTAATAACAAAATGATGAGTTTTGAAAGTAACTCTATTTGAAACAATCAATGAGGCCCCTTTGGTCTACAAGGTATGATTGTAGTAGAGTACACTCCCATGTTATGGCCTTGAATTACCCCTGTTATATCTGTTCTGCTTTTCTCTCGCGTCACTTAAAACCTGAACTTCATGAGTTGAGGTCCAAGGCAACATAGCCTGATTCACTATCACATATAACTCAACAGCCCACAGGTCACTTTCTTTTTTCTTGGAAAGAGAAGGCAGGCTTGTCTGTCAAACTGGTGAACTCCCACGGTTCCCCAGAGTGTAAACTGAAAGAAAATATAGCCCTTTCCTTGCCAACATTAACATAATGGAGAGCATGTAAACAGTTGGCTGGACAGATTGTTCCGGGGGTGAAGCAAAGCAAGAGCGGCTTTCACTTAGACAATGAAATCTGCACTCTATATGCAAATGTCCTGGCTTCTGTTTCTGGGGCTTTTCACACTTTGGCATGCCCAGTCTCATAATTCTCTTACACTGCCTGCAAGACCAGAGCAGGGGGATCTCAGGTCTTTACCAGAAGAGTTCAGTTTCACTGACTTTAGGTGACCTTTGCTTCAAAGTAAAAGCTAAACTCCAGAGCTGGATTTTTAGGGGGAGTTCTTTGTTTGCCTCTCACCCTTCCCTTCCTAGACTCTCCAAAATGGGTTTAATTCTAGCTCTACCAAGGCTTTTGGTAAACCAACTGAATATTATGGGTCTAAAAAATATGTAGCTAATTGTATATTACAGCAAGCACTGTGTTGAGGAATGATCGTACTGTCTTACAAATATGCACTGTGTGAGTAGTAACAAAAGAAAACACAGAGAGGCAAGACAAGGATGCCAGGTTGGGCCTTTGTGTTGTCAATCTTTTCTGTAAGTAAAGATGTGACACAAAATTGTGATCAGAATTTTTAAATTTCATGTTTTTCTTTCCTCCAGTACTAAACTGTCGATGTTGAGAAAGGGTCCAATTTTTTAAAAATATACACTAAAACAGAATGTACCATCAGAGTAAGATTCTGTCATTTACTTTAAAGGCAGAGATCTAAATTCAAAGCAAAATGTTTCTTTTCTACCCTCTGGTTGTATTTGCAAATAGAGCTGAATTTCCCCCCTTATTACAGTGAATGACTATACATATATATTTTCTCATAATTTATGAAAATATCTGTTGCTTTATTCTAAGGATTTTTCAAATATTTACATAAAATTATATTTCATTTTGTATTTATAGAAGTCCTGAGGTGGTATTTATAATAGAAAATCCTCTATTGTAAAGGAAGTATCTCATTAATCAGTGTTTCCAAGGGTATGCTTGTTAAGTATCACGGGAAAAAACCCAGATCATTGAGAACACATTTTAATTTTAGTGTGTAGTGTTGATTATAAGGAAGAAAAATTTTTGAATAATAAATTTCTGCTAAATATACTGAATGTAAAACTGTTAGTTTTATTTTGTAAGTGAGTAAATGAATATTTAATGTTCCTACCATGTGCTGGGTATAGCACAGTAGCAAGGAACTCCTGACCTGAGCCACAGTAGGGACTGAGAACTTACTATCATATAAAAACTCTGAGAAGAGTGTGCAGTACTCTAGTCGGTGTGGGAAACAGAAAAGTGAAAACTTGGTGTCCTACCGCAAAGAATGTGATTTAATAGTAGAGATGAAACATATACACATAAAATAAAAAACCGAATAAGGAGAGGTCGCAGTGCTCAAAAAAAGTAGATAAGTTAGAAAAAAATTCTGGCTTTAGGGATACAGCATCGATTTCATTAAATAAGTGACAGCTGTAGCAAATACTGGAAGGACCAGTAAAAGATCCCAGTAGGAGGAGATGAGATAAGGGATAGAATACTCTTGTCAGGTGGAACAGCATGAGAATTACTCTTACTTGGCCAAATTATATGTGGAATATTATAGCCAACTGTAGGCACTGATCTTCATGAAAAATAATGACAAATTGAAACCCTGTACAGGACAGGGTAGCCGGGATGGCCAGGTGATTTAAAAATCATGTGATATGGCAATAGATGAAGGTTCTGAAGACATTTATCCTAAAATAAAAGAGAATTCATTAAAGGAGATACGATAGCTATCTTCACATACTTGAAAGTCATAATGTGAGGAAGGAGTTAGACATAGTCTGCTTGGTGCTAGAAACAGAGCTAGTATCATCAGTAGGAACTAGATGGGGAATAGACTTCAACATAAGAAGTACATTTCTAACAGCAAAGGCTATCTGAAAATGGAAGGAAGAGCCTCACAGGAAGACCTTCAAGCAAGGCAGCAGGGATAGTGGGTGCAGCCATATCATGAGAGTTCAAGTCTTGTAAGTTATATAATCATTGCTGCTTAACCTGTCTAATTTTTTGTCTCCTTATCTCTAAAATGCTGCTGCTGCTGCTGCTGTCACGTCAGTTGTGTTCAACTCTGTGAGACCCCATAGACAGCAGCCCACTGGGCTCTGCCGTCCCTGGGATTCTCCAGGGAAGATCACTGGAGTGGGTTGCCATTTCCTTTTCCAATGCATGAAAGTTAAAAGTGAAAGTGAAGTCGCTCAGTCGTCCCCGACTCTTAGTGACCCCATGGACTGCAGCCCACCAGGCTCGGGATTTTCCAGGCAAGAGTACTGGAGTGGGGTGCCATTGCCTTCTCCGGTCTCTAAAATGGGAAAATTTATTTTCATAGAGCCATTCTGAGCATTTGGTAAGTGCTTAACCTAATGCTTGACATTGATGCTCTATAAATTTAGCTAGCCAAAGGCTGAGCAATCTCTTAACAAAACAGTCATTATAGATGCAGATTGTGGCATAAAATGATAATTTAAAGCTGATCAAACTTGTGATCTCTCTACTTACTCGATTCTAAAGCAAATAAATTAAGAAAGTAGAGCTATTTGGAGATAGTTAAGTTGTACCAATCAAAAACAGGACATAAAGCTGATGTCTACAAAAATGGAGGAGTTTTAAGAGTCATACGATGAGTCAGGTATTTTAAGCACTAACAGAGCCAAGAAATCTCCTCACAGTACAAGAAACAGTACTAAATGATAGACAGGTGTTAAGAAATAGTACAATGGACTTCGTGAAAGATGGGTCACTGGCAATTTTCCAAAGAGCTTATTTCAGAAGTCAGATGGCAGTAGCTTAAGAGATGACTAGAGTTGGGAATATGGAAGTAACTAGTGAACTGTACAATTCTGATAAGTATATTTATCATATATCAGATGCTTCACTAAACAATTAATGCAGTGGTTTAAAAAAATTGGAAAATATTGTTCTAGAGACAGGATTCACTGGGTAGAAATGAAGCTTTAGGAGAAGAAATACTTGTGGGCACTTAATAAATATAATCAGTTCTGAAATTAGACATTTCTCCAAGGAATTCTGGTTCATTTTATTGGGAACAATACATAGACATCAAAACTTGGGCACTAGGAGTGATCTTTACTATGGGGGTATTCTTATTTCCAGGCTTGTTCAGTGAAAACATAACTATAGATATAGATTTATATATATATATACATATATATACACATATAGTACCCAGCATATCATAAATACAAATTTTGGTGTATATCTCTATCTACCAACCTACTTTACCTATGTACCTACCTACCTAAATTTTCAAGTATGAATTTATATCCTACAGTAATGGAAATAGAAACAAAATAAATAAGTAGGATTTAATTAAACTTGAAAGCTTTTGCACAGCAAAGGAAATGATAAGTAAAAAAAAAAAAGGGGGAGATAATATTTGCAAATAATATGACTTACAAGGGACTAATTTCCAAAATATGCAAACAGTACATACAACTCAGTATAAAACAAAAAAAATAAGTCAAAAAATGGGCAGAAGAACTAAACAGAAATTTATCCAAAGAAGACATACAGATGGCCACCAGACACATGAAAAAATGCTCAACATTGCTAATTATTAGAGAAATGCAAGTCAAAACTACAATGAGATATCACCTCATACCAGTCAGAATGGTCATGATTAAAAAGTTTACAAATAATAAATTCTGGAGAGGGTGTGGAGCAAATGGAACCTTCTTACCCTGTTGGTATGAATATAAATTGGTGCAGCCACTATGGAGAACAGTATGGAGATTCCTTAAAAAACTAAAAATGGAGTTACCATATGACATCTTACTTCTGAAACAGATCCTTTAATAGCTACTTTACTAAAAATATGCCAATCCTCACTCAAGTTTTTCTTTATTTGACATGACTTTACTGCATCCTTGATCTTGAATGATCACTTTCTAGAGTACAAGTTCTAGTTAAAATTTATTATCTGCATCTTCTTTTTATCTTTCTTGGTTTAAGTTATGTTTCTCTTCTCTGCCTGTGGATTAGCAAATTATATCCATTTTAGATCTTTAAATACTGCCAGCCTAATACTCCTCCTTCTCTAAAAGAATTCTGAATAGATAGATATGTGTTAGACCATTCTTGCAATATCTAATAGCATTACTATTGTCATCTCTTAACCTCTTTTATAATTTCCATTCTATTGTTTCTCTATGTTACACATAAGATAATTTCTTAAGCTATGTCTTCCAGTGCATTAATTCTTTGTTTCAAATTTTCATTGAATTTTTAATTATAATAATTATATCTTTCATTAAAAAAATGCTATTTTGTTCTCATAAGAAAATTAAATTTTGTTATTTGCAGGACCATGAATTCACTTGGAGAACAATATGCTAACTGAAATAAGTCAGAAGGAGTAAGACAAATACAGTATAACTTATATGTTCATTATAGTGAATACAACAAAAAAGAGGTAGATTCATAAATAGAGAAGAAACCAGTGGTTACAGGTTGGGAGAGGAAATGGAAAGGAGCAATATAGGGATACAGTATTAATATGTATAAATTATTTGCTGTAAAATAAGCTACAAGGATATATTGTACAACATGGAGAATACAGACAGTATTTTATGATAGCTATCAATGGAGTCAGAGAAGGCAATGGCACCCCACTCCAGTACTCTTGCCTGGAAAATCCCATGGATGGAGGAGCCTGGTGGGCTGCAGTCCGTGGGGTCGCTGAGAGTTGGACGTGACTGAGCGACTTTACTTTCACTTTTCCCTTGCATGCATTGGAGAAGGAAATGGCAACCCACTCCAGTGTTCTTGCCTGGAGAATCCCAGGGACAGGGGAGCCTGGTGGGCTGCCGTCTATGGGGTCGCACAGAGTCGGACACGACTGAAGTGACTTAGCAGCAGCATCAATGTAGTATTTGTTGTTGCTCAGTCACTATGTCATGTCCGACTCTTTGGAACCCCATGAACTACAGCACACTAGGCTTCCCTGCCCTTCACTATCTCCCTAAGTTTGTTCAAACTCATGTCTGTTGAGTCAATGATGTCAACCAACCATCTCATCCTATGTCTTCCCCTCCTCTTGCCCTCAGTCTTTCCCAGTATCAGGGTCTTTTCCAAAGACTCAGGTCTTCCCATCAGGTGGCCAAAGTACTGGAGCTTCAACTTCAGCAGCAGTCACTCCAATGAATATTAAATGTTGATTTCCTTTAGGATTGACTGATTTGATCTCCTTGAGCTCCAAGGGACTCTCAAGAGTCTTCTCCAGCACCACAGTTCAAAAGCAGCAATTCATCAGTGCTCAGGCTTCTTTATTTTCCAGCTTTGATATCCATACATGATTACTGAAAAAATCATAGCTTTAACTATACAGACCTTTGTTGGCAAAGTGATGTATATTCTTTATAATATGCTGTCTAGGTTTGTCATAGGTTTTCTTCCAATTTCTTTTAATTTCTTTTAATTTCATGGCTGCAGTCACTGTCCTCAGTGATTTTGGAGCCAAAGAAAATAAAATCTGCCACTGTTTACACTTTTCCTCCATCTATTTGCCATGAAATGATGGGACCAGTTGCCATGATCTTAGTTTTTTGAATGTTGAGTTTTAAGCCAACTTTTTTCACTCTTCTCTTTCATCTTCAAGAGGCTCTTCAGTTCCTCTTCTCTTTCTGCCATTAGGGTGCTATCATCTGCATATCTGAGGTTGTTGATATTTCTTCTGGAAATCTTGATTCCAGCTTGTGCTTCATCCAGCCCAGCATTTCACATGATGTACTCTGAATATAAGTTAAGCAAGTAGGGTGACAATATACAGGCTTGATGAACTCCTTTCCCAATTTTGAACCAGTCTGTTTTTCCATGTCTGGTTCTAACTGTTGCTTTTTGATCTACATACAGGTTTCTTAGGAGACAGCTAAATGGAGAATTTAAAACAAAACATTGAATTGGGGTTTCCCTAGTGGCTCAGTGGCAAAGAATCTGCCTGCCAATTCAGAAAAGATGGGTTCAGTCTCTGATTCAGGAAGATCCCACAGGCTGTGGAGCAACAATGCCTGTGTGCCACGACTATTGAACCTGTGCTCTAGAGCCTGGGAGCCACAACTGTTGAGCCCTTGTGCCAACTGCTGAAACCCAGGTGCCCTATAGCCCATGTTCTGCAACAAGAGAAGCCACTGCAGTGAGAACCTGCACACCGCAGCTGGAGAGTAGCCGCTGTTAGCTACAGCTAGAGAAAGTCCTCACAGCAACGAAGATTCAGCACAGTCTAAAATAAATAAAATCATAAAAAGTTGAATCACTATATCACTAATACATATTGTTATAAATCATGTATACGTCAATTTAAAAAGATTTTAAAAATTAAAAAAAACTATTTTTCTAAAAACATTTTTCAACAATTGTGTTTACTTTTTTGTTTTCAATATAACATTAATATCTTTGTTTATTAATGCATTTATAATTTTTGATCAAACTACTATAGTTTTTAACAAACATGCATTTTATATCATATAAATTTTGAATTTTGATGTTGAAATGAAGTTTTAAGTTTCAAATGTTTTAGCTAAGGGGAAAAAAGTACATTTTCAAATAATTCTTGAGTCTCAACATTTATAACTAGAATTTTTTGTTACAAGAATGGCAAAGTATTTTGGGATAGATTGCCTTCTTAATGGGAATGGAAAGCTGGTGAATTGATGAGGACTGCAGTTTCTTCATGAATCTTCATTCCTACAAAGGACTCAGGAAGGCCTTTATTCCCGATAGGTAGTGGTATTCAATGCCTGCTTCCCAGTTTCCTTCTTTCCCAATCCCCTTTCTTTTTTCTCCATTTTCTTTTTCCTATAATGCTCCCTGAGAGTTTCACACTGTCAAGAAGCCTTCTATTTGTAATTTCCCCACCCAGCCTCACAGTTCAAGTCATCACAGAGAGATTTCTACTATCAAAGCTGCTCTCCTGAAATTTAAGATAATGCACATTACACTTTGCTTGTAAGCCAGTCACAATATTCAATATAGACAGTGTTTAATGCTTAAAGTGTATACATATATATAATATGTATAAATTATACATACATAAAATTATATCCACACACACACACACACACACACATATATATATATACATACACACAGTATTTGGTGAAACGAGAGTATATGTTAGTAGGTAATAATAAAAACTTGAATTAAATCTAATAGATAATTTTATAACTTTTAAATTTCTCAGAACAGTAAAAAGAGGGATTATATTTGGTTAAATCACTAAATGGAGAAGGCAATGTCTGGAGGAGCCTGGTGGGCTGCATGCAGTCCATGGGGTCACGAAGAGTCGGACACTACTGACCGACTTCACTTTCACTTTCACTTTCATGCATTGAAGAAGGAAATGGCAACCCACTCCAGTGTTCTTGGCTGGAGAATCCCAGGGACAGGGGAGCCTGGTGGGCTGCCATCTATAGGGTCTTACAGAGTTGGACACAACTGAAGCGACTTAGCAGCAGCACCAGCAACAAGTCACTAAACGATAATTCAAAGTCAATGATCACATTTGATCTAGGTAGGACCATGAGGAAACTAAAAAAGGCTGATGACTCTCAAAGAAGTAAAATAAATTAACAACAAACAAGTATAACTCTCAGTTGAATATGTGGCTAGATTTTACCTTGAATGCTATCCCCAATTTATAGCAATTGTAAGTATCAAAACCAATTAAAAAAAAAAAAACACCTCACACTATCTGTAGATGTGAACCTATAAAAATGGCACAGTGTTGGATAATTTTATGTTATTATGGAAAAATGCTGAGGACAATGGAGAGAGTCACAATATTTTCTCTATAGATTAACAAACAAGTTTATCATTAGATTTTTGCAGTTACATTAGTTAGGACAACTTTCTAAGAATATAAAGTCCATGGAGTGTGGAAGAGTATTTTGGCTGTTCAGTATCAGCACTGCCTTTATAAATAGTACTAGTAGCCAAAGCTACAACTCCTTGTCAAAGATGTATATTTTTAAACTCCCTCCTCAAAAAAAAAATATACATATATATATATGTGTGTGTGTATATATATATATATATATATATAATATATTTCTTAAGGAATTGGCTTCATCTTCACTGAGTAGGATTTCTTTGAAAGGACTGAATTCTATATTTAAACTTTTCTTCAAAATGGATATTTTGATTCAATGTATATAGAATACCCAGGGTTTTCCCTTAGTAACTATAGTTCTTTTTGAAAAAAAATTCACAACATGTAGAAAGCAAGCTATACCATTACAAAAAATTCATAAAATTTAAGGAAACCTCTTAAGATATTTATTGAGCATCTAACATGTAATTGGCATCAATTCCATAATGATTTCACAGTTACTTTTTATCTACAGTTATCACTTTGGTTCAGAAATATTACTGCTGGTGCAGTGATGAGTTATTTTGTTCATCTTTGGAATAAGAATTTAAGTAAAAAATCATGCACAAACATATGTACATAATTGAAAAAGTTCTAAAATATGTAATGCTGCAGTATGGGTAAGGAGTGTTTCTGAATGGTTAGAATTGAGCTGTTTATCTTTTGCCTTTTTAATTTATGCATATCTTTTTTAAATTTATTTTTTAATTGAAGGATAATTGCTTTACAGAATTTTGTTTTCTGCCAAATCTTAATTGTTTAAAATTTTAACAAAGAGTATGCACTATATTTGTAAATAAAAACAAAAAGTAAAATCATTTCTTATCCAAAGCAAATTCTAAAACAATTATCGTAAAGTCTACCCATCTAATATTGAAGGTTCTTTGGAAGTTATACTTCAAAAGTTTATGAAATCATCATCAATTTATACTTAAGGCTCAAGTTTTAAAACCATGACTAAATATATAGAGAAATTGAAAATTGTAGTTAGAGCTAGCATGCTTGCTAATAGAAATATTTTATGAGCTACAAACATAATTTAACTTTTCTAGTAGCCATGTTAAAATACAAATAAACATGTGAACTTAATTTTTAAAATGTGTTCTATTTAACTCCCTATATCTAAAATATTGTTATTTTAATGTCTAGGAGACTCATCTAACCTTGGCACTAAAAGACTCTCAGAGTATATTAGTGGGATCTTTGTTAAGTAATAATTCTTGGCTTCCAACAAACATAAACATAATCTCTTTTTGGGAAAAAAATATCCTCCATTTGGTTTCTCAGGATACCCATAGATTAAGTTCAATCAAATATAAACTCACAATGAAAAATAAAAAGCCAAATAAGGAAATACCATGACTTTATGACAGCTGCAAGGGATAATTAATTTGAGCTTTAGAAACTTCAGATCCTTGATTTATTAGATACATTAATATAACTGCCCTGGGATTTCTTTGGAAGGAATTATGCTAAAGCTGAAACTCCAGTACTTTGGCCACCTCATGTGAAGAGTTGGCTCATTGGAAAAGACTCTGATGCTGGGAGGGATTGGGGGCAGGAGGAGAAGGGGACTACAGAGGATGAGATGGCTGGATGGCATCACTGATGCGATGGACGTGAGTCTCAGTGAAGTCCGGGAGTTGGTGATGGACAGGGAGGCCTGGCGTGCTGCGATTCGTGGGTTGCGAAGAGTCGGACACGACTGAGCGACTCAACTGAACTGAACTGAAGAAAGATTAAGAAAAAATAGATGCATTTTTGAAACAAAGCATAAGAAAACATCTATTTTTAAAAACCCAAAGCAGAATAAAAGAACAAAACAATATGGCATGAAACAACCAATGAATGGGTCACTGAAGAAATCAAAGAGGAAATCAAAAAACACCTAGAGACAAATGAAAATGAAAACACAATGACCCAGAACCTCTGAGATGCAGCAAAAGCAGTTCTTAGAGGGGTGTTTATAGCAGTACAGCCTTATCTAAGCTTGTACTAATGTTTTCTTATCTAAGGAAACCAAAAAAAAATCTCAAATAAACAATGTACATTCACACGTAAAGAAACAGAGAAAGAAGAACAAACAAAACCCAAAGTTAGGAAAAGGAGAGAAATCATAAACATCAGAGTAGAAATAAATGAAAAATACAAAAAAAAAAAAAAAAGATCAGTAAAACTAAAAGCTGGTTTTTTGGAAAAAAAAAAAAGATAATTTTTTAAATGCGTGCATCATATTTTGTGTAAATGTGTATTTTCAAGGAATAAGAGCAATCAAATACATTTAAAATGTCATTATTGTGTCTGGGTCAGCTCATGTAAAAAGAAGGTCCTCAACTGTATTAGTACCAGTGTCTGTGGGAAGACATGAGATTAGAGAGGTATTTCAGAGATATTACCAGAAGGCTTTGGTGAGCAGCGGAGGAATAAGAACTCAAAGATGATGCTGGGGTGAAATTAACTCACGTGACAGGAAGAATCTCAGCTCAATATATCATGTAGGGACAAAATCTATATGGGAATGAGAAATTAACTATTTAATCAAAAGTTTAATTACATTTTAAATCTATCTCAAGCCCAATGGCTACAACTAGGCACAGGATCTAAATAGTTGGCTCTATTATCTTCTATCTTATCAGTATATATGTCTTGAGTTAATTGTCGTTGTTCAGTTGCCCAGTTGCGGCTGACTGTTTGTGACTGCAGCATGCCAGGCCTCCCTGTCCCTCATCAGTTTTCCCAAGTTCATGTCCATTGCATATTGAGATGATACTACATATTTAATAAAAATTATAATTACATTGCATTAATTCTTGTATTTGCACATGGTCCAGAAGATGGAGCACTTCCTTATTACTCAATAAAACTAGCTTCTAGGCTCAGAGCTTCTTCAGTAGTATAATAAAATTTTAAGAATCACTGTCTATAAAAATACTTTAAGAATCATCCTGTATATCCATATCTATGAAATGGGATTAAATGTGGTGATCTGCTTCTGCTATAATTTAATGTAAATGTATGTGATGTAATATTGGAATGTTTGACAGCATGTAGCTGTATATGGTTTTTCAACATTGTAATATGTCTGTTTGCTGTTGATGTGCTGTACTATACAAAGGTTCATTTTTAACAAATTGCCTCTTAGCATCTAGATCTGGATTTTACTCTCTCACTCTCTCTCTCATACACACAAACATCATAACACCTACCCAGTGTTAATTATTTCAAGTGCTTATATTTCACCCCTCATATTTTTCATGATTTAAATAAAGCTATATTCCAATTTTTTCAATGATTTAAGTTCAAGTACCTCATCACTTTCTTGATCTTAATGTTATAATGGTATAGCTGTAAGAATTTTTTCTGCAATCCTTATTTTTTCCCATTATTATATTCACACACTCTGAATTGATAAGCTATAAGTGAACTACTCTAAGAACACATATTAGAATGTGTATTTCATATTTCTAATTCTCATTTGTAAAATAAGATTTATAGACAGTAGATGAATTTGCAAGTTAACCATAAAAAGTTGCATCTAAAATTTATAAAAACTTCTTAACAATTTATAATCATTATAATACTGTCTTTTCTGAGACAGTAACATATTATTGTATTAATTTATTTACAGTATTAATTTATTGAAATGCTAATAGCAGTGAAAATTTAGAAGTATCCATTTTTCTCCATTGCTCATTGAATTGAAAAACCTGTTGTATAATGCTCCAGCAGAAAAAAGTTGTAGCATTTATCCACTTTACTGGAAGCTCCAAATCATGATTAGATATAACTGGTAAAAAAATAAACAATGTTAAAGCCTATTTCAACCCATGTTAGTTGTCCCTGTACTAGAGTTTGAAGGCTTTATTCTTATCTATCAGCTTGGGGGAAATGGTGGGCTAATTCCAGTCTTCTGCTTAATTTCTATTGAGCTAGCTGTCATTGTCATAAACATTTATTCACATATTTAGCAAATGCTTACTGAACTCCTACTATGTAATGAGCAAGGTTTTAGGTACCAGGAACACAGTAGTTGTTCAGTCGCTATGTTGCGTCTGAGTCAGTGAACTCATGAACACAGCATGCCAGGCTTCCCTGTCCTTCATTATCTCCCTGAATTTGCTCAAACTCATGTCCATTGAGTCAGTGATGTCATCCAACCATCTCATCCTCTGTCACCCCCTTCTCTTGTCCTCAATTTTTGCCAGCATCAGGGTCTTTTCCAGAGAGTTGGCTCTTCACATCAGGTGGCCAAAGTATTGGAGCTTCAGCTTCAGCATCAGTCCTTCCAATGAATATTCAGGGTTGAAGACAAATTACTATCTTATGAAGATTACATTCTAGTAATCCTTGTCATTTACATAGTTTAAATAAGACAGTCGTACATTTTTTTTTCAATTGTGGAACTCAATGAACACATAAAGATATAACTTATAATTAAATACCAAAAAGTGATCTGATGGAGAATAACACAGAATTGTGTAATAGAGTAGGCCAATGTGGCTATACTGAAGTGAGGGTGGCTGTAACTGATTGGCAGTAACAGGGAAAATATGGGTTAAAGTCCAAGTTCTGTGATAACCTAGGGACTTGAAAGGAATTTAAATTGTGTTTTATTGGAATGGGAAGCCAGTGGAGAGCTCTGATTCTTGGAATATAAATACTTTTGTGTTTGTTTAAAATCTAGATTCTAAGAGGTAATTTGTAAAAATGAACCCTAATTGTATAGTAAGCCACAAATTATGTCTCCCTGGATCATGAAAAGAATGACATGATCTGAGTTATATTTTATAAAAACCCTTTGGTTCATCTTGACTTACAGGATGAGGGTTAAGAGAGAAAACAAGACCAGGTAGTTCAGGCTTGAATTAAAGTAGTTTGTAAAAGTAATAAAAAGTGGACGTAGAATACATTTTGGAGACAACCAGCTGTACTAGTTTATATATGGATTACACATATCCATAGTACCTGTAGATTATATACATGCAAAGTGCAGAGGAAAAAAGATCAGTTAAAGATACCTGTGAGGTTTCTGGCCTGAAGCAGTTGATATATAGTGGTACCATTTATTGAGAGCTTCTCTGGTGGCTCGGATGGTAAAGAATCTTCCTGCAATGCAGGAGACCAGGGTCCGATCCCTGGATTGGGGAGATCCTCTGGAGGAGCATGGCAACCCACTCCAGTATTTTTGCCTGTCAGGCTACAGTCCACAGGGTCACAAAGAGTTGGACATGACTGAGCGACTAAGCACACACCCTATTTATTGAGACGGCAATGACTGGAGGAGGAGCAAGTTTGGGATTATCGATACTTTTGGCAGATGAGAGTTGTGTGCATAGAACCACTGAGTAAAGTTCAACTAGTTGTCAGGTATGGGACTAGGATGAGGCGAGTGTGTGATACTTGACTTGGGTGCAAAATTTAAGGGGTAATCAAAAAACTTAGTAATCAAGGTAAGTACTATTTTAGTGCAATAGTTTAAAAATATTTTCAAGAATCAAAAATTAATCATGAGCAAAATATAAAAAGTATAAGTAAAGACAGGACCAGAAACTGTGTCATGCACTGTAGCAGAGTCTGAGGCAGAAGGAAAAAGATGTGTATAGCTGACATTTAACAACTATTACACTGAAATAATAACTAGTCTTTCATGGGGACAGAGTTTCAGTGTAGAAAGGTAACAATCTTAGGAGATATATAGTGTTGAGAGTTGCACAACAATGTGAATGTACAAAGAACCACTGAACTGTAGAGTTAAATATGGTTACAATAGTAGGTTTTATATTATGTGACTTTTATCACAGAAAAAAATTTTTTTAATCTATTCAATATTAAGTAATAGTTAATATTTAATTACATCACTCACATCACCTTAATCTTGGCCCTGCTGACTGTGCATGGCATAAATAAAAATGTCACCACTTCATTACAGTTGTGTGAATGGTGCTCCAGGAACTGGATTATGTACAATCTCCATGGCAATTCATAGTGACCCTGTGTGTATACTAAAACCTCCCTGACAAAAAGCATCATTAATATGTTTCATCTTTTGTGCTCAACATCAATAATTATTACAGAAATGCAAATCAAAACTACAATGAAGTAGCACTTCACACTGTTCAGAATGGTCATCACCAAGAAGTCTACAAATAATAAATGCTGAAGAGGGTGTGGAGAAAAGAAAATCTTCCTACACTGTTGGTGGGATGTAAATAGATGCAGCCACAATGGAAAACATATTGAAGTTCCTTAAACACAAAAAATATAATTATGATAAGATCCATCAATTCCACTATTGGGCATATATCTGGGAAATATTTAAATTCTAATTTGAAAAGATACATGCAATATGACACAGCAATCCCACTCCTGGGCATATACCCAGAGAAAATCATAATCTGAAAAGCCCAGTGTTCATTGCAACACTATTTACATCAGCCAGGACATGGAAACAACCTAAATGTCCATCAACCAGAGGAATGGACAAAGAATATATGGAAGATATATATAATGGAATATTACTCAGCATAGGAACAAAATAATGCCATTTGAAGCAATATGGATGGACCTAGAGATTGTCATACGGCGTGAAGTCAGACACAGAAAGACAAATATCACATGATAGCACTTATGTGGAATACAAAAAAACAATAAAAAAGGTACCAATGAATATATTTACAAAACAAAAATAAAGTCACAGATGTTGCAAACAAACATAGTTATCAGGGGATGGGAGGAGGGATAAATTGAGAGACTGGAATTGACATCTATCTACTACTGTATATAAAATAGATAACTAATACAAACCTGCAGTATAGTACAGGAATTCTACTCAATAATCTGTAATGTCCTATATGGGAAATAATCTAAAAAAAGAGTGAATATATGTATGTGTATAACTGAATCACTTTGCTGTGTACCTGAAACTGACACAACAGTGTAAATCAACTCTGTTGTTCAGTCGCTCAGTCGTGTCTGATTCTTTGCAACCCTATGGACTGCAATGCACCAGGCTTCCCTGTCCTTCACTCTCTCCTGGAGTTGCCCACACTCATGTCCACTGAGTCTGTGATGTCATCCAACCATCTTGTCCTCGTCTCCTCCTGCCTTCAATCTTTCCCAGCATCAGGGTCTTTTCTAATGAGTTGGCTCTTCGCATCAGGTGGCCAAAGTATTGAACCTGAAGCTTCAGTATCAGTCCTTCCAATGAATATTCAGTTGATTTCCTTTAGGATTGACTGGTTTGATCTCCTTGCAGTCCAAGGGATTCTCAAGAGTCTTATCCAGCAACACAGTTCGAAGGCATCAATTTTTCGGCGCTCAGCCTTTTTTATTGTTCAGGTCTCACATCCATACATAACTACTGGAAAAACCATAGCTTTGACTATATGGATTTTTGTTGGCAAAACAACATCTCTGCTTTTTAATAAGCTGTCTAGGTTTGTCATTACTTTTCTTACAAGGAGTAAGTGTGTTTTAATTTCATGATGGCAGCCACCATCCACTGATTTTGGAGCCCAAGAAAATAAAGTCTGTCACCATTTCCACTGTTTCCCCATCTATTTGCCATGAACTGATAGGGCCAGATGCCATGGTCTTAGTTTTTTTAATGTTGATTTTTAAGCCAGCATTTTCACTGTACTCCAATTAAAAAATTTAAAAAACCATGAATACATGGAGTTACAAGAATACAAGTCATGGAACATCACCAGAATATCACCAGAGAGCTAGAAAATGCCATTTGTAGCAACAGGAACAAACCCAGAGATTATCATACCAAGTGAAACAAGTCAGACAGAGAAAGACAAATATTATATGATATCACTTATATGTTGAATCTTAAAAAAGATACAAATAAACTTATTTACAAAACACAGACTTACCAACATAGAAAGCAAACATATGGTTACCAAAGGGGAAAGAGAGTGAGGAATAAATTAGGAGGTTGGGATTAACATATATACACTACTATATATAAGATAGATAACTAACAAGGACTTACTGTATAGCACAGAGAACTATATTCAGTATTTTGTAATATTTTATAAGGAAAAATAATCTGAAAAAGAATATATTTATAGATATATTTACATAACCATATCTCTATATATATCACTGTGCTGTACACTATAGCTAAAACTAACACAACATTGTAAAGCAAATACACTTCAATATATATACATATATATATGTATTTTATCTTTTGGATATACATATTATATCCATTTTATGACTTCAACTAAAAGAAGAGTACAGCTTAACACATTACTAATATATATATTCTCTTACAAATACAAATATATTATATATCAGTTCAGTTCAGTTGCTCACTTGTGTCCTACTCTTTGCGACCCCATGAATCGCAGCACACCAGGCCTCCCTGTCCATCACCAACTCCCAGAATTCACTCAAACTCATGTCCATCGAGTCGGTGATGCCATCCAGCCATCTCATCCTCTGTCGTCCCCTTCTCCTCCTGCCCCCAATCCCTCCCAGCATCAGAGTCTTTTCCAATGAGTCAACTCTTCACATGAGGTGGCTAAAGTACTGGAGTTTCAGCTTTAGCATCATTCCTTCCAAAGAACACCCAGGACTGATCTCCTTTAGAACGGACTGGTTGGATCTCCTTGCAGTCCAAGGGACTCTCAAGAGTCTTCTCCAACACCACAGTTCAAAAGCATCAATTCTTCAGTGCTCAGCTTTCTTCACAGTCCAACTCTCACATCCATACACGACCACTGGAAAAAACATAGCCTTGACTAGATGGACCTTTGTTGGCAAAGTAATGTCTCTGCTTTTGAATATGCTATCTAGGTTGGTCATAACTTTCCTTCCAAGGAGTAAGCGTCTTTTAATTTCATGGCCGTAATCACCATCTGCAGTGATTTTGGAGCCCCCAAAAATAAAGTCTGACACTGTTTCCACTGTTTCCCCATATATTTATACATATACACCAAATATACCAATACACACATAAACACACACAGATTTACTGATCTTCAAGTCTGTATCAGGCTGTCTACCAAATATTTATATTTAATTTATATTAAATTTAATAATTTAACCTATATAACAACATTGCAATATGGATGAGGAGGAATACAAATAGAAATAATTAATGGGATCCCAACCTAGACAGCATATTCAAAAGCAGAGACATTACTTTGCCAACAAAGGTTCATCTAGTCAAGGCTATGGTTTTTCCTGTGGTCATGTATGGATGTGAGAGTTGGACTGTGAAGAAGCCTCAGCGCTAAAGAATTGATGCTTTTGAACTGTGGTGTTGGAGAAGACTCTTGAGAGTCCCTTGGACTGCAAGGAGATCCAACCAGTCCATTCTGAAGGAGATCAGCCCTGGGATTTCTTTGGAAGGAATGATGCTAAAGCTGAAACTCCAGTACTTTGGCCACCTCATGTGAAGAGTTGACTCATTGGAAAAAACTCGGATGCTGGGAGGGATTGGGGGCAGGAGGAGAAGGGGACGACAGAGGATGAGATGGCTGGATGGCATCACTGACTCGATGGACGTGAGTCTGAGTGAACTCCGGGAGTTGGTGCTGGACAGGGAGGCCTGGCGTGCTGCAATTCATGGGGTGGCAAAGAGTCAGACACGACTGAGCGACTGATCTGATCTGAATGGGATTCCATTTTTGTTCACATATTATAGATACAGAATATTTTATTATTTCTAGTATTAATGAGACTATAGAAGTCAATTGGTTTCATATATTACTCTGTGTTGATTAGTATTCTTTTTATAAAGTGCCATCTGGAGATGTGGCTCCTAAAACAGGAGTATATATATTGGCCTGAAACTTCTGTTTTATTTATTTAATATGAGCTCCTGAAGATGTAATACTCTTCAACAAATAAGTTGATTATAATGATGAACATTCTTAGGAATCAGTGAACTAAAATGGACAGGAATGGGCAAATTCAATTCAGATGGCTATTATATCTACTACTGTGGGCAATAATCCCATAGAAGAAATGGAGCAGCTCTCATATCAACAAAAGAGTCCAAAAAGCAGTACTTGGGTGCAACCTCAAAAATGACAGAATGATCTCTGTTAGTTTCCAAGGCAAGCCATCCAACATTACAGTAATTCAAGTCTATGTTCCTACCACTGATGCTGAAGAAGCTGAAGTTGATCAGTTCTATGAAGACCTGGAAGATCTCCTAGAACTAACACCAAAAATTGATGTTCTATTCATCACGGGGGATTGGAATGTAAAAGTATGAAGTCAAGAGACACATGGAGTAATAGGCAAGTTTGGCCTTGGAGAACAAAATGAAGCAGGGCAAAGGCTAACTGAATTCTTCTGCTAAGAGAATGCCCTGGTCATAGCAAATACCCTTTTCCAACAACACAAGAGACTATTTTACACATGCAAGTCACCAAAATAGTCAATAAGAAACCAAATTGATTACATTGTGTGTAGCTGAAGATGGAAAAGTTGTATATAGCCAGCAAATACAGGACCTGGAGTTGACTCTGGCTCAGATCACTAGCTAGCTTCTCATAGCAAAATTCAGGCTTAAATGAAAGAAAGTGGGGATAACTACTTGCCAACAAGGTACAACTTGAATCAAATCCCCTATGAATATGCAGTGAAGGTAACAAGTAGATTCAAGGGATTAGATCTAGTAAACAGTGTGCCTGAAGAACTGTGGACGGAGGTCGATACAATATCGCACAGAAGGCAGTGAACAAAACCATCCAAAGAAAAAGGAAAGCAAGAAGGCAAAGTGGTTGTCTGAGGTGACTGCAAATAGCTGAAGAAATAAGAGAAGTGAAAAGCAAGGGAGAAAGAGAAAGGTACATCCAATTAAATGCAGAGTTCCAAAGAATAGGATGGAGAGACAAGAAGGCCTTCTTCAATGAACAGTGTATAAAACTAGAATATAACAACAGAAGGGGAAAGACTAGAGATCTCGTAAGGAAAATTGAAAATATCAGTGTAACATTTTGGCCAAAGATAGGCCCAGTAAAGGTCAGAAATGATATAGACCTAGTAAATGCTGAAGAGATAAAAAAGAGATGGAAAGGATACACAGAATAACTGTACAAAAAAGATGTTAATAAACTGGATTACTATGATGGGTGATCAGTCACTCTGAGACAGACATTCTAGAGTGCGAAGTCAAGTGGACCTTAGGAAGCTCTGCTGTTAATAATGCTAGTGCATGGGATGGAATTCCAGTAGAGCTATTCAAAACCCTAAAGGATGATGCCATCAAGGTGTTGTATACAGTACGTCAGCAAATCTGGGAGACCCAACAGTGGCCACAGGACTCCTCATCCCAATTGCCAAGAAGGGTAGTACTAAAGAATGTGTTAACCATCAGACAATTGCACTCGTCTCCCATGCTAGTAAGGTCATGTTTAAAATCTTGCATGCTAGGCTTCAGCATTATACGAAGCAAGAACTTCCAGATGTCCAAGCTGGTTTAGAAAAGGAAAAGGAACCAGAGATCAAATTACCAACATTCACTGGATCATGGAAAAGCAAGGGAATTCCAGAAAAACATCCACCTCTGTTTCATTGACTATGCTAAAGCCTTTGACTGTGTGGATCATAATAAACTGTGGAAAGCTTTTAAAGAGAGGTAGTACCAGACCATCTTCCCTGTCTCCTGAGAAACCTGCATGGAGGTCAAGAAGCAACAGTTAGAATTGTTCCAAGATTGAGAAAGGAGTGACAGGGCTGTCTGTTGTCACACTATTGGTTTAACCTATACATTGAAAACATCATGAGAAATACCAGGCTGGATGAGTTCCAAGCCGGAATCAAGATAGGTGGGAGAAATATCAACAACCTCAGACACACAGATGATACCACTCTAATGGCAGAAAGTGAAGAGGAACTAAAGAGACTCTTCATGAGGGTGAAAGAGGAGAATGAAAGAGCTGGCTTAACACTAAATATTAAAAAACTAAGATCATGTCATCTGGCCCCATTACTTCATGGCAAGTAAAAGGGGGAAAGGTGGAAGTAGTGATAGATTTCCTCTTCTTGGGCTTTAAAATCACTGTGGATGGTGACTGCAGCCATGAAATCAGAAGATGATTGCTTATTGGCAGGAAAGCTATGACAAACCTAGACTGTGTTGAAAAGCAGAGACATTACTCTGCTGACAAAGGTCTATATAATCAAGGCTATGGTCATCCCAGGGCTCATGTATGGCTGTGAGAGGTGGACTGTAAAAAAGGCAGAGTGCCAACGAATTGATTTCTTTGAACTGTGGTGCTGGAGAAGACTCCTGAAAATCCCTTGGACAGCAAGGAGATCAAATCAGTCAGTCTCAGGGTAAATCAATCCTGAATACTCATTGGAAGGACTAATGCTGAAGCTACAGTATTTTGGTCATCTGATGCAAACAACTGACTCACTGGAAAAGTCCCTGATGCTGGGAAAGATTGACTGCAGGATAAGAGGGCATCAGAGGATGGGATGGCTGGATGGCATCACTGAGGCAATGGACATGAACTTGAGCAAACTTCAGGAGATGGTGAGGGACAGAGAGGCCAGGCATTTTGCAGTCCATGGGGTCACAAAGAGTTGGATAGAACTGAGTAAGCACAGCACAACACAGCACAGCAAATAACTGGAAAATGTCTAACAACAATAGTGAATGTGATACAATGTATAGATGTCCTTAGGAAACAATTTATCTAGGAAAATATTCATAATATTTTGTTAATTTGGGGACGCAAGGGTGACAGATTTTCCAAAAGTTTAAAGGCACCAGACTAATAGATCAATTGTTAACCCTGAATGGTGAATATTCATGACTATATTTTGTTTTCACTAACCTATAATTTCTACTTTTTATCACTAAGATGCTATATTAATATATATCCAAATTTTAAAATTAAAGTCCTAACTATAAGACAGATGTTTTTATTTATTCAAATTTTTAATGTTTATTGTTTTTTAATTAATAAACAGAAACATCTGTTTTGTAGTTTGGGCTTTAATTTTAAAATTAACTAATGTTGACTACTTCAATGATTACAGATTTTAAACTTTACAAAAGATATAAACGTTCTATTTGCTGGTGGTGGTATCTTTTGTTTTGTTTATAACCAGTTATACAAATTTCTAGGTAAGATGATAGCAAAGGGGGGTTTACACGTTCTTCTTCCCAACCCATCGAAATGATGAAAGAGAAATGAAAAATGTGGTGGCCTAATTAGGGAATAGTGCCAAACACAGACATAAAGGAATTGCTCCCAGCTATAGTGAAATTTATATGAATGGTAATTATATTTCTAATTTATAGATTATATAATTTCTAGTTTATAGGTTATATTTGTAATCATATAATTCTACTTCAAAAGAGAGACCCAGCATGTTGAAAGAAATTATATAAAGGGAGTATCGGTAAATGCCTTCAAAATTTCCCAATTTCAACTGGCATTTGGAAACCACTTGAGATACTGGGGCTGTGATACTTACATTCTGTTTCCAGGATTCAAAACACCTATAGCATTTAAGAGCAATATTGTCTTCATGTTCCTCCCTCCCTTCCCCCACCCAGTCTATGTTTTCTTTAATTTCCTTCAAAGTTCAAAGAAGTTTTTATCCAAATTTTTTCTCTGTATTGGTGTATGTAATCAGAGTATCTTGTCTCCTCATCTATCTTTTGCATGCATTATGTGCTTTTTTTTCCAACAAAGATTTGCACAAGTCCCACATTTAACGCATCATTTTTCTCTTTATGTATCTTTGAAAGGATTCAAATCTATCCAAGCATGCTAAGTGCCGAGCTTAATGATACTAAAGGAGTCTTCTTGGGAGACAAGTGGGTCTCTATCTGCAGTGTTACACTGCTTACAGAAGCACAAAGATAGGAATTACAGCAGTTCTCTTGTCAGGAACTACACAAGCCAGAAATCTACAGTGACAATTTTAAAGTACTGAAAGAACCCAGAATTCTATAACCAGAGAAAATGTCAAAATAAAGGGTAATTAAAGCCTTTTGCAGACAAACAAGACCATAGAATTATTATCAGCAGAACTACTCTACAAGAAATTTTAGAATAAATTCTACAGGTAGAAGCAATGTGACACCAGACAGATATCTAGTATATACGAAAAATGAAGCTCTCTGAAAGTGGTTAAAATGCAGATATATGAGACATTTTTATTATTTTAAAATTGTATATCTAAAGCAAAAATAGTAGTAATTATTTTGAATTTATAGTATATGTAGAAGTAAACTGTATTACAACAATATTACAAAAGACGGGAAGGAGGAGTGAAGAGTATACTCAGAAGTTTCTATCTGAAGTACTATGATATTTAAAGTTAGTCTCAGAGCTGGATGATTTGGGTTCATTCAGAATTTTAAAAGGGGTTTCTCTCGTTGCTCAGATGGTAAAGAATGTGCCTGCAATGCAGGAGATCCTGGTTTGATCCCTGGGTCAGGAAGATCTCCTGGAGAAGGGAATTGCTATCCATTCCAATATTCTTGTCTGGAGAATTTCAGGCACAGGGGAACCTGGCAGGCTACAGTCCATGGTGTCACAAAGAACTGAACACAATTGAGTGGCTAACAGTTTCACTTTTGCAGAATTTTAAGAGGAATGGACGTAAATGAGGTGTTTAACATTATAAGTGCTACACCAGCAATTACACTCTGCAGGGAGTATTTTTGTCTCACTACTAAACTAGAATCATTCATTTGGAAAAAAAAGTTACACACTGTCAGTTGTGATAAAAACACTAAGTTTCAGAAATGATAATAAATCTTCTCTAGAGGAAATTCAAGTTTATGCTTATAATCAAGGCTTTTAAATTTTGATCTATCACTTCCCTTCTCTTTATTAGTGAATTTTAAAAGGTCTGGAGAGGAAATAAGTCCAGCAAAGTTCTACCCGTGAAGCTCTCAAAAATCTGTTACAACAACATAATGAAAGTAGTCCCCCAAAAGGTCAGACATCATTTTCATAAGAAATAAAACCACAAGAGGGAAAAAGTTAAAAAGGGAACAGCAAAATTGAGAAAGACACAAAAGAGTAAGTACGATAAAGTCTACAGGTCATTAAAATGATTTGTTAATTTTATCAGTTTAAGGCAAAATCAAGTTGGGACCAAACTGATAAACGTTTTCAATAAACAAATTTCAGGTTTAGTCACTTAGTATGTCTTTAGCTGAACAAATGAATCTTGACTAAATAACCAATTCAATATTGGCCATTGACATTGAAGTTTCAGAGACCATGCCTGTACTGTGCTGAGCCATAGTTTGAGGCAAAAGGAAAAGTAATTAACACTAATTTGTCTTTAAATGTGACATAATTTTTAGACATAATTTTATTCATTATGCATTTTCTACATTAGTTTTTATTTTTATACATCTTGCACTATACATTACTTATCTTGATTATTTAATTTTCCAGCACCTCTCTACATTTTATCCCTAAGATAAATCCTCATCAATCGCATTCTAGTTCTGGCTATGCTGCTGCTGCTGCTGCTAAGTCGCTTCAGTCGTGTCCGACTCTGTGCGACCCCAGAGACGGCAGCTCACCAGGCTCCCCCATCCCTGGGATTCTCCAGGCAAGAACACTGGAGTGGGTTGCCATTTCCTTCTCCAATGCACGAAAGTGAAAAGTGAAAGTGAAGTCGCTATGTCGTGTCCGATTCTTCACGACCCCATGGACTGCAGCCTACCAGGCTCCTCCGTCCATGGGATTTTCTAGGCAAGAGTACTGGAGTGGGGTGCCATCGCCTTCTCTATAAAGGGTAATTAATCGCAGAGTATTTCCACTGCTAAAATCTTTGCTCTATGTGGTGTTCTCCACTCCAGTATTCTTGCCTGGAGAATCCCAGGGATGGGGTTGCACAGAGTCAGACACGACTGAAGCGACTTAGCAGCATGTGTTGTTCTAATTGTAAAATAAAACAAAAAGTCATTTGATGTGATGAATGAAATTCCAAATCACATCTACTTTATATTCAGTTAATCATAGGATCCTTCACATACTGGAACTATGATGGTTAGAAGGCATTTAAAGTATGAGCTTTTGTTTTATTATGAAAAAGCAGAACATTTCTTCCCATGAATAACATAAAGGAATAAGGCCAATTAGCAGCTCTGGGTTATGCATTTCCCTGTTTCCAGAGAACAGAGGTCATTGGTTAAAAATGAAGTAGAGTAAAATGTTTAATTCTCCCTCCCACTATCTCCCCTACCCAATCCCCCTGGGAGAAAGAAGCTGGAAAACTGCCAGTCCAGTCAAATTGTCATTGTGAAGAGAATCTTTCAACAATACAGGAGACGCAGGTCTTCACAAAATGAGGATACACAGTGTGAGAAAAAGTCATACACAGGGGGCCAGGTTTCTTTAACAGCCTTTTTATTGGGTCCACTTTATAAAATGTACCATTGTTTATTTTGCCATAGACTTGTGAGAATATGTATTGTCTCTGTTGATAAGGTATCTGATTCTTTGTATCTATCATGCACAGTTGCTATAATTGAAAGGTAGGGTTTTAATAAAAATATTGATTGAGAGTGATAATATTTCCTAATGAAGAAATTTCTCCTAATCTATCCTAAACTCACAAAACACTTTTTAGAAAAAAAACAAATTTTTTTCAAAGAAAAGTTTGATAAAATACATTCTGACTGGTGCCAAGTTAGTATATAATTACTTAGTTCATTAGGATGAGAAATTAATTCATTATTAGCTCAAGATGAGTCTTAGATATGTCTAAATCAGAACTGACATCTGGGACAGTATAACAGCACAAAAGAAGTCATTTAATTATACTCAAATGTGTTACATGATCAAGTGACCAAGGCAGGCCTGCTTCTCTCTCTCTTGATTAAGAGAAACAGAGAAAGAAAAACAGGATGGGGCTCATATTCCAGCAGAGAGTAGAGAATAAAGAGAATAAAGCAATGCTGGAGAAAGCAAAGAGAAATAGAGAAGAGAAAGATTTAGCTGACTTGACAAATCTCAGAATAAAATTACTTGAAAGTGTGAAAGATACTTTACCTAATTCCATCTATTTGGTGAGGTTGCCTGAGAAGCTGGAAACGGATTCTGAACCCAAGAACTTTAATTAAGTCAAGTATTGGGGAGCTGGGGGGTGGGAGTTATCATTAATTCAATTATCAACAAAAGAAAATATTCAAAATAAAGATTTTCATGTGTAAAATACTCTAATTACAATGAACAAACAATTCTTTGTTAATGTTTGCCAAAGATATAACTTTGGCAAAGATATAACTTTGGCAAAGATACAACTGCTGACTCCCACATATTATCAAACTCATCCTAAATCATTGGCAAAATTTTAACTGACTTCCGTACCATCTATTCTCATTTGTTTCTTAACTGTCCTTTTCTTTTATTTAGGTTTGCTTATTTTTATAATATGTAATCAAGATTATTCCCTTTGCCATATTGTTTATTCTTTAAAGTTCTTTTGCTAATTTCTTTTTGTACAGTTACATTCTAGTTAACAACATTTTGATCTATCCTTTGTTTATATTTTTACAACATAAATTTAATTCTAGCTTCTCCTACTGGGTCACAAATGTTCCCCTTTTTCCTAAAGTATTATTGCCAGGCATATTTAAGTTTCATCCCCTGAGGGCTCCTCTTGTTTTATTCAAAACTTTTCCCACATTCAAAAATAACTGCATTTTTTTTTTTAGCAAAGTTAAGCCACTGAACAGAGAATTTTAAAACACTTATTCTTAATTTGGGTCTTATTATTATAAATATTTAAATTTTTTGATTAAATGTATTAGGACAGAAGTGAAAGTTTTCACAAGGAAATCACAAGCGACAGTTTTCACAAGGAAATCTATGAGAAATAAAACACATGAGTATCTTGTGTTGAGTATGTTGTAACTTTTTCTTTCTAGTTTGGGACAGTTTGGAATAACCCTTTCTACTTGTTAAATGTCTAAGACTTATGTACTAGGGTATGGTATATAGTATTTTTGAGAAAACTGTTTACCTTAATCATTTTTGTTTGTCTTCTTTTTGCTTTGGCTGTTTATGTCTGTGTGTATGTGTGTGTGTGTCTGTGTATGTGTGTGTGTGTGTATGAGTGAGCATGATTAAGACTGTCTTAGTATCTAGAGTTGCACAACATTATCTGTAAAAATAGAAATTATATGCTTTGTCTCTACTACCTAAAAAATTCCCAGAACAAATTATTAGAAATTTCACCATCTCAGGGTTAGTAGGTGCAAACGATTACACACAGAATAGATGGACAACAGGGTCCTACAGTATAGCACAGGGAACTAGTTCCAATATTTTGGGATAGACCATAATGGAAAAGAATATAAAAAAGAATATATGATACAATATGTATATAGTATATGTTTAACTGAGTCATTTTGCTATATAGTGGAAATTCACACAACACATAAACCAACTATACTTCAATACAAAAAGGAATTTCATTACCTTGACATTTGATGTAAACAAATTTGGTTTATAAAAAAATTGAGCTAAGTATGTTTAGTATTGGGACATGGCAAATGTGTTGAGTAATGAATGAATCATCTCTCCCAGGTAGCTACCTTGGGTTTAGTGCTGACGTGCTTGTGCTGTATTCTGGCTGTGCACACTGTTCTCATGATCTGTTCCTACACTGGCAGTAACCTTTCAGTGAACCCGTAAAAACAGTAATGTGTTAAGTAGAGCTCTTTCTTAGAAGGCAATGCATGAGCAAATTGTCACACAAGAAAAAGAAACTGCTAAAAGTGAAACCACAGCCTATCTATGTTCCCAAGACTCCATAGATTTGTTGCTTGGCCTTTCTCACCTTCAGACTCCTTATCTGCAAAGTGTGAGTGCTGACCTGGATCTTTGGTGTTAAACAGTATTTTGTGGTTATTAGGAGACAGTTGAGATGCCTTAAGGGCTGTCTGAAAGGATAAGAGAAAGGTTCAACAAAGAGGATCCTGGACTTTCCTGCCATAGATCAGCTGGATGTTCTCTTTTTGGTATTATCTACAGTTCCACTCATTTCACATGCCAGCAAAGTAATGCTCAAAACTCTCCAAGCTAAGCATCAATAGTACATGAACTGAGAAGTCCCAGATGTTCCAGCTGGATTTAGAAAAGGCAGAGGAACCAGAATCAAATTGCCAACATCTGTTGAATCAGAAAAAATAAAAAGAATTCCAGAAAATACCTACTTCTGCTTCATTGACTACACTAAAGCCTTTGACTGTGTGGATCTCAACAAACTGTGGAAAATTCTTAGAAGTGGGAATACCAGGCCACCTTACCTGCCTCCTGAGACATCTGTATGCAGGTCAAGAAGCAACAGTTAGAACCAGACATGAACAACAGACTGGTTCCAAATTGGGAGAGGAGTACGTCAAGGCTTTATATTGTCACCCTGCTTATTGAACTTATATGCAGAGTACATCGTGTGAAATGCTGGGCTAGATGAAGCACAAACTGGAATCAAGATTTCCAGGAGAAATATCAATAACCTCAGATATTCAGATGATGCCAATCTAATGCTGAAAGAGAAGATGAACTAAAGACCCTTTTGATGAAAGTGAAAGAGGAGGGTGAAAAAGCTGGCTTAAAACTCAGCATTCAAAAAACTAAGATCATGGCATCCAGACCCATCACTTCATGGGAAATAGATGGGGAAACAATGGAAGAAGTGACAGACTTTATTTTCTTGGGTTCCAAAACTCACTGCAGGTTGTGACTGCAGCCATGAAATTAAAAGAGGCTTGCTCCTTGGGAGAAAAGCTATGACAAACCCAGACAGCATATTAAAAAGCAAGACATCATTTTGCTGACAAATATTCATCTAGTAAAAGTTATGGTTTTTCCAGTTGTCATGTATGGATGTGAGAGTTGGACCATAAAGAAGGCTGAGGGCTGAATAATTGATGCTTTTGAACTGTGGTATTGGAGAAGACTCCTGAGAGTCCCTTGGACTGCAAGGAGATGAAACCTGTCAATCCTAAAGGAAATCAACCCTTAATATTCATTGGGAGGACTGATGTTGAAGCTGAAGCTCCAATACTTTGGCCACCTAATGCGAACAGCATACTATTTTAAAAAGGCTGGGAAAGATAGAAGGCAGGGGAAGGGGATGACAGAGGATAGGATGGTTGGATGGCCTCACCAACTCAAAGGACCTGTGTTTGAACAAGCTCTGGAAGATGGTGAAGAACAGGGGAGCCTGGCCTGCTGCAGTCCACGGGGTGCCAAAGAGTCAGACATAACTGAGAAACTGAACAACAACAGCTATGGAGAATCCCATGGACAGAGGAGCCTGGTGGCCTATAGCCCATAGGGTCACAAAGAGTCAGACATGACTGACTGACTAACTCACACACTATGGATATTGGGGTCTCATAGAAAATTTTCAGTGGACACACTTGAAAACAATTTAATGTCCTTTTCTGTTTTAAAAGCTGGTTTTCTTATTGATTAAATATAACACATAAATTATAATAATCATATTTTAATTGTAGCTTTCAGCTTTTGTAAGGTTCCACATTTATCATCTCATTTAATCATGTGTTAGGAAGGCAGATGGGACCCCTATTTTGCCAGTAGGAATTAGAGGCTCATCACATAGCCTGTGTTGATGACATGGGGCCTGGAACCCAGACTCCTCCTCCAGTGTCTGCTCCTCTCCACCATTTCTCCTTGTCTTAAGTCAGATCCCATGAGATAGTTGCCATTCTCCTCTGAGGTAAACTTGTTCATCTAACATAACAACCAGGATTAATATTCTTGTGGCACATCTAAATTCAATGTTCCTAAATTATTCATGTCTCTGTATAGGAATTATACAAATAAGTTTACTCCAGATTTTTTCATCCTTACCACAGATGTTTTCATCCAGTTTAAGTATAATTAATTGATGCATGCTGTTGTGCTGTGTTTAGTCACTCAGTTGTGTCCAACTCTTTGTGACCTGATGGGCTATAGCCCACCAGGCTCCTCTGTCCATGGGGATTCTCCAGGCAGGAAAGAATACTGGAGTGGGTTGCCATGCCCTCCTCCAGGGGATCTTCCCAACCCAGGGATCGAACCCAGGGTTCCCACATTGCAGGTGGATTCTTTATCATCTGAACCACCAGGGAAACTCAACACATTAGCAATCTTACATAAAACTTTCTATTCCCTTTTCAAAACATAGCTGAGTGATGCCCACAGGATAGTTAATGCTTATATCCCACCTGCAAGCTCATCTTTCATTTACCTACACCTTTTCTCCCACACCTTTTCTCCCATACATTGTGATTTCCAAGAGTCAGTTTTAGTTGTTCCCCAAAATGATCATCCCAGTTTCCCTTGCTATTATAATCATATAATTATTTGTTACAAAAGCCTATGATATATAACTTTGAAAGAGGTTGTGTGTGTGTGTGAGTGTGTGAAATGTTGAATGCTTTGGGGATATTTGATGAAGACAAGTCATTAACAATACTTTTAGATTAGTACTGATGGGGAAAACATAACAAAAAATTATAAAAATTTGGTAGGAGTATCACCCTCAAGAGTAATTATTTTGTTCAATTGGTCTTGTTGCTGTTCAGTAGCTCAGTTGTATCTGACTCTTTATGATCCCATGAATTGCAACATGCCTGGCTTCCCTGTCCTTCATCATCACCTAGAGTTTGCTCAGACTCATGTCCATTGAGTCAGTGATTCTATCCAACCATCTCGTCCTCTGTTGTCCCCTTCTCCTCTTGTCTTTAATCTTTCCCAGCATCGAGGTCTTTTCCAATTGGTCTTAAGCAGTGCTAAAAGAGGCTACTATATTGCCTAATATTTATCTTGTAGATATTCAACTTTTAGCCAAGTCTAATACAGGTGCTCATAGGATTTATAAGTGGTATTTAAGGGCTTAAGCAACTATTTAGGTACTAGGAGGCTTTGAAAAAAACCAACCTGGAATTGAGGAATGTTTTCATTAATCTAATTGTACCATTAAGTAGCAAAAAAATCATTAACTATTATTTATTGTCATTATAAACATTGTCATCATTGACCCAAGACTTGAAGGTCATACTGTTGAAACTCAGACAAAGGGAAAATCTAGTTAAGCTAAAGAATTTGCAAGACTAGATGTAAAGTAGTTATCTTACAATAAAGAAAATGGCATTGATCCAGAAAATACTTCCTATTGATTCAAAGTGAGAGGACAATATAGATATTCAATCTTCAGTGTATATGTTTAACGTTTGTTACTTAAAACTCTATGATATTAATGTTGACTTACCCTTAATTTCAAAGGAAGATGCCCTGAGAATAAGACATAAAAAGCAGTCATTAGAGGGATATCTCCTTGATTCACATGTTAATTAAACAATGTTCATATGCATAATACTTAGAGAAGTGTACAAAATACCACAAATTCTGACAGTACAAATAAGAGGCTTCAATTCTTTCTAAGAGTCAGTGATTATCTTCCAGAGCAGATTTTTGAGTTCAGTCTAAGAGGAGTTTAAAGAGGTGAAAACAAGAAAAGAGTGATGTGGAAGAGCAGTGGGAGGAAAGTCACGGGTTGAAAGTGGAAGGAGGGTAGAGGGCAGTGTGGTAATAGATACTGGGGAGAGATAGGGGTGGAAAGATAGGTTTCCAAGGAAATGATTTTCATGGTTTCCCAAGGTTCATACTCTCAGCTGATGGATGAATGGACAAGAACCTCAGCTCAGTTCAGTTCAGTTCAGTCACTCAGTCATGTCCCACTCTTTGTGACCTCATGAATCACAGCACGCCAGGCCTCCCTGTCCATCACCAACTCTGAGAGTTTACTCAACTCATGTCCATCGAGTTGGTGATGCCATCCAGCCATCTCATCCTCTGTCATCCCCTTCTCCTCCTGTCCCCAATCCCTCCCAGCATCAGAGTCTTTTCCAATGAGTCAACTCTTCCCATGAGGTGGCCAAAGTACTGGAGTTTCAGCTTTAGCATCAGTCCTTCCAATGAACACCCAGGACTGATCTCCTTTAGGATGGACTGGTTGGATCTCTTTGCAGTCCAAGGGACCCTCAAGAGTCTTCTCCATCACCACAGTTCAAAAGCATCATTTCTTCGGCTCTAAGCTTTCTTCACTGTCCAACTCTCACATCCATAGGTGACTACTGGAAAAACCATGGCCTTGACTAGACGGACCTTTGTTGGCCAAGTAGTGTCTCTGCTTTTCAATATGCTATCTAGGTTGGTCATAACTTTCCTTTCAAGGAGTAAGTGTCTTTTAATTTCATGGCTGCAATCACCATCTGCAGTGATTTTGGAGCCCCTCAAAATAAAGTCTGACACTGTTTCCACTGTTTCCCCATCTATTTCCCATAAAGTGATGGGACCGGATACCATGATCTTAGTTTTCTGAATGTTGAGCTTTAAGCCAACTTTTTCACTCTCCTCTTTCACTTTCATCAAGAGGCTTTTTAGTTCTTCTTCACTTTCTGCCATAAAGGTGGTGTCATCTGCATATCTGAGGTTATTGATCTTTCTCCCAGCAATCTTGATTCCAGCTTGTGCTTCTTCCACCCCAGCGTTTCTAATGATGTACTCTGCATAGAAGTTAAATAAGCAGGGTGACAATATACAGCCTACCAGCATGTGAGATGAGTGCAATTGTGCGGTAGTTTGAACATTCTTTGGCATTGCCTTTCTTTGGGACTGGAATGAAAACTGACCTTTTCCGATCCTGTGGCCACTGCTGAGTTTTCCATATTTGCTGGCATATTGAGTGCAGCACTTTCACAGCATCATCTTTCATCTAGTGACTATGTAAAAACCATACTCAGATGAATATTGGGAAAACAATGCTTTATGTTGAAACATAAAAGAGAAGACAACTACCACTTCTTCATTGCTTAATTCAGTACCAGGCATGGAGCTAGGCATTGTTTATGGTCTCATATGTAATACCTGTGCAATAGATATTACTAATTTCTTCATTTTAAAGATCAATTAACTGAGCCTTAAAGATCTTCTGTGACTTACTTCAAAATTCTCTACCCAATGGTAGCATCCTGGGACTTAACTCCAGAAGGCCACAAAGACAAGTATATTAGCCATCTGGACCTCCTCTCTTTGGTCTTCAGAAAGAACAGGAAACCCAGAATTTAGCAGTTACGGCTCATGGTTATGGACAAAATTTCATGCAGAGCTGTGTAGGAGGAATAAGATGGGAGTAGGTAGGCAAAGGGAGTGGTACAGACTTTTGTTGGGACCAGAATCAATGGAGACCTAGGCTATGGTTTGGGAGCAACACAAAGGGGCCAAGTATAGAAAGAAGGTAGACCTAGATCTTCTGGAGACCATTGTCTGACTGACATCCTGACTGGCTGGAGAAAGCTGACTTTACTGGACTCACTAGTGACCTGTATACATTAGCCATTCATGCTCTACTAAAGGCCCAGGTTCACTAATGACTCCACTGGCAGGTACTGGACTTGTCTCTACTTTGAGTACACTGAATACTGTAGACCCGCTATTGACACATGGGCCATATCAAATTCACCATCCCTGGGCTGACTCACCTTTTCAGACATAACAACTCCAGGTACAGTAATATTCTACCTCTCCTGACCCACCTTGCCTTGACTGCGAGAGGAGCGGTCAAGCGGCTATCACTCGCAGCCCAGTGGACCACCTCTCTCCCACCCTCCAGCTGTCCATCTTCACATGTGTAAACACCAGTGTGCATTTCCCCAAGGAGAAGCTCAAAAGGGTTTATATGTGATTGTTCTTTGATCCCAGAGAATAAATGAACAAATGTGATCAGGTGTAAGTTGTGCCTCTTAATTCGTAAATGCTGTCACACGTGTGACAGGGAGATAGTAATTATGCGTGTGCATTATATCTGCTTTTGAGCATTTATTTAATTAATCTTTTAAAAATTATTCTTAGTGTATCTATAAGAAGTAACATTAACCACAAGGCACTTTTGAAACATAATTCGGTGTATAAATAGATGTATAAAGATTGTGCTCATTTTGAATGTCATAAACTTTTAATGAAATTTACATAGATCTTTCAACCATTTCACTGGACAAACTATACAGTACTCTCTCAAGTTTTGTCATTGTACTTGTTAATTGTGTATCTGAGAAATTGATAATTATATATACATATGTATAATAAAATATATAAATTTGTAACTTAGGAATATAATTATATTAATGACTTTAAATTTTAATATAATATTGCAAAAAATACAATAATACCATTGTATTATTAAACTTTGTTGTAATAAAAGGCATTAGTTATTGGAATCTATTAGAGGTTTTCATTGAGGAAGTGATTTCAATTCATCTTTCTGGTTTATATTTTAGAAAAATAATAGGAATCTACAAAACAGTTATAATACTTTTTGTTTAATTTATCCAAATTGTAGTAAACTTTAGGAAGTCAGATCGCATTATTTTAAATGTTTTAAATTCTTCTCCCAAAGAAGGAAAGAAGACCTGTTAAAAAGCCTTAATTAAATATGATATCTTGAAACATACTAATACCTTGCTTGTCATGATGCACTTGTGCAAGCTAGAATATAAATTTTGTTCCTGGCATAATGATTAATGTATTTATATCAACCCTTAGGGAACATTGTGGCAAAGGGGTTATAGTGTCTTTTATCTGCTATGCATGGAATCATTATTCTCTTGCTTTCATGATTCAGGCCTGGGTCTTAGAGAAATCAAAAGAGTATGGTTCAGGTGTCTCAAAAACTTCTCATAGCTAGTGTGAAAAATAAGACTCCCTGAAACCAATGTTTCAAATTATATCAGTGCTAGCCTAATTATTAGAGGAGGAAATGGCAGCCCACTCCAGTATTCTTGCCTGGAGAATCCCAGGGACAGAGGAGCCTGGAGGGCTGCCGTCTATGGGGTCACAGAGTTGGACATGACTGAAGTGGTTTAGCAGCAGCAGCAGCAGCCTAATTATTATGGGAGCAATGAAAGGGATTTATGTAAGGGGCAAATGATTGGCTTAAGATTCCCAAATGGGCACTAGGGATAAGTCACCTTAAGAAACCTCTTTCAGAGGCAGAAATACTTAGATCTCATCATCCTATGTTCACATCTGATTGTTAGTCTTCACTGTACTTCTTTTCTTAATTGGAGAATAATTGCTTTACAATGTTGTGTTGGCTTCTGCCACAGTTTTGACTTACAATAATAAGAGGCATGTCCATAGTTTTCTTTTTAAAATATTTTCAATGTTTGTTACAAAATCTTTAGTATATTGTACTTACACTGCATATATTTGAAAGGAAGAATCTTGTCTGGGATAACATATTAGAATTTACTTTTGGTAAAAATAAACAAACACAACTTCCCTGACTAGAAAAATTTATTCCTTATCACTACAAACAAAATTTCCTACTCAATTTTTCTTTTTCTATACAGAAGTCTCTGTCTTCATTCAAAATATATTTTTGCCCTCTACCATAGTTCTTTTTTCTTTAGGTGGTGTGAAGCTTTTTTAATTGCAAAATAATTTTGTGAGATACAATTTCATTTCAGTCAGTCATCAGCAGTCTTTTTCATTTCCAGTGAGATTTTTTCTCTCAATAATTCCTGTCCAAGCACAGAGTAGCTTAGTAGAATTTCATCAGCAGTTCTTCTTGTATAATTAAACTCATCAAGTACATCTTGAAAGTAAAAGTGTTAGTCGCTAAGTCCTGTCCAACTCTTAGTGACCCCATGGACTGTAACCCTCCAGGCTCTCTGTCCACGAAATTCTCCAGTCAAGAATACTGCAGAGGGTAGTCATTCCCTTCTCCAGGGCAAGTATACCTTGGTGTAGATCAAATTAAGGTTTAATAGAGACACTAAATAAAAGAGATGATGAAGAAATGACCAAGGAGTCTACAGGAAAGTCAGAAGATAATAAATTCATGGAAACTGAAGATGAAAGGAATTTCTAAAGAACACTGTAAAACACTCCCAAATGATTCAAGGTCAAGTTTTCTTTTTGAAATTCTTTCTTTCCTTCCATGATACCACATTCTCTCTCGCTTTTTTCTTTTTTTGTTTTGTTTTGTTTGTTTTAAACTTTATAGCTATTCTTCAGTCTTCTTTGCAGACTTGTCCTTCCTTGGCTGGCCAGTAATTTTTAAAATGACTCAGGCCAAGTCTTGGGCTGCCCATCTTATCTATGTATAGTGCTTCAGTTCAGTTCAGTTGCTCAGTTGTGTCCAACTCTTTGCGACCCCATGAATTGCAGCACGTCAGGCCTCCCTGTCAATCACCAACTCCCAGAGTTCACCCAAACTCATGTCCATAGAGTCAGTGATGTCATCCAGCCATCTCATCCTCTGTTGTCCCCTTCTCCTCCTGTACCCAATCCCTCCCAGCATCAGGGTCTTTTCCAATGAGTCAACTCTTCATATGAGGTGGCCAAAGTTGAGTTTCAGCTTTAGCATCAATCCTTCCAAAGAACACCCAGGACTGATCTCCTTTAGGATGGACTGGTTGGATCTCCTTGCAGTCCAAGGGACTCTGAAGAGTCTTCTCCAACACCACAGCTCAAAAGCATCAATTCTTCAGTGCTCAGCTTTCTTCACAGTCCAACTGTCACATCCATGCATGACCACTGGAAAGACCACAGTCCTAACTGACCAATTCAGTCCCAAGAACATGAACATCTTCTATCTGCTAATGCTCCCAAATCTGCATCACCAAGTTCTGCTTCTCCAAGGAAGTTCTGACTTGTGTAGATACGAAGTCTTCTCTTATATCTACGTAGAATAAATAAGAATTTGCAATAGTATATATTTTGAGGATACAAATAGTGCTTAACAAAGCTTTATTTTGAGTTCTTTTTGTCATAAAATATGTGTAACAAAACAGCATTCCAACTATTTTAAAGAGTACAGTTCAGTGGCTTTGCTTATATTCTCATTGCTGTGCAACCATCACAATAATCTCCAGAGATTTTCATCTTCCCAAATTGAAACCCAATACCCATTAAACATCAGCTCCTCATTCTCTTCTCCTTCCAGCCCCTGGAATCCACCATTCTTCTTTCTATCTCTTTGAATTTAACTATCCCATATGCCTCATTTAAGTGGAATCACACAGTATTTGTTCTTTGATTACTGAGTGCCTTACTTCACTGTCCTCAAGGCCTATTCATGTTGTAACATGTGTCAGAATTTTCTCCTTAAAATAGGCTGAATAACACTGCATCAATGTATAGATCACATTTTGTTTATCATTTTGAGTTCTTTGAGTATGAGAATAATCTACACATACATACTGAAGTATCTTACAAGTGCTTAGTAGCATCATTGTGTATATTAATAATCTACACATACATACTGAAGTATATTACAAGTGCTTAGTAGCATCATTATCTATATTACTGACAGTCTAAAGACAGTCTACTTGCCCATTCATGAGGGAAATAGCTAAAAAATTATGGACTCTAAATAGGATACAATGTCATTTAATAAATGTAAAATAAATGAATTATAGTGAGGTTGTTAAGTGCTTTCTGTTTGGATTATAAAATTAGTGTTGCCTCTTATAAACTGGAAAGGTTAATTAAGTTCTTTGAGTTTACTTTTCTCTTTTAAAAACTTAGATAACAAAAAAGAGGCAGATTCACAGACATACTAGTAGTTACCAGAGAGAGAAGTGGGGAGGGGTAAAATAGGGTAAGGGATTAAAGATACAAGCTATTATGTACAAAATAAACTGCAAGGATAAATTGTACAACACAGGGAACATTAGTAATATTTTATAACTGTAAATGGAGTATAAACTCTAAAAATTATGATTCACTGTATCGCCCACTTGTAAGTTACATAAAATTGCATATCAACTGTTTCAATTTAAAATAACACAAAATATAAATTTAAAAACTGACAATAGTATTTTTATAAAAAGTTATTTGTGATTTTAAATGAATGACATATACAGAGCAATTGGTTCAATATCTGATGTAAGAGCTGAATAAATGTTAGTGATAGTTATTATTTTTGCTGAGAATCAGGGTGTCAACTCCCTGCTAGATTGTAGAGAGAGAGGATAAGATAAATAATAAAGAATCCCTGAATTTGAAGGACTCACATTCAAATGAACAAAAACACCTAAGTTTTGATATACATATAGATTTTTCAAACTATTTTTTATGTGTGAAATCCAGTTTCATCCTTATACATGCAAATAAGTTTAAGAAAGTGATGTAAAAAGCATAACATAAGATTCAGATAGTACACACTGATTCCAATTATTCAAACTATATTGTAAGCACAAATGTACACCCACAATTCAAACAAAAAGAATTAATGTTCCCTAAGATTTTACATGTAAAATTATCTGAAGTCATTAAAAATAAGAATATAATAACTGACAGTATGTAAAAAATCATTTTAAGAATCTGAGATATAATTAGGGGTCAAGAATTTAGTTTAATGAAACAGCAATAACTAAGTAAGGTTCTGTCTCTTTCCAGGGTAGAATTGTAGATTGTTCTTATTAATAGAGTTTTAGACATAATTCTATCCAAAGCCTTCAATTCATGGGTGAGGAATCTGAAGTTTAGATTCTACTAACCTATTGTCCTGAGGTCTCTGTAAATCATAAATCCCATTAAGAGGCTTTTAGAGCTCACTTTTGGTTATTTTCAATGTATTTTAAGGTACATAAGGCCAATTTTTCTCTTATCAGTTACATGGAATACATAGAACTTGACGTAAAATTGCCTTTAACACATTTTCAAATTAACCTTCTTAAAGATTTCATTGAAAGATAGCTTTAAATATTTAAATTTAACATTCAAATTATTTACTGTAATACACAATAGTGAAGATTAGCTCCCATCTAAAGAACAGGCCTCTCAAAGCAATAAAATATAATTTTAAAAGTTCAATTTTTCAAAGACATTTGAAGCATAGTAATAAATATTCTGGAAGCTGGTAAAATCTTATTAATAAATACTACACTGATTGTTACCTTGGCGTACTACATAACGACATCAGCATCTTTTAAATACCTATCCAAATAGGGATTTGCCTTTTATTACTTTGAAATTTCTTTTATGCATTTGGTAAATGAGCCAATAAATTAATTTTTAAACCATTTCTATCACTGTGAAAATACGATTTTCTAAACTATATGGTCTATGTATGCTGGCTTTATCGTGGATCAATTAGTGGGAAGGTTGAGTGCAGAGGTTGAGGGTACCCTAACGACAATTTGTTAATTCTTGGAGATCTTTTCTTGAATTTGTTTTTTATTGGAAATTGCACTGTTTCCTAAAAATACTAATGGAGAGTATTTAAATGGTAATACAATCTTTTTTTGATTTTCATTGAAAAGGATATAATGTCTTGACTTAGAAAAATGCTCTCTATTTTGCTACACATTTAGAAAGCATCCAGTGTATTTTCTATAGAGTCAACACAGCCTTTGAGGCCATCTGCAGTTTGTAACAAATTTATAGTTTAGTAGCTTAAATTGATGAGAAAATGAGCTGCTGACAGACATGTTTTTCCCAATTGATACTTGACGATGGCACAGCCAAAATACTTGGCGTGAAATAGCAAAGAAAATGAGGATTGTATATTCACAGAAAACAACACTCTAATGCAACACAAGGTAAAATTTCTTAAAATTTTAAATTTTGTTAGTACTCAGTTTCTATCTTATAATCTTTGATGAAATGTTGCATTAAATCTTAGAAAGACTTCAGTATATTTCCCCTCTCTTATCTATGTAGATATAGACATTCCAGTTACTGGGAAGTCCCCTTGAGAAAACAAGTGCCATTTTAAACAGGCACTCTTTTGAGAACTGTTCATTAAATCTCCTGATATAAAAAGAACAAACATAAAAACAAAAAAGTTCACCATTTTTATTACAGTGGTAGGAAAATGATTAAGTTCAAATTATTTTTCAGTATTTGGGCTCTTTATATTTTGACATCATTTTACTAAATTTACTAAGTTTTGTATTATATACACACAAACGCATGTACACACACAGTTATATGTAGTGCCATGAAGGAGGAAAAAACTTCAAGTACAAAATATTTTGGTGTTTCATGTTTTCTTTATTCTTTAGTTTAAAGCTAGTAGTAAAGGTTTGGATATAAGGCTACAAGTAAAAGACTCCTGCACTTTTGATTATTTTAAAAGAAAAAAATATTCTTTAACTTTTTTTGAATTACAAAATCTGCCTCTTGCTTTTATTTTAGTGACTACTGATCATTGATATTTGGCATTTAAGTAACTCAATCAACAGACACATTAGGTCTGTTGGGCCCCACTCGCAAATGAAGCAAAATTGCCGCCTTTGAGGTAGAGCTTTGCCAGCCCTGACTGTGAATGTCCTTTCTCCTTAGAAACCCATTGTGTGTAGCCGAGTCAAAGATGAGACTCTAGACAGTATCTGAGCCCCTCCTAGGTAGGTGCCCTGAGTGCCAACACTAAAGTATCACTGTTTTTCCACTTTCAGAGTTAAAACTTCTTGGTTTTGATTCCAGAGAACAGGTTAGGAGTTTTGGAAAAGGGAAACAGGGAAGAAAAGAAAGTTAATAGAGTTACTGAAGACGCATTTACACTACTTCCCATTGATCAGCTCTGTGATGCCATTGGCCTTATGAGCAAGACCATGGGGCTTAATATAAAATATATGCTAGTATACAGCATTTCCCATGTGGAGAGCTTTATGAATTGGTTTTAAATGTACAGTTTATCAGAGGAAAAACAACTACAAATAGTACCCAAATTGCTCAATGGAAGCTAAAATATTATGACAATAACCTATGGCTAAATTCATATGTACAAACATTAGTATTATCCTAAATTTTATTTATGCAGGTCAGGAAGCAACAGTTAGAACTGGACATAGAACAACAGACTGGTTCCAAATAGGAAAAGGAGTACGTCAAGTCTGTATATTGTCACCCTGTTTATTTAATTTATATGCAGAGTACATCATGAGAAATGCTGGACTGGAAGAAACACAAGCTGGAATCAAGATTGCCAAGAAAAATATCAATAACTTCAGGTATGCAGATGACACCACCCTTATGGCAGGAAGTGAAGAGGAACCAAAAAGCCTCTTGATGAAAGTGAAAGTGGAGAGTGAAAAAGTTGGCTTAAAGCTCAACATTCAGAAAACGAAGATCATGACATCGTGGTCCCATCACTTCATGGGAAATAGATAGGGAAACAGTGGAAACAGTGTCAGACTAAGACACTTACTCCTTGGAAAGAAAGTTATGTCCAACCTAGATAACATATTCAAAAGCAGAGACATTACTTGGCCAACAAAGGTCTGTCTAGTCAAGGGTATGGTTTTTCCTGTGGTCATGTATGGATGTTGGACTGTGAAGAAGGCTGAGCGCCAAAGAATTGATGCTTTTGAACTGTGGTGATGGAGAAGACTCTTGAGAGTCCGTTGGACTGCAAGGAGATCCGACCAGTCCATTCTGAAGGAGATCAGCCCTGGGATTTCTTTGGAAGGAATGATGCTAAAGCTGAAACTCCAGTACTTTGGCCACCTCATGTGAAGAGTTGACTCATTGGAAAAGACTCTGATGCTGGGAGGGATTGGGGGCAGGAAGAGAAGGGGACGACAGAGGATGAGATGGCTGGATGGCATCACGGACTCGATGGACGTGAGTCTGAGTGAACTCCGGGAGTTGGTGATGGACAGGGAGGCCTGCCGTGCTGCGATTCATGGGGTGGCAAAGAGTCGGACATGACTGAGTGACTGAAATGAACTGAACTGAAATTTATTTAAACTGTGAAATACATTTCTGCTAACCCTTTTGATTCACAAACACACAGACTATGTCACTTTAGGAAGCCCATAATCACTCGGCTATAACTGTATCCTCAAATATGCTTTCATGGGAGCCAAGTGTTTGTCTGGAAGAGCTAACAAATGACCACTATGCAATACTTTATATAATACCATGCAAAGCACTTAGCTAGACTGGAAGCCATGTGTATTTGTCCAGTTTTAGGTGTCATTAAAACTTACACATCAGTTTGAGATAGCATTTCCCAAGCAATGTTTTCAGATTTGAGTTCTTGAAGAAAAAGGGTAGGTGAGATTGTGGTAAGTTGAATCAAATGTAATTCAAAAATAGAAAATTGAAAATTTTATAAAGCTACATGAGTGATTAGCCTCAATCTACATGAATCTGAAATTTAAAAAGAGAACTAGCTAGCATTCTATTTTTTTTAATTTTTCAAAAGTGAAAATTAAGAGGGCAATCAAGAAATGTTCACCAGGTGTCAGGTAATATTCTAGGCTCTTGGGTTACAGGTATGAATTGAACAGGGAATATCCCTGCCTTCATAGAGCTTTCACCTGAGTGAGAGACAGATGGCAAAAGTAGTTTTATAATGTAATATCAAAGAGTGAAAAATGCCATGTAAAGAAAAGCAGCACAAGAAGACAGTGACACCCTAGTGGGCCAGGTAGGGGATGCTCATGTGAAGATGAGGTGGTCAAGAAAGACTACTAAGAGAAATTGAATGGCGAGCAGAAACCTACCTTCATGCAATGCAAGGTGAGCCATGGGAAACGCATTCTGGCAGAGGGAACAGTGAGGACCCCAGGGTGAGTCCAGGAGTTGGTGAGCTCCCAGAACATCTGCAGGCAATGGTGATGAATTGCTGTAAAGAAAATAGAGGGTGTTAGAAAACGAGGTTAGAGAAGGAGCTAACGCCACGTCATGTACACTATATTAGGCCACCTTAAGGACATAGTAGTATCTGATAGTATGAAGTACCGATGAAATAATTTTTATCTAGAGAAAAAAAAGTACATATAATTTTCTTTCTTACTATCTTTTAAAATGTATTTGATACCTGCATAAGAATATATGCGTTGTGTAGGGAATGCAGAGTTGTTTGACAACTCTGTTCTCCTGCTTCACATTCTCAAGGACATTTTATTCCTCCAGCCTCTCTTGTCACAATCATCTTACTTTAGCTAAATGCTGATCTCTCACCTGGGGCTGAGGCTTCCCTAAAACCACCACAGGGAAGGCTGAGGGGAACTGACTTGGTCCCTCCTGGAAGTCATTCCTGCCCGGCCTGGAAGTGGGAAGTTAATGCAATGTGGGGCAATTTTGACCAAGAGAGTCAGGTGTCAGTGATAAATGCATTACCCTGGGATTCTGAGGTGGATTCTTTGGATTCCACAGAAGGTCCTGGCAGATATGAGCCCCAGTTATCCTTAATTCCATTAGCTTTCATATCTCCCTTATTTCCCTTTTCCAAAACCCTAACCTGTTCTCTCGAATCACTTCTCATAGGAAACTACCTGCATGCAAGCTCTATCTTCCTGGGGGAACCTCAGCCAAGAGAGTATGTTAAAAGGTTTGAAGTACAATTGTATAAACTACAGCACCCTTGGCTACACTACCTGTCCAAGGACTAGTGTATTCCGATAATACAAGTTCTTACGTGCTTCTCTTCATCTCATTTCTCAGCCCCTCACAACCCTCATGCCCTTCCCACATCATATTCACAAGCTTTTGTTTTCATCACTCTCTTAGTGAACTTTTTTTGGTAAGTTTACAAATATTTATATATTCCAAAAGAGCATATTGTTTTGCTTTTGTACTCCTTTGAGCTTTTTTTTTTCTTTTCTTTAATTTAACTTTACAATATTGTATTGGTTTTGCCATAATCAAAATGAATCTGCCACAGGTATATATGTGTTCCCCATCCTGAACCCTCCTCCCTCCTCCCTCCCCATACCATCCCTCTGGCTCGTCCCAGTGCACGAGCCCCAAGCATCCAGTATTGTGCATCGAACCTGGACTGGTGACTTGTTTCATATATGAAATTATACATATTTCAATGCCATTCTCCCAAATCATCCCACCGTCTCCCTCTCCCAGAGAGTCCAAAAGACTGTTCTATACATTAGTGTCTCTTTTGCTGTCTGGTATACAGGGTTATTGTTACCATCTTTCTAAATTCCATATATATGCGTTAGTATACTGTATTGGTGTTCTTCTTTCTGGCTTACTTCACTCTGTATAATAGGTTCCAGTTTCATCCACCTCATTAGAACTGATTCAAATGTATTCTTTTTAATGGCTGAGTAATACTCCATTGTGTATATGTACCACAGATTGCTTATCCATTCATCTGCTGATGGACATCTAGGTTGCTTCCATGTCCTGGCTATTATAAACAGTGCTGTGATGAACATTGGGATACATGTGTCTCTTTCAATTCTGGTTTCCTCAGTGTGTATGCCCAGCAGTGGGATTGCTGGATCATAAGGCAGTTCTATTTCCAGTTTTTTAAGGAATCTCCACACTGTTCTCCATAGTGGCTGTACTAGTTTGCATTCCCACCAACAGTGTAAGAGGGTTCCCTTTTCTCCACACCCTCTCCAGCATTTATTGCTTGTAGACTTTGGGATCACAGCCATTCTGACTGGCGTGAAATGGTACCTCATAGTGGTCTTGATTTGCATTTCTCTGATAATGAGTGATGTTGAGCATCTTTTCATGTGTTTGTTAGCCCTCTGTATGTCTTCTTTGGAGAAATGTCTATTTAGTTCTTTGGCCCATTTTTTGATTGGGTCATTTATTTTTCTGGAATTGAGCTGTAGGAGTTGCTTATATATTTTTGAGATTAGTTGTTTGTCTGTTGCTTCATTTGCTATTATTTTCTTCCATTGTGAAGGCTGTCTTTTCACCTTGCTTATAGTTTCCTTTGTTGTGCAGAAGCTTTTAAGGTTAATTAGGTCCCATTTGTTTATTTTTGCTTTTATTTCCAATATTCTGGGAGGTGGGTCATAGAGGATCCTGCTGTGATGTATATCAGAGAGTGTTTTGCCTATGTTCTCCTCTAGGAGTTTTATAGTTTCTGGTCTTACGTTTAGATCTTTAATCCATTTGAGTTTATTTTTGTGTATGGTGTTAGAAAGTGCTCTAGTTTCATTCTTTTACAAGTGGTTGACCAGTTTTCCCAGCACCACTTGTTAAAGAGATTGTCTTTAATGCATTGTATATTCTTGCCTCCTTTGTCAAAGATAAGGTGTCCATATGTGCATGGATTTATCTCTGGGCTTTCTATTTTGTTCCATTGATATATTTCTGTCTTTGTGCCAGTACCATACTGTCTTGATGACTGTGGCTTTGTAGTAGAGCCTGAAGTCAGGTAGGTTGATTCCTCCAGTTCCATTCTTCTTTCTCAAGATCGCTTTGGCTATTCGAGGTTTTTTGTATTTCCATACAAATTGTGAAATCATTTGTTCTAGCTCTGTGAAGAATACCGTTGGTAGCTTGATAGGGATTGCATTGAATCTATAAATTGCTTTGGGTAGTATACTCATTTTCACTCTATTGATTCTTCCAATCCATGAACATGGTATATTTCTCCATCTATTAGTGTTGTCTTTGATTTCTTTCACCAGTGTTATAAAATGGTATTACAAGTGTAGTTTTGCACAGCTAAGTTTTTAATTCAAATTTTCTTCCTAACATCCATCTCTATTTTTGTTGTTTGCAGTTGCTGTTTGAATCCTGCATAGTAGTCATTTATTCATTAATAGGCATTTAGATTTTTCCATTGTTCTGCTAGGTTGAGCATCATCACTGGAACATTTTTGTACACATGTTCCAGCGTGTCCTAGTGCACATATGCAGGAGGTCCCCTTAGGCTTTGTTTTACCACATGTGGCATTCAGCTTTTGAAATGTGGCTACTCCAAACTAAGACATGCTGTATAGTGTAATACATGTACCAGATTTCAAATATTTATTATGAAAAATAACGAAAATATCTTTAGAATAAGTAAATATTGATTACCTATTGAGTGCTACCTGTCTGAATATATGGGTTAATAAAAGTTTTAAAATTATGTAACTCACCTGTTTCTTTTACTTTTTTAATATGGCTATCAGCAATTTAAAAATTATAGATTTGGCTTGCATTATGTTTTGACTGGACAGCACTAATTTAAGACAATGCTGTTTAAAGTGTGTTTCTTTGACCAATAGCATCAGCGTCATCCAGAAATGTAGAATCTCTGGAAAAACCCAACCAATCTGCATGATAGCAGCAAAACAGCATTCAGAAATAAAAGCAAAGGAAAAGAAAGGAAATGACAGAATCCAGGGAAATAGGAAAGAAGTTTCTCGTACAGCAAACAGAAATACCATATGACCCTACAATCCCACTCCTAGCATGACCCAGAGAAAAACATGATCTGAAAGGATATAAGCATCCTAATGTTCATTATAGCATTACTTACAATAGCCAAGACATGGAAGCAACCCAAATGTCCATCAACAAAGAATGGATAAAGAAGACATGGTACATCTATGTAATGGGCCATTTTTTAAAATGAACTAAATCCCAAGGAAAAAGTATATATACTCAATATGGGAGAAGGGGGGCTAGAAGTCTGGCCAAAAAATGAGATATGTTTCATCTGTCTTATCAAAAGATAATCAATGACCAAAATGATGGATAGAGAATCAGCACTGGAAGAATATTATTTTTCAGAAAAAAAGCTAAAGAGAGAAAAGCACTCATTTCTGAGGAAGAGATCTAAACTAGCAAAAGGGTAGGGAAATCATTGCTTGTAATTAGTTGCAAAGATTACTTCATGAAAATATGAAAATTTTAAAATGCTAGATATAAAATAGACATTTATAACAATATACTGTATAGTATATATAGTTACACACTATAGATATAAATAGTATATGGATAAACACTACTTAGATATAGTTCACAGTAATCAACTACCGTATGACCTTTTTTGTTGACATATATTTATAGTTTTTCTCAGACTTCTCCAAACTTAATTTTTATGACAAATAAATGTTTATTTTTAGAATGTATTTATCAATATGCCATCCTCTATCTTAAAGGTCTGATAGTACTTTTGATATTGTTTGTCTTCGTTATTGATCTTTAACAATGCAAAAAATTCTTCACCTCAAACAGAAGAAAACTTACACAACACTCTAGATAAGTTTAAGATGTTGTTTCAACAATACTACAAAGTTTATGTCAAAAGAACATTTGAAGGTATAAAAAGGCAAGAGCACACACTAAAGAAAATGTTCTAGGAAAAGAATGGAACAGTGCTTGAGTGGATATGATGGAAAAGGCAATGTTTAACTAAAAAATTGATTACATAGTATATTCTCTGAAAGAGAGGAATATTTTAAAGGTTAATAATACCTCATAGATTCTACCATTTTTGCAGTGAGCATTTCTAGTATTATAATTTTCCCTTAATTTTTTTGCAGTGATTGATGAATGCCAGCCCTACTCAGATCCATAACTCAAGGCCTTCATATATCAAAGAGATTTGCAAAATTCCCATCAAAATTCTTATTGTGAAATTTATGGATAATTGGATAATTATTCTCTTTGGGGTAAGCATGCTATTTGTGCAGATTATTTCAGTTTAATCTTATTCAAAAGTGGAAAATGTGGTAAACCAGACCAGGAATACATTTTAAGATCTTTATACCAGAAGGTTAGCTTAACTTTTATTCAAATCTAGATGTAAGTTTTGGTTGTACTATAGTTTATGTGCCTAAATCACTGAAAATCAGTGTAGTAGGCTCATACTATGTATGGCTCAACTGTGCAGAGCTGATTCATAGAGCACATGTCATGCCTGTGCTCACAGCCTTCAAGTCTGAGTCACTCCTGCTGTGGGTACTGAAAACACCTGGAGCAATGTCATTCAAATAAATGGAGAAAGTGATCAATGATTAAAATCCATGAGAGTATTTGTCAATAATTCATGTATAATTATAGTTTCAATAAAGCACAACAATGGTTGCATCAAGTTGTGGATTTAAGATAAAATATTAGGTGGGGCAGTGGTAAAGAACCATCCTGCAAATGCAGGAGACTCAGGAGACATGGGATCAACCTCTGGGTTGGGAAGCTCCCCTTGAGTAGGAAATGGCAACCCACTCCAGTATTCATGCCTGGAAAATCCCATGGTCAGAGGAGCCTAGTGGTCTGCAGTCCATTGTGTTGCAAAGAGTTAGACACGACTGAGTAAGCATAATACATTAAGAAGTAGTTGTTTAAATAACTAAGCATAGCAACCACAAGCCAATATAAACACAAAACTAAAAGGCATCTTTTCAGACAACTTTTGATTTTACTCATCCTTGACTGAAAATTGACAAAAATATACATGATACCTGCGTCCCGATTTTAGGGCTGTGTCTACTCATGAGACATCTCAAGTTGAGAACAATATATCTCTGGCCAATTTTTTATCAACATGAAAAATTCCAAAGACTGCTATTATGGAATGAGATCCTTTGGTAGTGCTATAGAACTTTAGAGGTATAAGGAAGTTATTGCATAATTTATATAAACTCTATCTCATCATTTTTTCAGAAAACTAACCTAAAACAAAATTAAGAAGGTTCCTACCATCAGAGAATCAATGGTCTGAGACTTCAAACATGCTTTCCCTAACTGATAAAGTTTGTGCATTTATCTTTTAAGAGCTTTAGGTAAATTTTTAGTCTGAAGGCAGACACATCTATCAACTGAGGAGAAAAAAAAATAAAAATCCAGTTGTTCAATTCAAGGAATCAAAGAATTACTGAATCATCAATAAATCAACTTGCTGAGATTATAGATGAACCTTTCACTGACAATCTGGCTCTTTTTAGCAATGTGGATAGCTCCAGACAGATCTGCTTTATAAAACAATAGACTTTTTATTCTGGGAGCAACAGCTGCAAGAGCTCTTCAAGTGATGGGTGGTATTCTGCTTTGTCTAATATATTCAAATTTTATATGAAGGAGAAGACAATGTTTTATTGTTTAACAATAAGTTAAACAGAACAATTGCTGTTTCAGGCATTCTCTAGTAATAGGAGTCTGTAGATTTTCTACAGAGCTTTTCATTCGTTAATTGAAAGCAGGACATTGGACATGGTGATTGATATCTCTGAATTCCTTTTGAAATTGACTTGTAAAATCTTTCAGTCCTTTAGCTCAGTTCACCAGTTAGATAACGTTGTTTTTAGTCTTGAATCTCTTAAAATTACATGTAGAGCTGAAATGATTTCAAGCTTAGGAATGAACAAATTTTAAATCCAAATGGCAATGAGACTTAATGAATTAAAAAATTGTCATAAAATTCTTACTTCAAACATGTCTGCTTTGAATTTAAAAGCATATTTGATGCTTCAGATTATTATTCAGTCACTAAGTCGAGTCCAACTCTTTGTGATCCTATGGACTGTAGTATGCCAGGCTTCCCTGTCCTTCACTATCTCCCAGAGTTTGTTCAAACTCATGTCCACTGAGTCAGTGATGCCATCCCAACCATCTCATCCTCTGTTGCCCCCTTGTCCCCTTGTCCTTCTGCCTTCAATATTTTCCAGCATCAGGGTCTTTTCCAGTGAGTCAGCTCTTTGCATCAGAGGCCTAAGTATTGGAGCTACAGCTTCAGCATCAATCCTTCCAATGAATATTCAGGATTGATTTACTTTAGTATTGACTGTTTTGATCTCCTTTAGAATTGACTGGTTTGAGTTCCTTGCAGTCCCAATGGACTCTCAAGAGTCTTCTCCAGCACCACAATTCAAAAGCATCAATTCTTTAGTGCTCAGCCTTCCTTATGGTTCAACTTTTACATCCATAAATGACTACTAAAAAATCATTGCTTTTATTATATGCACCTTTGTTCACAAAGTGATGTCTCTGCTTTTTAATGTGCTGTCTAGTCTGTCCAAGCTTTTCTTCCAAGAAGTAAGTGTCTTTTAATAACATGGCTTCAGTCACTGTCCACAGTGATTTTGGAGCCCAAGAAAATAAAGTCTGTCACTGTTTCCACTTTTCCCCCATCTATTTGTCATGAAATGATGGGAGCAGATGCCATATCTTTGTGTTTTGGATGTTGAGTTTTAAGCTAGCTTTTCCACTCTGCTTTTTACCTTCATTAAGAGGCTCTTTAGTTCCTCTTTGCTTTCTGCCATTAGAGTGGTATCATCTGCTTATCTGAGGTTGTTGAAATTTCTCCTGGAAATCATGATTCCAGCTTGTGAGTCATCCAACTGGCATTTTGCATGATGTACTCTGCATATGAGTTAAATAAGCAAAGTAACAATATACATCCTTGTTGTACTCCTTTCCCAAATTTGAACTAGTCCAATGTTCCATGGACGTGGGGTATCTCCTGTAAAACTCAATATGTCAGCAAATTTGGAAAACTCAGCAGTGGCCACAGGACTGGAAAAGGTCAGTTTTCATTCCAATCCCAAAGAAAAGCAATGCCAAAGAATGCTCAAACTAATGCATAATTGCATTCATCTCACACACTAGTAAAGTAATGCTCAAAATTCTCCAAACCATGCTTTAGCAATATGGGAGCCAAGAACTTCCAGATATTCAAGCTTGTTTCAGAAAAGGCAGAGGAACCAGAGATCAAATTGCCAACATCCGCTGGATCATGGAAAAAGCAAGAGAGTTCCAGAAAAACATCTATTTCTGCTTTATTGACTATGCCAAAGACTTTGACTGTGTGGATCACAACAAACTGTGGAAAATTCTGAAAGAGATGGGAATACCAGACTACCTGACCTGCCTCTTGAGAAACATATATGCAGGTCAGGAAGCAACAGTTAGAACTGGACATAGAACAACAGACTGGTTCCAAATAGGAAAAGGAGTACGTCAAGGCTGTATATTGTCACCCTGCTTATTTAACTTCTATGCAGAGTACATCATGAGAAACGCTGGGCTGGAAGAAGCACAAGCTGGAATCAAGATTGCTGGGAGAAATATCAATAACCTCAGATACGCAGATGACACCACTCTTACGGCAGAAAGTGAAGGGTAGAAACATATTCCATTTAAACTGGAATGTTTTCTCAAAAGGAAAACATAAAACTCTCTCAACAGATCATTTAGTTACGGAAAGTACTTCTGACTCTCTCTCTCTTGCTCTGTGATCTCTCACTCTCTCCATCCCACCTTCAGTCCCTATATTTGTTTCTTCAGTAAATTTTTTATAAGCCCAATATTTGTCTTTCTTCTTTCCCTTTCTCTTGGCAGAGATAGACTCTTATCTCAGGTTAATTTTTTCATAAGGACCACCTCCACGTCTTCAGGGAAGTAACTGACTCTAGGTTTGCTCTAAAGCCTATTGCAAGATAGCTTGTTCACTGTGCTCCACGCCTTCCCTCTTCACCTTCCGTGACTAACTGAAGGCATCAGATTCTATTTCCTGAGGCCTTCAGTATGTTCTATACTTGGTATTCCCTCCAAAGCTTAGCCTTGTTTTTCTCTTTCTTCTATCCCAAGGAGTAATAAAACACCTTCAATTATTTTTCTTTCTCTATAAGGTTCTATTTGCTGTCAGGACTTTAGGTATTATAAAAAGCAGTATGCAGCAATAAGCCAGGAAACTAAAATATCTTAGAGGACTATGTCTTTCATAAAATGTGATTTTTTTCCAGAATAAACACACCAGATTGATTTGTGTCAACAGTAACATTGTTGCATACTAAGAATAGTTTGAGATTTACAAGCTCATTTTTACTTAGATGCCACAACAAAATTGAAATTATAGGCTTACCTCCTATGAAATGAATAAAATAAATTCTATAAATTGTTTACATTAATGTATGTTTTATATCTGAATATTAAGAAATATTTTTATTGAAACATACATCAAAGCTGTTAGAATGGACAACCTGTTTGAAGACAACAGGAATAAATAAAGATAATTTTATGCACCAAATCAGACACCACTCTAGGCACAGAAAAAACAATAATGACTACTAGAGACAAAGGCTCTGACCCTCAAAAAGATTATAGTCTCATCAGTCTAGAAGGCATTTAGACATGAAAACCTGTTATTGCTAATGAACAAAGTCAGTGAGAGATGAAAAACAGAACTGAGGGAAAATGCTCATTTCAGACCAAGCATTCAATACCAGAAAGAACACAGAAGAGGCTGACAGAACCTAAAGCCTCACAGGTCATCTAATCAAAAATCCTATGAGAGACTGTTGGCAAAAGGAGGTTAAGTCCTTGGGTTGGGAGAAAACAGAAGCCTGAAGTGGGATAGGGCTAGGGAAAGTGAATATGGGATACAAGAAGAGGAAGAAAGTTCTCCTCGGGCCTGGTTTTGAACCCCTTCCCTCTGTATTGCACCAGCTGACGACAACCTAGAACTTCCTAGCAGATGGTCTGAGCAGGGTGGCACTCTCTCTATGGCATCACAAATGTTGTCAGGGTTTCTTGGATAGATCTAGAACTTAAGGTATTCACAGCCCTACAGACACCTCCCCACATATATGAAGCTTCCAAAAGCCTCCAGGAAGAGCAGCCACTCAGTACTAGGCTTTTGTTCTTTGTACTAGGAAAACATTATGAATCATGAAAGATGATATGTGTAATGTGGTGGGGTTCTCCTTCCTGGCTGCACATTAGAATCCCCAGGGGTGGTAGAATTTTTAAATAACTACAAATTACCCAATCAAAAAGTGGGTGGAAGATCTAAAGTCAGTTCTCCAAAAAAAAAATAAAGATGGCTAATAGGTAGCCATCTAAATGAAAAAATGTTCCACATTATTAATTATTCAGTTCAGTTCAGTTCAGTCACTCAGTCGTGTCTGACTCTTTGCAACCCCATGAATCGCAGCACGCCAGGCCTCCCTGTCCATCACCTACTCCCGGAGTTCACCCAGACTCACGTCCATCGAGTCAGTGATGCCATCCAGCCATCTCATCCTCTGGCATCCCCTTTTCCTCTTGCCCCCAATCCCTCCCAGCAGCAGAGTCTTTTCCAATGAGTCAACTCTTTTCATGAGGTAGCCAAAGTACTGGAGTTTCAGCTTTAGCATCATTCCTTCCAAGGTAATCCCAGGGCTGATCTCCTTCAGAATGGACTGGTTGGATCTCCTTGCAGTCCAAGAGACTCTCGAGAGTCTGCTGCAACACCACAGTTCAAAAGCATCAATTCTTTGGCGTTCAGCCTTCTTCACAGTCCAACTCTCACATCCATACATGACCACAGGAAAAATCATAGCCTTGACTAGACGAACCTCTGTTGGCAAAGTAATGTCTCTGCTTTTGAATATGCTATCTAATTTGGTCATAACTTTCCTTCCAAGGAGTAAGCGTCTTTTAATTTCATGGCCGCAGTCACCATCTGCAGTGATTTTGGAGCCCAGGAAAATAAAGTCTGACACTGTTTCCACTGTTTCCCCATCTATTTCCCATGAAGTGATGGGACCGGATGCCATGATCTTCGTTTTCTGAATGTTGAGCTTTAAGCCAACTTTTTCACTCTCCACTTTCACTTTCATCAAGAGGCTTTTGAGTTCCTCTTCACTTCCTGCCATAAGCGTGGTGTCATCTGCATATCTGAGGTTATTGATATTTCTCCCAAGAAGTGCAAATCAAAACTACAGTGAGGTATCACTTCACAGAAGTTAGAATGGCCATCATTAAAACCTACAAACAATAAATGCTGGAGACGGTGTGGAGAAGAGGGAACCCTCCTACAATGTTGGTGGGAATGTAAACTGATGTAACCATTAGGGAAAACAGTACTAGGGCGCCTTTAAAACCTGAAAATAGAGCTACCATATGATCCAGCAATCCTACTCCTGGGCATATATCCAGAGAGAACCATGACTCAAAAAGGCACATGTACCCCAGTGTTCATTGCAGCACTATTTACAACAGATAGAACATGGAAGCAACCTAAATGTCCATCAATGGAAGAATGGATAAAGATATGGTACACACATACAATGGAATATTACTAATAAAAAAGAATGAAACGATGCATTTTGCAGCAACATGGATGGACCTAGAGATTGTCATACTGAGTTAAGTAAATCAGACAGAGAAAGAAAGATATCATATGGTAACACATATGGAATCTAAAGATAGAGTACAGATGAACTTATCTAAAAACAGAAACAGAATTACAGAGGCAGAAAACGAATTTATGTTACTAGGGATAAGAGTAGGGGAGGATAAATTTGGAGATTGTGATTGACATATACATACTACAAAATAGATAACTAAAAAGGTTGTACTGTTTAGCACGTGGAACTCTACTTAGTACTCTATAATGCTTATATGGGAAAAGAATCTTAAAATTGTGTGTGTGTGTGTGTGTGTGTGTAACTGATTCATTTTGCTGTAAACCTGAAACTAATACAACACTATAAATCAACTATACACTAAAAACAAAAACAAACTACCAGTTCCCAGATCTCATTCTACACCAATTAAACTGGAATTCCTTAAGGTGACACTACACCATTGAGATGGTAATAATGAGCTGTGAGGGTAGAGAAGCATTGGTCCTAAGACATTCACGGGAAAAACTTGAAACTATTTAAGAAAGATCAGAAAGGGAACAAGAGCCCTGACAGGAAGGAAATATCCAACTAAAGCAGACTAAGTAGGAGAGCATTCTATTTGTGTTGTGTTCTCTTTTCACATTGCCCTGAGTTAAGCTGCCACTGGGTAGCCTGAGAAAGGTGTCACCTTGTCCACCGTAGTAATAAATTTCAACTGATATTAGCTAGCTGGCCATGGAACTTGGGGCACTAAAAGTCTCTCACACACATATACACACAGACACACGTGTACAAGAAAATACAAGAGTAATTATAGCTAATAAATGGGTAAGAGTCAAATATAAGTGGATAAACACAATCAAAAGATAGAGGTTTTCATATCTGTTTAAAAAGAAGATCCCAAGGTGTAATGTTAACAAGAAAAATAAAAAAGGGTGTACATAGAAAGTGTGAAAATCAAAGAATGACCATATATATAAAAAATACAGGATAAAAATGCCAGTGTAATATTTTTAACATAAGACCAAATAGAATTTAAAGTGAAAAACATCATAATGGACAAAAAGAATATTTTTAACTGTTTAAAGGCACAATATGTCAAGGAAATATAACAGCCACTTTTTAAGGGCACTTACTATTGAATCAGAAACTGTGCTAGGCCCTCACTTAGCAGTAAAAAAGCTTACCTGTTGCAAGAGTAAGGTGTTTCCACCCTTGCCCCCACAGAAGAGAACTCCAAGTCATTCAGACCCTTGAGAAAATACCTGAGAACTCAAATAACTCAGTTCTCTTTAATCTGATGTGTTGTGCCTTGATGCATAAATCTTTTCCTACTGGGTTGGTATTTCTAACATAATCCCTCCGAATATTCAGGAAAAAAAAAAGAAAAAAAAAACAAAAAAAAAGATATTTTACTTAGAGCTTTTCCCAAGTCACCGTTCTTTCCTCCAGGCCTAGTGACTTGCACTAAGGCAATACTTTGTAGCTCTTAAGACTTTCCAGTACATAAAAATTATATTCCCCCAGGGCTCCTGAGATTGCACAATGAGAAGCAAAAGACATTCCACAATGACTAGGGATCCTAGGAAGTCTGGCAGAATTTGTTTCAGATCCACCAAGAAAACTTTCCCAGTCTGGGAGCTGCACATTGGCACCAGGACCCATATGAAATTGATTATTTTTACCAAGGTGAGAATAGTCTCAATAAAAAGAGAGATTAAAAGACAAAGCAAAACAAAAAACCCCAACTGACAAAGTTTAAATTTGATTTCTTTTGGGAATTACTATGCAAAGCACAATTTTATAGTAGGCAAGTATTTCAAGGCTGCTGTAGTTGGCAAGAATTAAAGAAATAGACATGGAACCAAATTCACATGACATGAAGCTTAATGAAACCTCTAATTGGGTATAAAATTTGAAGTCCAACTTTCAGTGGCTAAAATTACATTTTCTCAACCAATTATAAAAAGACTCCAGCATCCTGATCTGGAAATGGGGTAAATGCAGGGTAGTTATTGCTTTTTTTCTTTTTTTTTGTTAAGTACATAGCTCAGTTTTACACAAAATAGAGTTGGTTTTAAAAATACGATTTCAGTTTAGGACATCAAGTATCTGTTTAAGTTCCCTTGGCAGGCCCAAGTGGCATCATAAATTTAATGTACTGAAACTTGAGCTTCTTCATGCAGGAAAGCAGGCCAGGAAATGTCAACTCACCAAAAAAGCATATTATTCTTGGAGATATAAAATATTTGTTCTGTAGCTACAATCATATTAAAATTTCCTTCAGTTTGGACTTTCAGCGTTCCTAGTGGGACATATGATGAAGCCTGTCTATGGTCTTGGCAGACACTGAGTAACCTCCTCTGCAATGTCTTCAGCGTGGATGTCGGCATGACTTGGTTCTGTTTTTCTTCACCTTTGATAGGTGTCTGGGGATGAGGTCATGACTACTTTCTTCTCTTGTGATTCACATACATGAGGTCAAATTTCTAAAGAATACATCTCTGACTGTGGTTATCAGCAATCTGAGGACGTTTGGCCAAAGCTTAGAGACAGGGTAATAAGAAATTCTATTATCATACCATTTAAATACAACTCAAAAATATATTCAGGATAAGTACCACACAATTAGTGATTCTGAAAGGTCAGAGAGATGACATTTACATGACAAAGCAAAAGAAAGGGAAGACAGTATACAACAATAAAATGAAGGCTTAGTCTCTGTAATAGATTTGAAGGAAAGGGTACATTAAAATCTCCTTTAATTCTCTTTCCCACATAGAAAAAGAATTTCTCTTTCTCATGAAACATCCAAATAGTCCAACTTTATTCCATTTTGGTGGAATTCAACTTCATCAATTCTTCCACTAAAGCTAAACTGGTCATCCTGCAGCAAATGATGGACTGACTATATGCCAAGTGCAGCTTCCTGTATGACTTACTGTGTCATGACTGATCTTGAGAAACTGAGGCAGAAGTATCAAGTGGCTCCAAGGAATGCCAAGATGCTGAGCTGTGAAGGATTTTATGTACACATGAACTTATGTAGCTGACTGCTTAGTACTAAGAGTAACTCAGGACAACCTTGATCTTAGGTAAAAATGCCTACAGTCCCTATTGCAAACATTTCCAAACATGGGGACAACATCAAGGGGCCTGGTTCTGACTCTTGTTAGAGAGTTTATCTCTCTTCCTTCAATTTTCTCTCTTGCATCATGCAATTATAAGATTTATTATCCCAGCAGTAGGATTCAGTTTATTCAGTCGCTCAGTTGTGTCTGACTCTTTGCGACCCCATAAATCGCACCATGTCAGGCCTCCTTGTCCATCACCAACTCCTGGAGTCTACTCAAACTCATGTCCATCGAGTCGGTAATGCCATCCAGCCATCTCATCCTCTGTCGTCCCCTTCTCCTCCTGCCCCCAATCCCTCCCAGCATCAGAGTCTTTTCCAATGAGTCAACTCTTCACATGAGGTGGCCAAAGTACTGGAGTTTCAGCTTCAGCATCATTCCTTCCAAAGAAATCCCAGGGCTGATCTCCTTTAGGATGGACTGGTTGGACCCCCTTGCAGTCCAAGGGACTCTCAAGAGTCTTCTCCAACACCACAGTTCAAAAGCATCAATTCTTCAGCTCTCAGCTTTCTTCACAGTCCAACTCTCACATCCATACATGACCACTGGAAAAACCATAGCCTTGACTAGACAGACCTTTGTCGGCAAAGTAATGTCTCTGCTTTTGAATATGCTATCAAGGTTGGTCATAACTTTCCTTCCAAGGAGTAAGCATCTTTTAATTTCATGGCTACAGTCACCATCTAAAGTAGGATTAGTTTCTCCTAAATTGTCAAGAAAGTCCTAGAAGCACTGAATTACAGATAGAGCACACATCTTAAAGATGATCTATATCAATTCTCTTATATTAAGAAGAACTTAATATAAGAAACACTGAACTCCATAGGTTAAGTGAAAATACTAGCTGACACTCAGGTTTCCTTTATCCTAGTCTGGCACTAAGCCTACAACTAATGAATATGCTTGCCACCACTAGCTAGAAAAGCATAATAGTTATGCTTCTTCAATTCCTAAACTTGGTATATAAGGAGGAAATTTCCAGCAACCCTCATACTTTGCATATTCTCCCCCAATTGCCCCCAACCCTCAGTTTACAGGTCAATGATCACATTTTCTTAATCCATCTGTTTGGAGTATACTTTGATTATAGAATTAAAGTATGTTCAAATTCTGAAAGTCACTTCAAAATATGCCCATAATTGTTGGTAAATCTAAAGTAATAAATGTAAGAATTTTGACACTATCCAGCTGCTAGCACCATGCTTGCATAAATGTGCTTGGTTTCTTATTACATCTTTCTGGCTCTAGGAAGAAAAATACTATCATGTTTCTAGAGTTGGTAGGTATAATAATAAGAAAATGTTTTATCTGAAGAGTAAAATGAGGTTCATGGGTAAGAATTATTTAACTCTCAAGAATTACTTACACAAGAACCATTGAGTTTAGCTGAAAAGCACATAACTATCAATTGGAATTCACATAATAATATGAATCATAACCGAACTTTCATAGCCCTAAATTTATGCAAATCAAATTTACACTAGTAAAAAGTAATAGCAATGAAGGCTTTGAAGAAGTTAGGAAGGTTGCTATACAGGACTCAAATCTAGAAACTGGGTTGTCCACCTTTGTGCTGGCCGTGATGAATTGAGTTACTGTCATTATCATGTCTACCAACCATATTTGGGGCTGACCCACTCCAGCAATCAATTGAATGACCACAGAGATTTTGGATGTGGTGTACCATTTGCTAATGTCATCATATAATTTAAATATCTGCCATTTTGGATAGGTTGAGATACACAAAAAGATTTAAGAATGGGTGGGTAGAAAAGTTAATTGTAGTTGCCATAAATAAAACTAATTAAAAAACCACATAATAATAACTAGGGTCGTGTAGATAATACCACGCATATGGCAGAAAGTGAAGAGGAACTAAAGAGCCTCTTGATGAAAGTGAAAGAAGAAAGTGAAAATCTGACTTAAAACTCAACATTCAATAAACTAAGATCATGGCATCCGGTCCCATCACTTCATGAAAAATAGATGGGGAAATGATGGAAACAATGACAGACTTTGTTTTCTTGGGCTCCAAAATCCTGCAGATGGTGAATGCAGCCATGAAATTAAAAGATGCTTGCTTCTTGGAAGGGAAGCTATGACAAGCCTAGACAGCATATTAAGAAGCAGAGACGTCACTTTTTCAAGAAAAGTCCATCTCGTCAAAGTTATGGTTTTTCCAGTTGTCATGTATGGATGTGAGAGTTAGACCATAAAGAAAGCTGAGTGCTGAAGAATTGATGCTTTTGAACTGTGGTGTTGGAGAAGACTCTTAAGAGACCCTAGGACTGCAAGGAGATCAAACCAGTCCCTCCTAAAGGAAATCAACCCTGAATATTCATTGGAAGGACTGATGCTGAAGCTGAAGCTCCAATACTTTGGCCACCTGATGAGCAGAGCTGACTCACTGGAAAAGACCCTAATGCTGGGAAGGATTGAAGGCAGGAGGAGAAGGGGATGACAAAGGATGAGATGGTTGGATGGCATCACCGATTCGATGGACATGAGCTTGAGCAAGCTTCAGGAGTTGGTGATGCACAGAGAAGCCTGAAGTGCTGCAGTCCATGGAGTCACAAAGGCTCAGACATGACTGAGCCACTCAACTGAGCTGAACCATACATCCTGATTTAGGTTTGGCATTTTTCCCAGGCAAAACTTATAGGTTTGGTTATAAATTATTGAGTTCTAGCAATAGCTGAAAATACTTCGGTGCTTATTATCTGCCATTAACTATAAAGAAATGTATCATCTGGTTTAATCCTATTAACAACACTATGCAGCATAAATTATATCATACCCATTTAATAGATAAAAAGGGGTTCCCTGGTAGCTCAGATGGTAAAGAATCTGCCCGCAATGCAGGAGACCCAGGTTCGATCACCGGGTTGGGAATATCCCCTGGAGAAAGTAATGGCAACCCTCTCCAATATTCTTGCCTGGAGAACTCAGACAAAGAAGCCTGGCAGGCTACAGTCCATAGAGTCACAAAGAGTCAGACGAAACTGAGCAACTAAGACACACAATAGATGAAAAAACTAAGAATAGAGTTTGTGTGACTCTAAAAATCATGCAGTGGGCTCAGGATTGCTGACTCCATTTCTTATACTGTAACCTCTTAACCACCTCTTTGCAAGTTCACATTTCTAAGGCCTTTTAGTTATGCATTTAAATTGTAAATGGTGATAAGTTTCAATATCCAAGCCACAAATTTAGTAAATTGCCTGTTTTTAACTTAAGTGCCAAATGAGATTTGATTGCTGCTTATAAGGGCATGAAGAGTTTGAAAAAAAGCAGACAGTTCCTTCATTAAGTCTGAAACATAAACCCAAAGCCTAGCCATAAAACCTTAAGAGATAAGTAGAAATTATGAAAATGCATTTTACAGGGTAAAGACTATATGGATCATCTCACTGTCAAGAGGTCAATACAGACTGAAATTCAACCATGTTCAGGTAATAACTTTAGAGATGACAGGTTAGGAGAGAGTTATGGAGTAAGGTAGATATTCAGTTCAGTTCAGTTTTTTAGAGAGGAAACTCCTCAGAACACTAGAGCCCCATGGCCTAAGGATGAGTTTGACCCCGTTGGGTAATTTTTGCTTTTCCTTACGACTGTCAAAATCTTCTATACCACAGGACTCCTTTGAAATAGCATACACACACACACACACACACACACACACACACACATATATATATTTATATTTAAACAGTGCATCCTGAAACCTGGCAATTTTTCTCCCTTCAGGCAGAAATTCCCATTACCCATCATTGTTAATGAGCGGTCTACAATGGCTATTCTTCATTCAGTTCAGTTCAGTTCAGTCGCTCAGTCGTGTCTAACTCTTTGTGATCCCGTGAATCGCAGCACACCAGGCCTGCCTGTCCATCACCAACTCCCAGAGTTCACTCAGACTTACGTCCATCGAGTCAGTGTTGCCATCCAGCCATCTCATCCTCTGTCGTCCCCTTCTCCTCCTGCCCCCAATCCCTCCCAGGATCAGAGTCTTTTCCAATGAGTCAACTCTTCGCATGAGGTGCCCAAAGTATTGGAGTTTCAGCTTTAGCATCATTCCTTCTAAAGAAATCCCAGGACTGATCTCCTTTAGAATGGACTGGTTGGATCTCCTTGCATTAAGAATATCTTAAAATGTCTTCTAATTCATCAAGAACTATAGTAAAAGCAATTTTATTGGTGCCTATTTTTGTGAAACATTAATATTTGAAGACTAATGTAGAGTAACTGTGGGTTATTAAGAATATTAGAATGATTTGAACTTTCGATTCTCGAATGTATTGATTAAGCAGTATTCACTGAACAGGTGGACAAGATTTCAGTATCACAAGAGGGTTTTGTGTTCTGTTTTTTTGTGTGTGTGTTTTTTAAAGTAGCATGTATGTATACAGATGAACAGCTTTTGATAGCCTTAACCCTGAAAATAGAGATAGGTAATATCTTGCTCTACAAAACTTCAATATCAAGGAAAATTTGCATGTTATTTGCACAATGGATTGCAATATATATTCCATTATTGAGTATGGTTTGTTCATATCTATATGATAGCTGCGTCACAGAATCACAGCAGGCAGAATGTATTAAAGATCCTGTTTCTAGAAGGCAAAGGATTGTAGCATTGTATTCAATATGAGTGGCTGAAATTCACTGTTGAAACCACCTAATATTCCTTTTGGCAGGAGGGATCGGAAAGTGCTTGCTGTTATACTGCCATATAGGTGCACTCGCCAGCGAGGTTGGTATATTTGGCAGAAACATATGAACTCAATACTTGGTTATATGAGCATTTTAAAACTGTATTGAAAACATTTGAATTAAAAGATAAACTTTGAGAAGCTCCAATTAAGGTTTTATAAATATAATCATGTCAATAAAAATATTGCTTTTCATGACTTTTTTAGTAATCTATAACTTGAATATAAAATATATGTGGCCTTGGTCATTTTATATTTTATAAACTTTACATCTAAATTTTACTTGAAAAGATTTGTCATTTTTATATCCCAAAATACACACACACCATCGCCACACAGATACACACATTCACGTGTGTGTGTGTGTCTGTGTGTGTGTGTGTGTCTGTGTGTGTGTGTGTGTATTCCTCATTTTGTACGTATGGGACTGCAAAAAACGAACGTATAAATTGAAACTGTGTAAAGTGACCATAACAACAATCAAAAGGAAAAATTACAATTGTTCTGCAAGTTTCAAAAATTTTGTTGGAATATTAAAAATTCTGTTAATGTTAGTTTAAAACATTAATACATTTTAATGTAAAATTATATATTTATACTGTAATTTCAACCACTTGAAAAAATGAGAATTACAGTGTTTTATTTTACATTAAAAAAACCTATCAAGTGGTTGTTTGAACAGTACTAGCCTTCTTCTTGTCATGTAATAAGTCTTGGAGAAGCATCATGCTTCTTCCCAACTTTGAATATGCTTCTGACATTTTACCCTTTGTGATTTCAGTGTTGTGAAATAACTCCAGGAGTTGCTTTCATGTGAAGTGTTTTGCCTGCATTGTTCCCCAGGAGAGTCTTTATCCTTTTTGTCACAACCACTTTCTTCATTTATATAAAGTTCCCCTTTGCTAAGTCCTGGCTCTCACGTAGACTGTCTCCAACTAGGGTCATGTCAACATGCCCAGGTCAGCCATTTCTTTACACATCTATTTTTGTCCAATTCATATTTTACTTCCAGCATTATCATTCATCATTTGTTTGCTTCACTTCGATTCCTCTTCTGAATGTCCATTTTTGTAAAATGTCACATGGATTTTATCACTGGGAGACAAGGAAGTAACTGAACTGTACCTTTTATTGTCTGTGGGTGAACCGAATTAACAGATACGCAGTGACCAATCACTGACAGACTTAGAAAGAAGTGCTGTGATTGGTCCCTCATCTAAAGGCATCTATTATGTATGTAGTGATTTGTGCACTGAGAGCTAGCTTCCAAGTTCGCACCCAGTAAATAGTCACAGCTAAGTACTCACAGCTAATAATAAGACTAAGTACTCACAGCTGATACATTGATGGTTGAAATTTGAAGTGTTATTGGTAGATGAGATTTACTAAATCATGGCAACTGATATTTGTGCCTATCAGAACTGTGCAAAAGAATGCTTGTAAATTCCTTTTTCCATCATTATACCCTGAGTCATGCTCTGATGTCAAACATTTAAATATAATAAAAGTTGAAGCAAATGAATTTTGACTAGGGTAGATATTAATGGATCTTGCTTGGGACACACATAAAGCATCCGATGTTAAACCAACATGGTTGCTGGAGAAGCTGCTAAGAAATGTATTCTGCTGACATGTTATCTGAAGGCTCTGGAGCAATTAAAAGCCAACCATACATAACAGAGGCATAGCCACAAAAAAGCAGGCAGAGTGGCATGGTGAACGGGCCTGGGTCATCAAAATCTGTCCTTGGGCTGTTCACAGGCTCACAAAACTTGATTAGGGAAGGAAAATCTTCAATGAAATTGCTTGACATAAGAATTAATGTGAAAGTAACGTATAAAATAGATCACAGTGTTATGAGATGTGTGTTAAGAGGCTACATTATTTGTTATTTTCATACGGCCCAGAGTTACTGGGAAAGAGTTATGGAGGTAAAGATAGTGGTAATGGAGATTATTACAAAGGTGCAGGGGCTCAGCCTTGTCCCTAAAGAAGTGAAGTCGCTCAGTCGTGTCTGACTCTTTGTGACCCTATGGACTGTAGGCCACCAGGCTCCTGCATCCATGGGATTTCCTAGGCAAGAATACTGGAGTGGGTTGCCATTTCCTTCCCCAGGGGATCTTCCAGACCCAGGGATCGACCCCAGGTCTCCCGCATCGCAGGCAGACGCTTTAACCTCTGAGCCACCAGGGAAGCCCACCTTGTCCCTAGGATATATATATATATACATACACATATATAAAAAATGCATTATATATATATGATGTAATGAAGAACACAAAAAGTAGATTTTATCTTATCATTCATTTCTTCATGAATATTTAAAATTTTAGATGTATTTAAATTATTTTGTTATCTTCATTTTGGTGAGAAAGTTCTTAGAGACAACAAATCAAAGATTTCTCATCTTCTCACATCACGGTTTCAGAAAATTGGGGCATAATGTGCACATTTTTAGTTTTTCTTAGTCTGTTTATCATCAGTGATCATATGTTCCTAATATTCTCACAAATGCCTCACAATGCCTCACAAATGCCTCACAAATGCCATAGTACCTCTTGCATTTGTCTCGATATGTGTGTTTGCCAACTTTCGTCTGTGAGGGAAAGCTTTTATCTGGCATAAGTGTGCAAATCCAGAAAAACGTATGACATAAGCTGAGCCAGGGAGAAAAAAGGATTTAAGGAGAGTGAATACTTGGTAATATTAGAACAATATTGCCAATAGAGGATTATTAATGCTCTTGTTACCACAATCTGGTTTGCCTGACAGATATACTATATTCTTTTATAAATCAGGCATAAAAACATTATGCATGGTTATCTTTCTTACCCAGAGGTACTAGTTTAATGCAACCTATAGTGGATTATAGGGGTCTCTCTGTGGTTTGCTGGAGTAGACAAAGCTTCTCTGCCAGTGCAAACAATGAAATGGCATCAGCATGCTGAAGAAAGAGAGCTCTGAGGTACAGTTCTTATTCTGCCTTTCACTCAGCCTTAGTATCTCAAAAGATTAAGAGAACCACACTAAGTCTCAGATTCCTTGTTTATAATTTAGGATAAGAAAAATTTTTGAGTCAGAGTTCTCATCAGTAAAGGAAAGAATACATTCTTACTGCATAAACTCATAAAGCATTATATAAACACAAAGCTTTGTTGCTATTATTATCTATAAAACATCACTCTGTTTTTTGGTGGGAATGGCCTGTGCTGTAAGGCATGTGGGATCTTAGTTTTCAGTCAGGGATCAAACCTGAGTCCCCTGTATTGGAAGAGCAGAGTCTTAACCACTGGACCATGAAGGAAGTCCCCAAAACACCACTCTTTATATTGGCAATGTAATATATAAGAACCTTCACATTTATCAAGCCCTTTCATATACTTTTTGCTAAGTAGAGGTAAAAAAAGGAGTAGGATCAGCAGAGAAAAAGTAGAGTATTATAAAGGATTTTGGTTAAGAGCTAACGAACTATCTCATATTAATTTCTTGAGAAGTGATGGACAGCATAAAGACTGTGGAGGAATATGTGGCTGGCTAAGCTTCAATACTCACTTTTTTTCTAAATCAAATATTAAAATACTGCTGCCAGTTCCTATACTAACATACCAAATACCAGGGGTGAGTGGTTCCAATGCAGAGCACAATTATACATTGACATGCCATAAAATGGGCAATAAAGTTTTTTTTTTAATGTGTTGTTTTTCAGCACACTTGAATATAGCAAATTTTATATTGATGGAAAAAATGCAACCAATAAACATTTTGTCCTCCTAGAAATTTCTGAGCAAGTAGAAGAAAAATGTTAATGTATTCTTTTTAATGCATACTATACCACAGCAATAAAAAGCATGTACTGGTACAGGAACAGACACATAAAATCAGGGAAAAATAAGGATGCCCCGAAGCAACACTGAAGAATTGATGCTTTCGAACTGTGGTGCTGGAGAAGATTCTTGAGTGTCCCTTGGACTCAAGGAGATCAAACAACTCAATACTAAAGGTAATCAACCCTGAATATTCATTGGAAAGATTGATGCTGAAGCTGAAGCTCCAATACTTTGGCCACCTGATGTGAAGAGCCAGCTCATTGGAATAGACTCTGATGCTGGGAAAGATCGAGGGCAAGAGAAGAAGGGGCTGACAGAGGATGAGATGGTTGGATGGCATCACTGACTCAATGGGCATGAGTTTGAGCAAACTCCAGGAGACAGTGAAGGATGGGGAAGCCAGGTGTGCTGCAGTCCATGGGGTTGCAAAGTGCTGGACACAACTTAGTGACTGGACAACAAGAGGGTAGTGTTATGTGATAGCTGTGACAGCAGGGATCAGTGAGAGAAGAAGTAGATCATTTTGAAGTGATTGAGTTTGTACTACTGGCTCTCTGATAGGAAAAACTAAAATGCAACCCTTCTTTCAAATAACATAGAAGAATACAATCCAGATTAATTAAGTATCTAAATGGAAACATAAAACTATAAGGTAAATAGTAAAAACATATAAAAATATATTTGTGATCTTGGGATGGAAATTTCTTCAGTAAAATGCAGAAGCACAAACCAAAGGCATAACAAATAGTATAACAGCTATATCAAAATTAAAAGTTTCTATTCAATGAAGAATACAACAGACAAACCTTCTAAAGGGGAACCCACTGGAGGCCTAAACCGGAAACATGAATAATATATCTAATATTACAAGGAATTCTCATTAGTTATCAAGGAAACACAACAGAAAAATGGTCCAAATATATGTAGAGGCATATATCACAAAAGGCGATCCTATGTAGCTTTGTTGTAAGAATAATATGATCAACTGATAGTGTGATCAGAGAAATGCCTGTGGGGTTCTACTTTTCTCCATAAAAACTAGTAAGTTTTTTTATATGCTCAATAATACTAAGTTTAATAAAAAAAAAATACATGGGGAAATAAAAGCCTTAATAAATTACTCTGTTTTGACAATTGCAACCTTTCTGAAAAATAACACAACAACCTATTCCTTCTGACCTAGCAATACCTCTTCTTAGTGTGTCCACAGGGACTCTCTCCCACAGGGCCATGGATATGACTCATATCTATGGAGGACATGGATAGGACTGTTAATCATGGTAATTTGTGAGGGGTGGGAAGCTCATATGGTAGAAGCATAGAACAGTACACTACATAGCAATCAAACTAACTCCAGCCATTGTGCATGTGTTATAGATCAGGATGAATAGGTTATAAAGATATGATTTTACATAGAAAAATGTGAGAAAGAAAACAAGAATATAAGACAGTATCACTTTTCTAAAGTAACATACTGTAATCACATATAGTATCACCATACTGAAGACAGATATTAAACACATTAGATTGGTTTCCTATTGGTGATAGAGGCTGGAAGGAGGGGCTCTAGTGGAAAACTGTTAACCTCAGATAAAACAGACCAATGATTCTAGTTTGTCATGAATTGAGGACTGTAATTATCTACCTTATATAGAAATGAGACTCATAAGTCAAAAAGCAAAACAAAGTGTACTTGAATTAAAGATATTCAATTTAATTTTTTTAAATTTTATTTTATTTTTAAACTTTACATAATTGTATTAGTTTTGCCAAATATCAAAATGAATCCGCCACAGGTATACATGTGCTCCCCATCCTGAACCCTTCTCCCTCCTCCCTCCCCATACCATCCCTCTGGGTCGTCCCTGTGCACTAGCCCCAAGCATCCAGTACCGTGCATCGAACCTGGACTGGCATCTTGTTTCATACATGATATTTTACATGTTTCAATGTCATTCTCCCAAATCTTCCCACCCTCTCCCTCTCCCACAGAGTCCATAAGACTGTTCTATACATCAGTGTCTCTTTTGCTGTCTCGTACACTCAATTTAATTTTTATGATAGTTTAAAATTCCCTTAAGATTATCATGAGCATATCCAAAAGAGAAAGATCGTTAATATTGACAAGTGTAAAAAGCAGCAGGAATAGCAAAATGAGAAGTAATGAGATATTAGTGTTTGATCTGATAATTCAATAATATAGAAAAATATTTGAAGACAGTACATGACGACAGGCATGTCTGAAATGGTATGAAGGGATCCAGTACTTTGTGTTAGGAAAACACTTGCAGAAAATGTTAAAACACAAGCAGACATCATCTAGAATTTGACATCTGCTTTGACCTTGCATCATTCCCTAATATAGATAGATGGAGTATTCCCATCACATTAATATTTTTAAATTGGTTAAACCTCAACATTTCATGGTAGGGATGATATCTATATAGACAGGTAATTTTTCTGACCTTCTTAATCAAATTCTGATTTTATATAATTCTTTATTGTCTCTAGTCAGGAATTATTAACCTTTTTTTGGGGGGGGGTTGGATGAACTCCTTTGTAGTTTGTGAAGCCCTTGACTGACTCCTCAGAATAATTTTCCTCAAAACCCAATATTCATTTGTTAAATATTATTAATAGGTTTTGCTATCATTTGTGACTCTCAGCAGGAAGACAGTGGTGGTTTTTGTTTGATCGCTAAGTTGTGTCCTACTCTTTGTGACCCCCTGGGCTGCAGCATGCCAGGATTCCCTGTCCTTCACTATCTCCCAGCATTTGTTCACATTCATGTCCATTGAGTTGGACAGTGGTAGGTACTGCTGCTAAGTCGCTTCAGTCGTGTCCGACTCTGTGCGACCCCATAGACGGCAGCCCACCAGGCTCCGCCGTCCCTGGGATTCTCCAGGCAAGAATACTGGAGTGGGTTGCCATTTCCTTCTCCAATGCTTGAAAGTGAAAAGTGAAAGTGAAGTCGCTGAGACTTGTCCGACTCTTAGCGACCCCATGGACTGCGGCCCACCAGGCTCCTCCGTCCATCGGATTTTCCAGGCAAGGGTGCTGGAGTGGGGTGCCATTGCCTTCTCCAAGGTACTAGCTATTTATAAACAAATACAGGTTTGGTGAATGATTTACCACAACAGCAGCTCCTTCTGCCCAAGAGTCGCAGGGACTACCCTTGTTGCCTAGCAACACCACTTCACTTCATCACAGATAACCTGCTACTCCACTGAATTGGAAGAGTCAGTATTTGAAAATGGGAAATATAGTAGTTACCTGTCTAGACTCAGGTTTGCCTGATTTTCTACAACATGTAAAAATACTGACCCTGAGATTTTTTCTTGTTTATAACTGCATTAACATAGTAGAAGTAGGATATCAGTAAACTCTTGTTTCAATGCTATTTATTCATAGGCAGGCATGATCTCAGGAGTACTTGAGTCTATACAGGTACAGGCAAAAGTCAGGAATAATCCTTTGAAAAGTGTCTCAAGACGTCAAAGTTCAAATTTTGTCTTCTATCATAAAATTGAATTATATTTTGAAGCAATCTGGTCACCAGTAGTTGAGACACATTTCTTTTTCTTTGTTTTTCCTTTATAACAAATACGGTTTTGCACCCTCCTGTTTCCCCAGTCCCTCACTTGGTTGGTCATCTTTAAACCATCCATAATATAAGAGGCAAAAAAAGGAGGGAAATGAGTAATTATACTTTCTTGGAACTCTTTTTCATCTGTTTCTGCATCTTCTTTTTTCACAATTAGCAAGCAAAGAGATAGAGATCAATGAATCTTAAGAAATGCATGAATGATGCTGATACAGGATAGCATATTGTTTTCTATGTTCTCAAAGATCCACTTGAATCCACATGCCCACTCTATGTTCATGGTGATATTTCAGGCTCATTACAAATATTCCATGGTTGCACACTTAAAAGTCTGACCTTTCAGTGTTCTTGGAAGTCTACCTACCTCTACATATCCTCTCTTTCAATCCCACTTTTTAAATTATCTTCTTACATCAGAATCACTTTATTGAATCCAAAGGGTTTTTATATTTTTTTCCTCCATTTTCAAATTTCTTTTTAGTCTCACTATTCCAAGTGAGCATGTAGGATTTATAAAACTACAGTGCGGTGTGTTTTCTTAGTGTAGTTTGAAAGGTGTCTCTGGATATCTTAGTATCCCAAAGTGTAGCTACATTTCATATATCACACAATATAAATATTAGACATTAAACTAGATATGTGATTTGACCCATGATTTGATGATTCTGTCATAATGAGCCATGCTATGCCAAATCTTAAGAACACTACTAATCCACAATTATGCATGTTAATACCTGAAAGAAAGTACATGACCTTACAGAGTATGGGTGTTGTTTTAAAGCTACATGGTTGTCTTACCACCAAGCTTAACAGATCAACCTGCAGTTATTTTAAATCTAGCCACAAAACCCTGTTGGTTGTTATCCTTTGGGGACTGAGTTTCTCTGTCTCTCTGTCTCTCACACATGCACGTGCGCGCGTGCACACACACACACACACACACATCCACATCCCACTACCAACAATATAGACATATCCCACCACCAACAATGGTTTTCTTTATTCTCATATTCTATTTACTACTTTTGCTTTAAAATCTTCAATACTTCCCAATATTTGCTTCCTAATGAGTTCCTTAAATATTTAGGAATAAAAGTTTAGCATTCTTTTTCTCCCCATCTTTACATTTCTGCTTGCCACTTTTCTATTACTTTAGTTTTACATTTTAATTTTGTGTATTCATAAATTGTTCTGATTTAGTTTTGCCAGACTATAGCCAGGGTGAAAAATCATTAACTTTTCCCCTCAAAATCATGATAACCAGCTCTTTGAAACAACATTCTTGTCATGTGAGTTCTCCATTCTATTTTAAAATGCAAGTCTTTCCTTAGTTTATTGAAAATATTTCAATGTTGAGCCTGTTACCATCTAAGTCTTTTTCTAAGAGCGTTTTTAGCAAAATGCACTCAGTGAGAACTAATAATTAATTATAGCATGTTCTAAATACTCTTAGAAACTTTATTATTTGATCCTGTCAGGATATATTTATCTGCTGGTTATACTTTTAAAAAATAGACCAAAAAGTCACCGTATTGCAAACTCTAGCATTGTCTGAAGATTTGTAATGGCTGTTTTAGATAGGTATCAATTTAGTTAGCAGAGAAGGCAATGGCACCCCACTCCAGTACTCTTGCCTGGAAAATCCCATGGATGGAGGAGCCTGGTAGGTTGCAGTCCATGGGGTCACTAAGAGTCAGGCACGACTGAACAACTTTGCTTTCACTTTTCACTTTCATACATTGGAGAAGGAAATGGCAACCCACTCCAGTGTTCTTGCCTGGAGAATCCCAGGGACAGGGGAGCCTGATGGGCTGCTGTCGCTGGAGTCGCACAGAGTCAGACACAACTGAAGCAACTTAGCAGCAGCAGCAATTTAATTATTAATGTAATCATATTAACTTTCCAATTTTACCCTGTTAGCATCTTTTTTCCTTTATTTCCTAATATTTTGGGGGGATATAGTTGTGTAACATTTTATAATAATCTTTGATTATTTTAAATGCATATATTTTCTTTGTAAAACCCTGGGTCTTTTATTAAATGCATATTAACTTATTCTCTGCTTTTTGTTTGCAACTGGCTTCTCTTAGGAGAAGAGTAGATAAGTCCTGGGTGTTCATTGGAAGGACTGATGTTGAAACTGAAACTCCAATACTTTGGCCACCTCATGCAAAGAGTTGACTCATTGGAAAAGACCCTGATGCTAGGAGGGATTGGGGGCAGTAGGAGAAGGGGACGACAGAGGATGAGATGGCTGGATGGCATCACTGACTCTATGGACATGAGTTTGAGTGAACTCCGGAAGTTAGTGATGGACAGGGAGCCTGGCGTGCTGTAATTCATGGGGCTGCAAAGAGTCGGACACGACTGAGCAACTGAACTGAACTGAACTGGCTTCTCTTAACTCGTTGGTCTATCGTGATTCTAATAAAACTAAAACCCTTTAGGGCCTTCCTATTGCTATCATTGTTTTCATTTCAGTGTTTAAGTTTCACTCCTTACAGGTTCATAGGCTCTTTTATCTGCAAACCATGTCAAGAATAAGAAAAAGACTGATCATTATACATATATTTAAGGTAATCTGATTCCTGTTGATGGAGATCATGTTTTTTAATATACTGGATGGACACAGTAACAAGTTTTAGGTCTATGGCAGGCTGGGAAGACTATTCCATCTCTTTAAGTTTTAGATATTGTGATTTATTTTTGGTTTGCTTGACTAAAATAAGTACTTTATATTGTTTTCTAAAGGAAACTTAGGGACAACAATGAGACTGAATTCCATTGTAACTTAAACCTTACTGAAACCAACAACAAAAATTCCAATGAAGTCTAGAGAATATGCTTGTCAGTTTCTCCTCCATTTGACTGGCAGCCCAGTTTCCTTTCCCACATCAATTGAGGCCATATTCCAGACTGAATCTCCTTCATATCTTTACTGACTCCTGACAGTCATTGTAGACATTCCTATGAGACCAACAAATTTCTGTTTTGGAACCTATTTTTTTTCATTAGTATTTTGGGTCTGTTCTTGTAGGAACCATCAAACAAATCAGAAATACTGACTACATAATCATTCTTGGCTTAGTACATCTTTGGAAAATTAGCTATTCCATCTATTATTTAATTGTCTTGTGCTACAACTGTTGGAATGGCACCATTTTCCTCCTTGATAATTCCCTTGTCTATTTTCATAAAACAAGGTTCTCACAGATATAAGAGAAAACAAGCAACCTCTCTTTGCTGTTAGCTAAACATTGAACCATACCTTGTACATCCTTCTTACACTGATCAGCTACTTGTCCACTTTATCCCTGCTCAGCTCAACATTCCATCTGACAGCCATCACCAGAGACCTGAGCCTGCATTTTGTAATAACAATAAATTTAACAAATTGTTCACAAATTAATGGCATATATATAAAAATTTCATAGCATACAGGTTAAGGTCAGACTGTTATCCTCCCCTAAAATATTCTCTTTTTATGCATATTCCATCAGAAATCATTCTATTTTGAAGTGTTTAGTTAAGGTCAGCCTCCTCACTTAGGGCTCCTTTCCCACCATATCCTAAACTGATATTCGTTTTCTCTGAAGTGCATAAGTAGGCATATTGTCAGTGGCAATCACTTGATTAATTATTTCATACTTTATATCTTTCCAGCTGATTTATAAGGCACTTAGATGTCAGAAAAAATGACAAAGTTTTTTACCACGTCAATAAGCAGAATTTCAATAAATACATCCAAATGATTATATGTTTTGCTAGGAACTCGTTGAGAGAATCCCTGAAATGGAGATTGGAAAAGCTAAATCCTATTTGAAATTTTCCAACAATTATTTGGACTATCTAGGACACATATGTTTGTTTCTCTTAGTTTCTTTCTCATAAACAAAAGGAGACATGTGGATCTCTTTCAGCTCTACGATTTTATGAATTGATGAGTAGGGCAAATAAGTGGAGGAAGAAAATATTTAAGGGACATTTGGTGTTATCACATTTTTAAGGGTATTTTCAAAAATAAACTAAAAAAAATTTTAGCTGCCACTCAGAGAAAATCAGTAACCTCAGATATGTAGATGACACTACAATTGTGGCAGAAAGCAAAGAAGAACTAAAGAGACTCTTGATGAAAGTGAAAGAGAAGAGTGAAAAAGCTGGCTTAAAACTCAGCATCAAAAAATTAAGATCATGACATTTGGTCCCATCACTTCATGAAAAATAGATGGAGAAACAATGGAAACAGTGACAGACTTTATTTTCTTGGGCTCCAAAATCACTGCAGATGGTGACTGCAGCCATAAAATTAAAAGACACTTGCTCCTTGTGGGGAAAAACAAAAAAAGTTATGACAAACCTAGACAGCATATTAAAAAGCTGAGATATCACTTTGCCAACAAAGGTCCATCCAGTCAAAGCTATGGTTTTTCCAGTAGGCATGCATGGATGTGAGAGCTGAAACACAGGGAAGGCTGAGCACAGAAGAATTGATGCTTTTGAACTGTAGTGTTGGAGAGGACTCTTGAGAGTTCCTTGGACTGCAAGGAAATCAAATCAGTTAATCCTAAAGGAAATCAGTCCTGAATATTCATTGGAATGACTGATGCTGAAGCTGAAGCTTCAATACTTTGGCCACCATATGCGAAGAACTAACTCATTGGAAAAGATCCTGATGCTGGGAAAGATTGAGGGCAGGAGGAGAAGGGGACGACAGAGGACAAGATGGTTGAATGGCATCACCAACGCAATATACATGAGTTTGAGCAAGCTCCAGGAAATGGTGAAGGATGGGGTCTTAAAGAGTTGGACACAACTGAATGACTGAACAACAGCAACATGATCGAAAGCTGGGATGCACTAAATTCAGTAAACAGAAATTCAAGTTTTGTTCAACTTCTAACTGTGTGATCTTGGGCTACTGACTTACTGCTTTAAAACTCAATTTTTTTCCACATAGAAAATAGGAAGAATACATCTAGCTAATAGGGCTGTCATGATCATTAAAATAAATATTTAGGAAATGAGTTTATAAATATCATAGTTACACAAACAGCAATACTGAAATTTTCTATATGTGACATACATACACAATTATTTACTTTTAATCAAAACTTTGCGGTTTAACCAGCCTTATTTCTTTTGCTCCCAAGTATTTATAGATTAATTGTATTTTAGATAACTTTTAATAAAAGTTTGGAACCATAAATTTCCTGGACCGAGTTCATGAATAAAAAGATAAATACACTTTGCCTACATTTAAGAATATATTTCTTGCATTTATTTTTTACACTTCATCGAGAACATGTTTGGTGGTTATCAACCAAAATACATCAATAAATATAGGCAATCTTGTACATGGAAGATAAAGATTGAACTTTTAACATTTCTGGGTTATAGTTGGAAAATTGTCTGAATTTTGTTACTGTGCTCTGCTAGCCTACTGTACATCTTTTGTGTTCATATAGCATTTTGGCTTTAATTTATAATTGATTTTTATTTCTTCTTTGTGGAATGCCTCTAAAATTATTGGTGCACTTCAGTTCAGTTCAGTTCAGTCTCTCAGTCGTGTCCGACTCTTTGTGACCCCATGAATCACAGCACGCCAGGCCTCCCTGTCCATCACCAACTCCCGGAGTTCACCCAAACTTATGATCATCAAGTCGGTGATGCCATCCAGCAATCTCATCCTCTGTTGTCCCCTTCTCCTCCTGCCCCCAATCCCTCCCAGCATCAGGGTCTTTTCAAATGAATCAGCTCTTCACATGAGGTAGCCAAAGTACTGGAGTTTCAGCTTCAGCATCAGTCCTTCCAATGAACACCCAGGACTGGTCTCTTTTAGAATGGACTGGTTGGATCTCCTTGCAGTCCAAGGGACTCTCAAGAGTCTTCTCCAACACCACAGTTCAGAAGCATCAATTCTTGGGTGCTCAGCTTTCTTCACAGTCCAACTCTCACATCCATACATGACCACTGGAAAAACCATAGCTTTGACTAGACGGACCTTTGTTGGCAAAGTAATGTCTCTGCTTTTGAATATGCTATCCAGGTTGGTCATAACTTTCCTTCCAAGGAGTAAGTGTCTTTTAATTTCATGGCTGTAATCACCATCTGCAGTGATTTTGGAGCCCCCCAAAAATAAAGTCTGACACTGTTTCCACCGTTTCCCCATCTATTTCCCATGAAGTGATTGGACCAGATGCCACGATCTTAGTGCACTTAGATGTTTATTTAATTACATTTGTTCTTATATTGCTGGGTTTTTTTTATAACAATCTCCAGTAAATTAAGACTAATGTTTTCACTAACAGTTCTTGACAGACTAGGTAATAGTTACAGATAACCACATAGAATGGAGTCTATTTAGCTAACACTGTATTAAATTTTTTTAGCATTAATATTATTTGTCATATAATATATGTAAAAATGATTTCTCATCTTTTATCTATGAACACATATGACTCACACTTGAAGGATAATAATGAAGCTAATTGTCACAATGAGAGTAGTACTGATCACTATGGCCCTCTGTCACATCCAGTGGGTATGTCTGATCAAATGAGGGAGATAGCTATGGGAACTGGCTATCTGTCTTAGAAATTTGAAACCGACAAGCTTTTTCAGTATCACAGCCAGCTATTGTGATTTCCCAGCTGATTCTGAAGTTTAAGCGTAGGTGGTTGGTTAGATGAATCAGCAAGTATAAAAAGACAAGACACAGGTCTGTTGGTATACAACACAATTCTCTGAGAAGAGGGAATAAAGGGGTAAAAAGCAGCTTCCTACACAGGAAAAGAAGTTCTAAATAGAACAAGATGCTTCCTCCCCTGAAACACTGACATTTACTTACAAGCACTGAAAGTGAGGAAATAGATTTAAAGCATCAGTTGCTTTGAACATTAAAGGACAGAAAACTCAAAAGGCTCATACATTATGCTTTTATCCCATTCTTTTCGCCCATCTGGATGTTGAGAACATTCTTTACTAAATACAAAAATAAAATTGAATTACTATTTAATTCCTTTATTCTCACCAAAAGTCTGGAGGAGATTTACACCAACTAAAAGGAATATCAACACATAATCAATTGAAATGCAGTAAAACCTTGGACATGATTTTTAACTGATCATTCTTCATTCAAGACTTATAGAGATACCACTATGCATATTATAAGCACTATGTTTGGTTCTAAGTCCATTGAATTAGATAGGTTCCTGGCCTCCAGTAACTTATAAACTAGGATAGCAGATGAGCACATAAAAATAACAAAACAATGAATACAATCTGTTCCATGGTAAAGTTTTCTAGCAGGTTCTTTATAAAACTATATACTTATATTTATTTTGATCAGTGTTTATATACACTTAGAAATAGAAAGATTTCCCATTGACAAGAGCAATTTTGGTAACATTTAGCAGTTAGATCTGCAGGCAGAGAGCAAGGGCACAGGAAGGTGAATAAGGTATTTCCTTTGCAGTCTGAAACAATTAAGAATTGGCCCTAGCATAAAATAACTCAGTAGTTTGAGTGAGGATGGGGGCAGGGGGTGGATAAGATTTCAATCAAAAAGTAAAAACAAAATAAAATTAAGGTAAAATTCAGACATTTTATTAATTAGGCATTATTATGGGTGGAACTGTGGCCCTTCCAAATTTATAAGTTGAAGCTCTAACCCCCCAGTACCTCAGGATTTGACTCTATTTGGGGATAAAGCCTACGAAGAGGAAATTAAGGGCTTCCTTTGTGGCTCAGACAATAAAGAATCTGCCTGCAGTTCAGGAGACCCTGGTTATAACCCTCATTTGGGAATATCCCCTGGAGAAGGGAATAGCTACCCAGCTCAGTATTCTTGTCTGGAGAATTCCATGGACAGAGGAATCTGGTGGGCTATAGTCTCCGGGATCTCAAAGAGTCAAAGATGACTGAGTGTATTGGGGGATAAATCCTTTAAAGAAGTAATTGATTTAACATGGTATCAGTAAGATGGGGCTTGATTGAGTATGGCTAGTCTGCTTATTGGAGAAGGCAATGGCAAGCCACTCCAGTACTCTTGCCTAGAAAATCCCATGGATGGAGGAGCCTGGTGGGCTACAGTCCATGGGGTTGCCACGAGTCAGTCGAGACTGAGCGACTTCACTTTCACTTTTCACTTTCACGCAATGGAGAAGGAAATGGCAACCCACTCCAGTGTTCTTGCCTGGAGAATCCAGGGACGGGGGAGCCCGGTGGGCTGCCGTCTATGGGGTCGCAGAGAGTCGGACACGACCGAAGTGACTTAGCAGCAGTAGCAGCAGTCTGCTTATAAGAAGATTCAATTAGGATGCAGACATGCACAAAGAAAAGACCATGTGAACTCTCAAGGCAAAGACAGTCATCTGCAAGCCAAAGAGAGGTCTCAGAAAAAATTAATCCTGTCAACACTTTACTCTCCTGCTTCTAGTTTCCAGAATTCTGAGAAAATAAATGACTGTTATTTAAGCCACCCAGTCTGTGGTACTTCAATATGATACTCCTAGTAAAATAATGCAGGAATTATTGCTTCAGTCTTTGAATGAAAGGATTTTTCCTTAAAAAAAAAAAAATCGGTATTTTTATATATAGGCAAGTATCTAATGCCTCGTGTGAAACCTATTATTAATTTATTTACCTTCAGAGATAATAAAAATTACTATAAAGCAAACCACAATATATAAATTTTATAAATAAATAAATAAATTTAATTTTAATTAGCACCTACTATGTGACAGATATTATGTAGCACTGTGGGAACAAAAACAGATATCACATTGTCCCTGTCCTCATGAGGCTGACAAACCTCTAGGAAAGGGGGCACATGTGTGTGGTTATTTTATACAGTGTTACCTGTCACAATCTAAGAAAGGTCACATTATCACACTGGGATGGCTTCTGACTCTTTGATTCAAGAGTTTAAGAACTTAATCAAGCTGTCAACCAAAAGATGACTTAATTTTTTGTAAATCACAGATCACTATGTGATTTTTGGCATATGACAGAGTCAAGTGACACTGCTATTTCAAAACAAGATTCACTATCATTCACATTTATAAAAACGAACAAAAGGAATAAAAGATGATAAACCCATTCTCAGTTTTGCATTAAGTACAATTCATCCAAATACATGGAAACTATCTGAAGAGAAAGCAGCTATCTATATAATTAAAATTGGAATTCCCAGTAAAAATTTGAATTTTATGTTTAACAATCTATGAAAAATATATTTATGCTCTTTTGATCCATTTTATAGAAATAATTATAATAATATCTTAAAATAGAGGAAAATTTTTAACAGAACATGATGGTTAGAAAAATTTTTAAATTTTAATATAAATATACTTTAATTGGGCAGAAGTATGATAAGGTCATTTTTAAAAGGGTTCAGGCACAAAATACATTAGAATAGTATTAGGTGGTATAATTAGGGCCATGGGGTGAACAGATATTTGGTCAAATGTTATTCTAGGTATTTCTGGGAGGCTGGGTCTTTTATTAAAGTACAGCTGATTTACAAGAAAGGCTATTTTGAATGTGATTAACATTGAAAAATCAGTAGATGCAGTAAAAGCAGATTGCTCACCATAATGTGGGTGGGACTCAGTCAATCAGTTGAAGTCCTATATATCACAAAGGCTGACCCACCACTGACCCACGAAGGCACTGGCAACTCTTCAAATGGAAACACTGACTCTTCTTGGTACTACAGCAACCCACCAGACTTTAGACTAAAACAAGAACATTGGTTCTGCCGATTTTCAACTTGCCAACTTCCATAAATACTTGAGATAATCCCTTAAAATAAATCCTCGTGTATATGTATGTGTATTTATCTCCTGTTGGTTCACAGTTGTGAAAAATGGGGAGAAGAGGAAGATCCAGACAAAAGAAGAGGGGACAGGAAACATTCTAGGCAAAGGCAACATCATGATTTAAGGCATATGGAGAACAGTATGGTGAGCTCCTGCTCTTCTAACAGCTTAATGTTGTGAGAGTGTAACATACAAAATGGGTAAAGAGGTGAAGATGGGCTGTCAAGACAGGTTCAGATGGAAAAGGTCTTTATGTGTCCTGCTAAGGGAGTTGGAATTTATCCTGTAGGTAGTGAGAAATCAAATAAGAATCTTAAGCAGTAGATTGATACTACTTTAGGTTATGGATATGAAAGATAGACTGGGGACAGGCTCTCCGACTGGCCGGAAAGCAAGTCAGCAGCATGTTGTGAGCTTCCTCTTCAAGCAAGGGTCACATGAGTAGAAACTGAGAGTGGTCTAGCCCCTGAGAGTGACCCCAAGCACAGCCCCAAGACATGGGGACTTAGGCCCTACAACCACAGCACTAAACTCTGCCAGCAACTTAGATGAATTTGATGGAGGCCTGAGGTCCACATGAGAACACAGCCCCAGCCAAGACCTCACTTTCAGCTTTGCAAGGCCCTGAACTGTGAACCTGGTTATGCCACACCAAAACTTCTGACCTGCAGAAACTGAATTTCAAAAATATACACTGAATGCTCTTCAATGAGTTTTACTTGGCTTCATAAACAAGAACTTTTGTTTCTTCAGAAAGAGAGAGGAAATACAGCTCCACCCACCAGAACACCAACACAAGCTTCCCTAACCAAGAAACCTTGACAACCCACCTGTACAAACCCACACACAGTGAGGAAAATCCACAATAAAGAGAACTCCACAAACTGCCAGAATACAGAAAGGACACCCCAAACTCAGCAATTTAAACAAGATGAAGAGACAGAGGAATACCCAGCAGATAAAGGAACAGGATAAATGCCCACCAAACTAAACAAAAGAGGAAGAGATAGGGAATCTACCTGATAAAGAATTCTGAATAATGATAGTGAAATTGATCCAAAATCTCGAAATTAAAATGGAATCACAGATAAATAGCCTGGAGACAAGGATTGAGAAGATGCAAGAAAGGTTTAACAAGGACCTAGAAGAAATAAAAAAGAGTCAATATATAATGAATAATGCAATAAATGAAATTAAAAACACTCTGGAGGCAACAAATAGTAGAATAACAGAGGCAGAAGATAGGATTAGTGAATTAGAAGATAGAATGGTAGAAATAAATGAATCAGAGAGGATAAAAGAAAAACGAATTAAAAGAAATGAGGACAATCTCAGAGACCTCCAGGACAATATTAAATGCTACAACATTCGAATCATAGGGGTTCCAGAAAAAGAAGACAAAAAGAAAGACCATGAGACAATACTTGAGGAGATAATAGTTGAAAACTTCCCTAAAATGGGGAAGGAAATAATCACCCAAGTTCAAGAAACCCAGAGAGTCCCAAACAGGATAAACCCAAGGCGAAACACCCCAAGACACATATTAATCAAATTAACAAAGATCAAACACAAAGAACAAATATTAAAAGCAGCAAGGGAAAAACAACAAATAACACACAAGGGAATTCCCATAAGGATAACAGCTGATCTTTCAAGAGAAATTCTTCAAGCCAGGAGGGAATGGCAAGACATACTTAAAATGATGAAAGAAAATAACCTACAGCCCAGATTATTGTACCCAGCAAGGATCTCATTCAAGTATGAAGGAGAAATCAAAAGCTTTTCAGACAAGCAAAAGCTGAGAGAATTCTGCACCACCAAACCAGCTCTCCAACAAATACTAAAGGATATTCTCTAGACAGGAAACACAAAAACGGTGTATAAATTCGAACCCAAAACAATAAAGTAAATGGCAATGGGATCATACTTATCAGTAATTACCTTAAACGTAAATGGGTTTAATGCCCCAACCAAAAGACAAAGACTGGCTGAATGGATACAAAAACAAGACCCCTACATAAGTTGTCTACAAGAGACCCACCTCAAAACAGGGGACACATACAGACTGAAAGTGAAGGGCTGGAAAAAGATTTTCCATGCAAATAGGGACCAAAAGAAAGCAGGAGTAGCAATAGTCACATCAGATAAAATAGACTTTAAAACAAAGGCTGTGAAAAGAGACAAAAAAGGTCACTATATAATGATCAAAGGATCAATCCAAGAAGAAGATATAACAATTATAAATATATATGCACCCAACACGGGAGCACCGCAATATGTAAGACAAATGCTAACAAGTATGAAAGGAGAAATTAACAATAACACAATAATAGTGGGAGACTTTAATACCCCACTCACACCTATGGATAGATCAACTAAACAGAAAATTAACAAGGAAACACAAACTTTAAATGATACAATAGACCAGTTAGACCTAATTGATATCTATAGGACATTTCATCCCAAAACAATGAATTTCACCTTTTTCTCAAGTGCACATGGAACCTTCTCCAGGATAGATCACGTCCTGGGCCATAAAGCTAGCCTTGGTAAATTCAAAAAAATAGAAATCATTCCAAGCATCTTTTCTGACCACAATGCAGTAAGATTAGATCTCAATTACAGGAGAAAAACTATTAAAAATTCCAACATATGGAGGCTGAACAACACGCTGCTGAATAACCAACAAGTCACAGAAGAAATCAAGAAAGAAATCAAAATTTCCATAGAAACAAATGAAAATGAAAACACAACAACCCAAAACCTGTGGGACACGGTAAAAGCAGTCCTAAGGGGAAAGTTCATAGCAATACAGGCACACCTCAAGAAACAAGAAAAAAGTCAAATAAATAACCTAACTCTACACCTAAAGCAACTAGAAAAGGAAGAAATGAAGAACCCCAGGGTTAGTAGAAGGAAAGAAATCTTAAAAATTAGAGCAGAAATAAATGCAAAAGACACAAAAGAGACCATAGCAAAAATCAACAAAACCAAAAGCTGGTTCTTTGAAAGGATAAATAAAATTGACAAACCATTAGCCAGACTCATCAAGAAACAAAGGGAGAAAAATCAAATCAACAAAATTAGAAATGAAAATGGGGAGATCACAACAGACAACACAGAAATACAAAGGATCATAAGAGACTACTATCAACAATTATATGCCAATAAAATGGACAACGTAGAAGAAATGGACAAATTCTTAGAAAAGTACAACTTTCCAAAACTGGACCAGGAAGAAATAGAAAATCTTAACAGACCCATCACAAGCACGGAAATTGAAACTGTAATCAAAAATCTTCCAGCAAACAAAAGCCCAGGTCCAGACGGCTTCACAGCTGAATTCTACCAAAACTTTAGAGAAGAGCTAACACCTATCCTGCTCAAACTCTTCCAGAAAATTGCAGAGGAAGGTAAACTTCCAAACTCATTCTATGAGGCCACCATCACCCTAATACAAAAACCTGACAAAGATCCCACAAAAAAAGAAAACTACAGGCCAATATCACTGATGAACATAGATGCAAAAATCCTTAACAAAATTCTAGCAATCAGAATCCAACAACACATTAAAAAGATCATACACCATGACCAAGTGGGCTTTATCCCAGGGATGCAAAGATTCTTCAATATCCACAAATCAATCAATGTAATACACCACATTAACAAATTGAAAAATAAAAACCATATGATTATCTCAATAGATGCAGAGAAAGCCTTTGACAAAATTCAACACCCATTTATGATAAAAACTCTCCAGAAAGCAGGAATAGAAGGAACATACCTCAACATAATAAAAGCTATATATGACAAACCCACAGCAAACATTATCCTCAATGGTGAAAAATTGAAAGCATTTCCTCTAAAGTCAGGAACAAGACAAGGGTGCCCACTTTCACCATTACTATTCAACATAGTTTTGGAAGTTTTGGCCACAGCAATCAGAGCAGAAAAAGAAATAAAAGGAATCCAAGTTGGAAAAGAAGAAGTAAAACTCTCACTATTTGCAGATGACATGATCCTCTACATAGAAAACCCTAAAAACTCCACTAGAAAATTACTAGAACTAATCAATGACTATAGTAAAGTTGCAGGATATAAAATCAACACACAGAAATCCCTTGCATTCCTATACACTAATAATGAGAAAACAGAAAGAGAAATTAAGGAAACAATTCCATTCACCATTGCAATGGAAAGAATAAAATACTTAGGAATATATCTACCTAAAGAAACTAAAGACCTATATATAGAAAACTATAAAACACTGTGAAAGAAATCAAAGAGGACACTAATAGATGGAGAAATATACCATGTTCATGGATTGGAAGAATCAATATAGTGAAAATGAGTATACTACCCAAAGCAATTTACAGATTCAACGCAATCCCTATCAAGCTACCAATGGTATTCTTCACAGAGCTAGAACAAATAATTTCACAATTTGTATGGAAATACAAAAAACCTCGAATAGCCAAAGCGATCCTGAGAAAGAAGAATGGAACTGGAGGAATCAACCTACCTGACTTCAGGCACTACTACAAAGCCACAGTCATCAAGACAGTATGGTACTGGCACAAAGACAGAAATATAGATCAATGGAACAAAATAGAAAGCCCAGAGATAAATCCACGCACATATGGACACCTTATCTTTGACAAAGGAGGCAAGAATATACAATGGATTAAAGACAATCTCTTTAACAAGTGGTGCTGGGAAATCTGGTCAACCACTTGTAAAAGAATGAAACTAGAACACTTTCTAACGCCATACACAAAAATAAACTCAAAATGGATTAAAGATCTCAACGTAAGACCAGAAACTATAAAACTCCTAGAGGAGAACATAGGCAAAACACTCTCCGATATACATCACAGCAGGATCCTCTATGACCCACCTCCCAGAATATTGGAAATAAAATCAAAAATAAACAAATGGGACCTAATTAAACTTAAAAGCTTCTGCACATCAAAGGAAACTATTAGCAAGGTGAAAAGACAGCCTTCAGAATGGGAGAAAATAATAACAAATGAAGCAACTGACAAACAACTAATCTCAAAAATATACAAGCAACTCCTACAGCTCAACTCCAGAAAAATCAATGACCCAATCAATAAATGGGCCAAAGAACTAAATAGACATTTCTCCAAAGAAGACATACAGATGGCTAACAAACAAATCGAAAGATGCTCAACATCACTCATTATCAGAGAAATGCAAATCAAAACCACTATGAGGTACCATTTCACACCAGTCAGAATGGCTGCAATCCAAAAGTCTACAAATAGTAAATGCTGGAGAGGGTGTGGAGAAAAGGGAACCCTCTTACACTGTTGGTGGGAATGCAAACTAGTACAGCCACTATGGAGAACAGTGTGGAGATTCCTTAAAAAACTGGAAATAGAACTGCCTTATGATCCAGCAATCCCACTGCTGGGCATACACACTGAGGAAACCAGAATTGAAAGAGACACGTGTACCCCAATGTTCATCGCAGCACTGTTTATAATAGCCAGGACATGGAAGCAACCTAGATGTCCATCAGCAGATGAATGGATAAGCAAGCTGTGGTACATATACACAATGGAGTATTACTCAGCCATTAAAAAGAATACATTTGAATCAGCTCTAATGAGGTGGATGAAACTGGAGCCTATTATAAGAGTGAAGTAAGCCAGAAGAAAAAACACCAATACAGTATACTAACGCATATATATGGAATTTAGAAAGATGGTAACAATAACCCTGTATACCAGACAGCAAAAGGGACACTGATGTATAGAACAGTCTTATGGACTCTGTGGGCGAGGGAGAGGGTGGGAAGATTTGGGAGAATGGCATTGAAACATGTAAAATATCATGTATGAAATGAGATGCCAGTCCAGGTTTGATGCACGATACTGGATGCTTGGGGATAGTGCACTGGGACGACCCAGAGGGATGGTATGGGGAGGGAGGAGGGAGGAGGGTTCAGGATGGGGAACACATGTATACCTGTGGTGGATTCATTTTGATATTTGGCAAAACTAATACAATTATGTAAAGTTTAAAAATAAAATTTAAAAAAATAAATAAAATTTAAAAAATAATAAAAATAAATAAATAAAATAAAATGGCCAGCAAAAAAAAAAAAAAGATAGACTGGGAAAAATAGGACTACAAGGAGAAATATCATGTAGGAGCCTGTTGCTATAATACAGTTTAAAGTTGAAAAGTATCTCAACTATAGCGGTGGGACTACGAATGGTTACAGTGACTTCAGAAATACCTGCTAAGTGATAGTGACAGTCTTCATCATTGGTTGATCATTGTTAAGATTGAGAGAGGAGGTCAAGACTTCTAACTGTGCTATGGAAGGTGCTGACCAGAATGTTACTTTGTTATCATAGAGGAATATGTCATCACTAACTGAAATAGACTTCAGGAAGAAGTGTCAACTGAATGACAGTGCTGAGAAAATGAGTTTACTCTCTAATTTTTTTTTAGGCATCTTTAGAATAGTCAGTGGGCGTGATAAAATAGGCAATTGGATAGAAGGTCTTGAAGTCATGTAAGTGAACTTAACTAGAGACATGGACTTTAGAGTTATTTCTTTTATATAGCTGATCTCTGAAATCATGTAATTGGACAATTTCTCCCATAGTGAGTACAAAATGAAAAGAACAGCTGCCAAGGATGAAGCCTCCAGGAATACCAGTGTTGAAAAGACTGGTGTAGAAAAATTCATTAAGTGAAAAAAAATAAAAGATAGGAAAGACTCAAAAGGCTGTGTTCTTTTTATAAAAAAAATAAAGTTTTCAGAACTAGATACTGATTAGCAGAGTCATATGCAGTAGATGAGTCTATTGGGATAGAAATATCCTTTGTATTTAGGGCTTGTAAGGTGAAATTTCAAAATCTAGTAAATGCAAAAGCTAGGTTACAATGGCGTCATGAGTGTATGAGAGGTAATACATCAGAACTCTGATATATTTTAAGGACAGAAAAAAAAGCAAATTATATTGAAGAAGCATTTAGGATAGATTTTATAAATCTAGGTTTATGGGTTGAGGAAAAGATCCAAGGATAAAAGAGGTTGTCTAAAGATATAGAATAGAAAGGAATTAAGGGAGCATGGTCTTGATGAGGAAGGGTTAGGGTAGATTCATTGTCATGAGAGTGAAAGAGAAATGATGATGGATGGATAGGATTGAAAAATACAAGGAAATCAAACACAAAGCACCCAAAGTTCTCATGAAAGAAGGAGAGGGCAATCTATTGAAAATGGTAAGAGAAGTGAGGGAGGTGGGGAAGGAGGAGACAGAAAATGATTTAAGACCTTAAGGAGAGTGATAAAAATGTTAAAACATTTATTTTGGAAAGTAGAGTTGGAGCTAATGATATGCCAGACATCATTTAGTGTTCAGGAAATATCCCTTTGTCCTCTATATTTCCCGAACATTCATACATCTAGCAGGGCTCATGTGAGAAGAGTGTTGTTCAGTCTAAGACAGTTTAAATTATACCTGCTCCATATTCTCTCTTCTAGCTATGAAAATCTTAAAGTCTGTGAGTTTCCAATAGAAAAGCTATAAATTGAAGAAGGGCTATCGAGTATTATCAGAGTATAACAGGAACAAAAAATAAGCTCTAATGTATTAAGCCATTGAGATTTTGGGATTTGCTATGGCAGTATAAGCGAGCCTATTATCACTAATGAACCAAGGATAATTAAAAGGTTACTTCCAGGATTATAGATGAGGATTTGCAGGAGAGGCATGTAAAGCCAAGTGATTTTCTACTCTCTGCACATAGGAGTCAAAGGCAGCAGAGTTGGGATTATTGGTATCAAGAAGGGAAGAGGGCAGGAAGAGAGGGAGAGAAAGAAGGAGATGATTAGCAGTGAGTAGCACGCAGGAGAAAAACTAAAGCATAAGGGAGTAGGCAGTTCTCTTAGTTTAAAAATTGGGCATATTAGGAGAGTTAGAGTGAGACTGAAAAATGGAAAAATATGGTCAAAGAGTGGTAAGTTATATTTATGATTTTTAAGGTGGACTATTTACAGGTGATGGTTAAGTTCATGGATTTTCTCTTGGTACTGTAGCTGATATAAAGTGGAGATGAAAGTTAAAATGGTCCAGAAGTTCTTCAGGGGAATTGCTGCCTATGTCATCTCTATGAATGTTGAAACAACACGTGGTCTTCACATACTGCATCACTTTGACCTCTTCTATATCCCTCTTCCACTTTTAAGGGCCCTTGTGGTTACACTGGGGCCACTTGGAAAAATCGAAGATAATCCATTTTGAGGTCAGCTAATGATGAACAACTGCTTAATTCCATCTGCTACTTTAATGTACTTTTGACCTTTAATCTAACATATTCACAGGTTCCAGAGATTAGGATATGGGCATCATAAGGACACCATTATTTTGTCAACCATACCATCATTTTAAACTCAGGGTCCCTTACACATTTCTTGCTGTCTCCATGGAGGCCCATTGTGTTCATTGCACCCAGAGTGCAAATTTCTCTGAAATTCTTTTCCCAATAAATTCTGGTAAAGGGGACCACCCTCCCTTCCAATAGAGTCTGCAGAATGGCTTCAGTGTCCATTCCCTCAGCCTTGAGGCAAGGGATGATGTGGTTGAGGCTGCAGAAGCCAAAGTCTTTTTGTCTGCAGATGACAGCCAGTCCTGTTCACCCAGAAATCCTCACCCAACTCACCCAAGCTGTGAAGTGACCTTGCCTCATATAGCCACATTAACGAGCAAAAACTGTTAGTTATAAAGAAATCATTTTGGTACTGCTGGAAGCAAGCTCAAACTGAAGCAAGCTCAGATTGGAATGGTAAAGAGTCTTGAATCAAATTTCTATTGCTTTAATTAAGTCTGAACAGACATCCACTACTGTGGTTAACTTTCATTTGTCAGTTTTCAAAAAGTACTCAAAGTAACTTAACCTCTCTGGGAGTCAATAATGTGAAAGCAAAGGAGGAAAAAAGGGAAAAAATGTTCAGAAATTTAAAAAAATAAAAAGAAAAATAGCTCCTTTTTTGAAATATCTAGAGAAAGTGGAGTCTTCCCAACCTTAGTCTAATTATTTTAATGACGTTTTAGAAACTTAATAGGGAGAGGGAAAAGGCATTAGTGAAGATGAAATATATTTGATTTGCAAAAACCTCTAGAACGGGTTCTTTTCTCGGCAATGTGAATATTCTCTCCATGTACCACCACAATAGGCAAAAGTTGGTCATTCTATCACTGGGTTAAAACTATTTCCTGCTATTCTTCCTCAGGTTGGGGATATAAAATATGCTTCTGTGTCAGATACACTCACACTCTACTCCTAAACTGGAAAAAGAAAAGCCGAGAGAATGTGGCTATGAAAATAAAGGCGCAGTTTTCCTCTCACACCTCCATTTACAAAGAACAAGGTTTGCTTTACATTTTCTTTTTCCTCTTGGTAGTTAAGAGTAGCTGCTATAAAGTGACTTTGTGTTTGTCAGGGTGGCTTAGTGGGGATTTTCTGAGTGTGAGTGACTCACTAAAGAGGAGGAATAAAGAAATGACTCAACAAAACAAGGAAAAGATGATGGTAGGAAAGTAAGGGACAAGCTGGTTCATAAAAGAATGAGTTTGGATATTCGGACTGAAAAATTAATTCACAGTGAAATGCAGAGAATGAAAATAAAATCAGAACAGGGAAAAGAATGTGAAGAACTAAGCAAGAACCACTGTTGTTTGATGACCTGTCAGCTCGCAAATGAGAAGCAGGTGTCCTGTCTTTTAATCCACTTCTGGGAAGACTCAGTGTTTCCAAAGGGAAAGAAAAGACAGGCTTCGATTACAGCTGAGATATACCTAGATCACATCGGATGTATTTGTTTTCTGTTTTAGTTTTAAAATTGTGCCGACTACATCTGTGAAGGATTTAAGCCAACTCTGCTCTCTAATAGTTTTCTTCCCTACATCATCTCTAAACACTAGAAAATGTTGTATTGTTGCACCATAACTTAAATATGCCAAAAAATATTTTAGAAGGGTCACCCTTTCCAAATGAGATGTGGGCTGAAATTTATTCTTTGTATTTTAATAGAAAGTATAAATATCAAGAAAGTCCAAAGGAAAAATATCTAAAAGGTTTGTAAGTTAATTGTTTCTTGTTAAAAACTGTGGGTCATTGTTACAGAAAGATTGAATTTAAGAGTGGCCCTACACACAGGAACAAACTTAACAGATAATTATTTTTTCAACCGTGTATGGTTGTAATCCAATCAGTCCATTTATGTTACTTTTTACCTTGTAAGTAACAGAGCTTCAGATAGGACTCTGAAATCATAAATATAGCTATACATTGTTTTCTAAAATGTATATTTTAGTTAAATATAAGGACAATAAAATGGAAGCACTATTTTTCCTCAAAGACATTTTACAAGTCTGGAGTATGATTATCTTCAAGTGATTATCTGTTCATCTCTGTGCCTAGCTTTCTATCTCCTGGTTAATAATCTGATATCATATAGTGATCTACTTTGCCTCATCTCTAATTACAAACTTCCAGACTAAAGATTCTGGTTTCTATATGAAATGTAGCATTAGCACATGAAATTGCACTTTTTGAAAAGTCAGAACTTTAAACTATATTATTTGAAAAACCCATTTAGAGTAGAAATCTAATTAGCCAGAGCCCCTGTGGCTGGAGCTGCCGGAACCCTGGAGCCTCTTCCTGGCAAGGTACTGAGTGGAAGGAGGGGGAGACCGGGGCACAGCTGGGGAAGCTTAGCTCTGTCTGCAGAGTCTCCTCAGAATGTGCAGACCCCTGACGAAGGGAGGGTTGATGGAAGCATGTCAGGGAGCCTTCTCGGGGCAACAGGGTCACGTAGCACCTGTGACAGCATCACGTGTCTCCTCCTTATTAAAATAAGCAACTTGGAATTTCTCCTCACTCTTGTCACTTGGAAAGTGAAATAATGGGACAATTGTACATTTTTTCCCCTGGATTATAGAGGACAATATCATCGGAATTTATTCACATTGTTAACACACTAATGTGTTGCATACTGTTGAGGAAACCAGCAGTCAGAATACGCTTTCTCTAGATTAAAATACTATCGCTCAGAAGGGGAAAAGGAGGGAAAGAGTCATACAAAATGTACTACTGATCTCTTTTTTCCAAGGAATGTTATTGCTTCTAAAATGTGTAATACATTGTATACATATATTCACATTTATAAGTGTATATATGTATAGATTTAATTTTTTAATGGGGAAGAGTTCATCTCTAAGTTTGGGACCATCTTTTGATTGATGAGCTTTCATCCTCATTTTCTATTTGGCAGGAGTTCCCTATGCATGTGCCACCTTGTTGAAGGGCAATGATCTGTTTCCTAATACCAGTACCAGAAAGGCAAGCACTTTTGCTCTATGCTGGTAAGCAGCACACATGTGTGCCACTTTGCAAAAGCTGATCAGATGCCCAGTAGGCCTTTCTCTCTTGAGTGAATGACACAAAAAATAAGAAAGAAGAATTCTTTCTTCTTCAGAAGAGACCATATCCCAGAGCCTCAGAAGATCTAGCTTTACTCTTTCTGTTAAAAGATAGTCATTGTGCTTCGAGTTTTTTGGTTCTAAGCAGCTCTTGTAGTATCCGGCATGGTTCCCAGTTTACCATTAAAGCTGTGGCCCTCCCTATCCATTTAATAATTCTTCATTTTCATATAAGCAAGTCAGAATTAGTTTCTGCCTCTGATAGCCAATCGTACTGTAGACAATGCAAATGCTGAGAATGGATTCTGTTTTAAACTTGCCATCTAAGACTTCTTTTCAAAAAACATTTTTAAAACTATCAAATTGGTAGTTTTACATAAAAAGAGCTACAGCATTGAATAACAATAATACCTTTATTGCTAGACAAGTTCTCTCAGCATAGTAAGAGAATAAGATAAGGTCTATGGTTTTAAAACTAGTAGGGAGTTGAAAATTGGCTCTCCTTGTAATTGGAATTTTGAAATCTATACAACATTTGCCTTTTCTAAAAATCACTACTATAAATGTTCTCAACAGACGTAGCAAATGACACTGTAGTAATATGAATATATTTTTATTACCCTGGGGGAAGGACTACTGGCTCTTGTAGTTCAGAAGAGGAGAGAGTGAAAGGTGCACAGCAGAGTTTGGAAGAAGTCCCATCCTGGCAAATGAGTTCATGAAGATGGCTGGATGCATGGCAGGTATGGGGAAATTAACAAAATAGTTCCAGTCAGCCTCTCTTGCCCCACTCATGCCCTCTCACCCCATGTTCTGTAAACAATGACTCTGCATGGTTGTGTAACAGCTGCGATCACTTGTAGCACTGCACGTGTGCACCATGAGGTACTCACTTGGTCACAGGGTACTTTGTGCAGGATAGAGAGGCTGTGCCAGCCAGCAGAGAATAAACATGTCTGTAGTTCCTGTGGCTCCTCAAGTCTCCTTAGAGCATTTTAGCTTGTGCCTTGCCTACCCTAGGTTCAGGGAACAGTGTGAACAGCAAGACAACTGTCATCAGGAACGGGATCAGCAAGACAACAGGGCAAACTAAAATAAAAGTCATTCACCATCTTCGTGGATATTGTCCTTAAGCAGAGCTCAAAGATAACTGAGCCACTTAGATGCATTTTCCCTAGGATGAAGTTGCATCACTAAGGATTCCAGGCCAAGAACAGAGTGGAAGAGAAAATCCTATTGCTTCGGCCAGAGAATTTCAAAGAAGACCAAGCCCTCCCACTTGTCACCTAAGAGAATGTGACCATGTTGGAAAGCAACACATGTAGACAATATTGGATGGGCTTTTCTCCAAGGAGCAAAGCACATAGGAAAACAACTATGGAATGTAAATGAAGAGAACTGACCATGAAACTCTAACTTGGAACAATTTACTGAGTGTTAATTGGTTTAAAAAATGTGTTTAGAGAGTTCAGATTTGCAAAAGTAGTTATCAACATGGAAAGTGCCATTTCAGCCAACAGTTAAAACTACTTAATTAAGAAGGTGGATTTCTCAGGTGTCTCAGTGGTAAAGAATCCTCCTGCCAATGCAGGAGACATGATTTGATTCCTGGGTTGACAAGATCCCCTGGAGTAGGAAATGGCAACCCACTTCAGAGTTTTTGCCTGAAACGTCCTATGGACAGAGAAGCTTGGTGAGCTCCATGGGACCCCATGAGTCCATGTGACTGCAAAGAGTCAGAGATAACTGAGCATAAACACAATTAGGAAGATAAAATTTCCTTTGATAAAATTTTAAGAAAACTGGTTCAAAACATAGTTTTTTGTAACATATCTGAATGTCCTACCTGAGTTAGATGCTTGGATCATGCGTCAAAAAAGTTAAAAGGCTAAACATTCTATCAGTACAAGGATCTACTGTGATTCTAGAGTGTGTTTACTAAGAATAGGAAAAGTATAATTAACTGCAGTGTTACTATAAAGTACCTTGATATCTAAATCACTAATCTTTGTGCTCAAGTTGTATGTAAAGACTTGGCCATGTTACAAATAATATGTCTGAATCCTATCCAATATTTCCAACTGCCTGCTTGATATCTTCATTTGACTATCTGATAATAACCTGAGCTTAATATGTACCAAACCGTGTAAATTACTCTTATAGTCTTTCCCATCTTAATTAGCAACCGTTTCAGTCCTCAGGTCAAAATATCTTGCTATCATTCTTGATGTCTTTCTCATACCCCATATATTGTTCATGAGACAATCGCATCAGCTCTATATCTGAAATATATTCCAGGTTTGACTACCTCTAACTACTCCCACTGGGCCTCCCAGATGGCTCAGTGGTAAAGAATCCACCTGCCAATGCAGGAGACACTGGTTCAATCCCTGAGTCAGAAAGATCCTCTGGAGAAGGAAATGGCAACCCAGTTCAGTATTCTTGCCTGGGAAACCCCATAGACAGAGGAGCCTGCCAGGCTTTAGTCCATGTCTAACTGAAGAGTTAGACATGACTTAGCAACAGAACAACAACAACAACAAAAAACTAACTTACTATTGAGCTGATATATTTCACCTACAAGGTTATTCCAACTACATTCAAAATCATGTGGCATACACAGATTGAAACATAGGGTATTTTTGCACAAATTGTTACTAAAACCACTAAAAATCATAATACCTCCCAATACAATGGATAGGTCTGTTCTAATATGAGGAATTATCCTACATTTTAAGTTGTCATGAGCTACAGAAAAGTATTTTCTAGAAATTTTTGAAATAGCATTGGAAAAATTCAACTTACTATGTAGTGAAAATTTTAAAGTGAATTCTGGATATAAATGAGGAAAAGCATAATAAAATACTTTTAAGTTACTCCAGTCAAAGTTCTTGGTCAGGAATTCTGTATCATGAAACAAAATTATGTTATTAAAGGGAAGGCCCAATCAAAAGACTCATGAAACTTTATTCAGTGCATACCTATAAACACATCCACATGTAGAAATTATTTTGTTTGCATAAGACTCTGAAAACCCAAGATGATTATGAAGAAATAATAGCTGACTCTGTAAAATTCAGAATTACTTTGAAATACCTTTATCAATAATTATATTGGTAAAAAGTTAATTAAGACTATCTTGTGGGTTTTTTTTGTTTGTTTTCTGAAAGAAATTTCTTGGCTAAGTCTCCTTAGTGGGTAAAATATGAAGAGGCAATGGCATCTCTGGATGGAATTCTCAAAGAAACCTTCCAAATGGCAGGATTATAGAAGAGATTTAAAAAACATGTGGAGAACTGGAATCAGAGATTTGTGATAACAATGCTATCTCCTTTTATGTTTCTAAAAGCTTTGAAAGAGAACATAATGGATGTACTATAGGATATATAAACTGTAAACGATGTAAGGTTCTATAGAGAATATCAAACAATGGGCTTTACAAGTAAAAAGCACAAGTAACATACAAGCAAAATGGAAGATACTAATGGATAAACAATGATATATTACTGCAATTTTATCTGCCATGATTCTTTAAAGTATTTTCTTATCAATACCGTAGATTTGCACACTCTCTAAAAGATGTATTAAAAACTTTAAGAAGATACAGAGAAGATATTGAGATTTTTAAGCAAGAAATATACAGTACTCCAAAAGAGAGCAACTCCCACTTTTTCAAGCATGCATCACTTGTCCTTGTTGTCACCATATACAAACCTCCTAGCTACAAAAACAAACTTCAGAGACCTCCAATTTGTTCAACTTGCTGTGGATTGAGTCCAATGAGCAACAATAGCACTCAAATAGATAAATTTTTACGGAGGGAACCACACAATCAGGACTACTCGTTTTCCTGTAAAACTAGTTTCAGGAAATTTCAAATGGGCATTTACAGATGTCATCAATCCTATTATACTTTCCAAGTAAATTCTGTTTTCTCCTCTCTTTTGTGCTTATTTCACATATTTTCCTTACTCCTATGTATAGCATTCAGGTTATGATAGCAGTTTCTATGTGCTAGTAAAGCTGGAAAACAATTGGATCACTCACACTTTGCAGGTGGAAGTGGAAATGTAATTGATCCAAAATTATTTGGCTGTATGTACTAAAGCAATTCTACTTCATGGCACATTCCCAAGGAAAAAAAATATATATATATATGTACCAAAACACATGTGTAAGAACAATCATAGCTGTTTTATTCAAAATGGCCAAAGACGGAAAAGCAACCCAAATATCCATCAATAGCAAAGTAGAAAAATATGTGGTGTATTTACACAATGGACTTCCACATAGCCATGGGAAAGAACAATAGGCTGATGCATTCAACTGCATGGATGAAAGCCAGATGCATAAGAGTATACCATTGGATTCCATTTCTACAAAGATTCCAAGATCAACAAGAACTTGTCAGTGGTAATGTAAGTCAGAATAGTGATAGAAGTCTGAGCGACTGGGTAGTGATTAGGAAAGGGAACATGGAATCCTCAAAGGGTGCTAGAATTACTCTATTTTTTAATTTGTGTGATGGTTGGTAAAAGGACATGTTTACATGTGAAAAGTCATTAAACTGTATATTGTTAATGGCACACTTTTGTACTTTGCTTTCTATATTAAAAAAAACATTTTATATGGAAATAAATATAGATTCACAAGTTGCAAAAAATGGAAATCATATGCTTCTTTTACCCAGCCTTTCTCAAAGTGAACATATTACACAACTATATTAGAATACCAAAAGCAAGACATTGAGATGACTACGAATGGTAGAACTTATTCAAATGTCATAGGTTACACAAACACTCTTTTATGTACATGTCAGTGCATTTCAGTAATGTGTAGCCTTATGAAACTACCATCATAACCAAGATACTCAACTTGATTACCTTGCCCTAGCCTTTAACAGCCACATTCTCCCTTCTCTCCCCCATTCTTCAGTTCAGTTCAGTCACTCAGTCGTGTCCAACTCTTTGTAACCCCATGAATCGCAGCACACCAGGCCTCCCTGTCCATCACCAACTCCCGGAGTTTACTCAGACTCTAATTCATCGAGTCAGTGATGCCATCCAGCCATCTCAACCTCTGTCATCCCCTTCTCCTCCTGCCCCCAATCCCTCCCAGCATCAGAGTCTTTTCCAATGAGTCAACTCTTCGCATGAGGTGGCCAAAGTATTGGAGTTTCAGTCTCAGCATCAGTCCCTCCAATGAACACCCAGGACTGGTCTCCTTTAGGATGGACTGGTTGGATCTCCTTGCAGTCCAAGGGACTCACAAGAGCACCACAGTTAAAAAACTTCAGTTCTTCAGCACTCAGCTTTCTTCACAGTCCAATTCTCACATCCATACATGACCACTGGAAAAACCATAGCTTTGACTAGATGGACCTTTCTTGGCAAAGTAATGTCTCTGCTTTTGAATATGCTATCTAGGTTGGTCATAACTTTCTTTCCAAGGAGTAAGCGTCTTTTAATTTCATGGCTGCAATCACCATCTGCAGTGATTTTGGAGCCCCAAAAATAAAGTCTGACACTGTTTCCACTGTTTCCCCATCATTTCCCATGAAGTGATGGGACCAGATGCCATGATCTTAATTTTCTGAATGTTGAGCTTTAAGCCAACTTTTTCACTCTCCTCTTTCACTTTCATCAAGAGGCTTTTTAGTTCCTCTTCACTTTCTGCCATAATGGTGATGTCATCTGCATATATGAGGTTATTGATATTTCTCCTGGCAATCTTGATTCCAGCTTGTGCTTCTTCCAGCCCAGTGTTTCTCATGATGTATTCTGCATATATGTTAAATAAGCAGGGTGACAGTATACAGCCTTGACGTACTCCTTTTCCTATTTGGAACCTGTCTGTTGTTCCATGTTCAGTTCTAACTGTTGCTTCCTGACCTGCATATAGGATTCTCAAGAGGTGGGTCAGGTGTTCTGGTATTCCCATCTCTTTCAGAATTTTCCACAGTTTATTGTGATCCACACAGTCAAAGGCTTTGGCATAGTCAATAAAGCAGAAATAGATGTTTTTCTGGAACTCTCTTGCTTTTTTGATGATCCAGATGATGTTGGCAATTTGATCTCTAGTTCCTCTGCCTTTTCTAAAACTAGCTTGAACATCAGGAAGTTCACGGTTCACATATTGCTGGAGCCTGGCTTGGAGAATTTTGAGCATTACTTTACTAGCGTGTGAGATGAGTACAGTTGTGCTGTAGTTTGAGCATTCTTTGGCATTGCCTTTCTTTGGGATTAGAATGAAAACTGACCTTTTCCAGTCCTGTGGCCACTGCTGAGTTTTCCAAATCTGCTGGCATATTGAATGCAACACTTTCACAGCATCATCTTTCAGGATTTGAAATAGCTCAACTGGAATTCCATCACCTCCACTAGCTTTGTTCATAGTGATACTTTCCAAGGCCCACTTGACTTTACATTCCAGGATGTCTGGCCCTAGGTGAGTGATCACACCATAGTTGCTGCTGCTGCTGCTGCTGCAAAGTCAGTTAACTCTGACAAATACGAATCTGCTTTCCATTTTTCTGATTATATTATTTTTGAATGCAACTGAATGGATCATGTAGTATGTATTGATATTGTTTTTTGTTTTTAACAACTCAGCATTCCTTAAGTTTCATTCAAGTTGATGTGCATATTAATTGTTTGCTCCTTTTTTATCTCTAGTAGTATTCCATGTGTGAATATACCACAGTTTGTTTAATCCTTTACCTACTGAATGACACTTGGGTAGTTTCTAGTTTTGGCTATTATGAATAAAGCTGCTACAAACATGATTAAAAATAAGTTTTCATTTCTCTGAGATAAATGCCCAAGTGTGCAATTTCTGAGTTTTATGTTAAATACATTTTCAGCTTTGAAAGATTCCCAAACTATTCCTTAGAGATCTGAACCATCTTAATTCCCACCAGTAATGTGTGAGTGATCCACTTTCTCTGAATTCTCTTCAGCATTTGGAGTTATCATTATTTTTCCCTCTTACCCATTCTGATAGGGGTGATATCTTATAATTTTTATGTGAATTTCTGTAATGGGTAATGATTTTGAACATATATTCCTGTGCTTATTTGTTATCTGTATATCTTCTTTGTGGATATTTTATGTACTTTGTACTTCAAAACAAATGTAAAAAACAAAGAAAAAATAATCCCCCTTACAAAATGAAAAGTTTTCAGGCTCTGGAGGCAGACTCCTTTAATACAAACACTAGCTTTGCCACTTATCAGCAGTGTTACTTTAGGCAACTTTCTTATTCATATGTCTAATAGGGATGTTGTGGGTATTTAGCATATTCATGTATTTAAAGAATTTAAAACAGCACCTAAGAGATTGTCAGGACAAATACAGAAAGTGATGTGTAAAGGTGCAAGGACTTTCTCCACTATCCCATTCTCTATGTCCATAATTTGCCTGGCATTTAAAATAGAAACCCTCTGTTCTCAAATGATTAGAAACAGTCCTTGGTAGATTAATTTTTAAGTCTATCAAGATTGGAAACACACAGATTTTATATATATATGTGTGTGTGTGTGTGTGTATATATAAAAAAGGTACATTCATTCATCTTCTTTTAATGCATGGGTAAGTCTTTGGGTGAAGATCCAATGATTGGAGTTCTCAGTCTTTGTGCATAAATCACACTCATAAAACATCATCTGTGATTACCAGACTGGTAAAGATGAACAAGCAATTAAATATAGACACTTGTAAAGCCCTCTGGATGTAGGCTGGTTTAAGATTTTTACAATATTTTCCTCTAAATTGTATAATTCTCTGATCAAAGTCAATTTAACATTTTTTAGCAACTCACCTTAATATTGGTAATATTTCCAAAATTTTAACTGAGTTTATGTAGAAATAATAACTTTGTTCCATTTGTCACTATTTCTCATTAGTCTTTTTTGTGATAATAATTGGTTTACTGTGACATTAATTAAATCATATAATTGTGATAGCAAATACAGTTGCCATAACAGATTTGGACACAACATTGTGAAGGTTATGCTAATACATTCTTTCCCAGCTCTACTGACCATTTAACCTCTAGGTAAATAAACTGAGAACAATCCTGAAATTTCTTGTCTTATTAAATTTAGAATTTGGGTAATTAAATTTTGTACTCAGTCACAAGCAAAAAAAGTAAAAACCTATATTTGGTCACCATCAAGATTTGGTCATCATTCAGGTTTTTTATATGAATTTGTGAAAAATAAGTTTTTTCAAAATAATAATTTGTCTGTTTTAAAACTATTGTGAACATATTTGTTTCTTTTATTTTCCCAGAACCTCAGAGGATAGCTGAGGCTTTAAATTTAGTTGGAAAATTGAAACTGAGAGGTGAAACATTAACAAATGTATTCAGAAGAATCACAGATACATGATGATATACTGATACAACTAAATATTTTAAATAATTAGTTTTCAATAAGTTATATTTATAAATTAATCTTATGATATGAATAATTTTCTGAAAAATCAGTGAAAATTAATACATCGCTCATTTGTACCATAAATAGGAATTCTGCCAATCTGCCAACTGTAAAAACACAGATTTTGCTACACAAGTATTAGGCAAGAGATCAGCACAAGAATATTATGCTATATACTGTGTAAAACTCCCTGCATTGTTCTTTTGGATTTATATATTATGAATTATTTTGCTTAAAACCCAAATTAGTAATGAGAAAGACTTACTTATGAACAGATTTCTCCCAGAAATCCTTTTACTTATATTGGTATGATAAGGACTAAAACTTCAGGAAATTATGGAAAGGGTTCTTTTAGATACATTTTAATACATGTTAGTTACACACTTAACAAGGTTTAAAGTTGCAGTATTATTTTTAAATTTTAAAAAAGTATATTTTTGTGTAAATCCCAGAATTATTTTTGTGGGGTGGTAGTGATGATTGGAGTGTATAACAGAGTTTCCAACCATTTGGAAGGGATTAGATTTAATCTGTAGCAGATTGTTTGGTATTTGCAACTCTATCTTTGAAATCATCTCATTACAAGTTAATGTAGTACATACCTCATTAAAGAAATATTACAAAATGTAAGCTTTCCTATTTATACTAGGCTAAAGAATAGTCAACTCTAATACCCCAAATATTCTTGAACTATTTGTATTTTTGAGGAAATTATAAATCATATGACAAAGAAATATTTTAAAATTTCTCTAAAAGTTATTTCAAGTTAAAAAGTTAAATAATGAATTAGATCAATTTCTTGCCAGCTTGATAAATACAAAGAGAACATTTTATTTAAAAACCAATTAATTATGGCGTGTCATTGAAATATAGTTTGGAGAAGGAAGAACCATGCTGTGACTAAAATTTAATGCTTTTTCCTTTAAGTACTTAAATTCCCTGAACAGCTTGAAAACTGACTGATTCATAATGAAATCTTTAGACATGAATCTTTAATTTACAAGAATATATGTGTACATTTTAAACTGTATTCTGATAAAAATTCTCTGAACATACCTTTAGTTGAAAAACTAAATATAATTACGTCTTCAGAGAATTAATGTCGGCAAATAACATCTGAGACCTCAAGCTAGGCATCTTAAAGTTTTGTCACAATGAGACTGTGTCAACACAGTAGATAGAATTATAATAATTCCCTTAGGACTAACAGTATGAACTAATGTTAAAATGGAAATTTGAAACATTTAATACTAGAAAGATGGTTATTGGTGAGCTATTTCAAAGTCTGCATTTAAAAAAAAAATGGTAAGTATGGAGAGCTTAAGAAATTTTCACAAGGTAAAAAAAAAAAAAAAAAAATAGCGGTAAAGAATCTGCCTGAAATGCAGGAGATGTGGAGATGTGGGTTGGATCTCTGGGTCAGGAGGATCCCGTGGAGGAGGAAATGGCAACCCACTCCAGTAATCTTGCCCAGAAAATCCATGGACAGAGGAGCCTGGCAGGCTACGGTTAATGGGGTTGCAAAAGAGTTGAACACGATTGAGCAACTAAACAAAAAAGTAGCTAAGAACAGTTTCTTGAGTCCTGGTTAAATGCTTTTTAACTTTGCCACCCCAATTACTAGACAATGAATTAGAAAAACAAGAAAATCTTCAAATCTGTCACAAATTTTCCTTTGGGTCCATAAGCTGCAAAATTCATTTCCCAGAGTAACCTAACTCTGCATGAATATTTCAAGTAATTGATAGTACATCCAAAAGAGAGTCAGCTAGGACAAAAGGCTGAGTGGGCTTCGGTATCCTCGAACCATAACTACCCAAGCTGCCTGCACTGCTTATTTTCCTTTTCCATTGTAAAGCAATGACTCAAATGAATGCGGAAGCAGGTGATGGAAAAACCAAATATTTTAAAATCATATTGTCATACAGATAACTTCTAGCTTCTCTTGCTATTGATGTTTTAAGCATGTTTTCAAAGTTTGCACCCAACTCTACTCAGTCTAAACTTTTATGTTGGGTTGAATTGAGATAGTTTAAATTTATTCTTAAGAAATCAAACAATACAGACACAGTTGAAAACATCTATACATCTTTCAATGCAATTTTCCAGTCTCCCATCTTGAAATGTAGCCATCAGAGTGAATGTAGTGTTTTATCATGTACATGACTATTCATATTATATTTTTACCATACTTCTCTTAGGTAAAAAATTCATGGTATTGGTCAAAATGTTTAGATAGTGTTTTGAATTGCTATTTTTAATGGACCTATTTTTTTTAGTTTTATATTTATTGAAAAATTTTCTGGCTTATGTTTTACTTCATCAAAACAAATAAGCTATAATTCCTTTATTTATAGTTTAGCTAGACATGTAGGATGTTTCTGATTTTACTCTTACATATGATGCTAAAAGAAAATATGTATATGTTTTATGAGGTATATTTTTAAGAGTTTCCATAGTGTATAAGGCAAGAAGTTGAAATTCTGGATTTTAAGATATATACCAATCTTACTGGATGTTTTCAAGTTCCTCTTTGAAGTGGCTGCACCAATTTGTACTCGCACCGTGAGTACTGTATGCAAGGATTCTATGCTACCATTCCATTTTGCATATTTAAAACAGTTTTATCAGTCTGTAATTTTTATTTTTTTCATTAAAAAAATGGGCAGAAGACTTAAGTAAACATTTATCCAAAGGAAATATACAGATGGCCAAAAAGTACATGAAAAGATGCTTGATATTACTAATTATTACAGAAACACTAATCAAAATTGCATTCAGGTTATCACCTCATAGCAGTCAGAAAAGCCATTCTGGAGAGGGTATGGAGAAAAAAGGACCATCCTACACTGTTGGTGGGAATATAAGCCAGTGCAGCAATCACTACAGAGAACAGTATGTAGCTTCCTTAAAAAACTGAAGATAGAGTTACCATAGGATTCTGCAATCCCACTCTTGGGCATATATCCAGGGAAAACTATAATTTGAAGAGATGTATGCAGCCCAATGTTCACAGTAGCACTATTTACAATAGCCAAGACATGGAAGAAATCTAAATGTTCACAGATAGTTAAATGAGTAAAGAAGATGTGGTTGGGGTGTGTGTGTGTGTGTGTGTGTGTGTGTGTGTGTGATCAGTGTGTGCTGCATGCTAGTCATGTCTGACTCTTTGTGACACCATAGACTGGGGTCCTCCAGGCTCCTCCATCCATGGGATTTTTCCCGGCAAGATTACTGGAGTAAGTTGCCATTTCCTTTTCCAGGGGATCTTCCCAAACCAAGGATCAAAACTGAATCTCTTTCACCTGCTGCATTGCACACAGATTCTTTATTGAGTAATGGAATTACTCAATATTACTCAGCCATAATAATGAAATAATGCCATTTGCAGCAACGTGGATGGACTTAGAGATTATAATACTAAGTGAAGTCAGAGAAAGAAAAACATATAATATTATTTATATGTGGAATTATAAAAAATTGTATAAATGAACTTTTTTACAGGATGGAAATAGACTCACAGACATTGAAAACAAATTTATAGTTACCATAGGGAAGAGTGGGAGCAGGGGGAGACAAATTAGGAGTTTAGTATTAACATATACACATTAATATATATAAAATAGATAAACAAGGACCTACTGTACAGTACAGGGAACTATATTAGAAATATATCCAATATCTTATAATAATCTATAATGGAAAAGAATCTGAAAAGAAGAATACATATAACTGGATCACTTGGCTGTACATCTTAGACTAAGATGACATTGCAAATTAACTGTATGTCAATAAAAAATGGTTAAAAAACTATTAGGAAACAAAAAATATATATATATTAATTTGCATTTCTATGATTGCTAATGAAATTAAACAACTATTTACATGTTTATTGGCTATTTAGGTTTCTTATTTTGTAAATTGTTCACTTTTTTTTCCTTTTCATTCTGTTCTTGTTTTCATAATCATTTGTAGGTTTCTTCACATTTCATAGACCCAAATTCTTTGTGGGGAATATATATACATACACACACACACATACTTATATATGTTTGAGATACATACACATATATGATGAAATACGGTCCACTGGAGGAGGGAATGCAAACCATTTCAGTATTCTTGCGTTGAGAATCCCAAGAACATTGTTTATAGTATCCTTGTTAAACAAAATATTTAAAATTTAATGCTTCTATTTGGCCTCTGATTTACACATTTAATGTCTTGTTTAAGAAAATTCTCCTTCCCTAAGGTCCGTCTAGTCAAGGCTATGGTTTTTCCAGCGGTCATGTATGGATGTGAGAGTTGGACTGTGAACAAAGCTGAGCGCTGAAGAATTGATGCTTTTGAACTTGGTGTTGAAGAAGACTCTTGAGAGTCCCTTGGACTGCAAGAAGATCCAACCAGTCCATCCTAAAGGAGATCAGCCCTGGGATTTCTTTGGAAGGAATGATGCTAAAGCTGAAACTCCAGTACTTTTGCCACCTCATGTGAAGAGTTGACTCATTGGAAAAGACTCTGATGCTGGGAGGATTTGGGGGCAGGAGGAGAAGGGGACGACAGAGGATGAGATGGCTGGATGGCATCGCCAACTCGATGGATGCGAGTTTGAGTGAACTCCGGGTGTTGGTGATGGACAGGGAGGCCTGGCGTGCTGCGATTCATGGCGTTGCAAAGAGTCGGACAGGACTGAGCTACTGAACTGAAGGTCATTGTTATACATTCTTATTTTGTTTTAAAGAGTTGCAAATGTTTGTGCTTTGGTCTCTAATCTACCTGAAAATTATTTTTGTATGTATTTATTAAATAGATCTTCCTTTTCCACTATCTGTAATTTCTCAGAGGAGGAACTATATTTGTATTAGCTTTCATTTTCTAGAATTTTATATAAATGAAATCATACAGTGGGTACTATTGTTTGCATAGCTTTTAAATGTTAGCATAATGCTTTTGATATTTGATATTGAAAATGTCACAATTTGATATTCATCCAGGCTATCGAGCACATCAATATTTTATTCCTTTTTATTTCTGAGTAGTATTCCACTGCATGGACATATCACAGTTTGTTTATACATTCACTTACCAATGGATATTTGAACTGTTTTCAGTTGAAGTTACTACACATAATCTGCTATGAACAAACTGGGAAAAAATGTTGGGAAGAAATGTTTAAATACTCTTGGATAAACACCTGAGAGTGGAATGCCTGGGTTATATGGTAGTTGTTTTACTTTTTATGAAACTTCCAAATTATTTGCCACATAGGTTATACTATTTTATATTCCTGCTAGCAGTGTATGCGGAGAAGGCAATGGCACCCCATTCCAGTACTCTTGCCTGGAGCCCATGGACAGAGGAGCCTGGTGGGCTGCAGTCCATGGGGTGGCTAAGAGTCGGACATGACTGAGCGACTTCACTTTCACTTTTCACTTTTTATGCATTGGAGAAGGAAATGGCAACCCACTCCAGTGTTCTTGCCTGGAGAATCCCAGGGACGGGGAGCCTGGTGGGCTGCCGTCTATGGGGTCGCACAGAGTCAGACACGACTGAAGCGACTTAGCAGCAGCAGCAGCAGCAGCAGCAGTGTATGAGAATTACAGTTCCTCCATATCTTTGTCAATATTTAGTGTGTTGGGGGTTCCTTTTTGTGTCATTTTCTCAGCTTAGTTGTATAAATTCAAACATCAAACTGACATAAGAAGAGGCAAAAGGTTAGACATTCCTAGAAGACACTTGACCTTTCCTAACCAGAGCAAAAGCCTTCCTTACTGTCTTCCTAAACAGGTATGTGGACTTTAGGTGAAGGCCCCATTTTTTAAATTCCTAACTTTCATGGACCAAAAGACTCATCTCCTAGACCTGCATGGGGAACCAGAATATTGAGGCAAGCAAATCAACCCTGCTTCTCATCTCCCTTCCCAACTAGGTCCAATTTCCGTTTTCCCTCCAATTCCCATAGTCTCTACTGGAGTATTTCCCTCTTTAATTTTGTTCTTGGAAAAACTGTACCTGACTCATTTATTAACATTCATTTATACATATTTACTATTCTGAGTCACTCTACAGGAAAACAAAACTCCTAGCCAACTGAAAAAAATATATTCTCCCACATCTGCTTTGTCATAAGCCAAACAATTAGATTAAATTTGAAATTTAAAAGAAAATAAAAGCTTTGGAGCACCACTATTCATAAAGGCCAAGAGGTGAAAGCAGCTTAAATGTCCACGGACAGATGAATAAATAAACAAAATGTGATATATACACAACACAAAATATCATTTAACCTTACAAAAAAAAGCGGGGGCGGGGGAGCGGATCTTGCCACATGGTGCAATGTGGATGATCCTTGAGGATATTGTGCTAAATGAAATAAGCAATAGGCACAAATATTATATGATTCCTCTCACATAGGGAACAAAGTAATCAAACTCATAGAAATAGAAAGTAGAATGGACATTGCTAGGGCCTGGGGAGAAGGTGAAAGGAGAAAATGTTGCTTAATGAGTAGAGAATTTCAAATTTACAAGATGAAAAAGTTCTGGAGATATCTTTCACAATAATGTGAATATACTTTATGCTACCAAACTGTACTCTTAAAAGGTTGTTTTTCTAATGTGATGTGTTTTTAACCACAATAAAAATAAATAACAGCTTCGGGTAGTTTTCCACCAGTTTGAAGAAATGTGTTCCTGTTTCTTCTGAAATAGGAAGATTACTAACCTTTCCCACAAATATTGGCATGCATATTTATTGAAGCTTTTGAGCAATACCAACAACAATAGCTCCACTGTGATTGATTTCTGAATACTGAATGAGGCAAAGAGAATTTTAAAAGATTTGGACTCACTGTAACCTCTACTCACTGAAGTTCAGATTCCATTGCTCAAAGGGCAGATGAGTTCCTACTTACCAGATGTCAGCCCAAGCATGGGATTTCTCTCTCTCTCTTTTTTTTTTAAGCTTAAAGGTAACTCCCTCTAAATTTTCTTTATCAGCAATGAAGCTCAAAGGAAATGGCTCTCTGTAAACTATGATAGTTTCTTTATATGGGATAGTTGTATATATTCAAATCTGATTATCTCAAAACTTATCTGTAAAAAGTAGTTAACTTTAGTTCACAATTCTTTTCAAAGCAGGAATAATACAAATAGCTTTATCAGAAATACGCACAGAATATTAAAAGATGAATATTATTTCAGAAATTTTATGACCAATACCAAGATAGGTGGTCATGAATATCCAATTAATCATTTCAGGCTGTCTTTGTGAAGGCAGTTATATAGCCTTCTCCATGAACTTCTAATTATGAGGCGTAGATATTTTCTGAGGTAAGTAGAAAGAGAAAAGCCCATTAAAAACCTTTTAGTATATTTAGTAACTCTATTCTTTGATTCACTTCACAGAGTATATCTTCTGAATAGTCTTTTTTTTTTTTAATAAGTCTGAATTTGTGTTTCTATGTTCCTGTTAAAGTCTGCTCAGCAGGATAGAGTTCTGAGTTAAAATTTTAAAAAGAGAGAAAAAATATTCTTGTCAGCAAAATTCTTTCCACAAACAACTTTTAGGAATCTGGTACAAGCTGTTAGAGTATTAAACTACATAGCTTTTTCTCTTGAGAACTTTTAAGAATAGCTTTAACTCATTTCAGGAAGAGGGATATCAAAGCAGTGAAATGTTTCTGCATCACCTCCCTTGGACCTTCAGTTTACTTCTGAATTTCTGTTAATACTTATAATTTGCAATAATTCTCTGTCATTATTCTAAGAAGTAATGCTCTCTGAGTTTTTAGAAGTAGCTGGAAACAGGAAATTTAATATTGTATTTATAACATAAAATTATTAAAATGTTTCCTAAGAGTATAAAATTTAAAGAATACCAAAGTTTTTAAAAATCATTTTCCTTATAATAAATCAAAAGGTTTTAAGTACAGCTTTTAGATTTTTTTTTCCTGCATCTGATTTTACATACACTCTAGATGGCAGAGTGGTTTCAACTTTATTTATTTATTTTACTATTTTTAAAAGTCTATCAGATTAAAAATTATTTATTAAAGATAAAATTATTTTTTATTTTATATTGGAGTAGACTTGATTAACAATCATGTGTTAGTTACAAGTGATTCAGAAATACCCACACAAGTACCCATATTTTTCATATTCTATCCCCATTTAGGTTATTACAGAATATTAGCTGACTTCCCTGTGCTATACAGTAGGTCCTTGTTGCTTAACTTACAGGTAATCTTAATGTTATGTCTTTTATTTTATTAGATAGAAGATACTGGAAGAGCAGGCCCAGAATTGTAGTGAACCTCATATGGCACTAAATAAATTGAACTACCACAGATTGCTTTAACATAAAATTATCCTCAAAATGATTTTCAAAATTTCCCTATATGGAGTATATGGGGCAGCAGGATGAGACAGGAAAAAAAAAAAAACAAACTGAATCTGAAGCCAGAAGGTCTGTGTTCATTTGTCAGCTTCCCTATAAAAGTCTCTCTACCTTGGACTTACCTCTTTCTTTCCTATGGAATAGATTTAAAAATTGCCCTGCCATGTTATCAGACTGTTAACAAAATCAAATAAGAATATAAATAAAAGCAAATTAAAACCATAGCATTTTTAGAAACTCAAAGTCATTCTATACCCTGGCTTTATTGTACTTACAATGAACTTAGAATCACAGATTTCTAGCTCTAGAATGGAACAGAGAACATTTTCTAATTTCAGGTTTCCTAAAAATTTTTACGTCATAGAACTTACTGGAAACTTGATGAAAGTTCTAGATATTATACCAAGAAAAATACATACATCCATAGGCAAGCAAAATATTAAATGTAACTTCATGCATTACATGCATCCCAGGTATGAATATTTGATCAATTTCAATGCTCTATTCTGTAGAGTATTGAGATGTAGAGAAATGAAGAGATATAATTGAGGTCAGAAATTTTATGGCCGAGATGATTCTAGAAGGCAAGCCTGCTGACTCACTGTACAGTAACCTATTTTCCTAAACAAGGCAAGTGTGTTTCACGGAGTTCTGTCCATTTCAGAGACACCTTAGGAGAAAACATAAGACAGAACTCTTCTAGTCTTATTTTATTTAAAACTTATTTAAAACTTCTTTTATTTGTTTTCTACATTGGAATTCAACATTTCTATCATGAAAAATAAAAATGTTTGGAAACTATTGCTACAGAAGGATAACAAAACATTGATATGGAGTGAGAAAATTAAAGTGATTTCATACTTATTATTCTGTTTTCATTAATGCCCTTCCTGGAAGAAAATTGTAGCCCCCAGAAATAGGAAGTTCTTTAAAAAACCATATAGCATCTGGCAGCCCAGGTGTGAGTAGCTCTAAAAATATCAGGGAAAATAAATTCAAAATCTTAAAATTCTCCAAATGAATCCTGTGTTATTCCACTGAAGAATTCTACCAAATGTTTAAAGAATTAATACCAATATACATAATCTCGTGAAGAAAATGCAAAAGGGGTAATTTCTCAATTTGTTTTATGAAGCCAGTATTACTCGAATAACAAAAAGAAACAAAGGCAGTACCAAAACATGAAAAACTACAAACTAATATCTCTCATGAGCATAGTTGTAAAGCTCCTTAACCAAATAATAGTAAGTGAAATTGAGTAGTATATAAAAAGAATTATACTTGATGAAAAGTGAGATTAATCCAGGGATGCAAAGCTTGCTTAATATTCAAAAACCAATCAACGTAATCTACCATATTAACAAGTCAAAGGAGAAAAAAACACACTCTCCTTACAAACTGATACAAAAAGCATTTGATAATATTTAATACCTGGCCATGATAGAAATTCACAGCAAATTAGAGGCAAACTTCCTAAACTACAAAAAAACTACATCTTACATCATATGTAGTAGTAAAAAACTGAATGCTTTTCCCCTAAGATCTAGAACATGGTAAAATATCTAGTCTTATTTGACATATTACTAGAGATTCTTGACCATTCAAGAGGTGGAAATAAAAGGAAGTAAAGGCATAAAGATCATAAAAGAAGACATGAACTGTCCTTATTTGCAGATGACATAATTGTTTATATAGAAAATCATAAGAACTCTATGAAAACACTCCTAGAAAGAATGCCTGATTTCATAAAGATCACAAAATACAAAATCAATATAACAAAGTTAATTTTATTTCCAAAATGACCAATAAATACATGGAAACCAAAATTTAAATTATGATACCATTTATAACCATTTGAAATCTACTAAAGGTCATAAAAGACAAGTCTAATGCTAACATGATACTCAATGGGGAAAAGATGAAATCTTTCCTCTAACATCAAGATAAGACAAGGATGCTAACTCTCTCTACTTTCATTCAACATAGTATTGGAAGTCCCAGAAAAATCAATGAAGCAATAAAAATAAATTTAAAAACCATCCAAGTTGGAAAGGAAGAAATAAAAATGTCATCATTTGCAGGCAACATGGTACTATACATAAAATCCTTAAAGAATCCTCAAAAAAAAAAAAAGAAAAAAAACCTGTTAGAACTAAAAAAAATGCAATAAAGTTGCAGAATACAAAATAATATGAAAAAAATCTGTTGCATTTCTATGCACAAATAATAAACTACCATAAAAAGAAATCATCTCCAAATGTATCAAAAAGTATGGAATACCTAGAAATATATTTAATCAAAGAGATGAGAGACCTATACTGAAAATAAGACATTAATGAAAGAAACTTAATAAGACAAATAAATCAAAGGTATTCCAAGGTTATGGATTAGAAAAATCCAATATTTGTTAAATTTCCCTACTACCAAAAGAATCTAGAGATTCAATGCAATCCCAGTGAAAATTTAAATGATTCTCAAAGAAATAGAATAATTCCCCAATTTGTATGGACTCCCCCACACAAATAGTGAAAATAAACAAAGCATCATGCTCCCTGATTTCAAACTATGTTGCAAAGCTATAGTAATTAAAGTAGTATGGAATTGGTATAAAAGCAGACCCATAGATAAATGTAACACAGTAGAGAACCCAGAAATAAACCCATGTGTATATGGTTAATTAACTGATGACAAACAAGTCAAGGCTATTGAATAGGGAAATAAAAGTCTATCCAAAAATTAGTGATGAGAAAATTGGGCAGCCACATGCAAAAGAATGAAACTGGATTACTGCTTACATCGTACACAAAAATCAGCACACAATGTGTTAAGACTTGAGTGTGATACCTGAAACCATGAAACTCCTAGAAGAATATATAGGCAACACAGACTGTGGTGATTTTTTAAAAATCTGACCATAAAGTAAAAGGCATAAAGATAAATAAGTGGGTCTATGCCATAGTAGAAAGCTTTCGGCTTAGGCGGTAAAGCATCTGCATGCAATGTGGGAGACCTGGGTTCGATTCTTGGGTCTGGAAGGTCCCCTGGAGAGGGAAATGGCAATCCACTCCAGCACTCTTGCCTGGAAAAATCCCATGGATGGAGGAGCCTGATAGGCTACAGTCCATGGGGTCGCAAAGAGTCGGACACGACTGAGCGACTTCACTTTCACTTTCACTTTCTGTACAACAAAGGAAACCAGCAACAAATAAATAGCCAATATGCTAAATTGGAGAAAATATTTGCAAGTCACGTATCTAATAAGGGGGTGATATCAAAGATATACGAAATATGTATAGAACTAAATATCAAACAAAACCAATCCTCTTTTTTAAAAAATGGGAAGAATATCTGAATACACATTTTTCCAAAGAAGACATACAGAATGCCATCTGGTACATAAAAAGATGCTCAATATCACTAACCATAAGGGGAATGCAAATTAGAACCACAATGAGATATGGCCTTAACACCTATCAGAATGACTTATTAAACAGACAACAAATAATAAGAGTCAGTGAGGATGTAAATGAAAGAGAATTCTTGTGAGTTGTTGGTGGGAAAGTAAACTGTATAACCAAAAGAGAAAACATTATGATGGTTCCTCAAAAAATTCAAAATGGAACAACTATATGATCCAGCAAATTTCATGTCTGAGTATTTATTTGACAAAAATGAAAGCACTAAATCAAAAAGATATATGTAACCCTATATTCATTGCACCATTATCCACAATAGCCAAAATATGGAAACAACCTAAGGCTGTCCATCAGTGAATGAATGGATCAAAAAATATACACATATATCCACACACACAAATGGAATATTATTCTGACACACAAAAAAAACAAAATAAAATCTCACCATTTCTGACAATATGGACAGACCTTGAAGTATTACAGTAAGTGAAATAAGTCAGATAGATAAGGACAAGTGCCATGTGATTTCTTTACCATGTGGAATCTAAAGCAAAATAAAACAAAACTGAGCTCACTGATACAGAGAACAGACTGGTAGTTGCCAGAGGCAGGGAATGAGGGTACGAGAAATAGATGAATGGAGTAAATGAATAGTAAGAGCAATAGATGAATGAAGTTTAAAATACTTAGGTATTTCTAAATAAATAATGCTAAGTAAACTACATAACTATTTATGTATATCAAACCAGTCAATGCTAAAGGAAATCAACTCTGAATATTCATTGGAAGGACTGATGCTCAAGCTCCAATACTTTGGCCATCTGATGCAAGGAGCCGACTCATTGGAAAAGACCCTGATGCTGGGAAAGATAGAAGGCAGGAGGAGAAGAGGGCAACAGAAGACAAGAGGGTTGCATGGCATCACCAACTCAAGGAGTTTGAGCAAGAGATGGGAGAGAGGGTGAAGGACAAGGAACCCTGGCATGCTGTACTCCATGGGTTACAAAGAGTCGGACATGACTGAGTGACTGAACAGCAAAAAATAAATAAGCAAAAGATGTATAGAACTTGCATGCTGAAAAATAAAACATTTATTGGAAAAAAAATCAAAGAAAATCTAAATGATATGGAGATGCATAGCATGTTCATGGACTGGAACATTTAACATTTTAAAGATACTAAATTTATTTAAATTGATATATGTTCAAGACAATCTGTACCAAAATTAGAGCAAGTAGTAAGATATTTTATAGATTTAAATAAAATTATTCTAAAATCTTACAAAGGCAAAGAATGTAGAATAGATATTTTAACAAGAAAAGAATAATAAAGTTGAAAGCATCCCTCTGCACAATTTTAAGATTTTTATATAGCTAGTCTAATCAAAACAGAAGTGCTGGCAGACCAATAAGCACATAATTAATAAAATTCAGAATTTAAAATACAGATGTATATACCAGTATAGTCAACACTTTTTGTTTTTTCTGATATAGGTTAAAAAAAAAAAAGACTCTGTAGCTAAACCTCACACCTTATACAAGCTTAACTCTAAATGGATCATAGTTAAAAGTGAAACATCCAGAATAAAACATGTGAGAAAATCTTTAAAGGCTGAGGCTTGGGGATAATTTTAAAAAAAATGCAAATCATGATGTATAAAAGAAGAAAAAAACTGATAAAAGGACTTCATTAAAATTAAAAATCTTTTTCCTGCAAATGACCCTGTTAAGTAGATACAACGACTACACAATATCTGTTAATGACACATGACAAAGAATTTGTATCTAGGATTTTGAAAGCATCCTTAAAATATTACTGTAAAAAGCAAACAATATAATTGAAAAGTGAGCAAAGTACATGAGAAGACATTTCACCAAAGAGGGTATATAAATGGGAAAAAAAAGAAAAAACATGAAAAGATCTTAAACTTCAGTAGTCACTTGGAAAAGGCAAATATGAACATGATGCAATCTTGCAAAATACATATTAGAGAACTAAACCAGCAAAATAGTGATTACATAAAATTCTGGCAAAAATACAATAAAATTGAGTCCCTCATACGTTGCTTATAGGAATGTAAAATGGATTAGCCACTGTGAAAAATAGTCTGGCAGTCTCTTTGAAACATTATACTACATTTATCATATGACTCAAGAATCACACTGCTGGGCATTTTTCCCAAATAAATGAAAAATCCTGTGTATGAATGTTCACAGCTGCTATATTTGGGGTAGAAAAAAGACCTGAAAACAATCAAAATGTCTCTCAATAGGTAAATTGGTAAATACAATGTCATGTCTATATCATGGAATACTACTCAAGAATAAAGGTAACTGTTTATATAAACAGCAACTAGAGTATATTGCAAAAGCATTATACTGAGTCAAAAAGAAAATCCCCAAAGACCACATACTATATGATTCCTTCATATAATATCTACCAAATTACAAAATTATAGATGTGGAAAATGGATTGGTGCTTGGCAGGAATTAGGGATGGCTAGATGATAGAGAATAGCTATGAAAATATAGGAGTAGCATGAAGTAAATATTTATGGTTATAGCCTAGTTGATTGCACACATATTTAACAACATACTTGATTGCAGTGGTGGTTACACTACTATTCCCAAGTGATAAAGTCATTTAGAACCTCCTAAAATCAAAATGATTTCAGTTAGATTTAAGGAATGTAATATATAAAAGGAATTTAATTTCTATATACCAGCAATAAACAACTGAGAATGAAATTAAGAAAAAATAGAATCTACAATGACATTAAAAAGAACATAATTTATTTAGCAATATATTTAAAAATTCTGTTCAAGATCCCTATACTAAACCTCTCCAACATAATAGACATTAAATAAATCCTAAATAGAGATATATATCATGTTCATGGATTTGAAGACTTATTATTAAGATGTTAATGTACAACAAATTTATCTATAGATTCAATGTGATGTCTTTCAAGAAATCTGTTTTTATAGAAATTGATAAGCTGATTCTAAAAATGATAGAAAAACTAAGGACCTAAAATAGACAAAATGGTTTTGAAGAGTAACAAATTTACAGAAACTGTATTACCTGATTTTAAAACTCAACATAAAGCCATAATAATCAAGATAATGTAGGATTTGCATACAGTCATAGATAAATGAAATAGAACAGTGTTTACAGAAATGAACCAACATAGGTATGACTAATTGCATTTTTTTTGAAATGAATGCCAACATAATTCACTGAGGAAAGAACAGACTGTTCAACAAATAGTGCAGGAACAACCTAATAGTCATACGTTTAAAAACAAAACCAACAAATCAAACTAAAACTTTGATCTCTATTCATATATAAAAGTTAAATTGAGATATAATATAGATACATGCATAAAAATGAAAATACCTAAACATAAACATCTGTTAAAATGTTAACCAGGATATAAAATCAACACACAGAAATTCCTTGCATTCCTATACACTAATAATGAGAAAACATAAAGAAAAATTAAGATAACAATTCCATTCACCATTGCAACAGAAAGAATAAAATACTTAGGAATATATCTACCTAAAGAAACTAAAGACCTATATATAGAAAACTACAAAACACTGGTGAAAGAAATCAAAGAGGACACTAATAGATGGAGAAATATACCATGTTCATGGATTGGAAGAATCAATAGAGTGAAAATGAGTATACTACCCAAAGCAATTTATAGATTCAATGCAATCCCTATCAAGCTACCAACAGTATTCTTCACAGAGCTAGAACAAATAATTTCACAATTTGTATGGAAATACAAAAAACCTCAAATAGCCAAAGCGATCTTGAGAAAGAAGAATGGAACTGGAGGAATCAACCTGCCTGACTTCAGGCTCTACTACAAAGCCACAGTTATCAAGACAGTATGGTACTGGCACAAAGACAGAAATATAGATCAATGGAACAAAATAGAAAGCCCAGAGATAAATCCACGCACATATGGACACCTTATCTTTGACAAAGGAGGCAAGAATATATGATGAATTAAAGACAATGTCTTTAACAAGTGGTGCTGGGAAAACTGGTCAACCACTTGTAAAAGAATGAAACTAGAACACTTTCTAACACCATACACAAAAATAAACTCAAAATGGATTAAAGATCTCAATGTAAGACCAGAAACTATAAAACTCCTAGAGGAGAACATAGGCAAAACACTCTCCGATATACATCACAGCAGGATCCTCTATGACCCACCTCCCAGAATATTGGAAATAAAAGCAAAAATAAACAAATGGGACCTAATTAAACTTAAAAGCTTCTGCACAACAAAGGAAACTATTAGCAAGGTGAAAAGACAGCCTTCAGAATGGGAGAAAATAATAGCAAATGAAGCAACTGACAAACAACTAATCTCAAAAATATACAAGCAACTCCTACAGCTCAATTCCAGAAAAATCAATGACCCAATCAAAAAATGGGCCAAAGAACTAAACAGACATTTCTCCAAAGAAGACATACAGATGGCTAACAAACAAATGAAAAGATGCTCAACATCACTCATTATCAGAGAAATGCAAATCAAAACCGCTATGAGGTACCATTTCACGCCAGTCAGAATGGCTGCGATCCCAAAGTCTACAAGCAATAAATGCTGGAGAGGGTGTGGAGAAAAGGGAACCCTCTTACACTGTTGGTGGGAATGCAAACTAGTACAGCCACTATGGAGAACAGTGTGGAGATTCCTTAAAAAACTGGAAATAGAACTGCCTTATGATCCAGCAATCCCACTGCTGGGCATACACACTGAGGAAACCAGAATTGAAAGAGACACATGTATCCCAATATTCATCACAGCACTGTTTATAATAGCCAGGACATGGAAGCAACCTAGATGTCCATCAGCAGATGAATGGATAAGCAAGCTGTGGTACATATACACAATGGAGTATTACTCAGCCATTAAAAAGAATACATTTGAATCAGTTCTAATGAGGTGGATGAAACTGGAGCCTATTATACAGAGTGAAGTAAGCCTGAAAGAAAAACACCAATACAGTATACTAACGCATATATATGGAATTTAGAAAGATGGTAACAATAACCCTGTATACCAGACAGCAAAAGAGACATGGATGTATAGAACAGTCTTTTGGACTCTGTGGGAGAGGGAGAGGGTGGGATGATTTTGGAGAATGGCACTGAAATACGTATAATATCATGTATGAAACGAGTCGCCAGTCCAGGTTCGATGCATGATACTGGATGCTTGGGGCTGGTGCACTGGGATGACCCAGAGGGATGGTATGGGGAGGGAGGAGGGAGAAGGGTTCAGGATGGGGAACACATGTATACCTGTGGCGGATTCATTTCGATATTTGGCAAAACCAATACAATATTGTAAACAAACAAACAAACAAAACAAAACAAACAAAAACAAACAAACAAAAACAAAACAATATTGCAAAGTTTAAAAATAAAATAAAATTTAAAAAAAAGCAAAGACATCACTTTACTGACAAAGGAAAAAAAATGTTAACCATCATTAGTAACTAGAGAAATGTTAATTAAGAGCATTATGAGATACTGTCTCATACTCAAACTCTTTTTAATTTAAAAGACTGGCAATAGCAATATATGGAGGATATGGAGCCATCATAATTTGCATATATTATGTTTGTGTGAGTGTAAAATGCTATCACCACTCTGAAAAGTAAATGCTATGCTAAGTCACTTCAGTCGTTTCCGACTCTGTGCGACCCCATAGACGGCAGCCCACCAGGCTCCCCCGTCCCTGGGATTCTCCAGGCAAGAACACTGGAGTGGGCTGCCATTTCCTTCTCCAATGCATGAAAGTGAAAAGTGAAAGTGAAGTCGCTCAGTCGTGTCCAACTCTTAGCGACCCCATGGACTGCAGCCTACCAGGCTCCTCCGTCCATGGGATTTTCCAAGCAAGAGTACTGGAGTGGGGTGCCATTGCCTTCTCCAGAAAAGTAACTGACAGTTTATTAAAAACATATGTACACTCTGACCCATCAGTTTCACTCCTAAGAATAATAGAAAACATACATCCATAAAACACCAATACAAAAACATTCATAGAAAATTTAGTCATAATAAATAATAAATGCAAAACAATGATGTATCCAGTAATGGAAAAATGAAGACAATAAGTGTAACACTTTGTAACAGAATCCCACTGAGCAATTAAAAAGAATGAACCAGTGACATGCAACGATTTGGGGAAAAAAAATCTCAAAAACATTATGTTGAGTGAGTAAATACAGAAAGAAAGTAGTTCATACTGCATGATGTAAATCCATGAACTTTAAGAATAAGTAAAAATAGCAGCTGATTTTGGGTTGTGGGAAGGAACTAAAGGAAAAGGACATGAAGAAATTTTCTGGGGTAATAGAAATATTCTACATGCTGTTCTTCATGGTTAGATGGCTGATTCTATTGTTTGCCTAAAAACAATAGAATGGGAAAGACTAGAGATCTCTTCCAGAAAATTAGAGATACCAAGGGAACATTTCATGCAAAGATGGGCACAATAAAGGACAGAAGTGGTATGGACGTAACAGAATCAGAAGATATTAAGATTTGGCAAGAGTACACAGAACTATACAAAAAAGAAGTAAATAACACAGATAACTACAATGATGTGATCACCCACCTAGAGCCAGACATCCCATAGTGTAAAGTCAAGCGAACTTTAGGTAGCATCACTATGAACAAAGCTGGTGAAAGTGATGGAATTCCAGATGAGCTATTTCAAAACCTAAAATATGATTCTGTGAAAGTGCTGCCCTCAATATGCCAACAAATTCGGAAAACTCAGCAGTGGCCACAGGACTGGAAAAGATCAGTTTTCTTTTCAATCCCAAAGAAAGGTAAAGCCAAAGAATGTTCAAAACAGCACAAGTGCACTCATTTCATATGCTAGCAAAATAATGCTCAAAATCCTCCAACCTAGGCTTCAACAGTATGTGAACCAAGAATTCCCAGATGTTCAAGCTGAATTTACAAAAGGCAAAGGAACAAGAGATCAAATTGCCAACACCTGATGGAACATAGAAAAAGGAAGAGAATTCCAGAAAAACATCTGCTTCATTGACTACGCTAAAGCCTTTGACTGTGTGGATCACAATTAACTGTGGAAAATTCTGAAAGAGATGGGAATACCAGACCTCCATACCTGCCTCCTGAGAAACCTGTAGGAAAGTCAAGAAGCAACAGCTAGAACAGGACATGGAACAACGACTGGTTCAAAATTGGGAAAGGAGTATGACAAGGTATATTTTGTCACCCTGCATATTTAACTTTTATGCAGAATACACCACGAGAAATGCTGGGCTGGATGAAGCACAAGAAGGAATCAGGAATGCTGGGAGAAATATCAATAATCTCAGACATGAAGATGATACCACCCTTATGGCAGAATGCAAAGAGGAATAAAGTGCTTCTAGATGAAAGTGAAAGAGAAGAGTGAAAAAACTGGCTTAAAATTCAACATTCAAAAAACTAAGATCATGGCATCTGGTTGCATTACTACATGGCAAATAGATGGTGAAACAATGGAAACAGTGATAGACGTTAGTTTTGGGGCTCCGAAATCACTGCAGATGGTGACTGTAGTCATTAAATTAAGACTTTTGCCTTTTGGAAAAAAGCTATGGCAAACCTAGACAGCATATTAAATGCAAAGACATTACTTTGACAACAAAGGTCTGTATATTCAAAGCTATGGTTTTTCCACTAGTCATGTATAGATGTGAGTTCAGTTCAGTCACTCAGTCGGGTCCAACTCTTTATGACCCCATGGACTGCAGCACGCCAGGCTTCCCTGTCCATCACCAACTCCCAGAGACTGCTCAAACTCATGTCCATTGAGTTAGTGATGCCATCCAACCATCTCATCCTCTGTCATCCCCTTCTCCTCCTGCCTTCAATCTTTCCCCACATCAGGTGGCCAAAGTATTGAAGTTTCAGCTTCAGCATCAATCCTTCCAATGAATACTCAGGACTGATTTCCTTTAGGATTGACTGGCGTGGTCTACTTGTAGTCCAAGGGACTCTCAAGAGTCTTCTCCAACACCACAGTTCACAAGTATCAATTCTTTGGTGCTCAGCTTTCTTTACAGTCCAGCTCCCACATCCATACATGACTACCAGAAAATCACAGCTTTGACTAGATGGACCTTTGTTGGCAAATTTGGACCTTTGTTGAATGTGAGTGCTGAACCATAAGGAAAGCTGAGCTCTGAAGAACTGATGCTTTTGAACTGTGGTGTTGGAAAAGACTCTTGAGAGTCCCTTGTACTTCAGGTAGATCACTCAGTCAATCCTAAAGGAAATAAATGCAGAATATTCATTGGACAGACTGATGCTGAAGTTGAAACTCCAATACTTTGGCCACCTGATGCAAAGAGATGACTCATTAGAAAAGACCCTGATACTAGGAAAGATTGAAGGCAGGAAGAGAATGGGACGATAGTGGATGAGATGGTTGGATGGTATCACTGACTCAATGAATATAAATTTGAGTAAGCTCCAGGAGATGGTGATGGACAGGGAAGACTAGCGTGCTGCAATTCATGAGGTCACAAAGGGTCAGACACGACTGAGTGACTGAACAACAACTAAACTCACTGAAGGCTTTTCTGGTGGCTCAGCAGTAAAGAATCTGCCTAAAATTCAGGAGACCTGGGTTCGATCCCTGGGTCAGAGAGGTCCCCTGGAGGATGACATGGCAACACACTCCAGTATTCTTGCCTGGAGAATCCCATATTCAGAGGAGCCTGGCAGGATGCAGTCCATAGGCTCATACAGAGTCGGACATGTCTGAAAGAACTAAGCAACAGCAGCAAACTCCCTGAACTGGATGCTTTAACTGAGACATTTTATTGTGTATAAAATTGACTTAAACAATCTTTTCAGAAGCAAAAAAAAAAAAAAAAAGTCATTTTCCAGTGGTTAATCTTAAGCTGTCTACTGAAGGTTTATTAAATGTATCTCTAATTACTATTATAGGGCTTCCCAGGTGGCACAGTGGTAAAAAACACAAGAGACATGAGTTAGATTCATGGATCAGGAAGATCCCCTGAAGGAGGAAATGGCAATCCGCTCCAGTATTCTTGCCTGGAGAATTCCATGGACAGAGAATCCTGGCAGGCTATAGTCCTTGGGGTCGCAAACAGCAGACACAACTGAGTAACTAACACACACATACACACAAATAGGAAAACAAGGGCTTCCCTGATAGCCCAGTTGATAAAGAATCTTCTTGCAATGCAGGAGACCCTGGTTCGATTCCTGGGTTGAGAAGATCTGATGGACAAGGGATAGGCTACCCACTCCAGTATTCTTGGGCTTCCCTTGTGCCTCAGCTGGTAAAGAATCTGCCCGCAAGGTGGAAGACTTTGGTTCAGTCCCCTGGTTGGGAAGATCCCCTGGAGAAGGGAAAGGGTGCCCACTCCAGTTTTCTGGCCTGGAGAATTCAATGGACTGTATAGTCCATGGGGTAGCAAAGAGTCAAATACGGCTTTCACTTTCAATGATAAAATAAAAAGACTCTCTGAATTTGACTGAATAATATTATATGCTCAAACTGTTGAGTGTCATTTTTCACATTTGGTAAATATTTTCTTCTTTGGCCTAACAGGCTCCATAGAACCAGACCAAGCTATTGTAGAACAAGGACAGGTTGCTGGACCCGAAGTCAGACAACCTGAGTTTCCTTCTAGCATAAGTATTTGATGATTCTGTTTATGAGAAGTTTCCAGCTGGCTATCACTGCTGAAGCTCCCTAAAACTACAAATATGTGTCTAACACAAAGAATCATCTGTACACAAGCAGTGGCCTAATACTCCTTGGTCATCTTGGCTGTCAGCTTCAGGATAGTAAAGAGGCACTGGTATCCACAATAAAATGATATGTCTGTTCCTCACTCTCCTTTAGTCTGGTCAATCTCCTGGACCTTTGCTTTAATATGCAAGAGTCATTTTTCTTTTACCATTCTTGAGGCTCTTATGAAACCAATCACACGCTTCAGTGCTACCTTTTAAGCAGCTGACATAAAGTAAAGTGACAGGACAGAAGAATAAAAGCCATTCCTCCTTCCTTTTGTCCCCCATTACAGAGACATCTCCATGGCTTTTCACTGATAATTTCCTTTCACATTCTGACATCTTGCAAAATTAATGATTCTGTAGCTTTAAAAATGTAAGACTTTTACCACTTCTACATTTTAAATGTATTTGCCTTAATATATTACCATAAAAAGATGAAAAAATTACATGTATGTGTGTGTATATATACACTCACACACAATATGGCTGTTACATTCAAATGCATAAACTATATATAAAGATATAATCATCCATTCATTTATACAGGCTTCCATCCACTTGATACATAAATATTTTCAGTGCCTGCTATAAACAGAAATTATGCTAAGCCCTAGGAATGTGATTGTAAGCAAGGCTTTTAGTCTCTATAATAATAACAGTAACAAAGATTTATATCCATGCTTGATACTGTTCTAAGTTATTTGCCTTTTCTAGACTTGCTTCGGAAAAGGCAATGGCACCCCACTCCAGTACTCTTGCCTGGAAAATCCCATGGATGGAGGACCCTGGTAGGCTGCAGTCCATGGGGTCTCTGAGAGTCAGACACGACTGAGTGACTTCACTTTCACTTTTCACTTTCATGCCTTGGAGAAGGAAATGGCAATCCACTCCAGTATTCTTGCCTGGAAAATCCCAGGGATGGGGGAGCCTGGTGGGCTGCCGTCTATGGGGTCGCACAGAGTCGGACACGACTGAAGTGACTTAGCAGCAGATTATTAACCCCATGAAAAGATATTATTCAGTTGAAGTTCAGATACTTAGAGGAAAAAGAACTTAGGTCACATAGCTAGGAAACAGCAGAGCTAGAATTTCAACCCAGGTGGTCGAACTCCAAAGTAAGGGTCCTATGACTATCATGCCATGCTTCCTGCTTCCTGTACTGGATTGATCAACAAGTTTGTTCAGACTTCCCAATACATCTTATGGAAAAACAAGAATCAATTTTTGGGCCAATTCAATATCTTCTCTCATGGAGCTTAAGGGAAAACAGGAAATATTTTAACTAGTTATAAGATAGATAAAATAAGCAGATATTAACTCAAAATGTATTTCCCTCACACTGAGATACTTCACTTACTTTTCCTATTATTTATTATTTGAACAACTCCAGTGTTTTTTAAACCAACCTCTATTTTAACAGCGGAAATAATTCTAGGAAGGCTTTAGTACAGATCCTATCATTTTTTTCTGATATGTATCTGAGATCAGGTAAGAGAAGTACAATTTTATTTCACTCTTTGATGAATTGGCTTGATGAATGGAAAATGTAAATTTAGAACATGGACTATGTAGGGAAAAACTAGGTTTGAAGGCTTGTATTCTTGTTAGCAATTATTCATCATCCTTCTTATAAAAGTCATATCATGTTCACTGCTGTATGGCTTACAGAACTTCCCTATTGAATGAAAATACTTTGCATCATAGTGACAAGGTTTGTCAAGTGATTGGTTTAGCCAATAGAATAAGAGATGAAGCCATGAATGACAGAAGCTTTAGAGTTATTTTTCATAGTTCTATTATTTGTTCTTCCCTCTGCCATGAGAATGGCATATCCTAAATAACAATTATTTCTTTGGTCTGGATCACATGATGAATAAACCCACTGTGACACTCAACCCATATAGAAAAGGAGAGATATAAACATTTATCACTATTAGACAGTAACAGCCTTTTTAACACAAAATATTTTGTTATCACAAAGTTGAAGGAAGAACAGGTTTATTTTTTCATATTTCTCAACCAAAAGTTGTAAACAGAGATTGTTATTCAAAAAGCCTTTAGTTGCAAGTAAACAGTAAGTAACTTGCACCTACAGTAGCTTGAAACTGAAATAGTCTGAAGAAATGAGCATTACCTTAGAAACAGTAGGCATACAGTTAAAGCCGAGTGGTACAAACAAATAATATCAAGGACTTGAAAATAACCTGAAATTGTTCACAAAATCTTGTCTCTCTTTCTGTGTATGCCAACTTCTCTATCCTTCTCTCTCTCTCTTTCTGAGAGTGTATATGTGCATGTGTGTGTGGTGTGTGTCTGCATTTGTGTGTGTGTGTGTGTGTAGTCTCTGACTACGTACCCAATTATTTTACAGACCATGAACTCTTCTTAAAAGAACACCATCAATTACTCAGCCATTAAAAAGAATTCATTTGAATCAGTTCTAATGAGGTGGATGAAACTGGAGCCTATTATACAGAGTGAAGTAAGCCAGAAGGAAAAACACCAATACAGTATACTAACGCATATACATGGAATTTAGAAAGATGATAACAATAACCCTGTGTACGAGACAGCAAAAGAGACACTGATGTATGGAACAGTCTTATGGACTCTGTGGGAGAGGGAGAGGGTGGGAAGATTTGGGAGAATGGCATTGAAACATGTAAAATATCATGTATGAAACGAGATGCCAGTCCAGGTTCAATGCACGATACTGGATGCTTGGGGCTAGTGCACTGGGACGACCCAGAAGGATGGTATGGGGAGGGAGGAGGGTTCAGGATGGGGAGCACATGTATACCTGTGATGGATTCATTTTGATATTTGGCAAAACTAATACAATTATGTAAAGTTTAAAAATAAAATAAAATTAAAAAAAAAAAAGAACACCATCAAATAAAAACCATTTCCTTCAGTTCGTCAATTTGGTCCAAATAGTCATGTATTGTAATAGGTCTTAGAGCACTTCAGATCTGATTAACTATTTCTAGAAATCAACATCATATAAAAACATGGTAATTCTTACACCAACCACATAAAATGTTGGAGAAAAACAGAATGGGAAGCATTTCCAGGAGAAGAAAAGACTATTAGACAGATGTTGACTATGAAAGGCCTTACAGACACAATGCTGCTGCTGCTGCTAAGTCGCTTCAGTCATGTCCGACTCTGTGTGACCCCATAGACGTCTGGCAGCCCAACAGGCTCCCCTGTCCCTGGGATTCTCCAGGCAAGAACACTGGAGTGGGTTGCCATTTCCTTCTCCAGTGCATGAAAGTGAAAAGTGAAAGTGAAGTCGCTCAGTCGTGTCCGACTCTCAGCGACCCCATGGACTGCAGCCTACCAGGCTCCTCCATCCGTGGGATTTCCCAGGCAAGAGTACTGGAGTGGGGTGCCATTGCCTTCTCCGAGAGACACAATGAAGAGCCTACAAATCCGGAAAGAGAAGATATAAAGGAGATGAAAATACCAAGGGACCTGTTTTAAGATTTTAGATACAGCAATTCTACAACATAAGTCAATCTATTTCTTCAAACATAAATGAATAGAGAAAGAATTGCTTGTGAAGGTCTATAAATGAGACTAGAGATTCTTAAGAGAATTTTGATGCTTCTTAGAGATGTGATTGTTCTTCCCAGGTGTCTCAGTGGGTAAAGAATTCTCCTGCAATGCAGGAGATGTGGGTTTGATCCCTGGGTCAGAAAGATTCACTGGAAGAAGGCAAGGCAACCCATTCCATTGTTCTTGCCTGGAGAATCCCATGGACAGAGGAGGCAGGCAGGCTACAGTCCATGGGGTTGCAAAGATTTTGACGTGACTGAAGCAACTTAGTACACACAGAGGTTGATTTCATTCAGTAAATAAGGATAAGGACTTAAAACAAAAAATATTGTTGATTAATGAGCTAGTAAGAATAAGACATATTAAAATTTCAAGAATGAATGTAAGATTATTGAGTTGGGAAGTAGATGCAAAATATATGGTGGTATGGAGATAAGATACAATAGGAAATAGATTTTCAGAGAAAAGGTAAGGAACTATTTGGTGTATGCAGAATTGGAGATAACTTTAAGATAAAATTGACTAGCCATAAATCTGAGTCCTAGGAGCAGGGTGGGGACAGGGGATGCAGGGCTGAGAAAATGGACAATCTTCTTTTTTCATCTTGTGATCTGAAATCTATTCCTGCTTGCATATTAAGAGACTTCATTCCAGCAAATAAGACTTTTTTCACTTTTTCTTCCTTTGTTCCTTCTCATCCTCAATTTCCTTTCTCTCTCTCTCTCTCCTCTGTCACATCACCTATTTTTTATATCAACATTTTAACATGCATTAATCTTTTTCATCCTCAAAAAAAATCTCTTTCTCTCTGATACTTTTTCAGTCTCTGGTTGCTCCCTTACCTTTCTCCTCCCTTTAGAGTCAAGCTTTATGAAAGACTAGCTGTATTACCATCATCTTTTCCTCATGTCCCATTCTTTCATCAATTTATTGCAATATCTGTTGCCAAAATCACCACAAACCAGCCAGTTTCAATTTGCTTGGTCTCTCAGCAGATTTTAATTCTGTTGATCATATCTCATTTCTCAAAATATTTTTCTGCCTTATTTTAGCTCTCTCTCTCAGATTTTTCCTAATTATCTTGGCCATTCTCTTTTTTTCTAGGGGTTTATCTCCCTCCACCTAATCATGAAATACTGGACACTCCTCCAAAGTTCCATTTGGAAAAATTTCTGACTCTGCAGATAGTCAGCCCCTCAGTGATCTGAGCTCACTTACATCTTTGGCTTACACTACAGTACACTGGGTAATGATTTACAGATTTATAAATCGAGTCCAGGTCTCCCTGCATACAATGTGAAGAGACAAGGAGAGTGCTCTTTTCCAGGGGTTGATTACAATGAATCTCTAAGCTTAGGTCTAATCTTACAGAGTCCCCAGAAAATAATTTATTTATTTTCCTATACTTCTAAAAAAGCTCTCTCTTTAAATTTTGTCAGTTCCAAGGGGTTCCACTTGGTCTTCCAAGATACTGAGGTAAAATCACCTTCTCATCTCAAAACTGCATGGATTAAGATTGTACAAGGTGTTATCTCATAGAAAAATAGGGCTTTTGAAAATAAGAGTGAACACCTGCTGGTTAGGTATAAATAACAAGTATGCACTACATACTGGGATACCACCAGAGACAGACAAACGTCCTAACTCCTGGCAGAGACAAAATTTGAGAGAGGAAAATGTTAGTGGTGATAAATTTCAGTGACATTAGGTTTGGGAGAAGAAAAAGGACTAAGACTAGAAATTAGTATGTCAAGAAGGCACTGTGTAGGCAACGGGTGTAGAGGAGAAAAGGCCACATGATACAGGAAATCTATGCAAACTGGGGAGCAAATGCCCACAGAAGAAAGGATGGATGGATGAAGCTAAAAGCCAAGGGAAGCAGACAGTCAGACTGTACCAGAGATGAGCAGAAAGTCAAAATCAGAAAAGGAAGGTGAGGATATGACAGAGAAAAGAAAAAGATTGGCAGTTGCCAGAATCCAGAAATAAAAGAAATGACAAAATACGATAAAACAAAATCTAGTACAGGCTTATTTCAAACATATTGTTGGGTAAATTCCAAATCACTGCAATACAGTGAATATCATGAAAAATCAAGTCACATGCATTTTTTTTTTTTTGCTTCCCAGTTCATATAAAAGCATCTTTGTGCTATAATGTAGTCTATCAAGCATGCAATAGTGTTATGTCTAAAAAAAGTATAAACCATAATTTTAAAAATATTTTATTGGTAAAAATGAACCATCATCTAAGCCTTCAGTAGAGTGTCTTGCTTAGATGTGGTTCCTGAAAGTGGAGGAGTAGAGGGAATATAGGGGGCAGAAAATATGTATTTCATGGGTTTTATAATGGGACTCAAGGTTGCAGGTGATTATACCCAGAATGAATCCAACTTTTGAGGTCATCATTAGAGGTGAATCCAGCTGTGAAGCTGATATCATCATGAGAAGTAAATACATATGCAGGGCTGAGGTTAGTATAAGCAAAGAAGTTCAGTTCAGTTGCTCAGTCGTGTCTGACTCTTGTGACCCCATGAATCGCACCACACCAGGCCTCCCTGTCCATCATCAACTACTGGAGTCCACCTAAACCCATATCCATCGAGTTGGTGATGCCATCCAACCATCTCATCCTCTGTTGTCCCCTTCTCCTCCTGCCCTCAATCTTTCCCAGTATCAGGGTCCTTTCAAATCAGTCAGCTCTTCGCATCAGGTGGCCAAAGTATTGGAGTTTCAGTTTCAACATCAGTCCCACCAATGAACACCCAGGACTGATCTCCTTTAGGAAGAACTGGTTGGATCTCTTTGAAGTCCAAGGAGACTCTCAAGAGTCTTCTTCAACACCCAGGACTGATCTCCTTTAGGAAGAACTGGTTGGATCTCTTTGAAGTCTAAGGAGACTCTCAAGAGTCTTCTTCAACACCACAGTTCAAAAGCATCAATTCTTCGGCGCTCAGCATTCTTTATGGTCCAACTCTCACACCCATACATGATCACTGGAAAAACCATAGTCTTGACTAGACGGACCTTTGTTGGCAAAGTAATGTCTCTGCTTTTTAATATGTTGTCTAGGTTGGTCATAACTTTCCTTCCAAGGAATAACAGTCTTTTAATTTCATGGCTGCGGTCACCATCTGCAGTGATTTGGGAGCCCAGAAAAATAAAGTCTGACACTGTTTCCACTGTTTCCCCATCTATTTGCCATGAAATGGTGGGACCAGATGCCATGATCTTAGTTTTATGAATGTTGAGCTTTAAGTCAACTATTTCACTCTCTTCTTTCATTTTCATCAAGAGGCTCTTTAGTTCTTCTTCACTTCCTGCCATAAGGGTGGTGTCATCTGCATATCTGAGGTTATTGATATTTCTCCTGGCAATCTTGATTTCAGCTTGTGCTTCTTCCAGCCCAGCGTTTCTCATGATGTACTCTGCATGTAAGTTAAATAAGCAGGGTGACAATATACAGCCTTGATGTACTCCTTTTCCTATTTGGAACCAGTCTGTTGTTCCATGTCCAGTTCTAACTGTTGCTTCCTGACCTGCATATAGGTTTCTCAAGAGGCAGCTCAGGTGATCTGGTATTCCCATCTCTTTCAGAATTTTCCATAATTTATTGTGATCCACACAGTCAAAGGCTTTGGCATAGTCAATAAAGCAGAAATAGATGTTTTTCTGGAACTCTCTTGCTTTTCTGATGATCCAGTGGATGTTGGCAATTTGATCTGGTTCCTTTGCCTTTTCTAAAACCAGCTTGAACATCTGGAAGTTCTAAACCAGCTTGAACATCTGGAAGAATGTGGTGCACTGGAGAAGGGAATGGCAAACCACGTCAGTATTCTTGCCTTGAGAACCCTATGAACAGTATGAAAAGGCAAAAAGATAGGACACTGAAAAATGAACTCCCCAGGTCGGTAGGTGCCAAATATGCTACTGGAGATCTTGGAGAAATAACTCCAGAAAGAATGAAGGGATGGAGCCAAAGCAAAAACAACACCCAGTTGTTAATGGGACTGGTGATGGAAGCAGGGTTTGATGCTGTAAAGAGCAATACTGCATAGGAACCTGGAATGTCAGGTCCATGAATCAAGGCAAATTGAAAGCAGTCAAAAAGGAGATGGCAAGAGTGAATGTCAACATTCTAGGAATCAGCGAACTAAGATGTACTGAATTGGGTGAATTTAACTCAGATGACCATTACATCTACTACTGTGGGCAGGAATCCCTTAGAAGAAATGGAGTAGCCATCATAGTCAACAAAAGAGTCTGAAATGCAGTACTTGGATGCAATCTCAAAAATGACAGAATGATCTCTGTTCGTTTCCAAGGCAAACCATTCAATATCACAGTAATCCAAGTCTATGCCCCAACCAGTAATGCTGAAGAAGCTGAATTTGAACGGTTCTATGAAGACCTACAAGACCTTCCAGAACTAACACCCAAAAAAGATGTCCTTTTCATTATAGGGGACTGAAATACAAAGTAGGAAGTCAAGAAACATCTGGAGTAACAGGCAAATTTGGCCTTGGAGTACGGAATGAAGCAGGGCAAAGACTAATAGAGTTCTGCCAAGAGAACACATTCGTCATAGCAAACATCCTCTCCCAACAACATAAGAGAAGACTCTACACATGGACATCACCAGATGGTCGACACCAAAATCAGATTGATTATATTCTTTGCAGCCAAAGATGGAGAAGCTCTATACAGTCAGCAAAAATAAGACTAGGAGCTGACTGTGGCTCAGATCATGAGCTCCTTATTTCCAAATACAGACTGAAATTGAAGAAAGTGGAGAAAACTACTAGACCATTCAGGTATGACCTAAATCAAATCCCTATACAGTGAAAGTGAGAAATAGATTTAAGGGACTAGATCTGATAGACAGAGTGCTTGATGAACTATGGATGGAAGTTCATGGCATTGTACAGGAGACAGGAATCAAGACCATCCCCAAGAAAAAGAAATGCAAAAAAGCAAAATGGCTGTCTGGGGAGGCCTTACAATTAGCTGTGAAAAGAAGGAAAGCAAAAAGCAAAGGAGAAAAAGAAAGATATTCCCATTCGAATGCAGAGTTCCAAAGAATAGCAAGAAGAGATAAGAAAGCCCTCCTCAGTGATCAATGCAAAGAAATAGAGGAAAACAACAGAATGGGAAAGACTAGAGATCTCTTCAAGAAAATTAGAGATACCAAGGGAAAATTTCATGCAAAGATGGGCTTGATAAGGGACAGAAATGATAGGGCCCTAACAGAAGCAGAAGATATTAAGAAGAGGTGGCAAGAATACACAGAAGAACTGTACAAAAAAGATCTTCACGACCTAGATAATCATGATGGTGTGATCACTCACCTAGAGCCAGACATCTTGGAATGTGAAGTCAAGTGGGCCTTAGAAAGCATCACTCTGAACAAAGCTAGTGGAAGTGATGGAATTCCAGTTGAGCTATTTCAAATCCTGAAAGATGACACTGTAAACGTGCTGCACTCAATATGCCAACAAAATTGGAAAACTCAGCAGTGGCCACAGGACAGGAAAAGGTCAGTTTTCACTCCAATCCCAAAGAAAAGCCATGCCAAAGAATGCTCAAAGGAAAGAAGGGGTGAATCCAATTGTGGGGCTGAGGTCATTAATGCAATATCATACCTGTGTCTCTGGAAAAAGTTGGATATGGTTAAGATCTTGTCTGCAAATATTGTGTATTATGGCAGAATTTGAGATACTGTCATGGGCAGCCAAGAGAAAATGTATTGTGTCTTTTCAAAGAGACAATCTAAAGGAGGGAATAGTGGAGGTATAAGTGGGTTCAAGTGGGTTGAATGAAATAGGACACGTAGATTGAGTTTTTATAATGGCTAGGAGTTGTGGCTAGGGAAAATTTCCAGAACCTGAGTTACAGAGTTGCAAGGCTTAAAATTCTTGCTGGTACCAAAAGACAGAATGTGTGTAAACATTATTAGCTTGCTTAGATAGTGCAAAGAAAAGGAGGGGGCTGGAGAAGATGGGGCTTGATATTTGTCAGTGATCAATCATCAAAAATGAAGTCTGACTCTCTATTGTTATGTGTGCCTGAGTGCTAAGTCACTTCAGTCCTGTCTGACTCTTTGCAACCCAATGAACTTTAGCTCACCAGGTTCCTCTGTTCATGGAATTCTCCAGATACGAATACTGGAATGGGTTGTCATTCCTTTCTTGAGGGGATCTTCCTGACCTAGGGATCAAACCCCTGTCTCATTTCTCCTGCATTGGCAGGTGGATTCTTTACCACTAGTGCTACCTGGAAAGCCCCTCTATTATTATGTGTTCTTTATTATTGTTATGGGTTTAAAGGGTTTTAAACATATACATGAAATCATATAGATTAACATTAATTTCAAGTGGAATTTTAAATGATGCTATTTTCAGTGACAGTGGAGATGTAATGTAACTTAATACTATAAAATAGAATTTTCCCTAATTAATCATGGTTTATAGATTAATAGAAAAATTAAAAGTACTGGGAATTAAAACTATTAGAAACTGAGTTATACATATGAATGCACACATAATAATGAATTAAACCTTTCTTGAAGTTACCTCCAACTTAAGGACTAAGGGTCTGTAGGAATTTAGACAGGATAAGAAGTAACTAACAGCTTCACCTTGTCAGGAACCAAGTTTAAAACACATTTTTTAACTTTAAAAATAACCAACATTTTTTCCATTGTTTAAACTTATATTCTATCCACCTCTGTTTTTTTTATTGAAATAGTTGTAAAACAGTACCATTTCCACCCAACAGATGCAGGAAATACTGGAAATCTTTTAACAAAATCTGTACTGCAGAGATTTCCTTCTGAATTTTGCAGACTTAAGCAATTCACATAAACTAACATCTAAAACAAAGCAAAAAAAAAAAAAAAAAAGTTTTTGGCATTTAACCCCTGGATAACAAAGTGAGATCTTTAAAGATAGAATACAATTGTACTATAATTTGGGGATGTCAAAACAAACTTTCCTTGAATATATATGGTAAACTTCAGACTTAATTTGTTTTTAAGTGAAAGTCATTATATTTGAAAATCCATTTGGTGATAGAAATTATTTATTTCCGTAAATATCTAACCACATGCTGAAAACAAAATAAAAACATTATTATAGAGACACACCTAGTTTAAGAGTTTTCATAAATAATAAATTGTTTGGTCATTAATCAAATACACCATTTTAATATTTTGGAGATCATAGTCATACCAACACACTCTGGTATTATTGGGTGTGAACACATTTGAATGTGCCAACAACTCACTAGATAGGCCTACGAGAAGCAGAATCTGCTCCTGGTGCCAAAGTAGATCAGTGGTCAAGACATTCCAAATTAATTCAATCTTTTTATCTCATCTCCTTCTACCTTATATATATAAGCATATTTAAATATTTATTTTCAAATACAAGGTATCTGAAATATAAAATAGGCTCTGAATTGTTTCAAAACTTGCTGAAATGAATGCTGATTCAATATGAGAAGATATATTTGATTCTTTTTTGAACCAGAATTTCAATAAGGAATGATTTCTTGACTAATCCTAAATGTCACAGAGTACTCTCCTTTCTAATACGAAAATAAATCTTGGTTTAAATTTGTACCTACAAAAATCCCTTGAACATGAATGTACTTAACTAGATGATTTAGTATCTTGTTTATTTATATCTTCTTCGTGCCAAAAAATAAAATTAAAAAAATTGAAATGACTAACCATGTGTCTGTCCTTTAAGGTGTCCTTTAAGATAATATAATTAAAAGTAACCAGTAGGCACTTGATTGTTCAATGTACAAAGTCCTATATAATCACTTGTGAGTCACAAACTACATAAAACAAAAATAGACAAATTAGTCCAAAAATGTCTGTAATAGGTGCTCTTGGACACTCCCTGTGAAAGCATAACATGGAATTTTGTTGGCTATTTCTTAAGAAATCTCTCAGCTTATGCTAACTGTATCATTTCATAGTGAAAAAGACCAATTCTTACAAAAAGTAGTTCCATCAACTATCAAGGTAGAATAGCTGTTTATTTCCTGTTATTATACCCCAATATACTCTTAACAGCAAAAAGATTTCAGATTTTCATACAGTGGAATTATTATAATTTGATGGTTGAGAAGGTAAAAATATTTCAAATGAAGTAGATTTTATTTTCAATATTCCTTGATTAGACAAAAGTTAATTATTCTTAATAAATAAACATACTTTGTGTATCTCTAAGTATCTATTCACATTAGTCTGGAGTTGGGAGATAATTCATATCTTTTAAATACAGTAATTCAGTTTGAAATTAAGTGATATTGAAACATTGTGGAATGTGAAATAGTTACAATAGTTATAACCAAATTACTGAGAATAATCTCAAAATGCACTTTAAGCTGAAGTATTACTTTAAGGGCAGGACAGACAATTCATTATGTTATAATTAAAATTAGGAACATATAATGTTATAGTACTGGGTCTTAAAAACAAAAACAAGAAAAGCAGTGTAAACTGTCAGCAGGGTGACATCACCTTGTAAGTGGCAATGTACATTAATATTTAAATATCTAAATATTAATTTTAGACCTTTTAAATTTAAACATTTAAATATCCACCTTTCCTGAATGGTTAACAGATTTGTGACCCTTCATCAGTTATGGACAACTTAAAGGCAGGTGATACATGGTATTAAACAATACATGCAAGTTCAGTTTGGAAATTTTAAAGACATTTCCAACTGTAACTTGAAAATATTAGAACACAAAGGGACTACCAGTTTTAAGGTATTTTATATAAGGTAGAATGCATCATCATAATTAATTCAGATGAGTAATATACAGGTATAGTGTAACTTTCCTGAAAAGGTATATATACCCACTTTAGTACAGTGTGTTAAAGTGTAATTTTATTTTTTTTTCTCTTTTTTTATTTTATTTTTAAACTTTACAATATTGATATTTGACAAAACTAAAGTGTAATTTTAACTCACAATCAATTTGCCATGGTTTCTTCCTAAAATCATGTGTTGACAAGAATCACTATGTGCTTATTTCTGGCAATGAATATCAAGTGCTTTTATTTATTCAACAAATATAGATCAAAACCTTTGTGTATTTCCAGTGTCACATAATTAGAGAAATAAATAATCAATCTTGGGGGCCAGAGATAAGGAAAAGGAGGGGAGGAAAACATGATATAGAACTATTAAGATAAAGTTTAAGTGTTAAGAGCAAGTGCTGGAAATGTTTTTGAAATCTGGAATACTTTAAACAGCTGTCAGAAATTAGGTTTCTGAAAAAAGATGTCTGATAAAACCTAAAAAGTTAGGTTTCTGGAAAAAATAAGTTTGAGATCAGGAAGTTGGACACTTGAGTTCAAAGTTACAAAATTTTCAATTAATAATGCTGCTATATACATGAATGGCTAAAGTAGAATCAAGGTGAAGGTCATAGGGATTAAATGAATCCTGAGTTGGACTGGGATCCTCAAGGACCCTGAAATAACTTCCTATGATGATAAGATTTGAGGTATGGAAGGCTACTATAAACAGGTAGAAAGTCCTCAGAGAATATAATATGTGCTCTAGAGGCAGGTACTTTAAAAAGCACAGAATTATATATTACAATCATGGGCACGTGATGTTTGTTGTGAGTTTTTCATATATGACCTTTATTATGTTGAGTTTCTCTCTATGCCCACTTTCTAGAAGTTTTAGCATAAACAGGCTTTGAATTTTGTCAAAAACTTTTTCTACATTTACTGAGATGATCAGATGGTGTATCACATTGACTGATTTGTGTGTTTTGAAGAATCCCGGCATCCCTGGGATAAAGCCAACTTAATCATGGTGTATGATTCTTTTAATGTGCTGCTGGATTCTATTTGCTAGAATTTTGGTGAGAATGTTTGCATCTATGTTCATCAGTGATATTGGTCTGTAATTTCCTCTTCTTTGGTTTAGGTATCAGGGTTAGTGTAAGGCTGGACATTATATAACTCTTAGAGGAAAACATAGGCAGAATACTCTTGGACATAAATTGCAGCAAGATCTTTTTTGTCCACCTACTAGAGTGATGAAAATAAAAACAAAAATGAGCAAATAGGAGCGAATTAAACTGAAAAAACTTTTGCACAACAAGTGAAACCATAAATGAAACAAAAATACAGTTCTCAAAACAGGAGAAAATATTTGCATTGATGCAACTAAAAAGGGATGAATCTTCAAAATATGCAAGCAGCTTAGTATAAAAAAGCAAGCAACCCAATCAAAAAATGTGTGGAAGATCTAACACACATTTCTCCAAAGACATACAGATGACTAAAAAGCACACTAAAAGATGCTCAATGTCATTAATTATTAGAGAAACGCAAATTAAAACTACAATGAGGTATCACCTCACACCGATCAGAATGGCTATCATCAAAAAATCTACAAACAAGGACTGCTGGAGAGGGTGTGGAGAAAAGGGAATCCTTCTGCAGTCTTAATGGGAATGTAAATTGGTACAACCATTATGGAGAACAGTATGGAGGCTCCTTAAAAACTAACAATAGAACTACATACTGTATGACCCAGCAATCCCACTTCTGGGCGTATAACTGGAAAAAACCACAACTCAAAAAGATACATGCATCTCAGTATTCACTGCAGCACTATTTACAACAGCCAGGACACATAAACAATCTAAATGTTCATCATCAGAGGAATGGATAAAAATATGATATATGTATATGTATATATATATACACACACACACAATGGAATATTACTCAGCCAAAAAAGGAACAAAATAATGCCATTTTCAGCAACACGGATGGATCTAGAGATTGTCATACTTAGAGACTGAAGGGAGTCAGACAGAGAAAGACAGATATCATATAACTTATATGTGGAATGTAAAAAAAAAAAGTGTACAAATGAACTTACTTATGAAACAGAAATAGTCACAGATACAGAAAACAAACTTAGAGTTACCATGGGATACAGGGTGGAGGGCTAAATTGGGAGATTGGGATTGGCATATACACACTACTATATGTAAAATAGATAACTAAGAACCAGCTGTACAGCACAGGGAACCATATTCAATACCCCATAATGGACTGTATGAGAAAAGAATCTTAAAAAAAAAGAGTGGGTATATGGTATGTATAACTGATTCACTTTACTGTACAGCAGAAACTAATACAAAATTGTAAATCAACTATATCCCAATAAAAGTATTTTAAAAATCATGGGTACATGGCGGGATAAGAATACAAGTCATGGACCATCACTGAAGAGTTAGAAAAATGTTGAACTGCTTTCACCCAGGCGAACTTGGGAATAAGGTTTCAGTTAAAGCAAGAAATTAAAGGGAAAATACTGTGAAGATTTCTCTTTTCCTTTTCTATCAGCTGTGTCTCACAATCAGGTACTTGGCATGAATGTATGTATGTATCTTTCATTTACATTTCTCACTGTACATTGAAACTACTCAGTGTATTTCTTCTATTTCTCTAATTGCTCCTGGGGGATAAGGACCAAGGCTTACTCATCTTTATGACTCACTAAAAATAATTTAACAAACTTAGATGCTTCATCAATGTGTCTTAGAAATGTCACTGTTAATAAGTGACCTTTCACTGTCAGATTTCAGATTACTAAAAGGGGCCAGAAGAATTTTCTATGTGTTTTTTCTTTTTACAAATTTTTAGAATTTTGAGATATTATTTAAATACAGTAACAAATTTTCAGTGTGCAGCTTGATGGATTTCTAAAAATGTATACACCTGGCAACCAGTGATGAACCAAGGCCTACTCCTACTGGCTCACAGTTCAGTTCAGTTCATTTCAGTCGCTCAGTCATGTCTAACTCTTCATGACCCCATGGACTGCAGCATGCCAGGCTTCCCTGTCCATCACTATCTCCTGGAGTTTACTCAAACTCATGTCCATTGAGTCGGTGACGCCATCCAATCATCTCATCCTCTGTCGTCCCCTTCTCCTCCCGCCTTCAATCTTTCCCAGCATCAGGGTCTTTTCCAATGAGTCAGCTCTTCGCATCAGGTGGCCAAAGGATTGGAGTTTCAGCTTCAACATCAGTCCTTCCAATATGTGTACATCTCTCTCCAGCTTTGCTTCAGTAATGACACATTGGAAATTTGACTGCACTGAAAATACTGACAAATTCTGAAATCTGTGCTGCAAAGTAGGACTTTTCTATCACCAGACTAATTATTTCATGCTCTTTCAAGTTAACCCATTAGCAACCACTCTGAATTTCAACAATTACTTACTATTTTTTCTGATTCTAAACTTCATAAAAATGGAATCATACAGAATGTTCACTTTATTTCAGGTTTCTTCATCTAGCATAGTATTTTTTTTTTAATTTTACTATGTGTCATTCTATATATAAGGAGTAGATTGTTGGATGAGAGGGAAAGTGTGTTAAAGTTTATTAGAAACTGCCGGACAGATATCCAAAGTGATTGTACTATTATATACTTACACCAACAATACATAGGCTCAAGATGCCCATATCCTTGCTAACAGATCTTGTGTTTTACAAATTTTTAAACCCTAACTTCAAAATGTAAGACAGTTTCTATTCCTCAAATATTTAATGTCCAAAAGTGACTTTGAAACTGTCAGGCAAGTGTATGCTCCTCGGTTTTTGTCTCGACACAACAAAGATTTGGAGTAATGGACATTAAAGCCTCTTCGACATGTCACAGCTCTCGGGTCTTGGACAAAACTATAGTAGGTAAGACTGCTATCTTTCATAAAGTTTATGCCATCATCTCAATTTCACAGGATAGAAATTCTGTGTTTTAGAAATAGAGTATTTTTTATAAAGTTTCTATGTAATATTGCTCTGGAGATGAGATTACATGTTCATACTGTGATGTAATCATTTTTTTTATCTGACATGTCAAAGGAATCATGCTTATATCAGTTTTACTTAATGTCTTCAATTAACTCTTATTTATCTTCTATCTAAAGACCAAGAAAAAATTCACTGAGCAGTGAGTTCAAGATAGAGTTCTCATAAACTCTGCATTTGCATTTAAAAGTTTACATATTTCTAAATCTGAAGTATCCTTATCTATTTTTCACATTTCATGCTACCATTGAACTCTATGTAGACTCCTCTTTTGTTTTCATAATCTGGTGTTAACTGTCATTGATTTCTCCTAGTCATCCTGACTCTTCTCCAAGGTAAAAATGAATTGCAGTAGCTCTGAAAAGAGCCTTTGATCTCAGGTCCATAATAATTACTCTGTTTAGTAAAACAAAGCAAAAATCATCTAAACTGTTATTTAAAGTATAAAAAAATGACTAACTTACTATTTGCCTAATCATTTCCTTCCTAGATGGCTCAGTTGGTAAAGAATCCTCCTGCAATGCAGGAGACCCTGGTTCGATTTCTGGGTCATGAAAATCATGAAATTAAAAGACGCTTACTCGTTGGAAGGAAAATTATGACCAATCTAGACAGCATATTAAAAAGCAGAGATGTTACTTTGCCAACAAAAGTTCATCTAGTCAAGGCTATGGTTTTTCCAGTGGTCATGTATGGATGTGAGAGTTGGACTATAAAAAGAGCTGAGCACAGAAGAGTTGATGCTTTTGAACTGTGGTGTTGGAGAAGACTCTTGAGGGTCCCTTGGACTGCAAGGAGATCCAACCAGTCCATCCTAAAGGAGATCAGTCCTGGGTGTTCATTTGAAGGACTGATGCTGAAGTTGAAACTCCAATACTTTGACCACCTGATGTGAAGAGCTGACTCATTTGAAAAGACCCTGATGCTGGGAAAGATTGAGGGCAGGAGGAGAAGGGGACAACAGAGGATGAGATGGCTGGATGGCATCACCGACTCAATGGACACAGGTTTGGGTGGACTCCAGGAGTTTGTGATGGACAGGGAGGCCTGGCGTTCATGGGATCACAAAGAGTCAGACACGACTGAGCAACTGAACTGAACTGAATTGAAAATCCACTGGAGAAGGGATAGGCTACCCTCTCCTGTACTCTTGGGATTCCCTTATGGCTCAGCTGGTAAAGAATCTGCCTGCCATGTGGGAGACCTGGATTTGATCCCCAGGTTGGGAAGATCCCCTAGAGAAGGGATGGCTACATACTCCAGTGTTCTGGCCTAGAGAATTCCAAGACTTGGATACGACTGAGCAACTTTCATTTCACTTCACTTCAATCATTTCCTTCAGTTTTTAACCAGGTGTTAGCAACATTTGTTTAGACATAACTTGTTCTCTCAATATTTTAAACAAAACAATGAATTTAAACATCATTTTTGTTAATATGTTGCCAGTTTGTACTGAGCAAGTAAGGACACTTTTTTGTATTTTAATAGATTATTCTAGTATCGGAGAAGGCGATGGCACCCCACTCCAGTACTCTTGCCTGGAAAATCCCATGGACAGAGGAGCCTGGTGGGCTGCAGTCCATGGGGTCGCTAAGAGTCAGACACAACTGAACGACTTCACTTTCATTTTTCACTTTCATGCACTGGAGAAGGAAATGGCAACCCACTCCAGCGTTCTTGCCTGGAGAATCCCAGGGACGGGGGAGCCTGGTGGGCTGCCGTCTCTGGGGTCGCACAGAGTCGGACACGACTGAAGTGACTTAGCAGCAGCAGCAGTATCAGGTAGGCACAGATGTGGTCATGGCATTTCTTAAATGATTTATTAAAAGGGTCAAAGATATTTTTTCAAGATTCTAATCAACCCCAGACTCAAACATCACTGCCAAAAAGACTTGTATAGTCAAAGCTATGGCTTTTCCAGTAATGATGTATGTATATGAAAACTGGACCATAAAGAAAGCTGAGTGCTGAAGAATTGATGTTTCTGAATTACAGTGCTGGAGAAGACTCTTGAGAGCCCTTGGACAGCAAGAAGATCAAACCAGAAACTCCTAAAGGAAATCAACCCTGAATATTCTTGGAAGAGACTGATGCTGAAGCTCAAATACTTTGGCCACCTGATGCAAAGAGCTGACTCATTGGAAAAGACTCTGATGCTGGGAAGATTGAGGGTAGGAGGAGAAGGGACAATAGAGGATGAAATAGTTGGATGGCATCACCAACTCAGTGAATGTGAATTTGATCAACTTCCGGGAGATAGTGAAGGACGGGGAAGCCTGGTGTCCTGCAGTCTATGGGGTCACAAAGAGTCAGACATGACTTAGCAACTAAACAACAATATCATTATCTTCTAACTGTTTTAGATATCAGATTTTTCATCAGTATAATAATATAGACTATCATTTTATACTATATATAAAATAAATAAGCTAAAAGTATGTGTTGTATAACACAGGGAATATAGCTGATAATAATAATAATAAAGATCATTGGAAAAAGTATAACACCCAACATTTTTTTTTTTCTCACTCAGAATTCAGAAAAATACAAACACTATAGCAACATTTAAATAATAGCTTGACTGATTAGGAATTTGGTTGCAGAAGTCTTTGGCTTATCCTAAATGGCTCGTTATAAAGTGTCTTTATAATAAATAAAGCTCACTAAAGTCATAGAAGATATGTCTGTCATGGTTTAATGGCCAGAAGGATGAAAGAAAATACTTTTAAAAGAACAATGAGCAATAAGTAGAAACTCTGCAATGTTGATATTTTCTACAGTTAAATGTACTTTGAAGCTTTATCAAAGTTTAATAAATTTCATTTAGAAAAACAAACAAAAATTTTATTTTTCCATGAAGTTACTCAATACATGAACAAAGTATTACCTATGCATGTTTGTGGAAGCAAAACAATTGTCAAATAAAAAAAAAACACTGATTAAATAGGCATTTATTTCAAATGGTCCTATTGATTTCGTAGTGTCATGTTATACAATGGGCAATAGATTATATTAAAATTTAATTATAGCCTGTAAAAGAGACTCCCATTATGAATGGCTATTGGAATATTGATTGTCAGGAAGCTTACTGAGGTTCACCCAGGTAAGACAAGAATCAAAAAGGAAAGTTTACTTTATAATGTAGTAATAATCCTATCTGTGACATCTATCAAGAATGCATTAACAGACAAAAATATGCTTTCTATTAAAAAAAAATCACTAGAGATCCCATTAACTACCAAAAAAAAATGCCCACAATGGAATATAATGAAAAATTTTATGGAAATCTATATGAAAATGTAGGGAAAATGGATAAATTCCTTGAAAAATAAAATTTCCTATAGCCAAGACAAGGAAAAACATATTAAAGGACACAAACATATTAAAGAATTAAATTCATTGTCTACATTTGTTCTAAAAAGAAAATCCCAGGTCTAGTTAGCTTTGATAATGAAAGCTTCCTTTAGAAGCTTTGGAAAATGAATAAACACTTACAAATCATCTCTGAAGTTGATATGACTGAGATACCCAAACACTAAAAAAATCGCCAGTAAGGATGATTATTATTCCATGAATGCAAAGATGGTCTAACATATGAAAATAAATCAATGCAATTTGCCACATTAACACACACAACAAAGGAAAAATATATTTTTTTCAGAAATGCAGATGTGGAATTTGACAAAAGACAATATCCATTCATGATAAAAACTCAGATCAACTAAAAAAAAGGGACTGTTCGTTATCTGAAAAAGAATATCTACAAGTGAAAAACACTGCAGCATGCATTATACTTATTGGTAAGTTATTGAACACGTCCTCTGTGGAATCAGGAAAGGGACAAGGATATACCACATCAACGCTTCCATTTGATGTTGCACGGCAGACTTGCAGTGCAATAAAAAACTGAAAGATATGAAGACTGAAGAAGAAATAAGATCAGTATTATTTGCACTTGGTATGTTTTTAAACACAGAAAACTCAAAACCTGTGAAAGCAGAATATGCAGATTAATAAGTGAATTCCATAAAAACCTGAGTGCAAGGTCAGCAAGCAAAATCCAATCCTATTTCTACGTGCAGCAAAAAGGTATCCAAAAACTACATTTTAGAAATAACATTTACAATATTTTGTAAAACCTCGTTCATTGGAATAAATCTAAGGAAAGATGTATAATATTGCTAAAATTTACAACATATGATTGATAGGAAATAAAAATTTTAAAATGCAAAGATACATAATATACAAAATTCAATACTGGAAGATGTCATATCTGCAAATTGACCTAAAGATTCAGTATGATTTCAATCAAAATCTCAGACATTTGAAGAAAATCAATAAAACCCACAAGCTATGAAGTATGAGACCTTCACATATGACTAGGAATCAAAAAGCTAACATTCTATTTAACAAAAATGTCATAAATAAAATCAAAAGAAAAGATAGTCTCTTGTGAAAAAGAATTCCTGAGAATAAATAAGATTAAGAGCTCATTTTAAAAATGGTTCAATAAGTAGTTTACAGATGAATAGCTACAAGTGGCAAAACACTGAAAAAAGATGCAGACTAAACCTTAATTAAATGCAAGTTTAAAAAAATTGCAATAATATGTGATTTTCAGCCATTTATGAATATACATATACATATATAATAACTTAAAAATAGATTATGTTTACTGATAATGACAGTTGGAGTTGTGGGAGGGATATTTCCATATACTATTAATGGAAGCATAAACTGGGACAAATTTTTAGGAAATATCTATCAAAATTAAAATAGTATGGGCCTTCTGACCAACAAAATCCACTGCTACCAAAATATTGTAGATATGACAACAAAACGATATTATTTGAATAGTTGACATTATTTATGACCAAAAATGCCCAAGAGATTTTAGAGAATGGGGAAAATGTGCAGCTCTATGATAGAATACATTTGCTCCTAAAGAAATCAGTGTATTCATGACTTGTTCCTAAGATACACTGAGCACAGGAAAGATATGTATCTCTGAGAATAACATTATCCCTTCTAAAAAATACTAGAAAGTAATATTTATATTTAGTTTTATATTGACATATTCTGGTTTACATCATTTTCCTTAACATATACATATACTAAAACAAAATCTGTTCATATTGGTTACTTTTCTTAAATGAGACTAGACATGAAGCCCAGTAGATTTCTAATTATTATTTATAGATTTCTCCTCCATCTGTCTTTTCTAACCATTTTATGCCCAAGTTTTACAAGTTTGATTAATATTAACAGAGATGATCTGCCTGGTCTCTTTAGAAGATACTTTTTCCTTTTTTTTTTCTTTCTATGTTTCTCTTAAAACAAACTTGAGTTCCAGTAAAGTGTGGTAGACATCTTATTTTCCCTGCTAAGTATAGCTAAATACCAATGACACTGTAAGTGAGACAAACATAAGAGCACTCTGAAGGCCGATTAGCTAGGATACCCAACATCCAAGAAAAGACGCAGTGGTGTATTCCATGGTTTTAGTTTATAGAGAGATTGGGCACTGAGGAAGCAAGTAACATGACAATGCCAATCAATGGTTCAGAAAATGATAATAATAATAATAAATAGCCTCAGGAAAGCCTGCTCTTTTAGACATAGGGCCGGCAAAAGGGCATTCTAGTAAGATAGAAAACTTTTAGACTATAACTGCTGTACTCTAATGAAATAACACAGAGAAGTAGTTATATTTCCATGTCAGTGAAGGCCAAATAAGGAGATTCAAGTTCCACCATTGCCCTGACTGTAACATGGAATACTTCCCTCCCACCAAGCTGATGTCAGAGGTGTAATATCAAAGAAGACAGACATGAGAATGTGGGATTTTAATTTCCACTGGGGAATAATGAGGACTCCCCACTTGCAGTGTCAGTACAGAACTCAGAGTGGAGCCAACTACCTCCATCCAGAAGTAACAAGGTAGCACTTTCTCTCCCTCCTGCAAGGAGAATATCAGAGGCAGCCAAGTGAGAAACAGGAAAACTTTGCTTACCTTTCAGTAAGAGTAAGTTCTCCCTGACCACAGAGTTAGTGGAAGATATATGGGGTATAATAACCAGGAATTTCCCTTTACAATCAAAGTGGTGTCATTAGAAACCTAACAGAGAGCCTGAACTCTCATCAAAGCTCAGCTGTAATGGGGCCTCCTCACCCACTGGGGTACCAACAGAGACCAAGGCAGGGAAATCAATTACTACCCCCTTGGAAGTAACACGACAGTATATGCTTTCCCTCCAATGTAATATGAGATATTTAATAAAATCCAAAATCTCCTGTCTTATTATATATATATGCACACACACACACACATATATATAATCACTCAACATACCAAGACCAGAAAAATATCAATTTGAATGTGAAAAGATAATAGAAAAGATGTTTGTATCATCTCGGTTTTTGGTATAACAAAACCAAGATGATACAAACATTAGAATTAACTAGAAGATTTTAAAGTATCCATCATAAAAATGCTTCCATGAGCAACTAAGGAAACATTTGAAGGAAGTGAAATAATAGAAAAATCTTAGCAAAAATGAAAATACAAAAAAAGAATCAAATTGAAATTTTATATGGAATTTAGAAAGATGGTAACAATAACCCTGTATCAGATCAGATCAGATCAGTCGCTCAGTCGTGTCCGACTCTTTGCGACCGCATGAATCGCAGCACGCCAGGCCTCCCTGTCCATCACCAACTCCCAGAGTTCACTCAGACTCACATCCATTGAGTCAGTGATGCCATCCAGCCATCTCATCCTCTGGCGTCCCCTTCTCCTCCTGCCCCCAATCCCTCCCAGCATCAGAGTCTTTTCCAATGAGTCAACTCTTCACATGAGGTGGCCAAAGTACTGGAGTTTCAGCTTTAGCATCATTCCTTCCAAAGAAATCCCAGGGCTGATCTCCTTCAGAATGGACTGGTTGGATCTCCTTGCAGTCCAAGGGACTCTCAAGAGTCTTCTCCAACACCACAGTTCAAAAGCATCAATTCTTCGGCGCTCAGCCTTCTTCACAGTCCAACTCTCACATCCATACATGACCACAGGAAGAACCATAGCCTTGACTAGACGAACATTTGTTGGCAAAGTAATGTCTCTGCTTTTGAATATGCTATCTAGGTTGGTCATAACTTTCCTTCCAAGGAGTAAGTGTCTTTTAATTTCATGGCTGCATTCACCATCTGCAGCGATTTTGGAGCCCCCCAAAATAAAGCCTGACACTGTTTCCACTGTTTCCCCATCTATTTTCCATGAAGTGGTGGGACCGGATGCCATGATCTTCGTTTTCTGAATGCTGAACTTTAAGCCAACTTTTTCACTCTCCACTTTCACTTTCATCAAGAAGCTTTTGAGTTCCTCTTCACTTTCTGCCATAAGGGTGGTGTCATCTGCATATCTGAGGTTATTGATATTTCTCCCTGCAATCTTGATTCCAGCTTGTGTTTCTTCCAGTCCAGTGTTTCTCATGATGTACTCTGCATATAAGTTAAATAAACAGGGTGACAATATACAGCCTTGACGAACTCCTTTTCCTATTTGGAACCAGTCTGTTCCATGTCCAGTTCTAACTGTTGCTTCCTGACCTGCATACAGGTTTCTCAAGAGGCAGATCAGGTGTTCTGGTATTCCCATCTCTTTCAGAATTTTCCACAGTTTATTGTGATCCACACAGTCAAAGGCTTTGGCATAGTCAATAAAGCAGAAATTGATGTTTTTCTGGAACTCTCTTGCTATTTTCATGATCCAGTGGATGTTGGCAATTTGATCTCTGGTTCCTCTGCCTTTTCTAAAACCAGCTTGAACATCAGGAAGTTCACGGTTCACATATTGCTGAAGCCTGGCTTGGAGAATTTTGAGCATTACTTTACTAGTGTGTGAGATGAGTGCAATTGTGTGGTAGTTTGAGCACTCTTTGGCATTGCCTTTCTTTGGGATGGGAATGAAAACTGACCTCTTCCAGCCTTGTGGCCACTGCTGAGTTTTCCAAATTTGTTGGCATATTGAATGCAGCACTTTCACAGCATCATCTTTCAGGATTTGGAATAGCTCAACTGGAATTCCATCACCTCCAGTAGCTTTGTTCGTAGTGATGCTTTCTAAGGCCCACTTGACTTCACATTCCAGGATGTCTGGCTCTAGGTCAGTGATCACACCATCGTGATTATCTGGGTCGTGAAGATCTTTTTGTACAGTTCTTCTGTGTATTCTTGCCACCTCTTTTCATGAACAGTATGAAAACCCTGTAAGTGAGACAGCAAAAAAGACACAGATGTTTACAACAGTCTTTTGGACTCTGTGGGAGAGGGAGAGGGTGGGACGATTTGGGAGAATGGCATTGAAACATGTATAATATCATATAATAAATGAATCACCAGTCCAAGTTCGATACAGGATGCTCGGGGCTGGTGCACTTGGATGACCCAGAGGGATGGTATAGGGAGGGAGGTGGGAGCGGGGTTCAGGATTGGGAACATGTGTACACTCGTGGTGGATTCATGTTGATGTATGGCAAAACCAATACAATATTGTAAATTAATTAGCCTCCAATTAAAATAAATTAATTAAAAAATTTAAATTTTAGAAAAAAAAAATCCTTAAATTAAAAAGAATGGGCTCAATAGCAGAATGGAGGGACAGAAGAAAATCAATGAACTTGATAGCAGAACAATAGAATTCATCCAATTTGAACAACAGAAGATAGAGCAGAAAAGATAAATAGAGCTTTAGGGACTCATAGAACTAAAACAAAAGACCGAATATCCATGGCTTTACAGTCCTAGAAGAAGAAAAGAAAGAGTATGGAATTATAGTTCAGAAGTAGAAAAATAATTAGGATGAAAACAAGTTTCTAATCAGAAACAAAAGAGGCCAGAAGGAAGTGACACTACATTTCAAGTGCTGAAAGAACTGTTAACCCAGATTTCCACATCTAGCAAAATATCCTTCAGGAATGAAGGATTTTTCATCAAGAAATTCTCAGATGAAGGAACACTCAGAGAATTTGTCACCAGAAGACCTGCCCTAAAAGAATGGGTAATGGAAGTTCTTGGAAAAAGAAACAAAAGGAAAAAGCCTTAAGAAATCTTAGAAAGAATTAGTGAATCTTAATTTCTTAAGTGAATCTTAAAAAATATCATAGTATTGTCTAAGAATATCTACCTATTTAAACAAAATTGCCCATGTATCTTTAGCATAAATACCTCAATCTTGGGCTTCCCTGGTGGCTCAGATGGTAAAGAATCTGACTGCAATGCAGAAGACCCAAGTTTGATCCCTGGGTCGGGAAGATTCCCCTGGAGAAAGGAATGGCTAACCACTCCAATATTCTTGCCTGGAGAATTCCTTGACAGAAGAGACTGGTGGGCTATAGTCCATGGGGTCGCAAAGAGTCAGAAACGACTAGTATATTTGGCAACAGATTGGATTGGGAGGCATGAGACATACCTTTGTGATCTATAGGAACTATTACTATTAGTTTTATAAACTATGAAAAATGCTATATTCTTTTCCATTATTTTCTAAAAATAGGAACATAAAATGTTTATTGTGAGTTTCATAAAATTTTTATTTTATTTTGCAAACTATGAAAGGCAGTAAAATGCAATAGTATTAAAATTATATTCATTATTAATCTTCCAAAACATTCAAAGGTAATCTATCATGAAATCTATTATGTTGAAGTATTTAAGAATTACTGAGATTTGCAATTTTTGTTTAAATGAATCATTAAAAACTTGAAGATTAATGGAAAGGTTAGAGATGTATAGTTATGTGATAAATCAAGTACAGTAAAATGTTAATGCTATGATCTAGGTGATGGCCATATGGCATTCACTGTAAATTTAGGTTTTCTATATATTTGAAATTTTTTTCATAAGAAAGTGGTAGGAGATAAATTTTAACATAAAATCTTCAACTCTCACAGATTTCAGACAAATAAAAGAGGTGTGTTACCTGTGATGTTACTAGGGCTTCCCTGGTGGCTCAGTGGTAAAGAGTTTGCCTACAATGCAGGAGATGCAGAACACTTGGGTTCAGACCCTGAGTCAGGAAGATCCCCTGGAGGAAGAAATGGCTCCCCACTCCAGCATTCTTGCCTGGAAAATCCCATGCACAGAGGAGCCTGGTGGGCTACAGTCCATGGGGTCGAGAAGAGCCAGACACAACTAAAGTGACTAAGCACGTGCATGGCGTTTGTTACTAAGCATATCAGCTTCACAATACAACAGTGTGTCTTGGCCTACAGCAGCAATATTATATTCACAAGTAAAATCAAGTACAAGTTTCTCCCCTGTATATATGTATGTATGCGCATGTGAGCATGTACAAAAACACCTTTTATATGTTTCTGAAGATATATATGCTAATAAAATTCAACATAAGACATAAAATTGAAGGCAAGCTTTTTGTTTTGCCCTCTACTTTTTCAACATCCATGGACGGTTTTGTTTAATATTTTCAGCATATGCTATAAAATCATTTTATACCAAAAAATCTCAAAGAAACCAAACTCACATATCTTTCATTTTAAGTAAAAGATTTGCTACAATGCATTTTTTTCCTAGTCAAAAACTTTTAACACCAAATCATTAAAATCACTCATTCTCCAAATATAGTAACTGTGAGCAAAGCTCCCCATTGCCTTATATAGCACTGATGGCAAAATCTGGGTTGTGTTAAATGCATACCTATCTCAATCCTAAAACCTTTTGATACTCACAATACACAAAATCAACTTCATTTTTCTGGGTCAAGTTATCGCCAAGGCAAAGAGAAATTTATTCAAATTAAAATATCTTTGAAAATGCTCCTCAGGACATTAACTTATTTTATAAAGCAGTATTCAGAGAGGTAAATGTAAATGAGCCATATGGATTACATTCCACGCAAAATAACCACACATTGGCAACATAATGGAAAATGGGCTTGGAAAAAATTTTGGAATGTGTTAGGGTACCAATATCAAGGTCTCTTATGATTATGTTTTATGGTTTCAGCTAACAAGCCACAATTGGAGAGTAGAATAACCACAAACAGCAGGGGTGGCATTTGAGTGGTACATATGCATTGGAAAGGACTCAGCTTGAGGGTCTTAAAATCTATCGGAATGGGAGAGTAACATGTTTCAGGACAGTGTTGTTGGTCTGAGGTTTCCTCACTGGATCCAGAAACCTGGTGAGATTTACCATGTTTGTAACTTAGTAGAGCTGTTCACCATACCATTCACTTATCAATTTATTCATTCATTTAACAGCATTTATTTTGGTGCCCTGTGGTATGACAGCATAAGACAAAGCATAAGCATAAGACAAAAGCAAAATAGATCTGGATTAAAATCCAGCAACTCCCACAATGCATAAGTAAAACAGATGCTCTCACTGTCACACCTGATGCCCTTGATGCTACTGGTTTCCTCCATGTTTGACTAACCTCTAGCAGCCAGCACTTGAATCTCCTTATCAGAGGGTTTTTCCTGGCCATCAAATCCTGCTCTGCCTATGTGCAGTAGGCCAACATGCTGGAAATTAATGCTTCTCCAAAGCAGTCCCAAACCAATCAATGCAGATGGGATAGCACTGTAATCCATGTTCTACAGACTCCATAGTTCTCACCAGATTGAAGCTCTAACTGCCCTCAGTGTTGGTTTTTCCTTTGCTATCTCATGTCTCCTCTCCCCTATTCATCTTTCCTGCTATCATGCCACAAAAAAGCTACTTGTTCTAGAATCCTTAATGCAGTATCTATTTGTGGAAAACACAAATTAAGACAATAGGTATATTAGGATTCTTCATAGACATGGAACTAATGTGATATACAGGTGGTCCTTGAGCAACACTGAATTAATGCAGCTTTACTGGTGAGCAAATTAAAAAAAATAAATCTAAAGTTTAGTACTACATGACCTGTGGTTGGCTGAATCTGTGGATACAGAACTGTGTATACAGAGGGCCATCTGTAAAGCTACATGTGGATTTTCCACTGTGCAGATCATATGCATACAGAAGCTTTATTATGAGCATTGGCTCATGTGATTGTGGAGACTGAGACATTAGTTTCTCTGTCAATGTTCCATTTGTAAACTGAAGAAGCAGGAGAGCTGGTTGTGTAATTCAACCTGAGTTCAATAGCCTACGGCTTAGCCTAAGCCAGTTCTCAACGGACTGGATGATGCCCACCTACATTGGTGAGCGTGATCTTCTGCACTCAGTCTATGGTTTCAAATGCTAATTTCTTCTATAAACATCTTCACAGACACACCTAGAAATAATGTTTTCCAGGTATCTGGACATCCCTTAGCCCAGTAAAGTTGAAACATAAAATTACTCATCACAATAGGTAAAACAGGCATGGAAGCAAATAATCACCAAAAAATACATAGTAAACATATGTTTTAAATGTCAAGGAAATCAAAGGTGGGAGCTACATTCACTTGTTCATTTTTAACAATAATTTATTGGCCACCATTTTTTAGGTTTCAGATTCACACAAATGTAAACAAGGCAATGAGGCACTGCCTAGATATTTCTAGCCACATAGATTCTTAACTGGATATAAAGAAACCACTTTTTGCCTAGGAAACGATGGGGTGAGAGTGGAAAGAAGAGGAAAAGAAGGAAAAAGAAGGTATAGAAAGAGGAAATAATGGAGGTAAAAAATATTTCTGAGGGTGGATGATATTTTGTACCATTACTAGTTTTTCCACACAGAAATGTGGAGACTCTGAGTATAGGCAGAGAAATAAAAAGTTGAAAAGCCCAGAATCACACCAAAGGGCATGTTGACTTAGGAGTAGCAGTTTAGTATGCCAGGCACACAGCGCAGATGTGGGAGACTTAAGGAAAGAGAAGCAGGAAAGAGATGCGGTGGTGGGGTTGTGTAGACCCTCACATCCCACTGAAGAGTGTGGACTTCATCCTACGAACAACAGGAATCTGCTAAGACCCCCTGCCCTTTTGCTCCAGCTGGCATGCCCATCGTTCCTGTGGTGGTCTGCAGAAGAGCACTCTGCACAAGCTGTATGTGGGAGTTTGTCTTGGGTTCAAGAGTCAGTGGAGGACTAATGCAACACTTCTGAATGCATTTGAGAATATAAGCAATTTATTCTATGCTACCTTTGGTTAGGAAACTATCAAGTGTTTGAGCTATGAAGAATCATCGTGGGTAATCTGTCCAGTTCCCTAACGTCACAGAACCAAGACTGAAACACATACATCATATATCCTAGTTCCAATGTAGCACACTAAATTGTTCCTTAATAATATTCCAATCAAAAATAATTATTTAAAATATGCTATGTACATTGGTGTCCTGGACACAGAATAACAGGCACTATATTTCAAAACAATGTTCACATAGAAAATAATATAAGCCATATGTTGATCATTACTTATGTGGGTATAAGTACATAGGAGTTCATTATGCTTTTCTCTCTACTTCAGTGTATGTTTCAAATGATACACAAAATGAATGGAAAAATGAAATAATTCTCAAATAATCGTAATTGGTTTTCTGTAGCAGATTCTCTTGTGTGCATCAGTGGTCTGGGGCTCCCTCCCCACCTGTTGCTTCTCATGTGCACACCTCTTCAGAGCACGGTCCTTAGTTTACTTTGGGAGTCATCACCCATGACTATGCCTGGGAGACTTGCCCCACCCCATCACATCCCACTCTCAGGCGTGTCCACAGCTAGTGAATGCTTGAGAGGAGAAGGCAGTACAACAGCTGTCTTACCTTCAGTGGGAAATGTATGTATGCTCAGTTGCTAAGTCATATCTGGATCTCTGCGACCATATTGACTATAGTCCACCAGGCTCCTCTATCCATGGGAATTTTCTAGGCAAGAATATTGGGAAGGGATGTCATTTCCTTTTCCAGGAGATCTTCCCAATCCAGGGATCAAACCCACATCTCCAGCTTGGCAGGCAGATTCTTTACCTAGGGAGCCAGGGGAGCCGCTTGGGAATACCCAATTATTTTCAGTAGAGTTTATCTATGCTTGTTTCTTGGAAGGCAAGCTACAACAAACCTAGACAGTACATTAAAAAGCAGAGACATCAATTTTCCATAAAAGGTCTGTATAGTCAAAGCTATGGTTTTTCCAACAGTCATGTGTTTATATGAGAGTTGGACCATGAAGAAGGCTGAGCACCAAAGAACTGATGCTTTCAAATTGTAGTGCTGGAGAAGACTCTTGAGAGTCCCTTGGACAACATGGAGATCAAATCAGTCAATTCTAAAGGAGATCAACTCTGAGTATTCATAGGAAAGACTTATGTTAAAGCTGAAGCTCCAATACTTTGGCCACCTGATGTGAAGAGCTGACTCATTGGAAAAGACCCCAATTCTGGGAAAGATTGAAGGCAGTAGGAAAATAGGGAAACAGAGGGTGAGGTGGTTGGATGGCATCACTGACTTAATGGACATGAGTTTGAGCCTATTCTGGGAGATAGTGAAGGACAAGGAAGCCTGGTGTGCTGCAGTTCATGGGGTTGCAAAGAGACATGGATTAGTGACTGAACAATTTATTTACATTTTCTTTTCTTAAAAACATCTTCACATCAAGTTCTCTTCCTTACCGACAAATTTGTATTAGCAAACTTTAATACCAGATATTAGACCCTAAGGACTACAGCCTGCCATGCTTGTCTATCCATGGCCTTTCCCAGGTAAAATTACTGGAGTGGGTTGCCATTATCTTCTCCAGTGGATCTTCCTGACCCAGGGATTAAACCCACAGTTCCTGCCACATCTCCTGGATGGCAGGCAGATGATTTACCACTGTGCCACCAGGGAAGACTTTCAGTGGGAAACCTCAGGTACAATTCACACAAAAACTCAGGATCAGGCTGAGGCTAGACTTCTCCTGAGCCCCTATCTTTTCCTTGCTTCTTCCCCTGCTCTACTCTGCTTTCCTCACCACCCTAGAAGATTCTCCTGAGAATACACCCTCAGTAAGTCATCTACAAAATAATTGTTTTTAAATATTCTGCTTCTAGGGAACTTAGCCTTAAACAATTTTATTTTGAAATTGAGAAGTAACCTGTCATTTAAAATACTGCCAGTAGGAAACAGAAAGCCTGGTTACCAGACTGATTCTGTTTTATGATTTGTGTCAATCACCTTATGAATATTAATTTCCTTTGAAAGATGAACAAAATGACATTTTCCTTATCTCTCTAGTAGGCTATTATAAGGAACAAAAGAGATTATACATATAAAAGCACTTTTGAAAATGGAAAGTTTTATATGATTACATTACTAAGCTATTTTTATTATCTTCCATAACTTACAAATTGTCTGACATTTAATTATTAACATATTACTAAATTTACAGGCTGAGAAATTATTTTAAGGCATATAAACAGATACTTGCCACAATGTGCTATATAATGGGACTGGCTTTTTTGGGTTAATTTAGGCCTTTCATCTCTTTCTGCCTTTTCCTCTCAAGACGCAAGCTAAATAAGAATTGAATTTGAATCTTTGGTGGGCAAGGCATCTGTCAGTTTTATGTATAAGAAGAGCATATTTCCATTTTCCTTTCTAGGAGTAAAGAAATGGATGTTAATATCTCATAAGCTATATGAAGAAACCAATAGTAACACCAGTTCAGCCTAGCTATGTGCTTAATTAACAATTAGCATCACTGATCTTGTGCTCTATTTCCCAAAATGCCTGCTGAAAGAACAGATACTCATTTCTCTAATAATTTCTCTATCTCAGGTTATACTCTAATCAACAATTTCAGTATCCACACAAGAGAAAATCTAAGTGCCTGACTCCAGTGATTATTGCAAAGTTGAAACAGTGTATGAAATCTAATCTGAATGAAACTGCTAGAGGGTGATGTCTTGTGTATGCTGAGTCCTGACCCTCAGAACCTCACTCTTAAAAGAGAGTCATTGAGTCCTCACATTCAAAGACCCATTAATCAGGCTTAGAGTTAGAGTTTGCGGAAAGGAAAAAAGTTGTTTACAATTAGTCTTTTTTTTTCTTTCATTTCTTACATGAGTAATTTTAAAAAGCTATTAATTATAACATACATTTCTATCTTGATAGATGTATCTTCCATATGTGGCTTTTCTAAAATACATATGGAGTTATCTTAAAATATCTAAAACAAAGTCCAAATTACGTGTCCTTCCCCTCTGCTGGTACTTCTGAAAGTAAACTTCACTCAAAAGTAATATCTGGTCTTCTTATGTGGCTGGAAACTGGGGCATACTAGTTAGATGTAAAGTAATGACTTGCATCAAATATATAAATATTGTGATTTGTTCTGTTTTTTATTGTCATTCTTAGCAGCACAGACTGCAGCCCACCAGTCTCCTCCATCCATGGGATTTTCTAGGCAAGAGTACTGGAGTGGGGTGCCACTGCCTTCTCCAAGATGTATGGTAAAGGAATACAAATACTTTTCCTATGTTTACCTCCATAGGAACTGATTTCTCAATGGGGACAACTTAAATACCGATGATTCCCAAAAATATACTGAACATATGGAAAAGAACTTCAAGAGTTCACTGTTTTGAAAATCTGGTGTTCATTTCAAAGTGGCTGTAATTTAAATAAACATTTGATGCTTTGAGCAAGAAAGAAAATTAGCACAGGCAATGGTTAACAATTTCTAGGAGGATGCCTCTAAAAATTATCTGAAAGGTTGCCTATGGGATGTTGTTGAATATATGTGATGTGACAGACTGACACTTACTCCTTGGAAGGAAAGTTATGACCAATCTAGATAGCATATTCAGAAGCAAAGACATTACTTTGCCAACCAAGTTTCGTCTAGTCAAGGCTATGGTTTTTCCTGTGGTCATGTATGGATGTGAGAGTTGGACCGTGAAGAAGGCTGAGCGCCGAAGAATTGATGCTTTTGAACTGTGGTGTTGGAGAAGACTCTTGTGAGTCCCTTGGACTGCAAGGAGATCCAACCGGTCCATTCTGAAGGAGATCAGCCCTGGGATTTCTTTGGAAGGAATGATGCTAAAGCTGAAACTCCAATACTTTGGCCACCTCATGTGAAGAGTTGACTCATTGGAAAAGACTCTGATGCTGGGAGGGATTGGGGGCAGGAGGAGAAGGGGACGCCAGAGGATGAGATGGCTGGATGGCATCACCGACTTGGACGTGAGTCTGAGTGAACTCCGGGAGTTGGTAGTGGACAGGGAGGCCTGGTGTGCTGTGATTCATGGGGTCGCAAAGAGTAGACACCACTGAGCGACTGATCTGATCTGATCTGATCTGACAGACTAAAGTGTGTGTGTGCATAAGAGAGAGTTGTGAATGCCTCTCAATCTCAAAATATTTCATATTCTGACCTGTCTGAGCTTTCCAAGACTGAATTTATCTTGAACTACAGATTTTTTTCCTAAAGAAATTATTGAAACCCATTCTTTTATCTAGTTAAGGATGGAATACTTTATTACAGAAATAAGAGAGTTTTCTTTAGTAAGTAAATGGAAATAGGTAGGAAAAAAAAAAAAAAAACAGGAAATGAGGTAATAACGCTGTTCCACAGCTGATGACATGAAACTACCTGAATAGAGTTAGGTGTGGCCCTTTCAGTGGTCATCTGCACAGGCTCATGGTTGAGTACTGACTTCCAAGCAGAGAGAAAGACCTTCCAGACACACACACTCACAGGCAGTGCTTTCCACTGGCTCCACTGGCTCCCCTGGCCCCAGTGTACACACCCCACAGGCCACAAGCCCACATCCATATGCTAAATGATAAAAAGGAGAAGAGGTCTTCATAGGTATCATGCTCCTCTCCAACAAGCTGTTGCTTAAAAAAAAAAAAAGAATTACTGTTTCATCAAACAGAGGACATAAACCAAGGAACGTTGAGCAAGTCTTCGCTCTTACAGCAGCCCAAGTGGGACACAGAAAAAAAAAAAAAAACTAAGTAAAAGAACAATAACGTAAAACATACTAACAAATTTAAAACTCTGGGGTTTTTATCTTTGCAGTTGTACTCCTCCCAAATGAAATCATATTGGATCAGGCTAGGGACGTTAGTGCAATTTTAAAATAGAGAAAGATAAATGATACCCCCATGAGATTCTTTAATCAGCATACTTTCCAGCCCTTGGACCCCTTCTATGGTGGACTTGATGTCAATTTTTTGTTAGCTCATTTCCAAATTGAAATTGGACATTTCTGAATGAGATCTGAGATTATTTCATTGGTGATTAGGTAATTCTGTGACAGACTTGTTATCATGTGTAATACTGGATTGCTACACTACCAAAATATGTATTTAGCTTTCTCCTAATGATAAAAATATATATATATTAAACTGTTATACTTTACGGATTTTAAAAAGTCTTTAAAAGTTTCAGACATCTGGTTTTGGGAAGATGAAATAGACATACTTTCCTATTTCTCCTGCTAAATACAACTAAACATCTTGGACATAGTGTATAAAACAAACATAAGAAAACTCTGAAAAGTGGAGCAGAGATTGCAGACCATCTAGGACTGAGTTCCTTGTGGTTTTCTTTTTCTTTTCTTTTTTTGCCTCATCTATATCAGACTTGGAGCTTAAGACGCCTACAACCCAGATACATCAATAGAAGCAAGACAGATGAATAAATCTTTTAAAACTAAAAGTTTTCAACAAAAACTATTCTTTCAACCAAAGGAAATAAAGAGGCAACATACAGTTTTAGACAATAACCCTATTCAATCTAACACCACAGGAAAAATAAAATGTGGCCCCATCCACATTCATGTCAACAAAGGCAGTACAGTCTGCCTAGATTTCCATCTTTGCCAGACTGCAAAGAGGTGACTCCATCTACTTCACCTTGATCACCAAGGTGGTATCGGAGATGGCTAAGTAGGGTGCCAGAACTTTCACCCCATTAGGCATTAATAAGATCATCTGTCCCCCAGTAAATGGTATCAGTAGGGACCATGGGGGCATCAGGACTTTCACTTCCATTCAGTATTGATAAGTCATCCCTCCCTCTTTCTGCTGGGACAATGTAGAAGGAAATCCAGAGGTGTCAGGACTCTTGTGACCACTCAGCCCAGGACCTTCACCACTGCCATGTAAGGAGTATCACCTTCACGCCCCCAACCAATGATGTAGCTGGTGGCTACATGGGGAGTAGTGATGAGGCATTTCTGTGCCTTTTAGTCTGAAAAGTATCAGCGGAGGTCTAGTGGGGAGCCAGAAATCTCACACTTCACAGAAGGATAAACACTTTCCTCTTCATATCAGCAAAGGCTGAATGGGGAACCTTGAACTTCTGTTCCTAATGGTGGAACCTGAATTTCTGCCCCTACCTGGTAGTGACAAAGAAGAGGTCCCGTTCTCCTGGTGGAGTCATATCAGACAAAATCAGCTAAAATAGGTTTTCATTAGATCCAGGGCCTATCACCATGGTGTCATAAAGTTTTAAGCCTCAATATAAACAATCACACATCATACCAAGACTAGGAACATCTAAAATTGACTCAAAAATATCAATACATGCCCATGTCAAGGTGACAGTGGTATAAGAATTATTTTACAATAATTGAAAGTAGCCATCATAAAGATATTTTAAAAGCAAACACACTTGAAGTAAAGGGAAAAGTGAAATGTCTCAGAAAAGAAATAGAAAATATAAATAAAAATGAAACAGAAACTTTACAGCAAAAAATATAATGACTAAAATAAAATTATTTAACTAATGCTCTCAACAGAAGGATGGAGAGAAGAAAGGAAAGAATCAGTGAACTGAAAGCCAAAACAATAGAAATCATGCAATCTGAACAACAGAGACAAAATAGATTGAAAGATATAGAGGTGGAACCTTAGGATACTGTAGGATATTAAAATTTTTAATGTTTATGTCACTGAAAATTGGACAGAGAAGTGAAAGAAACTCCAAATTTGATTAAACCTATAAACTTACAAATTCAAGAAACTGAAGAAACCTCAAATAGAATAAACCAAAAGAAATCTACACTATAACACACTTGTACTTCGAAAATTAAAGACAAACAAAAAAGGAAGCAATAAAAACAAAACAAAAAACAAAACAATATGTTACTTATAAGAGAAAGCCAATTCAATGATAACAGATTTCTCATCATAAACCAGAGATCAGGAGTAAGTGGCACAAACACTTTGCAAGCACTAAAGAACTTCATTTTATAATCTTATATCCATTAAGAATAAGGGGAAATCAAAATAAGGGAATATTAAAAAATTTTTTCCCAATAAATCCAAACTAAAAGAATGACTAAAGTAAGTTCTCTAAACAGAAAAGGAATGATAAAAGAAGAGTCCATGGAAAATCAGGAAGAAATCACACAGTAAGGAAAATTATAGGTAAATGAAGACTTTGCTTCTCTTCATAAATTTTCTAAATTATGTTTAACAATTGATGCAAAAATTGGAGTACGATCTGATACAATTCTAAATACATGCAATATTTAAGACATATTCTGAAGACAAAAGAATTATTTAAGACAACTATGCTATAAATAGGTAGGAAAAAGGGACACAGAGACAAAGATACTTTGTATACCTCACAAACTGAGAAAATGACAAAACCAATAGACTCTATTATCTATATGTAACATCATACACAGAGTAACCACTTAAATAAAGCTACATCTTTTAACTAAGAAAACAATATAGATAAATCAAAATAAGGACCTTAAAAGTTTTCTGATAGCCTATAGGAAAGCAAAGAAATAAAGCAAAAGAAAGCAGATAAAGAAACAAAGGAAAGAATTAGAAAACAAAGATATTTAAGGTCTAACATGTCAATAATTACAATAAATGTAAATGATCAAAATAGATAAATAACAAGACAGATTCAAAAATACAGCTTAAACATATACAGTATAAAAACAAATTATAGGCAAACTAAAGTAAAAAGATAGGGAAAAGAGCTATTGTGTAATCACAAATCATAAGAAAGCAGGAATAGCTATATTAATATTAGATAAAGCAGACTTCAGAGCACAGAAAATTACCAGAAGTAAGGGAGGATATTATTTAATAAAAAAATGTCAATCTACCAACAAGACATAACAGTTTAAACATGTTTGCACCAAAAAAACAGAACTGTAAAATATATGAAGCAAAATCAATAGAACTGAAGGAGGAAACTGATAAATGCACAATTATATTTGGAGAGTTCAACAGGACTTCCCTGGTGGCTCAGACGGTAAAGTGTCTGTCCATCAATGTGGGAGACCTTGGTTCAATCCCTGGGTCGGGAAGATTCCCTGGAGAAGGAAATGAACCCACTCCAGTACTCTTGCCTAGAAAATCCCATGAACAGAGGAGCCTGGTGCAGGCTACTGTCCATGGGGTCGCAAAGAGTCGGACACGACTGAGCGATTTCACTTAAAAATCAATAAAGCTACGCAAAAACTCAACACCTTTGTCAACTAGCATAATATAATCAGCATTTCTAGAGGCTGAGAACAGGCAGACAGATCTCATTCTTACCACTCCTAATTAACACAGCACTGCAAGTTCTAGCTATTTTAAAAGGCAAGAAATGGAAATAAACAGCAAACAGATGAAAGAGAAAGAAGTAAAATTTTACATATTCACAGATAACATAATTGTTGTCTTAGCAATTTAGGGCTGCTAACACAAAGTATCACAGACTGGGTAACTTATCAACAGAAGGAATTTATTTCCCACAGTTTTAGATGCTGAAAGTCTGACATCAAGGTGTCAGCATTGTCAGCTTCTTGTGAGTGCCCTTCTCTGGGTTGCAGAATGTCTACTTCTTATTTTTTGCTTTGTTTTTTGAAGTATGGTTGATTAACAGTATTGTGTTAGTTCAGTTGTACAGCAAAATGATTTGGTTACATATTTTTTTTAGATTATTCTCTCCATTATAGGTTATTACAAGATTTTAAGTATAGTTTCCTGTGTTATAGAGTATATCTTTATTTTTCACGTTTACTGAATTATAGAGTAGATCTTTATTGCTCATCTGGCTTCCCAGGTGGCTCAGTGGTAAAGAATCTGATTGCCCATTGCAGGAGACTTGGGTTCGATGCCTGGGTTGGGAAGGTCCCCTGGAAAAGGAAATGTCAACCCACTCCAATATTCTTGCCTGGGAAATCCCATGGACAGAAGAGCCTGGTGGGCTACAGTCCATGGGGTTGCAAAAGAGTTGGACACAACTTAGCCACTACACAACAACAATAACAAAATTGCTCATCTATTTTATGTACACTAGTTTTTAGTCCCATATTCCTAATTTATCTCTCCCCTGCCGTTTCCCTTCGGTAAGCATAGCTTAGTTTTCTATATCTGTAAGTCTGTTTCTGTTTTGTACATAGATTAATTTGTGTTGACCAAATTAGATCTGTTGACCCAATTTGTTGTCTAGGTTGTGTTGGCCAACCTAGACAGCATATTAAAAAGCAGAGACATTACTTTGCCAACAAAGGTCCATCTAGTCAAAGCTATGGTTTTTCCAGTAGTCATGTATGGATGTGAGAGTTGGACTATAAAGAAAGCTGAGCACCAAAGAATTGATGCTTTTGAACTGCGGTGTTTGAGAAGACTCTTGAGAGTCTTTTGGACTGCAAGGAGATCCACCCAGTCAATCCTCAAGGAAATCAGTCCTGAATAATCATTGGAAGGACTGATGCTGAAGCTGAAATTCCAATACTTTGGCCACCTGATGTGAAGGACTGATTCATTGGAAAAGACCCTGATGCTGGGAAAGACTGAAGGCAGGAGGAGAAGAGGATGACAGAGGATGAGATGGTTGGATGGCATCACTGATTCAATGGGCATGGGTTTCAGCAAGCTCCAAGAGTTGGTGATGGACAGGGAAGCCTGACATGATGTAGTCCATGGGGTCACAGGGAGTCAGACAGGACTGAGTGACTGAACTAAAGGTGAATTTGTGTTGTTTAGATTCCATATAAATGATAGCATATATTGGTCTTTCTCTGACATAGTTCACTCAATATGATATTCTCAAACAACAATCATGTGGAAATGCAGATTAAAAATATAATACTCTTTCTACAATAGCTCAAAAAATGTTATATGTAGGCCTAAATATACCAAAACAAGCATGGGATTTACATGGTGAAAACTATAAAATGCTCATGAAAGAAATCAAAAAAGACTAAGTTAATGGACGACTCAACATAATGATATCGATTTTCCATAGATGAACTACATAGAGTTAAGACATGGAACAACAGACTGGTTCCAAATAGGAAAAGGAGTACGCCAAGGCTGTATATTGTCACCCTGCTTATTTAACTTATATGCAGAGTACATCATGAGAAACGCTGGGCTGGAAGAAGCATAAGCTGGAATCAAGATTGCCTGGAGAAACATCAATAACCTCAGATATGCAGATCACACCACCCTTATGGCAGAAAGTGAAGAGGAACTCAAAAGCCTCTTGATGAAAGTGAAAGTGGAGAATGAAAAAGTTGGCTTGAAGCTCAACATTCAGAAAACTAAGATCATGGCATCCGGTCCCATCATTTCCTGGGAAATAGATGGGGAAACAGCGGAAGCAGTGGCTAACTTTATTTTGGGGGGCTCCAAAATCACTGCAGATGGTGACTGCAGCCATGAAATTAAAAGATGCTTACTCCTTGGAAGGAAAGTTATGACCAACCTAGACAGCATATTAAAAAGCAGAGACATTACTTTGCCAACAAAGGTCCATCTAGTCAAGGCTATGGTTTTCCCAATAACCTCAGATATGCAGATGATACCACCTTTATGGCAGAAAGCAAAGAGCTAAAGAGCCCCTTGATGAAAGTGTAAGAAGAGAGTGAAAAAGTTGGCTTAAGGCTCAACATTCAGAAAACTAAGATCATGGCATCCAGTCCCATCATTTCATGGGAAATAGATGGGAAAACAGTGGAAACAGTGGCTAACTATTTTGGGGGGCTCCAAAATCACTGCAGATGGTGACTACAGCCATGAAATTAAAAGATGCTTACTCCTTGGAAGGAAAGTTATGACCAACCTAGACAGCATATTAAAAAGCAGAGACATTACTTTGCCAACAAAGGTCCATCTAGTCAAGGTTATGGTTTTCCCAGTAGTCATGTATGGATGTGAGAGTTGGACTATAAAGAAAGCTGAGTGCTGAAGAATTGATGCTTTTGAACTGTGGTGTTGGAGAAGACTTTTGAGAGTCCCTAGGACTGCAAGGAGGTCCAACCAGTCCATCCTAAAGGAGATCAGTTTTGAGTGTTCATTGGAAGGACTGATGTTGAAGCTGAAACTCCAATCCTTTGGCCACCTGATACGAAGAGCTAACTCCTTAGAAAAGACTCTGATGCTGGGAACGATTGAAGGCAGGAGAAGGGATGACACAGGATGAGATGGTTGGATGGCATCACCAACTCAATGGGCATGAGTTTGGGTAAACTCTGGGAGTTGGTGATGGACAGGGAGGCCTGGCATGCTGTGGTCCATGGGGTCATAAAGAGTCGGACACGACTGAGCGACTGAACTGAACTGAATGAAAGAAACTGTGAAAGAACCTATATTATATCTTTGGCACATATTACAACTCATTTTAAAGCAAAGTACAATGCTGTTGTTGTATTATTCTTATGTAACAATGGCTCACAAAAGAATATTTTATATAAGAATGTAGCATATGTCAAGTATTTGATATATGGGAAAGAAAACATTATAAACAATGGGAAAATATTATTTGATAAATTTATATAAATTATAATTGGGTAATTACTATTTTAGAAAATAGATTCACAAATTGTGCCAAAACAAAAATTAATGTTCATAATTTTTCAGAATTTATTATATAAAATTAACCAAAAAAGTGAAAGTGAAGTCGCTCAGTTGCGTCTGACTCTTAGCCACCCCATGGACTGCAGCCTACCAGGCTCCTCCGTCCATGGGATTTTCCAGGCAAGAGTACTGGAGTTGGGTGCCATTGCCTTCTCCTAACCAAAGAAACCTACCCCAAATAAAGCAACTGGAATGCTTACTTTACATGACCAAACCTTGAGCATAGAACTAAAATTTTACCAAGATTCATTTATCCTTTAATGATTAATGCAGTGATTCTGCATTAATCTTTTACTGATTAAATGCAGAAGATATTTCCAATTAATTCAGGGTTCTTTTACAAGAGTTTTCTAAGCTATTTTCCAAAAATGTTATGTTATTTCCACCGAGTAAATCCTTGACCCTAAATATTCAGAATTAGATGATAAAAGCAAATGTGACACCTTCTTCCTTGATTTACCTAGATCCTCTATTTTGCCTGTGGATTCATATTAGATACAAAACAAAAATAAATTCAAGTAAACTGAAGGTTTCCTGAAGTGAGAAATGAAGTACTTTTTCTATTTCACTTTATTCTCTCCTGACAAGAATGTTGTAATACTTTAACAACAACTTCTTTTTTTAACATAAAGTTAAGAACATTCAGTATTTCCATTAAATGTATTAATTTTTAAATTTATTACTTCATAAACAGACCTCTATAAAAACTTTTCCAGAATGACTCTGCAAGAGGCATCTAATATTGTACATAAGATGCACTGTGAGAGTTCAGCCAATATTACTCTTTTTACTTTGCAGCTTTTTCTGTTTCTTTAAATATTTATGTGTTCCTTATAAGTACAGCTGGCTTTGACTGAAACAAATGTGTTTCTCTTTAAAGACAGATAACTGGTTAGGATTGATAATGGCTCTAAGTTTGTAGTTTTCCTTGAAAAGAAAACAGATATTATTTTGAGATCAGCCTTCGTTTAGTGGCTGAAAATTCTCAGTTGAGACTGGCACATATTTAAGTCTCTTGAACAGGAAAAATGTATGTATAAACATACAGACACAAGTCAACTATACGTCAAGAACCCATAACTAGTTGACTCTGTGGAGATATGTGAAAGCCAGGGAAGGATGTGACAGAGATATATTTTCATTGTATACACCTTGTACTTAATGATTTGTTTTACTGTGTGCATCTGTTATCTATTTTGAATGAATAAATATGTAAATAATCTGAAAATGCACAGAAATGTATAAAACTGTCTCAGATAAACTTTTATTCTTCATACCTATTTCTTTTTGTAAAAAAAAAAAAATTGTATCGGAGGAAAATTCCACTTGGAAATATTTGAAGAACTAATGTTCTTAACTCAGTGATTTATTACCGTGCCTGCCATCAGGCTTGGTATGTTCAAGAATCTGCAAGTAGTTATGTGGCTGCCAATTTTCTTCCTTGGTTGCTACTAATCTGTAGGGCATGTGTCACAAGTAAGTCATAAAACATCACTATGACTTATTTACTTTTCTAAAAAACTGGAGCCCATTATTCTTGTTGCTTTCTTGCCTATGGAGGATATTATAAATAATTTATCAAATGCCTTTGGTATGCTCATTGTTTTACCTGGAAAGAAGACAAGAATCTGATCTTTATCATCATGGTAAACTGTAAGTTTAAAAATGCCTACATAAAAAAGTAACTATTATAGCTATTAATAGGTTTAAACTGGTTATGTTTTTCAAAATAAAGATGATACCTTAACTATTGATTTTGAATTTTATGAGACCAGGGGAAACCTAATAGTTACAGCCATTTCTGAAAATAAAAATCCTAAGAAAGACCAGCATAACCAAAGGAATGGCAGCAACAAATAGTTAAAATCCCAAACTGGGCCAGGCTGCTAATGTTTCACCAGCATAGCATTTTTCCAAAACCTCAGTGTCATGGGTTCCTCTTCAGCTTCTTTTTCACATTCCTGCCCATGATTATTTAAGTGGGTATGAAAGCACTCTGTGTGTCAAATGCAGAAACTTCAGTCTATCCACCGTTTGAAACCCTTGGGAGCTGCAATCAGCTCATGGAAGCCCACATCCCGCCTCCCTCACCACGATGTTTCTAAAAGGCCAGAGTTCCAAATGTAAATTCTGTTATTCATTTGTGCAACCAAAATGCAAAAGTCTTCCTAAAATGCAACTGGAGATTTCATCTTACATTCCAAACTCTAATATAGGTAAAGAGTTTTTTGTGAGGGCCCTGGCCAGTTGTATTACAATTTCAACATGGAAACTATAATTGTGCTCTCAGATGACTGTTATGCGGTGACTGTCACTTAGAGTTGACTGTCACCACAGTGAATTTTGCTGAAAAATATTGAAAGAGGATCATTTCAGTCCTTAGCACAGGAATTAGGGCTCAAAAGGGATGTATCTCGAATGGGGTAGTAAATTCCAAGAGTCATTAACCTCCTTATAGTTTACATGTTAGCAATATTAACATATGGCATACTATATTCTATATTAGAGTAAGCTTCTCAGACACATCTATGTTTAGTTTTAAGGATTCAGAGAAAACAGACACCATCCTTGACTCAAAGAGTTCATGGTGGATTCAATCAGAACGGAAATTGGATTGTAACATAATAAAAGGTAGGGCAAGGCAAGCACATGAAGACAGCATACAATCAGGACTAGGGAAGAGTGGGAGGAGAGAAAAGGCTACCTAGAAAATAGTTAGGATCGACAAGCACATAGAAGTACGCCAAAAGAAGAATTTGCAGAGAATTTATGTTTTACGGTTTACATACAAAGGATATTTTGACCTGAATGTTTTGTTGAGGAAGAAAAGAATTTAGCAAAAATGAGTGGGTCGTGATTCAAGACAGAGTAGGTAACTGATAAAACAAGGACCCCTGAGAAAATGAGAAGTATAATGGAAATTGCAGTTGGATGGATTAGCTTTCAATGGGATAATTAATCCTTCTGGATTCGAATAAAGAAGATAAGGATGAGGTGACTCCACTGAGTAGTCTGTAGCTGCAAGAAGTGGGAAGTTGAGTCGGGATGTGGGAGAGTAAAGCAAGATTTGGGGTCATGGAAAGAATGGAAGGGCTTCAGAATCTTTGTTGAGGGCTATAGGATAGACAGTTTTGAAGGACAAGGAAGGAATTGGTAATAAACTGAGGTCCCATCAGGCCTGGAACACAGTACATGTATGCTGAGACCAAGTGCCGTAGTTTCATAAATTCTCCAGTTTAGTTATAATTGGCAACACAGATGGTTACATAAATCAAGGATTAGGACTCTGTAGAGCAGATAAGAAACACATAAAGAAGCAAGGGAAATGAAGATTCAAAGGGTTCTTATGAAAGAACAATTCAAGTGATTGAGAAATATTTGCATTGAAAAAAATATTTGATTGAATAAATGTATATGTAATTTCTAATCATGAGTTACCCTGGGAATGTAAAATAGCACTTCCACCATCATCATCAATATCATCTAAAAAAATTAGTAATTTGTACTATGAAAGAAACAGCTGCCCTTGAATCCAGTGTTAGCTTTCTAGACTAAAAATAAAAATGTAACCCACTTTTCATTACATTAAGAACAAACATGTCTTTTCCATTCAGAGGATAGAGAAGATATGATATGTGAGAAGATGTGACAGTGATGCCAATTGTCCAGAGTATCTTCTCCTACTAAAGGAAAAGCATTTTGAGAGATTTTCAGTACTATTAATTTCATATCCTAGTTATTCCAAACCCAAAACAAATCAAGTAAGTCATTTATCTCAACTGGCCCTGTGGAATATGAGAATGCTTTAGGGTCATTGGAATTATGAAGCCATATGGAATTTGTAGTGTACTTATAACTAAGACAGATGGCAGCAGAATGAATTCAGCCTTGAGGCTGAATAAACACCCCAGCGACCATGAGCAGCCAATTAAGAATTGAGATGAGAGGGAAATGTCATTTCAACTTGTGTAACATTTATCTGGTGCATGCATCCTTGCTACTTTTCATAAGCCTACTTTATGGTCTAGGACTCTAAACAAGAAGTAGAAGAAATGTTTTCCTGACCTCCTCTTATAGAAAGCAACTACATGCTGGTCCAGTTCTTAGGATGTCAAGAATTAGAATTTCTGCTTCTACCTGGGGAAAACCTAGAAGAATAGAGTAACTTTGGTACTGTTCTCAGCAAGCTCAATATGAAATATTCCTTTAGCTCCTAGGATAGATTACTATCCCCAGGATTCATTCATTTATTAAGCAGTTTCTGTGTATCTGCTTTCTACCAATCACTCTGTAGCTTTGATGGTACCAAACGAAGGTCAAAGTTCCTCTTTTCAAGAAGATCATAAAGGAGACAGATAAGTAAACCAGATTATAACACAGTAGATGGGGGTATCTGCTAGAAATGCAGTATTCTCTGAGCATGCTGCTGCTAAGTCACTTCAGTCGTATCCGACTCTGTGCGACCCCATAGACGGCAGCCCACCAGACTCCCCTGTCCCTGGGATTCTCCAGGCAAGAACACTGGAGTGGCTTGCCATTTCCTTCTCCAGTGCATGAAAATGAAAAGTGAAAGGGAAGTCGCTCAGTCGTGTCTGACTCCTAGCGACCCCATGGACTGCAGTCTACCAGGCTCCTCAGTCCATGGGATTTTCCAGGCAAGAGTACTGGAGTGGGTTGCCATTGCCTTCTCCGTCTCTGAGCATAGTTAATTAAGGGCTATCTCTCCAGCCAGGCAGGGCAGGTGAGTCTTTCTGAGGAAAGATTTGTTCATGCTATGTCTTGAAAGATGAGTGTGCTCACTAGAAACGAAGATAACAGAGGAGGGAAAACACTTGATATAGAAGATAGAGAAAATACACGAGAAAATAAAGAATAAATAGCATCACCTAATCAGAAACTGAATAGAATATGCTGTGGCAGAGAGTGTGTAGGGTGTGAGCACGAATAGATTTGCAGGAACCAAGCATGTGTGCTTTGAGTGTGTCTCAGATATGACTGTCTGAGTCTGAGCTGTAGAGACCCACTAAAAGAAGTTTTTAATGAAAATAAAATAGTTAACTCTGAATCTTAAAATACATAGCTCTATCAATATTTATATCTAATATCTATCTACCTGCAGAGTAGAAGGCAGAGGTTTAAATATACAGGGATGTTAGGATGATGGGAGCAAAGATGGTGTAAAACTGACCACAAGGAGAGCAACCAGAAGGATACCTCTGTTACCTAAGTGGTGCTAAAAACATGAGCTTCTGTGTTTGAGAAAGAATCAGAGATTATGTGGAGGAGAGGATGATTTATGAAAAATCCGAGTGTAGCACTGAGAAGTCTTGGCAACACTCTGTGTTCAGATTTGAGAAAGAACAGGAGTCTAGGAAAACCTCCAGGCTTTTGGCTTGGAGTAAGCATGGTAAGCAGAAAAATGGCCTTCAAATATGTCTTGGTCCTGATTCCTATGTCTAGGTCCTGAAGCCTATGATATTCTATACAATATGCTAAGGGGGGATGAAGGTTGTTTTTGGAATTCAGGTTGTTAATAAACTGACCTTAAAATAAAGAGATTATTCTGGATTATCCTGATATGCCCAATGTAATCACAAGAGTATTTTAAGATGAAAAAGGTGAGGCAGGAAAAGGACATAAAAATCAAAGAGATATTTCAAGATGCTACACATTGGAATAAAGGAGCATGAGCCAAGTAATTCAAGCAGTTTCTAGAAGCTGGAAAAGGACAGGAAATGGGTTTCTCCCCCAGAGCACTGAGCAGGGAGAAGGACCATAGCTCAGCTAACACCTCAGTGAGACCAACTTCAGACTTCTGGTCTCCAGAATATGACAATAAGCACATGTTGTATTAAGCCACAAAGTTTGCAGGAAATCATTACAACAGCAATAGAAAATGAATACAGTAGGGAATATTCTTAGAAGAATGAGTTGAGGGACATGATAAAATTAATTTGGGAAGGATAAAATTCTAGGAAAGAGGGATGTATATACCTATGAATTAGGGTAAGAAGAAGAGATTGTGTAGATGACCAAGAGGATTTGGCCAGAGGTATAGGTAGAAGCCAGGACAGTCTAATGTCCAAGACACCAAGGTAAAAATGCATTAAAGAAAGAAAGTGGTCAATAATGTTGAATACCTCAAAAGTTCAAGTGATAGAATGATGAGAAACTGTGTTTTTGAATCAATAGTAAGTTTACTTAAATAGTAGAAGGTAAACTCCAGATCACTGTTGATTGAGCAGAAAATTAGAGAGAAAGAAGTGAAGGCATCAAGTGCCAAATATGGCCTCAAAAACTTGACTCAGATGACTTGGTCCTGTGCGAATGGAAGGTGAATGGTAGCATTTACTTGGCCTGTCACCACTCATTCCTATATTCTTTATTTGAGTTTGCTTCCTTAGAATGAATAGGCTCAGAAGAAACACTATATTCAGAAATATAGAGAAGATGGTGCCCTGCCTTGGTATTTCGAAGATAAAGGAAATAATATTAGATAAGAATTTGTTTATCTTTTTTTTTGTTTATCATGTTTATGGCAGGTTTTTTTAACTTCATCATGTATATATCTCTTCTAAAATGGATGGGTATGCAGAATGAGAACATTTGAGATGCTGTTCTAGCTTTTCTTGAGAACTTAATGACACTAATGTTAAAGCAATTAATGTGTATAGTTATAACACAGTAGTAGTTCTATTGTCTGATGAGATGGGAGAGGTCTTTAATCTTATCCCTATACCAGTGTTCTTGGGACAGCTATTCTTGTGGTGAGTGCTCTGAAACTGGAAGTAACAACTTTTCACTTCTGTAAATAAGATTTCTTTTGGTATTCCCAGCCTCAATCAAATGTGTTTTCTCGTCTATGGACTTAAAGGTCATGTTACCAAGATTGTTAATACTGTATATGAAATAGAAGTAAATAAGCTGTGTCATTGAAACATATACATTTCCATATGAAAATTAGATAGCCAGAGGAAATTTGCATTACGATGCATGGAGCTCAAATCTGATGTTCTGTGACAACCTAGAGGGGTAGGATGGGGTGAAAGGTGGGAAGGAGTTTCAAGAGGGAGGTGATATACGTATACCTATGGCTGATTCATACTGACATATGGCAGAAACCAACACAATATTGTAATTATCCTTAAATTAAAAATAAATAATTAAAAAAAGAAGTAAATAAGCTCTGATGGGAATCTCCTCTGTATTTTCATAAATAAATATACACTGTAAACCATCAAAGACCTTTTACACTTGCCTTCAAGTTCTGGGCTATGTTCTAGTGAGATGAAGATGCCAAATAGAGGTAACATTAATGTGGATCAGCAAGTGAGAATAAAAAACTACCTAAAATGTGCTTTTGACTACGTGCATAAATTAGTTTTACTGACTGGATTTAGCTCCTGATTTACACTAGAATTAGCTCTTGGATACATTTAAATACTATAATAGAAACATCCTAAGAAAGGAAGATTACAAATTAATATCTTGCATGAACATAGAAACAAAATTCCTCAATAAAATATAAGCTTTTAAATCCAATAATACATTTGCTGCTGTTTAGTCACTGAGTCGTGTCTGACTCTTTTGCAATGCCATGGACTGTAGCCCTTCAGGCTCCTCTGTACATGGAATTTCCCAGGCAAGAATACTAAGTGGGTCGTCATGCCTTCCTTCAGCGGATCTTTCGATCCAGGGATCGAACCCATGTCTTCTGCATTGACAGGCAGATTCTTTACCACTGAGCCACCAGGGATGGTCCCAATAATGTATGCAAAGAATTATATGTGATGACATATATTTATATGTAGAAAATGCTAAAGAATTGATAAAAAAGAAAAAAATGTTTGAATTAATAATTAAAGAATAGCAAGACTCCAAGATACTGGTGAATATATAAAGGTCACTTGCTTTACTCTGTACCAGTAATGAAGAATTAGAATTTGAAATTTAGGGGAAAAGATGACATTTACAATAGTATCAACAACTAAAATAGTGAAAGTGAAAGTGACTCAGTTGTGTCTGACTTTTTGCAACTATACAGTCCATGAAATTCTCTAGGCCCGAATACAGGAGTGGGTAGCTGTTCCCTTTTCCAGGGCATCCTCCCAACCCAGAGACCAAACCCAGGTGTCCCAAATTGCAGGTGGATTCTTTACCAGCTGAGCTACCAGGGAAGCCCAGATACAAGTAAGATAAGTATTTATAAACAAAGTACTTAGCTATCTACCAAAGTATGTACTGAATCCATATGCAAAAACTATAAAACTGATGAAAGACCTATGCATAAATGAAGCTATTTTATGTTCATTGATTGAAAGACTTGATAGTGTTAAAATATTAATTCTTTGTATATTGTTCTATAGATTCAATATACTCCAAAACAAAATCTCAGCTAGCCATTTTGCAGATACTTACAACCTTATTCTAAAATTTATATGAATATTTAAAAGACCTAGCATAGCTAACAGGATTCTGGAGAACAAAGTTGGAGAGCTTTTAAGACTTACCATGAAACTGCAGTAATCAATATGTAGTGCTGACTGATTGATTGATTAGAGACTAGACATTGATCAGTGAGACAGGATTGAGGGCTCAGAAATGGATCTACCAAATACAGTTAACTTATCTTTGAAAAAAGAGCAAAGACATTAATGTCTCTTCAACAAATTATACTAATGATTGAATATCCCTATGCAAAAAAAGAGAATCTAGATAGAGAAGTTTAAATCTTTCATAAAAATTAACTTCACTGTAGGCTAAAATGTAAATTGCAAAACTACAAAACTTCTAAAAGAAATCATAGGATAATATCTAGATGACTTTGAATTTGATGGTAAGTTTTTAGATATGACACTGAAAGTGCTGAAGATAAAAATGGATAAGTTATACTTTATCAAAATTAGTTTTAGAACATCTGATGGAATTTTTGGATTTATAAGTAAATGGCTATTAGTTTTTGTCAAAGTCACTCTTATGGCTTTAAGATGAGTGAGTATAATACCGATAATTAACAACAGCTTACATCCATATATTTTTATGGACACAATTCTTTGAACAGATTTCTTGTATCTGATGTATAAAGAAGTTCCATCAAATGGGCAAAATAAGGCAAGCCTTATGATCACAAGAGAGATGAAACAAGATCAAAACAGTTGAGTGATTCCTCAAGGACCAAGACTTTGTCTATGGCAGAATGAATCTAAAACCCAGGCCTTCTGACTGCTAACCTCATGCACCATCTGAAATACTGACCAAAGGTATCAACACTGTGGCTGACTTATAAAATGACCACTCAGACAACAATGTTAAATTATAATAATGGGAAGAGCAATGTTACTGAAAATCCAAACATACTATTATTTCATAGACATACCCAATATATAAGCAGCTCCCTCTCAAATTTTGAGAGGGAAGTCAAAAAACTAAGTTCCATAATAAAAAACATAGTCTTCCATATATTGCTTTCTATTATTTTAAATCACAACATCAAGGTTGAATCCTGTCGTGTTTTTTTTCTACCTGTGATACTTTGATCAAGTTATTTAGCTTCTCTGGGCCTAAAATTTCTCATTAATAAAACAGGCCTTATGAAAATAGCCACTTCATAATAGTATTCTGAGGATTAAAAGCATTAACATAAGTAAAAGGTCATCACAGTCCACTGCACTTATTAAGAATTCAATTATTTTTAACTATTGCTTATCTGCTCTTGATAATAATTTAGGAAATTCTGTTTAAGGAGTGTAATCGGAGACCAGTCAGATCCCATAAACACTTTTATTGTAAGGTTCACTGCAGCTAACCAGCTAAACATTGCTAAATTTTTGAAGCTCAGCTATTGTTCCTGTTGATGAGCAACTCATTAGTCATGGTTCTGGTTCTTGAAAAGCACACGTGGAGCTGAAACCTTACCTTTTCCTCCCTATGAAAACAAATATCACCCAAGTAACTACTGTAGAGTCATGTGTAGATAAATGAAAATCTTGTCCAGAGGAAAATCTTTGTTTGGAGGTCCGAGATTCTAGGCATGCTTTGATACAGTTTGGTCAGTTATTGCTTTTCTCTTTGTACTTTGAAAATACAAACATTGATTCTGTAGCCCAATGAGTGAACTGGGCATGAACTCTTTCTTGATGAAGACTCTCTCATGTTAGTGATTAATGGGCTGCAAAGATTTTGAAATGAAAACCTGAAACCACAAACTAGTCATGCAGTTGGCTAAATATTTTGTTTGGGTGCTCACACCCAACCTACAGATAACCCTGTGTTGACCCTGTATTCCAAACTAGGAAGGAAGGGCTGGGGTTTTCAAGAGGGAGATTTGTGGTTTGGGTTTAGTCTGTCTATAAAAAGAGTTGTGGTGCCTAGCCATAACCAAGTTTGTCTTCCCAGTCTCAGACTGACTGAGCATGAGGTTCTCACAGAAGCAAGTTGTGACAGCTGGAATTTGACATCTCCACCCTCTCAGAGCAGGCTGCTGATCCCAGACTGATAGTTTTAGAACCCTAAAACAAGGCCATTACCGTTCTTGAGATTTGTTTCAGCAGGCGCCAGAGAGGAATGCTGCTGCGCTCTCACTGCTGGCAGGGACTTTCATCCCAGCATAACTCTGAAGAACTGCTGGGGTCTTGGCTCCTGACTCATTCAGAGATTATGTTTCCTGGTTGGTTGGTAGCAGGACACTGGCAAACCACGTGTTTGGGGTTTAAACCTGTGGAATGGATAGCAAGATCATCGAAGGCACTTAAGGCAAATGTCAAAAGGCCATCATCATATGAGCAAATTGGGCAAAAGCCACTAGGGTCAGGAAACTTCTCTGAATCTTAGGGAAGGAGCTTTTTAATCCTTTAAGAAAAATAAATAAATAAATAAATAAAGGTCTATTTCCAATTTTAGATACATATTGTCCAGCTTGCATTTATTTTGAATCTCATGCAAAAAAAAGCATACATACTATTGATTACCTAGAATAAAAAACTTAAGTTATAGGTGATACATGGTCTTTGATTTACATCTTTAATCTTTCACTTTTTATTATGCCTTACAGCTAAATTATTACTCTTATCAAAAAAAATGGACCAGTTAGTAAAAAAAATAAGAAACAACGTCTCCTTCTTTGTAACATCTTTAAGGAAATATATTCTTAGTTATGGTACAGGATTTGATTAATTTGTGATTTTTATGGTACAGAAATTTATTAATTTGTGATTAGTAACAATTATAGACTGTGTAATATTTATGCAGGGATATTTAATTTTCCCTAAATATTTTAAGTCTTGCTCTGTCACTGTCTAGTGTGGACCTTGGCAAGCCTCCAAGCTTCTAGAAGCCTAAGTTTCCTACAATAAATAATAATAATAAAGCTATATGGTGGTTATGAGAATTTGACTAGATGTGAGGATATCCTTTGAAAATAAAAAAATTATATAAATGTAACATATTATAATCTATGCTTATGTTCATTCAATTAAAACCCTAAGTTTTACTGCTATTTATAAAATGGAATTAAAAATCTTAATATTGATAGACAATTTAAAATCAGGATTTTTAATTTTTGTCTTGAATCTCATATACTTGAGTAGGAAAAAAAATGTCAAAAACATGAAGCGTTCAGGCAAGCCAGTTAGATTTAGCAGAACTGTAGTATCTACCTCTGAGAAGCTAAAGTAGTTGGCTGAAAGGTACTTTTGGGACTCTAAGACTCCACTTTGCCCCATATGTCCCAGGAAGGAACTCTAGCCTTGAAATTTAAATTTTTTTAAAGAAGTCAACCTTCCTTTCAGGGGCAATGGAAGCTGTCGTCAGAATGGAAGCCTTCACAGAGAGAGTTTGTCAGATGACAAGAAATGAAGACTCATGATCCTATTTATGAGAATATTCACTGCAGCATTCTGGTGGGGAAGGGAAAGGAATAGTGTTTAAGGAGTACATGAAATGATGAGTCTACACAAACTTGAAAAGCCATACCTAGCAAATTAGAAGCACCTAGACCAAATGTTTTTTCTGAGAGCAAGTTTCCAACAAGGAAAATAATGTCTTTGGTCATCCAGTCAATGACCCTGAGAAATCAAGTAAGATAAAAACTGGAAAATGTACCATAGAGTGGTCAGTAATGAAGCTATACAAATAGCTTAAATGGGATAATGAGGGAGAAATCTGGATCTAATTGAGGTATAAAAAGTGAAGAAGGACAGGCAGCCAAGTGTGAAACCACGTCAGATCTGTTGCTTTAAGCTCAGAGACACTTGATACTTAGATCGAAGGAGTAAGTGCAATCGCAGAAAGGGAAACAGAATCCCTGGTAAAGCAAGTTGCCTTAGGTCAGGAGCCTGAAAGGCAGTGCTCAAGAAAGGCTTGGCCTAGAAAGAGTAAGTCCAGAGGGAGACCAGGAAAGGGCAAAAAGGAGTTTATGAGTTGGGAGGCAGCAAAAAAAAATTGAGGATCTTTATTTCACACGTGAAATTTTCAGGTTTAGTATACTGTTCTGTTAGATTTAGTATATTACAACAGAGCCCAATGCAATGAAAATATGGAAAATGAGAAACCTCCATTTGAGTTATGTTTATAGTTAAATATTGGCCAATAGAGGTTCACAAGCAAAACACTTAATTGGCTATTTGTTCATTTATTCATTCAAAAAATACATTTAGAGTTTAACATTGTCAGAAACTTTGTTTCTACAGAGGACACAGGAAAAAAAGAGATTTAGTTTCAACATAAAAGACTATAACTAACTGTACAATAGCATGGCTTGACTATAAAGATTCCTAAATGTCACAATTGATTCCTTGTGAGAAAATCAAGTATTTTACAGTTGCTGAAAATTACCATTGTTACTATTTTGTCTGAAAATATTTAATATTTGAGCATGAAACTGTCACCTGGTCAGGACAGACAATGTCTTGCTCAGGGAATGAATCTCCAAAACATTTCGGGACATCTGAGACTGTGAAATTGAATCTTATGTGGCATAAAATTGGTCTCACAAATTTTAAAAGCAGGAAAGAATATATAGGTCTTCTCCAATATTTTTCCAGGGTGCTAAATCTCACAAAAAAGTAAGTGCAATATTGTTTCTATACTCTGCATAGATATTTAGTCATAGAAAAGAGAAACATGTTAATACTTGAGTTCAGTTTATTTGAGTTGAGACTTTTTCATTGAGAAATTCATCTGAATTTTGGGAGCTTATTCTAAACATGCAAGAGCATGTGTGCATGTGTATATGTTTATGTGTTTGTATGTGTATTCCATTATAAAAACTTTCAGTACGTCTACCCAACACTGAAGTCTAACAAACATATATATATAACATTAACTTTCAAGTGCTTAGACTTTGTCTTTGATGTGTATTTACTGGATGTGTTGTTATGTCAGTAGTTGAACTTTCACTCATTAATTATCTTAAGATCAGTTTAGTTCCACTCTTATTTTTATGTTGATTGAAATAATACAGAACATGTAAATTAAGCTCTAAGGAGAATTTAGTGAGTTGTGTGATGAGATATATGTCACACATTTACACACACACACACACACTCACCCCTATAGAAATTCATAAAGCCTTTAAAGAAACCTGAATTAAACCGAAGGTAATAGCAAATAGCAGGCATACTTTTGTAAAAATGTGAAAGTCCCCAAGGTCTTAACTTTGATATTTATGCGAATGTTTGTTGTTTTAGACTTGTGTCTTTTGTCTTCTATTTCTTTCCCAGTTAAGAGCTAAATTCAGACTCTGTGGGAGGTTACAACCCAGTACAAAATAGGAGTTTTCTATCTGTAATGCACACACAGAGAGATACACATATACACTTGAGCAGCTTCCACACAATTCAATTTCTGAAGTATTCTTCGGGTCATTTTATTTTTCACTTGAGTTTTAGCTTCTGTGAGATGGATTTGATATTGCAGAATAGGTATAGAATAGGTTGCTGCTGCTGTTGCTGCTAAGACGCTTCAGTCATGTCTGACTCTGTGCGACCCCATAGACGGCAGCAGAATAGGTTAGGTAGCCATAAAAGTGAGCTATTCTTTTCAGAAGTGGTTTCCATAGAGGACATGCTGTCTGGAATATAGTAACCAGCACAACTTACAATAACTAACAACCTACATTGTGATTTAACTTCTTATGAAATTGGAATTCCTAGTAGGAAAAGTGTTTAATCTACAATTGTTCTGAATCAGCCTTTTAAAAAATTATTTCCCCATATAAGAAGACAAACCTATCACATCCAAAGTTTGTCAAATTCTAGTGAACAACTTGAGAACATTTAATTGCATGGGTTTAAGATATTTCTTTTTAATGTTAAGCAGTCCAATTCTTTAATCCAAACCCAATATATCTCATTACCAATAGAAAAATGTGCAAATGGACAAAAGGACCATATATCTTGGTTTTCCAATTTCTGCACCACAAAATAACAGGCAACTTGACTTCAAGTTAACTTTCCTTGGTAACACTTGCATACTCTCTCTCCTCAAATTACCCTGTGGAAATGCCTAGAATAGTGATATAACTAACCTTCAAAAGATATCAGTTAAATGCAGGAATAGTAAATGTATTTAATATGAGTACATAAACAAATAAGAAGTACATTTAAACTTTTAATCAATTTAAAGAATATAGGGAAATAAAATTATATTTAAGATTAAACTACTTCATTAGAATGATGCATTGCTTGGTACTTGCAGTACAAGGTTATAATTGAATAACTGACTGATCCATACATAATTCAATAATACTTCTTAATAAAATAATAATGAGATTTCTACTATTAAATGTAGAAACTCTGAACTTTAATATATGGTAAAATATATATACAATTCAAAGAAGAAAGATACTCAAAACTAATAATTTCAAGAAATTTGACTGGAAGAGAAAACAAAGGAATTTGAGTTATTCTGCCCTACAAATGTTGAAGACTATCAGCACAGAAGACTATTTTAGATAAACTGGTTTCAGTAAAGTTGAGGGATTAATTACAGATATCAGGGTAAAAACTTACAATGTTAATTTAAAATTTTTTCAAGTTGATGATTAAAAAAAAACACACCTTGGTATCATTTAGAGTTCTACTAAATGATGGTGCTTCCCTGATGGTGCTAGTGGTAAAGAACCTGCCTGCCAATGCTGGAGACACAAGAGATGTGGGTTCAATCACTGGGTCGAGAAGATCCCCTGGAGAAGGAAATGGCAACACACTCCAGTATTCTTGCCTGTAGAATCCCATGGACAGAGGAGCCTGGCAAGCTATGGTCCATAGGGTCGCAAAGAGTCAGGCACAACTGAAGCAGCTTAGCATGAGCTATTTAATTTTCTTTTTCAAGTTGATGATTAAAAATATCACCTTGGAATCATTTAGAGTTCTACTAGGCAAAGTTGTCAGGGTATCTTGAAAAAAAATACATCTGGGAAAACGATAGTATAAATAAGTGTTTCCTTTTCTAACATCTATGATAATAAATAATGCTTTAAAATACGTTAGGGGATAGGTTGTGCATTTTGGTCTTTAAGAAAAATGAGGTGGATTTTCTATGCACATAAATTACATCCTAGGAGGTACCCCCGGAAGTTTTTTGAACCCTTTCAACTCTCTGGAAACCATTGCACCTCTCTCCTCTCCACCTAAGACAACTACCCAAGGTGCCCAGGAGAGAATAACTAAGACTATAATATATAGTCTATATATATTATTCTCTATACTATATAGAGAATAACTAGACTCCTCATGGCATAGGCCCTTGGTGATCCCATTTCATCTCATAAAAGCAAAACAAGCAAATACGTAAATATATACGTAGTATATCCTACAGTGAGTACTATTTTTATTTTTAAGGACAGTTCTATCTCACTCTGTGGAGAAGGCAGTGGCACCTCACCCCAGTACTCTTGCCTGGAAAATCCCATGGATGGAGGAGCCTGGTAGGCTGCAGTCCATGGGGTCGCTAAGAGTCGGACACAACTGAGCGGCTTCACTTTCACTTTTCACTTTCATGCATTGGAGAAGGAAATGGCAACCCACTCCAGTGTTCTTGCCTGGAGAATCCCAGGGACGGGGGAGCCTGGTGGGCTGCCGCCTATGGGGTCGCACAGAGTGGGACGCGACTGAAGCGACTTAGCAGCAGCAGCAGCAGCTATCTCACTTTGAGATACTGAACTTTAGGCCCTATTTGATGTGGTATGAATACAAGTGTTTATATTAGATGGAAAAAAAGAGGTGGATGATATGGCAATTTTAAAAACTGGATAAAAAATATTCCTCAAACACTTCTCCACCCAAAGAAGTCAGAAACAGATTGTGTTGCCATACATAATCCAAGTAAAATCAACAGAGTCTCTTTTAGTCTAGAAGTCATGTAAGGTAAAGCATAGGGTGGGAAAGCCTTTCAGAAGAAATGTTCTAAATCACCTATTTTGCCCCATATTTGCAATTATTTCAACTTTTAAATTCTAAGTTCCTAAAATGATACATCAAAAATGAATATATACATTATATATGTATTCAATATGCATTGAGATCATTCAAACAATTTACAAAAATGATCCACTCAACAAGTCAAGTAAAAACTGTTTCCTTTTCACCACACTAGACTTAAAACACACGATGGACTAGTTCCCTTTCCCCTTATAGTTTCTTTTTCTTTTGGAATGCCAACAACTCATGCTGTCCTTGAGAAAAATAGCAAAGCAGGAATTTTTGTAATAGGAGCTACTTAATAATATGAGTTTACTCACATTACAGAATAGTCTCATGTTTTAGCTAAAATAAGTGTGATATCTGAGTTACACTTGGGGCCAATGAAACACGAAGGCCAGAACAAAAGGGTATGTGCTAATTATGTAAAATGGAAGGAAGGAAGAACAGACACTTGAAAGGGGCATTTTATGAAAAAAACCCATTGGTGGTTTTAAATGGCTTCATGATTATTTAATGTGCAGACTTAGTGAGCTGAAAGAATATCTAGATTCTCTATCATTCTCCGTCTCTTAGACACAAAATGTTGAATCTTGAATATTAGAAACCAGAATTCCACTAGGTAATAACCTATAATTGTCTCTATTAACAGAATAGAAAACACAAAAATATTATTAGACTTGATTCTTTGACTCTGAATTTAATAACTATAAAATAATCCATGGGAAGAATAACTGAAATGAAATAAAATATCAAAACATTGTTTCCAGAGCTTCCTGAAGTAAAATATTTCTAATGCATGTATATCTGAACTACAAAACTACAAAATGATTTTATAAATGGCAAAAGCTTTTGAAATTATTCCTGCTAAAGTATAGCTTTTATATAACTGTGACTGCACAGTTAAGATCTTTGTTTTTTTTTTTTAAGTATTTCACATTAATGACTAGCTTTACTACTGTTATTAGTGAAGATATTCTTTTAACCTTGGTATGGTAAGAAATCACTCCTACAGTTTTGATATGTTGACATCATGGTGGATTCATGAATTGTTTATTGAAACAAATTAAGACTTCACCATCTTACATAACTCTGAATAAGCAGTGTTAGAGATATTGAAGCATTCTGTAATGGGCCTGTTGGTTTTACTTTAACAATTTAATAACAATTTTCCAAGTAATATGTACACTTAATTGCTTAATCCCTTAATATTAATTTTTAGCCCAGACCAACTATATGCCTTCTGCTGCAATATACTAGGCAACCATGTTTATTTCTGGTTTTATTTCTGACTGTACAATTTTTAAGAGCAATAATTTAGTTAAAAATTTGTTTTCAAGTGAAATGAGATATGTTATGTAGTAATTTTATTTTTCTACTTTTCAAGAATGTATTTAAATTTCTCACAGATAAACAAAGAAGGCTATTTTAAGCAGAGAAGACAACAATTGCAAAGACACACAGTTATGAAACAATACATGTTCAAAGAAGAGAAAGTAGCTCAGTATGGCAGGAGTATTGTGTTCCTTCTGGAGACAATCATAAACAGATAAGGCCAGAGCCAGGCCACAAAAAATGCAATGGAGTCTGCATGATATTCAAAAAGGCTTAGGAAAGTATCAAATGGTTTTAAGCAGGAACCTAATAAATGTTTTCTTTCAGAGAGATTACTCTAGAAAAGCATAGTGTATAGATTAAATGTTGAGAAGGATTTTGGCAAGAAAACTAGTGAGCAGAGTGTTGTAATATTTGAAGTAAGAGAAGATGAAATTGTAAACTAAGAAACTGGTGGTAATGAGAAGAACAGAAGGCAAGTTCTGTAAATACTCAGAAGAAAAAGTACCATGAGTCTTTGACTAGTTGAATGTGGAGTTGGGAACATAAGAGCTAGTAGGAAAGTTAAACTAAAACCCTGAGAGAGATCCAAGAGTTAATGAAGAAAGAATATATATCCATGATGAAATTAATATGCCAGAATTAAATCATAAATAAGAGGGGAAGAGCAGATTGTAAGTAAGTACACCGCAAGATAGATCATGGCCCTCAGGGAATGACGTGAAATAGTGTTCAGATGCTATGGTTGATCTTTGAGGGGAGGTATAGCAATAGATGTGTCAGTCTAGATTAATCAGTCACAATGAACATGCACAACTTTATGGAATTGTCATTTTAGTAAATGGTGTTTTCCTATTTTCTGCAAAATCCAGTGTTTATCTAGTATTTAGATTAGGCACTGATCCTCAATTTTTATTAAGTTAAAGCAAGCTTTTGCAAATAGTATATTTTTTATATAAACTGTTTATTTATAGCAAGAAAACTGTTTATCTTTTTCCATTGTCATCCATTTCATTTGGTATTGATAGGGAAAGGAGAATTCACTTTACAATTAAGCACAGGAAACATTTCTTCTTAAGAAGAGATTTAAGACTTGCAACATTAGGAAGTCATCAACTGGAAAAAAAAATCAGAACAAGTGCACGCTCAATGTAAATCTCAAATCCTCTAGCTTAACTTCTTCTCATGTCATACAGAAAGTCGTTTAACATAAATTATTGTTTCAGAATATATACACATAATTTCCCTGTTGGGTCATTTTCTTAAATCTAATCAAGATGATCTCTTTTCAAAAGAATTTAACTAAAACTTGAATTGGTATCTTGTGTGTATTCTATAGATTTTTATGCTCATACTCATTAAAAACTGGCTTTCGTATACAAATTTTCATTTTTTCAACCCAATTTTCCCAGTGCATAAATTATTCCTTGGGGTTAAATTAAGCTTTTTTTTTTTCTTTTTAAAAACACATTAACTCTTTAAGGCCACTAGGGTTTAGTTTTCAGTATATTGACATTATTTTTTAAATTATACACAAGAGCATTTAATTCATATGATTTTAGCATATATGATTTAACTCATATTTATATGAACACTTAATTTCAAGATGAATTATCCTGAGAAATAAATTTGTTTCTTTCACTTGTAATAGCTAGTTTTCTTGAAGGTAATAGAAGAGGGTTTTAATTTAGATTGCCAAGAAGCATGCCTTTTGTTCCTGCTCTCTACTTGTTTGTTCTACTCTATACATTAAAAAAGAGTGAATTTGCTAAGAGGCATGTCATTACAATTATATAACAATTGTTACCAACTACTAAAGTAATCAGAGTGAAAAACTACATCTCAGTTTAGAATTTTACTCTAAGGATAGGGCTATACTTAAAATATTGCAGGCTTTTAGTTAATATCTTTAATTGGCATATTGGATGTTGAATAGACACATCCTTGTTGTTGAGTTTAACATGAAAAAAAGTTTAACATGTTTTCAAACCAATAGATATGGAATATACTTTATAAATTAATATGTACAAAAGCAACACTGTCAAAAAAATTTTAAACACTTAAAAGATTTTTTTCTTGTCCTGCTAAAATACAAAGAATGCTCAAATCAATAAAATTAGATTTGAAAAAAGAAGTTACAGTTGATACTACAGAAATACAAAGGATCATAAGAGTCTACTACAAACAACTCTACAGCCTACAAAATGGAAAGCCTAGAAGAAATGCACAAATTCTTAGAAAGGTACAAACTTCCAAGACTGAATCAGGAAGAAACAGAAGATATGGACAAACCAATCACAAATACTGAAATTGAAACTGAGATTTGAAAACTTTCAACAAACAAAAGTCCAGGACCAGATGACCTCACAGGCAACTGCTATCAAACATTTAGAGAAAAATTAACACCTATGCTTCTGAAATTCTTTTTTTTTTTTCCTCTCAGAAAACATTTATTTATTTATTTATTTTAAAATTTTTTTAACTTTACAATATTGTATTTGTTTTGCCATGTATCAACATGAATCTGACACAGGTATACACGTGTTCCCCATCCTGAACCCTTCTCCCTCCTCCCTCCCCATACCATCCCTCTGGGTCATCCCAGTGCACCAGCCTCAAGCATCCAGTATCATGCATTGAACCTGGACTGGCGACTCATTTCATATATGATATTATACATTTTTCAATGCCATTCTCCCAAATCATCCCACCCTGTCCCTCTCCCACAGAGTCCAAAAGACTGTTCTATACATCAGTGTCTCTTTTGCTGTCTCGTATACAGGGTTATTGTTACCATCTTTCTAAATTCCATATATATGCATTAGTATACTGTATTGGTGTTTTTCTTTTGGGCTTACTTCACTCTGTATAATAGGCTCCAGTTTCATCCACCTCATTAGAACTGATTCAAATGTATTCTTTTTAATGGCTGAGTAATACTCCATTGTGTATATGTACCACAGATTGCTTATCCATTCATCTGCTGATGGACATCTAGGTTGCTTCCATGTCCTGGCTATTATAAACAGTGCTACGATGAACATTGGGGTACATGTGTCTCTTTCAATTCTGGTTTCCTCAGTGTGTATGCCAAGCAGTGGGATTGCTGGGTCATAAGGCAGTTCTATTTCCAGTTTTTTAAGGAATCTCCACACTGTTCTCCATAGTGGCTGTACTAGTTTGCATTCCCACCAACAGTGTAAGAGGGTTCCCTTTTCTCCACACCCTCTCCAGCATTTATTGTTTGTAGACTTTTGGATCGCAGCCATTCTGACTGGCATGAAATGGTACCTCATTGTGGTTTTGATTTGCATTTCTCTGATAATGAGTGATGTTGAGCATCTTTTCATGTGTTTGTTAGACATCTGTATGTCTTCTTTGGAGAACTGTCTATTTAGTTCTTTAGCCCATTTTTTGATTGGGTCATTTATTTTTCTGGAATTGAGCTGTAGGAGTTGCTTGTATATTTTTGAAATTAGTTGTTTGTCAGTTGCTTCATTTGCTATTATTTTCTCCCCTTCTGAAGGCTGTCTTTTCACCTTGCTTATAGTTTCCTTTGTTGTGCAAAGGCTTTTGAAATTCTGAAATTCTTCCAAAAATTTGCAGAGAAAGAAACATTCCCAAGCTCATTATACAATGCTAGCATCACTCTGATACCAAAACCAGACAAAGATACCACAAAAGAAGAAAATTATAGTCCAACATCACTGATGAACTTAGGTGCAAAAATTCTCAGCAAAATACTAGCAAACCAAACCTGACAATACATTAAAAGGATCATACACCATGATCAAGTAGGATTTATCCCAGGGATCCAATTCAGTTCAGTTCAGTCACTCAGCCGTGTCTGACTCTTTGCAATCCCATGGACTGCAGCACGCCAGGCCTCCCTGTCCATTACCAACTCTCAGAGTTTACACAAACTCATGTCCATTGAGTCAGTGATGCCATCCAACAATCTCATCCTCTGTCATCCCCTTCTCCTCCTGCCTTCAATCATTCCCAGCATCAGAGTCTTTTCCAAGGAGTCAGTTCTTCACATCAGGTGGCCAAAGTATTGTAGTTTCAGTTTCAGCATCAGTCCTTCCAATGAATATTCAGGACTGATTTCCTTTAAGATGGACTGATTGGTTCTCCTTTCAGTCCAAGGGACTCTAAAAGTCTTCCCAAACACCACAGTTCAAAAGCATCAATTCTTGGGCACTCAGCTTTCTTTATAGTCCAACTCTTACATCCATGCATGACCACTGGAAAAACCATAGCTTTGACTAGATGGACCTTTGTTGGCAAAGTAATGTCTCTGCTTTTTAATATGCTGTCTAGGTTGGTCATAACTTTCCTTCCAAAGAGTAAGCGTCTTTTAATTTCATGGCTGCAGTCACCATCTGCAGTGATTTTGGAGCCCAGAAAAATAGTCTGTCACTGTTTCCACTGCTTCCCCATCTATTTGCCATGAACTGATGGGACCGGATGCCATGATCTTAAGTTTTCCGAATGTGAGTTTTAAGCCAACTTTTTCACTCTCCTCTTTCACTTTCATCAAGAGGCTCTTTAGTTCCTCTTCACTTTCTTCTATAAGTGTGGTGTCATCTGCATATCTGAGGTTATTGATATTTCTCTCAGAAATCTTGATTCCAGCTTGTGTTTCTTCCAGTCCAGCATTTCTCATGATGTACTCTGCATATAAGTTAAATAAGCAGGGTGACAATATACAGCCTTGACATACTCCTTTCCTGATTTGGAACCAGTCTGTTGTTCCATGTCCAGTTCTAACTGTTGCTTGTTGACTTGCAAACCAATTTCTCAGGAGGCAGGTAAGGTGGTCTGGTACTCTCATCTCTTTAAGAATTTTTTGATCCAAGGACTCTTCAGCACATGCAAATCAATTAGTGTGATACACCACACTAAAAAACTGAAGGATAAAATCCATAAGATCATCTCAATAGATGCAGAGAAGCTTTTGACATAATTCAACACTCATTTATGATAAAAACTCTTCAGAAACTGGGCACAGAGGGAGACTACATTAGCGATAATAAAGTCCATATATGACAGACCCACAGCTAACATTATTCACAATTGTGAAAATGTGAAAATGCTTCTTCTAAGATGAATAACAAGACAAGTATGTCCACTCTCACCCCTTTTATTCAACATAGTTTTGGAAGTCTTAGCCCTTCCAAGATAGTTTTGGAAGTCCTGCATGGCATTCAGAGAAGAAAAAGAACAAAAGAAGTCCAAATTGGTAAAGAAAAACTACAACTCTTTTCAAATGACATGATACCATACATAGAAAATCCTAAAGACGCTACCAGAAAACTATTAGAGCTCATCAATGAATTTGGTAACATTGCAAGGATACAAATGGGACCTAATTAAATCTAAAAACATTTTCATAGCAAGGAAAACCATAAACAAAACAGATACATCCCTTAGAATGAGTAAAATATGTGCAAATGAAGCAACCAACAAAGGATTAATCTCCAAAATATACAAACAGCTCATTCAGCTCAATATCAAAAAACAAACAGCCCAATCAAAAAATAGGTGGATTACCTAAGCAGACATTTATTCAAAGAAGATATACAGATGGCCAAAAAGCACATGAAAAATGCCCAATATCGCTAATTATTAGAGAAAAGCAAATTGAAACTATAATGAGGTCACTCATACTAGTCAGAAAGGCCATCATCAAAAATCTACAAATAATAAATTCTGAAGAGGGTATTGGGAAAAAGGAACCCTTCCACCTTTTTGGTGGGAATGTATATTGGTAAAACCATTATGGAGAACAGTATGAAGGTGTCTTTAAAAAACAAATATAGAAGTATAATCTGATCCAGAAATCCCACTTCTCAGCATATATTTGGTGAAAAAATAGTAATTTGGAAAGATATATGCACCCAATGTTCATTACAATACTATTTACAACAGCCAAGACCTGGGTGCTACCTAATGTCCATTGACAGAGGAATAGATAAAGAAGACATGGTATGAATATTAGCCATAAAAAAGAATGAAATAATGCAGCGACATGGATGGATATAGAGATTGTCAGATTGATTGTGACAATGGATGGATATAGAGATTTTCAGATTGATAAAGTAAGTCAGAGAAAGACAAATAATATATGATATAGTTACTAGGTGAGAAACAAAGGGGAGGGTTAAACTGGGAGAATGGGACTGACATATACATACTACTGTATATAAAATAGATAACAAGGACCTACTGTAGAGCAGAGGGAACTCTACTCAATACTTTGATCTATATGGGAAAAAAATCTAAAAAAGAGTGGATATTAGGATATATATAACTGATTCATTTGCTGTACACCTGAAATTAACATAACATTGTAAATCAACTAAATTCCAAGAAAACCTTTTAATGATAAAAAAATAAATTAGGGGGAATCTATAAGCTGGGGTAAGTGGGAGTTAAGGGAATTCTCTGCTCAATTTTCTGTCAAATTTAAATTGTTCTAAAAATTATTACATTCTATTAATTATCAAAATTAATAAAAGGAGATTAGTAATCTGACTCCTGGCCCCAGTGATCTCATGGAGACACATTTACCCTGATGCACATTTTACCTGCAGGCATCTTTTCTCCACAGACACAAGGGTTCTCTTTATACAAAATTGATGATGGTGTAAATCTTTGTGAAAAGACAAATAAAACTTGTTTCTCCTCAAATGCTTTGAGTGTTGCATGACAGTCAGGCTAGAAAGAGATTTTACATTCAACATCTTTTACTGTAGTGTCATGAAACCTGTCACACAGTTGTGTTGACAATAATAAATGATTAATAATTTTGATAAAAGATTTCTTTCCAAAAATTAAATACTGTCTACAAATCCATAAATTCTGTAGCAGTGTTAACATTAATCTTGACACATCAGATACAATACTATACCATAATCAAATCATTAGCTGAGCTCTATCATTTTTCACTCAGTAGGATGTCAGGGGAATAGGACACAATGTTCAATAATGTCATGAATTTAATAAAATAAGAAATGAGACAAGGACAAATCCTTGGTAATAATTTTCATTCCAAATGAAAACTCTTGTGATGACTTCTTTTTACATTTCCTCTCACTCATAAAAATCTATTTTAATATTTTGCCCTCTTATTTCACTATTAAACAATCTTGCTTATAAAAAATTGAAGATGAAATTAAGGACTATTTTGTATTAGATTTTCTGCTGTCTAATACGGAATGGTAATGCATTACCCAATGCATCAAGCCTAAAAATATATGTTTATTTTTATAAAAATGTCTTTTAAACAGATTATTTTACATAGTCACATGCTATAATTAGGTCTCAAGAACTTATTCATCTTATAACTGAAAGGTTTTAGCTTTGATCAACTTATCCTCATTTCCCTCACTCCTAAAGGCTAGCTAAACTACCATTCTAGTCTTTGTTACTGTGAGTCAACTTAATTTTCCATACATTGTGGGTTCATATTGTATTTGTCTTTTTTGTCTTATTTCACATGGCATAATGTCTTCCAGGTTCATCTAATAATGAATCTAATCCAGGTTCATCTTCCAGGTTCAAAAATAGCAGAATTTTGTTTTTATGGTTGAGTAATATTCATATATATATATATATATATATATATATATATATATATCCAAATTTTCTTTATCTGTTAATCTGCTCATGAACATTTAAGTTGCTTCCACCTCTTGGTTATTGTTAATAATGCTCCAGTGAGCATGTGAGAGCAGACATTTCTTCAAGATCCTGATTTCAGTTTTTTTGGATATATACCCAGAAGTGGGATTGCTGGATTTTATGGCAGTTCTATTTCTAAGTTTTTGTGGAAACTCTATAGCATTTTCCATAATTGTTGTACCAATGTATATTCCCACTAATGGTCTATAAGTATTACCCTTTCTCCATATTCTTGCCAACACTTGTTATATTTTGAGTTTTTAATAACAGCCAACCAAACAGATATGAGCTGAAATCACATTGTGACTTGGATTTGACTCTGATGACTAGTGATATTGAACATCTTTTCATATACCTGTTGACCATTTGTATGTCCTCTCTGGAGAAATGTCTATTCAGGCCTATTGCCCATTTTTTAATTGGGTTATTTGGTTTTTGGCTGTTGAGTTGTATGAGTTCCTTATATATTTGGTTATTAATCCCTTATTAGAGGGGGAAGGCGCCAAGATGGCGGAGGAGTAGGATGGGGAAAACACTTTCTCCCCCACAAATTCATCAAAAGAGCATTTAAACGTCGAGTAAATTCCACAAAACAACTTCTGAATGCCGGCAGAGGACATCAGGCACCCAGAAAAGCAACCCAACTCCTCGAAAGGAGGTAGGAAAAAATATTAAAGACAATAAAAGAGACAAAAGAGGGAGGGACGGAGTTCCGTCCCGGGAAGGGAGTCTTAAAAAGAGAGGTTTCCAAACACCAGGAAACTTTCTCACTGCCGAATCCGTGCCGAGCTTTGGAAGCACAGAGGACAACATAACAGGGAGAAAAAATAAATAAACAATTAAAACTCGCAGATTGCGAGCCCTACGGTAACTCCTCCAGCGGAGAAGCAGCGCAGACGCCTGCATCCGCCATTAGCAAGCGGGGGCTGGGCAGGGAGGCGCCGCACGGGCTGCATCGCTGAGAGTAAGAATCTGGCCTGAATACCTTGAGCACTATCTGAGCGAAATAATTTGGGCTAGCAAACCAGACTGTGGGATATCTACCATGCGAAAAGCCAGCCCTAACCTAAGACACCGCCAGCCCGCGCACGGAACAAAGGACTAAACAGAGGTAGCCGGCTGCAAACCTTCCCCCTCCGGTGACAGGCAGCCAGAGCCGGAAGGGGGCAATCGCAGCCCCAGAGAGACATTATCTATAAAACTGGCTTCTTTGCTAACTAAAACTTATTGGGGGTCTGGACGGTTAACATCTGCCTGAGAAGGTGCGCTGGTTTTACACCCAGATAACCAAGTGGCGGGGAGGCGATAAGTCGCAGCATTGGCGCTCGCCAAACACCTCATCACCTGAGCTGCTCGGACCTGGAAAGAGCACAAAATGCAGCCCCAACTGAGTCTGCGCCTCTGAGGACTACCTGAGTGCCTGAACCTGAGTGGCTTGGACCTGGGAGGTGCATGCAACCCAGGGCCAGCCTCGGATTGTTCCCGGCGGAACAACCTAGAGCCTGAGCAGTGTGGGCAGGGAGGCTACACGCGCCGTGAGCAGGGGCAGATCCAGTGTGGCTGAGGCACTGCGAGCGCACGCCAGTGTCATTTGTTTGCAGCATCCCTCCCTCCCTCCCCATAGCGCGACTGAACAAAGAGAAGAAATACAGCTCCACCCACCAGAACACCGACACAAGCTTCCCTAACCAGGAAACCTTGACAAGCCACCTCTACATACCCACACACAGCGAGGAAACGCCACAATAAAGAGAACTCCACAAACTGCCAGAATACAGAAAGGACTCCCAAACTCAGCAATTTAAACAAGATGAAGAGACAGAGGAATACCCAGCAGATAAAGGAACAGGATAAATGCCCACCAAACCAAACAAAAGAGGAAGAGATAGGGAATCTACCTGATAAAGAATTCCAAATAATGATAGTGAAATTGATCCAAAATCTTGAAATTAAAATGGAATCACAGATAAATAGCCTGGAGACAAGGATTGAGAAGATGCAAGAAAAGTTTAACAAGGACCTAGAAGAAATAAAAAAGAGTCAATATATAATGAATAATGCAATAAATGAAATTAAAAACACTCTGGAGCCAACAAATAGTAGAATAACAGAGGCAGAAGATAGGATTAGTGAATTAGAAGATAGAATGGTAGAAATAAATGAATCAGAGAGGATAAAAGAAAAACGAATTAAAAGAAATGAGGACAATCTCAGAGACCTCCAGGACAATATTAAACGCTACAACATTCGAATCATAGGGGTTCCAGAAGAAGAAGACAAAAAGAAAGACCATGAGAAAATACTTGAGGAGATAATAGTTGAAAACTTCCCTAAAATGGGGAAGGAAATAATCACCCAAGTCCAAGAAACCCAGAGAGTCCCAAACAGGATAAACCCAAGGAGAAACACCTCAAGACACATATTAATCAAATTAACAAAGATCAAACACAAAGAACAAATATTAAAAGCAGCAAGGGAAAAACAACAAATTACACACAAGGGAATTCCCATAAGGATAACAGCTGATCTTTCAATAGAAACTCTTCAAGCCAGGAGGGAATGGCAAGACATACTTAAAATGATGAAAGAAAATAACCTACAGCCCAGATTATTGTACCCAGCAAGGATCTCATTCAAGTATGAAGGAGAAATCAAAAGCTTTTCAGACAAGCAAAAGCTGAGAGAATTTTGCACCACCAAACCAGCTCTCCAACAAATACTAAAGGATATTCTCTAGACAGGAAACACAAAAATGGTGTATAAACTCGAATCCAAAACAATAAAGTAAATGGCAACGGGATCATACTTATTAGTAATTACCTTAAACGTAAATGGGTTGAATGCCCCAACAAAAAGACAAAGACTGGCTGAATGGATACAAAAATAAGACCCCTACATATGTTGTCTACAAGAGACCCACCTCAAAACAGGGGACACATACAGACTGAAAGTGAAGGGCTGGAAAAAGATTTTCCATGCAAATTGGGACCAAAAGAAAGCAGGAGTCACAATACTCGTATCAGATAAATTAGACTTTAAAACAAAGGCTGTGAAAAGAGACAAAGAAGGTCACTACATAATGATCAAAGGATCAATCCAAGTAGAAGATATAACAATTATAAATATATATCCACCCAACATGGGAGCACCGCAGTATGTAAGACAAATCCTAACAAGTATGAAAGGAGAAATTAACAATAACACAATAATAGTGGGAGACTTTAATACCCCACTCACACTTATGGATAGATCAACTAAACAGAAAATTAACAAGGAAAAAAAAAAAACATGTATCTATAAAGCTCACTAAAGCAAAGCACAGTAAAATGAGGTATGGCAAAAAAAAAAAAAAAAAAATCACCACTGAAATCCCATATTGAGCAGGTGATATGCAGGGCAATTTCACATACTTTGTCTTATTTAATCCTAATGGTAGCCCTGTGATAGACATAAAAAAAAAAAAAAAATGAAAATAAGAGAGGAGAAACTCTATGGGTACCATTTCCCGAACTTGTACTTTCAGCTTGAGGACCCAGTGTGGGAGGAAGAGGGCATGGAATTGTTGCAAAGAACCCTTAAATCCTTAGACATGTTGTGCATTTTCTGAGAATGGAAATAAGCATGGTTTTCCACTTCTAGACATACTATTGGATTTATTGTTGATGCAACCAATAAAGTGTGAGCTCATCTAAAAAAAAAAAAATCCCTTATTAGATATATGATTTATAATATTTGTGCCTAAAATATGTAGATACCATCCATGGTCAATCCTAAAATAGTCTGCTTTTCTTAGCTTCATAATGTCAACAATTTAGGATAAGCAATACATTAGGTTCTAATATAAAGCTAGTCACAAAATGTTTCTGTGGTTACGGTCAAACAATAACCATAGTTGTGGTTTGAGCAAACTGAAGTAATCTTTTTTGGACAATAATGATTTGCTGAATGGATGAATGAAATGAATGAAGCAAGACAATCAAAGATCATTCAACTTAAATTATTTAACGGTATGTAAGGAATTAGGTTTCCAAGACATAGTGACTTATATTACTCATACTACATTCATGCTGAGCAAATATCACCTGGATTCATGTTGCTATTCTAAAACTAATTCTCTTTATTAGAAAACATAAGTAAAACTAAGACTGTTCTATTCAAAAATTGAGATTCACCTTGGAAACTATCTAATATCATGGTTAATTATATTGGTAGATAAACACACACATCTATACTCTTCCTAAGTGAAGTCGCTCAGTCGTGTCCGACTCTTTGCAACCCCATGGACACCAGGCTCCTCCATCCGTGGGATTTTCTAGGCAAGAGTACTGGAGTGGGTTGCCATTTCCTTCTCCAGGGGACTTCCCAACCCAGGGATCGAACCCAGGTCTCCCACATTGTAGACTGACGCTTTACCGCCTGAGCCACCAGGGAAGTCTGCTCTTCCTAATTAGAGACTAAATGAAAAGTAACATTCAGACTCACCATAAACTGTTTTGCTTTCACTAAAAAACAGAAGATACTGCGCTACCAAAAACTGAAGAGGGAAAACTGCAGCTGTGCATAAAATCAAAATATGAATTTTTTAAAAACTTGACCTCTTTGAAGGTCCAGACTCAGTTTCTTTTATATATTTATACACACGTGATTGTGTGTGTGTTTATATATACATTCTTACATACAAAAAATAGTTCCTCAAAATTTAAATTGAAAATCTGAGCAAACCTTACACATAGTTTGAATAATAGGATATAAATCTTCATTATTGGCAAGAGTCTTTAAGAAGTTTACATTTACATACTAACTTTTCAAAATATACACTTAGGTGTAGATGTGAAAAATAATTTTTGATGCCAATATATTATAATCACAGTAAAATTTCTATTTTAACTATAGATCTTAAAATAATGGAAAAGTAAAAATCCATAAAAATACTTAGATAGTTTAGGCTTCCATATTATAATTGTGAATCTAGTGGAAAGAATATTTAAGGCCAATATCCTAGTTTCAGAATTGTTTATCAAGTTTGGTGGTGGTAAATAATCACTGTTTCTCTTTGTATCTATGAAAGCTTAAATGCTTTTCTTTCCACCACAATTTGGTTTTCGTAGTCTATGGTTTAGAAATGGCAAAGTGAACTGCAAGGTCTAGATGGAGATCGGATTATCTGACTCACATGTAAAACTGCAGGCTTCTCAATTAATACTAGCCTTTAGTGAATTCTTGGTTTCTTGATATTTATATATCTCTCAAAATATTAGTCATTATGATTCTCACTGGGCACAGCAAAACGTGAAGTGATGATCAAGGAGGGGAAGAAAATCCTTCCATAAACACCCACTCAGAGCTTCTCCTTGAAATTTCTCAGCACAGAACCAGAGTGTGTGGCTGTAGGATAGCAGCAGGGGTGGGGATGATTTTAAAAAAAAGGTGGCAGTGGGGAGGTTAATGTATTTTCTTTATTCAATGGTATGTTTACATTATTTCACTTTTAAAATGCCATACTAGTAATTTTTAAATTATCAAGCTCTATTCATGCTAAATATTCTGATTATCACAAGATCTGGTATCAATGATTTAACCTTGTGATAAAATTATATTCTTTTTCCAAACAGATCCAAGTAACTGAATAAACTGACATCCTCAAGGCAGAGATAATGATTTTATTCATTAATGACCCTCCCCAAATCAAAGAAATAGAGAAAGAAATAGTCTATCTTAAAGCAAACACAAAAATTTAGACATGTCAGTGAGAAAGCTCAGGACTTCAAAACAAGATTTGAAACTGAATGAAAACATTGTTCCCTAAGAGGCAGCTACAAACAGGGCCATCAGTAGTCTATATAATATTAAGTACAAATAATTTTGTCAGACTTGATCTTCTGACACAATAGATTCAGGACTTAATCCCTTTTCAAGTGAGGCTGAAGGAGACTTTTTGATGTTGTGGGATCTAAGGGTCTTCCCAAACCAACTGTCACTTGAATTTATTCAGCAATAGCACATCCATGAGAAGGATCAGGACTGCAGGTGAGAGAACATACAAGCAACTGTTCTCCTCAAAACATTTTTTTCTTTTCCTTTTTTTCCTGGAATATCAACACAATTTCAAAGTAAGACTATCCTTCTAAAATCTAAGTCCATTTACTATTCAACCAAAACTCAAAGATGTCTTTTAACTCTAACACTCAGCATTTGTTTTGCCAAACTACGTCTGGAAAGCAATTTCTACCTTATGTTACTCCACACAGCTCAGAGGGACCTCATAATTTTTAAATATTATTTAAAAAATTCAATAGGGCCCCTGTGTTTTGCATACAAAATACACTCACTGGTAATTTATCTATTTTCAACAAAAATCCTTGCTTTAGAAGACACTTATGCTCACAACTCCCACCAATACTTTTTCCTTCTCTCAAATTTCAGGTAACAAGAGTGCCAGAAGATTTGGAATTTGTATAACCCCAAACTGTGTTTTCCTAACTAATCTTGGCAAGCTTAAAACCCTGGAAAGTCACAATTCACTTCCCAGGCGATCATCCTGGACAGCTCACCAGCAGAAAAAGCAGAACAGGATATCCAGCTATTGAACAGGGCCGCCGGCCCAGGTGGCCAGCCTTGCAGCTGCAGAGCGCGTCCTACCAGGAGGGCAGCTCAGGGCCGCAGGAAGACACGTTCCTTTCCTCTGTTTTCAGCTCAAGAGGAAAGCACAGTCTGCATTAACTCCCAAACACTGCCTGCCAACACAGCACTTTCCAGCTATGGTGAAAAGAGTGTAGGTATCTGAACAACACATGTCAGAAGAGGAACAAATCATTTATGAGATATGGGAGGCCCCAGTATGAGCAGATAGTTGACTATGAGAAAACAGTTTTAGTTTATTATTGTATTGACTGAAGCATAACATCATAGATGTGAGGCCACTGAGGACCAACTGATTTTCTACCTAAATGAAAGAAACTATGAGTTAGAAGTCTGGGGTTAATTACAGGTTCTCTGCCCTTGTGTTAAGAATTTCATGATAGAATTTTCATCTATATTAAGAACGCACTGGTCATAGCAAACACCCTCTTCCAACAACACAAGAGAAGACTCTACACATGGACATCACCAGATGCTCAACACCAAAATCAGATTGATTGTATTTGCAGCCAAAGATGAAGAAGCTCTCTATAGTCAGCAAAAACAAGACCAGGAGCTGACTGTGGCTCAGATCATGAACTCCTTACTGCCAAATTCAGACTGAAATTGAAGAAAGTAGGCAAAAATCACCAGACCATTCAGGTATGACCTAAAGCAAATCCCTTACGATTATACTGTGGAAGTGAGAAATAGATTTAAGGGACTAGATCTGATAGAGTGCCAGATGAACTATGGACAGAGGTTCATGACGTTATATAGGAGACAGGGATCAAGACCATCCCCAAGAAAAAGAAATGCAAAATGGCTGTAGGAGGAAGCCTTACAAATAGCTGTGAAAAGAAGAGAAGTGAAAAGCAAGGGAGAAAAGGAAAGATATACCCATTTGAATGCAGAGTTCCAAAGAATGGCAAGGAGATATAAGAAAGTCTTCCTCAGTGATTAGTGCAAAGAAGTAGAGGAAAACAATAGAATGGGACAGACTAGAGATCACTTCAAGAAAATTAGAGATACCAAGGGAACATTTCATGCAAAGATGGGCTCAATAAAGGACAGAAATGTATGGACTTAAGAGAAGCAGAAGATATTAAGAAGAGGTGGAAAGAATACACAGAAGAACTGTACAAAACAAATCTTCATGACCCAGATAATCACAATAGTGTGATCATTCACCTTGAGCCAGACATCCTGGAATGTGAAGTCAAGTGGGCCTTAGGTAGCATCACTATGAACAAAACTAGTGGAGGTGATGGAATTTCAGTTGAGCTATTCCAATCCTAAAAGATAATGCTGTGAAAGTATTGCACTCAATATGCCAACAAATTTGGAAAACTCAGCAGTGGCCACAGGACTGGAAAAGGTCAGTTTTCATTCCAATCCCAAAGAAAGGCAATGCCAAAGAATGCTCAAACTACGGCACAATTGCACTCATCTAATGTGCTAGTAAAGTAACACTCAAAATTCTCCAAGCCAGGCTTCAGCAATACGTGAACCATGAACTTTCAGATGTTCAAGCTGGTTTTAGAAAAGGCAGAGGAACTAGAGACCAAATTGCCAGTATCTGCTGGACCATAGAAAAAGCAAGAAAGTTCCAGAAAAATATCTACTTCTGCTTTATTGACTATGTAAAAGCCTTTGACTGTGTGGATCACAATAAACTGTGGAAAATTCTGAAAGAGATGGGAATATCAGACCACCTGATCTGCCTCTTGAGAAATTTGTATGCAGGTCAGGAAGCAACAGTTAGAACTGGACATGGAACGACAGACTGGTTCCAAATAGGAAAAGGAGTACGTCAAGGCTGTATATTTAACTTATATGCAGAGCACATCATGAGAAATGCTGGACTGGAAGAAGCACAAGCTGGAATCAAGATTGCCTGGAGAAATATCAATAACCTCAGATATTCAGATGACACCACCCTTATGGCAGAAAGTGAAGAGGAACTAAAAAGCCTCTTGATGAAAGTGAAAGTGGAGAGTGAAAAAGTTGTCTTAAAGCTCAACATTCATAAAACGAAGATCATGGCATCCTGTCCCACCACTTCATGGGAAATAGATGGGGAAAGAGTGGAAACAGTGTCAGACTTTATTTTGGGGGGCTCCAAAATCACTGCAGATGGTGACTGCAGCCATGAAATTAAAAGACGCTTACTCCTTGGAAGGAAAGTTAAGACCAATCTAGATAGCATATTCAAAAGCAGAGACATTACTTTATCAACAAAGGTCTGTCTAGTCAAGGCTATGGTTTTTCCTGTGGTCATGTATGGATGTGAAAGTTGGACTATGATGAAGGCTGAGCACCAAAGAATTGATGCTTTTGAACTGTGGTGTTGGAGAAGACTCTTGAGAGTCCCTTGGACTGCAAGGAGATCCAACCAGTCCATTCTGAAGGAAATCAGCCCTGGGATTTCTTTGGAAGGAATGATGCTAAAGCTGAAACTCCAGTACTTTGGCCACCTCATGCGAAGAGTTGACTCATTGGAAGAGATTCTGATGATGGGAGGGATTGGGGGCAAGAGGAGAAGGGGATGACAGAGGATGAGATGGCTGGATGGCATCACTGACTTGATGGACATGAGTCTCAGTGAACTCCGGGAGTTGGTGCTAGACAGGGAGGCCTGGCATGCTGCCATTCATGGGGTCGTAAAGAATCGGACACGACTGAGCGACTGATCTGATCTGATCTGATCTGAATGAACCTATTTGCAGAGCAGCAATGGAGGCACAGACATAGAGAACAGACTTATGAACACGGCTGGGGTAGGGGGAAGAAGAGGGTGGGATGTATGGAGTGAGTAACATGGAAACATGCATTACCATGTGTAAATTAGATATCCAATGGGAATTTCCTGTATGACTCAGGGAACTCAAACTGGGGCTCGGTAACAACCTAGAGGGGTGGGATGGGGAGGGAAGATGGAGGGGACATGAGTAAATCTGACTGATTCATTTTTATATTTGCTAGAAACCAATACAATACTGTAAAGCAATTATCCTTCAATTTAAAAATAGATACATTTTTTTTTAATTTGTAAGTTTTTTAATCCAAGAAACTTTTATTCTCCTTCATAATATAAAATTTCAAAAATGAGTTTTTATATGTAATTGTATTTCCAGTTATTAGGGAAATGTATATACCCATTTATTTTCTATTCCTAACACTTAATAAATGTTATGTATACCATAAGTATATGATAAATAAATGGAAGATTGCTTTCCTAAATACAGATAAATGATAGAATGGAGAAAGAGATGATAAATCTTGACAGCTGAGGAATCAGAGACCAAAAATAATATCTTTAATTTAGTTGTCATTTGTGAATATTTAAGTTAAAAATAAACCTAAACATCAAATTTTATTCTTCTGTTATCCCACAAGAATATTAAAATCTGGATTACTGTGAAAAAGTCTTCTGAGACTATCAAATAAAAAAATTTACAATTGTAATATATATTCAAGATGATTTATATGAGGGTGTAATTAATAGGTGAGATTTCTCATTAACTTAAAAAGCAACTATTATTGCTTTCCTAAAGTTAAAAATTATTTGGAGAATATCAAATCATCTTTAATATGAAATGCAAGAATAATTGTTTAAATAAATTAATCCATTGCTGGTGAAAAATGTCAGTAAATAATGTTGAGACAGTCTATACAATGGGGGACAAGAGCAGGATTAATCAGCAAAACAAGAATTGACCCACCCTGCTATTGCCTAGAATCCCAGGGATGGGGGAGCCTGGTGGGCTGCCGTCTATGGGGTCGCACAGAGTCAGACACGACTGAAGTGACTTAGCAGCAGCAGCAGCAGCAGCTATTGTCTATGGGACATATTTTATCATGATGTTGGTTTCTCCTTTTGTTAAACTGATGACTGTTCAGTTAAACCTCTATTCTTTTAATCTCAATAGTTTTCATATAAGTAATAAAGAAACATAATATTTTAGTGCCCATCAGTATTCAGGTAAATTATGTGCTGTGCAATGTCACTTCAGTCATGTCTGACTCTTTGCAACCCTCTGGACTATAGCCCAACAGGTTCCTCTGTCCATGGAATTCTCCAGGCAAGAACACTGTATTGGGTTGCCATTTCCTTTTCTAGGAAATTACTGGAGTAAGTATCTTTCCTTAGATACTTAGGAAGGAAGAAAGCTACTTAGATAGAAAGATTTCCTTCCCGACCCAGCGATGGAACCTGTGTCTCTTATGTCTCCTGCATTGGCAGGCAGGTTCTTTACCATTAGAGCCACCTGGGAAGCCCCTAGGTAAGTTATATCAACTCTTATTTAGATTGTAGTCTAGAAGCTAATTTATCAGACATTAAATTGTTTGGAAATCCAGAAGAATTTTTTCCATTTGGAAAATCTGGTAATAATTTCATTTCCTTACTAAATTTGAGACTTTCACGTATGTGTTTGTGGATGTGTACTAGCCTCTTTAGTTCAATTTTTAAATATTCTCAACCAAGAAAAATTAGAAATTTTATGCTTTTAATAAGCATAAAAAGAAAATGATCCAGAAAACCATTACTTAAAAAAAAAAGTTAATGCTTTGTATTTATGCATTCAAAATTTTCTACGAATAAACTTTTTGCTAAGTCACTTCAGTCGTGTCCGACTCTGTGCAACCCCATAGACGGCAGCACACCAGGCTCCCCCGTCCCCAGGATTCTCCAAGGGATGGAGAACACTGGAGTGGGTTGTCATTTCCTTCTCCAGTGACACTAGTGTGCCTGCTAAATTGCCTCAGTCATGTCCAAGTCTTTGTGAACCTATGGACCATAGCCCACCAGGCTCTTCTGTCCATGGATTCTCTAGGGAAGAACACTAGAGTGGGTTGCCATACACTTCTCCAGGGAATCTTCCCAGCCCAGGAATTGAACCCATGTCTCTCTGCATTAGCAGGTGAGTCTATTACCACTAGCGCCGCCTGGGGAGCCCAAGCGTACACACTAAGTGTCCTTATTTTCTGTTATTATGACTGTTTTCAACCCGTGTATTTCTGTACTATCACTTGTAAAATCTGTACCATATTATCTTTAATAAATGTGCCCTAATTTAACCAATCCTTATTGATATCCATTTACTTTGTTTTCGAATTCCACCATTCTAAAAAAATACTATAATTTCTATTGTTATCAAATATTTGTTAAACTAAGATACATTAGTAATAATGGAATTACTAAGTCTAAGTAAACATCCACTTTAGGGCTTCATATTAATATTGCCAAATTCTTTTCTTGAAAAGATTATATCAACTTACTCCCTATGAACAAGGTATTTGAATATCTGTTTCTTGCATATTCACTGTCACTAGATATTATTGAAACATAAAATAATGACTCTGCCTGAATTATTTTGTTCAGACATGGTATCTTACTAGTTTTGTTTGCATTTCTTTTGATCTTTATATAAATTTAAAATATTTCTTTATTGACCATTATTTCTTTTTCTTGCTTCCTAATATTGCATTCTGTAATTCTGTACCTTTCCCCATCGTCAGTATTTTATTTTTCTGAATGAAAATTATTAACCATTTGTTTGTAACAAGTGCAGCAAATTTTTTTTTCTGGATGATTGTTTGCAAATAGTCTTTCAGGAGGAGGATAGATTTTGTCATTATGCAAACTTGGTTTTCAAATCTGAATTCTATCATTTACTAGCTGGACAAGCCACTCGGGCACAATGAACTCAGTTGTATCACATGACACAAATGAACTTATTTACAAGACAGAAACACACTCGCAAGTGGAGTAAACGAACTTATGGTGACCAAAGAGGAAAGATGGGGTGGGTGGGATGTGCAGGTACAAAACATGGTATAAAAACAGATACACAAAAAAGGCTTACTGTGTAGCACAGGGAACTCTATTCAATATCTTATAATAAACCATACTGGAAAATAACATATATATATAAACTGAATCACACTGCTATACACTAGAAACTAACACAACATTATAAATCAACTATACTTAGATTTAAAACGAAGGCTCAGGTCTAACATGTATAAAATGGGGATGCATGAACTATTATGGACATAAAAGCTAAACAATATGTCTAGGAAACATCAAGTACACACTTAATGACAAATAGTATCATTTTCATCATTTGCAGTGTTTTAGACATTCAGGTACTGTCAAGTTTTGTGAAACCAAATCTCAACCTTTATGGTTTCCGGAAGAGTTAACGTATGAAAGTTGTCAAGATTTCAGCATCAGGAAACAATCTTGAGTTGGAAACGTGGCTCTGAATTTTCATAGGTGTTTGATTTTAAACAAGTTATTTAACCTCTTTGAGCCTCAGTTTTCTCGTAAAAAAAAAATGGATGGATATTAAAATATATCTTATAAAATTGTTGAGACTAAACTATTTATTATAAAGTGCCTACCATGGTGCTCGACACATGAAAAAAAAAAAAACTCCCAATAAACTTTAACTTTTGCACATGAGGATGATAATTATATGCCTTTAAGTACTACATTATTATTTAGGGTTTTCTTCATTGTTCAAAAGACATGAGAGGAATTCTCTAGATTTCACAGTATGATATAATCCAGCTGATAAAGATAGAGTTCTCTTTACTGCATTCCACTCCCATCCTGGCTAAGAAAGTTTTTATTCTGAGGAGTATCAATAATCATGTAGGTCTTGAGAAATCTGTTAACATAGTTTAATGATGCCATGCTTGATATCTGGTATCTCAAACACTTGCTTATTTCACCTAACTGTAATATGCAGTCATTTTATTCTCATTTTTATAATACCCAAAATTGAAAGCTATATCTTACTAAAAGTTACCCTGAATCTTAAAAAAAAAAAAGACAAAAAAGGTACATTATATTGATGGAAGTGGGGCCACATTTACTCAATATGGACCTGAGGAGGTAGATTCAGGGAAGTAGTGATTTCCTAATTAGATCATGTGGTTCAAACCATCCATGGCCCTGGCTTTGAACTCTAAAAATAAGATTTTCAAGACCCATTCTGATCGTCTAACTGGAAGAGGCCAAAATAATTGCTCAGGTGTTGAAGCAGTTAATATCTGTGCACGGGGTCCTAACAATCGACAGATACCACTTTTCTACATATAAGTAACACCACCAAAGAGGATTTTCCCCCTGAGGATCGAACATGATGACTTTTCTGTATGATATGCATTCTTATTCCACTGTTTAATTGGTCTTAGAGGCAAAGGACTTGCAAATCAGGACAATTTCAATAGGCAAATTGTTTGTAGTTCTTCCTGTGAAGTAGGCCTTAATTTCCATTGAATCATATTCCTATATAGCTCTCTTCCCTGGATTCTTACTGGTTAGCTGTGAGGTATATCCTGAATTTATCCCCAAGTATACTAGGTAGTTGGGTTCTAGAGATGATACTTTTACCCTCTGGTTATAGAACTTTCTATCAGTCAGCCATTAATTTATGCAGAGGAGTATTGAAGCTTTCAACAAAGATCTGACAGTCTGAGAAGCAATCCTATTCTCACTCATCTTTCACGCTTGTGCAAACCTAAGATCTTTCTGCTGCTGTCTCCTAAGCTCACTAGTCTCAGTAGTGACATGTGAGACTTACTGTCCTAGTTCTTAATCCACTGTACTTTAACTAAAGGTGTGAACTTTCTACAAACCATACAACTCACTTATCTTTAAATGTATGTAGATTTCAATATTAGCTACCCCTGATTCAGGATTCACATTGTAGGCAAAAAAAAAAAAAAAAACTGGAAATTCTGTTTTACACCAACCATAATTATCCTTGTCCAAATCTAGTATGTTTCATGTTTCCTCTCAGCAAGATATCCATTTCCTATTTGTAGAAGTAAAATTAAGCATGAAGAATTTCTAGGAATCACAGACTCTGTTTTATAGTCTTTAATTGATGTAAAAGTCTTATTATATGCCATTGTTGAAGACATTCCATTTGCTTTGCAGTATTTACCATGTAAATATATTAAATTCAAGTCATATTCCTTTATGCTACTCATCTACGTTTGGGGGAAAATGTAAAAAATTTTGAACTAAGTGCCATTTGTGTGAGAGAAATAATTTGAAAAGAAAATGTTTTTCCTTCACAATATTTAATTTTTTCAAATAATGAAGGGAAAAGAACTTGACTTCCACTTTATGGGGAAAAAAATACTATCCTTTGGGAAAAGATCCTTATTTTGTGAAGTGGGCCCAAGAGATAGCTGGCATATTCAAGATATAACAGCCACTCTGGAGAGCAATGAATACAAATACATACAACAAAATCTGTCACTCAATGACTAATATTGATGAACGATCAACAGAGAAATCAAGTTCATAATGCAGGTAGAAAAAGCATTTCGTCAGTGTGTTTTTGATACAACGTGTAACATAAACGAATTCTGAAAAACCTAATCATTGCAGGCCCACAGAAAATTTTACTGCTATCTTCATAATTCCATAATGCAATTAAGCAATGCCACAGGTAGAACAGAAAACACAATTAAAATCTCCAGCATTGTTGCCAGACACTCTTCTATGGGAGCACTCTTACTTAAGACTTTTGTGGAATATATTTGTGTGTCATAAGTGAAAAAAAGATACAAGTAAATTACATTTGTTATTGTCTGCAAGCTTCATCCAAAGAAAATGTCAAATTTAAGGTAAAACACTTAGCTGAATCTGGTAAAGATATGCTTTAATGTCTTTCCTTATTATAAAGTTCTGGTTCCTCATACTTTTCATGCCACTGACAAATTAAACTTGATCATCCTTATCAACTCGCATCATTTAGCATTCATTAACATCTTAAAACTATGAACAGCAGAAATCGTTATCAAAAGGGTTACCTAACTCAGGATCAGACAGAACTGACTCAACAGCCAGAGACAAAATCTACTTCATCACAAGATACTAACACAAAATATTATAAATACACCAGTATAATTGGCTTAAAAAATTCTCATAGTCAAAACTGAAGCCTTGTTTAATTTTGTGTTATGAAAATTACAAGAAGCTTTCCAAATAATGCCAAAGGCACAGATTTCAAATGGCCAATGCTATTTCTCATTCTACTGGCCATATACACTACCAGTTTTTTGGACTGTTTGAAGATACATGTAAAAGTTGTCCCTTTAACTGACAGTGGTGTAGCTTTCAAATTAATGATAATGATATTCCATCTCCTTTGACAACTGTGGCAACTCTTATGTAACAGCATTCCCATTAAATGTGCCTTTTGGTAATACAATCTTTTGCAAGAATTAGATCAAATGCATGGCCCGTTTGATCTTTGGGGACCCGATTCCTAAAAGTACATTGCTACATGGCAAGTGTGAGCTCTTTTGATGAAGAGAGCTGCTTCCTTGTGTATCTGTGTTTGACCTTTTCCCAGGAGTTCCCCTTTAAGATGCTACAAGAAGGACAAAGTCCAATAGTGAGGCTGTAGAACACTCCCCTGTGGCCATTGCCTGACCATTTCCACCCATGCTATGTGCAAGGAATAAGATGCTGCTCTAAGGTGCAGGTGTTTTCAGAGAAAGAGCATATACACCCGGGGAAAGGCCCAGAGAAGCTAGGCCTTATAATAGTAGAACATAGACTTTTACATGAAGTATAAATAATATAAAGCTAATTTGAGATTCTTCGGGTAAAAAAGTAAAGACGGCTTTAAAAGTAAAGACCAAAATAGGTGTTGTACATGAGGGCTATATGAACATTTTTTAAAGTCTACATTGTAAAATACCATGCCCAATCTTTACCATTCATCTATATAAATCAAAATTAAAATACTGAAACATAAAATAAGAATATCCAATAAAGTTCTTTTCTTTTGATAGCATTTAATGTTCACATTGGAGAAGGCAATGGCACCCCACTCCAGTACTCTTGCCTGGAAAATCCCATGGGCGGAGGAGCCTGGTGGGCTACAATCCATTGCGTTGCAAAGAGTCGGACACGACTGAGCGACTTCACTTTCACTTTTCACTTTCATGCATTGGAGAAGGAAATGGCAACCCATTCCAGTGTTCTTGCCTGGAGAATCCCAGGGACAGGGGAGCCTGGTGGGCTGTCAACTATGGGGTCGCACAGAGTCGGACATGACTGAAGTGACTTAGCAGCAATGTCCACATACAAGTCTTTGCCATCTTTCCTCTAAATATCTTTGAGGCCATATCTTATGATGACCTGTATACATGCTCTATCTGTCACTTGTATAATGCAGCCAGGATCAGTTCAGTTTAGTTCAATTCAGTTGCGTCTGACTCTTTGCGACCCCATGCACTGCAGCACGCCCGTCTTCCCTGTCCATCACCAACTCCCGTGGCTTACTCACTTTATGGACATCTAGAAGCAACTGAGTGATCTTGAGAAAATCACTTCTCATCCTTAGGTCTCAATTTTTTCCACCAATGAAAGAATTGAGTGGAACAAAATTGACTTTCTAACTTTCTGTATTGCAAGGAATCAGAAAAACTAAGTAAAATAGTATCTCCTTTTTAAAGATAAAAAAAGTAGTTTCAGAATTCTATTGCATAATTTTCCATAGTTGCGGAAAGAGCATAAATTATGGAAATGCCAAGTGAAAAGCAATTTCTGCCTAAATGTTCCTGGTATTTATACCACTTCTGCCATATGCAAACACTATTATTCAGTCTTATACTTGTCTTCATCAAGTCCTGGTTCATCCATGAAGCTGTCTCAGGCTACTTCAGTGTTAGAAATTTCAATTGAACGTTGCTGAAATCCTAAAGCAGTTGATTACCTATTACCAAGTAGCATCTGTTTTCTGTTTACTTGAATCCCAAGACATAGTGTTTACTTCTTCAAAGGGACTAATTCTTGGTTTTCATTGTATCCGTCATGTAATCCAAAAGCTATTCAGTGTTTAGGGAGAGTTGATAAAAATTGGTTGTTAAGTTCTTTATCAGCCCTTGACTAATGAGGAACTAGCAAATTAATACATAGAAAACAACCCAAACTAGAACTGAATTTCTTCATACCTAGCCTGGTCATGCCCTCTCCATTAGATAACTGTCCTACTCTGCCTAGAATGTTCCTTTCATTATTAATAGTGTTTTCTTTGAACCAATTTAATTATCAATATGTATTTGTTCTTTAATGGTAGGAAATTATAAAAAGTGCTTTCTAAATATGAATTGAATCATCTCAACACTGATATACATTGTAGAAATAATTTTTTAAGTGACATAATATTGATTTCATAATTGTTCTAATTGTTTAGCTAATATGATTAAAATTCAAATATTCTTATAATAATATAGTTATTTCTATATATTACTGGAATTATTTTTTATTGTCAATTTTTCTTTCAGGATAGAATTACATAATCCATTAGGATGAAATACCCCAAGCCATTAATATGTTGCTTTTATGTCAGCAAATTTGGAGAACTCAGCAGTGGCCACAGGACTGGAAAAGGTCAGTTTTCATTCCAATCCCAAAGAAAGGTAATGCCAAGAATGCTCAAACTACCGCACAATTGCACTCATCTCACATGCTAGTAAAGCAATGCTCAAAATTCTCCAAGCCAGGCTTCAGCAATATGTGAACCTTGAACTTCCTGATGTTCAAGCTGGTTTTAGAAAAGGCAGAGGAACCAGAGATCAAATTGCCAGTATCCGCTGGATCATGGAAAAAGCAAGAGAGTTCCAGAAGAACATCTATTTCTGCTTTATTGACTATGCCAAAGCCTTTGACTGTGTGGATCACAATAAACTGTGGGAAATTCTGAAAGAGATGGGAATACAGGTTTCTTGAGAGCAACAGTTAGAACTGGACATGGAACAACGGACTGGTTCCAAATAGGAAAAGGAGTACGTCAAGGCTGTATATTGTCACCCTGCTTATTTAACTTATATGCAGAGTACATCATGAGAAACGCTAGGCTGGAGGAAGCACAAGCTGGAATCAAGATTGCTGGGAGAAATATCAATAACCTCAGATATGCAGATGACACCACCTTTATGGCAGACAGCAAAGAAGAACTAAAGAGCCTCTTGATGAAAGTGAAAGAGAAGAATGAAGAAGTTGGCTTAAAGCTCAACATTCAGAAAACTAAGATCATGGCATCCGGCCCCATCACTTCATGGCCAATAGATGGGGAAACAGTGGAAACAGTGTCAGACTTTATTTTTCTGGGCTCCAAAATCACTGCAGATGGTGACTGCAGCCATGAAATTAAAAGACGCTTACTTCTTGGAAGGAAAGTTATGACCAACCTAGACAGCATATTAAAAAGCAGAGACATTACTTTGTCAACAAAGGTCCATCTAGTCAAGGCTATGGTTTTTCCAGTAGTTTTTATGGATGTGAGAGTTGGACTATAAAGAAAGCTGAGTGCTGAAGAACTGATGCTTTTGAACTGTGGTGTTGGAGAAGACTCTTGAGAGTCCCTTGGACTGCAAGGAGATCCAACCAGTCCATCCTAAAGTAGATGAGTCCTGGGTGTTCACTCGAGGGACTGATGTTGAAGCTGAAACTCCAATACTTTGGCCACCTGATGCAGAGAGCTGACTCATTTTAAAAGACCCTGATGCTGGGAAAGATTGAGGGCAGAAGGAAAAGGGGACGACAGAGGATAAGATGGCTGGATGGCATCACTGACACAATGAATGTGGGTTTGGGTGGACTCCGGGAGTTGGTGCTGGACAGGGAGGCCTGGCGTACTGTGGTTCATGGGGTCGCAAAGAGTCAGACACGGCTGAGTGACTGAACTGAACTGAATAGAGTTTTATGTGACAAACACATTTCTTTATATCCAAGAGCATATGGAAAATATTGGCAATTTAGTTTTCCATCACATCATCTTATGACACAATTCTGAATGAGCTAGTAAACAATAACATCACATTTTTTTACCACACAGATTATCCCTTGTAAAGTAACAAAAATGCATCAGTAACATTTTTAATAATCCTGTACCTGTGTTTGTTTACCCAAAAACAGTATCTCACACTAGCGGTAGAAACCAGATCTGTTAAATATTGAGTTAATTTTATTATCATGAAAAGTTCATTCAGATAATAAATGATTTCCATAATACTTATTATTTTAACTGCCCTCTGATAGTCTTCCTACCGCTAGTGGAAGAAATGAATGTTTATAGGATTATGTTCTTTCAGTACAAGTTACTATGTAGGAGAAGGGATCCAACTCTACTTTGACAATAGAGTCCTTTGAGAAAGACTTCTAAGCTACTAGGTCAAGAACCTCATAATCACAGCTGGCAGCTGAAAGGGGCATTAATAATTATCTCAATCAGGAACTGAACTCAAATATCTACATGAGCCAGACAATGCAAAACACCACATTGCACATTGTATACCCATATAATGCGGACAGTAGCTACTAACTTCAAGCAATGGCTCGCATAATAATGGATCATATGAAAACAAAGGAATTCCAGAAAAGATTCTACTTCTGCTTCGTTGCACTAAAGCCTTTGACTGTGTGGATCACAAAAGACTGTGGAAAATTATTGAAGAAACAGGAATACCAGACCATCTTACCTGCCTCCTGTGAAACCTGTGTGTAGAAGCAACGGTTAGAACTGGACATGGAGCAATGGACTGGTTCAAAATTGGGAAAGGAGTTGTTAAGGCTGTATATTGTCACCTGATTATTTAACTTATACACAGAGTACATGATGCAAAATGCCAGTTTGGATGAATCACAAACCGGAATCAAGATTTTTGGGAGAAATATCAACCTCATATATACAGATGACACCACCATAATGGCAGAAATCAAAGAGGAACTAAAGAGCCTCTTGATGAAAGTGAAAGAGGAGAGTGAAAAAGCTGGCTTAAAAGTCAACATTCAAAAAACTAAGATCATGGTATTCAGTTCCATCACTTCATGGCAAATAGATGGGCAAAAAGTGGAAACAGTGACAGACTTTATTTTCTTGGTTCCAGAATCACTGTGCATGGTGACTGCAGCCACAAAATTAAAAGATACTTGCTCCTTGGAAGAAAAGCTATGACAAATCTAGACATCATATTAAAAAAGCAGAGACATTACTCTGCCTACAAAGGTCAGTCTAGTCAAAGCTATGTTTTCTCTAGTAGTCATGTACAAATGTGAGAGTTGGACCATAAAGAAGTCTGAGCATTAAAGAATTGATACTTTCAAATTATGTTGCTGCAGAAGATTCTTGAGAGTCCCTTGAACAGTAAGGAGATCAACCTAGCCAATCTTAAAGGAAATCAGTCCTGAGTATTCATTGGAAGGACTGGTGCTGAAGCTGAAACGCCAGTATTTTTGCCACCTGATGAGAAGAGCTGACTCATTGGAAAAGACCCTGATGCTGGGAAAGACTGTGGGCAAAAGGAGAAGGGGATGACAGAAGGTGAGATGGTTGGATGGCATCACTGACTCCATGGACTTGAGTTTGAGCAAACTCAGGGAGATAGTAAAGGACAGGGAAGCTGAGCTTGCTACAGTTCATAGGGTTACAAAGACTTGGACACAACTTAATGACTGAACAACAATTAGGCCAGAATTTCCATTTTTCAAGAGAAGCCAGAAATGTTGATTTTAATATTGTTTCCCTATCATGTTTTACTTCATGTGTTTCAATGCAAATCACTTTGTCTCTTCAACTATGAAACTATCAGTTTCTTAATAGTTTGAGCCAGTACCTCATTCTACTTATTCAACAGCATTAGCTGAGAGCCAAGACTTAGAGAAAGGATAGCATAGGTATTGTTGATTGACTGACAGGCATGACTCACTGCTTATATCCATTTCAGGACAGAGAAGGTCACTCTCTATAGAGCTGCTATTCAAAGTCTATTTTAATATAAGTCAAGTCTACTATTAATCTTAGGATTAAAACAATATCTAAGAATCTCAGAAAGTGGTGCTACAATGAAAATGAGCTAAGTTGACAATAGTAATTTTGAGTAAAAACTTAATTTGACAATACAGAGATATTGTAAATATCTAAATACTAAATACATACTAAGTAAATACTAAACATTTAGTCATCCTAGGAACATAGACACACACAATATGAAGAAATATTAAACACATATAAAAAGGTAAATTTCCATTAAATTTAACTTTTTCATTCTGTATAATTACTGGAAAGTCTATAGGGAAATTAAAGTGGCACCATATATCTAACCATAAATTTCAAGTTTTATTTTTTTGGGAAAGAAAAATTTTCAAAACTTATTTTACAAAATATATCTTCATAGTTGGTCATGTTATGTAGAAATTAAAATGAATGGCCTAGAGTAGCGTTATTCTAATAGAAACAGAACGTGATTTACATACACAATTTTAAATTTTTAGCAGTCACACATTTTTAAAGTAGAGTTAAACATAAAATTAATTTTAGTAGTGTATATATATATAGGGTTAAATAAAATTTATTATTCAGCATGTGACCTTTATCAAAAATTATAAGCAAGATAATGTATATTTTTCATTTTCAGTCTTTGAAATCCAATGTGTATTTTACATTTATAGGACATAGAATTTGAACATGTCATATTTCAAAAACTCAATAGCCACATTTGCAGCACAGATATAGGAAAAAAACCATGCTTTCTCTATACATGTTAGATCAGATCTGATATTATCAATGTTATTTCAATGATTGAGAATTGTCAAGAAAAAGTTTCTAGGAAAATGGTGACAAGAATGATTTAAAATAGGTTTACCTGGACTTTTTCTTCTTTGAATACTATCATAGTCAATAACATCTTCCAGAATTTGTATTCTTTTGGTGAATTACAAGTGAAACATAGACACACAAAATAGTTTCTCACAAAAGTTCTGCTAGCTATATTTAAAATGGATAACCAACAAGGATCTACTGTATAGCATATGGAACTCTCCTCAATGTTATGTGGCAATTTGTATGGGAGGGAAGTTTGGGGGAGAATGGATACATGTATATGTATGACTGAGTCCCTCATCACAGTATTGTTAATCAGCTATCAGTTCAGTTCAGTCGCTCAGTCATGTCTGACTCTTTGCGACCCCATGAATCGCAGCACGCCAGGCCTCCCCGTCCATCACCAACTCCTGGAGTTCACTCAGATTCACGTCCATCGAGTCAGTTATGCCATCCAGCCATCTCCTCCATCGAGTCAGTGATGCCATCCAGCCATCTCATCCTCTGTCGTCCCCTTCTCCTCTTGCCCCCAATCCCTCCCAGCATCAGAGTCTTTTCCAATGAGTCAACTCTTCGCATGAGGTGGCCAAAGTACTGGAGTTTCAGCTGTAGCATCATTCCTTCCAAAGAAATCCCAGGGCTGATCTCCTTCAGAATGGACTGGTTGGATCTCCTTGCAGTCCAAGGGACTCTCAAGAGTCATAACAAAAAGTAAAAAAAAAAAAAATTCTGTTTAGGAAGCCAGTCTCTTTTCCAATTATATTATGGTAGTTATCAATTATTATCTATTCCCTCCCAGGAAAGTTAATTCTTATCTCCTAAGATATCTCTCAGGAAAGTCAATGTAATAAGCAAATCCCCAATGATTTGTTCTAGAAAAATTCATATTCAAATCTACACCTTAAAAGAACTACCTTTCTTCTGAGAATTGGCAAACCTGTACTAATTTCTTTATATATATTACAAAGTTGAACTGTAATACAGTTCAACTGTAATGCAGTTCAACCTTCTAATACAAAACAAACAAATCTGTTCCAATTAATAAATATTTGTTGCAACAAAAAAGCAAAGAACTTCACTGAGTATTTCCATAAGATTGAGTTTACTTTTTCTCCTATCAGTAAACTCAAGTTTACTTTTATACTACTGGCATGGAGGACAGAAAGAAATTCACGTGTTTCATTAATATTTCTCTGCTTTATTTTAGATAATCCATTTGCAAGCTGCAATGTGAATCTCTGAAAATACTGGTATCACTGTGGGGGAGAATGTGTGTGTGCATGCTCACCCGTGCATGCCTGGGTACATGATGTTTTCGTGTCTTTATCCTCCTCAGGTTTATTGGAGCCGGAAGGAAGAGGAAGGAAGCTTTTGAAAAAGGAGCGGCATTGAGGAAATCGTGTGTGAACTTGTGCTAACAATGAAGGCTGTAGGCTTTTTGTGACTTAAGATGGAAAGATTAATTTCATTCAGAGCCCAACACACACCTCCAGGAGTGCTTATCACAGCTCTTGAGAGAGGAAGTGGCCATTTTTTTGTGGTTGCAAAACAAACAAACAGTGCTTGTTTTTGTAGCCCTGACCTAAGATCTATCCACTGTATCTCTCTGTGTTTGCAAACCTCCTCCCTGAGTCCAGTAGCAGGTGTGAGGGAACTGAAAACAAAATATTTAAGCTGAGCAGTCCCTTTCCCATTTAGGAGTTCTGTTATCATTTGAGTTCTTGGAAAGGCGTAGCTGAGGTCAACAGCATGATTTTCTGAAAAGGCTGCTGCCAACTGGCAGACATTTTCCAAGGTCATGGAGAGTATACTAAATAAATTTAGTCTACTAAATTTATTTCTAGTCTTTTATTTGAAGTTTAATATTCACATTTGTTTATATAAGTTGAATTCTGTCAAAGAAAAGTTTCCATCTGGAGAAAGATCAAAATTAGAAGTGCAAGTGTGACTAGAATATTTGAAGTTGAGGAAAAAAGTAACCCTCCATGAGAAGTCTAGAGCTGTTAGCTTACTAAAACACACCTATGTAGGGGGAAAGATGTTGCAATCAGGAGCCAAACCATTTTCAAAAGTCCGTGACTTGCTGGAAACAACATCTTCCTTAAGCTGTAATCCTGTCCCCTCTCTTTGAATAAATCATCCCCAGCAAGTGGAGCTGCCAACTGAGTTTATACATGACACAATCCATATGCACAAGCTGGGCCTCTAGGTATATAATTAGGTGCATTCTACAGGTCCACAAAATTCCCTGAGTCTGCTTCATTTTAATGTGGTCATTTTATGAGGAAGTTCCTTACCAGGCCTTTTGAGAATTATTTGGTTTGTGGCCTTGGGTAGAGCTGCAGATGACACGTGTTTGCCATCGGGGGAATGATGAGTAGGAAGAAAGGGGGAAAGGCCTATGAAATGTACATTTAGATTACAAATAAACTTATTTTTCAAATCACAATTCATTTGGACATAGTCTAGTAAATACTGACATAATCCCCCTTTACAGGGATGGATCACACCAACACCGGCTTTCTAAAGATGAGGAGAAACTTCCCCTCTCTTCTCTCGAGACCTGACCCCAACATGGAACACACACATCACACACTGATATATACCACAAATATAAACATGCACATACATACCACCCACATACACAGACACACTCTATCTCCTGTGTGCATTTGACACTATTTTGACTAATGGTTGTTTCCTCCTATGAAAAACTAACTTCAATATTTACTAAAATTATTAGGTAATTTACTAAATTATTATAAGACTATTTCCCCATATAAGGATAATGATCATAAACCCACATTGTGGTATAATAATTAAATGGAGTAAAATGTACCAAGTATGTGGTAAAAAGCTTGGTATATGACAAGGACTCAGTAAATGCTGGAAATGGTTAATATATTATGTGAACCCTGCAATCACTTCTGAAATAGAGCTGTTACAGCAACTGTGACTTTGGAGGAACTATACACTGAACAGGAGAGAAAATTTAGCATGGGCTTTACTTTTGTATCATATCCTTACTTCAGAAATTATCCTTATCTTATAGTTTACATGATAATCTGGCTTTATTTCTGTTGCCAGCTGGAAAAGTCATTGGCGAGGTATGTGGGGAGTTGTCTTCTGGCAAATACATTAAGAAATGATTAAATATATAAATGTATCTATATAAATGCATATTATTATAAGACAAAATGTACCAGCATGAGCGTGCATGACTCTGTACAGATGTTCAATGACCTTACAAATGTAAATGTCAATATACTATTGTGCATGCTAAACCTATGCCAGAAAAAAGAAAAGAGAGGAACAAAGCACAAAGAGGTATTTAAGCAGCAATAGTAAAAGTAATAATTTGTCAAACAGAAATGTATTTTTAGAGTTGTTTTTATTTGCAGTCATGCTCCTTTATAATATTGTCAAACACTAAGTTGGTACTGAATAGATTAACTGGCTCAAAGTACTCTCAGCTTTGGAATTTTCACTTCTAAGACTTTGGTGTTTCAACCTACGATTTTCTCCAGGCTGGTTCTACTAGGTTGCATGTCAGAGTCAGTGAAAATGATTATCTACACTGCAGGCTACTTAATAAAGAGCCAGTGAAAGACAGTGTTTAGACCCTTTCAAGCTTGTCCATTAGTGTGTAAGAGAGCCTGCGATTAGCAAAATGTACCTTATTACATAGAGTCTATTCCTCACAAGTCAAAAAATCTCTATCCAGTATTTTCCATGGAGTATAATGACTGTAATTTGAGGGAAAAAAAGAAATGATCTTTTCTAAGACTCAGGCAGCATTTCCCTTGTTCTTTGGTTTTAGTTAATGGGGGGAACACACATATGAATAAAATTCCCAGTGGTTTGATTTAATACATGGGTCTCTGCAGGACAGACTCTAATACCATCTGCAATTTGCTCCCCTGAGACATTCAATAAATCACCCAACCATCACTAAACTCTGATAAGTGTGGCCAAGGAGTTCCTTGCTTATAGTCTCTTCCTCCTACTCTATCTTTTCCAAACTAGCATTCACACTGTCAACAGATGGGTCTTTTTAAGACAGAACTGGCAGCATCACTTCTATTAAGATTGCTGCCTGATTCCTCATTAACTACTTGATAAAGTCCAACTCCTGGCCTGAGCCCTCTGGAACCACTGCAGTCCACTGAGAGAGCCTCACCTGTCAATACTCTGTCAGCTTTTAGGAGCCTGGCATTCAGAACTACTGATAGCTCCTCAAACAACACATATTTTTTATCCCCAACCTCCATGCCTTTGCCAATCTATATTAGTTTGCTAGGGTTGCCCTAACAAAGTACCACAGACTGAGTGACTTCAACAATAGAAATTTATTTTCTCACAGTTCTGGAGACCAGAAAGTCTGAGATCAAGATACCTTCTGAAGGCTATGAGGGAGAATCTGGACACAGCACAAAACATCAATGGTCTCTTCTTGATGTTCACGTGCCTTCTCTCTGTGTGCCAACCTGTCTCAAGATTTCCTGTTTTTAAAAAATGCTACCCTTATGACACCACCCTTATGGCAGAAAGCAAAGAAGAACTAAAAACCTCTGATAAAAGTGAAAGACGAGAGTGAAAAAGTTGGTTTAAGACCCAACATTCAAAAAACTAAGATCATGGCATCTGGTCCCACCACCATGGCATCTGGTCCCAATAGATGGGGAAAAAATGGAAGCAATGACAGATTTTATTTTCTTTGGCTCCAAAATCACTGCAGATGGTTACTGCAGCCATGAAATTAAAAGATACTTGCTCCTTGGAAGAAAATCTATGACCAACCTAGACAGCATATTAAAAAGCAGAGATATTACTTTGCTGACAAATGTTCATCTAATCAAAGCCATGGGTTTTCCAGGAGTTATGTATGGCTATGAGAGTTGACTATAAAGAAAGCTGAGCCCTGAAGAATTGATGCTTTTGAACTGTGCTATTGAAGAAGACTCTTGAGAGTCCCTTGGACTGCAAGGAGATCAAACCAGTTAATCCCAAAGGAAATCAGTCCTGAATATTCATTGGAAGGACTGATGCTGAAGCTGAAGCTCCATTATTTTGGCCACCTAATGCAAAGAACTGACTCCTTAGAAAAGACCCTGATGCTGGGAAAGATTGAAGGCAGGAGGAGAAGGGGACAACAGAGGATGAGATGGTTGGATGGCATCACTGATTCAGTGGAGATGAGTTTGAGCAAGCTCTGAGAGTTGGTGATAGACAGGGAAGCCTGGTGTGCTGCAGTCCATGGGGTTGCAAACAGTCAGACACAACTGAGCAACGGACCTGAACTGAACTGAAAAACACCAGTTGTATTGTGTTAGGGTCTAGCTTAATGACCTCATCTTAACTTGCTAAAGACTTAAACTTGGTAAAAATCTAAGTAAGATCATCTTGTGAGGTTCTGAGACACTATTCAACCCATAACATGATCTCTTTGCTTGGACTGCTTTCAGTTTATCAATTTATCTTCAAATAATTATTCAACATGGACTTCCCTAGTGGCTCAGATGGTAAAGAATCTTCCTGCAATACAAGAGACCCAGGTTCGATCCCTGGGTCAGGGAGATCCCTTGTAGAAGGGAATGGCTACCCACTCCAATATTCTTGTCTGGAGAACTCCATGGACAGAGGAGTCTGGTGGCTCTGGGCTACAGTCCATGGGGTTGCAAATACTCTAAAACTTGTTCAGACATGTCCTCTTCAAAAAGCCTTTCCTGACTCTATCATTCTTCATCTCTCTCCTCTTCAGGCTGCCTCTCTGCCTCATATGTACTTGTATTTTTTCACAGGTTGAAAATTTCTTATTTTATACTAATTCATATTATTGGTATGCATGCTAAGTTGCTTCAGTGATGTCTGACTCTTTGCAATTCTACGTACCATAGCCCACCAGGCTCCTCTGTCCATGGGATTCTCCAGGCAAGAATATTGGAGTGGGTTGTCATTGCCTTCTCCAGGGGATCTTTCTGACCCAGGGACTGAATCCATGTCTCTTAGTCTCCTCCATTGGCATGTGGAGTCTTTACTGCTAGCACCACCTGGAAAGCCTTGTTATTGGTATAGTAAATTTTTGTCTATTGTATTAGAAAGCTCTGAGGCCAGTTTTCTTCATATTCACATTAATAGCACTCAGAGTAGTGCCTAGCACATAATAAGAGCTCAATAAAGGCTTAATAAGTTAACTGAGAGAATGATACAATCACATACTGTTTTGAGTCTTTCAGATAAGTGTTATAAAGGAAAAATTTTGTTTACACCAAGTCACAAGTGCTTTGAAAGAGTGAATGTGGTAGGATTTAGTTGGAAAATAAATCTTGATTTATTCTTAGAGTCTTTAAAAATGATAAATACATCAAATATAATGTAGTTTTGTAGAAAAACAGGTGATATTCTCAATCTTTGTTGCTCCCTACCAAGAGTTTTACATGATCAGTTAATTTTCTTATAAAAAATAATCTATAATCGCTAAATGACAAACTTAGATTTTGGAAAAAAGCAGGTTTTTAAACAATTGGAGATGTATTTAGTAATGTAGAGAGAGAAAAAGTCCAGCAGTTGAAGGGAGCTTCTGGGACACTGAGCTCTCCTCCACTGTCCCACCATCCCAATCTCTATACCACTGGAGAGTGAATGGGAGTGTCCCCTCTATTCCTCTGAGGCACACACAAGGCAACAGGACAGGGAAGATCTTCAGAATATTTGTGTCCAGAGGAAACAATAACTACTTTGGACACTGAGGAAGCAGAAATTGGGCAAGGAACTTCCCACCACCCCTCTAAATAATAGCAACACAAACAATGCTTAATCTGTGAGGCCATCCTTACCTGGAGATAGGGATCATTTAATAGCACTGAATATCTTAAAAAAAACATACCCATACACATAGGAAAACAAATCTTGGAAGGCAAAAATTCAGTAATTTTGAAGTTTAGTACACATAAGGGCTAGTTAGAAGAATCCCAATTTGTACAATTTATTATTATACTGTGTATTTGGTCCTCGAATTTGTAGATATGTTTGAGATACTTTTTATATCACTTATAAAAAATGATCAAATCAACACTCTTCAAGATGTCTTTATTAGTCTATACAGTGGTCTATACAGCACCACTCCTAGAGAGTTTACTGTTTAAGGCTCTCAAATGAAAAAGGCTTTGGAAAGAAGTTGTTGCTATGATATTAAATATGAGGAGAAAGATTAGAGAGCTTCAGTGTATATTTTATATATACTTATACATTAAAAAAAAAAGTATTATTGTACTTCAGACAATAAGACATATTCCCAGGAAAGAATGAAAAGAAGTACTAGGTTGAATGAATTATTTAAGCAGAGATCTCTTGAGAAAGAAAAAGAATCAAATATAAACATATTTATATTTTCTAAGCAGTGATTCTTATAGTCCATATGAATAATTTATTATTTTACATTCATTTTTCAACACCACATTATGAATTATTTTGACTATTAGTCTGCAGAACAAAAATACACAGTTCATCTATTTTCATCAAAGATGACACTGGACCAACTTTTCCATTTAAACACTATTATTTTATTCATTCTTGGCTCAAGCTTTTCAAATTACTAGATTTCCCTGGGGTATATTTTCCTTTCCTTGCAGCTTGATTTTATTGTTGATAAAACATGGACTCATAATGACCTTCACAGCTTAAAATACCTTTCACTTGACCTATATATCCTTGCTTAGTTACCTTCGAAACACTGGTTAAATCCCATGCTTTCCCATTCTGATTTAACCACTTGCTTTGATCTTGCATTCATGTGTACATTTACAGGCAGAAAAGCACGAAGTATATTCATATACATTCTAGGACATGAAATGAGTACACGTTAAAATATGCTAGTTTCTAGTGAAGTAGAATAATGCTGCGAATAGTACCAGGCTGGGAGTCAGTAACCCTAGGTTGACTCTTGACCTGCCACATGGTTGAGTGAGCCATAGTACACATGCCTCTATTCTCCACTGTCCTAAGTTTGAAATATTAAGCTACATGAGTTTTAAGAGGCCTTCCAGCTCTTTCATTCTAAAATACAGACTTAGTGAGCTCTATATATTTTAACAAAATATAACTAAACATGTTACAGAACTCTGAGGACTGCCTTTAAAGATTCCAGTGAATATTAGAAACAAAGGCCTGCAGATTGACCCTGCTTGCATCTCAATAGAATAAAGCAAAGAACAGTTGCAATTACAGCTTCTTGATCGCTTAGCTGGTTGTTACTCTTCTGTTTGGCTATCCTTAAAATTGATAGTAAAACAACTCATTTATTACAACAACAAAAATCACTTGGAAGTAATGTTCTTCTTAAGCTGACTGCTTTGTTTTGGTTTTATTTTTATGAGGAGATTGAGAAGGATATAAAATTAGATATGGATTGGGAATAAGACGAGGTAAAGATATTTAAGAATAATAGCCATGGCATTCTGAATCCAGAGCAAAATGAGTTGAATAAATTTGGAGAAATTATGAGTCCTCATATGAACTGCCTTCCACATTGAGTGATCATATGAGACTACAATAGCAATAAAATGCAAGAGATGATTACATCTACTCTCTCCAATTTAGTTAGAAGAAGATATATAAACTTTATAACATATTCACTCCATGGATAGCCTGAGATACTGACATAGTAAAAACACTATGCATACACAGCATCAGATTTTGCCATAAACAAGAAAAAGAAGCCAAGAACATTATTTTATATCTCTCACTGCCACAAAAAACACAGAAATTGCAAAAAGCTATCCTGTGGGATGCTTGTTAATAGACACTTAGTTTTATGCTTCCAAAGAGAATTCCTTTTCTTCAGAGAAATCAGTTTGAAATTATACAACTTTAGCATTAAAAACAAATAAAAAATCCTCTACCAAATCCACATTCCTTCTTGGCCATATTTTGAAAATGGTTAAACTAGCTGCCACTATTTTAGTGTCTTTTAATCTTAAAATGTATTTCTGAAAGCACTGAGGAACACCCTTCTGGGAGGGATATGATGATTTTCTTCCATCAGCCTTACCTAACCAGGGACCATTCTTCCCCTGAACACATCAAAAACAGCTTACGGCTGAAAGAAGGGAATTGGGCATGGCAGCCATGGCTAAAGGAATGAAAGAAATAGTAAACATTTGAATATGAAATGACCTTGAGAAAAGGCTAAATTCTTGAGGTCTGAGTGGTATTTAAAAATAAAGCTTTGAAAAAAATAAATAAAAAATTAAAGTTTTGTTTGCATTGAGTGCCCTTGGGCTTTAAAAAATGCAGTTTATTTGTATCATATGTGCATCTGTCCTACAAGTATGTTAAAATTTATTTCAGCAGTAATATACAGGCTTTGAGAGGAATTGTGTATTTTAAAGAACAAAAATTATTGTTAATACCTATAATATCATCATTTCTTTGAGAGTCAACTATTTTACTAGAATACTGTTCAAAATTAACATAACATATTTTCTAAATAGGACATTCACAGGGCAAGGAAAACTTCTTGCTATTTGTCCTCAATAGTATCTTCGAGCTCTCAGAAGCTCAGAAAAATCTCCTATTCCATATTTAAAATTATCTCAAACATCAGAAAGCTGTAAATGGTAATCAAAGACCTATAAAACACTTTCCCCTGAAAGATAACATTGAGTTCCAGGATGACATTAGTTTAAATAAGAGAACTGTAATGTTTATTTTCATTATTCAGTATTTTTAAAAATACATTAAGAGTAAGCATTCTAAGCAGATTTCTTGGATTCAAATCTCAGTACAACTCAAGTAAAAGTTGCTCAGTTGGGTCCCACTCTTTGTGACTCCATGGACTATACCCCACCAGGCTCCTCTGTCCGTGGGATTTATCAGGCAAGAATACTGGAGTGGGTTGCCATTTCCTTCTCCAGAGGATCTTCCCAACCAGGGATCGAAACCAGGTCTTCCATATTGCGGGCTTTTTTACAGTCTGAGCCACCAGAGAGGTCCACAGTGGGGAAGATCACAATTCAAGTGGTCTTCGGGCAAATGCTTAATTCCTATAGACCTTAGCGACCTCGTCTGTTAAACAAATATTAATAATACCTCCTTTATGCAGTTCCTTGTGAACATTAAATGAGATTTTGCATGTAAGCAGATTGATTCACTGTGAAGCATATACCAAATACCTGATCACTAATAAATTATAAATGTATAAATTACAAGTCCAGATAACCATGCTTTTTTTCCCTTAAGGATTCTTTAATAATGCAGTGCAAGGCTAGGTCCTATTCAGGGCAAGCTGTGATGCATGCATGCTAAATTGCCTCAGTCGTGTCCAACTCTGTGCAACTCTATAGTTTGTAGCCCACAAATATTGGAGGGGTTTATCATGCCCTCCTCCAGGCGATCTTCCTGACCCATGGATCAGAACACACATCTCCTGCAGCTCCTGCATTGCAGGTGGATTCTGAGCCACCAGAGGAAGCCCTACTTTAGATAAGCATCTTGCAATTATTCTCTCTCCCAGGATGATCCTGGGGCTCCCATTACTAATGCTTTGGAGAGAATGTGTGTTCATCACAAATATTCATGAGAATGCTTACTTCCATAGCATACTTCTATGGTTTTTCCAGTGGTCATATATGGATGTGAGAGTTGGACTATGAAGAAAGCTGAGCACTGAAGAATCGATGCTTTTGAACTGTGGTGTTGGAGAAGACTCTTGAGAGTCCCTTGGACTGCAAGGAGATCCAACCAGTCCATTCTAAAGGAGATCAGTCCTGGGTGTTCTTTGGAAGGAATGATGCTAAAGCTGAAACTCCAGTACTTTGGCCACCTCATGCGAAGAGTTGACTCATTGGAAAAGACCCTGATGCTGGGAGGGATTGGGGGCAGGAGGAGAAGGGGACGACAGAGGATGAGATTGGCTGGATGGCATCACCAACTCGATGCACATGAGTTTGAGAGTGAACTCTGGGAGTTGGTGATGGACAGGGAGGCCTGGTGTGCTGCAATTCATGGGGTCGCAAAGAGTCGAACACGAATGAGCAACTGAACTGAACTGAACTGATGGATACTTTGAAAGAATGATATTGAGAATAATTATTAGTTGAGAATAATTTAGACTCTCCTTCATGTTCAAAAAAAGAGATTAAAAGCAAGATTATCAAAGTATAAAGAAAAAAAGAGTGGAAAATGAAAATTAAGCTATTATTTCCACAAATTTATAATAATTTTTAAATTTCATTAGTTCTTAATTTTGCAATCCAATCAGCATTCCATTTGATAATATTACATTTTTAATTCAGTGTAAGTCATTCACATTTAAAAAATTCATCTCCCAATTCCAGAATTTTTATGAGACTGACCCATAATGTATAAATTCTAAAAATGACATATGCAACATTATACTAGTCTGTAATTTTAACCTTTTCTGAAAGTAATATTAATAATCTGAGTTCTTTTCTACTTTATTTTAAAATATAAAGCACACCAATGATTGTAAAGTATTTGAAATTTATATATAGCTTTTAAAACTTAATTTTGAGTAATAATGTCCTCTTCAGTCTGTACACCAAATTATTATGAATTCAAAGAATCCCTATACTTAGCTCTTCCTTATAATATTAGAAATATTGCTAGTTTTCACTTTTTTCTAATATATCTGTTAACTCAATTAAAACCTTTTGGAACTATATAGATTTTTCCCAATTACTTGATATTACTAGACTATTTTAAATTTCTATCTCCAAAAACTGCAATTTACCCACAGGAAATATTAATACAATTTTTAAATTACTGATTTTTAATAGATTATTAAATTATCCATTCCATACATCCCATCAAATGATTTGAGAAGGTACACATTTTAAAAATGTTCAATGTTAATAGTTTTCATTAACCCAAGGGCAGAGAGAGATAAAATAAAAATAAAAGGAAGTGAATCCAAAGAAATTATGTAGAAGGAAATAGCAGAATTTAATAAGCAGGATAAAACATAGATCATAGAGGGAAAAAACACCAAAAGTTGGTTCTTTGAAGCAATTAAAAAAATTAATAAATCCCAGTTGTAACTGAAGAAAAAGAGAGAGAGAGAGAAAACAAGGAGCTAATATCAGAAGGAAAAAAAAAAGAGCTAATATCAGGAATACAAAGAGGGGAATCACTACAGATTCTAGCTAGAGTCACTAAGCAGTCAAAGATTAAATCATAAACAACTTTAGCAAAATAAATTTACAAAATAGATGAAACAGACACATTCCCAGGAAAACACAAATGATCAGTATCAATATGAGAAGGAATACATGTCTAAGTATTGTGCTATATATATCAATTTAAAAAACTGAATCTATCATTAATAGCCTTGCAATAAAGAAATATCCAGATTCTGATGCTATTATATTTCTACCAGATACTTAAGATATAAACAATCTTACATAAAATTTTCTAGAGATCAGAAATAGAGAAAATATTTAACCGATTTCTTTTAGAGACCAGCAAAACTTGATACTAGAGCCTAACAAAGACATTTTAAGAAAGGAAAATTACAGATGAACACATAAATCACTTTCATGAATCATATATGTGAAAATCATAAACAAAACATTAGCAAGTCTAGCAGTGTGTAGAAAGAATATGTCATAACCAAAATGGAATTATTTCAAGAATGAAACATTAGTTTGACATTTGAAAATCAATTCATTTAATCTACTACATTAAAAGAATAAGACAGAAAAGTCATGTAATAATTTTAAATTCAGAAAAGCTAGTGATAAAATTCCATATCCAATAATTACTTTTTAAATGCACCATAAATAAAAAATAAAAAAAAAACTTCCCTAATCTGATAAATATATTTAAAATTAATAAACCTAAATACCAAACTTACAACTAAACAATGAATTGGCTTACTCTTGAGCTAGCATGAGATGCAAAAGCCTGCTATTCCTACTCCATAGTTTTCCTCACCAGGAAATTATTCAAGAAGAAATAAAAGATGTATAAGGATTACTAAGGAGAGCAAAAATTATTTTTATTAGCAGACAAGATGATTGCATAGGAAGTAATCATAAAGGAATACATAAATTAACAGAATTCAAATTATACTACTATATAATTGCAAACAATTTGAAAAAATCTTCTTAAGTAATACCATTTTCTAAAGCAAATTTAAAAACAGCTAATATCCTGGAATAAATTTAGTAAAAGATATGCAAGGCCTCTACAGAGAAAGCTCTAAAATATTACTGAGATTAAGTAAAATGGGAGATGGATGGGTGCTGTGTTGAGGGCCTGCAAAATTCAATTAAAATCATAAGCCAACAATTATAAATAATTTTTAACATTTCATGACACAAATTAATGTGAATAACAGTCCCAAACAGAAAAAGAATAAAAGAAAGGCAACAAAGATTAGGTAAGGAGGATGAAGTAATATAAAATTTATATATATATACATACACACACAAATATATTTTAGAGATAAGAAAACATTGCTACCATGAAACAAGGTGTATAAAAAAGGAACATAAAATAGCTTACCAGAGCAGAGATGCAGGAGCAGGAAACAGCTGCAAAAGCCGTAACTGGTGCTGCTGGGACTAAGACAAGCCAAACTGGAATGACTAATTGCTAGAGTATGGACAACTCTGAGAGTTCAAAACTCCAGGGGACCCAGTCAGGGAGACTTCCACAGTTTTTGTTTCACCTCCAGGAGCTCAACCACATAACAGTAAAAAAGGAGAAAGATCTCCTAGAGCTTCCAGCAGGGAGAAAGGCAAGGAAACCACTGGAAACTTGAAACAGCACTCTGTTCTTAACAAGGCCTGCCCTCAGGAGAAACTAATTCATTTCAGTTCAATTCAGTTCAGTCACTCAGTCGTGTTTGACTCTTTGTGACCCCTTGGACTGCAGCATGCGAGGCCTCCCTGTCCATCACCAACTCCCGGAGTTTACTCAAACTCATGTCCATTGAGTCGGTGATGCCATCCAACTATCTCATCCTCTATTGTCCCCTTCTCCTCCCTCCTTCAATCATTCCCAGCATCGGGGTCTTTTCAAATGAGTTAGTTCTTTGCATCAGGTGGGCAAAGTATTAGAGTTTCAGCTTCAACGTCAGACCTTTCAATGAATATTCAGGGCTGATTTCCTTTAGGATGGACTGGTTGGATCTCCTTGCAGTCCAAGGGACTCTCAAAAGTCTTCTCCAACACCACAGTTCAAAAGCATCAATTGTTTGGCGCTCAGCTTTCTTTATAGTCCAACTCTCACATCCATACATGACTACTGGAAAAACCATAGTCTTGATTAGACGGACCTTTGTTGGCAAAGTAATGTCTCTGCTTTTTAGTATGCTGTCTTGGTTGGTCATAACTTTTCTTTCAAGGAGTAAGCAGGAGAAACTAATTAACCAGATCCAAATCTACTAGAATACAATTAAAGCCTAATTGACCATGAGAAAAGGGAATACCTAACTCCAGTCAGTGTGAGCCGTCCTGTCCTACCTAAGGAGGGAGGAAGAAAACAAGAAACTCTTAAAGTTTATAGTCAACAGGCATAAGCTTACTAAAAAGAAACACATAAAAAGATTGAAGGGAGGTGCCCTTGCATACTGAAAGGCTGGTAGAAGAAATAAAATACCCAGCTGAAGTATTTCAGATGATAAAGACATGGAAACCTTCCAGAAGGTACATAACAACAACAACAACAACAAAAAAACACATCACTGGAAAAGACATAATAATTAGCTTATTAATCCATTAAGGGTACATCCAAATAAAAGTTTCATAAAGGGAGAACAAAAGAAATAAAAGGAAGGAAATTACCAAAGAAGTAATTCAAGATTTCCCAGAACTGAACAGCAGGTATTTCAAGACTGAAAGAGCCCACCGAGGTCCCAGCACCAATTAAGCACAGAAACCTCATGATAAATACTCATGTCTCATGTATTTATATTTTCAATTCAGTAAGCCCTCATCAGTTCACCATCTTTTAACCCCAAAGTATCAACAAGGATTTTCTATAAATTCATTAAACATTTCTATACATTTTCTATAAATACATTTTTTCCACTGCTAAGGGAAAAACAACAACAACAAAAATGTGTGCTTCTGTGTGGAGGTTTAGCCCAGTTTGGAACTAACACTAAATCAACTGAATTTTGACTTAGAACAGTCTTTGTTAAGGTAACTCATAACAGAAAACATTATAAAACATACAAAGTAAAAGTATTAGTTGCTCAGTTGTATCCCACTCTTTGCAACCCCAAGGAGTTGGACTGCAGCCTGCCAGCTTCCTCTGTCCACAGAATTCTCCAGGCAAGAATACTGGAATGGGTAGCCATTCTTTCTCCAGGGGGTCTTCCTGACCCAGGGATCAAACCCAGATCTTCTGCATTGCAGGCATATTGTTTACCATCTGAGCCACCAGGGAAGCCCTTATACAACATGCAAATAAACAATATGCAAAAAATATATATTTATTTAAAGGAAACAAAAGTTTACAATACAATATTTATCCTTACTCCATGTAATACATTCTAGTCTATTCCATCCTGTTTTGCTTAAAGAGAGAAACCTTATTCAGTTCAGTTCAGTTGCTCAGTCGTGTCCGACTCTTTGCGACCCCATGAATCGCAGCACGCCAGGCCTCCCTGTCCATCACCAACTCCCGGAGTTCACCCAGACTCACGTCCATCGAGTCGGTGATGCCATCCAGCCATCTCATCCTCTGTCATCCCCTTCTCCTCCTGCCCCCAATCCCTCCCAGCATCAGAGTCTCTTCCAATGAGTCAACTCTTCACATGAGGTGGCCAAGGTACTGGAGTTTCAGCTTTAGCATTATTCCTTCCAAAGAAATCCCAGGGCTGATCTCCTTCAGAATGGACTGGTTGGATCTCCTTGCAGTCCAAGGGACTCTCAAGAGTCTTCTCCAACACCACAGTTCAAAAGCATCAATTCTTCGGCACTCAGCCTTCTTCACAGTCCAACTCTCACATCCATACATGACCACAGGAAGAACCATAGCGCTGACTAGATGAAACTTTGTTGGCAAAGTAATGTCTCTGCTTTGGAATATGCTATCTAGGTTGGTCATAACTTTGCTTCCAAGTAGTAAGCGTCTTTTAATTTCATGGCTGCAGTCACCATCTGCAGTGATTTTGGAGCCCCAAAAAATAAAGTCTGACACTGTTTCCACTGTTTCCCCATCTATTTCCCGTGAAGTGGTGGGACAGGATGCCATGATCTTCGTTTTCTGAATGTTGAGCTTTAAGCCAACTTTTTCATTCTCCACTTTCACTTTCATCAAAAGGCTTTTGAGTTCCTCTTCACTTTCTGCCATAAGGGTGGTGTCATCTGCATATCTGAGGTTATTGATATTTCTCCCAGCAATCTTGATTCCAGCTTGTGTTTCTTCCAGTCCAGCGTTTCTCATGATGTACTCTGCATATAAGTTAAATAAGCAGGGTGACAATATACAGCCTTGACGTACTCCTTTTCCTATTTGGAACCAGTCTGTTGTTCCATGTCCAGTTCTAACTGTTGCTTCCTGACCTGCATACAAATTTCTCAAGAGGCAGATCAGGTGGTCTGGTATTCCCATCTCCTTCAGAATTTTCCACAGTGTATTGTGATCCACACAGTCAAAGGCTTTGGCATAGTCAATAAAGCAGAAATAGATGATTTTCTGGAACTCTCTTGCTTTTTCCATGACCCAGCAGATGTTGGCAATTTGATTTCTGGTTCCTCTGCCTTTTCTAAAACGAGCTTGAACATCTGGAAGTTCACGGTTCACGTATTGCTGAAGCCTGGCTTGGAGAATTTTGAGCATTACCTTACTAGCATGTGAGATGAGTGCAATTGTGCTGTAGTTTGAGCATTCTTTGCCATTGCCTTTCTTTGGGATTGGAATGAAAACTGACCTTTTCCAGTCCTGTGGCCACTGCTGAGTTTTCCAAATTTGCTGGCATATTGAGTGCAGCACTTTCATAGCATTATCTTTCAGGATTTGAAATAGCTCAACTGTAATTCCATCACCCCCACTAGCTTTGTTCGTAGTGATGCTTTCTAAGGTCCACTTGACTTCATGTTCCAGGATGTCTGGCTCTAGGTCAGTGATCACACCTGATCCCCTAAATTTATTTCGCTAAGTTCTAGAATCGTTAGTTTAAGAAATACTGCCCTTTTAGACTTAATGCATAATGAAGTTTACTTCCAAGTTCCCTTTTACTCTTTTTTTAATAGTAGTGAAATTATGGCAATAGTATAGATTATTACTTCATAAAGGATTTTAAGAGTATTGAAAAGGTTTAAGAAGGAGTATCCTTGGAAGTCAGGAACATAAATGTATTCTGTTTTCAACTATATGATTTGTTTAGCTGAGATCATGTACAATATTTCCAGTTTATCACTTTCTCTACTTTAGTGGTAGTCTTTAAGAACATTGTCAGTTTGTACAGTAATGTTGAGGAATTGATCTTCTATTAAAGCAGTCATTAGGTCTACTACCTACTTTAGTAGGTGCAACTGACACATACTCCTCAGTGTACAGATTAACAAGAAGCAAACACTCTCAGCTTTTCTTTATGAAACCTAATGACTTTTACTAAATGTGCCTGTCGACAATTAACATCTTAAATTTGCAGGTTCATCGATTACTTAGTAAAGAAATGGGATGAAGGATGAAGTAGCAGATTCTCTAATATTTATTCAAATTTCCCATAAAACAGTATTTTTATATCTTCCTCTTTCTCAACTATTAAGAATATTACTTTTGTGATCCTGCCTTTCTTCACGCTTCTGAATAACTCCGTACTCACAGTAGCCTTTGACTGACTTTTATGCATCCTTGTGAGTACTTTTTTTCCTGGATATTACTATGGCAACATAGTGATTTCATTTTATCAAAGTGAAATTCTAGAATTACCTGCAATAGAACCAGTGATCTTTAAGGCTAATGAAAGAAAACAAAGAACAATGGGAAGTGAGTGACAAGCATGTAAAAGGACAAGATAGTGACAATAATCTGAAGACACAACCCAACTGCAACACATGGAAGGATGAAAGTTAGATTAACTCTTGGAATCCCTCGAGTCCTTGTCCACCTTTCCTTTCCTTCAGTTTTTCATTTGTGTACTGGTCATTCTGTATATCTGTTTTCACATTTCTATTTTCTCTGTTTATCTCTGTCTATAAATTCTTCTTTCCTGCTCTTTCAGATTAAAAATAAAAGACATTTCCTATTTGTATTTCTTGAAGGAGAAAAAAAGGTAATTTTAGTTACTTTTAGTATATTTCTCTCAATTTACCATTTCATGGGACAGTTGTTTCAGGCAAAAATTAAGTCACAATCGACACCACTGCTGTCAAATACAGAGGTATTAAGCCACTATTATTTAAATTAATTTATATTTAAGCTAATCAAACTGAAAATAAAATTGAGTTTCCCAGTTGCTCTAGCTATATTTCATGTGCTCAAAATTCACTTGTAGCCAGTGGCTCTTGGCTCGACAGCACAGATAGAGAACAATTCCATCACTGCAAAAAGTTCTGTTGGTCAGCCCTCCTTCCCACTAATCTCACAGCTTGCCAAGAGGAACAGGGAATTCAAAGGGCCATCATTAAACATGAATTAAAGTCTAGAGATCCTTTGAGAACTGGAAAAAATAAACATTTCAGTAATCTCTACAGAAGAAAACAAATCCCTGAAAAGTAAAAAATAGGAAACAAAAGCAAAATAAAGTTTACAATGGACTGCAAACAGTTTGAATGATTTTTTTTTTTTTAGCTCAGCTTATTGAGTTAACCATTGAACTGGTCCACTTGGAGATGTACAGATGTGCTACAGGTGGTGCATGGCCTAAGTATCACCAGTGACAGGAAGTTATAAGAGAGATGCAACAGGGAGGCATTATTAACTTGCTTCCATAAGAAAATCATGATTAATCTTCGATGTTTCCCCTACAATACATGCTCAGAGAATTGTTTTCAGACTTCCAAAGAATTTGAGCCTCCTATGTCATCTTGTCTCTTATAAGCAGATTATTTTCACCATATAAAATAGATGAAATATCTATTAGTTTGGCAGGTTTGGCATATTTATTAGTTTTATTCTACTCAATGAAAATTTATTAACTGCTACCTCTAAGCAATATTTCTTACAAAGAATAAGAGGTGAGCTTAATAAAATACTTTGGTGAGAATCATGGTCTAAGAGAAGTGGCCTGAGCTTAAATAACTACAAATACAAGTAAACCAGGAGAAGCACATTTTACATCTACTTAACTTAAGCCATTTTAAGGACATTAAATTAATATGCAGAGTAAAAAAAGGGAAAACATTTCCAAATGCAGGAGAGGAGGGAAATAGCCAGAATGGCCTCACTAGGGTTTTGAAGCAGGCCTTGAAATTGCAGGAGTTCCGTGACCCATCCCAAGCAGAGAGAACATGAGCAGAGAGCACAATACAGGACCTTCAAGTAGAGCTCTTATGGCCAGAACATCTGATGATATACCACATTTGTGGAAATAACTGGGGTCAGGTTAATTGGAGCTATTTGTAGAACTGTTTGTACTCAGTTGCTTCAGTCAAGTCTAACTCTGCAACCCTATGGACCACAGCCCACCAGGATCCTCTGTTCATGGGATTTTCCAGGCAAGAATACTGGAGTGGTTTGCTGTGTCCTCCTCCAAGGGATCTTCCTGACCCAGGGATCAAACCTACATCTCTCATGTCTCCTGCTTTGGCAGGCGGGCTCTTTACCACTAGTGCCACCTGGGAAGCTCCTGTAGAACTGTATTGTACCTCAAAAATGAAGCAATGATCTCAACATCACAGTAATCCAAGTCTATGCCCCAACAACAAATGCCAAAGAAGCTGAAGTTGAATAGTTTTATGAAGAACTACAAGAACTTCTAGAACTAACACAATAAAAGATATCCTTTTCTTCATAGGGTATTGGAATGCAAAAGTAGGAAGTCATAAGATATCTGGAGTAAACAGGCAAGTTTGGCCTTGGAGTACAAAATGAAGCAGGGCAAAGGCTAACAGAGTTTTGACAAGAGGATATGCTGGTCATAGCAAACACCCTCTTCCAACAACACAAGAGAAGACTCTACACATGGACATTACCAGATGGTCAATACCGAAAATAGATTGATTATATTCTTTGCAGCCAAAGATGGAGATGTTCTATAAAATCAGAAAAACAAGAACTGGAAATGACTGTGGTTCAGATCAGCAGCTCCTTATTGCAAAATTCAGACTTAAATTGAATAAAGTAGGGAAAAACTAGGCCATTCAGGTATGACCTAAATCAAATCCCTTGTGATTATACAGTGGAAGTGACAAATAGATTCAAGGTATTAGATCTGGTAGACAGAGTGCCTGAAAAAATATGGACAGAGGTCCATAACACTGTATAGGAGGTGGTGACCAAAAACAACCCCAAGAAAAATAAATGCAAAAAGGCAAAATGGTTGTCTGAAGAGGCCTTACAAAGAGCTGAGAAAGAACAAAAGTGAAAACCAAAGAATAGAAAAGATATCCTACCTGAATCCAGAGTTCCAGAGACTAGGAGGAAGAGGTAAAGCCTTAAGTGGACAATGCAAAGAAATAGAGGACAAAAATAAAATGAGAAAGATTAGAGATCTCTTCAAGAAAATTGGAGATACCAAGGGAATATATCATGCGAAGATGAGAATAAAGAACAGAAATGGTAAGGACCCAACAGAAGCAGAAGAGATAAAGAGGTGGCAAGAATACAGAGAAAAACTGTATAGAAAAAGTCTTAATGACCCAGATAACCACAATGTTGTGGCCAAGATTTTATTTTCTTGGGCTCCAAAATCACTGCCGATGGTGACTATAGCCATGAAATTAAAAGACACTTGCTCCTTGAAAGAAAATCTATGACCTACCTAGACAGCATATTAAAAAGCAGAGACATCACTTTGCTGACAAAGGTCTGTCTAGTCGAAACTATGGTTTTTCCAGTAGTCATGTACGGATGTGAGATTTGGACCATAAAGAAAGCTGAGCACCAAAGAACTGATGCTTTTGAACTGTGGTGCTAGAGAAGAATCTTGAGAGGCCCTTGGACTGCAAGGAGATCAAACCAGTCCATCCTAAAGGAAATCAATCCTGAATATTCATTGGAAGAACTGATGCTGAAGCTGAAGTTATAATACTTTGGCCACCTGATGCGAAGAGCCAACTCATTGGAAAAGACCCTGATCCTGGGAAAGATTGAGGGCAGCAGGAGAAGGTGGCCACAGAGGTTGAGATGATTGGATGGTATCACTGACTCAATGGACATGAGTTTGAGCAAACTTTGGGAGATGGTAAAGGTCAGGGAAGGAGAAGGCAATGGCATCCCACTCCAGTACTCTTGCCTGGAAAATCCCATGGACAGAGGAGCCTGGTGGGCTGCAGTCCACGGGGTTGCTAAGAGTCGGACAAGACTAGGCGACTTAACTTTCACTTTTCACTTTCATGCATTGGAGAAGGAAATGGCAACCCCCTCCAGTGTTCTTGCCTGGAGAATCCCAGGGACAGGGGAGCCTGGTGGGCTGCCATCTATGGGGTCGCATAGAGTCGGACATGACTGAAGCAACTTAGCAGCAGCAGCAAAGGTCAGGGAAGCCTGGGTGCTGCAGTCCATGGGGTCGCAAAGAGTAGGACACAACTGAGTTCAGCAACAGCAAATTGGAACTATATTGTACAGCACCTTAAAAAGAAGGATGACATTTATCATTTTTGTTCTGTTGCTATTGATGAGCAGGATTAAGAGGGACAAATCAAGAACAAAGAAGTAATGGAAAATTCTGTGAGTTTCAGTATCTTGCCAGTCCCATACATATATGCTAGAGACAAACATCAACACACAACTGAAAATGTTTAGGACTTAACAGTTTATAAAGTGCTTTAATGTTCATGAAATAAACATGAAACAAATTAAACAAATCTTTACAAAAACTGTGTGAAGTGGACTTTATTATCTCTATTTTATAAATATTGTACCTATAGTTCAGATGATGTAACTTGCTCCAACTCACAAAATAACTAGCAGAAGTTATTTTTTAAAAGGGGATATCCAGTTGGCAAATGCTCTTATTTTTCCATACACCAGTGGTTCTCACACTGTTTTGGCTCAAGACACTTTACACTGTTAAAAGTACTGAGTATTCCAAAGAGGTTTTGTTTATATTAGCTATCTCTCCCAAGGTTTTTCATAAAACTGAAAACTTTATAAAATATTATTTAATGATTTATTTAAATCAATAATAATAAGCATATTGCATGCTAACATAGATAACACATTTTAGCAAAAAAGTTTTCTTTTCAAAACAGAAAAAAAATTACTAAGAAGAGTAAAATTCTTTTGCATATTTGCCAAAGCTAATGTCTCACTAAATAGAAGACAGTTGACTTCTCAAATCAACTTCTGCTCATTCTGTCAAAACACACAGTTTTAGTGAAAGCCTACAAAGAAATGCTGTCTCCACTGATGTGCAGATGGATAAGGGAGGAGTATTCGGTAGCCTTTTCAGATGCTGTGCATATTCACCATTGATATCACACTGAAAGCTCAGTGAGTGATTGCTCCTCAAAAGTTTAACTTCAATGGAATCTGAAAATTTATCAAGGAATTTGTTTTGTAATTTCTTAGTTTGAAGTACATTGAATTATATTGCATGCTGAATGATTCCGTATACTCATGAATGACTATAACATCAAGCATTGATCATATAGAAAATGGTGGTTTGCTAAGTAATATTGATTCATTTCTTCTAAATGTGAACACATTTTTATTACATAAAATTAAAAAACAAAAAAACAGATTACAAGCCTGAAACTGCCACAGCCTGTGCTCCATAGAGTCCACACGGCCCCACCCACCCCGCAGAGTAGCTCCAGCACAGGATGGGGGCCGGAAGAGGCAATGGGGGAGTAATCACCTGTGTGGAATAAAGGACACTCCAGTACTCTTGCCTGGAAAATCCCATGGACGGAGGAGCCTGGTAGGCTGCAGTCCATGGGGTCGCTAGGAGTCAGACACAACTGAGCGACTTCACTTTCACTTTTCACTTTCATGCACTGGAGAAGGAAATGGCAACCCACTCCAGTGTTCTTGCCTGGAGAACCCCAGGGATGGGGGAGCCTGGTGGGCTGCTGTCTATGGGGTCACACAGAGTCGGACACGACTGAAGTGACTTAGCATAGCATAGCACATGCAATAGGGATTTCCACTGATGGCAGGTGCACAGGCAGCACGTCGGTTGTAGCTGAGTTCTCTGTCTGTGGTCAGCCCACCGCAGCCTGCACCTCCTCATGAGCTGAGAGCCCACATGGTCCCCTCTTGCTCTAGCATTGCTCCCTTCTGGGGAAAGGGTACCAGCTGGGAGAAGAAAGAATGCACACTTAAAGGGAATCAAGCCAACCTGGACCCAACCATCAGGGCTTCTGCTCCATCAGCATGAATCCAACCTCACCCCCAGTATGGCGGTGATAGCCAGTGAATGGAGGAGAAAGTCTCACCTTATACTTGCCTCTGGCATAAGCTCCTCCATTTCCAGCTACACTTCCAATGAAGGTGACAGCTGCCAGCACACCTTGGGGAAAAACGAGACTACTTTTTCACCAAAGGCAATAGGCACCAGAAGACTATATAGGGACACTTCCACAGAAGGGCACCCCTTTCAGACTGCAGTAGATAAACTGTTTCACCTAAGTTCATAGAGAAAGAAATATATATGTATGTACGTGTGTGTGTCTATATATGTATGTTGCTAAGTCACTTCAGTCGTGTCGGACTCCGTGTGACCCCATAGACGGCAGGCCACCAGGCTCCCCTGTCCCTGGGATTCTCCAGGCAAGAACACTGGAGTGGGTTGCCATTTCCTTCTCCAATGCATGAAAGTGAAAAGTGAAAGGGAAGTCGCTCAGTCGTGTCTGACTCTTAGCGATCCCATGGACTGCAGCCTACCAGGTTCCTCCATCCATGGGATTTTCCAGGCAAGAGTACTGGAGTGGGGTACCATCACCTTCTCCAATATATGTATGTACATACATATAAATATCAGTTCAGTTCAGTCGCTCAGTCATGTCCAACTCTTTGCGACCCCATGAATCACAGCACACCAGGCCTCCCTGTCCATCACCAATTCCCAGAGTTCACTCAAACTCATGTCCATTGAGTCGGTAAGCCATCCAGCCATCTCATCCTCTGTCGTCCCCTTCTCCTCCTGCCCCCAATCCCTCCCAGCATCAGAGTCTTTTCCAGTGAGTCAACTCTTCACATGAGGTGGCCAAAGTACTGGAGTTTCAGCTTTAGCATCAGTCCTTTCAAAGAAATCCCAAGACTGATCTCCTTTAGGATGGACTTGTTGGATCTCCTTGCAGTGCAAGGGACTCTCGAGTCTTCTCCAACACCACAGTTCAAAAGCATCAATTCTTCGGTGCTCAGCTTTCTTCACAGTCCAACTCTCACATCCATACATGACCACTGGAAAAACCATAGCCTTGACTAGATGGACCTTTGTTGGCAAAGTAATGTCTCTGCTTTTGAATATGCTATCTAGGTTGGTCATAACTTTCCTTCCAAGGAGTAAGTGTCTTTTAAAGTATATAAATATATGTATTCACACTAATGTTGCAAAAGTGATGAGGATAAAACTGTGGGCACCTTAACACGTGTATCAAGGCACGTGTTAAGTGCATCAAATGCACTAGTATAAATACCGACGCATAAAAAAGCAAATAGCAACTGAGTATTATTCCAAAAATAGGTTTGACCTTGCTAAATAGGCCCTAGGGACCCACAGTTATCCACGAGCCATACTTTGAAGTCTGCTGTGCTATATATGTCTTCTGCTTAATTCCTGGTATTGTGTTACTAAATAAGAAAAGATAGTCACTATATATAATATCTTGCTAAAAATACTATTTGTTATATTATGAATTACTAACCATAAGATAAACAGTTAAGTTTATTAAATTGTTTATTTATAACAAAAATCAAATTGTCCCAAATACACTGGTATTTACTGAATAGTTTTGTCCACCCAAATTCATATGTTGAAGCTGTTAATGTCATGTACAGTTGTATTTGGGGACAGGGCCTACAAGGAAGTATTTAAGGTTAAATGGGGCCATATGCCGGAGAAAGAAATGGCAACCCACTCCAGTATTCTTGCCTGGAGAATCCCGTGGACAGAAGAACCTGGTGGGCTGCTGTCCATAATGTCGCACAGAGTTGGACATGACTAAAGTGACTTAGCATGCCTGCATGCATTGGAGAAAGAAATGGCAACCCACTCCAGTATTCTTGCCTGGAGAGTCCCAGGGACAGAGGAGCCTGGTGGGCTGCCATCTATGGGGTCTCACAGAGTTGGAAATGACTGAAGCGACTTAGCAGCAGCAAGGGTCATATGCATGGGGCCCTGACCCAATGGGGTGTGTATCCTTATGAGAGAATTTATTGTTTTCTCCACCATGTGAGAGCACAGTCAGGAAGGGGGCCCTCACCAGAAAATAATCCTTCTGGACCTTGCTCTGGAACTCCCAGACACCACAATTGTGAGAAAAGAAACTTCTGTTGTCTAAGGCACCAGTACTTTATGGTATTTTGTCCTATGGTATTTGGTATCTGGTGTACGGTATTTTGTTATGGCAACCTGAGCAGACTAACATACACACTTACTTTATAATTCATAAAAGCTAGTCAAAGCCCCAGAATTTTACTTCAAATATGTCTGTTGTCATATAAATATTGAGGACTTGAATGCAAAAGAAGTTTTTTAAAGTTAAACTTCAAACAACTAAAGTGATGGGATCTTATAATAAATATCTATATTGGTTCAGCTCTGAAGTTAAGAAGTTTGATTAGATGACAACTTTCCTTAGTGTTCCTGCATGCCCAGAGTAAGACCATATTAGCTTGAAGAGTCTGGGTATATTTTTCAGAATCAATACTTGCTCTTTAGTAGTGACATAGTAGCAGACAATTGCATAATGAAGCTGTCTGTCTTTATTTACACAATGTATTTTTGTATTCACTAGGCCAGAAAGAATAGTTCTGTGTAGCAGCTGTCATTGTATTTTTTGCTTATCTCAGTCCTGTCTGCCAGTGTTATAATTCACCAGCTGACACCCGCCTTGGCAGAAACCAAGGGCAGTGATTTCATGCCAAAGCAACAAGGGGGCTCTGAACTCTGACACAATTCATCTTAGTTCTAGTTAGTAAAGGGGGATTCTTTGAGTTTTCTCTCTCTCTGTTGAAGCGTTTCCCTGATGGAAGAGGAGGGGGAGAGGAGAGGAGGTGGAGGGAGGGGTAGTGGTAGGCTGGAAATGAACACTGAGACACAGTTATGGCTCTGTCTGATGCAGGGGAACAGGGTCACAGGAAGACAGGGCCAGTTGTGAGGGATCAAGGCTGAACGCCCAGATAATGAAATTCCTGCTTCTTTGATTTTGCAGAGTTGGAAGGATATGAGAGCACATTTGGTATCCAAAAATACACTTCTGTTCAACTCACACTATTTGGAGGTTCAAAGTGTAATTTCTGGCACTTTCTGATTTAGGAAGCTTAGACTTGAGCATGAAGGCAGTTGATTGTAGTCTTCAAAAATAGCCTTGTTTTGGTTGTGAATGCTAAATAAAATAGAAAATATACTCGCTCAAGTCAATTTCTACACACTAATGTTCAAAGTTCTTATAGGTCTTATTCGGCAAGCAGAATAATGAAGGCAGCAAACCTGAGGGGAAATACTGGACAGATAGTCATAATTTTTAAAAAGTGTTTCCTTTTAATAGTTTTTATAAAGTGCATATGCACACTCTAAGAATCCCCTAGATTTCCCACAATATGCCTAGAATAAGGACTGTACTTTCCATCCTATTTCCTGAGACAGAGTGTATCACAGTGGTCAAACTGAAATGCAGAAATGAGAGAATAAGCTAGAAAACTGAGACCTATGAATATTACCCTGGCATCAATTATCTTTATATCACCAGCCAAAAACAAGTTTAAACCTAATAATATTAAGCTCAGTTTCCCCTTTTCCTTTCTGTGTACAGATATAATCTGATTAAGAAGATCTGTAACACGAGGATTGCCTTAAAGTAACCTGATTTCCTGCTGTATAAAAGGCTGCCATTTCTTGGCAAGTTACAGGCAGTTCTGATGGGCCTCTTGCATTATTACAGAATGTACTTGAGTTGTTGCTGATTGTGATCTTTGTATCTTGTTATTGGCCCTACTCCCAAGTATGGAAAGAAATCTTATGTGTCTATATTGCAATTCACTAGAAATAACAAAAACAAAGAGAATAATTCATCAAAATCTTTTAAATGAAACTACAAATGTAGCAACAGACCAATAAAGGCTCAGCAATCGCTGAACACAAAAAAGATTATAGGTTCCACATGTTCTGCTGACTAAAGCATCACCATCACAGCTTTGAACAATGCCAGATATTTCTGATGAAGTCGATTTGCAAGAAATGTTTTGGCTACGTGTTCTCCTAGAATGATAATCTTTATTTGAGGGAAGATGTTTGCAGACATTAGTTTTTACTTTAAAGCTCATCAAATAACTTCACAGTATCAGTGACAGGCCACACCTTCTCCAAAGGAAAAGAGCGACCTCACACCCATCAGACCTTTCAAAGAAAAGAAGGCAGGGAAGAGATTCTGTAAGATGTTAGTAAAACTACTTTAGGATCAGACTTAAAAAGACTATTTTAGGATAGATATGCTTGAGTAGAAATGGCAAAATAATAAGAAAAGTGATCGGACCACACAAGATAACCAAACAGCAGAGTGGCAAGTAGGCCAGGCTCCAGTGCTGACCCAGTTGTAGCATCCCTGGGTCCAGTCAGAAGCTGGGCTCTGGGCACAGATGGAGGCTCTGGTGGTGATCTAAGCACTGAAAAGTTAGGAAGGATGAATGGATCTACTCTTTCTCTAAGGTTTCCTGTTGGTCCTCATTGCAAAGTTGGAAAATAGTCAACCAAAGCTGTTCCTGGTCCTCCAATCAAATCTAGTCTATGGGCATCTGCAGTGGCCCACAAAAAGTTGAATAAGTTGTCAACATTTAAAAATCAGGAGATTATATTTAGCATTCTTCCTGAAAAAAATTTGTCAATTCTGACTAAAACTAAGAGTATTCTCACAACTTCACAAAGACATGTTTATAAAACTAAGAGTATTCTCACTTCACAAAGACATGTTTATGTATGCCCTCCTATTTGACATGGTCTCTACAACTACCATTCTGATCCCCATCCAACCTGTTTCAAACATTGATGTTATCCACCTGCTAGCTTGCAAGCATTTGGATTATGCACATGGGTTATTAAGTAGTTCTGAATGTATGTTCAATAAGAAGACTGAGTTAGATTTTATTTTATGCTGACTGAGTCTAGGGTGCATGTTAAGGTTACATAAAATCAATTTACTCTTTTTCTTTTTTAGAAGAAAATTTTATAATATGGTGATTGTCTGCTTCTTTTAAGTTAGATAAAATATTTCTAAAACAACTTAAAACTAGTTTATTTTAGAAAAAAATATTTTTGACTAATATTTTTCTTTATTAAATTTTATTTCTTTATGATTTTATTTTTTTTATTTTTTTTAATTTTATTTTATTTTTAAACTTTACAATATTGTATTGGTTTTGCCAAATATCGAAATGAATCCACCACAGGTATACATGTATTCCCCATCCTGAACCCTCCTCCCTCCTCCCTCCTCATACCATCCCTCTGGGTTGTCCCAGTGCACCAGCCCCAAGCATCCAGTATCGTGCATCAAACCTGGACTGGCAACTCGTTTCATATATGATATTATACATGTTTCAATGCCATTCTCCCAAATCTTCCCACCTTCTCCCTCTCCCACAGAGTCCATAAGATTGTTCTATACATCAATGTCTCTTTTGCTATCTCGTATGCAAGGTTATTGTTACCATCTTTTTAAATTCCATATATATGTGTTAGTATACTGTATTGGTGTTTTTCTTTCTGGCTTACTTCACTCTGTATAATAGGCTCCAGTTTCATCCATCTCATTAGAACTGATTCAAATGAATTCTTTTTAATGGCTGAGTAATACTCCATTGTGTATATGTACCACAGCTTGCTAATCCATTCATCTGCTGATGGACATCTAGGTTGCTTCCATGTCCTGGCTATTATAAACAGTGCTGCGATGAACATTGGGGTACATGTGTCTCTTTCCCTTCTGGTTTCCTCAGTGTATATGCCCAGCAGTGGGATTGCTGGATCATAAGGCAGTTCTATTTCCAAGTTTTTAAGGAATCTCCACACTGTTCTCCATAGTGACTGTACTAGTTTGCATTCTTTATGCTTTTAAGAAAATTATTTAATATTAATTTGTTAATTTATTAGATAAAATTGTCTTGCTTTAAAAAATGTACCTTATAATGTCTTAAAATATCCACTCTATAGTTATATCTTTTTGTAATGTTAATCTCACTGTAGCTTTCTCTGTTTTGCTCATCTTTACAAATACATGATTTTTTTCTTTAAATATTTCTATTGGTTTTATTATTGTTGGTTATGGTTTCTGTTTCAATAATTTACATTTTTAATTATTTTCTGTGTTCTAAATCTTGAGTTGATTCTAGTTCTTGAATGCTTAAATAAGTTATTTTCCAATTTTCTTAATTTTTAACTAATGGAAAGTTATAATCTTTCTCTAAGATCTGGAATCAGGGCACAAACCAACTCTGGTCCACAGGTGCAGCCCATATTTTATTCATTGTTCATTCGCTCAGTTGTGTCCAACTCTGTGCCCCATGGACTGCAGCACGCCAGGCTTCCCTGACCTTCACTATCTCCTGGAGTCTGCTCAAACTCATGTCCTGTGAGCCAGTGATGTCATCCAACCATCACGTCCTCTGTCATCCCCTTCTCCTCCTGCCCTCAATCTTTCCCGGTATCGGGGTCTTTTCTAACAAGTCAGCTCTTCACATGAGGTGGCCAAGGTATTGGAGCTTCAGAATATTTTAAATTTCTTTTAGTTCTTAGCATTTTCTAATTTCCAGTGAAATATTTTAATCCATAAATTATTTAATTTTATTTTCTTTTTTTTTTTAGAAGCATTGAATAAGGAAATTGGCCATTTTGTATATTAATAGTTGATTCAATTCAGTTGTGGTCAGAGAAAATAGTATGTATGTTATGTGTTTTCCAGAAATTTTTGAGTTTGTGGCCTTATAAAGGGTCATTTTTAAAGTCCATTTCAGTTTGAGAAAATAATCTATTACATATGTATATAGCAATATATATTTCATTTACTTCCCTGGTGGCTCAGCTGGTAAAGAATTTGCCTGCAATGTGGGAGACCTGGGTTCAATCCCTTGGTTGGGAAGATACCCTGAAGAAGGGAATGGCAACCCACTCCAGTATTCTGACCTGGAGAATTCCATGCACTATATAGTCCAAGGAGATGCAAAGAGTCAGACATGACCGAGTGAGTTTCACTTTCAGTTTATCCCATTTACTAATTTAAACAATACTTAAAATCTTTTATGGACCTAAATTTTGTCAAGTTAAATCTATTGGTTTATAAAGCATATGTTAAATTCATACTATAATTATTGTTTGTCAATTTCCCCTTGAAATTTTATCCATTTTTCATTAAATAATTTGAAGTTATACTGTAATATTCAATATGTAATGATTTCCCCATTTGCTAGAAGTTAATATATAAGTATCTATTATCTCTAGCTATGTGTATGAGTCTTTTTTCACTAAATCTTATTTTGTCTTATATTAATATTGCTCTATACACTTAACTTGGGTTAGAATTTTGCACTATATCTTTTTATATCTCTTTATTTTCAGCAATTCTAAATTATTTGGCTTGGTGTCTCTCTTGTCAGTAATACATGATAATCTTTTTGTTTTGCTATTTCAATAGATTTGTCTTTAGTAGTAGGTTAGTCCATCTATATTTTATTGAAATTGCTGGAACATTTAGATTTATTGCTACAGTCTTTTCCCATTTTATATGCTTTTAGCCATCTAACCCCTCATCTTTTTTTAAGCTTTGATAGTTTAGAAGCTACAAATTACAAAGAAATAAATTATAAATTTATATAATTTATGTGTATATATACAGATGCACATACATATACAGTCATCCCTTGGCATCTGCAAGGGATTAGTTCCAGGACCCCCTAAGTGCCAAAATTCTCAGATGCTCAACCCTCTAGGCAAGTGCATAGCCTCTCCCTTCTGCAGGGAATTTTCTGACCCAGGGATTGAACCTGGGTCTCCTGCATGGCAGGTAGATTCTTTACCATCTGAGCCACCAAGGAAGCCCCTATGGTTAAAACTAGCTGATCTTTAAAAATCAAATAAATTTTACATCCCTCTAGCTGTTACCCACTTTCTCCTTTTTCTACTTACTGGGAAATCCTCCCTCAGGCTATAGTTAACCCATCAATAACTTTGAAAAAATTAGCAAAAGTTTTCAGTTCCTCAGGATGTATACAGGGCATATGACTCACTGAATAGACCAAGTAGGTATATTTATCCCACACTCGCCTTCTTGGTGGGAGTTCTCATGCAAGAAACTCCCTGAATAACCATACTTAAGGACCCTTGCAATCCGATCAATCTTCAAAGTCCCAAAGTCTGGCTACTGTCTCTACTACATCTTGAAAGAGCTACCCAAAAGTACCAATGACCACCAGGATGCTAAATCTCAGTAACTCTCCTTAATTTTTCTTTTGCCTAATTTGTCTGTGAATCTGATGCCAGAGACTAATTTGTCTCACTTATATTTGAAATATAACCTTACATCTTGGTTTTTGGAGCACTAATCTTTGAGATTTAAACCTAACTTTTACCTGCAGTCACCATTTCCTCTGTCTATGCTTTAAATGTTAAAGTTTCCCAGATAAGTTTTACCACATCTTCTACACATTTTTCTGGTTTATCTCATCCACTTTCATAGCTTCAGCTAAGACCTGGAAAATCTCAGATTTTCCTCTTTCACTCATATCTGAACCAAGCTCTCAGCTACTCAATATATGTCTGATCTTAGATAAACCACAGGTAATTGCACTAGATGTGTCCAAAAATACACTCAACATATCCCATGTATTAAAACCTCATTCTTTCCCTGAATTTCCTATGCTGGTTTTTGGCACCACTATATATAGCCAGGTGTCAAAGCCAGAAACCTAGACTCTCTTCCCTTGTTTTTCAGATCCAAAATTCACTGAGTCATGTTGACTACTTACATCTCGTACATAGTCCTGGAATCCGCCCCGTATCCCCCATCTTCTTGCCGTTGCCTTGTTCAGGCCTCTTCCTAGATTACAACAAACCTTCATAGTTGGCCTCCCGTTTGCATTCTTGCCTGTTTCCAATGCAGTCTCTAAACTTCCACCAGAGAATGTTTTCCACTATGATAATCAAAACAAGTATCTCACTGGTTAAATGAGCATCCCACTTAGTGTCCCCCAAGGTGCCCCACTGCAGTAACATCTAAAAGCCTCACTATAAACTACCAAGTCTTTCAAACTTGGTGACCTGTAAATCCTTGCATGTAGTATTCTTACATTGCACATTATGTCCTCGTTATACTGATATTCTTTTAAGTACATAGCTTTTTTCTAATTTAGAATGTGCTGGTCCTCACCTCTTGCTCTGGCTGATGATCACCTACTTATGAAGGCTAAACAGAAGGGTCATCTCTCCTGGGTGGCCTTATGTAGCTCTCTCTTATGATCTGTCAGAGCAACTTGTTTACATCTATTACATATATCAGCATATTATAATCATATATCTCAGCATATGTTGAAAATTCTAGCACATAGAATCTGTTATAACACTTGCTCATTAATTTGAATACATTAATAGGTAATCATAACTTAATACAGTGTAGTATGTGAAAATTCTACCAAACATACAAATAACTTATAATCACGGGAAACAAGTGATATTTTAAGATGAGAAATGTGGAAACTAAAGGCATCATAATAATGTTGGATGTTAACAGGGGCTCTGAAAGAGGTGAGACTAACCAAAGATATGAGCACTTAAACTTGTTTTATTTTCCCCACCATCATGCCAAAACTTCCTGAAGGCATCAGCAGACACCTTCCCCATTTTTTAAAACTCCCTGTGCATTAAGGCAGTAGCATCTAAGAAGGTTTTTCTGACAGGTAAAAGAAACCTGTGTGATGACTTTGATAATACAGTAACTGAGGTGAGAATTTTATTGAATTCTTTTTTTTAAACAAGGAATTTATAAAAAATGGAGTCAAATGGATCTATATTTCTCTTTTTTCTTCATCATGGAGTAATATTTCTAGGCTTCCATTAGAAAAGTAATAGGCTTAAATATTTCCCCTTTAGGAAAAAAAAAAATTACAGCTTCTTCTCTATCAGATGTTCAGTTCTGATATGGTACTAAAATCACCCAGACTTCATTCATCATTGGTTTAAAAGCACTTGATACCTTGTAATATCTTAATAATAGATAATGCTTATAGTTAGGCAATAAAATGCTTTCTGTATATTTTCAGTGTATTTGTCCTGTGCTTCTACCTTAGGAGTAGAAGGAGGGATACACAGCTGAAAACAGTCTGCAGCCTCTACGTCATGTAAAGAGGCTGAGAAGAAACATGGAGCATGTTCACCCATTCAAGTAAATTTTTATTTTGAATATGTGATTTTCTTTCACAGGCCAAAAAGATTGCTATGTCAGATTTGCAATTTAATACAAATAACAATAAATATAAAAGCAAAAACATATTCTACTTTAAACACATTTTTGCAAGGACAGCTTTTTAAAACAAGTTTTAACTTATTTTTTATCTTGATGTTCAGAATTTTTCCTCCTCTCCATTCAAGCAGCCTATTCAATGTGTTCATTGTCTCAGAGGGCTTCCTTGGTGGCTTAGCTGGTAAAGAATCTACCTGCAATGCAGGAGACTTGTATTCGATCCCATCATCTCAGAGATGAATGTGATAGATTAAAAAGTTGAGAAAAGGAGAGTCTTCTGGAGTTTCTTACAGAAATTCTACGGCCTTAGGGATATAGAGAAGACTTATACCATGGGCAAATTTGGGGTAGAAACATCTGGTGTGAGAACAGGAAATTTCTTCTTATCAGAAAGGAGTAGGGTGAGAACAGAGATGTTGAAAGATGCTAAGGAGGGAGAAGTCTGAGGGAGGATAGGGATGAAGAGATAAGGCGTTTTTCTGCAAAGGGCCTTGTGTGTGTGTGTGTGTGTGTGTGTATTAGTCACTCAGATATGTCCGCCTCTGCGACCCCATGGACTGTAGCCTGCCAGGCTCTTCTGTCCATGAAATTCTCCAGGCAAGAATACTAGAATAGATTGCCATACCCTCCTCCAGATGATCTTCCCAATCCAGGGACTGAACCTGGGCCTCCTGCATTGCAGGCAGATCTATTACTGTTTGAGCCACCAGGGAAGCCCCAAAAGGGCCTTGCTCTCAGCTTTTCAGCAAAGAGCTAGATCTGCATAGCAGATTACTCAGTTTTCATGGTCACTGGTGCTCTGGGGCTATCCAGGAGCTGAGTGGTCATATGTAAGCTGGCCAGCTTATGCTTGTCCCATATGTACTGAGGCCAACAAAGCTGAGAACCATTCTTTTCACTTTCCTGCTATTGTCAGGCATCTGCCATCAATTCCCTCTGTATGTGCCCAGCATGAATGATGTTGTCCATAATCTGAAAATGTCCTTGAATCACCTCTCTGACTCTGATATTCCAGAACATCCAGAAACCAAAAAACACTTTTTCCTGGACAGTGAGCAAAGAAGTGAGCATTGAGGAAACAAGAGGCCCTGCACCTGTTTTGGTGGGAGTCAGGGTAAGGAAGTGGGTGATGATGAATGGAACCCATCTCTAGAACCAGCAGACATAAGTGACATGGGTAGGGAGGAATTCTTTACACAAGAAGTTACAGTGTTTAACTTAGAATTAGCTACTAGAGTTTACATATTTGGAGCTTTCAGATGAAAATCCAATTTTCTGACTAGTCATTTAACCTGGATGATTTAACAATCCTGGGACTGTTATTGGATAGCTGCAATTGACTATAGTTAAGTATATATTGACTATAGTTAAGTATATGCTTAACTGTGCTTAAGACAAGGCAAGAGTTCTCAAGCCACTGTGCCCACAACCATTTTATTCATCTTCTTTCCTCTCCAGAAACTTGAAGCATTTGAGTCTAAGAATGCTTGCATGAGACAGCTTCATATCCCCTTCAAGAATTATCTAGTCTTTCAACTTCAGGATGAAATACTGTACAATAATTTGTTTTCAGTCACTCAGTTGTGTCTGACTTTTTGCGACTCTATGGACTGCAGCATGCCAGGCTTCACTATCTCCTGGAGTTTGCTCAAACCCATATCCATCAAGTTGGTGATGCCACCCAATCATCTCATCCTCTGTCATCCCCTTCTCCTCCTGCCTACAGTCTTTCCCATCATCAGGATCTCTTCCAATGAGTTAGCTCTTCACATTAGGTGGCCAGAGTATTGCAGCTTTAACTTCAGTATCAGTCCTTCCAATAAATATTCAGGGTTGACTTCCTTTAGGATTGACTGGTTGGATCTCCTTGTAGTTCAAGGGACTCTCAAGAGCCTTCTCCAACACCACAGTTCAAAAGCATCAATTCTTTGGAGCTCAGCTTTCTTTATAGTCCAACTCTCACATCCATACATGACTACTGGAAAAAGTGTAGCTTTGACTGGACGAACTTTGTCAGCAAAGTAATGTCTCTGCTTTTTAATATGCTGTCTAGGTTTGTCATAGCTTTTCTTCCAAGGAGCAAGTGTCTTTTAATTTCATGGCTGGAGTCACTGTCCACAGTGATTTTGGAGCCAAGAAAATAAACTATGTCACTATTCCCATTGTTTCCACATCTATTTGCCATGAAGTGATGGCACTGGATGCCATGATCTTAATTTTTTTAATATTGAGTTTTAAGGCAACTTTTTCACTCTCCTCTTTACTTCCATCAAGAGGCTCTTTAATTCCTCTTTGCTTTCTGCCATAAGGGTAGTGTCATCTGCATATCTGAGGTGATTGATATTTCTCTCAGTAATCTTGATTCCAGCATGTGCTTCATCCAGCCCAGCATTTCGCATGATGTACTCTGAATGTAAGTTAAATAAGCAGGGTGACAATATACAGCCTTGAGCTACTCCTTTCCCAAGTTTGAACCAGTCCATTGTTCCATATCCAGATCTAACTGTTGCTTCTTGATCTGCATACAGGTTTTGGAAGAGGTAGGTAAGGTGGCCTGGTATACCCATCTATTAAAGAATTGTCCACAGTTTGTTGTGATCCACATAATCAAAGGCTCTAGTGTCCTCAGTGAAGCATAAGTAGATGTTTCTCTGGAATTCTCTTGCCTTTTCAATGATCCAATGTACGTCGGCAATTTGATCTCTGGTTTCTGTGCCTTTTCTGAATCCAGCTTGTACATTTGGAAGTTCTAGGTTCACGTACTATTGAAGCCCAGTTTGCAGGATTTTGAGTATTACTTTGCTAGCATGTGAAATGAGTGCAATTGTGTAATAAATACTTGCTAAACACATATACATGCTTAAGCCAAAAAAGTATATAGCCATACAATTGTGAACCAAATCATCCTTAAATCTGAATTACTAAAAGGGAAACAGGTTTCTTATAATGAAAGAAAGTCCTCTAGGATTTAAAATTCAAGGAATGTGTAGAGAAAGTAAGCAGCATATGTGTAGCTGAGATATAATTGGTCAATTAAAGAAGAGATTTTGTACAGAGATTCTAGAAGAATAGCCAACTTTCTCTTTAGAAAAACTAGAGTTGCCAATGCATACCATAGGGAAAGTTCTGAGATATAGGAAAAATTAGGAGTTCATGTTTATTTAGTAGACCTCTCTTGTTAACATTCAAAAATTCAACTTCAACTTAAAAATTTTTTCCAGGGAAAGAGTTTAAAAGATCCTTTCCTGAGAAGAACATTTCCTCGCTAAATTAATGAGCATTCATGCTCATTTCTCCAGTATTCTTGCCTGGAAAATCCCATGGATGGAGGAGCCTGGTAGGCTGCAGTCCATGGGGTCGCTAAGAGTCAGACATGACTGAACGACTTCCCTTTCACTTTTCACTTTCATGCACTGGAGAAGGAAATGGCAACCCACTCCAGTGTTCTTGCCTGGAGAATCCCAGGGATGGCGGAGCCTGGTGGGCTGCCGTCTATGGGGTCTCACAGAGTCAGACATGACTGAAGTGACTTAGCAGCAGCATGCTCATTTACTCAGTTGTGTCTGACTCTTTGCAACCCCATGGACTGTAGCTTCCAGTCTCCTCTGTCCATGGAATCTCCCAGGCAAGAATACTTGAGTGGGTTGCCATTTCCTTCTCCAGGGGATCTTCTCAACCCAGTGATCAACTCCCAGTCTTCTGCATTAGCAGGAGGATTCTTTACCACTGAGCCACCTGGGAAGCAAAAATTCTAGTCATTTTGAGCAATAATGACTTACAGACACCATTGTCTCCATCACTCCTCAAATAAATGTAAAAGAGAACTCAGTATATTACTCTGGCACAGAAAAAATCAGAATTTAGGGAATTACATAAATACACTCAGAAAGTCAATGGTAAGCCTTTATCTTATCTCCTGTCATCATCATGCATTTGCAATGTGGTATAAAGACTTACAGCTGGCATGCAGCAAGTAAAATGTGTTGGAATAGGAATTTTTAATTGACATAACTTCACTGCAAATACCTAAATAATGGCAAAATGTAAGATTTCTCTCTTTGCTGTCTTGTTAAAACTCTTTGACTTTAAGGAGAACACAAAATGGCAAGGTATCAGAAAAGTCTTCTAGGTATTATGTCTGTCCAAGGCTTTTTATATTTTTATTATTTGCCATGAGTCAAATACTCAATAAAAAGCTTTTATCATGCCAAATTGTTTTTAAATATTTTTTGAGGAAGTGAATTATTGAGGTATTATCTTCCTTAAGATTCTTCCTATTTTATTTTATATTGATAGCTGTTCATGCTGAAGGTTACTAAGATTTCCAAGGTGCTTAGTAAGTATTGACTAAATCTGAAGATTATTAAGGTTTACACATTTTAACATATGTGATGTGACCCTAATCTGCTCAAATCTAAAACAAATATTTTATAAATACCCATTAGCTCTTTGACCATGATTTTTTTTTCCCTGGGATGCCTATCTAGTTCATGGATCAGAAATTGTAAATGCAGTAGAAAAATATGTCTTGAAAAAAAAAAGGCATTTGTAGCATAATGGAAATGTTCTATAGTGCTTTGAGGGAAGTCCATTCAATTTCACTGACATTCATAAATGATGACTAATGCATTCAAACAGAATGAGTAATTTACCAAATTACAGACATTTGGATGGGCTCAGAATGAAGATCTTGTTTGTTTGGGTATGTCCTGAAGTGAATCTCAATGAAGTTTACCTCATTATGCCTGGTTCTACAAATAGGCTTCAGTCACAATCTGAACAAAAGCCCTGACATGTAAATAAATGTGCGAGTGATAGCCAGCTACATTAGTCTTTTTGTCCCCAGACCACTCAGGGATAGTCAATCCCATCAAAAATATCAGTCTCAAATAGACAGCGCTATTGTACTTATCACACAAGTGCTGTGAAAGACTTCTGTCGGCATGGCATCGTTGTCACGTGTACCCTCCTGGCCACAGAGCCAGGTACACAAACCACATGTTCGGTCTTGCAGCATCTGTGTGCCACTCTTCAGAAAGTGGTCCCTGACGGTGCTTCCTCCACATCTACATGCTGTTGACTCCCACAGCACACCACAGAAGAGACTCTGAACCTCTAAGTGCTTCCTATAAGGGTTTTAACCTTCCGGTATAAACCAGAGATGAAGAACTGCAGCAAACCCTACTTCCCATGATAGTAACACATGCATCGCCATGTGCCCTATGACTGTGCCCCAATTTTGTACACATTTTCACTGTTTCTATAAAAATAAAAAATACCAGGCGAAGATATAAAATCTATATTTTTGCAGAATTGTTTCAATTATATCCCCAAATAAATTAGACCTAGTGTATATCTAGTCCAACAAATTCTGAACATCTGATAAATTTAAGAAAATAAAAAATAACCTTTGCCTCTGATAAGCTGAACTGAATCAGTAACCTACATTTTCTCAATAGGCAATGACATTACTATTTCAACTTCAGGAACAGGTACCTACCTCATTGGATTTTCTAATCACTGGAAATCTTACTAACACCATGTCCAAAGCCATACAATAACTGTCTACTTTTCTGCCAGGATTTATGATCCTGTCTGTTTTTAGCCTGAGTACAAATATATGACAGAAATAGGCACACAGACTACAGACAGAACAGTGAGCAAAGTAAAATAAGTTCCTGCGTCCCTGAAGCTTACAGTCTTTAAGAGAAAACATATTTTGACCAAATGATTAGGAGTGATATGGGCTGTACAGAATGATATGAGAGGTACAGAATGCTACGGAAGCTTACTAGAGAGGAACCTAACGTAGGTTTAGGGAACAAGGATGGTTTCTCTTAAGGAGTGATGTTTATATTGAAACTTGAAAGATGAGTGTGCTAAGTAGGTGAATGTGAGGCATGAGCAGGTAGGAATGTTTCATGAGGATGGAACAGTACATCTAAGAGTATCAGAAGAAGGAAGATAATAGCATATTCAAAGAACAGCTCAGAAGCCAGTGTGGTTGGAACAGAGAGAGGGGCAGAGTGGCCAAGGATGAAGCAAGAGAAGCAAGCATGGGCCAGATCATCCTGGGCCTTAGAAATGAATAGACTTTCTATTCATTTGAAAGCCCATTGAATGAATAGACTTTGCTAGAGATGACTGACAGTCACTGGGAAGTATATGAGTTTGCTAGGGCTACCCTAACCAACAAAGGTCCATCTAGTCAAGGCTATGGTTTTTCCAGTAGTCATGTATGGATGTGAGAGTTGGACTATAAAGAAAACTGAGTGCTGAAGAATTGAGGCTTTTGAATTGTGGTGCTGGAGAAGACTCTTGCGAGTCCCTTGGACTGCAAGGAGATCAAACCAGTCCATCCTAAAGGAGACCAGTCGTGGGTGTTCATTGGAAGGACTGATGCTGAAGCTGAAACTCCAATACTTTGGCCACCTCATACGAAGAGTTGACTCATTGGAAAAGACCCTGATGCTGGGAGGGATTGGGGGCAGGAGGAGAAGGGGATGACAGAGGATGACATGGCTAGATGGCATCACTGACTCGATGCACATGAGTCTGGGTGAACTCTGGGAGTTGGTGATGGACAGGGAGGCCTGGCGTGCTGCGATTCATGGGGTCGCAAAGAGTCGGACACGACTAAGCGACTGAACTGAAGTGAACTGAACCCTAACCAAGTACCACAGAGATTGGGTGGCTTAACCAAGAAACTTTTTTCCACTTCTGGAGGCTAGAAATCCAAGATCAAAGTATTAGCAGGAGTGCTGAGGCTTCTCTCCTTGGCTTGTTGTTGGCTGTCTTCATGTAGTCTTTTCTCTATGAGAGTCTATGTCCAACTCTGCTCTTCCTATAAGGACACCAGTCCTATTAGATTGGGGGCCACCATAATGACCTCATTTTAAACACCTCTTCAAAAACTCTATCTCCAAATACAGTCGCATTCTGAGGTCCTAGGCTTTAGGGCTTCAACATATGAATGCCGTGGGGGTTAGACATAGTTCAGGCCATGAAAAAAGGTTTTGCTCAAGACAAACATGACCCCAGTTATGTGTTGCATGTTCCCTCTGGCTGCAGTCTGGATGGAGCAGGGAGACAAGAAGAGAGTGGAGTGCTGTAGAGGAAGTCTCCACTGTGAGCCAGGAAAGAGGTCAGCTGGGTGGGACCTGGCTGTTGTTTTCAGACAATAGTGGCCTTGCGGAGTCAGTCCAGAGGAAAGGTAACTTGGAGGAGGGACGCTTTCTCCTTTGTGCCGGCAGGGGAGGGAAAGGAAAAGGGGCAAATTGAGGTAGACTTGTAGATATGACAGCAGGAAGTTGAAGTGGTTCGCTTTCATGGTTTCTATTTTAATTTTCTGTGAAGTCAGACATCTGCCAGGAACAAGAAGAAAGCAAATTGCAGATGTGAGTTGAGTGGAAAATGTTTTAAATTGCCATTCCAGAGAGAGGGGAAGCAAGGCTCACAACAACAAAAAAAATCTCATTAGAATTTCTATGAAGTGTTAAAAGCACTGTGGAGATGGGTGGCCATGGATTTAACATGGCATAAATTCCCCCAGTTCTGTGATTTTGCTCTCCGGGCTGGACTGTGGGCACAGATGTGGAGGGACAGAACTGGATTCTTCCAAGACTGGGTTTCTCAGGGCAGAGAGTATGGTCTCTGGGTTGGCTGGAGAAGTTTTAGGCCATTACTGTTCTTGCTGAACTCCTGGGAATTTCCCAGGTGCTTGGAATTTGAAGTTATACTTTAGCAGAGAAGGATGGGGTAGTAGGTCTCTGCTTACAGTGCTGCTGAAATGAAAACCTCCTGGAAGCATTTTACTCTGTGGTGCAGCTCTGGGAACTCTGTTCAACTTAAAGCACACACTATATATAAGCCACAGCTCCACATATCTGGCCTGGAGAGAGACACTAAATCTTTTTATATTTTTATACTTCAGCTCTTTAAAATGTCTGCTTGGTTGCACATTTCCCTGAATGGGAAACATGCTTAGAATTTAATAAGACAAGTATTATGTTCATACCACGTAGCATATAACAAAACACAAGATATGGGTTTCTGACTAGACGCCCTCTTCCTACTCTGTTAAAGTTTCACTGGACTTTTGTATCATTCTGGATATGTTGGAAAGTGCCTCAGGATGCCTGGGAATTTATTGCTTCATTTCCATCATCCCACGTGTCATGAGGATCCTTCTATTCCAAACGATCTACTGCCTTTCCGCTACTGCTCCCCAGCACGCACGCACGCACACACACACATGCACAGATAATCTGTCACAGTATCAAGCTCCTCAGAACCACAGGAGCTCAGATTTCACATATCTCAAAGGGAAGGAATTTTAGGATATAAATTCCACAACACAGATTGTTTTTACATACGCTACTACTTACAGTGTTTTGTAGCAGGATATGGGCTCTTGGTGTGAAATAATAATAATGACAAGGGATTTGCCAATAAAAAGAAGCTGGATACTGTAAAATATTGTGCAAAGTTTGCTCTAAGGTAATGCCTAGACATTTGAAAGCGTGGTATACTTTTCTGAAACTGACAACTGAAGCAGGCATTGTAGATGCTGAATAACTGCATGATTTCTGAGTTAAAATTCAGGATTCAAGCTACAATACCAGAAATGAGAACTTTAGAGAGTATATACTATGTGTTCATACTAGAATATACAAACATAATCTTTCTTTAAAAAAAAAAGAATATATATTATATATATATAAGCTAGTCTTCCATTATTTAGATTGTGATGGCAAACAGGAAATAGTAGCTACTACCAACATCAGGAACTCTCTTGCATTTAGTTTCTGGTAATAATTAGAGACTTGAATTGGTGAGGAAGAAGCAGAAATAACAGAACATGTCTGGATGGTATTTTTATTAGATGGTATCCTCAGAGAATCACTTATTATGTGGCATTCCAAAGATAATGAATAGGACCCCCCCAAGTAAAAGACCCAACTGAGCCAGAATTATGACAGCTGGCCCCCTTGCAGTGATGGTAACCAAACTTATATTTCCAAGGACTTGCATTAATGTGGACATGTGTTTCTACAATCTAGTGCCTTTTTAGTTTCAGGTCATTAAAATATATATATGTATATAGAAACTTATATTCTAGAATTTTTCCCCTGTATAAAATTCTTAAAAGAGAAAAAGAGAAGCAATATAATTCACATAACAGCTAGGCTTATCTATCACAGGCTCATGTCTTTCTAAATGAGAAAAAATCCTCCTTCATGTGCCTCTCCATCACATATTTCACAGCCTCCTTAAGACTACAGAAGGAAATACTTAATGTTTTGTAGAAAAGAAGCAAATTTTCCCACAGAAATAAAATATTCATAATCTTTTTAAAATTTAGAGGATTTCTTGCCTGGATCTTTATTTTCTTTCCTGTTCACTATAGAAACAATTCAGATATTATATGTTTTAAACATGTCCTACTGATATACCAAGACCTTTATTTGTGAAAATTAATGGTTTTAAAGAAGTAAGAAAAAGAGACACTGATGTATAGATCAGTCTTATGGACTCTGTGGGAGAGGGAGAGGGTGGGAAGATTTGGGAGAATGGCATTGAAACATGTATAATATCATGTATGAAACGAGTCACCAGTCCAGGTTCGATGCACGATACTGGATGCTTGGGGCTGGTGCACTGGGACGACCCAGAGGGATGGTATGGGGAGGGAGGAGGGAGGAGGGAGGAGGGAGGAGGGTTCAGGATGGAGAACACATGTATACCTGTGGCAGATTCATTTCAATATTTGGCAAAACTAATACAATATTGTAAAGTTTAAAAATAAAATAAAATTTTAAAAAAATTTAAAAAAGAAGTAAGAAACAAAAGAAAGATGGTTCTACAAAGCTATTCCACCAAAATTAAATGACTATTAAAAAAAACAAAACATGAGACATACAGACCTAAGTTGAAAGTGTTACAACTTCCAACTCTCAGTTGAAGACCAGAATTACTTCTTCTGCCTGAGACCAAAAAGGAAAGCAAGTTAAAGGGGCACATTGGCTATTTTCTATAATACCATTTCAATTTCATGATCTTGTACTATCTTCAACTGTGATATTATGAAATTAATTTTATATTTTCCAATAGAATTTTCCTTTCTTTCCTATTCTATTCTTCCTACATAGACACTTATAGCTATACGTATCTAAAAAAAAAATGACCATCGTTGCCATCCCACGGGCCCACACCTTCGCCCCACAGATCAAGTTCAACAAATACAGTAGTTACTCATTGTTTTTTTTTATTGCTCAAAATGTTCATATTGGTTATTGCTCAAAATATTCATATTGGTTATTGCTCAAAATATCAGGAACTGAGTCTCCTCAAGATATGTATCACTATACTTCCTATGAGTCCAGTGTGTTCTTCCCATGGAATTTCCTCTATCCTCATAGTCACTTCTGCCCTGGAGCCAGGATTGAGCATGTAGTAAGGGGGGTAATACTTTCTTTATGACCTAAGCTTCTCTGTATCACTCTAGCCTGCTCTGATTAAAAGTACCAATATGGTGGTCTATAGCTAAACTCTCAGAATGGACAGTTTGCTTCCAAATTTTTCATGTATTTTTGGTGTCATCTTCCCCTCAGAGTTCACATTCCTATTCTCTCCTAATCCCCTGCTCTCAAAACCTACTCTCTGGACAGAGAAAACCTTCAGATGAATCTTCAAACACTTTAACATGATTGACTGATTCCAATCCTAGGGGCATTAAACTTTAACAGCAAACATAGATGCTTAAAGTAAGGAACTCTATCTCCTTTGTAGAATTTCAGGCTTGAGAAAGTACGCGTGATTAATCGCTCAGCCATGTCCAACTATTTGTGACTCCACGGACTGTAGCCCTTCTGGCTCCTCTGTCTATGGGAATTCTCCAGGCAAGAAAACTGGAGTGGTTTTCCATGCCTTCCTTTCAGGGGATCTTCCCAACCCAGGGACCAAACCTAGGTCTCCCATATTGCAGATGGATTCTTTACCATCTGAACCACTAGGGAAGCTCATGAATTCTCAAGTGGGTAGCCAATCCCTTCTCCAGGGGATCTTCCCTACCCAGGAATTGAACTGGGATCTCCTGCATTGCAGGCATATTCTTTACCAGCTGAGCTACCAGGGAAGCCCTGAGCAAGTATGGAGAAACACTAATTTAAGTGATACCACAAAGACTACCCCCATGAATTCAATCACTTACTCTGCCATCATCTTTTTTTTTTTCATTCTATAAGCATTGAGTGCCTGCAAGTTATCAGAAAGCATTTGTAATCTGATCAAGAAAGAGAGACTCCCTAACAAGGAAGGTCATTTAAGGGTTAAAGGAGGAGACAGAGAAAAAGAAGTAAATTCACCTTAGGGTTCAGAGAAAAGATGATGCTCTAGGTCTGAAAGTTGTGAAGATATTTTCTAGATAAACAAAGGAGTGAAAGCTTTTTGGCACCTAAGAGATTTTTTGAGCCAGACCTCTAAAACAAGGTGGATTGGGGAAATATGAATTATTCAAGTGAGCTAAGCATTGAGATGTGAAGTATGATTCAGAAAGAGACAAATCTGGGGAGAAACCAGGGCTATATCACTGAGGCTTTGTCTGCTCTGGTCACATGGACCTTATTCTGTATGTCCACACTTCCCAGAATGTGACATGCATGCCTTAGTGGGACCATCAACTAACTTTAGGTGGGTTTTTTTTGATATTTTGGTTATTTGTACCCAAACATTTTGTGGAAAGATATTTTTAATAACTTTATTTATTTATTTATTTTTGACTGTGCTGGGTCTCTGTTGTATGGGCTTTTCTCTAGTTGTGATATACGGATTTCTTTTTGCTGTGACTTCTTTTATTGTGGAACACAGGCTATAGGGCATGTGGGCTTTGGTAGCTGTGGCACATGGGCTCAGTAGTGGCAGCTCCCAGGCTCTAGAGCATAGGATCAATAGCTGTGGCACATGGACTCAGCTTCTTTGTGGCATGTGAGATCCTCCCAGACCAGGGATTGAACCCATGTCTCCTGCATTGATGGGCTTTTCTGGTGGCTTAGCTGGTAAAGAATCTGCCTGTAATGTGGGAGACCTGGGTTTGATCCCTGGGTTGGGAAGATCCCCTGAAGAAGGGAACAGCTACCCACTCCAGTATTCTGGCCTGGAGAATTCTGTGGACAGTATGTTCCATGGGGTCGCAAAGAGTCAGACATGACTGAATGACTTTAACTCTTCACTCATCCCTGAGACACCAAGGAAGCCCAGGAAAAATCTTTTTAAAATGGAGTTCTTCAATGCAGACCATGAGATACTGGTTTTACATTTGCAGAAGTAACACAAAATGCCCTGTAATACTGCTACTCCTGCTGCTACTAAAAGTATTAAGTATTTTATGACATAAAGGACGGATCAAATGAATAATGACACAAGTGGTACACAGACAAGGCAAAAACCATAAAAGTGGTATACAACTTCAGCTGGAGAAACATTCAAGCGGCATTTAGGAGGCTATTGGGATGGTCCACTTGAGAAGAAGACCACCAGCATGGTGCACCCCTATATATCATTGCAAGTTCTTCACCTGTGTGCAGTCAGTCCCATTCTAAGTTTCTACCCAAAGCGAAGACAATTGTACCCAATTGTACCCTTTCCTCAGGCTTCTTTTTGCCTCAGGGAAGCACCAGGTATTGTTCATCAACTTGAGAGTAAAGGAAAAGATCTGAGAGGTTTTTGATGAATGACACTGGTATTCATTTAAATTCAATAAACAGTTAAACATTTACATTGAGCACAAAGCAGTGGATCTTCCTCTTTGTGAATGTGTATAAGTAAGTACATGTGTGTGCCCTTGCAAGGGCGTACATACATACACACAGACCAAGGTAGGGACATCTCTTTCTGAAAGTCAGTCAAAAATGATTTTTCTCCTTTCCAATAGAGATCACATTCCAAAAATCATCCAAGGAGACAAAATGAGAGGAATCGATGTGTCTATGCATTAAAAAACAATTTGCAGGGTCATTGACCTGAGCTAGCTTCAGTTTATTAATTACATGGATATTTTAGTCTTCATTCATTTTCTGTCCCTTCCAATAAAAACAGCTGATGAGATGCTCTTGACAAATCTTTTGAACAGACTCTTTCTAAACTCCCCAAAGGAAAAGAAACACTGAACAATTTTACATGACGTTTTCTTGGTATTTATGGTCATTATTTGACCACTCGGGGCTTATTAACATATTGATTATATCACTCACTAATTATTTTATTAGTCTTGTCAATCCAACGAGTCTGTATTTTCTGGAAGAAGAAAGTCATTTAATTCATTTATGTATGAGAGGCCCTTGTGCAGGATTAGAAATATGATAGGTTCTAGAAAAACATGTGTCAATTCATGAGACAACATGTAGACTATTTCTTACTAGGTATGGAGAGAAAATAGGATGTGGATGGGGAAAACTGTGAGTGGATTAGGGGACTTGGAAAATATGAAGTAAAAGCTAATTGTCCTTGCACATAGGCTGTACCTAGCATGAGAGAGAGACTGACTGAAAGACAGACGGAAAGACAGAGAGATTGATTGAGAATTGCCTACTTAGTTAAAAAATTATTTTTAGAGGCTTACCATGATACATATAAAAAATGTTTTTAAACTCAATAACAATACAGAATAAGGACCCAGAAAATATAAAACCTATGTGGAGAAACAAAGTGTAATGAAAGGTGTGAGTAGATCAGAGAAAAACCTTACACAGCTATGAGAACAGAGTTTCATAGCTATGGTAAAGTGTGTATAACTACTTCTTTATTTTTCATTATCAGAAAGAAGAAGCACTCTACTCGTTTGGCTTTTCTACAGTACTAGAAAGGGCTTGAATCACCTACCTGGTAACTCTTGGAACGAGTCCCAAGTCTGACTATCATTATTTCTCATGGCATGCCCTCATATGGAAGCTCTTTGGCTCAAAATGGTTAATTTCATCTCGGTGACATTTTGTCCAAATGTTTCCTTCTGCAGAGTAAATCTTTCTGAGACTAAGTATCAACACACAGTCCTGATTTTCTGGTCTCACTATGGAAGTCATAGTGCCATGTCCTTCTAAACAGTTTTTGTCAGACTTCCAACTTGCTAGTCAAGAAGATTTCAATATGGATCATGACAAAGTGTCATTAGCGATTACTAGATATCTCAAATGTGAGAGTGCAAATTCTTGGGTATTCTCAGAATCCAAAAGTACTTCTATAAGAAATTTTTATTACTGTATTACAGTTTCAGTGTTTTTAAAAATCCATATCCTAAATTTACAAATATTTTAAATTCAATAAAAATACAACTTGGCAAAGTTTGTGACTACAGTGAAAACAGTGTTTAGAAAGAAATTTATATCACTAAGTGTGTACATTAAAAAATAAGAAAAATATAAAATCCATAACCTACCTTCAACCTCAGGCAGCTAAAGAAAAAGAGTAATTTGAGTCTAACACAAGTAGAAGAAAAGAAATAATAAAAATTAGAGCAGAAACAAATAAAACTAAAAATTGGAAAGCAACAGATACAAGCAAAAATAGAAGCTGGTTCTTCCACATGGTCAAAGAGTGATAAATGCTAGAAAGAAGAAGAAAATAAAAATGGAGAAGTCACAGATTGCTAATATATGAAATAAAATAGGAAGCTATTCACTCAGACTCCGTAGATATCAAAAAATAAGAACGAACTGCAAACAACTCTATTAACATAAATTTGAAAATTTAGATGAAAGAGAACAATTCCTAAAAATAAACAAACAAGCTACTATGCACACAAAGAGAAACTGACACCCCCAAAAGCTCTAGTCTAACTAACCAAGTCAAAAAAGAGATGACAAAGATTACCAATGTTAGAAATGAAAGATGTATCATCACTCATGGACATTAAAAAAATAAGAAAGGAAGGAACACTACACTCTATGTCAACAGAGTTCATAACTTAGGTAAAATAAATCAATTCCTTGAACAGCACAAATTACCAAAACTCACACAAGGAGAAATAGGTAATAGAGCCTAAACAAATCAAATCAATAATTAATCATCTTCCACATAGTTTTAATCACATACAATCAAATATAACTGAAAATATATTGAGAGATTACATTCAGCCATGAATAATACAGAACATCCACAGTCTTTCTCATATGAGGAAGGTGCTCACTCCCACATGGGAAGTCTGGGTCAGAGCCATTGTCCACTACTCTACTGTGAAGAATTTGAATTCCCCAGAGTCTCTTCCAAAAAGTAGAAATAGAGACCATTTCCTAACTCACAACTTATTTTATGAGAACCATCATTACACAAAACCAAAGTCAGATAAAGAAATTATAAGACAGGAAAACTACAGACCAATATCTCTCATGGATGTAATCACAAACATCCTTCAGAAAATGTTACAAATTTAATGAGACAATGTATAAAAGTATTTATATACCATAACCAAGTGGGACTTATTCCTAGTATGCAAAGCTGGTCCAACTTTCCAAATTCAATCAATATAAACTACATATCAACCAACTGCAAAGAAAAAAATCTATGCTTATACAATTGGTACATAATAAAACAACTGACAAAATCTAATACCAATTCATGATAAAAACTTTTAGTAAAGTAGAAATAAAGAGGACCTTATTCAACTCGATCAAGAACACCTACAAACAAATCATATAAGTAACTACATATATATATATTCCTAAGATTAGGAATATGGAACTACTACTTAAAATACTACTGGAAGTCCTAGTAAATGCAATAAGAAAATAAAAAGAAATAAAAACTATGCACATTGGAAAAAGGAAATAAAGCTGTTTTTGTTTTTTGGAGAATAGTATTAAAATCCACAGTCTGAGGAGGGTTAAAACCTACTCAAGAAGAAAGCTCAGAGGAGCCTGGCTAATTTTGGCCAATATGCAAGAAAATAAATCTGGGTGCAAACCTTTCACATTAACTCAAAATGGGTCATAGAATTAAATGCAAAACTAAATTTCTGGAAGAAAACATAGGAGAAAATCTATATGATTTTTACATTTGTTTATGACTTTTAGCTACAACAACAAAAGCATAATCCATAAAAGAAAAAGTTAGACTTTATTAAAATTAAAATAGTTCTACAAATGATATTAGTGAAATGAATAAACAAGCCACAGACTAGAGGAAAATATTAATGAATAAGGTATCTGATAAAGGACTTGTATCCAAAAACACAAACTCTTAAAATGCAACAATAAGAAAAATAGCCTAATTTAATAAATGGGAAATGATCTGAACAGACATCTCACCAAAGATATAAAGGCAAATTAATGTATGAAAAAAATGTTAACCATCATTTGTCTTTAGCTATATTTGTTTCCTATTATTGTTATAATAAATTACCATGAACTTAGTGACTTCACCCAACATAAATTTATTCTTTGACAGTTTTGGAGGTGAGAAATCCAAAATGAGTCTTATGGGGTGAAAATTAAGATGTCAGCAGAAATGCATGTCTTCTGGAGGCTCTAGGGAAAAATTCATTCCATGCTTTTAAATATGTACATGCACAGATTACCACAGACACATGCATTTCTTTGCTCTGCCAGCTAAGAAGGCCTAGAAGCAATGGCACTTAAGTAATAATGAGAACATCTGGGGCTGAGAGAGTAGTCTTTAACACCATTCTCTAACAAAAGGAACTACAGGCTTCTTGAAGAAATGGCTAATTCTAGGACTGGGGAAGGAGATACAATACACAAGAACATGTGTACACCCGTGGCGGATTCATGTTGATGTATGGCAAAACCAATACAATATTGTAAAGTAATTAGCCTCCAATTAAAACAAATAAATTTAAATTTTAAAAAAATTAAAAAAAAGATAGCCTGGAGTATCAGTAGTGCCAGAAAGTAAGAAAATGCTAAAACAAACACAGTGGTGGGAGCCTGTCAAAGGGATACAAGAGACAATTGAAAGAGCTCATGTTGGCCAGTGTTGGAACAATCTGAGCAACAACCCAAAGGCGTATTGGATTATAACCCCAAATGTAAAACAAATATTCATGAATCCATGAGTCCATACTAAGATAAATAAATAACTGAATAAACAAATAAATGGAGAAGAAACAAATTTGTACAGGAGATTTCCAAATAATTTATGTTCAAGGAGATAGAGCATAATTCTCTACGCCTTGAGTATGGGTTGTAAATAGTGACTTCCTTCCAAAGAATGACATGTAAAAAGGAGGATGAAAGTAACTGTACCGTGGAAAAGTGTGACAAACACTACCTCAGTGAGATGATCAAGGTCGATATCAACAGTGATAAGTCATCTTAAGAGTACAGACCTTTGATATGATGTGATGGGAGTGGCACTTAAGCCTTTGCAATCTTCCGCACCAAAACTCATAATCCCAGTCTAATCATGAGAAAAACATCAGACAAAATCCAATAGAGTGACATCCTACATAATGCATGACCACTACTCCTCAAGCTCTCAAGGTCATCAAAAACAAGGGAAGTATTTGAAGCAGCTACAGCCAAGAGGAGCCTAATGAGACCTGACAACAAAATATAATGCAGTATCCTGGATTGGATGCTGGAACAAAAAATGTCAGGTAAAACTAAGAAAATTCTGAATAAACTGAAGACTACAACTAATAATAATATCAGTACTGATTCAATGTATTGGACAATGTACCCCATCTATATAGACTGTTAATAATAGAGGAAACTGGGGTTGGGTTGTATGGGAACTCTCTCCTATTGTATCAGTTGGAGACCTCCTATTGTATCAATTCTTTTGTAAATCTAAAACTAGTTGATGTATGGCAAAACCAATACAATATTGTAAAGTAATTAACCTCCAATTAAAATTTTAAAAAACATAAAAATAAAATAAAATAAAAATTGTTTATTATAGTTTATCTGAATTACCATGTATTACCAGATTTTCCACAGGATTTTGGTGTACACCTTTCTGTACTTATTTACAAGCATGCATGTGACAAATCATGAACACATTTAATTTCTGATGAATATATCTAGGAGCAAAGCAGGTCCAATCTAAGTTACTGTTCTCATACTGAATCATTATGCTAGAAATAAATATAAAATTCCTCTTCTGTATGAATACTTTACATTTGATATAGATACTTCTATGATAAAAGCACATAATTTCCTAATTTTTAATAAGCCAAGACTTTGTTTCTACATGGCAAAAATGACAGTTTGTGATAGTTCAATACACTGTCTATTCTTTCAGACTAAAAAGAAAGAAAAATGGCTTAGTCCTAAAATAAAATGTTCAGGCCAAGGCTAAATGCCAAATAATAGCTTCATGAGGGCTTGAATATTCCTAGTCCAAAACAATAGAGGATCCATTTCTAATATTTAGTGATTTTCATCAATAGTCCATTGATGTCTTTTGTTAAAAGTAAAATTTTTTCTTCTCATATAAAGAATTGAAACCAACTTCAAATACTATTTTCTAGTTTCTGATTCCAGAAATAATTGGACTATATACCCACTTAATACAAATTTTAATAACATCACATGCTAATTTTTTCTTCAAATGAAGAAGACAGCTTTATAGACTTAACAAGAACTCCACATTTCATGTTGATTTTTGGTAGAAACCAATGCAATACTGTAAAGCAATTATCTGTCAATTAAAAATAAAAATAATAATAATAAAACAACATTAGAGTACTGCTTTCTGATGAATGCCAGATTATCCAGAGCTTGAATTTATATACTATTAATTCAAGTATATATATATACTATAAAGCTTGAGCTTTATATACTATTGAAATGCTACCAGCCATATTCTGAATCTGGTGACTAAAGGCAACAGATAATTATAAAGACAAAAATAGATTCAAAGGAACATATTCCTACATTAAAATTTGAAGTTCACATGTTTATTTACTATTTTGTATTTAATTTGTAAATTCCTATACAACCAGTATAAGCATTGTAAATTTATGTCAAATTTTATGTGGCATATATGTAGATCACAATATAATAAAAATAAAGATAACACTGTAGGCCTGGAAGATTGTTTCTTTCTTAGAGAAATCAATACATGACATATTTCAGAAAGACTGTGTATAGCTCTCATAAAATTTCCACTGAAAGAGTCAAATGATTGTTTTAAAGCAAATCAATCCCAGATTTCACCTGTTTGTCCCTTGCTTTGATCACTAATGCTAAGAGGTAATGATCTACCTCATGCATTACTTAGTCAGCACCTCAAGCAGAAAATTCATCAACTACGGTTAAATCTGTTATCAATAGTGAAATTCAATGAACTGCCAAGCTCAAAGGATATGGAGAAAGATTGAAAAGGAAAAAAATAATAATAATAAAACAAAATAGTGGAAAGAAAAATAGGTAAAAGTAATGAAGGTGCAAAAGAAAACAGCAGAAGGAAAATGACAAGGGAGAGAGGGAGAGAAGAAAGAGAGGAAGAGAGAAAATGGGAGGATAGAAGTAGTGGCCAACATAGTTTCCTTAACCTATGCTTTTCCAGCTCTTCATCTTGGGATATCTCCTCTTACCAAGTCAGGAAAAAATGCTAACTTTTCACAGGAACTGAAAAATAAAGGGAAACTGAATCTAGATATTTTTTTTAAAAAGGCTTAAAATCACTCAAATGGTTGATTGATCTTTTTCTCATGAAGCAACATATTTGACTATTTTGTTCAATGTATAATTAATATTATTTCACTAAACTGTACTTTTTTGTTGTGACAGAAGCCAGTCTTACTGGAAAAATATGTGTTTATTTTGTATTCCTGATTCCCCTTCCAGGTTTTGGCAAGAATATGAATTGAAAGGGAACATATTGTATAGCACATGACCCATTCTTTGTGATCATTGTGATCATTCATTTGGGACTAGTATTGATTCAGGAGCAGCTCTAAGTACAGATCATGAAAACAAATGATGTGATGGGCTCAAGTGAAGTGCCACCTAGATCAGCAGTCACAAAGGCACCAAAGATTTGAAGGATTTATCTCAACAATCAAACAGAAGACACTGTAGTTTCAGTTCATTAAACATCATTTTACATTGGTATGACGAGTTTTTAAAAGATACTTGAAATAGGTATATTATAAATAGTTGTCTTTGCAGAATCTTCTTTAAATTCTTGTTAGTGCAATATGAGATCATATCAATTTATGTTTCTAGGAATGCATGGCAGATATTTTAAATTGATTAGGTAAATATCTATAGGCATACAAGGTATCAAATCAAAATGTACATAAAAAGCATATTTATGTTGAGATAAAATATTTTATCCCACCATATTAGATTTGTGCTTATGTGTGTGTTGTGTATATGTATTTTAAGTAACTAAACTTCAAATCCCTTTTTAAAACTGTTGAAATTTTATTACACACCAAAAACATCTACATTTTTTATATAGGATGTGTGCATGCTAGGTTGCTTCAGTTGTGTCTGACTCTGTGCAAACCTATGGAAAATAGCCCATGAGGCGCCTCTGTCCATGGGATTCTCTGGGCAGGAATACTGGTGTGGGTTGCCTGTGCCCTCCTCCAGGGGACCTTCGGACCCAGGGATCAAACCCCCATCTCTTATGTATCCTGCATTGGCAGGCAGGTTCTTTACCACTTGTAGCCCACCAGGCTCCTCTGTCCATGGGATTCTCCAGGCAAGAATTCTGAGGTGGGTGGCTGTGCCCTCCCCCACTGGATCTTTCTGGCCCAGGGATCGAACCTAGGTCTCCTACATCTCCTGCATTTGCCTGTGGGTTCTTTACCACTAGCACCACCTGGGAAGTTATGTTAGTCATGCTGTTCTGTGCTGAGTCGCTCAGTCGTGTCTGACTCTTTGCGACCCCATGGACTGCAGCCCACCAGTCTCCTCTGTGCATGGGGATCCTCCAGGCAAGAATACTGGAGTGGGTTGCCATGCCCTCCTCCAGGGGATTTTCCGAACCCAGGGACTGAACCCAGGTCTCCCGCATTGAAGGTGTATTCTTTGCCTTCTGAGCAACCAGGGAAGCCCAAGAATACTGGAGTGGGTAGCGTATCCCTTCTCCAGGGGATCTTCCCAAACCCAAGCATACCCAGAATCAAATACTCAGCATATAGTTATCTTCCCAAATCTGACAACAAAATTTTTGTCAGATTTGTGACAATGTTTATACCTCTCAAGTCCATAATGGTGAATGAAACAAACTGAGTATACATTGCTTTTTCTATATACATTTTTAAATTTATTTTTTTTTATTGAAGGATAATTGCTTTACAGAATTTTGTTGTTTTTTGTCAAACCTCAACATGAATCAGCCATCAGATCAGATCAGTCACTCAGTCGTGTCTGACTCTTTGCGACCCCATGAATCGCAGCACACCAGGCCTCCCTGTCCATCACCAACTCCCAGAGATCACTCAGACTCATGTCCATCGAGTCAGTGATGCCATCCAGCCATCTCATCCTCTGTCGTCCCCTTCTCCTCTCGCCCCCAATCCCTCCCAGCATCAGAGTCTTTTCCAGTGAGTCAACTCTTCGCGTGAGGTGGCCGAAGTACTGGAGTTTCAGCTTTAGCATCATTCCCTCCAAAGAAATCCCGGGGCTGATCTCCTTCAGAATGGACTGGTTGGATCTCCTTGCAGTCCAAGGGACTCTCAAGAGTCTTCTCCAACACCACAGTTCAAAAGCATCAATTCTTCGGTGCTCAGCCTTCTTCACAGTCCAACTCCCACATCCATACATGACCACAGGAAAAACCATAGCCTTGACTAGACGAACCTTTGTTGGCAAAGTAATGTCTCTGCTTTTGAACATGCTATCTAGGTTGGTCATAACTTTCCTTCCAAGGAGTAAGCATCTTTTAATTTCATGGCTGCAGTCACCATCTGCAGTGATTTTGGAGCCCAGAAAAATAAAGTCTGACACTGTTTCCACTGTTTCCCCATCTATTTCCCATGAAGTGATGGGACCGGATGCCATGATCTTCGTTTTCTGAATGTTGAGCTTTAAGACAACTTTTTCACTCTCCACTTTCACCTTCATCAAGAGGCTTTTGAGTTCCTCTTCACTTTCTGCCATAAGGGTGGTGTCATCTGCATATCTGAGGTTATTGATATTTCTCCTGGCAATCTTGATTCCAGCTTGTGTTTCTTCCAGCCCAGCATTTCTCATGATGTACTCTGCATATAAGTTAAATAAACAGGGTGACAATATACAGCCATGACGTACTCCCTTTCCTATTTGGAACCAGTCTGTTGTTCCATGTCCAGTTCTAACTGTTGCTTCCTGACCTGCATATAGGTTTCTCAAGAGGCAGATCAGGTGGTCTGATATTCCCATCTCTTTCAGAATTTTCCACAGTTTACTGTGATCCACACAGTCAAAGGCTTTGGCATAGTCGATAAAGCAGAAATAGACGTTTTTCTGGAACTCTCTTGCTTTTTCCATGATCCAGCGGATGTTGGCAATTTGATCTCTGGTTCCTCTGCCTTTTCTAAAACCAGCTTGAACATCTGGAAGTTCACGGTTCGCGTATTGCTGAAGTCTGGCTTGGAGAATTTTGAGCATTATTTTACTAGCATGTGAGATGAGTGCAATTGTGCGGTAGTTTGAGCATTCTTTGGCATTGCCTTTCTTTGGGATTGGAATGAAAATTGACCTTTTCCAGTCCTGTGGCCACTGCTGAGTTTTCCAGATTTGCTGGCATACTGAATGCAGCACTTTCACAGCTTCATCTTTCAGGACCTGGAACAGCTCAACTGGAATTCCATCACCTCCACTAGCTTTGTTCGTAGTGATGCTTTCTAAGGCCCACTTGACTTCACATTCCAGGATGTCTGGCTCTAGGTCAGTGATCACACCATTGTGATTATCTGGGTCGTGAAGATCTTCTTTATACAATTCTTCTGTGTATTCTTGCCACCTCTTCTTAATATCTTCCGTTTCTGTTAGGTCCATACCATTTCTGTCCTTTATCGAGCCCATCTTTGCATGAAATGTTCCTTTGGTATCTCTGATTTTCTTGAAGAGATCTCTAGTCTTTCCCATTCTGTTGTTTTCCTCTATTTCTTTGCACTGATTGCTGAAGAAGGCTTTCTTATCTCTTGTTGCTATTCTTTGGAATTCTGCATTCAGATGTTTATATCTTTCCTTTTCTCCTTTGCTTTTCACTTCTCTTCTTTTCACAGCTATTTGTAAGGCCTCCCCAGACAGCCATTTTGCTTTTTTGCATTTGTTTTCCATGGGGATGGTCTTGATCCCTGTCTCCTGTACAGTGTCATGAAGCTCATTCCATAGCTCATCAGACACTCTATCAATCAGATCTAGGCCCTTAAATCTATTTCTCACTTCCACTGTATAATCATAAGGGATTTGATTTAGGTCATACCTTAATGATCTAGTGGTTTTCCCTACTTTCTTCATGTACATATATCCCCTCCCTTTTGAACCTCCCTCCCATCTCCCATCCCTCTAGATTGATACAGAGACCCCATTTGGTTTCTTGAGCTATTCAGCAAATTCCTGTTGACTATCTATTTTACATATGGTTATGTAAGTTTCCATGTTACTCTTTCCATATATCTCACCCTCTCCTCCCCTCTCCCCATGTCCATAAATCTATTCTCTATGTCTGTTTCCCCATTGCTGTCCTGTAAATAAATTCTTCATTACCATTTTTCTAGATTCTGTATATATGCATTAGAATACAATATTTATCTTTCTCTTTCTGACTCACTTCACTCTATATAATAGGTTCTAGGTTCCTCCACCTCATCAGAACTGACTCAAATGCATTCCTTTTTATGACTGAGTAATATTCCATTGTGTATATGTACTACTATTTCTTTATCCATTCATCTATCAGTGGGCATATAGGTTGCTTCCATGTTCTAGCTATTGTAAATAGTGCTGTAATGAACAATGGGATGCTGCTGCTGCTAAGTCGCTTCAGTCATGTCCGACTCTGTGCGACCCCATAGACGGCAGCCCACCAGGCTCCCCTGTCCCTGGGATTCTCCAGGCAAGAGTACTTGGAGTGGTTGTCATTTCCTTCTCCAATGCATGAAAGTGAAAAGTGAAAGTGAAGTCACTCAGTTGTGTCCAGACTCTCAGCGACCGCATGGACTGCAGCCTACCAGGCTCCTCCATCCATGGATTTTCCAGGCAAGAGTACTGGAGTGGGGTGCCATTGCCTTCTCTGAACAATGGGATACATGTGTATTTTTCAATTTTGGTTTCCTCTGGGTATATGCCTAGGAGTGGGATTGCTGGGTCATATGATGGTTTTATTACTAGTTTTTTAAGGAATCTCCATACCGTCTTCCATAGTGGCTGTATCAATTTATATTCCTACCAACAGTGCAAGAGTGTTCCCTTTTCTCCACACCCTCTCCAGAATTTATTGTTTGTAGACTTTTTGATGATGATCATTCTGACCGTTTTGAGGTGAAATCTCATTGTAGTTTTGATTTGCATTTCTCTAATAATGAGCTATGTTGAGCATCTTTGCATGTGTTTGTTAGCCATCTGTATATCTTCTTTGGAGAAATGTCTGTTTAGGTCTTTTTCCCACTTTTTTACTGGGTTGTTTTCTGGAATTGAGTTGTATGAGCTGCTTGCATATTTTGGAAATTAATCCCTTGTCAGCTATTTCATTTGCTATTATTTTCTCCCATTCTGAGTGTTGCGTTTTCACCTTGCTTATAGTTTCCTTTGTTGTGCAAAAGCTTTTAAGTTTAATCAGGTCCCACTAGTTTACTTTCATTTTTATTTCCATTACTCTAGTAGGTGGGTCATAGAATTTCTTGCTTTGATTTATGTCATCAAGTGTTCTGCCTATGTTTTCCTCTAAGAGTTTTATAGTTTCTGGTCTTACATTTAGGACTTTAATCCATTTTGAGTTTATCTTTGTGTATGGTGTTAGGAAGTGTTCTAATTTCATTCTTTAACACCTAGCTGTCCAGTTTTCCCAGCACCATTTATTGAAGAGGCTGTCTTCACCCCATTTTATGTTCTTCCCTCCTTTGTTGAAAATAAGGTACCCATAGGTGCATGGGTTTATTTCTGGGGTTTCTATCTTGTTCCATTGGTCTATATTTCTGTTTTTGTGCCAGTACCATATTGTCTTGATGACTGTAGCTTTGTAGTATAATCTGAAGTCAGGAAGGTTGATTCCTCTAACTCCATTCTTCTTTCTCAAGATGGCTTTGGCTATTCACGGTCTTCTATGTTTCCATATGAACTATGAAAGTTTTTATTCTAGTTCTATGAAAAATGCCATTGACAATTTGATAGGGATTACATTGAGTCTATAGATTGCATTTGGTAGTATAGTCATTTTCACAATATTGATTTTTTTCCTACCCAGGAACACAGAATATCTCTCCATCTGTTTATGTCATCTTTGATTTTTTTCATTGGTGTCTTATAATTTTCTGCATACAGTTCTTTTGTCTCCTTAGGTAAGTTTATTTCTAGATATTTAATTCTTTTTGTTGCAGTGGTAAATGGGATTTATTCCTTAATTTCTCTTTCTGATTTTTCATTGTTAGTATATAGAAATGCAAGTGATTTCTGTGTATTGATTTTGTATCCTGAAACTTTGCTAAATTCACTGATTAGTTCTAGTAATTTTCTGATACTATCTTTAGGGTTTCCTATGTACAGTATCATGTCATCTGCAAACAGTGAGAGCTTTACTTCTTTTCTGATCTGGACTCCTTTTATTTCTTTTTCTTCTCTGATTGCTGTAGCTAGCACTTCCAGAATTATGTTGAATAATAGTGGCTAAAGTGGACACCCTTGTTGTATTCCTGATCTTAGGGGGGATATTTTCAGTTTTTCACCATTGAGAATAATGTTTGCTGTAGGCTTATCATATATGGTCTTTACAATGTTGAGGTAGGTTCCTTCTGTGACCATTTCTTTTAAGAGTTTTAATCATAAATGGGTGCTGAATTTTGTCAAAGGCTTCCTCTTCATCTATTGAGATTATCATATGGTTTTTATCTTTCGATTTGTTTATATAGTGTATCACATTGATTGATTTGCACATATTGAAGAATCCTAGCATTCCTGGAATAAACCCAACTTGATCCGGTGTATGAGCTTTTTAATGTGTTGCTGAATTCTGTTTGCTAAAATTTTGTTGAGGATTTTTGCATCTATGTTCATCAGTGATATTGGCCTGTAGTTTTCCTTTTTGTTTTCTTTGTCTGGTTTTGGTATCAGGGTGATGGTGGCCTTGTAGAATGAGTTTGGAAGTGTTCCTCCCTCTGCAGTTTTTTGAAAGGGCTCTAAGATAGGCATTAGCTCTTCTCTAAATGTTTGATAGAATTCTCCTGTGAAGCCATCTGGTCCAGGGCTTTTATTTTTTGGGAGATGTTTGATCACAACTTCAATTCTAGTGCTTGTAATTGGGTTGCTAATTTCTGTTTCATCCTGGTTCAGTATTGGAAGATTAAACTTTTCTAAAAACCTGTCCATTTCTTCCAGGTTATCCATTTTATTGCCATATAGTTGTTGATAATAGTCTCTTATAATCCTTTGTATTTCTGCATTGTCTGTTCTAAACTCTTTTTCATTTCTAATTTTGTTGATTTGATTCTTCTCTCTTTTTTTCTTGGTGAGTCTGACTAAAGGCTTGTCAATTTTGTTTATCTTCTCACAGAACCAGCTTTTAGTTTTATCAATCTTTACTATTGCTTCTTTCATTTCTTTTTCATTTATTTCTGCTCAGATCTTTATGACTTATTTTCTTCTACTAATTTTTTTTTAATTCTTCTTTTTCCAGTTGTTTTAGGTGTAAATTTAGGTTGTCTATTCAATGTTTTCCTTGCTTCTTGAGGTAGGATTGTATTGCTATAAACTTCCCTCTTAGAACTGCTTTCACTGAATCCCATAGGTTTTGAGTTGTCATGTTTTCACTGTCATTTGTTTCTAGAAATTCTTTGATTTCCCTTTTGATTTCTTCAGTAACCTGTTGGTTATTTAGAAATGTGTTGTTTAATCTCCACGTGTTTGTGTTTTTTTCTTGTAATTTTTATCTAGTCTTACAGTGTTGTGGTTGGAGGAGATGCTTGATACGATTTCAGTTTTCTTAAATTTACTGAGGTTTGATTTGGGACCCAAGATGTAGTCTATCCTGGAGAATGTTCCATGGGCATTTGAGAAGAAGGTGTATTCTTCTTCATTTGGATGGAATGTCCTGAAGATTTCAATGAGATCCATCTCATCTGATGAATCATTTAAGACTTGTGTTTCCTTATTAATTTTCTGTGCATTGGTGTGAGGGGTGTTAAAATCTTATATTACTATTGTGTTACTGTCAATTTCTCCTTTTGTGTCTGTTAGTGTTTGTCTTATGTATTGAGTTGCTCCTATGTTGGATGCATAGATATTTACAATGGTTATGTCTTCCTCTTGGATAGATCCTTTGATAATTATGCAGTGTCCTTCCTTATCTCTTGTAATCTTCTTTATTTTAAGGTTTATTTTCTCTAATATGAGGATTGCTACTCCAGCTTTCTTTTGCTTCCCATTTGCATGGAACATATTTTTCCATCCTCTTACACTCAGCCTATATGTGTCTTAAGGTCTGAAGTGGGTTTCTTGTAGACAGCATATATATGGGTCTTTGTTTTTGTATCCATTCAGCCAGTCTGTGTCTTTTGGTTGGAGCATTTAATCCATTTACATTTAAAGTAATTATTGATATATGTGTTCCTATTGACATTTTCTTAATTGTTTAGGGTTGATTTTGTAGATATTTTTTCTTCTCTTTTATTTCTTGACTATATAAGTCCCTTTAACATTTGTTGTAAATATGATTTGGTGGTACTGAATTCTCTTAACTTGTGCTTGCCTGAAAAGCTTTTTACTTCTCCATCAATTTTGAATGAGATTGTTGCTGGGTACTGAAATCTTGGTTGTGGATTTTTCCCTTTTAATATTTCAATCTTGCAGAGTTTCTGCTGAAAGATCAGCTGTTAACTGTATGGGGTTTCCCTTGTATGTTACTTGTTGCTTCTCCCTTGAAGCTTTTAATATTCTTTCCTTGTAGTTAATCTTTGTTAGTTTGATTAGTTTGATTAGCCTTGGCATGTTTCTCCTTGGGTTTATCCTGCATGGGACTCTTTGTGCCTCTTGGACTTGATTGACTATTTCCTTTTCTATGTTGGGGAAATTTTCAACTATAATCTCTTCAAAAATTTTCTCATACTCTTTCTTTTTCTCTTCTTCTTCTGGGACCCCTATAATTCAAATGTTGTTGCATTTGATATTGTCCCAGAGGTCTCTGAGACTATCCTCAGTTCTTTCCATTCTTTTTACTTTATTCTGCTATTCAGAAGTTATTTCCACTATTTTATCTTCTGGCTCACTAATTTGTTCTTATGCTTCAGATACTCTGCTATTGATTCCTTCTAGAGTACTTTTAATTTCAGTAATTGTGTTGTTTATCTCTATATGTTTATTCTTTAATTCTTCTAGGTCTTTGTTAATTGATTCTTGCATTTTCTCCATTTTCTTTTCAAGGTTTCTGATCATCTTTATATCGTTATTTTGAATTCTTTTTCAGGAAGTTTGCCTATTTCCTCTTCATTTATTTGGGCTTCTGTGTTTATAGTTTGTTCCTTCATTTGTGTATTATTTCTCTGCCTTTTCATTTTTTTTTAAACTTATTGTGTTTGAGGTCTCCTTTTCCCAGGTTCCAAGGTTGAATTCTTTCTTCCTTTTGGTTTCTGCCCTCCTAAGTTTGGGCCAGTGGTTTATGTAAGCTTCATATAAGGTTAGATTTGTGCTGAGTTTTTGTTTGTTTGTTTTTCCTCTGATGGGCATGGCGGAGTGAGGTGGTAATCCTTCTGCCAATGACTGGGTTTATATTTTTGTTTTGTTTGTTGTTTAGATGAGGTGTTCTGCACAGGGTGCTACTGGTGGTTGGGTGATGCTGGGGTTTGTATTCCATTAGTTTCCTTTGTGTGAGTTCTCCCTATTTGATTCTCCTTAGGGTTAGTTCTCTGGTAGTCTAGGGTCTTGGAGTCAGTGCTCCTACTCCAAAGGCTCAGGGCTTGATCTCTGGTCAGAAACAAAGATTCCACAAGTGGTTTGTAATGGCATTAAGTGAGATTAAAACAAATATTAAAAAATGAGAAACCAAAGATGTACCCCAGACAAATGGCAGTTACAAAATCAGGCAAATAATAATTAAAATAATGCAATATACACATATACATATACACCCATGAACAAAGTCAAAACAGTCCAACAAAAATAAAGTACAGTAGATCAACCTAGTGAACAAAGGAAATAAAAAATTATATTTACCATTCAAGAACAAAAAACTCAGTATAAATTTTTATTGCTCGAAATTGTTGTTTATATGCTCAGTCGTGTCTGACTATTTGTGACTCCATGGACTGTAGCCCTCTGGGCTCCTCTGTCCATGGGATTTTCCAGGCAAGAATGCTGGAGTGGGTTGCCATTTCCTTCTTCAATACTCTAAATATTATAGGTGAAAATTTATTTAAGATACAAGACTAAAGGCAATGTTCATCCCCAAAAAACAAAAACAATGTATTTTATCCATCTATTTGTGCCTCTCTACAATCTAATTAATATTTTCATTTTGATGAAATGTAGCTACTACTTTTCAATAAGAATCAACCAGTCACTGGTTTCTTAGTTTAGTCTCTCTCTGCAGCAACCCCTCTTTTGTATTGCATCCAGATCTTTATTTCTCAAACATCAAAATGATTCTTAAAAGGTAAACAACAGCTGCCCTGTCAACAAACACAATAGACATCATCTGCCTTTATCATTCTTGACATTTCCGAAGATTTAAAGCTGTTACTACTCTTTCCTTTTTGAAACACATGCTTCTCCTGGCTTTCCAGGTATGACACCCTCCTGCCTTTCTCCCTGATGCTCTGACTGTTCTACTTTTATCCTCTATTCAGAACAATAACTGGTTGAAAAGCCTTAAGGCATTGTATTCAACCAAGATTCTCTTCTGAGGGGTTCTCATCTATACTGTAATTACCACATCAGTACAGACAATTTGTTCATTTATAGTCTCATCCTGGACTTCTCCTCTGAATTCCAGATCAGGATATCTGAACATCTCTCTTAGATGACTCAAAGGCACTACAAAATGTTTTTGTTATTATTCGGTCTCTCAGTCGTGTTTGACTCTTTGCAACCCCGTGGACTACAGCATGCCAGGCTTCCCTGTCCTTCACTATCTCCTGGAGTTTGCTTAAACTCATGTCCATTGAGATGGTGATACCATCCAACTATCTTGTCCTCTGTCGTCCCCTTCTTTTCCTGCCCTCAATCTTTCCCATCATCAGAGTCTTTTCCAATGAAATCAGCATTTCTCATCAGATGCATCATAAAATGAGAATATTCTAAACTGCATTTATGTGATTTTATAAGGAGATCAAATCAGTCAATCCTAAAGGAAATCAACCATGGATATTCATTGGAAGGACTGTTGCTGAAGCTCCAATACTTTGGTCACCTGATACAAAGAGCTGACTTATTGGAAAAGACCCTGATGCTGGGAAAGATTGAAGGCAAAAGGAGAAGGGGGTGGCAGAGGATGAGATGGTTAGATAGCTTAACTGACTCCATGGACATGAGTTAGAGCAAACTCTGGGAGATAGTTCAGGATAGGGAAATGTGGCATTCCGTGGGATCACAAAGAGTCAGACAGGACTTAGCAACTGAACACACATAGCATGGATGTGAATTCTTTGAAATTCTTCCCATTGAGTGATGGATTTTCTGTTCCCTTTCTCAGGAGGACCTGTGTAAGCCAGTGACCTTTTCAACTAATAGTGTACAGTGGAACTGAAGGCATGTGATTTCCAAAGCTAGAATATAAAAGGTCACACAGCTTCCAACTCATTTGATACAGTGCTCATGGAAAGCTACCATGTAAGAATTTCAGCAACCTCAAGGCTGCCATGATATGAAGAAGCCCAGAATATATAAAGAGAGGACACGTGTAGTCATTCTAGTAGACAGCTCTGGCTGAGCCTACATCATCAAGTCATCCCAGCCCAGGCTCTGCAGAGGAGAAACAGGAACCTTCAGATGGTTGCATTCACTACTTCTGGCCATTTGATTTTCCCCAGATGAGACTCCAGACATGATGGAACAGTGACAAGCCATCCCCACTGAGCCCTGTCTAAATTCCTGATGCAGAGAGAAAGCAGCAGTAGATAGCAACTTTGGTCTTCTTTCAATGTCATCCTCTGTTTCAAATGTATTATCAACTTCCGTGGATAGGAGAGAAACTGAGCAACAACAGCGTCATGTTCAGACTTAGGGACTGAACAATAACATGTTCAGACTTAGCTACTAAACAACATCAGCTTCTCTGGATTTTGCCCCTTAAATATCTCTTGCATTTATGAACTGCTATCTTCTTCCAACAAAACCCTTGTTCAAATTACCATTATCTTTGGCCTAAATTATGCCAGTCTTACTTTCCCATTTCTCACTGTCCAGCTGAGCAGCTACCAGTCTCTCTTGTGATTATCAAGCATTTGAAATGCAATGAATGCAACTGAGGAACTGAGTTCTTACTTTTATTTAACTTTAATTAATTTAAACTTAAAATAGATGCTTGATTCAGTTATTCAAGAACTTTTAAGTATGTTTGGAAGAACCTGACATGTGCAGTTATTTTTTCAACTATAAATCTTATGAAATTTAAATTTAAATACAGATCAAATATTCCTGATGAAAATCTAGTATCTAAATTTAGATGTGTTATAAATTTAAAATGCACACTGGTTTTCAAACAGTGCAAAAAAAAAAGGTAAAATATCAAATTGATAGTTTTTATATTGCCTATATTTTGTAATGATGATATTATGGGTATACTGGGTTAAAAAAGCACTTAAAATTAATTTTACCTTTTCTTCCCCCCCTACTTTTCCTAAGTGACCACTAGAAAAGTTACATTACATGTCTAACTCTCCTTATATTTTTATTGGATGGTGCTGTTTTAGGTCTGTTTCCTCCAGACACTCCTGTCCCTTCTTTGCCCCTTGGACTCACAAATTCTTCCTCCCCTCACACGGTCTTTGCACGTGCTGTTCCTAGCCCTTTCCATCCTCTGCTCAGTTAATCTCTACTTATCTTTCAGCTCTTTATTCAAGCCTCTTTTCCTCAAGGAAAACATTTCTGATCTCCATGTCTTGGTCCAATTCTCCTCATATCTGCCTTCACAGCACTGTGGACCTTGCCATTGTAACTCTGGTTGCCGTGGCAATTTTACCCTGCGTACATATTAGATACCCACTTGCCCCAACCCCCAACTACGTTGTGTGTTCCATGATATCAGAGACCGCATCTGGTTTTGGTCACCACTTTGCTCCCAGTGTTTAACATGGGGAAAGGCATATAGTAACTTAGGGTGCAAAGATTACTAAAACACACATCAGGACATGATAATATCAGACTACAGCAAGTAAGAGAACTCTGTATTCAAAAAGCAGTAAAAAGTGCTATGCATATTATACTAGTTGAAATCAATATGTAGTTATTAATTGAATTAATGATTGATACTGTCAATTCTCCAAGAAAAATATTTCACTTCTTTCTACTGCTGAGGGGAGAAAATACAAATTATTTGTCTTATCACTATAGCACTTGACCATTTGAGTCTGAGACTCTCATTCTAGTTTACTTCCTACCAATGTCCTTCTCCTGAAGAGTCTTGATGTCCAGTCTCCAGACCAGGTGGGGCTCTGCTTGTCTCAGAGAGCTTCCTAAGATATTTCCTCAACTATAAGAGGGGAAAACAATAGTGACCATGTCAAAAAGCTATTGTGAAGATTAAATGGAATGATGCACATTCAGCACAGCGTCTATCATGTAGTAACCTCAATGTGTACCTGTGTTAGTCACTCAGTCGTGTCCTACTCTGTGATCTCATGGACTACAGCCTGCCAGGCTCCTCTGTGCATGGGATTCTGCAGGAAAGAATACTGGATTGGGTTGCCATTCCCTTCTCCAGAGGATCTTCCCAACCCATGGATCAAACCTGGGTCTCTTGCATTACAGGAGGATTCTTTACCATCTGAGCCACCAGGGAGAGGAATTTAGTAACCTCAATAACTTCTAGATATTAATATTATCTCTGGGCTACACACAGAATAATAATAAATATTCCTTATCAAATATCTACTAATAGACTGGTCATTAAGAGGTATATTATTTCAATGAATCATCACTGCAGTTACTTTCAGAAAAAGAAAGTGAGGCTCAGAGAGATTTAGTCATTTGCACAAAACCACACAGCCAGGGCTTCCTAGATGAGATGATTCAGTGGTAAAGAATCTGCCTGTCAATGCAGGAGATGCAGATGTGGGTTCAATCACTGGTCTGGGAAGATCCCACATGCCAAGGAGCACTTAAGCCCTTGTGCCATAACTACTGAGCCTGTGTACTAGGGCCCAAGAGCCACAACTACTGAGCCCACACGCGCAACTACTGAAGTCCCCACACCTAGAGGCTGTGCTCTGCAACGAGAGAAGTCATTGCAATGAGAAGTCCCTGCAGCGAACTAGAGAGCAGCCCCCACTCTCCACAACTAGAGAAAAGCTCGTGTAGCCACAAAAAACCCAGCACAGCCATAAATGAATAATATGATTTAAAAAAGAAAAAAGAAAACAAACTACACAGCCAGTAAATGAAAGAGACATTCACAGCTAGACAATCCAAGTCCCCCATTCTCACCACTGTATCTCTCCATCTGGCAGTAGGCACTCAGGCATCTTAATTTCCTTGTACCTATTCTCCTATCAGATAAATAACCATTCCTCCAACACACTATGCACTTTCACAACTCCATTTTTGTGCTAACTCCCTTATCTAAATCACCTTCCTCTCCTTTCTTCAAAGAGCAAAATTCTATTCAAAGTTCAAGGCTATCTTATACAATCATCATCACCTTCCTCTATTGTCTAGCCTTCCTCTGAATGTATAATTCCATCCTATCAGCTAACTAAGCACTCTGTCCATTAAATCAGTAAAACATGCATTCCATTACCTTATTGCTCTTTGTATACAAACTTGTCTCTCCTGTTCTGGATGTTCTCAAGGTCCAGAACTGGGTCATACTCAGTTTTGTATTCCATACATTTAATAAAATGCTAGAGATGTGAGTGTGTGCTCAGTGAATTTAAGTTGATATAAGAATTAACTTAATATGTGCTCAGCACAAACTGCTTCTATTTATAAACACACCTATTCATGCACATGCATGGGTACCAACACACAAGCTCACATGAACACAAACACACATGCCTATACATGCACACAATCAATTCTGTGGACAAAAAAATCCACTCAAAATAGCTTGTGCACATGCAAATACAGACATGCGCCTATATGCACACAGACATGCTTACACATATATTCGTGCACACAAGCAAATGTGCACACACAGAGACTAACTCAGATTGTCTTATTTGTTTATGGCTAGACAAAAAAAAATACTGGGGGAAGAATGAGTTTAAAAGGATTTGGAAGAAATTAACCTAGACTCTTTGACTTTATTATTTGAAACAATGAAAGCAATTTGTACATTTCATTTTAATAAGAAATTAAATAGTAAAAGGGGTATTTTGTTGCTCTATCTTTCCACATTTTATTATAAAAATGTATTTTGAGATAAAGATGATCATAGTATTCAGTATCAAAATATAACTCTCTCTCTCATACACATACACACTCTTTAGAAAAATGTTCACTCATAAATCTTTGGTAAAAGAACAGAAATATAAAGAAAATTCAGACCAAGATCTTAAAACAATCACACTAAAGGTTTCACATCAATATTTTTATCCAAACTATTTGGCTTTTGGATTTTATATTCTATTAAGAAATCATAAACGTCTAGGATATTTTACCATCCAAACACATAAGGCAGCAAAGATACTAGTAAAAGATGTTTTAAAGAATTAAACAGATACTTTTACCTTTTAAAGCAAATTTTAAAATACCACTAAAGCAGAAAAGTGATGCTGCATTGTCATTAAAGTTTTAACAGAGCAGATTATAAATAATCAAGTGTACAATTGCATATATACAGATAATCCACCCCAGACTACTGACATTACTAAATCAGAGGAGATTTCTTTGCACGATAAGATGTCCGGGAAGCCCACAAAGGAATTATAGCCCAATTACATACAGCCAAGTGCACATTACTATCTGCTGGGAGAAGGCACAGGGGTTATAAACATCTCATACGGTCTGCACTCCATTAGATAAGGATATTAAACCCTCAGATCAATAGGACACCATGATGCTATTATGGTCACTGGCAGTTACAATAGCCCCAAACACTCACTTGTGTCTACAAAGAGAGAAAGGGTATTTTAATATCTCTGGGCATTAGATGTAGCTGTATTCTAACTCTTTCTGTCTGAGGCTTTACCCTCCCCTGTCACCGGGAAGCAACACACATTTGCATACTGTGCCTGATGCCTGCAACCTGAGTGCTGGAAGTGGTGATGTCAAACGTGCCTGATGGATGTTGGTTTAAGAGAGCCTACTCCTTTCAGTACTTGTAATGGAGTTTTCATTCTTCCAGCTACATAATGCATGCAAACATTACCTTGATGTAAAAGTTGTCAAAATGCATGGGAAGGACCAAATGTATTCTGTTTGCCTCCTGCAGCCTGCAGCAGGGAGAAGAGTGGCTCAGAGACCTTTCCAGTGTGTATAATTATAAGTTCTCCTCCAGATGAACAGTTATTGTAATGGCCCCAGTGTGTGGTGTCTGGAAAAGAACACGGGGGATGTGCAGTTCAGGACTGTTCTCTAATACATTAAACATATATTCATGCACGCTGCATGATATCATCACTACCCCTCCCCCATAACCCTACCTACAAGGAAAGGGTGGGAGCAGTTTATCCAAGCTCCCACCTCCCGGTGGCCCTCTCCGAGGCTTGCTTGTCCTCCAGAAGAGGGAAAAAGGGGAATGGAGGCCCATATTTCTCTTTGCTGTTCTGGTTCACAGCCTTCCATCTGGTCTTTACAGTGACATTTGATTAAGCGGAACTATAAATCTGTCAGAAAACAATTAGCCCGCACAGGCCTCTGCTGTGTTTTCACAGTGGGCCATACTGAGCGGGGCAGCTCTGGGGAAATCAGCCCACTCCTGTAGGAGACACTCAGAATTATTTTAGTGCTATGCAGGTCAGGGCCACGCCATAGGGACTTCGGCACATTCGTATTTCCTGACTCCCCGAAAGCCTGTTGAAGATAGGAGGGAGGAAGCCCCGCCCTTTCTCTGCCTTTTCCTCCCTTAGCCTCATTACCCTGATGTCAAGTGTTTGGTGGAATCCCAGCCTGGAGGAAATACACAACCATTTGCGGGAGGATATACAAGTCTCATATAGTAAATAATTAGATATACAATAGGTTAAATAAATGAACTGCTACATGAAACACCATCAGGGACTAACATATAATACAAACAGCATGACATGTGAGGGGAAACAATTCAATTGCCTGGTTTGGTCAGAAAAATTTATAAAGAAAATGGAGAATGAGATAAGCTACCAAGGACACGGGGTGGGGGGCGGGGGAGGCCAGGTTGGGGGGAGGGGTGGGGGGGGGTTCTTCCCTGTTGGCTCAGCGGTAAAGATCCTGCCTGCCAACGGAGGAGATGCAGGTTCGATTCCTAGGTCAGTAAGATCCCTTAGAGAAGGCCGTGGCAACTCACTCCAGTATTCTTGCCTGGAGAATCCCATGGACGGAGGAGCCTGGTGGGCTACAGCCCATTGGGGTCGCAGAGAGTCGGACCGATTTAGCGACTCAACAACCAAGGATACATTGACCAAAGGGGACAGAGGAAATAGTGAAGGCCAGGACCCAAAGGCCAGATGCTCCTGGCAACCCCTTCGTCACAGAGGAGAGAGGAGGGATGAGCAAGTGTTGCTCAGTGATGGGACCACACGTTGTCGGGTGCTTGTTTATCTGAAGGGCACTGGGAAGCAGTCTCAGATCCTAAGCGGTGACTGTCTACCCAAAACTCCTGCGTCCAGGCCAGCTGCATGGGCATGCAAGTGAATTGCACAAGGCTCTGTGCTCAGAAATCTACATTTGGTTTAAAGCTCTGCTCTTATTGTCTTGAAATTCTTAATAATGTTTGAACATGGAGCCCAGCAAATTACATAGCTGGGCCTAGTAGCAGTTACTGTTCTCACCCATTTTCTGTTAGACTTATAAAGGTTCTGTTCTCACACACCTCGAAACTGACATGCTCACTGGTGGTCTGGTAGCCTGGGCGGGGGTAGACTGAATGCTGGAGCGGAAGTGACTTGTCTTACCCTTGCACCCTGATGAGATGCTAGAGTCTCTCCCACATGTCTTCCTCTGTGTTTTGTGACTACTTGGGGGAAGGGTGAGTGGACTTGAGTTCACTGAGTTTTCCCTAATACCTTTTCATATGTTTCCCAATAACCACATAATCTTTGAAAATTGTTGGAAAAGATCACTTTTGGACAGTGTCCTCTGACAAACAGCTACTTCTTAATTCTACTTCTCCTCTTCTGTTTGGTATATTGTCTGTGACTTTAAGAAAATGTCTTAATTTCAGTAAATCTTTGTTTCCTCACCTGTTAAGTAGAGACAGTCAAATCTAGCTTGCTGTTGCTGCTGCTAAGTTGCTTCAGTCGTGTCCGACTCTGTGCGACCCCATAGACGGCAGCCCACCAGGCTCCCCCGTCCCTGGGATTCTCCAGGCAAGAAAACTGGAGTGGGTTGCCATTTCCTTCTCCAGTGCATGAAAGTGAAAAGTGAAAGGGAAGTCGCTCAATCGTGTCCAACTCCCTGCGACCCCACGGACTGAAGCCCACCAGGCCCCTCCGCCCATGGGATTTCCCAGGCAAGAGTACTGGAGTGGGGTGCCATTGCCTTCTCCATAATCTAGCTTAGGAATCTGAAAAATTCAAAGAAGGTAACATAATTATAGTTAGCTGGCTCGACAGCCAGGAAAATGGACCTGTTCTTCTGCAATTGTTCCCTCCCCTCTTCCTCCCTTCTTTCTTTCTTCAATCCTCCCATTCTTCTTTTTGCTTTTACCTCAGTCAGAATATGCTAGGACTAAGGCATTTTGACAGAGAAGGCAATGGCAACCCACGCCAGGACTCTTGCCTGGAAAATCCCATGAATGGAGGAGCCTGGTAGGCTCCAGTTCATGAGGTCGCTAAGTCGGACATGACTGAGTGACTTCACTTTCACTTTTTGCTTTCATGCATTGGAGAGGGAAATGGCAACCCACTCCAGTGTTCTTGCTTGGAGGATCCCAGGGACGGGGGAGCCTGGTGGGCTGCCATCTGTGGGGTCACACAGAGTCAGACATTACTGAAGTGACTTAGCAAGGGCATTTTGATGGCTAATTTTGCTCAAATACTTTCTTAAAGCATTTAAATGGATGTATAGATAGTAATAGTAAGGAAAGAAAGAGACCTCAGAATCAACATGGGAACTAAGACTTTCATTGAAATAATTCACTGAAGGAAGGAAGAAAAGAAGAGAGAACTCTCCTGCCAGAGGTTGGTAACCACCCCATCCAAGTTCTTTAAGACATCAAAATGACAAGTATATGTTGTTGTTGTTTTTTTTAAATAGACTTCAACCAAATACCTTCAACACACATTGCCTCAGTTAGCAGAGAAAAAGAGATCTCAAAATGCTTAGGAAGGAAGAGGAGTCCAAGGCCCTGGTGAGCTCAGAAGAACTTGCTAGCAGATGTCAGAAACACTAGATCTAAGTGGGTGGGGATGACGTACATTTGAAAGATGCCATGACGATTGTCTCAGAAAACATTAATAATTATTTTCTTCCATGGCTTATTATTATACGTCAAATCACTGAGAAACAGATTTCCTCATCCATAGATAGGATGGTACATACACAAATAGATCTATCACTGTCTCTAGTTCTTTCCCCACTTAAGAACTTGGATTTGGAAAACCTACTCGCCTTCTCTATCTAGTTATCCTTTTCTAACTCTGATTGCTCTTCTTGGGAAATCCTGTCTTTATACCTCCATCTCCTCCAGTTCAGATCCTTGGCCAGATCTGAAGCTTAGAAGTAAGGGCTTCAGAGTCTTTTTTCCCTAGTACCTAAGTCATTTATATGCTTCTGATCCTAGAGCAAGGGAGATATAAGTATGAGTCTGAATCATGGAACACTATCTGGGACACTGTAGGGGCTCAAGACTGAAAGGAGGAGGTCTGAAGAGTCCCTTCTTTATTTAGTTTTAGGTGGAAGCAGGGTAGGAGACTGACAGGAGAAGCTCAGGAAAGCAAGGATGCTACACTCCTATAGCGGGGCTAGGAACCATTCTCACCTTTTCAATGGATCTTTACCTTTCCCGGATATTAATGGAAGGTCAAAATGAAGTCAAAAAGGAATAGGTAGCTCCATGTATACCTTGAATGGGGGTGAGTGGAAAGTGGGGCAAAAGGGAAATTGATGGAAAAAACCTAAGAACTGGTACTCGTAATGGACTTAAGACTTTACTGAATGAACTGAACTTATTTCACTATGGCTTATGGAGACTGCAGCAGTAATTATTCATCTACCACCCATCTCAGTTACTTATTTCTTCACTTGAAATGTCATGCAAGCAATTCTTTTGGGCTTCTATCTTCCGTTACTCACTATATCATAGTAAACGTAGTATCTTTGTTACCACTCATCTGCATAATGGAATCAGATCACATCAAAATATCCCCAATACTTCATTTAACATTAATTTCTAAGAAACATGACAGCAAGTTGTGAGCCAAGACTTGTTTGGTGCTTCTTATTAGAACCTGGCCTAGAGATTTTGCTTGCACGATGAGCTTAATAAAATGTCTATTGAAAGTAGTTTCTTTCTGGAGGAAGGAGTTCAAGATTACTCATGAACAGACAATAATGGAATATGTGACTGGGAGAATCAAATCATAACAAACCATTGCATTTGAGATTACAAAAGCTCTGCTGTAGGAAGTTTCTTATACTGATAAAATTCACCACGACTTTTATCCCATCTTCCAGGAATATTAGTGTTTCACTCACAAGGGAAAAAATAGAGAGATACTACAAACGAACTATGAATTCCTTCAAGCTTTAATGTGTGTTTACTAAGATTTTCAAAAGGAGTGTTAAGGGCCTACTTACTATGTGGGGAGTAACAAGAGAAAAGACAATCTTCCCGTAATTTCAAAATAAATCATAATACCAGATGGACTGTTTTCCTGCTTGAATTAAATTGACTTTGACAGCAAATGACATTTCTGGCTTAGAGAAACCTCTGCATTCCTACCTGTTCCTTTCACTGTTTCCCATGGGATTAGATTCTGGTTGACATAGATATTTAGTCCACCCATTATTGCTGGTGGTGTAGAGTTACAGCTTCAGCCTTCCTCTCAAAAGTCCCCTTACCTTCTAAATTCTTCTTGCCCTGCAGTTTTTACTTTATTAACTATTGTCAGTGTGTCCACTATCCAAGGTATCACACCACATCCTGTTTGGAAAAATCTTCATTACTTAGTTTCACATTCCCTACCACACGGAAAATGATCTGAATTAAATGTCTATCCCAACAAGTAAAACAACCAACCCTACCTGATACAGGAGTTTTACTCTTAGAAAATATATTACTTCCTAAGCAAATTAGATATGATTCTGTTATATGTCTTCTTTTCAGAAGTGCTTTAAGTTCCAAAACTTTATACTGACCAGCAATCGGGGATAATTCAACAATATGCAGGAAAGAGAGGTAGTCTTCTGACAACAAGGTAGAATTCAGAGCCTACCCACGTGGCAAGACCTCACCATCTCACAGGCAAGGGAGTGTGACTTAAGAAACCTAAAATGGCTGTCTAAATTAGTACCATTAACCCACTTGAGTAGGAAATTTATTCAAGCAAGCCACAACATGTATCAGACAAAGTAAATAATGAACTGAATGAATCTAGTTCGATTACCAAATTTGCCACCAATTGAATCAACCTGATGTGTATCTATTCTCCTCCCTTTGTGTGTGTATGTGCGTGTGTGTGTGTGTGTCTGTTAGTTTTTATTGAGTATGTAGAATACTTAGAATGCTTGGACAGAAATTTCAAAGGGAGAAACTACATTTGTGAAATACCACAATTTTCATAGGGAAGGGTAAAAATCACTTTTAAATAAGAGCGTGTGTCTCAATAAATCAATCGTATTAAAACTGAACTATGCTATCTAGTGTGAAGGGGGACAAATACACTCATTGTTCCCCATACTAATTCCCCTTCATTAATAATAGACATTACATACTTAAAATTCTAAAATTTGAATTTTTGAGTCTGTCTTTTTTTTTATTTATTTATTTTTAGTTGAAGGATAAATGCTTTACTGTACTGCACTGGTTTCTGCCAAACATCAACACGAATCAGCCACAAGTACATCTATGTCCCCTCCCTCTTGAGCCTCCCTCTCACCTGCCTGTCCATCCCACCCCTCTTAAAACTCAAATGTAAAGTCGATATTATCATGGTATCTTTGTCTTGAAAAGAAAAAAAAATAATATATATATACACACACATATATTTTTATGAATGCAGTGCCATATCATCTCCAAGAACAAAACTTTAAAGTATCACTGAGCATATTGAGCATTTTTCTTAATACAGTTAAAGCCAGGACTGAAGCCAAAGATGTTAGTGTCCCTCTTTGACTTGTCCCTGAGCAGACCTTTGCAAATCTACGCACTTACTTGTCCCTCCTTTTGATGAAATCCCTGCTGGTCCCTCCTATAGAGAAATTCTAGGCTCTTGCTCCCCAAAGCAGACTGCAGTCTGGGCTGTCTCTCTGTGGCTCTGGCGCCTGTGGAGGAGGCCAAAGCCTTGACCTCAGAGGGGCAGCAGCCTTTGAAGCATGACCGAGCATCTGTGCTGTCTCAGGGGCCCAGCGGGCCTAAGGACTGTGACGACATTGCTTTTCCACTAATGAACATAAATTCAACTTTAACACTGTTTCCTTTTGTGTTAATTCATGTATATCAATGAATATATCTTTATAATAACACAAATTGAGAAATAATCTTGCAACTGTGCACCTTCTATAAACCTCAGGAATTTTGAAAGTAAAAAGAGGGTCCATTAGTTCTTCAATAGTTTTGAGTGACCTACTTTCACAGAGGACACCAGAGCAAACAAAAATGTGTGCATGAATACAACATATAAAAGTGCAGAATGTACACAAATACATGTGCTTGCTCACTCAGTCGTGTCCCACTCTTTGTGACCTCATGGACTGTAGTCTGCCAGGCTCACCTTTTCATGGGATTCTCCAGGCAAGAACACTGGAGTGGGTTGCCATTTCCTGCTCCATCACAAACATATATGCCACCTTAAACTCTTTTTGTTTAAGAGATATTAAGTCACCTGTCTATTTTTCTACATAAACAGATAGGAAGATATTATAAAAATAAATATACAGGTATTATAATACAGATAAATATACAGATAGATAGGAAGGTATTTCCTACTCAACAGTCACAAACAGCATTGCCTGTTTTATTTGACATTGTATACCCAGAGTCTAGTAGCTTAGACACTGTCTGGAACACAGTAGGTGCTTCATAAATATTTCTTTACTAAATTCTTGTTTTTTGTAGCTTTTAAAAAGAATGCAAATTTTTGTATTTATGTGTGCTGTGTGCTTAGTTGCTCAGTCGTGTCCGATTCTTTGATACCCAATGCACTGCAGCTCACCAGGCTCCTTTGTCCATGGGGATTCTCCAGGCAGGAATACTGGAGTGGGTTGCCATGGCCTCCTCCAGGGATCTTCCCAACCCAGGGATAGAACCCAGGTCTCCCACACTGCAGGCAGATTTTTTTTACCATCTGAGCCACCAGGGAAGCCTTGTATTTATATTTACATGTATATAGATGCATATGTGTGTATGTATGTATATAAATGTGTATATAGGGATCTTCAAATCATGTAAGTCTGTAAGCATTTAGGCATGTTAAATTAGCAAAACTCTCAACTTGCAGTATTAACAGTTGTATCAGAAGCAAAAGCATTAGTGTTTTTATTTGTGTATTTTTAGCTTTATTTATCATTTGATTTAGTTTTGGTTTTTGTAGTCTGCCTTTAAACTATGGAATTTTCTGTTCATCTGTAGAGAAAGCCCGACTGTGACCATCTCATGGACCAGTGGAAGGACCAGCAGTCAGATCATTTCATTCACTAAGCAGAGTTCATAGGTTCCAAGTGGTCTCCTGACCAAAGCTGGGTCTATCTGGCATCTTTCAGAAAGAAGGGTAACGAAAGAAAGGGAGTGGGAGACAGAGCAAGAGAAGGCAGGCTGAGGCCAGATCTCTCAGGTGATCTGATCTAGGCCTGATCAGATCTAGGCCTGAGGAACTAGGATGAACCTCTTCCACCCAGCGTGGGAACTAAGGAAGCAGAGAAAGACAGTCACAGTAAGAAGGAAATAGATCTGCCAGAGGTACATGAGCAAGAGTCTGATCCCTTTTCCGGTCCCCATTCCCAAGGTCGATGTTAGTCTTGCCTCTTTCAATCTTAAAAAATATTTAATGTATTTTGCTAAAGATCGATTTCTATTTATTATGAGGAAAAGTGAAAGTGCAAAGTGAAGTTGCATAGTCGTGTCTGACTCTTTGCGACCCCATAGACTGTAGCCTATGGGGCTCCTCCATCTATGGAGTTTTCCAGGCAGGAGTACTGGAATGGGTTGCCATTTGTTTCTACAGGAGATCTTCCCAACCCAGGGACTGAACCTGGGTCTCCCGCATTGCAAGCAGGCGCTTTTACCATCTGAGCCACCAGGGAAGCTATTATAAGGAAAGGAGTTATAAATTAGTCAATTCAACACACACTGCTTCCAAAAAGGATTTGAAGTGGTTATATCACAAATAAAACAAAAAATTATTTGAAACACTAAAAGATCCAAATAATATGAGGGCCTGAGATGAAGAAAATTTTCGTGCCAGAAAAAACAAATTAAGAAAATCTGCAGCAATAACCCTTACTCTTTCTAGAAGTCAAAGCAAAGAGAAAACAAGCTGCAGAGTATTCGTTGTTCTTTGAAAGTAAGCACTGCAATTCAGCACAGAAAGACAAAAATATGTACTTGAAGGGAACTCTGCTGAGTATTTTTATAGATAGTGCTACATAATTTAATAAGTGATGTTATTCATAGCACATATCTCTATCTATATACATAGATATAGAAATATCTTCATATTTTATGTGTGGGTACTAAGTTACTTTAGTCATGTTTGACTCTTTGTGACCCTCTGGAATGTAGCCCACCAGCCGCCTCTGTTCATGGGATTCTCCAGGCAAGAATAATGGAATGGGTTGCCACGCCCTCCTCCAGGGGATCTTCCTGACCCAGGGATTGAACCCAAGTCTCTTATGTCTCCTGCATTGACAGGCAGGTTCTTTACCGCTAGCACCATCTGGGAAGCCCTCATATTTTATATCAACTTTCATCCAAATCCTGTAGCATATATTTAAGATGTTTCTAAATGAAAAAAATAAAGAAAAATGTCAGAGTCAAATAACTCGAAAACATAGTTTATTATTTCTGTATGAGACCAGCCTAAAGAATTTTGATGGTGTAAAAACTTAAAAACTGGAACAAGATTTATAACTCACCTGTTCTAAAACAAACAAAACCACTCTTCTTGCCTATGTTTATGTTATCTTTCCTGATTTCATTTCCTCTTTATGTCTGCTTTCCTCATCTACTTATTTCAAATTATATTTTCACCTTACCATGCTTTCTATGTTTATAAAGCTGTACTAAATTCTTCCTGGAACTAGGTAGACTGTACATGTATATATACACAGACATACATACATCCATAATACACAGACCAACAGAGAATGAAAAACTGTCTAAATTGACCCCCACTTAGCTTACTTGCTAGGTTAAGCAATGTTCTCTATTTCTTCTGTAAAAATCCTGGCTGTGGCCCAGGGCACATCCATACTTCCATTAGAAGGTAACTTTGCATTATGCTGATATGTATTTGTCTTGAATCATATACAAACTTACATCAGTTGGATTTGTTCCAAAGCTAGTTTCATACTGTGATGCTTGTTATTTTAATAATCTAATTAATTAAAATATATTCATGCTTATGGAATGAGAATGTGAAAAGATATCTAAAAATAAATCAGCTTAAGACTTCAGAAGGACTTAATAGAAGCTTCCTGCTTTAGGGAAAAAAAACTGTCAAAATTTCAAAATATATCTAAAATCCAGTTGTTTCTTACCATCTCCACTGGTACCAGCTTGGTCAAAGCCAGAATTTTTGACTGGCTTGGGCATAGCCTCCTCAGTGGTATCCTTGTCTCTTCTCTTTTGCCTTTGGACTTCCTCCTAGCATAGCTGCCAGAGCCTTTGCACTGTCTGATCTTCCTGCTGAAAGGCTCCTTCTTCTCTGTATAACAGAGTCACTCACTTCCTTTAAATCTGTGTTGAATGTCATTTCCTCAAACAGGTCTACCCTGAACTCTAGTAAGATTGCAAATGCTTCCCCACATTCCTGATGCCCTTTGTCCTGATTTTCTTTTCACTAGCACATTCCACTTCTAGTATAGTACATAATTTAGTTATTAGTTTTTATTGCTTGTCTATCTATCTCTATGAGGTAGAAAGAATATAGTCTCCATGGGAGTATCCTGTTATCTGATCTACTGCAAGTGGCTAGAAGAGCGCCTGCACAAAGCAGACACTCATAAATACTAACTGTATTAGCTTATGAAGTTGAGAAAAGATAGCTGCAAAACACAGGGAGTAAATGAGTTCATCATTTACTAAATCAACTTATGAAAACTGATAGCATTTTTCTTTCTACTAGCAATAATAAATTAGGAAAATAATTTTTTAAACATTTTTTACAATAGGCACGAAATTATGAAAAATTTTCTTAGCCAGGAGTCTAAAAAACTTCCATGACTAAAACTTTAGACTGGGAAATAAGGGTAAAAGGGATTTTCTGAATAGAGACATTTTCATCAGTTCTCCCCTTAAATTAACTTATAAAGTCAGTACAATCCCAATACCAATTCCATTTGAATAGTTGAGAAAATTAACATAAATTTTCTGTACACTATATAGTTTACATACACATATATATGAAATGTGTGTATATACATATATATGAAATAATAAGGGATGAGATGTCAGCTTTCAAAAAAGCATTAAAAGTTGGGATTTGCCTTACCAAGTATTAAGCCATACATACTACAAAGACAGACCAAAGTGAAAAATCTATACTGCTGTGATATTGCCAGAGCAAAAGAACAATCGCTCAGTGGTACAACACAGACAACTCAGAGAAGATTCCTAATTTACAACAAAGGCAGCAACATAAATTAATTGAAAAAGACAGGTTGCTTAGAAAATAAAGCTTGGAAACTAATTCACAATGTGAGAAAGAAAAAACTATTTTTACTTAACACAGCAAGCAATGTGGACTACAGATGGAATGAATACTTAAAAGATAAAACTATATATGTAATAGAAAAAAATAGAGATCAAAGGGCAGAAAAGGAGTTCTTAAAACCCCAAAATCTTGCACTATAAGAAAAAATACAAGTATATGATTGCAAAGAAAGTAAGGATGTCTGGCCAATGAAGATTTCCATGAATAGACAGGCCAATTGAAAATAAATCTGAAACAGAAAAAAAATCTGGCAATGTCTAAAACCGACAAAGGACTAATATCTCTAACATAACGAAAATGTCTGTGAATCAACCAAAAAAATATAGGATCCACAAAGGAATACAAATATGGGCAAAATATATAAATAGGAAACATACAGAAGAGGCAACATAAAAGATTTTTAAGTTAATGAAGATAATACTCACTCAAACTTACTAGTAAAAGGAGAAAAGCAATTTAAAACAATGGGATCCACTTGACTTAATTATTGATAAATTACATCAATATCTTGGGTTTCTTGATATAACATGACATGAAGGGAACATCATCTCTTTAGCACTCTTCCCAAATGCCCAAACCAAGTCTAATTAGGAGAAAACATCAGACAGACAAGCCCAAATGAAGGATATTGTACAAAATAACAGGGCAGTGATCTTCAAAAGTCTCAAGTTAATACAAAAAAGGTAAGACTAGAGAAGTGTCATGGATAGAAAGGGTCCAAAAGAGCATATAATATTTTATATACATACATATTTATTGAATGAAGGATTCTTTTAATTTTATGGTGCTTTACAGTATTTCAAAAGTTTTACATAAATGATTTAATACAATCTCACAGTAACCCTTTTCGCCCCTCTATCCCTATATTGCCTCTCCCCACTGGCAACCACTAGCTTGCTCTTTGAGCTTGTTTCCTTTTTGTTTTATTCACTAGTTTGTTGTATTTTTCAGATTCTATACATAAGTGTTATCACCAAGTATTTGTCTTTCTCTGTCTGACTAATTTCACTTAGCACAATGCCCTCCAAGTCGACCCATGTTGCTACAAATGGCAAGATGGCATCCTTTTATGGCTAAGTAATATCCCACTGTATGTATGCATATCTATATGTTTATAGATATATAGATATACACCACATCTTCTTTATCTATTCATCTGTCGATGGACACTTAGGTTGCTTCCATATCTTGGCAATTTTAAGTAAAGCTGCTATGAACATTGAGGGTGCATGCATGTTTTTGAATTAATGTTTTTGATTCTTTCAGATATACACCCAAGAGAGGAATGGGAGCATAATAATTAAATGCAATGTAACATTCTGGAGTGAGTCCTGGAACAGAGGGCTTAAGTGGAAAAATGTGAGCTCTAAACAAAGTAAAAAGTTTACCTAATACGTTTATGCCAATATTAATCCCTTAGTTTTGATAAATGTATTATTTCTGAGTTAATATTAAAGGAAGCTAGATGAAGGGTACAAAGGAATTTTCTGTACTAACTTTGCAACTTTTATATAAATCTAAAATTACTTCAAAATTTAATAGATTTTTAAAATGAAAATAAAATATCTTTTTACATCTATTAGATGTAACACTAAGAAAAGCAAAGTGTTGGTGAGGATGTGCAAATATAGACATTCTTACATACTGTTGGTGGAACTATAGACAGGTACATAAATTCTGAAAAGAAATATGGCATGTGCTGTGGAGCAACAATTTCTCTCCTGTGTATCTATGAGAAGAAACACACACCAATCCAAAAAGAGACATATGCAATTTTTGTACATATATCACAGTATATCAGCATTATTTGTAGGTGAGTGTCCATCACTGGAGAATTGAATATAGAAAGTGTAATGAATTCACAATGAGAAGTATCACGCAGCATTATAAGTAGACAAATTGCACACAAACCAACAAAGATGGATGTTAAAAATTGGAGACTGAATGAAAGCAGAAACAAATGAGATATATTGCAAATTTATACTACATTTATAATACAGCACACAAAATAATACATTTTTCTAGCACACACAATAAAAAGCATATGCAATTAAACACATTAGAATGGCTGTCATTACATTAAACACATGAGAATGGAGAAGAACACAAGATTAGAAAAGAGGTATTCATGCCAGTCAGTCAAGCAGTAACATGACCTTAAGCAAAGAAATGATAATAATAGGCCACCAAATAAGTAGTATAATTTACTCAACTTGAGACAGCAAATATGTTTAAAGCAAGCAAAAATTTAAAATATTACACTCAGATTACTGTGCAAGTGTCCTTAGGGTTTGTTTGATTTTCATTTTAAAGAAACTAAGATCAGGTATCAAATAATGAACTATAGGTTCAGTTTTAACAGAAAAGATGACCTCAAACTCCATTCAAATATACTGCCTTAAGTTTATATCTGAAGTTTGGCAAATAAGTGGCTATCTTAGATGAAAACACTCATGTTTCAGGTTAAAATTTTTAATTATGTATATAATATTTTTTTAATGAAACTCAAGTTCATACATATATTTTGATTACATCATGAACAACTGGTCACCATTTCTGAATAAGAGTGTCCTAGAATGTATACTGGAGAAGGCAATGGCAACCCACTCCAGTACTTTTGCCTGGAAAACCCCATGGATGGAGAAGCCTGGTAGGCTGCAGTCCATGGGGTTGCCAAGAGTCGGGCACGACTGAGCGACTTTGCTTTCACTTTTCACTTTCATGCATTGGAGAAGGAAATGGCAACCCACTCCAGTGTTCTTGCCTGGAGAATCCCAGGGACAGGGCAGCGTGGTGGGCTGCCGTCTATGGGGTCGCACAGAGTTGGACATGACTGAAGGGACGCAGCAGCAGCAGCAGTAGCAGCAGAATGTAAACTATAATGAAATGGTTCACTCACCGATTAGAGTACCTTGTTCAATAAACATTAGGTGCTTTAGCAAGGTTTTGAATTTGTGGTTCTAGGGCTCATGAAAATAAGATCGCCAAGTAGGTGAAGACCTGAGTGCTCTTTTTTGTTGATGAAAAGATAATGCCTGTGGTCCAGAGCAGCCCATGACAAACCTTAACATGCATACTGATCATCTGGAGATTTTGCCAAAATTCAGATTCTGATTGAGCTCTAAGGTGGAGCCTGAAATCATGTGTTTCTAGCAAGCTCTGAGTGGCACCAACCTTGGTGGTCTGTGGAGCATACTCTGAATAGTAAGAGTCTCAAACAATATGATGAACTTCACAAAAGCAAATTGGTAGTTACTAACGTGTTTGAACAAGTTTACAACTGATTCCCTGAAATTCTGTAGTACAGAGCTAAAAATGATACTTAAACATATAATTTTATAGAGATTAAATTATGAATTAAACCAGTAAATCCTGGTTGGAGATCAAACCAATTGATCCTAAGGGAAATCAATGATGAGTACTCATTGAAAGGACTGATGCCGAAGCTGAAGCTCCAATACATTGGCCACCTGATGTGAAGAGCTGACTCACTGGAAAAACCCCTGATGTTGGAAAGGCAAAAAGAGAAGAGGGAAGCAGAGGATGAGATGGTTGGATAGCATTACCGATTTAATGGACGTGAACTTAGGCAAACTCCAGGAGATGGTGAGGGACATAGAGGCTTGGTGTGCTGCAGTCTATGGGGTTGCAAAGAGTCACACATGACTTAACAACAATTATCAAGCAAATATTCACTTGTGGTATAAAATATATTTAAATTACCTTCCATACTTATATTCAACTTTGTCCCCACTGTAATATTAGGAACAAAATGTATACCCAAAAAACTAAATAAGTTAAACTTTAAAACAGATTTAGTGCTACCCATCTGACTGTTAGAAGAAATCTGCCCCAAATTACAAGCTTATTTTTGTCCTATAATAATTAGTATTTAGTCCTTCCTAGCCTACCCTTGAAGAAGGAAATGGCAACCCACTCCAGTACTCTTGCCTGGAAAATTCCACAGATGGAAGAATCTCATCTTGGGGGGCTTCCTGGGTAGCTCAACAGGTAAAGAATCTGCCTGCAATTCAGGAGAGCCCAGTTCAATTCCTGGGATGGAAAGTTTCCCTGGAGAAGGGATAGGCTTTCTGTTCCAGTATTCTTGGGCTTCCCTGGTGACTCAGATGGTAAATAATCCACCTGCAATGTGGGAGACCTGAGTTCGATCCCTGAGTTGGGAAGATGCCCTAGAGAAGGGCACAGCAACCCACTCTAGTTTTCTTGCCTGGAGAATCCCATGGACAGAGGAGCCTGGCAGGCTACAGTCTTTGGGGTCTCAAAGAGTCGGGCACGACTGAGCAACTAAGCACGCGCAGCACAGTCTACCCTTAGCAATTGACTAACAGTCTTTTTGGAAAAGACCCTGATAGTAGGAAATATTGAAGGCAGGAGGAGAAGGAGACGACCAAGGATGAGATGATTGGATGGCATCACCAACTCGATGGACATGAGTTTGAGCAAGCTCAGGGAGCTGGTGATGGACAGGGAAGCCTGGCGTGCTGCAGTCCATGGGATCTCAGAATCAGACATGACTGAGCAACTGAACTGAACTGAACAGTTTAACATTTTTTTTTAAGAAAAGTCCTTGTGTTCTGAGAATACAGGAGGATACCATTCTCTTTGTTGACTCTGGTAAAAGACTAGTATACATTTTACGCACAAACAAAACCAGGTCAAACAATAGCATTATGAAATTCATATATTACTATGCAAATGCAAACATCTTTTCACTTACCAATGACAAAGACATTTTGAACTGAGCAAATGATGGCAGTTTTATTTATGTAGAGTAAAGGAAATACAATTTGTGAATGCTATTTTTTCTTCATTGTGTTTTCCATTAGGAAACATTCACTACTTAGCTATAACATGTATGATAGTTAATTCACCCTAAAGGCATTTATTGCTGTACTATGAATAGACATAAATTATAAATTTATCTAAACATAACTCTATGAGCATCTTGAAAGCAACATTAAAGGAATGCTAATTGAATTTGTTCAAATACTGAAAAGTTAACTGTAATTTTCTTTGACTTAATGAGCTTCATACAGGATCTTAATCAGTGCAGTGTTAGACTTTTCTTTATTACGGACATACCTCATTTTATTGTGCTGAGCTCTATTTTCCTTCACAGATACTGATTTTTTCTTTTTTTTACAAATTGAAGGTTTATAGCAACCCTGTATTAAGCAAGTCTATCAGAACCACTTTTCCCCCATTATTTGCTTGCCTTTTGTCCTTGTGTCACATTTTGGCAATTATTACAATATTTCAGATCTTTCCATTATTATTAAATCTGTTAGGATAATCTGTGATCAGCAGTTTTGATGTTACTCTTATAATTGTGTGCTCAGTCACTCAGTCGTGTCCAATTCTTTGTGACCTCCATAGACTGTAGCCCACCAGGCTTCTCTGTCCATGGGATTTTCCAAGTAAGAATACTGGAGTGGGTTGCAATTTTCTGCACCAATTATGATTTTAACTGTATCTATGTAAGAAGGTGAACTTCATGAATAAATGTTCTGTTCTGACTGCTCTACAGACTCCTCCTTCACTTCTCTCCCTCTCCCTGGGCCTCCCTATTCTCTGAGATGCAACATTATTGAAATTAGGCCAATTAATAACCATACAATGGCCTTTAAGAGGTCAATAAAAGGGAGAGTCATATCTCTCATTTTTAAATCAAAAGCTAGAAATGATTAAGCTTAGTAACGAAGGCATTTCGAAAGTTGAGATAGGATAAAAGTTAGCCTCTTGTGCCAAAAGCAAACTTGTGAATACGAAGAAAATGTTCTGGAAAGAAAAAATTAAGTGTTATTCTAGTGAACATATAAATGACACGAAAGCAAAACAGTTTTTGTGATCTGGATAGAAAATCAAACCAGTCACAAAATTTCTGTAAGCCAAACTCTAACCCAGAGCCAGGCTCTAACTCTTCAATTTTATGAGGGCTGAGGGAGGTGAGAAAGCTGCAGAAGAAAAGTTTGAAGATAATAGAGGTTGGTTTTTCCTTAAGAAACAAGCCATCTCCATAACATCAAAGTGCAAGGTGAGCTAGCTAATACTGATGTAAAAGCTGTAGCAAATTATCCAGGAAATCTAGCCAAGATAATTAATGGATGTGGCTGCCCTAAACAAGATTGTCAATATAGATGAAACAGCCTTATATTATATTCGAGGAAGATACATCTCAGACTTTCATAGGTAGAGAGGAAAACTCAATGCTTGGTTTCAAAGCCTCGAAGCGCAGGCTGACTCTCTTGTTAGGGGTTAATGCCGCTGGTGACTTTAAATTGAAGCTAATGCTCATTTACCATCCCCTAAATTCTGGGGCTCTTAAGAATCAGGCTAAATGCACTTTGCCTATTCTCTATAAATGGAGGGACAAAGCCTGGATGACAGCGTATCTGTTCACAACACAGCTAACTGACTATTTCGAGGCCACTATTGAGGTCTACTGCTCAGGAAAAAAAGATTTCTTTCAAAATATTACTGTCATTGTAAAAGCACCTAGTCACTCAAGAGCACTGATGGAGATGTACAATGAAGGTCATGGTGTTTTCATGCCTGATAATAAATATCTATTCTGCAGCCCATGGGTCAGGAATGATTTCAAGTCATATTATTCAAGGAATACATTTTGTAAGTCTATAGCTGCCATAGATTGTGATTCCTCTGATGAATCTTGTCAAAGTCAATTGAAAATTGCACCCAAAAAATTCACCATTCTAGATGCCATTAACAACAATCATGGAAAGTGGTTAAAATATCAACAGTAATAGGAGTTTGGAAGTTGATTTCAATCCTCATTGACGACTTTGACGAGTCTAAGATTTTAGAGGAGAAAGTGACTACAGATGTGGTGGTTTTTTTGCTTGTGAAAGTGAAAGTCACTTAGTCTTGTCTGACTCTTTGCGACCCCATGGTCTATCCAGTCCATGGAATTCTCCAGGCCAGAATACTGGAGTGGGTGGCTTTTCCCTTCTCCAAGGGAACTTTCCAACCCAGGGATTGAACCCAGGTCTCCAGCATTGCATGCAGATGTGGTAGAAATAGCAAAAAAGCTAGAATTAGAAGTAAAACCTGAAGATGTGACTGAATTACTATAATCTCCTGATAAAACTTTAATGGGTGAGGAGTGGCTTTCAACAGAAGAGGAAATAGTTCCTTGAGATAGAATCTCTTTAGTGAAGATTGCTGAAATGACAACAAAGGATTTGGACTATCACATGAACTTAGCTGATAAAGGAATGATAGGGTTTGAGAGGATTGACTGCAGTTTTGAAAGAGCTCTGACTGTGGGTGAAATGCTATCAAGCTGCACTGCACGCTACAGAGAAACCATTTGTGAAAGGAAGCATCACTAGATGCAGCAGGCTTCACTGTTGTATTATTTTCAGAAATGGCACAGCCACTCCAGCCTTCCACAGCTACCACCCTGGTCAGTCAGTAGCCATCAACATCAAGGCAAAATGCTCCACCAGCAAAAACATTATAACTTGCTGAAGGCTTAGATGATGGGTGGTGTTTTTTTAGCAATAAAGTGTTTTTTAGTTATTGTATGGGCTTCCCTGGTGGTTCAGTGAAGGAATGAACCAATGCAGGAGATGCGGGTTTGATCCCTAGGTGGGGAAGATCCCTGGGAATAGAACATGGAAGTATTCTTGCTTGGAAAATCTCATGGACAGAATGAGCCTGGCAGGCTACAGTCCATGGGGTTGCAAAAGAGTCGGACACAACTTAGTGACTAAACAATAAAATTTTTAATTAAAGACTGTACATTTTAAGATATAATGCTATTGCAACTTTAACTAACTACAGTATAGGGTAAACATAAATTTTATAGCACCTGGACACTAAAACATTCTTGTGAATCTTTTATTGTGACATTTGTTTTACTGCAGTGGTCTGAAGCCCAACCTGCAGTATATTTGAAGTATGCCTACATATGGTACAATTTTTGAAACCTGAGCTGCTTCTCTATAAGCATTTCATTTGCACAGGTTACCATTTCAGTAGTTCAAAGTAATTAATGGTTAACATAATTAACCTAAATGCATATGATTATAGGAATTTCAACCTATAATTACATTGCCTAATTAGGAAATTATGATGCAGAATGAAATAATTATGAAAGGTGATGACTTTAAATAAATCTATCTTTAAATATTCTTTGTTTACTTAGTAGAACATGTGATTAGCAAAATTATATGGTATTCTCTTCTTTCCAGTTACGTATTTTTGAAGGAAAGCAAATAACATGCATTTCACACTCATTTTCCCTCCCAAGGCTAGGAAGAACCCATTCTCCCTGGTAAGGTGAAAGAGGATCAATCTCATTCTTAATTCTCTTCCACAGTCTGTGGCAGGGTATAAACTGATAGAATGACAGGACTTGTCAGAAATCAGCATCCCTGTTTCAGGAGAGTTATCCTTACTTTTCTCTTTTAACTCCACAAGTTAACAAATAACTAAGACTCCTAGAATTAAATACTAAACAAGTCATATGTGTGATAAAGAGAGAAAACACTTTGCTATTATATTAATAATTTGCCTTAGTTCCTAGATAAAGGGGGTACTTAGTCCTGACTGCTTCCTATACTGGGGATCAACACAAAGAAGTCCCAGTAAAGGTCATAATCATATAACCCTTCTAGCAGGGAAGACATTCCAGTCATCTCCTGCAAAAGCTTTTCATCTTGCATTCATTTGATCACCATATCCATCTCATTCATTTCTTTGAGAATCAAATAAAGAGATATTTATGAAGTACTTTGGAGCTGTAAGAGCTTCCCTGGTGGCTCAGATGGTAAAATTGTCTGTTTTCAATGCTGGAGACCGGGGTTCAATCCCTGGGTAGGGAAGATCCCCTGGAGAGGGAAATGGCAAGACACTCCAGTACTCTTGCCTGGAAAATTCCATGGATGGAGGAACCTCGTAGGCTACAGTCCATGGGGTCGAAAAGAGTAGGACACGACTGAGTGACTTCACTTTCACTCTCACTTTTGGAGGTGTAAAAGGTTTTGATATATGAGGCGTTTGTTTCTTTCATTAGAGTCCGCAGTTGTCATATGATAAGATGAGTGCATTTCAACCCATCCTCTCTTCTGAACCATTGACATCTTTCCAGAGAAATGTTTGTTCTGTTGAAATGTCTCTTTTCCCACATATACCCAACCTGGAGAAAGTACTCATTCCCTTCTTCATAGTCAAGTAGTATATTGTGTATTTCTTATTTTGCATTCTTATCTGCTGTGGAAGATGTAGGTCTTCTTTACTGTGTTAAGAGCTTCTTGAGTTTAGAGGCTACATTTTTTACTTCTGTTTATGGAACCAACTAAAGTACCTGTTATATAGTAAATGTACATATATATTGTTGAATAAGTGAATAAATAATGAATTGAGAGATCCTTGGATAGCTAAATAGCATTCTATATCCAACCTCTTATAGGTGGACCATTAGAGTCATCCAAAAATCATAAAAGTAAGGAGAAATGAAATAGAATAAATATTCAATGTCTAAGTTAAATGTATCCCTATCAGCTACTACAGAAAACAGGATAAAGATTCAACAAAAAATTAAAAACAGAACCTCCATATAACTTAGCAATTTCACTTCCTTTACTCAAAGAAAACAGAAACTCTAATTTGAAATTGTATATGCATTTTAATGTTCATTGCAGCATTACTTAATGCAGTCAGGATACAGAATCAACCTAAGTATCCATTGATAAATGAATGGATATAGAAAATGTGGTATATAAACACAATGGGATATTACTAAACTGAAAAAAATTACCATTTGTACAATAATGATGGATCTAGAGGGTATTATGCTAAGTGAAATGAGTCAGAGAAAGACAAATACTACATGACTGTGCTTATATATTGAATCTAAAAAACAAAACAAAATGAAAACAGACTCATTGATAGAGCAAACAGGTGGTTTTCAGAAGGAAGAGAGGAGTCACAAAATAGTAAAGGTAATTAAGAAGTACAACCCCCCAGTTATATAACAAATAAGTCATGAGGATATTATACACAGCAAAAGGAATATGGTCAACAATCTAATAATAACTTTGTATGGGGACAGATAGTTACGAGACTTATCATGGTCATCATTTCAATGTCAAGTTATTGTGTAGTACACCTGAAATGAGCATCTTATTTTATGCCAATTATATTTTTATTAAAAAAAATTATCCATGTTACATAAAACAAACTTGCTAATACCAATCTTGAAATTCTGGAGTAAACTGAATTTCTATGGCCAGAATACAATGGCTGACCACAATCTATTCTAAATAAAATTGTAAATGAAAGCCTCCATAGGAAATAAATGCACACCCATATACACACATCAGTTTTACTTTTCCTTCTAAGGAAATTAATAAAAGGTGCTGTTACTGTATTTATTCCTTCCAGTACCTCTGTTCTTGTGTAATCTACAGTGGCACAGAAAGTATTCTAAGACAGATGTGAATCTAACCATGGGCCAAGATGGTAATATATTACAGTTGTTACTGTTTGTGAGATACAAAGCAGATCCAAGCCATCTGAAGTTTTAGTGGAAATTGTTGAGCAGGCATCAGATAATTACCCAGCAGGAGGCAAGACCAGCTTAGAGAATCATTGAAGCCATCTCTAGTCACTTTTCAAAATGTGTTTTTGAAGTGCAGTCCTTGAGACTTAATTCTCTTAAATGTCAACATAATTTAGTTCAATCTACTGAAGGATAAATTGTTTTTCCATTTGTTTAATTTCAGATATATATATATATATATATATATAAGATTCTGCACCAGAAATAACTGATTCTATATTCACTGAAGGAAATCTTCCTCAAAACAAAACCACCTTATGTGAGTGCATTTTCTAGTTTTTTCAAAATTTGGGTGCCACTTGTCGCTAAGAGAAACCTTGGTATCATGCTCCTTTATGACCACATTCAGAAAAATTAACTCTATAAACAGGTGTTATAACTCAGTGATCCTGTCTAAATGCTGCATTCTCAGAGTCATTCCACACTGCAATCACTGCTGCTCTCCAACAACAAAGCTCCAAAACATTGACTTATGGAAAACCAACTGTGAGACCTATGACTTAGTCCTTCCGGCTTTCTGCAAAATCAGCAAGTTAAAAGACTAACAAATAATAGAAACAACAGCCTAAACAGTCTCTTGTTTCAATAGTTACACGTGTAAATATTGTTAATCTTTGGTGAAATTGCCAAGCCAAACTTTGCTTTATCAAATCATTTAGGAGTTTGTGTCCAAAAGGGCTCCTCTGGGAAGTACAGGGATAATCTTCCATTCAGTCAACTGCCTGTTATCTGGGACAAGTTTGGAGGAGAGAGTGTGTAATCTGATAAACTGTCCTTCCAGATGGTTTGCATAAATTACTGTTAGCTGCTAGTTTGAAATAAATATTATATTGGTCTACATATTCAAGATAAGACTGCTGACTTACATGAGCTTCTGCAAGATAAGTCAGTTCTTAGACTTGTACAGAAGGTTAGAATTAAGGGAAAAAAATATTTCTAACAAAAAAAGAATTCTATGAGGTGCTGCCAAAATCTACTAGGACATTGACATCTTGACCTTCTAGAAGTTGCAAATAAAATTTTCTTTCAAGATTACCTTTCATTTGACTTCATAACTAGGTAGAGATATGCATGCAATAAAATGAACTAAACAAACTCTTCTTTCTCTAAACATACTGGAATATAGTTTGATCAGGTTTTCTGATAAGGAAGGGGAACATCATTGGGAAAACAATTTATTCCCAACACCATGTTCTTTGAGGAAGATGTTCATGACTTACATTTGTATTCTTTACAATAACCAATATAGAACCAGGTGTGCAGCAGGTAATTACTCTCTTGTAATTTCAAGCAAATCACACTTGAGCATGTGCTTTATAAGAAAGTATGAGGTACATTGAACCACAAAGGGAATACAAGACAGAGGTATTACATTTAGAAAGTTTATTGTGTTATTTGGGAAATCAGGCTCGCAAATAAGAAATTGTTAAATGATAACAAATCAAATACTAAAAGGTCTATAGAAGTTATCTTCCAACTTGAATAACTATAAAACTAAGGAAGATATCAGATGGTATGTAATTAAATATATAAATATAATAGAAGGAGAAGAGAAACATGAATTTTAAAGCTAGCAGAGAGCATCAAAAGATTGGAATTGGATAATGTTTACTGATAGGGAAAGTTTTCTACCGAAGATCAAAAACAAGAAAGAGCAACAAAACCTAATGAGTTTTTTCATTGAGAAATGACATCTCAGGGACCTTCAGGCCTTGAGGCTACAGTGAGGAAGAGATGAGTTGGGCCAATTGAAGGAGATGAAATGTCAAAGTATTTGAATAAATGAAGTGCAACAGAAGAATTGCCAGAAGACTGAGTTGACTAAAGAAAAAGAGGAAAATAACAGAATAGGAAAGACTAGAGATCTCTTCAAGAAAATTAGAGATACCAAGGGAACATTTCATGCAAAGATGGGCTCGATAAAGGACAGAAATGGTATGGACCTAATAGAAGCAGAACATATTAAGAAGAGGTGGCAAGATTACACAGAACTGTACAAAAAAAATCTTCATGACCCAGATAATCACAATGGTGTGATCACTCACCTAGAGCCAGACATCCTGGAATGTGAAGTCAAGTGGGCCTTAGAAAGCATCACTACGAACAAAGCTAGTGGAGGTGATGGAATTCCAATGGAGCTTTTTCAAATCCTGAAAGATGATGCTGTGAAAGTGCTGCCCTCAATATGCCAGCAAATTTGGAAAACTCAGCAGTGGCCACAGGACTGGAAGAGGTCAGTTTTTGTTCCAATGCCAAGGAAAGGCAATGCCAAAGAATGCTCAAACTACTGCACAGTTGCACTCATCTCACACACTAGTAAAGTAATGCTCAAAATTCTCCAAGCCAGGCTTCAGCAATATGTGAACCGTGAACTTCCAGATGTTCAAGCTGGTTTTAGAAAAGGCAGAGGAACCAGAGATCAAATTGCCAACATCTGCTGGATCATCAAAAAAGCAAGAGAATTCCAGAAGAACATCTATTCCTGCTTTATAGACTATGTTAAAGCCTTTGACTGTGTGGATCACAATAAACTGTGGAAAATTCTGGAAGGATTTATATTACAAATATTAAAATATTAATATGAGACAAGGCAAAGCAAGTAAGTTGAGGTTGAGTCATAAAGGTTTCTCAATGGTAGGTAGGGAAATTTTGAACTTACTCTTTAGGCAAATGGAAATCAGAAATTTTTGATCAGATGTGATTTTTTAAAGCAGTTTTAATTAAATTTAATCCAAACATGAAAATTAAATTATTCATCTTGGGTAGAGAGATCTAAGATCAATGAGTAGAAATCATAGAGAAAATTTGCTCAAAGGGAGAGCTATATAACAATTTGTTTTAGCTGAACACTCTATAGAATGACTTAAAAGGTAAAAATGACTTACTATTAGTTCAAAAAATCTTGTACTTATTGGTCTGATTGTGGGAAAAAAGCATGTATCAAACAGATGCTCTGAAAGACATTATAAGTTCAGACATTTAAGAAATGAGAAGCAGAATGTGATTGCAGATTCTGGGTACCAGAAGATCAACCAGGAAGCCAATGATAGAATTCAAGGTTAGGTGATGGAGCCCACACCATTACCCACCGTACCAGCAATATTTATCCTTCTAATGTCTATGAGCTCATGGTACTGATTTATGTGTATTATCTTTTATCCTTTTCAATATCCTATAGAGTACACAGTAGTCTTCTCTTCTTTATATTGCAGATAAGATGTAGAGTGATGGGAATGGGAGAGTTATTTGAAAAGACAACAGGAGTGAGGTGATTAATATGTAAATTAATTAATATGTAGTAAAGTATTGGAATGAGGGGAAGGTAATGGCAACCCACTCCAGTGTTCTTGCCTGGAGAATCCCAGGGACGGGGGAGCCTGGTGGGCTGCCGTCTATGGGGTCGCACAGATCGGACACGACTGAAGCGACTTAGCAGAGGGGAAGGTTACTTGCTATCCCTTAGTGTGCTCCCTGTGCTATACTGTGGCAGAGTCCTATATGGTCCACAACAAGTTGGTATTTACTGGGTGTCAATGAGTACTGAATTTCAAGCATCATTTCATTTTTATCTAATAAATTTGTTCTTTCCTCAAGCTGCCTTACAATGTGTTATCATCATCAAAAATACTCATAGACTATCTCTTGGCCATAGGCATCATAAAATATTTCTTGGCCACAGGTGTCGGAAGCACTGGGTAAGCGTCTCAGCAATAAAAATATAAGTAAAATAATTGAGGCGAGAGGCTGAAGGCAATGTAAGGCTTCAGTGCAAATGATTGAAAAAGGAAAGTTTTCATGAACCTGCTCTTTTATTATACACTGTTCAGGGGCTGATTTACTTAATTCTTTTAAATAAGTGAATACATATCAAACATGTTGTTTGAGTTATTAAGAATAATGCCAATTTCATTCTATTTTTTTGTAGCCTTATGCTCTTGACCATGATTTTTGGAAGCAGGAAATAGGCATATAATTTATAACTGAACTCTGCTTTGGATATCTTCAGCCCTTTATACCTGGTATTGCCTCCACCTGGAATTTCCCCTTCTCCACTCTGCAGAGAGAGATAATTAATCCACAGCCACTCCCTCCATTAGACGCTTACCTCCTCCCCTTGGTACCAGTGGGTCTATCAGAGCCCTCATCACATTGTGTCTTTCATATACACAGAATTTCTCATTAGCAAGAAAGTGGTTTTATTTATTTACTTATTTTTGCTGCTGCTTCTCAGTGCTCTCCTCCACACAATCTTTAAAGTTAGGAATGTAATTTGCACTCATGAAAATCAAGAAGTGACAAAGGTATATGTGTAACCAGGTTAAACCATTCAGGTGAGTAAGAAGAGGAAAGAATAAATTAACTCCCTTCTTCTCGCCAATCTGAAGCTTATTATTGAATTATCCCAAGTTGTTTTCCTCTATGTCATGTAATATGTCATGCTCATAGAGGAATACAACTTGGGATAATTCGATAATAAGCTTCAGATTGGCGAAAAGAAGGGAGTGCCAAAGAATTTATGCTTTTGAACTGTGGTGTTGGAGAAGACTCTTGAGAGTCCCTTGGACTGCAAGGAGATCCAACCAGTCCATTCTGAAGGAGATCAGCCCTGGGATTTCTTTGGAAGGAATGATGCTAAAGCTGAAACTCCAGTACTTTGGCCACATCATGCGAAGAGTTGACGCATTGGAAAAGACTCTGATGCTTGGAGGGATTGGGGGCAGGAGGAGGAGGGGACGACAGAGGATGAGATGGCTGGATGGCATCACTGACTCGATGGACGTGAGTCTGAGTGAACTCTGGGAGTTGGTGATGGACAGGGAGGCCTGGCGTGCTGCGATTCATGGGGTTGCAAAGAGTCGGACACGACTTAGCGACTGATCTTATCTGATCTGATCTGATGTCATGCTCAGCAGATTGTATTAATAAATTGCATATAATTTATACCAAACATATATTCCTTGAATTAATTCAAATTATCATTGTCTTTGAAATATCTAATATAACTTAATGATATAAATTTTTATTCCAGTTCTAGACTAGAACTTAGGCAAACAGATGTGGATCAGCGAAGCTAAGAAATGGTATTTAAAACTAGCATAAATCAAATCCCCTAAAATAAGTGGCAGCAAATCACAAGACAGAGAATAAAAATGTAGCCAGAACATAGGTGGTTAGCTTGGCTCCAAGGGCTTCTCTAACTCAGCTGGTAAAGAATCCACCTCCAATGCAGGAGACCCTGGTTCAGTTCCTGGGTTGGGATGTTCCCCTGGAGAAGGGAACAGCTATCCACTCCAGTATTCCGGTCTGGAGAATTCCAAGGACTGTATAGTCCATGGGGTCACAAAGAGTCAGACATGACTGAGGGACTTTCACTGACTTAAGTGTTTCTATAGTGTTATTAGGTATGGCATGCAAGCTGCCATCAGTGCCCTATGCTCCCCATTGATTTACATCAGGCCTTTTAATACATTTGTATTAATTCTTGACCTCTTGGGGAATTTGAAATTTGGGTGTTTCTACTACGTCTTAAACCTATGAACAGAATAATCTAATTTTCCCTCAAATATTTAACCAAATTTATTTTTTAAGCTGCAGTAAATCTACTAAACTTTTAGGAATATCAATTCATTCTTAAAACAATGTCCACACAGGTGGGCTAAAACCTGAAAACACATTAATAACAAATATAGTGCATTAGGAATCAGTGAACTAAAATGGACAGGAATGGGCGAATTTAATTCAGATGACCATTATATCTCCTATTGTGGGCAAGAATCCCATGGAAGAAAAGAAGTAGCCCTCATAATCAACCAAAGAAATCAAAATGCAGTACTTGGGTGCAATCTCAAAAATGACAAGATGATCTCTGTTCATTTCCAAGGCAAGCCATTCAACATCACAGTAATCTAAGTCTATGCCCCTACCAACGATCCCAAAGAAGCTGAAGTTAATCAGTTCTATGAAGACCAGAAGACCTTCCAGAACTAACCCAAAAAAAAGATGTCCTTTTCATCACTGGGGATTGGAATGCAAAAGTAGGAAGTCAAGAGATACCTGGAGTAGCAGGCGAGTTTGGCCTTGGAGAACAAAAGGAAGCAGGGCAAAGGCTGCCTGGATTCTGCCAAGAGAATTCATTGGTCATAGCAAATACCCTTTTTCAACAACACAACAGATGACTTTACACATGGACATCATCAAATGGCCAATACTGATATCAAATTGATTACATTCTTTGAAGCGAAGATGGAGAAACTGTATACAGTCAGCAAAAACAAGATCTGGAGCTGACTGTGGCACAGATCACCAGCTTCTCATATCAAAATTCAGGCTTAAATCAAGAAAGCAGGGGAAAACCACTAGGCCAGCCAGGTATGACGCAAATCAAAGCCCCTATGGTTCCCTTGGTAGCTCAGACAGTAAAGTGTCTGCCTGCAATGCAGGAGACCCAGATTCGATCCCTGGGTTGGGAAAATCCCTTGGAGAAGGAAATGGTAACCCACTCCAGTACTCTTGCCTGGAAAATCCCATGGATGGAGGAGCCTCATAGGGTACAGTCCATGGGGTTGCAAAGAGTTGGACACGACTGAGCAACTTCACTTTCTTTCTTATGAATATTCGGTGGAGGTAATGAATAGACTCAAGGGATTAGAACTTGTAAACAGTGTGCCTGAAGAATTATGAATGGAGGTCTGTAATACTGCACAGAAGGCAGCAAACAAAACTATCCCAAAGAAAAGGAAAAGCAAGAAGGCAAAGCAGTTATCTGAGGAGGTCTTACAAATAGCTAAAGAAAGAAGAGAAACAAAAAGGAAGAAAGAGAAAGATATGTCCAAATAGGCACAGATGTCCAAAGAAGAGCAAGGAGAGACAAGAAAGCCTTCTTCAATGAACAGTGCATAAAACTAGGAAAAACAGAACAATAGAAGAGGAAAGGCTAGAGATCTCTTCAGGAAAACTGGCGATATCAAGGGAACATTTTGCCCAAAGATGGGCACAATAAAGGACATAGATGGTAGAGACGTAGTAGAAGCAATCAAGAAGAGCTGGAAAGAATATGTGGAAGAACTGTAGAAAAAAAGGTCCAAATGAACCAGATTACTACAATGGTGTGGTCAGCCACCCAGTGGCAGACATTCTGGAAAGTGAAGCCAAGTGGGCCTTAGGAAGCACTGTTGTTAATAAAGCTAGTGGATGTGATGGAATTCCAGTAGAGGTATTCAAAACCCTAAAGAATGATGATATCAAGGTGTTGCATTCAATATGTCAGCAAATCTGGAAGACCCAGCAGTGGCCACAGGACTGGAAAAGGTTAATCCTCATCCCAATCCCCAAGAAGGGTAATACTAAAGAATGTGCTAGTTATTGGATAATTGCACTCATCTCCCATGCTAGTAAGGTCATGTTTAAAATCTTGCATGCTAGGCTTCAGCATTATGCAAACCAAGAACTTCCAGATGTCCAAGCTGGGTGTAGAAAAGGAAGCAGAACCAAAGATCAAATTGCCAACATTTGCTAGATCATAGAGAAAGATAGGGAATTCCAGGAAAAAAAAAATCTATATCTGTTTTATTGACTATGCCAAAGCCTTTGACAGTGTGGATCATAATAAACTGTGGAAGGTTCTTCAAGAGATGGGAATACCAGACCATCTTACCTGTCTCCTGAGAAACCTGTATGCGGATCAAGAAGTAACAGTTAGAATCCTGTATGGAACAACTGATTGGTTCAAGGTTGAGAAAAGAGTACGACTGGGCTGTCTGCTGTCACCCTGTTTGTTTAATTTACATGTTGAGCACATCATGAGAAATGCTGGGCTGGACAGCTATAAGCAGGAATCAAAATAGGCGGGAGAAACATCAACAACCTCATATACGAGGATAATACCACTCTAATGGCAGAAAGTGAAGAGGAAATAAAGAGCCCCTTGATGAGGGTGAAGGAAGAGAGTGAAAGAGCTGGCTTAAAACTAAATATTAAAATAACTAAGATCATGGCATCTGGCCCCATTACTTCATGGTAAATAGAGAAGGAAAAGGTAGAAGTTGTGACAGATTTCCTCTTCTTGGGCTCTAAAATCAATGTGGATGGGACTTTAGCCATGAAATTAGTAGACATTTGCTTCTTGGCAGGAAAGTGATTGCAAACCTAGACAGTGTGTTGAAAAATAGAGACATCACTCTGCTGACAAAGGTCCATACAGTCAAGGCTATGGGCATCCTAGTGGTCATATATGGTCATGAGAGCTGGACCGTAAAGAAGGCAGAGCACTACAGAATCGATGCCTTCAAACTGTGGTGCTGGAGAAAAATCCTCTGAGTCCCTTGGACAGCAAGGAGACCAAACCAGACAACCTTAAGGGAAATCAACCTTGAATACTCGTTGGAAGGACTGATGCTTAAGCTGAAACTCCAGTATTTTGGTCATCTGATGTGAACAGCTGACTCACTGGAAAAGTCCCTGATGCTGGGAAAGATTGAGGGCAGAAGGAGAAGAGGGCATCAGAGGATGAGATGGCTGGATGGCATCGCCATTGCAATGGAGATTAACTTGGGCAAACTTCAGGAGATAATGAGGGAGAGAGAGGCCTGGCATGCTGCAGTCCATGGGGTTACAAAGAGTTGGACAGACTGGGTGACTGAACATTAACAACAAATAGTGCATTTGTCTCTACAAATATATACATTTGACTCTTTAGGTTACATTCACAGGAAAAAAAAATATGTTTTAATCATGGACACAATTTTTTTCTCATATAAGTGGCTCCCTAATTCTGTGAGTACCATAGATTCTTGTGGGGGGGGGGAAGTCTCAGTGATCTTTTCTCCCTACCTGAAGTAATAATCCTTTACTTATGAAATTAAAGGAATTTTGAAATATCAGTATAATATCAGTATAATAAAAGAACAGTAATGCAAACAGATAATGATAAAAAAAGAAGTTCTTGAATTCTAGGAAACAAACATTATTTCTATGAAAAGTATAAGAATGCAAATTATAAAATTTCACCAATAGAATAGTATTTGGATGATTTAAAGTTTTATCCATACCATGCTTCAGGAACTTGAGACACAGGTCAGTTGTGGACAATAATAATAGGAAGTGTGCAAAAAGTGTCTAAACTTCTCTCAATTTTTCTCCAAGAGTTAGAATAGGACAGATTTTGAGAAGAACAACTTATTTTATTTTATTTTATTTTTAGTTACATAATCACAGTAGTAAAAGATGTTTGTCAGTTTTCACAATCAATAGCCAGACAAAAAATAAAAGGTGATTACAATTGCAAGCCATAATGGGAACATGATTAACCTAACAATGTAAAATAATTACATTCAATTTGGGGGGTCAAGCAAAGTGATGTGGTCAGTGGAAGTGCATACACGCACATATTTTCATCAGCTCAGCCAGTCTGTCTTTTGGTTGGTGCATTTAATCCATTTACACTTAAGGTACCTCAACATGTGTGATCCTATTACTGTTTCCTTAATTGTTTTGGGGTTCCTTCTCTTGTTTTCTGCCTAGAGAACTTCCTTTAGCATTTGTTATAAAGCTGGTTTGGTGGTGCTGAATTCTAACTTTTGCTTGTCTGTAAGCTTTTGATTTCTTCATCAAATCTGAAGGAGAGTCTTGCTGGGTAGAATATTCTTCATTGTAGGTTTTTCCCTTCATCACTTTAAATATGTCATGCCATTCCCTTCTGGCTTGTGGAGTTTCTGTTGAGAAATCAGCTGACAGCCTAATGGGAGTTCCCTTGTATATTATTTGCCATTTTCCCCTTGTTGCTTTTAATAGTTTATCTCTGTCTTTATTTTTTTTTTTTTTTACCATGAGGTACTTTAGTTATTTTCAGTATTCATCCCACTTGCATAATATCTAAGACAGAACTATGTCATACCATATTCTTTTTTTTTTTTCTGAAAAATTTCACAATATAATGTTGATAGTTCACCATGAAGAAATTAAGAAAAGAGAATAGTTTCTAATGTTTATCCATGTATTGACTGTTCGTAGTGCTCTTTACTCCTTCCTGTATGTAAGTCCTTTATGAATGATGATAATATCAAAACAAAACTGGGAAATACAGGAAGGAGTAAAGAGAAGAACAATTTATTCAGAATTTTTAAAAAATATATTCACAATTCTTAAAAACAGAACTGAATTTATGATTCACACGGTCTCATGTCATCTTCTGTCATTCAAAACACCAAAAAGTGTTTTATCACTTCAACTATGAACATGCACTCTACCTCTGGGGAAAATGTCTACTCTGCTATAACTTTTAGTTCAATTCCGTTCAGTCGCTCAGTTGTGTCTGACTCTTTGCGACCCCATGGATCGCAGCACACCAGGCCTCCCTGTCCATCACCAACTCCCGGAGTTCACACAAACTCATGTGCATCGAGTCCGTGATGCCATCCAGTCATCTCATCCTCTGTCGTCCCCTTCTCCTCTTGCCGCCAATCCCTCCCAGCATCAGAGTCTTTTCCAATGAGTCAACTCTTCGCATGAGGTGGCCAAAGTACTGGAGTTTCAACTTCAGCATCAGTCTTTCCAATGAACACCCAGGGCTGATCTCCTTCAGAATGGACTGGTTGGATCTCCTTGCAGTCCAAGAGACTCTCAAGAGTCTTCTCCAACACCACAGTTCAAAAGCATCAATTCTTCGGCGCTCAGCTTTCTTCACAGTCCAACTCTCACATCCATACATGACCACTGGAAAAACCATAGCCTTGACTAGATGGACCTTTGTTGGCAAAGTAATATCTCTGCTTTTTAATATGCTATCTAGGTTGGTCATAACTTTCCTTCCTTGTACTCATCTTCAAATATCAACTTTGATACTACTACAGTATTAAAAATATTAAATGGATTAAAACTGAAGAGAATAGGAAACAATAAAAAGCCTATGCAACTGATATGGCCATGTCTTTCAGACAATGTATGAATGTTTAGCAGGATATAGTCCCTGTAAAAATAATACTGCCATAAGAGTTATTGATAGTAATAATAATATCTAACATTTCTTAATTTCTTATTGAAAATAATCCTTGATAGATAACAAATATTATTATCATACCATTATTTTATATCAGATATCATTCCAGTAAATTTACATGTCTTATTTTAACTATTCTCCCCCAAATTTCTAAAAGGTAGGTACTATCATTATTATTATTATTATTACTATCACTCTCATTTTCTAGAGGAGGACGCTGATAATCTCACAAATCTAGATCTGAACCTAGACCAGAGCTCTTAACCACCCTGCCATTCTGGCTTTTGGTTCATATTGACAATGTGTAACAAGGCATGTCATCCTTCTTGATCTACATTCCAGTTAAGTTTATTACTACATCATGGATTTAAGAATAAAACCAAAGCACTCATTCATCTTATCTAATTATTGCATATCCTTCTAGTAGTGAATTATTCCAGTTAGGTTTGAATAAATAAATACATCAAAGAAGTAATTTTTTGCTAGAATTTAACAATTATATATATATCCTCCTCAATGTAATGTATTTTATTGGGGGTAAAATTTAAAATATTAAATGGCCAAAATTGCCTCAAAAGTAAGCATTTTGTCTTATGAGACACATGAAAGCATTTGCCATTTTGTCATCTCTTGTTTAATTATTTCCACTCTAAAGACACAGTGTTCATTCAAGTAGTTTCTTTTTAAATATGTGACAAATTTTCAAATCAGTATTTTCAGCCTGGCTTTTTTTTCCCCTGTAATTCAATAATATTGCTTCCAATTATGTAATGATTGAGGTGATCTATTGATAAATAAATTGAAAAAAACTTCATTTTCCTGTTAACTTCCTGTTAGCGTTATTGTTGTACCATCATTTTCTTGTTCACCCAAGATTAAAACTTCAAAGTCATGGTCTTTTTAGTCTCATAGCATTTTTTCAGGCTGTTTCATTTCCCTAGATTGTCATCCCATCTTATTCCACCTACTGAAATCTCATTATCTTTCAAGGTTTAATGTGAAAGTTGTAAAAGTATCACTCACTCAGTCATGTCTGACTCTTTGTGACACCATGGACTGTAGACCACCAGGCTCCTCTATCCATGAGATATCCAGGCAAGAATACTGGAGTGGATTGCTGTGCCCTCCTCCAGAGGATCTTCCTGGCCCAGGGATTGTACCCACATCTCTTATGTCTCCTGCATTGGCAAGCGTGTTCTCTACCACTAGCACCACCTGGAAAGCCCAAACCCTCACTCAAATACAGCCCCCTTTCCTTGGAATCTCCAGCGTATTTGTTTATGCCTTTCTTACGGCAGTATATGCTCAAAGTTAAGAATAAACTCCAGAGAATCCAGACTGCATGTTTTCATATTCTGAGTCTATCATATACTAAACCATGTGACACTGAACAAGTTAGTTTCTCTTCCTAAGTCTTGGTTTCTCATACGTGAACTAGGAAAGTTATAGTATCTACCTCACAGGAATGTTGGGAGTACTAAAGAAAATAATTTTGTTAAGTTCTTAGTATATGCTATGTGCTCATTAAATGCTAGCTTTTACTATCTGTGTTAGATTCACTATTACAATGTCATCATTGTCATTATTTTTTAAAATAATACATGGCTTATTTTATGCCATTAAATGGTTCTACCATACAGAAAAATCTTTCCTTTTCTTTCTCAACAAGCATCCAGCTTCAGGATAAATCTGTCTGAGACACTGAGTAAGTGAATATAACAGCATCTACAATAGCTGGATCATTCTATCAATAGATATGAAAACCAAATTATGTATCACTTCTTAAACAATGTTAGTTTTTGTGACCTGCAGTACAGAATAACCTTTTTACAGACATTACTGTTTAATTCATGTGTTCCTTGTATTACTGAGCACGGTCTCTCATATACAGTTGGTCTCAATGCATACATGCTGACTCTAGCTAAATATATCAGAATCATGACATAGCATCTTTTAAAAAGTTGAACACACTTTCACACTGAATGAACTTTCAACTGACCTATGTCTATACTCATTTTTTAGGGCTGTATGTTTTTAAATTAATAAGCCATTAACTTCCCCAAATCAACATTTGATTTTTTTTCTTTCACTCCTTCCTTCAATTAGTATATACAGACTGTGTGTTAGAAGCTGTTTATGTACAATTCTAAAAATACAGATGAAGTCATTGTCTAGAGCTTTGCTAACCAAAGTATCAGCAGCATTAGCAACACCTGGAAGCTTGTTAAAAGTATAGACTCTTAGTCTTTAACCAGGCTCTAACTGAGACCTGAATCAGAGCCTGCATTTTAACAAGGTCCCTAGATGGTTCAAAACACATTCAAGAGTAATACTGGGCTGCACATAGAATAACTTACATTTATAAAAATACAGATACTTGCAATATAAGTTGAGCATCTTTTATACATATAAAACCATCATTTTTATGGAGAAATAATCAGCATACATCACTGTATAAGTTTAGGGTGTACAGCATGATCACTTGATTTACATATATTGTGAAATGATTACAACAGGTTCAGCTAACTTTCATATTTTCATATCTACAAAGTAAAAAGAAAAGAAAAAAATCTTCTTGTGATGAGATTTCTTCGGATTTACTGTCTTAAATTTCCTACATATTACACAGCTGTGTTAGCTACAGTCATCGTGTTGTATATTACATCCCTCGAGCTATTTATCTTACAACTGGAAGTGTGTACCCTTAGTCGCCTTCCTCTAACTCTCCCCTGGCCTACTCGCCACCTCTGGTAACTCCAGTCTGATCTTTTTTTCTACAGGCTTGATGTTTTTGTTTGTTTCATTCTCTTAGATCCCACACACAAGTGAGATTATACAGCATTTTTCTTTCTCTGATTTATTTCACTCAGCATAATGCCTTCAAGGTCTATCTGCATTGGCAAAAATGGTAGAATTTCCTCATCTTTTATGGCTGAATAATATTCCATTATAGGAGTGTGTGTGTGTGTGAGTGTGTGCATGCACACACATATACCCACAACTTTTTAACCCATTCATCTATCCTTGCATTCCTCAGTTGTTTTCATGCCTAGGATATTGTAAACAATGCTGCTATGAACATAGCGGGTAAGGTACAGATATCTTTTCAAGTTAGAATTTTCAATATCTTTGAATACATTCTTAGAAGCAGAATTGCTGGATCGTATGGTAATTCTATTTTAAAATTATTTAAGGATCCTCCATCCTGTTTTCCATAGTGGCTGTACCAATTTACAATCCCACCAACAGTGCATGGAGGTTTCCTTCTTTCTTCATCCAAACCTGCATTTGTTATCTCTTATCTTTTGGATGATGACCATTTTAAATAGGCTCGAAATGGATGATACCTCATTGTGGTCTTAACTTGTATTTTCCTAATGATTAGTGATATTGAACATCTTTTCAGGTACCTGTTTGTCTTTTTTATATCTCCTTTAGGTAATATCTATTTAGGTTAGGTTATCCATTTTTTAAGATTGAGTCATGAAATTTTTGCTATTGAGTTATATGAGTTCTTCATATGTTTTACATACTGCCTGAAGTCTCAAGTCAGGCTTATAAAGATAGTCAGGATTGAGTTCTATATTCATTAGTTGAAGCAGCTTCGGGGCTTCCCTGGTGGCTCCAATGGTAAAGCATCTACCTGCAATGTAGGAGACCTGGGTTCAATCCCTGGGTTGGGAAGAACCCCTGGAGAAGGAAATGGCAACCCACTCCAGTACTCCTGCCTGGAAAATTTCATGAATGGAGGAGCCTGGTAGGCTACAGTCCATGGGATTGCAAAGAGTCAGACACGACTGAGCGATCTCACTTCTCTGATTTGATAAGACAGCAGACCAAGACCCAGGGTCTATGCAGCTCATTGTCTAGGGGCCCAAATCATGCTTGAGTATGCACTGAATTCCCTGGTCAGGTGAGTCCACTGATTTTGCTCTACCGACTGGGGAAGCCATAGGCTGTGCTGTATAAGTGCCACTGTATGCAAGGCTTTGAATGGCCTATAAATCTTCCCATGCACTCTGGTTAGGTTCCCTGGCTGGACAGCTTTAAGGCTGTGTTCAACAAAGAGCACAACTACAAATGAGATTTCCTGCCTGAGTGCAGCAGTAGCAGCAGTTCTAGAACCAGGAAAGCTCCATTTGCTGTCTTAAGCTGACCTATACCCCAAGTTCCCTGGCTGAACAGGACCACTGGCTTGGCCTTGCAAACCATTAGCTCTGTCAGCCCTTGTCTCTACTCAAGGGCCAATGGGCCACATTGGAGTTGTCACCAGCCCTTTCAATCAGACAGGGCTAGATGGCACTCTCCACTGTCACAGTGGGTGGGGCAGTGAGTCAGCACCTTGCCTAGACATGGAAAACTGGGCAAAACTCCTCTCTTGAGAGTCTGGATCAGATAAATCTGCACCCAGTCAAGTTCCTTGATCGGAGTACACTGCTGACTTGGTTCTGCAGACAAGCAAATCCACTAGTTGGGGTGACTACATGGCTCTGTCAGCATGAATTTGGTTGGCCAAGATTCCTCTGCTGGTTTCTGCAAGCCCCTCCCCACTTCTCTATTCCAGTCAGATTCCCAGAGACTGGATTCTCAGATCTTCCTATAATCCCCAAGGTGAGAGTAGGGACTCCCAGAAATTGACTTGCAATGCTGGGGGAATCTGGCTGCCCCCCTTGGATTCTCTTTCACCACTGGGGCAAATGGAGGCTCTGAAGACATCTCTCTGCAGATCCTGTGCTAGCCTGTTCTGGGATAGGACAACATAGCCAACATGGAGCTATTTTTTTACCTTTTAATGCAGCCTGTCTTGGTCTCTGAGGTGCATGGGTGTGCTTCAGCTCTACCCGCCATGTTCACTCACATTGAATAAATGTTAGTTTTTCTTCTTGGGAGGGAAGCAAAGTCAGGAAAATCTATATCACCATCATGGTGCCCAAAACTGATAGTGAGCATCTTAACTAACTAAACAAATCCCTGATAATTGAAGAATTATTTTTGAATATCTAGATTAATTTTTGTGATAGTACCATTTAACTTTAAGCATAATACATTTTCATGATGTGGCAACTATAACTCCAAATTATATCTTGTGATAAAGAAACAAAGATCCTAAGATTGTACAAGGTTGTCTGCTTTCCTCCATGTGGGTATACTCTGGGAAGATTATGTCTAGAAATTTTGCTTTATTAAAAAAAAAGTCCTTCATGAATTTTAATGTTGATAAAACCTAGATGAAAGGAAAAAATGAATATTTGCCAGAACCAGAGGCATTAGATCTTCCTCCATCTGAAAGGGCTAAATTAGAGTTGACATTCCATCAGGAGGCAGCCAGATCTGTCATCTGCAAAATGCAGCAGAAGCAGAGAGTTCCACAGAAAGGGGCAGATGAGAGACCTAACTCAACAGGTGAGCCACAGTAGGGACCAAAGCAGGTAACTTGGAATCTGGGAGTGAGGCTAAGTCATAGAAAGGATCGGATTAGGTAAGAAACCAGGAAGCATGACACCAGAAGCCAAAATTAAAAGAAACTCTAGATGGGAACAAACATCAGTTGAAATGCTAGGTGGGGCGTAAAGGACAGGAGAAAATCAGATCAAAGCAGTACAAGGTATCAAAGATATCAGAGCTGTGTTATACTTAATGTGCTAAGCAAAAAATTCCATTTGAGGAAGAAACCTGGGACAGCCTAGCTGGTCCTATGGAATGAACATTTGTTCCTGAGATAGCTAAAGGAGCTATTAAGTCATATTACATTTAAAACAAATGCATTATATTACAAATGTATCTTAATTGAAACATTATAATAGGTGTAATCAGATCAAATGAGGGAAAATGTTCTCTCCTATGCCTTTGGAATGTCTCATGATTTTCTGTGATCAGCACTGGAACAAGATTTTTAGGATACTTGGAGTAGCCAGGGATGACCATTTTTTGTATATTTAAAATTTATGATAGGAAAGTTTCCACAGTGTGTTTCTTATGCGGCATTTCCTGGATTAAAGGTCATGAAATGAAGTCACCAATAAATTAGGGAAAACACGAAAACACCGCTGGGTACTGTGAAAATGGCCTGGGTCCAAGAACAGCATGCAAAAAAGCAAATACTTTGCACTCCTTTAACCCTCCTAAGTTTTCAACACTTATTTATTTATTTTTTTCACTTCTTTTAAGGAAAACCCTTAGATACACACTGTGGCAAGGACTTTTTGTCCCTTGGGTCTCCTGGTTTCCTTATTTAAATGTTGATTTAAGAGCAGGCCAAAGCGGCTAACTATCCATGACAGGTAGAACTCCTTTTCAACAAACTTAATAGGGCACCAACATTGCTACATTACAGCCACACTGCTTTCAGATATAAGGCTGCTGCCCACGTGAACAGATGAGGTGTCAACAGCATTTAAAAAGCATTTTACAAACCTCATTTTCATGAAAGAACAAGCATAGAATTGTGTAACAGCAATGTGTATCTTACACTGGGAAGATAAACATGGCTATTCCTTACACCTTTAGTTGAAACTGTCCAGCCAGACTGTGGACTGTCCCCCAAACATGCTTTTCCCCACCTGTTTTCTGTGTCTCTGACTTTCCTTCTCCATCCAAAGTCTGTTTTTCAAGGTCACTGCAAGTTCTTCTTCCTTTGTAAAATCTTCCCAGATGTGCCCCCCTCCCCTCAACTGGAAGTGACTGCATCCTCTTTCTACCTAGAAAGCCTCATTTACCTCATAGAGAAGTTCATTCATTACATTTATACCCATCATTTTTTCATGTAAAATGGTGGTTTACAATCAGTCTCACACAGTGCCAACAGGAGCATTCCAATACCACTCACTAAGTTACCTAGATCAACCTATCAGAAACCAGTAGGGAACACACACCTTCCTCCTTCCTTCTCCCATGTTAGGGCACTACTCATGGTTACACTTAGCACTAAGCAATCATTACTAGATCCCAGGGTTGGGAAGATCCCCTGGAGGAGGAAATGGCAAGCCACTCCAGTAATCTTTCCTGAAAATCTCATGGACAGAGAAGCCTGGCGGGCTACAGTCCAAAGGGTCGCAGAGGGCTGGACACAACTGAGTGACTAAGCACATAAAAGCACAATCATTACTGGGTAAATAGTAAAACTGGTGAACAGAGGAACTGTAAATGCATGTGCAAGTACAGTGTGTCAAAAGAACAAATTAATTTAAAAGAAACAAAGATTTATGAGCAAATCTGATTTTTAGAACTGCATGCCCAAAAGAAACCCTTCATTCGGTAGTGAAAACTACAAGTGCTCTTGGTTCCATCCCTTAATAATCAAATCCAGATGCAAATGAGATCATTCTGAGAGACTTTTAAAAGTGCCTTGGGGTCCCAGATTACAGGCTTTTTGTATCAAAATCTCTAGGAAAATGAGAGAGAATGGCAAGGTTCTTATCATGAACGTAAATGATGTCACTAGGTTCCCTCTCTAGGACTTGCATCTCTTTGGCTGGTTGCAAAGTAGCTCTTGGCTCTGTCTCTATGGTTGCTGCTATACCAGGCTTCTCATCTTTTGAGTATAAGCCTAGCAAGGAAGAGTCTACATTCCAACATTTCAAGCAAAATGTCTGAGATTCACTTTGATTAGATGAGCCTCAATTTGGTTACCAGTCCCACAGTCCACAGGGTGGCAAAGAGTCAGACACAACTGAGCAACTGAACAACAAAACCAATCCATAGATAGATCTAAGCCAATAATAATAACTAGCGGAGGCAGTAATCTCAGAACCATTCAGACTGAAAATTCAGAACCATGCAGGAAGGGAGATGGAGAAGTGGATGCTTGGGAGGCAAGCAGGAGATATCACTACACATGATTCTCTTCCCTATGCGAAAGTAAGTTACCAGAGGGCAGGGGAATCTGCTTAATCATTCATCCAAGTAGAACTATGGGGTCCTTATTTATGAAAAGATGCTGTAAGAGTATTTATAAAATGACAATATAAATGTCAGTCCTAACTTTTTGTGGTTCTTAACAACTTAAAGTTACCACCTATTACAATGATTTTGAAAGATAGGAAGTTATTTATGTGCATTATCACAGTTTCATCTCACTAAAAGTCTACTAGGCAATGAATGAATGATTAGCTTCCTCATTTCAGTAAATGAGGAAGCTAAAGTCTAAAACAGTTAAATGTTTGGGATGGACATATACACACTATTCTATATAAAATAGATAACTAATAAGAACCTGCTGTGTAGTACAGGGAACTCTAATTAATACTCTGTAATGGCCTATTTTTTGGTAAAAAATATGATTGGGACTTTGAGAGCATTCAGCTTTATTACCACTAGAGATTTGCAAGGTATGAAGATAGCATCAGGAAAATTATCCATAAAAAAAACAGTGGATATATATGTATAGCAGATTCACTGCTGTACACCTGAAACTAACTCAATATTGTCAATCATCTATACTCCAAAAATTTTTTTTAATATAAAAGATTAAATGTTTGCCTAAGTTTACACTTTTATTTAGCTGAGATTAGAATCCCAGTCATCTGATTCTTACTCTAATGATATTCCCATCTAATCCCTCTGACTTTTCACATTTGAATATGATAGTAATAGTAAAACCTTTCAGCCATATGATGGGATTTTTATATAAACTAGTTTCCATAACAGCTAAGGCAAAGTAGAATTTTATCTGGAGTCTATCTTCCCCAGAGCTTTGCATAAAAAAATTGTCCACCTGCCTCATGCAAAGTGGAGAGCCAGTTTTAAAAATAAAACTTAAAAATGATAACTGCTTGAATCCACACTCTATGTCTTTTTCTTTGTGCCTTGTGGTGAGATGCTAAAGCAGGGTTGGAGAATTATTTAGTGTCTTTAAGACATCATCCAGAACAAGAGCTTTATCACTGACAACAAGCCAAAGGAAATCTAGAAGAGACAGCAAGAAAATCACTTGGTAAAATCTATCTTATCTTCCCCACCTGACCTTGACTCTTATCTTTGGTATGCAGCTATATTCTCTAGCATCTAACACAGCAATGCAGTCCGGACTTTGTATTTCTATAGTCTTTTTAAATGACTTTTGTTACTCCCTGTGGAATGCTGTTACTGACCCTGGTCATTCTTTATGCTTCCCTCCCCTGAAGCCTCCAAGGTCTTGGAAACAATTTGCCTCTTGGCTTTATGTTCCTGTTACTAACGTGGCATGCTTGCCCACTGAACTTGATATCTGACTACCATGTTGTGCCAGTATCTGGCCAAAGCTATTACTGACTTGAGTTTTAATCTGGAAAATGCAAATATGCCTCTCATTCATTTGTTTGAGACAACAGGCAACCTGTGAAGAGATAAAGAACAACCTGAGACAACCTGAACAAACTGAGACAAAGAACAAAACTTAATCTACATGCCTGTTGCTGTTAAGTCGCTTCAGTCGTGTCCGACTCTGTGCGACCCCGTAGACGGCAGCCCACCAGGCTCCCCCGTCCCTGGGATTCTCCAGGCAAGGACACTAGAGTGGGTTACCATTTCCTTCTCCAATGCAGGAAAGTGAAAAGTAAAAGTGAAGTCGCTCAGTCAGGTCCGACTCTTTGTGACCGCATGGACTGCAGCCTACCAGGCTCCTCCATCCATGGGATTTTCTAGGCAAGAATACTGGAGTGGGTTGCCATTGCCTTCTCCGAATCTATATGCCTAGGCACTTGCAAAAATATCTAGGTTCGCTTTCTTAATGCTGTCTTCATACCTTGTAAATCTCTAATGGTAATATTTGCTTAGAAACAAAAATGCATGCTCTCAAAAGTCCAGTCCTATGTTCATTTCCAGCAGAACACTGTTATGTAATGTGTGATCTAGGATATTAATGAAGCAACTGGATAGGAGCTATACTTTTCACACAATATAGTGAAGGCAGAATCCATTTACAGCCACTACTTCTGCAAAGAGCCAAACTAATATCAGATCTTAGATCCATAATCACTACAAAGCCTGTAGCTTGTAAATTATCATAAGCATCCTGAAGCTTCCATGTGATGCTGTCAGAGACAGTGGAGGTGTTAGTTGTTTCCTTTGACCAAATCCTATGTGTCTTCAGACATGAGATATTGGAGTTATCATTCTTAATCAAAGAACCACTAGAAAGCAAGCTTATGGTCAGCGAGAGAGAGAGAAAATAAATTGGTTTCTTGTGCCTTATAAAAAAGTGTATCTTAAGCTTTCAAACCACAGTTTGAAAGATGGTAGCTCATCTGATTGAAATCCCAAAAGTGACTGTTTATAAGAATGAGAAATCCTCAGGGCTAGATGAGGAAATTTGTTCCTTTCATGCTGCAGAATGTTTAATATCACCTGCTCTATTGTGTATGCATGTGTGCGTACTCAATTGTGTTCGACTCTGTGACCCCTGGACTGTAGCCCACCAGGCTCCTCTGTCTATGGGATTTTCTAGGCAGGAATACTGGAGTGGGTTTCCATTTCTTCCTGCAGGGGAACTTTCTGACCCAGGGATTGAACCCGTGTCTCCTGCCTTGGTAGGAGGATTGTTTATTGCTGAGCCAGCAGGGAAGCCCTGCTCTACTGTAGAATTTGTTAAAAGACATTTGTGAGAAATATAGAAAATTTGACTATAATTTTTGGAAGGTCATAAGTCATACTGTGAGGGAGCTCAATTTTAAATTTTATGAAATGTGGTACAGCCAAGATGGCTGGGTAGGAAGACCCTGAACTCACCTCCTGCCACTGACACAGCAAAATTACAATTTTCAGAGCAACTATCTATGAGAATGACTGAAAACTACTACTAGAGATTTTCCACATCTAAAAACATGAAGAAGGAATGAGATGGATAGGAGAGGTAGAGACACAGAACAACCAGGACTCACAACTCAGGCTGGTGACACACAAATGGGAGGAATGCCACAATTGCAGAGGTCCTCCCCGAAGAGTGAGCTGTCAGAGCCCCACAGCGGCCGCCCCATCCTAGGGGTCTCGCACTGGGAAGATGTGTCCCAAGAGTATCTGGCTTAGAAAACCAACAGAGCTTACATTCAGCATGGCTGGAGTATTATGAGAAATGAAAACTCTGATGTTAAAGAATGTGAACAAAATCTCACACATTCTATCTCCAAGTCCAGAGTTTGAAAGAAGCCTGGGTTAGACCCACTTGCTGATCTTGGAGAAGCTGTCTAAGAGGCAGGAGGCAATCTAGAAGCTCCCTGCGGATGGAGACATTGGTGAGACTCATTTTGGGAGCTCTTTCTACTGTAGAGATAATGACACTGTCAAACACCATTTGGAAAACTCCCTCCAGCCAATATATTAGCATCAGAGGCTTATCCACCCACCAACTGGCCAGACCAACCTCTCCATTCTCCGGGCCCCACACATATAGCTTTGTAGGGACCCAGCCCAGACTACCAGCAGACCAACCAATACCAGCCCTTTGGGCCCATGATCTCTTGGCCCATATAGCCAGCCATGTGGGTATCTGCCTTCCCCAACTCAGCAGGCTCATAGCTATCACACAAGGCAAGGTCTCACAGCCAATGGGGTAGGGTCCAGCCCTACCCACCAGTGCATGCACGGTAGTCAGCACCTGCACAGCTGAAGGGGGCAGGAAGCCCACAAAGCTATATATACTACAGCATATAGTTCTGATGATCAGAGGGGAGAATACAGCTGGGCTCATGGGATGGCTTCCGCTGAAGGCCACATCTCCGGATGGAAAAATATAATTGACCTGCCTGGTACGTAAAAATAGACACAGAAAATTAGCCACAACAAAGAAACAGAGAAATGAATGGACAAGACAAAACCGTCAATAAAAGAACTAAACAAAGTGGAGATAAGCAATCTTCCCAATGAAGAGTTCAAGGTAATGATCACAAAGAGTTCAACAAATTTGGGAGGAGGATGAATAAACACAGTGAGAATTTAAACAAAAGTTGGAAAAGGATAAGAACTAAATAGAGCTGCAGAATACAATAACCATAATAAAAAATACACTAGAAAAGAATCAACAGATTAGATGGTGCAGAGGAATGAACCAGTGATCTGGAAGATGGAGTAGGGGAAATTACTCAAGCAGAACAGAAAAAGAAACAGAATTTTTAGACAGGAAGGTAGTTTAAGAGACACTTGGGATTACATCATGCATACTAACATTCACACTATAGAGATCCCAGAAGGAGAAGAGGTAGAAAAAAGAACAGAGAACTTATTTGGAAAAAATAATAGCTGAAAAGTTCCCTAATGTGGGGAAGGAAACAGACATCCAGGTTCAGGGAAGATATAGAACCATAAACAAGATGATCTGAGAGTATCTACATCAAGATACGTTATAGTTAAGATGGCAAAAAATTGTAAAATGATCTGACCTGTCTCCTCAGGCAAGGGAAACAAAAGCAAAAATAAACAAATGGAACTATATCAAACACAAAAGCTTTTGCATAATAAAGGAAACTAGCAATAAAATGGAAAGCTAGCCTAATGAATGGAGAAGATATTTGCAAATCATATATCTGATAAGTGATTAATATGAAAAATATGCAAAGAACTCATACAGTTCAACATCAAAAACCAAACAACTCAATTAATAAATGGAAAGAATCAAATAGACATTTTTCCGGAGAGGGCATACAGATGCCCAACTGGTATGTGAAAAGATGCTCAACATCACTAGTAATCAGGGAAATGCAAATCAAAACCACAAAGAGATGCCACTTCACACCTGTCAGAATGTCTATTATCAAAAGGCAGCATGTATTGGCAAGGATGTGGAGAAAAGGGAACCCTCATGCACTGCTGGTGGGCACTGGGACAGCCACTATGGAAAACAGTATGGAGATTACTCAAAAAATTAAAAATATTGCTAACATACAATCCAGCCCTTTCATTTTTGTGTATCTACCCAAAGTAAACAAAAACACATTTGAAAAGATTCATGTACCCCAATATCCATTGGGGTACATATTTATGTACCCCAATATCCCCAATAGCTATATCTTGGCTATTGTGAATAGTACTGAGAACAAATGGGTTGTTGCCAGAGGGGGGTGGTGTACAATAGGTGAAAGGAATATCAAAGGTACTAATCTCCCATTTTAAAATAAATAATCCATGTAGATATAATATACAACATAAGGAATATGATCGGTAATATTGTAATAACTTTATAGGGGGACAGATGGTTTCAAGACTTATCATAGTGTAGTGAGCATTTATATTATTTGCAAATGTCACATCATGAATGTAGCACACCTGAAACCAAGATAATGTATGGCAAGTGCATGTCAACAAAAAATCAAAGAAAAACAATTTTATGAAATGTGATGACTCTCATGAACAATTTTTTTCTTTCTTTGAAAGCTGCAAATAGATACCTTTTTCATCTGAAAGTTGATGCTCAAAGTTAAGTGATGATTTATTTTAAAGGTACTCCTCTTTGGTGCTTGATCCTCATTCCCTTCCATAAGGGACAAGCTTGGTTCTGATAATAAGTAAGGAAGACTATTTGGGTCTCTCCTGAGGCATCATATACCTGGTACCCAAGGCGCAGAGAAACCTCTTCTCGATAATTGAATGTGGGAAGCAAAGGACACTGACTAATAGCTCTGATCCCTGACTGCCCTTATTTCCACACTAACTACTGGTACTCAAAACCCAGTACATTTCAGATTTATATAGTGGCTCATTAAACACACACACACACACACACACACACACACACACACATACATGCCAGGTCACATCCCAGAAGCAAGCCTGACTGAGTAAGCCTGAGACGGTCTTGAGCATCTGTATTTTAACAAGCTCACAGATCACTCTGATGCACACTAATGTTAAACTATGCTCTAGGCTCCACTTACTCAGACCTCCTTAAGGTGGATACACTATACAATCCTTTCATCAAATTGGTTTCTCCTATAAATAGACATTTTCTGAAACTGGAGATGAACAAGCCTCCCAGGAAAGCTGTTTATTAAATACAAGCTCTACCTGAGGTAAACTCCACCTTAATCACTGCAACAGCAACCCACTGCAAGAAGACAAAGGAGAACGAAGTGCTAAACAGGAAGAAAATCCAACACAAATACTGAATGACAATGACCACATCTCTTAAGCCCTTAGCCCAAACTGACAGAAATTTCATTTACTGAGACTGTCTTGGTATTATACTGTTGACCACAGAAGTATCAGGAAAGCCTATTTCTGCATTTGTTCTGGGAAAAGCCTATTCATTGCATTTTTGTCACTCCGAGAGGTCTCATATATGACCAAAATTGCTATACTAAATGGATATACAGGAGTTGTTGCTTTTAACTACGCTGCTGTCAAGATTCCCTGCAGAGAAATCTATTTTAGTTGATGCCTATGGTAACATTATGCTGCTCCATCTGTAACCTAGCCCATGACCTTGTAAATATTTCTCTACAGACGGTGCATATGTTTCTGGTAATCGCAACAGGGGACCTTTGTTACTGTATCTTTTAGTCTCAAATATTAAATTGTCCTGTATCGTATGGTTAATAATTCTTAGTTTTCATTAACTGGCTGTTAGTCCTATGCTAATGAGAAATGCATTTGTCAAGTTTGGGGTGTGTAAACCAGGTATATATGTTTCTAGAATACAGACTAGAATAGTCCCTGATGATATGGGGCCTTCTGAGTGGGAAGAGGTTTCCAGGGAATTGAAATATGTTGTAACAGCTGCTTTCAAGTATTTCATGATGTACTCCAGCATTGCTGAGGCAACTTGATAAAACTCAATTAGCTTTAGAGTCTGCCTGTGAGTGGAGCATGGCTTTATCAGCTCTGACCAACCTAAATCACCACATATTAATCTCTGCCAAAATGTATGCTCTTATTTTGTAATCAAATGGTTTATCAACTGATAAATATCTTCTGTGTAACATATGTGTTGCTTATTTTTCTGGACAAAAGTAATATGTGTATTGATGCATTGTTTACTGTAGTTTATGAATGGTGTCTGAGTCATTGTAAGAGAAGTATAATAAAAAATCACTGGGAAGGGGGTGGTCCCAAGATGGCAGAGGAATAGGACGAGGAGATCACTTTCTCCCCCACAAATTTATCAAAAGATCATTTGAATGCTGAGCAACTTCCACAAAACAACTTCTGAACACTGGCAGAAGATACCAGTCACCCAGAAAGGCAGCCCAGTCTCTTCAAAAGGAGGTAGGACAAAATATAAAAGACAAAAAGAGAGACAAAGAGTTAGGGACAAAGACCTGTCCTGGGGAGGGAGTTGTGAAGGAGGAGAAGTTTCCAAACAGTAGGAAACCCTCTCATAGGCAGGTCCATGGGGAGTTTTGGAATCTCAGAAGGCAACATAACTGGGAGGGAAAAAAACCCCCCATAGAATAGGCACCTAACCGCAACTGCCAGCGAAGTAGCCCAGACACTCGCATCTGTCACCAGCGAGCCAGGGCTGGACAGGGAGGTGTGGGCGGCATCATCCATCCTTAGGGTAAGGACCGGGCCTGAATGCCCTGAGGACAATCTGAGGGAGCTAATGTGAGATAGCAACCCAAACTGTGGGATTGCCAGAGTGGGGAAAAAAAAAAAGAGAGAGAGAACTTTCCCACAAAAGGCTCTAACTCTCAGCCTGGCCCGCTCACAGAACAAGGATTGAGCGAATACCAAAGGAGAGCTAGCTGACTGCATACAGGCACCTCTCCCCCGCCAGAGGCAGAGAGGCAGGCATGCAACAGCCAGAGCCAGAAGGTAAGGGGCTGCTGTATTCTCAGCCCCAGAGACCAGCATCCTCCACCAAACTGTGAACAGGCTCCCAGTTGCTAACCACATCTTCCCAGGATGCTGGATGGCTGACATCTGCCAGGAGGGTCACAACCTGAGATCAGCTCCCCAGAGTAGACACACAGCACACCTGAGATGGTGTTCTCGTGGCCCACCCGGGAAACTGAGTGGCCTGGACCGGGGATGGGGGGTGATTAAGATGCTCAGCCCATCTGGGACAGTGTGCTCACAAAGCTATGGTCACCTGAGCTGCTCCCACCTGGGAAATGCACAAAACACAGGCCCAACCAAGTCTGTGCCCTTGTGGAGTACCTGAGAGCATGAACCTGAGTGGCTTAGACCTGGGCCCACTTTGGACAATGCCCTGCAGAGCACCCTGGAGCCCAAGCAGTGTAGACCCAGAAAGCAGACGCCGCTGTGAGCTGGGGCAAACCCAGTGTGGTCCATATACTGTGAGCACTCCCCACACACGCCAGTGATATTTCTTTGCAGTGTTCCTCCCCCCTCTCACAACACAACTGAGCAAGTAAGCCTGAGTAAGTGACCACCTTCTCCCCCTTGTGTCAGGGTGGAAATTAGACACTGAAGAGACTTGCAAATAGAGAAAGCCAAAATAAACCAAGAAGAGGGAAATGCTCTGGAAGGGAAAGGCACAACAGATTAAAACCCTGTAGTTAACATTGACTAAGCATTGGAGGGGGCCTATAGACCTTGAGAACAAGGACAAGCTGGAACAAGGAACTATCTGAAACTGAACTGGCCCCACACTGTCCACAACAGCTTCAGAGAAATTCCTAGACATATTTTTACTATTATCATTTTTTAATTTTTTTTAAATTTAAGTTCTTTATTACTCCTTTAATTTTCATTTTTATAACCTACTATTACCTTGCAAAAAAAGACCCTATTGTAAACCAAATTATATATATATATATATATATATATATATATATATATATATAATAATTTTGTGATTGATTTTGCTTTGCATTTTTAATATTGTATTTTTGAGAGTCTAACCTCTACTCTAGATTTTTAATCTTTGCTTTTTGGTATTTGTTATCTATTTGTACCTTTAAGAATCTAATCTTCAGTATCCATTTTCAATTAGGGGTGTGATTACTGGCTTGATTACTCTCTCCCCTTTGACTCTCCCTTTTGTCCCCCAGGTCACCTCTATCTCCTCTGTCCCCCCTTCTCTTGTCTACTTAACTCTGTGAATCTCTCTGAGTGTTCCAGGCTGTGGAGAACACTTAGGTAACTGATTACTCGCTAGACTGGTCTCTCCCCTTTTGACTCCCCTTCTTCTCCTCCTGGTCACCTCTATCTCCCTCCTCCCTCTTCTCTTCTCCATGTAACTCTGTGAACCTCCCTGAGTGTCCCTTGCTCTGGAGAATCATTTCACCATTAACCTAGATGTTTAATTATTTGTGCTGTATGGATGGAGAAGTCTTGAGCCTACTGTAAGAATAAGACTGAAAGCCAGAGGCAGGAGGCTTAACTATAAAACCTGAGAACATCAGAGAACTCCTGATTCCAGGGAACACTAATAGACAAGAGCTCATCCAAAAGCCTCCATACCTACACTGAAACCAAGCTCCACCCAAGAGCCAACAAGTTTCAGAACAAGACATATCATGCTAATTCTCCAGCAAAGCAGGAACAAAACCTGGGCATTAAAAGACAAGCTGCCCAAAGCCATACCAAACCTACAGACACCCCAAAACTCACTACTGGATACTTCATTGAACTTCAGAGAGAAGAGATCCAGCTCCACCCACTAGAACACAGATACAAGCTCCCCTAACCAGGAAACCTTGACAAACCACTAGTCCAACCCTATCAACAGGGAGCAGGCTCCACAATAAAGAGGAAGCACAAACTTCCAGACTACAGAAAGGGCACCCCAAACACAATGGGCAATCTAAACAAAATGAAAAGGCAGAAAAATATTCAGTAGGTAAAGGAACAAGATAAAAATGCCCACCAAACTAAACAAAAGAGAAGGAGATAGGGAGTCTACCTGAAAAAGAATTCAGAATAATGATAGTAAAGATGATCCAAAATCTTGAAAACAAAATGGAGTTACAGATAAATAGATTAGAGACAAGGATTGAGAAGATGCAAGACATGTTTAACAAAGACCTAGAAGAAATAAAGAGTCAATCAATAATGAATAATGCAATAACTGAGATCAAAAGCACTCTGAAGCAACCAACAGTAGAATAACTGAGGCAGAAGATAGGATAAGTGAGGTGGAAGATAGAATGGTGGAAATAAATAAAGTAGAGAGGAAAAAGGAAAAAGAATTAAAAGAAATGAGGAAATCTCAGAGACCTCTGGGACAATGTTAAACACTCCAACATTCGAATCATAGGAGTTCCAGAAGAAGAAGACAAAAAGAAAGGGCCTGAAAAAATACTTGAGGAGATAATAGTTGAAAAATTCCCCAAAATGGGGGTGTAAATAACCACCCAAGTCCAAGAAACCCAGAGAGTCCCTAACAGATAAACCCAAGGCAAAACACCCCAAGATACATATTAATCAAACTAATGAAGATAAAACACAAAGAACAAACATTAAAATCAGCAAGGGAAAAGCAACAAACAAGTGGAACCCCATCAGGATAACAGCTGATCTTTCAATAGAAACTCTTCAGGCCAGATGGGAATGGCAGGACATACTTAAAGTAATGAAAGAGAAAAACCTACAACACAGATTACTATACTCAACAAGGAGCTCATTCAGATATGAAGGAGAAATCAAAAGCTTTACAGACTAGCAAAAGCTGAGAGATTTCAGCACCACCAAACCAGCTCTTCAACAAATGCTAAAAGATCTTCTCTAGATAGGAAACACAGGAAAGGTGTATAAACTCAAACTCAAAACAACAAAGTAAATGGCAACGTGATCATACTTATCAATAATTACCTTAAATGTAAACGGGTTGAATGCCCCCAAACAAATACAAAGACTGGCTGAAAGATACAAAAATAAGACCCCTATATATGCTGTCTACAAGAGACCCACCTCAAGCCAAGGGACACATACAGACTGAAAGTGAAGGTCTGGGAAAATATATTTAATGCAAATGAAGACCAAAAGAAAGCAGGAGTAGCAATACTCATATCAGATAAAATAGACTTTGAAATAAAGGCCATGAAAGAGACAAAAAAGGACACTACATAATAATCAAAGGATCAATTCAAGAAGAAGATACAACAATTATTAATATATATGCACCCAACATAGGGGCACCTCAATATGCAAGACAAATGCTAACAAGTATGAAAGGGGAAATTAACAGAAACACAATAATAGTGGGAGACTTTAATACCCACTCACACCCATGGATAGATCAACCAAACAGAAAATTAGCAAGGAAACACAAACTTTAAATGATACAATGGACCAGTTAGACCCAACTGATATCTATAGGACATTTCACCCCAAAACAATGAATTTCACCTTTTTCTCAAGTGCACACAAAACATTCTACAGGATAGATCACATCCTGGGCCATAAATCTAGCCTTAATAAATTCAAAGAAATTGAAATTATTTCAAGCATCTTTTCAGATCACAATGTGGTAAGATTAGATATCAACTACAGGAAAAAAACTATTAAAAACACAAACATACGGAGGAAAAATAAAACACTTCTGAATAACCAACAAAATCATGGAAGAAATCAAAATATGCATAAAAACAAATGAAAATGAAAACACAATAACCTAAAACTTATGGGATTCAGTAAAAGCAGTGCTAAGGGGAAGGTTCATAGCAATACAAGCTTACCTCAAGAAACAAGAGAAAAATCAATAAATAACTTTACACCTAAAGCAACTAGAAAAAGAAGAAATGAAGAACTCCAGGGTTAGTAGAAGGAAAGAAATCATAAAAATTAGAGCAGAAATAAATGAAAAAGAGACAAAGACTATAGCAAAAAGCAACAAAACTAAAAGCTGGTTCTTTGAGAAGATAAACAAAATAGACAAACCATTAGCCACTCATCAAGAAAAAACAGGAGACGAAACAAATCAACAAAATTAGAAATGAAAATGGAGAAATCACAACAGACAACACAAAATACAAAGGATCATAAGAGACTACTATCAGCAACTATATGCCAATAAAGTGGACAACTTGGAAGAAATGGACAAATTCTTAGAAAAATTTAACTTTCCAAAACTGAACCAGAAAGAAATAGAAAATCTTAACAGACCTATCACAAGCACACAAATAGAAACTGTAACCAAAATCTTCCAACAAACAAAAGCCCAGGAGGAGCCAGCTTCACAGGTGCATTCTACAAAAAATTTAGAGAAGAGCTAACACCTATCCTACTCAAACTCTTCCAGAAAGTTGCAGGGGAAGGTAAAAATCCCAAAATCATTCTATGAAGCCACCATCACCCTAATACCAAAACCAGACAAAGATACCACACAAAAAAAGAAAACTACAGGCCAATATCTCTGATGAACATAGATGCAAAAATCCTCAACAAAATTCTAGCAAACAGAATCAAACAGCATATTAAAAAGATCATACATCATGGCCAAGTGGGCTTTATCCCAGGGATGCAAGGATTCTTCAGTGTTCACAAATCAATCAATGTGAAACACCACATTAACAAATTGAAGGATAAAAACCATATGATTATCTCAATAAATGCAGAGAAAGCCTTTGATAAAATTCAACACCCATTTATGATAAAAACTCTCCAGAAAGCAGGCATAGAAGGAACATATCTCAACACAATAAAAGCCATATATGATAAACCCACAGCAAACATTATCCTCAATGAAGAAAAATTGAAAGCATTTCCCCTGAAGTCAGGAACAAGACAAAGGTGCCCACCTTCACACTACTATTCAACATATTTTTTGGAAGTTTTAGTCACAGCAATCAGAGAAGTAAAATAAATAAAAAGAATCCAGATTGGAAACAAAGAAGTAAAACTCTCACTGTTTGAAGATGACAAAGATCCTCTACAAAGAAAACCCTAAAGATACCACTAGAAAATTACTAGAGCTAATCAATGAATATAGTAAACTTGCAGGATATAAAATTAATACAAAGAAATCCCTTGCATTCCTATACACTAACAATGAAAACAGAAAGAGAAATTAAGGAAATAATCCTATTCAAAATTGCGATAAAGAATAAAATACTTAGGAATAAATTTACCTAAAGAAACAAAATACCTATATAGAAAACTATAAAACATTGATGAAAGAAATCAAAGAGGACACAAATAGATGGAGAAATATACCATGTTCATGGATCGGAAGAATCAATATAGTGAAAATGAGTATACTACCCTAAGCAATCTATGCTGCTGCTGCTGCTAAGTCACTTCAGTCATGTCCAACTCTGTGCGACCCCATAGACGGCAGCCCACCAGGCTCTGCCATCCCTGGGATTCTCCAGGCAAGAACACTGGAGTGGGTTGCCATTTCCTTCTCCAATGCATGAAAGTGAAGTTGCTCAGTCGTGTCCGACTCTTAGTGACCCCATGGACGGGCAGCCTACCAGGCTCCTCCATCCATGGGATTTTCCAGGCAAGAGTACTGGAGTGGGTCGCCATAGACTCAATGCAATCCCTATCAAGCTACCAAAGGCATTTTTCACAGAGCTAGAACAAATAATTTCACAATTTGTATGGAAATACAAAGAACCTCGAATAGCTAAAGCAATCTTGGGAAAGAAGAATGGAACTGGAGGAATCAACCTGCCTGACTTCAGACTATACTACAAAGCCACAGTCATCAAGACAGTATGGTACTGGCACAAACAGAAAGATAGATCAATGGAACAAAATAGAAAGCCCAGAGATAAATCCACACACCCATGGACACCTTAAATTGACAAAGGAGGCAAAAATCTACAATGAAGAAAAGACAATCTGTTTAACAAGTGATGCTGGGAAAACTGGTCAACCACCTGTAAAAGAATGAAACTAGAACACTTTCTAATACCATACACAAAAATAAACTCAAAATGGATTAAAGATCTAAATGTTAGACCAGAAACTACAAAATTCCTAGAGGAAAACACAGGCAAAACACTCTCTGACATAAATCAGAGCAAGATCCTCTATGCCCCACCTCCCAGATAATGGAGATAAAAGCAAAAATAAAAATATTGGACCTCATTAAACTTAAAAGCTTTTGCAGAATGAAGAAAACTATAGGCAAGGTGAAAAGACAGCTTTCAGAGTGGGAGAAAATAATAGCAAACGAAGCAACTGACAAAGAATTAATCTCAAAAATATACAAACAGCTCATGCAGCTCAATACCAGAAAAATAAATGACACCAAACAAAAAATGGGCCAAAGAACTAAACAGACATTTCCCCTAAGATGACCTACAGATGGCTAACAAACACATGAAAAAATGCTCAACATCATTCATTGTTAGAAAAACGCAAATCAAAACCACAATGAAATACCATCTCATGCCGATCAGAATGGCTGCTGTCAAAAAGTCTACAAACAATAAATGCTGGAGAGGATGTGGTGAAAAGGGAACCCTCTTACACTGTTGGTGGTAATGCAAACTAGTACAGCCACTATGGAGAACAGTGTGTGGAGATTCCTTAAAAAACTGAAAATAGATCTGCCATACAACCCAGAAATCCCACTGCTGGGCATACACACTGTGGAAACCAGAATTGAAAGAAACATGTGTACCACAATGTCCATTGCAGCACTGTTTACAATAGCTAGGACATGAAAGCAACCTAGATGTCCATTGCCAGATGAATGGATAAGGAAGTTATGGTACATATACACAATGGAATATTACTCAGCTATTAAAAAGAGTGCATTTGAATCAGTTCTAATGAGGTGGATGAAACTGGAGCCTATTAAGTGAAGTCAGTCAGTCAGTCAGAAAGAAAAACACCGATACAGTATATTAATGCATATATATGGAATTTAGAAAGATGTTAACAACGACTCTATATGTGAGACAGCAAAAGAGACACAGATATAAAGAACAGGCTTTTGGAATCTGTGGGAGAAGGCAAGGGTGGGATGATTTGAGAGAATAGCATTGAAATATGTTTATTACCATATGTGAAATAGATCACCAGTCTAAGTTTGATGCATGAAACTGGGCACTCAAAGCCAGTGAACTGGGATGACCCTGAGGGATGGGATGGGGAGGGAGGATGTACACCCATGGGGTGTACATGGGGGATGTATATCCATGGCTGATTCATGTCAATGTATGGCAAAAACCACCACAATATTGTAAAGTAATTAGCCTCCAATTAAAATAAATTAATTAATTTAAAAAATAATCACTGGTAACTCTTGCAAGGGTAAAGACAATTTTAATTCATGATGAGTACCCCTTTAGCTTCTTCAGCATCTTTTTCTTTCCATGGACAAAGTAATAGGAATTTATTTTTTCTTTTTGAAAACCATTGCACACGCTAATTTCTCTTAAACATATTTTCTTCCCTTCTTGGCAGCCCTAATCAATGACTACTTCTTTTAACTCATGGTGTAACCTTGATGTCATCACCATTGTTCTTCATCTTCCAAGATCACTGTCTCTTGTTGGATTTTTTAAAGTAACCTTGTTATTATTTCCCAAATTATTTTTCCTCAAGTCAACACTATATTCTATCATGCTTTTCACATTAAATTCACTACAGACCTAAGATGAGAGTTATCTATTGCTGTGTAAAAAAAATCATTCTAAAACGTGGTAGCTTAAAACAACAATATATGCTTACTATCACACATAATTTCCATGTTTCAGGAAGCACCTTACCTACCTGGGGTTCTGGCCCAGAGTCTCTCGTGAAGTTATAGTCAAGATGCAACTGTAGCTGCATCAGGAAGAAGAAAGATCTTCCAAGTTGGTTTGCTCTCATGGTTAGCAGGCTGATGTTGGCTATTGGCAGGAGGATAACTCCTCACCACACAAATCTATCCATAGGGCTCCTGAGTGCCCTCATGATACCATGGGTGGTTTCACTAAGAATAAGTCATACAAGACTGGGCAAGGTGGAAGCCACATATCTTTTGTGACCTACATTAGAAGTCATACATCTTCAGTTCTGCAATATCACAATGGTTCAGTTCAGTTCAGTTCAGTTCAGTCGCTCAGTCGTGTCTGACTCTTTGTGACCCCATGAATCGCAGCATGCCAGGCCTCCCTGTCCATCACCAACTCCCGGAGTTCACCCAAACTCATGTGCATCGAGTCGGTGATGCCATCCAGCCATCTCATCCTCTGTCATCCCCTTTTCCTCCTGACCCCAACCCCTCCCAGCATCAGGGTCTTTTCCAATGAGTCAACTCTTCGCGTGTGATGGTCATAGTATTGGAGTTTCAGCTTTAGCATCAGTCCTTCCAATGAACACCCAGGGCTGATCTCCATTAGAATGGACTGGTTGGATCTCCTTGCAGTCCAAGGGACTCTCAAGAGTCTTCTCCAACACCACAGTTCAAAAGCATCAATTCTTCAGAGCTCAGCTTTCTTCACAGTCCAACTCCCACATCCATACATGACCACTGGAAAAACATTAGCCTTGACTAGACAGACCTTTGCTGGCAAAGTAATGTCTCTGATTTTCAATATGCTATCTAGGTTGGTCATAACTTTCCTTCCAAGGAGTAAGCATCTTTTAATTTCATGGCTTTAATCACCATCTGCAGTGATTTTGGAGCCCAAAAAAATGAAGTCTGACACTGTTTCCACTGTTCCCCATCTATTTCCCATGAAGTGATGGGACTGGATGCCATGATCTTCGTTTTCTGAATGTTGAGCTTTAAGCCAACTTTTTCACTCTCCTCTTTCACTTTCATCAAGAGGCTTTTTAGTTTCTCTTCACTTTCTGCCATAAGGGTGGTGTCATCTGCATATCTGAGGTTATTGATATTTCTCCCGGCAATCACATTGGTAACATAGGTCAATACGGGAGGGAAGGAAACAAAGGCACAGATACCAGGAATGGGAAAAAAATATAATTCCCATAAAGGGAGTTTTCATAGCCACCCAATGCCCAAAGTTATTCATGTCCAAAACTATGGTGAGAAGATTATAGTCCTTTCAGGAGGGCTGAGTTCAAAGGGAAATTGTTAGGAACTACGATTAGGTATCATAAGCACAAAGTTATGACCATCACAGGGGACACACAGGTAGGTACAGCAAATGGCCATCATGTCAATATCAGCCAGAACAGAAAGAACTCGAGATCTCTGAGGTTACACCTGTGGTCACACTATCCGCAGAGGCTTTCTTTAGAAGATTTCCAAGGGAAGTAGGATGCAAAGAGCAGTACAAGATAGAAGTCTAGACCGTTAAGAAAACCAATCCAAGCAAAGATTAATGTAGAGCTCTAGATAAATGCCTAAAATATTTCATAACTAGAGAGAGAGATATATCTCCCATTTGGAAATCATATGCAGAGCACAAGAGTATGAACTGCAGAGACAAAAAAGATGAAATAAAAAAAGGGTTTCAGTAAGAGTAAAAGCAGATGCTATAGTTAAGATCTTCAGCTTAATAAACTGGGAATCAGACTTCAGGAAGTAGACGGGTACCTACAGAGGCTGGAAATCATATTTCAAACACATGATGTAATCGAAGATGCCTTTTTGGTTCAGTTGACCTGTATTGATTACCACTGCACACCAAGTGTTGTAAAGTAAAGCAAGAACCTCATGGAAAAAATCACATTGAAAATAAGAACTGGAGCCAGGACGTCTCTACTTCTCATCAGTGACGGTAGGAAAATGTACTAATCTCTGGTAAAAGGAGAAAGCAAATTAATAAGAATTACACCATGTATCCACATTTTAGTTATGTTATTTAAAGTGCTTGGGCCAAATGTGGAGGTAAGGCACCACAGAATATACTTATTTGCAATTTCAAGGGCCGGGAAAATGCTTATTTTGTCTAAAACTGCTCTGATTCTCCTCAGACATCCTCACTGTCTAGGTGGCAGGGAAACCTAGTTCCTTGGAACTAAGAACAAATGTCCAATCTTGTTGATAAATTTGTGCAATAATATAGTCCCTTCTAGGTAAAGATCAGCTTGGGGGACTGTTGCTCAGACTCTCCTAGTTCTTCTCTCTAAGGTAGAGTTTAGGGGTATAGTGCATCTGGGGAGATGGAGGAAAGAGTCTGATGACCAGTGCAGAGTCACTCAGGTTCTCCATGGTTCCAGCATCAGTGTTTGGTGGGTATCAGTGAAGCATGGCTGACTCAGCCATCTCTGAACTTATACCCCACTTCTGTTGGTGACGTCTGCCTCCTCTCATCTGGAATCTACTCTTCCACAGCTCAGTACCCTTGCCCTGCGGATTCAACCTCCCCTTAGCTCCTGCTGATTTTGCCACATGCCCAGTAGGCCTGGCTGGTCTCATACCAACTTCTGAAACAGTGTCACTTTGCTCTTGACCTGCCCATGGCTCTCATCATGCTTAAGCATGACTGGTCCCTTGAACACACAGGCTTCCTAGACGGCGATCAGAAGCAACCTGTGCTCTCCCCACACAGTCCGTTCAGAACTAACTTCTCCCTGTGGAGATAATTTTCCCACTTCTCAAAACCTGAGCAAGTTTCACAGTTTACTATTTACCCTTCAATAATAAAAATTGCTCCAGTCTATTCTAGAACACAAAGTATCATTTCAGGGCTTCCCTAGTGGCTCAGATGGTAAAGAATCCACCTACAACACAGGAAACTCAAGTTCAGTCCCTGGGTTAGGAAGATACCCTGGAGAAGGGAATGACAACCCACTCCAGTATTCCTGCCTGGAGAATCCCATGGACAGTGGGGCCTGGTGGGCTATGGTCCATGGGGTCACAAAGAGTCGGACGCAACTGAGCAACTAACACTTTCACAGTAACTACTGTGTCCGAGACAAGAAGAAAAATATTTAATCTCTAGAATTTATTTAAGGTTGAATTTTTTTTCATCTCCCTCTTTGAGCCTATATTAGGCTATATACCTGTGAAGAGAAAGAGGTACACAGATAGGCATGTTTCCCTATCTTAGCCTTCTTCTTCCTTTCATTTCCTGGGCTGTGGAAGGAAGGAGCGGGAAGGGCAGGACAAATTTACTTGTCTGGCCCTGATGTTCTGTGGCATCAGTTTCCTTCAGCCATAGTAGCTGTTGAAAAACCTCTCACGGGCACTTTTGTCTTCCTCATTCTTCTGCTAGCTTCTCTGAACATAGCCCCTTGGCTCTGGCAAGGGCCTCTCCTGCCATCAGCAACCTCTCCGTGGCTTTCGCATCCAACAGTTCACCTTTGGTTCTTTCTGCTGCAGATGTCATGCCCTCTGGCAGAGGCCCTCCTGGGCATCATCCCTTTTAAAATAGCCCCAGGCCATCAGCTCTACTGCAAGTTCCACATCTGGTTTTAAAGAATAAAGTGCCTTTGATCATCTTTCAGTGGGAGTACAGTCAGTTCCCCGAAGCAACCCTCTCTGCTTGCTAGCCTCTTCAGGCAGCCTCGTAGCATTTTTCAGGCATTAAACATAAATCTACTGTAACCCACAAGCGTCATGGGGGGAAATTTTAAACTGAATTTAGTTGTTCTTTTGTTAACAATAATACTGGCGTTTTAATTTTGAAAGTATTCAAAACCAAACTGGCTCAAACTGAAGCCTCAAACTGCAGTCACTTGTAGCAACCTCCTGACCACTCAGTGGAAGAAAGGCTCCCATCCTGATTGTGGGGGCTGGGGCCGGGAGATGGCTTCCCCAGTTGGAATAAGTTAGCTGGTTCTTTGCTACCCCTATGGTAGCACTTCTCATGATATATAATTGTCTATTTGTGTGTCTGTCTACCTGCTAAACTGCCAGCTCTCTGAGGACAGAAATTTCGCCTGCTTTGTTCACCACTGTTACTGGCAGACAGTACATGCATTCTCAGTGAGGGGTGATATCACCATCAAAAAAAAAAAAAAAAAAAAAAACTCAGTGAATGGTTTGTTGTTGTTTAGTCACTAAGTCAAGTCCAGCTCTTCTGCAACCCCATGGACTGTAGCCCATCAGGCTCCTCTGTCCATGGGATTTCCCAGGCAAGAATATTGGAGAGGGTTACCATTTCCTTCTCCAGGGGATCTTCCTGACCCAGGGATCCAACTCACGTCTCCTGCGTTGCAAGTGGACTCTTCACTATCATAGTAATGGAGTACAATTCGGGGATTGATAATGAGGAAAGGTTGACAAACAATCTAGCACAATATAGACGACAATAAATACGGGCTAACTAAGCTCACAAATAAACGAGTGGCCCTAGCACTTGCTGTCTGTAATTTTCCCTTGTAGCATCTCCTGGCAATGTTTCATGAGGTTAATGTTCATTCATTCACTAGGGCTGGCTCCTACTCCTATATACAGCCATGAATTTGCTGTATATTCTTTCACTAGCATTACACAACGGTGCAATGACCTTTTTAATGTGTTATTCTAGGTAGAGTTACTTCATAACATCTTTTTATGAATATCTCCTAATCTGATGTCTTCATTCTCATGAAAGTAAAGGCTTTCAACTATGTGGGCTTACGGTTATAATAAAGTTTATTATAGCCTGTATCACCCTCTGAAAACAACCAGTTTCACAAATAGACTTGAAAATTTAGATACGGATTTAACTTTTTTCTTTTTTAGCACTGCAAAATAAATCTTTCTGAAAACAGATAGTGCTTAAGCAGTGAACATATATGTATATGTAAGTGAATATATCATAGATTCTTATAAATATTTATTTATAGAATATATAGGTAAAGTTTGGGCTGATATTACACATGGAAATGTATAATTGTTAAAAATAATAGCAGTCACAAAGTGGTATATCAATAATGTTATAGTTTAAATAATATTTAGAGAGTAAAATTATCAATGATTTAATAAAACATTGTATATATAATTATATATTTCTTAAAGTTTAATTTGAACAGAGAGTCCACTGCAAACCAAGCAACTATTAGATATATCTTGTTTCAAAAACAGAGGAAGAGTGGCCAATGATACCAACATTCCAAAAATATAATATTTTTGGAAATGTGATGATGCTTTGTATGAATGATCTTATTTAGTTTGAAATATCACAATCATTTGAGGAAAATATCATTAGCCTCTATTTTATAAGTTGATAAATTTTGCTTCTAAAAAATTACATGATTTTCCTAAGGTAATATTGTAAGTACTAAAGACAGATTAAAATTTTAGCAATTATGAAATTTCTTCTATGCTTTTCTATTTCAGAAATGAATCTTCCAGTTCCTTGCACTGATTTTTTTCCTAAACTGAGACCCAAGAAAAGTGCAGGTATTATAATATCTAAATAATTAAATTTCAAGTTCATAATCAAGATTGCCAGGACTCATACATGTCCTTCCCACATTTGGATAGCAAGATTCATTGCCTGAGCAGAGGAGTAATGTAGCAGAATTCAAAGGCCAATTCTTCATTCTTAAAAATGATGGATGCTATTGTTCAAGCATTTTACTTTTTGAGCATTTTTAGGTTTACAACAAAATTGGGACGGGGGGCATAGAGATTTTTCATATACTCCTTGGTCCCACACACGCATAGTCTGCGTCATCCTCAATATCACTTGCCAGAGTGGTACTTTTTCTTTTAAACAAGGATAAACCTACAGTTACTTATCATAATAACTCAAAAGTCCAAAAGTTTACCTTTTCTTGGTGTTGTACATTCTATGTGTTTGGAAAAATCAATCAGCAAATCCATCATTACAATTACCACACAGAGTATTGTTACTGCACTCGTAACTCTCTGTGCTCTGCCTTTTCATCTCTCCCTGCCAGCTCTGGCAACCACTCATCTTTTTATTGTCTCCATAGTTTTGCCTTTTCTGGATTATCATATAGCAGCCTTTTCAGTTGGATTCTTTCACTAAATAGTACACCCTCAAGTTTCCTCTGTGTCTTCTCAGAAAATGGCTTGATAGTTCATTTATTTTTAACATTGAATAACATTCCATGTCTGGATATATCAAAGTTTATTTATCCATTCATCTACTAAGAGACATCTTGGTTGCTTCTACATTTTGGCAATTATAAAAAAAAAGAGTTGATATAAACATCCTTGTGTAGGTTTTTGCATAAATTTAAGTTTTCAGCTTCTTTGGGTAAATAGCAAGGAGCATGACTGATGAATCGTGTGGCAAGAGTATGCTTAGTTTTATATATATGGTATGCTTAGTTCATATATATATATATATACACACACACATACACTATACAGTCCACGGAATTCTCCAGGCCAGAATAATGGAGTGGGTAGCCTTTCCCTTCTCCAGGGAATCTTCCCAACCCAGGGATCGAACCCAGGTCTCCCACATTGCAGGTGGATTTTTTACCAGCTGATCCACAAGGGAAGCCCAAAAATACTGGGATGGGTAGCCTATCCCTTCTCCAGTGGATCTTTCTGACCCAGGAATCAAACCCAGGTCTCCTGCATTACAGGCAGATGCTTTACCAACTGAGCTATGAGGGAAGCCCTTAGTTTTATAAGAAACCAGCAAATTGTCTTCCAAAGTCATTGTACCATTTTACATTCTCACTATCAATAAACAAAAACTCCTGTTGCTGCACACGTCACTGGCATTCAGTGCTGTCAGTGTTCTGGATTTTGGCCATTCTGATAGATGTGTAGTGGTATCCTGTTGTTTTAATTTGCATTTTTCAGATGATATACGATGTAGGGCTTTTATTCATATGCTCATTTCTGTGTATCTTCTTTAGTGAGGTGTCCTTTATGATCTTTAGCCCATTTTTTAATGAGGTTGTTTCTTATTGTTAAGAGTTCTTTGTATATTTTGGGTAACAGTCCTTTATCAGATGTATCTTTTGAAAATATTTTGAAAAATATTTGAAAATGTGGCTTGTCTTCTAATTTTGTTGATACTGTCTTTTATGGAGCAGAAGTTTTTTTAATTTTAATGAAGTTCACCTTATCAAATATTTCTTTTATGGGTTATGTCTTTGGTGTTGTCTCTAAAAAAAGCATCACCATGCTCTAAGTCTTCTAGGTTTGCTCCTATGTTGCCTTAAAAAACTTTTACAGTTTTGAGCCTTACAGCTAACTAAGTCTATGATCCATTTTGAGTTGATTTTGATGATGGGTGTGTGGTCTGTGTCTAGATTAATTTTTTGACTTGTGGATGTCCAGTTGTTCCAGATGTGTTTGTTGAAGAGATTATCTCTGCTCCATCGTATTACCTCTCCTCCTTTGTTGACTATATAAATGGGAGTCTGTTTCTAGGCTCCCTATTTCATTGATCTATTTGTCTATTCTTTCATCAATTCTATGTTTTCTTGATTACTGTAACCTTTTAATATTAAGTTATGAAGTTAGGTAGCAGCAGTCCTCCAATTTTGTTCTTCTGCTTTAATATTGTGTTGGATATTCTGGGTCTTTTGCCTCTTCATATAAACTTTAGAATCAGTTGGTTGATAGCCATAAAATAACTCGTTGGTATTTTGATTTGGATCACATTGGGAAGAACTGACATCTTGACAATATTGAGTATTCCTATCCATAAATATGGAACATATTACCATTGATTTACTTCTCTAATTTTATTCATCAGAGGTTTGTAGTTTTCTTCTTTTATATCTTATGCATATTTTGTTATATTTATATCTAGTATCTAACTTTTAGTGGTGCTAATGTAAATGGCATTATGTTCTTAATTTCAAATTCCAGTTGTTCATTGTTAGCATACAGGAAAGAAACTGATTTTTGTGTATTAACCCTGTATTTTACAACCTTGGTATAATCTCTTTTAGTTTTAAGAGTTTTCTTTTTGCCAGTTCTTTTGTAGATAATAGTATCATTTGCAAATAAAGGCAATTTTTTAAACGGTAAATTTATCACCATTAAGTATATGTTAGATTTAGGATTTTATAGTCTTCATCAAGTTGAGAAAGTTTTCCTCTCTTTCTATTTTACTGTGAATTTTTATCATGAATGGATATTGCATTTTGTCAAATGCTTTTGCTCTGCATCTACTGATACGATCATGTAATTGGTCCTTTCCAGTCTGCTGATGTAATGGATTATAGTCATTGATTTTTGTATGTTGAATCAATCTTGCATACCTAGGATAAATTCCACTTGGCTATGATATAAAATTCTTTTTATACTTTTTTGGATTCAATTTTCTATTTTATTTAATCTGTGCTCATAAGAAATATTGGCTTATAGTGTTCTTTTCTTGTAATATCTTCATCTAGTTTTAGTATTAGGTAATGCTGGCCTCATAGAGTGAGTTAGGAATTGTTTCCTCTGCTTCTAGCCTCTAAAACAGATTGTAGAAAATTGGTGTAATTTCTTCCTTAAATGTTTGATAGCGTACCCCTCTAAGCCTGGGGCTTTCTGTTTTGGAACAAAGCCAATCTTTGACTTACAATTTTCAGAATAGTAGTTTAGGGCATGAAAAAGTTTTAAAGAATAGAAGATTTGTATTAGATTTCCCTTCCTTCCTATTAATCAGTACCCAACCTAGATTATGTAAAGATTCTAGAACAGCACTACATGTTCAAAAATGGTAGCCACTAGTCACTTGTGGTTATTTAAATTTAAATGAAATACAATTGATAACATTTAAATTCAGTTATTTAGTCACACTAGCCACAATTTCAAATGCTCAAAAGCCAAACTTGCCTAGTGGCTACCATACTGGAGGGCACAGATATTAATACTTTCCAACATCACAGAAAATTCTACTGGACACCACTTCTCTAGCGACTGAGATGAGGTTGAAAAGGAGAGAAGATTGAATATTTAGCTACAGAATGAGGCCTTAATATGAGTCTCTGAGAAAATGCTTGAACCTACTTCCCATGGGAGTAGACAACTGAACTGAAAACCTAAGGGTGCTATACTTTAGTCAGAGATTTCTTTAGTCTCAAAGAAATCAGCCAAACTCCAGAACTTTTCATACCTCAACATAACACAGAAGCAATAGCATAGCAATGACTAGGGGCATTATCTTGGCAGATAGACCTGAGACAATCTCATGAGTTTCTCACATGTATTGGTACAGCCCAGGCAGTATTCACATGTTTTTGTTTTTGTTTTTGTTTTTTTCTAGCCCTTAAAGTCAAAGAGGTATAGTTAAGAATTTCCTGCCATTCCAAGAAAACATAAAGTTAATTTTGAGAGGGTGGACCTTGAGAGGTTTTGTGATTGGGAAAAAAGGATACATCTGTAGAGATTAATGACTGATGACTGCTCAGTATCAAATAATTCAGCAAATGCCTGCAAAGGCAGATGATAAAGACAAAAAGCCAAATGCCACCTTCAAGCCTAGGAGTAGGGCATCTCTAATCTTCATTAGAATAGTGAAGGGTGAACATTTTGATATTTCATGTGCAGGTGGTATTTTAATTAAGAATCTTTACCTCAGAAGTGGTCAGCAAGCATTGTATCAGAAAAATCACTATCCAGGGGAGGTTATTATGAGCACTTCAGCTATCATTATCTCTGAGCACACAAGACATTTAGCTAATTAGCAGAATGTCAAAAATGTGTTTTCATTAGTGAAATTAGTGATTTATTGATAGCATGAAGATTGTTTGAAATATACTTTCTTCACTGACAGTTAATCTGTTATAAAATGTGGATTGAATAAAATATTTTAGATACACTCTTAGCCTTCACTGCTTGGATTCATTTTGGTAACAGCCTGAAGGAAATGCTATACAAGACACCTGAACAAATTTGGTCCCAGTTTTGTAGGTTAGATTAATCAGAGTTGCCTATGAAGTGGCAAACTCATGGAAAAATTCACCAGAAATCAAGACAGTGTAGAAATGAGGGGCAGACATTACTTAGAGTTAATTTTCCATGGTCTTTCATGTTTCTGCATGTTTTTGAAGAAAGGCACTGACTATTTTCATTTTGGACTACCTTTTCATGGCTTATTGTATTGTGAAGGGCCTAGGAAAGAGATGGGTTTCTCTCTTGGGAAGTTGACAAGTTTTGGGGTTTTTTTGGTTTGTTTATTTGTTTTAGCAGAAATTGGCAAATGATGGCTAATGGGCCTAATTCAGCCTACAGCCTATTTCTGAATGTCCTGTGAGTTAAACTGGCTTCTAAATTGTTAGTGTTATAAGACAAAGTTAAGAAGCATATGAAAGTGACACTGTATTTGGCCAAGAAAACCTAAAATACTTACTGTTTGACCCTTTACTTACTATAATATCACTTTATAGGAAAAAAGATAAAGATACTATCTCTCCCCAGAGCATAAAGCAGTCTGAATTATCAAAACTCAGTATAAAAGATTAAAAAATTCTGAGTTATAAATGATTCTGAGTTATCGTAACTCGGGTTTACTCTCCTGCCTAACTGTGCTTAATCCCTCAGTCATGTCCAATTCTTTGTGACCCCCGTGGACTGTAGCCACACAGGCTCCTCTGTGCATGGGGATTCTCCAGGCAAGAATACTGGAGTGGGTTGCCATGCCCTCCTCCAGGGGATCTTTCCAACCCAGGGGTCGAACCCAGGTTGCCTGCATTGCAGGCGGATTCTTTATCATCTGATCCACCAGGAAAGCCCAAGAATACTGGCTGGAGTGGGTAGCCTATCCCTTCTGAATGTATTATCTGACCCTATTCACATTGCCTGTGAGAACCAGTGTAAACACTGATACTCAGGCTATTTCTATTGTGAGTAGTAACTGCTTTTTGTCTCTGATCCGAGTCTCATGTCTCCTGCCAGCACTCACAAAACTGTGGTAGATTGACACGTGAGCTTGCAAGCAGAGTAAATCTCAAATCCTTTACAGTTCTTGACATCTGTTGAGAACAGAAAAGATCATAGAATCCAGCCTCTGGAAAATTATCATATATGCTTTAGGGCACATTTAATGTAAGATGGTGGTTGGAACACATTAAAGAACAGAGATGAGAAAACTGGGACCCCATAGAGACTGCAAAATAGGTCTATGTTTGTACTGGCTAACTAATGAGGATTTGTTTAATGGAGCACTCTGTCTCTCTCTTCTACTCTCTCTGTCTGTGGATGTATGTATAGTGTGTGTATATATACACACACATATATATGGTGGAATGTCTACTAAGACTTTCTTTTTACCTTGAATTAAATCTCTTGGAAGGTTGTCACTATCTACAAAGAATAAATTTGCTCAGATCAACTTTAATATACTGGAACCTTGTAAGCCTCCTATAATGGAGGTACAACTTTGGGGAAAATGTTCATCACCTGGCAGAATGAGAGCTCAAAACAAAGATTAAGTTCAATTAAAAAACTAAAACAGAGTTTATAGCTTAAGATATGTACATGCTATAGCAATTATTAGTAGCTGATGAAATAAAAAGACATGCAGTTTTCAAGATAAAAATTAAAGTATGTACTATTTCTACTTGCTATCTATATTATTCTAATCTCCTAGGCATTTGGAGTAGTAGAACTAACCAAAAGCTATTCCACAGAAGCTTGTGAATGATCATACTTTAGGAACTTCATAATGAGATTCTATAGTTTTTCACAAAAATTGAAATGGTTAAGACAATATAAGGATCCTCTAAAATTTATATTTTATCAGAATATGTATAGAATGCAAATAACTAATCAATCATGAAATTTAAATCAGAACAGAATTATGACATCATATATGGGTCCAGCCTTTTGCTAAAGAATGGAATTATATGAAAATGTCATATTAAAAGATAAAATGATTATATATGGGATAACAAGCTACTGACCTTTTAGAAAAAAATTTGCTATCTCCTTTTTACTTTCAAATGTTCAATTAATTGTGTTTAATAATATCACACTAGAGTTTCTTGACTGGCTAGTACTATTCCTACCCTAATTTTTATTCAAGATAGTTATGGAATGGCACTAGTCCTGGCATTAGTTAGCAGCTGCAGAAGTGTTGCATATAATATGAATATTAACTTTATTCTCTATTCACTTGCTAAGTTGTAAGCACAGAACTATAAGAGCAGTTTTCTAGAGCCAGGGTCACAGATCTGTGTGAAGTCCTGTCAGCACCAGGCATGGACTCCAATGCTCCATTTATGACACCTGATGATGGTTCATAATTTTCCCCTTTCCTTTCTCTCATTTCCCTGGTTCTTGCCCATTTGGTTTTGCCTCTCTCCTTTCCATCATACAATAAAAGTGCTCCTGTATACTTATTGTTTACCCTACTGGTGACATTTAGGATGTTTTTTATACCATCTACAAACTATTAGAAAACAACTCCTAGCATCGTACACATCACATTTCTGAGTAATTGACCAAAATATCATTTTTCACTGAAAATGTTTAAAAGTTCTGTAGACACAACTAATGCTCAGAATGACTCTAACGCTATTGAGAGAGTAGCAAACAAAGCTCACTCATTAGAGGAGAATACCAAAAAAGGGAGGTCCTCTCTGTTGGAAATCTACAATATACCCAACACAGGTAGTTTCTGCCTACAGGGCCCAAGAGTTAATTTTTTTCTATGGCTTCTCACTGTCTAATCTGGAGAAAATTTTTTTCAAAGTTTCACTACTCTTACTGATCTGTAATTATTAATAGCATCTTCTCTGCATGTGTTTCCCATCAATATTCCAGCAGAGCAGGGTTCCTGCTGGTCATTCCAGTAACGGAGACACACGTTAGGTGTTTTTCTAAACATGTTGAATTTTGTCTCTGGATGCCTATTCCAGAGGACTTTGTATTGTTGAAAGAGGATTTTTTTTTTTTAAGGTATAGAATGTTGTTAACTCTTCCCAAGCATACCAGAACCTGCACTCTAGGGAGATGTGGTCTGGAAGATTGAGAAGGCATGATATGACTTCCTCAACTTTTCTTTACTTTTTAGTTCCAGATGGAAATACTTAAATGAAGTCATAGCCTGATGTCCATGGAACAGAGGCCAAAAGAAAAATAAACAACACTGTTCTCATATGTGTGTCTTGAAATATTGTATATATATTCTCTGTAAGTATGTATACATATCTACGTATATACACTTTTTTCCTCTAAGCAAGTATTTATTACTTTTATTTTAAGATCTTACATTTGTATAATTCCTATATACTTTTTTCAAAATGAATACAGACATACATATTCTTCCCATTTACTGTAATTAAAATATTCATTGTTATCTCTATTTTGTAAGTGTAAAAGAAGAAAATAATCTGCCTAGGAACACTTAATTAGTAACAGAGTCAGAATTAAAATCTAGAATTTCAGTTTCTTAGTGCTCTGAGTCCTATACTTTAGAAGAGTTTGCTTCTGAAAGAGGTTATAATATTTCTCTTAATTTCATGGCATGCTAACTACCAAAGATGAAGCATATAAAACAAGATGTTTTCCTCATAGATCACTTCTACTTGTCATTTGGAGGTAAAGACATATTATCATCAGTGTTCAGGCCAGTCTGGTGCATAGCTCTGTCCAGAAATTTCATTTTCAAATAGGGCTTCTGAAAGGAGAATGACAGCAGAATAACTGAATCAATTCACCAAATCTTGCTCTGACAAAGAGGCGAATCAGAAAATGGAATTTCTTGCTTTATCTTAAGAAATATGGAATATGTGAACATTAATGGGGAACAAGAGGAGATATTGTGTCAATACATTATTTATGTGCCAGCTAAATCCTTAAATCTTCCTGTCTCCCCTCAGGTAAATACTCCATGAGATATTGGTTCTTAAGTCATAACACTGTTAACTACTGCTCTTATCAAGGTGCATTATTTCCCACTACATTGTTTAGAAGTGAAAACCGTGGTACGAGCAGCTATTAGCTCAACTATTCCAAGCATGGCAGCTTGATATGATTCAAGATTTTGGCAGAAAAGACCCGGATATGAAGTCTGGCCTGTAACAAGGACAAATGAACTTAAAAAAATACAAAATTATCCCCCCTACCATTTACTCTTATCAGAGGTATTCAGCATATTTCATTTTTTTCTCCAACTTTATTGCAAAAGTGTGCTCTGTCTCTGGCCTGAATTATTGCATCTTTTTCACTGAATTCTGTGTTTCCTTTTGATCAAACAAAATTATCGTAAAAATGATAATCTTTGGTTAAAATCTATATTTTCATCATCATTTTCTTTGAATAGGAATAAAATCGTTTTGGGAGAAGAGCTAGAGGAAAATTAACAAATGCCTGAATTGAAAGATGTACAACTGAATACATTATGCATGTGATGAATCTTCTCTGCCACCTCCCAGAGACCCTGCCATCAAAATATTCACCTATATCAAATTATACATCATAGAAATATATATATATATAATATACACATATATATTATATACACATATAAACCAATAGGAAAAAAATAAAAGAAAATTCCATCAAATAGCCTATTTAAATTTTGTGTTAAAATACATAGTTACTTCAGGATAGTCTCCAGGTTTACCATCTATCATCCCGGAAATGGGCTCTGTTTGCAGTCAGTTTGTATAAGGGCTTCTTTAACACCTACCAATAACATATATGTTAATGATAAACACTAGCCTCTCTGAACCAAAGTGTCCTGAGTTCAATGGGGAAAGGTTTACTCTTTTACTAGGCGAGAGAGAGGCTGAGTATTCTAACCAGGACTAGTGAATGAAGACTGTGAGTGTAACACGTTATTATTATTACATTTTTTGGCAGTACCACCTTTGCCACTTTCTATTACTTACAACACCCTAAGCTTTGTTATAGGACTTGAAAGAGAAGGTGAAACGCAGTCATGGGGAGGAGAGCCAATGTTTTTTCAGATTAGCTACTTGGAGCCCTTTTCTACTTCCAAAACTAGATGTCAGATGATAAACACTTAAAGTGCCTCCTCACACACACAAAAAGTTACTTGTTCTATGAAAAATACATTTTACTCAAATTTTTCATAAAATGACAATGTCTGCCAAATGTACAGCTTGTTACATCCAGTTTAAGGAGTTGAATTCTGTTTATATTGAGTATTCAAACATCACAAAACATTGTGTTAAGCAACATTTATAAATTATTGTAATATGCTGAGTATTGGCCTTCCAAAAACAAGTCCACACGCTTGGATATTTAAATGTTACCTTTAAAAAAAAAAAAAAAAACTTTGCAAATATAATTAAGAATCTTGAGATGAATTCAGAAGTGCCCTAAATGCCATCACAAAGACATACACAGAGAAGTCAGTGTGAAAATGGAGGCACATATTACAGTGTTGGAGCCACAAGCCAAGGACTGTCAGTTCAGTTCAGTTGAGTCACTCAGTCGTGTCGGACTCTTTGCGACCCCGTGGACTGCAGCACGCCAGGCCTCCCTGTCACCAGCTACTAAAACCAGGAGGAGAAGCATGGAATTCTCCCTCAGAATCTCCAGAAGGAGTCAACCCTGTCAACTCCTTGATTTCAAACTTTTGGTCCCCAGAACTGAGAGAGAAGAAATTTCTGTTGTTTTAAGTCAAGTTTGTGGCGATTTGTTACGGCAGCCCTAAGAAATGAATACAGCTATTACAGCACATATTGTGAATTCTTAAGCTAGTGATTCTTCATATCGATATATGAACTTTTGTCATTAGAAAAGTGTTAGTTGCTTAGTTGTGTCTGACTCTTTGAGACCCTATGGACTGTATAGCCCACCAGGTTCCTCTGTCCATGTAATTCTCCAGACAAGAATACTAGGGTGGGTTGTCATTTCCTTCTCCAGGGGAATCTTCCTGACCCAAGGATCGAACCCAGGTTTCCCACATTGCAGGCGGATTCTTTACCATCTCAGCCACCAGGAAAGACTTTGTCATTAGAATATCATGTCTACAGTATTTACTACCCCGTATTATAAGGGGGAAAAAAAGGAAGGGGAAGTTAGATACGGAGAGCAGGAAATTATAAAGTTTCAGGGAACAAAATATAAAGATCTGGAAGAAAAAAAGTAAAAATTAATGAAGATTTTTTAAACCATAGTTCTTAATGAAAGTAGAAATTAGTTGTTTTGTCATTTCCTCCAGTCTTCCCTGAGACTGCCTTTCAAATTTATTTAACTGATCCACCATGAAAGAAGGTTCAATTTAGTATTTTTTACTTTACAGATGAACGGCATGCTTTTATTTCAAAAGCCAAATTTTGTGTAGCTCCTAAATGGAAAGATAAATTAGATTTAGATTTCAAGAGTCAATATCTTTAGAAATTTGGTCTTTTCCTGTCCTAGAAGAAATTTAAAAAAAGAAAGAAACAGAAGAGAGGGAACAAGAGAAGAACTAGAGTGTGTTAATATTCAGGCTGCCAAAAAAATCACTCTCTAATCAGATTTCTCCTCTGGACTAGCCATAGGCAAAACTTGGAACTGGGTATGTTTTAGTGGTACCTCTCCTTACTTTTGCTCCCACTCACCTACTAAAATGAAATCGTGCATTTGAAAAACATGTTCACATCAATGCTATAACAGAGACTTTTAGTTCATCCCCTCCCCATAGCCATTCTCTCTAATATCATAGAATTCTAAATTTTTAATTGGGCACATGGTTGCTCAGAATAAAGCCCACATTTTCCAGCCTCTTTTATAGCTAAGCATGGCCATATAAGGAAGATGAAAGTGTTCTTAAAGGGAAGAAAATATATCCCCATTTTTAGTTGCCCCATTTTAGATGCTATAATTCAATTCCAAGCAGCCCTCTTTGGCCAGGAATGGAAGCTACATGTGGTGGACAACAAAATATAAGCCCTACTGACATTCTACATAAGGACTAATAAGAGCAGAACTACTAAGTTTTGGTCCCTAATAACTAGGTCTTACCATGCCATTCAAGCCAACCTCTTAACACAGTGTCTCATACAAAACAAGTGCTCATTAAATATTTTCTATTTCTTATTAGTTTATAGAAGCTATTATTGCAATGTACTTGACACTTACACAGACAGTCCTCACTATCTAGAAAGTTAGATATTATTATCATCCTCATGTTATACAAACAGAAACAAAATTTCTGAAAGATGACCAGTGTCACAGAGTTAGAAATTAGTATATGAGACAATCCTATCAGGCTATCTGATTACCAATTGAGTATACTCTCCACTGCATTAGTCTGTCTCATTATAAGATCATTTACTGTCTCTGATTACTCCAGGATGTTCTAAGGTCTTGTATCTTTTTTAAAATGTAGTAATTGAACCAAATATAAATGGAATAAATGCACTGAAACAGATAACATATTGCTTTAAAAAACAAAAATAAAAATAATATATGGAACAAAAAAATCTGTAGGGAAAAGAATATTTTGGATGCAATTTCTGGTATTTCCTGCTACTAATCATGCAGGAAATGTCTTTTTCATTCTTTCCCCGAATCTACACATTCAAGATTTCAGCACTTCTATTTCAGACTGAAGGCACCAGTTACAGGCCTCAGGAGGAAAACAAAAAATACAGAATCAAAATGGGGAGGAGGGGAGGAAAAGAAAAGAAACCCTTCGCATTTCATTTAGAAAACATAAAATTCATCAATATAAGAAGACTTGAATGACTTCTTCAAATGTCCAACAGTTTCTTTTTTTTCTCAGAAAAGTTATGCTTAACTTTTTCTTACAAAGATAATTTACTTTCAGATACTTCAAAAATTACGACCACAAATAAGACTGTGATATTAGAAAACATAACATTGTCTTCCAGACTAATCAGAAGGAAGGAAATATGTTAACATTATAAACTAATCCCAGTTTTTTTCCAGAGCAATCTTTTCCTTTGCAAATTGTCGGCTGCATGAAAAGTAGTTAGAAGGTTTTTGAAAATCCGGCTGCACAAAGAGACTTGGCCAGCGTCAACATTACAGTTATGTCTCAGAGCTCTTTATTTAGTCAGAATCTACTCAATAAGGTGGAGATAGAAAAATGCCACATTTGTGAGTGACATGCAAGTGAAAAGAATGCCTGCTATGATATTAGATGATGTATAAATTGATTTTTGTTACATAAAAAAAAATCAGCCAAAACTTTGTGACTTAAAACAGCACGTATTTATTAGCTCATAGTTTTCTGGCTCTGTGGTTTAGGCTGGGCTCACTTGCGCAGTTCTGCTGACCTGGGTTGAGCTTCATTTGTCTTGTCAAATGTTCACTCGTGTATTCACAATCAAATGCACGTTCCTTTGGACTGGCTAACTGTGGGATGGAGTGCCCAGTGCTCCCGGTGATCTTTCACCTTCCAGCAGGCTAGCTTGCTTGTTCATTCTGTAGTCCCATGGTTCCACAGAGCAGCAACAGAGAATGCAAGACCCTATAGCAATCACTTCTCAGGTTTCTACTATGTCACATTTACTACTGTCTCATTGGCTAAAACAAGCTGCAGGGCCAAGCCTTAAATCAGGTTAGGAGGGACTAGCAAAGTGCAGGGGATAAAGAGAAATATAAATAAATTGATGCTGTTGTGTAAATAAGTTACAATGCCATTGTGGCCATTACCATAACAATCTACCACAAATGATAAATAAGAATTTTTTTTTTTTGCTATGGTCTCCTTTGTTTCTTTTGCATTTATTTCTGCCCTAATTGTTAAGATTTCTTTCCTTCTACTAACCCTGGGGTTCTTCATTTCTTCCTTTTCTAGTTGCTTTAGGTGTAGAGTTAGGTTATTTATTTGACTTTTTTTTATTTCTTTAGGTATGCCTGTATTGCTATGAACTTTCCCCTTAGTACTGCTTTTACAGTGTCCCACAGGTTTTGGATTGTTGTGTTTTCATTTTCATTCATTTCTATGCATATTTTGATTTCTTTTTTTGATTTCTTCTGTGATTTGTTGGTTATTCAGCAGCGTGTTGTTCAGCCTCCATATGTTGGAATTTTTAATAGTTTTTCTCCTGTAATTGAGATCTAATCTTACTGCATTGTGGTCAGAAAAGATGCTAGGAATGATTTCAATTGTTTTGAATTTACCAAGGCTAGATTTATGGCCCAGGATGTGACCTATCCTGGAGAAGGTTCCATGTGCGCTTGAGAAAAAGGTGAAATTTATTGTTTTGGGGTGAAATGTCCTATAGATATCAATTAGGTCTACTTGGTCTACTGTATCATTTAAAGTTTGTGTTTCTTTGTAGATTTTCTGTTTAGTTGATCTTCCATAGGTGTGAGTGGGGTATTAAAGTCTCCCACTATTATTGTGTTATTGTTAATTTCCCCTTTAATACTTGTTAGCATTTGTCTTACATACTGTGGTGCTCCTATGTTGGGTGCATATATATTTATAATAGTTATATCTTCTTCTTGGATTGATCCTTTGATCATTATGTAGTGTCCTTCTTTGTCTCTTTTCACAGCTTTTGTTTTAAAGTCTATTTTATCTGATATGAGTATTGCTACTCCTGCTTTCTTTTGGTCTCTATTTGCATGGAATATCTTTTTCCAGCCCTTCACTTTCAGTCTGTATGTGTCCCCTGTTTTGAGGTGGGTCTCTTGTAGACAACATAATGGCATTGAAACATGTATAATATCATATAAGAAATGAATCGCCAGTGCAGATTTGATGCAGGATACAGGATGCTTGGGGCTGGTGCACTGGGATGACCCAGAGGGATGGTATGGGGAGGGAGGTGGGAGCAGGGTTCAGGATGGGGAGCACATGTACACCCATGGTGGATTCATGTTGATGTATGGCAAAACCAATACAATATTGTAAGTAATTAGCCTCCAATTAAAATAAATAAATTTAAATTAAAAAAATAAAATGTAAAAACAAAGAAGTATTGAGATCATTCAGGAAAAAAATAAAACCCAGAAAAAAAATTTTTTTTAATTGGCAAGATTGGCAAACCAAAAATTTAAAGAGAATTTTCATAGGGATAAAATATAGAATACAGTAGTTGCATTCAGAACACCCCTACATAGGTAGAGAATGAAAGAGACTTTATTTAACTCAGTATAGATCAGTTCAGTCGCTCAGTCATGTCCGACTCTTTGCGACCCCATGAATCACAGCACGCCAGGCCTCCCTGTCCATCACCAACTCCCGGAGTTCACTCAAACTCACATCCATTGAGTCAATGATGCCATCCAGCCATCTCATCCTCTGTTGTCCCCTTCTCCTCCTGACCCCAATCCCTCCTAGCATCAGAGTCTTTTCCAATGAGTCAACTCTTCCCATGAGGTGGCCAAAGTATTGGAGTTTCAGCTTTAGCATCATTCCTTCCAGAAAACACCCAGGACTGATCTCCTTTAGAATGGACTGGTTATATCTCCTTGCAGTCCAAGGGACTCTCAAGAGTTTTCTCCAATAACACAGTTTAAAAGCATCAATTCTTCGGTGCTCAGCTTTCTTCACAATCCAACTCTCACATCCATACATGACCACTGGAAAAACCATAGCCTTTACTAGATGGACCTTTGTTGGCAAAGTAATGTCTCTGCTTTTCAATATGCTATCTAGGTTGGTCCTAACTTTCCTTCCAAGGAGTAAGCGTCTTTTAATTTCATGGCTGCAGTCACCATCTGCAGTGATTTTGGAGCCCCCAAAAATAAGGTCTGACACTGTTTCCCCATCTATTTCCCATGAAGTGATGGGACCAGATGCCATGACCTTAGTTTTCTGAATGTTGAGCTTTAAGCCAACTTTTCCCTCTCCTCTTTCAGTTTCATCAAGAGACTCTTTAGTTCCTCTTCACTTTCTGCCATAAGGGTGGTGTCATCTGCATATCTGAGGTTATTGATATTTCTCCAGGCAATCTTGATTCCAGCTTGTGCTTCTTCCAGCCCAGTGTTTCTCATAATTTACTCTGTATAGAAGTTAAATAAGCAGGGTGACAATATACAGCCTTGACATACTCCTTTTCCTATTTGGAACCAGTCTGTTGTTCCATGTCCAGTTCTAACTGTTGCTTCCTGACCTGCATATAGGTTTCTCAAGAGGCAGGTCAGGTGGTCTGGTATTGCCATCTCTTTCAGAATTTTCCACAGTTTATTGTGATCCACACAGTCAAAGGCTTTGGCATAGTCAATAAAGCAGAAATAGATGTTTTTCTGGAACTCTCTTGGTTTTTCGATGATCCAGCAGATGTTGGCAATTTGATTTAACTTTACTTACATTGAAAAGTTCTAGGAATTTTTGTTGGCAACATTGAGCACTGTGAACTGACCATCCAAAGAAAGAAAAGAGCTAGTGTAATCTTAAGTGGCAGTACTGGAAGTAGAGATGGCAAAACAATGGAGCCAATACTCCTCCAGCATCTTGCATACTTCACATGTTCTGCACACAATAAGTGATACGGTAAAATGGAACAAAGTGTGTTCCAGAGGAGTGTGATCTAAGAGATAGGAAGCTAGAAATACAAATCCTATCCTGCAAAAGAGAAGGTTTAAGATTTGGAGGAACTGTGAAAAAACTAGCTTTCTTCAAAGACTTTAGAAGATTAAAACATAGAAGCAGGATTAGATGTGTTCCTCTCCTCATGGCTTTGGAAGGAAGAGGGAGCTTATAAGTAGAAGCTGAAGGAGTCCTTGGGCCTACAAGAGAGAACAACCGTCTCAACGGCCCTTGCTGAATCATCTAACTTCAGGGAAAACAAAACTGAACTTCAAGTCCCACCCTGATGCTCCTACCTGGGAGCTTGCATCTACCTGGACTTATCACCCCCTATCCAGGGGACTTATCACCCCCTGCCCAACACCTTCCACCCCCTGTTCAACTACAAACACCATCTCAACTAAAGATTACCCAAAATGTCCCGCCTGACTAATGTTTCCCTTATCACCTGCACAAACCTCCCTTTAACTATTAAGCCTCCCTGATCCCTCTTGCACTCAGACTGGTGGTTAGACTGACTGTCGCCCCTCCTTGACTGAATAAAAGTAACCTACCTCCATTGAGGTCATCTCTCCTTTTCTGCCTCAGCCCAAATTATACCTTACAGAAGCTACAAGGAGACAGTGACAATGGAAACAGTGACAGACTTTATTTTGGGGGAACTCCAAAATCACTGCAGATGGTGACTGCTGTCATGAAATTAAAAGAAGCTTACTCTTTGGAAGAAAAGTTATGATCAACCTAGACAGCTTATTAAAAAGCAGAGACATTACTTTGCCAACAAAGGTCCATCTAGTCAAAACTATGATTTTTCCAGTAATCATGTATGGATGTGAGAGTTGGACTATAAAGACAGCTGAGTGTTGAAGAATGTATGCTTTTGAACTGTGGTGTTGGAGAAGACTCTTGGGAGTCCCTTGGACTGCAAGGGGATCCAACCAGTCCATCCTAAAGGAAATCAGTCCTGAATATTCACTGGAAGGACTGATGTTGAAGCTAAAACTCCCAATACTTCGGCCACCTGATGTGAAGAACTGATTCATTGGAAAAGACCCTGATGCTGGGAAAGATGGAAGGTGGGAGGAGAAGGGGACGACAGAGGATGCAATGGTTGGATGGCATAACCAACTCAATGTACATGAGTTTGAGCAGTCTCTGGGAGTTGGTGATGGACAGGGAAGCCTGGCATGCTGCAGTCCACAGGGTCACAAAGAGTTGGACACGACTGAGTGACTGAACTGAACTGAACTGAACAAGGAGACAAACTGAGGTGCAGTGGTAGGAAAAGCACTCCCACAATTATTAGAGGTGTTCATAAATGGGATGATCTACCTGCCAGGTGATGAGCTTCCTCTCATTAGAAGTGTGCAAGCTGAGAGAAAATGGTTATGACACAAAAGCTATGCAAAGCCCTCTGCAGCAGTGGTTCTCCAACCGGGCTGTGCATCACAATCACGTATAGAGCTTGTAAAGTACACTGATCATGGCACACCTGTGGCATAAAATCTGGACAACTGTTCTTAAAATTTCCTAGCTGAAGATACTAATAATATGACTAGATTTGGGAATAAATGCTCAAGACAGAGTCATCCAACTATGGCCTGCCACCTGTTTTGTATAGCCCTAGAGTTAAGAACAGCCTTTACCTTAATACTCTGTGACAGGTGAAAATTACATTAAATTTACATGTCACTGTTCATAAAGTTTCATCAAAATGTAGCCTTACCTATTCTCCATGTTTCATGTACAGCTCTGTAACAGTGGAGTTGAGTAGTTGTCACAAAGACTGCATGGCCCACAAATCCTAAAATATTTATCATCCAGCCCTTTACAGAGAAAAAAAAAAAAAAGCCATCCCCTGCTCTAAGGTCTTACTATAAAAATGTGGTATCACCAGGAAAAGTGTTAGAAATGCAAAATCTCGGGTCACACTCCAGACCCACTGAATGAGAAACTGCATTTTAAATGATGCCCAAGTGATTAGCATTCACATTAAAGTCTGAGAAGCACAGCTCTAATGTTGATTGATTCTAAACATCTAGAGTCTGCATACATTTAAACTCCCAGTTGTACTGTTTGCCTCAATTATTCAACGGAAACTAGAATGTTACTTAGCCTGATGCTCTTCTTTAAGTGACCTATTCAAAACACATTTAAATGACCCAGATATCCACCGGTAAAATAGACATGAAGGTCCCTTCAGTCAGATACAGAAAACTATTATTACAAAAATTAGAAAGTCTTCCCAGAATCCAGATCTTGGTTTTTATTAACATTCTCCAATAAAATGAACTAGAGGTCATTGGAGAAATGAGTGATTCTAGGACTGGAGAAGGCAGAATACAAGACTGCAGCATCTTCTAGTGCCACAAAGTAAGGAAGTGATCAAATATAAAACAATCAAATGTAAAACAATGTCCCTCTAAGGGACAGAGGAGACAACTGAGAGAACTCCCCGTGGCTAAAGCAAAAATAATTTAAGTAGGAAAATAAATAATGCAGTATTAGACTATAATTCACAGTATAAATAAATAAGCATGAGTCCATACTGAGATAAATGATTGAACAAATAAATGAGAAGGAAGAGACAAGTCTTGCATGTGTGTATGTGTGTGTGTGTGTGTGTGTGTGTGTGTTCATGTGCTCAGACAAGTTTCTTATGCAAAATACCAAATAAAGTGGAGCACAACTCTTCACCCCTTAAGTATGGACTGTGCATCATCACTTCCTTACAAAGAGCACAGTTTGGAAAGGTATGTTCCTTCCAAAAGTGGCCATATGGAGTAACTTTACAGAAGTAAACTCTAATGAATGTTACCTAGACTAGATGATAGCGTCCACATCAATAGCAGTTATATTGATATCAAATCCATAGCAGTTATATTGATATCATACCCTTGATATGTGATGAAAATGGCAGTGTACCTCAGTAAGTCCATAACCCCAGTCTGTCCATTAAAAAAAAAAAAATCAGAAAAATCCCAAATGAGAGATAGTTTACACAATACCTAACCAGTACTCCTGAAAGCTATCCAGTTCATCAAAAACAAGTCAGAAACTACCATAGTCTGGAGGAGCTTAAGGAGACATGACAATTAAATATAGTATTCTGCATGGGATCCCGGAACACAATATGAGCATTAAGTAGAAACTAAGGAAATATGCATAAAGTAAGAAAGTGAAAGTTACTCAGTCATGTTTGATTTTTGCAACCCCATGGACTGTAGCCCTCCAGGCTCCTGTGTCTAAGGAATTCCAGGCAAGAATACTAGAGTGGGTTGCCACACCCTTCTCCAGGGGATCTTCCCAACCCAGGGATCAAAGCCAGGTCTCCTGCATTGCAGGCAGATTCTTTACAGTCTGAGCCACCAGGGAAGCCCATGAATAAAGTATTAGTTCAGTTCAGTTACTCGGTCGTGTCCGACTCCTTGAGACCCCATGGACTGCAGCATGCCAGGCCTCCCTGTCCATCACCAACTCCTGGAGTTTACTCAAACTCATGCCCATCAAGTTGGTGATGCCATCCAACCATCTCATCCTCTGTCATCCCCTTCTCCTCCCACCTTCAATCTTTCCCAGCATCAGGGTCTTTTCAAAAGAGTCAGTTCTTCACATCATGTGGCCAAATGATTGGAGTTTCGGCTTCAGCATCAGTCCTTCCAGTGAATATTCAGGACTGATTTCCTTTAGGATGGACTGGTTGGATCTTTTAATTTCATGACAGCAGTCACCATCTGCAGAGATTTTGGAGCCCCCCAAAATAAAATCTATCACTGTTTCCACTGTTTCCCCCTCTATTTGCCATGAAGTGATGGGACCAGATACCATGATCTCAGTTTTCTGAATGTTGAGTTTTAAGCCAATTTTTTCAGTCTTGTCTTTCACTTTTATCAAGAGGCTCTTTAGTTCTTCTTTGCTTTCTGCCATAAGGGTGGTGTCATCTGCGTATTTGAGGTTATTGATATTTCTCCTGGCAATCTTGATTCCAGCTTGTGCTTCATCCAGTCCAGCATTTCTTTTTTTTTTTTTTTCAGTCCAGCATTTCTTATGATGTACTCTGAATATAAGTTAAATAAGCAGGGTGACAATATACAGCCTTGATAGACTTTGGTTAACAATAAGGCTCATTAATTGTAAAATATGTACCATATTAGATGCTAATAATGTTAGATTCTAATGATAAAGGACACTATTACTATGTAAGTGCACAGTATAGTTCTCTGTTGTGTATGGACACTCTGTACCACCTTCACAATTTTTCTGTAAATCTAAAACTATTCAGGGGGACAGATAAAGATGTCTGAGCAGGAGGACACAGAGCTCACCTCCCCGCAGAAATATACTGAAAATATAACCATATATGGAGCAGTTCTCGCTAAAAATGAACTGGAGATTGGCAGAAAGATTCTTATACAACTAAGGCTGTAAGAAAGATATACATGGAATTGGGTAGGAAGGGAAGAGAAGCTATCAGGTTGAGACTTGTGATCCTGGGAGAGGACACAGAAGAGGAGGGATATTCCATGGGTTGAGGGAGTGAGGATATCCTGCTCACTCCTCAGGATATTCCCTGAGGAGTGAGCAGTTAGAGCCATGTATTCAGCATCCCAGCCCTGTAGTCCAGCACTGGGAAGATCAGTCCACTTAGCTGATTGGAAAACCAGAGGGACTACCAGGAGGGTTGTAAGAAACCCAGACTCCACTCCTGAAGAGCGCAGACATGCTTGCTGACTCCAAAATGAAGGCAGAGAAAGCAGACTGGAACCACATGAGAGTCTGGCCAGTTTCCTATGATCAGTCCAGCATTTGCATCAGCCTGAGCCAAGCTCCCAAAGTGGCCCTGCTTGCTTTGTGAGGCAGATCCATGCTAGGTCAGGAGCACTGCTGCAGGAAGAGTGCTCAGTTGTGCAAATGGGGTTGGACACAGAACAGCATCAGAACAGGGAATGGACAGCCATTATTGGCTCTCATGGAGACAGCATGTTGAGAGTGGCCTGGACTGGGACCAGGACCGCCACAGCTGGAGTCCATACCCTCACCAAGTGCCCACTCGGGGACAAAGGTGCCACTTAGAAGAAAAGGAGCTGATTCAGACCTGACCCTCAGGGATTCTGGTCCAGCAGCTTGAGACATGACCTGACCTTCAACAAGGTGGTGTTGTGTCCTGAGCCAGGAAAAGTCCTGGCTCATGACTGGCTGTGGCTCCAGCCCCTCCGTTTCCACTCCACCTCCTCCTAAGGAGACAGCTACCAGCGTGCCCTGGGAAGAAATGTGATTCATATCATATCCAGCTTTTCTACCATAGCCAAGGGACACACACAGACTATATAGGAATGTTCCTACACAAGGACACTCCTTCAACACAGTGAAAGGTAACTGTTACACCTAATTTCATCAAGAAAGTTAAGCAAAATTAGAAGATAGAGGAATTTGTTTTAATTAAAGGAACAAGAGAAAACACCTGAAAAAACAACTAATGGAACAAATAATTCATTAAATAATGAACTCAAAGTGTCAATTAAAAAGGCTAACTGAGTTAGGGAAAATAATAGACAAACACAGTGAGAATTTTAACAAAGAACAAGAAAATATAAAAAGAACTAGTCAGAACTGAAGAATACAACAGCAAATGGAAAACCACACCAGAATGACAGAATAGCAGGCTAGATGATCCAGAAATGCCTAAGTGATCTGGAACAAAATAATGGAAATCACCCAATCAGAACAGCAAAAAGAAAAGCAAAATAATAATAATTAAAAAATGACAACAGTTTATACTTGACACTATCAAGTATATAAACATTTGTATTACAGGGGTCCCAGAAGAAGAGAAAATAATTGAAAATGTATTAGATAAAATCATGGCTGTCAACTTCCCAAATCTGAAGAAGGAAAGAGAAAAAGGAAACACAGAGGGTCCTAAACAAGGTAAAAGTGAAAGATAAGGAGAAAATTCCAAGGGCAGCAAGAGAACAACAAAGTCATATATAAGGGAACCACCTAAGATTCACTAAAATTCCCTGGAGAAGGGAATGGCAACCCACTCCAGTATTCTTGCCTGGAAAATCCCATGGACAGAGGAGCCTGGTAGGCCACAGTCTGTGGGGTTGTAAAAAGTCAAACATGACTGAAGCAACTGAGCATGCACGGATGCATAAGACTATCAGCTGACTTCTCTGCAGAAACTTTGTGGGACAGAAGGGAGTGGGATGATATATTCAGAGTGCTGAAAAGGAAAACCCTGCAACCTAGAATATTCTACCCAGCAAGATTATCATTTAGAATTGAAGGAGAGACAAGAACTTATCAGACAAGCAAAAACTAAGAGTTCATCAGTACTAAACCAACTCTAAAAGAAATGTTAGAAGGTCTTCTCTAAGTGGAAAAGAAAAGGCTACAAAAATAAGAATTTGTAAGAACGGAAAAATTCCACTAGTAAAGGCAAATATAAAGACCTTAAGTAAGCCATTACAATGATTAAAAGGGAAAAAAAGTAAAATTAAGTATAATCACAATAAAGAGTAAAGCGATAAACATGAAGGTATAAAATATATCAAAAACACAAAATGTGGGAGTGGGGAACAAAAAAATGCAGCTCTTTCAACATGTATTTGAACTTAAATGACTAACAGTTTAAAACAAGTGGATATAGTTACAGAGCAACACATATGAACCCTATGGTAACCACAGATCAAAGCCTACGACAAATAAAATACACAAAAACAGAGAGAAAAGAACACAAGAATAATGTTTAAAAAAAGCATCAAATAACGCACACACACACAAACCCTAAAGGAATATAAAACTGTTCTAAAATTTAAGTTTTAACTGGGACTTCTCTGGCAGTCCAGTGGTTAAGACTCTATACTTCCAGTGCTGCGGATGCAGTTCAATCCCTGGTCAGGGACCAAAAAAATCCCATATGTAGGACAGTGGTCAAAATAAATAAATTAATAAATAATAATAAATTAAAATTAAAATAATTGGGCCATTTTGAGTGTTGACCTCTAATTTAATATATTCATTTTCATGTCCTTAAGAAGTTTCCTAACATGTTTTGTGTAGAATGTCTTTTGGTATTAGGTTGATTATAAATCATAATTTACAAATTAAATAATTAAGTCATGCCCATAATCATATCTTAGTGCATCATCTGGTTAGTTCTTCAAAGAAGAAACCTTTTTAATTTGCCTGAATGACTAAAGACTTGTCCTATCCATTGGCTCTTGCAATCTGGCAGGTCTAAGCAAAGTGAGTCTTTTTTGGGTTTCGGTTTCAGAAGCAAAAATGGAGATTGATGTGGTCTGAATATAAGTTGAAGTCATGAAGTGATTCTGACACATGGAGAGGCAGAATTTTGACCTTCAAGCTTTTTGGAAATGTGAATGACTGCTGAGAGCTGCAGGGGAGACTCAGCAGGACTGAAGAATGTTAATGAAGTCTGCCTTTCTGTAAGCAGTTGTTGCTGTAGAAAGAAACCACCGCTATTAATGGTGAAATACTGCAGAAAATTCTGTTAATGTAAGCAGTTCTTCCTCTTACAAATATCCCTCTCACAATCCTCAGAAATAGCCACTAGGGCCAAGGAAGGCATTGTGAAAAAAAATTTTTTGAAGCTTTTGAGGCATTTGTGGTCTCAGGAGAAACCAAAGTTCCTGTGAAATGTAGGAGGAGGTAGCTTTTGTGGCATATTCTCAACTTGCAATGCTCTGAATAGATGGTGACACATACCTGGACAAATGTGTCATATACACACCACCAGAATTTTAACTTAATCTGCTGCATGCTCAAAATTCGACCAATTCATCTTATTAAGAAATATAGCTGGTACCCTTGTGAACCTCTGTCTTTCACTATTTATGTGAATTAATTCCATCAGAGGATTGCTGCTTGGTTATATCTAATTGAGGGTGGCTGTGTGTAGGGCAGAAAGATTTCTTTTGACTGTAGTAGCTCTTTGGCATGGTGCAAGTGTACAGAAAGATCAGAGACCATATACCAAAGTGGTTTGTAACGCAATTTCAAATAAATTTTAGAATCAGTTTGGCACGTTCTAAAAAAAAAAAAAGAGAGAGAGAGAGATTGCTGGAAGTTTGACTGCAGTTGTGTTAAATCTATAGATGAGCTTAAGGAAAACTGATATCTTAAAAATACTGAGTTGGTCAAACCATGCACATGATATATATATATATATATATATATATATCTCCATTCTTATTAACTTCTCTCAAAATGTTGTGTAGCTTTCAGTGCACAGGTTTATGTCTTGCTTTATTAACCTTATCTTTAAATATCTCATGTGTTTGATACTATTATAAATGTAATATTTTAAATTATACTTTCTGATTGTTCATTAGCAATGTAATATTGTTTTTATTTGCTGTATTGACCTTTGGTGTTGAGACCTTGTTAAATTTCCTTATTAATTTTAACAGATTTTCTATACATTCCTTAGGAATCTCTGTATTACACAGTCATTTTGTTTGGGAATAAAGACAACATAAATTTTTTTCTTTTCCAAACTGGAGGTCTTTTATTTTTCTTACCTTATTGTACTGACCAGTAATACAAGTATAATGTTGAAAAGAAGTTGAGAGTGAATATCCTTGCCTTGGTTCCAATTCTAGGAGAAAGCAGTCAAGTTTTCATCATTAAGTATGTTGTTTGCTGACATTTTTTAAGTGTTCTTTTTTAGAATAAAGAAATTTCATTCTATCCCTAGCTTGCATAGAAATTTTATCATGAATGGGAAATGGATTTTGTCAGATGTCCGTTTTCATCTATTGAGATGCTCATATGGTATTTCATCTTCATTCTGTTGATATGTAAATAAACCAGTGTTTTTCAAATGTTAAATCAACCTTATAACATAGAGACAAACAATACTTTGTCAAAAAAAATATTATTTTTATATGCCACTAAATTATTATTAGCAAGGATTTTTTCTTGTATGTTCCCGAGAAATATTAGTTTATAGTTTGTTTTCCCATAATGTGTAGGTTTGATCTTAGCACCAGAGAAATGTTAGCTTCAGTTACAGACTTAATGAGTATTATTCCTCTTCTACTTTCTAAAAAAAAGTTTGTATACAATGGATATTAATTTTTCCTTCAAGAGTTGAGAGAATTCAGGGAAATTATAGATTCCTCAAATACTCTATATGGAATTTAAACTGGTAAAATCTTGACATTTTCAATTTCTTCTTGAGTTTATTTTTCTAATTTGTATATTTAAAAGCATCTGTTAATATCTTATAAGCTAACAAGTATATTGGCATGTGTATTCATGATATTTCTTCATTATCCTTATAATATATGCAGCAACTTATCTTTCTTCCTCTCTTTTTGGAGTCTAGCTACATGTCTATTTTTATTGATCTTTTCAAATAACAAGTTTTGAATTTAATTGGTATTATTATTTACCACTATTTCCTTGAATTTGATTGTCTTTTATTTCATTTAATTTTTTAAATTTAAATGAAAGATGCATTTAATTTGCTCTTCTTTTTCTAGTTTATTGAGGTAGAAACTCATTACTGATTTTCAGATCTATCATCTTTCTCTAACATGAGCATGACAAACATGTAAATCTATAAATTTCCTTTAAAGTATCACTTTATCTTTGTTCCAAATATTTTGATATCTTGTATTTTCTTTATCATTAATTTCAAAATCTTTTAAATGTCCTTTGTTATCTTTTCTTTCACTTATAGATAATTTAAAAGAATGTTGATTTAATTTCTATTTAGCTAAACTATTATTAGAGAACATACTTTCTATGTTTTCAGGTATTTTGAATTTATTAAGACTCATTTTATGTTCCAGGATACTGTCATAGCAAAATTTCAGAATATGTTCTATCCCAGGAAAATTTACTTTAATACTGGAAAAGAATGCGAACCATGCTGCTTGGTATTCTAGAAAGGTCAATTAAGTAAAGCTGGTTGATAATATTGTTTATGATATTTTTACTTATTTTCAGTTTATTATTTTATCAATTGCTGAAAGAAGAAAGTGAAAATCTCCAACAAGAATCAATGATAATAATGGATTTGCCTGTTTTTCCTTTAAATTATGTAAGTTTTGGTACCTGAATTTTGAAGTTTTGTTATTAGGTACATATATATATATTTAAGATAGTTATGCCTTTTGATGAATTCCATTTTATCATTGAATTTTTCTTTATTATGGGAAATAAATAGTCCGTGCTCTGAAGTCTTAGTCCAATAACAAAATAGTTATTCTACTTTTCATTAGCAGTTTTACGGTATACCTATTTCTTTATTTTACCTTTAACTTATCTGTGTCTTTATATCGAAAGGGGGTTTCTTATAGATAGCATAAAATGGAATCTTGCTTTTTATACATTTTGATAAACTATACCTTTTAATTTAAGTGGTTAGACCATTTTTTTTTTCAGAGTCAGAAAGTACAATTTTAGAGTAAACTTACAGTTAAAAATATATACCAGCAGTTCTTGGCCTTTCTGTAATGACATAGAAGATATAAGTGCTACCCAAGGCAAACAATCTTGAATCTCAAGGGGTTGACAAAATAATAGTTCATTTCTCACTCACATCACAATCTGCTTTCATTTACATTTCATGTAATTATCAATACGGTTAGCATTTAAGTTGAGCATCTTACAAGATGTATATTATTTGCTTCATCTACTGTTTGTCCCCACTTTCTTCTTTCCCTGCCATTTTTTGATTAATTGAGCAATTTTCAGTATTCCATTATGTCTCATTATTCATTTATTAGCATATAACTTTGATTGATCAAGTGACTTAGATTGCTAAATTTTCAGTATTCTTTTGTTTAGTCATGTCCAACTTTTTTGTGGCCCCATGGACTGTAGCTCGCCAGGCTCCTCTGTCATGGTATTTCCTGGGCAAGAATACTGGAATAGGTTGCCATTTCCATCTTCAGGGGATCTTCCTGACTCAGGCATTGAACTCACATCTACTGTATTAGCAGGAAGATTTTTTACCATTGAGCCACCAGGGAAGGCTTTAACAGTTAACTTTCACATTATATTTTATTAGTGTACATATCAGAATTTTATATTCTCCCCAATCCTTTCTGATAGTGTTGTCATATATTATACTTTTAATTATGCTGTAAAACCCCAAATTCATAGCTACTAATCTGTGTTTAACAGCTGTCTTTTAGAGATATCATAAAATGAGAAAACTTTTACATATATTTGTTTATTCTCCAGGCCAGAATACTGGAGAGGGTAGACTCCAGTATTCTCCAGTTCTCTTCCCAACCCAGGAATTGAACCAGGATCTCTGGCATTGCAGGAGGATTCTTTACCAACTGAACTATCAAGGAAGCCCCATTTACTTACCACTTAAGGACATTTCCCATTTTCTTTGTAGGTCCAAGTTTCCATTTGAAGTCACTTCTTCCATCTGAAGAATTTTTCTTGGAGTAAAGATATTCAGTGTTGTTCAGTCACTCAGTCATGTTTGACTCTTTGCAACCCCATGGACTGCAGCATGCCAGGCTTCCCTGTCCTTCACGATCTCCCAGCACTTGCTCAAACTCATGTCCATTCAGTTGGTGATGCTATTCAACCATCTCATCCTCTGTCTTCCCCTTGTCCTTCTGCCTTCAATCCTTCCCACCATCAGGGTCTTTTCTAATGAGTCAGCTCTTCACATCAGGTAGCCAAAGTATTAGAGCTTCGGCATCAGTCCTTCCAATGAATATCTAGGGTTGATTTCCTTTAGGACTAACTTGTTTGATCTCCTTGCAGTCCAAGGGACTCTCAAAGAGTCTTTGCCAACACCACAGTTCAAAAGCATCAATTCTTCTTTATGTACTTAGTAATTCAGTTCAAAAGCATCAATCCTTTGTTATTAAATGGATGCTTATCATTGCTGACTGTTCAGATTCAGTTATAGTCCCTTAAAGACTGCTGAATATTGTTGAGGTAGCAGTTGATATACTTTCAGGTCATACTGATTCTTTCAAGACTTGTTCATAAGCTATTCTAGCGAATATGCAGAACTGCCTTTGTATGAGGACCAGTTTAACCCTATTCCTCAAGCATGACCTTTCTTTAATCTTTACTGCATATATAAGGTGTTTAGTGAGTTCTCTCAAGTTTGATTGGTCAATTTTAAACACTTCCCAAATTTGTATGAACACTGAGAAATGTCCCATTTACAGCTCTCAGGTACCTTTTTGCCTGTCCTCACAGGGTTTTGATGCTTACTCTTACCAAAATATTCAAAAGAAACTTTAGCAATATTACTGTAGCTCTTTTTCTGCAAAGTTTTCTTTCTAGTATGCTTTCCTAGCACCCAAGCTCCCTCTCCTATGAACTCTTATCTGTTCAACTCAGCAAGACTGTTTTCCTGAGTCGAAATTTCCCCTAATTTGTCCACAGCTGGTAAAGTGCTTCTAGAGAGAAAACCAGGGCCATGACAGACCTTACCTCATTAGTTTCTTTTCTGACAGGTATCATAGTCCTGTGAGCCTACTGACCAAGATCCAAAAACAGTAGTAGTAGTGGCTTACGTTTCGTCATGATTTCCTACTGTGAGGTAAATTTGGTAGTATTATTCTGACATGGCACAAGTACCCCTTCAGTGAAGATTTAAAATGTTACATCCTGTGAGCAAATAACAAAACTTAATGTACACTACAATGGAATAATATTCAGCAATAAAAGGAAGGAAGTACTGATAGGTGCTACAATCTGGATACATGTTGAAAATAAGTTAAGTAACAGAAATCAGACTCAAAAGAATATATACTGCATAATTTCATTTATATAAAATGTCCAGAAATATAGAGACCTAAAACAGATTAGCAGTTGTTTAAGGCTGACGTGTAAATGAGGAATATGGGCAGAAGTTTTTTTCAGAATGATGAAAATGTTCTAAAATTAAATTGTGGCAATAACTCTACAACTCTATAAACATACTAAAACTTGTTGAATTGTACTATTAAAATGGATGAATTTGGGGGACTTCCTAGCAATCCAGTGGTTATGATTCAATGCCTTCACTACCATGGCCTAGGTTTAATCTCTAGCTTAGGAAATAAGATCCTGAAAGCTATGTGGTATATCCCCACCAAAAAAAATAATAGTAATATTAATACAATGGATGAACTTTATGATATATACATTACATCTCAATAAATCTATTAAAATTATTATACCCCACAATTAACCATATTTTAGAAAATTGAGGGAAAATTCATACCTACATTTGGAACAAAGCAATATGGGATGGACAGGCAACTATCTTGGAAGACAACAAAATATGACCTCAAAGCTTTGGAGCAGATGTAGTGTGGCCAATATAGCTGGTGGAATGACAATGGCGCCAGCATTGATTTGTAAAGCATGCGAGCATTGCTGAGGATTACCATATATTACATTGTAGTTGTCTGGACATTTTTTTGTGTGTGATTTGAAGGGAGAGAACACGGATTAGTGTTATCTGGGTATTAAATGGAATTCCTGCTGCTTGTAAATGGGGTGCACAGAGACATGAGCATTACAAAGATTTAAGGTGAAAGTGAAAGATGCTCAGCCATGTCTAACTCTTTGCAACCCCATGGACTATACAGTCCATGGAATTCTCCAGGCCAGAATACTGGAGTGGGTAGCCTTTCCCTTCTCCAGAGGCTCTTCCCGACCCAGGGATCAAACCCAGGTCTCCCACATTGCAGGCGGATTCTTTACCAGTTGAGCCACCAGGGAAGCCCACAAAAGATTTAAAAGATATAAAGACTTAAGAGCCACTTACAGCAAAAGATATAGCTCTTATAAGAGAAATTTGTTTCATTTTTTAAAAAACACACAGAAACTATAGTTTAGCTCCTTTTGGAGACCTTTTAAAGACTCTAATTTTATTAAATGGATATCAACTCTCTATTAACAAAAATCTTTTCTTGGTGTACATATCTGAGATTGTTAAAGGTCCCTGTTTCACATAACATGAAGAAATTACTAAACTAGTTCTCATTATGCCTAAGGAGTCAGTCTGTGGCTTTTTAAAGGCAGTTGAGTATTCTGTTGTTCAACACTGCAAAACTGCATTGTTGGTAGTACTGTGGTGTACCAGGAAATCCCCTACCATCAAAATTCACATCCTTGTACAGTCAATGCAATAATGTCCAAAGATTAGTTGGATTTTACTTAGGTGTCTTGAACAATTTGGGGGATAAGATTAAAAAGAAAACATATATAAATTGAATATATTTGGTCAACCAAGTTAAACAGTTGCAACGGGGTTTGACACCCTGATGTTTTGAAATTTAATTAAAGTTGAGTTTGAATCAGGATAACCCTTTCATAATTCATAACCCAAACATACTAGAACTGAAAATGAATAGCTGATTCTGTTGATAGACTCACAGTGTTATATCATCCTTTAGGAAACAAAATTGTGCCTGAATATGTTAAGAATATGTTTTGTTCCCTATTTCAGTGTTTCACCCTTGTAACATATTGCCTCTCCTGCTGTTGCTTGCAACCTTTTTACAGTTGGCATAAATATGTACATTAAATCTATTCTGATTATTATAGACACCCCACCATGCAGCTCCCATTACAATGGTGTCTGTTAGGCAGTGTTTTATTGCCTAAGTTACTATGCTTTTGTAATGTATGTTATTAAGTGCCACCTCTTCTCAGTACTTTGAGGCTCTATAATTATCCAAAGAGGCAACTGTATGATGTTTGCAAATTTAGACAGAAGCTTGAACAGAGATGCTGGCTGCTAAATGGCAATAACAGAGTTTGTGCCTGGGGATCCCACTGGAAAATGGTAATTTCAATTCAATATTTTTTAATTTCCAGGGAACCATCTGAATATAGACCTCTGGGCAACCACAACCACATGCACTGGAAAGAAACATGATCGCAACACTGACAAGTGCAGCAAAATCCGGTCAGAGCATTCTTTCCTCTAATACAACTCCACATTCAGCAGTGTGCTGCTTAATGGACTCAGGGCTGTATTTGTTTATCTATTTTTGATTTGACAATGTATATCATTGTTTGCAATTGAAGACAATCTCCCCCTTCCAAACCAATTTTACTGCACAAATCTGAATTAAAATAGGGGCAGACATTCTTGTCTTTGTAAGCTACTGCTCACTCATAAGTATTTTCCCTGTTATTTCAGCATGTTGTACTTACATACAAAGAAAGACTTGTTCAAGTCCACTATAGTCAACTAAGTTAAAAAAAATCAAAGTTCTAGAGACAGAAATAACTAAGGATATGATCAACCAAGGAGGAAGGATATTTGGGCCAGAGTGACCCAAGAAGCATATGAAGCATAGTATGGGGGTCAACATATAGGATTCTAGCTCACAGTAGCCATGTTTGTGGCAAACCATCCTGACAAAGAAGTCAGATTTGCCCAGTACTATATTTTACATATTCATATGTATCATATCAGCAGAATAGAAATGAAGTTGTTGCGAATTTATAAAATTATTGAAGGCAACTGCATTTACAACAAAAGAACCTTTTGAATAATGCACAGCAATATTTAGTCAAATGACAAATAATAAAGTAAAAAAGGAATAAAATAATTTTAAAAGTTTACGTGATCTTTATGGGGTAAAGCATTTGAGAAAAACACCAGACATGGATAAAACTGAAATGAAAAGGGGAAGATTTAGTATACATAAAGTAAAAGCACAAAGGCATTAATATTCCTGAATCATGTGATGCATGTTCGCTGGTTTATTTATTAGACACAGGCGTAATAATAAAATGCATTTCTATAGTACTTTGGGCTTCCCTGGTGACTCAGTAGTAAAAAGTCTACCCACCAATCCTGGAGACCCAGGTTCTATCCCTGTGTCAGGAAGATCCCCTTGGAGTAGGAAATGGCAACCCATTCCAGTATTCTTGCCTGGAAAATCCCATGGACAGAGGAGCCTAGCAGACTATAGTCCATGGGACCTCAAGAGTCAGACACGACTTTGCAGCTAAAAACAAACATAGCACTTCACAACTCACAAAATACCTACCTCATTGGGATTCATCTAGTAACTTCTTGACATGAGGCTAGCAGGTATCTTCAATTTCCAAAAAAGAAACTAACACTCAGACTATAAGAAAGTTCAGTGATGAGTATACAGCAGAGACTACATTGAACCTATCTCCTATATCCTAATCTAGTGTTCTTTATTCATCAGTACATTAAAAAAAAAATAAATGACGGGTCTGGAATGACACCTTAGATATCTTTTATAAAGGAAGTATTCAGATTTAACAGTGGCAGTTACGGCTCCTGGACATATTTTCATCAACCTCCAACTCACCATGCTGGGGCTTTGTTGTTGAAAAGCAAAGGAGATGAGAAGGTGGTCTGAGAGCAGAAAAAACAGGAGGAGCACCATTCCTTGTCTTCAGAGCATCATACTATAATCTGGCCTACTTGTCTTGAATTTTCCAAAGTCTTATTTGTTAAAAGAAGATAAATGACCTTTTCATCTGACTAGAAAGGACTCTGTGGAGGGTGCTCCACTGAGTTGTATATACTTTATTGAAAAGATTACTAAGGGTGCTTGATATGTTTTAAGTGTTTCCTATATTCAACAACTAGGAGTTAGTAATAGAATGTTATTTCCTGTTTTCATTCTTTGTCCAGATACTAAGTTGATAACCATATTTGATGATTATCTGTGATGTGCCATCAGCTCACAAGTATCATCAGCTCACAAGTAAACCTCCGGTGTGTGAACCCAGGGAATTTTAAACACTGGGCTCTTCAATATGGATTTGTGTTACAGTCATGTCATTATCTCACCCTTCCACAATATCAAAGGATCAGATGGCTATAATTGCAGAGAAGTAAGTGAGTAATCTCTAGACTATTTTAGCAATAGGACACCAGATGATTCCCGTTCCATAAAGGACTAAGATTTCATCCGCTGCTGAAGCTGAGTCTGATAAGGATGGAGCAGTTTCTGTGGGTGGAATCTTAACCAAAGTAGGCAATGTTATTTTCATTTCTGAAAATGACATATGTCCAGAGGAACAATCACCTCGTAGGGCCATCCTCCAATAAAAGCATTTCAAATGAGAGGTTTTTTTTTCTTTCCTTCAGTTCCCCCTTGTAATTCTATCTTAAAGTGCATCTTGAATCTGAATGAGCTCTAGACAAACCTCACATACAACAGACAGGAGAATTCAAACCAATGCATTTATTATGCTCAGGAATCACAGCTGACTCCCAGCACTGCCAAATCCAGCAGGGCTTGCACAAACTGCACGTGGTTTTCATAAGCATTGATTGCAGCCCAAATTCTGTCTTGTGAGTTGAATTTTTATCCAGTTGCCAAGTGACAAATGTTAACTTTGCCTTAATATGAAGGTTTATTAAGCTTATTTTATGACTTTTTGCTTATTGGCTTATTTGGTTCTGTAAGAATGTAACATGAATGTGAAATTTTCCTTTCAAATTACTATCAAGGATGACAACATTTTGTTTTGTTTTCATGAATCCTGAGCAGCTAGACCACAGTTAAATACCAAAAAAAAAAAAAAACCAAGGTATACAAATCAATCTCTCCAGTGATTTCGGAATATGAAAAGGTAATTTTTAATCTATAAAGAGAATTGTGTTCCTGCATCTTTATCTATAAAACCACTAAAATAATTACTAGCAGTGGAAGCTTGTAAAAAAAAAATAATAACAATAAGTCTTCCATGTAGAATAGATAAAAATAAAGTCCAAGGCCCAGAGGAATTCGGGAGCATAAGGCTCTTCATGTAGATGCGTGGAAACAATGTTGGACTTAAGTACAGTAACAGAACTTATCTCTAATTGAGATGCTCCCTAAGGAGCCTGTTACCACAAGATCTATATAAGGGGTTTCTAAAAACCATTTGAGTCTTGGTCATCTGGCTGGCCTTCTATAGTAACAGTTTTTCCCTGAAACTCAGTCTTATTGATGGCTATTCATTTTTTTTTTTTAATAGGAAAGAGAAAGCTTAAGGAAAAAATAGACAAATAGAATTACTATTTTAAATGAGGCTCTCTCCTTTAAGATGTAAATCTGTTTAGATAGAAACGTCATCCTTGCAGTTTGTCCTCTCCTTATTGTCAGTCTCAGCTAAGGGAGTAAAAAGACATGAGGATGGGAATTTGAAGCAGACTCTTTTTTGGGGGGTCCTTGTTCTAGAAGAAAAAGCTTTCCATGGGAAGGATGGTTACAGATGTCTATGCTGTCAGGCTTTGTGAAAATATGGGAGGCTTGTACAGCAACGACTTCACTGTGCGTTTGCCAAAACAGCTTAGAAAACAGAAGGAAAATAATTAAATTGACTTAAAACCAAAACCATAGACTTGTGTGTGTCGTTAGCTATTTGACAAGGCCGCCTGTCTTAGTATCACGAAGACAAAAGCAGAATGAAACAAAGATTTAAGTCTGTTACTAATCAATAAATTTTATCTCATGGAGATCTGTCCACTTCTGATAGATTTTTATTTTTGCTTTTTAGTGATGATGCTCCAGAAATACTGATATTTGTGTTTCCACATGGAAGCTATCAGCACAGAAAATAGGCCAAACTCAATTAATTCCAAAATCCCAAACAGTACAGTAAAACATGGTAAGTTTTCAGATTCTCTAAATTTCTTTTATCATTGTTCTAGAGCGTACTGGCACTTACAAATACACTAATGAAGTCAAAATTGAGTACTGAAATTTTAAAATACACGATTTCAGAATATCCATATTTAATGTTATAGTTCATTTTATGATATTTAATACCAAAGTACTTTAATATTTCAGTTTTGAATACCACAATAAAAAATTGATCAGACATTAAGATTCATTTTCACAGGATCATTTGAATATTAAAGTACTCCTAGAATGTAAACTCTGGACAATTTTTAATTAGAAAACTTAAATGATCATAATATGGCTCTTAATAATATCTCTAAATAAAGTGAATTTAATATCAAGTTTCTCCAATAAATGAAAATATATAACAAAATCATCATCAGAATGCTGATGAACATGGACACATTCATCATCACTTTAACCATGTTCAACAAAAATTACTAAAAAAAAATAAATGTTGGAAATGCAGTGTACATCAGTAAACACACACAGTGCTAGGTAAGATTATTCACCTTTTTATAGCCAGAAAACTTTGTGGTGACTCATTCATTTGTTAGTAGATGTTGGGTGTTGGGTGCCAACCAGATTCCAAACTCTTGCTAGCTACTGACAATAAAAATGAATAAGTATGTCCTAACATCCTACTTAGGCAGATAGTAAGTAAGCAAATAATCATGATATGATGTGACAATTACCATGATCTTGTTCTACATACAGAGAACTCATCAAGTTCTTTTGTGCCCTGAGTTATATCCACAATATGCCTTCTGCCTTGAACACATTTCCCCAGCTCTCTATATGATCCTATTCATGATCCAACATGTAGTCTGCTCAGATACCTCCTCCACAGAGATGGTTGTATTTCCTTCATATGCCTGACCCTGTCTGGCACTGTATCTAATTTGCATTTTATTTCCTATCTTCCCCATTAGACACAGGCCCCACGTGAGTGGGATCTTTGCCTTGTTCACCTCTATACTCCTAGTTTGCAAAGGACAGGCTGGCATAAAAGTAGGGGCTTAATAAACAGTTGTTATATATATCAATAAATGTAGAAACCATAATAATGGCAAAAAAAAGAGTTGTTTTTTTAAAAAAATTATCATTTTCTGTCAAATCTATATCATTATGAATAGGTCATAATGGCAAGACAGCTTTAGAAATGAAAGAAATTAAAAGATTGAGGGTCTATTGAAAAAAGAAAGTAGAGAAAAACATTGAGAGTCTACTAAATGGTCAGTTAGGGAGGGAGGGCAGGGCCCTTTTCAAGATTGTTGTTCCTTGGTTAATTAAGCCGAGGGTCTTATCATGGTTACTCACCCAGTACCCCAAGAGTTGTTCTTTTTCAACTAGCAACTGCTTCACTGGACATCCTTGTGGACAGTCCTTTTCTTGCTTCCCCAGCTTCTGAAATAACTATGTTTTTTATTAGATGATGAAAAAATTAATTCAATATATTACCAATGAAGTAATTTATGTTTTTTTGTTTTTTTGTGGGTTTTTTTTTTTTTTTTTTTTGCCTTTCTAACACAGGACTTTTTGAAGGATTACATTTATATCTTGAATTAGGAGTTTTCTCCAGCTCTCATCTTCGCCCTTAAAACCCATGTTCCATTCATAGCAGTTTGATCAGCCTGATCAAGTGGAGACCATGTTGCACGTGGGTAGGAGCCTGACTTCTTGAGTGGAACTGCTGGGACATGACATTGGCATGTCATTTTTCCTCTCTGTGCCTCAGTTTAATCAGCAGTGATGATAAAACAATAATACCACTCTTTACAGTATGATGAAAGTGAACGTGTTTGTCACTCAGTCCTGTCCAACTCTTTGCAACCCTATGGACTATAGCCCGCCAGGCTCCTCTGTCTGTGGAATTCTCCAGGCAGAATACTAGAGTTGGTTGCCATTCCCTTCTCCAGGGGATCTTCCCAACCAAGGGATTGAACCCAGGTCTCCCACATGGCAGATAGATTCTTTACCATCTGAGCCACCAGGGAAGCCACATATAGTGTAAGAACAAGGATTAAATGTGAGAGTCCATGGATAACACTTAGCCTGCTGCTGCTGCTACTAAGTCGCTTCAGTCATGTTCGAAGGCCCTTGTAAATGACAAAGTACCATCAATCTTCTTTCTTCTCTTAATGCAATTTTCTTCTCCTCCTAATGCAAAATCCTGGAAATTTTATACTCTTAGTCATTTATATTGTGGACTTTGAAAGTGACTGCTGCAAGAAATGGTTATTGTTCCAGCATTCATGAGCTCAGCTCAGTATCCAACAGGGCATGGGGTGCAAAGCTCAATCAGGAGATTAAAGATAAGTCATATTTCTCCTATTTTTTTGCACTTGCTGGAAAATTTAAAATATGACTCAACCTAATTCATTCTCACAGGATTTTTTGAAGTAAACAGGCCAGTGTGAATGTCCTATTTCCTAATAGGCACATATAGCAAACTAAATTGCCCTGCTTGTATGCCAATAGCAACATTGACTAAAAGAGAAAACTGTCATCATGGCATTAAGATCAAGATCAACCTGAGTTTTACAGTCAGACAGATATAGGTTCAAAGATCCATAACCTATGCTACCTTGGGTGAAAGTGAAAGTGAAGTCACTCAGTCGTGTCTGACTCTTTGAGACCCCATGGACTGTAGCCTATTAAGCTCCTCCGTCCATGGGATTTTCCAGGCAAGATTGCTGGAGTGGATTGCCATTTCCTTCTCCAGGGGATCTTCCCGATCCAGGAATAGAACCCGGGTCTCCCGCATTGCAGGCAGACGCGATATGTTATTCAACTTTTCTGGATTTCTTCATAAGGCTATTCCGAGTAGCAAACCACAAAATACGGCTAAAGTGGTTATCGGGCTGCTGACACATAGACAGCATTCAATACGTCTTAGTTTTTTCTTTTTCAATCTTTCTTTTTTTATTAATTAATTTATTTTAATTGGAGGCTAATTACTGTATGATATTATACTGGTTTTTGCCATACATTGACATGAATCAGCCATGGGTTTACATGTTATTACCAGGCAGCATCCTAAATTCTCCTCAGTCATGATGCTAATAAAACAACAGCCATTACAGAATCTGACTAGTCTTTCAACCATATAACAGGAAAGTTAAAATTGAGACTACATACCACCACCTTCCACCTCCACACACACACACACACACACACACACACACACAATTGCAGCTTAAGGAATGGAATTTAAATATCCTAGATGCCACTATATATATGATTTTATAACCCATCATTTTTTATTAGTGCCAAGTTAGTTAAAATTATAACATGTCATTCCTCAACAGGTGAAATGGTACCCCTCTTGATTAGCAGAACAGCCCTGATTTATTTACACTAAATCCTGTGTGATGGGCAGGAATGGATTCTCTCTGGTTCAGCTTCTAGGGCAATGTCTGATTTTTCCTGTGGTTGGTGGACACTATGCTTTTCTGGTAACCCTCAAATTACACCTGATTTTCAGCAACTCAAGTGTTAGCAGAACTGAAGTAATCTCTTTTCTGGTACTTTAAACTAGACATTCCCCAAGGCACCAGTGCAAACTGGAAGTTTCCCTCTCCATGTACATCTGCCAATTAGGCTCTTAGCCAATTATAGCAGCCAATTATAATTCACTGGGGGTTTCTGTCTAAAGGGTTCTAAGTGGATTTTAAATTTAATCCTAGGACAATTATCACCATATAATACTCCTTTAGTTTCTGTGATTTGGCAACATCAATGAAAATGGGTCTTATTTATTAGCCCTTTTATTTTCAGCATAAGCCAGGGTTAGCTTCATATTACATGTGAAGTTGATGAGATCTATCTAAGAGCTTCTCTCTTCAACCCTATTCCAGAACATATGCCGAGAGTCATGAACAGGCCCTGTTCCAGATCCTTCAAGGTCCTTGATACCTGCAACATTGAGATTCAGAGAAAATACTCTCCAAATCAACCCATTTCTAATCTGACTCATAATGGCCCTTGTCTTAGGACCCTACTTTGAGTAGTTATCTTTAGAAAAATTCATGTATAAATTTTTAATTAATGTATCAATCCATTCAATATTCCTCCATTGGGTGCCAGGAGAAAAGACATGAGGCATAGGCTCTGTGCTTGAGAAGTTAAGATGAAGAAGATACATGAAAGGAGGTTGGTAGATTAACTTGGCAATTTCTGTCTTGCTTTATTTCTGCCCATCTTGAAGCTGGATTCAAAGCTATGATAAATCCTCAAAATAGACCTGACTCCTTAGAATATCATAACAAATCAAATCAATCTGTAGCAAGTAACTACAGTATTAGGTTGGTGCAATAGTAATTGCGGTTTTGCATTGTTGAACTTTGCCATTTGATATTGGAATACATTCTTAAATGTGATTATGTTATACATCATTTTAATGCACATTTATCACTTTATGTACTTTTACTAATTACTTATTACTTGCTATTTATTTTATATTTATTTTAGACTATAGAAATGATGTTAGACAAAAAGAAAATTCGAGCAATTTTTTTTTCAAGTTCAAATGTGTCATAAGGCAGTGGAGACAACTCTCAACATCAACAACATATTTGACCCAGGAACTGCTAGCAAACGTACAGTGCAGTGGGAGTTCAAGATGTTTTGCAAAGAAGACAAGAGCCTTAAAGATGAGGAGCATAGTGGCTAGCCTTCAGATACTGAGAACAACCAACTGAGAGGGTCATCAACACTGAGCCTCTTAAAACTATAGAAGTTGCTGAAGAATTCAACAACAACCCTTCTACAGTCATTCAGCACTTGAAGCAAATTGGAAAGGTGAAAAAGTTCAATAAGTGGGCACCTTATGAGCTGACCACAAATCAAAACAATCATTTTGAAGTGTCATGTTCTTTTATTCTATGCAACAACAATGAACCATTTCTCAATTGGATTGTGACATGCGACAAAAATTGGATTGTATACAACAATTGGTGAAGACCAGCTCAGTGGTTGGACTGAGAAACTTTAAGGCACCTCCCAAAGCCACACTTGCACCAAAGAGAGCTCACGTTCACTGGTACTCTGCGGCTGGTCTGACACACTGCAGCTTTCTGAATCCTGGCGAAAGGATTCATTACATCTGAGAAGTACACTCAGCAAATCGATGAGCTGCACCAAAACCTGCAATGCCTGCAGCCAACACTGGTCAACAGAAACAGCCCGATTATTCTCCAGGACAACACACAACCGCGTGCCACACAACCAACACTTCAAGAGTTGAACAAATTGGGCTACAAAGTTTTGCGTCATCCCCCATAGTCATTCGACCTTTCACCAACCAACTACCATTTTTTCAAGCATCTCAACAACTTTTTGCGGGGAAAACACTTCCACAACCAGCAAGATGCAGAAAATGCTTTCCAAGAGTTTGTCCAATCCTGAAGCACAGATTTTCATGCTACAGGAATAAACAAAATTATGTCTCACTGGCAAAAATGTGTTGATTGTAATGGTTCCTATTTTGATTAATAGAGATGTGTCTGAGACTAGTTATAAAGTTTTAAAACCCCTGGTCTGAAACCGCAATTACTTCTGTACCAACCTAATATGCTTATGCTTACTAAACAAACTCAATTATATGAAAAATTTACTCTTTTTAAAAATTTGAGATAGTCTACACATATCCAATCATTGAATAATAATTTACAAACACCCATGTACCCACCACCCAGCCTGAGAAATAAAACATTTCTGATTTAATTAATGCCCTACCATGTACTTCCTAGAAGATCATTGCAGTTTCTGTCCCCAGAGTTAAAAACTAGCCTGTACTTAGAATTTATTATTCTCATTAACATTTTAACATTCTTTCTGGTTGTGATGGTTTTGTTGCTAAGTCGTGTTCAACTCTTGTTACACCATGGTTTGTAGCCTGCCAGGTTCCTCTGTCCATGGGATTGCCTAGGCAAGAATACTGGGGTGGGCTGCTATTTCCTTGTCCATAATACTCTTTCTACACTTTTATGTATTCATGTACCATATCAAACAATATTTTACATAATTTTAACTTTATATAAATGAGTTTGCACTGTACCCATTTCCTCTAGTTTACTTTCTCTTTCAACAGTAGTTTTATAAAATTCATCCATACTGTTATTTGTAGATATATAATACAATTTATTTATATACTGTATGGTGGTTTGAACACTAAGTTGTGTCCAACTCTTGCCACCCCACAGACTCTAGCCCGCCAGGCTTCTCTGTCCATGAGATTTCCCAGGCAAGAATACTGGAGTGGGTTGCCATTTCCTTCTTCAGGGGATCTTCCCAATCCAGAGATCAAACTGGGGTGCTCATGAATTGCAGGGACACTCCTGCACTGCAGGCGGATTCTTTACCAACTGAGCTATGAGGGAAACCTATACACTGTATAGTAAAGGACAACTCAGCAAGTGTGAGTTGTTCACACCTGCACATTCAAAGGAAAGATTTGACCTTTGTCCAGCTCTTGGGAGGTATCTCCTAAGCCCTTGGAGTGTCCTGCATGGTAAGAGTGTCCTTGTTTACTGAGGGCCCTTGGGTGGTGCCAGGCAGTCTATGCTAACAAAGTGATTTATGGTGGAGGGCCTGAACCATGCAATGTCTGACGTATAGAGGGGGTAGAGAGTAAGGTCAGCCTAAGATCAGTTATATAAGCCACCCACCAAACTTAGGTGACAATCCAGTAGTGTCCACTGGACACTAAGACTTAGGTGAGCTTCCCTAGTTGAATATATTGTCACCATCATTGCTAAAAGAAACAGTGCTGTCTATACTACCACACTGCAAAGAACAACTAGAAACTCATGCCTGTTGTCTCCAGAACCCTGCCTGATGTGCCTTTTTCTGTTGCTGATTTTAATCTCTATCCTTTCACCATAATAAACCATGTGTGTGTGTTTAGTTGCTCAGTCGTGTCCAACTCTGCAATTCTTTGGGCCGTAGACCGCCAGGCTCCTTTGTCCATGGGACTTTTCAGGCAAGAACACTGGAGTGGGTAGCCATTTCCTCTGCCAGCATATCTTCCCAACCCATGGATCAAACCTGTAACTCCTGTGTTTCCTGCACTGCAGATGGATTCTTTATTTCCTGAGCCATCAGGGAAGCCCTGTAATAAATCATAACCATGAACATAACGGCTTTGCTAAATTCTGTTCACTCCTAGCAAATTACTAAACCTGGGGGTAGTCATGGGACCTCCAAATATATACACTCTCTAACTGACTAATTTTTTTCCAATTTTTTTGCAATTGCATGCAATACTTATGAAGAATATAATGCATATTTTGTCCACCTATAAGTGAAATTCCTGAATCAAAGGAATTATGTTCTAAAGTTGTGAATTGTTCTTAAAGTAGCTGTACCATTTCATAATCCAACCAACATTATCTAAGAGTTCTCAATACTCTGAGCCTCACCAACCCTTGGTACTGCCAGACTTGCTAGTTTTTGGAAGTCCAGTGTTATGAGATTGTATTTCACGATGTATTCACTTGCATTCCCTTAGTGATTAATGAGGCTGAGTATCTTTCTATATGATTTGAGATTTTATTTCCTATTAATTGCTTATCTATATCTCTTGCACATTCATGTTGCATTATCTCTTTCTTTATTTACAGACATTACCTATGAATTTGGAAGTAGTTATTTAATGGTTATATTATAAATATGGCAAATGTCTGTCCCTATGGTTTATCCTTTTACTTTATCAAATTTGTAGTACAAAATTTTGAAGGTTCAGTGTTGTATGTTTTATCACTTTTTAATTTATGATTTATTCTTTTTGTGTCTTATTTGATTTTTCCCTAGTTCACTGTCATAACGATAGCCCCCATATTTTTTTCCAAAAGGTTTTAAGTTTTTTCCTTTTTTACATTTATGTATTTTATCTCTCTGGAATTTTCTTTGTGCGTGATGTGATAAGGAAACATTTTATCTTTTCCCACATAATCCATTTTCCCCATAGCAATTTTTGTATAAATAGTATATTATCCCACCATTTTTTAAATGAGCCCATTAGTATTTTAAGTTGTTGAAAATTTAACCAAATGTCTTTAAAGATACACACACAACTAGTAATTGCAGTTACATCTTGGATGAGAAACAAAGGAGTTGTTCTGTTTATCTAGCAATGCCTCCCAATTCACTATAAAACATGGTGGCTTGAAGCAACAGTATTTATGTATTAATTCTCCTATTTATGTGGATTCAGATATTGGAAGCTGCTCAGTAGGGTGGTTCTATTAGATTCAGATTATAGTCAGGGGTCATCTTGAAGGCTTGTTCATTCATTCTTCTGATACCTGTATCCCACCATTTTAAAAAATGTTTCCTTTATTATAGCTCAGTTTTCCATAAATATTGGTCTATTCCATTTATTGCTTGTCTAGTAGCATTATTCTTTATCTATTCCTGCACAAGTAGTATGACTACTAATTAGTACAGCTGTATTTTTAAGCTTGACCTAATTACTAAAATCTCAATATTTGGAAGATACCTCTTGTTCTTTTATAAACTGATATCTACTGCAAAGCCAACTTTTAATTTTTCTCAAAAACATTTAAGATTTTGAATGATATAGCATTGTGTGTGTGTGTGTATGTATATATACACACACACACACATATATATAATTATCAGAAGTGCACATATTGGCAACAGTCTTCCTATACATGACATGGTGATTCCCTGTATTTCTATACTACATTTTACTACACTTCCATAAAATGTTATCTATTTCTCCATGAAGATTTGCATATCTTTTGTTACATTTATTCATTAGGTACCATATGTGTTTTTATTGCTATTGTAAACACTATTCAAAACAATAATTGCTGGTATATAAAAACACAACTGAATTCTAAATATTAATCAAAAATCTTATTGAATACTCACCAATTCTAAAAAAAAATTCTCTCCATTATCTAGTATTTTCTTTGTAGACAAATATACTACAAGAAGATAATGACAATTTTGTGTTATATTTCTTTAGTTTCTTTAAACTAAACTAATTTTGACTGAGATTCTATCCTACTAAACTGGTGGGACATTCTGCCTCAGTTGTTATAGATCATTACCCTCTCATACTCATGCACCCCAAATTATTCCATTGCCCAGGATCTTATATGTAACCAAAGAGTCAGGGAACCTCTGTTAGTCAACACTTAAGGTCCACACGAACTACCACTGACACAAGATTCTCCACATCTCAAACCACAGAGTACAGTCAGGTCCTATACCATGCTTAAGGTATAGAAATCTTTGATAATCCTGGGAGCCCGCATCCAGCCTCCATCAGGCCCACATTAAACCATCTCTTGGGATCTTTCTCCCTCTCAAGCTGCTGCCATAGCTCCACATGGAGAAGCAAGGTGGGAATTCTTACCAATTACTCCACTTCAGAATTAGCTCTTTAAAAACAATCAGAGGCTCTATCTATCTGAGTGGAACTAAATACTCAAATTAAATCTTAAATTAACTACCCATATGCTAAAATCACCTTTAAATAGGTTGTTCTTTCTGTAATGGTTCTACTTAGTTGCTAGGAACTGGGTATTTAAGGCTTGATGCCTGGCTTTATGCTATCTCTCAGCCCTGTATGTATGTATTCATACCTTAGTAATTTGGCCTATTTGGCTCCAGCCCTATTCTTTCACACATTTAATTTTTGCCTTCCTAAAACCTTTTCTAAAACAAAGAATGTAACTAACTTCTCACATTTGCTTTCTTTCTCTCATCAACTCATTCAGTCAGCAAATAATCCTTTTTAGGAATTCTCAGTAAGAAATAATTTCACACACATAAACATTTTTCCCAACCAGGAGGACATTTACAATACAATCAGTAGGTACTAACCTGAAAGACCACATTAAATTCTGAAGGGCACTGACCCATTTATGTGAGTCAAGGTAGGATCAGGAAGAGAGAGAAGGATCGAAGAAAGAGGGAAGTCAAATATAGAAGAACAGGTAGGCACTTTGTCTTTGCAAGGCTAAGGAAACGGAGGGCAAGAGGACATTTCTAACAAAAGGATTCACCTGTCCAAAGGGACAGGGCCTTGATCGAACATAGCCCATATTTGCACAGGGCTTCCCTGGCAGTTCAGACAGTAAAGAATCCATCTGCAGTGCAGGGGACCTGGGTTTGATCCCTGGGTTGGGAAAATCCTTGGGAGAAGGGAATGGCTACCCACCCCAATATTCTTGCCTTGGAGAATTCCATGGACAAGAGAAGCCTGGCATGCTACAGTCCATGGAGTCACAAAGAGTCAGACAAACATTTCACGTTACTTTCAGAATTTTCAAAATTTGAAAGAGGAATGTATGCCTCTCAGCAAAAACCAAAAGGAAGGGATAGGAACTTGGGCTAAACAAAATTACAGTTAGACAACTATGGGCCTTTTAATTAATATTAAATTATATATGTCATCTTATAGGTGATTGGACCCACTGAAAAAATTTGAATGAAGAAAAGAGGAAGTGACATAATGTTTGTCTCTTTCTTAATTGAAAATGTGATGTTAATTATTCACGTCAGCTTAATACAATAGCCTTTCTAAATTTTTGTACGTTAAAAAGATGCTATATCATTAGGGAAATTAACACAATGACATATCACTATACAACTATTAGAATGACTGACATTTTAAAAATGACAGTACAAAATGCTGGTGAGGATGTAAAGCAACAGGAACTCCATTCATTAGAGTAAAAAAATTGTATAGCCTCTTTGGAAGACAATTTGGTAGTTTCTTACAAATTTAAACACAGTCTTATGTGATACCCTGGAGAAGGAAATGGCAACCCACTCCACTATTCTTGCCTGGACAAAGGAGCCTGGCAGGCCACAGTTTATGGGGTTGCAAGAGTCAGACATAACTTAGCGCTTTCTTTTTTTTTATGTGGTATATCAATCACATCCTAGATGTTTTCCCAAATGATAAAAAAGCTAATATATACACAAAACATATGAATGTTTATAGCATGTTTACTTGTAATAATCAAAAACTGGAAGCAAACAATATGTCCTGCATAGGTGGATGGATACAAACTGTGGTACATCCATAGAATAGAATATTACTTGATGATAAAAAGAAATAGGCAATCAAGTCACAATACATCAAGGAACCTTAAACGCATGCCAAAAAAGATGTCTTTTTCATTATAGGGGACTGGAATGCAAAGTAGGGAGTCAAGAAACACCTGGAGTAACAGGCAAGTTTGGCCTTGGAATACAGAATGAAGCAGGGCAAAGGCTAATAGAGTTTTGCCAAGAGAGCACACTGGTCATTGCAAACACCTTCTTCCAACAACACAAGAGAAGACTCTACACATAGACATCACCAGATGGTCAACACAAAATCAGATTGATTATATTCTTTGCAGCCAAAGATGGAGAAGCTCTATACAGTCAGCAAAAACAAGACCGGGAGCTGACTGTGGCTCATCATGAACTCCTTATTGCCAAATTCAGACTTAAATTGAAGAAAGTGGGGAAAACCACTAGACCGTTCAGGTATGACCTAGATCAAATCCCTAATGATTATAGAGTAGAAGTGAGAAATAGATTTAAGGGATGAGATCTGATAGATTGCCTGATGAACTATGGACGGAGGTTCGTGACACTGTACAGGGGACAGGGATCAAGACCATCCCCAAGAAAAAGAAATGCAAAAAAGCAAAATGGCTGTCTGAGGAGGCCTTACAAATAGCTGTGAAAAGAAGAGAAGCAAAAAGCAAAGGAGAAAAGGAAAGATATACCCATTTGAATGCAGAGATCCAAAGAATAGCAAGGACTGATAAGAAAGTCTTCCTCAGCGATCAATGCAAGGAAATAGAGGAAAGAAATAGAATGGGAAAGACTAGAGATCTCTTCAAGAAAATTAGAGATTAAAAAGAGAACATTTCATGCAAAGATGGGCTCAATAAAGGACAGAAATGGCATAGACCTAACAGAAGCAGAAGATATTAAGAAGAGGTGGCAAGAATACACAGAAGAACTATACAAAACGATCTTCATGACCCAGATAATCACGATGGTGTCATCACTCACCTAGAGCCAGACATCCTGGAATGTGAAGTCAGGTGGGCCTTAGAAAGCATCACTACAGACTAAGCTAGTGGAGGTGATGAAATTCCAGTTGAGCTATTTCAAATCCTGAAAGATGATGCTGTGAAAGTGCTGTACTCAATATGCCAGCAAATTTGGAAAACTCAGCAGTGGCCACAGGACAGGAAAAGGTCAGTTTTCATTCCAATCCCAAAGAAAGGCAATGCCAAAGAATGCTCAAACTACTGCACAATTGCACTCATCTCACACACTAGTAAATAATGCTCAAAATTCTCCAAGCCAGACTTCAGCAATATGTGAACTGTGAACTTCCAGATGTTCAAGCTGGTTTTAGAAAAGGCAGAGAAACCAGAGATCAAAATGCCAACATCCGCTGGATCATCAAAAAAGCAAGAGTTCCAGAAAAACATCTATTTCTGCTTTATTGACTATGCCAAAGCCTTTGACTGTGTGGACTACAACAAACTGTGGAAAATTCTACAGGAGATGGGAATATCAGACCACCTGACCTGCCTCTTGAGAAACCTGTATGCAGGTCAAGAAGCAACAGTTAGACTGGATATGGAACAACAGACTGGTTCCAAATAGGAAAAGGAGACCATCAAGGCTGTATATTGTCACCCTACTTATTTAACTTACATGCAAAGTACATCATGAGAAACGCTGGGCTGAATGAAGCATAAGCTGGAATCAAGAATGCCAGGAGAAATACCAATAACCTCAGATATGCAGATGACACCATCCTTATGGCAGAAGGTGAAGAGGAACTAAAAAGCCTCTTGATGAACGTGAAAGAGGAGAGTGAAAAAGTTGGCTTAAAGCTCAACATTCAGAAAACGAAGATCATGGCATGTGGTCCCATCACTTCATGGGAAATAGATGGGGAACAGTGGAAACAGTGGCTGACTTTATTTTTTGGGTCTCCAAAATCACTGCAGATGGTGATTGCAGCCATGAAATTAAAAGATGCTTACTCCTTGGAAGGAAAGTTATGACCGACCTAGACAGCATATTAAAAGCTGAAACATTACTTTGTTAGCAAAGGTCCAACTAGTCAAGGCTATGGTTTTTCCAGTAGTCATATATGGATGTGAGAGTTGCACTATAAAGAAAGCTGAGCGCAGAATTGATGCTTTTGAACTGTGGTGTTGGAGAAGACTCTTGAGAGTCCCTTGGACTGCAAGGAGACACAGTCAGTTCATTCTAAAGGAAATCAGTCCTGCGTGTTCACTGGAAGGACTGATGTTGAATCTGAAGCTCCAATACTTTGGCCACCTGATGGGAAGAGCTGACTCAGTTGAAAAGACTCTGATGCTGGGAAAGATTGAAGGTGGGAGGAAAAGGGGACGACAAAGGATGAGATAGTTGGATGGCATCACTGACTCAATGGACATGGGTTTGGGCAGAGTCCGGGAGTTGGTGATGGACAGGGAAGCCTGGCGTGCTGTGGTTCATGGGGTCCCAAAGAGTCAGACATGACTGAGAGACTGAACTGAACTGAACTGAATGTGGGAGACCTGGGTTTGATCCCCGGGTTGGGAAGATCCCTGGAGAATGGAAAGTCTACCCATTCCAGTATTCTGGCCTGGACTGTATAGTCCGTGGGGTCCCAAAGAGTCAGACACGACTGAGCAACTTTCACTTCATAGAGCTGGGGATGACTCAGTACTACTGCTTTGTGTTTCCCTGGTGATTCAGATGGTAAAGAACTGGGCTGCAATGTGTGAGACCTGGGTTCTATCCTTGGGTTGGGAAGATCCCCTAAAGGATACATGGCAACCCACTCTATTCTTGCCTGGAGAATTCCCATGGTCAGAGAAGCCTGGCAGGCTACAGTCCATGGGGTCACAAAGAGTCAGACATGACTGAGCGACTAAGCACTGCTACTGCTGCTACTGCTAAGTCGCTTCAGTTGTGTCCGACTCTGTGCGACCCCATAGACGGCAGCCCACCAGGCTCCCCGTCCCTGGGATTCTCCAGGCAAGAACACTGGAGCGGGTTGCCATTTCCTCCTCCAATGCATGAAAGTGAAAAAGTCGCTCATTCATGTCCGACTCTTTGCGACCCCATGGACTACAGACTATCAGGCTCCTCCGTCCATGGGATTTTCCAGGCAAGAGTACTGGAGTGGGGTGCCAGTGCCTATAAATGCATATTGATAAATGAAAGAAATAAACCTGAAAAGCTTACATACGGTCTGAGTCCAAGTCTATAATATGCTGGCAAAGGCAAAACCATCGAGTAAAAAGATCAGTAATTCCCAGGGGTTAAGGGTTTGAGGGTGGGGAGGAAGAGAAAAAAGAATAGGTTCCCAAAAGGGATTTTCAGAGTAGTAAAATTATTCTGTATGATACTGCAATTATAGATATCATCACAATATATATTTGTCAAGATGCGTAGAAATGCACAACACAAAGAGTAAACCCTGATATAAACCATGGACTTTAATGGTAGTATATCAATATGGGTTAATCACTTACAACAAAATAGACCACACTAATGCAAGATGTTAATAATAGGAAAAATTGATGATGGGGGCAGGAGAAGAGGTATATGTGAACTCTGTACTATCAGCTCAATTTATCTGCAACTTAAAAGTGTTTCAGACAATTAAGCCTATTAATTTAATCAAAAAGCATACACACAGAGAGAGAACGTAGCTGCATCCAAATCAGTTAACATTTCCAACCAATTATCTACAAGCACATTTCATTATTTATGCACATACATGTACATGCTGTGTTCCAGACACCATAACAATTCTGAGACGAAATCTTCATAAGAACACGGATCTCTGCCATTGGGATTTGCATCATTGAGGTATCGCAAGTGCCTGCCATTGAAAAGCCGTTTATAATTAATCAGTACTGTAATATTTAAATTAATGAATAAATCAGTAGAAATATGAGGCAGAGAAGAGGATTTGGATAGTGATCAGAAAAAATCCCCACTGAGTAGAAATCACTTTTCAGTATAACAGTATGAGCATCAGTGAAAGAAAAAAATGGAAGAATGAGGCAGAGCCAAGCAGGAAGGCCCCAGTGGTGAACACGTTGTCTTTGGATTTGCAGAAATGATTAGCATGATTGGGACTCTTGGAAAAGAACATTGGAAATCAATTTATCTATTTGGTCAGGTGGGTGAAGTCCAGGACATACAGAGATTTGATCATTGTCATCACAGAAAATTTAACTTGCAAACAGATTTCTATGTCAATGGTTGAGATGGATAGACTCCTTAAATAAATTTCTTTTGAGATATTCCCAAGGTAAGAGAGTCTATCCTATATTTCACATATGGGAAAATGCTAAAAAGGATTGGAGGTGAGACTGCTGCTGCTGCTGCTAAGTCGCTTCAGTCGTGTCCAACTCTGTGCGACCCCATAGACGGCAGCCCACCAGGCTCCCCTGTCCCTGGGATTCTCAAGGCAAGAACACTGGAGTGGGTTGCCATTTCCTTCTCCAATGCAGGAAAGTGAAAAGTGAAAGTGAAGTTGCTCAGTCATGTCTGACTCTTAGTGACCCCATGGACTGTAGCCTACCAAGCTCCTCCATCCATGGGATTTTCCCAGCAAGAGTACTGGAGTGGGGTGCCATTGCCTTCTCAAGGAGGTGAGACTAGGAACAAATTAACAAAGAAAGTTTCAGGGAATTTTTATGACCATACAGACATTGGCTTGTTGGAATATTGAAAAAAAAAAAAAGCAACTTTAAGGTGGTCAAAACCCAGCTTAAAAGGACCTAATTGTAAATGAAGGAATACTTCATTTATAGTACTTGAAGAAAATATAGGAGACTTTTAAACAAATAAAGCCAGGAATCATAAATGAAAAGCATTACCAGTTGGCCCTATAAAATTTTAAATGTTTGGCTAATACTGGTATAAAAATGTTAAGATATAATCACAAAAAGATCTTCAATTTTAAATACTGGACTAATATTCATTAGTCAAACAATAAATAACAAAAAGAGAAAAAAATAAATATTTCACAGCAAAAGGTAATCAAAGCCTCAAAATACCCTAAAATTTTTCAATCATCCTTATAACTAAAAAAAAAAAAAAAAGGCTAATAGAGATTATTTTTAAAATCTATTAGATTGAAGGCAGGAAGAGCTGGGCACAACAGAGGATGAGATGGTTATATGGCATCAGAGGTAGTTGTATGGCATCACTGACTCAATGGACATGAGTTTGAACAAACTGCAGGAATTGGCGAAGGACAGGGAAGCCTGGTGTGCTGCAGTGCATATGGTCACAAAGAGTTGGACACAACTGAGAGACTGAACAATTAGGTGGGAAAATATTCAAAATATTATTCAATCTCAATACAGTTTAACTTAAATACAATTTTAATAAAAATTGTTCAATTATTCCATTTTGCTAGGAATATAATAGATAGGCTTTTACAAATGTTCTTTATGAAGATTAAACTATTTCAAATTTTTTGAGGATTAAATAAGTTGACCAAAAATAATAGCAAGTGGTTACTACATGCTATGTATTGTTAAAAGTATTCTATGTTTATTAATATTTAAAACTCTGTGAGGTAGATTTTGTTATTATCAACCATATTCTGATGAAAAAATTGAGTCAATGGAGCAATCAAATAACTTACCAAGGAAAAAATCCACATACCCAGGAAGCAGAGATGCTGGAATTTAAACCCAAGTATTCTGGTATCAGAGTTCATGGCAAGGCAGAGTATGCTAGCTGAGCAGACTTAGGACTGGATAGTTTGAAAATTTTCTGTGGGTTCTGTGCTATAGGATAAGCAAGTCAGAGGAATGTTTCCTGCTGGAGTGTAAGAACAAAATAGAGTTCAGAGAATGGGCTTTAGATTGATTGATTTATATATTAAAGGTGAGTTTGCAGGCAAATTGTTGCTCTCTCTTGAAACTAGATGACCCTCGGAGGAATAGTCTCTCCAGGTTCAGAAAAGCTCCAGATTCCAGAGCATCAAGAATACAGGAAATAAGGAAATATATTAATTTTTAATTTGTTATTTTTTGGGCTTCCCTGGTGACTCATTGGTAAGAATCTACCTGCAATGCAGGAGACCTGGGTTCAATCCCTGGCTCAGAAAGATCCCCTTGAAAAGAATGGAAACTCACTTCAGTATTCTTACCTGGGAAATCCCATGGACAGAGAAGCCTGGCAGGTTACAGTCCATGGGGTTGCAAAGAGTAAATATATTAATATTTACATGTATACTCTTTGACTCAGCAATTTACCATCTAGAAATTTATACTGTAGAAATATACACACAAGCAGAGATGCGTAAAAACAAATGCTCGAAACAGCACTGTTACAATTGCTTAAATTTACTATTAAGCAAACTGACTCAATTGACATGAGTTTGAGTAAACTCCAGAGTTGGTGATGGACAGGGAGGCCTGGCATGCTGCAGTCCATGGGGTCGCAAAGAGTCGGACACGACTGAGCGACTGAACTGAACTGAAACATACAATTCTGGTCTTTGTGAAGGCTAAGAGACTAAGGGAAAGAAGTTGGGGCTCTGGCAAAACATTTTGGTTTGGGTGTTTCTGAAGAGTTCAGATCACTGGACAAAACAGGAAGACAGTGGTTCTCAAACTTTAGTGGACATCAGAATCATCTAAACTGCTTGTTAAAACAAAATCCAGAGCACTGTTCTCTACCTCTAGAATTTCTGATTCAGACAGTATGCGGTAGCCCCACCAAAATGTTAGGATTTTAACAAATTCCAAGTGATGTTGATGTTTCTAGTCTGGAAACGATGTTTTGAAATCCAGTGCCCAAGAGGAAGAGCTATTGAATAAGGACACCAATTTGAAGGCATTCTAAAAGCTTCGCTCAGCTGACTTGACAAAGGAGCCACCAATCATGCCTGTGAGACTGGGTGAGCAAAGCTTGCCACCAGAGGGCAGTGCTAGAGATCCTAGTCAACCCAATTTAGACAGAGCTGCTGTCCTAATTAGACCTGACTTAATTGGATGACAAGTACCCAAAATAATTCACTTTTCAAGTAATGTTAAGCAGTGATTCTTTAACACAGATGTTTTGAGCAATTGGTTGCAAGGTCGGTCTTTAGGTAAGAAATGCTCAGATGGCCACGTCACATACAGGTTATTGAAGTCACTTCAGCCATGTCTGACTCTGTGTGACCCCATAGACGGCAGCCCACCAGACTCCACCGTCCCTAGGATTCTCCAGGCAAGAACACTGGAGTGGTTTGCCATTTCCTTCTCCAATGCATGAAAGTGAAAAGTGAAAGTGAAGTCGCTCAGTCGTGTCCGACTCTTAGCAACCCATGGACTGCAGCCTACCAGGCTCCTCTGTCCATGGGATTTTCCAGGCAAAAGTACTGGAGTGGGGTGCCATTGTCTTCTCCAATTGAGGACCCCAAAAGGGACATTAAAAAATCTTATAGCTTAAAAGTCCAGATACCAGGGATATTATTCTTTTTTTTTTTTTAATTTTATTTTATTTTTAAACTTTACATAATTGTATTAGTTTTGCCAAATATCAAAATGAATCCATCACAGGTATACATGTGCTCCCCATCCTGAACCCTCCTCCCTCCTCCCTCCCCATACCATCCCTCTGGGTCATCCCAGTGCACTAGCCCTAAGCATCCAGTATCGTGCATTGAACCTGGACTGGCATCTCATTTCATACATGATATTTTACATGTTTCAATGCCATTCTCCCAAATCTTCCCACCCTCTCCCTCTCCCACAGAGTCCAAAAGACTGTTCCATACATCAGTGTCTCTTTTGCTGTCTTGTACACAGGGTTATTGTTATCATCTTTCTAAATTCCATATATATGCGTTAGTATACTGTATTGGTGTTTTTCCTTCTGGCTTACTTCGCTCTGTATAATAGGCTCCAGTTTCATCCACCTCATTAGGGATATTATTCTTAAAAAAAAAAAATGTGTTTTAGCTACCCTAGGTGGTCACTTCACTATCCATTTGGATTCATTCTTCCGGAACTTAACGTGGGGAAGATAGCACTAAATATCACCCTGCTTTGCTAAGGTAATGCTATGAGAATTGTGTTTTGAAATATATCACTTTCTCATGAAAAGTAATACAAAATTATTGCTTGAATCTTTGCTACAAATTTTAGTCAAACTCATTCACGAAGCTGGATTTCAGTCTTTTACTTCCAGAATTATGGACCAAATACCAGATAGTAGTTCAGTTCAGTTCAGTCACTCAGTTGTGTCCGACTCCCTGCAAACCCATGGACTGCATCACACCAGGCTTCTCTGTCTATTGGCAACTCCTGGAGCGTACTCAAACTCATTGTATACAAACTCATTAACGTTCTCCTTTCCTGATTTGGAACCAGTCTGTTGTTCCATGTCCAGTTCTAACTGTTGCTTCTGAACTGCATACAGATTTCTCAAGAAGCAGGTAAGGCGGTCTGGTATTCACATCTCTTAAAAATTTTTCCACAGTTTGTTGTGATTCACACAGTCAAATGCTTTGGCATAGTCAATAAAGCAGATGTAGATGTTTTTCTGGAACTCTCTTTCTTTTTTGATAGTAGTTACCTTACAATATTCATTTCTCAAGTAATAGTTTCTGTGAGAAAGTTTGCAAAGAGCTAATCTCAAAAACAGTGTAATCATATTGACTGAATTACAGAATAGTAAGGAACTGGGAGTTTTTTCATTTGTTGCCATTTAAACGTAGCTTTTATCATTCTTTATATATTTTGTTCTTTATAGAGACAAAGGGAATATTATTAAAATGTGTTGTTTTATAAATAAATTCTAAGAATTTATTTCTAGTTTAGTCTAAACTAATTTGGACAAAACACTAGAATTTTCAGTTCAGTTCAGTCACTCAGTTGTGGTCGACTCTTTGTGACCCCATGAATCACAGCACGCCAGGCCTCCCTGTCCATCACCAACTCCTGGAGTTCACTCAAACTCACATCCATCCAGTTGGTGATGCCATCCAGCCATCTCATCCTCTGTCGTCCCCTTCTCCTGCTGCCCCCAATCCCTCTCAGCATCAGGGTCTTTTCCAATGAGTCAACTCTTCGCATGAGGTGCCCAAAGTACTGGAGTTTCAGCTTTAGCATCATTCCTTCCAAAGAAATCCCAGGGCTGATCTCCTTCAGAATGGACTGGTTGGATCTCCTTGCAGTCCAAGGGACTCTCAAGAGTCTTCTCCAATACCACAGTTCAAAAGCATCAATTCTTCGGCGCTCAGCCTTCTTCACAGTCCAACTCTCACATCCGTACATATCCACTAGAAAAACCATAGCCTTGACTAGACGGACCTTTGTTGGCAAAGTAATGTCTCTGCTTTTCAATATGCTATCTAGGTTGGTCATAACTTTCCTTCCAAGGAGTAAGCATCTTTTAATTTCATGGCTGCAGTCACCATCTGCAGTGATTTTGGAGCCCAGAAAAATAAAGTCTGACACTGTTTCCACTGTTTCCCCATCTATTTCCCATGAAGTGATGGCACCAGATGTCATGATCTTCGTTTTCTGAATGTTGAGCTTTAAGCCAACTTTTTCACTCTCCTCTTTCACTTTCATCAAGAGGCTTTTTAGTTCCTCTTCACTTTCTGCCATAAGGATGGTGTCATCTGCATATCTGAGGTTATTGATATTTCTCCCAGCAATCTTGACCCAGATTGTGCTTCTTCCAGCCCAGCATTTCTCATGATGTACTCTGCATGTAAGTTAAATAAGTAGGGTGACAATATACAGCCTTGACGTACTCCTTTTCCTATTTGGAACCAGTTTGTTGTTCCATGTTCAGTTCTAACTGTTGCTTCCTGACCTGCATATAGGTTTCTCAAGAGGCAGATCAGGTGGTCTGGTATTCCCATCTCTTTCAGAATTCTCCACAGTTTATTGGGATCCACACAGTCAAAGGCTTTGGAGTAGTCAATAAAGCAGAAATAGATGTTTTTCTGGAACTCTCTTGCTTTTTCCATGATCCAGCGGATGTTGGCAATTTGATCTCTGCTTCCTCTGCTTCCTCTGCTTCCTCCTTTTCCTTCTAAAACCAGCTTGAACATCTGGAAGACCACAGTTCACGTATTTCTGAAGCCTGGCTTGGAGAATTTTGAGCATTACTTTACTAGCGTGTGAGATGAGTGCAGTTGTGTGGTAGTTTGAGCATTCCTTGGCATTCCCTTTCTTTGAGATTGGAATGAAAACTGACCCTTTCCAGTCCTGTGGCCACTGCTGAGTTTTCTAAATTTGCTGGCATATTGAGTACAGCACTTTCACAACATCATCTTTCAGGATTTGAAACAGCTCAACTGGAATTCCATCACCTCCACTAGCTTTGTTCGTAGTGATGCTTTCTAAGGCCCACCTGACTTCACATTCCAGGATGTCTGGCTCTAGGTCAGTGATCACACCATCGTGATTATCTGGGTCATGAAGATCTTTTTTGTACAGTTCTTCTGTGTATTCTTGCCACCTCTTCTTCATATCTTCTGCTTCTGTTAGGTCTATACCATTTCTGTCCTTTATCGAGCCCATCTGTGCATGAAATGTTCCCTTGGTGTCTCTAATTTTCTTGAGGAGATCTCTAGTCTTTCCCATTCTGTTTTTTTCCTCTTTTTGTTTGCATTGATCACTGTGGAAGGCTTTTTATCTCTCCTTGCTATTCTTTGGAACTCTGCATTCAGATGCCTATATCTTTCCTTTTCTCCTTTGCTTTTTGTTTCTCTTCTTTTCACAGATATTTGTAAGGCCTTCCCAGACAGCCATTTTGCTTTTTTGCATTTCTTTTCCATGGGCATGGTCTTGATCCCTGTCTCCTGTATAATGTCATGAACCTCCGTCCATAGTTCATCAGGCACTCTGTCTATCTGATCTAGTCCCTTAAATCTGTTTCTCACTTCTACTGTATAATTATAAGGGATTTGATTTAGGTCATACCTAAATGGTCTAGTGGTTTCCCTACTTTCTTCAATTTAAGTCTGAATTTGGCAATAAGGAGTTCATGATCTGAGCCACAGTCAGCTCCCGGTCTTGTTTTTGTTGACTGTATAGAGCTTCTCCATCTTTGGCTGCAAAGAATATAATCAATCTGATTTCAGTGTTGACCATTTGGTGATGTCTATGTGTAGAGTCTTCTCTTGTGTTGTTGGAAGAGGGTGTTTGCTCTGACCAGTGCGTTTTCTATAATTTAATTCAGATGACCATTATATCTACTACTGTGGGCTGGAATCCCTTAGAAGAAATGGAGTAGCCATCATGGTTAACAAAAGAGTCCGAAATGCAGTACTTGGATGCAATTTCAAAAACGACAGAATGATCTCTGTTCATTTCCAAGGCAAACCATTCAATATCACAGTAATCCAAGTCTGTGCCCCAACCAGTAATGCTGAAGAAGCTGAAGTTGAATGGTTCTATGAAGACCTACAAGACCTGTTAGAACTAACACCTAAAAAAGACGTCCTTTTCATTATAGGGGACTGGAATGCAAAAGTAGGAAGTCAAGAAACACCTGGAGTAACAGGCAAATTTGGCCTTGGAGTACGGAATGAAGCAGGGCAAAGGCTAATAGAGTTTTGCCAAGAGAAAGCACTGGTCATAGCAAACACTCCCTTCCAACAACACAAGAGAAGACTCTACACATGGACATCACCAGATGGTCAACACCGAAATCAGATTGATTATATTCTTTACAGCCAAAGATGGAGAAGCTCTATGCAGTCAACAAAAACAAGACTGGGAGCTGATTGTGGCTCAGATCATGAACTAGAATTTTACTTAGAGTCAAATATATTCTCAGTGTTAAATACATTACAGAGTAGAAAAATAAATTGTCATCAAAAGCTAAAATTTACTTTCTATTATTTAATATTAAAGTCAGAAAACTGATTCTCTCAACTGTGAGAAATTACAAACATTTTAGATACCTATATCAATTCTTTCTGCATATGACATTCCGTGTTATTTGTTTTTTGAAATAATCTAATTGCAGTGACCATTTCTTATGTCACAGATTCCCATTCTCTCTGTGAGATGGTAAGAAGAGGGTGGCAATGGTTGACTAATATGGACGACAAAGTAGACCAGCAAATATGCAGAGTGGACAAGTGGCATTTGTAGATGAGCAACACGTTTCCCAGCTATTAATACCAAGAACTAATCATAGTTTATACACCCTTCTCACTCTTCACAGCCTGGCAAAGAGCTTTGGCAGCAGAGGGCCGAGCCGCTTCTATCAGCCCGTTGCCATGGGATCCCATAGCCCTGGAGACCCTTCTACCAGAGTTTGCATGTCCAGCAATAGCGTCACTCACAGGGAATTATCCCAAGGCAGGAGCTGAGGTGGCCCACTCGTGACCTCTTTGCAAAATCAGGAAGTGTCATTTCTGCAGTGGTTAAGTGAGTTTTCTCTTTTCCATGAGTAAGCTAGTTTGGCCGATTTTGCTTTTAACCTTATGCCATTAAGTGCTGTGTGTGTGTGCGTGTGTTTTAAATATAACTGACTTCTAGTGCATCAATATGACAAATGAATTATTGTATTGACCCACCTCTTTTCTAAGCATACAATGTTTTTTTGTTTTGTTTTTTACAGTCATGTCACAATTTTTTTTTAATGTATAATATTGTATTGATTTTGCCATACATCAACATGAATCGCCACGGGTGTACACATGTTCCCTATCCCGAACCCCTCTTCCACCTCCCTCCCCATACCATCCCTTAAGCATACAATGTTGATTTGCAAGATTAAGTCAAGGAGTCTGCCATTCTCTCTGCTCTGAATTTTGTATATTTTGTACAAAAATGTATAAAATAGTCAATAAATGTATCACAAACTAACACTGAAAAAAAAAAACTATCTTTAAAATGCATAAAATATATACATTTATAATATATATGGGAGTAAATATATTTGTACAGGTAAAGCTTTCATCACATAGTGTCCATTTGTTTATATTTCATGATAACTCAGAGCTGAGGATTAAATTTAGCTTTTACTTTCAACAAAAAAAAATTTTTCTCAGCCAGTTAATATGGTAAGATCAATGAGGTAGTATTTATATTTCTTAAAAATGTATGTATTTTCAAACATGTTAGAACCATTTAGAAGTACTGACTTACACTTACATAATTTATATGTATATATCATTTCTATCTGCCTGATAAAATTTTACCTTTTGTCTGCTAAAGATTCTTCTACAATAAATCATTAACTTAATTGAAAAACTCACAGTACACAAAAGAGAAGCAAAAAACAAAGGCGAAAAGGAAAGATAAATCCATCCGAATGCAGAGTCCCAAAGAGTAGCAAGGAGAGATAAGAAAGCCTTCTTAACTGAACAGTACAAAGAAATAGAGAAAACAGTAGAATGGGAAAGACTAGAGATCTTTTCCAGAAAATTATAGATGCCAAGGGAATATTTTATGCAAAGATGGGTACAATAAAGGACAGAAGTGGTATGGACCTAACACAAGCAGAAGATATTAAGAAGAGGTGGCAAGAATACACAGAAGAATGGTACAAAAAATGTCTTAATGATCCAAATAACCACGATGGTGTGACCACTCACATAGAACCACACATTCTAGAGTGTGAAGTCCAGTGATCCTTAGGAAGCATCACTATGAACAAAAATAGTGGAGGTGATGGGATTCCAGTTAAATTGTTTCAAATCCTAAAAGGTGATGCTGTTAAAGTGATGCATTCAATAGGCCAGCCAGTTTGGAAAAATCAGCAGTGGCCACAGGACTGGAAAAGATCAGTTTTCATTCCAATCCCAAAGAAAGGCAATGCCAAAAAATGTTCAAACTACCACACAATTGCATTCATTTCACATGCTAGCAAGGTAATGCTCAAATCCTTCAAGCCAGGCTTCAACACTACATGAACCGAGAAACTCCAGATGCACAACCTGAATTTAGAAAAGGAAGAGGAACCAGAGATCAAATTGTCAACATTCATTGGATTACTGAAAAAGTAAGAGCATTCCACAAAAATGCATGTGTCTGCTTCATTGACTATGCTGAAGCCTTTGACTGTGTGGATCACAACAAACTGGAAAATTCTGAAAGAGATGGGAATACCAGAACCATCTTACCTGCCTCCTGAGAATCTGTATGCAGGTCAAGAAGCAACAGTTAGAACTGGACATGGAACAATGGACTAGTTCAAAATTTGGAAAGGAGTTAAGACAAGGCTGTATATTGTCACCCTGCTTACTTAACTTATACGCAGAATACCTCATGTGAAATGCTGGGCTGGATGAAGTACAAGCTTGAATCAAAATTGCTGGGAGAAATATCAGTAACCTCAGATAAGCAGATGACACCACCCTAATGGCAGAAAGCAAAGAGGAACTAAAGAGCCTCTTGATAAAGGTGAAAGAGGAGAGTGAAAAAGCTGGTTTAAAACTCAATATTTAAAAAACTAAGATCATGGCTTTTGATCCTATCACTTCATGGCAAATAGGTGGGAAAAAATGAAAACAGTGACAGACTTCATTTTCTTGGCTCCAAAATCACTGTGGACAGTGACTGCAGCCATGAAATTAAAAGACATCTGCTCCTTGGAAGAAAACCTAGATAGCATATTAAAAAGCAGAGACATCAGTTTGCTTACAAAGGTCCGTCTGGTCAAAGCTATGGTTTTTCCAGTAGTCATGCACAGATGTCAGAGTTGGCCCATAAAGAAGGTTGAAGACTGAAGAATTGATGCTTTTGAACTGTGGTTCTGGTGAAGACTCTTGAGAGTCCCTTGGTCAACAAGGAGATCAAACTAGTCCATCCTAAAGGAAATCAACCCTAAATATTCACCGGAAGGACTGATACTGAAGCTGAAACTCCAATACTTTGGCCACCTGATGCGAAGAACTGACTCATTGGAAAAGACTGATTCTGGGAAAGATTGAAGGCAGGAGGAGAAGGGGATGACACAGGATGAGATGGTTGGATGGCATCACCAAGTCAATGGACATGAGTTAGAGCAAACTCCAGGAGACAATGGACAGGGAAAACTATTTTGCTGCAGACCATGGCGTCTCAAAGAGTTGGACACGACTGAGGGACTGCTACCAACAACAACATGAAAGTCACTCAACAGCATTTTTTTGAATGTATGTTTTAACTGATTCATGCAAGAATTAATCAAAACAAAAGCAGAGTAATAAGGCTCAAAGATCAGTATTTTGTTTCTCTACAATTCTATGATACAGGATAATTTTATGAAAATTTAAAATTTTGATTCAATTAGTATTTCTGGAATGCCAACTGTGTGCAAAGGCATTGGTTGCTGAGACAGACCACTAAGGACGAATCCACCATTCAAACACCACTTCTTCCTAAAGAGTAGAACCTACTTTCTCCTGGGCATGGCACTGTACCACACTGAAAAACTACATTTCCCACCTTCCTTTGCAGATAAAATAGCTACAGGACTGGCCAGTAGCAAGTGGCACAAGTTGTAGGGTGAGTCAACTTGGCTGGAAGTTGGCTTTCCAATTCTTCTTTGGCTTGTTGCCTGGAATACAAATGTGAGGGCTGGATTTCCAGGATAGAATTGAGCATTCATAAGGTCAGCGCTATACAAGAGAAGGACCTTGGGACAGTTGTGACTACATTAGTGAGGGTACTCTAGAGAAATAGAACCAAAAGGATGTAAACATATTACATATAAAGAGATTTAATATAAGGAATCAGCTCATGTGATTATGAAATCCTCGGGACTATAGTCCACAAACCGGAAACTCAGGAAAGTGGATGTTTCAGTTTGAGTCTAAAGACTGGGAAAAAAACATCTCAGTTTGAAGGCATTCAGGCAAAAGGGGCTCCCTGTTACTCAGCTTTCTGGTTCTATTCAGCCCTTCAACTGATTGGATTTGGTCCACTCGTAACAGGGAGGACAATCTGCTCTACTCAATCCACTGATTCAAATGTTAGCCTCATCCAGAAACACACACACACACACACACACTCTAAGATGTTTGATTAAATACCTAGGTACCTATGGCTCAGTCCATTTGACATAAAATTAACTGCATTAGTGATGTTTGGCCAAACGCTGCACTTCTCTCTATCAGGATCATTGCTATATTCTATTATTCTGATGACTTTGACAATCCATGAGTCCTCTGAGGAATAGATTTATGTTTTATAGGGGTTTCTTTTCTTTTAAGTAATTTGGATCTCAAGTGAGGAAGGCTGAGTTAATCCTGCTTCTGAATACATTGTCACCCATGGTCATCTTAAGATCACCCACTGCCAAATTTTACCTATTTATTTACTCATTTACTTAGTCTCTGTATAGAACTACAACTCCTCTGCCATCCATAGGCAACTGTATAAAGTGAAAATGCACACTCTTGAATTTGTGTTTCTGTTGTTCCGTGATTTATGTGTATTTTAGAATTTTTATAAGTGATATTGTGTTACATTCTAGGTTTTAATTTGTTAACTAATTCTGTGTTTTGATTTGCTTACTCAATATATTTTTAAGATCCATCCATGGAAAGATGATGCTGTGAAAGTGCTGCACTCAATATGCCAGCAAATTTGGAAAACTCAGCAGTGTCCACAGGACTGGAAAAGGTCAGTTTTCATTCCAATCCCAAAGAAAGACAATGCCAAAGAATGCTCAAACTACTGCACAGTTTTGTTCATCTCACATGCTAGTAAAGTAATGCTCAAAATTCCCCAAGCCAGGCTTCAGCAATACGTGAACCGTGAACTTCCTGATGTTCAAGCTGGTTTTAGAAAAGGCAGAGGAACCAGAGATCAAATTGCCAACATCCACTAGATCATCGATAAAGCAAGAGAGTTCCAGAAAAACATCTATTTCTGCCTTATTGACTATGTCAAAGCCTTTGACTGTGTGGATCACAATAAACTGTGGAAAATTCTGAAAGAGATGGGAATACCAGACCACCTGACCTGTCTCTTGAGAAACCTGTATGCAGGTCAGGAAGCAACAGTTAGAACTGGACATGGAACAACAGACTGGTTCCAAATAGGAAAAGGAGTACGTCAAGGCTGTATATTGTCACCCTGTTTATTTAACTTATATGCAGAGTACATCATGAGAAAGTCTGGGCTGGATGAAGCACAAGCTGGAATCAAGATTGCTGGGAGAAATATGAATAACCTCAGATATGCAGATGACACCACCCTTATGGCAGAAAGTGAAGAAGAACCAAAAAGCCTCTTGATGAATGTGAAAGAGGATAGTGAAAAAGTCGGCTTAGCTCAACATTCAGAAAACAAAGATCATGGCATCCAGTCCCATCACTTCATGGGAAATAGATGGGGAAACAGTGGAAACAGTGTCAGACTTTATTTTTTGGGCTCCAAAATCACTGCAGATGGTGACTGCAGCCATGAAATTAAAAGATGCTTACTCCTTGGAAGGAAAGTTATGACCAACCTAGACAGCATATTAAATAGCAGAGACATTACTTTGCCAACAAAGGTCTGTCTAGTCAAGGCCATGGTTTTTCCAGTGGTCATGTATGGATGTGAGACTTGGACTATAAAGAAAGCTGAGCACAGAAGAATTGATGCTTTTGAACTGTGGTGTTGGAGAAGACTCTTGAGAGTCCCTTGGACTGCAAGGAGATCCAACCAGTCCATCCTAAAGGAGACCAGTCCTCGGTGTGCATTGGAAGGACTGATGTTGAAGCTGAAACTCCAATACTTTGGCTACCTGATGCAAAGAGCTGACTCATTTGAAAAGACTCCAATGCTGGGAAAGATTGAGGGCAGGAGGAGAAGGGGATGATGGAGGATGAGATGGTTGGATGGCATCACAGACTCAGTGGAGATGGATTTGTGTGGACTCTGCGAGTTGGTGATGGACAGGGAGGCCTGCAGTGCTGCAGTTCATGGGGTCACAAAGAGATGGACACGACTGAGTGACTGAACTGAACTGCTGGTTCCGCATGTACATACAATATCAATTGCTTCTAACTGATGCACAATGTTCTCTGGTAAACAGTTGCCACAAGTTACCTATTTGTTCTCCCAAGACATTTACTGGTTGTTTCCAAATCTTCACCACCACAGTAATACACCAACATGCATTCATTTACAAGCCCCTTTAGGCCTCATGAGAATTTCTTTAGCGTGTGTATATGTACAATGAACCCCATGGACTATAGCCTGCCACACCCCTTGTCCATGGAATTCTCCAGGTAAGAATACTGGAGTAGGTAGCCATTCCCTTCTCCAAGGGATCTTCCCACCCAGGGATTGAATCCAGGCGTCCTGAATTCCAAGCAGATTCTTTACTGCTGAGCCACCAGGGAAGCCCAAACATATATCTACACACATATAAATCGACCTGCAATGCAGGAGACCTGAGTTTGATTCCAGGGTCAGGAAGATCCCCTGGGGTAGGAAATAGCAACCCACTCTAGTATTCTTGCCTGGGAAATCCCATGGAGAGAGGAGCCTAGCGGGCTACAGACCAAGGCGTTGCAAGAGTCAGACATGACTTAATGATACCGCTACCACATTTTATATGTATGTACACACATATGTATGGAGAAGGCAATGGCACCCCACTCCAGTACTCTTGCCTGGAAAATCCCATGGACAGAGGAGCCTAGTAGGCTGCAGTCCATGGGGTCGCTAAGAGTCAGACACGACTGAGCGACTTCCCTTTCACTTTTCAATTTCACGCATTGGAGAAGGAAATGGCAACCCACTCCAGTGTTCTTGCCTGGAGAATCCCAGGGACAGGGGAGCCTGGTGGGCTTCTGTCTATGGGGTCGCACAGAGTCAGACACGACTGTAGTGACTTAGCAGCACACACATATGTATAACGTATGTGTGTATATACACATATGTTAAATATATACATATTTCAAGAGATGAATTTCTGGGTCACAGGAACTTTACATTCTTATTTAACTAAGGAGTATGAAAATATTCTTTCCAAAATGGCTTAATCTGTCAACCTTCCTACCCACAGCACATGAGACTATCAATACATTTACATCCTCTCCAACACTTGGCATTGCTTACTTCCCAAATCTTGCCTTTCCAGCAATTCAAAATTATATTTCTGTTTTTAATTTGCATTTCTTGGATTAGTACTGTGTTTCAGAATCATTTCATATACTTAGTCTTTTGGTGGTTTCTCTTATCTACATCATTGTCCATATTTCTATTGGGATTTTTGTTGTTGTTGTTGATCATTTTCAGAAGGTTTTTGTGTATTCTACATATTAATCCATTCCCAGATTTAGGCATTTGAAATACATCCTTCCATTTTTGCTGTTTATTACATAGCCCATTAAATGCCTCACAGAACAGAAATGCTTAATTTTGATATAAAATAACATTTCATTTCATGGTTTGTACTTTAAGTTTTATTTAAGAAGTTTTTCCCCCCCTCCGTCTCTTAATCACAAAGATATTATCCTATATTTTCTTTTATTCTTCCAATTTTGTCTTTCACACTTAAATATTTCAGTCCGTCTGTAGTCTACTATTGTATGTGGCAATATATAGGGATCCCATTTCATTTTTCTCCATAAAGTGAATAATTTTCTCAACATCATTTACTAAACAGTTGGTTCCTTTCCCACTAATAATGATGCCCTCTTTATCACATATGCATACACTAACCTGTCTCTGAGGCTGTTGCTATATTTCATTTCTTTTTGTATCCATTTTTTTCATCATATTGATCTCTATATCCCCAAAGCCTAGCAGAATGCCTAAAACTTTTGGTGAAATAAATGATGATAGCACATTCATAACAAAGCCTTTTTAACAAGTGTCCATTTTACATAATTTTCAGATCAACCAGAGTTCTCTTCCTGTTTTAAACATAGCAGCATGCTCACAATCTCTGAACACTCACAGCTGAGATTTTTCATTATTAAAAAGTCCCTTGCATTTTTATACCTATCAATTAAAGTATATGTTCATAAGAATTAGTTATTTTAGCTTCAAAACTGTTTATGCCTACTATACTTATTATGGCAAATGTAAAAATAAATATATAAATAAATATCTGTCTTTCTTTTCTTCTTATAAATAAATAAGAGTCCAAAGAGTTGTTTCAATAAGGATTATTTTAACAGTACAAAGAGTTGTGTAAATAAGGATTATTTTGAAGGAATGCAATAAGGAGAATTGTTAAAATAATTATTGTAAAATAGGTGTGGGCTAGGCAACTATGACTGATTGGGAGAAGGGGATGGATAGATACAGAGGAATCCTCCACTCACATGGTTTTAACTTCTTGTACATTGTGGAGAAATTGAAGCTGGAAAACAGATGATACCTTATGGGCATGTTTATGAAAGAAAGATGGATTGGAATTATAAACAGGTTGTGTGCATGCAGGCTCAGTTGCCCAGTTGTGTCTGACTCTTTGCAACCCCCAGGACTACAGCCCATCAAGTTCCTCTGTCCTTGGGATTTCTTAGGTAAGAATACTGGAGTGGGTTGCCATTTCCTCCTCCAGGGGATCTTACCAATCCAGGAATTGAACCCACATCTTCTGCATTGGTGGAAGGATTCTTTTACCATGAAGCCACCTGGGAAGCCCATAAACAGGTTGTCTATACTCACCAAATAGGAAAAGGAGTACATCAAGGCTGTATATTGTCACCCTGATAATTTAACTTATATGCAGAGTACATCATGAGAAATACTGGGCTGGAAGAAGCACAAGCTGGAATCAAGATTGCCAGGAAGAATATCAATAACCTCAGATATGCAGATGACACCACCCTTATGGCAGAAAGTGAAGAGGAACTAAAAAGCCTCTTGATGAAAGTGAAAGAGGAGAGTGAAAAAGTTGGCTTAAAGCTCAACATTCAGAAAACGAAGATCAGACATCTGGCCCCATCACTTCATGGCAAATAGATGGGGAAACAGTGGAAACAGTGTCAGACTTTATTTTGGGGGCCTCCAAAATCACTACAGATGGTGATTGTAGCCAGGAAATTAAAAGATGCTTACTCCTTGGAAGGAAAGTTATGACCAACCTAGACAGAGTATTAAAAACCAGAGACATTACTTTGCCAACAAAGGTCCATCTAGTCAAGGCTATGGTTTTTCCAGTGGTCATGTATGGATGTGAGAGTTGGACTGTGAAGAAGGCTGAGCACTGAAGAATTGATGCTTTTGAACTGTGGTATTGGAGAAGACTCTTGAGAGTCCCTTGGACTGCAAGGAGATCCAACCAGTCCATCCTAAAGGAGATCAGTCCTGGGTGTTCTTTGGAAGGAATGATGCTAAAGCTGAAACTCCAGTAGTTTGGCCACCTCATGCGAAGAGTTGACTCATTGGAAAAGACCCTGATGCTGGGAGGGATTGGGGGCAGGAGGAGAAGGGGATGACAGAGGATGAGATGGCTGGATGGCATCACTGACTCGATAGATGTGAGTTTGAGTGAACTCGGGGAGTTGGTGATGGACAGGGAGGCCTGGCGTGCTGCAATTCATGGGGTTGCAGAATCAGACACGACTGAGCGACTGAACTGACTGACTGACATACTCAAAAAGAACATGGATGGCAATCAAAAGACTGACACAAGAATTTAGGTGTGTATATCCACAGTGAAACAAAATGTATCAATCCATGTATCATTTTTATGATTCTGTGTTTCAGGCAACTTTTTAACTCATCAACCAATTATGAGATCAGATAAAAGATATTCTTTAAGGCATTCATGTAAAGATGATTACAAGTTCCAAATAAGCTGTGAATTCAAAATCTGGGGACATATAAGATAAAAAAAATCTCTAGAAGCATATTTAAGTTACTGAACTTTTTCTCCTAAATTGTTAAAACTAAAGATACTATGGTAAAGTTTACTTCAGGACGGGGGCCAAGCACATACATCTTTAAATGTTCTGAAAGAAACAAATTAACAAAAACTGTCACAAACAGAAAGAACACTACCAGCTCCCGGGAAATTTTGAGGAATTCCTGAAAGATAGGAAGCAGATGGAGTCAGAATGTCAGAGAAACAAAATTGGAGAAAACAACAGTCCAAACACACAGATGAGAAAATTACTGTTAAGCAACTTCACATATAAACAAAGCTCAGAGTCAACAGACAACAGGACCTTAGAAAATAAACAGAGAAACTGAAGCAACAGATTCTGAATAACTAGGATCCACTGACCCTTTTTATGCCTACTTATGCTAAGCAACAGATAGTAGATATGATTCCTCCAAATACCCTTTCTTGCACTCCCTCCAAAGATAATCTAGATCTTGAAAATTTGAATGATCATCCAGGTTAGCAATTTTAGCACTCTTATCAAAGTATAGAGAAAAATAGAGTAAAGACTAATGAAATGTCACTTTCCATAAGAAAACCAGAGAAAGAAATAAACAAGGAGGATAGTAGACTTTAGTTTCCTGTGCTAACGCATAAATACAAGATTTTCTGAAACTGTGTGTTTTTGGCATAAAAGACTCCCAGAATAAATATTGTACCTAGAGAAATAAAGCAGTACCCCCAACTAATTTAAGACTGTGGAATGAATAGGGAGCCTCCACACCATAGCAGCTCCCTATTAATGACGTAAGTGGCGCTAGTAGTAAAGAACCCACCTGCCAATGTAGGAGACATAAGAGACTCAGGTTCAATCCCTGGGTTGGGAAGATCCCCTGGAGGAGGAAATGGCAACCCACTTCAGTATTCTTGCCTGGAGACTCCCACAGACAGAGGAGACTGGGGGGCTATAGTCCATGGGGTCGTGAAGAGTCAGTCACAACTGACTTAGCAGACGCACACTGTGGCAGAAAACTTCCTTATCCTTCCACACGATTTTCAGAGAAAGCTACTCTAATCAGAATATATGTTCACAATTAAACATTGATTATCATGTGCAAATATGAACAATCAAGATTCACTAAGATTCGAAGAAAACCAGCACCACACACACAGAAAGTGTCATATTCACCAAATTAAAGAACACTCACAGAAACCGAGTTAAAATAAACAGTAGACAGCTTATATGCAATATATAGGTATAATTTATATCCTCAGAGAGGTTTTAGTTGATATTTAACTCATTCTATGAAAAAAAAAACAAAAAAAACAAAACTAGAGATCTTAGAAAACCATGACCACAAAGTTTAAAAAATAAAAACAGTTAATGTGCTGAGTGGTATACTGGATGGAGAAGAAGACAGAACACATAAGCTGGAATATCTCCTTAAGGAATACTCAGAATGTAGATACAAAGGACAAAGAGCTGAAACTCATATATAGAAAAAGTTGAGAGGTATTTATAGTATGTCTAGCATTCTTTCCATTTTAATTTGATTATTATAGCCACTTGGTATGGTAGATATAATTGTTATTTTTCATTTTTCAGATGGGGAATCATAAATAAAGACCCAATGTAATTGAGGCAAGTCGGTGGTACCCCCTCAGTCCAAAACTTGAGTCTCTTAAGTTATGGGCCAAGTTTTTCCTCTCCTAGGCCCCAAATTGGTTGACTGTTCAGCTAGGATAAGTCTCAAATAGCTGTTTTAATATACTACAATCCTGAGGACATCCAAGAGGGGAGAATGAGTACGACTGTATATCAGACAAAGTCAAGGAGACTTGAGATCCAGAGAAGACTGTTGGAGATGGCAACTGATAAACCTTGAGAAAGATTTCCTCAGGGTTGTGGTTCTCAGAAATCAATAGCATTGTGTGATCAACCTATATTCTGGGCCTCATCTCCAGAAATTATAATTCAATTTATGTGGGTAACCTCAGAATCTCCATTTTTCAGCAGGCACCCCATGTGATTCAGAAGCAGGTTCAAAGATTGAGAGGACAGAGTTGAGGATATAGAGAGATCAACGTAGGTAAAATTCCCAGGCTGGAGGCCCAGAATGGAGAAAAACAGTTTTGGAGATATACAGAAGACCCTTAAGGCTTTAACTAAGAACTAATCGGCACACGCCTATGAGGAAACTGACCCTGGCTAGAGAAAGATTCACCAAAGCAGGGGGAACAATTTTTAGAGATTACACAAGTCTAAGAATAGTTCATGTTCCCACAAGCTACAGTGGAGAATTCCCATAAAACCAATACAATATTGTAAAGTAATTAGCCTCCAATTAAAATAAATAAATTTAAATACATAGGACATTAAATAGAGTACTCAGAAGGGTTTTGCCTGAATAGTGGAGCAAAATTTTTCCTAGCTCAAATGACATTCTTGTTCCATCTAACAAAAAAAAAAATAAAAGGTTTAAAAGAATCAAGTAAAAACTTGGCTGAATCCCCTCAAAAAAACTCAAGAACATTTAAAGAAATATTCCTTACTCAAAAAAGTAAACTCATTAAATAAAAATCACCAGAATTGCAAAGAATCAGGCCTTTCAAGAGCAGAAAAATTAATTAATGGAAACAGACTCAAATTACTCAGATGACAAAATGAGTAGAAAGGATATAAGGATTATTATATTATTATAACTATATTCTGTATATTCAAAAAAGGTAGAGGGAAGCATGAGCCTGTTAAAAGAGACATGGGAGATACAAAGAAAGAACAAATAGAACTTCTGGAGATGAAAAATACATCCGAAGGACAGGATTAACAACAGATTAAATAGTGTAGGAAAAAAATTAGTGAACTTAAAGATATGGCAATATAAATTATCAAAAAATTAAAAATGGAGCAAAAGAAGGCTGAAAAAATGAATACAGTATGAGCAAACTGGTGGCTCAGATGGTAAAGAATTGGGCTGCAATGCTGGAGACCTCGGTTTGATCCCTGGGATAGAAAGATCCCCTGGAGGAGGGCATGACAACCCACTCCAGTGTTCTTGCCTGGAGAATCCTCAAAGACAATCAATCAAAGACAGAGGAGCCTGGAGGGCTATAGTCCATGGGGTCACAAAGAGTCAGACAGGATTGAACGACTAAGCACAGAACATTAACAAACTGTGGACCAACTTTGAGCATTTATGTATAATTAGAGTTCCTGGGAGAAATGTCAATAACCTCAGATAAGCAGATGACACTACCCTTATGGCAGAAAGTGAAGACGAACTAAAAAGTCTCTTGATGAAAGTGAAAGAGGAGAGTGAAAAAGTTGGCTTAAAGCTCAACATTCAGAAAACTAAGATCATGGCATCTGGTCCCATCACTTCATGGGAAATAGATGGGGAAACAGTGGAAACAGTGTCAGACTTTATTTTTTGGGCTCCAAAATCACTGCAGAGGGTGACTGCAGCCAGGAAATTAAAAGACGCTTACTCCTTGGAAGGAAAGTTATGACCAACCTAGATAGCATACTCAAAAGCAGAGACATTACTTTGCCAACAAAGGTCAGTCTAGTCAAAGCTACGGTTTTTCCAGTGGTCATGTATGGATGTGAGAGTTGGACTGTGAAGAAGGCTGAGCGCCAAAGAATTGATGCTTTTGAACTGTGGTATTGGAGAAGACTCTTGAGAGTCACTTGGACTGGAAGGAGATCCAACCGGTCCATTCTAAAGGAGATCAGTCCTGGGTGTTAATTGGAAGGACTGATGCTGAGGCTGAAACTCCAATACTTTGGCCACCTCATGCGAAGAGTTGACTCATTGGAAAAGACCCTGATGCTGGGAGGGATTGGGGGCAGGAGGAAAAGGGGACGACAGAGGATGAGATGGCTGGATGGCATCACCGACTCGATAGATGTGAGTCTGAGTGAACTCGGGGAGTTGGTGGACAGGGAGGCCTGGCGTGCTGCTATTCATGGGGTCCCAAAGAGTCAGACATGACTGAGTAAGTGAACTGAACTGAGAGTTCCTGGGTAGGGGGTGAAAGTATATTTGAAGAATTAATGAACAAAAATCTATCACATTTGATAAAAAACAATAAAACAATAAATCCAAAAAGTTCAATGAACCCAAGCATAAGAAACCTGAAAAAAATTACACCAAAGCCTAACATAGTTAAATTGCTTATAATGAATAAAGAAGAAATCTTAAAAGCAGCCAGGAAAAAAAATTAAAAGACACACTGACTACCTACAAAGGAGCAAAACTAAGACTGACAGTTTTCACTGGAAACAATGCAAGCTAGATGATAGTGGAGGAACATCTTTCTGATACTGAAAGAAAAATAATGAGAAGGATAAGGTTTTCCTCATCTTTGGTTCAGAATCCAGGAAAAAGCCCCAGAATATAGTCTGGGTGCAATAATTTTCTGATGAATGAGTGACTATGTGACTCTTTTCCCTCCAATCAATAGTTGGCTTAAGGGGTATGGTTATAATAAAACTGTAAATTTGAGCATACTCTATCCCTTTGTATGTACATTTATGTATAATTAGAATTCCTGGGTAGGGCATGAAAGTATATTTGAAGAATTAGCCAAGTGGGTTCCAAGGTCTCCAAAGTTGTTGTTAACCTGTCTTAGGGTCCAGATGGCAGGGTGCAAACTCTCACAAGCAATACTATTTTTATATGTAAGGACACTCTTTAAAAACCATTCATTTATCATCAAAAGAGAGGAAAAATAGAACTGATACATTGAAAAAAGAAAATGTAACATTGTTTAAAACTCTTCTCCAAAACAGGCAGTGGTTAATGTGAAGGGCAAGTTCCCACTTCCACACTGGTGTTCTGCTGAAGTCAATCCTGCTTTATGTACAGCTGGGTGAATTCTCTTCCATTTCTTTTCCATTCTTCATCCTCTTCACTGGGCCCCTACTCTCATTAAAGCCATCAGAAAGCAGATGGATGTCCATAAAAGCAAATCCCCAGTGGGTTCCAAGGTCTCCAAAGTTGTTGTTAACCTGTCTCAGAGTCCAGATGGCAGGGTGCAAAATCTCACAAGCAGCCCAGAGGCCCAGCAGTGGAGTTCAAGCCCCTATGAATAAATCATACTCCTCCACTCAGTATTCTGGCCCTGGTACTGGGTAGCATTTGTCATTCACCTGAGTCCCAAACATCTCATTATAAAGCTGCAGGACTTTCTAATGATAATATTCTCTATGAAGAACCTTTATGCAATACTTGGGTCTCCTTAGGTGTGTGTTCATCTGTGCAAAGAATTATAAACTTGCTCTTGGTAAAATCACCCCAACAGTGACAGAGCCTCGCACATGCCCCTCTATGAAAGGGTGCATTTGGTTCAATAATAATTAGCATCAATTATGGGAGAGTTCTGTGCGAGGACTGAGCCTGGCTGTCCCAGGCTGCAGGTGCAGAATTATCCCCCTGACCTTTTGGTCCATGATCGCTCATTGAGGAGAGGAGTGGGAGCCGTCAGGAGGGAGTCACAGGCCTGTTTATCTTCCCTAAGAATCATTGTCTGGCCTCTGCTATTCATGTCAGCGGCAGCATTTTCCTCTGGGGGAAATTACAGGACAGGCCGAGAAGCCTCATCTGCACGCTGGCTTGCTACAGCCTTGCGAACGGGCACCTGGCTTTATTTTCTGGGTATCTTTATGCTCATTCTCTGAGAAAGAAAATCCACTTTATTACAAGGAACAAAAACATAATGGAAAGAACCCAGGTGGCTGGAGGCTGACTGACAGGCAAGGACATCAGGAATAAGACGCCAGACAAGGGCCCTGTGTTTCTGGCTGCCAGTGCCCACGTGAAGCTTGCCGCTGTGTTGGGGTGACCACTATCCTACTACCCAAGGGAGTCAAAGACTGTACCTCACTTCACTCACAAGCTTCAAGTAACACGTATTCCAAGATGCTACCTGCAAGTCTGTCTTTTTTCTCAATTGTTTTAGGTTATTGTTTCATATTCATACTAAAAGAATGAAAGAAAATTCAAAAAGCCACCGTGACCAGCTAGCTATTCTTCTTCCGTTGAACTGTTTTTAGAATTCTATAGGACTGAATACTTTTCTGGCTCTTTGCCACTTTTGGTGATAAATGGAATTCCTACTTAAGCACTTCTCAGTTTCACCATCCTTCCCAGCACTTTCATAATCACTTTATATCATAGGTGACAATGGTATGAGCTTTGTCTTCCCTCCCTGTAAGGTCCCGAGGGCAGAGGCAGCATCATATCCATGTTCACCTCCCACCTCAGCCCTTCCTGACTGGCTGGCAGCTCATAGTCAGGAAGAGGAAGTGCCCAGCAGCCAAAACTGGTATCAGTCAATGTTAGCCTGCTAAGCCTCAGATTCCAACTGCAAAAATTGAGAGTACTTAGATCTCTCTCACTTGCTATGACTATCTTATCAGAAATTTCAAATCCTAACATCTTCTATTACCCTTCCTGATTTATTTGTTGCTAAATACTTACCACTGTCTAAAACGCTACCTATCCTTCTTAGTTATCTTAATTATTGTCCATCATCCCCACTGAAATATAAATGCCATGATGGCAGGAATTTCTGCCATTTTACCAACGACTTTCTTCCCAGCATCTACCATGGCAAAAATGAAGCACTGGGTTGAAAACAGAGACTTCCATACCTTTATTCTTACCATTTCCTCCACGGGGTGTCAGGCCCCACAGTTAAAATTCTCACTCACAATTCATGGCCTGGGTTGGATCATCTTTGAGTTCCAAGTCAAATGTATTCATTTCTCTCTCACTTCTTCACTGAATTTTCATACATTTGTGCAGCAGTTTTTCCCTTTGCCTCATTTTATATTTACTTTGCTCTAAAAGGGCAGGGCCCATGTTTTCCATCTTTATATCTCTCAGTACACCTAGCTCACAATCAGACACACAATGCCCATCTGACATATTTTCAGTGAATAACTAATTGCACAAAGAGGGGGTTGTCTATTTCCCTCATCTTTAGGAAGATTCATAGGGTGTAGTTTCACTCAGTTGTCATCTGGGCTTCGTAGAAAATAGCCTTAAATGCATATTAAAAGATAGATGGTAAATAATACTCCCAGGTGTCAGGAAGTGAATTCAGTAAGAGATCCTGTAAGTGGGTGGAAATGCTCATAGAAAACAACTTAAATGACTGAATTACTATCAAGAAAGAAAACAAAATACATAATGTAATCAAAGATTAAAAAACTGAATAAGTAACAACACAGGTGGCTGTGTGACACAAATCAAAAAGAAAAGGGCAAGCTTCTGAAGGTAAAAAATAGAAAGGTAAAGAATCAGGCAATTTCTCACCAATTAAAACAAACACTAAAAAGCACACAGCCCAAAGAAGAAAGGATGAGAACACTGGCAAGACATGGAAATGGGGGGTGTTTAACTTAGCTACTTACCAGGCTCAAAAGAATTCACTGGACAAAAAGAACATTTAACTTATTTTTTCTTTCACTCAACAAACATTATTTGTGTCCCTGATATTTGCAAAATATATTAATAATCATCCCTGAGGATAAGAAAATTAAAATCACTCCTTGCTCTAAAGGTGTTCATAGAATAAGGCTGCTGCTGCTGCTGCTGAGTCACTTCAGTCGTGTCCGACTCTGTGCGACCCCATAGATGGCAGCCCACCAGGCTCCCCCGTCCCTGGGATTCTCCAGGCAGGAACACTGGAGTGGCTTGCCATTTCTTCCTCCAATGCATGAAAGTGAAAAGTGAAAGTGAAGTTGCTCAGTCGTGTCCGACTCTTAGCCACCCCATGGATTACAACGCACCAGGCTCCTCCATCCTTGGGATTTTTCAGGCAAGAGTACTGGAGTGGGGTGCCATTGCCTTCTCCATAGAATAAGGCTAGAGGGCAGTATATATGGAGTAGCTATGAACATGGAAAAGGGAATCACAGTTATAATCAATGGACGTACTTGAGCATCTGTTGGTTATATGCCTTAGGCATATTGTTTGGGTCAGAAATGATAGAAAACTTAACCCAAAATTGATTGAGGAAAGTGAAAATTTATTGGCTTCTATAACTGAAAAGTCATGGGTGGAGCTTACTTCATACATAGCTGGATTTAGGGCTCAAATAAAATCAAAAGATCCTGATCTTTTCATCTCTGCTGTCTTCCAACTGATGGCTTTGCTTCTAGGCTCCACAGGAGACAAGTTAGGTTCCATTTTCTCTTAATTTTATTTCCAGTGTAAGTATATTCTTCAAGAATTCCAATCAAATGTTGCTCTATTATATTGGTTCTGATTAGGTTAGTTGTTCATCTTTGAGTAAATTGCCATACCCATGGTAATATGACTGACCAGATATGAGCCATGTTCTCACCCTGAATCAGGGGAGCCTGAATCAACTCGACCTGAAGTCCAGGGACCAAGGAAGGGAGAAAAGGTGGCACCCAGACGAAATTCAGGGTACAGTTATCAGCAGAAGGGAGAACAAGTGCTAAACAGCATAATAAAGAACAGATTTCCCAGAGTGATGGAAGCAGAGAGGAAGATTAACAAAGGGAAATGGTGAACACAATGGCAAGAAAAAAAAATGGCAAATCTATCCTGAATAACAAGAGTAAGATACATGAACAGGCTCCCTTCTCATTCCAGTTGTGTAAAGTAGGTAAACAGCACTAAATAAGGTCACTAATAATAAGATAATAGACTATAGTAAGCCTCCCTACTGGTTTGTCTTTAAGTGTGGCCCGAGGGCCAGGCATCTGTTCAGCTCTGAAGGGAAGGATACCAACAATTCCTGGAATTACACATGTTTCAGTCCATCTTCATAGGTCCCCGACTGTGCCTGTGAGTTCCAGCTTGTCCTCGTTCTTCCTTCTTTACATCCATCTCCCCTACCTGACTGTCTGATTTGTGGATCTTACAGAGACTGTTCAGCCAGCTCATTTATACACATTCTTAATGATTAGAAACAAGACAAAGATTCTCTTACCCCTCTATCACTTAGCACTGTGATAGAGGCACTGACCAATACAAACAGAAACAGAATTTAGAAGTATACACGTTTTAAAAGAGTTCGTTTTTCAACTATTTGTAGATATATGGCTATATGCTTAGAACACTGAAGACATTACTTTATCTTACAAAAGCAACACAGAAGGAAAAAAACCTAGGAATAAACTTAAGAAATGCTTCACACTTATATGAAGCAAACTTTTAAAACACTGGAAGACTTCAAAGTAGACTTAAGCAAACAGAAAGACACATTGTGTGCTCTTGAAAGACCACCTTTTCAATAATAAAGATATTAATTCTCTCAAACTTAATTCTAAATTTAATACAGTCAGTGGGTCTAGTGTTAAAGAACCTGCCTGCTAGTGCAGGAGACATAAGAGACCTGGGTTTGATCCCTGGGTCAGGAAGATCCCCTGAAGGGGGATTCCCTGAGAAGGAAATGGCAACCAACACCAGTATTCTTGCCTGGGAAAGTCCATGGACAGAGGAGCCTGGTGAGTTACAGTTCATAGGGTCACAAGGAGTCAGACAGGACTGAAGTGACTTAGAATGCATAATAAAAATATCAGCTTTATGGGGAGGGTATAAATAGACAAGATGACTTTAAATTTTGCATAGAAAATTAAGCAAACGAGTTGCCAGCAAAGCTCTGAAAGAGGACAACCAGCAAAGATTAAACCAACTATTTAAGTAGATTATAAAGATTTAATATTTAAAACAGCTTCATACTGACATGTGGGAAAAGAGTTATGAGATAGAGTCCTGAAATAGACTAAATACAAATGATAATTCATTATATACTACATATAGCAAATCAGTACATGATATGGGAATGGATCTGTCCTTTCCACTGCATATTAGGTTCAATGCCTAATTAATGAGGACTGGAACATAAAAAACATTAAAGCACAAGAATACTAGAAGAAAATGTGGGGAAATGCCTTCATAAAAAAGATAAAAAGGACCTCTAATTTACTTGAAATTATACCTAAGCCACAAGGAAGCACAAGCTGGAGGAAGCACAAGTTGGACTCAAGATTGCTCGGAGAAACATCAGTAACCTCAGATATGCAGATGATTGCATCATGATTGAGGGCAGGAGGAAAAGGGGATGACAGAGGATGAGATGGTTGGATGGCATCACCGATTCAATGGACATGGGTTTGGGTAGACTCTGGGAGTTGGTGATGGACAGGGAGGCCTGGCATGTTGCAGTTCATGGGGTCGCAGAGTCGGACACGACTGAGCAACTGAACTGAATGAACCACTGAGTGTGTTCATTTTACAGCCTGCACTTACGACTTCTTGTTGTGAACCTGTGTCCTTTCCTTTGAAGACACTAGCTGAATATTTTGTACGTATCCAAAATGATAATATCAATATTATTAATTATTAATGATAGGTCAGTTATAAGGTACCTGCCATTTTCAATACCTTATATCTTACAAGTATTCTTTTAAATTCTTAAAACAATCTTGTCATGAGTCAGTTGGCTGAGGGACAAGCCAATCACAAAGTCACATAAGTAGAAAAACTGCAGATTTGGGCAATCAGTCCACCCCAGAGCTTGTGTCCTTCATCCCCCCATCAGCCCTTATCCTTGCCTCTTCTACGGGTTCAGAAAACATGTGTATTTACTGTTTGAATTCAGTTCAGTTCAGTCGCTCAGTTGTGTCCGACTCTTTGTGACCCCATGAATTGCAGCATGGCCAGGCCTCCCTGTCCATCACCATGTCCCGGAGTTCACTCAAACTCATGTCCATCGAGTCGGTGATGCCATCCAGCCATCTCATCCTCTGTCATCCCCCTCTCCTCCTGCCCTCAATCCCTCCCAGCATCAGGGTCTTTTCCAAAGAGTCAACTCTTCGCATGAGGCTGTTTGAGTAAATGAATAAATAAGAATTTGCATTGCAAGGGAACAAAATTGAGAGGGTGTCACTCAATCATGCTTCCAGTCCCGGAGAGCTGCACAAAAGTCAACAATTAGAATGCAACCTTTCCTGAGAGAGCTTGTCAGTCAGAAATCTTTTGTTTGGAAGCAGACTGGCTAAGAACAAAAGGAAATATGAGTTGACGTTATCTGAAAAGTTCAAGGGGTGGATTAGACATGGTGAGATCCATGCTCAAATGATGTCATCACTACAGGCTCTCTGGCTCTCCCAGCCCCTTTATTTTCATCTACCCTCTGTTTCCATCTGTCTCAACTCTGCTTTCTTTGAGGCTCCCTTTATTCTCAATCTGACTTAACTATACCTAAGGGACCACAAAGCACTCTATAAAATCTAACTTTTCTTTCCTCTGTTCACTGTTTGGAGGTGAATTAGACTTTCCTATGACTTTACATGACATTTAATTTTATCTTTATAACTTAGAGCCACGTGTTTGCTGAGAGAAAATAACCTGTCAGTGAATTTCTGCAGAGCAGGGCCAGAGAGGGCTGATGAAATGACAACAAGGCCTTACATTTCATATAAGGGACAGAATATTTTAGGGTAATACAAATTTTTACTAAAATGGGAAGAGAGGTCATTTTAAAAGCAAAGTCCATTTTTCTTAAGCAAATTTGCTGAAGTTATAATTTTTAAATGCCATATGAGCAGTTTCAACCTTTCTTCTCTTTTGCTGAGGCCACTGGAAAAGAAAATTGAAATATGCCAGCTACCATCAAAAGGGATGGAGAAGAGAGGTTTGAATGGCACAAGCTTTGATTGTCAGGTCAAAAGTTCCTCTCTCTGTGTTGTTATTTAGTTTCCTTCTTTGCTGTGAAAAAAAAAAAAATTGCTAGTTTGAAAGCCAAGTTGGAATAACTAGTGGAGAATAATTTCATACATTATCTTAATTTAAAATCAAGAGAGAAACTTTTTAGATACAAAGACCCAATTGTGAAAACTGGAAACTTCCTCCGCTGAAACACTTATGGTGAATCTTCTCTGCCAAGATGAAACTTCCAGTGACCCAAACAAATTCATCATGAATCTATTTCGATGAAATGTTTGATTTTCTTCTCCTGTATATGCCTAGGACACTACCTTATAAAGTCTCTTTCCCACTTGTAGGACAGGGGCTGGGGCCCAAGATAAAAACACAAAGTCAGTTAGAAGAAACCAAATCTGTGTTTCAAGGAGGAACCTGCATAAGGTGACTGACCGGTTGTGGTTTGCTTGGAACTTTCCCAGTTTTAGCTTACAGAGCCCTGTGTCCCAGGAATTTCCTTAGTTCTCAGAAAACCATTCTCTGTCCTTTCATTGTATTTTGTGTGAGATTTGAGGCAGAGATTAGAAATGGTTTTTCATAAACCTCACATTAATACTTAATAGTTAATGGTTATTTGGCTACTCTGAAGCAGTAACCATTGATGATTGTGCATTAATCTACAAGGGCAAATTTTATACTGGGCCTCAGGAGTTCCAAAAGATAGTGTACAAGAACCCACCAAAATGGGCAGAAGTTAAACATGTCAATAAAATATTTAGCATTACTAATTAAAAGAAACGAGAATTTACATAAACCACATAAAGAACAAAGTTAAGTGTGAGCAACTGAGTGGTTCACTGGCTAAACTATAAAAACAGTATGATAGATTTCTCCAATATTTTTCTTTAATTCCTGAACTTAAATGCCAAGGAGCAAGTATAATGAGAACTCTGATTAGTCTTTGTGTTACAGAAGGCTCTGCAAGCAAAGCTGCTTAATAGCTACACTGACTTCAGACTACATTGTCAAAATCTTGCCATTATGAAGAGGAACAGAAATACAGTAGTCTTAATGTCATGCTTTATTTCTTCTGGTGTGTTTGGCAGACAGAAATCTACTTTGACTTGAGAGTAAAGTAAGAGTGGATGGAATAAAAGAAAGCTTTTTAGGCTCTAGGGAACATGGAGAAGATGGTCCCTAGCACCAACCATCAATGTGCTCTCTGAAATTAACTGTATCTTGTGGCTCAGCTGGTAAAGAATCCGCCTGCAATGCAGGAGACCAGGGTTTAATCCCTGGGTTGGAAAGATCCCCTGCAGAAGGGAAAGGCTACCCACTCCAGTATTCTGGCCTGGAGAATTCCATGGACACAGTCCATGGGGTAGCAAAAGGTCGGACACGACTGAGTGACTTTCACTTATAAACAGGTTGTGGCCATGTGAATGAGGGCACAGTGATAAGAATGTGAGTGAAAGCTCAGCTTCATGAAGCTAAGGAAAATGGGAATTCTCCATAGACGCCTTAGCTGGAAGTGAAGAACTCTGAAATAGAGACATTGCAAATGGAAGTAGCTGACTCCCAGAGATATAACTAGAGGGACACTAAGCCACAAACACCTGATCTGTATCAGATTATGATGGGAGCAAGAAGTAAACTGTGTTCACTCAGGGGTCTTGTATTAAACCATTGAAACTTTAGGGTTTGTGCTACTGACCTATAAAATTACCTGTTGAAATGATAAAAACTAAGGTTGTCCACTAAGCCCCTCTAAAATGTCCTCTTGGAAAGAAGCCATGGCTCTATATTACAAAGTATCAGGTGGGAATCTCATAGTAAAATTGACTCAAGAATAGATGCCTTCAGCTCCTTCTGTCCTTAATAAAGTTATTGTTGGAACACTGTATCCCCAGAATGGGGCGATGCGTTGTGTAGCCCAGTTTGTAGGGTAGGGACATTATAAACTTTTCTTTTTTGTATGAGACAGCTAGTGTGAATTGCCATGTGTTTTGTGCTTTTTCCTCTAAAGCTCCTCTTATCCTCTCTTCTAGCCTTGACTTTTCTATTCAACATTACAAACTGTCATGTTGCATTCCAACAGATGTGCTGATTATTCATTCAAACGAATACAGTAGTAGTAAAATAGAAAGAAAATGTATGGCATTAATAAAATGCTTTTCCTTGACTACAACGGCCTCCTGGACTGTCCCCACAATAGCTGCGGAATTGTGAAATGTGGATTCACAAAGCATAGAATCAAGCTTATGTTCCACTACTTACTAATTGTATGAACTTGGGAATGTTATTTTTACTTTAAATCTCAGTTTCTTATCTACAAAATGGGAATGATGACATCTACCTTATGGCTACTTTAAGAGGTATACATTGAATGAGGGTGGCAGAAGTGTGTACTGTAAACAGCTGACGCACACACAGTGAATGCTCCCGAGTTCACAGAAACAGAAAGCATCAAAGAATTGAGGTGTGCATATCAACTCCAAGTGCTGTGCACAGTAGTGTGCTGGTAAATAGTAACAAGTGACCTTCTCAGGGTGGAAGGTACAGATCTGTAGTGTTTACTTAGCTCCATGGTCCAAATGCTCCTCCCATGGCTAATGGTCCCACGGCTAATGTCGAGCAGTCAACACGAGGTCCTTGGAGGTGGAGTTGAGACAAGAGCACAGCAGCACATCATCATATAGTATTACATCTCCTCCACGCACATGACAGATACAAGTAATCTCAAGCAGAGGCAATGGCAAACTGCGGTAAGTAATTTAGAAGTGATGTTTTTAGTTTTTACTATCTTTCAAAAAATTTATTAGAATTTGAGTTTATGGGTTTTTGTATTAACAGACAGAAGAGGCTCATGGGCTATAGTCCATGGGGTCACAAAAGAGTTGGACTTAGTGACAACAACAACATGTCTGTATGTAACAACCATCACTTGAAAATTCAGCAACCAGCTCTTGTAGGCTGATACAAGCTAGCTGCAGCATACACCGGGTATGTCTACTTAAGCCTGCTAAAGTTCACCCTTAGTAAACGTCAGTGGCACGTTGCATTCTGGGAGCCTCATCTTGTCATGGTGGAGGTCGCCTGCTGCGGTAGGGACATGGGCTGAATCCCAGCTCCACAGCATGTTAACTCTGAGACTTTGGACAAATGTCTTAACTTTTCCAAACCTCATTTTCTTCATCTTTAAATTAAGGGTTAGGGGAAAAAACGATACCTAACTCAAAATTTTTATAAATCGAAGTAATTCACGTAAAGAACTCGAAACACTGCCTAACACAACACATGAATTCCGTAATGCTAGTACTATCTTCCTCCTTCTCTCCCTAAACCTTTTTAGTCTTTACAATGCTTAGAGGAAAAATACATTATCCAAGGGAACAGACAATAAAACCCCTTTGGTCGTAATACAGAAAAGCCCTTGAGCCAGGTAACCTCACCCAGATTGTGTCTGTGTATTTTTGTGTGTCTTTGTTCTCCATACAAGAGCAGTAACTAGAATTACCTCGAATTGATTGCTTCACAGGAGCAATTACTATTTAAGTGAAGCACTCCTTACATCAAGTGCAGATAAAAAACAAACTTCCCTGAATCTTTTGAAAGGACTGGGTTTTGAATCTGGGTCAAGTAGAAGGTTGTATGTGGGTCATAGGTGTGTACTAGAAAAAATAATCTTGAAAATTCTAACATGTCTAAAAAGAATCCAGAATTCAAACTGGAACATCTTTTATGAATCAATTTCTGACTTTTACTAATTTCAAGTATAACACAACAGGTTGATATTTAACATACAAAATATTTCTAAATAAAGGAAAGACGTAGTATAGAATGCTATTAATTCAATATTAGACCATTTTCTTTCAGCCATTAAAAATAATATGAAATCATGGCATCCTTTAATATCTATTGTACTTGCTATTTAAAATTACTAAAAATTTCTATTTAAAGAAGATCTCAAATAGGTTCATTTTAGCCTTAGCCACAGGAACATGCCTAAAGAATGAAAATATCTTTTACAGTTAACAATTTACCTTTATGTTTGGTTTTCACGCTGGTTGATATAAACAACTAAATGTCACCCATACCTCCTCCCATCACCAAATTACCTGGAAGCAAGTCACAGCCCACTTAACCCTGCTGCTACTGCTAACTCACTTCAGTCGTGTCTGACTCTGTGTGACTCCATAGACGGCAGCCCATCAGGCTCCCCGGTCCCTGGGATTCTCCAGGCAAGAACACTGGAGTGGTTGCCATTTCCTTCTCCAATGCATGAAAGTGAAAAGTGAAAGTGAAGTCGCTCAGTCGTGTCCGACTCTTCGCAACCCCATGGACTGCAGCCTTCCAGGCTCCTTCGTCCATGGGATTTTCCAGGCAAGAGTACTGGAGTGGGGTGCCATCGCCTTCTCCACACTTAACCCTATCACTCCTTAAATATATACCACCTGACACTGCCAGCTCCCAAACCAATGCCTAAAAATAGTATTACATTTAATTAAATAATAAAATATCATTTCTACTGGAATACAGACATAGTTACTAAAATTTAATATTAAATAGGTATTTATGATTCCATGTGATATTTTTCAACAACTTCCCTCTCCCTATTTTTTGATGAACTTTTTGGTTTTTTTTTCTGCCCATGGGCTAGCACCAAAATTTAGGCCTGGCAATTTAGAAACGGTGAGACCCTAAAGACTCAATATTTCAAATTGTCAATAACTTTGTTCAAAAGATTTGATTTTACAACACTAGCTAAAACCAAGCATTGGGCAGCTGAGTAGTTTCTTCCTAGCCAGAGTTCCACGGGGTTGGTTAAGGTGGGTTTCGTTTCTAACGAGTTGCTGTCATCTATGTCCACGCACATGAGAAAGTGCCTGAGTCTTGTCCTGGTGTCTGTCCCTATGCAGGTGCGAGTGGGTGTGTAGGATGGGCAACATACTACAGACTCAAGGATGAAGAGGAGGCCCTTGGACCATGACCCATGACTCGTTTTGAATCTTACAAGACAGAAATAGTCATCTCAACTGAAAAGAAACTGGGGGACTTCCTACTGTGAAACAATCCCACTTTCAGATTCTACATCTTATGAAATATAGATGAATAAAACAAAATCAGCCTTCTGGTGTTTATAACCTACCAGCAAAAGCAGACATACATACATGTAATTATAAGAAAAGAAATGGACATGCTTTTATCTGTGATGGCATGTTCTCAGGCAGTTTGGAAGCTTTTTATATTTAAGGTACATTTGACTTTAGTTACACAAGTTAAGGTCTCCACAATCAAAGTCAAGGTAAAGACGGTAAAGGCTGCCTAGGACAGAGCAACAAAGTCGCAAGCAAAAGTGAGTCAAGTGCACAGTGTCGTCAGGGAACAGAGGGGGACCTGTGGTGCTGGAACAAGGTCCACACGGGCAGCCAGGGACGAGAAGGCTGACTGCATGGTGCTTGCTTGCTTCACTGAATCCTGGGACTGAATCCTTAAATCTATGGGAAATGTGGGGAAGAAAATGGTCAGATCAATGATTACATATCACATAAGTGTAGAGACCGGTGGACAGGGTGAAAGGCTACACAAATGGAAATGGACTAGGAAGCCATTTATAACCTCAGGTAGGGTGGAAACCAGAGAGAGAGTGAGTTGAGAAGCTTTTGTGTCAACACTGACAGCAGCTGGAGATCTATCAGATGACAGTGTTTAAAAAAAAAAGGCTCAAGATGGGGACCATGAGCCACGATGGTACAGAGGTGTCCGGCTCAGATGAAGGTGGCTGATACTAGTCCAGATAGAGAGTTCTGAGGAGCAGGTATATGGGGGAAAGACTGCATTTGGTCTGATAATCAAGTAGTTCATACACAAGAGTATCCGTGAGGTGAGGAGAGCCATGTGAGTGTAATGCACACTGCGGGATGCTACAGGCCACTAGCACACTGAGCATTTCAATGCATCTACTCTGTACTGACGGCTGCTGCTGCTGCCGCTGAGTCGAGTCAGTCGTGTCCGACTCTGTGCGACCCCATAGATGGCAACCCACCAGGCTCTGCCGTCCCTGGGATTTTCCAGGCAAGAACACTGGAGTGGGTTGCCATTTCCTTCTCCAATGCATGCAAGGGAAAAGTGAAAGTGAAGTCGTTCAGTTGTGTCCTACTCTTTGTGACCCCATGGACTGTAGCCTACCAGGCCCCTCCGTCCATGGGATTTTCCAGGCAAGAGTACTGGAGTGGGGTGCCATATCCTTCTCTGACTGACGTATGAGTAACTATAAAATACACACCAGATTTCAAAGACTTTATACAGAGAAAAGAATGTAAAATAGTTCATTAACAATTTTTATGACGATTACATGGTAAAATAATATTTTGGACATTCAGTTCAGTTCAGTCACTCAGTCGTGTCCGACTCTTTGCAACCCCATGAACCGCAGCACAACAGGCCTCCCTGTCCATCACCAACTCCCAGAGTCCATACAAACCCATGTGCATTGAGTCAGTGATGCCATCCAACCATCTCATCCTCTGTCATCCCCTTTTCCTCCTGCCCTCAATCTTTCCCAGCATCAGGGTCTTCTCAAATTAGTCAATTCTTCGCATGAGGTGGCCAAAGTATGGGAGTTTCAGCCTCAGCATCAGTCCCACCAATGAACACCCAGGACTGATCTCCTTCAGAATGGACTGGTTGGATCTCCTTCCAGTCCAGGGGACTCTCAAGAGTCTTCTCCAACACCACAGTTCAAAAGCATCAATTCTTCGGTGCTCAGCTTTCTTCACAGTCCAACTCTCACATCCATACATGACCACTGGAAAAACCATAGCCTTGACTAGACGGACCTTTGTTGGCAAAGTAATGTCTCTGCTTTTCAATATGCTGTCTAGGTTGGTCATAACTTTCCTTCCAAAGAGTAAGTGTCTTTCAATTTCATGGCTGCAATCACCATCTGCAGTGATTTTGGAGCCCAGGAAAATAAAGTCAGCCACTGTTTCCACTGTTTCCCCATCTATTTGTCATTTTGGACATAATGGGGTTAATTAAAATAAATTTTAATGAAATTATATTCCTGTTTCCTTTTACTTTTTTTAAATGTGACTACAAGAAACTATTACTTTTACATATCTGTCTCATATTTTTATTGGACAGTGCTAATGTGAGGAACTTTTAATAAAATATTGAGTTTAAAAAAATTCCCCTCCAGGGGTTTGGGGGAAGAATGGATACATGGATATGCATGGGAGTCCTTTCACTGTTCACCTGAAACTACCACAACATTGTGAATTGGCTGTACTCCAATACCAAATACAAAGTTTAAGTTACAGAAGAAAGAAAGGAATAGAGCCTCAGAGTCCTGTGGGACAATTAAAAAATAATAATAAATTTATTTATTTAAAAAAAAATCTCCAAAAATATAATTTCTACTACTGAATTATGGTAAATCTATGAAATTGTTTCTTTCTATCATGTCTATGTGTGTAACCTTGTATCTCATTCATGTATTAAACGGCATGTTGATGTTTCAGTGTGAAAGGACTCTGATTACAAAAGTGAATCGTAAGAACAAAATCTCTAAGAGTTTCAGGGTGAAAGTAAAATGGGACCAGAGACATCCAGGAAGCTGGTGGGATGGCAGGCACAGCAGACTTAGAGGAAGGGTTCTGCATGTACTGCCTGCTCCCCATGGAGCCCCCGTGACCTCAGTCAACAGTGGCTTCCCTGACTTCATTGTCCTCACCTGCAAAATAACTGGGCTACCCTCCTTCAGTTTCTATGACTTGATGCTATCGTTTCATGAAACACAAAGGACTACATCATGTTTATACGCATTGATAGTATTTGGCTAGAAGAAAGGGATAGAATTCCATAGTGGGAAGTGGGTGAGCATTTACAGAGGCACCAACTCCAAAAGGAAAAAAACTTTTAAGGAGAATGATAAGTAGACCGGGCATTTTAAGGTAGATTTATGGAGGGAAAGCTTGAAAACACTTGAAGGTAAATCGCAGAAAATTTCCAATGCCAAACTAAGGAAACAGAACTTACCCTCTGTGTAAGTGGTTCTCAACACCCACTGCCCCCCAGAAGCATTTGGCAATCTCTAGAGACACTTGGTTATCACAACTAGAAAACGAATGGCTGCAATCAGTAGCAAGAGGGTAGAGGTCAGAGATGTTGCTCAGTATTCTATGGAGCACAGCCCACCATCCAAGCAAAGAACTACCTGGCCCAAAATGTCAGTAGTGCCATGGTTGAGAAACCCGGTTCTAGGTAATAGGGAGCAATTCCAGATCAGTGACTCAGTCAGCAGATTGCCTCTCTTCTGTCCTCAGCCATGTGTAGTAGATATCTATGCTATGCACTTTAACCTAGAGAGCTGAACAATGTACACTCTGTCCCCTCATCTTACACAGACCATGGTTACAAATGTGCCTATTTTAAATAAAAATAATCATTACGGTATCAGGGAATTTACACTGCAGATACTTTTTAAGTTGATGCTTTATGGAACTATATTTAGCCTTGGAACTAGAACAGCAGTTAGTGGGCTGGACCAACCTGTTCTAATTAAATAGAAAGTTAATTTAGAAGTGACCTAAAAGTGAACCTTTTTTGAAAGTCAGGAATGTGTTTGCACTAATTTGGGACTTTTTTTTTTCAATTTCTCTCTGTTAGAAGAGAGAGTGAAATGGTAAGAGCCAGAAATTATCTTCACTGAATATCCATGTGGAGGAATAAAATGATAGATATATTGGAATAACTCCAGCCCAATTTTTCAAAATTCAACAGGAGAGCTGTGGAATGAATTATTGTTTGTAAAACTCCTGGAATCCAGTAGGTTTTAACTAAATGGAACTTCTCCTACTCTTGTTTACCTATTCTGAGAAAAAGTGCACCTGGGACAAATTATCCTACCCTCTTGGAGATGGGAATGGCAACACACGCCGGTATTCTTGCCCAGAAAATCCCAAGGACAGAGGAGACTAGTGGGCTATAGTCCATGGCGTCACAAAGAGTTGGACACAACCGAGAAACTGAGCATCATGCACGCTGGAAGCAGACATACATCCTGCAGGATTTTTGCTTTTCAAAGCTAAGCTCAATGTATCATTTTTAAATTTCGAATGTTTCCCTTTCCTACTTCCTTTAAGCTAAATGTAGCTTGAGGACAATGACTTGTAGAGCTATCAAGAAATACACAGGCATCACACTCTGTACCCAAACAGTTTTCCCTTATCTTTCCAGCAAATACAGAGTCTGTCTGGGCACTAATGGCCAAAGCACAGCAGAGCAGTAAAGCCAAGGAAGTGATTTTGCTTTGTCCTATGGCACTGATCAACCACTATACAGTGATAACTGTGAGACTGTTTTATCCCCAACACTGTCCTCTCCTCAGAATTCCAGCACTATCCAGTCGCCTGCCTCACTGGCACAACTATTTCGAGGGCTGTGCAATAGTGCAAACTCACTATGTACAAACCAAACCTCACTTCTATCCCCAGACCTGCTCCTCTGGCAGCTTCTGCATTTCTGCTGATGGCAATTCCACCCTTCCAGTTGTTCAGGCCAAAACCCGTCACTGTATTACCTTGAAATTTCATCTGGAAACCAACTTTATACTCATGCCCCCTTCTTATGCTTTCTACCCTGGAGTGAGTCACTCTCCTTACATCACTGCAACTGCCATCTAACTGGTCTCTGTGCTTCCATTCCTGCCCCCAGAATCTAGTCTCATAGAGGCACCAGGACAAACTTTTCTAAAACATAATCTGGATGATGTTACTCCACAAACCCTCCATGGGTATCCCATTTCACTCAGGGTAAAAATCCAAGTCTTCGAGATGGCCTACAAAGGCCTATACCAGGAGCTTCAAACAGTTTGTGCACAAAGCCAAAGAGGAAATATTGTTTGCTTCATGGTAAAAAAAAAAAAAAACAAAACTGCTCTCCATCTCAACTACTTACTCAAGGCGGCAGCAGACAAGATATAAATGAATGGTCATGGTTAGTATTTGCAAAACAAAGCCATGGGCAAGATTTGGCTAGTCGGCCGTAATGCCCCACACCCTGTCTAACATTCTGCTTTCCTGCTTTATTTACCTCCATAGCACTTAATGCCATCTGCCATACAGTGTATTCACTTGTTTATTTTATGTCTCCTCTAATTAGGGGATAAGCTGCATTGTCTCTTTCCTTTAAGCAGTATGTCCAGTATCTAGAAACCTTTCCTGTTACATGTTGTACTGAGCTGTGCTTAGTTGCTCAGTCATATCTGACTCTGTGTGGACCCCATGGACTAGAAGTCCACCAGTCTCCTCCATTCATGGAATTCTCAGGCAAGAATACTAGAATAGGTTGCCATGCCCTCCTTCAGGGGATCTTCCCAACCCAGGGATCAAACCCAGGTCTCCAGCATTGCAGGTGGATTCTTTGCCACCTGAGCCACCAGGGAAGTCCTTCTTGTACACGACAGGCATTTAATAAATAGTTGTTAATGAATGAGGAAAGATGAAGATGCAGCCATGTAGAAGACCACTGGTCCACTAGCCGGTAGGTCACTGTACACGCACAAAGAGAAGCAAAACACACAGGCCCCTGTGTATGTTGTGAGGCCCCATCTCATCATACCCAGCAAATCTTTCTAAACTCTACCATCTACACTTCTTAATCATGAGGGTTACTGTAACCAGGATAACAGAAGGATTTCTTACATTTTGGTAACACCGTAGTTTTTCAAAATGACTCTCAATGGCTATTATTTCATTTCATCTGGACAAAAATCTTATAAGGAGTCAGAGAAAAATGTTAATATCCACAGTTACTAATTAAAAAGACAAGACAGAGAGATTAAATAATTTTCCAATGGTCAGAACTGGTGAGGCCTTCACAGAAACAAGCCTAGAACTGAGTGATCACTTTGCCCTGATGCATTTTTCTCCTCTCATACATTTGATTCAAGGTAGTCCAGGTTTCATGCTTCATAATAAAAGAGAATATATTCTGGGAGGTGGGAGATGAGAAGAACTTTGACCCCTGAGATACTTTGGCAAAGTTGTGGGAGACAGCAAGGCAATTAAATTCACCCATCCTTGAAAATAATAATCCTCTAGGTCTTAATAAAAGAATTATTGGGTGATAAATGAAAATTGGGTAGTAAGAATGAAGAATGGAAGGTACTATTTACTGGGAAGGTAGCAAAAACTTTGAAAAATAATCAAACTTTTAAACTTCTATGACCTTCATTTCTCCAGAGACACTCCCACTGGGTTTTGGCAGGGGTACTCGCAGTCTCAAAACACTCCTGCTTGTTCTTCCAGCTTCTTTCTTAATCAGGGGTTTGGGGAACCAGTGTCGGTTTTCTTAGTGGCAAAGAAGCAGGCAGGGAGATTTCTGAATTCCTATTCTGAGGTCAACCATTTCCTAAGGGAGAAATGGAAATGTGAAACACTTTTCAGCATGACATTCTGATTTATGACATTTGGTGTGTTGTGGCTTGTTTCTTTTGGAGATAGTGAAGTGAAAGTTGCTCAGTCATGTCCAACTCTTTGCAACCCCATGGACTATACAGTCCATGGAATTCTATAGGCCAAAATACTGGAGTGGGTAGCTGTTCCCTTCTCCAGGGGATCTTCCCAATCCAGGGATCGAACCCAGGTATCCCACATTGCAGGCAGATTCTTTACCAGCTGAGCCACCAGGGAAGCCCAAGAATACTGGAGTGGGTAGCCTACCCCTTCTGCAGTGGATCTTCCCAACCCAGGAATCGAACCCAGGCCTCCCACCTTACAGGCAGATTCTTTACCAACTGAGCTACCAAGGAGAGAGCATCCATGAAAATTAAATACAAATACTCTTTACATCTTTCCAACCAACAACCAAAACATGTAGCATCTCAACACTTGAAATATACTTTGCAAATCGATACAAAAGAACATTTCAACAGCATCTGGTTTTCATCTTTGGTTTCTTCCCTTCCATTCATTGTTGCTAACAACATAGAAAAATCTTTATAATCAGCAATCTACCAGTAAAAATCCACCTTGTTGTTATTCAGTTGCTAAGTTGTGCAACCCCATGGACTGCAGCACACCAAGCTTCCCTGTCCTTTACTATCTCCCAGAGTTTGCTCAAATTCATGTCCACTGAGTCAGTGAGGCTATCTAACCATCTTATCCTCTGCTGCCACCTTCTCCTCCAGCTCTCACTCTTTCCCAGCATCAGGATCATTTCCAATAAGTCGGCATCAGGTGGAGCTTCAGCTTCAAAAGTTCTCTCCTGCTACCAAAATCACTCTGAGATCATTGCTTCCCTTTACTAAAAGGTTGTTCTTTCCCTACAATGCAGTCCCTCTACATATCTACAAGCAAGTAACTCTGCATACCAACAAGCAACCTTTTACTATTCAAGTACGAAGATACCACCATAGAAGAATGTACTTGATATGTTTGTGGTGGGGCCCCATATCGGGTGGGGCTGGGATGGGGATCGAATACACTTCACAGAACAGTTGTCACTGAGCTGAGTTTTCAAAGATGAGAGGAACAGTCCCTACAGATGTAGAGAAAAGGACAATGGAGACAGAGGAAGAAAGTTAGGTGCCCAAGGGCCCTACCAGACAGTTCTACTTCTTAATTACCCAGTTTCTCCTGCCTCAAGGCACCCCAGGGCACACTTTGCTCTTTAGCTGTCAATTTAGTGCTTCTTATTCCTTCCTAACACTTAAATCTCCCTCTTTTAACTCCAAGGTGAGGCTAAACATTTGAATTTCTTTGAATCCTTCAAAAATGTATTCGACATTGTAAAGGATTAAATATACTTGGTGCAAAAAACTAATAACTTTGTCTCTATATTCTTTATATTCCTTGAGTTCTTTAAGCTTGTAGTTGTCCATGATAAAATCCAAACTTTTTAGCAGGACATGCAAAGTCCAGTCTGGTCTGGAGCTAACCCACTCCTCTCTCTCAGCCTCATTTTCCCACCACTCTCAATGCCGCCTCCTCCCCTACTCACATTATAGTTCCGCAAACATACACTCACACACTTCCCTTAGGTTACAATAGTGTACTACTTGACATTCCTCCAGTTGGCCTTGTCTTGCTTCATGGATTCCTGAAACTTCACATCTTCCCTCTGTCTGTATTGCCCTTTCCTCCCTAATCTATGGGACCACCCCTCTTTTCAATCTCAAAAACTCAGCTCAGTGAGAACTGCTCAGTGAGGTCCATCCCATCCCCAGGGTGGGGTCACCACACCGGGCACATTCTTCTCTGGCGTATCTATCACATTCTAAAGTTATTAGTTTGTTTGTGTCTCTCTCCTACTGGACAATGAGATTCTTGACGTCCATGTCTTATTCATCATTGTTGGTCAGAAGTCTAATTAATGTGGCAAAAGTGAAAGTCAGTGTGTAAAATTGAAAGACAGTCATGTCTGACTCTTTGCGACCCTGTGGACTGCAGCCCACCAGGCTCCTCTGTCCATGGGGATTCTCCAGACCAGAATACTGGAGTGGGTAGTCTATCTCTTCTCCAGAAGATCTTCCTGATCCAGGAATTGAACTGGGCTCTCCTGCATTGCAGGTAGATTCTTTACCAACTGACCTACCAGGGAAGCCCAATTAATATGGAATATTATAGAAAGTTTTGAAAGGAATAAAAAAATTACAAATACAGAAGCAAGGGTCTCCCCCTCTCTTGGAAAATTTAAAAACTATTTAGATGGATTAGATATGTATATATTAAGAACATCTGTAAACAACTTGCATCAGTAAGGGTCCTGTCAGGAGACAGAAATCAGATCAGTAGTTTGAATAGAAAATAAAGTAATATAAGTAATTATTAATTCATAAAAGGAGGTGAACTACTAAAAGGACTAAAAGAGAACTCTAAGCAGTCTGGAGTTTCGCTGTGCAAAAAGGCAGCTACTACCTCTTAGCTGAGGGAAAGGGACCCCAAACTGAAATGCAGATTTCTTCAAAGAGGGTGTGGTCTGAGAGTTCAATCAAAGCTACCACAGATATGGTCTATAAGAGGTACTCAGAAGCAGCCCCTGGTTGATGAAAGTGTACCCTGAGAATGTAGCTGGAACTTCCAGACTTCCACGCTGAATAACAAATGGAAGCCTGGAACCGGGAGGGAAGTATCAACCTGGCACTATCAACTTGTAGTATCCCTCTAGTGCCCTCTATTGGCAAAGTTGAGCATCACACCAGCAGCAAAGGAAAAATGTTTACAGGGTCCAGTTCATTTTCCCAAAGCAGGGCAGAGAAGGGTGGATTCAGAGCTGAAAGACAATAAAATGATCACTGACACAAGCTTCAAAGCAAAATTAAAGAATGGAAATTTATATACAGTATAATATAAAATTAATATAATAAAGAAGTACTGTGCTTAGTCACTCAGTCATGTCTGACTCTTTGTGACCCTATGGACTGTAGCCCACCAGGCTCCTCTATCCATGGGGATTCTCCATGTATTCAGCAAGTATTCAGTATTCAGCAAGAATACTGAAATGGACTGCCATTCTCTTCTCCAGGGGATCTTCCCAACCCAGGCACTGAACCCAGGTCTCCCACACTGCAAGCAAATTCTTTACCATCTGAGCCACCAGGGAAGCCCCACAGAAGTACTAAGGCCAGTTAATCCATACTATTTCTAAAAGAAAACTGTAAAAGTCTTTTTTATTTTTTTTTAATAAACCAACAAAAATTTTAAAAGAGAGCCTTGCAAAAAGTAATACAGCTTGGTTCAAATCAATTACAGGTTTTTAAATCCCAGGAGTTAAACACATTACTTTTTCTTTTTTCTCTTTGAAATCTAATAAAAAGGAAGGTTTATGTAACCTGAAATGAGGAGTATGGAATATTTGAAATATTATCAGAATTATCCCAGATGACCCTAACCAGAACCTGCAATAGGACATATTTTTCACACAGCAGAGTTACTTCTTTACTGCTTTTCAGAGTAATAAAGAGATGATGTATGTGTGCAGGCTCAGTCGCTCAGTCATTTCCAACTCTTTTGCAGCCCCATGGACTGTAGTCCACCAGGCTCCTCTGTCCATGGAATTCTCCAGGCAAGAACACTGGGTTGCCATTTTCTCCTCCAGGGCATGTTCCCAACCCAAGGATTGAACTCTGTCCCCTGCTTTGGCAGGTGAGTGTTAACCACCGAGCCACCTGGGAAGCTCCAAGAGATGATATGCTATGCTATGCTATGCTATGCTAAGTCGCTTCAGTCATGTCCAACTCTGTGCGACCCCATAGACAGCAGCCCACCAGGCTCCCCGTCCCTGGGATTCTCCAGGCAAGAATACTGGAGTGGGTTGCCATTTCCTTCTCCAATGCATGAAAGAGAAAAGTGAAAGTGAAGTCACTCAGTTGTGCCCGACTCTTAGCAACCCCATGGACTGCAGCCTACCAGGCTCCTCTGTCCATGGATTTTCCAGGCAAGAGTACTGGAGTGGGGTGCCATTGCCTTCTCCGAAGAGATGATATAGAAGGCTAAAAATGAACAATGAGAAATAGAAACACAGAAATCTAATTTTTGGGAAGTAAACAATAATACTTCCACGTAATAGAATGAATGAATAAAATACATTTATATTCCAAGAAGGGACCAATCAAACTTTCCTCTTAGACACTGGGTATAGGACAGAAACCCTTAGAGGATGAGAGAGTCATGACTTGGGTTCGTTTCCCTGAAATCTGGGCAACATAACCCATGCCTGCCCAGTATCTGTGTTACTTTGCCTAAACTGTTTCATTAGCGACATGGATTCAGATGTTGTCAATCCAGTTCTGCATAGAGATGGTTTCATTTTTCAGCATGTGTAATCTGGAATCATGAAAGCGGTTGACAAGATAGGCATTTCATTCTAGAGTTTGGAAGACAGGAAGAATGCTGAGAACTCTGCTGAAATGACAAGCTGAAAAAGCTTTGCTAATGCAATTCATATTGAGTAACAAAGTCTCTTAAACATATAAATGTCAAAATACTGTCAGACAGATATTTGTTTCCAAGTGATACAATAGTATTTGAGAACTGACAGGCTATGGGGCTCTGGACATCACAGCACTGACATCAGGGGCATCGAATTCTGGTTGTATTTTTCCGCAGACTTTGGCAGCAAGGGCTATGACTATCTGTGACATGGCTTTGCCTGTTGGGTTTCTCTTCAGTTCAAAGTCAGCACCACTCTCCTTACTGTGTTCTTTCTTCCTTATCGCCTCAATATCTGAAGATTTCTTTATTTGATTTACCTTGGACAACCTCCAGACACAGACCATTGGATTTTACTAAGAAACCGGCAGCACCCTCTGGAACTGCTTATTTTTTCTGGCAGAAAGGCACCCATGATGCATTGCTTCCTCTCACAAAGCTAATTAATTGCAGCGCCTGCACCATAGGACTCATCTTGAAAGGACAGGTCACTGAAAGAAAGTTGTTCTTTCCCTTGGGGGAGCATCTGGGAGCAATATTCCTGCATGTCGAATCTGTTAGCTCCTGTCTCAACCACACCAAGACACCTGGCCACCAGATTCACACGCCAGCTTGCCAAATCTCATCAGTTCATCGACAGCACAGAGGGCGTTTAGATTGGGGTGGCCCAAGGGTGGAATCCTCACCAGAGAAAATATCACATTCTATCCTTTTTCACTGAACAATGATTATCAGAGAAAGCTGAGCAGCCAATGGTTGTTGTTTTCCTTAGGGTCTGGTACACACTCATCTGGTCCCAGATCAATTTGTTGAGCATCTATTGCAAAAGTGAACTCAGATCATATTTCTTAAGTACTCATCAGACTTTCTTGGGCACCCAGATATGTTTTTCTCAAGGTAAATAGAGGCCACCTTAGTCATCCCTGAGCATTTCTGATGAGATTCATTACACAGCTTAGGAAGGATTGTTTATATGGTTAGATAATGTGCTGGAGATTTTTTAATGAGGCTCAGGTACTTTAGCTGTTGCCCAAGAATGCACTGCGGTTTCAATTCAAACCAGACTGCACTCATCAACACATGTTCTTTTGATGAATTTTTATTTATGTGAACTGACAAAGCACTGTGATTTTTCCATCAGTCATCAAATCTGCCCTTACACAGTTGGCAATAAATGTTTATTTTCTTCAGTAAGAATGATCTAAATATGCTTGCAACCTGCTGTTTGTTATGATGTTTTTATAACAATGGTAACTTCTTTTTAAAAAATCTGATTCAAACATTGCACAGCTTTTCATTGGGTTCAAAACTAGGGAAGTCTCATTTTTGCAATTTTACTCCTATGACACTCACCAAGTACCTAATGATGTTAGATTGCTCTATCTCAACAGCTACTCAAGGCTCAAACACACTAAAGGAAATTTAAAAAGATAAGAAAAAAAGAATATCCTGGCCATTGATGGAAACAAGATGCAATAGATCTGCTCTCAATGAACATGACTGTATGGGAAACCTGTGAAATATCAGGCTGATGTCTACAAATGCTCCTTATCAGGGTGATAATGAAGAAAAAGCTGATGAACACTGACATATGCCTCTCTCTAATTGCAAATACTACAACACGGGTTGCTATCACATCTTCCCACAGTTTAAAACCTCTCAACATTTCCCTATTACAGACAATTCCTTACTAAATCACAAACTCATTAGTCTAATATCCAAGGCTCCATATGCTCTCAAAACAATCCACTTATTTAGCTTTCTTTTTCAATCCCATTTTATAACTCTCCTGTTTCAGAAAACTAACCTTATCATTTCTTAAATTTCCTTGCCCCTCTGCCTTTGTTTACACTGGTCCCTCCATCTAAGAACAAGTTCACTCTTTTATTCTCTCTTCCATTCCTCCTCCCAAATTTTATCTTTCAAGGCCTGGTTCAAACATCACTTCTTCAAGGTTCCCCACACTCATGAGAGTAATCCAAGAGATCAGCCTTCCCTTTGAACGTCTAACCAGTCAGTAATGCTTACTTTCACTTTACTTGGAATTAAAATTATTTAGGACTCTCACAACTACCAGTTAAGTTGTGAAAAAAAGAATTGTTTTGCAGAATTCTGTAAGTCCCGATGATCTAACATAGTATTTTGAACATAAAAAATACTCAGTTTTTTCAACTGAAAGAAATTATCCTTCATTGCTTTTTTGGGAAGGAAAGTATACTTTTTGTCACATCTTGATCCCTGAGTCAATATGGCAGTTTGCTTGAATCCTTAATGAACTGTTGCTTTCTCATAAGTGGTGATGACCACAAACCATTGGTTATGTTATTGTGGCTATCTAAAGTTATCTAAAGTAATATACAAATGGCGCTGTCTCAGGGAGATAGGTACTTGCACTGCTCGATGCCCTCTTGGTTATCCAGGTGTTTTCTATTTCTTCCAGTGCCAGAGTGGCTTGTGTTGAATCTGGAAAGACAGATGCCTTAGCAATTGCTAATAGACCCCTTAATGCACGGATGATGACAGTATGGTAATAACTTCTTTTGTTCCTTTGATTAGTGATAGGTTCCTAGCCAGTTTCAGTTAAGGGACTAGCCTTCCAGGGGAGCTTTTCTGCAGCAGATCAAGTAAACAGCAAGCACATTCTGCATGCTGAATCAGTTGGGAGTAGTTGGTCAATGATTCAGAAGAAAGAAATACTTCTTTCTGATTTTCAAAATGTCTGAAGCTTAGTTAGGGAAAAAAACATCACTTTAAAAAAGTCTTTTTGAAATCACACAGTTTAGGACTGGCAGAGCTTGGAACACCAATCTGATTTTAGAGATGGATAACTTTGGTCGTGCTGGCCACACATAACACTCTTTTCCCAGTGTCCTCACACTCTGCCATTCTTTTCCTGCAAAAGGCTTCCCTTGTTGGTCAGATGTAAAAGTATGTACTTTGTCAGTGGACTTCCCTGGTGGCTCAGACGGTAAAGCGTCTGTCTGCAACGTGGGAGACCTGGGTTCGATCCCTGGGTCGGGAAGATCCCCTGGAGAAGGAAATGGGCAATCCACTCCAGTACTATTGCCTGGAAAATCCCATGGACAGAGGAGCCTGGTAGGTTACAGTCCATGGGGTCACAAAGAGTTGGACACGACTGAGCTACTTCACTTTCACTTTCACTTTGTCAGTGGAGAAAGCACAAAGGACATGAATGGGCCCCAAATTTCTAAAGATAGTCATCAGCCCTGAAAATCCTCTACATGGCTATACCCACTAGTCTTAGCTATGAGGAAAGGAAGAAATGCAATGTTCTTCATTGCTATTATTGGTCTATTAATTGTCAAATTATGGGATAAATTTTTTAGGAAAATGGGTCAGGCATCATCCCTAGACACTGGATCAATGTTCTCTGGTACTCACTGATATAAATGGACCTAAATGTCAGTCAACAGATGAATGGAAGATGTGGTGTATAAATACATATACATATGTGTGTGTGTGTATATATACATATATAAAATACTAGTCATAAGAATGAAATCATGCCATTTGCAGCAACATGGATGGACCTAGAGATTATTATATTAAGTGAAGTATCATAAGTGAAGTCAGACAGAAAAAGATCAATATCATATCTATCATTTATATGTGGAATATAAAAAAATGATACAAATGAACTTATTTTAAAAACAGAAATAGACTCACAGACAGAAACAAACTTTCAGTTACCAAAGGGAATTGGTGTGAGGAGAGATAAATAAGGAATTTGGGATTAACACATATGTACTACTCTATATAAGGGTATCACCCTGGTGGCTCAGATGGCAAAGAATCTGCCCACAATGCAAGAGACCCAGGGTCAATCTCTGGGTTGGGAAGATCCCCTGGAGAAAAAATGGCAATGCACTCCAGTATCCTTGTCTGGAGAATTCCATGGACAGAGGAGCCTGGCAGGCTACAGTTCATGGGGTCACAAAGAGTCAGACATAACTGAGCGACTAACACACACACATATATAAAAGAGGTAAACTACAAGGCCCTACTTATAGCACAGGGAACTGATTTCAATATCCTGTGATCGTCTATAATGTAAAAGAATCTGAAAACACATATGCGTAACAATTATTTTGTTGTACACTTGAAACTAACACATTATGAATTAAATATAATTTAGAAAAGAATAGGATATCAAGATGAGACCTGCCACCATTTTTTAATTGGATCCATTCCTTTTTCATAATAGCTGGATTATGCCAATATTTATTTTCAAAGTTCTTTTCATTCTCAGTGTAATTCTTCCATTTATAATTTATTTATAGCATTCACAAAACTATTCCTAAAAGTAAACTCTATTGAAATATATAATTAAAGACATAAATTTGCTCAACTATTATACCCATTGTGCATTTTTGTGTGTTGACTACAGTCTTCTAGGGAAAAAAAACCTTGCAGAGGGTAATATATGAAATCCAACCCACCCCCCCAAACTGCCTTTGTTCTTCACTACTGGAAAAAGAGTCCCTTCCCCATTTCCTGTGATGGGGGGGAAAAAAGATAAAATGCACGGTGGTGTTTTTGCTAACTGTATTAGATCATCAGTCCCATCACTGTTTCACAGATTAATACTGGGAACGTGATGAATTGTCTGTTCCTAATGCCTTCTTCAAGAAGCTCTTAGAAATAATCAGAAACTTGACACTGACGGAGATGGAAGCAACAAGAAGAACTTGATGTTTGTATGAAAGCCATCTTCTCTCATGTCTAATTAGCAACAAAATGGGGTGTACGATTTCTATCTCTGTAGACACACGCAGTAACTTTTGTCTACTTTTGCACAGAACATAGCACATGGTATGCATCTGTTCTTAAAGTTTTCAACCTCTCATTATCTAGAATTGAAACAAGAATATAAAAGTTCAGAGGATTAGTTCCCTCGCAGTTCTCACCAATGATACTTGATTGCTTAGAGTAACTGCAAAAAGTCTGAACAGATCTTAGTATAAAATCTACTTCTATTATATATGAATACACACCCATACTACTGACATTATATATACCCCCTCTCTCTCTCGCTCTCTTTCTCTTTATATATATATATATATATATATACATATAGGTACATACGTACAATTTATGCCTAAAATTAAAGATAACTCTTAGATAATGTATTTAATTACTAGAATACTCCATAAACTGATCATTTTAAAGAGCAGAATTTGACTTCTAATATTTTTATTCATATTTAAATTATATTTTACTATAAAAGTTTATAGTATTTCTCATTTCACCAATGGAAAATTTGTATATTAATGAGGATTTCTGATTTTACCCAACAGAACATAGAAGACTGCCACATCCTAAATAGAGGGGCTGAGTAAACAATTGATTTGTTCCTTTGTTTGTCTGTTATGTTCTTTGCCTCACTTCTGTTTACAGATGACTGTGAATAGACTTACAAAAATCAAAACAATAAAAAGATGAAAGTAAATATAACTGAGAATAGATTATTTAAGGCCAAACTTCAATAAATATCACAAGGGTTCTAAGGGCTTATAAATTTCTACATGATCTAAACTTAACTCCTTGTAAGTTGGGTTTTTTTTTTGTTTTTTTTTTGTTTTTTTTTTTGAGTAGAAACAACAGGAGATAAAATGAGTTACATAATCTTTTTGGTAGTAATGAAGAAAATACTGATGTGCACACCTCAACACCCCGATTTTGAAAGAAGTTTGCCCTCTGAGTGTGCTCAGTAAAATTCACAACCATCAGTGTGATCTGTCAGCTGTGAGAGATACATTTATATAAATTTTACATTTACATAGATATAAATACACACACACAAGACTTCGAAATATCCAAACTAAGGTTAAACTAAAATTTAACATAACAAGGCAAATCTATGATGGTATAGGCTATATTAAGAGGAATCCTAACAATATATTTTGTTCACCTGGGAAAACCACTATACGACTAGAAAGGGGATGTTCCTCCTGTACCAACTCAAGAGAAAGCTAATGACACAGAAGATGGTACAGGATTATCCAGCATCACCCTGGAAGGAGAAAAAATTTGGCCTTGAATTATGGAGAAATGAATGTTTTATTGGCCAGGACAATGCACTAGACCCTAAGCCCAAAAGAATTTCTCTTAAAATTGTCCGTCTCTCTTGGTTCTGCTTCTTGTGTTTTTTCAGCAAACTTAAAGATGGCAGGAAAAGACCTCAGATGAAGGACAATGGCATTCCACATTAGGATTCTGACTTTTAGAAGTTTGAGCAGAGTGAATTGGCTTCACTGAGTCTCATCAAACCTGGAGCACTGACAACTCAGTGAGAATTTCAGTAGAAAGTCATCTTGGCTTCTCCCAGAGACACTCAACCTCATTCTGCTGCTGCTGCTGCTAAGTCGCTTCAGTCATGTCCGACTCTGTGCGACCCCATAGACAGCAGCCCACCAGGCTCCCCCATCCCTGGGATTCTCCAGGCCTCCCCCTCCACAAATATTCTTATTGTTAGAAAGAAACAAATCACTTCATCAAAGAAAAAAAAAAATTCCTAGTACTAAATCTGAACAATTTTTCAGGTAATATTTTAGAAGTGTACTCTTGCCTAAGTAGTAGATGACATCTGGAAACATAGTCAGGTGGCTGATAGTTTCATAGGACATGCCACGAAAGCTTAGGGAATAATAATTCTGAATGGGGTAAGACAATGTGGTCTGAGTGATACTGCTTGCTCTTCAGTGGTCTGGCCTGATGCATGCAGAGAAATTTGAGGGCCCAGGGAATCACCTTCAAACCACCCGCCGAAGGGTCACGTCCTCAGCAGGGCTTTGGAGAAAGGGGCTGGAGGCCATCCAGTTTCATTCTCTGTGGAGAGTCAAAGTCTGAATGGAGAGTAGAAGGTCCACATCCTGAGTGGATTGGTTGAAGGAGCAGCCTACACGTCAGGATTTGGGAAGGGGTAATTATTTAGTTTTAGATCCTTTTGTGGAAATAAGCCTAACCAGGATCCCTGCCTCAAAGAACTGTTCAACTGCCTCCACTGAAAAGATAATTGATAGAAAAGTGCAGATTTTCTTTAAGTCTTTTTTTTTTTTTTTTTGAGATTTTTTTGATGTGGATCATTTTTAAAGTCTTTATTGAACTTTTTTACAACACTGCTTCTGTCTTATGTTTTGGATTTTTGGCCATGAGGAATGTGGGATCTCACCTCTCTAACCAGGAATCAAACCCACACCCTCTGCACTGGAGATGAAGTTGTAAACACTGGACCATCAGAGAAGTCCCTGTGTTTAGTCTGTTGTAGCAAATAAGTAATGGATGAATCAGCTCCTTAAGATCTCCACCAAGATGGGTTTTACCTGGAAATTTTTCAAAGCAGAAATTATCACATAACTAGCCCAGGTCCCCATTTCTTGGTGCCTATGAAGATACAACCAAGACACATGGTCATGGGGCATCAGTGTACATGTTACAGAAATAAAAGGTATTTATTTAGTCCAGTACTGTAAATTTACATTAAAATTACTCTTTGTTGGGATGTTTATAATTCACTGATTTCATTAAGCATCTTACTAATTACTATGAACAAGTCACATTTCACTATAATGGTAGTCATTATAGATTAATACCAAACTCTTCTTTCTTGTTTATAGTCTTGGTGCCCTTTGTTGATGAGGGATTAACAATCTTGAACTTTAATTTCTTAGAAATAAGAAAATAATTTTATATAAAATGCAGGTAAGGATAAAATTTTAAATCACCCATAATTGCGACACCCAGAATAACAGTTTGGTGTATAACTTTATCCTCCAGATTATAAAAAAAAAAAAATGCTATAACACATATCAAGAGAAAAAAAGAGAAAGCCTCTTGGTTTAAACTAGTGATTAAGAGCAGCCCCCAGAGCCTATGGTTGATACTTATTAGCTAAGTGACTGAGCTTGCACACACATTGTTAACCTCTCTATACCTTCATTTTCTCATCTCTAAATTAGATGTGTGTTTGCTGTATAAATGGTATCCTTACATGCCAGCTCACAAGGTCAAGTCTAAAGTAACTGATGAGAAGAGTAAAGGGCTATCCTTCATGGGAAATAGATGGGGAAACAGCAGAAACAGTGTCAGACTTTATTTTTCTGGGCTCCAAAATCACTGCAGATGGTGACTGCAGCCATGAAATTAAAAGACGTTTACTCCTTGGAAGGAAAGTTATGACCAACCTAGACAGCATATTCAAAAGCAGAGACATTACTTTGCCAACAAAGGTCCATCTAGTCAAGGCTATGGTTTTTCCAGTGGTCATGTATGGACGTGAGAGTTGAACTGTGAAGAAAGCTGAGCACTGAAGAATTGATGCTTTTGAACTGTGGTGTTGGAGAAGACTCTTGAGAGTCCCTTGGACTGCAAGGAGATCCAACCAGTCCATTCTAATGGAGATCAGCCCTGGGATTTCTTTGGAAGGAATGATGCTAAAGCTGAAACTCCAGTACTTTGGCCACCTCATGCGAAGAGTTGACTCATTGGAAAAGACTCTGATGCTGGGAGGGATTGGGGGCAGGAGGAGAAGGGGACGACAGAGGATGAGATGGCTGGATGGCATCACTGACTTGATGGACGTGAGTCTGAGTGAACTCCCGGAGTCGGTGATGGACAGGGAGGCCTGGCGTGCTGCGATTCATGGAGTCGCAAAGAGTTGGACACGACTGAGCAACTGAACTGAACTGAACTGATTGTCCTTATTTCCTTCTATGTAGCCTACTTTTATTATTTCTTACTGATCTTTAATCTTCCTTCTCTCTTGATTATAAAATTTAATATTAACCAAACTCCTTGAGCATATAATGTAAACTCTTTTTAGAAAAAAAAAAAAACATTGTACATGATCATCTGGCAGATTTTTACATAACAATTCAAGCTCTTCAAAGCCCTTACACAGTTCCATGAAGACACTAGAACCCTTATCTTAGCTGTCCTTTCTTCCTCTGCTCTCTGCACTTTGATTTTCTATCTGATTTTACTCCAGATGATACTTTGGAACCTTTTCTCCAGCCACTGACAGGATAGACTTTCCATTTGCTTCTGCAGCTCACAGCAGCTGTGGGGCAACTTGGCCTGGATAAAGGAGGGGGTGTGAGTGTGTCAGGAAAATGAAGAGACCATGTCAGCAACAGCTTCCTATGATCTGCTGGACGCACCAACAATCAGCTTAGTCACTTATTTAGAGTCAGTTTTAAATGTGACAAAAATATTTGTGAATTACAGACATGTGGGGAGAGAAACAGAAGGAATAGTATAAAACAATGAGACAACAGCCCCCAAACAAGCAGACAGTTCTGAAAAATATGGGAACGTTTTTGTGGGATTCTGGCTACCAGATGCTCGTTGTTCAAAGATCTAGTTACTGTGCAATTCGCAGAAGGCTGAAATACCAGGAAATATACTAATAGCATTTGCAGTCTATCCCAAACCAGGAAGCTTGCAAGAGAGCTCCTGGCTGAGCATGTGAGCTCAGCCCTTTGCTTTGTTCCTGCAGCAACCTGATCACTTGCTTAAGTGGAGAAATAGACTGTTTTTCAACTTTGCCTTGAAGTTGTGAAATTCCTGTCATAAAAATAAGAAATTGTATATGAAGCCTCAGGGTCAGATCACCCACTGGTTTCAGGCATTCTCAATAGAGTTATTATGCTTTGGGGCAAGAAGGTGAGGGCAGATTATGGTTTCTTACCTGTATTTGAATTTCCTGATATTTGTTTCCTTGAGAAAGACTCTTATCATTGAAATGTTTAATGAGAGCTGGGTTTTTTTCCACAAATCCAATTTTTGAAATAGGAAACTCCAGGATGGAATAGTCACAGAATTTAAAAGTGAGTTTTATATGTTATTTTTTTATCTGATGAAAAACACCAATCTAAGAATTCAATTTGTATTTTCAGACAAAAGAATTTCATACAATTCTTCTTTTCATACTCCAGTAACATACTTAAATACTAGAAAATACTCACTTTGGCAGAGGTTAATTTAAAAAAAAAAAAGACAAAAGATCCAATAGCACATGACATCCCACAATATTCTCCTCAGTTGTTAGTCACATTGTAATTTTGGCTGTGCCCCAGAAACCACAATCCTCAATTACAGTTGCTTTTAGACATGTGGAAGAAACACATGCTAAAACAATTAACAAAATTATGACATTTACATTTTTCTCCAGACTCTCAGTCCCTGAGATTCTTCAGCATGTGATTCTATAGGAATCAAAACAATGATCATAAATCAAATTGACCACATTTATGTTTACCTAGCTTTGAAAAAATGTTAAAAAATAAAGCAGGAGAAAACAGTTTTTCCATAGACTAAGCATAGCCCCTCCCTGCTGGCAGCCAGAATCACATGTGATAATGGCAGGAAGACAGGACATCAACCCTCTCATTCTAAGGCCATCAAGAGATAGATAGCCAGCTGCCATTTGATTACAAGTAGCTCCAAGCTATCTCATTTACCCTACCTTTTCTTGTCCTTCTGTGTTGATCGATTTTAATACTTATTGAATGGAATATGTGTATGTAGGATAGTCTGGAATTGCTGACCTTTAAGAAGAGAATGAAGTGGAACATCAACTTGTCATAGGGTAAGACTTGTTGCAACAATGATAAGCGCACCTTCTCTCTCAGCTCACATGGACTAGAACATCTTAGAGAGCAATTGAAACAGTATATATTTGTTTAGACCTCTAATATCAAATCGATTTGTAGGTCTTTGATAATAATTTACCACTGGTTTCATATAATTCCACAAGCATTTGTTAATCACCGCCTCTGAGCCAAGCACACAGGTACTGTAGGTAAAAAGATGAATATGATATGACCCTTGTACTCAGTAAGTTCAAGATAGCAGAAAGACACCCATACATACGAATGAGTGAGTTTAATGGGATGTGTTATAATCAAGCTCACCAAAGCATTCTATGAAACACAGATGAAGAAACCCTACAGCTGCAAGTCACAACAGAGCCCGTGACCCTGATCACAGCCAAGAAACATTCTTTGGTAACTGGGCTGCATATTTCTTGTTCGTCCTTCTAGATCTGCTCCCTTCCCCACCATGTTCTTGCCCCAGGAGACTGGGCTCTGAAGACTGAACCAACAGCCTCTTTTGCCCTCTTGGCTAAATATAAGAGGGTGAGAGGAGAATGCAGTCAAGCTACTTACTCCCCACCAAGACCCTGCTCAATTTCCATGGATTGGTTGGATCGTTCCACGAAAGGCCACAGTTCCAGTCAGGTGTCCCTCTCCACCTGTCTCACCACTCCAGATTTCTGGTCCCACACCTCCTCCTTCTCCCTTCTGGCCCCGGGGAGGTACTGTACTATAGCTTGTTGATTCCTAAACTCTGCCTACAGCTGAGAGAGGGAAGGAAGGAAGAACGGGGGCGGGGGAAGCCTTTTTCATTAAACTTTCCCCAATTACCAAGTTTGAGAACACTGTCTGTTTCCTGCCAGAACTCTTGACTACTTCAGTTGCTACCCTTTCCAGATGCTAACTCTCTTAGCATTTAAAGGATTACATTCAGTGCAACTCTTAGAGAAACCACATCAGAAGCGCAGAGCCAGGCTTTTACTAATCACAAAATGCCCTGAATTAGATTATCAATCTAAATAAGTCTAGTTCTCACTCAGGAGAACCACATGACACTAGAGCAGGCCTTTCATCTGTCCTGCCCCACGCAAGTCGCACTAACCCCCACGTCCCTGCCCTGGGACCAGGCGCCCTAATGCCCAGAGTCTAGTGTTCACATAACATAGATCCCAATAATTCAATCAAATACTCATCTAGTGAAGGGTTAATCCATGAAGGGTTTCTGCAGATGTCATTAAGATCCCAAATCAGCTCTCCTTAAAATAGTGAGGTTACCTAGGTGGATCTGAACCAGTCACACAGCACTTAAAAGCAGAACCTTTTCTCCAGTTGGTCAAACCGGAAGAAGTCAGGGATACGCACTTTGCTGGCCTGGCAGAAAGTAAACAAATGTGAATGGCCTGTGGAGGCCACAGGGCAGGGAGCCCAGGGTGGCCCCTAGGACTGAAAGGGGCCCAGACAATGACCAGCAGGAAAACCAGAACCTGAATTCTACAACCACAGGAAATGGCTTCTGCTAACCACAGTGAGGACCCCAAGCGCCAGATGAACACCTCAGCTGACACCTTGTTTCAGCCTGATGGGACACTGAGCGGAGAAGCCAGTCACACCGTGTTAAGCCACTGACCTACAGAAACTGTGATGTAACAACCTTGAGTTTTATAAGCAACTTGAGTTTTTATAACCTATAGTAATCTGCAATGCCTCACTACAGAACTAAAACAGTTCATATTATGTCTTTGCTTTATCTCAGGGAAATGAGCTAACCCACACAAACTTTCTTCTTAGATAGATAAAATGTATTCCTTTAAGTGCAAATGCTTGATGAACACATATTATCATCTACCTGCCTTATAAAATAGTACTCAGTACACTGCCTAATATTTAAAGAATCTAATATATATTTGTTGAATGAAGTGTATAGAGACTCATTTAACTTCTTCATTACTCAGACTGCTTAACTCTAAGCATCAATTATTTACTGGACTCTGTGATAGATTGTATCATCAGTTACTGAGGCTTGCTTTCCCTCCCTAGGAAAGGGTTATGCTTCCTGGCTCCTTGGAAACGAGGCTTGACCTACGATTTACAAAAGTCAATAGCAACCAGAAGCAACATGGTCACTCCCACACAGAACCACACTTTTCCCCTCTGCTGTGGTCACTAGCGTGTTTCCAGGTAGAGGCTGCTCTGCCTGGAATGACTAGGATTCTGCAGAGTAAAGCCCAGTCAATAATAACGGGCAATATGACTGATCAGTCAAGTTTTCCTGTTCACGCACTGAGGTTCTGGAATATTTGGGCATCATGGAATAAGGTAGCCCATGTTGACTGATCTAGACTCCAACCACACTGATGCCCTCAACAGTCATTAACAAGTGGATATCCATTTTTCTTTGGTCCTATGCGGGTACATTTTCTTGATTCCTTCCCATTCTGTTATCTCTAAATGTCTCCTTTAAAGCACAGGCTTCCATTAACCTCTGCCTTATCATACACAGTGCATCCTGAAAAGGGCTCTGGCCAAAACAAAAACAAGCATCGATTTTGTTGAGAATTCTTTTCTGCTAGCAGATTATTTTCACTCACTTTCAAAACTACAGTCAGATTTCATGGTTTAAATAAAAGGGTGTCTTCTGCATGGGTGAAGCAATTGCAACAAGACACAAACTGGTATAAAAGCAAACAAACAAAAAACTATGTGCAAAATGTTCAACAAATCTTTGGTTCTAAAATGATTCCATTCCAGGAAGTAACCACAAAGTAGCTGTTCCTTCTCTTCAGAGATCTGAGGGCCTATGAGTACCAGCACCAGACTGATTCCAAATGCTTAAAGCCTTAACTTGATGCCACCACGCCTTAATTGCTACTAATTGCTGCTGCTGCTGCTAAGTCACTTGAGTCGTGTCCGACTCTGTGCGACCCCATAGACGGCAGCCCACCAGGCTCCCCGTCCCTGGGATTCTCCAGGCAAGAACACTGGAGTGGGTTGCCATTTCCTTCTCCAGTGCATGAAAGTGAAAAGTCAAAGTGAAGTCGCTCAGTCGTGTCTGACTCTCAGCGACCCCATGGACTGCAGCCCACCAGGCTCCTCCGTCCATGGGATTTTCCAGGCAAGAGTACTGGAGTGGGGTGCCATTGCCTTCTCTGACTAACTGCTAATGTTGGCTAGTTACTAGGTATCCACAATGCTTTCCCTGCATTGTGACTGGGGAGATCATCTCATACTTGGTTAACTATTTTTATGTCATAGAGGCTACAGGGATTCAAAATGTATATAGTCTTTGCCCTTCATAAACATGCAAAGGTTTGCAAGCCAAATTTTTTCAGCTTGAATTAAAAAAAAAATTCTCCCCTAAAATAAACAAAACATTTAGAGTATGAGGAGGCAGAAGAAACATTGCTTAATGAGATAAACAGCCCTTGAAAGTTCATTTTCCATCACAGCTCTCTGCTCCAGTGATTAAAGTCCAAACTAGCCCACAGTCAGGGGAAACAGAAATGATCAGCATCAGCTCTGAGTCAATGTTTGGACACTCACTACCTCCTACTCAGCTACATATTTCCCTGGAAGTCCCACCTTCTTTTTCCTCCTAGAGGATGAGGCTTTTCATGGGAAAATTTTTCTTTCCTATGTCACCTCCCGTTCTGCTTTGGACAATGAATGATTCAATCACCTTGTTCTAGGGCTTGTTTGTCAGTTTCCTCTGCAAAAGTAGAGAGGAATAGCATGGATTGGGCTTAAACTCAGCTTTGCTGCGTGTTAGCCATGTGTCCTTCAGCAGTACACAAACCACTGATGGATAAGCTCTGTGCGTGGTAGAGAGAATGATACTACCCAGCTACCTCCTGAGACTGTTAAGATAATTACAGGAATGTACAGGATCTCTCTAAAGAAACAAATTCCCCTTCCTTTCTTTTCCATGCTATGTGTGTGAACAGAGAACAAGCCCAGCAGTGCCTTTTTTGAGGTGGCATCACTTCTGCAGGGCACAGGCGGTGCCTTGTGTAGGTTTCACCTGGCAGTGGGCGGAGGAAGGCTCTCAGAGGCATGTCCCAGAGTGCCCAGCAGGAGAGAGACCCTAGGCTCCTGGTTACAGTCCTTAGCTGTAATCATTCAATTACACTCTTTTATGTTCTATTTTACTGCACCTGAAAGGGGCAGGATATCTAATAGCTGCCTTTACTGGGAGGTGAGCTACTAAAAATAGTCCCACAATCTGTGGGCGGGTTTCCAGGAAATGCTTTTTTTGTTAGAGCAGACCTGGAGAGAGAATGTGTTAATCAAGACCTTCATCTGAATCGCTTGCCCAGGCTACTTTGAGAAGGTTGAAGGCTTAAGTCTTGTGTTTACCAAGTGAGGTAGAGTCTTAAAGGCATATAAGCAATTATAAAGAGAGTTGAAATTTAATATTAAAATGTTTGTGGGGATTCTACCTGAGTGACTTTGAGGCAGTTATAAATACCACCACCACTAAATATAACCTATCTTATATTTCCTTGTGAATGGGATCAAGCCCTTGGTGATGATTCATGTTTTTGTCTATTGATTCTTTCACGCCACAACTTGGAGAGGCAATTGGAGAGAACCTATACCTATTTTTTAAATACAAAGTAAATATGATGAAAAGACTTTTAACTTCACGAGTGAGTGGTACTTGCTGTGATTCAGAGTGGCATAGAACGTGTCCCAGTTTCTTGCTTTTCTTACAAAGGGTAGAGACAAAGGCTGATTAGGATGAATTTTCATGTCAGAATGTTGGAGTCTGGCATTTTCCTTGAGTTTAAATGCTATATTAATAAATGTTGAATGTAGTTTAATGCCATTACTTTTTCTTATTTGAATTGAAGTCAGTTATTAAAAGGTCAAACATAACATATGATCCTTGGGAAGAATACTATAGAAGTGAAATGTAACCCACACATAAGGAAGCACTTTTAAAAAAATGCTAGTATTTACCTTTAGTAAGCATTAAAGAATAAATGACAAAAATCCCAAGTTGAGTTACTAATTTATTTTGAACATCAATAAATGAAATCACAACACCATCTGACCTGAAGCATATAATTATTCATCTACTAGAAACACAGAATTAGAGTTAAAAAATTTTTTTTAACTAACTGAACTACTATTTTTGGATGCACAAAAATATTTTGTAAAGAACTTTTTGTACTGCACTTTTGACAAAGCAAATGGTATATTTAATTAAGGGGATACTTATGGGAGAGCTAACAAATATCTCATCATAAGAAATAAATATCTTTATGTATAGCAGATAAAACTATTTTGAAGTGGGGGTTGATACAATCTTATACTTTAGTTGTGTTTCAAATTGTTCATTTCTATAAAAGGGGGGAAAAGGAGAGTTCCTGACCAAAAAAAAAAAAAAAATCTTTCAATCGCCTATTAATGAATCACTTGTGGTTAGGTTCCCAGACAAAAGCCTTTTTATGGACTGAGGTGGGTCAGGTTTCCAGACTTTTATACCCCTTCTCATCCCATGAAGGCAAAACCAAGGCAGGTGGGAGTGTCTGCGAGCCATACTTCATGCACATTCATGAAACTGAGACAGCAAACAAGAGATTTGCTTCATAGATGGGATCTAGTTCCAGGTTTACTCTGCAGAGTGTGGCACTCCTGTTCAAGCTTTGTATAGTTAAGGCACAGCATTGTCTGTCTGACAGAGATGTCATATCCGAGGGCAAAGTTGTATGGGAGCAGTTTTGGGCTCAAGAGGGTTCTGGTCCCAGCTCAACCATAAGTAGCCATAAGACATTAGTGACAACCTCCAAACTTCTCAACCTTCATCCCTGTCAAGTGATGGATGGACAGGCTCTTCTGAGGTCCCTTCCTACAAATTCCATCTTGAATTCTTTAATTTTCTGCCACATATATATATACTTCTTAATTTCAAGTTATATAATTATTCATATATTAGTAAAAATTAAGAACTATATAATTGGTGACAGAGTTTCAAAATTCAAGACAAACTACTCACTTTCTTCTTGATCTTGTGAGTGTTCAATATGTTATTTTTAATACCTTTGCTTGAGGTTCCAAATCTTAATTTTAATCACAAAGGAAGTGGCAGTTTGAAGGGCCAAACATCAGAAAATAAGTGAAGTGGTAAAAAACAAAAAAGAGGGGTGCAGAAGGCCCCAGGATCAAGAAAGCCAGTGATTTCTTTTTTTAAACAACACCATGATGCTTAATAAGTTAAGAAGCAGTTAATATACCCACTGTGTATGGAGAGAAGAGGAGGCGTATGTTACTAAGGGAGAGTCTAGGAGATGATTAAAGGTCAGATGTCAACCATTTGGCTGTGGGTTTTATGTGCCTTTTACATTCATTGCTCTCCCATAAAACTAAAATGTGACGAGTTCAGTAAGTGTTGCTAACACAGGATATTGAGGTTGTAATAATACAACAGTGCTGTGCAGAACCCTTGGAGAAATTTAGAACTTCTCTCACATTCTTTTCATAAACAAGATTGAGCTGCTTTACACTTCTCAGAAACAATTCACTCAGAAATGATCAGGATATTTTTTAGGGAGAGAGAGAGACAGACAGACATCGCTACACGAAGTTTTCATGAAATTGCTAAGAAAATATGTTTTTGAAATAGAAAACTGTCCTCAAATCCTTTGGGTATGCAAAAGCATTGCATTCGACTAGAAATATGCAGCTGAGCATGCTGCAATTTTCATTTTATATTTTAAGTTATTGCAATAAAATTCCAGATATTGATATCCACACACTTAAAATATCATCCTAAGATCTTTGCTCCCACCTGTAATAACACCTCTTCTGGGGAAAGGCAATATGGCAGGGCCCAGGGCCATGATTTCAGAGCCCAGACAACGAGTTGCTGCCAATGTGACTCCTCAGTCTCCTTGATTTTGAATGACCATGTCCATAAATTAGGGACACACAAACTTCACTAAAAACAGAAGACTTGACCAAAGTTACTTGATCTCACTTTTACCCCTAAGAGCCAGTTAATGTGTCAACTCATGGTCAAAATGCACTGCAACTTTCATTTCTATGGTACTTAAAGAGAGCCAGTTCATGGTGTCCTCAGAAACAGTTATCACTGATTCCTTTATTTCCCACTTTCAATTACAATCATGCAGTCTCAGCTTCTCTCCCATTCTTCCATGACCACCATCTAACTCAGTGGTCCAGAGGTTGGTTGGCCAACACCAGCAGACAAATAGCTATATCCCTTGCCTCTAGTTTTCCCTTCTTCTCCCACACATTAGTCACTCTTCCTAAAATCAACTGATGTCATTGTATTCCCGTGCTCTCACATTATATTACAAAGTTTAAATTTGGTCTGGCACTCAAGATTCTCCATAATCCAACCTCATTTTCCTTTTCAGAAATATAGCTCTCCACCTCTAAACATTCTTGACTCCAAAGAAACTGTATTATTCACTAGCCCCTGCATTAAAATCAGAGTGTCCTGTTGCTGCTACAATCTTTCCATAGTCTCACTCTCTCCCACATGCAAAGACTGGAAGTGGTCCTCTCTTATACAATCTTTCCTATCCTTTTCGTCAGGTTCAAACACTTTCACTCTCATGTGGTCCTCTTTCTCCCTCCTCTGAACTCCATTAATAAGTCATGTCTTTATTATTCATCTTACCTTTTACTCTTCTTGTTAATCATTTAGCTTTCCACACACTTTTTTCTTCTTCCAACTGAGCCATAAGATTCTTGAAAAACACTATTAATCTTGTCTTCCTTTGTCTCTTGCACACTTTCCCAGAGACTCATTCAGGACTTCCTGAGTGATATAAAAACAATTATAAAATGTGTCCGTATTCCTTGATGTTATGCTTACAATTAAAATCAAATTTCCATCAATCTGAGTATTCCTTATTCTAGGACAGAGTTGTTGTCATTTGAAATATACTCACTTGGTAAAGTGTGAAATGTACAGAAATTCAAACACACTTGCATTATTTATTCTTAGATGGCAACAGGCTTTCACGTAATTACATTTAGAAATATCAATGAATAATGATATGCAAAAGTATTAAAGTACCCTCAATTTGTATTAAAGGTATTAAACAGAATTCTAATCTTTAGCTATAATGTTTATCAAAATTATTTTCACTAACAGAACATTGAACATGTTTTTTTTTCTCTTATTCTCCTTGTAGCTCATATTCAAAGGAAGGAAAAAAAGTAATGATCCTACTATAGGCAAAATATTTTTTCTCATGATTCAAAATTAAAATTCTGCATGACCTACAATGCTTTATACCACTAACCTCTAGAAAAACATTAAGACAAACCCTAAGTAGTTTTAAGAATGATGTCATTCACATGTGAGTATTAGAAAAGGTCACAATTTCAGCTAATTATGAATTGTCTGTAAAGCATAAATTTTACATTACCTTAATTTTTCATATAATAAAGTGGAAAACTTATTTCTAGGAAGTCTAAAGATCTTAAGTTGCAGGAATTAGTTACATATCTGGATCATCCTCTGTTACAATCCATCTTGGTTTTACATTATATTTTATGACCTGAGAGAGGAAAAAATAGAAAACTATAATGAGAAACTAGAGAGGGTGAAGATGTAGGCATTTTCCTGGCTTTTCCTCCAGTGAGTTTCTGAGGGTGAACTCAGGGCCTTTGAAATGATGGAGAACATGGTCTGTCTCCACTGCTTCCTGCTTTAAGGCCCAGGGGAGGGCTCCATAGCCTCTATTTGTGCTCCTAGCTTGGACTGCCACACTTTCTCCAAATTAGGCAATGTTCACACCTTTCAAAGTCCCATCCCCATAACCAGGGGATGAAGATGCCTCTACTATTGCATTGTCTTACAAAGCACATTTGCCTGATTTTCTAAATGTTTCTTAGTTATTGCTTTTGAGTTAGAATTTCTTGCATAATGGATTTTTTAAATAAACTTCTACTTCAGCTGTCTTTGGACATTATCAAGTTCTATTTTTTTGGTACATAGAGCAATGTTTACAGATTCCCCAGAAGACAAATCTTGAACCCAGCCTGGCATTCAGCACCTGTGGCAGTCTGTCTAGACAAGCACTAAGCAGAACCTGAAAATTCCATGTTCTCAGCTCTGAAGGATGTGCCCCAATATGAGGGGTTGAAAATGTTGGGAGGGACTGACTCCTATATAGACAGAGAATTCCTAAGTCACGTTACTTACCATCATTGTGCATGCTCAATCACTTCAGTTGTGTCCGAATCTTTGCAACCCCATGGACCATAAACTGCCAACTTCCTCTGTCCATGAGATTCTCTAGACAAGAATACTGGAGTGGGTTGCTATGTCCTCCTCCAGGTGATCTTCCCAACGCAAGGACTGAACCAGCATCTCCTGTATTGCAGGTGGATTCTTTACTGCTGAGCCACAGGGGAAGTTTCAGCCTATTGATAGCAATGCTATCAACTAGAAATCGTGGGGTATCCCTTGGACCATACATGTTGGGGCAAGCCTCCAACAGACATTTCCCACAGTTTTTCCCAATGTTGTGGCTGGGCCAGTCCCTGAGATCATTATGACTATAAGACACACCCACACAAAAAAATCATTAGGAAACTGAAGAACAAGATTATTCAGAGGAGTACCTAGAACATCCACGAGCCAGTGAGGTCACAGAGAGAAACTGAGGCAGTGGAAACTTAAGTCTCTGCCTTTTACTGGGGTTGGAGAATGGGGCACCTAGGATTTCACAAGGGCTTCCCAGGGAGCTCAGCTAGTAAAGAACCTGCTTGCAATGCAGGTGGACCCTGGTTCGATGCCTGGGTTGGGAAGATCCCCTGTGGAAGGGATAGGCTACCCACTCCAGTATTCTTGGGCTTCCCTGGTGACTCAGCTGGTAAAGAATCCACCTGCAATATGGGAGACCTGGGTTCAATCTTTGGGTTGGAAAGATCCCCTGGAGACAGGAACAGCTACCCACTCTGGTATTCTGGCCTGGAGAATTCCATGGACTGTATAGTCCATGGGGTCACAAAGAGTCGGACACAAATGAACAACTTTCATTTTCTTTCAGGGTGTCATAGGTTCATTCTTTATCAGCAGATTTAAAAAAAAAAGGGGGGGTACCTAGAATGCAAGAAGGGATAAGCAGGGTCACTCAAGTAGATAGCTATCTAAGTTATACAGGGCTTTCTAAAAGGGGAACTTAATGAGTGGGGCAACCTTGTTTCTTCCTAGTTGTTTTATCGGTCACTGTGTCATATAGCTGGCAATATGTTTATTTGAGGTGGATGTCTCTGAAATAGACATCTCAGCAATCAAGAGATAATGTCAGCACTCACACAACACCCGCTAATTCTTCTCTTATCAGCTAGAAACATCCTCAGCCATTTTCTTTGTTTCTTAGATCTCCTAAGGAGGCTCAGGTGGTAAAGAATCTCCCTGCAATACAGGAGACCAGGGTTCTATGCCTGGATCGGGAAGATTCCCTGGAGAATGAAGTGTCAGCTGACTCCAGTACTCTTGTCTGGAGATTTTCATGGACAGAGGCGCTGGGCAGGCTACAGTCCATGGGATCACAAAGAGTAGGACACGACTAAGTGACTAACTTTCATTTTAAGGAGGGAACAGTAACTTCTTCAGGTCAATTGTATAGTTTTAGTGTAAAAGCTTGATTTTCTAGGAAGTTTTTATGAGCACCAAAACCAGTATCTTATATTTAAGAGGCACTTGTTCTCGGTAACTTTTTGGAAACTAACTCAGACGAAAATACGTAGCCATGAAGAATCCTATCACTGTTTAATTTGCTAATGATTTCAATGGGAAAGGTAGTTTTTCTGTTAGTTGTCTTGATCCTTAATTTGCCTGGTTGAGTTACTCCTTCTCAGTGAGTAAACCCACATTTCTCAAAGTGGTTTCACTCCCCTAAAAAATGACCTCAGAGAAAAGCACAGTGTGTGTGAGCTATTTCCCCTGACTGGGGGTTATAGAATATATTGGTTTATTAGTCTTGCAAATTGTGCTGCTGCTGCTGCTGCTGCTGCTGCTAAGTCACTTCAGTTGTGTGCGACCCCATAGATGGCAGCCCACCAGGCTCCCCCGCCCCTGGGAGTCTCAAGACAAGAACAATGGAATGGGTTCCCATTTCCTTCTCCAATGAATGAAAGTGAAAAGTGAAAGTGAAGTCACTCAGTCGTGTCCGACTGTTAGTGACCCAAGGGACTGTAACCCACCAGGCTCCTCCGTCCATGCATGGGATTTTCCAGGCAAGAGTACTGGAGTGGGGTGCCATTGCCTTCTCCGTTGCAAATTCTAAGAGTTCCTAAATGTGATTTGCTTTTTGTAACAGTACCTCCCAAACTTATGAAGCCATAAAACTCTGAAAAACTGGTTTCTGGTTGGCATCTGGCCAGACTGATACTTCTCAGAACACATTTTGGAAAGTGCTGGGTTAAATATTTTGCCTTACCAAAATAAGAGAGACAGTTTTGTTTTGTTTTTTTCCTACATGAAGTATAACTGAAATAAACAGTCATATTTTCATCCTAGAGTCATTTGCCATTGTCTAACCGCGGGTTTCTCACTCATATTTCTAAAGCTCTGGTCTTAGATACTCTAACTATACATCATTTCTTTTAATCCATTTTGGAGGGATGCATGTTAAAAAATGTGACTGAGGATTCTAGTTGCCATCTGGAACTGAGAAGGGAGATATACAACTTATGTCTCCACATACACACATTCTGCCCTGTTCCAACTTTTCCTCTTCTTCTTTATTTTAGGTTTTCTATTGAATCTGTAATTATACTGAACCTTTTGCAAAGGTAGTTGATGTCCTGATCGTAGGTCAACAAGGTATAAGCTGGACTAACTCTTCCCCAACAATCAACAGAATTTCTCTTTTTTTTTTTTTTAACAGAATTTCTGATGAGATGATTGAAGCTACACTGTATTCAACATTTAAGGTACAGAACAGATGATTTTAAAAAAGAAAAAAAACATACAAAAAAAAACCAACAACTCTTCTACATAGAACCTGCACAGGAGGAATTCTGAATTGAGGCACACACACACAAAATCAATCAACAGCAAAAACTGCAGACTTAAAGGTATTCTCTTCATTAATGTATTCTGACACAGTAGTAATTTCTGGTTACATAAAGCACAAGACAGAAAACAGAAAAGACTTTGGTTTGAGTGTCTTAAAAATACAAAAGAAATAATACAAACTCTTTCCCTTCTGAAGGAAACCTGGAGCTGACTAAGGCTTTCAGGGTACAGTCCTAGAAGCCATGTGACACGTCACTGTGCTGTATCACCAGCATCAAACCATGGTCAGAAAACAGTGGGTCCTGCCCTTGCAATGTGAAGACCTATTACCCTCTGGTTTCCTTGAATTCTTAACACTCTCCATTAATTACGACCCAAATGTTCCTCTGGCTCACTGTATCATGGATGCAGCTGTGGTCAGGTTAGGAGATAAAAGTAATAAGCCAAACCTGACCCACCTCCACACACAGGGTGATGATGTCCCTGCAACATCTCCTCCAAATATTTCTGGGGGTTCCAGAAGCCATCTCAGATATGCCACTCAAATGGACTATAGGCCCCAGGGCATTCCTTCCTAATGCTCCTCTATCCCTTACCAACATGCCAGGCCTCCACCGTTGCTGACAGCACCTTCAATGCTCCTGGAAAGAGGCCCTGATGCCCCTGGCACTGCCAGCTGCATATGCCAGAGCGTGCTACACTCCCCACAGACATGGGAGACCATTCTACCCCCACACCATGCCACACAGAGTCACTGCAAACCCTGTTACCCCTCCCTCTCACGAGCTCGCTGAGACCTTCCAGCTTCTTCAGTTTTGCCTCAGCCCCTCAGTCTGTGTACCCTGTACAGCAGGTAAGTTCAGGGAAATTTCCACCACACAAAGGCTCTAGCACTAACACTGTCACCCACCCCTGAAGCTAAATAAACCTACAGGCAAATCAAACTGGGCACATTGATTCCCCAAACTCATCAGATAAATTCAGTTTAAATCCAGTTAAGTCTCAGTTTCCTTGAGTTTCCTCAGGCCAGATCCTCTGACTATATACAGTTACAAACACAATGGCTAAAGCCAAATTGCCCACTTTCCTTGGGCCGCAGATGGCCAATGGGGGCATTCATTCCCTTGCTGCTCCACTTTAAGCCTGACCTCGGCACTTATATTAACTCTGCTTCACTGAAAATGTTTGGAGAACTATGTTATACGGTGTTCTCTGCCCCAGGTAGGACCTTCTTTCAGAGACGAATTTTTCCTTTATTAGAGGGCTCCGACAGACCTGGGTCTCACCCGTAATGGAACTTAGAAAACTTGGGAGTGCATTCAGAAAAATGTTAAAGGATGATTAAATATTTAAAGCACGAAGAATACTGAAAGAAGGCAAAAGACCCTGGGTTCACTGACAGCATCCCACAAAAGAAAGAATCTGGATTTTATAGTCAGAGACCTACATGTAAATTCCAGTTTTTTCTTAATAACTGTGCCCATGAACATTTGCTTATCTTCTTTGAACCCCAGTTTCTGCAATAGAAATTATGTGTACCTTATGACTGACTACATTGTCTAACAGTTAACAAAAACATTAGAAACATAATGGGAATGAATAAATGTGTAAAATAGAAGTCCCATTTCTTTTCACTCACAAAGGATAAGGAAATTTGGGAACTACAACACCCTTCATTATAGAAATAATACAAAGAGTGCCACCCTGCCTGAAACATAAGCCTGCCACCATGCAGGAACCCTTGAACCAAAAATCTCTTAGGATTTTGAAATATAGAAATATTAAGACTGGTCACATCAGCTGTCCTCTATCAAACAGTTCCTTCTCTTTATCGTTCACTTGTTTCTGACGGGAACTCATGTTTTTCATGGATTGGAGCTATATAATGATCCTGCACTTTAACAATTACATATACCAATTTAAAACTAGCAAGCAAAGTCAATTTAAGACGAGCAAGATTTAAATTACCAAGGATTTCTTTCTGTATTCTGAAGTCTACATTATTTTTACTACTATAGGATAGAGGAAGAAAGAAAAAACGTACACACATACATTTGTAGTCAGACTCAGTTCAGTTCAGTCACTCAGTCGTGTCTGACTCTTTGCAACCCTGTGGACTGCAGCACGTCAGGCTTTCCTGTCCATCACCAACTCCTGGAGCCTGCTCAAACTCATGTCCATCAAGTCAGTCATGCTATCCAACCATCTCATCCTGTCATCCCCTTCTCCTCCTGCCATCCCCTTCTCCTCCTGCCTTCAATCTTTCCCAGCATCAGGGTCTTTTCCGATGAGTCAGTTCTTCGCATCAGGTGCCAAAGTATTGGAGTTTCAGCTTCAGCATCAGTCCTTCCAATGAATAGTCAGGACTAATTTCCTTTAGGATGGACTGGTTTGATCTCCTTGCAGTCCAAGGGACTCTCGAGAGTTTTCTCCAACACCACAGTTCAAAATAATCAATTCTTTGGAGCTCAGCTTTCTTTATGGTCCAAGTCTCCCATCCATACATGACTACTGGAAAACCATAGCTTTGACTAGACAGACCTTTGCTGGTAAAGTAATGTCTCTGCTTTGTAATATGCTGTCTAGGATGGTCATAAGTTTTCTTCCAAGGACCAAGCATCTTTTAATTTCATGGCTGCAGTCATCATCTGCAGTGATTTTGGAGCCCCCCAAAATAAAATCTGTCACTGTTTCCATTGTTTCTCCATCTATTTGCCATGAAGTGATGGGACCAGATGCCATGATCTTAGTTTTCTGAATGTTGAGTTTTAAGCCAACTTTTTCACTCTCCTCTTTCACTTTCATCAAGAGGCTCTTTAGCTCTTCTATGCTTTCTGCCATAAAGGTGGTATCATCTGCATATCTGAGGTTATTGATATTTCTCCCGGCAATCTTTATTCCAGCTTGTGCTTCATCCAGCCCGGCATTTTACATGTTGTACTCTGCATATAAGTTAAATAAGAAGGGTGACAATATACAGCCTTGATGTACTCCTTTCCTGATTTGGAACCAGTCTGTTGTTCCATGTCCAATTCTAACTGTTGTTTCTTTACCTGCATACAGATTTCTCAGGAGGTAGATAAGGTGGTCTGGTATTCTCATCTCTTTAAGAATTTTCCAGTTTGTTGCGATCCACACAGTCAAAGGCTTTGGCATAGTCAGTAAAACAGAAGTAGATGTTTTTCTGGAACTCTCTATTAACATTAATAGTCATATTAGTAGTCATGCTAAAATAGGAAGACAGTCCCACTGTAGTTAATCAATATTTTTCTTGAGCTTCTGTTTAAAGTAAATAGACAGCAATGGCTTTGCTGTGCCAAGAGATTTTTAATCTTCAAGCACACTATGTATGTGAAGGACCTCACAAAGGGAAAGAAAAGTCACATAAAGATGAAACAGTATACTTGTTATGCAAATTAAGCTATTGCTTGGAATAGCTCCAGGAAGCAGTAAAATAGGAATATCATTGCATTATATCAAACGAATAATACTGGAAACTAACAAGCAGTACTGAGCTGTGGTAAGAGTTGATAGGATACATCTCAGTAGTTGCCTTAAAAGGCGCCCTGTCTGCTCTGGGATCAGGTTAGTTATACATCAGGTAAAGGCCTCAGGTCCTTCTCCCCACTTACCCTGGGAGAATTCACTGAAGTGACATGCCAGGACAAACATAAACACTGAATGCTCTCCTATACACGCAGCTCTGTACACTAACCACTTAAAACCAGGGATCATAAAAGAGATGTCTAAGCCAGGGTGACTATGCCAGGTATAAACAAACATAGCTTAAGATATAAATGGTCTTGACTCAATGGTAAGTCCTAGGTTTTCTAAAGTTTTCTCCTACATAAAGGGGCATTTCATGAGACTAATCAGTTTCAGACATAAGTTTTAAGGAAGAAGTGAGCTTTTATTTCCCCCCCTAAAGGTCTTCAAAGCTTTTACGGTTATGTTATAAATTTGGAAATTGAAAGAGTTCACAATCCATAAAATGTTCATGGCATTTCCAGAAACACTTTTTAAATTGCCACAGTATAAGCTGAATACGTATTTATGCATTTCTCAATGGATTATTCTCTCTTGTTAACTAGAATGGGGAAAGGCAATAAAATATGCAGCTGCCTATGAAGTCTTTCTGATAAAGAAGTCAGTTATAAAAGCTACTCAACCCATAAATGTCTTATGCAGGGATGACCCTAGAAATTCTTGACCTAGTAGTCTTTGATAAAAAATTACCTATTGAAGAAGTGTAAATGAATGAAGGCTGAAATACGTCAAATTTGCCTAAATAATCAAATGGCAGGTTTTCATCATCTTTTTCAGAGAAGAGCTTATATTAACCAAGTTACTTTGTCCTGCATTTACTTTGTATTTTCTCAAGTCACAGGGATTTTCCTTTTAAAAAATAGATCATATTAGAGCAATAAAGTCCTAAAGAGCATGAAGGCAAAGTCCATACAAGACTAACAATGTTCTGTAATGATTCGAAAGAGCCTGTGCAACTTGGAAAGGAAGCTCTTGAGGGCCAGTCAGCTTACAGAAGAGCTGTGGAGAACAGCGCATAGCACATTGCAAAAGCTTGTTTGATAAACCAGAGCCAGTCAGGATCTCATCCACAATTATGTACCCACAGTTATGTACATTTATGTGCAAAGTGATCTTGCGTGTTACCAAGAGCACAGCACGAGCCTGTCTGGTCTGACTCTCTGCAACCCCATGGACTGTAGCTCATCAGGCTCCTCTCTCCTTGGAATTTTCCTGGCAAGAGTACCAGAGTGGATTGACATTTCCTCCTCTAGGAGATCTTTGTGACCCAGGGATCAAAACTGTGTCTCATGTGTCTCCTGCATTGGCAGGTGGATTCTTTACCACTGAGCCACCTGGAGAGCCCTGAAAGTTACCAGATAAACCTACAATTACCATGAAACAATTGGTTTCAAATTTCTCTCCTTCCAAGATTTTCATTAGAGCCACTGAACTTAAAAGAAAATAAATGTATGTTGATTTCTCTTTCTTTCTGAGTTGATAAAAGGTAAAGAAAGGCAGGGTATGTGAGAAAAATAATAAAGGAATTATATGATCTCTATTTGGAAAATAAGTTCTAAAAAGCAAAGAGATAAATATGTCTGCAGAAAGACAAATACTCATTTTTTTCTTCTAAAAATCTTAATATTTAAGAATGTAAAAACACTCTATCCATTAGTTCATTATTTTAAAATTTAATTGACATATTGGTTATGTTAACTGTTACTAATTGAATGTGATTCAACTTCAGATCTTGCAACAAGTTGCAAAAAAAACCCTGGTGAATATTTAATTCCAGTGTATTGAGAAAACTATTTTCTGCAGCCTCACTGAATCCCCTATGGTTTTACATAGCTTGGGAAAATGTGGATGAAGACTTAATAATTTTTACTCATAGTTATTTCTCTTTGCTTTTTGAATCATCACTGTTCACATACATTGTAACAATTTGTAGTATTTAAGTCTTTTCCTTAAATAAGTATCTCATATTCCTTGTGCATATGTCACCTTCCCAAATATATTTCAAGCTTTTAGATATCAGAGAGAGAGTCCTGGTATGTCCCAAATGACATAGATATGAGTGCCCTCTGAAGGTCAAGGCCTCATACTGTGTGTGTGTGTGTGTGTGTGTGTGTGTGCACGCGCGTGCGCACATATGCATGTGCATGTGTGTGTAGATCAGAGAAACTCAATGCACCAAAGCCATTTCCCTTTATCCAGAGGTCCAAGAACAAAATCAGCCTTCCAAAACACCCTCAGTTTCGTCTAAACCAGTAAGAATGGTGAGCCCAGTAAAATAACTCCTGAGAAGCTCAGGACATGAACTTTAAACTTCCTGTTTCCTTTTCTACTCCTAATGTGTCACTTCTGATTTCACTGATCAAACTATGATGCTAACAAAAGTGGGAATAGAAGGGGCTGCTCAGACCTCGCAGCAACAGCATGTAGCTCACCTCCCACACACTCTGATGTCTTGAGGAGGGGTGAGACAGGTAAGGGAAGCAAGGCCACGTTTTATGCCTTTCTTGTCTTCTCTCACCACCCTCACTGATTTCCATATCAAAAGGGTCATCATACACTTCTCACTAAAGGCAGAGTTCAGGAATGGAGCTAGAAATATGGATGGATTCACTTATTCAGTCGTCATTTATTTATGGAGCACTACTATGTCCTAAGGTCTTCATAGGTGGCTCTAGTGATAAAGAATTTGCCTGCCAATGCAGGAAACATAAGAGATGGTGATTTGATCCCTGGGTCAGGTAGTTTCCCTGGAGGAGGGCATGGCACCCCCTCCAGTGGATAGCATCATTGACTCAATGGACATGAATTTGAGCAAATCCTGGGAGACAGTGAAAGAAAGGGAAGCCTGGCTGTCTACAGTCTTTGGAGTCACAAAAAGTTGGACGCAACTTGGCAACTGAACAATTATGACCTAGGTGCTGTTCTAGGACTAACTTCAATGAAGAACAAAACAGGCACGTTTCCTGCTCATATAGGCCTTCCACATGAGGGACACAGCTGAAAATAATAAGTAAGCACATAAAAAATGCACAAATAGTAATGTTTACTAGTGATAAATGCTCCAAGTAAAACAAAGCAGGATGATGTAATAGAGATAAGAGGTATCAGGGGTGGATGCTAATTTAGGCAGGATGGTCAGTTAAGAGCACACTAAAAAATAGACATTTGGGCTGACAGCAGACTGATATGAAGGAGCCAGCCCCCTGAGGTTCATGAAGCAGAGAATCTGCTGCTAAAGAAAACAAGTGAATGGCGGAGTGCTATGTTCACAACCAGAGATGGCCTGTGTGAATAAAGGACAGTGAGTGATGGGTGGACTAGCTCAAGAGGAAGTCAAAGAACTAAGACTGCCAGGGCACACAGCAAGACATGCCAGAGCACACCTCCAGGACAAATTTCATATTTTATTCTAAATGCAACAGGAATCCAGGGCACACCAAAGTGACCTACTTAGGTCTAACTTCTCAAAAGATCACTCTGGCTGCTACATGGAGAATGGTTTGGGCTGAGCATAGAAACTGAAACATGCTGTCATAGTAGTCTTCAATTTGGCTTGAATTAAAGTGGTCATAAGAAGGGAAGACGAGTGGGTGGTTTCAGGATAAGTTTTGCTGATGTGCTGAAGAATCAGAGGTCAGGCTGTAAACGGCAAAAAGAATCAAGGATAGTTTGGGGGGTTTGGGTTGAATGACTGCTGCTATTGCTAACTCACTTCAGTCGTGTCCGACTCTGTGCGACCCCATAGACTGCAGCCCACCAGGCTCCCCGTCCCTGGGATTCTCAAGGCAAGAACACTGGAGTGGGTTGCCATTTCCTTCTCCAATGCATGAAACTGAAAAGTCAAAGTGAAGTCGCTCAGTCGTGTCCGACTCTTAGCAACCCCACGGACTGCAGCCTACCAGGTTCCTCCATCCATGGGATTTTCCAGGCAAGAGTACTGGAGTGGGATGCCATTGCCTTCTCCAGGGTTGAATGACTAGGTGGAGAGTTATGCCAACTACTGAAATGGAGACACAGCCAATTCGGAAGAAGCTGAGGTAGAAAGCAAGAGCTCTGTTTAGAGCGTCAAGTCTGAGATGATAATTATACTTCTGAGTGAAAATTTCAGGTAATTGGGCAAGCTAGTTCAGAGACTAACAGGCATGAGTGGTTTCAGTGGTCTGAGTTTTAGTCTTTGGAACAGTAGTTCTGGAGGGGAGAGAAATAAATGACCATGTTCCCTTCCTTGAGGAGTCATCAGAGGATAGGAGAGACAGTCATGTTCACAGCTGAATGTATTACAGGTGAGATATTTGGTAATGGCTGTAACAGGCCCCAAGAAAACACTTCAGGAGCATTAAAAGGGAGCGACTAATTCTGCTGTATGTCACCTTTGATAGCCTACTGCTTAAGTGACTCTGCTCTTCTGGAAAATTTCTCTACCTTCCCACTCAGTCCCTGTGTGTCAGAGTCTAACTCTTCTAGGCCCATCATTTTTTAAAGCTTCTAAGGGAAAGTGCAATGATGTTTTCATGACTAATTCCTTAATGTTATCAACATTTTACCAAGATAAATATTGTCTGTGAAGGTGTTGTTAGATTGAGCTGCTTCTGTGGACTTTCAGGTTTCATATTTTAGGGGTTTCAAATGTTTTTACAGGTCATATACTAGAGCATGGCCTTAAATCAATTTTAGCACATTTCTGCGTGACATTTATACTATTCTGTTTCACACACACACACCATCCAGGACTGTGGATGGTATTTCTTTGTAAAGAGTAAGCCCAAAAGAACGTGAAAACAAAGAAGTATAGATTCCAGTCAAATTTTTTTTAGAGAAATGTAATCTTTATCAATAGAAAAACCACTTACCTGAAACACTCTGCACCACTTCGAATCTCCTTGCAGACCCCACGTCCTGTGCTTCTCAAGCCCCCTGCCTCCTTCTCAGAATCATTTCCCCATAGAATATCAGACCCAGACCCAGAAAGAACCTTAGAAATCATCCAAGTTGGCCACCATGTCCACACTTCTCTTACACAGACAACAAATCTGAGCCCCAGGAAGCTTGGTGATGTGTGCATGGTCACATCAGTGGGATAAGAATTCTTCGAGATCCTAGTCATAGACCACTCAAATAAATCTGCAATCCTTCCATCAATCAATAGTTTACTTTCCTTTATAGAGCTGATGTACAGGTAGAGAAAATTTTATTAAACAACAATCTATAGCTAACCTGAGATACAGATTCCTTCCCTCCAACCCTCACCAGATTAATTGAATTATTGCTTGATTATTATTGGAGAGAGAGATCAAGATGGTAAAAAGAAGAATGGTATTTGAGTCTGTATAACTCCCAGTCAAAGCAAGTAGATATAGTAATGGGTTAACATCCTAAAAAATCAGGGAAACCACAAATCAAAAACACAATAGATTCACAAAAACCTAAACCAAGAGAACTCAAGTATAATACTTAATTATTATTAATATTATGAAAGCATTATTTATGATTGCAAATATATCACTAAGTGGTGACATTTGACATTGGAACAGTTTAGGGGCAGGGGACCTTCTTCAGATGGTTTCAAGCACATATTTACGTTCACTGCATATGTTCAAGATCACAGCAGCTGAAGAGAAAGCAAGGAGTATTCCTTAGCTCCCTTCACTCTCCCTGCAGAAGGAAGGACTCGTATAAGGTTTGTCTCTGGTCCCATTCTGCATCCCCCCATGATTTTCTGTTGGCTGCTCAGGACAGAGTTTCCTAGTCCAGTCTGTGCTCCTCAGTGATGATGACAGTCACTACCTCAGGGGTGGGGCTGATCTTACCAGGGGCTGGCCCTATTTCCCATCCCTACATGACTCATCCCACAAAGTACCAAGGATGCAGAGAATCCTGGCTGCCCCTGCCCCAGGACCAGACCCAGGCATATCCAGGAGATTGCCAGACTGTTCACCACTTCACTCAGCCTAACTTTCCCCATTTCTGTAGCACCCCTTCAGCTTTCAGTTCAGTTCAGTTGCTCAGTCATGTCCAACTCTTTGTGATCCCATGGACTGCAGCACGCCAGGCTTCCCTGTCCATCACCAACTCTCCCAGCCTACTCAACCTCATATCCATCGAGTCAGTGATACCATCCAACCATCTCATCCTCCGTCATCTCTTTCTCCTCCCGCCTTCAATCTTTCCCAGCATCAGGCTCTTCGCATCATGTGGCCAAAGTACTGGAGTTTCAGCTTCCGCATCAGTCCTTTCAATGAATATTCAAAACTGATTTTCTTTAGGACGGACTGGTTGGATCTCCTTGCAGTCCAAGGGACTCTCAAGATTATTCTCCAACACCAAGTTCAAAAGTGTCAATTATTCGGTGCTCAGTTCAGTTCAGTTCAGTCACTCAGTCATGTCGACTCTTTGTGACCCCATGAATTGCAGCACGCTAGGCCTCCCTGTCCATCACCAACTCCTGGAGTTCACTCAGACTCACGTCCATCGAGTCAGTGATGCCATCCAGCCATCTCATCCTCTGTCGTCCCCTTCTCCTCTTGCCCCCAGTCCCTCCCAGCATCAGTCTTTTCCAGTGAGTCAACTCTTTGCATGAGGTGGCCAAAGTACTGGAGTTTCAGCTTTAGCATCATTCCTTACAAAGAAATTCCAGGGCTGATCTCCTTCAGAATGGACTGGTTGGATCTCCTTGCAGTCCAAGGGACTCTCAAGAGTCTTCTCCAACACCACAGTTCAAAAGCATCAATTCTTCGGCACTCAGCCTTCTTCACAGTCCAACTCTCACGTCCATACATGACCACAGGAAAAACCATAGCCTTGACTAGACGGACCTTTGTTGGCTAAGTAATGTCTCTGCTTTTGAATATGCTATCTAGGTTGGTCATAACTTTCCTTCCAAGAAGTAAGTGTCTTTTAATTTCATGGCTGCAGTCACCATCTGCAGTGATTTTGGAGCCCAGAAAAATAAAGTCTGACATTGTTTCCACTGTTTCCCCATCTATTTCCCATGAAGTGATGGGACCAGATGCCATGATCTTCGTTTTCTGAATGTTGAGCTTTAAGCCAACTTTTTCACTCTCCTCTTTCACCTTCATCAAGAGGCTTTTTAGTTCTTCTTCACTTTCTGCCATAAGGGTGGTGTCATCTGCATATCTGAGGCTATTGATATTTCTCCCGGCAATCTTGATTCCAGCTTGTGTTTCTTCCAGCCCAGCGTTTCTCATGATGTACTCTGCATAGAAGTTAAATAAGCAGGGTGACAATATACAGCCTTGACATACTCCTTTTCCTATTTGGAACCAGTCTGTTGTTCCATGTCCAGTTCTAACTGTTGCTTCCTGACCTGCATACAAATTTCTCAAGAGGCAGGTCAGGTGGTCTGGTATTCCCATCTCTTTCAGAATTTTCCACAGTTTATTGTGATCCACACAGTCAAAGGCTTTGGCATAGTCAATAAAGCAGAAATAGATGTTTTCTGGAACTCTCTTGCTTTTTCCATGATCCAGCGGATGTTGGCAATTTGATCTCTGGTTCCTCTGCCTTTTCTAAATCCAGCTTGAACATCAGGAAGTTCATGGTTCACATATTGCTGAAGCCTGGCTTGGAGAATTTTGAGCATTACTTTACTAGCGTGTGAGGTGAGTGCAATTGTGCAGTAGTTTGAGCATTCTTTGACATTGCCTTTCTTTGGGATTGGAATGAAAACTCACGTTTTCCAGTCTTGTGGCCACTGCTGAGTTTTCCAAATTTGCTGGCATATTGAGTACAGCACTTTCACAGCATCACCTTTCGATTTGGAATAGCTCCACTGGAATTCCGTCACCTCCACTAGCTTTGTTCATAGTGATGCTTTCTAAGGCCCACTTGACTTCACATTCCAGGATGTCTGGCTCTAGGTCAGTGATCATACCATTGTGATTATCTGGGTCGTGAAGATCTTTTTTGTACAGTTCTTCTGTGTATTCTTGCCACCTCTTCTTAATATCTTCTGCATCTGTTAGGTCCTTACCATTTCTGTCCTTTATCGAGCCCATCTCTCAGCTTTCTTTATAGTCCAACTGTCACACCCATACATGACTATTGGAAAAACCATAGCTTTGGCTAGATCGATCTTTGTTGGTAAAGTAATGTCTCTGCTTTTTAATATGCCTTCAGCTTAGGAAAAAGAAAATGACAACAGTAATTTTGACAATCTTGTACTCCCCCACTAGAAGTGCCCCCTGACCTTCTTTCTTATCATCTCTTGGGGACAGCGATGCTGTCACTCACTGGTGAGCTTGGCCCCAAGACTGTGCTTCTTCAGAGACTTCTCCAAGGGAGTCCAATGAAAATCCAATCCAACGGAAGCCACCCCCTGCCCAGCCTCATCTTGTGGAGGGACATGGGCCCTGTTGCTTGGGAGCTCAGGGGTAATGTGTAGTTCTAAAAGACAAATATGGAGGACTGTTTCCTTAACCTCTACCAGAACAGGCCTCCACTCGCCACTTATTTCTGAGAGTCTGGTAGCCAGCTCACAGAACAGAGGCATCTGCTCCCATTTAAAAAAGTTAGAGCATATTAGATTCAGCTTTGAAACAAGAAGAAAAAAAACTTTACATTTGGAGAAAAGCCCTTGTTTAATCACATCAAGTCTGTGTCACAAGCTGAAAAATGCCAGGAAATTCCAAGCTAAAGGCAGATACTTCATCTGTAACTCATGCCATGGGGCTTATTTTTATTCTTTCACATGCCTGCAAATAGAAGATGAAGCATCTGAAAAACTCTGAGTTGTGTGTGTTTTGTTTTCTGAGTTTCTTTTTTTTTTATTTTTTTTTTGGTCTTGTCAGTTCATGTCATAACCTTGGCATTACTCTGCTTTTTTTTTTTTTAATTTAATAAGAATATGAGATTATACTGATCCTGTTCTCCTATTTCTTGTTAGTGCTGAACAAGCAGTTTTGGCACTTGCAACTCAAATTACTGCCATGTTGCTCTGTGCCTCAGTATGTTTGGCTATGAACTCAAGTGTCTTGACCTGCCATCTATCTTTAAGGCCTGAGAAAGAAATTATTTTAGCATTCTTGCTCTTAGCTCATATATAAAACCCTGTGATCTATGACATGTCTGCAGCCCCAAAGTTAGCACGAAACTATGAAGAACAAAAGGAATGAAGTAGATGGGATGGAGTGGGGGTGGGAAGAAAAATCAACAAAGACCCAAAGCAGAATAGTATTAAATCTCCTGCGTTGTGCCCAGCTATGGGTTCTGGTTCTTATAAATGGGAAGAAAAATGTGTGTAACTCCAAAAATATGTAAAACTCATTCACTTTTAAACGTAGAAAGTGTTCATTTTTCAATCTGAGTACTCTGAATTTCTGTGTTGCTTTCAAAGTTGTGTGGTACATTATAAAATATGCAGCTTGCCATAGACAGTGATGTTCACCTTTTCAAGGATTTGAAAGCTTGATCACTCCAAATGTCTTAAAATAAAGGAGAAAGAAGGAAACATTAACACCATGCACAGCCTGGTGACACAATCATGATTATGATCATCAGTTAGAATGCCAAGGAACAGTGGTAGGAATACACCGTCAATGAAAGAGAGAATGCTCTGTGATAGCCTACACTTTAAGATCAGCTCTTGACATTCAGTATTTACTGCAGACCAACCAACTGTATGTTTTACTTACAATAAATGTAAACTATGGGGCATGAGCTCAATGAGCATCCAATCTAGTCTCAATACGACAATTCAGGATACAGCATACAGGGTAGCCACCAGCCCTCAAAACTCCACATGCAAGGATTGACCATGGGAGCCCTGCAACCACTCCTTAATGGGTAAATCCATGACTCTAGAGTACTACAGACTTGGGTTTGAATCTCACCTTAACTCATACCTTCAAGAATATTTACCGAGCACCCTCTCTGCATCTGTTTCTGTGGTGGGTACTAGAAACACAGTTCCTTCCCTCGTGGATTATAGGAGAGTTTGTGACACATACACATTAGTAGCCACACAAATGTAAAACTCCAAAATGTTATAAATGTTGAGGAGAACGTATAAGGTGAAAAAGAGAGTTTAGAGGTCCCAGTTTAGACTGGAGAGTCAAGCAAGGCATCATGAAGGCAGAAGTCACAGAAAATGGCATCATTCCTACTAGATGAGCCTGCAGCAAAGGAACGAGCAGAGGCAAAGAACACGGTTTACAGCCAATCCCCCAAAACAAGTGCATCACTGGGAATTCAGATGACTATGTCCACAAATCAACCTGCCTAAAGCTCTATTTCCTCATTAGCAGAGTTGAATATACTAATACCAACTACAGATTTATATTAGAAAACAAGTAACAGCAAACATCTTCATAGAAATGGCAGAATATCCTAGAAAAGTTACTGAGACCATAACCACTGAGGAGCACCACAGACCTAACAGGAGAAAAAAAAACACAAAATATTTACAGCACCATAAGGAGGAAAAAAATCCTATAGAAAAAAGGGAGGTCATGATGTCTGCAGTGGGAGATAATTAATGGTGGACCCCTTAAGTGTCAACACTTCTTTTTCTTAAGTTCAGCAATGTATTAGATTTATGAGGTAGTATATTCAAAAATTCATATAACTAAAAACAAACTGGCTTGTTTGTTTTGGATCATTCCATGCCTGAGACTAAATTATGCATTCAAGTGTTAATAAATTCATAATTTTTTTTGTTTGGCAGTTGACAAAATTGACTTAAGGAAATAAAAGAGATATCGACCAAGTATGGACAGGCTTATGCATTTTTTAAGCTAGTTCGTTTCTTAAATCTCCAGGAGGAGAAGAAAGTTCAAGTTATTTATTAATGTGTGCCTTTTACTGTATTGATTGATAGTACATGTGAAAACAAATCCTGAGACTGATTGGAAGTCAAGGATGAAAACAGCAAGAATTTACCTGCATACTATCCAACCCAAAGATAACACAGACTAGGAGAGGAAAGAGAATCTGCTATGAGAATCAAAGCCAGTGGAATTTTCCTCTATCATTGAAATAACTTTAAATGACACCCCATTCCCTTTCAAAATGTCACTTCTGTATTTTTTCCCACGGTTTAAACATAATTTTTCTTTTACATTCTCTACTGAAATACGTTTCTGATGACTTCAAACTTCTGAAAACAATTACAGTGTTGGCCTATTCTTATCTAGATTCAATAGGAAAATGTCATTCTATCAACCACTCCATTCAAAAACTAATAGCTCCCCAAAGGTGATATGTAGTTTAAGATTCATTAGAATTCACATTTCTCTTAGAAAAAAAAAAAAAAGACTATTTATTTGCCTTCCCCCTCCTAGGGGGAAAAAAAAAATCATGGCTATTAACTTCCCTTTCATTTTGTTATCTCATATATTGTTCAAACATCTCTCCTCAAAAATATGTCTTTGCAATTCATTTTGTTCTGCTTTCTTCGATGAGCTTGATAGAAGTCAAAGAACCCAGCATGATTTCTCTGTTTGCATATGAATTGCAGAGATCATGCACATGCCTTGCAAATCTTACAATAATATAGAAAATATTTCCTGGTATCTGTCACTAGCTATTCTTTTCAGCACTCTGAGGCTTTCTTTTAATAAGCAATGGCAGATATTTTGTCCTGCATTATAACTCCTAATATGGAGGGAGGAAAAACACCACAAAACTTTTAAATCCCAGAAATGCACCATCTTCCTTAATCCAAATATCATCCCTAGAGTTGCTTTCACCCTTGCATTATCTATAGCTTAACAGAAAACCACATCCTTTCTCTTAAACTGGAGTTTATATAAAGCATTTTTCCAGATGCTGACATATAATATGCACGTGAAATAATAGTTCCCTTCTCTTCATTCTTTTCACATATCTTACTGCATCTTTGATACTTGATTGTTGTACAACTGATTTAAATTGTAGTTTAATAAAAGTATATGTTCTTTTCTGGTTTTTTAAAAAAAATCTGTTACAGATCTTTGAATTTGACCTGCAGGTTTGAATTAATCCTTCATTTCAGTTCTCTCATATTCATCATGTCTAAACTTAGTTTAGCTGTGGCTGCGCGGGCACAGGAGGACCTAGAGGAGCATTCCCACCTTGAAGGTCAGGAAGGGCGGTGGTGAGGAGATACCCCTCGTCCAAGGTAAGGAGCATTGGCTGCGCTTTGCTGGAGCAGCCGTGAAGAGATACCCACGCCCAAGGTAAGAGAAACTCAAGTAAGACGGTAGGTGTTACAAGAGGGCATCAGAGGGCAGACACACTGAAACCATACTCACAGAAAACTAGTCAATCTAATCACACTAGGACCACAGCCTTGTCTAACTCAATGAAACTAAGCCATGCCTATGGGGCAACCCAAGACGGGCAGGTCATGGTGGAGAGATCTGACAGAATGTGGTCCACTGGAGAAGGGAATGGCAAACCACTTCAGTATTCTTGCCTTGAGAACCCCAAAAACAGTATGAAAAGGCAAGGTGATAGGATACTGAAAGAGAAACTCCCCAGGTCAGTAGGTGCCCAATATGCTACTGGAGATCAGTGGAGAAATAACTCCAGAAAGAATGAAGGGATGGAGCCAAAGCAAACACAATACCGAGCTGTGGATGTGACTTGTGATAGAAGCAAGGTCCGATGCTGTAAAGAGCAATATTGCATAGGAACCTGGAATGTCAGGTCCATGAATCAAGGCAAATTGGAAGTGGTCAAACAAGAGATGGCAAGAGTGAATGTCGACATTCTAGGAATCAGCGAACTCAAATGGACTGGAATGGGTGAATTTAACTCAGATGACCATTATATCTACTACTGCGGGCAGGAATCCCTTAGAAGAAATGGAGTAGCCATCATGGTCAACAAAAGAGTCCGAAATGCAGTACTTGGATGCAATCTCAAAAAACGATAGAATGATCTCTGTTCGTTTCCAAGCAAACCATTCAATACCACAGTAATCTAAGTCTATGCCCCAACCAGTAACGCTGAAGAAGCTGAAGTTGAATGGTTCTATGAAGACCTACAAGACCTTTTAGAACTAACACCCAAAAAAGATGTCCTTTTCATTATAGGGGACTGGAATGCAAAAGTAGGAAGTCAAGAAACACCTGGAGTAACAGGCAAATTTGGCCTTGGAGTACAGAATGAAGCAGGGCAAAGACTAATAGAGTTTTGCCAAGAAAATGCACTGGTCATAACAAACACCCTCTTCCAACAACACAAGAGAAGACTCTATACATGGATATCACCAGATGGTCAACACTGAAATCAAATTGATTATATTCTTTGCAGCCAAAGATGGAGAAGCTCTATACAGTCAGCAAAACAAGACCAGGAGCTGACTGTGGCTCAGATCATGAACTCCTTATGGCCAAATTCAGACTTAAATTGAAGAAAGTAGGGAAAACCAGTAGACCATTCAGGTATGACCTAAATCAAATCCCTTATGATTATACAGTGGAAGTGAGAAATAGATTTAAGGGCCTAGATCTGATAGATAGAGTGCCTGATGAGCTATGGAATGAGGTTCGTGGCATTGTACAGGAGACAGGGATCAAGACCATCCCCATGGAAAAGAAATGCAAAAAAGCAAAATGGCTGTCTGGGGAGGCCTTACAAATAGTTGTGAAAAGAAGAGAAGCGAAAAGCAAAGAAGAAAAGGAAAGATATAAACATCTGAATGCAGAGTTCCAAAGAATGGCAAGAAGAGATAAGAAAGCCTTCTTCAGCGATCAATGCAAAGAAATAGAGGAAAACAACAGAATGGGAAAGACTAGAGATCTCTTCAAGGAAATCAGAGATACCAAAGTAACATTTCATGCAAAGATGGGTTCGAAAAAGGACAGAAATGGTATGGACCTAAGAGAAGCAGAAGATATGAAGAAGAGGTGGCAAGAATACACAGAAGAACTGTACAAAAAGATCTTCACGACCCAGACAACCATGATGGTGTGATCACTGACCCAGAGCCAGACATCCTGGAATGTGAAGTCAAGTGGGCCTTAGAAAGCATCACTACGAAAAAAGCTAGTGGAGGTGATAGAATTCCAGTTGAGCTATTCCAAATCCTGAAAGGTGATGCTGTGAAAGTGCTGCACTCAATATGCCAGCAAATTTGGAAAACTCAGCAGAAGCCACAAGACTGGAAAAGGTCAGTTTTCATTCCAATCCCAAAGAAAAGCAATGCCAAAGAATGCTCAAACTACCGCACAACTGCACTCATCTCACACGCTAGTAAAGTAATGCTTAAAATTCTCCAAGCCAGGCTTCAGCAATATGTGAACCGTGAACTTCCTGATGTTCAAGCTGGATTTATAAAAGGCAGAGGAACCAGAGATCAAATTGCCAACATCCGCTGGATCATGGAAAAAGCAAGAGAATTCCAGAAAAACATCTATTTCTGCTTTATTGACTATGCCAAACCCTTTGACTGTGTGGATCACAATAAACTGTGGAAAATTCTGAAAGAGATGGGAATACCAGACCACCTGTTCTGCCTCTTGAGAAATTTGTATGCAGGTCAGGAAGCAACAGTTAGAACTGGACATGGAACAACAGACTGGTTCCAAATAGGAAAAGGAGTATGTCAAGGCTGTATATTGTCACCCTGCTTATTTAACTTCTATGCAGAGTACATCATGAGAAACGCTGGGCTGGAAGAAACACAAGCTGGAATCAAGGTTGCCGGGAGAAATATCAATAACCTCAGATATGCAGATGACACCACCCTTATGGTAGAAAGTGAAGAGAAACTAAAAAGCCTCTTGATGAAGGTGAAAGAGGAGAGTGAAAAAATTGGCTTAAAACTCAACATTCAGAAAACGAAGATCATGGCATCTGGTCCCATCACTTCATGGGAAATAGATGGGGAAACAGTAGAAACAGTGTCAGACTTTATTTTTCTGGGCTCCAAAATCATTGTAGATGGTGACTGCAGCCATGAAATTAAAAGACGCTTACTCCTTGGAAGGAAAGTTATGACCAACCTAGATAGCATATTCAAAAGCAGAGACATTACTTAGCCAACAAAGGTCCACCTAGTCAAGGCTATGGTTTTTCCTGTGGTCATGTATGGATGTGAGAGTTGGACTGTGAAGAAGGCTGAGAGCCGAAGAATTGATGCTTTTGAACTGTGGTGTTGGAGAAGACTCTTGAGAGTCCCTTGGACTGCAAGGAGATCCAACCAGTCCATTCTGAAGGAGATCAGCCCTGGGATTTCTTTGGAAGGAATGATGCTAAAGCTGAAACTCCAGTAGTTTGGCCACCTCATGCAAAGAGTTGACTTATTGGAAAAAACTCTGATGCTGGGAGGGATTGGGGGCAGGAGGAGAAGGGGACGACAGAGGATGAGATGGCTGGATGGCATCACTGACTCGATGGACATGAGTCTGAGTGAACTCTGAGTGAACAGGGAGGCCTGGCGTGCTGCGGTTCATGGGGTCGCAAAGAGTCGGACATGACTGAGCAACTGTTCTGATCTGAAATTTAGTTTTGTTTTTTCTCTCCCTTTTTTTTAATTGACATATACCTCATTTACAATGCTCTGTTAGTTTTGGGTATGCAGCAAAGTGATTCAATTATACATACATACATTTTTTTCAGATTATTTTCCCTTATAGGTATTACAAAATATTGTTCCCTGTCCTTGTTTAAACTGGTTAAACCCATTTTTTTCAATTTACCTTTTGCTCATCTCCTATCTTCTAATTGCCCCAACATTCCCTTGCTTCTCTCTCTCTTAACAAAAATTGTATGCTGGATGAGATTTCAAATCCTGTAACATATCCTCACCATTAAAGAAATGCCTGCTCATCACTGCCTACTTGGGGCCAAGCACTCTGCTAGACTCTGTTGGGTGTAAAATCATACATTGAATACACACTTTACCCTTAAGGATCCGAAGTTTGCTTGCATACAAAGCAAAGGATAAATAATTTAGTCCTCAAGTTGCACTAACACCTGTGAAAAGAACAGAGAAAAATGAGGTAATTTCAGTTGGAACACGCAGGCTTCATAGGCTGGGCCAAATTTTGATATGTAAAGAGGAAGATAGTAATTAGTGTGTGGACCAAATTATGCTCTTCTCAGTGAGGTGCAAAGCAAGACGGTCTCAATATGCATTGTGTTTCATGTCATGTTTGTTAGGTTTGGGGAAGTCAGTTCCTGAAAATTAGGTAACCATGATGCTGCCTAGTTAGGTTTCATTGCAACAGTAGTTGGCATAGCAGGAGCTGAACAAGAGCATAGCAACACTCATGTAAACCCCTTTTTACCACACTTGACATCTTTTTCAGAGCATTCCACATCTATGATCTTATTTAATTCTGCAAAGTACAAAGGCACCAGATTTCATTTTAAACATAAGAATACTGAGTCTCAGAGTAAGAAACTTACCTGGTATTGAAGCCCAGGTTAATCATCAGATAAATCCATTACACCTATAACCTGCCTTCACTCACTCACACTTCGGTTGTTTTTATAAAAAACTTGCTCTCCAGGCATACTATCCAAGTGCCAAGCCGTTTGCCCAACTTGTTTTTTAAGAACCTGGAGCTGGCAGCATCCTGCTGGAGCTCCAGCTGTTTAAGACTGGGTAAGCCCACGAGCCCTCCATCTGTCCACGTGCAATTGTCCACTTGGTGAACTTTTGACTTCAGAGGGCCAAAAGCCCACCCTCAGAGCACACCAACACTGCCATTTTCCAAGCAAGTGTACCTTGAAGGAGCCAGAGCTCAGTTGCGGGTCTACACAGAAGTCTCCTTGCCCACCTTTTTTCTTGTCTCCAGTTACCTTTTGCCAGTCTTGCTCCCTACACCTCAGCTTTATCCCATAAGCATCCTGAGTCCCTGGCCTTTGGAGAGGTAGATGTGAGATGTTTTTTGGTCTCCTAGCTTAGCTGCCTTGTGAATGACTCCTTTATCTGCTATAAACCTCCAGGTTTACCTTGCTGTGCTTGGGGCAAATGAACCAGGTTTGGTAAGCGTATTAGATGTAGAATGATCATGACAATACACGCCTTGTGATGCTGACCGCAGAGCCCTTCTCACTATAGCAAATGCAATACGAAAATTTCCTGCTTCAGAAATTTCACAGCAATGATTTTCTGTGTACATGTTCATAGTAAAGACTAACTGTATTTAAGTTTTTATTTCAAATGTCTAGTTTATATATTATCATTTATATATTACAAGTTCTAAAGATAAGTAGAAAATGTTTTAAAGAACTTCAGGTTCAGCTAACGACCAGTGACTTTAAAGGAACCCCTGTATACTGTTGGGAGGAATGTAAATCGATGTTGCCACTATAGAACACTGTATGAAGTTTCCTTAAAAAAATTAAAAATAGAGCTACCTTATGATCCTACCATCCCACTCCTAGGCATTTATCAGGAGGAAAACATAATCCATAAAGATACACGCACCTCAGTGTCCACAGCAGCACTGTTTACAAAAGCCAAGATATGGAAGCAACCTAAATGTCCATCAACAGATGGATAAAGAAGATGTGGTACATATATACAATACTACTCAGCCATAGAAAAGAATGAAATAATGCCATTTTCAGCAACATGGATGGACCTTTCATACTAAGTGAAGCCAGACAAAGACAAACACACAATATTGACTGTAAGTGGAATCTAAGAAAAATGACGCCAATAAACTTATTTGCAAAACAGAAATTGATCCACAGACACAGAAAACAAACTTATGGTTACCAAAGATGGGGGGAGGGATAGACTAAGAATTTGAGATTAAAACATACAGACTACTAAAAATGAAATAGATAACCAAGATAACCAATAAGTATCCACTATACAGAACAGGGAACTATACTCAATATCTTCTAATAACTTATAATGGAAGAGAATTTAAAAATGAAGATACATATATTTATATAAAATAATCACTTTGCTGTATACCTGAAACTAACACAACATTGCAAATCAACTATATTTCAATAATTTTTTTTATTCCAAAGTGTAAAAAAAAAAGATGTAATTCCACCTTAAAGTCATTTTGAATTCTTTTTCTTAAAAAAGTTTATTGTGGTATAGTTGGCATACAACATTGTTAGTTTCAAGTACCACATAGCTGTTTAATGCTTATGCAGATTAAGAATTGATTGCTATAACAAGTCCAATAACCATGCAAGTTTGTTACAATATTTTGTTTACATTTCCCATGCTGCACATTACATTCCTATGACTTATTTGTAACTGGAGTACCTCTGAATCCCGTTCAGCAATTTGCCAGACCCACCAACTCTCACCTGTCTGGTGACCACTAGCTTGTTTTCTATACTTGAGTCTCTTTCTGTTTTATTTGTTCATTACTTTGTTTTTTAGATTCTATGAAATCATACTGTATTTTACTTTCTGACTTAGTTCACTTAGCATAATACCCTCTAGGTCTACCCACTGTCACAAATGACAAGATTTCCTTCTTTTTCATTGTTGAGTAATATCCTACTATATATATATATATATATATATATATATATATATATTCATGTATATAAATGCAACAGATTTCTGTTTATTGATTTTATATCCTACAACTTACTGAACTCATTTATTAGTTCTAATAGTTCTTTTGTGGAGTCTTTAAGGTTTTATATATATAGTATAATGTCATCTATAAATGACAACGGTTTTACTTCTTTCCCTATTTGGATGTCTGTTATCACTTTTTCTTGTCTGATTTCTGTGGCTAGGGCTCCAAATAATATGTTGAATGAAAATGGCAAGGATGGGTATACTTGCCTCGTTCCTGATCTTAGAGGTAAAGTTTTCAGCTTTTCACGGTTGAATATGTTAGTTGTGAGATTGTCAAACGCGGCCTTTATTATCGTGAGGTATACTCCTCCCACTGCCGTGGACTTCCCAGGTGGCACAGTGGTAAATAACCCACTTGCCAATGCAGGAGATACGGGTTTGATCCCTGGGTCAGAAAGGTCCCCTGGAGGAGGAAATGACAAGCCACTCTAGTATTCTTGCCTGAAAAAAATCCATGGACAGAGGAGCCTGGCAAGCTATAGTCCATGGGGTTGCAAAGAGTTGGACATGATTGAGCAGCACACATACACATGTTCCCCCAATCCACTTTGTTATCATAAATGGACATTGAATTTTATCAACTTCTCTTTCTGCAAATTTATCGAGATGATCATATGATTAGGCTATTTGAATCCATTATCTAGTCTTCAACTATTTTGGTATGGAATCAATTAGATAACACTTTATTAAAATACACAATACTTGTTTGTTCTATTCTTTGTTTGGTTCAACTACAAACATTTCAATTACCCACATATTTGAAAATCCTAAGAATGTTGATCATATAGAGAATCCTAAGCATGTTTCCTTCATTATCTAAAGAACTCAATAAAGCATTACAGGAATGTGGGTACCCACTATTGCTTTTGCTATTGTTTATTCTTAACAAGACATATATATATATTGCAACCATAATGAATCATTAATTAATCTGCAACTTTGAGCCAGGAACTATGCTAATATTAGATACTGTCTTGTTTAATTCCCTCAAGACCCTATGAGGCTACATCATTGCTCATATTTCACATATGAAGAATTAATTTTTGTTGGTAACCAAGTATAGAAAGAGCACTTACTGAGATCTGATCATTTCATCATTGAAGTACTTCTACAAAAAGGAAAATGTAAACATAGCTGCTCTTGTTGTCCCTCTCTGTTACCCTACAAAAAATACTAGTAAGTTAATACCAATCTCTAGCTGCTAATCTAGACATGTGGTGTTATAAATAAATTACAGCAGAAAATATTTAAATGAATCTAAAAGTTGTTTTAATTAATACCAAACCTCCCCATTAACTACATTCACCTAAGGCTCCTACTAAAAGCGATGGAAGCACCATGCAGGTGCCTGCCGTGTGTGTGACATTTTGCTAGAGATAATATACATAAGATGAGCCCAAATTGACTTCATCCCTTTATCTATATCCTTAACTGGGTAAATGCCTGCAGAAAAAAAGAGCTGGGGCAGCACACCCACTCCTCTGTGCTACCTAAGCCCTACTCTTCTCTCCCATCTTGAGCCATTTACTCCCTAAGGCTATTGTCTGGGATCAAAAGAATTTACCAGTCTGTTGAATTTAATTCCAACTTCTATACACTGGGTAAATTCAATTGCCCTTAGAAAACATTTATTCATGGCTTCCCAAGATGGCAGAGTAGAAGGGCATGCACTCATTTTCTCCTGTGAGAACTCCAAAAAAATTGCAACTAACCACCAAACAACCATTGACAGGAGAATGGTGGATCCCACCAAAAAAAGATTCCCCAAAAAAGATTCCTCACATCCAAGGGAAAAGGAGAAGCCCCAACAAGATGGTTGGAGGGGCAAAATCATGTTTAGAATAAAACCCTGTACCCGCCAGAGACACTCAGAGGGCTCAGACAAAACCATGTGCGCACCAGAAACCAGCGACTCCACAAGAGACTGAGCCAGACTTGCCTTTGAGCAGCGGAGTGTCTCCTGCAGAGGCACGGGTCAACAGTGGCATGCCCCAGGAGCAGGGCTTCTGGCTGCAGCCAAACTGGGGGCTATGGCGTGTAAGCCCCACCACAGAGTCACTGAACAGACAACCACAAACTGGAGAGCAATTGTACCAAGAAGATCTCACACTGCTGCACAAGTTCTAGGGCCCACAACAGATTTCCCAACCTGGGGATCCCACAAAGGGACTGGGAACCCCCAGGGAATTTGACTTTAAAGGCCAGTGGGATGTGATTACAGAACTTCCACACTACTGGGTAAACAGACTCTTGGAAGGCACAAACAAAACCTTGTGTTCACCAGAACTCAGGAAAAAGGAGCAGTGACATGACAAGAGACTGAGCCAGATGTGTCCGTGAGGGTCCAGGAGTCTCCAGCAGAGGTGTGGCTCAACAGTGGCCGGTCTTGGGGTCGGGGCACTGAATACAACGGTCCTGGCATAAGTCCTTTTGAAGGACTGCCATTACGCCTACCTAGGCCAAAATATAGGCAGGAAACACAGCCCCACCCACCACTAGAAAATTGGATTAAAGATTTACTGAGTATGGCCCTGCCCATCAGAGCAAGACCCAGATTCCCCCACAGACAGTCCCTGTCATCAAGAGGCTTCCCTGAGGACAGACAGAATGGAAACCACAATCATAGAAAAACTAACCATAATGATCACTTGGATTACAGCCTTGTCTAACTCAATGAAGCTATGAGCCAGGCCATGCAGGGCCTCCTAAGACGGATGGATCATGGTGGAGAGTTCTAACAAAACATAGTCCACTGGAGAAGGGAATGGCAAACCACTTCAGTATTCTTGGCTTGAGAACCCCATGAATAGTATGAAAAGGCAAAAACATGCCACTGAAAGGTGAACTCCCCAGGTTGGTGCCCAATATGCTACTGGAGAAAAAGTACCAGAAAGAATGAAGAGGCTGAGCCAAAGTGAAAACAATGCCCAGTTGTATATGTGACTGGTGATGGAAGTAAAATTCAATATTGTAAAGAATAATGTTGCATAGAAACCTGGAATATTAGGTCCATGAATCAAGGTAAATTGGAAGTGGTCAAACAGGAGACAGCAAGCATGAGAATCAACATTTTAGGAATCAGCGAACTAAAATGGATGGGAATGGGCAAATTTAACTCAGATGACCATTATATCTACAAGAGTGGGCAAGAATCCCTTAGAAGAAATAGAGTAACCCTCATAATCCAAAAGAGTCTGAAATGCAGTATTGGGTGCACTCTCAAAAATGACAGAATGATCTCTGTTCATTTCCAAAGCAAATTATTCAATATCACAGTAACCCAAGTCTATGTCCCAACCAATAATGCTGAAGAAATTGAAGTTGAACAGTTCTATGAGGACCTACAAGACCTTATCGAACTAACTAAGTAAAGAAAAAATGTGCTTTTCATCATAGGGGACTAGAATGCAAAAGTAGGAAGTCAAGAGATACCTGGAATAACAGGCAAGTTTGGCCTTGGAGTACAAAATGAAGGAGAGCAAAGGCTAACAGAATTTTGCCAAGAGAATGCAATGGTCATAGCAAACACCCTCTTCCAGCAACACAAGAGACAACTCTACACATGGACATCACCAGATGGTCAACACTGAAATCAGATTGATTATATTCTTTGCAGCCAAAGATGGAGAAGCTCTATACAGTCAGCAAAAACAAGATCGGGAGCTGACTGTGACTCAGATCATGAACTCCTTATTGCCAAATTCAGACTTAAATTGAAAAAAGTAGGGAAAACCACTTTTCCAGGCAATAGTATGGAGTGGATTGCCATTTCCTTCTCCAGGGGATCTTCCCATCCCAGGGCTTGAACCTGGGTCTCCCACATTGTAGACAGACGCTTTACTGTTTGAGCCATCAGGGAAGTTCAGACCATTCAGGTATGACCTAAATCAAATCCCTAATGAGTATACAGTGGAAGTGACAAATAGATTCAAGGGATTAGATTTGATAGACAAAGTGCCTGAAGAACTATGGACAGAGATTCATGACATTGTGTAGGAGGCAGTGATCAAGATCATCCCCAAGAAAAAGAAATGCAAAAAGGCAAAATGGTTGTATGAAGAGGCCTTACAAATAGCTCAGAAAAGAAGAGAAGTGAAAGGCAAAGAAGAAAAGGAAAGATACATCCATCTGAATGCAGAGTTCCAAAGAATAGCAAGGAGAGATAAGAAAGCCTTCCTAAGTGATCATTGCAAAGGAATAGAGGAAACATTGGAATGGGAAAGACTAGAAATCTCTTCAAGAACATTAGAGATACCAAGGGAACATTTCATACAAAGATGGGCCCAATAAAGGACATAAATGGTATGGACCTAACAGAAGCAGAAGATATGAAAGAAGAGGTGGCAAGACTACACTTAAGAACTATACAAAAAAGATCTTCACGGCCCAGAAAACCATGATGGTGGGATCACTCACCAAGAGCCAGACATCCTGGAATGCAAAGTCAAATGGGCCTTAGGAAGCATCAATACAAATACAAATTCCAACTGAGCTATTTCAAATCCTAAAAGATGATGCTTGAAAGTGCTGCATTCAATATGCCGGCAAATTTGGAATACTTAGTAGTAGCCACAAGACTGAAAGAGGATAGTTTTCATTCCAATCCCAAAGAAAGGCAATGCCAAAAATTTTTCAAAACACCACACAATTGCACTAATCTCATACGCTACCAAAGTAATGCTCAAATTCTCCAAGTAAGGCTTCAACAGTACATGAACTGAGAACTTCCAAATGTTCAAGCTGGATTTAGAAAAGGCAGAGGAACCAGAGATCAAATGCCAACATCCACTGAATCATCGAAAAGCAAGATAATTCCAGAAAAACATCTACTTCTGCTTTACTGACTATGCCAAAGCCTTTGACTGTGTGGATTACCACAAACTGTGGAAAATTCTGAAAGAGATGGGACTACCAGACCACCTCCTGAGAAATCTGTATGCAGGTCATGAAGCAACAGTTAGAACGAGACATGGAACAACAGACTGGTTCCACATTGGGAAAGGAGTGCCTCAAGGCTGTATATTGTCACTAGCTTATTTAATTTATATTCAGACTACATCATGTGAAATGCCAGGCTGGATGAAACACAAGTTGGAATCAGGATTGCTGGGAGAAATATCAGTAGCTTCAGATATGTAGATAACACCACCTTTATGGCAGAAAGTGAAAAGGAACTGAACAGCCTCTTGATGAAAGTGAAAGAGGAGAGTGAAAAAGCTGGCTTGAAACTCAACATTCAGGAAACTAAGATCATGGCATCTGGTCCCATCACTTGATGGCAAATAGATGGGGAAACAATGGAAACTGTGATGGACTTTATTTTCTTGGGATCCAGAATCACTGCAGATGGTGATTGCAGCCGTGACATTAAAAGATGCTTGCTCCTTGGAAGAAAAGCTATGACAAACCTAGACAACATATTAAAAAGCAGAGACATTACTTTATTGACGAAAGTCTGTCTAGTCAAAGCTAGTTTTTTCCAGTAGTCATGTATGGATGGGAGAGTTGGACCATAAAGCAAGCTGAGCACTGAAGAATTGATGCTTTTGAACTGTGGTGTTGGAGAAAAACTTTGGAGAGTCCCTTGCACTGCAAGGAGATCCAACCAGTCCATCCTGAAGGAAATCAGTCCTAAATATTCATCGGAAGGACTAATGCTGAAGCTGAAACGCCAATTCTTTGGCCACCTGATGCAAAGAACTGACTCATTGGAAAAGACCCTGGTTCTGGGAAAGATTGAGGCGGAGAAGGGGATGACAGAGGATGAGATGGGTGGATGGCATCACTGACACAATGGACATGACTTTGAGCAAGCTCCAGGAGTTGGTGATTGAATTCAATCACCACCACTAGCTTTGTTGGTAGGGATGCTTCCTAAGGCCCACTCGACTTCATGTTCCAGGATATCTGGCTCTAGTCCAGAGATCACACCATTGTGGTTGTCTGGGTCATGAAGATCTTTTTTGTATGGTTCTTCTGTGTATTCTTGCCACCACTTCTTAATATCTTCTGCTTCTGTTAGGACCATACCAATTCTGTCCTTTACTGTGCCCATCTTTGCATTATATGTTCCCTTGGTATCTCTAATTTTCTTGAAGAGATTTCTAGTCTTTCCCATTCTATTGTTTTCCTCTATTTCTTTGCATTGATCACTGAGGAAGGCTTTCTTATCTCTCTTTGCTATTCTTTGGAACTCTGCTTTCAAACGGGTGTATCTTTCCTTTTCTCCTTTGATGCTTTTGAACTGTAGTATTGGAGGAGACTCTTGACAGTCCCTTGGACAACAAGGAGATCAAACCAGACATCTGAAAGGAAATCAGTCCTGAATATTTTATTGAAAGGACTGATGCTGAAGCTGAAACTCAAATACTTGGCCACTTATGCTGAAGTTGAAGCTCCAATACTTTGGTCACCTGACTTGAAGAGCCAGCTCATTGGAAAAGACCCTGACACTGGGAAAGATTGAGGACAGAAGGAGAAGGGGGAAACAGAGGATAAAATGGTTGGATAGCATCACCATCTCAGTGAACATGAGTTTTAACAAACTTTGGGAGATAGTGAAGGACAGGGATGCCTGGCATACTGCAGTCCATGGGATCTCAAAGAGTTGGACACAACTTAGCGACTGAACAATAACCAGGCAACTTTCACCATAAATATGCCATGATTCGAAGTTAAACTTTCCTATTGTTCTATGTATTTTTCTTTAACTTCTAATTGAAAGATAATTAGTTTACAATGCTGTGTTAGTTTCTGCTGCATAACAACATGAATCAAGCATACATAAATCACCTCCCTCTTAAGCCTCCCTCCCACTCCCATCCTATGTATTTCTCTTGGATATTTTATATGATTTCTCTTGTTTTTTTTTTTTTCCTCCAAATGCCCAATTCTATAAGGCTTTCATTCCCCTCACTTAGGGACTCTCTTAACCTATGGATATGAAAAACAAAGAGTGATGTGTTTTACTACAGACATTTAAACATACCTACATGTAAGTGATTTAAGAATGGGAGCACTAGACTCTGATGGAAGCGTTACTTCTGAGAAATTCACTTTGTTTAAACCCCAAATCATAAATAATGGAACAGAGGAGGAATTTATGCGTATGCTCCACTTCCTATTAACTCAACTCTCAATAACTTGTACTTCATGTGCCCTTTATCTAAAATATGAATCCTAAGCATGTAATTAATAAATAAGTGATGTCCTTAAAATAGGTATTTTAAAATATCTAAACAGAATTAGCTGTGTTCTTGTCAAGCTGTAAGCCTGCACATTCTACTGGACAGGATATTCAATTTAAATCATTAAGATTTTCTGAACAAATGCTTATTAATTGAACCATAGCACTATAGTTGAGTCCCTTTCCACTTCCTCTTGTTAAACCTATTGAGGATGCAATGCAGAGCTATTTGGCAGGTGGCCACATGGTAACGCAGCAGGACATATTTGGCAGGTTCATACTATAAGTTACCAGTTGCCAGACTTTTGCCATTTGGATAGATAGCATCTCTGTCTCTTTTTACTTGTTTTAAATATAAAAAATGTGTTGCCCTTGACAGAATTATAATTCATAGAGGTAATTAATATCATGTTAAGTATATATAATTAATTTAAAACATGAGTCTACAAAATAGTTTGCAAAGCACATGGAATTCTTGCAGGAGAATTTTTTCAAGGTCATGTCAGGTCACCTCTAACAGGAAGGTGACTAGTATGGAACTACAAATATTAGTTGTAAATGGCCATGTTCTACACACAGCCCATTTAATTCCAAAACATGCAAATTATACTTTATACATAGACTATGTACCCTGCAAAGTATCTTTTCTTCCTTTAAATGTTAATAAATCCAAGTTGAGGTGAGTTTGAACTTCTCCATCATTAAAATGTCTTGACTGGTATGACTTTTAGCTGAATTCCCAAGCTGATTTCTTAGGCCCTCTGCATCATACTTGGGAAAAAATGAAATTCTGCTCTGGAAAACTGGGCAGGAAGGGCCCTGCCTTAGGAGATATACTTTAAAAAATTCTGCATATCACAGACAGAAAAAAACTTAGATTAAAAGGAACATAAGAGACTATGTCACTCAGAAGGCAGAGCTCAGTTGGAGCCCCTGAGCTACACCTGGAACCCTAAACAACTGTCTTCCTGACCAGCACCATTTAAGTGCCAGGGAAACACTTTAACCCATCGTTTGCCCTATACCCTCAAAATGGAAGTCCACAGTGCTTAAATATATGTGAGATGTGTCATTGCCAACACTGGAGATGGACACTGCTTCAAAGTGATTTGGGAGGCCAACACATGGAGAAAGTAGAAAAATGAATTAACTAAATTCTTCCTCTCACATAGTATGAATGCAGTAAGTTTTGCATGATGATTTTCCAGTAGCACTGAAAGCATCCATTTTTAGGATTCTCTTTGTGTTTCAGTTTGTGGTTCTGAAGGCACTCAGAGATTACCTTGGATACACAAAAGTTGCAATGATGATCAATAAACTTTTTGCAGTATTAAACAATTTCTATCACCCTTAAATTTATGTATCTGTGGTCAAGTAACGTACCTAATAGTCCTGACTATTTACAGGACTATTTAAGGACAACTAGATGAACACTGAATGTTAGAATGTTTTAACAAAAATATTTAACAAATTTCAATTTTTAAAGATCAGTTTTTTTAAATATATTTGAAAAAATAAACATTTAAATATTTTAATACTTATTACATTTGATATATGAAAATGAAAAATTGCACTTGCCTTTATGTTAGTAGACAAATTTAATATTTTGGGAAAATATACTTTCTTGAAAACATAAAAACTACTTTTAATATTTTATATTTAATTTGCATCTTGATAAAAATGTTTTCAATGGGTATACTTTTAAGGCTTTAGATAGTGACTGCCAATACACAAAAATAATGTAAAAATGTTGATAATAGCAACATCATTAGAGCAGAAATGTGCTAAAATAAATAACATGTATTTATATTATTAGCCATCAAACATACTTGGTTCATAAACAGAATATTCAAATATGTGCAATAATAATTCAATTTTCTTTGATATCTCAACTTTCAGCATATAAAAAATTATAGCTTTGCAGAAATTCTTTTGATATGAAAGTATATTTGACAGAGTATGAAGTTTGAATAAATTAAAAAGTTGATACCTCAGTTTATACCTTTTAAATATTTAGACACATGGTATATGTCTAGTATACAATTTTATTCTTATCCTTGCCCCTCAAATGTTGGGAAAGGCCTGTTTAACAATGTAAATGTTTACCATGGATGGATATCACATCTTGAATTAAGGCAGCCTGTATAAATGAAATGCCTATCCATGTTTGTTATTTCATTCAAAATATGTGTACATAGCACAGTAGCTTTAAAAAATGAATCATGAAAAAAAATCACAATACATAATGTTTGGACCAACTTACTTAGTATTTGCTTTATGGCAAACATTCATAAATGGTAGACTTAAATTATCCCCAGTTTGGCACAAATACTACTCAGAATTAACATGAAATTAGCAGAGAATTGGAGCTTAAGAATCATTTTCACAAAATCTATATCTAAACACCCATTTTCAGTTAACATCAGTTCCACTTTTAGAATCTTGTTCTATAAGGGATCAGTTAAATGGTGAATGAAATGTTTGCTGGCACACTCAAAGTTCATAGGAGGCACTTATTTGTCCATTATTATCTACCTTAATTATGCATAGTGGTCTTTTCCTCTACTGTCTTTTTCACAACAATTACAACATCCAAAGCATGAGGTTAATAAGGCTGGAGACTTTAAAGTCAGATTGGAAATAAAGGGAAACATCAACAAGTTTGTCACCATAGAGAAGCATTCTTACAAAGATATCCCAACATTTCCTTTAAGAATGATTGCATTTGCAACAATATAAAAATCCAACAGAGAATCCCAGCAGATATTGGGTTGACCAAAAAATTATTCTGAATGAACTTTTTGGTCAACCCAAGAGAAATTCATATAGGTACAACAACCTGTATTGGATAACTGAAAAAAAAAAAAAAGCAATTCTTTTCAGAAGTTAAGGATCAATTTTGACAAAACAGAGATCTCTGGAAGCCATATTTTAATATTAAATCATGAAAATAACTATGAAAGTGAAGTTGCTCAGTCGTGTCCGACCCCATGGACTGCAGCCTACCAGGCTCCTTTGTCCATGGGATTTTCCAGGCAAGAGTACTGGAGTGGGTTGCCATTGCCTTCTCCGTGGTTACCTCTTAAGTAACTTTAATTCAAAATAATCAATATGCCACCAAGGCACACTTTAGGATGTACTACCCTGGTGCAATACTTTCACCTGATGCAAAGAGCTGTCACGCGAGTGTATGTTCCTCGGCTCTTTGTCTTGTCACAACAAAGATTTGGAGTGACGGACATTAAAGCCCCTCGGAGTGTCACAGCTCTCAGGTCTTGGATAGACCACGTTATAGCTCTCAGGTCTCGAATGGACCGTGTTATAGCTCTTAGACAAATCAGTGTTACAGCTCAGTGTTACAGCTCTATTTTATTTAGAAGATAGCAGGAAAATCAATCTTCAAGGCATGAGGGCACATCGATCCAAAGACACAAGAAGAGCGCCCCAGTGCGCGGGAGAGAGAGAGAGAGAGAGCTGGCTTTGGTTCTTCTATTTATATGTTTCTCTCTCCCTGGGCCTGTCCTATATAAATTGGGCCAGCCAGGAGTGTTGTTTGTTTTACCTGAGGTCCTCACTCCGGTCCTCGGACCTTCTTTTATTCTATTTTCACGGGCTTTTCCCTTCCTTGTCTTTTAGCTACCGTCATTTTGGACTCCTTTTCCCTATTCTACCTACCTAACATTCCCCCCTCAAGAGATGGGAGGCCCAATTCTTTGGGAATAGGGGCATTGAGGTCTTTCTGGCTACTTCCTGCTGAACTGGGACAGTGAGGGGTATTGGGCCTCCCCCAGTTGCTAGTCTCAAGCCTCAGAGTCTTTATAGTGGTGTCCAAGGGTGTATGATATTTTCCATGGTCGGCTGTAGTTTATATCTTTGTTGAACTGGCACTGCATGTTGTAGCTTGTTGACCTGGTGGCAGAGGCTTAGCCTCTATGGTCTCAAAATTGGAGACTACTGCATACCCGGCTCTTCTTTTTCCATCCAAGACAAAGTTGCTTCCATCAGTGTATCAGATTTCCTCAGGATTGGTCAGAGAATCTTCTGACAATCCCTCTTGGGGTTTTGTCCAGTGGTCCAAAGTTTCTTAACCGGAAGTCTTCTGGAATCTGAGACTGGGCCGTGTGAGCTTTCTGCTGAGTTCATTTTTCGCTGTCCCGGTTTCCAGCACGATGGGCCCTATTCCAGCACTATAGAGTATTTAAAAACAAGGGATGGATTATTTAACAATATGAAAAAAATATACACATGCAAAGGAAGTGGATAGTTATTTGAAAGTAACATTTTATTATTATTCACTCAATCCAACAAACGATTCCTTTCTTCAGAGATTTTTCAATCCTAGATCAATGTTCATGTAATATTTCTAAATTTAGCTTTGTATATCACTTAAGGTCATTATGAAAGTAAAAGTTTTTAAAGATATTCTCTTTACTTGTTACAATTCAATTGTGTTGTGGCGTGCCCAGCATGACTCTGTGACAGCTGGTTGCCAGAAAGCACTCTGTTGTTTTGCTAATAATCAGATTTTACTGTCGTTGGAAAAAATAGGAAATGATGTGGACTAAAAAGGGATTTTGTCTTAAACATTTTGGGAAAAAATATAGAAAACTTCAAATGCCATTTTGAGAGAGCTGGAAAAATAAAGCCATGTGTCCATCTTGGACATTTTATTAAGTGTTGCATTGTTGAATGGGGATTTCTTGGTGTGCTAGCCAACAAAGAAAGGTCTAGAAGTTCTTTATTATAATTATTATTTTAGAATTTCTCTTCAAATCAGACCATATAATTTCTATAAATCAATTACATTTGTTAACATTTATGCATACTTTTATGAATTTTCATGCTATAATTTAATTTTAACTTTGCTTTGAGAGTTGATAATTATTATAAAGTGGCACAATTCATTTTTATAACCATTTAAGTTTAATTCTGTGATGTATACCACATTTGTATACAAAGAAAGCTCTTTGGTAAGCTTTCTTTGTATACAAATGTGGTATATAAAAGCTCAATGATACATACAAATGGTATATACAAAAGCTCAATGATAAGTAAAAAGAAAAGTTTTTTACTTCATAGTATCAAACATTCTTCAAATATTCTAAATGAGACTTTTAAAATTTTAATGATCTTTTATCTGCATGTATAATATTTGTCTGGGGTCTGCCATCAGAGTGTCCTTTAACATGAAAGTTTCTCAGTCATGTCCAACTCTTTGTGACTCTATGGACTATACACAGTCCACGGAATTCTCCAGGCCAGAATACTGGAGTGAGCAGCTGTTCCCTTCTCCAGGGGATCTTCCCAACCCAGGGATCAAACCCAGGTCTCCTGCATTGCAGGAGGATTCTTTACCAGCTGAGCCACCAGGGAAACACCTTTTCTATAATAAACACTACCAAATATCAGTATAAGGGTGGAATGATAAGAATGTGTTTTCTAGAACAAGGTAACTTACATAAATTGGCATAACACTGAGAAATTGTACTTCTTTGGAAGAATCATAATGATACTATGCTAGGATACTTTTTTATATCTGCATTTATCTATTTATTTATTCATATTCAAAGTCATGAGCTCTCCACATAGTTTTCTGCATAAGTGCATTGTACTGTGTTTACGAATCAACAAAGACTATTTTTTAAAATATTGATTTGTAGACTATGTAGATTTATGCTCTCATTTCTTTTCATGTCAAAGGATCTTGGTTGTATTTTTGTATTTAACATATTTAATACTGATATCATTAGCCTGCAAACTACCTAGAACTAAAGGGACATAACGTTGGTCAAACACCATAGTCTCATTCATTCTCATTAGAAGATACAACTATTCATGAAGAAATTTCTGGATTTTATCATATATTAATCTCTAAAAGTGAGTAACACAGAGAGCCTTAAATTTCTACATTTTGCACTGATACTTATATGGATAAATCAATAGGAAAAAAACCCATGTCCAGTTTGCCTTCAGTGAAATTGCAGGGTGGAGGGACTCCTATCCCATGCATGACTTGAAGCAGATCAAAAAACTAGGGAAAATATGGTATGAAGAGCTTGATATATCTTCACTTAAAAACAGTGTGGCTAAGTTCCCAGGGAAATGCTATCGATAAATTGCAAAGTTCCCCTGGCCTCCTTTTTCTCTTGAGCAAGTTTTGGGCTTACGTACCATCAGACCAGAGGCACTGCCCACCAGGTTCTGTGGTAACTGCAGAGAAACTGCCTGGTCCCTAGGAGCTCCCTACATACTCCTGTTATACTTTAAATGCTTAATCAAAAATTAAATACCATTTTCCCATAAAACAAGAGTGTGTAGTGACTTTAATAGCTAAAAATGTTCTCTGAAGAAAGACAAGAGCTATTATCTGGAAAGTTGCAGTTTGAAATGTAGTCCCCAGACCAAGGAAGGGCATCAGTATCACTGCGAGCTATTGGAAATGCAGATTCCCTAACCCCACCTGAGATCTGTGAATTGGAGGCTGGATTTTAACAAGGTCCTGAGGTGACTCAAATGCACCTTCAAATTTGAGTATCACAGATCTAGAACAGTTCTCATAGGATTCATGGTGAATGAACTGTTTCTATTAGTAATTTATTTATAACTTTACATGAACAATAAAATAAAGATAAATTACTAGGATAATGAAAGAAATATAAACAGATAAACTATAATTCTGGCTTTTCTATTATTAGAATCAGTTAGAACCAACATGGAAGAGTTAGAACCAGACATGGAACAACAGACTGGTTCGAAATCGGGAAAGGAGTACCTCAAGGCTGTATATTGTCACCTAGCTTATTTAACTTATATACAGAGTACATCATGTGAAATGCTGGGGTAGATGAAGCACAAGCTGAAATCAAGGTTGCCGGGAGAAATATCAATAGCCTCAGACATGCAGATGACACAACACTTACGGCAGAAAGGGAAGAAGAACTAAAGAGCCTCTTGATGAAAGTGAAAGAGAAGAGTGAAAAGGTTGGCTTAAAGCTCAACATTCAGAAAACTAAGATCATGGCATCTGGTCCCATCACTTCATGGCAAATAGATGGGGAAACAATGGAAACTGTGACAGACTTTATTTTTCTGGGCTCCAAAATCACTGCAGATGGTGACTGCAGCCATGAAATTAAAAGACACTCGCTCCTTGGAAGAAAAGCTATAACTAAAATAGACAGAATATTAAAAAGCAGAGACATTACTTTGCCAACAAAAGTCCATCTAGTCAAAGCTATAGTTTTTCCAGTAGTCATGTATGGATGGGAGAGTTGGATCATAAAGAAAGCTGAGCACAGAATTGATGCTTTTGAACTGTGGTGTTGGAGAAGACTCTTGAGAGTCCCTTGGAGTGCAAGGAGATCAAACCAGTCAATCCTAAAGGAAATCAGTCCTGAATATTCATTGTAAGGACTGATGCTTAAATTTCAATACTTTGGCCACCTGATGCAAAGAACTGACTCATTGGAAAAGACCCTGATGCAGGAAAAATTGAAGGCAGGAGGAGAAGGCAACAACAGAGGATGAGATGGTTGGATAATGTCACTGACTTGATGGACATGAGTTTGAGCAAGTTCTGGGAGTTGTTGATGGACAGGAAAGCCTGGTGTGCTGCAGTCCATGGGGTCACAAAAAGTCAGACATGACTGAGCAAATAAACTGAACTGAACTGATTATCAGAATCACAGACAATGCAACATTCTATTAAATTTGTAAGGTGTTTGGTGATAACTTTTCACAGATGTGCAATATCAAGATCATTGTCTGCTTTACTAATAATTGTTGTTTCATAAAATCTATTATAATCTATAGAAGTTCTATTCTTTTCAAGCTTTTAACTTTTATTTTTGCTTTTCAATTTTATCAGCCACTGAAAAGCAGGTTGCATACCTTCCTCACATGCATGCAAGTATTAAAATCATTTGAAAATACAAAAACAGAGAGACAAGAAATTCCAGTGGTCTGATTCCCATCTTTAAACATTTGGGACCAAACTGTTTCTTATCTTGCAGATGCACAAAGAATGTATTTCATAGTTTAAGCTGTCTTGGCAGAATTTCCTCCCTTTCATCCTCTCACCTCAGGGTACACTAACAGTACTTTACAATCAGTTTCCATATTATCATAATAAAGAGAATAGTCTCTACTTTAGTACATTAAACTTACCTAACTTGCAAATCTTACTCCATTGCTAGGGTACTCTTACACTAAGAGTCTACACTAGATGTGTTTTTATTTTAATGGCAAGACTTCTGTGTGCATTACCTACATCCTAACCCAAGCTCCTAATCTAGATAGTGACTCGGGAAGATTTTTCTACCACAATGGACACATCATCATATCAATGCTCCTCTGCAAAACAAACCCCAAACCAGATTTGTTTAAAATTTAATCTATTGTAGTTTTACTTTTATACAGTTTAGAGCTAGCATTTAACTGTCATTAATGAAGATAAAAAAACTCTTCCTTCACGTTATCAACATGTTCAGATTGCACAGATACTAAAGGAATTGCTGTTTTAATAATAAATTAAATAATTTATTGCTGTTTTAATAATATGTCCATTTGTCAAGGGCAAATTAAAAAAAAATACCCTGAGAGTTGTGTTTATTCTATGCTTAGGCCTTCCATAGAATTAAGCAATTCCTGAAAACATCAAACTTAGATCAGTAAAAACATCAGTAAAAACAGATGCATAATCTTACTTTGCAGATTTTTCCAATGTTTCTAAGAAAGCATTTTTGAATCAGCCTTCACTACTACTTCAGTAGTTGTATATGATTTCTTATTTTTATCAAAGTGCTACTTTACAAAAAGACTTAAAATCAGTAATACACAGATGTGAAATATTAAACATCTGCTTCTCTAAGCTTTTGTTTTCTAGAATCCTTTTGGCTTTAAACCTATGGTTTATGATTCATATGTTATTGACTTGACTTTGAATGATTTCTTTACCTTAGCCAAACATATTAACTAATAAACAACTGTGATTTCAGCATTCCACAATCATTTATGGCTATAAAATGGAACTCAGCATATGACAAATCATTATTCCAAATAAAGGCAGCAGAAACTCTTTCAATCTTTATTTCTGTAGAATCCCCACCATCATCAGCAGCATCATTTCAAGTATTTCTATAGCCATATTTAGAGAAAGGCTTTTTTTTTAACCAAAAATTATCCAGGGAAGCTTATTTTTACCATACATTAATGAGAAATATATATAAATAATATATTTTGTTTGTTATTATATTAGAAATTTAACTTGATTAAAATATAATGATTGAAAATGACAAGTTGTAAGAATAAACACATATTTATGTTCTCTCATATTTCTCTACCTTTTGGGGTTACAGTTGACTAACCCAGTTGTCATGCATTCTTATAACACATGATTATTATGCACATCATGCCATATATTATACACCATAGAAGTTTGAGAGTAGTCAAACTGAACTGTACCCTGTTCATAGAGACAAGTCATGACTTCAAATATTGCAACAATATTAAATTGTAGTTGAAGCTTCTAAACGCCTACTCAATTTTTGTACATAATTTCACTGCAGAGTATAAAATACTATTTACAGGAGAAGGGACTAGCAACCCATTCCAGAATTTTTGCCTGGGAAATCTTATGGACAGAGGAGCCTGGTGGGCTGTAGTCCATGGGGTTGCAAAGAATACTGGAGTGGGTTGCCAAGAATACTGGAGTGGGTTGCCATTTCCTTCTCCAGGAGATCTTCCCAACCCAGGGCTCAAACCCAGGTCTCCTGCATTGCAGGCAGATTTTTTTTTTCCACCTGAGCCACCAGGGAAGCCAAAAAGCATGAGACTTGACGGATCAATTAACACTTACTTACACTGGAGTGGGAGGAGTTTTCCAGGTGGAGCTAGTGGTAAAGAATCCACTTGCCAAGGCAGGAGACATAAGAGACACGGATTCAATCCCTGGGTTGGGAAGATCCCCTGGAGGAGGGCATGGCAACCCACTCCAGTATTCTTGCCTAGAGAATCCCATGGACAGAGGACCCTGATGGGCTACAGTCCATAGGGTTGCAAAGAGTTGGACACGACTGAAGCCACTGAGCACGCACACACCCACCAGGTAGTGGACAACATTTTGACAAACTCTAATACAGGGCAACTTTCAATTCTATTTGGTTTATTTCACCATGTGTATGCTGAGCACTCTTTTGTACTATGTGCTATACCTATATGAGACATGCTAAAGGTTTACTTAAGAAGACAGACAAGGAAATGGATGATATTTTCATATATGCAATTGCATAGGATTTACTTAAGAGTTCCCAAAGATGCAACCAAGTTCAAATAGGAGATCAGGGAAATTTTGCTATATAATATAATGACTGAACTGCATACATTAAAAATGAGTGGTGGCAATAAAACACAGGAAAGTTTTTCATAGAGAGAGAATTTCCTAAGGATTAGCGTGGCATAAATGTGTACTGGAGGAAACGGTTGAAGAGAGTAAGGACATAATGAACACTTCAGGGCTTCTCAAGGGTGACGTGCAAGGCAGGACATGAGAGAAGGTGGAACTGGAGAAAAAGAAAATACACTTTATGGAACCCAGGCTTTGGACCCAGGATATCCACTAAGAGGGAAAGCAATTTGTTTCTTTTGTGTGATTTGCTTCATTTATGAACATATGGGAATCAGGCATAAAATCATCCCATTTCATCGATGTCCAGTCTATTATGGAACACTCAGCTATTGTGCATCAACCTTTTCTTAATGGTCTTTAAACTCTTCTGATATTCCTGTCATTCCAAATTTCCCTTGATAACTATGCATAACTAGTCTTTAGTTTCTCAAGGACTGATCATCCATATTAAATGTTATTCCAGAATGTTGCTTCTCTCCCACAAACTGGGTCTTTCTCTTTGATATATTGCTATATTCATCAGATCAAGAGGATTAAAAGAACAGGTTATTCTGACTTTGGACAATTTCATTGCCTATAGGCAGATAGGAATTTTGAAAAAATATGGTGAGAAGATGTATGTTGAAAGTGACTAGAAAAAGAAATGTTGGTTGGGGGGGTTCTTTTCTATAATTTTCTTTTATACAGGCTCTTCCTCAGTCTATCCCTCATAATTACAAATAATTAAAATCACCGTGTTGTGAGGTTGGATTCCCTTTCTAACTTCCTTTCATGTGAACCTTAAGTAGCTGCCTATCTCTTTTAAAGCTGACTTTGCCCATGAATCCATCTACTCACTGTGAAAATAATTTGATCACTCTGAAGTGCTATTGATTTTTTACTTTATATCCTATTTCATTCTATCTGGGTAGGAAAACTGGATGTTACCCTTTCCAATTAATTAAGGTGTTTATCCTGAAGTTACATTACTTAAAGGTAAGAACTTAACTTTTACCACAGTATATGTTTGGAAACTGTGTCACAAAACAGATGATTTCTAAATAAAATCTACTTTTACATAGAAATAAATGAAAATCATACTGTTTATTTTTCTTCCATTTGTTTAAATATCTCTGTTTTTACTAGCCCTAGCTACTCAGAATAAGAGAAATCAAAAATAAATTTATCTTCCACTTTGTGAATTAACTTTGGACATATAAAATTTTAGAAGCAGCCTTTACAATCATTTAACCTCCTAGGGCAATGCTCTTTACTGAATAATATTAGTGTGAATGCCTACCATAAAAAAGAAATTAGCACATAAAAATACAATTGAATGCTACAATAGAGGCACTGTAATTTGTTACAAATTGAAGAATAATTAATTTGTTTTCTAATTTAGAATTTGAAACAATTTTTTTACTTGGTTTGGGATCCCTGCCATTTGAGATCACTGTTCAGGAAAGTTTTAACTACAGACTTCTTTTTCCTTATGTCAACGACAAATTGGCACTTGCCTATCAACTACAAATCGGCACTTGCCAAGAGCATTTGCCAGTGACTGAACAACAATGGTGTTTGCCATCTGCCTCTGTGGAGACTGAACTCTGTGCTGCTGCAGTTGACCTCCAACACCTCTTGAGGGATTTCAGGGTGGAGTGAGGCACTCTGTGCTCAAGGGACTCTGGTCAAACAGGTCTTTAGATAGTTAGATATCTTCAGAACTGATTTCGTGATTTCAATCCTTCCACCTCTTCATATCTAGAAAATCACTAAGTCCCCTCATGGTGACATCAGCTTCTCCTGACTAGCAGAAAACCTTTTGTATAGTAAGTGCTTGCATTGAACTCCCCCCTCCCCCAAATCTTATATAGTGACCTCCTCTGACTGCCCCTTTGGAGCCGTTTCTCAGAGCTATCTGAGGTCTGTCTCCTGGGCTGCAGTCCTCATTTTGTCCCAAATAAAACTTAACTAACAACTCTCAAGTTGTGCATCTTTTTTAGTCCACACTTACGTGAATATCCTTATCAAAAAAAGAGACTTCCAAAATGATTCTATAGACTTGAGAGCATTTTCAAGGTCCTAAAATAAGCAGTTAGTGTATTTAAACTTGATGTTTCTTAAAATGAAAACAAATTTTTAAAGAAAGGACAAGCCCAATACTTTCTCCCATTTTCTTCTACTAACTCAGGTAGTTTCTCCCCCCAAATTTTTTGATATCTGCATAATGAGCATTTGAAGTAAGCACCATCATCGTGTCATTCATCATTGCTATAGGACTATTTTAAGATACAGTTGTCACCAGCCTTAACATTTTATTATAGAAATGAAAGCTATATCAACAAGTACCCAATAACTTTTCAAAAGAAACCTCTAAATTGCATCCAAAGACTTGTGAAGTCTGGACTAAGAGGTACTGATTTGCCAGTATTTACTTGGGGTTGTGAATGCCAAATAGCGAATAAAAGGCATTGTCACTCGAGGTGTGAATGCTAATTGGTCAGGAAGTAATGAGAGATGCGGTGAAGTTTGAAGTTATAGGAAATGACTAAGTGTAAGTAGCAGTCTGGTAAGGTGCTGAAAGTCACTGGCTTAGAATTCACTATCCTCTGCCTCCACTGTTTCTTCTACAGAACTGCTTCAGACTCTCCAGCACAAGAATAAGTCATAAAAGCCAACAATTACTTGAGTTGTTTCCAAATTGTTTCAATTCTTATGCAAGGGCTAACCATTGCTGGGTCATTATTTAATTATGAAAACAATTCAGAATTCTTAAAAGGATACCAAAGTTTTATATCAACATATATAATGAATAATTTGACTTTGCATCCTCTGGGATTCTTGCATTTCTCTTACATTAAAGCTATTTTTTAATTTTGACTTCTCCACTGGACTCTGGATTTTCCAAAGCAGAGCTCATGTCAAGCTATAAGCGTCTCTACTCAGCATCCCCTCCAGTGCCTACATAAACAAGGTGCTCAAAAAATGTTTTCTTTTAAATTCCATTCTTTTCCACAGACATGATTCTTTCTATTCTATGGTTGCTTATTCCCTTCATTATTTTTTTTTTTTTGGTGTTATTTCCTCCTCCACCCAGAAGTTTGCATTGATAAAAGTTAAAAATAACAAAAACCCTACATGCTTTGTGTTTGCAAATAATCTCATGGATGGAGTTCACATCTTTGATCTATTTCTTTCCTTTGTTCACATCTGTTGTCCATTTTAATAGAAATTCTCTCTCAGGGCTTGAATTGCAACTTTTGATTCACCACCAGGCTTTTGTCTACTGGTCCCCAGCATGGGGTAGCAGACACCAGAGATTTTCATGGGAGGAAAAGATAGAGAATAAACCTCAACTAACCCTCTAAAGAATAAATTTAATATCTTGACCACCCTTTCCTTTGGAGTAGGGAGATATTCCTAGGGTAGGTCAAACACTCAGAACTGTGTTGAAAGGCTACATGGCACTTCATTCCTACTCAAGAACATGTAATGTTTAAACCAGAATTAAATGCTTGTGTTTAAAAAAAAAAAGGAAAAGAAAAAATGTTAAAAAGAAAACAAACCCTCTGGATTAAGACATTATTCATGATGGATTTGCTAAATGATTCCCAAAATTAGCTATTCACACTCAAACGTGACACCAGTATCATACCAAATCTTATGTGTGGTATGTATTTGTGTTTGCATGTGTGTTTGAAAACATGGGTTATGAAAGGAGAGGAATAGGTTAATTAGACATTCAAGCAAAACACTTGATTTGTGATTTTATAAAAAAAATAGCCACCTAACAGCTAAAACTGTATAAAGCTGTCTTATGAAGAGAGTCTCAGTGTGTACTCGCAAAAGCTATTTAGACTTGGTCCTCCCAGCTGCCAGGGTTACTATTTATTTGGAAGATTCTTGGTCAGTTGGATTTCTATCAGGTCCTTTGTATTTTAACAGAATATGAAGGAAATGGCAACCCGCTCCAGTGTTCTTGCCTGGAGAATCCCAGGGACGGGGGAGCCTGGTGGGCTGCCGTCTATGGGGTCGCAGAGAATCGGACACGACTGAAGCGACTTAGCAGCATGCTTATATAATTCTTTTTGATAATGTGTCCTTATTATTTTATTTCCAAAACAAGAAGAAATAACCCCAGAAGCCTTCATTAACCTCTGAGATTCTGTTTCTCATTCATCAGAGAATTAACTCTTTTGAATTACATTCCAATCCCTTCCTTCAGTACTAAGAGGCTGTTCTAGCCATGAGTGATGGGATAGAGGAGGGAAGAAGATATTTGTAAGCAAATAAGATGCAGTTTCAGAGGATTATTTTTCTTTGAAAGTTTCACGTTTGGAGTTTATGTCCAGAGAAGTCTAAGGGAAAAAGGGCCATCAGTTGCTCTGCTCTCCCAGAATAGCCCCTTGTCTTTTGAAGATTCCCTAGTGAGATAAACAGTCTTGTGTCTCTAACACAAAGTGAGATGGGAAGAGACCTCATTACCACTCAGTGGAAGAGAAGAGACAAATCGAGTCTCCTTAGTTTCTTCTCCACTAGCTCCCTTGACCCTTGACCCTCCTGGATAAGGACAAGTTGATCCCCTAATAGGACACACTTTGTTGACTCTAGCAGTTACTATTTCAAAACAGAATATTCTGTGTGTAAAGGTAAATTTTTCTTTCAAAAGACAATTGTGAAAAATGTGAGTAAATATAAATATTCCAGCTTCAAGTTTATGCATGCTGCTGCTGCTAAGTCGCTTCAGTCGTGTCCGACTCTGTGCGACACCAGAGACGACAGCCCACGAGGCTCCCCCATCCCTGGGATTCTCCAGGCAAGAACACTGGAGTGGGTTGCCATTTCCTTCTCCAATATGGTTTATGCATACGTTGGGTAAAACATGGCATTAGTGTGAACGTTTTTAAGGTTCATACTATGAACATATTAGTGTGACAGAACTAAAATTTTGCATAAATGAAAGTTCCTCTCACCTTGGCCACCTGTCTCACAAATGAGTGCCATCATTCATGGAACCACGAGGCAACTGGATTGAGAAAAACTCGTCTTCATTATCAGGAAATCAACTCAAAACAATTTTTAAAGTATTCAGCATAAATCATATTAATTTAGAAGATCCACTACAAAAAAATTAAAACATCAATTTATATATCACTTGTCTCTCTCTCTCTCTTTTTTTTTTTTTACTTTTTATCAGCCTAGAAATTGCCTAAACATGCATAGTTGCACCCAGGAATTTGTGAACCTTAATATACACAATTTAGTAATAATATCATGCAGTACATGTGTTTAGGTTTAAGTATAGCAATGGTATGTTTCTTCCAGCTGGTATGCATGAATACTTCAAAGTACTTGGCTTTTGACTGATGAAGATTCCACATCTTATTGATTTGGTTCCTAGAAAACTAGGGGATTTGCTATTTTCTACAAGCTAGTGGCATTTGAAAAACACATGTGTGGAAGACTTGCAAAATTTATATACACACGCACGTGGGGGCGCTTGTATTGATCTCATATGAGGAAGTAGAATCTCCAGGTTGTTTTCTTTTCCTGTGGAATAAGTCATATTATAAGTCTTTCATTTGCTGCCTCTAATATGGTAGTTCTCTAAAATAAGTTCTGTTAGTTTTTAAAACCAGATGGAAAATTGTGCTGGCTAGCTAAGACAGTGTCTTCTAGGGATACACACAAAAAATTACAGCAAGATACTTCCTTCAATTTTTTTTTTTTGAAAATTTTTAGAAAAACAAAAGAAACCATTTTTGAGAGATTGGAATTATTGTGTTTCTTTTCTTCTTGCAAAGGAAACAATAAAAGCTTGCCTAAGACAGGACTGCGTGGTTCTAAACTCTGGCTGCTGAAGGCCCATGGTGAGGTTTAAGCAGAGTTCAAGACTGAAATAAATGTTTAAACATAGGACAAGCACAATTTCTTTCACCACTGCAAAGCTCCATGTAGTAATCTGAATGTTGGAGTTCTTTTCTACATTTTTGGTTTCTGTTTTTATAAAAATAAAAACCCTCACTATAACGACAGGAATAATTCCTAAAGCTGCTGCTGCTACTGCTGCTAAGTCTCGTCAATTGTGTCCGACTCTGTGCGACCCCATAGACGGCAGCCCACCAGGCTCCACCGTCCCTGAGATTCTCCAGGCAACCCACTGGAGTGGGTTGCCATTTCCTTCTCCAATGCATGAAAGTGAAAAGTTGAAAGTGAAGTCGCTCAGTCGTGTCTGACTCTTTGCAACCCCATGGACTGTAGCCCACCAGGCTCCTCCGTTCATGGGATTTTCCAGGCAAAAGTACTGGAGTGGGGTGCCATTGCCTTCTCCAAATTCCTAAAGCTGCTAATGTGTATTTCAGAGTCAGCACAGATTAGTCTTATTGACACTGTTTCCTTCACTGTGTGTGTTTCTACCCTCTACTCTAAATTGGCAGTCAATTTTTTTTAAATCTCTCAACATACAGAATAGAAGTTTTATCATCAAACAATTTACTACTTGCTTTTAAAGGCATAATTTTACAATACAAGATAGATTCTCAACTAAGAAGGTAAAGATTTCCCTTCTAGAGGTCAGGCCATTGAGTTAACCATGTCTTTTGACCCTAACTTTCCAGTCTGTGTTTTGATTCACAGTAGCTCCATAGATATACCCATTCATGTCTCTAATGGATTAGTATCCACTTTTGTTGCAAATCATTTTGATATCTATAGCATTAATAACAATAATAGCCAACAATCACTGAGAGCTTATAGTGTATTAGATGTTTTTCTGTATTTTATATGAATTTATGTGTTATTTGAGTTGGGTACTCTCATCATATACATGAAGAAACCGAGGCACAAACGCTTTAGTGAAGTCACTTAAGTCACCAAGTGGGCAAGTGGCTGAGCCAGAATTCTAATCTAGAAAGTCTAACTTCAGAGCTATAATGTTTAACTGAGACCTATGAACATGGACAGATCTACTGATCTTATCATTATCTGATCACTAGGTGCACCTGGCCTTGTTAAATGCTGGAAGAGCCCATTAATGCCACCCCTGTGCAATGGCTGATGCACAATGCTTATGGGAGGATGCTATTTATTTTTCACATAGGTCAAATACAGAGGTCTGAGAGTCAAGGATTAGAAATATAGGTGGCTCTTTTTACACCTGGAAATGTGGCTTCAGGAAAAAAAATTGACAATCCCAAGATAACAGGCTCTGATAGATTAGGACTGAGCTAATATAGTAAACTAATAGCCACATGTGGTTATTTAAATTTATTTTAGTTAAAGTCAAATAAAATTAAAAATTTAGATCTCCAGACACACTAGCCACATCTCAAGTGCTCAATAACTACACCTGACTAGTGTCTACTTGTTGAACAGTGACGACATACTGTCACTCTGCTGGGGACTTCTAGTCGATAGCACTAGCTTAGCATCTAAAAGTAAGAGAAGACTGAGTCTGACGCTGAAGGCTAAAACAAGTGTCCAGAGATGGCTGTGCCGGGGACAACTTCCTAAGCAGACCCCAACTGTAGCTGGGCCTGAACTGTTTCTTCCAGTTTAACCTCACAGGTCACTGTTACCTAAGCCTGATTCTGAGAGCCACCTGATTTCTCTCTGACAAAGTTCTTTCCTGTTTAAGTCACCCACAGTTGCATTCTGTTGATTCCAACAAGAACCTTTCCTGATAGAAGGTCCTTTACTTAACATTTCATAAAACTGAAAAACTCACACTTTAGGAAATGACTGATGTTGGATTGTTACATATTAACATAATTGTACTTGAATCTCACAGGATAATTACCTAGGGAAAAAAGCAGGTGTGAGGACAGAATAATGTAGATCTGAGAGTGGTGTGAAAGGTTAATTTTTTCTCTCTTGGCCTAGTGACTGGGGCACCCGAGGACGCTCCAACTGGTGGAGATGAATTGATCTGGCCAGGAGGAAGAAAGCCAGGGGCTACATAGGGTGTGTTTTGTGAGACTTTTATGGCCTACAGGCTCAAGGGTAAGTATATCTAATGGCAAATAATTCCAAATTGTTGATAAATCTTCATGAAAATGACAGCCTGTGCTGTAGAGAACTACATGAAGATTTTGTTCTGTACTCAGGTTGGATGGCCAAAGGAAAAATGGGAGTTCCAAAGTAGTGATCATTAGTAACAGACAGCTGGGCCTGAATGAGTGGATACTTTATAAGGACCATCTGGGTTTAAGCCAGTAATGTAGCACATTGATTAAAGGGGCAGAGTTAAGAACTAGACTGGATCTGTATGAGAACATATGTGAAACAACACCATTGTGGGTGGGGGGCAATGAAAAATATACCCAAGTTTTCTAAAAAGACTCGGACTCTTACAAAGTCCCATAGATACTCAAGGTAATCATAATTTGGGTTTTAATAGAAACATAACCTTACAAATATTCAGAGACTGAAGAGGCAAATGACACTTGGATTGTATATAGAAGACTTGATACCAGATATTCAACAGTAGAATGGACTTGTATAGAAATAAGGTACTTGTTATGGGAAAGACTCAGCTAGAGATGAGACAAGCAACTGTCAGCCAGGCTGTGGAAAAGATTTCTGTGCAGGTGGAATTTCAAAAGCTTCCTCTCACCCAAGACTTTTTGAACCTCCAGTTCTAACAGAATAGCCTTTACAAACTAATGTGATTTCAGATTTCGAGATAGCAAGTTTTTCCTAAAAACACAGAGAAAAACAAGAATATCCATTAAAATACTTGGAATTTAGGGGCTGGACTCTCCAGTTTAACTCACTTCATGCCTGGCTCTTTCCATTTATTTTTCTGTTTCCTTTTGCAGAAGCACAGTAAACTGTGATTTTGAGTAGTGTGAAAGCTATTAAAATGCCTTAGAAGAAAGGTAAATGATTCTTAACACTATTAGAACTTTAATCAGAATTGAGTGAACAAATCTTGAGAAATACTAACCCTATTTGCTATAAAGATTAAAACACGGCTCTATAGAAAAATAATCATATAAATCATTCTGATTTCTACAGTGTTCAGCATATTTACATTTCCAAGAACATTTCAGTCAGAGACTGAACAACTCAGGGAAAGAGAATTATGGCTGGGCTTCCCAGGACACTCACATGTGCAACCAACTCTGTGGACATGCTTGGAATCTGTTCCTGGCCTGGGATCAGATATATACATAAACTTCTCATAAACTCAGACCATATTTCCAGCCTATCTGTTTCCAAGAGTAATTCTTCACAAATGCTGGAAGGCTGCTTGATGTTTTACTTATTTATTAATGACCCACATAATCTGTAATTTTTCATGCGTTAGGAGACGTTAGGTCTACCTTAATCTCTGTCTATTTTACCTTTCACATTTGGTTTTTCTTTTAAGCCATCTCCCAGCATCAATTATAATGAGATATCAAATGAGCACTTAAATTTTACCAATGTTTTTTCACAAATTCATTCAGCAAACATAAAAAGCCCACACACCAATAATTTGCCTTACGATGTTACCACCATGTGACATTGCTTGCACTGTTATACACGTTCCTCTTTCTAATTGCATGTGTTCTTTTTTCTTGTGAGTTTTGTACTTCGTCTCCACAAGTAGACTATGAACTCTTGGTGGGCAAGGTTAATATTCTGTATATGGTCTAATAATGTCTGAAACATACTAGATATGAAATAATATTTCCCAATTTTATTTTAAACTGTGAATTATTTTATATAAAACATAGCAAAAGTCAATGAAAGAAAAGCATCAGTGAGTCAATGTTATTTGACTGAATTTGCATGAATTTGCATGAATTAACTTATTCAATCCTTACAACAGCCCTTTGATATAAATAGGTATTCTTGTTGTTATTATTTCTCCTTTACTTATGAGAAAACTGAGACACACAATGTTGAGTAATTGGCCCAGGGTCACAAAATAAGCAAGTGAAGTTAAATTTGAACTCAGAGCACCTAGCTCCTGAGCCTAGCTCAGTCGTGTCCGACTCTTTGCGACCCTATGAATCACAGCACGCCAGGCCTCCCTGTCCATCACCAACTCCCGGAGTTCACTGAGACTCACGTCCATCGAGTCAGTGATGCCATCCCTTCATCTCATCCTCTGTCATCCCCTTTTCCTCCTGCCTCCAATCCCTCCCAGCATTAGAGTCTTTTCCAATGAGTCAGCTCTTCACTCAGCCACAAATATGTGCTGATGTATGGCAAAACCAATACAATATTGTAAAGTAATTAACCTCCAATTAAAATAAATAAATTTATATTAAAAAAAATAAAAATAAAATAAAACAAAAAATTAAAAAAAAAACAAAGATGGAAAACAAGTTGAAAGACCTGGAAAATGTTGGGTTTTTTCTCTATGTTTTCTAAAAATTTTTTATCTGGAAGATCAGATAGTCAAAGGTGGCAAAGAATTTGAATAAGTTTCTTCCTCTTTAGCATGGCCACCAAACAAGCACCCTCCACCTGTATATGCACTGCAATCCATGGGGTCACAAAGAGTTGGACACAACTTAGCAACTGAACAACAATCCTTGCACATAAGCAGACAGCATTAAACGGAGGCGGCATTGGTGGCTCAGTGATAACGAATCTGCCTGCAACGCAGGAGATGCAGAGACATGGGTTTGGTCCCTGTGTTGAGAAGATCTCCTAGAGAAGGAAATGGCAACCCATTCCAGTATTCTTGCCTGGGAAATCCCATGGACCGAGGAGACTGGTGGGCTACAGTCCATGGGGTCCCAAAAGAGTCAGACATGACTGAGCCACTAAACAACAAAAAGGCAGTGATAAAATATAGGCTATAAGCTCTCTTCACTATACCCAAGAGAACATAGCTCCATATCCCACAAAATTAAGGATAAACTCACCTTTAATGTTTCTACCTGGCGGTTATTCAGTTATAAACATCCTACCTCAAAATCTTAGGGTCTCCTTATGTTTCTGCCTTACTCTGAGATAAAAATGACACCAAGATTATAAGTCAGTCCAATTCCTCTTCCATACATATGTCTTTGAATATTTGAGACATGCTCACCCTGTCACTCATTCTTTCCACCACACTTAAAATGATCCCTACAGAGACAATTTCTATCACAATTTCACACACTCTTGTCTTTGGGGGGAACTGGTTCTGCTCCCTCATCCTATTAGATGTGTTCTGAATAGCAGTTGTCAATTTCTCGCTTGACCTTACTCCATGGCCAAAGTATTTAACTAAAAGTACTATAACACTTAAAAGGTAATTGGTTGCAAGTAATTAAAACTGTTTAACAGTAGCTTAAGCAAACAAGGATTTGTTTTTCTGACCTAATAATAATGCTGGAGGTAGAAAGTTGCTCACATTAGTTTTAATGGCTAAAAAAACTTGGGTCTATGCTTTTGTAATTCTCTTGGCATTTCCCACATGCAGGTTAACTCATGGTCACCAGTTGGCTCCTGAAACTCAAATTATATATGTGTTCTAAAGTCAAGGAAAAAAAAAAAAAGCAGGAGGAGGAAAGAGGGCCCCAGTTAATTCCAATCATTTTTATCAAGAAAGTAAATGGATTTCCAGAAACTTAAGCAGCGTACTTTCCTGGAAATCTCATTGGAATGAAGTAGGTTTCAAGGATATCTTCAGTTGCAAAATACACACATGCAAACATAAAAATTGAAGAAAATATAGAATAAAATTGTAATGCTTGGCTTAAACTAATCATGATAAATTGCACGGTGCTGGACACACTACATCCCAAAACAAACTCAGGGTTCTGTTCTCAATAAGAAGTAGGCATTAGATAGGCAGGTAAGCTCCAAGCCTGTCAAAATACCCCATCACATGCCCGAGTGATTTGTCCATAGATGAGCACATGACCCAACTAGCCAACTTTGCCTTTATACAAGATTATTGAAACTCCCTGAAGAGAGCCGCTTGTAGTCACAAATCAAGCCTAATAAAGAATTTCACATGAGAGAAGGAAGCTGATACAGGAAAAACTAAAGACAAGAGATAGAAAAAGAAAATCCAAATAGTGCTCAGGTCATTGATTCTTACAGTCATTTTTAAAGCCTATTTTACATCTTCACTTGGTTATAGGATCCAATCAACTTTCTATTTTGCTCAAACTAGATCAATTTAGATTTCTATCCTTTGCAACCAAAAGCTCATAACTAACCTATTGCTTAAAATATTTCCCTGCTTCCAGCTTCTTCTGACTTGTCCATGCAGCACTGAGTCCTTAAAGTTGTTTTCTTAAACACAAATCCAGTGATGCCACCAAGTGATCACCAATCAGTGAGGCTTTCCCCATCACCTGTAAGATTAAGTTCAAATAATTTAGTATATTAAAATGTAAATTGGTGCATCCACTATGAAAAACAGTGTGGAGGTTCCTTAAAAAACCAAAAATAGAGTTGCCATATGATCCAACAATCCCACTCCTGGGCATATATCTAGAGAAAATCATAATTTGAAAATATACATGCACACCAATGCTCATTATAGCACTATTTACAATAGCCAACCCATGGAAACAACCTAAATATCCATGATGAATGAATGGAAAAAGAAGATGTGGTATATGTATCCAATGGAATACTACTTAGCCATAAAAAAGAGTAAAATAATGCCATTTATAGCAACATGGATGAACCTAGAGATTATCATACTAAATGAAGTCAGACAGAAAACGACAAATGCCATAGAATAACATATATATATGGAATCTAAAATATGATGCAAATGAACTTATTTACAAACAGAAATAGACTCACAGGCACAGAAAATAAATTTGTAGTTAACAAAGGGAAGAGAGGATGGAAAAGGGATAAATTAGGAGTTGGGATTAACAGATACAACTTCTATATATAAAATAAACAGTAAGGTTCTATTGTCTAGCACAGGACACTATACTCAATATCCTATAATAAATCATACCAGAAAGGAATGTGAAAGAGAATATATATATGACTGAAAAAAAGCCATTCATAACTTGGCTCATACACAAATCCAAGCTTTCATCATATAAAACTTTTAATACTCCTAAACCATGCCATGCATTTCCATGCCATGATCTCCTTAATACAGGATGTTCTTCCCCATGTTGTCCAACTAGATAACTTCAATTCCTCAGAATCCAGCTCAGCACAACCTGCTGAGCTTCCCCTGACCCATACAGGTACACTCACACCTAAACATATATATGCACACCACAAGTAAAATGTCTCAGCCATGTCACTTTCTCAGCTCCAACTGTACTTTTACATACCTTTATCACAACATGGATCAAATCATAGTATCAAATCCTAGCTCAGTATGAGTTCCACAAAGTCAGGGACTGGGAAAATTTAGTGAATGTTTGTTTAATTGATATAAGGTGAAATTTTTGCACAAGTGGAGGAAATCATCTGAAGTTTTCTGCTGTTTGTCTTATTTTCAATTTAATTCCTTAGTGCTTTTTTTCTTGATTTCCTATTGTAGTCAGTTCCCATCTTATAATAATGTTACTGACATTTTATAATTTAAAAATATATCTATGCATAATGTGTCTATGTGTAATAAACCTGGCATTGTGTTTAGCTCAGCTTGGCAGGTATAAAATATTTTGATAATTTGTTTCTATAATTGGAAGCTATCCTCCCATATTTATGTATACTTTAATAATCAATTCTATATTTCTACAAAATGTTTCAATAATACATTGAACAAGACAAAAGTTAGAGTTGTGTGGGACCCTCAATAAGATCCTTATATAAAGCCAATATTGATCCACTGACCAATAGCCTTTAAACCTAGTTCTCTTTCCTAATGATTAAAAAAAATTTTTTTAATTGAGGTATAACTGATGAGTCTAGTTCTTTATCTCACTGTGAGTTCATCATCTAAGTAGAGCTTCATCCAAGCCACAGTTATTAACCTTGCTCTCAAGCATTCATTAATTTTGGAATGAGATTGAAAATACATAAGTAAATACGCCAATTTAAGAGATGAAGAAATTTAGCTTCAGAACAGCCACATACTTGTGAAAGTTCATGGAACTGATAAGTGGGAGTCAGGTCAGTTTTCTGACTCCAAATCCAATGATTGTTTCATTGCAAAACAATCTCAACTGAGACTCTATCAAATGTCCTACTAAAATGAAACACTGTACTTATAATATTTTTCTTATCTACCACTCAACAAAGCTGATTTAAATAGGAAATGGTGTTTCTTTGGTACGATTTGTTTTCAGTGAATCTGCGGAATTTCTGAGCTAGCACGGCTTCTTTTTCTAGATGTTTCCCAACCATCTGTTAATAATCTAGTTTAACTCTAAATGTGTCTTCTGGTTATCCAAGATGCCTCTAGTCAGTGTTTGCTCAACTCCTTATAATCCCAGAAACTTTTGTAAACTTTTTTGCTCAAGAGCTATATAATCCAAGGAGGCTCAACATTACTACAGAAACATCAGCAAGTGAGCTTAACACCAACTGTAACTCACTTTTTAAAATCTAGGAATAGTCCTTCCGAAGTTATTGACATGAACAGTTTTAGCATTCCTACATCAAAAGGGACTTACAGACAAAATCTATTTGGAATAGAAGTACTACCCTTCTTGTCTTGAATTTGCATGCAGAGCAAGCTCTCTGTTTTGATTCAGAGTCTTATGTATTTGGTATATTTGGAGGGCTTATGGAGACTGGGGTAGGACCAGTCCTTTGCCACTGGATCCTGGCCAGTTCCTTCATACGCCCAAATTCCTCTCATCTAAGTGACATGCTTGCTCTGTAGTCAACAAGCCCAACAACTGAACAGAAGCCTGCTAATTGTCCAGACCACTCATGCCTGGCTGCCAGTTGGCATCTCCCCATGGCACAGTAGCACACTGCTCAGTGAGCAAAGTCACTGTAGACCAACCTGAGACACTTCCATCCCCCAAGGGGAGCACAGCAGAGGGACTCAAAGACTTTGCCAACCAGAAGTCTGAAGACTTCATTTCTCCAGGGAGAAGCAGCCTGCTAGGCAAGCCAATAAAATCGCAACCAAGAAATCCAGACTATAAAATAGTTCTTTGTAAAATTCACACTCTGATGGAGGTAAACAACTATCCTTAAATCTTCTCATTTTGATTGCAGTCGAGCAAAGAGGAGGAGGAGGAGGAAATGGAGGGGAAGAAGTGGAAGAAGAGGAGAAAGAAGCTTTACAAGGCAGACTGAGAAACTTAAGTTTCCAATTGAGAAATTCCTTGGAAAACAAGTGGTATGTCTAACCCTGGTACATATTATACCTGCTGTCTGAGTTTGCCTATATGTCTATAAACCACGTAATTGTGCATTTTATAGACACACACACACAATTTTGGTTTAGCAAGGAAAACAACACAAATCCAGGAACTCTGTTTCTCAGCTGTCAGAGAATTGGGGCAAAAAACAATTACTGCTCAGACTAGACCAGCGTTCTATGTTTATAAGCTAAAGGGCATTTCCTTCATCTGATACTGTCATGGCCAACTCTGGGGGCAATACGTCCCTAGTATGGCTCTGTATGCCCATTCCTAATGAGATCAATTCCATTTTTTTTGGTAAATTTTGGATTTTTTCCACTTAAAAAGGAATATAGACACAAACGATGACTCTAATATGTGACAGTAAAGAACTAGGAAGGAGGAAAACTCAATTTCATGGTTTTGTCTGGTTTTGATGAAGTTAAGATGAAGTGGGGAGACTATGGTTTCATCTTTTCTATGCAAGTCTTTGGCATAGAAGTCTTGGAAGCCAGTCTCCTTCTGCCTTAAAAACAGTCTCTCAAACACCAATGTAGAAGTGCCCCTCAATTTTTTTTTTCATAACCTATGAGTAATCCTAAATATGACTTTTAGAACACAATTTTAAAACTCAATAAAAATAATCAGCCATTTTCAAACTTTTTCAGGACTTAGAAATGATGTTATTTAATTAAATTGATTGGTCCCATGACAGTAACAGTGTATCAATCAATATTTATGTGTTTCTAACAGGTTTATGGAGAAGGCAATGGCACCCCACTCCAGTACTCTTGCCTGGAAAATCCCTTGGACGGAGGAGCCTGGTAGGCTGCAGTCCATGGGGTCGCTAAGAGTCGGACACAACTAATCGACTTCACTTTCACTTTTCACTTTCATGCATTGGGGAAGAAAATGGGAACACACTCCAGTGTTCTTGCCTGGAGAATCCCAGGGACAGGGGAGCCTGGTGGGCTGCCATCTATGGGGTTGCACAGAGTCAGACACTACTGAAGCGATTTAGCAGCAGCAGCAGCAGCAGCAACAACAGGTTTATAAGTTAATTATTTTAACTTTTTATTAGTTTTTCTTCAAATTCCGAAGTTGATATAGTAAAAGATTATTGAACTCAGAGGCATATATGTTAGGTTAAAATTTCCTGGATAGTTGCCAACAAGAATGTTATTTGCCTGTATTGAAGTGAAACTATATCCCTAATGTTAAGTCCTGACTTCTTTCAGAGGCAGGGAGAGGTGGGGGTTTCCTTAATGTGGAAACTAAAGGATTAGCATCAGGAGCTTAGAGAAGACTTTCAATTCTCAAGATATCCTTTTTTGTCTACCCTGTAGGTTTGCCCACAGAGTTAAACACTTGGAAAAACATTTTTGCAAAGAAAAATGTGACACGATTGTTCATGGGAAATCTTAACTCCACCCAGGAAAAGATAAATGGTACTCAAGAACTACTCTTTAAGAGTGAGGTGTTTATTGAAATAAGGGAGGCTAATTGTCAAAAATGATGAGAAACAAATGTGAAAAGCCCCATGTTTGGAACTCTGGCTACATGGAGCGTTTAAATAAGCATATGCTGTATTTCAAAAGAAGAGGCATAGTTTCAGACATTGCCATTTTTTGGAAAAAATGTCCAGCATAAGAATGAAAAAAGATTTAAAAACATGGCTGCCAAAGAACAAGAAACAAGGAACATGGCTGCCAAAGTTATCTTCTCTGAAACACTGGAGCTCCATTTTGATATCAGTTTGGCTTTTTTATAATATTCAGTGACATCACAGACCAGTCTAGCTGGAGACGTGCTAAAGGGGCTGATATGTGAAAACTGCTAGAGATAGAATTCTCTATGGATATGAGCTGTTTAGCTCTGCTTATCCAAGTTCTTGATCTTTCCAAGAATCTATTAATTTCCAGAGCACCCTAAAATAGTTTCGTAAACCTGGCACTATTGACATTTTGCAAGGTTAGTTCTTTGCTCAGAGAAGGACTATCTTGTACACTGTGGGATTTTAGCAGCAATTGCGGCCTCTGTATCCATGCCAATAGCAGCTCCCACCCACTTGTGAGGACCAAAAATGTCTCCAGGCATTTCCATATATTCATGGGTAAGGGGATGGGGATTCGAAATAATTGCCCCTAGCTGAGATCCACTGTTTTGGAGGATAAAACATTAATTTAGGGTTCTCAGAGAAATTGTGCATTATATATTTGCAAATGTATTCAACAAGGGTGCAAACTCCATTAGTCCAGGAAAACATAAACCTGGCCCCCACTAAAAAAGGCAGTAAGTTCATGATTCTCCAGTTTCCTTCAGGTGTTTAGAGCTATGTGTGGTACTTCCACAGATTTTGGTCCTGACTCCATCATTTGTTACTGATTTGACCAAGGGCTTGTTATCTGACCTCTCTAAGCCTCAGTTTTTCTCATCACAAAATGGGGACAATACCTGCCTGAGAGTTTGTTATAATGATCAAAGAAAACCACCTATCTTAGTATCCATGCTTGGAAATTCCCTCATAAATCATCATTTGTTATTATATGGCACAATTCATATTCAGCTTCAATGAGGTAGATATATAATCCCCTTTTTATAAAACCACAAATTCAATCAGGACTGACAGATCTCATTAATGGGAACAAGTTTAATAATCATACAGTGGGACTTACAAATAACTAGAGCTCTCTCCAGCTTTCATTTTGACTTGCCTTTAGTTTCCTTCCTGTTGGATGCACATGAGTCACTGGTTTCTGAGCCATCAGCCCAGTTTTTGTTTTTAGTGGGAGTGCCCGGGAAAATAGTCAACATCAACTTAACTGCAGTTTGACAAACCACAGGGGTGTTTCAGTAAACATGTAGCATGCTGAGCTGTGTGCCCTTAGGAATCGGTGAATGCTGACCAAGAACATCCTCTTTGGGGGCCCACCCTGTCACCGTAACACAGTTCAAACAATCCCCCGAAATCATGGAGGGATTCGGATTGTTCAAAGCTTAACATCAACCAGAAAATCCACCAGCCACATGAGAGCATGAGGAGGGCTCTCACAGTGGGCAAGAGCGGACAATGCTTCAAGCGACAAGAAGAAACAGGCCCATCTGGGTGTCTCCCGCTCATTTCTGCTAAAGTTTCCCCAAAGACCATGCTGCTCAGGATTGTGAAAGGGGACCAATGACTTCTTTGAGAAACAAAATATTTTTTACAAAAGCTTCCCGGAGGGATTAGGATGTTTACAACACTTGGAGAACAGCCAAGTGGGAGTAAATTCCAGCACAGCATGGAGAAGTGATCAAGTTTACAACCTGTGGGCTGGATCAAGGGCGAGAGTGCCAAATATCTCCCCCAGAGTGGCATTAGCTGGAGAGATCCCACTTCGGGGGGATTTTATAAGGAGGGGAAGATGACTGCTCATTGACAATCATGTCCATTTGGGGGAATCTCAGCTTCCCACAGCTGTGCGAGCTCAGGAAGGCCTCAGCTGAGGAAAAGATGGAGTCTTCAGCTTGGAGCACCAGTGAAGCCAAAGAGGTGGCAGCTGCCCCTCTTCCCTGCTAGGCTCATCTTCAGCAGCGAGGTGCCTACTCATTTGTACTGGCAAGACCCTGCCAGGACCAAGACACAGAAGGACAACTCACGTTAGCATGGGACAATGACACATGTATCCATTAAATGAGGAAGAGTTGAATCAGCCAAAGAAGACCCTCAGTCAAAGGGGAACGTGCCAATACAAACTCTGACATCATAGCAGTGGGAATGTGGGGTGAGCATTTCTCCAAAGAAGGGGATAGCTGTTCCTGTTCTGAGCTTGCAAAGCTAGAGATGGCTACTCAGAGATTCAGTCACTTCCCACAGATAACCTTGATGTGGAGCAGTGTCAATGCTTTAAATCAAGCCCACTGGCTGCTTTTGTAAATACTGTTCATTGGATACAGGCAGACCCATTCATTTATGTGTAATCTGTGGCTGTTTTTCCCCCTGCGATGGCAGAGTTAAATAGTTGTTGTAAAGACTGTAGGAGCCTGCAAAGCCTTTATCTACTATCTGGCTCTTTGTAGAAAAAATAGGCTGACTCCTGCTTTAAATAATTTTCTCAGGGAATATCTAGAGTTAAAATATGGCTGAAGTAAAACCAAAATGGTTACAGGTTTGACAAACCTTTCCCCTTCCTATATTTCTATGTATTTATTCCTGTACTTACTGTGAGATACTTCACTGTTTATACCTCCTCTTTTTAAAAGCTAAAACGTATGAGGCAATGTATTTATGCTTTAAACTTGCCATGTAGATTTGATAATTTATAATAAACAAATAACTAGGCTCCCATTATGCTGATTGTTCAAGAATCACATATATCCCAACTTCAACTGTTTTTTAAATAAGCAACTAATTTCAGATTACAAACAGATAAGAAAGATCCTTTCATATATTTAAATCTCTTGCAAAGTCTCTAAAGTTTGAACAAGATTTGACAAAAGTAAATGCCTACACTCTTGCTAATTTAATTATTACTAGTTAAAATAATTGTATTTTCCCCAGGCTTGCCTTAGATGCCCCTGGGACTTGTCTATAACTCAAGATTTCAAAAAAGACTGATGCTAAAGGCTCTATGAGGGATTTCCTCCTAGTCTTCATGTTCTCTCCATAATTGCTAAAATTGCCTCATAATCGAACTGGATTGTTATTAATAGTTCATGAGAAGGCTCTTGTGGGTTTCCTAATGAGCAACATAGTCCATGCCATATTTCCTCTGATGTTTCCTCATAGTCTATGAGTTAATGACAAAATGATCGGAAGTAAAAAATAAAACAGGAAGAACATTCTACAGTTTTTTGTCTCTAGGAACTTTCTTGATGCTAAAGTTCACATTGCTAATGATTTTTCAACAATGGTAAAATTTAACTTAAAAAAAAAAAAGAATTTATTTTATTTCAAAACAGTCAAGCAACCAAACAAAACCACTTACTTTGGGTCTGCTATATTCAAGCAAAGCACTACTTTGGGCACTGGTGGCTCTAAGAATATCTGAGATAATATCACTCTTCAAAATACTGCCAATCTAGGGAAAGATAATCAGACACATCTCAGTTCACACTTTGAAAACTAAGTTTTTGTGGAGGAAAAGCAAAATGCAACGGGAACATAGTATAAAGAACAATTAATTCCAAAGGAGAAGAGGGCAAGGTGCCTAGAAAATACTTCATAGAGAACATGCATTGCCATTCAGTCTTACAGCTTCTCATGGGTGTGAAAGGGTGGGATGGAGGGCTCAGGTTCACTGCAGTTTGTGGAGAGAAAATGTTATGAACAAAGGCAAAGAGGCGTGCGAGTCTGTTTTGATCACTTACTATACTGCCTTGATATTATTTATTCATGGGCCTGCTTTTCCCCACCAGACTTTCAGTTCTTAGGAAGGAGCTATATCTTCATCACTGTACCACCAGAGCTTCACATCATAGTGTGTCTTGAGTTCAGCAATGAATCAATCATGTGATGCAATTCATGACTCAACTTATTTCAGGTGCAAGTCAAAATTTCCAAATTCAAGCTTTTAAAAAACTATAAATTTTAACCCCAGCCTAAATCTTACTGGTTTACCAGGTAAACCTCTTAGATCCTCAGTTTCCTAAGCTGCAGTTGGAAATTGGGGGATGGTCAAGGGCATGGCAGGGGAAAATTAACAATATATCACAGGGATTGGGATGAAATGAGATAATACATATCAAGCACCTACCTAACTTCATGCTGGACCCAGGAGATAATTAAATTGGCTTCATTTCTTTTCTTTTAAAATAAAAAAAAAAAATAATAATAATAGTGCTTTCCACATGCTCTACACTAGTATAGACATTTCTAAAACTATGTTCCAAGGACTCACTTCCCCTGTGAGTTCTTCTAGAAGTGTTTCATAGTTGAATGCGTTTAGGGAATTCTCTCTAAAATGTTCCCCTCCTGGAGAGTTACAGGGCACATCAGCAAGGCTAGAAAATGTCCAACAATAAACAAGTCTGTTTAGCTGTATTTATGCTCCTCAAACTTATTTGACCACAGACTTTCTCCATGATACTACCACCCACCAAGACAGAGTTGATGAACTCAGATCTAAAGAGGACATTCTGGGCTCATCACTTTCACTCTACCACCCACCCTGCAAATATTCTTGTCCTTATTCACATCTGATTACATAAGTAATGATAGCACAATGGTTGTTTTTTGTTGTTGCTGTTGTTTTGTTTTCTGGTTCTGAATAGCTGTTTTACTAAGTTATGTGTCCTGCTCTAAGTGCAGATTAAATATTCCACCTTCCATTAATATTGAGCACTTTTTTAAATGAAAGCAAAATAATCAAGAGCCATGTTATTTAAGGTTTAACTTTTAGTTTTATCTTAAATCTGTACTGTTTGGGCTTATATTTTTATTTTTAACACAGAGATTGTTCCAGAAACATCTCCTTAATGGCTCATACCACCTATGGCTACCTGAGCTCCTCATTGCTGCCGCCAGGACTGAAAAGGACCAAACACTGCTATCATTTGTCACTCAACACTAGCTAATGTGTCCATGTGGGATTCAGCCTTCTTTCAACACAGTTTCACTTTTTACTTATTTTACTTTCACTATTATCCATGAATCCCAGCCTGAGGGCATTTTCATATTGCAAAGAATATCATATGTAATAATGATGCCTCTTCTCTCACATTGTGAAACCAGTAAAATAGAAGTAACTCTTTCATAAGTTCAGAAATCTAGTTCAAAAAAAAAATACCAGAAAGTTTTTATAGAAAGTATTAAGAAGCACTAGTAGATTATCATAAAATATATAATTTTTTTAAATTAATGTTTACCTTTCCATTCTCCATATTAACATCCCACACCAGATTCTAAGTTCCCTGGGAGCTGAAATAATTTCCAACTTATCTTTTTACCTCCAGGGCTTAGTGTAGTGTTTTGGATATAGTACATTCTCAAATATTATTTATTGAACTGAGCTGAATTAATCTTTTTAAAGAATTAATTTTTTAAAAGATTTAAGTTTTTAAATTTCTTTTTAAAGAGTGAAGAATTCAGTGGAAGTTGTTTCCAGGGACACCTAGGTCTCTGAAGAGTAATGAACTCTAATTTCACTTTTGTTGTTCAGTCGCTAAGTCATGTCCGATTCTTGGCGACCCCATGAACTGCGGCATGCCAGGCTTTCCTGTCCTTCACTATCTCCCAGAGTTTGCTCAAACTCATGTCCATTGAGCCAGTGATGCCATCCAATCATCTCATCCTCTGTGCTCCCTTCTCCTCCTGCCTTCAGTCTTTCCCAGCCTTAGGGTCTAATTTCACACCGACTTGCTAAGTCTTCACATGAATATGATCTGAATAAATCAGTAGGGGAAAAAAATATGGCCCAAATGTCCTGAAACTCAAACCATTCTTGATACTTAGAGACTCAAGGAAAAAGAAAATGTATATGCCTTTTGCTTTAGAAATTCTTTTAGTTTGATAAATAATATCTCAATTATCCAGAATTAATAACTGGGTATTATCTTGCTTTTCTCAACTTTCAGGAGAAAAGGGTAAAAAGGAGAGAAGGGAAGAGAAAAGAGAGGGTGAGATAGATCAAAAGACAAGAAGGAAGGGAGGGAGAAAAGGTGGGAAGAAGGATGGATGGAAGGAAGGGAGAGAGGGAGATTGGGAGGAGGGAAGATGCTGTTATCAAGTTTTGCTGTTTATTTCAAAAATAACTTTGACAGTTTGTTCAACAGTGAGTCTAAATTAAATTGAATTCCTCTATATCAATTTTTTCAACGTTGAGTATTATACAATCAAAAGGGAAATTTTTGATCATTAACTTATCTTTACCATCAATCCATTATTGGTAAAATGCAACAGTAAATCCCAAAATATAATAATGTAAAAAAAATAAAATTTCACTGAATTTTAAAAATATTTTTCTTATATTTGCTTCTGTATTTACTAATATTGAACATTTACAAGCTGCCTCAAGAAGATCAAACCAGTCAATCCTAACGGTAATCAATCCTGAATACTCATTGGAAGGACTGATGATGAAGCTGAAGCTCCAACACATTGGCTACCTGATGCGAAAAGCCGACTCATTGGAAAAGACCCTGATGCTGGAAAGATTGAAGGCAAAAGGAGAAGAAGGCAACAGAGGATGAGATGTTTGGATGGCATCACCAATTCAATGGACATGAACTTGGGAAAAGTCCAGGAGATGGTGAGGGACAATCAGACACAACTTAGCGACTGAACAAGAAGTACCTGAACATACACAGACAAGACAGATCCACACCTGACTTTCACTCCTGGCCTGAATATGGTGAGTATTCTGACTGCATCCTCTCAGGCTCTATTCATTTGCGTGTGTCCACTCCTCTATGTGAAAAGGGAAGGTCCCAAACTGCCACCACTTCTCTGTAACCAATTATGGTAAAATCGTCTTTGATGTAGCACTCCATATAGCAAAAAACATCAAGTTCATTTATGTAGTAAGTTCACTCTTGTTAGTGTCTTCATGACTCCAGTTTTATAATATCAAATAAACAACCACGATTTGTTAAAAAGCTTAGTCAATAAAAAGGTTTTTCTATTGTAATTCATTATCATAAAAGAAAAGTTCTGACGTTACAACTGGCAAAAAGCATCTCAATGGCTATCTGGGGACAATTCCTGTTTTGCCATGAGACTGGTCACAGGACATGAAGAGTTAGATACTGACTACTTAGGTGAACTTTCAATGTTGAAACAGTTGTAACACAAATAGAAACCCTGAGTCCATACAGCAATCTTTAGGTGATCTGGCATACACTGAATATACATTTTTAATTTAGTGAAATGAAAACAGAAAATCATAAAAAAAAAAAGTTCTCATAGAACTTACACACACTGAAAAACACATCAGAACATTCCAATTTGAAAAAAACTGCTGCAATAGATTTACCATCTTGAACATTAAACTTATTTTTAAAATAATGATCTTTAGATACGTTTAGACATTTCAATGATCAAAGAAACTCTTGACTACACAGACTTTATTTTCTAAAGTAGGAAAATGCTTTGGCTTATGTTTGAAAGTCTTTTTAAAACAATTTTTTAAATTGAAGGTGGAGTTTTTCCTTTAAACATTGTTTAATTTGAAATTTTATTTTATCAATATGTTCCACTTACCTTTTTCTTTTTTCTACTGGAGTTTAGTTGTCAAGACGTGTAATGCAGCTTTTTAGTAGTAAAATCATCCATCCAAGACCTAATAACAAGGAAGCTCATGAAAGATGACTTGCAACATTTTTTTCAGTTTTTTTATGCTTCTTTTAACATAGTTTTTAAAAATCACTTTGTAACTAATAGGAAATATCTAGTTCTTTTTTAGTGACTCAAAACTTTCCTTTAAAAGCCATATTGGCTTCTTTCTATTGCTGACTATTTCTTTTTTCCAAATTTGATTTTTTAGTTGGAGTTATAATCATTCTTTCAGGAAAACTATTACTTTATCTGAACATGTCATCATTCAAAATGGCTATGTCTACAAAAAAATTGAAAGCAGAGCAAAATATCAATGCTCAGTAAAAGGACTATGAAAATATTTGGAATCTAGTTTTTCTTCGCAGCAAAAAGCAAGTTTGCTTTCCAGAACACCACCCAGATAGCATCAAAACACATTAACTAACCATATGGACCTATTTCCAAGAACCAATTTCAGAGTCACTGGGTTTTCTGATTTTGGACAAGATAATGTCATTTCTTTTGACATGATTTGCTAAAATTCAAATTTAATGCAACCTGAACTATCATCATTATCCATAAATACTGGAGTTATCTTGTATTATGAGATCTAGCATAATTTCTGTTTTTCTCTGATGTAACCAACCTCCCATTCTGGGATGTTAATTTATATGAAAGGGTAGATTTAGAAGTAAATATTAAATTACTCTTAAGGCATGGAAAATTTGCTCATCTTAAAGAGTTTTTTGGTTTGATGATGCTTGCTTAATTTGCTTTCTTCTTATTCTCAGAGTTAACCCAAATCATCAGTTTCTAATGCCTTAATTGCAATCATGTCCAAAAAGTTAATGCATGAAAAACCAACAAAGCAACTTCAAGAAAATCATTAGAGCACTAGACTGGCTATTAATGATGATGATAATGATAATGGTATTTTATACCTCTACAGTGTCTTTCATCTAAGTATCTCAGAGAACTTTACTAATAAATACTTTGATTTTACCCAAACAAATCTGCTTTTCCAATTATATGCACTTCTGTAAAACTGCTTCAAATATTAGCATTAATCATAAACCCAGAATCCCTCAATTTTAGCATTTCAACCATTTATACACTTAGCTTATTTAAAGAATGAAAGTGAAAGTCATTCAGCTATGTCCAACTCTTTGCAACCCCATGGACTATACAGTCCATGCAATTCTCCAGGCCAGAATACTGGAGTGGGTAGCTGTTTCCTTCTCCAGGGGATCTTCCCAACCCAGGAATTGGACCCAGGTCTACCACATTGCAGGCAGATTCTTTACCAACTAAGCCATAAGGGAAGCCCAAGAATACTGGAGTGGGTAGCCTATGCCTTCTGTAGGGGACTTCCAGACCCAGGAATCAATCCAGGGTCTCCTGCATTGCAGGTAGATTCTTTACCAGCTGAGATACCAGGGAAGCCTTTTTAAAGAATATTTGTGCAATTTTTGATGTTCTAGAAACAGCTTGCTTCCTGGGAATTGATTACTACTGTTATCAAAGTTAAATATCCATTATTGTAAGAGGTAGCTGAATAAATATAGATCTATGTATCTCTTTTCTAGATCAGGAATTGAAATTCTAATGACCTGGAAAAACAAATCTTTGTGAAATTGCTCTGATCTCAATAAAACTTTGGCTTTTTTTGTCATTCTTTCAACTTGAATAGCAAAACTCTTTGTATGTTTTTTAAAATATGTGCACACCCACACACCTTGGGCTTAATAGTGGTCTGACATATTGTAAGGCACCCTGAATGTGAGAGGACTCTAAGAGTGATCTTTCTTCCTCTGTGCTGTGCAGTTGTCCCCTCCCAGGTGGTACTAAGGAAGGGGTATACCTTAGAGAAAAGGGCAGCCTTGACCAGGGGGTACATTATAATCTGTTGTGAAAGGCATCAAGTAGCTGATGGTCTCCTGTTAGAACCTATAATCAGGCTCCCCAGACTCATCTAGAAACAATTCAAAACACTTGACTTGGTTATTAGTCAGTGTTTCATAAAAAAACACCACAAACTCTCCTGCGTGTGGATGCTCAGTTGTGTCCAACTCGGCAAGTCCATGGACTGTAGCCGCCAGGCTCTCTGTCCAATCTTTCTGGTAAGAACACTGGAGTGGGTTGCCATTTCCTACTGCAGGGAATCCCCAGGGATCAAACCCGCATCTCTTTTGTCTCCTGCATTGGGAGGTGGGCTTTTCATCAGTGCACCACCTGGGAAGCCCACTAGCCTGCAGGATTGCACTGGGACGACCCAGAGGGATGGTATGGGGAGGGAGGAGGGAGGAGGGCTCAGGATGGGGAACACATGTATACCTGTGACGGATTCATTTTGATATTTGGCAAAACTAATACAATTATGTAAAGTTTAAAAATAAAATAAAATTTAAAAAGAAAAAAAGAAACAGTTAAGGAAGTTCTTAGAATAATGCCAGGCCCCTCATGATTGCTTATGACCCAGGGAGACAATCTCATTGAAAATTAAATGAAAACAAAACAAAATAGAAAACAGAGTGATATATAAAGGAAGTTCAATTTCCGCCTTATGGCCAGATCTCTTACCCTGGTATCCATGGATCACCACCTCTCTAAAAAGATTTCAGATGATCTGTAGACAAAAATGGAGTTGAATATATACATGGTCGGGGTTGGCCATGTGGTGCTAGTGGTAAAGAACCTGCCTGCCGATGCAGGAGATGCAAGAAATGCTGGTTCAATCCCTAAGTTGGGAAGATCCCCTGGAGGAGGGCATGGCAACCCACCCCAGTATTTTTGCCTGGTGAACCCCATGGACAGAGGATACCCTCAGGCTACAGTCTACAGGGTTGCACAGAGTCAGACACAACTGAAGCAACTTAGCACACACACATATACATGGAATTTTTCTAGGATCCGTTCCTCTTATCAGAGACTCCAAAAAGTCCCTGACCCAGGAAAGTTCAGAAACCATTGCCTCATAGCCATAGAATTGTTGTCAATAACAGTAACAAGACAGGAAGATTCTCTCCTTCCTTCCCTAATTATTATATCCTCACAAAAGTGCCCCCCTCCACCATTTTTTTTTTTTTTTTTTTTTACAAATTACAATATTTGATCATTTACTATTTGGTGCTAACAATTTCCTAATGATCTTAATTGCAAAGGTAAGTGTACAGCTCACTACCAGGGACTACCATTCCCTGGTCACACTAGCCTAGTTGACATTTTCTCCTATTTCTTATTTTCTTCCTCTCCATCCTTCATATCTGTAAATCCCCATCCACTAACTTCTGGATAAACAGACGTTAGAATGCTGATATGTAGATTTGTGTGCCAAGATGGAGTTGCAGAGTACCTGTGATTTCTGGTCATGAGAGTTTGTTAAGTAGCTCCAAGCTTAAAAGTATTTACTGTAAGTTAGGGTATGATCCATTTCCATTTTATAGATCAGAATAGGGTTCTGAGTGGTCAAATGACTTGCCTAAATTTATCCAATTATTATAGGAAAGAGCCACAACTCAATCATTTCATTGGATGTTGTTATATCTGTACATGCTTCCTGAAACTGAGGCACCAACTGGCAAACACAGGAGCATCTCACATGAAATCATGTTGAACATAGTGGAGTAAGAAGAGGAAGGAATCTGGGTCCTAGGTTTGGTCTTAAGCCATGATATTAAACATACAACTATTCTACTTCTGGGTTTGTTATATGAAATAATATTGGGTTGGCCAAAAAATTTGTTTGAGCTTTCCATAACATCTTACAGACAAACTTGAATGAAATTTTTGGCCAACTCAATACATTCCTTTACCTTTTAAGCCACCTGAGTTAGTTTCTTGTTACAGCATAAATAACCCTGAGAGATAAAGACAGGTTATTTTAGGTAGTAAAAGTAAATCAAACACTCATGTAAAGGCCTGGTGGAAAGAAAGTCTGAAAAGGTACTCTGGGTCAGATCATGATGGATATTGAATTCCAGGCCCAAACATTGGTACTGACTCAGTACAGGCTTATAGCTATGAGTATAGATTTAGAGTTGTCTGTCTAGGCTCAACCTTTGTTTTCTGCTTGTTAGCTAAATTACCTTGGGAAAATGATTATTTTAAGCAGTAATGTTAGAAGGTTAATGTGGTGTCATTGCGCACGGTGGACTGAAAGTTGGAAGAAATTGGTGTCAGTGAGTCTGGTCAGAAGATTGGTGTGACGATCCAGTAATGAAGAATGAGAGCTATGCTCTGGAGATGGTGAAGGAAATAGGAATGGAAGGATGAAGGAATTACTAAGAAGCTGGACCTGGTGATAGGCTGCATATGGGAGATGTGGCTGAGGAAGGAGTCAAATCTCGCCATATGATTTCAGCACTGGAAGTCTGGAGTGGGGAAGGGATAGGGAGGTCAAGTGTGGTAAGGATAGGGAGTGGGCAGGGGAAATGACTTCCCAAGATCCTCTTTGTGAGTTTGGCACTCTGTTTGGTTATAACTCCTCATCTGAAATCTCATTTTATGTACGATGTGCCAAAATTCTGAGAAGTTAAGGAGCTTCTCCTAAGCTACATAGTCAATGACAAAGCCAAAATTTAATCCCAGCCATTTTCACTTCAAATATCTTGAGAGCCACTCATGACCAGGACAAGAAATAGAAAAATCAGAAGGAAATGAAAAGGTTTTAGGGAGAAGACAAAGTTCAAACTATAGATGCTTAATACAGATAGGGAATACAGGAGAGATTGTGGATAGGGCTTAAATAGAGATATTTTTAGAATGACGGCTTTTTTGAAAGCCATCAGTTGAAAATAAAATATGGAGTGAGAAAGAATAGGTAAGTACTAAAGACAGAGAAGTATGAAAAATGACTGGGAGGACAATTAGGATGGTCCAGATATAGTGAATTCCAAGGGAAAAGTGTGTGGCAAGAGATGAGGTTCCATAATGATGCTGCTTGAGAGACTAAGAGCGTTAGGGGCTGAGAAAAGGGTACAACAAGAAGTGGCTTTTTTTTTTTTTTTTTTTTTGGTGGCTTTCAAACAAGAGATCCCAATAAGTTTGGCAAACATATATGCTAGATTATAAGATATACGAGTCAGTGGAGGAGGAATTGTGGACTATTAACAAAAGGTCTCAATGGTAAGAAAAGATTTGACAAGAAGGGGGAGATCTTTTCTTGTTTACAGTAGAAAGAAAAGAAAATAATTTGAAAATAGCTTAGAAAATAGCTGAAGGTGTCTAGAGAAAGAGATAAGGAGAGAGAAAGGAAGAAGGAGGAGGAGGAAGAAAACGGGAAAGAGGGATGAGGGTAAGAGAAGGAAGAAAAACAGGAGTGAGTATGGAGGTAATCTGTATGTAAACTGGAGTCCAAAAGATGTGAGTTCAGACATGAATAAGTAGTTATCTACAGGACAAAGGAAAGTGCAGGCTGTGACTTTGTCCTGCAACACCTAATGCCTTCAGGCGAAAGTGAGGAGAAAACAGGCTTGTAACTTGCAACCCGTGACTCAGGAAAATGGTGCAGAAGTATCAGTGAAAGCAGCACTGAAGTGATGCTGGAGTTCGTTTCCCGACACAAGCTCCAGAGGGCACTCCCCATGGAAAGAGTTCAGAGTTCTAGCTGTGGCTCTGCTCTATTTAGTTGGGAGGTCTTAATTTCCTTTTTTTTTTTTTTTTAATCATAAGGACACCATTTTCTTTTACCTATATAATGGAACACATTGGCTATGGCTCCTTATGGTTTGCTATAATTTCATATATATATATGAAATTATATATATATATATATATATATATATATATATATCACAAGAAGATGACACCGATGATGATGGTGATAAATAACAATAATAGTTATTCAGTTCAGTTCAGTTGCTCAGTCGTGTCCAACTCTTTGCGACCCCATGAATTGCAGCACGCCAGGCCTCCCTGTCCATCACCAACTCCCGGAGTTCACTCAAACTCGTTATAGCAACAGCATATAAAAATTATTTGTCCCTTTCTATGGTGGGACAGACATATTTATACTTTCTACATACATTATCTCATTTAACCCTCCCATCAGCCCTATGGGATTTCTATATTTACACCCAGTTTATAGAAGAAACTCAGATATAGTGATTTAGTTGCCTAAATTTAACAACCAATAAGTGACAAGGCCGGAATTCAACCTAGCTAACCTGACATCAGATAAAGAATTTTGAAAATAGCCTTCTATTTTGCCATGTATTATTACAAGACAAATTAAGTCTTACATTCTTAAAACCTGGTGTAAACAAATTTCAACAGAGGATATGTTTCAAGTGTATTTATTTTTATTACTAAGGCATCTGTTTTGCAGATCCCATTGACTCTTGACTCCATGGTGTTTCCATAGTTTTGTTTGTTTTCCCACTTAGAAAACAGCACCCCCCACCTTCCTGTAGCTTCTTAAGGAAGATAAATGTCTGAAGTTGTTTGGTATTTTTTTCTGTGAGCAGCAGCATAGTTGATCTGGGAAGGATGCTTTTCCTCTAATGAGCAGCGTTGGCAGCTGATGCCTCAAACATGTTGGCTGACCCTGAGCCGATGAGTATCAGGCAAAGATGATGAAATGGAAAGGAATCCAGATCTTCTTTGACTTACCATGGGGTTACATCCCAATAAACCTATTATAAGTTGAAAAGCATTTAATACAGCTAACTAACTAAAAATCATTGGCTCACCTACCTTAAATATGCTCAGAACACTTACATTAGCCTATAGTTGGGTAAAATCATCTAACAAAAAAAAAGCCTGTTTTATAATAAAGTATTGAATTTTTCATGTAATTTATTGAATAAGGTTCTGAAAGTAAAAATCAGAGTGGCTGTATGGTTAGGAAAGGTTAGGATATATGGGTTTTATTACACCATGACCACTGATTGACTGGGAGACACAGCTCATGGCCATAGATCAGCATCAGGAGACAGTATCTACTGTATATTGCTGGGCCCAAGAAAAGATAAAAATTCACAATTCCAAGTTCAGTTTCTACTGAAGGTATATTGCTTCTGTACCATTGTGAGGTCAAGGAATTATAAGTTGAACCATCATAAAGTTGGGGACCGTCTGTATAACTCTTTAAAGGCCAGAGAAAATTCTTCACTATTTCATAAAAATGAGGAATCAAACTTTGAATGGGTTCCTCAGAGTGTCATTTTAACGACTCTGCCTGAAGTAGTCTTTGGGCTAAACTGCAAGCAAATTGTGTAGGGTAGGTGATATTTTACACTAAGAGCTAGCTGCATAGCACCAACATAGGATTCCAGACTGTTAATCAAAGTCTTAAAAGCCTGTTCCAAAGAGCCCGCTGTGCTTGGTAGGATATCAGTGCTTTCATTACTGCTGCAGTTCTAGAAGCTTATTTGTAGTATCTTCAAACTCATGACCCACTCCAGTACTCTTGCCTGGAAAATCCCATGGATGGAGGAGCCTGGTAGGCTGCAGTCTATGGGGTCTCTAAGATCGGACACGACTGAGTGACTTCACTTTCGCTTTTCATTTTCATGCACTGGAGAAGGAAATGGCAACCCACTGCAGTGTTCTTGCCTGGAGAATCCCAGAGACGGGGGAGCCTGGTGGGCTGCCGCCTATGGGGTCGCACAGAGTCGGACACGACTGAAGCGACTTAGCAGCAGCATTGAGTGTATCATCAAAACTGATTATCTTATAACTACATAAGAAGTTGCCAAAGAACTCAATGGGGTGATTTGGCATTTGAAGCAAACTGGAAAGGTGAAAAAGCTCTTAAGTGGGTCCCAGGTGGCACTAACAGTAAAGAACCCACCTGCCAATGCAGGAGACATAAGAGATGCAGATTCAGCCCCTGGGTCAGGAATATCCCCTGGAGGATAGCATGGCAACCCACTCCGGAATTCTTGCCTGGAGAATCCCCTGGTGGGCTACAGTCCATAGGGTGGCAGAGTTGGACACGACTGAAGTGACTTGGCATGCATGCACGCATAAGCTGACTGCAAATCAAAAAACCATGGATTTGAAGTGTCATCTTCTCTTATTCTGCATGACAACAAACCATTTCTTGATTGTGATGTGCGATGAAAAGTGGACTGTATATGACAACCAAAGATGACCAGCTCAGTGGTTGGATCAAGAAGCTCCAAAGCACTTTCCAAAGCCAAACTTGAACCAAAAAAAAAAAAAGGTCATGGTCACGGTTTGGTGGTCTGCTGCCCATCTGATCCACTACAGCCTCCTGAATCCCCAGGGAAACCATTACATGTGAGAAGTATGCTCAGTAATTGATGATTCACTGGAAACTGCAATGCCTGCAGCTGGCATTGAGCAACAGAAGGGGCCCAATTCTCCACAACAACGCCTGACTGCAGTTTGCACAACCAGCACTTCAAAAGTTGAACAAACTGGACTAGGAAATTTTGCCTCATCCACCATATTCACCTGACCTCTCGCCAACCGACTACCACTTCTTCAAGCATCTTGACAACTTTTTGCAGAGAAAACTCTCCCACAACCAGCATGAGGCATAAAATGCTTTCCAAGAGTTCGTTAAAGTCCAAAGCATGGATTTTTATGTTACAGGAATAAACAAAAACTTATTTCTCATTGGCAAAAATGTGTGTTTGAGCCTAGTTATATAATTCATAGTCCAAAACCATAATTACATTTGCACCAACCTAATACTTTCCCATTTTATGTGTCTTAGATTATATATTTATCATTTATTCACCCCTATGACACCCTTCCCTCAACACCTATTGACCAAAAAATGGGATTTTCAAACTTGGGAAATTACAGCCAAGAAAGCTGGATTTGTATTTATAAAAAAAAAAAAAAAGAAAGAAAGAAAGAAAGAAAACCCAACTGAGATTCCTCAGTAGCTTGTAAGTCACAGAAAACAGGGTATTTTAAAAAATTCAAGATCTAGTTTCTTTTGATGATACAAGTAGGGTAAAAGGTCATGGGAGTTCAATTAATTTACTTTAAAATGTTCCTTTTAAATGACGTCCAAAGAATAAATCATCAGAGATTAATCAGGGAAGACAGTCTCTCCCCCTTGTTGGAATGTCTAGGGATCTGAGAGCAGCTGGTTGTGCCTCTGTTCTCTCTTCTCCCGATTCATTTCGTGTGTGACCTCAGGGAGAGGTCACCACACAGCCCTAAATTACGTGAGCCTGCACATATAGCTGCCACTCTCTCCCTGTAACTGTCCTACACTCAGGAACCTTGCTGGGCACAGCAAAGGCTTTAAAGAGCTTGAGCTTTGTGCACAGGTTTGCTCTTTACAGACCTAGAATTATCTGTATTTTTACAGTAACACAGTGATGTTTCTAAGGTGCCTAAGCATCTGCTGGGTACAAAGCTGCTGTGCAAAGTTACAGGGAATCCCATGTGAATAAATTGTAGTGCTGATTATTAAGCAACTTGTAGGAAATAATCCTACAAACTTAGACCCAAAACAAAATAGTGGAGGTTTCCAAGAAGGGATGCTGACTAGCATTTGAGAAGTACCCACTAAGTGCCAGACACTGTGCTAAACTGTTTATGCAAACTACCTCATTAAAAAGCCTTAACTCTTTTGCAGTATTATTCTCTCCATTTTGCAGATGATGAAACTGAGGCCCAGAGAGGCCCCTTAACTTTTCCAATGGGGCATGGTTAGTAAGCAGTAGACCCCAAGTGCAGAATGAGATCCTTTAGACTCTAAAGTTTATTGTTTTTGTTTTTTTTTTCCCTGTCACTTACTCTGAGTCAAAAAAGGCAAAAAAGAATCTAATCCAGGCAAAAAGAAAATATATTTAAAATAGACCTTTAAGTAGAAGGACTATATCCCTAGTGATGGGCAACAGAGTGACCAAAATTCTTCCATGAATTTTGTAGGCAGGGTGGGTTCAGGGGATATTAAACAGTACAATCTGGCTGCCACATAGGTGGGCTTAGGGGAATGAACGAAAGCAAATCTAGAAAAGGTGGTAAAGTCCAACTACTTTTATAATTCAGTAGAGGGTTCCAGAAAGAGAAAGCTCTTTCTGCAGATTGCCAATTAGACTGTGAGCCCCGAGGGCAAGAAGGGCATGAACAGAGGTGACTGTCTAAGAACAGGAACCAGATGTCATATTTATCTGTGATTCTCATAGTGAAGCAAGGTGCTGTGTAGCTAGTAGGTCTGCAGTTTACCTCCAATGAATGAACACAAGACAAAGAAGGGAGGCTTTTCTGCCAAGTTCCTTAAGGGATGGGTCAGGGTAGGTTGTTGAACAGTGGGCAGCAGGGACAGGGACTGACCCAGCAGAGCTAAGGGCAAGCTTGATCTTCCCTTTGTACCAGCCTCAGGATGAGTGAACTAAACATCATGGCCAGCCTTTCAACAGGTCAAATACCATCTTTTCTGTATGTAAAAATGATATGCTGGAGGGCAGAAAGTTTCAGGAGGGAACAGACAAAAGGTATAAAAGGCAAATATTTTAAAGGATTTGCAACAGGAATTTGCATGCGATTGCAAATTGTAATCCTCAATGTGCATGCATGTAACTCTTGCAACTCTCACGAGTTAATAATCCCATGGTTCATACTACCAGGCCTCCAAGCCACCTTTCTTGCATATAAATCTGGTACTTTAGATGGAGGAAGAAAGAACCCTAAATTTCTAAGTTTAAGTTGCTTATTGCTTTGTGGGTTAGGTGACAAGGCAGATAACACTGATATGGTGACTTAGCAACACAGTGGATGTAAGTTTGTGCAAAAGCTTGGCTTCAAAGGCTTTGCAAGCTGTTAACATACAGATTAATTTCAAACAGGAAGAGGCTAAAATATGTGGCAGAACAGTTTTACAAAATTAATGCTTGGCTTTATAAGCAGATAAAAGTGAGCCCACTTGCAGCCTGAGCTAAGAGAAGCAAGCCTAAGCTGTGGGGGTGCAGGGTGATGAGAAGGGACAGAGTTGGGAAGGCAAGATGTAGAGAGGAAGTCAAGTCTTAGAGATACACCTGTTTCCGGTATGGTGAAAGCGTGGAGTTCTTTATAAATGTGGTAGTCACGAGTGGTACTCATACTAAACAGGAAGTTGTTGGTGACAATTGTTGCTAAGGCTTGATGATATCTTCCACTGGCTCCTATATGCCAATCACAATGTCGTGTGAAGGTGGGCTGGCCACATTTACAGTAGCAAAGTTCAGGTGGAAAATGCCAGAGACTTTCATGCTAGTGTTTTCCAGTAACTGGTGAAAACAGATGTTGGATGTACTGACTCTGGATAAGTGTGCACCATGTCTGTAACTCTGTCATGGGGAGTTGGATGACTTTCCAAGTGTGCCATATTAAATATTCAGTGTGCTATATATTAAATATTAAACCTGTAGTAGTATCCTTTTAAGAAACAGCTGGATATGAAAGAGCATCATGATATGGTCAGTAAATGGACCTTTCTGCTGAGTTACATGTGGCCAAATCTATCACATGGTTAGTGGCAGAGAAAAAAGCTATCAACTTCAATATTCCATTTGAAAAATATCCATTTATGAAAGCAGAGTCTTCTATAACTAATGTATATTACTTTGTATGTTAATACACAATGGAAGTTAATTACCATGTTTGTTCATAAAACATGGAATGTTTTCATTTCATTTAAATCAAAACATAAAACTAACATTAAGTTTTTTGAAACTCCCCCGCCCAAAAAAAACCTTCAGTGTGAAAGGCTAAGTGTACAAATATGATCATGTTCAATAGTTTTTCCCTTTCCATCCTCCTATTTTTTAATGTAATCTTATAAATGATTTCTATCTTCAAGCTGGAAACTATGCTAAAATCGGGAACACAACACAACAGTTTCTCTTTCTGTCTCCCTCTCTCTCCCTCTGTCCTGATTTTATAGCTAGATACCTAAATGCATTCCCAGGCACAACACAGCTAAGCACAAGAAGAAAGCTGATTTCTTAGAAAATCCAGATTCTAAGATTAAGATTTTGGTCTGTCACCAAAGTACACTCATGTGAGAATGTGAGGTTTGTTTGTTTTGGCTTCTGTATAGGAAACTTTCAGGTACTAATAAATGGTGGATTAAATTCATTACTCTTCACTTGTGAATCTGGTAATGCTAGGTTGAGGCATTTGGTAAAATTTTGTCCCTTTGCCATTATTCCTCTGATTTGCCAAATCTTCACTAGTCCATCCTAGGCCATACTTAAGTGAAGAAACCCTGCAGGGACTATGGAAGGAATTTTTGACCTTGGCAAAAATAATACAAAATGAAACACTTTCCTTGTTAGCTGAGTTCCCTTTACACGCAGCTGCAATTTCATGCCTCTGAACTGTGGTTTCCATGTAATGATTCTTAATAGAAGAACAGTAAAAGTGGAAAAGGAAGACTATCTGAAGGCCTCGTAGTGTCTTAAGTTTGGAACGGAGAGTGTTGCGGATAAAATGGCTGATCTGCCTTACTTCACAAGTGAAGAAACTCTAGTCCCAAATACTTAAGAGACTTCACCTAAGGACCTCGATATACGCAAAGGCAGGATCGAGCCTCAGGAGTCCCCCTGGAAATTCTCGAGCATCTACCCCCATAACCAGAGCCTGCCTACTTTACTACTTTGTGCTCTCACCTACACCTCTGACTTTACGGGGAGCTGTCCCCCCCCACCTCTTCTTCTTTCAGAGAAGTAGTTAACTTAGAGCTCCAGTTAATAATAATTCCTGGGCGTGATAGGAGTGTTTCAACCTACAAACTCCTCTGAAGGTTCTCTAGCCTGCCTGACAGGCTTGTCCGGCCACATGTGATTGCTCACAGCCTCCCAACCGTGAGAGGCACGAGATGCTTTAAACCTTCTAAAAACAGGTTCTTTGGAGAAGTTAGAAAACTATTAGTATAAGTATAATGGGCTGATTAGAAATTGTATTGGTGAAGGGTTTTTCATTTGTTGAGCCAATGTTTACTGCTAAGTCTCCACATCCCCTGCCCTTACACACGTTAATGAATATATAGAAGAAATAAGTATTAACCTTTGATATAAATCACGTTAGACCTTAGGCTAAGTAAATTCTTTCCTTAACTAAAACCCACTACACCCTCACCCTATAGGAATGTAACTTTATTTGGGTGGCATCTGTTTTAAGAATAATCACCCCTGGAGAAATAAGTGTTGACTGACCGCTGTCACAAGGAGAGGGTCATAAATTGTCAGCAGGCCCCCCTGGCCAGAAGATGATGTAACACCCCTAAGACCTCTGTATACATTTGTATGAAGCACCTGACTTTAATAAAAGTCAGGACTGCTGTCCCCACGTGACTTTTGTATAACACCTCGGTGTATAAAAACAGACCCTGGAAAATAAAGAATTGGGATCAGTTTCTCGAAATACTGGTCTCCCCATGTCACTCTCTCTCTCAAACTCTGGCTGAGTCTCCATCTGGAGCGCGGAACCCACCATGCTTACTAATTATGCCTGGGCTTCTAAGATCCAACCAGGGAGGCCTCAGTGTCTCCTCTCCTTCGGGAGAACAGAAGGATGCCTGCGGCCTACGTAAGTGTGCAAACTTCTTGTCTTGAAGTTTTATTGGTCTCCCGCGTAAACCAAGCTACTCAGCCTCTTTTCTCCACTGAATTTTCCTACTGAGCTATCCTCATTCTATTACTCTTTATATCTCTAATTAATATCTAATTGAAGCTATTGTATCTTGATCCTCGCTGACGCTGTCTCCCCTTCGAATACCCTGGATCAGCCGGGGCTGGACCCCAGCAAGAACCTAGTGGAGAACCCAACTCTTTTGCTTCATAATTCAGAGCTCTGTCACTTATGTCACTATGATGCAGAAAAATAAACTAAAAATTTGTCATTGTAAAATAATGGAACTCTCTTGGGCAAGGGAGAGAAATTTACGATACAGCAGAAAAACTAATGTGTCAGGCATCAGGCACAATGCTTCCGGGGAGTTTCACTGGTCACCTCTATGCCTCATGCCCACTCCCAACCTCTGCTCTTAAGTGTTCTTGCTCTTCTCTCCTCTCCAGGGGTATTTCTTATCTCTTTAGATACTCATAACAACCATATGCCCAGAAGCCTGTTTTCTCCACTAAATGCTAAATCCATTGAGAACATAATTTTTAAAAGAACTTTAGATGAATAATGAATAAAGAAAATTATATATATTTTATTTTTCTATTTCAAAACAACAAGGATAATAATGCCAACCTTGAAAGATTGATGTGAAATCCAAATATTATGCAATACGTTAAGTGCTTCACATAGGGCACTTAACCTTGTCAAGTTACATACTAGCAGTTCAATAACATGTATTGAATGCTTATTCATTCCTTCTCTTGGAACTGTCAAAAAGTGTTATAATCCATATGCTATGACTTCACTTTTAGAATCCATTGATTAAGAAGAGATAAATAGATGGATGCACTTTCAGATGCCTGATTTTGCAATTCTGCAATCTCCCAAGGGTCCCTAAATCCACAGGTTGGAAATCTTGTGAACTTCAGATTTTTCCAATACCTAGAATGAGTCATAATCCATCAGGAGAGTCATTTAGAATGGAGTACAATAACCACAACACAAGCAAAGCACAAAGGTCTGAGAGTAAGAGAAGAAGAAAAAATAGTAGGTCTTTGCTTTCTATTTTAAAAAATCCCCACTAATCCATAGGTTGTTGCCAAGAGGCAGCAACTTCACTGCCTTCAACCCTTTTTGCCTCAAAGGTGGCCACTATTCTAAGCAGCACAGTGGCCAGGATGATAACATATGTCGATTGGACAAGCATGGGTTAAATATGGGATGATCAGCCTTTCTAGTTTACTCAGGTCTGTCCTGGTGATTGCATTGCAAGCCCTATGTCCCAGGAAACCCTGGTCAGATTGGGATGGTTGGTCAATCCAAGTTTTCATAGAGACCACTGAGGATGGTGTTGTTTCCAAACCACAGTTGCTTGCTAAGCAGGGAGAAACATACCCTACATTTACATATGGCTACAGAGCTCTTCTTACCACAATGGCCTTGTGTATCCATTGATCACTAGGAATGTGTTCATCAGCATTATAGCCTGAAACTAGGTCTGAACTGAGATGCCTAATTAGTTAAAATATATACCCAATTCCAAAAAATTGGTATGCAAAAGGAATGTAAAGTATCTTAATAATTTTATATTTATATATTGAAAAGGTAATGTTCTAGATATGTTGAGTCACATAAGATATATTGTTCTTTTTACTTTTTAATGTGGCTATGAGAAAATTTTGCATTATACACGTGGCCCATACTGCACTTCTACTGGACAGAAACAACAGACTGCTCTAAGATTTTTAACAAGGTAATGATGCATTTATGTCATGCATAGGTAGCGACATAAAAAGATGCTTTGACTGTACAGGCAACTTAAACAAAAGATAAATAAATTAGAGAGTATCAGGCCACAAACAATGGGAGATCAAAGTGTCAAATCAAGACCAGACTCATTCCCTGTCATCATTTCTGCCTTCATTTGTGCCAGGATGAGCTTTCCATCTTGAGACTTCAGGCCCAAATGAGAAACGAGGTCTATCTTTCAAAAGCCTATAGACCAAAGAGGGAAAGAGAAAGGTATTTGACAAATGTTTTGAATATTATAAAAATACAAAATCATGTTCTAAGTAATATGATAGACTCCAGCAAATGTTTTCTGCATTGATTTAGTTGATTTTATCATCCAGGTAATTTTGAGTTTATTCAACCCTTCCTCTAAGTCTTCACTGCTCCTGGCCACGCTCCTTGAGACTGGGAATTTGCACTAATAAACTGCATGCAACCAAGTGTGTTTGTTTCAGTGCTCTCTTTCCACTTAATGATCAAATGTTTCTTCTCTTATTTACTTTCACAAGAAGCAGGTTAGTCCAGTGAAACCTAATGGGCTTAGGTTCAAACATTGCCAATGTTCCTTACCTAGTGAAAGCTTTTAATTTCCCTCTGCCTCATTTTCCACCAACAGCATTGAGTAAAAAGACCCTGGATGACTCTGAACTCACATACACACACACACATACACACATATCTTTTCTTGCAATTCAACTTATTATTGTTAATCATCTGAAAATACCGAATGCTTACAAACACTCCAGCTTACTGTAATTGTACTCCCTCAATGTAACTATTTTCAATCACTGGGAGGGTTCTGCATACTAGCAATTGGGTTCCCTCTAAACATCCTTGAGAATGTTTATTTGAAAAGATTACCTTGTTTTCCTTCAGGATTAAGTCATGGTCACTGCAGAGAGAGAGGATTTGGAAAAATGGCAAGCAGTTTCTGATGGTTCCTCAGAGACTGCCCTTGTTCAATGAATAGACTCACAGAAAAACAAAATGCATTCTAGCCCACACACGTTAGAGACATTTTTCAAACACCTAGATTACAGAAGATAGGTATTACAAATAACATATTTGTTGGAGAGAGTGAAGAAATCACAAACTTGCTTGGATAAACACTATTAAATGCATACTTAACCAGTGGATTGCGACAGTTCCCCTCTGGCACTCACTGACAAGCTTGACTCCAGCGGTAAATTAGGTTGCAAAACTTCCTTGTCAGAGAATTCACCCTGTTAGGAAGACTCAACCCTGGCTTTGAATCTGCAAGGACAGAAAAATCAATGTGACAGAAAAGCAGTTGCTTGTGTCAGGCCTAACCAAGAAGAGAAAGGGCTTTAAATTAATCATGATTTAGGGTTGCTGGTAAAATGGTGCAAAGACCCATTTTCCCCTGGAGTCTCTGAAAAAGGAAAAAGAAGAGGAGCCTGGAGCACTGTGCGCATGCTTCCCACAGACACTGCCCTTCCTCTGTAAACAGGATTTAGTGTTTACCGTTGAGAGTAGCCAAGCATTGTTGATCTGTGTAAACAGATAAAATGCATCAAAATCTACAAGATTTTGGCTGAGGCAGTTGTACACAGTATCTAAGTGTAGAGTGAAGATAGATGAAAATTTCATCTTCCCTTTTGGAACCTGTGATCTGACTTTAATAAACTGGGGAGATTTCAGGTTATATATTGAATTTTGATTCCTCACAAAAGCGAAAGGCTGGCATGAGCCTCTTATTTGCAGGGAGGTCAAACACCACCTTCTGGAGGTGTCTGTTTTCATCCCCTGCCTGCCTTAGACTAAGAGCATCTACAGGAGGGAAAGTAATTTTTGTATGGTTTAGAATCTGTTGCTTTAAAGTTGTCATAAAAGACCTACTAAGGTTACTGGTAAACAGCCACCATTAGATGGCACCTGGGAGGCAGTAAACCCCAGTAAGGTAGGGATGAACTCCGCCTCAGCTGTCTATCTCTGTTGACCAAACAAGTTCACTTCAATTGTCTGCTTGTCTGCTTTCATTACTGATTTAGGTAGTCGGGGTTTTGCATTTAGAGAGAATGACTACCTGGTCTGCTAACTTCAGACTGCCTTTCATCTTGCACCAGGTAATACATCTTTCTAGCTCAACAGGTATTAACCAACCCAGGTCAAATTAGGAAAAAGGTGCTCCCTCCTCTAAGGTACTGCTAACCATAGTAGTACCGGGCAAGCCTGGCATTCAGAGACTGAGGACTAATGTCCAGGATTGAGGCATGTTCAGAGATAGAAGAGAAGTTGAACTTTAGCCCTTTCGGTGAACCTCAGTCAGGCACTAGAAGCTCAGTCAGTGAGCCCAATTCATTTATTTTTATAGTTATCTCCAACTAAAAGGACCAGGATTTTGTGGGACTTTAAAAACCACTGGTTCAACTATGTCAGTTGTTTGTCATGCTGATACGATTCATTCCTCAGTTCATTATTCTGTAAATGCAGGGATATCTAATGAAGGTCTAACCGGATCAGACCCTATTTTAAAAATGTTCCTCTTGCTTCATTTTATAGTGTCATCTTTATCATGAGGCACAAGAAGTTCTACCAAGAGAATGATGTAGATTTTATTCCAGTCTACCAGGGCTCAGAGAGAAACAGAAAGCATTTAATCTATGCAAATGTGGTCAGTACATTGAAACAAAAGAATACAAAGACTAAATCAGTAGAAATCTGAAACACAAGCACCTCCAGAAAACTGAGTTGTAGGGATGAATAATATAAGTAAATACGATGACTACACATTTTTTTAACTTTGAAATTTATTCCAGAATAAGGAGAGGAAAGGCTCATACATCTAGGCTGCTCCACACTTCCAGTGGTCCTGAAGCTGCACCAGACAGATGGCCAGGTAACGAACACACGGCTGCTCTGGTAGTAGACTCTTTAAGGCATCATTATATATCAAGCAGCTTTCAAAAACAAAATCATTGTTTATTTTTTATTTTTGTAGAGGAGAATTTATTTTTGTAGAGAAGTACAGCCATCAGTGCAGTCACTGAAAATCAAGAGCAGTCTTCATATGTACCAAGGGAAATTACTAAGAAAACTTGCAGACTCTCCCTCTCTGGAGATCTTTATAAATAGGATAACTTTTCACCTGTTCTGTGTGGTGTTCTCTGAAAACAAGTAATAAACAGAGAAACCTTTCCAAAACCCTTGTTAGATCTCTCATTCGTGGTTTATTTTCCACTCATTGCATCTATGTGCTTTTTCCTCATCTTGCAGTCAACACCCTTGAGAAAGAACAATTGGAGAGGGTAAAATAAACAGACTTTAGGGTTCCTGATAGACTAGTAACAATAGAATGGAAGTGAAAGTTAGTCTGTCAACTGTGTCGACTCTTTGTTATCTTTTGGACTGTAGCCTTCCAGGTAACTCTGTCCATGAAATTCTCCAGGCAAGAATACTGGAGTGGGTTGCCATTTCCTTCTCCAGGGGATCTCCCCACCAAGGGATTGAACCAGGGTCTCCTATATTGCATTTACCATTTGAGTCACCAGGGAAGCCAGTACCAATAGAATAGTTAATAAATATTCAACCCTTTCTATATTCCAAGACTATTTAGTATGCTTCTTGAGTTTTCAAAAGGAGACAAAAAATGTTGCCGCTTTTGTAATTTGAAAAGCAACAGAACTACCATATGATTTGGCAATTCCACTCCTGGAATATATGTGGAGAAAACCAAAAAGACAATGCACTCCAATGTTCATGCATCGCTATTTACAATAGCCCGGACATGAAAGCAACCTAAATGTCCATTAACAGATGAATGGATAAAGAAAATGTGACATACAATGGAGTATTACTCAACCACAAAAAAGAATGAAATAATGCTATTAGCAGCAATGTGGATGGACCTAGAGATTAACATGCTAAGTGAAGTAAGTCAGAAAGATAAATATCATATAATATCACTTATATGTGGAATCTAAAATGACACAAAAGAACTTATCTATGAAACAGAAACGGACTCACAGATACAGAGAACAGACTTGCAGTTGCCAAGTGAGGCGAGGAGGGGAGGGAAGGATTGGAAGTTTGCGATTAGCAGAGGCAAACTATTATATATAGGATAGATAAACAACAAGGTCCCACTGTATGGCACAAAGAACTATATCCAATATCCTGTGACAAATAACAGGAAAGAATATGAAAAAGAATATGTATATCTTGAGTCACTTTGCTGTAGAGCAGAAATTAATAACATTGCAAATGAACTATACTTCAATAATTTTTTTTTTAATGTTGCAGTGTTCCTGTCTAGACCAAATTAAACCAATAGCCAGGTTTATAAAGAACTCTCCAGGTGCCAAGTCCAATGCTGAGCATTTTGCATGAATGATCCCATTCAATCTAACAACAAACCTTTGAAATAGACATTTTATTGTTCCATTTTACAGATGAGAAGACAGAGTCTTAGAAAGATTGTCTTACATAAACTAACAGAAATAGGACATGATGAAGCTAAGATTAATGTATTAGTTTCCTATGGCAGTTACAACAAATTATAACAAACCCGGTGGGTTAAAATAACACAAATTTATTCTTTCACAGTTCAGGAGGTTAGAATCATAAAATCAGCCTCAGTGGGCTAATATCAAAGGGGCAGCAAAGCTTGTTCCTTCTGGAGCTTCACGGGGAAAATCATCTATTTTAGGATTGATGCATCATTCCGTTAGCCCATGGCCCTGAATCACAGTATCTTTTTTCTCCCTCTTTCCCATCTCATTGCCTTCTCCTCTTCTTTATCAAATCACTTTCTGATTCCCTCTTAAGAGATCACTTGTGCACACATTTAGGTCCTACCTGGATAATCCAGGATAATCTCCCCAGTTTAAATCCCTAATTTAATTCCTAATTTCATGGAAAGATGGGCTCAATAAAGGACAGAAATGGTAAGGACCTTACAGAAGCAGAAGATATTAAGAAGAGGTGGCAAGCACACACAGAAGAACTATACAAAAAGATCTTCATGACCCAGATAATCACAATGGTGTGATCACTCACCTAGAGCCAGACATCCTGGAACGTGAAGTCAAGTGGGCCTTAGGAAGCATCACTACGAACAAAGCTAGTGGAGGTGGTAGAATTCCAGTTGAGCAATTTCAAATCCTGAAAGATAATGCTGTGAAAATGCTGCACTCAATACGCCAGCAAATTTGGAAAACTCAGCAGTGGCCACAGGACTGGAAAAGGTCAGTTTTCATTCCAATTCCAAAGAAAGACAATGCTAAAGAATGCTCAAACTACTGCACAATTGCACTCATGTCACACGCTAGTAAAGTAATGCTCAAAATTCTCCAAACCAGGCTTCAACAGTACGTGAACGGTGAACTTCTAGATGTTCGAGCTGGTTTTAGAAAAGGCAGAGGAACCAGAGATCAAATTGCCAACATCCGCTGTGGATGTTATGTTTCCAACATAAACTGTGGAAAATTCTGAAAGAGATGGGAACACCAGACCACCTGATCTGCCTCTTGAGAAACCTATATGCCGATCAGGAAGCAACAGTTAGAACTGGACATGGAACAACAGACTGGTTCCAAATAGGAAAAGGAGTCCATCAAGGCTGTATATTGTCACCCTGCTTATTTAACTTATATGCAGAGTACATCATGAGAAATGCTGGGCTGGAGGAAGCACCAGCTGGAATCAAGATTGCTGGGAGAAATCTCAATAACCTCAGATATGCAGATGACACCACCCTTATGGCAGCAAGTGAAGAAGAACTAAAAAGCCTCTTGATGAAAGTGAAAGAGGAGAGTGAAAAAGTTGGTTTAAAGCTCAACATTCAGAAAATTAAGATCATGGCATCCAGTCCCATCATTTCATGGCAAATAGATGGGGAAACAGTGGAAACAGTGTCAGACTTTGTTTTGGGGGGCCCCAAAATCACTGCAGACGGTGACTGCAGCCATGAAATTAAAAGACGCTTACTCCTTGGAAAGAAAGTTATGAGCAACCTAGACAGCATATTAAAAGCAGAGACATTACTTTGCCAACAAAGGTTTGTCTAGTCAAAGCTTTCAGAGAAGGCAATGGCAACCCACTTCGGTACTCTTGCCTGGAAAATCCCATGGAGGGAGGAGCTTGGTAGGCTGCAGTCCACGGGGTCTCAAAGAGTCAGACATGACTGAGCGACTTCACTTTCAGTTTTCACTTCATGCATTGGAGAAGGAAATGGCAACCCACTCCAGTATTCTTGCTTGGAGAATCTCAGGGACAGGGGAGCCTGGTGGGCTGCCACCTATGGGGTCGCACAGAGTCAGACATGACTGAAGCAACTTAGCAGCAGTCAAAGCTTTGGTTTTTCCAGTAGTCATGCATGGATGTGAGAGTTGGACTATTAAGAAAGCTAAGTGCCAAAGAATTGATACTTTTGAACTGTGGTGTTGGAGAAGACTCTTGAGAGTCCCTTGGACTGCAAGGAGATCCAACCAGTCCATCCTAAAGGAAATCAGTCTTGCGTATTCATTGGAAGGACTGATGCCGAAGCTGAAACTCCACTACTCTGGCCACCTCATGTGAAGAACTGACTCATTTGAAAAGACCCTGTTGCTGGGAAAGATTGAAGGTGGGAAGAGAAGTGGACAACAGAGGATGATATGGTTGGCTGGCATCACCAACTCAATGGACATGAGTTTGAGTAGGCTCTGGGAGTTGGTGATGGACAGGGAGGCCTGGCATGTTGCAGTCCACGGAGTGAAAAAGAGTTGGACATGACTGATTGACTTAACTGAATTTAATTCCATCCGCAAAATCTCTTTTGCCAGATAAGGCAACTTTCCTAGACTCCAGGGATACAACCTACATATCTTTGGGGGCCATTATTCAGCTACCACAATTAATATTCAAACTGCCTCCCACTCTCTTCAGCTGTATAATATTTTCTTCCTAGATGAATAATTCTTAACAAACTCAATAACTAATCTTCAGCAAATGGGTGGGTATCCCTTATAAACTAAAGAGGCACCTAAATTAATTCATTTTCATGGACATTAGCACAATATGGTGGTAAAAGTCTGACTTGTGTTCAGGAAATGGAGTTCTTGTCATTAATTAGACAGGCAAGGTTGGACAAGCACCATATCTCTTAAAGTCAGGGATAGTAAGGAGGTTTCAATATGTTCAGTGCAGGTAGAGGAAGACTCCACAAATCTCTTCAAACTTCATTGGAAATGTTGAACCCAATTATCAGCACCTGCCTTACTTAATCTCTAGTATTTCTTCTAACTCTGACTATATGATTGATGACTGTATTATTATCAACTGCTCTAAAAAATTATCATAAAATTTAATGACTTAAACATTTATTATCTCAAAATTTCTGTGGGTCTAGAAATTGGTGGCTCTGACTCAGAATCTCTCGTCAGGTTGCACTCAAGAGGCCAGCTGGGGCCAGAACCATCCAACGTGATGAGTTGGACAGGCTAGCTCCAGGCTGAATCACCCATATGATTGCTGGCAACTAAGATTCCTCACTACCTGGGGAAATCCATAGGCCACTTGAATATCCTACAACATGGTGACTGGCTCTCCCAGAGCAAATCATCCAAGACAGAACCACAGTGTGTTTTATGATGTAGCCTTAGAAGTGACATACTATCACTCTCTCTGTGTTCTATTGGTCACACAGATCAATAATATGGTATAGGAGGGCATTACACCAGGGCATGGAAATCAGGAGGTGGGGCTTAGGCCACCATAGAAGTTCAATGACCTATGTGAACTGATGCTTCCACAATAGGACTTTCATGCTGGTGTCTATGGAAGCTCATATTTCATAATCCCATGTGATGGTTGGGTGGCTTTATGGCTTACAAGGGGTATTAACATCATAAAACTTACATATTAAAGAAAATTGCTCTAATAGCAAGGTAGAGGGTGAACTTACAGGGACCCCTAATGCTTTTCAAGTGCCCCAGGCTATAAAGAAACTTCTGCTGCTGCTGCTAAGTCGCTTCAGTCGTGTCCGACTCTGTGCGACCCCATAGACGGCAGCCCACCAGGCTCCCCGTCCCTGGGATTCTCCAGGCAAGAGCACTGGAGTGGGTTGCCATTTCCTTCTCCAATGCATGAAAGTGAAAAGTGAAAGTGAAGTCGCTCAGTTGTGTCCGACTCTTTGCGACCCCACGGACTGCAGCCCACCAGGCTCCTCCATCCATGGGATTTTCCAGGCAAGAGTACTGGAGTGGGGTGCCATTGTCTTCTCTGAAAGAAACCTCTAGCCTGACCTGAAAGCCCCACATGTGTGCCCAATGTTTTCTGTCCATGTGTTGTATCTCTAGCTACTACGCCATTCTCATCCTTTCTCAAATGACTCTTCACACCATGCTTTCAATAGCCTTCCCAACTCAAGTGCCATGCTTTCTATGAACTCTTCACCAAGCCCTGAGACAACACAAGTAGCTTCTTCTACTGTTTCATAGGATTTTGTTCATCTGTTACAGAACTTAACATGCTTTCCTTTTAATAATTTGATTATGTTTCCCCTCCCAAGTATTCTATGTATTTCTTGAGGGCAGAGGCCAAGACCTCACACCATGGCTAGGATATCACATCAATCAAAGACATTTTTTTAATTAATGGATAGCCTTCTTCCAGTAAGTCATATTTCTAAAACACTTAAGGAACGCCAGGGCTTCCCTGGTGGCTCAGACAGTAAGGAATCTGTCTTCAATGCAGGAAACCCGAGTTTGATCCCTGGGTTGAGAAGATCCCCTGGGGGAGAAAATGGCAACCCACTCCAGTATTCTTGCCTAAAGAATTCCATGGACAGAGGAGACTGGCGGGCTACAGTCCACGGGGTTGCAAACAGTCAGACACAACTAAGCGACTGATACACACGCTAGGGAATGCCAACTAAATGATAAGCATTCTGTTAGGTCCTAAGTCTTACAGTAGTGAACAATATGGGCTGGTCCCGTATGAGTGTCAGGATACAGAGGAAGGCTCCTCATACTGTGCTTCTGCCAATGACTATCTTTGTTCTCTCTTCTCCATAACAGTTTCTATTTTCCTACCCCCTTCTTGCCTCTTCTCAATTTTCCTTCCCCTCAACTATTTCCTAAGCATGCCATAGTACATATAGACATTGCTTAGACAACCTGACAAATATCATGGCCAAAGAGCTGATCACTCCACGTCCAGGTCATGGTCTCTAAGTTGTCTGCAAAGCCACATGGACATGACTCTCTCTTCCTGTTTGCTAGCTACCATTTACGGGGAAAAATGAAGGGTAAAAGCAGCATTTCCATGCCTGGATGGTTCAGAATTCGTATCTTTTCTTGTCTTCACTGTCTCAAGTGAATTTGAAAATAAAAAGGCAAGCCACAGACCAGAAGAAAACTTCTCTGATAAAGGACCTGTATCCAACATATATAAAGAACACTTACATCTTAATAATAAAAAGACAGGCACTCTAATTTACAAATGGGCAAAAATGTTAAGTCATGTCACCAAAGAAGATATATAAATGGTTGATTAAGCACATGAAAGATGTTAAACACTCTTTGTCGGAAAATGCAAATTAAAACTACAATGACATGCCACTCTACATCCATTAGAACCTATAATCAAAATACAGGAAATATCAAGTGGGGATGTATTGTTGGTGGGGATGTAACAAGTTACATACTGAGAAAATGTTTGATACTTTCTTAAAAATTTAAATACAAACTTACTATAGAGCAAAGTGAGTCAGTTCTTTGGAATTCATGGAAGAGAAATGAAAACATATGTCCATCCAAATACATATACTTATATGTTCATAGCAGCATTATTCAGAATGGCCAAAAACTGGACAAAAATCTAAGTGTCCATCAACTAGTAAATGGATTTTTTTTTAATGTGGCATGTTATTCAACAAAGGATGGTGCAAATGATACATGCTATAACATATATGAGTACCCCAAAAAGAAGTCAAACACAAGAGGCATAATTACTATACAATTTACCTATGTGAAATGTCTAGAAAAAGCAAATCTACGGAGAGAACACAAGTCAGTGGTTGTCTGGAACTGGAAGGAGAAACAGGTGAGCTGTCGATGGACACAGGGAACTTATAGGAGTAATGAAATGTTCTAAAACTGAAATATGGTAATGTGTATACTGTTGTATAAATTTACTAAAAATATTTAGATTGTACACTTATAATAGGTGAATGTTATGGTATGTAAATTATATTCCCTCAAAGCTGTTTTTTAAAAAATTACATGAGAAGGTATCTGGTCATAAACTACAAGGGGTTTACTTATTATAAAGATGTCCTCAGGATGTAAAAACCCTGACCTGTTTTCAGTCTCTTTTCATCTGGTCCCAATCAAGGTAACAGAAAGCTAGTTTAGTTAGGTTCCTCTAAACGTGAACATGGCTTAAGTGTAGAGACAAAAAAGAAAAGTGAGTCAGCTCTCAAATGACCCGAACTTGTTAGCCCATCTCTAAAAATGAGTTGTGAAGGCAATTTTTTCCTTGCTTATGAAAATGTTTGAGGAAAAACTATGTGCTTGGTTTAGCATAATTGACCACAATAATTATAGTGCATGTGGATTTATGTTGTATTTATAAGACTGCTGGATTTTGCAGTGGAGGTTGGGGAGAGTCAGTATTGAAATCTAAGTCTTTAATCCACAAAAAGCCATACATTTTTTATGGTCCAAACTGGCAATTATGGGTTGTAGAAGTATTTGTGCTTGTTCAGATGTTCCGTAACCAAAAATTTGAAGAGGTCCATTTTTGATATAAATCCAGTACTGAGGAAAATTGTGGCAGAATCTCAGATCTGTATCTATTTTTATAACTTGTCACATTTCTAGTAATGCAGTAGGACAAGTCCATCTTTTTAAGAAAGACCGAGTCTGCATGCAAATTATTTAGGAGGAAGGTATAATTCAGATTCTTGGAGAAAACAAAAAGTACTGCTTCTGATTTGAACTCCATTACTAAGTCATTAATGATGGTCCCAGAGCAGTTGTTAGACTAATATGAGTCACAAATTCGATTTCAAATCAATAAGAATGGCATAAAGACCCCATGTGTTCCCACAGAGCAACAAGGTGGTCACATCTCTTAAACAACTACTGCTTAAACTGTTAATTTTGCTATTTAGTCAAAGTCAGCAAGGCACCAAAGGGTACAAACTTCTATTTATAAGATAAACAAGCATTCGGGATACAATGTGTATGTGTGCATGCGTGTGCTAAGTCACTTCAGTAGTGTCCAAGTCTTTGTGACCCTATGGACTGTAGCCTGCCAGACTCCTCTGTCCATGGGATTCTCCAGGAAAGAACACTGGAATGGGCTACCATGCCCTCCTCCAGGGAATCTTCCTGACCCAGATCAAATCTGCGTCTCTTGCCACCGCTGCATTGCAGGCAGATTCTTTACTACTGGGCCACTGGGAAAGTTCAGGGATACAATGTACAACATGATAAATATAATTAACATTACATATATTATATATGAAACTTATTAAGAGTATATCCTAAGAATTCTCATTATAAGATAATTTTTATGTCTTTAATTTTATTTCTATATGAGATGATGGATGTTTACTAAACTTACTGCGATAATCATGATGTACGTAAATCATCATGATTATACCATATATATACTTAAAGAAGGGAAAACCAGTAGGTCATTCAAATATGACCTAAATCAAATACCCTATGATTATACAGTGGAAGCGAAGAATAGATTAAAGGGATTAGATCTGATAGACAGAGTTCTTCAGATAGCCTGAAGAACTTTGGAAAGAAGTTTGTCACATTATACAGGAGGTGGTGATCAAAACAATCCCCAAAAAAGAAATGCAAAAAAAGGCAAAATGGTTATCTGAAGAGGCCTAACAAATAGCTGAGAAAAGAAGAGAAGCAAAAGGCAAAAGATATACCAATCAGAATGCAGAGTTCCAAAGAATAGCAAGGAGAAATAAGAAAGCTTTCCTAAGTGAACAATGCAAAGAAATAGAGGGGAAAAAATAGAATGGGAAAGAATAGAGATCTCTTCAAGAAAATTAGAGATACCGAAGGAAAATTTCAAGCAAAGATGAGCAAAATAAAGGACAGAAATGGTATGGACCTAACAGAAGCAAAAGAGATTAAGAAGTGGCAAGAATACACAGAAGAACTATACAAAAAAGATTTTAATGACCCAGATAACCATGATGGTGTGACCACTTACCTAGACTAGACATCTTGGAGTCAGAAGTCAAGTGGACCTTAGGAGGCATCACTACGAACACAGCTAGTGGAGGTGATGGAATTCCAGCTGAGCTATTTCAAATTCTGAAAGATGATGCTGTTGAAGTGCTGCACTAAATATGTCAGCAAATTTGGAAAACTCGACAGTGGCCACAGGATGGGAAGAGGTCAGTTTTCATTTTAATCCCAAAGAAGGTCAATGCCAAAGAATGCTCAAACTACTGCACAATTGAACTATCTCACATGCTAGCAATGTAGTGCTCAAAATTCTCCAAGCGAGGCTTTAGAAGTACATGAACTGAGAACTTCCAGATGTTCAAGCTCTATTTAGAAAGGGCAGAGAAACCAGAGATCAAATTGTAAACATCTACTGGATCATAGAAAAAGTAAGAGAATTCCATAAAAACATCTACTTCTGCTTCATTGACTATGCCAGAAGCCTTTGTGTGGATCACAACAAACTGAGGGAAAGTCTTAAAGAGATGGGAATACCAGACCACCTTACCTCCCTCCTGTGAAACCTGTATGCAGATCAAGAATCAACAGTTAGAACTGGACATGGAACAAAGGACTGGTTCCAAACTGGGAAAGGAGTACATCAAGGCTGTATATTGTCACCCCACTTACTTAACTTCTATGCAGAGTACATCATGCAAAATGCCAGGCTGGATGAAGCACAAGTTGGAATTAAGATTGTAGGGAGACATATTAATAACCTCAAATAAGCAGATGACACCAACCTTAAGACAGAAAGTGAAGAAGAACTAAAGAGCCTCTTGATGACAGTGAAAGAGGAGAGTGAAAAAACTGGCTTAAAACTCAACATTCAAAAAGCTGAGATCATGGCATCTGGTTCCATCACTTCATGGCACATAGAGGGGGAAACAATGGAAACAGTGACAGACTTTATTTTCTTGGGCTCCAAAATCACTGTGGATAGGGACTGCAGCCATGAAATTAAAGTGTTTGCTCCTTGGAGGAAAAGCTATGACAAAACTAGATAGTATATTAAAAAACAGAGACATTATTTTGCAGACAAAGGTCCATATAGTCAAAGCTATGTTTTTTCCAGTAGCCATGTATGGATGTGAGAGTTGGACCATAGAGAATGCTGAGCACCAAAGAACTGATGTTTTTGAACTGTGGTGTTGGAGAAGACTCTTGAGAGTTCCTCGGACTGCAAGGAGATCAAACCAGTCAACCTAAAGGAAATCAATCCTAAATATTCATTGGAGGGACTGATGCTGAGGATGAAGTTCCAATACTTTGACCACCTGATGTGAAGACCCTGATGCTAGGAAAGATTGAAGGCAGGAGAAGGGAATGATATAGGATGTGATGGTTGCACAGCATCACCGACTCAATGTACATGAGTTTGAGCAAGCTCTGGGAGATGGTGAAGGACAGAGAAACCTGGTGTGTTGTAGTCCAGTCCGTGGGATTGTAAAGTGTTGGACATAGCTGAGTGATTGAACAACAGCATACCTTAAACTTACACAGTGCTATTTATCAACTATATCTCAATAAAACTGGAATAAAAAATCAATAAGGCATCAAAGTCATTATTTCAATCCAATTTAGGATCACATGATGAGATCCATAAAAACATTGGTCTGTTGGATATTGTATAGATATTACAGTATCAAAGTTAAATAAAATAGCTTTCAAGTTTATTATTCTACAGTTATTTTGAGGCAAGATCAGTTCAATTAAGCTTATTTGATAATTGTTTCTAGTAAAAGCAGATAGTCCTTGCATATGATAAAACAAGACAAATATCTTCTTTTGTTTCTGTTCCTCCAAGTAGCCAAGACCAAAAAGAAAAAAAGGAGTATTTAACCACACATCTAGAGCTTCCCAGATGGCTCAGTGGTAAAGAACCCGCCTGCCAATGCAGGAGACAAAGGTTCAGTCCCTGAGTTGGGAAGATCCCCTGGAGGAGGAAATGGCAATCCACTCCAGTATTCTTGCCGAGGAAATCCGATGGACAGAGGAGCCTGTCAGGCTACAGTCCATGGGATCACAAAGCAGCTGGACGTGACTAGAGTGACTGACAATACTTGGCATGCTACCACACATCTGGATCACCTAGTAGCCTGTGCTGAGTATCTAATAATATGGAAAAAGGAGAATTTCGCTCTCTTAATCAGCGGTGAAAAGAGTCATGAGAGTATCAAAGCCCCTCACTTCTGCTCCTTTCCCTCTAATCCAGAACCACAGCTGAGCAACTAAAGCAGCCTGGCTTACATCTTGGATGGTAAAACCCTGAACCAGTAGGTTTGTCAGAACCTAAGTTCAGCCTCTCTCTCATCCAATCTGCCATCAAGTGATGTCAGCTCCTAGTGACACTGGGACATTCAAATCTGCACATGACCCAGAACCACTAACTGCTCAGCAAGAAGTGGACCAGAGGACCTGGCTGAGCCAGGCTCTGCCTCCCAGAGTTCAGCTCACGGCACCTACTCTTCCATTAGGTTCAAGATGCTGTGCCTACATTGACCTCTGCAAGTGGCTCTTCCATTAACCTGCAGCTCACCAGCTTGAAGCCTCACTTCCCAGCCCTTTTGAATCCTTGACACAGAATGCATTTTGAATGCTTTCTTGATGTCATCCAATCTCTGATCTCTCATCTCTTCTACTTTCTCACAACTCTACACCCCAGTACTATTTCCTGGACTCCTCATGTTTGACGTTTGCCCAGTGAACCCATACTCTGTGGCTGCCATTGGACCTAGCCTAGCCATGCCATGGTAAAATGGGGACCACTGTTACTGTAAGGAGATGCTGAATTGTCATACTGTGCCATGGCCCTCAGTACAGCCAATTGTAACTTGGCAACAGGAGGCTTTTACTCTAACTTCAGTCAGTCAGTCAGTTCAGTCACTCAGTTGTGTTCAACTCTTTGTGACCCCATTAATCACAGCACGCCAGGCCTCCCTGTTCAAAACCAACTCCCAGAGTTTACCAAACTCACATCCATCGAGTCAGTGATGTCATCCAGCCATCTCATCCTCTGTCATCCCCTTCTCCTCCTGCCCCCAATCCCTCCTGGCATCAGGGTCTTTTCCAATGAGTCAACTCTTCGCATGAGGTGGCCAAAGTATTGGAGTTTCAGCTTCAGCATCAGTCGTTCCAGTGAACACCCAGGACTGATCTCCTTTAGGATGGACTGGGTGGATCTCCTTGCAGTCTGTTGGGACTCTCAAGCGTCTTCTCCAACACCACAGTTCAAAGCATCAGTTCTTCAGCACTCAGCTTTCTTCACAGTCCAACCTTCACATCCATACGTGACCACTGGAAAAACCAGGGCCTTGACTAGATGGACCTTGTTGGCAAGGTAATGTCTCTGCTTTTCAATATGCGATCTAGGTTGGTCATAACTTTCCTTCCAAGGAGTAAGCGTCTTTTAATATCATGGCTGCAGTCACCATCTGCAGTGATTTTGAAGCCCCAAAAAGTAAAGTCTGACGCTAGTTCCACTGTTTTTCCATCTATTTCCCATGAAGTGATGGGACCAGGTGCCATGATCTTCGTTTTCTGAATGTTGAGCTTTAAGCCAACTTTTTCACTCTCCTCTTTCACCTTCATCAAGAGGCTTTTTAGATCCTCTTCACTTTCTGCCATAAGAGTGGTGTCATCCGCATATCTGAAGTTGTTGATATTTCTCCCGGCAGTCTTGACTCCAGGTTGTGCTTCTTCCAGCCCAGCGTTTCTCATGATATACTCTGCATATAAGTTAAATAAGCAGGGTGACAATATACAGCCTTGATGGACTCCTTTTCCTATTTGGAACCAGTCTGTTGTTACATGTCCAGTTCTAACTGTTGCTTCCTGACCTGCATATAGGTTTCTCAAGAGGCAGGTCAGGTTGTCTGTATTCCCATCTCTTGAAGAATTTTCCAGTTTGTTGTGGTCCACACAGTCAAAGGCTTTGGCATAGTCAATAAAGCAGAAATAGATGTTTTTCTGGAACTCTCTTGCTTTTTCGATGATCCAGAGGATATTGGCAATTTGATCTCTGGTTCCTCTGCCTTTTCTAAAACCAGCTTGAACATCTGGAAGTTCACGGTTCATGTATTGCTGAAGCCTGGCTTGGAGAATTTTAAGCATTACTTTACTAGCGTGTGAGATGAGTGCAATTGTGTGGTAGTTTGAGCATTCTTTGGCATTGCCTTTCTTTGGGATTGGAATGAAAACTGACCTTTTCCAGTCCTGTGGCCACTGCTGAGTTTTTCAAATTTGCTGGCATATTGAGTGCAGCACTTTCACAGCATCATCTTTCAGGATTTGAAATAACTCACCTGGAATTCCATCACCTCCACTGGCTTTGTTTGTAGTGATGCTTTCTAAGGCCCACTTGACTTCACATTCCAGGATGTCTGGCTGTAGGTGAGTGATCACACTGTCATGATTATCTGGGTCATGAAGATCTTTTTGTACAGTTCTTCTGTGTATTCTAACTTTGGTGTAATCTAACTTCACAAGCCCTTTTTTCTTGATTGAGCAAAGATTTGTTAAGGACCGACTGTATGTTAGGTATTTTGTAAAAATTATTACCTATACATAACTTTCCAAGTCCACAGCACTCTTCACCCTTCCCCCAAGACTTTTGTTTTCAAACTGGACCCAAAGAAGAGTTAGTCATACATGAAACAGCTGACCCTGAATGTTTTACTCTCTGAAGCATGAGCTCAAACTTTTTCTGATTTATGAATCACAGTCATGATAACAACATTCTTCGAACTTATTTTTTTTCTCTTTTGAAACATTAGTAAAAGGTACTTCCTACCTTTTTAACGGGGGTTTTGTGTATATTAGTGCTGCTTCTGGAATACTCAAAGGAAGTATAAGTGTACAAAGTATATGAGTGTCTCTCTCCATGATGTTTACTTCCAAAACATCAGGAATGGCACTGTCCAACAGAACTAGAATATTGGCCACAAATATTAAGTTAACAGGTATTATAAATTAGGATAGATTTTTATTTAATTGTTCAAAATCAAAATACCAACTAAGTCTATACATCCCCTGTGAATTTCATACTCGTAGTATATCTCAGTTCTGATAAGCCATGTTTCAAGTGCTCTGTAGCCCACACATGGCTAGTGCTGCCACACTGAACAACAGAGGTCCAGGTGGTCAGTTAGTGAAAGCCACCAAGAACTAAGCTATAGACTCAGAATAATTCTTTTGAATCATCACACTTTTGTAATTGATTAAACCCATCCAATTGCCATAATATTAGATATTACCTAAAGGTAAACTATAAATCAGAAATAATGTTTTTGATTTGTCAAAGCTTATAAGACTACAAAACTGATGAACCTGGCCCAATGCCTTGCTTAGATCTTGTCTAAACGTGAAAGGCTAAATGTTTATAGGTCCCAGTGAAAGAATTTAAGATGTGGCCATTAATAAGGTAATATTTTTGATACTAGGTGATTTCACCTTTTGAACTGAGCTCTCTCAAATGCATCAAAATGGTTTATGATGAGACTCTTCATATTAGCACCAGAAAACAAGCTAACAAGGCTATTCAAGTTAGAGTCCGTCCTTTGCATATCTTGTGGTATGTCTGGTGGCACTGTGCCCTTGGCAAAGGTCAGAGACACAGACATGGAGCCTGAAGGCCTGGTTTACAGTCTCGTGATAATTAACTTTGCAGACATAAAGTTCCTGACCCCGAAAAGAGAATGCTCCCTCCACTGAGAAAGAGTGTCTAGTGTCTTCCTGTGTGAGAATGTTTTGTCTCAATATAAACAAACTAGAGTTGAAAAATGAAGTGCAAAAATGCCCTCTGTGGCGTAAACAACCAAACTAGTTAGGATATGATTTTCCTGGAATGTGCTGTGAGTTCCAGAGGCAGGCACACACTTGTCACAGAACAGGCCGTTCCTCTGATGGTCAGAGCCTGAAGACTTAGTTGGACACATTCATGCATTAAATTCCACAAGTTCAAATCTGTGTTTACATTTTTCATAATGTTCGGATACACACTCAAATATTTTCTGAATCCTAATTAGGGAAAAAGCAAGACATATCAAGTATTTGTTTTAAAGGGCAACTTGGTTCTGAAGCCCATTAGAACCAATGTTATTTGGTAGCTTTACTGAACATTATAATCATCTTCTAGTATCTCCGATACCTGTCTTATTTTGCTTCTCCTTTTATAACAACAGAGATCCAACATATTTACTAAAGAAAAAAGAGTTTCTGTGACTATGAGTATCTGCACAATTACAGTAGAGTTGATAATAGAGTTGATCAAGCTCCTAAACATCCGACCAGATAGGAATACAGTCCCTACTCCTGATATTTCTATCTGGAAGGGTCTCTATCCATTTACCCTTTTATCTTCTTGCAAGGCTCAGACTCAGACAAGGCTACTGAGGCACTCACCTCAATTAAGAAATTTAAGGATGCACTCAAAAACTCAATAATTGAGAAAAATAATATTTAATGCAATATTTTTAAAAATCAAAATAAATGCAAAAAGTTCAAGAGGAACAAAATATAAAAATCTTCCATAAAAACAACTCTGCCCTCACTTGCTTCGCCCTAGCTATGGCCCCATTTAGCTTCCCGCCTTGGGAAGAGGAGTGAGTATTCTGTTGGTGGGTTTGAGAGAAGGGTCTGAGTATGCTCTTCCTTCAAAATCTGTCAGCCTGCCCTGCTCTGCTGTGTAAGTGTTACTCAGGTGGGCCCCAGAAAGGAGGGGCTGCAGTCAAGCAGAGCTGACAGAGGCTCTGAGGTTATTAGCAAGCCGGCCTCCCTGGCAGACTAAGCGTGAGGTACCCCAGCAGCAGCCTTGGCGATAAGGGTGACATTTTGCTCTCCAGCTCCAACTGCCTGACTTCTATGGGTGAGTGTCTTTCTCAATAGATTCTGAATGCAGGTGGAAAAGAGTGGTTGGTGTTGATTCCATTGACATGCAAACAGAACATCAGAGCCCCTATGTGTGCATTCTCCTGACCATGATAACAGTGGCCTCCTGGCAGCCAGATGGTGTGCCTCAGTCTCTCCTTTTTATTTGTCTTTAAGATGATCAGGGTTGGGCCATTCAAATGTTAATTAGCTTAAGTTCACAAACTAAAAATAATCTCCAACACAGTTTATGCCCTTTTGGGTTTACTTCTGCTTCATTCTGTAATTGGTACTTGAAAGAAGAGTTGGGCATATTTTAGTTAGACCCTAAATGATGGTAAGTCTAGTGACCAAGAGCTTCAGAGAAAGTCTATCACCACCATTATCACAATTCATTTTCTTCCAGCATACAGCAAGACAGGAATTGCATCAGACTTTCTCTCTTCAATTGGTCTGAGATAGGTCAAATCAATATATAAAGGGCAATAAAGCACATAAACATGAAACAAGTAGCAAATGATTAGTTAAGGGCACAGAAATATCTTAACAAAAAGAGTGCATTCCACTGTTACACTACTGGTTTGAGTCATTATCACCAAAAGTAGAAATAAGTTAGAGACCTGTATAGTGGTGTTTCCAGATAAAGAGGTTCATAGTACAACAACACTGTTATGCAGTAAAGAACATAAAATCTACTTGAAATCAGGATATGTTTCTGAGAATTTTGAAGCCAAAAGGGAGGTGAAAGAGTCAGGGTTTGAGTACCTTAAGACAAGAAAGAGAATGTCCTGTGGCCAGGTAAGTGGAGAATAAGAAAGAGCTATCAGAAAACACATGGAAGGCTCCAGAAATTACTAATAACAAGTCGTCCAAGGTCAGTCATCTGCTTGCACATATTTCCTCCAACCCCACACCAAGAAAACCTCCATCATCTGCTCACTAATACCTGGGATTTTTGTATCTGAGAGTAAAGACATTGTGGCAATTTGGATCAAGAATCATTCATTCGTAAACATATTGAGATTGCAGATGGAACTCAATCATACTAAAATGTTATCAGCCAATCAGTCATTAAACTCTTCTCATTCTAATGAGGCAAGGACTGAAATGTTAAAATGGAAACCTGTGTGTCTTATTTATGTTTGCATCCTCAGGACCCAGCACAGTACCAGAAATTAGCATGTGCTCAGTAAATATTTGCTGCATGAATGAATGAACGAATGAATGGAGATAGAGCAAGGATGAGAGAGAGGACTGAAAGAGGGTAAAAGTGCAGAGAAGCAGGAGAGCAAACGCACACGTGCATATATGTATGAGGGAGAAAGGGCCACTCTGGCAGGCACTGTCCTAAGATGTTTTGTCTGTGTCTTTTGGTTCTTTTTAAAATCATATAGTATATTAACCGTTAAAGAATGTGTTTATACGACCATAACAGAAATCCCAACAAACCATAGCTTAAACATACTAATACATGAAATTCTTTTTCTCAAATAATGAGATTTATGGAATTAGGCGGAAGCTAGTATTGATTAAATGGTTCAACAAGGTCAAGGCCATCACCTCTATGTATCCCTGGCCCCAGTATGACTGCCACAGCTCCCTACATAGGATATATGTTCAAAGGGGAAAACTAAGGAGACACCAGGGTATTTTTCCCTTTCATTAGAAAAACAAGCCTTCAAGAATCCTTATCAGACTTCCACTTGGAACTCCTAGGTTAGATATGTTCCCTTTGTTCCCTTTTCAGCAAAGAGATTCAGGAGTGTAAAGTATTTTTCTGAACAGCTTGACATTTTGAAGGAAATTTAGGTTTTATTATTAATGAAAAAACAGGGGGAATGGGTTTTGGTAGGCAACTACACTAGTTTTCTATTGCTACTCTAATTACAGAATTACTGAATTTAGCAGCTCAAAATGACATACATTTATTACATCTCAGTTTCCATGGGTCAGGAGTTTGGGTATGGTATAATGGAGTCCTCTGCTTAGGGTCTCATAATGCAGGTGTCAGATGGGCCATGTTCCTTTCTGGAGCTCAACATCCTCTTCCAAGCTCGTGGTTGTTGGCAGAATTAGATTCCTATCTGCTCTATCATTGAGGCCCTTGGGTCCTCTAAGCTGCTCACACTGCCCTGCCACATCATAGCAACTGCTTCTTTAAGGTCAGTGGGACAGTCTCTTTCTCTGTCTCCAATCTGCTAAAATGGAGTCTCATAATGAAACATAACCCCAGGAGTGACAATCCATCACCTCTGCCATATTCTATTGGCCATACTCATGAGGAGGGGATCATACAAGGCCATGGATGATAGAGGGTAGCCCTGAACTGCATCTGCCACAGAAACTGAGTGTCATGAAGAAACCAAAATGGGGATCACTGAAGCTTAAAAGCCCATTCAGGTCATATAGAAAGTAAAGAGGCAGTTCTCCACAGATGTCTCACTAGGTTCTCATTTTCTAAAATATCTTCTGTAGAACCCCACTTTTACAAGACAATATTTGGTGTATTTGAGGGGGGAAAGTTTGGTGTTCAAATAGGTTTAGAGAATGTTGGAATCACTAAAGTTGAACTGATTTTTTAAATGAAAAAAACTCTTTAGCACGTTTATTATAAATCTCATGGGAAAAACAGAGGGAGGTTGCAGCCTTTCCAAATTAATCTAATGCCAAAACATTTTTGTGCATAAAACAAGAAAAATAATAGCTAACAACAATTGGAGCACATTCTGTGCTGCAAGCATTATTTTAAAAACCTTCATAAGCAAATGATGCTGGAGGGGCTGCCAGAAGCACTGTGTGTGTGTGTGTGTGTGTGCCCGTGCACACACATGCACACACACACGTTCATTTGTGTGGTTGGGGAACAAATAGAGGCGATGCAACTTCTCCCTTTCCCCTACTCTTCCAAATTTCCAGTCTCACATCAATGCCTTCAAGGGGAGTTTGAAACTTAGAGAGGAGAGAATATCCTGCACATCTTCAGACATATGTACTATTATTTGAACAACTATTCAAAGACTCAGATCCAGATCTCTTGATTCCAAGCCTAGTACATTGCCAGTTGCAATGTAGCATTGCATATTAAAGAAAATAAGTGATTGATCTTGCTAATCATACATTCTCTAACACTACCCACCTCTGAACATTTATCTGGCAGTAAATGGAATACATCAGAATCTGCAGCTTTACAGTATTCTTCCCAAAGTAACCAAATTTACTTTTTCCTTTTGTTACAATCTCTGCCTTTCCTCTTGACTTCCTTTGGCTGAGTATTCACTCCCTGAGATTTGCTTCTTTCAAAGAAGAGTCAAGGATGTTGTTAGCTGGCAGCCAGGAAATGGGTGTCACCATCCATCAAAGGTCAGCATAGAGCTGCAGCCGGCACCATGGGAAGGGGCCCCTAAGCAAAGAAACAAGACCACGCATTTCTCCAAGGCCATGTGACAACCAAGAATTCTCCAGAGCTGGACAAGAGTAAATATTCCAGGAATGGCTTTGTGGTTGGTTGTACTATTCCCGCAGTCTGAAGGGAATTTTTAAGGAACCTGCCCAAACTTTGCCTGTCTATGTAAAAACTATTAGTCTGACCCATTGTTTCTTCATTTCCACATATAATCAATGTCAAAATGAGAACATCACTAGGCAGTTAGGAGAACTGCAAATGGGATGATCTGGAACTTAACCAATTCCTGAGTAAAATTTATTACCTAATAGTAGACACACATAAAGCTATTCTAAGTTTTTTTAAAAAACAAACAAGGGCAGGGCGTGGGGTGGGGAAAGTGTATGATAATAGTTTATAATACTATTCTGGCTTTTAAAAGTATTATTATTTGTTTCAGTATCACCTTACTTTAGATCTATTTTCTGAGCTTTACTGCTTTTCCTTGGCACTGGACCGTTTGCCTTTCTTCAGTTAACAAAGAAATCCTGCATGAAATGGTACAAATCAAAGTCAGATATCTGGGAGCCAGAATGTCTACAGGAGCCCATGTTCTGGACTCTGAGGGGTAAATAACCACTAGTTATGAGAAAAAAGAGAGAGAGGGGAAGAGAAATTGAGAATTGGTTTTCTCTTTTCATGTAGAAAGAGGATTGTGTTTTTCACCTGTCCATTTCTACTTAAGAAAAAAGCAATACAATTTCCCAAACCACTGGATTGCCCTTGTTTCCCTCCTTTCTCAAAGCAAAAAAGCTTTTTATTTAACTGGTTAATTCCTGAGCTTCTCTCATGTCTTCTTCCTCACTATGAAAAAGATTTTCTTTTCATCATGCATGTATATATTTTGAGGACTAACCAGTATTCCAAACTTTAGTGTTACTGCTTTTCTTTACCACTCACTAATGAGAATGGTTGCTTAATAACATTCTGGATTAATGATGGCCAGAAGACAAGACTGTTTTCAAGATCAGTGTAGAGTCATTGCAATTAGCATAAAGCTTAGAGATTGGGTTTGAAATGTTACTGTAAGAAGCCACGAAAGGAGCAGAAGTCACAGGTTTTCTGTGAGTAATGATGCATTGTGCTTATTAACTCAAAACATACTCCATGAACAGTTTGGACAACCAAGCAGCAGTGAGTCCCAGAAAGGATGAGGACGTTAAAAGGAACAGAGAGCATTAAAAGGAATTAAAAGAAAATATATTGTGCAATCTATTAGACCAGTGGTTAGCAAACTTTCCTTGTAAAAAACCAAATAACAAATACTTTAGGCTTTGTGGACCACATACAGTCTCTATAGAATATTGTCCTTTGGTTGTTCTTCTTACAACACTTTAAAATGTAAAAGCCATTTTTAATTCTTGGGCTGTACATAAACAAAACACATACCAGGTTTAGCTCACAGGCTGAAGTTTGCCAACCCATGCTTTAAATAATTTATACCCAGCAATTAAAATCAATCCTTTCTTTTTAAATACAAATTTAAATCAAGATTCCTAGTTGTTTTAAAATAACTCAATGACATAATGGTTCAAATGTGCTAAAACCTCTACATGGTTCAAATATAATCCAAGATGTCAAGTCAAATGGGCTTACTTATTTGTTGGTTTTTATTTTCCTCCTCCATCTCAAAAATATTTAAACTTGAGAAAATGAATGTAGGGTCAAATTAAAATTGTGTAGCTTCAAAAGTAGGGAATTTTTCTTCCTTAATTTATCTACTTATCTAAAATCCCTGAATATATAATAAAAATAACGGTTGCCTAATATAGCATTAGATGGCTAATTATATATTTCCTATAAGTGCCAGGAGAGTGCTAATTATCAGTTTGGTTATAAAAAGGGGGAGAAGGGAAAGAAGATGAGAAAAATAAACAATATTATAAAGCACTAAATTAGCAAGCATAAAGAATAGCAATAACAATTCAGCGAGACATGTTAGATCTTAAAAAGCACAATTGGAAGTAAAAAGCTCATTTCTGTTTCATCAGAAAAAGAAATCAAAGACCATGTACTTCCTTAAGATGAGTTTTAGAAAAGCCCAACAAAACTAAGAGTAGTCCTGCACGGCAGGTGAGGCAGCAGCTGATTTTAGGAATAGAGAGCTAACTGACTTGCTGTACAGTTTCCTCACATAACCTCAATGTCAAGGTAAAATACTTCTGAATTTTGCATTATGAATTTTACATTATCCCAACCTCAAATACCAATTTTCTTTAAAGCCTTTATATGAATTTTGAATTCTGCCCTATAATATATCCACATCATTTTCATACTAGAGAATGGGCAATTGGTTAAATTTCTACAGTGCTACTAAAATTCCCCAGTGTCTGCCTTAGAGCTTCATCTGCTCCTCCTGACTCCACATGTACCCTTGGAGTCATACCTTTCCCATGTTGCAGGAATCCAACAGAAAGAGGCTAGACTTCCCTGATGGTACCGTGGTTAAGAATCTGTCTGCCAGTGTAGGGGACACAAGTTCCATCCCTGATCTGGAAAGATCCCACACGCCAGGAAGCAACTAAACTCGTGCACCACAGCTGCTGAGCCCACATGCCACAGCTAATGAAGCCCGCGCCTGAGCCTGCGCTGTGCAATGAGGGAAGCCCCCGAAACCGGAAGCCAGTGCATCGCAACTAGAGAAGCCTGTGCACAGAAAGGAAGACCCAGCACAGCCATACATAAATAAAAGCAATACATTAAAAAAAGAAGCGGGGGGCCTGAAGAATGCCCTCTGCCACAGCCTTCCTCTCTGCCAGGGACTGAGTCTCCCTAAAGGGATGTAGCGACTCCTAGTTCTGGCCTGAGGCTTCTTGACAGAAAAAAGAGAGGGAAAAAACACAGACCATGGGAACAGGGCAAATACTTGATACGATTACACGTAGATTGCTAGAATGTGCCTATGTCAAGACTTGTATATTTCAAATATGCCAAAAAAGTGCTGTTTAAAAGATAGAAATTAGAAATCTTTGGGAGAAGATTATTTTTTAACACAGATTTTTATCTATTCACCTTTGCTTACAACACTAAATTACCTATGTAAGATTATACTATAACAAATGAGGGGAAAACTACATTAACCCCATTTTATAACTGAGAAAACTGAGCCTCAGAAAGGGCACAAGTCACTTCCCGCAGTCCCAGGGCTCAGAGAGGCTAACTTGAACCAATGCTGTTTGTCTCCACACTGACTTTACCCCTGCACTCTTGATGATATTCTGACACTGAACCTTATTGAAATCTAAATATTCCTTAGCAACTTCTTAAAGTGCTTTATGTTGAAATTAATGATATTTCTATTTAATAATTCAGCATTGATTACTTTATAACGCCAGCTGAAATATTCTACTATAAAGAAGGAAGGAAGTGAATACTTCTAGCCCCTAGGTTCCTATGGATCGCTGGTGCCTGTTAGAATCTTAAAGGAGCGCTCCATTAGCTTGTATTTAATAGCAAACCGTCTGGGCTTCATAGCCCTCAGCCATCTCACCAGCCACCCTCTGTGCCCCCGTTTGTCAGTGCTCACCTGCTCCCTCTCATTAACATGCAAACACACGGTGGTTTCTGCTCACTCCCAAGGCCTTGTCTTGACATGAAGCCATCTTTTCTCTCAGTGTGCTTCTTCCAGTGTCCATTATCTAAACTCTGAAATGTCCCATAGCAACTATGATATCTCTGAGAAATAGAAATGTTTCAAAGCCCTGACAACAGAAACAGAAAGAATAATTCCCTGGTAAAAAGACAATGCAAGTCTGAATCCCTACAATATGTTATTTCAAACCTCATCTCATCATGAGATCTTGCTCTGGTATTGTCCATCACACTCACAAATACTGAGGAGGAGCAAGATTCTGTTGGACTCGATGGTAGAAAATGTTTGGTTCATGTGTTTTATGCTGTCCTAATCATTTGATTATACTTAATTCAGGTTGACTTTGTTAGAGAGGCCCTCAACCAGTGCAACAGTCATTTTTTTCTTGTCGCGTAAGCATTACGAAATTAACGTGTTATCCCATTGTGATCTTCCAGCTTTCCTAACAAAAGATTCACACTGCAACTACCAGGATGTGGCAAAAAAGCAATCTGAGCTTCCTGCTTCTTCGTGGTTTGGATATGGGGCTTTTCCTGTCAAAAGTTCTGGGTGTTGGTGGCGGGGGGGGGTTGGGGGGTTGGTCAGGGATAAACTTCTGACTCCAGTATGCACCAGTTCTGGAGGAGGCAATGGCACCCCACTCTGGTACTCTTGCCTGGAAAATCCCACGGACAGAGGAGCCTGGAAGGCTGCAGTCCATGGGTTGCTGAGGGTTGGACACGACTGAGCGACTTCACTTTCTCTTTTCACTTTCATGCGTTGGAGAAGGAAATGGCAACCCACTCCAGTGTTCTTGCCTGGAGAACCCCAGGGACGGGGGAGCCTGGTGGGCTGCTGTCTATCGGGTCGCACAGAGTCGGACACAACTGAAGTGACTTAGCAGTAGCAGTATATACCAGTTCTGGTGTCTAGATACAAGGCACGCAGGCAAGCTTTGAACAAGAGCTTGTGTGATTTTTAAGTTTGAGAAAGATACTCCTATTGACCCTTTTTAGAACTATGAAAAACTCTGGCATTGGGTGAGCCTTTTCAATCTCGGGAGTGTCTATTCTCCTTGCCTAATTATGAAAAACAATATTAAAGTATATAATTCTTCAGTTTCAAAGTACAGTACACACACAGCTTGCACTTTGTTTATTACTGAAAAGTGATAGCTTAAAATTAAGGGAATTATCTACATAATAGAAACAGAAAATCCATAATCACAATTTTCTATATTTATCAAATGACAGGTGTTGGGTGAGCTGTCTCCAGTTCAACATTCACGTTGTATCAGATGAGGAGAAATTTCCATTCCACCTGTAATACATAAGCACCATCCTAATGCTATCCCTTTAATACATCCTGTTAGCTTCACACCTTTAATTTTTTTTTTTTTTTACCTTGAGTCTTATAAAGTCTTACTTTTGAAAGCCATGCTAGATAAATGGCAAAACTGTCAATACGGACAGGCAGCCCAGACATGTGGATAGCAGCCAGGGGATCCAAAAAGAGGAGTTTTTAAAATCAAGATTCAAGTCACTCACTTTCTATTGGAAAATTACACTTGTTATGAAACAGAGACATCAAGGTAGTATTGTGAGGATTAACGAGATCACATTAGTTAAGTGCTCAAAACCCCATGGAGATTGAGTCCATCGTTTTATCTCCTAGGTGCATGATTAAAACAACTCCCCCCCTCCAAAATCCATTTTTCTTTAATGCACAATGCATAGAGTCAGTAACTGCCAGCAGTCTTTATTAAACTTCTTTCTTTACTCACTTTAGTAACTAATGTTATTAGAGGAGAGAGTGTTGTGAACCCAGGTTAAAAGTGAAGTAAAGGCAGACAACTAAGAAGGCAAATAAGAAATTAATTCTTATAATTTTTACCCAACACAGTAATTACAGGCAATTATACTACATTCATCTGTTAGTCTAAATGACAGAACAGAATGAGCAAAAAGTTTAGGATAAGACCAAACTGGATTCAAGTTCTGGTTCTTTCTACTGGATATATATCTCTCTTTAAACTTCAATTTCTACATCTAAAAAAATGCAATGACAAGTTTTCCTCTAATAATTAGTGTAAGTAATTCAGACTTACACTCCTATTAAAAACAAGCAAAATAGTCAAACAAAATATTTATAATCATAATCAAAAAGATAACAAGATACTGAGGAATTACTAGACCAAAATCTGAAAGACAAGATTCCAGAAAGGTAAGAGACCAAAACACAAAGCTACTGTTGCTCTGAAGTCATTTGCTGATCTAGAAAAAATAAAATAGCAGCAAAACTGAGCTGAGCTTTTGTCAGCCTTAAAGATTAGAGAGTGAACAGGTAAAGCCCAGAGGGTACTGAAGCTGGAGACTCAGATAAATCACTCCCAGTTTAACCTGGAACTCTACACCATCAGGCTGACTTCCCCAAACTCCGAAGTCACCCAGTCTGCCCACAGATCTGCAGCGCTCTGGTTATCCCAGGCTATCCCAGGCCTTGGACTGGGATTGAGAGTTCTTCTAAGGCTTCTGGGAGCCCCACGTGTCTGAGTCAGTATTGGCTCAATGCACGTTCATCCATAATGCAAACTTTTGTACCACCTTTCATATGTGTGTAATAGTTCACCTATAACAGATCTGTTAATACAAGGATAACACCAGTTTTTCAGGTTTATGAACGGAATTTGATGAAACTGTTGATATCCAGGATTCAGCATGATGCTGAGACAGCCTTATATAAATTCACCTTACTGCCCTTTCCATGACCTTCATTCCTTTCTCTCGGTTTCACATCTTTTCCTCTTACCTTTGCCCCTTTTCCCTTGAACACTTAGGTTTCACCTTTTCTCTCTGCCCCACATCACCAAATAGCCTTCCCATTACTGCTTCAAGTCAAGTCCCGTGGGAGACAGTGCAAAGAAACAGGAATGTGAGGCCATAACAACAGCAAGGCTAGTTAGGCACATGTGTTCCAAAACATTTCGTAAACTAGTACATCAAATGAGTGTGTTATTTTTGTGATATTTGTAAATCCATCTATGTTAATATCTCTATTGCTAAGTGTTGAGCAAATGATAGGTGATCAACATTAGCCAGATGCTGGAGAGAGTAGCCAAGTATAAGAATGATTCCTGCCTTTCAAGGGGTTCACTTGAACTGTAGCTGAAGAAAATACATGACTGATGTCGGTCAATGACAGAAGCAGTGAGAATTCAGACAAGCATCTGGGAGGAAAGTAGGACTTCAGCAGGGGTTAAAGGGTGAAGGGCACTGAAAATGCCAAGGAAGGAATGGAGACGATGCGGTCCAGGAGAGGAGGAATCTAATGCGGACGATACGGGGGAGGGAGTGCTGGCTGCAAGGCAACAGGAAGTACATGAGCTGAGTGCCCGCTGTGTGCTGTGGACTATTCCATACACATCCCAGATATCACTCCATTTGAGATGTCTCAGGAAGCCCTATCAAGGGGGCATTATCATAGCTTTTCAGATAATAAGTTGAGGCTTAAATGGCCATACCACAGAGCCTGTAATTAAGTGGTGACACTGGAATTTGAAGCTAGGTCAGGAGGACACCAAAACCTGTGCTTACTGACTACCCCAGAACACACTTCATCAGCACCGTTTATGGAAGGCCTGGCAAGAAGGCAAATATGGCTTATAGGCAATAGACAAATGGGAGCCAACTGTAATGGGGTGGTGAGGAAGGAAGTAAATGCTAAGAGCAGCTTCCAGAGTAATTTCTCCAATCTTAATATATGAGAACAAACAAAATCTGGTTATGACCAAACAGAAGATTGTGGGGCTGTGGGGTCTGATGTGTTCTGGTCTTGGACCAAGTAGGTGGCTGTAAGAACAGAATCTAAAATCAGTTTAAAGAAAGAAGAGGAGGGTATATTGACATTGGCTAGATGAAAGAGAAAGAAAAGTAAAAAAAAAAAAAAAAAATAGATCTCAGGACTTTCCTGGTAGTGCAGTGGATAAGAATCTGCCTGCCAATTCAGGAGACATGGGTTCAATCCCTGGTCCGGGAAAATTCCACATGCCTCAGAGCAACTAAGCCTGTACCTCTTAACAAGAGACAGTCCAGCAAAATAACGGAGACCGCATGCAGTCAAAAAAACTTCAGAGAAAAATGGAAAAAAAAAAAAAAGTAACATTGACAAACAGAGAATAGATAGGGGAAGCAACCTCTATGAAGAGAAAGGGAATTCTGGTTTTAATGTGTTCAGTGTAGGGCCATGGCAGGGCTCCTGAGGGTGAGTTTAATATAACCCCTAAGGAGCACTTGGAGAAGGCAATGGCACCCCACTCCAGTACTCTTGCCTGGAAAATCCCATGGGCGGAGGAGCCTGGTAGGGCTGCAGTCCATGGGGTTGCGAGGAGTCGGACACGACTGAGCGACTTCACTTTGACTTTTCACTTTCATGCACTGGAGAAGGAAATGGCAACCCACTCCAGTGTTCTTGCCTGGAGAATCCCAGGGACGGGGGGAGCCTGGTGGGCTGCCGTCTATGGGGTCTGACAGAGTCGGACACGACTGAAGTGACTTAGCAGCAGCAGCAAGGAGCACTTGGATAAGAGACCACAGGAAGATGCCTGTGCAGCAGGAGAGCGTACGAAGCACCAGGGTGTCAGTAAGATAACTGTTATTACTGTGTAAAGACTCAGAAGTTTCCTATAGGAAAGATGCAGCAAAAGTACAAAATGATAAATAATGAGAGTTCCCTCAGATGCCGTTTGTGGACATTTCTCTTCATTCCAGGCTCTCCTCAGTTCCCACTAACTCCTAGGCCTGTGTGTCGTAATACCGCCTCCACTTAATTCCTGCCCATGTTTGTTTGTTTAGATGTGTCTCTGCCTTTCATCCTGCCCTTCTTTTGTGCTGTGTCAAATAATAAGGACAGTAATGACCGGAATCTATCCATTTTGGCCTGCAGAGCACTGATTGCTGTGATATTCCTCTGTACCATGTTATTTCATGAGATAAAACTCAATTACATTGAAGATTAAATTCTTTAAAGTCAGCCTTTCTAATGAAACTGACCTCACGAATCTTGCATGACCTTTGTTACTTTACTTTGGGTAAAGGCTGAACTACTAGCTTAGCAAAATCTTCAAAATAGAGGAACTTGATGGTCTTCAAAATAGATGGGCTTCCCTGGTGGCTCAGACAGTAAAGAATCCACTTGCAATGTTGGAGACCTTGGTTTGATCCCTGCATTGGGAAGATCCCCTGGAGGAGGGCATGGCAACCCACTCCAGTATTCTTGCCTGGAAAATCCCCACGGACAGAGGAGCCTGGTGGGCTGCAGTCCCTGGGGGTCTCAAAGAGTCAGACACAACTGAGCGACTGAGAGCACACTCACACACACACATGACAACATGTAATTTTATTTTTCACTCATGTTATAGTTCAAAAGAAGCAGTTAAGATCTGCTGGGGTGGCACTGACATCTTCAACTTATAGCTTCCATTTTAGAGATTAAGGTGGCTATGAGAGTCCCCTTGGAAAGGGAAGAGAATAGATAGCAATGGACTTCCTTTTTTAAAGAATTGACATATTTTAAAGAATGTGCACACATCACTTCTGCTCACACCTCACTCCTCTGGACTTAGTCGTATGACACAGGGCTGGTTCAAAGGAGACTGGAAAATAAAGCTAGTTGGGTGGCCTTGTGCCAGCCTTTTAAAATGGAAGGAGATGAGGGAGTTCAGGGTTCTGCCACTGGAAAGAAAAAAGGGAGAATGGATTTGTGGGAACCATCATCAGACTCTAGCACATCTGGGTTCAGATCCCCACTCCTATGATGCTCATTTAACAAGACCTATCTCTTCAAATGCTAAGCTAAGTTTTAAAACAGCAAATTCATTTTGTAGTGCTGTTTGCAAATTTAACACATTGCTATTAAAAAAACAGAATGGAGAGCTCCTTTGGTTGTAATTAGGAAGCAAAGGGCTAGAATGAGCCTCTGGGTTTTCTCTGACTCTTACTCCACTCTGTGGGAGACCTGTTATTCTAAGAAATAAAATTCGGAAAGCTCTCACAGTGTGTGTGCATGCTTAGTCACTCAGTCATATCAGACTTTCTGTAACCCCATGGACTACAGCCCACCAGGCTCCTCTGTCCACAGGGATTCTCCAGGCATGAATACTGGAGTGGGTTGCCATGCCCTCGTCCAGGGGGTCTTCCAAACCCAGGGATCGAACCAGGTCTCCCACATTCTTTACCATCTGAGCCAAGCCTCCTCAGCAGTTAAGCGCAACCAATGAACATCACTCTCTCCAATTTAAATAATGAAAAGTCCTCTTCTGATCCTGATTTATATCAATTTTGTCAGCTGAGTGAACACGCATGGAAGTGAATGCTGAGCCATTTCTTTCCCAGCGTGTTCTGAGAGCACTTCTAAACCTGCAGAAGACACTGCCAAACGTGAATTAACAATCACGTTGATGCAAAGAGTAAAAGGGGAGGATATTTCCGTAATTCTTCCCCACAAATCTAATCTTGACAAATGAGGCAATATTATGTCTCATCAACTAATAAACTGTCCAGATTGGAGTTACATGTGAGGGTAGAAATAAGCTAAAAGTATGCCTAATACTCCTAGAAAAAATTTTTCATCTTCATTTCAAGAGTAGAGGACAGAAAGAAGCAATAGAAAAGTCAACACAATTAAAGCAAAACAAAAAAATAACTTTTCTCACCATAGATGACCTAGAGAAAAACGTCTTAGTTTTTTTCTTCAGTTCTGTTGACTTTTCTATTAGGAATTGTTTGATTTCTCCCTCTTCTACCTCAATAACAAGGATGGACCTAGCGATTTTCATACTGAGTCAGCCAGACAGAGAAAGACAAATATTATATAATATTGCTTATATGTGGAGTCTAAAAAAAAAAAAGATACAAAAAATGAACTTATTTACAAAACAGAAGTAGACTCACAGACATAGGAAAAAATTTATGGTTACCAAATGAGAAAGGGGGATGAGCGAAGGGATAAATTGGTGGGGGTGGTGGGTGGGTAGGGAACTAAGAAGTTTTCATTCTAGTCACTAATTCCAGGGGCTCTATTACAAGCCCAATCCAAGAAATCCAAGAAATCCAAGAAAACACGGCAAACACTCTGGCCATATAAGGTTGTGTTTGGCTATTTCAAGTTCTTTGAGCCAAAACCAGGCCATGAACTTTCTGATTTTTAATGTGTGTGCTCTTATCACTTGGAGCTTATAGTTTACTTTAGATATGTTATAAAATAGAATAAGTCATTTGATTATGGACAGTTTTTTAAAAATATGTAACTGATTTTTTTACAACAGTGCCATAGTTTCTCATCTATTCACCCACTTCCTGATAAAAATTCCCAGCGAAAGAATCCCTTTCTTGAAATAAATATGTTTAAGATACAAATCATTTGTGTTTCAGGTTTCTGAATGTAGAAGTATGTTGTATTCAGCTGCTTGCTAGGACACCAGGAACGAGTTTAAAATGGGTCATACTGATGCTTGTAAAGGCAAGTTCTTTGGAGATCAATCTCATTGCCTGAATGAACAAAATATACACACTTTATCACAGTTTGATATTCTCGTGGCCCAAGAGCATTTGTTTATAGGTTATTACTAGTGTTTACAGAATTCAAACAGAAAACCCAAAATACTAATGTGCTTTATATTTGCAAGAATGATATTTATCTGTTCTTTACAGAGGTCTCCTATCTACAGAGAAATAACTTTCAAGCTATATTAACATTTTTATTATATCCTAGTGATTACTTTGCTATTAAAAATTACAGGAGATTAATATTTAAGAGCCATATTATAATGAAACATATTAGGATGTCTACCATTTAAGTTTTGTTTCAATTTCAATTATTCTATTGCATAGGACCTCATGCCAAAACTTACCTAAGAAAATATTAGGATTTCAGATATTGCTTTACAGGATTTCTATTAAACAATATTTAGATGAACAAAATACTATTTTGCAAGTTTTAGTCCCTGGAGAGTCATGAATAACTGCTTGTATTCAGGAAAAAGAATCCATGGAAACAGTCCTGACTATAAGAATGCAGCATGTTATTTTTCCAACAATTCACATTCTAGGTGCCTGATCAAACCAGCAATTAAACTATCTAAGCACTACAGAGATAAAATCAGATTAAAATCAAATTATGGCACCCGGTCAAATACTTCCCAAAATAAAAACAAAAAGAGAGTCGATAATCCCCTTTTAAAGATGCCAGATGCAGCCACTCACAAGATAAACAGTAGTTAACAAGTCCTAGCCCATAGAGGCAGGGAGTGTTCTCATACATCCTACGGGCTTACAGTAAACTTCCCTTAACCTGTGTCTTTCTTGCTCTCTTCAGTCTTCAAGGGTGTGTATGCCTCTGAGCACGCACACATGTAGTAAAGGTCTGTTTTGAAATTGATCCCTGCCTGATATCATAGCCTGTAATTACAGTAGAATCCTCTTAACTTGGAGATGTCAGGGCAATGTCTTTCATGTTCACCTCAAATTCTCAGTGACTGGCTCAAAGAAGATGCTCATGCTCAATAAGTACTTTTGAATGAATTAGTGAATGAATAAACCAGTGCCAAGATTGTCACCCCCACACTCTTTAAAAACTACGTTTATCAGGGTCACCAATCACCCCACATAGCTAAATCCAGCTTCCATTCTCGGTCCTCATCTTTTTGACTCATCAGCTGATTTGACAAGGTCTGAGGCTTTCATCATCATTACTCATTCTTTTTCCTATCTCTTTTTCTGCTTTCTCTTTTTCTCCTTGAGCTCTGAATGTTAGAGAGCCTCAGGATCCCAGCAGTGATTTTCCTTTTCTGTCATCTTCATCTCACGGCTTTAAATAACATCACTGACTTCCAAAGTAACATCTGCAGCTTAGATCTCGTTCCTGAATTCCATACTGTCCAGTCACTTACTGACAACTCTGCTAGGACAGCATCTCAAACTTCACATGCCCAAACTTGAACTCCTATTCACCCACCACTTCTGCCCCAAACGTGCTCCATTTGCACTCCTCTCCTTATCAGCTGATGGCCTTTCCCTCCTCTTTGTGCTGTTACCCACGTTTCCTACTGCCATCTCGACTGGAGCTGCAACCAGAAGCAGAAGAATAAATGGTGCTCTCTTCCCCCTACATTCATTTTACCACCGTGCTTTCCATCGGCAGTTCCTATGCGGAAACCAGCTGGCGAGGGAGTCGAGGAAAATAGTTTGTGAGCTTCCAGACACATGGCACTGAGGAATGTTTAGAAGACTGAGTGTGGAGCCAAGCATCTGTGGACATTTTCTGCCACAGCCTCCTAGCTAGTCTCCCTGCTTCCACACTTACACCCAGCCTATTCTCCACTCTATACCCACAGGCTTTTTTTTTTTTTTTTAATGCAAAGTACACCATGTCACTCCTCCAAAAGAATCAAATAGAATAGGGTAGGATAGGATAATAAAAACTTAAAAATAAAGTAAAGTAAACTTCACTTGCTCTCCATTTCAGAGAGTAAAAGACAGTGTTCATAGATAACTGCAAATGAAATGTAACTAACTTCTGTGATCTTTCTGACTTTATTTTTCCATTGTTAGCTCTTGCAGCTACCCTGGCTTCCTTGCTGGTCCTAGACTACAGGTAGACTCCATTTTTGTCTTGGCACTGATTATCCTAAAAACCTGAAACACCCTTTTTGCCAGGTGGCCACCTGCCCAACTCCCTTACCACTAAGTCTTTCCTAGGTTGTAACTTAGTAAATGAGTTTTATTTTAAATTGCAATCCTCACACCCTCAGGATTTCTAGTACCCTCTAGTCTGTTTTTTTCTCCTTGATGGTGTATTTTTAACATAATTCTTCTCACCTTCTAATCCACAAGACAATTTACATGTTTAATTTTTGATTTTTCTTCATTAATTATCACTCCCTGCACAAAAAGTTAAATTCCAAAAAAGCAAGAATCTTTGTTTGATGACATTTCCCGGGCCTAGCCCAATGTGTAAACAGTTATGAAAAAAACTTTCCCTCACGCTTAATGTAATGCATGTCAGGACAGGGCTATTGATAACCAGGCAACTGGTCTGTGTGAATGATAAACAGGACAACCATGGCTAACTAATCCTTTATGTCTTTTCTAATAAAAAGCTCTTAAAAAGGAAAAATAAAGAATGAGTATTACAGTGAAATGGTGAAATAGCTGCAAAATGACAGAACCCATTGTATCAGCAGAATTCTCTCTTGTGCAGGTTAACAGAAACCCAATCAAATCAGCTTAAGCCATAGGTCCATTTATCAACACCTAAGTGAAAACTGATTCCTAGAATGTCAGTGCTCACTCTTGCCATCTCCTTTTTGACCACTCCCAATTTGCCTTGATTCATGGACCTGACATTCCAGGTTCCTATGCAATATTGCTCTTTACAGCATCGGACCTTGCTTCTATCACCAGTCACATCCACAAATGGGTATTGTTTTTGCTTTGGCTCCATCCCTTCATTCTTTCTGGAGTTATTTCTCCACTGATCTCCAGTAGCATATTTGCAGAGATATTACTTTTCCAACAAAGGTTCGTCTAGTCAAGGCTATGGTTTTTCCAGTGGTCATGTATGGATATGAGAGTTGGATTGTGAATAAAGCTGAGCACCAAAGAATTGATGCTTTTGAACTGTGGTATTGGAGAAGACTCTTGAGAGTCCCTTGGACTGCAAGGAGATCCAACCAGTCCATCATAAAGGAGATCAGTCCTGGGTGTTCATTGGAAGGACTGATGCTAAAGCTGAAACTCCAATACTTTGGCCACCTCATGCAAAGAGTTGACTCATTGGAAAAGACCCTGATGCTGCGAGGGATTGAGGGCAGGAGGAAAAGGGGACAACAGAGGATGAGATGGCTGGATGGCATCACTGACTCGATGGACATGAGTTTGAGTAAACTCTCGGAGTTGGTGATGGACAGGGAGGCCTGGCGTGCTGCAATTCATGGGCTTGCAAAGAGTCGGACACGACTGAGTGACTGAACCGAACTGAACTGAACTGAAGTGAAAACTCGAGGAGTAGATGTGGAAATGGTGTAACGGGACCCAGGTACTCTGGCTGAGCCAACAGGGATCAGTCTCACTTTCTCCACATGACTTTTTCTTCCATGTTGTCTTCATTCTCAGGCAGGGTGTCCCCAGCCGCTGCCAATCTGGCCACCAGCAGCAGGAGCTCAACTCTTGCCCACAAGGACCACAGAGGAGAGAGTAGCTCTTTCTCAGTGGTTCCAACAAGTTCCCTGACTGATGCTCACTGGCCTGGATAAGTCCAACCCTCCTGGAACTAAACACTCAATCTCCAAGTGTTCTGGTTTGGGTGACATGCCCTCTCTCTCATGCCGTCCCTCAGGCCAGGGGCTGGGGGGAACGCACTCAAACCAGAAGAGAGTCAAGAAAGCATTTTCACAATCACTAGCCAAGGGTGTTTACCAAAAGAAGGAAGAAGAGGCATTAGGCTGGCATTACAACTGGTGTCTACCACATTAGGAAATACCTGAGGTCTGAGGATAGGTAACAGCACGTCTAGTAAAGTGATAGGGAAAGAGGTCTATTCTTTGAAGTCTCAGTATAAACAGCTTTTTTTTTTTCCTAATGAGAAAAGCACTGAAGTCTCAGGAAACTTGAGTTCTACTCCCAAATCTTTCCAGAACTATCTGTGTGACCTTGCCTCACTATCTATAGGTGTCCTCAACTGTGAAATGACAAATTACACTAAAATAATCTCCATGTTTCTCAACAACTCTGTCAGCTGACAGTTCCAACAGGGAAAGCTAGGTGTTGCAGCCAGTCGATGTCCATGTACCATAGACGTCCCTATCATTATATGAGGGAAGTAAGAAGTACCTGCTCCCTTCTCTCTTGCTGTGGGCTAAGGACTCCATTTAGCACTATTACCTAGTACAGAGGTATGCGGACAGATGTTAAATCTAATTCCAGGAACAGAGAACTAGGTTTTGCCAGTGCCTCCCAAACCTGACTATGCTCCAGCATTACCTGGGGAGCACTACAAAAATATTAATTCCTGGGCACACCCGTATGGTATTGAATTGGATTCTTTAAATTGTATTTTTAGAATTTCCTTTGTTTTTACCTCTTCCTACTTTCCAGTCATGGATGTGGCAATTTTTTTTTGATCAATATTATTTAATGCTAAAAAATAATTTTGTATATTTGCACACCAAGAGAGATCTGCTTGGGTATGTGTACCCAAAAAAATAAGAGTCTATATTGCTTGACACTAAAATATGGGAGAAAAAAGAAACACCACATTCACTTGCATATTTGAGTGTTTTATGCATTTTACAAGAATTGTGGTTTTCATAATATATACAAGACACATCATCTTTATTCTGCCAGTTTCAGAGAACTAGTCATAACTTTGCAATTTTCACATAACATCCAAGTCACAATAAGAATAAAAGCATCCTTCACATTTCTTCAATCACTCACTTTTTTCAATTCATCTCCAGAACTTTTAAAAATGTGATGATGGTAAGTAATATCAATCATATCTATTACATCTGCTCTTTTGTGATGAATTTTTGAATAGATCATAATGTATAATGATACATTATATTTGATCAAGTTCTTATATTTATGAATCAATCAGCTTTAATCTTAATATTTCTCAAAATATTTTTCTTTGGTTTGTTTAGCCAGTATTTTAATTTTTAAAAGTCTATCCACTCAGATATGAGCACATCAACCACACAAAAAGCCTGAGTCTTGAGGAAATGACATCTCAGTGCTGATACGTTTACCTTAAATAGTTTGTTCACACAAACAAAAGGGTCAGCATGACAGTATGTTCTCTGGGTTTGTCGGGAAATAGTTCATTCCAGTATGATGCAGGTTCCTGGGACTGTAGGAAGGGAGTTCTGAGAAAGCTTAAGTGACATGTAAATACAATATTTCCTGTTCACAAACATAAGAAAATAAACAGGCACACAAACACACACATACACAATACACTTAAGATCCATATGTGAAGTGCCCTGAGAAGTGTTCAAGCAAATGCCTCAGGTTCAATGGGAAAAATCCAAATATCAAAATAAATTCTGATGTTGCTATAAGAAAAAACCTTGAAAAATATACTTCTCCTTTTCTTGGGAGGATCAGGGTTGTATTCCTTGCCAAGGTTATCTGGATTTGGAAAGAATTTCTCTTTGAAGTCATTAACTTGCTCATTCATTAATTTATGAAATATTTATTTAGCCTTAATAACTATGGGGAAGATCCCCTGGAGGAGGACATGGCAACCCACTCCAGCATTCTTGCCTGGAGAATCCCATGGACAAAGGAGCCTGGCGGGCTACAGTCCATGGGGTCGCAAAGAGTCAGACATGACTGAAGCAACTGAGCACGCACGCATGTCTAGACAGAGCACTAGGGAGATTTTTAGTATCTTCTTCATAAACCAAGACTGACACTACCATCATTTTTTGAGTAGATTTCCTGGGACCATGAAATTGCCACAGCCCTCCACATCAGAAGAAGGCATAAGGGTTCCTCAAAGCCCCTCCTGCCCAAATATTTCTCCTATTGAGACCCACAGTAGATGAGGACCTCTTACCTACTTTCACAGAGCACCTCCTCTGTGCCTGGCACTGCCCTCATTCTAATTGTGGGAATAGAAAAGCAAATGAGACTCAAACCCTACCTGCAAGAACTTTCACCCTAGTGAGGGAGATGTAAGAAGTCCTATGTGTGTAGCAGAAGCAACAATAGTTGCTAAGGCACCCAGGAGGGCAGCTGGCTCCATCCCTCACGGCATCAGGGGCACTAAAGGGACATGGAGAGGAGGGAAAAAAGACCACGTGTGCATGGCATAGGGGGATGCTGGTACAAGTGCAAAAATAAGCATGATCTGTTTGCAGGGAGAAGCTCTGGACAGCTTGAGAAAAAGTGAATATAAGAAGGGGGAATAAAGAGGGAAGGAATGTGAAGACAGGAGAAGAGGATGGTAAGAAACAAGGCTGGACCAGATAAGGAGAGGTTTTGTTTGCTCTGGGAGGCTTTCTTGCATATTACTTGAAATCTATAGTGGTATAGTCAGATTGCATTTAGAAACATCCCTCCTATGTTAACCTGGGAGTGAACTAAGGTGAGGAAATCTGATGTTAGCAGGAAGGATTCAGACTACCCTAGAGAGACTTGATATGTCTTAGACCTGGCCCAGGTCTAAGATTGTCTTTTCCTTTACTCCCCCTCACTCACTACCTTATAGGCACACAGACTGTTTTTCTATTTCTTGAACATTCCAAGCCTGTTCCTGATTTGGAGCCTTTGAAGCTGGCATCCTTCCTGTACAGAATGCTCTTCCCCAGTCTTCACAAGGTAACTCCTTCTTGCCATCCTGGTCTCATCTAAAAGGCATCTCCTCAAAGAGTCCTTCCTGTCCATGGACCGAGATAAGGTTCAAGCTTCACCTCTATCATATTATCTGGTTTACTTTATTTTCTTTCTTTTAATCTACATTTTAACATTTTTATTGAAGTATAGTTGCTTTACAATGTTGTGTTATTTTTTGCTGTACAGCAAAGTGAGTCAGCCAAATGTACATATTTATCCCCTCTTTTTTGGATTTCCTTCCCATTTAGGTCTCCACCAAGCATTCGGTAAGGTTCCCTGTGCTATACAGGAGGTTTGCATTAGCTATCTGCTTTATACACATTATCAATAGCAAGGGTATGTCAATCCTAATCTCCCAACTCACTCCACCCTTCTATCCCCTTTGTCGTCACTTTCTTTAAAATATTTTTACTATCTGAAGTTCCTGTGTCTATTAAATTGCTCAGTTTTTGTCTATCTCCCTTCATTAGAGTTCAGCCTCTGAGGAGCAGACGAGCCTTTGTTGTTCACAGCTCTGCTTCCAGGAGCTGGTGCAGAGTAACGCTCAGTTTTTAAAACTGACTCATAAGTGCTGAGCCTCCCACAACACGTGAGGAGGCACATGCAAAAGACTTGTTGGAGAGCAAGGGGAAGAGAACATCAAAAGAAACAGCAGTTTTGAGGATGCAACAGCCTGTTAGAATCCTCTCATGGACGACTTGGGTCAGAGGTGGGGTTAGCGGGAAACAATGAGCCCATCTGCAGAAGGTTATGGGAACAAAGCAAAAGCACATTTTCGGTAACTGTTTTGAAATTTACTTGACCCAGCTCATAGTCCCTGGATAGAGAACCACTGACTCAGGAAGCACGAGTCTATGTCATGCATTTCGTCACTCAGTTACACCATGTCTGGTGTGGTAATTTGACTCTTCAATGCACGCGTGTGTGCCTTGTCGTGAGAGTCACTGTGATGTGGTGAAAAGTACACTGACCACAGGATCAGAAGGCCCAGATCCTGGGTCCTTATCAAACTCTGTGACCTTGGGGAAGGTCAAGACCACTCCCACTGACTAGTCTGTTCTCTGTCTTCCAAACCTGTTAGGACACAAAACCTTGCACCATTCCTTAGGGCTAGGATTTTAAAATGCTACTGTTTTCATTTAGTAACTTGACCTTGGCTGCTCTCAGTTTTAACCCACACTCAATTATTTCCACAATGCCCCACTTTTATTTATAACCTTATTTTCTTTCCTAGGCCAAATTTGCTTTGAGGTCTTGTTCATGTCTGAATCCCATCTTCCAATTCAACTCATCACTACCTACTGCCAACTTCATCCCACTAGTAATATGCATGTGGTAAAAAGTCAACAATGTTTGTCAAAAATTTTTGGAAAACACAGTAGTGATACATATCAAGTACTTCAAACATTCTCTGACCTAATTATTTTTGTAGAACCTTAGACTTAATAAATAATTCCAAATTCAAACAAAAACATATATGCAAAGATGTTCAATCCAGTGCTGCACTGACTGCAAAACAAAATAGAACAAAAAACAATGATAAATAATCAAGAGTAGAAAGCTGAATAATTTATGAAATCTCCAATGGTGGAAACATCATATGTATGATATGTATGTAACAGAAGAATATTAAACATCCTTGAAAATGATGTTTTAATGGACAGAAAAGTAAAACATATTAAGAAATCAAGTATTAAAAAAAAAGAAACCTATGCTTTATGATTCTGGTTGTGCAATGTTAGCCATAATACACATGGAGAGAACGAGATAACAATGATCTAAGTATAACAAAATGTTAGTCAGGATATTCTTGGGATATTATGCATGATTACTTTCTTTCTAAATCTTTTTTTGTGTTTTCAGTTTTCTATAATGTATTCATATTACTGTTTTATAATCAGAAGAAAAAACTTAAAATGTTGCTAATGAATTAATGAATTTTTTAAATTATTGTACTAATTCATTCAACTCATTCATTTAACTAATTCATTTATAAAGTGAGACTAATAATGCTAATCTCCTTTCCATATTCTCATATATGAAGCATAATGGGAACACTTATACTTTCCCATATTCTCAAACACAAAGCATAATGGAAACACTATCATACTTGTAATTCAAATTATTAATATTGGTACCTCAGATGGTAAAGAGTCTGCCAGCAATCCAGGAGACTCAGGTTTGATCCCTGAGCAGGAAGATCCCTTGAAGAAGGGGATGGCAACCCACCCCAATATTCTTGCCTGGGAAATCCCATGGGCTCATTTTGGTTTTCCCTGGTGGCTCAGATGGTAATGAATCTGCCTGCAATATGGGAGACCCAGGTTGGATCCCTGGGTTGGGAAGATCCCCTGGAGAAGGAAATGGCAACCCGCTCCAGTATTCTTGCCTGGAGAATCCTATGCACAGAGGAGCCTGGTGGACTACAGTCTTGGGGTCACAAAGAGTCAGATATGACTGAGCAACTAATGCTATGTTAGTAAATTTTAAAAGAAAAATGGCAAGGTCTATATTTCTTTCAAATTAATGATTTTCAGGGCACATAGTAAGATGTGGCCAAAAAAACAGTTGCTAAATTACAGCTTGTGAAGATTAATTAATTTCTAAACTCTGAAATTCACAGTAATGCAAATCAGTGCTCATCCACAAACATCACAAAAGAAGAAAAAAAAAGAGCTAGGTTTGTTCAGAGCATTTAATTTACAACTGTTTACTGAGAACTACAGCAGAGACGGGGATCATTAGCCTTGTTTGACAGTCTGAGGAGACAGATTTAGAGAAGTAACTTCACTAAGATCACTGTAGTAGATTAGATTCAGACCATTTTCTGCTACTTCCAATGAGTCTATTATACAATCCTACCCACAGTGAGTCAGGCTTGGCCCTGTGCCTTGTTTAAGCCAGTGAGTAGAAATCTAACATTGTCTATCATGGGCTCTCTTTTTTCCCCTCTCCCGTGAGGCCAACAATGCTCTCAAGATATGGGCTATAAAGAAACTATAGAGCAGAGGCATGGCCACCCAATAAAACATGCAACACAAGTGAGTACTAATGTTTGCTGCCATCAGCTACTGGGGGATCTGGCCACAGTACACAGTATTGTAACCTGCACTGATGCTAACGGAGTCACTATAACTGGTGAAGACAAAATTCAAATCCAGATCTGCTAATTCCAAAGCCTATGTTCTTTTCACTACATCATACTGTCTTCTCTTACGTTTTTAATTATTTTGATGAAATTTATTTTTATGCTGAGAAAAAATCTTATAGCAAAACAATAGTCTTGGTGGTGGATCAGAAAGTGAAAGTTGCTCATTCATGTCCACTCTTCTGTGACCGCATGGACCGTAGCCCACCAGGCTCCTCTGTTCATGGAATTCTCCAGGCAAGACTACTTGAGTGGGTAGCCATTCTCTTCTCCAGGGGGTCTTCCTGACCTAGGGATAGAACCCAGGTTTCCTGTATTGCAGGCAGATTCTTTACCATCTGAGCCACCAGGGAAGTCCCTAGGGTTTAGAGGTATTTTTCAAATATAAAATTGCAATAGTCCTTTGTGTTCCCATCACTTCCATATCTTCTATTATGCAATAAATAATTTTACACATTTAATCTAACACCCTGGAAATTCTTACTCATGCCTGCAGATTGATGCTGAGCTAAGAATTCATGTATTGGGTTAGCTTTACTACCTGAGTGTCCAGAGAGAAAACCCACATTTGGGCAAAATCCCTGCCCCTTTGCTTTGGGAAGATTGATTGAGTTAATGTGTATTTGTCACTTCTTATTTGGAAACAAACCATTCTTATAGATAAGGAAATAGGCTTTATTAAGGTTTCTGCTTTTAACTTGGCCAGGTGCTATAGGCCACTCTGTGGGTAGAAATATCTCAGTCCTACTGTTGAAGGTGACTCAGAGACCATCAGGAAGACTTTCTAAAAGAAATGGCCCATTCTATTCAGTAGAATCAGCTCCTACTGAGCATAGTCATTTACTGTCATGGAGATTCAGTCATTCAACAGGTACTGCTGGACTAGCTGTAGGATTTTACAAAATTTCTGGCCAGCTCACCTGTACTGTTTTGAAAGTCTGGAAATTGAAAGTCAGGTTCTAACTTCTAACAGATTATAGCAATAAAATTGATGCTCAAACCCATCAAACTCATTAAGCACTGATTTGGGGGCCCAAGAGCACTCAATGAAAACAAATACACACATACTATCTTCTTTGGAATGTAACCCAAAAGCCTTAGACTCACCAGTTTCAAAGAAAGCTGAAGCCACAGTAATTTTAATATTCAATGTCTCTGACTCATCTATTAGTCTTTCATATAGAATTTTTAGTCCTCTTTAAAATAACATCCCTGCCCCAAAGATGCATTCTGAATCAAGTCTGACTTGTACATAACTTGGACAACTTTTCCCAGCCTTATATAGGACAAGCATCCCCCGTGTCCACCATTATTTCTATTACTTCTAGAGGACACTGTCTTGCTAAAGGTACTTCTTTTGATGTATTGAAATCATATGGCCCTTAAGGTATAGAAACATATCTGCTCACATTCTCTCTAAGTTAGAGATCTGAATCCATATGCCACCCTTGGCTACCTTTATTTCCATCCTCCCACTCTTCCCAGCAGCGATGCACAAGCTCTCTCCTCCCTCAACCAAAATACCACAACCAAAAGGCAGATTAAACTGTTTCCTCAACACCTCTACCACTTCTTCAGGTTTTCCCCCCTGAGGATTCAACATAAACTGCCATTATAATCTCTCTTTTCTTTACAATATCTTGAGTTTTTCTAAATTTGTATTTATAGTACTTTAAAGTATAATTTATATATTGAACAATAAAACACCTTAGTTACACAGCTTGATGAACTTCAGTGTGCATTATACTTCAAATGTAACCTGATTAAAATAGTATTTCACAACTCTGGAAAATTTCTTCAGTCCCTTCACCATCCATAACATCCCACATTTGCAGACAATCACTATCCTGATTTCTATCAACATAAATGAGTTTGACCTACTCTTGAATTTTATGTAAACAGAATCATCCATTCACTTTTTACATCAGGATTCTTGTGTTCAAATAATTTATTAGTAAATTAGCAGTTTTCATTGCTGAGTAGTAGTCACATTTTATTTATATGTATGTGTGTGTGTGTGTGTGTGTGTGTGTGTGTGTATATATGCCACAGATGGTTTATTCACTATTATAGTAATGGTCATTTAGGTTGTTTCCACGGGGGGGCCATTATGAACAAAGCCACCATTCATAGGTTTATTTATTTATTTTTTTCATTCATAGGTTTATGAAGGTCTTTTTCTTCGTAAAGAAAAAGAAGGGTGTTTCTTTATTAGAAATTGCCAGTTTTACAAAGTCATATACCTTTATAAACACCCTTTATAAAGAAAGAAGGGTGTTTCTTTATTATAAAGTGCCAGTTTTACAAAATGGTATACCACTTTATGTTCCCACTAGTAATGATGAGAAATCCAGGTGCTTATATACGGAAGGATGTGAAGTGATGTTTCGTTGTCTTTCCTATGAGTTCCTGAAAGTCTGTGAGCAAATCCAACCTAGTCTATGGCAAACATAACACAGTTCCTGTGTTCAAATTAAACAATGATGATTCCTATAGGCTTAAAAATTTCTAAACACTAGAAGCTCAATATAGATTTTAATTTTCTGAAGTTAGGGAAAAAAACATCACAGTAAAAGCCTGGAATCTTTCATCCAAATAAAATTTCTCTCTATAGTTTACTACTGCTGAGCATGCCTTTAGGAGAAGTTATTAATCTTGTTTTGATGTATCTATCGCCTGATTGATCACTTTCAGAATTCCTCACCCTTGAAGGGTATTTTGTGATTTCATATATCCATTGGCATTCACGTGGCAGCCTTTCTAAGCTAAGGAGATAAAAGTGCTATCATCCTGCATGGAACTCCACAGTCGTTGATGGGTGCTGAGCAAAAATAGCTACCGTGATTATGAGTTTTCCCAAAGGAGGTGCCTAGATGTGCAGTTCACTGTTCTGCCTGAACTATGTTCCAGATCAGCACGAAAATCACAGCGAAAGATATTTCCCACCTGGAAGTGCAATCACTGAGCTCTGTGTTCCCCAGCACATCTCAAATATGCGGCGATATTTACCAAAGAATCCGCAGCTGCCATGTGCTGTTTACTTCTGGGCTAGTTATTTCATAACCAGCTCAGCCAGGGCCCAGATCAGCAGTTACACAGTGAAGGAACTTAAGGAGAAGATAATTTCTTGAGAATTTGTTTTTATAATTAACTAAACAGACACCCTCCATACACACCTTCTTCACTGGAATTCTTCACATGCAAGGAAGCACAGCCTAGGTTTGCTTTTACTCTTTTGTGTCTTGGTGGCATTCAAGGTTCATTAATATGTGAAGTGCATGATTTTGCCCAATATTTTCTAGGGATTATTTCCTTGGATATATTCCATTGTAACAGTAATATATTTTTAAATAAATTATTCAGAAGAAGAGGATTAGATACATGTAAGGTAATTATTAGTTAAGTTTAAAGTGAATTAAAATGATGGCTCAGCAGGTAAAGAATCCTCCTGCAATGCAGGACACGTAGGTTCGATTCCTGGGTTGGAAAGATTCCCTGGAGGAGGGCATAGCAACCAACTCCAGTATTCTTGCCTGGAGAATCCTCATGGACAGAGGAGCCTGATGGGCTACAGTCTACAGGGTCGCAAAGAGCTGGACTCAACTAAGTGACTGAACACACAAAAAATTAACCAACTTTGTCTAATTTTTCTTTTCACTAACTTGATTTATGTATCTGTAGACATGTGTTTCAGAGAAGGCAACGGCACCCCACACCAGCACTCTTGCCTGGAAAATCCCATGGACGGAGGAGCCTGGTGGGCTGCAGTCCATGGGGTCGCTAAGAGTCGGATACGACTGAGCAACTTCACTTTGACTCTTCACTTTCATGCACTGGAGAAGGAAATGGCAACCCACTCCAGTGTTCTTGCCTGGAGAATCCCAGGGACGGGGGAGCCTGGTGGGCTGCCGTCTATGGGGTTGCACAGAGTCGGACACAACTGAAGCGACTTAGCAGCAGCAGCAGCAGCAGACACGTGTTTGTATATGTGTATGTTTGTACACATGTGAAAGCCTCATAGTTAATGAAGTCAGGAGCCCTCAACCTGCCAAATGCTGCAAGCCAAGCCCCAGCATCTTTGTCCTTGCACAATCTAAATGAATACAAAATGTTCATTCTCTTCTTCGCAATCTTGAACTCTGGGGGGAAAAAAGGCTTCTGATAAAAAGTGGGAATTGGTGGGGGGCTGGGTTCTGTAATGTCTGGCAGTCAAAAGACACTTGCCTAGGGAACTCATGGTGGCCTGAGATGTGACTGTAACTGCTGCTGCTGCTTTTTGTTATTTTTCCTTAACTCACTTGCTTTCCAACACTCCTTCTTGTTATTTCAAACCATGGAAATTCATTAAGTCTATTTGAGGGAATTGCCTATCGACTTCCCCAAGAGTATTCTTTTGACGACATGGTACTTTGTCCACTCATGCAGAGTTGCATCATCTTCAAGAGCATCAGTTTCCTACTCTTAAAAACAAAACTCATAACTCTTCGTCTTAGGATAGTTGTGAAAAGCGAACAGACTAGTGAATATGAAAGTCTTGTATTAACTTTAAGGCATGGCAAAATATTGCCTGTCATGCTTTAAAAGCAGAAAAACCAAAATGCATGCCTAGAACAGGGTATCAACTAAACGTCTGCATTTGAAGGTAGGAATAAAATTTTTCTCTATGCGTTTTATATTTCATGTCAATGAGAAACATAACATAAACAATGTCCAAAAGAGAGGGTGCTGACAGAAGGTATGCCAAGACAATGTCTAACAGAAAAGGGTGGCATTAACACTAAAGCTAAGAATAAAGGTAAAGGAAGGGCAACTAGGAAAGCTAAAAAAAAGGGTGTGATACAAAAGTGATAACACAAACAAATCATATGTAATTACATTCATAAAATTTAGCTATAAGGCTGATAGAGTATATGATAATTAATTCTACTAAAATATACATTAAAGCAATGTTTAGAGATCATAAAATCAAAGAACTATGTCAGTTCTCTTTACACATATATCTGATGTTTGCAAAATCTCTCCCTACTTAACACTCAGCCCTTGTGCTATGGAATCATCTTGAAGCTTTGACCCAAGAGCTGTTCAGTGATTGTGCTTCAGATTGTTCTGTGCTATGGTTGTTTATCATCTGCATCCAAGCTGAGGATCATCTGTGCTCCAGACTATATTGGCCTCAGTTCAGTCCCCTTACAAACATTCTGGGGGGCATCCTACTTTCTTTATCCTCCAGTAGCTCAGTGGAATTACCCTTGGATGCAGGAGACCTCAGCCCTGATCTTCAGAATTTATTACTGCTAATCAGAGCTTGACTCACTGAAGTAAATTAGAGGTGACTCCAATTAAAGTTCTCTGATTTCTGTATGTGGTGGGGCTTTGTCTACTGCAGATGTCCTTCAACCTCCATGTGACAAAGCCCGATTCACAAAAATGCCTATCTCCTCAATAGATCCACTTAAAAATGCCCCTTGGGTTTAAGAAAAGATTTACTATAGGCTTTCTTTAAATAACTCTTTTGCTGCATTTGAGCAAGATTTTATCTACTAATTTTCAAGAATATATCTATCACAGATAAAATGTGATATTTCTGCATAAGAATATCCTTAAAAGCCTAAAGTCCTGCCTAGGTAGCATATTAAAAAATGGTGAATATTACTAGTCTTGTTCACAAAATAGAAAATGCCCTCATTCCCCACCCCCACCCCCAACCAAAGTCCTTCTATGGCTCTGCCCAAGCAGGAGTAACCCAAAGTCCTTTGCTTAGATTTGACACCTAGGTATCTAGAATCACTATATATTTTTTTTAAGGATAAACCTCCTTTCTTTTAGATAAAAGAAATGAAAGAAAGTAGACTCTAAGAGGGAGTCCTAAGGTTGAAATTTTATTTCAAAAATAAAGGGAAAAAAAGAGTAGAAGCAAGTCACCCTCAATCATCTATGTTAATAAGGGGCAAAACTAGATTACTTAATCCAAAAATCTTCATTTTAGACAACACATTCAGTTTTTACTGCTTTTATTTTTTCCATTAATACCTTCACTTAGGAAAGTGAAAGTGAAAGTGAAAGTGACTCAGCTGTATCTGACTCTTTGTGACCCCAGGGACTGCAGTCCATGGAATGCTCCAGGCCAGAATACTAGAGTGGGGAGCCTTTCCCTTCTCCAGGGGATCTTCCCAACCCAGGGATTGAACCCAGGTCTCATCCATTGCAGGTGGATTCTTTACCAGCTGAGCCACAAGGGAAGCAATCTCCATCTAATTTTTTTTTTTTTTTTTCAAAAAACCCAGCAGCATTCTATAGACATGAAGAAGTTAGATCATACCACTTCAACTAATTCATTTAATTACCCAACTCACCCCCAAGCAATGTGCTAACCAGAAACACAACATATTTCATTAGCGAGTATCTCTGGTTGCCAAAACTGGATCAACCAGACTCTCCTCTATTGAGGCCCTAGTTTCTGAGTTTCTGTTCACAGTGAAGCACTGTAGGGTCAGGTGGCACAGCAAAGGCACTGAAGGCTTGGGTGAGTTTCTGGCTTCTTCCTCTTTCAATATTCTTCAAACATGTACAAGACTCTTCCATAATCTTTTTTTTTTTTTAAATCTCCTTTGGTCCAACTTCTATCTTCTGGTATACCCTTCCATTTTTTTACCCTTTCTCCAAATATCTCAAAAGCACAACATACACTCCCATTTGCTTGAGAACTCAGCAAAATCTAACATCTGCTTCATGACTAGACTGAAATTGTTCTCATTGCTTCCCTAAGTTCCCAAGAAACTTCTGAGTTCCCACATCCTAGGGCTATTTTTCAGTCTTTACCTGTGGAAGGCAACTTTGTTTTAATTCTGTTGGTCATCTCTCTCCTGCTTCTTAAAACTCTACCTGCTTGGTCTCTGAGCCATCTTCCTGATCTTTCTTATTCCTGTGAGTCTTCCTTTTGCCTGTTTTCTCTGCACAAGCATTCAATATTGCTCAGATCCAGACCTTTACTGCACTTTTCTCCATCTACAACGTTCTCTTCCTACTGTGGTTTCACCCACACCTGTGTTTTAAGAACCATATGTCTACTAATGGCTTCCAAGCTCAAACTCTTGGTTTTGATCTCCCAGGGGATATATATGATGAACTATAGGTTGGATAAGTGCAAAGAATGAACAACAAAATTTCAAATTCAACATGTCCAAAACAATTCATCAGATTTCCCTTAATTTTGTGCCTGTTCTATGTTCTCTACTTAGTGTATGATACTGCTGTTCAAACAAATATTTAAACTAGAAACCTAGGTATCATTCTTAACTTTGCCATCTATCTTAATTTTCATATGTAATCAGTGAAATCACAAAACTCTGATGATTTTACCTCAAAATACTTTTAAAATTTTTTGTATTACCCCAACTACTACTTTATTCCTAGGTCTCTTGTCTCTGCTTAAACACTTTGCATTACCTCAACTCCGTTTTGTTTCAACTACGACTTTAAAACTAGGTCTCTTGTTTCCGCTTAAACACAGTGGCAACCTCCTCTCTCACCTCATTTACATTTATTTTGTTTTCTCTAGCCCTGGAGTTATGTCTAAAATATCTGTCTTTTTAATGGAGCTCTAGCTCCTCAGAATGAAGTCCAACTTTCTTGACATGGAACACGGTCCCTTGCCCACCTCTATGCCCTCATTTCCAGCCATGCAATCTCATACCTTTAATTTTTCACCATTCAATCTCACACTCCACATTTCAGAATGCTTGAAATGACTGTTGTTTCCCATACAGCATTCAATTCTTTGCCCTCATACTTTGCTCAGACTCTCTCCATTCCTATCTCTTCTTATTAACCCCTCACCTCTGCCTCCCTGCCTAGCTTCTACTCAACCTTTGACAACGAGCTAAATATAATTTCCCAAAGCTTTTCTGACAGCAGCAACCCCCTCCATACCCCAGGTGGAGTTGAACCTCTCTCCTCCAGGATCTCACAATGTCTTGCATAGCTCTCCAACGTACTGTACTCATCCTCAGTCTTTAACATGCTGCTGCTGCTGCTGCTAAGTCGCTTCAGTCGTGTCTGACTCTGTGCGACCCCATAGACGGCAGCCCACCAGGCCCCCCTGTCCCTGGGGTTCTCCAGGCAAGAACACTGGAGTGGGTTGCCATTTCCTCCTCCAATGCATGAAAGTGAAAAGTGAAAGTGAAGTTGCTCAGTTGTACCCAACTCTTAGCGACCGCATGGACTACAGGCTACCAGGCGCCTCCATCCATCGGGTTTTCCAGGCAAGAGTACTGGAGTGGGTTGCCATTGCCTTCTCCAGTCTTTAACATAGTGCCTGACAAAAATTGGCTCTCATGAATATTTACTGAATGAATGAGTGTGAAAAAACAGGTTGACATCCTGCTGACTGTGCTTTTAGCATTGTATCAGCCTAAGATGTGATGTCACGTCTTTCCTGGGTAGAGGAGCCTAAGCAGGGGAGTGTGACAAATGATTTCATCACCGTTTCCTCTTAACTGTTCAGCCTCACGATTGTGCAGGAAGTGTTAAAGCCTTGTAGAATATCAGACACATTTAGATCTAAGTGTGGCCATCAAATTATATTTCTAAATAATAATTTTAAAATAGGTCTCATTGTTCAAAAATAGGTAATGTTTCCTCCGATAGAGGACACAATCAAAGTTTGTCTACAGTTTTTATGTCTGTAAATTCCAAATTTTTCATTGGAGACACCAACAAGCAGGACCAAGTTCACCTGTGTGTCTGGTTTCTATCCAGACCCTGGTATGGGGCTGGCAATTGATGTGAATGGTTAGGAAGTTCGTCACCAAAGAGAAGGAAAATATAAAAGCATGAGAACCACCCTTCCAATAATCAAAAGATAACACAGTGCATTTTTACACTATTTTAGCATTTTCAACTAGAAAAAAAAAAAAAGAACAGTGCTTCCTGTAGCTCACAAGTCAGTGCCTGCGCTTTGTCTCACAGGAAGCATCTGGGTGCTGTCGGCCAGAGGAGATGAAGGTCACAATGGGCAGGTTTCACAGGGAGTGATTAAGTCTGCGGAAACTGCAAGTTTCAGGGAATAGGATGTGAATGCTTTTTAAGATGAGCAAAGAGGCACAGACAACAGAACTATCTGGAGAGACCTACAAAAACAGCAATAAAAACAAAACAAAACAACATACAAAAAAGAGGCTTTGAGAGGTACAAACAAAATAAGATAATTACTACCTAGAATGTATAAATGATAGAAAGGGGAAAATAGAAAAAATGGGGTCTTAACTAAAAATAAAGTGACAAAAGAAACGCAGCAGCATCTGTAGATGTTGCTGTTTAGACGCTCAGTCGTATCCAACTCTTTGCGACCCCGTGGATTGTAGCCTGGCAGGCTCCTCTGGACATGGGATTTCGCAGGCAAGAACACTGGAGTGGGTTGTCCTTTCTTTCTCCAGTGGATCTTCCTGACCCAGGAGTTTAGCCTGCATCTCCTGCACTGCAGGTGGATTCTTTATCACTGTGACTTCCCTGGTGGCTCAGATGGTAAACAATTTGCCTGCAATGCAGGAGACCTGGGTTCACTCTCGGGTTGGGAAGATCCTCTGGAGAAGGAAATGGCAACCCATTCCAGTATTTTTGCCTGGAAATTCCATTGACAGAGAAGAATGGAGGGATACAGTCTATTGGGTCACAAAGAGTCAGACGTAACTGAGTGACTTTCACTTTCTTTTACTTCAGTTCAGTTCAGTCGCTCAGTCATGTCCAACTCTTTGCCACCCCATGGACTGCAGCACACCAGGCTTCTCCATCACCAATTCCCAGAGCTTGCTTTAACTCATGTCCATTGAGTCAGTGATGCTATCCAACCATCCCATCCTCTGTCATCCCTTTCTCCTCCTGCCTTCAATCTTTCCTAGCTTCAGGTCTTTTCCAATGAGTCAGTTCTAAATATCAGTTGGCCAAAGTAATGGAGTTTCAGCTTCAGCACCAGTCTTTCTAATGAATATTCAGGACTGATTTTCTTTAGGATGGACTCCTTGGATCTCCTTAAAGTTCAAGGGACTCTCAAGAGTCTTTTTCAACACCAGAGTTCAAAAGCATTGATTCTTCGGCGCTCAGCTTTCTTCATAATCCAATTCTCACATCCATATATGACTACTGGAAAAACAATAGCTTTGACTAGACAGACCTTTGTTGGCAAAGTAATGTCTCTACTTTTTAAAATGCTTTCTAGGCTGGTCAAAGCTTTTCTTCCAAGAGGCAAGCATCTTTTAATTTTATGGCTGCAGTCCCCATCTGCAGTGGTTTTGGAGCCCCCCAAAATAAAATCTTTCACTGTTTCCACTGTTTCCCCATCTATTTGGCATGAAGTGATGGGACTGCATGCCATGATCTTAGTTTTCCGAATGATGAGTTTTAAGCCAACTTTTTCACTCTCCATCAAGAGGCTCTTTAGTTCTTTCACATTCATCAAGAGGCTCTTCAGTTCTTCTTCCCTTTCTGCTATAAGGGTGGTGTCATCTGCATATCTGAGGTTATTGATATTTCTCCCGGCAATCTTGATCCCAGCTGTGCTTCATCCAGCCCAGCATTTCACATGATGCATTCTTCATATAAGTTAAATAAGCAGTAAGTGACAGTATACAAATTTGACATACCACTTTACTGATTTGGAACCAGTCTGTTGTTCCACATTCAGTTCTAATTGGTGCTTTTTGACCTGCAAATAGATTTCTCAGGAGGCAAGTAAGGTGGTCTGGTATTCCCATCTCATGAAGAATTTTCCTCAGTTTGTTGTGATCCACACAGTCCAAGGCTTTGGTGTAGTCAATAAAGCAGAAATAGATGTTTTTCTGGAACTCTCTTGCTTTTTCGATGATCCAACAGATGTTGGCAATTTGATCTCTGGTTCCTCTGCCTTTTCTAAATCCAGCTTGAACATCTGAAAGTTCATGGTTCACATATTGCTGAAGCCTGGCTTGGAGAATTTTGAGCACTACTTTGCTAGCGTGTGCAATGAGTACAATTGTCCAGTAGTTTGAGCATTCTTTGTCATTGTCTTTCTTTGGGATTGGAATGAAAACTGACATTTTCCAGTCCTGTGGCCACTGATGAGTTTTCCAAATTTGCTGGCATATTGAGTGAAGCACTTTCACAGCATCATCTTTTAGGATTTGAAATAGCCCAACTTGAATTCCATCATCTCCACTAGCTTTGTTCATAGAGATGCTTCCTAAGGCCCATATGACTTCACATTCCAGGATGTCTAGCTCTAGGTGAGTGATTACACCATCATGATTATCTGGGTCATAAAGATCTTTTTTATATAGTTCCTCTGTGTATTCTTGCCACCTCTTCTTATTTCTTCTGCTTCTGTCCATAGCATTTCTGTCCTTTATTGTGCCAAACTTTGCATGAAATATTCCCTTGGTATCTCTAATTTTCTTGAAGAGATCTCTAGTTTTTCTCATTCTATTATTTTATTCTTTTCTTTGTATTGATCGCTGAGGAAGACTTTCTTATATCTCCTTGCTATTCTTTGGAACTCTGCATTCAAATGGGTATATCTTTCCTTTTCTCCTTTGTCTTTAACTTCTCTTCTTTTCTCAGCTATTTGTAAGGCCTCCTCAGACAAGCATTTTGCCTTTTTGCATTTCTTTTTCTTGGGGATGGTCTTGATCCCTGTCTTCTGTACAATGTCATGAACCTCCATCCATAGTTCTTCAGGCATTCTCTATCAGATCTAATCCCTTGAATTTATTTGTCACTTCCACTGTATACTCATTTGGGATTTGATTTAGATCATACCTGAATTGTCTAGTGGTTTTCCCTACTTTCTTCAATTTAAGTCTGAATTTGGGCTTCCCTGGTGGCTCAGAGGATAAAGCATCTCAAAGCGTCTGCCTGTGATGCAGGAGACCTTGGTTCGATCCCTGGGGCAGGAAGATCCCCTGGAGAAGGAAATGGCAACCCACTCCAGTACTTTTGCCTGGAAAATCCCATGGACAGAGAAGCCTGGTAGACTACAGTCCATGGGATCACAAAGAGTTGGACATGACTGAGTGACTTCACGACCACCTGGCAATAAGGAGTTCATGATCTGAGCCACAGTGACTTCCCAGTCCTGTTTTTGCTGACTGTATAGAGCTTCTCCATCTTTGGCTGCAAAGAATATAATCAATCTGATTTGGATATTGACCATCTGGTGATGTCCATGTGTAGAGTGTCCAGGAGTCTCCGGTGGAGGCGTGTGTCAACGGTGGCCTGTTGCAGGGTCGGGGGCAGTGAGTGCTGCAGTATCTGCACAGGACCTTTTGAAGGAGGTCACCATTTTCTTCATTTCCTCCACCGTAGTTTGGTCTCAGGTCAAACAACAGGGAGAAAACACAGCCCCGCCCATCTACAGAAAATTGGATTCAAGATTCACTGAGCATGGCGCCGCCCATCAGAACAAGACCCAGTTTCCCCCTTAGTCAGTCTCTCCCGTCAGAAAGCTTCCATAAGTCTCTTATCCTTATCCATCAGAGAGCAGACAGAATGAAAACCACAATCATGGAAAACTAACCAAACTGACCACAGCCTCATCTAACTCAGTGAACTATGAGCCATGCCATGGAGGGCCACCCAAGATGTATGGGTCATGGTGGAGAGGTCTGACAAAACATGGTCCACTGGAGAAGGGAATGGCAAACCACTTCAATATTCTTGCCTTGAGAACCCCATGAACAGCATGAAAAGGCAAAAAGAGAGGACACAGAAAGATGAACTCCCCAGGTTGGTAGGTGCCCGACATGCTATGGGAGATCAGTGAACAAATAACTCCAGAAAGAATGAAAAGAAGGAGCCAAAGCAAAAAGAGCACCCAGTTGTGGATGTGACTGGTGATGAAAGTAAAGTCCGATGCTGTAATGAACAATACTGCACAGGAACCTGGAATGTTACCATGAATCAACACAAATTGGAAGTGGTCAAACAGGAGATGGCAAGACTGAACATTGACATTTTAGGAATCAGTGAACTAAAACTGACTGAAATGGGTGGATTTAACTCATATGACCATTATATCTACTACTGTGGGCAAGAATCCCTTAGGAGAAATGGAATAGCCATCATAGTCAACAAAAGAGTCCGAAATGCAGTACTTGGACGCAATCTCAAAAATGACAGGATGATCTCTGTTCGTTTCCAAGGCAAACCTTTCAATACCGTAAGAATCCAAATGTATGCCTTCAGAAGAAGCTGAAGTTGAACGTTTCTATGAACGCCAACAAGACCTTCTAGAACTAACACCCCAAAAAGATGTCCTTTTTGTTGTAAGGACTGGAATGCAAAGTAGGAAGTCAAGAGATACCTGGAGTAACAGGCAAATTTTGCCTTAGAGTACAAAATGAAGCAGGTCAAAGGCTAATAGAGTTTTGCCAAGAGAACATGTAATAAACACCCTCTTCCAACAACACAAGAGAAGACTCTACACATGGACATCACCAGATGGTCACTTTCTTTACAACTCTACTATGAGAAATGACCAAATCTGAATTCCTTTGCAGGGAAATGGTGGGGAACAAGGACACTTGAAGGAGGAAGAATTTTTTTTTTAAATAAGAAAGTTTCCCAGCTTTATAAATAAGAAAGTATTTAATTCTTTACCTGAATAATGTTCATTTGTTAAATCTTATGTTAAATATCACTAGTTTTCATTTAGTTTTGAAAGTAAAGAATTTGGTTGCCTTAAATATTTGATTCTAGATAAGATGAAACTCATTAGACTGTTCCACTTATCCTGGTTTTTCTAATTCACAAAATGTCATATTCGCACACAGTTTACACCACCAACTGCATGCCAAAGGCTTTTAAAATCCATTTGCCTGTTCATGCTCCTCTCCTGTCAGCTTTAAACATCAGTTAGATGCATAAGCCGTAGGAACACAATCGATCTAAAGCTAACATTACTACATTTCCTGTTCCACTTCTCACCACTCCATCTCCCTTTCTTGGTAGCGGGTGTCACTATCTTCCTACTTGCCCAAGGCAGAGTTCCATCCAAGAGTCACCCCTACTTATTCCTTCAGTCATAATCAGCATTCAGTTGGTCACCTCATCTTCACAGTTCAGTTCAGTTACTCAGTCGTGTCCAACTCTTTGTGAGGCCATGGACTGCACCACACCAGGCTTCCCTGTCTATCACCAACTTCCGGAGCTTGCTCTAACTCATGCCACTGATGATGCCATTGAGGATGCCATCCAATCATCTCATCCTCTGTCATCCCCCTCTCTTCCTGCCTTCAATCCTTCCCAGCATCAGGTCTTTTCCAATGAGTCAGTTCTTCGCATTAGGTGGCCAAAGTATTGGAGTTTCAGTTTCAACACCAGTCATTCTAATGAATATTCAGGACTGATTTCCTTTAGGATGGACTCCTTGGATCTCCTTGAAGTTCAAGGGATTCTCAAGAGTCTTCTCCAACACCACAGTTCAAAAGCATCAATTCTTCAGTGCTCAGCTTTCTTTATAATGCAACTCTTACATCTGTAAATGACTACTGGAAAAACCATAGCCTTGATTAGACAGACCTTTGTTAGCAAAGTAATGTCTCTGCTTTTTAAGATGCTGTCTAGGTTGCTCATAGCTTTTCTTCCAAGGAGCAAGCATCTTTTAATTTCATGACTGCAGTCACCATCTGCAGTGATTTCAGAGCCCCCCAAAATAAAGTCTCTCACTGTTTCCACTGTTTCCCCTTCTATTTGCCATGAAGTGATAGGACTGTATGCCATGATCTTAGTTTTCTGAATGTTGAGCTTTAAGCCAACTTTTCCACTCTGCTCTTTCACTTTCATCAAGAGGCTTTTTTGTTCTTCTTCCCTTTCTGCCATAAGGGTGGTGTCATCTGCATATCTGAGGTTATTGATATTTCTCCCGGCAATCTTGATCCCAGCTGTGCTTCATCCAGCCCAGCATTTCACATGATGCATTCTTCATATAAGTTAAATAAGCAGTAAGTGACAATATACAGACTTGACATACCACTTTCCTGATTTGGAACCAGTCTGTTGTTTCACATCCAGTTCTAATTGGTGCTTCTTGACCTGCAAACAGATTTCTCAGGAGGCAGGTAAGGTGGTCTGGTATTCCTATCTCATGAAGAATTTTCCTCAGTTTGTTGTGATCCACACAGTCCAAGGCTTTGGTGTAGTCAATAAAGCAGAAATAGATGTTTTTCCGGAACTCTCTTGCTTTTTCGATGATCCAACAGATGTTGGCAATTTGATCTCTGGTTCCTCTGCCTTTTCTAAATCCAGCTTGAACAACTGGAAATTCACGGTTCACGTACAGTTGAAGCCTGGCTTGGAGAATTTTGAGCACTACTTTGCTAGCGTGTGCAATGAGTACAATTGTCCAGTAGTTTGAACATTCTTTGTCATTGTCTTTCTTTAGGATTGGAATGAAAACTGACATTTTCCAGTCCTGTGGCCACTGCTGAGTTTTCCAAATTTGCTGGCATATTGAGTGCAACACTTTCACAGCATCATCTTTTAGGATTTTAAATAGCTCAACTGGAATTCTATCACCTCCATTAGCTTTTTTCGTAGTGATGCTTCCTAAGGCCCACTTGACTTTCCATTCCAGGATGTCTGGCTCTAGGTGAGTGATCACACCATCGTGGTTACCCGGGTCATGAAGATATTTTTTGTATAGTTCTTATGTGTATTCTTGCCACCTCTTCATAATATCTTCTGCTTCTTTTACAGGGTCCAGGGCACTGAGTGTGGCACTAAGTGTGGCATTGTGTACACAGGACCTTTTGAAGGTCACCATTTTCTTCATTACCTCCACCATAGTTTGCCCTCAGATCAAACAACCGGGAGGGAACACAGCCCCACATATCTACAGAAAGTTGGATTAAAGATTTACTGAGCATGATCCTGCCCATAAGAACAAGGCCCCTTCAGTCAGAGTCTCCCATCAGGAAGCTTCCATAAGCCTCTTATCCTTATCCATCAGAGGGCAGACAGAATGAAAATCAAATCACGGAAAACTAACCAAACTGATCACATGGACCACAGCCTTGTCTAACTCAGTGACACTATGAGCCATGCCATGGAGGGCCACCCAAGATGTATGGGTCATGGTGGAGAGTTCTGGCAAAACGTGGTCCACTGGAGAAGGGAATGGCAAACCACTTCAGTATTCTTGCCTTGAGAACCCCATGAACAGCATGAAAAGGCAAAAAGAAAGGACACAGAATGATGAACTCCCCAGGTCGGTAGGTGCCCAACATGCTATGGGAGACCAGTGAACAAATAACTCCAGAAAGAATAAAGAGAAGAAGCCAAAGCAAAAACAACACCCAGTTGTGGATGTGACTGGTGATGGAAGTAAAGCCCAATGCTGTAATGAGCAATATTGCACAGGAACCTGGAATGTTAGGTCCATAAATCAAGGCAAATTGGAAGTGGTCAAACAGGAGATGACAAGACTGAACACTGACATTTTAGGAATCGATGAGCCAAAATGGACTTGAATGGATGAATTTAACTCAGATGGCCATTATACCTACTACTGTGGGCAAGAATCCCTTGGAAGAAATGGAGTAGCCCTCATAGTCAACAAGAGTCCGAAATGCAGTCCTTGGGTGCAATCTCAAAAATGACAGAATGATCTCTGTTTATTTACAAGGCAAACCATTCAATATTACAGTAATCCAAGTCCATGCCCCAACAAGTAATGCTGAAGAAGCTGAAGTTGAATGGTTCTATGAAGACCTACAAGGTCTTCTAGAACTACCACCTCATCTTAGCTGTATGTGGGACAGCAAAAGAGACACAGATGTATAGAACAGTCTTTTGGACTCTGTGGGAGAGGGAGAGAGTGGGATGATTTGGCAGAATGGCATTGAAACATGTATAATATCATATATGAAATGAATTGCCAGTCCAGGTTCGATGCATGATACAGGATGCTTGGGGCTGGTGCACTGGAATGACCCATTGGGATGGTATGGGGAGGGAGGTGGGAGGGGGTTCAGGATGGGGAACACGTGTACACCCATGGCGGATGCATGTTGATGTATGGCAAAACCAATACAATATTGTACAGTAATTAGCCTCCAATTAAAATAAATAAATTTATATTAAAAAAGAAAAAAAAAATCTTTTCAACCTATCTCTGTCCTCCTTTGTCCACCTCATGGCTCAACAAGACCTTCCCACCCCTAGAGGAGTTGGCATACTATGGGCAAAGGACATGGGCTCCAAGTCCCAGCTTTGTCTCTTGTTGTTTGTATGACTCCTCTAAGCCTCAGTGTCCTCTCTATTGAAAACAAAACAACAAAAACAAAACCTCATGCCACTGCCCAAGGGACATCAGGAACCCCCTATTCAAGGCTCATATAGTAGCCTCTATCAGGGTGCTGATATATGACTGTCCCCACTGTGCTGCAAACCCCTTGATAGTAGAGGTTTGCCTCTGTGGTGGTATCTACTCAATAAAGTGTGAAGCCTGGCCCAGAGAGTCTCAGAAATATTTGTGGAATAAACTGTACTGCAATGTATGCATGCTAATTCAATTCAGTTGTGTCTGACTCTTTGTGACATTATGAACTGTAGCCCACCAGGTTCCTCTCTGTTCATGGGATTCTCCAGGCAAGAACTGGAGTGGGTTGTCGTGCCCTCCTCCAGGGGATATTCCTGATCCAGGGATCGAACACGCATCTCTTATGTCTCCTGAACTGGCAGGCGTGTTCTTTACCACTAGCACCACTTAATAGGTAGGCCTTACATTTTCCAGGACCCAGAGTTGGAATCATCACTGCTTGCATCCCTGAGTGCAGGGTATGGATGTCCACCATACCACCCTCGTTTGACCACCACGAATTACCTAAATGACTGCCTGCTGATCATTTTATATAACACTGCATTCTTACCATCAGTTCAGTTCAGTTCAGTTCAGTCGCTCGGTCGTGTCTGACTCTTTGCAACCCCATGAATTGCAGCAAACCAGGCCGCCCTGTCCATCACCAAATCCCGGAGTTCACTCAAACTCACGTCCATCGAGTCAGTGATGCCATCCAGCCATCTCATCCTCTGTCGTCCCCTTTTCCTCCTGCCCCCAATCCCTCCCAGCATCAGGGTCTTTTCCAATGAGTCAACTCTTCACATGAGGTGGCCAAAGTACTGGAGTTTCAGCTTAGGCATCATTCCTTCCAAAGAACACCCAGGACTGATCTCCTTTAGAATGGACTGGTTGGATCTCCTTGCAGTTCAAGGAACTCTCAAGAGTCTTCTCCAACACCACAGTTTAAAAGCATCAATTCTTCAGTGCTCAGCTTTCTTCACAGTCCAACTCTCACATCCATACATGACCACAGGAAAAACCATAGCCTTGACTAGATGGACCTTTACATCAGCATATACATATTACATAAAGTATATTTTCCTCTTTTTAAAATTAACTAATCAAGTCCATTATAAAAACCACTTTAATTTGATAAGAAGCATACCTTTTATATAAAATTTGTCTTCAAAGATAGGGAATTGGGGGGTAAATAGTATTCATTACATTTTGTTTTCCTTTTAAAAAATGTAATAATACCTTATGTAATTTTCTCTCCACTTCAGGCCCAACAGCTATGATAATGATTTGAATCAACTTTGGAAAAGAAATAATTATTTTTGCTGGTATAAGCCCTTGAAGTATAATTGGGTTTCATGCTGGGAAAAAAAAAGGTACGAGTTGTCATCAAGCCTTCTCAGTTCTCAGACTACAAATATAAGTTCTGAGGCCTTTGCAGCACTGACAAAGAAGGCAATTCAGGTGTCCAATATCATCAATAGGTAGAAATACCCCCACTGTGGCTGAATACCATAACTCTAATATTTTGTCTTCAGAACCCACAGCTCTGCTGAAGCTTCCCAAACCCTGGATACACCTCAACATTCTGAAATATTCTGTGAGTCTGGCTGAATTAGTTTATACTTAAGAAAATGCTTTTGTTAAGTTCAGGATGTTTCTATATTTGTGGTTCAGAGCAATTGACATCTGACATCTCACAGCTAAACAGCAACAATTCTTTACATAAGGACAACCTGCCATTTGTCACAGATTCCATAACGGTGGAGATCTCTACACAATTTCATCTTTGGTCTACTTTGGATATTAGTCCCATAATCACAGATCTGGGAAATGACCTTATCAGTCACATGGTAAATATTCCTGGAAAGGACAAGCCTATCAGTGTTCACATTAACCTGGTAATTAGAGTCAGCATGAAGTATAATTAGACTAGAATTGAAAAGAATTGAAATGAAACTAAGTTTTTAAAACTCTTTATCCAAAGAGAGCAAACATATATAATATTTAACTTTGGAGCCTGAGGAAGATTTCTAAGAATTTTTCCTTTTTTAAGAGAATTTCATTTTCTCTTCAGAAAGATATATGTTATTATTTCTCATGATTTTGATAGTCCCTTATTTCTAAACTTTAAGCTTTATCCTTTGTCCTTTTGAAAATTAAAAAGATAGCAGGATACCACTGACATATAAAAGAAGCATCTCCCTTCATAAGTTTGTTGAAAGACTCTCAAGCACAGGGTTTTTTCCCCTTATTCCTCCTTTGCCCCCCAGTTTATAATGCACATGTGTGCATGCTCAGTCACTGAGTTGTGTCCAGCTTTTTTGTGACCCCATGGACTGTGGCCTTCCAGGTTCCTCTGCTCGTGGCATTTCCCTTTCTAGGCAAGATTACTGGAGTGGGTTGCCATTTCCTCCTCCAAGGGATCAAAACTCCATCTCTTGCATTGGCAGGCATGTTCTTTACCACTGAGCCACCTGGGAAGCCCCCTAATAGTGTACTGCTGCTGCTAAGTTGCTTCAGTCGTGTCCGACTGTGTGCGACCCCGAAGACGGCAGCCCACCAGGCTCTGCCGTCCCTGGGATTCTCCAGACAAGAACACTGGAGTGGGTTGCCATTTCCTTCTCCCTAATAGTGTACAGTGGGAATCAATTACTGATTATTGCAATGATGATTATCAGAATTAGCAAAACACTGTTAAAATTCTAATAAAATTTGTTGTCCTTTTTATTATCCCCAAATCATTTAAATTTGTAAAAATTGTTTAGAAAATGTAAATAAAACATGAAGAAGAAAACATAAGACATACATAATTTCACTTCCCTGAAAATCACTTTCATATTTGGAGATGGTTCTTATTTCTGTCTCTAACTTTTAAACATTTAAAGAAAATATACTATGCTTATATTTTTATAACCATCTAAAATAGTTCATGTTGATATCTTGCTTAGTGAGATTATTACAAAGAAGAAAGCAGTAACAGAAAAAAACTACTGATACTCTATGGTGCCTCATACAGAGCACTTACAGAAGTGCTCAATAAACATGAATGAATGAATGATTGCCTGAACTGATTTATGAATAATCGTTTTTGTAGAATATTGAATGGTTGTTTTAACATAGTGCTTTTGCCAAAAATGGTGAGTACTCACTGGCATTTTTAATAGCCCTTTGCTAAGCTTCCCAGTAACCTGAAAAGATAGAATTTGTCCTCCATCGCCACCATTTTAATGGTCTCTGAGAGATGAAGAACTTGCTCAAGCCAGGATTCAAACTCACACTTGACTGAATTTAAAAACTCTACAGCTCTTCCTGCCATAACACAGTGCCTTTTACATTTTGCTAACATAATAAAGTGAAGCATTGTTGAAAGGACAGCCCGACCACCTACAATAAAGGGGGTCACATAAGGACCAGCTTCTTAGAACTGTGCAGGACACGTACACTCACTGCCTTCCCTGGTGTTAGAGTACAGCTGTCGCCATCCATTTGTGTGGTGGCTGCTTCATGCTGCATTGTTAGGGTCACTGAAATCACAGACACATTCACTCAGAAGAAAATGAGTGGATTTTCTTGTTCTTTTTGAGAAAGCTTTTTACATTAATCCACTTAATCCCATGGCTGATTTGCCATTGAAATCTGAAGCAGAGCTTCTTTAACTGGGAATTTCTAACATTGAAAAAAAATTTAAATTAACCAATAAGATCTTTTTATTGCCCCTTCCTTACCTTTCAAAAAAAAATAAAAGTATATGAGTGTGTGTGTGGTTGGGAGGGCAGGGCTGGGGAAGTGGGACGCAAGGAATAGATGGATCCTCTCAGCAAAATGAACATTATTTTACCTCGGAGGAAAACTAAAACATAAAGGCAAAGAAAATGTTAAAATTTATTTGCTTAGTAATAGCTAAAAAGAACTTATTTTTTAAAAGTGGGACTTTGGATAATGTTATTATACATTTATCAAAACCTATAGAATGTACAATACCAAGAGTGAACCCTAATGTAAACTATGGATGATAACGATGTGTCAGTTGTAGGTTCATTGATAGTAACAAACATCCCACTCTCGTGGGAAATGTTAATGGTGGGGGAAGCTGTGCATGTTGGAGACAATAACTTTATGAGAACACTGTACTTTGCACTCCATTTCCTGTGAACTTAAAATTGCTCTAAAAATAGTTATTAATATTTTTTAAAGTCAGTAGGCATGACACAAATAAATGTACTCTGTAGATTTCAAGAGAAGTGAAAGATATTTTTCTCATTTCAGTGGAATAAATAGAAATGTATATATAAGTATATATAAATGTGCATATATTACTGGCCTTGCAGAGTTTAATTATTTGTAAGGGAGGTGATCCTATAGTCATAGAATTGTGCCTTCGTTCTCCCCAATTCTGAATAATGACATCACAACCTCACCTTATTGGGCTCAGCCCAACATAGCATCAGCATGACCTGAAAACTTGAAAGAAACACAAATTCTTAGGTACTACTTAGACCCACTAGATCTGAAACTCTTGTGGTAGAGCCTGGAAATCTTTTTTTTTTTTTTTTTTTAAACAAACCTTCCACGTAATTCTGATGCATGCCAAAGTTTGAGGATCATTGGTTTAAAGCTCAACATTACTGCATTCCCTGGCCAGATCATTCTTATCCTCTGAAGTAAACAGGACTACAGAAATCCAGCATTTTCTTTTCACAAACACAGAACCCAGTTTCAGAGATCAAGAGTTTAATCATCTGTAAAAATGGGAAAACACTTCATGAGATTCCTATGATAATTAGTGAGTACATATAAAATACTTAGAACAAAGCCTGACACAGATGTGTCCCCATATATTAGATTATTATCATCATCACTACCATTATACGGTAGCATTATTCATGAAATAGCTCATGAGAATAACTCAAAAACTATGCTGGGGCAACTGAACTTTGATTCTGTTATCTGCTCTTAAATTCTTTATTGAGAGGAAGTGTTTGCACACCTTGCACTGATAGTACGCCTGTGGACCTGAGGTGGGCTCCACACAGGTTTCTTACTGCCTAGCACCACAGGCCACTGATAACGTCCTCTCCTTAGGGCCTACTATGAGAGTGATGACAAACCAGTCTTCCTGGACAAGATGTTGAGAGCAGGTGAATAATGTCAGAGCCCTTAAACAGGCACTCAGTTACTGGGGAAGATGGATGCCAAACAGCTAAGGGAAGTGTGATAAAGACACGTTTAAAAAATAATGGGGGAGAGGTGGGAGAGAGGATTGAGAAGGTGGGGACATATGTATACCTACAGCTGATTCATGTTGATGTATGGCAGAAACCAACACAAAATTGTAAAGCAATTATCCTTCAATTAAAAATAAATTCAAACATAAATAAACAAATAAAATTTATATCTGGGGGAAAAACACATTAAAAAAATAATCTATGTAGATAAATAAAATTAAGCCATGTAGCCTAACTGTTGGAGAAGGCGATGCCACCCCACTCCAGTACTCTTGCCTGGAAAATCCCATGGGCAGAGGAGCCTGGTAGGCTGCAGTCCATGGGGTCTCTAAGAGTCGGACAAGACTGAGTGACTTCAACTTCACTTTTCACTTTCATGCACTGGAGAAGGAAATGGCAACCCACTCCAGTGTTCTTGCCTGGAGAATCCCAGGGACGGGGAGCCCGGTGGGCTGCCGTCTACGGGGTCTCACAGAGTCGGACACGACTGAAGCGACTTAGCAGCAGCAGCCTAACTGTGGAGACCCAAACAAGATATTTTCTACAGCTGGAGGGCTAATGCTGAAATGAAGGAGGGAGGACCAGGGATATCAGAATGAATGGCAGGGATCAAACACAGGCCTATCACATGGGGGCGTGGCCTCATCAAGATGGTGCTGCTAAGACATTAAGAATTCAACAAGGAAAGAGTCCAACCTAGAACAATCACAATGGCCACTGCTGTAACCTGGACTCTTAAGATCCAGATCAGACTGATATAAACTCCTATGACCCAGTGTGCTCCTAAGATCTCTGCCCCTTTTCAATGGATTTATATTCTTATGGTACTTATCAAATTAATGTATCTTATGGATTAATAATAATAGCTAACATACTTACCAAACCAAACGCTGTTCTCTGAACTTTACAGATACCTGGTTTAATATTCACAACAACCTTAGGGGAACTACTACTACTATCAGAGGAAACTGAAGCACAAAGATAATAACTTCCTGAGATTAAGCTGCTAAGTGTTGTTGCTAAGATCCAAGCCCAGGCAGTTTGGTTCCCAAGCCCAAGTTCTCGTCCAGTAAGTTTTGCTGACCTAATACTGTCCTGTCTTTCAGATGTGGGACAGTAGGAATGTACTCTTTATTTGATTTACAAAAAAATTAAAAAGAGACAGAGAAAGAAAAGTAAAAAATGATCACGCAAAGCCTTTATGTAGCAGACTTTATTAAAGGTTTAAGGAAGTGGACGGAACAAGTCTGCCTTACAGCTATTAAAACCAAATTGAATTGTAAACACCAGTGTACCTAAAAGGCCTTTTTTCTTCTGTTCTCACTTTCCAGACTGAACCTTCCGAAAGAACCTAGGGCCTCTTTTTCACACTCTATTGGACCACTTAACCTTGTTTATAAAGAAAGAAAAAAACCAAATAGCTTGTGCCCTGAGATTAATCCTGTCACTTGCCAGCAGGGTGATTATTTTTATTTACCTTTGTTGCCCTAGCATTCAGAAACCAGAGAAAACCAAAAGCCAGTTTTAAGTAAATACCCTCGAAAGGGCTAAGAAGCTGGAATTACACTGACAGTAGTCTCAAACACGGGAGAAGGCAATGGCACCCCACTCCAGTACTCTTGCCTGGAAAATCCCATGGACGGAGGAGCCTGGAAGGCTGCAGTCCATGGGGTCTCGAAGAGTCGGACACGACTGAACGACTTCACTTTCACTTTTCACTTTCATGCATTGGAGAAGGAAATGGCAACCCACTCCAGTGTTCTTGCCTGGAGAATCCCAAGGACGGAGGAGCCTGGTGGGCTGCCGTCTATGGGGTCGCACAGAGTCGGACATGACTGAAGTGACTTAGCAGCAGTAGCAGTCTCTAATACACATCTGGCTTCACCAGAATGTAATATCAAAAGGACTTTGTTCATGGTTTTTTTAGGTCACACACGCATGTCAAGGGACAACTCTGTTAACAGCAGCAATATCTTCAAACACTGAGGCAGCATGGGCCTGAGGACACCCTAGAATGAGCTTCAGAGGGATCCCTCCTAGAGCACCTGGCAGTGCAAGCACACAGTGTCTTGCTAAGATATTAAGTTTAGTAGGAGCAATTTGAGTATGCCAGTCAAACATCATAGGTGTGTGACCTTGGCAATTGCACAGACCACTTGCTACCCTCAGAAGGACCCTGCAACTTAATTCCCTGCCATTGCTGTCTTGGAATTCTTAATAATTCCTGAATAAGGAGCCCTGTATTTTCATTTAATACTGAGCCCCGCCCACTGTATTGCCAGCACTGGCCCAGGTGGCTGGTTGGCATCTTCTCATCTGCTAAGTCAGCAAAATACCTCCTAAAGGAACAGAAAGTGAGTTAAAACTGTCAGAAGATGTTACGCCAAACAGCATCTCAGCTTGATCACACACCAGCTAGAATTCAACTTTGAATGGCATCAGGTTAATTAATACCTTAGAGCTGTGCTTCTTCAAGTAGAGCCCAGATACTATAAGCCCATCTGCAAACTGTTACCAACCCTCAAAGAGCTGAACACAGAAAATGAAAGTAAACATTAGAAATGTTTTTAATAATTTGACATTTTGTGGCAACAATATCTAAATGCATGACCATTTTTCTAGTCATTTGCATTGGACTTATAAAAATATGAGTCCATGACAGATTGGGGTGAGGTGGGGGTAGGTACCCTGGTCCCTTTCCACAGATGTATTGAAAAATCCTGCCCGAGAGTCAGAATGTCTTTTGCAACCAAGACTAAGAAACAGGTCAAGAACACCAAGAAGAGAGAGACCACCACCATATCTGAAATATCAGATGGAGATGCTGCCCTTAGGAATTCTGGTCTCTGGGACATCCTACAGAGATTTACAAAACATCTAAAATATTTTAGAAACTGACTCTTGTATAACAGCTGCCATCGAAAAAAGTACTTCTTGGAAAGTCTTCTTGATGTTATTAAATTTAAAGTATATTCTTTAGACTCAAATGTAGGGCAACAGTAGTTGTCTATTCCTACCACTTTCAGGTCCAGAATTAGAACGTTACCACGCAGTATGCTTTAGGCTGGACCTGGCCTTTCTGCACCACAGGAAAACCAACTGGACTTGGGGAATTGTTTACTGCCCTAGTGTGCTAATGCTAATTAAAGATTGTATATGAAAACATGCTAGCACAATTTATCTTCTCTGGAACTGAATTTTCTAGGCAGTATTCACTTCCTCTCTGGGAGGAATATGGCTCCGTCAGCTTACATTCCATGTAGATGGGGATGTAGGTGTCGGCCTCTCCTCCAACTAGGCTGTCTACACTGATTGCCTTCTCTCCTCTCCTGAGCTTTGTAAGGCACACTTTTTCACGGAGCACATTGTAAGAGGCTAAGCAGTGACTAGCGCTCATCAAATTGTTGTTACCAACCAGAGTTTTGGCAAGATGCCATCTGCTCACACCAAGAATTGCTGGATGAAATAGCCCCACACAAAATATTCTTGTGTCTACTAAGAGGTGGTTTATTGGGTTTTTTTGTTTATAACGTTACACCCTCAGGAGAAATTCCTGTCTGTCCTTATTACCAGCAATAGTTAAGGTTTTTTTCTGTCCAATTAGTCTCTTTTTATGTCAAGGACTCTCTAAGTTATATAATTGATCAAGCAGTGTTTTTTTCTTGGCTGCTAGGATGCCAATTAGTATCAGATTCATGGTCCTTTTGTAGGTACTATGTAGGCTTTTATGGAATGTGTTTTTATACTTGGTTTGTTCTTAGCTCCGTATTATATTTCGCTCTAGCTTGCTTTCTCTTTTCTGAACTACTTATAATTTATATCTCACTGTGAAATACTGCAGTGGCTGTTGGAAGAAAATATCAGGAAAAGAGAGACTGGAGAAAAAAGAGATGGGGCACAGATTAGGGTAGAAGGGAGAAGATGAAGAAGGAAAAAAAGGAGGGAGGAATTTAGGGGGAAAAGGGAAGTGCAAGACAAGGAAAGGGGGGGTACATATTCTTACAGTGATAAACTGAAGCCTCTCACAGGATTCAAACAGTCAAAGGGTCGTAGAAAAGGAAGTACAGATCACTATGGACTTGAATTAGGTAGAAATAATATAATTGCAAAAATTTGAGTAATGCCCTCCAGGTGTGTTGTTCATGATCTATCACTACTAGAGTACATCCAAGTTCAAATGTAACAAGATATGAAATTAAGCTTTTCCTGTTGTTTCAGAAGTTCAACTTCAAATCTAATGACCAAAGTTGACTATTATCCCCTCTTGCATTTACAAAAGACGTTCTAGAAACATCCCCACACAACTAAGAGGTGGTCAAACTGGTTTCTTTCACTATCAAGTACACACATGCACACACGCACACACAAAAAGAAAAAGGCCCTGAGGGCAACTCTCTTAGAGACTGAAATTATCTTCTCTAAGAAGCAGTGGGTACCTCAGCCTCCAACTAGGTATGTGCTCAGAGGCAGAATCTTGGCTGCTTATCCTTGAGAGAGGACTGGAGAAAACCTGACATGTTGACAACTGTCTCCAGAACTTTGGGGGTATATATGAAGAGAGATACCAATGGCTGCCTCTCAGAGAAGACTGAGGATGGGAGGCTGTCTGGAGGAAACTAGAAAAGAGGGCGAGGAGAGAGGGCAATCGCGGGGGTAACCTGCACTTCCTAAGTTTTCCTCTAGGCCAAGAGAAAGCTGCAGAAGGTAGCCAGGCTCCAGGCATCTTCAAAGGATTCCAGTAGAGAGGGCAGGCCATATCGTGGAGGACATCACAGAGTGTACCTCTGAAAGAGGAGAGGAGGAAGCTTCAGAGAACTGAACCAGAAGAAGCCTCACCTGTGAGAGAATTGCTGCGTGGACATCCGCAGAGGGGCCTCCCCAAAGAATTCACCAGTGCATCAGCAGAAAAGTAAGCACAGAGCATCTGCCATAAAAAGGACTGACAACTGGACTAGTGCACAAGAATCCCTGGGCCGGGGGAGGCGGGTCGCTTCTTTTTCCTCTGATGCCTGGGAAAGCAGAGGCCATGCCTGAGTTAGGCCTTAGTTAGGGAGAAGTGAGTGATACCCCTCTGACTTGAGTGCCAGCTTAATTTTTTAAATTAATCTTGTTCATAGCTAGGGGGGAAAAAAAGACAGTCTAACACCTAAAAGCAACTACAAAAGCAATGGGGCCTTTGGCTCCTGGGAAGGGAACTCTCAAAGATAGAAGGAGAAAAAAAGTTTTTTTCTTCCTTTATACCCTGTCAGGTCCCACCTGTTTAATAAATCATTTACATAACTTTAAGAATTCTGATTCGAAAGACAAAACACTTGAAACATTACAAAAAAAAAGATAGGAAATCTATCTTATAATATGAAGTACTATAATATAAAATCTTATAATATAAAGTACTAACATTCTCCTCAGAACATTTATCTGTTAACTAAAAATTAAATTGATATTATCTCACACCTTATTTTTTTCTCTTTCTTAGGCAAATGCCTGAGTTTCTCTCTTCCTTCTCCTTTCTCAGATTCTCACCTTTATAATTTACTGCTTCTAATAGTTTAACTAAAGGGAAAAAAAAAAAGGACAAATAACAAAGGCAGGAGTTTGAAAATTTCAGGAAATTAGTACGGTTCCTAAATTTATAGGGTATAACAGTTATAATAACTTAGTTATGGATACGTTTTCATACAACAGTGAATTTATTTGATTTTGTGTGAAGTACTGTATCCTGTGCCTTGCTTAGAGGACTTACTCTCTGAGAACCGAAGCTGTATAAGCCCTATATGCATACTGACTCACTCAGACTACATCACTTTCAACAATGCAACATCATAAGCCCTCACCAAGCTCCTCACTCAAAGCAGCTTCATATTCTTGCTGCAATCAGCAGTGCCAAATGTTTTGCCATTTGGATAAGAAATTCTCCACTAAGAAATCCTAAATCATTTGTAAATTGCTTTCATATCTATACCCTAAATTGGGCCTTCAAATTTTTTCCTCTCCATAAAATTGAGTTTTCAAAATGAGTATAGTTTATTTTCTTTCCTAATGACTACTTCCAAAATCTCTGCATACAGGCTATTTTAGCTCAGTTGAAACAGGTGGCTGGAGCCAGAAAAAGTGGGGCCTATGTCTTCAGCCTGTTGAAACCTGTTTCCTTCCTGGCAACAGCTGCCCTTCTGAGCATAAACCATGAATCCTCCCCACTAAGAATACAATTAATCAGTGACTACTTTCAGATAAATGCATGGAAAATATAGAATACACAATTAAAATTGGACAAAACCCGGACAGTACTGTAAATCATTTTTTTGGACTGTGTGTGATTCTAACTGGTAAAGACCTTCAAATTTACAAATCTGTTCCAGAAATACATAAATGAATAAATAAATCAGTGATTTCATATAAATGTGCTCGTACTTTTCTAGTTACATGTGCTGTGTCAGAAATCATTACAAAACTTATCACCTTAAAATAACTGCTTTATTGAGGGTAGTATTTTGTGGATCAGTGATGTAGGAAGGGCGTGTCTAGAATGTTCTCAGTTGAGGTCTCTCAGGAGGTGACAATGAGGTGTGAGCTGGGACGGGATCAACGAAAGGCTCTACAGGGCTGGCCATCCAACATGTCTTCCTCACAGGGCTGGCAACTGAAGCTGGCTGCTGCTGGGCATTGAGCCGGGGCCAATCAGAGTGCCAGCACATAGCCTCTCCTCCATGACAGCCTCAGGGTTGGATTACATGGCAGCTACTTCCCCTGGAGTGAGTTTCCCAAGGAAAACTGGAAGAAGTTGCATGACTTTTTTCTGAACAAACTTCAGAAGTTCCCCAGTGTTACCTCCACCATAATCAACTGTTTGCACGCATGCTCAGTCGTATCCAGCTCTTAGCATTTCCATGGACTGTGGCCCTCCAGGCTCCTCTGTCCATGGGATTTCCCAAGCAAGAATACTAGAGTGGGTACCCATTTCCTTCTCCAGAGGATCTTCACAACCCAGGAATAGAACACGGGTATCCTGCATTGGCCGGAGAAGGCAATGGCACCCCACTCCAGTACTCTTGCCTGGAAAATCCCATGGACGGAGGAGCCTGGTAGGCTGAAGTCCATGGGGTCGCTAGGAGTCGGACACAACTGAGCGACTTCACTTTCACTTTTCACTTTCATGCATTGGAGAAGGAAATGGCAACCCACTCCAGTGTTCTTGCCTGGAGAATCCCAGGGACGGGGGAACCTGGTGGGCTGCCGTTTATGGGGTCACACAGAGTTGGACGTGACTGAAGCGACTTAGCAGCAGCAGCATCCTGCATTGGCAGGCGGGTTCTTTACCACTGGGAAGCCCTAATCTGTTGCTTACAAGCTAGTTACTATGGATAGCCCAGATTCCACAGCAGAGGACATGGATCTCACATCTCCATGGGAAGAATGTCAAAAAATTTGAGGACATGCCAAAAACTTCCACATTCAATTCATCTATTACAATGAAAAAAATCTATCTACCTCTTTGTGTACTAACTGCCTACCATGCAAAAGAAAACTTCTGAAATTCCATTCCCCTTTAAAATCTTTGACTGACCTGAAAAGCATTTGAAAATACAATATTTAGTTATTTAGTTTAAAGCCAACATTTTTGGTTTAGGTTTTGTTTGGTGGGGATGGGGGAGGGGCGCTGTCCACATATAGTTTGACTATTTTCACCTGGATGACATAGATGAAATTTAAAGATTTTAAAATGGTTTTGATGCCATTTCACTGAGACTGAGATGTCTCTACAAATAATTTAACTAATGAATTTGGTTCTAAGGTATGGCTTGATTAGTATTTTGACACATCCATTCAAACAAATTTTCCAAAAAGAGTTCCATTCTGTTAACTATAAGATAATGAGTCATCAGGCTCCTGACAATGCAGAGGTCAATTAAATCCTTTTCTATCTCTTTTGCAATACATAAATCATTATTGTTTTTCCATTGCTCTGAAGTTATCTTGCCTTGCATTATCTTTTTCCCAGGAAGACCAGAAGAACTTGACTAACTCTTAGATTAGAAGTTCCACTGGAAAGATCACAAATTCATCTAAGAGTTTGGGCGTTTCAAAAACTCACTTTCCACCCAGAAAAATAGCATACCCCATTTTCCTGTCCCATTTAGCCTGTATATGGACCAACAGGGAAGTCCCTAAAACACTTTTTAAACTTTTCATTTTGAAATAAATTTAGACTTACATAAAAGTTGCAAAAGTAGGACAGCCTTTCCTAATGTTAGCATCTTACAAGACTGTAGTATAATTTTCAAAACTAAGAAATGAATATTGGTACAAAACCTTCAACCCAACTACGGATATGAATCAGATTTACCAGTAATTTTACAGTAATGTCCATTTTTGTGTGTTGCAGGATCCAGTCTAGGATCCCACATTGTATTTAGCGGTCGTGTCTCCTCAGCCTCGGCTCTGATCTGTGACAGTTCCCATTCTTTCCTTGTCTTTCATGACCTTAACACTTTTAGGAAATACTGACCAGTTGGTTTGTAGCATGTTCCTCAATCTGGGAGCATTTTGTTTTATGATTATTAGATTAAGGTTTTTCATTTTTGCCAGAATGCCACTGAAACAATGTGTTCTTTGGTAATAATGTCCTTTTGCCACCCCTTTTTCCACCTTTAAGAGACTTTTCTTTTCTACAGTGTGGCAGAACTCTTTTCTACTCACTAGATGGGATGCTGACCAATCCATACCTTGTTCAACAAAGCCAATGAGATCTTTAAAATTCACTTAGTTGGATTTTTATTTAACACTACTTAAAGTATGACTTGGAGAAGGAAATAGCAACCCACTCCAGTACTCCTGCCTGTAAAATTCCATGGATGGAGGAGCCTGGTAGGCTACAGTCCATGGGGTCACAAAGAGTCGGGCACAACTAAGTGGCTTTACTTTCTTTCTTTCTATAGTTCCTTTTGGAGAAGGAAATGGCAACCCACTCTAGTGTTCTTGCCTGGAGAATCCCATGGACAGAGGGGCCTGGTGGGCTACAGTCTACGGGGTTGCAAAGAGTCAGACATGACTAAGCAACTAACACACACACACACAAAGTGTGACTTACAGACCAACAACACTGACATCTCCTGGGTGCTTATTAGCAATGCCGAATCTCAGGCCCCATGATGAAACCTACTGAATCAGAATAAGAAGCAGTGTCTTAGTCCATTGAGTCATAAACTTAATGTGTAAAAGAATAACCAGAGGATTTCACCAAAATGCAAATTTCTATTAGTAGATATAGAGTGGACCAGAGATTCAACATTGCTAATAAGCACACTGATGATGCTTATGTTGCTGGTCTCCGGTCTATACTTTGAATATCAAGAATCTAGTCCGGTCATTCCTAAAATGTTGTTGTAGAATAGTATTATCAGTATCACCTGGGAAATTTTTAGATACGCAAATTCTTGGACTCTATTTCAGAAGTACTGGATCAGAAATTCTGTATTACTCAGCATCTGTGTTTTAGCCAGTCACTTTAGTGATTTTTGACACATACTAAATTTGAGAACCCCTGGTCTAATCTGTTCTCAAAGTTGGCTATACATTAAAATCATCTGGAAAGCATTAAAGAAAAAACACTGATGCCTAGTTCCCTCACTCATAGATTCTTGAACACAGAATATGTTCACTTCTCTTTTTTTTTAAGTGTCCATGGACCACTTACTAACACAGATTATATAAAGTAAGTCTAGATAAATTTAAAGGGATTCAAATCATACAAAATCTGTTTTATGTCCACAGTGTAATTAACTGAGAAACCACTAAGAGCAAAAATATCTGGAAAATCCCCAAATATTTGGAAATCAAATATACATCTAAATAACCCATGATACAAAAGAAATATCAAAAGGGAAAGTATTTTGAAATGAAAACTTTCCCCTTTTTTGTAGATAATGCATCTACAAAAAAAAAAACAACAGTTAATATCATGTTTAAATGGTAAAAGACAAAAAGCTTTTCCTCTGAGATGAGGAGTAAGACAAGGATGTCTACTCTCATTATTTCTACTTAACATTGTCCTGAGATTCTTGCTAGTGTAATAAGATAAGAAAAAAGAGACAAAGGCAACAATATTGGGAGAATATGGAAATAAGTAAAACTATCTATTCAAAGAGAACACAATTTCTACATAGAAAATCCTATGGAATCTACCAAAAAACAAATAGAGCTAACATAAATCCTAATTTGATCTATATGTTCAACATAATGCCATAAAAATAGGCTCCCTCCCTCCTTGGTAAAATTTGACAATCTCTCAGATTTAAATGAAAATTCAAAAGACTCAGAATCGTCAAAAATCTTTGAAAAAAGAATAAATATAGAGGAATTATACTTCCAGATTTAGTCTTAGTATAGTAATCAAAACAGTGTGGAATTGACATAAAAATAAGCAAATAGATCAGTGTAACAGAATAGAGGCCAGAAATAGATGCACACATATATAGTCAGTTTGTTTTCAATAAAGACGCCAAGATAATCCAACTGGGGAAAGGATAATTTTCTCAGCAAATGGCTTTGGCACAATTAGATGTCCATATGGAAAAATAAATAAAACTTGACCCTTTTCTCACAACTAATTAAAAATGAATTATAGACCTAAATATAAGAGCTAAAACTATGCAACTACTAGAATATCGAGGAAAATCTTAATGACCTTGAATCTGGCAAAAGCACAAACCACAAAAGGAAAAGTCAATAAAATGGACTTCATAAAAATTAAAAACTGTTCTTCAAAATATACTGTTAAAAATTTGAAAAGGCAAGTCCTCAGAGTAGACTTTTATCTATAACACATTTAAAAATCCTTACTACTCAATAATAAATGGAAAAATTACCTGATTTTCTAAAAGTTGAAATAGTATATATGTATAATTAGCAAATAAGCACATGAAAATACGCTTGACATCATTAGTCACTGTGTTTTTAGTAGCTCAGTTGTGTCCGACTCTTTGTGACACCACAGACTGTGGTCCACTAGGCTTCACTGTCCATGGGATTCTCCGGGCAAGAATACTGGAGTGGATTGCCATTGCTTTCTCCAGGGATCTTTCTGACCCAGGACTCAAACCTGGGTCTCCTGCATTGCAGGCAGATTCTTTACTGTCTGAGCCACCAGGGAAGCACAAATTAAAACCACAATGGGACATCATTATTGATCAATTAGAAATGAGTAAAAATGTAAAAAGAGTGACCATATCAATTGTTAGCAAGGATGTGAAGGAACTAGAAATCTTATACTGCTAGTAAAAATGCAAAATGATACAGCCATTTTGAAAAACAGTTTGTCAGATTCTTAAAAAACATCTGCTATCATATGATCCAATCAATTTACTCTTAGACATTTATACAAGAAAAATGAGAGCCTACTTCTACACAAAGACTTGTACACGAATGTTTATAGGAGCTTTGTTGTAATAGCTACAACTCAGATGCCCATCAATACATGAACTGATAAGCAAATTATGGTTTTTCCATACAATGGAGTACTAATCAGCAATTAAAAAAAAAGAAAAGAAGCCATTGATACATACGATTTCTCTCTGGTAAAAAATTAAAAAAACCAGACCTTACAGAGTATGTACTGTATGATTCTATTCTACAGAATTACAGAAAATGCATACTATAGTGACAGAAAGCAGACTGGCAGGTGCCTGGGAATGGCAGGGGAGGGGCAGGAGAAGGAAGAGTTTACACCGGTGCGTGAGGAATCATAGGATTACATTCATTATCTTGACTGTAGTGATGGTTTCACAGGTGAACATATATGGTAAAACTCATTGTTTGTTAAAGATAACCAAAAAGGCTGTTCTTTTAAAAAAAAAAAGATAAGAAAACAAAATTACACACCCAAGTCCCTCATGAACATAGATTAAACAAGAACCAGATCTCAAGTTCCTTCACCCAGAAATTTGAATTTAATTGGTATATGATATGACCTAGATTCAAGATTTTAATTTGAATTAAATTAATTCAATTGAATTAATTGAATTAATTAATTTAATTAATTATAATAATTTTGATACACAGAATAATATAAGAGGCACAGTTCTATTTATGACCCTAAACTGCAACCCCTACCATGAAAAACCCTTACTTAAATGAATGCCCATAGTTGCCAGGGAACCATGTTGGAAAAATACAAGTGGGCAATATAAATCCATCATCACTTCCAGAAAACAACCTGAAATATCTAATATTGCTGGCTAATCAGTAATATCGTCTTAGTAAAGTGAAGGGTAACTTTATTTTAAAAATAAACAAAAAACAGAAGTGGGATGCTAAGAGATCAGTGCAAGGTGCTAACAACTGAAAAACATGTAACCACAGCTGCAGCATGTAAGGAATAAGTAACAGTAAAGGAAGCTTTCTGAAATGCCCTGGTAACAGGGAAAGGTGAAAGGTACAAGATAAGCTTAAGGAAAAAATGGGTAAGTTCTGGGTAAGGGGTCAGGAAAGAAAGGAAGTCAACAACTTGAATCATCACTCTTAAAATCACTCTCTGTCAACAGAAGCTTATATTTACTTTCTTTTATTTGGTGCCTTCAATGTTTTTTCTATTGTATAGTATTTAACACTGTTTTAGTTTTTAATACACTGTTGTTCTTCAAAAAGATACCTGAAATTCTTTGCTTATCGTGATGCAAATAGTTGCACAATTTTAAGTTTTGGTTTACTGGTTTATTAATTTTAAGGATTTAGGGTTTCTTTTTGAACTTCTTTTACTGTAAGAATGTTTACATTCCTTTTCACCAACTACCATTTATTGAAGGACGTAGGGAAATTCATTCATTTTGCTCAATTCTCAGCTGTTTTCTTTCAGCAACTCTGATAAAGCCCAACATTCCTTTAGGAACAAGAAAAGAGACAGAAACTTGATTTCTGTCGTCTGTCTCTCCCTAATACTGACTAACATTTGTCCTGAATTCCACTGAAACACTTTGTAGATAATGATAAATCTGTATGATCCTACCTGAATACTTGCCAACATGCTGTTTTTTAAAGGCAAGAACCCAAGAGGGAAGCAAGAACACTTCCAGATAATCTTTGACCTTAGATCAATGTGCAAAAATTAAACATGCTAAAATCCCTAAATTTTGTACAGGTCTTCCTCCACTTACAAAGAGGTTAGGTTCCGATAAACTTATCACAAGCTGAAAATATCATAAATCAAAAATGCATTTAATCCATCTAATTAGCCCAACATCATTGCTTAGCCTAGCCTACCTTAAACATGCTCAGAACACTTACATTAATTAGCCTATAGCTGGGCAATAATCATCTAACACAAAGCCTATTTTATAATAAAGTGTTAAATATCTCATGTAATGTGTTTAATACTGTACCGAAAGTAAAAAAACAGAATGACTATATGGGTTCAGAATGGTTGTAAGTGTGTGGGTTGCTCACCCTCTTGATTATGTGGCTGACCGGCAGCAGCAGCTCACTGCTATTGCCCAATATTGTAAGAATATCTACTGCATATCACTAACCAGGAAAAGATCAAAATTTCAAAATTTGAAGTATAATTTCTACTGAATGCAAATAACATTTACACCATTGTAAAGTCAGACCATAGTTAAGTCAGGGACCACTTGTATAAGTAAAAACTTTAACATTCTTTATTTATTAGAAATGGAAAAACTGCAGTTTTCTTTTTAAAATCTTTCTAGGTGGGATATTATAAAAGATGCAGAATTCCTTTCCAGAGGAAATGAAATAAGAGAGCTCAGATCTATAATATAATAATTATAGAAATATAATCTATATTATTTCATACAGAAATATGCCAGGTAACATTACAAATTAAGATATGGATCAAAAATGACCCGTAAATATTTGTACCATTCAGTTCAGTTCAGTTCAGTTCAGTCACTCAGTCATGTCTGACTCTTTGCGACCACATGAATTGCAGCACGCCAGGCTTCCCTGTCCATCACCAACTCCAAGAGTTTACTCAAACTCATGTCCATAGAGTCAGTGATGCCATCCAGCCATCTCATCCTCTGTCGTCCCCTTCTCTTCCTGCCCCCAATCCCTCCCAGCATCAGAGTCTTTTCCAATGAGTCAACTCTTCGCATGAGACGGCCAAAGTACTGAAGTTTCAGCTTTAGCATCATTCCTTCCAAAGAAATCCCAGGGCTGATCTCCTTTAGAATGGACTGGTTGGACCTCCTTGCAGTCCAAGGGACTCTCAAGAGTCTTCTCCAATACCACAGTTCAAAAGCATCAATTCTTCAGCACTCAGCTTTCTTTATAGTCCAACTCTCAGATCCATACATGACTACTGGAAAAACCATATCCTTGACTAGACGGACCTTTGTTGGCAAAGTAATGTCTCTGCATTTTAATACACTATCTAGATTGATCATAACTTTCCTTTAAAGGAATAAGCGTCTTTTAATCTCATGGCTACAATCACCATCTGCAGTGATTTTGGAGCCCAAAAAAAATAAAGTCTGCCACTGTTTCAAGTTTCCCCATCTATTTCCCATAAAGTGATGGGACTGGATGCCATGATCTTCGTTTTCTGAATGTTGAGCTTTAAGCCAACTTTTTCACTCTCCTCTTTCACTTTCATCAAGAGGCTTTTTAGTTCCTCTTCACTTTCTGCCATAAGGGTGGTGTCACCTGCATATCTGAGGTTACTGATATTTCTCCCAGCCATCTTGATTCCAGCTTATGTTTCTTCCAGCCCAGCGTTTCTCATGATGTACTCTGCATATAAGTTAAATAAACAGGGTGACAATATACAGCCTTGATGTACTCCTTTTCCTATTTGGAACCAGTCTGTTGTTCCATATCAAGTTCTAACTGTTGCTTCCTGACCTGCATGCATATAGGTTTCTCAAGAGGCAGGTCAGATGGTCCGGTATTCCCAATTCTTTCAGAATTTTCCAGTTTATTATGATCCACACAGTCAAAGGCTTTGGCATAGTCAATAAAGCAGAAATAGATGTTTTTCTGGAACTCTCTTGCTTTTTCCATGATCCAACAGATGTTGGCAATTTGATCTCTGGTTCCTCTGCCTTTTCTAAAACCAGCTTGAACATCTGCAAGTTCACGGTTCATGTATTGCTGAAGCCTGGCTTGGAGAATTTTGAGCATTACTTTACTAGTGTGTCAGATGAGTGCAATTGTGCAGTAGTTTGAGCATTCTTTGGCATTGCCTTTCTTTGGGATTGGAATGAAAACTAACCTTTTCCAGTCCTGTGGCCACTGCTGAGTTTTCCAAATTTGCTGGCATATTAAGTGCAGCATGTTCACAGCATCATCTTTCAGGATTTGAAGTAGCTCAACTGGAATTCCATCACCTCCACTAGCTTTGTTCGTAGTGATGCTTTCTAGGGCCCACTTGACTTCACATTCCAGGATGTCTGGCTCTAGGTGAGTGATCATACCATCGTGATTATCTTGGTTGTGAAGAACAAAACACTAGATGATACCAAACAAATGGATCCTGGTTCTACATAGCCACGTTAATCAGAATAGAAAGTAGAACTTCCAGGCATTCTCTGTGAACATGAGGGGTGAAGCCTTAATGAAGTGGGATATAGGACTGATGCTGACTTGAAGCTCCAATATTTTGGCCAAAGAGCCAACTCATTGGAAAAGCCCCTGATGCTGGGAAAGATTGAGGGCAGGAGAAGGGGATGACAGAGGACGAGATGTTTGGATGCCATCACTGACTCAATGGACATGAGTTTGAGCAAACTCTGGGAGATAGTGAAGGACAGTGAAGCCTGGTGTGCTGCAGTCCATGGGGTTGCACAGCCAGACATGACTAAGCAACTGAACAATAACAACAAATAGGAGATGAAATATATAAGGGTTTCTGGGGAGAATCTAGAAGAGAGAATGAAAAGTCTTTACTGCATGCAATCTTGAGCGCATTTTGATAAATGTGAGTCATGATAAGAACATGAAGGGGAAAAAAAAACTTCACAAAGACTTATATATCATTACTGAAAAGCATAAGGACAACTCAAATACAGAGAATTGCAAAGTATATTTGTGTAGTAGACACAGTCATGACCAAGGTCCCATTAAGATAGGATAACCTTATAATTTAATATCTAAAGAGGACAATTTTGAGTTCAGTTCAGTTCAGTCACTCAGTCATGTCTGACTCTTTGCAACCCCATGAAGCACAGCACTCCAGGCCTCCTTGTCCATCACCAACTCCTGGAGTCCACCCAAACCCATGTCCATTTTATCGGTGATGGCATCCAACCATCTCATCCTCTGTCATCCCCTTCTCCTCCCGCCCTCAATCTTTCCCAGCATCAGGGTCTCTTCAAATGAGACAGCTCTTCACATCAGGTGCCCAAAGTATTGGAGTTTCAGCTTCAACATCAGTTCCTCCAATGAACACCCAGTTCATCTCCAGATCAACATCCAATGATCTCCTTTAGGATGGACTGGTTGGATCTCCTTGCAGTCCAAGGGACTCTCAAGAGTCTTCTCCGACACCACAGTTCAAAAGCATCAATTCTTCGGCGCTCAGCTTTCTTTATAGTCCAACTCTCACATCCATACATGATCACTGGAAAAACCATAGCCTTGACTAGACAGACCTTTTTGGCAAAGTAATGTCTCTGCTTTTGAATATGCTATCTAGGTTGGAATAACGTTCCTTCCAAGGAGTAAGCGTCTTTTAATTTCATGGCTGCAATCACCAGAGAGTAAGAAGACATAATTAATAATTGCTCTAGAGTAACAGGAACAAAGCAAGAATATTTTGGGTGAACCATGTTATATAATTCCTTACAGAGAGCAGAGGGCAGTGAGATTAGAGGGAAGAGGGCCATGGAAAGACCAGAATTGCTTGAGAGGATACATAAATTTGATGTGACAGTTTACTGGAAGTTACTAGAAGAAAAGAAAATGATATTCTTTGTGTGAATGCAGCTGTTCAGATGAAGATAGACTAAAGACAAGGAAATTAGCAAACGGGTTGCTAAAGGCAGCAAGCTGGAGGCTGTGTGACTATAGAATGAAAAGGTGTCAAGAGTGGACTTTAGAAATATTTAAGGGAAAGAAACATGAGATGGATGGTAAACTGATGTAGGCCAGTCAAGCAAAACAATACAGTGATATGACCAACAATGTAGGGACGGGAAAAGAGTTCAAAAAAGAAACCTGGAGAAATGTCAATATAAAGATGCTCAGAAAGCACATGCCAAAATATGTACACATATTTTTGCAGAATATAAGATGGGGAAATAGCAGAGTCCAGAAAAGTGTGAACAAAAGGAGAAATAAGTGAGAGGATGGTGAAAGGTGCACATACGCTTAGAAATCAAGAGGACCCAAGATGAGAAGGTGGCCAGTACTATTAGAACAACATCAAGACTTTGAAAAGAAAGAGAAAGATAGTAGATTTTGCTTGAGGGACCTCACCAAGAGGTTTTGTTGAACAACTGAAGCCAGAGATTAATTTTTATTTACGTGGTTATAAAAAAAAAGAGAGCTATTACAAATTCTTTGAGAAACACCTGCAATTCTTTCCATGCAATATAAGAAACTGATTGGAAATAAAATTAGAAGATAGGAATTTTATAGAATTTTGGAAAAATGCATAATGGTTGCTATTTTGTTGCATTTATTCACTGTTGCATTCAACATGCAGAACGCATTATTTTACTTCTTTGATACTCTCACTTCCGGTTCCTTTGGGCTCTCCTTGGTTTACTGACGTATAACTGCACTCAGTTTTTAACTTCAAACTCCTGTTAGTCAAGCTTGAGTTCAATCAAATCCCATCCAAGCTAAGTAAAATATTTTAAACCTTTGCTCCTTAGAACTGATTCATCTTTCACTGTGATATAAATTGAGGAAGTACTGAGTATGAGAATAGTCTCAAAAAGAGCTAGGGAAAAATGAAAATAATACTTTGGGCAAATTCTTAGACCTAGAATGACCTAGAATCTTTAGATCTCTCAGTCACCTGTGAAATAAGGTAGAAAAAAATTCATCTTTTCCTAAATTGCTTGATGCTTGAAGTTTTGTAGATTTATTTTCTAATTAAATCTAATTCTTTGAAAATCAGGCCTGCTGTCTGAAGTTTCTATACTCACAGTGTTATCTGATGAGACACCTATAATATGTAGAATTTACTGATTTTCTTTTTGCTCTTAAATATAAATTGGGGTGTATTCTCATAAATTGCCTCCTAGATTAATTGGCTGTGAATAAAAGTCTAATAACTTTTTTTTTCTTTGCTTATTTCTCATCTTTTTCCATAAATCTGCCCTGATTTAGAGCCCTAGTTGCCTTCAACTTTTGTATAAATTAGAAAAACACCTTTTCCCCAACTTTCCTTCTCTCTGTTGGAACAGTATCATAGTCAATGTGAGCATCTATAACATCTTTGATTTGAATGGCGCCCCTAAAGTTGGGTAGTACACAGCCTGCATGACTTTCCACAGCAGCCTTGGGAAGCAGCCTTGGTGTCTGTCTCCCTCTACTCCAGTGCACAGTCACCTAGATGACGTAAGGCATGGACCTGAAGCCCAGAGGAATGAGGCAACTCTTCCACAAAACCTCCTAACCCACAGTGATAAAACCAAAGGCAGAGATGTAACTTCCTGGCACTTCTGACTAGGATAACCTGAATCCCTCTCGGTAATCCTGCCAGAGCTGCCAACCTCCCACTCAGCAGTGATGCCCCAGCACGCCTGGGAGAGATGACATCAATGTTACCTCTGCTAAGGTTGAAGCTCAGCTAGGGAAGCAGCCTTGTTCTGGTACAGAATGTCATTTTCTGACAGTATGATTCTAATAATCGTCTGTGCTTATACATCCAAAGAGGATAGTGATATCTACCTACATATCTTACAGACTTCAAGACTCTCCAAAGGAATAACCTATATGAATGTTTCATTAACTATAAAGTGCTGTGACCCCATAAGTTCTTATAACCTTAAAATATGAAGATGTTGACCTTAAAACATAAAAGGTAAAATAATAATAATAATAAAACTTACAATTAGTGGGAGGAGAGGCTGGGTTGGGCTTACCCTGGGGCTTTTTCTAAGAAGCCTTGGTGCCAGCGCCTCCCTCTCTCTGGCCCTGTTATTACAACAGGCATACATCATCTCCCCAGAGAACCTGGCTGCCGGCTAACCAGGTGAGACGCATCCTAGCCAAACACAAAACCAGCTCCACACAGTCACTCTGTCATAAGAATAATTTTATGTAGCGCCTTTTCATCTAAGGATTTCTAAATAGATTTTAGCCAATAAGTAAGTCTTTCAGCATCTAGTCAGCCTCCTAAATTTTAGAAAAGTTACAGCATTTCAAAGCTAAAAATCAATGCCTCAATGGAAATGAAATAATCACTAAAGTTCATTCCTCTCCTTAGGTGTATGTGATAATCTTATTTTAACTTTTTTTTTTCCTTTGTTAAATCAACATCGATGAACCGGATTGGAAACTGAGTCTTGACAAAATGTGCAAAGTGTTGAAGACCTGGGCTAACACTCTGGCTTTGTAGCCACCTAGACCTGTGGCCAAGTTCAGCCACTTCACCTTCCTGGGTCTCAGTGTGTACATTTAAAGAACTTGAGACCACTGGGATTAATGGTTAGAGTATCTATAGGGACATAGATGTGAACTAATTGTGAATGAAAGGAAGATTACATAGCAAACGGCTGCACGAAAATTCAAATGCATGTTCTCCACATTAGCTTTTCATCTTCTGTTCGGTATCTGGTCTTTGTTCCCAAACCTGTCATCCTGTTGATTGATTGGACATGAACAGTAATGAGACAGTAATCGATTGGTTCCAACCAAGAAAGACGTAATCAGATTGTTGTTTTGAGTATCAAACACTTTGCACCGAGTTTTCAGATAACCGATCCACCTGCTTTGATTACTACTAACATACCTGAACCTCTTTAGATTCTAGTAGTAGTACCTATTTTTCTCTCAAGGCTTCTTCTGGCTTGATTAAATGCTCCTAACACTTAGAAGTGCAACATATTCAAGCAAACTGTCATAAGATATCTTACAGCCTCTTGCCTGCTGATTCTTCACACGTGTCCTTCATACTTGGCTTCCCTTTGAAGTTAGTAGACAATGAAGTTTGATTAGATTTAGTTAAGCTTCTCCCCAGCCCTCATCCCATGTCACTTTCAAAAGCCTCACATTAGATTTGTCCTGAAGAGGTAGAGGAATGAAGAAGAAAAAAAAAGGCTGAGGAATGATATGCTTGATATGTATCCCTTCTTTCCAGGGACATGCTGCTGCTGCTATTACAACATTGATTTAATGGAATTACTTTATATCCTAAGACCCCAAGCAGAAGAGGACTGAAGGAATTCTTCAGATACTCAGTTCTTTTCAACCTCTTCTTTAGAAACTATAAGAGACAGTCAATGCTATTCTGAGGGCCCTCCTCCCATAAAATAAGAATTAAAATCCAAGAAAGTTTCAAACCAGTACTTTGATTTTTGCTCTAATTTTTGGGAAGACCATTTCATGACTCGAGGCTAATACTTAATCCTCATTAACCCCTCAATTTCCTTATCTGAAGCTGAGGAGCTGGGACCGAATGACCTCTGAGATTTCCCTTCCACCGAGAACCCAGACACTTCAGAGACCCTGGGTGGAGATGCGGAGAGTTAAAGACAGCAGGCTTTGCGGTCAAGCTGCTTGATTTGACCTCTTGGCTCTGCCACTCCCCTGCTCTAATTTCTGTAATCTGTTCATTATTCTCTGCCCAAATATGGCCTCTTCTCTATCAAACTGCTAGATGCAAGTGTGGTAAATTCTTCCCCAAATGGATCTTCTCTCCAGTAATCAGATCCTCTCCAAAAACCTCACCACATTTCCTCTTCATTAAGCTGAACATCTCATGGCTGCACCACATACAATCTACAAGGGAAGGGAAAATATTTATCAATACTGCTTATCAAACAGCCTACACAGAGTTGGACAGAATCTATTCCTAAATTCAGGGTACTGTCAATAACCTGTATATCACAATGGAAAGTTCAAGTTGGAAATTCAATCAGTAAGACATAAGAAACTAGATTTTTTTTTTTTTTTACTCACAATGAAGATAATCATTTACATTTATCCATATCTTCATTAAACAAGGACCCTTTTTTATTTCCTGATTTTTTTTCAGCTTTGTTCCTTGTGGTGAAAAGACCCTCACGTGACTCTCTTGATTATTGCCCTGTGTAATTTACACCTGTATTTACAGCCATGTGTAATCTTTCCCTGTGAGTATAGATGGGATCTGTAATTTGTGCCTTACCAACAGATTACAGCAAAGCTGACATGGTGTACAGGACTGTTGCTGTTTGTTGTCTTAGTCACTAAGTCATGTCCGACTCTTTTACAACCCCATGGACTGTAGCCCACCTGGCTCCTCTGTCCATGGGATTTCCCAGGCAAGAATACTGGATCAGGTTGCCATTTCCATCTCCAGGGGATCTTCCTGACCTAGGGATCAAACCCATGTCTTCTGCATTGCCAGGCAGATTCTTTTCCGCTGAGCCACCAGGGAAGCCCATACAGGCTTACATGTACATGATTACATTACATAAAGTTGTAATGCCCTTCCTACTAGGAGACTCTCCCTTCATTCCTGGCTTGAGGAAGCAAGAAGCCATGTTTAGAAAGTCCACAAGGCAAAGAGCTGGGCATTACCGCCAACAAAAAATGAAGGCCTTCCATCTGACAGCCCACAAGGACTGAAATGCTGCCAGTAATCCTCTGAGCATAGCACTGGCTCCTTCCTCAATTAAGCCTCAGATAAAACCCCCAATCCCAGTCAGCAGAGATTACAGCATTTGTGAGATATCTTAAGCAGAGGTATCATCTAAGCTGTGCCTCAAATCTGAATCCCCAGGAAACTGTGAGATAAAAATGCATGTGTCTTAACCCACCATGCTTGTGCTAATATTATTACACAGCAATGGACAAGTAATACAATCCTCAATTTAAACTATCTTCTTGGGTCAAACCTGTTTCCTCTCTCCTGTCTTAGATTAGGCTGCTATACAAAATACTATAGACTAGCTTATTATATGTATAGCTTTATTGACTATGCCAAAGCTTTTGACTATGTGGATCACAACAAACTGTGGAAAATTCTGAAAAAGATGGGAATACCAGACCACCTTATTTGCCTCCTGAGAAATCTGTATGCAGGTCAGGAAGCAACAGTTAGAACTGGACATGGAACAACAGACTGGTTCTAAATTGGGAAAGGAGTACATCAAGGCTGTATATTGTCACCCTGCTTATTTAACTTACATACAGAGTACATCATGAGAAATGCTGGACTGGATGAAGCACAAGTTAGAGTCAAGATTGCCAGGAGAAATATCATTATTTAATGATATTAACCTCAGAAATGCAGATGACACCACCCTTATGGCAGAAAGCGTAGAACTAAAGAGCCTTTTGATGAAAGTGAAAGAGGAGAGTGAAAAAATTGGCTTAAAGCTCAACATTCAGAAAACTAATACAGTATACTAACGCATGTATATGGAATTTAGAAAGATGATAACAATAACCCTGTGTACGAGACAGCAAAAGAGACACTGATGTATGGAACAATCTTATGGACTCTGTGGGAGAGGGAGAGGGTGGGAAGATCTGGGAGAATGGCATTGAAACATGTAAAATATCATGTATGAAACGAGATGCCAGTCCAGGTTCAATGCACGATACTGGATGCTTGGGGCTAGTGCACTGGGACGACCCAGAGGGATGGTATGGGGAGGGAGGAGGGAGGAGGGTTCAGGATGGGGAGCACATGTATACCTGTGATGGATTCATTCTGATATTTGGCAAAACTAATACAATTATGTAAAGTTTAAAAATAAAATAAAATTAAAAAAAAAAAAGCTAAAAAAAAAAGAAAACTAAGATCATGGCATCTGGTCCCGTCTCTTCATGGCAAATAGATGGGGAAACAATGGAAACAGTGAGAGACTTTGGGGGGCCCCAAAATTACTGCAGATGGTGACTGCAGCCATGAAATTAAAAGACGCTTACTCCTTGGAAGAAAAGCTGTGACCAACCTAGACAGCATATTCAAAAGCAGAGACATTACTTTGCCAACAAAGGTCCTTCTAGTCAAAGCTTTGGTTTTTCCAGCAGTCATGTATGGATGTCAGAACTGGACTATAAAGAAAGCTGAGTGCCGAAGAACTGATGCTTTTGAACTGTGGTGTTGGAGAAGACTCTTGAGAGTCCCTTAGACTGCAAGGAGATCCAACCAGTGTGATTCCTAAAGGAAATTAATCCTGAATATTCATTGAAAGGACTGATGCTGAAGCTGAAACTCCAATACTTTGGCCACCTGATGCAAAGAGCTGACTCATTGGAAAAGACCCCGATTCTGGGAAAGATTGAAAGTGGGAGGAGAAGGGGACGACAGGATGAGATGGTTGGATGATATCACTGACTCAATGGACATGAGTTTGAGTAAGCTCCAGGAGTTGGTAATGGACAGGGAGGCCTGACGTGCTGCAGTCCATGGGGTTGCAAAGAGTTGAGCATGACTGAGCGACTGAACTGAACTGAACTGATAGACCAGATGGCTTAAACAATAGACACATTCCCCACAGTTCTAGAGGCCAGAAAGTTCAAGATCAAGGTGTAGCCACATTTAGTTCTTGGTGAGGGCCCTCTTCCTGGCCTGCAGACAACTGCATTCTTGCTGTATCTACATGGTGGAGAGAAGAACTCTGGTGTCTCCTCCTCTTATAAGATTACACTACCACCGTGTCCTGCCATCACCACCTCATCTAAACCTAACCACCTCCCAAAGGCCCACCTCCTAACCATCACATTACAGGGTTAGGGTTTCAACATATGAATTTGAGGGGAATATAATCATTCATGCGTGTGTGCATGCATTCCACAACAACTCTTTTTTTTTCTTCCATACTTTAGTCATTCTATTACCACTTCCTGAAACATTCTGCGTTTTTCAAAAACAAACATAATTAGCTCTTACTTTTCTGGACTCTCAAGGGACCAAGTTATAACATCAACACTCTTTAAGAGTTAGTTATTGTAAAATGCCACTATAGGTATAATGCAGCTTCCCTGGTGGCTCAGCCAGTAAAGAATCTGCCTGCAATCAGGAGACCGGGGTTCAATTCCTGGGTTGGGAAGATATCCTGGAGAAGTGAATACCCACTCCAGTATTCTTGCTGGAGAATTCCCTGAACAGATGAGCTAGATGGGCTACAGTCCACAGGGTCACAAAGAGTCTGACATGATTGAGTGACTAACACTGTCACAGGTATAATGGCTATGCCTGCATGCTTAGTTATGTCCAACTCTTTGTGACCCTATGGACTATGGCACGCCAGGCTCCTCTGTCCATGGGATTTTCCAGGCAAGAATACTGAAGTGGATTGCCATTTCCTTCTCCAGGGGATCTTCTCGACCGAGGGATCAAATACTCATTTCCTGTGTCTCCTGCATTGCAGGAGGATTTTTTTTACCTGTTGAGCCACCAGGGAAGCCCCATAGGTATAATAGTCTTTGCTTTTTGAAACCTAAATAAATAATAGAGCACCTTGCATATAACAGAAACTCAAAATGGTTATCTTTATGTTAATATAAAATACTGTTCCAATTTGTATTGATGAAAAAATACAGTGATGCATACTTTTAATGAAAACATTAACTACTGTTAGAAGTAAGTGTTAATAGACCATTAAACCAAATACATGTTTTAGGGACAATCTACAACTTGAAATTGGGTTTGATACTCCATTCATCAAGAGTGTAAATATTCTTGTGGAAAGAATTCTTAACAAATGGGTAAATTAAAAAAAAAAACTTTATAAATAACATGCTTGTTTTGCTTATTATATTTTCTTTTCAGAAATAATTATTTATTTCCAGAATGGTACTCATTATAGATTCAAAAAGTTAAAATATACACTTAAATCTTTAAATCTCTGTTTTTAGAAATTGTCTTTAGAAAAAAGATAATTACTTGCTTTAAAGATGGAGTATATTTTAAATAATTCATTCATAAATACAAAAGACTCTTTAATATCTTAGTCTATTAAAACTAACCCTCATTAAATTACTCATGGTAGTGAAAAAGAATGGACACTAAAATGCTGAAGTTTAAAATAACCCCAGGCACTGATGTTGTTTTCAGGGTTCACAGTGAGCTCAATTTGGCCTCTCTGACCAGGGCTCTGAAACTACATGGGCGACTCACTGGTCTGTGGGAGGTAGAGTGACTCACTCAAGGATGCTCTTTTTCATACAAATACATTACAGCACTGCTCTGAGACTTAGACCACATTGCCCTAGGGCAAATCAGAAGAGTAGGAGCTTTGTCTGTATTTGTGGACTAAGAAAATATACAGTGTTCATTCTAAAGAGCAGTTGAAACCAGATAAGGCCAAGGAGGGAAGAACTTTGAGTTCAATATGAAAAGAATTATAGATAACCACTCATTTTTACTTTAGGGAAAACCAAAATGAATTTGTCCTGGAAGATAAAAAGATTGACAATGTTCTGATGAGAAAAAAAGGGAGTTTTCAATTTTAGTGTTTGACCCTATTGTTTCCCAGCCTTATTTCTCTCTTTGCATTTTATCAGACATACATAGTGTGAGACATAATAGAGGGAATAGTCATGTGGGAGTGTATGTGTATGTATTTATATACACTATTAATGCATATGTGTGCACAGGCGTACATACATATTTAGAGAGAGTGAGGGACAAAGGGAGAGAGTAAGAAGGGGAATATAAAATGACTTTTGTACATCACCAATTTAATATACCTTTCCACCAATGTTTTCAGGGCTGAAACCCACTTACTCCCTCCTACCCATGTTTATACATATATGCATGCATGCTAAATTGCTTCAGTCATGTCCACATCCAACTGTTTGTGACCTCATGGACTGTAGACCACCAGGCTCCTCTGTCCACGAGATTCTCCAGGCGAGAATACCGGAGTGGGTTATGTCCTCCTCCAGGGAGTTTTCCTGATCCAGGGACAGAACCTGAATGTCTTACATTTTCTGCATTGGCAGGTGGGTTCTTGACCACTAGCACCACCTGGGAAGTCCATATACATATATACATGTATTTATTTTATAGAAAGCATAGAAGTGTATTACAAAACTTGGCTATATTATTACTAAAATATTTAAAGTAATTGGGGAAAAATATTTGAAATCTTAAGGCTTATATACCACTGTAACAATATACAATGTCTTTTTTGACACTGTATTTTGACAAATGCTCTTCACCTTGTCATTAGCTCAGCTCTAGCATCACAGATCATTAGGCAGCAAATGCCATTAGTACTTGAAGAAATCTGAGTGGTGATGTAGAGTAGCCTGTGGCTATTAAGAAAATGAATGGAGACTAGAACATATTATTAGTTCTTCTTAGATGATGTAATTTTAGAAGACCTGAAATGCTGTCATCGACCATGAGGAATAACAAAACACATAATTACACAAATACTTAATTTTCCTCAACTAAGTGTATTCACTTGTCAGGAGTATAAAAATAAGAATTGAAAGAAAATTGACTAGTGGAATGCTAACTCTTTAAAATCAAATTGTCGTGTGAATGGTTGCAACCCAGATTACAAAGAAAACTTTCAAGATGGTCACGAATTAAATAATGCCACATGATTAATTGGTTTCCTTAATTCTTAATGGCCATGAGACATCCTTTCTGAAATCACTCATACCCACCAGAAGTTGACTTAGACTATTCAGCTGTTAAAATATCTTGCAAATTCCCCTTTGCTGATGAAGTTGGGAGAATTTGGCCTGGCTATTACTTCCCTAGTCATTTACCTTTATTAACTGCACTTTAACCTCCATTAAATTATTGGGCATAAAATGGAGCAGAGCTCCAACCTATTCTGAATTCTACCATGAAGGGCTGAGGAGAAAGAGAAGTGATAACTGAGAGGATCTTAAAATGCACCTAAGCAGGCTTTCCTAGAACATTTGCCTTGGGGTCTGGAAGCTAAGTCAATGCTTCTCCCTGCAGCTGGGCAAGTGGCAGTGGGTAAAATCCCAGAGTATTCAGTTTCAGCTTGGGAAGCATTAACAATGGGAACCCCTTCAGATGAGAACAAATGATTTGCAAATAAGCTATCACATTCTCCACTGTGGATAAGAATCTAAGTCAAAAACAATGATATGCTTTTCTTTTTATTTTGCCATTATCATAAGTATAAAGAGGTTTCGAAGAAGCCTGCTCCAAGGTTAGGGCTGTCAGACAAACACTGGAGGCTGCAGAGCTTATATACTTGTGTCCTCAAGTCTCTCTCCATTGTCTCCTCTCAAATTCTTTTCCTCCCACTCCATCCTCCAAACCAACCCCACACATAAATATACTCTAAATCTGCCCTCTGGATTTTTATTCATATTTTCTATGTCAACAGCTGATTGCATTTTACCACAATCAAAGCCAGACACTTAAGTGTTATCAATCCAGTGGTGCGGTATCAACAAGCTGTCAGAGCAAAGACTAGGTCTTGAAACATGAAAAACACTTTTATGTTTAATTTTGTTGACTGGGTGGACTGCGTAACACCAAGCCAGTTCTGGGAAAGCGCACAGTCCAGTCTTCATTGCCAAGAAGAGTAGAAAAGGAAAATCCTTTCAAGGAAATAATTGAAGTCAAGTTGTTTTTACATCAACTGATGTTCCAAATGATTTTGAGATGATATGGTAGAGTGGCAAGTGTGCAGAATTTGAAGACCATTTCCAAGTCTAAGGCAGAGACCACAAGGGCCCTGATGTTAAAAGAGCTTAGAGCAGACTAAATGCTCTTACTTCTGGAGATATGCCTACCTAGAAATACAAGTAAATGATCTTAGTTTTCTTTTGCCCATACTAGCTTTGCCCCTCACTAGCAAATGCTCTCTTAAAAGTCACTGGTGTTTAATTTTATCAAAGTAATTCAAATATATCGCTTGAAAAGTCAGGTAGGTTCAGAAAACACAGTGAAAACTAGAATCTACCACTGCACACCTCCAACCTAGTCTTACTTCCTAACACAAATATTTGCAAAAATGTCTCAGCTATTTTTTTCTGACTTCTACTTCTTCTTCTATACTTCTAATTAATAGGGTTATTAATCATCTCAGTTCAGTTCAGTCGCTCAGTCGTGTCTGACTCTTTGCAACCCCATGAATCACAGCATGCCAGGCCTCCCTGTCCATCACCAACTCCTGGAGTCCACCCAAACCCATGGCCATCAAGTCAGGGATGCCATCCAACCATCTTATCCTCTGTCGTCCCCTTCTCCTCCTGCCCGCAATCTTTCCCAGCATCAGGGTCTTTGCAAATGAGGCTACTCCTTGCATGAGGTGGCCAAAGTACTGGAGTTTCAGCTTCAACATCAGTCCTTCCAATGAACACTCAGGACTGATCTCCTTTAGGATGGACTGGCTGGATCTCCTTGCAGTCCAAGGGACTCTCAAGAGTCTTCTCCAAAACCATAGTTCAAAAGCATCAATTCTTTGGCACTCAGCTTTCTTCACAGTCCAACTCTCACATCCATACATGACTACTGGAAAAACCATAGCCTTGACTACATGGACCTTTGTTGGCAAAGTAATGTCTCTGCTTTTGAATATGTTATCTAGGTTGGTCATAATGTTCATTCCAAGGAGTAAGCGTCTTTTAATTTCATGGCTGCAATCATCATCTGCAGTGATTTTGGAACCCCCAAAAAATAAAGTCTGACACTGTTTCCCCTGTTTCCCCGTCTATTTCCCATGAAGTGATGGGACCAGATGCCATGATCTTAATTTTCTGAATGTTGAGCTTTAAGCCAACTTTTTCACTCTCCTCTTTCACTTTCATCAAGAGGCTCTTTAGTTCTTCTTCACTTTCCACCATAAGAGCGGTGTCATCTGCATATCAGAGGTTATTGATATTTCTCCCGGCAATCTTGATTCCAGCCTGTGCTTCCTCCAGCCCAGCGTTTCTCATGATGTACTCTGCATAGAAGTTAAATAAACAGGGTGACAATATACAGCCTTGACATACTCCTTTTCCTATTTGGAACCAGTCTGTTGTTCCATATCCAGTTCTAACTGTTGCTTCCTGACCTGCATACAGATTTCTCAGGAGACAGGTCAGGTGGTCTGGTATTCCCATCTCTTTCAGAATTTTTCACAGTTTATTGGGATCCACACAGTCAAAGGCTTTGGCATGGTCAATAAGCAGAAATAGATGTTTTTCTGGAACTCTCTTGCTTTTTTGATGATCCATTGGATGTTGGCAATTTGATCTCTGGTTCCTATCTTTTCTAAAACCAGCTTGAACATCTGGAAATTCACAGTTCACATACTGCTAAAGCCTGGCTTGGAGAATTTTGAGCATTACTGTACTAGCATGTGAGATGAGTGCAATTGTGCATTCTTTGGCATTGCCTTTCTTTGGGATTGGAATGAAAACTGACCTTTTCCAGTCCTGTGGCCACTGCTGAGTTTTCCAAATTTGCTGGCATATTGATTGCAGCACTTTCACAGCATCATCTTTCAGGATTTGAAATAGTTCAACTGGAATTCCTTCACCTCCACTAGCTTTGTTCATAGTGATGCTTTCTAAGGCCCACTTGACTTCACATTCCAGGATGTCTGGCTCTAGGTGAGTGATCACACTATCGTGATTATCTGGGTCGTGAAGATCTTATTTGATCTACTGACTGCCAATTGCGGCAGATATTTTTTCTCTCTTACACTAAACCCCTCCCTTACACTACTAATCACTTCCCATTCCCACCATCTTCCTAGTGTATGTTTACAACAGTTTTTGGTTAAATTCCTGAATGCAGATACTTTATTATAGCTGTTCAATTATTGTTTGTTGCTGAGCCAAGTAGCATAATATGATTATGTTTCCATTTCTGTAGTATTTTTACTATTTCTAAAACAGTATAATGGTTTCACTTTTTCATTGACTTAGGCTTCTATACATAAAACCTATATCTAATTTGCCTCAAAAGTGTAAACCTAACACATAAAACATTTCATAATACTATTTTTCACATGATCAAAAGCATCAGATAGTCTCACCATGGCATATGTTTTCCTGGAAATCTCTCCCTCTGAGACCTCTTTCACTCTCTCTCCATTCTGGACTACATGCTCTTCCAGACCCACTGCATAGCTTTAGCGCTATCATCCTAGAACTTGCCTTCACCTCTCTCCTGTCAATGGCTCCCTCATTTCTACAATCCTGTAGTTTTCCTCTATTCCTTTTTTCTTCTATTGCTTTTTTCTCTTGTGATTTTATGACTCTCTTTAGTGTTATGTTTAGATTTCTTTCTCATTTTTTATGCATCTATGCTTTATGGTTAAGATCTTTAAGATTAGCAAATGAACCTTCTTCACATATCATACAGTCACGTCTCAAACTGTAGCCTTCACTACACTGAGACCCAGGATGAGTAAGTCTACTCCTGAGTCCCTCAAAGGAAGTATCCCAGGTCCCCACAGGCCTCAGACCCCCTGGATGTCAGCCCCACTGGTTTCTAAAGCCAGATATTTTGAGGACCTCATCTCTTCATTCAGGCCCAGTGTGAGGTAGGCACCCCTCATGCTCAGGGAGATACTCCTGCCAGGGGTAGGGTTTGGAGACAGACTACATCTCTGACACTCCTACCCATCTCTTTGTGACTTTTTTATCTCTTATTGTGCTGCGAGCCGTTCAGCTAGTCCACAGTTCTCTTTCAGCAAAAATTATTTCATAATACCTATAGATTTGGTATGTCCATGGAAGGAAGGGAGTTCAGGGTCTTCCTATACTGCCATACACACGAACCCAGTGGCTGCGACGGCACACAAGTGCAGCGGCTACAAATTTGGAGAATTCACCAGTGGCCACAGGACAGGAAAAGGTCAGTTTAAATTCCAATCCAAAAGAAAGGTAATTCCAAAGAATGCTCAAACTACTGCACAATTGGACTCATCTCACATGCTAGTCAGAGAAGGCAATGGCACCCCACTCCAGTACTCTTGCCTGGAAAATCCCATGGATAGAGGAGCCTGGTGGGCTGCAGTCCATGGGGTTGCGAAGAGTCGGACACGAACTGAGCAACTTCCCTTTCACTTTTCACTTTCATGCATTGGAGAAGGAAATATCAACCCACTCCAGTGTTCCTGCCTGGAGAATCCCAGGGACAGAGGAGCCTGGTGGGCTGCTGTCTATGGGGTCACACAGAGTCGGACACGACTGAAGTGACTTAGCAGCAGCAGCACAAGCTAGTAAAGTAATGCTCAAAATTCTCCAAGCCAGGCTTCAGCAATATGTGAACCGTGAACTTCCAGACGTTCAAGCTGGTTTTAGAAAAGGCAGAGGAACCAGAGATCAAATTGCCAACATCTGCTGGATCATGGAAAAAGCAAGAGAGGTCCAGAAAAACATCCATTTCTGCTTTACTGACTATGCCAAAGCCTTTGACTGTGTGGATCACAATAAACTGTGGAAGATTCTGAAAGAGATGGGAATACCAGACCACCTGATCTGCCTCTTGAGAAACCTGTATGCGGGTCAGGAAGCAACAGTTAGAACTGGACATGGAACAACAGGCTGGTTCCAAATAGGAAAAGGAGTATGTCAAGGCTGTATATTGTCACCCTGCTTATTTAACTTACATGCAGAGTACACCATGAGAAATGCTGGGCTGGATGAAGCACAAGCTGAAATCAAGATTGCTGGGAGAAATATCAATAACCTCAGATATGCAGATGACATCACACCTATGGCAGAAAGTGAAGAAGAACTAAAGAGCCTGTTGATGAAAGTGAAAGAGGAGAGTGAAAAAGTTGGCTTAAAGCTCAACATTCAGAAAACAAAGATCATGGCATCCAGTCCCATCACTTCATGGCAAATAGACGGGGAAACAGTGGAAACAGTGGCTGACCTTATTTTTCTGGGCTCCAAAATCACTGTGGATGCTGATTGTAGCCATGAAATTAAAAGACACTTGCTCCTTGGAAGGAAAGTTATGACCAACCTAGACAGCATATTAAAAAGCAGAGACATTACTTTGCCAACAAAGGTCCATCTAGTCAAGGCTATGGTTTTTCCAGTAGTCATGTATGGATGTGAGAGTTGGACTGTGAAGAAAGCTGAGTGCCGAAGAATTGATTCTTTTGAAGTGTGGTGTTGGAGAAGACTCTTGAGAGTCCCTTGGACTGCAGTGAGATCCAACCAGTCCATCCTAAAGGAGATCAGTCCTGGGTGTTCATTGGAGGGACTAATGTTGAAGCTGAAACTCCAGTACTTTGGCCACCTGATGCAGAGAGCTGACTCATTGGAAAAGACCCTGATGCTGGGAAAGATTTAGGGCAGGAGCAGAAGGGATGACAGTGGTTGAGATGGTTGGATGGCGTCACCGACACAATGGAAATGGGTTTGGGTGGACTCCGGGAGTTGGTGATGGACAGGGAGGCCTGGCGTGCTGCAGTTTATGGAGTCGCAAAGAGTCGGACTCGACTGAGCGACTGAATTGAACTGAATTGATACTGCCACATTGGACCCTCTTCTGATTAAATGTTAGATTTAAGAGGACAAAATTAGTATCTCAGGAGTGCTTAACTAAGGAGGGAAAAGGAAATAATATGATTTTGCCAGTCATAGTTGTTATGCTGGAAACTATTACAAAGTTTCCAGCTCTCCTGAAAAGAAATAACCTCTCCTTCTTGCCTTACTTCAAGCACAACTTTTAAAATAATATTTTCTGGTTACAAAAATAGAATATGTTTATGTTTATTGTGGAAATTTGAAAATGTGGAATTATAGAAAGGCTCAAAGGAGAAAATGAAAATCAACTGCAACAATACTACTGAAAGAAATAATTCCTGCTATGATTTTGATTTATATCTCTTCTGTCTGCATGTGTATAATATACATTTTGTTGTTTATAAAGGTGTGACTTTTTTTATCAATACATAACTGATATTTTCATGCCATTAAAATATTTTAAGCCATAGTATCCAATCACAGCTTCATCATAATTTACTTAATGTCTTGTTGACATTTAGGTGGTTTCCAATTTTTTACTTTCATAATAATGCTGCAATGAATAGGATATCCTGTAACATAAATCATTTTATACACCATAGTAATATCCTTGACATAAATATTTAGAAATGAAATTGATAGAACATAGGTAATTAATATTTTTTAAACTTCTAGTACATTCAACCATGTTACCCTCCAAGAAGACTTCATCAGTTTTACACCACCAACAACAAAGTGTTAAAAATCTTGTCTAACAATATTGCAATAGTGCAAATTATTTTGTATCTTCCCTTTGATGAACTGCCAACATCCGTTGGATCATAGAAAAAGCAAGGGAGTTCCAGAAAAACATCTACTTCTGCTTTATTGACTATGCCAAAGTCTTTGACTGTATGGATCACAACAAACTGTGAAAAATTCTTAGAGATGTTAATACCAAACCACCTTACCTGCCTCCTGAGAAATCTGTATGCAGGTCAAAAAGCAACAGTTATGACCAGACATGGGACAACAGACTGGTTCCAAATCAGGAAAGGAGTACATCAAGGCTGTATATTGTCACCCTGTTCATTTAACTTATATGCAGAGTACATCATGCAAAATGCTGTGCTGGATGAAGCACAAGCTGGAATCAAGATTTCTGGGAGAAAATATCAATAACCTCAGATATGCAGATGACACCACCCTTATGGCAGAAAGCATAGAAGAACTAAAGAGCCTCTTAATGAAAGTGAACGAGGAGAGGGAAAAAGCTGTCTTAAAATTTAACATTCAAAAAACTAAGATCATAGCATCCGGTCCCATCACTTCATGGCAAATAGATGGGGAAACAATGGAAACAGTGATAGATTTTTTCTTGGGCTCCAAAATCACAGCAGATGGTGACTACAGCCATGAAATTAAAAGATTCTTGCTCCTTGGAAGAAAAGCTATGACCAACCTAGACAGCATACTAAAAAGCAGAGACGTTATAAGGACTGTCTAGTCAAAGCTATAGTTTTTTCAGTAGTCATGTATGGATGTGATGGTTGGACTATAAATAAAGCTGAGTGCTGAAGAATTGATGCTTTTAAACTGTGGTATTGGAGAAGACTCTTGAGAGTCCCTTTCCTTCTCCAGGGGATCTTCCTGACCCAGGAATAGAGTCAGACATGACTTAGCAACTAAACCACTCCCTTGGACTGCAAGGAGATCAAACCAGTCAATCCTAAAGGAAACCAGTCCTAAATATTCATTGGAAGGACTGATACTGAAGTTGAAGCTCCAGTATTTTGGCCACCTGATGTGAAGAACTGACTCAATGGAAAAGACCCTGAAGCTGGGAAAGATTGAAGGCAGGAGGAGAAGGGGACGACAGAGGCGAGATGGTTGGATGTCATCACTGACTCAATGGACATGAGTTTGAGCAAGCTCTGGAAGTTGGTGATGAACAGGGAAGCCTGGTATGCTGCAGTCCATGGGGTGCAAAGAGTCAGACATGACTGAGCAACTGAACTGAACTGAACTGTAAATTATTTATCTACCCCTTTGATGAATTGAAATGTATCCTCTGCATTATTTTCATACATGATGCATTTCTGCAAAACAACTGGAAATTTAAGTGTGCAAAAGTTGAATAATGAAGTAACATATCATTATAGATTCTAAAGAAGGCAAGAAATATAAAATTCCTAATGGTCTTTTGCTTTTTCAGACACTGGTATGGTGTGGATTTCTCCTATTTTAGAATCAAAGATGATGTTAGTTTTCTAACACAAGATGCTAACTCTCAAAGTAGTAAAACTTAATTCAAAAAAGAAATCTGATGACCACCAAGCAGGCAATATTGTTTTTTTTTCTTTTATCTATAAATGTGATAGAAATGTACCAGTTTAACTCTACGATTTAAACTTTTCTTATATTGCCAGAATATGATTGCCTTTTTTCTTAATAAATTGTCAGATATCAGTTGTGAAACTTTTGGTATCTATTTCTAAATGAGATTTTTTGTAGATTTCTATGCCATTTGGGGGAAGATTTTCATACTGTTATCATCATAAGCACTGAAAGTAAATTGGAAGGTTTTATATTTTCTTTCTCTGCTTTTAAACAATTTTATATATTGTGTGAATCATCTGTTCTCTAATAGTTTATAGAATTTCATCCATGAAAGCACTCAAGCCATGTTTTTCTGGAGGTAATTTATCATTAATTTCTAGAGTTTCTATGTCTTCTAAATGAGTGTCATTAAATTTTTCTAGAAATTATTCATTTAATCAAGCTTGTAAATTTATAAGTACAGACTTATTATAATTTCAATATCCTTTATATCTATAGTTTATATTCATTGTTGGAATCTTATTTTGTTTTTCCCTTGATTATATTAGCTAACTTTGTTATTGTCATTGTTATTATTTGTTTTGCTTTGTTCATAAACAGTTTTTGAATCATTTATCTACTGCCATCTGTTTTCTGGAAAATTCTAAGTCATTACCTCTTCGTGTTTCTACCACATTCTCTTTCTTTTTTTTAGATTCCAAGTACACATATGTCAGATATTTTCCCCATATTTCACTGGTCTCTGATGCTTGTTTATGTATTTTCCATCTCTTTGTTTCTTGATACTTAGGTCTGAATACCTGGATGCTTTCTTCTTACCAATTTGCTAATTCATTAAATCTGTTTTAATGAAACCTATATATCCAGTTCTTACTTGGAATTACTAAAAAATTTTCAGTTCTCAAATATGCTTTAACTTATCTATGCTTTTTCCAGTTTTCTGCTAACATTTTCCATCCTTTTTTTAAATAAATGTGTCACAAATATTTTAAAACCCATGCCTGATAATTCCTATATCTGGATCTCTTGTAGGTCTGATTTTATTGTTTGTTTTAATTTTTCTCTCTTAGTTTTTGGTCAACATAACCAGAAATTTCTTAATGTAATGCTGGACATTGTATATAAAAAATAATTTGAAACTCTGGACAATGGTGTCTTTGTCCAGATGGGACTTACTTTTGTTTCTGAGAGAAAATTAAGGCAAAGGATTATCACTTTAATATAATTGATTAAAGTTGATTGAAATAACTCAAAGTGAAAGTCACTCAGTATGCGTTCGACTCTTTGCGACCCCATGGACTATACAGTCCATGGAATTTTCTAGGCCAGAATACTGGAGTGGGGAGCCTTTCTCTTCTCCAGGGAATCTTTCCATCCCAGGGACTGAACCCAGGTCTCCCGCATTGCAAGTGGATTCTTTACCAATTGAGCTATCAGGGAAGACCTGAAATGACTCAAAACTGGGACTTTGTTTTCCCTGTGAGAGTTAGTCCATACTCCTAGGGTGTAACTGTTTGGGAGCCCCAGTTGAAAACCTTGGGTATTTATAAGCAACTCTTGCTTGTTGCTGTTCAGTCACTAAGTCGTGTCTGACTCTTTGCGGCCCCATGGACTACAGTACAACAGGATTCCCTGTCTTTCACTACCTCCCGCAGTTTGCTCAAACTCATGGCCATTGAGTCGGTGATGCCATTCAACCATCTCATCCTCTGTCGTCCCCTTCTCCACCTGCCCTCAATCTTTCCCAACATCAGGGTCTTTTCCAATGAGTCAGCTCTTCACATCAGTTAGCCAAAGTATTGGAATTTCAGCTTTAGTCCTTCCAATGAACACTCAGGACTGATTTTCTTTAGGATTGACTGGTTTGATCTCCTTGATTTCCAAGGGACTCTCAAGTTGGTTCTCAATTTTAGTTTGGGGCACCCAGCCCCATAAGACTACCCTAAAATCTGCTGAGCCTCTATGCCTCTCAAATATTACTTTTTGCAAAACTTCTAGCCTCTCAGCCTTCACCTATGCTTCTAACTGGCAAATGCCTTAAGATGAAAAGTGGCACCAGAAATGGGGTTCATCTCTTAGGGCTCTTCTTCTCTCCAGAATTCTGGCCCTCAAGTCCTTGCTACCTTGGTAGCTCCTCAGTGTCATCCAACAGATTTTGTTGTTCTTGTTAGTTTATTTCTGTTTTCTGTGTGTGTGTGTGTGTGTGTGTGTGCGCGCGCGCGTGCGCGCGCGTGCATACTCAGTCACTCAGTCCAACTTTTTGCAATCCCACGGACTGTAGTTCGCCAGGCTCCTCTGTCCATGGGATTTTCTCAGTGTGTTGAACTGGTTTAAAAGTAAACAGTCTTCTATGATCACAAAAGGAAGAATTTCATTATGTTTTCTCAGTAATTAATTTCTGTTTTTATGTTTATTAATTCCTTTAATTTCTTTTTTGGTTTGTTTTATTAAAGTTTTTCTTACTGAGTTGAATATTTAATTTGTTAACTTTTTCTTCTTTATTGCTTTGAACAATGTAAAATGTAAACTCATTTTCAACTTTTTAAATAAATCTCCATGTGTGGTAACCAGCAAGATCACAGAACCTGATGTAGTATCCCAAAATTTATCTAGTAAATATTTGATGATTTTCTACTTGGTATTCATTATTTATTTCACATTTTTTTAAATAGCCCTCAAATTTGGCCCTATTCTTCTTCCAGCTAAACTACTTTGAGGGAAACCGATCCTACCCTTATCTCCAATTTTAGGTCCTCAGTTCAGTCACTCAGTTGTATCCAACTCTTTGCGACACCATGGACTCCAGCACTCCAGGCCTCCCTGTCCATCACCAACTCCCACAGTTTACCCAAATTCATATCCATTGAGTCAGTGATGCCATCCAACCATCTCATCCTCTGCCATCCCCTTCTCCTCCTGCCCCCAATCCCTCCCGGCATCAGGGTCTTTTCAAATGAGTCAGCTCTTCGCATCAGGTGGCCAAAGTACTGGAGTTTCAGTTTCAACATCAGTCCTTCCATGAACACTCAAGTCTGATATCCTTTAAGATGGACTGGTTGGACCTCCTTGCAGTCCAAGGGACCCTCAAGGGTCTTCTCCAACACCACACTTCAAAAGCATCAATTCTTCAGCACTCAGCTTTCTTTATAGTCCAACTCTCACATCCATACATGACTACTGGAAAAACCATAGCCTTGACTAGACGGACCTTTGTTGGCAAAGTAATGTCTCTGCTTTTGAATATGCTGTCTAGGTTGGTTGTAACTTTCCTTCCAAGGAGTGTCTTTTAATTTCATGGCTACAATCACCATCTGCAATGATTTTGGAGCCCCAAAAAACAAAGTCTGCCACTGTTTCCACTGTTTCCCCATCTATTTCCCATGAAGTGATGGGACCAGATGCCATGATCTTTGTTTTCTGAATGTTAAGCTTTAAGCCAACTTTTCACTCTCTCCTCTTTCACTTTCATCAAGAAGCTCTTTAGTTCTTCTTCACTTTCGGCCATAAGGGTGGTGTCATCTGCATATCTGAGGTTATTGATATTTCTCCTGGCAATCTTGATTCCAGCTTGTGCTTCTTCCAGCCCAGCATTTCTCATGATGTACTCTGCATATAAGTTAAATAAGCAGGGTGACAATATACAGCCTTGATGTACTCCTTTTCCTATTTGGAACCAGTCTGTCGTTCCATGTCCAGTTGTAACTATTGCTTCCTGACCTGCACACAGATTTCTCAATTTTAGGTCCTGCTGCTACTGCTGCTACGTCGCTTCAGTCGTGTCCAACTCTGTGTGACCCCACAGATGGCAGCCAACCAGGCTCCCCCGTCCCTGGGATTCTCCAGGCAAGAACAGTGGAGTGGGTTGCCATTTCCTTCTCCAATGCATGAAAATGAAAAGTGAAAGTGAAGTTGCTCAGTCGTGTCCGACTCTTAGCGACCCCATGGACTGCAGCCCACCAAGCTCCTCTGTCCATGGGATTTTCAAATGACATATTTTATTCTCCTGGCCACAATAATTGGTTCAGTTGTACACATATGCTCTAATCAAATTCATTGAGTCATCTCAATATCTTGCTTGGAATCCTAAGAATACTCTTTCTTTCCTTTTTATGAGTGAGAAAAATCAAACCCTATTTTCTCTTGGTATTCATCTTGCAACCACAAGAGAAGCCTTTCAGGGAGTAACATGATACATGCATGGTGCTGGACAGAGCTGGAATAGTCACTGAGCAATTGACCTGGAACCTTGATTAAACCATGCTGGAAGCCCACCTTCCAGCTGGACTTTTAAGTTACAGAGCCAATAAATTCCCTTTATTATTTAAGCCAGTTTGAATCTGATTGATTTTTCTTTCCCTCACAGCCAAATGCATTCTACCTAATACCCTTTGTACCTAACAAACACTTTGCAATGACGGTGATATTAAAGACAAGGAAAACACACAAGGAAAAAACAAACAACTAGATTTACAGTTTTAAGACCACATTCAGTTGCCCATTAAATAAAAATATAAGCCACTCATTTTTAGCATCTAGAATCTTATTTGTTTTGTTCCTCACTATATCCCGAGTGCCTAGTCTAGTGCCTACCAGTTTTCAATATTCAATAAGTACCTCATTGAATAAGCGAACAGTTATGAATACGAATGATGTTTTCTAAAGCTATTCCCATAAACTCAAATAGTGAAAGAAAAACATTTTCTCAGAGTGTAATTGAGAAACGTCTCAATGCCATGCCTAGGAAAGACTCTCAGCACTCAAAGGTCTCATTCAAATGAAATGCTTTGTTCCTAAGATTGCCCACATTCAAAGGTTAGGTGCATAAACAATAGACATAAATCCAAAATACTTATAATAATAAATTTCATGACATATGTTTTTATAGAATATCAATGAATTAATAAGACTAGCACCAATATGCAAACCATATATAACCAAGCCATAGGACTTTGGGTTCTCTCATTTGTAAAATATGTAAATGAATGATTCTAAAATAACTCCTGCTCTAAAAATAGTATGAGCTTATGATGCCAAAGCTGATCTTTCATCATTAGAGGGATCAAATCCATTCACACCTCTTGCCTCTTCTATGGCCTCTGTGGCACTTCCACTAGCTCAGTAATCTATTCAGACTGCAAAAACTTAATGATTTGGGATTTGCATGTCCAAGGACCAGGAAAATTTCAAAAGGGGCTCTAAGCTCAGCTGATTAAAGAATCAGTCCTGCTCCTCACCCAAAGATCTCTTTAGTGAGGACTGGGGATGGCAAGCACGATGGGCTACCAGATCTATTCTGAGTTAAAGCAATGAGTCAAATTAAGGTAGGAATTGGGATTGAGGTAAAGGAGGGAAGTGATTGTAGACTAAGAGGCAAACATATTCAATGTTGTTATATTTTGCCTGTAGAGGAGGATTTGAGTCTATGCCAGGCTGGTAATAGCAAATGTTTGGCCCTCAAAGTGTTTCCCACCCTGACATCTGCCACGAGAGAAGAGACAGCAGTCAGCAAGGGGCTGTGGGGACTTGGAGTCTAATGCTTTGGATGGAGGAGGAGTGGCAAGAGTCCTGGGTGGCAACACAGGTGGCAGCCAAGTGGCAACTTTCATGCCAGATGGGCGAGTGTCACATGCTGCCCTCTGGCACAGACAAAACCCATTTTAGGGAATTAAGGAAGCCCTGTACTTCTCAAATGGACAGATGATACCAAAGAGAAAGGTACAAAATTCTACTCTGTGGAAACTGATCAGTAAAACCAAATAAAGAATTCTTTCTTAGAGAGGAACTATAAATAAATGAAACAATCAATTTCAATTTGCTAATAAGGAAGACAATAACTTCCACTGTTACCTGAAGAAAAAGAAAACTGCTAAAATGAGTTCATTCTACAAGAAGCTACCCCCAGCTTCCCTTTACAGTCCACCTCCTTTCTAGGCATTAATTTTCTCCCATCTTTAATCTGTGTGCTCATCTCAGTTCTAAGCTTTCTCCACAAGTATATTCACCACTGTGGGTAGCGACCCACATTCTTGTAGGCATGGTAATGGATCATTTAAAATGGGAAATTGCTTCTTTAAAGCTACAAGACACTTCTAAAGCCAAGACAGTTGAAAAGATGTCATTGTAAGTTAATACAACAAACAGAATCTGGAAAAAATTCTTCCCAAATGTATTTGGCCATGAAGAAGGAAGTGGGTCAGAAAATTATGACCCCTGCATATTTAGCCTAACGTACATCCTCATTCCAGACAACTAATTGTGAGCTATTGAAAAGGGAAGCCTAAAGAGAGTATCATAAAAAGACATTCTCATAGCTTCTTCTCTGAAGATTCTATAAATAGACTGGAAATAATCTCCAGGGGACTTTTGCAACAGCTTGTGGACTGGTAGCAGTAATTAACAGAATCCAAATAAAACGCAATCTCCCACTTAAACACTGTTACAATTTCTTATTTTTCTTTAAAATTGTGATTATTTCTTGCTAACTTCCTTGGCTCAAAAGGTATATTTAAATTGCCCTACTTCTGCTCCCTGTATATCAAAGAGTGGGAAAAAAATACAATCTAGTGAGCCAGAAAGGAAAACATTTCTATGAGCATATAATTTTACTTTAAAACTGGCGAAGCAAATAGAAGTAACTAAAAATATTATATCTTTGATTTCCATATTCATTACCTCCATGAGATTATATGTAGTAGTTTCAGTAACTGGCTGTTTATTTCTAACTAACTGTATGTAAAAAAGTTCAAGCATAAATCCCCAAAAGGGGGAATTTTACTTAGCTATTAGAAAGAATAATCTTCCTTTAGGGGACTCTAAAATACTAGAAGAAAAAAACAAGGAAGTTAAAGAATCTTATTTTATGAGATTATAAAGAAGAAAGTCACAATTTGAAGGATAGTTTATCAATATTTCCCAAAGAAAGATATGAATTCTCTTATATTTCATAAATTCACTAATGGCATGACAGTGTACATTTTAAGAGGGTGATGGGACCACTCTGTTGCAGAAAATTTTTGCCTAGTAATGGTTCATAAATGCTCTAAATTTCTAATTTTCTTTGTGCTTTTGAGTAGCAAGATGATCCTGAAAATCATAATCAATAAATGAGGTTACTGAATAAATGAGATTCATAATAAAATAAGACACAGAAAGCAATTAGGTTTCCAAGCTACTAGTGAATATGTGTATAAAGTGCAAATTCTGTGGGGTCTCCTTTAAGGCATTTTTTTTGTTTCACTCTGAGATCTTAAAAACTACATATGTAATTTTAGAATCTTTGTGCATGTGAATGTGTGTGTTCAAAACCAAAACTGAAATTAATAATGGGATTTTATCTACACATAGATACACTAATAGGTATCTGCATTAGTTTAATAGGCAAGGTACCACAAGCTGGGTGGCTTATACAAAAAAACCAATACAATATTTTAAAGTAAAAAAATTAATTAATTAAAAAAAAAGAAATTTATTATCTCACAGTTGAGGCTGGAAGGCCAGTATTAAGGTGCTGGAAGGGTTGATTTCTTTAAAGGCAGACAAGAAGAACCTGTTCCATGTCTCTTGCCTAACTTCTGGTGGCATGTGAGCAATCTCTGGAATTCCTTGGCTCAGAAAAATATTACCCCAATCTAGATCTATGCCTTCTTTACGTGGCATTTTTCCTGTGTGCACATCTGTGTTAAAATTTCCCCTTTTTATAAAGACATCAGTCACAGTGGATTAGCGCCCATCATAAAGACTATTTTGAATACCTTTGCAAAGACCCTATCTCCACATAGCATCACATTCTGAGGTGAGTCAGGTTAGGATACCAACATGTCTTTTGGGGGAGATACAACTGAACCAATAGCATATCCCCTAAAAGAAAAATTACACCGATAGAGTAAAAGATACAAAAGCAAGCAAGACCATTTAACCAAACTAGATGTCTGTTTCTGTTTAGTTTTTTTTTTTTTAATTAAACAAAAACTAGTTCTCTACAATTGGTAAAGAAATTGTCTGCCAATGCAGGAAACACAGGAGACACAGGTTCAGTCCCTGGATCGAGAGGATACCCTTGAAAAAGAAAAGGCAACCCACCCCAGTATTTTTGCCCGGAAAATTCCATGGACAGAGGAGTCTGGCGAGCTACAGTCTATGGGGTCATAAAGAGTCAGACACAACTGAGCATATATACACAGTTCTCTATAATACCAGAAAACATGGGCATTTTAATTCTGTCCTCAGATTGAGCTAGTTCCTAGTGTTTTGCAGGCAAACTACCCACTGGTTAATTTTTTTACTTCAATTTTCCTAAAGTTGTATACAGCTACTGGAAAAAACGAAAACTGTCATACCACTGGAATGACTCAGCTATAATCACAGGTCACACAGGCACAGCATTTTGTTCTTGTGATGAATATCAAGCAGGCACCACAAAGAAAACCCTTAAAATTAATTATTTCATTGATGTATGTGTTGGGTTGGCCAAAAAGTTCGTTTAGGTTTTTCCATAAGATGTTACAGACAAACCCAAATGAACTTTTTGGTCAACTCAATAGATCACCTGAAACAGTAGAAATGTTTTTCAAGTTTTATGTTCAGTCAACTCTTATTTGAAATAATGGAAATAGAAACTATTATATCCAAAGGGGACTTCAAATTTGTCTAGTTCAATTACAGACCTGAAAACTGTGACAGAGTGAGTGACTTATCTAAGGTAATCTCACAAGTTAGAGTAGAGCCAAGAATACAACTCAAGACTTGACTTTCCTTCCAGGTTAATGATGTTCTGTCTCACCATCACATCACCTTTGTCTGGCAATCGTCTCTTATACTCAGCACTAGGCTCTCGGGGGCTACCTGGAGCCTAGAAAAAAGCTGAGAATCTGGCATAAATGTCATGAGCTATTTCTCCACAGGTCAGAACTAGAATCACCCTCAAGGACTCACACAAAAACTGTGTTGCTATAGAGATTTAAAGTGCAGTATGTAATTTTGTTATTGTAGCTGTCTGCTTTTTACCTTTAAAGCTTTAGTTCTCTCTAGATTATGGTTATAATTGCTGGATTTTCATATGTAAAAATCAGGATACATGTCCTACTAGGAAACATGTTTATTTCAATACATCTGTACATAATGATTACTCATTTAGTATTATTTCAAAATGACCCTTTTATGAAAGTTTCAAATTGATTTGAATACTTATGTACATATGAATATCAGATCATTGACATTCATAGTGACAATGGAACTACAGGATGGAAATTTTTAAATCAGGATTTCCCTAGACTGGTGTTGGGCTGGGAATAAAGCGCTCTTAGAACACCATGGTTATAACAAACTAAAGAAGATCAGACAAGTCTGAATGGGTGGGGAAGTGAGAGTGACTGTAATGAGGGCCCTACAAAACAATGGTTTCTTCAGAAGCAACAGATGACAAAACTACCTAGGTGAATAGTATGAAGTCATTTTTGTTTAAGGTTAAATATACCCTCTGACCAGTGCCCAAAGTAGGGCACAGCAAGTGAGTCACCAAGGATGCAGCATTTAAGGAAACACTCCTAACTTACTCTCATGCTGGCCTGAGTGCCTTCTTAAACATTACAGCCTAGATGCCTCCCTCTTCATTCTAGTCCAGGCCCGTCCCTTCTATCCCTCAGTGGTTCCTGAGAGAGCATCATGTTACAATAGTTTATAAAAATTAACATGCATAATTATAATTCTGAATCACTGGAACACTAAATTACCTCAATAATTTCATCGAATAAGATAGGGAAATACACTGACAAGTTTTAAATAATTTAAAGTTCCAGCAAACAGAGCATTAAGCTTATGTTCTGAGCAATATATAGTCAGCCAGAATGCCTCCGCTCTGATACTGCCAGGTGGCTCCTCAACGACTTCATGGTGCAGCTGGGACATGAGATGGAGACACGTTTTTCCCTTGGGTGGAAGCTGTCTGTGACGCCCGGAGTCAGCGCCAACAGCACTGCTGTGCTACTTGTGCCTGCCACCTTCCTCCCCACTCTGATTGGCCCAGAGCAATCACCTGACACAGGCCCAAGCTGGGCCCATCAAAGTTCACCTTCAGAGAATCTGAAATTTAGATTCAAAGGCTGGAGGTCACCAGAATATAGGCCTACTTATCATTAAAGCAATTTCCACATTCCTGCTGGCCCTTCCTTTCTAGTCTTGGTTCTTCACCATTTTACAGTCCATATGATGGCTCAGCACCTTTCCAGCAAGTCCTCCACTGGGCTGAAGTTTGCTGTTAATTTGTAATTCATACCTCCTAATACCCAAAGCAGAAACAGACTCTCCTCAAGGTGGGAACTGTGCTGGGTGCTAGGGTGCTGAGGAGAAACAGAATACAATTTCCACTTTCACAAAGCTCACAGAGCATCAGTGGTAAATGTGGCACTAAAAGTGAAAGTGTTAGCCACTCAGTCCTGTCCAACTCTTTGCAATCCCGTGGACTGTAGTCCACAACACTCCCCTGTCCATGGGATTTCCCAGGCAAGAATACCAGAGTGGGTAGTCATTCCCTTCTCTAGAGGATCTTCTTGACCCAGGGATCAAACCCATATCTTCTGCACTGCAGGCAGATTCTTTACCATCTGAGTCACCGAGGAAGCCCCTGAATGTGGTATTACTCCCACTTATTTGATAATTCCATAATTAATATATGAGTCCGTTTCTTTTTTCCAATGAGGAATTGGCTTGGTGTTGTTTAAGGTTAGAAACTCTAAGACATTAAGCTATGTGGTCTTATGTATTATATATAGCCCTTATAGGATATAATCTAATAAAATGTTTCATTTAAGATACCATTTGATCCTAATAAATTTTAAATATTAAAGATATTTTGGAGGGGAAAAAAAAATACCTTTTAAAGAAAAAACTTCAGAGAAAAAATACCATAACCATGAGGTTCCCATAACAAGGAAGGAAAGGATATTAAAAGTACAATAACTAATATTAAGTGGAATTTTTTTCATACTTTGAAAAATACCTTTTGTTTTAAACATGCAGTATCTCAGCAGCTGGAAAGCTGTGTTATGTGTTTAATTAAATGGCCCACACATGTGTTTATCGTACATCACACTGTGGTCTGTGACCAGATCCCCAGGGTGTACGGTCAGTCTTTTGCCTCATTGAACTCCACGCTGGAGGTCATGGGAAAGGGGTTCCTTATTTGAGTTTTCTCCTTCTCAGTTCCACACTTACTCCACCAACTACCGGCAGATAAACAAAGCCCTGTTCAAAAGGTGACGGACTCCACTGACCTAATCCACTCTGAAATGCCAGCCTGGTCCACACGCCCCCTGAACTAGACCAGCAACGTCCAGCTCACCGGGACTTCCCCTAAGGAATGGCGCAGCCTGCCTCCCTCAGGCCAGGTTCCGTTCGTCGGATTGATTTGCCTTTTTGCTCTCTTCCTCCCCTGGGAAAAGAGATTCTCGGCACAGACGGGGGCAAAGAGAATCGTGAGGCTGAGATGCTGATTCTTCCTCAATGAGCTGAAGTTCTCCAGATGGCAGCAAGCGTTCGTCATGCAAATTCTTGGCAGCAGGGAGCCTGTCAAGTGGCTACTGCTGCTCATTGTTACCACCACTCCCCCACCCCCTCCACACAAACGCAGAAGAAATACCATCTGTCTACTGTGGGGCTGAGGGGTACTTTCCAAGTCCCGGAGTGGGTGCCGCTTAGCAGCCCTGTGCTGTCTGCACAGCCCAAGCAGGAGTTGCCTCAAGATGGCATCCAGTCTCGAGGATCCCTGAGCCAGGGAGGCCCAGCCCAGCTGGCAATCCCCCTCCTCCCTGGCCTGGCCCCTGCCTGGCTCCACGGCGGGGCAGTTTGCTAGCAGATTTCTCATAAGATATTTATGTAACAAAAATAGCAAAACTGGTTCTGTTTATCCCCTCAGATTCTGGGAACAAGATAATCTGAATTAACGACATGTCTCAGTCAATCACTAGTGGGACACACAATAGCAGAAAGCACGCTCCGGAAGTGAAAAGCACAGGAAGTGTAAAAAAAAGTACCTAGAACATCAAAATGATTTGTTTGATTTCCCTTCTCTCTTACAAACATTGTCTGATTAATAATCATCTCTCCTTAGAAGCAAAAGTTTTGTGTAAAAATGAAAGCTGTCTCTCAAAAGATTCTAAAGTCTAGAGAAAGCTTAATACTTTGCCCATCCTTGAGTTCTGGGATAATTGCTATCATTTATTAACTTTATTTTTGTGGTAGGTTTTTTTTTGCTCATATATACGAATGCAAATAACAGCATAATAAAAAATGCCATATCATCTCTGTATCCCTAATGTTGTCTTTTTAATTGTAGTACAGGAGTAAATTGTTCATATACCTAAATTCAGGTGACACTATCTTCCTTTATCTGTACAAAACTCCTCTTTTACTATTTTTTTTAAACTTTTAATCTCCCATAGACATCTACAAAATATATGTACTCCCCACCTTTCTAATCTACCTTCTGTATATTTCCTGTATTTGCAACCTTCAAAAATATGCTCTTTGTGTACTTTTAAAAAATAACATGTGTATATTTTACTGAACTATAAATTGTCTCATTCCTGACATTTTCACCAATATTATGCCTTTAGATCTATCCTTATTGTTAATCTTCTTCACAAGGAATGTCAATTTCCCATAAAAAGCCCATTCTGCCTTGTTTTTCACTCTGCCTTTGAGAGGTAGAGTGACTTCTCCGTTGGTACATTTGAGACTGGCTGGCTGGCATGCTCTGCTCTGTTCTGCCTATTTTCTCACAGGTCCTGGCTGCCTGCGGGGGGGTCCACTTTTTCTTCTGCTCAGAGGTGGAGACTCTGCCTACTCTGGTTTTCAGGTAATGGTTCCCTTTTCTCTCACACTAAATTATATTTTCCAATGCTGCACTATCCAACAATAAGAATAATAGTTAGACTTCCATGGAGTCTTGCTTTTATTACTCCATTTATTCAGAATCCAAGAAAGGAAGAGGATCATTCTTTATTGGGGATCTCCTTGGAGACCCCAATAGCCTTGGTAAACCTAGCTTTTACAGTTTGCATCTTCACATGATACCTACATATTCTTCTGGTGATAGGCACATGCAGTTGCCTCCCTCTCTTTTGCTAACATAGTTAACACTGTAAGAAACAGATTTTCCTATGAATATGAGGAGAGTTTCTGTGAGAGGTTCACCAGGAGTGGGATTGCTGAATCATAGTTACATGAATATTTAATTTCACTAAATACTGGTGAATTACTGCCCCAGGTGACTACATCACCTTACTCCACTAGCAATTGATGTTATGAGAACTTGATGTTATGAGGCTTTCAGATCTTTGTCTGACAATAACTCATTTTTGTTTAAATTAGTAAGTATATGTTATTTATTAACTATTCAATCCCTATCCCATGTTTTCCTGAACTCTTACTCATATATTTCATTCATGTGTTATTGGGTTTACAAACTTTCTTCCTTATTTGCAGGAAACCAATATACAGGTTGTATATGTACTTCGTTTTCACATTATAAATATCTTCTGATCCGTTCCTGCCAATTAATTTTGCTTATGGAATCCTTTGTTAAAAACAATGTTTATATTTAGATATTCTCACTTGTGCTCTGGGATATTGCTGGGGTTTCCCTAAATGAGATCACAAAGATAAATTCCTGTATTTTCTTCCATAAAAGCTTTGAATTTTTGCCATTCAAATTTAGGCCTTTAATTCACTTGAAGTGGATTCCTTTTCTTTTCTTGCAATATGTGCAATATGAAGCATAAATTACAAAGTTATTTTTCTTCATGTCTTGACCTAATTTTTCTATTGCTTATATAAAAGAATCCATCTTTTCCTTGCTAATTTCCAGTGTCACCTCAATCATATTTTTTCCTCCTCTTTCTTCACTTTATTCCATTCCACTATCTACCTATATGTTCCTATGCTAGTACCACATTAAAAAAAAATTTTTTTAGTACATTTTTTAAACATTTTTGTAATATGCTTGAAGTTCTGCTTAGACAAGTCCTTCCTTTGCTTCTTTTTAAAAAATTACTATAAATATGCATGGACCTTTATTTTTGTACACATATTTTAGAATCAATTTTTAAAGTTACTCAAAAATTCTCTTGGGATTTTGACTGGATAAGATATAATTTATATATTAAATTCTGAAAAATTGAAATATATGTGATATTAAGTATATCTTTACATTTATTCAAGTCTCTTTTTGTCCTCTTATTATGTTAACAATATATTGATCCTCTTAAATTTTCCAGTACATAGTATAAGGCTATTTTTGTCTCTACCCTTGTAGTACTTATTTGTTCTTTTACTCATTTCTTTGCCTAAAAGCTCCCACAGTGTTATGGCAGCAGGGTTGAATGTGACCATTCTTGTCTTCTCCTCAGCCATAAATGAACTGGGCCTGGAACTCTTCCGTTAGGGCTGATATTTGTTGTAGGCTTTTTGTCACACACATGACAAAATGTGTGTCATATCTAATCCTTCTCATGAATTGGAATGGTTCGAATTATTTGATGATGCTTAAAATCATAAAATTTTACACTTTCAAGTATAATAGAACATTATAAAATGGTGAATCTCAAAATATTAGCAGTCAAGAATGTCAGAAACTATCCATTATCTTATTGAAACCCATTTTTTCAGATATAAATCCAACAATCATTTTAATGGTATTTTCTAGCCACTAGTTTCATTTGCTTCTCACTTGAAAAAATATGTTTCAAAACACAAGCATTTGCCCTGCTATAACCCTACACTAAAGGAGCTAACATACTCCACCTTGGCACGTTCATGGAACCTATAACCCTGGTTTCACGCTCTGAGCAGCAGTCTTGGACCTGCTTATGAGACCGGCATTCCTGTGTTTGTTCTACTACCTTAAAACTCCTCAAAACACCGGACGCTGTACAAATCTCTGTTCCCTAGTTCCTTTCTCTTATCATTTTTTTTTTTTCCAGTTAGCAAGCCATCTTCTCTTACATTTAGGTCTTTACTTCTGTGAATTAAAAACCTTACAACTATGATTAAATATGTGCCAAGTGGCTTTATTTCTGTCTTCAAAATCTCACTTCCTTTGATAAGACAAAAGTAGCATTTCGTACTACCATCAAAGACTTTCCAGATGGGAGAATGAAAGGATAGCATAAAAGACAGTACTATGAACATATAGTAATACCAATGATCAGATGTATAAAGTAAAAAGATTGCCATTGTTGTGTTTTCTCTGTCAGTTGGCATGTAAACTTAATAAACGCAAGTTCAACTAAATTCGTTTCACTGATAGTGAGGACATAGTTTATGCTAGGAAACACATAGTCCAGTGGTTCTTAAATGTTAGCGTACATCAAAGTCAACTGACGGCTAATTCAAGCACAAGTTTCTTAGCCCCACCCCACAGTATAGGATTTAGGGAGGAGTTACAGTAAGCATTTTTAAATTCCCAAGCGATGCGGTTCTGCTGGTCCAGGGATTCACTTTGACAAGACTTGACATAGTTACTTTCACTTAATATTTATCTTCTCACAGGCAACGTAGTTTTTTATTCCCAAAGTTGATTTTTGTGTCTTGAGCCAATAATCATTACATGTTTAGCAAATTTCAGTATCTCAATGCATTATGTGGAAGTATGTAACATTATTGCTATTCATCCATTTTTGAGCCTATAAAACTGAAATTTCATAATGATTTAACCTAATATTAAGCTTTGCCAAGAGAAGCTTTTGAAATATTTACTTCTGTTCAAACAAAAAGCCTCCTGATTATAGCTTTCACATAGTGACCCATAGTCCATTTCTCAGACTGCAGAGTCTGGTTAGCTTCCCCAGGTTCAAGTTACATCTTGTTTAGTTCTGTAGAGAACGATAATAGAGGGAAAATGTCCTTTGCTTCAGATAATAGTGTATGATTAAAAAATTCTTAAAAAACAAAATAATGTATCTTGCTGGAGTAGACCATAGCCTTTATGGTTAATTTTCTGTGTTTGGAAAATAACTCCTTCTCATTTCAAAGTATCAAAAAAAAAAAGAAAGTATCTTTTATATGTCAGATAATTTGTATCAAACAATAGTTTTATGGGTTAAATATCAACAACACAGAAATAGAAATATTAGAAATTTAAAAGCCATAGCTAACAATGCATATCCATTTGTTGTTGGATATGCATTGTCTGGATTTAACTCAAAATACTAAAAAGAAATTAAAAAATACAATTATGCAGTTTTGAATACTTTTCTAAAATTTCTCAAGTTTTCAATTCTTTCTCTAATCAAATTAAAGGTTTGTGTTGTTCTCAGGAGCACAGCAGGATCTTCTTTCTAATCCATTAAGAGGACCTCTCTCGTTATTTTCAAGACTCTGGGAATGAAGTTCTTATTTATGGGAAGGCTTGGTTTCATATGTAAAAAATCAGTTTGTTAGTTTCAAATGAAACTAATTTCTAAAGACTGGCTTAGACATTTAGCTCAGACAGTCACACATCATAAATTTCCCTGATCGTCTTAATAACTTTTGGCCAGTCAGACTAAACAAGTCTTTGTCATACCTGGTTTTGCTGCCACTGCAGGTAAAGCCAATGATTCTATATCATCACTTTTAAGTTGACAGGAAACTGGGAAATCAGACTCTTACTGAGGAAATTTTGTAATCATCCAAAACATATTCTGCCATGTTGACTTCCTTTAAAAGGTCATTAACCAAAGGGAAAAAAAAAAGCATCTTGGCAATCAAATTATCATTTTTGTCCTTGTCAAAAACATTTAAAAAATATTTTTTTTATCATTCATAACCATAACTTTTTTATTCTCTATTCATTATGTAGGAAATTTTATTCCATTCCATCTTCTTTTTCATTTCTTTCCTCTTCTTTTCTAGTACAAACTAGCTTTGTTTTGCTTTAATTTTTACAGTTGAACTTTGCACAGTTTGGTTGTGATATTTGGCTTCTTCTATGGGGTCACAAAGAGTCAGACATGACTGAGCTACTAAGCATAGCACATTAGCAATTTACTCTATGATTCCAGTATTTTATTAGGTGTGATTTAGAGAGGGGGAGGCTTACTTTAATTTACACACAGTATAAAGAACATGGACTTTTAAAACAGATAAATGTGAATTCTAATCCTTATTATGCCACTTACTAGCTATGTGACCTTAGGCAAGTCACTTACCTCTTGACACTTCAGATTCTCCCTTTTAAAATAAGCATATTAAAACCTACTCTATATGAGAAAAGTCAATATAGTTACTGAAAATCAGTTCAGATGCACAAATTCTAAAAGGCAAAAGTATAAATATATTATCCAAAAACATTACACTTGAAGAGAAGTTAAAAATACCAGACAAACCTGCATGGTATATGAAACTGACTTGAATTTTTAGAAATCACTTCATCCTACAAATATATATATCATTTGCCTGTCAAGTTTGGGATCTGGCATCTGGATTTAGCCCAGAATTTAGAGCAAGTCACAGGATGAGTCTCTAAGGCAATATAACTGCCAGGCAGTCTGCTAGGCCCATTGCACATAGCCACAAAATGTTATTTTGGGACATTGTTACCTTGGCCTCTTTTTCCCTAAGGCGTATGTTCTGTCCTTAATACAACATCATGCCATGAAAATAAAGCCCAATCATTACTCCAGGCTGAGCAGACCTTTATGGTATGTTATCAAACCTATGATGTGATATCTTATAAAACAACTCTTGATTTTATATGCCACTAGGCACCCCACTCCAGTACTCTTGCCTGGAAAATCCCATGGATGGAGGAGCCTGGTAGGCTGCAGTCCATGACGTTGTTGAGAGTCGGACACGACTGAGTGGCTTCACTTTCACTTTCCACTTTCCACTTTCATGCATTGGAGAAGGAAATGGCAACCCACTCCAGTGTTCTTGCCTGGAGAATCCCAGGGACGGGGGAGCCTGGTGGGCTGCCATCTATGGGGTCACACAGGGTCGGACACGACTGAAGCGATGCAGCAAGAATGATTAAGTGGGCCTTCCCAGATGACTTAGCAGTAAAGAATTAAAGAATCTGCCTGCCAATGCAGGAGATGGAATTTCGATCCCTGGGTTGGGAAGATCCCCTGGAGAAGAAAATGGCAACCCACTCCAGTATTCTTGCCTGGGAAATACCATGGACAGAGGAGCCTAGCAGGCTACAGTCCATGAGGTCACAAAAGAATCAGACACAACTTGGTAACTAATACAACAAAGAATGACTAAAAACTGCAAATTAAATTATTACCCTTACTTCTTTTCTTCTCTTAGAATTTTAATTTTATACATACTAAACAAGCCCATTTAAATTTATTCTGGATCATACATTACTCGTATGCATCTATAAGAAGGAAAACATCAGCAAAATAGATAGGTTAAGGCATTTGAAAAGCTTTTGCATAGTTCAACTCTCTTACCATGTTTTGTATGAGAATTGTTAACACCTCTGTTTTCCCCACAGTGGCATCATCTGTGCAACTGAGAGACGTGATGATGCAGAATTTCCTACAAGAAAGCTCTATCATTGTGGTCAGAAATTTCTTTCAAGCCCCTAACACTAATTCTGCTAGTTCTTTTGCAGGTGTGCAAATAATAACTTCCACAATAGGAGTGCCACCTAGCCAACAGCAATTGAAAAACATCCAATGTCAGTAATAAAAATATATAAAAATATGAAAAAAGGTATATCTTAGAATCAGTGAGCTACAGTACTTACTGAATGAGCTATAACTCATTAGGTAGAAATATTTACTACTTCATAAAAATTTATATGAATTTGGGGTATGAGAAAATAGTTTTCTACTGTGTTGTGTTTTGTCCCATTTCTTCTTTTTTTCCCATTTCTTCCTCTAGAATTGTTTTGTCCCTCTCTTAAATTCCATGAAATGGAAACCTGACCACAGAGACCAAGCCAAATAGGAATTTATTTTTCTCACATAACATGTTAGTCTCAAGGTGGAAGGGCTGGAGTAAGTGGCACCACAATGCCATCAGAGACCCATCCTGCTGTCTTTGTCTCTGCCCTGGTTCAAATGCTGTCACATCCTCGTGGTTGCAAGATGACCAATGCATTATGGCCATATTCCTGGGAGGAAATAGGGGAAAACAAAGGCTAAAAGACACCATAGAAGTTTCAGTCCTTTCCCATCAGATTTATTCTTATGTCTTATTGGTAAACAGTGATTATATGACCAACTCTATTTTCAAAAGAGTCTAAGGAGAGAAATGTTTTTTAGCTGGAACATGGATAGAAGAGAAAGATAGCCATTGGTAGGAAACTAGATCTACCTGCAACTTTTCTGACCTGAAAAATTTTAAAGTATGACTTAGTATGATCATCACATGCCCACGGAGGCCTACAATTTTTATTTTATTTAGTCTGAGAACTTGGGTAGAATTTGGGAATTAAACTAATGTTTACCAAACACTCGTGTGTTGTATACCCTTCTCTTCATAAAAAGCGCTAGCGATACAGTAGCCATAAGTGAAAGACATCAAAATGCTTAAGAAGAATTAAAGTAACGTAATACTACAGTAGCTTCCTAATCCAGATCAATGTTTTGCCCATAACAAGCCGTTAATGAATGTGTACAGAATGAATTGGAACTCTCATTACTTTTCAGTAGATGCATTTTGGGTTTATTTTTTTCTACCTCAGATGGGAAGGGAGGAACCAATGACAGTGGTATAGTAATAACCCCTTACATATAGAGTTAGCCCCAAATGCTCTGTCACATTCCAATTTCAACTTTTAAAATATGAAATTATAAAAGGTTTTTATTTAAATATTAATCATAAGTTGGTACAGTCATTTCTCCAGCAAAGCAAACAGCATGTCCACTGATGTTACAGTTCAAACTTGCATAGAAGTTTTACTCTGAAATATTTGTGGTTTGCCCCCCATCAGTCTCACTGTCAGTTTTTCTCAGCATTCTGCTCTGCTTCCCAGTTCTCTTGACTCTCTCACCCACCTATGTACTTGGACTTTACTACAGTTCCAGAAAATCATCACCTCAATATCATGATCTCTTGTTATTCCTTATACCAATAAGGATAAAATACTGTAAGCATTCCCTCTATAACTATAGGCTGCCTGGCTTTCCTTCTCTCTTCTCTCCAATTATCTCAGTTTTCTTGATCCTGTTTCCACAAAGTACATTCAGAAAATGCTCTTTGCTATGAGCCTTGTACCTTTCTCTGAGAACATACCATTTCTGCAACCACAGAGTTGTACACAGTTTTAATCAGAAATTATTACATAATCTATTCCACTGATATCTGTTTTGTATCAGTTTTTAGATTTCTTACAAACAGTTGTCAATCATTATAGTATTCTAACCCTCAAGTCTATCAATTTATATTTTACAATTACTGTTCAGATTTGATAGCTCTTAACCATAGCACATTCCCATAGTTTTTGTTTGTTTTTGTTATTTAACCCTTTTGAGGTCCTTTATGTTCACGCTAGTGTACATTATCTGCATGAGATGCTAGGCTACTGGGAATCGCAGACTATGTCTAAATAGTCCTCATATCCCCAGAACCCCACAGAGTATTTCATGTAGAAATGTACAATAAATGTGTGTTGGGTGAATGAATAATTCTTATCCCCAGATTTTCTATAATTCTCCCTTCCTATTAAAAAAAAATGAACAAACAAAACATTATAAGAGATGTGCCCATTTAACTAGCCTCTTGACATGAGGCTATCACTAGCCTCAAGCCAAATCTGAGGAATACGCTCTTGATTGTTCATGTGTTCAGACTTCTAAAGTAAATATACACATCAAACTTGAAAAACATCCAAGTTGGTATGCCTAGACTCTCTTTCCACCTTGAGAGCTATTTTCCTATTTGCAGTGCTGTTTCATTAGGTCATGGAGAAGGCAATGGCACCCCACTCCAGTACTCTTGCCTGGAGAATCCCATGGACGGAGGAGCCTGGTGGCCTATAGTCCACGGGGTCGCAAAGAGTCAGACACAACTGAGCGACTTCACTTTCACTTTCATTAGGTCATGAAAAAGTCCCCATCAGAAGGCTGGTACACCCCATTAGTAGAATCACAATAGACTATGGTTTTTAAAAAAGTTGGCAACAAAAAAATTAATAATAATAATTTGTTCAATATTACTCTCTTTTCTAAAATTTGGTTTGCTTACTTTTCTACTCCATATGTTTTCATTCCTCAGTTTTCTTTTGCATCTGATCATTGCAGTGTACTCAATACTTTCGACTAGCCCTTTAAAATTTGTTTCCTCAACAAACATTTATCAAAACCACCTCTATGGAAAATGCCCCCCACCCTGCCAATCATGCTATTCATGCTCCCTCCAGCCCCTATTCTCCCCAAATTGGTCTATCTCTTGTACTGAGGCTAAACATTTTTGTCGCTATGTGACTGTCCTGTTGGAGCTGGTATTCGCTAAAGGGGGAAGGTGGTCCTTTTGTTAATTATATGGAAATTACATAGATCATAAGATGGAAAATTATGACTTCAAAGGCAGAATGCAGACCGTGGATAAACTTGATTCCCTTCACTTCTGCAGCCACAATCTCTTGACTCTAGAATCGAGATATCCTTGAACTATTATAAGGTGGTAGGAGAAAGATGGCCATTGCCATATTGAAGTCAGAATGATAATTTGGCAAAGCAGTTAGTATACATTTGAACTGGTGACTGGATAGCAAGAATAACCAGTCACTAACTTACTTCCTGAGTAAGCTATATACTCTGTTGCTATCCACTACATTCTGTTAAAGCTACTAGTCACTCTGGGTGGTATTAAGGGACAGGCTCATGTCCACTCACTTCAGAATGAGCTAAGGAGAGCGCATCACTCCCTCACGCCAACAAGGAAACGGCAATTGTTGCTGATGAGATCTCAAAGGAAGGGGCTAGCTCATGGTCCTTCCTCCACCAGGATTTGTCTGCCAAAATTGCAATCTGATAGTCTGCAATTAGAAAGCGAGCCAAGAGAGTTCCTATAGAGCATTCTGTGTGCTGCTCATTTTGCTGTCATACAAGGATAAAAAAATGAACAACTCTGACCAGAAAGAGTTTACATTCTAGGAGGGCATGCAGCCCGTGAAACAAGCAATTATAATAGTGTCATACCTGACATGATAATACTATGTGCAAAGTGAGGGTCTGTCTTTCTTTGATGCCTTCAAAAGTATAGCAATTTTTTGTCTCTCCTTTTTAAGGCTCTCCACTTCACTCTTTTTGTTGTTCTACAACCACCACAGAATTTAAAACTTTAAATATTGTCTCTTTTTATAGGATAGTAAACCTGTGTTTACCATGTGAAATATACTATGGTTTGCTGGGGAGTCCTTAAAGCCATAGAATTAAATGGTTAATTTTCTTAAAACTTAAATTCTACTAATATTTATGGCAATGGCGTAAATTTAATATTAACATAATCACTGGAATATGAAGTAGAATGCAAAATTAATGGTCAATATGTTTTAAGACACTGAATTCAAAGGCCCTCTTTGCTTAAAGCAAGAGGCGTTAATTCTATCCTGAAACCCTCAGGAGTAATGGACGTTTAATGAAATATTTTCTGATTAAAAACTCTAAGCAAATACTAACCAACAAGCCACCATCCTTTTTCTTAAAACTATAAATTGTACATACACACCAAAGAACACACAGTGCAATACCATTCACATTCTCATGCATCCCATCCTGTCCCTACACCACCATCCTGAAATTTTCTTCATTCTATTTTTTGTTCAATGTTTTTATGATGTATACATGTATCCCTTAGCAATATATTGCTTTTATATTTTTTTAATACAAAAACATTTTTTTTAAAATAAAAGGTATTCACACTGGAGGACTTCCCTGGTGGTACAGAGGACAGGAATTTACCTGCCAGTGCAGGGCACCAGGTTTGATTCCTGGTTCAGGAAGATCCCACATGCCATGGAGCAACTAAGCCTATGCGCCACAACTACTGAGCCCAAGAGCTGCAATTACTGAAGCCCCTGCACCTAGAGCCTGTGCTCTGCAATGAGAGACGCCACCAGAGTGAGAAGCCCATGCACCGCAACGAAGATTAGACCCAGCTCTTGGCAACCAGAGAAAGTCTGCACTCAGAAACAAAGACCCAATGCAAGCAAAAAATTAAACATAAATTAATTAATTAAAAATATAAAAGAGGCTCACTTTATATTTATCCTTTGAAATAGGTTTTTTCCACTCACACTGATACTTATTGTTTATTCTGTATATATACATATATATAGTAGCTATGATTAATTGACTTTCACAGCTGTATAATTGACATGGCATGAAAAAGATAAAAAATATTCATCTAGTTTCATGTCAATGAACATTTAGGTTGTTTCCAAACATTTACTTTCAATGCATTGCTCTGCTGGGAACATTATCGTACACATTTCCTGGTGCACATGGGTAGAAATTACTCTATTTATCTAGGAGTAATTTTCTAGGTCATAGGATATGCATATTTTTAACTCTACAAAATAGTGCCAAGTAATTTTCCAAACTATTTATACTATTTCCTGTCCAAAATACATGAGTGCTTATTGCTTCATATCCTTTACAACATTCATTGTCTGGCTTTTTAATTTTTACCAATCTTAAGAGTTGAAATGGTATTTGATTCAGAGTTCAATGGGCACTTCCTCAGTGTCTTATAAGGTTGAGCCTTTTTCCATTTGTCTATTAGCCTCTGAGTTTCCTCTTCCCTGAAATGACTCTTTGGGTATTTTTCCCCCCATATTTCTATTGAGTTATTTATCTTTTTCTTATTGATTTTCAGGAGTTTGAGGGTATATAATCCATTCTGGCTAAATATGCTGCATAGACAATCAGTCTGTACTTGGCTTTTCATGTTATTTATGTTTCTAATGAAAGTAGTTCTTAATCACAATGTATTCTAGTTATCAACCTTTTTGTTGTGGTTTGCACTTTGGTGTTCTTACCTAAAAAATCCTTCCCCGTTTCTAAGTAGGAGTAGAGGTAAACAATTGTTTCTCTTTTGAGGAACAAACATCATAATAAAGGGACAGAAGCTTTATTGTCTAATTTTCATTTAACAGACTAGCTTGGGTATACAATACTCTCTATTAAAAAAAAATTGAACTCTCAAAGTTAACAGATTGCTTCTTTGTTGTGGTAAATTGCAAAAATGTTCACAGATTCCTCCCTTTCTTGTGTGTACTCTTCTTTGCAATGTGATATTGCTGCCTCTGTCATCATAAAGTGAAAGTGAAGTCGCTCAGTCCTGTCTGACTCTTTGCGACCCCGTGGACTGTAGCCTACCAGGCTTCTCCGTCCATGGGATTCTCCAGGCAAGAATACTGGAGTGGGTTACTATTTCCTTCTCCAGGGGATCTTCCCGACCCAGGGATTGAACAGGGGTCTCCTGCATTGGAGGCAGATGCTTTAACCTCTGAGCCACCAGGGAAGCCTCTATTTTTCTACTTCTTGCATCTTGGAATTGCCATATAACTTGCCTTGGTCAATGGGACTTCAGCAAATATATACAACCAGAAGCTGAAAACTGCTTATTCTATGAACCTTGCCCTCTTCTTGCTTTATACACTTGCTGCTAAGTCACTTCAGTCATGTTCGACTCTGTGCGACCCCATAGACGGCAGCCCACTAGGCTCCCCGTCCCTGGGATTCTCCAGGCAAGAACACTGGAGTGGGTTGCCATTTCCTTCTCCAACGCATGAAAGTGAAAAGTGAAAGTGACGTTGCTCAGTCGTGTCCGACTCTTAGCGACCCCATGGACTGCAGCCTACCAGGCTCCTCCGTCCATGGGAGTTTCCAGGCAAGAGTACTGGAGTGGGGTGCCAGGGCCTTCTCCATTATACACTTGACATACCTATAAAAAGAATCCTGGGCCAGCTTATCAGGGGATGAGAGACCAAATAAATCAAAAATAAATCATCTTAATGAGACCACCCTAGATCATGCAGCCCCCATTAAGCCAACCAGACCAGAAGTACTAAACAAACCCATAGGATCATGAGGAATAATAAATGTTTGTTGTTACAGCTAAGTTTGGGAAGGTTTGTTGTGCTGCAAAATCTAACTGATACAATAGTACACAAGACTCATTTCCATGTTTATGGGGTCAGAGACTGCTAATGCCAAGATTCATCCTCTCCTTTCAGTAGTAGAAGTTTCCTCTTTCTGTTAATACATGGCCGGCTATGGGCTACATTTTCCAGCCATCTTGTAGCTATCCAAGGCTAGGAGACCAGATTTAGGCCAATAGAATGTGAGTAGTAATGAAAAGTACAACCTCACAGGTGTCTCCTTTATAGTATTGTTTGCATTGGACTCTCTCCTTCTCTAATTTTTGGACTGAAGGTAGGTATATCACAGTTTATCTTTAACTAAACAAACAAACAAAAAAAGAATCACATCAAGGGTTATTTTTTACTCACCCTAAACTACTCACCTGCTTTTGAAACCTTCTGTGAAAACGTATCAATGCTTCTATCATAGTAAAGCTATTCCATGTTGGACTTCTTTGTTATAGCAACTTATTCTTACCTGAACTAACATACTTACCAAAAGTCAGTTGTGCTAATCTTCAAACTTACTTATGACAAATGTATTTGTTATTGTAAATTATATGATTTTTCAAAATATTATTTCACCCAACAAAATAGGAATGTAAAATAGAAGTTATTATCTCAGTAAAAACTAACGAGTACTTTGGAACAATTTGATAAGGATGAGTCACTAAAAATTAGATGTGAATGAGATAGCTGGGATGTTGGGGACAAAGTCATCAAAATCTAAAGGATTCTTCCTTTAAGGTGCTTTATAAATGTCTTTAAATGCTCTTTTTATTTAAAAAAAAGTTGAACATTATAGAAGTGATATTGTGAGATTTATAGAAAAAAGATAATTCTGAGTTCCATCAGAAGACATATGTTTAAAGAAAAGACTTTGATGCAAGATTACAATCAAGCAAAAAAAGTAAATTATCATACTTAGGGTAGTATAGAAAGTCTAAAGAACCTTTTTAAAATTTTCCTGTTTTAGCTGTTGTTTTCATTTGTTTTAATGAACCAAAGACTTCCCCAGTGACTCAGCAGTATAAGAATCTATCTGCAATGAAAGACTCACAGGGGACGTGGGTTCCATCCCTGGGTTGGGAAGATCCCATGGAGGAGGAAATGGCAACCCACTCCAGTATTCTCGCCTGGAGAATCCCATGGACAGAGGAGCCAGGTGGGTTACAGTTCACAAGACCGTAAAGAGTCGGACACGATTGAGTGACTAAGCACTACACTGTAAGAAGGCCTCTAACTGTATAGTCCCTTCATGCTTGAGTCCATCATGCTTGGATGAAATGAGGTAGGACCAGGGTTGGGACAAAAATAGAAGTGGTGAGGATGACAGCAACCTGGAGATAAGATGCTGCTTCCAAAGGGGAGCTACTACTTGGTTCCATCCAATTGTTGTCATGTGGAATCTGATCAGAATTGTCAGGTCTTTCCATTTTAGGGGAAGCTAGAAATTGGAGTGTGTGTGTGTGTAAGAAATCTGTGAGTTTTAAATGTCAGCAACTATGATAGAGACTGCTAGCTATCATCAGAGTACGTTCTCCTCTTCAGCTAGACTACATTTCCCAAGACCCTCTGCTTTGTGATGGGGTCACAAGACTGGGTTCCAGTCAATGGCAAGTATGCAGAAATGATTGCTGCCTTTTCTTTCCAGGCCTGGAGTATAAAACGTCCTGAGAAACTTTCCCCTTCCACTGCACGAGATGCTGATAACCAGAGCATGAGCACACTTCACATATTAAAAATGACAGTCACTGTCATCCAGGTTCCCTGAAGACAACATAGAGTCCTCCCTCCTCCTCCCAACCTGAAAAAAGGAACATCCATTCTGGATGGAGTGAAAAATAAACTTCACTTGTGGTTGAGCCATAGCATTTGACACTAACCAGTATAACTACTAACTCCATTTAAAAATATTATTGAGTATAAATTTATAACACTGAGTTAGTTTCAAGTGTATAGCAAAGGGAAAAAAAAATGTATATTCTTTTTCAGATTCTTTTCCCTTATAAGTTATTACAAAATATTAAGTATAGTTCCCTGTGCTATACAATAGTTCCTTGTTAGTTATCTATTTTACATATGCTGCTGCTGCTGCTAAGTCGCTTCAGTCGTGTCCGACTCTGTGTGACCCCATAGATGGCAGCCCACCAGGCTTCCCCATCCCTGGGATTCTCCAGGCAAGAACACTGGAGTGGGTTGCCATTTCCTTCTCCAATGCATGAAAGTGAAAAGTGAAAGTGAAATCGCTCAGTCGTGTCCGACTCTGTGTGACCCCATGGACTGCAGCTCACCAGGCTCTTCCATCCATGGGATTTTCCAGGCAAGAGTACTGGAGTGGGGTGCCATTGCCTTCTCCATTTTACATATAGTAGTGTGTATATGTTAATCCCAAACTCCTAATTTACCTCGTCCCTCCCCTTTTACAACATTGTAAATCAAATACGCTTCAATGTTTTTAAAAAGATATAGAGTTCAATATTCAGTTCTCTGAGCTCCTATCTTGGAAGCTACCTTTAAGGATCTTACTTTTATCTCTCCTTTCAGACAATGTAGGGAATTCTTACTCTTTTTCTTCCTTCTTAGTCTCTCTCTCCTTGCATATTCCATTTTGAAGAAGATGAAAAACTAATAGTTCTTTCTTTCTTTCTTCTTGGTCATTTTCTCTCCCTCCATTGCATCACTTTCTCTTTTATTCTGCCCTAATCTTCAGCTATTCCTTTCAGCTTTTTTTCATTTCTCTCTTTTGGAAGCTCTCTTGAGTAAGTGTGAATATGCACATGTGTATCCAAACTCATTATTCCAGTATTCCCACAGTTTTGATGTTCTCAACCTCTCCACTTTTTTTCAATTGAGTTTTTTATGACCCATTACCTGGTCTCACAGTCCTCAACTCTAACAAATATTTTAAATTAAATGGACCTGGAAGAGAAAGTGTTCTTATCACAATGGGGTCGGGAGCATAGCAGCATTGGGAGAAAAATGAAGTGGCAATAATCGCACATTGACAGTTACACGAGGCCCCACCTCTCTTCCCATTGGCTAATTCTGAATCCAGAGCCCTCTCTCACGACTACACACCACAGGTGACAATCCTAAGGCACAAGAGAAACATCTTTTCCAAAGTCTCACCACTCATCAGCACAGAATCCCAGGTTTTATATGTCATAGCATAAGACTTGGTCCAACAAACCAAACATTTTCTCTGAATTTCCAAATGCCTTCCTATGTTAGGCATCCACATCTTAAAAAAACTTCACAACATATCTGATTAGAATCTTCCACAGAAGCTGCTCTTTTGAAATACCCTCGTTTTGGATAGATATTCCTCACAAAACAAATACATTGATGTTCTAACAGAAGATTTGGGTGCTCTAGCAATAACAGGTCCAAATTCCTAAATATTTTAAATACCTCATGTTTTTTATTTTGTAGAAACAATATCCAAATATTTGACAGTATTTTTCATTTCCATTCCAAAGTTTTAGTTGTTATGTAGATAATCTTCAATGTTTTCCTTCAGAAAAACTCTATTTCTCTGAGTAATTAATGTAAACATTATAGCTGACTTTTTTTTTTAAAGAGTACTATGTTGAGATTCATGAAAAAGAAATTGAGATCACAAAATCCTCCCATCACTTATTCTTAGCTCCCCAGGAAAATACAAACAGCTTGGTCCCCAAGAAGGATTTTCAAAGTACTAGTCATCTTTTTTTTTGAAACTCAGCATAAAATAGTATATATCGCCTCCTCCAATAGGGTAGGGACAAAGGTAGAAGAGAATAAGGTAAATAAGATAAATCCATGAAGTTACTAAACCAATGAAGCAAGGAAGTTCATGAAAGAATAGTTTAAAATTAAAATTTGGCTAAAATACTATCCTTCACATTTCTCCAATTCTAAGGTGATGTACTTGTATCAAAGTAGAATGGAACTGTAGCTGTTCTCTAGATAGGTTAAGGACCACTTTCATGTATAATGATCCACACAATGATAGCCTCTTTTTGGTTTCGCTGAAATTATTCAGGCAGCTGCCTCAATTTTTTCTTTCACTTTCCACATACAGGAACATTTCAAAATAAAAGGAAAACTCATAGCTGGAATTTTAAATGCACAGTTCCACATTTTATTCAAAACATGAAACTTGTCAGCCTGGAGACGTCATCTCAAGAGGGAGATCATTCCACAATGACCAAAACCAAATCTATTCATAGGATCCTGCTCAAAGGAAGAGAGAGTCGAATTTTAGCATTCACAATGCTCTGTTTTTATCCAACTTACCAAGACAGGCAAAGAAAAATAACTATTTGACTAGGTCAAGGACTGTGGATGGCAGTATACTATAGTTTATTTCATTTAATTCTTATTTTAGAAAATCCTCTGTATAGCAGATGTATTTCTATCTATTTTGCAGACAGATACAGTCAAGAATTTTTAAAAGATAAGAAATTTGCCCGACAACATAAAGAACCAAACTGTTCTCTTGATATCAAGCCCAAAAAGCTATCTACTGCAGACACATAAATGAGAAAATTTACCAGTCAGGCAATTGAAAAATAGCACTTTTTGGCAGTTTCTTTTTTTCAATGTAAAGCCTCTAAAAACTAGGTAACGTTCTCTAAATCAGTAATAGTAATATCAGAAACATTTGGAAACTTTCTCAAGTTCTGTCCCTCAATAAATATAATAAATTAGAAGTCTTAATTACTTCTGAAAATCAATTGACTTGACTTAGCGAACCAAAGGGAAATTAAGGGAGAAAATAGGAAAAAATAATAAAATCATTTTTGAGAATCCTTTTACTTCACAAAATCAATTAAATCCAACAAGTTGTTTTTGTTTTTCCCATTTTGTGTTAGGCCTAATCCTTACATTGAAATGTACTACATATAGTTGTCTAAATAGTTAAATGAAGCACATATGCTTAGTTTCTCGGCTGTCTCAGACTCTTTGCAACCCCATGGACTGTAGCTCACCAGGCTCCCTTGTTCATGAGATTCTCCAGGCAAGAATACTGGAATGGATTGCCATATCCTTCTCCAGGGGAATCTTCCTGACCCAGGGATCAAACCCACATCTCTTGCGTCTCCTTCATTGGCAGATGGGTTCTTTACCACTAGGGCCACCTAGGAACCATAGGTACATACAAAGTAAACTCCAACTTAAATGGAGTAAGATCCCAAAGGGGTTCTGACATTTATATCTAGGAATCCGTTTCTCAACAAGGGTTGGTCTTATGATCCTACTAATCAGGAAACAGATCAGGACGACTTGGAAAGCATTACCCAGTTACACCAGTTCGATTTTATCCTAGGCTTACAGAATTTAATTCCTCTAGGATGTGTTTTGGACATAAATGCATCATGAAATTTTTCAGTATACTGTATGATTTAATGCCCATCTTAGTTAAGAACTACTGAGCATTGTATCAACCTGAATTTGCTAGAGAAGTCAGTATCTTCCATGACGGTGGTCCAGATGACCCTCTTTTTCATCGTGTGTGTGTGTGTGTGTGTGTATGTGTTTACACTGTTTCTATATTAGCCCCTCATCTGCCCTAGCCACTTCTGCATGTGACTGTATCAGCATTGCAATGACGCCTGCATGCATAGTAGAAGGGAGGAGTTGGAAGCCTGCTATAGGTTAGGCTTTCAGCTAGGCCTCCACCATCAGGGGCTCAGAGTCTGTGGATTCTCTGTGTTGCCCCTATTTGTCAAGGTTCAGTCAGTGCCACATCCTAAAGGCCTGTAGTTCTGATGAGTTTTTTCTTCCCTCCATCTTCCCAGTCCTCCATTCATACCTCTCCTATACTGATCATTGTGATGATCAAGAGGGTCTCCAATATGCAATGGACATTTCTGTTATTAATAAAACTAAAACCATTGTCATGGGCAGCTGAACTTTAAAATTCAACTGGTTCTTTCTAACAATGCTTTATCAGGCAAGATGTTATAAGAGATTATAATGGAAATTTTGTTATGGTCATGGGGAACAATCATGGTCAATCATACTTTAAAATGTTTACATCTCTGTAGCTCTGTTTTATGGAACAGAGCTGTGGGTTTCTGGATTTGCATTTATTTGTGTTTGAGATTTAGAACTGGGAGTTTGTTCTGTTTTGTTAGGCAATACTGCCTTAGCCCAGGTGATGCTAGTGGTAAAGAAGCTGCCTGCCAATGCAGAAGGAGACAGTAAGAGACACAGGTTTGATCCCTGGGTTGGGAAGACCCCTGAGGAGGGCATGGCAACCCACTCCAGTATTCTTGCCTGGAGAATCCCAGGGATGGGGGAGCCTGGTGGGCTGCCATCTATGGGGTCGCACAGAGTCGGACACAACTGAAGCGACTTAGCAGCAGCAGTAGCAGCATGAAAGCATATCAACATTATGCTCCAGATTTAAATTGACCATGGGGGTTCCTTAGTGGCCCAGAGGGTAAAGAATCTGGGAAGTTTCTTCTGATGAGTTTTTCTTCTGATGAGTTCTTCTTCCCAACTTGATCCCTGAGTTGGGAAGATCCCCTGGAGAAAGGAATGGCTACCCACTTCATCATTCTTACCTGGAGAAGTCTATGGGCAGAGGTGCCTGGTGGGCTACAGTCCATGGGATAGCAAAGAGTTGGACACAACTGAGTGACTAACACACTGTTAATCAAACTAGAGGCAACATCTGCATTCATTCTTTTCAGGTGCAACACTAGAAATTCTGCTACTTAATCTTTGTGAAGAATTTATTTACAAATTATAGTAGTAACACTTATGGGAGATTTTCTGAAGGATGTGCAATCCCACCATTATACATATGTCTTTTTTTCCTTGGATCAAGACAGACCTTGAGCGCTACATGTTTGCACCACACTGTTCACTCCTTTGTAAGATTTCTAATACTGAGTTGCACTTCAAATTGTGCCATCAGCTAGGTACTTGGCTTCCTCTGTCACTGACAAAAGTCAGCGATTCTCTCAGGATAGCTATATTAATAGCACAAACCCACCCCTTGCAGGAAGAGCAGAACACAGTAGAGTCAGGCTCCAGGGAAACCCGCTGTCATTTAGAAACCGCCACAGTTCCCGGGATGGGCTCTCCAGCCCCAGTTCAGCAGCAGGAGCTTATTGATGACACCATTTCTGTCCACACGAAATCACCACCCCATCCCTCGCTCTGTGTGTCCCTTTCACTTTTTGCCTATTTATTGTCTCAGCTGCCTCTTGGCCTTTGCAACCTAACTTTTCTCTCTGTGCCCTTTGGTTCCTGCTCACACTTCCAAATAATTGCCTCCCTCTGTGTGTCTCTTAACATCAAACACTCCAAAAGAAAACATCCAATTGTTTCCTCTCAACTTCAATCACCCTTTCTGAGCAAACCTTTTTTGTCAGATGGCCTTGTAAAGCCACTGGCCAGTCTGTAAACATTAGTTCCTCTTGAGTCAAGTGCTCCTCCCTTCCCCAGGCCAATTAGCTGTGGCCATGATGTTTGTAATTGGGAGGTTTGTGAGTGTGTGTGTGTGTGTGTGTATGTGTGTTAGAAGGGAGGCTACATAGTACAGAGAACAGTTATTTGTGGTCAAGCCAACTATGGCTACTTTCCTTTTTTTAGAGGAGCTCTGTGGTCATTGGAAGCACTCTGAATCTCAGTCTGTCTTGTTTTGAGCTGAGGAATAGTACCCAAAATACTTATAAGAGCCATGATATTGCACTTATTTTAGCATGGTATTGAGAACGCACCACACCATGCCACTGTACACACTTTTTCACAGATCCGGTAGGGAAATTTCTCTCATATCTCAATACAAGTAAAAGTTTGTCTTATCATTTGTTATTGCTGGCTCTGCCCTTATGAACACCATGAATTTTGTAAACAATATTCTTTGGACTGGCTGCTAAAAAATTCAAGGTTAAATTTGTGGATCACTTCTGGCAACAATACAGGATTTTCGGGTCTGTTTCTAGAGCACACTCTATTCTTTGATCTCATTTTCTTTTCCTGTCATTTTATTTCACCTATACATCCTCTTTTATCTTTTATCATATATAACTAAGCCATCTCAAATCTTAATTTCAGAAGAGATGAGATATAAAAATGCTGTGATTATCTATTAACATAATTATCCATTTCGCTAAACTATGAATTTTTCAAGAAAAGCAAAAATGTTGTCATCTGTGTACAAATAGAATTAAATCCAGTTCTGGTCTGCAATAGACATTAAAAGTTTGTTGAATGATTAAAGATGATACTAATAAACCTATTTGCAGAGCAGCAATGGAGACACAGACATAAGAGAACAGACTTTGGACACAGCTGGGGTGGGCAGGGGGTGGAAGGAGAGGGTGGGATGTATGGAGAGAATAACATGGAAACATCATCATGTGTAAAACACATAGCCAATGGGAATTTGCTGTATGACTCAAGGAACTCAAAACTGGGGCTTGGTAACAACCCAGAGAAGTGGGATGCAGAGGGTGGTGGGAGGGATGTTCAATTGGGAGGGAACACAGATAAACCTATGACAAATTCATGTTGATGTTTGGTACAAACCAACACAATACTGTAAAGCAATTATCCTTCAGTTAAAAATAAATAAATTTTTTTAAAGTTTGTCTAATGAATGGTTTAATGATTTTTGCCAAACTACTGGATAGTGATAAATTTCACACTGCAGATATTTATTGAGTAAAATGTGGATCTGGAAATAAGATTTTAAGAAAACTGGCACATTTTTGATACAGTCTTGGTAACAATATCATCAGATCTCAAATTCTGATTCATCAGAGCTACAATATCTCTCTTCTTTTCATCAAACAACACTACTATAGACACTAATTGCATGAAAGCAAGATTGACATAAGTTCATAAGTTTATAAGGAAAAAAACATGAATTATAGGGAAGACCAAAGCCAATACTTTAAAAGCAAATTGCAAATTCTTCTAGTAATCATTTTGGCATTACTATTCATCATTGTGACCTGACTCCGAATGAAGTCGTATTTTCGTATGTGTCCTTTGAAACATGTAATTCCATAAGCATTCCATTGTGATGAAAGTTCTTGTGTCCATCGGAACAGAGAAAACACTGTATCACAAGTTACTCATGGCAAGTTTTTGGCAACTACTTAAAGGGGACAAATAAAAGGAACAATATAATTCAATCAAGAACTGGGTAATACACAGGACAGAAAAACAGGGCTGAACAGAAAATTAGTAAAGTCAGCATTATTCCTGAATGCAGCAGTTTACAATGCTTTAGAACTAACCAGAAGGAATGCATTGTGCTAACTTGATACAACAGCTAATTGATATGTGTGGCTACTTAAGTCAAAGCAAAAATTTAGCTGTAAGAAGCATTAGGAAATCTGTCATGAGGGTGTCACGTCATGGTCATGTTTCTGGAAGGAAAAACAGCAAGTTGGGAATTCTTATCATTGGTCCCAGAAGCCCAGGAATGCCAGTGTCGCAGGGCGGCTCCTGTGTGAGGCCGCAGCACTTTCACCACGTCATTGGGATAACTCGGCCCTATGTTCAAAGGCTGCCTGGAGAGCAGAGCAAGACATTCTCATCGCACTCCCCTAGCGGCCCAACTCTAAATGCTTTCTTAGACTCAGAGATAAAAAGCCCTTGACCTTTTTACCTAAAACTGAAGTGCATGATCACAGGAACTGATAGTCTGCGTACAGCTCAGGTCCCTCCTGGAAGCAAATCCTCTTGGTTTCAGATTCTTATTCACAACCTTTTAAAAGGGAAGCATCATTGAGGGTGCAATTTGGACTCATAAAACTCTGCATTAATTATATACTGACTCTGCGCTACTAAAACAAAGCCCTTTGACGAGCGGCCATCAGATACCTTTCAGCGGAGGGAGTCTCGGCTGTTATTCTTACAGCGCCCATGAAAGAGCACTGATCTCTCTCGCAGCGGCTTTTGTTTCGAGCCCTTCTTTTTCAATGGTTGTCATGGAATCAACTTATTAACATATGAAAAGCCATACACAGCACTTTTCCCTTTACCCCCACCTCCCCCACCACCAAAGCCTGTTGCTAAAGCCTTAGTTCTTAATATTCATGTAAAGGAGGGTGGGGTGTGAGAACAGAAATAAAATTGTGGGTGAAAAAACAAAGATGTTTTCAACTTGCATTCTCTGGGACAAAAATGGTTGATTTTCTTAGTTTGAATTTTCTCAATTTCTGTCTTTTTACGGAATCTTTCCCAGATTATGGTTACTACCATCTCCTACCTCGTTAACAGTCAATTTATTCACCAGAATTGCTTTTAATTACCTCATGAGTCAGAGGACAGAAACGCAAGCTTCACAAGTACTATGTCAACAGCTTTTGTTTACTTTAGGGTTAATTTTGATGAGCAATTCTCATTTGTCTTTAAAATAATTTTTTAATTTCTTTAAAATTTTCACCTTAGTCCAGAAATGACATAAGATTTTTTTTTTAAGTGATATTGTCTAGACTGCAGCTCATGAAAAAAGGATAGGATCCTGTTTGGTTTGGGGAGTTGTTCTAGCCCATATCAGTAAGCTACCTCTTGTCTCCCCCTGTGTTTGTAGTCAAAGTGATACGTTGTTTTTCCATGTAAAAATAAACCTTGCCAACTCCCCCCAAATGCACTTATGTAACTGACTTGGAAAGGCTCTGAGAAAGACAGGAGACTTTTTAAACAAAAACAACAAAAATTTCTGAAGCACATTATACTCTGTATACTACAGATACACGGACTAAACCCCAAGTACTACCTGTAAAATATTCTTGCATAACACAGATTTACCACTTATCTGGCTTCCAAGCAATATCTCAACCTAGTCCCCATCTCAATAACTTTCATTGAACATAATGATGATGATGAGACTTAACCAACAACTAGAACCATCTGCCAAGTGGTAAAAGCTTTATATGATTGACTTATTTAATGCTCATAAAACTCATCTGAGCAAAAGTTGATCACTTCTACAATCCAGGGGCATACTATGCTCAACTGAAAAAGTTCTTTTAGGGAAAGACGTTTGGTAAAATATGCTTTGTCTAAAATTGACCAAGTTGGTTTGGGCAACTTCCTTGGATATTCCACAGGTAATGTTTGATTGTCGATGGCAAACAACCAATACAGATGAGTAAGTAAGAAAGTAAAGAGGGAGGATATTTATTGACTCCTGTAACTAGGAAATCCAAGCAAGGCACTGACTTTGAGCATGATTAAATCTCGGGGTCAATAAATGTCCACTATTTGTCTGACCTTTTCTCTCCATCCTCCCTCTTTCCCTTCATCTCTCGGCCCCACTTCCCTTGAAAGAGCTGCCTTATGCTCTGTTACAGTCAAGACTCCCTCTAAGCAGCTCAAGAAAATAGCTGAAGGAACTTCACATCCACTCTCTGTTCAGTAACCCCAATGCAAAGTGGTGACTCCTTTCTCCTTTGGTTCCCATGTGGCAAAACCAGGGAAACAGTCTGTCTGGTTCATGTGCCCAAATTTTAACTACAACTTTCTAGCTAGGGGAATATTTGGCCAGTATTGTTACTGACTACTCCTAAGGCTAGAGGTAAAATATCTGTTATGCAATAAGAGAGATAAGAAAGCTTCTTGAGAATAGATAAAATCAATAGTCACCTATATTCTACACAGGCCTTTACCCCTCTGTGTTTGAAATGAAATATAGCTCAAGTTAAGTAAGGTTTTCTAATAATAAGCTTCCTTGTGTGTGTTAGTTGTTCATTTGTGTCCAACTCTTTGTGACCCCTAAGGACTATATAGCTCACCAGGCTCCTCTGTCCATGGGATTCTCCAGGCAAGAATACTGGATTGGGCTGCCATTTTCTCCTCCAAAGGATCTTCCTAACCCAGGGATTGAACCTGGGGTTCCTGCATGGCAGATGGATTCCTTACCAGCTGAGCCACCAGGGAAGTGTCATCTGAACTAATGAAGGTAGTAGAGGTGTGTTTATTACCAGAAGAGTGAGTAACATCAAAATTTCCTTCAATGGAAATTTATGTAGCAGTGTGAAGTCCTGAACAAGTTGGAATGGACCAGTGATAAGGAGACATGGTGGAGGCCCAATTTTATTGAGATGACCCACTTAAAAAATCATTCAAGAGATACTTACTTAGTTCCTACCGTGTAACACACACTATGTTTCACGCACAGGGGAAGGAAAAATGAGAAACATCCAGGCTATCAGAAGATAGAAGTAACATATAATTACCTAACATACAGCCTGGAGGGTAAACTGAAGGTGAACTGAAACCAGGACAATCTATAGGAAAGTCATAAGGCAATGAGTTAGCCTGTGTCTAAATAAAGAAAGGCTTGAGTTCAGAATGCTCCGCTCCTGCTGCCCTTCGACATCTCTGGATCCTCGGATTGCTGATCAACCCCCAGGAGCAGAGGTGAGATGCAGGATTCGGCTTAAGTGGGATTGGGATAAGGAATCTGTAAAATACCCTGCTTATCTCCTGCCTGCTTGTTACCATTCCACGGGACTTAGGACAGATGCCAGGACTTCTTTGTAGCCTCATGTTCTCATAGCTTTCACCTATTAAGTATCTGAGAGAAGATAGTGGGTAAGAGAGCTCTTTTCCCACTTTATGGCATTTCATCACCCTCTCAGTCCCCTCACAAGCAGGCGGGAATGGAAATCATGGATGTGAAAACATAAAGCATATCCTCAGAGTGAGCCTGTAAACCATTCTGTCACTCATTAAAGGCCTGTGCAGACATGAAGAGTCACCATTCTTTGGATAATATTTAGAGAGTCGTCAAGGCCCTAAGGAAATTTTGAAATTTTGATTCACTTCAATCACTTGTTCATTGTTTGTGGGGTTGGTTTTTTTTTTTTTTGGGGGGGGGGGGGGATGATGTTTTTTTGTTGTTGTTTTATATGATTTTCTGTATCATTTAATTTTGTTTATGAGTAGAATTTTTTTTTTTTCTTTCTGGCCACAATCACTGTCCCACCAGGGAATTTCCTATTGTTACTTTGTTTGCTTTTCCTTCCCTCTATATATGGAAACAAATGGGCAACTTGTCTGTTGATAATTAGCTATCACTACAATTACTTTAAAAACCACAACATTGATTTTGAAAAATTTACCCAAAATACCTCATTCGATGAATCTAAATGTGTTTCTATACCCAGTGGATTATGTTTCAGTGAAGATAATTATTAGAAATTCATATTTCTTTTAATAAATTAAAAAGCTTCATTAAACACCTTTAACTTCCCATTTCCACATACAAACACCCTCCTTTCCATTCAAGTATTCCTTATTCAAAAATCAGTTTTGAGTACACCTCTGTACTCAATATGGAACTTTCCCATATTAAATCCATTCTACCTTGATCAATCCATCACTTTAACTTCTATAGAGATTTACAAAAATTAGTAGATAGCCAATCAATCCACAAATAATTACTGAGCATCTATAACATGCTTAGTAACGTAGAGAAATTGAAAAAAGCTATAAGACATGATCCTTTCCTCCAAGAGGCTTATAGTCTTATTGAAGAGAGAAGATTTATACATGGAAATATTTGTAAACAATACAATATTTGATTTATTTTCTCATATTAAATAAATGTTCATTTTATTTATCATAAAGGGAACTCTCCAAATTGTACAAAATTCCATTCCCCAGAACATGAATCTGCCTTGCTGAGGACAGAGACTTGCAATGAATTACTTTGTCACAAAGATAGGCCTTGACCTGGGCTTTGAATAGAAGCCTCCCCTGCTGAGTAGAGAAAGAAATTGTATTTCAAGTGGGAAAGTTTTGTCTCTGGGATGCTTTAAATGCAGACTTTCCCAGAAACAGAAGTAGACTAGATGGCCACGAAAGATCCTGTTCTGTTTAGAGAATTTAAGTAAATAAGATGTAAGTATCAGATACTTAAACTTACACAAGTCACATTGGAGCTACAACCTTAAAACTGTGGATCCTGTACTTGTAAGATTTGAGTGTGACCAGTTGTTAAGGGTAAGCACAGCTCTGAGTATATGTCGGAATTCATACATAAACTTCAGAATTAAAAAGCAGACTACTCGGGTCAGAAATAAATGTCATTCAAATAGAGGCTCTAAGCTGTTGCTTCCCTTCTTGTGTTTGTCTAGATTTAAACTAGGTAATCCATTTTGTAGGTAGTGTTTTATATGAAGCCAGTAATGTATCTTCCTTCAAGTGTCCTGGCTTAGGCCAGCATTATAGACTAAAGAACTTAGTTTGTGGTAACTAGAAAAGCTGTCTGCTGCAATTGATAGAACTCAAGACTGGGAGTCAGAAGACCTGAATCTGGGTCACAGATCTCCACCTTCCTAATAAAGGTACACAGTAACATCCATTCTAAGGGGTTTTTGGGAGGAGTAATTAGAGGAATCTGTCAGACCAACCAGTATTCTACAGTTGGAGTCTGTCTACTGTAGACAGTGGATTGCTGCAGTGCCTATTGAATGTTAAATATTTTGAATTTCATCTGGCATGGTGAAAACAGTTAAGAGCTTTGCCTCCCTCTGGCAGAACCTATGTAGACCAGTCTTACTCATTGCTCCAAGCAGAGAACTGACTGTAGGCTACAACACAGGGGCCCTGTTATTCTGGAAATGAACATCTCCTGAGCCATGATGGTTTTGAGTTTTTAGGGGTAAGGTAAACACAAAGGTGAATGTTCTTGGGGTTTGGAAGCAATATCATTACACTGGACCACATGGTTCTCAATTTTGGCTGCTCATAAAGTCACCTAGGAGCTTTATAAAATATTTGCGCCTACAGCAAAGGAAACCATTGACAAAACAAAAAGACAACCAAGCTACTAAACAGGAGAAAATATTTGTAAATGATATGACTGGTGGGTTAATATCCAACATATAAAAACAGGTAAAACAACATTAAAAAAAAAAAAAAACCCAATTAAAAAGTGGGCAGAAGAACAAAACAGACATTTTTCCAATGACATGCAGATGGCCAACAGGCACCTGAAAAGATGCTCCACATCACTGTTCATTAGGGAAATGTAAATCAAAACCACAAGGAGATATCACACATGTCAGAGTGACTGTCATCAAAAAGAACACAAATAACAAATGTTAAGTAGGATGTAGAGGAAAAGGAACCCTTGAACACGTAGATGGGAACATAAATTGGTACAGCCACTATGCAAAACAGTGTGGAGATTTCTCAAAAAGCTAAAAATAGAATTACCATATGACCCAGCAATTCCACTCTTGGCTACATAGCTGAAAAAAAACAAAAACACTAATTTGAAAAGAGACATGCACCCCGACATTCATAGTAGTATTACTCACAAGAGCCAAGACATGGAAGCAATCTAAGTATCCATCAGTAGATATATCTATATCTATCAATACATATATATAAAAATCAATTCAATTGTGTGTCTACATATACACAATTGAGTAGTAGTTAGCCAAAAAGAATGAAATTTTTCCATTTGCAGCAATATGGATGGACTTGGGGAGCACTATGCTAAGTAAAATAAGTCAAAGAAAGACAAATACTGTATGATATCACATTTGTGGAATCTAAAAAACACAAAAAACTAGTGAATATAAAAAAGAAGCAGACTCAGATATAGAGAATAAACTAGTAGTTATCAGTGGGGAGAGGGGAGAAAGGAGGGACAATATAAAAGTAGGGGATTAAGGGATTAAGAAGTATAATCACAACAAACTGTGGAAAATTCTTAAAGAGATGGGAATACCAGACCACCTGACCTGCCTCCTGAGAAATCTGCATGCAGTGTCAAGAAGCAACAGTTAGAACTGGACATGGAACAACAGACTGGTTCCAAACAGGAAAAGGAGACCGTCAAGGCTGTATATTGTCACCCTGCTTATTTAACTTATAGGCAGAGTACATCATACAAAATGCCAGGCTGGATGAAGCACAAGCTGGAATCAAGATTGCTGGGAGAAATATCAATAACCTCAGATATGCAGATGACATCACCCTTATGGCAGAAAGCAAAGAACAAAAGAGCCTCTTGATGAAAATGAAAGAGGAGAGTGAAAAAGTTGGCTTAAAGCTCAACATTCAGAAAACTAAGATCATGGCATCCGGTCCCATTACTTCATGGCAAATAGATGGGGAAACAGTAGAAACAGTGAGAGACTTTATTTGGGGGGACTCCAAAATCACTGCAGATGGGGACTGCAGCCATGAAGTTAAAAGACGCTTACTCCTTAGAAGGAAAGCTATGACCAACCTAGACAGCATATTAACAAAACAGAGACATTTCTTTGCCAAGGAAGGTCCATCTAATCAAAGCTATGGTTTTTCCAGGAGTCATGTATGGGTGTGAGAGTTGGACTATAAAGAAAGCTGAGTGCTGAAGAATTGATGCTTTCCAACTGTGATGTTGGAGAAGACTCTTGAGAGTCCCTTGGACTGCGAGGAGATCCAACCAGTGATTCCTAAAGGAAATCAGTCCTGAATATTCATTGGAAGGACTGATTTTGAAGCTGAAGCTCCAATACTTAGGCCACCTGATAGGAAGAACTGACTCAGTGGAAAAGACCCTGATGCTGGGAAAGATTGAAGGCAAGAGGAGAAGGGGACGACAGAGGATGGGATGGCTGCTATGGTATCACCAACTCTATGGTTGATATCACCATAGAGTGATATCACCAACGCTATGGACATGAGTTTGAGTAAGCTCCAGGAGTTGGTGATGAACAGGGAAGCCTGGCATGCTGCAATCTATGGGGTTGCAAAGAGTCGGACATGACTGAGTGACTGAACTGAACTGACTGAAGAAGTACAAACTACTCTGTATAAAATGTTACAAGAAATACAGCAAATATTTTTATAACTATAAATGGAGTATGACCACACTTCAATTTTTAGAAAAAGATTAAAAAATAAATACACGTGCCTGGACTCCACCCTAAACCAAATTAAATCAGAATCTTTATGTGTGGGGTCATAGAAATCTTCCCTGAGTGATATTACTATGCATCCATAATGGAGAACCAGTACAGCTATACATTCATTTCAATCCAGTTTATGAAGCTAAGAGCACATTATTTTGATGAGTCTCCATCTGCTATACTGTAGTGGTCATGGTAGCAAGAATTCATTTTCTAAGGGAAACATCCTCCTATAAAGGACCTATGTTATACACACAGTCCATAAATCCAAGCGAGAGGGCCAACTGGTCTGTGCCCTGTACCTTACAATTGTGTCCAACCTCATCTTTTAACAGCAGCTCTCTTAATGGGATGAAGAGACCATGGGTCCAAAAAGATATTCCCCCCAACCCCGACACACTCCCTCAACCATACTTTAGTTTCCCAGGACCCTGGAATTCGCTTTCCAACCAGCCAGAGGCAATTTCCAGGAACTGTATGAGGCCTCTTTCCCAGGTCTGTGCACCTGAATGCAACTGGGTACATCTCTAGGCCAAGGAATGGCCTGGGGGGACTGCTGGTGGGAGTGTAGGTGGGACTTGGACACTTGAGGTAGAGGGTCCAGCAGGAGTTTGAGAGGCCACACATTGCAATCTGGAGCCAGAATGTGAAGAGAAGAGCATGGACCTGGGACCAAGGACAGTGTGTTGAGCACTAAGAGGCCAGCTCTCCCTGACCACTGTGATCCAGAATGAAACTCCAAGGAGTCAGAGAAATTCAAATTTGAACCCAGCCACTAGATTATCAATAAAAACATGTTTATCACAGAAGGAGAGTAGAGCATATTTTACATTTTATCGAAAGAATGTTCAAGCTTGAACCCTAACTTTTAAGTATTTCAGCATATGGCTTGTGCACCTCCAACTGGATGCTTACACGGGGTCCACATGTGTTAGAGGCGAGCCTGGGGGACATTTCTTTGCCCTGCTTCCCTATGGCATGTTTTCTTATTTGAAATCAGCAGCCATGGAAGCTTTCCAAGACTGTTCAAATGCAATGAGAATGTGGTCCATCAAAAATGCTGTCTGGTTTTATTGCACACAAGAGGTTGTTAGCTCTGGCAGCCTAACCAGATTCGTCTCTGTTCTCGTTGTCCCTTCAGGCTCCGCAGCCAAATCCTAATGGGGTAATGAGTCTGCGCCTCTGAGATTTGAGAGAGAGGCCGAGGGAAGTATAATCAAGCAAATCACCAAGTGTTGAGCTAAAAGACAGAAGGCCTCTGCTTCTTGGACTTCATTTCCAATTCACTTCATTTGGGTTTGTTTTTTTGTTTTGGTTTGGTTGTTGGCAGTAGGAAAAAAAAAAAAATGGAATGGTCTCTGCTTTTCCTCTTAGAAAACCTGGAACATAACTACCCTGGTTCACGGGCATTCTGTAAGAAATATCGCAAAGAACAGGGACTGTTTATAGCCTACATGTGAAAATGCATAAGAAATCATCCTTCCCCCTCCCCCCATTTGTTAATCTGGCAGGATTTCCTAGAGCTTTAGAAAGGAAATGTGGCTGTGTTTTAAGAGAAGCTACAATAGGAAAGTTGGGGGAATTGGGCAGAGAAGGCCAAGGGCAGAATTCAATTCACACTTTATAAATCTGGCACCAGTGTGTGTGAACTGCTTCATGAACTGGCCTGTGTTGGGCAAGGAAGAAACCTGAAGAAAACAGAGTTATTCTCAAGCAGTCAGTGCTGCCAGTGAATTAACCATGAACCAGCAGGGGTAGGAAACTCTGGAATCCAGGAAAATTCTGCAGAGACCACTGACAGAGTCTCTGCAGTTGCCAAAGCAGCTCATGGATATTGCACACCAAAGGGGTGGTTTGGCCCTAGGAGGAAATAGAAGTCCCTAAGCCCAGGCCTCTGTGGAACATGGCACAGGCCACAGGATAGCGGGGCTTCTCTGGGGCTACGGTGGCCCTGTGATGCTGCTGATATTTTGGAGAGAGAGGCAGGCAGGCAGGCAGGGAGGAAGGAGGCAGTGTGGGAAGTAGCCCTCACAGATGCTAGCATAAAAGAGCCTGTTTACTTGGTGATTAGCAGAGTGAAATACAAGGCTCAGGTTTCATCCGCTGAGGGAAGAATGGTTATTTTCCCCTCTGTGTGGCCTTGGTCAGGCACTGGGAATGTGCTGCGCTAATCAGCTTCCTCTCAAGAAAGTGGGATTCCAGATTCAGATGGGGTTATCTCCCTGGTGCCATGATGTGTGAGGACTGGGGGCTTGTCTGGGCTTCTGAGTTTATGTAACGAGTAAGGGGCTGAGTCACAGAGGAGTTACCTGTCAACCAGGCTCCCCTCAGGGTCTGTGTTTACCGTATCTATCACTACAGGAAGGTCACCAACACTGCCTCGCAATGCCACTGGAGTGGGATGGACTACCGTAGAGCTTCTTGGGGCACAGGGAAGGAATAATCAGTCCTCTCTCTTTGCCACACGTGGACCTACCCATCCGTAGCACCCTAATTGCACATACAGTGGAAAGGTTACTCTCTGTGCCTCGAAGCCTGGAATCACTGGACTACTGAATTATTCTACCATTTCCCCCAGAGAAGTCTGAACCAAGAAGCAGTTCATATAGTGGAAAGGATACAAACTGTGAACACAAAGAGCCCTTGGTTTGACTGCTTGCTCTTCTACTGTCTAACTGTGTGACCTTGGATAAATTATTTAAGCCTCCCACATCTCAATTTCCTAACATGTAAAATAGTGATAATAATAGCTACATCATAGAATGATTAGGCTGATTAAATTAAATAACTCCTTATAGGCACTCAGTATGAGGAAGTTATTAACAGGAAATGTGCTTTTCAGAGGATCCAGTCCCTTCCACCCTTCCTCCCCTTCACAAGGCTTGGACCTCAGGAGGAGCATCATGGCAATTCCGCTCGGAGCTACAATGCTGACTTCTGCTCTCCAAACGGTAACTCTAGATGCTCCCGCTGCAAATATTACTGTTTGGACAGAACTTTCAGAGAAAGTGATTTCAGAAAACAATCTAAGGGGCCCCTTCCCTTCTCCTCCATGCTATTCCACCCCACCTCCACAAGTGACGACAATGTGTTAGAAAGCTGAGTTGGGGAAATAAAGTCTGGGGAAAGGATGAGGGATGTGATTCCTCTGGGAAGTAGTGATGGGTAAAGGCAGTTGAGGGCCATGACCTTGAAAAGACATTAGAGTCTGTTTAGGGACATCCTCGGAGAAGGCAATGGCACCCCACTCCAGCACTCTTGCCTGGAAAATCCCATGGACAGAGGAGCCTAGTGGGCTGCAGTCCATGGGGTCACTAAGAATCGGACAAGACTCAGTGACTTCACTTTCACTTTTCACTTTCATGCATTGGAGAAGGAAATGGCAACCCACTCCAGTGTTCTTGCCTGGAGCATCCCAGGGATGGGGGAGCCTCGTGGGCTGCCGTCTATGGGGTCACACAGAGTCGGACATGACTGAAGCAACTTAGCAGCAGCAGCAGGGAGATCCTACATGGCATGGCTCATAGTTTCATTGAGTTAGACAAGGCTGTGGGTCCATGGGATCAGTTTGGTTAGTTTTCTGGGATTGTGGTTTTCATTCTGTCTGCCCTCTGATGGATAAGGATAAGAGGTTTATGGAAGCTTCCTGATGGGAGAGACTGACTGAGGGGAAAACTGGGTCTTGTTCTGATGGGCGGGGCCATGCTCAGTAAATCTTTAAAACAATTTTCTGTTGATGGGCAGGGCTGTGTTTCCTCCCTGTTGTTTGACCTGAGACCAAACTATGGTGGAGGTAATGAAGATAGTGGTGAACTCCTTCAATAGGTCCCCTGCACGCACTGCTGCACTCAGTGCCCCGACCCTGCAGCAGGCCACCCCAGATCCATGCCTCCACTGGAGACTCCTCAACACTCACAGGCAAGTCTGGGTCAGTCTCTTGTGGGGTCACTGCTCCTTTCTCCTGGGTCCTAGGGCTCACAAGGTTCTGTTTGTACCCTCCAAGAGTCTGTTTCCCCAGTCCAGTGTAAGTTCTGATGGCTCTGTGGTGGGGTTAACGGCGACCTCCAAGAGGGCTTATGCCATAACCAGGTCTACTGCACCCAGAGCCTCCGTCCCCGCAAAAGGCCACTGCTGACCTGTCCCTCCGCAGGAGACACTCAAACACAGTTCTGGCTTAGTCTCTGTGGGGTCTCTGGGTCCTGGTGCACCCAAGGTTCCTCTGAGCATCTCTGGTGGGTATGGGGTTTAATTCTAAACAGGATTTCACCCCTCCTACCATCTTGCTGGGGACTCTCTTTTGCCTTCAGATGTGGACTACCTTTTTTTGGTGGGATCCAGCATTCTCCTGTCAACAGTTGTTCAGCAGTGAGTTGTAATTTTGGAGTTCTTGCAGGAGAAGATATGTGCATGTCCTTCTACTCCACCATCTTGAATTAATATATGGTTCCAAATCAGGAAAGGATTATGTCAAGGCTATATATTGTCACCCTGCTTATTTAACTTATAGGCAGAGTACATCATGCAAAATGCCAGGTTGGATGAAGCACAAGCTAGAATCAAGATTGCTGGGGGAAATATCAAAAACCTCAGATATGCAGATGACACCGCCCTTATGGCAGAAAGCAAAGAACAACAGAGCCTCTTGATGAAAATGAAAGAGGAGAGTGAAAAAGTTGGCTTAAAGCTCAACTTTCAGAAAACTAAGATCATGGCATCCGGTCCCATCACTTCATGACAAATAGATGGGGAAACAGTGGAAACAGTGACAGACTTTATTTTTGGGGGCTCCAAAATCACTGCAGATGGGGACTGCAGCCATAAAATTAAAAGACGCTTACTCCTTGGAAGGAAAGCTATGACCAACCTAGACAGCATATTAAAAAGCAGAGACATTACTTTGCCAATAAAGGTCCATTTAGTCAAGGCTATGCTTTTCCAGTAGTCATGTACGGATGTGAGAGTTGGACTATAAAGAAAGCTGAGTGCAGAAGAATTGATGCTTTTGAACTGTGGTGTTGGAGAAGACTCTTGAGAGTTCCTTGGACTGTAAGAAGATCGAACCAGTTCATCCAAAGGAAATCAGTCCTGAATATTCATTGGAAGGACTGATGCTAAAGCTGAAACTCCAATACTTTGGCCACCTGATGCAAAGAACTGACTGATTGGAAGAAAGATGCTGGGAAAGATTGAAGGCAGGAGGAGAAGGGGACAACAGAGGATGAGGTGGTTGGATGGCATCACCAACTCGATGGACATGAGTTGTAAGCTCCAGGTGATGGACAGGGAAGCCTGGGATGCTGCAGTCCATGGGGTTGCAAAGAGTTGGACACGACTGAGTGACTGAACTGAACCAAACTGAGGGAGACCCTTCATTTTATTACCAAATTGGTTGATCTGGATCCATGCTGGAGACTTAGCCTGGGCTGAGATGTGCACTGATCCCATTCTCATTGCCTTTGAGAGGAAAAAAGAAAAGGAAATGTTCCTTACTAGGGTAAAACTCTTATAGTTGAGTATCTTGGAGAAATTGCATGGTGGTTTTCAACTGAAGATCACAGAGAGCTGAGTTCTGACATTAAAAATTGTTCAGCACGGTGCTCTTTATGGGAATGCTTTATTACCTAAATATTAAACACTTCACTATGCCATCAACAAATTGAAGCCTTGAAAAAGTGCAGAAGAAAGACTTTCCTGGTGGTCCAGAGGCTGACTCCAGGCTCCCAAAGCAGGGGGCCTGAGTTCAAGCCCTGGTCAGGGGACTAAGCTTCCCACATGCTGCAACTAAAGATCTCTCTTGCCAAAACTATAACCCGGAGCAGCCAAATAAATAAAAACAGGTTAAAAAAAAAAAAAAGAAACAGAAAAACCACAGATGAAAGGAGGAAAAAAATGCAGAAAAAGAAAAGCTTTACTTAATATTTTTTAGCAGAATGTTCTTATTGAGCAGTGAAAGGTAACTGGTAAGAAATAGGTTTGTATATAACATTTAATAAAAGACAATTCGTTTCTCTGAATTCTCACTATGATGAGTATTGGGCTAATATTTTTAAAATATCAATTTGGTATTAAATTGCACATTATCCCAAGTTGCCATCATGTCCAGCCCCTCATGGTATTATCTCAAAAACAATTTTTGTTTTTTTAGAATAAATAACTGAAGATCTATTGAAGTTGTTCACAGTCTAAGTAAAGAAGAACCAGCATTCTAGAGACAGTCAAATGGATATTTCCCCTGGGAAGTACCTACTGATGAAAAACAATAGGCTGAGGAGCTGAATGCATTCCAGTTTTCCTGTGGTCTTAATTACTAAATCTGTTTGATTATGTGGTTAATCAAATTGACTGTGAATTAGCTTAAATGGCTAGGAGAGGGAAAAGCACATTGATCCTGTTTTCTAAATGGTAGTTTATGTCAAATAAACACCGGCCTTTCCTAAATATCTCTAGGGAATGAGGTTTATTATTGTTTTTTGATTAATTTTTTCCAATGATTAAATGCCTTAAAATCCAAATATTATTTTGCAGACCTAACCCAAACTTTCTTGGTGTAAACAAAATGATCTTTGTTCAAGATTATTTTCGAACTATGGATGTCCTCCTCTCAGCTTCATTTTACACTCTGGAAAAATTACCCATCTCATTCAGAATAAAATTCAAACTCCTTAATGTTGCCCTAAAGACCCATTCATAATCTATATTCTTATCTTTTTCACCTCTCTGATCACATCTCTTCCCACTCTCTGCCTTTGTCTGCTTCTTATAGGCACACTGACTGCAGAGCGTTGAAAACACTAGAGACTCCTGTCCCATGGCCCTTGCATCTGCTGTTTATTCTGTCTAGAGCCACTGTTCCCAGATATCTACCTAGCATGTTCCCTCATATCATTCAGGTTTCAGCTAAATGCCCCTTGGCTAAAGAGGCTTTCCCTTATAGCTCTATGTAGAACAGCTACTCAACAATTTAACAATTCCATAAGTATCTCCATATACCCTGGATTTTACAACATTCTTCTCCTAAAAAAAAAAAATATATATATATATATATATATGTAAATATATATGTATATATCGTATGTCTTCACTATTGATGATAAAGTTTATGAGATCAGGTCCTCGTTTTCACTCACTAGTATATCCCCTCCACCTTTTATGGAGTACTGAATGTCTCTATGTGACAGACCCTTGAGACATGTAGCAAAATGAAAAGTGCCCTTAAAAGATGTGGGACCAGTCTTTCCCAGAATGAGGAGGGTAGGATGTCAAGAGATTATGAACTTTGTGAGCCTTTCTATCCCTTTTGTTCTCCAATAAAGCAAAGATAACAGCATAAACAAGCTTCTTCCAAACTCCTTTCAACTTTTTCTGAATATGCAATGGTCCTCTTGTGACTGCTTTCACAATTCTTAACGGTCTTATCTTTACAGACTAGTTTCTCTCAGTCATAAAGCATTTTTAACAGGTTGAATTTTCTCTTAAACAAAAGGTTAATTTTATGGTTGTAAAAAGGCACGACATGTTTTGGGAATTAATTGTTTTTGACTCTTGCATATAACTTGAAGTCATGGGTTTCAGCAAGACTAATTACAGACAAACTCAAGCAATTTTAGGGGCTCAAATGTGGTTAGGCTCAGGAAAAATTCTAGGAGATATTTATCTGATGGGGCTTCCGTGGTGGCTCAGGTGGTAAAGAATCCTCCTGCCAATGCAGGAGATGTAAGAGACATGGGTTTGATCTTTGGGCCAGGAAGATACCCTGGAGTAGGAAATGGCAACATGCTCCAGTATTCTTGCCTAAGAAATCCCTTGGATAGAGGAGCCTGGCGAGCTACAGTCCATGGGGACACAAAAGAGTCTAACATGACTGAGTGACTGAACAGTAACAACAATTTATCTGATACCTGTCTGTGTGTTTGGGTCAAACGCCCACTATGAATGAAAGCTCCATGCGGAGGGCAGCACACTAATCTTATTCATTCGTGCGGTAGCCACCCAGTACCTCTACCTCGCAGAGGCCAGGGAGTAGTGAACTGCTAGTGAACAGTTGATTCTGTGTCAGCCTCAATGTATTCAGTGCTCTGCCTTCCTCCCGACGTTCTTGGATATTTTGTTTTAGGCTTGTTTGTGTCTTTGCCTCATACTCCTATAGAAAGATATTGTCTTTCTAGATAAAATTTGAAATGCTATTTTCCCAAGAAGCCCTTTGATTGTGAGCACTCCTGGGTCATCATACTTCTCAGTATCTCTACTTCTCTTCCCACCAAAGGAAACACCTGCAGACTTTGAAACAGACAATGAAGCTAACTACTTTGTTTATCCATACAAAGCATTTGGGCTTAGTTGGAGACTTTGGCCATTATTTAGGACAGTTCCTATGTTGTCAAACATGTTTAGCCATCCCCAAAGGGAGCCTTATTACACTGCTTCCTACACAGCAAGGAGAGAGAGAGGAGGGGTGGTGAGTTATGTATGGGAAATAGGAGAAAGGCCTTTCTCTTACCTCTGGGGATTGTCGATGGTTGATATGGAAGATTACACCGGAACAAAGATTGCATTGCTGGTTTGTGTAGTTTCTGCTCTACTTGTACTACATTATTATAGACTAGTTCTATTGTCTTGGTGGACAATAGAGGGTTTTATTTCAACATTATGTACAGAATGCCTGTATGGCCTCTTTCTTCCCTCCCCCAGATGCAGGAAGATATTTAGTATCAGATTTCTGAAGGAGCCATGTCAAAATGAGGAGGTATAAACATTTCCTTTTTTTTTTCTTCTTCCCCCATGTCAGCTTTCAAAGTCCAGTAATTCTGTCATTTGGGATAAAAGTCATAGCACAGTAGAATACAAGCTTAATGGGCAACTCTGTACAAATAAAAATGAACAATAAAACAAAACCTTTAAAGGATGAGATCTATTTCAAACAGTGAAGGATAGATCTTTAAGTAGTTTAAGGAAAAGATAGTTTAAGCATAAATACTCAGAAAATTCCACTTTTGGGTAAAATCTCTCCTTTTCCTTCTCTCTCCCTGTTCCTACTTCATCATATACATATGCAAAATCAGAAGTTTTATATACCCAGATAGATACACAAATACACAATGTATAACTAGTGTATTTCTATAGTAATTGGTTCATTTAAATCATTGCTTCCTAGTGTAATTTACTGGGATGTATATTCAGTAATGCTTTCAAAATTTGCATTCAACTACAGCTTATGTTCTATCTGATTTCATGACTGTCTCCTCCCATTGATGAGTCAAGGATAATCCCTACGTAGCCTAGTCCCATATAGGCAGCTAGTCGACTGGAACCTACTCAGTGCAATGTCAAGTATTAACAAGACTTTTTTTGGTGTGTAAATTTGACTAAGAAGATAAAAATTATTCCAGAGGATTGAAGACAACAATCCAATGTCATTGTCCTAAACATCCTAAATTATTCATGCCAGCTTCAGCAATTAAGGACAGTTCCTTGTTAGAAGACAGATCCCAGTGCTCCATATATGCTGCTGCTGCTAAGTCGCTTCAGTCTTGTCCGACTCTGTGTGATCCCATAGACGTCAACCCACCAGGCTCTCCTGCCCCTGGGATTCTTCAGGCAAGAACGCTGGAGTGGGTTGCCATTTCCTTCTCCAATGCATGAAAGTGAAAAAGTGAAAGTGAAGTCGCTCAGTTGTGTCCGACTCTTCGCGACCCCATGGACTGCAGCCTACCAGGCTCCTCCATCCATGGGATTTTCCAGGCAAGAGTACTGAAGGGGGGTGCCATTGCCTTCCACGGTCCTCCATATATACTTAACCTTAATTATCCCCCATTAGACATTTCATCAAAAATTTGACCTGCTCAAATTATTTCACTATTAACTAACTGCCACTTAAAGCCATCCTAATGTGTCTCATGCTAAAGAAAATTGGTTTAGCGGGAATATTGCCTTTGTGCCTCCCTGTATACTTAAAATTTCTGTGCTGTAGTTTCTCTATCTTCAAACAGAAATGCTTCATCAGTCTCAGAGTGATGGGGGAAGGTTGAACAGGGAATGTGCATAATGCGCCCGTGCTCTTGCAGAGTGTGGGGAGTGGAAGGTTGCAAAAGGAAGCATATTGCACTTAAGATGATAATCACTACCTATCATTTGATTAATGTTTTTTAAATCACTGACTGAATTCGTTTCATAAGTAAATCATGGGCAAAATAAGTTGTACATTTTTTGAAGTCTTAGGAAAAACATAACTGATTTTATTGCTTTACTAATCAACACAAACTCAATTCCCCAGGGAAATAAAATAAGTCTCACATTCCGTATCTTCTCCTTTTATTCATATTGCTACTACCTCCTTTCCAACTCTTATCACATCACACCTTGAGTGTTGCAATAATTTCCCAACTGATCTTCTTCCCTCCTGTGGTTCATCCTGCAAACTGCCCTTAATCATCCTCTTAAAGCACAGAGAAGTCACCAAGCTCCTACTTAAAATCTCACTCTCTCTTCACTGCCTAGAATTTAGACCAAACCACTTAGCCTTAATATTTGGCTCCCAACTATTCTTCCAGTTTCCAGCTCTATTACTCAAGGTTGAGCTCTAAATGCAACTTTTTAAAGACTCTTTTCTGATCACAGAATGCCCTTCTAGTGCCCATATTGTTACTTATGCTGTGGCTTCTTAGCCCAGCACTTAGCCCAGACTACCAAAAGGAAGTCTACACACTTTAGCTTGAAATGTTATTTCCGCTACAGCCAGAATACCTTCTATATCATATTTCTGGAGCATACAGTCTTCATCATGTATTCATATAGCCCTTCATCACTGCCAGGAATACTACCTGTGTAAGTATTAACCCTCCCACCAGACTGCAACCCAGAGGAGGGCAGAAGTCATATCTTGCATGGCACAATATCTGGAACAATGTCATGTTGAAAGAGAATGATGTTACTGATTGGATGCTCGCTGAGTAACTGAATTAATAATATCAATAAAAATAGAGATTTAAGGAAAAAAACAAGAAGGACCATAATTTTTTTTAAAAGAATGGAAAATCATTCTGTCATTAAGATAACTAACACAGACTGTGAACAAATCATGCTATAAGCCATTTCTTATAAAAATTCCAAGGGGAAAATGATACCAGGAGCAAATCCTCATATGTATCCTACTTGCATTAGGAATAAAATATTCTCAACCTAATACCATAGTTTTTGCCAGTCAGGGCAAATGAATCTTTACCATTAATGGATGCTCCAGTATTTCAGAAATGGACTGGTCATTTGCATCATTAAATGATGCTTGTAGTTAAAGCATAAATGAACCCACGGTCAATTCACAATGATGATTCAGTCTACAAGACAGTGCATGTCTAGATAATGCATTTCATTAATACTGTGCAGAAATACTGAGCTGGATGTCTGAAAGTGTTTGCAAAGATAATGTTTTCACTAGTTCTTAAATAACTTGAGGCAAGGGAAACCATAAAAGCTAATAAATAAGCGACTGAAAGGTGGAAGGGAAATAATATCACAGACATTAGAAGGATTTTGAGTGATCTAATGAAATACTCTACCCTATATTTTTCTAAAATTGTTCTATGGGAAACGATTCACCAGAACGTATTTATATCATAAGACTTTTCCCCTCACACAATAAAAAGTAATTACTATACAATTAGATTGGTAGCTGTATGCCAGTTTAAGGAAGTAACTTAAATATGACATGCATACATTGTTCTTTTACATCAAAAATCTTGGCATTACATTACACTGATCTCAAATATTTCCTGTCTTTCAAGTATGAAATGATAAACACATTCTGGATCTGTGTTTGCTCTCTCATAAATGCTGTTTTCAGAAACATATAACATGGAACAACAGACTGGTTCCAAATAGGAAAAGGAGTACGTCAAGGCTGTATATTGTCACCCTGCTTGTTTAACTTATAGACAGAGTACATCATGAGAAACGCTGGGCTGGAAGAAGCACAAGCTGGAATCAAGACTGCCGGGAGAAATATCAATAACCTCAGATATGCAGATGACACCACCCTTATGGCAGAAAGTGAAGAGGAACTAAAAAGCCTCTTGATGAAAGTTAAAGAGGAGAGTGAAAATGTTGGCTTAAAGCTCAACATTCAGAAAACGAAGATCATGGCATCCAGTGCCATCAGTTCAGGGAAATAGATGGGGAAACAGTGAAAACAATGTCAGACTTTATTTTTCTGGGCTCCAAAATCTGCAGATGGTGACTGCAGCCATGAAATTAAAAGATGTTTACTCCTTGGAAGGAAAGTTATGACCAACCTAGACAGCATATTAAAAAGCAGAGACGTTACTTTTCCAACAAAGGTCCATCTAGTCAAGGCTATGGTTTTTCAGCAGTCATGTATGGATGTGAGAGTTGGACTATAAAGAAAGCTGAGTGCCAAAGAATTGATGCTTTTGAACTGTGGTGTTGGAGAAGACTCTTGAGAGTCCCTTGGCAAGGAGATCCAACCAGTCCATCCTAAAGGAGATCAGTCCTGGGTTTTCATTGGAAGGACTGATGTTGAAGCTGAAACTCCAGTCCTTTGGCCACCTCATGTGAAGAGCTGACTCATTTGAAAAGACCCTGATGCTGGGAAAGATTGAGGGCAGGAGGAGAAGGGAACAAAGGAGGATGAGATGGTTGGATGGCATCACCGACACAATGGACATGGGTTTGGGTGGACTCCGGGAGTAGGTAATGGACAGAGAGGCCTGGCGTGATGCAGTTCATGGGGTCACAAAGAGTCGGACACAACTGAGCAACTGAACTGAACTGAAAACATGCCTTCATAGCCCAAGAAATGAAAATATTTTATAGGAGAAGGCTGTTTTCTACCTAAATGTTTCAGATCATTTACACTGGGGAGTTCTGCTGACCACCTGTCTATTGGCTTCACTGACTTTGATGACTTAGATGTAGAAGTAAACGAGAAGCTGTCTGAGCTGTTTGATTTTAAGGATTAATGCCAAAATTCCACCAAGGAAGCTTTCTGTCTGTCTTTCAAGTCTTTCCTCCTTTTACAATTTCAACTAACCCTCCCCTCCAAAAAGCAAACTTCCAAAGCTCTTATCAATTATTTGCAGATGGGTGCTAGTGGAGAATCTGAGAACATAAGGCCTTGGAAAAGGAACAGGAGAGATGAGCAAGAGCCCTGAAGGTGGGGAAGGTTAAATGGATGCATGTAATTGAGGAGAGTAGGGTATATAGAGGATTATCATATAGAGAGCAAGACACTAATTTGAACCTTCTGACTTCTCATTGGAGGTTAGGGTCATTCTTGGATACAAGATCATGACCAAATGTATCATTTGAAAGTGGATGGAACTTCTGCCAAGAGGTGGTCACCTTAGGCTTTAAAGATAACACTCTTCCCGATAAAATCCTAGTTGTAGACAGGAAGTCTTCCCTAGTGGCTTAGTGGTAAAAAATCCACCTGCAATGCAGGAAATGCAGGTTTGATCCCAGGGTCAGAAAGATCTTCTGGAGAAGGTAATGGCAACCCACTCCAGTATTCTTTGTCTGACAAATCCCAAAGACAGAGGAGCCTGGTGTACAGTTCATGGGGTCACAAAGAGTTGGACATGACTTAGCAGCTAAACAACAACAACAAAAGACAGCAAACTAAACTGTAGAAATACACTGAAGGAAGCACTGAAAAATTATTGGGAAGACCATGTAATTTATCATTCAAATGAGGATACAAAAAGGCCACCATTTCTAATTCTATCAGGATGACAGGCAAGCTATAACATATGATTATCCTACTTACAACTCCATTTTTGCCCATGAGGGACTATTAATATCTTTCTGGTATTTTGGATAACTAATTTTCATCTTTAATTGTCCTTGAAAATTGAATGATTGATTCCACAGCCACTATTGTCCTCAAACAGCATTTGCTTTCTAATTTCTGATCTAGTTTGCAACAATGTATTAGATGCTCAGTTAACAAACCCTTGGATGACAGGGGACCTTGGGATTAAGTGTGGCATGATTGCAAACAGTTAGATGCTTTTCCAATAAGAAGTCAATTCTTTCACACAGGATGGAGACTGCTCCTGGATGACTCTGAGACAGTAGGGATCTGGAAAGTAGACTGAAATCTTACAAGGGAAAAGGAAACCTTTTTAAGCATTGAAGGAAAATTCTGAGTAAGAGAGAATGAGGAAAAGTTTTTAACATCTTTGTTATGAAGGGAGTGGATGGTTCATTTATTTTACAAAGATACTCTATAGTTTTATTCCATGTTTCCACAAATGATATTGGATTGATTCTCCAATGCGAAGCTATGGCTCCCCTTCCCCTTCCCCGCCTTGAAAGTCAAGTCTTTGTATGACTATCATCCTCAAGTTAAAACCTACATGGCTCATGGGTAGGATCAGTCACTGGGAACAGACTCTGCATCATATGAAACAATTCTTTGGCCTGTTTTGATTTTGTTTTCTCCGCATAGGGAACAACCAAGATCACTGAGAAAGTTCTGAGGTTTAATCTCCTGAGCTAATTTTAACAACAACCAAAAAAGCAGTGCTGAGAATGGTGCATGGATTTCAATATAAAGACCTGAAAATGCTTTCAATTTTGTGCTATGGTTTTTGTCAAAAAAAAAAAAAAGCAGAGGTTGCGTTTCAATGCAATCACATGCACAAACCAGGCCATGATTTTCCTAAATTGCACTTACTAAATGGAATTTACCAAAGCACAGACCCATTTATTCCCCCCTGTGGGGCATACTATTTTAGTTCTCCAATGAAACTCAATTCTGTGCAGTTCAAGATTGAGCTAAAGCTATAATAAATCCACATTTAAATACCTCCATGTATTTATCAGGAGATTTTAAATTATTAGTTTCTATATACTCTGTTTTAACAGACCAGGATATATATGGCCCTGGAAGTTAATCCCTTAGCTTTTTCACCTACTTATTCTCTGTTTATCAATTCACTTTGGTTGGAGACTTATTTATTACAATGCTATTGGCTGAGTAAAACATAAAATGGATAGATTTGTCGACAGTTTAGAACATAGAAAAGACTAACCACAACTTTCTCACATTTCTGCATCTCTCCCACCACCAGAATGTCAGTTTTGGTTGGGTTTTCTAAATGTGTTTTTCAGAAACTCTGAGTAAACTTAATTTTGAAATCTTTAAAATGCCAGCAGCAAGTGTTACCCTGTGCACTGGCCTTTAGCAGAGCAGCCTGAGTTGTCATGGTGAAATGGGTCAGCGCTGTTTGCCAGGCAACCCCGTGAAACTGCGAGCAGGTTGCTGGCCTAGTGGTGGCCACGCAGGCCAAAGCAGTCCCCGATCTATAGCTGAATCCAGGTCACCAGGATTCTTTGATGTTGCAGTTGTGGATGTGGGACCTCCATCTCCAGCAGGGTTCACAGAGCTCTCCTGCATGCCGGGCCTACCCTGCGGCCGTAATCATTGTCATTCTGCTGGGTCCCCTCCTTCTGCTGGCCATGTGTTATGCTCCACATTTAATTGAAAGTTCTTAGCCACAGGAGCCAGAAAACATTCTCTGTGCATGTGTGTGTGTGCGTGTGTGTGAGAGAGAGAGACGACAGAGACAGAGATCTTCCTCTGGAGCTTGCATGCTGAAATTGCCCCCATTTAAATGCATATTTCTGCAGAGTGAGCTAAATATTAATATCACATTTCTCTCTTAATGTAAACACCAGCAGCAAGATTTGGCAGCTCATAAAAAGAGGAAGAACTTGGGCTTTTCTCCATACACAGCATGCGCTTTTTTTTCCCCTGGGTACCATTTAAGTTAACACCATGTCTACAGCGTGTCTGAAATAGCAGGAATTCAGTGAGATTGGAGGGGAGCTGAGAGAGCAGAGGCCTCAGCATCTCTGCACCCTTGACAGTTCATCAGAGCGCCTGTTGCTAGGAAAACTCTAAATTGTTCTTCCATGTTGGAGCTGTAAATTATACATTTGTGCCTATTTATTTGACATTCCCTTTGAAATATTCATTACCCTTTTCTGTTCTATTTAAAAGCAATGATCTGCCTTTTGAATACAGACAAGCAATCTTCCCCAGCATTTATGTTTTAATGATTGCTTTTTTCTTTAGATGAGTTTCCCATTTTTGATCATTTTTTAAATTGAAGAGCAAGCATTTTTTAAATTGTTTGTCCAAATATGAATTAGGATTTCCAAATTGCCATGTGAACTGCCAAATGCACCCACCTGCGCATACATATATGCACACCCACACACACCTAGTATGTCACTTGCTACCACCTAACCTGCCCTGTATAAAAATCTTAAAACAAAGAGCATTTTCTCAATTTAACTAAGGAGGAAGTAAATAGTATATATGCAAGCCAGAAAGATTTATAGTTATCCATCTCTTTTTAAAAAAATAAGTAAATAAATGAATGAATAGCTAAAGGAGATATGAAGCCCCAAATATCAAGCCACTGGAAAAGAAGGAGGCAATACCTGATGGGATGCAGGCCATGTAGAAGGATTAACCTTGACAAGAAAACATAACACTATGAAAGCAGAGAACACGAGGCCCTGAATTTTGTCCCCGCCCCCTCCAAATGTGTATGCTGAAGCCTTAACCCCTAGGACCTCAGAATGTGGCTGTCTTTGGAGAAAGGGCCTTTAATAAGGCAATCAAGGTTAAATGAGGTCATACGAGTGGACCCTAATTCAATCGGACAAGTGACCTTGTAAGAAGAGGGAGAGCCACTAGGTTTGTGTCGAGAGAAAAGACCCTGTGAGAACCGAGGACACAGTGAGCAGATGACGATCTGCACGCCAAGGGAGGGCCTTAGGGGAGCTAAACCTGCCAGTATCTTGATCCTGAGCTTCTAGGGCCTAAAACTGTAAGAAAATCAATTTCTGTTGTTTAAGTCACCTAGTCTACGTTATCTTGTCATGGCAGCCCTAGCTTTCTCATGGTTACAAATGCAAATAAGTTTGGAAGGTGATGGACAGAAGCCAAGCAAAATTCTGCTTTACTTTGGCATCCAAGTAATGAAAACAGCTATCATTTCATCAGTGTTTGCTTTGTATCAGGCAGCGTGCTAAGCACTTTCATGACCTGTTTCCCTGAATCCTCACTATAACACAGGGAGATAAATACTATCATTGCCGTTACTTCACAGATGAGAAAGTATGTGTGTGTGTACACCCATGCCCATAGGAGATGAATAAACTAAAGATATTCAGAACCTCAAAGACAGTTACTGGTGGCCATTAAGATGTAGGTAGTCTCCTCCAACCCTGTGCTTAACCACCACACGATAGACACATCTCCTACCACATGCGCCTCCTCAGGTTCTTCAAGCAGAGAACACATACTCCCAATCCCCTCACATTCCATATCAGGAGATACATCTTCCCTGTTTTCTTCCAATTCAAAGCCCAAGTGAGATTCCAGCTACCAGCAGAATCCCCTTCATGCTCTCAACTCCGTCTGTATCCTGGAGCATAATATTCTATGTATCCTAAAGCACTACCTATATATTGCTGGGAATTATCTGCCCAGGATATGTCTTGTGCCCATATCTAGAGAAAAGGCTTTTGGAGGTTAGTGGCTATATCATGGACGTCCTACCCAGCATTTACTACCAGTCTAATACATTGAGAGACTTAAGAAACATTATTTGACTGCAACTTCCAAAGATAAATTTCAGTACAGACACTGTAAATAAACTGAAATCTATGCAAACACCTCAATAATAATCTGGGATGTGTGATTCCAGCCGTGTTAAAGAGTTTGGACTGCCTTAACCCTTTGAGACTCTAAATGGATGTGGTGCCCAGGGATGGTGGTACAAAGAAAAGTAGGGAGCAAACCAAGTGGCCCTCAGCTGAGCTCTAAACTGCCTTGCATCCCCTATTCAAGTATCCCCATGCTACCCTTCCAACACTCAGCTTCTCAGTTAGACAACTTGCTCTGTAGACAAGGCAAAGTTTTAACCATGGAAGAACCTTGAGCAAGTTGATCTCTTTGAACCTCAGTTTTCTTATTTGCAAAGGGATGATAATTATGCTTATTTATTCAGTGTATGTTAAGGCCCTGTTCTGTCACATCTTCCTGTACCAAATTTAGAAACAACAACAGCAACAATCAGTTGTCACTAGTAATTAAATTTCTCCGCCTAGACATTAAAAAAGGGCTCCATTTTAAAAGATTTGATATTTGACATTCTGCTAAAGCCTTGCTGTTTACAAAGGGTTTTTGTGAGCCTTAACATTTGATCCTTGAAAAAAGGTCTACAAAACATCAAAGCAAGAAAATGTACCATCTTAATTTTAGAGAAGAAAATAAAAATCAGTATAAGTCCCCTATAGAACTAGTTTTGTTGTTGTTTAGTTGCTAAACCATGTCTGACTCTTCGGGACCCCAAGGACTGTAGCCTGCCAGGCTCCTCTGTCCATGGGATTTTTCCAGGCAAGAATACTGGAATAAGTTGCCAGTTCCTTCTCCAGGGGATCTTCCCAACCCAGGGATTGAAGTTGCATCTTCTACAAATTCAATACCCCTGAGCCACCTGGGAAGCCCATATAGAAATAATTGGTCAACTCAAAAAAAAAAAAAAAATAAATAAATGTACTCAACTAGAAAGTCACATGCTCAGACTTAAGCCCAGAGAATTGGGATCTTTCTGGGGAAGAACAATGACTCCCCAGGTGGGCTCTGTGTAAGGTGACTGTTGTAAAAAACACAATGGAGCACACTTACTGCGCGCGTTCTCTGGACAATCAAGACAATGCTCGCTCCTTTTTCCTCCAGGCATCCTCAAGTTTTGTTCCCTTCTCGGGACATTATCAGTATAAAGGAGAAAGTTATCGCCTTCCCATTTCCAGTATATAGGAACACAGTGACATCTCTCCAACTCTCTTCCATCTAAGAGAGGCCTGGTAAAAGACTGAGAAGGACTGTGTGCATTGCACAGCTTGTTTAAATTATTTTACCTCGTGGTATCTCAATTTTTTGCTATAAAATTGAGTAAGTTTAATCATGTTTTGTGAGAAATAATTCATGAAAAATCTAGTGACATGGTTTATTAAGCTTGCAAATATATTCATCTCAAAATAATAAAGCTATTGTAAAGCAATTATCCTCCAATTAGAAATAAAAATTTAAAAAACGAAATTGAGAAACAAAAATGGGGGAAAATAAGATTTTAAAAGAATACCATGTACAGCGGGATCAAATGAAATAAAACAGAAATAAAAATTTAACAAAAGCTGTCCATGATCTTTATGCAGAAAGCAATAAGTATTGCCAGGGACATTTTTAAAGAATCAAATAATGGAAATATATGCCATGATCATGGATTGAAAAACTCAGTATTGTCTTACCAAATTTAAATCCCCAGAAAGTTTTTTTTTTTTTTTTTAAGAAAATGACAAGCTGGTTCTAAACATGTGTTTGGAAATGCAAAGGATCTAAGGAAAAAAATTATTTTGTAAAAGACAAACAGAATTGAAGAACTTACACTACTTAATTCTAAGACTCAGTATGAAGCTACAGCAATTAAAATGATGAAATAACACTGAGAGTTCAGAAATAAACCCAAACATACTTGATGGCCTTGTGGGTAGGCAAAGATATTTGTTAGGCCAGAAATAGCACTAGAAATAAAATAAAATAAATTAAATTGGATTTAATTAGAATTAAATCCTCCTGCTCTCCTTAAAAGAAAACATCAAGAAAGCAAAGAGGCAGACTGAGAAAAAAGTATTTGCTACACATATAACTACTAATGGAGTATATCCAGAATATGAAAAGCACTTTTCACCTCAATAAAAGACAAATAATGCTACTTATCATAAAGGTCAATAGGCTTTAATATATATGAATATCCAATATTCATATATATTCACAAAAATATATATGAATATCCAATAAGCACCTGAAAAGATGTTCAACCGTAGTCATTTGAGCAATGTAAATTAAAACCACTTTGTGACATTATTTCATATCCACTAGAGTGGCTAAAATCAAAGACTGGCGAGATGAAATACTGCCAAAGATGGGGAGCAAAAGGAACTCTCATACATTACTGCTAAGAGTGTTAAAATGATGCAACTACCTCGAAGAACAGTTTGGAAGTTTCTTACAAGGTTAAAAATACACTTACTATTTGACCCAGCAATTCCACTCTTTAAATATCTACTCAAGAGGAATGAAAACATATATGCACACAAAAGACTTGTACTCAGTGTTGTTCACAGTAGTCCAAACCAGGAGTCAACCTGATGTCCGCAGCAAGTGGATAAATTGTGGCACAGCCGTACAATGGAGTATCCTACTCAGTAAGGATGAATGACTGCTATACGTCACTGTAGGAATGAATCACACAGACAGTATGCTGAGTGAAAGGAGATGGCACAAAGTCGTGGTGTATGGTTACAGTCTATGAAATTATAGAACAACCAAAATAAATAGATAATAATAAAAATCAAATCAGTGGTTTTCTAAAGTGAGGAAGGGGAGACTTGAGCATGAAGGTAAAGGGGAACTTCCTGGAGAGGTGGAGGTGTTCTATACTTGGATCAGGATACAGTTCCACAGTGTCATCAACCTGTGTATTTAAAATATGTGAGCTTTATTTCATGTAAATTATACTTCCCAAAAGTTGAATTTTAACAGCAGAATTTAGCCAAACTTTCTTAAATATTATTTTTCTCTCACTTCATAAAAATATATGAAAACCTTTCTCCTCTGGAACAGAGATTGGTCTATACTAAGGGCTATAGAAATGACTGAACTCCCCCTGTCAAGTGTTTCTAACATGACTCTCTTCAGACCTGTGGTTCCAATTTTCTTAAAAACAGTGGATGATGAAAGAGGGTCCTATTTCTGAAACTAACAAAATGAGACAATAGCTCAACCTACAAACAAAAGAAGTTCAAAAAAATCTTATTGTCAAACAGTACAAACATACCCAAGAAGAGAGCATAGGATAATAAATCTTTACGTACAAGTTACCTCGAGTCAATGGTCATCCCTATATGGCCAATGCTCTCTATCTACATACTCCCCTTCCCCAGCCTTCCCTTGAACTATTTTAAAGCAAATCTTGGGCATCATATCATTCTATCTGAAAATACAAGAAGTTCTAAATGTGTGATTCACTTGCTTATGCTGTATTCTCTGCCTGAAATGCTTGCCCCTTCCTCCTGAATACGGCTGACCCTTCTCATCTGTCAGATGAGACCTTTTCAGAAAGGCCTTTTCTGACCTCCCTATCAAAATAGCTCACCTTCTACTTTGGCCCCATTTCTTTTTGTGATGGTAATTTTTCACAACCTGTGATGATTAGTTACTGTTTTTTGTCTGTCTTCTCAACTATATGCTCAATGCAACAGTACCAGTACAATGCTTGGAAGATGATTAATGAACAGTATGTTCACATTAATTGATTGTCTGAACAGATAGTCAGCTAAAGTCTTCAGAGGTCAATCATATTTCTTCTATATGCGGTGATGCCCTGGACAACCCACCAAACATGAGTTGGCACTGCTCGATTAGAATTTCCCAAACCATTCTCCAAAGGTATAAAATATGTGTCAAGTAGAACTAGTGGGTATGTTTTTATAAAAATCATGGAATGTTATAAGTGAAAACTGCTTGAGAAATAATCTACATTCATAGATTTGTTGGCTTTTAGATTGAAAAGATTGGAGAAGGCAATGGCACCCCACTCCAGTACTTCTGCCTGGAAAATCCCATGGACGGAGGAGCCTGGAGGGCTGCAGTCCATGGGGTCGCTGAGGGTCGGACACGACTGAGTGACTTCACTTTCACTTTTCACTTTCATGCATTGGAGAAGGAAATGGCAACCCACTCCAGTGTTCTTGCCTGGAGAATCCCAGGGATGGGGGAGCCTGGTGGGCTGCCGTCTATGGGGTCACACAGAGTCGGACACAACTGAAGTGACTTAGCAGCAGATTGAAAAGGTAACATTTCATTGAACATGGTTAAACTTCTTTCAGTTAACAGACCAAAAAAAATTACCTAATATTTCAGAATTTGTGATTTACAAAGGCCATAATTTGAGACTTTTGTCTAGAAATACAGTCCATTCCGAGGAGAATTTAATTCCATGAAATATTAGAAAAAATACTCAATTTTATACTATCTATACATAATATACTCAGAATCTATTTATTCAACAAATATTTATTGCCAATCTATTGTGCACCAGAAACTCTTCTGGGTAGTTGGGGCTATATCAGTGAAAATAATAACAAAGCTTATATTTTAGCCTATGTGTCAATACAGTAAAAGTACATCCTCATGAATTTACTATAGTATTGTTATAAAATAATACAGAACAAAATGCTTTCTATGATGTTCTCGGTAAAGGCAGAATTGACCATTTCCTTGTGAAATATTTAACATCAAAATCTCAATATCATTACTTAGCTTCTCCATTTTCTAAACTCAAAAGAATTACCCCTGCCAGAGAACCAGGTTGCGATTAGCTGTAACTCCAGCTTAAAAAGAGAATATTTTCCCCAGGAGTTCCCCTCTTATTGACTCACTAATGTGCAATCTGATTGCAGGATCTCTTCTTCAACAATACCAAAACTTTCATTACAACACTGGATGGGAGAAGAGATGTATTAAGATGTACCCTTGAATCCAGAAGTGCTCAACATATTTAATACACCTTAGAGTTTCAGGTGACCCAAAGTTGGGCATTCAACCAAGTCTAATCCATATAGAAAAGCATCCTCCATTTCACTTTCTCCAAAAAATTATGTCAAATATTTTGTCCATTTTCCTCATCATTCATTTACTCTTGTTAGAATACTAGTTTCAAGGTGTGATTTTGGAAGTATGGGCGCCACACTGATACTTTCTCCTGTGTTGGTCATGGAGTAAAGGACAACCTTAAAGTGTAAGGGCAGCAGTAAGAGAGGTGGGACCGGGCAGCAAGAAGGAAGATGTAACTCCCAGTAGGGGAGCAGATGCAAGAGTCTCCCCTATAATCTCAGGATGATAGCTCTGATCTCTGTCTCTTCAGTGTCTTCTCCCACCAACACAACATGCAAGACAGCATTCCTACTCCTCTGATAAAATGATCCTCATTCTCTGAATATTGACTTGGTTTTCCCATGGCATTTCTAGGAATTCTAGCCAGACTTGAGCTTTACCTGGAAACCACCAGCCTATGAGGTATCTAACTTGGATGACAAGGATATAATCACAGGAAAGTCAATCCAACAAAAGTGGATTTTTGAAACAATAGGATATTGACTCTACATTACGTTTCCCCTTCTAGAAAGGAAAATAACATGGGTTGCATTTTTGAAATTGTAAAATAATGCAAATTTCTTATTTTAACAGCTCAGATCTCAGTTGCCAAGTAACAAAACCCACAAGTTCTCTGTATTTTCCATGAGCTTTCAAAGTGTATGTTTCTGGCATACTTCAGGGCAAGGAGGAACTTGTTGCTAAATATATTGCATGTTCTTCCTACAAGATATTTGGGAATTTCTCAGAACAACCTAGGGGGTTGAAGGGGTGACTGAAAAGTCACTGCTGGCTTTTCCTCCCTGAGCTGTTGATTCTATTACTAATGAGAGACAAAGACTAATTGTTCCTCCCCTGATGAATGTTGCTTTCAGAAGCCAGAGGCACTTCTGAAAAAATGGAGCATTAACCCTGGTGAGTTCAGAAAGGGACATGGAGGAGAATAAATCTAGGAGCCTATCTTCCTTGTAGGTAGCTTTCTAACAATTCAAAACCTGTAAAAATTTTTGTCAGTTCAAACATTAGATGCCTGGCCCTGTGTCTTATCTTTTTGTTCCACACACATGGTGAAAATTAATATCTCCCTCTTCCAAATTCTTACAGACCTTATTTTCTATATAAGCCCCTGGTACTCATCATATGCTGCCTCCACTACTGATGTTATGATACAGGTGTTGCTTCCCTGATAAGATCACAAGATTCAGGGAGCAGATATAACTCGTACTTCTTGTGTATCATCCACTGCCATAGGAAAACTGCTCTATATGTAGGCTCTAAATGTATGTTAAGAGAATAAGCATTCCATATATGACTGAGTTAAGGGAACACAAGTAATATCTGCTGACAATATTTCCCACACTCCCTGTTTCCTTCCCTGAATCCCAAACAACCACACACACTCTCTCTCTCTGACCCCTTTCCCTCCTATAGATATTAAAGCAAAAGTATTTTTTCATTTTCATTAGTCCCAGTTCCTAACATTTCTTGACCTTTCCTGATTTCTTATATTAAAATGTATTAAGAACTGGGCCTGTGTTTAGTTTCATCTTGGTCTTCCTTTGAGTCATGATTCTGTAGAATCAGCACTCCTTGGCTTTCTTTCCTATCTCAGTCTCTTCTGTGGGTTCCTGCCTGGGGTTTATCTCTCAGTTGTGGGTACTCCTTGGCATTGTGCCTACTTGCTGATCTTAGAAATCACTCCAGGTAACATTTTCTATTACCAGCTACAAGCTGGTGACTGCCAGTTTATCTGCAGACCAGCTCTGTCCTCTGAGCACCGGACCTATGTAATCAAGTGCACTACTGGACATCTTCACAGGGCACCTCAAACCCTGTATGACCAAACCACATTCCTCAGCTTCCCTCTTCAACCTGCTCTTACTCCTGTTTCTGATCTCTGAAAATGGCATCAGCATCGAGCCAGTTCCCTAAACCAGACCTTGTGCCCTAGCTAACCACCAGTCTTTAATGGCTGTCATGCTTACTACCTTCGGGTCCTTAGGCTTCCCTCATAGCTCAGTTGGTAAAGAATCTGCAATGCAGAAGACCTGGGTTTGATTCCTGGGTTGGGAAGACCCCTGGAGAAGGAAATGGCAAGCCACTCCAGTTTTCTTGCCTAGAGAATCCCATGGACAGAGGAGCCTGGCAGGCTACTGTCCATGGTGTCACAAGAGTTGGACACGACTTAGTGTCTAAACAACCATCTGGTCCTTAGGCTCAATCAGGCAACAGCATCACTCACATCACACTGTGTTCAGTTGTTTCCAACTCTTTGTGACCCTTTGGACCATAGAACACCAGGCTCCTCTGGCCATGGGATTTTTCAGGCAAGAATACTGGAATGGGTTGCCATTTTCCTCCTCCAGGGGATCTTCCCAACCCAAGGATCAAACACACATCTCCCGTGTTTCCTGCATTGCAGGTGGATTCTTTATCTGCTGAGCCATCAGGGAAGCCCATCAGTCACACTAATGAAGTCCTGTTCTAACTGGTCTCTCCACAGATGTGTGGTTTTAAGTCTTTCAGGTCATTTGAAGCTGAAACCAGAGTGATCCTTCTAAAATATAAATTTGATCATCTCACCCTGTGCCTAAAAATCTTTCAATAAATTTCATTCTTGTAGACGCAGCAAAATTCCTTAGTTTGGCTTACAAATGCCTATGCTACCTCATGCCTGCCATGCCAGCCCCAACTCTAACCTTTCTATTCCACCTAAAGATCTTCGCTACCTCAAATGCTCCCTCTCATTTTCGAGTCTTGGCTTGTGCTCATTCCTCAGCCTGTCACACTGTCTTCTAAGTCTAGTCCCCAGTTTTTCCCCAACTCCTGTTTATCCTTCATTTTATCTCCTCCTTGTCCAAGAAGCCTTTCCCAGTCCCTCAGTACAGGTTATGTGCCCCTCCTTGGTATTCCCAGAGTCCATGTGCTCCCCCTTTATCTCATTTATCATATGGTGTTGTTCTTGGCTATTTTTTGTTTCAAATTTCACACCAGTCACTTCCAGGAGGGCAGAGATTCCATTTTGTTTGAAGCTTAATCCTCAGCACCAGGCCCAATGCCTGGCACATAGTTAGTGCTCAGATAGTATTTGCTGACGAGCATCTTGCATAATAACTCATATGAAATCACTTCCTCAATGCGAGGGAGATACACTGATGAGAAAATTATTTCTCATCTTGTATTTCAAGCCAGGAACAGCTTTTCCCACCCTTACTGGTGGTTTCAGTTGTCAAGAAGAGGCAACTTCCTTATTAAGTGAAGTAGAGGTAGGAACTATACAGAGGAGCTGGGTATGAATGGTTGTAGGGTCCGGTGAGAACAGATTCCGGTTCATCATGAGGTCTACCCAGAGCATGAGTCTAGAAACCTCTAATTTAATACCCTGAAGCTGCTGTTCCATTTGACTTTTTGACTGATCTGAGATAGAGCCAACAGTAAGAATATTCCAGACTTCTAGTACACTCTCGAAGGCTATAGATCAGTTTTTCTATGCTCATTAAATACATAATAATAATGGTCACTCATACTTGTCTGATTCTACATCAAAGGGAACCTGTTTCTTATTTGACTTTCAGACTACCTGGCACTCCTGTTAATTTCAAAGGGACTCTGGGTTTGACTCCTCTCCAAGTAGACACTGAGCAACCTAAGAAAAGTTGAAATATATTCAATGATTTAGTGATTAGTAACCACACATTGAAGTTAAAGACTGAGGTGTAAACAAATCCACATCTTGCCCTGAGGGGGTTAGGGAGAACGTCTTTAAGAAGGTGATTAAAACAAAGTTAATAAACAAACAAGCAAACTACTAAAGGTCTTGGCTGGCAGGGCCTGTAGAACATGTTGATTCCTTTCCAAGTGGAAAAAAAAGGGTCTGAATTAGATAATAACTCCACCAAGAGGCATTAAAAAAAAAAAAAAAAAGGCCACTTTAAGCAGAATGCCCTTGTCAGGAACATGGGGCCTAATTACTGTGTGCTGGGGACACTAGTTGGTCTAACTTTTCTCCCAAAGAGCAAGCTTGACCAACCTAGACAGCATATTAAAAGCAGAGACATTACTTTGCCAACAAAGGTCCATCTAATCACAGCTACAGTTTTTCCAGTAGTCATGTATGGGTGTGAGAGTTGGACTATAAAGAAAGCTGAGCGCTGAAGAATTGATGCTTTTGAACTGTGGTGTTGGAGAAGACTGTTGAGAGTCCTTTGGACTGCAAGGAGATCTAACTAGTCCATCCTAAAGGAAATCAGCCCTGAATATTCATTGGAAGGACTGATGTTGAAGCTGAAACTCCAATACTTTGGCCACCTGAGGCGAAGAACTGACTTATTGGAAAAGACCCTGATGCTTGGAAAGATTGAAGACAGGAGGAGAAGGGGACGACAGAGGATGAGATGGTTGGATGGCATCACCAACTCGATGGCCATGAGTTTAAGTAAGCTCCGGGAGTTGGTGATGGACAGGGAGGCCTGGCGTTCTGCAGTCCACGGGGTCGCAGAGTCAGACACGACTGAGCGACTGAACCAAACTGAACTTGGAACACTAGTTAGTTTGTAAGAAGGAAAAACAAATAAATGAATAAACAATTCTTTTGTCTATTTCTGGATGCAATATATCCTAAATTGCAGCAAGGGGATTCGCTGGCCTCCTTGGCAAAGGATTAAAATCCACTTTTCATCTTTCTGAGGTGCTATTAGCAGCAACCTGGAAATCTCCTTCATATGCCCAATTACACTGCAAAATGTCAAGCCTGTGAATTTAGAAACTTACTATCAACAGTTTGCTGCAAGTATATGTTAATTGATATTAAATCACCATGAAATGCCTATAGAAATGCACTGCCTGCCAAAGGCTTTCCAACTGAGAAAAGGTAGGCACAATCAAATAATTAGGTATGATTTTCCATTTCTTTACAAATGTTACTAAATACTTAATTCAGCACCACCTGGGTTCTCTTTTCATTATTAGATTACTTATACTCATTTTGTTTAGTTTTGTGCTTTTTTAAGCCTTTTAAAAGAATATAATATTAACAATCAACTTCATTTGTTAATGCTTATTAATTATAGTATTCAATTTCTTAGCGTTAACTATTAAACTGAAATCTGGATCTGTGACAATACTGAGAAAATTCAGAACTTAAAACACTTCTAAGAAAGAAGATAGATAACTCAGATTTGAGCATGTATCTATCGCTACATATTTGAAGGACATATGCAAATTCCAAAGTTATTTAAAATACTCCACAAAGTTGTGGTCATAGACTAGACATATAAGTTGATTCCCTGTATCCCTAGGTTTCCTCCATTGGCACAGAGGAGTATTATTACACTTTCCCACTTCCTTGAAATTACATAGATGTAGCCACATGGCTTCCTTTGGCCAATGAGTGTCACTTTCAGGCAGAAGCATTTAATTGCTGGCATGAAAACCTCTAGCATTCTCGGGCCCTGCCTTGGCTAGCGTGTAAGCAAAGGTTAATATGACAATGTGACACAGTGAACCACCACATGGAAGGGAACTCCCTGTCAGGTCACCTGTTCATGCAGCAGACTTGGCACAAACAAGAAAGAAGCTTCTGTCACTCCAGGATTTGAGGTTGTTCACCACAGCCTGGCATAGCCTTTCTAACCAACACAGAGGCATCAAGCCCTGTCATAGCAAGCTCCCTTGATTCCCTAAGCACGTGTCCTTACGCACTGTCCATTCTTTCCTTAAATTCACTACTCAATTTAGTATCATACATATTTTTTAGTAGAACTGATAAGAAAATATTGGTAACTGGCACCTGAAAAAGCAGTTACCATATGTATATAGCAGGCAAAAAAACACACATATTAATATACTGGATTAAATGTCTACTGGAATTTTCTTTCCTTTCCTAGGAGAAATGTGTGTTAGTTTCCTATTGTTGCTGTAACGATCACAGTGATCTAACACAAATTTATTCTTTAACAGTTCTGGAGAACACAACTCTACATCAAAGTCTTATCAGGGTCATGTTCCTTTGGAAGTTTCAGAAGGTATCTATTTCTTTATCTTCCTTAGCTTCTAGTGGCTGCCAGTACTCCTTGGCTTGAGGCCCCATCTTCAAAGAGCATCACTCCAACCTTCTTTTCCATCACCACATTTCCTACTATTCACTCTGACCTCCTGCCATTTCTTATAAGGACCCCTGTGGGATGTCCCTGGCAGTCCAGTGGTTAACACTCTGCACTTTCACTGCAGGAGTGAAAGGTTGTTGATGAACCACAAAAGACAGCTGGGATTCTTGGCCTCCAGAGGAGAAGAATTCAATCCAGGGCCAGAGACGAGGCTTGATCGCTCAGAGCTTTTGTGTAATAGAGTTTTATTTAAGTATAAAAGGGATAGAGAAAGCTTCTGACATAGACATCAGAAGGGGGCAGAAGGAATACCCCCTTTGCTAGTGCTAGCAATGGAGTTATATACCTTTTAATTAGTTATTACAATGAATCAAAAGAATGTCTGGAGGTTGTAAAGATCTTACTAGACCCACTCCCATAATTTACATTTTAAGATAACAGGATTAGCCAGAAGGTTTTCAGAAAGGAGAAACTGTCCTAAAGCAGGATACATCATTGTTATATAATCCTTAGTACAGAGTTTAAACTGAGTTTGTTGTGTAATCATCAGTTCCAGGCTTAAGGATAAAAACGTTTTATGCGACTAAGACTAAGGAATGTAGAGGAAAAAAAACGTTTGTCCTTTCCTCCTCCTTGAGAATTCCAGACCCCTCTCTCCTTGGGGACCCCCAGACTTCTTATCAACCTGCCTAGGAATTGACCCTCTCAGGAGGAACAGGTTCAACCCCTGGTCAGAGAACTAAATCCCACATGCTGCATGTGCAGCCAAAGGGAGAAAAACAAAACAATAAGCACCCTTGTGATTGCATTGGATCTAAGTGGATAATCCAGGCTAAATGCCCCATCTCAAGATGTTTAACTTACACATATCTGCAAAGACTCTTTCGACATATCAAGTAACGTTCACAGCAAGTGTTTAATCATCTGGTAACATCTTGCTTCCTCACACCACCCCATACCCAACTCACCCCTTCTTAAACAGAAGCCCTTGCTAAATAAACAAATGTTTAGTTCAAATGTAACCTGTACCACATCTCCTTTTTCAAGAGCCCAGAAAATATGGTTAGTAAAGCTACACACAAAAACACACACAGAGAGAAAAAGATCTTTCACAAGAGCAAGAATAGGAGAAAAGAAAGTAGCTTGATTGAGGCTCATCAAAATTAATGGGGAAAGAAGTAAAATATCTTCTTATACTGGCACTCAGTACTAGGTCCTTATGGGAAAAAAGTAAAGCTTCAAATCTATTTATGTAAACATTCGTATTGTCCATATTGATATCAACAGTTCATATATATGCATGGATTCAAATCACTAGGAACTAATCAGAACATAACCACTGTCTCCTTGCAATTTGCATATTAGTTTTCCCTCATTCCTCCCATGTGAGATGATTTGCTGAAAAGTATAGTTGGCTACTTTATTCTTCTCAGTTCAGGGTCTGAGCAGGATAACTCCTGTTTCATAGACAGTCTTGTTCATACTGAGCCCTGAATACACTGAATGAATGAATGAATGAATCAATCAAATAGTGTTTTTTTGTGATCTGCTGTATTGGTAGTATGCTAAGTATTTTGTATATGTTATTTCATTTCATTCTTCTGACATTGTTCTGTGGATATCATGTACAAAAAGTCCTAGTGCTGGCCCTCAATTATTTCATGCTATTGAGTTTTTTGAAGCTAGGATTTATGGAACTCTAGGGTACATACAGATATGCAAATTCAGAAGCTCTGTGAACTCTAATAATTATAAGCAGAATTATTGAATGTGGAGAAGTGCTTATGAGCAATTTTCTAGAAATAGAAGGCTCATCCTTTCATCAGATACTCAGATACTTAAATGATCTGTGTATGGTAATTCTTGGTGTTTGTCTATGCAGCATCACTTCTGCTGATAACAAAATTCATTCCTTCCCTTTGGAGAAGACCACTTTGCCATATGATTTAGATGGGGCTAATCACCCCACCTGGCTGCATGGTGGGCCTGTAACCCAAGCCAGGCCAGTCAAAATTTAAGAAGCATGTATTTTCCATCGGGGCTACAAAGCTTGTTGAGCATAAGCTACAAGGGGGTGATGATCATATTTGCCAACAAGTTGGGAAACCTGACTAACATGGAAACCCAACAAGAAAGTTAGGTGAAAATCTGGAGAAGACAGAATGACAACTTTTGTTGAAAGACATAATTTCATCCAAAGTTGAAGCCAAATCCAGCTTAGGATTTTTTTTAGTTACATGTGGAATAAATTTCAGTTTTCATGTAAACCTGTTAGAATAGTCTTTCCTTTTCAGTGAGAATCAATTTAATTAATTTAGCTTAAATACTTCCCACAAACAAGTAAATAAACAAATACACTTAGTTTATTGCTTCCAGATGCTAGGCTCTCCAATCCATGGTTATTGATTCAGCTTCATTCTATTATTCTTGGAGCCCATTACTTTATCCTTCCCCAAATCCAAACGCAGTGCCACCACCAGCCCATGGCTTATAATGCTCTCTCATTTTATTTCATCACCTCCACATCCACTTCTTTCCATACTATGAGTGGGACATGATAGCAGAAATTATCTTTCCATTCAGAGTGGACCTGAGCCACTTGCAAAATCACAAAAGCCAACCAGTAAGTCTCCTCCATAACTTTTCACTCTAGTCTTGAGCAGGTCAAAGTGAGTTTACACCTTTTGTCCTAATCAACATAGTAGTACTCAATACTTAAGAATATTCAATAGATATTTGTTAAATAAATGAAAATTTAAAATACTGGAACTTCTGTCTCTACTCAGTCTTAAAAGGAAAAGAAAACTACCAAAAATGGAGTTTGAATCAGTAACCTCACTGGGGATCAATCCCCAGGGCAAGAGAACGTTGGCTCCATCTTTACTTGGTATACTATTGGTCGAAAAAGACAGGGTACAAGAAATCAGGAAAGTGGCCAGGCCCACTGCAGTAAATTTTAGGAAATAGCTAGCTTTATTTTTATGACACAAATTTTTAAAGCCTGTCCTAAGGAAACACAATACATGAATAGTACATGAATAAAAAATGAAAGTTAATGAAAGTGAAATCAGTTATTATGCAGAAAGGATGGGATTAGAGTCCTATTTTCTTGAAAAATTCCTTTATGATGTGAACAGTTAATGTAAAGTATTTTTATAGAATTAACATAATTCTGTACTTTTTTTTTTTAAAGATATTGCAGATAGTTCACCTGTGTTGCAACATATCCTCAAGTTGAAAAATCTCCTGGTGACAAAATACCTAGAAAATAGAGCACTGGCACACACACACACACACACACACACACACACACACACACACACACACTTGGTATAAAAGAATGAATCCATTTGATAAAATTGATTATTTTTATCATAATAAGTGCATACTATTTGCACTAGAAAAAATAAAAATAAAAAAAATGACCAGAGAATATTTTTTTCATTATAAGACCCAAATATATTTTTGAAATGGTGTTAAAAAAAAAAAAAAAGATACGCACCTACGTGTCAGCTCCCCCATCCCGGCGGGGAGGAGCCAGACTAGGCTACTAGGACAAAAGAGTCTTCTTAGGAAATCCCTGAGAGCTATAAAGGAAGTGAGGAAACAGAAAATGCAAAGCCCCAGTAACCCCTCAGAACCACAGAAGCCTCTAAATTTCCATCGGGGGTTTCAAGAGTGAGACCTGGTGAAAGCAGAAAGCTGGAAGCATTTGGAGGCACAGTGTCAGAGATGATCACAATGAAGTCACCAGGGGCCACCGTGACCAGACCCTTCTCTCCCACTGTACTCAAGCTGCACAGGACACTCGGGGCAGGCCCTTCTCTGTGTCCAGTCAGCCACCAGGCTGGGGAATTGCCTGCACAATGTGAAAGAGAAGTGTAAAACTCAAGAGGAGGGGAAATGCCTCTTTTGGAAGGGACTTTCCCTTGCGAGTAAGGTTTCAGATCATGTTCTGCAACAATCTCCTGACTTGTGACAGAGTTTCAGGGAAATGAGACAATGCTGATGCAAATTATGAAGAAAAAAAAAATCACTGGTGTCTTGAGAAAATGAGCTGAACCATGCTGAACCTGACAAGGCAGAACTCTAAGAGTGTGGAGCATAGCAAACGCTGCTTTGAAAGGAAGCAGCAGAGAGGAAGGGCAAATGCCTCTTAGTCGTAACAATAACCAGAGCTCAATAAACTTCCATTTATTGAGCACCTACTGTGTGCCAGGAGCTTTGTGTGCATTATCTCTTATCCTTATAGCAGGTACTATGAACTATCCCTTTCTCATCTGTAAAGATGAGAAAACACACTCAGAAAAATTAAGCAAGACATTAACCAACACACCCAGTTCCAGGGCCAGGATTCACATTGAGACCCGTCTGATACCAATTTCTGTGCTTTGTGCTTCTGCCTCAATCCCTGTCCCTAATTCACATGACATACTATGCAAGTCACAGACTTCTTTAGATCTAGATTCTCTTATGACAGGTACAAGTAAGCCTAACATCAGATAAGACAGTAGCCTCAAATTAGCTGATTTCAGCCCTGATCTATCTCTGCCACTGACCAGTTCTATGGCAATAGAAATATCATACAATTTCTCTGGGGCAGTTTTCTCATCTATAAAATGGAGTTGTGGGGGGGGGGACCTCTCTGCTTTAAACTTTTATGAAGCATACCTAGTCCTCATGTACCAAAATAAGGAAGGAACTTATAAAATAATTTTTCTTTTCTTAAAAAATAAAGAATGTAATGGGATTATCATATTCTGTTCTCAATGGATAACATATGTTTAAGGGTCCCAAGCTACATAAACAAAAATGTTTTTAAATATTTTTTAGAAGGACTTGCAAATGGAGACAAAGTAACCCTGTCAACCTCATGTTAATAGAAAGTTTAAATTAAAAAAATTTTTTAAAAAGGAAATCAACATTCCTTACCCCTCTCCCAGAGTATATGAGCACTGTGAGAAAATGATTACTTGCCAAGAAAGCCTATGAATCATTAAACTGTTGTCCTCGGCCTCTGATCAAGCAAGCACTACAGGAGGAAAAGCTGAGAAGCTGGGGTGTGAACACTGAATTGTTGAGAGTTTCACTCAGCACCATCAGTCAATGAAAATGACAGGCAAGCAAGCTGCAGGACTGTCGAGTCACAAGACTGCAATGCTGCAAGGCCGAGTCTAGAGCATAATGACATGGGCCCCTGGTTTTCTGAGTCACTGTTTGGGTCAGAGTCTTTACAGCTCTCCAGAGTCGCTGATCAACAAATGCAAATAATGCCAGCCCTGGGCTTGTCTTGACAGGCTTGTTCACTGATGCTTGTATAAGAGACATCGTCCTCATCTGGAACCATCAGCAAATATTACAAAGAAAGGGTTAAGTTGCTCAACATCAGCATTTATATTCTAGAATAGAAGTACATGTGAGATAGACACCACAAATATACTTTCTTTCCTCTGTGGTTTCAGCATGTATTATGCAGTAATTTCTCCATTTTGCTAGTAAACTAGGGCATATCTATAGCAAAAACTTTTGTATTATATTTTTCTTTCTGGTTTTCATGTCTTTAGAAATTGTTTGGTTTGAACTAGGTCCTATTTTGTGATCAAAGGCATAGTTAAAATTACACACTACATATATAAAATCCTAGGAGCTTATGGAAGGCAATAGGAAAACTGATCTCTCAACTAACTCCAAGGACTGTTCTCTACTTTTATGCCTTAAAGATAGTGAAAATGTAGCTGTGATCATGTAGAAGGGAAGATGTTTAAAATTCTCCCAGGCCTGGAAGGGAATGACAGATATGGTCTTACATAGGTGGTTTTTTTTTATTAAGGAATTAGAGTGAGGTTGGACTAATGAATAAAACCAGGGTTAACTCTGGTTAACTTAACATCAGTTGTAGACTTGACATCTGTCTTCCTTCAAGAGATGTTACAGAAACAGCAGATCTTTGGGCCTGAGACACTAAGAGAATGGAAATCTCTAAAGTTTTTATGGGAAGAATTTGATATTTCTTCAAGTAAATGCCACCAAACTTCAGGCCCATGAACGATTGTGCATAAAAGTTTTATGCATCAAAGTAGACAGTTTGGGAAACGCTGAAGTGTGATGTCCCCTGCACTGCACTCACCTTGTTGGAGGAACCTGGACCTGCCTGTCAGACCCAGCACATCTCAAATTTACTGCAGACCTCATGTCCCCACCTCCTTTGTTTTTCATATGACAGCTATAATCCTGCACACCTAGTGCCTTATGACCAATTCTTAGTGAAATGCTGGTGAGGAAGACAAGGAACTAGAAAGGAGGAAGTTACTAGAAAGGGCTTCACAGAAGGCTCCTGAATAGTGATGTCCAAAAGGTAACATCTTAATGTGAACAAAGATAAATAATGGATGCTGTGCAGGTGGACAGATCAAACTGACCAGGGAAGAAAGAAAGACTTTAATTATAAGGCATACATATACTCAACTCTGGGAGGTAGGAATTATTATCCCATTTACCAGTAGGTACAATAAGCCACTCATCCAAGACCACACGCCAAGTAACTAATAGCACTGAGAGGCTGGCAGGCACCAGTAGTCAGACAGCCACTCAGAGAATAGCTCTAGAGGCTGTGGGTCATCTAGACTCTGACAGCCGCAGAGCACATGAGCTGTGCAGTGATGCAGCCCTGCAGTGATTTAAAAGCAGATATGCAGGTCTTTGGGGCCTACCAGGTGGTTCAGTGGGTAAAGAACCTGCCTGCAATGCGGGAGATGCAGGAGACGAGGGTTCAGTCCTTGTGTGGGAAAGCGACCCTGGAGGAGGGCATGGCAACCCACTCCAGTATCTTGCCTGGAGAATCCCATGGACCAAAGAGCCTGGCGAGCTAGAGTCCATAGGGTTGCACAGAGTCAGACACGACTGAAGCAGCTGAGCACGCATGCCCATGCGGGCCTTCAAAACCAGAGCGTGCTCTTTCCTCTGCAGCTGAAAACAGGCTGAGGCAGCAGGAGAAGAAAAACTTCTGTTTCTTCCCTTCCCTGCACCTTGTGTCCCTTGATGGTCAAACTTGTGAAGAAACAGGCAGGAATTATGTCTAGAACCTACATCGTCTGTGACAAATCAAAGCAGGAAATCTCTTCTCTCACAGGGGGTCCTCTTTTATGCTGTCTAAAGAAAGACCAGCTCTAATTCTCCTTCCCCAGAGAGAACAGACCACAAGTAATCCTCATGAACACCCATGCTCCTCACTGATTCCATCCATCTGGCTCCCTCAAAGCCTTCCCTTGTGAGTCCTTGCAAGCGTATCTGGTGGGGACGTCTGACTGTCAAGATACTAAAGGATTATGCAAAACATAAGTGCCCTGACCTGAAAAATAAATGTTTTCCTTCAGGAGCTACCTTCAACTTTATCTAAACTGATTCTCAAGCAGCTGTACCCAGCTTCCACTTCTAGAGGTGGCTGGAATTCAGAAAAAAATTTTGGATTTTGAGTGAAGCAGGACTACCTCTTCATTTTCCTGGGTAGATGCTTCCATGGAGAGTTCATTACAGTACATGGACTGGAGAGGGTTGGGTATTAAGTGCAAGGTGCTCTTGTTTTATTTAATCCCTCCTTCTTAGTAGTTTAAAAAAAAAAAAGAACATACCCCAACATATCTGTTATTTATGAGTTACATAACTGTACTACCAACTAATAGATTATGAACAATACAAAACATTCACAAAAAATAGAATTCTTTAAAATACTGTATTTAAAGATTGATCTATTTATCTATCTACTTATATTATTTCCTCTGTGTACCTCAATAAATTAAGGGGAATGTGCACCTTCTTTGGGGGCCACTTACAGTTTGCCCACCTTGAGAGAATTCATCTATTACATGAGCTCAGAAAGGTTTTGAGTCTCCAAATAATCTTGTTAAAATCCTAAACAACCTGTTAATATCAAGATGGATCTTAAGGCAATTGAACTAAACACTCAGAAGAAATCACCAAGTAAAAGAGTTTAAGCCACTGGTTGGCTGGCTTGCAATGAGTTACTTCTATTTCCCCAAATGTTTTTGGATCATTGCCCATTGGATTTTGAGGGAACAATTAACTATCCTCTCCTCAGTAATGTCACTCTCCCTCAAGTGTATTTAATCTTGCAGAGCTGTTTCTCTAGAAGAGAACAAGGTTATGTGAAGGGGAGAGATCATCTCTCCCTCCAGGGTAGTTATGCAATGCAGGGTCAAGGGCTGTGTCTTCGAAATTCAAATTGATGTCTGGGGAGTCCTGGAGGAAGAGAGAGGGCTGAACAGACTCAAGCCTTCTAAATTGGGCATGGGGATTATTTGAGTTTTCAGATTCAGAGTGCCATTGGAAGCACAAATAAAATATCTGGTACAACCAGTTTTTTTTTTTAAAGTAAACATGGGGATTGTGTCTGGGGTATTGGATGGGTATAGGAAAGCACTAAACCCTCACATTCACTCTCCTTCGAGAGGCACAAAATTCCCCTGCTTAGAAGGAGAGCACTGGTAGTTAGCTTCACTTCTCATTGAAAAGTTTATATGTTTGTTTTTTTAAAGACTCCTGGGCAGGGAAACCCACTAAACCACTATTAACATCTTAATGTGACCTTCAGGAAGAGGCCCAGTGGACTAATAAAAGTGCTAAGAGGATCTGAAATGTTACTGATGGGAGACGTGGTGGAGGGGAGAGGATGAAAGGGGGAAACTCGTTTGGAAGGCCTACTGATCTGAGCTGCGGATGTTGGGGGCAAGTGGTGAATAAGATCTCTGAAGGGGGGAGCGACCTCATTTAGAGTTTTGTTTGGAAATCATTCTAATGACAGCCACCCTAAATTCTGGCTGTTCCACAATCCCTTAAATGCAGAAGTGAGTCCAACATTTTCATAAGCCTCAGAGTGAACAAGAAGTTATGGAAATTCCTGGTGGGCTTATGCTAGACTCTAACACTCAGGCAAGGAAAAACAGGGAGATTCCATTGATGAGTCACATCGAGGGGACAGGGGAAACTCCAAAAGGTTTTTTTCAGACAAAATGAGACTTCAAGAAATTTGGGAGAAACCATTGAAGTTAACAGATTTGAGGGATGTGGGTGTATGTCCCACGCAACCTAAGAATACTAAATGATAAACCCCCAGAAATAAAATTTTATGTGAGAACACTCGGTTTGAAAAGCAGAAAGCAGCAGGGCTGTCACTGGGGCTGGCAGGAGCACTGGGGGAGGATCCAGGGACAAGGTCTTCTGGGAGGAAGAGAGGAAGAGCCACAGCTGGAGGTGTTTGGCGAGAGGCCAATCAAGTCCAAAGTCTGAGAGGAAGTGACAAGTGAGCCTAAGGACAAGGCCAGAACCTGTAATGGCTAACTACTGATGCAGTCAGCCAGCATGGCCACAACCTTGCTAAACAGTGCTTTGACTCTAGAGGCTGGAGGAGACAGAGATCAGGATCAGGAAGAAGCACATTGATGGGAGATGACCAATTATATGGATGAGAAGTTCTTGTACAGCTTTTTCTTATTGAACACATCTGCTGTAAAAGCTCTGGCATCAAATTTTGTATGATACAAAAATCTTAAAAACTCTGAAGCGACTATTAAAAGTGTGATGTCAGATCTAGTGTGGCCATAAACAATGCTGAATACCATAGACAATAATTTAGAAAGTTCTGATCACATCTTGACAACAAAACAGAATCTATGTGAAGCCAAAGCATCTGAATGAACAAGAGAGAAATACAAGCAATAATTTTTCCTGGAAAAGCCAAACATCTGGATATTTTGGAAGGCTAAACATATGTTTCATAAACCCACAGTGTATAAAGTTAAGACATTCTATGATCTTCTGCTTGGATCTAAGTATTTTCCATAGTTTTATGTAAACATGGCAAAATACTATTAGTTCAATAACTAATAACTGCATATAATCATGATAATTAATATGTAACAGTGGTTGAGCTTCAGAATTACTGTATGATGTATTTTAAAATTAAAGTGCCTGTATTTTAAACATGAGTCTTTCCCGAATAATTTGCTCAGTCACAGAAGGGCGGAGTCCTTTGGGATCTTCTACTACACTTAGCTGTTTCCAGAATCCCAGTTCATCCTACATTTGGCCATTTACATCCTTCAAATTAGATTTAAACCCAAAAAAAAGTTGTTTTTTTTTTTAATTAGCCCTCATGTCTATTACACCTTTTTCTCTTACAGCATCCTGTTTTATTATGGTGGAAGTTTCTGCTTACTTGTCATCTCCCCAAATATGCTGAAATTCTTTCATTGCTTATGTGAGGTAGCCAGTTTCTGACCGTCTCTGTAAGACAGCAAATGCTCAATTAATATTTACTAAACTAAACCAGAGCTAAAACTGAAATTAAATTAAGATTCTGCAGGAGTTCAGAGAGCATGTGAGATAGTTTGCTTCTTAACTAATAGTTCTGCTATTGCTGCTGCTAAGTTACTTCAGTCGTGTCCGACTCTGTGCGACCCCATAGACAGCAGCCCACCAGGCTCCCCTGTTCCTGGGATTCTCCAGGCAAGAACACAGGAGTGGGTTGCCATTTCCTTCTCCAATGCATGGAAATGAAAAGTGAAAGTTAAGTCGCTCAGTCGTGTCTGACTCTTCGCGACCCCATGGACTGCAGCCTACCAGGCTCCTCCGTCCATGGGATTTTCCAGGCAAGAGTACTGGAGTGGGGTGCCATTGCCTTCTCCGAACTAATAGTTCATTAGTCTTTAAATGTGAACAAAGGAGTTACACTTGCACCTTTGATTCCATTGGGTTTTTCAATATTCACGTCAACATATATTCAGTTTTACTACTTAAAATGTGAGTGGTTCAGCTTGTTCACTACAGATTTCCTTTCTGCTTTCCCTTTTGCTGATTCCTTGCCAGCTTTTCTACACTTCCTTCTCTCCCCCTACTTTGTCATTGCCTCTGGACAAACCTATCTACTCATTTGTTAGGTTTAAGATAAAAGAGGCAGAGGAAGAAAAAACAAACCTGAACCTTGGGCATAGACTTGATTCTGACATAATTTCCCAAATTATTGTAACAGCTTAGAGCTATTTTTTACTTTTCCCTTTTAGTGCACTGAACTCCCTGGACAGGCAGCTACTAACTCTTAAGAGTTTGGGTTTGTCTCTTAAATATTCAAAACAGGTCATTAAGTCTATAATTTAATATTCACTTGTTGGTGGGACTCTGTGCCTTTTCAGAACCAGTGAGAAAGTGAAAGACAAGTGTTGGCACTCGTTTTCATAACATAATCAAAGCCCATTTCCTGGGGAGGAAAATGTGTTCATGGTTTGACCCTACTGTGCACAGAGAGGGAACACTGACCCTCATCTCCCTGTAGAAATAGGCTGGGGAAGGCACTTCAGGCTAGTGCTTGAACCCAGGTACAAGTGCTATCTTTAAATGCCTCCAATTCCTAAATGGAGAGCAGGCTCAGGGACAAAGCCCATAGCTACCATTCAGTGTCAACCTTTATACTTGCTTTCACGTAGTTTAAATTATTTTTTTTGAGCTTGTAAGTTTTGAATAAATTTTTTTACTAATTTCACAAGCACCGGAATAGAGAGAGAGAGAAAAGGCTTCCACCTCCTCCCCCACCCCAAACCATTAATCCAGTGTTAATTCTGATATGTTCTCCTATAAAAGTGTACATCTCAGTCTATGATTTTTCAGGACACACTAGATCAAAGTGTCATACACACCAAATTCAAATGATATACAAATGATGTATCTGTTTTTTTCTCTAGCACAGTCTAAACTAGCTCCTGAGTACAGTGTACACCAACGATGAAACTTTCACACAGTATTTCCTTCATCTTACACCCAACCAGTATCTAGATAGCTTCAAATAACTATTAAAAAATACCATTTCAACTACAAGTAGGGAAATAGTTATCAAAATCTTGCTTCTAATATCAGTGTATTATATAGACTTTAAAGTTTATAGATTGACCTTACGAATTTAAGACCTTACAGGCACTAATCTCATATTATCTCTCATGAAAATATTTTATTTTTGAGAGATCAAAGGCCAGCCATGAGAATTAAGTCTTAGAAAAAAATAACATACAATAAAAAATAAAAGCAGGTGGCACTAGGAAAACTCAGTATGTTTGTTTTATTGAATAAACAATAGGTATCTGTTGCTATTAATAGCTTAGGTTAACTGGGAGATCTCCTAGATCTTAGGGCAGCCAAACTTGACTGCTCAGAAAGGGTTAGTTTGTTTAATTCATTCATTCAACTCCCCGCCGGGCTGTGCTAAGTCGTTTCAGTCGTGTTTGTGACCCCATGAGCTGCACCCCACCAGGCTCCTCTGTCCATAGGATTCTCCAGGCAAAATTACTGAAGTGGGTTGCCATACTCTCCTCCAGGGGATCTTTCTGACCCAGGGATCAAACCCATGTCTTCTGTAGCTCCCACATTGTAGGCGGTTTCTTTACCACTGTGCCACCAGGGAAGTCATTCAACTCCCTACTATATGTCAGATATCATGTTGCAGGGATCTGACATTATACAGGTAATCACTGCAATATGCTAAGTGCCGTAAAAGGGCAAATTGCCCTGGAAGCACATAACCAAAGAAGTGTCACATTGTGGAAATAGCTAGGAAAGACTTCACCAAGAGGAATATTCACTCTGAATGTTTGACAAGCAGTATCCCAGTTCTCCTTCCTTGAGCAGCCTTTGCCTGTGCCTTGCCTAATGTGAGCCACACCACCTCTGCAACTTCCCTGGAAATGCAGCTCTGCTGTGGTAGCAGCCACTAGGGTGCTACCATGTTTAATGGGCTCATGGCTTTTTTTGTTCGTTTTTTTTTTTTATTTAAAAAAAGGACCTTAGTACTCCTGCCATCCACATCATCAGACTCTGTATTCTCAACACTTCAAAAAATAACTGGGCTAGTAAGAACCAATGTTTTGGGAGGTGGGAAATGTATTCATACAGTCTTAAGAAATTCTCAGTGAGCAGTTTAGTTATACTTCTAATGTTCTCAAATTTTTAGTAAATTTAACTTTGAGATTTTTCTAAAAGTATGTTCATGGTGTTTCAGTGGGTCCTTGAGAGGAACGAGAGCTGAATGATGTATAGAGGCGATAAAAAGAAGATCCTAAAACCTAAAAACACAGCAATATTAAAATATTATCTAATATATATATATACACACACATATATCATGCAAAAATCTCCTGCTGCTGCTGCTGCTAAGTCGCTTCAGTCGTGTCCAACTCTGTGCGACCCCATAGACGGCAGCCCACCAGGCTCCCCCGTCCCTGGGATTCTCCAGGCAAGAACACTGGAGTGGGTTGCCATTTCCTCCTCTAAAAAATCTCCTAAATGAGACCAGATCTCCAAATTGGAATTAGTACCTCAAATGGCATTGTTTTTCCACACTGCTGCTTATGAACTTCTGTATTTCAACAAGTCTTTTAAATATCTAACTCAGCTATGCATGTCTGTACTTTCAGACTGCAGGGATGATTCCTTTTATTAAACTTTCTTCCCAAATCCCTCAGCTTTTTAACTTGCTGGGGAATCTACATTTGCTGATGTCACTCAACACCCAAGCCTACACTAGACTTGATCGTGTCTATGATCAAGTCTTTGACCTCACCTATGCTACTGGTATCACATTGCTGAAATGGAATTTTGTTGTTTTAAATTTATTTCATTCAGTTTTCTTTTTAAAACTTTGTTCTTCATTTTTCTTCTCATTGATTTTCTCCTTTTTATCTTCTTTCTCCATTCCACCTCCCTCTTAACAGTTTCTAGATTTAAGCATACCAGTGTGGATAGAAAGTTAAGGGTGTGTCTACACAGGCAAAGTAGGGAGCTAAGGCAAATATGTTGAGAAGATTCAGAGAGAAATAACATCCTCCTGATCCCTGATCCAGGGACTTCTTACGAATTGAGTTTCTCCAAACTGGTACAAACTGATAATTTCTAAACTTTCCAATCCACCCTCAAAAAAGCATATATATATACACATACACACACATATAGCATGGTTCAATGTCTGTTATATACTAAGTGTAAGAAGAGGGTGCCAGAGCAAGCGTATATCACAGAAATACAAGAGAAGGAATGAAACAAATTGAGAAACTAGATCTGGGCCATGGGCTTGACATTCTCATTTTATATTTATTTATTTATTTATTTTTTGTTTTGTTTTATTTTAATTAGTATACATGTGTTCCCCATCCTGAACCCTCCTCCCTCCTCCCTCCCCACACCATCCCTCTGGGTCATTTTATATTTAAAACAAAGAGAAAAGTAGATATTATCTCTGACAGATAAAGTACTAAAGACTCAGAGAAGTTAATTACCTTCCCAATGTTTTCATAGTTAATAAATGAAAGAACTGGAATTTGAAAGTAGCTAGGCTAATTCCACAGTTCATGCTTTTTTTATTTGCTGAACCATGCCTTCACCCTGATGATGCTTGAAATTTATAAGGAGAGGCAAGATTTATACTCACAGAAAGGGGGGTGGGTGTGTGGTATTGAGTTAAAAAAAAATTACAAAATGAAGTTCAATAGAAAGCAACAAGGAAGGTGGTGAAGAACCATCATGAATGATCATGGACAAAAAGTAGAGAGGAAAAACTGGTATGGAAGTTCGCTTTGATAGACACCTTGTTGAGCTCATTATTGCCTTTCCCATGCTGGAGTGAAATCAGATTCACTGGAAGACTGCTCCATGCTTTAACTTTATGTCTGAATGTAAATGCTGAGTCCTAAGATTCATCTGTACTATTGCTATTTTTCATCCCCTAATGGGCTTCCTTGGTGGTTCAAATGGTAAAGAATCTGCCTACAATGTAGGAGACTAGGCTTTGATTCCTGGGTGGGGAAGATCCCCTGAAGAAGGGAATAGCAACCGACTCCAGTATCCTGGCTTGGAAATTCCCATGGACAGAGGAGCCTGGCAGGCTACAGTCCATGGGGTCGCAAGTGGGGACACAACTGAGCGACTAACACTTTTCACAAGTTTCTACTCACCTACCTTTATCAAATTCCTTCTCCAAAAGGGCAGCCAGGCTAGTGGTCCTTGAGAAATAACAAGTAGAATTTACAATTATTTTGATAATATCTGAGCAAATAGCCATGAATTCTATACTTCACATCATACTAAGGGCTGCAGTGTTCACAGTAAGAAAGGGTCAAACCAAATATTTGCATCTGGGGCCTCACCTGTTAGAACAGCAATGAAGAGTCCAAAGTACGGGATCAAGGCATCCACCTCGAGCCATCAGTGAACTTTACAAGTGTTTCCCTGAAAGTTCCTGGGAGGTGCCTCTCTCTGGCAGACTGCCAGCTGCTTTGAAATAGGGCTATCAGCTTTCCTTGCTCGCTTATCAAAAATAGGTCCATTACTGGGCCCGATAAAATTGTTTGAGTACTCATTTGGAATCCTTAGCAGTTATTCCTGCTTTGGACCAGAAAGAAATTCATTTAAAGTTACAGCCTGATAAAAAGAAGAAAAAGAATTGGGGAACTTTATCCACACCCTCAACACCTTATTTTGTCGCCTTCCTGGGTCTGAGCTGGAGTCCCTGGTGTGCGGCGTTGACAGGGAAATACCCATCCTTTCTACTGGGAACCCCAATACATCTTCCTTTTAATTCTTCAGGTAACTGCAAGTCAAAGTTTTAAAGGAAGTTGATTTCATTTTGGTTTTGGTATTAAATAGATAAAAATGAATTCAGGCCATTAGATAATAGAACAGAAATAAAAATATGGTCTCCTCTACCATCACAAGCCTGGAATCCTCACTGTTTCAAAGAGTCAGTTTTAATTCAAATTTAGCATAAACAATTTGTATACTTCTTACAGTAAAGACTATGAGTCCCACATACAGCTAACAAATGAGTTCCACATATAGTGAAGTGTCATGTCATCCTGGAATAGGGAATAGGTATCAGAACTTCCTGGAGATCTTTCGTGTAGTACTAAAGGGAAGAAGTTTTGTGTAGATAGCGAGTGGTTTGGACTTTCAGAGTTTTCCGGACACCCCTGCCTGTTGTAAATATTTCACCCACTGCTAGAATAGAAATAGGTCTGCATATCCCTCTGCATCCAGTGCGCATATTTCCTTTCACAGGATAACTCTGTCCCAATTATATATTATCTAACAAAGCGTGGGAGTTGAACACACCTTAAATATTTCTGTTTTCACTGTCCATTACATCTTATCAATTATAGACCAAATATAATTGGAGCCCAGTTTTGAGAACAGAAGAGCAAAATATTTTTTACTTCTTGATTAACAAATATGTCAACATTTGGGGCTGGAAACCTAATTTGTCAATTATTTTGCTCTTCCATAAGGGTGTCCAGAATAATAGTTAAAAGCTGAAATATATCCCATTCCTTGGATGCTTGTTTCACAGTGTTTTAAAAGAAACAAGATATCTTTTGTAGTCCCCAAAAGTATCCACACAACCCACTTCCACTGGTCTAATAGCTTTACTTTGAAAGCCTCTGGGTGGAGGCTCAACAGTTGAACCAAAAAGGCCAGAAAATGTCTACTGAATACAAGGCATGGAAGAAAGAGTACAATCACCATATGCCATTACCTGAACTCCTACATTGCCTTTTTTCTGGCTCCTCAAGCACAACAAAGGCAACCCCAGAGCCTTTTACAGGAGGCTGCACAGTCCTGCCTCCATCTAAGCTCTAGGGAACACCACAAACCCCTGAGAATATGCACGAATGTGGAAACTTCCCATAGAATCGGGGTGGGTATATGTGGCGGCAAGTCCCTTTATGACTCCGTGTAATGGCTGGGTTTGTTTCATTTTCTTTCTTTTAAGGGCTTCAGTGGCTGTGAAACATTGTGGGGAGGATAGTTCCTTTTGGATTTGTTTTTAACCCATGCACTGTTAGAAATGCTGCTACCGAAAGGAAGGAGAAACTATGGTGCTGAGGGGAAAGCCCCAGGAGAGACTGTGAGAAGTCTTACCTGTGACCCTGCCTCTCTGCCCTGAGAGGGAATCTTCCCAGTAATAAACGTGTGGCAGAGACTAAGTTCTTTACTTAATCTTAGTTCCTTCCAAGATGAGCAAAGGCGGGTGGGGGAAGCTTAGGGGCTGCAGCTGCTTCAGCGCACGTCCACAACCACCCCGAGCTCTGCACCACGCAAGCAGGAAGGCCTGGGGGAACAATAAAAATCAAGGTGTGTCAGGCCAGCCAGCTGACTGTGAGCTGTGCTTTGTAACACTCACAGCTCCTTGTTTTCATTCTCAAAATATGCGCCTCCTGGAACCTCTTCTTTCTTGGTCAGATGTGTGTGATGTGATTTACATTTTGGAATTTGGGAGAGGCATGTGCTTACAAGCATTGTGATCCAGGAATCAGATTTCTATTATGCACATGATCCATACTGCCTTTATACTTTTTTCATTTTTATTTTGAAATTATTTTAAAGCAACTTATTTTTCTATCAAGCACTAAGCCCAGAATGTCTGCATGGAGGATAACGGTGCAATGGTTACCAAAATGTCCTAGAATCTAATTCACAAGCTCCTTTTGCCTGTGGTCTGAGAGCCCTTGGCCTTGGCACCCAGGAAAAGCTATTGTGTGAATAACAGAGAAGCAAGGAAACATTCTCTCCGAGTCTGCTCTTTTGGCAGTCACCTCCTCCTACAGTGGAGACGTGCGGGATACCAAGCCTCTCTAAGAGCTAGGACAAGTTTCATGGAGACATCACTAGTATATCTGATGGAGTTATTTATATCTTCTACTTCTGCATGAGGCTGTGTTTGTATTCACCGAAGCTTAATTCTCCAGTGGATTTAAGGAGTAAGGAGTAAGCTTTATGTGTCTGGGTGTCAGCAAAACCTAGTTAGTCTACTTTTAAACCTTCTATCACTAACTAGTTGAATTGGTAACTTAGTTAACCTTTTTGGTCCTTGGTTTGGGAAACCTTGGCTGGATTAAGAAAAGTCTAACAGTTTTGGATTTGGGTTTGCTTTTTTTTCTGTAGGATTTTGAGAGTCTTTGTTATGCTAATGAATATCATAAACTCCACAAGTGCATAGCGTATCCCAAGCTGGTAGAACTATTGAATACTTTTTCCTCAGAAAAAAAAACTATCCTCACATCCTAAAGTCTATTACAAGTGTTCTACAGAATATATTTTTAAAAGCTGTAGAGCTGAAAGTATATCCTTCCTGCTCTAAAGTTCTATGAATCTATAGAGGCATTACAGAATGACACACACTTAATGGATATATAAAAAGAGGTCATCATTGACCCTATTGTATCAGTAAAGGTGTTATGTTGCAGATAAAAGTATTCACTATAGCTAGTTTAAGAGAAAGAGATTTATTATAATCGTTCTTATACCATCCATGAGAGGACAAAAGAAACAGGGTTGAATGTTACCAAGGAAAACAGGAAAAGTTGCCCAGAAAAAATACTCAACTACATTTTTGCTAGTTGTTCTAGCCAAAAAAAAAAACAAACCCAAACCCTTCTCTGCCGCTGCTGCCTACTGCCTGGCACACACAGCACTAGGAAACAGAAACAAACTCTCCCTGGGCGCAGCATCCGTGCCCCTGTGCTTCCCGCACAGTACAATCTTCCTGCCTCACCTTGGCTATACGTGGCACACTGAGATAGGCAGAATTCTGAGATGGTCCCCAAGATTCTTGCTCCTGATGTACATGCCCTGTACAAGACCCTACTGAGTGTGAGCAGGACTTGTGAATACAATGGGCTATTATTTCCATGATTGTGTTCTGTTACCGAAAAAAAGGGGGGATTTTGTAAATGTAATTAAGGTCTCCAGTCAGTTGAATGTGAGTTAATCAAAAGGTGGTATTATCCTGGGTGAAAGTCAAAGTGTTAGTTGCTCAGTTATGTCCAACTCTTTGCAACCCCATGGACTGTAGTCCGCTGGGCTCCTCTGTCCATGAGATTCTCCAGGCAAGAATATTGGAGTGGGTTGCCATTCTCTTCTCCAGGGAATCTTCCTAACCCAGGGATAGATCCCAGGTCTCTCTCAATGCAGGCAGATTCTTTACCATCTGAGCCACCAGGGGAGCCCTATTCTGGGTGGGCCTGACCTAATTAAGTGAACCCTTAAATGAAATCAGAAATTCAAAGTCAAAAACTCTGTCCTATTCGCCTTGAAGAGCAAACTGCCATGCTATGGAGAGAGCCACATGGAAAGAATGCAAGAAGCCTCTAGGAACCCTGATTGATGGCCTGGAAGAAAACAAGGATCTCTTACAGCTGTAAGTAGTTGAATTCTGCATTCTGCTAACAACCAGTGGGCTTGGACGAGATCTCTGAAAGTGAAACCCTGGCTGATATCTTGATTTCAACCTTATGAAACTCTGAGCAGAGGCTTCAGCTATACCATGCCCATACTTCTGAACTGAAGAAACTATAAGCCAACATATGATGCTATCTTAAACCACTCAATCTGTATGATTTGTTAAATAGCAATAGAAAATTAACACTTGCATTTGCATGACTAAGCCCAGGTCACTCCCCAAAGTTTAACTCCAAGGGTTTTTGAGGGATATTATTTTTAGCTTTCTACCCTCTAAACATTAGTAAAAGAAAGTCAAAAGTAGCTGATGTTGACATCAAATGAATAAATCTCTAACTCAGCCACCCAGTTCTTTGGGCAATTCTTTTCCAAAACGTCTCTCATGGGTCATACAAGTCTCTTAGTTTTTTTTGTTTTGCTTTAAGTTGGCAATGACCAACCTATGGTATGACTATTCAAGAAAGAGTAATCAACATTTTTGCCTGCAAGTTCGCTATAAGAATTAACTAATTATCTCAATTCACATGCAAATATTCTTGTGGATTCCTCTATCCAAAAAAAAAAAAAGTTTTTTCTTAGAATAGACGACTCTTTTAGGAGATCAGTGTGGTATTACAGGATTGTTTAAATAGAGATTTTTAAAGTAGGATTTTTTAAACAGAGATTTTTCCAAACCTTTATACGTGTACTGGTGTTGGGTTGAGCTAAAAGATCCTGTAAGATCTTATAAGAAATCTGAATGAACTTTTTGGCCAACCCAATAATATATTTATAGGGATATACATTGATCATATATGTCAAAGGCCTGGCCACTGAATCTCACCAACAGCAAATATGCTGATGACAGTGGAGTTTTTTGTTTGGTAAGAATCTAACAAGCTGTCAACAAAAGAGAGCTAATAAGAAACATAATTTTTATTTTTCCAGGAGAGAAGTGTTAGGATAAGTTTTATTTATTTCATACTGTACTGCTATTTCTATCTGGGAGTATAAGAGGATGGGGACCCCTTGAGACTCCTAGAAAGTCAGAGAGTTTTCTGGTACACCTAAGTTTGTTTTCCATCCCTCCACTTTACACATTCAAATAACCAAGGTCTAGCTTACGATCTTCCCCACATTGAAATGGTTCAGTTTCTAATTGTTACATCAAGTAAATTTTAACCATCTTTTCTTTGCCTTATTAATATTCTCCACCTCAACTTCCTCTCATTTCAGAACCACCCAAGGTGAGGAAGGGTAAACAATGAGAATGACAAGAAATAGTAATCTCCAAAAACAAAACAGAAAGCCCCATTTGCTTTACCTCATGTCGTAATTTCCCGGACATGTTCCTCTTGGCCAACCTTAAGCCAAGCATTTTCTCCCTTGGAGGCTGAGCAACTTCTTACAAAACCACACTCTGTGGGTTTTCCCAGGTGCCTGTTATTTCCTGAGCAGCACGTAATAACAGCCCCTTAATTTTTACAGTGCTGAAAGTCTGCAAAGTGCCTTCAGAAAGTCCTGTCTCAACTCATTTGATCTTCACAACGGCTGAATAGGGGTCAGGGAAAGTATCACAATTTCCAGTTTATAAGTAACAAACTTCCATTTCTAGAACTACAGCACTTGCCTAACTATGATAAACCATGACACACAGATTAGAACCCACATCTTTTGAATGTAAGGAAGGCAATCTTTCCCCAGGACACCTGTCCTTAAAAGGATAGAAATACATAGTTGGCAGGCAGTGGCTTCCTACTGTTCTCTTGCACCCAAATCCTCTGCCACACTTGTAAAACACACAGATGACCATGGCTAACATAATCAAGTACAAGTTCCAAAGCATAAATCTGGATCCTGCCTACCTCATAAACCTTCCCCTTTATCCTCCAGGAACACCCCGTTTCTTATAGTCTGTTCCTCATACTTTCTTGCCTCTGCCTAGACTTGCCTCTGACCACCTTTTCTGTCTGAGTAAGCGGTATTTGTTCTTGGAGACTCTGCTCAGACTTTGCCCAGGCTGGTCAAGATATGTTGAGTTCTATGTTCAGTCTAGTCCTCTATTTATCACATTATTAAAATGTATGCTAATTTGTGCATAACCTTCTCTAGGGTATGAGTCCTTTGAGGTGTCTTATTTATCCTGGGTCCTCTGTATTTAAAACAGTGCTGGGAATTTCATCTTGGAAATGTTCATGGAATCAGGATTTTTATTTTTTTTAATGGCTGGTTTTACTAGCCAGGCAATAAAAACCAACAAAAGTGAGCCTCCAGAGGTATAGCTTCCCTATCTGTACTTGAGAGAGGGTCTAGGAATGGAAGGAATCTCCATGAGTCAGGCAGGAGATGGGAATGGAGAGTGGAAGAATAAGGCCAATAACCTTCAGAAAGTTCTGCTGAGGATCCTGGGATCTCAGGTCCCACTTTTGGGTACTTTAGTGGCTCTAGAGGTACCTCTTTTAACTCCCTCCCAGAGGATCTGCTGTAGGGAACACAGCTGATGGACACCCTTAAGCTGTCACATTCTTAGATGCAGTGCAACACTCAAGTTAGGTCACACTTCCCACTGACTGCCCCCAGACAATGACAGAGCATGGTAGCAACAGTAGGCCCAGGCCACTTCTGCCTGACACAGGACTCCTCTAATGGGACCCTTGGGCTCAGGGATCCCCACAGGCCTGGCTGAGGCTTCCTCAGAACTACATAGTGGTCTGAGGCTCCTTCCACACCAACACTCCCTTCCTCTCCTTTCACAGACCTGCATCAGGGTCTCAGGGCTCTTCTTGGCCTACTCGTGCTCCTTCTCTTTTTTCCTTCACAATGTTTTCCCCAAATCTCTTGCTTGACACCTGCTTTTCAGAAGACCCAAATTGACAGAGGTACTTAAAGATTTAGGTCAAAAAGTCAAACTTTAAGAATGCTTCACTAAATCTATAGGCCACGCCCCAAACTGAACAATGCCCTAACTTAAAGCTATGCAGTAGTTTAGAATCAGATCTTGAAATATCACAAGATGGGACAAATGGATTCTCACTGGCAAAATGGAGGGTGAAAGTAGCCCAGGTTGGCCTGTAACTGAAGATATCAGGATGCTGTTGACTCCTGGAACCACAGGAATGTGGGCAAATCATTGAGGGATAAGAGGAGCTAAAGGGCATGGACTAGGCTCCAAAAGTCTCAAAGGATAAGTAGCACAGCTGTCTCCATCACTAGGGCTTCCCTGGTGGCTCAGTGGTAAAGAATCCGCCTGCCAGTGCAGGAGATGTAGGTTCAATCCCTGGGTCAGGAAGATCCCCTGGAGTAGGAAATGGCAACCCACTCCAGTATTCTTGCCTGGGAAGTTCCATGGACAGGGGACCTGGTGGGCTACAGTCCATGGGGTCATAAAGAGTCAGACATGGCTTAGTGTCTAAACAACAACAAAACAACAACTCCATCACTAGCCATCTGAAGAGAGCCACAGAGAAGAGGAGCTTGCAAGAACTGACTTTTGTATCAACTCCTATAATAGGGTGACATTTCAATCTCTTTTTAGTTTGGACAAAGGAATTTTAAATCACTTTATGCTTTTGTTGTGATGTGGATACTCATGACCAGAAAGACATATGAAAATCATGTCGATTTTGACCAGAAAGTAATTTACTATAGGAGGAAGTTATTCAGATGCTAAGTAGCAAGTACTTAACCCTTAAAAAACTCCTTCAAATAAAGACCCCAAGCACTCTGAGAACATAATCTCTCATCTCTTAAAAATTCAGCACCCTATCACCCAAACATGCTACGCTGGGTTTCAGTCTTCTGAGCTACAATTAAACTAAAGTATCAGCCTGTCCTTGATCACATAGGCAAGTCCAAGAAGTAAGCAGTTCTACACATCAATGCTTCAATAACTCAGTCTGACTGGTTTTCTTATCCTCTTTATCTTTCTGAGCCTAGTATTAATATGATCTACAGCTTTTTCCCTCTTCAAAATAAGTTTCTTAAAAAAGGTGACTGAACTTTTCCAACACATGCAAAGAAAACTAAGATTTATGTCAGCCATGATGAAATCTTAGGTGATTGGAGCTTCTTGGCATTAGTGCAGTGTATTTTAACTTTATTGAACTCATTGAAAACCATAATGAATATAAATTATGATCCTTCCCACACCTACCTTAAAGGTTCTTATACAACCTCCTAAGAAAAGTTGGCCCACAACTTCTGAAAAACCTGGAGGCCAACATTTTCTAGGACAATTTTTTCTATTGTTTAACATTACAGAAATAGGACCTTTCTTTTCATTTTACAATTTTAAAATTATACAATGATATTGAGTGTGTTTTTTCAAACCACAAATATATTAAGATTCTGATGTGTTCTACCCTATCTCTGAATATTGAGATAGGATTCCCCAACATCAGTTGATAATTATTGGTCTGGTCCAACACCTTTACTTTGTAGATAAGAAAAATTAAGGACATGAATGATTTGCCTAGGTTTGAAAAATTAATAAAAACTAAAATTTGATAATATGCTGTTTCTGCAGCTGCTGCTAAGTCACTTCAGTCATGTCCCACTCTGTGCGACCCCATAGACGGCAGCCCACCAGGCTCCCCCATCCCTGGGATTCTCCAGGCAAGAACACTGGAGTGGGTTGCCATTTCCTTCTCCAATGCATGAAAGTGAAAAGTGAAAGTGAAGTCGCTCAGTCGTGTCCGACTCTTCGAGACCCCATGAACTGCAGCCTACCAGGCTCCTTCATCCATGGGATTTTCCAGGCAAAAGTACTGGAGTGGGGTGTCATTGCCTTCTCCATGATAATATGCTAACTTACCTTAATTTGAAAAGTATAGCCCAATATGTTTGAGAATAGTTAACATAATAATCAAAGAATAATTCCTTCCCCCAAATGGTAAATGACAAAGCTATATTTCCTCTGCTATTATTTTGTTCTATTAAGTTTCTATGATCCCTCTCCTATACAGTCTCTCATGGTGAGCACAGTAAACTGCTGCTGCTGCTGCTAAGTCGCTTCAGTTGTGTCCCACTCTGTGCGACCCCATAGACAGCAGCCTAATAGGCTCTCCCGTCCCTGGGATTCTCCAGGCAAGAACACTGGAGTGGGTTGCCATTTCCTTCTCCAGTGCATGAAAGTGAAGAGTGAAAGTGAAGTCGCTCAGTCATGTCCAACCCTCAGCGACCCCATGGACTGCAGCCTTCCAGGCTCCTCCGTCCACAGGATTTTCCAGGCAAGAGTACTGGAGTGGGGTGCCATTGCCTTCTCTGGAGCACAGTAAACAGCAGAGCACAATTCCTGCCCTCAAGGAACTCATAGTCTGATGGGTATAACAGACAAGGAAATGGATTTGAAGTCAATTTGTAAAGTAGGTTAAGTGACAAGAGAAGAGATTAACAGGTAGGAAAGCTTCCTGGGGCAACCTTCCTAGTGGCAATCCTGCCACTATAAGATGGCTCTTGAGAACAGAGCTTCGTTTCATCTTACTAACCCTACAACACTCACTAACATATATGGTTTGTGAAAGCCAAGTGTTAATCACTCAGTCATGTCCAACTCTTTATGACCCCATAGACTGTAGCCCACCAGGCCCCTCTGTCCATGGAATTCTCCAGGGAAGAATATTGGAATAGGTAGCCATTCCTTTCTCCAGAGGATCTTCCCGAGCTAGGGATCAAACCCAGGTGTCCTGCATTGCCAGCAGATTTTTTTTTTACTGCCTGAGCCACCAGGGAAGACTTGGTGGCTGGTTTACTAGCCCCTAACAAATGTTGCTTGCACTTCTGCACAACAGTATTCTAGAATAATTCTATAGCCAAATGCTTTTTAGAACTTTGCAAACAACTACATGATTAAACACATTGCTATTTTTTTCAATTTTCTTTAAACTTACTCAACTGTATTGTACAAACAATGAGTTTAAAAATCCCACTTTAATGTCTTTCTATCCAAAAGAGAATTTTTTCCCTTCACCACCTCCTTTGTTTCACTTATGAGAACTTGGATCCTTGACTTGTTTGTATAAATGAAAACAAAAACAGAACCCTGTTTGTGTCAATTTTACAATTTAAAAATTATAAAAAATAAACTCACTAATTTAAAATTTTGTGGTCAGATAGATGGCCTGGATTCTTTCACTCATAACATGGGGCAAAACTCAAAAGGTCTTAGGGACACGCTGTTACAAGGTCTATAATTTGGTCACCCTCCACTGCCTCTGTGCCTCCAACTTTCTTTTCTCCTCCCTTTCCCATTGGCTTCAGGCAGGGTGACAACATCGCCTTTTTCTCAGAATCACAAGAACTGTGCCACCCACAGTCCAATGGCTGGAGGCCAGGGCACTGCCAGCAACACAGACATGAGTCAGGCTGCAGCGTGCAAGAATTCCTACTCATGGTTCTTTCCTGACAGTTCAGTTGGAATTGCCATCACCAATAGCGTAACAGTGAGAATTATTTGATGCAAAAAAAATATATGGCATGGCAAGTCAGAAAACTTGACTCCCCACCTTGATTCTTACTAGATGTGTGATCATTTCTCATCATCTGTTCTGCCTACCTCACAATTATAAGAGTCAGAATGAGACAATGCAAATTAATAGTCGAATTTCTATTAGAGGCAAAAGACATTTTCAAATGTATTTGGTCAGAGTATAAGACTGTGGAGAGCAATTTGGCAGTAATTATCAGACTTAAAAGTGCCCAGAACTATGGCTGATGATTCCTCTTCTGGAAATTTAGCCTCCCGGAAATAATTAAGAAAGTGTAGAAAGATGTATGTAAAAGGATATTTACTCATGTGTTGATTATAACAACAAAATATTAGAATCAATCAACTGTCCAAAAGAAACTGATTTTAAAAATTAGACTAATATCTACCTAATAGAGTACTATACAGCTGTCTAAAATTATGTTGTAAAATAAAAACATAACTATTGGTACATGCTGGTATGTAAAATATAATAAGTAAGTGTATAAGCAAATAGAAATTTTGTGTATATGAGCCACACATGGGGAGGAGAATGGTATGAAACTAAACTCAAAGTGTCTAGAGCTTAACTCAGAGTAATATATCAATATTTTCTTTTTCTTCTACTTGTGTGTCCATGTTTTTTAATTTTTCTATAATGTGCACATATTTCTATTATAGTAAGGAAAAACACTTTTATGTTTAGAAAGAAAAAACAGCATATGAAAACATGCTATGATATTTGTTTTACTAATATAAGGTATTATGGCAGCTTCTATAGACTCTACTCTTATAGTGTATCCAGGGATAAGAACACTATAGTTACATATGAATTACAAAATGGCCTAGGCTTTGTCATCTCAATAATATATATGTCATTGTGAATTTATAATTTAAAAAGTTTCTCCCTTTTGCATGTCAAGAAACTGCTAAGCATTTAAAATACTGAAATATTTTATAAATTTTCACTAAAAATTAACATTCCTTTTAGTAAATTTGAGGTTAGTGAAGAAAACGATGATCTCCAGGTAGAAGGTGATGATAACACTGTAAAAAGCAAAGAAAAACTGATCCATTCAACTTTGTAAAACAAGTTTGACAGCCTTTGCCCACTAAATATATAGCATATGATGCTCTAAAATAGTTACCTCATTTGCAAATAGGAAACTCCAGTGCTATTGCTGGTTCCAGCAAAAGCTTTCTGAAGAAACTCAGACATGTATAACTTGTCTATGCTTGAATGAATTTGTTTATGAAATGAACATCATGTTGGCAAAGCCTTTAAATGAAGCTTAACTTTTGGATATAAAAATACTATAAACCTAAAAATGAAGTAGGAGGAGAATTTGGAAAAGGAAGAGAAGAAATTTTGATGGTTCATTAAAGAATATTTCATAGCCATTTCTCAATGAGATGCTACAACATTTCTTTAAAGAATTAATTCCAGTGCTTTAACTCCATAAAACTACTGTGCTGCCACCAAAATGTGAACTATTCGCTTTCATCTCTGACATATAAACCCCACTATGCTTTTGTTAAACACTCCTATTTTTTATATGGGCCAAGTCCTTTAAAATCTTAGCTCACTTTAATACTACTTTTCTAAATAATAAAGTCTGTAAATTCTAATTGACATACAATATTGTATTCATTTCATATCTATAACAGATATGCTACACATGTAATAGAGATTCAGTATTTTCATACGTTGTGAAATGATCACCACAGTAAGTCTAGTCACCAAAGTTATTACAATATTATTGACTATGTTCCTTCCGATATACATTACAGCCCTGTTATTTACCTTACGACTGAAAATTTGTACCTCTTAACCCCTTTCACCTGTTTTGCCTGTCCTTCCACCCACCTGCCTTCCGGCAATCACTACTTTGCTCCCTGTATCTATGAGTCTGTTTTCGTTTTACTTTTTAGATTCCACATACAAGTGAAATCATATGATATTTGTCTTTTGCTGTCTGAAGGCATATTATTTCAGAGTATATTATCCTCTAGGTTCATTAATGGTGATGCAAATAGCAAGATTTCATTCTTTTTATGGCTGAGTAATACTTCATTAGAGATAGGTAGATGAATGGATAAAGATGACATGATATCGATCTATCTTTGGACACTTAGTTTGTTTCCATATATTGGCTATTGTAAATAATGTTGCAGTGAATAGGGGGGTGGATATACCTTTAAAATTAGTGTTTTTCTTTTCATTTTCTTCAGACAAATAACCAGAAGTGGAAATGCTGGATCGCATAGTATACTTTTTAATTTTGGGGAAAACCTCTGTACTGTTTTCCATAGTGGCTGTACCAATTTACATTTCTACCAATAGTATGTGTGGGCTCCCTTTTCTCCACATCCTCACCAACTTTGCTATTTTTTTGTCTTTGATAAGAGCTATTCTATCAGACCTGATGTAATATCTCACTGTAGCTTTGATTTATATTTCCCTAATTGTTAGTGATGTTGAACAACTTTTCATGGAACTATTGGTCATCTGTATAGCTTATTTGGAAAAGTATCTATTTAGGTCCTCTGCCCATTTTTGAAGAAGGCAATGGCACCCCACTCCAGTAATCTTGCCTGGAAAATCCCATGGACGGAGGAGCTTGGTAGGCTGCAGTCCATGGGGTTGCTAGGAGTTGGACACGACTGAGCGACTTCACTTTCACTTTTCACTTTCATGCATTGGAGAAGGAAACGGCAACCCGCTCCAGTGTTCTTGCCTGGAGAATCCCAGGGACAGGGGAGCCTGGTGGGCTGCTGTCTATGGTGTTGCACAGAGTCGGACACGACTGAAATGACTTAGCAGCAGCAGCCCATTTTTTAATCGGATTGTTTTTGCTTTGCTATTGAGTTGTGTGAGTTCTTTATATATTTTGGATTTCAGATATGTGCAACAATCCAAATTATATAAAGTGTTCATTTTTTCAAAATAGGTCAAAGACTGAGTTTTATTTTTTTGAATTGTCAGCTCATGTAAATATATGGAAACACAATGGATTAAAATAAATCTATGCCTCTACCCATTATATCACATTTGGCTACCTTTCAAATGAAATAATCATGTAGAATTGGCTACAAGACATTCTATTATAAATGTATCAGATATGAGTCTACTGAAATAATAAATTATCCACTTTTAGAAAGTAGATTCATATTTTGAACACTAGGGCAGTATTTCTCAAATTTTTCCCAATTCCCATCACATATCATGAATTTATAAGGGATAATGTTTGGTACTCATATTCGTTTTCCTTTTTCTATACTCTTTAGTGTATTATCTGCATTTTCATATTCCTAATCAAGTAAGAATTTATGCCTGCAATGCACCTTTCAGAATGAGTGGTACTACAGAAAATACAATATAATTAAGTCATCAAAAAATACTATCAGTATAAGGTTGAGACATAGACACAAAAATCTCTCAAAACAAGTAAACATAGAGAAATGCCGTATAATGTTAAAGACAATATAGATAACTCACATTCAAAAGGAAGTTGAAATAGCCAAGACAAGGAAGCAACCTAAATGTCCATCGACAGAGGAATGGATAAAGATGTGGTATATATATACAATGGAATACTATTCAGCCATTAAGAAGAATGAAATAATGCCATCTGCAGCAACATGGATGGATCTAGAGACTGTCATCACTGAGTGAAGTAAGTCAGACAGAGAAGGAAAAATATCATATGACATTCCTTATATGAGGATCTTAAAAGGAAAAATATAAATGAACTTATTTACAAAACAGAAACAGACTCACAGATTTAGAGAATAAACATATGTTTTCCAGGGCAGGGGAGGGGGGAAGAATGAGGGGAAGGGATAATTAGGGAGATTGGGATGGACATGTATATACTGCTATATTTAAAATAGATAACAAACAAGGTCCTACGGTATAACACAGGAAACTCTGCTCAGTGTTATGCGGCAGCCTGGATGGGAGGGGAATTTAGGGGAGAACGGATACATGTATACATATGGCTGAGTCCCTTTGCTGTCCACGTTAAACTATCACAACACTGTTAATTGGTTATTCGCCAATATAAAATAAAGTTAAGGAAAATTAAAGGGAAGTTGAATACGCCGGTGTCCAAATTAAATTAGAATTGCATGTGAAATGTACATTTCCTAGAAGATAATCAGTGCTCAGTAAATGTCAGGGCATTTTTTTCCCCCTTGCTTTCCCTCAGTTGAAAGTTCTGTGAATAAAGGGAAAGCCAAGCCTTAAAAGATGGGTAAGATTTGAATAGGCAAAAAGGAGTGGAATAGGTATTAATACAGGATATTGCTATGACAAAAGGTACAGAGGCAGGGTGACATATTCTGGTTGAATAAACTGATCCCTTCAGTTGAAATAGAGGTGTTAATGGAGGAATGGGATATATGCATGGGAGTCATGTGATCTTTGATGTTTGGACTTGGAAGTAGCCATCTGTGTATCCTTACTCTCAATTGAGTATCTATCAAATACATAATAAATCTAGAAGGAGTGCTGCAAGTCATCAGAACCTTTAGTCCTCGACTACTCTTTTATTGTCCAACAGCCCTCTCCAGTCTTCACTTCTGTCATTACTCTGCATAGATCTCATGTTTTGAACATTCTGACTACTTCTCTTACCAGTAGTCTAGAATTCCCATGCCCCTGTCTTTCTATAGCATCTACTTGGCAAAACTCCATCCCTAGGTGAACTCAACTATTTACTCTTGGCATGCAATTTAACAAGTTTGGTCCAGCATTGCATGGTGCAGGTGAGAGGTAACAATTGGGCAATTTGTGATCATCTATCTGTGATCACGACTCTTGCTGGGCTCTCCAAAGTGGCTGTCAGGACTCCTTAGCCATGAACATTTCCCACTCTGCTTTAAGCTTGCTCCTTTCCCCCAAATCTCTGCTAGCTACATTTTACCTTGCACTTTCATCCCATAATCTTTACTCCTACTTCCCTGAGAAATAGTAATCATCATAAGGGAACTTCTGAACTTCTCTCTAATCTAGCAAATCTACTTTTGTTTTCAACTCTCCATTTCTCTTCTACTGGAAAAATAGCACTAGCCATCCTTTCATATGGGGCTTCCCACCAGTGGTAAAGAACCTGCCTGCCAGTGCAGGAGATATAAGAGACAGGATTCAATGCCTGGATTGGGAAGATCTCCTGGAGGAAGGCATGGCAACTCACTCCAGTATTCTTGCCTAGAGAATCCCATGGACAGATAAAACTGATGGGCTACAGTCCATAGGGTTGCAAAGAGTTGAACATGACTGAAGTGATTTAGTATATATATAATGCTAAACCCTCAACAATTACTAGAATATTCATCCCAATGGTCTCTGTGACACTTATCTGTAATTAATCACTCTCATATATTAAATCTTCTCAGTATTTAAACAAGCTCAAATACTATGGTAGAGAAAGGGAGAATCTTCCTCTTTCCAACATGTCTTTAATCCAATGTCTTATGCACTTCTACCCTTCACAGTCAAATTCCTGAAAAACTTGACAATATGCACTTTGTTCTCTCACTTCCCACTTGACCCTTAATCCCTACAATCCAGGTTTCTCTGCCATGAATTGCTTTACCAGAATTGCTTTGAGAAAGATACCTAAGTCTACGTATGAATAAATTCAATGGAAACTTTCAGTTGTTTTCTCACCTTTCCTTCAGCATTTGACACCACAGTTCACTTTTTAAAATAGTCTTCTTTTAATAAGCCCTCCAAGAATTCTGATGAATGCTATAGTTTGACAATCCCTGTGTACAGCCTGTTTAGGATTAGGGATTTCTTTCTGAGAGCCAAGTGTTTTAAGTAAAAAGATTACATAATCAGAAGAGAATTAAAAATATATACATATATAAATAAATATATGACACAATATAAAAAAAATAGTCTTGTGACTTCTATGGCTTCTCATACCAGTGGTTTACCACAGATCTTTCTGATTCTTCCTTTGCAGTCTCCTTTACAAGTTTCTATTCTTGTTCCTTTTCCTTAGAGAGTAAGTATCAGTCTTTTTCACTGTGTTTTCTCTGGGCTATCATATTTACTCCCAAGATTCTAAAGTCCCTCTAAATCTTTCATCTCAACGTCTTCTATGAACTGCAGACTTATTATCTCTAACTACTTCCTGGATGTCTCCAAGTGGATTATTCACACACAACCCAAATGCAACATAGGTTCCAAACTGAAATCATCGCCTTCACTCCCTAAGTACATTCCCTCTGCAGGTCTGCTGTCTCGGTAAGGCCGTAATCACTCCACCAAATGCTCAAGTCTGAATTCAAATTCAAGTCTTTCTTTCCCTCCACCTCACACACAATCTACCAAAAGTTGCAGAGTCTGATGCTGATTACTACAACCATCCTATCACCCAGTTCATTCGATCTTTTCAACCATTTCAGCGACCACAACTGTTCAAAGTCATGTAATCTTCATGAGTAATTAGTGTAGCTAAAATGATCACCTGTGGGGAGGTTTAAAGTTCTGGTTTTCTTTTTATAGAAGATTAGAGAGAGAAAAAAGTCTAGCAAAGGTTTTGAAGTTTCTTCCTATCTTTTTAATGATAGTGTTGGTACTATGATATCCCCCATTTTCTCATAAGTTTTTGCTGATGTACATCATTGATGTTTGACTGTGCTGACAAAACTGGGAGAAACATGTTTTCTTTCTGCAAATAAAATATTTCTACAGCCTAGAAAAATACAGGTGACTGCTATTTGGTTGGATGGGTCCATCAACTAGATATCTATAATAGTCTGAACTAAAACAACTGAATCAATGTCACAAAGATCTGTTATGAGAATGTCACAAGGAAATCTGGTTATTTCCCTGTTATCTACAAATCAACAACAGATCACCTGTGTAAGGCAAAGTTTACAAATGGTGTTAAACTGGTCTTTCAGGGACTTCCCTGTTGGCCCAGAGCTTAAGACTTCCGATGCTTCCAATGCAGGGGACCCAGGTTCAATCCTTGGTCAGGGAACTAGATTTTTCCTGCTGCAACCCAAAAGTCCACTTGCCACAACCCAAGATCAAAGCTCCCATGTGCCACAGCTAATACAAGGTGCAACCAAATCAATAAACAAAAAACCTGGCATTTCATGGTCACACTTACCTCTTCCTCAGTCTCTGGAGAAAGAGGTCCTCATGTGTATTTAAAGTTAAAAGCTGTCCTTCCTCTTGGTTTATTTGCCTTTGCTGTTGTTGTTGTTCAACTGCTCAGTCATGTCCAACTCTTTGTAACCCCATGGACTTCCCTGTCCTTCACTCCCGGAGTTTGCTCAAACTCAAGTCCATCAAGTTGGTGATGCCATCCAACTGTCTCATCCTCTGTCATCCCCCTCTCCTCCTGCCTTCAATATTTTCCAGCATCAGGGTCTTTACTAATGAGTCAGATATTCGCATCAGGTGTCCAAAGTACTGGAGCTTCAGTATCAGTCCTTCCAATGAATATTCAGGGTTAATTTCCTTTAGGATTGACTGGTTTGATCTTCTTGTAGTCCAAGGGACTCTCAAGGGTCTTCTCCAATACCACATATGCCTTTGTGGATGATGTCAGTTATTTCCTATTAATACATTCAAGAAAGACAATAGAGACAAAAATTAGTCAGACACCAAGGTGTAGATGCACAACCACATTTCTAGTACAAAACAGATGAACACCATCCATTACAGAGAAAGTTCTATTTGAGATATGTCTAGTTCATATATTTTAATAGTTTTCAGTACACTTTGTGCCTTGAGAATCAGAGGAGCCTTGGGGACTATGGACATGACCGAAGCGACTTAGCATGCATGCATGCAGAACAGTTTACATTAGGAAATGGCACAAGTTTGGGAAAAAACCTGAGTGTAGTCCTGTTTCTCTCCTTCCTTTACCTTCCACCTCAGCAAGCCTTGAGACTTCACCTCCATGCTAAGCTCTAAATCTACCCAATTCCTCCCTTCCCTCAACTGCACTCCTAAGTCAAACCACCACCCTCTCTCTCTCTGGGTCCACTGCAGCAGCCCATTTGTGTCCACTTTGGCTTCCACTAGAATCTCTTTTCCATACAATCATCAAGTTGATCTGTCTAAAGTGGAATTCAGCATCATGTCATTCCCATGCTAAAACCTTTCAGAGAATTTTCTCTGCCGATAGAGAAAAATACAAAGGCCTTCTGTGAGCTGGCCCCTGCCTAACCCTCACTCCCTGTCTGGTCTCACCTCCTTCTACTGTCCCCATCTCTCTGTGATCCAGCCATGCTTCCCTGTTCCTGAGACTTCCTAGTTCCTGTTCCCTCTGACTGAGACTCTCTGTTTCCAGGTGCTTCATGGTTGACTCCTTGACATTCAGCTCTCAGCTTCACTGTCACAGGGGACTCCTCTGACCACCCCATCTAAATTAACCACCTTCACTATGTGAAGTGAAAGTCGCTCAGTCATGTCCAACTCTTTGCGACCCCATGGACTATACAGTCTATGGTATCCTCCAGGCCAGAATACTGGAGTGGGTAGCCTTTCCATTCTCCAGGGGATCTGTCCAACCCAGGGATCAAATCCAGGTCTCTCGCATTGCAGGTGGATTCTTTACCAGCTGAACTACAAGGGGAGCCCAAACCTTCACTATCCATCACATCGAACGTCTCATTGTCTTTATAATATATTCAACAGTCTGAAGCAATCTTGTTCATTTATGCTTTTTGTTTTCCCATTAGAATGCAAAATTTTCACAAGTGCAGAAAATTTTCTTATTTTTCTCATGTTAAATTCCCAGGGTCTAGAACAGGGATCAGCTAACTTTTTATGTAAAGGGCCAGGCAGTCTATGTTTTAAACTTTGTAGGACAGAGTCTTTGTCACAAGTACTCCAGCTCTGATTTGTTAGCATAAAAGCAGCTTTAGAAAATTACTAATGGAAGTATGTCTATGGTTCCATTAAAACTTTATTTCTGACCACTGAAATTTGAATTTCATATCATTTTAATGAACCACAAAGTATTATTCTTCTTTTGATTTTTCTAATTATTAAAAAATGTGAAAACCATTCTTAACTCATGGGCTGTGCAAAAATAGGCAGTTGGCCAGATTTGCAGGTCATAGATCGATAGTCCATAATTTGGAATGGCTATCACTACACATAGGAGGCTTGCAAGAAAGATGGTTTAACTGTTGAATGAATGAATGAGGAAATGCATTTTCCTTGTAAACATTAATAGACTTGTCATTGGCCAAGAGTTAATATGATAACCCATTTTACTGCTTCAGTCCGCAAGATGTATTTGCTCTGTCTCCTTGGTTGTTTTGATATTTGTTTATGGGAATCAGATTCAGCATATGATGTGAGGTTCTTATAAGATAAGAAAAACAATTAGGATCTTTTGATTACATGGGGTGTAAAGACCAACTAAATTGGGTTAGAGTCCACATTCATGATCAAAACTTACATATTGTACTTCAAAAAGCTTAACCTCTGTGATGAAAAAAAATAATGTATTGCTCTTCAAATATATACCAAGAGTGAAATAAGGGTCATGAGCAAAATGAGAAAAGCCTCAAAGATAATTTTAGAAAAATTACCTAACTCCCTACATCATATTGGGGAAGGTCTCCTTAAAAAAAAAGTAGTATTTGAGGAATTTTAAATTACAGCTTTGAAATGGGTCATGTTTACTTTTGTTAGGACTGTTTTCTTGTCTATGACCATATTTCTTAAAATGCTTCCCCTCTACACCCACCCACCTCAAAGTTCAAATAAATAAGAGATTATACTTCTAAGATTAGAACAAACATTAAGTTGAAACAATATAAGGGAAATAACAATAAAGGTAAAATTCTTTACTCTAAGAAGCAAGTTAAAACCACAAATAAAGGATTAATGCTAAGATACTAAATCATTCTCAAAAAATTATTTCCCCAATAAATCAGATTAAATAATTCATCAGAGGGAAAACATAGATTGTCTTAAGAAAAGGCTTAGTAAAACCTTCAACAGCTCCTGGCAGCAGAAACTTGGCAGAAACATTTGGAATGACAGCATCAGTTTGCACAAGTGTTCAACTGATAGCTGTAAAAAGTAATGAGGCCCTGTTGGAACCAACTGCTGAGCTGGGGGACCATAACTTACTTTAGAGTAGCCCAGAACTGTCTATTTCTAAATTGTCACTTATTAAAGTGAATCACAAAATGGAAAAATGTTTAGTGATTTCTTGGGCTATCTCTAAGATGTATTTTATAACTCAGAGTCTCACTGATTAACGGAGAAAGTACACAGTGCAGGGTTGGGGTGCTTATTCTTCTGGAAACTCTAACAGCCTACACTAACATTTATAGCCTTCATAAGCAAAGAAGAAGGAAGGACAGAAGGAAAGACGGGAACATAATAAGGTGCATGAAATGTGCTTTTTTTTTTGCAACCACTTTCAATTTGGAGAGTGATATGAAACTTTCTCAACAGTTCTTGTCTGGGTGTACATTTCATTACTTTTGTAAGCTTATGCTTCAACTACTGAGAGCATTTTCAAGGTTTGCTCACCTTTCATTGAGACTGAACTTGAGGTAGCTGCATGAAAGCTAAGTTCTGAGTAAACTCAAGACTATTTACAGTTTCAGGTGGAATCAGGTGTTATTCAAGACTAAACATGGCAATTTTACCTGCACTATACATTTAATGGTACATAAATTATTAGGTGTATCAGGAGCGAGAGGAGCTCCATTGCTAGAAGCTGAGTTGCTAGAAACAAGCATACAGTTTAGCTTTCTATATTTCCCACCTGGAACCCAGCCTGATGGCTAACACATAATGGATACTCATAAGATGTCTTGTACCATGTGGAAATATACCTAACTATAAGGTGGAATGTGTTTTTTCAGGAAAAGCTGACAATCTCACCTGAATAGCCAAGGCAATCTTGAGAAAGAAACACAAATCTAGAAGCATCACATGTCCTGATTTCAAACTATATTACAAAGCTATGGTAATCAAAACAGTATGGTATTCCTATAAAAACAAATAAATCGATGGAACAGAATAGAGAGCCCAGAAATAAACCCACACATGTATGGTCAATTAATTTATAACAAAGGCAACGAGACTATACAATGAGGGAAAGGACAGTCTCTTCAATAAATGGTGCTGGGAATATTGGACAGCCACATGCAAAAGAATGAAATTAGACCACTGTCTTACATTATACACGAAAGATAACTCAAATGCAGTAAAGATTTGTATGTAAGACCTGAAATCATAAAACTTTTAAAAGAAAACATAGATAATGAGCTTCTTAACATCCATCTTGGCAATAGTTTTTTGGATTTGACAACAAAAGTAGAGGCAACAAAATAAAAAATAAACAAGTGGGACTGTAGAAATCTAAAAAGAAACCATCAACAAAACTAAAAGGCAACCTACTGAATGGGAGAAAATATTTTTGAAATATATAAAGAATTCATGCAAATCAATAGCAAAACAATAATAAATTTAAAAATGAGAGGAGAACAAAAATGAGCAGAGGATCTAGAATAGTCATTTTTTTTCCAAAGAAGACAAAAAGATATGCAATAGTTGCATGAAAAGATCCTTAGTATTACTAATCATCAGGGAAATGTAAATCAAAACCTATGAAATATTACCTTGCTATTTGGTCATTACCAAAAAGACAAGAAATAATCAAGAGTTGATGAGGATGTGGAGAAAAGGGAACCCACATACAGTTTTTTAAGAGAATTTTATTTATTTATTGCCCGTGCTGGGTCTTTGTTGCTACATGGGCTTTCTCTAGTCAGGGTGAGCAGGGTTTATTCTCTAGTTGTGGTGTGCGGGCTTCTCATTGCAGTGGCTTCTCTTGCTGCAGAGCACAGGCTCAGTAGTTGTGGTGCATGGGCTTAGTTGCTTCATGGTATGTGGGATCTTCCCGGACCAGGGATCTAATCTGTCTCCTGCATTTGCAAGTGGATTTTTTACTACTGAGCCACCAAGGAAGCTCCAAGTGCATTGCTGGTGGGACTATAAATTAGTGCAACCACTATGGAAAGTAGCATAGAGGCTCCTCAAAAAATTAAAAATGCAAATACCATATGATCCAGCAATTCCACTTCTGGGTACTTATCTGATAAGAAAAACACTAGTTCAAAAAGATATATGCCTTCCCTGTGCTCCCTCCCCACTCCCATGTTTTTTCCAACAGTGTTTACAATAGCCAAGATATGGAAATAACCTTAAGTATCCCTTGATGTATGAATGAATAAAGATGATGTGGCATGTATATAAAATTAAGTCTCTCTCTCACAACAGAAATGTGTGCCTCTCAGTTTAAGAGCTTATAAGAAAGTGAAGATAACTGTACTTACACTGCCTGCTATTCCAAAAAACAGTAAGACCTGATAAACCTGAGGCTTTCTCTACATCAACTACTGGTAGCCATTAGCCCACTAGTGGAAACATAGAAGGTAATGAAGATGATGGAAAGGTCTGAAATAAGAAAGGCAGTTCAAGTGGAGGTTAAGAACTTCTTTGAGTCTTTATAGAGAAAGGTTATCAGGGATTTGCAGAGAGAACACTCCCTTGATAAGAAAGTGCTTAAGGGCAATCCTAGTTCTTTAGAATCTGTTTTCTTAAGATTAGAAGTTGACATTTTGATTGTAGTATAATTAAAATTATCTTAACACTTTGCAAACTGAATACAGAAAAACACTAAACACAAAAGGGAGCAATTGGGAAAGAGAAGAAAACGGAAAAAATAGACTAGAGAAATAGACTCTTCAACCTCTTATTTTACAAATAAGGAAATTGAGTCTAAGACAGTTTAAATGATATAGAAGTTTACTTAGCAAATTAGTCTCTGGGGATCAGACTGGCTACTAATGAAAGGAATTTCCAACCAAGGTGATGTGTGGTCTAGAAGAGGCATTTCAAGCAGGCAGAATGTCCAATGTCCTTCAAAACAAACCCAGTTTATATACAGTGAAGTTGTTTTGAGAAATACACACTCTGCAAATACATCTTAAAATTCTAAAGCCAACTTTAAAGGCCATTATGAACATAACACAACAAGAGATGGCCCCACTCATGGCATTCTTTAGATTTGTTCTGGTTATTTGTATTGTATAGACAAACCATGTTGGCAAAAATTAGGCAAGAAAAATAAATATTATCTGTACAATTCAAAAGAAAGTTGACCAAATTACCAAGTATAGAATTACCTCCATTTTCCATTTCACAGCCATATATTATTTTAAAATCCCTGGAATGGAATGTGCTGTTACCTTGATGACTTCACACACATACACACACACAGAAGCCAAATCTCTCTCCCCACAAGCAAAGAAAAGAAATGCCTGTTTCCATGGTTAACCCCAGAAGGACATCTCCATTTCCATTAGGACTTTCTTGCTTGCTGTTTCCAGAATGACTGGCTTCCAAAGTACTATTCACTGACAAAAGTCAAGATGTCCCTCCCAATAAAACGAAGGCAAATCTAAAATCTGAAGAGGGCACAGGGGAGGGAGGTGGAGAAGGAGAGGTGCGATGCTGTTGAAGTTACTGTAATTAAGGTGGTGAGCTGAGGCACCTTCTGTGTGTGATTATCAGCTCAAGAGTGGCTCGTTTGAGAAGATACATCTACTTAGGCTCCTTAGTGAAGTTTGTGTGACTCTCTTGGTCCTTTGAGTAAACAGACGTTTCTCTGTGTCTTCTCCAAATGGAAAAACATTGCAGGTATACAGTTTACCTTGTCCCCCCAGCAAAGTTTCTGAACCTAACTCCTTGTCTAAAATGTAGTAGACTAGCTACAAGGAAAGAAAAAACCTATGTTAATTGAACTCAGTTTGGACTGTTTTGGCCTGCACTGCCAGGCCTGTATTCACCCAGGTTCAGGACCAAATTTAGAGCCTGGAATCAGTGACAGAGACATCAGCGGTTTCATAAGAGTAGCTAACATGTCTAAATCAAAGTCCTAGAGGGATACCACACCATGTGCAGTTGGCAGTGGGCAGCACACAGCAGAACGAGGCAGGACATGGCAGCAGTCTTTGATCCCGGAAGGAGAGTGGAGATTACCACTTATAGGGGGAACTGACGTCAGCTTGGCTCATGGGTTACCAGGGAAACTAGCAGGGGGGGCCCCTCACCACCCCTTTGAAAAGCTATCAGGTGGAGATGTTCTGATGGATTAAAATAATCATCAGCTGGGGCAGGAGCAAGTGTAGGTGAAGCAGGCACTGGGTGAGCAAGGGGTGTACAGAGAGAAAGAGAACACCTATCTTGGGTGGCCTAAATAATCAGCCTATATGAACAAGCTATTACATTTTTTGTTAATCTAACTTAAGATCGCTTAAGCAGGGTGAATGCTATAACTCTTTGATATTTAAATTGATTTCTCTGAATAATTTCTGAGTCATTTTTTCCAACTCAGCCATGTTTATATACACCCATGTGTCAAATTACTAAGGTCACAAATGCCTCTCTAGGACAGCGATACACTCTCCATTCCCATGTGGGGGATGGGAAGTATCAGCATCTCAAAGAGGAAATCTGTAATTATTATTAGCAGTGACCACTGTGTTGAGTATCTCCTCTGTGTAGATTACCAGGGTAACTATGTAAGAACTTAAAGAGATATACAACTGTAAAATGTGTCTTGTTCTTCAGACTAATTGGGAAAGCAAATCGTGTGTATAAAAAAGATAAGAGCAGAAATAACACAGTGCAAGGTGACCAAACTCAAAGAAAGCACTACAGGCTGTAAAAGTTACAGGTGTTTGCTAAACAAAACATCAGAAGTTCCCAGGGGTCAAAGAGGTGATTGTTTCCTTAATTACCTCAATTCAGGGAAGCCCTAAGTAAGGTTTCCCAAACCTCTTTTAAACACATGGTTCCAGCTTCTACAGCATTTAATTCCCATCATTTAAGTGACTCAGCTGATTCAGGGAAGTGGGGTGAGGAGTGGTGAAGAGTGAATTTCAAAGTAGTGTAAAGATAGGAAGCTGCTGCTGCTGCTGCTGCTAAGTCACTTCAGTCTTGTCCAACTCTGTGTGACTCCATAAGACAGCAGCCCACCAGGCTCCCCTGTCCCTGGGATTCTCCAGGCAAGAACACTGGAGTGGGTTGCCATTTCCTTCTCCAATGCATGAAAGTGAAAAGTGAAAGTAAAGTCGCTCAGTCGTGTCCGACCCTCAGCAACCTCATGGACTGTAGCTTTCCAGGCTCCTCCGTCCATGGGATTTTCCAGGCAAGAGTACTGGAGTGGGGTGCCATTGCCTTCTCTGAAAGATAGGAAGCAGTTTGCCTTTATTTACGAAGGACATTTCAAAATTACAGGATTATTTTCTGAAGGGTTTCTCATCAGCCTGCCTTGGGCAAGAAGGCAGCTGACTTGATGTTGCTTCTCTTCTCCCACTGCCATTTTCAGCACATCCTGTAGATGGATCTTCTCTAAGAATGAAAGTCTCACCAGCTGGGTCCACACTAGAAACTAGCAGGTGGATCTGTCATCCAGCAGGTCCCAAGCATGGCCAGACTCTGGACAGTGAAGGAAAGTTTCCTTAAAAGACAGCATATGAAAACACCCCAAACCAACAGCCACTTGCTGGGGCACTCAGCAACATTTCCCAAACTTTCCTCACTCAAGTTGTATCTGTGTGAAACCATGGTCTATATGAAAAATTAAAAGAAATATGTCTGAATCATCTAGCATTTACATATGTCTGGATGACTAAACTTTCGGTTTTCATCCAAACATGAGATTGGCGTTTATAATACTTACCTAACCAGTCACTAAATTTGACACTTTCAGGGTCTGGTGTCAGTTTACAGTAACAATAATTCATTTGAAATAGTACACAGATGCCACAGAAGCATATTGTAAATTAAGACATTATTTTCCAAAAAATGGAATATAATTTATAGAGAACTCTGACAATGAGGTTGTATGATTAAGTGGGAAGACAAATTGGGAAGATTCATCATTGAGATTAAAGACTGAAGTGGAGATTAAAATATTCTGCCTCCTGGCAAGAACTGGTTGGTAGATGAATCTAAATGGTTTCAAACTATACATTCTAAAAAAATTGAAGTTTTAAACATAACATTATTGAGTGTCTACCCCATACCCAACTAGCTGGGTCTTTCAACCTCTTTTGCTTTTTTTCTCACTTGCAGAATGTAAAAAATAGTATCATACTTGCTCTGACTACCTTACAAAATTACCTGGGGATTGTTATTAAAAGAGCATAAAAGTGCTTCAAAAACTTAAAAGCATTTTGTAAATGCTAAAGTTAAAAAATATATAGCATAATTAGCCATCTTGCTTTAAAATAAAAAAGGAGTGTAGTATTATTTTAAAAGTATGGCATGATTATAACAGTATCTTTATTTGTACCAAAGAATTAAATAGAAAGAATACTGAATTTTCCACTTTGTAATATACTTACAAAATCTTCTTCATTGAAGAAAATAAATGTGCTATCACATTCATTATTACTACTTTTAAAAAATATAGTCACACTCATATGCTATTTCCTTTCAGTTTTTTCATTTCCTTAGACTCATGAAAATAAAATGACTTTGGTATGTGAAACCGTCTTTTAAGAAAGTAAAATTAATGTTGGTCTTTTCCCTTAAAGTACTAACCAAAATCCTGAGTAAATTCCATGGATGATGTTTGTAGTCATCTCAATTTTACCTCCTAAAAGAGTATATCTACGTATTTTTCTTCCCTAAATTTAAAATTGCTTTTCCATATTAGTTCTTATTCTTGAAATACCAGTGAAACTATAGAGGATACTACTAACAATCATTGTTTTTTATGTACTCCAGGCAGTGAACTGAGACCTTTACTTGTTTATCATTTTATTTTATATTAACTTTATATATACATCCTTACTGTACAGGGAGGAAAAATGAAGCCAGAGAGGTTAAGCAACTTGCTCAGTGTCATACAGCTAGAACTAGAACGGGGTAGATCCCAAGTGTACAGTGAATCCTTGGCACAATACTGCTTCTCTATTTCTCAATCTTTCCATCTCAAGGCAGGTAAATTTTACTTCATTCAACGAAAGTTATCAGTCTTGGTTACAGGTAGTTGTACTTCTTGTTTAATAAGCTTTGTTCAATGAGTCACAGAATTTAATTACTGTCTAAATAAGCTCCCAAGTCACTTTTACCATCACAGCTGTTCCTATCAAAACAGTGGGTCTAGATACAGTAGTGAGGTTCCACCGACGTGTACCCCATGTTACCCCCTTGCTCCTGACACCCTTGCTCCTGAGCTCTAAGAATATTCTGCTGCCGTGATGATTTGGTGATCTGCCACTCAAGGTTCCACTGGAGAGTTACAGTCTTTTGAAATCAGACATTGAAACAGAACACAGAAAACATCATCTCAGCAGTTAGATATTCTTTCTTTTTTTCTCTATGCTTCATTTATAAATCCAAGTATCAGTCCTATATTAAATCCGAAGGATCATTATATTAATGATTAATTTGTAAAGACCTAACACTAAAAAGAGGCTTTATCTGAAATCTACCTGCATGATCTTTGTGGCCACTTCCTCATTCACCAACATTTGAAGGATACAGGCAGCATTCAGTCCTTGAGTTACTTATAGTTTTTTCTGTGCTGATCTTGAACTGTAGAACAGATAAACCTAAGCTCTGTATCTAATGATGATAACAAAGTGAGACTTACTAGTTCTTCAAAGTGCCCAGTATTCCCCACAGTAAATACTGATAGAGAGATACTTTCTTAAACTGTCCCCAGATGGTTACATTTTAAGGAACTTTGAGAGCAGAGGACAAAACAAATATGTTTACTGTTAGTAAATCTTGGTCCAAGTTTTAACCTGAAAAGTTTAAATTAACAAAATAAAATTCTGCAACCCCTACCAAGATGGAAAACTGAACCTATATTTGGCTAAATGGCTTTATATCTGGTTTTTGTTTTGCTTCATTTCCCTTAAAGGCCAGGTCCTTATGCCTAACATGTAAATCAGTTAAGAGTGGAAACATATAGAAGTTGCTGAATGAATGAAAATTATGCTACCATGAGACAAGACCAAGAATGGGGATTCAGGGAAACCCCAACCACAATGAAGAGAAGGGTCCACTGAAAGAAGAGGAGCTAATTATGAAGGACAAATAAGTAAAGAGAGAAGCAGCCGCTACGTGGTGAGATGAGCATCAGCTGTGGAGGAGAGCCCCACTAGGTTCTTCAAGGAACAGTTCCTATTTGCCCTTGTTCAGATGGTAAAGCGTCTGCCTGCAATGTGGGAGACCCGGTTTCGATTCCTGGGTTGGGAAGATCCCCTGGAGAAGGAAATGGCAATCCACTCCAGCACTCTTGCCTGGAAAATCCAATGGATAGAGGAGCCTGATAGGCTACAGTCCATGGGATCACAAAGAGTCAGACACGACTGAGCGACTTCACTTTCTTTCACTTTCACTGTTTGTCTTAAGCTTGATGGAGCCATATACCTTGGTGTTACTCAAGCATTAATAAGCTTCATTTTACCAAGATTTTCAACAGCATGTAAGTGTAGTTCTTTCACCCTTTAATCCACTTGGGACTAATTTGTGCTCCACAATGCTTAGCAGCAGGAAGCCTGTAAAAATTTCATCCCCAATCCTTGACAGCTTCAGAAGTTGGTATGTTTGCTTCAGGATGTCCAAAACAATTCTGGAACTTCATCACTGAAGAAGTTAACTTAAAACCTGACCTATTTTGAAAAGTGAAAACGTCAAGTTTTTCCTCTTGCCTGCTTCCTCCAGATCAGGCCAGAAAGTCCACGTGGAACTATTAAACTGGGTCGTCACAGGATTTACACAAGGGAGTGAGAGACCCACATGTCCACAAACCTGAGAGCCTCGGACAGGAGGTTGCAAGCCTGCAGGCCTCACATCCCCGGCCGTGGCTGGCAAGTAAACACTCATGGGGTAGTGTTGCAATTCCCAGGAGGCAAGGCCACGGGTTAGAGTTTCCAGAGGCAGCCGGCAGCTCCCCACAGCTTCCCTGCTCCACCATCCTTCAGCCCCAGGGGAAAAGTGAAAAGGGCTCTGCTTACTAGTCAAGCCACACAGACAGATACCAACTGCTCACAGGGCAGTCCAGCCCCAACTGCAAGAAAACAGCTGCTCCCTTAGAGACCTGTATGCCAAGAAACTCTAATAATACAGACCAGCCCCAGCTAGAAAGTTGTCTGAATTCCCTGTGGAGAGGGACCCTGTCTGTTACGTTGCTATACAGTAATATGGGGAATGGCCAGCTAATAATGATTAAGCACTTTCTTTAAGTCAGGCACCCTTCAGAACAGTTTTACACATTATAATTCATTTAATCTGTATAACAATCCTTTGAGGTGAAGGACTCTTTTTTTTGTCCCCATCACCCAGCATGTCCAGAAGGTACTTGGTACATAATAGTCTTGAGATAAACATCTGCTAATTGAATCTAAAAAAGTAAGAAATCACCACTCCATATAAATAATATTATAGATAGGAGGGTAGCTTCTAAGACCAGCTCATAAAATCTATTCAACCCATTTGTATTTTTTTTAAAGAATTTAACACTATTTCATTTAAACTTAATCATTATGCACATATGCTCAGTCACTTCAGTTGTGTCCAGCTCTTTGCGACCCCATGGACTGTAGCTTACAAGGCCCTTCAGTCCATTGGATTTTCCAGGAAAGAATAGTGGAGTGGGTTGTCATTCCTTTCTCCAGGGGATCTTCCTAAGGGATTGGACCTACGTCTCCTGCATTGCAGGTGGATTCTTTACTGATTGAGCCACCAGGAAAGCCCAATAATCTTTATAACACTGTTTTTATAGAGAAATTTGTTCCAAATTCCAGCTTGTGGCACCTTTCAACAGTTTTCTCATTGAGCAGCTACTTTCTGAAGAAATGTTAGTGCCAAGGAAAAGTATAAAGCTAAGCCAGGAGCATCCCTACCATTTAGGAATTTCTATCCCTGCCCCACACCCAGGAGCAGAGTGAGTACTTTCTGGAAGGACCTCCTGGCTGAGGCTGGAAAGGCAATAAATCCTTTTGGACACAATGTCCATTTCTTCAGCACCTCAGAAGCTCCCATATCCTCAACAGAGCACTGGGTTTCTCTGAGCTGCTACAGAAATGAAAGTGAAAGTGTTAGTCACTCAGTCATGTCCTACACTTTGCAACCCCTTGGACTGTAGCCCACCAGGCTCCTCTGTCCATGGAATTCTCCAGGCAAGAATACTGGAGTGGCTTGCCATTCCCTTCTCCAGGGGATCTTCCTGACACAGGGATCAAACCCGGGTCTCTTGCATTGCAGGCAGATTCTTTACCATCTGAGCCACCAAGAAAATCCTACAGAGATTGGAGTTTAAGAGATTGGATAAAGGACAGAGGTACTGGTGGGGTGAGGGCAAGAATGGAGTCACAGAGAGACAAGTGTGAGTGTGTGTTAGTCGCTCAGTTGTGTCTGATTCTTTGGGACCCCACTGACTGTAGCCCACCAGGCTCCTCTGTCCATGGAATTCTCAAGACAAGAATACTGGACTGGATTGACATTCCTTTCTCCAGGGAATTTCCCCAACCCAGGGATTGAACCTGGGTCTCCTGCATTGCAGGCAGATTCTTTACCATCTGAGCCACCAGGGAAGCCTGCTACAGAAGTGAGGGGTCATCATTTCCCAAATCACAGTTTTAAACTAAATTGATAGAATTTTCTCAAGTCTCCATGTCCTTCAACTTTGACACCTGTCACTATTTAGCAACAGCCATGTCCGACTCTGTGCAACCCCATAGACTGTAGCCTGCCAAGCTACTTTGTCCATGGGATTCTCCAGGAAAGAATATTGGAGAGGGTTAGCATTTCCTCCTCCAGGAGACCTTCTGGACCCAGGGCTCTCTTATGTCTCCTGCATTGGCAGGCAGGTTCTTTACCACTAGTGCCACCTGGGAAACCCTACTTAGTGACAAGTGCTAGCAAATGGCATAATGAATTGAGGAGGAGCATATTAACATTGGGCTTCTCTAGTGGCTCAGTGGTAAAGAATCCGCCTGCCAATGCAGGAGATGTGGGTTCAATACTTGGGTCGAGATCCCTTGGAGAAGGAAATGGCAACCAACTCTAGTATTCTTGCCTGGGAAGTCCCACAGACAGAGAAGCCTGGTGGGCTACAGTCCATGGGGTCACAAAAGAGTTGGACTCAACTTAGTGACTAAACAACAACAAATGTTGACATTAACAACAGCAAAAGAAATGGGAAAACAGTCCCTTCTGCCTATTAGCTCAACAGCTTGGGGGTTATTTCTGTGGGCCTGGGAGTTCACAGATGTGATTTTACAGTACAAACATAGCTTTAAGTAGGCATGTTTTCTGCTTGTAAGATCAATTCCAGTTTTTGTGGTAAAATAAAATGGATTAGCATCCCACTGTGATCCTCAATGGCATTCACTACCTAAACAGATTTAAAGATTATCAAATTATATGACTCCTGGTTGGATCACTCCATAACCCCACCCCAACTTCATACCCAAAGTTTTCCCACCCTAGACTGTGAGCTCTCTGAGGGCTGGGCCCATCTCTTACTTATCTTTGTATCTCCAGAGGCACCAAGAGTTACAGCTTAATAATCATCAGTTCACTTCAGTTCAGTTCAGTCGCTCAGTCGTGTCCAACTCTTTGCGACCCCATGAATCGCAGGGATGCCAGGCCTCCCTGTCCCATAGCAAACGTATAATAAGCTTTGTGTACATACTCAGTCACTTCAGCCATGTCTGACTCTCTGAGACACTATGAACAGTAGCCTGCCAGGCTCTTCTGTTCATGGGATTCTCCAGGCAAGAATACTGGAGTTGGTTGCATGCCCTCCTCCAGGGATATAATAAGCTTTACTGAATTTGAATTAATCCTAGAGTAGGTTAGCGATCAGGGTGCTAAACCTGGCTTCCCCTCCCATTTTGTTTGCCTGCAGAAGGCTGTCCAAGTCACGAATTTGAATACGGCCTGCTTGAGGGCCACTTCTTAATACCAACAAAATATGAAAACAAAGACAACCACTGGACTTAAACAACTACCTTTTTTTTCCAGTGAGAATATAATCGCATGTTTAACCCAAAGATATTTTAACTCACTTCAGTTCTTTACTAGTTTTTCTAAAGATATACATACATTTCCTATTTATTAGTTTTTCTAAACATATATGTACACTCAGTAGGTAAATCTGCTAAACTTCAACCAGGACCCAACCAACAAAAGTTTCTATGTAAACCAATATCCTTCTCTGCTGAATACTTAAGTAAAATATCAATTAAAAAGAAGTAAAACTAGGAGTTTTATTCCAACAATATTCTAGTAACTCATTTTCAGTGTATCATTTTACGGTCAACAGAAATTCAACCTAATTTTCTATCACTATCCAACTGATAAAAATGTTGCTGCAAAGTCTTTAATCACCAAGAAAGACTTGATTATATCCACTACCACTAATTCTGAAGAATCAATTGTAAGGTTTTTAGAAAGATTGTCAACAAAAGTTAGAAACAGGATATTTTTCTTTCAGTTAAGCCTCTGTCAATCCAAAAAAAAAGGAATAAGAAGAATCCTCCAATTCCTTGAAAATTCTTCTTCACTAAGGTTTTATTGTATATGGAAATTTCTGTAGTAAGAAATAAATAATAAAATAATTATATTCTTGGCAAAAGATCTGCCAGGAAATTCCTTTTAAATGGCAATTTCTCTGCTGAATTTAAAATATAATTTGTTTTACAAAAATATAATTTTCAAATTTGGTCAAAATCCATCTGTTGACGAAGTACTTCCAGTTGATTTACTTCCTGTGCAGGGAGACCCGGCTGTACCCCTTCCAAAGGTACGTCTGCAGCCAAAGAATAACTGAGATCCTGGGAAAAATCTGCCTTAATTACATTTTTTTTTTTTTGAGAAAAGGATGAGGTTTTTTTTTTTTTTTTCCCCCCCCCTCTCTCTCTGCATTTGGAACTGGTTACTATGTCATTTTAAAGAACTTGTTCTCAAAGGAACTATGACACAGGAAGAGGGGGCGGGGGAGTGGCACCCGCAAACCGAAACAAACTGGAGTCGTGAGGCTTCCTGCCTTGCCTCTCTGAACAGAACACACTCGGCTTGGTTTCTGTGGCCACGCTGGGCTGACCAACTACAGCTGGCTGCCTGGAGCTTTGGGAGCCCCAGACTGTGTTTGCTGATAAGTAAATGCATTATTGCTGATCAAATCTGCATTCTTTTTCAATGTGCAGAATATTTCCAAATGTCGTACAAAATTCTGTGTTGGAAATATCCTCGAACAGATTTCAGTAGGAATTCCCAGGGAGCTGATTCTCTCTTCATTACACCCAATTATCCATTCACAGTCTCTTTCCTCATAACTGACTCCCTGATGATTGTATTATTTCTTCCCACAACAGATGCAGAGATCCATTTGATCTGGTTTAAAACTAAATCCCTCGTTCAAACCTGGAACTCAGAATGAGGTTTTTTTTCCTCTCAAACTTGAGCATGCATGAAAATCACCAGGAAGGCTTGTTAAAATCAGACTGCTAGGCCTAACTCCCAGAGTTTCTGATTCAGTTGGTCTGGTTTAAGGTCCAGAAATCTGCATTTCTAACAAGTTCCCAGGTGATGCTGCTGCTAGTCTAGAGACTATCCTTTGAGGACCATTGTTCTCAGCAAATTGGCTGTTTTGCTAAGAATATAAATTCACTAGGTGTGCATGGATAAAGCTGACTTTAATCAGCCTAAGTACCCATAGACTCAGGAGAAAGGATGGACTGTTCTTTCCCAGGAGAGAGCAGAGAGTAACAGTTTCCACTACTCCAAGTGAAAGAAGCTGTCAGCCTTGTCTGAGCGTTTCTGCCAGGGCTTCTAGTGGAAGGAGTACCACACAAACTGGAGCGTAAGTCAGGGCACTCCCACCCTGCTGGATAAGAGAGGCCTGTAGAACTTCTTTTAACAGTTCCTATGACGAGGAAGGGGCTGGTGTCCCAAGTATAAGTAACGGAACAAGTTTCCTAAGCTGTATTTCTACAAGTCTATGTCTTGTACTTTAAATATTTGCACACAAATCCAAATTTTTGGATAATAATTAAATTATACTACTTTGTTTGTACCTTAAGGCCTGTAAGTTCTGATTTAGGAGACAGTGTGTTAATCAAAAGGACAAAGTCTAGTTATCAAATGGTATTTGTATAATAGATCTAAGCCTCAGAAAAGGATTGCCCAGAGGGCCCATTCTAAATCTAAAAGAGAAGATTATCAGCTCCAAACATTACTATATATTTAGTATGTGTATACAGACATGCGCATATAGACCTGGGTTCGATCCCTGGGTTGGGAAGATCCCCTGGAGAAGGAAAAGGCTACCCACTCCAGTATTCTGGCCTGGAGAATGCCATGGGCTGTATAGTCCATGGGATCTCAAAGAGCTGGACACAACTGAGTGACTTTCACTTTATATAGACATGCATTATTACTCATATGCAATTCTATTTGAGACTAAATATTCAGCTATCTCCTAGTTCTGAAGAAGTATTCATTTATCATCATTCAGGGCCATCTAATCATTTATTAAGCCAATCATGAGCTAAGCAGCATGAATAGAGGCTGCCAGCCCAATACAGGCCCTCATCATTTCATTAGGCCTGGATTAATGCAAAGTCTTCTTCATTGATCTTAATGGGTTGAGACAACCCCTACTTTTAAATTTTCATGACTCTTTAGCTTCATAATATGGCTTCATTCTGTATATCCAATGTCATCTCTCACTACCCACCCACCCAATGCCCAAGGATACTACACTTCAACAACATAGCAACCCTCCCCTCCCACTGCCCCAGATTAGGATTCCTAAAACAATTAGGAATTAGGAATAAGTTCAGTTCAGTTCAGTCGCTCAGTCTTGTCTGCCTCTTTGTGACCCCATGCACTGCAGCATGCATCAAGTCAGTAACAACCTTATTCAAAAACCTAGTGATGCCTCACTGCCTACAGGGCTAAGCTCAAGAATGGTTTTTACATTTTTAAAATAGTGTACAAAAAAAGAAAGAGAAGCAACACAGACCATATGTGGCCCACACAGCCTGAAATACACACTCTGCAGCTTGCTCTTACAGAAAGTGTCTGCGCACCCCGTTCTCCCCATGCCACTCTACGTGCTTCAGGTTAATGTAAACTCTCCTACTGTTGTTCTGTTTTCTGTTTGTCTTGCCTTCCTAACTAGGCAATGCACGCTTTTGTGTGAAGGGAAATACGAAGTCGACTTCACACAGAGCAGAGCATACACAACACAGAGGTCTTAATAAATGCTGATATAATTGAACTGGCTCAGTTGTCTTCAGTGTTCTCAGAAGTAAATTTCTCAGAAGTTGGGTCTCTCCCATGTACCTCCCATTGGTTTATGTTTTCTTCTCAGTACAAGTTAGCTTTGCTTAAAATTACTAACAGCATTCTTTGATCTCATCAACTATTCACTTGTGTTAACCACGATTAAATGTATGTTTTGGATTTGGTGACCAAGAATACACATAGATAAAAGATTTCTGTGACAGGCCTGTGGTAGGTGCCCTTTAAGATGGCCTCCATCCTCCTGCTGCTGCTGCTACGCTGCTTCAGTCATATTTGACTCTGTGCGACCTCATGGACTGCAGCCTACCAGGCTTCTCCGTCCATGGGATTCTCCAGGCAAGAATACTGGAGTGGGTTGCCATTTCCTTCTCCAATGCATGAAAGTGGAAAGTGAAAGTGAAGTCGCTCAGTTGTGTCCAACTCTTTTCGACCCCATAGACTGCAGCCTACCAGGCTCCTCCATCCATGGGATTTTCCAGGCAACAGTACTGGAGTGGGGTGCCATTGCCTTCTCCGTCCATCCTGCTAGTCAGCCGTTATGCAGCTGCTCCCCTGAATGCATGGGACCTAGTGACTTGCTTCTAACAAACAGAATATAGCAGGAGTAATAGGATGTCACTTCCAAGATCAGATTACAAAATGACTGTCACAACTCACAGACTTAGAAAATGAACTTATGGTTACTGGAGGGAAGGGTGGCAGGGAGGGGTAAGTTCAGTTCAGTTTAGTCACTCAGTCATGTCCAACTCTTTGCGACCCCATGGACTGCAGTATGCCAAGCTTCCCTGTCCATCACCAACTCCCGGGCTTACTCAAACTCATGTCCATAGAGTCAGTGATGCCATCCAACCATCTTATCCTGTGTCATCCCCCTTCTCCTCCTGCCTTCAGTCTTTCCCAGCATCAGGGTCTTTTCCAATGAGTCAGTTCTGAGCAGCAGGTGGCCAAAGTATTCGAGTTTCAGCTTCAGCATCAGTCCTTCCAGTGAATATGCAGGACTGATTTCCTTTAGGATTGACTGATTTGATCTCCTTGCAGTCCAAGGGACTCTCAAGAGTCTTCTCCAACACCACGGTTCAAAAGCATCAATTCTTTGGCACTCAGCCTTCTCAGCTTTCTTTATAGTCCAACTCACATCCATACGTGACTACTGGAAAAACCATAGCTTTGACTAGATGGGTCTTTGTTGGCAAAGTAATGTCTCTGCTTTTTAATATGCTGTGTAGATTGGTCATAGCTTTTCTTCCAAGGAGCAAGCATCTTTTAGGGAGTGTGGAACTGACACTGCTATATTCAAAATGGAAAACCAACGAGGATCTACTGTATAGCACAGGGATCTCTGCTCAATATTATGTAACAACATAAGTGGGAAAATAATTTGAAAAAGTATAGGTGTATATACATATATATATATATATATATATATATATCTGTATCACTTTGCTGTGCACATGAAATTAATTGATTAACTTTGTTAATCAACTATTGTTGTTTGGTCAAACTAGAGTTTGATCAGATTAATGTCCATTGAGTCAGTGATACTATCTAACCATCTCATCCTCCACCATACACTTCTCCCACCCTCAATCTTTCCCAGCATCAGGGGCTTTTTCAATACATCACTCTTCACATCAGTTGGCCAAAGTATTGGAGCTTCAGCATCAGTCCTTCCAATGAATATTCAGGGTTGATTTCCTTTAGGAATGACTGGTTTGATCTCCATGCAGTCCTAGGGACTCACAAGAATCTTCCCCAACACCACATTTCGAAAGCATCAATTCTTCGGTGCTCAGCCTTCTCTATGGTCCAACTCTCATATCCATACATGACTACTAGAGAAACCATAGTTTTGACTAGACGGACCTTTGTCAGCAAAGTGACGTCTTTGCTTTTTAATCAACTACACTCTAATATAAAAATAAAAAAGTTTAAAAAAATGTCTGTCACTTCTGTCTTGGGGGCTGTCTCTTCTGTGTTGGATCACTTGCTCTTGGGAGGACAGCAGCCCTACTAAGAGATCAGGGAGGAGCTCCTTCCAAGCTCACTCTTGTGGCTGCTGAGGGCCCTCAGATGATCTGTTTCCAGACTCACTCTAGTGAGCCTCTGATTAAAAAGAACACACACACACACAAACACCCTACATGGGCATTTTCTCTCACGTACAGTCAAACTATCACAAATAAATTCACAACCACCATTAAGCCAGGAACAAACAAACTGCGCTCTCAGCTTCTAGGGATTGAGCATGTCCAGGAAGCCTGGTTCATGTGAGTCCTCCTCTTCCCTCCCATCCCCCGCATCAGGCTCTGGTTAGGAGCTACTTTCCCAGCCAACAGACCAAATTCTTTGCTATAATCATTGAGAAAAGACTGAATCCAGCTTGGAGCTCACCACAACTTTATACCCAAAAACATCACCACCAAATAATACTAATGTTTCATCAGGAAATATCTTTTAAAAAAAAAAAAAAAACAAAAAGCCACTGGACCACCAGGGAAGTCCTAGATCCTAGTTTAATTATTTATTTTTTGAATTTTTATTTATTTTACTTTCAGCTGCCCTGGTCTCCACTGGTGTGTGTGGGCTTTCTCTAGTGCGGTGTACAGGCGTTTCATTGCGGTGACCTCTCTTGTTGCATAGCCTGGGCTTCAGTACTTGCAGCACATGGGCTCAGTAGTTGCTCATGGGCTCAGTAGTTGCTCATGGGCTTAGTTGCCCAGCAGTGTGTGGGGTCTTACCAGACCAGGGACTGAATTGGTGTCCCCTGCATTTCAAGGTGGACTCCCTACCACTGGACCACCAGGGAACCCCAGAAAATAACTTTCTGTGGGATGCTCTTCCCAGAAAAGGCTGGCTCAGCCATGCCACTCTTTGAACGTCATGGCTCTGAATCTTCAGATCCTCATTTTGAGGTCTGCTACGTTGGTTCTCCCCAGAAATGAGTCCAGACAACACTGTGCTGGGGCTGGAAGTAAGCTGGAAGGATATGAGCTATATGTTTTGGCGCCAGACAGAGCAGTGGTGGGGATTAAATGATATAATGTGTTAAGTGCCAGTACTCAGGGTGCTGCTGCTGCTGCTGCTAAGTCGCTTCAGTCGTGTCCGACTCTGTGTGACCCCATAGACAGCAGCCCAGCAGGCTCCCCTGTCCCTGGGATTCTCCAGGCAAGAACACTGGAGTGGGTTGCCATTTCCTTCTCCAATGCATGAAAGTGAAAAGTGAAAGTGAAGTCGCTGAGTCGTGTCCGACTCTTCTTGACCCCATGGACTGCAGCCTACCAGGCTCCTCTGTCCATGGGATTTTCCAGGCAAGAGTACTGGAGTGGGGTGCCATTCCAGACCCCAAAAATGTGCTAAGCCACTAAGGGGATATCACCATTCCCTGCAGTAAGTTGGCCGCCTCCTCATCCACCTCCTCCCCCTTGCCCTCTCCTCCTCCCCTTCCTTCCTTTTCTCCTTCTCTTCCTTTCCCACTTCTTTTTCCTCTTGCTCCTCTTCCTCTAGTCACCACTCTAATTTCAGCCCTCTTGCTCTTTACTTTCTGTGCTCTAGAAAAATCTGCTCTCACATCTTTTGGCTGAACTCAAAGGATTGAATAACAGCTGTAAGTATGCTTTTCCCAATGATATTTATGCATTAACAGGTATTAACTGTCCGTTTGCTCCCAGATGCTGGGAGGCATTTGTGTGTCCCAATGTCATCTTCAGATGCTGAAGTCAGACTGCCTCTACTCAAATTCCACCTCCTCCACTCACTACTGTGTGACCTGGGGCAAAGGAATTAACACCTCTACATTTATGGCCTCCTCCTCTGTAAAACAAAATCATTATCCCAGCACTGTGATAAAAGCAAATGAGCAAATTCAAGTGACATTCTTAGAAAAGCTCTGGACACTGAAATGGAAGCTTCATGAAGGCAGAGACTGTCCACTAGGCTCATGGCTGTGCCTATGACTTAGAACAGAGCTCAGTACAAAGTAGAGGCTCAAACACTTTTAAATAAATGAGCATGTGGTATGCATGTACGTACTATGATACTTATTACGCTTTTTTAATGCAAAGATTAACAAATAAACAGGTTATCCACTTGCCTTTTTTTTTAATAAAACAACTTGAATACAAAGTTAGAAAATTAAACCCTTTGTTTCCATTTTAAGCACAGTTTAAAAGTCCAACTGTGCAGAAAGGATAAAATAAAAAATAAGAGTCAACTGTTCCATTTTCTCCAGACCTTCTCCCCAAAGGAAGCCACTATAATAAGTTCCTCATAAATGTTTTATGCATGTATTATAGACAACCACTGAGACAAACACTGAAGGCCTGATGGAAAATTTCAGGAGTCAGAGAGTGCCGAGTAGAAGCCGAACACGATTTGGGAGCAAACTCTAGTGTCTTCCATGACCCCTGAGATCAGATGGTATCCACCACTCGGTGGAAGCAAGTGGCACCTGAATGATTCTTGGAAGCACCTACAGATGCCCACATTGTATCTCTTTTTTCTGATCAAAAAATATAAGAACCATGATTAAATCATTTTTATGCTGTTCTACCTTCTTGGACTACAATAATGCTGCCCTATACAGCACTCAGAGTTCACCATATTGATTGATTAGCATTATCTGTTGTGGGCACAAAAAAATACAATATTTCAGACACCATAGCAGAGTCTATTTCTTGTACTGAACAAGGTAGTCATTTGATTCCTGATTCACTTGGGGATCCTTGACTGCTTCTCTGGTGGCTCAGATTGAAAACTGTGTCTGCAATGCAGGAGACCTGGGATCGATCCCTGGATCAGGAAGATCTGGAGAAGGGAATGTCTACCCACTCCCATATTCTTGCCTGAAGAATCTAGACAGAGGAGCCTGGTGGGCTATAGTCCATGGGGTCACAGAGAGTTGGACATGACTGAGCAACTAACACACTTGTGCTCCTTGGAATACAACTAGAATGTGACTCATTACCCTTATTATAATCAAATTAGGACTTGGCTCAGTTCCAAGTGAGGGAAATGGAACACCAAGAGATAAAAGGAAGAAAGAATTTTTGGTTCACATAATTCAGGGAAAAGTTGCAGCTGGATCCACATTCTCTAACAGTTTCACTAGAAATGTGTCTCCTTCCTCAGCCCCAGCTGACTCAGGGCTTTATTTTACAGCAGGCTCACCTTTGTGGTGGGGATTCCCAGGTGGCACAGTGGTAAAAACATCTGCCTGCCTGCCAATGCAGAGATGCAGCTTTGATCCCTGGGTTGGGAAGATTCCCCTGGAGCAGGAAATGGCAAGCCATTCCAGTATTCTTGCCTGGAGAATTCCATGGACAAAAAAGCCTGGTGGGCTACAGTCCATGAGGTTGCAAAGAGTCACTGAGTGACTGAGGATACACGTGCACTTTTGTGGTATTAAGATTGTCCTCAACAGTGTTAAATTTATAACCCACTATGCTAGCTTAGCAACCAGCAGAATGGATGTCTCATTCCCAATAGTATCAGTAAATGACCTACAGACCCCATAGACATACAGAGTATCTTGGATCACATGCCCATCCTTGGAGAAATCACCACAGCCAAGCAGATAAACCACACAGGATGGTCGGATCTGAGACACAGACCCAACTCGCCTTGATACCAAGGAGTAAAGTCGCCTCTTTCTGAACAACATGTTCCGGGACAATGGTGACCTCGCCCCAGAATAATCTGGATGTGGCTAACAGAAGAAGAAAGAATGGATACAAAGCAGTAAAAACAACAGATCTACACACTAAGTTTCTTCCAATTTCATAACTATGAAGGGAGCAGTAGCAGAGACATGTTGGCCAGCCTGCATAGATGCTTCACTGGATTTGCTCACTCAACCTAGGCATCGAAAAGTCAGGGCAATGGGAGATCAGTAGCACTGGCATCATGGGGCATTTGAAAAAAAGTCAGCTCTTTTGTTTTAAAATAGGAAGTTGCTGCCATTCAAATGCCTAGAAATAGAATACCTTTATCTCTGGGTATACACTGTACTGTATTTACTGAAGCTTATCATAGATTGAAAGAAAGCAAAGGCACACAAATGTCAACCTTACATAAGAAAGAAGATATTGAGAAATTGATATGCAAATAAATAATAATTATCATCAAATTAAAATGTATAATGGCAGGAGGCATTTCTATATGGTAAATAAATTTACTCAGAGTTATCTGGGAGAAAAGGCACCCTTGGACTAGACTAGGTATTTATTTCTATGTTCCTTTATTTCCTCTTTGCTCCAGCTATAAAATGTTAAATTCCAAAGAACCCAAGACTCTACATCTTAAAGAATCCCCAGGTTAATCTCAAGGAAAAACTTTTGCCACTTTTGACAGAAGTTTTGACAAACTTCTGCAAACCTTTGACAACTTCTAAAGTTGTCAAAACCAAGAGGAAGTGATCATCATCATTACTGTAACCCCATGCCCACTTGAAACACCATGGCCAATCTCTTGTTCAGCATTGTGGTTCATGTATCAGTGTTGTAAATTATAGAAAGTGAGCAACTTCCCTGGTAGCTCAGATGGTAAAGAATCTGCCTGCAATGCAGGAGACATGGGTTTGATCCCTGGGTCAGGAAGATTCCCTGGAGAAGGAAATGGCAACTCATTCCAATATTCTTGCCTGGGAAATCCCATGGACTGAGGAGCCTGGCAGGCTACAGTCCATGACATCACAAACAGCTGGACGCAACTGAGTGGCTAACACACACACAGCATATGAAGGACCTAGACTATAGGCTTTGTTTGCTGAACTATAGTAACTAGAAATTAAAAAAAATAAGAGATAGTTGATTGTTTTTAATCCCTTTTTATTGTTAAAGCTTTATGCTGACAGGAAGATGCCTTTGTATTTAAAGGAAATCACCTCCTCAGTTCTCAAGGTCAGGGCCAAGGAAGATGGCAGTACCTACCACAAGTGGTCATGGAATCATTCAACAAAAATTAAATCTTGAGGATTCAGTAAAGCCTTCTCTCAAATTCAGAACTGGCCTTATTTTAATTATCACTGATGGATATAGAACATACACCATTTTAAAAGAACTCTTAAATAAATAAGTAGTTCACGATTTCCTTTAGTATTCCATTCTAGTATTTAGCAATCTTTATTCTTAGAGAAGAAAAGCTGTTTGACAGTTATGAATTTGTTAATCCTTTACCTCAAAGCTTATTATTCAGCTTTCAAACATAATTTTCAGGAATTCTCATAGTAGAAAGGAAGAGAATTTATTTCATAAATATTTGTACAAAACAAGATGTTTGGTACCACATAAAATTTTTTCAGTCAACTAATTTTCTTCATTCTACTGCTCTAGCACCATTTTCTGCCCTGAATTTTAAGGTGCAGCACAACAATCTCTCAAGGTGTACAAGCTGCTGGCATGTTTTTAGTTACAATCTTCAACTTTTTAGACGGTAACTTCAGTGTAATGGTAATAAAAGCACAGGGAGTTCCTGGAATCCTTTCTAAAGTGTCCTTTGTCTAGTCAATATTTACAAATCACTTTTTTCCTCTGTATGTAGAACAAGAGAAAGACAGTTAAATAAGGAGAGTGGTGAAATCATGCGGGGTATGAAATTCAGCTGTAGCCTGGGACACAAACTGGATACTAAATTGTAATTTTAAGCTCAAGTGTATTATAATAGAATGGAATGTACCTCTTCTTGTAACAATGTTGGATCAAAGGCCTTTTTCTTGCTAGCAAATACCATAAAAGAGATAAAGGTTCTCCTAATGTTTTTCAATTTGCATCTCTTGCTTTTCAAACTCATGGTTAACAGAGTACTATAGGTTATTCACATAGATTGTGTGAATTTTTGTACTATCATTCATAGCCTGGGTTCTATTAAGAAGTGTACACTGTGCTAGATATTGAAGAGCAGAGATGAACTAGCAGCCCAGAGTCTGGAAAGAAGCATGATGGAAGAAGATTTAGTTATACTTGATGGGCTGAGAAAAACAGCTGTTCTCTGTCCTGGCTACTAACAGCAGTATGGCATGGAAGAAGGACAGATACATCAATGAGCAAGGATGTTTTGGCTCCAACTCAAAAACTTGTGTGATCACCCTGTTTGGGATTTAGGAACTTGTTTAGAGGATTGCAACCAACATTCTGTTCTAATCTACTGCTGCTCTAATCTACAGATCCTGAATTGAGCTCCAGTTAACCCTGCTCCCTTCAGATTGGCCCCCGTAATCCGAACTGGCCCTTACCAGTCCTGTTATTGTTTGACTTGAATTCAGTGATTTTTGTATACTGCCAGACCCCTCAGCTTGTCTCAAGTCTGAAGTCAAGAGGAGATTCTGTCAGCAACCAAGGACCTCTGTTCAGTCCTGAATAAGTTTTTTATCTCCAGTTGCAGGGCTCATTCCTACACTTGTGCTACAAAGTGTATAAAAAACCCCTAGATTTTCTATAATTGCCGAATATATTGTGTAATGTTAAATACCCTGCACCCTTTAAGCTGTCTGTTCATTTATTTTTATTTTAAAAATCTGAACATATGGCCTGCATATACTTGAGCTCATTGCTTAATGGTGAAATTTAAATATTAATAAATAGTATACCCCCCAAAAAAGTTGTGTGACCATAAACAAGTGACTTAATCTATCTGTATTCATTTTCTATTGCTGTCATAACAGATTAGCACAAATTTAGTATCATCTTAGCACAAATTTAGTATCATCTTGTATCATTTTCTAGTTCTGGAGGCAGAAGTCTGACATGAACTAAAACCCAGTGAGCTAAAACAAGAATGTGGGAAGGGCTGTGTTCCTTCTGGAAGCCCTAAGGAAAATTGGTTTCTCACCTTTCCCAGCTTCCAGAAATTACCTGTATTTTTTGCTCATGGCCCATTCCCTTCATCTTCAAAGCCAGCAGACATCCCCCTCCATCACAATTCTGTCTAATCCAGCCAGGAAATGTTCTCTGTATTTAAGAACTCTTGTAATTAGATTGGATTCACCCAGATAATCCTAGATAATCCATCTCAATTTCTGAACCTTAATCACATCTGCAAAGCCCTTTTTACCACAGAAGGTAACATATTCACAGTTCTGGAGATAGATGGCCATCTCTGGGGCCACTGTTCGGCCTCCTCATCTATAAAACCTCGTAGGCTGTTGCAAGTATAGAACATGCCACACAGGGAGGGCCTAAAACCCGGCCTAGTACTTAGGTCTTGATAAGAAGTGATTAGTTGAGGAGGAGTAAAAGGATGAAGAAGAAGACCATATGGATAGATTTGTTATATAGGTCGAGGAGTGCTGAGTAAGAAAAATCCAAAATTAGTGAAATAAAGGTGAAAATGTGTGAAAGTAACAGAAACTTAGAAAAAGGAGAATGTATTCTGAAAACTCAAATTAGAATTTAGAAGGTTTTTGCTTGATGAGAGACAATGAGATATTTTAGCCCCCTCAAATTTATTTTCTCTGAAACTAGAGTAAAATAATTTAAGATAAATATAAAGAATCATGCTATGGGAAATGGTTCTGATTAAAAGCCAAAACCAGAAACATTCTTCAGAATCTAGTTCAAAGAAAGTTTAAACTATCTTTCCAGGCATTTGAGGCAGGGAGGCAAGAGAGAGAGAGAAGAAAATAAATAATTTTGGTGCTGTAAGAATGTCCATGTTTCAATCCTTAGCTAGATACTCATACAAAGTAGGTTGTTTTAAGAAATATATATAAAAAAAAAAATTGATGACTTCTCCAATGTGATTTGAAAAAGGCCAGAAAATGCAAAGGAAGGTAAGAGAAATAAGAAATAAACAATTTTCAAATAATCTTCAAAAAATAAAATATCAACTTTCTTCTGTTATTTTACCTAGTATTAAAGTACAGATGTTCAGTGAATATTGATTATTTTAAACCTTATTTCTATTTTCCTTCTACCCAATATGTATTATTCAAATCTAAATTCAATACCAAAACATTTCAAGGAATTTTTAAAAGCCAAGCTGCTCACATCATATAAATTACTCACCACAATTTATGTATTTAAGTGTTATAGGAACAGCTTTCAGCATGAAAGCTCAAGTCCCCAAAGAGGTATGTAAATGGATCTTTATCACTCCCCAGGATCAAAATCGAAGTAAAAATGAAGTCACACAAGGCAAAGATTCAGAAGGAAACAAGTTTGACATTTACCTAACAATTTTGTCCATTCCAAAACACAGTCCTACAAGTTAAATATTAAAACAAACTGAGATGGCATCTAAATGCAGCTTAAAATAGATAAATATAAATAATGGTAAGTGATGAGAAAGCATCATATTATAATAGACTGAGCCACTTTAATTTACCTTTCTAAACTTATTACAATGAAGTTCTATAGAAGTATGTCCTCAGAACTAATTGAACCATGAACATTTCAGTCAAACTGATTATTGTGACTGTCACAGAAGACAAACTAGACTGGCTTCAAACCATAGTATTTGTTTTACTTTGCTTCTACTAAATTCAGTGGAATTTGAGTTTAGGTGAGTGTATGGAAAAAGCTAAAATGCCATTTTTATGTTTAAACATCAAGTGCATGTGTACAGAACAGAGCAGACTTCCTCAATTCAGAATACAAGAGAGGGGGAAGGTTTTCAGCAAGAAGGTATGGCCCCAGGGCAGTCACCTGGTGACCCAAACATCTATCTGCCATAGCATGGGGATGGGGAGACCAGGACAAGCACCCCTGAAAACTGCTACAAAGAGCAGACTCAGTTTCAGAGAACTGATTTATTTGTGAAATCTGGAAATACACCAATCAAACTTGGAGAAAAACTTGGAGCATCAGAAAGTAGAGAATAACAACAAACTCTGGTCAAGAGCACACTTAAAAATATACTAAGTTAAACAGAACCTCCTTTCCTTACCTAAACCAAAATTACATAGCCAAAATGGAGTCATTTTATGACTATACAAATAGTCCTATATGGAGAGATTGAAAGATTATTTGACATTTTAGAAAAAAAAATACAAATAATCTAAAATTATTTGAGTGTCCATAAAAGAGGAAACAAGATTATTACAAGTGTTAAGAAATAATTAAACTCTATAATTTTAGGAAACCTATGAGAAATGGAGTAGTCCTGCCATATCCGTAAATAAGGATGTCACATTTATCAGTGATTCTGGCCCTCAAATGTGAATCGCTGAGCCCTGAGGGCAACCAGGAAGGAGAATACTTTATACCTGCGATCCAGCAGCCATCAGGCTGCAGCCACTCCCTACGGTGAGCAATGAGGAAAAATGGAGGGTATTGGCCCCAGATAGCTGAGATGCATATGAAAGCGATGATTTCAGGGAGCCCAGACTCTTGCATTTCCCATACATAGAAAAGCACTAAATTCCTTAACTTGAGATATCTAGTTTTCTTTAATTCATGAAAATACTTTTGATGTTCAGACTACTTGCCCTTTGTTGCAAACTTCTAAATAATCTGACTTCTCCCCTTGCCTCCTCAGTGCAGTTCTCTTAGGGTTACTTGAGATGCTGTCTTCTAGCCCTGAAGTTCTAAAAATTACCACTAAATAAAACATAACTCAACTTTTAGGTTGTGACCATTTGTTTTAAGTCAAAAGGACCCAATACATCCATTAAAATATCAATTCATACTTTAAATAATATGGATTTCAGAAAGAAAGTAGTGGGAGATGCACACAACTGCTTTTTCTAAAAGTCGAACAATAATACAGTTGAAATGACAAAGCAAACTATGTGGTACTGCAGCTATTTCAATTACTTAAACATCTGCATCATTCTGGCCACCAAGCAGTCTGAACAATGTCCTGGTAACTGACATCCAGCTGGCTTTAAAACCTCTGCCTAAATGGAGATGCCCCTACTGATCTTGATTCATATGATGGATCTACATATCCTTTGACAAAGGCAAGCCAATAATACAAAGCAACTGTGAGTGTAATTGATGGCAAATGTGTTCGTTACAAAAACACTTTTTGTTGACAAAGGCTGGATGCTACTGAGCTACAAGATGCTGAGTCAGTTCAATGCCATTGTTATTCAAAGACATACACAACTGAAAATAAAACCATCAATTAACACATATTTGTCAAGCATCTATTATGTTCTCAAAGACCTTGCCCTTATGGAGCCTAAATCTTGCCTCATAAAAATCCTATAAAACAATTTGAGAACAACAAGGTAAGACAATGCTCAATAAATTGATGCATACAAGGTATACAACAATTCAGAGAAGGCTGACAGGTGTGAGCTGATGTTTTCCGGGAAGTCCACTGACAAAGTAAAACCTGAGGGTGTGGTAATTCCCACAGGTGGAAAAAGCAAGATCTTAGAATCAGGAATGGAAGAGGGAGATATAAGTGAATATGATTAGTAAAGATATGCTAAGGAAAGGAAAAACTAGTCTGAATGAAGTATAGAGTTAGAGACATATGCATAAATATGTTAGGAATTGGATCTCTGCTCTGCTAGTTCATACTGTTAACAACTGACTGAGTTCTGACTTCCAAGAACCAAACCCTCTCTCCCAGAGAACTTCTGTCCCTGAATTGAAACTAACACTAATGCTGACAAGAATTCTTAATGACTTGTCTTTACTGGAGGGATGGGAATGAACAAAATAGTGGAAGACTTCTTTTATATTAAATTTCTGAGGTGTGATATAGTGCAGTCATGTAGGAAAATGTTCTTATGCTTAAGAGACACATGCTGAAGTATTTAAGGGCAAAGGATTATAATGTCTTCACCACCACTTTCAGATAGTTCAACAAAAAAGGGCATGCATATAACAGATATTAGTAGTAATTATTTAACAATTGAGTAATATTAAAATTAATGAACCCAGGGGAAAATATACAGCATTTATTTTACCAATATTTCAACTTTTATGTAGATGTGAAAATTTTCAAGTTAAAAAGTTGAGGTAGAGTCTTCCTTCCTTATTAGAGAAAATACTACAGGTAACCCTTAGAAATTAAGTTATATATATCTATAAAATGGAGATAGATGGATAGATAGATAAAAAGGTAGACAAAAATAAATAGGATTATCTTGCTTACCTTATACGTGGTAAGAATATTTCAAGTCTTCCTTGAGTTATAGGTTTAAGAAGAAAATACAGAATTTATTTTACAGAGTAGCTGCCATTGTTGAATACTTAGTGTATACTGGACTTTTTTTATATATTAACCGAATTATTCTTCTAGGTTGTCCTGCAAGATAGGCATTATTGCCTTTTTTTTTTTTTTTTTTTTTGCAGATAAAGAGAATGACAATCAAATAAACACAGCTTATTCTGGCAAAACTAGCATTCAAACCAAGATTTCAGTGACTCTCAAGTCCTTGCTTTTTTCCATTTTGGGTCTTTACCACCCCAGGTCTAAAAGTGAGATGAAGGCGTTATTTGGCTTCATAGGTTGCCAAGTGAACTAAATGTCTGTGTCTACTCCAAATTCATATATTGAAATTCTAATCCCTAATATCTGATCTTAGTAGGAGGCAAGGCTTTTTGAAAGGTGATTCGGCCATAAGAACTAAGCCTTCATGAATGGGATTAGTACCCTTTAAAAAGGTACTTTAAAAAGGGGCTAGGAAGCAGGAACCAGACACTGAATCTGCAGGCACCTTGATCTTGGACTTCCCAACTTCCAGAATTGTGAAAAATAAATTTCTGTTGTTTCCAAGGCACCTAGTCTATGGTACTTCTGTTACAGCAGTTCAAACAGACTAAGACACCAAGTTTAACCAGTGACTGACCATCAGCAATGTCTGAAATAGAAACAGCCTGGAAGGAATACATTCTTCAAAAGGATACATGTCAACCAAGGATATGACTGAGGTTATTGCAAGAAAACACGTGGAAGAGAAGCATTCAAGAGTTAACATGAAGAAAGATTAAAATAATTCTATTATACCTAAATCTAACAATAGACAGGATATACAGTATATAATTTGCTCTCAGCAATTGAAGCAGTAAGTATACTTGATCTAAAAATAATTATACAGCATGACACTTGAATGCAGCAAAATGATGCTTGGTTCAGAAAAGAAGACAAAAGAAAATCAAGGATTCAGAGATGATCTGAGTAACCTGTATACAAAATTAGAAGTCAACACAGTAGGAAAAAAAAAAAAATCACTGTACGATAATCTAAATAAGTATAAAATAAAGACTGATCTGTAGAAGTAATTGAAGAGACAACGTAGCTGAATCAGCTGGCTGGATGGGCAGAACCACGTTACAAATCCCTGAGGTGTGACTGCTCAGCTTTAGCTGCTGGCACACATTTTCTAGACCTCTCTACCCTCAGGCAGCAGGACACAGGAGAACTGGCCTGTGTTAAGGAGCACTTGGCCTTACTTCCTGCCTGCCTTGTGACTCCTACGCTGACTGCTTGTGCTTACAAATAGAAGTCTTTCATTCAACTGATTTTTAGGAACACCTAGCATATCTTAACCACAGTGGTAATTTCCAGACCAGCTATATAAGTTGTGGAAAGTGAAGTCACTCGGTTGTGTTCAACTGTTTGCAACCCCATAGACTGTAGCCTGCCAGGTTCCTCTGTTCATGGAATTCTCCAGGTGAGAATACTGGAGGGGGTTGCTAAAAACTCCCTCCTCCATATAAGTTATGGGGCCAGTTCAAAAACTATGAAGAATTTCAACACATAAACAATAGGACGTTAAACCATTAAAAGCACCTTGCCTAAGTCAGGGGTCTGTGTGACTGTACAGGGTGTACACTCGTGAAGCTGGCCTAGCAGAGGATTTGTCCTCAGAGATCACACAGCTTGGTCTTTGTGAGATTTTATGGCCTAATAAACCCCAATCCTATGGTCCCTCTTGCATTATACTCATATCTACAGCCATGTCCCTGGCAAAGATTTGTAGTAACCCTCAAATTCAACCCCTTGAGCTCTCTCAGACTCGTCTGCTTCTCTCCATCAACACCACTAGTAACCCAGTTCAGATCTTAATCCTCTCTTCTGGATGTCTATAACGGCCTTCTCTTTAGTCTCAGCCTCCAATCCATTATCTGCACTGCCTGCTGAAAGAATCTTAAAAGAACTAATTTGATCTGATCACTTTCCTGCTTCAATTCCTACAAGAACTTGACATTAGTCTTATGATAAAATCCAAACTCTTACACTGCTTTCAAGGTCCTGTGTGACCTATCCCAGGTGACTTCTATAAAATATTTATTGCCCAACTCACCTACACCAACTTAATGGACCAGGCCTACTGTGTGTTCACCTTTCATGCCACCTGGCAATTTTTTCCCTCCATTTTCTGCTTAGACAGCATCTCTCTAGAAAGTTTATTTTGACCCTCTCTCCTACCCTAGTCTCTAAGGTGATCCTGTTATGCATTCCCTTAGTCCTTATCAAAAAAGTCATATTTGCTTGTTTATTTGTCTGCATCATTGGTTTACAATAAGACCCCCAAGGGCAGGTCTTTCTTTGTCTCCTTGAACATGTATCCCAACTCCTGATAAATAAAAGGCATTTGAATATGCATTGAATAAATGAAGACTTACATCAAAAATCCATTTAATGTAGAAACACATTTCTTAAGTCTTTTTGAAAATGTAACTCTACAAATAAAGAAAAAGTAGTAGCTTTTGTGAGCTGAAACAACTCCACCTGTGAGCCATCACACCATCTGATGTCACTGGATTTCAGCTCCTGTCCACATGGAGCCTGAGCTCAGACAATATCCCTCAAATTAGCAGCTTATGTATATGGTTCTTAACCTAATAATTTGAGTATTTATCTGATGGCTGATCACATCTACACAAAACATTTTTCTTCCTAACTGTGAATTTTTCAAAGAAACCAGTAGTGTGCTTCAGATGCAGAGAAGAGACTTGTGGACATGGCAGGGAAAGGAGAGGACGGGATGAACTGAGAGGGTAGCACTGACATACACACACTGCCATGTGTAAAATAGATGGCTAGTGGGAAGCTGCTGCATAACACAGGGAGCTCAGCTCGGTGTTCTGTGATAACCTAGAGAGGTGAAAGGCGGGGGGAGGGCAGGAGGGAGGTTCAAGAGGGAGAGGATATATGTATACATATAGCTGATTCATGTTGTTGTACAGCAGAAACTAACGTAGCATTGTAAAGCAATTACACTCCAAATGAAAAACAAATTTAAAAATTGCTTTGGAGAAATCTCTCAATAATACAGTAGAATCATTCATTTATTTCATAGATATTGATTAGGCAGAGACTTATGCCCAGCCCTATGCTACAAAATGATCATAAAGTAATGAACAAGACAGTCACATTCTTTGCCAGAAGATTGAAAACTTTACATAAGGGTTACTAAAAAAACTAGATAAACATTATTATTATAACGGTTTTCAACAGCTAAAGCTCCAACTTTCACAAGTGTTAGCTATCAGCTGAGGGGGTGATTGTCACAATAGATTTACAAAAATTATAACACTGGGGGACTTCTCTGGTGATCAGTGGCTAAGACTCTGCCCTCCCAATACAGGGGTCCTGGGTTTGGTCCCTGGTCAGGGAACCAGATCCCACATGTCTCAACTAAGAGTTCCTATGCTGCAGCTAAAGATTCCACATGCCACAGTTAAAGATCCCAGATGCTGCACTGCAACGAAGACCCAGCACAGCCAGACAAATAAATATTTTAAAAAGTTATAACAACTGAAACAACATGGTCTTTAGGAGAGAAAACACAGAAACTGAAATTGAAGGCTTTGGCAATTGAAATATCTTCACTGAAGATTATGAAAGAAACCATATAGACTTGTATCAGTAATGGGCGATTACTATAGCTAGAATCATCACAAAATGCCTGGATAAAGAGATTTTTATGTTTATTTCCCAGCAATCTGTTATATTCCTTCATTTAATCCTCATAGCCACCCTGAGAGACAGGTAAGGCAAATATAATACTCATTTTAGAGTTTAGGAAATTAAGGCACACAGGCATTAATTGATTCGCTTTTCTTCACTTTATAAAGTAATGGCAGGATAAGAAGGAGAAGCTCTATCTCTAGTCCATTATACAGGGTCTAGTTTTAAGAATACAGCACAGTGTTCTCTTATGTCATGACCCTGACTCATGTGTCTTTTACAAAGCTGTAGAAAATGCAGGTGGGCAAATGTAGCGTGTTTATTCACAGTAAATGATCTCTTCTAATTCTTTGTTTGGTTCTATTACAGATTCTAATTACTGCCATTGGAGGATATGCTTTTATTTGGAAACAGCTTTATGAAGTTTATTAAAGTACTTATGATAGAACATCTGTGATCTCTTTGGGATTATTTATCATTCCCAGTGTTATGCATGATTCTTTCATTATGCTTGTCTAGTTTTCCATGTCATTAAGGAAGTTTAAAGACTTCTCTGCTCAATGATATAGTTACAAAGAATGGCCAAATATATATGACATGGTAATTTTACTTCCCTCAGAAGCAGAGTGTGCAGCCAGCACGGCCCCTGCTCTTTCATTCTGAAATCCTCAGGAGACAACTGCCGGTATGCCAGGAACAGTGTCAGGATTTGTGAGAAACATCCTGGTAACTTCAACGTTGGTCCCAGAGGAGTTCACAGATGTTTAAAGAAGCCTTGACATGAAGCAGGCACCTGTGAAAATATCAGTAACTCCTTCCACAGACATTTCTGTGGTCCTCCTGTATGCCTGCTCAGTTGCTAGATGCTGAGGATAAAAAAGATGAAGACACTGTCCCTGTAGTTCAGTAGAGATCTAAAAATCTAAAAGGTTTTCAGCTGGAATTTACAAGCAGTTCTGCTTTTGTGACATTATTTCATCTAGTTTTTAGAATCACTGTAAAGTACCATCATCCCATTTCATGGATAAGAAACCGGAGGTTCAGAAAAAAACGTCTCTTTCCCAGGATCACAAGAGTGGTCACAAAAGAATGGCCGGGTCGAGACTCAAACACATATCTTAAGACTCACAGTCCCCATAGTTCTCCCCATAGTTGTATTAAGGAGGCTTATTCTAATAATTATTCCTCAATGATATTTTCTTTATGGAAGGAAATTGTTTCTGATGAAAACAAATTATTGATTTAGGACAGTTATCTGATGCTAGAAAGACAACAAAAAGCAGAGAGAGATTCAGCACTCAAGTATGTAAAATTGTGGGAAAATGGGAAATGAATCAGGATACAAAAGTAGCCAAACAACCCGCTTAGGGAAAAGGTGTGGAGAACACATTTTTTAAATGTTTTTCTCTTAACTCACTATCATGTCTACTGCAGGACTCAGTGGAAAACAGTAAGTTTAAAGAACTGTGCTGAATTTTGATCATAAAATGTTCTCATTTTATTGTTTCTCTCATGTGAGATCCTTCCCATATATAAAGATCGCAATAATTATAGCCTGACAGGTAACTTTGGAAATGCAAGCAAGAAATAAGAAAACATGTTTCTCAAGAATCAAGAGCATTTCTTATTTATCAATATCCATTTCCTCTTTCTATTTTTAGCCACTGATATTTATAAAAGTTTAAAAAATGAAGGACTAATGTAAAAGCAGTTTTTAGAAAATTAAAAAAAAATCTAATGCCGTGGGAGACACACACAAATCCAGGGAACTTATTGTTGACTATCAGTTTTCTTTGGCTTTTTTCCATATGCCCCTAGCTGAGCACTAAGGCAGTCACAGCAAGCACCTCAATTAAGTGTCCTCAATTAGGTTGAAGCAAACTAAATTTATTCCCAAGAAAGGAGTTAAACACTATTAAATACAATCAGTAGCATCTGAATTTCACATTATCATCTATATAATGCTATGCTATGTAATTACTGCCATTTATCCAAAGTACTCAACTACATTTTCAAACAAATATATGCTCAGTATACTTTGATCAAATACTTGTGACTTATCATGGTCATTCCTGTACATCGAGGAAATTAGAGTAAATACCAAACTGCATGGTTTCTCTGAAAGAGTTTAGGCAAACTAGGGGTGTCTCATTCCATCAGAAAAGTGGGCACTGGATCTCTAAGGAGAAAGTAGCTTTATCCTGGGGAAATGTTTTCTAGGACTCCACATTCACCATTTTTCCAAATTAGAGGCAGGAATTGAGTTAGAGACTGACGTCAGCAGCACCCAATCAGAACCAATCATCTGGTTAGCTGTCCATAACAAATACAGATTCTAAGCTCACTGGCATCCTCTTCTTAAACATCAACAATGCTTCATCTGATTTTCCATCCTCTGTCTTTATAAACTTGGATCAGAAGGGATAACTGGAGACTACAGAAGTGGAAACCCTGGTTTTCCCCTTATATCTCTGTTGATATTAGTAGCTTGGTGGTTCCCTCCGCCGTCAAAGCCAAGCCTGAGGGCTGAGTATCTGAAAAAGCCTGGATAGTTTAGGTACACCTTTTTCCTGAATCTTCTCAGGAAAACAGTAGGACAATCACTAGTGTCTCCCTGTTACAGATGTAACAAATGAGGCTTGAACAGGCTAGAGGAATGCCTTAGGCTCCCACAGCCTGTTCGGGCTCAAGGCCTCTGACCTTTCCATTATTCCATGCTACCTGTTGGGGGTTTTGCTCCATGAGTCAGGGAATATCTCCATATGTTCTCTTCTGTCCTCCTTTAACCCTATTTCTCAGTTCTGCTTTCCCCAGTTTCCATCATGTTACATCAGAGCAGAATTCTTCTGGTAGACGCAATACTTTTGAATTGATACCCTAGTTCAACTGTCTACTTGGTTGTCTCTATCAATTTCTGCTCTACACACTTCTACTTTAGCTCCTGGGGTTTCAATCCTGTACCCAGTTCAGGCCCCTAGGACACAAGACTTATGTCTAGAGTTTGGATGAGTAAATGGTCATCTATATATGCTCCCATCTTTTTCTTCAAGCATTATGAGGACAGTCTTGCAATAGGAAAGAGACAGGAGACAAGTGAGTGGAAAGGGAAGGAGAGTGAAAAAGCCTGTCCTTAAAATGCCAATTCTCACTCAAACTGGGTCCCCTGTCATTCTGTGAGACTTAAGGTCATATATAAAATTGGGCTCAAAGTTGGCAGGAGGCTAAGGTCAGATCCTAACACCTGCAAACAAGTTACATATCAGGGAACATTTGAAAACAAACATAACTGTTGGGCCAAAATCCCACAACTCCACAGCAAAGCTGTGCCTAGGAGCACATGGTCCGCTAATAACAGAGACCACGTATCCACTGCTTACCATGTGCTGAGAACCATGGGGAAGTTTTACTGACATGTTCTAATTAACACTGTGAGGTGGGCATTATTGTACTCATTTTACAAACAATGAAACTGATGCAAGAAAGAGGTTCAATGTCACAGGTCTAGTAAGCACCAAAACTTGTTTTTCAATCCAGGTATATTGATTTCAAAGGGCACATTCTTAGCCATTATGCCATTCTACCTCCAACTCCCTCTACAGAGCTAACATATTTCAATCAAAATGTTTACCTGGTCTTTAAAATAACTGCATTCAATATACTTTGGGAACTACAAAGAACCTTAGTCATTTTTCTTAACATTGCCTAATTGATCGGCTTAGGATTTTATCATCTGAGTCAATGGCTGCAAATATTACATCATCTCAGACTAAGGACCAGACTTCACATTTATTCAGCAAACATATGAGTGACTACTATGTGTCTGGCTTACCCAGAGCTTGGCTTTCAGGATCTGGTTGTGAAATAATCACAATCTATTGCTCCCAAGGTGCTCTCAACCTAGTAGATAAGACAAATGTGCAAGGAGATGGTTATTATGCAATATGGCATTTACCTCTGAGCTAGACCCAAAATGTGCTTAGAAGAGGCAGACCTAAAAGGGTTTGCTGGAGAGCTAAGGTTTTAAAGATGAACTTCTCCTCACTCAAGAGGCAGAGAAGAGGGTAGTCCATGGAGCAATCTCAGCAGGACCAAAGGTGTGGACGTGAGAAAGAGGGTGGTATGTTTAGGGCTCCCTATCTTCCAGTCTGTGTTTTAGTATCTATTATCTAGAACAACAATAAACACGGCTATGGCTACATGAGGCAAGAATTTCCAACTGCACTGTGTTCTTTGGCTCAAAATATTCTTCCTCATCTGTTTTATTTGTCTAGTGTACACAAAAGACATAAAAGATAAGGTGGGAACTTGTCCAGGTGAGGTCATTAACTACCCAACCAAGGCCTTGTCTAGAAGCCTCCCTTCTATATGGAAGAAACAGGGATCTGAAACAAAGGTTTAATGAAAGAAAAAAGGGGGTGGGAAATAAGAAGGAAAAAAGTTATTTCTCGGCTATGCCCTAACAACAGCTCAGGTGAAACAATTTTAGCAAAGAGTCGGACACGACTGAGTGACTGATCTGATCTGATCTGATATTTGAGTTTTTCTTCTGTTGTCAATTACAACGTTTGAATATAACTATCTCAGAAATCACCATACATACTACATTTATTATTGTAGATAACAATATGAATAGCCCATAAACCAACAAAATGTGAGTAAAACTTTGTAATCCATTTCTTTTCTTTCTCCTCACTGACCATACACAAGAAGGAAGTGGCTCAACTGATTTGTGTTTGTTAAAAGAAATAATAACATTAGTCCAAAATGTCTACAGAGAACTTTAAATATTAGTTAAGGACCAGAAATTAGACTACAATTGATTTAGTTGCAGCAGCTTTCACATGAGTAAAAACTGAAATAAATAAAATGTGTCTCTTCTTTGTTTTTGACTCTTAGAAGGAGTATAGAATAGCATGGCATTTGGAAATGTTAGTTCTGCCACTGCAGAAATCTATAAGCTCGAGTAAGTCACTTCACCACTTTAAGTAATTTCTTCATCTTTAAATAGGGTTAATAATAATATCCACAATGCATAGTTGATAAATCAGACAAGGCCATCAGAGTTCACTGATGAGTCTAGACTCTGGATTCTATTGAGTAATGACCCTGAGATTAATTTAGTTCAATCTTTTGTTAAGAACATGCTGGCAAGTATTAATACAGAGACATGTATGGGGTGTTAAAGGGATTCAAAGTTTGGGCACTTAACTCAGCAGAGGAAGGCAAAAGTTAGGCAGATAGAAAAGGGCAAAAGGTGTTGAAAACTACTTGTGAAAAAAACTGAATGCCTGCCAGTCTGGCCCATTCTGAAGATTCAAGTCATTCATTAATCCATTCATCCAATTATTCATTCATTCATTCATTCAAGTTTTACTCTATTATAATAAATTACTCAACATTCCATTCATTCAAAACACACATATTGAGACATAGTATGTATAAGGTATATATTATATCCAGGAGATTTAACATGTTCCCAAGGGGTTTCCAGGCTAGTGGGGAAATGGAAATTGAGTCATGAGGAAAAAAATACTGTAATTCATGCCATGGCCAAACTATGCACATGACAATGGCAACCACAGAGGAAGAAAGGGCACTTAAACCAGGCTGGCTCATCAGGACGCCTTCCTAGAGGACATAAAGCCTGAGTTAACTTTAAGGCAAGTTTGGAGGATAACCAGATGAATCAAAGGAGAATGGAAAGAAGAGTCTAAGGTATAACCACACACAGAAAGGTAAAGACAGTTGGAGACTTAAGAAAATCCAGGTGTGATTTGTTGGGGGAAGTAGCAGGACTTAACTTCAAAGGGACAGTGGAAAGTTGTCCCTCCACCACACTGTGGAGGTAGACTTGACTGTGAACTCTACAGAGAGCCACAGAAGAATTTAATTTGGGCCCAGCCAAGATTAGATTTGTATTTTAAAATTTTATTTTGGCTGTAAGTGGATTAGGGAAACTGTGGCAATGATACAATCAATAAATAAGTAAACCATGAGAATATGGAGGTAATAAATTCTAGAAGATTTTAGAAGGTTGACTCAATAGTACTTTGTGAACAGTTGTAAGATGGAGTTTAATTGTAGGAGAAAATGGTCCAGGGTAACTTCTGGCTAAAGCAATTAGGAAAAAATTAAGAACAGCCTAACACTAAGTAAAAGTTTTCTATGTTCTAGGCATCATGCCAGTTGTACATATCATTAATATGTACAATAATAACCCTATGAGATTATTACTTAATCTTCATAGTAATTCTATGACATAATTGTTACCACTTCAACCTCAGATAAAGAAGTTTAGAGTCAGAGACGTAATTTTCATGAGAGAATCCAAAAAGGCAAAGACGGGTTTTGGATTCAGGTGCATCAACTGTCTTATCTGCAGATAACAGTACCCTGCTATCCATACCATCTGGGGTGGATGGGTCCTCTCACTAAACAAGACGGCAGATTTTGAATGAAGAGCAGGTTTCAGAGGCAACCGGGTATGGAAAGGTTGAAGAAAAAGGACTACCCGTGTGAGTAAGAGGTGAACAAACACTGAATGGTGGAGCCCAGGGAACAGAGTGCGTGATCACAATGTTGACGACTTGTAAACAGATAAGATACTGATTGACAAGTGTTTATTAGATCTGGTGACAAGAATTTCAACAGTAGGTAACCTTGAAATGAACATTTTGGGGGAAGTAGTAGAGGAAAAAGTGGTTGAAAAATGGCAATCAGAAAAAAAAGTTAAATCCAACTTGAAACTCTAAGTGTTGATGTGATGTAAAAGAATGAGCTATTTTTATGGGGTAAGCCTTATCAGGGAAGGCTTCCTGCTGGACAAGGCTAGCAAATACATATTTATGGCATCTAGACCCCTGAATAAGGTATTGATATTAAAGGAAATGTGGGAAGGTTGCTTGTTCTGTACAACTGACATAATGGATTTACCCCAAGGATACATCACCAAATGTAGCCCCCAAATCTTCCTCAACTCTTACATGCTTTACACTACATGGAATCCCAGGGAAGGAAGGGGAGCACAGGGCAGGCAGTAGAGGTGGAGTGTGATCAGGTTCACAACACACGTTGAGAGAATTTAAAAAAATAAATGCAAATTATATAAAGAAAAAATGTATGTAATTGCATGTATATGTACATCCATATTTATCTACATAAACATCCACTTGTACCTTTAGGATATGTCACCTGCAAAGATGACAATCTTGCAAATAAGCATCATTTCAATACTTAAACCTCCTGTGTTATTTGAATTCCTAAGCTTTGATATTCTAAACTCTGCCCAATCTAACACCGAGTGTACACAAAGAAAATAAGAAAGTTGTGGGATAAATAGTACTACTTTGAGTTCTTTTAGAAACATCTATGGAACTGCTTTAAGTAAAAAAATGCACAAGAAAGCTTATCTTTCAACCACAAACCATATAAATTTCAAATAGGTTTACAATTTATTAATAGGTAACAATCCTATGTACTAAGTTCTCCTTAAATTATAAAAGATGTCACAATCATCAAAAATTTCAAACTATCTTGTTTAGAAACTGAGCTAGCAGAAATTGTAACAGCTTTGTATTTAAACTGTTCTCAGTAATATATTTTGGGGGGCTCAAAAATCACTTCAGATGGTGATTGCAGCCATGAAATTAAAAGACGCTTACTCCTTGGAAGGAAAGTTATGACCAACCTAGATAGCATATTAAAAAGCAGAGATATTACTTTGCCAACAAAAGTCCATCTAGTCAAGGCTATGGTTTTTCCTGTGGTTATGTATGGATGTGAGAGTTGGACTGTGAAAAGCTGAGCCCCAAAGAATTGATGCTTTTGAACTATGGTGTTGGAGAAGACTCTTGCAAGTCCCTTGGACTGCAAGGAGATCCAACCAGTCCATTCTGAAGGAGATCAATCCTGGGTGTTCATTGGAAGGAGTGATGCTAAAGCTGAAACTCCAATTACTTTGGCCACCTCATGCGAAGAGTTGACTCATTGGAAAAGACCCTGATGCTGGGAGGGATTGGGGGCAGGAGGAGAAGGGGACAACAGAGGATGAGATGGCTGGATGGCATCACGGACTTGACAGACATGAGTTTGAGTGAACTCCGGGAGTTGGTGATGGACAGGGAGGCCTGGCGTGCTGCGATTCATGGGGTCGCAAAGAGTCGGACACGACTGAGCGACTGAACTGAGTAATATATTTTAATACAACTAATTTTAATCATTTTTATTTGGTCACCTGGAGGTCAGTGACTTTAATCTCAATTTTAACAGTTATAACTGAGAATTTTAAACTATACTTCCTCAGATTTCACATCAAAGACATAAAGTAATACCAACTGAGCTCTGTGGCTTATTTCATAAGAAATTATGTAACAAGCAACCTTGAAGCTGGCAAGAAAAAATTTTTAAATCAGCAATTTTGATATGAGAGAGCAAAGCCTGATTATAGTGAGAGAAAACTGTTCCATTGTTTGACACTCTTGTGCTATAGTTTATATACGCACTACGTACAAACTGAGTCAGAAACAATTACAAAACTACTAATCCCATGAAATGTTCTCAGAGTATAAATTTCTGATTGATTAATTAGGGAACTTTTCAGGTAATAGGAAAGATTCCAACAAAGACAATAAACAAGAAGATTTTAAATCAGGGTTTCCTTGGTTTTATTCTTTATACAAATTCTGATACTAATTCAAGCTTATTTTTTCTCCAAAGATATTTAGCTTTTCATCTTTTTGTAAACTACCCAAAAGGATACATTCTCCCACAAGGTTCTGGGCATTCTCTATGTCTTAGTTCAGACTGGGTGGCTTAAACATAAACATTATTTCTCACAGGTCTAGAGTCCAGGAAGTCAAAGATCAAGGTGCCAGCAGACCTGTTAAGAGCCCTCTTTCTGGCTTGCAGGTGGCTGTCTTCTCATACATATCATCATGTGGCAGAGCAGAGAGAGAAGAAAGCCTTCTTCTCATAAAGGCACTAACACCATTCATAAGAGCTTCACCCTCATGACCTAACTACCTCCCAAGGGCCCCCACCTCCTAATACCATCACCCCGGGGTTAGGATTTCAACATATTAACTTGGGGTGCATGTAAACATTCTGTCCACAACATCCTACATTATTTTTATTTTCAGTTCAGTTTAGTTCAGTCGCTCAGTTGTGCCCGACTCTTTGCGACCCCAATGTTTGAACAGCTCTTTTATACTTGAGCCCTCCCAGCTATGGGCATTTGATGGAGATCCACACTCCCTACCACGCTCCCAGGGGATGGCTGCAGCAGTACCCCTGAGGCAATAACCAGGAAGTGGCTTTCAGAAGCCACAGTCCCCATGGGTGATCTCTATGAGGAGGGCTTTCATTTTCTCATAAACATTGGTGGTTGGTGGTTTAGTTGCTAAATTGTGTCCAACTCTTGCGACCCCATGGACTGTAGCCTGACAGGCTCTTCTGTCCATGGGATTCTCCAAGCAAGAATACTAGAATGGGTTGCTGCTTCCTTCTCCAGGGGATCTTCCCAACCCAGGAATTGAACCCAGGTCTCCTGCATTGCAGACTGATTCTTTACCAAATGAGCTATAAGGGAAGCCTCATAAATATTAGTTTCTTTAACTCTGTAATTTTTCCAAATTTTCTATGGCTTTATCTTGCTTTGTTTTTCAAAAGAGAAGATGACATCTTTTGATAGTTATAAATACTGGTCCCCAGATACCTAATGGGGATTTTGAGTATAGCTGTTCAGTTGATTTAATAAAGCCCATGAGGAAGTGACCAGAAGTGACCTCACCCTAGAGGAATATCTCCAAATTTCTGATTTGTCACTTTTCAAGCTCCTAGGAGATGTGGTGATCATAACCGTAACAATATAGGGACAGGAAAGAAAGTTCACTTGGGTCACAGACTAGTCAGATCAGTTTTCAATCAGGGCAGTATATTACAACCATATTTTTTTAAAAGTCATTTTTTCTGTACCTGAGGAATAGTTTTTCTTTCCTGGTTTCCAACATGCCCAAATGAGCAGCCATGGGCTTTCTTATGTTCTCATTTAGCCCATTTCATGTGTCTCTTAAAGCACAAGTCCTCTCCAGGGCTTGAGAGTTTACCCACAACTTCTCTTTGGCACTAATCACCACATTGCAAGAGGTTTGGATTTCCTTGCATGCGTGCATACTCAATTGCTTCAGTCATGCTGACATCTTGTGAGTCTGTGGACTGTAGCCCATCAGGCTTCTTTGTCCATGGGATTCTCCAGGCAATAATACTGGAGTGGGTTGCCATGCCCGCTTCCGGGGCATCTTCCTGACCCAGGGACCAAACTCCCATCTCTTATGTCAAGCAAATTCTTTACCACTGAGCCACCAGAGAAGCCCTTGAGTTCCTTTACACTTTCAATAAATTTATGTCCAACTTTCCTTTGGCTTAATCCTTTCCCCACCTCTAACTATCTGTACTATTTAACCACACCCTAACCAAGCTGTTATCTGAAATGTTATCAGCAGGATATATTGTCATTCACAGATTCATAATTGAATTATAGCAGTTTGCATATCATGATTACTCAAAGTCAGGTAAGAAGTTTCTGGAACATCTTACAAAATGTGACAGGAGCCCTACCCTGAAGCGCTTACAACTGAGGTATCTAGGTCAGACAAAAACTGGAGCAGGTAACAAGTAGAGTTGCAGAAAAGGAGAGGAACATTAGAAAGATGTAAAAAAGATGACTGGATATGTAAATGACAGCTACCTTTTTGGTGAGTAATATAAAAACAAAGCATGAAAATAAACATATATACTTAAAAAAACAATAGTCCCAGAAGCTGACACAAAAGGAAAAGCTATGAAATGAAGCTGGATTCCAGACTATGCAGAGCCCCAACGAGAACAAAATCATTGAACTCACTTTATTCCAGACTATGCAGAGCCCCAATGAGAAAAAAACTAAGTGAAAGAAGCTCATCACAAAGCAGAGTGACATCTTATTTATGGGAGGGAAAAATAGCACGCCCGACAGAGATTTAGATACAATTTTAATGTAAAAATTTAGGTGAAAATTCACAGTTCCAAATAGATTTTAAATCGCTTTTTACCTCATTGTAATATAATTTTAGATAACTTTTTGTTGTTCACATTTCATAGATTGTGGTAACTATCTAAAGTAGCAAGGAAACATTAATGAAATTAAAGTCATTGTGAGATTTTGTGTATTTTTTGTCTCTCAAATGTTCAAAATTCCTTGGTATTTTGAGGACACTCTCATTTGGATTTTGTTTTTAAATTATTTTAAAATAATTGTTGTACGTCAGATTGTACATATTTTAGCTTAGTCAGCTGGCCTGACTAAATTCTGTTTTACAGATGACAGTTTCAGACTTTGGCACTTCATTTCTTTCTTTTTTAATTTCAATTATACCACACTGAAGTTGGCAGGAAAACCAAGTAGATGGTTTATAAACACAGATAAAGTGCCATAGAGTAAATAACACACTATGAGAACACCCAGATTTACTGTTGAAATCCAGGGTAAGCTTGTGAAAGCTGGTTGGCTCCACAATGGCGCTCCTTTCCTGAACTGAAGGCTTGCTTGGCTCCGTGTGTCTAAGGTGGGGCTGCAAGGGCGTGGGTCAGGTGGGTCCAGGACCCTCCCCTGGGCTGGGAAAATTGCTCATTAGTCACTACCCTGTGCCTCTCCCCAGCACAGAGAGTCTGAGCCAAGCTGAAACAGACTTCCTAGGGGGAAGATTTTCTCAGTTTGCCTCTGGAGATGAGGACTGCTGCCCTCCTGACTGTCCTGTCTGGGATTTCCCAAAGGACAGTCCCTTTTCTCTGTGGGGTGAGGAATGGCTTTCTTGACAAGTCTCCTCTGGCCACTGCAGAGACTTGCCAAAGACAGGTCATTTCTGCTCAGCGCCTTAGGAACCAGTGCTCCAGCTCATGTAGGAAAGTCTCAAAATCACTCATGACATCTAGGGGAGAGTTGAACAATTATCTAACACCTAAAATCATCCAACATAAAGGAGACCCAAAAGATCACTGTCATAGGTTGAATTGTATCCCCTCCAAATTCGTACATTGAAGTCCTAACTTCAAGTACACCATAGAACGGGATGTTATATAGACAGAAGGTTTTACAAAAAAAAAAACACCTTTTATCTTGATTACGAGATAAAGTGAGGTCACTAGAGTGAGCTCTACTCCAGTAGGACTAGTACCTTCATATAAGGGAGAAGTTTGCACACAGAGACACACATAGAGAGGAGAGGATGTGAAGAGACAGGGAGAAGAGGCCAACCGCAAGTCTGGAAGAGACCCTTTCCTTCACAGCCCTTAGAAGGAACCAACCCAGCCAATACCTTGATCCAGACTGCCAGCCTCCAGGACTACGAGAACTGTAAAAGAATGTATTTTCATTGTGTAAGCTGCCTAGTCTGTGGTTCACTGTTATAGCAGCCCTAGAAGAACAATTCAACAATTCAATCGCTAAATTTCATAAAAAGATCATCTAATACACCTGTCTTGATTCTAGCTGAGGAACCCGAGGCAGAAGGACAGAAAAAGAGCTGCTTTTGCACCACAGTCTGTCTGACCCACGTGCCAGGCCTGACACCCAATTCAGTGTGCATCACCTCCCCAGATGAGCGATCCCCTGCCACCATCAGGTCACTGAAGGGTCACATTTAAGGGATCAGTAGAGGTCACACTAAAGAACCCATGCTCACTCAGCAACTCTGCACCATGATGGGGGCTAAGTGTGGACAGACCCAAGTCTCCACAAAAAGATGGATCCTCTGAGCTTTCAGCATTTCATTCGCCTTCCTGAGGTGAAGCACCCACAGCAAAAAGGCCCTTTGAGGGCCTTCCTGAAATAATGGAGCTGCAGGGGAAGGTTTAAGATAAATGTGCCTAATGGTTTATTTTCATACACCTATTTCAGATCCCCGACTCCAGGGCCCAGGACTAACCTTCCACCAGCATAACATAAGCAATCTTTTTCCACCCTCTCCAACTCAGTATAGGAAGCCATGGAGGAAGCTTGTTCCAGGGATCTAGAGAATGAATGACCTAGGAGAAGCTGCCCCAAGGGATGACAAAACCTCACAAGCAACACCTGTCTGCAACTTCTCACAGTCTCTAAGGTGGCCAGGTCAGAGGTCTATAAAGGCAAACAAGTGTTACTTCTGGGTGTGCTCGCTGCCCTGCCCTGCCATGTGCTGTACTTAGTATAGTCTTTTTGTCTAGTTAACTGGCAAGAAATTTCTTAGAACTGACATATTTGAACTGGGAAATGGAAGTTTTTACATGACTACTATCTATCTCTTTCTATAATACAAGGGGAATTTTAAGCTGGGGCTTGAATTCAAGCAGAATATAAGCTCAAGTTTAGAATTCAGGGAGTTGAACTCCCTGATGAGGGGGGAAAAAAAATCACTTCTTTATTTTCACAAACTTCTAACTAACCTTTAGCGTTTCCTTCTTTTTGAATGTAGGCAATAAAGCAGTGGTATTAGCTATATCTGTAACTGAAATAGAAGTCATTAATACAATCATAGACACATCAATTGTTAAGAATATCAAATTTTCATTCATGCTCATCACAGCTTTGAAATATTGGTAGTTAATATACCTATCATTTGGTATTACTGAATATTATTTTATATATTCATTTTAAAAGGCAAATAATTGTTTTTTCTTTGATAATTGCATTTCAGTATAATTCATTTTTAGAAATCCTATATGTTTTATTTATGAATTTATAAACATTATCCTAAGAAGGGAGTTGTACACTTACCAGACTCCCAGATCATGGCACAAATAAAGGTTAGGAACCCCCACTGTGGCAGCAAGCAGTCACTGGGAAAAGCTGATCAGAACTGTGAACGTTCCAGCCTGTCACTTTTAATCAGAAAAAAATTTGAAAGATCCTCAATAAGCTCCTGAATCATAGGAAGCTGATTAAGAATGCAGATAACTGCACTCTATCCCCAGAGAGTTGAGTCCAGGTGGCCCTGAGTGAATTTGTTTGTTTTCTAGAAGAGATTTTGAAGCAGGTGCTATAAGGCCCCACTTTAAAAAACCCAGATGTTGATATTCTGCTAATCTAACCATTTTACATTAACATTTAATACCTATCCTGGATTATTTATTTTCCATCCCTGGCTTCTAAATCCATGATTAAGTAGCATAAGCAAAAAAGAAAAAAAAATTTTTTTTTACTTTACTTTTGGCAGCAAAAAATTATTTTAAAAGTATTTTCACAAGTAACCAGTTTAGAATAGCATTTATGCTTCAGCACTTTTTAAAGATAGAGGCAAACAATGTCAAAAAGAGAAAAGTTAAGAGAGGTGTGCAGAAGTCAGGGACCTAAAAAGGATTAATATTTTTTCTGAGCTTGATATACTTTGTTGATGTTAAAGATGAAGGAACTAAAGGCTGTAATGCTTGCAGGCTTGTCCAGCTCTTTGAAAGTTTGCTTTTGCAAATACCTCTGCCTCTCTTGAGTTCTGTGATTCATCTTGTGTTCACATTGACAGCTGACTGCCATTTTGCCAAGAAGTTGACACAATTTGCAAAGCAGTAATTGACATCTCCTGGAGAGGTACATAGCCCTTAAGGTAAGGAGGCTTCAGTTAGCGGCCCTGTAAACTCAGCTCAAGTGTTTCAAGTAAACAGACTAATTACAACAGCACTCAAAAGACCAGCATGTTTGCTCTGGGAGTGGAGCAAGCATTGTTTTCTCAAAGCTACTGCAGGACCTTGGAGGCCTCTTAGCTCAGCAGCTACTATAGAACGAAGTATCAGAAATTACAAAATAAGTTTTAAAGAAATGATTTGTATAGTATGTATCCTTTTCTAATCATTAAGTCATGTCAGACTCTTTGCGACCCCATGGACTATAGCCCGCAGGGCTCCTCTGTCCATGGGATTCTCCAGTCAATACTAGAGTGGTTGCCATGCCCTTCTCCAGGAGATCTTCCCAACCCAGGGGTCGAACCCAGGTCTCCTGTGTCTTCTGCATTGGTAGGTGGGTTCTTTACCACTGCGCCACCTGAGAAGCCCTTATCTTTTTACCCTGGCCCGTTTTAATTGCAAATCATTGTATCTGGAACAAAAATGCATCCAACTATTAAGAAATTTAAATTGTAAGAGTTTTCCCAACTTTATTGGTAGCTTTGTGCTATGCTGTGTTGTGCTGTGATTAATCGCTCATTGTATCCAACTCTTTGCGATCCCATGGATCCCATGTAGCCCACAAGGCTCCTCTGTCCATGGGGATTCTCCAGGCAAAAATACTGGAGTAGGTTATTGGTAGCATTACTAACGGAGAAGGCAATGGCAACCCACTCCAGTACTCTTGCCTGGAAAATCCCATGGACAGAGGAGCCTGGTAGGCTGCAGTCCATGGGGTTGCGAAGGTCGGACACGACTGAGCGACTTCACTTTCACTTTTCACTTTCATGCATTGGAGAAAGAAATGGCAACCCACTCCAGTGTTCTTGCCTGGAGAATCCCAGGGACGGCGGAGCCTGGTGGGCTGCCGTCTATGGGGTCGCACAGAGTCGGACACGACTGAAGCGACTTAGCAGCAGTAGCAGCAGCAGCTTTACTATAGGCCTTATTAGAGCCTACCTTGTACTCTCTCATCCTGGACTGAAAGCCCCGGGAGGACAGGAATATCGTTTCAGAGCTGGCCTGGTTCAGAGCTTTCCTGATTTAACATTAGAGACCCTTCCACAGCAGGAGCTTAGATGGAGGGACTCAAGGAGCTTATTTGGGATCTGTCCTCCTGGCCCAGGGCTGGGGCCTGGGTTGTAGTCTTGTCTCTGCCACTTACCAGTTGTTATGACCCCACTGTAGGCCAATGAGTTACTAGATATTTCCAAACCTCAATTTCTTTGTCTATGTAAAGGAGATAATAAGAGCCTCTTTCTCTCAGACTTATTGTGGGAATCACAAGAGATGATGTATGTGAAGCAATTAAGACAGAACCTGAGAAGTGCTCAGAAACTGTCAGCTACTGTTATTTTCAACCAAAAGCTTGAACAAAACATAAAAATGATGCTACTGTGAAATACTGAACTAGGAAAACCTCAGATAATGGCAGTCAACAATCTGAGTATTAGAACTCCATCACAGCAGTTTTTAGCCAGTCACCATGCATCAGAATCACCTAGAGAGCTTTCTCAACATTCTAATAAGCCAGAGTTCCCAGGAAGCTGTGAGAAACCCTCCTTTTGAACACTTATCTTTTTGTGGTAATGACCCTGAAGCAGTATTTCTGGGCAGATGGTGCTGAGGGAGTCTGGGATCTATAAGGCCTCTGGGAGTCACAGGGCACCTGGCTGCTGATGGAGTCTCTTAAGAACAGTTAATAACTTGCTGTTCATTTACAGAAGAGTCCATGTTAGCATGTCTTTTCAATTGGTCTTTTATATTTCAGTATATTTATTTTCTTTTCAGATTCACAGTGACAAGCAAGAGGTAAGTCACAGAATTCCCCTGTAAAAAATGATTTAAAAACTCTGCATTCAATTGTCACTCAAAAATGGTTACAATGGAAACTTTTATGTCATATATGTATATATTTTGCTAAAATTTTTTAAAATTAATAATTTTATATACCAAAACCCAATATACTTGAAATGGGTACATTATATGATATGTGAATTATATCTCAATAAAGCTGTTTTTTTTTTTAATGTATATTCAAAATATGGAAATTTTTTCAATCTACCTTGCATGAAAGAGGCCCCAACAAATGTCTTTGTCCTCAGTAGCTAGAACTCATAACTAAATTCCTCTATGCATGTTCTCAGTCAAAGCAAAGCTTTTGGTCACTTGGGACTCACGGATTTTCCTTGGAAAATGCTAACTTACATCTTCCAAGAAGAATAAAATGGAGGGGAAAAAAAGGAGGAAAAAAAAAAACTAAAAATAAATATGTAATTATAAGGTGTTTTTTCCTGTCTAGCTCAGTAATCCTACATTTATCATTAGGACATAGCACAATAGTTCAATTCTGATATTATTGTTCTCCAATCTCCCTTTTCCCCTTAATCTTGCTTTCTATTCCCTGAAAAAATAAGATTCTTTCTTGGGATGCTCTTGGGAAGGACAGAGTCACTGCATCAACTCCCCACTGCAGCTTACCCTTTCCTCAGACACACAGAAGATTGGTCTTCTTATCTGCATCCAAAGTCACATGAAGGTGTGAAGGGTTATAAAAAAGAAAAAACCACAGTGAGAAAAAAAAAACAAACCCACAAAACTACAGTGAGTTAACCTTCCCAGAAATGCTTCTCTTTGAGAAGTTCAGCTCATTAACTAAAAGGGATGACTGTCTGGGGGCTGTATATATCCAAGGTAATTTTGATCAGATGGGCTTTTCCATCCATCTCAGATATAACCCAGTACACTGGGTCTATGCTGGAGGCTGTCACCATCTGTCTTTCCCTTGGAATTAGAATCTTCCATTTCGGGTGGATGCCACTGAGATGAATGATACAGTTGGCCTTACCTTCAGACTCAGTCTGCTTGACCTGAAGATGGTCATTTAGAAAATTCCTTTCACTGGAGAAACAGCAAAGGCATTTGTAGTGCATGTGTCCACATCCTTCACTGTTTATGAGTAGTGATGGAAGATTAAAAAGGTTCTTTTTAATTTATTTATTTGGCTGTACAGGGTCTTAGCTGTGGCATGCAGGATCCAGTTCCCTGACCAGGGATCAAACTCATTGCATTGAGAACACAGAGTCTTAGCTACTGGACCAGGGAATTCTCAGATTAAAAGTTTTCTAAATGCACTGCACTGAGAAAACACCACTTTAGTATTTTAAAGGTTAAGAGATTTAGCTATGGTCAACTGGTCAACTAATGGCCAAAAGAGCTAGAAATTTAAACACCCAGTTATTCAAATCCTCGAATCACTGCCTAGGCTTTAATCTCCTCATCTGTTTGCTATTGTTGAGATGCCAAGAAAAGGATTATATAACTTTCAAGGTCCTTCCTAGGTCTATCACACTATTTTACAGCAGGGAAAGTCTCATCAAGATAGTGACAAATTAGCCAGCATTGCCCCACCTAAGGATGAAAAGATGATTCAGGGTCTTTTTATCTAGAGTAGTGGGGCTTACTATCCCTCTTCTGAATACAATATTAGATGTACAAGTGCACTGATTAGAATCTGTAATCATCATAGAAAAATATCCAAGGAGTGACCCAAATATATGTAGTCTTATATAATGATGTCATTGTACAGTGGTAGATTGAGATGTCTGTGCAGCAGGGTGGTCAACAACCTGTGATGTCAGCTGAGAAGAGGCATTATAGTCAGATTTCCTTTCCTTCAGCAACTCTCTTAGTGGTCTCATTTGTATCCGAACAGGAGCCACATTCTCCATTTGCTGCTTGAGAAACAGCACAGGCTTTGGGATCAGCCCACCCTCCCTTGGTTCCTTGTAAGTCAGAGCCCTTTCTTGAAATAGCCCAAATCTCCCCTATGATCATGTTTCACTCGTATTTGTCTTCTGCATGTCCCCAGTAGTGTCTCCACCTCATCCTGTCTTTACTGGCGCCCCTCTACCCCTCCACAGATCCCACTGTACCTTGTGCCTCCCTGTTTCTCCCTTGGGAAGTAGTTACTATTGTGTGTGTGTGTGCTCAGTTGCGTCGGACTGTTTGCGACCCCATGGACTGTAGCCCACCAGTTTTATCTGTCCATGGGATTACCCTGGCAAGAATACTGTAGGGGCTCCCGTTTCCTCCTTCAAGGGATCTTTCCCACCCAGGGATGGAACCTGCATCTCCTGTGGCTCCTGCATTGGCAGATGGATTCTTTGCACTGAGTCACCTGGGAAGCCAGTTACCATTATTACCCTCATTTTACAGAGGAGGAAACTGAGGCACATTGGATGTTGACTTCAATCAGTAGTGGAGATTTTGAAGGGGAAGAATGTGTGATGAAGCTATAGAGGGCAAGAAGTACTTAAGGAGGCTGACTCAGAGGGTAGGAAAGAGGAAGACACTCTCCTTTCCTTGCCTTTCCTCCTCCACTTTGCCCAAGGACCTGGATGGAAGTCAGGATCCTTGGAATGACTCAGTCAGTCAGTTAAATCATTGACATAACATCTTTTATGATGCGACCCAGGTTAAATGAGGACCAGGGAATTTGCTGCTGATTCCACACTTCTTTGCATCATTAAAGGATTGCAGATGCTGCTTTGGGCACACTTGTTACGAAGACAGACCCATGTGGTGCTCAGTTCTGTGTGTGTGCTTAGTCACTCAGTGGTGTCTGACTCTTTGTGACCCCATGGACTGCAGCCCACTAGGCACCTTTGTCCATAAGATTGTTCAGGCAAGAAATACTGGAGTGGGTTGCTATTTCTTTTTCTAGGGGATCTTCCCAACCCAGGGATCGAAACCCACATCTCCTATGTCTTCTGCATTGCAGGCAGATTCTTTACCCGCTGAGCCATCTGGGTTCTCTGCTTCCTTTCAATATTCCCAGAGATATGAGAAGCATAGCAGCTCCTGGATGACATTTTCCCAAAGAAATTCCTATAAAATATAGATTTGTAAATTAAAGAAAAAACCTACCACATGTGATTTGTATCTGAAGCCAAAATTATACCTTATCTGTGGCCCTTTGGCATTCAGTTTACATGTATAATTTTCATTTATGAAATTCTGGTGATGATCAGACTAACAAATGAATTTAGCTTCTTTATTTGTATCACCTTTGTTTCAATACTGACCCAAACACTTTCAAAATGTGTAAACAGTACTAGTTACTTAAACTTCCTGGGCTTCAGTTTTCTTATGTACAATGAGGATAAAAACAGTTTCTGCTTCTCGGTTGGAAAAATTAAATGAGTTTATATATGTATAAACTGCCTAGTCCATAGTAACATTCAAATATTACTATTATTATATCATGTATTAAACATACATTTATTGAGCAGCTTAGTACCGTCCAGTGCTATGTCAAGCCCTAGGGATCCACAGATGAGTATTTTCCTTCTTAAACCTTCCAAGCTTAAAATTTTTTTCAGATGATTTACTAAGATATAAACAATGCTGCCAGATAACAGGAATTAGAAGTAGATAAGACAGATAAGGTCAAGGGAAGAAGAAGAAGGGGCAAACAGGGGGCAGGAAAACTTCCCTGAAGGGTCACATACTTACTAAGGGTGGGCCACCTTTCTGGCTCTGACTTCCCTGCAGCCAACAGGAAGCTGCAAAGTTGAACAAGAGGAGATTTCCGACCTCAGGGAGCTCTGAGTCTAGTTGAGGAAACAGATGTGTAAACAAACAATTACAGTGCAATGTGATGAATGCAAAAGTGGAAGTTCTCTGGCAGGCTTTGCAGAGGAAATGATATTTGAGATTGGCTTTCAAGGATGGAGAGGGTTACAGAGAATAGCCAGGAAAAGGAACAGCATAGACAAAGGCCTGGAGCCTTGAAGAACACCGCTGTCATCTTGGAAAACAGCATAAAATTTTTTAGCGTCTCATCAGAGAAGTTCTAGAAGGCATTCAGGTGCTCAATACTTTTTTTTTTTCCGTGAAATAATGACAGAGCTCATGATAAGTGTTCCACACAGCAAGAACAATAAACACAGCTTCAAAGAAATCAGAGTAAAGTTAAAAAATCAGGCAAAATGCCAAAGAATGAAAAGAAACCCTAAAACTCTGCCCCTCTCACTATTTGTCCACTAAGATTTGGCTTTCCTCAGTAATCTGTAGGGAAAGAGAAGGTTTTATGCTTAGATATAAATATTGAGTAATTCACAGTCATCTAAAAACGGCATCAGAAAAAGAAAACTAATGGGATGGAATTTTGGAACTGTGTCAGATTATTGGAAATTATAAAATCCCACACACTCATTTTAATTAAAAAGAAAAGAAGCATAAGCAATTAAAAACGAATAGCTGGATAGTGGTGAAGCTGAATTGACACTCAAGTTTTTCCTGCTTTCACTTTGAGTCTCTTTCTAGTTGACCACGTGGTTTCTGCCAATCCAGTGGCAGGGTTTTGAGATCTGATATAATTCTTCAAAAATTAAGGAGCAACACAAGGCCAGAAACAGGAGAGAGTAGCTGAGGAACTAATTCAAATCCCAAGGTCAAGAATATCTTTTGCAATATGTGAGAGGTTATTAAATACATGAACATTTCTATAGAGGAGTTATGTATTTGAAAGGGGAGGGAATTACAATTAAGTACATTACAGTAGTTTCAAAAATCTTCTAGCTTGACATAAATGTTTCCTTGTATCTATAGCTACACAATTTGACAATAATTTATTTTCAAAGAACAATGACTGAAACTTGACAGAAGTTTTCTTTCTGCACATTGCCATGCCACTGACTGCACTGGCTTAAACTGTCTCTTCACAGAAATCCCTTTATCTTCCCGGCTAATGAATGATCTTTTAGCACTGAATCCTAACTCTGCATAGTGGGCTGGTTCCATCTGGCTCTCAATCAGGTCATCTATGAACATATGTTTAAGAGCACTGAGACAGTTCCATATTCAAAGAAACTCTTTGTTGAAATCTTTTAAGTGAAGCAAAGATAAATAATTACTCCCCTATTGTATTATTTTGGAAGTTCTGTTTACGTATTCTGCATTCTATTGTTCTGCTTTAAAAGGGATCACCTGTTTCTTTTTCAAAACTGACTGGATTTTCCTGGTGTGAATGGTTTGCACATATTCACTTTTGTAGCATGGCCAGCAATTTCGATTTTATAGGACCTGCTTTGCCATGTCCAGAGCCTGCTTGCCAGACGAGCTTATCAGGAGCACAAAAGCCCTTCCCAGCCAGGACAGGGATCAGTATGCTCGTCATGGTATGGGGCTTCCCTGGTGGCTCAGTTGGTAAAAAATCCGCCTACAATGTGGGAGACCTGGATTCAATCCCTGGCTTGGGAAGACCCCTGGCTTTGTATGGCCAGTGCCAAACTAGTATCTAACTGGAGAAGCACTCAGAGGAATTCTTGTTAATGAACTGAAAGATTAATGATCAGGACCAGAGTAACACAGGTCAGGATGGGATGTATATCTCTGGTAACTCCCAACCTCCTTCTCAGTTGTGGGGCCTGTTCTTTCTCTTCCCCACTGAGATGTCGGTTACACATTGCCCAACCACTGTCCAAAGCCTCCACTTTTACTTTTCACCCTTATGAACGTCAAGCACTCTACATTATTATCAGCAGTATACTACATAGTATAAAAAGTCATTCCTATTATCTCCCCAAATCCACAAAACAAGCAAGGATTATCACCAGGACCCACACACAAGAAAGCCAGGAGGAGGAAGCCTGAAGGACCTGGCCATTAACACACAGTGAAGTAGCAATGGGGTTCCCATCTTCACAGCCCTTCACCCTGCTTCACAGAGTTCTCGTTCTACAAAAGTAGCCCTCATTCTCTACCCTACTTTCATTCCACATTAAAATATCCATAGCTTAGCTAAGTCATTCAGGAGACTCCTTAGATAAGGAGGTAAAGCTTAGTTTCAAATCCAGTCTCTGCCACATACCAATTGCCTAACCTCTCTGAATCCCTGTGGTCTAATGTATACATTGGGTTCATATACAATTTCTTGTTACAATGAGTATATACTCTTTCACCATTTCTGCAACTTAAACATTTCAAAACAAATATAAATAAATAAGTGACAGTTCACTGAAATGACACGTGTAAAGTACTTGGCAGAGAATAGGTCCCAAAATGTTTTTGTTCTGCCCTGAGCAGTTCAATTAACTCGTTATCGAGACTGATGAGTTTTGCTGTGACACATTTCTTGTACGAAGGTGTCCACAACTGAGTGAGTTTCTAGTTGGTGGAGTGTGTGAAAAATAAGCTCACTAGCATTTCTTTTTATCCTGTCCTCTCTGCTGGGCAGAGGGTTGGCCTAGGGGACTGCAGGCTTCCCTGCCTGCTGGGAAGAGTGCACTGGGGTTGGATCTATCTCTGGGCAAAATAATGAAGTAGGATAGTTTCCCTTTCCTGTCCTTTCACTTTCCTCTCTGATTACTTTCTCACATTTGGGTTTTTCCTCTTCACCCACTCCATCTTTCCAAAATCCTGTATTTTAGCATTCCCCTCAAAAACTAATAATTACATGTCTGTCTTTTTTTAAGGTTAACTATTCCACTGCATTAAATATCTCATGTACCAAATATATATATATTTGGTTCCTATCCTTTAATGCCCAGTGGACAAATAACTACATACACTGAATCTAGGGTTTAGTATTGCAAATATTGTGTATGTATACACACACAGCCATAAATAATTTTTATAGCTAATGATTATAGGTACAGAGCTTCAACACATTCTCTCTCAGAAGGAATATATCCTTCTACTTCAAGAATATTCAACAACTTTGATTTGTCATGGATAATTATCCTGGTCTCTCCACACTGGAATGGCAGTCAGGAAGTTGTATTTTCTGTGTCCTAGGGCCAGGATTTTTACCAGTACTTCCATGGCATTATGACTTTCATTAACCAACAAGGCCACTCATCTTTCAGAGAACACAGGAATGCGTAAACAAACATGCCAGTGAGTATGTGTACACAAGAACACACATACACTGACCCTGAAATAAGACTTCCTCTTTCCTCTGATTGAAATGTATTTCCCCAAAGTGGAAAAGTCAGAGAAGGGAAAGTACTTATTTTTCCATTTGGTTGTCTTCAGTGATTGTCAGTAAAACCTTAACTTTGATGAATAATGCAATGCTATATCTAGTTCTACCTAAACATCATATATCTAAACTTTGTAGATGTACATTTTTACACACACATGACCTGAGGAGAACCTAGCCAGATCTAAAAAGAATTGGATCATTCTTTATGATTGTTAAATACAGAAGAACTGAATCCAAATCTGTGAACTCTCCAAATCTATGCTGTCCAAAACGGTAGCTACTACTCGCAGGCAGCTACTGACCATCTGTCTGAGTAAATACAAAATACATACTCTAAGCATTTAAATACACAGTGGGTTTTGGAGATTTAATATGAAAAAGGCATATGTAATATACCCATTATGTTAATTACATGTGGAAATTATAATCTTTAGAATATATTGGGTAAAGTGTTATTAAAATTAATTTTCACTTGTTTCCTTTTCTTTCTTAATGCCTGTATAGCTTAAACCTGTAGGTTGCATTATACATCTATTGGACAGCACTAGTCTAGACGTTAATTCAATTATGAAAAAGGAATGTTTTCTTACTCTAGAGTATATGGGCTAGCTGAGCAATAATCTCCAGTGGCCAGGTAACATCTGACATACCTTACATTTACATGCCTATTTGTTCATTATCTCTCTCTCTTCTCCACTGGAAAATAAAGTTCATATGAAAGCTCAGTTGGTAAAGAATCCATCTGCAATGAAGGAGACCCTGGTTCAATTCCTGGGTCAGGAAGATGCACTGGAGAAGGGATAGGCTACCCACTCCAGTGTTCTTGGGCTTCCCTTGAGGCTCAGATGGGAAAGAATCCGCCTGCAATGCAGGAGACCCCAGTTCGACCCTGGGTTGGGAAGATCCCCTGGAGAAGGGAAAGGCTACCCACTCCAGTATTCTGGCCTGGAGAATTCCATGGACTGTATAGTCCATGGGGTCGCAGACTCGGACATGACTGAGCGACTTTCACTTTCAAATAAAATTTTATGGACTGTTAACCCTCAGTGTGTAAAATAACTGAAAATTCAAAATGCATCTGCCCTCCTCCTTTATGAGCAAAGCTTTGCAGGAAGCCTTTTCAGCTTTTGTCCTTTGAGACGTATGGGTATCCTGCATGTGGATGCACGCCTATTGCAGTTGCCTGAATGGTGGCGTGCTGGAGTCTGACAACTGTCAACTTCTGGGAAAAACTGCCACCTCTCACAGAGTGAGAAATCCCAGGGCCCACTCCTGGAGACTGTAATTCAGTTTTTGTTTTTGTTTTTTTTAAAACGGCCACCATGTAGTTGGTGGTGGCTTAGGCACTAAGTCGTGTCTGACTCTTGCAATCCCCCTGTCTGTAGCCTGCTGGGCTCCTCTGTCCATGGGATTTTCCAGGCGCAAATACTGGTGTAATTCAGTTTTGGCTTATCTTATGGATTTCCCACTGTCCTCTTCTGCCCTCCTTCCTTCCTGATGCTTAAGCAAAAACCCTCCAAGTTATTCTTGACTCTTCCTCTCTCATTCTCCACTTGTAGTTCATTAGCAAATCCCATTGGCTCTTTCTTCAAAATCCAAACTCGGCCACTGCCACCCTGGTCCAAGTCACCTGCATTTAAATGAATGGAAGTCAGATCATAGAGCTCCTCTCTTTAAGAGCATCCAATGTCTCCATTGCAGTCAAAGCAAAGCCAAAGCTCTTAAAATGACTAAAAGGCTTATCTTACTCCCAGATTATCAGATCTCAGTCCCCTAATGTTCTCCCTTTGGCCCACTGTGCTCAAGCCTTACTAGTCTCCACGTTCCACACACCCCAGGCACACTCCCTGCCCTGCACTTCTGTTTCTGTTGCTTGGAATACCCTCCCTCCGAATCTTTGCCTGGCTGTTGCTTCACTTCTTTCAAGTCTCTGTTCACATTGCATGTCTTCTTTGGCCACCTATGTAAAATACCATCCTCTCCCTGTTATTTAATTCATTTTTTCCCCCATATCAGAATCTTACATATCATATATTTACTTGTCTGTTTGTCTGTCATGTCTCACCACGAGAACTTAAGGTTCAGAAGAGTAAGGATTTTGCACTGTTATATTTTCATTGCCTATACATGGCTTATACCATGAGTGCTCAATGATATAGCATATAAAAAAAATACTTGGTAACTAACTCCCAAATTTCAAATTGTAGGTTTTTAAACATTCATAGCTACAATTGGCAAAGCACACCAGAGGTTTTTCCGGAAACCTAGAAAACAAACCATTTCTTTTAATATTCTCCCCCTCGTTGATACTTATAAATCATTTCATATACAAACTATATATATATATATATATATATATATATATATATAAAATAATGGTTCAGATTACAATTAATATATTTGTGAATATATTCATACATATACAAATTATATATTATTGATATATATACCAGCAAATTTGGAAAACTCAGCAGTGGCCACAGGACTGGAAAAGGTCAGTTTTCTTTCCAATCCCAAAGAAAGGCAATGCCAAAGAATGCTCAAACTACCGCACAATTGCACTCATCTCACACGCTAGTAAAGTAATGCTCCAAATTCTCCAAGCCAGACTTCAGCAATATGTGAACTGTGAACTTCCTGATGTTCAAGCTGGTTTTAGAAAAGGCAGAGGAACCAGAGACCAAATTGCCAACATCCACTGGATCATGGAAAAAGCAAGAGAGTTCCAGAAAAACATCTATTTCTGCTTTATTGACTATGCCAAAGCCTTTGACTGTGTGGATCCCAATAAACTGTGGAAAATTCTGAAAGAGATGGGAATACCAAACCACCTGATCTGCCTCTTGAGAAATCTGTATGCAGGTCAGGAAGCAACAGTTAGAACTGGACATGGAACAACAGACTGGTTCCAAATAGGAAAAGGAGTACGTCAAGGCTGTATATTGTCACCCTGTTTATTTAACTTCTATGCAGAGTACATCATGAGAAACGCTGGACTGGAAGAAACACAAGCTGGAATCAAGATTGCCAGGAGAAATATCAATAACCTCAGATATGCAGATGCCACCCTTACGGCAGAAAGTGAAGAGGAACTCAAAAGCCTCTTGATGAAGGTGAAAGTGGAGAGTGGAAAAGTTGGCTTAAAGCTCAACATTCAGAAAACGAAGATCATGGCATCCAGTCTCATCACTTTATGGGAAATAGATGGGGAAACAGTGTCAGACTTTTTCTGGGCTCCAAAATCACTGCAGATGGTGACTGCAGCCATGAAATTAAAAGATGCTTACTTCTTGGAAGGAAAGTTATGACCAACCTAGATAGCATATTCAAAAGCAGATACATTACTTTGCCAACAAAGGTTCGTCTAGTCAAGGCTATGGTTTTTCCTGTGGTCATGTATGGATGTGAGAGTGGGACTGTGAAGAAGGCTGAGCACTGAAGAATTGATGCTTTTGAACTGTGGTGTTGGAGAAGACTCTTGAGAGTCCCTTGGACTGCAAGGAGATCTAACCAGTCCATACTAAAGGAGATCAGCCCTGGGATTTCTTTGGAAGGAATGATGCTGAAGCTGAAACTCCAGTACTTTGGCCACCTCATGCAAAGAGTTGACTCATTGTAAAAGACTCTGATGCTGGGAGGGATTGGGGGCAAGAGGAGAAGGGGACAACAGAGGATGAGATGGCTGGATGGCATCACTGACCCAATGGACGTGAGTCTGACTGAACTCCAGGAGTTGGTGATGGACAGGGAGGCCTGGCATGCTGCAGTTCATGGGGTCGCAAAGAGTCGGACATGACTGAGCGACTGATCTGATCTGATCTGATATATATACTAAAGTTTATACATTTACATGTCAGACTTCTGTGGGCTAGACATAGCTAGAAATTTCCAGTCAACTTACCCTGCTAACTAGACCTGGAGTACCCTTCCTTGCATTAGAATTCTATCCATTTTTCAAACAGTGCATGTGTGCTCAATTGCTCAGTCATGTGTGATTCTGTAACCCCCGACAGGTTCCTCTGTCCAAGGGATTTCCCAGGAAAGTGGGTGGCTCTCTGCTCCACCAGGGGATCTTCCCAACCCAGGGATCAAACCTTTATCTCCTGCACTGGCAGACGAATTCTTTACCACTGAGCCACTTGGGAAGCCCTTATTAAACAGCACATTATCTCTATTTTGAAGCTCTAAATACATTTTAAAATACATGTTAATTGTCAGACTTAGTTTCTTTTGCCCTCAATTAGAGATTTCCGGTGAGGTCTCATTCTTTCTTACCTGTTTTTGCACTTAGCCTAAAACACCTCAAGAAGATTCTGTCTTATTCATCTTTATTTCCTGTAGCTGCTAGCACAATTCCTTGTGCATAGTAGGTGCTTAATTATATTTGTTGTATAGGATTTACATATATGAATATTTCTATTTTTAAAAAGCTTCATGAGTGTTTCTTAAACCAAATTTGAAGCAAACTTTTTAGACAGAAATAATTTCTAAGTTAAAGTCTGAACTATATAAACTGGCTGTGTCTTTGCACACGTTTGTCCTGTCCATTTAAATTTCCCACTTAGGAGAACTTTATTCATTTCCACTACCAGCATCTCTTTTGGGGGCTTAGTACTTCAGCAAGAGCATCCCTTTAAAAATATTTTTTATTTATTTATTTATTTTAGCGGGAGGCTAATTACTTTACAAGATTGTAGTGGTTTTGGCCATACAATGACATGATTCCACCATGAGTGTACATGTGTCCCCCATCTTGAACCCCTTTCCCACCTCCCTCCCCATCCCATCCCTCAAGGTTGACCCAGTGCACTGGCTCTGAGTGCCCTGTTTCATGCATTGAACTTGGACTTGTGATCTATTTCACATATGGTAATATACATGTATCATTGCTATTTTCTCAAATCATCCCACCCTCGCCTTCTCTGAGTCCAAAAGTCTATTCTTTATATCTGTGTCTCTTGCTGTCTTGTATATAGGGTCATTATTACCATCTTTCTAAATTCCATATATATGCATTAATATAACATGAAAGTGAAAGAGGAGAGTGAAAAAGTTGGCTTAAAGCTCAACATTCAGAAAACTAAGATGATGGCATCTGGTCCCATCACTTCATGGGAAATAGATGGGGAAACAGTGGAAACACTGGCAGACTTTATTGTTTTGAGCTCCAAAATCACAGCAGATGGTGATTACAGCCATGAAATTAAAAGACACTTACTCCTTGGAAGGAAAGTTATGACCAACCTAGACAGAAAATTAAAAAGCAGAGAGATTACTTTGCCAACAAAGGTCCATCTAGTCAAGGCTATGGTTTTTCCAGTGGTCATGTATGGATGTGAGAGTTGGACTGTGAAGAAAGCTGAGCACCAAAGAATTGATACTTTTGAACTGTGGTGTTGGAGAAGATTCTTGAGAGTCCCTTGGACTACAAGAAGATCCAACCAGTCCATCCTAAAGGAGATCAGTCCTGGGTGTTCATTGGAAGGACTGATGCTGAGGCTGAAACTCCAATACTTTGGCCACTTCATGTGAAGAGTTGACTCATTGGAAAAGACTCTGATGCTGGGAGGGATTGGGGGCAGGAGGAGAAGGGGACGACAGAGGATGAGATGGCTGCATGGCATCACGACTCGATGCACATGAGTTTGGGTGAACTCCGGGAGTTGGTGATGGACAGGGAGGCCTGGCGTGCTGCAATTCATGGGGTCACAAAGAGTTGGACACGACTGAGTGACTGAACTGAACTGATACTGTATTGATGTTTTTCTTTCTGACTTACTTCACTCCATATAATAGGGTCCAGTTTCATCCACCTCATTAGAACTGATTCAAACATGTTCTTTTTAATGGCTGAGTAATATTCCATTGTGTATATGTACCACAGCTTTCTTATCCATTCATCTGCTGATGGATATCTAGGTTGCTTCCATGTCCTAGCTATTGTAAACAGTGCTGCGATGAACATTGGGACATGTGTCTCTTTCACTTCTGGTTTCCTCGGTGTATATGCCCAGCAGTGGGTTTGCTGGGTCGTATGGCAGTTCTATTTCCAGTATTTTAAGGAATCTCCAGACTGTTCTCCATAGTGGCTGTACTAGTTTGCATGCCCACCAACAGTGTAAGAGGGTTCCCTTTTCTCCACACCCTCTCCAGCATTTATTGTTTGTAGATTTTTTGATAGCAGCCATTTTGAATGGTGTGAGATGGTAACTCATTGTGGTTTTGATTTGCACTTCTCTGATAATGAGTGATGTTGATCATCTTTTCATGCATTCATGTTTCTTTGGAGAAATGTCTGTTTAGTTCTTTGGCCCATTTTTTGATTGGGTTGTTTATTTTTCTGGTATTGAGCTGCTTGCATATTTTTGAGATTAATTCTTTGTCAGTTGCTTCATTTGCTATTATTTTCTCCCATTCTGAAGGCTGTCTTTTCACCTTGCTTATAGTTTCCTTCGTTGTGCAAAATCTTTTAAGTTTAATTAGGTCCCATATGTTTATTTTTGCTTTTATTTCCATTATTTTGGGAGGTGGGTCATAGAGGATCCTGCTATGATTTATGTCAGAGGGTGTTTTGCCTATGTTTTCCCCAAGAGTTTTATATACATTTAGATCTTTAATCCATTTTGAGTTTATTTTTGTGTATGGTGTTACAAAGTGTTCTAGTTTCATTCTTTTACAGATGGTTGACCAGTTTTCCCAGCACTGCTTGTTAAAGAGATTGTCTTTTCTCCATTGTATAGTCTTCCCTCCTTTGTCAAAAATAAGGTGTCCACAGGTGTGTGGCTTTATCTCTGGACTTTCTATTTTGTTCCATTGATCTATATGTCTTTCTTTGTGCCAGTACCATACTGTCTTGATGACTGTAGGTTTGTAGTATAGTCTGACGTCAGGCAGGTTGATTCCTCCAGTTCCATTCTTCTTTCTTGAGATTGCTTTGGCTATTCGAGGTTTTTTGTATTCCCATACAAATTGTGAAATTATTTGCTCTAGTTCTGTGAAAAATGCCCTTGGTAGCTTGATAGGAATTGCATTGAATCTGTAGATTGCTTTGGGTAGTATACTCATTTTCACTATATTGATTCTTCCAATCCATGAACATGGTATATTTCTCCACCTGTTTGTGTCATCTTTGATTTATTTCATCAGTGTTTTATAGTTTTCTATATATAGGTCTTTTGTTTCTTAAGTAGATTTATTCCTAAGTATTTTATTCTTTTTGTCACAATGGTGAATGGAATTGTTTCCTTAATTTCTCTTTCTGTTTTTTCATTGTTAGTATATAGGAATGCAAGGGATTTCTGTGTGTAATTTTATATCCTGCAACTTTACTATATTCACTGATTAGCTCTGGTGATTTTCTGGTGGTGTCTTTAGGGTTTTCTATGTAGAGAATCATGTCATCTGCAAACAGTGAGTTTTACTTCTTTTCTGATCTGGATTCCTTTTATTTCTTTTTCTTCTTTGATTGCTGTGGCTAAAACTTCAAAAACTATGTTGAATAGCAGTGGTGAGAGTGGGCACCCTTGTCTTGTTTCTGACTTTAGGGGGAATGCTTTCAGTTTTTCTCCATTGAGGATGTTTGCTGTGGGTTTATTATGTTGAGGTATGCTCCTTCTATGCCTGCTTTCTGGAGGGTTTTTATCATAAACAGATTGTAAATTTTATCAAAGGCTTTCTCTGCATCTATTGAGATAATCATATGATTTTTATCTTTCAATATGTTAATGTGGTATAACACATTGATTGATTTGTCAACATTGAAGAATCCTTGCATCCCTGGAATAAAGCCCACTTGGTCATGATGTGTGATCTTTTTAATATGCTGTTGGATTCTGTTTGCTAGAATTTTGTTAAGGATTTTTGCATCTATGTTCATCAGTGATACTGGCCTGTGGTTTTCTTTTTTTGTGGCATCTTTGTCTGGTTTTGGTATTAGGGTGATGATGGCCTCATAGAATGAATTTGGCAGTTTACCTTCCTCTGCAATGTTCTGGAAGAGTTTGAGTAGTATAGGTGTTAGCTCCTCTGAATTTTTGGTAGAATTCACCTGTGAAGCCCTCTGGTCCTGAGCTTTTGTTTGTTGGAAGATTTTTGATTACAGTTTTGATTTCCATGCTTGTGATGGGTCTGTTAAGATTTTCTATTTCTTCCTGGTTCAGTTTTGGAAGGTTATATTTTTCTAAGAATTCATCCATTTCTTCCAATTTGTCCATTTCATTGACATATAGTTGCTGACAGTAGTCTCTTATGATCCTTTGTATTTCTGTGTTGTCTGTTGTGATTTCTCCATTTTCATTTCTAATTTTGTTGATTTGAGTCTTCTTTTTTTCTTGATGAGTCTGGCTAATTGTTTGTGTATTTTATTTATCTTATCAAAGAACCAGCTTTTAGTTTTGTTGATTTTTGCTAGTCTCCTTTCTTTTTCATTTATTTTTGCCCTAATTTTTATTATTTCTTTCCTTCTACTAACCCTTGGGTTCTTCATTTCTTCTTTTTCTAGTTGCTTTTGTGTACAGTTAGGTTATTTATTTGATTTTTCTCTTGTTTCTTGAGGTAAGCTTGTATTGCTATGAACCTTCCCTTTAGCACTGATTTTACTGAGTCCCAAAGGTTTTGGGTTGTCGTGCTTTCATTTTCATTTGTTTCTATGCATATTTTGATTTCTTTTTTTATTTCTTCTGTGATTTGTTGGTTATTCAGAAGCGTACTTAGCCTCCATATGCTTATATTTTTAATAGTTTTTTTTTTTCCCTGTAGTTGACATCTAATCTTACCACATTGTGATCAGAAAAAAATGCTTGAAATGATTTCAATTTTTTTGAATTTACCAAGGCTAGATTTATGGCCCAGGATGTGATCTATCCTGGAGAATGTTCTGTAGGCACTTGAGAAAAAAGGTGAAATTCATTGTTTTGGGGTGAAATGTCCTACAGATATCAATTAGGTCTAACCGGTCCATTGTATCAGTTAAAGTTTGTGCTTCCTTGTTAATTATCTGTTTGGTTGATCTATCCATAGGTGTGAGTGGGGTATCAAAGTCTCCCATTATTATTGTGTTACTATTGATTTCCCCTTTCATACTTGTTAGCATTTGCCTTACATATTGCGGTGCTCCTATGTTGGGTGCATGTATATTTATAATTGTTATATCTTCTTCTTGGATTGATCCTTTGATCATTATGTAGTGTCCTTCTTTGTCTCTTTTCATGGCATTTATTTCAGTCTATTTTATTTGATATGAGTATTGCTACTCCTGCTTTCTTTTGGTCTCCATTTGCATGAAATATCTTTTTCCAGCCCTTCACTTTCAGTCTGTACGTGTCCCTTGGATTAGCCAGTTTATTTAATCTCTTTCTCTCAGAAGATGTTCTATTTGGTGAAACTTTACTGTACACCACACAGTCACAAAGATATTGTCTAGGGCTGAACCAAATTACTTACACATTACCTTCCTTCCTCCTCATCTCTGCCCTATCCAAATAAGGTATGTTTTTAATTTAATTATTATATTTGTGTCAGGTCTTAGCTGTGGCATGCAGGATTTTTAGTTTCAACACATGGATCCTAGTTCCCTGACCAGGGATCAAACCCAGGCCCCCTGCATTGGGAACGTGGAGTCTTAGCCATGGAACCACCAAAGAAGTCCCAAGTATATGTTTTTTAATTCTGAAAAAAATTAGTTCTAGAGAAGAACCTTCTCTTTATTTTTATATTTGGAAAGAAGCAAAGAGAAAAAAAAAAAGCAACTGTCACACCATCAGGGTCTTCATTTGTTAAAAACTGTTCTGCAGGCGGAAAATTTAGAATTTTTTTAAGGACCTTCCCAAAATTGCTTTAGCTTAAAAGAAAGTGAAAATGATTCCCAGCCACCTCTCATTTTCTTACCCATCATTCAGGCCTTCTAATTTCATCTCATCACCACCTTGAAATGAAACAAGCTTATATGAATGACATGTTACTGGTCTAACTCGAAAAAGTCTTTTTAGACAGGATTTTAAAATGTGTTCTCTCACTGGGTAAATGCTCAAAGAATACACTGAGGTCTTTTAAGCTTAGCTGGAATCAATTTATTGGGCAAGTAATGAATCTAATTGTTATGCTAGCTTCCATGTCAGCAAAATAACAGATGTACAGTATAATGCGGGGTGGGGGGTGGTTTGGGGGAGTTGCTTTGGGATTGCTATAGCAGGTGCGACTTTAAAAAAAAAATCACATGGAACTTTATCAAGTGCATTTGGAAACAGTTGGAAATTAGCCAGGAGGAACATTCTCCTTCAGTCCCTTAGACATCCAGTTGTGGGCTTGGATTAGGCCCCTGAACAGCTGAGTTAGGAGGACACTGACACCTTGTCACACTTTGAAGCTCTTTATTCCCTCCTCACCCTCCAACAAAAGCACCAGAGATTGCCCTCCCCTAACTACACACACACACACACACACACACACATCCAGCTGCCAGATATGCCAGTTCTCTTTCAGAGAACACTAGACAGTGAGTCCAGGCAAGTTACCATGGTTCTCTATTATCGCGTCCAGCACATCAGGGAATGGAAATAAGTGTGCACATGTTCTTAAAGGCCCTTTGGGAAAGATCAGTGGGGCTGCATGAGGAACACAATGGCAGGCTTTGTCACAAAGAAAGGATTTGGGCTGGCAGGCAGCAACAGTCCTGCTGGACACAGAGTTTTTCTGCAAAGGCAGTGGGGGGAAAACCATGTGCTGGATTACACAGCATCCTCACTGGGAAAAGTAGAGCATTTTGTGTAATTAAAAGTCATCCTGAAGACATCAGGTAAGAGCCTGCTGTTTTTAATTAATTGCTCCTGTGATCTTGTGGCTTTAAAAGGGGTGCTGCTCAGAGAGGTTAAGATTCACTCCAGAAACAAAAGTTATTCAGATGGGGGCAAAACACGGTGTATCTATAAGTTTGATAAAGGCAAAAGAGGAAAGAGAAGGAAAACTATGTGAGAGAGAGAAAGAACTGAAAGTCGAAGTCACCCATGTATAATTTGCTAGAATAATCGTGTTCTCTTTTCATGCTCTGTGCCTCAGCACCTTCATATTCAAAGGACAACTTCCCCCTGACCTACATCCTGCCTTGATATATAAATTATTTTGGGGAAAAAATCCTCAGAGTCAGGGTTAACGGAAAACAGCTGGAAAACAAACTGAGAGCCATATGTCATAGATTCCTCCAAGTAGAAAGATTAAAAAACAAAAACAAAAACTCTGTTTTGAAGAGTCAGCACGTCCAGAACAAGCAGGTGGAACCAAGGACTTTACATGGTCTCCATGATGATGAAAATAAACATGGTGAGGACTATATAATTGTGTCAGTTATGAAAAGAGGGACTGGACAACATGAGAAATCTGATTTGAAATCTTTTTTTCTTTCTCCATTATAAAATCTGCAACTCAATTCTCTTAAGCAGTTAACTGCCATTCTGCTTTTCTTGTGCATCTCCTTAGATGGAGAAAGGGTTGCATTTTGAAGAATGTATCACAGCTCATGCTTTTCAAATTTCTGATATATAAGCCTCTACTCTTTATAGATCTTTAGGATGAAAGAACACTGGTGGCAGCAGAATGGCCCCTTAATGACATCAGGTCCCACCACCCATCAAAAAGAAGAAATTTGAGACCTAAAACAGGGCACTGTCTGTGTCCTTTCTTGAACTATCTATCCTGTTTTTTCTTTCACAAATCATGATAATAAAACAAAGTTATTCTTAAAAAAAAAAAACTTTCATTTAGACTCACTACTTATAAGGTATATTATATAAAGTACTATCAGCACAGGAGATAGAATTTGATTATATTAAAGGTTAGAAAGGAAAACTAGGGAGTTCCCTGGTGGCTCAGTGTTTAGGATCCTGTGCTTTCAGAGCCAAGGGTTCAAGTTCAATCCCTGGTTGTGGAACTGAGATCCTGAAAGCCGCTCAGTGTGGCCAAAAAAAAAAAAAAAAAAGAGAGAGAGATAGCATTAACTCACTAAACCAAAATATATTTTTTAAGTTGTATGTTTTCTTCTAATTTCCCCCATTGTTTGAATTGTTGTATAAACTTGTATCCTTTCTCACTTAATATAGTAAATATTAGTATCTTCCCATGTCACAACAACAATGTAGTTGATATTCCTTGAAAGGTGCCGGAAAATTATATTTCCCTCTTTTCAGAAGCCCCAGGGGTGTGTGTTGGGTTGCGGGGGGTAGATGGGTGTGGCTGTGTGTGTGTGTGTAGAGCTAGGCTCTCTGTCATGTGGCTCTGCTTCCATGACCTGATTCAGTACTAGGGTTGACATTGTGCTCAACATGGATACTCTCTGTTCTACTGCATGTGTGCTAAGTCACTTCAGTTGTGTCCGACTCTTTGCGACCCTATAGACTGTAGCCCACCAGGCTCCCCTGTCCATAGGATTCTCCAGGCAAGAATACTGGAGTGGGTTGCCATTGCTTTCTCCAGGAGATCTTCCTGACCCAGGTCTCCTGCATTGCAGACAGATTCTTCACCATCTGAGCCACCAGGGAAACCCTCTGCTCTATTAGGATTTGTCAAATCTGTCATAGTTTCTATTATAGGCTGCAACCCTTACAACGTAAGCTTTGGTGATTGGTGGAGTGATGAGGAAGCCCAGAGAAAACCACAGAAAAGGTAATACAACTCGTGATGTAGGGAATGGAGTAGAGAGAAGCTGTGGCTCACTGAAATTAAGCTGAGTCACCCTGTTGTGTAAACTACTAACAGATAGTCACTTTCAAAAAGTGATCAAATAATTGAGTCATCAGAGATATATTAAAGGGCTTCCCTGTGGCTCAGATGGTAAAGCGTCTGCCTGCAATGTGGGAGACCCAGGTTCAATCTCTGAGCAGGGAAGATCCCCTGGAGAAGGAAATGGCAACCCACTCCAGTACTCTTGCCTGAAAAACTCTATGACTGTTGCCTGAGGAGCCTGGTAGGTGACAGTCCATGGAGTCGCAAAGAGTTAGACACGACTGAGCGATTTCAAAAAATGATCAAATAATTGAGTCAGCAGAGATATATTAAAAGCTCAATAAATATGTACGGCTGAGCCCTTTCACTGTTCACCTGAAACTATCACAACATTGTTAATCGGCTATACACCAATAAAAAGTTCAAAAGGAAAAAAGCTCAGTATTAAGAGTTAATATCTAAATAACACAGCATGTCAGGCAATGTTCTCTGTTCTCCATGTTTGTCCTTCTGTCTAACCTTCCCATCATTCCTACAGTGTGCATTCTATTATTGTCTTTATTTTAAAAATGGGGAAACACTCAAGCAAAGCTATTAAGTGACTTGACAAACATTCAAACTCAGGAGGGCTGGTTCCATGGCGGTAATATTCTTTTCTATAATAAGAAATACATTTGGTTTTCATCCCCCATTCCGGCACAGAACTCCTGAAACTCCTGGAATTTCCTAAGTGATAAGAGAAGTTAACAGACCTTTATATTCCTGCTATTGCTAAGTCGCTTCAGTTGTGTCCAACTCTGTGCGACCCCATAGACCGCAGTCCACCAAGCTTCCCGGTCCCTGGGATTCTCCAGGCAAGAACACTGGAGTGGGTTGCCATTTCCTTCTCCAATGCATGAAAGTGAAAAGTGAAAGTGAAGTCACTCAGTCGTGTCTGACTCTTAGCGACCCCATGGACTGCAGCCTACCAGACTCCTCCATCCATGGGATTTTCCAGGCAAGAGTACTGGAGTGGGGTGCCACTGAACAGACTCCTTTCAGCAACAATTGAGTTTACGTTCAGTTCAGTTCAGTTCAGTTCAGTCGCTCAGACGTGTCTGACTCTTTGCAACCCCATGAATTGCAGCACGCCAGGCCTCCCTGTCCATCACCAACTCCTGGAGTTTACTCAAACTCATGTGCATCGAGTTGGTGATGCCATCCAACCATCTCATCCTCTGTCATCCCCTTCTTCTCCTGCCCCCAATCCTTCCCAGCATCAGAGTCTTTTCAGTGAATCAACTCTTTGCATGAGGTGGCTAAAGTATTGGAGTTTCAGCTTTAGCATCAGTCCTTCCAATGAACACCCAGGACTGGTCTCCTTTAGGATGGACTGGTTGGATTTCCTTGCAGTCCAAGGGACTCTCAAGAGTCTTCTCCAACACCACAGTTCAAAAGCATCAATTCTTCGGTGCTCAGCTTTCTTCACGGTCCAACTCTCCCAGCCATACATGACCACTGGAAAAACCATAGCCCTGACTAGATGGACCTTTGTAGGAAAAGTAATGTCTCTGTTTTTTCATATGCTGTCTGGGTTGGTCATAACTTTCCTTCCAAGTAGTAAGCGTCTTTTAATTTCATGGCTGCAGTCACCATCTGCAGTGATTTTGGAGCCTAAAAAAATAAAGTCTGACACTGTTTCCACTGTTTCCCCATCTATTTCCCATGAAGTGATGGACCAGATGCCATGATCTTAGTTTTCTGAATGTTGAGTTTTAAGCCAACTTTTTCACTCTCCTCTTTCACTTTCATCAAGAGGTTTTTGAGTTCCTCTTCACTTTCTGCCATAAGGGTGGTGTCATCTGCATATCTGAGGTTATTGATATTTCTCCTGGCAATCTTGACTCTAGCTTGTGCTTCTTCCAGCCCAGCATTTCTCATGATGTACTCTGCATAGAAGTTAAATAAACAGGGTGACAATATACAGCCTTGACATACTCCTTTTCCTATTTGGAACCAGTCTGTTGTTCCATGTCCAGTTCTAACTGTTGCTTCCTGACCTGCATATAGGTTTCTCAAAAGGCAGGTCAGGTGGTTTGGTATTCCCATCTCTTTTAGAATTTTCCACAGTTTATTGTGGAAAAGGCTTTGACATAGTCAATAAAGTAGAAATAGATATTTTTCTGGAACTCTCTTGCTTTTTCCATGATCCAGCGGATGTTGGCAATTTGATCTCTGGTTCCTCTGCCTTTTCTAAAACCAGCTTGAACATCTGGAAGTTCACAGTTCACGTATTGCTGAAGCCTGGCTTGGATAATTTTGAGCATTACTTTACTAGCGTGTGAGATGAGTGCAATTGTGTGATAGTTTGAGCATTCTTTGGCATTGCCTTTCTTTGGGATTGGAATGAAAACTGACCTTTTCCAGTCCTGTGGCCACTGCTGAGTTTTCCAAATTTGCTGGCATATTGAGTGCAGCACTTTCACAGCATCATCTTTCAGGATTTGGAATAGCTCAACTGGAATTCCATCACTTCCACTATCTTTGCTCATAATGATGCTTTCTAAGGCCCACTGACTTCACATTCCAGGACGTCTGGCTCTAGGTGAGTGATCACACTATCGTGATTATCTGGGTCATGAAGATGTTTTCTGTACATTTCTTCTGTTTATTCTTGCCACCTCTTCTTAATATCTTCTGCTTCTGTTAGGTCCATACCATTTCTGTCCTTTATCGAGCCCATCTTTGCATGAAATGTTCCCCTGGGATCTCTAATTTTCTTGAAGAGATCTCTAGTCTTTCCCATTCTGTCATTTTCCTCTATTTCTTTGCACTGATAGCTGAGGAAGGCTTTCTTATCTCTCCTTGCTATTCTTTGGAACTCTGTATTCAGATGCCTATATCTTTCCTTTTCTCCTTTGCTTTTTGCTTCTCTGCTTTTCACAGTTATTTGTAAGGCCTCCTCAGACAGCCATTTTGCTTTTTTGCATTTCTTTTCCATGCGGATGGTCCTGATCCCTGTCTCCTGTACAATGTCACGAACCTCCATCCATAGTTCATCAGGCACTCTATCAGATCTAGTCCCTTTAATCTATTTCTCACTTCCACTGTATAATCATAAGGGATTTGATTTAGGTCATACCTGAATGGTCTAGTGGTTTTCCCTAGTTTCTTCAAATTAAGTCTGAATTTGGCAATAAGGAGTTCATGATCTGAGCCACAGTCAGCTCCTGGTCTTGTTTTTACTGACTGCATAGAGCTTCTCCATCTTTGGCTGCAAAGAGTATAATCTGCAGGACTTCCCTAGTGGTCTAGTGGCTAAGACTCAATGCTCCCAAAGCAGGTCGGGGAACTAGATCCCACAGGGGGCAAATAGGAATACATATGCTACAACTAAAATGCTGAAACAAAGACCAAAGATGTCGTGTGCTGCAACTAAGGCCTGGCACGACAAAATAAAAAAATAAATATTTAAAACAAAAAGTCTCTAAAAGCATAGGGTTTGGAGAGCTTCTGGGTTGATGAATACATGGAGATTTTCGGAGAGTGGTCCATCCAGAGAGGGCATGGGAGTTCTGCATTCCCGCTCACATACCTTGCCCTATGCATCTCTTCCATCTTTCCATTTTTGAGTTACATCATTTTATAATAATTAGATTGATCTAGTAAGTAAAATGTTGCCTTGAGTTCTCTGAGCCATTCTAGCAAATTAATGGATCCCAAAAAAGGAGTTGTGGGAACCTCTTATCTATAGCTGAAACCACACAATCAGAAATCCCACATCAGATGGGATTCAAATCCAGCCAAAACTCAGACTGGGTCTTGAACCCATGGTTTTTTAATTGAAATCACACATCTGGTCTCAGGACTTAATGAAGCTGTTTCAAGGGTAAGAAGCAGATTTACTGAGAGATATATACACTCCATAGACCATGAGTTTGAACCATCTCAGAAGGCAAGAGGCCCTGAAAAATACATATTCCATAGACAGAATGTGGTCCATCTCAAAAAGTGAAATGATTCCTGAAATATTGGGTGGTTAGTTTTTATGGGCTGAGTAATTTCATAGGCGAACAAGTGTGAGGGTTATTCCAACTAACTTCAGGGGAAGGCGCGGGGATTTCCAGGAATTGGGCCACTGTCCATTTTTTGGCCTTTTGTAGTCAGTCGAACTGTCATGGCATTTGTGGGTATGTCACTTGGCATATGAAAATGTATTACAAGGAGCATATAATGAGGCTTGGGCTTCCCTAGTAGCTCAGATGGTAAAGCATCTGCCTGCAATGCAGGAGACCTGGGTTCGATCCCTGGGTTGGAAATATCCCCCGGAGAAGGAAATGGCAACCCACTCTAGTATTCTTGCCTGGAGAATTTCATGGACAGAGAAGCCTGGCAGGCTATAGTCCATGGGGTTGCAGAGAGTTGGACATGACTGAGCAACTAACACACACATAATGAGGCTCAAGGTCTACTGGAAGTCAAATCTTCCACCATGTTGGGCCTAACTGGTTCTAACCAGTTTTTGCCATATCCTCCACGGCAATGTCATTCTTTGGAGGGTTGTGCCCTGCCCCCTGTTCCCTCCATAGCCCATGGATCAGAAGCACCAGTGACAACATGGACTTGCTATAGCAGTCTGTAGTGTATACATTGGGACAGGGGCAAGGAGGGAAAGTCTTAGAGGACTGAACCCTTAACCCATCGGAGAAGGCAATGGCACCCCACTCCAGTACTCTTGCCTGGAAAATCCCATGGACAGAGGGGCCTGGTGGGCTGCAGTCCATGGGGTCACTAGGAGTTGGACATGACTGAGTGACTTCACTTTCACTTTTCACTTTCATGCATTGGAGAAGGAAATGGCAACCCACTCCAGTGTTCTTGCCTGGAGAATACCAGGGACAGGGAGCCTGGTGGGCTGCCATCTATGGGGTGGCACAGAGTCGGACACGACTGAAGTGACTTAGCAGCAGCAGCAGCCTTAACCAATGGTATCTGATGCTTTCTCTAACACTTGAATGCACATGAATGCCTGATGTGTCTCCATTTTTATAATCTGAAAGAGTTCATTTCATAAAAGTCTTTGTTCAGTTCAGTCACTCAGTCATGTCTGACTCTTTGCAACTTCATGAACTGCAGCACACCAGGCTTCCCTGTCCATCACCATCTGCAATGATTTTGGAGCCCAAGAAAATAGTTTGTCACTGTTTCCACGGTTTCCCCATCTATTTGCCATGAAGTATTGGGACAGGATGACATGATCTTAGTTTTTTGAATGTTGAGTTTTAAGACAGCTTTTTCACTCTCCTCTTTCACTTTCATCAAGAGACTCTTTAGTTCCTCTTTACTTTCCCCCATAAGAGTGATGTCATCTGCATATCTGAGGTTATTGATATCAGCAAGCTTGATTCCAGCTTGTGCTAAAGCACTCCAGCTTGTGCTTCATCCAGCCTGGCATTTCACATAATGTACTCTGCATAGAAGTTAAATAACCAGGGTGACAACCTTGATATATTCCTTTCCCAATTTGGAACCAGTCTGTTGCTGCATGTCCATTTCTAACTGTTGCTTCTTAACCTGCATACGGATTTCTCAGGAGGCAGGTCAAGTGGTCTGTTATTCCCATCTCTTGAATAATTTTGCACAGTTTGTTGTGATCTACACAGTCAAAGGCTTTGGCATAATCAATAAAGCAGATGTTTTTCTGGAATTCTCTTGCTTTTTCTATGATCCAATGGATGTTGGCAATTTGATCTCTGGTTCCTCTACCTTTTCTAAATCCAGCTTGAACATCTGGAAGTTCACGGTTCAAGTACTGTTGAAGCCTGGCTTGGAGAATTTTGAGTATTACTTTGCTACTGTGTGAGATGAGTGCAACTGTGCAGTAGTTTGAACATTCTTTGGCAAGTTTTTGTATATACATATAAATGTACATGGGCTTCCCAGGTAGCGCTAGTGGTAAAGAACCTGCCTCCTCCTATGCAGGAGACATAAAAGATGCAGTTTCTATCTGTGGGTCATGAAGATACCCTGGAGGAGGGCATGGCAACCCACTCTAGTATTCTTGCCTGGAAAATCCCATGGACAGAGGAGCATGGGCAGACTACAGTCCATAGGGTCACAAAGACTCAGACACTACTGAAGTAACTTAGTACACACCCACACATAAATGTACATACATGTATGCATATGTGTGTATGTATTTGTGTGTATGATATAGAGAGACAGACGAAATATGTATGTGTGTATATATATAATTAAACTAGTGCCTATGTCAGTATTTACATAGTCCATAGCCATTTCAGAGAGATAGAAAGATAAGTGGTTGGGAATTCCCTGGTGGTTCAGCGATTAGCACTCTGGGCTTTCAGTGCCCAGAATCTGGGTTTGAGCCCTGACCTGGGAACTAAGATCCCACAAGCCTCTTGGCACAGCCAACAGAAAGAAAGGAAGGAAGGAAGCAAAGTGGTTGTCAAGGATATGGATGGGGGAGAATGAGGAGTGATTGCTTATGAATACTGGGTTTCTTTTGGAGATGAAGAATATATTTTAAATTCAACAAGGATGATGGTTGTGCCATAGTGTATTAGTGTAAACACACTAATACCATTAAATAGTATACTTTAAAATATGTTAATTTCATTAATCTAAATTATAGTCAAATAAAGCTGTTATTTTTTAAAAAGTCACACTACACAAGCATTTCTCCTATAAATAACATTTCCTACCTCTGCACATCAGAAGTCATATCAGAGAGATGGAGAACATCTTAGAGGTCATCTACTTGCCTATCGACAACCAATTCTCAATTCCTGGCAGAAGCTTAAAATCTTATCAATCTTTAGGACTTTCCTGGTGGCTCAGGGGTAAAGAATCCACCTGTCAGTATTACAGACATGGGCTCAGATCCTTGATCCATGAAGATCCCACATGCCTCAGAGCAACTAAGCCCATGCATCACAATTATTGAGCCTGTGTTCTAGAGTGGGAGCCACAAGCACTGAAGCCCACTAGACTTACAGCCCATGCTCCAAACAAGAGAAGCCACCACAGTGAGAAGTCTGCATCCTGCAGCTAGACAGTAGGCCTCACTCGCCACAACTAGAGAAAACCTAGTGCAACAATGAAGACCCAGCACAGCCAAAAATAAATACATTACATTCCCTTTAAAAATCTTATCAACCTTTAGAATAATGTCAAACAAGATCTAGCTTTCTTCCTAATCACATTTCCGTGAAATGTTCACATGTATGAAGGCCATGATTTGGATAAAAGGAAAGAATTCTAGTTAAAAGTTGATCCAAAATTCTCTCTGAGGATGTCCCTCATCGTCCAGTGTTATGAATCCATCTTGCAATGCAGGGGACATGGGGACACAGGTTCGATCCCTGGTCAGGGAACTAAGATTCCACTTGCCCCGGGGTAACTATGCCTGCGTGCCCAACTACTGAGCCTGGATGCTACAGAGACCGTGCACTGCAACTAGAAAGAAACCTGTGCACCGCAGGGACAATTCCATGTTCTACAACTAAGATCTGACACAGCTAAATAAACAAAATTCTCCTTAGATTTTATAGCATATATATCCTGATGGAAAAAATTTTTTTTACTTATTTTACTATTATATATATATATGTATATATACACATATTTATACATATGTGTTATATATGTATATATATATTTTAAAGCTAAGCAATGCTAATGAAGGAATATGGATAAATGTGTTGCACCTTTGATTCTACCTACATGTTGCAGGCTATTAGCTGTGAACTCTAAAGTCAACTTTATAATTTATCTTCAAAAAGAGAGGGCAAATGTTAAATGATGGTTCATTTCCTTGCTGCTCACCTCCCCACCACCCCGCAAACAAAACTGTTTTCATCAGGCACAGAGCCAGAATTCACTGAGACCGACTATTATACATGCTCATCTACAGTGGCCAATAACACATGCTCCTGTCTGTGGAGTATTCCTAAACACTTCCCATGTGGAGCTGCCCACTTTGAATGGGTGTTTGCTCAAATAAACTCTTAAAATCTCTAACATGCCTCAGTTTATATTTCAACAAAGTAAAACCTCATTCTGTGAGATATTCATGGGCATTCCACAGAAGAAAACAAAACAAAACCTTCTCAGCATTAGCAGCATTTTCTCTCAAATTACTCTAGAACATATATAAGAGAAATGTCAAACATGTAGGTATTACCTTTTTATTTTTTGTGATAATTTTCCTTTAAAAAGAGTTTGGCAAGAATGTCAGTCAAGTGAACCGATATAGCACAATCCATGTGATGTGAGGTCTGCCACTGCTACACAAGCTATACTTACCCAGCAGCTGGGCTCAAACTGTGTTATCCATTATTATTACCAGTCTATGTTAGTTATCTCATAATTTTATCATGTATTTTTAATGTTACCCAATGTCAATTGTATATTTGCATATAAATTAAATGCTAATAACTTCTAATTGAAATTCGTTTTTTTTCATGAGACCCTTTTATGATTTCTGTTAGTTCAACTCTATTTCTCATGAACTCCAGTTGCTGTCTTATCACTGTTATACTTTTAAAAATATTGTATTCACAGATGAATTTGGGAAATTCAGACCTAAACATACAAGAACATTTGAGCTTGGAGAACTCAATAACTTTGAACTTTAATCCAAATTCCACCAGTTATTATCCAGTGAAATGAGATCATCCAGATAAGTATAACCAGTTATACTTGTCATTCATCATACCCTAGGCACTTACAGGAGCAGAGATAGAATGAAGAAACCTGCCTTTAGGTCATCACAGTCCAGAAGCACCATTCCTTTCTTCTAGCCACACTATGATAGCAAATAGAAATGACTGTTTCCCAGAATCATAGAACTTCAGAACAGACAGGATGGAAGATCATTTAAGACCCCCATTTAATAGCTGAAGATCAGAGAAAGTATTGTATTGCATATTTAGGAAGCGGTGATAAAATTACGATTAGAACTTGAAATAGTCTATATCTCTGATTCCAAATATTCATTTCCCTTTCATATGAAAGGTTTAATTAATTCCACCCATTGCAATATAACATGCATTGGCCTGGTACAGAAGTATATACCTCTACTCCGTTGACATTGGGCTTGACCGTGTGCTTTGGCCGCTGGCATGAAAAGGAACATTGCATATGCCATGGGCAAACAGAAACTTTAAAAGTCACCATGTGATGTTGCCAGCTCCCTATTCTTTTCCCTCTGCCACAGACTCACATGTCCTAGAAGAGACAGCCTCTTCAGCCTGGAATGAAGAGGACACTGGAAACAGACATGCATATGATCCAGCTTCTCATATGTCAAGAACATGAAAAACTGTTTATGTTCTATTGTTGTAAGCCATTGAGTTGTATAGTTGTTCATTCCTAGAGCAAAGATGAATAATTTAGAACACAGAACAAAAAGGGTACGTGATTTGCTCAAGTTTACACAATTAGGCAGCTAAATGACAGAATCAGAATTGAATCTCACTTCTTTTAACATCCAGTCCAGTCTTCTCTTCATATTTCAGAACTCCTTAAATGACCGATGTAAATATCTACACAGAATACTTTACTGAGATATTTAGAACATCTGAAAAAGCAATTTACTCCAAGACAATGGCTTTGACCAATTAATTGTTCCTTACATGCAACTAACAGGCTACTAGCAATCCATGAAACTCTCATTGTGGTCACTAGTGACCATACCAACCAGGAGCTATTCCTCTTGATGTGAACTGGGTGGTGTGGAGTTGGGGACTGAGTAAGGTTTGCCCCTTTACATTTGTTCTTATTAGCCAGGTCATCTTCAAGTGCCTGTTATCTGTGGTAAGATACTGGATTCCAGCAACAGCTCCAGTGTATCAGTATAGTCTTATCTTAGGAACATATGGACTCTTTCATACTTGGTTTCCCTAAGTAGGCTTTTAAAAGTGATGGCAAATTCTGTCAACAACTCACACCTGTTTTGTGTCCTCTCCAGTAAAAAAATCTGTCTAGGCACTTCAAGAAGCTCCTTTTACTATGAGGCCACTTTGTACCCTGTTCCATTTACTCCTGTCGCCATTTCCCTCAGGAGGTTTTTCAAAATGTATGTCTTCAGTGAGCCCTTCTGGTTAGAACTACAACCTTTTATCTACTGATTATGTTCGTTTTTGGACCGTTATACCCCATCTGAAGTATATGATATAGATTTTCTATATCTAACTCAATATTTGTTCTGTATTCACTTGATCTGTCAGTCATATTAGACTATAGGAATTTGAAAGTGGAACTCAAAACTAATGTACTATGTTCAGTGCTATAGACCTTTGAAGGCATTAATTATATGCTGAATGTTGTTGTTATTCATGGTACAGTTTGTACAGTTATTCGTTCCTAGAGCAAAGACAAACAATTCAGAATACAGAACCAAAAGGGTAAGTGACTTGCTCAAGTTTACACAATCAGGCAGCTAAATGGCAGAACCAGAATTGAATCTCACTTTTTTAACATCCAGACAGTCGTGTCAGACTCTGCAACACCATGGACTGCAGCACGCCAGGCTTCCCCGTCCTTCACCATCTCTGAATCTGTTCAAACTCATATCCATTGAGTCAGTGATGCCATCCAACCACCTCATCCTCTGTCATCCTCTTCTTCTTCTGCCTTCAATCTTTCCCAGCATCAGGGTCTTCTTTGATGAGTCGGCTTTTCACATTATGTGGCCAAAGATATGCTGAATAATTAAGGAAATGGCACCCCACTCCAGTATTCTTGCCTGGAGAATCCCATGGATGGAGGAGCCTGGTGGGCTTCAGTCCACGGGGTTGCAAAGAGTTGGACACGACTGAGCGACTTCACTTTCACTTTCACTTTCTATGAGAAGTTAACTATTCTTGGTTAATTTAAGGTTGGACTCTTGAGTTTGTTAAAGTTGGAAGTTATGCAGCTAATATGAAGTGAAGGGTATTTTTGAGTGAGTAATCATTGTAGACAACCAATCTGACCCATTATTTAAAAGAGATTCAATTTTTATTCTAAACTATAAGAAGGTTTTATTTTAGTTTTTCTGATTATGTCAAAAGATTGATCTATATCTCATATTGTATACCAAGATAAATTCCAAGGGGATCAGAGATCTAAATATAAAAAATTAAACCATAAAAAAATATTTTTTAACTTTGGAATGTGGAAGGCTTTTTAAATATGGCTCAAAATTTAGAGGCCATAACAGAAGTTTATAAGTTCAACAACATTTTAAAAAATTCTGAAATGTAGACACAGACACACATACACAGCCAAGTAATTTTACAAACTGGCAAAAAAAAAAAAACTTTTCAAATTAAATTGAAAAATAATTTTTCTAATATACAAAGAGCACCTAAAATCAATAATAAAAAAACATGACAACTTAAAAGTAAGTTACATGACCAGAGTGTTCAAAAAAATGACTCTTAAACATATGGATAGATACTGACCTCACTCATCATAAGAGATACAGATTAAAATTACACTCATATATTACTTTTCATCTAGGAGATTGACAAAAATTCAATGACTTGAAAATGTACCTATAGGAGTATAAATTTAGACAAAATCTCTATGATGACAATTTGTCAACATTAACCGATTAATAAATGCATACAGAAAATTTCCAGAAATATTATTTTTGAAAATTTATTTGACCAATAAACTTGCCAATTTGCAAAATGACATTTGCACAAATTTATTCATTGAATAATTGTTTATAATACTAAAACAATGGAAACTATTTAAGTGTCTATCAGTTGAAGACTTTATACTAATTGTGGTACATCCTTACAAATACTCTATAACATTAAAAGAGAATAAGAAAACTCCTTATGCACAATATGAAAAGATAGCTGAGGAATATTGTGTAATGCAAAAAGATTAGGGATGGGGAGCAGCCAGACAAGGATAAGAATAGGAGACTTACCTCTGAATAGTTGTTATACCTTTCAGTTTTTTGAACCGTGGAACTATATTACTTATTCAAAAAAATTTAGGACAGAAAAAGATGGTTTAAAGGGTCAATAAATGAAGAGTTAGGAAAGCAAATTAGATGAATTAGTTTTCAAAGTCTATTTGACATTAATAAATAGAGCCTTAGATATTTTTCTTCTTAAAACTCACTCTAGAGAAATGTTGTGCACTAAATTGAATTGCATCTCACAATGCTGTTAGTCAAAACCCCAATGAAGCATGTTCTAACACATTTTAAATACATGGGGCCTGAACATTATTTCCTGGCACTCTTTTAAGAGTAAGTATGTGAGAAGAATTTGGGGATATAGCAATTTTTATTTTGATATTTTGATACATTTCCCACAGTGCCTGAAGAAATACCTGACACTTTGCCTTTTTTTTTTTTTTTTGGCATGGGGTGGGAGGAGATGTATTGGTTAGATAATCTATTCCCAATCATATGGTTTCACACTTGATGGCTATATAAGAGGAGGACGGCTGCCCTGTGTTTCTTTGGAAGTATTGTGGATCCATGATATAATGTATTTTAAACACTAGGGGTAGAGATTATTTTCTAGTTAGATCATTAACCAGGCACTTCACAGAAGGAACTACTTGGTGAAAAAGAAAAAAAAAAAAGGAGGGCCTCGCAATAAGTAGATACATATATATAAACATACATAAATACATACTTACATACATAGAATAGACAAATCCTATGTATTAAACTTCTATGGAGTGCAAAGCAAAACTATAGGCACAAAAAGAGATAGTAAAGATTACTAAAATATGATTCCTCTTTAAAAGAGCTTAAATTTAACACAACAAAAAAAAATAGGTAACACAGTACATCAAAATACAAAGCTGAATGTAGTAAGCTATTAAGGAACAGACTTGCGGAGCACAGAGCTATATGCCTTGGATAGCTGCACTGTCAAAAAAAAAAAGAATTGCAAAGTAAAAATTTAGGAGCATTCCTTTAGCACCATATAAGGAAGATGGGTCTTCAAGTCTTCTTGGTCTTCAAGTGACTTCTGGTCATGTATGAAGACAATTTCTCTGGCTCTACAACTGCCTAGACAAAATAACCTCCAATATTGACTGGTGCCATTTATTATGTGGTGATTCTTTTCACCGTGATAAGTTTTCTGGTTACTGACCTAGGATGTCTTGAAGACCAGAAATTCTTTGTTGTTGTTGTTTTTTAATAGTTTTGGTTGTAGTGGGTCTTTGTTGCTACACGCAGGCTTTCTCTAATTGCAATGAGCAGGGGCTACTTGTGGTTGCAGTGCACAGACTTCTCACTGTGGTAGCTTCTCTTGTGGAGCACAGGCCCTTCAGTAGTTGTGATGCAAGGCCTTAGTTGCTCTGTGGCATGTGGGATCTTCCTGGACCAGGGACTGAACTCATGTCCCCTGCAGTGACAGACAGATTCCTATCCACTGCACCACAAAGGAAGTCCAACCAGGAATTCTTTCAGTTCAGTTCAGTCACTCAGTCGTGTTACTCTTTGCGACCCCATGAATCACAGCACGCCAGGCATCCCTGTCCATCACCAACTCCCGGAGTTCACTCAAACTCACGTCCATCGAGTCAGTGATGCCATCCAGCCATCTCATCCTCTGTCGTCCCCTTTTCCTCCTGCCCCCAATCCCTCCCAGCATCAGAGTCTTTTCCAATGAGTCAACTCTTCGCATGAGGTGGCCAAAGTACTGGAGTTTCAGCTTTGGCATCATTCCTTCCAAAGAAATCCCAGGGCTGATCTCCTTCAGAATGGACTGGTTGGATCTCCTTGCAGTCCAAGGGACTCTCAAGAGTCTTCTCCAACACCACAGTTCAAAAGCATCAATTCTTCAGCGTTCAGCTTTCTTCACAGTCCAACTCTCACATCCATACATGACCACTGGAAAAACCATAGCCTTGACTAGACAGACCTTTGTTGGCAAGTAATGTCTCTGCTTTTGAATATGCTATCTATGTTGGTCATAACTTTCCTTCCAAGGAGTAAGCATCTTTTAATTTCATGGCTGCAGTCACCATCTGCAGTGATTTTGGAGCCCAAAAAATTAAAGTCTGACACTGTTTCCACTGTTTCCCCATCTATTTGCCATGAAGTGATGGGACCAGATGCCATGATCTTCGTTTTCTGAATGTTGAGCTTTAAGCCAACTTTTTCACTCTCCACTTTCACTTTCATCAAGAGGCTTTTGAGTTCCTCTTCACTTTCTGCCATAAGGGTGGTGTCATCTGCATATCTGAGGTTATTGATATTTCTCCCGGCAATCTTGATTCCAGCTTGTGCTTCTTCCAGCCCAGCATTTCTCATGATGTACTCTGCATATAAGTTAAATAAGCAGGGTGACAGTATACAGCCTTGATGTACTCCTTTCCTGGAACCAGTCTGTTGTTCCATGTCCAGTTCTAACTGTTGCTTCCTAACCTGCATATAGATTTCTCAGGAGGTAGGTCAGGTGGTCTGGTATTCCCGTCTCTTTCAGAATTTTCCAGAGTTTGTTGTGATCCACACAGTCAAAGGCTTTGGCATAGTCAATAAAACAGAAATAGATGTTTTTCTGGAACTCTATTGCTTTTTCAATGATCCAGAGGATGTTGGTGATTTGATCTCTGGTTCCTCTGCCTTTTCTAAAACCAGCTTGAACATCTGGAAGTTCACGGTTCACGTATTGCTGAAGCCTGGCTTGGAGAATTTTGAGCATTACTTTACTAGCATGTGAGATGAGTGCAATTGTGTGATAGTTTGAGCATTCTTTGGCATTGCCTTTCTTTGGGATTGGAATGAAAACTGACGTTTTCCTGTCCTGTGGCCACTGCTGAGTTTTCCAAATTTGCTGGCATATTGAGTGCAGCACTTTCACAGCATCGTCTTTCAGGATTTGAAATAGCTCAACTGGAATTCCATCACCTCCACTAGCTTTGTTCATAGTGATGCTTTCTAAGGCCCACTTGACTTCACATTCCAGGATATGCGGCTCTAGGTGAGTGATCACACCATCATGATTATCTGGGTCGTGAAGATCTTTTTCGTACAGTTCTATGTATTCTTGCCACCTCTTCTTAATATCTTCTGCTTCTGTTAGGTCCATACCATTTCTGTCCTTTATCAAGCCCATCTTTGCATCAAATGTTCCCTTGGTATCTCTAATTTTCTTGAAGAGATCTCTAGTCTTTCCCATTCTGTTGTTTTCCTCTCTTTCTTTGCATTGATTGCTGAAGAAGGCTTTCTTATCTCTCCTTGCTATTCTTTGGAACTCTGTATTCAGATGCCTATATCTTTCCTTTTCTCCTTTGCTTTTTGCTTCTCTGCTTTTCACAGATATTTGTAAGGCCTCCTCAGACAGCCATTTTGCTTTTTTGCATTTCTTTTCCAGGGGGATGGTCTTGATCCCTGTCTCCTGTACAATGTCACGAACCTCCGTCCATAGTTCATCAGGTACTCTATCTATCAGATCTAGGCCCTTAAATCTATTTCTCACTTCCACTGTATAATCATAAGGGATTTGATTTAGGTCATACCTGAATGGTCTACTGGTTTTCCCTACTTTCTTCAATTTAAGTCTGAGTTTGGCAATAAGGAGCTCATGATCTGAGCCACAGTCAGCTCCTGGTCTTGTTTTTGCTGACTGTATAGAGCTTCTCCATCTTTGGCTGCAAAGAATATAATCAATCTGATTTCGGTGTTGACCATCTGGTGATGTCCATGTGTAGAGTCTTCTCTTGTGTTGTTGGAAGACGGTGTTTGCTATGACCAGTGTGTTCTCTTGGCAAAACTCTATTAGCCTTTGACCTGCTTCATTCCATATTCCAAGGCCAAATTTGCCTGTTACTTCAGGTGTTTCTTGACTTCCTACCTTTGCATTCCAGTTCCCTATAATGAAAAGGACATCTTTTTTGGGTGTTAGTTCTAAAAGGTCTTGTAGGTCTTCATAGAAGCGTTCAGCTTCTTCAGCGTTACTGGTTGGGGCATAGACTTGGGTTACTGTGATATTGGATGGTGTGCCTTGAAAACGAACAGAGATCATTCTATCGTTTTTTGAGATTGCATCCAAGTACTGCAATTCGGACTGTTTTGTTTAAAGGAATTCTTTAGAGTAGACTAATTCCAAATATGAACTATCTCCATTGCACCCTGCAAATTACTAATGTTGTATGAACAAATCTGTCATGAGTAGACTAGCATGAGAAAGTGAATCACCTGAAAGCCCTATCGACCCTCAATCAATAGAAAACCTCCCATTTCAGAACTTGGGAAGATGAGCTCCAGGCACAAGATCTGCTGGGACTTCAGGGAAATGTTAGCAGCAGAAGCTGCTCAGCCAGAAACAAACAGGAGGCCACACTTAGCCCCCTCCTCTATGACGTCTTTTCATCTCTTAGTAAATTTTAGTATTTTTGGAAAATAAAACTCAGTGAGCAAATAAACAGAAAAACAAGGAAGTATTTTCTGAGGCAAATTCATGTTTAACAACAGTGTGAGCAAGGCAGTTATAACAAGTCCCAGGGCAGGACGTCTTAAATATTTGCCAGGAAAAGACTCCAACTTAGAAACACGGTTCAGCAAAACTCCATTTTTTTGCATCCTAACATTAAATATTGATGAACTAGCTTCGGGTTGTTTTGTGTGCCAGCGTATTTTATCAGAACTTAACGAGTTTACATATAAAAAAAATTCAGCCTAAGCAGCTGTTTCACAAATTTCTGTAACACCTCTAAAACTGTCAGAGAGTGGATTAGAAATTTACAAAGACATGAATTCTTGGATTAAAGTGGATTGCAAAAAAAAGTCAGATCTAATTTGTGAAGTAAAATATATAGCACTATGCTAAAAATGATCTAACTTCATACAAGAGACTCATTCATATGGGTACTTCCGACATTTACCTCTCAGCACTGGTCTTCCTGTCTTTGAACATGTCTTGAGGACACTGTAGTGATAGCTGAAGTTCTTCTTCAGAGTCTCCTCCAGAAAACCCATCTTCCTTTCCCTCTATTTGTCCTTTTCTCCCTGCCATCCCTCCGCACAACCTCTTTCTCCATTCACACTGTTCTTTCCATGTCAGCATTAAGAATCCTCAAACCAAACTTTAAATTTCTAAGCAATAATTTCATCATTAGGTTTTTGATTATACACCCTGCTCAGAGTTACATTTTCATTACAGAGTAAAGGTTACTAAAGTTCAACATGTGTTTGGCATTATTTCTAAAAGGCGTTGGTCTCTAGTAAGCTACAGGGAAATTTAAGATTGCAAACCCGCAAGCTAGCAGCCCAAACCATCTACTCCATGAATTTGCTGCAGTAGAAATCTTCACTTTTCCCTTCTGCTTTTGGTTACATCAGCTTAAAACAGGAAAGGATCCATAACACCATCACCAACAGCAAACTTCTGTTATAAACTGAGCACTGTACTTGTGCTAGATGTGTTTCTGCCCTCCAAGAAGGTAGACAATATCAAAATGCCTTCAGCCTACAAAGATTCGAGGAAATCCTGGAGCAGTACAGGGAGGATTCTAAACCCTTAAGAACGTTTGGAAGGACAAAAGCTTGATAGCAAGTCTAACACACAACAGGGAAGTAGTTTTAATTCTGGCCCTGGTATATTCTTCCTCCCCCCACCCCTGTTTTTAAAAAAACTATTTTTTTAAAATTTCTAATTGTGCCCCCTTGGTATATTCTCTTCCTTGAGCCAGAGACAAATCATTAAAGGACTTAAAATTCTCTCTCTCTCCCTCTCCTTCCTTCTTTCTCCCTTGTCCTCTTCCTCTTTCTATTTTAATAATACTTAGCTACCTCAAAGTGTTGCTGGAAGGATTCTTAAGTATGTTAAGTGCTTTGAAGATGAAAAGCAATATATAAATGCTTAAGTATTACTATAAAAGTACAAGTAAATGAGCTCAGAGCATGAGATTTAAATGGAATGCCTGTGAATACACAATCCACAGATAGCCAAACAACTAAAGAAGCTTCAGCTAAGGCTCATAACCCACATGACAATAAGCCTTTAATATTACAGAATGTTTTCAGATCTGAAAGGCTCTCAGAAGAGATCATTCAGATCTAGGCTTTCCTTTTACAGGCTGAGAAAAGGGAAGTCACAAATGACCCGCTGAAGGTACATGGAGGGATAGGGAGAGACAAGAAGAAACCAAGCCTCTTCAGTGCCCATCAGCACTTCTAATGTCACTCCAGCCAACTCTGAGGTGTCTAATATAGGGAAGAAAACAGCACGTGCAGTTCAAATGCTAGTATTTGTTGCCACACATCTGGATATTGGTAAATATACTAATTTAAGATTAAATTCTCTTTTATTGAGAATAAATGTTCTTCTTTAGATATACCTTGACGCTGTATATTTGAAGCTGTTTTTCCATTAGAAGGGTAGTTGCAAGGATCTATAACTATACTCACATTCTAGTGACCCTCAGAAAACTGGTAAATGTGAGCTACAGAAGGAAGTGTGAATATTTTCATCTGACACCAACCACAACAACTGGAGCAGCTGGTAAAAAAGAGTAAATAAGCACTGACACAATCCCTAGGGGCTTCCCTGGTGGCTCAGCTGTAAAGAATTCGCCTGCCAGGCAGGAGACTTGGGTTCGATCCCTGGGCTGGGAAGATTCCCTGGAGAAGGAAATGGCAACTTACTCCAATATTCTTGCCTGGGAAATCCCATGGACAGAGGAGTCTAGTGGGCTACTGTCCATGAAAGAATCAAACATGACTGAGTGACTAATCAATGACAACAACCCCTAAACTGACAGATATTCTTCAGCAAATTTCTCAAATGAGACTCTCCATGCTACTTTGGAATTATCTTTTTAAATGAAATATACAGAAGTGTCTGGGACTTCCCTGGTGGTCCAGTGGCTAAGACTCCTTACTTCTAATGCAGGGAGCCTGAGTTTGGTCCTTGGTCAGGGAATTAGATCCCACATGCTGCAACTAACAGTTCAAGTGCTGCAATGAATATCAGAGATCCTGAGTGCTACAACTAAGACCTGATGCAGCGAAGTAAATAAATAAATATTTTTAAAAAGAAATATACCAAAGTATCAATTAATGGGGTAATGATACCCGGCACCATTTGAAATGGAGCACTCTGGCCTTGGATTCTGGTAAGGAGTTCATCTTATTACCAAACCAGTAGATCTGTTCTGGTTTAATAAGTTTGCCTTAAGTTCTCTTAAAGTAAATTGGGGCCCTCCAACTTTTAGTGGGCAGCCGAATCACAAGGAGGGGTTTGTTAAAACAGATTTCTGGCTCCATTCCCAGAGTTTCTGGCTAAGGTTGGGGCAGGCCATCTGAAATTAGCCCATTTCAGATGGGCAAGTTTAAGCTGTATTTCTAACAAGTTCCCAGAAGACACTGATACAACTTTGGATGACACTTTGAGAACCAGTGGATTAAAGGAAAGCCATGCAAGTAAGAGTCAATAATTTGTTTGGCTCTGCTTCAATTAGCTGCCTGGGTAGAAATCTACTCAGAATGCAAAGAGGAGTTGGTAATTAACCAGGAAAAATGAATCCCTGAAGATGAGTTTACAAATTAGCAAGGCCAAATCTTGCTGGCCCAAATCTGGTTTGACTCACATAGTATTATTTATTTTAATTGAACTTGTTGCCAACAGTTAAAATGCATAACACTTTGTATAAAAATTTGTTCTAGCTTCTCTCAATAAATCAACTATCTGACAGCACTGGGCCATATGCTCCCACTAGTCAGGACACCATGTCAGTCTCTACCTGCCTGGCTTCATTTGCTCAGATTTCCTCCTGCCTTTGACTTTGTGTTTCATGTGGATAATGAATCTAAAAATTTCAAGCCTCCAAATCACTTTTTCAGTTATCTACTATGCACAGTTTTACTAAGTAAACCAAGCATGTCACCCCTCATTTCATTTTACTGTATTCTGTTTGAAAGAAGTCACACACAGAGGAGCACATACAGAGGAGCAAAACGGAATCTCACATCATTGACCAGTATCCCTAGGACTGGCGAGGCAATTTTCCATTTTCTTTTACTTTGGAATAGCTAAATATTATATCACTTAAGTTTCTAAGGAATTTAGAAGCAAGAAAAAGCACAGGAATGACATATTTACTATATAGAATTAATACTCTCAAATGTATGTTTTATTAAATAGCAAAATAGATTTTATTTTCTGTATCTTCTTAAAATAGCTTATATATATATATATATATATATATATATATATATATATATATATGTGCTGTTTGGTTTTATTTTACTACTCAAACTTTACTTTTCACTCAAATTTCCTTCCCATTTTTCTTCTTGGGCTGCGCTGGGTCTGAGTTGTGACATGTGGTATCTAGCGCCCTGTGCAAGGATCAAAGCCAGGCCTGCATTGGAAGGGTGGAGTCTTAGCCACTGGACAACTGGGAAGTCTCCTTTACCTTCTTTTTTTAATTTAAAACTTTAACCTATTTATATACTTTTAGAGAATTGATCAAATCTAGTTTGGAATAAAAATAATACTAAAGTAAATATTCACATTATTCTTTACACAATTATAATGAACTTTTGGGGAGAGGTGTTCAAGTTCTACTTTAGTTTGCTGTGGTCCCAAGACCAGCCTCACCTGGGAACTTGTTAGAAATGCAGATTATTGGATTCCCACCCCAGACCCTTCAAACCAGAAAAACCCAAGAATAGGACCCAGCAACCTGGATTTTACCAAGTTCCCTGGGTAATTCAGATGCACAATAAAGTCTAAGAACCACTACTTCTTTAAAACATCAAATGGATATGGAAAGTAATTGTGCCTGTGTGAACAGTAAAATATGAAGCCAAAGGATTTGTGAAAGTGACTCCTGAATCATTTGAAAGTATGGTGTTTTGGTTAATGTTGTTCTCTATTCAGTCAGAACATAGAGATTTTTCTTTCTCATCTTTCTGAAGGAGGCTTTTGTACTTTAGAATTTGCTTTTATAACTAGATTTGGGAACTATAAGACATTTTATTTGAGACAGATACAGGAGACCACAATACTAATGAAAAGGGCAGGGAGATAAACGTACACTGTCATTTTGCTTTACCTCTTTTTGATATATTCTTAAAAATAAACTGTCCATGGATAATTTGGACAACAGAACCAATATATTCTCCATCTTTTTTATACTTATCATCAGCATGATAATATCCATGATGAATCCAATGATTCTCAACCATGAATGCTTCCAAATCACTAAAGAGCTTTTAGAAAATATACTGACCTCAACTCCAATCTCGGAAATCCTGACTTGGTTGGCCTTATATGAGGCCAGGGCCACTGGTACACTTTCAAGAGCTCCCTAAGTGATTCTCATGTGAAGGTGGGGCTACGAAGCCCCATTTGCATCCTTCTTCACTGTTGGCAGTGACCTAAAAACCAAATTTCTGACCTCAGTCCTTATCTCCCTGTGGAACATGAAACTACCTCTCTTTACATGAGCAGAGATAATTTCAGTAACTAGGAAATCTTGGATAACTATCGAGTGAAAGGGCCTATACACAAAGTCACTCTATTTATATCAAGCAAAGATTAAAATATGTGCAAGTAATTCAGGTTTCCAAACACTTTATACCAGATAATTGAAGCCAAATCACTGTTTCTTTGGCTTGAAAATTTGGATAATTAGCTTATCTCTCCACCTTGCTCTGGGGTATACATAAAGTCTATGGCAAAGGTAGTGCATTCTGCTGTTTGCTTGACCTCAGTAGAGAACAGGAGGGGAGGTAATCAATTTCTAATTTTATTTTGTGGGTGGAATTTTGATACAATCAAATCCAAAAGCCTTCAGTTTTTTGCTGGATGAATTTTCTTCTGAAAACATTAACTCTGGATCAGAATTCAGAAACAAAATGTTAATTCCTTTTCTGTACCCCCTCAAAACTCCTATTTATTTATTTATGCAACTCCTGTTATTTTTGTGACAATACTTTCTTTCCAGTATTTCCTCATGGCATGCTAAAGGATCTTTAGTTTTTGACCTTTTGATACGAAAACAGGCATTACAGCCATGCTTTGTGGCTCTTTTTTTCTTTGATTTAGGGAAGTGGCAAGAATGTGTGGAATAATCACAGAAGTTCATGTTTCCTCTTATAAACAAATGAAAAGGGCAACTCACCAGTTTCTCACTGACTTCAGGGACCTTTTATTTAAAAAGAATAAGAGAGAAGAAAATTTAGAAAATATTTAATTTTATGATATCCACAAAGACCACGATATTGAAGAGGATCCAACATTTATTTTCAAAGTCTCAGCAAAATTGTTCTATTATGTTTACCAGCAAGAAGATCTGAGATGGAATCTTAGTTCTAGTCATAAACTAACTGTGATTTAGGGAAAATTACCTAACTACCTTAAACCTTGTTTTGTATTCAGTAAAATGATCTTATATAGATCAAATTATATAATATGTATAAAGTATTTGCCCAGTACAAAATCAGTAAGTGGTAATTCATCATTATTAGTTCTCTGGGAAGACTCTCTGAAGCTAGCTTTGACTGCATTTCTCAAACTCTTCTCTGTCTACACCAAACTGAGGTATTAAACAATTAAGAAACAGAGTTTTGAGATGTTTCCATAGTAGATGAAGCCATTAAAAAACTGCTTTTAAGAAAGGAGGGAACTGGCAAACTCAAGAACCACAGGATATATGAAAACTGGATAAGCAGGTTTCTATATTGCAACATTCACTTTGGAGAAATAACCCATAAACATGAGGGTGATCAATCCAAATGGATCAGTAATTAACACGAGGGCTGTGTCATCAAGAAACTAAGGGAGCGTCTTTCTTCCTAATTCCATTGGATTCTACAGTGATTGGACTTTGAAACATTTGCACGACACATACACCTCAACAGACAGTACAGAGCAAGCCTCCCAGAGCACTGTCAGAACAGTCAGCTGCCCAGTGACCTACTGGTTCAGAGCCTCTGCGGGACCTTCCAAGCAAGCCGCAACCCCACTTCCTGCTACACTCCAGATCCTCCCCTGGGCTCACATTCCAAGCTGCCCTGACTCTTCCTCCCAGGGACTCCTCCAGGTCACAGCTTGAGGAATTCTACAGCTAGATGAAGACACTCTGAGAAGACTGCGGATGGGAAGTATTTTAACTCACAAACAAATCTGAAAGGGGGATGGGACTCTGTGCTCCCAGATGAAAGAGATTCAAGCTTGTGAATCACTGAAAATAGCAGGATATCAGACAAGAAGGGCCTTGTCCCAGAGTAATAGCCTTACTCAGAGATTAAAATAGGTCTGACCTTTGTCTCTGGGACTGTGTTGTCTCAGTCACATTTAGTTGCTCCAGCTGAGGGCTTCTGGAAACCTCCATATGTGTGTTGCGAAACTGCAACAGGGGGTGGTCTCTCCTTCAACACAGAGGAGCCACTTATTCAGGGCAGCACTTAACTGGAGCTTGTGACTTCTAAGCCAAGAAAATGGAGTTACTGAAATTCCAGTTGTCTTTTTTTCCTCTCAAATGAAATTAGACACAGAGAAATGTGACAGTCAAGGAAACTGAAGTTCTCCAGCCAACATTGAAGTTCCTTGGTCATCATCCATACATTTGCTTGCTTCTGGAGGGGCCTAAAGATCCCAGTCTTCTTGTGTGGCTTCTTTACTTAAAAAACTTATTCAGAGAGCCAACTATTGTCATGTTTGGGGACACAGAGGTGCAGCTCTGTTCAACAGGATCAACAGAACAGAAGGCAAGCTATTCATAAGAGGTCCCAAGATTAGGAAACTAGAAGCCTGTTTTCTAAGGCTACCTTGCCAATGAGTCACTGCCTCAATGTCAATTATTTCTCTATTTCTCAGTTTCACCTTCTATAACTATAAAGTAGAGATAATAATACCCATTCCTCCCTGGTTCCTCAGTATATTATGAAAATAAATTATTATATATGTGGGCCCTGGGGAGAAATGGCTTAAATCAAAGCATTATTTTACTATTTCTTACTGCCAAATAGTCTCCATGGTAATCATAGTTTTCTTTCACCAATAACCCATGCTACCTCTGGCCTGGTAACCTAAATGTCAAAATGTGGATATTGCATTGCAGGTTTTGAAGGCTTCTGTTCTTCAAAATTGTGCTTTTAATTCACCATGACACCCAATTTGCTTACTTCATTTTGCCAAACATCATTTTGCACAAGCAGGCTCTACTTGGAGCTGAAGTGAATGTTCAGATCTTTAAATCTGATGTAGATGAGCTAGGGATGTAAGCTCTCCATCTAAGAGGGTACCATCTCATAGACTGCTGCTGCTAAGTCAAGAATACTGGAGTGGGTTGCCATTTCCTTCTCCAATGCATGCATGCATGCTAAGTTGCTTCAGTCGTGTCCGACTCTGTGCGACGCCATAGATGGCAGCCCATCAGGCTCCTCTGTCCACAGGATTCTCTAGGCAAGAATACTGGAGTGGGTTGCCATCTCCTTCTCTGATATCATAGACAGTGGTGGTCATTTCCTATTCTGATTTACTGTTTCGTTGGTCTCTGATCTGGAAAGAACAAGGTAGTATTGCTTAACCATGTGTTGTATTCAAACCACAGCGACCACCAAGCATGATTTCAAAACTTGCTTGGAATGAGGTATAGCATGTGGCCCATGGCATCAGAGTCTAACATCCCTAAAACAGCTCTTTGTTATTTTATATTAAGAGTGACATGGTGCTTCCCTGGTGGCTCAGTGGTAAAGAATTTGCCTGTCAATGAAGAAGACATGAGTTTTATCCCTGATCAGGGAAGATCCCACATGCCACGAAGCAAATAAGCCCATGGGCCACAACTATTGAGCCTGTGCTCTAGAGCCCAAGCAGCAATTACCAAGCCCTTGCACCCTAGAGCCCCTGCTCCAAAATAAGAGAAGCCACTGCAAGCACATGGCAACCACAGAGAAGCCCCCACTCACCACAACTAGAGAAAAGCCTGTCCAGCAACAAAGACCCAGCAGTGTGTGTGTGTGCGCGCGTGCGTGCACACATGCACACATGCCTGTGCAAGTGCATGTTAGTCGCTCAATCACGTCTGACTCTTTGTAACCCCATTAAATATAGCTCCACAGGCTCCTCTGTCCATGGGATTCTCCAGGCGAGAATACTGGAGTGGGTTGCCATGCCCTTCTCCAGGTGATCTTCCCAATCCAGTGATGCAGCAACAAAGACCCAGCATAGCCAAAAATAAATAAATTTAAAACAAAGAGTGACGAGTAACAAACTTGAAATTCTATTTTTAAAATTATCTTTTATTGTGGTAAAATACCCATAATTTTTTTCACATGCAGTTTTCTGGGATTAGGGTTAGGTATGTAATTTTGTCATCTTTTCTTTTTTTAAATTGAGGTTAAAAACACATAACAGAGAATTTACCATCTTAACCATCGTTAAGTATACAGTTCAGTGGCATTAAGTACATTCATATTGTGCAATTATCATCACCACTCATCTCCTGAACTTTTCTTCTTCGCAAACTGAAAGTTTGTACCCATTAAACAACAACTCTTCGTTTCCCTCTCAACCTAACCTTTGGTAACCACCATTCTACTTTCTATCTCTATGAATTTGGCTACTTTAGGTATCTTCTATAAATTAAGTTATATAGTATCTGTCTTTTTGTGACTGGCTTATTTCACTTAGCACAGTGTTCTCAAAGTTCATCCAAGTCATCACATGTGTCAGAAAGTCCTTCTTTTTTAGGGCTGAGTAATACTTCATGCAAAGAGTTGACTCACTGGAAGAGACGCTGATGCTGGGAGGGATTGGGGGCAGGAGAAGTAGGGGACGACAGAGGATGAGATGGCTGGATGGCATCACCGACTCAATGCACCTGAGTTTGAGTGAACTCCGGGAGTTGGTGATGGACAGGGAGGCCTGGTGTGCTGCGATTCATGGGGTCGCAGAGTCAGAAACGACTGAGTGAACTGAACTGAATGTTTCATTGTATGGATATATCACATTTTGTTTATCCATTCATTCATCAATGGACTAGCAGCTTCTCCCTCTTGGCTATTATGAATAATGCTTCTATGAATATGGGTGCCCAAATGTCTCCTCTCTGCTTTCAATTCTCTTAGGCATATGCGCAGAAGTGGAGTTGCTGGATCATGTATTAACTCTTTTTTAAATTTTTTTAGGATCTGTCATAATGTTTTCCATAGTGGCTGCACCATTTTACATTCTCACTGATGGTACACAAAGGTTCCAATGTCTCCACATTCACCAACACCTGTTATTTTCTATTGTTTTAATAGTAGCCATCCTAATGGCTATGCTGAAATTCTATTTTTGATAAGAGAGTAAGAGATAGAGGTGCCATGAAACAGGGTACAAGGCATTCTCATATGGAGATTTCTCTTGGACAGAGCAATAAGGACTAAAATAGAATGACTAAGGGCCATCTCAGAGAATTGTACTTCTTGGATACCTTTGCTCTGACTGGAGAGGAAGTGTATAAAAATGCCTACAAAGGATGTTGGGGGTTTCCATGCCAGCTCTAACTCAGCAAGAGAAAACTGAGTCCGAGAAGAGAACAATGATGTTCTCTTGTATCTACTTGTACCACACATTTGGCATACAAATGTTCTGCATGACGAGATGCATTTCAGTGTTTCCCCATTTCACACAGTTTTACTATAAAATTTCCAGATTATTGACAGAAGCAGATAAGCCACTGAAGGAAGAGTAGGAGGGGTCTTCTCAGGAACTGAGCAAGGGAATGGAGAAAACAGTATGTATGGCTAACCCTGGTCAAAGGCAGAAATTAAAAGAATGAGATGGGAAGTTAAGCCTAGAAAAACTCTCTTGCTTCTGCTCTTCCCATCAGCAACCCAAAACAATCACCAATAGGATGGAACATCAGTTCTTTGTTCTACTCCTCACTTCCCTTTGCAAAATGCTGATGTTCTGTTGTGCTGCCCCACGGGCCTGATACTAGCCAGCTACTCTCCAATACCCATAGTCTTCTGAGAGATTTCACCCATCCTCCATTCTCTCTTCTAGTTAGACATTCAAAATATATATTGGATATCTGCAAGTCATGGAATATTTTTAACATTTTTTCCCCCTAAAATTGTACTCAAAGCAAAATTCCTATCTTCCACAATAGTGAACCCAGGACAGGGAAATGGGAACAGTGTGCTCCAGGTGCAGGCAAGTCATTATTGTCTGTAGAGAATTATAAAATTTGAAAATATTAAGAATTTTTCAATAATAAACCAAAAGAAATAAGCTCAAAGGCATACTGCTTTCTATTTTCCCTATGCTCTGTCAACTCTAAACAAAGTCAATGATAAAATACTCCTCCCACTTAAAACACCTTTTGTTCGTCAAAGTTCTAAACAATTGCTGTGGTTACTGCTGAGTTTTAATAATACATATTGTATATTATCACCCTGCTTATTTAACTTATATGCAGAGTATATCATGAGAAACGCTGGACTGGAAGAAGCACAAACTGGAATCAAGATTGCTGGGAGAAATATCAATAACCTCAAATATGCAGATGACACCACCCTTATGGCAGAAAGTGAAGAGGAACTAAAAAGCCTCTTGATGAAAGTGAAAGTCGAGAGTGAAAAAGTTGGCTTAAAGCTCAATATTCAGAAAAGGAAGATCATGGCATCTGGTCCATCACTTCATGGGAAATAGGGAAACAGTGGAAACAGTGTCAGACTTTATATTTCTGGGCTCCAAAATCACCACAGATGGTGACTGAAGCCATGAAATTAAAAGACGCTTACTCCTTGGAAGGAAAGTTATGACCAACCTAGATAGCATATTCAAAAGCAGAGACATTACTTTGCCAACAAAGGTCTGTCTAGTCAAGGCTATGGTTTTTCCAGTGGTCATGTATGGATGTGAGAATTGGACTGTGAAGAAGGCTGAGCGCCGAAGAATTAATGCTTTTGAACTGTGGTGTTGGAGAAGACTCTTGAGAGTCCCTTGGACTGCAAGGAGATCCAACCAGTCCATTCTAAAGGAGATCAGTCCTGGCTGTTCTTTGGAAGGAATGATGCTAAAGCTGAAACTCCAGTACTTTGGCCACCTCATGTGAAGAGTTGTCCCATTGGAAAAGACTCTGATGCTGGGAGGGATTGGGGGCAGGAGGAAAAGGGGACGACAGAGGAGAGATGGCTGGATGGCATCACCGACTCGATGGACATGAGTCTGAGTGAACTCTGGGAGTTGGTGATGGACAGGGAGGCCTGGCATGCTGTGATTCATGCGGTCACAGAGAGTCAGACACAACTGAGTGACTGAACTGAACTGAACTGAATCTTCATATTATATAAAGCATCATTTATAACACTGTAATCTGGAACCTCCACTTGTACACCCAGAGACTCAGCTGTCCACATGCTTTTTTTTTATTTTTTAATTGAAAAATAACTGCTTTACAGAATTGTGTTGGTTTCTGCCAAACATCAACATGAATCAGCCATAGATATAGAGAATAAGTTCAAAATGGTTTGGAATCCTTTGAGCTTGCCTGGATGGCAGTTAGCAACTCCAATTCCTATGGTACTACAGCTTCAAGTGTTTGGAATAGTCAAAACAAACAATGCTTGTAAGGACAAAGAAGGAAAACTTGAGTTACTTCAATCCTCCCTTTGGAAGTCATGGAGTACATGGCAGTATAAAATATTTTCCTTTTTCCCAAGAAATCATTAATGTCTTATACTTTATAAAACCAAAATATTTTTGTTCTATAACATTTGTTTTTATTTTTAATTTACTTGCATGATTATATAGTTTAATGAAAGTTTATTGTTTATGTTTTTCTTTTGGCTGTTATTCATTTCATAGCACAAATCTTACTGAAATACATCTTTCATATAAGGGTATTAAAAATGATAGGCACTGGGTGTCAAAAGTACTAGATACATGGCTGCTTTACTCGTTTTTTCTTAATTGGCACATACTTCATCATTAAATTATCCAACATACACCTGACATCTGCCAGGCACAGGCTCAATCATAGATACACAAAGACCCATAAAGGCCAGATCAAGCCTCAAGGTTGGTGTCTCTGGGATACAGCAAATCGAAACGTCCCAATTTATGGCTACAGTATGAAGTCGAACTGAACATACTGATCCAAGTCTAACTTACTGGAGAAGTTCTAGACAATCCAATACCAAACTGATCAGGTTGCTTATTTCATTCCTTTTCCCATACATGAGAGACCTAGCATTTGCCTAAAAGAAAGGACCTAATATTTTTTACACCTACTTAAAAGAATATATATGAACCTCTTATAATCCAGTTCTGTGATTATGTTTAAGAATTGCCCACTTATCATTATGCTTCCTTCAGTTCAGTTTAGTTCAGTCGCTCAGTCGTGTCCGACTCTCTGCGACCCCATGAATTGCAGCACATCAGGCCTCCCTGTCCATCACCAACTCCCGGAGTTTACTCAGACTCACTTCCAATCAAGTCAGTGATGCCATCCAGCCATCTCATCCTCTGTCATCCCCTTCTCCTCCTGCCCCCAATCCCTCCCAGCATCAGAGTCTTTTCCAATGAGTCAACTCTTCACATGAGGTGGCCAAAGTACTGGAGTTTCAGCTTTAGCATCATTCCTTCCAAAGAACACCCAGGACTGATATCCTTTAGAATGGAATGCTTCCTTAGGCCATGTCAATAAGCACACAAAAAATAAAGCAGACCCATGCATGGCAAACATAAATGAACCTAATTCCTTTTAATTATTATGAGTATTCCTATCAAAAAAGCATTCTGCAAACTTCTGTGAAGAACTATACGGGTGGTCCAAGGGGTAAAAGAATGAAATTGAGCAAAACAAAAGTTTAGATTAAAAATTAGGTAAAAAATGTACCTGCAACAAATCGCATTTTTCTGAGGAATAAACTCCTAGGGGAACCTGTAATGGCCCCAGCATTTGTGTACATTATTCTAAACGAGGATGGAAAAGTTATTTGAGGATATTCTGTAAGGCAAGTAGCCGGTATTGGAAAAGAAAAAAGAAAAGTACCTAATTTTCCACCTGTAATTTTCATAATTCTGCCTTGACTGGCCTCATCACACATAATACCTGACAATTTGAGTATAAGAGACTTAAAAAACACAAAAATGAACTTTGGCCAACACTTTAAGGCAAGAGTAAAAGGACTCTAAATGGAAACATTCTTGACAATAAAAATCAGACTTAAAATTATGATAAGGCACTCATACTTATTTCATATACATTTTTAGACTTATTCAGTGTGCGTTAAGATCAAAATTCAAATGTATTTCCACGTGCTCGTCACTGCCTCAACATCTCCATCACTGCAACTGATTCTGACACTTCTGGTTGCAAGTTAAAACCCATTTTTTATGCTGAGACAGGAAATACCACTCAGCACTGGAATACTTACGAAAATCAGGACACTTTCAAAGATGTAATGCAGGAAATCAACACAAGAGAATATTCAAATAATCACAATGTGCCTAACATTTAAAAAAACTTTCAACATTTTCTTCCTCTTTGAAACAAATGTTGAAGCAAAGCTTTCCGTGTTTCAAAACCAACATCCATGGACTCTCAAAATGGCAAGTCTCACATGTGCATTATTCCTTCTCTTCACACTAAATTTCCCTGGCCTGATGTGAGGTTTCCAGGGCTTTAAAGATGGCCTATAGAGCACAACTCTGTATTCATGCTTAAAATTCCGTCTTATGGAGCAGACAGAAAGTAATACTGGCCATTAACATCAACAATTTGCTCCTTTGAGTTACTACTATGTGTGGGGAAACTAGGATACCAAGAGATAGGCAACCTGTTTGCAGTTCTTGAGAGGATTACAGGTAGGTGGGGAGAAGCGATGTAATCTAACATAAATAATAATGCAATGTGACCTGTGTTTCCTTACCTATAAAATATATATAACAGTACTTACCTGGTGGTAAAGGATAAGAAGGAATGATTACTGCAAAGAATTCAGCACAGTGCTTGGCACACAAATACTGTATCAAAGGTATTGACCGAAAGGTCAGGAGATTTGCCAGATAAGTAAATTTTTTAAATACCTGGAGCTGAGGAAAAGCAGAGGTCAAGGAGAGGTGAGACTGTCTGTGGGAATTTAGGAAAGTTTCTTGGACAAAGCAGGACTTAAACTGGGCCTTGAAAAATGCAGAAGACCAAACCAAAGGCAAAAAAGTCCCCATTCACTTCCAAAAATGGCAATTGGCAGGGCTATCTAAGGTGATGGCACATTCTTACAAACTTCTTTCTTGAGTGATCGTATGGCTTGATTTCCTGGATCTTTTAAACCTGTTTTTCCAGGTAAGTACAAACATCAGAGCATTAGCTCATTTATAATTTAGTCCAAATTCAACTTTTTGCCATTTCAAAACTCTGTAGCACAACTGAAGAGCACTCATCAGCCAATATTTCCTGAAAGACGTCTGGGGGCAATACCTGAAGATCTTTAGAGAACAACAGGGAATGGGGGTTTCAGAGTGGACTTAGACTACTTTTTTAACAGAAGTCAAAGCAAACCAGGTAATTCTATTCTAGTCAGTATGGACCAGTGACAGCCCCACACCCTTTGAGTCAGTGGGAAATAGTTTCTTAACTCCACTTTTGGGAAATGCTGCTAGTGATTCAGCACTATAGGCTGGTTCACTGGGACATCATAGGCACATTTCCCTCATAGCCTCCCCAGCCCCCTGGGTGAGAGGCAAGTTTCCCAGGCTCCAGGGTTACCGTCAAGTCCTGCTGCTACAATTGTAAAGTATGTCAGAGGGTCAACGGCAGTCTTTCCTTTAGCAACATGACTGAGGCTCTAGAAGTCTCTTTGAGTAGATACTGCATTATTTATCATCTAAACTGGGAACTTTTTGAGAATAAAGTGTGGCACTATTAATAACTGTGCTACAACAGCAGATGTAAATGCAGAATGTCCCAGGCAAACTGGATATATGATCATCCTGTCTCAGGGTCCTGGGTCCCTGCACGCTAGAAATACTGTATTAATTATCTTTGCCCTAGAAGCCTCATATGCACTGTAGAGGTCAGACAACCCGGAAACTCCCTGAGGCAACTTTTAAGAGAGACTTCCAAGGAAAGGGACTAACCTATCTCCATCTTCATCAGATGATGAGAACAGGACCTGAATTCCAGGAAGAAATGTCATTGAAAAACAAAAATACCTAATATTTATCAACCACTTACTGTGTATTGGCCACCTTATAAGAAGTCTCTTTTAATCCAGACTTCTAGTACCTCCATTTTACCTCCAAGGTGCAACAGCTTTAAAATGCTGAAAGAATCTATGTTTCCTACCCTTGAATCTTGCTACCATCAATAGAGTACAGTGGAAGTGACACTATGCAACTTCTGGGGCCAGATTATAAAAGGCCAAGCAGCTTCCACTTGGTTTGCTGAAACACACACGTTGGATCCCTGAGCCGCTTGGCAAAATGTCCAGCTACCAGCAGAAACCATTCTGATCCATTAGCCTGGGCACCAGACTTGTGAGAAGTCATCTTAGAAATGAATCCTCTGGACCCAGCATAGAACTGTCCCCACTGACCCTTTTCTGAATCTGGACCCACAAAATCTGGTTTTAAAATAGTTCTTGTTTTATATCACTAAGTTCTGAGCCTGTATTCTAGAGCCCCAGAAGCCGCAACTCTGAGCTCATGTGCTGCAACTACTAAAGCCCGCATGCCAGAGAGCCTGTGCTCTACAATCAGAGAAGTCACTCTGATGAGAAGCCTGTGCACCACGACTAGAGAGTGGCCCCCATTCGCCACAACTAGAGAAAAAGCCCATGTAGCAGTGAAGACCCAACACAATCAAAAATAAATAAATAAAATTATATATATACATATATATATAATATATAATCAGGCAATAAGAGAGAATTCAATCCAGAAACCTTGGATTCAAAAAACACTCATTCAATGACTTTTTTGTATATATACAATTACTTGTTGTAGCTGACATAGGAAGTTCAGAGAAGAAAGTGATGAGAGATGAATTTGGAGAGAAAACAAGAATCTATCAAGTTATAGATTTTCTTATAAACCACATTAATGAATCTGGAGCAATAAGGAAGCCATTGAGAAATTTTAAAGCAACAGAATGTTGTACTCAGCTCTGTGTTTTAAAGGGATCACACTGGTGTTTATAGGGAAGAAGATCTTAAAGGCAACAAGATCTGTAGCATTTAGGAACCTGTTAAAGTAATTCAATCAAGAAATAAGTGAACAGCAGCAGCAGAACAGAAGAGGAAGAAGCAGGGGTAAAATGAAGAAACAGTAGCTAGACTGAGGACAACTGTTGAACGTTATTCCCTAGTTCCACAAAGATATTCTATAATCATTCTACCACATTTGGAGGCAGAAAAATTGAAAGACAGGTAAAATGATAAGGAAATACTTCTAGAGGGGCACTGTACTGACTTCTCAGGGCTACAATTGCCAAGTAAACTGAAAACTACAGCTGCTTTCAGTTTTCTTCTCTTTCTTGAAGATGGTGGAGGAGGAACAAAGCAAAATAGGAAGATCAGTTTTAAAGAATCACTTTGAGAAAATGTAACTATATTGTCAGTAATGAGAGTCAGGTTCCTCACTGTCAAAGAAAGTAAAAGAAATGAGAAAGCTAGAAATAACCCGGAGATTATGAACTGGAATTGGAAATACTAGGTGAAATTGTAGTTTTAGATAATAGATAGATATAGATTAGTGTACATAAATAATAATTATATGTGCATCATATATATACATACACATAAATATATATGCATACCTATATATGCATCTGTATATGTATATCAATACATATAGAATTTCAGATCTGTTTCCCAAGAGAGTCTAGAAGCAATGACACTCCAGTAGTAATGAGTACTCTGAAAGCACATTTTGGCTTCCAATACCATTCTCCACTGAAAGGAACCAGGACTCCTTAGATAAACAACTGATCCCAGCACTTGGGTGAAGAAGATACAATATGGGCTTGGGTTATCTTTTTTGTCATAGAAAGTAAGGAAGTGTTCAAAGAATGATATAAACACTATCAAAAAGACTTGGGAGCAAGTTTACAAAGGTTCCAACTGGCCAATTCTGGAAAACTGAGCATCAGAATAATGATAGTAACAGATCACAATCCACTGAATAAAACAGGAATCCATAAATCTATACTGATATAAATAATTACATGAATAAATAAATGAAGGAGAAGGGGAAAATCTATTCAATCCAAGAATGCCAACTGATAAACAAATGGAAATAGAAAATCATCATTTGACAGTCATATAAAAGTCATTAATTCAGGCAGGAATCAGGAAAGGATGCCAAAGCTGGTGAGTGAAGGCTTAAAGACTTTGAGGCTATTGGCATAGGTTTGAACTATCTCAACATAAAATCTTTAACAATTACAAAGGGGAGAAATGGTGATTTTAAGGTGGAGAAGGCTGGCAATTGACTGAGTGCTCTAGGTTGCCATCACTTGGGGTGGGATGGGTGCTCATCCTGAGCCTCCATAATGTGATCAACTTGGGAAGGGCACAGCATCATTTCTGATGAATGAATGAATGATCTGAATCTGGTCATAAGAAAACCTCATAAAAGGCCCAGGTTGAGGGACATGCTATCAAATGAAATGTCTATACTCTTCAATCTATCAATGTCATGAATCCATGACTAAGATTAAGGAAAAACTAAGGAAATGCTCCAAATTAAAGAAAACTAAAGAGTGGTAAAAATAACCACAATGCATGATTCTGGATGTTAAAGGAAAAAGCTGCTATTGCAAAAGCTGTCAAAATTTGAATGGGGTCTGTGGACTAAAAGGTAGTGTGTATCAATTTCTTAATTTGGAGGATTATTTGGGATTAGGAGGAGAATATCTTTGTTTTTAAGAAATGTGCACTAGAGTTTTCAGTATTGTGTCTACATGAGATATGGAAATATTCTGAACTGTCCATGCAAATTTTCTGTAAGTTTGAAATAGTTATTTTTTTAAAGTCTTAAATAAAATTTTTCATAATTTGGAGGAAGTAATTTGCAACACAGATGGAAAAAATAAAGTACACAGAGCTTCCTTCATAACAGGAGCTAAAATAAAAGGGTTTTAATTCATTATTAAAAAAATTAAGTGCCATTCCATAGCATTTCACATGTGCCTCACACCAAACTCTATGAAAATGACTAAATATAGATGATAAAATGCTTTGTAGTTTTGATTCACAGGTATCACTGGAATTTGAATAAGTAAAAAGAAAACTAAGGTTATAATTTTCAAACTTTCTGAAAATTCCTGGTGATTCATCTGTTTTATAAACATTGAGCTCACATGTCATTATAAAAATATGCTTTCAAATAAAAAAATATGATAAAAATACATTCAATAACACATAGATTTATAATTTAGAAAGAAAACCCATACTACACTGAAATACATTCTATACCAAATAAGAAACCACCAATACATTCACTTGAGCCACTTTTTCTTGACACCTCTATACAGATATTTGAATTTATTGCAAATGTGTCATTTTTTAACAATTAATAAATGTGCCTGAATTTCTTCTTTTTATTCCAGAGAGATTCTGGCTGTATAAAAAGTGCAAATTCAGATACTAATTCTTAACAGTATGAACTGTAACGTTTCTTGAATCAATTTTACTTTTCAAATAAAAATACAGAAAACAATTGGATAGTAAAAACAATATAACCCTGCAACTATCTTTTCTAACTCTTGTTTTATAATCTTTTCTAACTCTTGATTTTGAGTACCAATGTTCATAGGAACAGTCTCTTAACATGACTGATTTAATAGTAAGCAAACGGTATAAACTGATCTTACAACTGGTATATTGTTTTCATTTATTTTATTATTTTACTTATTTATTTTTGGCCATGTCTTATGGCATGTGGGATTTCAGTTCCCCAATCAGGGATCATACCTGTGCTCCCTGCAGTGGAAGCATAGAATCTTAACCACTGGACCACCAGTGAAGTCCTTCATCTGTTAAATGCTAATTTTTTTTAATAGATGTTTAAGGAAGAGAGTTCTGCAAAAAAAGAAAAGAAAAAAAAATTAAAAACAACAGTGAAAGATATTGTTTTAAAATATGTTGTGAGACAAGGTACATTCTTCTTTAATTTTGTTAGGTGATCAACAAGAACAAAATAGAAAAGTCAGGTCATTCTGGAAAAGTGGGCTCCTATCTTTTAAATGGCATATTTTGCCAGATAATCTGGAAGACGGTGGAGTTAATGACTGATAATGAAACACAACTGTATGTCATATGACGTCTTTAGCTTCTTTGTAATACAAAAACCTACCTTGTTTCAGTTAAAGCCAATTTTGATTAGCTGTAAATAGATTTTTTTACTGTTGATCTTTAGCAAGTTATGTTATCTTTCTAACCAGTGCTTATCTTATATTTAAAAAGGGGGTAGCAGTTCTAGAATATTGTGAGAATTAAATAAGCCATGAAAGAATTTCTAGCATAATGTCTGCCCCAAATACAGTTTGCTCTAAAATCATTGTGAAAGCAACTTAATGATTCATACTTAATGAAACATTATTTACATTTAACTATGGGTATAAATACTTACCTATTTGTTTTTTTTAATTAATGAGATGAACGTTATTTAGAATTGTCCTTGTTTTTTTAAGGGAAGAGTAGAGCAGAAGAATAGGCCTGTGATTTCAGAAGTGCTGGAGGATGACTCTGAGTAGAGTGATCCAGAGCTTAATCCACTTTCCCTGATGAGGTCATCCGTACAATAGAGAAAGCATCTGCTTGTTTGTAAAGTGATCAGATTCAAAGTACCAGGCATTGTCTGTTGAAATATTTCTTTTCACTTGTAGATCTCCAATCTTTGCCTTTATATGCAGTCTGACAAGTGAAGTGAAATGCCAATAGACTTCTCTCAACAAACTAAGAGGGGATAGAGCAGAGAAGAAAAGGAATGTAGTTAGAGAAAGGGTCCAGGACTTCACACAGATGACACCCACTTAGGAAAAAACAAACAAACTTTAGCCTCAGCAGAAGCAAGACAAGCCAGAGGGCTTCCCACAGTCAAAAACTGGGATCTATCCCAGGCTAGATCCAATTAATAAAACAAACTAATCCTGATTGGTTCACCCATCTTACCTAGAAACAAAGTCAACTGCTTAGAGTTCACCTAATTGTTCACATGTCGTTAAATAATTATCCAAGAACACCAAGTACATCAAAATCATCTTTAATGTGTGTAAATGTGTAATCATTTTTAAAAAACAATAACTGGCAAGGGGTTTCCCTGGTGGCTCAATGGTAAAGAATCTGCCTGCCAATGCAGCGGCCCCTGGCTCGATCACTGATTAGGGAAGATCCCAAATGCCTCAGAACAACTAAGCCTGTATGCCACAACTATTGAGCCTGGTGCTCTAGAGTCCAGGGGCCACAACAAGAGAAGCCACTGCAATGAAAAGCCCAACCACCGCAACTAGAGAGTAGCCCCCGCTCACTACAACTGGAGAAAAGCCCACGCAGCAGTGAGGACCCAGCACAGCCAAAAATTTTAAAAAAACAAACAAAAAACACAGTAACTAGCAAGACTGTTGATATATTATCCATACTTCCTCAGTTAATTGCCACTGCTTCCCCCATACTATGGGCTTCCCTGGTGGCTCAGATGGTAAAGATTCTGCCCGCAATTCAGGAGACTCAGGTTCAATCCCTGGGTCAGTAAGATTCCCTGGAGAAGAGAATGGCTTCCCACTGCAGTACTCTTGCCTGGAGAATTCAATGGAAAGAGGAACCTGGCGGGCTACAGTCCATGGAGTTGAAGAGTAGGACACTACTGAGCAACTAACACTTCCACTTTCCCACAAACTATTCCCTCAACTCTGCCACTAGCATTAGAAAACAACTAGCTGCTCTTTCAACTACAAAATTCTCATAAGCATTGCCTGCCTTTCCCCAGGTCTTTATTTTTTTGGCCTTGACTCTCCCTTCCCCTATTTTTAAGCATGCAAAGAGATTCAGTAGAGCACAGGGCACTGAAAAGAATCCATGAATGTTGTGTGACCTTAAACACATCAGAAAATGTTCATCTGAAAAATATGTATAATTTCTATCTCATAAGGATAGAGAATTAAGGAAGTTAATCCATGTAAATTGTTTAGAATAGGACAGCACAAGACAGGTACTGTTTCAACTGGGGAATCACACATCCCTCTTTCCTCGAGCTGGTCCCATTTATGACTGTTGCCTCAACTTCCCAATTACTTTGCCATTTGTCATTCTCAGGAGGTCCTGGTTTGGATGAAAATTCATGTGTACAACCTGTGTGAAAATGGTGATTATTGTTATTAGTAAACTAAAAAATTTTAGTAGTTTATTCTTGATTGCAAATGGTAAAGTTAGTAGTAGTAGTAGTAGTAAACTGTAATCACTTTTAGTAGGTTACTCTTGACTACAAATGCACATATATGTTGAGATATTAATACATGTTGAGATATTCCAGAATCATTATAGTGATAAAAAGAACTAATTCTTTTTAGAACATTTACTTGCTGTATGATTTGAAGGAAGTTATCTCAACTTTCTTAAACTCAAATCCTCTGCAGTAAAACCAGATAATACATAGTCTCTGAACTCAACTGCTGTAAGAATCCAATAACATAGTATATATGAAAATACTTTGTCAATTATAGCACTTGATACAAATGAAACATAATTCTTAGACTAAAAATTGAATTAAAATATCATGTTTCCATAAACGCCATATTTAGAAGATGTCTTAATATTTCTACAAGGTTTCTATGTAGCTGGGCCTTCCCAAGTGGCTCTGTGGTAAAGAATCTGCCTGGAATGCAGGAGACACAGGTTCGGTCCTTGGGTCAGGAAGATCCCCTTAAGGAGGAAATAGCAACTCACTCCAGTATTCTTACTGGGATAATCCCATGAACAGAGCAGCCTGGCGGGCTAGAGTCTATGGAGTTGCAAAGAGTCAGACTTGACTGTGCAACTAAGCATGCATGCTTACACATCGCTATGTACCTAAAAGTATAAATGTACTACTAGATTTACGATCCTTTTTTTAAAAAGCATTAAAAGATCAAAATGACCTGTTTGCTCAACCATGCACTAAAAACTCTTTAACAGTACTTCCTACTTATTTACTTGCTCCGGGTGCTTGAATAGGCACAACAGAATCAGTCAAGTGCATGGTTTCAAGTCTTTGCCATTAATGAGCTGAACAGCATTAAGCAAATTCCTTAATGAATCTGGGTCTCAATGGGGTAATGTTATCACCTATTTTAACAAAATTATGAGCTATAAGTAAGATCATGATTATAAAAGTCTTAGCACACACACACAAAAAGTCTCAGCACAGTGACCTTGCTGTGCCTGATATACAGGAAAATCTGAATGTTACCTATTGAATAAATTTTTTAATTTTTATTTTACACTGGAATATAGTTGATTTACAGTGTTGTGTTAGATTCAGTTGTACAGCAAAGTGATTCCGTTTATTGTATGTAATTTTAGCATACTGTTATACATAGTTCTTAGCAAAGCACAATGGCACCCCACTCCAGTACTCTTGCCTGGAAAATCCCATGGATGGAGGAGCCTGGTAGGCTGCAGTCCATGGGGTCCCTGAGGGTCGGACACGACTGAGCGACTTCCCTTTCACTTTTCACTTTCATGCATTGGAGAAGGAAATGGCAACCCACTCCAGTGTTCTCGCCTGGAGAATCCCAGGGACGGGGAGCCTGGTGGGCTGCCGTCTTTGGGGTAGCACAGAATCGGACACTACTGAAGTGACTTAGCAGTAGCAGTAGCAGCAAAGCACTGAGGTCAGTTCAATCTCTCTATTTTAGAATGCATTTTATCATTGTAGAGTAGGAGGAGGCCAACAAACAGATGACTTAGTTCCTGACCCTAAAAAAATTCTACATTGTATCTTAAGGTTGGCAAGAGGGCAGCTGTTAACTGAGGTCAGCAAATGTTTAACAATACTCTGTGCAGAATACTCTGTTAGGCACAGTGAAATATAAGAAAATGAGTAAAAGTTCAATGAAAATTATAATACTGAGGTCTCATGAAGATAAGCCCATGGACAATCACCTTTTGGACTCACTCTGAAGGTCAGGACAGGCAGGGAGAAGGCAAGAACAATCTAGGTGGGGCTGGAGAAAGAAATAAGAATTTATTTCCAGACATTTAGCTGACTGTTGGAGTTAAAGTGCATATATGAACTACTGGTGTGAAATTTAAAAACAAGACAATCAATTTTTAAAGTCTCTGTAACAACCGTGCTCGCAATAATTTACAAAATAGTTACAATTCACTTACTAAATTTATTGTGTCGTGGTTAGCTGGTATTGGAGGTTTCAGAGGTCAAAGGCATTGGGACCATACTGAACCTTTGAAAATCATTTCAAGTAGGATGATCCTGCTTTTTTATATTATGTTTTACTTATATAAGCCCAAATTATAATCATGATACCTAATTACCTTTTGCTCTCTCATTGACAGAACAGATAATGCCTTAAAAAGTGTCTTCCAGTTCTAAGATTTGGCCTGTTCACTTTTCAGAATGTCAGAGATCTTTGGGGGGTAAGGAACAAAAAAAGGTTGCAGGTGTAGAAAATGCAGATGTGGGGAGGGGAAAAACTAGTGTTCAATATCCTCTGGTTTGTATGGAGCCGTGCCAACATTTGCAGTGGTACTGAACCCTGCTAAGCAAATAGTATTTACTCCAAAAGGCACTTTGGAAGAGAGAACCAGAGCAACATCCTCCTACTATAGCTCCTGCTCCTTCCTCCAGCAACTCTGTAACCTGGAGGAATACAGCCGGTCCCCTCATCCAGGGATAATGCATTTGGTTGAATGTGTGGATCCAGAGGGCCAACTGCAGTACACCCTTTCACTTAAGGGACTGGAACATCTGTGGATTTTGTTATCCACAGGAAGTCCTGAAACCAGTCCCCCACCCCCACACCTGCACATACCTATATACACACTACACAGTCTGTGCTATTTCTCTCAGTTTCAGTGGCCTGCCTGCACATTCAACTGTGGTGACACTGACTGCCACTGTTTTTTTTCTCCACTCTATTATGTTTCCCTTCACGCAAAGGGGAAGCTAGAGACATCCCTCCCTGACTAAATGGCCTCTATATCTAGAAAAACATGGAACTACTGTAAGGAGAGAATAAAGACCCCAGTGTGTCTCTATTTCTGTATCTACTTTTTTTCTAAAATCTGAAATATACACTCTGTGGGCCTAGACATTCCAACATCAGAGTTAGGTTCTATAATTTTGCATCACTCTATTATCCCCCAAAGAATTCAAATTTAACATAGTTTTCAGCTTAAAAGTGGCATAAAATAAAATTTCAGAAAATGTCATGGCAACACATCAAAGATTTAATGTCAGGTTTCCTTATGTTCATTGCATTGCAAAAGGCAACCACCAGTTATGCAACTTTAGAATGATATTTTACTTTGTAATTAAAAACCAGGTTCCTTGTATTTGGTATTTGTAGAGCATATGTGCAAAGCAATTGCTCCTTGGGAAGGAAAGATGATATGAACTTTGAAAGACCTCTGCCTGCAAGGCTGCTGTAAATAAGCTGTTCTCCTCTGTTAGCGTGGAGCACCTAACAACACTTAGATGTGTTATCATGGAATCACCAAAGAGCAGGCAAGTATAAGCCCCTTGTTCAAAACTTGGAATAAATTTTATAAGATTGTTTCTTCGTTCAACATGACAAATACTGCCTTCGTTTAATTACAGTATTGAGAACTTCATCTGATATGGTCTCGGCCTTTGTTTTTCAATCCTAAATCAACATTATTGGACTATTTGAATATAATTTGAATAATACTGCACCAATTGATCTGATGCTGAGGAAAAGGAGGTATCTGTAAAACTGCCTAAATACACCACCTTGTTTATGGTCTCTTGCTTCTCCTTTAGCTGTAGCGCTCCCACAATGAGAGATGTACATTTAATAAAGTCTCTTCACTTGAAGTCCATTGATCTTGGTGAACTTCTCCTATATGCTGATATGGTAGGCATCCCTTATTCTGATACAATACAGCTTCAATGTGCCTAAATAAATAAGAGTACTACAAAGATTTCCTGGTGGCTCAAGAATGGTAAAGAATCTGCCCAAAATACAGGAGACCTAGGTTCAATCTCTAGGTTGGGAAGATCCCCTGGAGAAGAAAATGGCAACCCACTCCAGTATTCTTGCCTGGAAAATCCCATGGGCAGAAGACCCTGGGAGGCTACAGTCCATGAGGTTGCAAAGTCAGACACGACTGAGTGACTAACACTTTCCACAAAGATTTAAAGTATTACTTCATTATTTATTTTCAACCAGTGGAGTAAACACTTTCTATATAATATAAAGGTCCAATAACTTAAAGCACAATCATAAATAGAGGCATCTAAGCAAAGAACATACTTTAATTGGTATACTAATAAAACCTCAACTATGTAGACAGCAAAGTTTTTTCATATTACTGAATCATTCCCTCTGTAAATGCCAAATCATTTTAATATTTGAACAATTTTAAATGGAAATTATTCTTAAATATATTACCCAACTTTCTACATGACATGAGTTTGAGCAAGCTCCAGGAGATGGCAAAGAACAGGGAAGCCTGGCATGCTGCAGTCCATACGGTTACAGAGTCAGACGTGACTCAGCTACAGAACAACTACCACCTTGCTGCTGCTGCTGCTATGTCGCTTCAGTTGTGTCCGACTCTGTGCGACCCCATAGAGGGCAGCCCACCAGGCCCCCCCATCCCTGAGATACTCCAGGCAAGAACACTGGAGTGGGTTGCCATTTCCTTCTCCAATGCATTAAAGTGAAAAGCGAAAGTGAAGTCACTCAGTCATGTCCGACTCCTAGCGACCCCATGGACTGCAGCCTACCAGGCTCCTGCGCCCACCTTAAAATATGAAATATTGATCACAAGAAAAATTTTTTCACAGTGACTTGAGGCCACTTTGATCATCAATTATAATATCACACTCTAATATAAAAATGACCTCAAAATCTAAAGAACTCTTTTCTCTGTTATTAAATGACTCCAGGCAGTTGTTCAACTTACTGTAGCATTTCATAGTTTGCAATTCCTTGCAAGTCATTGAGTGCTTAAATTTTCCTTCTGATTCTGGTCATTGTACATGGGAGGAGTAAAATGCATCCTCTTTTTATTACTGTTTCTCTGCTTTGAACTTAGGAACTATACCAAGAAAGGTTGTTGGTACTGCATACAAACCATGAGTTCACAAACATCAGCTAAGGACTCGGACATGTCTGCCAACAAAGCTTTGAGCTTTCGTATGTGGACTTTGTAACGTTTGTGTTGTCTATTCAGAGGTTTTCATACAGCTCAAGCCCTGCACTATTATATCAAGTAGGAGATTCACAATAGAGCTGCTGATTCACTGAGTTCTCCATCACAAGGGTATCACTCTGCTATAATTGATTCAAACTTCATAGAAGGTAGGTATTGATTTGTTATTTGATTTATTACTGATTCCTAGTAAAGAGCTTTAATAAGATGTAGTCAGTTATTCTACTTAAAATAACAATGTTTTAAGCACTAAACAAAACAAAGTCAGGAAAAACTTCAAATGATAGTTGATTCTGAAAAATTCACCCTTGGTTGGTAATATACTAAACTTTAAACATGTGATATAGGATAGAATTTAAAAAACAAGCCTAACTACTTTACAGCCTATCCATGGTGCTGCAATAAGAGAAGTGTAAGACTCAACTTACAATATAGTCCCACAGCACAGACTCTAAATGTGATGTTTAAGCAAAACTCTACTCTTGGACTAGAATTTTATTCAAGTTTGTACACTGTAATATTAAGAATCCAGCATTGTACAAACACAATGCTAGATTTCAAACAGCACTAAGCAGGTGATTAAAACTGGAGGAAGAAGAGTGATGACTCTCATTTTATATTGTACATTTATATATCAGTTCAGTTCAGTCACTCAGTCGTGTCTGACTCTTTGCGACCCCATGAATCGCAGCATGCCAGGCCTCCCTGTCCATCACCAACTCCCAGAGTTTACCCAAACTCATGTCCATTGAGTCGGTGATGCCATCCAGCCATCTCATCCTCTGTCGTCCCTTCTCCTCCTGCCCCCAATCCATCCCGGCATCAGGGTCTTCTCCAATGAGTCAACTCTTCGCATGAGGTGGCCAAATATTGGAGTTTCAGCTTTAGCATCAGTCCTACCAATGAATGCCCAGGACTGGTCTCCTTTAGGATGGACTGATTGGATCTCCTTGCAGTCCAAGAGACTCTCAAGAGTCTTCTCCAACACCACAGTTCAAAAGCATCAATTCTTCAGTGCTCAGCTTTCTTCACGTCCAACTCTCCCAGCCATACATGACCACTGGAAAAACCATAGCCTTGACTAGATGGACCTTTGTTGGCAAAGTAATGTCTCTGCTTTTGAATATGCTATCTAGGTTGGTCATAACTTTCCTTCCAAGGATTAAGTGTCTTTTAATTTCATGGCTGCAATCACCATCTGCAGTGATTTTGGAGCCTAAAAAATTGAAGTCTGCCAGTGTTTCCACTGTTTCCCCATCTATTTCCCATGAAGTGATGGGACCAGATGCCATGATCTTCGTTTTGTGAATGTTGAGCTTTAAGCCAACTTTTTCACTCTCCTCTTTCACTTTCATCAAGAGGTTCTGTAGTTCCTCTTCACTTTCTGCCATAAGGGTGGTGTCACCTGCGTATCTGAGGTTATTGATATTTCTCCTGGCAATCTTGATTCCAGCTTGTGCTTCCTCCAGCCCAGAGTTTCTCATGATGTACTCTGCGTATAAGTTAAATAAGCAGGGTGACAATATACAGCCTTCACGTATTCCTTTTCCAATTTGCAATGAGTCTGTTGTTCCATGTCCAGTTCTAACTGTTGCTTCCTGATCTGCATATAGGTTTCTCAAGAGGCAGGTCAAGTGGTCTGGTATTCCCATCTCTTTCAGAATTTTCCACAGTTTATTGGGATCCACACAGTCAAAGGCTTTGGCGTAGTGAATAAAACAGAAATAGATGTTTTTCTGGAACTCTCTTGCTTTTTTGATGATCCAGTGGATGTTGGCAATTTGATCTCTGGTTCCTCTGCCTTTTCTAAAACCACTTGAACATCTGGAAGTTCACAATTCATGTATTGCTGAAGCCTGGCTTGGAGAATTTGGAGCATTACTTTACTAGCGTGTGAGATGAGTGCAATTGTGCGGTAGTTTGAGCACTCTTTGGCACTGCCTTTCTTTGGGATTGGAATGCAAACTGACCTTTCCAGTCCTGTGGCCACTGCTGGGTTGTCCAAATTTGCTGGCATATTGAGTGCAGCACTTTCACAGCATCATCTTTCAGGATTTGAAATAGCTCAACTGGAATTCCATCACCTCCACTAGCTTTGTTCATAGTGATGCTTTCTAAGGCCCACTTGACTTCACGTTCCAGGATGTCTGGCTCTAGGTGAGTGATCACACCATCGTGATTATTTTGGTCGTGAAGATCTTTTTTGTACAGTTCTTCTGTGTATTCTTGCTTAACTTTTTATATGTATAGCTTAACTTTTTAAAATAATATGTGTGTGAATATATATACGCAATTGTTTTTGGAAAATTCTTTTCACTACAAATAAAAATCACAAAACTCTTAATTCCATTTCAAACAAAATTTCACTTTACTCTGTGGAATGACTCATATAAATCAATTTCTGCTACTTACTTATTCCTTAAAATTTATTCAGGTTGGGTGTTGTTTTAGTTAGCTAGGGCTGCTGAACAAAGTACCACAAACTTAGTACTTTAACAACAGGAGTCTTTTATCTCCCCCTTCCAGAGGCTAGAAGCCCAAAAACTAAAAAAAAAAAAAGAAAGAAAGAAAGAAAGAAATCCAAAAACAAGATGTTGACAGGGTTGTTTTTTCTGAGGGGTATGAGAGAAAGATCAGTTCTAAGCCTTGCTCCTTGGTCTTTTTCAAGTTCACATGGTATTTCCCCGTATATGTCTTTGTTTCCAAATTTCCCCCTTTTATAGGAACACCAGTTATACTGGATTAATGCTCACTCTAAAGACCTTGAACTCAATTACTCTTTGTAAAGACCCCATCTCCACATAAAATAATATCCAGAGGTGCTAGGCATTAGGACTTCAACAGACAAATTTTGGTGGCACTCATTCAACTCACAACAGGTGTCAACAATTTAATAGCCCTCATGGAGCCTGATTCCTCCAGTTCCTTTTTTATCAAGACTGCTTTGGCTATTTGGGGTCTTTGGGGCAGAACCAGTCAATTGGGCCATTTTCTGAAGCAGTTTTGTTCCCAATACCTCCCTAGCCCTATTGTGATACCACCTCTGTCTTCCTCTCAGATTCTGCTCTCAATTCCAGCAAAGGTGGAGGCAGCCACAGATCACCCCTGCCGTCAAGCAAGTCCTGTGACAACTCCATTTTCATAGTCTTTTCTTTGTTCTCAGGGAAGTAATTCAAAGAGTAGCTGAAAAATATCTTTATATGAAGACAGAAATTTTCCTGAAAGTTGAGAATCCTGCCTACACACTTCCTACACAGACAAAATCGGCATTTAATTTTTTCCTTAGAGGATACATTATTGCTTGAAAACTCGTTTTGTTAGTGCTGGCACAACAGCATATTCAAGCATGTTAAAACCAAGAAAAAAAACAAAACAAAATATACAGATACTGTGGCTAGGAGACTCATTTTACCTAGTGCTGGGTGAATGTTTTTATGATAAAAGTGTGTATCTTAGGGTAACATCCATTAATATCTTCCTGATCCCTATTTTCTGAAGTTTTTACACTAAACTATCTGAGATTTCCTACATTTCTTATTTTAAAAGAAAATTTCAAAAATAATTGTCCTTATAGATAGAATCATAAAAAGGATCTTTAGCAACTAGCCATTGTAAACCTTCGATTCCCAGATTAGGAAACTGAACCCAAAGGCTTGGTGATGCCAAGTTAATCACCAGCAGAAAATGGTCTTCATTAGAAGGAAGATCCCCCAGGTTCTATGCATGCTTTCACAATACTTACAATAAGGAGACATTATAGAATCTTTACAAAAATAATTAATTTGTGGGGAAAAATAACCACTACCCTAGTAGCTCAGCCTGCAAAGAAGGAGACCCCAGTTTGATTTCTGGGTCGGGAAGACCCCCTGAGAAGGAATAGGCTACCAACTTCAGTATACAAGGACTTCCCTGGTAGCTCAGATGGTAAAGAATCTGCCTGCAGTATGGGAGATCTGGGTTTGATCCCTGGGTTGGAAAGATCCCCTGAAGGAGGGCATGGCAACCCACTCCAATATTCTTGCCTGAAGAATCCCCATGGACAGAAGGGCCTGGCGGGCTACAGTTCATGGGGTTGCAAAGAGTCGGACGTGACTGAGCAACTAAGCACACAGCACATATACCTAAAATCTGGAATGTATTTGTTAGTTTTAAATAGTTCTGGTGTAAGAGGAAGATGGAATTTACTGCCAATAAGTTCACATTTTATACTGAGTTTGTCCATGAGAACAGAAGATTACCACAGAACTATAGAATATAAAATAATGATATATTTTGAAAAGCAATTTTCTTCAAATTAAAAAATAAAAAGCTAATACAGACCACATAAATCAACTAGAGAGAGAGCTCCTATTTTTAATACAATATTTTCATCAGCTTTCTATATAGCGTATTTTAAATGTTTTTTAAAATATCTACTCACTTTGATATCCTATTCTTCAATCTGTAAATCATATTCTTCCTGTCAAACCTGTCATCCACATCAAATCTAGAATGGGATGCCTGGCTCTTTTTCCACACATTTGGGATATCCCTTGTTGAGTGAATTAGCACTGATAATGGTAAAAACAAACAAATAAAATACATACAGTATATACACAATCATTTGATCCTGACTACATGTATAATTAATTTGGGAGCAGAAAGGTGATTAAATCCACAAGACTCTTATTTTGAAACTTTTAATTTTTTCAGAATTTCAGGAAATGGTTCCAGTAATTACTAAATAGATTAAGCCTTTAGCTACTGAAATTCATTTTAGAAGTAGCAATACCTAGACTTAAACAAAATGGAAAGTTAAGGCAGTGATTTTCTAAAGTTAGAGGAACAAGAACTTCTAAATAATGAAGACTTCAGAGGGACTCAAATGAAATCCCTTTCTGTTTCAAACCTAGTAGCTGATAATCTTTCTAATATTTTCTAATAGATTTCCTACTTTAGCAAACAGAGTAAAAATTGCTGCTTTAATCCCTTTTATGATTGAAAATGTTACAGTGCCTTAGAGTCATTGATGACAATTACAATAAAGTGGCTCTGCAGATTTAACTGGGAAAATATGACATACTAATGTTAATCTACATTGACCCTAAGAAATATCATGCAATTATTCTGTTGCCTTTTAAAGTCTTTGAAATGAGCTGCTTTTTCTTGTTTGAATTTTAGAGCTACTCACAGACTCTTAGCAGAAGTATGGTGCAGTCACATTCTTTTCTCAACTGGATCACCATGGAGCCTGCCAATTTCTATGATTTGTCTTTCTTCTTGTAGAGAAATCCTAAGAAAGCAAATGATGGTTCCTTACAATTTCACTTTACTGAATTCAAGTTAATTAAGGGTTTCAAAAATCTAAATTAAGGTAACATACACATGAAATAAAGGTTTCTTTCTTGATTCATCTAGTTGAATTCTATTGTGCAATTATCTATATTTATTATTCAAGTCCTATATATATAAAGACTTCCCTGGTGGCTCAGCTGGTAAAGAATCCACCTGCAATGTGGGAGACCTGGGTTTGATCCCTGGGTTGGGAAGATCCCCTGGAGAAGGGAATGGCTACCCACTCCAGTATTCTGGCCTGGAGAATTCTATGGACTGTACAAAGAGTTACAAACAGTTACAGTTACAAAGATTGTACAAAGGGGTTACAAAGAGTCTGATACGACAGAGACTTTCACTCACTCACTTATATAAAAAAGAGCATTCCCTTAAGTTCTAAATATTTCCCTCATGGTTTTCCTTTGAATATTAATAGTTTAAAGAATAACTGTATTTTTTTCAGATATTAGAAATAACCTTTTATGTATTTTGAGATCTAAGAAAGTCTTAAGTTTATGGGAGGTTAAAATATTAAAGGAAAGAGTACTTGAAATAAGCAAGCTGTCAGAACAGTTTCATCCTATAAAGATCTACAACCTAACCAGTTTTATTGTAATGGAATTTCATATACATATTAATACATTCATACACACATATACATATGGATTTGATGGGATTAGTCCTGAGCACAGTTTAATAAGACAGTGATGTTGCTCAAACTGTGCCCATAAAACACCTTAGAATAGCAGTAGAGGAACCACCACGTTCAGTTCAGTTCAGTCGCTCAGTCGTGTCCGACTCTTTGTGACCCCATGAATCGCAGCACGCCAGGCCTCCCTGTCCATCACCAACTCCCAGAGTTCACTCAGACTCACGTCCATCGAGTCAGTGATGCCATCCAGCCATCTCATCCTCTGTCATCCCCTTCTCCTCCTGCCCCCAATTCCTCCCAGCATCAGAGTCTTTTCCAATGAGTCAACTCTTCCCATGAGGTGGCCAAATTACTGGAGTTTCAGCTTTAGCATCAGTCCTTCCAAAGAAATCCCAGGGCTGATCTCCTTCAGAATGGACTGGTTGGATCTCCTTGCAGTCCAAGGGACTCTCAAGAGTCTTCTCCAACATCACAGTTCAAAAGCATCAATTCTTCGGCGCTCAGCTTTCTTCACAGTCCAACTCTCACATCCATACATAACCACAGGAAAAACCATGGCCTTGACTTTGTTGGCAAAGTAATGTCTCTGCTTTTGAATATGCTATCTAGGTTGGACATAACTTTCCTTCCAAGGAGTAAGCATCTTTTAATTTCATGGCTGCAGTCACCATCTACACTGATTTTGGAGCCCAGAAAAATAAAGTCTGACACTGTTTCCACTGTTTCCCCATCTATTTCCCATGAAGTGATGGGACCGGATGCCATGATCTTCATTTTCTGAATGTTGAGCTTTAAGCCAACTTTTTCACTCTCCTCTTTCACTTTCATCAAGAGGCTCTGTAGTTCCTCTTCACTTTCTGCCATAAGGGTGGTGTCATCTGCATATTTGAGGTTATTGATATTTCTCCTGGCAATCTTGATTCCAGCTTGTGTTTCTTCCAGTCCAGCATTTCTCATGATGTACTCTGCATAGAGGTTTCTAGCATATTGTGACAAGAGTACCCTGATTACTGACAGTAGTATTTAGCTACAATTGGAGAAAAAAAAATGCCTCTTAAAAGATAAATATGTAAAGTAAATGACCACTAGTTTCATTCCCCTGCCACAGAAAGGACAGAGCTTGCCTATTTATCGCTCCTGTTTGATGGTAGGCTCCACCGACTACAATTAGTGAATGCAGTTACCCTGCTGGAAGAAAGGCACTCTCTTGTCTGGTAGTGCTTGCACAATGAGTCCCAGGAGCAGGCACTGTGGTTCCACCAGAGGCATGCTGGTAATGTCAGCCACTCCAGAGCCAGGAACATATTTTCAGGCCTCATCCTGAGCTTGGTCAGCAGGCAGAAAGGTTTCCACACTCCTGCCATTATTATTTTCTCTCTGGTCCTGCTCCACTTGTGTTCAGCCTCACAGGTTTTCAAATACTAAAAGATTTCATTAATGAACATAACCATATTTCAAATCAAAAATCATATTTCAAAAGATATCAGTCCTCTCCCAAATCAAATGTTATTCAATGTCATTAATAATCCCGATGAAAATTCTCAGCCACAGAAAATTCATAGTTTAATCAAGACCTTAGAAGGGTTGTGTGTTAGTCACTCAGTCGTGTCCAACTCTCTGTGTGACCCCATGGACTGTAGCCCACGAGGCTCCTCTGCCTATGGAATTCTCCAGGCAAGAATACTGGAGTGAGTTGCCATTTCCTTCTCCAATTAGAAGGGTTAACATTTTCCAAAAAGCTTTTTTCCCCACAGGGTAAAATAATATCTTCTCTGCTTAGTTGCAAAGAAACATTATTTGAGACATACTCAAATATCTCTTTTGTTACTTATATTCATGACTTCCCACTGGCCCAACTTTTCATTGCACACCTGTGCTAAGAACATGGTTATATGCCCTCTTGGTGAAAAATTTTAGGCATATTCTATAACTTTGCTCAATCCGATTCTTCTGTCATGTTCCCCAAACCCATCCCTGTCTGCTAGTCATAACCTGACTTATCACATCAAATCTTCTCTTAGAGCTATCTGCCTACATATTATTCTCCCCTACAAGACTGACAACTCTTTAAGATAGAAACAGTCTTCCTTACCCTTGAACCTTCTAAGTCTTATATTAGTATACTGCCCTGCTGACCTTCAGGGATGCTGTGGAAATCATGGAAGATACAGATGTGAAAATATTTTGAAAATGGGAAGAAAATCTCACTCCAAAAGCAAGATACAATATTAATCTATAGATAATAAACAATGCAAACTGCTTTCTTGGAACAATTTTTAATTTTTAAGGATGATTTAAGTTAGTTATTATAGCTCTGTATTGATGACTTAAATATATTCATCAGTATACAAAACAGCATGAACATTTCTACAAACCTTTCTAAAAAACTATACATGTCACAGATTAAAGACACAGAACTGATATAGGATATTATGTCCTGGTTCATGTTATATGAATCTGAATAAACAAAATTAGTCAACTAGTAGCATGTTAGGTAGCCAACAGTTTTGTGATAATATGGAGAAACCAGCTGTGTGTGCATGCTCAAGTCACTTCAGTCTCGTCCGACTCTTTGCAACCCTGTGCACTGTGGCCTGCGAGACGCTTCTGTCCATGGGATGCTCCAGGCAAAAATATTGGAGTGGGCTACCATATCCTCCTCCAGGAGATCTTCCCGACCCAAGGATTAAACCTGGGTCTCCTGCATTACAGGTGGATTCTTTACTACTGAGCCACAGGGGAAGCCCAGAGAAACCAGCTGTGATGGTTAATTTTATGTGTCAACTTGCCTAGCCACAGGCTGCCCGAATTAAACATCATTTCAGGTATGTGTCTGAGGGTAGTTCCTGGATGAGAGCAGTATTTCAATTAATAGACTCAGTAAAGTTGATTATGCTCCCCAATGTGGGTGGGCATCATCCAATTCATCGGGGGCCAAAGGCAGAGGATAGAGGAATCACTCCTTTTTCCTGCCTTTGTGATTGAGCTGGGATACTTCATCTCATCTTCTCTAGCCCTTAGACTGGGCTTTATCCCATCTACTCCCCTGGTTCTCAGGACTTCAGATTCAGCTTAAATTATAACACTGACTTTCCAGGGTCTCCCGCTCACAGACAGTATAAATCACAGAGCTCCCCAGCCTCCATAATTATGTAAGCCAATTCCTCATAATAAAAACCTCTCTTCCTTCCTCTCTCTCTTGCTCTCTCTCCCAGTTTTTCAATCAACACTAAGCTAGGTGCTTCTATGAAGGGATTTTGCAAATACAATTAAAGTCCCAAGTCAGCTGACTTCAAATTAATCCAAAGAGAGATTACCCCTAGGGGACCTGGCTTCATCAGTTGGAAGGCCTTTAAAAGAAAACTTACGACTTCACTGAGCTAAAAGACTTCAAAACAGCAGCTGGCTGTCCAATTCCTCTCCCTTCCCCCAGCTCTTCCTTCCTGAGTGCCTGCTGCCTACAGACAAGCTTCAGCCTGTGCTCACAGGGCTCCAACCTGCTCATGACCTCTCCTTCCTGCCTGCCTGTATTGTGGACTTCAGGCTTGCTAGTGACCACCATGAGAGCATATGTAGGTCAGTTTTTCATAATAAACACATACACATATCTTATACATACATACACACATATATGTATGTGTATATATATATATATGTATATATAAATATATATATATATATACCCTTGTTTTCTGTTTCTCTGGGTCAACCCTGACATGTAGCAAGTGTTCAATGAATACTTGTCAAATGAAAAAAATAAACATAATAGAAAACTAGAAGAATATTCTACTACTTATCTACTGTATAATGAATCATGCTATAACTTAAGGGCTTAAAAACAAAAATCATTTAGTATCTCTCACACTTTTTATAGGTCAGGAATTTGAAAGGAGCAGAGTTTGCAGTTCTTACCTAGGTTCTCTCATGAGGCTGTAAGCACGTTAGCCAGGACTATAGTTATCTGACTATCTGATTAGGGTTGGAGGAGCCACTGCCAAGGTGGCTCACTCATGTGGCTGGCAAGTTGATGTTGGCTGTTGGAGGAAGGGCTCAGTTCCTCCCACCCTGGGCCTCTCTAGGGATGCCTGAGTATCTCCAAACATGGTGGCTGGATTCCCAAGAGAATAAAACAGCAGCTGTGGTTTCTTTAATGGTATAGTCTCAGAATTCACACACAGTCACTTTCAAGTGATTTTAATGCTCATACTGACTAGTCTGATTCCACAGGGAAGGAGGCTACACAAGGATGTGACTGTAATGAGGTGAGAATTGTTAGATGCCATCTTGAAGGCCAGGAACAAATATATAGCAAAACAATAACATCAGATATCTCTGGATATTAGGATGAAGTGTATGCTTTTCTTCTTTGTGCTTTCTGTCTTTTTCCTAAAATCTCTACACTGAACAAAAATTTTTTAATTTATTTTTATTTTTGGCCAGGCTGGGCAGCTTGCAGGATCTTAGTTCCCTGACCAGGGATAGAACCCACAACCCCTTCAGTTGAAGCCCAGAGTCCTAACCACTGGACCAACAGGGAAGTCCCATACATATGTTATTTTTAAATCAGAGAAAAATATGTGCTTTATCTATGGGCTTCCCTTGTGGCTCAGCTGGTAAAGAATCCACCTGCAATGTGGGAGACCTGGGTTCAATCCCTGGGTTGGGAAGATCCCCTGGAGAAGGGGATGGCTACCCACTCCAGTATTCTGGCCTGGAGAATTCCATGGACTCTATAATTCATGGAGTCACAAAGAGTCAGACACGACTGAGCAACTTTCACTTTCACACTTCACATGTATATATGCACATACATATGTTTATTTGTGTGCAGGCACATTTATCTTGGAGAAACTCGTCACCATCAGGTCACCATCTATACTGAGAAGCCAGGTAAGATAAGTTTTCTAAATTCTTATATTTAGGACTGAATTTCTAGAGGTCTAAATGTAAATTTTCATTCATTATAATGTAATCAAATCAAGTCAATTGGAAGAGAATTTACCTGGTTGTGTTTTAGAAAATTAAATTGTTGAAATAAAAAAAAAGTTTCAAACATAAACTCATATTTTAAAGTATGGAGTATTTTAACAATAATATCATTGGTACTCACATAATTAGACAACAATATAATTAAGAAAATAATTGGGTAGTGATGTGGGAAATGGAGATGGAAACATTGATTTAGAAGCAAGACACTAATTTTCAAGTCTACAAAGACATTAAAAATAATCACGTTAAAATAAGCTACATGAAAATTTCTTTTACTTTGAGAACTTTATCTTGAATCAATTTTTGAGTTTGAATTCATTTTAGAAATCATTTGTTATAGACTGATTTGTGTTCTCCAGAAATTCAATAGGTTCCCTGATGTTACTGCATTTGGAGAGAGGAACTTTAAGGAGGTAATTAAGGTTAAATGAGGTCTTCTGAGTGGGGTCCTAACACAACAGACTAGGGTCCCTATAAAATGAGGAAGAGACACAAGATGCTGCGACCACAGAGAGGAAAGACACAGCAAGAAACGGTGGTCTGCAAGCCATGGAAAGAAGCCACAAGAGACACCAAACTTGCTGACACCCGGATTTTGGACTTCCAACTCCAGAACTGTGAGAAACAAATTTCTGGGTTTAAGCCACCTAGTCTTTGGTATTTTGTATTAATCCTAGAAGATTTATATACTGTATAAATTAAGACTTACAGTAACTGAGCAATATCTTCAACAATAAAATATTTTGAGTACTGGTGTCAGTCACATTAGTCTTGCTCTGAAAATTTTGAAAATTGTGAAAACAGAAAAAAATGTTGAAGTCAAGTCATTTACAATCCACCATCTACTTCTCACTTTATAGTATTTCCTTCTTTCCTTTTCCCATGTATATACATTTAAAAAAAAAATGACTGGAGTCACCCCATTATGTATGTTTTTAAATTTTAGTTATACACATATATAAGCTTTGGATGGTCTTCCCAGGTGGCACTAGTGGTAAAGAACCCACCTGCCAATGCAGAAGACAGAAGAGACGCGGGTTTGATCCCTGAGTCTGGAAGATTCCCTGGAAGAGGGCACAGCAACTCATTCCAGTATTCTTGCCTGGAGAATCCCAAGCACAGAGGAGCCTGGCAGGCTATAGTTCAGAGTCACAGAGTCGGACATGCAACATAGCACACATGCATGCTTTGTATATTTATATGCATATATGCATATGTATATATGTATATATATACATATATATAATGCCTGTGTACGTAATGAGCATAAAATGATTCTTTCCTCTAGCTATACTCTTAAGAGAGGTGATTTAGTAGTTATGTAGTATTTCACAAATGTATGTACATATAGATTATCATTTTAAATGGCTGCTAAGTGTTCACTGTATAGATAAGCAGTAAGACATGCCATTTATTTATATGTATTTGATTGCACACACTTCTCTCCTACTACACTAGATCCTTTAAGGTAAAAATATGACTCTCTTCCTTTACCCCCAGCATATAAACTGTTTCTTTCCACAAGGATAGCACTTAATGAAGTCGATCTGAGCTGAATCAGATTATGGTTATCTTCTTAAGAATCAGTGTTTAGGGCCTTGCGATCAGGGGCTCAACCCTAATTTCTTCATCTCACTTTAAGGAGGTGCATCCTCAGCCCGCGAGACACACAGAGCACATGGGGCAGGGCCCTGCAATGGTGCTAAGAGAACTGAGACTAGAGGGCAAATCTGGTCACACAACTTCTGCCAGTTCCTCCCATGTTTCATCATACTTGTCCTCCAGAGAAGAGCTGAATTACTCTTCCAGATTCAGTTCAAAAATGCCCAAGAGCAAACTATGGGAAGGAGCAAGGTCCTTAGCTGAGACTAGGGAAGGACATTTACCAGGAAAAGGGGAGCTGATGCTAAAAGGGATGGAAGCTGGGCAGAATAAAGAGTATGTTCCCCTACAGGATATCTGGACAGGATGATACATGAGGGCCTCTTGTCCCTAAATGGTCTTTCAGTTCTCCTTCACATATTACCTGAAGTTCTTACCAACTTTCCAGTTCAGTAAATTGAGGATGGTTTAATGGTTTTTGACACTACTAAACTAAGAGCATCAAGCACAGAAGGAGAAGAGGGAAGGAAATTGATTTCGTTGACAGAGTGATTCCTCTGTGGAAAAAAATATGCTAAGATTTTTTCAATCTGGTTTTAAGTATAATTTTATTGATATTTACTTAATATTGAATCCAAAAGTTGGGCTCAGACCTTGACTGGTAATAGACAGTGGGATCAGGTACTGAAGTTGGTTTGTACCTGTTCTAAGAGCCAATTGTTACACTTTGGCAAGAAATATGATGAGCCAGTCGTTAAACACAGGTATTATTAAAACTGAAAAACTACACAAACTTATCGTTAAACAAATGACATTAAAAACAAAGGTAACAAAATAAAAAGCTTGTTGATTTTCAGGAAAAATATCAAAGGTAGATAAAAAGGAGCTTGCCTGGTGGCTCAGTGGTAAAGAATCCACCTGTCAATGCAGGATACATGGGTTCAATCCCCGATCCAGAAAGATCCCACATGCCACAGAGCAACCAAGCCCGTGTGCCACAACTATTGAGCCTATGTTCTACAACCCAGAAGTTGCAATTACTGAGCCCAAAGTGCTGCAATTCCTGAAGCCTGCACACCCTAGAGCCGATGCTCTACAACAAGAGAAGCCACCATAATGAGAAGCCAGAGCACTCAGCTAGAGAGTAGTCCCAGCTCTCTGTGAGAGACACAGTGGATAAGAATCTGTGGGCTAATGCTGGGGACAAGGGTTTGACCCCTGGTCCGAGAAGATTCCACATGCCGCAGAGCAATTAAGCCCATGCAACACAACTACTGTGTCTGCACTCTAGAGCCCAGGAGGTGCAACTACTGAGCCCACGTGCCGTTAACTACTGAAGCCAGTACTCTTAGAGCCTGTGCTCTGCAACAAGAGAAGCCACCACAGCGAGAAGCTGGTGCACCACGACGAAGAGTAGCCCCCACTCACTGGAACTAGAGGAAGCCCCTGTGAAGCAATGAAGACCCAGCACGGCCAAAAATAAATAAATAAAAATAAAGCTTCAAAAAACAAGAAAAAAAGAAAATCTATGAAGAAATTTGGGGTGGGGGGGCTAGAATGGCCTGCTGCTGCTGCTAAGTCGCTTCAGTCGTGTCCGACTCTGTGCGACCCCATAGACGGAAGCCCACCAGGTTCGCCCGTTCCTGGGATTCTCCAGGCAAGAACACTGGAGTGGGTTGCCATTTCCTTCTCCAATGCATGAAAGTGAAAAGTGAAAGTGGAGTCGCTCAGTCGTATCCGACTCCTAGCGACTCCATCGACTGCAGCCAACCAGGCCCCTCTGTCCATGGAATTTTCCAGGCAAGAGTACTGGAGTGGGGTGCCATTGACTTCTCCGAGAATGGCCTAAAACAATCTAAAATGATTTAAATTTATTACCTCTATTCTCCACTGGCCCAATTCAGGGCAATTTGAACTCTAAAATGTCCAAAGGAGATTATAACACATTAAATAAAACAATTGTTTAGAAAGAATCTACGGTACTAAAGTACAGAATAAAGAAAGAGATAAGATTATTATGCCAAAGAATGCAGCTAAAAAGCGTAAAAAACAGGACAGAACTAGAACAACCTCCATTTTGTAACCATCACTGTAATAATTGAGTCTCAGGTACAGATCATTAATCAATGTTAAAACTATCACTTATTAGAGGACATGATATTCATATGATCATCCTACAGATTATTGTTTAGCTTCAAAGAGAGAGCGATCTGGTGAAAATATCTTAGCCAAGGGATCAAGCTTAACTTCACCAGTAAATGTACACAGTGATATTATATAATGCAACACATATAACTCATAGTATTTTTGCAAAAAATGTTTAACCTGAACCTAATTATGAGGACTTAATCAGAAAAATCTAGGCTAAGGAACATTCTATAAGACAATCATTTTAGATCTTTCAGAATATCAATGTTATGTCAAATAAAAAAAGGTAGACAGATTGTTCTTGAATAGATTAAAGGCAACTAAGGAAAGAGCTAAATGCATTATCTTTGGATCCTGAAACAACAACAAAAAGTATAAAGGAAAGTTTGAGACTCATTTGGAAAATTTGAGTAAGCACTCTATAATTAATATTATTGTATCATATTTTCTAAAGAGTAATCACTTTATTGTGATTTTGCAGAATTTTTCACATCTGAAAAATTGCTGAATGCTGAAGTAACATCTGCGACTTAAGAAAGTGTATGTGCCTACACACACACACACACACACACACAATGCAAATGTTGCAAAACATTAAGAATTGGTGAATCTAGGTGAAAGGTATACAGATTTCATGATATTCATCATTCATCTTACTTCTCTGTAGAACTGAAGTATTTTTAAATTAAAAGGTAGTAAAATACACAAAGTGGGGGAGTTCCCTGGTGGACTAGTGGTTAGGACTCTGGGCTTTCAGTCATGGGTCAGGTTCAATTCCTAGTTGGGGAACTAAGATCCCACAAGCCATTTGGCATGCTCCCCCACCAAAAAAAAAAAAAAAAAAACCTCCCACACACAAAGTGGGAGAGCAAGAGAAGAAGGATGAGGAGGAGGAAGTAGGAAGGAGGGAAGGAGGCAAGCAGGGAAGGAGAAATGAAGGAAAGGAAGAGGGAAAGATTCAGTAAGGAATATCTAATGATGAAAGACCATTAACCTTCAAAACAAGATACTTAGAGATATAAGAAAATCTACTCATGATTATAAAATGTGAGATTAATCTTAATATTTATAGATTCAATATTGGTATATTCATTTCATGATATGTAATTTTATACATATCATGATACTTATACTTGCCTGGTGTATATTGTCACCCTGCTTATTTAACTTCTATGCAGAGTACATCATGAGAAACGCTGGACTGGAAGAAAGACAAGCTGGAATCAAGATTGCCGGGAGAAATATCAATAACCTCAGATATGCAGATGACACCACCCTTATCGTAGAAAGTGAAGAGGAACTAAAAAGCCTCTTGATGAAAGTGAAAGAGGAGAGTGAAAAAGTTGGCTTAAAGCTCAACATTCAGAAAACGAAGATCATGGCATCCAGTCCCATCACTTCATGGGAAATAGATGGGGAAACAGTGGAAACAGTGTCAGACTTTATTTCTTTGGGCTCCAAAATCACTGTAGATGCTGACTGCAGCCATGAAATTAAAAGATGCTTACTCCTTGGAAGGAAAGTTATGACCAACCTAGATAGCATATTCAAAAGCAGAGACATTACTTTTCCAACAAAGGTCCATCTAGTCAAGGCTATGGTTTTTCCTGTGGTCATGTGTGGATGTGAGAGTTGGACTGTGAAGAAGGCTGAGTGCTGAAGAATTGGTGCTTTTGAACTGTGGTGTTGGAGAAGACTCTTGAGAGTCCCTTGGACTGCAAGGAGATCCAACCAGTCTATTCTGAAGATCAGCCGTGGGATTTCTTTGGAGGGAATGATGCTAAAGCTGAAACTCCAGTACTTTGGCCACCTCATGGGAAGAGGTGACTCATTGGAAAAGACTCTGATGCTGGAGGGATTGGCAGCAGGAGGAGAAGGGGACGACAGAGGATGAGATGGCTGGATGGCATCACTGACTCGATGGACGTGAGTCTGAGTGAACTCTGGGAGTTGGTGATGGACAGGGAGGCCTGGCATGCTGCGATTCATGGGGTTGCAAAGAGTCGGACACGACTGTGCGACTGAACTGAACTGAATATCCTGAAACAATATGTAGCCACCCAACACTTTCTTAAAAAGTAATATAAAGGAAATAGAATAACACAATGTAATTTTAGTCAAAAGAGCAGTAAATAAAATATTATATCATCTGCATTTATTACAGCATTGTTAATACAATAAAATGCACAGATCTTGGGTGTTCAGTTTTATGAGTTTTGGAAATTGCACACACTATTGTAACCATCCAAGACAAGAAATAGAGCATTTTCATCCACCCCCTAAGATTCTATCCTGCCCATTTCCAATCAATTCCTTTCCTCCATTGTCACCAGGCAACAATTTCCTTATTTCTATCTCTATAGATTAGTTTTGTCAGTTCTTGGATTTCATATAAATGAAATTATACAATGTTTATTCTTTCGTGTCTAGCTGCTTCTGCTTAATAATTAATTACATTTATAGTTACATTTTGAGATTCATATTAGGAGTTCATTCCTTTATATTGCTAAGTAATATTTAATTGTATAAATACACATTTTGTAAGAATTCCACTGTGTAAACTTGTTTTTCCTTCTGCCTGTTAACAGACATTGGGCTGTTTCCAGTTTTAAGTGTTTATGAATAAACTTAATATTCCCATGTCTAATGCTTTTTGTGAACATATATTTTACTTCTCTCAGGAAACTATTACAAGTGGAATGAGTTAAGTGTAAACTTTATAAGACACCACTAGGAAATTTATCAAAGTATGTGACTATTTTACACTCTTGCCAGCAATGATGAGAGCTCCAGTTGCTCTGCATCCTCTCCAATATTTGGTGTTGCCAATCTTTTTCATTTTAGCCCACCTAGTGGGTTGGAATAGTATTTGATAGTGGTTTTAATTTGCATTTATCTAACAATTAATGAAGCTGACCATTTTTGTCCCTATACTTACTGCTCATTTATATGTATCTTCTTTTGTGATGTGTCTGTAGTGATTTAAATTTGATACTCCTCCATTCAAAAAGTGAAGCCTAACTTCTTAAATCTTAAGTCCAGATTATTGTCCAATTATTATTGCTTCTAATAAATAAATTATGGTGGAACTGATGGCATGGATGTCTAAATTAGAACATAAAAGGCATGGTGACTTTCTCCTTGCTCTTTCTCTTGGATTGGTCACTCTGGGAGAAGACAGGTGCCATATCAGAAGGACATTAAGGCAACCTATAAAAAAGCCAATGCGGCATAAGAACTGAGGTCTTTTGCTAGAAGCCACATGAGTCATCTCTTGAAAATGAATCCTCCAGTTCCAATCAGACCTTCAGCTGACTACAGTCCCAACTAATACTTTAACTGCAGCCTCATAAGCAATAATCAATTAGAACCACCCAGCTAATTTGCCCCCAAATTCCTGATCTTCAGAAAGTATGAAATAATGTTTGTTGCTTTCAGCTCACTTTAGTGATTTGTTATACAGCAATAGTTACTGTATAGTATTATTTTATTATTGATTTGGGGGGTTCTTTATATATTCTGGGTGTAAATGCAAGTATTTTGTCATACCTATGTGCTGAGAATATTTTTGTCCCGGTTTATGGTTTGGTCATATCTGAATGATGACCTCTAACAAGCCAAGAAAATTTGCACAATTCAATTAAACATTATGTCTCTTGTGGTTAATGGTCTTAGTGGGTTTTTTTCCATGAAATTTTTGTCCCAAGATCATAGACTCCTTTTATTCTTCTCGAAGCTTTACGTTCCCAGGTTTTTGGTTTTAAGTTTAGTCTATGATCCATCTCAATTAATTTGTTGTGTATGGAGTGAGATATGGATCAAAGCTCATTTGTTTTCCTCTATATGGATACTCAGTTGTTCCAGCAGCATTGACACATTAGTTAATACTGATTTATTTTTTAAAAAGATAATATATATGTAAAAGTGTTAAAAGTAATCCTAAAAATTTTAACAACGGTTATTACTAAGTGGTAGAGTTAGAAGTGGTTTCTTGTCTTAGAGTTTTCTGTATTTCCTTAATTTTTGACCATGAACCTGTAATATTGTGTGTGTGTGTGCTCAGTCATGTCCAGCTCTTTGCAATCCCATGGACTGCAGCCTGCCAGGCTCCTCTGTCCATGGAACTTCCCAGGCAAGAATACTGGAGTGGGTTGCCATTTCCTACTCCAGGGAATCTTTCCAACCCAAGGATTGAAACTGAATGTCTTGCATCTCCTGCATAGGCAGATTCTTTACCACTGCACCACCTGGGAAGCCATTTGTAATACATTATACCTAAAAATGAATAAAACATTTAATTTTCATTTTTATATGTTTATTTTCCCTTCTTTAACTGTACCATAAAATATGTAAAATTATAGCTTAAATAATTTTAAGCTTCCCTGGCTCAGACGGTAAAAGCATCTGCTTACAATGCGGGAGACCTGGGTTTGATCCCTGGGTCGGTAAGATCCCCTGGAGAAGGAAACGGCAACCCACTCCAGTACTCTTGCCTGGAAAATCCCATGGACGGAGAAGCCTGGTAGGCTACAGTCCATGGGGTCACAAAGAGTCGGACATGACTGAGTGAGTTCACTTTCACTTTCTATAGCTTAAATGCATGTAAATAAGTGTATCTTTAGAAAATTTGTGTACAAATACAAATACAGTAATATCTTACAAATTCAGATAAAAGTTCAGCTGAATAAGTGAACACATTGTAAATAGTATTATAAAAGTTATTTGATATTTAAGTTAAATGTTTATTACTTTAATTTATATTGAATAATTCTGAATGTCTATAAAATTTGCCAAGTAAAAAACTTTGGACTCTGCTTTTAGATACGAATACTCTGTCCTTTTGATTTTGTAATTATTTATATTCAAATTATTTCTGTGCTGGTAAAGTGTTTTACAAAGGCCCAGAGATTCCTTTTCTCTTACAAGGGCTAAACATTTATCTCACAAGCTGATACACCATTCTTTGGAAACTCTTTCTTGTCAGTGCAAAATTAAACATCAACCTTTATGTGTCTGAGTATCACAAATGTAGTTAAAATGAAAGTGGTTTTATTGTAACATGGTATTACTCCTGAAGAGATAAATATATTCTGGTAAAAGAGGAAGACAAGCTAAGAATCAACAGTAAAAATGTGTAACTCATCAGTTTCCATCAAAGCAAAGTCACATAAAACTTTCTTCTTTCTGTTTTGAATCAGTTTTGGATTCTGTTTTACTTGAGGTTTAAATTTCAGCCTTAAATGATCAAACACCAGTTCTTTCAGCCTGGCTTTCTCACTTTTACAGCAATTCAAGCCAGCTAAGAAAATTTAACTTAACCAAAATATAGTAAAAAAAAAACTTGGAAAAGTCTCAACACCTGGCCTACATTTGAGCTGCATGACAACCTGGGTTTCAAGCTTCACTGCATTAATTTGTGGCACAACAGTTAACCACAAGCTTCTGAGACTGGGGGTGGGGGGTTGTATCATCCAAATGCTGAGAATGGGGGTACAGTGAGGGAGTATAACAGTAGTTCTTCTATGTAATTAAAACATTCATTGTTAAAGTTATTGTGCCAATTGAAATGATATTTATGTACTGATGAAACGGAATAGAATATTTAAAAACTACTGTATGGAAAGCAGGACTGTCAGAAATCTATCTAACAGGAGGATCCTTGCAACACGGAACAAACAGTTAACATGAATAAACACTGAGGGGAAAAAGAACCCTGGAAAAGCAATTATAAAACTGCAAAACGACTATTTAGGACTGAAAGATTTCATGTGGAAACTTTTCTGCAGCTGTGACCGTTTGTCAGTATTAACAACAGACCTGTTTTGTTTTGTTTGGGGATTTGACAAATTACAGTATCCTGTGCTATTCTCCTGTCTTGTGGAAAAATAAAGGGAAATGTAGCTCTATAGTTTCTTCATCCTGTATTTTTCTGTTTTCCTCACTTTTCCTGAGCTCTCCCATATCTGTAGACTAGATGAGAAAGCCCTCGACCTTCAATTGCAAAGTCAGAGGAAAAGGTTTGATCTTGGCGGCTATAAGTCAGTCACTAATGGAAATGAAAGCTGTTTGCTCTGGAAACCCTGGCTTCAGTGCTGGGGGATCATGTGCAAAATGCAGAGTAAGTGCTGAGGCTGGAATCTGGACCAGCATTCCCAAGCCTTTGCCCAGTCTCCCACCCCCACAATTTCCATAACTGCTTATCCCAACCCTACTTCTTTCCTTGATCTCATCCAATACAAATTTATATTTTCATCAAAAGTATTTAAGTGTCTAATTGGTGAAGAAGGCCTGGTACTACTAAAAAAAAAGAAAGAAAGAAACAGTTCCTTCTCTTCCAGGACAAATGTAAATGAAAGAAAACAAAAATCAGTTCAGAAAGTGCTACCTTTTAAAGACTAATAGATGAGAGCCTTGTGCTTTTTGTTGTTTTCTATTTTATTCTTTTGAAGCGTAAGGAGGATTTGGTATAATTTAGGCAGAAAGGAGAACATTAGTGCTTGACCCATGCCTCCTAAAACATATGCACACATACACGTGTCTTTTTTTTTTAAGAAGTAAGAGTTTGTCTGTGGATGATAACCGGTTTACTAGAAACAGAGAATGCATGCCTACCACCTTCTATTCATTGTTATTAAATGGGATTCAGAGGGCAGAACAGGAGTTTCTGCCCCCTTCCTATTTCTGTTTATGAATACCATCTTTATTTTTCCCATAGTCACTGAGGTGGGTTGAAGAGTGGCCCCCAACAGGCTACGTCTGTGTGTTTACCACCAGAACTTGTGACTGTGAACTTATTTGAAAAAAGATTCTTTGCAGATGAAATTAAGCTAACGGTCTCAAGAGGAGATCATCCTAGATAACCCATGTTGGCCCCAAAGGTAATGACAAACGTCCTTAGAAGAGAAAGAAGAGAAAAAGGGAAAATGGAGATGGGATGAAGTGACTCAGCCACAACCCAAGGAAAAGCTACAGGCCCCAGCATCTGGAAAGACAGAGGAAGCCTCCAGAGAGTGTGTGGCCCTACTAGCACCTTGATTTGAAACTTCTAGCCTCCAGGACTACAATAGACTAAGGTTCTGTTGTTTTAAGCCACCAAATTTATGGTAATTTGTTATAGCAGACTTAATATGCTAATACATTCACCCAACGTCTTTATCAGTCGCTGCTTCTTCAATCTGTTATTCATTTATTTGTTCAGGAAACAAACAAGAAACATGTCAGTTCAGTTGCTCAGTCATGTCCAATTCTTTGTGATCCATGGACTGCAGCAGGCCAGGCCTCCCTGTACATTATTAACTCCCAGAGCTTGCACAAACTCACGTCCAAAGAGTCGGTGATGCCATCCAACCATCTCATCCTCTGTTGTCCCCTTCTCCTCCTGCCTTCAATCTTTCCCAGCATCAGAGTCTTTTCCAATGAGTCAGCTCTTCACATCAGGTAGCCAAAGTTATTAGAGCTTCAGCTTCAGCATCATTCCTTCCAGTGAATATTCAGGACTTATTTCCTTTAGGATTGACTAGTTATATCTCCTTGCAGTCCAAGGGACTCTCAAGAGTCTTCTCCAACACCACAGTTCAAAAGCATCAATTCTTCAGTGTTCAGCTTTCTTTATGGTCCAACTCTCACATCCACACATGATTACTGGAAAAACCATAGCTTTGACTAGATGAACATTTGTCAGCAAAATAATGTCCCTGATTTTTAATATGTCTAGGTTGGTCATAGCTCTTCTTCCAAGGGACAAGCATCTTTTAATTTCATGACTACAGTCACCATCTGCAGTGATTTTGGAGCCCAAGAAAATAAAGTCTGAGTTGGAAAAATAATAATTTTGTTCTCAAGAGGTGGTAATCTGATAAAGAGAATCAGACACATAAACTAAATAAATACAGTATAGCTGATGTCATTATAATGTGTGGCCACAAGAAGAAAGTGGTCACTGCTTCCTGGGATGGTCATTAAGAGTTCAAAGAGGAGGGACATATGAAAGGTGAGAAGATGTCTGCTGGCTAAACAAATATGGGAAGGAGAGAATTCCTGGAAGAGAATGGAACATGAACAGAGATGCGGAGGCATGAAATCACACAGCCTCTACTGAAATTTGTTGTTTTTAAATCTGTCTACTAAGATTCCAAGGAATAGCAAGGAGAGATAAGAAAGCCTTCCTCAGTGATCAGTGCAAAGAAATACAGGAAAACAAAAGAACGGGAACGACTAGAGAGCTCTTCAAGAAAATCACAGATACCAAGGGAATATTTCATGCAAAGATGGGCACAATAAAGGACAGAAATGGTATAGACCTAACAGAAGCAGAAGATATTAAGAAGAGGTGGCAAGAATACACAGAAGAACTATACAAAAAAGATCTTCATGGCCAAGATAATCACAATGGTGTGATCACTCACCTAGAGCCAGACATCCTGGAATGTGAAGTCAAGTGGGCCTTAGAAAGCATCACTACGAACAAAGCTAGTAGAGGTGATGGAATTCCAGTTGAGCTATTTCAAATCCTGAAAGATGATGCTGTGAAAGTGCTGCACTCAATATGCCAGCAGATTTGGAAAACTCAGCAGTGACCACAGGACTGGAAAGGTCAGTTTGCATTCCAATCCCAAAGAAAGGCAATGCCAAAGAATGTTCAAACTACTGCACAATTGCACTCATCTCACACGCTAGTAAAGTAATGCTCAACATTCTCCAAGCCAGGCTTCAGCAATACGTGAACCATGAACTTCCAGATGTTCAAGCTGGTTTTAGAAAAGGCAGAGGAACCAGAGATCAAATTGCCAACATCTGCTGGATCATCGGAAAAGCAACAGAGTTCCAGAAAAACATCTATTTCTGCTTTATTGACTATGCCAAAGCCTTTGACTGTGTGGATCACAATAAACTCTGGAAAATTCTGAAAGAGATGGGAATACCAGACCATCTGATCTGCCTCTTAAGAAATTTGTATGCAGGTCAGGAAGCAATAGTTAGAACTGGACATGGAACAACAGACTGGTTCCAAATAGGAAAAGGAGTACATCATGGCTGTATATTGTCACCCTGCTTATTTAACTTATATGCAGAATACATCATGAGAAACACTGGGCTGGAGGAAGCACAAGCTGGAATCAAGATTGCTGGGAGAAATATCAATAATCTCAGATATGTAGAGAACACCACCCTTATGGCAGAAAGTGAAGAAGAACTAAAGAGCTTCTTCATGAAAGTGAAAGAGAGAGTGAAAAAGTTGGCTTAAAACTCAACATTCAGAAAACGAAGATCATGGCATCTGGTCCCATCACTTCATGGGAAATAGATGGGGAAACAGTGGAAACAGTGTCAGACTTTATTTTTCTGGGCTCCAAAATCACTGCAGATGGTGACTGCAGCCATGAAATTAACAGTTATGACCAACCTAGATAGCATATTAAAAAGCAGAGACATTACTTTGCCAACAAAGATCTGTCTAGTCAAGGCTATGGTTTTTCCAATAGTTATGTATGGATGTGAGAGTTGGACTATAAAGAAAGCTGAGCTCTGAAGAATTGACATTTTTGAACTATGGTGTTGGAGAACTCTTGAGAGTCCCTTGGAGATCCAACCAGTCCATCCTAAAGGAAATCAGTCCTGAATATTCACTGGAAGGACTGATGTGGAAGCTGAAATTACAATACTTTGGCCACCTGAGGCGAAGAACTGACTCACTGGAAAAGACTCTGTTGCTGGGAAAGATTGAAGGCAGGAGGAGAAGGGGACAACAGAGGATGAGATGATTAGATGGCATTACTGACTCAATGGACATGAGTTTCAGTAAACTCCAGGAGTTGGTGATGGACAGGGAGACCTGGCGTGCTGCAGTTCAGAGGATCACAAAGAGTTGGATATGACTGAGTGACTGAACTGAACTCAACTAAGATTCCAAAGTAGGCACGATATAAGTGGAAAGAGCAGATAAGAACTAGATTATAGAGAGCCACATTAGCCAAGCCAGAGTTTGGAATATATCCAAAGGGAACAATGGGAACAAATGGGAAGCTACTAAAGGATTTTAAGCACAGTAATAAATATCCCCACCCTTGTATTTTAGAAAGATCACTGGTAGAAGTGGGAAGGGAGACTAAGAGATTCGAGGCAGAAAGATTGGTTAGGTGAGCCCTAATGTGGTCTAACGTAACATGATAAGAGGCTGAGGTCAGGCAGACTTTTGAGATTAGAGCATGGGGTGGATTAAAGAGAAACTTTTACAGGAATCCGAGACAGAATACAGTCTGAGTTAGAGAAGTAAGAAGGAAACAAAGAAAATACTGCTATCGTAACCAAGAGAGATGGCGGTATCAAGAGCAGAGTAACAAGTCAGAAGCCACTGAGAAGCCACGTAAGACTGAGAGAAGTCTATTGGATTTGTCAATGAAGAGACCACTGATGACTTTATCAGAGACATCTGAGGGCAATCGTAATCAGCAATATAAATTTCTGGCAAGTCTATGAGTATTAGCAAGATGAAGAGGTTGGTTAATAGATTAGTGGTTGTCAAAGTGTTTTTCCCTGCACTTTCCCCAGCATCATCTGACAACTTAGAAATGTAAATTCTTAGGCCCCACTCCCATTAACTCTGACACTCAGGTGTAAAAGCCAAAAATCTGTGTTCTAACAAGGCTTCCATTGATTCTGATACTTCCTAAAGTGTGAGAACCACCTTCACACACCAAACAAGGCCTTACTACTGAAAATGTGAGCTGTAAATTGGCAGCATCGATGTCATTTGGAAGCCTGTTACACAAGTGTAACTTAGAACCCAACATCTGACCCCATGAATCAAAATATGCATTTTTAACAAGATTCCTAGGGGTTTAGATGCACATGAAGTTCAGGAAGCACACTCAAGAATTTCAACTCAATAGTTTCCTTGCCCAACATCTCAGATTACTTATTACAGAAATACTGTAAATCACTAATCCAAAGAATGGGAAGAGAATTCAATATAACACAACAAAATATCCTCCTTTCAAATGGGATCATAAATAAGTGATAGAAAATGGGCTATAGTTTATATGAGACCAGGAGAATTCCAGGTGTAATCATAGTAATATAGGTATTTCTAGTTTTTTGGCATTCATTCCAGATTATAGATATACATGTTGTTCTTTAAAAAGCTAAAAACCCTACTGAAGTTCATTATATCATTCTGATGGAAAACAACATCGGGCCACTAGGACTTCATTCAAAAAAAAAAAAAAAAATCTACTGGTATCTTTGAAGAGACAGTATATGGGAAAAGATAGATCTTTTTATGACCTAGTAGTGTGCAACTTCAGAGAAGGCAATGGCAACGCACTCCAGTACTCTTGCCTGGAAAATCCCATGGGTGGAGGAGCCTGGTAGGCTGCAGTCCATGGGGTCGCTAAGAGTCGGACACGACTGAGCGACTTTACTTTCACTTTTCACTTTTATGCACTGGAGAAGGAAATGGCAACCCACTCCAGTGTTCTTGCCTGGAAAATCCCAGGGATGGCGGAGCCTGGTGGGCTGCCATCTATGGGGTCGCACAGAGTCGGACATGACTGAAGTGACTTAGCAGCAGCAGCAGCAGGGTGCAACTTACATTAGGAAACTAAGAACATCAATATCTGTGCTATTTACTATATATAAAATATAGCTTAAAAATGCACTAAAAGCTATTTATTTTTTGTAAATACTGTTTAACGCAAAGGTTCTGTGTCCACAGACAAACAGCATCAGCACCGCCTTTGGGCTTGTTAGAATCTGCATTACTGGGCTCCACTTTGAGCTCTTGGATCAGAATCTGCCAATGGGATCCAGCAAACTAGTTTAACAAGTCCTCCAGGTGATTCTAATGGACATTAAAAATTGAGAAGACAGGTTTAGGCATCAGAGACACTTCATATAAAACAGTCTCCTGTTTGTCTCTTAAAACTCTTTTCTCCATTTAAGTGTTTTCATTTATCTTTCATGTCCTTTCATGGCTCCTTTCTTCCTTCCTCTTTTTTCTTCCTCTATCTACCTATGTCTTTCCGTTCTACTTTTTCACTTCCTGTTTCTTTCCCAGCTCACTTTAGCTTTGAGCTGCCTCATTCTTGAAGATGTATACAAATCTAGCACTTCTGCTCACAAAGTTTGCCAACCTAAGCAATTCTATCAGATACCCACGCTCAGCATTATGAAAGAAACGAAACAGAACATCAGCTGCTTTGTTCTTCAAACAATGCAGCTTGCAGAAACGACAATATAGAATCAGTCACTGTACATTTCTTTGGTATTAATGAGACTTTAATTAGCAAGAGCACTCATGACAGTCATGTGCTGTCTACAAAATGTCTGGGGGCATGGAAGAAGACAAGACTTTCAGCCTTACCAGAACATTCGGCCCTTGTTTCAGGGTTATGTGTTCATCCCTTCACCACAGGAGGTAGCTAATAACCACAGCAGGAACAAATATTAGTATTAATAATTAAAATTTTTTAAATGTTAAGAAATATGTTTTTTTGTTTAACTGAAATAGCATGTCTTTATTATAAAGCCTGCTGCTCATAACAGTAATTTCTCATAATTATTTAGTGTTAAATATGGTCCAGGCCTTGTTCTACAGGCCTTACAGTTATTAATATATTTAACTCTTTCCACAACCTAGACAGTAAAGAATCTGCTTGCGATGCAGAAACCTGGGTTCGATCCCTGGGTTGGGACGATCCCCTGGAGAAGGCAATGGCTACCCACTCCAGTATTCTTGCCTGGAGAATTCCATAGATAGAGGAGCCTGATAGGCTACTGTCCATGGGGTCGCAAAGAGCTGGATACGACTGAACAACTAACTTTCACTTTTTCACAACCCTACGAGTTAATGGTATTACCTTCTCCATTTTACAGAGAAGCAAATAAAAGCATAGAAAGGTTAAATAACTTGTCAAGGGTCACACTGCTGGGAAATACTAGAGATGGGATTTGCATAAAGGCAATCTCGATACACATCCTAGATCAGATGCACTCTGTTAAGCTGCTTCTCAAGCGAGAATGAGTTGACTCATACAGGATGCATTTGAATTTCATACTCCTTCATAGTTCCCACTAAGGTATTTATTAAGCAGTTTCATGTCCTAGCACTTTCAGTTGGAAAGACTATAGTGTCGTGGAATTTAGCTTGATGATTATGGAGAAACTCACAGTTTTAATCTCAAAGGGTTACAATTTCTTCTCTTGTGAAAAGAGAGTGCTAGACTTCATTAGATTATATTTATGGTGCACTCCAGATCCAACATTCTATGAATTCTATGAATTCCCTCTTTAACATATAAGGACCCTTGTGATTAGATTTATGCACCTGGGTAATCCAGGATAACCTCTCCACCTCTACATAAATCCTTAATGTAATCGTATCTACAAAGTCTTTTTGTCATGGAAGGTAACACATTAACAAATTTCAGGGATTAGGACATGGGACATCTTAGGTTGGGGATATTACTCTGCCTACTCTGGGGATATTTTATAGTTCCCCAGGAAGACTTCTATTTCATATATTTAAAAACAAATGTGTTCATAACAAAAAGGAAAAAAATATTTAATTCTGAAATATTATAACATTAATGAAGTTTACATTAATTAAGCAACAAACTGCACAAGTCCCTTTACTATTTCCTAGAGTTGCTATTGTTTTGAGTACAAAAGAATGTTAGAGTCCCAAAAGACCACAGAGACAATCTAGGGAAGTCAAGCCTTCTTATTTTATGTACAAAGAAACAAGGGCTCAGAGAGGCTAGTGACTTGCTAGTGAGTGAGAAGTGAGCCTAACTAATACTTCCTGGCTTGGTTCCCAGACCTAAGTCTCTTCCATGATACCTTTAGGCTGCTTTTCATTTTTTCAATATACCAATAATTTCTAAGACTTCTGCATAAAATTTCTTAGCTTAAGGAAAAATCCTAGCTAAATATTCTTTGGCATTTCAGGGAACTCAGACACTCTTTTGCAACTGATGCTAATGATTAGAACAGGCCTCACTCTTCCTTCTTCTTTGGGGAAGTATGTGCAAGAGTAAAATATTGCAGAAGGAAAAAGAGTGTTGGTCTTTTGATTGCCATGTGACGATAAAGAGTAGGTGGAAAGCTATGCTGTGGTAAGGAAAGTAGCTAAACCACAAATGAAGAGCTCATTGAAAAAACATTTTATAAATACATTTTCTTACCCCTAAAATGATGTCAAACCAAATACCTTAGATGTCATTGCTAGTAAGGAGATTTAATTCCACTTGGGCTTTGATAAAGCAAAAACTATATTAAACACAGAAAGTCTAAGAATAACAACAAACTTAGTTGACTCCTTAATATATGCTACAGTCTTCCTACGTCAAATCCTTGTTTTGAAAAGTAAAATCTTAACTTCTGCATTGCATAGAGCAAAGAGAGGGCAAACCCAGACCTAACACTGGCAGCGTGGACAGCACTGTCAGCCTTCCCACTCCAGTTTCCCCTTCCTTAAAAAGGAGAAACTTTTAGCTTCTCCTTGAAGAAAGACAACAAGGCCATTCTGAAACACTACTGTTAGAAACCCTACCATTCGGAAACTACATTAACAAATTAAAGGTTAAAGAGTACCTGATGATTTCAATAGATGCTAAGAAAGCATTGTTTAAATACAAAATCCATTCTTACTTTTTATTTCATCTTAGCCAACTAGTAATTGAAATAAATTTTCTTAAATAAATGTGCTGTATAGAACCTACCAGAATTCAACAACAAAAATTATCATGGTGAACCCCATGTTCCAGTCATTCCAGTTAGCTTTTTAGTGACTCATTCATAATACGAATGAAGAGTCAAGGATTCTTAGACATTTGACTAAAATCTCTAACAATAGCAAAATAAAAGCACACAGGGAAAAAATGCAGGGAGCAGAAGAACAATAAAAGGATTAAAAATATATATAGAGAGAGAAGGAGGAGGAAAGAAAGAAGGAAGGAAGGAAAAAATAGGGAAGGAAGGAAGGGAGAACAACAACCTTCAGAGAACATAAAAGAGATTTGGAAATTTTAAAATATATATGAAAAGCAAAACCAATAGAAAGGTTGGAGGATAAAATTGAGAAAATATTCAAAAAATAAAGAAGAGAAAGATAAAGGGTTTGAAAATGGTAGAGAAAAGATAAAATTAATTAGAAGATAGGATCTGAATAACAGGAATTCTAAAGAGAGTGCAGAGAAAATGGTAGGGAAAACATTACTAAAGAAACAATATAAGAAAACTTCCAGAACTAATGTACATGGGTTTCCAGATTCAATGACAAAGCACAAAGGTATACCAAGGCATATCACTCTGAAATTTCAGAGCACTCAAGACAAAGAGAAGATTCTGAAAACTTCTAGAAAGGAAAACAGGTATGTTAAAATGTCAATGGACTTCAAATAATATCATTGTCAGCAAGTAATTAAAGAACTGTCTCCTAAATTTTGAAGGGGAAACATTGTTAACATAAATACCTGAATTCAGCCAAGTTATAAATCATGTCTAGTGTGACATATTTCAACATTAGGGTCTCAAAAACTTTATTTTCCATGAGTTTTTATAAGGAAGCTACTGAAGAATATGTGCCACCAAAACAATGGAGTAAAATAAGAAAAAGGAAGACTTGAGATTCCAAAAAATAAGGATGCAAGAAAATGAAGAGATCAAAGGACTTCCTAGATTGATAGCAGAGGCAAAGCATGGGATGGCTGAAGTTCAGCTTGCAACAAAGCAGTTATTTTCAGCAAAGGAATACTGTTGACAGTCAGTACAGGGTAAGTTACGCTGCAGTAATACACAAACCGTCCCAAAATCTCAGTGAATTAAAACATCAGAGGTTAACTTCTCTTTCTACATGCCCATTGTAGATTAACTTGGTTAGCAGACAATCTCTGCTTAGGATGGAGATTTAGAAATTAGGCTAAAAGGGAAGATTTTTAAAAGAAAAAGTGAAATATACATATTACTTAAATTGAACATACTGAAATAAATTTTACAGCTTTGTTGAGAAGTCTGAAGCTTAATTAGTAATAGGTACACACACACACAAAAAAAATCAGCAAAAAAAAAAAAAAAGAAGATTGTACAAAAAGGAAATGTATTTAAAGTATACTGTTTAGCTTAGCTCTGAACAAAATTTTACAATCATGTCAATATTGACACCAAATGTTAAATATTATAACTTTTAAAAATTTACAAATTGTATTTCATTAAAAAGCATCAACCATAAAAAAATTTATAAATTAGACTTTATTAAAACTAAGAATTTCTGTTTATCAAAAGATAACACGTAGAGATAAAAGGGTAAGTAATAAACCAGAAGAAGAAACTACATGTCTAATAATTGTGGACTTGAATCCATAATATATAAAGAAATATGAATCAAAATCAGAAAGACTGACAATCCCAAAAAAAAAAAACAACAACAGACAGAAGCACTTCATAAAAAGAAATTTATGAATAGTCATGAAGCCTACAAAAAGTTTTTCAACATCATTGGTCACCAAGATAATGAAAATTAAAGAGAAAAATGAGAATCTACTAGATTAAACCTATGAGAAGATGATTGCATACAGACCAATCTGATAAAATATGACTAAAATTCAAGGAATGACCATACCAAATATTGATGAGGACATAAAGCAGCTGAAACTCACATACTGTTATTCCAAGTAAATATCAATGTAACCACTTTGACAAACATGCTGGCTATATCTACTAAAGCCAAGCATACATACAACTATGTCCCAAAGTTTCACTCATGGCTATAAATCCAAGGATAGTAAGGGCTACTGTCTATCAAAGGGTAAGTACAGGAATGCTTATAGCAGAAACGTTTAATAGACTAACACAAGAACCCATATGTGCATCAACTGTAGAATGGAAAATTGTAAAATGGTCACATAGTAGAATGGTACATAGCAATGAAAAAGAACAATATTTTTACATACAATGTCTTGCTCATAGAATACGGGGTGAAGGAAGCCAGTTATAAAATAATATGTTTTATATGATTATTGTATGATACAAGTATATGACTGTTGAATTGTACAAAACATACTATATAATTTCATTCATTAAGATTTCAAAACAGGAAAAATCGATCCAGAGTGGTAGAGAAGAGAATACTGTGAGCATTGGCCAAAAGTGAAAGGGATAGTCGCTCAGTCATGTCTGTCTCTTTGCAACCCCATGGACTGTAGCCTGCCAGGCTCCTCTGTCCATGGGATTTTCCAGAATAGTAGAGTGAGTTGCCATTCCCTTCTCCAGAGGAGCTTCCCAACCCAGGAATCGAACCCAGGTCTCCCTCACTGCAGGCAAATTCTTTACGTATGAGCCACCAGGGAAGCCTGAGCGTGAGAAATGCAGTAACATTAACTAGAGACAAGGTATAAAGGGATTCTACTGCAGTTCTGGAGATGTTTTATATGTTGATCTAGGTGATGGCTATGTGTTTATGTAAATATATAATAATTTTGCATACTAAGTTAATTTACTTTGAAGATGTTCGATAAGACCCCCATAATATGTATGACAAAGGATACGAAAATATAAGTCTGAGAAAATATATTTGTAAAACATAATTGACAAAGAATTTTTATGCAAAATTCATGAAAATTTTCTATATATTTTAAGAATATAAATAACCCAACAGAAAAATAGGCATCATTGAAAAGAAAATAGGAATGTATCCAAAAAGTACAAAAAGATATTCAATCTTGTTAATTATCATGGAAATGCAAAATAATATCACAAATACCATTTCCATATACCAGAAAAGCAAAATTTTAAAGTTCATCAATATCAAGTGTTGGCAAGGTATGGAACAATCAGAACTTAAAACACTGCTGCTGCTGCTGCTGCTAAGTCACTTCAGTCGTGTCCGACTCTGTGCGACCCCAGAGATGGCAGCCCACCAGGCTCCCCCGTCCCTGGGATTCTCCAGGCAAGAACGCTGAACACTGCTGCTGCTGCTGCTAAGTCGCTTCAGTCGTGTCCGACTCTGTGCAACCCCAGAGATGGCAGCCCACCAGGCTCCCCTGTCCCTGGGATTCTCCAGGCAAGAACACTGGAGTGGGTTGCCATTTCCTTCTCCAGTGGCACTTAATTATGATCCCCGTTTACATCAAGTTGAAAAAACACAATACTAAACCACATACTGATCAGGATAATGTCTTATATTTTAAGCTAGACAGAGTACACATAAATTTGTTATTTTTCACAAATCTTTGCACTAAACATCTATATTATGTTTATAATAAGAAAAAATGTCTGATATTTTGTTTTGGTTCAGAGCAGAACTTAGTGGTCTCTAAAATCTCTTTTATTTCTAGTAAATCAAAGGATTTTGAAGTTTTCATTAAAACTCTACCTAGATTTAATATTCTGGTTATTTGTGCGTTCCCAAATTAGAAGCCTAAGAAGTATTATTATCCAGGACATGGGCTAACAGGCACTCTTTCTTTTGTAACACAGTACTTTCAAAAACATTATTTTGTATCTCTGCCTTTCTTCAAAGGATGTGAACAAAATGTTCAAGGTCAATGAAACAATTTACAAGTTTTACCAAACAGAGTAGGGCAGGGAGAAAGAAAAAAGAGAGATAAGGTTTGATTCCCGAGGACCTTTTGATGTATCGGAAGTCTGTTGGAAAATCAGTTTCTTTATAAAGTAAATAAACACTTTTGAAGTCAGTCCATTCTGCTGGTGTTTCCTAAGTGAAAGACAGATTTAAAGGGAGGGAGAAATGAAACTGACCAGCTGAAGCAGCACTGTCCTTTCAGATTGTCATTTTCTTCAGACATTACATATTTAGAAGACAAACTCTAAGAAAATAAAATTTAATATCACAAAAATGTACTTTTCCACCAGCAGCTATAGAGACATTACCAAAAACTCATTTTACAAAACCTTTGGAATTATAAATACCTCTGACTTGAGCATAATATTAACCAATGGACTAAGAAAACATGCCACAAACAATAATTCAAAGTCTTACAAGGGCACTCTGATTGGTATATACACTTAATTTTTGTTTAAAGGCATAGTTTAGTATAGGGATCTTATAAAAATTGTCTGTTTCTGCAAGATTGTTTACCTTTGATATTTCATTGAATATTACTTATATCTATCATAACTCATTACATTGATAAGTCTTAATATGATGTATATTATTACTTTTCCCCCTCCTTCTATTCTTTTAGCCTCCAGACTAGAAACTCAGCTAAACTTGTAAATCAGATATTTATGTACATTTCACTTATAGATTTTACCTAAGATTTATTCCTTACACCTTGAGTTTCTGTTAAACATTTACTTGCTATGTTGTTTGAGAGAATCAGGAGAGTCAAAAATCTTACTGCTTTTTAAAAAAGTCCCATTAACTAGTCCCTTAATAGGATAATTCCTTCTCTCTCATACCTCATAAACCTGAAATCATGTTCCTTTCTCAATTGTTTTTCCCCTTGTTTTTTTCACTTCTGTAGCAATGAAGAGAAGAGGGTGGTGGCTGGTAAATTTGTGAAGGCAAAGATAGCTTACGGACAACTTGACACTTCCTGGTTCCCAGCACAGAGCTGTGGCTCCCCCAGATCCGACTCACAAGGCCAGGCAAAGGAGCACGCTCACTGAAGGAGTTATCATCCGAGGATTTCATTAGCGTGGCCCAAACTATCATCTTGATCCAGCACATTTTCTATTACTTTATCTCATTTACAGTGTAAATGTGGCTTCTTGGTTAAATCATAGTCATTTTTCTGTCAATTTTGGTGCCCTTCTGCTTAGCCATTTTGACATTATACTTTAAAATAGAGAGTTCTCTGTAAACAAAAACGGAATTTGGAAGAACAGTGTCCTCGGTCTTTCTTGATACTTACTGAGAGGGAGAGAGAGCTAGTGGTGAGGCCCCCAATATAGCTGAACTGTATAGATGTTGAATAGAAAAAAGAAAAAATGCTTTTGATCTCCTTGAAAATATCTATCTAGGTGTGTATCACATTTATGCTTTATTATTAAATCTTTAATTTCAGTGTTTGTTCTAAAATCAATGGGGAATTTCAGCTATAGATTCATGTAAAATAAAATAATTAAAAAATAATTGTAAAAGGAAAATCAAAGTTGTAGAGTAAAACAAAGCTATTAAGTGTATTTTCTGAAATGCTAATTATGTTCTAGCATAAGTTAGACCTACCCGCACCTCCCTATGCCTTGGAAATTGCATTTTAAATTACACTATTTCGAAGTAGGCACCATAAGGGTAAGAAAGTGGGACTAAAAGGGTAAATGTAAAGGCAAAAGAGAAAAAAGCTGGATGGCCTGATTAATCCACTTTTGGTGCTCATTATATAGTAGACATCTAGTTCACACTACAGTTTTAAATGAAGTCATAGAGTTTATAAAATATTAAATACAGTATGATTCAATTTTAGTTTTAAAAATCTACATTTCCATGCACAGGAAAATATCTGAAAAAATTATACCCTAGATATTTTTGGTTATGGGATTGTGTACATGTAATCTTTTTTTCAATTTTCAAAAGTATATAAATATATATATGTAAATATATACATAAATTATATACATGTGGTGGTGGTTTAGTTGCTAAGTTGTGTCCGACTCTTTGCAACCCCATGGACTGTAGCCCACCAGGCTCCTCTCTCCATGGGTTTTCCCAGGCAAAAATACTGGAGCAGGTAGTCATTTCCTTCTCCTGGGGATCTTCCTGACTCAGGGATCAAACTTGGGACTCCTGCGTTGCAGGCTGATTCTTTACAGACTGAGCCACTATATATATATAGTTTTATAATATATATACATAATCACATATACTACATTTTGTACATATGCATATAATATATATATATAATTATATATATAATGTCTGTCTATATTATATATACTATTATTACTAATAATAAAAATTATTTTTAGCTTAAAAATGTATTATTTCATTGTGACCTAAGAGGTTCCTAAGTTAAATCTGGAGAAATCTGACAATTCACTTCATTTATTCGAACATTTAAAACAATATATTTTGAGCATTTACCATACATCAGACCCTCTTACAGGGGCAACTTAGCATCTAAACCACCACCACCATATGTATATAATTTATGTATATATTTATATACTTTTGAAAATTGAAGATTAAATGTACACTATATGTCATATTACATATGATAGTGACATATGACTGTTCTGTTCTCAGACAACTAAAAGTCAAGTTCCAAATCCAAGGAATTCAGCTGTCTCCCAACAATGTCTAGATTATTTCAACAAATATTTGTTGAGCCACTCTGAGATCCTCAGAGGATGAAAACAAAATTGATTAGGGAGACATATGCAACCTTAGACTATAATGTGCAGTGAAACACTGAATGGGGGTGAATGATAAGAGTGAATACATAAGCAGTGCTCACCCTGTTAAGCACTGCTTAACACTAAGCACTTCATGTGCATAAACTCCTCACGGCAGCCTTATTAAGTAAGGCCTGTTGTTATTATTCCCATGTTATATATGAAGAAACAGGAGCTGAAAGAGATTAAGTGTCCTCTACAACATGGATTAGCTAGTATATGGCAGAGATTGAACTGGAACCCAGGCAATCTGGCCCCAGCACCCAGGCTCTAAACCACTACCCAGCCTAGGTGCTGGTTTGGCAAAGAAAAAGAAGGAGTACATTCCGGAACAGAGAAAAAGATGTTTAACACATTTGGAAGTAAACCTGTGGAAGGAATGTGTCCAACAGTAGGTAAGGCTTTATAGAAAAGATACAAGCAGCACAATCAAGATATTTAAGTAGTGGGAATCTGGGAGCTTTGCCCTAAAAATTATGTATGGATAAATCAAAGATCAAGGTAAAGATGAGAAACAACTGATGAAAGATTCTGAAGCAGGTGGGCACAAATATAACAGAGAGAAAAGAAATTTTTGTTATGAAACATTTTGCAGTGATAAGAGTTGAGAAAGCTCAGACCAGGAAACCAAGTAAAAATATCTAGGTGTGAGAGAACTAAGAATGGGAGGGTGCTGTCAGAGGCACAAAAAGGCTAGAGTTCTGGATCCACCAAGTGAGAACAGCTAAGCATTCTAAGAAGGGCAGCCAACTACAGGAACTGAGTAAAGTGAAGAACTTTCTGTGGAAAACAATTTGGACTGTGTAGACTGAACTGTCAGGCAGCTGTTATGCAGCAGAGGCAAGAAGTCTGATGGAGGAGGAATTAGAGAGATGGACAGATGTTTGGATGGTGCTGCAGTCACCAAACCAGGAGGATGACACTGCACAGTAAAGAAACTGTGCAAGGAACAGAACGTGGACTCACACTGGAACCTCATTCCATAAACAGGAGAATGTCTCCAAAAGAGGAGTCAGGGAGTCAAGAAGGGAAAAACAAAGAGAAACAGAAGGAGAAAAAAATCAATGCCATGGCAGCTCAGATACAAAGACTTTAGAGAGCTTTTTAAAAATCAATACTTAACATTTGTTTTCACATATCTTCCATAAAATCTGAAATACGTCATTTCATTTTATTGTGATCTCAAACTATATGCATTGCCCATGCTAAAAGTGAGAAAAAGTTGAATTCTAAAGTAAATTGATTTTTTGAAAAAACTGTCATTGCAGTTATGTTAATCACAAAACAAAAGTATGACAGTAAATTATTCTTGGAGATTTTTGATGTCAAAATACACAAATAACATGACTGCTTTTTAGACTCATATGCAGATCTATTTATGAAACTGAGCCCCACAGTTCAAAGGTATTAACATTAAGCTCCAAGATCATTTCTGCTCTGTGGAAATACCAAGCAGTAGACTTATTCTGATGCTTAACATGCTCCAGTTCTCACTTGTACAAATGGGTCTGTAGGAATGAATGTGACTGGGGAGCAAACACCTATTGGGAAGCATCCCCTGTACTCTTTGGGAACACAAAGAGCCATCACATTCAGGATAAGATAAAAGAGAATCCTTTGGGGATAACCATCTCATGGTCGAGCATCAGAAAAATTAGTTACTTAAGAAATTTTTATTTTTTAAAAAGCCTTACCCAACAAGAAAAGGCAGCAGGGAAGAACTCGTTTCATAGGTACAAACTTCAGTCTGTAGTCTTCCCTATCTTTAGGATTATCACAGGTACACAAAAAAGGTATCAAACTTTTAGTTGTTCCAAAGAGTGATCTTTCCTCCCTGCAGCAGTTTACTTACTGATCATCTATAAACAAGTCTGTAAAAGTGTTTATAAAAGGAAAAGAAGGTGTATTGACTCTCCTCTGGCACAGTTTCATTTCAAAAGATGCTGGTGACCCAGCAAACACCATCAACTATCCCTTTAACATTCCCCAAACAGACACCACAACCCTTTCACTCCCGAGAGACCATATTCTTTGTAGCCTCTGTTCTGTAGGACTTTGGATGTCTGCTAAATTGTTGTCTGTTACAAAGCATCCTTTTGCTGTGACAGATGCCCCCAACTCCTTCTCTCCGCTGAGCTCACAGAATCACAGCTGTGTTGTACCACAAGTACAGTGTTGTCAAATCTTCACTTTGTTTAATTATTCAAGTTGGTTCTACCACAGAATTAAATTGCCTGGGGATATTATGGAATTTTAGCACAAACAACACACATGACCCTATAGATGCCATCCTTTGCCAAGTATCTACACAGACCCCACTGCTCCCTCACAGTGGTAACTGACAGCACACCCCCTAACAACCAGAAGCAAAGCTAGATGGAGCAGTTTAATCCAAAGCCAGTTTACCTCCTTGCTGTATCACAGTCCTTCATGCTGTGAGCCCTTGCTTGTTCAACGCCAGTATAAATCAGAAATTCAGCCTGGAAGTGGTTACCTCCCCAGAATTCAAGTTCTGGCCAGTTTATGAACACTACTCCAAGGCTGTAGTTCCCTGAATTTAATAGAATCATCAGGATCAACTTCATCCTCTGAACTTTATTTTTTCTTTACTCGCTTCTGCCCAAAGTACTTTAAAAAGCATAAAGAAGTGTTTATCTGTGGAATAGGCATTGCCCAGTGCTCCAGTGGGATTATGACAAGACTAACTTGGAATGCTTATTTTCTTTCATCCCATAAAATTTTTAAAAACTACAGTATTAGGAGAGGAAATAGGCTTTAGAGATCATCTAGTTAGAGTTGCTCATTTTGTGAAGAGGAAATGGAGATAGAGTGGTAGAGTGATTTGTCAAGTATCTCACAGCCAGAAGGAGTAGACATCCTGTTGTGTCCTCATCCAGGGCTCTGCCACTGAAGGCTCTGTCACCAAAAGAAGGCCCTTCTCTACTATCCTATCCTCCTTCCTTTCTCTGCACTTCAGCCAGGGTGAGTGTCTCTCTCTTGAAAAGAGAAAGGACAGCAGCTGTCTCTTTGCTGTGTTATGGTGTAAACTGGAGGCTGGACTAGCACAAGGAGGGGCAACTCTGAGGAGGATATATTTATAGGGAAGAGGGCCTCCCAATCCCCATAACATCCTGGTGCCTCAGTGTCTACGGGCTAAGAAATCAGTGCATAGAAAGGGACTTTTCTTGGTCACCATGTAACTAGGAACGCAGCTGCACTGGCGGCCGCACAATTCTCCAGGGGCGACCAGGCATCAGTCCAGCACCTCTGAGAACTGATGGAGCTGGGAGAGCTGACTTCTTCCCTCCACACTTGGAAAGATGCATGGCTTGAGCTCTCCTAGGCTGGGAGGGGAGAAGCAGATTAAGAAGCTACAGAAGCTGAAACCAAAAGTGCCCTTTCTCAAGGCTCAGCAATCACTTCTCAGCGCTGGATGAATTAATGAGGAAACATGGCAGCAGGGCGGGGGGGTGGCGGGCAGATGTTTGCTGTAATGGACTTTCAACATTCCAAGGATTAGTGTATTTATCTAAGCAGGTTTTTTTTTTCCATCTTACTTAGAGAAACATAGATTTCTGATAATTTTAAGGAACCTGAGAAGTCAGCAAGTACAAAATACTAATTAACTGAGGGATCCAAACTGTAACTGGCTTAAAGCCTTTCAAGTTATTCTATATTTAATCAAATATAAACTAATTTGGTAACTTGCACTAATAAAATATTTCCCAGGAGACAGAAAAGACTGAGACTGTTTCCTGAGTAGACAACTCTATTGCATCTACATTTCCTAACCCTTGACCTCCCTCCTAAGCTCCAGTCCTGAGCTTTGAACAAGCTGCTTAACTCCCATGATCTCTGCATCCACACAGTCTAATGCGTTTCTCAAGCTGAAATGTATAAAGCTGAATGCATTATTTTCCCTCTAAAATTATTTTCTGATTTTTATAAATTTTTATAAATGGTATGACTGTTTTCAAACTCAAGACTTTGTAGTTAGCTTTTATTGCATCCTTTTCTTTATCCTCAATCACAATTGTCCTATTGATGATCCCTGCTTCATGCTCTGTGGAGTCCACTTCTCTGCTCTAGTCTCACTGCCTCATGCCTTTACATCTGTGCCCAGGTGCTTACATACTCTCACACACTCCTGTACTCATAACTAATTTGTCTAATTCCCCCTGGTTCTAGATGGTCTCACTACCTTGGATACCATACCTGAGGAATCTTTCTAAAACACCTCTCTGATCTTAAATATTTGAGTAGTATAGCCTTTGCTCTCAGAAGAATCTAATTGCCTTAGCTTGGCAACTGCAACATCCTATCCTGTAGGGGCTACTGTCTATCATGTCCCCTGACTCCCCAAAGATGTATGGTTTCTATACACGGGTCAGTTGTTAATGCCTTTCCTCAACTTGGATTGCCTTTGCCCCATCTCTGACTGTTACCACCTTAACTTCTTCCAACTATTTCTCTGCTCATCAATTCACCTTAATTCCCTGAGCACTTATTAATATTACATGTAGCACCATATCCCCATATAACATTATATATTGTTTTATACTATTTCTGTTTTCCTATGTTTCCCATTACATATTTATCTGTGAAGAACAAGGGGATGTACTAGGCAGTTCAGGTGTTTAATTATATATAAGAATTATGTATTGGAAAGAAATATGTACACAAATAACATTAATATGTATCATTATATAGTAAGTACTAAAGTTAGAAAGCAGAAAATCAGAGCAAAAAAAGATTATCTGCAACTGAGAGTATCAGAAAAAAAATTCATGGAGCATTAGACCTGAACCCCCAAATTAGGATTACATTCTATGGTGTCTCAGACATACTGGGTTCTCCAAGAATATGTGCTGACTGAGTAACTATGGATTAACTAACTAATGAATAATGAAAATGAACACAAAAACAAGGTGATTTATCAAACTGTTGTTGTTGCTTAGTCACTAAGTCATGTCCAACTCTTTGCGACTCCATGGACTTGTAGCCCACCAAGCTCCTCTGTCCATGGGATTTCCCAGCCAAGAATACTAGAGTGGGTTGCCATTTCCTTCTCCAGGAAGATCTTCCCAACCTAGGGATTGAGCCCATGTCTCCTACATTAGCAGGCGGGTGGCTTAGAGGGTAAAGTTTCTGCCTGCAGGGCAGAATACCTGGGTTCGATCCCTGGGTCGGGACAATCCCCTGGAGAAGGAAATGTCAACCCACTCTGGTACCCTTGCCTGGAAAATCCCATGGATGAAGAAACCTGGTGCAGGTTACAGTCCATAGGGTCACAAAGAGTCAGACACAACTGAGCGACTTCACTTTCACTTACTTTCTTTACCACTGAGTCACCTGGGAATATCACCCGCTATGTCAATGACAAAGATTAGAAAAGTTTACACAAATGACTCATGAGCAGTTATCTATCCAATAGGCACTCCATCCCCTTGTGTTTCCTTAATCTTTAAGTTTGCCCAGATCTTGCATCATGATCTACTAGAGGTATGTGACATAGTTGTGTCACTCCCAAAGTGAGCAGTATCTAAGAACCCATGGAGTGATAGAAACAGACATGTCTTTCCAGAGCCTGTAATTCTACACTGCTCCAGGAAATCTCTTCACTCCAGGGGGAGGAAAACACTCTAGCCTTAACCTTTCTGAGAGCAGGAGGCCTTGAGAGTGGCTACGCAGACACACCATTTGTCCTATTGATAAAAGCCCCATTTAGGTACTTTTCATGTTACAGTTGCAGAAATAAAGGTTTCAAACATAAGGGAATTGCCCAAAGTCATAGAGAAAACCAGCAGCAAGCAAACATAGCAGCAAAGGGCTGGGATCTCCTGCCCCGAGTCCAGTGGGTCATGCCACCTCCAATTAGGAATACTTAAGAGCAGCCAGAACTAGTCCCAGGGCCTCCTTTGACAGTGGGACCTTTTGACGACCCCAGTCTCTTTAACTATTAACTGTATCAACTCTTCCACCTGCCATGTACTAAGCTTCCCATCCCCACAGGCAATGACATTACAGGTGCCTAAAGAGGTTATAAATATTAATCAAGAGAGTGAAGTTCATGCTTGAGAATGTTATGACAGTCAAAGTAACACATAAGACAGAAATTACTTCCACTGAATAGGGAGACATCTTTTCATTGCGTGAAGCCTCTGCCTGCAAGGTAATTTCCTGTAGAGGCTGTAGTGTGAAGGAAAAGAGTAGAAAAGCTAACCTATATGGTTCTTTATAATGAATATGTTGAAGTCTTCTGAAAGTAAATAAAGTCCCTGTAAAACACTATGAAATTTCTTTGAAAATAGCCCATAAATTGGCTATAAAGTTTACTTCAGCCTGAAAGGCAGGCCATGAATATAATTAGGACTCACTACAAGAATCCAGACCAAGGGTGAGGACAGGTCTAAGTACTGCTCAATGTGAAGGGAAGAGTGGTCAGGTAGGAATGTTAATTGCCTCTCAAACAGACCCCTGAGGAGATTCTGCAGGCCCTCTCCATTTCTTTTGGGGGATGAGGCCCAGTGATGGGGAAGAGAAGTTATCCATAAAATTTCACTGCTAGACTAAGTCCCTAGCTCTGTACAGTCACAAGCAGTTATGATTATTTCCAGACCTGGGATATTTCTTGTCAGTGAGCCTAAATAAATAGGAAAAGTACAGAGAGTGGTTCCAAAAATCCTTGAATTTGTGTAAATCCAGTAATTAAGAATTTAAAATAATTATGTTGGCTCCTCTTAATGGTATTTCCTTAAGGCAAGTTCGTATTAATAGCTCATGTTTCTATAGCTTTTAAGCATTTACAAATGATTTTTACCTATATTACCTCATCTGAACCTCCCATCAAGTATGTAAGGTATTATACTGTGTGAAAGTACAGGCTTAAGGAATGTTGATCTCTCACTTAAAAATCTTTGGGAACCTGCTTGTCTCTGGGGCTATACATTGAATGCATGGAATGTCTACAAGTTCTATTGGAAAACCATGTCTGTGCAGAGTGAAATAATAGACATAAGGTGATATTTATTTACACATATGGACATATATGCATACATACATACATATATATGCATAATTTCAGTATATGTGTATATATAAGATAAACCAGTTTCTTATGGTAAAATGGATATAGGAACTGTTAATATTTATGATCCAGAAAAATTTGTGAAATTCAGTAAACATGTAAGTTTAATGTGGAAATAACTGAATATATATTAACAGTCTGCAGAAATGAAACAGACAGAAAATGAATTCACTAAGTTGTTGATGAGAGTATCATTTATATATTTTTTTTTCCTTAAAAAAATAGATTTTCAGACTTTTCATGGAATGAAAGCATGATATATATATATATATATATACACACATACATACATACATACATACATACATGGTATGGCTTAAACTTACAGAGATGACTACTAACTACTTTTATTTGTCCTTTGCTGCATTAAATGATCAATGGGGCACCCCCAGGGACTCCTGGGTACAGCTTGGAGGCAAGGCTACCAAAAGAAATAAGTGCAAAACCCACCTTTCTTACTAGTTAAGTGATTCCGAGTAAGATTCTTAACATGTATAGGCATCAGTCTATACCTATGAAATGAGGATAATGATCTAATACTTCTCCAAGAGGCTTGAAATATTTTTTTAAAAGATGTGAATGAAAATGAAAAGCAATATAGAAATGTTAGTGGATTTTCTTATTTTCTTTCTTAAATTCAGAAGAATTTAAAATTGGGATAAATTTTATATGCCTTATAAATTGATAGCTGTTTTGTTTCTTTTTTAAGTTTTATAGACTTAGCTTGTGGCAAATACTGCATGAATGTAGTAATTTTTGAAGCTATAGACAGTTTTGCTCACTGTTACAACCTCTTAACAAACATGTAGAATAATTTCTACGGTAACTGGCTGAGATCAATTTCAAAATGATCACAAACTTCTCTAAGCCCTCTATGCAAGCCCCTTTTGCTGTCTCTGCCATCAAGAAGGGAGAATCTGGGCTTTGCTGTATGATTTGCTTTGGCCAATGGGATATTAGAAAACATGACACAACAGACATTTGAAAAAGGCTCAACGGTGTTTGCGTTCTTTTCCTTCTAGGATCTTATGAACAAGTCCAGACCTGATAGCCTGCTGGATGATGCCACGTGGAGAAAGGCCTCAGGCATTTCAATCATCCCACATCATCCAGACGAGTCCCCACCATGTGAGTGAGTGAGGCCATCCTCAACCTTCCAACCTTAATCAGGCCAGCCCAACAAAACAGGAGAAGGAATAAATGTTGTTTTCTTAAACAAGTAGACTTTACAGTGGTTGGTTATGCAGCAAAAGATAACTGATGCCTTTGCCTAAAATGATTGCCACAGCTACAGAAATTTCTAGAAACTTCTCTTCAGTGACTTGTTCAAGGAATGATTATTCCTATGCTCAAAAGACCTCTTAGACTTTAAAACACTGAATTTGTGAGCAGTTATCATTTTACTTGAAGAAAGTTACTCAACTAATGGAACCAAGTGTGTTAGGGTTCGTTGCTCAGTTGTGTTCAACTCTTTGCGACCCTTAGACTGTAGATCACCAGGCTCCTCTGTCCATGGAGTTCATGCAACAACACTGGAGTGGGTTGCCATTCCCTTCTCTAGGGGATCTTCCTGATCCATGGATCCAACCCAGGTCTTCTGCAAAGCAGGCAGATTCTTTACTGACTAAGCCATTGGGACGAAGCAAATCCTTTAAGACTCAGAATCCCTAAAGATGACCCGGAAGTAAACAATAGTTTGGTTAAGTTTTTTAAAACCAACTGCAATACAGGGGAACAAAGTTGTGAGGAAAGGAGTGCTTGGTGTGCTTCCACCTTCAGCTTCTGTGCCTTTCACAGAACTTCCAACAGGCTATTTTGGGACAGAGCATCTAGAGGTTCACAACCTCTGTGGTCTGTAGGAGGCACAATGAGGAGGCTCCAGGGAAGAATACACCATTTTCAGTGGAAAACAAGTGGAGGTTACCAGCTTTGATGACTTTATACTTTGGGTCTAGATTTGCTGCACCTTTATGTTAATAGTAAGACACAAACTGCTTAAAAAATAATCCACGAGGCAGATATGAAGAGCATTTTAAGAGGTGCAATCTCTTTGAAAAAAGGATCAAACTCTTGAACTCAGCATCCTGCTGCTGCTAAGTCACATCAGTCGTGTCCGACTCTGTGCGACCCCATAGAGGCAGCCCACCAGGCTTCTCCGTCCCTGGGATTTTCCAGGCAAGAACACTAGAGTGGGTTGCCATTGCCTTCTCCAATGCATGAAAGTGAAAAGTGAAAGTGAAGTCGCTCAGTTGTGTCCAACTCTTAGCGACCCAATAGACTGCAGCCCACCAGGCTCCTTCGTCCATGGGATTCTCCAGGCAAGAGTACTGGAGTGGCTTGCCATTGCCTTCTCCAAATAAACTTACAGCATAAATTCTTAAAAAAAATAAAACCAATTGCAAAAATTTTATCAGAGACCCCCTGACATTTCTTTTACTATACCCTGACACTGACATTTTACATCACCCTCTTTGCTCAACTCCTCACCTCCCCTTGCCCCTTGAATAGCAAAGTTCTGAGCAGTTCCCTCTAGCCTGTCTAGATATTCTTATTCTTGAATTGTGGATGATCCTGATTAATACACATTAATGAATGTAAATAAGAAATCCTTTTCAACAAAACAAAGCCTAAAGTATCTATAATCAGATCATATTCAGAATTATACCACAAAGTTGTAAGATTTTCTGAATAAATAAACAAGCCCAGCAACACAATAAACATGCCCCAGTGAAAACTCCATGAAAAACCAAGAAGAAATATAATAAATCATGGAATCAACAAAATAAAAAGGAATGTGGAAATATGGTTATGTTAGGATATCAAGTCTAGAGGAGTAGACTGAAAACAAACTGCTTTCTAAAGATGATGTAATTTAGATTATGCTGCAAAGAGACACATGGTGGGACTTTTTAATCACACACATACCAAAAAAAAAAAAGTCTGTAAGTCATCTCCACAAAATAAAAAACAGGGAATAGATAAAGGTAGTAAAAAGAGTGAGTGAAAGAAAAAAGCATTAGTCACTCAGTTGTGTCCAACTCTGCAATCCCATGGACTAAAGCTCTCCAGGCTCCTCTGTCCATGGAATTCTCCAGGCATTCTACTGGATTGCGTAGACATTCCTTTCTCCAGGGGATCTTCCCAACCCAGAGATCAAACCCAGGTCTCCCACAATGCAGGCAGATTCTTTATGTCTAAGCTACCAGGGAAACTACATGACACATAATTTCAACTGGACATGGAGATATAATGTAATGAAATAAGGATACATAGTTATAACAGTACAGACTATACCCCTTGTCCAATTAGCAACCATCAAAAATCAAATTTATCTCAATTAAATATCAAGAAAATGAGTCAAATAACATTAATCAGATTGTAATGGTAATTAATAACCAAAGACCCATAATTGTAATATATGTCAATATTGTCAATACAGTTTTATTGTACTCTATGGAACTGTATACATTATTACGTTATCCTAAAGCTTCATATCAAAAGTAACTCTGTAATAACTGGACTACTGGATAAAAATATTTAGCCAGTATTTATTCAGCACCTACTATGTGTAAATCAACCATTATAAGGAGTTTCTTTGTACAATTTGGGTTCCAAATGTTTATTTTCATCCCATTGTTTTGAAGCTGGACCGGTGCTATAAACAGTAAGCAGTTTCCCAAACCAGTTCACAGACGTTCATTTATCACCTTGCTTTTGCTGCTGCTGCTGCTAAGTCACTTCAGTCGTGTCTGACTCTGTGCGACCCCATAGAGAGCAGCCCACCAGGCTCCCCCATCCCTGGGATTCTCCAGGCAAGAACACTGGAGTGGGTTGCCATTTCCTTCTCCAATGCATGAAAGTGAAAAGTGAAAGTGAAGTCATTCAGTCATGTCCGACTCCTAGCGACCCCATGGACTGCAGCCTTCCAGGCTCCTCCGCCCATGGGATTTTCCAGGCAAGAGTACTGGAGTGGTTGCCGTTGCCTTCTCTGATTTATCCCCTTACTTAATTCTTGTTAGTACACCAGCTACCAGACAATGCATGACAGCATTTCAGTAGAATAAGAAATGCTGCGTTACATACTCAGGTCTCACCTCTTCCCACAACTCAAACCACATCAAGCTATCAAAGCTGTCATGAATATGCCACAATATAACACCTCCATCACTTCTGCACAGCCTATTTCTTTTACCTAAAATACCACTTCCAACCACCAATCCTCTCCTAAACACACACATATACAAACACATAAATGCCTTGCAATCTTCAAAACATACTGCAAGGCTAAACTCAGATATCATGCTGCCACTATGAAGCCTTAATGGTTCCCCAAAGCTGAATTAGACCACTATCTTAACCATTTTTTATAAATATGTATAAAATCATTCCATTACAGCCTCTAAAAAACTGACCAATAATTTATCTGTTTATGCATTTGTTTTTCACTAGACTGTAAGCTTTCCAACACATTCTATACGTTATTCTCCTTTATGTTCTCAAGGTTCAGCACAATACCAGGAACTTGAGGGGTACATGATAAATGGTGACTAAAGAATAAACAGATGCATAATGGAAAGAATACTGAAAAAGGATCAGTATGTCAAAATTATCTTTTTTGTTCTACCACCAACTACCTAAGCAACCTAAGAGCAATAAGCCCTCTGAATCCAGTTTCTTCTTCTGTTAAATTAGAGAGTTGGATTCAATCAACTAAGATCAGATCAGATCAGATCAGTCGCTCAGTTGTGTCTGACTCTCTGCGACCCCATGAACCGCAGCACGCCAGGCCTCCCTGTCCATCACCAACTCCCGGAGTTCACTCAACTCATGTCCATTGAGTCAGTGATGCCATCCAGCCATCTCATCCTCTGTCGTCCCCTTCTCCTCTTGCCCCCAATCCCTCCCAGCATCAGAGACTTTTCCAATGAGTCAACTCTTCACATGAAGTGGCCAAAGTACTGGAGTTTCAGCTTTAGCACCATTCCTTCCAAAGAAATCCCGGTGCTGATCTCCTTCAGAATGGACTGGTTGGATCTCCTTGCAGTCCAAGGGACTCTCAAGAGTCTTCTCCAACACCACAGTTCAAAAGCATGAATTCTTCAGTGCTCAGCCTTCTTCACAGTCCAACTCTCACATCCATACATGACCACAGGAAAAACCATAGCCTTGACTAGACGAACCTTTGTTGGCAAATTAATGTCTCTGCTTTTGAATATGCTATCTAGGTTGGTCATAACTTTCCTTCCAAGGAGTAAGCGTCTTTTAATTTCATGGCTGCAGTCACCATCTGCAGTGATTTTGGAGCCCCCAAAATAAAGTCTGACACTGTTTCCACTGTTTCTCCATCTATTTCCCATGAAGTGATGGGACCGGATGCCATGATCTTCATTTTCTGAATGTTGAGCTTTAAGCCAACTTTTTCACTCTCCACTTTCACCTTTATCAAGAGGCTTTTGATATCTACATATCAGAGGTTATTGATATTTCTCCCGGCAACCTTGATTCCAGTTTGTGTTTCTTCCAGTCCAGCGTTTCTCATGATGTACTCTGCATATAAGTTAAATAAACAGGGTGACAATATACAGCCTTGACGAACTCCTTTTCCTATTTGGAACCAGTCTGTTGTTCCATGTCCAGTTCTAATTGTTGCTTCCTGACCTGCATACAAATTTCTCAAGAGGCAGATCAGATGGTCTGGTATTCCCATCTCTTTCAGAATTTTCCACAGTTTATTGGGATCCACACAGTCAAAGGCTTTGGCATAATCAATAAAGCAGAAATAGATGTTTTTCTGGAACTCTCTTGCTTTTTCCATGATCCAGCAGATGTTGGCAATTTGATCTCTGGTTCCTCTGCCTTTTCTAAAACCAGCTTGCACATCAGGAAGTTCACAGTTCACATATTGCTGAAGCCTGGCTTGGAGAATTTTGAGCATTACTTTACTAGCATGTGAGATGAGTGCAATTGTGCGGTAGTCTGAGCATTCTTTAGCATTGCCTTTCTTTGGGATTGGGATGAAAACTGACCTTTTCCAGTCTTGTGGCCACTGCTGAGTTTTCCAAATTTGCTGGCATATTGAGTGCAGCACTTTCACAGCATCATCTTTCAGGATTTGGAATAGCTCAACTGGAACTCCATCACCTCCACTAGCTTTGTTCGTAGTGATGCTTTCTAAGGCCCACTTGACTTCACATTCCAGGATGTCTGGCTCTAGGTTAGTGATCACACCATCGTGATTATCGGGGTCATGAAGATCTTTTTGTACAGTTCTTCTGTGTATTCTTGCCACCTCTTCTTAATATCTTCTACTTCTGTTAGGTCCATACCATTTCTGTCCTTTATCGAGCCCATCTTTGCATGAAATGTTCCTTTGGTATCTCTGATTTTCTTGAAGAGATCTCTAGTCTTTCCCATTGTGTTGTTTCCCTCTATTTCTTTGCACTGATCGCTGAAGAAGGCTTTCTTATCTCTTCTTGCTATTCTTTGGAACTCTGCATTCAGATGTTTATATCTTTCCCTTTCTCCTTTGCTTTTTGCTTCTCTTCTTTTCACAGCTATTTGTAAGGCCTCCCCAGACAGCCATTTTGCTTTTTTGCATTTCTTTTCCATGGGGATGGTCTTGATCCCTGTCTTCTGTACAATGTCACGAACCTCCGTCCATAGTTCATCAGGCACTCTATCTATCAGATCTAGGCCCTTAAATCTATTTCTCACTTCCACTGTATAATCATAAGGGATTTGATTTAGGTCATACCTGAATGGTCTAGTGGCTTTCCCTACTTTCTTCAATTTAAGTCTGAATTTGGCAATAAGGAGTTCATGGTCTGAGCCACAGTCAGCTCCTGGTCTTGTTTTTGCTGACTGTATAGAGCTTCTCCATCTTTGGCTGCAAAGAATATAATCAATGTGATTTCAGTGTTGACCATCTGGTGATGTCCATGTATAGAGTCTTCTCTTGTGTTGTTGGAACAAGGTATTTGCTATGACCAGTGCATTTTCTTGGCAAAACTCTATTAGTCTTTGCCCTGCTTCATTCTGTATTCCAAGGCCAAATTTGCCTGTTACTCCAGGTGTTTCTTGACTTCCTACTTTTGCATTCCAGTCCCCTATAATGAAAAGGACATCTTTTTGGGGTGTTAGTTCTAAAAGGTCTTGTAGGTCTTCATAGAACTGTTCAACTTCAGCTTCTTCAGTGTTACTGGTTGGGGCATAGACTTGGATTACTGTGATATTGAATGGTTTGCCTTGGAAACGAACAGAGATCATTCTGTCATTTTTGAGATTGCACCCAAGTACTGCATTTCGGACTCTTTTGTTGACCATGATGGCTACTCCATTTCTTCTGAGGGATTCCTGCCCGCAGTAGTAGATATAATGGTCATCTGAGTTAAATTCACCCATTCCAGTCCATTTCAGTTTGCTGATTCCTAGAATGTCGACATTCACTCTTGCCATCTCTTGTTTGACCACTTGCAATTTGCCTTGATTCATGGACCTGACATTCCAGGTTCCTATGCAATATTGCTCTTTACAGCATCAGACCTTGTTTCTATCACAAGTCATATCCACAGCTGGGTATTCTTTTTGCTTTGGCTCCATCCCTTCATTCTTTCTGGAGTTATTTCTCCACTGATCTCCAGTAGCATATTGGGCACCTACTGACCTGGGGAGTTTCTCTTTCAGTATCCTATCATTTTGCCTTTTCATACTGTTCATGGGGTTCTCAATCATCTAAAGATGTCCCAAATAGTAGCAATAAAAAAGAAATTATTTGCGCTCCTCCTAAGACACTTACTCATAATAGCACTAATCTTTACAACACTCCTACAAAGTGGGTACTGTTTATACCCATTTTGTAGATAAGAAAACCAAAACTCAGTTTAAGTAACTTATTGCTCCCCGTAGATAAAAACAATAACGTTAGGATTCATGCCCAGGTCTGTCTGGTCCCAAAGCCCATATGACACTAGTAATAAGAGTATGTTGGCATCTTGTAGGCATACTGTTAAGATTATCTACCCACTTTTGTGTACAAGTGGAGAATTATCTATCCACTTTTGTATACAAGATTTCCATGTCATCTAGGAATGATGGTAAGTCAGCCATTCTGTTCCAGACTGCTAGTGCATAAACCACACCAGTCAACACTGAAATCCACTTGAGATCCTGGAAATCAACTCTTCCCTACACTAAACTGGAGCTTAAAGGATTTTCTCAATTCCCAGCCAGATAAAATGTTTGCTAATATACTTTATGGATGGGAAAACCTCATTAAAATGTTGATGTCATCAAAGAAGTTGGGTATCTGCTTAGTCTCTCTGTGGTAGAGAGAAAAGATCCACTGAACTCAAGACAGAATAAATGTTCAAATAACAGAATTTCATCATATATGTGTATATGAAAGTTATTAGTTACACTGGGTCATTCTCTACTTTTTGGAAACAAAACAAAGCCAAAGATGTATGTCTTAAGATCAGGAAATAGGACTTTTTCATACCTTATTATCAGCATACTATAAGTTTAATGTGTAATTAGGTATTTATATCTAATAATACTTTGTCTTTATGTTCACAAAATTTGTCCCCAATTCTCTTTAAAACATACAAAATATCTATTCAGTGTATTTTTTCATTTGCTTTCCATAATAACATGGGGTGGAAAGTTTTGGAAAAATAACTACCAACATCTCTTCAAAAATTCTCTCTGGGAATTGGGATTATGGGAAACTTTCACTTTATATATTGTTAATTTCAGACATTAGTTTAATTTCTACAAAGATCATGTATTGGTTTTTTAATTAGAAAAAGCAGATAGATAATCACAATCTTTAATAACAGCCTCAAAACATTTTTACTACATAAATCTTACTAGAAACAATATGCATGATAAACCCGAATGTTTAGATTATTTTTGCCCCCGAATGACTTAACAACTCTTAGCATTAGAAGATAAAGTCTGTTCAGATGTTCAGAGTATTATCTAATATCTGGCCTTGAATGAGTATCTAGGGACTGACAACATCTCACCAGAATGCCATGTAGTATTAAATCACAAAATGCCTTTAATTTAAAATCATCTCAAAAGCATACTCAAACATTTCTCAAACATTTGGCATTAACAGTACTATGAGTCCATGAGGGAAATGCTCTAATCCTTCAACGTAAAGACTCCAGGTCATGTTCTTCATTTAAGCCTGCATCACCTCTTAATCTTGACAGCAAAATCCTCACCAAAATTTTGGCAAGCACACCGGGAATGATGCTGCCAAACAGGCATCACTGTTGATCAGTCTGGTTTCCTCTCTGCTGAAACATGAAGCTATCTAACAAAAGGTGCTTGATGTAAATCACAAACAGATTTTCTCAGAATTTGGTTCTTTTGTTTAAGCGCAGAAGGGAGAAAAATTACCCTATTGTCACCTCTGTCTGCTAGCCACTACTATATATCAGATGTTGGTGAACTATGGCATGTGGGTCAAATTTGGCTATCCTCACCCCCTGCCTGTTTTGATATAGCCAACAAAATGTCTTTTGAATTTTTGCATTAAAAATCAAAAGAACAATGTTTCAGGACATGTGTAAATTATATATAATTCAAATTTCAGTGTCTATAAATTAAATGTTATTGGGACACAGCCCACTCATTTGTTTATGTATTATCTATGGTTGCTCTTCTGTGACAACAAAGTTGGTCCTCTGTAATGGGTTCAACAGAAACAGAATCTCTCATAAATTCATGTCAGCCTGAACCCTCACAATGCAATCTTATGTGGAAATAGGGTCTTAGTAGATGAAATTAAGATGAAGTCATATTAGAATAGCTTGCTCGTGCAGAGACCCTAATCAGTGACTTGTGTCCTTATTAGAAAAAAAGATACAGAGACACACAGAAGGAAGGAATCTTGTGGAGACAGAAGTTGAGACTGGAGTGAGGCATTTACTAGCCCAGGAACACCAAGGTTTGCCAGCAATCACCAGAAACTCGAAAAGACGCAGTTTCTTCCTCAGAGCTTCCGAAACCATAAGAGAATTAATTTCTGTTGTTTTCAAACATGAACAGAAATGAATTTCTGTTGTTTAGTCGTATGTTTAGTGGCAGCTTAGGAAACTAATATATCAGAACCTTTTCATAAAAATGTTGCTAACTCTTGGTATAGAAGATTGTGCTCTGGAAGAAAACTTCCACAGGGTAAGTTACCAAAGGCCAACCAGTGAGGGCAATACTAGGCTTATAAAGAGCATAAAAGCACTTAAAGACAGCAGGGCAATTAGAAGAGAAGCAGTTCTTACCACATATGCTCATATTTAACTTACAGTTTTTCTTAATCTCACAGAAGTAATCATTTATTTCAGTTGTAGATCACACACTGTTATATCACATTGTATGAATTTCAATAATGGCACTTCAACTTAAAAGTTCATGAGCACCTCATGGGTTCTATTTTCTGTGAGTACAACAAGAAGTCAACGTTTTAGTGTGTGAGGTTAGTGATCGATGATAGAGGGGAGGGTTGGTTAGCTAACTCTCACTAAAAAATGATCCACTATCCAGTACAGTGAGAATGCCATCACTTCCAGGTTCTAGGAAGCTCTATTGTCATCACAGAAAAGTCTGATAGCAGCACTTTAAAATCTTTAAACTCAGAAGCACTAAATAAATGTGTTGACTGATTTATTGAATATCCATCTTTATTTTTTCCAGGATACCTTAACTCATTTATTTTACTATATTTTCTTTTCAATGCATAACAAATGATATGTAATAAGAAACTATGTCTGTATAAGTAAGAAAGCTGTTTTGATATGTGCAGTTCAATCAAATGCTAAGGAATAAGAGAATATTGTGTCAAAATTTAACCGGTAATATTCTTTCAATCTTAATGGTACATAAAATAATGGTTTGGCTTATAACGAGTAGCATCTTAGATTCAATGAATGAAGGTAAAAACAACTCCCTAGCTTGTTACAAGACATAAATGCGACAGTGTATGGAAGAACACCTGGCATGCAGCAATCATCCAACACATACTAACTGAATCTCATTCAGAATTAAATCTCATTAGAATTAGTCAGAGACTCTTAGAGATAGAAGTGACCTCAAAGGTCATTCTCCTGGAATGATTATTTTCTTCTGCCAGTTACACTGGTGCCAAGTGTGTCCACACAACACATTGAGAAGCTTCTCAAATGCAGACATCACATGACAACAATCCCTTGGTCACATTTGCTTGGGGCAGAGTCTGGAACAACTACTAAACCAGGATAACCATCAATCTCTATGCTGGTGCTAATCTGGTGCTAGGGCTTGGTCCAACAGACATACTCTATGGGTAGTGACTGACCTGCCAGAAGATTCCCTGACTTGGGGCATTTGAGATGCACAGACTTAACAGCAGAGTGAAGAGAAACCCTGGGGACACACCGGACAGTAAAAGCTATGAGCAAGAAGAATCGTAAAAAAGCAGTGCTCGAAAGAAAACCTGAATAAATATTTTTCCAAAGAAGATATATAAACACCAATGGGCATCTGAAAAGATGCTGAATATCACCAACATTAGAGAAATGCAAATCAAAAACCACAGCAAGATGTCACCCCATGCTTGTCAGAATGGACATCATAAAAAGACCACAAACAACAAGTTCTGGCAAAGATGTGGAGAAAAGGGAATCCCCGTATACTGCTAGTGAGAAGGCAAATTGGTACAGCCCCATGGAAAAGAGCATGAAGGCTCCTCAAAAAATTGAAAATAGGCAGTTTTCATATGACCAGCAATCCCAATCCTGGGCATATATCTGAAGAAAAAGAAAGTGCGAATTCAGAAAGATACATGCACACCAATGCCCACAGCAGCATTATCCACAACAGCAAAGACATGGAAGCAACCCAAGCATGCATCAACAGGTGAATGGATAGTGAAGATGCGGTATACAAACACACACACATATACACACACTCTCGCATGCACAATGGAATATCACTTAGCCATAAAAAAGAATGAAATTCTGCATCTGCAACAACACAGATGGACCTGGAGGGTATCACACCTAATGAAATATATCAGAGTAAGAATAATACACTATCACCTATATGTGGAATCCAAAGAAATAAATGAATGAGTATAATAAAACAGAAACAGTCTCACACAGAACAAACTGGTCACCAGGGGGAGAGAGAAAAGAGATGGGGAAGATACAGGATTAAGAAGCACAAACTACTATTACAAACCAAATAAGCTATAAGAATATATTATACCCCACAGAGAATATAGCCAATATTTTATAGTAACTTTAAATAGAATATCCATTTCCATTAATTGATAATGTCTATAGAAGATTCACATTTTTAGTGAATTTCTATTATATTTGATTAAACTCCATTGCTGGTGCTTTACTGGATATAAAAATACAGCATGATAATAAAATGGTTCACAATAATTTCAATTTTTGTGTAACTTCAATTTCTTCAACTCAAGACTAAATTTGTATTCTCTAGGCCTAATTATTCAAATAAAGGATGAAATATACCTAGTGAGAGAAAGAAGAAACAAAATGTATAATTTTAATATAAAAATACCCATGATGGTGGTTATAGAAGTCTGGGAACTCTGTGCTAAGGATACGAAACAACTCAAAAGGAAACTTACATTTCAGCTAAGAAGCAAATTATAATTTGTCTTGCATGCTAGAGAACTTCAAAGACTTTGCTGATTCTTACACCAACCACCATGATTTTTCAAGTGGAGCTGAAGGTTCAAATTTGGTTTGATGAACCCCTTGCTTCTTGGCTAGGAAAGAAACAAAATTGCCAACCAGGCAAGTTACAGACAAAGATCCCTTCCAAATGTTCTTTAGGAGAGAAAATATGGGTCAGCCAACAAAGCATCAATTCTTCAGTGAAAAGCTGGGACAGTGATATCCTGAGAGAGCTATCTGTAACTCCTGTCTATCAGGTATCAGGTAATAAGTGTTCTCATTCCATGTGTGGTTGCCTCATGAAAGAGTGGAGGTTTGCCTGATTGAGCTTGAGGGTTTCACATGAACAGCAATGAAAACAAGGAACACATAGTAGAGATATTGAAGCTGACACACAATTATTGTAAACATTTTCAATTTCAAAATGAAATACTTCATTTTTAAAAATAATGAATTTCCTGTCAAGAGTACCTAGATAAAGACACCAAAACAAAGCAGAAATGGTATTTAATGTACTGGATCACCTTCTGCACCATGACTTCCCATTATCAATTTCACCAGAGGAGACCCACAGACACCAAAAGCAGGAGTCAGAATATCCTGTGAGACCTCTGTGTAGAGTGATGTAAGGATTTCACTAAAATTCAATACTTAATTTAAGTCCCATCAATCACTTGTGGGACACTCCCTTGGCTTCTGTACAACAGATATTATGGAAGGTTCATAACTGGATCATTATTAAGGTAAGATCAACCCCCTTGAAAAACAAGCATGTCAGAACCTTCCTTCTCACAGATGGCTTCAAGAAGATACCCCAACCTTCTCCAGTATTTGATGACTGTCTCCACAAGGACTAGAAATTCAGGTACCTCCTGAGTCAAGACAATATTTTTTCTATTTTGTGATCTTCACTTCTTCAACTGGCCTCCATTCTGGGCAACCTGGTTCCTCTCATCTTTGATTCCTTCAGACAAGGTCTTTCCTAAACTTTATTTAGAACAAGTCACATTTATATTATCTACTAAATCTGTTTTTGGGCTTCCCTGGTGGCTCAATCAGTAAAAAATCTGCTTACAATGCAGGAGACCTAGGTTCAATCCCTGGATCAGGAAGATTCTTTGGAGAAGGATACGGCAACCCACTCCAATCCGTGCCTGGAGAATTCCATGGACAGAGGAGCCTGGTGGGCTACAGCCCATGAGTTCGCAAGAATCAGACACAATTAAGCAACTAAGCCACCACCAAATCTGTTTTTGACTGGATCAACATTTACATGTGCTGACTACACTACACACTTCAAAGTTTTACTGTTATATTTGTTCTAATCTAACAGGCATAACTGCATTTTACTTGAGGTCCTGTGCTTAAAAACAGGGGAAAATGATACAAAGGTAGTTAAATCTTTCAGTGTTCTTCTTTTTATGATATGGAATTAGCATACACACCTACTTATTCTAGAGAAAGTGCTGGAGATCTTTGTATAATGAAGGGACACAATGCATCAGGCTTGCTTCTTGACTAGCCACCTGTAGAAGCTGTTAGGATGCATCATTAAGTCAGAATCTACTTCCATATAAGTTTTTGATAAGAGATCCCTAGTATCATATTTTTTGGAGAAGGCAATGGCACCCCACTCCAGTACTCTTGCCTGGAAAGTCCCATGGATGGAGGAGTCTGGTGGGCTGCAGTCCATGGGGTGGCTAAGAGTCAAACACGACTGAGCGACTTCACTTTCACTTTTCACTTTCATGCATTGGAGAAGGAAATGGCAACCCACTCCAGTGTTCTTGCCTGGAGAATCCCAGGGACGGCGGAGCCTGGTGGGCTGCTGTCTATGGGGTCGCACAGAGTCGGACATGACTGAATCGACTTAGCAGCAGCAGCAGCAGCAGTTTCATATTTATTTACTGAAATTTGCAGATTTATTCTAGTGTCAAAGCACTTGATGATAAGAGTCACACTGTACTGATAATTGCTAAAACTCCATCTTTTCGTCAAGTGTTGACGGTGATCAAACAATTCTGTTTTGCAACAACACTAAATGCAAGACAAATGCTAAGCTTAATTATAATGTCTCTCAATTTTATGAATGTGATGACATTTTATAGTTTTATTTTGTACATGAAGTTTGAGACAAATATTTAAGAAGTTTTGCTGAGGTTTCACTTATGTGAGGCCTTTAAAGAAATATTAGGTTAAAAATAAATTCCAAAATTCTGTCAACCTAAGTATTACTTGAATTTGAGAAATTTTAACCTTATAAGAGTCTACTGTTCATTTCTTAAGATTCAGAGACTTATGAGCTTATGCTATATTTCCTTCAATCAGATTCATTATTCAACATGAAGGTAGGTTTAAAAAGAGAGATAGCACCAAGAATGGGCACGAAGAAGAAGCTGCCTTATGGTGGGGTAACACCAGTCAGAAGACTTGGATTCTAATCTTTATTCTGTTAGTTGAACTTAGACAAATATTCTGTTACTAAGTAGTTGAACTTACGCAAATATTAACTAGTTGAATTTAAGCAAATTGGAAGGAAATACAGGAGAATACGTATGTACTTTTAAGGCAACAAAGTCCTTTCTAAACAAGACAGAAAACCCAGAAGACATAAGGGAAAAAACAACATAAAAAGTTAAAAGAGAAGACAGACTGGAAGAAAATATTTGCAACACATAACAGAAAGAGCTAGTTGCTATAATACGTAGAGAACAAAAGGCTCCTTCAAATTAATAACATACAATCCAATACAATAAGGTAAAAGAATAATAATGAGCAAAAGAAAAAGTGATCAAAGAACATGAAAAGTGGCTAATGTTTTGAATAATTTCTCATCATATAAGAAAAAAAAAAAAACAAACAATTGGTGCTATGCAGTTTTGACAATGGAATGGGGAAATAGGCATTTTTATCACTATACATCTGAAAACAAACAAGGAAAACATTTTCATAGGTCAATTTGGCAACATCTACCAATATGTTAAGGATTATGACAACTAATCATAACCTTTGATAAACAATATTAATTCTAACAATCCATCCTACAGAAATACTTACAGATGTGGACAAATCTATATATATATTTTAATGTTGCTCAGTCATGTCCAACTCTTTGCAACCCCATGGACTGTAGCCTGCCAGGCTCCTCTGTCCATGGAATTTTCCAGGCAAGAATACTGGAATGGGTAGCCATTCCCTTCTCCAGGGGATCTTCCTGACCCAGGAATCGAACCTGGGTCTTCTGCATTGTAGGCAGATTCTTTACCATCTGAGCCACCAGGGAAGCCAATGATACTATAGAGACAAATTTAAATATTTGTCTAAATATTCACAAATAAGAATGACTAAATACATTTTAATACTTCCATATGAACTATGAAACACAATGTGCCTCTTGAAAAGAATGAGGTTTTTCTATATGGACTCTTAAGGGCATTCTTGAAGATATGAAGTTTTAGAAAGTCACAGAATAGAATAGATTATAGAAAATAATTTCATTCATTCCATTTGTAAAACTCATGTACATATTGGTCTGTGAGCATGAAAAGGAATAGGAAAACAACTCAAAAAGAAATATTACAAGCAACTAACAGAGAGTAAAGAATTCCTAAAAGAAGGAAAAGTGAAAGGGAATTTTTTTCAGTTACTTTATATTCTCCTATCGCATTTTAAAAATTGCAATACGAACATATATCTTTTCTCATTAAAAATTTCTATGGAAAAAAACAGAATTAGCAATGTGCAGTATTTTTATTAACATAGCTCCCACCTTATACAAAACTATTTGGTCAGGTAACTAACTGGCAGAGTTACAAAGTCTTAAGTCTAGAGCTATGTTTTGTTACTCACTCATTTCTTTTCCTTATTTTTCATATTTATCTAAATAGCTCTAGTTTTTATAAAGATCAGGTTAATACAAAAGCACTGAAAATTTTATAAGAGTAAAATGCTGAACTGTGTGAGTCTGCTAATACCCCTGTTCTTTACAATGAATATATTAATACAGTTGGCTCTCAGGTATTCTGCTTCATTGACTATGCTAAAGCCTTTGACTGTGTGGATCACAACAAACTGTGGAAAATTCTTAAAGAGATGGGACTACCAGACCACTTTGCCTGACTTCTGAAAAACCTGTTTGCAGATCTAGAAACAATAATTAGAACTGGACATGAACAATGGACTGGTTCCAAAGTTGGGAAAGAAGTACATCAAGGCTGTATATTGCCACCCTGCTTATTTAACTTATATGCAGAGTACATCATATGAAATGCCAGGTTGGATGAATCACAAGCTGGAATCAAGACTGCCAAGAAAAATATCAACAACCTCAGATATGCACATGATACCACTCTTAATGGCACAAAGAAAAGAGGAACCAAAGAGTCTCTTGATGAAGATGAAAGAGAGAGTAGATGGCTTAAAACACAACACTCAAAAAACTAAGATGATGGCATCCAATCCCATCAATTCATGGCAAATAGATGGGGAAAAACTGGAAACAGTGGCAGATTTTATTTTCTTGGGCTCCAAAATCTCTGTAGATGGTGACTGTAGCCACAAAATTAAAAGATGCTTGCTCAAAAGCTATGGCCAACCTAGACAGCATATTAAAAAGCAGAGATATCACCTTGCTGACAAATGTCCATATAGTCAGAGCTATGGTTTTTAAAGTAGTCATGTTCAAATGTGAGAGCTGCACTTCATAAAGGTTGAGTGCTGAAGAACTGATGCTTTCGAACTGTGGGGCTGGAGAAGACTTGAGAGTCCCTTGGACTGTAAGGAGATCAAACCAGTCAATCCTAAAGGAAATCAACACTGAATATTCATTGGAAGGGCTGATGCTGAACCAGAAGCTGAAGCTCCAATACTTTGGCTACCTGATGGGAAAAACCAACATACTGTAAAATATCCTGATGCTGTGAAAGACTGAGGGCAAGAGGAGAAGGGGATGACAGAGGATGAGATGGTTGGATGATGTCATCGACTCAACAGACATGAGTTTGAGCAAACTCTAGGAGATAGTGATGGACAGGGAAGCCTGGCATGCTGCAGTCCACGGGGTCACAACACAACTTAGCAACTGAACAACAATGACAGTTGGCTCTCAGGTATTCATGTGTGTTCCCCATCCATGAATTTAACCAACCAGGGATCACACACTAAGTTTAAGATCTGCAGTTGGCTGAGTCCACATATGAGGAATCCTCAGATACAGGAGGGCAGACTGTGGAACTACAGCCTCAAGGGATTTTGATATCCAAGGCTGGTCCTGGATACAAACTCAGGCATACACTATGGGAGGACTGTATACACAAATCCAACCTTTAAAGCTGACCTTGGATATAGACATGATCTATTAATAAAAGTCCATAATTTTTCCATGAGGATGCAATAACTCCAGAGAGCTACCACTGCCACATGATGCTCTGGTGCAGTGATGCTCTGGGGCAGACATCAACTCTGAATCACATGATACTGGTGGCTCTGCATAGCAAGAACACAATTTGAACCTGATGTCCAATCTTCCATGAAGTTCTAAAGTTCTTGCTCTGAAAGGGAAAGGGCATTTTTAAACTCAGTTTCCAGGCCCCTGGAGCACATTCGCTGCTTATTTTCAGAGTGATCTAAGCAAAATCGGGTCAAGCTTTCCATGCCTTGGTATCTATTCTATTGCTGAAATGATACCAGTGCTTGTCTCACAGAGCCTGGACCCAAAGCTAATTTTATGTGATTGTAAAATTATTAACTGCTACACCAGAGAGAGTTTATGATGCTTCCTACCTCCTGGTATACACATTTTACATTTTGAAATCATGATGATGATGATAATTACAGCAAGGACCGTAGTTTGTTATAAATTATCTCTTTTTAATATTTTCTCAAAACTTGAGGAAAAAGCAAAACTTCAGAAATTAAATTTGCATATGGATAAGAAGAAAAACCCAGGACATAAATAAATTATTAAGAGATTGCTGATAACAAAATTTTTAATTAGCACTCAGGGAAAAAAGAGAGAAAACCCGGAAAAACTCATTATTCTATCTGTACTTTCTATAAGAAGGGTGGGATTAAAAAAAAATCTAATGCGAATTTTTCAAATTGCTGTTTATTCTGGCATCTCTCTGCTGTCTCTCCCAGCTAGGTCTCAGATAAAGAGACGTCCCAGAGAAGAGGGCAAAACGATGACTTACATTAAACAGCGCTGGTTTGCAGGATATTTCAGGAAAAGCATAGATTAAGAAAAGATAGTTATAAAAAAAAGAAAATGTGGAGATACAGTATTTGCTTAATCATGTAAAAGTCTAAATGCTAATTAAAATTAATATTAATTGAGAAATACAATCTCACCTCCCTCATGAGAGCACCTGACTTGCTGGAAGAAAAAGACAACTACCAATTCTATTGCCTTCCAGCACCTTCTCTAGTCTCTAAAGTCAGCTTCTCTCAGAATTCCTGAAGGAATTCTGCACAAGGGAAAAGTGAAGATATGGGTTAACTACAAGTCCTTATTTAAACAAGTTCTTAATAACAGCTCTGTGATTCCCCCTTATTCCAAGATGAAAAAGAATCCCCACATTTACCATTTATCTAGTGCTTACTAAGTCCCAGACTATTAAATGTACTACCTCAATACATTGCTCTTATCTCCTGCCTATTTTCATTCTGATGCCAACAAAAAACCTCTTACAAAGTACAATTTAAAACAGTAATACATTAACAATTCTTTCAGTTCAGTTCAGTCACTCAGTCATGTCCGACTCTTTTGCGACCCAATGGACTGCAGCACGCCAGGCCTCCCTGTCCATTACCAACTCCTGGAGCTTACTCAAACTCATGTCCATTGAGTCTGTGATGCCATCCAACCATCACATCCTCTGTTGTCCCCTTCTCTTCCTGCCCTTAATCTTTTCCAGCATCAGGGTCTTTTCAAATTAGTCAGTTCTTCACATCAGGTGGCCAAAGTCTTGGAGTTTCAGCTTCAACATCAGTCCTTCCAGTGAATATTCAGGACTGATTTCCTTTAGGATAGACTAGTTGGATCTCCTTGAAGTCCAAGGGACTCTTAGCAGTCTTCTCCAACACCACAGTCCAAAAGCATCAATTCTTCAGCACTCAGCTTTCTTTATAGTCCAGCTCTCACATCAATACATGACTACTGAAACAACCACAGCCTTGACTAGACGGACCTTTGTTGGCAAAGTAATATTTCTGCTTTTTAATACACTGTCTAGATTGGCCATAACTTTTCTTCCAAGGAGTAAGCGTCTTTTAATTCCATGGCTGCAATCACCATCTGCAGGGATTTTGGAGCCCAAATAATTAAAGTCTGCCACTGTTTCCACGGTTTCTCCACTATTTGCCATGAGTGATGAGACCAGATGCCTTGATCTTTGTTTTCTGAATGTTGAGTTTTAAGCCAACTTTTTCACTCTCCTCTTTCATCAAGAGGCCCTTTAGTTCTTCACTTTCTGCCATGAGGGTGGTGTCCTCTGCATATCTGAGGTTATTTATATTTCTCCCAGCAATCTTGATTCCAGCTTGTGCTTCCTCCAGCCCAGCGTTTCTCATGATGTACTCTGCATAGAAGTTAAATAAGCACAGTGACAATATACAGCCTTGACGTACTCCTTTTCCTATTTGGAACCAGTCTGTTGTTCCAACAACTCTTTAAGATACAAATTTTTATCCCTTTCTTGCGAAGGGCTCAGAGAACCTATCAACTGTTGAAGGTCATTACATAGCTACTAATTGATTGCACCTGAAACTGAACCCATGTCCTGAAATACTGGAGTTCCACTATACCACAGCGAATTCATCCCAAGAGTGGCATACTCTCTGAAGACAAGTATTAATTTTACAGACAACCAAAAGATATTAAGAAGTGGCAAGAGTACATAGAAGAACTGTACAAAAAAGATCTTCATGACTCAGATAATCATGGTGTGATCACTCACACTCACCTAGAGCCAGACATCCTGGAATGTGAGGTCAAGTGGGCCTCAGGAAGCCTCACTACAAACAAAGCTAGTGGAGATAATGGAATTCCAGGTGAGCTATTTCAAATCCTGAAAGATGATGCTGTGAAAGTGCTGCACTCAATATGCCAGCAAATTTGGAAAACTCAGCAGTGGCCACAGGACTGAAAAAGGTCAGTTTTCATCCCAATCCCAAAGAAAGGCAATGCCAAAGAATGCTCAAACTACCGCACAATTGTACTCATCTCACACGCTAGTAAAGTAATGCTCAAAATTCTCCAAGCCAGGCTTCAGCAGTACATGTACCATGAACTTCCAGATGTTCAAGCTGGTTTTAGAAAAGGCAGAGGAACCAGAGATCAAATTGCCAACATCCGCTGGATGATCGGAAAAGAGAGTTCCAGAAAAACATCTATTTCTGCTTTATTGACTATGCCAAAGCCTTTGACTGTGTGGATCACAATAAACTGTGGAAAATTCTGAAAGAGATAGGAGTACCAGACCACCTGACCTGCCTCTTGAGAAACCTATATGCAGGTCAGGAAGCAACAATTAGAACTGGACATGGAACAACAGACTGGTTCCAAATAGGAAAAGGAGTACGTCAAGGCTGTTTATTGTTACCTTGCTTATTTAACTTCTATGCAGAGTACATCATGAGAAACGCTGGGCTGGAGGAAGCACAAGCTGGAATCAAGATTGCTGGGAGAAGTATGAATAATCTCAGATATGCAGATGACACCACCTTTACAGCAGAAAGTGAAGAAGAACTAAAGAGCCTCTTGATGAAAGTGAAAGAGAAGAGTGAAAAAGTTGGCTTAAAGCTCAACATTCAGAAAACTAAGATTATGGCAGCTGGTCCCATCACTTCATGGCAATTAGATGGGGAAACAGTGGAAACAGTGGCAGACTATTTTTTTAGACTCCAAAATCATGGTAGATGGTGATTGCAGCCATGGAATTAAAAGACGCTTACTCCTTGGAAGGAAAGTTATTACCAACCTAGACAGTATATTAAGAAGCAGAGACATTACTTTGTCAACAAAGGTCCAGAAACCAAAACCAGAAACCACTGGTTTCTCCGGTGGTCATGTATGGATGTCAGAGAAGGCAATGGCAACCCACTCCAGTACTCTTGCCTGGAAAATCCCATGGATGGAGGAGCCTGGTAGGCTTCAGTCCATGGGGTCACTAGGAATCAGACTGAGCTACTTCATTTTCACTTTTTACTTTCATGCATTGGAAAAGGAAATAGCAACCCACTCCAGTATTCTTGCCTGGAGAATCCCAAGGACCAGGGAGCCTGGTGGGCTGCCTTCTATGGAGTCGCACAGAGTCGGACACGACTGAAGCGCTTAGCAGCAGCAGCATGTATGGATGTCAGAGTTGGACTATAAAGAAAACTGAGCGCCAAAGAATTGGTGCTTTTGAACTATGGCGTTGGAGAAGACTCTTGAGAGTCCCTTGGACTGCAAGGATATCCAACTTGTCCATCCCAAAGGAAATCAGTCCTGAATATTCATTGGAAGGACTGATGTTGAAGATTAAACTCCAATACTTTGGCCACCTGACGCGAAGGGATGACTCATTCAAAAAGACCCTGATGCTGGGAAAGATTGAGAGCAGGAGAAGGGGACAACAGAGGATGAGATGGTTGGATGGCATCACCGACTCAATGGACATGGGTATAGGTGGAACTCCGGGAGTTGGTGATGGACAGGGAGCCTGGCGTGCTGTGATTCATGGGGTTGCAAAGAGTCAGACACGACTGAGTGACTGAAGTGAACTGAACTGAAAAGCACAGTGAATAAAATTATACTTTACAAGTTAACTGAACACATTTTCAGGTACCTAGAAGATGTTAGTATTATTAAAGTGAGTGATCAAAGTGGGTAACACAGTTTATAATAATAAAAATTATCATCATAAAACACAATTATAAAGTACTGAAGCAGTTTCTTGTGTGGTTCATGAGGCCCAACCAAAGAGGAATGTTCCCCAAATTGATCTGAAGATTGGCATTTGTCTGATGGGTGTTCTGATAAAGTGATCATTTCAAAGTATAGTTGCTTGTTTCTATAAGTGTGGATGTGGTGGCAATGAAAATCAATGTTCTCAACTTCCTATTTTACCCCATGCATAGTCACTCACTATAATAGTTATATGTGATATATAATATACAATTCAAATTTAAATAATATATGATGTAACATATATATTTATACAGTGACATAAACTACATCTTAATGTGTTTCAGAGTCATTCTCAAGACTCATTAACAACTTAAAAAAATAAGTTGAAAGATACAGACATAATAATATTTACCTATCTGGTGTCAAATAATTTTTCACTGTTTTCTCCCATTAAATTGAATGAATCAAATATCAAATTATTATTAAAAAAACAATGTCTAAAATATAATAATAGTTTTTTGCTTATTATGAGATACTCTCAAGACACCACATTATAACAACATGAATTTTGTCAACTCAAAATTGCAGATATCTTTTCCCTTCTAATGAAAAGAATACAGATATAGGGAGAGAAAAGCCAGCCTTCAGAATGGGAGAAAATGATAGCAAGCAAAGCAACTGACAAAGAATTAATGTCAAAAATATTCAAGCAGCTCCTGCAGCTCAATTCCAGAAAAATAAATGACTCAGTCAAAAAATGGGCCAAAGAACTAAACAGACATTTCTCCAAAGAAGACATACAGATGGCTAACAAACATGAAAAGATGCTCAACATCACTCATTTTCAGAGAAATGCAAATCAAAACCACAATGAGGTACCATCTCACGCCAGTCAGAATGGCTGCTATCCAAAAGTCTACAAGTCATAAATGCTGGAGAGGGTATGGAGAAAAGGGAACCCTCTTACACTGTTGGTGGGAATGCAAACTAGTACACCCACTATGGAGAACAATGTGGAGATTTCTTAAAAAACTGGAAATAGAACTGCCATACGACCCAGCAACCCCACTCCTGGGCATACACACCGAGGAAACCAGAATTGAAAGAGACACGTGTACCCTAATGTTCATCGCAGCACTGTTTACAACAGCCAGGACATGGAAGCAACCTAGATGTCCATCAGCAGATGAATGGATAAGAAAACTGTGGTACATATACACAATAGAATATTACTCAGCCATTAAAAAGAATACATTTGAATCAGTTCTAATGAGGTGGATGAAACTGGAGCCTATTATACAGAGTGACATGTCAGAAAGAAAAACACCAGTACAGTATACTAATGCATATATATTGAATTTAGGAAGATGGTAATGATGATCCTATATGTGAGACAGCAAAAGAGACACAGATGTAAAGAACAGTCTTTTAGACTCTGTGGGAGAAGGCAAGGGTGGGATGATTTGAGAGAATACCATTGAAATATGTGTATTATCATATGTGAAACAGATCTCCAGTCCAGGTTCGATGCATGAGACAAGGTGCTCAGGCCCAGTGCACTGGGATGACCCTGAGGGATGGGATGGGGAGGGAGAGGGGAGAGGGGTTCAGGATGAGGAACACATGCACACCCATGGCGGATTCATGTCAATGTATGGCAAAACCACACAATACTGTAAAGTAATTAGCCTCCAATTAAAAATATAGGGAGAATTATTACCTGTTTTAGTCAATTAATGGACATTGTATAGTTTAAATTCACTAAAAGTACTTAGGACATTTAAAAAACAATGCAGATAAAAAAAAAAAAAAGAGATCCAGCCAAGGAAATTAAGTGTCAGTGTGAGAAAAAGAAATGTTACATACAAAATTTTTTCATGAAGAAGGAAAAACTGGTCTTGTCCACATAATCAGAAGGCAATGTCTATGATTTTTTTTTAGCTGCTGTTTTCTCTTCTCCTCCTCTCAGGGGGACATTTTACCCCTTCTGGTGGCATATGCTTGCCCTAGGCATATGGTCTATGCTTGCCCTACAAAGGGGAGAAACTAGCAATGAGGTAATTTAGGCAGATGCCTTAAATATCTTGACATCAGTTTTACCACGTATTGAGAAAATATGAAAGATGTTTGAAAGGAAAAAAAATCAACATAACTTGAGAAAGATGATCTATGGAGTATTCTGAGTTTCAATAAATTATACAATGAAAATCCCAGTACTTTCCTTGTTATAGAATTATTTTTATAAAGTCTAATGAATAGTAATTTATTAATAGTAAATAATAGTAATAGTCAACATAAGAAAACTGTGTTCAAAATGTTAAAGAAAGATAGTAGAGATGGAAAGAGAAGTTTATGGGCTGACTAAACACGTAAAAGCTTCAGGTTTTGTTTTAGATGGTTAGTTTGTTTTAGTTTTTTCTTTTTTTTACTTTAACTTTTTATTTTGTATTGTGGTATAGCCAATTACAACGTTGTGATAATTTCAGGTGAACAGGAAAGGGACTCAGACATACATACATACATAACATGGAACCAGTAGTTTTAGTTTTTAATTCTAATTGGTAGCAGACTAGTTTGGTCATACTGAATCTTGAAGAAGGTCTTACATATGGTTCTATTCTTAGCCTGGAAAGTCAAGGAGAGGAATAAGTCAAAATGTCAAGAAAACCAAAGAAATCCTTTCATAATGTGATGCTGGTTTAGGTGGGAAAATGATAACCTGAGTTTGAGGGAGTGGTGAGAAATACCCACAGCAACGCCCAGATCAGTAATGATATAGCAGAAAATACACATCTGGAATGTGGGGTAGCAGTTAGGACAGGAATTTCTGATTTTAACATCACTAGCATAGAAGTAATATTTGAAGCAATGAGAATAAAACTCAAAATCAATTGAAATGTGGCATGATTCTCTTTTTATTAAGTTATTAAGGTGGAATGGGAGCGGAAAAATGCTACACAAGGGCAGAGACAGCAGGAAGAGCCATTGAGACAGTCCCTGCCTGTCCCAGCCGACCACAAGATACTGGCGGGTGTGAGCAGCCATATGTAGAACTTCAGGCAAATTATTCAGCTCTCTTATAACTGGGAATTAACTGATGCCTGAATTTACTGTGAGTATCAAATGAAATATACGTAATACTGCTTTACATTTTAAAACCTATTGTACAACCAAAGAGGCTTCCCAGGTGACACAATGGAAAGAATCTGCCTGCCAATGCAGGAGATACAGGACACATGGGTAGGATCCCTGGGTCAGGAAGATCCCCTGGAGGAGGAAATGCAACCCATTCCAGTATTCTTGCCTGGAAAATTCCACGGACAGAGGGGCCTGGCGGGGGGCCACAGTCCATGGGATCGCAAGCAGTCAGACACAACTGAGCTACGCAGCACATACAACCAAAATGTACATCAAATTTCAACTGCAGACTTAATGGAAGAATACCCCATTCTTACCACCCCTACATTCTCTGTTACAATTTTCTTTCTTCCCAGGAAAGCTCACAGACTTCCCACAGTGCTGCTGTGAAGGTCTGCACCTTCTCATCTCTGGTCTCAGCTCCCAGACACATCTCATATCTTGATTTCCTTCCCAAAAGTAACTTCCTCTCTTGAGTTCTACATTCTATTTTACCTACATTCCAACGGCTTCACTCTGCCCTCACCCAGACTCACATTTTTGTCTCCAGAAAAGATAAAGGTAAGTTCTGAGTGCAACTTAACCATGTTTTAATTTAATTATACCAGTATCTACTCTGCAATAACTATATTATGGATAAAGTTTCTAAGGATGGTGCCAGGTTCAAGAATCTGATCTTTCAGATTCTGAGTGAGTGAGTGTGTGTGTGTGTGTGTGTGTGTGTGTGTGTGTGTGTGTCATTTTTTGAATACTAATTCTCATTTTATACCTGGCCCTAAGTATTTCTCTCACAATGGATAAATGAACTTGAATGCCTTTTAGTTAATTTTTAGTGTCTCTTGGGCATTTTTATAACTTCCAGGAGAACTGGAAACATCCCATAAAATTCTTACTCTAATACAGCATGGTATCCAGGGAAACAGTGCCAGAAGCTTTGGAACCACCAAGAGCTGGATTCACAACCCAATCCAGCCCAGACCACTTATAAGCAACAAAAATCTGAGCGTATTACGTAACCTCTGGGGATTCGGTGAGCTATCATAGGCAGAGTGCTATTATCCAGTGCCTGGTGTAAAGTAGAAACTTAATAAATACCAGCTGAGCAAATGAATGTCAGCATCCTTCCCAATCATTCCATCAGAAAGCCCAACAGAGCACTGAAGACACTGAAATGTCCATTACACAGAGGGGGTCTTACAGAGGTCTGGTTTAGTAGTAGCTTAATAAACACTTGTCAATTTATTGATTGCAACAAGTGATTTCTAAAGGTTAACATATCATTTTTTAAAGATGCCATTATTATTTGTAATAAAGATATTTAATATAATTTTATAATTTAATTTCTTGAGCCATAGACTAGTTTAAGTATCTCATTCTAGCCAGGGATTTAATCTACTTTTTAATATCAGAAAGTATTTATGTCTTTAAAATAACAATGAAAAACTAACCTTTACATGGTTCCTATGCTATCACACTGAAGAGTCAACTTTTTTCCATGTGAATTTTCTACTGTCCCTTCTGGCTAACTAGTTAATTAGATAACTCTGTAAGACTAGGAACCTGATCCTTTTAATGTTAACTTTGATTGCTTTTCTTTATTTACTTGCCTGTTTCTCTCTCCCTTCTAACTCAGGTCTTTCAAAAGCTGACATGGAAAGTTTTCAGCCTGTCCCTTGAAGGGTAAATACTGCAACTTCTAGGGAATGCTACTGTAGATAAGCTTTGATTCAAAATTTCTGGCAAAAACTTTTTTCTTTAAAATTTTGTTTTCTTCCTTTTTTTTCTTTAATCTTTCTATCACCTAGAATGTATCTTACCCTTCGGTAAGTTTTTCAAATATAAAAAATCTTGCTAAATTAATCAATATGCCTGAAGAGCAGTAATCAGAAACATACTCAAGCTTCCAGCGGTTTTGTAGTAATCACCTAAGTATCTGGAGGGGATCTAACATTCCAGAAACTTCATTCCTTTTGTAGGTGTGTTAATCCTTGAGTCTTCAGATCAGATAACCAGTGATGCTGATATTTCCCAACCATGAAAGAAATCTTTCTATTTGAGTGTTATTGGATAGTTAATAAAGAACACAAAAGCAAAGTTTAACATTTCAGTACACGCTGGTAAGCTGGTAAGTCGCTTCAGTCGTGTCCGACTCTGTTCGACCTCATAGATGACAGCCCACGAGGCTCTGCCGTCCCTGGGATTCTCCAGGCAAGAACACTGGAGTAGGTTGCCATTTCCTTCTCCAATGCATGAAAGTGAAAAGTGAAAGTGACCAGGCTCCTCCGTCCATGGGATTTTCCAGGCAAGGGTACTGGAATGGGATGCCATCGCCTTCTCCATTCAGTACATGGTACCTATTAAAAAATTAATGAAGCCCCTACTATGAGATTCCATTGTGCTATTACTATCATTTGAAATTTTATTAGATTCCTAAAATCATATAGCCCTCAACAGACAATGGTTAACATAGTAGTTGAATTTCACTTTCCAAATCTTACTGAACATCAATTTCCAAATCTGTAAAATGGGGATAATTATTCAAGTCCATGGGTCTGCTGTACGGGTGAAATAGAAGCCTAGCACAAGCTCACACAGTACAGTACCTAGTGCCTAGTAGGTTCTCTTCCCTACTCCATTCTGTTTATACATATCTGTACAAAACCATACAGGATTAACTGAAATAGAGCTTTATAAAAGCAGTCAGTTTAATCTATATTTTTGTGCAGATACTGATGGTATAGGCATCATACAATTAGTAGCAGCACTATTCCCAATGGCCAAGACGTGGAAACAACATAAATGCCCATCAACAGATGAATGGATAGTGATGTGGTACATATATACAACGGGATACTATTCAACCATAAAAAGTACGAAATAATGCCATTTGCAGCAACCTGGATGCAACTAGAGAATATCATACTAAGTAAAGTTAAGTCAGAAAGACAAATGCCACATGATATCACTTATATGTGCAATCTAAACTATGACACAAATGAACCTATCTATGAAACAGAAACAGAATCAGGGACACAGAGAATAGACTCGTGTTTGCCAAGGGGGTGGCAAGGCTGGAGAGGGTTGCATTGTGAGTTTGACATTAGAAGATGCAAACTGGTACATACGGAATGGATAAACAACAAGGGGCTATACCATATAGCACAGGAGACTATATTCAATAGCCTGTGATAAACCATACAAGAAAGAATATGAAAAAGGCTGTGTGTGTGTGTGTGTATAACAGAGTCACTTTGCTATAGAGCAGTAAGTGACATAGCACTGTAAATCAACTATAATTTTGAAAAATTGGGTATAAGCTGGGAAAGTGAATAGCTGGTAATCTTAAAGAGGATTGTAATAAATATGACTATTCAGTTAAGAGTTTGTATGAGCGCTTCCTTGGTGGCTCAGTGGTACAGAATGCCAATGCAAGAGACAGAGATTTGATCCCTGATCTAGGAAGTTACCACATGCCACAGAGCAGCTAAGCCCGTGTGCCACAACTATTGAGCCTACGCTCTACACTCCAGGAGTCTCAACTACTGAAGCCCACACGCCCTAGAGCCTGTGCTCTGCAACAAAAGAAGCCACCACAACAAGAAGCCCGCTCACCACAACTAGAGTAGCCCCTGCTCGTTGCAACTAGGCAGAGTCTGCATGCAGCAACAAAGACCCAGTACAGCCCAAATTAAATAATTTTAAGAGTTTATACCAAGAGAGAAACTCTGATATACTGAGTAATCATCATCGGGATTTATCAACATCAAATGGGCACTCATTATTGCTTTAAAATCTTACTATACCCAAAAGTCTCAATCCTGTGCTTCCCAATTACTATTTTCTACCTTCTGTAACATAATCAAACTCAAACTTCTCTTCTTCACCCTTAGCTGATGAATTTCAAAGGCAAGTAAAAACCATCAGAAGGAAAACCTCTCATCTTCCTGGGAGTCAGTCTTGACCATCCTCTTCTGTCACAGGAAAGGAGCAAAGTCTTTCAAAATTCAGTATTTCAGCATGTGCCCTACATCTCCATCCCCTCCTTCATTCTTAGAGGACTCATTCCATTCATTATTCCTTTTCAATGTTATACTGGTTACATTTCCCTTTTACTGGATTAATTTTCAGAGCAGTCAACTTTGCTCTATTATCTTCCATCCAAGTCAACCCAAATCCAAACAAAAAATATTCTATCATCCCATTACAGCTACTTCCCTGTCTATCTACACCCTCTACCCAGTCAAACTTCATAAAGAAGGGACTATTTATATTGTCATCTTCTTTACCTCCTATTAACTGTTCAACATATTAAATCTGGATTCCACTTTCAACGTAAGATAAAAACTGCTCTGCAGCCCGTAACTAGTAACTTCTATATTCTGCATACAGAACACTGTTTCGTAACCAGCAACAACCAATGGAAACTTTTCAGTCTTTTATTTGACTTCTCAACAGCATTTGACAAAACTAACCACTCCCTGAGACACTGTCTTCACTGATTTCCCAGACCCCACACTCTTCCGGTTTTCTGTCTCCTTAGAGGTTCCTTCTCAATCTTCTTTGCCAGCTAGCCTCCTTTTCTACCCAGCCTCACTCTTTTTGTTTTTACTGTTCAATTATTTTATTACTTTGTTAAATTATGCTACGCTTTATTAAGGTATAACTGACACATATCTACCCAGCCTCTTAAGGCAGAAGGTATTTAGGGTGTGCTTCTGCACTCTCTTGGTGTACGTTCATGACTTGGCTTCAGAAAGTATTTACATATGGAATGATCACATATCTCTATTTACATTCCAAACCAAACTCTGAGCTCCAGACTCTTACATCTGCACACTTAACTCTTCCACTAGGATATTTTAAAGGCATCCAAATACATGTCCAAACCAATCTCTTGACCTTCCCCCCAAATCCATTTGAACTCTTCCCTCCTCGGGGGCTTTCCTCCATCTGAACACAACCCTCCACCTCTTTACCAGGCTAAAGCCTACTTATACCTAAAGGTTTCCTCTTTAGGTTTCCTACTTTGAAGTGGCCTTCTTAAACCCAAATTTTCCTTCAGAGCACATGTTATTATTTATAATTACTTACCTATTTGTGATCTTTTTGTTTAATTTTTACTTCTCTTGTTAGGTTAGAAGCACCTTATCAATTCCCTCACTTCTTCAAATCTGCTCACAGTTTATCTTCTCAGCAAGCAAGGCCTTTCCTGCCCTCCTATATAGAATTCAAACCCTGCACTCACATCCCCCTTACTTTGTTCCAGACCCACCCCCTTCCCAACACTTAATGTACTGCTAGTTTTCCATATAATCTGCTTGTTGTTATTGTTCAGTTGCTAAGTCATGTCCAACTCTTTGCAACCCCATGGACTGCAGCACATCAGGCTTCCCTGTTCTTCACTACCTCCCAGTTTGCTCACTGATACCATCCAACAATCTCATCCTCTGTCACCCTCTTCCTGCCCTCACTCTTTCCCAGCATTAGGGTCTTTTCCAATGAGTCAGCCCTTCCCATCAGGTGACCAGAGAATTGGAGCTTCAGCCTCAGTCCTTCCAATGAATATTCAGGTTGATTTCTTTTAGGATTGACTGGTTTGATCTCCTTGCTCTCCAAGGGACTCTCAAAAGTACTCCATAGCACCACAATTTGAAGGTATCAATTCTTCAGTGCCCAGCCTTCTTTATGATCCAACTCTCACATCTGTATATGACTACTGGGAAAAAACCTAGCTTTGACTATGTAGACCTTTGTTAGCAAAGTGAAGTCTCTGTCTTATAGTAACACTGTCTAGGGTTGTCACAGCTTTTCTTTCAGGAGCAAGTGTCTTTTAATTTCATGACTGCAGTCACCATCCGCAGTGATTTTGAAGTCCAAGAAAATAAAATGTGTCATTGTTTCCACTTTTCCCCCCATCTATTTGCCCTGAAGTGATGGAACAGGCTGCCATGATGTTAGTTTTCTGAATGCTGAGTATCAACCTAGCTTTTTCACTCTTTTCTTTCACTGGAGAGTGAGTGAGTGAGTGAAGTTGCTCAGTCGTGTCCGACTCTGCGACCCCATGGACTGTAGCCTACCAGGCTCCTCCCTCCATGGGATTCTCCGGGCAAAGAGCACTGGAGTGGGTTGCCATTTCCTTCTCCAGGGGATCTTCCTGACCCAGGGATCGAACCCGGGTCTCCTGCATTCCAGGCAGATGCTTTAACCTCTGAGCCACCAGGGAAGCCCACTGGAGAAGGGAATCGCAAACCATTCCAGTATTCTTGCTTCAAGAACCCAATGAACAGTGTGAAAAGGTAAAAAGATAAACTGCTTATTTATATTTGTTAAATTTTGTTTTTCTCCCTAGTCTAAAATGTAAGCTCCATAAAGATTTCTTGTCTCTTTTGTTCACAGATGTTTCACATGCCTAGCACGTGATAGGAATTCAAAAAATACCTATTGAATGAATGAGAGGCTGTGTCTGCTCTGCTCCATGCTATACTCCAAACTAATCAACTTATGTGGAATTAAAGTTCAGATAATATAAAATCTGAGATGAAAAATGGAGCATAACACCATAAATACAGTGGGATCTTGTATTTTCTGAATGAATGAATGCTGAATGAATGTCAAATGAAAAAGGTATATTTAATTTGGAATCTAGAAAGTGCCACACATAATCCCATCCTTTGTTCTCTTTCTTCATATTCTAAGAAGTTTTAAGACATAATAATGTGAAATGGAAGTTACAAGTGAGGACAGACATGTTCATCCTCTTCCCTGGCGTCAGGGGTGTCAGCTGAATGTCTAGCACCTTCCAGGTACTCAGCAGGAGCTGAATTAAGTAATTCGGGAATGAATAAGCAACCTACCAATAAATCTGTGCCATCAAAAGAAGGTAAGCACCAGAAGTAATGGAAGAAGCTGGAGACTTGGAATCATCAAGGCAGTGAACTCTATTCCTGGTTCTGCCAACTGACAATATCTGTTAAGAGAAGAGATGAAACTAGATAATCCACTTCCTCTAAAGCAGACTATCTACTAAAATGCAAGCTCCTTGGGAATTCCTTGGCAGTACAGAGTCAGATTATAAAGAAAGCTGAGTGCCAAAGGATTAATGCTTTCCGACTGTGGTGCTAGTGAACTCTTAAAAGTCTCTTGGACAGCAAGAAGATCAAACCAGTCAATCCCAAAGGAAATAAACCCTGAATATTCATTGGAAGGACTGATGCTGAAGCTGAAGCTCTAATACTTTGGCCACCTGATGCGAAGAACTGACTCACTGGAAAAGACCCTGATGCTGGGAAAGATTGAGGGCAGGAGAAGTGGCCTACAGAGAATGAGATGCTTGGATGGCATCATGGACACAATGGACATGAGTTTGAGCAAACTCAGGGAAATAGTGAAGGACAGGGAAGCCTAGCGTTCCACAGTCCATGGGGTCACAAAGAGTTGGAAATGACTTAGCAACTCAACAACAACAAAACCAGTGGTTAGGACTCTGTCCTTCCACTACAGGGAGCAAGGGAACAAGGATTCAGTAAGTTGTGAGGAACAAGAACCTGCAAGCAGCGACGGCATGGGAAGTAAGCACCTTGAGGCTAGGAACTTCGTCTCTCTTGTTCACTAGTGAGAAAACAAGGCCTACATCAATATGTGCGGCATACAGTAGTCCCTCAAGAATCTGTGGAACCATTTCTAAAAATTCCTTCTACTGCTAACATAAGGGGAAAAAATAACTTTGAGATATCTTAAATAAAATAAAGCGTTCTTCTTCTAGAGAAAACTATATACAGATCGTTAACATCTTAGAAATATCCTAGTGTGTGCTTTAAAAATGCAAATAAAGAATTTGTACTCCTGGTGAGTTGGTTACCAGTTTTACATTTTCACTATGACCACTTGGGTTCCTTAGTCTTATTTATATAAATAATCTTTTTTTTTTTTTTTAACTTAAAGGTGTTTTTGAAACATTTAGCTCTGGGTGTGTGAACACCGAACTCCTGAGGAACTGTGTACTTACATTGTACAACTTCCTACCGGTTTCAGTCTTGTTTGGCAGTCCTTCCCAGCCATTATGTAGTTTCCGAGACAGAGCGACCTCTTCCCATTTTCCAGCCCTTCCTTCCCCACCCATTCTCCGCCTTCACCCCCTCGAGCATTCTGAGCTTCCCCCCCACCCTACCCCCCGTCTGGCCCAATGCCGGGGGAGTCTGAGGCGACACTGGCGCAGCCCTCAGCAACCGCCACCCCCGGCAGCGTCCCGCAAGCTGCCTCCCCCGCCAGTTACTGGGGCCTGTCGACTTTCCAACCTGCGCTAGAAATGCGCTTTCCTATCTAAAGAAAACTCTTTTCCACACTAAGTTACCCGACCGCTCCAGGCGAGGGAATCTACGTGTTTACACTTGTTTTCTAGCTCCGGTGCAGCTGAGGGAATTGATTGGCTCCGTCGCACTCGCTACGCTCGGGGTCCCCGCACGCCCCGCCTGGGCCCCGCCCCCTCGCGCGGCCATCTGCTTCGCTGTCTGTCTCCCTGTCTCTCGCTCAGCACCTCTTTCCCTTCTACCACCTCCCTGCCCACCCTCTCGCCGGCTCCGCCCCTTCCCCCTCCCCCCGCCCTGGGCTCCGAATCGTCCCCGGCCGTTGTCAAGGAGACAAGCAGATACTAGGCAAATAGGCATTCGAGAAAGAAAAGGGGGGAAAGCTACACGGCAGCCTGGTAACAAAGGAGCAATAAAAGCAGCCCCCAAATGGAGGGCTAAGAACGCGTCTGGAAAAAATTCGACAGCTAGCTAGCAACACCCCAAGTTTAACCAGGAGGGGGATGCAGAAGAAAGGGGCACGATTCACGTTGGGGGTGGGTGGATATCAACGGTTTAAAAGAGCTATTGAGAATCGCCTGGATGGTGGTTTTTGAATCAACCAGTTTGCTTTTCGAGTTGGAACTCCGCTATTACAAGGGATTCGTATCCATCGCGGCAGCTGGGGTCCTGGGTCAGGCCAGCGGGCTCCCTTAAGGGTGATAACATGTTTGGCAAGATACACCTCGACGGAAACGCCTTAACGTCGGCTCTGGGGAGTATGACTTCGTGATGGAATAATGATGCATCTGAAGTAGTGGACAGTGAGAAGACTAAGCTTGTAAAGATCTGCAACTTGGTGACTTTCAAAGCAATACTTGAACAAAGAGTTATTGGCTTGAACCAACCGTCTTTTTCACTCTAGAGTGTGACCCATTTCCCTACAATGAGCAGAAAAATAAAACTGTTTGAGAATTCAGAGCCAGCACCAGGAGAAATGAACCATTCTTTCGACTGCTTCTCACCTCCATAAACGAAAGGTTATTCTTTTCAGGATCACTAAATGTAAACGAAAAAAGGTAGTCTGATTTGGACACGAGTGAAAACTTTGGGAGCAAAAATGTAGGTGGTAGGAGAATGCTTATAAGAGTATGTGTAAGTGTGTGTATCCTTGATTTTTGCCCCTACCTTCTCCCCCTCCATTATTTAAATCAGCGCGCTGTCTTTCACGCACAAATAGCGTCTGGTATTTCCGCGACAAGAGATGCAGTTGGAGATACCCTGGGTTTCCTTATAGAAGCTTTTTCTCTAACCCAAGTTAGGCTTGGAGCGTTCATGGATCTTGGTATTTCTCAATATGTAATTTCTCCTTAGAAATTGTAATAATCAATCCGGTTTTTCAGAATTTTATCGCTGCTGCCTCCTTCATTCTAGGATCCCACTCGCTTGCTTGCACATTCACACACGTTCAGAAAAAAGAGAGTCCATCTGATCCTGGCAGCAGACTGAAAAAGATTCATAGCGACGCGAATCGCATCCCGACTGTAAATATGGATTCGCACACTCTAGACTGTCTCATTTCACCATAGAGGAAAACCGTCATTTCATACAGTGATAAAATGCAAGCCTTTTCGATCTTTTGTTCATGATTCTCACTTTATAATGTTGTGTGTGTCGGGGGGGGGGGCGGTGGTAATCACTAATAAGGGATGGGGGAGGGGCGAGGGTTGACGAGCGCAGAGGCCAATCTCAAAATATTTTATTTCATGTCAATGTGTAGTAGAGAAGGGAGTGTGGCTTCGTCTGCTTGCTGGTTTTGCGTTTTCCACATCTGGCCTACAGACCTAATTCTAACTCGCAATCTCTTTTGATGAAATTCGATCTTCTTGGTTTAAATACCTTTCGATTTGGGGCGAATTCACATTTGCAACAGTTAGAAGAACAAACCCTGTGCAAGATCTGTGAAACCTATATAGAACAGACATAGAAAACATGCTGCACCCAAATCCCAACCATTGTCTAAAAAACTTGCGTACATACACACACATACACATAAACACACGGAAAGATGGGGGAGGGGAGGGAGTGGAAGGAGACAGACACGGTTATAGACCGACTAGAGCCAAAGCGAGTCAAGTTAACGCTTTCTCCGCCCTCATCCACAAGTACCCGCCCCCCCCCCCCGCGTTAATTAATTACAAACAAAGCAAGCCAATCCAGTACTGCATTATTATTTTCAAGCAGAAGGAGGCGAAAGGCAGGTATTTTTTAATTGATTTATTTATTTGAAGGACATTAATTCTCGGTCTGAGGCTGATTTTCAAACCGTTTGCAAAGCGCGGCTCCATTGTTCGCCGGGAGCGCAGGCCCCACCCCCTGCTTTGTGTGCGGCGCGCGGATTGGCCGGCGAGCGCGGGGGCCGCGTCAGCGCCCGCGAGCCCATTCATCTGTGCACTTGGGCGTTGGACCCCGCATCTTATTAGCAACCAGGGAGATTTCTCCATTTTCCTCTTGTCTACAGTGCGGCTACAAATCTGGGATTTTTTTATTACTTCTTTTTTTTAAAAAACTACACTTGGGCTCCTTTTTTTGTGCTCGACTTTTCCACCCTTTTCCCCTCCCTCCTGCGCTGCTGCTTTTTGATCTCTACGACTAAAATTTTTTTATCCGGCGTGTATTTAATCGGTTCTGTTCTGTCCTCTTCACCACCCCCACTCCCCCCTCCCTCCGGTGTGTGTGCTGCTGCCGCCGCTGCTGCTGCTGCCGCTGCTGCCGCCGCTTGCCCCGTCGTTACACCAACCCGAAGCTCTTTGTTCCCCCCTTGGATCTGTTGAGTTTCTTTGTTGAAGACCAGCATGGGTGCCCAGTTCTCCAAGACCGCCGCGAAGGGAGAAGCCACCGCGGAGAGGCCCGGGGAGGCGGCTGTGGCCTCGTCGCCTTCTAAAGCGAATGGGCAGGTAAATTCTACCTGTGGTTCTGGTCATTTATTTGGTGTCTTTCTCTAGTCCCGGCCCTTCCCCTTCCCTCCTTGGTCGTGCCCGAGGCGCATTCGGCGGAGAGAAGCGTGGCCAGATTCCAGTCTGAAAGTTGAATGGAAAGCGATAGCCAAATTGTCAATTTCTCATAGGTGGGGTCTCCTCTGACTCCCAAAGTAATGGTTCCCAGAGAATCCTGGCGAATTCTTGTGTAGACGGGAGGAAAGAAGTGATAAATCGTTTAAAATGGCGTGTTTGGAGCTTGGCAGAACCTGACTAGCTAGGTGCTACCCCCACCCCCACCCCCAGCCAGGTTGCATTTGTGCTTGGTGGGCACAAAGGTGTTTTGGTGGCTCTCTGTTGTCGAGACTGGGTCGCCTTCAGGATTTCTGGTGTGATTGTATGTGTGTGGGTAGAGAAGGGTGGGGGGAGCGCAGTAGGGATGGCGGTGAAGAAAGGCTGAGGAGGGAAGGAGAGCTGTCTTATTGTAAACCGAGGTGGCGTGACCTGGGTTATTGGAAAGGTTGCTGGGTGGCTGGAGGTGGGCAGGTTTCACTACCTTTCGATGGGCTTTTCTCACTGTTCTAAGTCTTTATTCGTAGTTGTCTGTGGAATTACACACCCATCTGACTTTTAAATGGTCTCCCTAGGGTGGGAAGACTGTGGGTCCTTGAAGAACCTGTCCAGATGGTCAACAGGAGGCAGTTCGTGTGTTTCAGTCGAGATTGTTGGTGTGCGTGGCGCCTGGACCACTGCGGGGGCTGCCCCGGCGCTGCCCGAATCCAGGCAGATGGCCACAGTTGGGTGGGCGCGAGAGGTCGGCCAAGGGTGGCTGCTTCAAACACCGGGCAATCACCACGCCTCTTTTCCTAGAGCAGAGACCGTGTTGCTTCGCCTGCCCTAACCTAATAGGAAAGGCAGGCTCTGCCAAGAGGCTTTGAACCCGTTAAAAATGCAAAATGAGCCGCCGGGGCGCGCCCGGGCTTCTCAGAATCACAGGCAAAGGTGGGCGTGGAAGCAGAGACAAGACCTCTGAAATAATGGTTTTCCCCCTGCCTTGTTGGTTTTATGCCGACCAGGATGCCACCTGAGCTTTGTTTGCGGACTCTGGGCTGCGCTATCCGGGCTCGGGGGCGCCTCGGCCAGCGGGCAGGGCCCGACCGGGTAGGGCGGGGTGGCCGGGCGGCCCCGCCCCTCCGCGCCTGCCTGCGCCAAGGTCAGCTGGTGGAGGCGCAGCGCCCCCTGCCGACCCCAGGTCTTGGGGCGTAGGGCCTTCGCGCGCGCAGTCCATGCGCTTCGGGCTGGAACGCTGGGATCCCCCCTGGGAGTTCTTGGTGTTTTGAAGAGGCCTTTGGAGTTTAGGGAGAAAAGGGGACGTGTAACCTAGGCACAGATCACTGGCTCTGGTACTGTGTCTGTGTCTCCTTCCAACGGGCGTTTGGTGTATCATTTATTATAGGACTCTTATCCTAAAGCCCATGAGGCGAAGGTTGGAATGGGTTACCCTTTGCTTTCCACGTTTCGGTCTCTGCCCTCTTAAGGCCTCGGAGTTTGTTGCGTGGTCAAGGCCCCCGCAGTGCCTTTAGGCACCCCAAACACCACTGCCCCAGGTCTTCGAGGAACTCTCGTCGGGGCATCCAACCCCGCCTCCCCATAAGGGAGAGGATCTGCAAAACCTGAGGGGCCCGGAGGGACGGTGGACCCTCCCGGTCCATAAGTGGGGGCGGGGATGACAGGCCCGGGCCCCCTCAGTGACCTCCCGCTTTCTCTGCCCCGCAGGAAAATGGCCACGTGAAGGTAAACGGCGATGCTTCTCCCGCGGCCGCCGAGCCCGGCGCCAAGGAGGAGCTGCAGGCCAACGGCAGCGCCCCGGCGGCCGACAAGGAGGAGCCCGCGGCCGCCGGGAGTGGGGCAGCGTCGCCTGCCGCGGCCGAGAAAGATGAGCCGGCCGCCGCTGCCCCCGACGCCGGGGCCAGCCCCGTGGAGAAGGAGGCCCCCGTGGAGGGCGAGGCCGCCGAGCCCGGCTCACCCACGGCCGCCGAGGGGGAGGCCGCCTCTGCCGCCTCCTCGACGTCTTCGCCGAAGGCTGAGGACGGGGCCACGCCCTCGCCCAGCAACGAGACCCCGAAAAAAAAAAAGAAGCGCTTTTCCTTCAAGAAGTCTTTCAAGCTGAGCGGCTTCTCCTTCAAGAAGAACAAGAAGGAGGCAGGAGAGGGCGGTGAGGCCGAAGGGGCCGCCGGCGCCTCCGCCGAAGGCGGCAAGGACGAGGCCTCGGGGGGCGCTGCTGCGGCCGCCGGCGAGGCGGGTGCGGCCCCCGGGGAGCCGACAGCGGCGCCAGGCGAGGAGGCGGCCGCGGGCGAGGAGGGGGCGGCGGGGGGCGACCCGCAGGAGGCCAAGCCCGAGGAGGCTGCCGTCGCGCCCGAGAAGCCGCCCGCCAGCGAGGAGGCTAAGGCCGTCGAGGAGCCCAGCAAGGCTGAAGAGAAGGCAGAAGAGGCCGGGGTCAGCGCGGCCGGCTGCGAGGCGCCCTCGGCCGCCGGGCCCGGCGTGCCCCCAGAGCAGGAGGCGGCCCCCGCTGAGGAGGCGGCGGCCGCCCCGGCGTCGTCAGCCTGCGCAGCCCCCTCACAGGAGGCCCAGCCCGAGTGCAGTCCAGAAGCGCCCCCAGCGGAGGCAGCCGAGTAAAAGGGCAAGATTTTTTGAGATAATCGAAGAACTTTTCTCCCCCCGTTTGTTTGTTGGAGTGGTGCCAGGTACTGGTTTTGGAGAACTTGTCTACAACCAGGGATTGATTTTAAAGATGTCTTTTTTTATTTTACTTTTTTTTAAACAACAAATTTTGTTTTTAACCCACTCCCCACAGATCCCATCTCAGATCATTCTGTTACCACCATTCCAACAGGTCGAGGAGAGCTTAAATACCTTCCTCTGCCTTGTTTCTCTTTTATTTTTATTTTTTGCATCAGTATTAATGTTTTTTGCATACTTTGCATCTTTATTCAAAATTGTAAACTTTCTTTGTCAATCTATGGACATGCCCATATATGAAGGAGATGGGTGGGTCAAAAAGGGATATCAGATGAAGTGATAGGGGCCACCATGGAGAAATTTAAGTGGTGCATAACATTGCCAAGATAATGTACCACTAGAAATGATGGTGTAAAGGCTTAGTCTTTTTTTTTTTTTTTTTAAGAAAAGTTATTACGATGTATTTTGTGAGGCAGGTTTACAACACTACAAGTCTTGACTAAGAAGGAAAGAGGAAAAAAAAAAAACACCGATACCCAGATTTTTAAAAAGATCATAGTCTTAGGAGTTCATTTAAACCATAGGAACTTTTCACTTATCTCATGTTAGCTGTACCAGTCAGTGATTAAGTAGAACTACAAGTTGTATAGGCTTTATTGTTTATTGCTGGTTTATGACCTTAATAAAGTGTAATTATGTATTACCAGCAGGGTGTTTTTAACTGTGACTATTGTATAAAAACAAATCTTGATATCCAGAAGCACATGAAGTTTGCAACTTTCCACCCTGCCCATTTTTGTAAAACTGCAGTCATCTTGGACCTTTTAAACACAAATTTTAAACTCAACCAAGCTGTGATAAGTGGAATGGTTACTGTTTATACTGTGGTATGTTTTTGATTACAGCAGACAATGCTTTCTTTTCCAGTCGTCTTTGAGAATAAGGAAAAAATCTTCAGATGCAATGGTTTTGTGTAGCATCTTGTCTATCATGTTTTGTAAATACTGGAGAAGCTTTGACCAATTTGACTTAGAGATGGAATGTAACTTTGCTTACAAAAATTGCTATTAAACTCCTGCTTAAGGTGTTCTAATTTTCTGTGAGCACACTAAAAGCGAAAAATAAATGTGAATAAAATGTACAAATTTGTTGTGTTTCTTTATGTTCTGATAAAATACTGAAACTTTGAGGTCCTGGTTTCATTTTGAAAAAGATCTTGCATGCCATCAAGAGTAAATTTTTCTTGTGGTTTTTAATCTGAAGTTTTTCAAACTCGTAAATTTATAATCAGTAGTATCAGATTACGTACAGGAATATCTTACAACATTCCATGTCAAATCTGTTAACATTTATCTGCATTTAGTTTTCTTTAAAAATTGGTTATTTTTATTGTAGTTATATATAGCATGTCAGGATGAATCATTTAATACAAAAGTGGTATGAACTGAAGACTATTTAAATGTCTTATGTGAAAATGTCATAAAATTACATTTTTTTTTGTCATGCGGATCCCAAAACAAATTTATACTGAGAATATATTCAATTCAAACTGGAGGTGGGTCATGAAAAGTGACCGAAAGTGTTTTAAAAACTGATGGTGTATTACCTGCCATTGTAATTGCTTAGTGCTTGGCTAATTTCCAAGTTATAGCTTAGAGTATGCATTATACTTTAGGAGAACAAGCTTAATGTAAAGAAGTAATGGTGATGAATGGACGATACTGTTGGTTTATGGGCCTTTGTACTTGCTTCAGTTCAATAGTTGCAAGCATTTTTTTTTTTTTTAATGAAAATAGTGTGTTAGTATCTTGTTATTCAAAGGAAAAGATAGAGAATAAAATTTCTTTGTATAGAAATAATTTACTAGTTAACTTTCTTTGCTCTTTACCACCCCATAACTGGATTTATTTTCTTCACTGAACCTTAAAAAACTGAATTTTAAGATAAATATGGCTATCAAATATTACTTCACTAAATGCAAAGAAAAGCATTTATGCATACCTGCTTTGCTGTTTTTGAGCAGTGTGCCTTGTAGGGTGAACCACGTTGGTAATAACTGAATGCCAGATCTTAAACTCATTAGAAAAATAACAAATTAGTTTCTGACATGTGCTTTTAATTGGAATAATGGATTATAAATAATAGTTCATGACCTCTTTACCAACACCCTCCCCACTAATAAAATCAAATAACACTTGGAAGAGTGTGTACTTTTAGTTGGGGTTCCTTGATCTTGGAGGACATTTAAAAGTTAAAAGTCAAATACGGTAACCAAAGGACTGCTTTATGGGGTCTTCTACCTTACCAACTTTTCCTCAAATACCTACTTGGACAAGTACAGCACTTGGTATGTGGTAGGACTCAGAAAAAAAAATGGATTTTAAAAAGTAACCCTGAGTAGTCAAAAATACTATGTAGCCAACTATATTGCTAGGTCTGGTTTTTTTTTTAACAGCTGGAGTTTATTAAGATGCTTACTTTGATTTTAATCATTGCCTAAAACACTTTGGGTGGTATCGATGAAGTGGTGGATTTTCCACCAAATGATTAAGTGAAATTTGACATATATCTTTTCATCCAAAGTTTTGTACATCACATTGTTTTCTAATGGAGAAATGTTAATATGGCTTTTTGTATTACTAAAATAGCTTTGAGATTAAGGAAAAATAAATAACTTCTTGTACAGTTCAGTATTGTCTATTAAATCTGTATTGGCAGTGTGTATAATGGCATTTGCTATGGTTATAAAATAATTCCTCTGGATTATAATAATTATTTGATCCAATTCCTATTGCTTGTAAAATAAAGTTTTAACAGTTGATATAATCAAGCTTGCTAAAATAGGATTTTTTACAGATTTAACTATAAAATGCAAGTTTTAGAGAAAAATTTTACATCTTCAGTGTTGATGGTAAGTATAACTTATTCAGTTTAAGGAATTTAGAAGGTATGCTTGACATCATACGTAGGATATAAAATTAAATCCATTGAAAGTGAGTTACAATGCTCACAAGTCAAAAACTTTAATGATAGAACTTAATGTATTTGAGAAACAATGTAATTTATTTACATTTCCCCCTCATGGATATAAACAATAAACTTTTGCAATTAAGGTTAAGGATTTGGAGGAAGGGTTCCTTTTTGCTTTTCTATATATCAGGTAGATCCAACTGGGAGGGGCATGTAGTTGAACATAGCCCAATTAGCTTTGAAAATTAAAAAATTGGTTAAGTAACAGGGCTATTAGCTTTTATCTTTCCTTTAATTATTCACTGTGCAAACTGAGCATTTTTCCCCCTGTCCACTTTCCAGCTATATGAAAGAGCTTAAACCATGGTATAGCAAACAGAAATTTTAAAATGCTTTCAGTCTGTAAATGTGCCGGTCCCTGTTGGGGATTCAAGTTCTAGCACTCCTTTAAATTACACCCAACAATGCTATTTTAAAAATGGAAAATAAATACTTCTAAAAGGTGTGAATGCTAACCATATTTTATGTTCCTAAAAAAGTGATAAATTCTTGATCTTCAAATACTATCTGTGGTTTTTCCTCTCAACTCATCAACATTTTTAAAAACAAACCAAAACACATATCCCACCATAGGATCTAGCAGCTGCGTGTACATAAAATAATCACTTTAAAATTTTTAGAAACCCTAATAATCTCAGTTCTAGTGTTTTGGTGAAATTAGAACATAAGACTTCTTAGTACTACTAGTAAGTGAGAAGTGAGAGTATATTTGTCAACTACTCTTATTCTCTCAGGGGAAAGATGAAAGGCAATAGGATTACTCATCACTTGGAATTTCAATAAATATAACATTTCAGTTGAATTTGTTAGCATTACAGATTGTCTTCCCAACAAATGGCAAGTGTCTCTTAGGTTTGAAATATGTGTTATGGACTGGATAAAGTGCTAGAATTCTGTCCCTGGGTAGATTAGTGGGGATGCAGAAAGAGAAGGGATTTGTGATGAATTATAAATTGGAAGTCTAAGAAAGACTCAAAGCAAGTCTTAATTCAGATGATACATACCTGCATTTGGGAAAGCACCAACCAATAAAATATAATTCTAGCCACAATGTCATTTTAAACTTTTTTAGTAACCATAATTTTAAATAAGAAACATTAACTTATTTTAATAATTACATATCCAAAATATTTGCACTTGTAATCAATAAAAAAATTACTTAGTTGACTTGTTTTTTCCTTAATAACCCTTTGAAATTCAGTGATTTAGACTGACATCTCAGTTTGGACCATTCATTCCAAGTGTACATAAAAATCACTTTATGGCCACATGTGGCTGCCATATTGGAGGGCTCATGTCTAGAGAATTAGGGTATGAGAGTCAATGATTAGAAATGTTTGGCTACAGACTATTTGCAAAGTGTAGCTTTGTAATTAATTGCATGAGCTTCAAGGGCTTAGCTTTTACATCAACACTGAAGTTTTTTCTAGATTTCAAACCATTTTAAGCAGTTAACATGGCTTCCCAGGTGGTATTCATGGTAAAGAACCTGCCTGCCAATGCAGGAGACATAAGAGATGTGGGTTTGATCCCTGGGTCAGGAAGATCCCCTGGAGGAGGAAATGGCAACCCACTCTGGTACACTTGCCTGGAGAATCCTACGGACAGAGGAGCCTGGCAGGCTGCAGTCCATAGGATTGCAGAGCCAGACACAACTGAAGTGACTTAGCTCACATGCACATGGCATTGATATTACAAATGAACATGGTGAGATTTTGAAAGGCCTTGTTATCAGCTGAATCATCCCTGCAAAATTCATGTTGAATATGACTTAGAATGTGACTTATTAGAGACAGAATCTTAAAGAGGTGATTAAGTTCAAATAAGGGTGTCAGGGTCATCCCTAATTTAATGTGACTGATGTCTTTATAAGAAGAAAAAAAATTGGACATGCAGAGAGATACCCAGAACACATGTGTTTAGAGAAAAAGAGCATGTGAGGACACAGGAAAAAAGTGGCCATTTGCAAAACAAGGAGATTTGCAGATCTCCTTCAGAAGACTCCAGACCTGTCAGCACCTTGATTTTGGACTTCTAGTCTCCAGAACTTGAGAAAATAAATGTCTACTGTTAAAGCCAACCCAGTCTACTATTTGTTATTGCAGCCCTAGCAAACTCCAGGGTAAGAATGGAAAGGCTGTCTGTCCTTAGGTCAGGATGTAAAGAATTCTACATGATTACTTTTTCTCTTCCTTCAAAGAAAGAGAGACTGGTTTCTAGCTTGAGGTTTTTATTATTAATATTACCCTAGAAAAAAGAAATGATAGTTTAAAAATTAGAAAAATAGATATCTCTATCTTAAATCTTTATTAATGAGTTGATAGGAAGTATCTCTTTTGACATTCTGGAGTGCGAAGTCAAGTGGGCCTTAAGAAGTACTGCTGTTAATAAAGCTAGTAGATGTGATGAAATTCCAGCAGAACTATTCAAATTCCTAAAGGATGATGCCATCAAGGTTTTACGTTCATTATGTCAGCAAATCTGGAAGACCCAGCAGTGGTCACAGGACTGGAAAAGGCCGACCTTCACCCCAATTCCCAAGAAGGGTAGTACCAAAGAATGTGCTAGCCATCGGACAATTGCACACATCTCCATGCTAGAAAAGTCATGCTTAAAATTTTCCATGCTAGGCTTCAGCATGACATGAATCAAGATGTCCAACCTGGGTTTAGAAAAGGAAGAGGAACTAGAGATCAAATTGCCAACATTCGCTGGATTATAGAGAAAGCAAGGGAATTTCTGAAAAACATCTATCTTTGTTTTATCGACTACGCTAAAGCCTTTGACTACGTGCATCATGACTCTTAGAGTGATGGGAATACCAGACCATCTTACCTGTCTCCTGAGAAACCTGTATGCAGGTCAAGGAACAACAGTTAGAACCCCGTATGGAACAACTGATTGGTTCAAGATCGAGAAAGGAGTATGACAGGGCTGTCTGCTGTCACCCTGTTTGTTTAACCTATATGCTGAGCACATCACGAGACATACCAGGCTGGACAAGTTTCAAGCTGGAATCAAGATAGGCGGGAAAAACATCAACAACCTTAGATATGCAGATGATCCCACTCTAATGGCAGAAAGCAAAGAAGTACTAAATAGCCTCTTGATGAGGGTGAAGGAGGAGAGTGAAAGAGCCAGCTTAAAACTAAATATTAAAAAAAACTAAGATCATGACATCCGGCCCCATTACTGCATGGCAAATAGAAGGGGAAAAGGTGGAAGCAGTGACAGATTTCCTCTTCTTGGGCTCCAAAATCACTGTGGATGGTGACTGCAGCCATGAAATCAGAAGATGATTGCCTCTTGGCAGGAAAGTGATGACAAATCTAGGCAGTGTGTTGAAAAACAGAGATGTTACTTTGCCGACAAAGGTCTGTATATTCAAGGCTATGGTCTTCCCAGCTGCCACGTACAGTTTTGAGAGCTGGACCATAAAGAAGGCAGAATGCCAAAGAATTGATGCCATCAAACCGTGGTGCTGGAAAGGACTCCTGAGTGTCCCTTGGACAGCAAGATCAAACCAGTCAATCTTAAGGGATATGAATCCTGAGTTCACTGGAAGGACTGATGCTGAAGTTGAAGCTCCAGTATTTTGGTCACCTGATGTGAACGGACGACTCATTGGAAAAGTCCTTGATTACGGGAAAGATTGAGGGCAGAAGGATAAGAGGGCGTCAGAGGATGTGCTGGCTGGACGGCATCACCAATGCAATGAACATGAACTTGGGCAAACTCTGGGAGATGGCAAGGGACAGGGAGGCCTGGCGTGCTGCAGTTCATGGGGTCGCAAAGAGTCAGACACTAATCGACTGAACAACAACAGGAACAATCTCTAAAACACAAATAGTTAAAAAAAAAGAAAAAGACATTGTCTAGGGACTTCCCTGGTGGTTCAGTTGTTGGGAATCATGCCAATGCAGGGGACATGGATTCAATCTCCAGTCTAGAAATATTCCACATGCCAGAACTAAGCCCATGGGCTACTGATACTGAACCCATGCTTTACAGCCTGTGAGCCATAACTACTGAGCCTGTGTTCTGCAACAAGAGAAGCCAACACAAGGAGAACCCTGTGCACAGCAGCAAGAGAACAGCACCCACTCGCCACAACTATAGGGAAAGCCTGTACACAGCAGCAAAGACCCCGTGCAGCCATAAATAAATAACTACAATTTTAAAATATTGTCACCCATAAATAAATAAAATTAAAAATATTGTCAGCCATAATAAAAAAATGTCTAAAAATACTATGTAATGTTATGTCTGAATTTATCCATCACTGTTTATTTTCCTTGCAATTTATTTGTGCAAGAAACTGAGTTGTTTGTCCTATAATTTCCACAGTGTGAATTTTGCCAACCCTACTTCTTGTTGTCATTTAACATATTCCTTCATCTTTTCTGTATTTTCTGTATTTCTTGTATTTTCTATAAATTGATCAATAGATCAAGAGGCTTGATCAGATTCAGGTTCAAAGGACTACGTCATAGGCAATGGTGTGTATGTCTATCAGAAGGCAACCTGACTTTTTGTGATTTTTGAAGTAATTTATCTTTGCTTAAATCCATTAACTAATTTAGAGTGATAAAATGGCATTATTCTTATTGAGTTTCCTTTTTATATGATTTGAGCAGCTAATTATATAAAAAGAAACTTTCCTTCGTCAACCATTTGGTTGTCCTGAGGCACATTTGTTTATGGAAAGGCAGAATAAGTGTTTGATTTCTTCCCTCTAATTACTGATTTTCAGAATAAAGCTTTGGTTCCCTAATATCCTCCAAAGATGACCAATGATAGTATTTTTTGTTTAGTATCATTATACATTCATAGAATTAAACTTATTTGATATAAACAATGTAAATGATGCTCCAATGGACTCATGGTAGATTATCTTTTAAAGTTATAGAACCAATAAATGAAATCAGTTTAAATTTTATTAAGATACTGGGGAATGTGCTTAAAAAATAAACATAACTCGATATTTACTTTACTCAAACTAAATGAATTTACATATTTAAGTGTTGGAACATCCCTTACTAAATTTTAGTTGAGGTGTCATGTCAAGAAGGCTTCTGTTTATACAATTTCAAAGAAACGGGAGACAGTGCAGTCTTTTTTTCTTTTACCCAATAATTACTGCTGAGTAATCAGTTTAAATGTCGTCAAAATCTATCAACTTAACACCTTACTCCACGTAGTAAGAACAATGTCTGGCATGAGGAGACTCAGCAGTCACTAGTGATAGAGACATACATGTTAGCACTCGATGAAGTGGTACACTAAATAGAACATATTGCCCAGTAGGCATCACTAATTTCCCTGGCAAAATACTAGAACTTCTGTGATGGAGTATGGGTCAATGATATTGCAATTTTTAAAGAAAAACTATACTCACTGTAGAGCCCAGAGGCTCTTATGGCAAGATTAATTGGTTGCTTTTATAAAGAAGTTTGAGAAAGTTGAATTTAAGTGACCATAAAGTAATATTCTCTTTTAAACAAACTACAGCCTAGAGCTACTTATTTTAGTGCTTTTTAGAAATTGGCAAGCACTGGACGAGGCAATAGATAATTTAAAATATATAACATTTTTATAGATTAGAGAACACAGTGAAACGATAAAGAAAAAAAGCATATGGACTTGGTCAGGTCATGTTATAAAATATTGATTTTTAACTAGAAAAATTAATTATCTTAACAATGTTATTTTCCTTCCATCTCTGGGACACTATATAGTTCTAGTATTGAAATACACTAGTACAAATAAATGTCTGATTTTCTTTTTATCGTATATGTCTCAATATTTTAAAAATGTAAACTATTGGTAGATATTTTGGAATGAGAATAAAAAATTTTTAATTAGAATTTTAAAAACTATATTGGTACATACCTTCTAAATTTAAAATTCCATTTGATCCAAAAATGAAATGTATGAGCACTCCAATGATGTATTTATTTAAAACAAACACGGAACTTCTCTGGTGGTCCAGTGGTTAAGGCTCAGCACTTCTTGTACAGGGGGTGTGAGTTTGAGCCCTGATTGGGGAACTTAAGATCCCACATACTGTACCATGTGGCCAAAAAAAAAGACATTAAAATAAACAAAAAATATACTAGCATTTGTTTTATTTTCAAGACTATAGTGAAAGTTGTTATTCATCTCTCTTGAGAAAATCTACATTTTTCAACATTCTTATATAGAACATAATGATTCTTCATGCTTATTAATGTTTAGTGGGCAAAGAACCAGTACAATTAATTTAAAAAATACAGTCACAGTAATAGAAAGTGAATAGTTCCTATGAAACATTTCTGCCATAAGTTAAAACACAGAATGAACATATGTAATGAGAAAATGAAGAGTTTTGATACTTTTCTGTTTAGATCAAGAAGACTCATTAAAACTAGCTGTTTGTAAAGCATGTGCTCTGTTACTTAGTCATGTCCAACTCTTTGCGGCCCCACAGACTGTAGCCCACCAGGGTCCTCTGTCCAGGCAAGAATATTGGAGTGGGTTGCCACATTCTACTCCAAAAAGCATGCTTCCTCATAAAGCATGCTTCCTCCCTAATTTCTTATTGACCTGTATACCAATTTTGTTATCAAAACTATATTTACAAGTTATATATATATAATTAATACAGAAATTTATGTATGTATACTAAATTAATATAGCAAGCATACAAATATTTTATAAATCTCTCTCTCTCTATATATATATATATAAAATCAGGCATAAATCTGAATGTGCTCACTACTATTAATATTAAAAATTTTTTTTTAAATTTCCCCTCTAGTTTTAATTTTTCACCTCTTTCATTTGCTACCTGAAGTCTTTGGAATATACTATCATATCTTCTGAATCCTTAAAATTATAGAGTAGAAAACAATGATGGAATGAGGTTTAAGATTTGGTTAAAGGAAGTTTTTTTTGGATCAGAAATTGATTTCTCTGAAAATTCTTTGTATGAGAATCTTTAATTTGGTTTCAACCACTGATTAGTCTTTTATAACAGGCAGGTATAATAACCATCATACAAATGTGGCCCACAATAAAGAAGAAATGGGCAGAATAAAGATTACTGACTTTTCTTACTTTTGTGTTCTTTAGGTCCTATTCTTCGTGGTCAATGTGGTCAAATTGTGTTATTTTATTTAGAAAATAAAGTTAATTTATTGATATTTTATATTAATTTGTTTAGTAAATAATGTTATTGTGTAAAAAAGTCTAAGAATGAAGCAGTATTAGGCACTTAGGTGCTGAAGTCACATGAAAACTTTTTACAGTATCAGGTATATTATTTTTCTGAGCCTCACTGTTTGTTCTTGTGTGTAAAATTGAGAATAAAAAGAATGTCAGTTAGTAGGAAGGAATGCATCAACTCTAATGTCTGGCATTTAGGAGGCATTCATCAGTGTTCACTGTTATTATATATCTGAATTTTTGGTTTAATATTGAATACCTCAGATGCACTCTGCTGGTGCACTGCAACTCTTTGCAACATGTTTTAGGATGTCCAAGATAAAGATATTAAAACAAAAGGAGAGTTTTCTACTTAAGTATTTATCTCATACTTCATTTCTTATTTTAGTAAACATTTGTTAAACACCTACTGTGGTCTAGTGAAAGGACTGGGATCTGGGAACATATGAGTGAATATACCGCATGCTTCAAATCTGTTCTGGTGGGAAAGTCACTCATCTTAAAAACAATACCAACACTACTACTACCAATCCATAATATGATTTCTCCTAAGTCAAACATTCAATGACCTTATAGTCTTAATCACATAGACATTAAAACAAATTGAATATTATTTAAAAAACTATTTGATATATCTTTTAAGTTTATATGTTGTCTATGTTTATATTTTTAATTTTACTAAATAAAAGCATTTGTCACTCACTTGTGTCTGACTCTTTGTGACCCCATGAACTATAGCCCACCAGACTCCTCTGTATGGGGAATTCTCCAGACAAGAATGTTGGAGTGGGTTGCCATTTCCTTCTCCAGGGGATCTTCCCGACCCAGTGATTGAAGCCAGGTCTCCCGCGCTGCAGGCAGACTCTACCAACTGAGTCACCAGGGAAACCTCAAACATAAAATATAGAAGATGCATGTTCATTTATCTATTATCAGATCATAAACCACCTGAAAACTCAGTGGTATATAGCAACAATAATCTAAATTTTTTCTTTTCCAATAGCTTTTTTGCTATATAATGGATAAATAATAAACCATCTATTTTTAAAGAGCAAAATTTTATATACACAAATATATACACACCTGTGAAACTCTTACTATGTCCATGATGCCTATGATTCTGTGGGTCAGGGATTAGAGCCAGCACAGCAGGGACAGCTTGAGAGTCTGATACATGACGTTTGTGGCCACAGCTGGGGTTGCTTGAATAGCTGGGAGCTGCTGGGATGGCTAGACTGAGGCCATATGTCTGGGATCTTCATTTTTTTCTTGGCATGTTTGCTGGGATTAGGAGGCCTAACATGGCTCCTTGACTACTGGTCTTGGTGCCCAGGTTGGGATGGCTGGGCCAGCAAAGACTTAGCATGTAGTCTTCACCCATGGCTGTGTCAGTATAGTCAGGCTTCACGCACAGCAGCTAACTCCTCCCTGAGGTGAAGATTCAAGATACCCTCCAAGAGACAGGGTGTAAAAGCGGCCAGTCTTTTACAGCCTTGTCTCAGAAACTGGCACAACTCATTTCTGCTATTCTGTTTCGGTTAAAAGAGTCACAGAGTGTATCCCGACTCTAGGAAAGAAGGACATGGACACAACTTCTTAGTGGGAGGAGTGTCAAAGCAATTTTAGCCATCTTAAAGCACTAAATACCTGTTACAGATGCGATATTCCTGAGTAAAAGATGACTCCAAACTGAGGTCATGAACAATTTCTTGTGGATGGTAAGAGCAGTGGTAGGGGAAGAAGGTGGAAGTAATGTCAGAATTTCCATCAACTCCTCAGTTTTCACTGCTCTTTATTAAGCAGTGTCCTTCAAAGAACCTGGAGTTATGCCTTGATATATTATAAATGGATATAAACACAAAAGTCATATAGTAAGCACCATTACTGTATATTATAGAAAATTATACCATTTAATGATATATTTTAGCCACATTAATTAATGATATAATTAGCCACATTTAATTAGTTATAACCCAGGTTCAGTCCCTGGGTGGGGACGATCCTCTGGAGGAGGGAATGTCAGTCCACTCCAGTATTCTTGCCTGGAGACTTCCACAGACAGAGAAGCCTGGTGGGCTACAGTCCATGGGGTCACAGAGTCAGACACAACTGAGTGACTAACATTTTCCCCACTTTTATTGATATATTAGCCACATCAATGATCAAGATTCCAAAATCAGCAGGACATAATTCAGTAACACCATCTGAAATAGATACATCAGATTCTATTAGGTTGGTGCAAATGTAATTGTGATTTCAGAACGTGAGTTTTAAATCATTATAACTAGGCTCAAACACGTCTTTATTAATCAAAATAGGAACCATTATAATCAACACATTTTTTTGCCCATGAGAAATGGGTTGGTTTATTCTTGTAGTGTAAAATTCTGTACTTCGGGATTCCACAAACTCTAAACATTTTCTGCCTCCTGCCGGTTGTGGAAGCATTTTCCTTGCAAAAAGTTACTGAGATCCTTGAAGAATTTTTTGATGCAAGTTTGGTTTTGGGAAGTGCTTTGAGGCTTCTTCTCTGTCTAACCACTGAGCTGGTTGTTGGTGGTTGAATATAAAATCCACTTTTCATTGTATGTCATAAAACAATCAAGAAATGGTTTGTTGCTATTGCATAGAATAAGAGAAAATGACACTTCAAAATGATGATTTTTAAAATTTTTGTCAGCTCATGATGCACCCACTTATCGAGCTTTTTCACCTTTCCACTTTGCTTCAAATGCTGAATAACCATAGAATGGTTGAGGTTGAGTTCTTCGGCAATTTCTCATGTAGTTCTAAGAGGATCAGCTTCAATGAGCCTCTCAGTTGATCGTTGTCAGCTTCCTATGGTCAGCTACTATGCTTCTCATCTTCAAGGCTCTCATCTCCTTTGCAAAACTTCTTAAACCATTACTGCATTGTACATTCATTAGCAGTTCCTGGGCCAAATGTGTTGTTGATGTTGCGAGTTGTCTCCACTGCTTTATGACCCATTTTGAACTCAAATAAGAAAATTGCTTGAATTTGCTTTTTGTCTAATATTATTTCCCTAGACTAAAATAAATATAAAATACACAGCAAGTAATAAGTCATTAGCAAAAAAAAAAAATAGAGAAATGCACATTAAAATATATTTAAGAATGTATTCCAATATCAAACGTCAAAGTTCACCAAAACCACAATTATTTTTGCAGCCTAACATTTGTTATTTTCCTAGGGCATTACCCTATTGGGAATCTACTAAACTTCATAAGAATTCCACTTTTTTTTTCACTTGGCTCAGACAGAGGTGGAGGGTGAGGGGTGGGGAGTATTGAAGCTTGACAAACGGATCTGTTGTATTTTAACAAACTTTACTGGAAATAATTTCAAATAGGCAACTTCATAGTTTCTGAATAAATTATTGTTGTTTAGTCACTAAATCATGTCTGACCCTTCAGGACCCCATGGACTGCAGCCCACCGCCCAGGCTCCTCTGTCCATGGGATTTCTCAAGCAAGAAAACTTCACTGGGTTGTCATTTCCTTCTCCAGGTTGATTTTCCAGACCCAAGGATGGAATCCATGTCTCCTGCACTCAGGGAGTCTCCTGCATTGCAGGCAGATTCTTTATCACTGAGCCACCTGGGAAGCCCTTCTGAATGAATACAATCTGCTATAAGGATAGCCATGTCATCAAGTCATCAAAGATAAAGATATATCTTTATTACATGTTCAACCACTATGTGAAGTATGTACAACTAACACAAAAAGCAGCAAAAATAATAATAATAAAGTAAACCTCTAAGGAGAATGTTTTTATTGTAGTCTTTTGAGAAACACAAGGAAAAGACAGTATATAACACAGTTTACCCATGGAAGAGAGGTACTTGATTCATTTAAGGGGAATTAAGTAAATGCATTCATCATTATTTGGCCATACTTGGAAAGAAAGAACTACTCTTGTTATCTTTTTGGGTTCCCCTCAACCACAGCTCATCACAGTGATATCGTGTGGTTTCTCAAATTTCTCATTATATCTTCATTCCTAAAACATTTCCTCTTCTGACCAAAACACACAGGAATGAAAATAAAGAAGAAAGAATATTTTTGAATGCACATGTGCTTGCATACATTATCATATCAGAGCAATTACAAGGAACCATTAAAAATGTTAATCACTTGGAAGTCTAGAGTGGAGACCAGGTGGTAAAAAGTTTTGATAATTAGGTAAATTTGAAGGTGATTTCCAGACTTCTATTAGAGGTCTGTATCTGGACTTCCCTGGTGGTGCAGTGGATAAGAATCCACCTGCCAATTCATGGGACACAGGTTCAGTACGTGATCTGGGAAGATCCCACACGCTACCGAGCAACTAAGCCCGTGCACCACAATTACTGAGCCCTTGCTTTACAGCCTATGAGCCACAACTATTGAGCCCATGTACCTAGAGCCTGTGCTCTGCAACAAAAGAAGCCTCGGCAATGAGCAGCCCATGCACCACAACTAGAGAGTAGCCCCTGCTCGCCACAACTAGAGACAACCCGTGCAAAGCAATGAAGACCTAGTGCTGCCAAAAATACATAAATCTAAATAAATATTTTTTTAAAAAGAGGTCTGTGTGCAAGGTAATAAGACTTTGGCATTTCAGGCATTGAGTTAATAATCAGCATTAAGAGAAAGAGCAGTTATACCTAATAGATAGGAAATACAGTCAGCCCTCCTGTATCTGTGGGTTTCATATCCTCAGATTCAACCAACCACAGAGAGAAAATACTCAGAAAAAAATTCCAGGAAGTTACAAAAAGCAAAACTCGAATTGGCCTTATAGTCAACTATTTACATAGTGTTTACATTACGTAAGTAACATAGAGATAAGTATATGGGAGGATGTGAGTAAGTTATAGGCCAATATTGTGCCATTTTATATAAGGGACTTAAGGATCTGAGGGATTTTGGTTTCTTCAGTGGTCCTGGAACCTATCACAAAGGACATGGAGCAACACTGTATATCCAGATAAAAATGAGACTGAAGTATTCCTACATCACTGAGACTTGAGTCCTAGAGTTTCCAATGTGCTTGTTAACAGTCTTATGGACTCTACGGGAGAGGGAGAGGGTGGGAAGATTTGGGAGAATGGCATTGAAACATGTAAAATATCATGTATGAAACGAGTTGCCAGTCCAGGTTCGATGCATGATACTGGATGCTTGGGGCTAGTGCACTGGGACGACCCAGAGGGATGGTATTGGGAGGGAGAAGGGAGGAGGGTTCAGGATGGGGAACACATGTATACCTGTGGCGGATTCATTTTGATATTTGGCAAAACTAATACAACTATGTAAAGTTTAAAAATAAAATAAAAATTAAAAAAAAAACAAAAAAACACAGCATCCAGGTACGTCCTTGGCAGTCCAGTGGTTAAGACTTGACTTTCCAATGCAGGGCGTGCAGGCACAATCCTTTGTTGGGGAGCTAAGACGCCACATGCCTCAGGGCCATAAACAACAGAAGCAATATTGTAACAAATTCAATAAATTCTTTAAAAAAAAATGCATTGTTTAAAATAATTTTCTTTTAAGTAGCATATTTGTTCTCTCTCAACAAACTCTGCCCAGATAATGTCAACAAGAGTGGTTTTATCTGTGGAACTAGGGCTGGATGAAAATTTCTTTCATATGGTTATCAGTACTTACCAACAGTCTCTTATAGATGAGCCATTGTGCTAGGCATTTAGGACATGTCCATAAAGAGTCAAGGTTCTTGCCCTTGAGGAAATCAAGAGGTATAAGGAAGACTTGTAAATAGATTAGGAAATACAACAGAAAGCCAACTGGAAAACAAATTTAGATTCATGCTTTAGAAAAGATTTAAATGAAATAAACAATTAAAACGAAAATATGAAGAGGAATCCAAGGTACAATTTCAAACTCTTAGAATGGGAAAGACCCCATTCTGATGATTTGACCCATAAAAACAAAAAGCTATACATAGCAAGAGGTACTCTAAGCAAAGTCAAAAGAAAGGGGACAAATTGGGGAGAAAATATTTACAGCTTATATTATAAATAAAGGATTAAATTCCCTGAAGAGTTTTTATAAATTAAAAAAAATCCTAATATAATCTGAGCAAAGGACATGGACCTTTCACTTAACAGAAAATATAATGGCTCTGAAATATATTAAAATATATTCAACTTCACTTAGAACTACAAATTAAAATGATATCATTTCCTATCTATTAGATTAGCAAAAATCAAAAAATCTGATAACACAGTGTTATTGAGAGTTATGGGAGAATTTTCAAGTATTATTGCTACCGAGTCCAAGCTTGTACTACTTGCTGCATGACAGGCTAATCAATCGAGAGACAGGTTGCTGGAGCAAGGAATAATGACTTTATTTAGAAGCCAGTAGACTGAGAAGATGGTAGACAAGAATTCCAAAGAACTTTCTTCCCAGAGTTAGAGTTCAGGCTTCTTTTACACTAAAAGTGAAAGTTTTAGTTGCTCAGTCATGTCCAACTGTTTGCCACCCCATGGACTGTAGCCCACTAATCTGCTCTGTCCACAGAATTCTCCAGGCAAGAATACTGGAGTGGTTTGCCATTCCCTTCTCCAGGGGATCTTCCCAACCCAAGGATCAATCCTGGGTCTCCCACACTGTAGGCAGATTCTTTACCATCTGAGCCAAAGGGAGTAGGCAAAGTCCTGGTTCTGGTCAGACTCTGGAGGGGATACGCTAGTTTCATCTTTACAACAGCCAGTCCCAGGTGAGCCTGGTCAGGATATTTGTTGTGAGCTACACAAAGGCATTTTAGCTTAATGTTCATTATTAGAGGGGCAGGTTTCCCAAAGAAGGGTCACCATGTATGTATAATTTGAGCTTAACGGCAGCATCCCCTTAGTGATTAACTTGTAACAGAATACAAAGTTTCTTTACTATTACATTTTTGATAGTAGTGTAAGTCAGCAAAATCTCTGATAACAATTTATAATATCCATCAAAACTATAGACACATACTTCCTTGTATCCAGAAATTCTACTTCTAGAAATTCATCCCACAATTATATCCATACATGTAAAATGACACATATACATTATTATTAATTGTAGCATTGTTTGTAGTAGCAAAAAGGTAACAAGAGTAGAAACAACCTGAATGTCCATCAATAAAAGTTGAGTAAAGTAGGGGTATATATATATGATGGAATACTTGGCTTTGGGGTTATTTATTGCTATTCACAAACCACCCTAAAACATAGTGGCTTAAAACAATAATAATTATTGATTTCTTCTCAAAATTCGACGGGTGACTATGCTTAGCTGGGGAAGTTCTGTTCTATGTGATATGAGCTGGGGTTGCGGTCATCTGGAGACTCAATGAGGCTGTATTGTCCAAAATGGCTCATTCAGATGGCTGGCAGTTGGTGCTGGTTGTTGGGCTGAAAGTAAGCTGAGACTGTTGATCATAGTGTATTAGCATTAGCTCTTCTCCATGTGTCCTCTCCTTATGGCTTGGGCTTCTTCCAGCAAGATGGCTCACTTCCAAGAGGGAGTGTGGCCAGAGCATAAAGCTGTAGCTCTCTTTAAGGGTCAGCCTTAGAAATAATCACTTCTAACTCATTCTATTGACAAAATGAGTGATAAGGCCAGGCCAGATTCAAAGCAAGGGAAATAGACTCTTTCTCTTAAGTAAAAGTATGGCAAAGAACTTGTGGCCATCTTTAATCTACCAAAAAGAAAAAAAGTAATACTTTATATACTGATCTGATAATTTCCGGTATGCACTGTTAATTAATGGGTATATAACTGTGTATATAATATGATAGTACTGTCAATACAAAAAGTGTGGATGAGAAGAATACTTAATTGTTTACATGCACCCAGGAGCGTCTTTAGAGAATACACAAGAAACTGGGTAGCTAGACCCAGAGGAAGAATGTTCAGTGATTTCTCTTTTTACCTTTTGAATGTTTCATAATATGAAGGTAGTATTTATTTTAAAATGTTAAACTATAAAAATGATAACATAGTAATTATTACAGGCTACATTTCCTAAAGATACGTGATGAAACAATCAATAGTCAATTCGGAAAGAAATGGAAAATTTTACTTAAGCCAACCTGAGGATTATAACCCAGAAAACAGTCTTTCTGATAGCTCAAAGGACTATTCCAAAAAGGTAAGGGGAGAGGCCAGTATGTTCGTGATTTTAGAGAAGGGGCACATGTACGTAATCAATCACACATCTTGCTCCTTGTGAGGAATAGGTATCTTAGTTAATAACTTTAGAGTTTTTCTACATACAGGAAGATGCAAGACACTGAGTTCACAAAGTTTTCTCCTGAAAACCTCTGACTATCTGAGGGCCAGTTCTGTCAGTTTTCCCAGAGCACAACGTGCTCAGATCTTCACCCTGAATTCATTTCCGGGTGTATTATATGTCAGCATCTGTAGTGGATAATGACTTGATTCTTATAGAACTTGATAGTGGGCAAAATTCTTATAATCCCCCCTTTTCAGCCTTAACTTAAATGAGGATTTGGGAGGCATTTCATGACCAACTTGTCCCATGTTGCTCATTCCCAGGTCAGCTAAGGGGTTCACTGACAGGTAATGTGCTATTACTGAACTAAGTCTTGTTAACAGTAGCCAAAAGCCTTTGGACTATTTGTCTTAACTTATTATGTCTGTTATGGTTCAGGAAATGTTTCTCTTTTGTTGCTTCTTCCCATATCTCAAGTTTTACTAACACAGCCATTGATCTCATAAAATTATACATTTGGTCAATCATTTCAAGTCATCTAATCATCATTAATTTTATCAGCAGCTCAGTCACACATCTGGTAGTACAAGAAACAATAATTTCATAAATAAGCAGAATATAAGTAATATAGCAAGTAACATTAATCAGGATATAAGTAATAGGTTAAGCTAAGAACTTCTGTTAGGTAAGGCCTAATATCTCCCCAGGTCATCTGACCTAGTCTGTTCTCTAGCAGTTGCTATCTTTAAGCAAAATAATATTTTGGCATTGTACATAAAATTCACCGAAAGTATCTACATGCACGGGCTTCCCAGGTGATACTAGTGGTAAAGAACCCACCTGCCAATGCAGGAGATATGAGACGTGGGTCTGATCCCTGGGTCAGGAATACCTCCTGGAGGAGGGCATGGCAACCATTCCAGTATTCTTGCCTGGAGAATCCCATGGACAGAGGAGCCTGGTGGGCCGCAATCTATGGGGTGGCAAAGAGTAGGACACGACTGAAATGACTTAGCATACACGCATGCATGTGCATACACAAGGCAAGTAGTAGGTCATTATGACCCTTTATAGGACTGAGAAAAGAAGGTCACCTTTTAAGGAGTGGCAGGGCTGGCACCAGGAGGAGAAAGTTTGATCTTCATGGTTGAGCAAGCATCTCTGCCATTGGACAGATCCAGGTTATGCATAATACAGATGCCCGATGGCAACCCAGTCCAGTATTCTTGCCTGAAGAATCCCATGGACAGAGGAGCCTGGTTGGATACAGTCCATGGGGTCACAAAGAGTCAGACACTACTGAGTGACTGAGATGATGCATCCTAGAAGGGAGGAAGGAGGTCCAAAGGGCCAGATGTTTCAACTTTTCCTGTCTTGCCTTAAAATATGAATTGTTATCTCATTAGGTATATTTAATAGACAGTAGGAAATTTAAGATATATTCCTAAAAATCCATCATTTTTATAGGATTTATATTCATAACATTATTGGAGCTCAGAAAACAGAACTGACAATTTGTACTGAGAGAGAATGATTCAGAGTAGCTTTTATGCTAGGGCTTGAAGGGTGAAAAGCCTGAAAATATTGGTAAATTATAGTGAGAAGAAATCGAGATGGGTCAATCCTATGGTTTCTGTTTTTTATGTGAAAGAGGAGGCAAGGTCATCCCTTGAATATGAGTTTTTCAGGATAAGAGGGAAGGCTTAGAGAGAATGAAAAAGTTTGGCAGCATTTCTATAGGAAATGAGTAAGAGAAGCAAGAACAAGAAGATGAGCCAGGTCAAAAAATATCTGCGCTTGCAATCCTGCCATCAACAGCAATGAGATTTTTCTCCACTGACTCAGATACAGAGAAAACAAATAATGAACTGATCCACAGTTGACAATGGACAGGACAGGTATGGGAGAAAGTTAAAAGAATGTGGAAGGACCCTAGTATGAGGGGTATAAAAGTGATGGGCCCTGCAATCCTAGACAGGAATTCAGTAGAAATGGGAGACAATGAGAAATGAGCAGATGGAGAGGACCCAGAATGGGAATAAGGGCAGGGAAGTTAGACAAGGAGAAGACAACTTGATTCTTGGTTTGAAGTCAAAGATTTCAAACACAGGATGATTCTGGGTGCAGATACAATCCAAGGAATGACTGACTGGGGTTCGGCTTCTAGTGTTGGTTATTAGAAATGTATTACCGAGGTTTTATTTGACTGATAAGTGTAAATTGGGTAAGTCCACTCATAACACTCAGGCATGGGTCAAATGACTGTATTTTTTATATTCAACTCTAAACACATGGTTTAACAACAGCTCCTACTTTTTGGCGACTTGTTAGTATATTTACATGAAAAGACAGCATAATATACTACCTACATAGTATTCTAGCACCATGTAAGAAAACCTGGGAATCATAATTTATGTAGACACTACAGATATAACTTTTAAAGTTGACAAATGATGATGGAAGAAAGCTAAGCACTTTCAAACATGTTTAAAATGCAAAATTTTGAGTTAAACTGTAAAAACTTCTTGAGAGAAGAGACCCTTTTATTAACTCAGTGTACTCTGATACTCCTTTTGAAACCTTGCTCCCCTCAAGCTCTACCAATGTGTAGAACTATATGGGTCAGTAGTAAGAGATAAATAGTACTTCTTGTTTAAGTTACTGGTTGGTAATTTTATTTGTATCTTTTGGGGAAATGGATCCCAGCTACAATAATACCCACTACTCTCCCCACACCCCAGAAAGATGGGTGTATTCTTTCTTGTTCTATGTCTAAAGAACAAGGCTACTTCCCTGATCAAATTCCAAATTTCTTAGGAAAACAGAAGCTGCAACTAAACCACACCAGTAACTTCCACTCACATGTCAGTTTAAAAACAAGTTGGGAAAGGTCAGCCTATTCAACTTCCTTCTATTGTTGAGTTCACCCAGTTCCTGATTATATTACAGTGTGGTGGTGATTTTTAGAGGCGATTCCTTTATCTGTTTCAGCTTTCTAAGCAACATAAATTAGCCAGGAGAGTTCTTTTCATCCTGAATCCTATATGTCTTGGGAAAAGATTGTCTGTGATAAAAGCCATGATCTCCAGTGGCCTTTGCAAGAAAGTCTGTGACACTTAAGTGGAAACACATTCAAGAATGGGGCCTAGGAAAGCTCACCAGTGACACAAAGAGGCCACTGGTGTGCAGTGACTTTCAATTCAAAGAGCAAAGACACTCCTGGGCAGTTTAAACACTAACAGTTAGACTTACTGAAAATAGGGTTTTAGCTTGCAAACTATGGCTCCCGTTTGTTTAGGCTTTTATCATTTTGAAGTCATTAGCTTTGCCCCAATTATCTGAAAATATACATTTGTCCCATGTAATGGTTGAATAAGAATGACGTATAGAAAATTGTTTCTGAGGAAGTTTTTTAGCCTATCGTATGAAAAATTCAGAATACTATATTTTGTTTATATTGTAATTTTATCGACTTTCTTTTTTACTTTTCGACTACCAATTCTAGTCTGTTTTCTATGCAATCTCTATATTTTAGTTCCCTTAAAAATTCTGCACGGACAATATCTCAGAGTTAAAGTGAAATTCAATGTATTCAACACGAAAAAGGAATATCAAAGGCATCATCTGCAAAACAGACAATCAAAAAAAAAAAAAAAACAGGTGGAAGAAGTCTGGGAGGAGCCAGCGCCAGGCTAGGCACGCTTAGAGCATCATTTTTTTCACTGATGAGTGTGTACTGTTAGCAAGCTTGTAATAACACTATAATAAACCTGTAATAACATTGCTTACCAGAAGTGTTCCGAAGGCAATAAGTTACATGCATCATCAGTGTTTAGAAATTTGGCTACCAAATAAGTAAGCTCAAAGCGGGGATGGGGAGTGGGGACTGGTGGTTAAGAGTAAGGTTCTGCTCTGCTGAATTCTAATGATGTGACCTTGGGTAACCTACTTAGCCTCTTCAGGTTTTTCACCTATAAAATAACAATAATGGAATTACCTCTTAGGGTTGTTGTGAGGATTAAATGAGGTAATAACATATGTAATAGAACAATATCACAAACAGTGCCTGGTACGGAGCAAGCACTGAGATATCATGGGGAATTCTCTACTCAGTTTTTAAGTTAGGTTTGGTTTCCAAGGAGAGTCCTTAAAATGGTGAAAGTTTTTTTTTTTTTTTAATATCCTTTTCTAGAGGTGAAAAAAATAAGACCAAAGAATCTTTAATGCTGTGAAAGGATATTGAAAGAGGAGAGTCATCATTAAGTATTTTGCTTATACCAGTAAGGAAACAGGTTTAATTTATAGCGGGAAACGCTAGGCTTCAAGTTTGTAGACTTCCTGCACATTGAACTGTAAGATCTTGCTGAATTGGAAATTACAAAGCAAAGCTACCTGATGTCATTTAACAAGGTATTAATAAACTTTGAAGCTTCTCTGTGTCCTTCTAATTGGATATGGAGTGTAGCAATTTGACATAAACATATTACTATCTATAGGAAAAGAACTGGATTCTGACACTATTAGGGCTGCTTAACAGGGAGAATCAGTTCATCAAGGGAGTTCTATCAGCAATTCAGCACCTAAGCTCCCTTGATTAGATTCCAAGACCAATGATAAAGATAGGTTTGCTTTAGAGCAAAGTGTCTATAGTGATGTTTAAGGCCCAACTGTATTCCATTCAAATTACAGTGGAAAGCAACAGTGTTAAACACCTAATAATCCATTTAATTTGTTAGCAATCTCAGTTTAAATCATTGTGTAGAAGACCTCCGTGGCAAGCTATTTTTATTATGTATTTTTGGGTTTTGTGAAATCTGTAAAGTTTTAAAACACTAAAATTTTTAATATTTACCATTTCATTCTTTTACAGAAAATAGTACAAAACTTAAAACTATTTTCTAAACCAAATTTAGTCCAGAACATATGTTTGAAAGCATTGTTTAAAAAAAAATGATATTTTAAAAAGTAAATGTGAAGAAAATCTAGAGAAAAGTTGGAATACCACCTTGTCATAATGATTAAATTTTAGCTCAAAGGGATTGAAATATGATTTAATTTGCTCACCTATCTTCCTGTTACAGACAGACCGCTTTGTTGTTCAGTTACGATGTGAACAGTCTCCTTGAAATTGTATGACACTTGTATACAGACTTGTATGGCCATAGTAGTGCCCTGGTGACAGATGAGAAAACAGAGGTGAAAGCACCTGCCCACAGTTCTGCAGAAGCTTGGTTTCTTACTGGCTTCTGGGACACTTTCCAAACTCTAGAGTGTTGAAACGAGATCTGCTGCTGCTGCTGCTGCTAAGTCACTTCAGTCGTGTCTGACTCTGTGCGACCCCATAGACGGCAGCCCACCAGGCTCCCCCATCCCTGGGATTCTCCAGGCAAGAACACTGGAGTGGGTTGCCATTTCCTTCTCCAGAAATGAGATCTACTAACTCTAAATTCATATAATATATCAGGATACACCACTTGGTTAAAATTAACAGAGACAACAAAACTGATATAAATCTTTACAAACTCATGCTTCACAAGGGACTGAACTTCTTGTAACAGTTGAAAAGTGCACCCACAGGAAGAAGATAGTACAGAGTACATTAGAGTGTACGACTGTATTAAACCTATTTTTAAAAATTAGCAGTCCCCTCTGGGTAGAAGGTGGGCAGGGAATCACATGGCAGAAGCCCAGGCCTGGGCCCCTTTGGCAACACAAAGTTCCGCTCAGCTGCCAGGTGTGTGGTGCTTTCTGTGGTTTTCCATCTCATCATTTTAATTTTATGGGATCATAGTTTAGGTGGCCTCACAGAAGTAGAGTCTCTGGAGATCCTGTAAAGTACAAATAAGAGAAGTCATTGAGGGAGAGTTGCAGGAGGCATTGGGGGAAATTGGATGACTATGTAACCCAAGCAAGAATAAGACAAAGACGTTCACTTCGGTACTGGGGGAATTGCATCTAACTGAGATGTTATGTCACTCACATCTTTTGGACGTCAAAAGAGATAGAATCACATGTAAATAGATACTTTCAGCTTAATATTTTTATATCCTGGTAAATGATTCAAACCACAGTCATTGTGATTCAACCTTCTTATATTTGCCCTTGAAGGACAGGAAGTATAACTCACTTCTTTGGTATTCCTCACAACATATAGCATATGAAGACAGAGGGGGAAAGAGAGTTTGATTACATTTGTCCTAGGTTATTAAGGGAAAGGAAGGGAGAAAAAGATCCCTAGTTTTCTAGGTTGTTGTTCATTCTTGCAAATAAACCATGTATGTCCCTTCTGATTCGTCAAAACTAGTTAATTGGGTGTGAGCCTATATTTTCATTTACGGTCCACAAACACTCATTCTAAATCACAACCTACTCCAATAGAAAAAAAAAACAAACAAAACAAGCCCCAAGGCTGGCTGGCATTGAAAGTGCTGGCAGACAGAAGTGGTAGTCTGTTGGTAATTTTATAAGGTTTCTGTGCTGATCACCATTTGGGCAGTGTCCGCAATCGCTGATGAGGCGTTCACACACTCACAGCTGCCCTGGGCGCAAGACAACATCTGCACAAAAACAGACAAAGATTCTTCTGACAATTAAAAGAGCTGGTTACTGCTAATGCTATTGTTGTGGTTTACTACAAGAATTTCAATTAAATGAAAATCAAATGTGGTTCTCAGAGGCCATATGGTGCAGTGAGGGAAGGGCCCCACTCCCGCAGTCAAGGAGCCCCCCGTTCCTGCCCTGGCACTGCCAACGCCTCACTGTGAAAGACAATGCTCGGCTGACACGTGCCCAGGCCTAAGCCCGGGTCTTTAGACTTGAAAAGAAAGGACCTGTGGTTCAGGAACATGCAAAGAAACTGAGAAAAATAAAGCCCATCTTAGAGAAGAACAGACATACCAGAAAGAACAGAAAGGAAGGATCAAGCTCAAAGAGAAAACTACTGAGGATGGTGCCAAGTAAGGTAATAATAACTCATTATTTAGTGCCTAGACTATGCCAGGCCCTTAAAAATGTTCTTAATATACTTACTGGAATTGAAATGAGCAGACCACAATCCTTCAAAACTTCATTCATGTACGTCACTCAGCAGTTGCATTGCAATGCCAAGGGACCAAGTACTTTTCAAATATTATTTCTAACTTACAAAACAAGCTTTAACCAGAAAGTATAGTTGTGTTAGTTGAAGAAACTGAGACTTGCAGAGGTTGAGTTCCCTGGGACCACACAGCTGGTGCATGGCACCATTTCTCTTTCCCTGTTATGAGAGATTTGGGCAAAGCCTACAGATGACTCAAACTGCCCAGGGTAACGGAGGCCTGGGAACTGGGGGGATTCCTGTCCTGCATTAGAGCCTAAGATGTTCTCACTCCATGGCAAACTGCTCTCTAGACTTTAAATGGTTCACAGTGAGAAGAGGGCTAAAACAGGAAAGAAGAGAGGATGAAAAGCTGGACTCTGAGAGAAGAAAGGTAGTGAAGAAGGGAAAAGGTAGAAAGAAAAGTATAAGAAAGTGAGAAACGAAAGGGAAAAACTAAGTCATCATAATAAAAGGGATCTGGATAAGGATTCTGTTTTTTCCTGCAAATTAATAAAACACCTATTCCCTATGTTTTGACCCCAGATGCTGGGGCCTGTTTGCTCCAGATGCGACAACTGCTTCAAAGAGAGGCTTAGACTCAGAGCAAGTGACTTTGCCAAGTTGAGGAAAATCAAAATGGACAGGCCACATGGCAGAGAGCATTTTTTTTAAAAAAGAGACAGATATACTCTATACATTTATTTTGACAAGTTCATATCATATATCATATCAAGTTTATATCATAACATTATTATAACCTTGACACCAGATGTATTCTAAAATTGCACATAAAACAGGTGTTTAATCACAGGGGGGCCAGAGAACAATTCTAGGATATTAAATTATTTGCAGAGAAGTGGGATGAGCGTGGTTGTGGTGACGGTGTGTGTCTGATAATCTTCTGTTTGCCACCAACCGTGTCAGATTCGTCCATCTACTCACAAAGACTTGCAAATGGGGTAAGTGAATGTAGAATAATAGATTATGATAATAATAACAACTAATATTTAGGAAAGCCATTCTTTCTTAGCATCGTCTTCCCTAGTCAATGTACTTAAAATTGTGCCCCAGACATTCTCTCCTCTCTCCATTGATTTTTTTCAGTAGCACTTACCTTATCTGTTATTTCCTGTCTCCCTTCAGAGAAGGTAAACTCCCTGGGGCTGGGGTTGCTGTTCTGTTCACTGCTGTCTCTCCGGGGCTGGGTTCGAGGCCTGCACATAACAGGTAAGTATTAGTTGAATGTATGCGTGAACAAATCAGTGCAGTGTTTCAAGAAGTATACTTTCGCTTTAAATTCATAATCTTACTTGATTGTCATATAATTCTAAGGTAGGAAGTCAGTCTTCAGAGAGTTTGAGTTAGTTGCCCAAAGTCTCCCAGGTAGGAAAGATGAGGACAGAGCTTGAGCAAGGCACCCTGATTCCAGAATCCTTAAACAACTACGCTAAGGAATAACAGCACATGTTTGCGTGTGTTTAATCCCTGCAGTTAGATTGTTAAGATTTTCTCAATTAAAAACTCACTTGTATTCAACCAAAAGATGATGACAAGACAAAATGGAACACTTAAATGATATAAATAAATGTTTGGTTTTCTCCAGTTTCTGCTAAAATGGTAATTGCTTGTGGGAGTGAAAAAAAACCCATAAATTTCAACATCAGTGAAATTCTCCTTTCTTCACATTTTTTCATAATATGTTACACATGTAAAAATCCAACTTAACCATTTTGCCTTAAACTAAATACGTAGGCATCATATTTTTTCAGAGTGCTATATAGCATGTCTTGCATCTTACATTATTAATTCTTGTTCACAGCGCCCTTTAGAATAAAAGAATATTTGATTTTCATTTCCCATTCAGACCAACTATTTTCTGCTCTCTGCTCTTAACTCCTTTCAAAGTCAGGAGACACTATTAATATGTCCACTTTGGATTCTGAGATGGTGATGAGCATTCCTGGGCAGCACACTGGAGACCTAGGAGCAGAGAAACGGAAACAGTGAAATGCAAAATACATGTTTGAGTTATGATGGTGGTGTCAGTAGGGTAGTTTTTAAGTTTTTCATTTTCCTTTCTAGTCTTCCAAGCTGAATTTAAATTTTTCATGTATGAATTTTACCCTGAAATTAGAGAAAACATTAAGGCACCATTCAGAGCCAAGAGAACTGGATTCAAATCCTAGTTCTGCCACTGGCTTGCTCTGTGGCCTTGAACAAGTCAGAACTCATTTCCTCAGCTGCAAAGTAAAGAATTGTGCCAGGCTGCTTCTGTGAACGTCGTAATTAGACAGAGCATGTGAAGGACTCTGCAAACTTGAAAGCACTTTGCAAATGTTAACATTTCACTCAAGAAATTTTTATTACACACTGGATGGAATAAGAAAGGAAAGTTGAAGTAACATTTAAAAAAATCTATTGCCTTATACTATAATGCAGATACAGTATAATTCATATTTATGGCCATTTCAGTAAAAAGAAAAACTTATTTGTCAAAACTAATATACTTAAAACAAAATAGACCTATTATATTATTTTCTCTATGGAAAAGTGAGATCTGAGTAGCAATAAGTAATTTTTTTCTAGATATATTTCTTATTTATTTTTGTATTATACTTTCATTGACTAGATAATGTATATGGCTCAAAAACTAGCAGTTCAAAAATATATGCAACAAAAGGTATCCTTCCCATCTTTTTCCCCAAATTGTCCAGTTTCTACACCCATCCAATAGGTAATCTCTACTTAAGTGCCTCATATGTCCTTTTAGACTCTTTATGAATATGAAAGCTTTAGATTTTTTTTTTTTTTTTTTTTTTGCAACAGCATGAGCTTCTTTTGGTTTAGAATGGGAAGAAAGATGATAGGAACTAACCCTTCTAGCAATGACGTAACATTCCCAGGGTGGCATGTGCCTTAGTGTATCAGACAGGAGAGGGCTGGAGTTAGAGATCACAGAAAAACAAAGTGAAAGAGGAAAATGAAAATGATAACAGGAAGAAGGCAGGAATCTCTTTTGTTTCTATCCAGGGAAAGGGTCCCAGCCCAGGGGTGTCAGGAAGTGACTGATGGATGTGCTTACCTGCAGAGAGGCTCCCGCCTTAGCCCAAGCTGAGGCATTACATGTCTTAGGCACCCTAAACATGCGTCACGTGGCTCGCAATGAAGGCCCAAGGTCAGCAGGGTGGTGTGAGCCTACTGGACCATGTTCATTCACCTGAGGGCCAGGAGAGCAAGCGCTGCAGAAATTTTTCTTCTCGGTGGAACTCAGTAGACCATCTGTGGCCTGAGACTGGAGAAAGGTTTATAACAACCCCTAAATGAGAGGTTATATCCGCTACAGTTGCATTTTTGAGGAGCCTGCTGAGGGTGAACACCCGGAGGAGTGCAGAACTCGGGTGTTCAGGCGTCCATTTCCATCACTTTGCAATGTGCAGTTGGAAACACTTGGCCTAATGAGTATCCTCTGAGGTCAGCCTTCAGCTAATTAACTTGGTCTTTGACATTCTGAGTTGACATACTTTGTCAGAAAATTCTTGGAATTTAGGAAGATTTGTTTATAAATGGTTGGCCTGATTTTTTTTTTTTTAACATTGTATTTTATACACCCACACCCACACACACACACACAAACTATCTCTTACAAAACAGCAGTGAATTGGAAGGCAGATTTGTGTCTGAAGTGTGCGGTTCTTCGCATCAGTCCTCAGCTATTCCAAAATAATTCAAGAAATCTAGTTTGAATTTCAAAGATGTTTCTAAACCTATGTTTTTGCTTCATTTAGTTAACCTAAAAATTCTCTTAACTTTCCTTGATTTTTTCCTGTGTAATTGTTTTCATGTGCTTCTATTTTTTAAATCTGCAAAGTAATACTCAGAAAGCTCTATGTAGTTGATCAGTCCCACAAGAGCCACTCAACAGTAAATGCATTAGAGTCATGGCTTTTTGTTTTCTCTTCTTTTCTTTCTTCATTAATTTTATGCTGAGCTTCACTGTGTGTCCTCACCAAAAAAACTGGATGAAGGGACAGATGCCACTGACGTTCAACTTGTTTGTATGTATCAAAGCTATTTTAGGATTTAAATAATTAGTTCTATGAGTCAGACATATGCAGAAGAAGAAAGAAAAATGCTAAAAGGTGTGCTACATAGTGAGAATTTAAAAGTTTATGATGTTTCAGCAAAACATAAAACTTGAACAGAATCTCAAATGTGATTCTTCCTTGTCTCTGAATTGTTGATCAAATACTCTATTCATGTGCAAAGTGATGTCAACATAACAAAAGTCATTGCAGCATGAATTTTCTAGCAAAATATCAGAAAAACTTAAACATCTCTAGGAGACTGTTTAACAAACTATGGTACATCAGTAAAACAAAATAGATTAGATGGTTGAAAAAAAACATAATAATGTCCAAAATACATTGTTGAGAGAAAATTCCAGGTATCTACTATGCTCCAGATATTCTGCAGGATCTTGAAGAAGTGGAAGAAAGGTTTTTGTGATCTAGAGGATGTCATGGTTTACTGGAGAGATGCAAAATCAGGGTGAGTGAGATATGAGGGTGATGCAATGGAATTAGTAACTTCTGGGAAAAGGGAAAAGGCTGGGTCACTGTCTTAGTCAGTTCAAGCTGCCATAACAAAAATACCATAGACTGTATGACTTAAACAAATTGATATTTTCTTGGTTCTGCAGGCTGAGAAGTCAAAGCACCAGTGGATTGGGTTCTGGTGAGAGCCTTCTTAATGGTTTCCTCACTTGGTGGAGGGGAAGAAGAAAGCTTGCTGGCGTCTCTTCTTATAGAAGTGCTAATCTCATTCGTGAGGGCTCTACTCTCATGACCTAATCACCTGTCAAAGATTCCAGCTCCTCAGGAGTTAGGATTTCCACATAGGAATTTTGGAGGGACACAAACACTCTGTCCACAAGGTTTCATGAAGCAGAGGATCCTTGAGTTGGGTCTGGAGGAGTGAGAGGCACACCAGGTTGGCAAAGTGAGGAAGGACTTGGTCACAGAGGTGCTGAATGGCAGGTCTGGTGGATCTGTGGGCTGCAGGCGCACACATGGTCCGAGAGCGTGCTGGTCAGTGGAGCTCTCTGTTGCCTCAACGGTTCAAAGCTGCAGAGCAAAGCCACAGGTGCCGATAACCCCTGTCCTAGACCAGCTGTGAAGGATGGGATAGCTCATTCATCAAGGTTTTTTGCACTAATTTCTGTTTTATAGAATTCCACTAAGATATTACTTTTATTCTGATTACTGCACTTTAGGGGTGCCTCATTAAATTTCGTGCAGAGGGGAGTGCCTCCTCCTCACCCATCTAGCTCCAGGGTATGTTTTACCTTAAGCTCTATACTAATGACTATATAACAACAGGACCTGCTTCTCCTTAACAGGAAGGAACCTTCTGACCAATCTTGTTATCTTAAGACTCAAGCTGTGGGAGTGGGTCTGGTAAGACCTTTCTATTGTTAGTAACCAGTTGAAAAAGTATATAAAGCCCCACCCAAACTAGTGAGTGGGGCACTCTCTGCCCCCTTCTGGTGTCTATGTCAGAGGCTTTCTCTATTCCTTTTTTCACTGGAGAAGGCAATGGCACCCCACTCCAGTACTCTTGCCTGGCAAATCCCATGTACGTAGGAGCCTGGTAGGCTGCAATCCATGGGGTCACTAAGAGTCAGACACAACTGATCGACTTCACTTTCACTTTTCACTTTCATGCACTGGAGAAGGAAATGGCAGCCCACTCCAGTGTTCTTGCCTCGAGAATCCCAGGGATGGGGGAGCCTGGTGGGCTGCTGTCTATGGGGTCCTACAGAGTCGGCCACGACTGAAGTGACTTAGCAGCAGCAGCAGCAGCAGCAGCAGCAAGACTCTGCTACACAAAAGCTCTGAGCGATCAAGCCTTGTCTCTGGCCCTGGATTGAAATTCTCTCCTCGGAGGCCATGAATACATCCTTGACTGTAAATTATCAGCCCCGCCTCTGAGACAATAACCGGGAGGGGAGGCCCCTACTCCTCACTGGATGGGAACTTCCTCCTTCTAATCCCTTCTCCCTTCAGGCTACACTCAGTAACTGATGGAGGGGGTGCTAAGGAGAGAAAAGCCAGCTAGGCTTGCCCACCTCATTCCCTGGAGGCTTCTAAGTTTACAGCAGGACTTAGCCAAAGGAGGGGTAAAACCCTAAGTGTGAACTGTCATTGTTGTTCAGTCACTAAGCCGTGTCTCACTCTTTGTGATCCCAGGGACTATACCATGCCAGGCTTTCCTGTCCTTCACTGTCTCCTGGAGTTTGCTCAAACTCATGTCTGTTGAATCAGTGATGCCATCCAACCATCTCATCTTCTGTCGTCCCCTTCCCCTCCTACCTACAGTCTTTCCCAGCGTCAGAGTCTTTTCCAATGAGTTGACTGTTTGCATCCGGTGGCCAAAGTATTGGAGCTTCAGCTTCAGCATCAGTCCTTCCAATGAATAAATAAAAAGAAAAAGCCAGGATTTTTTTTTCTTTTCCTCTTTCTTTCTCTTCCCATGTCCATGAGAAACCTGGATATTTTACTTATTGAAAGGAGGCTCTGCTTGTGTCTATATGTGAGCTTCCAGAAAGACCTCAAGCTCAGCTGTGGGAAGTAGGCTGCCTGGACAGCCTCTCACTGCTGAGCTGACAGGCTCCATCTCAGCCTTCTAGACTCTTCTCAGTGGTCCCATCAGGGACTAAGGCGGTGGCCAGGGACTTGATCATTTTCCACTCACCCCGACCACTTTAACAAGCAGTCTTTGCTGCTGCCGAGCTCCCAGTGGGGGTGGAGAGACCTTTCAGACCTCTTTCCTGGTCTGACCACTTTGCTTCCATCTCTTTCCCCTGCTCTCTCTGCTCCTGATCCATGGCCCCCTTGGTGTCCTCTAGCACCTCAGGGATGCTGTTATCTCAGTGCCTGGGACTCACTGTTCTCTGCATGGCATTCTGTCCCCGAATGTCTGCATGTTGACAGAATCATAAGTGTCCTTAGCCAGGCCCCTTTTCCAAGCTCTCTTTATAAAATGACAACTGTTCCTCCATCTACCCGCCCACTCCTGTACTTCCTGCTCAGCCCTGTTTACTTTGTTCCTCAACACATACATCTCTATTATGTTGATCATTTTTTCCATTAGAATATAAACTTCATGAAGGCAAGAACTTGCTCATTTTGCTTCTGGGTTTTCCGGTTCCCGGAGCGGGGCCTGGGGCAGTATAAGTATCCAGTAAACACTAGAAGTACTGCAAAGTACCCAAAGTTCAGATGTTCAGGAACACTAAAATTGATTATTATAAGTTAAACTTTCCATCAGGTATTTGTTATTATGTAAACACTCTCATAAGCCCCAGTTCTTCATAAACTCTGTGTTTATGGAATCACTCAACATAAATACTTGTATTAAACACATGGCTTGTGTGCACACCGGGCGAGCCCACTTACAGCACCCGCCACGTGACTGCTCAGCCGTGGTTCTCCAGTCGGTAAGTAGTATTGTTTGCCTTGTATCTACAATCTCAGTTCAGAGTGTTTTCATTTCTCCATGGACACCAAATGTTCAAGTTGGCTCTAAAAACACTTTTGTTTATTTTCCTTCCAAATTAGTTAAACAACTGAGATGTTACAAGTTTTTCTTTTCTTCTCTTAGTTATCTAATTCTTTTCAAGAACATGACCCTCAAGGATAGTACACATAAAATATTGTTATAAAGACCATTGAATTGACTCATTAAATCACATTGGCATTTCATTCAGAGGGTTGAAAACACTGTTGAAGGACTGTTGTGGCAGAATTCTTATTCTCTGGGTTGAATTCATCTGTCATTCACATTCTGATTCTAAGCACACCAGAAAGTCATATAATAGTTTATATATTTTATATTAAATATATTATATATTACATGCCATATATACATATATATTTAGATATATTATTCTATATATCATATGATAGTTTAAAAAGTGTTTTATTATGGAAAGTGTCAAATATATATAAAGTGGACAAAATAGTATAAGGAATGCCACAGAGGATGATGATGGTTGCATGGCATCATTGACTCAATGGGCATGAGTTTGAGCAAACTCGGGAGATAGTGAAGGACAGGGAAGCCCGGCATGCTGCAGTCCATGGGGTCTCAAAGAGTCAGACACAACTGAGCAACTGAACAGCAACAACAATGTACTTGTCACCTAGCTTTCATAATTATCAACTCCAATTCCTATTTCAACATAATTGTCAACTCCATAATCCTATTTCATCCATACATTCATGTACTTTCTCTTCTCCAGATTATTTTGAAGAAAATTCTAAGCATCACATTATTTGATATGTAAATACTTTAAAAGACAAGGCCTCTTATAAGATAATTTAAAACCTTTAAACAAATTTAATTCCTGAAGACCAAAGGGAAATTATTGATGATCAAATTTTAACATTGGGAAAATCACAGTTTTTCTGGATTTTTTTTGTTCATTATCTATATTAAGTTTCAAAAAAATTGGACAAGCATCATTTTGGACAAACCATGTAATGTCTGACTGGAAGTGTCTAAACAGGGGTAATAATCATGACTTCCTTCTATGAAAATAAAAACATAGAAGCATCAGAGAAATATTTAAACATCAGATTAGAATTTCTTTAATCTTCTGATTTTATCTTAGGATGAAAATATATCTTACATTCCCTATATGTATTCCTACTTCATTATGCATAGGCTTGAGAAAAGATGTGGTAAATGAAACAGCCACAACAAGCCTTCCTTGGCTCACTGCTGTTTACCTAGCTCTTACATATGCCATACGTGGCATGTAGTAGAGGCTCAGTAGATACCTATTGAAAGAATAAATTACTTTAGCAATGTAAGTTAAGGATTGCACGGCATAGTTGAAACTCTTTAATAAAAAGTCCAAACCACTGGAGGGTGGCAGTATTGCCAGGTCTAAGTGGGTGTCTACTCCAGCAAATGCCAGCCTAGACGCCTTCCTCTCTTTTTTCCTCCTTTCTCTTTATTCTCTCCTCTTTTTTCTTCCAGCAATTTCATATGATCTAGCTCCTCATTTACATTGTCTTACTCTTTGAAATCTTTAATGTATTGCCTGACTTGGTATTTCACATTCATTTTCTTTTTTAAAAAAATTTTATTTCTTTATTTTTGGCTGTGCCAGGTTTTTGTTGCTGATGAGAACTTTCCCTAGTTGTGGAGAGTGGGGGCTACCCTCTAGTTGCAGTGTGCAGGCTTCTCGTTGCAGTGGCTTCTCTTGTTGCAGAGCACAGGCTCAACAGTTGTAGTGCATGGGCTTAGCTGCTCTGTGGCACATGGGATCCTTCTGGACCAGGGATAGAATCCATGCCTCCTGCATTGGCAGGCAGACTTCTCACCACTGAGCCACCAGAGAAGACCTTACATTCATTTTCTTATTTAAAAACAGTTGACAATAAAAAAGTTGAAAATAGAAATTGTCACCAGTTTCTTCCTATCAAAAGTGGAGGCAACAGTTTGGTATAATTTTCTCTCAGAATAATGAATTGGAAATCCATGAACTTGAGCTGGCTAGTTACTTTCCCTTCCTAACTGCTTATCCTGTGGACCTGGGCTTGTTTAGTTAGCCCCCACAGCTGAGTAAACCAATTCTCTTTCTGTATACACACATATCCTAAGAATATTCTATATACCTTCTCCTTTTTTCTTTTTTAATTTTTATTTCTTTGGCCGCCTCAGGTCTTAGTTGCTGCACTTGGGATATTTGCTGTGTCATGTGATTCCCTTCTTTGTGTCGCACAGACTCTCTAGTTGTGGCTCACGCGGCTTCAGTAGCTGCTCCGTGGCATGTGGCAGTTTAGTTTCCAACCAGGGATCAAACCCACATCCCCTGCATTGCAAGGCAGATTCTTAACCACTGAACCACCATGCAAGTCTCCTCTTCTCCTTTTCAACCTCTAACTATCCAATGACCTTCTGTAGTATAGCTCTAATATACCCTGTTCATACTGTTAAGTCTAAAAATAATGGAAATTTAGCCCAAGTGATTTAGTTGTCCCAATATCAGAATCTTCATAACTAATATTTTCTAGCAAATGGGATTTCTATTCATTCTTTAAATAATTCCCTTGCAGGCAGCAGTCTCACTTGTAAGATCCCCTCTTCTTTAATCTCCAGTCCTAACTGCTGCCAGTTGGGTTTTTCTAACATGCATTTGACCATGTCACCCTCTGGCTTAAAAAACCATCAGTGATTTTCCAGAACCCATTAAGCACAAGCAAGACCTCCTGACATGGTACATACATTCACTCTGTTTTTGTTTTAATCTCCCCATGTCACTGTTCATCTACTTTGCTTCTTGTGCCCTCATATCCCAGCTCTTGCACTTCTTAAAGTGTGCCTTCCCAGAGCCAAGGAAGTGATTCTTTGGAAGAAATTACCAGCTGCTAAAAGACACATTTGTGAGCCAAACTGCTGTCACTAAGGTAAAGATCAAAATAAACATCTTTCTGAGAAGTCTTTTACATTATCTACGTAATCTTAATGAATCAAATAACTACGATGGTGTGCTCAGTCACCCAGAGCTAGATATTCTGGAGTGTGAAGTCAAGTGGGCCTTAAGAAGCACTGCTGTTAATAAAACTAGTGGATGTGATGGAATTCCAGTAGAACTATTCAAAACCCTAAAGGATGATGCCCACCAAGCTCCCCCATCCCTGGGATTCTCCAGGCAAGAACACTGGAGTGGGTTGCCATTTCCTTCTCCAATGCATGAAAGTGAAAAGTGAAAGTGAATTTGCTCAGTCATGTCCAACCCTCAGGGACCCCATGGACTGCAGCCTTCCCGGCTCCTCCATCCATGGGATTTTCCAGGCAAGAGTACTGGAGTGGGGTGCCATTGCCTTCTCCAAAAGGATGATGATATCAAAGTGTTGCACTCAATATGTCCACAAATCTGTAAGACCCAGCAGTGGCCACAGGACTAATAAAGGTCAATCCTCATCCCAATCCCCAAGAAAGGTAGTACCAAAGAATGTGCTAATCATCAGACAATTGCACTCATCTCCCATGCTAGTAAGGTCACACTTATAATCTTGAATGCTAGGCTTCAGCATTATGTGAAGCAAGAACTTGTAGACATCAACTGGTTTTAGAAAAGGCAAAGGAACCATAGATCAAATTGCTAGCATTTGCTGGATCATAAAGAAAGCAAGGGAATTCCAAAAAAACACCTACCTCTGTTTCATTGACTAAGCTAAGGCCTTTGACTGTGTGGATCATGACAAACTTTGGAAAGCTCTTAAGGAGATGGGAATACCAGACCATCTTACCTGTCTCCTGAGAAACCTATATGTGGGTTAAGAAGCAACAGTTAAAACCCTGCATGGAACAATGATTGGTTCAGGACTGAGAAAGGAGTACAACAGGGCTGTCTGCTGTCACCCTGTTTGTTTAACCTAGACGCTGAGCACATTATGAGAAATGCCCAGCTGGACAAGTTACAAGCTGGAATCAAGACAGGAGGGAGAAACACCAATGATCTCACATATGCAGATGATACCACGCTAATGGCAGAAAGTGAAGAGGAACTAAAGAGCCTCTTGATGAGGGTGAAGGAGGAGAGTGAAAGAGCCAGCTTAAAACTAAATATTAAAAAAAACTAAGATCATGACATCTGGCCCCATTACTGCATGGCAAATGGGGAAAGGAGGAAGGAGAAAAGGTAGAAGCAGTGACAGATTTCCTCTTCTTCGGCTCCAAAATCACTGTGGATGGTGACTGCAGCCACAAAATCAGAAGATGATTGCTTCTTGGCAGGAAAGTGATGACAAACCTAGACAGTGTGTTGAAAAGCAGAGACATTACTCTGCTGACAAAGGTGTGTATAGTCAAGGCTATGGTGTTCCCCATGGTCACATACAGTTGTGAGAGCTGGACCATAAAGAAGGCAGAACACCAAAGAATTGATGCCTTCAAGCTGTGGTGCTGGAGAAGACTCCTGAAAGTCCCTTGAATAGCAAGGAAGTCAAACCAGTCAATCTTAAGAACTGATGCTGAAACTGAAACTCCAGTATTTTGGTCACCTGATACGAACAGCTGACTCATTGGAAAAATCCCTGATGCTGGGAAAGACTGAGGGCAGAAGGAGAAGAAGGCTGAGAAAGAGATGGCTGGATGGCATCACCAATGCAATGAACATGAACTTGGGCAAAGTTAGGGAGATGGGTAGGGTTAGGGAGGCCTGGCGTGCTGCAGTCAATGGGGTCTCAAAGATTCAGACATGACTGGGTAACTGAACAGCAATAATAACAACATAAAATTTAAACATGGCCATTTAGACATCAACAAAATGTTTTATGTACCACAACTTTCTGCTAACTTTACCTCTCAAGAAGTTGTTACGTGCCATACTCTACACCTACTGATCATTCTTTTTACTGCAGCAGTTCCTCTTTCTTTCCACTTCCTCCATTGTCATTGGTGGCATTACTTTACCTTGGGTTTCCCTTCAACCACAGTGTTTCTTAGCCTCTTCTCTAACCCTGGAGTCACTCTCTCACAGTAATTCTTTCCTTCACGTACAATACTTTGATCTGTTCTCTTGCTACACACCTGACTCAAGTCATGGCTCTTTAGGCCCCACTGTAGATTATTCAACCTTTTCTACAGTTCATTCCTCCAGATTCTCCCATAGGGATTAAGAATAATCTTTCTCATGCCTCTTTTTCATGACATTATCCCTCACTCAGAATTTTTTAATTTTTTATTTTGTATTGGGGTATAGCCAATTAACAAAAAATGTTGTGATAGTTTTAGATGGACAGTGAAGGGACTAAAACATACATATACATGCACCTATTCTCCTCCAAACTCCCCTCCCATCCAGGCTGCCACATAACATCGAGCTGACTTCCATGTGCTACACAGTAGGTCCTCGGTTATCCATTTTAACTATAGCACCTCACTGAGAAATTTACCAACAGCTAACATTCAATCATTTCATGAATCTAAGTTGCTAACCTACTTCTTTAAATTAGAGATCATAACCATTAGTTTAAGGTTCATGCCAAACACCACTTCCATTGCAACCCTTTGCTTAACTCGACAGAGGTCTCAGTTCTAGCCAATCGGTTCCACTCATCCCACCCCATCACATGACACCCACTCCTGCAATACCAAGCTCTTTGCCCCCTTCCAAACTCCCCCTGGCTTCTCTTCTCCACCTGTCTGTCCTTTTCCTTCATCAAACATTTCTCATACACCATCTTTCTTATAAAGTTTTCCCAAGATACAGCCATTTCAGCAATCTCCTCACCACCTTGTGTCAATATGAACCATTTGTAGACATGAGAAATTGGCTCTGCTCAGTTTCAGAAAATCATGTATAATCACTGTGAGTTTAGTGGGGAAATAAGACAGAATTTCAATTCCCAAACACCTTTGACAGAATCAAACATGCAGACCAGAATGGCATTCCAGAAGCTTGTTCTTGAGACTCAGGTTCCAGTATAATAATAATGCATGGCACTAAACATAGGTCAAATTGTGTATATTAGATAATAAAAATGTTTATTTTTCTGTACTTTCTCTCTCTCTGTAGAGGATAAGGAATCTATACACTTTCCTTAAGTCCGTGTTCAGCTCCCTTCTGCTTTTGTCTAGGATGAGGTCTGCTGTTGAAGAGTTTATTTTCATTAGGGAGTTGAGTAGGTATATATACCTGGAGAGAGGAAAAGAGGGATTGATGGTGGGGTTCAGATTTACCAATAAATGAGACCAGGTAGCAAAAAGGAAATTCTACCATAATGCTTCCCCCAGCTCCCAAATCTCCAGGATTAAAACCCCGTGATTCACTGCTTTCTCCCAAGCATGCAACATCAAGAATACCACAAGGGTTAGGATGAAGCTGACCAGAATGCTGGCTCCCAAAAAGATTTTCACTTTTTGCATTTCAGGCCTTTGTTGTTAACTAAAGTTGGCAAGAAGTTTTGGAGTCATGGTTACCCCTCTGCACAGCTGTTCCTTATTTTTTTTATTACCAGCATAGATTCAATCACAAGAGAAAAAGGAAGTTTATTATTTCAAATAGTTTCTTTAAATCTGAAAACCCAGGAAATAAGCCTGCAGTCATAAAAACATATAAATTCAATCATAGCACCTCAGTCAGGAAAAACATCAGGCCTCATGAGCCAAGCAACCTTAGGCCCAGTCCCTGCTCAAACACCCTTACCAAACACTCCATCCTAACTATGATTTAAAACCAAACCAAGCTCAGTCACTTATTTGTCTCTGAGCACAAGAGTGGCATTGGGATGTAGAGGGTTTCAACTGAGAGCAAAAATCCCTTCTCACATCTGAACCCCAGCAAGATGGCTGCAGAAAATCTCAGTTTTCAGACAAATATTCTACTTGAAATAAAAAAGCAGGAAAATATTTTTGTTTCTAATAAAATTGCTTGATTTTAATAATAAAGCTCTATACTTAGATTTTTCTCCAATAATATGAGAATGTCAGGGTAACTGACTTCCATTTCCCTGATATTAATGTTCCTAATTCTAATTTCCAGGTCAAAGCATCAAGAGTGAGAGCACATGGAGAGGAATGTCTCGTGGTTGCCTGTCTCCATTAGTCCTCACTGGAACACCATCATGTATCCAGGTGGAAACACATCATCCATATGTATGATAGAAACAGTGAAGAGTCAAAACAGATCTCAAAATCTTCCACCGTACAAGCTCTAAGTATGTCACATGAAGTGACCTTTTCATACGACATTAGAACACAACACTGTTGGCTGAGCCCAGGTGAAGAGTCAGTCTCCTGTTGGAAGCTCAGTCCAAATAATCTGCTACTGAGACAACCAGAAGGCAGTTATCAGCCCTTATTACTAATGGTGGTTGAATTTGGGTAACTTAAACGGACATTTTATGAGATTCCAATGCAGTCAAATATAGGCATTTTTATTGTTGCAGCTGTTATACTTAAATAATCACAACAGTGAACTCTTCATTTCTCAGCTTCTTGTAAGCCAATCACAGGGCAATAGTTACAACTTCTTTAGACTATCTGCTTTAAGCACACAATCAAACATAGCAAAGTTGCAGGAGAGAAAGAGGAAGTTTTATTATTACGTTGGGGAGGGAAAAGCAGTCCCATTTGATACATTAAAACTGCATTTTTCTTATGCAGCTGTCTTAGATATGAATATATATGTAGATATATTTAACTGTATTAAATTTCAGTTGTAACTTCTACCATTTTGAAAAAGCACTGCCTGTACCAACATCTATGCAACAGAGGCCTGTACCACAAACAGTTCACTGGATTCCCCATGAATCATTCCAGGGCATTCCATTTGAGACACATTCCTGGGACTTCCCTGGTGGTTCAGGCGTTAGGGCTCCACACTTGCACTGCAGAGACGGCAGGTTTGATCCCTGGTGGGGGAATGAAGATCCCTCGAGCTGCATGCTGCTGTAGAATAAAATAAAATACACATTTCTACCGGTGTGAGAACCCAGCTGTGCCTAGTGACGCCTCACTGACATCTAGGGTGAATCTTCACCAGGTGATTGTTTCCAGAGAAAAAGTTTAAGTGGAAAAAAAAAATGTAAAGGAAAACGTTAAGACCAGCAGGCCCAGGTCAGGGCCCTCTCTGTGGCATGTGCGAGGAGCCTGCAAAGAAATGTCTTGTTGCATCTTAGACCCAGAAGCAGCCTGTACATTTCCCTGGGATACAAAATCATCTGATTAATGTGGCCAGCTGCCCATTCCCTTTGCTTTCCCATTCTGGGTCCATTGTTGCACCAAGGTGTCCCCACCTTTCCCTCTATGTGACTTGTGAGCTCACAAGGCTGGTGTGACTTGTCATAACCCAGAGTAGAAAGTGTCAGAAAAGATAGCAGTTATCAGGTGAAAGCAGCCGGATCCACTTAAAAGTCCTTAGGAGAGATTTTTTTTTATCTGAGCATTTGCTCTCCCCACCCCCACTTTTAAGTTAATCAATTCTGCCTATTTGGAGTTCTGGAAAATATGAACAGAATGAGTTAAGTCAAAAGAAAGGTACCACCTTTTGTAAAAGAGTGGGAAGTACCACCCAAGAGTGAAGGAATCTCTATTTGTTGAAAGACGGTGAGCTACTGACCTTTCTGGATTCTTGACCTATGCCTTCTTTTCTTTGTAATACCTAAACTCATTCATTTTTTGGTACAGAATACTGTGTGATAGGCCATGCTGATACTCTTTCACACCCCAAAGCTCCTCAAGCTGTCTCTAGAAACACATGCTGAGCAAAACAGTCCATGAGAAAGTTATTATCTATTGTTCACCCCAAAGTAACATCACGCAGGGAGTTGACGATCAAAGGCCATAAAGGAAAATCGCATCACTGAAGAAGTCACTGAAGAAGTGACTCCAAAACATCAGTACGATCTATTGAGGGAAAGGCATTTTCATGAAAAGGTAACTCTTTGAATGCATCTAGGAATTTGCAAACATACTCTGAGTGGATCACAAAAGTTCTCCTAGGAACTCTCATTACCTTCCAGTGCCCCCACCCCTCCTCCCTGGGGCAACTTCCCAGGAAAGCAGCTCTTGGTGTTGAACTTCGGTTAGTTTCTTAATGACCCTAAGGGACTTGGCGACTGCTCTGCAAGCAGGCTGGTTGCTCTACAATGCGTGCGGGCAGGCTGCTCCTCCCTGCGCCCCAAATCTGGAGCTCTGACTTAATTGCGCAGGTATGCACTATTGCCCCTCCCCCCCCACCCCAAAATAAATGACCTCACTCGGATCTTCTTATTTCCTGCACTGAAGCGGGTTGCCCATGAGCTTAGCCACTGATTCCTTTGGAGTTGCCTAGCTGGCTTTTCGTCCTTTTCTCTTGTGCGTTTGTTTTCTCAGAGTGAACACTTGTGGGGGCCCCGACTCCACTGATTGAATGACAGGAAACTGGCCATGGCATTCTCTCTTCTGTTCCTAGAGAGTTAGGAAGTCTGGGAATGGGTTTGGCAAGAAGGTCCCTCATACCCTCAACCCTATTGCTTCTAGTGCTGCCCACTTCTTTCCAGTTACAAGCGCAAAAACCTGTATTTATTGCTCTCTGGGCAGCTTCAGAGTCTCCCACGTCCCTCAGGCCAGAGGGTGTCCCCAGGAGCCTTCTTTCTGAAAGAGGGACCCAAAAGTTGTTGAAGAAGAGACCCAGGGATTGCCAGCCTAGGCTTCTCTTCCAATTGTCCCTGCTAGTTGCGTGGGCCTGCCAGCCCCCTCCTCTGAGCTTCAGCTTCCTTCCTGCCAATGCCTTTGTTTATCTGAAGCACCAAGTTTCCACTGGGAAGCCTGAAAGAGTGACCAGTGGTTCGAGACTTTTTTTTCCCCCTAACTATCTCATCTTCTTGACCAGAAGTCTTCCCATTTTCTTTTCTCTAACGATGTCATCTTCTTTCCTTAACTGGATGCTTGTTTGTTACTACTTTTCTGGGAATGTTCGACTGAGCTGCAGAGACACAAGCAGCAGAGCAGCAGGACTAAAGGCGTCGGTGTGGGACCCCGGCGCCAGTGCCCCTCCAATCATAACTTCCCCAAACATGCCCAAACGGTTTCCTTCCAGGCTTTTCACACCTACAGCGCCCATGGCAAGTCTTTAACTTTTAAGTGAAATGATCTTTAAAGAAATAAAGAGTTTCACAAAATGGATTAAAGACCTAAATGTGAGACTGGACACTATAAATCTCCTAGAGGAAATCATAGGCAGAACACTCTGTCAGAAATCACGGCAACATCTTTTTTGATCCATCTCCCAGGAAATTGGAAATAAAATCAAAAATAAACAAATAGGACCTACTCAAACTCAGAAGTTTTTGCTCAGCAACGGAAACAATAAATAGAGTGAAAGCACAACCCACAGATTGGGAGGAAATATTTGCAAATGATGTGACCGATAAGGGATTAACTTCTAAAATATACAAACAGCTCATGATGCTTAACAGCATCAAAACAAATAACCCACTCAAAAAATGGGCAGCGGACCTAAATAGACATTTCTCCAAAGAAGACACACAGATGGCCAATGGGCACATAAAAAGATCTTCAGCTTCACTAATTAATCAAGAAATGCAAATAAAAACTACAAAGAGATATCACTTCACACCAGCCATAATAGCTATCATCAAAAAAATCCACAAACAAATTCTGGAGAGGATGTAGAGAGAAGGGAACCTTCCTATACTATTGGTGGAAATGTAAATTCCTACAGCCATTATGGAGAACAGTATTGAGGTTCCTTAAAAAGCTAAAAGTAGAGCTACCATATGACCCTGCAATCCCACTCCTGGATATATATCCAGAGAATATCTGAAAGGATAGATGCACCCCAATGTTCGGGCAGCACTGTTTACAATAGCCAAGACATGGAAGCAACTTAATGTCCATCGACAGAGGAATGGATAAAAGAGATGTGGTTCACATATACAAAAGAATATTACTCAGCCATTAAAAAGAATGAAATAATGCCATTAGAAGTAACACAGACGGACCTAGAGAATGTCATACTGATAGAAGTAAGTCAGACAGAGAAGAAGAAATAATCCATGACATCACTTATATGTAGAATATAAAAAGAAATGATATAAATAAACTTACAAAATGGAAAGAGACTCACAGACTTAGAATATGAACTTATGGTTGCCAGAGGGAAGGGATAATGAGGGCATTTGGGATGATCATGTACACACTGCTATATTTAAAATGGATAATCAACAAGGACATTTTGTATAGCACATGGAACTGTGCTTAATGTTATGTAGCAGCCTGGATGGGAATGGGGTTTAGGGGAAGAATGGATACATGTATATGTATGGCTGGGTCCCTTCACTGTTCAACTGAAACTATCACAACATTGTTAATCAGCTATACCTCAATACAAAAGTTCAAAAACACACACACACACAAAAAAGAAAAGAAAAGAGAAAAGAGTTTCAAAGGGTGAACTAAAGGAAAGAACAGTACACTAAACACTTAGCCTAAAATAGGAGGGAAAAAGCAGCTGGTCCAAAGTTATTTGATGGATATTCTGTATCCTTCCTTCTGTAACTTTATTCTTGCCCATGCCAAGTCCTAATTCAGCCTTCAATTTTGTCTTAAGAAGGTCTTTAGGGTTACAAAATCATTTCTCTATCCAAATCCCGTGACCCTCTCCTAAGCATCTGAGAATTTAAACATCCCTCCAGAGAGAGGATATCGGGAATTCCCAGCCTGCACTTTATATGACATCTAAATAATGACCGTATGTACAATATCCCATGTGAACTGTATTGGGCTTCCTCACAACATGGCAGCCTCAGGAAAGTAGGTTGCTTATATAGAAGCTGAAGGTAACAAGAGCATGTATTCCAACAGGCAAGTTAGAAATATCGTGATTGCCTTTTTTGAACTTTCCTTGGAAGTTACATAGCATCACAGTCAGAAAAGCCAGTCCAGTTTTGGAGGGAGGAAACATAACCCCCATCTCTCGATGGGGAGAATGTAAAAGGATCTATGGACATACTAAACAATATTGACTGACCCTCCCTTTTGTCTTGCAATTAAGTTTTCATCACCTTGATCTTCTCAGTTCTTCTGACTGGTCTATCTTCAGGTGATTTCCATATTGAAAATGTTGGCAGGTGAGGGAACTAGTCTCCAAAGATGGCCCCTTAACAACCACTCCTCCCAGTACAGTGCTTCTGTGCAGTCCCCTCCCACACTGAGTCTGGACCGGCACTATGGAGGAGGTGATGCCATGTGACGTCCAAGAAGCCTTGCTGCTCATACTAGGGTCTTTTGAAATGGCCGTTCAGGGGAAAGTCAGCCGCCATGTAAGAAGTCTAATCTGAGACCACCATGCTGTGAGGAATCCTATGTGGTTCACATGGAAGAACTGCATGAAGAGAACAAAATGCTTGGGGAGCCCCTAGAGATTTCTGCCCTCTCAGCCTGGATGGCAGATGCATAAGTGAAGAAGCCATCTTGGATGTCCAGCCTGGTTGAGCATTCAAATGACTCCAGCCCAGCCACGATCTGACTGCAAACACACTTGAGACATCAAGCAAGAATGATCCAGCTGGGTCTAGACAATCCCCAGAATCTTGAGAGATAATATCAAATTGTTACTTTAAACCAATAATTGTGTGATGGCTTGATAGCAATAGAACACCAGGTTCTATCCATGCCGCCTCTGAATGTCTCCCCAGTCTGGTCCTCTTAGGCAGAACTTTGGCTTCAAATACTTGCTAAGGCAAATCTTGCTGTCTGGTCAGAGGAAGGACTCATACATTTAGAGAAGTTGCTCTTGGATATTACACTAGACATGCTCGCTGCTGCTGCTAAGTCGCTTCAGTCGTGTCTGACTCTGTGCGACCCCATAGACGGCAGCCCACCAGGTTCCCCCGTCCCTGGGATTCTCCAGGCAAGAACACTGCCATTTCCTTCTCCAATGCATGAAAGTGAAGAGTGAAAGTGAAGTCGCTCACTCACGTCCGACTCTTAGCGACCCCATGGACTGCAGCCTACCAGGCTCCTCCGTCCATGGGGTTTTCCAAGCAAGAGTACTGGAGTGGGGTGCCATCGCCTTCTCTGAGACATGCTCACAAGGAACCATAAAATAAAGGTCAATACTTCCCTGGTGGCACAGACGATAAAGAATCCGCCTATAATGCAGGAGACCTGGGCTTGATCCCAGGGTTGGGAAGATCCCCTGGAGAAGAGAATGGATACCCACTCCAGTATTTTTGCATGGAGAATTCTATAGACAGAGTAGCTTGGCAGCCTACAATCCATGGGGTTTCAAAGAGTTGGACATGACTAATCGACTAACACTTCCACTTTCACAGAGAAAAAGTACCATGAGAACTTGGGGGAAAAAAAAAAAAAGAACTTGAGGAAAATAGAGGATTAATCCAGCCCAAAGCTCGTGGGCCTGAAGAGGAGGTGATATCGAATTGGATCTTAAATGCCAAGAAGGAATTTGTGGCTTTGTTTTATAGAAATAGGGAATTACTATGGGTTTCTGAGCAGAAAGGTGTGTGATAAAAAACTTTTTTCAGGAAAACTAGTCTGAGAGCAGTGTATAAATACAGTCAATTGCATTTGGGAGACACTAGGCAGGAGTCGTCTATGACAGAGAGGAGGCCAATAAAAAAGTGTTACGACCATCTGGGGAGAACAAGCTCTTGCACTTGGTGTGGCAGTAAGAAGAGGGTAAAACTAGATTTAGGAGACATTCCAGAGGTTCATATGACCCTGAAACACTATATATTTCACACACGTATTATATGTGAAATAGTAAAATTATGATACCAATTCTCCCATCCGTGAAAAAAATGAAAACAAATAATTCTAAAACTTTTACTTTTGAATAAATGTTGTATTTAGAAGAAAGTACCTTTAAAAAAACAGTTTATGTTCTGGAAAAAAAGAGAAAGTAATTTATATCTGTAACTGTATGTGCCATCAGAGATTACCCTTTTGAACATTGCTAGAAAACATTTCTAATATATTCATATTGATTTACAATTTTTGTCACTTATCCATCCCTTTGGAACGTTAATAATGAAAGAAGCTGCAAAAAAAAAAAAAAAAAAAAAAATTCAGGGCACCTTCATTACTAATTTTAAAACCCACATTGGCAGCTGGTGGCACAGTGCGGTCCCTACAAATATTTTTTAAAGTATGAGCTCCCTCTAGTGGCCAAAATAGTCCTTATCACCTGATCAAATCTGTGCCACCTATTCATATTTAACTAATTTTAATGGTAAAAAAGTTTAACTTCTAGAACTGAATTTGTACTTTAAAATATTTCTTTGCCATGTTCTGAATATGCTCAATAATATTCACAGTAAATTTAAACATCTACTATTATTGTTATGATTTGTAATTATCAGTTTTCAATAATGTGTTTATTGAGTTTCAGATCACACCAAAATGCAATTATCACTTAACTAATGTACAAGCTAATTTCCTAGATATATCCCCAAGAAGTGAGGTCATCATTTGTCACTCTATAAAATGTCCTCATCGATGAACCTATATCCTCTTAAAACTAGTTCAGTTTGAAACTATTCCAGAAATATACATTTCCCAACCAAATCCCATCATTCCTTGCAGTGAGGGATCACTCTGAGTGGATTCCATTGAATCACTTCTCCCCGCGGGACAGAGTCAGACAAAATCGGGATTTGGAGGAGTTAGGGGAGTGAACGCAAGACTAATACTGTCTACTGTGTCTACTGTGCGTCAGGTGTTAGGTTTTATGCTTTACATCCACTATCTCATTTGAAGCCCTAGAGGGATGATATTCGGTTCCTCTACTATTTAACACAAATTTTCCAGACTCTTACAAGTCATAATAAGGCTTAGAAGAAAAGTAGCCATCTTCTTTGCATCTCTGGGTTAGGGTACACAGAGCCAAGTGGGGAGACCAATAAGGACGCAGATGAATGTCCTCACTGGGCAGGTGGAAACCCAGGCGCTGAGAAACCCCCAGGAGGGGCTCTTCAGCCCAACTGCAGAGGAGGAGGGTGGCAAGCAGCAGGGAGAGTTGCCTTGAAGAGCAGGGGATATAAGTGGAGTCTTTAAGGATGCTGAGGAGTTGGCCTGGCAGAGGGACAGTATGTGCAAAGGCCTGGATGGAGTCAGAAGAGAGCGTTAATGCGTGTTGGCTGACACTTAGGGAAGGGTGAATGGTTAACATTCCATTGTCAAGAGACCAAGTCAACACCAGAGAAGTTAACACAGAATCCTGCCAAGATAAAAGTGAGGCCTGGGTGATTGCATAGCTGCTAGCTGTTCACCTCCGCCTTATGTATTGGGGGAACGTGACAGCCCTGATCAAGGTGATGCCAGGAGAAGCTGACGCCAACATAAGTAATTACGAGGCCAGCTCTGCAAACACCTCCCTCTTGGAAGCTAACAACTGCTGCAGTTGTGTGTCTGAAGCAACAGTGTGAACACCCGAAGTGATGTGGTAGCCAGTTATGATGAACGCAATACGGCTCGCTTTGGGAGTGAGCCTTGGGAATGGGTGGAGAGGGCGGCTTTCTCTTTCGAAGGCTGTTTGTCCAGCCTTAGATCCTGACCTTAAAATCCAACCCAGCTGCCCCATCCCAGCACTATGACTGTGGACCTGTGTCTTCTAGCCCGATGGGACCTGAAGTGAACAGGAAACACAAACGTGTGTAGTCAAAGTTACTCTTGAAAATACCTTAAATTATCCAAGAAGTGATCCACAGAAACATGGTTTTGTATATACAACCCAGTACAGTGAATTTCATAAACCCTGCAGTGGGAGACCTGCAGAACTAAACTAGGAGAAGCCTCTATGACATGTCTGGGTGTTCAAACCAATCTTCCTTTAAAGTCATCTGAACAGACCCCTTCCTCTCAATTTTCATAATGCTTATTCCTCTCACATTGTCTTTAAAGCTACTTTGTTTTCCTCCACTTGTATTAAGGTATACTTTACACATAATAAAATTCACCCATTTTATATGTATAGTTGATGAATGTTGAAATTGTACAGTCTTATAGTCACCACCATAAGATATTAATATAAAAACATGTCTGCCATCCTGGAAATTTTTCTTGTGTCCTTCCTTTGAAGTCAGCCCCCTCCTCCAAACTCTGGCCAAAGGCAACCTCTGGTCTTTTTATTGCTATAGTTTTGCCATTTCTAGAATTTTATAAGTAGAACCATATACCGTCTTTTAATTAGAATAAAGGTGTTGAGGTTTATCCATGTTGTCTGTGTGTATCAGCAGTTTGTTCCTTTTTTGTACTTAGTGTTGATTGCTGCCCAGATTCACAGGACAAATTACAATAAAATTTCAAAGACTTCTCTGCAGTCAATGAAAACGCAAGATGTAATAGACCTCAATGGCCTTAACAAGGAGGCCTGAGATGAACTTAATTACTGGGCCGTGCAATGCCTACCCCAAATGCTGTTAGATTCACAGCTTGTAAGAGTCAATGTGGATATAGATACCTGTTGGACATGACATCAGTAAGACATGTCAAAGCTATTCATCACTCTCAAGTTTTGTTAAATCTGTAAAGAAACGACCCCTCTCTCGCGACTGGTCGGGAATCTTGCTGTGCTCCCGAGAAGGCAGCTTCTGCTGACCTTGAAGAGCACGTGAGAGAGGGGCAGTGCCTCTTTTTCCCTCTCCCCTTAGCAACCTGGCTGCCAGGATCACCACCTGGGCCATCCGTGGACTGACAGTGGCACTGTTCTCCAGGAGGCTGGGCCCAGGGACTTCCTTGGAATGAAGTGGATGGAGGTGACTAAGGAGGTGACTAAGGAGGAAACAGGGCTTGAGGAGTGGGTCTAGGAGGAAGGGTGGGGTTCATTTGTGTAGAAAGTATGGATGGTAAAGTCATTATTAATGATTCTGAGAGGCAGCCAGAGAGAAACTACTGCAAGCCGACCACCCTGGACAACCCAGTACCTACGTTCTGGAGGGTGTCCTCCGCAAGAACAGTGCATTTGTCAGTAGGAAACTTTGTGCAAAGGTCCCAAAGCAATTCCTGAAAAGTACTATTTTATCTTGTGTTTAGAAAGATCTAGACAAGGATATCTGGCAATGACTATAGTAGGTATAATACAGCCCATTGCGAGGGAGGCCTGGGTCTTAGCTCCCTGCAACAGTGTTTCTCAAGAAGACTTGAGCAATTTTCTCTCCGCTTCAGTGTTTATAGTTATTACAAAAGTATGGATAATAATAACTTGCACAGTTCAGAGCAGTGAAAGATGGTCATAAGTTGTATACTGCTGTAATTCAAAGCCCAAGATTGGTAAAAATCTCAGTTCTGTAGCTTCTTACCTTTAAGGTGATGATCAAGTCACTTAATCACTTTGTACCTCAATCTCCTGATCTGAAAAATGGACATAATAATGATAATATTAATATTTATCTCTATAATGCTGTGGAGAAGAAACAATGTAAGTATATGACATGCTAAGGCTGATGCTTGGCAATAGGAACCTTTCAATTAACTACAGTTGTTGTAATTATCATTAATGTTGCTATTATTATTGTTGTTGTTATAATGACTCTAGCCTTATCTTCCACTTCTAATATTTCCTCTGTTAACGAATCCTTTAGTATAAAATCTAATCTCTTCCTTGACCCAGACCTTTTCATCTTGACTGAATATATGTACACCTGTCGGTCCCCAGTCTCATCATTATGCAATCCCAGACCTTTGACCAAGTGTATCCAAAGCAAGTAAGTTTACAGTAAATACATTTGTCATTTACATTATCAGATGGCATATTTTCCCCTAGAATCCTAATATTAAAAACATACAGCATTGCTAAAAGCATTAAATGAAATGAAGCTCAATATAGCTACACTAATCTGTGCTTTCTAAATTTACTGACAGAAGTGAAGAAAGTAGGTTGGCATGGCTTTTGTACAATTTCTGTATCACACTAACCTAAATTCAAACAGTGTGTTTAGATAAAAATATTGTTCCCTCCAAGGAAGCTCCTGACTTTGCAGAGAAAAACACTTCTATGTGGAACATTACTTACACAATGAGCACCTTGCTTCCTGGAGGAGAAACGCTGCAAGCACATCACCACCACATTCTCCAGAAGTAAAGATTCTCTGGTGCCCAGTCACCACCAAGGAGGGGTGTCCAAACTGGGGAACAAATGGCACCAACAGTTTAGCACCACCGGGCACCTTTGAGGGGTCAGAAGTGGTAGGGTTCTTGTCAGATCAGTGCTGACCTCCTGTTGTGGCCAGGCTGACTGAGAGGGACTGGGAGGAGGCAGGAAAGAAACCAGAACCGCAACTAACATGTGGCTGGCCAAACCTCCAGGGACAAAGTAACCACCCTAGAACTTCAAAGAAAATAATCACCTGGGAGGTTCTTCCTTAGAGAGATAGAGGGTTGTTAAATTTATCCAGATGTGAGGGAAACTAATTTTATTTTTCTCTTATTCAGAAAGAACAACCAAGAAGAAAAGGAGGGACTTCCCTCGTGGTCCAGTGGCTAAGCCTGCACTCCCAGTGCAGGGGGCCCAGGTTGGATCCCTGGTCGGGGAACTAGATCCCACATGCCACAACCAAGAGTTCAAATGCTGCAATAAAGATCAAAGATCTTGAGTGCTGCAATTAAGACCCAGCACAGCCAAATAACTAAAAAAAAACTTTTTTAAAGAAAGAAAAGCAGTGTTCTTAAGAAGAAGTATAGTTTATCAATTAAAACATTAGAAAACATACTTCTTTCCCAAATTTACATTGAACTTACTTCCTAACTTACTTCCTCATTCCGTATGCAACCTTGTGGACTTAAGGTGGCGATTCCTCAGGGTCAACTGTACACCTCCCTGTCTGTTCCCCCTGCTCGGGAGGAAGATATTTGAAGCCACATTTGTGTCTGCTTCACTTCTGGAGTGCATAGGCCAGCATCACACACTTTCTAGATAACTGAGGAGATTCTGATTGGATTCATGCTTCATAAAATGAAACCATCAGCTCTGCTTAAAAGAAACCATCATTCTTTTTTAAAGTTAATTTTTATTGGAGTATAGTTGGAGGAGGAAATGGCAACCCACCCTAGTATTCTTGCCTGGGAAAGCCCATGGACAGAGGAGCCTGGCAGGCTGCAGTCCATTGGATCACAGAGAGTTGAACATGACTGAGTGAGTGAGCAGCAGCAGCAGGGGCATGGCTGCTTTACAATGTTGTGCTACTTTCTGCTGCACAGCAAAGTGAGCCCGTTATGTGTCTTCATATATCCCCTCTCTTTTTGTTATCATAATTTTCATTTCAATCCACTTACCTTTACACCAAGGTAAAACTGGCAGAAATCTATGTAAGACTGGGAGAAACTAAATCTTACAATAAGCTACAGTTAGCAAGAATAGTCTCTACATGTATCTTGTGTTTTCAATCCCAGGTCCCACAGGATTTTAGAAGGATATGTTACATTTTTTTCTGTTTAGTGGAAAAATAAAAATCATGAAAAATGAGTACAATTTCTGTGGTGGTTTAGTCACCAAGTTGTGCCCGACTCTTGCAGCCCCATGGACTATAGCCTGCCAGGCTCCTCTGTCCATGGGATTCTCCAGGCAAGAATACTGGAGTGGGTTGTTGTTTCCTTCTCCAAGTACAATTTATATAATAGTCAACAAGAAGTTAGTAAATAAATTCTGGAAATTGATAAAATGGCATACTATGTGGTCATTAAAATTACGAGAGAGCTCTATACTTACTAACAATGCTCTCCTTGGAAAAAATTTTTATTAAAAAAAAGCAGTTTAAAGTATGTATGATAGAATACCTGTTTTGGTAAAAATATGTATGACTGTTAGTGGAAAAATATGTATGAATGTATGTTTGTAAATAGGAAGATAATTTCCTCTCAGGTTGGCAGATATGTATATATATTTGGCTGATCTGCATAGCATGTAGGATCTCAGTTTCCCAACCAGGGTCCAACCTGTGCCTCCTCCATTGGGAGCATAGAGTCTTGACCACTGGACCTCCACAGAAGTCCCATGGAAGTCCCTGGATATTTGTTTTGATATTTTATATATTACTATATCTTCTGTTTTTAAAATGATAGAAAAGTATTACTTTATAGTCAAAAACACTAGTTTAAAAGAATATGTAGTGTCGCTCTTAAAGAAAATATTTTTAAATTACTCAAAATCTCATCACCTGTAACTATGTAAATACCTTATTATATCATTTGTATTGGTTAGTTAGTTTTATTATAAACTACTTAAAAATTTAGTGCCTTAAAATGCTAATTTATTATTATAGCTCCTGAGTCTGTTGGGCTGCTTGATCTAGACTAAGTTTGGCCAATATTATGGGTTGAATCATGTCCTCCAAAACTTCATAGTTTGAAATCCTAATCCCTAGTACCTCAGAATGTGACTGTATTTGGAGACAGTGCCTTTAAAGAATTAATCAAGTTAAAATTAGGTCATTATGGCAGGCCCTATTCCAATTTCATTGGTGTTCTAATAAAAAGAGATTTGGACATAGACATACATAGAGAGAGAACACCATGTCATCTTGAAGACTCATCTGAAAGACCAGAAGAGAGACCAGAAGAAACCAACCCTACCAGGCCCTGATTGCAGACTTCCAGCCCCTAGAACTCTGGGAAAATACATTTACGTTGTTTACACAGCCTGGCCCGTGGTACTTTGTTGTGACAGTCCTAAAAAGTAACATAGCAGATATGAGCTGGGCTCCGGGTCCAAGTGAACTGGGAGCTCTGCTCTGGGCTGTGTTTGACAAGTTGCCTGGGGCAACTCACCCTCCATGTCTACATTCCTACTTCTGGGACCTGTTGCTAGCCCCCGGCATGTCGCACCCAGGGATGGGAGGAGCACAAGAGATAAAGTGGAAAAATCTTTTGAGGCCTAGTCTTGGAGCTAGCAAAGTACTGACTGCTTCCTTCTATTAACCAAAGCAATTCGAATGACTAAGCCCAGGGTAGAGAATGAACTCAATCTAAGTCAGTCAGTTAGAGGCATGCCTGCTGTGGGAGAGAATGGAAAAGAGATCCAGCAAAGTGTGGACATGGAGAAGAGCAAGTGGGGGAGGAGCGACTAGGGCCAATAACATACTATCTTAGATGTCCACACAAGCTTATATTGCAAGTCTTACACCATATGCGCTTAGTCGCTCAGTCGTGTCCGACTCTTTGCTACCCCATGGACTGTAGCCCGCCAGGCTCCTCTGTCCATGGGGATTCTCCAGGGAAGAATACTAGAGTGGGTTGCCCTGACCTCTTCCAGGGGATCTTCCCAACCCAGTGATCGAACCCAGGTCTCCCGCATTGCAGGCTAGTTCTTTACCGTCTGAAGCACTATGACACCATATGCTTACTATATGCTATATATTTCTAATTTTACTTACATTTAATCTTCTTTTAATCTTCTTCTACCTTTTTAATAGGACTGATAATTTAAAATTTCACTGAATGCAAAATATATCACATTAAATTTTTTTAATTAAAAAATTAAGAATTAGTCAATAAAATTAACACATATATGAACCAATATAAAAGTCTAATCCAAATGGAAAGCTAACAGCACAGTATAATTTTTCATACTTTGGGAATACTCAATATACATTTGTTGAATAGAGTCTATATAAATTTATTTTGAATGTGAGAACTGTTGCTAAAACCACACATTCAAAATGTGAGAACTGTCGTTTGCTGAAACAAACAAAAATAACAAAACAAAAAAATACATGCAAAAATACTGAGACAATATTGACTAAAAGTTTACAATTTGGTATCCACCATCATCTTTCTAGTTAGAAACATGTGGGAGTATTTTATGGATTTAAAACTTTTTGATTCACTTGGATGGAAGGTTGGCTAAAAGTTAGCTATTTAAAAAAACTATGATTCTGTTTTTGCACTTCAAAAACACTTCTATGTTTGTGTAAAAGGAATGCAAGAAAACATCAAGAATTTTGTTTTCTAAAGAGTGATAAACCTCATTTTCCTAAGAGGATCAAAAGATGAAAAATCTTTATGGAAGTTTCCTTCCTAAGAGAAAGTAAATCTTGGCTCCAAGTTCATTTTCCAAATCAGGAAGAAGTTTTTTCTTAGGATAGCAATGAACTTGAGAAGTAGAAAAAAATACATTTCCCAATTGTTAATTATTCTTATAATTTGGTTCTAAAAACATTACCATTATACGTATTTCTAAAAAGATTTTAGTGTCTTATGTAATCAGTAATGCAGTCACTTAAAAAACATGTGGAAATTGCAGAGCTAAATAGCGGACATATATTTATTACATTTGGTACATGCCCATACTCCAGGGATAGCTAAATGTGTGTATAGTACTCCTTTGTCTCCTCTTAGAAACCCTTCCAGAGCTCTGTTATGAATTATATTGTGTAAATATGTCCACATTCAGTTTCAGGAGAGTTATTCCCAAGTCGATTTCAAACTGAACACATGTTGCATCTGTTTTCTGTTTGTGAATACTCAATGCTTGGCACTTTAATTGGGATATTTTTCTTTGGAATGAAATAATTTCAAATATTTGCTTAATCAAAACATCAGTTTCCTTTTGCAGTTTCCATCCTGGATTGTTGGTAGGTTTCCCAGACCAGGTCTCCTGTGTGATGGAGAGGGACCCACCTCCCCTTGGTGGGGTGGGGAACAGAGGAGAGAGCAGGCCGATACGCAGACCACTGGCTCGTCCCTTCAGCACGTCCTGTGCCTCTCCAGATCCCACCTGACCTGAGGGCTATCCCACCTGACCTCAAGTACTCTGGAAGGTTTTAACTGTCTCATTTTCTTCTAATAATTTATCATCTTCTTTTCCTCTGAAAACTTTAATGGGTGCAGAAAAATTTTCCCTTCAGCTAAAGTTCTATGAATCCAGTGGAACCTCAGCTCTCTCCTCTGCCAGATTCAATCAGAAGTTTTTTGGGACCTTGATTTTGGGGGTATATGTGTTTAAGAGACATTAACCTGGCGGCAGGGTAGAGTGTGGGACAGTGTGGATTGAAGCAGAGAGGATGGAGGGAAGTAAGGCAAACCAGGAGGCCGTTGCTATTGTTCATAGGGAAAATGAGGAAGTTACGGCAATAGAATGGAAAGAAAATAGCCTGTGCTCCTGGGAAAACCACAGCCTTCAGAGTTAAAAAGGACTGGCTTTGAATCAGAGCTCAATCATGTATGAGCTCTGTGACCCCAAGCAAAATATCCAACCTCGCTAAATCTCAGTTTCTCTGCTTAGAAAATGAATGTGAAATAACATATAATTCTTGTGAGGACTAAATTATAGTTTTTAAGATGCCTAGTATATAATGTTAACATATGATTTTTAAATAGACACAAGTGAAAGTTATTATGAAGGAAGAAACAAAGGCCAACGGATTGAATATAGGAAACGGAAAGAGGAATATATTCAAAGATCAGAAAGTGTTCAGCCAATCAACACATTTCTCTAATTTACTGACCACAGGACATCTTTTTCTCCCTACAAGATAATTAATTAGCCAATGAACTGATTAATTATGGAATAACAACAGTAAATAACTTACCTTAAATTAAGTACTAGTAGTGGCAGAGACAAGATTCCAATTTTGATCTTTTGCTCCCCTTCTTTCTTTTCTTTACCTTCTCTTTCTGAAAAAAATTGATTTGAAAAATTTATTAGACAGGGCAGAGTCAAGGAAATTACCCACACCTCCAGGAGACTTGAAGTGGATTGTCAGAGTCTGAGCAGACTGAAGGGTGTCCACACAGCGCTGAGCAACTCTTGTGCCCCTCAAGGGACTGACTGAGGTCACTCAGGGCACTCACTGGGCCCGAGCTGGGCCACTCTTTGCATTTCTCACATGTACGAGCTCTTTTCTGCTGCAGGACACTAGGCATGCTGCCTTCTCTGTCTGGAGTCTGTAATACCTAACTCCTCACTAGGACACTTTCTATTCATTCTTTATTTTAAAATTCAATTTAATTTTCATTTTATACTGAAGTATATTTGATTTACAAAGCTGTTTCTTCCTTCCTTTTTTGGGGGGTGGGGGCTGCTCTGGGTCTTCTTTGCAGCATGCAGGCTTCTCTAGTTGTGGTACAAGGGCTTAATTGCCCTGCAGCATGTGGCATCTTAGTTCCCTGATTAGGGATTGAGCCTGCTTCCCCTGCCTTCGGAGGCAGATTCTTCACCACCAGGTAAGACCCTCTTAATCATTCTTTAGCTCTCAATTGAAAAGTTACTTTCTTAGATAGACGTTCCTGACAGCCTCTATCCCTCACTTCTCAATCTAACTCAATTTCTTCATATTCTTCTTATGCCACACCTTTTTCTGTTGTATATAGCACTGACCACAATCATAACCACATAATTGTCTACTTGTTGGCTTATCTAATGCTGCCTCTTTCATGAGACTAGAAGGTAGATTAGATTAGATTTAGGGCCAGTACTGTGAACGCTATAAGAAATATTTAGAAGAGATTCTAACAGAAATGTAGATTTTTTTTTTTGAGGCAAAATTCACATAACATAGAATTGAGCATTTTAAAGCAAACAATTTAGTGGCATTTAGTGCATTTGCAATGTTGTACCACCATCACTTCTATCCAGTTCTAGAACATTTTCATCACCTCCAAAGGAAATCTCATACCCATTAAGCACTTATTTCCAAATTCCCCCTCTACCCTAGTAACCACTAGTTTGCATTATCTAACAATTTACCTATTCTTGGTATTTCATATAAATGGAATCATATGATCTGTGATCCTGTGTATCAGGCTTCTTTCACTCACTGTAATGTTTTCAGGGTTCATCCACATTGTATTAGTACTGCATTCCTATAACATTTCACTATATATATATATACACACACACAATACTGACTAATATATAATTATATAATATATATATAACTAACACACACACACACACACATATATATATATATATATATATATATATTTGTTTGTAGTTTTTTCTTATATTTTCATCTTGCTTTGGTATCAGAGAAAGACTGGGTTCAAGGATGAGATAGTGTGCTCCTTCCTCTTCTACTTTTTGGAAGAGTTTGAGAAGTATTGGCATTAATTCTTCTTTAAATGTTTGGTGGGATTCGCCAGTGAAGTCATCTGGTCCTGGACTTTTCTTTGTAGGGAGGTTGGGTTGTTGTTGTTGTTGAACTGATTCAATCCCCTTTATTTGCTATATCTATTGAGATTTTCTGTCTAAGTCAGATTTGATAATTTGTGTATTTCTAGGAATTTATCCATACCTTCTAGTTTACTAAATTGTTGGCATGATTCTTCATAGTATTCTCTTATAATCCTCTTTTTTTTCTGTAAGTTTGCTAGCAATGTCTGCACTTACGTTGCTGATTTTAATTATTTATGCATTCTCTTTCTCTTAGTCAGCTGAGTTAAAACTGTCAGTTTTGTTGGCCTTTTCAAATTTGCTGAAATACATGAATCTACAAACAAATCTAATAAGCTCAATGCTCTCCAAGAATTATAAGCATGAGGAGATCTATACTGAGACACAGCGGGTCTCACAGTTTAGCATTAAGGCTTTTATTTTTTCAGGGTGTCACCTCAGGTCTTCTGTTTCTGAGCCCAGAGCCAATCTGGTCCAGCTTTTGTAGAGGGCAAACCTCTTCTGTTGGGGTGGAGGACAGGGGTGCCTGTTGGGCTTCTCAGGCTAGGGAGATCAAGCTGATCCTCTTGAAGACATCACAGTTTTCCCGTTTTCATTCTCATTCAGCACTGCAGCTTTCAGTGATGCTTCCCATTCTAAGCCTTTCTGGAGTTCACTGCTTCCTGACTTTCATCCTTGTAGGAGCTGGTTCCAGTCACCACTTTCCGTAACTTTTCAAAATGATCATTTTTCTTTTTTTGCTGTGGTATCCACTTCCATTCTCCTTTTGGACTTAGTTTTTGCTCCTTTTTATATTTTACTGGGCTTTCCAGGTGGTGCTAGTGATAAAGAATCTGCCTGCCAACGCAGGAGATATAAGAGATGCGGGTTCAATCCCTAAGTCAGGAAGATCCCTTGGAGGAGGAAATGGCACCCCACTCCAGTATTCTTACTTGCTGAATCCCAAGGACAGGGGAGCCAGGCAGGCTACAGTCCATGGGCTTGCAGAGTGGGACATGATTGAGAATCTGAGAAACAAAAAAAATGTATTAGTGGTTTTAAGAAGGACCAGAGACAATCTCCTATTTAACCTTTATATCTATCCGAAATTAATATTATTTCCATTTAATAAATGAGAAAACTGAGGCTCAGAGCTTGGGAAACTTGTCCAAGGCCAAAAAAACAGTAAGTAGTGATCTTTATACTATCTTATACAGCTTTACTAAGCATTAAGTAGTTACAGCTACTCCAATGTTACCTGGCTTCAGCAAGTGTTCTAAAACAAGTTTTATTACCACTCCATTACAAAGAATAGCTCTTGCCAGGGTCCTTTGGGAAGAAGATCAGGCCAGTTATGAGTTTATTTCCTCTCAGTTCCAAATAGATCCTTTATTGGCTGCACCACAATGCTAGAGTTGATTTTTAAATACTTCTACTTTGCCAGCTGGCACAATACCAAGTGTCAATAAAAGGCGCTGGAGGAGGAGCTTCTCTGGTTCCAGTGTGCTCTTCTCCGCAGGTTCTTGCAGCGTGAATGGCTTCTCTGGCACCTGGCTCCTGCATCACCAATCAGTTCTCTGGCACGTGGACCCATCACACAATGGGCAGCAGCATCTCCCTACCACCTTAGGAGAATTTCTAGCAACTGTTGGAGGGTGGATTCCCAGCAAGTTCCATCCATGCAATCCCCAGTGACTTCTCTGCCAGCCAGAGAGCCATAGATGTATCCTCTCCAGAATCTGGGTCTCAGTCTTGGGTCAGGTGGTGGGCTCATCTTGGGATACTCTCAGGGCCAATGGCCTCTCCTTATATCTGTTCTTTTTTACCTTTTTTTTTTTTTTTTAAGTCTCCCTAGTTTTCAGTGGAGAATCCTTCATTAGTCTAATTTTGTTATAATTAATGATTATATAAAACTTCGGAGAAGGCAATGGCACCCCACTCCAGTACTCTTGCCTGGAAAATCCCATGGATGGAGGAGCCTGGTAGGCTGCAGTCCATGGGGTCTCTAAGAGTAGGACACGACTGAGCGACTTCACTTTCACTTTTCACTTTCATGCATTGGAGAAGGAAATGGCAATCCACTCCAGTGTTCTTGCCTGGAGAATCCCAGGGACAGGGTGCCTGGTAGGCTGCCGTCTACGGGGTCACACACAGTCGGACACGACTGAAGTGACTTAGCATAGCATAGCATAGCATATAAAACTTGTCATGTTCAAATCACATTGTGGTTTTCTCTCATGATTAGACTCTGGCACAGGCAATCTTTGGTCTCTGTAACTTTTGAGAGGGGCATAAATTGTATGTGACTTAAAAAAAAATTAGTTTGTGCTGGGTCTTCATTGCTGCACAGGCTTTTCTCTAGTTGAGGCAAGTGGGAGCTGCTCTCTAGCTGTGGAGCTTGGGCTTCTCATTGAGGTGGCTTCTTTTGTTATGGAGCTCAGGTTCTAGGGTGCACAGGTTTCAGTAACTGTGGCACATGGGCTCAGCAGTTGCACCTCCTGGGCTCTAGATCATAGGCTCAATAGTTGTGGTGCACAGGCTTGTGCTCCGAAGCACATGGGATCTTCCCAGGTCAGGGATCAAACCCATGTCTCCTGCATTGGCAGGCGGATTCTCTACCACTGAGCCACCAGGGAAGCCGTTTTTGTGACTTTTATATTTTTCCAATAGCAATTTTTGGAATAATGAATTGATATAAAAATTTAAAAATTAACCTCTATGGGTAAATGTTTAGGTATGAGGGAAAGGCTGCTGTTAAAAAAGAATTGATAGTAAGTATATTATATTCAACAACCAATAAATATATTGCATACCTATTATTTAAACAAACAAAAAGATACAGATGGCTAACAAACACATGAAAAGATGCTCAACATCACTCATTATCAGAGAAATGCAAATCAAAACCACTATGAGATACTATTTCACACCAGTCAGAATGGCTGCGATCCAAAAGTCTACAAATAATAAATGCTGGAGAGGGTGTGGAGAAAAGGGAACCCTCTTACACTGTTGGTGGGAATGCAAACTAGTACAGCCACTATGGAGAACAGTGTGGAGATTCCTTAAAAAACTGGAAATAGAACTGCCTTATGATCCAGCAATCCCACTGCTGGGCATACACACTGAGGAAACCAGAAGGGAAAGAGACACGTGTACCCCAGTGTTCATCGCAGCACTGTTTATAATAGCCAGGACATGGAAGCAACCTAGATGTCCATCAGCAGATGAATGGATAAGCAAGCTGTGGTACATATACACAATGGAGTATTACTCAGCCATTAAAAAGAATACATTTGAATCAGTTCTAATGAGGTGGATGAAACTGGAGCCTATTATACAGAGTGAAGTAAGCCAGAAGGAAAAACACCAATACAGTATAGTAACACATATATATGGAATTTAGAAAGATGGTAATGATAACCCTGTATACAAGACAGCAAAAGAGACACTGATGTATAGAACAGGCTTATGGACTCTGTGGGAGACGGAGAGGGTGGGAAGATTTGGGAGAATGGCATTGAAACATGTGAAATGTCATGTATGAAACGAGATGCCAGTCCAGGTTCAATGCACGATGCTGGATGCTTGGGGCTGGTGCACTGGGACGACCCAGAGGGATGGTATGGGGAGGGAGGAGGGAGGAGGGTTAAAAAGAAAAAAAAAAGAAAAAAAAAAAGATTAAAAAAAAAAAGAAAACATATTAATATTTGATTTCTCATTGATAAAAAAAGACATCATGTCTAATTTTAATCAGGACTTCTGTTCTATTTTGAAGTTTAAAAAGTTTGTATTTTAGGAATATATAGCTATGGGATGTGAGACTGTGTATTCGTATGTGTACATGATTGCTAGGACTGATTATTGTTAAAAAAATTAAAAAAAAATTAAAAAATAAAAAACAAACAAACAAACAAAAAAACCGCAAAGGAACAGCAACAGCACCACAAACCCACCTCAGTGCTACTAAAGATTGGGAAGACTGACAAATCATCTGCATTGATTCGCTACTGGAATGAGACCAGACAGCAGCAAACACAGCTGTTTTTACATAATATCTATAATTACCAGGCTTTGAGAAACTTCTCTAGGAAAGCAGGGAATCCTTAAACTTTTAAGTGACAGCGCTGCCCTGTGAACACAGGTGTGGTGCTGGCTCTACAAAACCAGAATATTTCCCTACACATTCAAAAAAAAAACACAAAAAACAAAAAGACATACTATTAATTTTGGACTTGAAAGATCTTTCAGCCAGAGATGGCAAAAGCATTTCATATTTAATGCCATCTCTGATTAACTGTAATGGCTATCTGGGTTGAGAAGGATTTTAAGGCCAGAAAACAAAGATCAATTTGTAATGTCTACCCCAAGTAAAAGAAGAGACATGATGGAAAAGCAAAGTATTCGTCAACTGTTACCTGACCAGTTTCATAGATTAGTAAAGCGAGGCATAGCAATTTAAATGACGAGGCCAAAACAATAAAGTAAATAATATTTCAATAAATAATGTAAAGCTGGGGCCTACTCCACATTTGTGATTTCTAGAGCACTGCTCTTTACCTGCTGCTGCTCTAAGTGGTGCTGGTGCTTTGAACAGGCCAAGTAAGAAGCACAAAAAAGGCTAGAGATGAGGCTGTTCACCATGAAATAACTTTTAGGATCTGTGGTGCATACCTGGAAGTTCAGATTTATTGCCCATCATATTTAGAAATAGATCTGAGATAAAATGAACTTACAATGTTTTCTAACTCTAGAAATACGATGGCATTGAGTCATTAAGAAACCCCAATGCTTTACCATTTACTTCAAGGTATCTCAGATTTCCAAATTTGAGATTAATTGGAGATTTCCAAAACGTACTCACCATCTAAAAGGAACAGCACAGAAATTGCACCTAAGCCTAGTACATGTGAACATTATACGACTAAATATGTCTAAAAATAATATACTTCTTACAATTCACCAAAGAGATTTGCCATTGATTAACGGGGAAGAGGATAGCTAGTAACAGTTTGAACTTCAGATTGTAGAGAAAAATCTTTTACTGGAAGATAGAGTATGTCCGCATCAGGTGGATCCTTCAGAAATTAGAATTCAGCCCATTTCAGACCACTTCTGAAAGGCTGATGAGATGTAGGTCTTCCTTTCTTGTACCTGGAAGGCTGTTATCTAGCAAAGGAGCACACTAGGGTGCCCTTAATAGCTCAGTCCCACCTAGAATTCAATCAAAGGTGACCCATGTTTGAACTTTCCAGCTAGACTACAGAATAAGGAGATTTTTGAAGTGTTTCTCACCTAGAGACACAGCAAAAATGCAATTAAAAAAGGCAAAAGGAGAAACACTTGTCTCTTAAGTCAAACATTCAGTTTACTAGTTGCCAGAATGCAGTGACCTTTTTTTGGTATTTGTTTACTGAAAAACTTTTCCTGCATATCAGGCAATTACTGTATAGGAAGGTCACCCTTGAAATGTTGATTTCTGAAGAAACAAAAAAGATAACTAAGTTAAAGAATACAGAAGAGAAGCCAGAAGCTTCTGATTTACCAATAGAACCAAAATTCATAACTTGAGAGATTAGTCTTAGATTTCAATCATTACTTTGTTGAACTTACTCTCAAACACATACCATTGGTTACAAGGTGGTCCTGGAAAAAAAATTTACCAATCCAGAATTTTACTGTTCATGTTATTTTAGAAATAAATGTACATGTACATATTTTATCAACATTTGGAGTAAACATTCTTAAGTAAAGAGCAAATAACAACTTAACCAAGTTCAGTTCTCCTTTATAATTTATTCCACCAGGATTAACTAATATCCTAATCATACTACTTCAAAGTTTCATAATTTCAAAGATCAAAGAGGTTAGGTACTTAGTTTAGTAACAAATGCTGTGGAACTATTTCATATGCAGTCCAGTATCCCTGCATATGAACTTCACTATATACTGAACTACATTTTTTAGAATCAAATTTCATTCCTTCTCTTCTATTGTGTATCTTAAATGATTCCATTCCCAACCAAAATAGAAAACTACTCTGGCTCTAATATTCATTTCCATTCTACTTTTGACTAGAAAAGTCACAAATAACATTTACTACCAGATACACTCTACTGTTTTATGGATGTAAAACTCAGGAATTAGTATTCTAATTGTTCTACCTAAAGAAAAATTCCAATCAGTAAACTACACTGTAGCTTAATTCAAATGGTATGGAGTCTTAACACTGCATTCAAAAGAACTTGTCAATGAGTGTTACTCAGCATGTTCAATGGACCATCAAGCGACAACAGGAGAAAATGAACAAAAAAATAGAAAAAAAAAAAAAAAATTTAAACAATGGAACATCTGCCATCTTGTGGCAAGTTGGAGAAAATGCAGCAACTGTTGAGTAGCTTCTTTATATTGTAACCCTTCTGAGGATTATTGCTTCACATTAATATTGCTACTCATGTAAACAGACAACAACAATTTAATAGTTTCATTTTTTCCATAATCCATTCACAACCATTTTGCTTGACAGATTACTGTTCAGTGAATTAACTGCAGGGACACTAAGATCCCCCTAAATTTACCAAATGTTAACAGATTCCTTGCTGAAACTAGTTCTCAAAAGATTGTTTCCCTATCCACCATGGCCTAGTATTTTGGTACTAATAGGCATCAAACTCAAACACAAGGCTCAGAAGCAATTTTTGATGTTTAAATAACACTTGAAGATTTAAGACTTCCCTCACAGTTCTGGTCCCATCTATCTCTGTTTACCTGACATAACAACAGTAGTAGTTAACAGCATTAACTGTATCAACTCAATCCTCAACAGCCTTAATGAGGTGAGGACTACTATTATTTTCCTCATTTTAAGTTAAGAAGCAATTAAGACACAGAGAAGTTAGTAACTTGCACAAGATTGTGAAGAAAAAAGGATCTTAAACAATCAAAAATTATTACTTGTGATAGCATACAAATTGAAGTTTTCTCATAAAACCTTGAAAATCCATGTCATTTATATCACAATACAATAAGAAACGTTATGAATTCCAGTATCAGAGAAGCTTCAGTAGTAATTTTACTGAAGCCACATCAATCAGAAGATGAAGGCAAATTACTCCACTCTAAGAACTTCAAAGCATCTCCTATTGACAGAAAGCTAGTAGCATTAGTTATTAACTACCTCCAACAACACAAGAGAAGACTTTATACATGGACATCACCAGATGGTCAACACTGAAATCAGATTGATTATATTCTTTGCAGCCAAAGATGGAGAAGCTCTATACAGTCAGCAAAAACAAGACCAGGAGCTGACTGTGGCTCAGACCATGAACTCCTTATTGCCAAATTCAGACTTAAATTGAAGAATGTAGGGAAAACCACTAGACCATTCAGGTATGACCTAAATCAAATCCCTTGATTATACAGTGGAAGTGAGAAATAGATTTAAAGGCCTAGATCTGATAGATAGAGTGCCTGATGAACTATGGACTGAGGTTTGACACTGTACAGGAGACAGGGATCAAGACCATCCCCATAGAAAAGAAATACAAAAAAGCAAAATGGCTGTCTGGGGAGGCCTTACAAATAGCTGTGAAAAGAAGACAAGCAAAAAGCAAAGGAGAAAAGGAAAGATATAAACATCTGAATGCAGAGTTCCAAAGAATAGCAAGAAGAGATAAGAACGCCTTCTTCAGCAATCAATGCAAAGAAATAGAGGAAAACAACAGAATGGGAAAGACTAGAGATCTTTTCAAGAAAATCAGAGATACCAAAGGAACATTTCATGCAAAGATGGGCTCAATAAAGGACAGAAATGGTATGGACCTAACAGAAGCAGAAGATATTAAGAAGAGGTGGCACAAATACACAGAAGAACTGTACAAAAAAGATCTTCACGACCCAGATAATCACGATGGTGTGATCACTGACCTAGAGCCAGACATCCTGGAATGTGAAGTCAAGTGGGCCTTAGAAAGCATCACTACGAACAAAGCTAGTGGAGATGACCGAATTCCAGTTGAGCTATTCCAAATCCTGAAAGATGATGCTGTGAAAGTGCTTCACTCAATATGCCAGCACATTTGGAAAACTCAGCAGTGGCCACAGGACTGGAAAAGGTCAGTTTTCATTCCAATCCCAAAGAAAGGCAATGCCAAAGAATGCTCAAACTATCACACAATTGCACTGATCTCACACGCTAGTAAAGTAATGCTCAAAATTCTCCAAGCCAGGCTTCAGCAATATGTGAACCGTGAACTTCCTGATGTTCAAGCTGGTTTTAGAAAAGGCAGAGGAACCAAAGATCAAATTGCCAATATCCGCTGGATCGTGGAAAAAGCAAGAGAGTTCCAGAAAAACATCTATTTCTGCTTTATTGACTATGCCAAAGCCTTTGACTGTGTGGATCCCAATAAACTGTGGAAAATTCTGAAAGAGATGGGAATACCAGACCACCTGATCTGCCTCTTGAGAAATATGTATGCAGGTCAGGAAGCAACAGTTAGAACTGGACATGGAACAACAGACTGGTTCCAAATAGGAAAAGGAGTATGTCAAGGCTGTATATTGTCACCCTGTTTATTTAACTTCTATGCAGAGTACATCATGAGAAACGTTGGACTGGAAGAAACACAAGCTGGAATCAAGATTGCCGGGAGAAATATCAATAACCTCAGATATGCAGATGACACCACCCTTATGGCAGAAAGTGAAGAGGAACTAAAAAAGCCTCTTGATGAAAGTGAAAGAGGAGAGTGAAAAAGTTGGCTTAAAGCTCAACATTCAGAAAACGAAGATCATGGCATCTTGTCCCATCACTTCACGGGAAATAGATGGGGAAACAGTGGAAACAGTGTCAGACTATTTTGGGGGCTCCAAAATCACTGCAGATGGTGACTGCAGCCATGAAATTAAAAGACACTTACTCCTTGGAAGGAAAGTTATGACCAATCTAGACAGCGTATTCTAAAGCAGAGACATTACTTTACCAACAAAGGTTCGTCTAGTCAAGGCTATGGTTTTTCCTGTGGTCATATATGGATGTGAGAGTTGGACTGTGAAGAAGGCTGAGTGCCGAAGAATTGATGCTTTTGAACTGTGGTGTTGGAGAAGACTCTTGAGAGTCCCTTGGACTGCAAGGAGATCCAACTAGTCCATTCTGAAGATCAGCCCTGGGATTTCTTTGGAAGGAATGGTGCTAAAGCTGAAACTCCAGTACTTTGGCCACCTCATGTGAAGAGTTGACTCATTGGAAAAGACTCTGATGCTGGGAGGGATTGGGGGCAAGAGGAGAAGGGGACGACAGAGGATCAGATGGCTGGATGGCATCACTGACTCTATGGACGTGAGTCTGAGTGAACTCCGGGAGTTGGTGATGGACAGGGAGGCCTGGCGTGCTGCAATTCATGGGGTAGCAAACAGTCGGACACGGCTGAGCAACTGATCTGATCTGACTAGTGGAATTTGGAAGCTTTCATCCATGCCATACGGAAATGAGAAAAATTGAGAAAATAGCAGTATCTTCCTTAAGAGCTTCTCCACTCCCCCTACCTCCCTGCCAAGTTGAGGTCTGTTTTAAAGTGCCATTTTTAAAACTGAAATGATAGTGACTACCCCTATCAGGACCATATGATTCTCCCAGAAGACTCTGTTAGGATTTGTAGCCACAAGGTAAATCTTCCAAGGAAGAAATGAAACTTAAGATAGTCACTATTGTCCCAGAAATGCTGAACTGATGAATTTGTAAGTCATCACAAGACAATTTGAAAAAAAGGAAATGAAAGCTATAAGGATGTATAAAATTTCCATCCCTTTGACCAGAAATTATGTTTATATTTTTTAATTAAAAATTAATTTTTAAATCACGTGAAAAAATTGAATAAAAATTGATTACCTCAATAGATGCAGAAAATGCTTTTGATAAAATTCAACATCCAGCTAATCTGACTCTTCTCATGGAAAGCATACAACTTCTTTTCATCCATTTGATTGCCCATTATCCCAATACCACTCAAGGAATAATCTCTTCCTTCATCAATCTGAATTATTTTATCCAATATTGTTCCATATGTATTAGGGTATTTATCTTGACATCTTATGATCTTTTTCAGTATATGCCAGAACCATAGCTTCTTTATATTTTTTATTTATAAGAATTTTTGTTACTGCTCTTATAAATAGGACCTTACTTTTTCTGGCAAATCTGGCTGTTTGTGTATATTACCAGTTGCTGTTTTCTGTGTATTAATGTTGTACCACGTCACTTTGCTGAGCTTTCATGTTTCATATTATTCTCTTGAGGCTTCAGCTTTATGTAGATGCTTCTATTTGTAAATAGTAAAACAAAACCTAAATGTAACCAAGGAGGTTCACTACACTACTAAAACAAATTTTTGGTATGTCCTTAAAATGGAAACTTAACACAGAGCAGTTAAAATGAGTTGGACTTGTTCAACAGGGTTAATCAAAATGTAAAAAAGCAAGTTACGTAAGTGTACATGTGCAATACCATTGTGTGTTTCACAAACACTAAATGTATGTAACTATTTCACGAATGAAGGACTGAATTCCATAATTCCTAACACTACAAGGGCTTGAATGCTTACAAGATATGCAGCAAGAGTGAAAACAGGCATAAGGGATGGTTACTTCTGAAGAGTCGTAAGGGAATCAAATGACAAAGTGGATAAAGAGGGCTTCAACTTCTTCTGTTTAAACTTATTTAAAGAAAAAAAAGAGTTGGAACCAACATGGCAAGTGAAATATCTGTTAAATACAGGTGAGAGAACAGCTGCTCATTACAAAAGTCCAGGTGTTTTTGTAAATGCTGAAGTATTTAACAGGAGCTTTTAGAGAAATATTTTTGACTGATGTACTGTCCAAATTTTTAACTCAAAATAATCAATTTGGCCCAACAAAAAGATTTCATTGATTTTGGCAAGTTTCTAAAATGTTTTGCTCTCCTTTGCATATCCTAGGAGCACAAATTACCCCGTTTGTCTGCTTCCTACCATTAAAGTGTAAGCTGTGGGAGCAGGCATTTTCCCATTATGTTCAGTTGCATGCTCAAAGCCTTAAAGTGGGTAGACATTCAATAAACTCATGATAAATGACTTTTAAGTGTTTATTTCCTTCATTTGGAAGCCTGGGTGTAATAGTGGAACCTGGGTACCATGAATATGCAGTACAAGAACCAGGTTTTGTCTAAACAGCAGGTTTTATTTTAGCCTTGACATAAACACAGGAAATTTCTGTTCAAACACACTATACAATTCTTTGTCTACTTGGTATATAGTAGGGGTTGGCAAAAGAGTCCCACAGAGCTCAGTATGGAAGCTATAGTTTCCTTTTCTGATCATAGATTTCTTCTTTCAACTCAGAATCGATTACCAGTTTTTGAGAATCTTTGGTTCAGCTCAAAGCTAATTCCTATATCTCAACTGCATAGCTTGTTTCATTAATCTAAGATAAATTATGATTATGAGATATTAATCTTCACCAATATTGGCTGGTTAACCTACAGAGAACAAGATGGTAGAACTCCTATTAGAGTAAGAAATAATAATTACTGTAAACACAGTAATTTCCTAAACAGTTCATGGATGTCTTAGGACATCAGTATCTTTCAGCTTTAGGGTATTCTATTTTTCTACAGAAACGGTCATGTTACTAGCCTATGAAATTAGACTCCATGTTGTAATAAACAGACAAAAGACAATCGAAGTACAATTTTTTAATAAAGATAATTACAAAAGATGGAAAAATCAGCTCATAAAGGCCAATTACTTCTTTAATAGATCAGTTTTTTGACATAATAACACATCAATTTTAAATACTATCACATAAAGCATGGTGGAGAAAAGAAATTTTGCTTCATAATTAGAAAACTCACAATAAAACTTGCCAAGAAAAACAAAAACAAAGCCATTTTGAAAATAAATACAGTCCATGCCAAAGTAGTATAAAATGAAGCCAGAAGTCTTCAAAAAGAAAAAACATTTTTCTTTCCAATATTTTCTCACTTTTTTATGGTTTCTGAAAGTTGTGAGACTCAAATTCAAGGATTGCTGAGCTGTTCTGATTTGGCTCTGTTAAAAGAGGCAATATGAAATATTAAAAACTGCACAATCTCAGTTTAAATGCAATGACCAATAGATCAGTCCTATGGTTCCCACCAAGAAACATGTAAGCTGGTAGTGCCTTGAGTTTTTGGAGCACTGACTGACTGCCTTGACCTTCTGAGGGTTTTACAACCTATTCCAAGTCATCCTATGAAGGCTAACACAAAATTATGTGTGGCCAAGCATCTATATGCTTTCTGACAACAGAAAGCTCAATTATGGTCTTTTAAAAAATTATGTTATACTAGCCCAGTGATTCTTAAAATTTACCTGTCTTATAACACCAAAAAATCATGTATATAGAAATAAGAGCACCATGAAAGATGATGAGTGTCTATATAAAAGTTAATAGCAAAACAAGGCTTAGATAAATTATGTTCAAGAATATAAACTGACCTATTTTAATACATTCAGTTACAACACTGATTATTATTAGCTTTTGTAATTTTTTAAGGCATGTTACATAAATGAAAAACAAGCAAGTAAATGAAATATAAGCTAATGGTTAAGATACATATATATTGTCTTACTGCTACTGCTAAGTCACTTCAGTCGTGTCCGACTCTGTGTAACCCCACAGACGGCAGCCCACCAGGCTCCACCGTCCCTGGGATTCTCCAGGCAAGAACACTGGAGTGGGTTGCCATTTCCTTCTCCAATGCATGAAAGTGAAAAGTGAAAGTGAAGTCACTCAGTAGTGTCCGACTCTTAGCGACTCCATGGACTGCAGCCTACCAGGCTCCTCTGTCCATGGGATTTTCCAGGCAAGAGTACTGGAGTGGGGTGCCATTGCCTTCTCCATATTGTCTTACATACCATACTAAAATTCAGAGCATCTCATAACAACCTACTGATGATATTCCAGGTTTAGTTCAGTACTTCTCAAAGAATATATGTATACTCACCCCAACCCCAGTAAACATACTCATTATTTTTATAGCATATAAAAATTAATAGAAAAAGAATACAGCTTACCCTTTGGTATCTGTTTTTTCACCACTATTATCCTTGGATTTATCTTCCTCCTTAACATCTAAAAACAAAAATTGGGAAAAGATTAACACCTATTTTGAAATATAAAATGCATATATTTTATTTTAAAATATATCTTACTTAAAATATAAAAAACTCCCATACACAATATTATTGTTCATGAAATCAACAACTAACTAAGCTTCTGAAGATGTACTAAATGACAGAGGTTCAATATCAATGCAACATTTGCAGTCCCGCCTTTGGGAACTTTGCCCTATGGGATCACAGCATTATAGGCAGGATATATACTATGAAGACATTCAGCCAACAGACATGCGCAAACACCATGGTAGATCAGGAAAGGCTATGACAAGTGACCTTTGAGAGGCATTCTGAAGAACAAATCACTTTTGAGTGGGAAAAGGGAAGAAGTACCTTGAACAGAGGGAAAGCTCAAAAGGACTTTGAGGCAACAAGGAATTAGGTTGGAAGGAAAAACTGCAAGACCAATTTGGCTGGAGTTTTGTGACAAGAGGACAGAATCAGTTAAGGTCAGAGACAAAACAGAAGCTAAATTCTATTGCTTATATAACCAATAGTTTTTTTTTTTTTTAAATAATGGTTAGGCTGCTGCTGCTGTTGCTAAGTTGCTTCAGTCGTGTCTGACTCTATGCGACCCCATAGACGGCAGCCCACCAGGCTCCCCCATCCCTGGGATTCTCCAGGCAAGAACACTGGAGTGGGTTGCTTTTCCTTCTCCAATGCATGAAAGTGAAAAGTGAAAGTGAAGGCGCTCAGTCGTGTCCGACTCTTAGCGCTAGTACCCTTCTTTTCTAGTACCCTCTTTTCTTTCTTAAACTTTTTCTTTTGTACTGGGGTATAGCTGATTAACAATGTTGTGACAGTTTCAGGTGAACTGTGAAGGGACTTAGCCATACATATACACAGCCATTACTTTTTAAACCTTCACTATATAAGTATCAGAACTTTACCATTTTAATAAAAATTAACAAAATAGTAAGAGTAACACTATCCATTCAAGATCATTGAAACAAATTAGCCAAAATGTGGTAAATTTTTTCTTTAGATAAGCCAATGAATCAAAGTTGTGAGGCAATGATTATAATACAAACATAGAGCAACATGTTTATTATGACATTTGTTTTGGCTTCTGGCTTTATTTTAGATATGTAAACAAAAGTGCCAAGTGTGGTTTGGGGAGGGATGAAGAGCAAAGAAATATTCCTAACTTTAGGGTCTGAACTACAGACTTTTAAAAATGTTTTCTATGGTAGTATTTCTTTTATCTGTATGTTGCAAGATTTTAACAAATGCAAGACACTATAAGAAGAATTTCATTATTAAACTAAGAAATTTAAGTATCAATTACTATCAGCAACAGAAGTATTTAGGAACTAAATACTGAGATTAATCCACCACCAGGCCATTAAAGCCAGATCAAAAGGCACTCTCATTTTCAGCTAAAGCAGCAATGAAAGATAAGCACTCTAGTGCACCCACTTTCCCATTTGGAAGAAAAAGCATAGAAAGATAAAAGTTTAAAAAGCAAGAATAAATGCCAGAAAGGAAGACAAACAACAAACAAAAACTACAGAAAAGACAAATTGACAGAGAAAAGAAAAATACTAGAAAAATCCTACAGCTAAAGTTAAGTCCTTCTTACCTCAATCATAGCTGGAATCTCTGGATGTCAATCAGTACACAAGAGCAGACTGGAGCCATCATTGTAATACATTGGGAAGTTAAAATTATAAAATGATAGACAGAGAACAGTAGCCTATAGTGGAGTCAATCCACAAACAAAACAGAACTAGATGTGCAGACATGCTACAGATTCCAAACACTCTCTAGTAAAAAAAGAACACGAGAGCCAGCTTACTCACGTAACTTCAATATGATAGAAAAAGGATGTTGGCCCAGTACCTCTGAATCTGTTTTCCACATGCTATAGGGTCAAAATTAACAGGTCAACTAAAACCTGTGCTCCTCACCGTTACCTGCATATAGGTAGCAGGTATCCAGCAGGAAATGCACCAAGTACAAGAATTCAGGTATTTAAGATACTGCATTCTCTAGCCAAGAGCAGCTCAATCTAGCAGGGAGAGATGTAAAGTTCCTAATGAGGTGTTATAATATGATGTGTTAAATAAAATGACTGAGATATGTGTAAGTGCTCTGGAAACTCAGATAAAAGATAACACACTCTGAAAGCAAATGCAATGCCCTAAATCATCTATTTTCTCAACAGACAAACTGACACATTTGCCTCAACAGACAAGACACATTTTTAAAGTTAAGACATCAGAAAGTATTGTCTCCTCCTAACCCAGCTCTCAAATCCCTTCCCATCTTTCCATCGCTTTTACGTTTCTTTCAAATTATAACAAAGTCTGTTCTCTGAGCCTTTTCAAAATGGTGAAACTGGTCTAAGGTTATATAATGTGAGTCTTCTTTTATGCTTTATTCTCATCAAATAAACTTACAGGCAGTTACAAATTAGCTTAGAATTTCCGCTCTGCTCATGGGCTACATATGGGTCTATAACCAGTCTGTTCTCTCACTCAGTCTAGATCACAGTGCAACGTTCAATATTTTAAGCCTATGTTGCCAAGAAGAGATAGTTTCCTATATCATAGAAGCAAATGTGACTAATAATATTTGGAGAGCTTTAACTAAAAGTTTACTTACATGGAGGGAAAAAAAGTCACCTATTTGTTTAGCATACTCACCTATTTCTGATACTCGTTTAAGTATTTCAGGATCTTATAAAAATTGCCTGGTTGCTCACTTTCAAAAACTTACAATTAAAACATCAAAAAATAAATCTGACCTGCTTTTTTGTCCTCCGTTTCCTTCTTGTCTTCTTCGATTCTAGCTTTTTTTGCTCCTTTCTTATGATCAGTCACATTTCTACGACCGCCTTCTCCTTCGTCCTCAGAATCTGAGAACTCTTCATCACAAGCTATTCGTTTGTCTGATGCTCGAACTGACACATTAAAAGATTTTTAATAACATTTTGACAAAGGCAGTCACAGATTTTACAACTGTTAAGTGCATTGCTCTATAGAAGAACTAGCCAGTCATATTTAAAAGTAAGGAAACAGATTTTAAGATTATAACTGAATGCATGGCTTGCTAAACATTGAAAATTTAGCTTTAATCTAGGAAGAAATAATTCAAAGGAATACGAAGAACATTAGAGGTTCTCATTAAAAAAAAAAAAAAACTTTGGAGGAAAAAAATATTGCTTTCCTGATAGGAAGTAGGAGTGATGTCTTTAAATAAAAAGTAACCTTTTATTTCAGAGCTGAGAGGGGAAGGAGAGAAAATAAGAAATATCATTTATGTCAATTATGTTAGAATGTCTATACCATAATAGCATACTATTAGGCTAAAAGCTTACAAATCATATTAAGTGGAATTAGATGGTAGAATCAAACAGAAGGTGCTTAATGTTATTCAACTTACACTACACATAAGTGGTTAATTTGTAGAAAATGAAATTGCTGACACTCAAATCAGGCTCTGAGACAAAGGAAATTAAATCTACATAAGATTTAAAAAATGATGAAAATAGACAGTAATAATAGTGTGCTCATGAAAACAGGTGAAGTTCTTGGGCAACCAAAACCTTCAGTCTGTAGTGTGCTTTTAATAAACCAGAAAAATGTAACAGAATACACATCAAAGGACTATCTTACTAGAAATTCTCTTGTCTGGATCTTCTCCATCTTCATCTCCACTATCTTCATGAACTGCATCTTCTGGAATAGCTTGCATCTGGACGCCAGGTGCATGAGGCAACATGCGTAAATTTTCAAATAAACGCTGTCTAAATTACAACATGCATAGTTATTAGAAAAAATATTTTCTTTCAAGTTCCTTTTCAGTGAAAGAGGAAACATTAAGCAAAATAAATTGCATCTTTTATCTAGCTTAACCTAAGAATTAAAATCGTAACATTTACTGGGTACTGATACTTTACCTATTATTAACCTGTTTAATCCTCAAAATTTACAAGGTAGATACTAAATTTCATCCCCCATTTCAAGGATGAGGAAATATAAGCATAAAGGCAAATTAACTTGCCAAATGTCATGGAGTGAGGGCACAAACCCAGGCCTGGGTACAAACAATGTCTCTCCAAACTCTATTTCTTAGAGAAAGGTTTATCAAATGTTTCAATGAAAATAAATTTCACTTTTGTGTAAAGCAAGAAAATATACAACTTATACAGCCCTTTTCAACAAAAAAGTCCATTTTAACTAACAGAAAATGGAAGTATTTTTGAGCTATAATCTATTATACATTTTCCATCATTTTATAAAATTAAAGAAACCAACAATCTTAAGGTTTCAAATACTTTTGACAAAAGGGAATACCTTATGTATAAAGTTAAACTGACCTACTGCACATGACTTTCTAAAAGCTTCAAAAGTTACATTAATAATGTTAATCAAATCAATTTGATGATGTCTTACTTTATCTTTTCCATATATTCTGGAGTGTTCTGGTTTGTCATGTTTGAAGGACTAATATGCAGTTTGAAGTCCGGTCCAAAATACTCAAAATAATCATTATATGGCAATTCTATTAAAAATAATGAAATAAAGTTACATATTAAAAGCTCAATCCATACACAAAATCCAGACTCAAGTTGTAAAATATTTCCAGAGAAAATATTTAAAAGTGAATACAAAATGAATTTAGTGGCTGCTCTCCTATTTACATAGTTTTGGAATCAACTCTAATGACCTAACCATCTTTTTCTACAAACAGACAGTTCATCCAATAAAGACATCACAATAAGAACACTTACCGTTGGGAATCTCACAATCAAGGGCAACTGCAGTCTCATATGTCCAACACCGAGCAACGTTGCGGATTGTGTATCCACCTCCCCCAAGCATCAGTAATGGTAAATTGAAAGTTTTTACAACTTCTACACATTTAGCATGACCTAAGACAAAGAAGATTTGGGTAACAATATATTTACACACTGTTAACAGCTGGAAAAGAAAAATTTTAAAATATAAACAAAATTTTACTCAACCAAAATGGCTTTGCTAAATATTTAAAAAACAAATAATACATAAAAATTTTAAGAAAATTTCTAGTCTAAAACTTTCATCAAACACCTTTTACACAATATACAAAACTCATTAAGACATAACTGGCTATGTTAACAAGCGTACTTGATGGAAAAGTCAAGTATACAACTATATTAAGATTAAAATATAACACATTTTTATTAATGTGATATGAAAATCCTATGTTCATATAAGGTTACCTGGGGGGGAAAAATAAGTGAGGTTACAATGAAATATTAAGTACAACCTAATCTAAACTGATGTTTTGTTACCACTTTTCTCCACAGACATGAACAAAAAAATTACTTAAGACTATACAGGTTTCAGATCAGTTCAGTTACTCAGTCATGTCCGACTCTTTGCGACCACATGAATCGCAGCACGCCAGGCCTCCATGTCCATCACCAACTCCCAGAGTTCACTCAGACTCACATCCATTGAGTTGGTGATGCCATCCAGCCATCTCATCCTCTGTCGTCCCCTTCTCCTCCTGCCCCCAATCCCTCCCAGCATCAGAGTCTTTTCCAATGAGTCAACTCTTCGCATGAGGTGGCCAAAGTACTGGAGTTTCAGCTTCAGCATCATTCCTTCCAAAGAACACCCAGAACTGATCTCCTGCAGAATGGACTGGTTGGATCTCCTTGCAGTCCAAGGGACTCTCAAGAGCCTTCTCCAGCACCACAGTTCAAGAGCATCAATTCTTCGGCGCTCAGCTTTCTTCACAGTCCAACTCTCACATCTATACATGACCACTGGAAAAGCCATTGCCTTGACTAGACAGACCTTTGTTGGGAAAGTAGTATCTCTGCTTTTGAATATGCTATCTAGGTTAGTCATAACTTTCCTTCCAAGGAGTAAGCATCTTTTAATTTCATGGCTGCAGTCACCATCTGCAGTGATTTTGGAGCCCCCAAAATAAAGTCTGACACTGTTTCCACTGTTTCCCCATCTATTTCCCATGAAGTGATGGGACCAGATGCCATGATCTTCGTTTTCTGAATGTTGAGCTTTAAGCCAACTTTTTCACTCTCCTCTTTCACTTTCATCAAGAGGCTTTTTAGTTCCTCTTCACTTTCTGCCATAAGGGTGATGTCATCTGCATATCTGAGGTTACTGATATTTCTCCCAGCAATCTTGATTCCAGCTTGTGTTTCTTCCAGTCCAGCGTTTCTCGTGATGTGCTCTGCATATAAGTTAAATAAGCAGAGTGACAATATACCGCCTTGATGTACTCTTTTTCCTATTTGGAACCAGTCTGTTGTTCCATGTCCAGTTCTAACTGTTGCTTCCTGACCTGCATACAGATTTCTCAAGAGGCAAGTCAGGTGGTCTGCTATTCCCATCTCTTTCAGAATTTTCCACAGTTTATTGGGATCTACACAAAGGCTTTGGCATAGTCAATAAAGCAGAAATAGATGTTTTTCTGGAACTCTCTTGCTTTTTCCATGATCCAGTGGATGTTGGCAATTTGATCTCTGGTTCCTCTGCCTTTTCTAAAACCAGCTTGAACATCTGGAAGTTCACGGTTCATGTATTGCTGAAGCCTCGCTTGGAGAATTTGGAGCATTACTTTACTAGCGTGTGAGATGAGTACAATTGTGTGGTAGTTTGAGCATTCTTTGGGATTGCCTTTCTTTGGGATTGGGATGAAAACTGACCTTTTCCAGTCCTGTGGCCACTGCTGAGTTTTCCAAATTTGCTGGCATATTGAGTGAAGCACTTTCACAGCATCATCTTTCAGGATTTGAAATAGCTCAACTGGAATTCCATCACCTCCACTAGCTTTGTTCGTAGTAATGCTTTCTAAGGCTTAACTATAGGTTATTTTAGATAGTGGTATTATGGACACTTAACTTATTTATATTATTACTATTAAAAACAACTTTAACAAATTTCTTTGTATAGAAATCTAAATATAAACCTAACATAAAAACAAAATATTTCATTTGGATGTCATAATTCAATAATCAATTACAAGTCACTAGTAACTTCTTGTATTATCATCATTCAGGAACATAAGTCAACCTTTAAAGCAAGAACAAAATCCTTCAATTACAGAAGAAACTGATACATGTTGAATATTTGGAAAAATCAAAATAAGTACAAAGAAAACTACCTAAAAATCTATCATCTGAAGATGCTGCTGTTGTATTCAGTTGCTAAGTCATGTCCTACTCTTTGCAACTTCATGGACTGTAGCTCACCAGGCTCCCCTGTCCATGGGATTTCCAAGGCAAGAATATTGGAGTGGGTTGCCCTTTCCTACTCCAGGGAATGTTCCCAGTTTAAGGATCGAACCCATGAGTCTCCTGCATTGACAGGCAGATTCTTTACCATTGAGCTACCAGTGAAGCCTCATCATCCAAAGATAGTTTTTTTTTAAATATTCCCTTCCAATTCTTCCTAATTTTTAAAAGCTTAAAGTTTTCTTCATGTAACTATAACTGTGGGCATTTTCATTAAGTATTCAATAGTCACATTATATGAGTCACAACCCAATTTTTATTACTGCAATTACAAAAATGCATGCTTCTTATAATAGGGGAAAGCCATTTGGGTATTTTTAAAGATGAAACAAACAAAAAATTAACTTAAAGACTTCTAAGTAAAGAAAGCTGGCTAAAAAAGGACATTTCCTTTTCCTTCATCTCAGAATCTGACAAAAATGATTATAAAGGGATTTTTCTAAAGGCTAAAACTTATAAAAATGAAGACTGGAGAACATACAATCGTAACAATATAAACGAAGATAGAAAGGAGACGGACAAGAGGTAAACTGACTTTAGCAGACCTGAGAAATCTGATTTGAAGCTGGCACTGGAAAAAGCTTGGAATCAAGTTTAAGCTTTGGGATTGCAAATACCTTTATATGCTTTATACAACTTACATTCTATCAGTCAGTTGAAATATAATGTAGATTTACAGTAAGAGTAAATGTTGTGGCTTATAGTTATGAAAGCTATTACTTTTACACACAAAGGCATTAAGGACTTTCAAAAAGTTAAGACAAGAAAAGTGACAAAGTAATGCACACTTTGAGGACATTAGATAGATTTTAAGAAGATCATATCCATTTTTGAGGAAACAGATAATTTCAAATCGTTCAACCTAATATAAGTAGAATAGATTGATTATCTAATAATTCTAATGCTGCCCGGCACAGGAGCCATCCTAATATTAAATAAAATAGTCTTTAAAATCTAAATTTAGTTGTTAATTTCCGTTTAAGCCAATAGTAAGTACTGGAAAAAGTTCTACCTGAGAATTCTTCACCTTTTATGAGCGAATTCAAGTAGAACATGAACTTGTTACCTAAAAGTTCACAAGGAAAACAACTCCAAAATCTTGTACAATATCCATGATTAATACTACTAACCTACGTACGATAAATTTTCAAAACTTATAAAATATTTTCAGATTTATTCTTACACCCTAGCAGCTCATTCCATAATGGTGATCTTTACTTTGGTCTGGACCTCTATCACGTTGATTTTAACACTTAAAAGCAAAGAACAGCTCAACATTCTAACAGATCTACAGAGGAAATTCACCCAAACAAGAACAGGTCAGAAGGCTGTTCTTCAAGAAGGTAAAACTGATAGAAAACCTGATCCACCTTCATTTATTAATGAGTAACTGAGAAAACGAAGGAAATGACAAAATTGCACAGAAAAACAAGTTATGCAAAAGGAAAATTGAGTAAGCTGAACCATGCTTTAATGTTTTTGATGATGCCATAAACAATGACTACCATAACTAAAATTCTGGTCTAGATTTAAACCGCAAAAATGGGATACTGGAAGGGTAAATGCATGTGTTAGGGACACAGTGGTGACTCCCTTTTCTTTCACAATGGAAAGTAAATATACAAGGTTAAAATTAAGTTAAAAATAATAATACAGCTTGCAGAATTCCCGGGTTGTCCAATGGTTAGAACTCTTGGGCTTGCACTGCTGAGGGCCAGAGTTCAAACCCTGGTTGGGGAACTAAGATCCCATAAGCTGCACGGCATGGCCAAAAAAAAATTAAAAAAGCTTGCATATTGTCTTAAGAAAGGTAAGCACCAAAAGAATCAACCAAAAATGTTGAAAATTATGCTAAGTGTAATATGTGGAATCTAAAAAACAAATGAGCAAATATAACTTAACAGAAATAGTTACAGAAAACAAGTAAGATAGTTGCAAGAGGGGAGAGAAACAGATGAAGGAGATTAAAAAGTACAATATAAATGAGACACAGGTATGAAATATAGTGTTGGGAATACAGTCAACAGCAAAATAATATCTTTGCATGATGATTGATGACAACTAGACTTATCATGGTTATCATTTGGAAATGTACAGATTATCAAATTACAATGCTGTGGACCAGAAAATAACTACTATAATGGTGCAGGTCAATAATACTTCAAAAACAAACAACAAACAAACTGACAGAAAAAGAGATCAGATTTGTAATTACCAGAGGTGGGGAGGGGATTAGATGAAGATAATAAAAAGATACAAACTTCTAATTAAAAGATAAATAAGTATGAGGGATTAAATGTACATGATGATGCAGATAATTAACACTGCTGTATATTATAAATGAAAGCTGTTAAAGACAGTAATCCTAAGGGTTCTCATCACAAAGAAAAATATACACATTTTCAATCTATTTCTTTAATGTTTTAACTATAGGAGATGATGAGTGTTCACTAAACCTTCTGTGTTAATCATTTCACGATGCTGAAATCATGCTATTGAAGTCAAATTATAATGTGCACCTCAAGCTTACATGGCTACATGTCAACTACATCTTAATAAAACCAGAATAAATAAATAAACAAATATAAGTTAAAAAAAAGAGAAGAAAATCACTGCCTTGGTTGGGACAGCAACAAGTCTTATAAAACTGCTCACATAAAAATGTATATATAAATTTGACAAAATAAAAGACCTAGTTTACTGAAACTAGGTTAACTGTAATTATATATATCAATTCGAAATACATACATACATATGCCAAAAACCTGTAAAAAATATAAGACACACGTGGTTCCGTGTTAAGTAGCAGGTAAAAGAAGACAATTTTTATGGGAGGTTCTTAGGAAGAAGAAAATTTTTTTCTGGAGTATCACCCTTCAAATCGCTTACCTTTAACTGTCAAATTGAAGCAACCAAGTCTATCACCAGATAGGGAGTCTGCACCACACTGTAGCACCACAGCACTAGGCTGATACATCTCCATCACCTTTGAAATAATCTATGTATAAGGTAACAAATGTTAATATCTCTAAAAAACATTTTAGAATTCCTTTTCATTTTAAAAAATAGTAATACTTACAGGCTTAAATATCTGGCCATATGATTCATCATCTATACCATCTCTCATTGGAAAATTGACAGCATAGTATTTGCCTTTTCCTGCACCAATATCCTAAAATACATAGTGTAAGTAGATCTTAGAGAATACATTATAATAAAAAGTTTGACATATTTAATTATTCAAATATTTTAAAAAGATTTAAAAGAGTAGGTAACAAACCCAATTCTGAATTCATCTTATAGGCTGAGAGAGGAAATAATATAGAATAAGTATGTATTTCAACATTTATGGATATTTATAAAGCTGAAAAGAACCAATTCTAGTTAATCTGTAATGATTATTTTGGGGAGGAAAGAAATTTAACACAGTTAAGGGCAGTTTGAAATTAAATATTAACTCAAGAAATTTGTCATAAACAAAATACACAAGACAAATTTACCAGTCAAACTGTAGGAAATTCAAACTCTGAGCCAAAGAACCCTGCAGGACAGGGTTGTCCTGCATTGTCTCTAATGCAAAACCTTTTCTTGTGGCTCACAATCTGGTATGAGTTGATTAATACTGGTAAGACTTTCTTGAAGTTTTAACAGCTACAGACTAAAACACTGAAATCTGTCTTATTTAACTAGGCTTGAAATAAATTTTGTTTCTACTTGTTAAAAAAGTATCACTCAAGGCATTAATACCTCCCAAAAGAAGCAAAAGAGAGAAACTGAGTTCCAGCTACACACATACAAAACATATATACTTATTTTATTAATTATAATTTATGCATGTGTAAATCTATGTTTATGTATATGTGTATATATGTACACACACACACTATGAATAGTTGATTTTTGAACAACACTGGGGTATAAACAACAGCATAGTTGAAAACTTTAGTTTAACATTACAGTCTGTCCTCCATATTTACAATTCTGCATCTGTGGATTCAATTAACTGCAAATTGTGTAGCACTGAAGTAATTACTTAGTGAAAAAAGTCCCTCAGAAGTTCATAACCTGTGTTGTTCAAGAGTCAACTGTATAATTTTAGAAGAGATGGTAGAGACATTTCTCATTACAATTGACCTGTTTTACACAACAAAGGTTTGAATGGTGGGTCCACTTTTGTGCAGATTTTTTTTCCAATAAATGTATTAGAAAATTTTTCTGGAGGTTTGAAACAACATGAAAAAACCTGCATGTGAACTGCACTTAGAAATATTTTTGAAAATTAAGAACAAAGTATGTCATGAATGCATAAAATATATGTAGATGTACAAAATATGTTAATTGACCATTTATGTTATCATGAGGCTATTAGTATTCCTGCTTTTGGGGAGTCAGTCATACGCAGATTTTCAATCGCAGGAGAGTCAGCATCCCTGATCCCCTTGTTTTTCAAGGGTCAATTGTATAATGTCTCAATATATATGAATCTTTAGGATTACTAATACAAATACATGTTATTCACTTTTTTCTCATGGAACAATCTCAGCTTGAATCCATTTTTTAAAGAGCATAGTTTACCCTTTACCCTTCAATATTAGAGTTGTTATGATCCAACTTTTGATGAAAAAGCATGAAATTACACACACACTCCCACAATTTTTCTTAAAGAATCTAAATTTTTATATAACTAAATACAAACTAAACACATATGGACAAACTAAAATGCTGTAAATCCTGAGACTTCTGTAGTAAAAAAACACAGTCGGAATACACATTGACACTAAGATTTCAGAATACAGAAAGTTGGTTAGCACTTCTCACTCGAGTTAAAGGTGAATTAAAAGCACTTCTCACTCACAGTTCAGAACTGCGGCCCTTATTGGACCAAGTTTTATACCCTCCGTAACTACTACTACACCTACGACGACTACTACTACTACTTATCACACCTTTGTTTTTTTTTCTTCCATCTACAGACTACTGATCTAATAATAATGCAAGCATAGTTTTAACAACGATCTAAGCTCACAGTAGACTTCTTTTCTGATTTAGAATGAATTCTCAGGTAGAAATGGTAGTGTTTACTAAATTATATAATACTTGAACTTCATGAAAGTCCAAATACAACAACACGTACAATGTAGGAAACTGATCTTAGTTTCCTAAACTTGGGGATATCTTTTAATACCTAAAGGGAAAAGAAATGTGACATTTCATAGGAGTATAAAATCTTGAGAGGAAAAGAGATGTTGAAAGTCATTTTCAATCTTTAAAACACACATTTTCCAGTATCTTCCAACTTCAAACAATTCTAAGTACACTGTTAGAAATTAAACAGAGGCTTCCACTGCCATTTCTGAGATGAGTTAAAATTACACTGTCTTGCAGTGTAATTTCTTTAAGCTTAAAGCTGGGAAAGTTTTTGCTTAATTTCCATCAGAGTGCAATGGTTATAGACAAATTCTACTGGTTTAGAGCAGTGGTTCTTGAATTTTAGTGTGCAGAATAGAATCATTCAGAATTTCTGGAGTCTGAGAATATGTGCTTTTAAGTTCTCCAGTATAACTGACTCTGCTAGTTTAAGGATCATTGGGAATCACTGGTCTGTAAGATAAGACCAAGTGGGTAAAGGCACTGGATGAGCTACCAAGGCAAGAAAGAACTGAAAATATAAATTATTTTAAAAGCCACATAATTTAAACTGAAATAAATGAAACAAATGACCTCCTACCCACTTACGGGTAAAGAAAAGTTTCATCATCTGCACTCTTACTGAAAGAACACAACCTTGTGATCAAACAATTAAATCATATATTTGAAGACTACTTTAAGCCCACTCTAAACTTTTGGTTGTTAAACTCTAACATAAGGACATATCACAGACTTAAAACTTACCTTAACATAATAGTTTAGGACTAATGTTGAATGGCATGCTAAAAGAAATCTCCCATATAATACAGCTAAATTAAAAGCAGCTGACCCTCCCCACAAAGGCCTATAGAGTAAAAAGATGAGAATAAAATGGAAATGGTAAACAAATTTTTTGCTTTGAGTTAAATGTATACTGATATGTATTTCTTTAGTGTTTTTAAAGTTCATGTTTTCTGTGCCTTTTCATTTGTAGACTTTATTCCTCAATAAAAATCTTTTTGTTTAAAAAAAAATAAAAGCAGCTGTATAAATTTTTGAATAAACTTCAATGTGCTTGTAGTTTGGTTCAAAAATCAAAACCTCTAGTGAAGCAAAAAGAAAAAAAAAAGGTGGGGGGGACTTCAAAGCACTAAATGAAAGAAGATAACAGAAATATAATAGAAATAAATGTGCTTAATATATAAATAGGCAGGCAGGATAAGCTATGATATTCTTTTTCTCCCTAAATTGCGAGGGAGTTGGGGGATAGAAATGAGGGGGGAGAGAGGGAAGCCTAAAGAAAAAAAGAGATTAAAGTCTGAGTAATTAAAGACAAATCACAAAAAGAGGGCAATACAAAAACCTTAAAAAGACTCTAGTCAATTATTTTATCCCACCAATCTTTATGTTCAATAGCAATATAGGCTACAATCAAGTAGGGTTTGATGATTCAAACTTAACATCAAAAAAACTGCTTCATGCTTTGTGGATGTTCCAAAGTATTTATTCAACCAAATAAAAAGCTCAGCAAAAGAAAGCCCTTAAAGTTATTGAATTTTTGCTTATAGTCAGCAAAAAAGTGAATTACAACAACATTACAGCACATAAAAATGACTTAATCTTTCATATAAGCTTCAAATTAATGATCCAGAAAAATATTAGTTCAGGTGTAAGATTACTAACCTCCTCTAGGTTCATCTCATAACATTTATTCAGACAGAATTCAACCTTACCCTTAAGTCTCCTGTTCCAGGAAAGTATTCCCCATACTTATGGAATGATACAGTCATTACACGATCTGTTGTATAAAAAGCCTCCTCAACACCATCACCATGATGGATATCAATATCAATATATAAGACTCTCTGATGATACCTGCAAACAAAGCCATAAGTTTTCAATAAGGTTTTAAGACAGGAAGAACTACCATAGATTTAGGACACCTGTTTTTGAGCTCCCACATTCCAGAATGTTTAATCCCCTTTCTTTTCTTTACTTCTAGCCTAAGAGACCATTCAAAGAGACCACCCTCAAGTCAGAGTTTGAACCTCAGATCTTATAAATCTTCTCTTTACAACCTTTATATCTAGGTAAGAAAATGTATTTACTTTCTGAAATATCTCTTATTCTGCTTTGAAAACATAGTGCATGTTTCTATATATTTATAATTAAAGATTACACCTTAGTTACAATTGCTACTGTAAAGCATCTCACATCTCTCTAGTAAATCTTTAGTATTATAAAATAGGGTGTGACACAGTTCAAATGCAGACAATGGCTTCTGTACAGTCTTTGAGAACATATTTTTTTTTACATTTTTAAATGACTGAAAATATAATCAAAAACATTAATTTCATATGTGACAATTAAATGCAATTTAAATTTCAATGTCTTTACTGCTACTGCTACGTCGCTTCAGTCGTGTCCGACTCTGTGCGACCCCATAGAGGGTAGCCCACCAGGCTCCCCCATCCCTGGGATTCTCCAGGCAAGAACACTGGAGTGGGTTACCATTTCCTTCCCCGATACATGAAAGTGGAAAGTGAAAGTGAAGTCGCTCAGTCGTATCCGACTCTTAGCAACCCCATGGACTGCAGCCTACCAGGCTCTTCCATCCATGGGATTTCCAGGCAAGAGTACCGGAGTGGGGTGCCACTGCCTTCTCAATGTCTATAAGTAAAGTGTTAACAAAATATGGCCATGCTTGTTTGTTCACTATTCTCTATGGCTTCTTTTTCTTTCCAACTGAATGGCTGTGACAGAAACCACAAGCTTCTCATCACTTGACAGTGCTGCTTGGAGAACGACCAATCACAGCGGAATCCGAATGCATTTTCAGAGTCACAAGTATCATCATTCTGGACATCTTATGTTAGTGATAACTCATGTCAAAACAAGAAATAAAGAAAGTGAATGTCATATATCATCCTTTCAAGGCACAAGGAAGTGATGATTTTTATGGAATTAGATGGTATAGTACTATTATTCATTTTACAATACTACCACAGCCATGTTAAAAGAATGTAATACATACAGGCTGACAAAACAAGACTAAGCCCTCACAAGAATATCCTCAACTCACAGGAAAGCAACATTCAGAAACTTAGAAAACAATGTCTCATCATAGACTTTCTATAAAATAATAAAATAAAAATAGCGTGTAACGGGCTTCCTTCACAGCCCAGTTTGTAAAGAATTCGCCTTCAATGTGGGAGACCAGGGTTCGATCCCTGGGTTGGGAAGATCCCCTGGAGATGGGTATAGCTACCCACTCTGGTATTCTGGCCTGGAGAATTCCATGGATTGTATAGTCCATGGGGTTGCAAAGAGTAGGACACGACTGAGTGACTTTCACACAGCGTGAACAGTGTCTGAATGGCTCAAAAGCTGTTTGCTGTTAATTAAATCAAGTTTGTACCAGTTGAAGAAATGTGTCCAGAGAAACTGGACTAAGCTTGTTGACTACTAGCATGCAGGCAAGAACTACTGCTCTGAGATGAAGACACAGGAACCAACACCAACAGTGAGTTAAAACAAGGCAAATGATTTCAAGTGGTTTTCCTGGCTCTCTATTAGTCAAATAACACAGCTCAGTTGTTTATTGAGTCAATATCTAATTTTAAGTGACTGAAAAATCAGCCTTTATAAATAGCATGCATGGAATAACTTCAGGCAAGAACATTTTCAATTTGAGAAAAATACCAATTTGTTACAATCTTAAGTAGAATCGGCTAAGATGTGTTATCTAATGAGAGTTTAAAAAAAAAAAGTCTAACTTTGTAAATCTCCAAAATCACAAATACCTCTATAGATCTTTCTCTCCAAGTGACAGTCAAGAAAAACTTTAAAACTGATTCCTTTAGCAATTTAGAGATAGAGATAATTATATCCATTAGTAGAGAACAAAACCTCCTTTAGCAATTTAGAGATAGAGATAATTATATCCATTAGTAGAGAACAAAACCTCACTCTATGAGGGAGCTAGGCAGTGAACTGGTCACATTCAACAGGTAAACAAATTTCAACACAGGTTTCAAATTTTTTTCTTGAAAAGTTAAAACTTACAAAATGTTAAAACACAAACTTCAGGTCACGTCATTTTTTTTCAATAGTTAGAACTACATCTCCAATCTAAACTGTCAAGCTACTTCTAATACTTTTAGGAAGGTACTTAATAAACTCTCAGACATTAATATGCACTTCTCATTCTTAATCATACAAGAACTAGCCAAATTTCCTACATTTTTACAATGGTTTAGAATGAATCTGTACATGATTTATTAACTATTTTCAACCCATTGTTCACGTTTTAAAAAAGGCACAGTTTTTTATTATAAATTAAAACACTTTTTACAGGAAAAATGTCAAACACAATGAACTTACTTTAGTAATTCAAGGATGGCAAGCACAATATCATTAACATAACAGAATCCTGATGCTTCTGATTTCTTAGCATGATGTAATCCTCCAGCCCAGTTAACAGCCATATCAGTTTGTTGTCTGTTTAATTTCACAGCACCAGCTAACAATTAAAGATAGGAGAAATTTTTAAATGTTCAAAATTAAAAGTTACTATAACTAGAGAAAAGCCCTAGAGGAAAGAGGATGTCATGCATAAGCAAATGAGTATAAAATCATAGGAGGATCACTGTCATGGGCACTAACAGTTTCTCTTTAGGTAAATATTTTCCTGTAGCTGTGATCTGGTTAAATCAGAGCACATAGTTGGAAAGCGGTAGTGACAATGGTAGCTAGAAGAAAGGGAGGAAAAAGAAGTCTGTAAGTGAAAATGCAACTGAAGTAAAAAGCTGCAAATAAAAAGTTTGTGACATTATGATCACAAAACTGGGGGGGGGGGGTGGCGCGCCACTGAAAACAACTGTAACTGTAAACAGCTATACGCATACTATACGCATACTATACACATACTGCTTTTGTTACGAAAATCAGCCACTATTAAAGCTTGTTTCAAACAAACATCTCAAAAAATACACACAAGTTTAAATCAACTTTTAAATTTGACGAAATCAAGACACTTACCAACTGAGCCACCAGTTGAAAGCTGACAAAATTCAAAAAGTCCATCAAACACTGGACAGTCCTCTCCGACATTAACTGTGGAAGACGGATTTCATTAATTTCAATCCATTCTGTGAATCAATGAAAGCCTTTTCTTACAAAAACTATATCCTAAAAATAACATTTGTTTGATGCATTCATAAAATATGCATATCACAGTAGTAAAGTATGCAATTTTATCCAAGGCAGTTAAAATATTTTATCTGAAATACTGCCACCAATTCTTAACATGATTATTTGTGGAAAATATCTGCTTTTTAAACAAATCAATAGCTATCAAAATAGAAAAGTATTTGGTGTTATTTAATTAAAATATGAGGTTAAATTTCCTAGGCATTTCTCCTTAAATATACAACAGTAAATTAATAAAAATCCTAAAAAGTTTAAATTTAAGTCCAATTGCTTTATGATTTACATTCTTTAAAACTACTTTAAGTATACAGAACATCCATAACTTTGAAATGTACTGATTACCAAAAAAGTATAACAGTTGGTTGCCCACATCCATGGTTAATGTTAATCTTAAAAGATGGTTAAGAATTAACTAAGCTCCTAACAGCCAAGATGCAGATGAGAGAGACTTATGCACAAGGAGACAACACATGCATATAGATACACAGCACATCACAACGTATTTAGCTTCTCAGTACTGAGAGGACGAAATAGACATAGATCGTACAACCCATTCTCAGTTCTCCTCACCCCTCAATTTATATCCTCTTCAAGAAAAAGGGTCATTACTTTGTATAGCTTTGCACATCCTTCATTTATTTTAACGTATACATTTTAGCTTCCTGCTCTTCAGATATGACCATTATCTTAATACAATTCAGAATTATGTAAATTTAAAACCAATCCTGTTAGTTCATTTTATCTTAGGGCTATGACTTAATCTAAGCCTAAATCCCCATTGAAAAAACAGGGGCAAATAATATCTATTAATATTAATTAATAATACAACATTTTATTGAATCAAATTTGAGATAAATAAAACGTACATCAAATTCTATGAATTTATAAGATGTCTAGCAACTATACTTAATTTAGTATTACTGAACAAACAATACTGTTTTCTTTTAACAAAATCATTACTGAAGTCCATCAATAAAAACATTGGAATGAACTCCAGTATCAAGCTTTAAAAAACACTGTTCTAGTCATTTTAGAAAGACATCTTGCACTCTATCTTCTTGCATTCAATCTCTTATAATAAAATATCTACAAAATAGAACACTGTATAGAAGAGAATCAAAAGCTTCATTGATACAGCAAAGGAAAATACAGATATACATACAATTGTCCCTTGGTATCAACAAGGTATTGTTTTTAGGACCCAGATGATACCAAATTCTGGGGATGCTCAAATCCCTTATACAGTATTTTCATACAACCAATGGAACATCCTCCCATATATTTAAATCATCTCTGATTACTCTCAATACTTAATACAATGATAGCTGTATTAAGTTGAATTAAGTTGTATTAAGTTGAAAGTAGATAGTTGTAATGGAGAAGGCAATGACAACCCACTCTAGTACTCTTGCCTGGAAAATCCCATGGACGGAGAAGCCTGGTAGGCTGCAGTCCATGGGGTCGCTAGGAGTCAGACACGACTGAGTGACTTCACTTTCACGCATTGGAGACGGAAATGGCAACCCACTCATATTCTTGCCTGGAGAATCCCAGGGATGGGGGAGCCTGGTGGGCTGCACACAGTCGGACACAACTGAAATGACTTAGCAGCACCAACAGATAGTTGTAAATGCAATGTAAATAGTTGCCTACAAGAGGCAAATTCAAGTTTTGCTTTTTTGGAACTTTCTGGAATAGTCTGGATTAAAGCACACAAATAGAAGACAAGAAATATACACACCAGACTAATGCCAAAGTACAGTCATATTTTTAAAAGCAGGGGAGTGAGGTTTCCCTACCAACATCCACTATCTCAAAGTTAACACAAACCAAAACAAAGAGCAAAGAACATCCAAATAGCTCTTTGGCAGTTTGGCAGACCAATAAGCTTCAGGTAGGCTGCTTTTTGTTTGTTTGTTTGTTTTTTAAGCAGTTTTAGTATTGTCATATGGACTTTTAAAAATAAACAAACAATTAAAATAATTAGATCAGGAAAATATCTAGATTTAGGTAACTCTAATTGCAAGTTCTGAAAGTACTTATTTATACTTATCACTACTAATATACACTTTTAACATAGAAACGTACATCTCTGCATCTGCTTACTATACTCAGACATGTTATCTGGTCTTATTGAACGTAGAAATTTGATGTACTCATCACTGTGGTATTTTGTCATTTCTTCAGCAGTGGCTTTATGGGGCCTCTGTGAAGAAAAATAAATGTCAGAATTGTGGAATTACAACTGGTTAGATCAGGGTTACCAAACACAAAGTATACAATGTCCCCTACCACTATGCTCAAAAGAACTAGGTCTGCCAGAATAAAAGAGATAAATTTCAAAGCAAATCCAAATTTATACATGTGTGTTTCAGAAAGCAGTAATCAATTTCAAAAACAATATTCCTTTAAAAAGGATTACACAGGTCTAACACCAACTATGAATTAATCACTCCTTTTCTTTTAGTGGAAATGGGTCAATCCTTCTAAAGACAAACCCATGTGCAAAAACTCTACTTTCTAACATTTTTTATCATAAACCTTCTGCTCCATAGCCAGTAATTTCATCACTGACCATTAATTTTTAGGAAGGTTGAGACTCATCCAGGTAAAATGAGACTCGTTTTCTATTAGTTCACAATCTCTCTTCCTTTTCCTTTGACTATCCTAATCATCCTTGCTCCTAGGAAGTTCACTTCATTTATGACACCCTTCTTCCACAAGGCTTCCTGAATGCAATTCCTATTCAACTCCTCTTCTCTAAATGTCTATGATCTCAAAGAAAGATGCTTACACATATTGCCCAACTCTGTTCACTGCTCCAAGCCGTCCTATTCTCACCCAACAGACAGGAATTGTTGCATCTTCTATCTGTTTATCTACATTCTTATCTTTTCTGCACAACAGACACTTTGCATGCTTACTAATACAGTGTTTCATATGCCAACAAATATTTGTATGATTAATTTTCTACCTAATTCTTTTGTAATAGTCCCAGATCAACTCTTCAGCAGCGTAGACAGGTCAATAATTATTTTAACAAAAATATTTAGTATGCTAAATTGAATTGGTCTCTAGTTATGGGAAAACCTGGGGGAGGGAGACTGTTTTTTTTAAATGGTTGAAGGAAAAAGGGAAAAAGGAGGCCACAGCTCCCACACTCTCAAGTTCTCTCTGAAAACTGAAACAAAGAAAGAGGACTTTCTGTTTCCTTCCAGTCCTTTTCATCTGCTAAATGCCCTCCAACTTTGAAAACAATTCAAAGCAATGGTAAAAAACAAAGAAAACTGAATATTTACCAAAAGGTATACTCACATATATCTCCATTTTTCTATATAAGCCATAATTTAGCAGCAAGTTATGGGTCATGCGGATCCTATGAGGTTTCATGGGATGACCCTGTCCGTAATAATAATTTCCAATATCACCTAAAAAAGGAAAGACAAAATGAACAATACAGACAAGAGAATCTTAATGAACTATTTATTGTTCACTATTAGAAGATGTCATCTAAATAAAATAAGCTTTATTTAAAATATTAAATAATGATATTAAATTCTGCAACTCTCAAAGTATTAGAAAACCAAGATACTATGCATGTTTTTACACTCTGAGGACTCCATCAATACATTATGTTTGTTCAAATATTAAGGCAAGCAAGCTTTTCTGATTTTTAGTCTACTAGAAGTTTGGGATTAGCATAAATAAAATACTCTACTCAAGTTACAAAAAGGAGTTACTGTTCCTTAAAGTGACACCTGCTTTTAGATTTCAATGGAAAATTCAGATGCGTAAGGTACATAAGGAGTTTCACGAGTATGATTTATTCCTTCTTAGATGATTCACTGGCATCCTCAAATCCTATACAGGTGGTATTACCGTGGCTGAAATGTTTTATACATCCATATCAGTCAATAAGGAATTTTGGTAACTGAAACTGGGATCCTAAATAAAGTTTTGTTATGACATACTTACTACATTTTTCAGGCTACTGAGGATATTTTGCCTCATTCTTCATGATTAAAAAGTTATAATTCCTATCTTTTTATGATATCTCACATTCCAGGTCTTAACAATTTACACATAAGGTTTACTTTAAATAACACCAAAAACCCAGATTTTTGCCTACCAAATTCCAATAAAATTAATACTTTTAAGTACGTAAAGAGCCAGTGTTTCTATAATAAAAAGTGTTAAGGATGCCACTTAAATATACACCATTTTTCTAATGCAATGGGCAATTTTTTCAACAATGTTTATCAGAAATTACTTTCAGTACTAATTCTAGTTTTTAAATAACCAAGTCTAAAATCTGAGCCAATCTGATTGCAATGGTTTGAACTCACCTTAAATAAATATAATAAACCCTAAAGAATGATGTTTACTCCCCTTGTAGATCAAAAATATCTTTCAAAATCCTGCCTAAATACACACTTTTTTTGGTTTGTTTAACAACACTGGAATTCAAAAATTTCTGCTTCTCTCTTCCATATATTTTAATAGTAGTCCAGGATGAACATTCACTTTTGTAACATTATAACATATTCATTTCTACTACTACTACTAACTGATTTTGTTGGTGCTGCACCTTTAATTTATTTAACTCTTCATCTTCAAAACAAGCTTTCCTCTGAAAACAACTCATATATACACATGGTCAACTTTTCTTAATCTGTGCCAACAATAAAGCTAAGACAATACAGACAAGTAGCAAAGCAGAGCTATGGGGAGAGTATAGGAAACTAACAGCTAATTTCCTAGCTGTAAATTGTCATGATGTCTGCTTTACATCATGACAACACTAAAGTTCCTTGAAAGCATCCTGGTCTCAGTGAATTCTTAGATATGGAAAGCTCACTAGATTTACAAAGTATCACGGGCCTAAATTAATGCAAGGAAGGTATTTCTAAGTTATCATCCCTACTAAAGGAGATAACAAGAATAAAAATAAAGACTCTCTAGCTTCCCAGGTGGTACAGAGGTAAAGAATCCACCTGTCAATGCAGGAGATGCAAGGGGTGCAGGTTCGATCCCTGGGTCAGGAAGATCCCATAGAGTAGGAAATGGCAACCTACTGCAGTATTCTTGCCTGGAAAATCCCACGGACATAGGAGCCTGGTGGGTTACAGTCCATGGGATCGCAAAGAGTTAGACACAATCGAGCAGCTGAGCACATACAGTCTTCACATAACTTCCATCTTCTCTGTGTAAAAATTATCAAGATGAAATGTCTCTAATATCTACCATATCTTAAGATCAAATACTCTACCTATGTACATACTGAGAATTCAATAAAAAGCTATCACTAATCTAATAATTAAAAGATGCTTGCTCCTTGGAAGAAAAGTTATGACCAATCTGCTGCTAAGTCGCTTCAGTCGTGTCCGACTCTGTGCGACCCCATAGACGGCAGCCCACCAGGCTCCCCGTCCCTGGGATTCTCCAGGCAAGAACACTGGAGTGGATTGCCATTTCCTTCTCCAATGCATGAAAGTGAAAAGTGAAAGTGAAATCGCTCAGTCGTGTCCGACTCTTAGTGACTCCATGGACTGCAGCCTACCAGGGTCCTCCATCCATGGGATTTTCCAGGCAAGAGTACTGGAGTAGGGTGCCACTGCCTTCTCCAATGACCAATCTAGATAGCATATTAAAAAGCAGAGACATTCCTCTGCCAACAAAGGTCTGTCGAATCAATGCTATGGTTTTTCTAATAGTCATGTATGGATGTGAGAGCTGGACTATAAAGAAAGCTGAGTGCCAAAGAATTGATGCTTTTGAACTGTGGTGTTGGAGACTCTTGAGAGTCCCCTGGACTGCAAGGAGATCCAACCAGTCCATCCTATAGGAAATCAGTCCTGAATATTCATTGGAAGGACTGATGTTGAAGCTGAAACTCCAATACTTGGGCCACCTGATGCGAAGAACTGACTCATTTGAAAAGAGCTTGATGCTGGGAAAGATTGAAGGCAGGAGAAGGGGACGACAGAGGATGAGATGGTTGGATGGCATCACCAACTCAATGGACATGAGTTTGAGTAAACTCCGGGAGTTGGTGATGAAAGGGAGGCCTGACGTGCTGCAGTCCACGGGGTCGCAAAGAGTCAGACACAACTGAGAGACTGGACTGAACTGAACTAATTATGAGAAAGACAACAATAATCTGCAGAAGGAAAGTATAGCTGCAATTTCTCAGCAAGAGTGCTTGAAAAAAAAGATGTTAGTAGCAATTAGCATTTATTCAGAGCATCCAAGAAGGCACTGTTCCAAGCACTTCACATGTTATTATCTGTCAATCTTTTCAGCAACCCTATGATGTAGGTATTATTAATATGACTACTGTTCCTGTTTTATTAAAGTGAAGATGGAGCAATGTAAACAAGTCATGTGATACTGTGAAAGTCACACAGCTAGCAAGTAGAAGAACTAGGTTCAAACTCGGGCAGAGCAACTCTGCCAATCTTCTTAAGCAGTAGCTACTGGGAAAGTAACAGCACTTAGAGTCATTGGAAAGAAATTGTAGGGGGAAGCCTGACAAGAAAAGGACACAAAATGGAATACAAACATTTAAAGAATATAAACATAAAAAAAACTACCTATCTACCAACAGGGTCCTCAAATTTTATATGCATATACACAGCTTTCAACAAGTTTCTTGGCTATACTTTGGGGGCCCAGTTCTACCAAGAACATGCTCACTATGTAAATGACACATGTCCACAAAGGCAGCCAAGCTACAGACAACTGCTATTTGGTTTATGCAGAATTCTTCCAAAATGTAAGGGAGTACTAGAACAACTGCTTAACCGTATCACAAACTTCTCTACATGGCTGCTTTGCAGACATCCACTTTTCCATAAAGATAAATAGCTTTCCTTAGTTGCAGAAATCTACGGATTTCATTCACCTCGTTTAAATGGTCAGGAACGTAATTGGGGGCTTCCCAGGCGGTGCAGTACCAATGCAGGAAACATGGGTGTAATCCCTGAGTTGGGACGATCTCCTAGACTAGGAAATAGCAACCGATTCCAATATCTTTGTCTGAAAAAGTCCATGGAAAGAGGAGCCTGGCAGGTTACAGACCATGCGGTCACAAAGAGTCAGACACAACTGAGCAAGGATGCAATGTAATTTGGGCATTTAAAATGTTACCCCGATTTTCATCATAATACTAAAAAATGCTTTACCAGTAAAGTAAGTAGTCAGAAAAATTAGCTTGAAGTGGTTCGTTGAATACAACAAAGTTTGTCAATGTGAAGTAATTACCAAAAAGATTTAGGTATTACCTGCAAAAATTTTCAAAACTGCTCACTCTTCAAGAAGCTCCCAGAATAGAAGTGGCTAACAAGGTCTACAATCTCTTTTCTTTAAAGTTCTCGAGACTAGATATATTTGATTTTATAAATGTAATATGATATATTTGCCATATATTTTGTGACAACCTTAAGTCTGGGCCGCATTCTGTAAGCAAACATTAATATTTCTGCAGCAAAAATGTGTAAATATTCAAAATAAGGGGATGATAAAAAAGATGGTAAATTAATTCAAGTTAAGCTTTGATTCCAAATGAGTTGTACAGTTTTGTTTTCACTTTTCAGATAATTTTGGATTTCAGGACTATGAAATTAACCTTTATGCCTAAAGTTGACTAAAAAATGATTCAAGAAAAACAGAGATATACTGTATTATTTTTGTCTTCCACAGACTAGATAGACCACTAGTGACTTTAACACACTGGCTACTTCTTGAAATACTCAGTCTTGGTTTCCATGATACCACTTTCCTGGATTTCATACCACCCCACAGCCATTCTTCCACCAACCTTTATTTATCAAGTCTCGTAAGTTCACTCATTCATCTAACACATCAAGAGCCTACTGTGTGCCAGGCGGGTGCTTGAGTAATAAGTAAGTGAATCAACAGTGCTGCTCTAAATCCTCTTCTCTTGGAATAAGGCACCTAACTGCTCAAAATTCAAAAATCTAGGAGCCATCTTTTATTTAGTGGTCACAAAGTCCCAACTCCATTTCCAACCCAATCAACAAATTCTATCAGTTTTACTCCTAAAATCTCTTAAATATGTCCATGTCTATCAGTTGCGTTCATTACCTTGTATGTGAACCAACATATACTCATTCTTACTTTCAGTCTTACATTCTATCACTCTTTCTCATCCTTTCTCCACTTTTCGGACACTTAAGAAAACTTCCGTGGCTTTCTGCTTCCTGAATAAAGTCCAAATCTCTAACCACACAGTCTTGGGTGGTCTGGCTCTCTACTACCTGGCCTGACCCTAGAGTTTCCCATGTCTTCCCCTTAGCTTCCTCTGTTAAGTGCACCAGCTCTCTTCTAACTATGTAGCCTTTGAAGTCTGCAGTGTCTTATGAAAGAAAACTCTTTTAAGGAGTCTGCCCCATTCTACGCCTTCAGGGGCTTCCCTTGTCTAAATTTACCCTACCAAGGTCCCCTCACTTACTATCTAACATAGTCTTACCTTTCCTTCTTAAAAACATTTTTAATTAAAAATATTTCTTTATATTGGAGTATAGTTGATTTACAATGTCACGTTAGTTTCAAGTGTACAGAAAAGTGATTCAAGTATACTTACACATGTATCTTTTTCACACTCTTTTCCCATATAGGTGACTACAGGATATTGAGTAGAGTTCCCTGTGCCATACAGTATTATACAGATTATCTATTTTATATACAATAGTTTGTATATGTTAATCACAAAGTCCTAATTTATCCCTCCTTCCCACCTTTCCCCTCTGGTAGCCATAAATGTGTTTCCTAAGTCTGAATCCGTTTTGTACATAAATTCATTTATATAATCTTTTTAGGTTCCACATACAAATGGTATCATGATATCTGTCCTTCTCTGACTTACCTTTCACTTAGTATGATATCTCTAAGTCCATCCATGTTGCTCCAAACGGCACTATTTCATTCTTTTTATGATTGAGTAATACTATTACTGTGTGTGTGTGTGTGTGTGTGTGTGTGTGTGTGTTGCATTTTCTTTAACCACTCCTTTGTTGATGCAGTTAGGCTGCTTCCATGTCTTGATGACTGTAAACATTGCTGCAATAAACACTGGGGTACATGTATCTTTTCAAGTTAGTTTTCTCCAGATAAATGCCTCTCTGCTCAATCATGTCTGACTTTTTGTGACCCTATCGACTGTAGCCTGCCAGGCTCCCCTGTCCATGGGATTCTCCTGGCAAGAATACTGGAGTGGAGTGCCATTTCCTCCTCCAGGGAATCTTCTTCAGATATATGCCTAAGAGTGGGATTGCTGGATCATACGGTAGCTCCACTTTTGGATTTTTAAGGAAAATCTCGATACTGTTCTCCATAGTGGCTGTATCAATTTACATTTCAATCAACAGTGTAGAAGGGTTCCCTTTTTTCCACACCCTCTCCAGTATTTATTTCTAACATAGTCTTATATTTTCTTCTTAGGATTTCAATCTTTTGTCTACACAACACAGATTAAGGACTTTAACTCCACTTAATTATTTCTGAACTCAAAATTGACATCACCCCAACACTTGAACTTTAAATCTGACCTCACCCACCTTTCAATGCTATTATCATTTCCAAAGAGACAATTAACCTTTCTCCCCAATTGCAATAGTTTCCTTTAAGGATTTGTCAACACATGCATTTAAAGTTTTTGTTAAGGGAAATAAATAATTACTAATACTTTTTTTTGGTAGCAGAGGAACCCTTTCTTTTCTTTTTTTATGGTAGCAGTGGCAGTAGTTCCAAACTTGTGTCACCAAAGGAAAAAAGAAAAATCTTTTAGGTACCAGGTGTTGCTCTCTCCTTGGACATTAAAACTAGACTATGTAGAAAAGGTTAGATGGTGAGCTGAGTCAGATACACAAATCTATTTTCATGGAGAAAATAAATAAAATGCCACTCATCCTGCCTGTTTGTAACTTGAGTGGCTTTAAGAATTAGAATATATAAAAGGATTCCAGCTGTAAAAGTACAAGGTATTTATCATTTATTCATCATTAATGCAAAAAAACCTTTATCTTTATTAAGGCTGGTAGAGTATCAGTTCAGTTCAGTCCCTCAGTCGGGTCCAACTCTTTGCGACCCCATGAATCGCAGCATGCCAGGCCTCCCTGTCCATCACCAACTCCCAGAGTTCACTGAGACTCACGTCCATCAAGTCAGTGATGCCATCCAGCCATCTCATCCTCTGTCATCCCCTTCTCCTCCTGCCCTCAATCCCTCCCAGCATCAATCTTTTCCAGTGAGTCAACTCTTCGCATGAGCTGGCCAAAGTACTGGAGTTTCAGCTTTAGCATCATTCCTTCCAAGGAACACCCAGGATTGATTTCCTTCAGAATGGACTGGTTAGATCTCCTTGCAGTCCAAGGGACTTCCAAGGAGTAAGCATCTTTTAATTTCATGGCTGCAGTCACCATCCGCAGTGATTTTGGAGCCCCCCAAAATAAAGTCTGACACTGTTTCCCCATCTATTTCCCATGAAGTGATGGGAGCAGATGCCATGATCTTAGTTTTCTGAATGTTGAGCTTTAAGCCAACTTTTTCACTCTCCTCTTTCACTTTCATCAAGAGGCTTTTGAGTTCCTCTTCACTTTCTGCCATAAGGAGCTACCCCATGCCCGAGGCCAGGGGCAGCGGCCGAGAGGAGCAACCCCACATCCAAGGAGCAGTGGCTGCGCGGGCATAGGAGGGCTGAGAGGAGCTACTCCACGTTCAAGGTCAGGAAGGGTGGCCGTGAGGAGATACCCCTCGTCCAAGGTAAGCAGCGGCAGCTGCACTTTGCTGGAGCAGCCGTGAAGAGATACCCCACGTCCAAGGTAAGAGAAGCCCAAGCAAGACAGTAGGTGTTGCAAGAGGGCAGAGGGCAGACACACTGAAACCATAATCACAGAAAATTAGTCAATCTAATCACACGGACCACAGCCTTGTCTAACTCAATGAAACTAAACCATGCTGTGTGGGGCCACCCAAGACGGGCGGGTCATGGTGGAGAGGTCTGACAGAATGTGGTCCACCGGAGAAAGGAATGGCAAACCACTTCAGTATTCTTGTCTTGAGAACCCCACGAACAGTATGAAAAGGTAGAAGTACAGACATCAGCAAAACAGATTTTATCCTCATGAAGTTTGTATTGCAGTAGGAAGAAAGACAAAAATTAGGTGTAACCGATAGGGAGAAAAAACAGTTAACAGGGATTAAGGGAAAAGGGAAAAGCTTCTCTGTTAAGGTGAAATATGAAGGAAGTAAATGGTAAAAAAAAAAAATCTTGGGGAAGAGAATTCGAGTACATGAAAATCTCAGTCTTATGTTTGGCTATGTTTAAATAAATGATGTGCAATAAAACCACTGGTATTTACGAACTGCTGCTATAATTCAGTATCCAGATTTGCCTCCAAAGAAAAGATTACCTATTTCAAGGATAATAATGTTTATACTATATCTAAGAACCCATAGTAGTGAGTGAAGTCGCTCAGTTGAGTCTGACTCTTTGCAACCCCATGGACTGTAGCGTACCAGGTTCCTCCCTCCATGGGATTCTCCAGGCAAGAGCACTGGAGTGGGCTGCCATTTCCTTCTCCACTAAGAACCCATGCAGATATATTAAAGACTACCTAGCAAAAGGCTTGGGCTTCCCTGGTGGCTCAGCAGTAAAGAATCTGCCTGCAACGCAGGAGACCAGGTTTGATCCCTGGGTTGGGAAGATCCCTTGGAGGAGGGCATGGCAACCCACTCCAATACTCCTGCCTAGAGAATCCCATGGACAGAGGAGTCTGGCAGGCTGCAGTCCATAGGGTTGCACAGTGTTGGACATGGCTGAGCAACTAAGCAGCGGCAGCAAAGGCTCTGGCATCACTGTTATAAATAAAATCTAAGGAAATCTGCCAATAGTTGACTGCCAAGTAGAATTCTCATACTGTGCTACAGTAGACTCGGTGTATACTGGGAGACATGATACTGGTAACTTTTATAGTCTATCTTTGTACAGTGTTGAGTGATTTTCTCTGAATCACTTTTCTCCAAATCTTATGATGAACCCTATCAGAGAACGGAAAAATACAACACAGAGCAATGCATATAATCATATAAATTGTGATATACAACCCTATTATTAATATATTGTATATACAATAAAACAGACACTAAAGGTAATTGGCCTTAAGCTAATTTAAAACAAACTAGTTAACATTTCTTGATAAAGTATTACTGATGCATGTATCAGTACATACAGATACGTGTACATGTATCAGAGCCTAACACAGCTTGGTTTGCTAATTATATTTAAGTACAGAAATCACATCATTTTATTTTTTTTCTCTTTTGCCATGTGGCATGTGGGATCTTAGTTCCCTGACCAGGGATTGAAACCGTGCCCCTTGCAGGGGAAGCTCAAAACCGCGACCACTTGACTACCAGGGAATTCCTAGAAATCACATTATTTTAAAGCCAGAAGGGATATAACTATATCGTTTTATAGATTATCAACAATCTTGCAGTATATACTAGGTGATCAAGATTTAGGAAACGAGTCATGAGTCAAAAGCTGCAAAAGTAAAAATTTCTCTTGTGCATGCAGTTGCTTCAGTCATGTCTGACTCTTGGCGACCCTATGGACTGTAGCTTGCCAGCCTCCCCTGTCCATGGGGTTCTCCAGGCAAGAATACTAGAGTGGATTGGTTTTCCATTCTCCAGGGGATCTTCCCCACCCAGGGATCAAATCTGCATCTCCTGTGGTTCCTGCATTGCAGGCGGATTTTTTACCCATGAGCCAGCGGGGAAGCCCCAAAACTTCTCTTACTTTTTCTCAAAGGTCTAAGGATATTTCATCCATCAATGCCTTGAAACTCTCATTCCAGTGATCTAAACGGTATGATACTGAGATTGTAATGTGAACATAGAAAACAACATACGTCTTTAGAAGTCCCTTTCATTTGCTAGACATTCTCTCTGTGTCACCAAGAGTAGGCCTGTTGGTCCCAGTAAGCCTAAAGGTAGGATCCCTATGGTTACAGAATTTGCTATACCTCACTGCTTCCCATTTGATCTTTCTTCCTTCTACTCCCTTTACAACAAGTTAAAAACAGCTATTCTAGTTTCATAAATTATTGACACTGACACTATTATTTTCAACACTGATGTTGTTGCTTAGTTGCCAAGTGGTGTCCGAGGGACCCCACAGACTGTAGCCTGCCAGGCTCCTCCGTCCACAGAACTTCCCCCAGCAAGGAATACTGGATGTTTGTCTATCTTAGAGTCAGTTCTCTGATGCACAAGCTCTTTCCTCACAATTAAAAAAAGAAAAAAAAAACTACTATCACTATCTTTATAAGCTGACAAAATAGGGTTTTTCTGGTGATGAAAATCTAAGCTTTTGGAATTAACTATGCACAGTTTAACATACTATCACCTACAAAGAATTAGCATAATGATACTTATTCAATTTAATAACCTGTGCAAAATATTTTATTAGCCCACCCCCACAAAAAGAACCCAAAGCATATTCCCGATGTAAGCAATTACATATTCCATTCTAAAAATTACTCAAGGAAGAGCCATAGACAAAAGACAGATACCCTAACCCGAGACATCTAAACATTCAATTACACACCTGCTGCCGGTCATCAGATGAAGCAGCTGAACGGTCCACTATAAGCACTGACTACATCACAAAGATTACTCTTCCTATCAAGTCTGCATCCTGCCCTTGGGCTCAATACTTGCTCCCAGCCCCTCAATGGAGACTCATTGTAAATGGGCCCAGGAAAAGAATAGCTGTTGATAAAACTGCTACTTAAGTGTACCTTCTGGTTCTGCAGTTCAAGGCTAGTGACAAGAAGTTTCAAGCAGCTCACTTCATCAGTCTATCACTGTCAACAGCAACTAACAGCTGCAGGCAGAGCCTCAGTACCAGTTACCCTAACCTTTTAAAACCTTTCTTCTCTACCCCAAGCCCTGCTAACACATCTCTAAACCTTAGAAACAATATCATTTTAAAAATTAACTTACACACGTGGTTATTTACTTTTCAATTTGGTCATGGAACCCAAGTCAAGGCAGTGACCCAAAATACGCATGGACTCTTAAAAAATCAATTCTAAGAAACTTCAGTAATTTACATTAAAGTTAAAATCTACTCCCATCTCCACCCCTCCATGATGGCATAATTTTAAATCAATTTGTATCACATATACATGCAGTCTTCTCAAAAAATACTTTAAAAACATGGCTGTTAATATTTAACACTTAGATTTCTTCTGTAAGATTTCAGATTTTTCCACAAATGACACAGGTGGTTATTTTATATAAACAGGCACAAAAATGATTCATGCTTGCTAACTGAAGAGACATGATATGGCCATTTTTAAAATTAAAGTCTAGATTTATTCTGACCTAGTCCTCTAAGATCTTTCCATTAGTCTACGATTTTACGGTTTATGATACACTGAATGTAGGAAACAGCTTCCAAAATTTTTATTGCTTCACACAAATCAGATGGACTTTCAGAACCTAGCTTCTTTGTTAAATTTCAGAATTTCTCTGGAGAGTAACCTAACTAGGAACTATTTAATAAGTTAAGGTCTTCGTGCAAACTATAAAAAAGGTAACCACTTCTTTTAGTGTAATTTAGACTAGCACAGGAAATGGGATTCAAAAAGACTGTTCAAATTGCAAATGAGGTCAGAACCTCTAAAACGAAATCATTTGATTTTTATAATTTACTGTTCCATGAGCTCAAGCTTATCTGATTATTTAGTACTTTCTGCTGTACTCCTCAAAGTTTTCCAACACCAGGACTCCCACCACCTAGAAACAGCTTTCGCAAGCCAGATGCCAAACCTATCGGTCCTACACCTCCAAAGCAGGGTGTATTTCCTGATCGAACAAAGAGCAACAAAGAAGTGGGTGGTAACCGCCTCTCAGAGAGGCAAGCCAGGACCCATCGAGGCTGATCTACAACACAAGCAGCAACAGCGACAGCACGCTGCCCCACCACCGTCACATTTCCCGTGAAGACTGACTACCTCAAACTCGAAAACCCTCATTTTTATTGAGGAAGTGAAGCCCTTTCATTTGAATGCTGAGAAAGTGGCGCTCAGAGAACCCGGCAAACAAAGGAGAGGGATGGAGTCCACGCAAAAGAGGGGTGCGAACGAGCCTCAAGGTGGACGTGGGCCCCCAACCTCAGGGGCTACTCTCCAGCACCCAACCCGGTCGAGGGGTCCGGGGTGAGGCCGGCGGCAGAGAAAAGGAGGAGACGCTCGGGCCAGCCGGGGACACAGAGGAGCGGAGAGGCGGGGAGGGGAGGGATGGGGGCTGGAGGGGCGGAGCTCTCGGGGCCGTGGGGCTTTGTGTGCAGTCTGGGCCGGGGTAGCTGTTTGGGCCCGCGAGGAGAAGTCGGGTGCAGGCGGCCGGAGCAGGGGACCCCCAAAACCTCCCTCCCACGAGCGGCGGGCGGGACAGGCGCGAGGGAGGGCCGTCCCCTTCGCACCAGCACCAAGCCAGGGCAGGCCGGCGGCGGACCGCACTGGCGGAGCGAGAGCGGCCGGAGGGAGAAGTGGGGCGTCCGTTTAGCTCCCCGCGGAGGCTGCCGGACGGCGTCGGGTCGGGAATGGGTTAAGATGCTGCCAAAAGTCGGTCCCTCCTCCTGACCCCTCAGCACCCGGCGCAACCACTCACGACGGCGGCCGCAGAGCCGATGCGGCTCCGGGCCCGGCGCCGCAGCCCTGGGCCGCCCACCCTCCCGCCTGCCCGATGTCTAACCATCATAGTAGTAGCAGACTTTCTTCTTGCCGCCTCCTTGACTGTACGCCATGGGCTCCCCGGCCACCGCCGCCTCCGGCTCCTCCTCTTGCTGCTGTTGCTACTGCTGCCTCCGCGGCTCCGGCGGGGAGAGAAGGCTGGGGTGAAGGCGGACGGTGGCAGTCCCGCGGGGAAGGGCAGGCCGGAGGGAGGAGAGGAGGGGGGGTGCCGGGAGGGCTGGGTACCGCCCGGCCGAAGGGCCGAGAGCGCGGACCAGGGGGTGGCAGCGGCGCCAACTCGCGACACTGGGGAGGGGGAGGGGGCCGCCAAACCACCTCCGGAGGCCGAGGGGAGGTGGGGCGCGTCCACTGCGACTCCACGGGGAGGAGGGGGCAAGAGGCTTCTTCAATTTGGGAAAAGAGGCTTTCTTATGATGAGCAACTTGCACAGGACGGCTACCCAATACAGTCGTAAAAGGATTCTTTTTTAAAAAGAGCAGGCTTTCGCTTTTAGATTAGGTAACTAAAGGGAGCGTGGAGCCGGGTGAACGCTCCCCCCCTTCGAATCTTCGCGCAGTGGTTGCGCCTATCCTGAGCCTGCGCAGTCGGCGCCTCCCCAACCGTAGCCCGGGCCGCCTGGACCCCCTCCGCGAAGTCCCACGCTGCTCCCCTCCCCCTCTGTCGCGAAGCTCCCGCCGGGACGGACCACGTGCTCGGAGCCGGGCGCTGAGAGACCACTATCCCACCCCTTCTACCTTCTCGAACCCGCCGAGCTGCAACCCACGATCCCTGTACTGGGTCGTCGTGCATTTCATTTATTTTTTTCATTTTCTGCTGATAATCGCTCGGAGGAGGTTTTGACCTCGGAGGAGGTCCCCCCTGTTAAGGGGACCTATTGCAGACATGAAAGAGCAGAGAGTACTGCCTGACTTTAAATAGGCAGTAATGGCATGCATGTATGTGTTAGGGTTCTAAGTATTTAATTTATGATGTATTTCATTTATATCTGTAATAGATATGTGTTAACTCGATTGAGACTCCCAACAACTGGGAGTAAGCTGGGACGTTAAGTATTGTTTCTATTCTTCTTTATAAATGGACTTTATAACGCACTTGGTCCTCTCCAAGGTTGATGGTCTGGGGTTTGATTTCAGCCTTTCTCTAAAGTCCACACATCCTAGCTACTCCATTATGACTGCTTCTGCTGGCCGGGCACTGGAAGATCGCAGCATAAAGTTCAGAGAAAGGACTTTCAGAACTTTGGGACGTTATAAATACCTTTGCCCCTGTGTTCAATAAGTCATCAAACGTGGAGCCTTTACCTACTGTAAGCCACCCACCTTGTAGGTGACTGGGGTGGGGGTGGGGGATGCTGACAGTGCATGGGTAAAACTTATTCCCGTATACCATTTACTGTGTATAGGTGCAGACTCAGTCACTCAGCCCTGTCTCACTCTGCGATCCCGTGGACTGTGGCCCCCTCCCCCCGCCCCCCAGGCTCCTCCGTCTATGGGATTTTCTGGGCAAGAAGACTGGAGCAGGTTGCCATTTCCTCTCCAAGGGGAATGTTCCTGATCCAGGGTTGGAACTCCGGTCTCCTACATTGGCAGGCGGATTCTTTACCATTGAGCCATCTGGGAAGCCCATTTACCATTTGTAGGTTTCCCCAAATACACATTCTCTCCCATCCCTATCAAAAAACAAATAAAAGTCCTTATTGAAACAGGAATCATTGGGAGCCAGTAACAAAATTATCCTTTTAATTTTGCTATTAAATATTTGACTTCAAAATCTCCAGGTAGTTCATACTTAAAGCAGCAATTTTCCTGGATCTCACCCCCACGAAATTTAGAAAAAAATCAATCCAAGGTAGCCTCCATCCCCCTCTACCTAAGTCCATGATTTTAGCAAGCACCCAGGTAAGGGACACAGTTGGTACAAGAATCAGAGTGAGAAACTTTGACTTTAGAGGTTAAAAATTACATGATACTATTTTACAGCTTTTACGCTATCAAGCCCCAAATCAACTTGGTATATTCTGAGAATAAAATAAGTTAATTTAGTAGAAACTAACATTCTCAGAGCCAGGAGAGTGGAAACTGAAATGAGACTTTGTTTACTTCTGGAAGACTTCCTTGACTTTACTTCTTCCCCAGCCTCCAGTCTGTTTTTTCTGCCCCTCACTTGGTGGTTGTGACTTGTACCCTTTTAGCTCAACACTCACCATACTGCAGTTGTCTGCAACTTCTCATTAGAACAGTGTCATGAGAGGAGAGACTATGTTTGTCTTGCAGGTAAGTGTATCTGTATGCGTAAGTCATTCAATTGTCTGAATTCCCTCATCTGTAAAATGGGGCAGTATTACTTGGAGAGTAATTCCTCATATGAATATAGAGTACCTCAAATAAGAAAATTAATACAGAATAGATTTTTTTAAAAATATTTATTTGGCTGCCTTGGGTCTTAGTTGTGACACACAGGCTCAGTAGTAGTGGTGCTCGGGCTCAGTTGCTCCATGGCATGTGGGATCTTAGTTTCCCGACCAGATATTGAACCTGTGTCCCCTGCACTGCAAGACAGATTCTTAAATCACTGGACCACTAGATAAGTCCCCAGAATAGTTTTTAAAAAATGAAGAACTATGTGAATACATGGGAGTATTAGGATTATTGTTATAACACTAGTAATAATTATTAATATTGGTATCCATGGAACCTACCTTTGAACATGTGAAAAGAGCCTGGACATATATTTACATATTTTGATTGGTCTAGGAACTTGTTATATTAACTACTTTTAAATAATTTTATTATTTTTAATTTTTAATTGAAGTATAGTTGATTTACAATGTGTTAGTTTCTGATGTACAGCAAAGTGTATATACATATATATATACTTTTAAAGCTTATGTATGTATACTTTTTTATTTTCCTTTTCATTTAGGCTGTTTCAGTTTAGTTCACTGCAGTTCAGTCCCTCAGTCATATCAGACGCTTTGCAACCCCATGAATCGCAGCACATCAGGCCTCCATGTCCATCACCAACTCCCTGAGTTCACTCAAACTCATGTCCATTGAGTCGGTGATGCCATCAAGCCATCTTATCCTCTGTCGTCCTCTTCTCCTCCTGCCCGAAATCCCTCCCAGCATCAGGGTCTTTTCCAATGAGTCAACTCTTCTCATGAGGTAGCCAAAGTACTGGAGTTTCAGCCTCAGCATCAGTCCTTCCAATGAACACCCAGGACTGACCTCCTTTAGGATGGACAGGTTGGACCTCCTTGCAGTCCAAGGGACTCTCAAGAGTCTTCTCCAACACCACAGTTCAAAAGCATCAATTCTTCAGAGCTCAGCTTTCTTCACAGTCCAACTCTCACATCCATACATGACCACTGGAAAAACAATAGCCTTGACTAGACGGACCTTTGTTGGCAAAGTAATGTCTCTGCTTTTCAATATGCTACCGAGGTTGGTCATAACTTTCCTTCCAAGGAATAAGCATCTTTTAATTTCATGGCTGCAGTCACCATCTGCAGTGATTTTGGAGCCCCCAAAAATAAAGTCTGACACTGTTTCCCCTGTTTCCCCATCTATTTCCCATGAAGTGATGGGACCAGATGCCATGATCTTCGTTTTCTGAATGTTGAGCTTTAAGCCAACTTTTTCACTCTCCCCTTTCACTTTTATCAAGAGGCTTTTTAGTTCCTCTTCACTTTCTGCCATAAGAGTGGTGTCATCTGTATATCTGAGGTTATTGATATTTCTCCCGGCAATCTTGATTCCAGCTTGTGCTTCTTCCAGCCCAGCATTTCTCATGATGTACTCTGCATATAAGTTAAATAAGCAGGGTGACAATATACAGCCTTGACGTACTCCTTTTCCTATTTGGAACCAGTCTGTTGTTCCATGTCCAGTTCTAACTGTTGCTTCCTGACCTGTATACAGATTTCTCAAGAGGCAGGTCAAGTGGTCTGGTATTCCCATCTCTTTCAGAATTTTCCACAGTTTATTGTGATCCACACAATCAAAGGCTTTGGCATAGTCAATAAAGCAGAAATAGATGTTTTTCTGGAACTCTCTTGCTTTTTTGATGATCCAGTGGATGTTGGCAATTTGATCTCTGGTTCCTCTGCCTTCTCTAAAACCAGCTTGAACATCTGGAAGTTCATGGTTCACGTATTGCTGAAGCTTGGCTTGGAGAATTTTGAGCATTACTTTACTAGCATGTGAAATGAGTGCAATTGTGCAGTCCTGGAGACAGGACCTTTAAAGAGGTAATTAAAGCTAACTAAGATCATAAGGATCAGAGAAGGCAATGGCACCCCACTTCAGTACTCTTACCTGGAAAATCCCATGGATGGAGGAGCCTGGAAGGCTGTAGTCCATGGGGTCGCTGAGAGTCAGACACGACTGAGCGACTTCACCTTCACTTTTCACTTTCATGCATTGGAGAAGGAAATGGCAATCCACTCCAGTGCTCTTGCCTGGAGAATCCCAGGGACGGGGCATCCTGGTGGTCTGCCGTCTATGGGGTCACAGAGAGTCGGACATGACTGAAGTGACTCAGCAGCAGCAAGATCATAAGGATAAAGCCTTAATCCAATATGGCCTTTATTTGTATTAGAAGAGGAAGAGATACCAGGCATGTACTCACAGAAAAAGGACCATCTAAGGACACAGCGAAAGGTGATCAACCAAAAGCTACGGAGAGAGGCCTCACGAGACACGGAAGCTGCCAACGTCTTGATCTTGGTTTCCAGCTTCCAGAACTGTGAGAAAATAAATTTCAATTGTTTAAGCACCTTGTCTGTGGTATATTATTATTTTAGCCCTACAAACTGATACAAGATAAAAAAAATTGCTGTAAATATGAGCAAATTTACCACTTCATATAATACAGACAGTTTCAGATAAAAACATTTCCGGGTTGATTAATTAGAAACTCAGTAATGTGAACAAATTGTTGCTTCCTGTTGCTTCCTGACTGGCATACAGATTTCTTAAGAGTCAGGTCAAGTGGTCTGGTATTCCTATCTCTTTCAGAATTTTCCACAGTTTATTGGGATCCACACAGTCAAAGGCTTTGGCATAGTCAATAAAGCAGAAATAGATGTTTTTCTGGAACTCTTTTGCTTTTTCGATGATCCAGGGGATGTTGGCAGTTTGATCTCTGGTTCCTCTGCCTTCTCTAAAACCAGCTTGAACATTAGAAAGTTCACGGTTCACGTATTACTGAAGCCTGGCTTGGAGAATTTTGAGCATTAGTTTACTAGCGTGTGAGATGAGTGCAATTGTGTGGTAGTTAAAGCATTCTTTGGCATTGCTATTCTTTGGGATTGGAATGAAAACTGACCTTTTCCAGTCCTGTGGTCACTGCTGAGTTTTCCAAATTTGCTGGCATATTGAGTGTAGCACTTTCACAGCATCATCTTTCAGGATTTGAAATAGCTCAGCTGGAATTCCATCACATCCACTAGCTTTGTTCGTAGTGATGCTTTCTAAGGCCCACTTGACTTCACATTCCAGGATGTCTGGCTTTAGGTCAGTGATCACACCATCGTGATTATCTGGGTCATGAAGCCTCTTTTTTGTACAGTTCTTCTGTGTATTCTTGCCACCTCTTCTTAATATTTTCTGCTTCTGTTAGGTCCATACCATTTCTGTCCTTTATTGAGCCCATCTTTACATGAAATATTCCCTTGGTATCTCTAATTTTCTTGAAGAGATCTCTAGTCTTTCCCATTCTGTTGTTTTCCTCTATTTCTTTGCATTGATCACTGAGGAAGGCTTTCTTATCTCTTCTTGCTATTCTTTGGAACTCTACATTCAGATGCTTATATCTTTCCTTTTCTCCTTTGCTTTTTGCTTCTCTGCTTTTCACAGCTATTTGTAAGGCCTCCACAGACAGCCATTTTGCTTTTTTGCATTTCTTTTCCAGGGGGATGGTCTTGATCCCTGTCTCCTGTACAATGTCACCGTCCATAGTTCATCAGGCACTCTGTCTATCAGATCTAATCCCTTGAATCTATTTCTTACCTCTACTGTATAATCATAAGGCTGTTTAAGATATTAAATATAGTTCCGTGTACTATACAGTAGGACTTTGTTTTTTATCTATTTTATATATAGTTATTTTTATCTGCTAATTCCAAACCCCTAATTTATCCCTGCCCCATCTTCTTTCCCCTGTAGTAACCATAAGTTTGTATTCTATGTCTGTGAATCTGCTTCTGTTTTGTAAATAAATTCATTTGTATCATATTTTAGATTTTACATATAAGTGATATATAGTATTTGTCCTTTCTCAGTTTATTTCACTTAGCATGATTATCTCTACATTCATCTGTGTTGCTGCAAGTAGCATTATTTCACTTTCTTATGTCTCAGAAATACTCCATTGTGGTGTGTGTGTGTGTGTGTGTGTGTAGCTCATCTCTTCATCCATTCATCTGTTGATGGGCATTTAGTTTGCTTCCAGGGCTGCAATGAACATTGGGGTACATGTAGCTTTTCAAATTATGGTTTTTCCAGATATATGCCCAGGAGTGGGCTTGCTGGATCATATGGCAAGTCTATTTTTAGTTTTTTTAAGGAATTTCTTACTGTTTTCCTCAGTGGCTTCACCAATTTACATTCCCACCAACAGTGTGGTAGGATTCTGTTTTCTGCACACTCTCTCCAGCATTTGTTATTTGTAGACTTTTTAATGATGGCCATTCTGACCAGTGTGAGGTGATACCTCATTTTAGTTTTGATTTGCAATCCTCTAGTAGTTAGCAATGTTGAACATTTTTCCATTTGCCTATTGGCCATCTGTATGTCTTCAGAGAAATATTTATTTAGGTCTTCTGCCTATTTTTTGATTGGGTTGTTTGGTTTTTTTGTTATTGAGTTGTATAAGCTGTTTGTATATCTTGGAAATTAAGCCCTTGTTGGTTGCATCCTTTGCAAATATTTTCTCCCAGTCTGTGGGTTGTCTTTTCATTTCATTTCCTTTCCTTTGCTGTGCAAAAGCATATAAGTTTAATTAGGTCCCATTGGTTTATTTTTGCTTTTACTTCTATTACCTTGGGAGACTGACCAAAGAAAATATTGCTACAGTTCATATACTCTTCTAGGAGTTTTATAGTGTTATGTCTTATATTTAAGTCTTTAAGCTATTTTGAGTTTATTTTTGTGTGTGGTTTGAGGAAGTGTTCTAACTTCATTAATTCATGTGTGGCTGTCCAGCTTTCCAACACCACTTGCTGAAGAGAGACTTTTCTCTGTTGTGTATATTCTTGCCTCCTTTGTTGAAGATTACTTGACCATGTGTGGGTTTATTTTGGGCTCTCTATTCTGTTCCATTGATATATATGTCTGTTTTTGTGCCAATACCATACTATTTTGATAATGCAGCTTTGTAGTATGTTTGAAGTTTGGGAAGATTATGCCTCCAGCTTTATTCTTTTTCTTTAGGATTGCTTTGGCAATTCTGTTTATTTGTTTTTGTTTTTTTTAATGGTTCCATATAAATTTTAGGATTATTTTTTCTAGTTCTGTGAAAAATGTCATCAGTAAGTTGATAGCGATCTCATTAAATCTTTAGATTGTTTTGGGTAGTATGGCCATTTTAACAATATTAATTCTTCCAATTAACGGGGCTCCTATGGCAGACCTAGGCTGGGTCCTGCTTACATCCCCCAGTTGCAGCTTGGACCACGCTCCAGCCCTTCAGTCTATCTCCACACAGCCAACCCCAGTCTTTTCCTGGGTCTGTCCACTGAAGCCTGAGTTTTAGCATCCAGCTCCCATGCACGCTTGCAGATATGCTTTTTGGCTGAGGAGTGTAGGAAGTGGCCAGGACCCTCTGTGCTGGGGTCTGTTTTGCCTGCTACAGTCCAGCTGCAGTGCTCTCCTCTAAGCCACTGAGGCTCCTTTTCAGTCTGGTGACGGGGGTTTTAGGGTGAGAGAACCTTGCATCTTTCATAGCTCTCTCCCAGGGGTGCAGGTCCATCCTGACTTTTTTTTTCCTTTCATCCTTCCTGGTTATGTAATGATCTTTCTTGCATTGATTGGGTTGGATCTCTCAACCAAATGATTTTGGTTGTATGAGATTTACCAGCCTTTAGGAGGTATTGTTGTTCAGTCTCTGACTCGTTGTGACCCCATGGACTGTAGTCCACAAGGCTCCTCTGTCTTTCCCTATCTTCTAGAGTTTGCTCAAATTCATGTCCATTTAGTCAATGATGCTATCTAACCGTCTCATCCTCTGCCACCCCCTTCTCCTTTGGCCTCCAATCTTTCCCTGAATCAGGGTCTTTTCCAAAGAGAAAGAGTCAGCTCTTCACATCAGGTGGCCAAAGTACTGGAGTTTCAGCTTCAGTATGTGCTTCCAATGAATATTCAGGGTTGATTTCCTTTAGGATTGACTGGTTTGATCTCATTGCTGTCCAAGAGACTTCCCCAATAGCTCAGCAGGTAAAGAATTCACTTGCAGTGCAGGAGACACAAGAGACATGGGTTTGATTTCTGGGCCAGGAATGATGCCCAGGAGGAAGAGATGGCAAACCACTCCAGTATTCCTGCCTGGAAAATTCCACGGACAGAGTTGCAAAGAGTTGGACACAACTGAGCACATGGCACACATCCAGTAGGTATTTTGTGAGAATTATTCCACAGAATTTTGATGTATTTATGGGAGGAGGTGAGCTCCATGTCTTTCTATTCTGCCATGTTGAGCTCCACCCTATTATTTAATAATTTTAAATCAACAGAGTAAATTATTTTACCCCTAGAAACTGGTATTGGAGAAGGAGTTTGGTCTACCAATAATTATGCCCATGACAATTATGTGCCTAAACATCCATAGTGAACTTTAGATCATTAAAGCTAAACCTGGAATCAGGTTATTGAAACCTATTGACAAGTTCATTTCCATAGTCCAACCCATCTCTCTCAAACCTTTTTACCATTAGAAAAAAGGGAGTTTTAGACAATAATCAGTAGAAGGAAACAAATTGAGTGCAGGGATAATTCACAGAATGCATAAATGAGGATTTTCTTTATTCTTAAACTGTTTTTATTTCCTGCTCCGTCTACATGGACTTGTTTTTTTTTTTCAGTCTTGAAGATGTTCAGTGTTTGAGATTATTCAATTGAATAATCTATTAAACATACATGGATTATTTAGAAACATGACTGTCTAGAAACTGATTGCCTCAACTTATACTAAAAATTAAACCCTGCTATTAACTGCAGCAGATAGTTTAATTTTTGGTTGCTATAAAATTATTCATTTAAGCTTGTTTCTACCCTAAGGAAATTTAGATTGCTTAGTGTTAAATTCTATGTAGCAGTTCCATCAGGTAATACAGAAGGTAAAGTATAGTGACTAACAGTAGGCTGTTGTCACAAACTGAAACAGCCTCAAGCTGAATTCTGATTTCCTTGTAAGCTTGGTGCCTATTTTTACACAGTAGTATAAACTGTAACTCATAAATCTAAATATTAGTACCAAAACAATGAATGCTATTTGAACTGTGTATTTGTATAATAAAATTTAAAATTACTCATATTCATTAAAAATATGTTTTTGAGTTATAGCTTACCTACTAAATTATTCAGTTACATGAAACCTTTTGAGTCACCTCTGTTAGCTTGCTGAGTATTACTTTGCCTATAACCCTCAAAGCATAGTATTACTTTGATGTATTCCATCTACTTGTGCAAATTTTCTAGTAAAATTCTATACCCACACTGTTTCTAAGGAAACCTGCTTGCTAGTATCACCTAATTACTCTATATTTGTATTTTAATTCTTCCTCTCTCATGTCTCAGTATTTTAAACTGATTGATATATTTGCTACTAATTTCCTGGGAATTAAATGGCCCTCTGCTGTATTGCCTGCTAATGAGGAGCAAACGAGGAAGGGGTTTCAGGATGAAAAGTGGGTTTAAAGACAGATGCGTGAGCAGTGTCTGGACTGTTACAACTTTCCTCCAGCTGTGGGAACTTCCTCACCATGCTGGGGGCACTGTTCATCTGTGTTCTTAGACTTCTGTTGGTTCCACTGGGGAGCCCCAACAATTGTAAGCAACACTTCCTTTCATGGGACACCATGTTCACCCCGAGAACTGTCCTTCTTATATGGAAGCCACACATTCATTTTTCCACTTTCAAGATCACAATAATGTGTACCCAGGGGTAGTCATAAGAGATTCAGATGATTATGGAGATCTCTCTGAAACAGGGCCATCCTTAGTTACTTGGAAGGACTTCCCAGAGGGATAACTGACTCATTTAGTGCACTCTGTGATTGGTAATCCCAGTGATGTGAGTCAATTACTTAGAAAAGATGGTTAGAAATGTATCCCTGAGTTTAGCTAAAGTGATCAGCAATGCTGCCCGAACCTTAGAAAGTAGTCAGGCCCGCCTTAACTCACTGGCCAGAGTTGTTCTAGAATTGCCATAGATGGCAGATTCTGAACTGTCCCTTAATTAATTAAGGGATTAATCCAAATGTACCTGGATTAATGCCTCAGACCAACCAAGTAGAGAGGTCAAATCAGAGCCGTAAGAAGAAAGCTGCTGGCTTTCTAAGGTAGACTTCAATGGTTTATGGTATTTCAGGAACCTGGGGGGCACAATTGAGGTCAGCACTACAGATTGGCCTTACTCTGCTACTAGGCTGTTGGTGACAGTTCCTTAATTAAATGCTGTATGAGAAAAATTGAATGATACCTTTGTCAGATTAATCAGAGGGGTCAACAGAATTCTGTATCCAGATGAAAATTGCAGTTCTGCCAAGAACATGTAGGGTGGGTTGTCGGAAGAGGCAGGTCTTCCATGACCCTGAGTGTCCTTGCCGAGCATACCAGATTGCGAGGCTTCTCCATCTCCTGAGACTGAGCAGTTTCTGTAGCTGGTCGCACAGACAACCGAGTAGGTCAAGGTCACCATAACATGACTATTGTGTAACTGCCTGCTCTCAGGGTTGGGGAGACTGGCTTGCCACTGTTTCTTCAAGAAGCCTGGACTCTTGAATCCCTCTTTTGTAGCAACTCAGTCTGTGTTCAGATGTCATCTGGGTCCATTACATATTCTCCCGTGGGGCTTGGGAGCAAGAGGAAGGATGTGAGTATGTTGATGCTCATGCTGCTCGCTGTTCTGTGAGCAATAAAGTACATTGTCTCTGATCTAGGAGTCAGTCTCTTGACTTCAGTTAGAGTTCATGAAACTGTAATTAATTTTAATTACAAATTAATCAAGGTTAATTTGTAAGCTTGAAAGAAGGGATAAAATCTCAAATGCTTCACAATTTATAACCATATAACACCAAAACGTTAACAATGAGAAATTTTCTCTTATACTGTGAACCTACAGATATTTTACATCCAACTCAAGATGAATATCTACATGGTGTTTCCAACAACAAGTGCACCTCATTTTACTGTGCTTTGCAGATACTGTTTGTTTTTCACAAATTGAAAGTTTGTGGCAACCCTGCATGAAGCAAGGTTGTTGTCATTATTTTCTTTTTCCCAGATAGCATTTGCTCACTTTGTTTCTTTGACACATTTTGGTATTTCTTGCACTATTTTAAACTCATTATCTATTGTGATATTTATTATTATGGTCTATGATCAGTGATCTTTAATATTACTACTATGACTTGCAGAAGGCTCAGATAATGGCTTGGAGAAGGCAATGGCAACCCTCTCCAGTACTCTTGCCTGGAAAATCCCATGGATGGAGGAGCCTGGTGGGCTGCAGTCCATGGGGTCACGACTGAGTGACTTCCCTTTCACTTTTCACTTTCACGCATTGGAGAAGGCAATGGCAACCCACTCCAGTGTTCTTGCTTGGAGAATCCCAGGGACGGGGGAGCCTGGTGGGCTGCCATCTATGGGGTTGCACAGAGGCGGACACGACTGAAGCGACTTAGCAGCAGCAGCAGAGCAGCCAATAAAGATTTCTGCTACTCCTAGTGGAAAATTATTAAGTATATTCATAATAAACATTTATCAGAATTTAGCTTACCTCATTTTATTCAGTTAAACAAAGCTTTTCCATTATTTCCATTATTATTCACTGCTTTCCATTCCGTTACTGTGTAAACTCATCGACTAGGTAGAGTTGAAACAGGGTTAATTGTTCACCTTTTATTTCTTCATTTAATTGTCATTCTATTAAAGTGTTAAGACAATAAGAAATACCTAAAATTATAGATCCCTTAAAAGTTAATCTGAAAATTCAACTTTGATATAATAAAATTATATTTCAAATCGTTTAGAAAATAAAAATTTTTTGGCCTCATAGCAGTGGGATCTTAGTTCCCCAACAAGGGATGGAGCCTGTGAACCCTGCGCTGGACACGTGAAGTCTTAACCACTGGACCGCCAAGAAAGTCCCTGGAAAACAATCTTGATGGAGTTTTCTGATTATAAAAGTGCTGGCCTTGGTATTTAGTTGGTGCCTAGCAAAATTCTAATGAATTTTTCTTTCCTTCCCTTTTCCTTCTTCCTCCCTCTTTCCTTTCCTTTTCTGCTTCTTTCAGTACTATCTATACTCTCAATACTACCTTGCTAACAACATAGATATGATGCTAGAATGGTTTCTATACTGTGAATTTTTGTAGATTTTATGAATTTTGACTCCTAAAAATTTGGAATATATCCTCCTGGGAAGAAGATGTTGAGCCTTATATGTAGTAAAATTATTCTATTTTTCAAATCAAAGAATGTTTGATGACAACTTTTCAGTTTTCTGATTAATGTTCCGAGCTGAAGCATTAGACGAAAGAACTGTGCTATTGATAACGGTGAGAACATGAAGGCCATGGGATGTGCAGTGGTCCCCTCTTGGCAGTGCAGTCACTTCCCTCGTACACTGTTTATTATGATCTCTGAAACAGGTGTTCTCATGCTCCACAGTGCATAAAAATCACTGGAAATGCCAGTTCTTTGGACCACTGCCTAAATTTCTGAATCAGAAAGTCTGGAATAAGACCAGGGAATCTGCATTTTAGCAAACTCCCCCAAAATGATTCTGATATAGGTGACCCAAAATCCACACATTGGGAAACATCACCGATGCTTGGTATCTATTTTCCTGCATGGACTATAGAGCCCAGGGAATTCTTTAGGGCAGGATATTGGAGTGGGTAGCCTTTCCCTTCTCTAGGGGATCTTCCCAACCCAGGGATTGAACCCAAGTCTCCCACGTTGCAGGCAGATTCTTTACCAGCTGAGCCACAAGGGAAGCCCTATTTTCCTATAGGTCTTTGCAATCCACTGAGACTTTTGGCCAACGTTTTCTTATTGCAAATCATTAAGTCTAAGTTAACTAGGTAAGCTGGTGGGGCTGACACCTTCCTCTTGCTACCATTATGAAATTAACTGGGTTACTTGCAAGTAACAGTTTATGTATAAAATTTTGTATAGAATTGAGTTTTATAGGATGAAAATATACATAGACTGAATTTTTTAAAAATTACCTATCATCCATCTCTTTCTAGTTGAGATGTCCCTTGGTAACATTCTGTCATATATACTCCTCTACTTTAAGTGCATATGTATCCATGTAAGCAAGTAAGAACATACACTATAAAACAAAAAGAACAAAAAGAGAAGCTGAGTGTTTATATACTGCTTTATAATGCATACAGTTTTAAATTTGTCTTTATTTTCTCAATAATACAATAAATTTCTGTATAAATAAATGCAAAACCATTTCATGAATAATATTTATTTAAGCAAACCTCTATTTAGATTAAAAAAAAAGACTTGACTCACAAAACAGAGCTTTTTTCAAATCTATAATGGATTTTTATGTTTTTGTCCAACATTTACCTTAAAAATCTTTTGATATATAGTTGTCTGTGATTTGGGTCATTAGAATTAAATGATAAAACTATGCCTTTATGAAGCAGAGGGGGAAACTGTAGCTCTGGTTTTTGTCTGCCTACCACCTTTTTGCTTCTCTCTACTGGTTCTTATAGGAGAACTGCACCTTATAACATCCTACCCTGCCCTTCGACCCCCCACCTTAGATCACAATCCTGGAAGGGTTGTTAATCACCTTGCCTCCCTTCTCCTGTCCCAGGCATGTGCTTGTGATCCCAGCTGGACCAGAGCACTCCCCCAGGCATTGCTGATAAAGCAAATTGAGAGACTTATTTTATCTACTCTTGGCTGTCTTCCCTGGCCTTAAGGAGAAGGCTGTTTGTACAAAGAGCAACTGAGAGAAATACAGAGGGAATTAGAAAATGATAGATGATTGATAGGTAGATAGCTAGAGAGATGGATGAATGGACAATGGATGGATAGATATCAATAGATAGGAGAGATTTGAATCTCTGTATCTAGCCATGCCTAAAGTTACAACTACCTCTGGACTCCCTAATAATGTAGAATAAATTCTCTCTCTCTCTCTCTCTCTTTTTTTTTTTGCTTAAACTAAGTTGATTTGGATCTCTGTCACTCATAACCACTTATATAACCATAACAGCCTTGATAATACATGAAGAAAATTATTTTAATATCTATATACACATTTATTTCCTATCATCTGGCCCATTATTTTAAAACATAAAATTTCTGCTCTCAAGCTTGCATGATTTGTCACTAGCCTCTGCCCTGGTGGCTCAGATGGTAAAGAGTCTACCTGCAGTGTGGGAGACCTGGGTTTGATACCTGGGTTGGGAAGATCCCCTGGAGAGGGAAATAGCAACCCACTCCAGTATTCTTGCCTGGAAAATCCCATGGATGGAGGAGCCTGGTAGACTATAGTTTGTGGGTTCACAAAAGAGTAGGGCATGACTGAGCTACTTCACTCTCTTTCTCCATCTGCCTATCTAAGCATCCAACTTTGCAGAATACTGCACTTTAAGGAGGAGAGGGCAATGGCACCCCACTCCAGTGCTCTTGCCTGGAGAATCCCATGGACAGAGGAGCCTGGTAGGCTGCAGTCCATGGGGTCGCTAAGAGTCAGACATGACTGAGCGACTTCACTTTCACTTTTCACTTGCATGCATTGGAGAAGGAAATGGCAACCCACTCCAGTGTTCTTGCCTGGAGAATCCCAGGGATGGGGGAGCCTGGTGGGCTGCCGTCTATGTGGTCGCACAGAGTCAGACACGACTGAAGCAACTTAGCAGCAGCAGCACTTTAAGGAACGATGAATGTTTTAGAAGACTGAAAATTTGTATTGAACTAAAAATTTTGCATGTTCTCACATTTCAAAGTATTGTTCTATGATATTCTTTTAAATGCTTCTGCTGTGCAAAGAAAATATAAAAAAGTTTCAATTATAAAACTATAAATTACTCATAGCTTTTTAAGAACACATATTCTGTAAAAGACTGTTACATAACTCTGTATGGCAGTTGCACTTTCTCCTTTTGTGCAGACTTATCTGGTTGTATTTTCACCATCTTCTTGTAGCATTTGCATCATTTTTGACACAATTGTTTTGCAGGAACATATCAAGCTAAGGAAGAATGCTTGGCGTCACTCTGTAAACTCAGGATACAAATGCTGTTACATCTCTTATTCTTACACTTTGTAGTTTGAAAACTCACATACCATATTTAACAGAAAGCATAGTGTCCCCTCTTAATGTTTTTCCTCCCAGATTGTCCAAGAACTCTGAGAGATGACCAAGTTCAAAGATTATTCCTGGCAAATAGACCACAGTGACGTCTGCAGTAGCTCTTTATTGCCACAAGGTGTCACAGAAGAGTTTGCATGGCCTGACCACCCTCTGCTGCAAAGCAGCTCTTGCTGGTCCAAGCCCCTGTCTAGAATCCATGACATCCCTCTGTACTGTATTCTCATTTTCCGAAGATCAGCCAAAGCACAACCATCCCATGAGCGTCGCTGGATTCAGAGGATCTTTAGGAGCAAGTGTTGCTGGTGCCCAAGCCAGCCATATCCCATGAAAACTTACCTCCTTTTCTTTTAGGGGCTTAGGTAGAGCTATTTACTTTGACTTACTTTTTAACTTTCAGAACAAGTTGCAAGGATAGGACTAGAGAGTTCTGTACACTGCTTGCCAGGTTTGCCAATTATTCACATACACTTTTTTTCCCTTGAAACATTTAAAAGTAGGTTGAAAACATTTCAGTATGATTTCCTGAGAACATTCCCTTACATGATCAGAGTAGACTTATAAGAGTTAGGAGATTTAATATTTGTATAATACCATTATAATACCATTATCTAACCCCGGAGAAGGCAATGGCACCCCACTCCAATACTCTTGCTTGGAAAATCCCATGGATGGAGGAGCCTGGTAGGCTACAGTCCATGGGGTCGCTAAGAGTCGGACATGACTGAGCGACTTCACTTTCACTTTTCACTTTCATGCATTGGAGAAGGAAATGGCAGCCCACTCCAGTGTTCTTGCCTGGAGAATCCCAGGGACGGGGGAGCCTGGTGGGCTGCCGTCTATGGGATCGCACAGAGTCAGACACGACTGAAGTGACTTAGCATAGCATAGCATAGCATTATCTAACCGAGAGCCTAGGTTAACATTTCCACAACTTTCCCAATAATATCTTCATAGCTATTTCTCTTTCCCCACCCAGTTTAAGAGCTAACCCGAGATCGTGTGTTGAGTTTAGCTGTGATGTCTCTTGAGTCCCCTCTAATCTGTAAGAGTTCCTTAGCCTTTCATTGTGTTTCTTGATCTTCCCATTTTTTGAGGAGTACAACCAACTAATTTGTAGAATGCCTTTCTGCTTTTGTTTATCTGATATTTCTCATTATTAGATTGAATTTTTTACAGAAATGCCACTGCAGCGATGCATCCTTCTTAGTACATTGTGTTAGGAGACACATGATATCCATTTTCCTCTTCACTGGTCATGTTAACTTTGATCACTAGGTTAAGATGGTGTCCACAGGTTTCTCCATTGTCTAGTTTTTTATTTTTCCCCTTGTAAATAGTAAGGTAGTTGAGGGGAGATACTTTGAGACTCTCCGTGGGGTTGCTTAGTGTCTCTTACAGCATAGTGGCTGAGCTCTATGAATGAACATGCCAGGATAACAAAGTCAAAGAACATGACATTTTTGGTGATTTTTGCCTCACAAGTCATATAACCTCACTTCTACAGCACTTTCTTGGATGAAGTGGTTACAAAAGTGTACCCCAATTCAGGGCAAGGGGATATAGAGCTCACTGCGTGATGGGTGGAATGTCAGGGCCACACTACAGGAAACACTAGGGATTGAAAGTGTTGGCAGCCAATTTTGAAAAATGCTGTCTACCACGCTGGGCCACACCTCTATGCCTACTCAGTCGAAGCCCTCCCCGCCCCCCACCACCCGCCAGCTGTGACATCCCTTCCGCTTTGTGTGCCCTGTCTGTTTAATTGTCAGCCCCTGGAAACGCTCGTAAGATTGGGATTCTCGGGGGAGCTCTGTTCTTAACATTGTGGGTTTGTTGGTGGCCTGGTCTTTTCTCGTGACTCTTGCTGCCATCCAACACAGGTATCCAGGTGAAAGGTGGTACATTCCTGTAAGCCCAGTAGGCAAAGAAGACAATGTACCCTCCCTCCCCCCAAAAAAGATCCCCACCTTGCCCTGAATCCAAGAACCACTTAGGAGCAGTGGTTGACTTTGTAATCTCTTTAGTCTTCAGAAAGGATACCACTTTTATACTCTGGTCCTAGGATATAGGCATTCTAACAATTGACTACTTCCACTCTTCTGCTCCAAGACTATCTAAGTTCCATGCTATAAGATTTCTAAGGCAGTGGAAACTTTTGGAGTCAAACTCTAATCTCTATGTTCTACTCTTCGAATGGACTAAGACTTTTCAAATATCCTATTTGTAAGGTATTTAGTAGTTGTGAAGATGAGGAGCTGAAGGAAGTAATAATCTGCCTCAGTGACTTAGTCAAAACTTCTATTTTTAATTAGAGAGTATCATATGTATATGTATATTACAAATGGGCAAAAAATCTAAACAGGCATTTCACCTATAAAGATATACAGACATCAAGAACATAAAATGTTCAGTCTCATTAACCATTAAGGAAATGTACATCAAAATCACAATGAGCTACCACTACACACCCATTAGAATGGCTAAAATGAAAAAGACTGTCTATACCGTGTTGCAAAGGTGTGGTGAGAATATAAAGTGATACAGTCACTTTGGAAAACAATTTGGCAGTTTCTTTAAAAATTAAAGAAATGTATAGATGTATAGAACAGTCTTATGGACTCTGTGGGAGAGGGAGAGGGTGGGAAGATTTGGGAGAATGACATTGAAACATGTATAGTATCATGTATGAAATGAGTCGCCAGTCCAGGTTCGAACCACGATACTGGATGCTTGGGGCTGGTGCACTGGGATGACCCAGAGGGATGGTATGGGGAGGGAGGAGGGAGGAGGGTTCAGAATGGGGAACACATGTATACCTGTGGCAGATTCATTTCGATATTTGGCAAAACCAATACAATATTGTAAAGTTAAAAAAAAAAAAACTTATTGAAAAAATAAATAAATAAAAACTTGACTTTTTAAGAAAAAAAATTAAACTTTTTAACTTATTATATTATCTATCATATTATCCAGCTATTCCACACCTAAATATTTATCAAAGACCAAGCTTCCCTGATGGCTCAGACAGTAAAGAATCCACTTGCAATGTGGGAGACCTAGGTTTGATCCCTGGGTTGGAACGATCCCCTGGAGGAGGACATGGCAACCGACTCCAGTATTCTTGCTTGGAGAATCCCCATGGACAGAAGAGCCTGATGAGCTACAGTCTGTGGGGTCACAAAGAGCAACTAAGGACACATTTATCAAAAAGAAATGAAAGAATATGCTCATACAAAGATTTGTACATGAATGTTTATAACAGCTTCATTTTCAATAGCCCAAAACTTGAAACAACCTAAGTGTCCATTAACAGGTAAATGGATAAACAAATTGTAGGGCATCTGTGCAAAGGAATACTATTCAGTGTTTAAAAAGTAATGAACTATTGATATATGAAGCACCATGAATGAACTGCAAAATCATTACAATGAGTGAAAGAAGCCAGACAAAAATAAATGCATAGTGTATAATTCCAAGTATATAACATCCTAGAAAATGCAACTGATCTATAGTGACAGAAAGCAGATCAGTGGTTGCCTGGAGATGAAAGAAGCACTGGGGAGAAGCAGAAGACGGGAGGATTACAAAAGGGCAAAAGGAGACTTTTGGAAGTGATGGATAGGGTCTTCATTTTGATTATGATGATTTTCACAGGTTGAAATTCATCAGATTGTGTACTTCAAACATATGCAGTTTGTTGTTTGCCAATTATATCTGTTAAGTGGAAAAGAAGCAGTATCGTGTACTCAAATGTAATACCTGTTACACTTGCTTGCAAAAGGAACATGTTTCAATTCATGGGCTGTGGGATAAGAATGACCCTTTTAAGGGACTCCTATTCCCCTTATCCTTTGATCTTTCTAGGATCCCCATTGTGATGAATTTAAGAATGCTGAGGGTGCTTCATCCAGAAGGGCCGAAGCTACCATAGGAAATGAAGCAGTCTAATGGCCAGTGAAGCAGCCCCTTTGCTGCTGTTTCTACTATTCCTGCAACTGGGCCTGCAACTGCGTGGGGCTCTGTGGGTTCCCAGGCATGGAGGCTGTTCCGGACCCATTTCTTGTAGGCAAGACCCCAGCCATGATGGCCTTCCTGAGTTCCAAAAGGTGAATTCAAACAGTTCCTAATCAAGGGAGGAGCAGCCAAGGAACTACCTGAGACAAGGTTAAATGGAGCAAAGAAGCTCATCAAGGTTAGGAGACTACTTGGTACAGATTAAGGGCAGGCAAGCCCTGTTCACACCCTAATCCTGTCAGAGACCCCACCTTAGGCCCACTGTTATAAAAACCCTCATTAAGTTTCCAGACACATAGTCCTTCAAGGCAGAAGAAGCCTGATGTGTCTCCCTTTATCTCCAAACCAATAAAACTATCCTTTTCTGCTTCACTCAAAACTACTGTCTCCAGGATTTGACTCGGCACCGGAATACAGAGGCCAGTAACAGGTCCTTGAGTGCCCAGTGAGAAGAGGCTCTAGCATCAGCCACATACTGCACCTAGAACACTATACCAGTGAATAGACTCAAGGGATTAGGTCTCGTAGACAGAGTGCCTGAAGAACCACGGGTGGAGGTTTGTAACATTGTACAGGAGGCAGTAACCAAAACTATGCCCAAGAAAAAGAAATTCAAGAGTTCAATGTGGTTGTCTGAGGAGGCCTTACAAATAGCTGAGAAAAGAAGAGACGTGAAAGACAAGAGAGAAAGGGAAAGATATACCCAACTGAATGCAGAGTTCCAGAGAACAGCAAGGAGAGATAAGAAAGCCTTATGTGAACAATGCAAAGAAATAGAGCAGACAGTAGAATGGGAAAGACTAGAGATCTCTTCAAGAAGATCAGAGATACCAAGGGAACATTTCATGCAATGACGGGCACAATAAAGGAGAGAAATATCAAGGACCTAACAGAAACAGACGAGATTAAGAAGAAGAGGTGGCAAGAATACACAGAAGAACTATACAAAAAAAATCTTAATGACCTGGATAACCATGATGGTGTGGTCACTCACCTAGAGTCAGACATCCTGGAGTGTGAAGTCAAGTGGGCCTTAGGAAGTATTACTACAAACAAAGCTGGTGGAGGTGACAAAATCTAGCTGAGCTATTTCAAATCCTAAAAAATGATGCTGTTAAAGTGCTACACTCAGTATACCAGCAAATTTGGAAAACTCAGCAGTGCCCACAGGACTGGAAAAGTTGTTTTCATTCCAAACCCAAAGAAGGGCAATGTCAAAGAATGTTCAAACTACCACACAATTGTACTCTTTTCACAATTGCTAGCAAGGTCATGCTCAAAATCCTTCAAGCGAGGCTTTGACAGTACATGAATTGAGAACTTCCAGATGTACAAGCTGGATTTAGGCAAGGCAGAAGAACCAGAGATCAAATTGGCAACATACACTGGACTATAGAGAAAGCAAGAGAATTCCAGTAAAACATCTGCTTCATTGACTATGCTAAAGCTTTTGACTGTGTGGATCACAACAAACTGTGGAAAATTTTTAAAGGGATGGGAATACCAGCCCACCTTACCTGTCTCCTAAGAGATCTGTACACACGTCAAGAAGCAACAGTTAGAACTGGACATGGAAAACAGACTGGTTCAAAATTGAGAAAGGAGTTTGTCAAGGCTTTATATTGTCACCCTGCTTATTTAACTTTTATGCAGAGTACATAATGTGAAATGCCAGACTAGATGACTTACGAGCTGGAATCAAGATTTCCAGCAGAAATATAAACAACATCAGATATGCCATTCTAATGGCAGAAAGTGAAGAGGAACCAAAGAGTCTCTTGATGAGATTGAAAGAGGAGAGTGGAAAAGCTGGCTTAAAACTCAACATTCAAAAAATGAAGATCATCATGGCATCTAGTCCTATCACTTCATGGCAAATAGAAGGGGAAAATGTGGAAGCAGTGACAGATTTTATTTTCTTGGGCTCCAAAATCACTGCGGACAGTGACTGCAGCCATGCAACTAAAACATGCTTGCTCCTTGGAAAGAAAGCTATGACCAACCTAGACAGCATATTAAAAAGCATATTACTTTGCCAATAAAGGTCTGTTTAGTCAAAGCTATGGTTTTTCCAGTAGTCATGTAATGATATGAGAGTTGGAGCGTAAAGAAGATTGAGTGCCAAAGAATTGATGCTTTTGAACTGTGGTGCTGGAGAAGACTCTCGAGAGTCCCTTGGACTGGAAGGAGATCAAACCAGTTAATCCTAAAGGAAATCAACCCTGAATATTCATTGGAAGGACTGATACTGAAGCTCCAATATTTTGGCCACCTGATGCGAAGAGCTGACTCACTGGAAATGATGCTTTTCCCTGATGCTGGGAAAGATTGAGGGCAGGAGGAGAAGGGGGAGATAAGATGAGATGGCTGGATGGCATCATTGACACAATGGACATGAGTTTGAGCAAACTCTGGGAGATAGTGAAGGACAGGTAAGCCCAGTGTGCTGCAGTCCATGGGGTTGCAAAGAGCTGGACACGACTTAGTGATTGAACAACAACAAATACATAGGACAGCTTACTCCCAACTGTGCATGCAGTCTATTTCCTTTAACTCTCTACAGATGATTTGCTCCATACAAATAGCCACGAATGCTGTGGCCTAATGCTGTGCCACGAATTGCTGCTGGCAATTGGTTCTTCCATATTAAATCATCCCATAAGACAGCCCCAACCTAGATTTCCTTTTTCCTTCTAATGAAAACTCTCTCTCTTTTTTGTTTGTTTGTTTTGTTCTGTTTTGAGGGAAAGATCTGACTAATTCTACAGTGTTTATTATTTTCTGCAATCCTTAAGTCCTGTGTTTAGCATCTATCACAGATTTTAGGTGACCTCAAACTACTCTGAAAACAATGAATGGTTTTAAGCTTTGTCTTTGCATAAGTAATCCCATTAAGTTTCCTAAAATGAAGGCAGCAAACTCAAATATAATGATGGCTTCATGTAGGGACTGAAACTATTATTAATTGTGCCAAAAGCCACTGGTTTGCTATAACATAAATAACAGTTTTTCCTGCAAGAAGCATCACACATAGGAATTTGGAACTAGCCTTTGGGACTGATAGGGGATCAGACTCTCTGGACCTTGAAGTGATCGGAATTCAGAGGTGCTCCTGAGGGAATCCCAGAACCCATCCTGTCCTGGTCACTCTTCTCCAAGAGAAGTTACTCTGTGGATGCTAAATTCAAAGCCCTGAGTCAGGAGTGGAGCATATGGATGAGTAATTAATGGGTAAGTAGGGTCCAGTGGTCAGCAGCCAAAACTCTTCAGCTCCTTCTAATAGTAAAAACAAAAGCAAACCAACAAATGCAGTAGGAGGAATTTTTAAGAAGGAGCTCGTCATTCTAGTGAGTCTGCTCGTGCTTTGGTGGACTGTTTCCAGATGGGCTGCTTCGAGTGGCTGAGACAAGGAGAGGAATTGCAGGGCTGAATATGGGTATTTGCTACTACTTGTCATCCAAATGTCTTGGATTCGTACATCCCTACGAATGTAGAGACAGTGTGAACTCTGCTTCAGAAACTGCTTCACTAGTGTTCCAAACACTCTTCCCCTCTGGTACACACTCACCGGCAGCGGCAGGTGCAGGAGCTGAAACCCATCTCCCATCCTCTGTCACGTGTGAAAGGCTTTGACATGTGGCAATTAAGGGGGTTCTCAGGAGTTCCCAGGCTGCTCACTCCTTGGATGCATCTTCCATTTCTGCCAGTTCATTTAGAGGATGGTGTCAGGCAGCAGCCTGAAGAAGAGTTGGGAGAGCAATGAACAGCTTACGAAGATGCTCCAGGTGCCTGCCCTGGCCTTTTACTATCTGCAGTAGCTGTAAGCTTTTGACACTTTTAAGATAGTCAGAGGAAGTACAATATGGTCAGGGGCCATCAAGAGGGCAAAAGGTCCTTACGTCCTCACAGGCATTAAGTTCTATGAACTTAAGTCTTCCTACAGCAGATATGGAATTGCCATGACAGAGTTTACCACAGGCACCCAAAGAAGCAATTACAGAGAAGGGTGGCACGTGGCTTCCAGCAGTTTAAATTCTGAAATTATCCAGACTTTTGAAAGCGCATCAAGTCCACCAAAAAGCAGAAAAATCTAAATGAGGTGCAATGAATTAAACAGTCTGTTAGTTAGTAGCAACTTTTGCCATGGAAGGGTTAATGAAAATCTCAAAAGAACTGGAAACTCCAAATGTTAACACTTGGTGATTGTTTGTGTTCTGTGGCCCGTAACACTGATTGCTGAAGTTGTGTGTAATACTTTGCATTTCACGGTACAGTATTATTCTATAAATTATAGTGTTGAAAAATCTATAAAATAGAACAAGACACTGAATCAGTTAGAAACTTGGGCTGAGTAAAATTGAAATCATCACTCAAAATGGCTTAAACAGTAAAAACATTTATTATCCCCCTAACAGAGAGTCTAGAAAAGGACAGCTGCTGGTTGACTCAGCACCTCGGCCACTTTGTCAGAGACTAGGTTCTTTAGATCGCCTTTTCTGTCATCACATAGATGCCCCTTCCTGCAGCTGGCATCAACTTGGGTAATGGGCTTCCTTTTTCTCATTGAGTAAATGACAGAAAGCACCTTGGGGTGTAAGGACCTCTTGCCAGTCTCCTTCACCAACCTTGATTACAGACCCACCCAGAACTGGTAACTGACCTTGGGAAAGATATGAATCTTGGTTTACAGTCTAGAATTTCTCATCTTGTGCTGAGAATGGATCAAGTGTAGAGATACTGATCCCTTTAGGCCTTAAAACTGTCATTTGTCCCTGTCCAGAAGCCACCATCACATCTGGCCAGTCATCTCCAGCCAGAGTGGCTTGTTCCGTTTAGCCTGTGGTTCAAAAAAACACTCTCATTTTCCATGCTCATCACCTCATTAAAAAGGTGAAACAATTTAATACATTTGTCTATTTCCTCATTGTAGATAATACGCCTCTATGTGGATATCCTTGTTTACTTCCACAATTTGGTATCTTAATAGAGTTTTTAGATATTTCATTGTTTAAGAATAGTTAATAGGTGGAAAGTACTCACCCATGTCCAGCAATAACTATATTAATTCATTTAATCTTCACAATAGGTCCATGAGGAGGTACTGTTTTTATACTCATTTTACAGACAAGAAAATTTCGAAGTAGAGAAATTGTCCCAGAAAATACAGCTAATAAGCATGGGAGCTTGTGACTGAACTCAAATAACTTAATTCCCGATCCTTCTTCTTACAGTTTGATTGGCGATGCTCTGGAAGAAACAGTGGTCTAATCCAGTAGGTATTCAATTATGTCAATGACTTATGGTAAACAAATAAATAAATTTTTTTTTTATGACCCAATGCACAAACACTGAAACAAAAGCTTTTTTCCTAATTATTTTTTTCTTTTTTTAGCTGCACTACACAGCGTGTGAGAATCTTAGTTCCCAGACCAGCGATTGAACCCATACCCACTGTATTAGAAGCATGGAGTCTTAACCACTGGACAACCAGGGAAGTCCCAAAACAAAAAATCTTAAAGCAATACTTACTATTATTTTGGGGAGAGGAGGGAAGCTTTTGGCTATTTCTGTTCCATTCTATTCCATGTTTCAGTCTTGAAAAACTAGTTGTAACTTCCCCAATTAATTCTAGTCCCAATAATGGGTCATGACCCACAGCCTTAAATATCCTGGTAATAAAATGAAATTTATTATAGTGATGACTTTAGATACTCAGAAATCATTTTTGATCCATGGCTCTAGTTCTTCAGGAAAAGCAGGGAGCTGCAGGCAAAAGGGTAAACAGATAACTGTAGTTACAATGCATGTTAATCTCAAGGCTATGAGAGTCCTGAAGGGTTTCGAGTTGTGAGTAAATAGCTGGAGATGAAGATCTGGGAGTTAGCAGCAAGTAGTTGGAAATCAATCAGAGCACGATGATATCACTGGGGAAGAATGTGCAAAGTGAGAAGAGACAAGGTCTGGAACAGAATTGTGAGAAGCACCCATATTTGTAAGAAGAGATGAAGAGGCTCCTGCAGCAGCGGTGGGAGAAACAAGAGGATAGCTGCTCCCCAACTTTAGGGCAGAGAAGTCACTGGGAGGCCCCTGGTGGTAGGAACGGCCTCCGCTAGTCCTTCCTACATCCAGAGGTGGCCACTTGACTAGTACTTACTGATGAAACGAGGAAGCGTTTTATGGCACCTCCCAGATGGGCTTTTAAAAAGAATCTGTGCTTTCCCTGCTCTCTTACTCCTGCTCAAATAGGAAAGATTCTGCAGCTGTAGAGGTTGGCAGAGTCACAAGATGAAGGAGCTTAAGTCTCTGAGCTACTCCATAGGGAAAGTTGTAGCCAACACAGAATGTCTGCACTAGACTGCTAACCTGGATGCGAGAAAATTAGCCACTGAAAACTTGGAGCTTATTTGTCTAAGCATTTGTCTCCTGTTACCATAATTGGTACACAATTAGCTTTTTTTACACTCTCAGCAACCTTCTTGCCTTAATTTCCATCTTCTGCTATTTCCTCCAGGTCTATTTTTCAGGTAATCTCTGGAAGAGGTTGCTATTTCTCCCACAGTCCAGAAACATGGGGCTTAAACTCCTCGTTGTATCTTTCAGACCACTTCACCTTCTGAATCAATGCCATTCAACTTTCCCTGGACAGTGCTCAGTACACAGGGTTACTATTGTCATTGTTAAATAGTCTACATGTGTTTAGGGAGAGAATTTGAAGATAAAAGGGAATATCAGCCCCGGGTCAGTGTCTATGGCAACCATAAGAAATATATGAAGATATGTGCACATCAAGTTCTCTGATTACCAAGAGGAAAACACTAGTTTCCTCCCAGTCTGATTCCTCATATTAGACTCACTACTTCTGTCCCTATCCACCAATTGTCTAGCTCTGCCATTGCTACTGAGGGTGTGGGCAGCAGAGGGAGATGCAACATAAGACAACAGTGTTGAAATGCCTACCAGAAAGACAGAAAGCTCAAAGAGACCCTGCAGTTGACTTTTTAATGCTTACATAACCAGGGTATAAGGCTCCAGTTTGCTTAAACCTCTCAATGATGTGTTAATTTAGTGATGATTCAGTTTAGAGCTTTGAAGAAAAAAGGAAAAAACCTATGTATTTATATTCCTGAAAATAGTCTTAGAATTCAATAATCTTCTTGCATATCTCGAGTATTACCCTGTAACTGTGATTTAAGGTCAGCACATTTTTGCAGTCTGTCTAAAAGAAATCACTTTTCCATTAAAAAAAAAAAAAACCATCTGTTTCTTTGCCACTTATTAGATTTATAGCTGATTCTTTCAAAGCTAACTTTCACCTTGACCTGCAGACAGTAGCAGAATATGAATTTTGGAGGAAGGCAGTAAGCACTGTCTTCTTTAGACAAAGTCTGAGAATCCTACCAAGAAAAACTAAGAAATGTTGCCAATCTAATGCATATGGTTAAATTTACTCCTCCACAATTCTTTTCTTTTGATTTATTTCTCTAGGTTTACTGCTCTTTCCTCTAGCAGTTACTGTATCTTGTGCGACTCAAATCCTCCATCTGACTGCAAAAATGTGCATCGTAAAATGGTGTTTCTGTGCTGTGAAGCCCATCTTCACACTGACAGCCTGTGGCCCACTATGAAGCAGCGATTAGAATGGACGCCAATGAAGAACCACCAGAGCACAGCATTCCTGAGCATCAGAACCCGGGTAGGAAAAGGCAATGTATACAGCTGGCCTTTGGGAGAACAATTATTCCTTTCAGGTCAGGTTCAGGCATTCTGACCAGCTGCTCCCAGGCAGGCTTGGCATTGCTTGGGCTCAATGATAGTCAGGATTATTTTATTTCTGAGAGAACTAGGAATTGGATGTTTGTCTTTATGTGGGCTTTTCTTTATTTCAAGAATGAAATAGCAACAAATATAAATAACTATTGCAACAGCAAAGATCATAGTTCTTTCTAAAATGAGGATCATATCTATTTATTTTTATTTATTTATTTTTTAGGTGTTTTTATATTTTTATATTATGTAAGTTACAGGTTATAATATAGCGATTCACAATATTTTGGAAAAAATATTTAGGTATTTTTATATAACCCATTAGGTTATAATGGGCTTCCCTGGTAGCTCAGTTGGTAAAGAATCTGCCTGCAATACAGGAGACCCCAGTTCGATCCCTGGGTTTGGAAGATCCCCTGGAGAAGGGATAGGCTACCCACTCCAGTATTCTGGCCTGGAGAATTCCATGGACTATATAGTCCCATGAGGTCTCTAAGAGTTGGACACGACTGAGCGACTTTCACTCACTCACAGGTTATAATATAGTGATTCACAATATTTTGGGGAAAAAATTGTGAAAATGAGAGTATAAGAAAAGAGCAAGAGGAAAGAAGCCCCAAAAGAGTCCACATAAGGACATAGAGACTTCAGGTCTGTAAGATTTTACTCTACTTACAGTTCTTACCAAATACTGGCTATATTCTCTGTGTTGTACAATTTATGAGGATCATATTTAGAATGCCACAAATTAGGATACATTGCTTGATAAGATGTTAGAATATCAGAACATGGAAGTGTCTTAGTTAAATAGTCCCTAAATAATTTAATTTCATGGGTACATTTTTTAAAGGCTAAAAAGAAAGTCCAATCTCTAAGAGAAATAGTCCTACCACCTGAGTAATCATCATACTCTTTGTATTTTTAAGTCAGAGATGCTGCACCCCAGCCAGGGCTTTTTAAAGTGTGGTTCCTGGCACAGCTGGGGCTTCCCAGATGGCACAGTGGTAAAGAATCTGCCTGCCAGTGCAGGAGACACAGGAGATGCAAGTTTGATTTCTGGATTGGGAAGATTCCCTAATCTAGGAAATGGCAACGCACTCCAGTATTTTTGCCTGGAGAATCCCAGGGACAGAGCAGCTTGCCAGGCTGCAGTCCATCCAGTCACAAAGAGTTGAGCGAAACTGAGCACACACTCACTTGCACTTGGTACAGCAGCATCAGAATCACAGATGCTCATCACATCTGATGAGAATCACAGAATCCTCATCAGATGAGGATTTCAAAAAAAAAAAAATTCCCAGGCCCTGAGACTCTGGAGGCGGCACTGGGGATCTGAATTTGTTAGCAGTTGACCTGATTCGCCTACTCACCAGTGTCTGGGAAACCCTGCCCTCCGCTCTTTCAGTAAAGGCAACACTGGTTTTAAGAGTCCTGCTCCTCAGCTGTCAACTGGAGAGATCCTCCTCCTTCCCTAGTTGAGGTCGTTTGCAGCCCCCTACTGCTGATTGCTGGCTTCCCACCTGCCAGGCTTTGCTCTCTGGTTACACGTGGAGAAGAGGAGCTGTGGGCTTCTGTGGGCTCCACCCTTTCCCTCTCCAAGCACAGACTTGAAAAATAAGGGCACTGGATTTTGCATCTTGCCCCTATCATATGTGGTTCATGACAAATGGAGACAATCTATTATGATTCCTGGACCAGCTTCCACATACTTCTCACCTTTTGATATTTATAGAACTGGTCGTCATTTTTCATATATTTCAGCTCCACTCTTCCAGTATTTAGATAGAAAAAAGAAAATAGCAATAACAGTGATAGCATCTCATCCCTTCTAGAGAATTAGAGAGGAAATAAAAGAGGGAAGAAAGCAAATAGAAATATTAGAATTAGGGAATATGTATGAAAAGTCAAACATGAGACAGGATAGCAGTTGGCAAGAGGGGAAAAGTGGTGTAGAGGGCACTTCCATTATTAGAGAAGCTGTTAGACTGAACAGCATGCAAACTTTTCATCAGTGGGTTTGATAGTAGAAAAGACAAGAGTATTGGCAGATTCCAAAAAGGGACATGCCAAGACTATGGATACATTTTAATGCAAATAGAAAGGGATCACTTTCTATTGTCATGTCGAAGGCCACAAAGCTACAGGAAGTAGATGCTTCACTAGAAGAATATTCTTCATAGCCTGTTTCAAAGATGACACAAACGTACTTCATTCTACATTACATTTTATATACAAAAATAAAATTAGAATGGAATCAGTTCTACACTCACAGCCTGGCACCCTTAGAAACTTGAATCTTATGCCAACTTAGAGCAGAAAGCAAGATTGGAACATGAGCGTGTAAGAAAAGGGCATGAGGAAAGAAGCCCAAACAGAGTCCACATAAGGACACAGAGACTTCTGGTCTGTACGTGTCCACACGGTTTAGTCCATAGTCTATGTTAATCACCATCTGTAAGTGGAGACCCCAGTCTGTGTGACTTGGTAGTAAAAGTTCTTTTCGCTGGCAGCAGTTTTCATGCTTTATTTCTCTAGGACTTGCATCTCTTTTCCTTCCTGTTACAGAGTGAAATGGAAGCCTGCTAGCAGAGCATATCCATCCACACTATTCTGACATAGCCTGAATTTCTCAGTTTATACCACCTTCCTTTCTGAGAGTTACTTTTCATTGCAATCTGAAGACAAAAGACCCTTGGTGATGATCAGCAAAGATCCTAACAGGGTGGTAGTCAGTCTTCCAGGAAGCCTGCAGTTCAGTCTCCATCAGCCACAAGGTGGTTCAAACAAAACACTTGGTCACCATTTGGGAGGTACCTGGGGGCATATCTTTCTCTTCCTTTGTGTTTCGTTCCTGTTGTTACTTGCAGCACGTGAGCATGGCAGGATGAAGACACTGTTGCCAGGTGTTCCTGCCAGCAGACAAAGTTGGGTTTTGAGCCTAGATCCCCAATTTATGTCACTATCCATCCCTCTACAGTTATCTGGAGGTTTTGCTGCGTGGAGGGGCAAGCAGTGTTTGCTAAGAAGGAGGTGGCTGTTACAACCCTGTGACTGTCACCTGGGGCCATTAGGAATTCATCCATCTGTCAAGCTCGTGGAAGGAAGGAATGTGAGTGCAAATAGCGTTAGAAGTGTGCCTTATAACAGATGTTTGGATTGCCAAGTCTGTGAGGTGGTGTAGCATGGACCAGGGCACTGTCAGTACCGAGTGAAAGTGGGGCTTTGTTTTTGCAGCTGTTTCAGCTGCAGATTTGTTGCAACGGTTCAAGTAGCGTGGACTTTATTTTTTTAATGGGAACTTAGCAATTTGTGGAATATTTCCAGAATTGAGCCCTTTGATAGTAGCTCAAATACAAAAAGGAAGTTTCACTGTGAGTTTTGTTTTGTAAGAAAGCACAGCAGCATCCATTTCTTATTCTGCTCTATTTTAGGACTATTCTCTCTTTAGAGATTCATTTTTAGGTGTTGTGCTTTCTCTCTCTTCCTCGGGTGTGAGGGAAGATTTGCAGTACGCCCCTGTGAGACTTCTCAAAAATGATAAATGAGATTTTCAATCTTCTCATTCAAACAGTAACTGCCTGAAAAGCCAAGAAGTGGAGTGAGGGGGTGGAGCTGAAGGTGACAGATTGATGAAGAGAAGGAGAAATGAATTTGGAAAGGGAGGGAGGAGCAAGCCGATGAAGAGTTGTAAAAACCAGAAAAGCAATTCTAAATTAGATTTAGAGATGGCAGAATGACAAGGTAGAGTTTTCTATAGGGAGAAAGTTGCTAGGCTGCCACATTTGAGACATCCTGGCATTTCTGAAAAGTGAGATTTCAAGAAAAGCTAGAAAAGAGTGATCATTTCATATGAGGCAGGGATTGATCAGAGAATCTGCAGAGGCAGGCTTAGGGCAGCTCCTCTGGAGACAGTGGCTTGATTCTGGGTTGTGATTCTATCAAAACAGCTTGTTTGTTTATAGAAAGTTAATAGCACATCAGACATGTGAGTCATAGAGGCCTGACTACAGGAGCCTTTGCGTGAATTTTGGATTTTGAAAGACTCTTCACTTGTACCTTACAATCTCTTAGGGCTTGTGTTACTCTCTTAGTCCCTGCTGGCTCCTGAAAATTGCTTAGGAAGAAATAATTCCAATGAGACACCTCCTTCAAATCTCACTGCATCCCAATGTGTCCTTCCCCTTACCCAAACCTTGTGTGTGTGTGTGTGTGTGTGTCCATGTGCTCAGTTGCTCAGTTGTGTCCAACTCTTTTGCAATCCCATGGAGTGTAGCCTGCCAGGCTCCTCTGTCCATGGGATTCTCCAGGCAAGAATACTGGAGTGAGTTGCCATTTCCTTCTCCAGGGGCTCTTCCTGACCCAGGGATCAAACCCACGTCTCTCGTGTCTCCTGCAGTGGCAGGTGGATTCCTTACCACCAGAGAAGCCCTAAACCAGATGTTTAAAGGAAAAGCCTGGAAATCTCCTCTGGGACCTGATAGGGAACACTGCTTCAGGTTCAGTGCTTTCTGGGCTTTCATGGGGTCTGTCCTTTTGTCTCCAGCAGGAAACTGTTGGTGCACCTGACTTCCCACCTGCCAAACTCTGTTGTCCTCTGAAAAGTCTGATTGCTTTTGAATCTTACAGTGCCCAGGGCCAGAGAGCTAGACAAGCCTCATCTTCTCACCTAGCTCCAAGGTTTCTAGTGAGAACCAAAGGAAATAGGTATTCAAAGGTGATTTATAAAGCAATACAAGCACAACCCACATACAGGTATGATCATAGCATTAGTCTTAAAAGTTTTACTCCATAGCTCCTTTTCTTGTTTTGTCTCTCTCTCATATATATGTATACATAATTGCATGAGCACATGAATGCTAGGTGAGCACATTTGCAAAGTTTGTGATGCCTTATTCTAAAAAAGTTCCTCCTATGTCACTGTAATATTTTTATAAGGTTCAGATTCCAATTATTACCATTATACATTTACAAATGATGCTCAGCTCTTCAATATAAACCAAAGTTAAGAGCAATACATATTGAACAGAACAGGAACTGGAGAAAGTGCTTTTATAATGAGCATCTTTTTTCATCAGGCTTGGCATTCTCAGAACAAATTGAATTCAGTGTCCCCATAAGGCTTAAAGATGAACTGTCTTATTTTTTAAGAAAAAGATGAACTCAGTGTCAGGGTTTTTCAAGAATATGATTTCTATTCCTTTTATTATCATATATAGTACCTATCCATTGAAAAGCCAAAGGCATTTTACAAAATCTGACAGTGATCTTCACAATGTCCCTCTGGTTCCAGGAGGCTTCATTTTAAACAACAAATAATAAACTGCCCTTTATTTTGAAATGTCTTTACAGAATTTATTAACAAGAGTGGATAGTCATGATTTATGGATATCTAAGGGAGTTTATTTCATGGGAATTAGCCAAGAGCCGACTCATTGGAAAAGACCCTGATGCTGGGAAAGACTGAAGGCAGGAGGAGAAGGGGTCGACAGAGGATGAGATGGTTGAGTGGCATCATCAGTTTGATGGACATGAGTTTGAGCAAGCTCTGGGAACTGGTGATGGACAGGGAAGCCTGGAGTGCTGCAGTCCCTGGAGTCACAGTCAGGCACAACTGAGCAACTGAACAGCAAGAGCAACAACAACAAAGAAGATGATAGCTTCCCATGGATCTAAATCTTTTGGAACTGAGTTGATACAAGAAACCAGTTGCATCAAGAACAACTCCAGGGACTTTCCTTGTGGCCCAGTGGTTAAGAATCTGTCAATGCAGGGGACACAGGTTTGATTTCTGGTCCAGGAAGATCCCATGTGCCATGGGGCAAAGCCCGTGCACCGTGAACCCATGCTCTAGAGTTCGGGAGCCACAACTACTGAAGTTTGCATGCTTCTGAGCCCATGCTCTACAACAAGAGAAACCGCAGCAGTGAGAAGCCTGTGTACCGCATCGAGAGCAGCCCCTGCTCACCACAACCAGAGGAAACCCAGATGTGACAACGAAGAGGCCTGTGTGCGACAACAAAGCACAATACAACCAAAAATAAATATATAATAAAGTGAAATATTAAAAAAAGAACAACTCTGATACATTTGAAGAGTATCGCTCATAATTGCTAACATTTACTTTTAAATTGAAAGAAGTGTAAAGTATGATTATATTACATAAAACAGATACGGAATTATTATCCAATTTACTGAATCACTGAAGATCTGCAAACCAGATAGCAGCAGCTACCTACAAGTGTGTCTTCTGACTGAGTTCTCCTGATTTAGTTGTTCTACTAAAGTTGCCAATCAGCATATGAACTAGTTAGTGACCGGGCCTCTAAGCCAATCAGATGGTCTCCCTCGGGCATTTCAGGTGGGATGTTCCAAGAGAATAAAGTATTAACAATGGAGAGAAAGTGAAAGGGAGTGAAGTAGATCAAGGGTGAGGTAAAACCATACATAAGCCATGGTTATGAATGAGCATACACTCAAGACAGAGAAGAGAATTACAGACTGGAGAGTAAAGATGCCAGTTCATAGGAAAAGAAAATAGAGAAGGCATATGGGGAAATGTTGGTACTCTGTAAATTATGGAGCACTGCAGCAAGGATGGAGAAGGCGATGGCACCCCATTCCAGTACTCTTGCCTGGAAAATCCCACGGATGGAGGAGCCTGGTAGGCTACAGTCCATGGGGTCACGAAGAGTCGGACACAGCTGAGCGACTTCCCTTTCACTGTTCACTTTCATGCATTGGAGAAGGAAATGGCAACGCACTCCAGTGTTCTTGCCTGGAGAATCCCAGGGGTGGGGGAGCCTGGTGGGCTGCCGTCTATGGGGTCACACAGAGTCGGACATAACTGAAGCGACTTAGCAGCAGTAGCAGCAGCAGCAGCAAGGATAAGACTCATCTTGAAGACTCCCAAGCAACCTTGGATTGAGACCTGCTCTTCAGTTTATTCTTCCTGATACTTGAGCCTTGACCCTCTTCTGGCTCCTCTTTTTTAAATAATCCCATTTAGATATTCCTAATAACCAGACTCATTTTACTTAGCTTGAGTCTTTGTTCCCTGAAATGAAAAGGTTCCTTTGGACAGTGCTCCTCCTGTCTGATGTGGAGTATCAGATATATTTCTTGCTCAGGGTCCACTTTACCGGGGTATGAATGCAAGTCATGGTCATTCACTTAAATATATATATATTTAAATATATTTGATTTAATATATATATTTATATATCAGAGACTTAAATATACATAATATTAATAAATAATCTATATTAAATAATATATTATATATTAAATATATATAAATAATATTTATATATATTTAAGTCTCTGATGTCAAGTATATTTTGTTGATAGAATTTAATTTAAATACTCCTTGTTGATTGGTCTTTTTCTTGTAAGAAATATAACAGGGTGCCTATTATTACAACCCACTTAGATTAAGATATATATATATATATATAAAATTCTTCCCTGGATGTCTTCCAACAATCTGAGATCAATGTCTTCTCTGTAGATGATTCTTAAGGAGGCTAATTGTACCTTTAAGCTGCCAAGCAGGATAAAGTGCCAGTCTAATAAAAAGGCACAAGGCTGGTTGTTGATGCAATCTCAGTGCATTCTCTTTCTAGCCAACTGCTTTTGTCCCACCCAATCACATTACCATCAGAACACTCAAAACACCTGACAATTATGCTCTGCTTTCTTCTTCTTCTCAGACAGTACTTCTAGAATCACTGTTTCCTTTGACCATCTAATGTTCAAGAGTCATGTAATCATCTTTCATCATCACTCTCTGACTTTGCTTAATACTTTTTAAAATTATTAAATATAGTTGTCATTATTGAAAAGTAAAAATGGATGGACTCAAAATGTTCATAATTTTCATTAATGCTTACTCTGCTTGGTGTGTTGCTTCAGTTGTGTCCAACTCTTTGCGACCCTCTGGACTGTAGCCCGCCAGGCTTCTCTGTCTATGGGATTCTCCAGGCAAGAATACTGGAGTGGGCTGCCATTTCCTCCTCTAGGGGATCTTCCTGACTCAGAGATCAAACCCAGGTCTCTTATGTCTCCTGCATTGGCAGGTGGGTTCTTTACCACTAGCCCTATTTAATAAATTACTACTAGCAGATGGTACGGAGAAGGCGATGGCACCCCACTCCAGTACTCTTGCCTGGAAAATCCCATGGACGGAGGAGCCTGGTAGGCTGCAGTCCATGGGGTCACGAAGAGTCAGACACAACTGAGTGACTTCCCTTTCACTTTTCACTTTCGTGCATTGGAGAAGGAAATGGCAACCCACTCCAGTGTTCTTGCCTGGAGAATCCCAGGGACAGGGGAGCCTGGTGGGTTATCGTCTATGGGGTCATACAGAGTCGGACATGATTGAAGTGACTCAGCAGCAGCAGCAGCAACAGATGGTGATTATATCGGCTAGTAGTAATGTCTCTGATATCAAATAAATATATTTTGTTGAGAGAATTTAATTTAAATACTCCTTGTTGGTCTTTTTCTTACAAGAAAAATGATAACAGGGTGCCTATTATTACATCCCACTTAGATTAAGTAATGCATTTTACATATTCAAGAAATCCTGGTGGTGTCATGAGTTAATGATATGGAAAGAGTAATTTTTGAGCATAAGGTCAGTGTAAAAGATAAGTCTCAGACATGGCATAGACTAAGATCAAATGGCCTAATGTCTGTAAACAATTCTTATTTCTTTAGAGAGGACAGCATTCCTGAGTCATGAATAGCTGACATCCTTTACCTTTCCTTGAGGAAGGGAATGGTTTGAGCATCAAGGATTTCTCATGTTTTATTCCACCAATGACCTTTAAAATTATTCTTAAAAAAATTTTTTTAAATTACTTTAAAATAATTATTTAAAAATCTAAAATTTATTTTTCCTCCATGGATTCCTTCTTATAAGAGTCTTTCAAATATATATATTTAGTTATTAATTTACTGAAAATTTTTATTACTTCAATATATATTTAATGTTCAACATGAGCCTCTGATTTGCATGAGAGAACAATCCTTAATGTACTGACCTTATAGAATTTCAATCGGTTTCAAAAAATTTAAATTTTTTAGCTAGTCTGTGCAAACTTTTCTGCTAGGATTCTTGAGGTACTGAATATAGCTAAGAAATTCCACCAGCACCTTCTGATATTTCTAGGTAACTGCAGGGAGAACAAGTGTAGTCACCATCTCTGGTCTCTCAGGTTTCCCAGGGCAATCTCAACATCAAATATTCATTTGCACAATCAGGCCTGATTCGGGATTTTAATAATGTGGTTGTTCTATCTGTAAACAACTGATGTCCCCATCCTTCCTCCTTGCTAAAGGAACCTTAATTTGGTCGACTCTTTTCCAAGAAGCAAATGCTGAAGAGAAAGCCGACCCCAAGGAAGACTCACAATTTGTTTAGACCTATTTCTCATTTGTCTTCGTACTTACCGATAATAGTAATGTCATGTACTTACCAGTTATAGTAAGTACATGACAAAGTCTGACCAGTGAGAAGCTTAATAGGGAAGTTTTATGAAATGAGTACTTTATTCTAAAAAAAAAAAAAAAGGAAGGAAGCAAAGATGTTTCCCTTTTCCTTGTCCCATCTGTGGAGGTGCTGTGCAGTGATGTGATACCAGGGGCTGCTGCAGTCATTTCAGGACCATGGCGGAAGTGCTGAAACATTTGACAACTGGCAGGTTGGAATGATGAAAAAAGATCTTGGCCCTGTTGATTTATTAATCATCTTTTTAAACTTAACTCTAGAACTTCTTTATTTCTAGATTTCTCTTCATGTGATGTGACTTAAATCATTTTCAGTTACATTAAAAAAAAGATATTTGTGTTCCTTGAGGCTGGAAGTAACTGAAGTTGTATTTCATATAAATAATTACAATTTAAAAACATTAACTATAAACAAATGTACTCATAGAATTTTAGAGTTGAGAGGACCTTTAAAGTTTATCTAGTCTAACCATCTGATATATAATGAAATTAAAAGACGCTTACTCCTTGGAAGGAAAGTTATGACCAACCTATGAATATGATAGCATATTCAAAAGCAGAGACATTACTTTGCCAACAAAGGTCTGTCTAGTCAAGGCTATGGTTTTTCCTGTGGTCATGTATGCATGTGAGAGTTGGACTGTGAAGAAGGCTGAGCGCCGAAGAATTGATGCTTTTGAACTGTGGTGTTGGAGAAGACTCTTGAGAGTCCCTTGGACTGCAAGGAGATCCAACCAGTCCATTCTGAAGGAGATCAGCCCTGGGATTTCTTTGGAAGGAATGATGCTAAAGCTGAAACTCCAGTACTTTGGCCACCTCATGTGAAGAGTTGAAAAGACTCATTGGAAAAGACTCTGATGCTGGGAGGGATTGGGGACAGGAGGAGAAGGGGATGACAGAGGATGAGATGGCTGGGTGGCATCACTGACTCGATAGATGTGAGTCTGAGTGAACTCCGGGAGTTGGTGATGGACAGGGAGGCCTGGCGTGCTGCGATTCATGGGGTCACAAAGAGTCGGACACGACTGAGCGACTGAATTGAACTGAACTGAACCTATAATCACTGTTAGAGGATGTTGTACGAATTGGTTTGCACTGATATTCTGAAGTTTCTACAATCACCTAAAAAGATAATAGATTATCTATAAGAGGAGATCTGTTATAAACAGTTACAGTGATATGTGGGTATATGAATCACATATGAATTTGGAGACAGGACCTTTAAAGAGGTAATTAAAGCTAACTAAGATCATAAGGATAAAGCCTTAATCCAATATGGCCTTTATTTGTATTAGAAGAGGAAGAGATACCAGGCATGCACTCACAGAAGAAGGACCACCTAAGGACACAGCAAAAGGTGATCAACCACAAGCTACGGAGAGAGGCCTCCCGAGACACCAAAGCTGCCAATGTCTTGATTTTGGTTTCCAGCTTCCAGAACTGTGAGAAAATAAATTTCAATTGTTTAAGCACCTCATCTGTGGTATATTACTATTGTAGCCCTACAAACTGATGCAAGATAAAAAAATTGCTGTAAATATGAGCAAATTTACTACTTTATATAATACAGACAGTTTCAGATAAAAACATTTCCAGGTTGATTAATTAGAAACTCAGTAATGTGAACAAATTGTTGCTTCCTGACCTGCATACAAATTTCTCAAGAGGCAGGTCAAGTGGTCTGGTATTCCCATCTCTTTCAGAATTTTCCAGTTTATTGGGATCCACATAGTCAAAGGCTTTGGCATAGTCAACAAAGCAGAAATAGATGTTTTTCTGGAACTCTCTTGCTTTTCAATGATCCAGGGGATGTTGGCAATTTGATCTCTGGATCCTCTGCCTTTTCTAAAACCAGCTTGAACATCTGGAAGTTCACGGTTCACGTATTGCTGAAGCCTGGCTTGGAGAATTTTCAGCATTAGTTTACTAGTGTGTGAAATGAGTGCAATTGTGCGGTAGTTCGAGCATTCTTTGGCATTGCCTTTCTTTGGGATTGCATACAAGTACTGCATTTCGGACTCTTTTGTTGACCATGATGGCTACTCCATTTCTTCTGAGGGATTCCTGCCTGCCGTAGTAGATATAATGGTCATCTGAGTTAAAATCACCCATTCCAGTCCATTTCAGTTCGCTGATTCCTAGAATGTCGACATTCACTCTTGCCATCTCTTGTTTGACCACTTCCAATTTGCCTTGATTCATGGACCTGACATTCCAGGTTCCTATGCAATATTGCTCTTTACAGCATCAGACCTTGCTTCTATCACCAGTCACCTCCACAGCTGGGTATTGCTTTTGCTTTGGCTCCATCCCTTCATTCTTTCTGGAGTTATTTCTCCACTGATCTCCAGTAACATATTGGGCACCTACTGACCTGGGGAGTTTCTCTTTCAGTATCCTATCATTTTGCCTTTTCATACTGTTCATGGGGTTCTCAAGGCAAGAATACTGAAGTGGTTTGCCATTCCCTTCTCCAGTGGACCACATTCTGTCAAATCTCTCCACCATGACCCGCCCGTCTTGGGTTGTCCCACGGGCATGGCTTAGTTTCATTGAGTTAGACAATGCTGTGGTCCTAGTGTGATTAGATTGACTAGTTTTCTGTGAGTATGGTTTCAGTGTGTTTGCCCTCTGATGCCCTCTTGCAACACCTACCGTCTTACTTGGGTTTCTCTTACCTTGGGCGTGGGGTATCTCTTCACGGCTGCTCCAGCAAAGCGCAGCCATTGCTCCTTACCTTGGACGAGAGGTATCTCCTCACTGCCACCCTTCCTGACCTTCAATATGGGATAGCTCCTCTAGGCCTTCCTGCGCCCACGCAGCCATGGCTCCTTGGATGTGGGGTTGCTCCTCCCCGCCACAGCCCTTGGCCTCGGGCTTAGGGGCGTGGGGTAGCTCCTTCCGGCTGCTGCCCCTGACCTCAGACGCTGGGTATCTCCTCTCAGCCGCCCCCCTGACCTCGGATGGTGTGTAGCTCCTCTAGGCTGTTCCTGCGCCGTCGCAGTCTGGTACTCTCAGCCGCTGCCCCTGACCTCGGACGTGGGTTAACTCCTCTTGGCCGCCACCCTTCTGGCATGGGGTCCTCCCGGCTTCTGCCCCTGACCTCGGAAAAATGACAGAATGATGTCTGTTGTTTCCAAGGCAAACCATTCAATATCACAGTAATCCAAGTCTATGCCCCAACCAGTAACGCTGAAGAAGCTGAAGTTGAATGGTTCTATGAAAACCTACAAGACCTTTTAGAACTAACACCCAAAAAATATGTCCTTTTCATTATAGGGGACTGGAATGCAAAAGTAGGAAGTCAAGAAACACCTGGAGTAACAGGCAAATTTGGCCTTGGAATACGGAATGAAGCAGGGCAAAGACTAATAGAGTTTTGCCAAGAAATTGCACTGGTCATAGCAAACACCCTCTTCCAACAACACAAGAGAGAACTCTATACCTGGACATCACCAGATGGTCAACACCGAAATCAGATTGATTATATTCTTTGCAGCCAAAGATGGAGAAGCTCTATACAGTCAGCAAAAACAAGACCAGGAGCTGACTGTGGCTCAGACCATGAACTCCTTATTGCCAAATTCAGACTTAAATTGAAGAAAGTAGGGAAATCCACTAGACCATTCAGGTATGACCTAAATCAAATCCCTTATGATTATACAGTGGAAGTGAGAAATAGATTTAAGGGCCTAGATCTGATAGATAGAGTGCCTGATGAGCTATGGACGGAGGTTCGTGACATTGTACAGAAGACAGGGATCAAGACCATCCCCATGGAAAAGAAATGCAAAAAAGCAAAATGGCTGTCTGGGGAGGCCTTACAAATAGCTGTGAAAAGAAGACAAGCAAAAAGCATAGGAGAAAAGGAAAGATATAAACATCTGAATGCAGAGTTCCAAAGAATGGCAAGAAGAGATAAGAAAGCCTTCTTCAGCGATCAATGCAAAGAAATAGAGGAAAACAACAGCATGGGAAAGACTAGGGATCTCTTCAAGAAAATCAGAGATACCAAGGGAACATTTCATGCAAAGATGGGCTCGATAAAGGACAGAAATGGTATGGACCTAACAGAAGCAGAAGATATTAAGAAGAGATGGCAAGAATACACAGAAGAACTATACAAAAAAGATCTTCATGACCCAGATAATCATGGTGGTGTGATCACTGACCTAGAGCCAGACATCCTGGAATGTGAAGTCAAGTGGGCCTTAGAAAGCATCACTATGAACAAAGCTAGTGGAGGTGATGGAATTCCAGTTGAGCTATTCCAAATCCTGAAAGATGATGCTGTGAAAGTGCTACACTCAATATGCCAGCAAATTTGGAAAACTCAGCAGTGGCCACAGGACTGGAAAAGGTCAGTTTTCATTCCAATCTCAAAGAAAGGCAATGCCAAAAAATGCTCAAACTACCGCACAATTGCACTCATCTCACACGCTAGTAAAGTAATGCTCAAAATTCTCCAAGCCAGGCTTCAGCAATATGTGAACTGTGAACTTCCTGATGTTCAAGCTGGTTTTAGAGAAGGCAGAGGAACCACAGATCAAATTGCCAACATCTGCTGGATCATAGAAAGAGCAAGAGAGTTCCAGAAAAACATCTATTTCTGCTTTATTGACTATGCCAAAGCCTTTGACTGTGTGGATCCCAATAAACTGTGGATAATTCTGAAAGAGATGGGAATACCAGACCACCTGATCTACCTCTTGAGAAATTTGTATGCAGGTCAGGAAGCAACAGTTAGAACTGGACATGGAACTGGTTCCAAATAGGAAAAGGAATTCGTCAAGGCTGTATATTGTCACCCTGTTTATTTAACTTATATGCAGAGTACATCATGAGAAATGCTGGACTGGAAGAAACACAAACTGGAATCAAGATTGCTGGGAGAAATATCAATAACCTCAGATATGCAGATGACACCACCCTTATGGCAGAAAGTGAACAGGAACTCAAAAGCCTCTTGATGAGAGTGAAAAAGTTGGCTTAAAGCTCAACATTCAGAAAACGAAGATCATGGCATCCAGTTCCACCACTTCATGGGAAATAGATGGGGAAACAGTGGAAACAGTGGCTGACTTTATTTTTCTGGGCTCCAAAATCACTACAGATGGTGACTGCAGCCATGAAATTAAAAGATGCTTACTCCTTGGAAGGAAAGTTATGACCAACCTAGATAGCATATACAAAAGCAGAGACATTACTTTGCCAACAAAGGTCTGTCTAGTCAAGGCTATGGTTTTTACGGTGGTCATGTATGGATGTGAGAGTTGGACTGTGAAGAAGGCTGAGCGCCGAAGAATTGATGCTTTTGAACTGTGGTGTTGGAGAAGACTCCTGAGAGTCCCTTGGACTGCAAGGAGATCCAACCAGTCCATTCTGAAGGAGATCAGCCCTGGGATTTCTTTGGAAGGAATGATGCTAAAGCTGAAACTCCAGTACTTTGGCCACCTCATGAGAAGAATTGACTCATTGGAAAAGACTCTGATGCTGGGAGAGATTGGGGGCAGGAGGAGAAGGGGACGACAGAGGATGAGATGGCTGGGTGGCATCACTGACTCGATAGACGTGTGTCTGAGTGAACTCCGGGAGTTGGTGATGGACAGGGAGGCCTGGCGTGCTGCGATTCATGGGGTCACAAAGAGTCGGACACGACTGAGCGACTGATCTGATCTGATCTGATCTTCTTTGGGACTGGAATGAAAACTGAACTTTTCCAGTCCTGTGGCCACTGCTGAGTTTTCCAAATTTGCTGGCATATTGAGTGCAGCACTTCACAGCATTATGTTTGAGGATTTGAAATAGCTCAACTGGAATTGCATCACCTCCACTAGCTTTGTTCATAGTGATGCTTCCTAAGGCCCACTTGACTTCACATTCCAGGATATCTGGCTCTAGGTCAGTGATCACACCATCATGATTATCTGGGTCATGAAGATCTTTTTGAATAGTTCTTCTGTGTATTCTTGCCACCTCTCCTTAATATCTTCTGCTTCTGTTAGGTCCATACTCTTTCTGTCCTTTATTGAGCCCATCTTTGCATGAAATGTTCCCTTGGTATCTCTAATTTTCTTTAAGAGATCTCTAGTCTTTCTCATTCTATTGCTTTCCTCTATTTCTTTGCACTGACCACTGAGGAAGGCTTTCTTATCGTCCTTGCCTGTTTTGGAACTCTGCATTCAAATGGGTATATCTTTCCTTTTCTCGTTTGCTTTCCACTTCTCTTCTTTTCACAGCTATTTGTAGGGCCTCCTCAGACAGCCATTTTGCTTTTTTTGCATTTCTTTTTTTGGGGGATGGTCTTCATCCCTGTCTCCTGTACAATGTCACCAACCTCCGTCCATAGGTCATCAGGCACTCTGTGTGTCAGAACTAGTCCCTTAAATCTATTTCTCACTTCCACTATATAATCATAAGGGATTTGATTTAGTTCATACATGAATGGTCTAGTGGTTTTCCCTACTTTCTTCAATTTAAGTCTGAATTTGGCAATAAGGAGTTCATGATCTGAGCCATAGTCAGCTCCTGGTCAGTAAACAACAGTTAGAACTGGACATGGAACAACAGACTGGTTCCAAATAGGAAAAGGAGTACATCAAGGCTGTATATTGTCACTCTGCTTATTTAACTTATATGCAGAGTACATCATGAGAAACGCTGGCTGGGCTGGAGGAAGCACAAGCTGGAATCAAGGTTGCAGGGAGAAATATCAATAACCTCAGATATGCAGATGACACCACCGTTATGGCAGAAAGTGAAGAAGAACTAAAGAGCCTCTTGAAGAAAGTGAAAGAGGAGAGTGAAAAAGTTGGCTTAAAGCCCCAAATTCAGAAAACGAAGATCATGGCATCTGGTCCCACCACTTCATGGGAAATAGATGGGGAAACAGTGGAAACAGTGGCTGACTTTAATTTTTTGGGCTCCAAAGTCACTGCAGATGGTGATTGCAGCCATGAAATTAAAACACACCTACTCCTTGGAAGGAAAGTTATGACCTACCTAGCCAGCATATTAAAAAACAGAGACATTACTTTACCAACAAAGGTCCGTCTTGTCAAGACTATGGTTTTTCCAGTGATCATGTATGGATGTGAGAGTTGGACTGTGAAGAAGGCTGAGCGCTGAAGAATTGATGCTTTTGAACTGTGGTGTTGGAGAAGACTCTTGAGAGTCCCTTCGACTGCAAGGAGATCCAACCAGTCCATCCTAAAGGAGATCAGTCCTGGGTGCTCATTGGAAGGACTGATGCTGAAGCTGAAACTCCAATACTTTGGCCAGCTGATACAAAGAGCTGACTCATTTGAAAAAACCCTGATGCTGGGAAAGATTGAGGGCAGGAGAAGAAGGGAACAAAAGAGGATGAGATGGTTGGATGATATCACTAACTAATGGAGATGAGTTTGAGTAGACTCTGGGAGTTGGGAGTTGGAGGCCTGGCGTGCTGTGGTCCATGGGGTTGCAAAGCTTTGGACACGACTGAGTGACTGAACTGAACTGAACGTAAACAAGGACCCGGGCTCTTTTCATTTCCTTGTCCTGCCATCCTCAGCATATTGACTTTTAACCCCTAGACTTGTCCGCACACATGGATACAAGGGAGCTAACGGTCCGTGTTACCTCTGTACACAGCTGTATTAGAAGCAGAAAAGCAGGCTTCTTCTCCTGAAAACCTGTTTAAGAGTGAAAAAAACTTTTCCAGAATCTCCACCCCACCCCACCCCTCAAAATCCTTTCCTCCTGTCTTAGTCAAAATGGTATCATATGCTTTTGCCTAAATAATCCCTTCGAGGGGATCGGGATTACTGTGATTGGTTTAGATCAATTGTTAGTCACTTTTGGGGACTGGGATGGGGCCGAGAACCCCTTGAATCAGTTACCCTCTGGCTTCTATTAGCCAGGAACTGTGGGGTGGGGAGAAGGGATGAGTCTTGGTTAGATCCCTCTCATGTGCTTATTCCATTTTCTTCCCTGATCCAATTTGCTAGCCTGGCATATCTTCTGATATGTAAAATTGCCAGAGCAGGGAAGACAGGATTGCAAGTAACATCCCTGAAGGATCCCCGGCTTTCTTTGACCTTATTCCATGCTTATTAAGCAGTATTCTCTCGATTAATTATGCTGCCTAACTACCTTGATATCTGGTAGGAAGTGCCCTAGATAGCCAACTGACATAATTAGTACATTAGAGAGGTGTACCACATGTTATAAATTAATAACTTCATGTTCTGACCTCACATAGCAGTCCCATGTGTGTGATTAGAGTAAATAATTTGTTCGTCATTCATTCAGCACTTTCTTTATGCTGGGCACTACTCTAGGTGCTAGAGACTCAGAAGTGGGTAGGATGCAACTCCTACTCTGAGGGCTTGTCTCATTTCTAGGAGCTCACTCCCAAGGGTAACTATTATAGTCACGGTTTAGAGAGTGTGTGTCAGGCACGGATTAAGTGCTTTCCATGTTTCACAGTCTTACTCCCTATTGCCTTTCTGATCTCGTTTCCTGGAGTTTCTTGTTTCTCACTCACTCTGCTCCAGCCAATCTGATCCATGAAATTTTTTTAAAGGTTTTTCTTTTTGGATGTGGATCATTTTTAAAGTCTTTATTGAATTTGTTACATCATTATTTCTGTTTTATGTTTTGGTTTTTTGACTGTGAGGCACATGGGATCTTATTTCCCTGACCAGGGATGAAACCTGCACCCTGTGCATTGGAAGGCAATGTCTTAACCACTGGACCACCAGGGAGTCCTCCACAAAGTCCTGAAGCAACACTTGAACAATCCCTAACCTAGAATACTTTCTCCCAGTTATTCTCTCATCTCCTTCAGATATTGACTCAAATGTAAGATTCACAGAAAAGTTTTCTTTCCAATCATTCTACTTAAACTTCCAACTTCCCAATGCTTCCTATCCCCTTCCCTTTCCCATATCCATGCATGATGGGCTTTCCTGATGGTTTAGCGTGAAAAAAAAATCTGCCTGCGATGCAGGAGACACAGGAGATTTGGGTGCAATCCCTGTGTTCGGAAGGTCCCCTGTTGGAGGAAAATGGCAATCCATTCCAGTATTCTTGATTGAAAAATCCCATGGACAGAGGAGCCTGGCAGGCTACAGTCCAAAGCGATGCAAAGAGTTGGACACAACTGAGTGACTAGGCACACACACACTATACAATGTATTTCATATATTGTTTTTATCTATTGCCATTTTCCCCTACTAAATATAAGATACTTGAGGGCAGGGGATTTTGTCAATATCCTTAATGACTACAATAGTACCTGATACATGGTAGGATTCTCAATAAGCGTATGTTGAAGGTGTGACTCATTGCCTGAAGTAGAGTTGTTATTTATACAAGTGGCTCTTGATTACAAAACTAGGAAATGGTAGAACCAGGATTGAAATGCAAGTAGGGGATTGAAATGTGAGTAGGGGATTGAAATTAAGTACACTTCTAAATTCTCCATATTCTTTGAGTTTCTAGATCTGCAGAGCCAAGTACCAGACCCTAGACCATGGTAACCCTTGGAGACTTTTTCTCCATGGAGATCTCATGGAGGTAGAAATCACATCAATAATTTGAAAAGGGAAAATTTAACATGAAGAACTGTTAATGTACAACAGGTAGTTAACCAAAAGGAGTGAAGAAGGATTCCAAGGGGTAAAGCAGTGTCTATTTCTAGGCAGAAAGAGAGTGGAAAAGAAAGAACTAAAAACGTAGAGGAAGCTCCTCCCTCAACCCCAGGCTGAACTTCAGAACCTCCGAGGAGAGGGTACAAGTGGCCCATTGATGCTGGAGAACCTTGCTGGAAGGTGTAGGTTGACCACAGTGAGCCAAATCCACCAACTGTTGAGTGGAAAAGTCCCTGCCTCTGGGTCTGGCAGAAAAAGCAAAGTCCCTGCCTCTGGTTCTGGTGGAGAAGATTCTTTCTAGTGCCCTCTGTTGGCAAAGCCTTAAATAATCCAGCCAGCAATGAAGATAATGTTTACAGGGACCCACTCCAGTATCACAAGGCAGGGCAAAGAAGAGAGAATTTGGAGTTGTGAGACAACCTGTTAATACCTGGCCCACCAAGTGTTTGATGCATATCTGCCCCTCCTGTTTCTCATCTCCACAGCACAAAAAGTCCACTGGTTTGTAGCCTACCTTAGGTATTCTTATATTTTCTTTCCACATGTGATTTGAGAAGTTTCTGTACTTTTTCTTGTCTGTCTGCTCAGTACTTTCATATATAACCAGATGGGGTGGCACATGATTCAGCTGAAGAAAGCAATATTTTGGTTAATTTGGTCTATCGCTATTTTTTTCAAAAGTAATTCCTTCCCAGTGTTACAGTGTACAGACAGTCCCCAACTGACTTATGGTTTGATGTATGATTTTTCAACTTTACTTGGTTCGAAAGTGATATGCATTCAGTAGAAATCATACTTGGAACTGTGAATATTGACCTTTTTCTGGGCTACTGATATGCAGTATGATACTCTCTCTTGATGATGGGCGGTGGCAGTGAGCGGTGGCTCCTCGTGGGCCATGAGATCCCGGAGGTAAACAACCAGTACACTTAAAGCCATTCTGTTCCCATACAGCCATTCTGTTTTTCACTTTCTGTACAGTATTCAATAAATGACACGAGTTAGTCAATATCTTATCATAAAATAGATTTTGTGTTAGATGAGTTAGCCCAACTGTAGGCTAATGTAAGTGTTCTGAGCACATTTAAGGTCGACTAGGCTAGGCTATGATGTTAGGTATGTTAGGTGTATTAAGTGCGTTTCTGGTTTAAAATATTTCTTTTTGCTTTTTGGCCACACCTCATGACGTGAGGAACTTTCCTAACTAGGGATCAAAACTGAAGCACAAGTGTGGACTCTTAACCATTGGATCACCAGGGGATCCCCTTAAAGTATTTTCAACTTATGATGGGTTTGATGGAGCTTAACCCACTGTAAGTTGAGGAACACCTGTAAGATCATAGAGTTACTATCCCTGCTGTGTGCACACACTGTACCTTCAGTTTGATTTTCTAGGCTCTGGAATTCATGGACAGTCCTGTAATATCCATGCGTCTCCTCCTGGGAAATGCAGACTGCTTCCTTCTGTGCATGGACATAAGGGGATTTGTGCTGTCCTCCTGAATAAGTCTACGAAAAGCACCTGAAACTCCTCTCATTCTTATTTTAATAAGTATAAATTTATTAAAGATTCTCTTTCCCTATGTGTCCAGATCTTTTGCCTGAAAATTAGCAGCCACGTTTCTCCAATGTTCTGTGGTTTCAATCTTGCAGAGGGTAAGGATTCAAAATATCATTTTGAAGTCTGCTCCTTTAAAGGCAAAGCCATTTATAGTTTTGCTGCCTGAGCATAATTTTAACCTTTTTGAAAGCACCAGGGCTTATTTCAGGGGAGAGGTGAAGCACATTAAAGACAATGGCTTCTCTCGTAGTCTGAACTGAACTATGGTTTGGGTCAGTTTTCTAATTGGTTTGGATTTTCAGTCCATTAAAGGAAAGCTCTGGTTACATTTTACAGCAGGTCACTGGGCAAAAATCTGCTTCATCTGCACAATGACTGTGGTTTCCTTTCATTTGCCTATGTCACTGGAAGACACTTACTCCATGCTGGGCAGCAGAAGCATCCCAGGGAGTGCCCCATTCTCGCAACCACATCAAAGCACTTTATACACCACAGAGCCCTGAGGGAGAACACTCAGGTGCACTGGCTGAAGTTCACTTACCCATTTCATTACATCCAACATAAGCCTTGGATCTTGCAAACAGCAGGGTGGTTTGTGCATTAAGAAATCTGCAGCTCTGGACCCCAGACCCCAGTGTGATGTGAATCTCCCAGAACTCTGGCCCATGCAGGGAAAGTTCAGACCTCTCAACTTTAATAGCTAGGTGAAGAATAAGGAGGAAAATGATAGGAACACTGCAGTGCCCATTAGATGGAGAGCATGCTTGCTTGTGCCTGTGATTTGTTATCCGAAATAGTCTTAGAATGACCAAAAAGTGTGAGGGAGGGGAGAAAAATAATGAGGGGATAAAAAATAAAAAATAACTTTATTTTAAAGTTAAATAATTCAAGACACTCCTTGGAAGAAAAGCTGTGACAAACCTAGACAGCGTGTCAAGAAGCAGAGACGTCACTATGCTGACAAAGGTCCGTCTAGTCAAAGCTACAGCTGTTCCAGTAGTCATGTACGGGAGTGCCAAAGAATTGATTCTTTCAATTTGTAGTGCTGGAGAAGACCCTTGAGAGGCCCTTGGACCACAAGGAGATCAAATCAGTCAATCCTAAACGAAATTAACCCTGAATATTCATTGGAAGTACTGACACTGAAACTGAAGCTCCAATACTTTGGCCACCTGATGCAAAGAGCTGACTCATTGGAAAAGACCCCGATGCTGGGAAAGATTGAGGGCAAAAGGAGAAAGGGATGGCAGATGATGAGATGGTTAGATAGCATCACCAACATGAGTTTGAGCAAACTCTGGGAGATGGTGAAGGACAGGGAAGCCTGGCATGCTGCACCAAGGGGTCACCAAGAGTTGAACATGACTGAGTGACTGAACAACAACCTCTGAGCCTGGGGTATTAGTATGGCACCCTGAAAAATTTACTGTGTGCAGCAGTATCATGAAAAATAGCTATATTAAAAATCACTCCCAGCCTTCAAAATACATCATCCATAGGCAGAGCAAACTTCGCTTGCCTTTCAGCCCTTTGTGAAGGGGGTTTACCTAAAATCCCTAAAAGAACAGTCAAGAAGCCAATCTATCAGTGTTTTAAGATTTCAGAAATACTGGTAATTTCTTGATCAAACTAAAGAGTCCTAATGCTTTGTGGACAAAAATATATAAAATTCATGTGTTTCCTTGACTAAAGTTCCTTACTAAACTGTGATCTTCTTGAGGGCAGGAACCATGCCCTACTTATGTTGGTGTCATTAATGCCAGCGCTATACTTGCCTATGGTCAGCAATCAGTGAATGACTATGGAGAAGACAAAGAAGGAAGTGAAGGAAAGGAAAAAAAAAGGGAAGGGAAACTTTAATCAGTTGTAGAGAATGAATATAATTGAAAGAAAATACTTCAGAAAGAGGGAGAGATGATGGTGGCGCATTATCCTTTCAAGGCTGGAGCTGCATTTCTCTTTCCTCCACCCATAGGCTCCTTTCTTCTTTGGGGATATTTTTCTTGTCCTCCAACACATTTTAGGGGCTCCCATAGCCTTTCATATCTTCGTAGAATAATTTTTTACTGGCATAAAGGGAGCAACGTGGGACACCGTTAAGTCTAGCTTGGGCTTCCTTGGTGGCTCAGCAGGAAAGAATCCACATGCCACGCAAAAGACGCAGTAGAACGATCACTGGTTTGGGAAGATCCCCTGGAGAAGGAAGTGGCAATCCACTTCAGTATTCTTGCCAGAAAAATCTCATGGACAGAGGAGCCCGGCGGGCTACAGTCCATGGGGTCGCAAAGAGTCAGACACGACTGAAACGACTGGGTTGTTCCTTACTGCCCATGCCACTCAGTTCATCACGGTGTGACCTGAGGAAAAGGCAGGCATCTTTTTGTGGTTTAATCTCCCAGAGAATTATCCTCATGAGGCACATGGGATAAATGTTTGCAAAGAAATGAAAGCTTTTCAGATTTGAAAAAAAAATGCTAAGTAAGGGCAAAGTCTTATTAGAGACAATACACTTGATGCACATTACTGAGAATGGGGTCTTTTGTGGGCAATGCAAATGATTTTTATCTTAATAACATTTTCATGATGCTAATTTTTAACATATTCTTAAAGCCTCAATTAAACATGAATGCATTTCTTTGGCTTTTATGTTTTAAAAGAAGCCTAGTTTTAAGAATGTAATTGATAATTACTTACACTGCCCTTTTCATAGACCTGATAATAAAATACTGTGTACTTTTTCCCACACATATAAAAATATAGCATTTGATTCCAGAATAATTTTTCTTAGACCATCTTTCAAAAACAAATGATATTTATAGTGTAACCTTAAGTATATAACATTAATTACTTAAGATTTCCCATTAAGTATGACTCTTCTTTGTGTGGCTTCAGAAAATAATAAATGAATTTTTAGGTGCTAAATGTCTGCATCTTCCCCACAGCTGTTGTCTTCCTGGGTTATCTCTTGGTGAAGAACATTATCAGCCTTTCAGAGCCCACGCTGAAACCTGGGAGCCACTAATGACTCTTGTTTCCTTTTCTCATCCCTAACACTACTGGGAATTCATATTCCCATCAATAAACTCCTCACTATGCATATTCTTATATTTGATGAAATTAAATCATGCACTATTTATCTAATATTTTATACCTTATAAATAAAATTTCAGATGAGGTAAAATTGAGCAAAATAATAATTTTTAAAAATTGTTTTTAATAGGACAAAAGCAGTTTTCTTACAAATTACAGAAATTTGTCCATGTACTTTTTGAGCCCTTTTTAAACATCTTACTTTTTTAAAAGTTATTGTAACTGAACTTTTTAATTTAAAGATAACATGCAGGGAGAAAAGGCAAATCATGAGTGTCCAGCTTGATGAATTTTCACAAAGTGAACACAGGTGTGTAACCATGTAACTTGAATTAGGAGCAGGAAATAGAACATGATCAGCACCTCTGAAGCTCCCTTTGTACCTTCTCCTGGTCACTATACCCCTCCTCCCCCATTGCCAAGGTTAGCCACTAGCCTGACCTCCGACATTATAGTTGAGTTTTGTTTGTTTTGAACTTCATATGACTGAAGTCAAATAGCATATCCTCCTTATGCCTGGCCTTTTGTGCTCAATATGAAGTTTCTGAGATTGTGAGTAACAATATTGTTACTTAAACATCTTTCTCCTTTTATAATGATTTATTTTTATAAATCATGTATTCACTCATGATTCACTCATGAGGGTGAGTTTGGCTTAAATTAGATAACATAATCCATGAACCCACTTACTTAACTGGGTACATGTCCGCTACAATATACACTGTAAAGTACCTGAGGTGCGTGCTCTCACAGTGTTACTAAATTAAGTCATATAGAACTTAGTTGTGCCCTAGTCCTTGCCGAGGTGCTCTGCCTTGGCAGCAGAAAGTTCTTTTTTCATTCAGCGGGGAGCAGGCAATAATAGCACAAGTTTTATTCAGAGGCCAACTGGTTCACAGATATCCCTTCAAACTTTCTAAATCATCAACAATCCCATTATCTACAGACTGAGTACAAAAACCTGGCATTCAAGAAACGGTATCATTTTGCTTTTAATTATCTTTCCAGATTTATTTTTCATTATGTCTAGTATGTGGATACTGCACTATAGTCAAATAACACAGACCAGATGAATTCCAACTTCTAGATCCCTGGATGCCTGCATTCTTCTTCCTTATTCATCCAATTCTTCTAGTACTTTCAAGCTCACTTCATTTTCTGTGAAACTTTTCTTGACCTTTCCAGACCACTCTTACCTCTTCTTGTGGCATTTATTGTCCTGAGCACTCATTTGGTACATAATTTATGCCCCTTTGTTATTTAAATACATGCTTTTATACATTTGGGTTTTGTCTCAGTAAATGTTTGATGATGATGCAAATCTAGAGTGGTGAATGCTGCTTCAAACTCTAGGAAATAAAAGAGTTACCACATCCATCAAAGAACCTACTTTCTTAAGAAGTCACTTATGCCCTTGAATAAAATCCTGACACCTAGATGGAGAGTCAGTACATTAAAAGGTCACTAATTCAGCTGCCTGGGAGCATTCCTATGACTGATAGAACTTTGGACCAAATTGGCCAGATCTTTTGTTCAGAGCCAAATGTATTTTTCTATTTGTTTTTGGAGTTAAAGTCTATGACAAGAAATACAGTACCTTTAGTTTTATTCAGAAGTTCCTAGATATATATACTTTTGTCTTCTCATCCCTTCTCCAGAGGGAGGTGTGGATGAGACATAGGCCCTGGATTACCAAGTTTCATATTGGATAGAATTTTCATTTCTCAGTCATGGTTCTTAATATCATATTGGAACATGTTTTAAGGCAAGTTGTAATCTATTATTTATATTTAATAAAAATGACTCATTAGTTCATTACAATTTCACATGTAGGTTTCTGCCCCTGAACCTTCTAAGAATCTGAGTTTATAGAATCAGCGCTGGCAGGACCACTGCCGGCATTTCTCTGACTTTGCCCTTTACAGCTTTTACTGCGAGTGTGAAATGCTCTCATACCCTTTGAGGCTATCTAATTATGATGTTGACTCTTCCTTTTGTCCTCGTCAGCTCTACTATCTTCAAATGATAGCTCTTATTACTTCGGTTAGTGAGAGTGGCCATATTTTCCTGCCACCAGGTTCATTCTTCTTAATGAAGAGAAGCTTTGTCTGTGAGTATTCCCAACTGGCTTCTAAAATTAAGCCTGGACACTCTGTTCAGGACAGAAGTTAAACTAGCCAGTCCACAGTTTTCCGAATCCAGAGCATCCTGGGCCTTTTTATTGTTACCTAATTTCAGTTCCTCAAGAATTTCTCCTGAATTCTTGCCTGATATCATTCCAATTAAATCACCTTGGTGTTCAAGTGCTATGCTAAGAATATGGCCAATCAGGGCTTCTAAAAATAAGTTAGCACTAATTCTGACAACATGACTAGTAAATGTCGATGCTGCAATCTAGTTCATTGTTTTGTTTTATGAGCAAATGAGCCTTGGAAGGGACACAGAGATGGTTTCCACTACCTGCTTGCAGGAGTTGATGCACTTCAGATCCCCTAAAGAGCAGTTTGAAATAAAATCAGGCATTTTATGTTAAAAGTAGCTAGCTTGTTTACTTGTTTCGAGTTAAACTCTTTTTCTTTCTCATCTTTAGTGTAATGGTCCATCATCAAACTGGAGTTAAGTGGCATGCAGTGTGTTCACTGGCATTATCCTTCCATCTGCTTTTTGTCTGCTTTGGGCAAGTTTTCCCAAACAATTCAGCTTTGTCAGTTTCCACCTCATTTAAATACACTTAAAAAGCTGTGAATGACTGTCCTGAAAAGTCTTTCAAACTTCCAAATTCACATGCCATTTAAAATTTCTTTTTTCCCCTCATTTTAACTTTTGTAATTCTTCTTTCTACAAGGCCCTCTGAAAGTGTTAGCTGCTCAGTCGTGTCCAACTCTTTGTGACCCCAAGGGTTGTAGCCAGGCTCCTCTGTCCATGGAATTCTCCAGGCAAGAATACTGGAGTGTGTTGCCATTTCCTTCTCCAGGGGATCTTCCTGACCCAGCGACTGAACCTGGGTCTCCTGCATTGCAGGTGGATTCCTCACTGTCTGAGCCACCAGAAGAGTTACAAGGGTCTATGGAATTATTTAAAAAAGAACTCCAGTAGCACGTGGCCCTCTACTTCTTTTATATCTGCCTCCCCTTTGGTCTTGTTCATGATTAAGAGAAAAATCATTTACTTTCAAACATTCATTTTTTGTCTAAGCTGTGAGTTTTTTTCAGTATTATTTTCCACTATTTGCTTATGTGGGAAATTTTTTTTCTAACATTCTATTTTCTTGTAGCATATGAAAATAGAGTAAAAAAAGTATGAGTTTGGGGTAGCAAATATCCTGATTAACAGATAAATCTTGTCAGTTCTTTTCACTAGAATGGATACAATCTTTAGGCCTATAAACATTTTTCATGCTGAAAATATGTGAGGTGTGGGTCCAATAAAAAAGTGCATTTCTGATGAAAGAAAGAACCTCTACATAAGCTATAGGACGGGCTTCCCTGGTGGCTCAGATGGTAAAGAATATGCCTGCAATGTGGGAGATCCAGGTTTGACGCTGGGTTGGGAAGATCCCCTGGAGAAGGGAATGGCAACCCACTCCAGTATTCTTGTCTGAACAATTCCATGGACAGAAGAACCGGGCAGTCAGTCTACAGTTTATGGATCGCAAAGAGCGGGACAGGACTGAGTGACTAACACATTCACGTTCAAGCTATGGGATACATTAACAAAAAGACACTGAAGATAACTATAGATTCAGAACTGTGCTAGGCATTGTGGAGACATGATTTATGCCAAGTTAGAATTGGAGTTAGAGGAACAAGACTTTGATGTGGACATTTAAATGACAATATAAGATAATAAGTCACAAGGAACCACTGGAAAGGATTGGCAAGAGTGGGTTGTGAGTCATTGAGTGAGAATGGTCACGGATGTCTCCATGAAACCATCCATCCTTAGTCCTCTTTTTCCTGGGTGATGCCCTGGTCCAGTAATATCTCATGCCAGTTGACAGTGGACACTACAGCAGAGTTTTGTGTGGTGGGAGGATACACATAGGCAAAGGGCAAGGAAGAAAATCTCTTGGCTGGGACAGCAGTGGGAGTGAGGTCTATTGCTAAGCCGAAGATGTGGCAGATTCTGATGAGGTCTGTTGCTGTAAGCTGGAGTGGGACCTAAAAAAAGCACTTGGGGCTACATCATGGAGGGCCTTCATTGGAAACCTAAGGAATTTGGAGCTTAACTTTCGAATAATAAGAAATTATTGAATAAATTATTAATCTCTTTGTACTTCAGTTTACTGTAAAGTTTAGGGGGATAATAATAATTCCTATTTCATAGGTTTGTTGTGAGATGAATTAGTGCATGTAAAGTCCTTAAAACAGTGCTTGTCACGTAATAAACATTCAATCAATGTGAGTGACAATTACTTTAGATTATCATTAGTGGCATTATTGTTACTGATCAGGAAGGAACATTATTAATATGCTTCAGTTCAGTTCAGTTCAGTCGCTCAGTCGTGTCCGACTCTTTGTGACCCCATGAATCGCAGCACGCCAGGCCTCCCTGTCCATCACCAACTCCCGGAGTTCACTCAGACTCACATCCATCGAGTCAGTGATGCCATCCAGCCATCTCATCCTCTGTCATCCCCTTCTCCTCCTGCCCCCAATCCCTCCCAGCATCAGGGTCTTTTCCAGTGAGTCAACTCTTTGCATGAGGTGGCCAAAGTACTGGAGTTTCAGCTTTAGCATCATTCCTTCCAAAGAAATCCCAGGGCTGATCTCCTTCAGAATGGACTGGTTGGATCTCCCTGCAGTCCAAGGGACTCTCAAGAGTCTTCGCTAACACCACAGTTCAAAAGCATCAATTCTTCAGTGCTCAGCTTTCTTCACAGTCCAACTCTCACATCCATACATGACCACAGGAAAAACCATAGCCTTGACTAGATGGACCTTTGTTGGCAAAGTAATGTCTCTGCTTTTGAATATGCTATCTAGGTTGGTCATAACTTTCCTTCCAAGGAGTAAGCGTCTTTTAATTTTATGGCTGCAGTCACCATCTGCAGTGATTTTGGAGCCCCCCAAAATAAAGTCTGACACTGTTTCCACTGTTTCCCCATCTATTTCCCATGAAGTGGTGGGACCAGATGCCATGATCTTCGTTTTCTGAATGTTGAGCTTTAAGCCAACTTTTTCACTCTCCTCTTTCACTTTCATCAAGAGGCTTTTTAGTTCCTCTTCACTTTCTGCCATAAGGGTGCTGTCATCTGCATATCTGGGGTTATTGATATTCTCCCGGCAATCTTGATTCCAGCTTGTGTTTCTTCCAGTCCAGCGTTTCTCATGATGTACTCTGTATAGAAGTTAAATAAGCAGGGTGACAATATACAGCCTTGACATACTCCTTTTCCTATTTGGAACCAGTCTGTTGTTCCATGTCCAGTTCTAACTGTTGCTTCCTGACCTGCATATAGGTTTCTCAAGAGGCAGATCAGGTGGTCTGGTATTCCCATCTCTTTCAGAATTTTCCACAGTTTATTGTGATCCACACAGTCAAAGGCGTTGGCATAGTCAATAAAGCAGAAATAGATGTTTTTCTGGAACTCTCTTGCTTTTTCCATGATCCAGCGGATGTTGGCAATTTGATCTCTGGTTCCTCTGCCTTTTCTAAAACCAGCTTGAACATCAGGAAGTTCACGGTTCATATATTGCTGAAGTCTGGCTTGGAGAATTTTGAGCATTACTTTACTAGCATGTGAGATGAGTGCAATTGTGCGGTAGTTTGAGCATTCTTTGGCATTGCCTTTCTTTGAGATTGAAATGAAAACTGACCTTTTCCAGTCCTGTGGCCACTGCCGAGTTTTCCAAATTTGCTGGCATATTGAGTGTAGCACTTTCACAGCATCATCTTTCAGGATTTGAGTGGCAACCAATACCCTCAGCATTGTACTAAAAATGTTTTTTTTGGCAATCATTCCTGAACTTCATCTTTAAATCATTAAATATAGTCTTATCTATCTTTTTAAGTGAACAAGTACACTAAATAAAATGGAAGATCCCTCTTCACCATCCATCATCAGTCCTCTTTTTCCTGGGTGACGCTCAGGTCCAGTACAATCTCATGCCCTTTCCCATAGGACTAATGGCACCAACGTAGAATAATTTTGCAGAATCACATTCAATTTATTTGAACCTTTGGTTTAATCCTGAAGAAAAGAGAGAAGCAGATGAGGTGTATTGAGATACTCCTGTCCCAATCTGCTCTGTTATTCTATTCTATATCTATATTTATATATCTAAAGAGGAAAAAAATCTTTTCCTCACTCCATTTCTCCACTATGTCCTCTACTTCAATGCCCAAAACCCTTGTATAAAAGCATGAAGACTGAGATGGGTACAGAGTAACAGTGCCCTGGCCCTGGCACCATGTATCCTCTTTATCTCTTTGTTCCTTTCATGTGTTACTCTCATGCCAGGCTCTGGGTACATACCCACTCTCCTTTCTTTTTTTCATCTACTCCCTTAGTGAGTGCCAGGAGAGAAATGAAGAAGAGGGGAAAATGAGAGCACCCAAGAAAGAAGATCGTGACTGGCAGTAGGGGACAGAAAAGCAAGAACCGTGAAGACAAGAGGAAACATTTGATATCAGATCAGGCTTCTGGGCTGCACACAATTCTTCTGAGTTTCCTGTGTGTTCTTGAAGCAAACATGAGGGAAAAAATAACCTCTTAAATTGACGCTGTAATTAAAAGTAATATATTTATTCCAAGACGTAAAATAAGTCTATAACAATAAAGAATAACTTAACCAACCAGTGATAGACAAAATGATTTTTCATAAGAGTGCCAGTATTTGAAATAAAATGTATTGTTCAGTGGAGTCAATTCTGGTGTCTTTCTCCTGGTGAGGCTGGTCACTCATGATTGTGAACAACTGCCTTTGATCCTTTTGGGTAGACTGTATAGAGGTCTAAATATGTCCTAAAAGTAATTTTTTTTGAATCATAAAAAATATTTTTTTTTTTTCTGTAAGCTCTTCTTTCTATTTTAGAGAAAGTGTATTATTAGTTAAAAAATCTTTTTTCATTGTAACTTTACAGTGATGCTGCTTAGGAAAAAGAACATGTTATGTGGTAACAAACAATAACTGAATCACAAAAATTACAACTATAAGAAATGTTGTGAATTTGTTGAAGCCAATAGTTGAAATATTATTGGATATTCACCTTGAGGTTTGTTGTACAAAATATTGACTTGATTAAGAATAAATTAGCTTTATTGAGTTGGAATTACTTTAGGGAAAAGAAAGGAAGATGAGAGGGGAACTTGGGGTGATTCCCAGTGTTTCTGGGTGGAGATTTATTACCGGGTAAGCGGTGCTCTCCTGTGTGCTCATCTAGAAAACTGTAGTCAAGTCCCGCCTCACAGTGGCATCTTATGTAGCCTAATGGCCCTTTCTGACACCAAACTGATTCAGTGGCAGTGACCTCAAACACATATCAGTGGTCACACAGTCACTGAAATCAGAGGGCTTTGGCTTTACCTGGAACATAGTTTACTCACTTAAAGAATAAAACCGTTTAAAATAAAAATTTTGCTCTATGAGAGACAGCATGAGATAATAGAATTTGGGGATTTGGAGGGTGAAGGCCACATAACCATAACAGCTGTGTGGTCCCAGGTAGGTTATTTAACCTTTCTGAGATGCTTTTATTCATCAGAAAAACAGTTCCTATTTCAGAAAGTCACAATGAGGATTAATGAAACAATAAAACTACAGTGACAATCATGGCCTCTAGTAGACAGCAGGTCATAATCAGTGGTATGCTGCAGCTGGCCCTTATCAGCTAACAAGGACTGATTGATAAATTGTCAGAAATTTTGAGAGCCAGTTGTTCAACACAGTCATTGTTGAAAATTGTATATACTTCTATACATAAATTATATTAAAAACAAATGTAACACATATATACTCATAACTTTCTAATCAGTTCATTACATTTTATTGTTATTTGTATTCTGAGCCTATCTGACTCTATTGCATCTGTAGGATGCCCTATATGATGGTGTTTCACTGCACATTTCTTCCCAACCCTGAATTCAGTGACTACGTGGTGATAACTTGAAACCATAGTGGGAATATTTGTACCTCAGATATTGGCAAATGCTACAAATCAGAGCTTTTTACCTCCCCCGAAGAGAGCTGGTTGTTAAACATTTACACCACCGGTAGGTAACAAAAAACTTTAGTTTCTTTCCCTTTAATGTATGTAAATATGTAAATCACGTATGGCACATAAAATGTGTTGGTGAAACTGGAGTCTTATTGTTCCTGTTAGTTTCTTTTTTTGGCCATGCCATGAGGCACATGGGATCTTAGTTCCTCAAAAGTGAAGGTGAAAGTCAAGTTGTGTCTGACTCTCTGGGACCCCATGGACTGTAGCCTGCTAGGCTCCTCTGTCCATGGGATTCTCTAGGCAATCAAAGCCCCCCAGTGGTGGAGGCATGGACTCTTAGAATTAGAAGGTGCCTTAGACATAAGCTCACTCCATTCCCTTGGTGGGCCAGAGGCAAAGTGGCTCACCAAAGCTCATGACTAACTAAGGACAGCCCCAAAGACTTGTGTCTAATCTTGATGATTTCCAAGTTCTCTCTCCTTCCTTCCTTCAAAGCTAGAGTAACAGGGCACCTGCAGGCTCTGTGACTAACTGTGACATTGAGCAGGAGGAACTTAGGAGCACCAGCTTGACACCTGGAGTTTAGTCTAAACCCCACTTACTCCTTATCCAGCTCTGTCCTGCGCTCCAATTTTGGTAACTCAGCTTGGGCCTTATTTTGGGCTCTCAGTTTACTCCTTGGATTCCTGGCAGCTTTGCCAAGGGTATCTTACTTATTCCCTCTGTTGGAGGGATCTTGAGCTTCTGTATTCTATAGTTAGGGCTCTGCCTTGTCCATGCCAGGCAACCTTCCTCTGTAAGGACAGTAAACCTTCCTGGAGCAGATACTTGCTACTTGCTTTTACCCAACATGAGTGGATCTGATTGCCTTCACACCTGGATCCACTGCTGCCAGATCTTTCCTTATATCACTGGTGTTAACTCTCATCCTCTTTGACAAGATCCCTGTGGTCACAATATTGCATACTCAAGTTACTAGTGCCCACATTTGGCCTGCGGGGCTGGGCTTCCTCCTCTAAGACCCTGTCTCTGTGAGCAAGTCTGCCTCTGGGTCATGTACCCTCCTAGTCTCTGTTTTTCTGTAGTTGGCTGAACCAGGAGAGATCCGGTCACAAAATATGATAAAAGTATAGCTGCAAAGGGAAATTAACTCTACCAGACATTAAACATACCATAAAGCCTCTATTCCTAAAACACTATGATACTGGCTCCTTGGAGAAGTGGGTCATTCCAGAACTGAGGCAAGGAAGATACAAGATGAACCCATAACATCTTGTGATCTTATTTAGTGGGAAACACCAGAGTCTTTTTCACTAAAATGAGGTACAGGGACATTTCTCCCAAATCACCAAGACCACACGGTCCTCTTGCTCTATAAAGCATTCCAGATCAAAAGTCCACAAACCAAGGCACAGAGATTAAATCTGACTGCCTGCCACCTGTTACTACTTGAAACACCTAAAGTTTAATCAGAACACAGTCACTCCTGCTTGTACCCTTATGGTTTATGACTGCTTTTCCCCAAAGTTGAGTACACACAGCCCCTTGTATCCATGGATGCAGATGCATGGATACAGACTGGGTACAACTGGTCCATGCCATTTTATATAAGGGACTTGAACATCCTTGGATTCTGGTCTCTGTGGGGATCCTGAAACCAGTTCCCTGAAGATACCGAAGGATGACTGTAGTGGCAACACAGAGACCATAGGGACCACATTGCCTAAAATATTTGCTACCATTTACTATCCCCATTATAGAAGAAAGTGTGCTGATACCTGTTCTAGAACATGGAATGGGAAGCAAAATTTTCTCACTTTTTTTTTATGAAACAAGTTTGACACGGATACAAAAACCATTGAAAGATAGTACAAGGGAAGAATATTGAAGAACAGAATCACTCATGAACACTGATGCAAAATACTAAGTGTAATACAGCAAACAAAGTATTTCTCTATAAGTTCATTGACATTGTTTTGAGCAGAGCTTTAGTAATTTGGTTTAGTGCCACATACATCTATATTAACACTGCTGGTGGTGCTTTGGGTTTTTTGAGGTCACCGTGCTTACTGTTGGGGATATGAACACAAACAAAGTCTAACTGATGCCTTCAATATGCTTATTGTCCATGGGGGAAATAAATACTGTAAATATTTTATTCAAAAGTGATGTTTATTTTTAGGGTATAAAGAGGGGTGTAGAAGTATAATTACTTCTACAGTAATTATAGAAGGCCAAGGGGTTCAAGGAAATTAGCTGCACTGTTGCACACTGCGTAGTGCACCCCATGTCTGTTTTGGCCACATGAAGCCTGGTGCACATCCACAGTGAGTTGCAACCTTGGACTGTGAACTGCTCTGTTCCTCATGTCCAGCACTGAGTCTAGATTCTTGCTCACTGTCAGTTCAGTTCAGTCACTCAGTCATGTCCAACTCTTTGTGACCCCATGGACTGCAGCACACCAGGCCTCCCTGCCCATCACCAACTCCCGGAGCTTGTTCAAATTCATGTCCATTGAGTTGGTGATGCCTTCAAACCATCTCATCCTCTGTTGTCCCCTTCTCCTCTCACCTTCAATCTTTTCCAACATCAGGGCCATTTCCAATGAATCATTTCTTTGCATCAGGTGGCCAAAATATTGTAGCTTCAGCTTCATCATCAATCCTTCCAATGAATATTCAGGATTGATTTCCTTCAGGATTGACTGGTTTGATCTCCTTGCAGTCCAAGGGACTTGCAAGGGTCTTCTTCAACATCACAGTTCAAAAGCATCAATTCTTCAGTGCTCAGCTTTCTTTATGGTCCAACTCTCATATCCATACATGACAACTGGAAAAACCATAGCCTTGACTAGACGGACCTTTGTTGACAAAGTAATGTCTCTGCTTTTTAATATGCTGTCTAGGTTTGTCATAGGTTTTCTTCCAAGGAGCAAGCATCTTTTAATTTTATGGCTGCAGTCACCACATGCAGTGATTTTAAAGCCCAAGAAAATAAAGTCTCTTGCTGTTTCCATTGTTTCCCCATCTATTTGCCCTGAAGTGATGGAACCAGATGCCATGATTTTAGTTTTTTGAATGTTGAGTGTTAAGCCAGCTTTTTCACTCTCCTGTTTCACTTTCATCAAGAGGCTCTTTAATTTCTCTTCACTTTCTGCCATAAGGGTGGTGTCATCAGCATATCTGAGGTTATTAATATTTTTCCAGCTGGTGAAATAATGATTCCAGCTGGTGCTTCATCCAGCCTGGCATTTTGCATGATGCACTCTGCATATAAGTTAAATAATCAAGGTGACAATAAACAGCTTTGATGTACTCCTTTCCCAATTTGGATCCAGTCTGTTGTTCCATGTCCAGTTCTAACCATTGCTTCTTGACCTGCATACAGATTTCTCAGGAGGCAGGTAAGGTGGTCTGGTATTCCCATCTCTTTAAGAATTTTCCAATTTGCTGTGATCCACATAGTCAAAGGCTTTAGCATAGTTCCAATGAAGCAGAAGTAAATGTTTTTCTGGAATTGTCTTGCTTTTTCTGTGATCCAACAGATGGTAATTTGATCTCTGATTCCTCTGCTTTTTCTAAATGCACCTTGAACATCTGGAAGTTCTCAGTTCACATACTGTTGAAGCCTGGCTTGGAGAATTTTGAACATTACTTTGCTGGCGTGTGAGATGAGTGCAATTGTGCAGTAGTTTGAACGGTCTTTGGCATTGCCTTTCTTTGGGATTGGAATGAAAACTGACCTTTTGCAGTCCTGTGGCCACTGCTGAGTTTTCCAAATTTCACTCACTGTAGATATAAATGCATTTCGTTCTGCACTGTTGTGCTTCTTGGGTCCAGTTGAGCCTGGCACTCAACCACTATGGGCAGGCACTTTGCATCATGCACTGTCAAGTTAGCTGTAGTCTGTACTCAACCTACCCTCGGCTCCTTGGGGGTAGGTATCCTGTATTGTGTACTGGTTCATTTCTTGTGCCAAGCAGTGAGCTGAAGAGAACTGCTTTCCTTGTGCATCATTCATTACGCCCACTTGTGAGGCTGACGCAGCTCCTAGAGGACAGGCATCTTGCATCAGGCACTGTCAAGTTTCTGTGCCTGCCACTGGACCTGAAATTGAGCCATGAAGGGTCAGCAAAGGTTACCCAGGTAAATGCAGAACCCAGGGGATTCTGGGTAAAGGAAGTAGCATGAAAAGGCAGGAATATATGTGTTGAGATGTGGATTTACACCTTTTATTCCTACTGCCTATTTTTTCCCTTCTGATTTTTGGCCATCCCTGGCAAACAGGTCATGGAGACACATTTCTGGCAACCTGCCAAGACCTATACTTTCTGCTGGGCGCCACAGGTTTGGGGCCTCAATCCCACTCATGGTAGAATGTGCATCCTGCTAATTTGCAGTGAGATGAGTAACAGTCGAGCAACTTTCTTGGAGATGACCTGTTAGGCTCAAGAATAAGCAGAATGAGCAGCAACTTACTTGAATTCACATTTTCCTCTTACTCTACCTGGAGAGATTTTTGTTGTTGTTGTTATTTCATGGTTTTCTGATGAAAGATGTCTCGGGTGGGAAAATCTTCAGCAACTCTGAGAGTGTCAGAAACTTTCAAAGAGCAGGGAGGACATGCTTTGAAATCTGAGTTAAAACTCTTCTCTCTTCTGAATGCCCTTCACAGCCTCGGGTCTGGTCTTTTCTATTTGGTTTTTGAAGTTCTGTTATCTTTCAAGCTTAATTCCTCTTGGAGTGTGACCAACTTACTAGAGAAGCTAGGTTTTTTCAAAAGGAATATTGAACCCAGAGCATTTCCATGGGAATATGGATTAGTGTTCTTGTACTTTTCCTCCCTGCTAATATTTGCCCTGCTTGAAAGCACATTCTCTTGCAGACCCGTGGATTCTGGTATTGTTTCTCAACCAAATTGACAAGGACAAGCAAAGTGAACACACTAAAGGGATGCCCCATCCATCCTGCTGATGGTGTTATGCATGAGTTCAGGTCCAAATGTATGAGATTGTTGCCTCTCATAGTTCAAGGGACCTACCACCATCTTCTGAGATTTCGGGGGTACTGACAAAATATGTCAAAAAATAAGATATGCCAGAGTTTTTCAGGACCAGCAATCTAATCTCATTCGAAGGTAATGTCACCAGGCTAACTGTGACCTCTTCACCAGTATGAGGCTTGGAGCCAATGGCCCTCCTTGCACCCGTCGTGACAGGCCCTCCACTAGATGAATGTATTTATGATTATCCATATGTGGTGGGCTCTGACTGGTATTGTGTGTCAGAAGGTATTTTCAGCAAATAATGAACGTTCAAGATTCTTAATATTTAAATAAATAAATTGTTACTTTTTTTTCATTTGAAAAAAAAATTTTTAATCATTTGCTGGGACCTTCAACGGATCAGGAAGGGTTGATAACAATACTTGCCCTAAAGTTGTTTACAATTAGAAGAAATGTTAAACAAAGACACCATTTTCTTAATGATATTGCATTTACTAAGACAATAATGTCAATACCTACATTTTAGAATAAAGAATTAATGGCTCCCCACCTGGGCTGCTTATCTGCAATATGGGGGGTAGGAATTGACATAAACATTTCTTTCGAGTCTCTGCCAGAATTACCTGTGGATACTGAAATAAGCAGCCTGGAGGGTAGATGTTAACCATATTCCCATTGTGCCCTGACTGGTGTAACTCTATTTACAGGTAAATATTCAGGTCAAGGCTTTTCATGTATTTACAGCTGCTGCCTCTCCACTTGCTGAACTATCCAAATTCATTCATGCATCAATGTATGTTCCTAAAAGATATGCCTGTGTCTATATGATATAACCAATCAACTGAGACACAATAATCAGCTAGACTCATAGAACGACAATTTCAATTTGCAGGCATGTCTACTATTAGAGTAGAAGTAAGTGGATCATACCATGGTCTGGTTATTTCATTTGGACATACAGAGCCGTCATCAAGTAATTAGCATTAATCATTCTTTAATTACTATCTAATAATGATTTCCTAAATGTCTCAAAGCAAATAAAAGTGGGTTTTCTCCTATTCTATGACTACAGAGTTACTTTATATACCTAGATTCCTGTTTTCTTTCCAGTGTCTTTGTGGTCCATGTGGTCTACTTCTCTTTGAGTTCACTGTATTGTGTGCATATTTCAGGCTGTGTTCACATGCAAAAGAAGTAAGAGTCAAATACAATTAAAAATGACAACAATGAGCTCTACTTCTACATCACGAGTGAACTAAGTTGTTCACCTTTACTACCATGGTTTACTGTAATGAAGGCGGCAATTAGTTGATTGTTTCCATCATTGTTTTTGAAATTCAAAATTTTAATTCATGCTAAATTGTGTAAAATGCAACAGTTTAATAGAGAAAATGTAAGGATCCTTGTTATTGAGAGACCAGGACTCATACAAACAGAAGTTGACATCTGCTGCCTCATCGTCAGATATTATGAAGTATAAGAGAGAGAAGTAATTTCAACTGTCATGCTGGTTCCTGGCATGGAAAGGCCTTTGCAGTGTATCAGGCTAGCCCTTGGTTCTTAGCATTTGTGTCTTAGAATGCATGAGAAGTATAATGGGCATTCAGGAGTTCAGTAAAAGTCTGCACTGTGCATACATTCACTGCTGGGGAACATGTCTGGATGTATAGTGGGTTGCCCACCAGAAATCTTTTTGAATAAAGAACCTCAGAATTTCCTGGCAGAGATTCCATTCTAAGGGAAGTAAGAGACCGGCAGACAAGCTTAACCCAGTGGTAAAGACTCCAACATCACAATGAAAGAATCATTTGTTCATTCAATCCACAAAGTTTTATTGAACACCTATCACAAGATTCTGAGTTTATCATAGTATCTATTACCCAGATCTGGCTTCCACCCTAGTCTGGCCTTATGGAGAGAGTAGATTCTGAACACAGAGTGGAAAGGGATTTTTTTTTTTGATATCTCCATAGGATGACTTTGGAACTTTTTAAAAGGGAGTATAACGCAAGGAGAGACTGGATTCCTACTGACCCCCTGTCTCTTCCTCTGCCACACCCATTCATACATCACCATAGATCTCTGGGGATGTGGAGGTGATAACAGTGCCAGCTGGGGAGCCACAGCGCCCAGCAGGATCGGCAGTGGTGCTGACAGTCAGCCGCACCTGGCAGTGCCCTGTGGTGCTGGCTGGCTGTGTGAGCAGAGCTGGTTCTCAAGGACTCCTGAAAGCTCTGAGAACAAGTTGCAGGGGCTGGGGCCCATGGTGGCTATGAACCAGCCGAAGAGATGGAAAAAGAAGCAATTCCACATCAAGAATTGTTAAGTTTTTTCTCCAAATATTTCAAACATAATGTCTGGAAGGAGAAACTAGAAAGATTAAGTAACTTTCTTGAGGACAATCACACAGTAACCAGTTTGACCAATTTCAACAAACTCTATCCAAATTAAGGGTCTGTGTGACTGGTCAGTCAGCTGGTCAGTCTGTGGGTATAAACACAGGTAACGCTCAGTGGGTTGGCTGGTCCTTTTGCCATCTTTCCCATGAGGTGGCTGCAAGTGTAAAATGAAGCCTTGGGGTGTTCTGTCATGATGGTTTTGGCCCTTCACCTCAAAAAACTTTTATTTTCAGTGATGTTTCCCAGAGAGACTTAACAATTCCATGCTCTCAGAGCTTGGGTGTGTGTACTTACTAATTTCAAACAATTTAACATTAGTACCTCAAACACAATCAATGCAGATAATAATACCAAGTACACACACTGTTCTTAAATTTATCTTTAAGTTTAAAAATAATGAAAAATAACTCGGAATCTAGTGTTAGGTGTTCAGTTAACTTTTGTGGATTGAATGAATCACTCTTTCATTATTAATACAATGTTATTATATAATTATTTTCATCACTAATATTAATTTTTACTGTGCTCTCAGAAAAACCTGACACAATTCCAAGGTGGAAGACTTGTGATAATCAAGCTGAAAGTAATGTGATAATGAGGATGAGACACTGTTACACAATTGTCAAGAACCACATGCATGCACACACACACACACACACACACACACAGGTGTCCACGTGCACAAGTACAAAATGGTGTCAGGTATAATATTTCCCATGTGGGCACCTTCAATATCCTTGAATTAACAAGATAAATAGACATATTTTTTTGGACATTGAAACTTATTCTATCTGTAGTGACACTTTAATTAGGCGAACTGTGTTCTTTTATGAAAATATTTGTTTTCAGATTGGTCAATGTGCTTTTGAAATATTAATGTACTGAATTTTTCCTTTCTTTACGTGTATTCACTTTGACTGGACAGTGACACCTTTGAAATGTAATTTTTTAAAGGCAGCAAATTTGACAGGTAATCACTAACAAAAGAATGGTTTTAATTAGCCCATAATGAACTGTTATCACTAGCCTCTTTCAACCGCTTACAAATATAAATATGTCCATACATATTACATGTGTAATAAATGTATGTACATTTTAATTTTTAAAGCTAATTCATATTTTTATACAGACTCAATACACGCTACTATTCCAAGTTGATTAAGTACAAGGGGGTTGACATGCAGCCAAAAAGACAAGATTAGAAAGAGATTAGAAACAAATTTTAATTATAAAATTGCTACCACAAATCTTTTTAGGAAGTAGGCAGACATAATTAATAAATAGAACCATTTAGAGACTTTTCTTGACAAGTGACACTGGGCTGGAACCCTGGAGGGCTGTATTCTAGTCACACCTCTAACTGGCTTTCCTAGTGACCTTTAGTAATTGATAGATCTTTCAGAAGCTAGGAACATATTAGGTGATCAATAAATGCCTCTGAATTTCATTAAGGTCAGGAGAAAGAATCTCAGGTCTTTGTTTTACCCACAAGAGAATTTTCAAGGTTGTTTGGAGGAGATCTTGGGACCAATCTAAAGCGAGGTTCCTTGGGACTTCCTTGGTGTCCAGTGGTTAAGAATCTGCCTTCCAATGCTGAGGACTTGGCTTCAATCCCTGGACAGGGAATTAACATTCCACAAGCCGCAGGGGCAACTAAGCCTGTGAGCCTCAATCACTGAGCCTGCACGCCGCAGGAATGTGCTGCAACTAAGAAAGTAAAGAAGAGAAAAGAAGGCTCCTGGCTCTGATCTTTGGAAACTTCAGATATTCTGGATCCAGCCTAGATTTTATGGTCTTGTAAGAAGATCAAAATGTTTTCTCTTTTCAGTGTGAACCCCGCAATGTTAAAGAGATTTTTAAATGTTGCATAATCTAGACCTTGCTGTAAACTTATCTGCAGTTTACCATTAAATTGTTTCTTACCTGATGGGCTTCAGTGGAGGTGTCTCAGAAGAAATGAGACTTGCTCTGTGTTTCTAGGACCATGGAATTGTCTCCTTGAGGGTCCCCCTGCCTGCATTCACTTTTGGGAATTTTTGGGGGTCCTATGCTTCAGGACTTCTGCTTGCTCTGCTTGGACGAAATGCCCTTGGTGACCGTCGGCTATTGCCCCTGTGATGCCGGAGGAGCATAAGCTGGTCGAACACTCCAGCATTTGGTGAGCACTGTTTCCCCTGATTTCCTGCATTCATTTTCTAAGGCTACTGTAACAACTCACCACAAACCTGGTGGCTTAAAACAACAAAAACATATTCTCTCACATTTCTGTCATATCAAAGTCCAGCATAAGTTTCCCTGGGCTAAAACTAAGATGTTGCCATGGCCATGTCTTCTTCTGGAGGCTCCACGGGAAACTGCTTCCTTGCTTTTTCCAGCTTCTTCAAGCTGCCTATATCCCTTGGCTTGCGGCTGCCTCCCTCTACCTTCAAAGCCAGCAGTGCAGGTCTCTCTGAAGGCCCCCAAAATCTATCTTTCGTTTTTTTTTTTTTTAATTTTTTTTAATATTTATTTTTTTTTTTTTTAAAATTAAAAAAATTTCAGGTATACACGTGCTCCCCATCCTGAACCCTCCTCCCTCCCCCTCCCCATACCATCCCCCTGGGCCGTCCCAGCGCACCAGCCCCAAGCATCCAGCATCGTGCACTGAACCTGGACTGGCATCTCGTTTCATACATGACATTTCACATGTTTCAATGCCATTCTCCCAAATCTTCCCACCCTCTCCCTCTCCCACAGAGTCCATAAGACTGTTCTATACATCAGTGTCTCTTTTGCTGTCTTGTATACAGGGTTATCATTACCATCTTTCTAAATTCCATATATATGCGTTAGTATACTGTATTTATGTTTTTCCTTCTGGCTTACTTCACTCTGTATAATAGGCTCCAGTTTCATCCACCTCATTAGAACTGATTCAAATGTATTCTTTTTAATGGCTGAGTAATACTCCATTGTGTATATGTACCACAGCTTTCTTATCCATTCATCTGCTGATGGACATCTAGGTTGCTTCCATGTCCTGGCTATTATAAACAGTGCTGCGATGAACATTGGGGTACACATGTCTCTTTCCCTTCTGGTTTCCCTTCTGGTTGATATAAAATCAACACACAGAAATCCCTTGCATTCCTATACACTAATAATGAGAAAACAGAAAGAGAAATTAAGGAAACAATTCCATTCACCATTGCAACGAAAAGAATAAAATACTTAGGAATATATCTACCTAAAGAAAGTAAAGACCTATATATAGAAAACTATAAAACACTGGTGAAAGAAATCAAAGAGGACACTAATAGATGGAGAAATATACCATGTTCATGGATTGAAGGCCCCCAAAATCTAAACCCATTTTTCCATTATCAGCATTTCTCCAAGTGTCCTCTTCTCTCTCTCTTCTACCTTTAAGGACCCTCTGGTTACACTGGGCCCATCCAGACAATCCAGGAAACTCCCCATCTCAAAGTCCTTTGCTTCATTACATCTATGAAGTCCCTTTTGCCATATAAGGTAACATTTTCACAGATTCCTGAGATGAGGATGTATTAATATATATCTTTGGAAGGAGGGCATTATTCTGACAGCCATCCTGATTATCATTGTGTTTCTTTAGGAATGGAGGAAGATAGATTTGTCTAGTGAATTGTTACTATAATTGTTATAATTTTCATCATGGCAGGATCACGGTTGAGAGGTATGGTCTGTATTTGCAGAAATGGCCACAATCATTTTCTTTCCTACAGCCACGCTTTTGTGGCATCCCCTCCCATGCTGACTCATAGTTTGGCCACGTGACATGGTTTGGCCAATGAGAAATAACAAACAGGATGTAAACAAATGCTTGAAAAATGCTTGTACACTGGGATTTACCCTCTCTTGCTATTCTTTAAATAGCTCTTTGACTACCATGAAGATGTCCAAGTGAATCTATTGAGTGAGGAGACACATGTGACCCAGGCACCTTTGTCATCAAGCCAATAACTAGCAGTGGCAAGTAGCACCAATCAATCAACAGCACAAGCCACCAGCATTTAAGAGAGATCACCTTAGACCATCCAGTCACCAGCTGAGCTGCTGGAAACCACAGGTTCATGAGGAAGGCCAGCAGTGTGGAGATAAACTGGACCAGACCAGGACTTCCCAGATAAGCAATAGAATTGTGAACTAATTAGGATGTTTTGGAGGTGGTCTGCTAGGTAACAGAAGTTAATGCATGAAGTGAAGTGTGAAGTTGCTCAGTCATGTCGGACTCTTTGCGACCCCATGAACTGTTTGTAGCCCACCAGGCTCCGCCATCCATGGAATTTTCTAGGCAAGAGTATTGGAGTGGGTTGCCATTTCCTTCTCTAGGGGATCTTCTGACCCAGGGATCAAACCCGGTTCTCCCGCATTGCGGGCAGACGCTTTATCATCTGAGCCACCAGGGTAAAAAGCAAACCAAAACCAAGAACAAGGTTGAATTGAAAGCAAATTCAGTTGCTAGAGAACTGTGGTGAAGACTGTCCCTTAAAGACAAATCATAGACATAGAACTTTTGGGAGAGATCCAACCCATAGAAACAGCTGAGCACATTGAGTCTAACCCCCTCCTTCCTCTCCACCTTCATGCTCTCAGCTCTGTTTCATTCACTGGCAAACACCCTGCTCCAATAATCATTTTCATCTGCTGGCACGATGTTATCCTCAAAGAGTTTAACCATCCCCTAATCTGATGCTCCTGTTTTATTTAATAGAAAGCTCAACCCTAAAGGGATGAATTGACTTGCCTGTTTCACTTCCATTTAGCTTATATTACCTTTGTTTTCAATGAAACAAAGATATTTCCTAAACACTTCTGAAAATAAAACAGTGTCTTACTTGCGGGAGAATGTTGTGTTCTGTTTTCTTCTCCTTCCTGCATCTCCTGATGGATGAGTGAACCTACAGCCAGAAGCTCGGTGGCAGGGAAAGAGTATGACTCTTCCATGGTCAGCATATCCAGGGAGACCTGTGTTTGAAAGAACCCCTTTGCCTCAGTCCTGGAAAAAATGAGCCAGAGATGAAGGATGCCATCAGCATGGCCTTACCAAAGAAACAGACAGTTTTGCTAGTTGGTCTTAAAGATTGTTCCCTGGTGCCATTAAAGGAAAGGTAATGCAAAGCAAAGTTGTGTGCATTTAGAAGGGCTGAAAGTGAGCTAGCTCTTTGAAAGGATGTTACCAATCTTCTGGAAGTGACTCACCTTCTTGGTGGACTGTTTTTAAAGGGGGATGACATGTATGTTTAGAAATAGTAAACTCTTTCACCAACAGCTCCCCAAGACCTAGTAGACTGATACGGTTTGCAAATTCAGGAGTGATGGAACTAGCCTGATAAAGTACCAAGCATGTGGCTGCCTCCTTGATATGATTGAAAGGCTATTGCTTTTCTACTAAGCTGCCTTTAAATAACAGACACTTGTTCTTGGAATACCAATCAAGTGCTTTCTATGGCAAATGCATATTGCTCTCAGTTCAGTTCTGCCTTTTCTCTGCCCCAATCCACTTCTAATCATCATGAAATAGCACTTTTATTCCTTAAAGTCAAGATAAAATGTAATTGGAAAGAAATCTTTAAAAGAATAAAACATAAGGAAATTGTTTTTGTAAGATGTGTCGTAAAGCGCCTTTATTAGGACCTTAACAAATGATCTTTTTTGGGGGGGAGGGGTGTAAATTTCATTCTTGCACTAGCTATAAAAGAAAGGCTTGTTATAAAAATTGATAAACAGATGCTAGGAGGCCTGAGTAACCTACAGTACTTAAGAGAACAGACTTTTGAAATACTTGGAAGTAACACCAAGTTAGGAAAAAATATGCCAATTAAGAGGCTTTTATTTGTAAATCAAGTGCAATTAGATATTTATTTATCAATGCATCGTTAGTATAGTTTGGCACTTCGGGGAAGTGCCATGAATTTGCTTTAAAATATTCTCTATTTTCACCTTGCTAGCCAAAATTGCTAAGATTTCTGCTGTATTTAGTTATTTTTAGGGAAAATGTTCTCAGCAAAGTTTTCTTTTTTGCTTAAGATTGTAGTCTGTTCTCTTAAGTAGAAAATGGCTGCTGAGTGTGCAAAAAGAGTACAAAAGACTTCAGCAGGAAGACACTATTTATGATCATTTGAAATTCTCCATCCCTGGAAAATTCTCAAATTGGGCTTATGAAAGCAATCCAATTTAGTAGGCTGCTAATTGGATAGAGCACAATCTTACTGGCAGGGTTGGAACTTGGGCTGTACTTGTCCTTGGTTCTTACCTTCCCTTGGTAGCATCCCAGGAGTCCTCCACTGGTCCTGGAGCTTGTCCTCCAGGAGGGCCCTCATTCCAAGGGCAGGACCCCAAGCAGTGCTCTCATGAGGCTCCATCAGCTTTAGCATTCTGGCAAACTGGCCCATCACCATAAAAGGTACCAAATCTAAGATCAGAGGGGATTATGATGGGTTTACATGCTTCTGTTTTATCATAGATTAGCTAAAGACCCTGATGTTGAAGATTTTTTTCTATACTACAGTGCAATGAGTAGAAAAAAATTAGTACTTTCATCAGCTAAGGGGTTTTGTAAGATGATTTTCAGGAATTTGATGTCTGTCTAAGGGTTTGAATGTCTCTTTTTCTCTCTGTTCTCGGGTCTCTCTCATTCCCTTGGGACTCTTGTTCGTGTTTGTACAATTATAATTGGAATTCCCTGGCTTCCAAAATGATGTAGTTTTAACTTTATAATCCAGCAGAGACTTCACCATTGTTTAAACAGTTTTTTTTTTTTTTCTCTTTGCAGCTTGAATTGTTTTACAAAACTGTATGGTGCCACCAAGCCTCCAGAAGAAATGCAAAGTTTTCATAATATAAAAGGAATAACTTATTAAAGAGAATCCTAGTGGATCCATTGTAATGAGCTGTAGATGTCCCGAGAGGTTGGTTGCCAGTTTGATGACAACAGGAGACATTTTCTTAAACATGGAGGTTTGAAGCCTCTAGTGGAAATGTGCTCTTAAGTCATAGGATTTTTATTTCTACCTAGTTCAATCAGCAGTGGCTCTGGCTGTTTCTCTCTCTCTCTCTTTTTTTTTTTACTGAAATGAAACCCGCCTCTAAAAACATCCTTCTAGGCCAGTCTCCTGTTTTAGATCTCTGTGAGGAGGCTCCCAGGTTTAAAACAATTCTCAGTTATTTGACAACTGGAAATTGCAGCAGTTTTTTTCCTGTGTGTGATGAAGATATATTTGCTTCCTGAGCTAAAAACAACAAATTTTAAAAGTCAGCACAAGTCAAATAGAATCTTATAATCAACTCTGATATACACTGTTGGAAGCAGCAGCAAAGTTGAGGACAAATTTGGACTATAAAAGATTGTCACTGAAAAATTTCTATTCATTACTTTAAAAAATTTCTGTGAGTTTAGGAAAAGATTGCCATTTTTTTATTTTACTGGTGGAACACCTAGGCTGAGTTTTTGAAATATCAGTGTTCCAGTGGGGCATACTTTGACATACTGGTATAAAATTGTATGAACTATACAGTGCTCTGGAAAGAGTTATAATAAAATGAGTGATAATGTGTGATTACGTTCTTGAGTGTGGTATTAACACAGTTTATTCTGATGGTTAGCTGGGAGGTGAGGCATAGGGAAATCTGATGCTATGTTCCTTATATTTGATTTCATTCCCCCCTTAAAGGAGAGTGACTGACATTCAGACACAAGACTCTCTTTTCAGAGTCACTGCACAGTGAGTGAGAAGCTGGTCTGTCAGCGTGTGCTGGTGTCATGACTATTCCATGCTGAGAAAACAACATCACTGCTAATTGAAACAGCAGAGATGATTACCAAGGCTGAAGCTTGAGAAGCAATACATACCAACACTGAAGGGGAAAGGGCTATTTATTTAGAAAAGTTCACCATCAAATTACTGGACAAGATGAACAATTCATGGAGCAAATCAACACTTAGTACAATCAAATAGGAATCCATTGTAATTTACTAGGCACTGTCAATGTGAACAAAGCTCCTTCAAATATCTTCCACAGGGTAAGCAACCATGATTGTGAAAAATCCATCTCTTTCTCTCTCTCCTTTTTTTGGGGGGGTTGATACCTCTTTCCAAGGTTTTCTGCATTATATTTAAGCATAATATAGGGTATCTGATGTTAGCAAACACCCAATTTAGCATTAACTTCTCTGGATGGAAATCGGAGCCATATGTTTATGTTAGTAATAGCAACACTATGTAATTTGATCATTTTTGAGCAGGCTGATGTAGTTTTATCTCAAAGAGGGAGTTCTGAGAGTTCGTATTTATTTTTGAAGCTTTGGCAGCTTTCAGTATAGAGGCTACACAAATTTTCTAATCTTGTTTAATTTCTCTATTGGTCTGACTGAGTTCAAATAAAATTGTGATTCTTCTACGCTTTGATTATGTTGAAGTATTTCTTGTCTGTCTCCTGGCACCAGAAGCAACTTTTTAATTGTTCAAAGTTGGAGTAGAGAAGCAGTAGTGTTCTTTGAGGTGGCTTTTATACTAGATTTCTGGATGGTTGAGATATTTTTAAAAATATAGTCAACCTTACTTCATTACTCCATTGTCACAAGGGTACAGAAACTCAGTGGAGAAGGGCATCTTTCCAAGGGCTCTTGTGTGTACATAAACAGCTTTGACTCTGGGAGCCAGCAAGGGACACGTAAGACAAATGAGTAAAAAAAATTGCACATAGAGTAATTTTAATCCATTCCATTTTTTAAATACCACAATAAATTTAATTTTCACAATAAATTAAATAGCCATATTCAGTTTACAAAATAGAGTTACTTAGTGTGAAAGCAGTATTTACAACTATATACATTATGTACATGACATTTCTCTTTGTTGACATAGAACACGGAAGCAAAGGGACTCAACTTTCCGACGTGTGATTGACATGCGACAAGTGACACCATGGTCCATATGGGAAAACGATAGTGCAAAATCACCACAGGAACTTTGGAATGATGTCAATTTTATGAGATAAGACATCCTTTTAAATAATAAGAAAATAGTATTTTCTGTTTTCATGGCATCAATTCAGCAACTGAATTAAAGAGTCAGCTTTCCCTTAGAAAAGTATGCATAACTGAATCCTCTACTTCCTGAAACTTCACAGCCATTGGTACATTTTCACACGTTCATCTTTTGGCTTAAATCTATGAAAATGGCAGGCGACAAATCCTGACTTGAAGGAAGACTAACTCTTTGAGAATAGCTGAAGTCACTTTTTCCCAGTACCACCACCTCTTCTTTTTCTAAATAGCATAAAAGATGCAACTGTGTAGACCGCAAATTGGTGGTTTTTTTTTTTTTTTTGTAAATTTTCAGTAGAAAAAGAGCTGATCTTATATTTGGTCACACACTGCGTATGTACAAGTATACATGGAAAAATGACGTGGACAGTTGTGTCTAGGAAAAGTGCATATTTTAATCTAGAAGAGACATTGTCTGTCTCCAGGCACAACACACAGTGTTGTATGACTTATTATTTTAGGGCCAGTTCAATGTCCTCCCAGTGATCTGGTAAAATTTTTGATTGAAAGGGTGAAAGAATTTGCGCAATTTGGTAATGACAGAGGGGTCCACCTCGGGATGAATGCGCCCCTTGCTGCCCGCCAGGCACTTGTTAAAGATAATGTTAAATCGCAAGCAGTAAAACCCTCTGGTAGCATTGAAATACAAATTGTATTGACTTATCCTTGGGGGAAGATTTAGGAACTTCTCCACGAGTTGAAGTTCTGGTAGGGGTTCCGTGATGAGGCGATCTCCATCAACAATATGGAATTGCTCAATTGGAAAGTACTTCAACCACCTTTCCAGATGTTTGGTGTAGATGCTGGTTCTTACTGCCTTGTATTTCGTGTTTACTTCGCAGGTATTAGGGTCTATGGCCAGCTTCTCAAACTTGTAATATGTTTTATTCTTCCTCTCCTTCCCCTCTAGCACCTGAGTGTAATCAGAAATAGCTCTTGTGGTTGGCTCCCTGACAATGATCAACAACTTGATGGATGAGTTCATTTTGTAAATCCTTTCCGGAACCTCCTCTGTGATAAAATATGCTGGACTCTTTTCAATTGTGATTTGCTGAGGGTAGGAAAAAGGCATCTTTTTCCTATACCACTCAATGCCCTTGGCATAATTCTCATCATTGTCAAAAAAGTGGATTTCTTGAGAGGCTTTGACCACTGCTGGATGGAGGTTCAGCATCTCAAGCAGGGCCCTGGTGCCTCCTTTCCTCACTCCAATGATAATGGCCTTGGGAAGTTGCTGGACCAGGTCATGAAGGTGTACCTGCTCCTTGGAAGAGTTGCCCTTCCGGAACTCGTGCAGCAGGCCACGCTTAAACTGCAGGGCGCGCAGGGGTAATTCAGCCTGACCACGGGCTCCGAATCGGCCTTCGATGGGGCAGATGGGTTGTAGCCTGTAAGCAACAGAGAGACACTCTAAGGAGCTCATTGCAACTAACTTCTCATTTCTCTGGTTCCTGCATAAAGAAAACCACTGTTCCCCGCCTGCTGCAATCTATAATCAACATATGTTTGGGAAATTTTATTTTAAGCAACCCTGTATTAAATGGAGCACACATAATTGATGGGATATTTTTATTAGTGCTTCTTAAAATTTTTATTCACCAAGCACTTAATTGACTATAGCATGTACTGACATTCACAGTACAGGACAGACAAGTGACACCAACCATACTAATAGCCTTTTAACAGCTCACCAGTTAACATCATTTAGAAAATATGAAAGATAGAAGATTAGAATCTTCAGCTGAGAGGCTAAAGGGCAGCTAGGAGGCCACGTCCTGTGGGTTTCGTGTTGTATTATTTTATTACAGCTCAGCTGCACTCATATAACTGAAAATCTTTGAGATAGAATCTGAAAAGAGGTCCCAGTTTCTGCCTTTGACTATTTGCGTCATCAACATGCAAAATTCCAATCTTGGCACTTGCTGAGCTTTTCATTTTATGAGAATTTCTGCCTTTGGCCCTGGGGACAGCTAGCAGAGTACATATTTCTTCTGCCTCTCTTTCTCTTTCTATCTAAAAAGGTCAGGCTTATGTTTTTACTTTGCTGAATGTAGGAGCAAATCCAATGCAATCAGCAAGTGCTGTATATCACCTATCACACCTGGGACCAGAAATCAACAAGACCTTGGCAGCCCCAGAAACCTGAGGTCCTCATTGCCAAGTGCACTTAAATCAGGGACTCAAATTTGTGAAGGAAGGAAGGCATTGGATGGAGCCAGAAAAGAGGATTTCCACTTCAACATTGCCTAAGCAAGGAGCAACCACAGCTGCTTTTTTTCAGAGAGAAAGGTGTGGTAACAATCACAATGATATTAGACTGGAGTGGCTATTTAATTTGGTGTGGCCAATTTATATGGTTAGTGAATTGAATTTTCTTTTGGGTATAGTCTAGAATTGAACTGAAATTCATTATAATTTTCCTGAGTTTACTTGAGAAGGCATTTTCACTTTCTTGTTAAAGGGTACAATATTAGTCAAAATGGCTGTTAAACCAATTCCTTCAACTGAAGCTTCTTGTTACCCTAATAATTTGGAGCTGATGTCCTCCTGTCTGTAGGGCAATGAGGCTGTCTCTTGCTTTTCCCAAGAGACCCCACTGAATCTTTTTTATTTTCTGTAATGTTTACAATTAAAAGGAGAAGGGAGAAACCTCAAGGTTATACCAAGGCATTCTGCAGAACTGAGGGGAAGGGGCTTTACCTCTGCTGTTTAAGCAGCTCTCTGTTTTAATGCTTATGAACATATTTTATTTTTCAGTGAGTTTTTTAATGATTTTTTTAAAAAACTTTTGCTCATTGTGTAAACCATGAACATATAGCACACTATTAAAAATATGGTTTATCAGTTAATATTTTAGAGAAAATGAATTTTGTTTTTATGGATTTGTTAATAGGATTGATAAGCTAGAGCTCTAAGTGGAAGACATAAAAGTAGCAATATATATATACTCAAAGTACGTTTTTAATTATGACATTGATTGGGATGTCACAAATTCATCTTTTAGGTCTTGTTGGGCTCTAGCTGAGAATTAAATCCAAATTCCTTAATCCATCCATTGAATGTAATAGATGGACTTTTCTCTTAGGCATCTTGAATGATGCTGTCCTTGGGAGAAGTAAGGAAACGGTCAATCAAATGTTTTGCTGTAGGACCTGATTCTCTCACAGAACTCAGGTTGAGAGAGGCTGAAACACTCTGCTTTGTTTGAGCTGGAAAGAAATTTCCCTACATCTAGAAAAGGCCATTTTCCTTCTTTCCTTTATTTACCTTTTATCATGGGAGCTCATTCCCCATCGAACAATTGCTTTTTGGATTTCCTTATTCAAAATAAGAGAAAATATCATATTATTTCTAATTCCTAGAGAGCAGGCATGGACCCCAGACTAAAAAATAAGAAATTTTAGGAGTGGAAAGGACAGTAGAAGTAACTGAGCTCAGCCTCCTACCAAGAGTGCAGGCTCTTCAGTTTCTAAAGGACAAGCTTATGTCAACATGTGCCAAGACTGCTCAGACTCTCAAGTGAGAGGTTTTGAGAAAGCAAAGCAATCCAAGTCCTTATAAAAGCTACCCCATTAGAGACTAGAGACCAGGTTAAAAATGAAAAGTTATCAACTAAATAATTAACGTGCTGATGATCATTAGATCAATTATTCAGATTAAATGATTAGAAAAAATTAAAACATTAGGAAGAACCTGATATAAAAGTTCCATTATGGACACAGGACAATGCACCACATCAAGGCTTTTCACTAACAACAAGCACTACTTTAGGGAACTACTTGGAGTCAGTGATAAGCTCTGGGCTATATCGGTTCCCATGGTTAGCCACTAGTGAATAGGAAGTTTACTCAGGAATTTTGAATTGAAAAGCATCAGAGGGTTCATTCTATCTATCAAAATTAACACTGGCTGAAGGAAAAAAACATTATTATATTACTTGTTAAATATTTGTGTGATAAGATCTATAGAGAAGAAAAATTGTAAGAAAGATATTTTTATTTTAGTGTGTGGCTGCACTTTCATAGGCCTTCCCTTGTGGCTCAGCTGGTAAAGAATCTGCCTGCAATGCGGGAGACTTGGGTTTGATACCTGGTTGGGAAGGTTCCCTGGAGAAGGGAAAAGCTATCTACTCCAGTTTTCTGGCCAGAGAAGTCTATGTGGTTGCAAAGAGTTGGGCACGAAATGGGAACTGAATTGTCTTTTAAGTACAAGAATTAATTTTAAAGGGCAAAGAAGGAAGCTTCACATTTCAGAAATTAACTTCTGTGTCCTTTCCAATCATTCCAGAAATGGGACAACCCAGAAGCATTCAGTGTGAACCTAGCTGGCATTGCTGGGACTTCCGCAGGTCTAGTGCCTTTCAATGTTGGCTTAGTTAGAGCCAAACCCTAGCTCTGTAAATTTCTTCTCCATGGATTTTCCATTGCTTTCTGGGAATTACTCCGAGTGACAGCCTCCTTGTCTGTTATGTTCCGTTCCTAGAAACCAGAGCTAATTAACATAGTTAAAACTCCCCAAGTCTGCAGCCATCTTTCCAGGGCAATGGATTCCAAATTTGATGAGCTCCTTAACAGACTCATACATGATTTTAACTCTCTTGGTAGCACCGTAATTGTCCACTTATAAATTTCAAAATGTAAATACATAAATACATCATCACTATTTGGCTATGGCTAGAGGTCAACAACCAGATGCATGCATAGCTCTAGTAAATGACATTTTTACTGTACATTGCTTTATCCCTCTCTGAAAACAAACATCAACACACACAGAATACAAATGAATCTTGACAAACACCTTAGTTTGAGCAACTTGGATCTCTTTCTTCGAAAGGCTCAATAAATCAAAATTAATGCTGCAGAAAAATGTTTCTTGGGAATGTTGAGAGAGGAAAACAAATGGATAGATTTAAAATTATGTCCTAAGGAAGTTTAAGTCAAGAGACATGTAAAGTCACATGGGCATGAGTATGTGTTTAATCACCTACCTATCCAAGCTCCCAACTCTGGCGACTAGATACAGGAGACTTCCAACGGCAAGGCTTCCCAGCACCAGGAGCTTCTGTCTCAGCCACGCCTGCTGTTTGAATAGCATGGCCCTCCATCAACCTTTAGGACTCCTGTAGCCTGAGAGACGGGGATAGAAGGGGACTTATCAGAAGTCATCTCTTACTGGCTCTGTTGACTGTCACAAAGCCATGCAGGGGTGGGAATACAGGGATTAAGTGATGTCACACAAAGAACATCAATGCCGCATCAACCTTAACAATGTTCATGGTACAACAGGTATTTGGCAAAACTTACTTTCCTTCTTTTGGTATGTGTTTTAAGATCAAAACTAAACTAGAGGCAAGATACTAACTAGAAGGACTTGCTGGGCAATTGTCAAAGTAAATTAAAATGCAAAAATCATTTTAAATAAATCTATCTATCTATCTATATATAGAGAGTTGTTAATCATTCAAAAATACTGATAAAATGAGCAACTGAGCAACCTGAGTTTGAGCAGCAGGGCAACCAGGAAACTGAAGGTTCTTTTTGGTATAGGGGGATGAATATAGAAATTGGGATCCTCCCTCAGTAAGTTATCATTTGGGGCATAATAATGACATGTTTGACTGACATGGTTTTTGTTTTGTTTTGATTGTGAATGGAGGAAGGGGGTGAGATCAAAGGCTATGTCTTGGGACTTCCCTGGCAGCCCAGTCAGGACTCTGTGCTTCCAATGCAAGGGGTGCGGGTTTGATCCCTGGTTGGGAAATTGGGACCCCACAGGCTGAGTGGTACAGCAAAAATTTAAAAAAAAAATTTTTTTTTAAGCTATGTCTTTACTTACTGAGGTTATCAGTGGGAACTGTTACGACCTCAGATGTTTGGGGGCAGTGGCTCTAAGTAACTTGATGTTTCCCTTCATTGCCTCTGCCCAGACCTGGGTTGGAGTGACAGATTCTAAAATCATGCTCAGACTAGAAGCCCCTGCTACGTGACCCCCTCATGGCTCTCAATGAATTTAAATACGGTCAGTCTTACAGGTCTTGCTCTAACACCAAGACAGAAGCTTACATGGAAGCTTTGTTTTCTTTTATCTGAAATAGGGCTAGCTGAGGAGAGTAAGGCTTTATCAGTGCTGTTATTAAATTTTGGGGAAAAATTCAAGCTTCCAATTCAGGCTTTCATATTAAAAATAAATCCAATTCCCTTTCCAAGATAAGATTGTTCGCTTCTCACTGAAACTCAAAATAATAACCCCAGAAGAGGGACTACAGCAATGTGTCATGGTGAGAAAATGTTTTGCTGCAATAGTCTCTCTGTATTTGCTAAGTGAAGATTTTCTCTGTGCAAAAGGATTATATACCTGGATTGACTGCTTGATTTATTCATTCATCAGGAAATACTGAGCACTGATAGCCTTCCCAGCTTTTCTACCAGGTTTATGGGGAATTCCAAAAAAGATCCTGAATGAGTCTTAGCCCTTGGAAAATTAGTAATGTGATTCAGGAATCATGAAACACCTTATCCACAATAATGTATGAATAAATGTTGGGGGAAATGGAAGGAATGTTCAGGTACGTGCCTTTGAGGAAGTACATAACTTGGCGAGGAGGCTGTAGGAGGGCATCCCAAAAGGGAGAGGGAAAAGAAGCATTTATCCAACACAGAGTCACAAATATTTATTGGAAACAACTTATGTGCTACATTCTGCCCTGGGGGCCCCGGAGGCAGTGGCCAACGTGGGAGGTGACAGTCTAGTGGAGAAGAGAGAAACACCACCACGAAATACGGGAGTCGCATGCACCTTCAGATTGTGATAACACAAGGAAAGTCAAAGCGCAGTGAGAAAGAACAGTAGGGTTCGGAAGCTACTTCAGTCCTTCCTGAAGAAGGGGCTTGGCTTATACCTGGAGCATGAGGACAGAGGAGGGCAAGAAGGTGGACTCAGCCAGAGGACCCGGAGCGCACTGTGGAGGGAAGGTGGGTGGCTAGTTTGAGAAGGGAAGGAAGGTTGGTGTGGCTCCACACAGGAGCTGAGGGGACAGGAGAAAGGGCTGAGAGCTAAAGGGAAGAGGAGGTGTTCACAAGGGTCTTTGCAGGCTCTGGGTGAGCTCAGGGCTCTGGCTTTGCATGGCCTGCCTTGTGTGTTGGTAAAATGAGGAAGAAAAGGGGAAGAGTAGATGAGGTTTGATGAGACCTGCTATGTGACAAGAATATCATCCAGGTGGTATTTCAGGGAATCGTCAGAAAAATCCTATGAGGCAGATACAGCTATTTCCATTTCATAAACAGGAGAAGTGAAGCACAGACAATTTTCTGCAGCTTGCCTGTGATCACACAACTGACAGGTAATGTGGAGGCAAAGGCAGTAACTTCTGTGGCAGAACTCAGGGCTTCACTGAAAGAATCAGTTTTCTCTCTCTGGGTTGATGTCTGAAGCCCTCAGTTAAATGGTTACCTGCCTTCAGCACAGGACTCTGATTCCTGTCAAAATGCAAATACTACAGTAATAGGTGGAACTGGATGGTGGAAAGAAACCTGTGCTCAAGTCTCCTGGTTAAGTTCTCCCCTGAGTGAGATTCTAGTGGCTGCTCAGATTCCTTGAACCTTTGTTCCTTCTCTATAAAATGAGAATTTCAGAAAAAAACATCTATCTCTTTCATCAACTATGCTAAAGCTTTTGACTGTGTGGATTATGACAAACTGTGGAGAGCTCTTAGAAAGATGGGAATACCAGACCAGCTTACCTGTCTCCTGAGAAACCTGTGTGTGGGTCAAGAGGCAAGAGTTAGAACCCTGTATGGAACAACTGATTGGTTCAAGATTGAGAAAGGAGTACGACATGCTGTCTGCTGTCACCCTGTTTGTTTAGCCTATATGCTGAGCACATCATGAGAAATGCCATGCTGGATGAGTTACAAACGGGAATCAGGATAGGTGGGAGAAACATCAACAACCTCAGATATGTGGATGATACCACTCTAATGGCAGAAAGAGAAAAGGAGTTAAAGAGCCTCCTGATAAGGGTGAAGGAGGGGAGTGAAAAGCTGTCTTAAGACTAAATACTAAAAAAACGAAGTCATGGCATCCAGCCCTATTACTGCATGGCAAATAGAAAGGGAAAAGGTGGAAGTAGTGACAGATTTTCTCTTCTTGGACTCCAAAAATCACTGTGGATGGTGACGGCAGCCATGAAATCAGAAGACAACTCCTTCTTGGCAGGAAAGTGATGAAAAAACCTAGACTGTGTTGAAAAGCAGAGACATTACTCTGCTGACAAATGTCCGTATAGTCAAGGCCATAGTCTTCCCAGTGGTCATGTATGGTTGTGAGAGCTGGACTGTAAAGAAGGCAGAACGCCAAAGACCTGATGCCTTCGAACTGTAGTGCTGGAGAAGACTCCTGAGGGTCCCTTGGACAGAAAGGAGATCAAACCAGTCAGTCTTAAGGGAGATCAATCTTGAACGTTCACTGGAAGGACTGATGCTGAAGCTGAAGCTCCAGTATTTTGGTCATCTGATGTGAACAGATAACTCATTGAAAAAGCACCTAATGCTGGGAAAGATTGAGGACAGAAGGAGAAGAGGGTGTCAGAGGATGAGATGGCTGGATGGCATCACCAATGCAATGAGCATGAACTTGGGCAAACTCCGAGAGATGGTGGGGGACAGGGAGGCCTGGCCTGCTGCCGTCCATGGGGTCGCAAAGAGTCAGACATGACTGGGCAACTGAACAACAGCAACAACGACAAAAGGAGACCAGTCTCTAACTTCCCCACTCCTTAGGGCTACAATGAGAATGAAGTAAGTTTTCTACAAGTGACATCACTATTCAAAGGCCAGACTAACATAAGGGATTATGTGTCATTGTGCGTGCGTGCATGCTAAGTCCCTTCAGTCGTGTCTGGCTCCTTGTGACCCTACGGACTGTAGCCCACCAGGCTCCTCTGTTACCCAGGATTGGGTTTCCATGCCCTCTTCCAGGGGACCTTTCGGACCCAGGGATCGAATCCATGTCTCCTGTGGCTCTTGCATTGCAGGAGGGTTCTTTACTGCTGAGCCACTGGGGAAGCCCAAGTGTTACTGTATCTTAGTGTAAATGAATTCACTGTGTGCTTACAAACAGTATGACAGAGTAAAAGCTGTGAGGTGATTGAAGAGGGATGGCTACAAATGGGAGACATGGGAAAAGCAATGGTGAAATGTGCTTGCCCGTGGCCTCAACAGAGGTCAGCAGCCTCACGCAGAGGAGCAACTTGGAAGGAGGCTGGGGTCGCTTGGCCTCCTCTGCTACCTAAGTGTAACACCCATTGTTGTTGTTCAGTTGATAAGTCGTGTCTGACTCTTTTGCAACCCCACGGGTGGTAGCCCACCAGGCTTCTCTGTCCATGGGATTTCCCAGGCAAGAATACTGAAGCCGGTTGCCATTTCTGTCTCCACGGTATCTTCCTAACACAGGGTTCTTTACCACTGTGCCACTTAGGTGAAATCTCTTTCTGTTTTGTGTGTGAATGCACACTCAGTCATGTCCAACTCTTTGCGACCCCATGGACTGTAGCCCGCCAAGCTCCTCTATCCATGGGATTTTCCAGGCAAGAATATTGGAGTGGATTGCCATTTCCTTCTCCATCTGTTTTATAATCACTCAGATTATGTGCTAAGAGTATCAGAGCAGCCTCAGAATAAACTGTGTTCAAGAAAAACCAAAGATATTTGGTACATTTAACATTCAAGATGCCTCTGTGGTTTTCTGTGACATGAAGTGCTCCAGCCTGTGCCATGACAGAATCTTAAAAGTTGGGAGCTACAGGTCTTGATCCAGGAGTACAACCAAAAAGAAGACATGCCGCCTGATCCTTACAGACATGCCATTAAACTGGGGAGAAGGTTAACTGCTTCTCCAATCCCCTAAGTCCCGTCCCAGCTCTGTATGCCAGCTTCATGGATAGTTTAATAATCTTTCCTCAGAGCACTCACACTGGTAATAGGCAATTTATATAAAATTAAAGTTTTAAAAAATATATTATCTCTTTTTATTAAAAAAAGTTAAAGACCTACAGTGACATTTAAGCCCTCCTTTATCTCCAGTTTTCTATCTCCCAGTGTCTTTCATTTTGCATGCCAAGAACAGCACAATTATAGTTTCTCCAGACTACGAATGGTTTAATAGACATGGTATCTTAGCTGAACAAAGAAGAGTATCTAAATAACAGAGTATGTGGCCAGAGATGACAAATTGTAGAGACATCTGGCTGTTTCTCCAAAGCAGCACTAAGCAAAGAAGGAAATGATTCCCAAGCTCACACAAATAAGGGAATTCAAAAAAAGTAATAATAAAGATACACTCAAGTGGTGTTCAAAGGCTCATAAACATAGTTACTGCAAGCCCCTGGTACTAGTAAAAACGGTAACAAAAACAACAGCAGTCAAGTTCATTAAAAATGACTGAACTTGTATACCAGAATTATTCCAAGGAAATTTTAACTGTCTTCTGAGTATTAGCTCATTTATTCAGGGCAACAGCCTTATGGGGTGGACAGGAACCACGTTTATTCTTTCTTTTTTTTAAGATTTATTTTTTACTAATTTACTTTATTGGAGTATAATTGTTTCACAATGTTATGTTAGTTTCTGTTGTACAGCGAAGTGAATCAACTGTGTGTGTGTGTATTCTGTCACTGAGTCATGTCCAACTCTTTGTAAACCCATTGACTGTAGCATGCCAGGCTCCTTTGTCCATGGGGTTCTCCAGGTAAGAATACTGGAGTAGATTGCCATTTCCCTCTCCAGGGGATCTTTTGGAATCAGGGATTGAACCCCTGTCTCCTGCATTGGCAGGTTGATTCTTTACCACTAAGTCACCAGGGACATGTATACATATATCCCTCCCTCTTGAACTGCCCCCAGCCCGCCTCTCTAGGTCATTACAGAGCACTGAGCTGAGCACCCTGTTACACGGCAACTTCCCACTGGCTGAGTGTCTCACACATGGCAGTGTAGATACAGCAGTGCTCCTCTCAATTTGCCCCGCCCTCTCATTCTCCTGCTGTATCCTAAAGTTGAGGAACCACATTTATTGAGCCCTGGTCTCTGTGTTTCTTTCATATTTATCATCTCGTGTAATACAACAGGCCTGTGAAGTATTATTCATTCTATTTTTTTCTGATGGAAACTAAAAAACAGAGAGATGAACAAATTATTTACCCAAGGGCATATACGGCTGGTAAATACAGGAGGATTTAAATTCAAAATTCTCTGATCTCAAAGAACATGAGCCCTTGATTGCAGTCACTCCCTCAGCTTTGGATGCTCACCTGAGAGGCTCCTTTTTTGTTGTTTTTTTATTAAAATTTTCTTCCCGTTTTATTGAGATATAATTGATGTAGAGCATAGCATAAGTTTAAGGTGTACACATAATGATTTGCCTGACATCCATCATGAAATGATTATCACACTATATTTAGTGACTACCCATCATGTCACAGATACAAAATAAAAGAAAAAAAAATTTTTTTCCTTGTGATGAGAAGTCAGCAACTTTCATATATAAGATACAACAGTATTAATTACATTTATCATGTTGTACATTATACCCGTAGTACTTACTTATGTTATAACTGGAAGTTTGTACCTTTTGACCATCTTCATCCAACCCCTGCCTCTGGTACCACAATCTGATCTCTTTCTGTGAGTTTGTGTGTATACTTATTTTTTGAAGTATGATTGACCTACAACACTATGTTGTTTCTAATGCACAAAACAGGGATTTGATATTTCTGTACGTTTAGAAATGATCACCACTGGGAGACTCTTAATAAATGCTTGTTTACTGACTGATGAGAACAGATAAAACCACTTTTAACTCACCCTAAATTTCCTTCCATTGTATCTTGAAGTAGAAGACAAGGAGATGAAAACCAAAAGAGGAAAATGTTTTTATGAAGGGGTAAATAAAAAGGGCTATTTATGTGGCTTTAATATAATAAAAGGAAGAAAAATATTTATAAACAATGATAATGAAGGTAATATTTTTATAGTTTACAAAGTATTTTTCATATTTGGTAAACTGTTTATGATTAAAAGCAACCAGAATCATGGGATCTCCACTTATTTTCCCAATAATTCAAAAACTGACTCTCCTTTTGAAAGATTTTATAGATGATCAAAATAGCTGGTTCTGTCACTCAGTTCAGATTCTCACGTTCTGTTGTCTGTAAGATCTTGGTTACACATGTCTGTTGTCCCCTTATTATCAGCCTGTCTCATCTTTCCTACCCCCAGCTCTTCTCCCACATCTTTCCTCTCCCCTGCTCTTCTCCCCACAGCTCGACTCAATGCCTGGGTCCTCATCTGCTGATGGGATTGCCCAGCCCAGAAACTTTGAAATCCATCCTCCTTGGCTCTACCCCGCCAGTAAAATTCTATCTCCAAAGTACTATTAGGATCTACCTGCTTCTCCACACTGTCATCCGTGACTGCCTTGGTACAGGCTGCACTCTCAGATTTTATAGGCTCCTAACTGGTCTCCCCACGATTAGTTTTGTTTCTGCCTCAATTTATTCTCCATATTGAAGACAGAGCGGTCTTTCTAAACAGAAATTTGATCATATTGCCTTCAGGCTTAATACTCTAATGGGTCCCTATTCTCCACAGGGTTTTAAAGGCCTTTTACCTTTTCTACCACAATTCCTCACCAACATGACCTCACCCCAATATGGGCATGTGCAAACTTCAGCATACAGAACAGCTTGCAGTTCTTTTGAATAGATCATGGTCATTTTTGCATCAGGGCCTTTCCACAGAAGGGTCCCAGAGCCTGAAAACAGTAGCTGTGCCTCATCTATCAGTGACTTCTCTATTGGGTCTGGGGCACCAATAGATAGTGTCCCAGTAGGATAATAACAGCCTGCCCCGAAGAACTTCTGTGACGGGCAAAGGAGTATGTAGAGTAATTAGAACACTGGCACAGCATAATACTCAATAAACATTAGCCACATATACTGATGCTGACTTCTCTCCAGGTCTTGGATTAATTCCTATCTTTCAGATTTTAGGCTCCTTGGGAAGGCTGGCTTATAGGTTTCTTCTATGTGTCACAACAGCATCCTTTATTTAATTCTATTGAAACCACACTTTAATTGCTTGTGTATTGTGTGTCTCTCTAACCAGAATGTAACTTCCATGAGATGAATGACTGTGCATTGTTCATTATTGTATCACCAGCACTTTAAGGGTCATAGATACTCTGTAAATAATTACTGAACAACTGAATCAGCTAGATGGAATGAACTTTGACTATCTTAAACAGCTATGGTATCTAGATACCACATCTCTTTAAGTAGGTAATAGTAGTTTATCTTTGTATAGTACTTTGCAGGTTCATATATGCTGCTGCTGCTGCTGCTAAGTCGCTTCAGTCGTGTCCAACCCCGTGCGACCCCATAGTCGGCAGCCCACCAGGCTTCCCCGTCTCTGGGATTCTCCAGGCAAGAACACCGGAGTGGGCTGTCATTTTCTTCTCCAATGCATGAAAGTGAAAAGTGAAAGTGAAGTCGATATATGCCTGCTGCTGCTACTACTAAGTCACTTCAGTCGTGTCCAATTCTGTTCAACCCCATAGACGGCAGCCCACCAGGCTTCCCCGTCCCTGGGATTCTCCAGGGAAGAACACTGGAGTAGGTTGCTATTTCCTTCTCTAATGCATGAAAGTGAAAAGTGAAAGTGAAGTCGCTCAGTCGTGTCCGACTCTAGCGACCCCATGGACTGCAGCCTGCCAGGCTCCTCCATCCATGGGATTTTCCAGGCAAGAGTACTGGAGTGGGGTGCCATTGCCTTGTCTGCACTATATGCCTATAATAACCTAATTTCCCGCACCTTTTTATTTTGAAAAAGAGTTTTGAGTGCTTACATATCCTTCATCTAGATTTACCAGTTGTTAATTTTTGACACGTTTGCTTTATCTTTCTTTGTAGAAACATTTATTTTTTTTATCAAATCATTTGAGAGTAAGTGGCAGATTATCAACAGTGCAGGATGCTAGAAGATCCCCACCTGAATTCACACCAAGTCCTGTGATATAAGTGGGGCAGTGGGTATTCTTGGGTCTCAGGGAGTGAAATGAACTGCTCAAAGCCTCAGACTATTAAGCCTGGAATTGCTAACTGCTAGTTTCGAGCTTTTTATACTCTACAACTCTGCCTCCCTGTTAAGTTCATTTAATGCTGAAAATGTTATAATAGGGTTTGTTAGTAGAAATAGATATATCATTTATCTTTTCTTAAACATTCAACTTGTACATTCTGATGACTTAGGTATCAAAAAAAAAAAAATTGGAAAAGTGGCAAATGAGAAAATTTTCTAAGGAGATTTCTTGTTCTGTCTCCTATTTTACTTTTCTTTTCTCAATTCTTTTAAAGAAATAAAAATGGAGAAAGTTCTTTTTATACAATGAATAGTGGCAGCATCTGATGATGCCCACCCATCGGAGGGCTGGAGCTGGCTCACACTTTGCAAGCCAGTTGTTAAAGCCTTGATTAAGAACTACATCACAGAAATTCAGTTAAAGAAATTAAGAAACAAAGGCAATAAATATAAAAAACATTATTTCCTAATTATTGTACTTTTTTTACTATTATCTGTGCTCTTGAAGTTAAGTTTATTATACAGTGGAGATACTACTGTGCAATAGTATCTCTGTACAATTAGGTCTCTTCCTAATTCCACACTTAGTAAATTCATGTGGATAGTTTAAAATTGGCCACGGAGGGAGGATTTATACAACTGATACTGACAAACGCTACAGACCATCCCCTCTCCCCAAGAGCAGGTTGCACACACTAATTATGTCCCATTCAGTTTCTGTTTTATGTATTCATTAATCACATGTTTTCTGAGAACCCACTGAGTGTGTTGTGTGCTGCCAAGTGCTGTCAGGAAAAAGGAGACTGTACCTATCCATCTACTCCCCTTCCCTTTTTAGCCTCCTCCATTCTCTTCCCTTTCTAAAGAGGCCTATATTCATTTGGAGGCCCCAGTAATCCCTTTTTTCTATTTTCACCTTTCTAGGTCTTTTCTCCTTGGCTTTCTGTGCCTCCTTCAGGTTTCTCTCTGCATCCCACTGCTATGTTCTTTAAATAACAGAGCTTAAGAAGAAAGAAAGCAGTGCTGGTTTTCATATCATTGATAACAAAAGTACAGCTATATGTCTTCAAAAAACCTTTTGAGTATTTAATAAACCTGTAAAATAATTTATAATTAGTTTGCATGCAACATGATTCTAAAAGCCTTCATTCTTGGGCAGGCTAACATTTTCTTAAATAATGGTATTATTAACGTGCTTATTTTCCTGGGCTCTAAAATCACTGCAGATAGTGACTGCAGCCATGAAATTAAAAGATGCTTGCTTCTTGGAAGAAAAGCAATGACCAACCTAGACAGCATATTAAAAAGCAGAGACATTACTTTGCCAACAAAAGTCCATCTAGTCAAAGCTATGGTTTTTCCACGTGTGGATGTGAGAGTTGGACCATAAAGAAAGCTGAATGCCAAAGAATTGATGCTTTTGAACTGTGGTGTTGGAGAAGACTTTTGAGAGTCCCCTGGACTGCAAGGAGATCCAATCAGTCAATCCTGAAGGAAATCAGTCCTGAATATTCATTGGAAGGACTGATGCTGAAGCTGAAACTCCAATACTTTGGCCACCTGATGCGAAGAACTGACTCATTTGAAAAGACCCTTATGCTGGGAAAGATTGAAGGTGGGAGGAGAAGGGGATGACAGAGGATGAGATGGTTGGATGGCATCACCGACTCAATGGACATGAATCTGAGTAAACTCCGGGAGTTGGTGATGGACAAGGAGGCTTGGTGTGCTGCAGTCCATGGGGTTGCAAAGAGTCAGACACGACTGAGCAAGTGAACAGAATTGAACGTGCTTCAAAGCATTGCTCTTTTTATTACCTGAGACTCCTCTTTTTTCTGAGTTGCAATCTTTCTTTCAGGACCAGAAGGGCTCCACCAAATTCTGACCTCAAGATAACTGCCTACATTACCATTCATCAACAAATGTTTGCTCAGTGCCTGCCATATGCCAGGGACTGAAGATGCCAGGAATGATGTGGAGGACCCATATCCTGCTTTATTACTCTCATCTTCCTGAATTCAAAGTCAACTCTTTTACAAATGCAAGGAAACTGTATCTTTCCTTACACACAGAGCTCTGATCCTCTTGAACTGGCAGTGAAGGAAGACTCCTCACAGGGAGAGGGTCTACTGGACCCTAGAGTCTCATCACTTGGCCCTAAGACCCACTCCCCTTGGATGGTCCTGCCTTCTACCCAAGTAGCCGCAGTCAGACTACTCTCTAAAATACACCAGTCTTCTCTTAACAAGACTCTTCTCTTCAAGATGTCCTTCAAGTGAAGACTTTGTTGGGGATGTTTAGACCAGCATTTGCCAAAGGGACAACTTGCAGCTAGACTGGGCTAGCTCTTGGGCATGTAACCTGTGTATTTGCAGGGCTCTGTGTCCAGAAGGGCCCAGTGCTTGAATTAATTTTCTGCTGTCACTGTCTTGAAATTCTTAATAATTTTTGACAAGAAGTCTACTTTCATTTTGCAGTGGGTCCCACAAATTATGTGTACAGTCCTGCCACCAGACCTTTGGGCCTTCAGAGAATGGATTACTTGTGTGTAAGCTGTGGGTCTGCACAGTGGTGCCTCCTTTTTCCAGACACTTGGCTTTTAGAGAGACACTGTCTTAACACCATCACATAGGAACACAGTCCTTCACATCTTGTTACAGCATTGGGATTCCACTCCCCTTTATTTCTCCCTCTTAGTTCTGTGGTCCTCCCTGAGGCCCATCTTTTTCTTGGGTACCCAACCCTGGGAATAGTGCCTGCCTTCAGAAACAAGGTAGCTATATACAAAGCCTTACAATCCTAAGTACAATGACCCTAGATTTAGTGTGTGACACACAAGAATAATGTGGTCACACACACACACACACACACACACACACACACACACACACTCCCCCTCCAGCAGGGGGAATCCATTACAACAGATTAGTGGGAGGAAATCCTCTGAAGTGAAAAGGGAACTATTATCATCCCAGTCATGCAGATGAGAAAATGCAGAGACCCAAGAACTACAGAATCTGCTCTTATTGGATGGCAGAAAAATGTCTCCTCCCCTCGCTGCTCCCTTTAAAGTAAAACAAAACAGGAAGCTCAGACTATATTGCTCATCTGCTTTGTGATTTTGGGTTAGTCACTCACCCTCCCTGTTCTTCTGATTTTTCCTCCGAAGAAACAAAGGGCTTGGAAAAGACGAGTTTAACAATCCCTTCTGGGTCTAAACTCACACACTAAGGGATTCCATCAGATTAGCACTAAATAAGTGATCTTATCATGAAACACTAATTGTCAGGAAGTAAAGACAACTGCAGTGGTGGTGGTGGGGGTGTGGAACCAGTGCCTGAGGTAAATATCAATGTTTAAGTTTCATTTTAAATAGTCTTGAACTCTTTCAAGATGGCTCTATCACATTCTACTGCCTATTACTGTGAAAAGTGATTCTCTCATTCAAAGACATGAAATTTCTTTGAAAAGAAACTGACACTTAAGAAAGATTCTACTGATTAGCTTTCAATTTGCCAGGCTGTCAGGGAGCCCATAGGAATCACATTTTGAAAAAAATTAACCAAGGGCAGCTGAGGAAAATTGTTGTAAAGAAGTTCTGATGAGGTGGATGAAACTGGAGCCTATTATACAGAGTGAAGTAAGCCAGAAGGAAAAACATAAATACAGTATTCTAACGCATATATATGGAATTTAGAAAGATGGTAACAATAACCCGGTGTACGAGACAACAAAAGAGACACTGATGTATAGAACAGTCTTATGGACTCTGTGGGAGAGGGAGAGGGTGGGAAGATTTGGGAGAATGGCAATGAAACATGTAAAATATCATGTAGGAAACGAGTTGCCAGTCCAGGTTCGATGCATGATGCTGGATGCTTGGGGCTGGTGCACTGGGACGGCCCAGAGGGATGGTATGGGGAGGGAGGAGGGAGGAGGGTTCGGGATGGGGAACACATGTATACCTGTGGCGGATTCATTTTGATATTTGGCAAAACTAATACAATTATGTAAAGTTTAAAAATAAAATAAAATTGGAAGATTAAAAAAAAAAAGAAAAAGAAAAAAAAAAAAAAGAATTCTCTTTTCTTCTATTAAAATGATCACGCAAGAGAGCTGTTAATGAGAAAGAAACAAATGAAGAGGGGCTCAAGAACAAGGGCATGGGAAGTGGTATCCTGCATGTGTCAAGTTGAATGTAGAGATGCCAGTGTAGATTCAGAGGAAAAGGAACACCATTTGTTAAATTAAGCAGAAAATGTATCAGCCAGGATACTCATAATTGCTCTATCAAATGGCTAAGGAAGCTATTTATCTCTTTGTTTCTTCAGTTAACCATGAAGGGTCAATATTAGAAATGAAAACGAAAAAGGTTGATAAATTATACAGAACTGTGGAGTTTATTACTGCTCCGTGCTGAGGGCTTATCCTCCTGGGAGCTACTGCAGGAGCAGCTTTGAATAAATTCCAAAATTTCAAACGGGTTCTTCATTTCTTCTCTCCATTCAGCTTCTGATATCGTGCATACATAATTTACCACAGCTACCATTATTGCTGTAGCTTGAGTAGTCCTCTGGCTCTCTGTCTGCAGGAGGATACTCATTTTGCATTTGTAATTACTAAACTTAAAAGGAGCCAGTAGATTCTGTTTCTGTTTCAGGGGTCTCATTTAGTAGACTGATGTTTTAAGGAAAGAGATAGGAACTGAATTTTATTTTGGCATGTAATACCAATTATTCTTAATATCAGTATCTCATTGGTATATGTAACTAATGTTTATAGAAGAAGGGTGGTGTTTTTTCCTTCCTAAAGTTTCTTTTCACTTTATTAAAATAGATGCTGGAGTTTAGTAAACTTGTCATGCTGGCAAGTTCAGAAGCAGAATCTCTTCTCTAATCTTATATTTATACAGAAAAGTGTGAGTTGGGCAGGTAATAATTATACAGTGATTAAGTGAAGATACATGGTTCAAACAGATCTTTCCAGTAATTTAGGCTCAAGACGTTAAAGAGGTCAAGTTAACTGAATAAGCCCTTCCCTCTGCTTTGTATATCAGTTTGATAGTAATCAGTTCTACTTGTCACACTCAATAACAGTTGAGTGTATTTATTGCAAAATCAAGTGTAGTATTAATTAACAGACAAAAAGTCAACTTTTAAACCCAATTTCTTACCTCACAAATTTTGTTTTATTTTTGGTAAGGATCAAGAAATGATATATATATAAAATACCTCAAGGCCACAAAAGTGAAGAATTAAACCTTTAGCAGACTGATGACACTGATGACTGTGAATGCACAATATTCAAATCTCAAAGTTGCACTCAGAAAATTCAACATGTTTAACATAAAATTTAAGTGAATTTATATAGGTACAACCCCCTAAAAACTTTAGAGAGAGATTTCCACTTAATCATGAAAACACAGTGTTCATAAAGTTACTATCTATTTGTGTAGCACTTTGCAGTTTTTAAAGCTCTAGTTTAAACATTATTTTATTGGATTTTTCACAGAAAAGATATGACGTAACTATTTTATTCTCTATTCTCTAAATGAGGAAACAAGTGCCTGGTTGTTTAGTACTAGGTCCACTTAGCTAATGACTGGCGGAGTTCAAAATAGAATCTAGCTGTATTGACTTAAGTATTTGTGGGAAATTCATCCTCTTTCTATGAAGATTTGGCATTCATTTTAGAGCCAGGCCTAGGATGCTCACTCATTAGAACAAATCTAATCCTTGGGTGCTATACATTTTGAGAGTTCCACAGTGATTTTTGTCAATGTATAGAGCTTGGAAGAAAAAAGAGGTATAAAGTAATTTGGAATTAATAAGTGTTGATATCCTTTCTCTCTCTCTCTGGTTGAGTCATCCATTCTTCCCAGAAAAATATCCAGATAGGATGAGAAGGATGACAACACATTCATCAAGGATAGGAAAAGAGGAAATAAACCAATTAATTGAAGAATTCTTGAGAATAACAATCATTATGCCAATTATGAACTTAGGACATTAACTTTAATCACCTCCTCCCAGTCATATGTACACTATGAGTCAGGATATTCATTCTAATGGGATTCCCTGGCCCCTCCTAAGTTAGATTTTACTTTTGTTATTACTGCTTTATCAAACATTGCTTGTTTAGATTTATCCGTATTTATCAATATCATGAGAATTTCCATTAAATGAGACTGTTGAGGGTTTTTTTTGGTTTGTTTTACTCATAGTTGTCTTATTTCTTGCTTGTTCTGTGTTTCTTCACTCTGGATTGTTCATTTTCTAGGGAACTTTATTTAAGCCAGAAAATCTGTTGTTTTTTTTTTTTAATAAAGCAATTTTACAAATATGTGCAGTACACATTTAACTACTAGACATCTAAGTTTGCTTTCAGCTTTTCTCCATTATCAGGAGTAATGCAATGCATATCCTTGTATGTCTTCTACTACCAACAGACACTATCTGATTCAAACACAAACTGAGTAATAAGGTGATCATCTCATAGAAAACATGATTTTTTAAATTGTATTTTAGTTGCTTTACAATGTTGTGTAGTTTCTGCTGTACAGCAAAGTGGCAGTTAGACATGTACATGACATTTATACATATACATATATCTACTCTTTTTAAGATTTCCTTCCCATTTAGCAGGAAGCTTGGGTTTAATCTGAGCCTTTCAAAGGAGCTACAGATTTTCTTCTGCTAGTTGCATGAAGGCATCATGATCCTCTGGGATGATGCTTGGGGTTTTTTGGCCCACATCTGCAGCATGAATTAGAATGCCAAACTCAAGGTGGGAACAATTTGTGATTATGAGTCCTCAGGGAACTTTGTCCTCTTGCTCTGTGCCAAAATTGATTTCCTTGTGGAAATTAGGGTCTATTTCTAATTCATTCTTACAATAATAGTATAGTCTTCTAGAGTACTATTTTCATGAGTGTCTCTTATTAGATTTCTTGCACTGACCAGCTCCCATGCTTTTTCTCAAAGCTAAGCCCACATAACCATCAAAGTAAAAGCTAAAGTATTCTAAGGTTTGGCAGACATTCTGAGAGTTATTTTCACTTGGAACTTACTTCCTAATCATTCCTCATTTTATTTCATTTCTGGGCTCCACTGATTCCTTTCTTTCAAGTAGCTTTTACATATATACTAATCCTTTCACAGATTAGTATATACTTATAGAGGCAGACATATAGTTCAGTTACTTCACCATACATTTTAGTTATTTCAGTAGCGAGTTAATAGAAGGAACTTATTTGACCACATTACCAGAAATGAAAGTCTCTTCTATTCTTTTTCCCTTGCTGCTGCTAAGTCACTTCAGTTGTGTCTGACTCTGTGCGACCTCATAGAGGGCAGCCTTCCAGGCTCCCCCATCCCTGGGATTCTCCAGGCAAGAACACTGGAGTGGGTTGCCATTTCCTTCTCCAATGCATGAAAGTGAAAAGTGAAAGTGAAGTCGCTCAGTGGTGTCCGATTCTTAGTGACCCCATGGACTGCAGCCCACCAGGCTCCTCTGTCCACGGGATTTTCCAGGCAAGAGTACTGGAGTGGGGTGCCATTGCCTTCTCTGTCTTTTTCCCTTAGACTCATATAAATTTCTTTCCTATCTCTCTAACTAGTCACTCAGCTAGGACAAAATTTGTCCTTTTATAGACAAAGAAATTTTGTTTGTTTCTTCTTGTAGAGTGGCAAAAGCTTCTTTCAACTTCCAAGGAAAAATGAAATAGTTCCATTTGAAATGTATTTTGATAGGATAGTAAGGGCATAGTAGGTGTGGAAGAATTCTTCATTTCTCCCATGACCTTTGTGCCTGTTGTTCCTCCTGCAATTATGTTATGTGACAAAGCAAAATGATTTTTCAGATTGTAATTAAGGTTGCTAATCAGTTGACCTTAAGATAAAGAGACCACCCAGGCAGGCCTAATCTAATGAGAGGAACTCTTTAAAAGCTGGGTATTTTCTCCAGCAGGTAGCAGAAGGGATAATAATTACAGAGGTTCCAAGCAAAAGAAGGATTTGACATGCTGTCAAGAGCTTAAGCAGAGAAGGCAATGGCACCCCAATCCAGTACTCTTGCCTGGAAAATCCCATGGATGGAGGAGCCTGGTGGGCTGAGGTCCATGCGGTCGCAAAGAGTCGGACACGACTGAGTGACTTCGCTTTCACTTTTATGCATTGGAGAAGGAAATGGCAACCCACTCCAGTGTTCTTGCCTGGAGAATCCCAGGGATGGGGGAGCCTGGTGGGCTGCCATCTCTGGGGTTGCACAGAGTTGGACATGACTGAAGCGACTTAGCAGCAGCAGCAGCAAGAGCTTAAGGTGCAAGGACTTGGAGAGCAACTTCTGGGAACTGACAATGAACTCTGGCCGGAAACATGGGAACATTATTCCTACAACCACAAGGAACTAGATTCTGTCAACCATAGAATGTCCTTGAAAGCAGATTCTTTCCCAGAGTCTCTAGGTAAGAGCCTAATCAAGCTGACAGCTTGATTTCAGTCTTGAGAGATTCTCCAAAGAGAATCCAGTTGAGGCCACCTGGACTTCTGATCTACAGAACTGTGAGCTAATAAATGGGTGTTCAGTTCAGTCGCTCAGTCGTGTCTGATTCTTTGCGACCCCATGAATTGTAGCACGCCAGGCCTCCCTGTCCATCACCAACTCCCGGAGTTCACCCAAACTCATGTCCATTGAGTTGGTGATGCAATTCAGCCATCTCATCCTCTGTCGTCCCCTTCTCCTCCTGCCCCCAATCCCTCCCAGCATCAGGGTCTTTTCCAATGAGTCAACTCTTTGCATGAGGTGGCCAAAGTATTGGAGTTTCAGCTTCAGCATCAGTCCTTCCAAAGAACACCCAGGACTGATCTCCTTTAGAATGGACTGGTTGGATCTCCCTGCAGTCCAAGGGACTCTCAAGAGTCTTCTCCAACACCACAGTTCAAAAGCATCAATTCTTTGGCACTCAACTTTCTTCACAGTCCAACTCTCACATCCATACATGACTACTGGAAAAACCATAGCCTTGACTAGACGGACCTTTGTTGGCAAAGTAATGTCTCTGCTTTTGAATATGCTATCTAGATTGGTCATAACTTTCCTTCCAAGGAGTAAGCGTCTTTTAATCTCATGGCTGCAGTCACCATCTGCAGTGATTTTGGAGCCCAAAGAAACAAAGTTAATAAAATGGGTGTTAGGTTGTGCTATTTGTAGTCATTTATTATGCAGCATTAGAAAACCAACATAGGTATATTCCCCCACCATCTGTAATTTAAGGAAAACAAAAAAGCAGTAGAGATTTATCTCTGTAGCTTTCTTCTCATAGAATACTCAGTGCCAAATTGGGAAGGCTTGCCTTCAAGAGACACATTGTACCTCTGACAATGTCAGCTCTTATTCTCAAACTTCAAACAGAGAGGATAATACAAGAGTTTGCTATTGGCAAGAAAAGGTCAATTTAGTGAAATCTTGGATACTTTTCACTGAAAAGGTAGATCATTATATCTGACACTGAGTCATCAGTACTCTGAATTATAATGTACAAGCTACTGCCTTCATATGGCTCTCTCAGAAGTCAATCCCTCTGTGTCTTGTTCTCAAGCTGAAGCCACGTTCCCCAACACTCACCTCTGTAAGTGGGCTTCTTTTCCTGGTCTCTGCAACAAAGTAGAACACTGTTCATTTAACTAGGTTTTGACCTTCCCTTATCCCAATTTCTCCTTATTCACCTTTCAACTTCCTTTCTTATGATGTATCCATATAGACTCTAAATTTGGCCAATATCTAGTTTCTAAAACATGCCAGATATCTTGCTAATTTCCTTCATGCCCATCCTTCTACTCATGATGTCCTTTCTCTATGTCCACTTGTAGAAACTCTGCTTATTCTTCAGTATTCAGCTCTGAGATAACTTCCTCCAAGAACATTTTCTAGATTCTTCCAGGCAGAATTGTATATTCCCTCTTCTGTGTTTCCAAAGCATTCAAAATCAGGTTTTTCTCTCTGTTGTGTAAATGCCGGCTTTTCCAATGATGTTAAGTTACATTAACAACAACTGTTCACATTTTTACATTTATAACCACCCCCTCAAAGCCTGGAATAGTTCACTTGTAGATATTTGTGGAATTGAGATTTTAATCTGGTGAGATAAGCAAGATTATCAGGTGATAAAACAAATAGTTCTCCTTTTCCTTTAACTGTATGAACTGGCACATTGCTCATTACTTTCTCCTTCAAATTGGATTGTGCGGACTTGGGATTTCTCTAAACTTCTGTAGTACATGGCTTCCCTGGTGGCTCTGATGGTAAAGAATCTGACTACAATGTGAAAGACCTGGGTTTCATACCTGGGTCAGAAGATCCCCTGAATGAGAAATGGCAACCCACCCCAGAATTCTTGCCTGGAGAATTTCCATGGACAGAGGAGCCTGGTGGGCTACAGTCCACGGGGTCGCAAAGAGTTGGACATGACTGAGTGACTAACACTTTCACACTTTCTATAATACATGAATCACCCACTACAGTCCATCCCCAACTATTTCAAAGCCCCAATTATTTCCACAGCATCATCTCCCTGTCTTGTGTCCATAATATCCTCACAATCTGATACACATCTACATAACAAAACCTCATTCAGCTGTCTAAAAATTGCTTTTATTGAACCACTCTCTACCTCAAAACCAAGCAGTGTCTGTCTACAGCCTAGAGCTGCTCTGTCCAATATAGCAGAGCAGTCAGTGGTCACTAGCCATTAGCACAGCATTGCTGAAAGTGTTAAATACTCACAGATTTGAAAGTCAGTATGAAAAAGAGAATGTAAACTATTTAATTAAAATGCTTTATATTGATTATATTGGTCATATGTTGAAAAGAAATGATATATTGCCTATATTGGGTAAAAGGAAATATATCACAAAAGTTAATTCACTTGTTTCTTTTTAACTTTTTAATGAGGCCACTTACATCTTAAAATTATGTATTATGGCTTGCTTTATACTCTAATGACAGTGCTCAGTTCAGTTCAGTTTGCTCAGTCGTGTCTGACTCTTTGCGACCCCATGAACCACAGCATGCCAGGCCTCCCTGTCCATCACCAACTCCCGGAGTCCACTCAAACCCATGTCCATTGAGTCAGTGATGCCATCCAACCATCTCATCCTCTGAAATCCTCCCCATTCCTATATATATATCATAGATATTCAAATATTTGTATATATATTTATTTCATATAACTATTTTATAATCTAATGAATGGGTAAATATTAGCTCAGAAGATTTTCTGAGTCTTTGGATGAAAATAAAGAATGAAAATCTGCAGACAGAAAAATAGACATCAGAACTGGAAGAGACTGGAGACAGCGCCATGAGCATTTCCCCTTTCCGGTAGGTGCAGGAGTCCTGGAGGGGGAAGCTGAGTGATCCCTGCTAGACGGAAGCCCAGGATGAAGTAGACTCCTGTACCTCTTGTGCTCAGTGCAGGACCTGCTGCTTACGGGGTCAATAAACATTGGCCCAGTGAATATGGCCAATGCAAAGCACACCTAGGGATCTCAAACTAGACAACGTATCTCATGATTTGCAGAGTAGTATGATTTTTACTCTGCCATGTAGAAAGAGGAAGGAAATTTGGGAAACAAGGGGGAGCTATGTTTAAAATATTCTTATTAGCTAACTGTTATTTATTCAATAGTTTTCCTGGCAATGGCATCTACACATATGTGGATATACACTTTTCCCTCGTGTTCAGGTAAACCCCCTCCCAGCTGGTTAGTGTTTATTTAACTTGTGACTCTTTACCTGGGCAGAGGGGAGTATAAGCTTTCAGTAATTTTCAAAATAGCAGTGATGGATTTCATTGATCCCCCTTCCTTCTTGTTCTGGTCTCTTTTGTACATATATCTTTTGCTTGATATTTTACAGAGCACTTCTCCTCCATACATTACATCATAAAATCCTCAAAGCAAAGTTTATTAGGTATTATGATTTGAAACGTAACACTTAGGGAAGTGAACTAAAACTGGCCACACATCATACCAGGAGTGTAGGAGCTGGATGTCTTCTATATTATTTCCAAATATTATGCTTGCTTCTATTATTTCCTATTATCACTTGTGATTAAGAGCACACATTCATTATACCTGGGATAAGAGGTATTATTTGTGGCCAGTGAACAGAGGGAAGCCATCAACTTCATGATTTTAGCCTCACCAGCTAATGTTTTATTCTTCAGAATATTCTCTTCAAAACACAATTTTGGGGGTTTAGTATGTGTGGAAAGAAAAGAGCTTTTCTTTTTAAATAGTTTTATCCAATATAACAACAACTAAACCATTATTAAAATGGTTTCCCCAAAACTTGATACTGGGGTTGCTCTTGCTTCATTTCTGAAACTCCAGGGATGAGGAGAGAGCAATTGACATTTTCCTGGGAATTCTGTGCAGCTTAAATCCTCCCCACTCCTGATAAAGATTAGGAAACTTATAAAAGCTTGAAGATTTCTAAATATGAGATTTAGGCTTTAATGATTTATTAAGAAGTTGAAAAGAATGAAGACTATGATTTAAAACAGAAAAGATAAGTAGAACAAAATTAATAAATCTTAATTGAGGTTGTTTACACAGGAGATCTATGCATCTCATGCATTTTCCATCTGTGTAAGGCAATTTGCTTGTTATTTAGATGTGATTGACACAATTTGACAATCTGGCTTATTAGTATACTTTGTGACTAATTGTGTGTAAAACGCCAACAATATTTTCCCCACCTCTATTTTAGCAAGGGGACTTACTTTGAAACAATAGGTGAATATCTCCAAAGTTCTCTCCCTCCCCTCTTTTTTGCTCTTATCTTGAAGCTACTAATGAAAACACAATTTAGAGCATTACACATTTTGGGAAAGCCTGTTGGTCTCACATATTATTGTGGGTTTGCTATGTTCCACCCTTTTAGTTTGAGGAAACTTGAGGAAATGTCTACCACCCCTTATATGGCTGCCTTGCTCCTCCCATCGCCTCCGCTTCCTTTTTGGGTGTAATGGGTAGATTGAAAAAACTGCCAATGAAATGAAGCAGTTTCAAAATATGTAGACTTGCATTATCAAATCCTTGTGTTAAAAATTAGTGTTTCTTAACAGAAAGATCCTAATAAATGAGCAAGAAGAGAATCATAATGACGTCATCTAGCTAATTAACCTGGATGGCCCTAACAGTGCCGCAGCTAAAACTCACAACAAAACTGCCTTAGTGGAATTTTGTTGAATCATAGTCTCCTGTTTCTTCAATATCCACATGTCTAGCTATTTCAAGAATGTTTATATCAAACTTTCATTGCTAATACTGGGTTATTTAGGAGAAATAAGTGACAAATACTCTTCTCTGTGTGGGGGAAAAGTATTGCTTTCATTTTAGGGATCTAATTATAACACTGCTTTCTATCTTAGTCTTTATTTAGTTTTCAGTTCTTTTGAGATTAGGTAGTTTTTAACAATGAAACAAGCAGTGCTCCAGTGTCTAATTAAGACTATCTAGTAGGATTAATAAATCATGTCTATTACTGTTCCAGAACTAGAGATGTTAATCTTCACCTTGGTCTTCTAATCTTGAGCTAAGTTTGTGGATCAAGTATTGAAGGGTGTTGAGCAAACAGTTTAATTAAAGCCATTGAGTCTTCAGACGATAGTCTCAAACTGTTGATTCAAGTGGATTTCTTTATATAAATGCTTAGATGTGTCTTTTCAAATGTATGAAGCAATGGTCTGGAATGACCATCAGAGGAAACCACCATCTTGGCCTTCCTTGACAAAGAAAGTAGAAAACATCTTTGCTTTCTGCCTGAATTACCTCTGTTTCTATGACAGATTTTTTGTTTTCTTTTGTCATGCTGGGGAAGAAGCAATGAGACCAGAGCACAGCCACCAAAGAGAACTTTTATCAGTTTTCTGGTAAAGACTTGCAGGAGGTTGTGCCATGCACATTTGCTGGCAATGTTCTCTGAGAGAAGTGCATTCAGTTTCACAAAGACATGGCAGATGGTAAAACCATTCAGTTCCAAATTCTTGCTCAGTTAAAAACATCCTGGAATTTTCTCTTTGGAAATTTTAAAAATGACATGATTCAGTAGCCTACTCCCCAAAAGATTAGTCATGAAGAAATTAAAAGCCAGAGTCATCTCTCAAATCCACAGTTACAGCTTTATAAGATTAAAGAGCTGGCCAGATAATCTCTCAGGTCCTTCCATTTTTGAGATTCACACATTCTTACTTGAGTGGTTTCGTCCATGCTTTGCTCCAGAAAGCCAAGCTGTTATTTTTTGTTTTTGCATCCCTATGCATCACACCTAGTAGGGTGCTCAAGAAATATTTGCTGAAGAAATGAATAAAATGGGGCCTTGAAATGCACTGTAACAGAGCTTCCCTCGTGGCTCAGATGGTAAAGAATCTGCCTGCAATGCAGGAGACCCAGGTTCGATCCCTGGGTTAAGAAGATCCCCTGGAGAAGGGAATGGCAACCCACTCCAGTATTCTTATCTCGAGAATTCCATGGACAGAGGAGCCTGGCAGGCTACAGTCCATGGGGTTGCAAAGAGTCAGACACAACTGAGAGACTAACACTTTCACTTTCGTGCATCACACCTAGTGGGTACTCAAGAAAATTTGTTGAAGAAATGAATGAAGTAGGGCTTTGAAATGTACTGTAATAGCAAGTGCCAGCTGAGTTTATGAGGGGATCAGCAATGGGAAGACTTTCCCCAAGGAATTCATGATATCATTGGGGCAATTAGTTAACATAACCTAAAATTTGATGAGGGTGAAAGAAGAGGGTGAAAAAGCTGGCTTAAAATTCAACATTCAAAAAACTAAGAACATGGCATCCAGTCCCATAACTTCATGGCAAATAGATGGGGAAAAAGTGGAAACAGTAGCAGACTTTATTTTCTCAGGCTCCAAAATCATTGCAGATGGTGATTGTAGCCATAAAATCAAAAGACACTTGCTCCTTGGAAGAAAAGCTGTGACAAACCTAGAGAGGGTATTAAAAAGCAGAGATATCACTTTGATGACAAAAAAGTGTATAGTCAAATCTACGGTTTTTCCAGTAGTCATGTATGAACGTGAGAGTCAGACCATAAAGGAGCCTGAGTGCCGAAGAAATGATGTTTTGAATTGTGGTGCTGAAGAAGACTCTTGAGAGTCCCTTGGACAGCAAAGAGATCAAACCAGTCTATCTTAAAGGAAATCAACCCTGAATATTCATTGGAAGGACTGATGCTGAAAATGAGGTTCTAATAATCTGGCCACCTGATGTGAAGAGCCGATTCATTGGAAAAGACCCTGATGCTGGGAAAGACTGAGTGTAGGAGGAGAAGGGGATGACAGGGGATGAGGTGGTTGGATGCCATCACCAACTCTATGAACATTTGTTTGAGCAAACTCTGGGAGATAGTGAAGGACAGGGAAGCCTGATGTGCTGCAGTCTATGGGGTCACAAAGAGTCAGACATGACTTACTGACCGAACAACAACAACAGACTGAAACTGTGCAAACCCACAGAATTTTTTGTGATCGGTGGCATAACAGAGAATGAGGCAGACTCTACAGAGCATAAGAGCTTAGAGAAGGTCATGCAGTTCTCAGGGATGACTGGATAGCCATTTTAGTTTTGGCAGATGGAAAAATAAAAATCATGATAAAAGTCAATAAATATGTGTATATTTGTTAGATGTCAGGCATCTCATATGTATGTAATCATATTTAATCCTTATGACACCATGAGGTTGATACCATTATCCACATTTTATAGATCAGGCTGGGGGAATGTCAATAACTGGTCCATAGTCACACAGCCAACAAATGGTGGAAGAGGAATTTGAACCCAAGACTGGCTGGCTTTAAAGACCACGATCCTCCACAATCCTCCATATGTATCTAGCTCCCTGGATAAAAAGTCCACTGTGTCATGGGAGAACCAAGGTCTCAGGCAGAGTGCTGTCTTTCTTATCAAGCTCTTTTCTCATTGCGCAGGTGAATATGCACTTGCTGTTCTTTTTGATTACCCACCCATCCCTATAATGCCTGAGTAGATCCTCACACGTGACCTCTCTTGCCCTGTGGGATTTTGTTTTCTTGGATGCTTTCTGTCTGCCCTTCTTTGCTTATCTCATCCCTTGATATTTACATTTGTTGAGGCTAAGCAACCTAACCTGGCTCTACAGATTGGTTTTAACTTCTGGGATGTGACAACATTAGTGCTCATTACATCCAACTTCTTCCAGCCTTCTGGCTCAGCCTTCTCTTCTATCTTCTGAGTCTTGTTATAGGTTTATCTTTCTCCTCTTCTGTTATATATATATAGAATCTGGCTTTCTTCTCATCCTTTACCTGGGTTCTCCATCCTTCAGTGTCTATTCATTGTGACTTAGGGCATGCATGATGATGGCAAGGGGCATGGATAATCCAAGTACAATATGAGCAGAGGTAAGGAAACAGACACAAAGCTTGCCTTGTGTAGGAACCCTGTGTAGGAGGGAATTAGTGGAGAAGGAAAATATGATTTGTACTAAAGAATGGAAGTGAGATTGAATGGAATATATATGAACTGATAGATCTTCTAAAAAGCCTGATGTGGATGTGTATCAGTTCAGTTCAGTTCAGTTCAGTCGCTCAGTCGTGTCCGACTCTTTGCGACCCCAGGCCTCCCTGTCCATTACCAGATGGTAGAATAGGAAATAGAGCAGCAGCACAAAAGACTGAAACAGTTAACTATTTGTTAAAAGCTGTTTATGTAGAAAAACATTTGACCTTGAATAGGACCAACAGAGTGAGGAGTTGAGGACTCCTCCAACAAATACTAGAGTTGAGGACACCAGGCAGGCACTAATGCTGATTTATCCAGACATGAGGTACTGACAGCTTGCCCTGGAGTATAGGTTGTGTGAATGGAGAAAAAGGGGTGAGTAGAACAGGTATTTTGAAGAAAAGGTCATTAGGACTTGGAAAAAGGCTGGATATAATACATGATGTTTTAGGATTGTCTCTAGTTTTCAAAATTCTCATTTTTTGCAGGGAGGAAGGGCGGTGGTGGTCGACAAGAGATGCTCAAGGGAAGGATTTAAAGTCAGTTCTAATATTTCACTAAATATTTATGTCAAATGAAACCTCACAGTGGATAGGAAAGCAACTAGCGACAATCCAATGTTTTTATTGCATTGTCATTTAGTATGAAGTGTTCTTAGATTTTGCTCTTTTACAATTGGAATGATGAAAAGATTTCTCAGAGACATTTAAGACTCTGAAGAAGAAACTTTTATAAAAAAATTTATAATGTAACCTTTCTTGAATGGATACTGAAGATCAGAAAGAACTGAGCTCTTCCTTTCCCCTCCACCCCATGGTGGATATTTTCCGGATAAAATTTCGAATACTCCTGAGTTAGTGTGATAATGGTCCAAGTTACAATATAATGGAATTTCTTTGAATTGACAGTTGAAAGTAAAGATAACCAGAAGTTTCACATTTTTAAACTTTTTTAGAAGGCTCATGTAGTGGGCAGTTAAGGTAGCACTCATGATCCCCGGCCCCTGATGTTCACGCCTTTAGATAATTGCCTCCCCTTGAACATGGGTAAGACCTACGACTTGCATCTAATCCTTAGAATGTGTCAGAGATGATGGGGTATCACTTCTGTGATTTTGTTACGTTATATAAGACTGTCTTGTAGCGAGCTTGCTTTAGATCTCTGTACTTGGCTTTGAAGAAGGAAGTTGCTATGGGCTCTCTGCTGAGAGAAACTGAATGCAATCAACGGCCGCACAAACAAGGAGTCACACACGTGTCTGGCTGACACCTTGGTTGCGGCCTTATGGGACCCCGAGGCGAAGACTAGCTAAGCTGTGCCCAGGCTCCTGACCCAAAGGAATGATGAGATAATACATGTGTGTTGTTTGAAGCTGCTAAAGTTTGTAGGAGTTTTTTACACAGCTTAGAAAACTAATGCAGTCCACTTTATTCCTTGTCTTATTGGCTCTACAAACCCTGTCTTAGTGGTCACCATTCCAGAAGCCTAGGAGTCATTCTGGGCTTCTCCCTGGCCCTTTTGCCCAGAATCTAGCATCTCCTCATTCTGTACATCCCATGATCCTCCCTCCTACCCAGTTCTCCTCCTCCATGCTTTACATCCTCCAGAGCACTAAGATTTAGGCTCCATGACCCATGTCTCTCTGAAGAACCAATGCTGAAAGAACCAGTACTTTATGAAGAACCAGTAAATGTTCTTCAGGGCTGAAGGCTATGGGATGCTCACATGAGCTCCCTTTCAGAAAGAGGGAGGGAGGTGGCAGTACGGCCAAGAGCAGGGGGTAAATAACCAAAAAGACAGAATTGATGGGGTGCTGAGTTGAGGCAGCATGTGCCAGGGCCTCTTCTCAGACCTCAGTTAGTTCCACCATCGCCCAGGACATCAGTGGCCCAGAAATGACCTCACTGTACTGCAAAGGCATTTTAATGGCTTGTTCTGTTTCTCTCATCTCTTCCTCCCTGGACCAGAACTTCACTCTGATTTGGATCTTATTCTCCCTCAAATTTATCCTCTCTTTTGTTCCTAGACTCACTCTTTAAAACCTAAACCCGCCTATCTCACAAGACTGTCCACTGGTGTTCAAGATGAATTCAAACCCCTTGGCACAGCTCCCAGAGCCTTCCATGGTCTGGCTGGCCCTGCTGCCTCTCTGGATGTCTCCTGTGTTCCTACCTCTCACGCAGTGTTTCAGTGATATTGGCAGTTTACAGTAAAGGTTCCAAGGCAAAGTCATGCTATTTTCACCTCTACATTCCAGTTTAAGTTGTTCTCACTGTGAGGAATGCTCTCCTCCATCATTTCTTAAACTGATTTCACCTCATCCTTTTAGATTCTGTGGACATGCTGTAATCCCCCAGGAAGCCTTTTCTCACCTGTTAAGGAGGATCATCCCAGGCCAGAATAGAGGCTTTGTGGGGATCTGGTTGGAAAAGCATCAGAACACCTGCAAATTACTCACTTGGTCCAAGGGGACCTCATGCTTCAGCTATCACCAAATCTTTACCATATTTAAAAGTAACGTTAGAAAGTTCTAAACATGTTATGTGGCTGTCGCACTGATAGTGCAGTCTCTGCATTGCATATGTCTTCCTTTGGCTAAATGCGAGTAGAATATAGAAAATGCTTCTGTACTACAATAGTATTAAAACCAATATCTATGAGGGTAGATGTATGTTTTTACAATTTAATATGGAAATTTTGTTCCCCATGACAATGTTTTTCATGGTCAGTCTTCAGGCGGTTTCTGAGATGACTGGAAAGGTCACAAGATGAGAAAGAATGAAAAGAGATTTTAGTAATTGGACATTTGAATAACTGGAGATGAGAATTATTATATTTTTGATGTCAGAAACATATTCAACATTTGTGGAACATGAAAGGAAATCTACTAGGTTTTAAAAACTGAGAGAAAAAATTCAACAAAATATGTTTAAGTACCAAAACTGGTCCAAGTAATTAGTAAAACAAAGGAAACAACTAACTATTCTTTAAGTTTGTGAATTTATTAGAAATACAGGTGCCACTAGGGGGCTCCCTAATATTCCAAAATTGTTGGAAGACCTGAGTATCACAGCAGGGGTGACAGAATAATGCTCTGTAATTTAAAGTATATTCCTTAGTAACTTAACATTTGCATTTTTGTATAAAGCCTGAAAAAATGGAACTTTATTATTTTAAGATATGCTAGAGTTAAGAATGTATTTATGATAAATAATTTAGAAATGCAAATGTAAATAGGCACCTGAAAAGAGAAAGGCATAATGTGCTTCACTGAACTCAATTTCTTTGGTGTAATAAAAGGGCAAAAAAGAATTTCATTTAGTTTTCTGATTACTTTTCTTTCTGAGTAATACAAAGTGAAAATATTGAAAAAAATTTTTATCACCTGAATTACTCTCTCGTATCAATAGATCATTATTTACTGATATGAAGTAAATATACCTCTGTAGATATAGACATATAGATTTATATGGAATTGGATATTAGATTGCTTAACTCTATGCAACAGAATATACAGAATAAAATTTTAAGTTGTGAATACTGATATATTACCTGTTTAAGAAATCTATGAAAGGCTTGGTCCTGTGTAGATATACTTAAGAGAAAAGGTATCTTTTATTATATATTAGATTATATTTGATTTATTGTTATCAGGCATATAAAATGCCAAAATTATTAAAAAATTTCTCCATGGTAACATTAAATTATATTTATGATACAAAGCATTATTACTAGAAAAGGAAAAAGTAGATATTTAGCATCCTTTATATAGTATATTGCATTCATGTTTGTTTCCACACAGTTTCAGTTATGTTCCAAATATGAAGGATTGCATTACATTATTTCTTATTTGTTTCTATCCTCATCAAATGTTGTAGCATGAATATCTGAAAATTCCACATAGAACTATCCTTGAAGTGTATTTTGTGCTCTGGAAAATATCCTTTCAAGTAATCAGGAGTGTTTTATGGGTTAGTAAGTGTCAGAGATGGAAAAGGGGAGAAAAACTATCCCTATCTTCCTTTCCTTTTTCTTTTTATCATAGTATACATTCTCATTCTTATCTGTTTCCCATTTCAGGCTTTTAATTCTTCACTAAAATTTGAAATACAGATTGTAAACTAACTTCATCTCCAATGAACAAAAAAGAAAAGCAGCAACAAAATTTTGTGGGCTGTCAAATAATTCATTCTTATTTTTAGGTTTATACATGTGCATTTTTTCTATTTCTTTCCTACAAACAAAAGACAAATGCATAACTTCTGTACATCATTTACTTGTCTGCCACTTTTGCTAGTCTAGAAAAAGCAAGACCCGCTGGGAAAGGAAAGGATGGAATTAAATACTAACATATACTTTCTGACTCAGATTTTTACTAAGCAAGTGAAGAGCATACTAAAATATTCAAGGTAGTAGATAAAGTTACTACAATCTTAACCTGGAAGGTTTGGGTTGTGACAATTCTTGCACTAAAATTTTTTCCTTGAAACTTAACAACCACACAAAACTCTACAATTTGATAACTTACGTCAAAAATCAGATCAATTAATTTGTTAAGTGCATACCTTTAGACACATACTTGAAAATTCTGGGTGACTGCTAAATCAGGAAACCTAAGCAAATGTATAATGATTTGTTGTTATTATATTACATATAGATAATAAATTAATATTATCCATGTTTCCAGACTTTATGGCTACTCTCAAATCATTTCATTTCATTGTCTTAAGTATATATATTTGAAAATGATTTTTATATGCCTGAGCAGGAGAGAAATGCCTCTAGGAATTACTTAATGAATGTATATATTAAGCAGCTGAATAAACCATGAGAAGAAAAGAGAAGCATTTTTCATTCTGAGTAATATTTTCTGAGTTGATTTGAGCTTATCCTAGAATAAATAACTGTGTAAATTCATTGGGGGTTGTGTATTTTTTTGATTTCAGGGTGAAAAGTGACTAAGTAATTCAATGTCATAGGTCTGGCTAACTCATCTTTCATTTAAATATATATATATATATTTAATATATATTTGCATTCACACATGCATCTAGGCTTCCCTGATAGCTCAGGTGGTAAAGAATCCACCTGCATTGCGGGAGACCTAGGTTTGATCCCTGGGTTGGAAAGATCCCCTGGAGAAGGAAAAGGCTACACACTCCAGTATTCTGGCTTGGAGAATTCCATGGACTGTATAGTCTATGGGGTTGTGAAAAGTTGGACACGACAGAGCAACTTTCACTTCTACATGCATCGTGTATATTTATGTATATATGTGTATTTATAGATTTTTTTCCTTAAACTGTCATGCATTGCTGATAACACAATGAACTATAATGCATGATCTCTGACTTTATTAAACTTACTATCCTGTTGGAGATAATTAATCAACATGTATCCTAAGATAAATAACAATACAAGCCAACAATACAAGCAATGGCAGTTGGCAGAACAGTCAAGAGCTGTGTATTTTTTTGATTTCAGGGTGAAAAGTGACTAAGTAATTCAATGCCTAGAACCATCATAGGCAAACATCTCTGGGTCTGCACTGGTTTCCCAGGCTGCAAGAAGGGTTGCTCTTGTAACCTCCTCAGGGAAACTCTGGAGGATCAGCCATAAGCTTAGTTTGTTAGTCAAACTACAGCTCCAGCAAGTCATACCTGTTTTGAGAGCTATAGATCAGCTTTTGCTATACATTCCTAAATTTTAATGCACAATAGAATTATCTCATCATAATTATTTCCATTTCCTTAAGGTATATTTCAGATCATTGTTTTCTTATTTAATCTCAAGGGCAAAATAAAAATAAAAATAAAAATCTAGACTATCTCAAAGGTCATTGAGTAATCAACAAAAAGCTAATCAACTTGAAATGTGGAGTTTTTATTATGTGCCTGTGCCTGACGCCAACGAATCAAGCTAAGTGGATTTAGCTCTCTAAACTACCATGGAGGGAATGACCCTTTCCCTTATCAATTTATTAGGGATTTCTCTAATCCCAATAGTTGATTCCAAATAACCCACATATATTGGCAGGTGGCGACCTCTCTCCTTTTCCATAGTAATTTTCCATTCTAATTGTCCAATATTAAAGTCCATCCCTTGTTCCAGCTGAATTGTGAAGTGCAGCCTTACTTAGGCAGCTGAAAACCCCACAGATTTGACCCAAAGCTTAATGATTGCTATGACTGTTGGCCTTTTCTTAAATTGTTCATCAATATTTACAAGCACTCTGGCCTATGAATCAAGCACAACTCAGAAACTTACTTCTAAGATGGGAAAATGTGGCTAGTCTCCTACAGACTGAAGAAGAAAGGCCCCAACTTTGTGGTTTATATTCTAATATATTTCACCTTCTATCTTATGTTATGGTTATCTTTGAATAGGATTTTCTAAAAATAAACATCTTTCTGAAATAATTTTTCCCGGAACACATGTGCTGGAAATTTCTAGCCTGTTTGTATGTGTGTCTCGTGACCCATATACAGCAGGCCAGTTGGTAGGTAGGTGGCATGGATCTACTTCTTTCCACGTACAAATCCCTCTTAAACTTAATATTCTTTTTCATTTTATTCCTGGGTCTAGAGACTCTGGGCCATTTTTTTTTTCCCAGCAGAGATTGCAGATGATGGACTAGCATCCTACCACACCTCAGTTAAAGAGGAAAATTTGATGTCTGGACATGTGTAGTCTTGTGGAAAGGAACCTTATTTCACTATAGACAAGAGCAGTAGTATGGCTAGCAGTATTTCCCCAGAGATGGTCTGACTTAAAAAAAAATCAATATCAACTCTTGACACATTTTCATTTACATCAACGCATGGCTTTCAGTCAGGGCACAAATCAATAGGCAGCTTTTAACACTGCCCAACTCTTTATTCCTATCAGGCTCAGGCAGGCCATTTGCTGTTAACGTACCATGTTTCTTGGGGAGGAAGTTTAACTGTTTTTCCTGTGACTAATCACAACAGCCTAAACTGCAGCATTAATCACATGACACTTCTTCATCACCGCTTACGGCCAATTGACTTTTTACTTAGTGAAAGCATTTGAAGAAGGCGACAGTTGTTCTAAGGGGGTCAAGAGTCAATGGGAAAAAGAAATATTTAGTTTCAAAACATATACAGTGTATGATTCTAAAGTTGACATCATGCCAGTCAGTCATTACAGGCCTTATCACTTTGTAGGTAAGGTCTCCAGACAAGATGGAGAGTAAGATTTGTTTAAATTTAAAGTGCTAGCTAAGAGTCATAGCATTTGGACTGAAACAGTTAACTGTGCCTTTCTATAAACAAAATCATATTCATGGTTACTAGCAACTGGCAAAAAGTGTTTTCTCTAAATTTTGAAAGTGAATTCTTTTTCTTTCTTTTCTTTAAGCTGTCATGAAAATTCAGTAAGGTCTGGTGCCATGTGAGACTGGCAACCTCTGCAGCATTTTGTAGTCTCAATTAAGTGTAATAGTTACTTCCTTTACTGCAGTTATTCAGACTTCTAAATAATGATCAAATTCTTATATTATTTAGAAACCACAAAGAGGTTACTAAGCTGAATAAACAGATTTACAAAAGTTGACAACTTAACTTATCTAGGGCAATTCCAAAGCACAAAAGTAACATTTTTAAAATACATGGAAAGCTAACCTCCTATATTATATTGCATTACATTTTATCTTATCCACAAACAGCAAGATTATCTTTTAAGAGCAGTGCCCCCTGGGACACTAGTTTCCTCAGTTACTCCCTAAGAAAAAGATTATGTGGTAAAATCAACTTGAAGAACGATGCACATGGAGTCCCCATTTTGGTGATTTTCAGTGTCTCTGGGTGTATCAAAGGCTACAAAAATAACATCAGTAAAAAAAGACTATGTATTTACTGTAGCATCTCCTCCTCTGTCTACTAATTCTGGTGTATGTCATTGAACTTCTGACTTAGGAATAGTTGCATATGGTCCATTTGACCTTAGGACTTTGGCATTCCGGAACATAGACTGCTTCTAGAATCTCTACTTTCAGTGCTGAAATGGGATCAAATCGGTAGGTCTGGAGGCTCCTGTTGCTGTTCATCTTCCCATCAGCAACCCTCAGAGCAAGAGAAGTGGTATTCCAGACGTTTTGGACATGACCATGACAGGTCCCATCTGCCTTAGGTGCCTAGGAAGAATCTTGCAGTGATGGAGGAGGGCGCAGACCTGGGAAACTTGAAAAGTGGTAATAAACCTTGATGGCAGTAATTATACCCTAGGAAGCAAGAGTGAGGCACTCTGGTCTGAAGGGATTTACATGGTCTTTGTTTCTCCTTTTAGAATGCTCAATTTATTGGATCGAATGCTTGTGCCAAAAAGTCACACAATATAGCCTTGTTTCAAACTCTATCATTAAAATTACATCATAATGTCAACATGTCAAGCTACAGCTATGACTGTATAAGAAATTTAAAATCTGGCTTCACAAGCATGCATTTCAGAAAAGCCCCCCTTTCTAAAGTGCAGCATGTGCCAGTGTGTATTTGCCCTGGTAAGCAGAAGTTGGTGGACCAAGACAGGTTTTTAAAGCCTCAAATGCACATTTCTCTTGGGACTCCATAGTTCCAGATGACTTTAGTTATTGTAAAGGCATTTCATAATAAAATTCCAAGTCATCTAAAGTTAAAAAGCAGCAGTGCACGTTTTGGGAGAAGAGTAATTATATCTGAAAAAGGATAAAATAATTTCCAAAACCTTTGATGTCTTCCATTTCTGACTCTGTTCCGTTTCAAACTCTTGCCTGAATTTTAAGGCACTCTTCTTTAGCAATATTTACTGAAGCATGATATAGAGAACTTTAAAGAATTTTAATAAGTATACATTTAATATGTATTGCAATTATATAAGAATCACTTCAGCCTCTGATTTTATGAATATTACTTTTACGATGAGATTTCAGTATGCACAAAAGAAAAAAATGTGAGCTAATTTATTGAAAAAATATTAAGTAAATAATAGTATAGGTGGTAGGATATGGGAAAACTTATGGAAACTGACTACAAACGGTTGAACTTTGAGAACCACAGCTCTTAAGAGTTCAGCTGACTTTGGAAAACCGTCGGCAATTCCTCACTTGTTGATTGACTATATTGGTAACATCTTATCTAGTGCTCTAACTTTCAAAGCACTCCTACATATTGTGTCTCATTTGATACTTAAAATGATCCTGAGATCCAAAAGGGAAAAGTATTGGCTTTCATTTTGAACGTGTTTAAACCACAGGGGTTTTTATAAGCTATAAAAATCCTATGACACGCAAGTGACAGAGCTTGGAATTGAACTCATTTCCTCTGCTACCTACATTGTGTGGTGTAGATAAAAATACCAAAAGCCAGGGGACTATGTGCATTCAGATTTCCCCAAAGACCCTGCACACCTGTTGACTAATTATACGTTAAAGTTGTATTTCCAGAGAGACAAATCCACAGTTATCGTCTCGTTTTCTAAGAATCAGTATGTGTTTACATCAGTGGTGCTTTGCACCCCTGGTCAGGTCCCCAGCAGCCATCTTGCTCTTTGTATTTTTTTCAAATCTATTCAGTTTCAAGGTTTTCAGGACCAGCCCTAGTTGCCTAGACTCTCTTGGACCTTGCAGAATCCTACACTTAACCTCATCTCAAAAACTACTTTCGGCACCACGTGTGCAGAGCTGATTTTATTCTGGCACTTCACTAGGTTTTGTCCAGCTATCTGTTAGGCATGAAATATGCAGGTGCTGGTCTTGAAAAGTTAATGCAGCTTCCTGAAGGCTGATCTGATTTTTTTTTTTAACTTCTCCTAGGAAAGTTTTAAATAACTAGCATATGGGACAAAACACAGGAAAAGAAGAATACCTTTTGGTCCAGGTTACCCAAGGACTAAGTGCATGTCACAGGACTCCTTCTGGTGGCTTGAATACCATGCTCCTCAATTCATGCTTAATTAAAACTTCAGTTTTGGACACCCTTTATCCATTCACTTAAAACCTGGACAGATTTTGGAGCAAGCACTTGTGCTCAGGAATACCTCTTATCTTTGCATTTCCTAAGAGCACTGTCAAAGCTCTGTGGAAAAAGGAAAAAAAAAAGATTGTGATGATGACCTGGTGAATTTTTTTTGTGGCCTCAGTGAAGAATAAACCACTCTCATAGCTCATTATGTGGCTCATTATGTTGAGGCCAGTGATTCTGATTTTTAAGTCAACAAAATAATTACGAATGAAAACTTTTACTTAGCAAAGGGGAAAATACATTAGGAAATAGAAAGCAGACCCCCGAATATCAATGGATAGCTTTAGGAGAGTTGACAAAGCCACAAAATTTCTCAAATGTCCTCTTAAATTTTAAGCCAAATAAATTTTAGTAAACTTTTAACTAAAGCTTGTCTTAGATAGTACCCTACTTTAGGTTAGTTACCACATAGTAGAGTTGTACTGTTTGGTACTGTAAAGTATGACTTTTAACCTCCTTGAGGGATTCATAATTAGTCCATTTGTTCTGTTGTATACAAAAGGCAGCATCATTTTCCTATGTGATCTGAACAAAATTTATATGTGCTGTATCTTTGCTATTATGATATAATATTGCTTATATTTTTTATTCATTCAATCAGGAAATGGAACCACAATAACATAATACCCCTGTGGAGAAATATTACTGTCAGTTTAGAAAGAATTTTCAAGAATTAAATTTGGTGAAGAGTGTGGACCCATTGGTTTGATCATTATTGTTCTGGTTTTGCTTAGGATGAACTCTATATATAATCACTAGCTATAATCACTATATATATATTTATATATATATAATATATATAATATATATTTATATAATATATATATATATAATATATATATATAATATATAATTTATATAATATAATCACTAGCTGATCAGCTTTGACACGAACAGCTCAGGCAGTTTGCTATGTCAACAAATGTTTCCACACAATATAGCACACATCTCTTTCATTATCGGGACACATTCCATGCAAAACAAGTAGCATATTTTGATGAAATATTCCTTTTTGTCACACAAAACTATATTAGTGAGGTCAAATTAACAGTGCATGGAAGATACAGTTTCACGAAATAGGTTGCACACATGTTCTTTTACAATGGACTTGAGTCCTTCTGACATTAGCAAAATTTACATTGATTAACCAGTAAGCTGTAATGTTGCTTTCGATCCAAACAGAATGAATCAATTTTACTTAACACTAAATTTTCTTGACTTTGGGGTGTTTAGGGTAAGTAGATATTACATTGCTTGTGGGAAAACACTACACTTGTAATTAAGCTAAGGAGATAATTTCAAGAAAAGATGAAAATAGGGCAAAGTTTTAAGGATAATGGGATTCCCAGAAATGCAAGAACTCTCCCTACTTGAATGAAACAAATTACATTATCATTCATCATATGACTAATCTAAGAGTAGCCATCTCTCTGTTAAAATAGACCTATCGAATAAAATGATAAAATACCATCATTTAGTAGAGGGATAACAAATTAAGAACTACTATTAAGAACTCTGTATTGAGCTAGCATTCCTTAAATTCTCTTTCAACTGAATAAACAACAAAACCAAAAAGACTTAAATACATGTACTCCTTGCCACTCATTATATGTTGTATTTGTATTTTCTATAAATAATAGTACAGAGTAAAACTAATATATTAGATAGATATCCATACTTTTTAACATATCATCCAGAACTCCCTCTTGTATGCAGTACATAGAAGTGATGTCCTGGGATTTCCCTGGTGGTCCAGTGGTTAAGGCTTCGTGCACTCATCGCAGGGGGAGCAGGTTGGATCCCTGGTCAGGAACTAGGATCTTGCCTGCCACATGGCATGCCCCTCCTCCAATGAACAAATAAATAAATAATATTAAAAATGATGTCCTGATGTGTGATGGCTACAGATAAAATGACTGCCCAGAAGTGGTGTCCAATTAATACAGGAGAATATTCAGGATGGAGTTAAAATTTCTCTTTTGACAAAAATTCCTTGCTAGTTAGACTTGCAGTTTAGCCTGAATACAACTGAAGCTTATAGAAGAATTCAGTTGTTCATGGTAATTACGAAGTGTCAAATACAATGTAAAAATTGTAAATCAAGATAAGGTTCTGAGAAACTATACAATCATTTATTTCTAGAAAATAATGAGGAAAAACTACTTAACATTATTTTTGTTGGAGAAAATTTACCAAGTAAGATGTAAGTTCTATAAAGTTGTTATGCGTTTTACCAAATCTTAGTCTCTGTTAGTCGTGTTAAAATAAGAAGACCAGCAGATGGCATATTAAAAATAATTCCATTAAACACATCCTAGAAATTGCACAAAAAGACTTGTGTTAGAAATTATATTGAGAGGTAATGAGAAGCAAACATAGGTTATAATCTTCCCTAATGCTCAAATTACTGACTAAAGCTGAGTAATGAATTAAGAAGGAAATGTTATATTTTCCCAGTTTTTTTTTTCTTCCCATGAATTTCAATTCCTGCCTTTTTGAGAAGAAAAATGGAAAAACATTTAAAAAATGCATCACAACCAAATGAGGTTTATCCCAAGAATTATAGATTGGCTTAACATTTGAAAATCAAATAATATAACTACATATTAATCGACTAAAAAAGAAAACACATATGATTACCTCAGTAGATGTTATAAAGGCATTTGAAAAACTCCAATGTCTGTTTCTGATGAAAACTCTCAGCAAACAAGGAATTGAAGGGAATTTTCTCAACCTGATAAAGTTTGTCTATGAACAACCTTCAGCTAACATTATACTTTACGCTGAAATATTTAATGCTTTCTCCTTACCCCCAAATCAAGAACGAGACAAGGACGTCTGTCCTCACCATTTCTACTCATCACTGTACAGGAGGCTGGCCATTCCAACTAGGCAAGAAAAGAAGAGACAGACTGAAAAGGTAGAGGTACAGCTGTCTTTTCTTATGGATGACACTATTATCTGCAGAGGAAGACTGATGGAATTTATAAAAAAGGCCACTAGAATAAGTGAATTTAGGTTGCAGAACACAAGTTCAGCTTAAAAAAATCTATTGTAATTCTTTATACCAGCAATGATCAATAAAAAATTCAATGCCATTATAATACCAATCTCATGGAGTATTTAGAAAATAAACTTGACAAAAGATATGCAAACCTGTGCACCAAAATTATAATGCTGAAGAAAATTAAAGAGGACTCAATAACAAATGGGGAGGTATACCTTGTTCACAGTGGAAAACCCAATACTGTGAAGCTTCCAATTCTCCTTAAATTGATTTATGAATTCAACCTAATCCCAATAAAAATCTCAATATGCTTCTTTTTGGGTAGAAATTTCCAAGGGAATTCTAAAATTCATACCCAAACCCACAATGCTTACAGTAACCAAAGCAAATGTGAAAAATAAGAACCAAGTTGGAGGACTAATATTACCTGATTTCAAGGCTCATCCTAGGTAGGGCTATGTTAATTCAGTGTGGCACTGGTATACAGATGGGCAAATAGAGCAATAGAACAGAAGAGTCCAGAAATAAACCCACATGTATATGGACAATCGCTTTTTGACAAAGGTACAAAGCAATTTACTGGACAAAATAATCATTTTTTCAGTAAGTAAAAAAAAATCATTTTTAAGCTGGAACAACTGGATATCTATATTCAAAAAAGAACTTGGCTCCATATCTCTTGCACCATATACAAACATTAACTTAAAATGGATCTCAGACCTAATGTACAATCTAAAATTACAAAATTTACAGAAGAAAACATATGACAAAATCTTTGGGTTCCTACAGAGTTCTAGAAAATGAATTCTAATCTATAGCGACAGAAAGCAGGTCAGCATTTGCCTGGGTTGAGGGAAGAGTAGCGAAATGGAGTGGTTAGGAGGGTAACAGACATATAGATATATAGGAAGGTATAGATAGAAAGTGAGATAGACTGATACTCAGTCTGGGTCTAATCAAGAGAAGGAAAGGACACAGTAATTCAAACAGAGAAAGTTTAATGCACAGAATTATTAATTATACCAGGAGATTGGAGTAACCAAGTGTTGGCCAGTAAAAGGTTAACAAGGACTCTATAGCAATAGCAACGTAGAAATAGCTATCTATATCCGCTTCTCTACCTCTTGGCTAAGATCAAGTGTGTATCACTCCAAATGCTGAGATACAGCATCTGAGTAAAGGCCCACTGCCACCTCCCCTCCTCCAGGTTGAGACATGGACCTTCTTAGGAAAGGTGCAGCTTTGGCTCACTGGATAACAAAGCAAGTGGCTGTAGTGCAGTGCTGGTGCAACTTGCCAGAGATCCATCGTGTACAGTGCCAGGGGAATCTCTTCCCCAGAAATGTCTCACTGCAGGACTCAGCTATGAAAGTGCCTGAGGGAGCGCTGGAGGAAGCTTCTGGCCACGGGGGCTGCTAGGCACTGTGGAAGCCTGGCCTTGCATGTGCTGTGGAAGCCTGCCCACAGCATGCAACAGAACCCAGAAGCAAACCCTTTTCCTCCTGTGACACTTCTCCAGCGTCCTCTACTGACATGTTCATTTTCATCTAGCAGGCAATGCATTTGCAGCTGAGAGGTAACTGGCACAAAGGGATTACAAAGACCCATGAGGATATATATATTTTTTGGGGGGTGGGGAGGGGCAGTGCACGCTGGGCATATTCACTTTCTTGACTGTGATGTTGTTGTTTTAGTAGCTAAGTCCTGTCTGACTCTTTGGTGACCCCATAGACTGCATCTCATCAGGCTCCTCTGTCCATGGGATTTCCCAGGCAAGAATACTGGAGTGGGTTGCCATTCCCTTCTTCAGGGGATCTTCCCGACCCAGGGGTCAAACCTGGGTCTCCTGCATTGGTAGGGGGATTCTTTACTGCTGAGCTACCAGGGAAGCCCCTTCACAGGTATAGACATACAATGAAGCATCTGATTTTACACTTAAAATATGTGCAGTTTCAGTTCAGTTCAGTCGCTCAGTCATGTTTGACTCTTTGTGACCCCATGAATTGTAGCACGCCAGGCCTCCCTGTCCATCACCAACTCCTGGAGTTCACTCAAATTCGTCCATCGAGTCGGTGATGCCATCAAGCCATCTCATCCTCTGTCATCCCCTTCTCCTCCTGCCCCCAATCCCTCCCAGCATCAGGGTCTTTTCCAATGAGTCAACTCTTTGCATGAAGTGGCCAAAGTATTGGAGTTTCAGCTTTAGCATCAGTCCTTCCAATGAATATCCAGGACTGATCTCCTTTAGAATGGACTGGTTGGATCTCCTTGCAGTCCAAGGGACTCTCAAGAGTCTTCGCTAACACCACAGTTCAAAAGCATCAATTCTTCGGCACTCAGCTTTCTTCACAGTCCAACTCTCACATCCATACATGACCACAGGAAAAACCATAGCCTTGACTAGATGAACCTTTGTTGGCAAAGTAATGTCTCTGCTTTTGAATATGCTATCTAGGTTGGTCATAACTTTTCTTCCAAGGAGTAAGCATCTTTTAATTTCATGGCTGCAATCACCATCTGCGGTCATTTTGGAGCCCAGAAAAGTAAAGTCTGACACTATTTCCACTGTTTCCCCATATATTTCCCATGAAGTGATGGGACCAGATGCCACAATCTTAGTTTTCTGAATGTTGAGCTTTAAGCTAGCTTTTCCACTCTCCTCTTTCACTTTCATCAAGAGGCTTTTTAGTTCCTCTTCACTTTCTGCCATAAGGGTGGTGTCATCTGCATATCTGAGGTTATTGATATTTCTCCCGGCAATCTTGATTCCAGCTTGTGCTTCTTCCAGCCCAGTGTTTCTCATGATGTACTCTGCATAGAAGTTAAATAAGCAGGGTGACAATATACAGCCTTGACATAGTCCTTTTCGTATTTGGAACCAGTCTGTTGTTCCATGTCCAGTTCTAACTGTTGCTTCCTGACCTGTATACAGGTTTCTTAAGAGGCAGGTCAGGTGGTCAGGTGTTCCCATCTCTTTCAGAATTTTCCACAGTTTATTGTGATCTACACAGTCAAAGGCTTTGGCGTAGTCAATAAAGCAGAAATAGATGTTTTTCTGGAACAAGTGCAGTTTATTATATGTCAGTTATACTTCATTAAAGGTACTAATCATGTATACAGTATTCCTCTACTTGTCTCCTAAGTGAACTGATCCTTTTATCTATTAGATGTTTAAGTGGAAGATGTTAGTCTATCTGTATGAATATGTTACTTTTTCATACCAAGAGATGAAATTGCTGATCATTAAGGGTTCCTTGTTTTACTCAGAGTGGAATCTTCTAGAGGCTCTACCTATAGATCCACTCTGACTCCTGTTCAGGAGCCAGTTTTGACAGGGGAAGCTCACCTCCACCTGCCTATCTAGGGGAACCAGGGATTAAATGTATGTGTGTATGTTAGTTGCTCAGTTGTGTTCGATTCTTTGCGACCCCATGGATTGAAGCCCACCAGGCTCCTCTGTCCATGGAATTCTCCAGGCAAGAATACTGGAATGGGTAGCCATTCCCTTCTCCAGGGGATCTTTCCGACCCAGGGATCAAACCCGGGTCTCCCACATTGCAAGGCAGATTTTTTACCATCTGAGCCACAAGGGAAGCCCAGGGATTAAATAGACTTCCCTGAAAAAATCCAGGGCCAGCCTTAATTCAAACTTGGTTCAAATGGGCATCAACTCTCCCACTGTGGTATACCTCTCTTCCCCTCCCTTGTTATCCAGGTCTTGATTCCTGGTTTTACTGGATATCTCTGGACCTTGTAGCTCCCTTCTCTCTTAGGAAAGCATCCATGGCTGCTGCTGATTCAGTGATTTTGATAATACATTCATTGGGTTAGAGCCGCGTGTGCTGCCTTTGCAGTCTCAGACGGTACTGACTGCCCTTCCTCTCACGCCCAGTCTCTTGTATGTTAATGAGCATCTGGCATTAACTTAAGTGTATTTAGTGACTACTGTGTACAGGTTTCTGTGAGTTATTAAGGCTACAACAGTGAACAATACATAGTCAGTATTCTAAGCCCTCATGATGTTTACATTTTAGTAGGAATTATAGAAAGCATAAGCAAAAATTTCTCTCAACATGCCACGTCTTTCATCAAGCCAGAATTATTATCAGCTTCTTGAGGGCAGGGACTTGGAAACAGTGGGCGATAGTGATACTGTTTACATGTCTGCTGCTGCCGCTGCTAAGTTGCTTCAGTCCTGTCCCAGTCTGTGTACCCAGACACATATAGAGCATTTACACTGTTACATAGTGGCCTATTGCTAGATAAGTGCTTATTGGAGAGCTGGGCCGTTTTCCCACTACTTTACTATGTCTAAAAGTAAATACAATTGTTTACGAAACCTGAAACTGTGGCCTAGAGTCCATACACTGTTGTTCCCCTGGCCTGTCACCAGACATCGCTAAGTGAATCTCAAGCTGGCGGGTGGAGTGGCTGAGACAGGTGGGAATTGAGGCACGTACCATTTATTCACTGAATCAGTAAACACGCTTTTGAGTCTGACTCTGTGCCCAGGGCCAGGATGGTTTTGTAGGATTTAATTTGTCCTTACGGACGTTAAATTGTAAAACGTTAAGACTAGTCAACAGAGACGATTTGGCTTGGGAACAGTGGTACTAACCCCAGGCCAAAGGGAAGCCAGAAATGAGCAGTGTGGGGGTCTTGGGGTCAAACAGATCTCTATGGAAAAAGCTGGGCTTCACAGGATGTTCAGAAAATTGAAAAGCTGCAGGAAGCAGGAAGGGTGCATATGAGAGAATGAAAAAAAGGGCATGTGGTAAGATGAGCTGTGAGCCTATTAGAAGTGTCATGAAAATAATCACATTTTTTTTTAAAACTGAAACTTGTATTTGTATATTCCTTAATGTACTTGTATCTGTGATTTTAGTAATGTATTTAAAAGGTGCATGATGTTTACTAGTTTCTAACTAGTTAAACAGTAAAAAACTTGTTTCTAAACTCTCTCCAAAGGCACAAGGCAAGTCTTTATTTTCTAATAATATGATTACAGTAATTACATTTAATTAATTATTGACCTCAGAGCACATAATGTATCCTTCTATTTATTCTCTAATTTTATCCAGTAGATTTCTCATCCAACTCATATTCACCCTCCAATTACAGAGAACTTGCAGACCTGGCCTCTCGTTTTCACTGAGCTTTCATTTTATAATGTTTTGGAAAAAAATTATATGCATAGACCTGGAAGAAAACAATGATAGTTTAATAATGCGACATGGAAGCTGTGCACTCCTCAGACAATTTTGTATTGATTTCAATAGAGCAGAACTAATTCAATACTTTCTGGGCATAGTACACTAGAGAGAATCTTTCAATGAACACTGCAATGAAATGACCCATATTTGTATTGCAAAATAAAGCATGAAACAGTTTTAAGTTCAAAATAGAAATATCCTTAGCAAATTAGGTACAAAATGTTCCCTAGGTACCATAGAAGACATCCCAAATAACACTGCCAACTTTAGTGGGAGCAGTTACATATAATTTTCTAAGTCATTTACTAGCCCCTGAATACACTGGATATCCTCCCCACACAGAACATATGTCTCCTGGGTCCTGATTCCCTTGGTGATAGAAATCCATGTCCATGCTCCCAGCTCAGACTGAAGGAAGGCCTTCCTCCAGACAGGTCCAGGGGCCAGGAACAGAATGGCAAACTTTTCAAAATGGATACACTGCACTCATTCTTAAAAAAAAAAAAAAAAAAAAAATACCCTGGAACCATACTATCTCCGTGAGGTCAGCAGTAGGTATCTGACTTACTTTGGAGGAAAATGACTTGTTATTAGTTTATTTGTGTTCTTCAGTTTCAAAACTCTTAAATCTTGCCATTTCCAATAACCCCAAGCCTCTGAAACCCCATTTAAAAAATCTCCTGACCTCTAACCATTACCTCCTATTCTTCCAGCTTACTGATTCTAGTCTTCTTACTCCAGAAACTTCCTGAACTTACTGGGATCCATCATTACCAGAAATTACAATTTTGAGTCCTTCTAACCATCCTTCTCACACTCTCACTCTATACTTACAGTTTGGATTCTATGGGTCAGCTGTATAACTATTCCTTGAAAACACTCAAGTTTCTCACCACCTCCCTTTTATTCATTATACTTCACCTGTCAAAACTCCAACCATGGAGTATGTGATAGACTGAATTGTGTTCCCCTCATACAAATTCATGCTTTGAAGTTCCAACCCCAATGTGACTATATTGGAGACAGTGCCTATAAGGAGGTAATTAAGGATAAATGTAGTCATAAGGGTGGGGCCCTGAACCCACAGATCAGTGTTTTTAAAAGAAACATCAAAGCTCCTTACCTGCTACCCCTCTCTGTTGCTCTCTTTTTCTCTCAATCTTCCACATGAAAACACAGTGAGAAGGCAGCTATTTGTAAGTCAGGAAGAATGTTCTCACCTGAAACTGACCATGCTGGCACCCTGATCTCAGACTTTCAGCTTCCAGCACTGTGAGAAGTAAATTTCTGTTGTTTAAGCCATTTAGTCTATGGTTCTTTATAATGGCAGCCTAAACAGACTGATATAGTGTTAGGCAGAATAATGGCTCCTCAGAGATGTCTACAACCTAATCCCTGAAGGTGTGAATTTGTTAGAGTGTATGGCCAAGTTGTAGATGGAATGAATGCTGCTAATAGTGGAACTTGAGATGGAGGCTCATCCTGCGTTATCTGGGTGGGCACACCGAGCAAAGAGGGAGAAGCGGAGAGTTGGGAGCATGAGAAACTGACAAGCTGGATGCTGACTTTAAAGATGGAAGGGAGCAGTGAGCCAAGAAGTGCACTCTAGAAGCTGGAAAAGGCAAAGAAAACGGATTCTCCCCTGGAGTCTCCAGAAGGCATGAAGTCTTTTGGACATCTCAAATTTAGCCAAATGAGACCCATTTTTGACCCATTTTGATCCATTTTTGTACCTCAAGCAAAATAAGACAATAACTGTTTTTTGTGGTATGTTGGAGCAGCAATAGCAAACTAATACCCGCAATTAAACGCAATGATCTACATACTGCTGGCCAGCACCCACAGAGCTGATCACTGGAATAATTACACAACCTTGCTAACTGGCCTCCCTTCAAATATGATGGCATATCACATTGACCTCTTGATATTTCCAATCAATCTTAGCACAATCTCTTTTTTACAAATTCACTTTCTCCCTTTCCAAGGTGATTATTTCTTACCTTTGCTTTCCTCAGATCTCTGACACCACCTTTCCTCAATTTACTCTCAGCTAGTGCTTATTTTTTCATAGAAAACTGATTACAGTTAGGGTAATACAGCATCTTCCCACCATTTCTCTAATCTGCTTTCATTGCTATTGCAACTCAGTGCATATGCATCCTGCCTTCCACATGTACTGGATGAACTGTCTGTGAGCCAATCAAAAGCTAATCTCTCCTACTGAGCCCTAGATCCCGTCCCTCTTAATTTTTCAGGGACCACCTTAATGGCAAGAGCATTAACTCAGCTCGCGGAAAACATGTAGAAGTCTTTTTTTTTTTTTTCCATGTAGAAGTCTTAATTGCACTTTTTTCACTCACATGCCACTTCCAAATGTACAAGTAATTTTTGTATGTCCTGAGTCCAGTGACTTCTCTCATTTCTACTGTTAAGGCTCAGTCCAGTTTCCCCTTCATCACTCACCTGGATGTAGGCTATAACATCCCTGTCTTCACTTTCTACTACTTACAGACTTAGGGATTGTTTTCTAAAGTGAAGCTTAGATTTAACTACTTCCTGACTTACCATCTTCAAAAATCTCTCCACTTCAAAAGTAAAAATTCCAGGCTTTACTATAGGGTATAAAAATGTATATCATTGGACATGTCTACTTTTCCATCTCACTTTCTACAACTCCTCTTTCTGTTTACTTTAGTCATGCTGACCTTCTTCTCCTCTCTTTTGTCTTCTGTTTCACAAATGAAAAGATCTGTTCCTACTTCAGGGCCTTTGCTTTTGCTTGAATTGATCTTCCTCCACGTCACTGACTGGATAACTGTCTTCTCCTTATTGATGTCTCAATTCAGATGTCACCTCTTTTAATATGGCTTCAATGGCCCTATCCAATCAAACCTAAGGTTGTTATGTTACATTGCTGGTTAAAAGAAAAAAAAAAACTTTCTTCATAGCATGTATCAGTACCTAAACATATTCATTCCATTATTCACTTATTGTCTGCATGGCTCCATCAGAATACACGCAAGGCATATACTCTTTCAGTGAAGTTTTATGACTAATTCTTACATACTAAATTCCACTACTGAGTCAACTTGGTGGAAGGAAGATTTGGGCAAGCCAAAGTCTTTTTCATGTGATCATTTACTCGTCCTTGAAAGTAGTATGAAAATAGCATTCCTGTGACTTGCGATAGTTCTGGCCAAAGTTGGCATCATTAGAAAACAGTCCAGGCAGTGGCAGCACCCACCTTTATCCTGTTGATTCTGGGACAGGACTGATGACAATAACATGTATTTCAAATGAACAACTTATACCTGTAGGCATCTGTATTTTAATTTTTATTCTATCACTGCAGTGATGAACGGTTTGGGGCTGTCTCTGCATTTTTTGCTTATGCATTGGTTTGATTTCTCAGATTGGAATGGAATAATCATGATGCTAGAAACAATGTATAGTTCTTTAAATCACTACAGTACCAAGGACATAGCAGGTTCTCTATGAATAGTTTGACTCATTGATGGATTTTCAGTGGAGTTAGGAATGTTACTTACCTTCCTGGGACTTTCCTTTCCTCCATGCCTAACAACAATGTCCACATTCTACCTTATCCATCATGCTGTTATGTTAGCTATGAGCAGAGGAATAATCATTCCCCTTTCTGATTTACAAAATAGAATGTTACTGAAGTTTCTTCAATGGTGATGGCATAAACTCTTAAGAGCTTTTCAGTAGAGGCTTAGCTGTGGAAGATCCAGTGAGACCATTCAAAAGCTTAACTGCTGACGATGCAATGAAACTCCATAATAAATTGATCTCCTATATCATGGGCTGCACAAACAGGAATGTTGTAAACTTTCAATGTATCACTTGGCATTATATTAAGGTACACATTTTCTCACTTAGAAGATTGCTTTTTGAAAATCTGATTGTGTGAGGGTAATAAGTCTGTTTTGTTGTGATACATGTGTTTTTCTGACTGGTACAATATCCATGCTTTGATTTCTGTTTTTCTTGACTGAATCAATCATAGTATAATATATAAATGAAGTGGTTAACATTAAGGGGGTGGCAAAAACTTTAGGGAGGAAGCTAAAGTTAAAACTATAAGAGACAGTCCTTTTTGTTTCTGGTTTAAAACAATAAAAGTATTCCGTGTATACAGAAAAAAATTCTATTAATTAGTTCTTTTGTTGTAATTTAGCTCTGCCCTAGGAAAATATACTCTTTTTTGTGTTAAAAGATTATGTGAAAACAAAGATCATTCATTTATTCAGCCAATCATCTTTGCTATTACCTTGTAAGCTTTATAAATGTGAGGACGGGGTCCGTACGGTTCCATCTGTTGCTCCAGTTAGTCATAGCGCCTGTCTGAAAGTCAAATGCATAATTGCTGTGTCTAATGTAAAGTCTCGTAATTACCCATTGACAGGCTTTCCTGATGACTCAGACAGTAAAGAATCCACCTGCAATGTGAGAAACCTGGGTTCGAGCCCTTGGTTGCGAAGATCCTCTGGAAAAGAGAATGGCAACCCACTCCAGTATTCTTGCTGTAGAATCCCATGAACAGAGGAGCCTGGTGGGTTATAGCCCACGGGGTCACAAAGAGTCGAATACGACTGAGCAACAAACACTTTCACTAACTTGTTAAGGATTTCATGCCTTCCTAAATATTTATTTCTCCCACACATGAAAAATACATGAAAATAACACATGAATATTAGAATGATAAAATGTATAATAATTTCCCTGAAGATAGTCACTTACAGACACATTCAGAACAAGGAATAATGACATTTATTTGAAGATGGGGATGAAGTAGGTGCAATAAGGGTGTATAACATGAAACTGGCAACTGTAGAACCCCTCAGGTGAATCACACTATTCTCATAAAAAGCTTAACCAATTCACTATTAGCTGAGACTGGTTCTCCTGTTAAGAAAGGAATAATAACATCATGAGAGCAAAGATCAAATGTTAACCTCTTACGGGACAGGAAAGTGAGGCAGAGACACCAGGAAGAATCCACTGACTCTAAAATCCTGTTCTTCCCCTTATAGCACAATCCTTCAATAAATGCAAAAACCATAGTGGAACTGTTGTGATCTTTCCCCACATTATTTCAAAAGTTCAAAGAGATGCTCAATCAAATCAGATGTTGAACTATTCAAAGGTAGTTATCTCTCCTTTTATACTTTGTTTGAAATTCTGTTTAGCCTTGAAGCAGGCTTCTGTGATCGAAGGTGGTAAATGATAGATAGAGTTCAACTGAGTTCTGTGGTGAAGGGTAAGTATTTTAGTGTGTCCGTGACCTGATCCAAAGGCTATTTCTAGAAGTTTGTCATTTAGTACAGAGAAGGTTAGTGAGGTCATGTTGATATATGATCTTTTATGCTCTGAACTTATCACTGCAGTGGAATCAGCCCTACAATTCTCATTAACAGTGAGCCACTATTTTTTGATACTAAAGAATAAAATAAAATAACTGCTTTACTTTATTCTCCAAACTAAAATATAAATAAAACTCAAAGCTTAAAGTTTGAAGTATTTAGCTGGAGAAATCTAGGGCATCTTTATTTTTACCCACAGAAGTAAAAATAGCTTTAGTATTCTCAGAAGAAAACCAAATAGTATCACATTGATGGAATTGCCAGTGAGAAGCGTCTGAACGTTAACATCACCATGATATATATTTAGTTCTAGCAATGAGATTACCTGAAAAAACATTCTAGCATCCTAGCACACATTCCAAAAGGAATAGAATTCTCTAAAGAAAGAAAATGCTGAAGGTGGGAAAGCACTGTGGGATGGGAAAACAACAGCAGCCTAGGAATTAGGACATGAGTCCTAGTCTCTGAGTTGCCCATGTGTGAGCTAAATGACATGCAGCAAAGACCATAACCTCTCTTTACTTGGTTGTTTCTTGCTTGGATTTCACTGACAACCTTTTTGAATGTTTCCAAGTCGGCTGACAAGCCTACCAAGTTCCTTAACCCATCTGAACCACAGACCTTTCTAATTTGGTCAGATTCATTACTGGTTCCAACAGTATTAAGGACAAAGTTGAAATTTCTTAGCAAGCTGTTCAGGTCTTTCAAGGTTGAACATTTGTTCACCTCTCTAGCCATCTTACCCTACTTCCCTCCTCCTCCGCCATCCTCTTACCATGCAGAGCTACTTAAACTTCTGCTCTTTTATCCACAACTTCATTTCCCCCACCACTGACCCAACCAACTCTCCCATCATGAAGTTCACTAACTGCTTAATTCAACTTAATGACTGCCTTTTTCAAGCAGTTTTATTGACCTTTCCTTCTGGGTTTCGTACCATCCACTATTTTCTTATTTTCTCCCACTTTCACTACCCATTAGACTACAACTTCTTGGCAAATAGTAGTAAATGAATGCATAATGAATGAATGAAAATCAACTCTCCTTATTTCTAATTATTTTTTAAGGGGAAGATGGAGCTGAGTCATTGGCTAATACCATCATTAAGAAATAAAGTCATCATTTTTACTGGAAATTAAAAATATCTCCCCTCTTCTCATTCTGGTTGAATGCTCTGGTAGAGAAAAACTGATTAGTTAACCAAACTAATGTTAATTCATCAGAATATTAAGATTAATCTTAAAGCGACTGTTAGTTCCTTTTAGTTTCTAAGCAAAAGAATCTTGCAATTGGCTTTAAATGATAAATTCCTCCCCATTTGTTCAATAAATCCCCCATTTTCCTACCCTTTCTTAGTTCCACCCTTTCTTAGTTCCTACCCTTTCATAGTTCCACCTGATTATGATTTATAGATGGGTGTCACCTATCTCTGCCAAAAGCACAGAGGAAACCTGGATCAATGGAATAAAAGATTAATTCCATATAGAATCAGAAAATCTGGGTTTGAGCTTATATACTCTTATGGCGACTTTGGGCAATGGACTGAATCTTTTGGGCTTAATTCTCCTTTTCTGTAATATAGGATGGTGCCCATCTCACAGAGTGATAAGGTAAGGCTCAAATAAGATTACACGTGCTATGAAAGCACTTTGCAGACAATTAAATGCCAAAGAAACATATCATCACTCTAAACCCAAAGCACAGTATTACTTATAACCAGCTCTTCAATCTAGCTTTTTCCTAGAGATAATATATTTGGCAAAAAAGGACTAATTTGAATTTTATCACCTCTGCTAAGTGGTTAGGATAGAAACTAGAAAAAAAAAAAGCCTGAAGAAAAGAGGAAGATCAGTACATTCATTAGCCCAGATATAAACCACAACACAGATCCCTGACTCTGCCACTTGGAATTCAGAAAGTGACATCTCTGCCCTGTAGAACTATGCCTGGTCTCAGACGTTTCTCTCTCTGGCCAGACAGTCACCTCTACGATGGGGAATTGTTGGCAAGAATGGGAATTCAGAGCACATTGAATGTCTCTACAGTGTCTCATATTCTGAAAATGCCTTTGCAATCAATTCTATATATTATGCCCCACAAAGACCTAGAGGAGTATGTTAATATTATCCTTGGACCAGAAAAGGAAGACAGCTAGCAATTAAGTGATTTGCCTCAGGTCATAAAGGGAATTAATGCTGACATTAACATTCACAGGGCCTTCTCTCTGTGCCAGGAGAACTCTTTTACTCCTCGAGTTGTGGGTTTTCAGTATTATGACCAGACTTAACCTGTCTTCAAGGCAGATGACCTTTAGGTACTGTTGAAGGTCTGAGAAGGCAAGTATACACTTTGTTCTGACTGAGCCATGCCCACATGTCAAAAGAGGTAGGCACAGTTTTCAGTGGAAAAAATGATACAGAGAAATAAGTTGATTTATAGTTAGGCAGGACATACAAAAAAGAAACAGGAGTGCAAATTTGTGTTTTGTCTTAAGAGTTTGATGTTCTTTCTAGCAGACTGTTCTCAAACAGTTGATTTCTTAAGGATGGGAGTTAACTGTATTAAAATCAGTCTGTATATAAATAATAATTACCACTATTTACTATTATCTTGACCACTGGTTCCCATTTTTTAAATCTTTCTACCAATTCATTTTGGTTATGCATCCTATCCCACCTGTGGAACCTCGTATTTACTTCCATATTTTAAAATTTCAAGTTTGCTTACCTTATTAACCATACACTAAAGTGAAAGATAGAAAGGTAAAAAGATATATATCTTAGGCATTAATCTCATTACCAGTAATTTCTAGTTCTTTTAGACAGGTGGTAGGAGGGTACTCACCCATTCCCTTTTAAAACAGGATGATACAAAGCTTACCCTGGTCATTGAAATATGAGCAGGAATGACACATGCTGCTTTGAAGTGAAAGCTTTAAGAGCTAGTGTGAGATGTGCCACAGATATTTCTCTTTTTGCCACAGTAGCTATTGTTTCAGGTAGTATCTTGTCTGTTTGCCTGGTACTAAACTGAAACCCAATGGAATAGAGGAGTCCAACCCATGGTGAGGATGTATCTTGAGAGAGACAAAAAATTCATTTTAAACCACTTAGATTTGTGGGTTGTTTGTAACTAAAGCATAATATATACTGTCCTAACTGATACAGTTCACCTTGTTCAAAAGGAACACACACACTGAAGGGAATAAGAGATTAGTAAGGAATAGGAAAGGATGTCCACGCACTGAAGTGAAAAGTAGAATGCACTGTCTCTGAGGGAAGGCAAATGGAGGAGCAGAAAGTGACCTTATCTGGATGTATCAGTCAAATGCCTTCCTAACGCAGGTGGTAAAACTGGCATGATGGTCAGACCACCACTGGGAGGCTTTACCCATTTCAACGTGTCAAAAGTTTTGTTCTGTAGGGAGCCCAGAAATAAACTCATGGACCTATGGCCAATTAATCTATGACAAAGGAGGCAGGCGTATACAATGGAGAAAAGACAGTCTCTTTAACAAGTGGTGCTGGGAAAGCTGGACAACTATATGTAACACAGTGAAATTAGAACATTCGCTCAGACCACGTACAATAACAAACTCAAAATGGTTTTGAGTTTATGTGGTTTAAAAGTAAGACACGAAACTAGCAAACTAGAAGAGAACGTAGGCGAAACACTCTTTGACATAAATTATAGTAATATTTGCTTGGATCAGTTTTCCAAGGCAAAAGAAATACAAGGAAAAATAAACAAATGGGACCTAAATAAACTTAAAAGCTTTTATACAGCAAAGAAAACCATCACAAAACAAAAATACAGGGTACTGAGTGGAGAAAATATTTGCAAATGATGCAACCAATGAGGAGTTGATACCCCAAATACACAAACAGTTCACACAACTCAACAGCAAGAAAACAAACAACCCAATCAAAAAACAGGCAGAAGACTTGAATAGACTTTTTTCAAAGAAGTTACACAGATGGCTATCAGGCACATGAAAAGATGCTCAACATTGCTAATTGTTAGAGCAATGCAAATCAAAACCACAGTGAGGTATTTATCACTCGTACCTGTCAGAATAGCTATCATCAGAAAGTCTACAAAGAACACATGTTGTAGAGGATGTAAGAAAAAAATAACTCTCCTACGCTGTTGGTGGGAATGTAAATTGGTGCCACCACTGTGGAAAACAGTATGGAGGTTCCTTAAAAAACTAAAAATAGAACTACCATATGAGCTAGCAATTCCACTCCTGGGCATATATCCAGGAGAAACAAAAATATTAATTCAACAAGGTTTGTGCATCTTAGTGTTCATTACAGTACTGTTTACAAAAGCCAAGACATGGAAGCAACCCAAGTGCCTATTCACAAATGACTGGATTAAGACAAATATAATGGAATATTACTCAGCCACGAAAATAATGAAATATTGCCATTTGCAGCAATGTGGATGGACCTAGAGAATACTACGCGTAGTGAAATAAAGTCAGACGTGTGTGTGTGTGCTAAGTTCCTTCAGTCGTGTCCAACTCTTTGTGACCATATGGACTGTAGCCTGACAGGCTCCTCTGTCCATGGGGATTCTCTAGGCAAGAATACTGGAGTGGGTTGCCATGCCCTCCTCCAGGCGATTTTCCCAGCCCAGGGACAAAATCTGCATCTCCTGAGGCTCCTGTATTGCAGGCAGATGCTTTACTGCTGAGCCACTGGGGAAGCCCATAATGTCAGACAAAGAAAGACAAATCACTCACATGTGGAGTTGACAAAATAATACAAGTGGATCTACACAAAATAGAAATAGACTCACAGACATAGAAAACAAACTTCTGGTTACCAAAAGGGAGAGGTATGGGGGAGAGAGCCAAATTAGGGGTATGGGATTAACAGATACAAACTACTATACATAAAGGGCTTCCCTAGTGGCTCAGAAGGTAAACAATCTGCCTGGAATGCAGGAGACCCAGGTTCACTCCCTAGGTCAGGAATATCCCCTGGAGAAGGAAATGGCAACCCACTGCAGTATTTTTGCCTGGAGAATTTCGTCGACAGAGGAGCCTGAAGTGCTACAGTCCATGGGGGTCACAAAGAGTTGGACATGACTGAGTGACTAACATACACACACTATACAGAAAATAAATATGTAACAAGGATTTACTGTATAATACAGGGATTTATACCCCGTATCTTGTAACAACCTAGAAGGGAATACAATTGGCAAAAAACAAAACAAAACACACACACACACACACACACACACACACAATGGAATCACTGTTGTACTCCTGAAACTAATACAACATTGTAAATCAACTATACTTCTATAAGAAAATTTGTTGTGATAAAATGGCAGAATCTGACAAATTCTTGACTTATCCAGAAAATAAAATGACCTTTCAAAAGCAACATTCTGGTTTTTCAAAAGCTGAAGAGGCAGAGAGAAGAAATGTAAGTTAGAATTAAATTGTCTCACTAAGGAAGAATTGCTTAAGTTCACGTGAAGGAAGTAACGGAAAACATGGGAAAAAAATAGCAACGGAATTCAGAAACACTGGACATGGAAATATACTCCAGCTCCTAGAAAAGTGAATACAAAAGATTTAGATAAATTTTGATAACAAAATCAAAATTTAAGAGGAATCAGGAATCTGGCATAAGCTAGTATATTATATTCCAATAAGGTCACAATCCCCTGGTGGCTCAGATGGTAAAGCGTCTGCCTGCAATGCGGGAGACCTGGGTTCGATCCCTGGGTCGGGAAGATCCCCTGGAGAAGTCAATGGCAATCCACTCCAGCACTCTTGCCTGGAAAATCCCATGGACGGAGGAGCCTGATAGGCTACAGTCCATAGGGTCACAGAGAGTCGGATACGACTGAGTGACTTCACTTCACTTCAATGTCACAATCCTGAGTAGGAACCCTCAGTCCTTGCAGGATATTATATTACTCCATTAATTAATTCAACAAATGTTTATTGAGCAACTACTAGGAGAGAAGAATTGTGTTAAAATGTTGAGAGTCAAAAGAGAATATAGTTCTGCTCTCAAGGAGCTTACAGTATAGTGAAACAAAGAGATAACAAACAAGCTAGCATTTATTACATACTTAGTATTTGTTAGTGATTATGACAGGGACTTAACATAATTTTTTCCTTAATTTTTACAAGTCTGCTGCATAGGGGTTATTGTCCTTTTAAACAGGAGACCCTGAAGCTCAGGGAGATACAATAATTTGGATGTACATTTAAAAAATAAAAATGATTGACTAAAATAGGACTTGAAATCAACTTTCTGTGATTTCAGTCTCTGTATTCTTTCAACCATGTTTTGATGCCTTCATACCTAACTTTAAAATTATGTGATACCTTCTTTACATTTTTGAAATGTTAATTTGTGTGTGTGTGTGTGTGTGTGCTATAATTAGACAATGGATTCATCTCACAGGGAAAAAACTACCTTTTTATATGATTACATTTTAATCTCTTTTTTTTTTTGTAGTTCAACTGGAAGATGATTTTAGAAATTGATGGCACATTAATGATTTATAAGCCATATTTTGAGAATCTTTCTAGTAAGTCACATACAAAATACTAAATTGTTTTTCAGGAAAGAGTCTAGAAATCAAATTTAACACAGGAAAAGGAATACTCTTAGATCTAAAATAACAAAATGTTCTTTAAAGAGATCAGCAATGATTAAGCTGGTTTTATAAATTTATAGCTGAGGGTAGAACTTTCTTCTTTTAAGAGCATTTAGTTCTTTTTCTTCAGGATTGGAATTCCAAGAAATCAACAGGAAAGTTTCTTACAGTGTCCCCTGTCAGAAATCCCAGTAACGTACATCTATAAATGGAGGAAGACTTGGCATCTGAGACTACAGCTCACCATTGACTACAATCCAGACAGCTAAACTGATTTTAGCATTCTGGAAGAAAAACTGCACCTATGGTGCTGAATTGCTTCTACTAGTCTTGAGCCAAATATTAATGTAAATTTGAAAGGAAACAAAAAGCATTCAAACTCTAATGTACCTTGGGCTTATAAATCGGAATTCAGTCACTTTAAGTTGGATTTCTGGAAGGAAAACTGCTCTTATCTTTGTATTACTGCTCTGACCTACAGTTTATGTATCGTATAACAGTGTTCTAACTTTTCAGCTACAACACAAATGGAAAGCTCTGTATTGGAGGCTTCTGTGGTAACGCTCACTCCAGCAAACACAGACACACACCAGAGTGGCAGCCCAAGGTATTACAAAGACATGAGCTATTTCACTCGGATGCCTTTCTGTAATCTGTGCATCAAGGAACAATTTACGGTTGGTTCTTTTACTTTTTTGTTTCCTTATTTTGATTTAAAAAGTAATACATGTTCATTACAGAAACATTAAGAGTTCCAGGTAAGCCAAAAAAAAAAAAATATATATATATATATAATCTCAATATGAAACAAAAACTATTGGTAACATCTTGGCTTATATCTTTCTAAATCATTTTCTTTGTAAATAAACTAAATTTTCTTCCTATAAAAGTGCAATACTAGTTATTTATTATTTTTTTCACTTACTATGTTAACATGTTAAAGAAGATTTACAAATAATTTTAAATAGCTGTATAGTATTAGTGCGGGCCTCCCTGGTAGCTCAGCCAATGCAGGAGACACGGGTTTGATCCTTGAGTCAGGAAGACACCCTGCAGAAGGAAATGGCTACCCACTCCAGTATTCTTGCTTGGTAAATTCCATGGACAGAAGAGTCTGGCGGGCTATAGTCTATGGGGTTGCAAAAAGTCCGACATGACCTCACGGCTAAACAACAATAGTATTAGTGCATGGTTATTCTACTTTTTTCGGAGAAGGCAATGGCACCCCACTCCAGTACTCTTGCCTGGAGAATCCCATGGACAGAGGAGCCTGGTAGGCTGCAGTCCATGGGGTTGCTAAGAGTCGGACACGACTGAGCGACTTCACTTTCTCTTTTCACTTTCATGCATTGGAGAAGGAAATGGCAACCCACTCCAGTGTTCTTGCCTGGAGAATCCCAGGGACGAGGGAGCCTGGTGGGCTGCCGTCTCTGGGGTCGCACAGTGTCAGACACGACTGAAGTGACTTAGCATTCTACTTTTTTAATAAACCACGCACTATATTTGAATATTTAGGCTATCTCCAATATTTGGTTATTATAGTAGCATTCCTTAAAGATATTTTTCACCATCTTTGGAAAGAAACTGAATGCTTATTTTTAAAAAGTTATTATTCGTCTGTGAAAGCATTGGTTGCTCAGTCGAGTCCGACTCTTTGTGACCCCTTTTACCTGTACATTTGTTTATTTTCAGCAAATGTTAAAAATAACATTTTGAAGGTGGTAAATAAGAAGTCAGCTGGCAAAAAAATAAATAAATAAATAAAGTTTGCTAACTTCAAATCTTAGTTCTGACAGCTTATCCTATCTTCTTCTCAGTTGGGGTCTAGTCTCAGGCCCAGCCTGGGGACGAGATGCCAGGGCTGGCTGCTTTCCCTGTCCTTGCTTCCCTTCTTAAAGATGTGAGGGTTCTCCCCTGGCCCAGTCCCGCCACCAGCCCCTATCCCCAAGGATGAGCCCAGTTTGTGCAATGTTAAAAGAAGGGTCCAGCTGGCATCCTCTGCCACTCTCCTTAGCTAGCCTTGCTACCAACAGTTTCCAGAATGTCTGACCGGCCCTTAGAATCATGTCTTGGTTGCTTCAGTCGTGTCTGATTCTCTGAGATCCTATGGACTGTAGCCCACCAGGCTCCTCTGTCCATGGGATACTCCAGGCAATAATACTGGAGTGGGTTGATATGCCCTCTTCCAAGGATCTTCCCAAACCCAGGGATTGAATCTACATCTCTTATGTCTCCTGTATTGTTAGGTGGGTTCTTTACTGTCAGTGTCACCTGGAAAGCCCCGTCTGGAGCCCTTAGGAGTCACTTTAGCAGGATCCAGGCCATCCTGACCTTTGGGGTTGTGCTTAAACATTTCACCATTTCACAAAAACTTTCTGTCATACATCACGCATTTAGTGAGCCCTTGCTTTTGGGAAGATTGTCTGGGTCTGGGACATAGCTATGAACAATGCAATCTCCAACTCTATAAAGTGGGTCTATGGTTCACAAGTCCTGAGGAGGGAATTCTGAGGAGTGAGAGAGAAAGCATGCATTTATTACATCCAGTTGAAAAAAATCTCTGAAATTTTTCAGGAGGATGGTAGCTTATATTTAGTTTTCAATATGATGGTCAATGAAATGACTGTGGCATTAGATATTTGTAATGTCTTTAGCTCTATGTGCTTTATTTTCATTATTTTCCCTTTTAAACTCATGATAATCTTTGTTAACATGAGCTTGGAAAGAAAAGAAAATCACCTAGGATATATAAATTACACTTTTGTTAACGTGTTATAAGAATATTATCATATGTGCCATCAGCTGGGCCTCCACCACCTACACATTTCCCACTTTTGCAGGAGTGTGTGTTGAACAATAAGGCATGGGTCACAGAAGTAAAGAAACAGGGATGACTCACAGGTTATAATCTTATCATCATTTACACAAGATTGTAACATCTGATTCACTGAACTCTCAATGTGAGGATATCTAATTTTAGAAACCGAGTCATTAAGCAAGTGAAAACAATTTTTTCCTATTTCAGTGTCAAGTGGTTTTGTACAGAATTTTTAATTTTTTTGACACTGCCCATACTCACGATTATAAATTGGAAGAGGTCTCAGAAATATTCTAGCCTAAGACTTTAGTGATAGAGATGAAAAAACTGAGCTAAAGTCAAGTGACTTGATGTTCCTTCAATGTAGAGATTTGAATAACCAAAAGCAATGAAATATTTCTTTAAAAAATTGAACAGAACAAGGTTTATACCCAAGAGAAAATTTTTTTCATAAAGTGTCAAGAAAAGGAAAATAATCAATTAATAGTTGTCCAATTATCAAATCCAAAATTTTTTTTAATTTTATTTTTAAACTTTACAATATTGTATTAGTTTTGCCAAATATCGAAATGAATCCGCCACAGGTATACATGTGTTCCCCATCCTGAACCCTCCTCCCTTCTCCCTCCCCATACCATCCCTCTGGGTCGTCCCAGTGCACCAGCCCCAAGCATCCAGTATCATGCATCGAACCTGGACTGGCAACTCGTTTCATATATGATATTATACATGTTGAAACAAATCCAAAATTTTTAGCCTGACATTAAAATTCCATTTTTTTTTGTTTCTAACTAGCACAAGTTCTCCTCTCTAGCTAAATTAATTACACCATTTGGCATGCTAATACACGGCTTTGACCTTCTTCATGCCTAACTGTGGTGTTGGAGAAGACTCTTGAGAGTCCCTTGGACTGCAAGGAGATCCAACCAGTCCATTCTAAAGGAGATCAGCCCTGGGTGTTCTTTGGAAGGAATGATGCTAAAGCTGAAACTCCAGTACTTTGGCCACCTCATGCGAAGAGTTGACTCATTGGAAAAGACTCTGATGCTGGGAGGGATTGGGGGCAAAAGGAATAGGGGACGACAGAGGATGAGCTGGCTGGATGGCATCACGGACTCAATGGATGTGAGTTTGAGTGAACTCCAGCAGATGGTGATGGACAGGGAGGCCTGGCGTGCTGTGATTCATGGGGTTGCAAAGAGTCGGACACGACTGAGTGACTGAACTGAACTGAACTGAACACCTAGCTCAGAAATCCAACCTTCATTTCTCCAGAGAAATAGGTCTTTCCTTGGTCATGGAACTTCACTCACATGTAATTTTAAGGAACACATTTACTTGCAAATACAAAATTTTCCTTTGGAAGTTCAGTAACTCTTTGCATTTGTTAATATTTGGTGTCCCCCAAATCTTTTTTTTTTCTCCCCTCAAGATTTTACAACCATGTGAACTGCTAGGATGCACCAGGGAGAATTTGCTGCTCCCTGGATTTCTGTTTTCAAGCATTATGTAAGGATAGCAGCTGCCTCCCTTCTTATCTTTACTGTGGTCACCACCATGTCCACTTTCTAAAGTGGAGGTGAAACCTGGCTGTGCCTCTAGCAGTTCCCTTTCAGGAAGAGGGAACTTGCCATGAAAAGCTGCCTCTTCTGGCTTCAAGTCACCTCTGGAAGGCTCTCTGAACTCCCTAGCTTTGAGTTTTCCAATTGTTGTCCCTGCTTTTTTGTTCTGCTCTCTCTCTGACTGTTTTTGCCACTGAGGACTTAATACTTTACACTGTGTCCTTCTTGACGGTGCAGCTAGGGCTGGCTACCTCTGACAGTCCCAGCTCCAGAGACCCCAGCACAGGTGACAACTGCCTCCAGCTTGGAGGGAAGGAGAAGCCCAGAGCGCAGGTGACGAGGATGCAGGCTGGGCCAGGCTGAAGGTTGTCGAGTCATCAGTTTCATTTCCCTCAGTCTCTAGTCCTTGTACTTCAAGCACTTCAACTCATCACACCCAGTCCCTGTGCCCACACACATGCAACAAGACCAAAAGATGTGGGTTGTTTCCTATATCAGACTGATCATGAGGTTTGGGTAAATGAGTTTTGAAAATATTCTGGCTTATATTTTTCCACTACTATGGCTCAGTTGTTTGGTAATCAGAACTGTTCAAAATCAGCTATCCCCTCTTTTTTTTAAGTCTAGTGGGACTAGCTGATGAAAATGAAATCCTGATAACGGGGGACAAACAACACAAAGTATTTAACTATAAAGATAATAATATCCTTCGGTTTTGGTACATTTGAGACAATGGAATTGAAATGTATCTCCTCCTTCAGAAGTTAAAGGGTGCATATTATTAACAAGATACAGGGTCCAAATTATTAACAATCAACAATTGGTTTTCATATTTATATTGTTTTGGATCATTTTGCATACTTCTCTCCAGAAGATTGCTCGATGGTAGTATGGAAAATGTCCTATAAAATAAGCAAGGAAGATGCAATATCTCAAAGCATGGTCTTTGGGGTGATTCCAGTTGTGTGGCAAGAAGCAATTTGCTAGGTTGGCTACTTTTGCTAGAAATTTCTCAAAAGAGGCAGCCAGGATATAAGATTATATATCTGAGATTGGCACTAAACTCTATCTGGAGAAAGTAAATAAAATGTAATTGATTTTTCTCTGGAAATGTGATATTCTACTGAAATTTTTAAAAATGTAACAATGAATTAAATGACTTTATTTTCTTTCCCTTTAAAAATACAAAACACTGCTGAAGTTGAAATATATTCAGAAAGAATTATTATTTTAGCTTTTATAGTACCACGTATCAAGAGCAATCTAACTGGTTTCCCCCAACTGAGAACAGTATGTACAACTTGAAAAATTTATGTCTTTCAATAGAAAGTCCCTTCTTAATGCATACAGTTTTAAAGGTGCATTCTAAAGGTCATTTAAAAGTGAGAAGATTAAATTTTAGGACAATGTATCAAAAATAGATTAAAACATAAAATTTGATTTGGATTCAGCAAAAAAGCTACATTCCAGAAAACCAGTTTTCTACCATTTCATGAAACTGGTTAAGATTAAAAGGCACTGTCTGTCTGGCATCATCTACCCAAAGGTGATTCTCAAGAAACTGATTATTATGTAGAATTTTATTTCAATAATGGAACTTTATACCACATATTCCTATTTAAGGCACTAACACAATAAACGGCAGAAATGGGACCCTAAATCGAGCTTCTTCTGATTAATCGATTCCCACAGTGCAGAGAGAGTACTTAGTGGATGCAAGGCTGAAATGACTGCACAGCCTCAAATATATCAACTTGATGACTACATGACTTTCCTTTCCTGCTGACTCCTTGTCAATACACCGTAGCCTACTTGGCATTGTTTGACACACTAAAATGCAGAAATAGGCAAATAACGCAGTTTTCTTTTGAAGTAAAAAACATGCAGCATGGAAGCTGACAGGTGCTGTTACAAGGAACTAGGAGACAAAGTCCTCGGAGAAATTTCAGAAAATACCTACAGGAGATCAAGACAACAAAGCTCCGAGGTAAAATTCTACCTGAGAAACTATTCAAAGAACAGCTTGGACATTATATTCTTGTTCTTTCTTCACCACGATTAATATCATCAGTTCCTTAGGGCATTTAGTAATAAACAATATTTCAAAACCACTCCCTGGATACACCAAGAAAAAAGTGCCAGATAACACATTCTACACAAGCAAAGAATTTAGTGTAGAGGGAGATGTTTTTTAAAAAAAAGTAAGGAGAAAATAAAACAGAGAGCCTTTATAAGTGTTACATAATGAGTCACTCATAAGTAGTAATTCAGGTCAGCCGCACACAAACATGCAAAAAGTTCCATTTCATTCCTTTCTCCAGCTACTTCTGTTGGGACTGTCCCTCTCTCTCATCCCTCCTGTTTTGGTCTTATTAGAAGAGGGTCGTGTAAGGGGTAGTATACTATAGTGATTAAAGGCACTTTCATACAGCTAGGCAGATTTGGGATTAAAATACAAATTTCTCCAGTTACTTGCTATGTAAATTTGGGGAAGTCATCCAAGCATCCTGGGTCTCGTTTATTCATCTGTCATATGAGGATGACAATATCCACCTCCCAGGATTATTCCAAGAATTCAGTGAGATATCTACTGACTGCAGGAGACTAGCACAGAGTCAAAGATGTGGCACAAGTTAAATAAAGGGCAACAACTTTTATTATCATGAACTGATTTCTAATGGGTGAACATGATGCAAATGAAACTCATCCCTTGTACATTCCATTTTAGAAGAGATTTCTAGAGAGCTGAAGAACCCTCAGGGATCAAAGACATCAATTTACTTCAGGAATTTCAGGCACCCTGCTAGACTGGTGGGTTAGTTAACATTTGTCATGGGAGGCTTCCTTGCACTACCTAAATTAAACAGAGAGGAACACAGGTTCCTCTGAGCACTGAACCCAGGTCAGAAGACCTGGGTTCAAATGACAGTTCTGCCACTTGGCAACCTTGGGCACATCACTACTTAATCCTTCGTGGCTCAATCTTTCTCTTTGGTAAGGTAAGGATAATGATAAATCACAGGGTTATTAAGAGGACTATATGACACAAGGCATGACAATAAGTGCTGTCAATGATCAGTGCTATGCAACTGCAATTTATTACCACGGTCCCTTCCTTGCCCTTGGCAAGGAACATGCCCTGAGAGTGACAGAAATGTCTTACCATGGAGAGCCACACAATAATCTGGTTGGCTAACAATAAAACAGAGGAAAAAAGGATGGATGGAAGAAAGGCTGATTCTAGCATTTATTTGGTTAGCAGAATTTGAAAACCATAAAAATTATTGGGAAACAACTATGATATAAGCAACTAAGTGGGTGATTCTCAAAGCAATATGCTAAGTGAAAAAAGCCAGGCACACAAGTGTACACAGGCAGATGAATGGATAACAAACTGATATATATATATACATACAATAAATTATCATTCAGTCATAAAAGGGAAGGATATTCTGACACATTATGCGGCTGAACATAGAGGACACTGTGTGTGTGTGTGTGCGTGTGTGCATGTGTGTGCTCAGTTGTGTCGGACTCTTTGCAACCTCATGGACTGTAGCCCGCCAGGCTCCTCTGTCCATGAATTTTTCCAGACAAGAGAACTGGAGTGGGTTGTCGTTTCCTGCTTCAGGGGATCTTCCTGACACAGGGACTGAACCCTTGTCTCGTCTCTTGTGTCTCCTTCATTGGTGGGTGGATGCTTTACCACTGCACCACCTGGGGAGCCTAGAGGACATTATGATAAGTCAGATAAGCCCATCACATGACAGATACATGATTCCACTTACAGGAAGTACCTGGATTCCATTTATATGTGGCTCCTAAATTTATAGAAACAGAAAGTAGAACGGCAGCTTCTACTGCTAGGGACTAGGAAAAGGGGACAATGAGGAGTTAGTATTTAACGGGTACAGAGTTTTAGCTGGGAAAGATGAGAAAGTTCTAGAGGTGGATTGTGGCCATGGCTATACAACAATGTGAGTGTACCTAATGCCACAAAACTGTACAATTAAAAGTAGTGAAAATGGTAAATTTTATGTTATGCGTATTTTAAATATCACAGTAAAACACAAAAAGAAGCCAGGCACAAATGGTACATATTATATAACTCAATTTATGGAAAATTCTAGAACAGACAAAACTGACTCATAGTGACAGAAACAGATCAATGGTTGTAGAAACACAGGAGACGGCTTTCTGGGGTGAAGGAAATGTGCTTTATCCTGAATGAGGTAGTAGATACTGAAATGAAACATTTTCAAAACTCTGTGTACTTAATGTGGGTTCATTTTATTATATGTAAATTGTATTTCATTGTTATTAATTTTATGTGTCAACTTGAATAGGCTGTGATCTACACAGTCAAAGGCTTTGGTGTAGTCAGTAAAGCAGAAGTAGATGTTTTTCTGGAACTCTTGGTTTTTTGATGATTGAACGGATGTTGGCAATTTGATCTCTGGTTCCTCTGCCTTCTCTAAATTCAGCTTGAACATCTGGAACTTCATGGTTCGTGTACTGTTGAAGCCTGGCTTGGAGAATTTTGAGCATTACTTTGCTAGCATGTGATATGAGTGCAATTGTGCGGTAGTCTGAACATTCTTTGGTATTGCCTTTCTTTGGGATTGGAATGAAAACTGACCTTTTCCAGTCTTATGGCCACTGCTGAGTTTTCCAAACTGGCATATTGAGTGAAGCACTTTCATAGCATCATCTTTTAGGATTTGAAATAGTTCAACTGGAACTCCATCACCTCCACTAGCTTTGTTTGTAGTGATGCTTCCTAAGGCCCACTTGACTTCACATTCCAGGATGTCTGGCTTTAGGTGAATGAGTGATCACATCATCATTGTTATCTGGGTCATGATGATCTTTTTTTATTGTTCTTCTGTGTATTCTTACCACTTCTTCTTAATATCTTCTGCTTCTGCTAGATCCATACCATTTCTGTCCTTTATTGTGCCAGAAATGGTAAATTCTTAAAGAGAGGGGAATACCAGACCACCTTATCTGCCTCTTGAGAAATATATATGCAGGTCAAGAAACAACAGTTATCAGTGGACATGGAATAACAGACTGGTTCCAAAAAGGGAAAGGAGTATGTCAAGGCTGAATATTGTCACTCTGCTTATTTAACTTATATGCAGAGTATATCATGCGAAACACTGGGCTGGATGAAGCACAAGCTGGAATCAAGATTGCCAGGAGAAATATCAATAACCTCAGATATGCAGATGACACTACTCTTATGGCAGAAAGCGAAGAAGAAACTAAAGAGCCTCTTGATGAAAATGAAAGAGAGAGTGAAAAACTTGCCTTAAAACTCAACATTCAAAAAACTAAGATCATGACGTGGTCCCATCACTTCATGGCAAATAGATGGGGAAACAATGGAAATAATGAGAGACTTTATTATTTTGGGCTCCAAAATCACTGCAGATGGTAACTGCAGCCATGAAATTAAAAGATGCATGCTCCTTGGAAGAAAAGTTATGACTAACCTAGACAGCATATTAAAAAGCAGAGACATTACTTTGCCAATAAAGGTCCATCTAGTCAAAGCTATGGTTTTTCCAGTGGTCATGTATGGATGTGAGAGTTGGACTATAAAGAAAGCTGAGCGCTGAAGAATTGATGCTTCTGAATGGTGGTGTTGGAGAAGACTCTTGAGAGTCCCCTGGACTGCAAGGAGATCCAACGAAACGATCCTAAAGGAGATCAGTCCTGGATATTCATCGTAAGGGCTGATGCTGAAGTTGATACTCCAATACTTTGGCCACCTGATGGGAAGAACTGATTCATTTGCAAAGACCCTGATTCTGGAAAAGATTGAAGGCAGGAGAGAAGGGGATGACAGAGGATGAGATGGTTGGATGGTATCACTGACTCGATGTACATGAGTTGAGCAAGCTTTAGGAGTTGGTGATGGACAGGGAATCCTGGCATGCTGCAGTCCATGCGGTCACAAAGAGTCAGACATGACTAAGAGACTGAAATGAACTGAATAGGCTATGGGGCAGTTGTTCATTCAAACACCAGTCTAGATGATGTTGCAAAGCTATTTTCTTAGATGTGATTAACATTCAAATTAGTAGACTTCAAGCAAAGCAAATTGCCCAATAACATGGTGGGCCTCATGCAGTCAGTTGAATGCCTGAAGAGAAAAGACTGAAGTTCCTAGAAGAGGAAGGAATTCTGCCTCCAGACTGCATTTTGACTCAAGACTGCAATATCTGTTCTTGCTGCAAGATCTGGCCTGCCCTGCAGACTTCAACTTGCTAGCCCCCACAACTGTGTGAGCTAATTCTTAAAAAAATTTCTCTCTCTATACACCTACCACCTACTAGCTCTGTTTCTCTAGAGAACCTTGACCAAGACACAAATAAAGTTGATTTAAAAGAAAAAAGGTTACCTAGGATTCTCTATAAGAAAGTAAAATTTTAGATTTATAGTTATAAAATATTGGCTATATTCCCTGTGTTGTACAATATATCCTTGTAGCTTATTTTATCCACAATAGCTTATACCTCTTAATTGCCCACTACTGTCACACCCATGCCATCTTCCCAGATGATGCTAGTGGTGAAGAATCCACCTGCCAGTGTAGGAGATGCAAGAGACATGGGTTCAATCCCTGGGTCAGGAAGATCTCCTGGAGGAAGAAATGGCAACCCACTCCAGTATTCTTGCCTGGAGAATCCCATGGATGGAGGAGCCTGGAGGGCTACAGTCCTTGGTGTTGCCAACAGTCAGATACGACTGAGCAATTGAATACACATACATACACACATACACACACCCCTTGTCCCTCCCTCCTCCTTCCCTCTCCCCACTGGTAACCACTACAGTTTGTTCTCTATATCTGTGACTCTGCTTGTTTTTTGTTATATTTACTAGTTTGATGTGTTTGAGCCTCTGTAGCATTGAATAGGTCTTCTAGATAATTCTGATACCACACCCCCCACCACTCCAGGTTGAGCACTGGAAATATTCTTCAATCACATCTTAATATAGCTAAATAATATTTTAAGAATTTTAGAAACACATCAAGTTTTGTGTGCATGCCTTTTTAGTCCATGTTTCTTAGTATTATAAGTAGCAAAATATTCTTCAAAGAGGGCAAAATTGTAACCCCTCTCCCCACAAAATGGGATAGAGGAACATAGTGCAACCCTGTGAATACTTTAAATTTTGGTTATCATTCATCCAATAAATGGTGACCAAGTGCTTATATTATGTCAGGCACTATTCCAAGGGCTCCAGATACATGGAGAGATGAACAAGCCAGACCAGATCCCTGCCCTCATGGAGCTTTCACTCAAGTAGGGAGAACCTTAAAGAGAAGCCAATTAGGCCTATGCTCTGAATATAGGTTTTCATGAAAAAATAAAACCTGCTCCATAGTCAATATACTAAACTGCCAGGAGATTAAACAATAACAAGAAACAAACCTGTAGATCACAGACTTGTATTTTTATCACAGCATTTAACTGAAAACTACCAAACCAAGACTGTAGCAACACCCTGATTAAAACAACTGCTGAAGAGTAAAAAGTGCAGGAAAATAGAGTAAGCAATTAGCTCCAGTCCGATGTGAATGTCAGTGAGCGAATCTGGGCACTTTATAGCTCCCAAGCATTGCTCTTTCAACCCTTGGTTGCTACAAATATTAGGTACTCACATTACATTCTGCAATGAAGAAAAACTGCTGCTAAGACCTTGTCATTGTAGAAAAGGCTGTTGAGAAATTCTTTTTGTCTATAATGAGTAAGGACAACTCCAGGAAAAGAAAAAGCCATTTCTGACTTGATTCTTTGTTCATTTATCATACATTTATTAAACTGAGATTGTAACAGTATTTACCGCATAGATTTTGTGAGAGCAAATGAGACTATAAATCCCTTAGTACAATGTCTGGACACAGCAAGCTCTTGGTAAATTTTAACTATCATCATTGTTATATTGGTCTCATTACTGGCAAGGCAGTCCTCCAGGAACTGATGATGTAGACAATTGCGACAAGCCCCCTGCAACAAGAATCTTGGCATCTAGCAGAGGGAGAAGTGTTCTAATTGCTATTGTAGGGATCAGTGATGTCACTGATGAAGTTCTCTGGCAGGGAGTGAAGGGATGTGGGAGAGTTAGGTGAGCCTCACAGGAGGATGTTTTCCTAGTGTTGACTTTTGATGTAGTTGCAATTGTGCAAAGGCAGTTTTAGGAAAAAAAACATTTTCTGTGATCTGTGTAAAAAGTGGTTGTGATAACAGTGATTGATTAGCAAAGATTCTGCATGAAATTCAAGTGTACAGGGTCATTTTCACTGGTGCTACTAAAGGTTTACAGTATTATATTTGAAGTTTAGGCTATTATAGAATTAAAGCTGGGTGTAAAGAGTGTGATGTTTTGGGATAGAGAGTCAGACAAGTTTGAGCTGCAAAGAACATTTAGAAATCACATGGTCAACACTCTCATTTTGCTAATGAGAAAGATGAGGTGCAGAAAGGTTAGTTCTCAGTGGAAAAATGTATACAGGAACAATCCACACCTGTTTGTTCTGTGCTGTTAATAGGGTAGCCACTGATCACACATGGGTATTCAAATTTAAAATAATCATGATCTTTTAATTCTCTTCCTGTATCTTGCCCCTCCCTCCTTCCCTCTCCCCACTGCTGCTGCTAAGTCGCTTCAGTCATGTCCGACTCTGTGCGACCCCATAGACGGCAGCCCACCAGGCTCCCCGTCCCTGGGATTCTCCAGGCAAGAACACTGGAGTGGGTTGCCATTTCCTTCTCCAATGCAGGAAAGTGAAAAGTGAAAGTGCAGTTGCTCAGTCATGTCAGACTCCTAGCGACCCCATGGACTGCAGCCTACCAGGCTCCTCCATCCATGGGATTTTCCAGGCAAGAGTACTGGAGTGGGGTGCCATTGTCTTCTCTGCCTCTCCCCACTGCTAACCACTAGTTTGCTTTCTACATATACTCTATATCTGTTTTGTTATATACATTCATTTCTTTTATTTTTTAGGTTCCACTTATAAGGAATAACATAGAGTATTTGTCATTCTCTGTCTGACTTATTTCACTAAGTATAATAGTCCCTAGGTCCATTCAAAGTCACAAATGACAGAATTTCATGATTTTTAAGGCCGAGTAATATTCGACTGCATATGTACACCACATCTTTTTTGTTCATTCATCTGTTGATGGATGTTTAGGTTGCCTCCATATCTTGCCTAGTGTAAATAGCACTCTTACTAACACTGGAGGCACACGCATCTTTTTAAATTAGTGTTTTAGTTTTCTTTTCTTCATTGGAGAAGGAAATGGCAACCCACTCCAGTGTTCTTGCCTGGAGAATCCCAGGGATGGGGGAGCCTGGTGGGCTGCCGTCTCTGGGGTCGCACAGAGTCGGACACGACGGAAGTGACTTAGCAGCAGCAGTTTTCTTTGGATATATACCCCAGCAGTGGAATTGCTGGATCATATGAGAGATACAAATACTATCCATAAAGTAAATAACAAGGATATATCTTATAGCACAGGGAAATTAAACCATTATCTTGTAATATCTTTAAATGGCATATAATCTATAAAAATATTGAATTACTATGTTGTATACCTGAAACTAATATGTATTGTAAATCAACTATACTTTAATAAAAATAAATAAAAATAAAATGATCACGACCACTTAAAATTAAGAATTCAGTTCCTCAGATGAATTAAGGACATTTCATGTGCTCAATGTAACTAGAAGTCCCATATCACATATGTAGATTTTCATCACCCTAAAGTGTTCTACTGGACTGCACTGTGGTAGTTTTATGAAGTGAGAGAGGAAGGTAACTTAGTTACTATTAAAAGCATTTCACAAGAAAAAAAGAGTTTATTTCACATCATGACCAAATTTTCCAAATGCATTTCTAAAATTACCTATGTAATTGCTAGCCTATAGAAAAATCTACCTCAGCACACAAATGTTTCACAGGAAAAATTGGGCAATGTCACCAGAGAATGCATGACCCCACAGATGCATCAAAGTTGTATGCATAATTTTGGAAATGGGGTGGAAACTACCTTAATGTTCCAATTGTCATACATTTCAGGAGCAATCTAATGCAAATATCTACTACATAGATTGTCAAAGAGAAGTAGATAAAGACAATATCAGTTCAGTTCAGTTGCTCAGTCGTGTCCAACTCTTTGCGACCCCATGAATCGCAGCACGCCAGGCCTCCCTGTCCATCACCAACTCCCGGAGTTCACTCAAACTCACATCTATCGAGTCAGGGATGCCATCCAGCCATCTCATCCTCTGTCGTCCCCTTCTCCTCCTGCCCCCAATCCCTCCCAGCATCAGGGTCTTTTCCAATGAGTCAACTCTTTGCACGAAGTGGCCAAAGTATTGGAGTTTCAGCTTCAACATCAATCCTTCCAATGAACACCCAGGACTGAGCTACTTTAGAATGCACTGGTTGGATCTCCTTGCAGTCCAAGGGACTCTCAAGAGTCTTCTCCAACACCACAGTTCAAAAGCATCAATTTTTCAGCGCTCAGCTTTCTTCACAGTCTAACTCTCACATCCATACATGACCACTGGAAAAACCATTACCTTGACTAGATGGACCTTTGTTGGCAAAGTAGTATCTCTGCTTTTCAATATGCTATACAGGTTGGTTATAACTTGGCAATATAAGTGACCATATTTTAGGAGAGATTCCAAAAATAGGAAACAAAGTAGCAAATAAAAGTTCTGTTCTTGAAATGTTGCAAAAGTAAACTTTAAATAGTTAGCTACTTTCCCTATACATTCAGTAAGCAAAAAAATGCAAAGTAGTCTCCCTCCTTTGACAATAATTTTTCAACTACAAAAATACATAATACTATATCAGCTTTTAAAAGACAGTTTTAAAAGAGTGTGTCATATGGAGGGAAAATGTTCTTAAAGTTCTTAGGGACCACAGTTTTTATATAATGATTAGAAACTAGGGGGAGCTAAATTGAAATAATATTTCTTTAAAAGTCCTTCAGGAAGCTGACTTTTTAGATGTGAATATTTTAAGATTTGTGTATCACTAACCAAAATTCTTTATCAATTCACTTTCTATTCACATATACACATATATATGAATTATATAAGTAAATTCCATGTTTAAGTGAAATTTCATACATAAGAAAATTTTTTGCCCCTTTTCTCTCTATATTTCTCTTTCTGACTATTATAGTTCCCTACCAGTGTTCGCCATCAGCTTTGGCCTTAATCCTGTAGGCATTCAATATTCCAGTGTACCCTTCCACTATATGCCAAGTGTGTGACTGTGGTGTGACTCCCATTTGGAAATTCCTTTCCCGTTACTGTATAGTGTGTTTTATTCCTCATCTTAATTTTTCTATATTTATTTTATAAATATTTTGCATCCTATATCTTAAATTTCCTATTGCCTTTTTCAATAATCTTATAGATTATTGAATGATTCACCTTTTTCAATAGTCTTATAGCTTATATCCTCAGGGAAATATTCTCAGACACCAGTCTATTAACTGTTGCCAAAAGAGAGAATGGGGCTTCCCTGATAGTTCAGTTGGTAAAGAATCTGGCTGCAATTCAGGAGATTCCAGTTCAATTCCTGGGACAGGAAGATGTGCTGGAGAAGGGATAGACTACCCACTCCAGTATTCTTGGGCTTCCCTTGTGGCTCAGCTGGTAAGGAAACCTGCAATGTGGGAGACCTGGTTCGATCCCTGGGTTGGGAAGATCCCCTGGAGAAGGGAAAGGCTACCCATTCCAGTATTCTGGCCTGGAGAACTCCATGGACATGGGGTCGCAAAGAGTCAGACATTACTGAGCAACTTTCACTTTAAAGAGAGAATGAGAAAAATAAGGACCATGCAGTGACCATAATGTGCATACCATGGTATAGACAGTTGATTTGTAAACAGTATATTCACATGATTTTATGAATTCCCAGTAAAACTTTGCAAAAATACCCTTCATTTTTTTTTATCATTTTCTGCTACAACGAATTAAAATTTATTGGCAAATGTAATTTTGTTTTCAAATATCCATATCAATTTTTTTTTTCTTTTTTAACTTTTGATGCTAATTTATTCATAGGGTTTACTGTTAAGTTTGCCATATCTTGTTATGTTATATAAACGTTGGAAATGAATAAAGATTACCCTCTCATTCTCACAGTAGCTGGCTAGCCAGCATAGTTAGATTGTTGTTCAAAATTCAGCCAAATACCAGCAGGACAGGCATTTTCCAAAAATGTGCTATTAGTCACAGTGCTGTTCCATGCTGTCCACCTGAAATATAAGAGCAACAGCAAACAGGGCAGTTTTCACAGCCTGGAGGTGGCCTGCCCTGATTTAAAGGAGAGTTCTGGCTGGGACAGTGGAGAAAAGCAGACTTATGAATAGTTTCAGGTGCAGTAGATATTAAACAGCTCTTGCACCAAAGCACACGTGTACGCCTCCTGTGAACCAAGGCCGGGTGCAGTAGTTCTGGAAGATGGGCTAACCGCTGGACCTGTGGGCCTCGTCCCCTTCATCAGCTGAGGCGAAGACTCCTTCAGGCTACTCCGAATTCGGAGGACTTGACTTTTGACTTTCTTCTGGGAGATTTTCAGGGCTAGGTAGACTGTACCTTATGTGACATCTTCACTGTTCTCTTATCCACATTATGCTTCTGTCAGCTGAACCTCTAATCAACCCTCCAGTTTCATCCCTCTCCCCAGAGCCCTTCCATTGTACTTGCTCCCCAGTGGCCTCATCCTCCTCCTATGTATCCCCATTTCTTATTCCGTTTCTCAGCCCCTCCTCCAGGGTCCTCTGGCCCTGCATCAAGACCTGCTCCTTCTGGATTATTCTTCCCACACAGATTGCATCATTTCCCTTTCAGTCTTCTGCCCATCAGATTATGATGCTGGATCTGGTCTCCATGGACCTGTCCATTCCTCCATCTTCCTCCCTCAGAGTCAGCTTCTCTGAACCTCCCCAAGCTCTGAGCCTAGATTCTTAGGGTTTTAGAAGTGGAAGGAACTTGAGAGCCTCTCTAGCCCAGGACTCCACTGTTCATCTGAAAACACTGAGGCCAAGGGAGAGGATGGGGTTGTTTGCAGAGGACAGTCCTTGCTCCTCTGTTCTATCCTGTATCTGTGTGTGTGGATGTGTAAACACAGGTACATTTTAACTAGATTTCTGTCCATTTGGTGGTATTTTTGTAATTTAACCCAAGAAAATGATTCCAATGATAGAAATTTTAGGGTGGGAGACAGGAGTGTCTATCTTAACAGGCCACCAGAAAATATATTTTAGAGCAATTATGTCATTCAAAAGATATTGAGCACTTGTGGTATACTGGACGCTGTCTTAAGCACCAAATAAACAAGATAAAGTACTTTGAGGAGCTCAGTTGTAGCAGGGGTGAGGGGTACGCACATGGATAGTTATAACACACTGTGATAAAATCAGAGCTAGAGATAGTAGAGGGCGTCTCTATTCTCTATTTCTCAGAGCACTGAGAAAGTGAGTTGCTTGGCAAAAGGTGAAGGGAGTTTCAGGGAGATGATCATGAGATGAATCTCAAGGATGCAAAGGAATCATGCAGGCTGAGTGAAGGACAGAGAGAGGCTAGGCCAGGCAGAGGGAGCAAGATGGGGATGTGGGGGATACCATGGAGAAGAGAGAAGAGAGAAATTAAAAACAGTACAAGTTTGAAGATGCACTGAATCAAGAAACTGTCACACCTCGAAGCCAGAAGCTAGGAACATGCTAGGCTGTACATACCAGGTTGACATGCATGGCTGACAGCAATAGCAGCTGTCTACTATGTGCTGGGCTCTGCGTGAGGAAATTTACATTTAGACTTTGTGGAATCAGCACAAGCACGTGAGGTGGGTGTTGTTATTATTATTTGTTTACAAGTAAAGGAACCGAGGCCAGGAGAGGTTAAGTAACTTGCCCAAGGCTGCACTGCTGACCTGGATCCAAGGTCCGACCCAAGGGTCTTATGCAAACTCTGGATCACTTAGTCATCCCTTTCCCTCTCCAATACAGGGCTGTCTGGGTGGAGGGGCCCCAAAAGTTTTGGAGGCCCCAAAAGTGGGAGGGAGGCCCAGGAAGGAGTCCTTCCCAGGCAAGCAGGCAGGCAGGCAGGGTCCTCTGCATACAGCTGCAGGAAGGTAGAATCAGCAGAGAATAGACTTTGTTACAGCTCCACTCAGTGGCCCTTAGCCCTGGAAGCCCAGCAGAGTCGTCAAGGAGATACCAGCCTGGGCTTCACTCTGCTGCTGCTGCTGCTAAATCACGTCAGTCGTGTCCGACTCTGTGCGACCCCATAGACGGCAGCCCAACAGGCTCCTCTGTCCCTGGGATTCTCCAGGCAAGAATACTGGAGTGGGTTGCCATTTCCTTCTCCAATGCATGAAAGTGAAAACTGAAAATGAAGTCACTCAGTTGTGTCCGACTCTTAGCGACGTCATGGACTGTAGCCTACCAGGCTCCTCTGTCCCAGGATTCTCCAGGTAAGAGTACTGGAGTGGGTTGCCATTGCCTTCTCCAGGGCTTCACTCTAGAGGTTCCCATTTAACTGGGAACTGAGCAGTAGGTTTCAAAAGATCCTCAGGTGACTCTAACAGCAGTCAGGCATACTGGAAATCGCTGCTTCTATGCAAGGCTTGGGGTGTGTCTTCTTATATAGGCCCTGGATACATTTCCCTTTCTCCCTATTCTCTGTCAATCTTTCTTTCCCTCCAATATCAAAATTTTTGCACCTATTCAGGTTCCCTTTAAGCTCACATCACAGTCACTGCTTACCCCTCTATTATCTGTGCTTACTCTCACATCCTGGTGAAAAGATATCAAAGATACAAGGGCTGAACAGGAAGAGAAAACTCAGAAACACACAGGGAAGGGATCCTGTCCATGCATGAACTCAGTGACTGATTAGTTTCCTGTATAAGTGATGGCTAGGCTGCAGAAACAGGGTGGAAGGGGTGTGAGAGATAAGACCCATCTGGCCAAGAGGTAAGGACTGGGAGGGTGCCATGGGCTGTTTCTTCAGAGCCCCCGAGGAAACATCTTTCATGTTTCTCCTATGCACTGACTGCAAGCCTGTCTGCACCCCTCCTGTTCCTTCCATCATTTGCAGCATTATTCATAGGACTGCAGATTCTAGGCTGGACTGTGATTCAGATGCTATCCTGAGAGATAACCTATTCATTTGATTTTTTTTTTTTAATGTCAGAAAAGTTAAGCCAGGTAAGAAAATAGATGAGTAAGCTGTGGAAAGGGACTGTGCCCCAAAGTCAGGGACAGGATGACCAAAGCCCTTCTCGCACAGGGAAAAGTGTAGAAATGGATAGGATGCTAAGGGCAGAAAGCAGCAGCAGGGTCTGTTACGGAGGTAAGGAACACAAATAATCCACAAAGCCTGGGCTGTCAGAGTCAGGCAGATGCCAGTACACCCCATCTGCTCTCACCCTCTCCCACCGCTCCTTGCTCACTCTGAGCACTAAACACATCTGCCTACATTCCTTACACACGGTCTCTTTCCTTTGCCCTGCTCTTCCTCTGCCTAGAATGATCTTCCCTGATCTCCCAGTGAATTACCCCTTTACTTTCTTCATGCGTGTACCCTCGTGCGTGCTCAGTTGCTAAGTCCTGTCCGACTCTTTTCAAACCCATGGGCTGTAGCCCACCAGGCTCCTCTGTCCATGTAATTCTCCACGCAAGAATACTGGAGTGGTTACCATTATCTTTTCCAGGTTATCTTCCTGATCCAGGTATCAAACCCGAGTCACCTGCATCTCCTGCATTGGCAGGTGGGTTCTTTACCACTGAGCCATCTGAGTCTTTATTCAAATGCCGCCTTCTTCATGAAGACTCCCCCAGACACCTTATTTATCTCTTGAGCCAACACTCCATCCCCCTTCTCTGCTTTTTCTCCATATCAGTCTTTATACCATGGAGGCAGAGATATTTGTTCTTTGCTTTATTTGCAGCATCTAGAATAGAGACTGACACATGATAGATACTTGATGCATACCGAATAAATGAATGAATCCTGCTTTGCCTTACAATTGTTAGAATAATTGTCTGTCTAGCTCATTAGACTATCCATCTCTAAGGACAGAAATGCACTGTATTCCCCTTGTATCTCTCACAGCACCTCCTACACAAAAGTTTACATGTATTGTTATAATGAGGGCTTCCCAGGTGCTTCATTGGTAAAGAATCTGCCTGCCAATGCAGGAGATGCAGGAGACATGGGTTCAAACCCTGGGTTGGGAAGATCCCCTGGAGGAGGAAATGACAATCTATTCCAGTATTCTTTCCTGGGACATTCCATGGACAGAGGAGTCTGGTGGGCTACAGTCCACGGGGTTGTGAAAGAGTCGGACATGACCGAACAACTGAGCATGCACACACGATTATTATAATAAACTGAATTAGGCATTACCTTGACATCCTTCAGCTTCTCCTGAAGGAGCTAGTTTATTTGGTTGGCGGCTACTGTCATGTACTGCCCTTATTTTACGGTTTTGGCACTGACTCACTTGAGAATACAATTCCAGAAATTTATGGCAATTTAAAAGCTTTGTTTAGTTCAAGAGGAGGTCACTGTAGACAATTCCTCATTTAATTTGCATAATCCTAGTACTTCCAATCATTGTGGACACCTTCAGAGAGGAAGGCATGGGGGTGATTTTCATATTGGGCTCAACATCTTTTTTTTCAGTTTGGTTCTTTTAATTATAATAGTTATAAAAATGATATTTATGGAGTGCCAAAAGTCTTGGTGTTTTTATGAAGAATTACTTTTGGAAATAACATCATTCTAGACATTTTGCCTTCTTAATTCATTCAGAGAACATAACGTATTCTGCTGAGGAACTATCACCAAAGTATTTTTTCTTTTAAATAGGTATGTGAATATGACAATATAATGTATTGTAGCAATCTTATTTCAATGACTTTTTGGATAACGGCAGTATCCAAGTAGAAACCTGAGAATTATCTCTTCGTGAATAGGTTATCTGGGAAAGATATTCTGATGAAATATCTTAATGAAAACAATTCCCATTCCTCCCTTTCTTCTCACATATCGCCTTCACAATTTTGAAGTAAAAAAGTTAACAGCATGCTAGTCTTAACTCTTGGATACTAGGAAATCATCATGTTGCACTTGAGAAAGCCACTTGTTTTAGTGAAAGTGATAAAAGAAATACACACCTATGGATGATACACAGACAAGATCTGCTGCAGTTCGAGACCTAAAATGTTTAGTATCTCACTGTTGAGGTGCCAACAACTGGGTTTTGGACTTGGTATTGCTCCATAAATATCTGCTGAATTGCTAGAGTAAGCAACTAATAAATTAAGTTGGGCATACAAAAGAGTAAAAACATTGGCAGGAAATGTTAGGGCTTTTCCCAGGTGACCATTCAGAATCTCCAACTTCTACCTCTCCTGTAGGCTGAGAGGATGCTCTAATGAAAGGAGAGGTTGAGAGAGGTAAGTCCTTCTGTCCCAGCTCCTAATGAGGCAGGTGCTGTCATCAAGTCACTCTGACTCCACCCCTCTGCTTGGCTTCTACTCTTTGTCTACCTTTTATAGTCAATTCTTTTCTTCCTCTTTTATCTCCCCCATGTTTCCCATTTCTCGAGGTTAATGTCCCCTTTGGCATCCAGCATTATGTCCCAGTGGTGACACTGACTAAAATGATAGTTGGATCTTTGAGGGAAAAAGCAGTTTTAGGCTTCCTTATACATGCTTAGTCACTCAGTTGTGTCTGACTCTCTGCAAGTCAATAGACCGTAGTACGCGAGGCTCCTCTGTCAATGGAATTTTTTCAGGCAACAGTACTGGACTGGGTTGCCATTTCCTCTTCCGGGGTATCTTCCTGACCCAGTGATCGAACCTGTGTCTCCTGTGTCTCCTGCATTGTAGGCAGATTCTTTACCCGCTGAGCTATCAGAGAAGCCCCAGACTTCTTTAATACCCCCAAATAATATGGACAGAGTACAGATGCACTTAGCTACCATTTATTAAATTCCTCCTACAGGCCAGGTACTGTGCCAGAGGCACTACATACGTTATCTCTAATCCTAAAAAGAACAGTAGCATGTGCTTAAAGTCACACCTTTAAGTACCTTGCTTAAAGTCACACCACTAGTAAGTGGAAGTAGCAGAATAAACATCCACATCTGATTCCTGAGCCCATTATATGTGCACATGTACATTCATTCATCCATTTGACACTATTTACTGAGTATTATAATGCAGACAAGTTCCTAGGTATTGGGGCTAGGAGACAGTCACCAACTTCATGAAGTGAGAGGTATATTGGTTTTAACTACTGAATTTGAACTTAAAAAAGAATATTTTCTTCACAAATTCACTTTTCAGATTTCCTTTGTTCTCCAAAAAAGGTGACTTGGCACAGTTGGAAGCAAGGTATTTGGGTTAATAAGATCTTGTCTGTAATTGCTGTTAGAGTTGCTGCTGCTTAAAATGATGGAATTTTGGGGAAGGCAGGTCATGACATTAGGAGAAGTCAGGTGAAACTTAAAAATAGACGCCAGTCAGGAGAAACTGAATTTAGACTGAGCAGGTAATCATTTAGGAACATCTGACATGTACTCGGGAGTTTCCCAGGTGGCTCAGAGGTAAAGAATTCACACAGCAATGCAGGAGACATGGGTTTGATCTCTGGGTCAGGAAGATTCCTGGAGAAGGAAACAGCAACCCACTTCAGAATTCTTGCCGGGATAATCTCATGGACAGAGGAGCTTGGCTGACTATAGTCCATGGGGTTGCAAAGAGTTGGGATGCGACTGAGCGACTGAGCATACTACATGTACTTTAACTTCTTTCTTAGCCAACTTATGAAATCAAATGACTGAAAATGCCACCCTTCATAGCCCTTTGGGCATAACCCACCTACAGTGCTCTGCTGGTAAATGTACAGTGTGGGCTTAGTTGCTCAGTCATGAGCAACTAAGAGTTGGCTCTTTGGGATACCATGGACTGTAGCCCACCAGGCTCCTCTGTCTGTTGGGATTCCCCAGGCAAGAATACTGGAGTGGGCTGCCATGCCCTCCTCCAGATCTTCCCAACCCAGGTCTCCTGCATTGCAGGTGGATTCTTTATCGTCTGAGCCACTGGGGAAGCCCATGAATGCTGGAGTGGGAGGCCTATCCCCTCTCCAGGGAATCGTCCTGACCCTGGAATTGAACTGGGGTATCCTGCATTCCAGGCAGATTCTTTACCAGCTGATCTAAAGGAAACATTTCTGTAGACTCCACTCCTGGACCAGAGAGCCAGGCTGTGTGCACCACAGAGACGGCAGTGGGGAGTGTGCTGTGCCAGGAGCAGCATCCTTCTGTCTTAGAGGAGTATCTTTGTGCTGTTGCCCAAATCTTCTCCCCACTCTTCTTTCATCTTTACTGCAATGACTTTGTTTCAGCTTTGTTTTCAACTATCTCTGAGCTTTGCTGTTGAACAGCGAGGCCATCTGGGATGCATTATCATAACTGCTTAATCTCAACTGCTTAATCTGGCTGAGATTGGGTGAGGAGACTGAAGCAAGTTGGAAAAGCAGTTGGAAGAGTCTATGAAGAGCTCAGAATTTTAAAACTCATCCCAATAGCATGGGGGATAAAGGGGAAAAATGGTCAAGGAAGGCAGAGGAGGCCTCTGCAGATAACTTTATCTTCTGTGTGAGTAATCCTATTTATCTTTGATCTGCTCTAGATGGGCAAATAGAAAAGTGCCCAATAAACTAAAGTGTAAAGTGAAAGTCGCTCAGTGGTGTCTGACTCTTTGTGATCCCATGGATTTATATAGTCCATGGAATTCTCCGGGCCAGAATAATGCAGTGGGTAGCCATTCCCTTCTCCAGGGGATCTTCCCAACCCAGGGATTGTACCAAGGTCTCCCGCATTAAAGGCAGATTCTTTACCAGCTGAGCCACCATAGAAGCCCAAGAATACTATATAAAATCCCAATACTATATAAATCCCAATAAACTAAAGTAGGATGTAACTGTTGAATTCAGAATGAAAAATACAACAAGATTCCTATCCATGTAAAGATTCATACCCTATTGCTTATTTAATACATCTTGGATTTCCAACTCCATGTTAGGTTTGGCTTGTTGAACTTGAAACTGTTGCAGAATTTGTACCCAGCTCTTTAGCTACCATTTTTGCGGTATCTTCAACTTATGAGGCAATATGCAATATTAGCAAAAACACTGCCGGGCGTCAATAGACCAAATGGGTTTTGATCATACTGACATTAATGGTAGCAACAGAATTAGAACCCACATTCGATTCAAAAGCCCAAATATGTCCAAATAGTTCATTTATGCATTCACTGAACATCCACTAAGTACCAGTGGAAAATCATTTTACCTTACTGGATCTTGGTTTCTTTTTTAGTACAATGTGGGAAATAGACAAAACTTGAATTTTCCAAGTGATGAATACAAACTACTGGTTATGCTAGAGATGACTGTAATTCATGCACAGGGACTTGGCATTAAATAACATTGAACCACCTGGGGTAAGAGTTATTTCCCTCTAATTCCTTTTTTAATCCTCCTGTTTATTCAAGGAGAAAAGTCTCAGTTTGATGCTACAATGTCTTTAATATCCCCAAACAATTTCAACTATGTAGCACAAGAAAACCTGGCTATCAGTTTCAAAGGATTTTGGCCCTATCTGGCTAGGATTTAATAACATTACTTTGCCTTGTCTGTATTTTTTATGGTTCACTTCAATTTATTGGAAAGTGTATTGGTTTTCCATTTCAAATCGTGATGTAAAAGTTCCTTTTATAATAAATGCATTTAATATTAAAGAGTTTATTTAAACGATGTATTAAATAATTGTAAAAGTGATGGATGGGTCGGCTGAAATGAAGGTGGTGTGTGACTGGCTAGAATTTGCAATGTTTGAGATGAGTTAGAAAATCTCTAAGGTCGGCTACCCTCACTTGTCACAATGTTCTAAGATTCATTTGTAGCACTGAAGCTTTAGAAGGCACTGGATGTTCCTGATTCTATTCCACTCTCACCATGGCTGAGCCCTGACACAGGGCACTAGCAGCAGGTTCAGATCACTCCAAGGGCTTAGGGAAGAGCGTCTTGGACAGGGGAGCTTTGAGAGGGCCACTCTGGCATTGAGTCACCAGGGAGACGTGTGACTCATGTAAAAAAGTGGCATATCTTCTATTTTACAAATGTGCAACAGACAAGGGTTTTGGAACCAGAAAACTCTTTGCGTTTATCAGCTGTGTGGTTTTTGAGTAAGTAATTTAATGTCTCTGTTTCAATTTTCTCATTTGTAAAAACGAGAAAAATACCCACAAGGTTGTTATAAGGATTAAGTAAGGTGAGCAAATCAAGTAATAAATGGTAACTATTATTTGTATTCATACGAGGACCAAAATGAGCTTTTGAAAATATATGTTATACATGATTCTAATATCTGAAGGACAAGGAATTGGTATCTGGCTTCATTAAAATGTACTCAACAACTTTACTGATGGAAACCTGCATCTCTTCCTATCTCCCCAACCTCAGTGAATTTCTGTTTAACCAGCAGATGACAGAAACCTGGGATCATTCTAAATTGCTTCCCTTTTCTCCTTTTTCACATAAGGATCAAAATGTAATCATAGCACTCCCATGGATGGCTAAAAACAGCCCAGTGTATTAACCGAACATTTTTATCATGTAAATATAGATACTAAACTTGTTCTTTGCAGCCTATCAGTAAATCAGTGATGAAGAAGTTATTTTTCAGATCTCAAAATTTCATGTAATATTTATAGCCTCTGAATATATTTAAAGCTAAGCATACCAAGGATAAGAAAAAGTTCCATAAGGGGAGAAATAAATATGCTAAATGTGTGCAGTATATCTGTCCTACGAGGCCCAAGCATGCTTCACGCAGTGCTGAGAGTTTGTGAGTGAGAGCTAAGCTGCGTTTCCCTGGTTGTTCTTTTTAACTATAAAGGAAGGTGATAAATTATAAATGTACCCCAGCCACCCAAGTCTGACAGTTTTAATTTTCATTTTAACAATATGTACAACACCAAATGCATGAAACTCAGCTGGAATATGACAAGGCAGCAGAGGATATTCGGAAGGTGAGAGAGAGAAGGTGAGTCTGACCTTCCTGCCGGTTAGTTCTTGTCGGGCAGCCGCTGGTAGGGCAGCCGATGTATTCAGTGCCTCACACTCAGCCATCTCTGTGCTCGAAGATGACTGTTCATCTGCTGCTTTGTACCCAGGCTTACCATGCAGATGACTGCCTGAGGATTCAATTGATTCTTAGATCCTCACATAATCTGAATAAAATGAATACTTCCCTGCTTTACTTTTCATCCCACTTTTCCCCTTCATTGCCTACATTTGGTCGTCAGTAATACACATGGTATTTCTTGGTTTCCATATTGTCTCTTCTTTTTCTCTCTTGCAAATGAGACCCCTATCTTTTAATGTTCTTGCACTGCCTTTCTTTCTCCATCATTCTTATTTATTAAGCATTTTGACTCAGAACATCATTGCCTAGTTATTTCAAATGTGACCATCTCCCTGCTTTGCATGGAGTCCTCAGAAGAGGACGTGGGAAACCTGTCATTTTATAGACACTGTACAATTGCGATTAGGGTTTAAAAAGTCCCAAACAGGCCTAGTTTAAACAGGAACTATAGTTTGGGTTTGGCAAACCAATGAAAGGAATTATTAAAATGAAGTAATATCAGAAAACGAATGCCATCAACCTTCTTTATCTTTTTCATTAAAAACGAATTCCACAGGGAAACTCTGAATGTGGTCATGTGGCAGGCACCTGTGTCCTGGGAGATGAGGAAGGCAGGCAGGAAGGAGGGGGTGGTGACTGTGAAGGTAGGTGGGGAAAATGCAAAACTTGTGAGCCAAATTGAATTTAAATATGGCAGTTTTTGGAAACATGACTGTCAAGATGAATAATTATATCACCAGTAAGTATGATAGTCATTTTTGCCTTATAGGAAAATCACAGACTAGTAAATGCCTTTACAGGAAAGTGTTCAGTATAATAAAACTATTTTGAAGTCTCAGAAGAAGGGCTAACATAACCATATTTAATGGATCTAGTCTTATAAACTCTGTGCAAGGAATAATGCCATGTCAGGCTTTCCTAGAAGTCTGTCTATCTATGGGAGGTAAGCAGCGGGATGGGACAAGTGCTCCATTGAAGGGAATCATTGCCTTTGGGCTGTTTTTAGGTAAAAGTTATTCTTCCACCTCACTCATCATTTCCTATTTCATTATCACAGATTCCTCACCTAAATATATTCACAGAGAAAATTTTTCAGGTTTTTTAAAGTAGGTGAGATACAAGATGGTGACCACAGGGAGCAGTGTAGTGACTTAAACGGTGTAGGTAGCACATGTGAGGTTACTAAGCCCTCTCTTCTCCCTTCACTAATCTCAGAGTACTTGTCACTCATTATTACACCTGCCTTATCATCACTGCCCTTCCAACAAGGAGCTTATGATTGCTTTTTACTAGGTCTGTGGCTTTGCCTAAGTTACTTAACTAGTTATGCCTTAGTTTCCTTAACTCTAACGTTGGCATAATAACAGTTCTGCCTTCATGCAACTGTTGTAAAAGTTAAATGAGTTAATATCCATAAAGAGCATAGAACAATACCCAGCACATCATAAGCAGTACATAAATGTCTGATGAAAAAAACAGTGATTATCATTGTTAACAACACCCATGTTGTATTCAGTGAGAGATCACTGTGTACAATCATTGCTCTATTCTTCTCTGAGATCCGTGTTTCTCTGAGGCACTCTGCTCATGGACATGGCAGAATATGGGGTGATTAGGTCCATGGTTTTGTTGCTACTTCAATACTAGAGTTTGGCAGGCACTGCAAACTCACTTGAGGCATTCCCAGCGGCAGTGTGCTCAGCACCTCCACTCTGTGCCTGAACTGACTGGCGGGCAACTGCTCCTGACAGGACTGACGATTTGAGCATCAGGAAAACTGCTGTTCTGTATTTTTAGGCTGAAAGACTTTCGTTCTGATTTGGACTATACCAAGGCAAGCATGCTGTGTTCCCAAACATGGGCAGGATACAACTGGATAACCTAAGACCAATACATTTAATGAAATGATTACATTATTAACTGAATTCCCCACCAGTCATTGTTCACAGGTTGAAATTTCACAAAATCAAAGACTGATGAAGGCTTTTGCTTACATCACAGAGAAAAATCTGTTTAAGCCTTTGGACTATCTTTGATAAAATACTGGATGGTCTAGTTCAAGGAGTTAAAATTAAATTCTCTAAAGATTCCTACAGTCTAACCAAACATACCATTTAATGAGAGAAATCCTTGCTCAGAGATAGCTTTTACCCCATTATGTCTATAGGACAAAAGCAGAGAGACAGAAATTGACTGTGCCCAGAAAATTCACGGATCATTTTAAACATGTTCTCACCTCTGCTAGATGAAAAATGCAAAGCCTTTGGCATCAGGTAGATCTGGGCGCTGAGTTCTGACACTTACTAGCTATGTGATCTGAACTATGTTTCGGTTTCCTCATCTGCAAAGTGTGAAGCTGACATTTCCTTAAAGTTGTATGGCTAGAATTAAATGAGCAAACTTTGGTAGATCCTATGAGGGTGCCTGGCATACAAGAGCTATTCTGCAAATGCTTGTGTGCCCCCGGCTCACTGCTCTGCTCGTAGTTAGGACCTGAATAGCAGTAGCCATTAGCAGGTGAAGGTGCACCTGTGCCCACAGAGCCTGAGCCCCTCAAACAGGCTCAGCTGATGCTCTTGGAAATTATCCTCACTCGCCTACTTCTTCTCCACCCCAGCTCCTCTATGCCTTTGTTGGCTTTTGTCCCTGATTGGACCCTCACTTTTTAGTATTCCTTATGGTTTACCCTGAGACTCTTGGCTTTGAACCTGACCTCATATTTTTTATACAGATTTTGTTCTGGGTTTTTGTCCCTATTTCTTCAAGTTCCAGATTCAAGGTGTAGCTTTGTACTTCTATGTTGGTCCCAATAGCACATGCCAGTCCTTTCTCACACATGGCTCAAAGACTGCCTCACCAAAGCAAAACAAAACACCTTGCATACATTTTCATCATCTTTTCAGAAACAGAGTTTCCTTATTACAGAAAATCTCTTCTCAAAACCTCTTAGTGTGCTTTCAGTTTCATCTCGTGTCATCTGTAATGGTTCCAGCAGTAAGCCTGGACTCTCTGGGTCCTGGTTTAAGGCAGAAGCTGGGTGGGATGGACCAGGAAAGTGCATCGGGCAGGGTGAGGGGCACCAAAGCAAACACATACAGCAGATGCTGAAGTGGGAGTTCAGTCTTGGCTATCTGGGGAATTGATTGTGAGAGGGCATGAGTGGGTGAGTGTGTGCCATGGCAAGGCTCTACCATGGAAGGAAAGGGGTTATCTGCCACCAAATCGTGACTGGGCTGACTATATCTGACTATAGAGTTGTATCCACCACAGCTGAATTTAACAAATTTGTGGAAAGTGACTTTAAAAGAGTTGTTAGCATTGTGCCTCAATGCCTCTAAACCAATGGGCAGCTGAAAGGCAGATACATCTTCCTCAGGTTGCACTGAAGTGAATTGCTATTGGAAATGGGCTAACAAAATGGTTCTGAAGCCTCATCATTTTTAACAGAAAAATTTAGTCTGATCTGGAAATAAGATTGCCTTCAGCATTTCCATTAACATTGACAAAAATAACCTGATCCAGTTGCTTCTGCTTCTACATATGCCTCTTCTCTTTAAATGATAGATCTACAAGAAACCCTTTGTGGTAACCTTGTTCTGATGATTGATTACAAAGACAGCAAAGTAGGATGTTTGAGAGAATCATCTGTGATCACCATTAAAGAGAATTGGAGTTTTAAAATAAAGCAAGAACATAATCGGCTTTGTTTTTATGGCAGAGACTAGCCTAACCTGATTAAATTTTGAGAGGCTCATTGCTAGGAAAGCAGAAATCTGGCCCATAAAAGCCTGTGATCATCCAGTCTCAAATTAGGCCCCAAAGAAGGTACTCTTTCTATCTCACCTCGGATATGACTAAGGAGAATACTGGACAAAGAAGAACCTCCCAGAGGGTCTACCCAAGGGGACAAGTCCCCAGGTAGGGTAGGGAGTCCCAGAAATTCCTGATCATCAGAATTTTGGCACTGGAAGGGATTTCCTTTGATTTCTTTTCTAAAGGAATGCTTTTACTGTAGTTGTCCTATTCCTCCACTGACGTTGTGTATTGAGGGAAGATGGGTAGAGCCAGACAAATTGACTGTTTACAGGTGACAAAATGCAAACCATTTCACATTGGGAGCCATGTCTGCTCCTGATGGGAAAGGTGGTACGTGACTATGTGCTGGGTGCAAAGACTGGGCGGGACTTCAAAAGCTCCTGGGTATCTGGCCACCCAGAGGCACACACTTGGATGGGGACCACCACAGACTATGTGTCCAGCGTTCCTTGCCCCTGGATGCGGTCACATGACTGATTCTCACTAATGGGATCTGAGCTGAGTGTTGAGTGCTACTTCCACATCATTTATTTAAAGGAAAACCAATGGCCCTTCAAGTCTGCTCTTCCACTGGTGGGAGCACTGGCAGCTTCCACCATGACGAAGATGACGGAAAACAACATGGAAGGAACCTGGGTTTTGGAATAATCTAATGGAGCAGAGCCACCCTTCCAACCTGACTGCTCACTCCAAATAGTCAGGGAAGTGAGAAATGAACTTCTGTTATATGTAAGCTTCTGTTGTTTTAGATCTCTTTGGTATAGCAAATATATCCTCCTTTATCCCAATGCATGAAATCATGATTTCAGAATGATTCAATATATCTTATAAAAGAACAAATATAAGCATCATCTCTAGAATAATTTGAAATTTCAGCTCCAATGATCACCAAGTCATTTTTCTAGACATTATAAACTCTTAGGTCAGCAGAAAATTTGAATCTGGGGTATATCACACCCTCTGAAATTATATGTAAAAAAGTACAATACACACATAAAATTTTTCATTTTTATCAGCTACTCAAAAGTAGTCTTGAATGAATTCAAGTATTGTTATACCTGGTCAGGATGATCCCCTGGAGAAGGAAATGGCAAACCATTCCAGTATTATTGCCTGGAAACTCCCATGGACTGAGGAGCCTGGTGGGCTATATTCCATGTGGTCTCAAAGAGTCAGACATGACTTAACAACTAAACAACAAGAAGAACAAAAAATCTTGGTAATTCTGCATCATCCAGTATCAAGAAGAAACACTTATAAGGTTGCCCTATGCTGGTGAGATGAACATGTTAGCTAAATGACAAATGACCATTTTTGCCAATAAGATGCTCTGGTGCTCTTGGCTTAGTGTTTAGACATGAAAATTTGTATTCAATAGGCAGTCAGGAATGGCTAATCATGTTTCTCTTGGCTGCCATGAAGTACTCTTGTTGAAAACTAGTCCTTTGCTCACTATTGCCACCTGAATAGAATTAATTTAACAACACTTCCAATCCGTTGAACTGTTTTGGATGTGCCATGGAGACTGCTATCACGTGCACACATATCTAGATGTCACACAGTCTAAGTCCACACAGCCACAAACATAAAACACCACCAAGCACCATCAGGCTCCAGTCCGACATAGCATGAAACGATGGTCGTTCAGTGTTGGCCTCTTAAAGATTTTTAAGATGGGAAATCTCATAAGCAAACATAGACAGACCTGGCTGTCCTTTTGACTAAGTGCATCAAGGTAAATATTTATTTCATATATAGGAAAATACACAAGTGCCCTTTACAGAGCAGAGAATGTAGCAAGCTGTTGCAATTAGACCTTAATATGGAGGACTAGAGGGGAAAGCACTACTTCATTTTCATTCTTCAGAGATTTTGTGAAGAATATGAGGGTTCATAAATTATTTGGGTATGGTGGGAGAAGGTGAGGGGGATTGGAGTCTGTAATTCACAATATGTATTTTTAAAAAGGCTTAGATAAGGAGGTAATACCTGACTGCAGGAGATATACTCAGTAGTTACAATAAAATCCTACAAGAAAGCATTGTTATTGATGGTCATATTTATTTATCCATTATAAGCATCAAGAAAAAACCCAGAAGGGACAGTCAAGGCATTTTCTGTGAATAACACTGGGAAACTTGTGTTTTGGACATTTTCAAAACTCCAAGTATTTTGCTTGTTCTTGAAAGTGGCAATTCTAGTATGACAGGGAAGATAAACATCCTTAATAAGTTTTCATCTCACATATTTTACTGCTTGTGTAAACCATTATTAAAAACCAGAAAACAACTATTCCCTTGCTCCTGTAAACTTTAAATGGTCATTTTTCAAGTCATTCAAATGAAGGCTAATTTTGATTGAATCAAACACCAAAAATGCTCCTGATGAGGACAGGCTTATAAACCTCACCATACTGAGTCAGGGTTTGGGGGTTTTGTTTATTCTGGGCAGCATGATTTGACCCACAGAATGGCTATCTGAAACCAAGTAATAAAAATCTTTTCTATAATGGGGTTCCACTGTATTGGCTTTAAGATCAAATGTCACTTTTCTTTGATCTCTGTTGCTCAGATGTTCTCATTATGTGGAAAAGAATCCAGCAGGTGTTCAATTGTTTATTCAGTAAAGGGGAAGGTGAGCTGGGATTAAACTGTTATGACATAGCCTTGTTTTAGCCCCGATGATTCTCACTGAATCTGGAATAATTGTGTTGCTGCAATAGCAATCTTGCTAAGTACAATAGAACGTGGAGAAGCTTGGCTCAGAGGCTAATGGACTGCAGCTACCATCTGTGGGATGGAAACTAAATGCCTCTAAAAGAAATACTCATGAATGTAACTCGCCATCTTGTTGATTAGCTTTCTGGTGGACAGGATTCCAGTTGCCTAAATGAACGAGCACAAGCTCTCTCTGGAAGCCAATAAGCAGACGCATAACCGTTTGCTTTTGAATAAGCATTTGCCCAATAAATTCCAATATACTCAAAGCCCCTCTGAAAGAAGACACTTACAATCAAATTATATAAAATGTACAAAATTATATCAACACTTTGCAAACTGTAAATTAAAGTATGAAAACATAAGCTCTTGTGCCAGTTTTTATAAGGTCGTTTTTTTCCAACTCAACGACATTCCGCTCTCTTCTTGTCTCCTATTCTGTGTCTGAGTTAATTGTAAATTGGCAAGTTCCCATTTATGCTCCTTGATTTATTCAAAAGATAATTTTAGGCTTAATTCTCAATATTAGCACACATTTTCCTTCTATTTTTAAAGAAAAAGAATCCATCTTTGCAAGTTCACAATTGTGTTTCTCTCAGTGTATTCACACATGCACAGCACACACCACTCCTAGGCTTTATTAACTATTATTAACACACCTACATTCTAAATGTCTTTACTTCTGACTCCAGAATTGTAAAGTTTTTTAGACCATAATTCACTAAAATTCAGTTGGAGATGAGATTTTAGATAATTAAAAATAACACTGTAAGTATATGAGCTAAGCAAGAATTGGTTTTTATAAAGAATTTGAAACTCCCAAACAACTCTACAGATTTGCTTTTCTCATTTTCTCAGAATTTTATCTTGCAGGGTAAGAAAATCCTCTGTGGATTTTGCTAAGAGCTTGTCAGATGAAGGGGTGTGCCCTGGTTCGGTTCTCTGCCTCTTTTTCCTGTGGCCTAACCTCCCAGCCACAGGCACCAGTCAGGGCTCACCTCAGCTGGAAGGGATGCAGGGTCACAGGATGCATCAGGTAACTTTTGCTACCTTGTCTTGATTTATTGGATCTCAGTTTTGCTAACTGAATTTGCCTTAAGATCTGGTTAATAATTTCCACACTCTTAGTTTGCCCATGTTAGTCCTAGTCTCCTCCAACTCCTCTGGTCCCTCTTGACTCTACAAAGAGTTGAAGTCTTAATCCCAGTTAATGGTGGAGGCCCTACACTTGTGCTTGAATATTCCCAGTCTCTCTGTTTAACTTGTCCATCAAAACACCCCTTTATTGCCCCATGTCTGTGTTAGTGGTAACATGGTTGCTGCCATTCAGAGTGGCCTCTGTTGTTTAGTCCAGACTTCCTCAGAGAACTTTCAGCTGATATGTAGCCTCCTGTATGTCCTGTGCTGGTGGGGTGTGCGAGACCCTGACACCGAGTCTGCTCTGCCTCAGCATAGCTAACAGAATAATGCTCAACAATCCCCTATTAAGTGACAAGAGGTTGGAATATTTACATATTCTATTGGAACTCTGTTATACCTCCTAATTTTCCAAATGTTGTTTCTATATCTTCATTTATATTCTCTTCCTTCTGGCCACTCTTTAAGGGCAAGAATTGCCTGATGCCCACTTTCATATTCATGTTTTCAATGAGGCAGACCCCCGTCACACCATATTGATGGAGAGATCAAGCTTTGGTCCTGAACTAACATATTTTGTGTTACCTCACTCTAGTTAACTCTTCTGTACTCAGAAGTGGCAGTATTGGTAAGACTATGATACTAGTACAAAAACATAAGGAATTTTCATCCCTGTTTCTTCTGTTTTAAGTTCCTGGTATCATCTTTTTGCCTTCCTTTTTTTCCTATTAGATCCAGGACTCACCTGGAATCAGCCACAATCGCTTTATTAATAGCTACTACCTCATATAACAACTCTGCAGGCTGGGAAAGATCAGGTCCATTTTGTAGATGAAAAATCCATGACTCATAAAGGTCAAGATTATTTTACCTTCAGATTTTTGCTATATAGGTCCCTTTAAGTGGGCAAGAGTGAGCAGGAAGGAATTACCTAGGAGACTCAAGTGGATTGAATGCACATGGGGTCAGCAGGGGGTTCAGTGAGGAGCACAGAGGATGACAGTGGGTTTTATTTCCTAGGTCAAGCAAGGGGGCAGAAGCAGAAAAAAATTCAGCTGCTGGAGACTTGGTTCCTGGACTTCAGGGTATTAATAAACGGCAGTGGGTGAGGGAGAAGAGATGGAAAAATCTGTGAGTGAAAGGCTATATGTCAAGAGTGTTTCATCTCATGGTGAGCTCTGATCTTTTGCAGTGAGACCAGAGAAATCTGTGATCTTTTATTGCAGCCTACCCTGGGGAAGGAGAGGGAAGTGGCAGCTTGCTTATTTTCTTTTTTCTTCTTTTTTTAAAATTTAAATTTATTTATTTTAATTGGAGGCTAATTACTTTACAATATCGTATTGATTTTGCCATACATCAACACGAATCTGCCACGGGTGTACACGTGTTCCCCATCCTAAACCCCCTCCCACCTCCCTCCCTGTACCATCCCTCTGGGTCATCCCAGTGCACCAGCCCCAAGCATCCTGAATCCTGCATTGAACCTGGACTGGTGATTCGTTTCTTATATGATATTACACATGTTTCAATGCCATTCTCCCAAATCATTGCACCCTCTCCCTCTCCCACAGAGTCCAAAAGACTGTTCTATATATCTGTGTCTCTTTTGCTGTCTCGCATACAGGGTTATCGTTACCATCTTTCTAAATTCCATATATATGTGTTAGTATACTGTATTGGTGTTTTTCTTTCTGGCTTACTTCACTCGGTATAATAGGCTCCGGTTTCATCCACCTCACCTTGGTTTCAAGACAAATCATCCAACTGAATCTATTTATAACAGAAAGGAAACCTAAAAGAGGAGTAAACGCATAAAACTTGGGTTGGACATTATTAAAGCAATATTAACTGTAAATGTGATTTGCTTATTAGATTTGAATAAAGTTCTTACACAGCCTATAGGACCCTACGATGTCAGACCATCTGCCCTATTACTTTGCTCGTCTGATTCAGTAGCTCCCTCGCCTTTCTCCATTCCCCTAACCCATTCATTTGGTCATTTTGGTCACCTGGCCTCCTGGCCTGGAAGAAGGCAAAGGTAGGAACACACAAACACTTGGCAAGTGCCTGACTCTGGGCTTTCTGGTCAGGCTTCCTCTTCCTGAGATGCAGTGCATCTTCCATCACATGTCTTCCCTGATAATCCCTCGCATCCCATCCCCTTGGCACTCCCTTTCTATACTACTTTGCCTTCTCTTTCGCAACTCTCCTTGTTATACACGTGTTTATTGTCTGCCTCCTTCATCCTTCACTCCCGGGAAGGCAGGCCATCTGCCATCTGGTTTGTGTACTACCTTTGACCTAGCATACAGGAGAGCCCTATATGTATAAGTAGTAGGTGCTCAATAAGTATTTGTTAGGACTTTCCTGGTGGTCCAGTGGCTAAGACTGCGCTCCGAATGCAGAGGGCCCAGGTTCAATCCCTGGTCAGGGAACTAGATTTCACATATTGCAACTAAGAACCGGAGCAGCCAAAACTAATAAAAATAAAATAAACTTTTTTTTAAAGAAGCATTTGTTGAACAACTTTATGCTGATTATTTTGTGGAATAATATCTCATGCTTAATGCTAATGTGTTTGATTCAATTATATATCCTGTTTGATTATGGTACTAAGTTTTAATATATCTCTCTCTCTTAATAAAATATCTCCCTTCTTCCTCAATCTTAAGTGGTCTACAGAGATAAGTAAAAAAACTGGCTTAAAGCTCAACATTCAGGAAACAAAGATCATGGCATCTGGTCCCATCACTTCATGGCAAATAGATGGGGAAACAGTGGAAACAGTGGCTGACTTTATTTTTCTGGGCTCCAAAATCACTGCAGATGGTGATTGCAGCCATGAAATTAAAAGACGCTTACTCCTTGGAAGGAAAGTTATGACCAACCTAGACAGCATACTAAAAAGCAGAGACATTACTTTGCCAACAAAGGTCCATCTAGTCAAGGCTATGGTTTTTCCAGTGGTCATGTATGGATGTGAGAGTTGGACTATAAAGAAAGCTGAGCACCGAAGAATTGATGCTTTTGAACTGTGGTGTTGGAGAAGAGTCTTCAGAGTCCCTTGGACTGCAAGGAGATCCTACCAGTCCGTCATAAAGGAGATCAGTCCTGGGTGTTCATTGGAAGGACTGATGCTGAAGCTGAAACTCCAATACTTTGGCCACCTGATGTGAAGAGCTGACCCATTTGAAAAGACCCTGATGCTGGGAAAGATTGAGGGCAGGAGGAGAAGGGGACAACAGAGAATGAGATGGTTGGATGGTGTCACCATCTCAATAGACGTGGGTTTGGGTGGACTCTGGTAGTTGGTGATGGACAAGGAGGCCTGCGTGCTGTGGTTCATGGGGTCGCAAAGAGTCGGACATGACTGAGCGACTGAACTGAACAGAGATAAATAATAAAATATAAATAGACATATAGATTAAAGGAAAAGGAAGAATATTGAAATAAAGGAGAAAAAAAGAAAAGTGAAGCCTGTGTTAGACTTAGAACACAATATTAGTTTTCTGTTCTCCATTTATAACTTGGAAAGAAAGAAAAAAGCCAAAAAAACAAAAACAAAAACTAACAAAGCAAGCACATCACTCTTTATTTCCATTACGTCATTGTGGAAAAACCTGGGATTGAACCCAGGTCTTGTTATTTATTAGTTGTGTACTTGGACAAATTACTTAATTTCTCAAGTGCTGAATTTTCCTTTCAGTAAAGTGAATATAATTGGAGTGTCAACCTCAGGGCTCTGCTGGAGATAAAGTGAGAACAGAATGCCCCATGCGCCCAGTAGGGGTGCTCACTCAGGAGGTGGAAGACGAGGGTGAGGGGTACCCTCACCCTCCACAGACCTGCCACAGACCAACTGCTCCACGGAGGAACCAGATGCTCAGCTCTGCTCTCAAGCACTGAAGCAACTGTGGGAACATGCCCTGTCCATGAAAGGAGCCATACTATCCACCTAAGTGACTTTACATATTTTTAAAAGGAAAAATTCCCCAAACGTGATCCTTTTCAAATCACTTTTAAACCCCAATCTCACGTATTAAACTGGGCTTGCACCTGGTGCCAAATGTGAGGATTAACACACCCCACATTTAGAGATGAATTGGAAGCAGTGCTTTCGCATAGCCTTCCTACACACACCAAAACTAATTTGCCATGCTTAACCTTGGTTCCCCAACAGGAGCTGCTGGTGGAAATGAAAGAGTGGTCTGGGTGGATGATACTGTAAATAACAGCCACCTGGAAAAAAATCCTGAGGAAAATTAATTTTCAGCAGTGGAACAGGGCAGGGGAAACAGAACTTGTTTCTCTGGCTTACGATTTATAACAAGTGTCCTCTTAAGTCACAATAATGAATCACTGACTTTTCCTCCCAGGAGTTTATTCTCTCTCCGAGATTGACTCTGCATATATGTAAATGAAAGGACATGGATCACAGCCCTGTCATTGTGAAGGGGCTTGCATAACTCAATGAAGCTATGAGCCATGCTGTGCACAAGACAGATGGGTCATAGTGGAGAGTTCTGACAAAACGTGGTTCCACTGGAGGAGTGAATGGCAAACGACTCCAGTATTCTTGTCACGAGAACTCCATGAACAGACTGAAAAGGCAAAAAGATATGACACTAAAGGATGAGCCCCCCAGGTCAGTAGGTGTCCAATATGCTACTGGAGAAGAGCAGAGGACAATTACTAATAGCTCCAGAAAGAATGAAGCTACTAGGCCAAAGTGGAAACCACGCTCAGTTGTGGATGTGTCTGGTGGTGAAAGTAAAGTTCAATGCTAAAAAGAATAATACTGCATAGAAACCTGGAATGTTAGGTCCATGAATCAAGGTAATCATGGACATGGTCAAGCAGGAGATGGCAAGAGTGAACATTGACATCTTAGGAAGCAGTGAACTAAAATGGATGGGAATGGATGAATTTAATTCAGATGACCATTATATCTACTACTGTGGGCAAGAATCCCTTAGAAGAAATGGAGTAGTCCTCCTGGTCAAAAACAGAGTTGACATGCAGTACTTGAGTGTAGTCTCAAAAACAACCAAATGATCTCAGTTCGTTTCCAAGGCAAACCATTCAACATCACAGCAATCCAAGTCTATGCCCCAACCACTGATGTTGAAGAAGCTGAAGTTGAACAGTTCTATGAAGACCTACAAGACTTCTAGGACTAACACTCCCAAGAGATGTCCTTTTCTTCATAGGTGATTGGAATGAAAAAATAGGAAGTCAAGAGATACCCAGAGCAACAGTAAAGTTTGGCCTTGGAGTACAGAATGAAGCAGGGGAAAGGCTAACAGAGTTTTGTCAAGAGAACACACTGACAACACACTGGTGATAGCAAATACCCTTTTCCAACAACCAAGAGACAACTTTATACATGGACATCACCAGTCAATACCAAAATCAGATTGATCATATTCTCTGCAGCCATAGATGGAGAAGCTCTATATAGTCAGCAAAAACAATACTTGGAGCTGACTGTGGCTCAGATCATCAGTTCCTTATTGCAAAATTCAGGCATAAATTGAAGAAAGTAGGGGAAACCACTAGGCCATTCAGGTATGACCTAAATCAAATCCCTATGATTACACACTGGAGGTGATGAATAGATTAAAGAGATGGATCTGGTAGACAGACAGCCTGAAGAACTATGGACAGAGGTTTGCAACACTGTATAGGAGTCAGTGACCAAAACCACCCCAAAGAAAAAGACATGCAAGAAGGCAAATGTGGTTGTCTGAGGAGGCTTTACACATAGCTAAGGAAAGAAAAGAGAAAAGCAGGGGGAAAGAGAAAAATATACCTATCTGAGTGCAGAGTTCCAGAGACTAGAAAGAAGAGAAAAGAAGACCTTATGTTCTTATTAAGTGAACAAAGCAAATAAGTAGAGGAAAATAATAGAATGGGAAAGACTAGAGATCTATTTAAGAAAATTAGAGCTATCAAGGGAATATTTTATGCAAGTATGGGCAGAATAGAGGACAGAAATAGTAAGGATCTAACAGGAGCAGAAGACATTAAAAAGAGGTGGCAAGGATACACAGAAAAACTATACAAAAAAGGTCTTAATGACCTGGATAACCATGATGGTGTGGTCACTCACCTAGAACCATACATCCTGGAATGCCAAGTCAAGTGGGCCTTAGGAAGCATCACTGAGAACAAAGCTAGTGGAGGTGATGGAATTCCAGCTGAGCTATTTAAAATCCTAAAAGATGCTATGAAAGTGCTGCACTCAATATGCCAGGAAATTTGGAAAACTCAGCAGAAGGACAGTACTGAAGAATGTACAAACTATCATATAATCATGCTCATTTAGCACGCTAGTCAGGTTTCACTCAAAATCCTTCAAGCTAGGCTTCAGCAGTACATGAATCAGAAACTTCCAGGTGTCCAAGCCAGGTTTAGAAAAGACAGAGGAACCAGAGATCAAATTGCCAACATCTGTTGGATCATAAAGCAAAGGAATTCCAGAAAACATATACTTATGCTTCATTGACTACGTTAAAGCCTTTGATTGTGTGGATTACAACAAACTGTGGAAAATTCTTAAAGAGATGGGAATACCATATCATCTTACTTGTCTCCTGAGAAACCTGAATGCAGGTCAAGAAGCAACAGTTAGAAGTGGGCATAGAACAACGGACTGGTTCAAAATTGAGAAAGGAGTTTGTCAAGGCTTTATATTATCACTCTGCTTATTTAACTTATATTCAGAATACATAATATGAAATGCTGGGCTGGGATGAATCACAAGCTGGAGTCAAGATTGCTGGCAGAAATATCAACAACCTCAGATATGCAGATGATACCATCCTAATGGCAGGAAGCAAAGAGGAATTTAAAGAGCCTCTTGATGAGGGTAAAAGAGGAGAATGAAAAGCTGGCTTAAAACTCAGCATTCAAAAAACTAAGATCATGGTATCCAGTCTCATCACTTCATGACAAATAGATGAGGAAAAATTGGAAGCAGTGATGGAATTTATTTTCTTGGGCTCCAAAATCACTGCAGACTATGACTGCAGCCATGATATTAAAAGACACTTGCTCCTTGGAAGAAAAGCTATGACCAACCTAGACAGTGTGTAACAAAGCAGAGATATCACTTTGCCAACAAAGATCAGATGTGAGAGTTGGACCATAAAGAAGTCTGAGCACCCAAGAGTTGATGCTTTTGAACTGTGATGTTGGAGGAGACTCTTGAGAGTTCCTTGGACTGCAAGGGGATCAAACCAGTCAATCTACATTTTCCTACCATGTCTGTAGCCATTCTCTCTCAGTGTTGTTCTTACAGTGATCCATGAGACAAGGTTTATTATTTCTCCACATTGCAGATGCAGAAAATAAGACTAAGGGAGATTAATAATTTGGCCAAATTCAGTTGGCAGAACGAGGATTCAATGAAATCCCCAAAGTTCTCCTCCCCTCCAAAACCCAATTCAACAAAATGGATGTGTTCAACAAAAATGTACTGAATACTTGTTTTGTGTAAAATAGCAAAAGAGATGTATACCTACAATCCCTGATTTACTCCAGTGAAAATAACCAGGAAATACTGAAGGGAGAGACTGTTTTGCATTTGGATAGTTATTACCAGTAGCCTGGCAAAAAGTATTGTGTTACATGAAAAAATATGATTGAGTAAACCAGAAAACTTTCCAGCTCTTCTACAGCAATTAGTGTAATTTCATTATTTAGCATAAAATGTGAATGCTCAGGTTCATTAACAGTCAAATCCAGATGCAAATGCAAATAGAGAAAATGGAAAACCAAATAGCAAACTCTCATGATTTGCCTTTTGTTGAAATTGATGCCAGTGCTCTCCACTGTAAACAAGTACTGAATTACAGAATTCTTGGCCTGAAAGAAACGTAGAAATTATTTGCTCCAATTCTCTCTGATTATTTTTAAGCTTGGGGTCCAAAGGAAAATAGTAAGTATAAGAGACTATCAGCACTCTGGTTGACAGTACCTATGAAGGCTGGACCAATACCTATCTTGAGATGCAGCTACTCAACTTCTAAGATAGTCCCAGCAGAAATGCTTTCACTTTTCACCAAGTGATAAATATGTTAATGTTCATACAAGCATTTTTTGGCAATAATCCTAAATTGTAATCAATCTAGTGATCAATGTGGGCTGGGTAAATAAAATATGGTATATTCAAATGAAGAAATATACCACGTGGCAGTGACAATGAAGTACAACTGCATACAACCAAGTGGATGAATCTTGAAAACATTATGCTGAGCAAAAGATGCTGTAATTTTATTATGATTTTATTTATATAAAGTTCAAAAGAGAGCCTAGTGTAATCTAAGATGTCACAAATCAGAAGAATGGTTATTGGAGCTGGGGTGGGAGGTGGTAGATGGAAGGAGACATGGCGTTTGTTGGAATGCTGGTGACTTTTGTCTTTTGATTTGAGAACTGTTACACAGACCTGCTCACTTTGTGACCAAGCATTGAGCTGTATACTTATTAGCGTGCATTTTTTCTGTCTGTATGCCATACTTCAATAAAATTCCACTCCCTGAAATAATGAAACTTTAGCACTCCTGTTATCAGACTGTACGTTATCAAGAAATTCTCTGGCACACTCAGAAATATTTATGGAATGTTATAAATCTTAATTCTGCTTAAACTAACATTTGTTTCAGTCATATTAACAAAAATAAATACCTCAATATTGAAAAGTTTGCTAAAGAAACAAATGTGTTTGATGAGAAAAAATACTATTTCTTTTGGCAAGCATTTGTGGGATTGGAGGTAGCAAATGTAAAGCTTCCAAAGTGTTACCAAATTTGTTTATAAGCTCAGTTTATTCAAGACTCAGAATTTGTGGAGTTGTATTTTTTAAGCTCTAGGAATAAAAATAATTGTAATGGAAATAAAGAATCCCTTTCTCAAATGTTGCTCTGGTTCCATCCCAACTGCACGTAGTTTACAATGCGGGCACGTGAAAAGCATCCCCAAATATTTGCTATATGAATAAAAGTAGAGCACAGTGAGTACTCTTTTGAATACATCTGATCAATCTTTCTCACATAGAGGCAATATGAGGATTTTTTAATACCTGGTAAACAGAAAATAACCTATACTTCTTTATAATTTTATCAGACAATAATAGAGAAGAATGACTGAAAAAAATCTCTATTAAGGTACTAATTAATATTATTTACAAAGTACCTGTAAATGATTTATGAAACTACAAATCATTTAGGATAAAGAAGCTTTCTTGCTAAAGAAAAACTTGGAACTTTTTAGAACCTTAGAAAAACAAAGAAAAAAATCCACCTTTAGAGAAAAAATTGAGACAGCAGTATTACTCTCCCTGAGAGTAATCATACATTAAACTGGTGTCAAGAAAACCTTAGAAAATATTAGCTTTCAGGGAAAAACACTTACAATTTATATTTTCTACTTTTAAGTAATTTATTCTTGCTATGACTCTAAAATCTGCCTAAACCACCATTAACATTTTAAAAGAAAGTTCTCTACTTCTTACCAAACAGAGATAAATAATGCCTGACAACAGCATTAGGGAACATAAACATAAAATTACCTGTTATTAAAAACTGAACACATTTTTCTCAAAGAAATATATTACTCAGCTGTAAAATAGTATGTTTGCCATTCACACTAATGTTTCAACATTATGGTTCAATCATCTAAAAGGCTGACATGGAAAATAATGGCGTAATAAACTAATTCATCATAATGTGCAAAAGAAACCGCTGGAATAAATTGTAATAACCTTTCAAAAACTAGCAGCTTTTAAAAGTATTAATTTCTACTCCAGATAATTGGAAAGGACACCTGGGTGGGTAGGCAATATTTTTTATGGGATTGCTCTGTCAGGAGCTCAGATTGTCTCTGGACTCAGCAATGATCATTTAGCACTAAATGACAGTGAATCTTGCAAATAGGTCTTCCTAGATGGTGTTTGTCATAAATTACCAAACTCAACTCCCCTCAAGGTCAGCCATACGAGAGGGCAGGTATCAAACGGCCTTTGCCAGGACCTAGCGTGGTCCTGGGGTTTCTCGTAAACGGACAATAGTTGTGTTGGCTGCCATAAAATCAACTTAATGGACTGACAACATAAATTACCATCAAACTTTGACAACATCCGTCTCTAGAAAACAACTGGAGAATGCTTTTATAACACAGCTGAGGAACATGGATAACAATATGTTTCGTCCTATACTAGATCATAAATATTCTTAACAATGCTAAGTGGGGAATGACTTAATATTAGAAGCCACGATATGTTTTACCTGATGCACTAAAAACAGTATCTAAGTAACATTAAAATGACACTTGCTATATTGATATATATAATGCAACAGAGAGTGAATGGGGGTGTTGTGTGTGTGTGTGTCTGTGTGTACGTGTGTGTTCATTCTAGGGAAGAAGGTTGCATTTGCCTGGCACCGGGTACTTTTATTAAACCTAAACAACTGAAAAGAATATTGATTTCTTTCTAGTTTCATTTTACCTATATAGTCCACTGAATCCACAGGAAAGATAGATTTTTCTGTTCTCACATCACCTTGGATGAATCATTTGAACTTACTTTCTCTATGGCTTGATTTTTCCATTTGTACAGTAAAATAATTATTACACAAAAACATTTTGAAGGCAGTGGAATTAATCCTTAGCTGCTACTGCTGCTAAGTCGCTTCAGTCGTGTCCGACTCTGTGCGACCCCATAGTCGGCAGCCCACCAGGCTCCTCTGTCCATGGGATTCTCCAGGCAAGAACACTGGAGTGAGTTGCCATTTCCTCCTCCAATGCATGAAAGTGAAAAGTCAAAGTGAAGTCGCTCAGTCGTGTCCGACTCTTAGTGATCCCATGGACAGCAGCCAACCAGGCTCCTCCGTCCATGGGATTTTCCAGGCAAGAGTACTGGAGTGGGGTGCCATTGCCTTCTCCAGAGGAGGCACCAAATAAACCCCAATAGTAGAGAATCATATTGATAATTTATTAAAATAATGTACTCTAGACAATCAATTCACTGTTTTACAAGTTACTTTGGTAGAAAATTAGCTAAACTAATAAACTGGAACTTTGGAGATAAATTAAATATCATTGTTTTGCTAAATTTTCTTTTATTATTTAATTTTTACCTCCATTCTGTAACTGTGGCTATTATGATGATGATGATGATGATGATGATGCATAGTTAGAATTATTCTCTCAGACATTTTTACAATTTTATTTACTATCTCTTAGAAAGCAGGACTTCACTGTAGATATTGCTTAAGGAAATTGCTACACTGAGTAGAAGTAAGGTCTTCCTTGAATCCAATGACATCTTAGATCATGAATATTGTATGTAATACACAATGAATTTTATGCACTTAATAAAAGTTCCCAAACAGAACTTTAAGTTAATTTTGTGCCTTTGTCTCCCATATCTAGTCATCTCCTTTTATGCTATTATTTTTTGCATGATCTCTTCCATTTATTTCTCTCCTTCTAGTCCCGCTGTCATTCTGTCCAGAACCTCATCACCTTAGACCTGAATTATTGTAGTAGTTTCTTTACTCTTGTTCTCTTTCCACCAATCCTGCCAAATTAATCTTTTGTAAAGCACTATTTTAATTACATCATTTCCCAGCTCAAAATTTTTCAATGACTCCCCACTCCCTGGGGGCCAAAGGTCAGTGTCTTCAGCTAGAATAGAAGACTTTGGGTATCTGGCCTCAATTCCTTTTCCAATCTCATCTTTTCCATTTTCCCTGCACAAACCTTCAGGATAATAAAGGTATTTGCTGCCTGGGTACCTGCATTACAAGCACCTGCCCAGCTGGTGCTATCCATCCTCCCGGCCTAGCTAGTTGCTTTCCTTCAGAAAGGCTTTTCTTCCCACTTCAACCCATAGTCAGCACCTCAAGCCATGAAACTGAAACATTCATTCTTTGATGTTTAACACGACTTATTTCACTGTTGCAATATTACTTAACCTCAGTTTCGATGCTTAATAGTAATCAAGTCTTTTCTCCCTGATTACTTCGTAAAGCTCTTTCAGGGTAAGAGGGGGTTAGAGTTCTTATTATCTGCTAATCTCCCTAGCACAAACTTATAAAAATAGTTGGCAACCAATAGACATTTGTTTAACAAGTGAATGTACAATACTGTTCTAGGCTTCTTGTAAGATTAGGATGAAAGCTATTCAGTTGTGTTGTAACTTGTAGTATTCCAGCATACCAACTTATGTAGATGAGGCAGTTTCCCTGAATTTATTAGATGTTTCAATTCTTCAGTTCTTAGTGAAATTCTAGATTATAAAACATAAGCTGGACACATGAGATATTTAATGTTAACTCTGGCTTTGATGTAAACACGAGCACTATTGGAACAAACACAGACTAGTGCATAGTCATTGAATTAGTACTAATTTTCTGGAGATCTCTTACTAACAGAAGCTCAGTAGCTTCCAAACAAAAATAAAATTGCTCTAAGAATAAATTCAGAGGAAAAAGATAAACGCAGCAGTCCACAACCTCAAATAAAAATCAGACATATATTGTAGTTTATAATAGTCTACAGAAAAAATGAAAGTGAAAGTTGCTTAGTCATCTCCAACTCTTTGCGACCGCATGGACTATACAGTCCGTGGAATTCTGTAGGCCAGAATACTGGAGTGCGTAGTCTTTCCCTTCTCGAGGGGATTTCCCAACCCAGGGATCAAATCCAGGTCTCCCACATTGCAGGCAGATTCTTTACCAGCTGAGCCACAGGGAAGTCTATAGAAAGATCATGGATTTTGGAACTTGACAAGACCTGAATTGGCAGCTTGGTTCTGCTACTTAGCAGGGGTGCTATCTTGAGTCAGTAATTCAATGTCTTGAACCTCAAACTTCTCACAAGGCAAATGGGAATATTAAAATTCAATTTATTTGAAATAAAAAGAATCCAAATTGGAAAGGAAGAAGTAATACTGTCACTGTTTGCAGATGATGTAATAGTATGTATAGAAAATCCTAAAGATGTCACAAAAAAACTACTAGAACTAATAAATGAATTCAGTAAAATGTCGTGATACAAATTAATATACAGAAATTTGTTGCATTTATACACATGAAAAATGAACCATCAGAAAGAGAAATTAAGAAAACAATCCCATTTACAATTTCATCAAAAAGTATACACATCTAGGAATAAATCTAACCAAAGAGCTAAAAGACTTGTTCTGAAAGCTACGAGAAAATGGTCAAAGAAGTTGAAGACAACACAAACAGAAAGGTACACCATGTTTATAGACTAAAAAAATTAATATTGCTAAAATCACCATACTCCCCAAGGCAATCTATATTGCAATCCCTATCAAAGAACTAAGGCGTTTTTCACAGAACTAGAACAAATAATGATAAATTTTGTATGGAAACACAAAAGACTCCAAATAATCAAAGCAATCTTGAGAAAGAAGAATAAAGCTGGCGGTTTCATGTGCCCTAATTTCAAACTATACTACAAAGCTACTATAATCAAAATAGTGTAGTGTTGGCACAAAAAGATGCATAGATCAATGGAACATAATAGAGAGCCCAGAAATAAGTCCATACTTATGCAGTCAATCAGTTGTGACAAAGGAGGCAAGAATAAACAATGGGGAAAAGATAGCCTCTTCAATAAATGACATTGGGAGAACTGAATGGCTGCATGAAAAAGAAGCAAACTGGACAACTTTCTCATACTATACACAAAAATAAACTCAAAATAAGTTAAAAACTTAAATGCAAGCCCTGAAAACATAAAACTCCTATGGGAAAACATAGGGAATATACTCTTTGACACTGGTTCTAAAAATACCTTTTTTAAGATTATTTTCCCTAAGGCAAGGGCAACAAAAGCCAAAATAAACAAATGAGAACATATCAAACTAAAACCCTTTTACTCAATGAAGGAAACTATCAAGATGAAAAGGCATCCTACTGAATGGGAGAAGATATTTGCAAATGATACATTTGATAAGAGGTTAATATCCAAAATATACAAAGAAATTATACAACAAAAATCAAACAAACAACAACCCAGTTGAAAAATGAGCAGAGAACCCAGATAGACATTTTTCTAAAGAAGACATACAGATGACCAGCAGACACATGAAAAGATGCTCAATATCACTAACCATCAGGAAAATGCAAATTAAAACCATTGAGGTACCACTTCACACCTGTCAGTATGGATATTACCCAAAACGACAACAAATAATAAGTGTTGGTGAGGATGTTGAGAAAAGGAAACATTTGTTCTCTGTTGGTGAGAATGTAAATTGGTGCAGCCACCATGGAAAAAAGAAAGAAGAATGGAACTGGAGGAATCAAACTGCCTGACTTCAGGCTCTACTACAAAGCCATAGTCATCAAGACAGTATGGTACTGGCACAAAGACAGAAATATAGATCAATGGAACAGAGATAAACCCACGCACCTATGGACACCTTATCTTTGGCAAAGGAGGCAAGAATATACAATAGAGAAAAGACAATCTCTTTAACAAGTGGTGCTGGGAAAACTGGTCAACCACTTGTAAAAGAATGAAACTAGAACACTTTCTAACACCATACACAAAAACAAACTCAAAATGGATTAAAGATCTAAATACAAGACCAGAAACTATAAAACTCCTAGAGAAGAACATAGGCAAAACACTCTCCAACATAAATCACAGCAGGATCCTCTATGACCCACCTCCCAGAATATTGGAAATAAAAGCAAAAATAAACAAATGGGACCTAATTAAACTTAAAAGCTTCTGCACAACAAAAGAAACTATCAGCAAGGTGAAAAGACAGCCTTCAGAATGGGAGAAAATAATAGCAAATGAAGCAACTGACAAACAACTAATCTCAAAAATATACAAGCAACTCCTGCACCTCAATTCCAGAAAAATAAACGACCCAATCAAAAAATGGGCCAAAGAACTAAATAGACATTTCTCCAAAGAAGACATATAGATGGCTAACAAACACATGAAAAGATGCTCAACATCACTCATTACCAGAGAAATGCAAATCAAAACCACAATGAGGTACCATTTCATGCCAGTCAGAATGGCTGCTATCCAAAAGTCTACAAGCAATAAATGCTGGAGAGGGTGTGGAGAAAAGGGAACCCTCTTACACTGTTGGTGGGAATGCAAACTAGTTCAGCCACTATGGAGAACAGTGTGGAGATTCCTTAAAAAACTGGAATTGCCTTATGACCCAGCAATCCCACTACTGGGCATACACACCGAGGAAACCAGAATTGAAAGAGACACGTGTATCCCAATGTTCATCGCAGCACTGTTTATAATAGCCAGGACATGGAAGCAACCTAGATGTCCATCAGCAGATGAATGGAAAAGAAAGCTGTGGTACATACACACAATGGAGTATTACTCAGCCATTAAAAAGAATACATTTGAATCAGTTCTAATTAGGTGGATGAAACTGGAGCCTATTATACACAGTGAAGTAATCCAGACAGAAAAACATCAATACAGTATACTAAAGCATATATATGGAATTTAGAAAGATGATAATGATAACCCTGTATGCGAGACAGCAAAAGAGAAACAGATGTATAGAACAGTCTTTTGGACTCTGTGGGAGAGGGAGAGGGTGGGATAATTTGGGAGAATGGCATTGAAACATGTATAATATCATATAAGAAACGAATCACCAGTCCAGGTTCGATGCATGATACAGGATGCTTGGAGCTGTGCACTGGGATGACCCAGAGCGATGGTACGGGGAGGGAGGTGGGACGGGGATTCAGGATGGGGAACACGTGTATACCAGTGGCGGATTCATGTTAATGTATGGCAAAACCAATACAATATTGTAAAGTAATTAACCTCCAATTAAAATAAATAAATTTATATTAAAAAGAAAGTAATACTTATGTAGAAAACACACACACACACAAAAGTAAGGAGGTTCCTCAGAAAACTAAAAACAGAACTTCCATCAGTCAGTCAGTCAGTTCAGTTGCTCAGTCGTGTCTGACTCTTTGCGACCCCATGAATCAGCATGCCAGGCCTCCCTGTCCATCACCAACTCCCGGAGTTCACTCAAACTCACGTCCATCAAGTCAGTGATGCCATCCAGCCATCTCATCCTCTGCCGTCCCCTTCTCCTCCTGCCCCCAATCCCTCCCAGCATCAGAGTCTTTTCCAACGAGTCAACTCTTTGCATGAGGTGGCCAAAGAGTTTCAGCTTTAGCGTCATTCCTTCCAAAGAAATCCCAGGGCTGATTTCCTTCAGAATGGACTGGTTGGATCTCCTTGAGTCCAAGGGACTCTCAAGAGTCTTCTCCAACACCACAGTTTAAAAGCATCAATTCTTTGGCACTCAGCTTTCTTCACAGTCCAACTCTCACATCCATACATGACCACTGGAAAAACCATAGCCTTGGCTAGACGGACCTTTGTTGGCAAAGTAATGTCTCTGCTTTTGAATATGCTATCTAGGTTGGTCATAACTTTCCTTCCAAGGAGTAAGCGTCTTTTAATTTCATGGGTGCAGTCACCATCTGTAGTGATTTTGGAGCCCAGAAAAATAAAGTCTGACACTGTTTCCACTGTTTCCCCATCTATTTCCCATGAAGTGATGGGACCAGATGCCATGATCTTCGTTTTCTGAATGCTGAGTTTTAAGCCAACTTTTTCATTCTCCTCTCTCACCTTCATCAAGAGACTTTTTAGTTCCTCTTCACTTTGTGCCATAAGGGTGGTGTCATCTGCATATCTGAGGTTATTGATATTTCTCCCAGCAATCTTGATTCCAGCTTGTGTTTCTTTCAGTCCAGCGTTTCTCATGATGTACTCTGCATATAAGTTAAATAAGCAGGGTGACAATATACAGCCTGGACATACTCCTTTTCCTATTTGGAATCAGTCTGTTGTTCCATGTCCAGTTCTAACTGTTGCTTCCTGACCTGCATACAGATTTCTCAAAAGGCAGGTCAGGTGGTCTGGTATTCCCATCTCTTTCAGAATTTTCCACAGTTGATTGTGATCCACACAGTCAAAGGCTTTGACATAGTCAATAAAGCAGAAAGAGATGTTCTTCTGGAACTCTCTTGCTTTTTCCATGTTCCAGCAGGTGTTGGCAATTTGGTCTCTGGTTCCTCTGCCTTTTCTAAAACCAGCTTGAACATCTGGAAGTTCATGGTTCACGTATTGCTGAAGCCTGGCTAGGAGAATTTTGAGCATTACTTAACTAGCGTGTGAGATGAGTGCAATTGTGCGGTAGTTTGAGCATTCTTTGGCATGGCCTTTCTTTGGGATTGGAATGAAAACTGACCTTTTCCAGTCCTGTGGCCACTGCTGAGTTTTCCAAATTTGCTGGCATATTGAGTGCAGCACTTTCATAGCATCATCTTTCAGGATTTGAAAAAGCCCAATTGGAATTCCATCACCTCCACTAGCTTTGTTCGTAGTGATGCTTTCTAAGGCCCACTTGACTTCACATTCCAGGATGTCTGGCTCTAGGTCAGTGATCACACCATCGTGATTATCTGGGTCATGAAGCTCTTTTTTGTACAGTTCTTCTGTGTATTCTTGCCACCTCTTCTTAATATTTTCTGTTTCTGTTAGTTCCATACCATTTCTGTCCTTTATTGTGCCCATCTTTGCATGAAATGTTCCTTTTGTATCTCTAATTTTCTTGAAGAGATCTCTAGTCTTCCCCATTCTGTTGTTTTCCTCTATTTCTTTGCATTGATTGCTGAGAAAGGCTTTCTTATCTCTCCTTGCTATTCTTTGGAACTCTGCATTCAGATGCTTATATCTTTCCTTTTCTCCTTTGCTTTTCGCTTCTCTTCCTTTAACAGCTATTTGTAAGGCCTCCCCAGACAGCCATTTTGCTTTTTTTGCATTTCTTTTCCATGGGGATGGTCTTGATCCCTGTTTCCTGTACAATGTCACAAACCTTAGTTCATAGTTCATCAGGCACTCTATCTATCAGATGTAGTCCCTTAAATCTATTTCTCACTTTCACTGTATAATCATAAGGGATTTGATTTAGGTCATACCTGAATGGTCTAGTGGTTTTCCCTACTTTCTTCAATTTAAGTCTGAATTTGGTAATAAGGAGTTCATTATCTGAGCCACAGTCAGCTCCTGGTCTTGTTTTTGTTGACTGTATAGAGCTTCTGCATCTTTGGCTGCAAAGAATATAATGAATTTGATTTCAGTGTTGACCATCTGGTGATGTCCATGTGTAGGGTCTTCTCTTACATTGTTGGAAGAGGGTGTTTGCTATGACCAGTGCATTTTCTTGGCAAAACTCTATTAGTCTTGACCTGTACCAAGACAGGCGGGTCATGGTGGAGATGTCTGACAGAATGTGGTCCACTGCAGAAGGAAATGGCAAACCACTTCAGTATTCTTGCCTTGAGAACCCCATGAACAGTATGAAAAGGCAAAATGATAGGATACTGAAAGAGGAACTCCGCAGGTCAGTAGGGGCCCAATATGCTACTGGAGATCAGTGGAGAAATAACTCAAGAAAGAATGAAGGGATGGAGCCAAAGCAAAAACAATACCCAGTTGTGGATGTGACTGGTGATAGAAGCAAGGTTTGATGCTGTAAAGAGCAATATTGCATAGGAACCTGGAATTTCAGGTCCATGAATCAAGGCAAATTGGAAGTGGTCAAACAAGAGATGGCAAGAGTGAATGTCAACATTCTAGGAATCAGCAAACTAAAATGGACTGGAATGGGTGAATTTACATCAGATGACCATTATATCTACTACAGTGGGCAGAAATCCCTTAGAAGAAATGGAGTAGCCATCATGGTCAACAAGAGAGTCTGAAATGCAGTACTTGGATGCAATCTCAAAAACGACAGAATGATCTCCATTTGATTCCAAGGCAAACCATTCAATATCACAGTAATCCAAGTCTATGCCCCAACCAATAATGCTGAAGAAGCTGAAGTTGAATGGTTCTATGAAGACCTACAAGACCTCCTAGAACTAACACCCATAAAAGATGTCCTTTGCATTATAGGGGACTGGAAATCAAAAGTAGGAAGTTAAGAAACACCTGGACTAACAGGCAAATTTGGCCTTGGAATACGGAATGAAGCAGGGCAAAGAACTGACATATGACCTAGCAATTTCACTTCTGGATATTTACCGGAAGAAAACAAAAACACTAATTTGAAAAGTACATATGCACATCAATATTCTAGGAAGCATTATTTACAACAGCCAAATATGGAAGTGACTTAAATATCCATCAGCAGATTAATTAATAAAGATGTTGCATAGACACACACACACACACACACACACACACACACACACAGGAATATTACTCAGCAATTAAAAAGAGAAGAAATCTTGCTATTTGTGATAATATGGATTGATCTGGAGGTTTTTTTGATAAAGTAAAATAAGCCAGACATAGAAAGACAATTACCATAAGATTTTACTTATATGTGGAATCTAAAAAAACAAAACAAACAAGCACAACAAAACAAAATGAAAGCAGATTCTTAGATACACCCATTGGGTTGCCAGAATGCAAGGTGACAGAGGTGGGTAAAACAGATGAAGGGGATTAAGAGGGACATACCTCCAGTTAATAAATAAGCTACAGGGATGTAATATACAACATAAGGAATGTAGTCAACGATAGCTTTGGGTTCTAGACTTATTGTGGTGATCATTTCATAATATTCACAGGTGTCAAATATAACACTGTATTTCAATTATATTTGAACTAAAAAAAAAACTTCAAAAATATCCACTTAATTTGAAAAATCTGAAATGATTGAACTCTTTTGAGCTGGTTATTAAGTAGATGAATTTAAAGTTCCTAGGGCACCCAGCCCAATACTTGGCATATCAATAAATGGTAGGTATTATTATTATTTTGTCTTCAGAATTTTCTTTTTAATTACCTCCAATCTATTATGGACTCAACTGGCTTCCTAACAAGATTCTAAAAGATTTGAGCTTGCATTTACTAGTTTACTAATCTCTTTATTAACTTCTCTGAACTTTCAATTATATAAGGATATATGGTGAAAAAAAATGTCCTTGCAGGGACATTCTGAAGACTGAGAGTAATCTATTTTAAAGTGTCTAGCATACAGCAGGCCCTCTATGAATGGAAGACAATATAATTCACATGAGTCTCCTCTGAAATGAGTACCATCCTACTATGTACTGAGGAACCCATGTGTATGAATATTTTTTAAGTAATGGAGGTAGAAAAACTTTTCTCTGTTATATTCTGGTACTTTTCAGAAAAACATAATTGGAATTATGAGAAATTATTATTAAAATAATATTCTTATAGTGACTTATAGTTTATGAAATACTTTTATAACTTAAGACCTTAAAAACATTCCCCAAATTAGCAATTTGTTGCTGTATTATTGAAATCATTATCTTTACCCATTCTACCATCAAGATGCTTAACAATTAACAATAATGCTAAACTGCAAATATTAAGGATGTTATTTCAGAAAAGTTCAATATGTTATCATCATAGGCCTACAGTTTTAGTAATACTTGACAGTTGATATTGGCCAGATGAAACTGAATAGTTTCTAAACTGAAAGCTTATCATCATAGCTTTTTCATATCAGCAGTAATCTTGGAAGTCTCCTCTAGGTAGGCTTTCACAAAACACACTTATGAAAGTGGTTTATTAATTTCTCTTTGACTCCTTGAATACTATGCAAAGTATCAGCTAGGTTAGCTGTTCTCCATTTTAACCTATTAAAATACAAAAAAAAAAAAAAACCCCAAACTGGCAGATGCTTTCTGGAACATAGCATGTAAACAAAAGAATAGAAAAAATGTGGGTAACTTTCTTAAATCTAAATAAATGTATTATGTGAGATTAATGACTTGTCCAAATTCAGTAGGCATGCAATTAAATGTTCAGAAATGGAAAGCACCTCACAGTCTTACAAAACTGAGCTGTATTTACTATCATAATAACTGAAGCACATGCTTAATAACTCATCAAATACATTTACTTTCTTCAACATTTTCAAGGTCAAAACCAGACATCAGGTACAACTTGAGTGCCATTAATTCCTCTGAAAATCTTTTGAAGGGATTGTTTCAAGAAGCAGCAGACAGGATCCCATTGAGGCCTATAGGATGCTTTAGGTACTTTGGGAGCTGGGCACTTACTTTTTGAAGCTTCTATTTTAAGGACAGTATTACGCTTAATCCTCCAAAGAAGCAGCTAGCCACACAACCACTAGAAATCAGACTGCTGCATATGGATGTCTGGTTCTTAGTTTAGTGGTTATGGCCATTATATCTACATTTTAGGACATGATAACTGCCACTTCGACGGCTTCTCTGGTGGCTCAGTGGTAAAGAAACTTCCTGCTAATGCAGGAGACACGGGTTCAATACCTGTATTGGGAAGAGCTTCTGGAAAAGGAAATGGCAACTCACTCCAGTATCCTTGCCTGGGAAATCCTATGCACAGAGGAGCCTGGTGGGTTACAGCCCATGAGGCTGCAAAAGAGCCGGACATAACTTAGAACTAAAACAACAACTGCCGCTTGGTAACTGGTTACTGAACAGCATTGGGTCAGCATTGGTACCAGAGTCATCTTTTCTAAATGTGTTCACTAAACTAAGAACCAGACATCCATATGCAACAGTCTGATTTCTAGTGGTTGTGTGGCTAGCTGCTTCTTTGGAGGATTAAGAGTAATACTGTACTTAAAATAGAAGCTTCAAAAAGTAAGTGCCCAGCTCCCAAAGTACCTAAAGCATCCCATAGGCCTCAATGGGATCCTGTCTGCTACTTCTTGAAACAATCCCTTTAAAAGATTTTCAGAGGAATTAATGGCACTCAAGTTGTACCTGATGTCTGGTTTTGACCTTGAAAAACCAGACCATGAAAACATGACCTTGAAAAAAAAAACCATGACCTCCACATGCATGGTTATTTCTTCATGCTTTTCTTTGCTTCCTTTCAGTATTTCTACCTTCCTCCCATCACCCACTAGGAATTTCAAATCATTTGGGGATTTCTCCACTGTTTCAATGTTTATCTTTACCAGATCTGTAACTATATGTCTATAATGTCAGTGGTAATTTCAAATATTTTGATCCTCCTAATAGTCTCATGGGATGAGGAAACTGAGGCATGAAGAAGTTTTATGATGCGTCTGAGATTTGGTGGCATAGTCCCTGCCTCTGAACTGAGCCCTTGCTTCACCGCCATCACTATGCTATCATTTGCTTGGTTCTCTGGACTTGTGTTGGAAATTCTTCCTTGCCAGCTGTGTGATTTTTACAATAAGTTAAACTCTCTGAATTTTAGCTTTCTTGTCAGTAGGGTGACAAGATTCAACTTAACCAAGGATTTATCAATCATCTATTACATCCTAGCACAGAGCTAAGTGCTATAGTTCTCTGTTACTCTTGAAGTAACAGCCGCCAAGGAATTTTGGCAGTGAGAAGAACAAGAATTGTTGATAATTTCCTAGAAAATAGAGAGATTCCAAGAGAGGCTAGTCTGCCAAGTTTAACAGAGCTCTTTGTAAATTCTTCAAAATAATTTCAATTAAACTAAAACAATTTTAAAATTCACAAATTTTATAGTTTACTCTTAAGTAGCACATTCCACCAAACCCCAAAGTGTTATTTTTGTAGACAATGATACCGTATCCAACCTACTTTATTACATGGGGTGAGGGAGGGCCCATGGAAGAGCCAATTTTATAAGGAATTTAGACATGAAAAGTTAAAAAAGTGTGTTAGATGTTTCTGCTTTGCTTCATCATTTGAATCATCTAGATTGTAAAACATCCTAGAGGAGGAATAGACACTTCACATTTTCTCCATCTTTCTTCTTCAGTGCCTTGGACTAGACAAACTTGTTGAGTAGAATATGGCTTAAACTATAAGAATAGAGAAGAATACATTTTATATCATCAATATGAACTAGTCCCCAGGCACCTGTGTGAAACAGGTGGAAAGTAAAAACAGCCAAGGGTTTAGGATCTAACTCTTGGTTCTCATTGTGCTGCTTCTCTCAATTTTAGGCAGTAACCTGACTGCTAAGGGTCACAAGGTTTCCAGTTTTTAGAATATGAATCACGCCATCTATCTGCTAGTATTATTGAGAAATTAAATGAGATGAACTACTATTGTATATACAAATAAATAAGTAATGCTTTTCTGAGTGTTTGATATGTATTAGACACTATTCTAAGATTTTCTTTATTAGGTCATTGAAACTTTACAACTTAAAGAGATGGGTATATTACTATTATTTCTATTTTGGAGATGAGAAAGTAAAGACATAGAAAGTGTTTTTTTTTTTTTTTAATCTTGCCAAGGTCACACAGTGAGTATCTGACTGAGCAGGAACTCAAGCTCAGGCAGTCTGGGCTCTTGACTACTCCTTTTGGTCGCCTTACTCCATCACAGTAACTCTCTATAAGTCCATTTCCGCTGGTCCTGGTCTCTGGTACAAAATGCAACAGATTTTGCCTCTCCAGAAATAAACAGCTACACTGAGGGCAGAGGATAAATACGTGAAGAAGGAAACAGTAATACATGATACAAGTTGTATGCCAGAGGAGAGGTATGACTTCTAGGCCTACAGATGTTTGAAAAAGGAAATAATTGGGATGGGGAATCAGCAAGATATTCCCATGTAGGTAAGAGTTGACTTAGGTCCTAGAGGGAAAACAGAATTAAAACCAGCAGAGAGGATCTGGGGGAAGTTATTTCAGATGGTGGGATAGCAAAGACAAAGGCCTTTTGTGCTCAGGAACCAAGGCTCAGTGTTAGTGGGAAAGAAGGTTTCTATATGGGAACGCTGAGAATACAGAATCAAGAGGCAGTTGAAAGTCATTTTGTAGAATGTTTTAAAAAACTAGAGAGGAGACAGGACCTCCCACTGAAGAGCCACCCTGCTTTTCTGAGTGGCTGTGTACATATGTGTGAACACCCAAGTCCTGCCAAGTAGTGCTTTCAAAAGGCTGATGAGACAGCAGGTGCATAATGGATGGGAAAGCTAGACAACGGATTGCAGGAGCAAGCAGAAGCCCTGGGGACACATACCTACATTCAGATGCTTCCAGTTACTCCAGCGATGATTATCTGGTTGGTGGATATTCCATGGCTCTCCACACCTACTGCTGTGCTTTTGGCCTGTCCCTCACTCTGTTAGTACCTAAGGGTAGAGACAGAAGCAGAGCGATCTTCCAGTTAATCTTTTTTCTTTCTCTGCTCCTTAGCTGTGGTTAAAAACTCAGTGTTGGAAGAAGCATGTTAGGTATGATCAGAAAATTTCATTTTTTAAAAACAGTACTTCCAGTCTTTTTATTAAATGATTTACTGATGAAGAACAGAGCTCATATTTGAGCCTGACCCTGGAATATGCAATTGCTTTGATCAGAGATGCACTTGTAAATTGGGGGCTACCCACATGTACTTTCACTTAATGTTCTTGTTTCTGATCTGGCTTCTGTGGATTTTAGGTTGAGGTGGTTAAATGTACTCTTTTTAAAAATGCTATATATTGTATATCTCAACTGATTTTTTTACAACCATATGATGATTAGCCATCAATCATTCTTACCATTGCTGCTACCTGAATATATTAAGCAATTGCTGCTTCTTCCTAAGTTGGATATATTGATAGATTACCAGGAGACTTGAGTAGACATGTAGAGTACATGTTTGGCTCTAAAGCATTGTATGGGAAAAATGAAAAAAGAAAGTGATGGGAAAATGAAAAAGATTGCAATGAAATAGACTTGTGACACCAAATTCCTCTTTAAAAAGCAATAGTTCATTGTCATTTCAGGCTATTATTGAGAATGAGTATGAAGTCTAAATAGACTGTAGGAGCCCAGTCCTAATACATCATTATCACTAATATGTATTTGGTAATAGTAGACATAGATTATTTTAATCCAAAATAGCCAGAATATCCATCTTTTATGTGGGTCCATTGGATGCAAATATACTTAAGAGTGCAAAGCACACACACATACAGCCCTCTGTCAAGGAAAGGGAGACTTTAAAATTTTATATACTTGGCTAGTAGCCAGCTACCAAACCTACTCTAGTTCTCTGATTAACACACTTTCATACATTATTTCCAGTTTTCTACTTGAATCCTTGTCATTGTTTCCCTTCACAATCCCAATGTCACCCAAATAGTTCTGGAGAAACCAGAAAGTGAGTAGAAAAAAGTTCATTCAGCTATTTTAGGACATGGCACACATCACTAGTATCCATTTGTTAGCAAAACAAAACAAAACAAAACAAAACAAAACTGGCTCCACTGCTCATGAGAACGTCTTAGTATGTTCAAACACCTGCTGAGATGTTAATATAAAACAAAACCAAACCAAACCTCAACTACTCTGCTTCTAAATTTGTTTGATAAGCCAGATTTCTAAATTTCCCAAATAAACAGAAATCATTATAATTATGAATAATTAACATGTTAAACTCAAGAGGGCACTCAACATTCATTACACTGTAGAGTTCGTCCCCTAAGGGTAGTACCTTCAATTAGTTCAGTTTTTACAATGGAAGAAAAATGTGACAATCAGTAACTGCAGGTACTTAGTACAAGGAAAAAAATGAGCTAACTTGCATTTAAATCATCCTGTCTCAGTCAGCGAAGGCCCTGCTCTCTTTTAGATCCTTAACATTTGTACTAATTCTAGAACACAGAAAAGCAATAGATAATAGAAAAAACATACTGCCTTCAAAGATGTAAGTAGATGCACTTCAGCTTTATCAGCTATTCTGAGTAGGTGAAAGAAGAAGGCAAGATATAGCAATAAATGAATTTAAAAGAAAATCTTGTAGATATTTTTTGGCTGCACTGCACTGCATGTAGGATCCTACTTTCCCAACCAGGGATCGAACCTATGTGCACTACATTGGAAGTGCAGAGTCTTAACCACTGGACCACTAGGGAAGTCCTAAAAGATGTTTTCTAAAATATATCAATATGTTTATTCACTCAATTTACAAACATTTATTAAGCACTTACAATGTATCAGGGTTCAGTTCAGTTCAGTTCAGTCACTCAGTCATGTCCGACTCTTTGTGACCCCATGAATTGCAGCACACCAGGCCTCCCTGTCCATCAACAACTCCTGGAGTTCACTCAAACTCATGTCCATTGAGTCGGTGATGCCATCCAGCCATCTCATCCTCTGTTGTCCCTTCTCCTCCTGCCCCCAATCCCTCCCAGCATCAGAGTCTTTTCCAATGAGTCAACTCTTTGCATGAGGTGGCCAAAGTATTGGAGTTTCAGCTTTAGCATCATTCTTTCCAATGAACACCCAGGACCAATCTCCTTTAGAATGGACTGGTTGGATCTCCTTGCAGTCCAAGGGACTCTCAAGAGTCTTCTCCAACACCACAGTTTAAAAGCATCAATTCTTTGGCACTCAGCTTTCTTCACAGTCCAACTCTCACATCCATACATGACCACTGGAAAAACCATAGCCTTGACTAGACGGACCTTGTTGGCAAAGTAATGTCTCTGCTTTTGAATATGCTATCTAGGTTGGTCATAACTTTCCTTCCAAGGAGTAAGCGTCTTTTAATTTCATGGCTGCAATCACCATCTGCAGTGATTTTGGAGCCCAGAAAAATAAAGTCAGCCACTGTTTCCCTATTTATTTCCCACGAAGTGATGGGACGAGATCAGGGTAAATGTGCTAAATGATAGTTATATTGTACTGAAAAGCCAGCCAATGTGGAGAAATGCGAACCCTAAACTGTTGGTAGAATGTAAACTGGTACAGCCTTTATGGAGAACATTATGGAGGTTCCCCCAAAAAACTAAAAATAGAACTTCCACATGATCCAGCAGTTCCATTACTGGATATATAAATGAAGAAGACAAAAATGCTAATTTGAAAAGATATATGCACCCTAATGTTTATAACAGCATTATATAGTTATAGTAGCCAGGATACAAAAGCAATCTAAGTGTTCATCAGCAGATGAATGTATAAAGAAGGTGTGGTACACACACACACATGCACACACACTGAAATATTACTCAACCACAAAAAAGAATGAAAATTCACCATTTTCAATAAAATGGATAGATCTGACAGTTGATCCAGGCTTAGAGAAATAAGTGAGACAGAGAAAGATAAATACTGCATGATATCACTTATATGTGGAATATAAATAAAAGGAATGAATATAGAAAGCAGACACAGACTTATGGATATAGAAAACTAGTGGTTACCAGTGGGAAAGGAGCAAGAAGGGGTAGATTAAGAGGTACAAATTACTGTGTAAAAAATAAATGATACAAGGATATACTGTACAGCACAGAGACTATAGCCAATATTTTATAATAACCTTAAATGGAGTATGATCTATAAAAATATTGAATCACTATGTCATATTCCTGAAACTAATATAATATTATAAAGTATTAGTTGTTCAGTTGTGTTTGACTCTTTGCGATCCCATGGACTGTAGCCTGCCAGGCTCCTCGGCCCATGGGATTTTCCAGGCAAGAATGCTGGAGTGGGTTGCCATTTCCTTCTCCAATAATATTATAAATCAACTATAATTAAAGGAAACATGAAGGCTGAAATGTAAGAAAAAGAATTAGCTAATTATTTGTTTAAATATACATTTTTATATACAAATTTGATTATATCAATACATTTGTATATTCTTACAAAAATAAAGTTTGAAGTATAAATATTTACAAACTGAAGCTATTCAAAGTGTTATTCCTCACATCCAACTGCAATTGAAATTGTTATATACCATTTTAATTAAAAATTAAATCACAAAATTATTTAGATTTTCTTCATCAGAGTCTCATCTATAAAATTGTAAAACAAAAAACAAAAAAAACACCAAAATATATCCATTTTCTTTTTCAGTAATAAATGTTACTACGATTATTAGGGACTTTCTTAGGCATTTATAGAACTAAAATATAAGTCAAGTTGAAAATGGTTTAGCAAACAGTAACTACACTTTTGCATGTAAGTATATATTTTTGCTCTGATTCAATATCAAATTGAAAACCGTGACCCAAGAAAGGGTTATTTTTTATTAGCAGCCACTTTGGGGAGAAATATTTTTATCTTCCATTGAAGTAGAGGAAAGAATTCATTAAAAATGTGATACAAGTGGTTTTAGAGTGATAAATCTCAAGTTACCAATTCCACTTTTAATGATTAATTGCCCAAGTCTTGTATTAATTAAAGTGGTTATTCTAAATGCTTATATTTAATTTAAACATAATTAGCTAAACTTCAGTGTTACTGCCTCATCTATTTTGAAATTAATTTATAAAATAGCTCAAAAAGTGCTATAGATTTTGATACAAAAGAAATCAGAATCAGTCTGCATCTTTTGTTGGTTTCAGTTGTGAACCCATAGTGAGTCACTTATATTAGGCATGACTGAGGGGTCTCTGGCAGGGCCAATGTAGTAGAATCAAATACTGATATGCCATTGATGTTTCTTTTATACATATGACATATAACTAACTTCCTAAGCAAAAATACATCTGTTGTTCCCAATATTAATATATTCTCATACTGATATATGCAGACTTTTCTAATATTTTATTAAAACCTGGGCCTTCTGCTCTCCAATGAATGCTTATAGTTGAGGGAATCTGTTTCTACAATTCTCTAACATTAGTTCAAACCATCTGCATCCTTCTCCCTCACCCTGACCTTTTAGGAATTTAATTCAGAGCAGGCTATAAAATCTGACTCAGCTTACACATCAAATAAAATTGTATAAAATATTTCTCATCTTTTTACACTAATGCTATTATATGGCATTCCAATATGCCTTCAAGTTATACTGTATCTCAGTTACCTCAAATGGCATCTGCTTCTATTTCCTTCAGTCCTTCTCCCTGGTTCTCTAAACAATGAATAATAGATATTATTGCTCAAGAGCTAGATTTGGGTGCATTCTCTGCAAAGAATGTAGGTAACATATAAAAACTATCTATCCTGTTTAGATAAGATAATATGAGATTGTGATCAAAGACAATTATGTATTGATTTATCATTTAGCATTTCAACTATCAACCATTATCTTAACTCTGAACATCCTCAGAAGGTTCAAAGGATTAGAACTGTCTCAAAGTAATCACAATGGAGAGGGACAATTTGAGGACTAGAAAGATATTAACACATCTGCTTTGTTCATCTTGCTCAAACCTTTAAATACCATCTGTTTCCCATTATTTTCTGGCTACCACCTTCCCCTAGGCTAAAAGATTTTTAAATGACTGGGGGAAAAAAAACTTGAGAAACTAGTTTGAGATTTTAATTCAGTATTTCATCTGCCAGACAGTGAAATGCAGTTTGCTGCAGCAAGTGTTCCTAATAGATAAGGGAATTGTTGCTTCACATATAATTACACTGAGTCTAACGGTAGACATAGCCAACCATATCATCTTTATACTATTAGAAGTGCTAGTAATTCTGAAAAGAATCCATTTTGAGGAGGGTCAGAGCTACTTTTATTTTACTTCAAACCAGGGTTATCATGGAATAAAACTGATAGTTTTTTGGGGAACAATTTTTGGAATATAAAAAAAAAAGTATTAAAGAGTAAATGAAGCTGACTGTTGTGACTGGCAGTAAGTTCAGGCATTTTGCATTCTTTTGTGTTTGCTTTGGAATGTTAAACAGGTTGGGTTCTTTTAAAAAGAAAACATTTTATTCAGAACATTTCCCGTGAAAGCCCTCTTTGACAAAGTGTCATTTTTTGATATATTAGTACATGTCTGCCCACATTTTATATTCAAAAAAGGCAAGCACTGTTTTAACAACTTTTGACAAGCATGGGGAATTAAACTTCTATGGAATGGACTCTCAGTGTAATATTAGAGACTGTTATATTTTCTATTTTTGTACTTCTTCATGAAAGGACACAACATTTTTAGTTATATAAATTTCTCTTTGAAAAAAGTGCAAAGTAATTAAAGATGAGCAATTAGAATAGGAAAACTTCAATTCATCAATAAAATGCTTAAAGCATAGAATACTGAAATTTTTTTTTGAGAAACAGAGCTACAGATATCACTATATTCAGTGAAATAAAAGTAGCAGGAGAGAAGTTAAAGAATTTTCTAGAAAACTAGCCAGGAAACTTCAAGAAATTTAACTACTTCTTCATAGTTACCTACTAAATTATATATCTCAAAGCCAAATCATCCTGTTTTTGGGTTTTTTTTTTGCAATGCAGGCTCTGACTATCGCAGCCTCACTTGGATACCCACAGGTACCTCTGGTCAGCAAACTGCCTCCCATCCTGTGTCCCTCTGACTGTGACCCTACGGGGTAGGGTCCTGCCTGCTCTCCAAGCTCATCTGTCTTCACTCCATTGTGCCCTTGCTCATTCATTCATCCAGGGCTTTTTTCCAGTTCCTTGACTACATTAGGTTCTTTATCCTCTGCCTAGATCACTATCCGGAGAAGGCAATGGCACCCCACTCCAGTACTCTTGCCTGGAAAATCCCATGGACAGAGGAGCCTGGTAGGCTGCAGTCCATGGGGTCACTAAGAGTCGGGCACGACTGAACGACTTCACTTTCAGTTTTCACTTTCATGCATTGGAGAAGGAAATGGCAACCCACTCCAGTGTTCTTGCCTGGAGAATCCCAGGGACGGGGGAGCCTGGTGGGCTGCCCTCTATGGGGTTGCACGGAGTCGGACATGACTGAAGCGACTTAGCAGCAGCAGTAGATCACTATCACAATCAGGTTGATGTCTCCTTTTCTTTTCAATCGCAGCTTGGATGTCATTTCCTTCAGGAAGATCTCTCTGACTGTTCTCTCCCTAGATGTCCTTTCCCTAGAGCCTGTAGAACCTGTTCTCTCCAATCCAAGTCCCTGTCATATAGATGCTGTTGTCTCTTTATTTTCAGACTGTAAGCACCATGAAGCTTATTTACTGTTAACTATCTTATGTCTATCTTCAGTTCAGTTCAGTCGCTCAGTTGTGTCCGACTCTTTGCGACCCCATGAATGTATCTTATTTACTGTTAAATCTCTACTTCTTAGACAAGTGCTTAGAATATGCTCAATGCTCTCAAACACTTTGTTAAACAGATTAGTGAATAATTTGAGTGAAAAGTTCATATGTAAGCAATGATCTTTTTTCCTTTTGGTGGTAATACAAACTATTAAATATAACCACTTTTACCAAAATATATTAACTCATTTCAGTTGGCATATCTTAATGTTACTGTTCCCATTGATTATTTGATTTAGCTGGGACAAGTTTCACATTTTAGTTCAAGATTTCCTCATATCACCTTTCTCTATTATGAAAGTGCAAAGTGGATAATAGCCATTGAAGGATGTTAAGTTCTGAAACGCCATTTTTGGGTTTCAGTTTAATATACAGACTTCTAATGGTAAAATGGTAGACTGAAAAGGGGGAGAAAAGATTTATGAAGATTAATGTATAATATCTGAAAAAGGTGAAGGTCTTACTTTTCTATTGCTCTGTTACTATAATCTTTAACTGGAAATAAAAGAAGAAAATTTGAGACCAATACCCATTAGTGAGTCAGCAAAGTGGAGATGGAGAAGAGGACATCTTCTGGACACTGTTATTTGATATTAAGAGCTGTGATAACAAACATACTCTTCAAAGGCCTTAAATTTATGACACAGCTGTGGATCACTAAATTATGATTATGACAAATTCAGGGAATCAGTTCAGAGTTCTCATCCAAAATTCAAATAAGCAATCAAAGTGATATTGTATTAGTTGACCTCCTCAGACACTTCTGAAATACAGGAGGCATTTATTAAGAATACTCAGAACAAAGCAAGACAGAACTGCTTCCATACTTCATAAACACCTTTATGAAGTGGGAGGGTGAGTGAAGTTGGGTTGGGGAGGGTGGATATCGGGGGAAGGACACAGAAGGAAGAGAAGGAGCTACTTGGAAAAAGATAAGTGGGACTCTTCTTTTAAAAATTGCCACAGCAGGAATTTCCTGAAGTCAAGATTAAAAATGTGATGAGCCTATGGACTGTTATTGTCTGTAGCAAAAGTAATATAAAAACGATTTTTGTTTCCACATAAATAACACAGCTGCCACTGGTTTTACTGATTAATGCTGGCACTGATAGGCCATCATGTATAAGAGATTCTTTCTCTGAATTTTTTAGTCTTCAGCCTTCAGTGTTTCTTCACCTCTTTATTAAACTCTTATTCTAAGACTTATCATGAAATATATTGAAGCAGTTTGCCAGAAACACACATGGAGTTGTTTCTACTGGCTCTCCTCTGGGCTTCCTGGGGCCGTAATGTAGGTGGTGGCAGAAAAAAATCTTAAAAACAGTAATAATGATAAATAAATTAAAACACAGTGTATGTAGTCTCCATCAAAGAAATACGTTTGTTTTACAGAACTGTATTTTCACCTCAAAGACTGTTCACTCCATCCTTACTTCATTCCAAAATGCTTCTTTATAGCAATTCTTATTTCAAAAGGGTGCTTCAAACAGATTCTGAGGAATTTATGCTCTTCATGCTGTTTTCTGGCACTATGATTTTTATCAGATCAGCAGAAACAATGTGAAAACACCTGCCACAGTAATTTCAAATGTCTATCATCTACAAAATTATACATAAAAGATCTTTGGTTGCAATGTGGTCCTTGAATGAAGAACTTTTTAAAGAAAGACCAACAAATGCTGTTGAAAATATAAATGGATATGTTGCAAGAAAAAGACACTTGTAGCATTTGTGGAAACAGATTTTTAATCAGAACCAAGAGAACATTTTTGAAAGAGCCAGTCTTGCTTTTCACAAGAGTTTTGCATTCACACAGACTGTTGACATACACGCTTGCCACCTTCAACTAAAGCTAAAGGGCTGCAGCTAGAAATGGAGTTGTATGGGCAACAAAACATTTAGTGGATGCCTACCCAGGGTAGATGATAAAACATCTACATTCCCATCCCATGCCACCTCCCAAAACAAAGGGAGATATAGTTGTTGAACATTTATAAGTTTTTAAAAAGGCACAGAGGAAGCCTCTTGGTTATAAATCTATGTTTATGTCCTACATACCTATCTGCTCTATGGTCTTAACTTAGCTACTAGTCACTCTCAAGAACTGGTGTGGGCCCTGAGGATGCCCTTGTGCACCCAGAGCTGAGAATCCTGCTCTAAGGCTTCTTCTGCTCAGTGATTTAGTGACAAACTCCCTTCCCATTTCTTGTTTCAGTCGCCTGTGCCCATCTGCGTGTATCTCACAACCAAGGAGGCATTTCACTAGGGCTTGAGAGTTATGCTATATTTTCCTACCCATTTCCCCTGCTGTCCTTAGAACTGGAATGTGATTCTATTATAGTTTGAATGTGAAGTACTACAGATTTTCACATTCAGATTCAAGGAAGTATGTATTAAAATAATGTTTCCATTTATTATCTAAAAGAATACACTTGAAATAGGCCTTTTGAATAGGGTTGCAATTTTATAGGAAATAGAATGGCATAAAAAGAAACGGAAAAACTTATCTTTTTATTTTTTTAAGTTGAGTGTATTTCAGACTTAAACCTGTGGGATCATAATGACACAGTATTATAACCACTCCAAACGTCTGACATTTTTAAGGAGTGTATATAATATTCAGGTGGGGCTCAAATGGGAGCTAAGCGTCCAGGCTACTGTTTTGTAAAACAGCGTGTTGTATGGTCGCATAGCTAAAGGTAGTAATATTCAATCCTCAAAAGGCAATAAAGAACACTCTGAAATGTACCTTATTTCTAAACTATGGTGGCACATTATAGCTCTCTTTGTCAGCACTTTATTGGTTTCACAGGAATAAAAACAAACACTGAGGTCTTTACTCCGAAATCCATTTCTAGAATTTATCTTACTAACAAAGGAGTTAGTCCTGTGAGAGGTGTTCTAGTTTGTAACAGAAGAATTACTCTTGGTAAAGCTTTTTGCTCTTTGAAAGGCTGTATGTATTTGACATTCTTAATTTAAAAGCAACAAACTCTGTAAAATCATGCTTTTCCATGATCCACATGATAAACCAAAAGAAGGAAATTTACTGAAGTAAGAATAGTTTTCTGTATCTGGGCAAAACTGATGCATTTATGCATTTCTATAGGAAGGAAAAAAGAAACCCTAAACTTTGTTTAAACATGAAAAAAAAAATTTGGAATAAGTCCAGTTTGCTTTCAGCAGTGTTTCTAGAGGTTATTTATTTACCACAACTGCATATTCATTGACATTTTGCCAAAACAGTTAACTCTTACTTTTTCCTTTCTTTTATTTAAGCATACAACAATAGGCAGCTGATACCAGTGCTTCTTTCAGCTGTTTTGCTTTTGGATTGCACATACATGAACTCAGGTTACGTCAAAATAATAAATGAAAATAAGGTATATTTCCAAAGCAACAAAAGCACAACATATTTTGTTACACTGTTACTGTAGAAATGTGTCTAGGAGAATGGATGTTAGATGTGAGAAACAGTTTATGAATCATAACCAAGTCCATTTACAGATCAGCCCTGACAATGGATGACAAAATGACAGCCACAACAAATAACATGGTAAACGGCCCCCAATCCAAACAAAACCTACTCTGCAATTATTTACACAGCAAGAATCCAGTCATTTTAGTTGCCTTCAGAATCAAGGGGGGGAAGATGAATGGTAACTGGAAAAGTGAAAACAACCCCCACCCCCTGACCCTAGGAGGTTACCAGATTGTCCTAAACAGATGTCCACAAATACTAAGAAATGGAGCTCGTGACAGGAAGGGACCCCTTTAAAAGGGTATTGTTGTGAAGCTTTAGCTTCCCAATTTAAGATGTGTTTTCCTTTTTTCAGGCTGAAATATATTTGACACAAGATTCAGGAAAATCAATTAAACATTACTGGACAATGGATAGATTAAGGTATACTTCTTTTTAGCATAAGAAAGCTGTCTTTATATAAATATGTCTCTCTAGAGGAAAGAGATGAAAAGAAGCAAGGCTCTTAGAGAATAGGGGTAATGGAAAATGCTGTGTCAAACAAGAGTCCTCCATGCACACTTAAAAAAGAAATGAATAAAATTTGCCAGATATGTGACAAGCTACTTGACAGCACATTTTTTTTAACATATATTTAGCCATTCCCAAGGACTGTGTGAGTTGCCCAGAACAAGACCTTTTGGATATGGGATATGGCTGGGGACTTAGGAGTCTACCAACCCCAGGATCTTGTCTTGACTTAAGACTCCTAAGACTCTCTGGGATGTAAGCTTCATGAAGGTAGATTTTGTTTTGTTTTTGTTTTGCTCACTGCTTTATCTCCAGCACCTATAATAGAGCCCGGCAGATAGTAAGTAGGCAATTAATATTTGGGGCTTGAAAAATGAATGTAGACTAGTTCAGACTCCAACTTCTCTGACTTTGGCTACTATACATGGCTACAGTTCTCCAAGATGTTAACATGTGCCTGTTGTTGCTGTTGTTTAGTCACTCAGTCGTGTCCGACTCTTTTGTGACACTGCCAAATACTAATGTTGACCTGAAACTAATAGGCTGCAACAAAGATGGGTTTATTCAGGATCAGCAGAAAATTGCAATTCAGGGTTTGCAACCATTGCAAGCCACATGCAAGTTCTCCCAACAGCAAGGGAATGAGAATGCTTATGCAAAGAGGAAAAGGAAGTTGGGAGGGCTGTAGTAACAGAGAGTCCATTGCTTTTCATTGGCTGAGTCCTTGTCAGCAAAGGAGTTTTTCTTCTTCCTGTGGCTCTGCTACATTTGCAAGGTATGAGCGCACCCTCTTTGATCTCCCAACTCTATTTAATTGAGGTCTCTCCTCTGTCCATGGGATTCTCCAGGCAAGAATACTGGAGTGGGTTGCCATCCCCTCCTTCAGGATATCTTCCTGACCCAGGGATTGAACCCACATCTCTTGCAGTGCAGGCAGATTCTTTACCCCCTGAGTCCACCTGGAAGGCCCTGTTTATTATTATTTTACAATAATCATTTTTCCCTATGGCTATGTGATAAAGCATTATTATCTCTACTTTAGGATTAGTTGTGAAGCACCAGTATTAAAATGTGGTAGTTAAGTAACCTAAAACTCTTGCACCATGTAGAAGGTAGAGAGAAAAGTTGCCTTAGTTTAAGTTCAAAATCTAAACTCTTCCTTACTATGCTAAATCCTGGTTCAGTCTTATTTAGTTGTTGACTCTGCTCCATCTATTGTGTTAGTCTTGTCTTTATTCAGATCCCTGGTCTCATCCAAATTCTGCTCTAACTCTAGTCTTGGGGTATGTACTGTACCTAATGTGAACTTCTCCACAGCACTCCAGTATCTCCTTTTCATCTGGGTGGTACTTCTTAGCTTTGGCAGCCATAACAAAATGCCATAGATTTTTGGCTTTAACTACAGAAATTTATTTTCTTACATTTCTGGATGCTACAAGTTTGAGGTCATAGTGCCAGCACAGTCAAGCTCTGGTGAGATCTCTCTTCCTGATTTTCAGATGGCTGCCTTCTTACTGTGTCCTCATATGGGCTTTTCAGGGTACCTGCACCTGGTGAGAGACCTCTCTCTCTTTCTCTTCTTATAACACCACTAATCCTATTGGATTAGGACCCCAGTCTTATGACCTTACTTAATCGTGCTAAGTTGCCTCAGTCACGTCTGACTCTCTGCGACCCTATGGACTTTAACCCAGCAGGCTCCTCTGTCCATGGGATTCTCTAAGCAAGAACACTGGAGTGGGTTGCCATGTCCTCCTCCAGGGGATCTTCCTGACCTAGGGATTGAACCCACATCTCTTATGTCTCCTGCATTGGCAGGAGAGTTCTTTACCATTAGTGCCACCTGGGAAACCCTTATTTAACCTTATTAACTCCTAAAAGGCTATGGTTTTTCCAGTAGTCATGTATGGATGTGAGAGTTGGACTGAAGAAAGTTGAGCACCAAAGAATTGATGCTTTTGAACTGTGGTGTTGGAGAAGACTCTTGAGAGTCCCTTGGACTGCAAGGAGGTCCAACCAGTCCATTCTGAAGGAGATCAGCCCTGGGATTTCTTTGGAAGGAATGATGCTAAAGCTGAAACTCCAGTACTTTGGCCACCTCATGCGAAGAGTTGACTCATTGGAAAAGACTCTGATGCTGGGAGGGATTGGGGGCAGGAGGAGAAGGGGACGACAGAGGATGAGATGGCTGGATGGCATCACCGACTCGATGGACGTGAGTCTCAGTGAACTCCGGGAGTTGGTGATGGACAGGGAGGCCTGGCGTGCTGCAATTCATGGGGTTACAAAGAGTCGGACATGACTGAGAGACTGAACTGAACTCCTAAAAAGCCTTATCTCCAAACACAGTCACACTGGATGCTAGGGCTGCAAAATATGAATTACAGGGGAACACAATTCAGTCACTCTTTCTATCTGGGACCTGAAAACATGGTGAACTTCACAAAACATACATTTAGAAATTATTGTTGTTCAAAATTGTTGTACCAAACCATAGATACCTTGATTACCCAAGGGAAATTTTATAAGTATCATGTGACCTAATACAGTTTCCAGTGATCATCACATCAATGTGCTTCTTTCTTTTTCTAATATGTAATTTTGAGAATCTTTGTGACCAGAGAGTCAACATGACTCAATTATTCCTTGAGATACTATAAATATTTCTTGGAACTTTCCAGTTGGATCTTAGAATCAGAAATCATATTCTGAGCTAGTTATTACAAAGCTTTCCTACTAGAGGGGAAAAAAATGAAGCCTATGAAAATCTCTTTTTAGTTACATTGGCCTTGTTTTCTGAACTTGTATTAAGCTTCTATTGGGATGGCAGTGAATCTTGAATAAGAGTACAAGTACATGGGATCTTGAAACGCACCCAAACCCCAAAACGCTGATGTAGATCCAACCATTGTGGACCTGACTAAAATGTCAGAAAGTCCTGGTGCAGCAGTGTGAGCATCCCGTTTTGACAAAAATAGACCTCCTAACTTATAAATGTTCTTTCTTCAGGGAACTCAGGGAAGTGTGTGTGTATGTGTGTGTGTGATATGTAAATGCTGTCTTGAATTTCAAAGTTCCTCTGGAAGAAAGATATTTATTTATGTGTTTCATTAGCATAATTACATTTTAAGACAGAATAATGGGTTTAACATATGATTAAAAAGACACTCGCTCCTTGGAGGGAAAGCTATGAAAAACCTAGACAGCATATTAAAAAACAGAGGCATCACTCTGCTGACAAAGGTTCATATAGTCAAAGCTATGGTTTTTCCAATAGTTATGTATGGATGTGAGAGTTGGACCATAAAGAAGGCTGAGTGCTGAAGAACTGATGCTTTCAAATTGTGGTGCTGGAGAAGATTCTTGAGAGTCCCTTGCACAGCAAGGAGATCAAACTGGTCAATCCTAAAGGAAAACAACTCTGAATATTTGTTGGAACGACTGATACTGAAGATGAAGTTCCAATACTTTGGCCACCTGATGCAAATAACTGACTAATTGGAAAAGACCCTGAGGCTGGGAAAGATTGAAGGCAAAAGGAGCAGGGGATGACAGAGGATAAGATGGTTGGATGGCAACACTGACTCAGTGGACATGAATTTGAGCAAACTCTGGGAGACAGTGGAGGAAAGAGGAGCTTGGCATGCTGCAATCCATGGGGGTTACAAAGAGTTGGACATGGCTTAGAGACTGAACAACAACAAAACTATTAAAATGTGTCCACTGTAAATGCAAAGCGATTACAGAGTGAGAATGTAAGTCACACATATTGCAATATTTATAGGTATTTCTTAGAAATATTGTAACAAGTTATCACCACTAGATTTTTACATAATTATGAAACTAACAAATTATTTATTTTTTAAAGAAGAGTTTAATCACCCTTAAGTTGCTATCAGGTACTAAATTTAGACAATAATGGAAAATTCAAATAGAAAAAATAGTATTTTTCACAACATTTTCCTTCATTATTGAACAAATAAAATAAAGTCTTCAGTTTTTCAATAATTCTGTGATAATTAGTTTAGTTTGATTTCAGTTGCTCAAAAGACCAAGCTATATATTTCTCTATAATTGTGGTAAAGAGTTCCAGGTAAGGAACTTGGAGATCTGATTTCTTGCTTAGGCCCTAGCATAAAATATCTGTGACACTTTGGGGAGACTACTGAACCTCCTGAGTTTTCTTGACTACAAAAGGAGAGGATAAGATAAGAATACATGAACTTTGAAGTCCTTATAGGTCCTCCCAGTCTATGATTCCAGGTGGTTATTTATATTACTAAAACCAATAGAATTAGTCTCCATGAACTGATTAAACAGTAAAGGTAATTTCAGGAGATCAAATTGCCAAGACCTGTTGGATCATCAAAAAAGCAAGAGAGTTCCAGAAAAACATCTATTTCTGCTTTATTGACTATGCCAAAGCCTTTGACTGTGTGGATCACCACAATCTGTGGAAAATTCTGAAAAGAGATGGGAATATCAGACCACCTGACCTGCCTCTTGAGAAATCTGTATGCAGGTCAGGACAGTTAGAACTGGACATGGAACAACAGACTGGTTCCAAACAGGAAAAGGAGTATGTCAAGGCTGTATATTGTCACCCTGCTTATTTAACTTATATGCAGAGTACATCATGAGAAACGCTGGGCTGGATGAAACACAAGTTGGAATCAAGATTGCCAGGAGAAATATCAATAATCTCAGATATGCAGATGACACCACCCTTATGGCAGAAAGTGAAGAGGAAAAGAGCCTCTTGATGAAAGTGAAAGAGGAGAGTGAAAAAATTGGCTTAAAAACTATTCCAGGTGAATGTTGGTCCTCACATGGTCACCGTGGTCCATCCTGTCATTAAACACAAGGCTCCCACTGGCATCCTGTGGTTAATTATCTCAGCCCAAAAGAAGCCACTTTTGAGGGTTCCTTACTCTTTGAAGTTTATTTGTTTGCTTGCCAAGTTGCCATCTACCACATATGGTGCCAACATGTCACTCTCTCATGGAAAATTTACTTGATTCCCCTGGTACACTAAGCCAGCACTCTTTCCATATGGGTTTACATGAAATTAAACAAGAAATTTCAATCACAGCATTTAGCACAACTGGCAGTTAGCTACATATCTATGTAATTGTATCACATCTGTCTTCTTCTTTAGATTGTAAACTCCAAGACATCTAAGACTAGGCTAGTATTTTCTTTTTTATTCAGGCTTTATTTTGTTTAAGAGAACAAATGAACGTATCTTAAAGAGACAGTGCTATGGGGCTTATTAGGGAAAGCAGCAGCTGCCTACCCACTCCAGCACCATTTTCAGCTCCTTAGAAACAATAACTTTCAACTTTTCTAACTGAATATTTTGGCATTTTTACCATTTTTGAAAATATTAATATCATGCCTGTATTACCTTTGCTTGACTTCTTGATTTTAGGTATATTAATTTCCCTCTGGAAGAGAAGGCTTTATTTAGTTCTCTTTTGAGTGAGTGATAGTGTGTCTGACTCTTTGCGACTCCATGGACTGTAGCCCGCCAGGCTCATTTGTCCATGGAATTCTCCAGGAAAGAGTACTGAAGTGAATTGCCATTTCCCTCTCCATAGTCCTCTTTTACTTCTCCACTATTTTTATCATATAAACCTTTCTGTCCTCCCATTCTTTCAACACAGTTAGATCAATACTGATTATTATGACTATCATTAATATATAATATTACGTAGTGCCATTCTCAGCTGAGTCATGTAGTATACTATGATTGTGTCCGTTTTTGCACAAATTCTTACTCCCACTGAGTTAATAATTATCTTGTTCGGTTTTCAGTACTTTATCCTTCAAAGGTTTCTTGAGAAAGAGTACATGTAAGTTAGAATATTTCTGATGCTATTCTGATACTTTTTCTAATCTGTGAAATTCGCATTTTTGGTCTGGAATTAGGCTTTTCCATTGTCCCAAGAGTTGTAAAATTTCCTAATGAATGTAATTTTATTTTTACTCATTGTACTCGGCACTTAGTGGCCCCCGTAGTTGGGAAACTCATGTTCTTTAATTCTGAGAATATCCCCTTGATATTTTTCACCTCCATCAAAAATTTTTCTCACACTAGGGAATTCTTATTGTTCAGAAATAGGACCCTTACAAAAATTTTTTAAAAAATCTATTTTCCATCTCCTCACCTTTTTGCTCTAATAGCTGGGATAATGCTTCAACTTTATCGTCCAAATTTTTTATTTAGTTTTTCATGTCTGCTATTATAATATTAATTTTTAGGCATTCTTTTTTTCTTTGGCTCTCTGGATACACCTGTTTTATAGAGCACACTCTTCTAGTTCCACTAAGACAAAATCTTGCCTTATGTCTTCATATAGACTGTGTTTCCTAAAAATATTACTTTCCGGTTTTGGTCTGTATGCCAAATTAAATGTCTGCCTTAAACATGTGTTAATCTTTTGTCTACTTATATTTATGAGTAAGGAGCTTGTGAGCATGTAAGAAATGGGTCATTGAACTCTTTACTCCAGGGTGATCTGGCTAGGCAGTTTCTTTAAGGAATCCTTGAACTTTGTATCATTTGGATCTTCATTTTTGGATTGATCAAATTCCCCAAAGACTTTCTGAATATCTTCCCTGAAAGATTCTGATTGTCAAGATTCTTGGATTGTCAAGATTCTTAAATGAGGAAGAAGGCTGTGAATTTCAACATTTCACATGTAAACTCTCACTTAAACCCATTATTTTTAGTGTGATACTTCTCTTCTTTCTTATCCCCAAGTTCCCAAGTTCACTAACTCTGCTTGCCTTAATTATGGAGTAAAATGTCAGTGTCCCAGCTGTATGGATGAATGAGGGGATCTAGAGGGTATCTATGGAGAAGGCAATGGCACCCCACTCCAGTACTCTTGCCTGGAAAATCCCATGGATGGAGGAGCCTGGTGGGCTCCAGTCCATGGGGTCGCTAAGAGTCGGACACGACTGAGCGACTTCACTTTCACTTTTCACTTTATGCATTGGAGAAGGAAATGGCAACCCAGTCCAGTGTTCTTGCCTGGAGAATCCCAGGGACGGGGGAGCCTGGTGGGCTGCCATCTATGGGGTAGCACAGAGTTGGATATGACTGAAGCGACTTAGCAGCAGAGGGTATCTAATTGCTCTTAATCAATCTTCCTGTTATTAGGCTCATGTTTTCTCCCCAAATCCAGGGATAAATAGTGAGGTCAATACTTGAACATTTTGGGAATGCTTTGGTGGAAAACTGTATTGCTTCTAAACTTTGCCCCCTGCTGGTTTTAAGACTCAGCATTTTGGGGTTTGTTAAATGGGTTTCCATGTCTACATCTGCTCTCTAGCTTAAGTGACTTGTTGCTATTTTCTCTTATCCCATGTTTTTGTCTTATAAGTGTGTGCCTTTAAAACAATCCATTTTCAGTCATTTCATTAGGGGTTCAGAAGATAGTTAATACACCTGTGCACCATGGCATCCTCATCAGACAGCACAGTGCATCCTTCTTTTGTAAATAAGCCTTTTCCGATTGAGCAAATTCTCTGGATCAGTCCTATACACATGTCTCTGAATATTCTAAGATCTTAAATGTTCTTTGCCATCTTAATGTAAAACCATGTATGAAGCTCTTTGGTCTTCTAGAATGGAGCTTTTTTTTGGCACGTATGTACTATCTAGACTAGAGCTGAATACTAGTTGTCAGCAATGACAAAGAACTTCTCTGTGGCTAATATTACCATCTGTCCTGTTTTCCACTAAACATGTATATTAGTTGTTTGAATAGATTCTTAGAGGGTAAAGGTCACTTTATTGCTACCCTTTGAGCATAGGGTCATCTTGAATAACCTCAAACTGCAGCTGTGACCAAAGACAAAATGCCTTCAACTGTTGACAAATGCTCTTGGTCCAGATTTAATGGTGGTCTAATAACATTAAATATAGAAAATACAGGACAAAGGAAAATACCATGGACTCATAAAAGAAGCCCATTGCATATATCCTGATATATTTTTTCCTCTTAAAGTGTTTCAAAATGTATATTCAATGTACTTGTGTGTTCTCTCTTTTGCTTCATCTCCCAAAATTATTTTCAATCACAAGGTAATAATCATCATACAATAAAACTGTACTTAAAATTGATCATTATTGTCACTCAATCCTGCCTTATTAACACAGAATGCTATACATATGAAAACAGGCTCCTTGTTTCATTAGAGGGATACTTAAACAGGTAGCTTACAAGCTGTATTTATTCTATGTTGAGCTAAATGTTGTGTTATAGACAGAGAAAAATGACATGAGAATCAAATTCTGTGAGAACTAGTCTTGAGCCAAGCAGTTTCTCAGCTCTGAAAGTAAAGCAATGGATACTGACTAAATGGAAGAGGCTTTGTCTTTATGTTTGGGGTGGCACTGAGTGAGGAGAACCCTCAGCATGCAGCCCTGTATCATCAGACACTCACGTGCTCAGTGCCATGCAGTGGCAGAAGCGGGGGCGTCAGAGTTACTCTGAGATGTCTGTGGATGTCTATTTTCTGAGGAAAATCTTGGCTCTGTTCACTGTGGTCCCCCTGGATCGTCTCTACTCTATGTACCAGTGACTATTCTTGAGGCATTCATCCTGAGAGATTCCTTAATTTCCGTGAACAAAATTTAACTCTATTTTCATTTGGTTGCTTATAGAACATACGTATCTTGACAACATATGCACTTAAACTTCAGGTTCTTCCAAACGTTCTAGCCTTTAACTCTCTTGTCCAATTCTTCCTCAAGGCAAAAAGTGGTCTATAATTTTCAAAACCTTATAGAAACAGATATCTGTTCTACAAGAGAGAAAAGTTTTACTGGTACCAAATTCAAAATTAAATCTGCCATGTAATCTTTAGGTAAGACAAAACATGATGAATATTAAATAACATGACGGATATTGTTTGGATAAGGGTTTTAACTCAGAGAAATATTTTTCACAGGGTTATTTTATGTATCACTGTTTAAGTGGAGGCACACTATTATAACAATTTTTGAAGGCATTTTTGTAGATCTAATGTAGGCACATAGATTTCTAAATAACTTGATGATGATCACTGCAAGTATTCATAAGGTACTCATGTGCCAACACTGTTCTAAGCATTTTATTTAGATGAACTCACTTAATCCTCCTCATCACCCTAAGAGATAGACATGTATCATGATCCCATTTTTACAGATGTGGGAACTATCTCACAGAGAGGTTAATATCTTGCCAAGTATCACTCTGTTAAGGAGCAAGAACACAAGCCTGTCTATTTATGGTACATTCCATGTTTTTTGGCCTATCTATTTTTTGCTTTCGTATTATTTCTTTCCTTTCTTGGACTTTTGAAGTAGCTGTATAATGATAAATACAAAACTGCACTCCAAGAGCCTACTATTTTGTAATCTTAAAGTGTCAATTAAAAGAGCAACACACAGCAGCAAAATTTTCAAAAATTTAGGAGACTGCTTGCAATCTGAGGGAGGGTTGCAGATTATTCAGCTAGAGGCTTCAGAATTACATAATTTGGGAAATATTCGTATCAGGTCAGTTTTTACCATAGAATTATAAAGAGAAATAAATCATTACAACATCAATAAATCATATAGGCTACCACAATTTCTCTTAAAGAAGTTCTATTATGAACTTCTTTGCTATTTAAAAACATTATATTATTTTTCTTCATAGTTTCCATACAAGGCTATTATTGTCTGAGTTGTTTTTTTCCTCCTCTTTTAAAAGGTTTAGCTTGATAGCAGCATGAATGTGCTTTTCTTTTTTTATTTTCAGATTTTATCATGCTAACATCACAGCAGTCTTTATGGAACAGTACTAAGTGGTTAATACCCTGTTTGCCCATTCATGGAATATATTAAATCAGCAAGCTCCCATTACTTATTGATGTATGGAACATGGAAAATAAAAACTATCTGCTTCCCACTTTCATCACATTTGATGGAGGAATATGCATAAAAATGATGATAATTTAATACAGGAAAGGTTAAAGGAGAAATGGGGTTCCCAGGTGGTGCTAATGGTAAAGAACTTGCCTGCCAATGCAGGAGACATAGGATGTGGGTTTGATCCTTGGGTTGGGAAGATCTCCTGAAAGAAGGCATGGCAACCCGTTCCAGTATTCTTGCCTGGAGAATCCCATACACAGAGGGACCTGGTGGGATAGGGCTGCACAGAGTTGGACATGACTGAAGTGACTTAGCATACACGCAAAGGGGAAATATATATATATATATACACACACAAACACATATATAGTGAGATGAAAGTGAAAGAGGAGAGTGAAAAAGTTGGCTTAAAGCTCAACATTCAGAAAACTAAGATCATGGCATCTGGTCCCATCACTTCATGGGAAATAGATGGGGAAACAGTGGAAACAGTGTCAGACTTTATTTTTGGGGCTCCAAAATCACTGCAGATGGTGACTGCAGCCATGAAATTAAAAGATGCTTACTCCTTAGAAGGAAAGTTATGACCAACCTAGATAGCATATTCAAAAGCAGAGACATTACTTTGCCAACAAAGGTCTGTCTAGTCAAGGCTATGGTTTTTCCAGCGGTCATGTATGGATGTGAGAGTTGGACTGTGAAGAAAGCTGAGCGCCAAAGAATTGATACTTTTGAACTGTGGTGTTGGAGAAGACTCTTGAGAGTCCCTTGGACTGCAAGGAGATCCAACCAGTCCATCCTAAAGGAGATCAGTCCTGGGTATTCATTGGAAAGACTGATGCTAGAGCTGAAACTCCATACTTTGGCCACCTGATGCGAAGAGTTGACTCATTTGAAAAGACCGTGATGCTGGGGAAGATTAAGGGCAGGAGAAGAAGGGGATGACAGAGGATGAGATGGTTGGGTGGCATCATCGACACAATGGACACAGGTTTGGGTGGACTCCGGGAGTTGGTGATGGACAGAGAGGCCTGGCGTGCTGTGGTTCATGGGTTGCAAACAGTTGGACACGACTGAGCGACTGAAATGATACTGATAGTGCCTGGCACATAAGTATTCAATAAATGTTAACTATCATTATTAACCCAAAGAGACAACTAATTCCTAAGTAATCAATACTACTATTAATGGTGAAATGTCCTCCTAACGTGTCTTTACATTAAGAGTCAGTAACTTTAGATCATGCTTATAGATCTCTTTGGTCTCAGGTAGTCTCTTCTATAATTCAGAAGGCTATTTCTGGAAGACAGCATCCCACCTCCAATGTGTTCAGTGGTGTCTGAATAGCTGTTTTATATCTAAGCATTTTGATTTTCTAACTTGAAAATTCAGTTGACAAATAGGCACAAAAAGTAAATGGACAATACCCATGCTGTCACTAGATAACCTTAACTACATATTTTAGAAGGGTTATGTTTTTTTTAAAGGTATATAAGGTTTATTTTTTGTGTGGAAGATGAATGGTATTGAGAGGTTTACATTTGAGCTTGGATAACTCAGAAATCAACTCTAATATTATTTTTATTTATTATTTTTTTTTAAGTCTTTACTGAATTTGCTATCATATTGTTTCTGGTGTTTATGTTCTGGTTTTTTGACTGCAAGGCATGTGGGATCTTAGCTCACTGGCCAGGGATTGAACCCATACTCCCAGCACTGGAAGGTGAAGTTTTAACCATCGCATTGCCAAGGAAGTCCCTCAACATCTTAATTTTAATTGAATTTGACTTAGGCATCTTTACTCTTCCATTGGCTAAATTTGGACACTTGAATGGAAGAAAGACTTGAATACATTCATTTTCTAAAAGCCGCCTCCTAGCTGAATGCGGTTAAGTGAGTACAATCACTGCAACGGATACTATTGAAAGCTTAAAGGAAAGTCAGAAGGACACACAGTCTTCACATTTACATCCCACATCCCACCACTTCCCATGTGAGAGTTTAAGTCATTATTAACTTTAAAGACCCACTAAGGAATGGTTTTCTGAACGACATGGCAAGTATAGGTGAACCTGTTTCTCTTGGGCAGAAATTCCGCAGGACTGACCAAGTTCCACAGTTAGGAGATGTTTCTGAGTTCACTAGATCAGGCCACTTTGTTCTTAGTAATTCCTCTGTTTGCTTGTGAATTGGGGTGGAGGTGGTATAACAGAAAGAGTAAAAAGATCTTTCCCAATCAGTTTTTCCACTAAATGAGAGAATAAGACATTATATCCTTTAAGTAACTTCTTTCAGCTTATTATTTCTTTGTATTTACTCTTTACTCTAAAATATCACATGGAAAATGCACTGCCCAAATCCAATGACAAAGCCTAGGAGGGAGGGAGTGGCCCTTTCGAAAAAATTTCCTCTCTTCCTAGACTAAAGCTCAAATACTAGCATCTTTCCTGGCACCTTTTTGCAAGACTGTGGTTCTACAAAGAGACACCTCAAATTCCTTGGGAGTTGAGTGTCAGTCTATAAAATGAAAGTCACTAGATATGGATTCCAAAATGTGCAATGACAACATGCTACTATATAAGTATTTTTTGGAGTTGTTGACTTGCTTAATGCTGTATTGAAAGATACTTTTTTTTTTTTTTTAAAGAAGGGAGTTGGTATCATTACAAAGGAGAGACTAAATTCCTGGCAATTTTTTAAATGAAAAATTGAGATTAAACAAGAGATGGGGAGAAGACTAACTGGAAACAAAGTTCCTCTGAAGGGTGAAGAAGTAAAGGTACAAGGTTCTTTTATTGGTGGTCGTTGCTTTGAAAAGACAAGATCAGTTTAGCTGCAGGATGGAGATAGCAGAAGTCGCAGAACTACAACCAGCTAGCCAAAACCAGCCATTTTTTGGTTGAAAGGAAAAGTGACCTACCCTATTTCGTGGAACAATCAGGGTTAATGGACAAAGGCAGTGGGTAGGTTTAAGGTGCAATTAGCACCTTCCTTCCCTCACATCAGCAGTGCTGCTACAGCAGGTGACTGGGTTGGCTGTGTGAAGAAATTTGGGATGGCAATGTAAGTGCACAAAATTCAATGAGCAATTAAGTAAATTAAAGAAATAATTGCGCTTACTTGGAAGCTCTCTATACTTATTGTGGACTTTGCTTTGTAAATCACACAGATTTAGAAATAAATTTAGGAGGAATTAGAGATTGATGAAAACATCTGCAACTTAGTAAGTTTTGTTTAAAAGAAAGTAAGTGTATGAATGAGGTAATTATGGGTTGTACATTTAATTCTTATGATGGCCTACGCCTGAGGACAGCCACGCACTAGTCTATGACATACACCCACACTCTCATTTCCCAGGAGCAGTTACCCAGATGTTTAATGCCCTCAAGCAGTGAATTGGCCTTTAAAAGGATGAGTTTAGAATAGCAAACATTTTACAGACTTAAAAAATCACATATGATTTCAAATAGATACCTACATGCTTCCAAGATTAGGGTAACTGTCCAGAAATAGAACTGAAGGAACAGTGAAAGGGGTAAAAGTATTAAAATCATAAAATATTCATACCACCGTTACCAAAGTAATAAAATGGGAATATAGAATGTTTATATTTTAGCCAAACATATAAATAGGAACACAAAAATAGCATATCATGTACCAAAATTAACAGGAGAAAATAGCAACAAACTGAAAATTCAAGTGCAAAAGTGACTTAAGTTTTGGTGACCATGGCTATAAAGGATGCAAGCACAGGTTAAGGTATTAGAACAAAATAAAAGCACCCAGTTTCTGGAATTGGTCAGATCTGCATTAGGTCAGCACAGAGTTTTCCAGTGCGTGATGTAGTCCTAGGAGATACTCCATTTAAAAAGTTCTAATATTTTGGTCACCTAATGCAAAGAGTTGACTCACTGGAAAAGACCCTGATGCTGAGAAAGATTGAGGGCAAGAGGAGAAGGGGCAAATAGAGGATGAGATGGTTGGATGGCATCACTAACTCAATGGATATGAGTCTGAGCAAACTCTGGGAGATTGTGATGGACAGGGAAGCCTGACATGCTGCAGTTCATGGGGTTGCAAAGAGTTGGACATGACTTAGGGACTAAACAACAGCATGATCAAACACATTTGAGAAATGCTGCAAAACACATTTCTCCTTTGAAATTTTATAAGGCACACAAGTAAATCAAAAGCCTTTAGAATTCCTATAGCAAAGAAATGATCTTTATTTGACACCCAGAGCTCACCACCATAAAAGGACAAATAAAAATTAACCCAATATGCTATTCCCTCCCTGTTGACAATTAAGGAAGATATTTCCCTATTTCCCACCTCCAACTTCTTTTACCTAGAGCATTTACTTTAGAAAATTTATTGTAAATATTTTTTCTTATCTTTAAAACATATATATGTCTGTTTGAAAACTAGATAGGCCTTTTGTCGGCTTTCTGACCCATGGGTCTAGGAGTCATCCTTTTGAAAAGCAAAAATCAAGAAGACAGCGTCCCTCTCTCCCTCTTCTACGAGAGGGTAGGAGCCTAACTTCAGGGGTTGCCTTGTTCCAAATTGCAAAGCCAGCTCTTGTCATAAAGATATGAGGTATATTTTTATTTTGGATAAAGCCTATAAGCTAACACCAACAGGCATTCCAATTACTAGGAAAGTTAGGATAAACTACATATGACAAATGATGCTGTCAATCCTCTTACTTGCAGACTAGTTATTGTGTCTATAATGGGTTGTATCTGCTTGCCTATACGAGGGAATACAATTTCTTTCTGTCTTTGCAGTCTCTTATTAGACTATGTATGATGCACATTACATTTAAATTTAATGCTTATTCAGTAATAAAAGTGTTTTCTCTTTCTATTGCTTTTGTGGAGAGGATATTTGTATTAGTAGAAGATTTTGTTTTGATTAATTTTCTCCAACACCATACATACCTGAGCTATCATCTCCCACCACCTTCATTCTTTTATGAATGCCAATGAAAAATGTGCACATTTTGGGAATCAATGATTTAAAGTATTCCACTTAAAGTTTTATAAAATGACTCCACATATCTTAAGGTGTCAATTATCTTAAGAATGAAGAGTAAGACAGTTTGCATAAAAAAGAGACAGAGAACTTAATTTTCCTTAGGCACTCAGTAATCTTTCTCATCTGGGTTTCCTCACCCAAACCACACAACACAAAGAGACATTTCTCAACTCTTTCAAGGATGCTACATAATCTATGCCATTCTAGAAACCTAGGAGAGAATAGGATTTATTTCATAAAAACCTTTAAGTCAAGAAGGCTTAATTCTCTGAAATTCCAGTTGAGGAAGGCTGGCTGATCTTCACCTTCTCTCAGAGCTGAGCAAACTACATGCGGATGGCTTTTCCTTAGACTTTAGATTCATGAAGGCAATTTCTGACTCGACATTTCCATTTAATTGTCTGATAAACATCTCAATCAATACATCTAGTACTAAATTTGATCTTTCATCATAATGCTACTCTTTGAAATATCTCCTTTATCACAATTCTATTCTTCTAGTTTTCAAGTAAAAAAAAAACCTTGGAGCCATTCTTGAATCCTTTTTTTCATCTATACTAAAGAAATCCTGTTGGGTCTACCATCTCAATATGTCTAGAAATAACCACTCCTCACCACAACTATTGCCACCACCCAGGACTGAGACATCCCCATCTCTTATCTGTTTATCTCAATAGCTTTTTACTATTCTGTGTGTACACTGCTCTCTCCCATCCAGTCATTCTCAGCATGGCAGCCAGTTTGGCCTTTTCAATCATTATCTCTCTGACCTCATTCCAGCACATTCTCTCCTTGTTGTTCAAACATGCTAGGCATCTCACCTTAGGGTCTCTGTGATGGCTCTTCCCTCTGTCTGGAATATTCTCCCATAGGGTCACATTCTTCACTTCAAGTCTTCACCCATATGTCACCTTCTTAGTGAGTCTATTTTGACCATACTGCTTAAAATTGCAAACCATACCCCAACCTTTGATGTTCCTGATCCCTCTTACCTTGCTGTCCCCCTCCCCCATAATATGTAATTCCTTCTAATATACTAGGCAATTTACTATCTTTTATGGTTATTGATATTTTCTGACTCTCCTTTCTTCCCTCTAAAATATAAGAGGCATCAAGGTGTGTATCTTTGCATTCCACACACCTAGAGAGATCCTGGCACACAGCAAGTACACAATGAACATTTGAACAAATTAATCAAATGGGTTTAAAACCAGCAGCAGGTAAGATTAAGATTTGAAGCACAGGAAAAAAAATTACAACAAGCCAGTTCTCAGGTTCATGCATAGGTTAATGATCAAGGTCACAAAATTCTCTAGTAGGAAATCATAACCCTAGAGTACATTTCTAAACAGTCTCACACAGTGAGGGGGAAGCTGGCCTGGAGGCAGAGTAATGAAGCTGACTTTGGAAAATTCAGATAGCTCTACTGCTTCATAAATTATTTTAGGCAATGGAAGAAAGAAAACTCAAGGGCTATGCTTTTCTTATAAAGTAAATCTAAGAGTAATCTACTAATTAGGAGCTTAATTATCTCTTCATAAATGAAAATGAAAACTGGGGTCATAAGTCACTCCTGATAAAGTGGTATTGCAAATAATCTAAATTTTGATATTACTCTTAGGCTCATGGGTGGTAACTTCAATGTCTTAACAAAAAACTGAAGGAAGAGTTGAAGTGTGGTCAATTGCCTCGCTTTGTAATCAGCTGGTGGTTGGCTGGCCAATTGAAAAGTTGGCTAAGGAGGGAATTTGACAAGTAATACACACTATAGACATTTTATTTTAACCTAAAACACATGAATCATCTTTCTAAGAAGAATCAAGGCCTTTTCTTTGCGTATAGGTCTGTTGGTTGGTGTTTATTTTCTTCCTTGCTAAGTCATGCCCACATTTCATCTCTTCAAATTTCAGTTTTATTTCTTTAAAGATACTTGTGAAGAATTTTGTGAAGACATCTCTTGATTTATTTTTTAAACTTAAAGTTTTTGTAGTATAGCTCATATTTATGCAATTAGTCTTTTTATGATTCTAAAAGTATATTCTGAAGTAATTTCATGTGTAATTTTGTATTTTAGGAGTAGATACATTTTGTTTTTAATCTTTCTAGACTTAATTTTTTCCTTCAGTCTTTTACAATGGTCTTGTCCAAGCCCACTTTGACAGAATTTTTTTGCAACTTATCAAGTCTTTCCAAAGAATTTGGCTATCTTTTCATAGAATCTACTCTTGAATTTCACATTTATAGTCCTAAGTTTACTAAATATTTGAATAAAGTGCATAACTATATAAAATACAATTACCACAAATGGTTTTGGGGTAAACACTACTAGTCATTGATAAATACACAAAACAACTGGTGGACACAGAAATGCAAAGTGAACTAGGGAGTACCACACTCCACATGCCCTGAGCCACATTCAGAGCGTTCTGTAGAGGACATGGAGCACTGGTGTTTGGATTTTACAAGCAATAATCAATTCTCTGACTATCTGATACCAGCTATAATTCAACTGAATTTTGACAGTAGCTACCCAGAGTTATCACAGACATTGCCCTTCCCCTCCCCAAATTAAGGGCTCAATTTAACAAGATTGTCTTTACTTTAGATGCTAGTCTCAAGTCCCGGTTCCCCAGACTATCCATATTTCTGTCATCCCTAGTTATAAAGGACCTTTTACATTAAGCTTCACTTCACTCCAGGTTCAATATTCAGTAGAATGACTCACAGAACTCAAGAAAACACTATACTTACATTTATCGGATTATTATAAAGGATACAACTTGGATCTAACAGAAGCAGAAGATATTAAAGAAGTGGCAAGAATACACAGAATGATACAAAAAGGTCTTAATGCCCCAGATAACCACGATGGAGTGATCATTTTACCTAGAGCCAGACATTCTGGAGTGCAAAGTCAAGTGGGCCTGAGGATGCATTACTATGAACAAAGCTAGTGGAGGTGATGGAATTCCAGTTGAGCTATTTCAAATCCTAAAAGATGATGCTGTGAAAGTGCCGCACTCAATATGCCAGCAAATCTGGAAAATTCAGCAGTGGCCACAGGACTGGAAAAGGTCAGTTTTCATTCTAATCCCAAAGAAAGTCAAGGCCAAAGAATGTTCAAACTATGGCATAATTGTACTCATTTCAAGTGCTAGCTAGGTAATGCTCAAAATCCTTCAAGCTAGGCTTCAACAGTACATGAACCAAGAACTTCCAGGTATACAAGCTGGATTTAGAAAAGGCAGAGGAACCAGAAATCAAATTGTCAACATCTGCTGGATCATAGAGAAAGCAAGGGAATTCCAGAAAAACATCTATTTCTGCTTCATTGACTATGCTAAAGCCTTTGACTGTGTGGATAACAACAAACTGTGGAAAATTGTTCATGAGATGGGAATACCAGACCACCTGACCTGACTCCTGAGAAATCTGTATGCAGATCAAGAGGCAACAGTTAGAACTAGACATGGAACAATGGACTGGTTCAAAATTGGTAAAAGAGTACATCAATCTGTATATTGTAACCCTGCTTATTTAACTTATATACAGAGTACATCATGAGAAATGCCAGGCTGGATGAAGCACCAGCTGGAATCAAGATTGCCAGGAGAAATATCAATAACCTCCCTAATGATACCACCCTAATGACAGAAAATGAAGAGGAACTAAAGAGCACCTAGATGAAGGTAAAAGAGGAGAGTGAAAAAGCTGGCTTAAAACTCAACATCAGAAAACCAAGATCATGGCAACTGGTCCCATCACTTCATGGCAAGTAGATGGTGAAACAATGGAAACAGTGACAGACTTTATTTTCTTGGGCTCCAAAATCACTGGGGATGGTGACTGCAGCCATGAAATTAAAACATGCTTGCCCCCTGGAAGAAAAGCTATGACCAACCTAGACAGCATATTAAAAAGCAGAGACATCACTTTGCCAACAAAGGTCTGTCTAGTCAAGGCTATGATTTCTCCAGTAGTCATGTATGGATGTGAGAGTTGGACCACAAAGAAGGCAGAGCATCAAAGAATTGATGCTTTCAGACTGGTACTGGAGAAAACACTTGAGAGTTCCTTGGACAGCAAAGAGATCAAACCACCCAATCCTAAAGGATTAGTCCTGAATATTCATTGGAAGGACTGATGCTGAAGCTGTAGCGCCAATTCTTTGGCCACCTGATGTGAAGAGCCGACTCATTGGAAACGATTCTGATGCTAGAAAATATTGAAGGCAGGAGGAGAAGAGGACAACAGAGGGTGAGATGGTTGGATGGCATCACCGACTCAACGGACATGAGTTTGAGCAAACTCCAGGAGAGGGTGTAGGACAGGGAAGCCTGGAGTGCTGCAGTCCATGCGGTCACAATAAGTCAGACATGACTGAGTGACTGAACAACAACAACAACTTAGGAACAATTGAACAGAAGAGATGCATAGATAGGGTAAGTAAGGTGTGAGGGGTGGGGGGGTGGTACAGACCTTCCATGCCCTCTCTTTCTGGTATGCCATTCTCCCAGCACATCACTGTGGTCATCAACCCAGAAGCTCTCTTAAGCTCATTATTTCAGAGTTTTAAATTGAAGATTCATACAAAGGCACATTTGATTAAATCATTGGCCACTGGTAACTGGACTTCTCTCCAGCCTCTTTCCCTTCCTAGACATTGAAGAATGGAGCTGAAAGTTCTAGCCTTCTAATCAAGTGGTTGGTTTTTCCAAGCCCCTCTGCCTTCATTAAGTCATCTCATTAGCAGACAATGAGACATTCCTATTAGTCAGGAAACAGGAAAGGTTTTAAGAGCTTTGGTCAGAACAGGAGTGGAGGGAGCAAAGACCAAATATATTTTTTTATTATATCACAAATGGTTATAGTATATAGTAAGCATATATGTTTATCTCTTTTCCCTTCTGGACTATGTACTCCTTGAGGGCAGTCTTTTACCCGTTTTTCTTTTTTCCTCCTGAAGCACAAAGTGGATACTCAAAATGTTTTAGTAAGGGAGTGACTTCCTGAATAGAGCACGCAAATTGCATTTTAGCAGTGTATAATATTGAACAGCAATAATAAAAAAAAGGATAGAATGAGACATTTTAGCAGAAATGAAACCATCATAGTCAATTATAATAATTCCTATGACAAAATTCTTATTAACTAAATATTGCCATGTGTAAACCCTGATATCTGGCACCAACATGGCCAATTACTCACTATATATGACAGAACAAGTCACAAAACCATTCTAGTTCTGAATATTCTCAACTGTAAAACACAGGAAAAATAATACCCTCTTTTATCACACAGCAGTATTGTGAGGGTTAAACAAAATAAGGTACTAAAATGATTATAAATTTAAAATTTTAGTCAAGTAAGAGTAATTAAAGTTTTATTAAACATAATGTTAACAAACATAAAGTCTGACTTCTGAACACCAAAAGAATATTAATGAAAATGTATAGAAAAAAACATTAGCTACAAAGTTTATTTACTCCTGAAAAATGCTGAAAAGCATTTTATACATAGCTCAGTCTGAACTTCCAACTCACTAAGTTTGAGAAGGGTGCAACATAAAAACAAAAGTTATGTTGTGAAGTATATTACACATTACTTCATCTTCACTCCACTTTGGGTCTGATGCTATAATCAATGGGAAATTTTCCTGTATAAAGGCTGGAGGATATAGTATATCACATTCAGCCCTTTCCAATAAAGTTATTTATTGCTATTCAATTCATGTTTCCCTTAGGTTTTGGCAAGATTATAGAATTTATTCTCCTATATAGTGGCCAGCCAAGTAAATTACATTGCATATTTCCAATGTCACAAATTTATCTCACCCTGAATCAGTGGCTTTATTTCTTTGTCCCTCAGAGTATCTTAAAATTTAGCTGTACAAGCCTATTTTTTTTATAACTCTCCAATTTCATATTATTGTTTCTCTCTTAATATTTTCCTAACAAAAAGTGCTAAAAACATAAAATGTCAACAACAAAACTAGAGGCAATGTGATAAATATTATGGATGAGACACCTTTCCTTATAGACCAAAAGTACTGGTTGATATTTAAATAAAAACAATACTATCTTTGCCACAAGGTCTCCAAACAGTTCATTAGAAATACACAAGTACAAAGAACTGCTCTAACATGAACATGGCTCACTCCTCCTGCTTATTGCCAAAAATTCTGAGTAAGAGTCCAGATACCTGAGATCTGTCAGGTGATGCTGAACTATAACTCAGTGGCTTTCATCACCTTTTTACTGACTTTCGTAGGCAGCCGTTTTGGTAAGAAAAAAGACCCCATCATTCATCTACAACACTTGTTTCCACTTTCAAATGGGAAAAAATCTTTGTGATAACAATATTATACCATATCATATTATATGCTACTACTGGTATACTATATGGTACTCCTATATTATACCTTTAGAAACTTTCAGTTCAGTTCAGTTGCTCAGTCGTGTCTGACTCTTTGTGACCCCATGAATCGCAGCACGCCAGGCCTCCCTGTCCATCACCAACTCCTGGAGTTCACTCAGACTCACATCCATTGAGTCAGTGACGCCATCCAGCCATCTCATCCTCTGTCGTCCCCTTCTCCTCCTGCCCCCAATCCCTCCCAGCATCAGAGTCTTTTCTAATGAGTTAACTCTTCGCATGAGGTGGCCTAAGTACTAGAGTCTCAGCTTTAGCATCATTCCTTCCAAGGAACATCCAGGGCTGATCTTCTTCAGAATGGACTGGTCGGATCTCCTTGCAGTCCAAGGGACTCTCGAGTCTTCTCCAACACCACGGTTCAAAAGCATCAATTCTTCAGCGCTCAGCCTTCATCACAGTCCAACTCACATCCATACATGACCACAGGAAAAACCATAGCCTTGACTAGACGGACCTTTGTTGACAAAGTAATGTTTCTGCTTTTGAATATGCTATCTAGGTTGGTCATAACTTTCCTTCCAAGGAGTAAGTGTCTTTTAATTTCATGGCTGCAGTCACCATCTGCAGTGATTTTGGAGCCCCCAAAAATAAAGTCTGACACTGTTTCCCCATCTATTTCCCATGAAGTGATGGGACCAGATGCCATGATCTTAGTTTTCTCAATGTTGAGTTTTAAGTCAACTCTTTCACTCTCCTCTTTCACTTTCATCAAGAGGCTTTTTAGTTCCTCTTCACTTTCTGCCATAAAGGTGGTATCATCTGCATATGTGAGGTTATTGATATTTCTCCCAGCAATCTTGATTCCAGCTTGTGATTTTTCCAGTCCAGAGTTTCTCATGATGTACTCTGTATAGAAGTTAAATAAGCAGGGTGACAATATACAGCCTTGACATACTCCTTTTCCTATTTGGAACCAGTCTGTTGTTCCATGTCCAGTTCTAACTGTTGCTTCCTGACCTGCATACAGGTTTCTCAAGAGGCAGGTCAGGTAGTCTGGTATTCCCATCTCTCTCAGAATTTTCCACAGTTTATTGTGATCCACACAGTCAAATGCTTTGGCATAGTCAATAAAGCAGAAATAGATGTTTTTCTGGAACTCTCTTGCTTTTTCCATGATCCAGCAGATGTTGGCAATTTGGTCTCTGGTTCCTCTGCCTTTTCTAAATCCAGCTTGAACATCTGGAAGTTCATGGTTCATGTATTGCTGAAGCCTGGCTTGGAGAATTTTGAGCATTACTTTACTAGCGTGTGAGATGAGTGCAATTGTGCAATAGTTTGAGCAATCTTTGGCATGGCTTTTCTTTGGGACTGGAATGAAAACTGACCTTTTCCAGTTCTGTGGCCACTGCTGAGTTTTCCAAATTTGCTGGCATATTGAGTGCAGCACTTTCACAGCATCATCTTTTAGGATGATGCAGAAACTTTAGTATAAATATAATCTTCTATACTGTATATGCTATGTGGTACCATTTTACACTATACAGTACTGTGCAATTTCTGAAGGAAAGTTTGTTCATATATGTACTTTAGCAATAAGCTGAATGAATAATCCACCTTTGATCCACAATGTATAGCATGTCTTAAAGTATAGTTCAGTTCAATCGCTCAGTCGTGTCTGACTCTTTACGATCCCATGGACTGCAGCACACCAGGCTTCCCTGTCCTTCACCAATTCCCGGAGCTTTCTAAAACTCATGTTCATCGAGTCGGTGATACCATCCAATCATCTCATCCTCTGTTGTCCCCTTCTCGTCCCGCCTTCAATATTTCCCAGCATCAGGGTCTTTTACAATGAGTCAGTTCTTCACATCAGGTGGCCAAAGTATTGGAGTTTCAGCTTCAGTATCAGTCCTTCCGATGAATATTCAGGACTGATTTCCTTTAGGATTGACTGGTTTGATCTACTTACAGTCCTGGAGACTCTCAAGAGTCTTCTCCAATACCAAGGTTCAAAAGCATCAATTCTTCAGCACTCAGATTTCTTTGTCAAACTCTCATATCCGTACATGAGTACTGGAAAAACCATAGCTTTGACTACACAGACCTTTGTTGGCAAAGTAATGTCTGCTTTTTAATATGCTGTCTAGGTTTGTCATAGCTTTTCTTACAAAGAGCAAGCGTCTTTTAATTTCATGGCTGCAGTGATCATCTGCGGTGATTTTGGAGCCCAAGAAAATAAAGTCTCTCACTATTTCCATTGTTTCTCCACCAATTTGCCATGAAGTGATGGGACCACATGCCATGATCTTAGTTTTTTGAATGTTGAGTTTTAAGCCAAGTTTTTCACTTGCCTCTTTCACTTTCATCAAGAGGCTCTTTAGTTCTTCTTCACTCTCTGCCATAAGAGTGGCTCATCTGCATACTGAGGTTATTCATATTTCTCCCAGCAATCTTGATTCCAGTATATACTTCATCCAGCCTGGAATTTTGCATGCTGTATTCTGCATATAAGTTAAATAAGCAGGGTGACAATATACAACCTTGATATACTCCTTTCCTGATGTGAAACCAGTCTGTTGTTCCATGTACAGTTCTAACTGTTGCTTCTTGACCTGCATACAGATTTCTCAGGAGTCAGGTAAGGTGCTCTGGTATTACATCTCTTGAACAATTTTCCACAGTTTGGTGTTATCCACACAGTCAAAGACTTTAGCATGGTCAATAAAACAGAAGTAGGTGTTTTTCTGTAACTCTCTTGTTTTTTCAAGGATCCAGTGGATGTTGGCAAGTTGATTTCTGGTTCCTCTACCTTTTCCAAATCCAGCTTGAACATCTGGAAGTTCATGGTTCACAGACTATTGAAGCCTGACTTGGAGAATTTTGAGCATTACTTTGCTTGCATGTGATATGAGTGCAATTGTGCGGTAGTCTGAACATTCTTTGGCATTGCCTTTCTTTGGGATTGGAACAAAAACTGACCTTTTCCAGTCCTGTGGCGGCCACTGCTGAGTTTTCCAAATTTGCTCTCATATCGAGTGCAGCACTTTCACAGCATCTTCTTTTAGGATTTGAAATAGCTCAACTGAAATTCCATCACCTCCACTAGCTTTGTTTGTAGTGATGCTTCCTAAGGCCCACTTGACTTCACATTCCAGGATGTCTGGCTCTAGGTGAGTGATCACACCATCATGGTTTTCTGGGTCATGAAGATCTTTTTTGTACAGTTCTTCTGTGTATTTTTGCCACCTCTTCTTAATATCTTCTGCTTCTGTTAGGTCCATACCATTTCTGCCCTTTATTGTGCCCATCTTTGCATGAAATGTTCCCTTAGTATCTCTATTTTTCTTGAGGAGATCTCTAGTCCTTCCCATTCTATTGTTTTCTTCTATTTCTTTGCATTGATCACTGAGGAAGGCCTGCTTATCTCTCCTTGCTATTCTCTGGAACTCTGCATTCAACTCTGTATATCTTTCCTTTTCTCCTTTGCCTTTAGCTTTTCTTCTTTTCTCAGCTATTTGTAAGCCCTCCTTACACAACCATTTTGCCTTTTTGCTTTTCTTTTTCTTGGGGATGGTCTTGATCACTTCCTCTTGTACAATGTCACAAACGTCTGTCCATTGTTCTTCAGGCACTCTGCCTATCAGATATAATCCCTTGAATCTATTTGAATCTAATCCCTTGAAACTATACTATAAAGTATAGTTACTATGAGTTATAGGCCAAAAATACTTTAATAAAAGCTGGTTTAACTAACTTCAGCATTAACTAGCCCATAATAAGCAAAATCAGTTTAACAATGAATTAAAGCTAACAGTAATATATAATAAGGAATAGCAGCAACTGAAAACCCTGACCAACTTAAAACTATACTGCTGAGGCATCAATAACATTTTCTCTCAAAAACTGGGGAAATTCCAAGGCTGTGCATACATTTGCAGGAGGCTTTTGAGTGTGGCCCAATGGTCAGTTCTTGATGAATTCTGACAATCATTAATTTCAGGTCATGAATAGCAAGTTTTAAAAATATTAATAACTATTAGTAATTAATGGCAAAAGTGCTTTTCAGCAGGGACGCTGTTCGTATTTTCGGTTGGAAACATTTTAATCATGGGGACTGGGCACTCTTCTAGTCAATTACTATCTCTCACTCCTCAGTATACCAAATGTCAATGGCATCGCTCAGTCTCTGTGATAGTCAAAAAGATCAAGGCCAAACCCTTGCTAGTGCAGGGACGGTGGTGTTGAGAATCGTAAGACTTGTAAAAACTCAAGAAAGGATTGGTGCAAGCCAGGCTGCCTCACACCAGGAAGAGCTCTCAAATTGCCTGGGTGACTCTGAATCTGACCACTCCACACTTTATCAAGGTAAGAACAGATATGTTTCTTAGCTTTGGATTGTAGGAAATAAACAGCTCAACCTCCTTTAATTATTCTGTGACTCCAGATGAATTTTTCCTAATTTCTCTAAGCTTTAGCTTTCTCAGTTTTGAGAATGGGACAATAATGCCTGTTTTAACCAATTTATACAGTTTTATGTGAAGTGCTTTGTAAACTGTTAAATCACAATGCAAAAAGATATATATTTTTTTGTTTTTAAAGATCAGAGATTGCCATGGACTATATGTTCAATTTTCAACTATGGTGGTTACAAGCTACATTATAAGTTTAATAAATATTCCTGGGCAGTGAATGCAATGGCTCTGAAAGAAAAGAAAGTGAAGTTGCTCAGTCGTGTCCGACTCTTTGCGATCCTATGGACTGTAGCCTACCAGGCTCCTCTGTCCATGGGATTTTCCAGGCAATAGTACTGGAGTGGATTGCCATTTCCTTCTCCAGGGGATCTTCCCAACCCAGGGATTGAACCCAGGTCTCCCACATTGTAGACAGAGACCTTACAAAGCTACATTATAAGTTTAATAAATATTCCTGGGCAGTGAATGCAATGGCTCTAGCTAAGGGCAAATAGGGAGGACAAGGTTAAAATCCCTAAGTGATTATAGCAATTACTGCAGTGTAAATGGCAGGCTGGAGCCCAGTGAGAGTAAGTCAGATTGTGGGTAGGAGGGTCAGCGGGCTGTACAGATTTTCAGAATCACTTCACCATTGCCAAATTAAAATGCATAATGTTCTTTCCTATTTTCTGTATTTTCAGTGAGACCATACATTCTCCACAGTCAATTCAATTCAGTCAAGCAGTCTTATTAAACATATGCTAAATTTTGGTACTGTTTTTGCTTTGAGAATTGTTAATTATATATTTTAAAGCTTCAAAAATATATATTTCCAGTTCCTCTTTTATTACTAGGAAAAAAAAAAAACTTGTCTATCTTCTGTTTTATAGCCTTCTTTTCAAAAACATTTTCCCTTAGTATAATTTTCAAGATATTTTTTCCTTCCGACCCAATTTTCTCCCTTTTAAAAGGCTTCCTCTTCTACATTTTCCCATACTACATTTCCTCTGCTTTTCTATGGAGTACTGTCATTCATTTTGCCAACTCACTAAGTAGTCCTAGAATAAATAATTTGATATTCAAATTCTGTATATTCATTTTAATAAAAAGAAAGTTGCTAAGTGGGAGATGAAAATTACTTGTTCCTATTCAATCTTTATTCTGAAATAAAATTTTTATAGTAGGAACTGGCATTAGGTTGGTTGAAGATAGAAATCCTATATCAGTTGATGAATATAACTTCAAAATATCCTGGGTGATTGACTGGAAGTCAGGAGGGGAAAGGGGAGGGCAAGAGGAGAAGATGGAAGGGAGGGGGATAGAGAGAAAGTACGAATGCAGATGAATGACTATGCATGTTGGTGAGCAGAGGCATAAAGTTCAAGTTTTTCTCCTTTTAAGGTATTATAGAAAATTCTCAAGTAATAGCATAAAGGGAACTTTCAACGTACCTTTAACATCCACAAAAGGCTAACATATCATTCTAATAGCATTTTACATCAGGTCCAGATTGTTCACAGTCTGTGATTTTCTGGCAAAAGCCAAGGTGGAAAAGTAGATACATCATCCGTGAAAAATATGTAAATATTTTATTGTGAATGAATCAGATGAAATAAAATGGAAAATTTGCTAAAATGTTTAGATAAAATATTCATTACTAGTAGTAATTACAAACTGAAATTAGGAAATAAAAGTTCCATACAGGCAGAAGTGATTCTGTAGCTTCATTCATTTATGTGCCCCTCTAGGGATATTCCACATATTCATTGCATAATTTGAAAGCAAAAGCTTGTTATAGTCTTGTACCTCAATTCAAGAACAACAACAACAAAAAACCATTAAAAAAATCTGTGATCACAATTCATGTCTTACGGGATTTTAGCTTATTTTCTCCATTATAGCAGCTGTTCTGGTTTCAGAGGAAATGATAGACAAGAAAACCATTAGCGCTTCTCCAGCTTAGGCAGTAGTAACGTGAATACCAACTAATATAACAGGAACTGGCTTATGTGGGGCTGCATTAAATGACTTACTGCAAAAGTTAAACTGTGTTTCACTACATTTTCAAAAGGCAAACAGACCTCTGACGCATTGCTAAGAACACGTGCTGTGCTCCGTGAAGATTTGGTCCACTTTTATTGAGTTCTGATTGAGGTTTAGGAGGCACCAAGAGCTGTGCCTTTCAGAGCCACCAGACACCATGGTTACTCAGAACAGCCACTTTTAGGTAGACCTCCCTCAGCACTCGCAGTGATAGGTTTTTGACAAATCAGGGGTCACTTGCTACCTGCCAGGCATCTCAGTTATAGTTACAATAAAACTCTTACTTAAACTGTGCAAAGTTTATGCACCAGAGTCAGCCACCCTTTTCTTCTTGTTTGGCTGTATGCCTGTACTCCATACCCATGGCAGCTTTCAGGTATGGAAGACAGTTTTCAGTCGTTTACTCTATCCTGCTATACCTTGTCTCCTTCTGGCTAAACATGCTTATCTCCTTCAGGGTACTCCTTCTTCTGTTACAGCTCTAGGGGCCCGGCTCTGAACACACGTTGTCTCTGTTTCAGCTACAAGGCAGCTCTGAAAACCTAATGCGGTGTTTTGGGCCTGGCTGTGCCTGTGCTCAGCATAGTATAAAAAAGGCCATCATCCTCTTTGCTCTAGAGATGTTATTACAAACCAAATCTAAGGTCATATCAGTCTTTTTTTTAGGCAATTACATTACATCCCTAACTCATAATTAAATGAATGCCCAGAATCTTTCATGTGTGTTTCTTTCAAGTTCCTCTCAATGGACTTCTAAAAGTTTTGACTGGAGGATGGGACTTTACTTTTGCTACCATTTCATTTTTCTTTTCCATTTCATTTTACTTCCCCAGACTTGTTCCAGTGTTATAGCCAGTACAGATCTTTCTGAGTCTTGGTTCTAACTTCCATGTTATGAGTTATCCCTCAGTTTCATGTCTTCTGCAAATTTGATTTCTAGGATGCCATTGATTCCTGGGAGTCATTCTAGAAATGCCTTTATAAAATTAAAAATAAAATTATACAAATATTTTATGTGTTGCCTGCATGATCTTCCTTTCTATTAACTTTAGGATTTTTTATGAGTCTCATGAATACATTTCCTAAATATATGCCATATTCCATTAAAATAAAGACTTCATTTACTAAGACAAGGGGGATTATATATGTCAGAAAAAAGTGTCAAATTTTTTTCACTAATTAATTCCCAGATTATAAAAAAGGACCAAAAATTTATTTCCATTTATGACACTAACTGGTACAGAGAAGACTTGGCATAACAGACTAAGCTAGAAGAATCAAATAAAATTCCAAATATTAATAGATTCAATTCTCAGAGCCTTTGGAATTGTCTAAAGACCATGTAAGTTGATTGCTAATTTCTAAAACATAAGGAATGAGAAAAAAATAAACTCAAGTGACATGTGCACATGTTATGCGTCCCACATTGTTTTGCAGCCTTAAGGGAAACATGCTTCCCTGGTGGCTCAGTGGTAAAGAGTTCAGCTGCCAATGCAGAAGACACACTTTTGGTACCTGGGTCGCAAAGATCGCCTGGAGAAGGAAATGAGTCTACTCTAGGATACTTGCCTGCGAAATTCCATGGACAGAGGAGCCTGGTGGGCTACAGTCTGTGGGGGCTGCAAAGAGTTGGACATGACCTAGTGACTGAAGAACAACAAAGGGAAACTGATATAAAGATATACTGTCACACTTTGCAGTGATTTTGTGAGAACTGGCAACCAGAATGTGTTATTTCAGACATGGCTGTGCATATCGCCTGTAACTGACTCTCACTGATCTCTGATTAATAGGAGTCTCTGCTTGTTAACAGGTTAAGCGTTTGCTTACTGGGACTTAGCAGGAGTTAGACTGGAAATGGCAACCCACTCCAGTGTTCTTGCCTGGAGAATCCTAGGGACGGGGGGTGGGGGGGGGTGGGGTGGGGGGTGTGGCGGTGGCCTGGTGGGCTGCCGTCCCTGGGGTTGCACAGAGTCAGACATGACTGAAGCTACTTAGCAGCAGACTGGGAGTTAAAAAATCTCCCCTCCAGGAGACACAGGCAGAGCTTCTTCTGGTAAAGGGACTGAGAACCCCCAGGGGATTTGACTTTGAAGGCCAGTGGGATTTGATTACAGGACTTATACAGGACTGGGGAAACAGATGCTTGGAAGGCTCGAACAGAACCTTGTGTGCACCAGGACCCAGGAGAAAGAAGCAATGACCCCACAAGAGAAAGAGCCAGACTTGCCTGTGAGTGTCCAGGAGACTCCAGCACAGGCACGGGTCAACAGTGGCCTGCTGTGGGGGCAGAGGCACTGAACACAACAGTCCTGGGAACTGCAGCATGCTGGCAGAAGTCCTTTTGAAGGAGATTGCCATTACCAGGCAATAGTCAGGCCAAACTACAGGGAGGGAACACAGCCCCACCCATCAACAGAAAATTGGATTAAAGATTTACTGAGCATGGCCCTGCACATCAGAGCAAGACTCAGATTCCCCCACAGTCAGTCCCTTGCATCAGGAAATTTCCATAAGCCTCTTATACTTCAGAGGGCAGACAGAATGAAAACCACAATCACAGAAAACTAACTGAACTGATCACATGGATCACATGGGATTTTCCCAAGCAATAGTACGGAGTGGATTGCCATTTCCTTCTCCAGGGGATCTTCCCAACCCAGGGCTTGAACCCGGGTCTCCCGCATTGTAGACAGATGCTTTACCGTCCAAGCCACCAGGGAAGTCCCACATGAATCACAGCCTTGTCTAACTCAATGAAACTATGGGCCATGCCATGTAGGACCAACCAAGATGGGTGGGTCATGGTAGAGAGTTAAGACAAAACATGGTCCACTGGAGAAGGGAATAGCAAACCACTTTAGTATTCTTGCTTTGAGAACTTCATGAACAATATGGAAAGGCAAAAAAATATGACACTGAAAGATGAACTCCCCAGGGTCGGTAGGTGCCCAATATGCTACTGGAGAAGAGTGGAGAAATAGCTCTAGAAATAATGAAGTTCAGTTCAGTTCAGTAGTTCAGTAGTGTCCAACTCTTTGTGATCCCATGGATTGCAGCATGCCAGCCTTCCCTGTCCATCATTAACTCTAAAGGTTTGTGCAAACTCATGTCCATCGAGTTGGTAATACCATCCAACCATCTCATTCTCTGTCATCCCCTTCTCCTCCTGCCTTCAATCTTTCCCAGCATCAGGGTCTTTTCCAATGAGTCAGTTCCTTTCATCAGGTGGCCAAAGCATTGAAGCTTCAGCTTTAGCATCAGTCCTTCCAATGAATATTCAGGACTGATCTCCTTTAGGATTGACTGGTTTGATCTCCTTGCAGTCCAAGGGACTCTCAAGAGTCTTCTCCAACACCACAGTTCAAAAGCATCAATTCTTCGGCGCTCGGCTTTCTTTATTGTCCAACTCTCACATCAGTACATGAATATTGGAAAAACCATAGCTTTGAATAGACAGACCTTTGTTGGTAAAGTAATGTCTCTGCTTTTTAATATGCTGTCTAGGTTTGTCATAGCTTTTCTTCCAAGGAGCAAGTGTCTTTTAATTTCATGGCTGCAGTCACCATCCCCAGTGATTTTGGAGCCCAGGAAAATAAAGTTTGTCACTGTTTCCATTGTTTCACCATCTATTTGTCATGGAGTGATGGGACTGCATGCCAAGATCTTAGTTTTTTGAGTGTTGAGCTTTAAGCCAGCTTTTTCATTCTCCTCTTTCACCTGCATCAAGAGGCTCTTTAGTTCCTCTTCACTTTCTTCCATAAGGGTGGTGTCATCTGCATATCTGAGGTTATTTATATTTCTCCTGGAAATCTTGATTTCAGCCTTTGTTTCATCCAGCCCAGAATTTTGCATGATGTACTCTGCATAAGTTAAATAAGGAGGGTGACAATATACAGCCTTAATGTACTCCTTTCCCAATTTGGAACCAGAAAACTAATCAAATTGATTACATGGACCACAGCCTTTTCTAACTCAATGAAGCTATGAGCCATACCTGTGTAGGGACATCCAAGACAGACGGGACATGGTAGAGAGTTCTGACAAAATGTGGCCCACTGGAGAAGGAAATGGAAAACCACTTCAGTATTCTTGCTTAAGAACCACAAGAACAGTATGAAAAGGCAAAAAGATATGACACTGAAAGATGAACTCCCCAGGACAGTAGGTGCCCAATATGCTATTGGAGAAGAGTGGAGAAATAACTCCAGAAAGAATGAAGAGACGAGGCCAAAGCCACAACATCCAGTTGTGGATATGACTGGTAATGGATGTAAAGTCTGATGCTGTAAAGAGCAATAGTGCATAGGAGCCTGGAATGTTAGGTCCATGAATCAAGGTAAATTAGAAGTGGTCAAACAGGAAATGGCAAGAGTGAACAGCAACATTTTAGGAATCAATGAACTAAAATGGACTGGAATGGGTAAATTTATTTCAGATGACCATTATATCTACTACTGTGGGCAAGAATCCCTTAGAAGAAATGGAGTAGCCCTCATAGTCAACAAGAGTCTGAAATGCAATACTTGGATGCAGTCTCCAAAATGGCAGAATGATCTCTGTTCGTTTCCAAGGCAAACCATTCAATATCACAGTAATCTAAGTCTATGCCCCAAACAGTAATGCTGAAGAAGCTGAAGTTGAATGGTTCTATGAAGACCTACAAGACCTCCTAGAACTAACACCCAAAAAAGATGTCCTTTTCATTATAGGGGACTGGATGCAAAAGTAGGAAGTCAAGAGATATCTGGAGTAATAGGCAAATTTGGCCTTGGAGTACAAAATGAAGCAGGGCAAAGGATAACAAAGTTTTGCCAAGAGAACGCACTGGTCATAGCAAACACCCTCTTCCAATAACACAAGAAATAATGAAGAGACCAAGCCAAAGTGAAAACAACACCTAGTTTTTGATGTGACTGGTGATGGAAGTAAAGTCTGATGCTGTGAAGAGCAATAGTGCATAGAAACCTGGAATGTTAGGTCCATGAGCCAAGGTAAATTGGAAGTGATCAATCAGGAGATGGCAAGAGTGAACATCGACATTTTAGGAATCAGTGAACTAAAATGAACTGGACTGGGCAAATTTAATTCAGATTACCGTTAAATCTACTACTGAGGGCAAGAATCCCCTAGAAGAAATGGAGCAGCCCTCATAGTCAACAAGAGTCTGAAATGCAATACTTGGATGCAATCTCCAAAATGACAGAATGATCTCTGTTCATTTCTAAGGCAAACCATTCAATATCAAATGAGGACGGGCTAGGCCTTCTCTAGTTGTAGTCATGGTCTCAGTAGACATTACAAACTCCTGATCTATTTTTTCTTGGGAAGCTCCTGCCATTAAGTTAGGATATTCAGGGATATATGGTGATGTTGACGTTTTATGGCTCTTTTCTCATTTACTGTTTCAGAATAATGAGCACCCCTCTAATTTATCACTCTCCTTGAACTCAAAAAGCAAGACATCAACATTCATATTCTGTAGGTTCTGGTAGGAAAAACCATAGGTCAGTGGAAACATGCCAGTGTTAGTTTATTATTTCCTGCTAACAAGTACATTAACTGGATCAAAAATGCTTTTACACATAGAGAAATCCCAATATTATTTAACATTTTAATAGTCTTCCAGTCTTCCAATTAAATTAGACATGTTTACTTTTGCAATTCCATCAGAGAAATATATTTTATCTCTACCTAAACATCAAACTGAAGCAGTTACTAAATATATTGCCATGTGTTTCTAATACCCTTAACTTGCTCCCTGCAGTAGGTCGGTGTAGCCTTCATTCTAGGTAATATATTGTTACTTTTAGCTATTCATTTTCTGGCTTGCAGATTCAAGGTTTTTCTGCAGCTTCCTCTCTTCATAAAATTCCAATTTTGGATATCTCCTCTGTACACCTATTCCTAGATGTGACACAATTCCAGTTTTAAACTACTTAGAGTCTCAAAGAGAATAAATTCAAACATGTACAGGGACATCATGTTGCATAAAAGAGGCGGGTCAAACCCTTGCCTAGCATTCAAAATCGTTCACAATTTTATCTCTATCACCTTCCAATCCATCTCTGTCCCTCATTTAGCCTTAGTTCACATATGGTGAACTCAAGCAAATCAAATTGCTTGTGAATCTTTCTCCGTGTTCCATACACCTTCCTGCCTCTCTCTTTGCCCTATAAACTAAATCCCAAATTCTTCCTCATGAGTTATAATGCTCTTCATTTTACTTACTGTTCTTTTTCAGAAGGGTCCTCCCTTTCCTGGTTTCATGCCTTTCAGTTTCATGCCTTTCATGCCATTCAGTTCAGTCACTCAGTCGTGTCCGACTCCTTGTGACCCCACGGACTGCAGCATGACAGGCCTCCCTGTCCATCACCAACTCCCGGAGTTCACCCAAACTCATGTCCATCGAGTCAATGATGCCATCCAGCCATCTCATCCTCTGTTGTCCACTTCTCCTCCTGCCCTCAATCTTTCCCAGCTTCAGGGTCTTTTCAAATGAGTCAGCTCTTTGCATCAGGTAGCCAAAGTATTGGAGTTTCAGCTTCAGCATCAGTCCTTCCAATGAGTACCCAGGACTGATCTTCTATAGGATGCATTGGTTGGCTCTCCTTGCAGCCCAAGGGACTCTCAAGCATCTTCTCCAACACCACAGTTCAAAAGCATCAATTTTTCAGAGCTCAGCTTTCTTTACAGTCCAACTCTCACATCCATACATGACCACCGTAAAAACCATAGCCTTGACTAGACGGACCTTTGTTGGCAAAGTAATGTCTCTGCTTTTTAGTATGCTGTCTAGGTTGGTTATAACTTTCCTTCCAAGGAGTAAGCGTCTTTTAATTTCATGGCTGCAGTCACCATCTGCAGTGATTTTGGAGCCCCCCAAAATAAAGTCAGCCACTGTTTCCACTGCTTCCCCATCTATTTCCCATGAAGTGATGGGACCAGATGCCATGATCTTAGTTTTCTCAATGTTGAGCTTTAAGCCAACTTTTTCACTCTCCTCTTTCACTTTCATCAAGAGTCTCTTTAGTTCTTCTTCACTTTCTGCCATAAGGGTGGTATCATCTGCATATGTGAGGTTATTGATATTTCTCCCAGCAATCTTGATTCATGCCTTTATCCACCCTATTTTCTCTTCCTGGAAATGTCCCTTATTTTATTTTTGAATGTCCAGCTGACACTTTATGAAGCTTTACCTTATCTCATCAATTAGAATCAGATGATTTTTTTTCCTACTTTGAAAATCTAAATGTGTTCAGTTGTGCCTTTCCTATAGAATTTGTCACTTTTTAAACTTTTAATTTTAAATGAATTTAGGTTTATAGAAACGTTGCAAGGAGTTCCCATTATACCCTTGAATCAAATCATAGTCTCTTAAACGTAAAAGTCTCACATAACCATAGCACAATTTTCAAAATGAAAGAGTTAACACTGGGAGATTACTTATAACTAAACTGGAGAGTTTATTTGGATTTCACCAGTTTTTCCAGTAAGGTATATTTCTGGTCCAAGATCCAATTCAGGATCCCACATTGCATTGTGGTCATGCTTTGTTGGTCTCCTCCAAACTCTGACAATGTCTGAGCTTTTCCTCATCTTTCATGACCTTGAGAATTCACTTAATAATATCATTACAGTTGTACATGTTTATTTCCTTTGCTACAAGTTTCTTGAAATTTTTTTTCACTGAGACATGTTTTTATTCCCAACAGTGTCTAGCACATGACAGGAGCTCAATAATTAATACTTAACTACATGTCAGAAGCAATTAGAAAAGATAGTTACAAAATTGGCATAATTAAATACTGAGCTGTGTGCCATACTGACTTTAAGTTACAAAAGTTAGAGAACAAGACTGCAAAATTGTAGGACAAAAGACGTTCTTTGCACATACTGACATTATATCTGAGTCCATTATCTGAGCCCCCAGAGCAGAAATCATCAAAGCTCCCAGCCTGTGAGCCGATCAGGGAATAGGGATACCTAGTGACTGCAGGAAGGGTAGACATGGCCTCAGTCCAGGACTGAGCACGACTGTTGGATCTGGATACCAATAGACTTCCTCTGTCCTGTGGTAGGGGAGGGTCCTCGCACAGACCACTGAGCTAAAATAACTACTCCCTCCCTCTTACAACTTGGTTTCTATTCAATAGCCTTCTGTTAAGAAATTCAGGACAGAGAACTCTAGTCTTCTTGCCTGGGGCCCTGAGCCCTGGCTGGTTCTTTTCTTGAATTTCCCTACAAGTGGCTGACCAGTGTGTCTGATGTCTCACACCATGACGCCGGCACTCATCTACCCTCTGATATCCATTTGCCTTAATTTCCCCATTGCTATGACATGTTTGGCCCTATTGAATCCCACTCCTTTTCCAGGAAGCCAGGAGAAAGCTCAGCTGACAGGTCCATGCCTTTTATATGTTATCGTACCCACTGGTTATCTTCCTTAGCCATGGGAGTTTCATTCTCTTTTCCTAATAGCACGTCTTGCTAAGTTTCAGCACGCTGTAGAATTATGCCCATTCACCTTGTGACTCAGATGTCCTTAGCTATTTTACTTTATTTCTAATCTCAAATTACTATGATATCCACAGAAACTATACTTCCTCATTACTACTGTAGAGGCTGACTCTGTTTTTACCCTCCTGCTAAACTTGTTAGCATTGCCTTACTGAAGAATCCATCTTCTGGGTCCACAGAAGATTTGCTTTGTTTTGTGGGGACTGCACTTACTGGCATCTGAAAGAGGGCATTCTTTAATTTCAATTCCATCCTGCATCTTTCACAAAGACTGAGAAATATCATTTGACAGGTTCAAGAGAAATTGAACTGATATATGTTGGGTTTTAACTGGAACACTGCTGAATAATTTTTCATTTTCTTTTGGAAGGCATTACCACAAAGAGAAAACATGCCAAGTAGGGTCCCACAGAGGTGTTTTGACATTAGGCTTAATAAAGCATGAAGAACTCATTAATAAATAATGTTCTGCTAGGTTAACAAATAAAGGTGAATGCAGTGGCTAGACCCCGGAGTAAATCAAATCATGCATGCAGGCATGCAACTTATTAACCTGCAGCAGTCTCTTCAAACATCTGGCAGAGCCCAGTGCCACAATGCACAAGTGAACCCAGCACATTACGAATGCAGGCACCTTTGGTTACGACACAAACTGTTATTCTTTTTCATACTCCATGGGTCTCAAAAAGTAAACAAACCTTCACTGATGATGATCAGGAGGCAAGCCAATGACACATTTTATCTCTGCGAGAAGGAAGGTTCCACCATCAACATGGTGGAACACTCGACACAATTACTCCTTCTCGTCTCATAGCCTTTGTTTCGGATCTAAGGCAGCTGACGAAAGAGGATTCGAGAATGAGTTAAAGTACACAAACAAGCTAGTCTATTCAGCCAAAATGGTCACTGATGAACTTTTTAGTCCAACTCAGAAAACCTTTAGTAGTGTCCAGAAACATCCTCTCTTCTTCTTTTTTTTTTTTTTTAAATGAATGTTCAGTGTTCCTGAAGAGTCCTTTTCTAGATTCAGAAGGTTGTATGGTTTTAGATGGAGAGCAATTTCATGGCTGCCCAAAGTGGGTAGAAGCTCTCAGAGTGGTCGAGGGTGGGAGGGAAGCTTTGATACTTCGGGCAGTTGTATTTTTCTTTTGGTTCTGTGATGCTTAAGGCAGCTGCTGCTTCAAGAAAGCTCTCTGAATGATTAAAAGCTTATGGACAGTTGTCAAGTGTGAGTTAAGCACAACTCACTCCAGCTGCTCAACAATCTGGAGGGATAGAACCTCCTGCCCCACACTGTTCTGACCACTCACCTACTCCATTCTCTAAAGGGTTTAGCTGGAAAGCTAACCACCAAGCAATAAAATGAAAACATTTCCAGGCACTGTTTTGATGAAACAACTTGTTGGGTGGGTTCAATTTCAACTCAAAGCCTTACCAACCATGCCCATATGCATAAATGTACACATTTTGCCAGACCCTTTATGTGGTTATGATGACAAAGCCATTAGGTTGTCATTTAAATCTTGTCCCAAGCTGCAGATTTAAAGGCAATCATTATCCCAAGAATGAAAGCATTCCATTAAACACTCTTACCTATTTTCACAATTCCTGTGTAGCTATGTATATGTATATGTCATATGTACACACAGTTATATAATTATATATAGTTTCTTCATTTTCAAGTTAATGAAACAATGAAAATGAAGGAACAATCAGGATTCAAAGTGATGCATGGTAAGATTTCATTTTTGAGAAAACAAGAGAGACCATGTAGAATAGTAGCAATGTGAGTAGTCTATAATTATTGAACCTTACAAAGTATTTTGTGTGACTCATTTCCTTTAATTCCAATAGCCCTAAGATGTTGACAGTGTTACCATCTGTATTTTTACATATGAGAAAGTTGAGACAGTGAGTTGAAAGTGTCCAAGCTCACACGGTAAGCAGCAGAACTAGGGATTTGAACTTGGGCAGTATGATTCCAGAATTCACCTTCTTAAGTGTTATTCTGTACCACCCCTGTTATGTTATCAGGAAATCCAGTCATGGACAGCTCTACTACTAAACTGAAAAAAATGGGACTTCCTTTTTTCCTCATATTACAATGAGTTGGACATGACTTAGTGACTGAACAACAACAACAACAAAATGAGTTTAGAATTAGCCTAAATATTTGTTACCTTCCTGTGTGATTTTAATAAATATTCACTTATGTGAATTCACTAAGTCCCCGACTTAGGATTTTTTGACTTTACAATGGTGCAACAGTAAAATGCACTCAGTAGAAACCATGCCTTGAATTTCGATCTGGGGCTAGCAATAAGTGGATACTCTCTTTTGATACTAGGCAGAGGCAGTAAGCTCCTGGAACATAATCACAGTGGTAAACTGATGCCCTAACAACCGTCCTGTACCTAAACAACCATTCTGCTTTTCACTTTCAGTATAGTACTCAACACATTACATGAGACATTCAATACTTTATTATAAAAGAGACTTTGTGTTAGGTGATTTTCTCTAGTTGTAAGCTGAGGTAAATATTCTGAGCACATTTAAGGTAAGTGAGGCTAAGCTATGATGTTTGGTAGGTTGGGTGTCTGAAACACATGTCCTACTTAGAATAATTTCGACTTAAAATGGGTTAATGGGGACATAAACTCATCAAGTTAAGATCTGTACCTAGGTGATTCTGCTTGCCATAGTGATAGTTCTCTATGTTACAAAACAAAATCGAAATAATCCATTTTGTTACCTGAACAACTAAGCAGTTCCAGTTTCAGTAACAAATGTCCTTGATATTTAGCCAAACATATATTGGTGTAAAAATATTTCTTCATTAAGTAAACAATACCTCAGTGTTGAAAATTTTGGTTCTTTTGGAAAGAACAAAAACTTGGTTGAAAGGCCCCTAAGTTTCCTAGGAGATACAAAAGTTTGAAGGAAAGATGTTATTTCCTGACAAGCTAGGATCAAGCTGGGATTTAGACAGTTTATGGTGAGAAAATGGGAAATGCAATGCCATGATTTGGTCTAACATTAGGCTGTATCATTTGATCACTGTTAAGAGTCAAGCACCTAATTTCCTATTATAGAGTACAAGTCATTAGGAATTATGTTCTGCTGTCAACACAAAACAAATAAATGCTTTTGTACTTTTTTGCTTAAGCTTCTGTATGCACTGAATTTGTTTATATATGAAATATAAAAAGATAATTTATAATGGCAATGTCAATATAAAAATTTTTATTTATTATTAACTCTGGTATCATCTGACTTCTTATGCCTCTGTGCTTTACTTGTCCAAATAGATTAAAAGTTCTTTGTGAGAATAAACTACATTTGGTATTTCTTTGTTACCATTTTGAAAACAATTCTACTTTCTATGGTATGATTTATTATGGAAGTCTAAACTCTAGACAAAAATGTGTAAAATGCAAATACTTATTCACAATAAATGTGGTGCCCCAAGGCACTATTTCTAGCTTATATTAATTTGGGTGCTATATTACCTGATACTGTCTGTCAAACTATACCCCCAATCACATTACCTTTATTCTTACTAATTAACATAATGTATGAAAAGACAGTGAAAGGCAAAGGTATGTTCAATTTCCTCAGCCCAAGAGACGAATGAAGGGACTCTTGGACCCACGGGTTTATGTAGAAGGGAAGTATGGCCCACTAATTCCCTTGGCTCTCAGAGACCAATTCATCCATGAAGTGATTAAAAATGGAAAAAAATAATGCACTTTTGGGAAAAGAATATGCAAAAAATATTGCTGCCTTCTAAACCATAAATATTCATGGGCGGGGGGGGAGAGGAAAAGAGAAATTTCCAAGGATATTACTACGGGTTTCTGACAAAATGAATTCAATCAATCAGTTATTTTCATAGTTTCTTTTTCCATTAGTAATCTGAAGTATATTAGCTTTATATTTTCTTAAACATCCTTTAAAAATTATTGTTAAAAATAAGAAACAATCTAAAATTCCTAATGCTAGAATGCCAATAATGTCATCACATTAATAAGAACCAGATGTACTTTTAAATTATAATTTTCATTAGTTTTACTGATTATAGAATACTATAATTGAACTGTGTCATGGATATTGGAACAGGTAGAAGATCCAATTTTTAGCTTGGTACTCTTATAGGATTTACAACTGTACAAAAGCAGAGGTAAAAACTGGATGAATTATTCATTTTCTTCATTCACTATCAGACAAAACCATTAAAATGCTGCTAAGTTCACAAAGTACTCATTAAGTCTTCTGGACCCTCGTTATTGACAGCTGTTTTCCATAATGATCTTCATCAATCATTTACAGTCATGTACCTAATGCTATATATCCTTTTTAATATATTTAAAATTTAAATTATGTTGGTTTTATAAATGCTATGCCTGGAAATACAGGTGAACATTCTATTCTGTGCAATGAGAAACACCAATTTTATCATTATATAAAGCCATGGTCATATCCTTCATTTCAAGCAAATTTAGAATCCATTTACAAGAACCAAATATATAGCAGTTTAAGATGTATTATAATGCTGAAACTAAAAACTGTCTTAGAAAATTAATTGATATTGCTTTAATTGTTTAATTTTTTGCATATGAAATTCCCTAGGCTTAGCAGACAGAGTTTTTCATACTTTGCTTTGTGTTTTGAATATATTGCCTCTCTGCTCTATTAAATCTACTGGCATTATTTTCCAGTGAGTTACATAATTTTCCCTTATGAGGATTCAGACAGTTCTCACATGACTCTGCATCATTTTCTAAAGACTGAACAACCCAGCGCCCAGATATTACTTAAGCTGTTTTCTAAACTCAGCACTTTACTATATATGACTGTCTCCTTCCACAATTTATTGAAAAATAATAATGTTGTATTATACTTTTGCCATATGTAGTGATTAATAGGTAAGTAATTTTGTGACTCATAAATCATTTAATATATAAAGGAAAAAAAATCTTAAAAAATCATTCTAACAAAAAAGTTACTTTTGACAGAGCTGAAGAAGTTACCAAATAACAGGCCATTTCTAGAGTCTAGGCACACTCACTAATCAGATGACTTCATGAAATTCAAAGGTATGATAAACTCCCCTTAATTTAAAGGAAGTGAAGTGAAAGTCGCTCAGTTTTGTCCAACTCTTTGTGACCCATGGACTATACAGTCCCTGGAATTCTCCAGGTCAGAATACTGGAGTGGGTATACTTCTCCTTCTCCAGGAGATCTTCCCAACCCAGGGATCGAACCCAGGTCTCCCCCATTGCAAACAGATTCTTTACCAGCTGAGCCACAAGGGAAGCCCTAATTCAAAGGAAACAGTATTTTAATAATAAGCATTGAGAAATCTGAGGTAAAGGGATTTATCAAAAAAAACTTTTGGATTGGAATTTTTAAAGAACAGATTCCTGTACTATTCTACTATTAATGGGCTTCCTAGACACACACCATCTAACCTAGACAAATCACTTACCCTCTTTGGGACACAGTTTTCACACCTGTAAAATAAAGGCAGCTGGACTAGAATTTCTGGGATCACTTCCAGATCAAACAGACTTTGATTCTATAGCTCTGGTAGTTAGTGATGTACGTGGTTATCAACATGAAAATAATTCTTAAAATGGCATTGGAAAATGAACTAAATTAGAAATGACTAATGGGTTTTTAAAAAAATATGTACTCAAATTTGGAGTTCTGTCCTTATTTTTCTGGGAATCAAGAAAGAATCTAAAGTGTCCAAAACTAGATACTTTCAAAATCCAGATTAATCCATAAATTAATACATTCTCTAACTTCAAATTTGAGTCTTCTTAAACTAATTAGGCACTGTGTGACATTACTGATGAATATGGTTATACAAATACTATAATTTAAAGTTACTCTATGAATTATAAATTATCAGAACAAAAGAAAGAAATTTAAATTTAAAGTAACATTTTATTCATTATTTGACCCTTTTGGAAATTCCACTGCATCCTCTGGAGAAACCTTGATAATTAGACTACTTATGATAAAACCAAGCTCTAAAGCTAAAAGTTAATAAACACATGCAGTTGAATACTCTGGGCACTCTAAGGTGGGTATCTTAAGTATGAATGTCAATGTATAGGAGCTTATTGGTATAAAAAAAAGTGTTAGCAATGTTCATTTGATAATGGACCCCACCCTCCAACCCACTCTAGTATTCTTGTCTGGAGAATTCCATGGACATGACTGAGCGACTAACACACACACCACCTTCCAAGTCCACATATTCTGATCTTAAGTCAACAAAAATGAACATAGGAAAACACTTGCCAGAAGAGCTGGTACAAACAGTATTGGATCTGATCCCACTCCTATTATATTATTCCCTCCTCCTTTTACCTTTAGTCTATGTTTTCTTTTTTTTGTACCTAGTCATCATCTATGAATCTACATAATTCATGTGTTATAGTTATTTTTTATAGTCTACATGTTGTAAGAGAAGGCCATATTTTGCTCACTGATGCATCTTAAGTCCTAGGATGGCCTGGCACTCACTAATTATCACCAAATATTTGTTGAATTAATGAAGAAATAGTTCGTAGTGGAATAAAATGCATCTAGGTATGGATCTTGATTTTCAGCTAAAATCACAGTGCTACACATAAAAAAACCCCATCAAGCCAATACAGCTTATAAAGTTCATGATGGACTTGGCTGGACATTTACTTCTTTTGCTATAAAAAAATCAGTCATTGAATTTGGCAGTGTTGAGCAGGCACAATGAAAATGTAGCTGTCATGGGATGGTGCACGTGTACCTTACTCGCTAAAGAAAAGCAATTAATGAAAGCAAAGTGAACTCCCTGAGTATCCGTATGAAGTCAAAAGAGCTCATGGTTGTCAAATAGTGACTCTGACACCCATCAAATCTATTTGATTTGATCCAACTTGATAAAACTGCCATCTAGAATTTTTGTATTCAAAAGATGAGGACAATATCTTAGTAACCTACATTACAATAATGTGGTGTACATAATTTACTTTGAATTTATCACAGATATGGTTATTCTAATACTAGCAGAAAAAAGATGGTATTTAAGCAATCTTTACTTTTTCAAAGTAAGGAAATTTTGAGGCATATGGTTGAAGTTGAGGCCGAGCGAGAAAGAAATTAAATTGAAGACAATGCATGCAAATTAGAAAAATTATGCCATCTAGAAAAAGATGCTACTCTAAAATATAATAGCTTATTAAATTTTTTTTTGAATATTTTCTCCTTTTGTTTTAATAGGACTGTCACATGCTGGCATACACATGGCATTTCTTTATAATGTTAGGTCAGAAAAAATAAGCTTTTTTCCCCTCATAATTTTTCATGCTCTACAAAGTTTGCCATCACAAACCACTTTGCATTTATTATAAATAGGTATTACAATAGGAAAGCAATTCAACTGTATTCCATTTCACTGTGAAGCTAAGCAGCTTTACAACATAACTAAGTTGAGTTAATGGGATATGCTTAAAGGATGTGTTAACCTGGAACTGAAGTTACCTAGTTGTTTCTACTCAACTTAGGAGTCTGGAAAATGAAGCCAGGAAACCTGCTGCGAGCAGGATAGGCAAATTATTATAATCTACATTCCTAAATTGAATGAGAATTTTTGCTCAGCAGAAACCTCTTGACTGCAAAAACTCTGAAATTATACCCTGCTGTTAAGAATACCCGTTGGGGTGGGGGGAATTCAAACATCCCACTTTTCTTCAAATCAAACAAGTATAACGTGTACATTTACACTCTTAGTGGAAGCTATCTTTCTTTTCACAAAGAGAAGCAACTTGTAACACTTTTTGTTGAAAATGAAGAAAATGGTAGATAATCAAGTACCTAATTCTTGGTTAATAATTTTAATTATCTTTGATATCAAAACTTTCTCTTGAAAATAAATTTCATATACATGTTTTGCATTATAATATAGGTGACATTCTTTCATTTTAGTCCAGCACCTAAAATATGGACTATTGATATTTCTTGGGATATTTTTAGAAGTTTGTCTGCTGAACAAACTCCTATGGTGGCCCTTGCTTAAAGTCATTATTTACTCCTAACTGTATGTCTTTATTATGTATTACACATCAGCATTCACAGAAAGCTTCTCTTATTTTTAGTTAATATCTTTCACCCTAAACATCACTTTTTCTGATATTAAGATTCTACCTCCTAATTTCTTTAGATTGTATTTGTCTAATACACCTTTTAAATTGTTTTTAGTATCATTTTAATGGACTAAACAGTTGGATATCTGTACTGGGTTGTGAAGTAAAAATCCAGTGTCAAAAAGGCTTGAAATCTACAGATATAGACAGAGAAAATATGTGATATCCTACGTATTTCATTGAAGCAAAAATCCCATTAGCCACAGTTGTTATCAAACAATTAGAAACATGCCATCAGAAAAGTACCAAACATCAGGGGAAATGGAAGTTTGAATTGAATATCCAAAGGGTAATTGTGAATGTGAACAGAAAATGTTATTTTTATAAATCTTAAAATAGTAAGTGCCAACAACTACCATAATGGTAGACTGACCATAAAGCTCTGAAAGGAGATTCCTCATGGAATTTGCAGGGTTCTGTGTAGTGCGGTGAAGTGTGACTCATCTCAATACCCAGCACCAGCAATTGCTATTGTGTGACTCTGCTACCTTCACCTTTCCATCCGCTCCCTGTTGTATTATAGTAAAAATCCAATTTATATAGCCTTCTCACTAACACATAGGGTCAGGCTCCAGGCCCTTGTTTTCTTCGTTATCCCCTCTAACCAGTTAGAGTTCAAGTTTTGGTAATTCTTCCTTCAAAAGATGTACTGCATCTATGTCTTTCTCTTTCCACTTCCCTTCTCACTGCTTGTCCAGACTACTGCTTTAACAGCCTGTCCATCCCCTTTACTCTATCTCACCTATCCTTTCACATTCAAATTTTTGAATAACTTTGTTTTGTTGTATCCTGGTATCTGTATCCTGGTTCTGCACTGTGATCCAGTCTGAAAATATTTTGTTAAAAAAAAAATCCATGTATTTCTTTCCATTTATTGATATGAAAGATATGACAACCTATTTTGTCATAATATTTTCAAGCTTCTATTACAGATTTTAAAGTCTTAAAAGGCTTTCATTTTATGATGTTTTCTTTGCTTAGTATATGCATGTAACTTCTTAAGAATACTTGTTAGAGTACACATTTTCCTCTAATTTATAACTATAGAAAAAGTAGCATTTCTCCTCTCATTCTTTGCCACCTAAAGTTGAGCATTAAAATGACTTTTCTTAAAATCTTTTTTCTAGCTTATATTTTTATGACTTGATTTGTCAGCTTTAAATAGTATCTACTGATTCATATAGCAAATAAAGCAGTCAACTAACTTTATGCACCAATTTCTTTCTGCTGTGTCCTTATAATTTTGTCAGTTACTTTAGTTCTATATGATGTTATAGTTTTATGCTCTATTTTGTGTCACCCTAAACTCCATATTTGTTTTAGAATTAAATGCATTCCATGCTCACAAGCAGTCCTTTTGCAGCAGTATCTGTGGTCATCTCTTGGTTTGATGGAGTTTGTCCTCTCATAGTTGCTTCAAGAAGGGCTCAACAATATTTGCTGAATTCTACTATGTCCAGAATATGTGCCTCTAACTTTTACACCTTGAAGCCAGTTTGGCAGGTCATCAAATCCTTGGTACCCCTTTTCTTTTCCTGTAATGATGGTGAGTGAATTCATTATCTCCCAAGGCACCCTATTTCATTGTTGGATATCTCAATTGTTACTAGGTGGGTTTCATTTTGTTGTTAAGTTTTGCCAAAATTGATTTCTTTGTAAATTTCTAACAGAGTAACCTATAACTTATTCTACATAGACTCTCCCAATATCTCTCTTTTCCAGAATAAAAGTAACAAGTCATTGTAGGAAAGTTCTCCAGAGCACCTTTGAGTAGACCTAATAATCCGTTTACTCACTTAGCTCAAGTTATTGCCTTTTCCTCGCCTTCTCTGTGCCTTCCTCATCATGCTTCTGCTCAGTCACTTAGTCGTGTCCAGCTCTTTGCAACCTCATGGGCTGTAACCCTCCAGGCCCCTCTGTCCATGGGATTTTCCAGGCAAGAATACTGGAGTGGGTTGCCATTTCCTCCTCCGTGGTTCTTCCTGACTGAGGGATTGAACTCGTTGTCTCCTGTGTGTCCTGCCTTGGCAGACAGCTTCTTTATCACTGACCCACCTAGGAAGCTGCATCTTCCCCATAACACTCTTTTAAAGCAAGTCAGACTTATTTTAGAGTGACTACTGGGATCATCTGGTACAAAGGCATCATTTTAGGAAGAAAAAACAGGCCCAAGGAGAGATAAAGAGATTTTCCCAAGGTCACTCCACTACCAGGAAACTGAGTCTGACTTTGAATCCTAGTGATCCCCAAGCAAACATGCTTTCCACTTCATGAGTCTTTCAAAAATACAATGATAAGTTTTCATGTGTGTGGTGAGAACATTTAAGATATCTCCTTTTACTTAGGTGAGGTGATGAATGTGCTAACTAACCTTATCATGGTAATCATGGTATCATGGTAATTGCATTATATAAAAGTATCAAGTCATCACACTGTATATCTTAAGCTTACACAATGTTATATGTCAATTACATTTCCATAAAGCTGGAAAAATACAATGATCGAAAGTATTTCATAAGAAATGAAATGATAATTACAAGCAGACATTAGGTAATTTCCCTTATGTGGCAGGACATATTTCATTTCTTATTCCAACTATGCATGAAATGATACAATATACCAAATAGAATAGCTGTATTGGAGAATTTAGAGTAGGTTTGCTGTTCATTTACATAAATTTTCACTTTCATTTTCTGTTTCTTGAACCTGACAAACTTCAGATAAATGCAGATTTCATTTTCCTACTGTAAACTCTCTAAACCATCATTTTGAAATCAAATTACACAGCTTATGCTTAAAACATAAGGGCCAGATTCTATCTTCAAATATACCACCCACTCTCTAACAGCAGAATTTGGGCCTAAAAACCCATTAACAAATATTGTCATTAAACTAAAGAGCTAATTACTTTGGATTCAAACAGAATGAACAAAATGATAGGCCAACCGCAGCTGGTAGTAATAATGGTAAGACTAACCGTATGTTACACTGGAGATTTAAAGAACAAAGACATATTAACACTAATGTAACCAAATATATAAAATTATCTTCCGAATGGAGCAAGCTATTATAGTTAGAAAATTCTTGAAAACAAATTGGAATTACATGATGTAGAAATAAAGACTATTTTAAGAAATTAATGTCATAATTCAAAAATTTTACTGTTTAGTGAGGAGATAAACTTGAGAAAATTATCTTCTGCAATATTCCACAAATTAAGAATTACATCTAAAATTCATTTTGACCTAATTGGAAGTAAATATTCTCATATTCAAATCAGCTTAATACTACAAGATGCAAGCACCTTGCTTAAAGGCTATTTTAGATAACCATTAGCAGGGCTATCTTACAGTTCTGTGAAAGTGAACTTCCCAGATAACTAAATACTCTCTCAGCCCTTAAAAATATGCTAAAATTACTGTAGTATGATATACTTAAAAAAAGTTTTATAAATCCTGAGGAGCAATAAAAATCAACCATAATTTCATCAACTGATCATAACCATGAATAATATTATGATGTAGATCATTTCAATTTTCTTCCTATGCATTGTAGTTTTTCTTAATAAAAATGAGAATCACATCAGAACATGGTTTATAATTTGTTGTTTCCATTACAATATATTATGAGTATTTTGCCACATGAATAACTTTACTTTTGTTACATAAATTTAAATGATCTTCCAATTTCTTAAACTGAGAATAATAAACACATTTTAATTATCCTGGACATCTCACAAATATCATTATTACACTGTTTCATAATAACACTAATACTTCCCAGAGATTCTTATATATTTGAATCTCCTTTCTCCTATATTGAATGGTCCCAGATAGCTCTACTGTTCTAAAGCTCAATGCTTCTTTCAGTTCTTTTTCCCTCTCAATATCAGACTTCTAGATACAGATAGGCCAGCCTGAAATAAACCTAAATTTGCTACTTTCATTTCTAGATTAATGTCATGGTAGATTATCTACTGACAACTAAAATAATTCATGATTTCAAGTTGAATTATATTTATAAGTACCCAGGTACTTTCTTTGCTTCTTCAAACTTCATTTTCTCATGCAAGACATAAATATTGCAAAATACTTGGCTAGTTTCTCCTTGTTAATAAGTCATACCTGACCAGACTGATGTTTACTGTTCTTTTGTATTAAGCTTTTTATCAGTAAGTTTGGCAGTACATGAAGGGACTAGGCTACAAGATTTCAATGCTCCATTTTTGCTCTAAAACTTTATGCTTCTATAAAGTTTCTATAACTTACTCTTTTATTGTATATTTTACTTCACAAGAATGGAGGTTGGTTGTTTCACTGCTGCTGCTGCTAAGTCGCTTCAGTCGTGTCCGACTCTGTGCGACCCCATAGACGGCAGCCCACCGGGCAGGTTCCCTAAAACTACATTGTAAGTTTTCTTTATGGAGCCACAATTTAAGATAAATACACCAATGATAATAAATGTGGCTCATTCGAAGACATAATTCCATTCTTTCTCCACAAAAGGGTCCAAGAGTAGTTTCTATTTTTTTGAAACAGAAGTATTATAGAAGATCTACACTAAAAACTTGATGAAATCTTATTTGGAGACTCTGTTGACCTTAAACTTAGGTACTACATATTTAAGAATTTTTATTATCTTGTTTACTACAAATTTTAGAACTTTATCATCAGATGGCAATCTTATTGAGGACAGTTCTGACAGCAAATGTGCATGAAAATTCATCGTTAAAACAATTCTGCAAATCTCTTGTTTTAGTTACTTTATTACTTAATTTCATTTTATTATTAAAAATGTTTATTGAAGTATAGTTAATTTACAATGTTGTGCCAGTTTTTGGTGTGTGGCAAGGTGATTCAGTTTTATATATATATTTTAAACTTTTATGCTGCTTCATTTTATGCATATGACTATACTAATTTTCTTTGTGTAATATTAATAAATAACATGCTTAGCTAACTTGAGTTATAGGGGCACACTTTTTTTGATTAAAGGTCTATTCTTGCCTTTTGATATTTTATGGACAAGAAAATCTATACAATATGAATAAGTTCATACAAAGACTAACAGAAAATGGCAATAAGCCTGAAATTCAATGGATTTTGATTAAAAACTTCATTCTTCACTATAAAAATAACATACTGAATCTGTAAAAAATCATCACAATTTAAGGTCTGAATATGTCCATACCAATCACTTCTTTTACTGAAATAAAAAGCAAATCTTTTATAAACTTAAAATTGCAAATAATAAAGATAAAGTTGCTAAATGAAATACAGAAACAAAAATAAAATAAAGTGATATTCAACAAACATACATGTAACCTGTTATAAATACAGCACATAATTTTTAAGGTTTAAGCTGCAGAGGAAAAAAAGAGTAGCTAAAGGCATATTACACAGATCTGTTCTTTTGAATTCTAAGGCTGAGTTTTCAAAATGACAAACCCTCACAAAAAGAAAAGAAAGAAATATTTAGCCAGCCTCAGCAGTAGTTCATTATTATCATCTAGATATTTCTTAGAATTAGATTCATAGACATCTGAATAAACCAAAACATTATGTGGAACACAGAAACAGCTGAAGAGAGCAATGACAGGACTGTCGCTCTAAAAGAGAGATAGGGACATCTGGGAATTAGCACATCATACGAAATTTAAAAAAAAAAGAATATTAGAAAGGATTAATAATTCAATTTGGGGGGGTCAAAAAAGGAATACTAATTTAGCACTAATTTAAAGTATGCTTTCCTTATTTACTCTGTGACTGTAGGAAACAAGCCACATAAAATCCCTTCTAATGTAGTTTGAAAATTAGAAGTACATTATTTTAAATGCTAATTTCTCTGTTTCTTAAAGGTCTAAGCCCTATCTTCATCAGGATCATCTGAGGGTGAGTAGCTGTAAAAACTGCTAATTGATGGACCATAGTGAATCTCTCTGTTGAAATATGCCCAGGAATCAGCATTTTATAAACCTCCTTCTTCCCTCATTTAACTCTTAAGCATATTAAAATTTGAGAACCACTGTATGCCATGCTTTTTTGTGTGAAACTGATTTCAGATATCAAGATAACCACTGTGCCACGCTTGTATTTATATTTATATGATGTATAAAACTTTTAAACTTTGTATTTTATTCCCCCCCTTTTTTTTTTTGCTGTAGAACTCACTACACATAGCTAGCTATTTTTCCTTATATTCAACTATTTCTTTTACTTTTGTATATTTTTAAAAAATAGATTTAATTTTCACTTTCTGATGTAATTAAGAGTTACATAAGAATGTGAGTTACTTCCAAAGTTCTCTTACCTTCAAATCCTTATGCTTATTTGGTAAGTTCTGAACATATACGATGAAAATTTTCAAGAAGAATATGTGCAGTGGATCCTCTGTTTAATTTCCGAGTGTATCAAGGCTGGCCAAGGAGACTCCTGAAGTGGGTACCAGAAATGCCATTGAGAAGGGAAGACAACGCTGAAGCCTCTGGGTTCCTGATTACCTCTGAACAGAATAGAAAAACAAGTAGTCGGTCACCTGAAATTCATAGAGAATCTGCTATGGAGAAGGTTATTTTCAGTAAACTAGCAGTGTTACTAAATTTAAACTTGGCCTGGGTTTGCTGCTCCCTGATTTAGCACAGTTGTCATTTAAAATTTCATGTCATTGTGAAGTCAGAATTGCATGATGCTCTTGCCTGCAGAGGATTCTGGTTGAATTCATACTGCTTTAATTGACTATTTTTCTAAACATTGCATCAAGTGATATAATTACTAATTTTATTTTTGATATGCAGGTGCTACATTTTGGTGCTGAATTTCTTTCTAAGTCAAGGTTGATGAGGCTTTTTAAAAATATATTCTTATGCAAGACTCTATCACACCTCATAAAAGATAAGACATGATATATTCACTAAATCCCTATGGAATCATTTAGTACTTTTGCTATATTTTACTACACATAGATAATGGTTCCCAAGATAATTAGACATAAATAAAAATAATATCCTTTGTAGTCAATATATGTTGCCTACTTAGGGAAGCCAAAATTCTAGCTTCTTTAGTGCGTGAGTTAAACAGATGTTAGCAGTAGCTAATGGGAAAAGAGAATGAAAGATCCATTTTCAAAACTGGAAATTAATCATGCAGATATTGTCCCAACGGGTAGAGAAGGCATCATGTATGGAGAAATACAAAGTCAAATACAAAATAAGAGTGTAATACATATGTAAGCACAGAGCACACTGTAGAATGATGGGTTTTCATGGTAGAACTTACAGTTTGGTCACCCAAAAAACATTCCCAACTTTCTTGCTATGATTCACAAAATAGAGAACAAAAAATCAAATATTCTTTCTGGTCTCCCTTACTGCTAAGAGTGGTCATGTGACCCTGTTCTGGCCCATGAACTATAAGAAGTACACTGGGAAAGAAATCCAGGCAAGCAATTTGCTTTATTGATAAACAGAAAGATTTCTGTTCCTCTGCTCTTTACCACACAGTTGCCAGCCTTGAATGAGGCTACAATACTTGGAGGCAGAGCAGGCTTCTTGTCACCATGATATAAAACATACGGAAAGTCCAGAGAAATGCAAAGATATCAGCCTTCTTACTGACAAGTAACAGGTCACGACCAACACTACTAACTTCTTCCTTTGAAACTGTATTTGTTTAAACCACTGGGTGTTCTGTTGCTTGCTAACACTTTTTGTAAGTTGACAAAATGCTAAAAAAAAATTTGCTAAGCAGTCATGTAATCTGTAAGTTCTCATTCAGTGGAGTGAAGGGGAGGTTTCATTCTGAGTTTGGAACTTGCCTTCTTTTGACTTCTAGGAAAGTTGTGCGTGTGGGGAGTAATAGGTCACAAGGGATGCTAATTAGAATAGGTGCTCCTGCCGGTGCACTGGGATGATCAAGGGATGGGATGGGGAGGGAGGTGGGAGGGGGGTTCAGGATGGGGAACACATGTACACCCATGGCAGATTCATGTCAATGTATGGCAAAACCACTACAATATTGTAAAGTAATTAGCCTCCAATTAAAATAAATAAATTTATTTTTAAAAAAAAGAAAAAAAAAAAAGAAAAGCCTAGCTCAGAGCTAAGACTAGAAGTAAAGGGTCAAAGAAAAGATTCCATTTTTGCCTCAGTGCCAAAGTTATCACCTTATTTGAAATCTCAGTGGAAGATTTTGATGTTCCACTGTAAAGTTTATTCTTACTATCTTGCTAAGTCCTATGGATTCTTCATCTGAAATACTGTCATATCCATTACTTCATTACTGTCGTCCTTTCATCAACATATTTACTCAATCACAGTTTGGTTTTCACTTTCTCTCTCCTAAAGTATTGCTGTAGGCTCTTTTAACAGATTTCTTTTTTTGTTTTTGTTTTTTTTAAACATTGCCATATGTACCATAGTTGTCTCAAGACTTAATTTTTTGAAATAATTTCATTGGATCTTGCTTCAGTTCAAAATACAAGAACTCTTTTTGGTATGTTAAATTAAGAATAAGGTCTTTAACTTGGAATTTAAGACTTCTTATAATGTAACACCTAGATTTCCTATCCCCCTTTCCTAATACTTTGAGTAGTTTAGTGAGAGGATTTATCTTCACTCCAGAGGTATACCTGGACTAGTTAAAAATAATCTGTGTATCTCAACCTCTACCAACAATGTTAGGGATAAGCATACAATCTTAATAGTTCAATGATCTCCATTCTGGGGTTTTCATTGTCTTATTATGCAAAAACAAACAAGACTTTTTCTTGCTGGACATGAGCATATGAACATATAGCATCTAGAACTACTAGCAATCATCTTGGGATCATCAGAGGAGAACTTGACAGAACTTAAGTCAACACCAAAAAAAAAAAAAACAAAACTGGAAAAAAAAAGGATCTGAGCTCTGATCTTGGGGTATCACCCATGGACAGACCACTGCTTGCAGGTAGAATACCCTGAAACTTTCAGTTATGTGTGAATTTATAGGTTCCAATTTTTTTTTGGATTAAGCCAGTTTGGGTTGGTATTTATCTTGTAACCAAAATCTTTACAATCTATTTATTTATATTTTTATTTTGTTCCTGCCATTTCATTCATTTCTCTCTCTTTATCTATATTCTACCTCTTTTCATGATCCAGCCCTCTTTCCCATGAAATGTTGCCAGAGTTTTCTAATTCATAGTGAGAGAATCCTAATCTAAATCACTTTATTTTCCATTGTATATTTTGATAAGAGAGCTCATCAAAATATATAATGCCTTCATTTGATGAAGACTTTCAAATCTTTAGCTTAACATTTTCTTCTATTGCCAGACTTTTATTTCTAACTGAATATTTGACATCTCAACCTAAACGTCTTGTAGGCTCCTCAAACTGAATTTTTCCATAACTAGATTCATAAAAACTTCCTCTCAAATACACGTTTCTTCCAGTGTTTTCTATTTTTGTAAACAGCACCATAAGCCATCAATTAAGCCAAAAAGCATGGCTTTCAACCTTTAAACAAGGAATCAGAGTAGATTTAATTCTTGTTTTCCCCCTAGTTTCTGATTATCATATCCTTTTGATTTTATTTCTTAGTGATTTTTTCAAACTCTATCTATTTTGTTTCCTTTTTCTATCTTCCTCTTTCCTTTTTAGGCTTCCCTGGTGGCTCAGCTGGTAAAGAATCCGCCTGCAATGAGGGAGACCAGGGTTCAGTCTCTGGGTTAGGAAGATCCCCTGGAGAAGGGAAAGCCTACCCACTCTAGTATTCTGGCCTGGAGAATTCCATGGACTATTCCATGGGGTTGCAAAGAGTCAGACACGACTAAGAATTTAGGACTTCGTTATAGCTCAAATGGTAAAGAATCTGCCTGCAATGCAGGAGACCTGCATTCGATCCCTGGGTCAGGAAGATCCCCTGGAGAAGGAAATAATAACCCTTTCCTTTTCTCCTCTACAACCCGCCCCCCCCCACCCCACTTCTAAGACCGCATCTATAGCCTGGAATAGGGCATGCCTTTTTTCTGTCTCTCATCTTCTATTTTTAAATTCTCCACTAAATTCTCCGCATGGTGTTTGGGTGGTTTAAACAAAACAAAACAAAACATACACACAACCAGTCATGTTAAATGTCAACCCTCCATTTAAAAGCCTTCAATGCCTTCTCGCTTTTCTTAGGACAAACAAAAAGGACTTACATCACTCAGTATATCACTTCTGTATCCTCATCTCCCTAGAGGAAAGCAACCATTTTTGTTCATAATTATCCTCATTTTTAAAATACCCTCATTTAGCAGAGTGCCTAGCACATCCTGGAGAAGGAAATGGCAACCCACTCCAGTGTTCTTGCCTGGAGAATCCCAGGGACGGGGGAGCCTGGTGGGCTGCCGTCTATGGGGTCGCACAGAGTCGGACACGACTGAAGCGACTTAGCAGCTAGCACATCCTCGGAACTCAATAAACAGTTGTTGAATGAATGTTCTTGCAATAACTCTTGAACCATGAACCACTTATGTTATTATTTTTTCCTGTATATGTTATTATTTGAATTACTTATAAGTAAACTGAAGGCAAAGAAATGCCTTATTTCTTTGTACTATACAGAAGAAGAGATCGTAACTTAGTAGCGGTTCAGAGTCATTCAATTGTATTGATACTGATATTTCTTCTACTATGATTCCCTCTTGAAAGGATAAGATTAAAAATGGACAAGGGAATATATTATTATCCTGTCAAAAATGGAAGTAAAAAAGAAGAAACTTGTTTCTGGATCCCAATTCTATACACTCTGTATAGATTAATTACAAAGGAACTGTTTTTCTGCATGACACAGAAAACCTTCAGATTAGTCCTGAATAATGTGAACAAACACTCAAACATGATGTTTTATACTTTCACTGTTATGGTCTCAAATATTTTATATTTATCTTTAGAAATCTTTTACCTTTGAAAAATATAAGCAAAAACTTCAATAATTTTTAACAGATAATTAACAGCTAAAGTCTTTTTTGAGCCAAGACTGTTACTTTGGAAAATAGTTATCCCAAGTACAAATTAATTCCTAGTTATTGGATATTTACCTGAAAGGGGCAAAAAAGAACTGCAGAGATTCTAAGGTAAGGATGAAATTGTAGCCTATGTTGTATACTGATATTACCTAAATGAGAGAGTTCTTAGAGTAATCTAAACTAAGAACACACACTGGAGTCTAAAGGTAAGAAACAGTGGGGCTGCAAGTGTTTAATTAAACAAGAGGACGCAGGTACATGTTTCTCAAAGACTTCTGACTGTGTAGCTGTGGCCAGATAATGCTTTCTACATTGAAAAATGGTAGACAGAAGTGAGAGGAACCAGAAGAGAAGAGGGCAGGAAATAAGGGTAGATAATGCAAATTTTGTTGCATGAATAAAATTCTTGAGCAAGCTTAAACTTCTGCTTCTTAAAAACTAGTTGGAATCTGCCTAAGGCATATTTATACAAGAGGTAATTGCCTTTGGGCTTCTATAGGTTTGTTGTTCAGTTATAAATATTTTCAAGTTTTCTCAGAGTTATTGACTATGTTAGGGAGTCTAAATTTTTTTTTTTAAAGGGAAGGAAAAAGTCAAAAAAGAAATCCTCTTGCACAAATTGCATTTTAAGCATGAATACAAATAATTGTTTTAAAAATCAGAGAGCAGGCTATTTTACAATTTTTACCCAAGATATTAAAAGATATTTTAAGAAACTAGTGATTCATGATTTAATATTCAACTGCTTTTCAAGGAAAATTCTACCAAGATAAAGTCATGATTTCTTTCCTCCGGTAACTTAAACACCAAATGATAGGCTGAAGTGGAACTGTTTATTTTGCTTCTCTTTATATAAATAAAAAATAAGCAGAACTGCATGAAGAAAGGACCTTACACTCTGCATCTTTATACATGCTTCTTTTCTGTGTAATGGAAAAAGTGATTTTCAAGTATATGATACTTCTCTGGCTAAACTTTTCTGTTTTGTTAACTTCTGTTTCTAATGGCAACATGGGGTTAGTCCTTTGCATGAAAACTGACATATGTTCCATAATTATAGTACAAAACCTTTTGTATTTCTTTAAAAGTTGATTCCTTTAAGAGCATGAAATTGCCAATGGATGTCATAGCTATCTCTAACGCAAGTAATAACATTTTAGAAAACACATGGAGTAAAGAGTTTATGAGAGCTAAAAAAGAATATAGGCTTGCCTATTTATATATATTTTATGTAGGTTTTTCTCTCAATATTACATTGAAATATAAAAAGTTTTGTTAATCTACCTCAGGCTCTAAGATGTAGAGTACCATATAGTAGTACCTACTGCTGCTGCTGCTGCTAAGTCATTTCAATCGTGTCCGACCCTGTGCGATCCCATAGACGGCAGCCCACCAGGCTCCCCCATCCCTGGGATTCTCTAGGCAAGAGTACTGGAGTGGGTTGCCATTTCCTTCTCCAATGCATGAAAGTGAAAAGTGAAAGTGAAGTCGCTCAGTTGTGTCCAACTCTAGCCACCCCATGGACTGCAGCCTACCAGGCTCCTCCGTTCATGGGATTTTCCAGGCAAGACAGTACCTACTAGTAAAGAGTAAAATTCTCACTTGTAATTTTGAAAACTTCCTAAGGAAATGAGGGAAATAATACCATATGATGAGAATTTAGTAAAAGTTACTTATGACTTATGATTATCCCTAGATGACTGACCTTCTGTGATTATCTCAATAAAAGAGTGACAGGGAGTTTGGGAACTCCCAATATTCCACTAAGGGGAAATAATGTCATTACCAGGAGGCAGGACTGGGAAGTGACTGAAGAAGCTAAAACTGTATCGTAACAGGGAGAGAATGGGTAGAGAGAGCAGCAGTTAAAGTTTTATTCTCTCTTTTTAAGAGGATCCATCTCCCACAAAATAATCTTTACACAGAACCCTAGGGTTCTGTATCACCACTAGCTTTGAGAATACCCACTCCAGTGGTCTTGCTTGGAGAATCCCAGGGACGGGGGCAGCCTGGTGGCTGTCGTCTGTGGGGTTGCACAGAGTTGGACATGACTGAAGTGACTTAGCAGCAGCAGCAGCTTTGAGAATGAAGAAGAAAAAATCTAGGAATCACAGGCTGCCAGTGTAGATCAAGATCTTTTGTTCTCCTGGAAACTGGAAGTCACATCTTCAGAAGATTCCTCACACTTCCCTTTGTTCTACTTGGCACATCCCTCACAAACTCCATTTATTCATCAGCTCCCCCAGGGACTGCTAAAGGACAGCAACATTCTGGACACAGTAGTGGAGTGGTTCTCCATTCGTGAACTGTTCACCTCATGCAGGTGCTTCAGTTCCTTGTGATTCTGACCAGAATGAGACCTCCTGCTTGAGTCAAATTCTTACACTGGTAATACAGAGACTCATACTCTGAGCAGTGGTAAATTCCATCAGGGCAGTGGTGACCTTCGTTATGGATCTCCATCTGGCCAGCTCCTTCTAATACACTGATCTTTCTTTACTCTGTGGTTCTGACATGGGCATTTCTGCAGGCTTTTAATAAAAACAATCATTAAAACACCTGTTATTCATGAATTTCTCTAGTCTGTACACTATGGACACAGTTCGTACACAATTTGCATAAGGTAACAACCATGTGCAGGCATAGATACAGTTCAATTATCTAATTAGGTAAATAAGTCTTTAGTGGAGACTTGTAATAGGCTGAAAAAACTATGTGATTGTATATAGTTCTGCTCATAAATCATAGAATATATTTAGGTGTTTTAAAATTTTCAATGTTTATTCTTTACTCAACTACTTTAAACTGGGTTTATTTGTTTTTGATTAATGAGAGTTGAAGAAACTATGCCTTCAATATTCTGCCCATCTAGAATGTCTGGCTTACAGTGGATGCTTAATGCACGATGATGATCACTACACACAAAATTTTGCATCAGTGCAAAACAGAAAAATGTTTCTAGCCTTTATCTACTATCGTTTTCATTTACTTCTGGCAGTGGCAAGACAGAAGATTTGCATTACTTCTGAGCATAGGCATGATGCATTTAGATATGCGTTTCCGTCCCAGCACAAGATAAAATATATGCCATGTGACAATTGGTACTGCAATTTTATGCTGAATTGAAATATTTTAGACTTTGATGAGTTCAACAGATATACACACACAGAAAAGATAGATGTCAAAAGCACAGGAAAATGTTTAACTATCTGGATCTTCAACACTGCAAACTGGGCCCATGTTTTATCAGTGCTGTTTTCTCAGAATGTTTCTCAGGAAGTGAGTTACACCTACTCTTATATGTATGATGACTTTAAAAATGGGTCTACACATGCTAAAGTGATTGAAGATATCTTTTTGACTTATATGAAATGAAAGTTATAAATATGGTTCAAAAACTCTTCACAACAATCAAAGACTAACTTATTTTTGATAGAAGCCAAGGAAGCCAACAGTACCAAGAAATGTAGGAAATTCATGTGTTAATCCAGCATGGTGGGGTTTTGCCCTCATGCCCATCATGCATTGGAGAAAGAAATGGCAACCCACTCCAGTGTTCTCTGTCCCTTGGAGAATCCCAGGGACGGGGGAGCCTGGTGGACTGCCATCTTTGGGGTCGCACAGAGTCGGACACAACTGAAGTGACTTAGCAGCAGCAGCAGCAGCCATTTGATAGAAAAATTTGAGAAGCATGATTTCTTCTGCTAGTTTTGTTACTGAGCCCAAGCTCACTCTGCTCACTGCACCACAGGCCAATAAACTGGGAAATGAATTGTTGGGGCAAGGAATAAAGACTTTAATCAGCTGGCAGACTGAGAAGATAGCTGACTAGCATCTCAAAAAGCCATCTCCCAGAAATAGACACAAAGACACAGAGAACAAATGTATAGACACCAGTGGAGCAAAGATGGGTAGCAGGATGAATTGGGAGATTGGGACTGACATATATACACTATTGATACTATGTATAAAGCAGACAACTAATGAGAACCTCCTGTATAGCTCAGAAAATCCCATTCAGTGCTCTGTGGAGACCTAAATGGGAAGGAAATGCAAAAAAGAAGGCGTAGATGTATAAATACAGCTGATTCACTTTGCTGTACAACAGAAACTAACACGACTTGGTAAAGCAACTGTGTGCTGTGCTAAAGTCCCTTAAGTCAGTCAGACTCTCTGCAACACCATGGACTGTAAACGCCAGGCTCCTCTGTCCATGGGATTCTCCCTGCAAGAATACTGGAGTGGGTTGCCGTGCCCTTCTCCAGATCATCTTCCCAACCCAGGGATGGAACCCGTGTCTCTTACCTCTTTTGCATTGGCAGGTGGAGCTTTACCATTAGTGCCATCTGTAAAGCAACTATAATCAAATAAAGATTAATTTTAAAAAATCATCCTTCAGTCTGAATTCAGGCTCCTTTTAATACAAAGGAAGGGGAGAGAGAGGAGAGGGCCCTGCTATGATGACAACAAATGGCTGAGCAGGACTGCTAATGCCCTGCGTGCAGTGCTCAGTCAGGTCCAACTCCTTGCAACCCCATGGACTGTATTTCCTCTCTCCATGGGATTTCTCAGGCAAGAATACTGGAGTGGGTAGCGGTTTCCTTCTCCAGGGATCTTCCTGACCCAGAGATCGAACCTGCATCTCCTGTGCCTCCAGCATCTCTCACACTGGCAGGCAGATTCTTTACCACTGAGTCCCTGGGAAGGCCAGGACTGCTAATGGTTGCTCCGTAACCTTGCAACCTTGCTTACTAAGTCACTAGCTTGGTGGACGGACACCCCTCCCCTACCCGCTGATGCCGAGCAATAGATGAGCAGGCAATGCTATTTGAGCACTGCTGCTGCTAAGTCACTTCAGTCGTGTCCGACTCTGCGCGACCCCATAGACGGCAGCCCACCAGGCTCCCCGTCCCTGGGATTCTCCAGGCAAGAACACTGGAGTGGGTTGCCATTTCCTTCTCCAATGCATGAAGGTGAAAAGTGAAAGTGAAGTAGCTCAGTTCTGTCCGACTTTGAGCAATCCCATGGACTGCAGCCTACTGGGCTCCTCCGTCCATGGGATTTTCCAGGCAAGAACACTGGAGTGGGTTGCCGTTTCCTTCTCCAATGCATGCAAGTGAAAAATGAAAGTGAAGTCGCTCAGTCGTGTCCGATGCTTAGCGACCCCGTGGACTGCAGCCCTCTAGGCTACTCCATCCATGGGATTTTCCAGGCAAGAGTACTGGAGTGGGGGTGCCATTGCCTTCTCCATTTGAGCATTACAGTTGCTCTAACCTTGTTCACTGTCACTTGCTTGGCGGAGGGGCCTATTACGATGCTGACCAATGGCTGAGCGGGATTGCTAACAGTCGCTAGTAGACAGTTGCTCACTAATGGTTGCTCCCTTGCGGGAGGGGCCTGGTCACTTGCTAACAGCTGTGTGCCTGTTAGGCCCCTGTTATGATTTTATCAGGGGAAAGTTCAAATGAGTCAAGACTAACAAAAGATATTAGTACTACATTGTTATTAAATTGCTCTGGATTGGTGCTAGGTAAATTGATTTCTAATCCAGGCTCTGAAAGGTCTGAAATATTATATTTCATTTCTTTCTGACATTTTTATTTTGTCTATCCAAATGAAAAGAACTGGACTAAAGGAATTGTTTGAAAACCGTGGCTGCACTTTAGAGTATGCAGGGTTTAAGAAAATACCCATCCCCAGGTTCTTTCTGTTAGCAAAGATGTTGGTTCAATTGGTCTGGGGAAGATGGAGCCTCAGGAGATCTCCAGGTGATTGTAATACTCAACCTGAACTGAGAATCAATGACAACATGTCCTCTGAACACTAAGTGCCTAAAAGTCTATGATTCCTAAATTTCTGGGAAAAGTTCCTTTCTCTCTCCCTCCTCCCTGCCACCCACACCCCCCTGCCCCACACACACAGCCAAAGTTTGTCCATTAATCTGGACTCCCATTTCTGGTCACTAGAGAGGTTTAGATTTTCCACTAACAAATGAAAACTGTTGTACCCTGCATGCAAGTCAGATGAAGTATTAATTCACATGAAAGGCAGGAAGAAGGAAGGGAAGCAGCGAAACCAAATGTAAGTGCTGTCAGCATAGAAGCTAAGAGCAACAGTGTACTGCTTATCAATATTTAATAAAAGTGTTGCTAATAAAGGTGCTTCTTTACATAGAGAATTTTAGAATTATAAGTTTTAAACAATTCTACTTTCAACATATCTTAACTTTAAAACGATAATTCTGATAGTGGGAACACCATAGAAATGTTGAGAGTTTGTCTAATGAAAGGAGACAAATCTTTTTCAGTGAAGATGCTTGATGATTATAGTGAAATTCTCCCACATCCTAAATATAGACCTATGTTTATCCAATGACTCGAACTTTCCTAGTAAAATGTTAATGGGTTTTGCTTTGCTAAAGTAAGATTCAGACTATCTCTGAACTTAATCTTAAAATTGAAACAAATAGGGTTTCCTTAGGAGAGAGGGATATAGCATAAGTTATAAGCATATTTTAAGAAAAATATATAAGCATATTATAAGAAAAAAAGAGAAGCAAAAAGCAAAGGAGAAAAGGAAAGATATAAGCATCTGAACGCAGAGTTTCAAAGAATAGCAAGAAGAGATAAGAAAGCCTTCCTCAGTGATCAATGCAAAGAAATAGAGGAAAACAACACAATGGGAAAGACTAGAGATCTCTTCAAGAAAATTAGAGACACCAAGGGGACATTTCATGGAAAGATGGGCTCGATAAAGGACAGAAATGATATGGACCTAACAGAAGCAGAAGATATTAAGAAGAGGTGGCAAGAATACACAGAACTGTACAAAAAAGATCTTCACGACCCAGATAATCACGATGGTGTGATCACTGACCTAGAGCCAGACATCCTGGAATGTGAAGTCAAGTGGGCCTTAGAAAACATCACTACGAACAAAGCTAGTGGAGGTGATGGAATTCCAGTTGAACTCTTTCAAATCCTGAAAGATGATGCTGTGAAAGTGCTGCACTCAACATGCCAGCAAATTTGGAAAACTCAGCAGTGGCTACAGGACTGGAAAATGTCAGTTTTCATTCCAATCCCAAAGAAAGGCAATCCCAAAGAATGCTCAAACTACTGCACAATTGCACTCATCTCACATGTTAGTAAAGTAATGCTCAAAATTCTCCAAGCCAGGCTTCAGCAATACGTGAACCATGAACTTCCTGATGTTTAAGCTGGTTTTAGAAAAGGCAGAGGAACCAGAGATCAAATTGCAAACATCCACTGGATCATGGAAAAAGCAAGAGAGTTTCAGAAAAACATCTATTTCTGCTTTATTGACTATAAAGCCTTTGACTGTGTGGATCACAATCAACTGTGGAAAATTCTGAAAGAGATGGGAATACCAGACCACCTGACCTGCCTCTTGAGAAATCTGTATGCAGGTCAGGAAGCAACAGTTAGAACTGGACTTGGAACAATAGACTGGTTCCAAATAGAAAAAGGAGTATGTCAAGGCTGTATATTATCACCCTGCTTATTTAACTTCTATGCAGAGTACATCATGAGAAACGCTGGACTGGAAGAAACACAAGCCGGAATCAAGATTGCCGGGAGAAATATCAATAACCTCAGATATGCAGATGACACCACTCTTATGGCAGAAAGTGAAGAGGAACTAAAAAGCCTCTTGATGAAAGTGAAAGTGGAGAGTGAAAAAGTTGGATTAAAGCTCAACATTCAGAAAACGAAGATCATGGCATCCAGTCCTATCACTTCATGGGAAATAGATGGGGAAACAGTGTCAGACTTTATTTTTTGGGGCTCCAAAATCACTGCAGATGGTGACTGCAGCCATGAAATTAAAAGATGCTTACTCCTTGGAAGGAAAGTTATGACCAATCTAGCATTTCAAAAGCAGAGACATTACTTTGCCAACAAAGGTCCGTCTAGTAAAGGCTATGGTTCTTCCTGTGGTCATGTATGGATGTGAGAGTTGGACTGTGAAGAAGGCTGAGCGCCGAAGAATTGATGCTTTTGAACTGTGGTGTTGGAGAAGACTCTTGAGAGTCCCTTGGACTGCAAGGAGATCCAACCAGTCCGTTGTGAAGGAGATCAGCCCTGGGATTTCTTTGGAAGGAATGATGCTAAAGCTGAAACTCCAGTACTTTGGCCACCTCATGTGAAGAGTTGACTCATTGGAAAAGACTCTGATGCTGGGAGGGATTGGGGGCAGGAGGAGACGACAGAGGATGAGATGGCTGGATGGAATCACTGACTTGATGGACGTGAGTCTGAGTGAACTCTGGGAGTTGGTGATGGACAGGGAGGCCTGGCGTGCTGTGATTCATGGGGTTGCGAAGAGTCGGACACAACTGAGCTACTGAACTGAACTGATAAGCATGTTAAGGTTAGACCTCCATCACCATTCTTTTACTTCTCTGTTCAGGCCACACATAGAGACTTAAGTCACGGTCTGAAAATAGGAGTTGAGAACTATGGCCCTATTTTGCCACTTATATTTAGGCCTGGCCTCTCTTTCTGCAGTTTGTGGGACTCCTCCTAGTCCTTGAGATATGACAGCAGAGACAGAGTGCTAATGGCTGTATCCAAAAGGCTGTCCAATTCATAGATCCTTCTTTCTGCTTGAAGGGACTTACTTCCAGAAAAAGGGAAACCCACAGTCACTAAAATTTCTTAATGTTAAATAGATAACATTCATTCACTTGTTCGTCTAATAAAGATTTATAGTATGCCTTCTTTGTTTTAAGCCATGGGGGTATAATGATTCTTAGGTAATTTGCAAGGACACAATTTACTCACTGACTTCAGCTTAAACTGTTTTAATTCAGTTCTCATGTTATTGCTTGACTCTCCAATTTATTTTTAATCTCCATCTGAAAATATCTTAATAAAAGGAAATGACTCAAAGTATTTTAGTATTAGAAGCAAGAATGTCAAGTGTGTGTATATGTGTATGTGTGTGTGTGTTGAAGGAGGGAGAGCAGAAAGGAGATATTTGGTGGATATCCACTGGTGCTAGAAAATATTATTTGCAATGACTGAAATGATCTTTTGACACTAAACACAAGACCAATGTTGCTGTTCTGATTTAAATCCTTCATGAAAAACTGGAGTAAATGAGGAAATATATTTTTGTAATTTAATGCGTAAAAATGCCCACCATGTAATCTGGACTCTCTTTGCTATGTAATTACAGTCATTTTCTAAAGTGTCTTGTATGAAAACACAGAGCTAAAACTGCAGTTTTTAGTAATATCTTGTAAAAACAGCATCTCAGAGCTTAAAATGTTGTTCTCTACCTAAACTGTTTGCTGTTTGGAGACGAGTACCAGTCACACAAGTTGTGAAAGTCAAAGGAGCGCTGAGTTCTTTGAGAGCATAATCCAAGTGCCGGCACTGGGACCTGCCATGCTGCCGGAGGGACAAGGAAGCACAAGGGCATTTGCCCAAAGTGGTTTTGGTATCAAGGAGTTACACAATTAAAGCCATGAATCACCAAAGAAAAGGCATGCAATAAGCAGAACAGGATTTAAAAAGAGAAAAGAAATCACAGGGTGATTCACAGCATTTAATAGAAACCTTTTTCAGTTTTTTAAGCTATGCCTATATATTTAAAGAAATATCATGTTTTTTATTTTTTAGACTACAAAAAAATATCTTATCTCCCTATTCATATCAAGACCCTTATCAGCAATTTTGATGGACAATAACTGCTTTCTAAAAACCACCCTTTTTGATAAATCTTGCTTAGACAGTTTAGTGCAGAGAAGACAAAACTTTCTTTTAGGCACTTACAAGCTTAATCAGGTAAAAAAGAGATAAAGACTATTGTTTCCTTTTTCTTATTTTCTCCATTCTCTGCTTCTATTATTCCTTGTACTACTTCTGGAGCAACATTCTCTCTTTCATTTACTACTATTATGCATTCTCTTACAACCACCCATTTTTTTTTTTAGCAGATAAAAACTTTTCTGTTCAACATTTCTATCATGAAGAATCTTGGGCTCTTATCAGGTAAAGTTATAATGTGAAAATTTATCCACCTGGTAATAAGATCTCAGATAATGTCCCTTTACTATATTGATTCTGGAAAAGAAAACACACCTTTGTTGCCAGACTTTGGAGTACAGTGATAGCTCTTCATAAGAGATTTTGAAAAGGCATGTTGAAATATCTCTAACCAAACTAGGCTAGAGAGGTTGTATGGAAACGTGTAATAGAAAACTATTACCATAAGGAATGGAGTTGGTGCACTGCGGTATGACAAGATCTGAGAAATGTAAATGAAAATATGAGCTTCTCAGAAAGATATATAATGCCTACACTGTTTAAATTAAATCTCCTTTCTCTCAAGACTGTAAGATCTACGGGGCAGGTGTCATATCCTCAGCACCAAGTTCCATATATAGTCTTTAACTTCATTGTCTAATATGGTAGCTACTAGTCACCTGTGGCTTTTTATCTTCTAAAAAGTAGCTACCAGAAAAAATTTAAAACCATCTATGACTCACAACATATTTCTATTAAGCAGCACTTGTCTAAAGAATTCAACATTATGTATTAAGTGAAAAAGTGAATGAATGGCTGAATGAGTGAAAGGTGCTTCCATCTAGAGCTGACACTACCAGAAGGAACCATCACTTCAGTTCAGTTCAGTCGCTCAGTCGTGTCCGACTCTTTTCGACCCCATGAATTGCAGCACGCCAGGCCTCCCTGTCCATCACCAACTCCTGGAGTTCGCTTTGACTCATGTCCATCGAGTCAGTGATGCCATCCAGCCATCTCATCCTCTGTCGTCCCCTTCTCCTCCTGCCCCCAATCCCTCCCAGCATCAGAGTCTTTTCCAATGAGTCAACTCTTCACATGAGGTGGCCAAAGTACTGGAGTTTCAGCTTTAGCATCATTCCTTCCAAAGAAATCCCAGGGCTGATCTCCTTCACAACGGACTGGTTGGATCTCCTTGCAGTCCAAGGGACTCTCAAGAGTCTTCTCCAACACCACAGTTCAAAAGCATCAATTCTTCGGCGCTCAGCCTTCATCACAGTCCAACTCTCACATCCATACATGACTACAGGAAAAACCATAGGCTTGACTAGACGGACCTTTGTTGGCAAAGTAATGTCTCTGCTTTTGAATATGGGTGTCTAGGTTGGTCATAACTTTCCTTCCAAGGAGTAAGCATCTTTTAATTTAATAGGATGACACTCAAGAATAATCGATCAATGACTATAGTAGACTCTATCAGTGTTCCCAACACTTTACCTCCTCTTCCCATATCCATGCTCATTGTCATATGCCTTGTAGTTTGCCCTAATAAGAATGGGTAATCTCTTTCCTTACTCCTTTTCTTTGGGTTTGTTCATGGGACTTTTTGGGCCATGAAACATTAAAGAACCCGATTTGAGCAAAGGCCTGAACAATGCTTGCCTTATTGAGTTTGCTCTCCAGCACTTCTGCTACTGTCATGAGAACATGGGCAGGAAGCAGGAGAATGGGAGACATGCAGAATTAAGCTGCCCCTGTGGACTCAGCCTGATCCCCAGCTGATCCCCAGTCACATGAGTAAACAGCTGAGATCATCGTATACCCAACCCAGTGCAGCCTAAATTAGCCAATCCCAAATGACCCACAAATCATGAGCCAGACACATGCTTATTATTACATGCTGCTGAGAATTTGTGCTTGTTTGTTATCCAGCCTCTTCTGAGATATCTAACTGATACAAGAGTGTAGTTTTCAGAGCTGGGCTTTCATTTTCTACTGAGAGAATGCACATTAGGAACCATGCAGGCACACTTGAAAATACCTCTCTTGCTAACAACTTAGACAAAATATTTTTGCTATGATGACATGTATGGGAACTAGGGCAGAGATTCTAGCAGAGGCTGGACAAAGTCATCTTAGAAGTGTAACTCACTGATTATCATGGGGAGTTCTAAGGCAAGCAGCAGCAGGGATGCTAAACTTAAAAGGAATGGAGTAGCACAGCATGATTCTTATTTTTCCAAGCAAGTGTTGGATTTGTTAAAAAGGTCCTTCTTATGAAGATCTCCAGTTTGTTATTGTTGGGGAAAAGTTGTTACTACGTACATACTCCCAGCTTTGTCTTATCCCTCTGCTTGGTAAAGATGGTACTGGCTTTGTCCACTAGAGCCATCCCCTGATCGACCCTCAGCACGTTCCCACGAGGTTTCTCCTACTGCCTAGTGGTGGATTCTTTGGGCTTTTGTGATGCCTAATAAGAATGTTGAGAATGAAAGAACACTGGGATTGTGGGTAGAAAGGTAAGAGGGTGAGATTAGGAGAAAAGTGTCCTTTGTTAAAAGACAGAAAAGTTACAGAAGATCAGGGATGACAGAACGTTTTGTGAAGGACTTTTAAATAAGAAGACTCAGAGAAAGTGAGGGTATAAAGGATCATGGATAGAAAAGGAAAGGAGATGTTAGCAAACATTCCTAGCAGTTTAGTTAAGTTCTCCTCACATGATTTAAAAAATGCAGATAGAAAATAATTACACATTTTTTTATAAGACCATCTCTCTGAGACCAGTTTCTGTGGGTCACAGCTTCTGCCAGTGATGATCTTGTACAAAAAGTTTAATATGAAATAGTCATAATGTGGTGAAGAGACTAGAAGAAAACATAGGGCCTATGATGATATTCACTTTCCATATCACTTACTAGCTGCATATCTGGACAGTTACTGAACCATTCACAGGCTCATTGATTTGATTTATACCATGGAGAAAACTACATATGTCATAGGTTTTTCCCAGGCTTAAGTAAGACAGTGAATATCAGAATGTCTAGCACATCACTTAGACATTTACAAACATTAGTTGAAATGTTGTTGCTAAGTCACTTCAGTCATGTCCGACTCTGTGCGACCCCATAGACGGCAGCCCACCAGGCTCCCCTGTCCCTGGGATTCTCCAGGCAAGAACACTGGAGTGGGTTGCCATTTCCTTCTCCAATGCATCAAAGTGAAAAGTGAAAGGGAAGTCGCTCAGTTGTGTCCGACTTAGTGACCCCATGGACTGCAGCTTACCAGGCTCCTCCATTCATTGGATTTCCCAGGTAAGAGTACTGGAGTGGGTTGCCATTGCCTTCTCCGAGTTGAAATGTTGGGGCACACTATTTTTTTTTTTTTTACAAAATTCAAAGTTTGGTCTGTAGTCACTATAAAAGTTGACCTATATCCTCAAGCTATGCTCCATGGTTAGCAGTAGCTAACTGCTCAAGCGATTACTAATTGAAAAAGAGCTGTTTTTGTTACAAGTTCCTTTTATGGAAGGTGAAAGAAGCTATGCTCCTTACCAGGCATGATCAATAAGGAACTTCCCAAAGTGGCGTGAACTCACATGCTGGGAAACTCAACAAAATGGTCATTATGGAGATGTCTTTTAAGTTAAATATTTGAAATAGCACTTTACATGCCATTCCATCACTATCCTAAGTTACTTTGAGAGAAGGAAATAGAGGTATACTCATGATCAAAATAACATCCTATTATTTTCAGTAGTGAAATTTGGAAACAGATGTTGTTTACCACATGGGAATCAACTGTGGTCTGATAGAATTCTAGTTCTTGACTAGCGATGCAACCAGTGAATCACTAGGTGGCATCTAGGTTTTAGCGTCTATTCAGAATAGAAAAGCTATATAAAGCCGTATAGAAAAGGCATTGGCAATCTATGTTTTGAAATTACAATACAAAATTGCTAGCTGATGCTTGTAAGCAGCAACTTGCCCAACGGCTGCAAGGAATGAACATTAGAATAAAATTAGATTCAGAAGATAAATACGCTTTTCTGGAGACTGTAAAACACCAAAATAGCATCATGCTTCTGAATTTACAAAATGAGGGTTTGGGTCGAACCCACAGCTTTGAGACAGGGGTGAATTAGAAAAAACCACCTGGTTCTTCTCGTGTAGATGTAAATAAGGCTCAACATGAAATGGCAAGTCAAGATCATCGTCAACAAGAATGTCTTGGTATGCAGCCTGCCTTCCAGCACAGTGTGTTACCTTGGAACCCCACAGGTGAGACAAATAGATGATACCAGGGTAACTGAGCAGATGTGGTTTGATGAGCTGATGGTGGGGATAGCTACAGACTGTGAGGATAGATACAGTCTTGCAAGGATACTGAAGCACAATTTCAAAGTACACCACGGGGAGGAATGGACTGCTGGGAAGCAACACCTGATAGGCTGCTCCGACAAATAGCAATCAGGGAGCAAAGAGTACATGCTCAGAATCCTAGGCTCTGCCCACATCACTAGAAGCCCACATCATAGACAAACAAGATAATCACTATACACACACAGGTGTCCAAACCAGGTTAGCTACAGTAGAGCCAAATCTGGAAAATACTAAGTGTGTTTACTCATATAAAGGTAGGAGTTTGTAGAAAGGACCCAGCAAAGATATTTCAGTCAAATCTGATGACCTCCTAGAAGATGCAGCTTAAATGACAACATATCACATATCTTCAGGCTTTATATGCAGGCAAATAGAATAGGATTTTTACAAACTGACCTAGCCTGGGAATTCTCAGTGGCTATAACCGGTGTACAGCATGATACATGTGCTGTATTATATCTTCTATTAATAAAATATCTTAATATAACTTGAGAAAGAGGACTTGTCCAGCATCTGATTATTTTCATGATTACTGGCAAAGAGAAACATGTCACAGAACAATATTCCATGAACTAAATTACCTGGTTGGTGGGGTAGGGGCAGGGGAAGGTGGAATTACTGAAACCTTGCAGGCAGGGCTGAGTCACACAAGTTTTGAATCTGTCAGATATCATCTCCGCTTAAGTAACAATGTTTTTGTGGGGGTGAAAAGTGATAGATACAGATGGAGTTTGTAAACCATCAAGCACTGTACACATACTGCAAACCTTAAAGAACAGTCAAGAGAATTTCAACAACAGTGTTCCAAGCAGACCTATTACAGTTTGCTCTTCTACTCATCTCAGCTTTAAGAGACAATAATATAGTTTGTCTGCTAGCCTGTTAAGCTAAGGCAAGTAAAAAGCTTTCATGATAGTTCAAGCACTGTTTTTATAGCAGTGCTGCTATTAAGAGAAAACAGGAACCAACTCTTATCCTCTTGTTGTCTTAATAGTCCTAAGCAAGTCACCTTCCCACTAAAAATCAAGTTTTATATGGCTAGTTTGTTTGGACTTTACGGGACTATTAACCAACTTGTAGTTACTGAAAAGGACCTAGGTTGTGTTCTGTTCTACTCGTGTAGCAGCAGCGTCTTCAAAGAGAGAGGATTTCTTTTTTACCCTGTTATCTTATCTATACAGAACCCTCTTCCCCAAAAAAACACCCTCCCAAACCAACAACAATTTGAATTAAAAAGTAAAATCTAATCTATCACAACCTGGTTTCATTTATTGTGGTAATAGGAATAAGAACAATCATAGTAGTTTAATCAAAAAACTCTTCAAATTTTCTTTTTAAGCAGAGTTCTTAACGGAAAGAAAGTCTTTTTCATCCAGCTCTTTCTTAATTTTTTTTCCTTAGCCTTCATCCTGGAATTGGTAATTCACTCAACTGTGGGTTACTGTTTCTCATCTTTCCAAGTACCTTTCTGTGGTGAACTCTCTACATTTGGTAGTCTTGTTGCAACACAGTAGTTCTAAAGCTTTAATGAATTTAACAAAAAGGACCGTGAGGAGAGGGCTCTAATTTTCTAGCGGTGTCAGTTTGAATTGGGGGTACCACCGGTTGGGCAATAAGAGTTAACCCAAAGGCCACTGATACATTAAACTGTTTTCTACTTGTTCTTTAGTGATGAAAACAAGGAAACTCTGTATCTTCGTGAGAAATGAGAGTGATAAACCAAGAATGAGAGATGATCTTAAGAAAAGTGGAAAATAAATTGAGGTCTGAGTCTTATCAAAGAAACAAGGGTGACCGACAAACGTGATTTTTCAAGAAAGCTCTGGGCTTCTATAGTTTGTAATCCACAAATGTGTTGACTCCAAAATATCAGGACATGTTTTATAAAGAAGTTGCTGACTCATGTTTAAAAGTTTGATAGTTAAAATTAATTTAAGACACTTCTTGGTGTTAAGCATTTTGTTTTCTAGTCAGAATTCAATTTCCCCAGTGCCCTTGAAAATTGATATATTTCATACTGGCATTTCTATCCCTTATTTCATATTATATTTTTTCCTGTTATGTATACTGGATAGATCAGTCTTGGTGAGCATAAACAACATTGAGCAGAATTGTTGTTCAGTCACTAAGTCGTGTCTTAGTCTTTGCAACTCCATGGACTGCAGCACTCCAGACTTCCCTGTCCTTCACTATCTCCTGGAGTTTGAGCAGAGTTAGAAACTTTACTTTTTATTATTTTTTTGAAGTCAAAAGAAAATTATTTTAATAACAGAATTTAAAAGCCTAAACTTGTTTTTTTTCATTAAACAATAATATATGAAATATGAACTATGGTCTTCACCAATCATATATTCATATCTATGTAGATGGTGATCTTTTTTGGAACTACAGTGAATAGTTGAAGATGAAAGAGCAACTAGCATTTGACTAGAATACAATATTATGAAGATTCCTATAAAAACTATGCATCTCTAAATAAGAAGCAAGCACTAACAGTTTGCTCCAGAAAGTTCTGTTAGGTTTTCAAGATTCACCCAGGAAACAATTCAGATACTTACCAGTCTGAGGAAAACTATACAAGTTCTCTTCTTTTACAAAGCAAATGTCTAAAATCTATGATTCAGACAACTGAATAATTCTCAAAAGAGAGGCAAATTTGTAGGTGAATAAACGTATCAATAATTAAAATAAAACTTATTAAGACAGTGCTCACCTTTCACAGTTTCAACATGTATGAATTTCAGTACTGTGCCAAGTAAACACTGCCTGTAATATACTATCGGCTATTCAGTCCCAATGCAGAGTTTTCAGGCTGAAGGTATTGTTTATTCAATCGTGTATCTATGCTGATTTGTTTTTATGATTTTTCTTGTGTGTACATGCTATCTGAGAAGAACATCTGTGATAGAACATTTGTGATACAAACTTTTGGTCCCTGATGATAACAAGGTTGCTACCTAGCTTTTTAGAATTTGGTCAAGGCTTGACCATGTAATCAATGAAATAGGTGAAATAATTTTCCTGTGATTTCCTTTCCTTTCTCCCTTCTTAAGAAATGTATCACATAACAAAGAAATCAACTTCTAGAAATTCATTGCCTTGTGTCTATACTCTATAAATATTCTTTTAGTGCAAACATGCTAATCAATAATTAGTGTTTTAGACCCTGGGGAACGTCTTACAGGTTTTCTTCTATCAACTATTACTTGTACTTTCATTGTATCAACAAATGCCTTTTACTTTTTTTAATCATGCATTCAAAGTTACATGAATAATTTGAGTGGCAAATGAGATACGGAGCAGACATTCTTGGCATTCTTTAGCTACATACCTCCAAGCTCCTTTCTGGTGGTCGTGGGGGTTATGCACCTCTTCAAAACTGAAGGATCCATTTCTCCAATGTTTAAGAGCACTGAGTGCAGGCAGTTCATGGCTGCATCCCTCTCCAGGCCATCATGCTTGGCTGGAGGAAGCTACCTTACTCTCCGTGTGCCTTCTCCCCAGGGGCAGTCTATATCCAGTGATTAGTCAACATGGGATACAAAGGCTGGGGTTCTTGCCACAACTTAAGACAATTCTGAGGCCCCATTAAGGTTATAAGCTCCCTTGATAACCTGGGGTCTCTGCTGTAAAAGCTCACAGGTGACTTTCTCCCTCTGTCCAATCTTGCTTTCCTCAGTTCCTTATAGCTGCTATTCCCAAACATTTCCCAAAATTTTATGTATACAAATTTCCCTTGGAATGTGTTTCCAGGGAAGTCAGAGGAGAATGTAGCATCAAATAAAAACCAAAGATAACTAATATAAAAATAGATCAATATGAATCTGAAGTATTTCCAGTATTAAAGTGTTAGTTTCTCAGTTGTGTCCGAATCTTCATGATTCCATGGACTATAGCCGGCCAGGCTTCTCTGTCCATGGAATTCTCCAGGCAGGAATACTGGAGTGGTTTGCCATTCCCTTCTCCAGGGGCTCTTCCTGACCAGGGATTGAACCCAGGTCTCCAGCAGTGCGGGCAGATTCTTTACCAACTGTCACTAGAAGGTCAAAGTATTTCTTATCATTGCCTATTTTTATTTATCCTTACTGATTCTTATCACTAAATTTTAAGTGAAGAAATATTATATAATACCAGCTTCCACAAAAATTTATGATTCAAATATTAATTATTGTTTCAGGCTGAGTTTTAGGAAATGTTTTGAATTTCCTAAATGTTTCTCAACAAACATTTATTTTAAGGATAAAATTTTTATAGACCAAACACATCATTATGATGAAATGGGATGGAAGTAGAATGAATACAAATAAATACAATGTTCAGAGTTTAATCCTTTCAGAGCTAACAATAAAATCTTATATATATTCCAATTTTACATTTCATTGACTAGAATACGAAGGAGATAAAATTCAGCAGAGAAAGAGTAGAATTCACCAAGTACATGACCGTAAGAAAAATATTGCTAACTTTTGTATGAAGGGACATTTTATCTTCTCTTGTGTTGAAGTTTGGCTTTTTGTTAAAGTTAATTTTCAAAGTATAGGATATAACTTCAGTCCAGGTAAGCAAGTGGATTACTGGAAGGACAATGGTATTACTGTTGCTTAGTGTCTACATTATTGGATCTCACCTGCAGATCCACTGTGTTAAGAACTTCATTTGCTTAGTCATGACCTTAAAGTTGACTATTTGAAAATATTAGAAGAGTAGACATCTTCCTCAAGTGTTCTGAGTGAGTAAATGGAGCAGGGAATGGAAAGAATGTCTATGAAAGGACTTACTAATAGCAAAATATCAGGAGCACGAGAAAGGAGCCTGTGAAATGAAATCTGCAGCAATAAGACTCGTGTTCCAAGAAATGCCTTTCTGTTTCCACTCAGTTAGCACTGGGGAGGCCCTATGGCAGTAGGGATGTGTCTAAAAAGTATAAAACATAGGTAATTTTGCCACTGCAGCAGCATTATTGTGGGAAAGTGGTTTTAAAACTGCCTTTCAGCAGTGAAACACTCTCTTCAAATAAAATCTTACAGAGAAGCCCAATATGTAAAACAGAAGAAAGAGGATTAGTCTGAAGTCAAGGTCAGCACTGTGATGCAGGGGCCCTCACACTCCAGAGACACAGCTAGAGAACTCCTGGGACTCCAGGCAGCAGAGGGTAAAGATCAACTGGAGTATTGACAAGCTCTCAACTGTGAGCACTTGGGTGTTTAAAATTTCTGTTGCTTTCCAGCATTTATTTTTCCACTTCCCCTTCCTATCTGGTACCTCAGAATTCACAGCATGTATTTTGGATAGACTTGAAACCATTCTTAACTCTGGAAGTGGCCCCCAACTGACTTAAGTCAGTAAGCATATCCAATCTCCAAGCCACACTAATAGAATTGATAGGTGTATTCAGGGTTGAATACATGATCCATCTCAGGTAAGGAGAGCTGCAAGAATCGGTTCCAAGTTGGTCTTTCTTCTTCTATGTTAAGGGCAAAGTGGCGGAGGGTGAGGGGGTGAGGGGTGCATTGTGGGGGGTAGGCTTCCTAGGTGGCACTAGTGGTAAAGAACCTGCCTTCTAAAGCAGAAGACATAAAAGACTCGGGTTCGATCCCTGGGCCAGGAAGATCGATCCCCTGGAGAAAGGCATGGCAACCCACTTCAGTATTCTTACCTAGAGAATCGTATATACAGAGGACCCCCGCGGGTGGGCTAGAGTCCACAGGGTCGCAAAGAGTCGGGTGCAACTTAAGCAACTTAAAACACACACACACACACACACACACACACACACACACAAGAGCAAAGTGGACTCTCTTTTGTGCTAGGTTTGTACCTGAAAACACACAACCCCAGGAGCTGATGAGTTGTCATGTTGTGATGGGAATGGAGGAAGATTGCAAAATGGAGCAACACTGAAGAAGTGGTCCTGAGAACAACGCGAAAAACAGTCATCCTCTCAGATGCCTCTGAGCTACTGGTCAAGAGTTGCCTGAAGCCAGCCAGACTTCTCAGCTAAGTGGCAATAAATTTCCTTTAAACTTTACAACAACTGGGGTTTCTAGTGTAACAAGGAAGGATCATAACTAGTATCTATTCCATCTCAACACCTAGAAAAGTCCTAGCACACAATGAAAAGCTCAGCAAATATTTGTTGACTGAATGAGTCATGGGTTTTAATTCCCATCTTGGCTCTAACTGATACTTCAACTCCTTCAGATCTTCTTCTTTTATTTGTAAAACAAGAAGGATTTCTCAGATTGTTCTTGAAAACACATTCTGCTCCAACACTGTGAGTCTCACTATGCCTTCGTGCAGATTCTTGCTTCTGTGTCTGCTTCTCAGACAATCTGCAGAGGTTTGAGAGTTAATACGCTGAATCAGTTTCATACAAGGTTAGCTCACTGAGGACTTTTATGAGCCCGTGGGTTAAGGTGGTTTCATACCTCACTCCACTGATTGTCCAATTGTGAAATTACAGAGACCAGCAGAAGAGAATCTGTACACACGGAGGGACTGAGAACGTAGAGTTCATGGGAATCAAAGCAGGGCTATCACAATTTGCTTACGGATATCCTGAACAGCTGTGAAGGGGGATGAGTATAAATTCTAGATGATTACAAGAGAAAATTGTATTACTGAGGATAATTGTGGGGATACCTATAATTCTTAATCAAGATTTTAGAATGCTAGGGGCCTGTGAACAGAATATGTTGAGAAATGGAAAGGAATGCTTTCTTTTGTAAAAATGTAATCTACCTATAATCTCACTCCAAGTTAAGGTTGATCTTGACTGAGGTTGAGGACAAAGCACCATCATCTTTGGAGCTTCAGAGGATAGGATGGGTGGGTGAAGAATCTCTGTCCGTTTTTTATAAGCTTTCATATTTTAGGTTGGTTTCCATTAAAGCTGCAAACCAGAACAGATTCGATAGAAATATAATGCAAGTGAGCAACATATGCAATTTGAAATTTTCCAGTAGAAACATCAAAAAACAGAAAAAAAAGGTGAAATTAATTTTAATAGTCTATTTTATTCATTCTACTATATCTAAACTATTATCATTTCAATAGATGCTCAATGTAAAAAGCTATTAATGAGAAGTTTTATATATATATATATTTACATATATATATATACATACATACATATATAGGTACTAAATCTTAGAAATCTGAATTGTACATTTCAATTCAGGTTAGTTGCATTTCAAGTGCTCAACAGCCACATATACTTTGTATCGATCAACAATGATTTCAAGAACAGCTGCTTCCTCCCAGGTTTTTGTTTTGTTTCTTTTGGGGTAAGGTAGGAAGATCTTATGGAGAGGGCAATGGCACCCCACTCCCATACTCTTGCCTGGAAAATCCCATGGACAAAGAAGCCTGGTAGGCTGCAGTCCACAGGGTTGCGAAGAGTTGGACATGACTGAGCGACTTCACTTTCACTTTTCACTTGCATGCATTGGAGAAGTAAATGGCAACCCACTCCAGTGTTCTTGCCTGGAGAATCCCAGGGATGGGGGAGCCTGGTGGGCTGCCGTCTATGGGGTTGCACAGAGTCGGACACGACTGAAGCGACTTAGCAGCAGCAGCAGCAGCAGGAAGATCTTAAATGCACACACTATCAAATAGAATAGTTTAAATCTGAGGGGACATCATGTCTTTTCTCATGACAGGCAGAAGTTCAAGATGGCCCAGCCTTGGGGATGAGGGAGGGAGTGACAGGGAAGAAGAGTGGGGAGAGCTGTGGGCTTGTGCTAACATGTCTAAACTTGCACATCAAGTCCAGAAGTTTACATGTAATGCTAAACACAATTAGAAGCCACCAGAAATGTTTATACAGGCAGATGGTGTGATTTAATTAGTGTTTTAGGTCTTCAGCCAGTCTATTTGCCTTCTGTCTATTGAATGTGTAGTGAGACAATATTTCAGATAGGAATCTATTTTTTTCTCCTTGTCCTTCTTTTTCCTTTTCTTCATTTAAGCAGACAGCAGATCCTTTGGTCATTGCCCCAAACAAGGAATATGTTAAAGTGAAAAATAGAAATGTTCTCTCTGGCTTTTCTGATCTAAAATTGCCTTAGGGCAATTTAGAGACTGTGTGAGGTGGGTAATAGGAAGAGAATGTGGAGGTCCAGGGAAACTTCTAGAAATAAACAGAAAGCTAGAAGGGCAGTCCTCTTGGCAAGGAGGAGAATGGCTAGAGAAAAGAGAAGGAGAGGAACAGAGAAGAAACAAAAGGGAGCAGAGAGGGTTTGAGCTTCCTTCTTGGAAAACAGGTACCCTTTGAAAGTCTACCCAGAGAAGAGGCAACAGTGCAGGAAGAAAACTAGTATGTTCTACAAGGAGACAGATGAGGCCACAGGCAACCGGGAAAAGATTTCTGTACCCAAGAGTGAAGCAGAACAAGGCACACTGTGGTGGTGGATGCCTCATGCCCACCAGCGAGGACCAAGGACCAGGTTCCCATTTGTCACTGCCCTACAGGATGATGTGACAATGCAGAAGACCCCAAAACTTCCAAATGAGTGTCTTTACACTTTTTACCATCCTAGCAGTTTCAATATGGTTTCAGAACAGAGTTTGATTTGGCTTTGGAAAATCATGTACTCGTAAGGATCATGTGCATTTGAGTGTGCACAATTGTGATTGAGATTCATATTGAAAGGATGCTAGGCTGAGGGAACAGCCCAGGGAGAAGGCTACTGCAGATCAGGTTAAAGATGTTGAGTGGAGCAGCTGCCCTTCCAGAGAGAGAAGCAGATGGTGTCAAATGCTGTTTAGAAGGCAGAATTGGCAGTGTTTGCTGAATACAGGCAGTGGGCTGAGGAGGGAGAGGAATCCAGGCATATCTTAAGTTTTTGACCTAGGTAAACAGAAAAATTTGAAAACACCTACATTTCAAAAATACTTACAAACTACTAGGTACTATTCTAAGCTCTGAACAAATACTATAATTCATCTTATCCATATAATAGCCCTGTGACTATTATTATCACCCCTATTTCCAGATGAGGACTTCAAGGCTCAGAGAACTGAAATAAGTTACTCAAAGTCATAGCTGAGATGAAATAGAGGCAGGATTTCAACAGAGTCTGGCTCATATATCTCTACTACTATCAGGTAACAGGCTAAACAAAACTCAAGAATGTATTAAAACTAACAGGAAACTTGCTCTTTGGAAGAAGAGCTATGACAAACCAAGATGACATATTAAAGAGAAGAGACATCACTTTGCCAAGAAAGGTCCATATAGTCAAAGCTATGGTTTTTCCAGTAGTCATGTGTGGATGTGAGAGTTGTACCACAAAGAAGGCTGAGTGCCGAAGAATTGATGCTTTCAAATTGTGGTGCTGGATAAGACTCTTGAGAGTCCCTTGGACTGCAAGGAGATCAAACCAGTCAATCCTAAAGGAAATCAACCCTGAATATTCATTGGAAGGATTGATGCTGAAGCTGAAGCTCCAATACATTGACCACCTGATGTGAAGAGCTGACTTACTGGAAAAGATTGATGCTGGGTAAGATTGAGGGCAGAAGAGGGCGACAGAGGATGAGGTGGTTGGTTGGTATCACCAACTTAATGAACGTTTGAGCAAACTCTGGGAGGCAGTGAAGGACAAGGAAGCCTGTAGTCTTGTAGTCCATGGGGTCCCAAAGAGTTGGACACAACTTAGCAACTAAAAAACAACAATAATGGGAAACTTATAGAAATAACCTTGTTGAGGCAATCTTGTGTTTTTTTTTTATCAAGGTCCTGCATACCCAGTAACTTCTGTCTATACATTGTGTCTGTCTTTAGCCCCTTTATTTGTATATGTCTTATATATGTATCTCCATAATAAGTTATTATGGACTTCAGACCCAAATACAAATATTCTTGAATCCATCTTCCAGTAAATTTAACAACTGAGCCATGAAATGCAGAGGCTCCCAACTGCCTTTCCTTATTCACAAATAAAAGCTGGTGCCTGGGGTAACTTCTTTCAGCCATGTGTGCCCTCCTTTAATTTGACCCTGGGGAAAATACATGAAAATTCTGCTCCTGTTTCAGATCTTGAAGACTCAGGATTCCCTGATGGGATTCTGTGTACCAACTAGTTCTCATAGACATTTAAATTTAGATTTAAAAAAGTTTGCATTTAAAGTACTAACTCCACACCATTAGCAGCAGGGTGACAAACACTAGTGGGGCAGCCCAATGCTGTGTAAGACTTTGAGGGATGGAGGAGATCCAAGGAAAGAAAGGAAGATGAGGAAGGCATTGCAGCTGTGGCGGGCATGGTGGTGAGCTGACTGTCCTTAGGCTTTACCTGTGGGGGACACTTGGGGGCTTGGTACCCCTTCATAGTGCCTCCTTCCCCAATTGAAGCCCTTTACACCCAGTCCCCTTGCCTAGTCCTCAATCCTTGCTGATTGGCAATTTCCCCTTAATTTAAAAACTGCTGGCTCCCCTGACCTCTTGCTATATTCCTCTAACTGCTTGACTTCCCCAATTTTGATATTCCTAGTTCTGATATGTTCTACCTAGGCTGACTGCCATTTGATAAGGTTCTTTGACTCCAACTGCCACCTGGTTATTTAAAATTAAAGAGACAATAAGGCGAGTAAGATATGAGTTCTGAAGTGAAGATGTAGGAAACAAATATTTATAGTGAGGCTTTGGACAAGGAAAGCCTTAATGGCTTATATTCTCATCTGCAGATAATAAAAGTATTTTCTTACTTTATAATCCACGCATATACCACATCACACTGTGGTAATGTTAGCTATTAATATTGCTGTTACTGTTGATTTGAACCTTCATATTAGCCTTGGTTTTCTCAGGTCTTCCTTAATACCCTTTGTAGATGAACTATTATATGCTATTCACCAATTAGTAACCACCAATGATTAGGAATCATTATTGTAGCCAGTAAAAACATGACTAATTAATCATTTCACAGAGGATTTGGGGGAAGAAATCTTTGTGTTTATAATTTCTGATATCGTTGCCTTTCCATCACTCTCTATTTCTATATACTATATTTAATAAATATTTATATAATTCTTTTAATACTCATGTGACATTATGTTAGTGGCTTTTTATGAATATCCATCATGTTTGTCCTAGACTAGATTACACAAGACAGAACTGCCTCTCCGTGTTATGCATCTCTCGGTATTTTGTGCCAATCCACAGATCACCTGGTTTTGTACATGGCAGAAATTCAATTAAAATTTGTTTACTGGTTCTTTTAAGTAAGGGAGAGGACAGGGATACCACACACTGTGAAATGGATAGTCTTTTACAACTCAATGTTTCTTCTGCCAACATAGCACTTTAGTGGTTAAGTTTCTGAACACTCAAGTTAAAAAAGCATTGTGCTACTTCAATGTGATTATCTTTATTTATTCAAAAGGATATCATTAAAAATTTTTGACATTTTTTTGCTGGAATCACTAAACACAGAGATCTAGATCTAGATAAGATCAGAACAGATGCAGATACAGACATAGATATATGTCTGAGGGATGATTTAGAGCATCAGTCTGAATGCACATGCTTCTCCAAACATCTCAGAAAGTAAGCCAAAATCCCTATTTAACAAAAGCAACTGATGGTAATAGAATTCAATTAATACACTGTTTTCATTTTTTAAAAGTGGAACTTCTTATTTAGATTTCACTTTTGCTAGTGATATGTCAAGATAAAAATACAAAAATAAGCTGTCAACAAGCTGAGTTATTACACATTTAAGAACACAGCCTAATTAATAGTCCAAAGCATCACATATAGGTAAATTATGACAATTCATGTAACAAAAATAACTAACATGTGTTGAGTTGTATTTTTATACAAAGAACTTTAATAACTTTAATATCACAACACAAAGCTTGTATCATTAAAGAAATAGAGGAAATTGCAAAGTTGAGTATAATTTGGCCACAAACTTAACATCATCTATTCAAATATATCAGACTATATACAATTTCAATCAATGTAACTGTAATGAAAAACTTATGAATGTTTTAGATCTTTTGAAACTAATGTTTAACACACATTTTCCCCAGAGATAAGTATTATAAAAATTACTGTGCAACAGATTAAAATATTTTTCTGTTTACTTAAAAGAAATATGCCTAAGATAATTATAATTGTAATGCATTTTCTTAAAATTCTTTCAAGTTGTTCACTGAATAGTAAGATACTAGTTTAAAGATACTATATCTATAGCCAGATAGTAAAAGGTACTAACAGGGTTTTACTAGAAAAGGATATTATAACTAGAATGTGTAGGATTCTTTGGGAAATATAGAGAAAGTCAGTTCAGTCACATAGTCATGTCCAACTCTGTGACCCCATGGACTGCAGCAGGCCAGGCTTCCCTGTCTAGAGAAAAGACCATAGTATTTCAGTAGCTATAGCCATTATTGTCATTTCCAGAATTTAGAGTAAGTTAAGTAATAAGACTCTACATTATTTTAATCTAAAGGTAAAAATGTACTCTGAGTCAGATCAGATCAGATCAGATCAGTCGCTCAGTCATGTCCGACTCCTTTCGACCCCATGAATCGCAGCTCGCCAGGCCTCCCTGTCCATCACCAACTCCCGGAGTTCACTCAGACTCACGTCCATCGAGTCAGTGATGCCATCCAGCCATCTCATCCTCTGTCGTCCCCTTCTCCTCCTGCCCCCAATCCCTCCCAGCATCAGAGTCTTTTCCAATGAGTCAACTCTTCACATGAGGTGGCCAAAGTACTGGAGTTTCAGCTTTAGCATCATTCCTTCCAAAGAAATCCCAGGGCTGATCTCCTTCAGAATGGACTGGTTCGATCTCCTTGCAGTCCAAGGGACTCTCAAGAGTCTTCTCCAACACCACAGTTCAAAAGCATCAATTCTTCGGCGCTCAGCCTTCTTCACAGTCCAACTCTCACATCCATACATGACCACAGGAAAAACCATAGGCTTAACTAGACGAACCTTTGTTGGCAAAGTAATGTCTCTGCTTTTGAATATGCTATCTAGGTTGGTCATGTCCTATGCTAATTGGTGGGTTGGCCCAGGGACAAAATCACGTTACTATTTTAGAAGGTTTACTCTGGATGCAGTGAGAGATGGAGCTGAGAAAGCAAAGGAAGCTGCACAGCCATTGTTATGATGAGGCTAACAACAGTAACAGTAGCGACCTGAGCAATTCAGCAGAGTCAACTCTTATTCAAGTGACGGGTCAGTGAATGGAATGAGGGAGACAGTCAAAAACAGGATAAAAGGAAGGCTATTTTTTTAGGATAAAAAAGTTCAGTTATTGGGAAAGGAAATTGCTGAGAAGGAACAACTATGGATAAAGAAGAGGGGGCTAACTGATGGGATGCTGCCACAGGAAGTTGAGGGACGTGGTGCAATCATAAAAGTTAAAGAATTAACAGCAGGCAGAAGAGTGAGCATCTCTAGTTTACCAGCAGGCAGGAAGGTAATTTTAAATGATTGACAGGGAAGTTGGTTGAGTATATGCTTCTGTTTTTAAGTATGGTGTGAGTAACTAGAGAGTGGCAATATTCAGTCTATATGGACAGGACTGAAGTTGACCTTTGTAATAACTTGCAGAGAGCAACAAGAAGGAAGTAGAATTTGATAATATTTATTTTAAACAGAGCATGGAAAACATACATGTATGTCTTAACAACAGACATTTTCCCCCCAAATCTATTTACAATATATTCTATTGGTATAATCATAAATGCAAATCCTCAATATTTGTTAATATATTTACATTAGATATGTCTTCCAACACTTACTTTTTGGAACACTCAAGCAGAACCAAGCTTCCCACTTCCCTTTCCCCATGTGCTCATTGTTGTCAAAACCCCGCAGGAGAGTTTCTGCCTTCATATTCACTCAACTGACTTGAGGACCCCAATATAGGCATGATGCTGAAATGAGAAAGTCTCTGTCCTCATGGAACTTACTGTTTACTGGACTCCCTCTTCTCAATAGCCCCATCTTTGCATAATTTCTCCGCTATTAACAGAAAAATAGGTGTTGCTTTCAATGAAATTCCAACAAGCGGGTGCCACGTATTACAGATTCCTATAAGAAGCCAAAGCAGCAAAATTTCTCTATTTTGCACCCTATTTTTCAGATTATTTCTATAAATATTTAGGCCACAGATAGCCTAAAGAATCTTTTCATGAGATGTGATCTACAAATCAAACTATAACTTTTTTTTCTAAGACTCATTAATTTTCTCTTTTAACACTGTCATCGTGTCTTTTAAAAATGTTTTGTTTTGTAACCTATATTTTGATTAAGTTGTACCAACATAGTTCCTCTCACTTTTAAATGAAAAGAATTAAAATACTGCAAATCTATTAAATTTTTCATAATATTATATACATCTCTACCTTAAAGTGACTGAAATAGCAAAACAGCAATGCTACTTAACAATAAAGATAAATGTCAAAGGAATGTAAAAACTCAATTACTGGACTGCATGAGAGACTATGAACTATAATGTCATTTTTTTTTCAGTTACTAAGTTGTATCCAATTCCTTTGCAACCTCATAGACTATGTCCTGCCAGGCTCCTCTGTCCATGGGATTTCCCAGGGAAGAATACTGGAGGAGGTTGCCATTCCCTTCTCCAGGTATCTTCCTGACTCAGTGATTGAACCCACATCTCCTGCACTGCAGGTGGATTCTTTACTGCTAAACCACTGGGGAAGCCCTATGAACTTATTATATTCTTAGATTAATTGATAATGATTCAGTAATCTCTTCTTGTTGAATAAGTTTGTGTGAAAGAAATGCTAATACCTTTCTTCCTTAGAAATATAATAAATAAAAATAAAGCTTTTTTGATAATTGAAGATTTTGCTATCCCTATGAGTAGAAACTAGAATATTATTAGTAGTATTCTGGAAAATACAGACAGTATAGGAGATCTAAATAAACATATAACAGTATTATATCAGGTTGCTATTGTTTCCATTAAGTTCCTTATATATGTTTGCCTTCTTTTAATTATCATCAGTGTAGGTCTGGAAACAAGGGGAGGAGGAATTGACTATCTCTGTTGGATTCTAGGTAACTGAGATTTTTACAAAATATTCAAACAATGAAAATGTTTTTTCTAGTAGACAACATTTAATAATTAAATTATAATTTTCTTTTAGGGTCCTGAGAATGTCAGACATAATTTTTAGTAAAATACTTCAAGATCTTCATTAACTACTTTCATTCAGACAATTATAACCTCCATCTCAATATTCAAAAACAGATAAAAAGACTTGGGAAAAAAAGATTTTCAATATGCTTTGAACTCTTATTTTATACACTATCTTTCCTCATTAAATCTGGGGGGAAAAAATTCTTCTTAGCTAGTTAAACAGCGAATTATCCAATTCTCCAGATAAGAAAAAAGCTATTTGAACTTCTAACATATCTCTCAATCTTCAAAGCTTTTAAATTTGTTATTTTCAGGTAGCTTTCTGCCAACCTTGTTTTAGATGAAATCTCATTTCTTTCAAAGTTTCTATCGCTAGTTTCTAACTGAAAAAAAAAAAAAATGCCAAAAGCTTGCTAATAAAACCTGAAAATCAGGTTGCGTTTAGGTGTTTCTGAACAACTATGTCAGTAGCACCCTGATCATCCTGGGGAAGGACGAACAAGTGTGGGGTCCAGCATCCCTCATCTCTTTTCAAAACTGGTCACAAGGGAAACGGACGCAGAGAGGGATTCATCCCCATCACATTGCCATTAAGTGTCAACAGTAATTAACTAAGTGAAGTAAGCCAGACAAAGATGAATATTGCATGGTACTACTTATATGAGGTCTTAAAAGAAAAAAGTCAGACAGGAAAACAGAAAGTAAAACTCTGGTTGCTAGGGGCTTAGGGGTGGGGTAAACAAGGAGAGGTTGTGAAAGGATACAAACATTCCTCCATAAGATAAATAAGGTCTGACTATCTAGCATAAAACATGGTGATTAAAGTTGATAATGCTGTATAAGTGAAATTTGCTGATCAGTTCAGTCAGTTCAGTTGCTCAGTTGTGTCCGACTCTCTGCGACCTCATGAATCGCAGCACGCCAGGCCTCCCTGTCCATCACCAACTCCCGGAGTTCACTCAGACTCACGTCCATCAAGTCAGTGATGCCATCCAGCCATCTCATCCTCTGTCGTCCCCTTCTCCTCCTGCCCCCAATCCCTCCCAGCATCAGAGTCTTTTCCAATGAGTCAACTCTTCGCATGAGGTGGCCAAAGTACTGGAGTTTCAGCTTTAGCATCATTTCTTCCAAAGAAATCCCAGGGCTGATCACAGAGCTTAAATGTTCCCACTCCACCCCCCCTCCAAAAGATATCTATATGAGGTGATAGATATGTTAATTAAATAGATGAGGGGAATCCTTTCACAATGTATATCACAACATCACAATATACACTTTAAATATCTCACAATTCTATAAAGCTATTGAGGTATAATTTTTCAAAAATGGTAATTAAGAACAGAAAAAGAACACCCATATTCATTTGAAGGAAGACAGCTTTTTATAATTAAGGAGATAAAAGCTAATAAGATGGTATAGTGAAAGAATTTGAAATACATAAAGTATAAAGAAAAATATGAAGTGTTATAATTATAACATAGCCTAAAAGACTTACTATCAACCTTGCACTGGGTCTCTTTTCAAACTATTTTCTAGATATGTCTAAACAAATTTTTTTTTAAAAGATCATAATATGAATGTTATTATGAAAACTGATTTTTTACTTAATATAGTATTGCTTTCGTTCTAAAAATAAAAGTAGAGTCGCATTATTATAGGTATGACAACTTCATATATAGATAACACATAATTTATTTAACTCATTCCTTACTGATTGACATTTAGATTGCTTCTGGACCTTTGCTTTTATAAATTCTAAAAATACTGTCTGCATATCATGCAGTTACAGAAGTATTTCAGGATGCATTTCTGGAAGTAGTAATGTTGTATCAAAAGGCACGCATAACCTTCATTTTTATACATATTTATAAATTATACTATGAGTATACCTTATTATTCTCTCTTCAATGTTACATAAAAACTACCATTTCTTCAATCTTACTCATTATAAAAATATTATAATTCATCTTCATATTGCCCAATGGAATATATTTTATCATTTATAATTATTATTATGTTTTTATTTTTCTGTATTACTAGTGAGGCTGAAGATATTTTCATGTGCTTATAGACAATTTTCATCTTTCCTTTCCTCTCAGATTCCTAATGTGGAATTTGTTTCCTTGTTTCTTTCTTTTTCATATAGATATGAAAGAGTTTTTCATATTCATTCCATTCAGTAGATGTGTATTTATCAGATATTCACTGAAAAGCCTGGGCTGGTGTTGTAAACCTGAGAGTTTCAGCCCATGGGAAACATTTCAAATCCAGTAACAGATGTGGTCACCTATGGGGAGAGTTCAGAAAACAAGGATAAATGGATCTAGGACAAAATCCAGGGAAAAATGTCTCATTGAGAAGCTGGGTAGAAGAAAAGTCAGTAAAGGATACAAAACAAGAATTGTTTACATAAGGTTGAAAGAATGTCAAAAGGATATGGTGTCACAACAAGGGAAGAGAATGTATGAAAATGGAGAAAGGGTTCAGCTCAGTTCAGTTGCTCAGTCATGTCCGACTCTTTGTGACCCCATGGACTGCAGCATGCCAGGCTTCCCTGTCCATCACCAACTCCCAGAGCTTGCTCAAATTCATGTCCATTAAGTCGGTGATGCCATCCGACCATCTCATCCTCTGTCATCCCCTTCTCCTCCTGCCTTCAATCTTTCCAAGCATCAGGGTCTTTTCCAATGAGTCAGTTCTTTGCATTAGGTGGCCAAAGTATTGGAGATTCAGCTTCAGCATCAGTCCTTACAAAGAATATCTGATGAGAAAGGGTTGGTGATGTGTAATTCTGCTAACAGGCCTAAAAATGTCCATGGGGTTTGGCTGCTTTGAAGTCACTGGTGATCTTAATATCAAAACAGTTCTACTAGAAAGCAGGGGTGGTAATGGCGCAGAAGCCAAACTGGAATGGGCTAATGAGTGAAACGGATTCCAAACAGCAGATGTGGCATGCATAAACACTTCTATCAAGTAGCTTGGCTGTCAGAGAGGAGCAGAAATTTAGGGCAGTTGCCAGAGAAAGTCTGGGTTATGTATGAATCTATCAGTTCACTTTGATGGATATGGTTCAATACAGGAGCAGCTGTACTTCAGGAGAATGATGGGAAAACCAAAAGAGATAATTTTTTAAGAAATTAAGAGACAATTGGTTGTAACAAAGGACTGATTCTTCTGGGCTATCTCTGACCAATGTCACCAATGTCCTTCAGTCCAAATCTCATGACCTGTTTTCAATTCTCCTTTTATTAGATACAATTAACACCACTGGCTACACATTCCGTCTACTCCTTGACTTCCATGACATCCCTCTCTTCTGATTCTCTTCTGTCCTTTCTGAATGTATCTTGTAACATTTGGGACAGGGGAGGGCATCTCTTCTTTGCCCACTCAGTCTTGGTGCATTTCAGGATTCCATCTCTGGTTCATTCTTCTTCTCATTATACATGTGTTCCAAGGTGATCTCTTTCAGTCTTATGGATAATATATAATTTATATGTCAATGGCAGGCCCCTTGCAACCTAGTTTCAATCCAATTGCTTGAGAGACATGTTCACCCAAATGTCCCAGGGGTACCGAAAACTCAAGAAACCCAATCTGAACTCACCACTCTAAGATTGGCTTTCTATCTTTTATTCTCTCAGTTAATCACCTTGTCAACTACCAACTGTCATATCCAGAAACCCTAGTCATATTCTACTTATTCTCTCTCCCTACTCATATGCCAGGCTTAACCATATTTCACTGCTAACTTCAAGAAATCATTACAGAGGAAAGGGCTGAAAATAAAGGAGAGTTGATCTTCTTTTTAAAAAAAGAAGCAAGGTTATCCATTTAGACAGGGTTGAGAAATACGTGATGAGCTGGCTGGAGGTGACTGAAGGTTTGATATTCTCATGGAGAACTAAAAAGAGAGCTGGGTAGGAAAACACAACAGGAATGACAATGTTGATACCACGTTGGGCCAGTGAGAAGGAAGGCTACTTATTGGTATCCTGACATTAATAACAAAATTGAAAAACGCGTATTCTCATCTGGTAGTTTCTAAGGTATACTGGAAACTTTCTGATATGTACCTTGAGGACAAGTTACAGGTGAATCTTTGGGCTCCACCTTATTGCTCAGGTTGTTAGTTTCAAAGGCAGAAAGCCAGCTCAGAGGTGGGTAGCATCAGCACTGTCTGTAGGGAAAGCAAATAGTTTAATTTCTGGGTATCAGTGAGTTTACTTGCCTGAAATATCCCTTCTCTAATGCTTGTTGATGCTCTAAATGCCTAAAGGAAAAATGCTTGAATTCAGAGATTAGTTTTAAAAATTAGGGAGCATTTCATGAGAACTTGAACTTAACAAAAAGTTTAAAAATTGGTTTTTGAAAATAAATGGAGTCAGGTATCTTCTCACTTTTAAGTGGAGAAGCAGTAGTTAACTATATATAAGTCTCTTTGTGAGAGAAGCAAGAAAAACAATTATTGATTACCATTTTCATTTTTAAATGCAATGTGTGGGCTTCTTTTCTAAAAATTCTCAGAAGTGCATCAAATTCTAAGGAATAGAAAACAACATTGATACTTATCATGCAGGTTTGAGAACAATAATTTGCCAGTATTCATGTCAGTATTTTCTGCATCACAGACATGTCACCAAGAACTTTTTGATAGGTGACAAGTACCAGCTCTTTTCAAAGAAAATGTTTGCTTTAATTTTTGTTGATCAAAAGTATCCAAAGGATATATACAAAAATCTCCATTTGAAATTACTGGAGTAACTGGCCGAGTTGAGCTTCCTGTCTATATCCAGTACTCAAATATTAGTTCAAAGTTCAAATATGTTAGGGAAAAATAATTTTAATTGAAAAATAATTTCAATTCAATAATTGTCAATAATTTCAAGTGTACAAGATGCACTTTTTTGATAGCTGTCATTCTCATATTTGCAGAGAATAGTGGCTCCCACTTTTTACTGCATCTTTTTTGTTTTGCTTCTGAACAAGTGGTAAAGAATCTGCCTGCCAACACAGGAGATACAGGAGATGTGGGTTCGATTCCTGGGCCAGGAAGATGTCCCGGAGGAGGGAATAGCAACTGACTCCAGTATTCTTGCCTGGAGAATCCCATGGACAGAGGAGTCTGGCAGGCTACAGTCAGTGGGGTGGCAAAGAGTCAGATGTGCCTTAATGACTGAGCACAGGCTCAAATCACAGTCATGTGTGTCTTGACACAAAATCTCAGATGTGACAAGAAACATGGAAAAACTCAGATAACTAAAGAGTTTTTGGTAGATAATTTAATAACTATAAAAATGGATGTTAAAAAATGAGTCAGTATGATGAAGTTGTTTTGCAATTAAAAATCCTGTTATTACGTAGGATATCGAGAAGAGTTTACATTCACCCTGGCTTCCTTCACATCTAGGCCTTGATGTGAGGGATGGTGAAGCAGACACCAGATCCCACAGAACAAAGCAGAGATTTAGATTCAGGGAAGACAAGGGAGAGTCCCTCTTCTTAGAATCAGGGTAGCATATGAACTTCTAGCTTCTGGAAATGAGCTATTTACTTATTTATTTTTATAAGACAGGGGCTTGATCAAAGGAACAACTTGCTAGATCCAGGGAACAAGCTGGACCAACCAAACAGCCAGTTAGGCCAGGCCACCTTAGACTTTAGAATTCCCCAGTGCCTGGGAGACAGAGCCATGAGTAACAGAAGCCAGGTAGAACATGCAGTTTCTTTTTTGTACAATATACACGTCACTATATCCTTTCACAAGCTCCAGGTCGTAGCTTTCAGAAAATGTGGCTTTCTTGGACATCTTTCCTGGAAAAGTTTACGTTTCTGCACTTCTTCCTCTAGTTCTCATGATACAAGTTTCTACAAACACATTTAAGGAATAGAGAAAAACATATCAATTTATTAAACTTTATTCTGTGTCCCTGGGTGCAGATACAGAATATTAAGTTTATAAACTACATATAGGTCCTGAGCTTTCCACTGGGCAGTCAATCGTAATTGCCCACTTTCGCAATCATAGTCACTCTGATTGGTCCAGGGAACCTCTCTGTCCTGATTCCTTGACCTTGTGTGCTCCCCTGGTACAGACACTCATACCCTATCCTGAGTCCTTGGGTAGCCTTCAATACCACCATGCATGTAGCTTTCCACTCCTCTTCAATCCAGGTGTGCGGCTCACTCAACTCTCTAAGAGAGGGTATGACATAGAATATATTCTTATTCTTGGAGTAAGAAGTACTAACAGATAAAATTATAAGAGAGACACTTAATCAGATCTGTCCCAGTTTCTAAGAAAAATTGCTACTGGTTCTCATGACTTAGAGGAAAAGAAAATAAATAGGAAGCATGGAAACGGTATACATTCCCTGAGCACTTTCCTAATATTTTTATAAACAACAGTTAAAACTGTTTCTTTAAAACTTCTCATTCTAACTCAACTACATGGGTAGCTGAGACATGAAAAGACATGTCTGAAACAGTATGAATTCTGCTCTAATTCTCATTTTCCATTTCCCAAAGCAAGAACTATGGGGAACTTAAAGGTAGTTGCTTGTCAAAAGACAATTTGGAAATGAGGACTTGAGCCATGTTATGCAATCAGTCACTTCTTTGGGCAACAATAAAGGCAGTGGTTAAAAAGTTGGAGGTGTGGTAAGGAATATTTTACTACCCACTATTAACACTTTAACTCAGATAAGGAGGGAGTAGGGCATTAAGGGTGGCATGAGTTTTAATGAGTAAGAGAACTAAGCTGGTGCTTATGGCAGTGTGTGGTCTGGATGAGGTCCCACATCAGAGACAGACCTGACCACAGAAGTTCAGTTCAGTTCAGTTCAGTCACTCGGTTTTATCTGACTCTTTGAGACCCCATGGATTACAACACGCCAGGCCTCCCTGTTCATCACCAACTCCCGGAGCTTACTCAAACTCATGTCCATTGAGTCACTGATGGCATCCAACCATCCCATCCTCTGTCGTCCCCTTTTCCTCCTGCCTTCAATCTTTCTCAGCATCAGGGTCTTTTCAAATGAGTCAGCTCTTTACATCAGGTGGCCAAAGTCTTGGAGTTTCAGCTTCAACATCAGCCCTTCCAATGAATATTCAGGACTGATTTCCTTTAGGATGGACTCGTTGGATCTCCTTGCAGTCCAAGGGACTCTCAAGAGTCTTCTCCAACACCACAGTTCAAAAGCATCAATTCTTTGGCACTCAGCTTTCTTTATAGTCCAACTCTCACATCCATACATGATTACTGGAAAAACCATAGCCTTAACTAGACAGACCTTTGTTGGCAAAGTAATGTCTCTGCTTTTAAATATGCTGTCTAGTTTGGTCATAACTTTTCTTCCAAGGCGTTGACCACAGAAGGTCACTGAAAATGCTAAAGAGGAGATGGTGGGACTCTGAAGATGCCCCTCAGGCCTCACTCCAGTTCTCCAATGTCTCAACTTGCAGAACTTACGGTCTAACAGTTAAGAATTTTATGGGCTATAAGACACTACCTTTTGACATTTAACACTTTATGATTCTAAAATTTCATTATCTGTTCTTCCTAAACTTTTACCTAATGTATAAACCAGTCACACTTTTGAAAGGAAGCAAGAAATAGATTTGTTGATGTATCAAGCATGGTGTCACCCAAATCCTGTGAGAAAAGAGTTACCTTCTTATTTGATGGGTGAAAATAGACTCACAGAGATAGCTATTTTACCTAGTACCTCAGAACTCCATGCAACAAAGCTCTAAGGTCTAATCCCAAGGCTCATGTGCTTTCGATAGAAATATCATATCATGATACTGCTATGAAAAACCTACCACATATATCATCCACGAAACAAAGACATTTCAAAGGGGATATAGATGCCTTTAGAGAAGTATATCAGCATTCTGAAGTAAAACCAAATCTGAGTGGTTGTGCGATTTTTTGGGAAGGGACAATTTATAATTTTCATCAAATTCCCAAGGGGTTAAGCCATAAAATTTGAAGAACCACTGCACTCAGTGTATTTAGAAACTAACAGCCATATTCTCCTTCAGTCCCACCATATGGCATGCTGAGTTTATTCCCAACATACTCAATTTTCTCTAGAGATAGGAGCAAGGCTGGAAACCTTAGAAAGAAGAAGGAGATTAAATAATAATGAAATATATAAGAGCCATTTAGCTATGTGTGCTGTTTGGCAGCTGCCCATACAATTTCTGGTTATCAGTATACCCCAGGGGCTATTGAAGGTTCATTAATATATTTTTAGGCTGGAAGATCCTTTGAGATCATAGAGTCCAATGCCCTCAGTTTATAGATGATAAAACCAAGACCTAGAGGGCTAGAGTGACTCACGGATTGTCATATATCCTTTTACTGGCTTGATAATGGGCTTAATATTTACCCAGCAATCAGTCACTTTTGGCCATCATCTATGGTTAGCCGAAGGAAGGAGAAAACATTGGGCTCATATTCAAACTTCCCCTTCCAGGTCTAATATTGATCTAGCATAACTAGATACTATTTAGTTTTTGAGTTCTAATCAGATTTGTACGGTGGCACCACTGCCGTCTGGCACCAGTATGGTCTGCAGACGATGTCAGGAAAAGTTGACATGAGGCTGAGGATTCTTGTAATCCAAATTAGTAAACCAGAAAAGAGAAGATGCACTTTGTGAATGCAGCTTAATGTGTCAGACTGTGCCAATTTTGCTAATATAAGCCAAGTTACAATGATAAAATCAGTAGTTTAATTAGTCTGTTGCAAATGAAAACATTCTATCTACACTATTATTTGAATGTATTATGATTTTATTGATTTTCTTCTCAGTAAAAATGTAAGAAGAAACTTTTTTTTCAAAAGTCCGTTTTAAAATCTTTGTGTTAAGAAAAAACTGCTAAAATAAACTGCATTTTTAGACTGCACTATAAATTTGCTCCTGGTCATCAAATATGCTCCATTGGTACTGAAATAAATTAGATATTTGAAATAAAAAGGCCGCAGAAATATTCATATAATTTAAACAGGCAAGAGGCTGCTGTATAGAAGACAGTTCTGGAAGGAAGTTCAAGGAAGTTCTATGCACTGTGAGCATGGGCAAATATTGGCTTTTCTGGACCTTTGTGTTTCTTCCTACAAAGCACTGAATTCTGTGTTATTTTTAAAGCTTACTCCAACTCTAAAGTTTTATGTCTATGATTCTATCATACTATTTTATCCCAGATATGAAGTCAAGAAACCATACAAACAACATTTAAATTAGGTAACTAAAAATGAATTGTAATAATTACCAAAGATCACAAAGAAAGTGGAGACTGAAATAATTAAATCAATGTATTTTGGTTGAGGTCCTGTATTTAAAAAGTTCCATATAACAGTTTATTACTAGATTCTGATTCTAGAATCCTAGAACCAGAAGGAACTCTTAGAGGCCATCACTTAATACAATTCATGATAGAAATTTCCTCTAAAGTATCACGAAGACATAGTGTTTATCCTTCGTTTATAATAATTAACAGTGACCAAAACATCAAGTGGGATGAGGTATAAAAATTAATCACTGTACGTGCAACATGAAGGTATTGGTGACCCTGAAAGAGCAGTTTCAGGGAGCAGTAGGGTGAAAGACTGATGGAAGGCCACCCATGAGAAGCGAGAAGAGGAACCAGAGCCGGAGTACTGATGATTGTTTAGAGAAGTGCTACTCTAAAGGGGAGCAGAAAAACTGGGGTGCAGCTGGAGGGGAAGGCAGGGCAAAGAAAATGTCAAGTTAAAGATGGGAGAAATAATAGGTTTGTGCACTGTGGGAATGATCTTGTAGAGAAGGACAATTCTGATGATACAGAGTGAAGAGGAGAAAACTGGTAGGGCAGTGCTCACGAGTAAGTACTAGGGAAGGCAATCCAGTGACCAACAAGAGCATGAGTGGGTCACCTCAATACTGTGGGCACAGAGGCTAGGGCCAGGTGGTTCTGTTGATGGACTCTTCAGAAGTTCTCTTCTAATCACTATTTTTAGCTCCTTGCACCCCATGTCCAAGAAGCGGTGGCTGCGTGGGCGTAGGAGGGCTGAGAGGAGCTACTCCACGTTCAAGGTCAGGAGGGGCGACTGTGAGGAGATACCCCTCGTCCAAGGTAAGGAGCAGCAGCTGCACTTTGCTGGAGTAGCCGTGAAGAGATACCCCACGTCCAAGGTAAGAAAAACACAAGTAGGATGGTAGGTGTTGTGAGAGGCATCAGAGGGCAGACACACAAACCATAATCACAGAAAACTAGCCAATCTGATCACATGGACCACAGCCTTGTCTAACTCAATGAAACTAAGCCATGCCCTGTGGGGCCACCCAAGACAGGCAGGTCATGGTGGAGAGGTCTGACAGAATGTGGTTCACTGGAGAAGGGAATGGCAAACCACTTCAGTATTCTTGCCTTGAGAACTCCATGAACAGTATGAAAAGGCAAAATGATAGGATACTGAAACAGGAACTCCCCAGTTCGGTAGGTGCCCAATATGCTACTGGAGAAATAACTCCAGAAAGAATGAAGGGATGGAGCCAAAGAAAAAACAATACCCAGCTGTGGATGTGACTGGTGATAGAAGCAAGGTCTGATGCTGTAAAGAGCAATATTGCATAGGAACTTGGAATGTCAGGTCCATGAATCAAGACAAATTGGAAGTGGTCAAACAGGAGATGGCAAGAGTGAATGTCAACACTCTAGGAATCAGTGAAATAAAGTGGGCTGGAATGCGTGAATTTAACTCAGATGACCATTGTATCTATTACTGTGGGCAGGAATCCCTCAGAAGAAATGGAGTAGCCATCATGGTCAATAAAAGAGTCCAAAATGCAGTACCTGGATGCAACCTCAAAAATGACAGAATGATCTCTGTTCATTTCCAAGGCAAACCATTCAATATCACAGTAATCCAAGTCTATGCCCCAACCAGTAATGCTGAAGAAGCTGAAGTTGAACGGTTCTATGAAGACCTAAAAGACCTTTGAGAACTAACACCCAAAAAAGATGTCCTTTTCATTATAGGGGACTGGAATGCAAAAGTAGGAAGTCAAGAAACACCTGGGGTAACAGGCAAATTTGGCCTTGGGATACAGAATGAAGCAGGGCAAAGGCTAATGGAGTTTTGCCAAGAGAACACACTGGTCATAGCAAACACCCTCTTCCAACAACACAAGAGAAGACTCTACACATGGACAGCAACAGATGGTCAACACCGAAATCAGATTGAATATATTCTTTGCAGCCAAAGATGGAGAAGCTCTATACAGTCAACAAAAACAAGACCAGGAGCTGACTGTGGCTCAGATCATGAACTCCTTATTGCCAAATTCAGACTTAAAATGCATAAAGTAGGGAAAACCACTAGACCATTCAGGTATGACCTAAATCAAATCCCTTATGATTATACAGTGGAAGGGAGAAATAGATTTAACGGGCTAGATCTGATAGACATAGTGCCTGATGAACTATGGACGGAAGTTTGTGACATTGTACAAGAGACAGGGATCAAGACCATCCCCATGGAAAAGAAATGCAAAAAAGCAAAATGGCTGTCTGAGGAGGCCTTACAAATAGCTGTGAAAAGAAGAGAAGCGAAAAGCAAAGGAGAAAAGGAAAGATATAAGCATCTGAATGCAGAGTTTCAAAGAATAGCAAGGAGAGATAAGAAAGCCTTCCTCAGCAATCAATGCAAAGAAATAGAGGAAAACAACAGAATGGGAAAGACTAGATATCTCTTCAAGAAAATTATACGTACCAAGGGAACATTTCATGCAAAGATGGGCTCAATAAAGGACAGAAATGGTATGGACCTAACAGAAGCAGAAGATATTAAGAAGAGGTGGCAAGAATACACAGAAGAACTGTCCAAAAAAATCTTCATGACCCAGATAATCATGATGGTGTGATCACTCACCTAGAGCCAGACATCCTGGAATGTGAAGTTAAGTGGGCCTTAGAAAGTATCACTACGAACAAAGCTAGTGGAGGTGATGAAATTCCAGTTGAGCTATTTCAAATCCTGAAAGATGATGCTGTGAAAGTGCTGCACTCAATATGCCAGCAAATTGGGAAAACTCAGCAGTGGCCACAGGACTGGAAAAGGTCAGTTTTCATTCCAATCCCAAAGGAAGGCAATGCCAAAGAATGCTCAAACTACCACACAATTGCACTCATCTCACACGCTAGTAAAGTAATGCTCAAAATTCTCCAAGCCAGGCTTCAGCAATATGTGAACCGTGAACTTCCAGATGTTCAAGCTGGTTTTAGAAAAGGCAGAGGAACCAGAGATCAAATTGCCAACATCCGCTGGATCATGGAAAAAGCAAGAGAGTTCCAGAAAAACATCTGTTTCTGCTGTATTGACTATGCCAAAGCCTTTGACTGTGTGGATCACATTAACTGTGGAAAATTCTGAAAGAGATGGGAATACCAGACCACCTGACCTGCCTCTTGAGAAACCTATATGCAGGTCAGGAAGCAACAGTTAGAACTGGACATGGAAGAGCAGACTGGTTCCAAATAGGAAAAGGAGTACATCAAGGCTGTATATTGTCACCCTGCTTATTTAACTTATATGCAGAGTACATCATGAGAAAGGCTGGGCTGGAAGAAGCACAAGCTGGAATCAAGATTGCCAGGAGAAATATCAATACCTCAGATATGCAGATGACACCACCCTTATGGCAGAAAGTGAAGAGGAACTAAAAAGCCTCTTGATGAAAGTAAAAGAGGAGAGTGAAAAAGTTGGCTTAAAGCTCAACATTCAGAAAACGAAGATCATAGCATCTGGTCCCATCACTTCATGGGAAATAGATGGGGAAACAGTGGAAACAGTGTCAGACTTTCTTTCTTTGGGCTCCAAAATCACTGCAGATGGTGACTGCAGCCACGAAATTAAAAGACGCTTACTCCTTGGAAGGAAAGTTATGGCCAACCTAGATGGCATATTAAAAAGCAGAGACATTACTTTGCCAACAAAGGTCCGTCTAGTCAAGGCTATGGTTTTTCCAGTGGTCATGTATGGATGTGAGAGTTGGACTGTGAAGAAAGCTGAGTGCCAAAGAATTGATGCCTTTGAACTGTGGTGTTGGAGAAGACTCTTGAGAGTCCCTTGGACTGCAAGGAGATCCAACCAGTCCATTCTAAAGGAGATCGGTCCTGGGTGTTCTTTGGAAGGACTGATGCTGAAGCTGAAACTCCAATACTTTTGGCCACCTCATGCGAAGAGTTGACTCATTGGAAAAGACTCTGGTGGTGGAAGGGATTGGGGGCAGGAGGAGAAGGGGACGACAGAGGATGAGATGGCTGGATGGCATCATCGACTCGATGGACATGAGTTTGGGTGAACTACAGGAGTTGGTGATGGACAGGGAGGCCTGGCGTGCTGCAGTTCATGGGGTTGCAAAGAATCGGACACAACTGAGCAACTGAACTGAAGAAAGGAGATCAGTTCAGAGACAAAGAAGAGGATGTGTGGAGGTTCAAGAAGAGAGGATGATGGATGAATGATGGACATATTACACAGCTGCTGGGCAGTACTAATGACCCCTTTCAGTTAATGTTCAGGAACTGAAAGTGAGGGCATTATCATGGTATATATTTTTCTCTAGAAATGTTAAATTGCAAGGGATCCTGCATAGATAGAGTGTTGGATTTAGTTATTGATGGAATTGAGGGTATAAGTTAAGGAGTAATTTTGATGAAGAGCCACACAATTAAGCTGGTAGGAGGGAATTAAAGCTGTGACGAGGTGAAGGCAGTGAGAAGGTGGTGGGATCAACGGATTGTAGGTTCCTTGGCATTGCTTGAATTGGAGTAATAATAATAAAGTGAGCAAGATGGTAAGACAAGTAGTAGTTGGGGATGCAAATAGGATTAGGAAAGGAATGCAATTGTTGGCAATTGGAAGGTTAGACTAAGACCTCAGGGGTGGTCATGTCAAAGTAAGGGCAAGATAAGCTCAGATATTTACTTCTGCAGAAGCTTTCCCTGAGTTCACCTTTCCTTTCCTCTTGCCTTTGAAGTCTCATCATACTTCATGTGCAATTGTTTGTGACTCAACTTTACTTTGCATTGTTATTCAATAGGTACATTTTTGAGTATAAGTTCCTTGAAGTTTGGGAATGTGTCAGTTATCTTCATATCCCTTAGCACCTAATGATTCCCTGACTGCACAACTACATGCAATAAAAGCATAATATATATATTTGTTAAATGAACAGACATATAAGTAAATAACAACAGTAGTAGTTAACACTGTCTCTCTGTGCCAAGCATTATCCTACGTGCTTTGCATAATGTTACTAAGCTTTAACACCCTCCTGCAAATACATGATGCTTATAATACGTGTACAGTAACTGTGAGAAGAGAATGATTTAACTGACTCACATGTTAAGACTGTAGTCAGGGGATGTGCATCAGCACATGTGACAGGCAAGGGGCTTCTGGCTGAAGAAGGTCAGGGATTATTTTATAGAGTAGGGTAGGAAAATGAAATTAAAAGACACTTGCTCTTGGGAGAAAAGCAATGGCAAACTTAGAGTGTATTAAAAAGCAGAGACATTACTTTGCCTACAAAGATCCCTATAGTCAAAGCTATGGTTTTTCCAGTAGTCATGTTCCGATGTGAGAGCTGGACAATAAAAAAGGCTGAGCACTGAAGAAATGATGCTTTGGAACTGTGGTGCTGGAGAAGACTCTTGAGAGTCCCTTGGACTGCAAGGAGATCAAACCAGTCCATCCTACAGGAAATCAACCCTGAATATTCATTGGAAGGTTTGATGCTGAAGCTGAATCTCCAATACTTTGGCCACATGATGTGAAGAGCCGACTCATTGGAAAAGACCCTGATGCTGGGAAAGATTGAAGGCAAGAGGAGAAGGGGTGACAGAGGATGAGATGGTTGGATGGCCTCACCAAGTCAATGGATATTAGTTTGAGCTGGAGACAGTGAAGGACAAGGAAGCCTAGGCGTGCTGCAGTCCATGGGGTGGCAAAGATTCAGACACGACTGAGTGACTGAACAAGGTACCAGCAAACTTTTTCTATAAATTGCTAGAGAGTAAATATATTTTTAGTGGCCATATGGTCTCTGTAGCAACTAGTCAACTCTGCCATTGTAGAATGAAATCAGCCACAGACAATCCATAAAGAAACAAGGGTGGCTCAGTTCAGTTCAGTCGCTCAGTCATGTCCAACTCTTTGTGACCCCAAGAACTGCAGCACAGCAGGCCTCCCTGTCCATCACCAACTCCCGGAGTTCACCCAAAGTTATGTCCATCGAGTCGATGATGCCATCCAGCCATCTCATCCTCTGTCGTCCCCTTCTCCTCCTGCCCCCAATCCCTCCCAACACCAGAGTCTTTTCCAATGAGTCAACTCTTCGCATGAGGTGGCCAAAAGTATTGGAGTTTCAGCTTCAGCATCAGTCCTTCCAAAGAACACCCAGGACCGATATCCTTTAGAATGGACTGGTTGGATCTCCTTGCAGTCCAAGGGACTCTCAAGAGTCTTCTCCAACACCACAGTTCAAAAGCATCAATTCTTCAGCGCTCAGCTTTCTTCACAGTCCAATTCTCACATCCACACATGACCACTGGAAAAACCATAGCCTTGACTAGATGGACCTTTGTTGGCAAAGTAATGTCTCTGCATTTCAATATGCTATCTAGGTTGGTCATAACTTTCCTTCCAAGGAGTAAGCATCTTTTAATTTCATGGCTGCAATTACCATCTGCAGTGATTTTGGAGCCCAAAGAAAGAAAGTCTGACACTGTTTCCACTGTTTCCCCATCTATTTCCCATGAAGTGATGGGACCAGATGCTATGATCTTCGTTTTCTGAATGTTGAGCTTTAAGCCAACTTTTTCACTCTCCTCTTTTACTTTCATCAAGAGGCTTTTTAGTTCCTCTTCACTTTCTGCCATAAGGGTGGTGTCATCTGCATATCTGAGGTATTGATATTTCTCCTGGCAATCTTGATTCCAGCTTGTGCTTCTTCCAGCCCAGCCTTTCTCATGATGTACTCTGCATATAAGTTAAATAAGCAGGGTGACAATATACAGCCTTGACGTACTCCTTTTCCTATTTGGAACCAGTCTGCTCTTCCATGTCCAGTTCTAACTGTTGCTTCCTGACCTGCATATAGGTTTCTCAAAAGGCAGGTCAGGTGTTCTGGTATTCCCATCTCTTTCAGAATTTTCCAGAGTTTACTGTGATCCACACAGTCAAAGGCTAAAACTTTATTTACAAATACTGAAATTTGAATATCATATAGCTATCACGCGTCACAATATATCCTTCTTTGGATATTTTTCAACCATTTAAAAGTGTAAAGAAAAATGGAACTGGAGGAATCAACCTACCTGACTTCAGGCTCTACTACAAAGCCACAGTTATCAAGACAGTATGGTACTGGCACAAAGACAGAAATATAGACCAATGGAACAAAATAGAAAGCCCAGAGATAAATCCACGCACATATGGACACCTTATCTTTGACAAAGGAGGCAAGAATATACAATGGATTAAAGACAATCTCTTTAACAAGTGGTGCTGGGAAATCTGGTCAACCACTTGTAAAAGAATGAAACTAGAACACTTTGTAATACCATATACAAAAATAAACTCAAAATGGATTAAAGATCTCAACGTAAGACTAGAAACTATAAAACTCCTAGAGGAGAACATAGGCAAAACACTCTCTGACATACATTACAGCAGGATCCTCTATGACCCACCTCCCAGAATATTGGAAATAAAAGCAAAAATAAACAAATGGGACCTAATTAACCTTAAAAGCTTCTGCACATCAAAGGAAACTATTAGCAAGGTGAAAAGACAGCCTTCAGAATGGGAGAAAATAATAGCAAATGAAGCAACCGACAAACAACTAATCTCAAAAATATATAAGCAACTCCTACAGCTCAACTCCAGAAAAATAAATGACCCAATCAAAAAATGGGCCAAAGATCTAAATAGACATTTCTCCAAAGAAGACATACAGATGGCTAACAAACACATGAAAAGATGCTCAACATCACTCATTATCAGAGAAATGCAAATCAAAACCACTATGAGATACCATTTCACGCCAGTCAGAATGGCTGCGATCCAAAAGTCTACAAATAATAAATGCTGGAGAGGGTGTGGAGAAAAGGGAACCCTCTTACACTGTTGGTGGGAATGCAAACTAGTACAGCCACTATGGAGAACAGTGTGGAGATTCCTTAAAAAACTGGAAATAGAACTGCCTTATGATCCAGCAATCCCACTGCTGGGCATACACACTGAGGAAACCAGAAGGGAAAGAGACATGTGTACCCCAATGTTCATCGCAGCACTGTTTATAATAGCCAGGACATGGAAGCAACCTAGATGTCCATCAGCAGATGAATGGATAAGAAAGCTGTGGTACATATACACAATGGAGTATTACTCAGCCATTAAAAAGAATACATTTGAATCAGTTCTAATGAGGTGGATGAAACTGGAGCCTATTATACAGAGTGAAGTAAGCCAGAAGGAAAAACACCAATACAGTATAGTAACGCATATATATGGAATTTAGAAAGATGGTAATGATAACCCTGTATACGAGACAGCAAAAGAGACACTGATGTATAGAACAGGCTTATGGACTCTGTGGGAGAGGAAGAGGGTGGGAAGATTTGGGAGAATGGCATTGAAACATGTGAAATGTCATGTATGAAACGAGATGCCAGTCCAGGTTCAATGCACGATGCTGGATGCTTGGGGCTGGTGCACTGGGACGACCCAGAGGGATGGTATGGGGAGGGAGGAGGGAGGAGGGTTCAGGATGGGGAACACATGTATACCTGTGGTGGATTCATTTTGATATTTGGCAAAACTAATACAATTATGTAAGGTTTAAAAATAAAATAAAATTAATTAAAAAAGAAAATAAAAGGAAAAAAAAAAAATTTCTGATTTTACCCAAAAAAAAAAAAAAAAAAAAAAGTGTAAATGGTCCCAGGTAGTAGAAAAACTAGTGACAGATCTTTGACCTAAAGCCTATATTATACAGTTTGCTGACTTCTGGGACAGAGAAAAGTCCTCATGGTTTTGGCTTAGGCAGCACTCTTCACTGTTGATAGAAACTCAGGTTGGTCATTGTTCTTGTTCTCATGCCTCTTGCCCTAGGGTTTTTGATATAATCTGATAACCATCTGAAAAGTACTTCCTGAAAACTCCTTATTAGCTCGTCAAAATTCACAGGGTTGGTAGATGCCAAAAAGAGAGAAAAGGTAACAAATAAAGAAGGCAAGTTCGGGAAACTGAAGCCTCTATCACATCTATGTTACTTCTTTTACAAAAGCAAAGACTAGAGAAATTAAGTGACTTTTTTAACTAACAGAGCTGGGTGAGAACTGTGGACTTATCTGGTCCTCATTCCCTTGGCCACCCTACAATACAATGCTAAGTCATGCTAAGTATTAATTAATGCATTGTTCTGAATGTGCTCATAACACTTCATCTGCCATGCACACAGAATGTTCTGTATGTATTTATTATTTTAATAAATTAAGTCACATTTAAATACTGGCATGGTGAGAGAGTAAGTGTTTAGTGCCATCTTAATCAGTGGGGTAACAGGGTTTTATGCAAGGCAAGGGTACTCTACTAACCAGCTATTAAAAAGCAAAAAGCACTCTTTCTGAACTAGTACAAATTCCATTTGAGTAAATTAGCCCATGATCTGCCATAGCTAAATCTCCAAAAGCTGTGACAGTAGAGAGAAGGAAAAAAAAAACCAAAAAACCAAGTCTCCAATGGGTAAAAATTTCCAGGTGAAATACATTAAATGACCACGGCCCTGCACTTTCGTTTCCTCTCCATAGCCCAAATTTCATAAAATACAGGGCAATTTCTACAGCTAAGATTGGAGGCTAATGGGCACAAAAAGGCCTATTTTCCAAACACACGCATATGTTCCCTCTTTTCTACTTGATCCACTTGACTCACCTTTGATGAAGTACCTGCTCTTTCCTGTATCCCTCTGTTTATATCAGGACATAATGAAATGGAATGATGTTTGAAGAACGGGGTTATTTTAGACACTGTTGGAAGACATTATGATCCTTTGGCTGCATGAGGACGAATCTCTAGCTAAAGAAGGGAACGGTGCATCTGGCAAAGAATGAACACCAATCAGACCTATTTTAGCTTTACAGGTTGACTTTCCTTTACATTAAATCAGAATGTTTTTGGCGTTGTGTTTTAAGACCAAGTAGAAAGATATAAAGAAATCCAGAAGAGTCACAGTTTTTCAACTGAAAGTTTCAAATATTAGGAGAATCGCTTTTACCCCTAAAAAGATTGATACATTATGAAAGTTTATTTTTTAAAAAATCTTAATTCTCTTTCATTCTATTCAGTGGTGGCTCTCCCTGGTTATTATAGTATCAACAGGGTATTAACTACCAATGATGGTTAAGTAATAAACCATGCTGGAAAAAAGAAGAAAATTAATTACATTCCTTTTGCTTCTTCACAACAGGAAATATGCAGTTGCTTATAAGAGCAGTTAAATAAACAGTAATAATAATCAACAATAATAAAACTCTGTTTGTATAAATGCAAGACTTGGTTTTTTCCCCCTCTTCTTTTCCGTGTTGCAAATTTATCACTTCCATCTGCTGAATAAACAGATACATTTCTGGGTTACAATGTTTGTTACACAAAACATTTCATAGGCAAAGAAAAGCAGGGAACAGTTCCTGATAAAGGAATTCATTCTAAACAGCTCCATGCCTGAGTACACACATAGAAATTTCAATGACTTCAGGAAATGCCATATGCAGATATTCAAGGATGTTTTAAAAGGTTTAGTTCCAGAGATGTATTCCTATATCCCTTGCTGAGCAGAAATGCTTTCATTAAAGGCTGCCTTGTCTAGGTTATAGTTTTAATTATAATGGAAAAAAAGACTGACTTTTTTTTACTCTGATATTTTATATATTTTAAAATTCCCCAAACATGAAAAGGTCACCCTAATTATCCCTGATGAGAGAGGACCGGAGGTCTCATTTCTTACTTTTGGTAAAGGCCACCTGGGGTGGGCTTCTGGGGGTTTGGTTAGTGTGAGAAACAATAGATGATTAAACACAGCCACCCATGACTGACAGCTGTTTCCTGACATTTGGGTTGAGTCATGAGGGAAGAAACCCAAAAGGGACAAGGGAGCAGGTTTACACGTGCTCCTCAATTATTCTTCTGAGATTTATATAGCTCCATAAATGAACACCATGCTGTAATAAAAAAAATACGTCAAAATCAATAGAAATTCTGTTTAATTCTTTTACCTCTTGAATTTGAGTGTAGGCCATTTAAAATGTTATTCTTTTTCTTGTCATTATTACTAATTTCTCTGTCTGGAGGGTGGCATTTTTTGTATAATCTTGCTTGCAGATTTACCAGTCTTATAGGATTTGAGTCCAAATGAACAGAAAAATTCTCCCCAATTAACAGTAAAATAAAATGCAATAAAATGAAAACGGAGATGAATTTAACAGCTTGGGAGGAATGTCAAGCCTTTTTCATTCACTAAAAAAGCAGTGATATTTCAGTATTCTTTAAAAATCCAATAAAGTGTGAGACCATAAACTCTTATAACAAATCTCCAAGGTTTTAATTGTTCATCAGTGTATTCAGATTTCTTGAATACCAATTTCCATTAGAAGCTGAAGGCTGGTGGCTGGGAAAGTAGAGAAGAAAGTACATGCTTGAAGTTGAGGTAGAGATGAAATGAACAGGGAGTGATAAGACCTCTGAGTGAATTTACACGAAAAAAGACCAAGTCTAGGGAAACACACTTTTTTCTTTGCATAAAATTTCATGCACACACGCAGATCTCAAAGGATTCCTTTTGAAAACAGATGGAAATGTGTTCTCCACAGCAAATGACAGAGTGCAGCTAACAAAATCGGGTTATCAGTAATTCACCGCTCAGGAAAAACTCCGAAGCTTAGTAAAGAATCAAGCATGACAACAACAATAAGCTATTTTCATCCTGCTTCTACTTTATTGCATCAATTCCATTTGGAGAAATAGGCAGTGCACTATAGGTTTGCTGATCAATACTGGAGAATTTAATGACAATAAATCATCTATTTAAAAGTTAAGAATTAGGCAAAGAAACCTGGAACTACATAAGGATATTAAAACTTCAGGATTATTCCTTGATCATATTTCTTCACAAGAAAAATCAGTACCTTCTGTCAATGTTTAGACGTGTGTGCTTGGGTGTTTATCAGCGTTGAACTAAAGCAAGGATGTATATGCAATGATCCTGAAATGTGAAAGTACTGCTTAAGGGAATGCCCTGTAAATTGCGCTTGTTCTTAGCATAGGATAAGAGGCATGAAGAGCAGCAAACTGCACTATTGGCTTCTGCAATGGAAGTATAGTTTCAACTTTAACTTGTTTTTTTCTATTTAGGGAAAAATAGGTGGAATCTGTGCTCGGTGTGTTTTACAAAGTTGGAAATGTAGATTATGCAGTGATGGAGTATAACAAAGCTGTCCCATATTTTTACTGCAATTGCAGTGAGATTTAAATGATGAAAACACCAATAAAGGGTGCTCTCCATTCTGGAAGCATCCACATTTGTATTGGCTCCTGAAGACTGTCCTTATCTCAGTGCTTCCTGAGAATGCCCTTGTTATAGTCAGGACATGGTCCAGTACGATGGTATTTACCTCAAAGGGAGGGGGCAGGGCAGGAGAATCAGACAGAGGGACTGTCTTCTGCAAGTGGCCATGGTCTGCTGGGCAGAAAAGGGCTACCTTTCAGAAGTTGGGAGAGAGTTTGGATGCACTGGCTCTAGTTCGCTGATCCAGTCAACAAATACTTACTGAGAAACTTATGTAGCAGACACTAGGGCAAGGACTAGGAACACTATGGTAAATAAGCCCTGGTCCCTAGCCTCAGATAGCTTGAGTTAGAGCTAGTTAAGTCGCTCAGTTGTGTCCAACTCTTTGCGACCCCGTGGACTGTAGCCCACCAGGCTCCTCTGCCCATGGGATTCTCCAGGCAAGAATACTGGAGTGGGTTGCCATTCCCTTCTCCAGGGGATCTTCCCGACCCAGGGATCGAACCCAGGTCTCCTGCATTGCAGGCTGAGCCACCAGGGAAGCCCTCAGATAGCTTAGGGAACAGCAAGGAAAGAATTTCTACAAAGAACAGGAAAGGGAAGGCACTTATAATCGACAGTGATACACAGGACCAAAGCAGAAGTCCATGGCCTGGGAGCCAGAGAAGGAGCCACAAAGGCAGCCAAACCAGCCCAGGAGGGCTTCTCAGAGAAACACTATCTACACGAACCCTGAAGAGAGTGAGGTTTTCCAGGACAGGGATGCTTGTGGTTACGTGTGTGGGTTACAGAGAGAGAGTACAGACACAGAGACAGAGAGAGGAAGAGGAAGATGTTGGTAAAAGTATTCCACATAGAGGGAAAAAAATCATGAATATGGGAAGGTGAAAGTCTTTCAGGGTAACTGGAGCATGGAGTGGGAAGTTGAGGTGACTCAGGCCAATGTCAACTTAGGAAGGGCCTTTTTAGGCCAGATTCAGGATTCTTCACTTGTTCCTGAGGACAATAGGCTGCTATATTTCAGGACACAGGCGATCATATAGGCCAACATTTGGCAGCCAATGGAGTTAAAAAAGACTTAAAAGGGACATGGGGAGCTGAGTCTGAAAGGAGACTCTAGGCTACATTATAGAGCCTTTCAACAGATAAAATGAGAATTCTGGCCACAGGCTGAAATTTGGGAGGTAGACTCCCCTCCCATTAAGCAGTGGGGAGGGAACCCAGGACATACTACTGGGAAGGGGATCAGAGCCAGTTATCCAAATCCAGTTAATAAAATGGGACTCAAAATCAGACTTGTCCCAATCACATAGTTGATTATAGCTGAGTCTTCTGAATATTGAATTATGAAATTATTTCCGACATTTTCTGTCTTCCACGTAGCAAAGGGTGTCTCTAAAGTTTATTTCATTACACTGACATTCAAAAAGTTCGAAAGTATGATATTTTTGAAGTCAGAAAAAATATTACTCATCTCTTCCATTTTGGATGAGCCTTCAGAGATTCAATTTCCATTTGTATGCCTTTGAAGATAATCTGACCTGCTTATTCACAATTTACCATTAAACCAAAGTAGGGCACTTTCAGCTATAGACAGAGCCTTTAAGAATCATAAAAACTAGTAAGTAATAAAGTCATAAACCCTCTCATCATCATCAGGCTAACAATGGAATCTGTAAACGTGAGACTATCAGGTCAATGGGTTTGTGGTTACACATTGAAGCCACTCATTCTACTTCTTTAAGGCCATAGTCTAATAAGTTTGGCAAAGTTCTTGTTAGGAACAGATTTTGAGCATTAAAATGAGAGCTCAGATATCATTTAATTGGGAATGCAGAATAAGAAATGTACTCTGGGATATGTCTATTTCCCCAATAACACATCACACCTTTGTCTCGGTGGTCCCTTCCAAATATCTCAGTGTTTCACATATTTTATCTTACCGCATCTTTAGCCAGCTGGGCTTCCCTAGTGGTTCAAATGGTAAAGAACCTTCCTGCAATGTGAGAGACCCATGTTCAATCCCTGGGTCAGGAAGATCCTCTGGAGAAGGGAATGGCAACCCACTCCAGTATTCTTGCCTGCAGAATCCCATGGACAGAGGAGCCTGGTGGGCTATAGTCCATGAGACGACAAAGACTCAGACACGACTGAGTGACAAAGCAGCATCTTTAGTCAGTACAACATATATGGGTGCTAATAAGGGTAACACGGTCCCTTAATTAAAAATACATGATTTAAAATGACTTAGACTTTATGAAGTATGCCAGTGTAGTCTTACAATGTTAGATCTAACTCTTGGAATGATGGTTCTGCATAATACAGTTTTATCATGGAAGTTTTAAAAGCTTGTCCTGAATGTAATAGAATTCCTTTGAAAGGACAGAGATGCTTTTTGGCCAGCTTTTAAAGAGACTGATAAAAATAAACTTTTCTCCCTGGAGCAGCAGCCTTCAGATTCCTTGCCTTCCGTGTCTATTTTCCCATCCCCTGCGGCCACCTGGAACACAGCTCACCGGCTGCACTGATGTTCTGGACGTCAGGGTGGGAGGGGAATCAAATGTGAAGAGAGAGGTAAGCTTTTAACTCAGAAGTCAGTAAAGGGAAAGGGAAGTAGAAGATACTGTGGTTACCCTCTTTTTCCACTTTCTTCAGCCCAGGCATGCTGTGAAGTCCCTGAGGGAACACCGCAATATGTTTTAGCTTTTCACAGTCTGGCAAAGCCTCCAGAAATACACTGAATTGTTTATTTCAGATAGACGCTTTGCTGCATTCAGCCCCCAGAAAACAAGCATGACAATTAGCCTCCTTGCTGAAGACACTGGGAGATGGCAGGAAATTACAAATAGGAAGTGCACCAGAGGGGAAAAACAAGCACCTTCTACAAAAAAAACAAAAAAACAAGGTGCTGATGAAACTTGGCACTTGGATCAACTAAAATCAAGTAAGATTTTTGAATACTTGAAAGGAGTGAATTGAAGTCATAGTTTAAATTTGCTATGGATGGAATGTACATACAGAAATAATTTTTAAGACAGCATTCAGAAACTGTATGAATACATATATCTATTAAATACACATAATAGTTTGAACCCCTTAAGCACTTTATGTGGAGACATTAAGTGAGGAAATATTTTTCTTTCTAAAGTGACTGGCATATTGATGTAAAAAAATTCCCATCTTCTTGTTTATTTTGAAAGCTACCTTTCAAAAATGTAACACGCTGCCACTGGCATCTTTGAACTCACCATTCCATTTTTCAAGCAGTCTCGGAGTTGAATATACATTCCTGCCATATGCCAAGGGTTAGGCCATTAATATGTAAAAGAAGCTGGTATCCAGAGAATTGACTTTATAATTGGAGAACACCAAAATAAACCTAACACTTCTCTAACAATGCTGCACCCCAGCATCCCTGTTCTCTTAGGCTATTAGGCCATGTCCAATTTTCTCGGTCTGTCGGAGGATACAGCTGCCTCCATGTGCCAGGGAAGCTTTAATTATGGGGACTTTTCCTCCCACTGGAAAGCCTCTTCCTGCGGTTTGAAAGTCTGAATTATTCAAGCCCATGTTAATACACTGTACTGAATGCTCTGTTTGGCCCACCGAGGTGCACCTGGAACTGTTCTGTTTCCACAGATTCGATTTCTTTCTTTTCCTCTCCCTCCATCTCCCTCCCTCCTGTTCCTACCTTTTCTCATCCCCTTCGATCCTATTATTAAAGGCAAGAACCAAGGAATGCTGAGCACAGAGAGACGCATGGAATTTGGCACAGCTAATCTCATAGACTATTCATGTGCAATCACAAGAAAAATAATCTCTCAACTAAAAATTCCTCAAGTATAAAGTTTTATTCCCTAAACCTTTTTTTTTTTAATATAAAGTAATACAACTTCTATACTTTGGTAGCCAGAATTTCAGGACTTTTAAATCTATTTCTCCCAAATCCAAGCTTTTAATTTGGTTTTGCTCCTAAAGTAGTATCAACAGGAAAATTATTAATCTTTCCTATTAGAGCTACACAGATGATACAGATAAATCCTGTTTTATACCAAATTCCAGATTTCAGTCTTTGATTAGTTTTTTAGGCTTTGCTTAAGATATCAACTGGAGAAGGAAATGGCAACCCACTCCAGTTCTTGCCTGGAGAATCCCAGGGACAGGGGAGCCTGGTGGGCTGCCGTCTATGGGGTCGCACAGAGTCGGACACGACTGAAGCGACTTAGCAGCAGTAGCAGTAAGATATCAACCCTGCTGCTGCTGCTGCTAAGTTGCTTCAGTGGTGTCCGACTCTGTGCGACCCCAGAGACGGCAGCCCACGAGGCCCTCCCCCAACCCAGTCCCTGGGATTCTCCAGGCAAGAACACTGGAGTAGGTTGCCATTTCCTTCTCCAATGCATGAAAGTGAAAAGTGAAAGTGAAGTCGCTCAGTCGTGTCTGACTCTTAGTGACCCCATGGACTGCAGCCTACCAGGCTCCTCCATCCATGGGATTTTCCAGGCAAGAGTACTTAAGTGGGGTGCCATCGCCTTCTCTGATATCAACCCTAATTTTCCTTTATTCTAATTGCTAGTCTAGTTTTGAGTTGTCACTGTGACTTCTTTAGAACCAAAGTCATCATCAAGATAATATGTGGTATCCTTGGATTAAGGGTTACTATGATTTCTAGACTTGGTTTGACATTCACCACCTGCAAGGTCTCTCAGAAGCTTAGTTTTCTCATCTATAAAGTAGGAATAACCATACAAACACTATCTAGAACCTGCAAAAAATCAAATAAGATTATATTCAGGAAAGTTTTTTCCAAAATTTTAAAGTAATGTGTAAACTAAGATGCCTTTGCTATTATTATTTTTTAATGTCACAAAAGAAGCATCATCTTTGGTTTATACTCCAACACATTCATTTAAATTAAAATGTTTTATAAGTCTTTCTTCTATGTCCAGTTACAAAAAGAAACTACTGAGATCCCAATGCAGACCATGGGGTTCTCCGCCTTTCCTACACGTTGAGTATGTTATTTCAGAGGGAAAGAAAAAGGTAGGGACGAAAAATGTGTTTCCTACAACCCCCTAAAGAGCTGTCCAAGTCCTCTAGTTAATAAACTGGAGAAGTTGTGAAAGTTATTGCCTATATTGAGAAATGCTCTTAAAAACTGTTTCAGGGTATCAAAAAATAATGTATCTCCAAAAAGAACCTCAAATCTTTTTCAGCAGCAGGTAGAATATTTAGGCAAAAAAATACAGACAGAAAGAACTTCTTTAAAATAACACTGCATGTATCTGTGGATTGGAAAACCTGATGAAGGACTCAGCCAAGTCTACCAGCTAGAAACTATTTCTATCTCTGTACAGGTCTAATCATTGGATGGTAACTATATATCTGCCTTGTCATTGACCAAGAATCTGGTCTTAAACATTCAATGTCAAGAAAAACAAAACAAAGGTGATAATCAAGTGACTTTAAAAGTGATAACAAAATGGCTCTGGGTTCATATATCATTATTTAGAAAATAAAATATTCGAGCTACTGTCTAGGAAGAACTTAAAAGTCATTAAAGAATTTTAAAGTTTAATACCAAATCTATATTGGCTTCATTTTTCACATTAACAATGTATTCTTCATTGACAAACCCATTCACAGTGCACAGATCTAAAGGCTTTGTACTACGTTGAACCACTATTTTACAGAGGCCATATTTTTGGTGCTAATTGCGGCGTTGTCACAAGTCATATATTTTTAAAGTGTTTTTTTTTTTTTTTTCCTTTAAATGTGTCCTTTTTTACAGTGAAAAACCAGTTGTGAAATCAGTCACTTTTTAAGAATTGTGCTGTGAATTAGGAAGCCAGCCTGAGACAGAAGATCTAGTCTTAGTCACAACCTAGACCCGGAAAAATCTGTGATAATTTGTACAATGGGTTTCCTAACCACAAGCCAGAAAGCACTGAATCTCTCAGCTCCTAAAAGCCTGGGTCTATGACTATAGGAGCTAGGGGGAAAAAAGGGCTAAAACTCCTTTACTACCATTGTTACAAATCTTTAAAATATTTCCATAATAATTTGTGGGAAGTAAAATTACTACAAGCTAAGAGTTTGTAGCCAGAATGAATGTATTCTGTAGAGCTAAAAAGTATATCCTCAACTTGTCTTTTTGCAATACACACACACATACATACACATATATGTATATATGTCAGTGTATATGAATACCTGTATATACATACACATATACATATATTACTGTATATTCAGATCAGAATAGAACAGTATATTTTAGAGAAAAAGATACTAAATTTGATAAAATTAAATTGGGGGGGGAGAGAAAGAAAATATCCATAAAACTAAAATTCAAATTGTCTGTAGCTCGTTAATATATATACATTATTATATGACTCATTCTCTAAAGTGCAAGAATATTCTATTTGCACACCATTTTCATACATAGTTTTACAAAGTAAGATATATTGTTTAGTAAAGATCTGAATGATACTGAAGTATATCCTATTATATTGATTAATTTGTTTAATAAAATAAAAAGAAGAAAATAGACATGTTTATGCTCTAGTGGGAAAAGTCTTCATTTTCTTCCCAATTAGATATATAATTGTCAGTTTTCATTCTTTCTTTTTATGAACTAACCTTGAATTAACAAGCAGTGACTTACTAAATTCTTTTTCCCTCAAGCATATAATTTTGCTTTTTACATTTTCTTGTGATCCACTTTCGTTTAAAGTAACTTTAGAAACTGAAAAAGTTGTAATGAGTGATAAAAAGTCTGTCTTAATATTTATTATTATAAATAATATTTTGAGATGAAAAGCTACTTACATTTTTGTCTGCTAACCTTATTTCTGTGCAACTGTTAAGATCTTAATAACTCAGTAACATTCCAATTTTAATCCATTAAGAAGAATGAAATAAAAACTAAAATCACATAAAGTAGTATCTGCTTAGAAGACTTAAAGAGGGCTGGAGTTGTGTTTAAAAATTTCTAATATAAATTAGAGTATTCTAATTTCTCTTATTTAATTTAATTATTCTCTTATTTAAAATTATTTAATCTTTATTCATGGCAATTTTAGACAATCTAGAAAATACAATTATAAAGAAGAAATAAAAATTACTTTTAAGCCAAATTATCCAAGGTAAGCATTATTAATATTATTCATTAATAATAACAATATCATTTTAACAATATTGAGTACTTTGTACCCATCTCTCTTCTCTATTATATATAAATAGTTTAGAACAGATAATATAAATAATCTTTAATGTACGAACCCATCATCTCCATTGCAAATGAGGAAATTAAGGCAGAGATATGTTTAGTAATTTGCTCTAGGTCAAAGGTCATATATTTAATAAAGTGAGAAGCTAGGATTTGAAACTGGACCCTCCAAATTACACCAAAGATTGTGATCATAACCACAACTCTACTACCAAAGGCTTTCCTTTGTGTATATAATATAAAAAGGAACTGTAATTTATATTTTTTCTATAATGTTTTTTTCCATGTAATATGCTATGAATCTCTTCTCACACCATTAAATGATTCTCCTACCATAACACTTGAAAAAGAAGCACTTTGACAAGTAAGAAATCTTGTAGTATGGCCGTTTCTAGCATGGTATGATTCAAGAAATCTAAACAAAGAACATTGACTGTTTTCTAACGTGTATTCAAATCAAGCAAAAAACACCCTCTTTAGGCAAACAGAAATTACCATAGCAGAACTGACCAATGATCTGATCAATCCAATATCCTATTTCTGAAAACATCCAATGCTGGCTATTTCAGTAGAAGACATAAAATTCCCCATAAAGTACCTAATTGTGTGATACACTGCAGGAAGATGAAATTTTCCCCTTTGCCCAGTTTCTCATCTTCTCCTACCTAAAAGCTTCAGAGGGAATAATCCTTGAAATTTTATCCTACTGAAACTAGTAACATGTGAAGATGTTATTTTAACACAAACATATACATTCACATATGCACTATTAATGTGAAGAAATGAGTTACTCCTGATATATTAAGAAAGTCAGAAATTACCATAGCTATTTCAATAAATAAATAATACATAGATTACACATAATTAATCTGCTACAATTATAAGAAAATATTGTGAGGTAATGTACACCACCAGTGAAAGCAACAGGTAAAGAGCATTTGATAAAATAATCCTTTCTCTATTAACAATGTATTATAAAATATACCCTTTAAGGGAGGTAACCAAAGGGCAATTATTGAGTGGCAAAATTCATTGCATGTGTTTCTCCATAGTGCAGATCAGAAAATCAATGCAATCATACATTTTATTATGTTTTATATATACTGCTACTACATATATATGTAACATTTGGAATTTAATGTAGTTCTAAAAATGTCACTAAGGATATTAGTCTGGTAGCCAGGCAGACAGGGACATTTTAAAGACAGCTTTAAAAAAAATTCTTCTCTGAAATCTTGCCTTTCTCAAATGAAAGGGGACTTGAGAGGCTGGTATCTTCTATTTCCTGACTCTTGGAACACTTGCTCTTAGATCCCAGAGCTGCCATGCAGAGACAGACAGACAGATATAGGGACTTACAGATATAGAAACATAGATATATGACATAAGAACAAAAGCACTGTGAGTTTGACTAAATAGTTATATTCAGCTGGACAGATTGCTAGAGGTTTCATGGAGGAGAAGGTATTTACACTATGACAAACCTAGACAGCATATTAAAAAGCAGAGTCATTACTTTGCCAACAAAGGTCTGTATAGTCAAAGCTATGGTTTTTCCAGTAGTCGTGTATGAATGTGAAAGTTGGACCATACAGAAGGCTGAGCGCCAAAGAATTGATGCTTTTGAACTGTGGTGTTGGAGAAGACTCTTGAGAGTACCTTGGAGTGCAAGGAGATCCAACCAGTCAATCCTAGAGGAAATCAATCCTGAATATTCATTAGAAGGACTGATGCTGAAGGTCCAATACTTTGGCCACCTGATGTGAAGAGCCAACTCATTAGAAAAGGCCCTGATGTTGGGAAAGACGAAGGCAGGAGATGATAGAGGACAAGATGGTTGGATGGCATCACTGACTTGATGGACATGAGTCTGAGCAAGCTCCGGAAGATGGTGAAGGACAGGGAAGCCTGGCATGCTATAGTCCATAAGGTCACAAAGAGTTGGATATGACGGAGTGACTGAACAACAACTATCCCCACTGTTCCAGAATCTCTTACCTGTGTCTCTTGTAGCCATCCTCCAAAACAACCAGGATGTTAGATGTAATCTGTACTGAAAAATTTAAATAAAATATTTCAGTCCAATGGTGATGGGGACCATTGCCCCATAACCTCGAGGTTTTTCCCTGACCTAGTCAGCTACTAACTGATCATCCCTTCTTCCCACAATAGTACTGATCCTTAGTTCCCTAAGAAAACAGACTGTACTTTATGAATTTTGTATTTCAAATGCCTGGGACAGCTCCTGGAACAGAGAAGACATTCAAAATATCCTTGTTGGAACAGTGCCCAACACAGAGTAGGTCCTCAGTAAATGCTGGCTGGTGGAATATTTAAAGGGTTGAATGAATATATTTAATCATTGACTGAGTTTCTCTTTTTAATGTCATTTTTACATTTCAGTGTGGAATATACATATTTTAAAATCTATTTCATAGAACTACCATAATAAAGCATTGTAGTTTTTACACTAAAAATATACTTCCTAAAGACAATTCAGTCACCAGTTTAAAAAAAATCACACATATTGGATACTGACCAGTACTATTTATAAATTCTCTTTTGGGTAGGAAAAGCAATACTGCAGCTGCTTCCAAATCAGCAAAATGTACAGCCAATAAGTCCAAGAAATATGAAGACATTTTATGTTCTACAAGAACAGAAACTGTAGATATTTTTATTTTTAAATTAAAGACATAAAATGGAAAGACACTGCACCAATTATCTTCCTCCTTATTATTTTTAAGTGCCCCCCCCCCCCAGCCCAAGCCAGTAAGCCAGCCCTTAGGAACTAATTTACCAAACATTCTCCCTTGCTTAGTATATTGTTCCCATTTTAGGTAGGATGCAAAGAAACTACTCCAGAAGGCTGGTTTCCTTATAACTCTGCAGATGGTAAAGTGAACGTGAGAGTCGCTCAGTCATGTCCGACTCTTTGTGACCCCATGGACTATACAGTCCACAGAATTCTCCAGGCCAGAATACTGGAGTGGGTAGCCTTTCCCTTCTCCAGGGGATCCTCCCAACCCAGGGATTGAACCCAGGTCTCCCGCATTGCAGGCAGATTCTTTACCAGCTGAGCAACAAGGGCAGATGGTAAAACCTCAAGTCAATCCTAACCTGTGTTTCAGTGTGTCAGCTGAGGACATTAATACTTGTAATGTTATCTCCTTCTTGGGAAGACTCTGAGAACAATACTTTCTAGAACTCACCAGCTAAATTCCTTTTCAAACATGTTCTGCAAATACAAATTTTATACTTTGTATCATCACCTAAATGATGAACAGAATTGAAGTTAGGAAAAGCAAGCAAGATATACTTTCAATTTTTCAAACTATCTTTATGAACTTTGAAATCAAATGGTTTACATTCAAGTAACCCTCTTGACCGCAGTTCTTAATTAAGCAAAAATGTTCCATGGGTAACACAGTAGTGAGTTCTGTACCTCAAATAGAAAACAAAAGTAATATATATTTTTTTATAACAACAATTATATAAACTGTGAAGAGCCAAAAAGTCTACATCATCAACTTATTACATAAGTTCTCTGTCCTTGATAGTCACTGAAACGCAGCACAATTACAGATGGCATTTTTTTCTGTAAGTTTCATACTTGCGGACTGTTTGAAATGATCAAATAAATATAAAGAGATTATACTCCAATTAAAAAAAACTTTAAAAAATTTTAACTGTCATTACATTTTTAGATTCTAATTAATATGCCAAAGATGACTTCTGAAGGACCTAGTAACACAATATGAATCAGCTTTTAAAAGTGTGCCCTGTTCTAAACTTGATGGCTGTTGTTCTCAATAGCATAGGCAGAAGAAGACAAAGGATCCAACCCATTTTTCATTCTTGGAGTTTCAGAATCATCAGTAGTCAGGTAGATTTAAGGGGAGAATTCAGAGCTTCTTTAAAGATAGCATGGTAAAAAGAGTAACTAGAACACCCGTTCTTAAATTTCTTCCATAAATTATGCCCCTCTGATTGAGATCAAACTAAAATCAGACTCCTGACAGAGCAGATCACACAGAAAGAGGCAATGCCAAAGGGATTTCAGTTTCTTCGAGGTTGTTTAATTCCACAGTCTCCTGTTGCTCACCAGCTTTGTCCTAGGAGAATTCACATTACTACGAACATTTTTTTCAAAGTGATTTGAATACCAGATGGTATATCAGAGTTGATGCTAAATTTTTCTTTTGAAATAGCCTCATTGGGAACACACTTTTATTTCTAAAATTACAACTTAACAATTTGTAATGGTGTCATTTGTATTGGTACTGTCATAATTGCCTAAAAAAGAAAAAAGAGAGATAGTTTTGTTTTGTTTTAACAAAAGTTGTGTGACTCATTTCTTTAATCTTTTTTTTTTTTTTTTAATGAGAAGCCATTAACCCTCATGGAGAAAAACTGGCAAGACTATGTTTAAATAATTATTTAAAAAATTATTCCCACCATCCCTCCTGCTGATTATATTATCAAGCAGCAAGTGAAAAATGACAAAAAGAATTAAGGAATTAGAACCTAAATGCGTCTTATTTTGAAGAGTAAGATACACTCACATCTCTTTCCAGGTGCAACTCTTTCTGTCCACTGTCAAAGGGGCTCTCCTCCTCCACTCACTGTCCAAGGCAAGGCTGGCTGATAACTCTTCTCTCTGGAGATGAAACAAGCCTCAACATAGCTGGGTTCAGCCCCACCTGCCCTGCCACTCAGCACTTCAATATATTGGTTGGGAAATGCATGATTTCAGAGATCTCTTCTTTGGAGCAAGCAGCAGATTGATTCATACAGATACATAACTGTATAATTTTGTGGGAGGGAGTCATGCAACCTCTGAAGAGAGCTTTGCATACTGCCGCTGAGACAGCACATCTAAGGACTTAAAGGGTAATTGCATTAAGCATTTATGCAGCTGCAAGTTAGTGGATGGAATGGAAAGAACAGGGAAGAAAGTCAAGTCAATCATTCAGATATTTATGAGGTCTGGTGTTGGGCCCATTTCCCTATTGGATGGGAGTGCTGGATTTGCAGATAAAGGCAGTGTGTGGATAAGGTGGACACTGATTTCTCTATGGCATTTAATAAGCCTTCCATAATGTCCTAAGGACAGGATGAAGAAAGGTGGGCTGCCTACTAGGGAGATTGATAGAAATGTTTGATAAATGTCTGGTGTCACCAAGAAGGAGATCTGTAATATCAGCCTCAGGCAGCTCAAAGTTCAGCTCTTTTTTATTCAACATTTATTATCAGTGACTTCAATGAAGACACAAAGAGCCTCTTGATCGATTTAGCATAAAGTTCTGAGCTCGGGGTTTGAAACTGCTTTGACATTTGCAAACCCAGGATTTAAATTCTGCAAGCTTCTGTTTCCTCACATGTTAAAAGAGAGTAACAGTCCTGATATCATAGAACTGCCCTGAGAATGAAAAGAGAGAAAAGGTAGCACTAAACGCACACCTGGTGCCTCCAGGTATGTCCTAAAGAACACATCTGCACAGGACACACTCAAGAAGGCTAGCTAATGTGGTTTCCAGCAAGATCAAGATTGAAAAATGACCCTGGCATATTGGACGAGGGTGAATTAACAACATTTAAAAGGGGTTTCCAGGTGGCACTAGTGGTAAAGAACCTGCGTGCCAGTGCAGGAGATGTGGGTTCAATCCCTGAGTTGGGAAGATCCCCTAGAGGAGGGCATGGCAACCCACTCCAGTATTCTTCCCTGGAGAATTCCACTGACAGAGGAGCCTGGCGAGCTATGGTCCATAGGGTTGCAGAGTCGGATGCAACTGAAGTGACCTAGCACACAAAAGGAATAAAGCCGTTGTTTACCAGTTTCATGAAGACCAGCTCATCTTGTTTATTAGTACATCCTCAGCATTGACTACAGAGCTTAGTAGATTCACAAAACATTCACTGAGTGAATGATGTATATGGCCCAACTGAGGTGCAAGGTCATTTTTATAAAGTATCAGGGTTACACACATGAGAAAGCATAGTCCTCGTTCAACTGTTCATGGTCTGGTGAGGAGAGAGACAGGTCCACGAGCAATCGCAGTGTGCTGAGTGCTAAGAGGGACAGCTGGATTGGGGCTCCAAAGGCATCCTGAAGAGGCCCTTAAGTGACTTCTGGGAAAGAACAAGCCACAGGGTAGGTAGAGTGGCACCTCTGAGCCACATGGGAAGCAGCCCAATGAACACATCGTAGAGAGTGGGGGAAGGAGGCTTCAGACAAAAGTCGTCCAGGATTCAGATGTGAGAGAGAGTGCCAAGTGTCTAGGAAGCAGAAGTGAGCTCTCTGGGACTAAGGCTGAGAATTTAAGGTGGAAAATGGCTTTAGCTGAGGTTGGAGAAGTCTCAAGTTGTACAGAGCCTTATACACACAACTAAAGAGTTTGAAAAGTATTTGCTAGACAAAAGGAAACTCCCTGAAGGCAAGAATAATGATTGATTCTCATTTCAGAAAGCTCACCCTCACTAACTGACGGTGTGGATTAGACATAAAGACCAATCAGGAGATAGGCATAGTAAAACAGGCAGGAAATGAGGAGGTACCAAATGAAAACAGTTTATGGGGAAACGGAATTGCAGAAGTTAGAAAAGAGATCCGGATTGGTGACATTTTTGTGAATCATTGGAATATGGGCCATAACACATAACATATAAAACTACTTAGTAATTATGTGTAATATGTAAAAAGATGAAAGATGCTACCTTAGAAAACCACTCCAGCCTTCAAAAGGTGAACTCATGAAGGAGCTGGAGGTGAACCAGGAAGAAAAGAAGGAGAAAGACATTTTAGGCCCATGAAAGAGGAAAGAGTCTTGAGGAATCAATAGGATTAGATGCTGCAGAAAGACCATTATATGCAGGATTTGGTGCTCAGGAGATCATCAATAACATCATAGAGGCAGATTTAAGACCAAAGGAGAAACTAGTCTGTGAAACTTTCTGGAGTGAACTAAAAGTGAGGAAGCAAGAAAAATAAAGGCAGACATCTCTTTCAAGAAACTTGACATTAAATCATGGACAGATTTTAAGCGATGGAGAAGAGCTGGATGGCAGTCTTCAAGAGGAGCAGGCTTTTACTGGGTCTCAATAGCATATCACAGAGAAACAACTGAAGGAGAGGCCGTTGCAGGAAGTTTTGAATCTAAAAATGTGACAAATTTTGCTTGTGTCCAGGAGACAGCATTACGGGAAAGAGAGCTGATACGTGAAAGGCAACACGGAAAAAACTGCAGAATTAGAGTTAGCCAACAATGCAATGCTTTTATTTCACCAGATTACAAACTTCTAGTCTTTAGGCAGAGCCTCATTACATGTTTGACCAGGCTAAAGAGTAGGCATTCTGACTGTCAGTAGAAAGTTGGATTAAATGGTTTTAGAGGTGTCCCTTTGAACTCTTAAAACTAATCTTGCTAAGTGTGAAGACATAAACTTCTTCATCACATCTAATCTATTTAAAGAGATGTACTTTCTTCATCAATACTTTTAGTATTAAGCAGTATTAAGTCACTGATTATGTTTCAGTAATATTGACTGAAATATGTAAAAGGGGCTTTTGAAAATCTTTACAAATATCATTTGTCTGATTCTTCCATTTATCTTTTTTTTCCTCTCAACTTTAACTAATACCTGAAGGTGAGCATGTCTGTGTATTTGAGGATTACAGTTCTCTTACTGGATAGAGAAGCTTAGTCCCACAGATAATTATTTACATTCTAATGGTGAACACAGATAATTATTTACATACTATTTATAAGGTGCTAGAGTCTCTTTCTCCAAACCAAGTACCTGGAATCAGAACTAATTACAACCAAGAACAAGATTTTATTCTGAGAGAGTTGTGTACCCAGTCACACTTCATTATCTCATTCCCTCTCTTCTTTTCACACACACATTCACATACTTAAGAGAATAAGTAAATATAAGGGAATAGGTAAAATGTATTAACAGAAGAGCAATGGAGAAATGGATATGCCTTTTCCAATGCCCCTTAATTAAATCTGATAATGTTTTTATTATTCAATAAAATTTTATCTATAAAGTAATAATAAATGAGTTCTTGAGTGAAAGTGAACCTATGGCAAGCACAATGTCAGGCTCAGAATTAATCCTCAAAAACTTAAGTTCCCTTCTCCAATAAGAGGGTAAGTACTGGATTTAAGACAAAAGGAATTTTGCCAAATGTGGAGAACAACTGCATTGGCTATTATCATTTTAAATATTGCTACATTTGCAGACATATTGGGTAGGTAGAACATATCCTAAAGTACAAACACACATTCAAGGCCATATATAGGAAGCTGATATATCTAGCTATTGCTGCATCAGACATCAAACTGTTATAGAATAAGGTCATCTTTAGCCTGTAGCCACTTAAATCCGAGTATCTGAGATGACCATGTTGAGAACAGTAGTGGAAGAGCATGGAAAATATACAGAAGGAAAGAAACTATTTAGAACTCATGTATGAGCAACTACTTCCTATTCTTAAGGACAGTGCCCCTTGAAAGTGAAGTGAAAGTGAAGTCACTCAGTCGTGTCTGACTCTTTGCAACCCCATGGACTGTAGCCCACCAGGTTCCTCCATCCAGGCAAGAGTACTGGAGTGGGTTGCCATTTCCTTCTCCAGAGGATCTTCCTGACCCAGGGATGGAACCTGGGTCTCCTGCACTGCAGGCAGACACTTTACTGCCTGAGCCACCAGGGAAACCCTATAAACTAGGGCTACTGTGACAAAGCTGAAATGATTGCTCAGGGGCTGCCAGACCATACCCAGTGACTTCTTCAGTTTGCACAATCTTCAGACCTGCGCCAAGTGGCAAATAAGATAGTCTAAAGTGGGAGGGAGTTTAATGATTTGAACAGTCCCATGTGCGTGTCTCACAAGTTTCTATTACAATTCAAAGTTGCTTCTATTGTGAATCTATGCTGCAAGTAACTAACCATTCAGAATGTACCCTAAAATCAGCAGCACCAGTGAGCCAGTCACATATTTTTCATATGGCTGCCACTCTGCTCAGTCTATAAAATACACTCACAACATTTAAATTTCTTTTATATAATTTTTTGAGAGCAAAACTAAAAGTAGTTCACCTAACTTTTATCTACTCTGTTACATTAACATTTTTACTCCGCAGAAGCCTGTTATGTTTCACTCAACTGTTGGTAAATATGTTGTGCAGTCACTCAGTGGCGTCTGACTCTTTGTGACCCTATGGACTGCAGCATGCCAGGCTTCCCCAACCTTCACTATCTCCCAGAGTTTGCTCAAACTCATGTCCATTGAGTCAATGATTTCATCCAACCATCTTATCCTCTGTCGTCCCCTTCTCCTCCTGCCCTCAGTCCTTCCCAGCATCAGGGTCTTTTCCAATGAGTTGGCTCTTCACGTCTGGTGGCTGAAGTACTGGAGCTTCAGCTTCAGCATCACTCCTTCCAGCATTGGAGGACTGATTTCCTTTAGGAGTGACTGGTTTGATCTCCTTGCTGTCCAAGGGACTCTCAAGAGTCTTCAGCACTGCAGTTCAAAAGTAAATACGGGTCCATGTCAAATATACCTCATTCCACTAAGTAATAACATTTATAGAATGACACCTCATGGAGGAAGTCAGACATCCTGCAACAGATTCAATGAGAATTTTACAGTATTTTTATATTTGTCTTTATCCTAAAGAAAAAAAAAAAACAACTTAATATGCCTATATGTTTAAATGTATACCCATGTACATATATTGCTATTAAATTCAAAACTGAAATGTATTCATATATTTCTAATCAACACAATGATGAGTGTAATCCATAGAAAGAAATATAAATACATTCATGTCAAATGAATAACAAGGAACTTCTAAAATTCACAAGGGCTTCTTTGGTGGCTCAGACGGTAAAGAATCTACCTGCAACGCAGGAGACCCAGGTTTGATCCCTAGGTCAAGAAGAACCCCTGGAGGAGGAAATGGCAACCCACTCCAGTATTCTTGCCTGGAGAATTCCATAGGCAGAGGAGCCTGGCAGGCTATAGTCCATGGGGTCGGAATAGGACATGACTGAGCAACTTTCACTTCACTTCATTTCTAAAATTTACATATATATTACTAAAGATTTTTTTTTTCACTGTAACAGTTTATCACAATGAGAGTCCACTTGCATGCTGCTCATAACAATATGTAGGGAGAAGATACAAATATATATTGAATACAATCACCTCTGTTGAATTGAAGTGCAGAGACAACAGCAAGAACCTGTGATCTATAGGCATTAGCAGGTGGAAAGAACCAAAAAGATACTCAAGAGGATAAGGCAGTGCAAATAAACTTTCTCTGTTACAAGTAAATGCAGGCTGAAGCATGAAATTTTATAATCTAAATTTTAGAACTAAAAGGGATTGTATAGATCATTCCTATGGCAAGGGTGGAAACTTCCATATTGTCGCAGCACCAGGACGTCCCCACTCCACACTCTCCCAAATATGGCAAATCTTTGGTTTCCTAATATCTTCACTTGGAGCTTGGTTCCTTGATTTGAACTCAATTTCAAGAACACTGATACTCTTCCTTAGATCTTATCATCCATCCCCTGGAGGGGCTGGACACATGGCTGAAGCTTTTGCTACTTCATGAGTTTCTCTTTAGAATAGGATTGGTCTTCCATGACCATCAAACAGCCCTGCCATGTGCCATCATCATCAATTAAATATACCTGCCAAATTTAGAGGAATGAAAGGGCAACCAAGGGCTTCGAAGAAGCTTTTAAAGGATAACATAGCATTTTGGATAATTAAACGTTATTTCCAGTGTTAAAACTACAGCATGTATTCATTAGATCTTTGCTGCCTTTGCACATCACTGATGACTCACTACACTTGTTCAAGCTGCAAATCATACTATCTGCTCCTTTTCTTTCCAAAATTTGCAAATATTTGAAGTTACTAAGGAAGGTGTGGAATTATTCTTGCCATAGTGGCAGCCTACAAACTATACTTCAGGTATCTAGGAGGTACGCATTCAGTTTACATGTGATGATCCTTGATGCCCCTAAAGATATATTTTTAGGCTCAATTAGGTCATGACAGAGAAAGAAAACTCACTCAGTTCAATCACTACAACCTTCAAAAAGGAGAATCAGGTAAGAATAATCTAGACTTGTTGAAAGTTATAGAAAATTATTATTTCATGATCACTGGAACATAGCACATGTGAAATACTATGAGAAGGTTATGCTTAAGTTTATTAATGATAGAATTTACCAAATTTTATTTCTTCACTATAGCCATACCGAAGCACATAAGAAAAATTAAACCATCAATCACCTACTACTTAAGTAAAACCAATGACAATAATTCAGATATATAGATGTGTGGTTAAAAGAGGCTAAGGCATCTGAAAAACAATGTAGAATAATGAAAATTCCTTATAAAAAATTCTAGGGGGCAAGGATTTGGGGCACAGTATCTATCTTGAAAGAAGAAAAGGCCATTTTCAGGTAAGCTTCAACTACAACACCTGCCAGGAATTATTGAACAAAAGTAATTTTCCACCCATCTCTCTTATCTTTTTCTTTCCCATAGGATTCCTAGAGGGCATTTTTAGTCCTTTAGTCTTTATAACTTAGTGTAATCATCTTATGTCTACATTATTTGAAGTTTAAATATATTATTCACATCCTTTCTCAATTAAGAGTAAAAATGTTACAAGCTGAGTATGAATCAACAACTTTAATGTTATTATTTAGGTCTGCCTATAGTTAAAATGCTCTTAGCTTATTTTATGTAACGCACACTTGTGCAAGCGTCTTTTAATTTCATGGCTGCAGTCACCATCTGCAGTGAGTTTGGAGCCCCAAAAAATAAAGTCTGACACTGTTTCCACTGTTTCCCCATTTATTTCCCATGAAGTGGTGGGACCAGATGCCATGATCTTCACTTTCTGAATGTTGAGCTTTAAGCCAACTTTTTCACTCTCCACTTTCACTTTCATCAAGAGGCTTTTTAGTTCCTCTTCACTTTCTGCCATAAGGGTGCTGTCATCTGCATATCTGAGGTTATTGATATTTCTCCCGGCAATCTTGATTCCAGCTTGTGCTTCTTCCAGCCCAGCGTTTCTCATGACGTACTCTGCATATAAGTTAAATAAACAGGGTGACAATATACAGCCTTGACGTACTCCTTTTCCTATTTGGAACCAGTCTGTTGTTCCATGTCCAGTCCTAACTGTTGCTTCCTGACCTGCATATAGGTTTCTCAAGAGGCAGGTCAGAAAAAAAAAGAAAAGAGGCAGGTTTCCACAGTTTATTGTGATCCACACAGTCAAAGGCTTTGGCATAGTCAATAAAGCAGAAATAGATGTTTTTCTGGAACTCTCTTGCTTTTTCTATGATCCAGCGAATGTTGGCAATTTGATCTCTGGTTCCTCTGCCTTTTCTAAAACCAGCTTGAACATCTGGAAGTTCACGGTTCACGTGTTGCTGAAGCCTGGCTTGGAGAATTTTGAGTATCACTTTACTAGCGTGTGAGATGAGTGCAATTGTGTGGTAGTTTGAGCATTCTTTGGCATTGCCTTTCTTTGGGATTGGAATGAAAACTGACCTTTTCCAGTTGTGGCCACTGCTGAGTTTTCCAAATTTGCTGGCATATTGAGTGCAGCACTTTCACAGCATCATCTTTCAGGATTTGGAATAGCTCAACTGGAATTCCATCACCTCCACTAGCTTTGTTCGTAGTGATGCTTTCTAAGGCCCACTTGACTTCACATTCCAGGATGTCTGGCTCTAGGTGATTGATCACACCATCGTGATTATCTTGGTCATGAAGCTCTTTTTTGTACAGTTCTTCTGTGTATTCTTGCCACCTCTTCTTAATATCTTCTGCTTCTCTTCAGTCCATACCATTTCTGTCCTTTATAGAGCCCATCTTTGCATGAAATGTTCCCTTGGTATCTCTAATTTTCTTGAAGAGATCTCTAGTCTTTCCCATTGTGTTGTTTTCCTCTATTTCTTTGCATTGATTGCTGAAGACGGCTTTCTTATCTCTCCTTGCAGCATATTCAAAAGCAGAGACATTACTTTGTCAACAAAAGTCCGTCTAGTCAAGGCTATGGTTTTTCCAGTGGTCATATATGGATGTGAGAGTTGGACTGTGAAAGATGAGCGCCGAAGAATTGATGCTTTTGAACTGTGGTGTTGGAGAAGACTCTTGAGAGTCCTTTGGACTGCAAGGAGATCTAACCAGTCCATTCTGAAGGAGATCAGTCTTGGGTGTTCTTTGGAAGGACTGATGCTGAAGCTGAAATTCCAGTACTTTGGCCACCTCATGCAAAGAGTTGACTCATTGGAAAAGACTCTGATGCTGGGAGGGATTGGGGGCAGGAGGAGAGGGGACGACAGATGATGAGATGGCTGGATGGCATCACTGACTCAATGGACATGAGTTTGAGTGAACTCCGGGAGTTGGTGATGGACAGGGAGGCCTGGCATGCTGCAATTCATGGGGTCGCAAAGAGTCGGACATGACTGAGCGACTGAACTGAACTGAACTGAAACTAGTGTAGCTATTACTGATGAATTCTTGAGACCAATTTGGCTCCTGGAGATTCAATGTTCTAAATCACTCAAGAAAGTTTAATTTGTTTAAACTGAGATCGACTCAATAAGGCTTTTTAAAATGCTTTACTTTCTCAAATTGGTTTTAAAAAATTGGCAGGTTGAATGGACTTTCTGCATTGAGGAATTACCAGGTTTCACCAATTCTGGCCTCAGTTCAATCAAAGTTTTCAGCTCTAGCTTTTATAAAATTTTTTAACAAAAATGGGTTATGAAGCTTTTACTAAAAGAATTTCAGGATGCCCAAAGATATTTTTAGTGATTCCAACATAAATAAGATGAATAATGTATACTTATCCCCGATACTTGTCTTTTCCCCCACAAAAAAAAAAACCCTACCACATTATATCTTCACTGGTTTTCTATTGATTTAAACAAGAATTCTTAATTGGGATTCTTGTGAACTTTAGGAAATCTCAAAACCTTGAAAATTGCATGAAAAATTTAGCATATTGTGCTTATGTATTTTTCTGGGCAGAGGAATCATGGCTTTCATCTGATTTTAAAAGTTTTCTTTTCTTTCTTTTTTATTTCAACACGTTAAGAACCACTGCTTTGAGAGAGCACAAGAAGTTCTGTCCAGAGAAGAAAGTACTTAGAGAAAACAGTTTCTCTTGTAGGGGACTTTCTCATCTTTGTCCTTATCAGGGCACATCACATGTTACCCAGGAACAAACATCCTAAGGAATCTAGAAAAATATACCAGCTATAAATTTGGATGTACATAGCTGTAGTTTCACCATAACACTGACTGCCTAAGACTATTTTTAAGATACAGATAATAATGCAGGCAATTATTTCTAAAATACCCACAAAAGTAATCTAACAGCTTTAACAATTGATTCTGCATCCATATTTTAAGAATTAGGATGTGGTTCTCCATATCAAGTCTTCAGGAAGGCAAAGATAATAAATTTTATTATAAAAATAAGGATGTCATTGAGGGAGAGTTCATAAAACCACAGGAATGATTGGCTGCAGTAGCAGTGTGATTCTATGTGAACCTTAGAGCAGAGAAGAAATAAATCATTCAGAACTCAGTCATTGATTCCATAAGCACTGTCACTTCCCTGTAACTGATACACATGTCTCTGGGAGAAATAAAAGATGTCAGAAGTATTTCTGAGTGACCTATACTCAACTAGCAATTACTAAAAGGTCAGTAAGCAGAAAGAACCACATCAACTCCTGCTATTTATATGGAAGCAATTAGAAATAGAGCAAAAGAATTAATGACTGCTTATCATATGGTTTCATATAGTAAGACTTCATGATGTTTTCCTAAATGTCTACTTTAAACATAATTTTCTAAAGCATACTAGTCACACACAAACTTAATGCTATAAAAAAATAATCTTTCCATTTGTTTAAAGGGCTACACAGAAATAAAGCACAAAGAGCTGGGGGCTCTCACAAAGCTCTGTGTTTTATATATTAAATGCTGTGAGTCTAGAATTTTTGCATTTATTTTTCATATAAATTCTTAATGCCTCTACACTATACATTTACATAAAATAAAAGCTCCCTCTAGTGGCTAAAAAGCACTCTTAACTTGAGTTTAGATTTGGTTTATATTAACAATTATCAATCTCTTAGGTCTCAGATTCTTTAGTTTATGTAAGTGATATCTATCACTATTTTCCACATTAGAGGTCAAAGCTGAAGTTAAATTTTTAATTCATTTAAAAATAATAAACCTATTACATGTTAACACAAATAATATTTTATAAAGAAAATAAATATACTTTCCAAAAAAATTACAAGAAGGGATTTACTGTTTTACATTTTTACAAATTTCTTTAATGCCTGACTTAAAACTCCTGGATTCTCATAAATGCCTCTGCATTAAATCTGTTCCAATATGTTGTTTTGTTATAACATACATATCAAGTTCCACATAGATGTTTGTTGGAAAAGACTAATTCAGAAGCATTTTCAGATAATCATGCTTGTTTTTCTTTAATACTACACCAACACTTGACAAGTAATATTCTCTTAAAGTTTTGCTGCATTGTAGAATCTGAAACTGAATCAGTGAACTTTTGTACTCTATCACCTCAAAATAGTTCTATATTTCACTTTGAATGGATCTTTTTACCAAGGATAAATTTTAACCCTAGTCACTTGGAAAACGTTAAAATCTTCTGAACTCTACATATCTTCCAAATGTTGACACATTTCACTATCAAAAAATCTACCACTCATCTAACTCAAAAAGTCTGTACCTATTGTGAAGCTCTCAAAATACTAGGGGTGTAGACATGTTTTCTAGTACTTCTATTTTGAAAGCTAGAATTTTATCACTGCCAAAAAAGATTGTTGAGTTGTCCTCCTTGAAAAGACAGCCTACCTTGCTCACTTTTGAGAAAAAGTCTGTGAAATATTCAGGAATGAATAACTGCAGTTTGTCCACCATTCTTTCAAGTAAAAATGTTCCATGAATAATGTGGCTAGTTTACTTAGCAACTCAAACAATCCCCAGGAGCTTTTTCTCAAGACAACCTTTATAGTCTGATATACAGAAGTGCTTAATGCATACTTACCATTTCATCACATGGCCTACTTAAAATATCATATTCAATGGTTGAGATTTCATATAATTAATTAATTTTTACTGCTTTATCAAGTACATTCTTAAGGAAAGCTGCATCTTCCTCACCCTTCCCCTCTCTTCTAAATGTGAGTGTGTGGCAGAGGAGAATATAATCAGTTTGGTAGTGCTGCCGTGATTTGTGCTAAGGTTTCGGAAGTTTTTCTTGATTGTTGCACCATTCATACAATGAAAAGGACAACAAAAAAAAACACTTTCATATTATTATGTGAATAGTTTTGATCTCGCAGATTCCTTGACAGTGATTCAGGGATCACAGGAGTCCATATATTACATCATGAGAACCAGAGTTTCTAAGATACAGTGGACTGTAATGTTGGAAAGGAAAGACCAGCTGGTTGGCTTCTTAAATTAGTAGAAATAAACAGCTTAGAATGTCCAAGTGACCCACTCAAGGCCACACAGTTCCTGTGCAATTTGCATTGCATTCTGTCTCCATGAAAGTACCTTAAATTTTGAGACTCTTTTAGTCTGTACACATTTTTTAAACAATTATGACTATTAAAAATGTTCAAGAAAGTCTTCCTTTTCTCTTTAAGGGTCTAAATTTTCTTTAATATTCTTATTTTGGTTTATTTGGGGACTGTTTAAGACAAAACTTTTCATGAATAGTATTGATATACAGATTATTCAAAAGCAAAGAGTTTATCATGAGATTACAAACCGTATAAATTTCAACCTAGAATACATCTCAGGACCAATTTTGTATTACAACACTACTGAGAGATGTTGGTGCTTTAGTGCCTGATATTGTTTATAATAATTTTTCAACAGAATGTTTCAACAGCTATATTCTAGCTGCAAATTGTTGTCCATCAATATGATAATAGACGTTAGGAAAAAAAGAAGACACATACAGTGTTCCTTTAGTTACAGATGTAGTTGCTATGGGCTTCCCAAGTAGCTTAGTGATAAAGAATCTGCCTGCTCATGCAGGAGCCACAGGGGATACGAGATCAGTCCCTGGGTCAGGAAGGTCCTCTAGAGGAGGAAATGGCAACCCACTCCAGTATTCTTGCCTGGAAAATCCATGGATAGAGGAGCCTGGTGAGCTACAAAGTCAAGTCCATGGGGTCACAGAGAGTCAGAAGACAAGACTGAGTGACTGAGCATGAATGCACATAGTTGCTATAAAAATAGCTACTATTTGAAAAACTATTTGGGTCTAGCGATTAGGATTACTGGGTTTCACCCGGGCGGTCCAGGTCTGACTCCCACTGTGGGAATTCCAACCTTTGGGCTTCTGCAATGACTCAAGTGGTAAAGAATCCACCTGCAATGCGGGAGACACAGGAGACGTGGGTTCAATCAAGTAAATGCAACCCACACCAGCATTCTTGCCTGGAAAATCTCATGGACAGAGGAGTCTGGCGGGCTACAGAGTTGGACACAACTGAGCATGCACACATGCATTTGGGTACCCAAATATAACAAAATGGTATTAAATGCTTTATAATCCAGGAATCCAATGAGTTTAATAGATATCTCAGTTATCAAGAAAATAAAAGCTCTAAATTTAAGGAAAACACATTTGGACATAAGATCACTTCTTTGGTGATTCTTCAATATCTCCTATTCCTCTCAAAACTCTGTTCTGATCACAATAGCGTAGGTGATGGCAGCAGCCAGAGGAGACTTGTGGGGAAACACACATAACTGCATAAGATCAACGTGAGCATCGCCTCACTTTCCTGTCAGGCAAGAGCTCCCAAGTCATTTGTGAACATGTGGACTGGGCTTCTTTTATTGTTGCTAGAGAAGGTTCAAAGTCACATGCTGTCAAACTACAGTTCCCTGACTTTGTGAACAGGGACAGGAAATTCCAGACTTTAATTTTGTTGTTGTTGTTGTTTAGTCACTAAATAGTGTCTGCTTCTTTGTGACTCCATGGACTGCAGCAAGACAGACTGCTCTATCTTCCACCACCTCCCAAGGTTCGCTCAAATTCATGTCCATTGAGTCAGGGATGCTATCTAACTATCTCATCCTCTGCCACTCCGTTTTCCTTTTGATTTCAATTTTTTCCAACATCAGGGTCTTTTCCAATGACTTGGCTCTTCAGATCACGTGGCCAAAGTATTGGAGCTTCAGCAACAGTACTTCCAATAAATAGTCAGGGTTGATTCCTTTAGGAAACTTTGATTCTTAAAGCCTTATTATACTATGGTCCATGAGATTACCTAGGGTAGATCTACAGGGACATCCTCTGAGTCATAACTCATTCTACCAGGGTTGAATAACATAAAAATCTTTCTCTTTCTCTTGTGAGACCAACACAGGATGCTGCATTTGAAATATGTGTACCACAAGTTCCCTTACTTTTTTTTCACATAGTACTCGGCTAAATTACATAGAGATTGCTACGAACTATAATAAAACTCTTTTTATAAATTTCTAAGAATTTCATTATATTAAAATTTAATTTAGAAACTAGGATAAAAATTGGATTCATTGATGCTGGTCTAAAATAAGTTTTTGGAGAATAGTGATAAAAAGTAACTTTGGTAATGAAGCCTGTGTAAAGCAATGCATAACATATGCAATTTCTACTTTGTAAAGGTAAGGGATGGAAAGAATTTGCATTTAAATTTAAAAAGCAGATGAATTGGCATTTACTAGTGAGATGTAATTTGCTTCCTTTTAATAGACAATGAAATATTGATAGCAACATATCCAAGAAAATTTAGAATATATTTTAATTAATACCAATGTGAAGTGAATTCAAATTTAACTTCAAAGATATCCTTATTGACCATTTTCAAATTGGTTTTGAATAAAATGATTGGGGGTTTAGAGTATGACAATATATATAATATTGCTCTAATTACAGTCATTAGTCAATGTGCAATATTAAAACTGATGCAGTCAAATTTTAGTGAGTTGAGTCATATAACAACTGTTTAGAAATGATTGCTTTAGAAAGCAGATAAGAACATATTAATTTGGAAAGGAACGTTTTATACACTGACATTGCTTACTGAGAGGAAATAAGTGAGTATTCTTTATTTCAAGAATAATGTAGAAAAAATTATCATAATAAATGCCTATTAAAATTTTTAAGTTGAAAATTTATATACTAACAAGCATGCTTAAGAGTATATTGAATTAAAAAAAAAAACTCTTTGAAGCAAGAGTCTTTTAAACTTAATATTCTTGTCCTTGTTTAACTCCCATAGCAGGAAATAACCCAGTTTCACACAAATTAGATGGCTCACTGAATATTTGAGTATAAGTATACGAACAAAGCTAGTGGAGGTGATGGAATTCCAGTTGAGCTGTTTCAAATCCTGGAAGATGATGCTGTGAAAGTGCTGCACTCAATATGCCAGCAGATTTGGAAAGCTCAACGGTGGCCACAACCGGAAAAGGTCAGTTTTCATGCCAATCCCAAAGAAAGCAATGCCAAAGAATGCTCAAACTACTGCACAATTGCACTCATCTCACACACTAGTAAAGTAATGCTCAAAATTCTCCAAGCCAGGCTTCAGCAATATGTGAACCATGAACTTTCTGATGTTCAAGCTGGTTTTAGAAAAGGCAGAGGAACCAGAGATCAAATTGCCAACATCCGCTGGATCATGGAAAAAGCAAGAGAGTTCCAGAAAAACATCTATTTCTGCTTTATTGACTATGCCAAAGCCTTGGACTGTGTGGATCACAATCAAATGTGGAAAATTCTGAAAGAGATGGGAATACCAGACCACCTGACCTGCCTCTTGAGAAACCTATATGCAGGTCAGGAAGCAATAGTTAGAACTGGACATGGAACAACAGACTGGTTCCAAATAGGAAAAAGAGTACGTCAAGGCTGTATATTGTCGCCCTGTTTATTTAACTTATATGCAGAGTACATCATGAGAAATGTTGGGTTGGAAGAAGCACAAGCTGGAATCAAGATTCCTGGGAGAAATATCAATAACCTCAGATATACAGATGACAGCACCCTTATGGCAGAAAGTGAAGAGGAACTAAAAAGCCTCTTGATGAAAGTGAAAGAAGAGAATGAAAAAGTTGGCTTAAAGCTCAACATTCAGAAAACTAATATCATGGCATCTGGTCCCATCACTTCATGGGAAATAGATGGGGAAACAGTGGAAACAGTGTCAGACTTTATTTTTGGGGGCTCCAAAATCACTACAGATGGTGACTGCAGCCATGAAATTAAAAGATGCTTACTCCTTGGAAGGAAAGTTATGACCAACCTAGATAGCATATTCAAAAGCAGAGACATTACTTTGCCAACAAAGGTCTGTCTAGTCTAGGCTATGGTTTTTCCAGTGGTCATGTATGGATGTGAGAGTTGGACTGTGAAGAAAGCTGAGTGCCAAAGAATTGATGCTTTAGAACTGTGATGTTGGAGAAGACTCTTGAGAGTCCCTTGGACTGCAAGGAGATCCAATCAGTCCATCCTATAGGAGATCAGTCCTGGGTGTTCATTGGAAGGACTGATGCTGAAGCTGAAACTCCAATGCTTTGGCCACCTCATGCAAAGAGTTGACTCCTTGGAAAAGACCCTGATGCTGGGAGGGATTGGGGGCAGGAGGAGAAGGGGACGACAGAGGATGAGATGGCTTGATGGCATCACTGACTCAATGGATGTGAGTCTGAGTGAACTCCGGGAGTTGGTGATGGACAGGGAGGCCTGGTGTGCTGCGATTCATGGGGTCGCAAAGAGTCGGACACAACTGAGCGACTGAACTGACTGAACTGAAGTGATAGGATGTTACAGCTCTCTCACTCTTGACTGGAGCAGTAGCTCAGTGCAGCATCTCAGAGGTTCCAAACTGCCCCAGCACACAGTCCCATGTGGAGGCAAGACCCAGGGAAAAAGTGAGTGAACAAAAAGGTTGGTGAGGTGAGTCTCCTGCTAGTCCCCTGTATCCCAACAAAACCTTAAACTATATGTAGAGATATTCCTGCTTCCTGGGAACTGGGACACAGCCGTCCTTGATAACTGGGTGTTCTCAGGGTCAAGCACGTTGAAACAAGAAAAGGATGATCTTCCCCTCAGATGAGGAATCATATTAACAAGCATCCAGGAAGCCAAAATGAGAATCAATCCCACAGAGCATATTGGTCTGTAAAGTGTCATACTAACCTGGGATGTGGTTAACATGGAATGCAGAGTCCCACTTTAGAGATTCAGATTTAGGAAAGATAAGGCCATGGAAGGTTTCCCAGGTGGCTCAGTGGTAAAGAATGCACCAGCCAATGCAGGAGATCTAGGTTTGATCCCTGGATCAGAAGATACCCTAGAGAAGGAAATGGAAACCCACTCCAATATTCTTGCCTGGGAAAACCCAGGGACAGAGAAACCTGGTGTGCTACAGGCCATGGGGTTGCAAAAGAGTTGGACACAACTTAGTGACTAAACAATAACAAGGCCAAGGAAGCTGGCTTTGTACCAGTAATCTAGGGGATGCCACTGAAAGTCGTTTCTTTGGGCACACTAAAGAAACCCTTCTACAGAGTATGTATGAGTACCAGAGGACATGAAGTTCCAAAAAGGCTGATATGTTTCAAATAACTGAAACTTGTAATACACTTAAAATACAAATAGAGTTGTCCAAGATACAGATTTAAGTAATAATAAGTGAAACCTTCTTACTATTTGGATGACTTGTCAATAAAACATACCTATACACCCCCTCTAAAATATCACCCAGTGTAATAAATTAAACAGTAATCTCAGGTTGAAAATATTAACCACGGTTTTTGTGTTAAACACTTCTATTTTTTTTTATAAGAGGACTAAAACACTGAAAGACATAATACTACATTTACTTTTGGGCCAAGATTATTTCACATTTTGAGCAGAAAATTATTTGCACTAAATATTACCTGCCAGGGCTCTTTTCCAATTTTTATTTCATAAATATAAAATATATCTAAAGAAAAGGATCTTTATTTATACTTGAACATGCCTTTCAGTAAGTTCTCAAGGGTAACAGGCATAGAACAAGACTTATGAGTCAATAGAAGACATCAGTGAACTTGTTCCCTCTCATATATGACAATTAGACGAGAGCAGTGATAGAATTGTGGGAAAAAATATTAGTCTTAGTGCCTATAGAAGACTTAGATTGCAACGCAAACTAACATTCTTATATCTAAAATATCTTTCAAGTTTTAAATTCACAGGAAGATGGCAACCTCCTCCACGGAACTCAGTACGACATTTTTATAGCTAATAAATGAATAACAAATCTGCCTTTACTATATACCAACAATGAGAGAGAGGCTGCTGCTGTTGCTGCTAAGTCGCTTCAATCGTGTCCGACTCTGTGCGACCCCATAGATGGCAGCCCACCAGGCTCCCCGTCCCTGGGATTCTCCAGCCAAGAACACTGGAGTGGGTTGCCATTTCCTTCTCCAGTGCTTGAAAGTGAAAAGTGAAAGTGAAGTCATTCAGTCATGTCCGACTCCTAGCGTCCCCATGGACTGCAGCCCACCAGGCTCCTCCATCCATGGGATTTTCCAGGCAAGAGTACTGGAGTGGGGTGCCATTGCAGTTGTACCAAAGAAAAAAAAAACTTTGGGACTCTTAGATTTTTTTTTTTCTGAAAGATAAATCAAATAATTAAGCTTATCTGTAGGTTACTTAATGACTCGAGTAAGGAACTCTTCCTAAAATGACAGTTTAGGCTTTCAAATTTGGTTGTATTATAAAAGACAACAACTTTTGATATTCCTTTTATAGAAAAGACCATCATATTTAATCACCAGTTTTTTTTCCTCCTAGACACCCAGGAAAAGTATTTTTTCCCCAGCCTGCTTCCATCTAAGTAGGGCCCTGTACACAATAAACATTTGCTGCATATATGTTTATTTAATGATATGATTATATTCCCCACAGTTTTCAATGGTAGGAATGTTTGATACATTTTCCACGTATTTCCACAAATATAAACTCACTTAAAGCCTTAAAATGCCCTTGAAAGTTTAGCAACTTTCTCGTTCACTTCCAGATTGTAAAGGTTCCAATAGGTTGAATTATTCAGATAAAGCCAAAGTCATCAAGATTAAATGCTCAGGCTTAAGAATAAATACATTAAATAAACAAAGAAACAGAACTCCCAATTCTATTGTTTGAAGCAAACACTACCATTTAGAATATAGTAGAGGCAGATTTCTCACTGCAAGACAAGAATGCAAAATTTTACATACCAGGCTGTTGTTAATCATCGCACTGTTATATGATAAAAATAAAAAACAAAACAATAAAAACATTCATACGTTTATTTTGAGGGAAGTGGTTAACCAAGGTGTATAACTTTCAAATAATAAAATCCTATAAGAATCTAACATTCATTTACTAAGACATAAAGAGACCTATAGTGTATTAAGGAAAACAGTGATTTCTTGACTATGTTTCCATTTTGATCTTTGTGATTATGTATTTGGAAGAACATACATCAATATGTTAAGAGTGATAACTTCTGAGTGGAAGAATTATGATTTATTTAAATTACTCTTTATGATTTTTTATAATTAGCCATTTTTCAGAAATAAACTTTTAAAAACAAAACCATAAATTATTTTTCTATGATCAAAACTAAATAAATGATTATATAAATGGTTTACTAGGTATTTCATTACTTAAGTCATTGTACTTTCAATTTGGCATTCTGCTTTGAAAGTTTATAGTATTTTAATTTTGCAACCTAAGTAATGTTCTCCATTAACATATGATCTGCTACTTTTATATTTACTTTTTTAATGAGATAGAGTTCTACATAGAGTATTCTTGTCTTTTCCTCCCTCTGACTGAATTTGGGCCAAATCAGTATTCAGATTAATACTAAATGTCTAGGAATATTTGGATTTCTTGTTAATATTTTTGCAAACTAACACTATCTAATGGAATCTCTGGCAAAATCTAAAAATAATGAAGTCTCAAATGTTTAAAAGAACACTAATGTAAACTACTTAAAAGTGAGAAACAAATGCTTGTTTGTAGTTTCAACAAATGTGCTGAAACAACTGAGCAGCAAAGTAGAAAAAAAAAATGAACCTTGATCTTTACCTCACATCATACACAAACATATTTAGACTTAGGGCTAAATTTAAAATAGAAAATATTTATAAATTTAAAAGCTAAAATTATGAAACTTCTACAATAAAACATAGAATAAGACCATTGAGGTAGATAAGTATTTTTTAGATTGACACAATAAATATAAAATTAAGAAAATAAAATCAATAAATTGGACTTTATCAAAACTTTATCAAGTTTATCAGAACTTCTGGTCTTCAAAAGATATCATTTAGGAAATAAAAGGGTAAGCCACAGATTGAAAGAATATATTTCTTGTATATGCAACAACAAATTACATGTACATGATGCAAATCACATGTACATGTAGTACATGATGCAAAGAACTGACTCATTGGAAAAGACCCTGATGCTGGGAAAGATTGAAGGCAGAAAAAGAGGATGATAGAGGATGAGATGGTTGGATGGCATCACCAACTTGATGGACATGAGTTTGAGCAAGCTTCAGGAGTTGGAGATGGACAGGGAAGCCTGGCATGCTGCACTCCGTGGGGTTGCAAAGAGTCAGACACGACTGACTGAACTGAACTGAACAACAAATACCTGTATCTAGAAGCAAAAAAAAAAAATCTTAAAACTGAGTAATAAGAAAATCAACACACTTAAAAATGACTAGTTTATCAAAGATATAGCCAATACATACATGAAAAGATGTTCAACATTAATTATCAAGGAAATTAAATTTAAAACCACAGTGAGAGACCACTTGACAGTCATTAGCAGGGCAAACATAAAAAAGACAAAGAACAGGCAATACTAACTCTTGATGGGAATGTGCTAGAACCACTTGAAACTCTCACATGTTTCTGATGGGAGTGCAATCATGCTGGAAAACAAGTTTGGCAGTCTAAAAAAAAGTTAAACATACATAACATCTGATAATTCCAATACTAGGTATTTATTTACACATGAAATATAAAAACGTCCACAAAAAGACTTATAAAAGAATGTTCATACATTTTTACTCATAATAATCCTAAACTGGAAACAACCCAAATGTCCAAAAATAGATGAATGGACAAACAATTGTGATATATTCATACAATGGAAGAGTGTGTGCTTGCTCAGTTGTGTCTGATTCTTTCTGACCCTATGGAATTGTAGCCCATTGGGTACCTCTGTCCATGGGATTCCCCAGGCAAGAATACTGAGGACAATGGAATATTACTCAGCAATTTTTTCAAATATGTAGAGCCAACACAGATTGTACAAAATCATTTATATGAAGTTTTAGAACAGGTACCACTAACTAATCAATAGTGATAGAAATCAAATCAATAGTTTACAAAGTAGAAAGTGACAGGAATTATCTGCAAACGTACATGGAACTTCCTAGGGAGGTGGAAAAGATGCTCAATATCCTCATTGTGGTGGTGATTAAATAGATACATAGATTTGTCAGAGCCCACTAAATATACACTTAAAAACGAATGCATCTTATTGTATGTGAATTATGTATCAATCAAGTAATTTAAAATAGATGCTGGGCTATGGGGATTAGAAATAAGAAAATTTCCTAGATTAGTGGTTCACAACCTTTACCTTGCATCAGAATCCCATGGAAGGCTTTAAAATATTTTGTTACAGGGGTGATGCCCTGGGAATATGCATTTCTAACAAGTTCTCAAATGATGCTGATGTTGCAGGTACAGAGAGAACAGTTGGACAACCACTGCCTTTAGAGGTTGACAGAACTAATTCCTAAGTTTTGACATTAGATAGGTCAATTCAGCAAGCTACCCTTGTTGCAGTAAGATACAGAGCAATTTTGAAAGTTTATGTCCATACATATGCCTTTCAATTTAATGGGAATAACAGTATTTCGAGTAATTTCCTGGAAAAACAAAAAAGTGAGCTTTCTATTTGCTTTCATGGGCCCAAGGAGTCCTTGGAGATTCACAGAAATAGTTGGCAAATCCTCTGAAATTCAATACAAATTTTTGTGTGTATGCTCTTTTTTTTTCCCATAGAGAAAGGGCCAAGTTTTCAGCAAATTTTCAAGTGAATATGATCAAAAGAGATTAAGAAGAATTAAAGTAGTTCTGTGAGTATCCTTTCCATTTTTAATTTTAATATACATGTGTTTTCTTCAAAGATAAACAGAAGATGAATGCTTACAAATTCATTTTTTTTTAATTTGTGTTGAGCACTAAGAAGTTTTACAGTAAGACTTGGCATAGATTTATGTAGGTCACTAACTGTGAAGAGAAATGAATAAGATTTTGAGGTTGAATCTTCTGAGAGTTTAAAGATTTTCTAGAAATGTAATTTTTTTCAAGAAAGGTTAAAATTAAGATAGTATTAATGCTATTATACCCCTAACTTTCCTCACTACTTCTGATTCCAATGTAATTAAAACTACAAATATTAATGTAAAATTAATAACTAACTACACTATGTGGCTTGGGGAACATATGAACAATAGAGCATTTGTGGCTATAAAAGCATTTTTATTTGTGCATATAAATTCTCATGTATAGAATATGTGAGCATGGTTAGCTTTCATATTTTACCATCATGTATAAGCATTTTAATGGAATTGCACACATAATATTAGAATATGGCACATTTCTCTGTTCATTGGCCACTACAACTCCCTTTTACAAATATGAAAGAGGTATATTTTCAATTTTATGCTTTATCTGATATGTATCCTAGATATATTATCTAGGGGGTCATTTTAGTTGCTTAAAGAAGGTACCAGAAGCCTTTTGTTCCATTCAATTATTTTCATAAAATAGAAAACAACTGCAAATAACTGTAGAGCTTAACTATCAACAGATTTACTAAATATATTTAGTATTAGTATTTCATAATAAATGTCAGAGGATTCTACAAATATGTGATCCACTGCTGGTTTTGTGACTTAGAGGTACATAGAAAATAATTTGATTGAAAAACCTTATGACCACTACTAATTCCTTCATGCCTTGTTTTATGAAAAGGCCTTTTTTTTTTTCTGCATGCTTTTCAACAGGTCCTAGACTTAGATATGTCTGTAGTCTAGATAATATATGACACTAAACTCTTTAGGAGATTCAAAAAATAAATTTTTCTCTTAACAAAACTTTTTTTCTCTCCAAATTTTAAATCCTTGTATAAAATCACCTTTCAGAATAATATCCTTTTCTCCCTCTTCTTGTCTGTGCTGTTGCTAACAGCTTTTAATTTGGGAAGTCTATCTCTGAGTTTCTGCGCCTCACTGATTTCAGCTCAATTGTTTCTCTAGCTAGCAGAGCATTTCATTTCTCCTGAAGGTCACCACAGGCTGCCAAGGCTTTGAAAACATACCATCTTTTCATTCATGCTGCAGTCTAACCCGCAGTGCCATTAAGAGAAATGGAAGCAGGCATGTGACTTTTTCTATCAACAGTCACTGAACTTACTATTATATAAAGTGAACCAGGCCATCAGAGAACAAGGGGCTTCCATAACTCCACGTTTTCTCAAGACGACAGAAATTATTTTTTGTATTTTAGTAGTTTGCCTATGTACATATAATTATTGGTATAAATTATACCATAATGTCATCTGCTTTTGGAAGTAACTCTTCCAATCATGTCGCTACCAGTTGCAATAAACCAATGATGCAGGAAGCAGTCCTGTTCTAAGGACACTCATAAAACGAACACACATTGGCCATCTGTTGGAGAAGGGATGGCATTAAATGTAATGTGGGCCTGGAACACATCCAGTATTGTTTATTCTGTCACATATCAGATGAGCACTGAAATCAAACTGATGATTTTTTAATTCCAAGGGGACGAAAAATAGAGAGCAGAGGAGGGAGAAGATTCCAGATACATCCCAAGTATTAAAGTGACGATTCAAAAAGAAAAAAAAAACTAATAAAGGCAGATGATCTCAGAGGAAGAATAATCCACATTATACATGCCAAATACTTATACTATTGGGCCAATGGAAATTCTCCATAAATATTACTTGAGTGTTCTGTAGTTAAGGCTGCTAGAAAAAAATAAAGTTTCTTAGATGAGCCAGTTCATTGAATTATCAGCACAAACTTTTCTTTCTAGGATTTAAAGATAATAAATTTTTTTCTATATTTTAGGTAAGATAAAATGTTTTTAGATTATCTTATATGTTCATGTTTTATATTAGACTATAAGAAAGAAATGATACTGTGATAGAGTTATTGGGGTTTTTTGTTTTTTTAAGTTCTAAGGCAATTAAATTGTTGCATAGCAATTACATTATATTAGCTACTTTGGGAAGTAAAACCCAATTTTCCTTATAAATGCAAATTATTCTAGTGTGTTTAAACGGGAAACTCAGTGAAGTTGGATTCAGAAAGCTGACTTAATATCTGAAATTTTCTAATTATTAGTGAGATGACTTTATGCAAGTAATTTTCCTGATTTTTGGTTTCTTTAAAATGTAAGAATGTCAAATGGGTAATTTATGTCCAAATATCTCTGTAAAAGCTAAGACATCATGAGAATGTAAATAATTTTCCTCTCATTTTTGTAAACTCTATATGTCCATCTTGGGGCCCTTAGGATCTGTCACGTTCTCATGTAGAAGTACCCTCTTCTCCCCCAGGTTAACTTCTCTTCCTGCATTACTCACAAGGGCAACCTCAACACGCTTGAAGTACACAGAAGTATGCAATCTCCCTTAAGAATGAAAGTGCTTTCTGGCTTACTTCACTCTGTATAATAGGCTCCAGTTTCACCTGCCTCATTAGAACTGATTCAAATGTATTCTTTTTAGTGGCTGAGTAATACTCCATTGTGTGAGGGAGAGGGTGGGATGATTTGGGAGAATGGCATTGAAATACGTATAATATCATATATGGAATGAGTCGCCAGTCCAGATTCGATGCACGATACTGGATGCTTGGGGCTGGTGCACTGGGACGACCCAGAGGGATGGTATGAGGAGGGAGGAGGGAGAAGGGTTCAGGATGGGGAACACATGTATACCTGTGGCAGATTCATTTCGATATTTGGCAAAACCAATACAATAGTGTAAAGTTTAAAAATAAAATAAAAAGAATGAAAGTGCTAACAGAAATGCAAAGGAATTCTGTAACAGTCATAAAATCACAATAAGAAAAATATTCTCTCTTTAGGTTTTGGGCATTATCTATGGATATGATATATGACTTGTATATTACCATGTTAATTATTCCAATTTTAATGGGAAAGATGTCGTGCATCCATCTGTTCATTTAACAGATACTCGTTGAGTACCTCTAGTGGTAGACTGGGCATCTACTTAGTTGGAAGCAAAAGTGACATGGTGCCTGTTCTCAGAGAGCTTGTTTAAATTGGGGGATGACACCAACACAGGTAAAATATTCACTAATTGCCCTCAGAGCTATGAAGGAGCTGCAGAGTAATGATGGTGACTATGGGTGGGCTGAAGCATGTGGAAAAGTCATGGGGAGAGTGGCTGACTTTAGATAGAATGGCTAGTGATCTGAGTTCCATATCGTCAAAACATATTAAAACACACACACACCAAAAAGATATTTTCAGGAAATCAGATGTCCTTATTAATGCTACTGTTAATGCACATACTCGAATTAGAATACTTTATTAGATAAAGTGAGTTTTTCTCCACTTGAAAGTCTGAACTATCAGCCCTTACACATATAACTGGCGGGAGTTAAGCCCACTGCCGTGCAAGCAGATGCCATCCAAGCTCCCCTACCCTGACCTGCCAAGGCTCATTAATCTCCACCATTTAACAGCTCACCATTCATGGCTGCCCATCCTGGGGAGTGAACTACATGCCGACCACTTCATGGTTGGCCCATAATACAAGGTGAACAATTAGAAAAACTGCATGGTCCATACTAGTCAAAAGCATACTATATATTTTCCCCCAAATCTCTTAACAATGCTATAACTCAACTTCAATCTCCCCCTCAGTGATCTCTTCCTCATCACTGGATTGGTCAAATTTTTATTTTTCCTCCATCTCTCACCTATTCTCAGGGATCTCTCATACTCCTTAAACAGAATTTAAAGAAATAATTGATAATAAAAAACTAGCCTGGGAAAAATTACAACAGTAAAATATAGGTCATAGATTCAGCCCACTGAGGCTCTGCATACCATTATTTCCTGTTTCTATATTCAAATTCATTCTCTTGAATTGCTTTTCCTGTAGCTTGTATATCACTAACTGAATCCTATTCCATCTCCCTCCTGCAGGTTACACCCTAAGCTTAGAGCATTCAGCATCTTGGCTACAAATAAGAGCTCTGGCGTCAGCAGCCCTGGGTTCAAATGCCCACTTGACCTTTTATTACTTGTGGGACCCCAAGCAAGTAAATGAACCACTTGGGGAAAAAGAAGCACTTACCTCATCAAGTTGTTATGGGGAATTAACTATTATGTAAATCACTCAGCACCATGCTTGGATCCAGAAACTGCTCAATACCTATGAGCTCTTACAAATCCACAATCTTTTCCCAAGAATGGCTAAAACAACACTTTTATCAGCTCCTATCAGCCCAAGGAAAAACAATATTTAGGTATTTCCTATCACCTTGGCAGGCTTTTGTTTTGGTTTGCTATAATTGTTTGCAGAAAAAAAAAAAACCCGAAACCAATAACCATCCATAGTATATATTTTAAATATGCATCTAACTTCATGTTTATGTGGATTCTTTTAAATGTGATACTTGTATGTCTCTGAAGACGTTATATACTCCAAGTTCACAGAGAAACTGAGAACTCAATCTGTTTAATTTTCTTAAACTTAATATATTTCTTTAGGATTATTTAATTTGCATGCACCATTATGCAACACTTGTGATTTAGATCAATTCTTCTCCTTTGGGTTCAAAAACATTACTGCTGGGAGTGATTCCACAGACAAATATAGCTTAAGAGGATGATCTGTACCTTCAAGTTCTCTCTAAATTTGATTCACATGTAGTATAGCCTCTGGTCACCAGCTGTCACTGCTGTTTCAAAGCCTATCCATAGTTATGACCATGTTGATGTTTTGTGAAGGCCACTTCAAAAGACTTAGTTAAAAAACAACATCATTTTCTCATTTTTTATTATATTTTTTTTCTCTTTTGGTACTCTGAATATAAATATAATATGGGAAAGCTTACTGTTATTTTCTGGAGAATGTACATCTTGCTTTTATACTTAAAATTATGTTAAAAAATCATCTCATATTTTAAGTTTTACTTCATTTTTTCTTTGATTAGTATTCCATTTTATAAGTACAACTTAATTTACTTCAGAAGTTCTTGTTGAGGACATTTAGGCTTTTCCCAATCTTTTGCTACTATGAACAATATTGCAATAAACATACTTAGTTCTTTTGTATATGTGTGTAAGTACATCTTAAGTCCCTGATTCTTTTTTTTCCCTCAATGGCTCTACCTTATCCCAATAAAGTTTACAGTCTCTCTCTCTCATCCTTATTCATAATAATAGATACCACATCAAATTCAATCAATTCTTGATTGCATCCAATCTTTTACTAGAGAGGAAGAAATGGTAATGGTAATAATAATAATAACAACTAATAGACCTTGTTCTTAAATACACATAAGGCAGTACCAAGAAAGACATAAAAACTGGTAGTGATGGGATGGTACTTTTTAGGAGACTGCATTGTTCATGGGATTTTATATGCACTATCTTTAATTCTCACAATTATGTTTTATTATACCCATTTTTCAGACAAGGAGATTGAAGTTCAGGTCAAATTTGGAATTTGACAAAAGTTATAAAGTTAAGTACACAGGCCAGGTTATGTACCTGGATTCTCTGATCCTAAAACCCCTATTCTGCTCTCAAATCTAACCTGTTTCTCTAATGCATCACAATAGATGTAGTGCTAACTCAAGGATTCCGGAGGGAATCCTTCTGAATCTACTCAGGGCTGACTACTATCTCACTAGTTCAGGTAGAGTACTGAAATAGCTTTCTATGAAGTTTCCTTTCTTTCTGTTATTTCCCTCAAATTTCTCCTGCTCACCACTCTCTGATAACCTTACTCCAGTACTAATTCAGTTACATCATAAGCTTTCTCTTTCAATCTAGTATTCAACTTCCTCACCATCTGGACCCACTTGCATTTGCCACACTGACATCGCTACTGTTTTGGTCGCAATCTCTGGATGGAGGGACTCTCTAAGAAGGTATATGTGAAATGAGGAAGGAGGCAGGGAGGTGTTGATTGGGTAAAGCTCCCTGCTCCTTAACCTCACCTTAAGCAGGGTAGCTTTATTTTTATCTGCTTTAAGTATGGGCAGTGCAGTGCTAAGTCACTTTAGTCTTGCCCAACTCTTTGTGACCCTGCCAGGCTCCTCTGTCCTTGGGATTCTCCAGGCAAGAATACTGGAGTGGGTTGCCATGCCCTTCCCCAGGGATTCTTCCCAACCCAGGGATCGAACCAATGGGGCAGGGCATATAATATTTTATTTGGGGGGAAAATAAAAAAAAAATCTCATAACATTCTAAAAACAAAAATAAGAAGCCATGAATACTGTAGAAATATCAGGCCCATAGGACAGGAAGGTTTTTGTTTCTTGTTCACTACAATCACGTCAGCACTTAGAATGGTAGAAAACACTAGAAAACAATAATATTTGTTGAAAAAACAAATAGATAAATGGATTTAATTAATCTTGGTTTCACTGATGTTCTAACTGAAACTTCAGTTAGTCAACAGCTTGCTGTAAGTTTCTTCTTTGTTTTCCCACATGTGAAACCCACCACTCCCACCCAGGAGTACTGTGAAGATTAAAAATGTAAAGTATGCAGCACAATAACTGAAACATTCTAATCTTTGGGTTTATCGATCTTTCTATATTGAAAATTATTTGTTGTTTCACAAATCTAACTCCACCTGGAATTTCTTGTTCTCTTGTCCTTTAAAATTGTTCCTCATCAGAGCCACTAATGGCTTTTCCCAGAGTCTTTCTCAATTAACCCAGAATCTATTTATCTGATTGGCATTTGTCTGTTTCCCATGGCAATGGAAGGTGGAGAAAAATAAGGCTAGTCTGGTATTTTTTGGTCACTAAATAATTTAATAACGTGTTGTTGACTTGATAGAACAGTCGTTCAGATTATTAAAATCAGACTTAGAAAAAATAGAAAAGCAACTTTTTTCTTATATTCAGTATGGAATTTACTTCCCCTATGCCATTTAGATTAGTATAATTTTTTTCATTTATACAGTACTTGGTATTAATAGTATACAGAGTTTTCCCTGGTAGCATGTTCAATTCTGGTAGCAGTATTAACTACAAGTGATAGAATTGTGAGCTATTTCAAGATTTCTTTCCCAAAAGTCAGTGGAGGAAAGCACTCTATGCCTGAAAATATTACTGCCCATGCAACTGAAAAATAGAAGTGGTCTTAGAGGAGTAACATAATGTGTCTTTGGGAATGTGTATATATTTCAATTTGTTTTATCTTAACCCCAAAAATGAATAAATCTATGGTAGTCAACTGGCTTCAAAGCAACTTAACCTTAACGTTAAGAGCATGCTAAAAATACTGTCTGCACAACCTTCCCTAATCAAGTTTGAAAGAGACAGATGGGCCTGCTTTTCCCTTGCACTGTGTTTATAGTTACAATCTACATTTGCTCACATAACACATTAAAAAAAATCAGCGACAGACTGACATCAGAGAAAGTGATCCCAAATTCTAAATATATACTCTAAATTCAAAAAGGCAACAGTGCGGTGTGTAAATTCCCTTTTGATAATGACTAAAATCCATTTTAGCAAAAGTAATAAATGTGAAGAAACCTTGTGAAGGACAAGAATTCCGGAGGTCATCTCTGTAGAAGCTGCTAAAACAGCCCTTGAGAAAATTCCTTGCAGCATAATTCCTGCCCTACCATTTATACTTTCCAACTTTGAAGGTTTCTCTGACTAGGAAGATTAGATACACCACCACTTTGAGATACAATGAGCATTCATATGTAATATCATAGACATTATTAAACTTCCCAAACACTTGCTGCTCCTCTCTGGGAGAGAACTATGTTTTCTTGCCTCAGTGATGTCAGACTTGTCCAGAGGAACACAGTTTCATTAATAAAATAGATACAGGTGACTTGAGTCACCTCCAGAGAGAAGTTTTTCCAGCTAGTATGCCTTCCACAGTGATGTCTCTTCTCTGTACCTTAAGATCAGCAATGTTCCCCATAGATGCTGCTACGGGTCTCCTTGGGGCAGAGCCTTCCAAAGTGCAAAGGCCACGTGGTGGGAGGCAGACATGAGTCTTTGAGGTGTGAAACCATTGAGATGGGATCTTTAGCACAACCTAGCCCATTCCTAACACACTTGATAAGAAGTCATACACTAGAATGAAGGGAAACTCTTTTACCTAGAAGGCACAAAATAATAAATCAGGATTGTTATGGCATTAGAGAAAAATAACATATATAAACAATCTGATATATATTTAATGATATGTAAAATTACCAAGGCATTAAGGACTCATGTATGGATGACTATTAAACTTGTGCAGGGAGATAAAGGTAAAATCATTAATCTATTGGTGAATATCAATAGTACAGTTTAACAAATTTTATGCCCAGAAAAACCTACAATGGGTATTATTACTGGTAGCAGGAGTTATGAATTTATGGAATCAGAAAGTTAGGAGTTCACCTCTTCCTAGCTTTTCAGCTTTGAGCAATTTAACTTAAGCTGTAATTCCTCGTCTATAAAAGTTGAATATGGAACCTATCTCATCAGGTTATTATGAAAATAACACAGTGCATGTTAGGGTCTAATACAGTATGTGGCATTTGGGGACCACTCTGTCAATGCAAATCTTATTATTTCTATATATTTAACTTATAGTTTTCCTTCTCAGTGAATAGATAGCTAAAGTATACAAAGTTATCCAAGGGTATAAAGCTATGGTGACTGGAGTGGGTTAGGGAGTACTGGCTCCAGACTTTGGGATCCTAACTTGGGACAAGGTTTTCTGAAGAAAAAGATAGTTTTAACTTTATAAGGTTGTTTTCAAGGGATGCTGAGTCAGAAAGTAAAGGTTAACAAAGATCCTGAGAAGTCTCCAGCAGGAACACTTAAGGTGGGGAGGTCATGCAGAAGATGGAGGCAGAACTGAATTCTTAGTGTCTAGTCTTAACTCCTGAGAGTGTGAGATTCAAGGGGAGGACAAAAGGAAGGAATCCGTATGAGATAAACACAATCTAACAGAAGAGTCACTTTGCGTTGCTATAGCTATTATTGCACATCAAACGTAACTGCTTGAAAATGCTTCCCCATTCTCACTCCCTTTTACACAACAGGGCTGCCATGTCTCATGGGCACCCAAAACACTGGAAAGTTCCTAAGATTCTGCATCATGTGAAGAGAGTTACACCTGTGTTCCCTTCTGAAAACTGATTTCTAACTTGGCCCTGGAGGGTCTAGTAGTTTCTGACATGGGCAGTTTATGGTTTCAGCTCAACACTTTTATTCATCATTTATACGTGGCTTTTGACATCCAATCACTGTACAATGGAACAAAATTCTTGGACCTAAAACATTTTGATGCCACATTAGTTTGATGGCTCTGACTCCAAATTTTAAAAAATGAACACCCTTCCCTCCAAATTATTTAATCATTATGTAGGCTAGAATTTATTCTCTTGAGTTTTTTGCAGATATTTGCCATTATATTCTCTTAAAAATAACAGGGTATTTTCATGTTAAGCTACATCTTTGTGCGCTTTAGGTGTCACTTGTTAGTTACTGACTTGTTTTTATGTCCTTTGCTTTCTCCAACCAGGATGCATGAAGTCTATCAGTAACTTCTTCATACAGTGATGTTCTGAAAGAAGACTTTTAGCCAACAAAGTCAAGCACGTTCAGATGGACCGGGAATGGGACTGCAGATTCCAGCAAACCCCCATTATAGCTTCCTTTCACTTAGAGCAGTCTGTGGAATCACCACTCTTATGCTTTCTAGTGATTCCAATTGCTGATAACATGTCTCACTCAACTTAAGGGACATTATAGCATAAGACAACTTTAGTCATAGGGCTAGTCGGTGAAATACTGTCAAACTGGGAAATGATAGTTATACATGCAGAAGATGTTTATACTGGGTTCCAGGCTAATAATCTGAGAAAGAAACATTTAAACAAAGATTTTTAAAAAACTCTTTGGATTGCCTTACAGTAGGAAATGAACCGTGACTGTTTCAGCCTAATTTCCCACTTTCTGAATAAGCTGACTGCTACGTTTAGCCTTTGCAGATGATTCATGCTTTCCCTGTAGTAGGAATTCCTCTGTATTTAGCGTAGGGCAGAGACCTAAGTGGTTTCTACAGGTCAGCTTGATGGGGTTAGTTATCTAGGCATAATTGATCAAGGGTTAAAATGAGAATGTATTTAAACCACAAAGTGGCCTGGGCTTTACGGCAAAGGCCGCTCCAGTTTAAAAGTGTGTATTACAGACTGCTACTGCTAAGTCACTTCAGTCATGTCCGAATCAGTGGGACCCCATAGACGGAAGCCCACCAGACTCCCCAGTCCCTGGGATTCTCCAGGCAAGAACAGTGGCGTGGGTTGCCATTTCCTTCTCCAATGCATGAAAGTGAAAAGTCAAAGTGAAGTCGCTCAGTCGTGTCCGACCCTCAGCGACCCCATGGACTGCAGCCTACTAGGCTCCTCCATCCATGGGATTTTCCAGGCAAGAGTACTGGAGTGGGGTGCCATTGCCTTCTCCAGTATTACAGACAAATGTTGTTAAAAATTAGGTAACTGGTTCAAAAATATGGTGGGATAGAAACATGATGAAAGTGTTGTTCCTTTGTTAATGTAAGTTGAACTGGGGGATAGTTTCATTAAATGTAGAGAAGGAAGGCAGAGTCTAGACATAGCTCTTGTGTATGTGAAATACACGTATAGATGAACAGAGGTGTCTCAAGGAGTTTTGCTACATCCTAAGATTTAACTTACTATTTTTGACTGCCAAAGTAGTGTTTCTTTGACCTAATGTTAAGGCATGTTTCAAAACAAAAAGAAAAGAAAAAGACAAAACAAACCCACTCAGCTTTTTGCAAGTATATGTGGCCCCTGTAAGCTTTGCTCAAATTATTTTCCATTTAGAGCTTCTAGACTGAGTTCAAGGTTTACTTCCTCCTGGAAGTACTTTCTTACTCCTTTCCCTCCCAGTTCTCCTCTCTGTTTCTCTACTCTTCTTCTTTAGTAATCCATATAACTATGATTTCATTCAACAAGTATTTATTGAGCAGTGACTATATATATGCCAGGTAATATTTTAGCATATGTAGGGTATATTGGTAAACAAAAATTCTAGATTTCACATTCTAGTGGTGGGAGGTGAGAAGTGAAAACCAATGAATCCTTTATTTAATTGTAATGCAAAAGTTTACTTTCTCACCTGACTCTTTGAAGCCAGCTAAGTCGCTCAGTCGTGTCCGACTCTGTGTGACCTTATAGACTGCAGCCCACCAGGCTCCCCCGTCCCTGGGATGCTCCAGGCAAGAACACTGGAGTGGGTTGCCATTTCCTTCTCCAATGCATGAAAGTGAAAAGTGAAAGTGAAGTCGCTCAGTCGTGTCCGACTCTTAGTGACCCCATGGACTGCAGCCTACCAGGCTCCTCCGCCCATGGGAGTTTCCAGGCAAGAGTACTGGAGTGGGGTGCCATTGCCTTCTCCATTTGAAGCCAGAGGACTGTGTTTTGTTCATCTCTGTATACACAGTAGGCCTTCCACAAGTATTTATCTGATGACTGAAAATGGAATTCTGAGCAATGACAATATTGAGTCAAAGACATTCTTAAAAGAGAATATTTGAGCCTTTATTCCTCAGTACTAATTTATGAACTAGCACAGTAATTAGAGCAGTTGCGTGGCAGAGTTTCCAATTTTATAGATCTAATTTTGGAAAGTTTTATAGCTGAAACATTGAGTTGTCAAACATATCCAATTTCAATGATCACAATACTTCTTTTTAGTCAATGTCCTTGAATCCCATAAAATGTTTCCAGTGAAGAATTGTCTATTGTTGGTTGGTTTCTAAAGCACAAAATAAAAATAAAACTCTATTCTTAATAGAATTTAAATACCAATATATTATTGGACTCAGTAGGATTTTAAATTTAGTGAAGCTTTGTACTTTAATATTCAAAATAACTCAAATGGTCTTAACTGAATAACTGCTTAGATATTTATATTTAGTATCCATATGAATGCTGTTTCTTAGAATTTACTTTTTGTAAAATCTCCCTGAAATACAGATAAGCTCCTGAATTTTTTTTCTAAACCCTCTTGTTAGAATGACCAGTGTTTGAGAATGAAGATGGTACACTGCCTAGTTTGGGGTTGTGAACATAGCTGAAGGTCATGTTATACTTGGATAAGTACCAAACTAGTGTGTTGGTCACATCCTTTGTGGAATCTCTATTTGTTTACCTTGCTCTGGCCTGGGAAGGCCCCTTGTTCTTTAGCTTATGTCCACTAGAGGGTGAGTGAGAGAGAGGAAAAAAAACAAAAGAAGTTTAGCAAGTCTGCTGAACAGTTTCATGATGGAAAAATTTTTGAGGATCAATTTAGGATTTCTTTATTCATATTCATCTTGCTTCTTATTGCCATGGATACATAAGTTGATTTTTATGAATACAGCATTTATAAGTGGCAAGTTACAAGATGGCAGTATCTTACTTATACTGAGTCTATTTTTACAACTCGAGAAACAAATGCTGTCCAGATAACTTAAAGCAGCACCCTGAAACCACACTAAGCTTTCTTGGTGAAAACAACTTCCAGACATGCAACATCATAATTTTTGATTCACATTTTTAGACCTCCAGTAAATATTTTTGAGTTGGGTTTTAAGAGTGTGAGAAAATACATTAGGTTCTTGGACTATCATTCTACTGATAATGCCGCAATAAGCTTATCTGTTTATATATCTCGAGTGATACCCTTAAGTACTGAAAATAGCAAATGCCATGTAAGTCAAGGACTGCTAGTTTGAGTGTTCTTTACAGCCCTTCTTAAAGTTAGCAGCAGCTCTCCACTCTGCAGATTGATGATGTTAGGAAGGTGGTATATATTTGCTCAAAATACTGACCACCTATTGTGATTCTGGAATCCCACCAGAGCTGTGTATAGGCTAAAGTACAAAAAAAAAAGGAAAGAAGGAAAAAAGAGAGGAGAGGAGAAGGAGGAGAGAGGGAGGGAGAGAGGGAGAGCAAGAGTATCAATATAACCAGAAATTACTAATTTACATGGGTTCATTGTATTTCCATCTCTGACACCCAAACACCTCCATAACCGGTACCCTGATTGCCCCACAAACACACACAGATGCACAAAAAATGACACACAGTTCCACACTGGGGGCCAATGTTTGGCACTGGACTATTTCTTATTCTTTGTACAATCTGCCTGTTAAAAAAACCACTTTTATAGTTACTGTTTTTCTTTCGTTTTGTAACCATAGACACTCCCACGTAGCACAAGCTCAATTCCAGCCAAATTCTGTGTGTTTTTAAATAAATAAAACAGGTTTTCTAGTTCCATGTTAGCAAAGTCACCTCTCTTACTGCCAGTGCTAATGCTAAACATGTAATAATACTTTATTGTCATGAGCAGGAATCTGCTTTGCTAATTAAATGCAGCTGTCAGTAATTACTACTTGTCAGTGTAATCTATTTTAGGGAGCTCTACTTTAAATGATAAAAGATGGGTCTGATATTGAGAGGGTGGGATAGGCAAGGTGACTGCCTACTTCCTCAAATTAGGAACTCTTTTATAATGAATGAGTAACTTTATTGTGAAGACATCTTAACTAGATTATTCTGTATATTCTGGTGCAAGAGTGAAAAACTTTGTAGTTTTTTTTTTTTTTTTTAAATATCTGAACTCTAAATGTCATCACCTTTGTCCTACCACCAAGTACTCTGACTTTCACAGAGTTAGAAATGCATCATGATGGTAATCTATAAGAAAATCCTCAACAGGGAAGTTACTATAATCTCTACCATCAAATATTGAGCTTCGTATAAATGTACCTGCTAATTCACACTAACTGGATTCAACACAGAGAAAGATCAGTGTGAAAAGGTTGGCAGGGGGAGGTGGGGGTAGTAACAGTTTCTTGTAAGCATTTTTTCACGGATATTCAACCAGGTTTTCTCTGGGGAAATGTTTAGACTTCAAGTTAGGTCTTTGAAATTTTCAAACAACAACAACAAAAAAATGCACGGCGTTCACTTGTAATATTCATTTATCTTAACTGATTCTAAAATGAACCTCAAACTCTTTAAAGCTCCACATCTGCAGGACTAAAAGCAATGTCAGGACAAGGGTAATGGCAGCCTGACTTGCTCCATGGGATAGGTGCTGGGGCCGCCACAGATGCTGGCATTGTGTCCAGGGTCCAAGGGGAGCAGACCTTTGGCCCTCACCTCCCCTTACTCTCTCTCGACATTTAAAATGAATGTGGTGGCAGGGGGGCAGGGAAGCCGGGTCTCAAGGAGTGAAGTGATGGAGTAGTGGCAGGATCAATGGGGAAAAATACGTGCAGCAGGGAGTCTGAGGGAGGCTTGGCACACAAGTGGCTTTACCCCACACAGCCTGAGAGACTTATCACACCCCTCACAGCATCCTGACTGCCTCATCCTTCTTCTCCCACCATCTGTTTTACATCCAGCACTCCAATAGTCTTCATGTAGCTGGATAATTAATTATCTTGTTATAGGTCCCAACAAATTTGGCAACTACTCTTCTGAATACAGCACATTTTTTAAATAGAATTAATAATTTGTCCCAGGTGAAAAAAAAAAAGCTATCCAGATGGGAAAATATTAGTAATAAAAAAGTAGAACTACTTAAATGTATTTTTAAAATATAGTAGGCAAAAGACACTAACTTGTATTCCTTTTCCCAGAACTCTTCTTTTGGGTAAGGGATGCAAGGTCCACTGGAAATGGTATAAGTTCTCCCTTTTCATGAAATAAATGTTAACCTCCTTTACTGAGAAAATGTGAGTTATTCCAGATAGTTCTAAAAAACCAAAATGTTAAAAATTCTGAGTGATCAGCATCTCAGAGAGAACACATTGAATAGCCACTGAGCTCCTTAAAAAGAAGTCAAAGGAAAAAAATAAGACAAATAATGGATAGTTGCAGGGCCTCTGAAAGTTTCTGACTTTTATGGGCTCCTACAACCACAATTTCACTGCATCTTTGATAGCCTGTCATGTGCCAAACTCGTGTTTTCCTAGTGGCTCAGATGGTAAAGAATCCACCTGCAATGCAGGAGAACCAGGTTTGATGCCAGGGTCAGGAAGATCCCTTTGAGAAGGGAATGGTAACTCACTCCAATATTCTTGCCTGGAGAATCCCATGGACAGAGGAGCCTGGCGGGCTATAGTCCATGGAGCAGCAAACAGTTGAACACAACTGAAGCAGCTTAGCACTCGCGCATGCATGTGCCAAACTCAGTCCTTTGAATCAGTTAAGTGATATTCCTGGATGACAGCAGGTGCTCAGTGAATAGCTGCCTGATGCAGGAGTGATGACCTTGAGCTGCTATCAGATGTCGTTTCTTGCTGCTCACTCCAGCTGGTCGAAGCTGGCAAGTGATACTTGGTGGCAAGTGTTTAGACAGCAGGGACTAAGAGGCATACTATCCACCTGTGGTCTGGTGTGGACTGAGGTGGGGAGAACATAGACCTTGTTTCCTCATATGAGCATCCACAGGGCAACACGCAAAGATCTCCCATTCCTTTCTCTGCCCTACACTCTCTCCTACACCAGGGGCCCTTTTGCCAACTGAAGTTATAAAACACACTTGCTTCTCTTCTCGAACAACAAAAAGTGTCCTTCTTCTACTTTAAAGCCAGGCCTACTTTAAATACCAAAAGGGTCCTGGCACAAAGACTATGTATATGTGGATAGCTTTACTATATGTACAGCTACCAGAATGTCTATACCAGCTTTGTGTTGGGTGAGGGATGAAGGTGCAGGGCAGGCACTGGTGGAGGTTGGGAGGAGTATGTGTATACATACATACATACATTAGGGGGCCATTAACAAATAAATAATTCTATAGACTATGGTCTGTACTATACATAATAAAGGATCAGAAAACTATCCCATCCTAGCTCGGAGGGGGTGTGGGGAGTTGCAAAGGAGAGGAATAAGAAAACAAGAGAAGTGGTAAGGAAGATAAGAAGTTAGACAAGCAGAGAACCCTCTTGGCACAGGGGCTGGTATGTGCAAAGTCATGGACTTGTGAGCTATTCTTTGCTTCAGTTCAGTTCAGTTCAGTCGCTCAGTTGTGTCCAACTCTTTGTGACCCCATGGACTGCAGCACATCAGGCCTCCCTGTCCATCACCAACTCCTGGAGTTTACTCAAACTCACATCCATCGAGTCAGTGATGCTATCCAGCCATCTCATCCTCTGTCGTCCCCTTCTCCTCCTGCTCCCAATCCCTCCCAGCATCAGAGTCTTTTCCAATGAGTCAACTCTTCGCACGAGGTGGCCAAAGTACTGGAGTTTCAGCTTCAGCATCAGTCCTTCCAATGAATATTCAGGACCAACTTCCTTTAGGATGGACTGGTTGGATCTCCTTGCAGTCCAAGGGACTCTCAAGAGTCTTCTCCAACAACACAGTTCAGAAGCATCAATTCTTCAGTGCTCAGCTTTCTTTATAGTCCAATTCTCACATCCATACACGACCACTGGAAAAACCATAGCTTTGACTAGATGGACCTTTGTTGGCAAAGTAATGTCTCTGTTTTTTAATATGCTGTCTAGGTTTGTCATAGCTTTTCTTCCAAGGAGCAAGCATCTTTTAATTGCATGGCTGCAGTCACCATCTGCAGTGATTTTAGAGCCCAAGAAAATAAATTCTGTCACTGTTTCTACTGTTTCCCCATCTATTTGCCATGAAGTGATGGGACTACATGCCAAGATCTTAGTTTTCTGAATGTTGAGCTTTAAGCCAACTTTTTCACTCTCCTCTTTCACTTTCATCAAGAGGCTCTTTAGTTCTTCTTCACTTTCTGCCATAATGGGTGGTGTCATCTGCATATCTGAGGTTATTGATATTTCTCCCGGCAATCTTGATTCCAGCTTGCGCTTCATCCAGCCCAGCATTTCTCATGATGTACTCTGCATATAAGTTAAATAAGCAGGGTGACAATATACAGCCTGACGTACTCCTTTCCCAATTTGGAATCAGTCTGTTCCAGTCTGTTCCATGTCCAGTTCTAACTGTTGCTTTTTGACCTGCATACAGACTTCTCAAGAGGCAGGTCAGGTGGCCTGGTATTCCCATCTCTTTAAGAATTTTCTAGAGCTTGTTGTGATCCACACAGTCAAAGGCTTTGGGATAGTCAATAAAGCAGTAGATGCTTTTCTGGAAATCTCTTGCTTTCTCAATGATCCAATGGATGTTGGCAATTTGATCTCTGGTTCCTCTGCCTTTTCTAAATCCAGCTTGAACATCTGGAAGTTCATGGTTCACATATTGTTGAAGATTGGCTTGGAGAATTTTGAGCATTATTTTACTAGCATGTGAGATGACTGCAATTGTGCAGTAGTTTGAGCATTCTTTGGCATTGCCTTTCTTTGGGATTAGAATGAAAACTGACCTTTTCCAGTCCTGTGGCCACTGCTGAGTTTTCCAATTTGCTGGCATATTGAGTACAGCACTTTCACAGCATCATCGGTGCCTGAAGAACTATGGACGGAGGTTCGTGACATTGTACAGGAGGTAGATATCAAGACCATCCCCAAGAAAAAGAAATGCAAAAGGGCAAAATGGTTGTCTAAGGAGGCCTTACAAATAGCTGTGAAAAGAAAAGAAGCTAAAGGCAAAGGAGAAAAGGAAAGATATACACATTTGAATGCAGAGTTCCAAAGAATAGCAAGGAGAGATAAGAAAGCCTTCCTCAGTGATCAGTGCAAAGAAATACAGGAAAACAATAGAATGGGAAGACTAGAGATCTCTTCAAGAAAATTAGAGATACCAAGGGAAAATTTCATGCAAAAATAGGCACAATAAAAGATAGAAATAGTATGGACCTAACAGAAGCAGAAGATATTAAGAAGAGGTGGCAAGAACACACAGAAAAACTACACAAAAAGATCTTCATGACCCAAATAACCACGATGGCATGATCACTCACCTGGAGTCAGACATCCTGGAATGCAAAGCCAAGTGGGTCTTAGGAAGCATCACTACAAACAAAGCTAGTGGAGGTGATGGAATTTCAACTGAGTTGTTTCAAATCCTAAAAGATTCTTTGCTTGGAATTGCTCAATTGCAGAGACACAGCAAGTGATAGGAGATGAGTCCCAGGCCGGGCCATTGAAATAGTAAGGGCTTTGAAGGTTGAGCTAGCCTGAACTTTATCCTGCTTACAAAGGATGCTACAGGCTATAAAGCAGGGGAATTACATCATTAGGTTTGCATTCAGGAAAGAATTTTAGAAGCACTGAGGAAGATGGAGATACAAAGCTAATAAGGAAGCTAGTAATTCAGGTGAGAAATTCTTATGGCTTCAACTAAAGCAGTAGAATTGGGGCTGGTAGGTAGGTAGATGTTCAAAAGGCGACTGTCATGTCTAGGTGACAGACTAGAGGAAGAGAAGGAAAAATACACGATGATCCCAAGTTACTTGTGTTGCTACTGTGATTTTTTTTCTATTTTCTCACTTTTCTTGGGTATCTGGACAGATGACACTGCCAGTACAGAAAAGCAAAATAACAAAGTATTTGAGAAGAGGTAACATTAAGAAAGTAATATTGTATGAAAATCCTTGAACTCTTGATCTTACTGTTGGTTAAGTACAGAGCTGTGTATCTGTTATTCAAAGGATGCAAGTATTTGCAGAATTCAGAAATTTCAAAACTGAATGCTGCCAAGTAACCTTTGACTGTCTAGTCATCCATTTCAGAGTATATGGTGTATGAGAATAAGATAAATACCTGATTAAGGAAAGTAATTCTGTCTATAGACAATCAAGCAATAATAATTATAGCTAATTTTTATTAGCTCATTATGGTGTGCCAGATCAGGACAATAAGCAATAATGTCCTTCCTTTTAAAGAGTTATAGCAGGGTTACATGGGTACTGCATATGTAGGCTAGATTTGGGAACAGAAGATTGTAACTATACCTGAATAAACATAAAATGAAAATAACTACTCCCACTGGTTACCGAGGTATCTGCTGGCCTTTCACCTCCTCACATCTCCCTTATCTGCCCTGTTTTCTGCCTCTGCCTTCCTCCTTCTATCCTTCCTTCTGTGGATCCCTCAGTGGTCTGCTCTCCAGGTTCTGGATGCGTGAAAGGAGAATCTCTGAGTCTACCCCATTAAACCATGTGCCAAGTACCATCAAGAAAAAGGGGACAATCCCTGCCCCTTGAGGGGCACTCATTCAGGGGCCCATGAAACAGTTCTCAGGCCTTTTCCAGCTACTCTCAGGAGGGCGTAATCCTTTAGGAACTCCAAAGCTCCCTGTGGTGAGCCTTCTGCTTCTCTAAGCTTCCCAGGGCTCTTTGGTCCCATTCTATTTCATTCAGCTCCGAAAGAAGTGAGGTAGTTAAGAAGTTCAGGTCACAGGCAGCTGACTCACCAGATGCAGAAGTTCTAGTAGCATGGACTGGTGATCTGCTACCACTGCATGGGAAGCATAAATGCAACTATGTAGCAGGATCTTGGCAACCAACATAAATCTACTGAAAACAGATCCAATAGTTTACTAAAAATCTAGTTTCATTCTTTGCTCTCATGTCCACTGTACATACATAGGAAAACAGTGATATACATACACAGAAAAATAGGGTGATAAAGTCAGGAAATTAACCTTTATCGAAGATAAACCCCTCTTTTGTTGCAGGGAAAACACAAGGAAATAGGAAGGCATGGGTTTCTAGGCCCAGAAATACAGGGATGGTGTGTAGGGGCTAATTGCTACTCAGACATCTGTTGGTGTGGCTAAGTGTGGGCTCTAGGCCAGATGGCATGGGTTTAGATTATGGCTCCACCCCTCTAGCTAGAGGACATCTCTGGGCCTCAGTTTCCTCATCTGTGAAATGGAACTACTAATGACACATATTCCATTGATTGCATTGTGGGGAAGTAATGTGTTAAGACCTGTACAAAGCTTGGTACATCAGTAAATGTCAATTAGCTATTATCATTTATTATTTCTACAGAGAAAAAGAGGTAAATAAGTACATTCATTAGGACAAAATAAATGGAGGAATAAATGGAAGCTTTATAAACTGAGGATAGCCTACTGGCTACTGGAATTAATGAGTTATAGAAAAAAAAAACTAAGAATAAAATTAAACTTTTAAATTGAGTTACTCAAATTTAATCATTAGAGTTAGGAAATAGCTTTTTTACTTTAATCCATGAAAATGGTATAAAAGTATAAAAAAGAAAGAAATTTTTGTGCATCCTAATACTTCTACTCATAAGGTATAAACAGATAAATATAACAGTTGCTTTTAGTAAACCTTTCGCTCTTCCTTGTTTATTGTATTTGTATAAGAGGATATATCTTCCAAAGAATTGTGTGAGCATACATAGCTGGACCTTGCAAGAAAAAAATATTGTGAAGCAGCCATCCTAAAGCTTCCTCTCCATTTCTGTGGTTTATATCCAGTAACGCTTAAGTCTGAAACACTATTTCTTCTATTCATAGCCTTTTTTCAACTATAAGAGTATCCACAGAACCTATGCTTTGCAATGGAGAACAGCCAATTCAATACACACAGACACACACACACACATAGACAGACTGATAAACAGATAAAGAGAGAACAATGTACCCATTATGTTTAACCACTGCTGATGATGTTACAGTAATTTAAAGATTATGATGGTAACAGTGACATCAGTTACAACCTCCTGAATCTTCACTGTATATGACACTACATGCTAGGCATTTTCCGTATATTATCAAACCTAGATATAGAGAAACCTAGAATGCTATTTCCATAACCATATAACAGATCAGATTACTAGGAACTAGAAAGGTTAGGTAATACGTCCAAGATCCCACAGCCAACAAGCTGTGAAACAGGGATTCTAATTCAGCCAGGCCTGCCTGTACTGTTCCTCTCCTGTGATAAACACAATATTTATGTGAAGCACATTCAGAATTACTGTGATTTTTTATTGACTTGATTTAGCTATGGCAAAGAGTATTACAGTGACATTTTAATATGTTTCTAAATAGTTCCCTAAACTATACTCAAATAGTAAGATTGTTAATATTTATGATAGGAGAGTTGTAATGCTACTCCATTAGCAGTGTAAAGATTCTATTACTTAATGTTAATTATGTCTTATATGCCTTTAAAAAATAAAAGGTATAATTACAGGCAGTTTTCCTTTTGTCAACTTCTAAATTTAAACATTTTAATCAATTTATCACTTTACTTTCCTTCCCCACCCTCTTCCTTCATCTCAGGCCACTCAATCTTATAAAGATTGTTATTCCAGGGTCTCTAGATGGTAATGCCCTGAGGTCATCATGACAAATAAAAAAGTCTATACAATATTAAATCACAACCTTAAAACTGTGCAATTATAAAGATATGTAAAGTTTCTGGACTATCAACTTCTAGAAAATCCTTCATTAGTTCATGCAGTAAACATTAATTGGATGCTTACTGTATGACACATGGGTCAGAGCAGAATAAGTCTCATTTCACACCTTCACATTAAACTCTGTTCCTCTGGCAAGTACCATATAGGAACACATAACACTGACCTCTATGCAAAAAGTCCACATTATAAGGATATTATGGAAACATAAAACAGTCAGTATCACAACCTCTGAGCCATTAAAACTACTTAAATATGGCATCAGTTCTTAAGTTACCTAATTTTAAAAAGTAGTTGAACCTAAGAAAATTATTGAGTCCATTAAAAACTGCATTAAGCTACAGCACTGATCTAGCATTGCCCTAGTTCAGGTTATTTCTGCACTTCATGCCAATTGCCTTCCTTATGAATTCCTTAAGAATTCACTCTAATTTGAAAACTGTCATAAATCTCAGTTGCTAGAATGCATTTGCTTTACAACTTAACGGGGCCCCCCTTTGGTTCCCTGTTTAAGAAAACTGAAACAAACAAACAGACAAACCAAAAAACATCTGTTCAGAAGCAGCAGCACAGCACAGTGGACGGCCTGGGCCCACACACCAGCTCTGCCATTTTGTAGCTGTGGGGCTTCAGCCATCTATTTAGGCTTGCTGAGCCTCATCTTCCTCACCGGCTAAATGAGGATAATAATAAAAAAAAAACCAAACACCTGCTTTATCTACTTATTTTCTCTCTGGGGAGAGCAGGGCGGCTACCAGAATTGAGTTACATTATCAAAGTTCTTTGGACAGTGTCAAGCACATACTAAAGATTATGATGTGTTTTTTTAAATAACTTGTTCAAAAAAGTTTAGTACCCTCCCCATTTTTAACATCAAGACTAGTTGAGCATTTAATAAGTACCATTCTCCAGCTAATGCTGACCTCACAAACCACTTATGCCACCAAGAGGACTCTTCCTATTGTTCAAAGTTATTAGACAAGGGATTTCAAGGTGGCTCAGAGGGTAAAGCGTCTGCCTGAAATGCGGGAGACCTGGGTTCGATCCCCGGGTCAGGAAGATCCCCTGTAAAAGGAAATGGCAACCCACTCCAGTACTCTCGCCTGGAAAAATTCCATGGATGGAGGAGCCGGGTAGGCTACAGTCCATGGGATCGAAAAGAGTCGTACATGACTGAGCAACTTCACTTGTCACTTGTCCAGTGGTTAAGACTTCCCCTTCCAATGCAGGGGGCTGTGGGTTCGATCCCTGGTTGGGGAGCTAAGATCCCACATGCCTCCTGACCAAAACACCAAAAAACATAAAACAGAGGCAACATTGTAACAAATTCAATAAAGACTTTTAAAATGATCCACATCAAAAAAAAATCTTTAAAAAAAGAGTTTTTAGACAAAATGTAGATATATACCTAAATATAAATACATATATAAATATAAAGATGTATTTTATATGTATACATGTACACATGTGTATATGTATATGTGTAACTTACCTACTTCCCACACAATATCTGGGTAAAATGGCCTAAAGTCAAACAAACTCTGTAACCATCTTTTAATATTGACAGAGTTTTCTTTCGTAAAACTTTTTAAGAAGAGGAAAAACTGTACCATTCTACCAAATGTTAATTAAGACATGATAATGGAACTTGCATTTGAGGTTTAGAGAGGTTCATTTATCCTGCCTATACATTATATGGATCTCCAGACAGAATCTTTTACTTCTACTTTTGATAAATGTTAGCTGCTCTGAAATGGTTTTCAGTTAGATCAGTGATTTTCAACTCCACGTCTTAATAGTTTCCTTTAATTGCACTCCTGCTATAAAGGTTAGGATAACATCATGACCCTCAGAAACAAATATCTATTCCAGAGTGAGCAAAATTTGTCAACAGTTAAATTGGATTTCAGGGGGAGGGAAAAGTTACACTTTTGCTGGTTTTAAAGAATCTATTAAATTCACAGAAAAATTACAATGCAGTGTAGGATTTTTTCTCAATAGTAACAATTTAGGTCATAGTGAAATTAGTGAAATAAACCATAGGTTATTTTGGTTTTAAGGTTCCTCTCCCCAGCAAACCCTGGAGAAGGAAACAGCTACCCACTCCAGTATTCTGGCCTGGAGAATTCCATGGACTGTATAGTCCATGGAGTTGCGAAGAGTCGGACAGAACTAAGCAACTGTCACTTTACTTCCCCAGCAAAAAAGGACAGAACTTGAATGAAGATAAATCTGAGGTTTGAATAATAATTTCTTTACCTGACCTGTTCTCTCTTTTCAAACTATTCACCTTTACTTAAAACAAAAAAACTTCTATAATTCCATTAACAGACAAGAACTCATTTAATTGCAATAATCTCAGAATATGAAATATTTGAATAAGTTTTAAAGAGAAATTTTAAAAATTATGCACAAATAAAATATGCAAGTGTTCACATAATTTCAATGGCATAATAGTGTTACTGCTCATACCCAGAGATTTTAGTATCGATTTTAGCAAGTGTCCCTTTTACTAAGGGATTGCTAGCTCATTTTATTAGGAAGTTACCTTGAGAGTTACTTCATTCATGAATAAGCATCTCTAAAATAAAAGACTACCTCACCAGACCTTCCACAAGAGTCAGAGAATTCTTCTCAACTAAAATTTCCATAACACATTTCCCTCTTTCTAATGGACCCTGAATAACCATTTTTCTTATCTGCTCTTGTACATATAATTGAACGTATAAGAGATGTTATTGTTTCTGAGATTATAAAAATAAAAGGATGAGAAAAGGAGCATAAAATTTGTTGCATCCTATGAATTCAGGTTTGCTTTCTCAATACAACAGGAACATTTGCATTTACTCATAAATGAATACTAATGACATATGCAGATCCAGCACTGCTCCACAGAAATCACACAGGGAAAGCTAGAGCGGTGCACAGATAGTTCTATTTCTCCAAAGTATTCAGACAAAGAGTGACAGGATTAAAGTCAACATCAATTCTCTGAAGTTGAGTCATAGCTAAATGACACAGTGTGTTAAGAATAATGTTGAGATTTACGGTGAAAACAAAGCTGGCTAGTGAACAGCTTATATGATTTTTGAGTCAACAACTCATGATTGACCACCTACTTTGGGCAAAATGCTGCTTCCTTAAGTAAGTCACTGTTCTGCTGTTCTTTTTACACAGTGTAGGAGTAAGCACCCTGCTTCCATTGAAAACTCTTCCGTGTTATTTAAAATAACACTCAGCTCAGCTTTGTGTGTACTCCTGCGCTCAGTAAATACTTTTTGAATGAGTGAAAATTCAGTGAGTAAGAAGATTATTCATTCAAAAACATCTGTGTATGCCTGCAGAATGGTACGAACAATAATGCAAGCATAGTCAACTCTCTGTGGGCAGCACCTTCTCATAAAGAAGTCAAAGGGAGTAATTTCCACATTAAAATGTAAGCATGACGTCTGGCTTAACCTAGAAACCATGATCCTAGCACTTTTGCAAAACTCTGAAGAGTATGCTGGTAATTTCCCATATAATCTACTTTAGGCAACTATTTGAAAACATTACATTATTGATGATGTTTCTAAATATGTTATTAATCCAGGAAAGAGTATTTTTAAATAACTCAGAGTAATCTAGAAGGGGCCAGAGAAGTTTGTTGTTGTTGTTGTTGACTGTTAAGACCCTCTGCAGGTGAAGCAGTTGGTTTTAAGCCACAGTTTCTTTCCCATCATTATGTTTCTTATAATGTTTTCCTCTGTCTTCATCAGTACACTAGTGAATGACTCCATATTCCTAAAGAAGCCTACCCTGCTGCTCAGTCACTTGGAGGTACGTAGCATTGCTTTCATTTCTCCTTTTAAAAGCTTCACCAGGAAGAACCACTATGGCAACTTAAACAAAATCTGCTACAACATAATTGATGCCAATAAAAACACTCAAATAGTTTTGATATCCAATTTTGTAATCCCTTTCATTATTTTCAACTTTTTCTTGGAATAGAAGCTGAATATACTTGAAATAAATTGTACTGTGGAAACATTTGTCTAAAGCCCTGAAATATGTCAAAACTACTGAGCAAAAAAAGCTTTCAGAAGCACCAGCTTTAAATTACTTCTAGCAAATCAGTTTAGATAAGAGCACCTTTAGAGAAAGAACGCCCACCCACTCTTGCTCCCACCCCCAACCCGACCCTGCTCGCTATTTATCCAACTAAGTTTACATAAATCAGAGAAGAGTTACAGTGCAATTAAATGTATCCACAAAGTAATATGATATAAAGCACTTTGCAAATATTAAACCTCTCCTTACGGGATCAATGTTTTCCATGAAGAAGCTGGTATGCGGAGAGGGAGAGGAAGGGAAGAAGAGAGAGAGAAAGAGAGTCCGACCCACCAGGTTAGTACTAGGGAGACCGGGATGTGAGCGGCAGCTCCCTTGGGTGGGCACCCATAAGCACTCAAAGAGGGAAGCCAGAGAGCGGGGTCCACCAAAGCGAAGTGATTCCGGAGTTGCGACAGGGGTTTGTTCGCTCTGCACCTGGAACCTTCAGGTAGAGGCATGCGCAGGGGGCTGGGCGCTCCTTCCTCGCTTCCCTAAACGCGGTCGCCCAAGTGCCAGAAGCGGAAGTCTCTGCGCTCCAGTCAGTAGCCACAGCGACCTCGCGCACTTTTCAGTAACAACGGTATGACCACCCACTCCATTGAATCCACCTCCTGAATGTGTGTGTGCGCGGGCGTGTGTGTGTGTCGGGGGTGGGTGGGAAGGGCTGCGTGAACTGGGGCTGCCCTGGGGCGGGGACTGGTACTTTGAGGGGTGGGGGGCCTGCGGGGCGGAGAATGCACCCCACCCGCAAGTTCGCAGAGCTTTTGCCTGCCCGCTGCTTGCCCTCTCCTCCCGCCTGGAGGCCCCGAACTCGCCCAGAGCCGTCTCGCGCTCCAAGCGACAGCCCCACAGCCACTCTAGGAAGTGACTGTGTGCGGGCCCCCAAACTCTGCTGAACGCAGTTAACGCGTGTCCTCCCTCCCTCAAAGAGAACCCAGAGCGCTGCGCCCAGCTCAAGGAGACAGACAGACTGACACCAGTGAGTCTCAATTTACCCCGAGAATCATCCCTGCCGTTTTCCGTCTGGCACTAGTTTAACCCCAAGCCCCAGAGAACGTCTCAAAAGTCTCCCCCAGGCAGTGCCCAAGAGAACCGCGCCCCACAAAGCGCTTTGGCTGGCATCACAGCAGGTCACCCCTTGGAGACCTCCTCCCTTCCCATTTCCCCTCTAATCTACGAACCATCAGCCCCCAGGGGGCTCGAGCCCCTCCCTGGCGCGAGGCGGGCAGCAAGCCCTGCTCACCGAGGTCTCCGGCGGCTGCGGCGCGAGCGAGAGTCCAGGGTGCGGGGACCAGCGACGAGTCGCGCCGGGCCACGGGTGCCTCCTGCAGTCGCGGTGGCAGTTGGTCCAGTAGTTTCGGATGCCCTGGGCTTTGGCTGCACGGAGAGCCAGTCTGCTTGAATGGGAGCGAGCGAGCGGGGCAGTGCGTGCGCGCGTGAGAGTAAGAGGCGGGCGGGTCCTACACGCCGGCGGCTGCGAGGTCCGGGGCGGGGAGCCGAGAAGGGGAGGAGGCGGGCGAGAAGTAGTGGAGTTTAGGGCGCGTTTCCTGCACTTGCCGGAGAGGCTGGAGGCAGGTACGACAGGGCGCGCTCCCGCGGCGCGGGCACAACAGGGGCTGCCGCGGGAGCCGGAGTCCGCGCAGTGTCAGGGCCCGCAGACGCTCTGCGGGCGGAGGTGAGCATCCTCCTCTCCCCACGCCGGCACCGGCGCGGCCCTGGACTCTGAGCGCCGAGCGGAGAGCCTCCTGCGTCCGCGGTGACAGGTCCTCGGGCAGCCTGCTTCCTCCCGATCTGCCTAAAAGAGCAACAGTCAGTGCGGCTGGGATCTTCCCTTCCTGGGTCTTGGAGCCGCCGGGGCCAAGCTGTGTGGGCGCCCGGCTCCCCGCGGCTGCTGCTGTCAGGCCGCCGCCCGGCCCCCGGCGGCTGCCTCCGGCAGACGTGCCCAGCTGTGTGCGCGCGTGTGTGTGTGTCTAAGCGAATGTCTTCCCCTCCATCACTCGGGCACGCGGGAGGGATCGGGTCCCCGGCGACCAGCTGCAGAGTGGCTGCCAGTCCACACCCTCTCGGCTGTCTCCCCACCCACCCCGCCCTTACTCCTCCTCGCCTTCTCCCTCCTCCCCTGCTCCTCCTTCAGCTGCCGCTCCCGAGCTCCCCAAGGCCGGGGAGAAACCGCAACGAAAAGGGCGGAGGAGAAGGGTGGGGAAGGAAGCGCAGGTGTCTTCTGCCGAGAGCAGGGCTCAAGCACGGGAGCCGCCTGCTGCAGGGAGAGGGCAGGGCAGTACGCGGAGAAGGGGGAGGAGAGGATTTACCCCGAGGCCCCAGTCCTGTAGCTGAGCCACCGCGTGTCCCGCCCAGGCGCTAGAGCCCTGGGCTAGGAGCGCGCTGGGGAGGCAGAGTGGGCGCTCAGGGCTTCCAGGCCAACTGAAGTCACAGCTTGGGGAGCCCACGAAAGTGATCAGGGTGGCACAACCCGGGGTCACAGAAGTCTCTGAGGAGCTGAGACCGGTATCTCCGGGGTTAGAGGGGCCTAGACCTGGAGCTTGGGCACACAGCTGTCCAGGGAGCTCGAGTGTGGCTCCCCGCAGGCCAGGCGGGAGAGCTGGGGGCTGTGAGGGGTCGGGCGGCTGCGGCGGCGGCGGATCTCAGACTGCTGTGTGCCTCCCGAGTCACAGGGGGCGATCACCGCCTAGCTGGGAAGCGGAGAGCAGGGCTCTGCCTTTTTCCCGGTGCCAAATCCCGAACCGAGAGGCACACTAGCCTTCCCAGTTCAGACAGCGTCCCTCCTATCCCTTGCTCCCAGCAAAGCAGTGAGCACGGGAGTCTACCTGCTGTTTACTGTGCTCTCTACCTGGTTGAAAAAAATCCCATCTCAGCTGAGACTGATGTGTTGTTTCTTTTCTAACTCAGTCCCCTCCCTCATCATCTAGCCCCACCCAACCAAAATTTCCCAGAAAACTAGTATCTTTATCATGGACAAAGTTTTCCCCTGTGGAATTTTATTAAAAAGCAAACAACAAAAAAAATTTTTTTTTCTCTCGAGGTAGTAGGTCTCTTACTAATTCCATACTACAAACGTAGTACAAGGTAAAGTCTCTTAGGCCAGGAATCGCAGCGTTATTGCTTAGGAGGGCTGGTCTATTTTCAAGTAAGAGTCACAGAATGCAGAATCGAGTCAACCTGCGATCCTGGAGAGAGCTAGTCCATTTAATTAGAGGTCTGTTAGAATGATCACTAGCAACAACACTAGAAAGAATTGTGGTGCTTCCTCCAGAATCCATTCTTTTTTATTATGGTAATTTCACTTAGTTAATTTAGGCAATCTGAAAATGAAAGATTGGATGCAATTCACAAGGCACAGTATTTCTAGATTCTCATTGCAACTGCCACCGCACCACCTTCCCCACACCCACTCTCTCCACTTCCTGAGGTGGTGAACTCAGATCTCAAACTGCACTTTTTCAATTTCAGGATAATACACCTTGAAGGACAAAGCTGTTGAATTCCAGAAAGAGATAACTTAAACCTAAGTAAACTTATTTACCAACTACTCAGACAAAATCATAAGCTCAGCAGCAACAGCAAAATGTATATTGTTTAATCTATGGAGCAGGAGGAAAGATGGCTGTTTGCCAGATATGTGATCCATTAACCTCTTTAGCTCATTGTTGGCAACAATAGCATACAATCACATTCTTATGTTTGAAAGACAAGCGATTGTTTTTCCCCCATCTCAAAATCACAATGGCACATTATAGTTTAAAAGAAACCTCAAACAATAAAAGTAATAAGAAAGGAAGAAACACAGTTTGCTTTTTTCTGAACAAATGTTGCTGTTCTGTTTTTCTTGAGGGGAAAAATGCTGATAAGCAATAAAGTCTACAAAGGCATGACAATAGATTTTGAAGAATGCATCGCTCCATCTATCAGTCTTTTCAATTAGTCAACTTTATTTAAAATGTTTATTTAAATTATCTTTTTATTGGTATTCATTCTTTCTTTTGTGCCAGGAAGATTGCTGTGGAGGACGATGGGGTGAGATGAATCTAGTTTCTCAGAATTCTGTCTTGCTTCAGGTTTGTGTCTGGCAGAAAAGGAACAATGAGCAGCCTGTGCTTTCTCAGCAATCCTAACTTCTCCTCAGAGAACCCTCTGCTCTGTAGCTGACGGACTAAGAGACTGTCACAGTGATTTTGCCTAGCTTGTGCAAGATCATACTTGGGGCTGGGAGCAGGTACATCGCCAGAAACTATGAAGGAATGCTCTGGAAAAAAAGATTCTACCTAGCCTCTGGTTGGAGAATTAGATCAGGGTATATAACCTTCTCTGTGTGATGCTGTTCAGCTCCTCCAATAATAGAAGAAACATGTTAGTCCTGTGTGAAATTAAATGAATAAAACTAAGCACCGGATAAAGAGGTACAGCCAACAAATCTTTTTAAAATGCAGTTTCGAAAATGGTTGCAGATTCATTGGTTTGGTTTAGTCACCAAAGCCAAATAAAGTGCACAGTAATGAAAACATTTGGTTAATTAGAGTGTTCATTTGGTGAAGAATTTTTTTTTTTCTGAGCATCATCACACTCTCTTGTCTCATAAAGATGCAACCATTAAATATTGTTCAGCTTACAGTTTCAAATGGAGGCCATCTTCTCAGAAATGTATACACATTTGTCATTATTAGGGGGTATTTGATTTGTTTTCCAACTATATCTTTTATTTTTTAAATTAGCCAATCCCTGACATTTAGATTCAGTTGATTACGTAAATATTTTTTTAAAAAGCAACTCTTTGTGCCAATCACTGAAAACCAAAAGATGAATAAAAGAAGCCTCTGCTCTCATAGGCTGAATTCAGTAGTAACTAGGATTATCAGGTATTTGTTGTTCAGTCACCCAGTCATGTCCAACTCTTTGTGACTCCATGGACTGCAGCACACCATGGAGGGAGATGTCCCTCACCATCTCCCAAAGTTTGCCCAAGTTCATGTCTGTTGCATCAGTACAGTCTTATCTTTTGTTGTTGTATAGCCACTCAGTCGTGTTCAACTCTTTGTGACCCCATGGCCTGCAGCAGTCCAGGCTTCCTTGTCCTTCACCATCTTCCAGGACTTGCTCAAACTCACGTCCATTGAGTCAATGATGCCATCTAATCATCTCGTTCTCTGTCTTCCCCTTCTCCTCCTGCCTTCTATCTTCCCCAATATCAGGGTCTTTTCTAATGGGTCTTCACATTAAGTGGCCAAAGTATTGGCCAAGGCTCTTCGCATCAGGTGGCCAAAATATTGGAGCTTCAGCTTTAGCATCAGTCCTTCCAATGAATATTTAGGACTGATTTCCTTTAGAATTAACTGATTTGATCTCCTTGCAGTCCAAGAGACTCTCAAGAGTCTTCTCCAACGCCACAGTTCAAAAGCATCAATTTTTTGCAGTGATTTTAGAGCCCGAGAAAATAAAGCCTCTCACTGTTTCCATTGTTTCCCCATCTGTTTATCATGAAATGATGGGACCAGATGCCATGATTTTCATTTTTTGAATGTTGAGTTTTAAGCCAGCTTTTTCACTTTCCTTTTTCACCTTCATCAAGAGACTCTTTAGTTCCTCTTTACTTTCTGCCATAAAGGTGGTGTCAGTTGCATATCTGAGGTTATTGATATTTCTCCCAGCAATCTTGATTCCAGCTTTTTCTTCATCCAGCCTGGCATTTCTCATGTTGTACTCTGCATATAAGTTAAATAAGGTATATGTTATATCAGGTATAGGTCTGGTTCAATAGGAATCCTTCCTCTTTGTAGAAATGAGCCCCTGAGCCCACATCTCCATGCTACATCATTGTATTTGAATGTCTCTTGTATAAAAATTCTGGCTTTCTGTTAGGAAATGTTTAGCAGTCAGAGGCCTAAAAGTATAAGGCCACACCTGATTATAAGGGAACTATATCTTATGCAAGAAATGGGTCCACAGATCTGATGTCAGAAACAATGAGGATTTAACCCTCTCTAGGTCCAGGCCAGTGCTGACTAATAGAAGTATCATGCAAAGCATAAATGTGAGCTACATGTACAATTTTTAAAGCTGTGGTACATATCCACAATGGAGTATTACTCAGCCATTAAAAAGAATACATTTGAATCAGTTCTAATGAGGTGGATGAAACTGGAGCCTATTATACAGAGTGAAGTAAGCCAGAAAGAAAAACACCAATACAGTATGCTGCTGCTGCTGCTGCTAAGTCACTTCAGTCATGTCCGACTCTGTGTAACCCCATAGACAGCAGCCCACCAGGCTCCCCCGTCCCTGGGATTCTCCAGGCAAGAACACTGGAGTGGGTTGCCATTTCCTTCTCCAATGCATGAAAGTGAAAAGTGAAAGTGAAGTCGCTCAGTCGTGTCCGACCCTCAGTAACCCCATGGACTGCAGCCTTTCAGGCTCCTCCATCCATGGGATTTTCTAGGCAGGAGTACTGGAGTGGGATGCCATTGCCTTCTCTGCAATACAGTATACTAACGCATATATATGGAATTTAGAAAGAAGGTAACGACAACCCTGTATGTGAGACAGCAAAAGAGACACAGATGTATAGAACAGTCTTTTGGACTCTGTGGGAGAGGGGGGGGAATGATTTGGGAGAATGGCATTAAAACATGTATAATATCATATAAGAAACGAATCGCCAGTCCAGGTTCAATGCAGGATACAGGAGGCTTGGGGCTGGTGCACTGGGATGACCCAGAGGGATGGTATGGGGAGGGAGGTGGGAGGGGCGTTCAGGATGGGGAACACATGTACACCCGTGGCAGATGCATGTTGATGTATGGCAAAACCAATACAATATTGTAAAGTAAAAAAAAAAATAATAAAAATAAATAAATAAATATTCTATAGTTCATTTAAAAAGTAGAACAAACCAAGTAAAATTTAATAATATATTTTGTTTAACCTAATATATCTGATATTATAATTTTGACATATGATCAATATATAATTATTAGTGAAATATTTTACATTTTACATTATTTTTTACACTGTGATGGGAATAATTGCTCCCACACCCTGATTCTTGGAACCTGTAAATATGTTCCATTACCTGGTAAAATGGACTTGGCAGATGTAATTAAATGTACACACCATAAAATGGAGAGATTATCCTGGATTGTCTTAAGTGGGCTCAACCTAATCACATGAGTTCTTAAAAGCAGAGCATTTGCTCAGGGGCTGAGCGGAAGAGTTGTGGTACAAAGAGAATTCACAGAGATTCAAAGCCAGGGTCGGTGGGAAAAGGAGTGAAGATGACCTTTAGGAGCTCAGTGAGCTACTAGCTGACAGCCAGAAAGGAAACAAAACCCTTGCCCAGTAACCACAAAAAAACTGAATTTAGCCAACAACCTGAGTGATCTCGGAAGCAGTCATCTGCAGAACTTCTAGAGAAGAATTCAGTGCTACTGACACCTTGATTTTGTCCTTAGGAGACTAAGCGGAGGGCGCAGGTGAGCCATCTGTACCAGGACTTCTGGACTATAGCACTGTGTGATAATAAATGGATGTTTTAAGTCTTTAAATTTATTATAATTTTTATAGTAGCTCATACATGTACTGAGTCTTAAAATCTGGTGTGTATTGCACACTTCCAGTCAATCAGATGCGTGATCAGTCATTTCTGACTCTTTGAGACCCCATAGACTGTAGCCTGTCAGACTCCTCTGTCCATGGGATTTTCCATGCAAGAACACTGGAGTGGGTTGCCATTCCCTTCTTCAGGGGATCTTCCCAACTCAGGGATTGAACCTGCATGTCCTGCATTGGCAGGCAGATTCTTTACTACTGTGCCACCAGGGAAGCCCCCATTGTAAGCATACAGCTCATCTCAATTTGGACTATTTACATCTCAAATATTCAGTAGCCACAAGTAGCTAATGGTGATTGTATTGTACAGTGCAACTCTAGACCAACAGGAGTAAGATGTCTACAGAGTGCTAGATCTGTAGGCTAAATATGTCACCATCTGGAGAAAGAAGGGGAGAAGGCAATAGCGATCCACTCCAGTACTCTTGCATGGGAAATCCCATGGACGGAGGAGCCTGGTGGGCTACAGTCCATGGGGTCAAAAAGAGTCGGACATGACTGAGTGACTTCACTTTCACCTTTCACTTTCATGCCCTGGAGAAGGACATGGCAACCCACTTCAGTGCTCTTGCCTGGAGAATCCCAGGGACGCAGGAGCCTGGTGGGCTGCTGTCTATGGGGTCGTACAGAGTCGGACACGACTGAAGTGACTTAGCAGCAGCAGCAGCAGCTGGAAAGAGAAGATGTGCAAGGAAAGGAGGAAACTGGCAAGATCTCTCCTGATCCCCCATCATTGCCCCATGTGAATGGAGTAATCTCACTCATACAGAACACAGGCCAAATCTTACAAGTGAGACTGTCAGAATTCACTGCATTCTTATATTTTTGCTTTTACTACCTTGAGGCTACTAATAAAGTCTTTTGAATATTCCATTTTTGTTTCAGTTAAGTTTTGGAGCAATCAACAGAAGAGTTGTTGCTTCCACTTGACTTAATACTTAAGGTAAAGCATCATTTAGTTCCTGTAGTATGGGATGGGAGACAGTAGTCAAGGATAATCATGAAAGCATCCTAGGAGAAGAGGAATTATGTGGATTGATTTAACATTCCTAGGAAGGTTGTTATTTCCTACCGGAGAAACTATTTTCAGTATCAATCTTTAGAGGCCTATATTTTATTCTTATTAAGAAAGGCAGCATGTTTTCTAATCTAATTGCATTCCATGTTTAGCTTTGTACCATCATCATTTATCATCTTCCTTAACAAATAAGAATATATACTCTTAACCTATGAAATCTAGAGCAGGAACTAACCATTGTAATCTGGGACCATTTTAGGATGGGTTTGCCACACAGCTGTAGACCTGGACCAACTTTTAAAAAAATGGAGCATAGACCATGAGAGAGTAGAAGTGGAGGGGCTCTCCAGACTGCAAGGAGCAGTGGGCGTAACAATGCAAAGACCAGAAAGTGACTGGCGAGTTGACTGGCTGATAAAAACGTCCTTTGACTATACCAAAAATATTTTGTAAGGAAAGTTATAGCTAATGTTAAAGAGGGAAAGGTTAATTAGCTCTAGATCTGCTCTGTTCAATGTGGTGGCCAAGTGCATTGGAAAAGACCTTGATACTGGGAAAGACTGAGGTGAAGGGGGTGACAGAGGATGAGATGGTTGGATGGCATCACCGACTCGAAGGACATGAGTTTGAGCACGCTCCGGGAGATAGTGAAGGACAGGGTAACCTGGCATGTTGCCAGTCATGGCCTTGCAAAGACTCAGGCATGACTGAGCAACTGGACAATGAAAGCAAAGTGCATGTGGCCATGAAGCTGTTGAAATGTGGCGGGTCTGTGAGTATAAAATACATACTGAATTTCAAAGTCTCAGTGCCAACAACAACAATAAAAGCTTTTAAATATTTTATTAATAATTTTACATTAATTGTTGAAATGATAACCTTTTAGATACACAGGGTTACATAAATTATGTTATTAAATTACTTTTACCATTTAAAACACTTTTTAAATAGAGCTTCTAGAAGATTTTAAATTACATAGGTAGCTTGCACTTTACTTCTACTGGCCATCACTGCTGTAGACTAAGTGCTTCTCATACTTTAATGTATATATGAATCACTGGGGAATCTTGTTAAAATACACTTTAGAAACTGCCAGGTAAACTGCTGCCATGGTTCTTGGATTACACTTTGAATATCACAATAATGTTTTACAATTTCACCTGCAATATAGAACCATTTAAGATTTTTTAAAAAATTCTGTACCCCAAATATTGCTGTACCCCAAATTAATTAAAGGGATCTCTGAAGTTGTGAGCTGAGGATAATTATTTGTTATAGCTCTCTAGCAGGTGATTTTAACATATTGCACAATTGAGAACTACTATTTTAGAAACTCTTGTATAGAGGTGAACTAATTTAAATTTTATTTTGTAGAAAATGGAGAAGTTTATATATCAAGTGCAATTAATTTGTTGCTGGCAAATATTAATTTATTTATTAGTTTCTGCTGCTGCTGCTGCTGCTGCTGCTGCTGCTAAGTCACTTCAGTCGTGTCTGACTCTGTGCGACCCCATAAACGGCAGCCCACCAGGCTCCCCCATCCCTGGGATTCTCCAGGCAAGAACACTGGAGTGGGTTGCCATGTCCTCCAATGCATGAAAATGAAAAGTGAAAGTGAAGTCGCTCAGTCGTGTCCAACTGCAGCCTCCCAGGCTCCTCCGTCCATGGGATTTTCCAGGCAAGAGTACTGGAGTGGGGTGCCATTGCCTTCTCCGATTTATTAATTACTCTATGTAAATCATGGTGACTTATAGTCTGCCTTCTAGAAGCTTAAAAACTAATTACAGAGATAAGATACCTACTTAAATAATGGCAAAATAACATAGTTTCAGCATGACTGATACAGATATGAAGGTTTATAAGATTCCAGAAAAGGAAGAGTTAGTCTTGGGTGGGATAATTAGTAAATCTTCCTGATAGAATAGATGTATGAGAAAGACCAGATACAGGGGTTCTCAAACTATAGAATGCATCAGAATCTTCTCAGGTAACCAGGGCAAGACCACTATTGTCATGAAACACTGCTAATATCACCCCCGCCACACCATGAATGAATTATACAACCATTCCTGCTTCTCTGTCCCAAAAACTCAAGTTCAAAGTCCCCAGTGGGAGGCTGACTAGCTGAGCCCAGACCACATGCTCCAGCCTAGGCTACCAGGAGCCACTGGCTATGCACAACTTCTCACCAGCACTGCACACAAAGGAACTTTTTTCAAAAGCAGGAATGCAGATGAAAGGCTGCTCAGCCTGCCTCCAAACTCCTCACCCTACCCTTGTCAAAACCAGACCAAAATGAAACACAACCAAAGAACCCCAAAACAACCAGTTCAAGAAACAAAATGTATACCACAGATAGTATGACTCAAAAGATTGACATATATGTTAGGGGGGTGGGATGGGGTGGGGGGTTTGCAGCTTGACTTTGGACAAAAACCAAAGTTAATTTTAGATTGTTAGGTTTGAGATTATGATGTTTACTCTCAAGTAGAGATGCCCATTTAGTCTGGGGAATGAGGCAAAGGCTAGAGAAGGTTGCTTAGATTTCATCTGTGTAGAGGTAAAAGTAGAGAAAAAATGTGAGCTTCATGGGGCTGAATGTAGAAGGGGAAACTATGGACAGATTCTCTTATAATAGCCTCATACTTCTGGGGCTAAAAGAACAGTTCAGAAGGGGTATTGCATTAGCTCTCAATAGGTTAATACCAGCTCAGATTAGAAAAGTTAAATAAGAATTTCTATTGTAGTAGTTCTCAGAGTTTTTAATATGCTAATTTGTATTATGACACTCTGATTAGACTGCTCTTCCAAATATCATTTAACTATGGAATTTTCTTGAAAAACGAATGATATATTAAAGACATTTTGGGAAACAATGGACTAGAATTATTTAGATCCAAAAATAGATCCAAAAAAAAAAGACAGAAAGAGACTTAGAGAAATGTCCAGGGGAGAAACAGTAGTCCAGAATTCAGATTATTCTGACAGTTCAGATGCTTATTATTTCACTGTTTCAAGAGATGAGTTTAATAGTAGTGAAATTAATAGCCCTGAATTCTATATTACCCCCATGTGTTCCAAATGCACAGTGCTTGGTAAATAGAGGCACACTAAATATCTGTTAAGTGAATCAATAAAAAGAGAATATTTAAGAAAAGTCCTTTAACTTGTCAATATTGAAGTCACAAGTAACCTCCAAAACATGGTTTCAGAATATTGGTGAGGTGGGTTGGAGGAGGCATCCACCTGCCAAGGATTTCTCTGGCAGAGATTAAATTGTCTATGCCATCATCTTTTTCTCTCTCTCTCTTTTTTTTTTTTTTTGGTCATATAACAAAAGTAGCCATATTATTTATCACTTGAACTAGGACACCTGAGAAAAAGAAAGGAGGAGCTATTAATAATCATGCCAGGACAATACATACAAAACAGACTTCCGGACGAACTGGGACGAATGGTCATCCTAAAAATAACTCCTGATTTTCAGTTGAACACGTGACTGTTAAAAATAGAGACTGCCTTGTCCAACCTCTCTCGCCTATATGGGTAGCAGTGTGACGAAAATGTTACTTGATCACAGTGGTTAATTTTCCCCCAAAATTTTTACAGAGGTGCCTATATCTTGACCAGTGTGGGTTCTCACTTATCAAAGAATATGGCAGAAGATGTTTTCAGAAGTTGGCACATGGAATGTATCTTTATTGAAGTATAGTTGATATACAAAGTTGTGTTGGTTTCTGGTATACAGCAAAGTAATTCAGTTATATATATGTATGTATGATATATGTAATGTAATATTACATATGTTATATATTATCTGAAAAGTGCTTTTCAGATTTTTTTCCATTATAGGTTACTTTCAGGTATTAAATATAGTTTCCTGTGCTATACAGTAGGTCATTATTTTTTCTCTTTTATATATAGTAGAGTGTATCTGTTAACCCCAAACTCCCAATTTATCTCATCCCCCAGCCCTCTGCCTTCCCCTTTGGTAACAATAAAATTGTTTTCTTTGTATCTTTAAAGGGTCTCTTTCTCCTTCTTGTGGACTGGAATCAGGTTATACTGGTTAGAGCTTTCACACCATCTTGAATACTCCTGTGTTATTTTGGAGTTTTCTGTTCACGTGGTTGATCCCAATCCTAGACCTTATACCAAAGTTGCCGAAAACTGATATAATGGGAGCCACAAATGCAAGCACATATGTAGTATTACATTTTCTAGTAGCCATTTTAAAATGTAAAAAGGAACAGGTGAAATTAATTTTAATACATATTTAAATAATTGTGTCCAAAATATTATCTTTTCAATGTAATCAGTATAGAAAATATTAATGGTTATGTTTATTAACATGTAAAATGTTAATGCTTATGCTTCACATCAAATCTTAAAAATCCCATGTATGTTTTCACTTATGTGCTTATTAGTCCCTCATTTGTGTCTGACTCTTTGCAACCCCATGAACTGTAGTCAGTCAGGTTCCTCTTATTCATGGAATTCTCCAATTAAGAATACTGGAGTGGGTTATCATGCTCTTCTCCAGGGGATCTTCCCCACCCAGAGATCAAACCTGTGTCTCCCTCATTGCAGGCAGATCCTTTACCATCTAAGACCCCAGGGACAGCACATCTCAATTTAGATTAACCACATTTAAAGTGCGGTAGTTTGAGCATTCTATGGCATTGCCTTTCTTTGGGGTTAGAATGAAAACTGACCTTTTCCAGTCCTGTGGCCACTGCTGAGTTTTCCCAATTTGCTGGCATATTGAGTGCAGCATTTTCACAGCATCATCTTCCAGGATTTGAAATAGCTCAACTGGAATTCCATCACCTCCACTAGCTTTGTTTGTAGTGATGCTTTCTAAGGCCCACTTGACTTCACATTCCAGGATGTCTGGCTCTAGGTCAGTGATCACACCATCGTGATTATCTGGGTCATGAAGATCTTTTTGTACAGTTCTTCTGTGTATTCTTGCCACCTCTTCTTAATATCTTCTGCTTCTGTTAGGTCCATACCATTTCTGTCCTTTATTGAGCCCATGTTTGCATGAAATGTTCCCTTGGTATGTCTAATTTTCCTGAAGAGATCTCTAGTCTTTCCCATTCTGTTGTTTGCCTCTATTTCTTTGCATTGATCGCTAAGGAAGGCTTTCTTATCTTTCCTTGCTATTCTTTGGAACTTTGCATTCAGATGCTTATATCTTTCCTTTTCTCCTTTGTTTTTCGCTTCTTTGCTTTTCACAGCTATTTGTAAGACCTCCTCAGACAGCCATTTTGCTTTTTTGCAGTTCTTTTCCATGGGGATGGTTTGGATCCCTGTCTCCTGTACAATGTCACGAACCTCCGTCCATAGTTCATCAGGCACTCTGTCTATCAGATCTAGTCCCCAAAATCTATTTCTCACTTCCACTGTATAATCATAAGGGATTTGATTTAGGTCATACCTGAATGGTCTAGTGGATTTCCCTACTTTCTTCAATTTAAGTATGAATTTGGCAATAAGGAGTTCATGATCTGAGCCCCAGTCAGCTCCCAGTCTTGTTTTTGCTGACTGTATAGAGCTTCTGCATCTTTGGCTGCAAAGAATATAATCAATCTGATTTCGGTGTTGACCACCTGTTGCTGTCCATGTGTAGAGTCTTCTCTTGTGTTGTTGGAAGAGGGTGTTTGTTATGACCAGTGTGTTCTCTTGGCAAAAGTCTGTTAGCCTTTGCCCTGCTTCATTCCATACTCCAAGGCCAAATTTGCCTGTTACTCCAGGTGTTTCTTGACTTCCTACTTTTGCATTCCAGTCCCCTATAATGAAAAGGACATCTTTTTTGGGTATTAGTTCTAGACGGTCTTGTAGGTCTTCATAGAATTATTCAACTTCATCTTCTTCAGTGTTACTGGTTGGGGCATAGGCTTGGATTACCGTCATATTGAATTGTTTGCCTTGGAAATGAACAGAGATCATTCTGTCGTTTTTGAGGTTGCATCCAAGTACTACATTTCAGACTCTTTTGTTGACCATTATGGCTACTCCATTTCTTCTAAGGGATTCCTGCCCACAGTAGTAGATATAATGGTCATCTGAGTTAAATTCACCCATTCTGGTCCATTTTAGTTCACTGACTCCTAGAATGTCAATGTTCACTCTTGTCATCTCCTGTTTGAACACTTCCAATTTGCCTTGATTCATGGACCTGACATTCCAGGTTCCTATGCAGTATTGCTCTTTACAGCATTGGACCTTGCTTCTATCACCAGTCACATCCACAACTGGGTATTGTTTTTGCTTTGGCTCCATCCCTTCATTCTTTCTGGAGTTATTTCTCCACTGATCTCCAGTAGCATATTGGGCACCTACTGACCTGGGGAGTTCCTCTTTCAGTATCTTATCATTTTGCCTTTTCATGCTGTCCATGGGGTTCTCAAGGCAAGAATACTAAAGTGGTTTGCCATTCCCTTCTCCAGTGGATCTCACATGCTAGTAAAGTAATGCTCAAAATTCTCCAAGCCAGGCTTCAGCAGTACGTGAACCATGAACTCCAGATGTTCAAGCTGGTTTTAGAAAAGGGAGAGGAACCAGAGATCAAATTGCCAACATCTGCTGGATCATGGGAAAAGCAAAAGAGTTCCAGAAAAACATCTGTTTCTGCTTTATTGACTATGCCAAAGCCTTTGACTGTGTGGATCACAATAAACTGTAGAAAATACTGAAAGAGATGGGAATACCAGACCACCTGACCTGCCTCTTGAGAAACCTATATGCAGGTCAGGAAGCAACAGTTAGAGCTGGACATGGAACAACAGACTGGTTCCAAATAGGAAAAGGAGTATGTCAAGGCTGTGTATTGTCACCCTGCTTATTTAACTTATATGCAGAGTCCATCATGAGAAACGTTGGGCTGGAAGAAGCACAAGTAGATTCAAGATTACCAGGAGAAATATCAATAACCTCAGATATGCAGATGACACCACCCTTATGGCAGAAAGTGAAGAGAAACTAAAAAGCCTCTTGATGAAAGTGAAAGAGGACAGTGAAAAAGTTGGCTTAAAGCTCAACATTCAGAAAACGAAGATCATGGCATCCGGTCCCATCACTTCATGGGAAATAGATGGGGAAACAGTGGAAACAGTGTCAGACTTTATTTTTGGGGGTCTCCAAAATCACTGCAGATGGTGACTGCATCCATGAAGTTAAAAGATGCTTACTCCTTGGAAGGAAAGTTATAACCAACCTAGATAGTATATTGAAAAGCAGAGATATTACTTTGCCAACAAAGGTTCATCTAGTCAAGGCTATGGTTTTTCCAGTGGTCATATATGTATGTGAGAGTTGGACTGTGAAGAAAGCTGAGCACTGAAGAATTGATGCTTTTGAACTGTGGTGTTGGAGAAGACTCTTGAGAGTCCCTTGGACTGCAAGGAGATCCAACCAGTCCATCCTATAGGCGATCAGTCCTGGGTGTTCATTGGAAGGACTGATGCTGCAGCTGAAACTCCAATACCTGGCCACCTGATGTGAAGAGTTGACTCACTGGAAAAGACCCTGATGCTGGGAGGGATTGGGGACAGGAGGAGAAGTGGACGACAGAGGATGTGATGGCTGGATGGCATCATCAAGCCGATGGACGTGAGTTTGAATGAACTCCAGGAGTTGGTGATAGACAGGGAAGCCTGGCATGCTGTGATTCATGGGGTGGCAAAGAGTTGGACACGACTGAGCGACTGAACTGACTGATATTTAAAGTGCTCAAAGTCATATGTGACCACCATATGGGGCAACACAGTTTTATATCATGAATAACCTCCTCTCACGCTTATATTTTCCATCTCGCCCTCTCCTCTTGCTTTTCTTCAATAGATAAACATAGATAAAACTCTGAATCTTCCACTACCACAACAAAACCTTGTTTCATTCTTACTTCCCAGAAGTGATTTCTCTATTGTTTTTCTTCTGTCCACAACTCTATTTAATTGAATTTGCCTTCAGATAACTCTCTTCTTGGAATGATGACAGAATGATATCCTTCAGGATACCATTTGATAAATTGGGTCTCTGGGTGGTGATCAACAAAAGCAATCCATTTTTAGAATGATCTTCTAGCAAATTGAGCCCCTAGCTATCAGGACTTGTTAATATCAGGATCAAAATCCACCCTAAGTTGTCATCAGTTACCACAAGGAATTGGTTCAATAATTTTTTTTTTGCAAATGATTTGAGAAAATCACTTGTAGTAAAGTCAAGGTTACCCCTCTAATGATGACAGTCTTTCCTTCTTAGAAACCTATGTTGAAAAGTAGTAGAAAAAGATAACTATTAGAGCTAGCCACTTGGGAATTGAACCTAAACTGGATACTCCCTGGAAGGGTTATGGATGTACACATTGTCATGTGAATGATGGAAAAGTGACTTCCAGCACCTGGGCTTTATAGAGTAGAGCATAGCCTCAGTTTTCCAGTGTAATGTTCCAAGCACCAAGAATGGTGTCAGATACAAAAAGAAAAAAATCATGTACCTCGTAAGAAAGAATTTGTGAGATTTGAGCATTTTGAATGAATTAAGAATAGCCAAAGACATGAAGGTTATAGCAAATGAACTGTGATTGATTAATTTTCCACCAGGAGGGAAAACATCTTTTGACTTGACGGTAATGTATATAAAAGGTCAGTCTTTACATGTAGGAGACAGTAAGCTCACACATGACAGGGATCTAACAAGATAAGAAATAAAAGGCAGAGAGAAGGGGAAAGCAAGCAATAGATTGTATATGGAGTCCAAGTGGTGGTAATCAAGACAGAAGCAGTAGCAAAAGGGCTTCCCCAGGTGGCTCAGATGGCAAATAATCCACCTGCAATGCAGGAGACCTGGGTTTGATCCCTGAGTTGGGAAGATCCCCTGGAGAAGTGAATGGCAACCCACTCCAGTATTCTTGCCTAGAGAATTCTATGGAGAGAAGAGTCCAGTGGGACAAAGTCCATGGGGTTGCAGAGTTGGATGCAATTGAGCAACTTTCACTTTCATTAGCAAAGGAGGCTGACAAATTTCATCAGCTCTTGTGGGCAATGGAAAGAGTGATGCAGTAATGGAGTAGGGTGTCAGGGTGCCATGTGTACTTAAATCTTTCAGTTCGGTTCAGTTCAGTCGCTCAGTCATGTCCGACTCTTTGTGACCCCATGAATCGCAGCACGCCAGGCCTCCCTGTTCATCACCAACTCCTGGAGTTCACTCAAACTCATGTCCATCGAGTTGGTGATACCATTCAGCCATCTCATCCTCTGTCGTCCCCTTCTCCTCCTGCCCCCAATCCCTCCCAGCATCAGGGTCTTTTCCAGTGAGTCAACTCTTCGAATCAGGTGGCCAAAGTACTGGAGTTTCAGCCTCAGCATCAGCCCTTCCAATGAACACCCAGGACTGATCTCCTTTAGGATGGACTGGTTGGACCTCCTTGCAGTCCAAGGGACTCTCAAGAGTCTTCTCCAACACCACAGTTCAAAAGCATCAATTCTTCAGTGCTCAGCTTTCTTCACAGTCCAACTCTCACATCCAAACATGATCACAGGAAAAACCATAGCCTTGACTAGACGGACCTTTGTTGGCAGAGTAATATCTCTTTTTTAATATGCTGTCTAGGTTGGTCATAACTTTCCTTCCAAGGAGTAAACGTCTTTTAATTTCATGGCTGCAATCACCATCTGCAGTGATTTTGGAGCCCCAAAAACTAAAGTCTGACACTGTTTCCACTGTTTCCCCATCTATTTCCCATGAAGTGATGGGACCAGATGCCATGATCTTCGTTTTCTGAATGTTGAGCTTTAAGCCAACTTTTTCACTCTCCACTCTCACTTTCATCAAGAGGCTTTTTAGTTCCTCTTCACTTTCTGCCATAAGGGTTGTGTCATCTGCATATCTGAGGTTATTGATATTTCTCCTGGCAATCTTGATTCCAGCTTGTCCTTCTTCCAGCCCACGTTTCTCATGATGTACTCTGCATATAAGTTAAATAATCATGGCGACAATATACAGCCTTGACATACTCCTTTTCCTATTTGGAACCAGTCTGTTGTTCCATGTCCAGTTCTAACTGTTGCTTCCTGACCTGCATATAGGTTTCTCAAGAGGCAGGTCAGGTGGTCTGGTATTCTCATCTCTTTCAGAATTTTCTACAGTTTATTGTGATCCACACAGTCAAAGGCTTTGGCATAGTCAGTAAAGCAGAAATAGATGTTTTTTTGGAACTCTCTTGCTTTTTCCATGATCCAACAGATGTTGGCAATTTGATCTCTGGTACCCATTTAATATTTCTGGGGGAAAAAGTCTCTTATGCCAACTGTAATCGCTTGTTTCTTTGTTAACTTACTTAACTCTGGTTGTCTAATTTGTACCAGAGGTTTGCATTCTCCCAGTCTGTGTGCTCTCAATGACTTAGATAAAGTCGGTGGATGCTGTGGATGATGCTTTCAAACTTAAGGCCGAAACCCACAGATCACTGGTCAAGAAACACAAAGTAAGGAGAAAGAGAAAGAAAAAAACTATCATAAATATTTTAGTTATCCAGAAGTCATTTATCTAGCCTCTTTACTATGCATAATCTAGCTAAGAACAAAGAAGTAAGAGAAAACACATTTGCAAATCTAGATAGATAGTGCCAAGACCACACAGTAACCTTCATGGAATTTACTCATGGAAAACTACCCAGGCTCCGGAAGCATAGCACCACTTTCTCTTGTCTTAACTATGCCAGACTTCGCCACTCCAGCCCACTGGTCAGCTACTACTGTGCTATCAGGGTCAAGCAGTCAGCTTGAGTAACATTTGTCATTCTTTCCTTATGTTGTTATTAAGAATACTTTATTCGTATTGCTAAATAAGTCTGACAAGCATGGTTAGTATTTTCTATGCTGATTGCAAACCAGAATAGCAAAATCAGGTAGGAGAAGGCAGTTGCCAAAGAAGCGACAGGTAACTTTGAGGTTGGGAAAGAAACCTTGTGAAGCCCAAGAATTTCATCTCATAGTGAAAAGCAGGTGGTCCATTCCATGTCAGAGTGAGTATATGTCGTTTGGCAGGAAGTGGCTGGTCTTTGGCATAAGACAAGTCCAGGTGCAAGTTATAGCTCTTCTGCTGGTAGCTATGTGATCCCGGGCAGGTATTTGTTTTATCTCAGTCTTGGTGTTTTCATTTCTAAAATAAAAATACTAATATTACCTTCTTATTCAATTATTATGAAGGTTAAATATGTAAGAAACAACAGGTTTAAGGGACTTATACTTTTCCTCCCTTTGCTATCAGAGATGAATATGTTCTTGGGTTATCACTGAATTTTATAACTTCAGATGCTGCTTATCAAACTCAGGCTACTTTGTAGATTGTATAACCCCTAATGTTAGGTACTGGGAAATGGAGTTACATGAAAAACAGTCCATGCCATCAAGGAACTGAGAGTTATCTGGGGTGAAAGACAGTAAAACACAAGTTAAATGGTGAATAAAGTGACTGAACACAAAGGTGCACCAATAGAATCAGGACAAAGTAATTGTTTTTCAGTCCCTGAGTTGTGTCTGATTCTTTGCAATCCCATGGACTGCAGCATGCCAGGCTTCCCTGTCCTTCACTATCTCCTGGAGTTTGCTCAAACCCGTGTCCATTGAGTCCATGATGCCATCTAACCATCTCATCCTCTGTCACTCGCTTCTCCTCCTGCCCTCAATCCTTCCCAGCATCAAGGTCTTTTCCAGTGAGTCAGCTCTTCACATCAGGTGGCCAAAGTATTGGAGCTTCAGCTTCAACATCAGTCCCTCTAATGAATATTCAGGGTTGATTTTCTTTAGGATTGACTGGTTTGATCTCCTTGCTTTCTGAGGGACTTTCAAGAGTCTTCTCCAGCATTACAGTTCAAAAACAAGTAATTGAGGCAGTACTAATGGCAGCATGGGGTGGATGATAATGATTTACTGGGGGGAAGCATCATATATATAGTGATGATAGTCCTGAATCATTAAGGAAACAGAAATTGTGTTTAATAAACTATGTTTAAAGAAACAGGATATGAGTAATATTGTTTTGAAAATTTTCCATTTAAAATGATTAGAGCTAAAAAAATTAATTTCCATGGTTTAGTTTGGTAGAAAACTCATTAATTTCTAGAAGAACATGTTATCCTTTGGTCTGTTAAATAAATGAGGCATTGCTAGAATGGCAGATGAGAAAGGCAAAAGAGAGGAAAAAGGTAATGGAGAAAAGAGTGAGAAAGGAGCAGAAATATCATGCTGTCAGAGCTACTTCCTGAGTATCAGTCTTTTCTAAGTACATTCTTCTTGATGTTTCATTTCTTCTTCACAGATGAACTTCGTCCAGTTTGCGAAACAAGTATTGTTCCTTGCTTGACAGATGATGAAGCTGAAAACGTAAGAAATTATTTCTTGTTCTAATTCACATATTGAGTAAGTCACACATCTAGAAAGTGGAAGAATTCACATTCTCTGCTTGAGGCACAAAAAATGTAAAGAAGGTTACCCACATAAAAATGTATGGTTCTAAAGAATTTTATTATAAAGATAAACTTTTAAAGCCAGGAAGCAAATATCCAGGAATTGATATAGGCATAAAAATACTCTACGTAGAAAATAAATACTGAGCATGATGGCTTCACTACTTCACCTCTTCTTTCTCTTTTCTGTCCTTCTTCTCCTCCTCCTTTTTCCAAACAGATGGAGGCAAGTGTGAGAAATACAAAAAAGAAGGGAATAGAGGGAAAAACAGAAAACAGAAATCGATGAAGAGGAGGCAGAAGGGAACAGAGGAGATTAGTGTGGGGGAAGTCTTAGTCATGAACATATAATATGCCTCTGGTAGATTTAAAATTTAGAAAAAAAAACATGTTAAAGATTTTGTTTTAAAGTTTTTCCTGAAAAAAATCAAGATCAGAGAAGGAATAAATCTGTCAAAGAGTTTAGATGATGTTTTTGCTGCAGTGAAATGAGTAGGCTGTTTAGACAGAACCGAAAGCTTTCTCTGTGGTCCCAGAGCGGGCCTCTCTGGCTTCAGCTCTGTGGTCTGACACTGTCTATTACTCAAGGGCATGGACTGGCTAAGCATACCTCCTCCCCACCAAGTGGCTGTAAATACAACCCAGGGCCACTGCTGCTGCAGGGAGGTGAAAAGAGATCAAGTGTTGATCATGTTCCTTAGGCATTTTCAGGACACAGATCTGCATCTGCAGAGCATAGTGATCAAGAGGTGGGCTTGATTCCAACACCAGTGTCATCCTTATTATTTTAACCTCTTGGAACGCCACTTTCTTCTCTGCTGGGGCATAATCATAGAAGGCATCTTGCAGGTGATTGTGGATGTTAGAGGCGGTAGTTCATGTGAAGTACTTAATACAGGGATTGTCTGTAGAAACATTGCAGTAAATATTAGCCTTTTGTAGCAAGCTGTCTTTCTCCCTCTCAAAAATTAACATTGTTTTTCTTGTGTTAAGTTTTAGTGAGTTCTCCAACCTATAATTATCATTTTTTAAAAAATGAAAAATAGGCCTGAATTAAAACTGCGATTCATCATTTCGTATTGTTCAGCACAGAAATTTGCCTCCTAAATATAAGTGACAAAAAACTGGTGGTGTTTGAAATACCTGTTTAAAAATCTTAAGTGGCTAGGGCACTTCCTGGCTTCTTCTGTTAGCGTGGTATGGATTATTCCATGAATCAAGGACTGTAAATTTGTATCATTTACATCTTCAGTTCTTTAAACAGTTTCCACAAAATTAAAAATAACATAATTTTGAAAATTTATGTTTATTATAATTTTTGTATGTAGTCCCATAAATGTGAACACTTTAAACCTCATTCATTGAGAATAATGAGGGAAAATAGTGAGAAATCTGGCCTCAGAAAATATTTGGGAAGACATGGAGTTGTAGTAATCTTAAGGAAAGTTAATATTTTAAGCTAAGATATAAGTGGTTATTAATAAGTAATAACACTGTTTATAAAAACTATACTTCACAAAAGTCCTTATTGTTTCATACTGCATTGTAAGTATAAGATACTTTGGTAACATAATAAACTTAATGAGAAGAACCAAAAATAAATGACTTAAAAAAAAACCCTAGATTTTTCTAAGTTACAAACAAGATTCTAAGAAATTCTTTGAAGAAAAAATAGTATTTCTTAATATTAATTACCTATAATTTGGTTGGTTAGCTATAAAAATGAGATTAGTAAAGTGTGAATTAATGGGGTTTTATTACATGATACATGTTAAAGCAACATACTCATAAAATAAACAATCTAATTATCTTTTCTTATATCATAGCTTTCAAACACCTAGGGCTTTGGTCTCATTTATCTTTCGTTGTTCATGGACAGAATTCTATCAAGGGAATGCCAGGAGTGTAAAGTTGTTAACTCTTTCCACTGAAGCTGGAAGTCAAAAAATGTCTTGTGTAAGTCCTGATTTCCTAGCATAATTTAAGAGCCTCAGGCTGCCTAATTTCAAACCCTGCTTCCCCTTTATAGGCTCTGTGACAGTTGGGAATTTACTTTAGTGAATTTGTGAGACAAACATGGTTATGAAATTTATCTCATAGGGTTAATGAAAGATGAACATTCAACAGTGCTTGGTATACCGTGAACCGTCATACATTACACTGTCACTATGGCTTGCCCAGTGCAAGTTGGCCCACCCTTAACCTCATAGCAACAAGTTAATCAAGTTCTAATTTAGCTGATTAATTCAAATGCACTTATACTTTGCCACAACGTTTAGTGGTTTGTGTATATCTCACCCAGGAGGTGATTTTTTAAAAGTTGTTCTTTGTATAAAAGCATTGTAAAAATGCATTTTAAAAACTCCTTAGAAAAAAACCATCTACTAAGATTCAGGTACTGTAGGGTTAGGATTTCACTTCAGAGATTTTTCTGAGGATAGAACAAGCACTGGATGACTTTCACTTTTTGTTCTTCGTTTATGACAGCTGAAATATCACAGGAGAGGTCTTGAATCTGCCCCTCTCTTTGCCAGTCATCCCCCTGCCCACTGGTTCAAGCCCCAAAGCCTTGGTTTCTCCTTGGTTCCTCTCCTTGACCTCATATCCCATTACCACTCTATCACAAGAACTATAGACATTGCTTGGAGAAGGCAATGGCACCCCACTCCAGCACTCTTGCCTGGAAAATCCCATGGACGGAGGAGCCTGGTGGGCTGCAGTCCATGGGGTCGCAAGGGTTGGACATGACTGAGCGACTTCACTTTCACTTTTCACTTTCATGCATTGGAGAAGGAAATGGCAGCCCACTTCAGTGTTCTTGCCTGGAGAATCCCAGGGACGGGGGAGCCTGGTGGGCTGCCGTCTATGGGGTCGCACAGAGTCGGACACGACTGAAGTGACTTAGCAGCAGCAGCAGCAGCAGCAGCATAAACATTGCTTCTAAAACATGTCTTAGCTCCGTTTGTTTCTCTGCAGGATTATTGTTGTCTCCCAGTCTACCTCTACCTCTTGGCTGAACTATTGCAGTAGCTTCCTAAATGGTGTGCTTGCTTTCTACTCTTTTACTCATAAAATTCATTCTATACTGACAGCCCAAGCTGATCTTGGAAATCACCCATCCATCCTTGATACTATTCTTGTTTAAAATCCATTTTCCATTGAGATCCCAGGCTGATCCTGGTAAAACATGTATCTAACCATGATACTTCTCTTATTAAAAGCCTTCCAGGGGCTTTTCAGCATCCTTAGAATCAAATCTGGAATACAAAGCTTGACTCTGGAATACAAAGCGTTGTATGCTCTAACCAGTCCCTGCCTTTCTGACCTCTTGCCCTACCCTTTCTTCGTCATCCACTGTGCCTCAGACACGTGTTTCTTGAATGTGCCAAGCTTGACATCTTAGAACATTTTTGCTAGCTGTGACCTGGCCAAGAATGCCCTTACTTCCAAACTTCTCATGACTGACTCCTTCTTGCCTTTCAGATTTCAGGCTAAATGTCACTTTTTGGGAGATGGTCTCTTCTCCCATCCAACTGAAAGCCTCTGCCCAGTCACTCTCATTCAGTTACTGCTCACTTGTCTCTGCATATTTTCAGCTTTGTTCCCACTAAAACATAAGCTTCAGCAGACAAGGGGCAACTCTTCCTTCAATTCTTAAGTACCACCCAGTGTAATTCCATGCCACACCCAGGAGAGTGTAAGGACATGACTTCCTCATAAGAAAAGCAGTATAACTAACTACTTCTATCAGGACTACCTTACATAACCATCGTTTCTACACTACTGTGTGTTTTTATCTCCCTTCTTTCAATTTTCTTTTTCTTGCCTCATATTGGTATCTTCAGCAAAATTATCTCATTCATTCACATAACAACCTGGCCAAGTATCATTTCTTCCTTGTGTTTTAAGCGAGAAACCTGAGGCTCAAAGAGGCCATACCACACGAGTGACTGGCTGGAGATCTGAACCCAGGCCAGGTATTTCCAAAGATGGAAGATTTTTTCCTTGCCTGGAGAGAGTGTCCCAATCGTTATAGGGTCTCACGTTTCCCATAGTGAACTGACCAGATGGTTCCCAAACGTGGCTGCCCTATGTCATTTGGGAATTTCTCCTTAGACTTGCAGAATAAGAATCTGGGTTAGAGTTTAAGAATCTATTTTTGAGGAGCTCTCCAGATTTAGGTAGCCACTGAGTTAGATTAAAAAGAATAGGTTGGGGAGTGTTAAATACATGTTATTCCGAGAAGGCCTTTTAAATATCAGCTGAGATTAGTTTATCTGATAAGGTTAGCTGGGTCTGAGACATGAAAAGATGGGGATTGGAAATCTTCAAACCCTTGCTTGGTGAGGAGGGATAGCATATGCTATTTGTTAGGAAAACAGCCACAAAGCATGAAATGGGGTCTGGTCTTGGGTGTGGAGGGTAACCTAAGGAAAGTACTGGGTATGCTGCTGCTGCTAAGTCACCTCAGTCGTGTCCAACTCTGTGCGACCCCATAGACGGCAGCCCACCAGGCTCCCCCGTCCCTGGGATTCTCCAGGCAAGAACACTGGAGTGGGTTGCTATTTCCTTCTCCAATGCATGAAAGTGAAAAGTGAAAGTGAAGTCGCTCAGTCATATCTGACTCTTAGCGACCCCATGGACTGCAGCCTACCAGGCTCCTCCATCCATGGGATTTTCCAGGCAAGAGTACTGGAGTGGGGTGCCATTGCCTTCTTCAAGTACTGGGTATAGAAGAACCTATTTTCAGTGGTTTAAGGCCCTCAGATAAAACCCAGTTAGATAATTGAGCTTTTCAACTGTCCAAGTTTCTTTTGCATGTGTCATTCAACATGTTTTTGAGCCTTTAAAAATATATTCAAAATAAAGTGGCCAAGAAGGGCATTTTATAAGAGTATTAGGTTATGTAGGTCATCAGAAATAGCTTTATAAGTTTCTCCATGTTACTCCCCAAACACTGAGATGTTTGTTGTCATGATCTAATTATAATATAATGAAAGGAAACAACACATTTGAAATGCTTTTCCTATTGGATAACATGTAGTTTTGTCGAATCTATATATGTTAGTAAAATGCTCCTCACCACGTGTCTTGTTAGCATTGAGTCCTATCTAATAGAAGAGATAAATGGCCTCCTGAGGCTTAGAAACCATGAAAAGTCACATCTGGAAGCTTTCACCTGGCTGACCTATTCGTAGAAAAGGTCAATTTAGTGCAGAAGGGCATTTAAATAACCAGTTCTGTTGGAGAGAATTGAGCAGATGTCAGGGGAGAAACGGGTTCATCCTCTCACACCCTTCCACTCGCTGAGCCCATGGCTTTAACTGGTCTCAGGTGGCCTTGGCCCAGAGCAGCTTGAAGCAGGGTTTCGGTTCCTGGCCAGAGATTGAGGTCGCGCCAAGGCAGTAAGCACTGAATCCTATCCACTGGGTGAGTGCGCCAGTGACAAGGCCCTGGCCCTTTAGGTTTTCAGAAAAGAATTCCCACAAAGATGGAAAATAGTGAAACAAGTAGAGTATTTCTTAGAAGGAAAAAGAATACTGTATGTGTGGGTAGACATGCCGGTGGACTCGGAGATCGAGTCGCGCCCTCATGGTAGTCTGAATTACTTCCGGGTTTCCTTTGACCAATCATTTTGGTTTGCCTGGTTCTGAGACCATATTTGGTATATCTTAGGAACCTCCCCGCTGAAGGCAATGGCACCCCACTCCAGTACTCTTGCCTGGAAAATCCCATGGACAGAGAGCCTGGTGGGCTGCAGTCCATGGGGTTGCACAGAGTCGGACATGACTGAAGCAACTTAGCAGCAGCAGCAGGAACCTCCCACGTGTGCATGTGTATCTCTTACCCTAGTTGGATGCCAGTGAAGAGGACTATGGGTAGATGGATATTACTCCCCTTTTCACTTACAAGGAACTTTTTAGTTAGGAAGGTCTCCTTGACTTTGAGAAGGAGGACTATGTGGTCTTTTATCTCTCATCTAGCCAGGGCTTAGCCTCTCCAATTATCCTGCTGTTACGGAATTTCTGTCCATAGGAGATGCACTCCATCTGCTCATCCCAGAGCCCATCCATCTCCTGCTCATAACCAAAGGACCACAATTCTGCCTTTGGTAACATTATTAGGAGGCTACTTTTATCTCCTTTTATTACTAGTACATATTAGAAATTCAAGTATTCCTGTATTTCCTATATTAATGCAGTATCCAAATAAAGACTGAGAGCATTTCATTTAATTACAACTTGAAGTACTATTTTAAGAGTGGTTTTTAGGGCTTCCCAGGTGGCTCAGACGGTAAAGTATCTGCCTGCAATGTGGGAGGCCCAAGTTCAATCCCTGGGTCAGGAAGATCGTCTGGAGAAGGGAATGGCAACCCACTCCAGTATCCTTGCTTGAAGCATCCCATGAACAGAGGAGCCTGTCGGGCTACTGTCCATGGGATCCCAAAGAGTTGGACACGATTTAGTGGCTGACACTTTCACTTTCACTTTATTGTCTGTACAAATGTTCCAATATTGTCTTTTATAGTTCAGTTAGCTTTATTTGTTGAACTTTCTTCAACATTTGGTTGTCATGAAAAAAAAAAAAAAAAAAAACACCTTTTTGTACTCTTCCCAAATTTGAGTCAGAGACATTTCCAGGAAATCCATCCGAAAGGAGAGGCACATTAGGGTCAGGTTATAAGGGATGCAATTTTTATCTCAGTACTGTAAGGCTCCAAAAGTATCTACAATATACTTTTCTAAAATGTAAGAAGTAAGGTGTGGTCTTTTATAATATTTGGAAGTTTCAAAATGCGTATTCTGGGTGAAAGACTTGTTGGACTAGACTGAAATGCTGTTTTTTTTAGCTATACCAAGAAAGACTCCACTCACAGTTAGTTTCTAACCTTTAATGCCCAGTGAAATATATACGCTGGACCTGTTTTAGGGACTGCTGTCTAGCTCATCAAATGTAGATGTTGATAATGTCTGAAAAATATGTTTAGCCGTTAAAAAAAAAACTCCTTAAAAAAGCTTACTACTTTATCTTTTAGCTTTCCTGTTTCTCTGTTCAATTTTATTAATTTATTAAATTTTTAAAAAAACTTTTTTTTTCCAGCCCTGCCTCATGGCTTGTAGGATCTTAGTTCCCAGTGTGTGTGTGTGTGTGTTGGTCACTCAGTCATGTCTGACTCTTTGCTACCCCATGGGCATATAGCCCACCAGGCTTCTCTGTCCTGGGGTGGGTTGCCATTCCCTTCTCCAGGAGATCTTCCCGACCCAGGGATCAAACTCTGGTCTCCTGCATTGCAGTCAGATTCTTTACCATCTGAGCCCCTGGGAAGCCCCTTATATCCAACCAGGGATCAAACCTGGCCCCTACTAGTGGAAGTGCTGAGTACTAACCACTGAACCACCAAGGAACTGCCTCTATTCAATTTTAAATGGCCTAATAAGAAAGGCAGTATTTACTCAGATAATGCAGAGATTTGCCCTCTGGTGTTTCTGGACCCCAGATCCTCTGTCACTGATGAAACAAATTACTAGCTTACCTGATGAAGGCTTGGCTTTCACATCACCTTATCCTGAAGAGACAAATTCATACTGAAATAATTTCCCTTTCATTGCAAACAAAACATCAGTATCCCCAAAATAGTATACACGTTCAAAAGAGAAAAGTTGGGAATCTTTGAGACTATTATGTATAATTATTTTATATTTAACTAAGGTGCTTAAGACTAGAGATCTCTTCAAGAAAATTAGAGATACCAAGGGAACATTTCATGCAAAGATGGGCTCAATAGAGGACAGAAATGGTATGGACCTAACAGAAGCAGAAGATATTAAGAAGAGGTGGCAGGAATACACAGAAGAACTGTACAAAAAAGATCTTCATGACCCAGATAATCATGATGGTGTGATCAGTCACCTAGAGCCAGACATCCTGGAATGTGAAGTCAAGTGGGCCTTACAAAGTATCACTACGAACAAAGCTAGTGGAGGTGATGGCATTCCAGTTGAGCTATTCCAAATCCTGAAAGATGATGCTGTGAAAGTGCTGCACCGTATATGCTAGCAAATTTGGAAAACTCAGCAGTGGCCATAGGACTGGAAAAGTTCAGTTTTTTTTCCAATCCCAAAGAAAGGCAATGCCAAAGAATGCTCAAACTACTGCACAATTGCACTCATCTCAAACGCTACTAAAGTAATGCTCAAAATTCTCCAAGCCAGGCTTCAGCAATATGTGAACCGTGAACTTCCAGATGTTCAAGCTGGTTTTAGAAAAGGCAGAGGAACCAGAGATCAAATTGCCAACATCTGCTGGATCATGGAAAAAGCAAGAGAGTTCCAGAAAAACATCTATTTCTGCTTTATTGACTATGCCAAAGACTTTGACTGTGTGGATCACAGTAAACTGTGGAAAATTCTTCAAGAGATGGGAATACCAGACCACCTGACCTGCCTCTTGAGAAACCTATATGCAGGTCAGGAAGCAACAGTTAGAACTGGACATGGAACAACAGACTGGTTCCAAATAGAAAAAGGAGTATGTCAAGGCTGTATATTATCACCCTGCTTATTTAACTTATATGCAGAATACATCATGAGAAACGCTGGGCTGGAAGAAGCACAAGCTGGAATCAAGATTGCCAGGAGAAATATCAATAACCTCAGATATGCAGATGATACCACCCTTATGGCGGAAAGTGAAGAGGAACTAAAAAGCCTCTTGATGAAAGTGAAAGAGGAGAGTGAAAAAGTTGGCTTAAAGCTCAACATTCAGAAAACAAAGATCATGGCATCTGGTCCCATCACTTCATGGGAAATAGATGGGGAAACAGTGGAAACAGTGTCAGAGTTTATTTTTTGGGGCTCCAAACTCACTGCAGATGGTGATTGCAGCCTTGAAATTAAAAGACACTTACTTCTTGGAAGAAAAGTTATGACCAACCTAGATAGCATATTCAAAAGCAGAGACATTACTTTGCCAACAAAGGTCCATCTAGTCAAGGCTATGGTTTTTCCTGTGGTCATGTATGGATGTGAGAATTGGACTATAAAGAAAGCTGAGCACTGAAGAATTGATGCTTTTGAACTGTGATGTTGGAGAAGACTCTTGAGAGTCCCTTGGACTGCAAGGAGGTCCAACCAGTCCATCCTAAAGGAGATCAGTCACGGGTGTTCATTGGAAGGACTGATTCTGAGGCTGAAACTACAATCCTTTGACCACCTCATGCGAAGAGTTGACTCATTGGAAAATACCCTGATGCTGGGAGGGATTGGGGGCAGGAGGAGAAGGGGACAACAGAGGATGAGACGGCTGGATGGCATCACCGATTCATGGACATGAGTTTGGGTGAACTTTGGGAGTTGGTGATGGACAGGGAGGCCTGGCATGCTGTGATTCATGGGGTGGCAATGAGTTGGACACGACTGAGCAACTGAACTGAACTGAAGTAAAAGTGCTTTTTAAAAGGATTCAAATATATACTTAGATTTTTAATAAAGGTTTATGTGGAGCTTTAATATTTAGTTTAACATGTTTAAGTTTTAATGACTCATGTCAAAACAAAATTACCCATTAGCCAAATGCAAACAAGTTGACGTGGAGATGAGTCAGATCAGGGCCATCTGGGCTCCAGACCGCAAAGTGCTGTTAAGTATTCCAGCATTTATGCATGCCTTTTCCTCACAGGGCCCCTCTCTCAGCATTCAGACCATCAGGCTGAAGGGGAGTCACACTAGAAATATGGAGAACACTGCATTCCTGTTCATTTGTCATGGCTGAATTGGCATAACAAATGGTGACAAATAAGATTTTTTCATCCACACAAAAGTTGCCATCACATTTTCAATGGCTTTTACTAGAGTGTCAAGAATACCAAGTTTAATTACACAAAAGCTGGTGGAGACATGGATTGTGAATCTAATTCAGGGAATAGAAGAGAGACTGCTGAGCATCAACTTTTATGCCTGCATAGGAAGTTAGAACCAACATAAATGTATGCATGGAACAAGATATTAGAGATTACAGAAATTATAAGGAAATTTATTTCTTAAGGTTAGTACTGTGTTTATCTGGAAAACTTGATAGATTGAAAGAAAAACAACTACTAAACATTATTCCATCACTGAAACTCTACATACATGTGAAATGTGAATGTTGCAAGATGTCTTTAACCTAATTTTAAGAAGTGCTTATGCTTTGATCATGCTATTTAATAGAGTGTCATTAGCTAAAAAGAGAAGAGCCCATTATAGCATTGTCTGCTGGGTAGTAAAATCCTTATGTATAGAATCAACTTGATAAAATGTGGCCCCAAAATGTAATTATTATCAGTAGACAACCATTTAGAGTTACTTGATATCTATTATATATCAATAAATCTAAATGGAGGTGGATCAGAAGCACATAAAAGATTTTCCTTTGCAGCCCACACTTAATATATTTTCCTTATCTTGCTTGATTGATTATAACATAATTCTCTGTGTAGTTTCACCACCAGGAAATAAAAAACCTTAACATTGATAATATAAAATGAGCCATATTGTCAAGTGTTTTGGTACTGAGAAAACACAATTTGTTGTGTCTAAATATTAATGGTGTGCATGTGTGCTAAGTTGTTTCAAGAAGAATAATGGAGTGGGTTGCCATGCCCTCCTCCAGGGGATCTTTCTGACCCAGGGATTGTCTCCTGCTTTGGCAGGCAGGTTCTTTACCACTAGCGCCACCTGGGAAGCCCATTTAATTAATGGCGTGCCTAACTACATATTGATATTTTTTCTTATATACCTATGAAATTAAGGTTTTCTAAATAACTATAACATTTAGAATTATGTTCACCAATGCCTTATCTCAAGTTTTTAAGGATATAAGAATGTAATGACTATATGGGAGATCTAAATAATGATAAAAGCAATTTGCTACCACAAAAATCACCTTAACTACCAACTGGATGAATGTGTAAACTGAACATTAGAGAAATATGCCATGAAATCCCAAAATCTAATATTCTGACGTTCACTGTACTTTGCAGTTGTTGAGTAGTGCTGAAGCAGGAGGGAAGCCATAATACCTCCCACCTGCCCAGAGGTTTAGATGATCCTTTATGTGTTAATTTATTGGGAAACTGCATGGAATAGACTACTTCCCCTTCTGAACATCCTTTGTAATTTCATTAAAGATCAAAAACAAAATTGTGTTCTTACTCTCTGCTTATTGAAATGCAAATACCATCTTTAGGTTCTAGATAAATACTATACATCATTTTTTAGGTGTATTTTGGATTACCTATTGATAGTTGTAAGTATTTGCTATGTAAAATATATTTAAATATAAATATAAACTTGTTTAACACTTGCTATGTATCAGGTACTGTGTAGAAGCTAGGAATGGAAAGAGGCACACATAAGACTGAATTTTTGGATGCATGAAAAAATATACTATGTGCTTAAGGGGTTTACAGTATTATTGGGGAAGACAAGAAAACAATTGGAAATATGATTATGTATAAGCAACTCGGCACATTGTTTGGAATAGACTATAAGAGGAAGTAAACATAAAAGTAGAGGGCGGTGTGTGGTGTAACACTAGAGGAAGCAGTGGTGGGGTCAATGATGACTCTAGTCCTAAAGAGGTGGCTCTTCTGAAATCAATATATGCCTGAATGTGCAACTTTAATATGCATGGGCTTGTGTCATCATAATATGAACAAAGAGTCAAATAAATGCTAAGAGTTTGAACTCTATTGAAAATCAACTCTGTAATTATCCTTTAATTTTTATTTTTACAGATCTGGGGTGAGAGAAACCTTCCCCCAACTATATCTTTCCTTGCTTTTCCCCCAGGAATGCATCTAATACTTCTTTCCACATCTAGCTTAAACATTTCAGGTTGGGTCAATTTCTCAAAATTCAGAAAAATCTTGGATTTTGGAAGGAACGAGTAGTAGTAATATCATATATAAAAAGTCTTAAAAGGTAATTTTATGGTGAACTGAGAAATTTAGTTTTAAGAAATTTTGATTTCATCATAGATATTTATTATTTTATGTATGTGTGTTTGTGAAGTGCCATTCCAAAGCCATGATCTCACACACCTCAAGGCAGTGGCTAGAGAAAGGAAAAATTAATATTCTAGAAAAGGAAGGTAATGACTGCTGCTGCTGCTGCTGCTGCTGCTAAGTTGCTTCAGTCGTGTCCGACTCTGTGCGACCCCATAGATGGCAGCCCACTAGGCTCCTCCATCCCTGGGATTCTCCAGGCGAGAACACTGGAGTGGGTTGCCATTTCTTTCTCCAATGCATGAAAGTGAAAAGTCAAAGTGAAGTCGCTTAGTTGTGTCCGACTCTTAGTGACCCCATGGACTGCAGCCTACCAGGCTCCTCCATCCATGGGATTTTCCAGGCAAGAGTACTGGAGTGGGGAAGGTAATGACTAGTGATCACTAAAGAAGCAACTCACTTCCTGAGGAAAATACAGTTGTTTTAATTAGATTGGAATGATACAACTCTGAATATACTTTCTTTCACGTCGTTACAATTGTGGCAATAACATTTAGATTTTTAATATAAAGTCTTATATTCCCATAGAAACTTTCTTCAACTCCTACATGATTCAATTAATTTTTTTAACCTAAAATTAAATGTCCTCATTTTTTCTCATGGACATATACACTCTTGGCCTCAAGTTGGTAAGTTATTTGCTTTAATATTCATGATTCAGCAGGGTATTTTATGGCTCGCAAGAGTTGCAGCTTAAGTGCATATCTTCTGTACATACGGAGGTCAGAAATAATTTGCTTCATGATATAGGAATTAAAATCAATACTCTTACTTCCTTAAGAAAACAAACATAACATAATGTAAATGAGAAATGGGTAAATTATTAATAGATGGGCTTATCTAAAATATAATTCAAGCTAAGCAAGGTCAACCCAGAGAACTGAGCTTTAACACTGCAAGTTACAGGAAGCATAAGGAGGATAGATATATCATCACAGGTTTGTCTTTAGAAATTTGCTTTCATCTAGGGTTTTTAAGCCATATTACAAACACACTGTTGCCTGCCCTTGTGAATAAGTCTGTGGTATGAAGATGCTCAGCTTGAGGATGAGAAAATGGAGAGCAGAGAAGTCTTGCCAGACCTGGAAGTCTTGCAAATGGTACTTAAGGGGACTCCCAGGATTCTCATTAGCACTTAACTAGCTGGAGAAGCGGAGAAGGTGATGGCACCCCACTCCAGTACTCTTGCCTGGAAAATCCCATGGATGAAGGAGCCTGGTGGGCTGTAGTCCATGGGGTCGCAAAGTCGGACATGACTGAGCGACTTCACTTTCACATTTCATTTTCATGCATTGGAGAAGGAAATGGCAACTCACTCCCGTGTTCTTGCCTGGAGAATCCCAGGGACGGGGGAGCCTGGTGGGCTGCCATCTATGGGGTCGCACGGAGTCAGACACGACTCAAGCAACTTAGCAGCAGCAGCAGCTGTCAAGCTAGGGGAGGTCCCACTGGTTGCTGTTGTCAGGATTGTTCTGGCTTCCTGATGTTCACTTCCAATGCCTTTCTATTTTCTCTCTGCTCAGAACTGAGGCAAATCCTATACTCCAGAATAATCCCCTCCTTTCTCTCTCTGCTTGATATATTTCCACCTATTGAAGACATGGTGAGTCCAAGGAAAGGGCATTTTCTTCTTTATTGTTAGAGAACAGAATTTATCAGCTGCCATCTTTTGGATCCTGCTCTAGCTTATGATTTCTACACAGGGTCTGGGTTTTGTTTCTATTCCCGAAGTCAAGAAGGGGTATTTTCACGTGTCTGGAAAAGTATTCCTTCTAGAATGAGGAAGGCCACATGAGAACCTGAACCCTTTGAAAGATGGACAGATATAGAGCTCGTAAACAGCAAAGTCAGACTCATTTTTTGCTTCCGGGTTTCTTACCTTCTGTTCCATATAATTTACTTACATTTGTAAGATCCTTTCCCCTACCTTCAGGCATTGCTTCCATAGCAATTCATTTATTTATTTATTGACACAAAATCTGCACTTGAACTTTCATGTCAATATTGGGGATGATAGATATACACAAAGCAATTCCTTATCTTAAAGCCCTTATAGTTTAATTTGTTACATTATACAAATATAATTATACAAATTATACAAATGAAATTTAATAAATCAAAGTGAAATAGTGTATAATGAACATGTGTTCAAAGTACTATGGAAGCACAGAAGAGGGTATGATTATTGCTAACTGGTGGGAATCAATGTTGTATGCAGAATTTTGTCAATGGAGAGATTACCAGTGTTGCTGCCTTTTTAACCTTCCTGTTATACTTTAATGCTGAGATGATTTTCTTAGTAGACAAACAGGCAGTTCTTAAGATGGAAATAAGGATGTTCTGCCTGAGTTAAGTATATGGTCCCCGAGATCCCTATTTGCTTTCAGTTGGATGTAATACTTTCCAAAAAGCCTCTACTGGTTGACCAATGAAGATAAGGTTAAAGCAAATTAACAGAATAAAATTGGAAGCTCTGTGGGTCTGGTTACTGAGAATAGGATCATAGATTTTTCATCTTTTATATTCAGCCCCTACCATGGAAGATGGTTGTTGAATTTATATTATGTATTTTATATATATATGTATATTCTTCATTCTTATGAAAAATACTTCATAAACATGATGTTATTTGCAATAGTATCCTTCAAGCAGGCTTTCAGAAGGCATTTCATTGCTCTTGGATCATTACAAATCAAATAGATATCTAGCAGAGACCTCACAGCCTCACCTACAGACCAGAGTCAGTTGAAGTTCAGGATAGTCATGTGAACTTAGGACATTAGTATGTATCTGAGAAAAAGGACTAAAATACCACAAAAAGGAAAGCCTTGTTCAAAGACTTCATGTGGGCACAAAAGGTGGGAGATTATTTATCATAATGACTTATTCAACCACAAGGGAAAACATGAGTTAGAATGACATTATTTTCATCACATTTTTCCCCTGAGGAATTCAAGAAACTGCCCCTGTCTTACGTAATGGGCGGCAATTCTCTTCACACTATTTTGCTTTGATCTTAACCCTGGCAGATAGTAGTAATAAAAAATTCCCAAAGATGACCAACTTATTCTCTTCTCAAAAATTATCCTCCCCCAGATCCTGTGAACTCAGGAATACTCAAAGACCAGCTTATTTGATCTTACCCCCGTGGTTATCTGTTCATTTCTCATCAGGCTAATCTCCTTATTCCACTCCCTCAAAACTCCATCTCCCCAGCTGTGAACACTCTCCCGGTCTGACCATTTTTGCTGTAGGAACAGTTCTTTCCTTCCTCATATTTAAGCACATATTTCAACTTTTGATTACTTCCTCAACTTGAGAGGTGAAAAATTGAAATGCAACACGAAACATCCGGTGGGATGGAAAGGGGCATCACTCCTGCTCTGCTTCTTTCACCAAATGACTGTAAGTGCTTCAAGGACCGTTTTACTTCCCAGGCTTCAGTTTCCTCATGCGTCAATATCAAAGGGGAAACTAAATAGTATACAATATGTAAGACATATTCTGGTATGAACAACAATGTGATTACACAAATGTTGATCAAGAAGAGTAGTATCAAGTTCTAACATGTCATGTAAAAGCAGCTACTAAGTCAAGAAGGAGTTGGCCTTCTCATAGCTGTAACTGTCACTCATATACTTCTGTATTTATGTAGACACATATGTTTAATACCATATATTTATTGTGCGTATGTATTTAAATGTGGCTACTTTTCTAAAATATTGATAAAAGCATGCTATGAGTATATTTGACATTATTGTTCTAGTGTCTTAGATTATAGTCTCTGTCATAAATGGAAGAGCAGTGGAACAGTCAGGAGACTTACATTCTAGACTCTGCACTTCTTGAATTTCATGGTTTTGAGCATGTCACACGGACTCATTGGGCCTCAAATGATTCCTTTTGAGTCTATAATTTTATGATGGTTATATTAATGAAGCAGGAAAGATGATTTTGTGGGGTAACTTATTAAACCCTAAATCTTATGGCTTAAACAATAAAAGTTTGTCACACATGTAAAGCCTGATTGCAAGTTGGAAGAGACTTAACAATGATTGTCTTCCAAGTGGTGTCTCAGCCTAAACCAGGGTGCTTGAATTTTGTGTATACTTCACATAAGAACCCTTCTTCTCCATGGCAGGGGCCAGTCTCAGGCTACATTGCTTCTGCTCACATTTCACTAGCCAGGAGAAGAATCATGGTCTTACCTAACAGCAAGGTAGCTGCTCGATATGTAGGTATCACTATATCCTTTAAAGACAAAAATGGAATTTGTTGGATGCTTGACATTGTCTGCTGTGGTGCTAAATCAGAATAGAGCAGGGAATCATCTAGTGGAATTGTCTTTCTTTTTCCATCTGTAACATCATGGCATTTAGAACGTATTTGTCTTTCAGTGTCTTCTGATGGAGCTGGAGATTTTTCCTTTTTTCTGAATGATCCTCGATGTTGTAGGGTAGTTCTAAGACTTCTCTTGGGTTTTTAACAGATCGGGAAGTTCCAAGTTCTCAAACCCTTATCACTCAAGTTTAATGGTGAGAAATCTGTTCTCTCTCCATTGAGTGATTTGTTAGTGGGAAAAAAATGACTGGAATTTACATGTCACATGTGTCAAAACATAGATGCTCTTAGAATACCCTTTAGAATAAGACTATAAATGGAAAATGAGAAAAAAGCTAAAGAAGATATCTTCCCTAAGAATAGCTTTCTTATTGATTTAGGAGGCTTTGGTGTCATGTGTGTTTTTTTTTTTAAGACAGGAAGAATGAGTCTTGGAAAAGAGAGAAGAAAATCATTATGAAAAATCAGCCCAGGCATAGAAGTCAATTCAGACAGAGCTTGGGAGTGCTGCTAAATATGAGGTGTCAGCTTTTTAGTTTGCTCTTTCTCTTCATCAGAGTAAGGAGAGTTTTGTCTTGATTGCATGGCTTCCACAGAGGGGCCTGGGTGGTTTATACAGTATAGTAGATGATGACAGATAACACTCTTAGTTCAAGGCCTTAGGGATGGCAATGTGCGTAGAAGGATTTTTCCAGGGAGATTTGCTTCTGCCCACTAATTGTGGTCATATATTTTACGGCTTTGGGAATACCATGGCCACTAGTATAAGTCCCAGTGCTCCAAGAAGCAGTGTTTGTGTCTGATTCAGCAGAAGCTGTTGCTGTATTTCTGAAACTTCTGTTGATAAAAATCATGCATGTCATTAATTTTCACTTCCAATCCTATATTTTCTTGCCACATCCTACATAATTTGTTTACAGTTGCTACTATTGATGATAGATACCTTTTGAAACACTCTCTAATTTTTCAACCCTACTTTTTTATGTTATCCTTTTATCTAGCTACAACTCTTCCTCAGTAGCACCAGTAAACACCTTCTCTGTCAACTCTTTAAATGTTAACATTGTTTGGGACTTTTGTCTTTGGTGCTCCTTGCTTCTCCTTCAACATGTTTTCTTTAGGGGCTCTTGTCCACTTCAGTGGTATTCAGCCACCATCAAAAACCTTTAAAATGACAAACTGGATCAATCCAACCATCCACGTTCTCTGTGCCTACACCAGAGCTACAATCATTGGAGAAAATTAGAGAAAGAAGCAGTTGGTGCTACACCGTTTGTGGTCTTCAGACTGATCCAGGCCATCAACACAGCCTGGTTGTTTTTTAATTTTCTATAGACACTGCCCTTTATTAATCTCCGTAAGAACAATTTTAAATCTTCTACACTTATTGGCAGATGACCCCACATCTTATTTCACAGTTTTGAAATTGAAACCATCAGCCATACTAGGTATCAAGAAGGAGAGGCTGGTGCATTGTATTAAATGTTGCACAGAGGTCAAAGAAGATAAGTACTCAACTGTGGATTTAGAAATAAGGCCATCATTGTTTACTTCTGTTAAGACTTTCAACAGAGGAGTTGGGGAAAATTACACTGTTTCAGTGATCAAAACCAACAGGGATCATGGAAGGGATCAAGGTGTTTCTCAAAACCTTTTAACAAAAGTGTTACTATAAAAGGGAGGAATGAGATAGGGTAATAATAGTTGAATGGTCATTTTATAGTGGGATCAAGAGAGTGATTTTAAGAGATTAAAGAAAATCATCATCTTTTAATCCTAATGGGAAAGGGCCCATTAAAAGCAAGAGTTTAATAACAATCCCTTTGCTCTAGAAATCTTTTCCTGCTCATCTATCCATGTGTTCTTAGAGAAATAGGAAGGATGATGCTCACATCTCTGGTTTAAGTGACTCATTGAATAGTTGTGCCTTTCAGTCGGTGTTGTGCCTCAGTCAGTGTTTCTCAATCTGTGGTGAAGGATCACTTTTTTTTTTTTTTAAATTCCCATCCATTGCGTATTTTTGTAAATACAGTAAAAATGAATTACTAGAAGCATGCTCATGCAGTTAGATGTTGCAACTTTGACAAACTGCTATGAAATTTTTCAAACCCTCGATCTCAGTTTTTGTACTTATTTCATGGACCAGTTCAGATAATCCCCAGACCATCACTGGTCCGTGCTTCATGCTCTCGGTAGCACTGATCTAGAGAGTTTATAGGGATTAGCAATGTGAAGGATGGTGATACATTTCATTTTGGACATGGGGAAGCTGAATCCCTTGTTAGGCATCTAAACAGAGATTTCCAAAAGGTAACTGGGTGGAGTACATGATATATGCTTCAGAGAAAAGTTAAGGAACTCATAGAATAACATGGAGTCTATTCATTGTAGAATGGAAAACTAACATGTGGCATATCTGTATCATGGCAAACTATTAAAGAATGAAGAATGAGAATATGAGTGTCCCAATACCAAGAGCTCCAACTGGGACAGTCAGTGCCCCATCTCTCCCAGGCCATGTGGGCCTCCCTCCCTGCCTCTATCTGTGTCCCTTGTCCCCACCTCCCTGGAACCCAGCTTAAACCTCCCCTTTCCCACCACACAAATGGGCCCCAGGGAGGGATGGCTGGCCCAGCCCACTTCTGATATTTCACTTGTGAAATTTCTCTAAGCTGAGATACCAGCCCGCTGTCCTGCTGCTTCATGCCCATCTCATCAACTACATACAAAAGGGACGTGAAATAATTGATAGCAAATAACACCGCCCCCTCAAAAGGAAAAGAGCTCCAAGATAGGTTATTAAGGCAAGACAAATAAAGTAGGCTATGATATGACAAAATCATGTTTGTATGTCATACATATATTTATAAGATACACTGAAAACTTCTTGAATAATATGCAACTGTTAACAGTAGTTACTTTTAGGGAGGAAGCTAGAGTTCTTGGGGTGTATAACACATTAGATCCATATGTTATTTTTCAAAGTTAACTTCCATATTATTCTTTTACAGGTTTTTTTGCAGTTATGTATTATTTAGGTAATTACAGCATGAATCAAAGTTCTTATATGTAATGCCATATACTGCTTTAAAAATAAATAGAAATATAAAAGTAATCAGTAGCTTGCTACAGTTTAGTTTTGTAGTAATTGTGTAATTAAGGAAAGCAATAGCAGAGTAGGTAGGAGCTCTTTAGTACCACATATTCACCGAGAAGGAAATGGCAACCCACTGCAGTATTCTTGCCTAGAGAATTCCATGGACAGAGAGGACTGCAGTCCATACAGTCTACTCTGCTCACAAAGAGTCGGACATGACTGAGCGCCTAACACAACACACACACACACACACACAGTCAACAGTGTCAAGCCCAGCTCTGCCACTGACATGCTGTGTGGTCCTGGATAAGCTTCTGAACTCCCAGCCTCAGTTTCCTCAGTGTTAGAATGGAGATAGTAGTTGCATGTACTTTGTGTTATTATTGTGAGGATTTATTGTAACTTTATTATTTTAATTATTTATTGAGCTATTTTGTCACATGACAATGCAAGTAGTATGTTTGGCTCAGAGCTTGGCAAATATGCAAATTTGTCAGTATTATTTATATCTGTCTCAAGCATTTTATTGTTAGACTCTTCATATATGCAGAATTACACAAAATATGAAATCAGAAAGGTCTCACCACCTTTTTCTCTCCACTATGGATTAATATTATAGTAGCAAAGTGCCAGAATTAGAACATTTTTTCTTCCATTTTATTTATTTGTGTATGTATGCAGTGCCTCTGTGGAGTACATGATAGTCAGGTCTTGAGACAGAACACAGAATTGGGAGCCAAAGTTTCAGATTCTGAGTCTGTTATTACTAGTTGTGTGGTTTTGGGCAGATAATCTGTCTGAAGCTCAATGTCCTTACCTGTAAAATGGGGCTGATGCACTGTCCCTCTTTGCACTGTTGTAATGATTGATGGATATGATATCAATATATGGAAAGACTCTTGTAGAACATATGCTCTATAAATATTACTTCTAATTCCCTTCTCTGAAAAAAAGTCAGGATATAGAAAAATGAGCATTTGAAAATCTTACTCTTTATAAGTCTTCATGATTAAATGGAAACAACATCCCAAATATACTTACAAATTATTTTTCAAAACTCTGGAAGCTTCTTCCAGAGTTCCCAGGTCATATAACCGATTAGGCAAATATTTCTATCCCATCCCCTCAACTTATTCAATTCAAGATACCCTGAAATATTTTATTCCTGGCCTCTTCTATTGAGAAAAGAAAGAACTTGACAGAAAGAGGGAGTTTTAGAAGTTCTTCCTGAATGATAATGGGAGAAATATATGGTGTGTGGAGAGGTGGGGCGAGTCCCACATAATGAATCATATGTAGAAAGCACAACAGAGAATTCAGTACCAAGCTTCTAAAACCTCAGTAGTACTTGCTGTAAGTGATATTTTTGTGGCCTTTTCTTTGCACAGATATTTGTCATTCTGTAGTTGATTTAGAAAGAGATTCATGGAAAGTCATAATTATTTAAAGAAGGGAACAGGCAAAGTGTTCTTTTGCCATGTCTATAAATCTTTCCCTATGCTTTGCTGAGAACTCTGCTCTGGCTGTCTGCTTTGAGCATGTAACAGGAGTATATCATAATGTCAGGAGTTGTCAGACCCTCAGAACTCTCCATAATGTGAGATCACAAGCAGAGACGATTTCATTGTAATATTTCTGACTACAAAGTATAAATACCATTCAGCTGGCACACTGATATCATATCAGGGAGTTTTTTTTTTTTTTCTTTTTTCCTGTTCTTATCCTTTAAGTTTGTCAAGGTATTTAAATCTGTAAAGTTAGATAAAGCTAGAATAAGAAAATTAAAATTCAGACTAGAATAACAATGTCAGAAGAAAAGCATATTTTTGAAAGGAACCATAAAAAGAGAAGTTAAATAAAGATTACAAAGACATTGAAAAAGGTGCTACATGTATTTCAATTATGTTTTCATTAGTTCTCTCCAGAGGACAAAAACATTTCTCAGAACAATTTAAAACAGTAGATATACAAAAGAGTAACTCAAACACAGATTTAAAAATCTCATTGAGAGACTTGAGAGGATATTTCTTTCTCATGATGATATTGCCAACTGGGAGAATTTTACTAATTCTTCAGTGTGATTATCTACCTCACTATGGCTCCCTTAACAGCTATTGTTTTTTAAATGGAAAAAATGTTAACGCTTGCATAAACTCAGATGTGAAAAATGAGCTTACAGATATTTTACTTTTTGCTGTGGTTCCAGTACATGTGCTTTTAAAATTTTGCCATATAAGAAATATGGACTCAACCATTAAAAAAAAAAAAAAAGAAATATAGAAAGGAAGATAGAGATGCATTACTGTCTTTGTAGAAATACCTTACTAAATTCTCCATGGTCCTTCCAGCTTAAGCTTAAGTTCTTGTTAGGGGTTCACACACAACAACCTGATTTTCCCCACAGAATCAGTATTTTCTGTCCCTGAGGAAGGAGCTTTGTTAGGAGATATGCTACATGAAAATATGTGTTGTGCTCAGAGAGGAGATACTGTACTCTTGTTCTATTTTATTACCGACTCTCTCCTCTCTGCAAAACAAACAAGCTTGCTGAAGTCTGGAACTGAGTCTCTCCCCCCAGGATGTGTTGGAAGTCTGCCCTTCATATCTGAGGTCCATGGTTGCGATCAAAGATTCAGCACCATTGCTATCAGTTGGTGAGACCATTAGCTTGATCTCCTACATGCCAAAGCAAATCTCATTTTAAATGCCTGGAGATAAATTAAGTTTTCAGTAGACATGGGGCAAATATATTGTTGTTTTTAGTTGTCGTGTCCAACTTTTTGCAATCCCATGGACTGTAACCCACCAGGCTCCTCTGTCCATGAGATTTTCCAGGCAAGAATACTGGAGTGGGTTGCCATTTTCTCCTCCCGGGGATCTTCCCGACCCAGGAATCAAACCCACATCTTCCTGCATTGGCAGGCAGGTTCTGTACTACTGAGCCACGAGGGAAGCCCATGGGACAAACATACTGGTTGATAAATGAAAACATCCTTCAATAAGGTGAAAATCAGACTTTAATATATATTTTTGATTATTTGAATTTTTTTCATAGTTTACTTACATCAGAGACCCTTATAAGTTGTCTTGCTCTCACGTTTCCCCAAAATTATGATCTTAGTGTATTCTGCTCTGTTCCTTTATTTGTTGTTTCCTGCTTTCCTGATAACACCTCTTCCAGTTAGGATAAAATCTAGGGTCAGAATGAGGAAGTTATGATGGATTTCTCTCTCTCGGTTAGACTTGCTCAAATCTCATCCTAAGATCTCCTTTTCTCACTTTATCCACTCTTCCTAGGCAATCCCACCCATCTCCATGCCTTCCATGCCTTGTCTGTTTTTAACTTCAGCCCAGAGCTTCTTCTGAGCTCCAGACCAGTGTGTTCAGTGGCCTGTTTGTTATCTCCACCTGGACATCTGAAAGTCATTTATAATTCTACCCATCCCAATGGAAATTATCATTAACACCTTCCCACCACAAACAAAACAAAAATGAGATGTTTTTCTAGCATTGCTGTTTTGAAGATAAACAAGCTGAAAACCTGAATCATCCTTAAAGACTTGCTTTTTTCATACGCCACATCCAATCAATCCATCACCCGGTCCTGCTGGTTTTACTTTGTGTCTCTCAAGCCAACAACTTCTCTGTTTTCATTCCCACCATCCTAAATCAAACATTCTGGAAAACTGTAAAAGCCTCCAAAAACCTTCTACTTTCATACTTTAAAATCTGGGTTGTACTATATTGTGTTTTATGCCACTGCCTGCTGCTGCTGCTGCTAAGTCGCTTTGGTTGTGTCCGACTCTGTGCGACCCCATAGACGGCAGCCCACCCGGCTCCCCCGTCCCTGGGATTCTCCAGGCAAGAACACTGGAGTGGGTTGCCATTTCCTTCTCCAATGCATGAAAGTGAAAAGTCAAAGTGAAGTCGCTCAGTTGTATCCGACTTTTAGCAACCCCATGGACTGCAGCCCACCAGGCTCCTCCGTCCATGGGATTTTCCAGGCAAGAGTACTGGAGTGGGGTGTCATTGCCTTCTCCGATGCCACTGCCAGAGTGATCTTTTAAAAATAAAATATAACTTTCCATGCCAATCCCTTGTTTAAACAACTGATTGGTTTCTCATGAACTTAGGTCTTTAGACCAAGATATTTAACATGGCCTTTCTGCATGGTCTTCTCCTACCTCCTGCTCTCTGTGCAGTGGCATTTATTATGATACATTCCTTCCTTCTTGCTTCTTAAGCTTATCCCTTCTTCTTCAACACCCCTACTCCACCACCATTCGCATCATCATCCTAAATGCCTATTCCCTATTCAGATTTCAAGAAACTCATTACTTCCTCAAGGACGTTGTGTTGTGCCATCCTTTTTAGGTTGATCCCCACCTATAAACTCCCAGAGAACCACTGCACTTTCCTTTCTTAGTACCAATCATGTTTTACATTTACTTAAGTGGATATTTTATAGACATCTTCAATACTGGATAATAAACTTCATATAGGCAGGAACTGTGTCTGTTTCTCCTAAATACATCGTTGATACTTAACATTAGTGATGACACTTATGCTGGACTTAGGAGTGATTCAGAGTTCTGCTTGTTTATATTAAGGTCCAATGTAGTATGTCTTAATTGATGAGGCTGATTTTCTGCTTCTATTACTTTAGCATCCTTCATCCCTCTCTTTCTCTTTTTCATTTTTATCCATCTGTGGATTGCCCTTGGTGAATGAAAGGTGCTTTCTTTATATGGACAAGAAAAACATTTTTATTCTTATTCTTTATCATTTGGACTTTACTTTGTGTACCCAGATCAATCTTTCAGGACAACAGTAACAGATAGGTTACAGCGTGTTCATGTGTTCATTTTTGTATCTCGTTCTCAAGGCTGTCCTTTGTCATTAGCCATCTGCTTCTAAGATAGGTCTCCATGTTCTCTAAGGATCTGAACTCCATCTGTTAGAACTTCCTGAGTATTTTGTTCATCGTCACCTGACCAATTTAGCCTCGCTCTTTTCCCTGGCCTAGAAAGTGAAGTCGCTCAGTCGTGTCCGACTCTAGCAACCCCATGGACTGCAGCCTACCAGGCTCCTCTGTCCATGGGATTTTCCAGGCAAAAGTACTGGAGTGGGGTGCCATTGCCTTCTCCTAATAATTATCGGAACCACAGCTTCCCGGTAAACTAACTGACTCTCGGGTTTCACTGTTTTCCCAAGTTGGCTGACCTCCTCCCAGGTCTCAAGGACACCCTTTGTCTTTGGTTTCCAGCCCTAAGGTGGGTATTTATCTTGCATGTATTGTTTTAGAAACAAAGGATGAGTAGATTGAAGCAAGTGTCACTAAAAATACTGAACCCATGAAATCATTTTTTTTGGTCATTTGCTGTTGCCCTTTCAAAAATTTTGCCTACTTTGCCTTTCAGCCCCAACAAGAAAGGGGCAAAATGACAATCTTCAATATCTGTAAATTGCAGTTTAAAATTAAAGAGAAAATTCCTTTTCAGTACTTTTAAATCCTTTGGCATTTTGTGCCCACTGTGTGGATTGCATAAGCGTAAGAAAGTTGTTCCATGAGCTATGCAGTAGGTCAGATGGCCCCTGCAAGCCTTTTTTTGTGGTTACTTAAAACAAGATTTCGGAGAAGGCAATGGCACCCCACTCCAGTACTCTTGCCTGGAAAATCCCATGGATGGAGGAGCTTGGTGGGCTGCAGTCCATGAGGTCGCTGAGAGTTGGACACGACTGAACGACTTCACTTTCACTTTTCACTTTCATGCATTGGAGAAGGAAATGGCAACCCACTCCAGTGTTCTTGCCTGGAGAATCCCAGGGACGGGGGAGCCGGGTGGGCTGCCGTCTGTGGGGTCACACAGAGTCAGACACAACTGAAGCAACTTAGCAGCAGCAGCAGCAAAACAAGATTTTAAAGGTGAATGTGTCTTTCTCATTAGTGCAAAGAAATATCTCTACAAAGGAAAGAAATAGCTATTATTTTAAAAATTAGAAATTTCTGAGAAAAGAATTTACTGTTGCTTCTAGTAATTTCATCAGACAGTTGGAAGAACCTGCTATGTGCTGAGTACCAGCCCAGTGCTGTAGGATCTTTAAAGATGTACAAGTCACAGTCCCTACACTCAACAGCATTTTCTGAGTAGAGAAATATATAGCAATATGGTGAAACAAAGTGAGAAACAAGTGGTAGAGAGTGAAACAAAGCTAATTGCACACAAAGAATTCTGAGCTCAAAAAAGGCTAAAATAATTTACTCTATGTTCTTTATTTTAAAAAGAGAAGTGGACACAAAGAACTTGGGTCTAGTTCAAGGTTCTCCAGAACTAGATTTCTAACCCTTTTTGTCACTCTCTTTCATCTTGTTTGCTGTAGTGAAAAGTTCATGTTCTCTATCTATTACCACCGGGAGAGATCTTTCTGAATCCTGTTTTTGATATCTAAATATTGCCTTGAAAGGAAAATTGGCACTGGTGATACAATTAAGAAAAAAATAGACCAAAGTCCAGCTCAACTCGAAGTGTCCTCTGTGGATAGAGTCAGCATCACCTTAAAGAAGCTTCTTAGAAATGCAAGTTCTCAGGCTCCACCCAGACCTGAATTGCAACTTCTGTTTAACACTTAAACTTGTTAAAGTTTGAAAAGGGTATCTCTAGGGTGTATGATGTAGAGCGATGGTCCTGAAAATTTAACTCACGTGAGAATCTGGATGGAGGACATGCTAAAGCACAGTTGTTGGGCTTCAGCCTCAGAGTTTTTATTCAGCAGGTCTGAGGTGATACCAAAGAATTTGCAGGTTTCCAGGTGATGCTGATGCTATGGACCTGGAGGCTATATAGTGTGAGAAGCACTGGTCAAAAAGGTGATTCTCAGTTCTGGTTGCTCATCAAAATCTCCTGGGCAGCATCTTCTTTTTTAGAAGATGGAGGAAATCTGAGTTTCATTTCTTTATTTTTGGCTGTGCTGAGTCTCTGTTGCTGCACAGGCTTTTCTCTGGTTGTGGAGAGTGAGGGCTACTCTCTAGCTGTGGTAGTCAGACTTCTCATTGCAGTGGCTTCTCTTGTTGGGAGCATGAGCTCCAGGGTGTGTGGGCTTCAGCTGTTGTTGCTCCCGGCCTCTGGAGCTCAGTAGCTGTGGTACGCGGGCTTAGTTGCTTCAAGGCATATGGGATCTTCCTGGATCAGGGGTCAAACCCATATCTCCTGCATTGGCAGATGAATGCTTTATCACTGAGCCACCAGGGAAGCACCTGGGCAACTTTTTTTTTTAAATTACAGGCCTATGCCTCATCTCCTGATAACTGGTTCTGGGTGAAGCCCAGTTATTTTATTGAAAACCTCCTCATGAGTCTGATGTGTAATTGGGATCCGGAACTATTTTCTAGAAGATGAGAAGAGCTTCTGTATTTTCTGTGATTAACATGGGATCCCAGGAATCGAACACTTTCCTAAGCAACTCCAGGAGACTGTGTCCACATAGACTTCTGCATGATCCAGGCCAGAGCTGTTCAGTGATAAGGGGCCATCGGAACTTAGCACCAGTCTCACATCTGTATTTACTGGCTGTGTGGCTTTGGGCAGGTTACAACCTCTCTGAGCTTCAGTACTAGAATCTGCTAGATGGGAACAGTGATTTTTAACCATTGCAGACCGTTTTGGGGAGAGTTAAATAAAGTATCAAATCATTTGATCATAATAGGAATTTGATAGTTGCTAGCTGATAATGCTTGGGTAGCTTACTGCTTTTCCTACATGACAGCTGAGATGAGCATGTCATATTACTAAAGTAATGCCATTAATTTTCCCAAATCTGAAAGATTTTGAAAGGATATCCAATATTAAAGTTACAGTGAATGAATCTGGTGGCAGACATAACTCCTGAAGAGGCTCAAGCAAGGGAGTTTTGCTTTTAATATACAGTTTATCACTCTTAGCGTCATTACTTGAAATTTGTTCAACATGCACAGCATTTATTCATCACCAAGGCAGTCATGCCTTTAGCAAATGATTTATTTTATGGTGATATACAGTTTATTATAGATAATTCCTAATAAGTCTCTTCCAGTATTCATGTGGTCAAGGTCAGTGACAGATATCAACCAACTGACCATTTCCCTGCTTACTTGAGGCACACTACTTGTTTTGTTGGAAAACTCTACAATTTTTCTAAGGTTGAATGTTCAGGTATACAGCAAAAGTTTTAACCAAATGCTTTGGCAGGCCATTTGGGGTTAGTCAGTGAGAGGTCATGACTTATTCATATGCAAATCTAAATACATGTTCTTAGAACTTGAGTGCTTGGGGAACACTAGTCTTGCTCCCATCTTTCACAAATGAGGGACCAGGGTGGCCTGCCAGAAGCGAATCGTTTATCTTTTCCCAGAAACAGTCTAGGAGCCATGTTCTCCTAGACATACAATTTTCTCTTTATTTATGTTATTGTCATTATATTGACACATTCTTGAATTGACCGAGTTTCTGTCATATTTGTAAGATGTTATTTTTCAATACGGTGATAAGACTTTTCTGCAATAAAGAGGTCACAGGGTGTGACCCAAGGTGTGTGTGTGTCCACGTAACTTGTTTTGGCTATCTCGGAGACTGTATATTTGTGCTTATAGAGAATGTTTGAGCCTGTGTGTGTCTAAGTGCCTGGGACGAACTATGTGTGGTTCTGAGTATGTATGAGACATTTGGTGTATGAGAATGAGTGTATGTGTGCATGTGAGTGTGTAGGTGTGTGTGTACAAATGGGAGAAGGAAGGGTCCTGATTCCACATTCTCTGTGTATTGTGCTTCTCAGCAGCCACAGCCTCACCAACTGTTCTTTCCAGTATCTGGGCTAATAGAAAGTCTGCCACATTTATGGCTGCATATTGTTCAAACTGAAAAATTTCCCCCTTTACCTAGAATATTTTTGGTATCAAAGACTCTTTAGTCACTTGCAGACTTAACACACTTTAAAAATAAAACCTTTATTTCTTTTCTGAGTGCTGAGATGTAGTCTCTTTTGGTGCTAAATGAAAAACTGAGTTTGGAAGAAAGATATACCAAAAAAAGAAATGTTATGATAGCAGGAGGATGACTTACTAAAGCTGTTTTGAATTGCATTAGATACTATTTTATTCTGCTCCAAGTGTGAAAAAAAAAAATTAGAAGCTCATGTTTACTGAGAAATAAAAATCACAGCAGCTAAGTTTTGGAAGGCCTTGCATAGCTCCCCTAAGTTCTCCTGGATCTCAATTTCTTTCTTATCTAAAATGAAAAGGTTTAGGTTATTTTTCATGCCTCTTTTTTGCTATCCCCAGTCACAATTTAGAATTTATTTCCTGATTTTCATTTGACAGCCTGGACAGCCAGACCTGCCTGACAGGGGATGTGTTATTTTTCTGGGTCTTAAAATGAAACAACTAGGGAGATGTTCAATTCTATTAAAACATTATTATAAACTCATTATTATGCAGTAATTTAGAAAGGCAGAATACAGTGTGCACGACACTTCAGAAAGGCATTTACTTATCTAGATATAAAAATATCACTTATTTAGTGTAGAGTCATACAACTGGAACTTGGAAAAGGTCATTTTTATAGACAGAAGAATTGCTCTTTCATAAGAGATGATGCCTTGCAATTTAAGGAAGCTTCCTCAAAACCTGGTGTCTGAGGCATCAGTAACAAAGTTCTTGGCATCACTAAGTAGAATATACATGTCAAGATATTCCAAGAAAAGGCTAAAGAGTAAAAACTTAAACAAATTGTGGAAACTTTGAAATGAACTTTAAAAAGTTTGAAAGTTGAAACTTTACTTAAGTGAACACATGTCTAAGTTGATAATTAGTATGTTTTCAGTTTATTCAAATTTTATACCTATATTCTTATTCAGTGCTTAGCCAGAGGGAAAAAAATCTACCATTTTTCCCATAAAGCTTATTTTATATTTACATTATTGATTTATTTTAAATTTGTTGTTTTTGCTTAGTCGCTTAGTGGTGTCCCGCTCTTTGAGACCCCATGGACTGCAGCATGCCAGTCCTCCTTGTCCCTCTCTATCTCCCAGAGTTTGCCCAAGTTCATATCCATTGAGGTGGAATTCTACCCAACCATCTCATCCTCTGCTGCCTTCTTCTCCTTTTGCCTTCAATCTTTCCCAGCATTATGGTCTTTTCCAATGAGTCAAATGTTTTTAAATTTATGTGTATTTGTTATTCAATTTTGTCAACATATGTAATAACATTGTTTGAGTTTATGAGTAGAGAGATGATAATATTTCAGCCCCTAATGGTCCACAAATCTATGAAATCTATGTTGTAATTATAGGCTATAGGAAATAAAATGTTTTTGTCTTTAAGGAAAAGCTTACTGAAGAAATGGAAGGGAAAGTGCTGAGTTAAAACTAAAAGGCAAAAAAAAAAAAAAAAAAAGCAAACAGGTGAAAAACAAACCTAAGCATTTCCCCCAAACACCTTTCCTACTACACTCATCCAAACTGCTTGTGTTTCCTGTAGACCAGTGACCGCAGTGCATAGAAACTACATAACAGTGATAAAGGTGCAGTGATCCTTTCCTCCAGATCAGAGGCCAGCAAATGTTTTCTTTTTTTCTTCAGATCTCATAGCATTTCATTTTATTTAAATTCATTTATTTTTAATTGGCGGATAATTGCTTTACAATATAGTGCTGGTTTCTGCCATATATCAACGTGAATCAGCCTTAGGTCCCTGTATGTCCCTCCTCTTTGGAACCTCCTTCCTATGTCCCACCCCATCCCACCCCTGTAGGTCGTCACAGAGCACCAAGTTAGAGCTCCTTGAATTCTACAGCAAATTTCCACTGGCTATCTAACTTTACATATGGCAATGTATATGTTTCACTGCTACTCTCTCAATTCATCCCACCTTCTCCTTACCTGCCTGTGTCCACATGTGTGTTCTCTATGTCTGCATCTCCGTTACAGGTGAATGGATAAAGACGCTGTGGTACATATACACAATGCAATATAACTCAGCCATAAAAGGCACACATTTGACTTAGTTCTAATAAGGTGGATGAACCTAGAGCCTATCATAGAGAGTGGAGTAAGTCAGAAAGTATAAAATGTCGTATATTAACGCATATATGTGGAATCTAGAAAGATGGTACTGATAAACCTATCTGCAGGGCAGCAATGGACGCACAGACACTGAGACAAATCTTTGCTTAAAGGGACACATAATAAATGTTTTAGAATTTTCAGTTTAAGAGGCAAAATCAAGGATACTATGTAGGTACTTCTATAGCCATTTAAGAATGTAAAAGTTGTTATAGCTTGTAAGCCTTACAAAAACAGATGGTAGGCTAATTAACCTTATACTAAGGAATTCGAATTTCAAAATTCTATCCTATATCAACTATACAATCAATGTTTTATAAAAATTAAATAGGCTAGTATCAGTTCAGTTCAGTCACTCAGTCTTGTCCTACTCTTTGCAACCCCGTGAACCGCAGCACACCAGGCCTCCCTGTCCATCACCAACTCCCAGAGTCCATCCAAACTCATGTCCATTGAGTCAGTGATGCCATCCAACCATCTCATCCTCTATCATCCTCTTCTCCTCCTGCCCTCAATCTTTCCCAGCATCAGGGTCTTTTCAAATGAGTCAGCCCTTCGCATCAGGTAGCCAAAGTATTGGAGTTTCAGCTTCAAAATCAGTCCTGCCAATGAACACTCAGGACTGCTCTCCTTTAGGATGGACTAGTTGGATCTCCTTGCAGTCCAAGGGACTCTCAAGAGTTTTCTCCAACACCACAGTTAAAAAGCATCAAAATAGACCTTTAAAATTATTAAATGTCGTTTTTTCCTCAACAGCATTGCTACTCACAATTAAAGGTATTATCTTTAAGTAAGAAAAGAACTCTCAGCCTTAAACTTCAAGAAAATTTCCCCACAGGAAATCTCCATTGTCTTAACTCAGAATCAGTGAGGTACAAATGAAAAGTTGAACACAGCTAATAATAGACAATATAAATAACATTAATAAGAATAGTAGAGATTGATCAGAGGATTTAATATTAATACTCCAAAATTTGATCCTCCACTATGAGGTATCTTTACTATTACATAATATTAGTAATTGATATAATTTTAAAAGTTTCAGGCAAGATAATAAACATTTAATAATCAATGTAAAAGTGTATGAAAACATCTAGGTATTGAGATACACACTACTGGAGGGAGATTAATATATTTTCACACAAAGAAATATATTCTCTTCAAGATTGGAACATATGGGAAGCAAAGACAGTCTTGGCCCATCTTTTTCTGTGCTTTTATCCTTGAAGAAACAGAACTTAGCAATATTTTTCTCCATTGGCATTTATGGTATTATGTAGTTTGTCTTAATTAAGGAAATGAAAAGGAACTCGATATTTTTGTGTGAATCCACGTAGGTGTTAAAATATATAAACAAGACAGGAAAAGATGATACCACAAGAAAAACACAATCTTTTCAAGAAAATTGGAAGCTATAAAACATCATATGTCATAATTTTGGGGTGGAATGTGATGTGCCAAGCTACTCAGATTTTTTAAAAGTCAGCCATCAACTCATTAGCCAGTGTCTGCAAGCAGATGTTGGCTTATGCTGTGGTGCTATTTGGTGTATTCAGGGAAGTGGAGATGGATATCAGCTTTTCAAATAGAAAGTAGCTAGCTAATATAAAAAATGATTTCTTTTCTCAAATCTTACTTGTCATATTATATTACATTAGATGATGAAACAGAACGTTAACTGTGTAATGAAACAGGGATACTAAAATGTAAGGGAGAACACACTTTTTCAGCTTAGATTCATGACATCATTTTAAATACGGGTTGCCATTCTGAAATGATAGCAGAACTTTTTCATGCAAACTAGCTGCTTGTGAATTAGAACAACATGAAAGTTAAATAAGTTTGAAAATTAAAAAAAAAAAAAAAAAGGCAAAAGGCTCCAAGTGATACTTTGCTATTTTAAACAGAGATGAGACTGTTGGTAATGCAGAATGACTTGGTACTTGGCTATTTTTTTGCTAACTAAAGTGCTCAGGGCCCTTGTTAATGTTAGTACCCCAACTTTTGGGTTGCTGATGCTTCTCAATACTGTGTGTGGTTCTTTTGAAAAGGTGCATACAGATGAGCTTCTAGACTTCTTTAAAGTCTTTGTAGTGTATTTCTCAAGATGGAATGTCATACAGATATTTGCGGAGTAGATAGACTACATATTTGATATATTTTGGTAAGAATGAACATATCATTTCAAGGTGAGAAAAATTTGTTAAGTAAAAATAACTCAATACAAAAAAATTAATGTGGACATACACAAAGATAGATCACTGGTAAAATCAGTTTTTGTTTTTAATAGGATTTGTATTTATTCTCTGCTGTTGAAACCTTCTTAGGTATACACTGAATGATTTTTAAACTATTTCAACACACCCCACAATTAAATCATCAGCATCACTTAATCTAAAAAATTCTAGGTTGGCTAAGACTCTAATGATTCCATGAAGATAATTGTTTATCTTCTTTTAAAAATCTTTTCCAGAAAAAGAATCTCACAAGCTTGTTTAGGTTAAATTCTCACTTTTCCTAGCCTTTGGTTGCAGTGTGTTCCCTGGGAAGCTGCATCTATGAGGCTACAGTTACATGCTGGGCTTTATTAGGGATCCTTCTTTGGATCAACAATTATAGAAGAGAAGAGAAAGCAAGTGAAGAAAGGGAAAGAGACAGGAAGAAGGGGGAGGAAAGGAGAGAGAAAATGGGTTGGGAGTGAGAATGAAGAGAGAGTAGGAAGGGGCAGGGAGGGGAGGAAGCAGGACTGGGCAGAGAGAGAAGCTGGAGCTGTGATACTGTCTCAATAACAGACTTATTCCATATATCAGGGAGGGTGCTGGATCTTTACACTGTATACTATATATATACTTGAATAACAGTTTATACTGTAAACTGTATGCTATACTATGTATTCCTGACACTACACCATATGCTATTTTCTATTCTATATAGTATATATTGTGTGTATATATTAATATGCTGTATACTATTCTATATTCTACCCTAATTCTATATATATATATATATACTAATCACTTTATTCTATATACTATATTAAAATATAATATATATTATATTTAATGGTTTATACTGTATAGTTATAAATAGTTTGTACTGTATGTTTTACTTTATAATGTACATCAGTCATTGGATACTGCTTTCCCAGGAAAAAGACTTTAGCTTTAGTTCAGGACACTTTCCTTAGTTCAGGACACTTTCTAAGGTCAGAAGAAGATTGACAGCTAAGGACACCTCTTCTAGCAGATGGGATAATAAGTCCTGAAATCCTGAATGAGGATATAGCTGCTCATCACAGCACCCACTACAGTTTTAAAATGAGGAAGATTAGTTTAAGTTCTAACTTAAATTACTGCTATAAAATAATTTCTATTTTTAAATATGAGAGCACTGAGCAGCTACTTTTTACTGTACAGACTATAGTTCAATTATGATGCAGAATAAGTGCTAATGTAACTGAAGGCCAGATGAACAACTCCAGTCTGCTCTTTTCTAAGCTTTAAAAGCATTTCTCTTGTGTTCCCTTGAATACATTAGTTAAACCTAGAACAAAATTTATTGATTTTGTATGATGTTGCAGAAATTATACCAAGAGGACACACTCCATAACACTGCATGGAAGATACTGTTAAAATGTTAACTACTTGGAGGTGGCCAGCTATTCAATAGCACAATTTTTTTTTTTTACCTCCATTTATTTAATTTTATTTTTTATTTATTTATTTTTGTTTTGTTTTGCTTTTTAAATTTTATTTTATTTTTAAACTTGACATAATTGTATTAGTTTTGCCAAATATCAAAATGAATCCGCCACAGGTATACATGTGTTCCCCATCCTGAACCCTCCTTCCTCCTCCCTCCCCATACCATCCCTCTGGGTCGTCCCAGTGCACTAGCCCCAAGCATCCAGTATCATGCATTGAACCTGGACTGGCAACTCGTTTCATACATGATATTTTACATGTTTCAATGCCATTCTCCCAAATCTTCCCACCCTCTCCCTCTCCCACAGAGTCCATAAGACTGTTCTATACATCAGTCTATTTTTTAATTTCATAGTAACCTGTGGGCAAAGATACTTGTATGCACATTTTGGGATCATACAGTATGATCCCAGGCTATCTAATCTGAAGAGACAGGGACTAGGTATTTAAGGAAGAATAGAAAAATTCATTTATTTTACTTGAATTAAAGAAAGAAAAGAATATTACAAGGCAATGTAAAAAGCAATGAGATGTGCAGGAGCAACAGTTCTTTGTGGGACATGCAAGCCTAGTGCCCTCCATCAATTGATCAAGGGACATTTTGTAGAAACCAGATGAAGCAAGGGTGTTTTGTTGACACCTTCATTCATGAGACTATTGAGAAATTACTGCTTCAACACCAGAATGCTTCCCTGAATACAGAGGGAACAACATAACGAGGACTTTTAGTCAATTCTGTGATGGAGACATGGCTTTCCCTTTTTCTGTGTGACTACTTTGATAAGACCAACTGGAAATATGACAGTTTGAATCATATAAAGTCTTGAGAAAAATAGTCAATTCCAAAAAATTGGAAAAAATATTTCAGATTTCAGGATACCTTAGAAACCCTAGGGATAAACATGACCTTCAAAGTCTGCCCATATGAGATTCATTAAAAGTTGCACTTTTAAGGAACCCAGGAAAGTTTTTCCTCATTCATATTTTCAATAAATACATAAACTACTGCCTTTTGTATTACAAATTGATGACCCCAACCATTCCTTCGAAGATCAGGTGCTTTTAGGAAACCTATGAGCAGAAATGGATAAACCAGAATTCTAAAAGATGATTCACCCACCAAGTTATGGGGTGTTTTATTTCAAGGAAATAAAAGAGGCTCTAAATCTGGTTAGATGAATAAATGTCCCTTAAAAATGTTACCTTCAAAAAGACTAGACAGCAAGTCATAGCTTAAAGGTACAATAGTACTATAGTTTGCTGGTCATTGAACTTGCTGTGATTTATTATTTTTTCCAGTGTGAGATAAGAAAATGAGGCATTGGTAAGGACTTGTAGAGGTTATGCTTTTCACTCTTCTTCCTGCAGAATAGTCTCAGAGTGTTCAGTTAAGACTTCTCTTATTCTCTAGGCAGAAATAAAATGACTGAACTTTTACAGAAAGGTTGCCCTCCAAATAATACTTCCAGCCAAGATTGCAAGTTCCATAAATCTTGTGCAAGAGTCTGAACTGATCCTTTACCAGTACTGGAATTACCTATGCCCAGTGGTAGCAAGCATTTTTAATCCAACATTTTCTTCATCTTTGTCTTTCCTAATTTTATTTACCTTACATACATAAATGAATATCCACATGTAAGAGATACAGTTATTTTTAAAGCTGTGTTATGCCAAAATGGCTAATAAGCAATGTGATTTCTAGAATTATAAATGAATACTGTAACTATAAATGGATCCTGACTTTGGGCCCATATCCTATCCTATAGATTCTTCCTCCGTACTTATGTATCTTTCTGGGAAAATAAGCAGCATTCTTAGACATTCTGGAATAAGGAATTGAAATTTCTCTTTTACCTTTATTGTCTAGTCTTTGACTAGCCTCAGGTCATAGAATCTGAGAACTGAAATAAATCATTAGGTTTTCAGTTGACTAAGACTGAAGAAAGAATCTAATTGTACATTTTTGCAAGATTTTTAAATATATAACATCTGCTGTCTTAGCTGTAGATGATTTAATTTTTAACACGTGCTTCCAACCTTTAATTTTCTGTGAAGCAGCCACATTAATTATTAATTCATCTATATTTCCTCAAAGCGAGTCAGACTTAAGATCCTTTATAAATATTTAAGAATATTGCCACAAAATAAACAGAAACTTTTACTGAACTTTTGATTGCAAGTTTGAGAACCAACTATTGCAAAAGTAAGACAAACATGTTAAAGATTCCAGAGAATTGAGAACAGCAGACATCGAAAGAACAGGGAGGCCAGATTTCTACCATAACCCTCATTGTTTCAGTTTTTACAATGTGAATCTTATTGACTGCACATTTAACTCATGGAATTAATGGATGTGACCAAATTTAATTCAGGCTTGACTCATGATGGCACTTAATTTCTGATAGCTCACTTTTCTCTTTCTTCCACGTACATTGCCATATATCCTATACACTCTTTATCATTGATAGTGACCAATTTACTGAACAAATGACTACACAAATGTATAAAAATAATTAAAATAATAATAGCTCTAACTTTCCTTTCTTACTGTCATTAGCAAGGCTTCTAAGATAGATGGTGTTATGTGTTGAATTGTGTCCTTTTGCCCAACCCTTCATGAGATATGTTGATAGTCTAGTCTTTGCTACCTCTGAATGTGACCTTATTTGATAATAGGATCTTTGCAGATGTAATAAAGTTAAGATGAGGTCATACTGAATTAGGATGGGCTCTAATGCAACATGACTAGTGTCCTTATAAGAAGAGAAGAATTACATAAAAATATACACAGGGAGAATGCCATGTGATAACAGAGGTGGGGATTACAGTGATGCATCTAAAAGTCAAAGAATATCATTGTGGGCAGCACTAAAAGCTAAAGGAAGACTCTGGCTCTTGCCTAGAGCTTTCAGAGAAAGCATAGCCCCACTGTGCTAGGGAAATTAAAATGGAGGAAGCCTTGTTCAAGCCTCCGAAGCAGGAGAGCAGGCTTCTAACCAGCTTCTGACCTGCCAGGACATTGCCGGGATTCTGTGCCTGTCTGAAAATCAGACAGCACTTTAGGTAAGAAAGGGAATGGCACTTGGAATTCTTGAGCTCCTGAGGGTCTGGCCAACCCACCACTGTCTAATGAAATCCTATGACTCAGAAGGTGAAACAGAACTTTAAAAAAGGTTAAAGTAAAACCAGAGCTGTATTTTTGCATACAAACCGAGGATGATATCAGTTTGTGGCCTGGGATTATAAGCAGGAGCCCCCAAAACGGACGTTTGAAGTCTCACTTGTGGAGATGCACTACTTGGGACCTTTTCCCAGCTTGGACTCCAGATTGCTGTTAACAAGGGACTTGCCAGACTGTTTAAGTCTTGATGTTGATCAGTCCAATTTGGTGATGTCTATGCTGTTAGTTCAGAGAAGGCAATGGCACCCCACTCCAGTATTCTTGCCTGGAAAATCCCATGGATGGAGGAACCTGGAGGGCTGCAGTCCATGGGGTAGCTGAGGGTCGGACACGACTGAGCGACTTCACTTTCACTTTTCACTTTCATGCACTGGAGAAGGAAATGGCAACCCACTGCAGTGTTCTTGCCTGGAGAATCCCAGGGACGGGGGAACCTGGTGGGCTGCCGTCTATGGGGTCGCACAGAGTTGGACCCGACTGAAGTGACTTAGCAGCAGCAGCATGCTGTTAGTTACTCTTCTCTATTGTTTCTACTTCTCTTTTCTTTTAATGAATGTATACTGAAGTTAAGTTAAATAATCCTTAATTTAGCATTGAAATTGTTTATTTGTATATAATGAATGGTTTCTTCTGTTAACAAATCCTTTAAACCGGAAACAAAAGTAAGACTTTTGGCAAAACGCACTGACACCTTGATTTTAGATTTCTAGCTTCCAGAACTGAATTCAGGCCAGTAAACAAGATATTGTTATATTCCTAAAAGGATCTCCCTCTGTACTCCTTTATTATAGCCAACTCGCTTCCCCCAGGGAAACTCCTACCTGATAACTGTTAGCTTCTACTTATAGTTCCATCATCTATGTAATCATATTACAAACAACATGGTTTAATTTTTGTACTGATAAACCTTCAGGTAAGAGTATATTCAGATTAGTGCTTCCCAGGTGGCACAGGTGGTAAAGAACCTGTGCTAATGCAGGAGATGCAAGAGATGTGGGTTCGATCCCCAGGTCAGGAAGATTGAAGACAGCCCACTCCAATATTCTTGTCTGGAGAATCCCATGGACAGAGAAGCCTGGCGGGCTACAGTCCATAGTATCACAAAGAATCAGACATGACTAAAGTGATTTAGCACACATGCATATTCAGATTAACCTACCTGATGAAAATGAATTTTAGGGATCTTAGACACATTCACAAGTTACTGATATATAAGAATTAAAGCCAACTCTCTGTAAAGTCATACTTAAAATAGGTATATTCATTCATTTGATTTACTCATTGAACGCTTACTATTACTGACGACGTCAATGAACTTTTCTTGTTATTCAGTCACTTAGTCCTATCCAACTCTTTGCGACCCCATGTACTGCAGCACACTAGGCTTTCCTGTCCTTCACCATTTCCTGGAGCTTGCTCAAACTCATATCTGTTAGGTCAGTAACTCCATCCAAACATCTCCTCCCCTTCTACTTCTGCCTTCAATTTTTCCCAACATCAGGGTCTTTTCTAAGGAGTCAGCTTTTCCCATCAGGTGGCCAAAGTACTGAAGATTCAGCTTCAGCATCAGTCCTTCCAATGAATATTCAGGATTGATTTCCTTTAGGATTGACTGGCTTGACCTTTTTGATCTTCTAGCAGTCCAAGAGATTCTCAAGTCTTCAACACCACAGTTCAAAAAGCATCAATTCTTTGACACTCAGCCTTCTTTATGGTCCAACTCTCACATCCATACATGACTACTGGAAAAACCAGAGGTTTGATTAGATGGACCTTCGTCAGCAAAGTAATGTCTCTGCTTTTTAATATGCTGTCTAGGTTGGTAACGGAGAAAGCAATGGCACCCCACTCCAGTACTCTTGCTTGGAAAATCCCATGGATGGAGGAGCCTCGTGGGCTGCAGTCCATGGGGTCGCTAAGAGTCAGACATGACTGAGCGACTTCACTTTCACCTTTCACTTTCATGCATTTGAGAAGGAAATGGCAACCCATTCCATTGTTCTTGCCTGGAGAATCCCAGGGATGGCTGAGCCTGGCGGGCTGCCATCTATGGGGTCACACAGAGTCGGACACGACTGAAGCGACTGAGCAGCAGCAGCAGGTTGGTAAAGCATCTCTTAATATCATGGCTACAGTCACCATCTGCAGTGATTTTGGAGCCCAAGAAAATAAAGTCTGTCACTGTTTCCATTGTTTCCTCATCTATTTGCCATGAACTGAAGGGACAGGATGCCTCGACCTTTGTTTTTTCAAGGTTGAGTTTTAAACCAGGTTTTTTACTCTCCACTTTCACTTTCATCAAGAGGCTCTTTAGTTACTCTTCACTTTCTGCCGTAACGATGGTGTCATCTGCTTATCTGAGGTTATTGATATTGCTCCTGGCAATCTTGATTCCAGCTTGTGCTTCATCCTGCCTGGCATTTCACATGATGTATTGTGCATATAAGTTAAATAAGCAGGGTTACAATATACAGCCTCGACATACTCCTTTCCCAATTTGGAACCAGTCCGTTGTTCCATGTCCGGTTCTAATTGTTTCTTCTCTTGAAGAATTTTCCACAGTTTGTTGTGATCTACACGGTCAAAGGCTTTGGCATAGTCAATAAAGCAGAAATAGATGTTTTTCTGAAACTGTCTTGCTTTTTCGATTATCCAACAGATGATGGCAATTTGATCTCTGGTTCCTCTGCCTTTTCTAAATCCAGCTTGAACATCTGGAAGTTCACGGTTCATGTACTGTTGAAGCCTGGCTTGGAGAATTTTGAGCACTACTTTACTAGCATGTGAGATGAGTGCAATTGTGTGGTAGTTTGAGCATTCTTTGGCATTGCCTTTCTTTGGGATTGGAATGCAAACTGACCTTTTCCAGTCCTGTGGCCACTGCTGAGTTTTCCAAATTTGCTGGCATATTGAGTGCAGCACTTTCACAGCATCATCTTTTAGGATTTGAAATAGCTCAACTGGAATTCCATCACCTCCACTAGCTTTGTTTGTAGTGATGCTTCCTAAGGCCCACGTGACTTCACATTCCAGGATGTCTGGCTCTAGGTGAGTGACCACACCATTGTGATTATCTGGGTCATGAAGATCTTTTTTGTATAGTTCTTCTGTGTATTCTTGCCACCTCTCCTTAATATCTTCTGCTTCTGTTAGGTCCATACCATTTCAGTCCTTTATTGTGCCCATCTTTACATGAAATGTTCCCTTGGTATCTCTAATTTTCTTGAAGAGATCCCTAGTCTTTCCCATTCTGTTGTTTTCCTCTATTTCTTTGCATTGATCACCGAGGCAGATTTTCTTATCTCTCCTTGCTACTCTTTGGAACTCTGCATTCAAGTGGATGTATACTTCCTTTTCTCCTTTGCCTTTAGCTTCTCTTCTTTTCTCAGCTATTTGTAAGGCCTCCTCAGACAATCATTTTTCCTTTTTGTATTTCTTTTTCTTGCAGATGTTCTTGATCAGTGCCTCCTGTTCAATGTCATGAACCTCCATCCACAGTTCTTCAGGGACTCCGTCTATCAGATCCAATACCTTGATTCTGTTTGTCACTTCTACTGCGTAATCCTAATGGTTTTGATTTAGGTCATACCTGAATGGTCTAGTGGTTTTCCCTACTTTCTTCAACTTAAATCTGAATTTGGCAATAAGGAATTCATGACCTGTGCCACAGTCAGCTTCTGGTCTTGTTTTTGCTGACTGTATAGAACTTCTCCATCTTTGGCTACAAAGAATATAATCAATCTGATTTTGATATTGACCATCTGGTGATGTCCATGTATAGATTCTTCTCCTGTGTTGTTGGAAAAGGCTGTTTTCTATGACCAGTGCGTTCTCTTGGCAGAACTCTGTTAGCCTTTGCCCTGCTTCTTTTGTACTCCAAGGTTAAGTTTGCCTGTTACTCCAGGTATCTCTTGACTTCCTACTTTTGCATTCCAGTCCCCTAAGATGAAAAGGACCTCTCTTTTGAGTGTTAATTCTAGAAGATCTTGTAGGTCTTCTTAGAATGGTTCAACTTCAGCTCCTTTGGTATTACTGGTTGGGACATAGACTTGGATTACTATGATATTGAATGGCTTGTCTTGGAAATGATCAGAGATCATTCTGTCATTTTTGAGATTACACCGAAGTAGTGTATTTCGGACTCTTTTGCCTCTTTTGTGATTCTTTTGTGCTTCTTTTGTGATCATATCTCTTTTGTGATTATATCTCTTTTGTGATTCTCCTGAAAGAGCAGCACAGTTTAAGCCTCTGCAGCTGAATTCTGTTTGCAGCAAGATTCTAGGGTCTCCACATCTACAGTGTACCCTATGGGGCTGCTTCTCAAACTTCAGGGTGCTCCAGGATCGCCCGAGGGTGTTTGTTCAACATGTATATTTTGGGGCTGCTCCCCACACCTGCTGACTCTGGTTCCTCTGCCTTTTCTAAATCCAGCTTGAACATCTGGAAGTTCACAGTTCAGGTACTGTTGAAGTCTGGCTTGGAGAATTTTGAGCATTACTTTGCAAGTATGTGAGATGAGTGCAACTGTGTGGTAGTTTGAGCATTCTTTGGCATTGCCTTTCTTTGGGATTGGAATGAAAACTGACCTTTTCCAGTCCTGTGGCCACTGCTGAGTTTTCCAAACTTGCTGGCATATTGAGTGCAGCACTTTCACAGCATCATCTTTTAGGATTTGAAATAGCTCAGCTGGAATTCCATCACCTTCACTAGTTTTGTTCATAGTGATACTTCCTAAGGCCCACTTTACTTCACACTCCAAGATATCTGGCTCTAGGTGAGTAATAACACCATCATAGTTCTCTGGGTCATTATGATACTTTTGTATAGTTCTTCTCTGTGTTCTTGCCACCTCTTCTTAATATCTTCTGCTCTGTTAATTCCTTACATTTTCTGTCCTTTATTGTGCCCATCTTGCATGAAATATTCCCTTGGTGTCTCTAATTTTCTTGAAGAGATCTCTGCTGCTGCTGCTATGTTGCTTCAGTCGTGTCCCACTCTGTGCGACCCCATAGATGGCAGCCCACCAGGCTCCGCTGTCCCTGGGATTCTCCAGGCAAGAATACTAGAGTGGGTTGCCATTTCCTTCTCCAGTGCATGAAAGTGAAAAGTGAAAGTGAAGTCGCTCAGTCGTGTCTGACTTTTAGCAACCCCGTGGACTGTAATCCACCCATGGGATTCTCCAGGCAAGAATACTGGAGTGGGTTGCCATTTCCTTCCCCAATGCATGAAAGTGAAAAGTGAAGGTGAAGTTGCTCAGTCATGTCCGACTCTCAGCGACCCCATGGACCTCAGCCTACCAGGCTCCTCCATCCATGGGATTTTCCAGGCAAGAGTACTGGAGTCGGGTGCCATTGCCTTCTCCTGAAGAGATCTCTAGTCTTTCTCATTCTATTGTTTTCTCTATTTCTTTACATTATTCACTTAGGAAGGGTTTTTTTTTTTAATCTCTCCTTGGTATTCTTTGGAACTCTGCATTCAGATGAGTATATCTTCCCTTTTCTCCTTTGCCTTTTGCTTCTTTTCTTTTCTCAGCTATTTTTAAGGCCTCCTCAGACAACCATTTTGACTTTCTTTTTCTTGCAGATGGTTTTGATCACTGCCTCCTGTACAATGTTATGAACCTCCATCCATAGTTCTTCAGGCACTCTGTCTATCACATCTAATCCCTTGAATCTATTTGTCACTTCTACTGTATAATCATAAGGGATTTGATTTAGGTCATATCTGAATGGTATAGTGGTTTTCTCTAATTTCTTAAATTTAAGTCTGAATTTGCAAAAAGGAGTTTATGATCTGAGTCACAGTCAGTTCCTGGTCTTGTTTTTGCTGACTGTATAGAGCTTCTCCATCTTTGACTGCAAAGACTATAATCAGTCTGATTTTGGTATTGACCATCTGGTGATGTCCATGTGTGGAGTCTTCTCTTGTGTTGTTGAAAGAGGGTGTTTGCTATAACCAGTGTGTTCTCTTGGCAAAACTCTGTTAGCCTTTGCCCTGCTTCATTTTGTACTCCAAGGCCAAACTTGCCTGTTGCTCCAGGTATCTCTTATCTTCCTACTTTTACATTCCAGCCCCCTATGATGAAAAGGACATTTTTTTTTTCTTTTTTGGTCTTAGTTCTAGAAGGCCTTGTAGGTCATCATAGAACCATTGAACTTCAGCTTCTTCAGCATCAGTGGTTGAGGCATAGACTTGGATTACCATGATGTTGAATGGTTTGTCTTGGAAACGAAGAGATCAATCTGTCATTTTTGAGATTGCATCCAAGTACTGCATTTTGGTCTCTTTTTTGACTATGAGGGCTACTCCATTTCTTCCACAGTAGTAGATATAATGGAATTATAGTATTATAGTAGAATTATAGTAGAATTAAATTATTTATAATCTATAATTAAATTAATTAATATAAATTAAATAATATAAATTAATTTATTTATAATTAAATTAATTATAGTAGAATTAAATTCACCCATTCTGGTCCATTTTAGTTCACTGATTCCTAAAATGCCAATGTTCACTCTTGCCATCTCCTGTTTGACCACTTCCAATTTACCTTGATTCATGGACCCGGTTGGAGAAGGAAATGGCAACCCACTCCAGTATTCTTGCCTGGAGAATCCCATGGACAAAGGAGCCTGGTGGGCTATGGGGTCGCATGGGGTCACAAAGAGTCAAAAACGACTGAGCAACTAACACACACACACCCACGGACCTAATATTCCAGGTTCCTTTTCAATATCGTTCTTTATAGCATTGAGCTTTAGTTGCACCACCAGACACACCAACAATGGGCATTGTTTCTGCTTCGACTTAACCTCTTCATTTCTTCTGGAGCTATTTCTCCAGTAGCTTATTTGGCACCTACTGACCTGGGGAGTTCATGTGTCATATCTTTTTGCCTTTCTGTAACCCTTATGATTATACAGTGGAAGTGAGAAATAGGTTTAAGAGACTAGATCTGATAGAGTGCCTGATGAACTATGGTGGAGGTTCATGACATTGTACAGGAGACAGGGATCAAGACCATCCCCAAGAAAAAGAAATGCAAAAAAGCAAAATGGCTCTCTGAGGAGGCCTTACAAATAGCTGTGAAAAGAAATAAAAAGCAAAGGAGAAAAGGAAAGATATAAGCATCTGAATGCAGAGTTCCAAAGAATAGCAAGGAGAGATAAGAAAGCCTTCCTCAACAATCAATGCAAAGAAATAGAGGAAAACAACAGAATAGGAAAGACTAGAGATCTCTTCAAGAAAATTAGAGATTCCAAGGGAACATTTCATGCAAAGAAGGGCTGAACAAAGGACAGAAATGGTATGGAAGTAACAGAAGCAGAAGATATTAAGAAGAGGTGGCAAGAATACACAGAAGAACTGTACAAAAAAGATCTTCATGACCCAGATAATCACGATGGTGTGATCACTGACCTAGAGCCAGACATCCTGGAATGTGAAGTCAAGTGGGCCTTACAAAGTATAACTACAAACAAAGCTAGTGGAGGTGATGGAATTCCAGTTGAGCTATTTCAAATCCTAAAAGATGATGCTGTGAAAGTGCTACACTCAGTATGCCAGCAAATGCAGAAAACTCAGGAGTGGCCACAGGACTGGAAAAGGTCAGTTTTCATTCCAATCCCAAAGAAAGGCAATGCCAAAGAATGCTCAAACTACCATATAATTGCTCTCATCTCACACGCTAGTAAAGTAATGCTCAAGATTCTCCAAGCCAGGCTTCAACAATATGTGAACCGTGAACTTCCAGATGTTCAAGCTGGTTTTAGAAAAGGCAGAGGAACTAGAGATCAAATTGCCAACATTCGTTGGATCATCAAAAAAGCAAGGGAGTTTCAGAAAAACATCTATTTCTGCTTTATTGACTATGCCAAAGCCCTTGACTGTGTGGATAACAATAAACTGTGGAAAATTCTGAAAGAGATGGGAATACCAGACCACCTGACCTGCCTCTTGAGAAACCTATATGCAGGTCAGGAAGCAACACTTAGAACTGGACTTGGAACAACAGACTGGTTCCAAATAGGAAAAGGAGTATGTCAAGGCTGTATATTGTCACCCTGCTTATTTAACTTATATGCAAAGTACATCATGAGAAACACTGGGCTGGAAGAAACACAAACTGGAATCAAGATTGCTGGGAGAAATATGAATAACCTCAGATATGCAGATGACACCACCCTTATGGCAGAAAGTGAAGAAGAACTAAAGAGTCGTCTGTTGATGAAAGTGGAAGAAGAGATTGAAAAAGTTGGCTTAAAGCTCAACATTCACAAAACTATGATCATGGCACCCAGTCCCATCACTTCATGGCAAATAGATCGGGAAACAGTCGAAACAGTGGCTAACTTTATTTTTTTCGGCTCCAAAATCACTGCAGATGGTGATTGCAGCCATGAAATTAAAAGACGCTTACTCCTTGGAAGGAAAGTTATGACCAACCTAGACAGCATATTAAAAAGTGGACACATTACTTTGCTAACAAAGGTCTGTCTAGTCAAAGCTATGGTTTTTCCAGTAGTCATGTATGGATGTTAGCAAATTTGGAAGAGTTGGAGTATTGAAAGCTGAGCACAGAAAAACTGATGCTTTTGAACTGTGGTGTTGTGGAAGACTCTTGAGAGTCCCTTGGACTGCAAGGAGATCCGACCAGTCCATCCTAAAGGAAATCAGTCCTGGGTGTTCATTGGAAGGACTGATGTTGAAGCTGAAACTCCAATATTTTGGCCACCTGATGTGAAGAGCTGACTCATTGGAAAAAAAGAAGGATTGAAGGCAGGAGGAGAAGGGGAAGTCAGAGGATGAGATGGTTGGATGGCATCATTGACTCAATGGACATGAGTTTGGGTAAACTCCGGGAGTTGTTGTAGGACAGGAAGGCCTGGCATGCTGCAGTTCGTGGGGTCACAGGGAGTTGGACATGACTGAGCAACTGAACTGAACTGATCTTTCAGGAATTTTCTAGAATATTGATTAAAAGTAATGTCAATAATTTCATTTTAACAAGTAAAATTAATTTTTTGTAGTCATACTTAGTTATTGCATCCACACAGATACACCTGGTGAGAGTTTGCAAGCTTTAGTAGTATTCTTTCTGATTATGAATCCGCCTGCAATGCAGGAGACCTGGGTCGATCTGATCCTTGGGTTGGGAAGATCCACTGGAGACAGAAAAGGCTACCAACTCCAGTTCTGGCCTCGCGAATTCCATGGACTGTATAGTCCATAGTGTGGCGGAGTCAGACATGACTGAGTGACTTTCAGTTTCACTTTGCAATATAGAACACTTGATCCATACAGTGGATTTAACTAAATTATAGATTAATTTTATTGATTCACATAAACAAGATTTTATAGTTTCAGAGATGCTACACATTTTAATTTTTATTAAATCACTAGGTTTATCTAGATGTTTCTATTCCTGAACTTGCTCTCTTTGTGCACATGAATTCCTTTTGGTTATCTTCATGTATATTTGTTTTTAATAGAAGGTAAATAAATCTTTGTTTTAATTTCATGGGCTGTGTACTATATGTATTTAAGCATTACAATGTGCTATACTATATATGAGGAAGTAAAGCGATTTAAAGCATTTTAACTGAACGATGAAATGTTTGTGAATAGAATCCATCAGATGTTTTGGAAGACACCAGAGCATAAGTATTTTCTGACTTTTGAGGAGCTCATGGTCCCCAGGAGAAAAGAATGGATTGGATAATGATTATAATATAATAATGCATCTGTAACCCAGAAAATTTTAAAGTGCATTTTGTAGTTCAGAGAAGAAATCAATGAAATTCACCTAGTTTTTGGTTCATTTAGAGAATGACATATAAAAAGCCATTCTTGTGTCTTGAAGATCAGATGTCGGTAGACAGGAAATAACAGAGTCAAAGGACAAAAATGTATGGCCTGTATTGGAATTTTTAATGCCAGGAAGTACACCTAGATAACATTTATCTGTAAATATAAATTATCATTATTGTTACCTTAAGCCAACCTTTAATTGGTCTGGGAAAGTCACCAACTTGATTATTATTTAGTTAACAGTAAATATCACAGACTAATGTAATCTGGTTTACTGTCTCACTATCACAGGTATTAATTATTTCTAAATCCAGAATCCCTGCTACTGCCATTACCAATTGCAAATTATTTCTTGAAACTGTAATTAAAAGGGTAATAAAAAGTACAGTAATTTTTAAGGATTTCATTTCTCAATTTTTAATATGAGATCTAAATTGAAAGCCTTTCTTACAGTTTAGGATAGGCCAATATATGTTAAAAGTTTTGGTGCAATGCAATTATCAATTTTTTTTTTTAATTGCTCTTAAAACTGTTAAAGGCTTTGAATCTTGACCTTGCTATTGCTTCAATCAGCATTTCTCAAACATGGGCCAGTGAACCTTCATAAAATGTATTGTCATAGTTTGGAGTCATAGTATAAGCTACTATGAAGACTCTTGAGAGTCCCTTGGACTTCAAGGAGATCCAACCAGTCCATTCTGAAGGAGATTAGCCCTGGGATTTCTTTGGAAGGAATGATGCTAAAGCTGAAACTCCAGTACTTTGGCCACCTCATGCGAAGAGTGACTCATTGGCAAAGACTCTGATGCTGGGAGGGATTGGGGGCAGGAGGAGAAGGGGACAACAGAGGATGAGATGGCTGGATGGCATCACTGACTCGATGGACATGAATTTGGGCAAACTCATGTCCATGTTATGAGTTTGGGAGTTGGTGATGGACAGGGAGGCCTGGTCTGCTGTGGTTCATGGGGTTGCAAAGAGTCACACAACTGAGTGAACTGAACTGAACTGAAGGTGTGAATGTCTCCTGTTAGACTCTATCCACATGTTATCCCCACTCTTTGCCTTCTTTTGCTCATCTCTGGTAGAGATAAACTTTCCTTGTGGATTTGCTAAACTAATGGCTATTTTCAGTATTAGTCAGATGCAGCCTTTCCATATTTCTGGATTTTTATGCAGGGTCTTACATCTAGCATTCTACCCTGCACAAGTCCAAGGTTATTCAGTTCCCATGTGAGTGGTAAACTTCCTCCAGCCAATATCAAAGTCTTTTTTACCTGTTGCAGCATTAGCTTATGTGTTTATTCTGGCTTTGACTCCCTTCTTCATTTATAAAAAAACTTCTAGTATTTATTTCAAGCAGAACAATATTTTAAATATCTTAGTATGCTGCATACTGTCCATATTATTGTTGCCAACAACTGAGAAAGAGCAAAGGGAGGGTGTATTTTTTAAGTTGCTAAATTTTTCTAAATAGAATTTGATATTTTGTGTAAAGGTATAGAACAATTTGGGGATGACCTTGTCAGAGAAGGTTTTAAAATGTAAATAACTGAGAGGTATTTAGTAAAGGATAATGGTGAAAGGATGGAGGTTGCTGCTGCTGCTGCTAAGTTGCTTCAGTCGTGTCCGACTCTGTGTGACCCCATGGACTGCAGCCCACCAGGCTCCCCCATCCCTGAGATTCTCCAGGCAAGAACACTGGAGTGGGTTGCCATTTCCTTCTCCAATGCATGAAAGTGAAAAGTGAAAAGTGAAAGTGAAGTCGCTCAGTCATGTCCGACTCTTAGCGACCCCATGGACTGCAGCCCACCAGGCTCCTCCATCCATGGGATTTTCCAGGCAAGAGTACTGGAGTGGGGTGCCAATGCCTTCTCCGAAGGATGGAGGTAGATGTAACTTTTATGGCAAGAGTAGATAATTAAGGAACAAGACAGAAAAAAGAGCCTTGGGGACATATGGACATGTAAGAACCAGTAGAGAAAGAAGTGTTGGTGAGGGAGATGGAGCAGCCAGAGATTGAAGTAAGAGACTCAGGAAACTACTATCGCTAAAACCTCAGGAGGATGGGATTTAAAGAGAAAAGTAGGATACATAACAATGTTCAGGAGCATTACTGGGAAAAGCTCATTGAATTTGCATTTCAGATAGTTATTAGCAGTCTTCCTCACTTCAGTTGACAGCAGTGCTATCCTTTCAGCTGCTCAACCAAAAAACATGAAGCCATCCTTGATTTATGGAGATCTCTCTCACAAGACACATATCCAATTCATCAGGAAATTTTATTTGCTTGGGTTTCAAAATGTATTTGTACTTGGACTACTTCTTACCACTACTCTAAAATGCAAACTGAATATCTACCTCCAATTCCAACAGTTCCTATACTGGTTACTCTGCTCTTTTATCTTCCCACAGGACTTCTTACCTCCAGCACACTAGATAGTTTCTTCATTTATTACAGCTGCTTGCTGTCTGTCTCCTCTCACTAGAATATGAATCCCATGAGGGCAGGTCTCCCCTCTGTGTTCCAAGGGTTTAACGCATCAGGACCTGGCACATAGTAGTCACTAAATAAATGATGAAAGAACAAATTGTAGTTTTATTATGTATTTAACTAAAATTTGATTTGAGTTTATGATTGGAGCTGTATGTTTTAAGTCTATAAACCAAATTCAATTCTAGAATGAATCCAAGTAATATTTCAGTAAAAATAATCTTTGATCCTGTTACAATTCTGTGCTCAAGAATTGCTGCATTCATCATATCCCAGAAGTTAGAATCCACACACTACTACTATAAACAATTTTCATCTCATATTCTAATTAACTTAATTAACCAAACTTTTATTAATAAATTATGATTAAAATACTCACAGAAATTAATACTTTATTTAGCCTTACTTCTGAGTGCTTATCCAGTAAACAAAAAATGCCAAAAATGTGCATATATTCAAGGACTCACAACATGTTCTTCGGGCAAGCTCATTCAACACACATTGTTGAATGTATGTAAATATTTAAATAACAAGCTTGTGGCATGAACATACAGTGTTTCATTGATGCAAAACTTAAGTTTGTTCCATTATATCAGCAATTCATATAGAATCTCTTTGTCACAAGACATTTAAAATATTATGTTTTGCCTGACAGATTCTAATAAGAACTTTTAGCTTCTCTTTGACTGGAAGTTAAGAAATTGACCTCACAGTTTCTTCTTTTCTTCCTTTCTTTTATTACTTCTTGTTTTTGGCCTTACTCCCCACCCCACATCCTTATTCATTGACTAAGAGTCAGTGCCTACTCTAGAAATGAACGAATGAAATGACTATGAACCAATATGCTTAACTTGTCCTGCAGAGTTCACTGCACATTTTGGCTTATATTGTTTTCTACCTAAGATCATATTTCTTCGATGACTATCATTGCACTGACTTCCTACCAAGTAGTGTAGTTCTCAACTCTTTCCTCTCATACCTCTCTTACACATCTAGTAATTGAGTCCACATCCATTTTCTAATCGTCAGATCTGATACTCATTTGCAGTTCCTTCATCATTCATATTTGTTTGTTGGGCTCAGGGGTCTACTTATTTTCTATTGCTTGGCCACTTGAAACCTCAGTAATAGAGACTCCAAAGGCCGTGTGAGCTATGGCTTTTCTTATGATTTGCACGTGCTAAGCTGACTGGTGTATTAATATCACACCTGGGAGGTACAAACAAATGCAAACAAGATCTGGACGTTACTGCTGATGCAAGTTAATAGAGTGGAAATCCACCCAGCTGAGCAATGTCAAAGGAGCTCTTCCTCTGCTCATTTAGGTATTGAATCAAGAAAACACTGAAGTCTAATTTTCCTTTTTCTTCACAAGTTTTACCATTTTTTAAAGCTCTACAACTTAATCTTGAAAAATATTGAATATTAAAGTTGATTTTCAAAATTTAAAAGAAAAATATAGACTTTTTCTGGAGTTTGAAGATGGCCAGAAAAAGCCCTATGCCTTTCTTTCTCCTCCTTTCCCTTTCCCCTTTTCTCTCTCCTCACTCCTTTTTGTTCTTTCTTCACTATTCCTTCTTCCTTGCTTATTCTTTTAATTCCCTGCCCCCCAAAATATGTATATGAATGAAGAAAACTATATTCCACTTTGGTAATTTTGCATTTTTAATTTTATCTTTTCTCCATGAAAATTTTAGAGTGACTTTATCTTGGGGGATGAAAGTGTCCCACTTCTTGAAATAAAGGAAAGTTCAACAACATAAGCATATCTATGACATTTTTAACAGCTGTCAGTATAGTTTGGTTATGGTGATAAACAAATATAGTTAAGATAACAATAAGCGAAAATCTATAGTTAACATAGTAACTTATTTTCAAAGACATATGGATGGCTAATAGGTACATGAAAAGATGCTCAACATTACTAATTATGAGGGAAATACAAATCAAAACCACATTGAGATATCATCTCACACTTGTCAGAATGGCTATTATAAAAAAGATGACAAATAACAAGTATTGGTGAGGATATAGAGAAAAGGGAATCCTAGTACACTATTGATGGGAATGTAAATTGGTGCACCCATTATGGAATATAGTATGGAGAGTCATCAAAAATTTTTAAAAAAAAGAAGTATTACATGATCCAAAAATTCCACTTCTGAGATTTAAAGAAAATAAAAACACTAACTCAGAAAGCTGTCTCAACCTCAGTGTTTATTGCAGCATTATTCACAGTACCCAGGATAATGGAGGCCATCTAAGTGTCCATTGATAGGTGAATGAATAAAGAAAAAATACATAAATGGAATATTATTGTTATGAAAAACAATGAAATCTTGCCATTTGTGACAACATGGATGGATCTTTAGAGCATTATGCTAAGTGAAATAAGTCAGAGAAAGGCAAATACCAAATGATCTAACTGAAATATATAATCTAAAAAAACAAACAAAACACACACACACACACAGATACAGAGAACAGATTGGTTGTTGCCCGAGGCAGAGGGTGGGGAGTGAGTGAAATGGGTGAAGAGGATAAAAAGGTACAAACTTCCAGTTGTAAAGCAAGTAAGTCATGGGATGTAATGTACAGCATGATACTTGCAGTTAATAATACTGTATTGCATATCTGAAAGTTGCTGAAAGTGACTTTTAAAAGTTCTCATTACAAGAAAAATATTTTGTAACTATATATGGTGATGGAAGTTAACTAGACTTATTGTGGTGATAATTTTGCAGTATGAACAAATATTGAATCATTATGTTGTACACCAGAATCTAATATAATGTTATATGTCATTTATATTTCAATTAAAATAAAACATCAGATCAGATCAGTCGCTCAGTCGTGTCCGACTCTTTGCAACCCCATGAATTGCAGCACGCCAGGCCTCCCTGTCCGTCACCAACTCCCTGTCCATCACCAACTCCCGGAGTTCACTCAAACTCACGTCCATCGAGTCAGTGATGCCATCCAGCCATCTCATCCTCTGTCGTCCCCTTCTCCTCTTGTCCCCAATCCCTCCCAGCATCAGAGTCTTTTCCAATGAGTCAACTCTTCTCATGAGGTGGCCAAAGTATTGGAGTTTCAGCTTTAGCATCATTCCTTCCAAAGATATCCCAGGGCTGATCTCCTTCAGAATGGACTGGTTGGATCTCCTTGAAGTCCAAGGGACTCTCAAGAGTCTTCATAGTAGCTTATAAAATTCACTTTCATTTTTTATTAGAAATAAAAATTAAATGGAACAATAGATTTTTGTATGCACACAGTAGAGTAAGAAGAACACATTTGAAACATTTTCAAAGTATAAATACAGAAAACACTTGTGAAATTTAATATAATTTTGTGATGGTTTTATAGAATTACTCTACTGTTCAAAGTATGGTGTTGATGTTTTAGAAAGCTGATACATTCATTAACGATTGCCAGTTATCTTATTTAATTAAGCCAGAATGATGCCAAGATTATTTCTTTTTCATTGCGTGATTTTTTTTCATAGTTTTAAATAGTGACCTTCTATCAAACAACAACTAAAAATCCCAAAGAATATATTTCATTGAAAAATCATCTTTTCCTATTCTCTGGGCCCTTTCTTCATATCTTGTTTGCTGATAGTGGAATAGAAGTGGAGTGGGAAGCTGAAGTTGAGAAAAACTAATTTTTGGAAATTTGTATCATATTGAAAATCAAATTAATGAACAAAGGTGATTCCAAATTATACCAGAATTTCTGCAATTCCCCAGTAAGTTACTCCTTAATCTAGAAAAGGTCTTTTTTATGAGATAATAGTCATAAACTACGAACCTGGATAGTTGTTTGAACTTGCTCTCTCTTTTGTCATATGAGAATTATACAGAACAGAGGGGAAGAAGTAACATGGCAAGATCGCCAGTCTAATAACTTGTCCATGTGCAAATATTTGCTGATGAATTCAGAGAAAAGGTAGACTTGACCTTTAACATGAGCTCTAATTGAAACCAAGTCAGAAACAAAACCTAATGTTGTATCATCTGTATTATTTTATTCATCAGTATCTATGTAGATCTATTAAATATAACACTTTAAACCTTAAGTAGCTTATAATTTAGTCACCTGTATTATCTCGATTTTATTATCATAATATCTGTATCTCTTACAATGTTTAGGTATTGAAAATAATATATCTTAAGTGATGCTTATAAGCTATATATGTCTGAAATAAAGGCAAGCAAATTGCAGGAACAGAAAGTATATTTTAGGAAGTATATGGGATTAAAAAGGTACACAAAATAATGTGTTTTAGAAAAAATATGCTTTCTTATATCTTATTGCTTTAATGTAGCTCTGTTTATATTTTTCTTTGTGACTTATAAAAAATAAACCACATGTTTTCTGTTTTTCCACTTAATTGCCCCTATAGGCTTTGTTACAAAGCATAACCTTACAGAAACAAAACTTTAGGCTTTTTCTAATTTCTTTTTATTCCCCCTCTATATAAATCCAAGTTGCAACCCAGCAAATAGTATAAATTATTTTTTTTTCTGAACTTCCTTGTGGTACATTTACTAAATGGTATATTTAACAACCCATTGTTATTTGCACAATATATTTTGTTAATTAAAGATTTTACTGGTTGTATTTCCCAACTGAATCTTTAATTGTTTTTCTTGTAAAAATCCAATCTCAATTTTCCCTTTGAAAGTGATAATTATGACTAGGAATAAAGTACGTTTGCTAGGCTGCTTAGAGAAGTATGCAGTGGTTGCGACTGTCTCTATACCCCAGTTTTAAACTTTTCACACTTCTTTGACATCAACTCTCTTCTTGGAATAAGAAAGAAATGTGGAAAAGCTAGTTCAGTCACTCAGTTGTGTCTGACTCTTTGCAACCCCATGGATGGCAGCAAGCAAGGCTTCCCTGTCCATCACCAACTCCTGGAGTTTACTCAAACTCATGTCCATTGAGTCAGTGATGCCATCCAACTATTTCATCCTCTGTTATCCCCTTTTCCTGCTGCCTTCTATCTTTCCCAGCATGAGGGTCTTTTCTAAGGGGTCAGTTCTTTACATCAGGTGTCCAAAGTATTGGAGCTTCAGCTTGAACATCAGTCCTTTCAATGAATATTCATGACTGATTTCCTTTAGGATGGACTGGTTGGATCTCCTTGCAGTCCAAGGGGCTCTCATGAGTCTTCTCCAACACCACAGTTCAAAAGCATCAGTTCTTCAGCATTCAGCTTTCTTTATGGCCCAACTCTCACATCCATACATGACTACTAGAAAAACCATACCTTTGACTAGATGGAAGTTTAGGCTTCCCTGATAGCTCAGTTGGTAAAGAATCTGCCTGCAATGCAGGAGAAGGGATAGACTATCCTCTCCAGTATCCTTGGGCTTCCCTTTTGGTTCAGCTGGTAAAGAATCTGCCTGAAATGCGGGAGAATGGGTTCGATCCCTGGCTTGGGAAGATTCCCTGGAGAAGGGAATGACTACCCACTCCAGTATTCTGGCCTGGAGAATTCCATGGACTGTGTAGCCCATGGGATTACAAAGAGTCGACATGCCTGAGTGACTTTCACTTTACTTGACTAGACAAACCTTTGTCGGTAAAGTAATGTCTCTGCTTTTTAATATTCCATCTAGGTTTGTCACACTTTTCTTCCAAGGGAACAGTTAAGTTGCTGTTCAATCGACAGCAAACAAACAACAACAACAAAATCATTTAAAACAAACTTTATCAGTCAGTTCAGTTGCTCAGTCATGTCTGACTCTTTGTGACCCCATGGACTGCAGCACACCAGTTGGAGGGATGGTAGGATGGGTGAAATCACATTTAGAATCAAACCCCATACCCACCAGAGATGCTAGGAAGGCTCCAACAAAACCTTGTGTACACCAGGAGCCCCAGAGAGACTGAACCAACCTGCCTTTGCGTGTTTGAGCATCTCCTGTGGAGGTACAGGTCAGCAGTGGACTGCCACAGGGACAGGGGCTCTGGGTGCAGCAGACCTGGGTGTAGCATAAGCCCTTTTGGAGGAGATCGCCATTAACCCCAACACAGAGCCGCCAGAACTTATACAGGACTGGGGAAACAGACTCTTGGAGGGCACAAACAAAACCCTGTGTGCATCAGGTCCCAGGAGAAAGGAGCAGTGACCCCACAAGAGACTGACCCAGACTTGCCTGTGTGTGTCCAGGAGTCCCTGGTGGAGGTGTAGGTAGGCAGTTGCCTACTGCAGGGACACAGGCTCTGAGTGCGGCAGTGTGTGCACAGGACATTTTGAAGGAGGTCGCCATTTTCTTCATTTTCTCCACCATAGTTTTGGTCTCAGGTCAAACAATAGGAAGGGAACACAACACTGCCCATCAACCAAAAATTGGATTAAAGATTTACTGAGCATGGCCCTGCCCATCAGAACAAGATCTAGTTTCCCCCACAGTCAGTCTCTCCCATCAGGAAGCTTCCATAAGCCTCTTATCCTTATTCCTCAGAGGGCAAGCAGAATGAAAACCACAATCACAGAAAACTAATCAAACTGATCACATGGACCACAGCCTTGTCTAACTCAATGAAACTATGAGCCATGCCATGAAGGGCCACCCAAGACAGATGGAGAGTGGAGAGTTCTGACAAAATGTGGTCTTCTGGAGAAGAGAATGGCAAAACACTTCAGTATCCTTGCCTTGAGAACCCCATGCTAAGTCACTTCAGTCGTGTCTGACTCTGTGCGACCCCATAGACGACAGCCCACCAGGCTCCCCCGTCCCTAGGATTCTCCAGGCAAGAACACTGGAGTGGGTTGCCATTTCCTTCTCCCTCATGAACAGTATGAAAAGGCAAAACAAACTTAATAAATGTATATAAACACAGTAGTACTTTCATCATTTTTAGCTTGAGTAATGTCTGTAACAAAAGCATAATTTATTCAGTCATTCAATCACCCTTTTACTGAGAGCACTGTTAGGTGGACATGAATACTACGGAAGCAGGAGCTCCTTCCAGGAGCCCCCAATCTAGCTGAGATCTCTGAGGCACCCAGACCATTATAAAACAACTGAGAAATGGTATTGATGACAGAAAAATACACCAGCTGTAGAGCGACTGCACTTGTTTGGGTGTCAAATCTCAGAAAAAATTGCATGAAGTTTGTAACATTTTGGCATCCATGTGAAGACAGAGCGTTGGCTAGGAGATAAGGGTGAAGAGAAACGTTGAATCACAAAAAGCTGAGGACACACAGGTTTGCTGCAAGGCGATTGATGCATGGCTCCTTCTAATGGGAAAGCCATCAGAGGTGGCACCGGAGAGTAAATGGACCAGTTAAACAAGGTAAAAAAGATGTATGAATTGAACCAGATCTCATGTCAATCATTTAATCTCTTTGTTGCTCCATTACTGCCATCTTTATTATAATCTCTATCACAGTGCCAATTAACTGCAGGAATTCAGCTGGAAAATCCCAACAATACTCAGCTACTAAGTTGAATTTTTAGGGCTGCTTGACTACTGGATTCTTTAACATCTTTCTTGTCCACCTCTCCAACAAATAGCCAGGTTACTCCACATTTCACTACCTATTCTCCTTCTAAAGGACTAAAATTGTCTATGATTTCAGTAAACTTGGTCCCTCAGTTACTTATAAACAGTTTCATCTTAACCACAAAGGACAAGATGCTCCAATAGTGAAATAAATTTTCTTTGCTCTTACTTATTTTAGATTGAAAGAGGCATTAGTAAGAGCCTTGTCCTTCAAAGTCATTAACACAACAATTAGAACTTCCTAGTCTTTTGTCTGTTCTTTGAAAAAGCCATTTTTAATGCAGAAACAATAGAAAATTTGTCCTAAAATGATCCAGAAGGAATCTACATAAAGAGTTATTTAGTTAAAGGAAATCAGAAGAAATAGAATTAATCAAGTCACAGTTCATTCATGAACTATTCAAAAGGAATCCTTTTTTTAACCAAAAAGCCAAGTTTCAATAAAAATCCCTTTAGTTCTTAACTTTCCTACTATGAAAGGTGCCCTTTCTTCCTCTGACTATACAATTCATGGAGAGTAAGCTCACAGAAAATAGGAGAGAGATTTTAAAAGATGAATACTTACAGGTAGCTTAGTTGTGAGAAGGTAGGGAATTTATGAAGGCAAAGTTGATAATCTGATAATCTGCTAATGTACTGCTTTGATACAACTTGTGATCCTATTATATCCTACCATGTGTGAATCCATCACAGTCTTATCCTAGCCTCAAGGTTGGCTGTAGGATACATGCTTTGAGCTAATGTCACACAGGCGATCAGCTATTTCTCACTGTGGCTCCCCCATTCACACCTTGCAGAGAGCTTGTTTACAGCACCACTCCTGAGTGGATTGGCTTGTCATTAAATACTGGCGGAAAATAGTGTCCAGATTTTGCTTTATGTCATCATGTACTAGAAAATTCCACACTTAACAGGTGGGGTAGCTGGAGAATGGAATCAATATCTAGATACAGAAATAGAAATTAAAATGGATTTTAGCTTTAGATCATAGTATATTGAGATAACTTTCATTCCAAGGTTTTGCAACTGAATGTGGTTATTATAAGCATATTGAAGAAAAAAAAATGTGCCTGGGTTTTTATGTTCATTTTTGTCCTGGAAAAAAATTGAAAAATAGCTGATTTACCATTTTCTTCCTTTTTTTTTTTTTTTTGGTAAAGGCCTTCAGAGTTGAAGTACTGGTGACTTTTCAAAGGAATTATGCAGGGCTGTTCTAATGGTACAATCAGTTTTACTTGAAGACGAGCCCTCTGGGCTGCAGGGTAACAAGCTTAATAGCTTTTCCAAAGGACAAATCTGATACAAGACCTTAAAATGCACTTTAGGTATTTAAGTATTAAATGGGCACCTAGCGGGAGCTCCTGTGGATGAAGACACATGGCAAATATGGGCAGCTCTGACCTGCTACACTCCCACCTGCACAGAGTTTGCCCTGCTTGCCAGCCAGTTTGGGTTTGTGAATTGGCAGCTCTTCCTCAGAATTCTCAAGTCCAGGGTACTCTGTATAAAGCTAGCTGCCTTGGAAATACATCTGCTTTCTCTTTGTTTTACATTCTCATTTTTCTCACCTTTTGTACACTTCGCTTGGTTAATTTATTCCTGGACATCACTACTAGAATATTGAGAGCTGCCTCTAGCCAGAGCCTGGAGGGTTTGTTACCATCAGAACTTATCTCCATTGGTAGGAACCTGGAGAAACAGTCAGAGTGCAACGCACTGAAATGTAGCTGTGACTGTGGCTCTAGTTTAAAGATAACTTTAATCTTGGTGTAAAATGTTATTTTGGGTGTGTAAATTTGAGGGCTATTATAGCATTGTGCTTAAGTAGGGTGGTCGCTTAGGTAACAATGCCAGCCCTACCTCTTCTTTGCAGATCTGTTTAACTTTTTCAAGCTTCAGTGTTTTCATCTGAAACTTAGGAATTAAAACCATATCTATCTCATAGTATGGTGATGACTAAATAGTCTAAGCAAAGTGGTTAGCATAGAACTTGGCACATAGTTCTCAATCAGATCAGATCAGATCAGTCGCTCAGTCATGTCCGACTCTTTGCGACCCCATTAATCGCAGCACGCCAGGCCTCCTTGTCCATCACCAACTCCTGGAGTTCACTCAGACTCACGTCCATTCAGTCAGTGATGCCATCCAGCCATCTCATCCTCTGTCGTCCCCTTCTCCTCTTGCCCGCAATTCCCTACCAGCATCAGAGTCTTTTCCAATGAGTCAACTCTTCACATGAGGTGGCCAAAGTACTGGAGTTTCAGCTTTAGCATCATTCCTTCCAAAGAAATCCCAGGGCTTATCTCCTTCAGAATGGACTGGTTGGATCTCCTTGTAGTCCAAGGGACTCTCAAGAGTCTTCTCCAACACCACAGTTCAAAAGCATTAATTCTTCGGTGCTCAGCCTTCTTCACAGTCCAACTCTCACATCCATACATGACCACTGGAAAAACCATAACCTTGACTAGACGAACCTTTGTTGGCAAAGTAATGTCTCTGATTTTGAATATGCTATCTAGGTTGGTCATAACTTTCCTTCCAAGGAGTAAGCATCTTTTAATTTCATGGCTGCAGTCACCATCTGTAGTGATTTGGAGCCCAGAAAAATTAAGTCTGACACTGTTTCTACTGTTTCCCCATCTACTTCCCATGAAGTGGTGGGACAGGATGCCATGCTCTTCGTTTTCTGAATGTTGAGCTTTAAGCCAACTTTTTCACTCTCCACTTTCACTCTCATCAAGAGGCTTTTTAGTTCCTCTTCACTTTCTGCCATAAGGGTGGTGTCATCTGCATATCTGAGGTTATTGATATTTCTCCTGGCAATCTTGATTCCAGCTTGTGTTTCTTCCAGTCCAGTGTTTCTCATGATGTACTCTGCATATAAGTTAAATAAGCAGGGTGACAATATACAGCCTTGACGTACTGTATACTCCTTTTCCTATTTGGAACCAGTCTGTTGTTCCATGTCCAGTTCTAACTGTTGCTTCCTGACCTGCATACAAATTTCTCAAGAGGCAGATCAGGTGGTCTGGTATTCCCATCTCTTTCAGAATTTCCCACAGTTTATTGTGATCCACACAGTCAAAGGCTTTGGCATAGTCAATAAAGCAGAAATAGGTGCTTTTCTGGAACTCTCTTGCTTTGTCCATGATCCAGTGGATGTTGGCAATTTGATCTCTGGTTCCTCTGCCTTTTCTAAAACCAGCTTGAACATCAGGAAGTTCACGATTCACATATTGTTGAAGCCTGGCTTGGAGAATTTTGAGCATTACCTTACTAGTGTGTGAGATGAGTGCAATTGCGCAGTAGTTTGAGCATTCTTTGGCATTGCCTTTCTTTGGGATTGGAATGAAAACTGACCTTTTCCAGTGCTGTGGCCACTGCTGAGTTTTCCAAATTTGCTGGCATATTGAGTGCAGCACTTTCACAGCATCATCTTTCAGGATTTGGAATAGCTCAACTGGAATTCCATCACCTCCACTAGCTTTGTTCATAGTGATGTTTTCTAAGGCCCACTTGACTTCACATTCCACGATGTCTGGCTCTAGGTGAGTGATCACACCATCGTGATTATCTGGGTCGTGAAGATCTTTTTTGTATAGTTCTTCTGTGTATTCTTGCCCCCTCTTCTTAATATCTTCTGCTTCTGTTAGGTCCATACCATTTCTGTCCTTTATCAAGCCCATCTTTGCATGAAATGTTCCTTTTGTATCTCTGATTTTCTTGAAGAGATCTCTAGTCTTTCCCATTCTGTTGTTTTCCTCTATTTCTTTGCATTGATCGCTGAAGAAGGCTTTCTTATCTCTTCTTGCTATTCTTTGGAACTCTGCATTCAGATGTTTATATCTTTCCTTTTCTCCTTTGCTTTTCACTTCTCTTCTTTTCACAGCTATTTGTAAGTCCTCCCCAGACAGCCATTTTGCTTTTTTGCATTTCTTTTCCAAGGGGATGGTCTTGATCCCCGTCTCCTGTACAATGTCACAAACCTCATTCTATAGCTCATCAGGCACTCTATCAGATCTAGGCCCTTAAATCTATTTCTCACTTCCACTGTATAATCATAAGCGATTTGATTTAGGTCATACCTGAATGGTCTAGTGTTTTCCCTACTTTCTTCAATTTAAGTATGAATTTGGCAATAAGGAGTTCATGGTCTGAGCCAGTCAGCTCCTGGTCTTGTTTTTGCTGACTTTATAGAGCTTCTGCATCTTTGACTGCAAAGAATATAATCAATCTGATTTCGGTGTTGACCATCTGTTGCTGTCCATGTGTAGAGTCTTCTCTTGTGTTGTTGGAAGAGGGTGTTTGCTATGACCAGTGCATTTTCTTGGCAAAGCTCTACTAGTCTTTGCCCTGCTTCATTCCATATTCCAAGGCCAAATTTGCCTGTTACTCCAGGTGTTTCTTGACTTCTTACTTTTGCATTGCAGTCCCCTATAATGAAAAGGACATCTTTTTTGGGTGTTAGTTCTAAAAGGTCTTGTAGGTCTTCATAGAACCGTTCAACTTCAGCTTCTTCAGTGTTACTGGTTGGGGCATAGACTTGGATTACTGTGATATTGAATGGTTTGCCTTGGAAATGAACAGAGATCATTTTGTCGTTTTTGAGATTGCATCCGAGTCTGCATTTCGGACTCTTTTGTTGACCATGATGGCTACTCCATTTCTTCTGAGGGATTCCTGCCCACAGTAGTAGATATAATGGTCATCTGAGTTAAATTTACCCATTCCCGTCCATTTCAGTTTGCTGATTCCTAGAATGTCGACATTCACTCTTGCCATCTCTTGTTTGACCACTTCCAATTTGCTTTGATTCATGGACCTGACATTCCAGGTTCCTATGCAATATTGCTCTTTACAGCATCGGACCTTGCTTCTATCACCAGTCATATCCACAGCTGGGTATTCTTTTTGCTTTGGCTCCATCCCTTGATTCTTTCTGGAGTTATTTCTCCACTGATCTCCAGTAGCATATTGGGCACCTACTGACCTGGGGAGTTTCTCTTTCAGTATCCTATCATTTTGCCTTTTCATACTGTTCATGGGGTTCTCAAGGCAAGAATACTGAAGTGGTTTGCCATTCCCTTCTCCAGTGGACCACATTCTGTCAGATCTCTCCGCCATGACCTGCCCATCTTGGGTTGCCCCACGGGCATGGCTTAGTTTCATTGAGTTAGACAAGGCTGTGGTCCTAGTGTGATTAGATTGACTAGTTTCCTGTGAGTATGGTTTCAGTATTTGCCCTCTGATGCCCTCTTGCAACACCTACCGTCTTACTTTGGTTTCTCTTACCTTGGGCGTGGGGTATCTCTTCACGGCTGCTCCAGCAAAGCGCAGCCATTGCTCCTTACCTTGGACGAGGGGTATCTCCTCACCACTGCCTTTCCTGACCTTCAAGGTGGGATAGCTCCTCTAGGCCCTCCTGCGCCCGTGCAGCCATGGCTCCTTGGACGTGGGGTTGGTCCTCCGGCTACAGCCCCTGGCCTTGGGCGTGGATTGCTCCTCCTACCTGCCAGTGGTAATTTTTAACTGAACCAAAAATAAAAAACCAAAGATGTTTTTCATTTCGTAATTGTTTTATTAGGCAATTGGACTATCTTTGTGTTTAACTTCAGAAAACTTTTTACTTTTAAAATATTTAAGAGAAGCATTGCTTCCATCAGTTGCTAAGAACTTGGCTTTATTTAAAGAAAGAAAACAAAAATATTTGGCTTATTTCTGGGGAAGTGGAGGTAGAGGAGGTGAAGTTGCATGAGCCAGTAAATGGTTCTGGAATAAATTCAGAAGTTGCCTAATTTTGGATTAGGGCACTCTAGAGGAAAAAGGCTAGATCAAAAGTCACAAACAGAGCTCACCATTTGAGGAGAGTTCTCAGTAAGGTGTGGAAGGCAGGCAGAGGAAAGGAAAGTTTCCAAGCCCAAAGGTATATGTCTGACACAGCTATGAGACTTATCAGAAGAATTTTTTTTTCCTTCTGAAGCACTGCAGAAGTCTGATAATAGTTACTTATTCATTCAGCAAACATGTAGTGGGTATTACTGAACACTATGAAGTTCTCCTGTTGACTTTGTCTCTGGATTTGCACTAAGTGTGAGAGATACAAAGGCATGTTAGGGACCCTGCTTGAAAGAAGGCAGAGTGTGTAAGTTTATTACTTATAGATTAATATAGTTCTAAGAAAATTATTAATTTTATTGAAGGGAAGATAGGAGGTATTGAGATAGTGATTCTATTATAGCAGTAAGAATAACCATGTGTAAAATAGATAGCCGGTAGGAAGTTGCTATATAACACAGGGAGCTAAGCCTGATGCTTTGTGATGACCTAGAGAAGTGGGATGGGGAGAAGGGAGGGAGGCTCAAGAGAGAGGTGATATATGTATAATTATGACTGATTTGTGTTGTTGTATGGCAGAAACCAATACAACATTGGAAAGCAATTTTCGTCCAATTAAAAAAGAAGCTAAAATAAGACTTCAAAAAAAAAAAAAAAGGGAATAACCAGTGAGAACTGCTGTTTTTAAAATCTAAATTAAGTGATTTTGTTTACTATTAATAGTTATCAAAGCACATTATAAAGTTATAAGAATTCAAACAGCTTGATAGTGTTGTGAGAACAAAGATCAGCGGAACAGAAGAGCTAGCAAACAGGATTGTTAGAAAGTCATGGTTTTGATGTCTGAAGAGGCCAGTGTTATGATATTGTATCTGTGAGCCAGAGGTTCTAAAGTAACTACCTGGGTGTATTTTTTCTTTAATAGACTTTATTCTATTCATTTGAAAACTGGGGCATACAAAAAAGGGACTATGTGTTGAGAAATCTCACTGTGATGTCAGTGAATATTTTTAAGAAGAATTGAAGAGAAAGCTTTTGAGTACATAGAGGTGGCTGCAAGTTTTTTTCTGTCAATAGACTTATTGTTGCAACAAGATAACTCATAGAATATTCTAAGCCTTCACTCATCAAAATAAATGAATTCCCTGTAAATTTAATCAGAAAATTGGTTTTTGCTTCTGAAAGAATGCATTATTTGTTTATTTAAAATTAAACATCATAAGTAATACGTTGTATTATAGCAAAAACTATAGACACTGGAACACTACAAAATATTCAATATATAAATGATCAGCTTATGAATGACTTAGAGGGGATAAAGTAGCATGATATGTAGCCCTACGGCTGCCCTTTGAAAACTGGCCAAGGAGAGACCCTAAGTTCAGGGGTTTAGGATACAGTCACCCTGGATAATATACGCATTTTTCCAGATTATTTTCTGTTATAGATTATTACAAGATATTGAATATAGTTCCCAGAGTTATACAGTAAATCTTTGTTACTTATCTATTTTATGTATAATAGTTTGTATCTATTAATGCTGTGGTCCCAATTTAGGAAACTGGCTTTTTAAATTCAGCATAAAACTTTCAAGATTCATCCACGTTGTATCTATCATTTCCTCACTTCTTTATACTGCTAAGTAGTATTCCTTTATATGAATGAACTACAGTTTGTTTATCAACACTCACCTACTGAAGGACATATGGTTGTTTCCATTTTAGGTGATTATGAACAGAAATTCTAGAAGAACATTCATGTATAGGCTTTGTATGCACATAAGTCTGTATTTCTCTAAGTAAATACCCAGGAGTGGGATTGCTGAGTCATATGGCTAAGTGTACACATAAGTGTAAAATACCGCCTGTGTCCCAGAGTGGATGCACTTTTTGCATACCCACTAGCAATTTATGAGATTTACTGATAAAGATGTAAATAATAGCTTTACATTTTTGGTAGTACTTGGCATTGTCAGATATTTTAAAATTTAGCCATTGTTGTGGGTTCATAGTGGTATCTCACTATGGTTTTACTTCGTATTTCCCTAATGGCGAATGATGCTGAGCATGTTTTCATGCTCTTATTTACCTGTCATGTATCTCCTTTGGTGAAGCATCTGTTCAGATTTTGTTGAATTTGGGTGTTCTTTATATTCTGGGTACAAGCTCTTTGTCAGATAAGTGATTTGCAAATATTTTCCTAGTTTGTAAATGATCTTTTCATTCTTTTAACAGTGTCTTTCACAGAGCAAAATTTTGGTATGTTTTAAATTTCCCATATTTATTGACCTTACCCTATATTCTATACCTGAATTTAAATTTTTTCCAGTTTTGTTGAGAAATTATTGACATATATCACTTATAAGTTGAAGACATAATGACCTTCTTGTCTCTTTTTACTATTTTTAGCTTAAAGTCTATTTTGTCTGATGTAAGTCTAACTTGTCTGATCTAAGTATAACTACACTTGCTTTATTTTTTGGTTACCATTTTCTTGGAATTTCTTTTTTTTACCCCTTTACTCTCAGTCTATGTGTGTCTTTAAGACTAAAGTGAGTCTCCTGTAGGTAGGGTGTTATTGGATCTTGTGCTTTTTAATCCATTCAATCATTCTATGTCTTTTGATTAGATAATTTAATCTCTTCATGCTTAAAGTAATTATTGGTAAGGGCTTACCTATTAGGTAGTGAAAGTGAAAGTCGCTCAGTGCAACCGCATGGACTACACAGTCCATGGAACTCTCCAGGCCAGAATACTGGAGTGAGTAGCCTTTCCCTTCTCTAGGAGATCTTCCCAAGCCAGGGATCAAACCTAGGTCTCCCGCATTTCAGGTTGATTCTTTACCAGCTGAGCCACAAGGGAAGCCCAAGAATACTGGAGCGTGTAGCCTATCCCCTCTCCAGTGGATCTTCCCAACCCAGGAATCGAACTAGGGTCTCCTGCATTGCAGGCGGATTCTTTACCAACTGAGCTATGAGGGAAGCCCACCTATTAGGTAAGGATTTACTATTACTGTTTTGTTCATAGTTTTCTAGTTGTTTTGTAGATTCATTGCTTCTTATTTCTTAGTCTTCTCTCTTTTTAAATGTGTGTTTTGACATCTTTAGTTACAGATATCCTTTGACATTTTTTACCAAGTTCTTTTATGTAATTAATACAAGACTTTCCAGTTGTGGTTATCATGGGGCTTACATAAAATGTCTTAAACTTATAACACCTTATTTTAAACTTATAATAGATTAACTTCAACAGAATTCATACACTATACACTTTTACTTCTTCTCCTCACATTTTAGGCTATTGCTATTCAGTTCAGTTCAGTCACTCAGTCGTGTCCAACTCTTTGCAACCCCGTGAACCTCAGCACACCAGGCCTCCATGTCCATCACCAAATCCTGGAGTCCACCCAAACCCATGTCCATTGTGTCGGTGATGCCATCCAACCATCTCATCCTCTGTCATCCCCTTCTCTTCCTGCCCCCAATCCCTCCCAGCATCAGGGTCTTTTCAAATGAGTCAACTCTGCATCAGGTAGCCAAAGTATTGGAGTTTCAGCTTCAACATCAGTCCTTCCAATGAACACTCAGGACTGATCTCCTTTAGGATGGACTGGTTGGATCTCCTTGCAGTCCAAGGGACTCTCAAGAGTCTTCTCCAACACCACAGTTCAAAAGCATCAATTCTTTGGCACTCAGCTTTCTTTGTAGTCCAACTCTCACATCCCTACATGACCACTGGAAAAACCATAGCCTTGACTAGACGGACCTTTGCTGGCAAAGTAATGTTTCTGCTTTTGAATGTGCTATCTAGGTTGATCATAACTTTCCTTCCAAGGAGTAGGTGTCTTTTAATTTCATGGCTGCAATCACCATCTGCAGTGATTTTGGAGCCCAAAAAAATAAACTCTGACACTGTTTCCACTGTTTCCCCATCTATTTGCCATGGAGTGATGGGACCGGATGCCATGATCTTAGTTTTCTGAATGTTGAGCTTTAAGCCAACTTTTTCACTCTCCTCTTTCACTTTCATCAAGAGGCTCTTTAGTTCTTCTTCACTTTCTGCCATAAGGGTGGTGTCATCTGCATATCTGAGGTTATTGATATTGCTCCTGGCAATCTTGATTCCAGCTTGTGCTTCTTCCAGCCCAGCGTTTCTCATGATGTACTCTGCATATAAGTTAAATAAGTTATTACATGGTTTTAAATATTGTGTAAGTAATAACATGGGCTTCCCAGGTGGCTCAGTGGTAAAGAATCTACCTGCCAAGGTAGGAGACATGGGTTTAATCCCTGGGTTGGAAAGATCCCCTGGAGAAGGAAATGGCAACTCACTCTAGTATCCTTGCCTGGGATATCCCATGGACAGAGGAATCTGTTGGGCTACGGTCCATGGGGTCCCAACAGAATTGGATATGACTTAGTGACTAATCAACAACTAATAACAGAAAAATGAATTTGTAATTATTCCTGCTACATTTATTTAGCTTTTAAACTAGAATTGTAGTGAGTTATGCACCACTATTGCTATATGGCAGAATGTAATTATGACTATCTGTTTACCATTACCAGTGAGATTTACACTACCTTTTTTTATTTTTAATGATGCTAATTAGCATTCCTTTGCTTTAATTTGAAGAACTCCCTTTGGTTTGGGCAAGTCTATATTGGTCTTTTATTTTTGAAGGGTGGCTTTACCGAGTATAGCATTTTTTGTTGACAGTTAATTTTCTTTCTGGGCTTCCTGCATGGCTTAGCAGGTAATGAATCCACCTGTAACAGAGGAGCCTGGCAGGCTGCACTCCATAGGGTCACAAAGAGTCGGACACGATTGAGCAACTGAACAACAACAACTTAAAAAACCACCCCAGAGATTTAGCATAAGTGACTAGCAGAGTGGACCACAGCATATAAACTACACCTCTAGAAATAGACACAATTTATTTCTAATTGCCAGAAGAAGTAATCAGTGGTCAGGAGGGCAGTGACTTCAGCAGTCTCTTTGATTGGAAAATATCATTGCAAAGCAGTAAATAAAAAAACTTGAAAAAGAATGTATTTGTACACAAAGAATGAATACTTGTATTTGTATAACTGAATCACTTTGCTGTACATCTGAAAATAACACAGCACTGTTAGTCAAATACACCTCAGTATTTATTTTTATAAAATAAAAAAATTTTGAAGATAAGTTTTAAGAACTCTTTTTCAGTTCCTGCAATCTGTTCTCTTGAGGCCATTAATGTTGAAACTACTGTCACTTACTGAGACTATTTTATAATGCAAAATTAATGTTTATCAGCATCCTTTTAAGTTGCTCTAGAGATTATTATAGGAGAAAAGGGCACTTTGTCAGGTTTTCACAGGCAAAGCTAAATGGGAGAATTGAAGCAATTATCTGAATAATTTAATAAAACTCCTTTTATTTAGTTATTCAAATAAATCCTTATTTTTCTCTCTTTGCTCTGGCCATGGAGATTTCTTTGTCATCTAATTTACTTAAGAAAAAAGTGACATGCTTTTTTTTTTTTTTTTTTATAACTAGTAGAGGCTTAAAGCTTTTCAATGTTTGAGGTTAACAGACCTTTACAATAATTAGTAGAGATTCTAAAACTTTACTCCTGATAGTAGTTTTGAAGATGACTTAGAAAATATGATGTAATCTCTTGTTTTTACACATTTAATTATATCTTCTAAAGAAATTACTACCTTTTCCTAATTTCTAGCTGCCAACATCTGCAATCAGGAACTGGCAAAACAATCACCCTAACACCTGCTAGTAATATATAGTTTACAACAAAATGTCAAATGTGTTTTGAATATTGAAAAAAAAAACACCCATTTTCATTTGTTATCACACAGCATTTTGCTCAATTAATCATTCTGTTGAATGGTTTTCCAAAGAGATCACATTTTATTAGCATTCACCACATTTATTTTTAGTGAAGAGATAATGGGAATACAAGGGACATTCAACTGTAAACACAAGACTGAATTCCAAAACCTGTCAGCTAGATGACCTCTATGGTCCCCTCTAATAATCAGATCCTGAGATTACAATCAAAAGAAAGTTTTGCCATGTCTATATAACAAGATTATAATCCACACTCTTTGTGGTCTTCAATTCTATACAGCAAACTTACAAATGCTTCTGTATTCTTTCCTACTGCCTGAATTGTTCAATGTGCATTTTACAAATTCAGGCAAAAAACATATTTGTCAAGGCAGAAGTCTTTCCTAAATATTTCTGAAAGCAGTGTCATCTGATCATAAGCATTAAAGCAGGTATATCATTTTCCCACAGAATTACAATATTTTTCTATCAGTTGATTTGAGGAATGAAAATTAATAAAAAGGCCTCTGAGACACTTATAGTAGGTACTTTGCTAATTCAGGAATTTTCTATTTTAATAAATTATATAGAGAAATGAAACTAGAAATTTTACTTCTTAACCCTTTAGTTTTTAAAATTCATTCAGAACAGAAAATTTGTTGTGATTTTGCACAACAGAAAATTATTATAATACAGAGAATAATCTAATTCCACATGTCTCTTAAGATACACTTAATTTAACAATTCTCTAAATACATTTTTTCCAATACTATTTGAAATTTAATCAGTCTGGGTTGTCTGGAGTCAAGGAGAGAAAATGGCATGGAATATAAGGTTATTGTTGGATAATAGAGAAAGCAAGGGAATTTTAGAAAAAAACCCTACTTCTACTTCATTGACTATGCAAAAGCCTTTGACTGTGTGGATCACAACAAACTAGAAAAATTAAAGAGATGGAAATAACCAGACCACCTTACCTATCTCCTGAGAAACCTGTATGCTTCTCAAGAAACAGTTGTTAGAATTGGACATGGAACAACGGACTGGTTCCAAACTGGGAAAGGAGTATGTCAAGGCTGTATATTGTCACCCTGCTTATTTGACTTATATGGAGAGTACATCATGAGAAACTCTGGACTGGAAAAATCACAAGCTGGAATCAAGATTGCCAGGAGAAATATCAATAACCTCAGACATGAAGATGATATTACTTTAATTGCAGAAAGCAAAGATGAACTAAAGAGCTTCCTGTTGAGGGTGAAAGAGGAGAGTGAAAAGCTGGCTTAAAACTCAACATTCAAAAACTCAGACCATGCCATTTGGTCCTATCACTTCATGGCAAATAGAAGGGGAAAAGGTGGAAGCAGTGACAGATTTTATTTTCTTGGGCTCCAAAATAACTGCAGATAGTGACTGCAGCCATGAAATTAAAAGACACTTGCTCCTTGGAAGGCAAGCTATGACCAACCTAGACAGCATATTAAAAAGCAGATATATCACTTTGCTGACATAGTTTTATATAGTCAAATCTATGGTTTTTCCAATAGTCATGTATAGATGTGAGAGGTGGATCATAAAGAAGGCTGAGCAGCAAAGAATTGATGCTTTCGAATTGTGGTGCTGTTGAGAGCCCCTTGCACAGCAAGAAGATCAAACCAATCAATCTGAAAGGAAATCAATCCTGAATATTATTTGGAAGGACTGGTGCTGAAGCTCTAATAGTTTGGCCACAGGATGCAAAGAGCAACTTTGCATAGGAAAAGACTTGGATGCTGGGGAAGATTGAGGGCAGGAGGAAAAAGGGGAGACAGGATGAAATGGTTTGATGGCATCATCGACTCAATGGACATGTGTTTGAACAAACTCCAGGAGATAGTGAACAACAGGAAAGCTGGTGCGGTGCACTCCATGGGGTCACAAAGAGTCAGATAGGACTTAGCAACTAAACAACAACATAAAATTATAAATTGTTAAAAACAATGACTCTCCATCTCCTCATTTAATGTGCATGTGCTCAGTTGCTTCAGTGGTGTGTGACTCTTTGCAACCCTATGGACTATGGCCTGCCAGGCACTTCTGTCCATGGGATCTCCAGGCAAGAATACTGGCTTGGTTTCCATGACCTCCTGCAGGAGATCTTCCTGGACCAGGGATCAAACACACATCTCCTATGTGTCCTGTGTTGCAGAAAGTTTCTTTACCACCAAGCCACCAGGGAAGCCCTTTTCTTAGGTACATGAGAAATAAAAGTCAACAAGCAAAGTCTATCACTTTGATATATATAAAATTTAAATTAACTTGGCAATGATGTATACATGTTATTTAGTTGATTCACTTTGAATTTCTGCTTGTAATATAGAATTCTTTTAAAGCATTGAATTATGTATATCATCATCATTCAGATCAGATCAGATCAGATCAGTCACCCAGTCGTGTCCGACTCTTTGCGACCCCATGAATCACAGCACGCCAGGCCTCCCTGTCCATCACCAACTCCCAGAGTTCACTCAGACTCACGTCCATCGAGTCAGTGATGCCATCCAGCCATCTCATCCTCTGTCATCCCCTTCTCCTCTTGCCCCCAATCCCTCCCAGCATCAGAGTCTTTTCCAATGAGTCAACTCTTCACATGAGGTGCCCAAAGTACTCAGGTTTCAGCTTTAGCATCATTCCTTCCAAAGAAATCCCAGGGCTGATCTCCTTCAGAATGGACTGGTTGGATCTCTTTGCAGTCCAAGGGACTCTCAAGAGTCTTCTCCAACACCACGGTTCAAAGGCGTAAATTCTTCAGCGCTCAGCCTTCTTCACAGTCCAACTCTCACATCCATACATGACCACAGGAAAAACCATAGCCTTGACTAGACGGACCTGTGTTGGCAAAGTAATGTCTCTGATTTTGAATATGCTATCTAGGTTGGTCATAACTTTCCTTCCAAGGAGTAAGCATCTTTTAATTTCATGGCTACAGTCACCATCTGCAGTGATTTTGGAGCCCAGAAAAATAAATTCTGACACTGTTTCCACCGTTTCCCCATCTATTTCCCATGAAGTGATGGGACCGGATGCCATGATCTTCGTTTTCTGAATGTTGAGCTTTAAGCCAACTTTTTCACTCTCCACTTTCACCTTCATCAAGAGGCTTTTTAGTTCCTCTTCACTTTCTGCCATAAGGGTGGTGTCATCTGCATATCTGAGGTTATTGATATTTCTCCTGGCAATCTTGATTCCAGCTTGTGTTTCTTGCAGTCCAGTGTTTCTCATGATGTACTCTGCATATAAGTTAAATAAACAGGGTGACAATATACAGCCTTGACGTACTGTATACTCCTTTTCCTATTTGGAACCAGTCTGTTGTTCCATGTCCAGTTCTAACTGTTGCTTCCTGACCTGCATACAAATTTCTCAAGAGGCAGATCAGGTGGTCTGGTATTCCCATCTCTTGAAGAATTTTCTACAGTTTATTGTGATCCACACAGTCAAAGGCTTTGGCATAGTCAATAAAGCAGAAATAGATGTTTCTCTGGGACTCTCTTGCTTTTTCCATGATCCAGCGGATGTTGGCAATTTGATCTCTGGTTCCTCTGCCTTTTCTAAAACCAGCTTGAACATCAGGAAGTTCACGGTTCACATATTGCTGAAGCCTGGCTTGGAGAATTTTAAGTATTACTTTACTAGCGTGTGAGATCAGTGCAATTGTGCAGTAGTTTGAACATTCTTTGGCATTGCCATTCTTTGGGATTGGAATGAAAACTGATCTTTTCCAGTCCTGTGGCCACTGCTGAGTTTTCCAAATTTGCTGGCATATTGAGTGCAGCACTTTCACAGCATCATCTTTCAGGACCTGGAACAGCTCAACTGGAATTCCATCACCTCCACTAGCTTTGTTCGTAGTGATGCTTTCTAAGGCCTACTTGACTTCACATTCCAGGATGTCTGGCTCTAGGTGAGTGATCACACCATCGTGATTATCTGGGTCATGAAGATCTTTTTTGTTCAGTTCTTCTGTGTATTCTTGCCATCTCTTCTTCATATCTTCTGCTTCTGTTAGGTCCATGCCATTTCTGTCCTTTATCGAGCCCATCTTTGCATGAAATGTTCCCCTGGTATCTCTAATTTTCTTGAAGAGATCTCTAGTCTTTCCCATTCTGTTGTTTTCCTCTATTTCTTTGCATTGATCACTGAAGAAGGCTTTCTTGTCTCTTCTTGCTATTCTTTGGAACTCTGCATTCAGATGTTTATATCTTTCCTTTTCTCCTTTGCTTTTCACTTCTCTTCTTTTCACAGCTATTTGTAAGTCCTCCCCAGACAGCCATTTTGCTTTTTTGCATTTCTTTTCTATGGGGATGGTCTTGATCCCTGTCTCCTGTACAATGTCACGAACCTCATTCTATAGCTCATCAGGCACTCTATCTATCAGATCTAGGCTCTTAAATCTATTTCTCCCTTCCACTGTATAATCATAAGGGATTTGATTTAGGTCATACCTGAATGGTCTAGTGGTTTTCCCTACTTTCTTCAATTTAAGTATGAATTTGGCAATAAGGAGTTCATGGTCTGAGCCACAGTCAGCTCCTGGTCTTGTTTTTGTTGACTGTATAGAGCTTCTGCATCTTTGGCTGCAAAGAATATAATCAATCTGATTTTGGTGTTGACCATCTGGTGATATCCATATATAGAGTCTTCTCTTGTGTTGTTGGAAGAGGGTGTTTGCTATGACCAGTGCATTTTCTTGGCAAAACTCTTTAGTCTTTGCCCTGCTTCATTCCATATTCCAAGGCCAAATTTGCCTGTTACTCCAGGTGTTTCTTGACTTCTTACTTTTGCATTGCAGTCCCCTATAATGAAAAGGACATCTTTTTTGGGTGTTAGTTCTAAAAGGTCTTGTAGGTCTTCATAGAACCGTTCAACTTCAGCTTCTTCAGCAACCTCAGCCTCTGCACTGGTTGGGGCATAGACTTGGGTTACTGTGATATTGAATGGTTTGCCTTGGAAACGAACAGAGATCATTCTGTCGTTTTTGAGATTGCATCCAAGTACTGCATTTTGGACTCTTTTGTTGACCATGATGGCTACTCCATTTCTTCTGAGGGATTCCTGCCTGCAGTAGTAGATATAATGGTCATCTGAGTTAAATTCACCCATTCCAGTCCATTTCAGTTCGCTGATTCCTAGAATGTCGACATTCACTCTTGCCATCTCTTGTTTGACCACTTCCAATTTGCTTTGATTCATGGACCTGACATTCCAGGTTCCTATGCAATATTGCTCTTTACAGCATCGGACCTTGCTTCTATCACCAATCACATCCACAGCTGGGTATTCTTTTTGCTTTGGCTCCATCCCTTGATTCTTTCTGGAGTTATTTCTCCACTGATCTCCAGTAGCATATTGGGCACCTACTGACTTGGGGAGTTTCTCTTTCAGTATCCTATCATTTTGCCTTTTCATCCTGTTCATGGGGTTCTCAAGGCAAGAATACTGAAGTGGTTTGACATTCTCTTCTCCAGTGGACCACTAAGAACCAAATATAGTTCAGAAAGGCTATATAATTTTCTTTCTTAATATCTTCATTAGTATTACATTAAGTACTTTTTATAACTCTAATTGCTTTTTTAAATAAAAGGTTCTGCTGACTTTCTAAATAAGCCTTAATGTCAGTCAGAGAGAAATAAAATAATTGAAGCTTTATATATCAGGTCAGGTCAGTAACTCAGTCATGTCCGACTCTTTGCGACCCCGTGAATCGCAGCACGCCAGGCCTCCCTGTCTGTCACCAACTCCTGGAGTTCACTCAGACTCACATCCATTGAGTCAGTGATGCCGTCCAGCCATCTCATCCTCTGTCGTCCCCTTCTCCTCCTGCCCCCAATCCCTCCCAGCATCAGAGTCTTTGCCAATGAGTCACTCTTCGCATGAGGTGGCCAAAGTACTGGAGTTTCAGCTTCAGCGTCATTCCTTCCAAAGAAATCTCAGGGCTGATCTCCTTCAGAATGGACTGGTTGGATCTCCTTGAAGTCCAAGGGACTCTCAAGAGTCTTCTCCAACACCACAATTCAAAAGCATCAATTTTTCAGTGCTCAGCCTTCTTCACAGTCCAACTCTCACATCCATACATGACCACTGGAAAAACCATAGCCTTGACTAGATGGACCTTTGTTGGCAAAGTAATATCTCTGCTTTTGAATATGCTATCTAGGTTGGTCATAACTTTTCTTCCAAGGAGTAAGCGTCTTTTAATTTCATGGCTGCAGTCACCATCTGCAGTGATTTTGGAGCCCCCCAAAAATAAAGTCTGACACTGTCTCCACTGTTTCCCCATCTATTTCCCATGAAGTGATGGGACCAGATGCCATGATCTTTGTTTTCTGAATGTTGAGCTTTAAGCCGACTTTTCACTCTCCACTTTCACTTTCATCAATAGGCTTTTAATTTCCTCTTCACTTTGTATATACTGTAATAACTTCACTTTATATATACTGTAATACCTATAACCTTTAATACAGAAATATTCTTCAGTATATACTCTTTGTTCATCAAAATGCATGATAATGTGAGTAAATTGTTAAATACTTGCTCAAAATAGAATAAATGGAAAGATAACCATTTGGTTATCATATCCCCATTGAGCTTGCCCTCTAGTTATCCAATAAAATAAACATATGTATACAAAGAAATACTTTGGCCACCTGATGTGAAGAACTGACTCATTTGAAAAGACCCTTATGCTGGGAAAGATTGAAGGCAGGAGGAAAAGGGGACAACAGAGGATGAGATGGTTGGATGGCATCACTGACTCAGTGGACATGAGTTTGAGTAAACCCTGGGAGTTGGTGATGGACAGGGAAGCCTGGCGTGCTGCAGTCCATGGGGTCACAAAGAGTCCGACACCACTGAGTGACTGAACTGAACTGATACAAAGAAAAAAACTAAAAAGTAAAAAACAATATTTAAAACTTAGGCAGACTATAGCAGTGGGACTGATGACTACAAAGAGGGTACAGAGAGGAAATTTCAGGATGAAGGAAGTGTTTTATATGGTCCCAGGGTGAAGGTTGCATAACTTGATTTGTTAAAGTCCACAGAACTGTACATAACAAAAAGTAAAGTTTACTGTATACAAACGGAAAAAAAAAAAAACTATGTATAAACACTGTGCTCTAGTTGGCAAATCTGTTTCTCACAGAGGTATGGATTACTAATTCTGAAGCTGGTTTACATGTATACTGGGACTGAACACATAAGAAAATGGATTTTGGGAGGTAGCAGCCAAGTTTCTCACTGCAATAAAGGGAAATTACACATTAACCAAAAAGCAGTCTAGATTGAACCCTTCACTAATTCATTAGAGTTGGAGATATTGGTAAGAATTTATGTTTAACTTAATATAGATAGAGCTGAATAAATATAGAAACAAGGAAAGGTACACAGGTTAGTATAAGTGCGTATAGTACCCAGCACTGTCTGCTGAGAGAGCCTAAAGCAGTTATACCCCAGTAACAACAAGTATACCCCACAACCTAAATACCACTCTCCAGTAAAAGCGGTAGTGCTCCTTGCAGAATGGCTGATTCTAGGACTGGGGCAGGGAAAATGCCAGATGGGTCTGAATCATCTTTAAGCACCAGGAAGTAAGGAAGTGCTCAAAAAACAAAAGGATGGAGGAATGTCAAAGAAACATAAGAACTAACGTGAAAGAGCTTCCAAAGACCAGAGATGGAACAATTTGAGCAACAAAAAATGTCATATTATAGTCCAAAGTAGATACATGAGTCCATACTGACATACGTGAATAACTGAATAAAGAAATAAATGGGGGGAAAGAGACAAGTGTTTGTTACAGAAGAATTCCAAATAGTGTGTGTAGGTACTTTTCCTCTACTCACCAAGATGCTCTAGATTTTGTGACTCATTTCCAAAAAATACAGTGGGAAATGGAAAGAATGATAGATTTACTATACAGAAACCTGGCAAATGCTACCTTAACCAAGTGATGAAGATCAACATCACAGTAATGTCATGTGGATACTGTTTCTCCCTCGATATGATATAATTCATCTTTGTTTCTTTTTAAAATACAAACCATAACTCCAGTGTGATGGCCAGTTATATTTATCAACTTGGTTAAGATATAGTATAGAGCTCTGTTAAATCAAACAGTAATTTAGATGTTACTGTATTTGGTAAGAAGGCATTTTGTAAATATGATCCACCTCTGTAGTCAGTTGACTTTCAGCAAAGGATATTATTCTCCAAAATCTAGTGTGTCTGATTTGATTCAATCAAGTCAAAGTTTTTAAGAAAGAAATGAGGTTTCCCTGAGGAAGAAATTCTGACATGCAATGCAAAAAAAATTTCCTGAGAAAGAAATTCTGGCAGCTTCTGCAGTGATGGTTTCTAGCCTACCCTTTCTGATGGGCTGAACAATAGATTTTGGACTTGTCTAGCTAGCTTCCATAATCACTAAGCCAGTGTTCCGCAATCTATCCATCTATCCATATCCATTGATCTATCTGCCTATCTATCCATCCATCCATCTGTCCCTCTATTAATCTTTATTTTGTTTTTCTAATAAATGGATCATATCCAAAATAGATAAATAACTCATATAACTCAATAACAAAAATCAAATAACCTGATTAAAAATTGGACAGAGGATCTGAGTATTTTTCCAAACAGGACATACAGATGGCCAACAGATACATGAAAAGAGGCTCAGCATCACTAATTATCAGAGAAATGCAAATCAAAATCACAAATCACAGTGAGACATTATCTACACCTGTTAGAATGGCTATTAACAACAAAAAAGAAATAACAAATGTTGGTCAGGGTATATAGAGAAAGGGGAACTCTTGTGCACTATTGGTGGGAGAGTATATTGGTTTGCCTACTCTGGAAAACGATGTGGAGGATCCCCAAAATATTAAAATAGAACCACCATATGATCCAGAAATTCCATTTCTGGGTGTTTATCCAAAGAAAACCAAACCACCAACTCAAAAAGATACTTACACCCTTGTGTGCATGGCAATATATATATATATATATATTTAATAGCCAAGATATGGAAACAATGTAAGTGTTCATTTATAGATGAATGGATAAATAAAATGTAGTATATACACAATAGAATATTATTCAGCCATAGGAAAGAATGAAATTTTGCCATTTGTGACAATATGCATGAACCTTGAGGGCTTGAAAGTGAAAGTGAAAGTGTCAATTGCTCAGTCATGTCCAACTCTTTGTGAATCCATGGACTGTAGCCTGCCAGGTTCCCCTGTCCATGGGTTTCTCCAGGCAAGAATACTGGAGTAGGTTGCCATGCCTACTCCAGTGTTTTATGCTGAGTGAAATAAATCAGGCAGAGAAAAACAAATACCATATAATTGCACTTATATGTGGAATCTAAAAAAGTAAAGCAAAGCAAACCAAACCAAACCAGCGTTCACAGGTAGAAAGAACAGATTGGTGGTTTCCAGAGGCAGGGGGTAGGAGATGGCTAAAATGGGTGAAGGGAATCAAAGGAACAAACTTCCAGCTACAAAATGAATAAATCATGGAGATGTAATTTGCAGCATGGTGACTATAGTTAATAATAATGTATTGTATATTTGAAAGTTGCTAAGAGTACATCTTAAAATTTCTTATCATAAGAAAAATATTTGTAATTATATATAGTGTTATGGGTGTTAACTAGACTTATGCGGTGATCATTTCATAATATATACAAATATCAAATCATTATATTCCATATCTGAAACTAATATAATGTCATATTTCAAAAAGAGAAATGCTGTTAATTTTTTAGGCATAAGAGTGGTATTTTGGTTATATTTTTTTCCTGAAGATACTTTGAATCTGTCTTCTCAAAATCTTGTTTTCTGTTTACCAGTCCTATACTATTATATCATGATCCTTACCTTCCTTCTTTTCTCCTCCCCATCAGAAGACCTACTTGAAATGAAACTTCAAAATTTCATCAATAGCCCAACTTTGCCCTGTCTCTTCAGAGACGCTATAACACTGTCAAGGTAACTCAGCTTTGTCTTATTAACAGACTCATTTGGAGAACCAGCATTCAACAGAGGATTGAAAAACCTCACTGTATTCTAAGAAAAAATTCGGTGAAAATAATCCCCATCTCGTCACTGAATAAAAAATATTGAATTGCATAGGGTAAGATACCTTATATGTATCTAAGCAGATAAATGTAATTTATCTTCAAGGAAAGAAAATACACTTTGGCCTCAGGTTGTCTGAGGCAAAATTAATGTCCAAAAACAATTCTAAATGTTTTTCTAATCAACCCATCATTTAGGAAACAAATAATTTCAGGTTTTAATAGGGCAGAGAAAATATGTTATCTATCTACATTCTCAAAAAGTTATTTAGTGATATACTTCAACAGAATGAGAGGTAAAATACAAAAGCACTAAAAAATTTTTTTCTTTTCACTAAAACCATTTAGAGAACAAGTTAAAAGTTTTATGAAACAATTCACACTTCAAAAATTATTCTTAAAAGATATATAAAACTAATAATGATATGGTAATCTAATGTAAAAACAATAATAACAATAAAAGACACCAGATTTATTTAACAAAGGCTAAGAAATGAGAGTTGGGAACTCTGTAATGAAGGAGTAAGAATGTACAAAACTAAGTAGCTTATGTATATGAGACCTAAAAAAAAATCTCCCACTTCGAGCTAGCATTTAAATATATATATGTTTTAAAGTTTTTGTAAAGGGAAAACACTATTAGAATGAAAAACAAGAAAAATACTTCCTATAATTTATTATGAGCAGAGCATAAAGTGGGGGTGAATAGAGGTGAACAATATTTAAAGAGAAAGGAAGAGGCCATTTCATAAAGGACCATGCACATCACATTAATGTGTATGGATCCTTAATGATGTTACTGCGGTTTAAGGAAACTTGGAGTAAGAATGAGGCAGTATGATGATAAGGATTTGAAATAGCTCAGCTGAAATTCCATCACTTCCACCTCCTGTTGGAGAAGACTCTTGAGAGTCTCTTGGACTGCAAAGAGATCAAACCAGTCAATCTAAAGGAAATCAATCTTGAATATTCATTGGAAGGACTTATGCTGCAGCTTCACTACTTTGGCCACTACTGATGCAAAGAGCTGACTCAATGGAAAAGACCCTGATGCTGGTAAAGATTGAAGGCAGGAGGAGGGGATGACAGAGAATGAGATGGTTGGATGGCATCACCAACTCAATGGACATGAGTTTGAGCAAGCTCTGGGAGTTAGTGAAGGACAGGAAAGCTTGGCGTGCTGCAGTCCATGGGGTTGTGAAGAGTCAGACATGACTGAGGAACTGAATAAGTATGATAATTGGAAGAGCATCAGAATAATTCAGTTGAGAAATTATGTTGGCCTGGACTAGAACATTGACATCAGTGAAGAAAGGGGTTGGAGGGTGCTACAAGATATTAAACGGTTGAAATAGACTTGCTTACTAACTGGATGAAAAGTTTGAGGTAGATGGAAGAATCAGGGATTCTGATTTGTTATCATTGGGTTATGGGGCCATTCACAGGATTTGGTAGGAAATACAAAATGAAATCTGGGCTGGAGTAACAGATGTGGGAGTCACCCACATATACATTCAATTGTCCTACAAAAAACAAATGAACATTTCTGGCTGTTTGCTACCCTGCTGGCTATGAAAATTCCATGATGAGTAAAGCAGACTCAATACATGCCTTCCTAGAGATTATAGTTTAGTTCAGTGCCAAAAGATAATCTGAAACTTGCTGTTGTTCAGTCACTAAGTCACGTCTGACTTCTTGTAACCCCATGAATTGCAGCATGCCAGACTTCCCTGTTCTTCACTATCTCCTGGAGTTTGCTCAGGCTCATGTCCATTGAGTCAGTGAAGCCATCCAAAAATCTCATCTTCTGTCTCCCCTTTCTCTTCTTGGGGAAATTTGAAAGTGGCCACTGCTTTTCTCAGAAATATCTGGGGTGCTTGTTAAAATGAAAAATTTGTCCCCACATTACATCTATTATTTCAGACTTTCCAGTTGATTCTTCTGTGCACTAAGATTTGAACTCCACTGGTTAAAAAAATGAAACCAGCTGGCAATCAAGATCACCCAAGGGAATGAACAATGTAAGGAGGTGAGGGCCTACCACACCAGCAGGTTTCAGAAGGCCAGTTCAGTGCAGTTCAGTCATTCAGTCGAGTATGACTCTTTGCAACCCCATGAACCACAGCACGCCAGGCCTCCCTGTCCATCACCAACTCCTGGAATCCACCCAAACCCATGTCCATTGACTTGGTGATGCCATCCAACCATCTCCTCCTCTGTCACCCCCTTCTTCTCCTGCCCTCAATCTTTCCCAGCATCAGGATCTTTTCCAATGAGTCAGCTGTTCACATCAGGTGGCCAAAGTATTGGAGTTTCGGCTTCAACATCAGTCCTTCCAATGAACACCCAGGACTGATCTCTTTTAGGATGGATTGATTGGATCTCCTTGCAGTCCAAGGGACTCTTAAGAGTCTTCTCCAACACCACAGTTCAAAACATCAATTCTTTGGCACTCAGCTTTCTTTATAGTCCAACTCTCACATCCATATATGACTACTGGAAAAACCATAGTGTTGAAAAGACAGACCTTTGTTGGCAAAGTAGTCTCTGCTTTTTAATCTGCTGTCTAGGTTGGTCATAACATTCCTTCCAAGGAGTAAGCGTCTTTAATTTCATGGCTGCAATCACCATCTGCAGTGATTTTGGAGCCCAGAAAAATAAAGTCAGCCACTGTTTTCACTGTTTCCCCATCTATTTGCCATGAAGTGATGAGACCAGATGCCATGATCTTAGTTTTATGAATGTTGAGCTTTAAGCCAACGTTTTCACTCTCCTCTTTTACTTTCATCAAGAGTCTCTTTAGTTCTTCTTCACTTTCTGCCATAAGGGTGGTGTCATCTGCATATCTGAGGTTACTGATATTTCTCCCAGCAGTCTTGATTCCAGCTTGTGCTTCCTCCAGCCCAGCGTTTCTCATGATGTACTCTGCATATAAGTTAAATATGTAGGGTGACAATATACAGCCTTGACATACTCCTTTTCCTATTTGGAAACAGTTTGTTGTTCCATGTCCAGTTCTAACTGTTGCTTCCTGACCTGCATACAGGTTTCTCAAGAGACAGGTCAGGTAGTCTGGTATTCCCATCTTTTTCAGAATTTTCCACAGTTTATTGTGATCCACACAGTCAAAGGCTTTGGCATAGTCAATAAACCAGAAATAGATGTTTTTCTGGAAGTCTCTTGCTTTTCCCATGATCCAGCGGATGTTGGCAATTTGATCTCTGGTTCCTCTGCCTTTTCTAAAACTAGCTTGAACATCTGAAAGTTCATGGTTCACGTATTGCTGAAGCCTGGCTTGGAGAATTTTGAGCGTTATTTTACTAGCGTATGAGAGGACTGCTATTGTGCAGGAGTTTGAGCATTCTTTGGCATTGCCTTTCTTTGGGATTGGAATGAAAACTGACCTTTTCCAGTCCTGTGGCCACTGCTATATATTTTCCAAATTTGCTGGCATATTGAGTGCAGCACTTTCACAGCATCATCTTTTAGGATTTGAACTAGCTCAACTGGAATTCCATCACCTCCAGTAGCTTTGTTCATAGTGATGATTCCTAAGGCCCACTTGACTTCACATTCCAGGATGCCTGGTTCTAGTGAGTGATAATACAATTGTGATTATCTGGGTCATGAAGATCTTTTTTTGTACAGTTCTTCTGTGTATTCTTGCCACCTCTTCTTAATATCTTCTGCTTCTGTTAGGTCCATACCATTTCTGTCCTTTATTGAGCCCATCTTTGCCTAAAATGTTCCCTTGGTATCTCTGATTTTCTTGAAGAGATCTCTAGTCTTTCCCATTCTATTGTTTTCCACTATTTCTTTGCATTGATCACTGAGGAAAGCTTTCTTATCTCTCCTTGCTATTCTTTGGAACTCTGCATTCAAATGGGTATATCTTTCCTTTTCTCCTTTGCTTTTTCTTCTCTTCTTTTCACAGCTATTTGTAAGGCCTCCTCAGACAGCCATTTTGCTTTTTTGCATTTCTTTTTCTTGGGGATGGTCTTGATGCCTGTCTCCTGTACAATGTCATGAACCTCTTCATGTATGTATGGATGCATAGTTCATCAGGCACTCTATCAGATCTAGTCCCTTAAATCTATTTCTCACTTCTACTGTATAGTCATAAGGGATTTTATTTAGGTCATACCTGAATGGTCCAGTGGTTTTCTCCACTTTCTTCAGTTTAAGTCTGAATTTGGCAATAAGGAGTTCATGATCTGAGCCACAGTCAGCTCCCGGTCTTGTTTTTGCTGACTGTATACAGCTTCTGCATCTTTGGCTACAAAGAATATAATCAATCTGATTTTGGTGTTGGCCATCTGGTGATGTCCATGTGTAAAGTCTTCTCTTGTGTTGTTGGAAGAGGGTATTGGAACACACTATGACCAGTGTGTTCTCTTGGCAGAACTCTGTTAGCCTTTGCCCTGCTTCATTTTGTACTCCAAGGCCAAATTTGCCTGTCATTCCAAGTGTTTCTTGACTTCCTACTTTTGGATTCCAGTCCCATATAATGAAAAAGGACATCTTTTTTGGGTGTTAGTTCTAGAAGGTCTTGAAGTTCTAGAAGGTCAGAGGAGGAGCATTTCATGAAAGACAATGAGCATCTGCAGCAGAACTTTAAGAGCAAAACCAGAGGTTGTATTGTGGTGGAAGAATTAAAGAATGGAATCTTTAATATAAGAAAGTTTGCCTAACATTTAAAATATTACCAAGAAATAAGTAAGATGAGTCTTAAGATATTCATTATACTTAGTGGCTCTGCTGAGAGCAAGCTTGGCAAGTTAGAGTGGTAGGTAAAGAAGTATATATGTCCAGAACCAGCAACTTGTCTGTGAAATCTGTGATGAAGAGGATCAGAAAGCAAGACCAGTGACCAGAATTTGAGGGAGAATTTAAAAACAACAGAATACTGATTATTATATGCTGATCAGAAGGAGAAAGAAAAGATAAATGAGTAAAAAGAAATAGTTAAAAAAAAAAAAAACCAATGATAAAGTCTTTATGGGATGAGAACCAGAACAGAGCATCTAATATAGACCTAACGAAATTTATTAAGATCTCATAAAGAAACGAAGAAAGGAAGAAGGGATGTGGATACAGATGGTTGTGTTTAGACTGGTGACCTTGAAGGACACAGGCTCCTGTCCCTCTGTTCATCTGTATAAACAACGCAAGTTACTATCCCTGGTGCACAGCAAGCCCTTAATCGATACTTATTAAATGGATGAAGAGTTAAGGTGGAAGAAGGTGTCAGCAGCTCATTTTCAATTTCTCTGTAAAATACTAGTTAACATCCACTAAATTAAAGGGGGAGGAGGTGAGGTCAGAGTTGGATCAGAGTGGAGAAGCACTGCTCCAGTAAGGAACAGAAGAGGAACACCAGAGTTACAAGGTGTCCCTGAAGACCAGATGAATAAAGAGACCGTGGAATCATGGTAGTATCTGTTGAACAGAAGCTGATTTTCTCCATCAGCACCCACAGGAGATGAAGACTGCAATTACTTTTGTACATTCCTTCCAAGGATGGCCTTACAGTCAGGAAGTCTTTATCATTCTCTAACGCCTAAGGGATTTCTCAATTAATGTCAGGATATGCCTGTACCCTGCAGTGCCATCTCAAATTCAGAATTAACATTCCACCTGGCGACACACCTTACCAAGGTTTGTTCATAGGGATCATGACCTTTATCCCCATCACTTGTCTCTCAGCAATGACTCCTCACCGGGCAGCATAAATGTAGTTCTAATATCCGTCTCCTCTGAGATCCCATTTACATTCACTCCATAATGCCATCCCTAGTGAGCAATACGCCTCTGAACACCTGCCAGGATCTCAGGTGTCTTCCCAATTTCCCTCTGGCTATCAGTTGACTTTCAAAGCAAGGAAATGCTGGATCAGTAAAAACTGTGGTTCTATTTGTAGTAATGCTTCCTAAGGCCCACATGACTTCACACTCCAGGATATCTGGCCCTAGGTGAGTAACCACACCATCATGGTTATCTGAGTCATTAAGACCTTTTTTTGTACAGTTCTTCTGTGTTTTCTTGACACCTATTCTTAATGTCTTGTGCTTCTGTTAGGTTCTTGCCATTTATATCTTTTATTGGGCCCATCTTTATATGAAATTTTCCCTTGGTATTGCCAGTTTTCTTGAAGAGATCTCTAGTCTTTCCTGTTCTATTGCTTTCCTCTATTTCTTTGTTCACTTAAGAAGGCTTTCTTATCTCTCCTTGAAATTCTCTGGAACTCTGCATTCAGTTGGGCTTGTCTTTCTCTTTCTCCTCTGCCTTTCACTTCTCTTCTCTCAGCTATTTCTAAGACTTCCTCAGATAGCCATTTTACCTTTTTGCATTCCTTTTTCTTGGGGATGGTTTTGGTCACCACCTCCTGTACAATGTTATGAACCTCCATCCATAGTTCTTCAGGCACTCTGTCTACTACATCTAATCCTTTGAATCTATTTGTACCTCCACTGTATAATCATAAGGGATTTAATTTAGGTCCTACCTGAACAGTTTTCCCTACTTTCTTCAATTTAAGGCTGGTTCTGTTAGTGAAACCTGCTTAATCCTGGTTGCATTGTTTCCATTATTCTACCAGAAACACAAATTAGATCCTTAAGATCAAACTGCAGCTGGCTTACACAGTGCCTTTGTACAAATTAAAGAAAGATGCCCCTTCTGCACAGGCCAATTAGCAAAAATGTACCCCTGTGGACCAATGCAGCTCCAGCAAAAGTTTGAAAGAGCAGATGGTGCCTTTGTGTTGAGAAAGAGGTGCCTTGTCTCTTGGGAAAGGGGCCGCTCTGGGTCAGGATACCCAGGAGCAGTTATCAGAGCACAGGTGGGACTTCAGCCCCATTCACTGTTTGGTGAGGGTCTTTTTACAGGATGGAGACCCTTATGCTTCAAAAACTGATTATATTTACATCACAGTGTAAAGAGATAATAACTGTGATGCATCTACAGAGGGAGTAATTTTAATGTACTAATTTCAGGCCATTATTTAAATGCAAAGGTGAGCGTTATTTTGCTTTCCATTCTATATCCTTTCTATAAAAAAATGACAAATTGGAGTTTCGTAGTCTTGCTGCCATGTTTCTCTTTTGTTTTATCCTTGCTTAGGTTACCAAACTGAATGTTTTTGTTTATAAATGTGAGAGGAAAGGGAAAATCCAAAATACTGCCTGACTGAAAAAGCCCATTGTTCTAAATAATAGAAGGGCCAGAGAAGGCAAATAGTGTGTCAGTGCATGAATTTATTTAAAGAATGTAAAAGACTTTGTTTCCTTAAACTCTCTGATAGAGACCCTAAATCAAACCCCACATCCGAAGCAGCAGATATTAGATGTCAGATACATGGACCACTCATTCATCTCCCCCTTTCTTTGATATAGCTCGGTTCAGAACAAGGGACAGAGTCGGCTATAATTAAGAGGCAAGGACGAGGTCTCAATCCTCTGGGCATTGACAGTAGCACCTGAGGTAGGAGGCCCGCGGGTGTTTGCGCACAGCTGAAGAAACTTGATGATGGCAAGAGAATTTTAAAGGGAGAGGACAGTGGATAAGGCAAGATATAGGATGATTTTCTTCACATAAGCCTCTTATTTTCCTTCCAGATGTGGGCCCAAAGTCTTTAGGAGAATATTTGAAAACATCATGAAAAATGACTCTACTTTTCAACTTTGCTATTTTTGAAATTATCTCCATAAAAACTAAACAAATATTATGATGAACCTTTTAAGTTCTAATGTTTCAACTGACTCCAGGTTAATTAAGTGAAACCCTTCAAAGCCCATTATTGATGGGTTTCTTTTGGAATTGTCCAAAAGTCCAAATATGTATTTATAATTTCACAATTGTGTTGAATCTCGTGCTTATGTTGTGGCCCACTCTGAACAGGGAGAAATAATTTAGGCCCCAAACAGGCATTCTTCCTGCAGTGCCATACCAATTCAATTCCAACCATCTGAAAAATTACTCAATTAAAGTCTATTTTCTGAACAAAAGTGATTGCCCATTCTGGAATAGCTCTCCTTCTCTGTGGCCTTTTCTGCGGTGGAGCTGATAAGGAGTTGGCTGGGCTAAGGTGTGTGTACAAACACCCAACCGGAAGTTAATCTCCTAGCGTGAATGCTTCTGGTACTCAGAAACTTTGTGTTGAGGTTGGACAATCATTGGGTGTTTAAGTTTTTTGTTTTTTAATGACAATGTTCATGCATTCACTATGTATTTAAGTTAAGTCATATCCAACATAACTACAAAATGCATTTTAAAACCAGAATGGAGAGAGGAATAAGAGCAATTCAATCTTTAAAGAAAACTTAATGAATGCCTGCTGGAGGAAGCAGGGATCCTAGAATGAGGCAGACACAGTCTTGGTCTCAAGCAATATACAATCTAGTTGGAGAACTGAGAAGAGGATGCACATAATTGTAATATAGAGCAGGTGAGATGAGTCATCCAGGGGTACCAAATGAAATGAGTTCAAAGGAGGGAATGCTTATATCCTTTGGGAGTTGCAAAAAAAATTCAGTTAAACTCAGAAATTTTAAGAGAGTAACATTTTGATAGGCAAAAATATTTCACATGTAAGGAATAAACCATAAATAAAGGCATAGAGCAGAAAGGACTGCATATCAAATAGCTTATTTTGTCTGGAGAATGGGGTACATATAAGAGAACACTTTAATAACACTGCAGTCTAAATTGGTGTGAAGATAGAAATGAAAGAGGAGGCTGTAGCTAGTTCATGAAAAAGCCTAGAACAGCAATGCAAAAGAGAGAGAGAGAGGAACTTCGTTGCAGTGCTAATGGCAGGAAAAGTAAAGAATATGAAGAACTCTCCAAAGAACTTCTTGCTAAAAACTAGTAATACATTAGATGTAGCTGAAGAAAAAAAAAAATGATGATTGAGATGGAGCCTGGGTAGCAAGGGGGCTGCCAAACAACAGAGATGAGGCAGGGTCGGCGGGGATCAAGAGGGGGGATTGGCCGTGGAGATAAAAACTCTTTTTGTTTTGAGGTTTGATTCATTCTAATACCTGGTGGGATGGCCAGAAGGAGAGCAGCTCTCTGTCAGACACCCTCGCGCCAAAGCTGTTATTCTACTGATATGAGTGTAAAATCTGGAGGCCAGTGCTTAAGGGAAGTTTAGGTGCAAAAATGTAGGACTTATTGCAGGAGAGAGAAAGGCAAGGCAGAAAGTGAAGTCCAAGAGAATACCAGGTATTTGAAATGTTAAAAATCTCAGAAAAGTTGGGAACATAAGGGCTATTTTTGGTGCTTAGGGGATTACTGGCAATATTGAGAGGATTTTTAGTGTAGAACTGGGAGTGGGGTACAGAAGTAAAGTCCTGAGTGAGGAAAGGCCAATGAAGGAGAGACGGAACTTCTTTTATGACTGGAACCATGATGTACTGTTAAAATGACCAAAATCGTTAGGGTTGACCAGGCATCCTAGTTTGCCCCGGGCTATCTTGTTTTAGTGCTGAAAGTCTACATCCCAGGAAACTCCTCAGCTCTGAGCAAATTTGCCAGCATGGTTGGTCACCCTACAACTCCTACTGTGACATCTGACACTTAGCAGATTTTCAGTACTTTATCTGTTGAGTGAATGAAAAAAATACATATGATAGTGCAGCAGCTTTGAGGGGTGGTTCCTTAATTTCATAAAATGATGTTAATAACAGTAGTAGCCAGCACAAGAGGTTGTGTTGACAACCAAATTAAATAATGTGTATGAAGACATTTGAAAATAACCATAAAGCACTATATAAATATAAACAAATAGGCAGGATTATTTCTATTAATTTTTGCATATTCTTAATGTATGTGAAAACATACTATATTTTGTTGAAATTTTCGACACTGATTTTTTTTGTCAACTAACCTCTCACTGCCAGTGATCTGATATTGGCACTGAAATTAGTAATTAATTTTGTTTATATGGCATCCAACACCCAAGAGCCTCTAGGCACATTGCCAAATCCTTTCTTAAATATAGTCATTAAATGGAGGAAAAGAGCCAAGCAAATTCCTAAAAGAGGCAAGTGAAAAAAAGAGCAACTGGCAAATGGGGAAAAAAAACCAACACATCAATTGAGAGAATTTTATCTACTATCTAGGGACAAAAAATATACTCCAAACTTAGCAGGAAATTGGTTGTATAAAGTTAGCGATCCATCTTTCTAATAAGAATAAGAATAAGAATCCCTGAATAAGAATCTGAATAAGAATCCCTGAACCATGGATTTTTAATAGACACTTCCAACTTTTTAGTTATTAAAAATACAATTAGATTTTTTTTTTGCTTATCAAATTCTCATGTTAAATCTGGAAGAGACCTTGGAGAGCATCTCATCCTACTTCTGACTTGACAGATGCTTTTGGTAGGAAGAGCTCTGGGTACCATTTTATTAACATACAGAAAACATAACAAAGTTTTATTAACACAAAGTATTATTAACACAGCTTGGCAAAGTGAAGTGAACACTCCCCTGTGAATGAAACTCTGCAGTTTTTTGGCCAGGCTCTGTCAGAGTGCAGACAAGAAATGGATCAGGGTCTTTGACCTGATTCCATCAATCTCTCCATCAGCGTGCAAGTTCTGTCCTCTCTACCAGACAGAGTCACCATCTCATGGACCTGGGAGCTGTTTTTGACTAAATTCTAAACCCCAAGTGCTCACCTTGAAGAACACTTTTGTTGTATTACCTGTTTTACTCTCTTTGCCCCTTCTCAGTTCCTCCTGCTTTTCTTTTTTTTTTTCTATAAATAACTCTCTATATTTCTAGAAATGGTAGATATGATATGATTCAGAGAAATATTATCCAAGGGCTTCTACTTTGTTCTCCAAGAAATTCAGCACACTTTAAACTTTCTTGCATTACCCCACTCATATTGACTTTGAAGACTGGCCTGGGAGACACCTATGTTTGAAGTATTCCTACGTCTCAAATTCTGTTTTCACAGCAGCAAAAGAGTTTCTGAGATTGGACCTTCCCCACAAATAAGTTATTGGATAATTAGCAGAATAATTATTTAGTACTAGAAATTCTCTAACACCTCTGAGCTATGCTAACAGGTTTTAATAAATTATATGTCCAAATTTGACCTGGGTAAGTAAATTGTGAGGTGTTTATTCTATGATGAACCCTGTTATATGGAGTCTGATTTTCTAACTGTGCTGAACAAATTATCACTCTAATGTATCAATATATGATATCAATAGCAAGGATATTTGCAACAGTACTTCATTCATGCATGTGTAATTTGTCACATGACTAGCTTGTGTCAAATTGTGACATAAAGACACCTCTTTTCGGTTTCCCTAGTAAATTCTTAAATCCTTAATTTATAGAGGTATATGCTGCTGAAAATGGCTTTACATGTTACTGCTTCCAAAGCACTTGTGTTCACAGAAGACAGAAAACACCAGCAGACTCTATGGGATTAATATCAAGCTCTGAAAGTTGAAGCACCAGTGTCTTTGGCAGAGACAGAGGTGCCAGGGTACAGGGAACTCTGACATGACATCAGCTGAATTCACTTCTGATTCTGACTTTTATTAGCAGTTTGATCCTACCTAGGTGATTAACACTGCTAAGCCTGTTTTCTTGTTTTTAAAACAGGGAAATATATTTATCAGATAAAGAAGGTAAAAACATATTTGTAAATAAATTATAGAGAAATATACAATTGCCACATGTTATTAATTAGCTTCTTTTTATACTTCCCATAATACTTTTCTAGGTGCCTATTAAATGCTTTTCAATAGATAGTGACATGAAATTTCTACAATAGGCCAAATATAATTATTTCTTATAATTAGTTACCTTTGGGACGTGGCAAATAATTTCATCAAATTTTATTTCTTATAAGTATATGGAAAATTCAGTTATTTGGGAACCATTTTTTTCTTTTGGATATCTGGGATAAAACATTTCAAATAAATCTTACAAGCTAGGTACAAGACTACCTTATACTATTAGCTATACATTTCTGAAAGAGGGTTACATTTTATCCTCAAAACCTGTTTTAGTTTTGTAACATTTTTTTATTTTACAAGGAAAAATTTGGTCAAAATCCAGCTGGGTTATTCATATAGTATTCTCTTAGACAAAATTTTGGTCCATAGGGTTTGAATCTTTTCCTCTTTCAAGTAAACAAAACCAACTAAGCACACTATTATTTACAAAATTTTCTCTGCAAAATATATAAAATTATTCTACTCTTTTTAATTGCTGATTTACAATGTTGTATTAATTTCTGCTGTACAGCAAAGTGATTCAGTTATACATATTATATATAAATATATATATATATATATATACACACATACATGGAGAAGGCAATGGCACCCCACTCCAGCACTCTTGCCTGGAGAATCCCATGGATGGAGGAGCCTGGTAGGCTGTGGTCCATGGGGTCGCTGGGAGTTGGACACGACTGAGCGACTTCACTTTCACTTTTCATTTTCATGCATTGGAGAAGGAAATGGCAACCCACTCCAGTGTTCTTGCCTGGAGAATCCCAGGGATGGGGGAGCCTGGTGGGCTGCCATCTATTGGGTCGCACAGAGTCGGACACGACTGAAGCGACTTAGCAGCAGCAGCAGCATACACATACATATTCTATTCTATTTTATGTCTACAGTAAAACATTGACTGTGAGAGCATGGTCTGGATGCATTTGAAGAGACTTCTATTTTTAAGCTTCTTAGAAAAATTACTTTTGTTCTTTGGGAATCATCTTAAAGGATTTATTACAGTAATTTTATTATGGAGAGTTAAAATATATCCTGGGATGATTTCACACTTGATAAAACATAGTACCAAAATAGATTTAGATATTTTCCTCAATATAAATAACCTCCCCCAAGTCCCAGATGTTTTGCCTTTTTCTCCTTTCTCCACACCCCCCATGAAGGATTGCATTTTTTACAAATAAATTAACTGTGTACAAGCAAGTTTGCCCTATTTTAATCCCAGTCCCTGGGCCAAAACTCCTTTAAAATATAAATTGCCCTAGGATCTTTGGCTTTTTCTTTCATATCAAAGACTTTTTTCTAAAACCATGTCAATAATCATGCTGAGTGAACTGCATTGTACTCTGTTCATTGCCTACAGAAAAAGAAAGGATTTAGTTGATATTGTCTGGCTTTGGCTTCATGACTAGAGATACTCTGAACTAGTCCCAGGCTAGATGCTAGACTGAACATGATGGGCATATTCCTGCATTTGATCACAATCTTCTGCTATTCTCCTTCCTTCCCCTCCTCCTCTTCCATTTCCTCCCTCCTTCCTTCTCTTCTGTTTCTTCTTCTCCTTCTTATTTTTTTGAATCATCATTGAATATGGTGGCAGATGGCATGTCTCTAAGTGAAATCAAAGGCATATGGCAGTCTGTTTCCAATAGTGCCATGCCACCTAAGTTGAAGAATTTATCGTTCAAAAAAAAAAAAATGATGTAGCCTGTGACACCATGCTTTGAATATAGTTACAATGAGTACTCAATTCCCAAACACCATGCATTTTGTTTCTAAAACATTGTAATCAAATCCTTTCTTGATGGTAGTGAGCAGTCAAGTTTAGAAATGTGAAAACTGGCTCTTAGATGGATCAGACAATTTTAAGAAAGAAACTAAAAAGGAAACTTCTAAAGAAGTCATTTTAATAGCTTAAGAGAGAATTTGGATCTTTCAAAAACAGTGTTATCTATTTAAGAGAACAAATAGACTCATTTAAAATGTAAAACCTTTTTACCATTTCCTTTCTTTTTCTGTTTGTTCATTAAATTATATGCAGGGATCAGAATCCAGGGGTTAAAAAATTTCTTAAGTTATTTGTATGTACATGTTAAATCTATATAAGTAATTCATCTCAGAGTATTAATGGTTAAATAGAACAACAGTCAAAAATCGAAGTTTTTTTTTTCATCTTTTAACTGTTCATTGTATAATATAAAACTACAAAAATAAGACTGTTCATTTCCATATACATTTAATCTGTCCAGTTGTTTAGATGACAGCTAAAACCTACATGTGAATGCAACCATCTGGGTTCCTATGTACAATCTATAATATCGCACAGAAAAGGCACAGCTCTCAAATCTGTTGGGGAAAGGTTACACCTCCTTTTTGATGAAGCCCTCCTCAAAATACCATGCACCGAACACATCACTATGTACATATTTTTCCAAATCTTCATTGCTGGCTCACACGGGCTGCACTTCTCTTCCAAGCTTGTTATCCACCCCCCGAAAAGTCCATAATTTGTATGGGCTTAGTTTGCAATAGTATTTGATCCTGGCTAATTTTCAAGAACCATTTAGACTCACACTTAGAAGCCCTGAAAACAATTTAAGAACACAACTTCTACTCTGTATTTTTTCCACATTTAACACAACAAGCCTATGTGTTGCTGGAAGACTAGAATCAGACTCGCTGTTAACGCACACCGTAATATCTCTCTGGAGTCCATGTTGTTGCACGTGGAAAATCAGCGCCATGCACAGGGACAGCCGCTATGAACCCTGGGATAGTCCTGGGCTGAGCTCCCAGGAGAGTGAAGGTGGTGGGGCAGAGAGAGACAGCAACAAGAGCTCAGAGACCCTCCATTTGTGTAAGTATCTCCTGATTTAAATCTAAGCAGTATGTATGCCTGAGTAATTCAGCGTTGCTGTTTGCTATATTATTAAGTAAAAGAGTTGCAATTTTCCTTCCTCTGAAAATACAATTTTTTTTTCCTTCCTTTTAACGGTATTATTGTTTACTAACAAGTCCTATGGCTTTTGTAAAGCAAGTCTCTGAACTCAAGCTGTTACATCATGACCAATCCCTGCCAGACAATGTGATAATCATCTCTTTTCCTCTGGTTCAAATTTGACAAATCTACCAGAAACTACTGGATCTTATTAAGATTATCCCTTCTTTTCCCTCTCAGATTTTTCCTCTTTTATGAAGTACTATGCATTTATTTACTATGATTTTTTATATTTACCTTAATGCATCACAGTTGTGATACTAAAACAGAAAAGATGACCTGATGGACATTGTATGTAGGGTTGCCTCTCCCAATATTGAACTGGTGTTTATTTATGTCTCTTCCCATTTGCTGTTTGTTGTATCATTTAGATATGCAAATGGTTTCTTTTTAAAAAAAAAAGGGGGGGGGGACAACAACAGCTTTATTTAGGATAAAATGCTTATTACTCTGAAATTTCATAACTACTGAAAACAACCTAGCTCAGTAATCTAGTCAGTTTCTGTTGCCCAAATTTTGGGAGGTAGAGGATTAGTCTTCCTTTGTCAACTAGAATTATTCATATTGACATTCTGTATTGTTATGATAAATCCTGATGCACATGGTTGGAGTGTATGTGATTGTACATTTTAAGAACTAAATTAAAAAATGGTTGTTTGAAACCTATTAATATTCTCATAGCATCACGGTCAAAGGTACATAATCTGAAGCTAATTGCTTGGGTTAATTTATAGGTCCTCCATTTATCGGCTTTGAGGCTTTAGGCAAGTTTCTTGACCTCTTGTGCCTTAGTTTCATCACTTATACAGTGGGAAGAACAACATACTTTCTAAAAGAATTAATGCAGCATTTAAATACTTAGAAAAGTGCCTAACATGAAAGTGAAAGTGAAATCGCTCAGTCGTGTCCGACTCTTTGCGACCCCATGGACTGTAGCCTACCAGGCTCCTCTGTCCAAGGGATTTTCCAGGCAATAGTACTGGAGTGGATTGCCATTTCCTTCTCCAAGGGATCTTCCTAACATGAAGTAAACACTAAATAAAAGTCAGTGGTTTACTTTTTCAATACAGCCCAGAAGGCAGAAAAATGTGATTCAAGATTTATGGCTTATTATCCCATTATATTTTGTTGCCCCTGTAATAAATTTGCCAAATTTGGGGCAAATCATTAAGCTCTCTGCACCTTACTTTTCTCATCTGCACAGTGAGGATAATTACAGTAACTAGATGTATTTTTGTGCATATTAGAAATGAAGCATGTAAAACTTCTAGCTTTGTCCTTGGCAGAGTATGCGGTAAATACATGTTAGTAGTTGTTGTTACTCATATTTGCTAAGCTCAATTCTCTCTAATGAACAGGGAACGGAGAACTGAAATATACATGTGAAAACATTCTTTCTGTATTTCTATAGAAAACAAACTCATGAAGGACATATTTGGAAAAATTCAGAAATGTGAAGCAACTGATTAAGCTAATGTTGTACCTCTTTATCAATCTGTCCTGGCGAAGCAGGGGGAAGCTCAGGCCAAATTCCTTAGCTCAAGATTCAGACGGGTGCCAAGGGAGCCATCATCCCTGATGTGGGCTAAGAGCGGTTAATGTTGATTCACATATGGTTTTCTTTTTACTAAATGAGATTATTCGTTCAAAACTGCTGTGTTCCCAAGGTCAATGAGAACTTTGATCTTCTGCAGGTGTGCCTGTTCACAGGGAGGTAGGATTCAGATGGTTTAACATAGTGAATTTCAAGCCTTGACTTGGAAGAAAATAAAATTAACATGCTTGCTCTTGATTTTCAAATTAAAAGAATTTAAAGGCATAAATATACATTTTTTATTGGCATCATTCAGGAAACATTCAGGAAAAGTGAAATTCTGAGTTGATCAGTTGTGCCTGATTCTTTACGACTCCATGGACTGTAACCCACCAGGTTCCTCTGTCCATGGAATTCTCCAGGTAAGAATACTGGAGTGGGTTGCCATTCCTTTCTCCAGGGGATCTTCCCAACCCAGGGATCGAACCTGGGTCTCCTGCATTGTGGGCAGATTCTTTACCGTCTGAGCCACAGGTAAGCCCCAAATCTACTTATTTGGGCCTCACCAAGTCTTAGTTGCAGCGTGTGGAATTTAGTTCCCTGACCAAAGATCAAACCCAGGTCCCCTCATTGGGAGTGCATAGTCTTAGCCACTGGATCACCAGGAAGTCCCTTCTGTCTTGAAGACTTATTTTTAATAGTCTTCTTATTCAGTTATTATTGTTCAGTCACTAAGTCATGTCTGACTCTTTATGACCCTATGAACTGCAGCATGCCAGGCTTTCCTGTCCTTCATTATCCTCTGGACTTGGCTCAAATTCATGTCTATTGAGTTGGTAATGCCATCCAACCATCTCATCCTTTGTCCCCCACTTTTCCTCCTGCCTCAATCTTTTTCAGCATCAGGATCTTTTCCAATTCTTAGAACTTAGGATCCTGGCATCAGGTGGCCTAAGTTTTAATTAAGACAATTTAGTTACATTGAGCTAAAATGAGCAACAGTCATAAAATTTTATGTGTACATCATTAGTTAAAAGTTTTAGTAATTTTAAAATAAAACCTTGAAGTTGACTTTTGTTACCCCCTCTCCTCTTCCCCCAGAAAACAAGAAAAGGAAAACACAGTCACATAGACATGTACATGTACAACTAAAGAAAGTCTTTTTCTCTCTCTCAATTTTTGTTTTTTTTTTTTTTGTATTTTCTACCCTATTTTTCTCAAAACAGTGGATCTTGTTTAGTTTTCTAAATAGGTCATGATAGTGCCAAGGGGAAGATGATTGTCAAAGTGCTGTGAACATCTATCAAGTCATCATAAAAAAACCTAATTTTTGATAACTCATTATATCCACTAAGGATATTAATCAAAGTGAAATTTTTAAAAAAAGAGTGAAATTCAAAGATATTAAATTTACAAAATAATTTTGCTTTTCAAGATGGTCATTATGATTTGTTAATTCTGGACTCAGTACAGTTCACTCACTCAGTCGTGTCCAACTCTTTGCATTCCCATGAACTGCAGCACACCAGGCTTCCCAGTCCACCACCAACTCCTGGAGTTTACTCAAACTCATGTCCAATGAGTCGGTGATACCATCCAACCATCTCATCCTCTGTTGTCCCCTTCTCCTCCTGCCTTCAATCTTTCCCAGCATCAAGTTTTTTCAAATGAGTCACTTCTTCACATCAGGTGGCCAAAGTATTGGAGTTTCAGCTTCAGCTTCAGTCCTTCCAATGAATATCCAGGACTGATTTCCTTTAGGATGGACTGGTTGGATCTCCTTGCAGTTCAAGGAACTCTCAAGAGTCTTCTCCAACACCACAGTTCAAAAGCATCAATTCTTTGGCTCTTAGCTTTCTTTATAGTCCAACTCTCACATCCATACATGACTACTGGAAAAACCATAGCTTTGACTGGATAGACTATGTTGGCAAAGTAAGGTCTCTGCTTTTTAATATACAGTGTCTATCTTGGTCATAATTTTTCTTCCAAGAAGCAAGCGTCTTTTAATTTCATGGCTGCAATCACTATCTGCATTGATTTTGGAGCCCCCAAAATAGTCTGTCACTGTTTCCACTGTTTCCCCATCTATTTGCCATGAAGTGATGGGACCAGATGCCACAATCTTAGGTTTCTGAATGTTGAGTTTTAAGCCAACTTAAAACTTGTCATTAAGTATCACCACACAAGTCTAGATAGTGTCTAGATTTTAAGTAGCTTTCATTAAAATGTGGTCTAGGGAGCACATCAGAATCATCAGGGTCCCTTGTTGAAAATACAAGTTCTGAGTCCCCACCTCTTCACCAGTGATCTGTTTTCGAAGCCCCAGGAAACTGTGTATATTTAGCAGAACTGCAGATAATTCTTGTGCACACAGATGTTTGAGATGCAATGGGTTAGCATTTGTTGCGGAGAAGGCAATGGCACCCCACTCCAGTACTCTTGCCTGGAAAATCCTATGGATGGAGGAGCCTGGTGGGCTGCAGTCCATGGGATCGCCAAGAGTCGGACATGACTGAGCGACTTCCCTTTCACTTTTCACTTTCATGCATTGAAGGAAATGGCAACCCACTCCAGTGTTCTTGCCTGGAGAATCCCAGGGACGGGGGAGTCTGGTGGGCTGCTGTCTCTGGGGTCGCACAGAATCGGACACGACTGAAGCGACTTAGCAGCAGCAGCAGCAGCAGCATTTGTTGCTTCCACCTTCATAATTCCCTAACTACAACTGAAAGCTAGGTGTCAATTAGGGTGGAGACTTACCAGCACAGTAGATCTCATCACTGGCTACACATTAGAATAACCTGGAAAGCTTTCTAAAAGTATCAGTGCCTGGACCCATACCTGAGGGGGTTAAGAACAATGCCTATGATATTTCAATACAATATCTAGTAATTAAATGTGCAGTGGCTTGTTCTGTCCTCTTTTTAAGACTTGACTAAGATTTTAACCTTCAAATAAAACTTTTGAACCTTCACTAGAAGTTCCACAAAGGTCATATTTTAGAGTGTACCTATTTTCTCAAATAATAGTGCTGGCACAGAAGAGTAGTTAATATTCTTTGTGTCAAAGAAATGGGACTGGAAAGAAGAAAATAAGGGGATAATGAGTGCAGGATGAATCAATTTTGTAAACATAGCGGTAGCCTGTAGTAGTACTAGTGTTAGTTTCTCAGTTGTGTCTGACTCTTTGTGATCCCATGGACTGTAGCCCTCCAGACTCCTCTGTCCATGGGATTTCCCCAGGCAAGAATACTGGAGTGGGTAGCCATGCCCTCCTCCAGCGGGGATCTTCCTGACCCAGGGATCCAACCGGGTTCTCCTACATTGCAGGTGGATTCTTTACTGTCTGAGCACCAGGGAAGCCCCAGTGGTGGCCTGCTGCTGCTGCTGCTAAGTCGCTTCAGTCGTGTCCGACTCTGTGCGACCCCATAGACGGCAGCCCACCAGGCTTCCACGTCCCTGGGATTCTCCAGGCAAGAACACTGGAGTGGGTTGCCATTTCCTTCTCCAATGCAAGAAAGTGAAAAGTGAAAGTGAAGTCGCTCAGTCATGCCCAACTCTAATGACCCCACGGACTGCAGCCTACCAGGCTCCTCCATCCACGGGATTTTCCAGGCAAAAGTACTGGAGTGGGGTGCCATTGCCTTCTCCGACAGTGGTGGCCTGGAGGGGTTTAAACAATATCAAGTCAAAGAAAGGGAAGCTGACTCACTGGTCAGAGACCTGGAAGTTGAGAGGGTGTGATGAGCTTGAAAGCTGAGAATCAGTGCTGGTTTTTCTTGCCCAGGGACAATGGAAGAGGTTGTGACCACTACCGGCAAGACCAGTGGGGAAGCATTAATGCCATGAGGGGCAGCTACACTGTGCATGCCAGTCACCTGGGCTTGTTTAGGGCTGTGGGGGGAGATGGAATTTACAACTGCCTGTAAGCATACATAGGCCACTATTCCAGCTATCTTACTAAATATCCTTCACATAGCAATCTAATATGTAAATCCTCTTTCTTAATAAAAAACAAACAAAACCTGTTATCCTAACTAGCAATGGCCAATTATAGGGATTTAAGCAAATGTGTGTGTGTGTGGTGTTTTAATTTTAAAAGGTCTTTTTCCTCAGTTTCTCCAAATGTTGCTTTGCCTTTTGTTTCTTGTTGCTTAATCTGTAAGAAGCTGTTAAAAGTTCCTAACAAGGCAATCTGTAGACTACGGTTGTCCCTGAGTGCTTCATCTAGGAGGTATTAGCTCTCAGAATTGAAGGTTCTGTGGACAAGGTGTTGGCTAACCAGCAGATTTTAGCGAGAAACAGAGCTGAGATGACTGAGTCTTAATAAAGTAGACATAAGAATGGTTGGAGGACTTCCCTAGTGATACAGCAGATAGGAATTTGGCTGCCGATGCAGGAGACACAGGTTCGATCCCTAGTCCATGAAGATTCCGTGTACAGTGGAGCAGCAAAGGCTATACACCACAGTTCCTGAGCCTGATACCCAGAGCCCGTGAGCCGCAACCAACGAGCCCGTGTGCTGCAGCTCTTGAAGCCCGCTTGCTCTGATATCCAGAGCCTGTGCTCTGCAACACAAGAAGCCACTGCAATGAGGAGACTTTGCACCACAAGTAGAGAGTAGCCCCTGCTCTCTGCAGCTAGAGAAAGCCCTCGCGAAGCAGCAAGGACTCAGTGCAGCCAAAAAAAGGATGTTTTATAGTTGGAGTTGTTGTTTAGCATGTGGTGCAGAACTAAGAAAACTTTTTTGAGAATTTAGGCACAGAACTAAATATCTGGTGCTAGGTTCAGTTTTAGGATGGATTACTTATTATTTTTTTGGCTACAGGATTATTTTATGATAGTGGATTTTATGACTGCCCTGATGCAAGTTGTGAATTGGAAAGTAGGGAATATGATTCAAGTATTAAGCAATGAAAGAAAATAGACTTTTTTCATTGTTATTCAAATAGGGTAGAAGAAAAGGCATTACCTAGAGACATATATGCAGTCAAAAAGTAATATTATATGTATACATGTCATAAAGTTATATTGGAAAAGAACTGCAAAATGGCTCCAGAGATTCTTAGTCAGTATTAACAGAGAAGATGAAGAAAAATATTTCAGTCTTAATGTCTGTGTGTGTACACATATATGTGTGTATGTATGCTGTATACATTGTGAGCTTGAATTTTTGATAGAAACAGGTAAATTCATTCTCATAAAAATTACTCCAGTTGAGCTTGAGACTAGAACAGCAAAGAATAGGGATTTTTTTCAAAATAAACTAAAACTGCAAGAAAGAATTCTATTTTCCTGAATACAACTACCATTATGATCACTTGTTTTACTTTCTTTGGTCTCAATTCAAAAGCGACCATCACTTGGACATGTTCATCAGTGGAAAGTAAGGACAAGTAATTAGAAGTAAATTTGCCTTTTTAACTTATTCTGTATGAGGCATTCTGAAATATAGTATTTCAGCCTGAACCTTATAAGACAAATAAGTCTACTTTGGACATTTGTCATATTAAAATATTTAATCACAATGTATAACTTTGTGTAAACTCTAAAGGAAGAGCTGTGACTGATCTAGAATTTGGAACTTTTAGATTATACTTAACTTTTTATTAAAGGTTCAAAACAAAAGAGCTGGTAACTTGAAACTGACACATTGTAAATTAACCATATTTCCATTTTTACAGAAGGAGCTGGCATTTTAGCACAATGTGCATAAAACCTTGCCTGCTGTCTCTCTCCCCCCACCCCACTCCCCGGTACTCCCTGAGTTCCTGTGCACAGTACTTCTTATGGCTCCGCCTCTTGGTGTGTCACATAGCTATCCCTTCTCCTCAATGGGAAGGAAACCTTGATCAAGCTCCATTTTAAGAAGGAAGATGGAAACTACAGCCAAGTTACCTATTTCCACAGAAAAACGTGAGCAAAGATCTTACAGTTTTCAAATAGAAAGAGGTGATCCCTTGGTCAGGGAACGGGTATTTAACAGCATGCCATCTGTATTTGTTACAGGTGAAAATCAAATGGAAGTCTGGCTTCTCTCCTCCCCTGATTACTCTTCTTTAATCTGGACTCTAAACACTAGTTGCCTCTGAAGGAAACATTACCTTGAGAAGGACTGCTTTCTTCTTTTTAAAATTTTTTTCTTTTTAAAGCAGGACTTGGCATCTGGACACCTCAAACTGTCAGGTATATCCCATGTATAACTACAGCTGTTCTCTCTGATAACTGGAGAAATAAAGAGCAAGAAACAGCTAGACACTTGGAGTCAGCAAGAGACAAAGCACTCTAATTGCAGTTGTAATATATTTTTTAAAGTTTATGGTATTCATGGGAAAATTCCAAATATGTCATTTTCAGTAGCCCTATGCTTACCAACAGGAGAAGGCGATGGCACCCCACTCCAGTACTATGCCTGGAAGATCCCATGGATGGAGGAGCCTGGTAGGCTGCAGTCCATGGGGTCTCGAAGAATCAGACACGACTGAGTGACTTCAATTTCACTTTTCACTTTCATGTATTGGATAAGGAAATGGCAACCCACTCCAGTGTTTTTGCCTGGAGAACCCCAGGGATGGGGGAGCCTGGTGGGCTGCCGTCTATAGGGTCGCACATAGTTGGACACGACTGAAGTGACTTAGCAGCAGCAGCAGCAGCAAGCTTACCAACAAGAGCAATGTTTAGAAACATAAACTAGGAAAGAGGAAACAGTGATGATTGCCATAGTTTTTTAAGATTTACCCTAAAGTCAGTCTAACTGGTAGATGACTGAAAACTTGAATATGTTCTATAGTTAATCTGCATCATATAGTTCTTTCTATGATCACTTTCTCTGTCATAAGAGATTTGTATATAAAACTTTTCCAATGCAACTATACTATTTTTATAGTGTAGAGTTTCTCAAAATATAATTCTACTAGTAAGTTTTCATTGCTTTGGGTCCAGGTCTGTATATACTTAAAAATTTATGGTTTAGAAAATTAGATTAAGTTCTGCCAAAAAAAAAAAAGTCAAAGTATTTTTTTAATAACATGAGTCCAGTTTCTATGGCTCAATCATGATATACACCTAGATGTCATTAAGCCTGAATGTATTATTACAGTTAATCTAGGCTAAGATATCATTGCCATAACATCATGAGCAAACAGATGGTTGATTTAGCCGACTGTCTTAAAGCAATACTGTGTTAATCAATACGATTACTACTAGTAATTTTTAGATCTAGTAGATTACTAGTAGTAATAGTAGTAGATTACTACTACTAGTAGATTACTACTAGTAGATTACTAGTAGATTTTTAGATTCAGTTTACACAATGGCAAAGTATTTTACTTAAGACCATATTTCATAATGTTTAAAACATATATTCATTACATTAGAATATAAATATTAAATTTAACTCTGTTTTAATTATAAAATATGAAATAAATCTTAAAAAGCTATTGGAAGTCATTAGAAGTATGGATCTGAATGCACCCCAGTTACATTGTTTACGATGTAAATATTTAGTTGTTCAATCGTTTCTGAGAGCCTTTTATATATGAGGCACTGTTTTCAAAAAGTTTACATTCTAGTGAGAGTGACAAGGAATAAATCTAAGTGTAGGTGTAGCTATTATTAAGAAAACTAAAGTAAGATGGGGAAAAGACTGATGAACAGGAGACTGTATTGAAAACCTCTGTTGGAAAACCTCTTAGATAAGGTCAGATTGTTAAGCAAATATCTGAATAAAGTGAGAGATTAAGACATGCAACTAACTTGGCAAGAGTATTCCAAGTTAACTTGAAATAAAAGGTAGATATTAATAAATTACTATAAATATTTGCTTATTCAAAAAATGTTTACTGAATACCTTCTGAGTCCTAGGGATTGGGCTCAGCAGAAAGATTAAGGGGTGGATAAGATACAGTGAGTGTCATAAAGATGCTCATGAAAAAACATAAAAAATTAATTGTAGCAGAAATGCTAATTACCATGATTAGGGCTGTTCATAGGGCATTTAGCTACAATTTCTATATTTTAATTTGATTATACTATTAACAATGGTATGACTATAACCTCTAATTTGTCTTTAAAAGTTGAAAGTGAAAGTCTCTCAGTTGAGTCTGACTCTTTGTGACCCCATAGACTATACAGTTCATGGAATTCTCCAGGCCAGAATACTGGAGCAGGTAGCCTTTCCCTTCTCCAGGAGATCTTCCCAACCCAGGGACCAATTCCAGGTCTCCTGCATTGCAGGTGGATTCTTTACCAGCTGAGCCACACTGTCTTTAATGAAGACCTATTTAATATGGTCATATAATTAGATATATTGGGTTAAATTCTGGCTCAGGTATTGCATTGACCAGGACTTTTCCTGTTACAATAATAGAAAACCAACTCTGGTTTAAACAAAAGGGATATTTGTTCAGTTCAGTTCAGTTCATTTGCTCAGTCGTGTCCGACTCTTTGCAACCCCATGAATCGCAGCATGCCAGGCCTCCCTGTCCATTACCGACTCCCGGAGTTCACTCAGACTGACGTCCATCGAGTCAGTGATGCCATCCAGCCATCTCATCCTCTGTCATCCCCTTCTCCTCCTGCCCCCAATCCCTCCCAGCATCAGGGCCTTTTCCAATGAGTCAACTCTTAGCATGAGGTGGCCAAAGCATTGGAGTTTCAGCTTCAGCATCAGTCCTTCCAATGAACACCCAGGACTGATCTCCTTTAGGATGGACTGGTTGGATCTCCTTGCAGTCCAAGGGACTCTCAAGAGTCTTCTCCAACACCACAGTTCAAAAGCATCAATTCTTTGGCTCTCAGCTTTCTTTATAGTCCAATTCTCACATCCATACATGACCAGTGGAAAAACCATAGCCTAGACTAGATGGACCTTTGTTGGCAAAGTAATGTCTCTGCTTTTTAACATGCTATCTGCTGCTGCTGCTGCTAAGTCGCTTCCATCGTGTTCGATTCTGTGCAACCCCATAGACGGCCTCCTACCAGGCTCCTCTGTCCCTGGGATTCTCTAGGCAAGAACACTGGAGTGGGTTGCCATTTCCTTCTCCAATGCATGAAAGTGAAAAGTGTAAGTGAAGTCACTCAGTCGTGTCCAACTCTTAGCAATCTCATGGACTGCAGCCTACCAGGCTCCTCCGTCCATGGGATTTTCCAGGCAAGAGTACTGGAGTGGGGTGCCATTGCCTTCTCCGAATATGCTATCTAGGTTGGTCATAAGTTTTCTTCCAAGGAGTAAGCGTCTTTTAATTTCATGGCTGCAGTTACCATCTGCAGTGAGTTTGGAGCCCCAAAAAATAAACTCTGACACTGTTTCCACTGTTTCCCCATCTATTTCCCATGAAGTGATGGGACCAGATGCCATGATCTTCACTTTCTGAATGTTGAGCTTTAAGCCAACTTTTTCACTCTCCACTTTCACTTTCATCAAGAGGCTTTTTAGTTCCTCTTCACTTTCTGCCATAAGGGTGGTGTCATCTGCATATCTGAGATTATTGATATTTCTCCCAGCAATCTTGATTCCAGCTTGTGCTTCTTCCAGCCCAGCGTTTCTCATGATGTACTCTGCATAGAAGTTAAATAAGCAGGTTGACAATATACAGCCTTGACGTATTCCTTTTCCTATTTGGAACCAGTCTGTTGTTCCATGTCCAGTTCTAACTGTTGCTTCCTGACTTGCATATAAGTTTCTCAAGAGGCAGGTCAGGTAGTCTGGTATTCCCATCTCTTTCAGAATTTTCCACAGTTTATTGTGATCCACACAGTCAAAGGCTTTGGCATAGTCAATAAAGCAGAAATAGATGTTTTTCTGGAACTCTCTTGCTTTTTTGATGGTCCAGTGGATGTTGGCAATTTGATCTCTGATTCTTCTGCGTTTTCTAAAACCAGAAGGGAAAGAGACACGTGTACCCCAATGTTCATCGCAGCACTGTTTATAATAGCCAGGACATGGAAGCAACCTAGATGTCCATCAGCAGACGAATGGATAAGAAAGCTATGGTACATATACACAATGGAGTATTACTCAGCCATTAAAAAGAATACATTTGAATCAGTTCTAATGAGGTGGATGAAACTGGAGCCTATTATACAGAGTGAAGTAAGCCAGAAGGAAAAACATAAATACAGTATACTAACGCATATATATGGAATTTAGAAAGATGGTAACAATAACCTGGTGTACGAGATAGCAAAAGAGACACTGATGTATAGAACAGTCTTATGGACTCTGTGGGAGAGGGAGAGGGTGGGAAGATTTGGGAGAGTGACATTGAAACATGTAGAATATCATGTAAGAAACGAGTTGCCAGTCCAGGTTCAATGCGAGATACTGGATGCTTGGGGCTGGTGCACTGGGACGACCCAGAGGGATGGTGTGGGGAGGGAGGAGGGTTCAGGATGGGGAACATAGGTATGCCTGTGGCGGATTCATTTTGATATTTGGCAAAACTAATACAATTATGTAAAGTTTAAAAATAAAATAAAAATACATGCCTGCTAAATAAAAAAAAAAAATAAATAAAACCAGCTTGAACATCTGGAAGTTCATGGTTCACATATTGCTGAAGCCTGGCTTGGAGAATTTTGAGCATTTCTTTACTAGCGTGTGAGATGAGTGCCAGAGAACACAATGGCACCCCACTCCAGTACTCTTGCCTGGAAAATCCCATGGACGGAGGAGCCTGATAGGCTGCAGTCCATGGGGTCGCTAAGAGTCGGGCACGACTGAGCAACTTCACTTTCACTTCTCACTTTCATGCATTGGAGAAGGAAATGGCAACCCACTCCAGTGTCTTGCCTGGAGAATCCCAGGGACAGAGGAGCCTAGTGGGCTGCCGTCTATGGGGTCGCACAGAGTCGGACACGACTGAGGCGACTTAGCAGCAGCAGCAACAGCAGAGATGAGTGCAGTTGTGTATTAATTGAAAACCAACTCTGGTTTAAACAAAAGGGATATTTGTTAGCTTTTGTTATTGGCTGGTCCAAGAATTGGCATTAGCTTCAGCTATACCTGGGTTCAGAAGACACCATATGATTTACTTTCTTTCCATCTATCAGCTTTGCTTTTCTCAATACTGGTGTCAGTCACCAGCAGGCTGTGTTTGTGTAATGACAAAGAACACCCCTGGTACCCTAAATACATGTGACTCACTCACTCACTGTCATGAAAGCAGAGAGATAATTTCTCTCCCAGCATCCACAGCCTTTGCGCTGGCCCCTGATCCTATAAGAACCATATGGTTACTCCTAGACCAATAACTGTATCCATCCTATCTGTTTTAGTGACTCACTCACACTTGAGAGCTAGGTCAGCAAAAAGCTGGGCCATATGAGTGACAGATCTACCAGAATCCTATAGGGTGGAACAGACAGTAGAAAAATACTTCTTTTACTACCAGAAGAAAGGGAAAGAGTACTATGCTGGCCAAGACAAAAACTATTCTACTAGAGACAGATTAATTCTGTGCCTTTGGTCAAATCATATCCCCTCTGTGAGTCCCAGTTTCAACATCCATAAAAGTATCAATTTCAGGGTGTCAAGTCAGTAGTACAGTATAACAAGGTTAAGGTAGTATATGTAACAAGGTTAAGCACAAAGACACAAGTGCTTAATAAATAACTATATCATCATTATTACTTATAATAAACAAACATGATATATGGCAAATTTCAGGTACTGGAAACCAAAGTATCGAAAAAGATGAAGGATAAATTCTTTGAAAATAAAACAGAGTCACAAGGCCAGCCAGAGTTTGAACACCACGTGCTCCACTTAATGGTTCCAGAACCTGGAGGCAGAATCCATCATCTTTGGAACTAAGGAGCCAGTTAGTTGCATAATGTAGCTCAGAATGAAATTTATACCTAAAAGATCAGAAGCCTAACTTCTTGTTGCTACTTTTCAAATATACTAAGAAAACGGACATTTTAGTGACTTAAAAAGAAGGAAGATTTTCTCAGAAACCTTCAATTCAATTCCCAATAAATTAAGGTGATAATTTAAATTGTAACAATATACACTTCTCTTCTGGGGTTTATTAAGTTATTTTCATTTTGAATGAAATATAAATATGGCATGTGAAGTGCAAACCCCTGGAGAAGGGAATGGCTACCCACTCCAGTATTATTTTCCTGGAGAATTCCATGGACAGAGGAGCCTGGCAGGCAACAAACAACTGGACACGACTGAGGGATTAACATGTTTTCATGTTTCCTGAATTTATTCTTGGACAGACAGGACTACTCACCATTGTTTTAGGTCAGGAGTTGCAAACCATAGACCCTAGACCAAATTTGACCCTCTTTCTTTGTTTGTATGGGACTCAAACTAAGAATGATTTTACATTTCAAGTGGCCCTCTTTGGAAAAAGTTTGCTGACTCTGGTTTCAAGATAATCTTTTCCCTGAGAACTTTATTCTTTTTTTTTTTTTTTCCCACAGTTACTGTTTAGATCTTGGAAAGCAGCATGGTTTATATCTCCTGTGCTATTCTAGGCAGTTGATACCAAAGGATGTCTCTGAATGGGGGACAAATTTTTGTCCTAGATGTATTTTCTATGTGTTTCATTCATTTGACTACTCAATTTGTTTCTTCCACAATACGTTTAAGGAATTCTGTGTGTGCCTGCTCTCTCCTAACTTTTGAAGATGAGCATCTTCACCAGTAGAGAAGGAAATGTCATCCCACTCCAGTATTCTTGCCAGGAGAATTCTATGGACAGAGGAGCCTGATAGGCTATATTGTAGTCCATGGGGTCACAAAGCGTCAGACACAACTGAACAACTAACCACCCCCGCCAAAACACACACGTATTCACCAGAGCTCCTGATACTGAATCCCATCCTTTGATTCTCTCCTTCTTATCACAGTTCATGTGCACCGATGCATTCTGCCACATGACTAACTTTGCTGCTGCTGCTAAGTCGCTTCAGTCATGTCCGACTCTGTGCGACCCCATAAACGGCAGCCCACCAGGTTTCCCGTTCCTGGGATTCTCCAAGCAAGAACACTGGAGTGGGTTGCCATTTTCTTCTCCAATGCGTGAAAGTGAAGTTGCTCAGTCGTGTCTGACTCTCAGCAACCTCATGGACTGCAGCCTACCAGGCTCCTCCGTCCATGGGAGGAGTTTCCAGGCAAGAGTACTGGAGTGGGGTGCCATTGCCTTCTCCGTGACTAACTTTAGACTTCCTCAAATATATACATTAGGCCCCCATTACTTGCATGAATTTTACAGACAAGGAGCTTATCCCTCAGCAGATCTTCAAGGAATTTATCACAAATTAGGATAAACAAAGAGTCAGAGCTACTGTGTTATTTTGAGTCCCCCAAGAAGCAAACACATACATTTGATCACAGGAAATGTAGGATGGTACTGGGAGAGCTTTCAGGTCATAATGCAGATCTTGCCCCTGTATGAGAGAAGGAAGGAGGCAAGGTTGGATAGGAAAGGTTGTAGAGTACAGTGTAGTTCTAAAAAAGTTTAGGCAAAGTCTCTGTGTCTTTCCTGGGCCAAAGGCCCCCACCTGGGGAGTTTGTATCTTTCAAAAAGGAGCCTGCTTAGTATCTCTGCTGCACTCAATCATTGCCAGGGAGCAGCTGGTGAAGGCATGGGCTCAGCCGGCCCAGTGGTGGACTCAAGAGAGCTGCAGCTGGGTCCCCTGGTCAGTAAAGCTTCTGTGGCTGGAGTTCTGCAAGGCACATTCTCATGTCTGCTACAGCCACTCTGAGTGGTAAAAAAAAAGCATGCCATTAAGGACTAGGGAAAAAACAAAGCAGATCTAGGTTATAGAAGGGCTTCCCTGGTAGCTTAGCTGGTAAAGAATCTGCCTGCAATGCAGGAGACCCCAGTTCAATTCCTGGGTCAGGAAGATCCCCTGGAAAAGGGATAGGCTACCCACCCCAGTATTCTTGGGCTTCCCTGGTGGCTCAGATGGTAAAGGACCCACCTGCAATGGGGGAGACCTGGGTTTGATTCCTGAGTTGGTAAGATCCCCTGGAAAAGGAAATGGCAACTCACTCCAGTATTCTTGCCTGGAAATTCCATGGACAGACAAGCCTGGCGTGCTGCAGCCCATGGGGTTTCAGGGTGGCAAAAGAGTTGGATGTGACTTAGCAACTAAGCAACAGGGATTGATTCTACCTGAAAAGCTAACTGCTGGGAAAGAAAGAATGGAGATACGATGGCCATGCAAGACAGTCAGTGGGAGTCTGGCATGGGCTGAAGAATTCTGGCTAACACATGTATAGAAAAACTTTCCTTTCTATCCTATAGCTAGAGAGTAGGGCAGGTGAGCAGTCTATTGCCTGCATATGGATGTCCAAGATCAACTTACAATTTTCTTCTCATAGGTGTTTTTCATTTTAACTTGTCTCCAAGCCAGTTTGAGATTCTGCAAATAATTTGTCCTGAAGACCACCACACAATGGAGAGAAGGATGAGCATGGCTGAACTGCAGCTTGGAGTGGGACCCTTTTTTTTTTTAAAGCATTTGCTACAGGTACATGGTACCTGTCCATTTCCAGATCTGGTCAAGACAGCCTGAAGAACGATGTCTCATCTTATTAAAGAGAATGTCCTTCAATGTGCTAGTCCTTCAATTTGTTCATTTTCCTTTAATGTGTTAATTAAGGGTAGGAAAGTGAGAGAAGTGCTTTTTTAAAAGGATTATACATGTGAGATTTTGAACTTTTGTATTTCTCATTTTAAACATTTCTAAGGAAGTTTGACTCTGACTTGGACTGTAGCCAACCAGGCTCCTCTGTCCATGGGATTCTCCAGGCAAGAATACTGGAGTAGGTTGCCGTTTCCTTCTCCAGGGGATTTTCCCAACCCAGGGATCGAACCTGGGTCTCCCGCATTGCAGACAGACATTTTACCCTCTGAGCCACCAGGGAAACCCTTTGCAGTGTAAATGAAAGTATCTGATATTCTCTCAGCTTTGGCTTTCTTCGTGTGTGTGTGTGTTTATACTCCACTTTCCCCAAGGCATAGGCAGTTTAGCTGATGTGCCCACTGGTTATTTGAAACCAACTTAGCATGTAATAAAGGTGAAGAGTGTTCTTTCATCTACTTTCCAAAGGCTGAAGAGTGTTGACCACATATAGATGATGCTATTTAGTCTTTTATAACTCTTTAAAAACTATGAAGATAAAGCTAGATTTCTCTCCTTCTCATTTCCTGACTTCTTTCCACAACTCTAGGCTCATCTAAGGGATATGTATTTTCTCATTTTTCTGATGAACCATTGGTGGGCTTTCCTTTTGTGTATGTGTAGTGGAGCAGCAATTTGGATTTATTAAGAAATGAATGAGAAAAGAAAAATAAGCTCTATTAATTTAAAGGCTGTGGATACTTTCTTTCCCAGCGTTAATTTCTTGGCATTTTGGAGGACAGGAACTATATCTCTTGGTGGGATGCGTGATACATAGATGACCTCCATTTTCATCTCTTTTTTTCCCTCCTCTTTGGTCTTTTGATACATGGAGATGGTTTTAGAAACATTTTTCAACTGCTTTCTTCCAGGAGAGTATGTCTTCAGTTTATTGACGTTCCTATCCATTAGATTCAAAGAACAAGTTTGTAGCTCTGTGTTTCTTTTAAGAGGGAAAGAAATTGAGTCTTTAAAAAGAACTAATAAAATATAGTTTCTTAGAAAAAAATCCAACTTTTAAAATAGCTGTTGTTCTATTTTAGCTTTAGGACAATAAGACTGTAAGTGTCTATGTTTCTATGATTATAGAAAATATTTTTATTACCTAGCTTAACATTAAAATTATTTTGATATCTAGCACACGTGATATTTGAAGTTGTTTGTGCCAGCTTATTGACTAGAAAAGAAAATTCCAGTTCTAACTAGTGAGAACTTTTATGAGAGAAGAAAATTCCAAAGCTCACACAACGAATAATTTCATATTCTACTATATTATACATGATGTCTGTCGTTGCAAAAAAGTTATGTATCAATAATAAAATATTAAGAGATGATTTTAATTTTCATTGCTTTTTAATTAATTTCTATTGCTTGTTTATATTTTTATAATGTAATCCTTATCATAAACATTAGCAAATGTATATTGATTATTTACAATGTGCATCAAGACATAACATCCATGTAATAAATAGACTTTTCAATTCAAACATGACAGTTGATTTTAGAGGTTTTCTTTAAAAAACTGTTCATGTTATTTTTACTCATTTTTGTCTTTCTTAGCATGAGTTTTGATGTGATATTAAATAGTGGTAATGTTGGTAAAGGATTTAAGTAAGAAAACTTATAGGAGCCCAGGAACCTGGGCATGAAAGAGGTGGATTGGAGAGATACACTGTACTGCTGGTTGGAAGCCTGGTTGCCATATGCTGTCCAGCTTTCCTTTACTGTCTGTCAACATATGCTGTTTTGATCTTTGTCTTTTGTCAACAGAAGCGGGAGACATAATAAAGAAATAAGATCATTTACTATTTAAGACGTCTTCTTTTCTTTCTGGTTTTGGCAATGAACTGAAAAGACCAGTTTAAAAATATTATGATCCGATTTTGAAAAATAACATACCTCTGTTTTTGTATCTGTAGACAAAGATCTGTTAACAATGCTTGCCTTTGTGGAGCAAGTTTATGGAGAATTTTTGCTTATTATTTTAGTCTATTAAAGTCTGTTAAACAAATTTCACGTATGACTTTTGTAATCTAAAAATGTTAAGGAATTTTATGGGTAGCAGTGAAATTGAAATGTATTTTGGAAGCATTAATTTTTGTTATTTTAGCTTTAAGCTTAACTATTTTGACTAAAATGACTCTAGGTTCTATTACAAATGGTCTACAAGTTATATATTTCAGAAATTACTTATAAATTGGTTAGAAATATAATTTATCCTTTAAACCAGGATACTTTTGAAAGTGAAGGAGAATCTTAATTTAATACTACTGTGGTGACAGGCCTTGCTAGGGACTGTCCCAGGTAAGCCAGGACATATAGCAACTAAAAATAACATATTAATAAAGTAGATATAAAAAACCTATTGAAGAATATACTTTAGAAAAGAATCTATTTTGAAGAATATAGTTTAATACAGAATTGTTCTGGTGTTTAATCCAAAGAGCATTTCAGATTTCATGTTAATATTTGAAGGTGGCATATGAGAAATGTGTAACTAGGCTAGTCAGAATAATTTAGTATTCGGTGTAATGTGGGTGGGTCCATTTCAATGAGCTACAAAGGGTTCCTAACTGAGATTCCCAAAGGGCTTATTATGTGGCTGTTTCTACTACATCATCAAGGACCTCCTAATAGCACCAAAAGGGAGGATCCAAGGTGGTACTGGGTGTGACTTTCCTACTAGAATGCAATTGTATTTTATTAATGCATGCTGTATATCTATACTACTATTTCTCTACCAAAATTTTACTAAGATAGTTTATCTGTGCAGAAAATTTTCACAATCCATTAATACCGAGGAAGGGAGATAAAAAAGTGATTGTGGTGAAGGTGAAGTTTAACTAAATTCTGGGATAACTTTTAAAGAAAATGATAATATATTGTATTCAAAAAGGCATTTCTTACTCATTATTCCTTGCTGTTAAGTAGTTCTACTTATCATGTATTAAAAGAGACAAGGCAATTTCCCACTGAATGTGGTAAAATCAAAAGGCTATAAAAAAAATAGTTTAGTGTTGAAGCACCCTACTGGGTTTGCTTATGTGTTTGTATAATCTGTCTTCAATATCATTTCTCAAACAATAGCCCACTGCGTTGGAAACATGGAAACCATCCTAAGCTCTAAAGACATATTTTTAAGATGGTGAATGTTATTTTCTATCTCACCAACTGCTGGGATCTGATTGGTCATTAGCCCATTTCAGGGGAAGCTTCAAGAGCTAATCAGGGGTGTTATCAGCTATGATTTTATTGCCACTGCACAGAAAACTTAGCAATAAAGAAAACTGTAAATTCAGGATTTATCCTTTGTAGGGGTGTGCCTCATGCTTGAAAGATTAATGAAGAATTCCTGGTCCATTGTTTATTAAAGATACCACTATTCTATAGCATTTTAATTGTAAATCTACTCTTTGACATCCTAACTAATGGTTCCTGTTAAATTAATAAAAGCAACATATTAAATTTAAATCTCAGATAAGGTAAAGATTGCTGTTTTAATATCCCATCCATATCCTTTATCTTTCTACAGGGGCTTTCAGGCCAGTAGTTTTAATAACATGCATGAATGAAGATGCTCTTTTTTAACTCAAATGGTGGCAAAGAGTTTTTCCTTTATATTAGCAGGCAATCAATTCCAATAGCTTTTTAATGCTTTCTTAAAGAATCAATTTTAAAGCAGATGCTCTTCAGGGGACCCTCTTAAACTTCTTCACAGCCGGTCTCCTAATTTTCTATTACAATGCAATCTAAAGCAGCTACAAAAATAATGCAGATAATGTTTGCTGGGTAATGATTTCCAATTTCCCCATTCCATGTACCCTGTTATTAGGAGGATCATCTTGGTTGTGTAAATTAATTTTCAATTCACTTCAGGGGAACATTACAATGATTTATTCAATGCCGGTGTTGAAGAAAGTGTTGGGAGGATTTTAGCAATCTGAGAAACAAAATCAATTTGTTCTGATTATCACCATGTTAAAGGGAAAAAAGGGAAGAAACAAAAAAGTCAGTAGAATGTGTGTCAGATTTTTGCAAGCACTTGGAACTATGATTTGATGCTGTGTTTCACTCTGTAATACATAAATTTAGCAAACGAATGGTATTTGGTGATTTATCTCAACTTGGAGATTAAGTTTGAAATAGTCAGGAATATTCTTCCATTTGATATTTCAGGTAAATGCCTTCAAGGCAAGATAGCACTCATTCATATTTCCTTGGAAGAAAGAAGTAACATAATAGCTTATAATCAAGGAAGAATAGATTTCCTAAGCACAATGTTATTAGCCACTAGTTTGGTACAAAACTTAAAACAGGAACTATCAAAGCAATGTCTCATAACTGTAAGTACAACTTTTATTTATCATAATTTATTGAGTACACATTTTACCAAGATTGTATATGAACAATGGTCTTTGTACTATTCCCCAAAAGTCATCCTTTGTAAAGGTTTTACTGACCTTTTACCTTAGTGAACTTGTATGTCTTGGTCATCAGAGGCAAATTTCACTGTGTCCAGGTGTGAATGCAAACTGATGCTCTGTTCACTTTGCCAGATCACTTATCTTCATTCAACAGATATTCATGTGTAGGTTGTGCCATGCACTGTACTTGGAGCAAGGAAGATGCTGGAAATAAAAGCAGACTGCTTTAAATATGACACTGCAACCTGTGACAAGATATATGAAAAATGGCTCATAGTAATCTTTTAAATAATCTTAAGTTTAATGACTTAAAGAATCAATTTAAAATTTAACCAGGTCAGAAAGGCTGGGGCTAGGTTTCCCCAGGAAGTGATGGTCAGAGTTGTGGATTCCTGACCTGAAGGGTAAGTGCTGACCAGGGTGACTAGGGCCAGAACACCATTTTAAGACAAGAGGTAGGACCAGATTTGTTACCCGAAAAGCCCAGGCTGCATTGTGGCCAACATCTTGTGGAGTAAGTGGGGTGGTGGTAGGGGCTTGAATGGCTGTGAGAATCCACAGGACGTTGCTGCCATCCAGAAGGAGATAAGGCATGCCCGGGTGCATGTACAGTCTTTCCAAACCTCTGCCCATCCATCTGTGGGTAGCCAGGATGGATGTTCCTTTCTTGACTTCACTGTAGCAGGTGATGAAGGCACAGGTCTGTATGGACTGAAGTGAAGTAGGTTTGGTTGGATTCCTGAAACTAGGTGCCTTCAGGAAAAAGCTTGTAGACCAGCAATAGTCTACAGTCTGTACATTGGTGTAGACTGGCAGGAATAGATTTAGAATCCTTGACAGAGCAGCAGAGAGTCATAGAAACATCCAGAAACATGAGCTTAGCCCTTGAAATTAAATCTGTTTCTTTTTTTGAGTGTTAAGTCCATATATATTATTTGGGGATGTTATTGAAAAATGTTCTTGTTTCAACAGAGTGTGGTGCGGTGCATTCATGCTCAGTCATGTCCAACTCTTTGTGACCCCATGGACTGTAGCCCGCCAGACTGCTCCTTCCATGGGATTATCCTGGCAAGAATACTGGACTGGGTTATCATTTCCTTCTCCAAGGTATCTTCCTGACCCAGAGATCAAACCCATGTCTCTTGTGGCTCCTGTACCGGAAGGTGGATTCTTTACCACTGAGCCGCCTGGGAAGCCTTCAGTAGAATGTTTTTATTAAGAGCACACACATGTACTGCCTTGGGCTTGTTCTGTCTACAAGCCAGAGCTGAGTTTGTCTCTCTAGCAGAGAATGGTCTAGTGAAGCTATTATGCCCATTATAGTCCATGCTCAACCCGATGTGTGTGCAAAGCCTGGTCTGTCACCTACTGTCTCTATGACTCAGGAAGCTACCTAATTTTAGAGTCTCAGTTTCTTCATCTGTAGGTTGAGGGCACTCAGGATCCACTCCGATTAGCTTGCAAAGGAGTAGGTGAGATGGCGCTTGTGAATCTCCAAGCAGAACCTTTGCCCTGTAAGCTAGCAGTTGGTTCAGGGTATACAGTCCCTAAGGTTTAGGTTAAGCAGGGTTAAATGACACAGTCTGGATAGTAACATGCCACTCAGAATGGAGGGGTCACAGGGAGCCACAAACCAGGGCAGTGGCAAAGCAAGTTTACTGAAGTTCTAGAGTAAGGGACATGCGATGACTGTTGGAGAGCTGAGTGGCCCCAGCTTTCCCTGGTTTAGAGGGAGCTTATGGCAGGAACTCTGAGGTTTCAGCTTCCTTTATAATAGCTCAGTGCAGGCAAGCTTTATGAGTCCTGCGCTCAGGATTCATAGGGCCCAGAGTTTCACCTGACTAGCTCTCTCAAAAAGTCCTGCCTGTAGAACTTCAAGAGAACATGAATATCTGAGGTTCTGCTACTGGAATCTGGAATCCTGAGTGCTATTCTCACTTCTACGAGCTGGGTAGGGGCCTGGGTTATAGTGATCTTGAATGAGTTCTCTCTTCTCCATTTTCAAACATATTTAGACCTGCTGATGTTTCTGATATTGGATTAATGTTAGAGTCAATGACCTCAGAGAAGTTAAGCACAAAGACACACTATTTGTTATGTATAGAAATGTAGACTTTCACATCACCACTTTTACGTTTTTTAATAGTCATAAAACAAGGATAGGAGTAGGTTAGGCTCTCTGTGAGATTGAAACATGAGCTCAATGGAGATAATGTTTTATCTCCATTTCCTCTTTAGACTGATTTTAACATTATTTACATTCTCTCAATAATACTGAGATAAGTGAAGAATTGATGTATATATATGTGCCTACTACGTTGGGCTGTTCAAAGAGAAGAGGAAATATTTTTAATGCTTTAAATTTTTTAAAATATTAAATGCTGTTGTGGCAGGTAGGACAAATATATATTTAAAAACTGAATTTAGGAGAGCTAGTTATATAGATTTTTTAAATGTCAGTACTACCCCCCCATGCATTCCAAAATCCATTCAAAGCTTGTCAAAAGGGAAGAACCTATTGTGATTTCAAAGGACGTGCAAAGTACATTTATTAACTCTTGATTCTTTTTGAGTTTTAGGAATAAACTGACAGCTTGAGTTAGAAGTAATCATATCTAAATATTCTATGTGTGGGAGATACATTATAATTTTTCAAAGCTACATGAAAGTGAAATCTATCTGCTGGTTTATTAATGAACCATGAGAAAATGGATACGTGAATTTGTCACCAAATTTATAGGATAAGTTTTGATTGGTCTGATGTAAAAATTTAAGCCATGCAGCATTTACGAAATTCACCTACAGGGGCTCTGAAGACAATCTCAAGGAGAGAGATAATTAAGATGGATATTTTTCAGTAAATAGGAAGAATATGTGGGAGATCATCTGACTTTTAAACTAGGCTATGACATGCCTGAAATTCTTTTTTGAAGGGAACTGGAAGCACCTCAGGTAAAGAGAAATTCAACTTTGGAGGTTAAAAGCAGAGTTAAATCAAGGTCCATTTCCTGCTTCCTGGGAAAGACATTTGAAGACATATGGATGGGGAAAACAATCAGTGGTTCTAACAAATAACAGGACAGATGCTCAGACTTTCAGGTATTTGTTTGCATTTGAGCTATTTCTCACATGGGCAACTTTGTTTCTTACTCAAGGGCAAATTGTAGAATTGTAGCAAGAATTTTTTAAAAATATATTTTAATTAAATCAAGATTGATGAGTTTCCTAAGAAAAGTTGGGAAGCTTAGCTTGGGAAGCTCAGCTTATAAAAAATATAAAAGCCTCTTATAAATGAATTATCCAAACCAGAAATAATAATTGAAATAAATTTAAACTAAAAGTCTTAGAAATAAACTAATATTAATTGGGGGTGGGGAAAAGGTAGAAATAAAGAAATATAGAATATATGAACAAGACCTTTCTTCTTTTTTCTTCCTTCTTAAAAATTTCTCTTTTTAAATTGAATATGAAAATGGGATAATGGAGAATAAAAGTCAGAATAAAAATCTATCAAGAATAGTTAATAAATATATATATTTATTAATATATATTAGATATTTATATATATATCTTAAAACTGATATGAATTGGTTATTTTGAACATGTCCTAAATGTTTTCCTGAACTTCAACAAAAACAAAGTAAAATATGATATTTTGATTCACATTGTCTCAAAAAGTGAACTTTTTCCTGGCATTACATTCTAAAAGTGTGTGTGTGTATAGGATGTCAAATAACAAATATAACAATAATAATTGAAGCATTATGTAACACTATCATGTGCCAGGCAATATTGTAAGCTGCATACACTTTATATATAACCCTCACAATAATCCAGTGAAGTAGGTGGTACTATTATTTGCATTTTAAAGAGGGAAAAACTGAAGCACAGAGAGATTAAGTAACTTGCTCAAACTTACCCAGTACATAAACGGGGGAGCCAGGATTTGAGCACAAGCCATGTGACTTCAGAGTCAGTATTCTTAATTATTATACTATACTGCTTGTATATGCACACCTAGCATGTATGTATATGTGTGTGTGTATCTGTGTATTTATACAAGGTTATATAGATATAGATAGCCACACATATATAAAATAACTAGTAAATCAATAATTTTGGATTGTCTCGACTATTCAGGGTTCCACATCCCTTTTCTAAGGTCACTTCTGCATGGTACTGAATCTGGGAATGATATTTATCGTAATTCTTGTTCTAAGTTGTTTCAGCTTCAGTTCAGTTCAGTTCAGTCGCTCAGTTGTGTCCGACTCTTTGCGACCCCATGAATCACAGCATGCCAGGCCTCCCTGTCCATCACCAATTCCCAGAGTTTACCCAAATAGATGTCCATCGAGTCGGTGATGCCATCTAGCCATCTCATCCTCTGTCATCCCCTTCTCCTCCTGCCCCCAATCCCTCCCAGCATCAGGGTCTTTTCCAATGAGTCAACTCTTCGCATGAGGTGGCCAAAGTACTGGAGGTTCAGCTTTAGAATCATTCCTTCTAAAGAAATCCTAGGGCTGATCTCCTTTAGAATGGAATGGTTGGATCTCCTTGTAGTCCAAGGGACCCTCAAGAGTCTTCTCCAACACCACAGTTCAAAAGCATCAATTCTTCAGAGCTCAGCTTTCTTCACAGTCCAACTCTCACATCCATACATGACCACTGGAAAAACCAAAGACTTGACTAGATGGACCTTTGTTGGCAAAGTAATGTCTCTGCTTTTGAATACGCTATCTAGGTTGGTCATAACTTTCCTTCCAAGGAGTAAGCGTCTTTTAATTTCATGGTTGCAATCACCATCTGCAGTGATTTTGGAGCCCCCAAAAATAAAGTCTGACACCGTTTCCACTGTTTCCCCATCTATTTCCCATGAAATGATGGGACTGGATACCATGATCTTAGTTTTCTGAATGTTGAACTTTAAACCAATGTTTTCATTCTCCTCTTTCACTTTCATCAAGAGGCTTTTTAGTTCCTCTTCACTTTCACCACGCCATAAGGGTGGTGTCATCTGCATATCTGAGGTTATTGATATTTCTCCCAGCAATCTTGATTCCAGCTTGTGCTTCTTCCAGCCCAGCGTTTCTCATGATGTACTCTGCATAGAAGTTAAATAAGCAGGGTGACAATATGCAGCCTTAATGTACTCCTTTTCCTATTTGGAACCAGTCTGTTGTTCCATGTCCAGTTCTAACTGTTGCTTTCTGACCTGCATACAGTTTTCTCAAGAGGCAGGTCAGGTGGTCTGGTATTCCCATCTCTCAGAATTTCCCACAGTTTATTGTGATCCACACAGTCAAAGGCTTTGGCATAGTCGATAAAGCAGAAATAGATGTCTTTCTGGAGCTCTTTTGCTTTTTCCATGATCCAGCAGATGTTGGCAATTTGATCTCTTTTTCTAAAACCAGCTTGAACAACTGGAAGTTCACGGTTCATGTATTGCTGAAGCCTGGCTTGGAGAATTTTGAGCATTACTTTACTAGTGTGTGAGATGAGTGCAATTGTGCGGTAGTTTGAGCATTCTTTGGCATTGCCTTTCTTTGGGATTGGAATGAAAACTGACCTTTTCCAGTCCTGTGGCCACTGCTGAGTTTTCTGCATTTGCTGGCATATTGAGTGCAGCACTTTCATAGCATCATCTTTCAGGATTTGAAAGAGCTCAACTGGAGTTCCATCCGGAGAAGGCAATGGCACCCCACTCCAGTATTCTTGCCTGGATAATCCCATGGACGGAGGAGCCTAGAAGGCTGCAGTCCATGGGATCGCTGAGGGTTGGACACGACTGAGCGACTTCACTTTCACTTTTCACTTTCATGCACTGGAGAAGGAAATGGCAACCCACTCCAGGGTTCTTGCCTGGAGAATCCCAAGGACGGAGGAGCCTGGTAGGCTACCATCTATAGGATCACACAGAGTTGGACACGACTGAAGCGACTTTGCAGCAGCAGCAGCAGCAGGAGTTCCATCACCTCCACTAGCTTTGTTCGTAGTGATGCTTTCTAAGGCCCACTTGACTTCACATTCCAGGATGTCTGGCTCTAGGTGAGTGATCACACCATCGTGATTATCTGGATTGTGAAGATCTTTTTTGTACAGTTCTTCTGTGTATTCTTGCTACCTCGTCTTAATATCTTCTGCTGCTGTTAGGTCCATACCATTTCTGTCCTTTATCGAGCCCATCTTTGCATCAAATGTTCCCTTGGTATCTCTAATTTTCTTGAAGAGATCTCTAGTCTTTCCCACTCTATTGTTTTCCTCTATTTCCTTGCATTGGTCACTGAGGAAGACTTTCTTTCTCTCCTTGCTATTCTTTGGAAGTCTGTATTCAGATGCTTATAACTTTCCTTTTTTCCTTTGCTTTTTGCTTCTCTTCTTTTCACAGCTATTTGTAAGGCCTCCTCAGACAGCTGTTTTGTTTTTTTGCATTTCTTTTCCATGGGGATGGACTTGATCCCTGTCTCCTGTACAATGTCACGAACCTCCGTCCATAGTTCTTCAGGCACTCTGTCTATCAGATCTAGTCCCTTAAATCTATTTCTCACTTCTACTGTATAATCATAAAGGATTTGATTTAGGTCATACCTGAATGGTCTAGTGGTTTTCCCTACTTTCTTCAATTTAAGGAGTTCATGATCTGAGCACAGTCAGCTCCTGGTCTTGTTTTTGCTGACTGTATAGAGCTTCTCCATGTTTGGCTGCAAAGAATATAATCAATCTGATTTCAGTGTTGACCATCTGGTGATGTCCATGTGTGGAGTCTTCTCTTGTGTTGTTGGAAGAAGGTGTTTCAGCTTAGAGTTTGCCAAAGAGAGGCACTTGGTGAGACTGATGGTGGGGGCAGAAGAAGCCAGTTTTTCCCTGCACATGCAGTTGTAGCCAGATGCATGAACAGTCCTGACATGTCATGGGGGCTTCCCAACAAGTTCTTGAGAAGCACCCACTTACCATAGGCTGAAATAGTTGAAGCACACTTTCCAGAGAATTTTGAGAAGTGCAAAAGCTTCTGTGAGCTATTAAGAACTAACTGCCTCTGACTTAGGAATTTGTGGAGACTTTGCTGAACTTCTTCTCTATAGATTTTTCAAATTTTTTAAAGCCTTGAATTCCTGTATTAAATATGTGGTATCTAGAATGCATAGAGTGGATGTAGCTCTCCTGGTCATGACCTTCATGCAATAAAATAGTAAAATAGCCTGGCATTGTGATGAACGCTATGGCTGTTGAGGTAGACATATTTAGTTTAGTTTTTCAATTCTACTACCAACCAGCAAAGTTTTTCAATATACCTGAATTCTTATTTGTCTCTTTGTAAGATATGGATTTTAACAGTAACTTTTTTCAGTTCAGTTCAGTTCAGTCACTCAGTCATGTCCGACTGTTCGTGACCCCTTTGTTAGTAGTATTTTAATAGAAATATATCTTTTAGGTAGTTATGAATATTAAAAAAAAAGGAAAGCAGTTAGCACAGTCCTAGATTTCAGCAACAGTTATTGGGATTTACTATGGTTTAGCTCAGAAATATTATTCAAATTTTATTATATCATTTTTCTATAAATCTTGGCATTTAACATTAAATTTAAACTGTACAAGTTAAATGGAAACTAAGATAATTTGGTGTACTCTGGTTTCATTAAGAATATTTTCCTGAAATAAGAAAACAATGTAGGCTTATTGTGATAAGTTAAAATATAAATATGTATAATGTCTCAAATGAAGTTTATACCACCATTGAATAACTGTATTTATAGTTCTATACTTTTTTAAACACAGATGTGTGCTTATAAACATATGAACAAAAAATCAAATTATATTTGCTTTCCCACATTTTTTATCTTAATGATAAATCTTTGCAGATCTATATATAGAGAAAGCTACCTTAGTCTTTTTAATGGCTCTATGGTATTCTACTATATTGCACTCTCTGCTGTGTGTTTAGTCGCTTGGTCATGTCCAACTCTTTGCGACCTCATGGATTGTAGCCTGCCAGGCTTCTGTGTCCGTGGAGATTCTCCAGGCAAGAATACTGGAATAGGTTGCCATGCCCTCCTCCAGGGGATCTTCCTAACACAGGGATCGAACTCTGGTCTGCCACATTGCAGATATTCTTTACTGTCTAAGCCACCAGAGAAGCCACTATATTGCTATATCATACTTAATTAATCTTATATGTATGAGTATTTATTTCTAATTTATCTGCACTATAAAAATGTTTCAGTTAGCATCTATTCAATTTTGTGTAAAGTCTAATCATTTTCTTAGAATGAATACTTAAATGTGCAGTTTTTAAGTCAAATCAAATATGCATTTTCAATTTTTGTTGATATTGTTAAATGCCCAAGAGAAAGTTTGAGTAAGTTTTTACTTCCAACAAGAAAACATGAAAGTGTTTGTTTCTGTAAACTCATGATAAGCATCTGGGTGGATGATGATAACAGTATTGTGTTTACAGTATCCAGGATTCATGGATAATTAAAATGTCACTTATCCCATTTGTATCAAACATCCATTGTCTTAAGTGGGTCTTTGGCAAAGGCTGGAAGGAAGTCAGGTCTGAGGAAAATTCTCTGATGAGTGCCCTAAAGGCCAGGACACTGTGCTGTTGAATTAAGGAAAACTGTGTTCTTAAGATGCCAGCTGCACAGACCACAGACCCATGCTCCTGTGAATAGGTAAGAGCTTGATCTGAATTTCTGCTCAGCTTCAGGATTCTTCCAACTGAATGGAGGTGGGCTGTGGGGATGATGAGAATAGCCCATTTAAAAATAATCATTGTCTTGTAAGAAGTTGAATGTGTATTTAGCTGAGATCTTTAGATTCTCTGCCAGATACTTCATGAAGAAGTGACTTGGGACTGCTGATATACCTCTGTTATGGAAACAAAAATGAACAATTTAAAACATCTCAGTAAAAATGTGAGATTTTGAAGGAGTAAAATCTCATTACTTACCTAAATAGGTGGAAAATCTTCTAACTACTGGAATGGGTAGAGCTCTTGGGTGGGGCCATTTCATTTTAGTTTAAGCTGTTGTGAAACCATTGATTAACTGCAACAGGAGAAAACAGGCTCAGTATCTTTATAAGGCAATTTTATTAAAGCAAAATGGGAACACTGACCCAGAGAAAGGTAATAGTTTCCTTCTTAACTGTGACTATAGAGAAGGCCCCCACTTCATCAAGACCTGCATCTACTAATTTAATATAAATTAAAAGTGTAACAGGGTTTCAGGGCTGCTTTAGGCCATTTGAAATTGAAAATTAATTTGTCAAAAAAACAATTTCTTCTCCTCTAGTTTTGAGAGTAATACTACGTGCAGCCTAGTCCATGATCCCTGGTTCATAAGTGGTCTGAGAAATCTGGGGTAGATGGAATGAAGGTTTTCTTATTAATTTAACACAGTGAGACTTGGTCATTTTTTTGTCTCTACACTTCTTTAACTGATTCTCTGTGTATCCAATTCAGACAAAAATGTAGTCAAAATCTAATGAAAGAATTCTGGGATTGGAAGTATTTGGGGCAAAATATTCCTAGTATACTGCTGTTAATCTGACTTTCCTATCTCTCCACTGAAGTTGTTTTGAAGGCTGTGGGTGTCAGAAAAGGACTATTGGAATAGGTTTTGCAAGAAGAATCTTGTCAATTTTAATTAGAACATTTTGAAAAATGTTACATGCTAGCAATGGATATTTAAAGAGACTATACCTTTTTAGAAAAGGAAGAACAATTAAAGCTGATTTGTGTAGAGTTCTAAATAAAAAGACATTCAAAGTAAAGTTGTTTCTTCATTTTTTATAAACTGGCCTTAAGCAGTTATTTTCAAGTGGATGCTTAAGATAATAATTACAAATACATACTCACTTTGACTGAATTCTTTGGATCAGATATTTGGCATCAAGAAAAATATTAGTAAGGAAAGCAATAATAATAGCTTAACTTTATATAGGCCTTTACAATTTTGTAGAATTTTACACACATCAGTGATTAACTATTGACAAAAATCTAGTATACAATTTAGACAGATGGGAAATGAGCTGCATTTGAAGGGAATTAGTAAAGGATATATAGACGGTGGAGAATTAGAAAGTGTCTTTCTTTCTCAGTGGAACCAAAACCAGTTGGGTTCTTTTCTAGAATCATGATTCCAACACTATTCTGATGTAGAAGCAAAACCACAGGCTTTAGAAGAATATTTAACTTACCACATTTTCTGAAGACACTAGGAAGTCTCCCTCAGTTATTTCTCATTGTACATGCTGATTGACTACAAACCCCACTGGTGGTAAATATCTAGATGTTGCTGTGCCTGTGTTTTAAAATTTTTATTTGTTACTGTCTTTTTTGACAGGACATAGCTACAGAAGAAGAGAAGAGAAAAATCTAGTTTGAAGATAGTATATGTACCAATCCATCTCACCCATTAAGTATTGATAATTTTACATTACAATTTTAAAACAACAAGGAATTATTGCTCCAGTACCAGCCAGTCTGAAACAGAAGCAAGTCTGTTTTCCTTCCCCTGTGGTTAGCACAGAGTGTCTGGACAAATAGAAGATTAAATTCTTAAAATATGCACCCAAATGAGGCTGAGGCTGGGTGTGTTTTCATTTTGTTCTACAACCAAACACAGTTAATTCACTGGGGTGGCTTAACTTATTCTGACTCTTCTTGATAAACATGTGCACTGTATATAACATTTGCACAGGTTCTTACCAAGTTTCATGGAAAATGATTTTTTGTAAAATAAAGAACTTAATTCACATCTCAGTGCTGATGTTGTAGAAAGCAGAATCATTCAATGAAAAAGGTCAGAACACCTTGATCATATATCTGTTTCACCCTTTAACATTAGTGCGACCTCGGCAAAGTCGCCTCATTCATCTGACCTCCAGGTACCTCATCCCTGAAATATGACTGATGCTAGTTCTTGATTGACCTACAGAATGTGGTCAATCAAGAAGGCTCAAATGTGAGGCTCAAATGAAATTATGAATGTGTTCAAATGCCCTATAAAGCTCATTTTCTGTTAATACTTTAATATTAACTCCATAAAAATTTTATAGTTTTATATTACCTGTTTGCAGATGCATGTATGTGTGCTAATTTGCTTCAGTTGTGTCTGACTCTTTGCAACCCAGTGGACTGTAGCCTGCCAGGCTCCTGTGTCCATGGGATTCTCCAGGCAAGAATACTGGAGTGGGTTGCCATACCCTCCTCCAGGGGATCTTCCTGAGCCAGGGATCGAACTCACATCTCTTGCATCTCCTACATTGGCAGGTGGGTTCTTTACCACTTGTGCTGCCTGGGAAGCCCATTTGCATATACATGGTCACAGATATTTTGAGTGTAAAGTACTAAAAAGATCAGTGCCAGAGTATCTGTATGCTTTATCTTCAAGAGGTAATAACCTGCCTGTTTAAAATTAAATAACATTTATAAAATAAAATACATATACACAATTATAAAGTCATTTAAGTTTGTATATGTGTTAGATACATATGTAAAACATATTATATACAAAATTAAATGAGTTGTTAAAACTTAACTTTTATCTACTTTTTAAATGTTTTTTTCTTAAAATCTGATTTTAATTCACCTTCTTCTATTTCTTTCTCCTCCCTTTGCTTTGTTGTGTCATGCTTATAAAATAATTGGTTAAGTAATCTTGCTGTCTCTGTCTATTTCAAAAAACATACTATTTTATACTTTTGTTTTTATTTTAGTAGATGTAAATTGGTAATATTGGTGGAGGACCAAGAAAGAGCATTTTCAAGCACCTTCCATGTGAGAGACTCCTGGAGGTAGGTAATAAATAAATACATGCCAAGAATTCTAAGCATGAAATATTCAAGATTTTCCAAGAGAAAAAACTTAGATAAAATTTAGGTCTCATTCATCCGAATAGTCTCTTTGATCAAAACAATTTTGATTACTTTCTTTTAATTTCCTTGCTTCAATTTGCTCATTGGTTTTGTCTGTATCTCCACACAGTTAATAAATGTGCTGATATTTCTGGCTATCTTCACAATCAATTATGCATTGATCAACTGATTGACCATGTAGCAATCTGATTTGGTTGTAAGACAGCTACAAACACTGGATTGACTGTTAAAATTGTTAGCTGTACAGACCTGGCATCAGAGAAGGACTTTTGAAATATGTATAAAATGCCTCACATTCTCAAATGGTCATCTAAATGTCAAACCTGTGTTCAAAATAAAGTTGAATTTGAGTGATTCTTGTTCTTACAGATTGTACATTAAAAGTAAAAGTTCATGTGGAACATAATGTAAGGTTCTCATATAAATAAGAAACTGCTAGACTAAAAATGAGGCATTAGTAAATATTGCTGTCCTTCAATGCTGAAGATGATGTTGACTCTTGCAATTATGTTGTTTTTATTCAATTTTAAAATTTTGGTTAAATTATCATAATACTTAAGTTCTATTCTGTATCATTATTAATGTTTCCTCTTTTGTGACTTTGTGCTACTGAGAATTTAGAGAATTTATTTGTTATGAATTGGGCACTATGCAGCCTCAATTTCTGCCAGCAGAGATTGTTTTGTCTGTAAGGCTAAAATATTTTTACCTGCTCCTTTAAGAAAAGGGCTTCCTTGGTGGCTTAGATGGTAAAGAATCTGCCTGCAGTGAGGAGACCTGGGTTCTATCCCTGGATCAGGAAGATCCCCTGGAGAAGGAAATGGCTACCCATTCCAGTATTTTTACCTAGAGAATCCCATGGACGGAGGAGCCTAGTAAGCTATAGTCCATGGGGTCCTGAAAAACTCAGACAGGACTGAGCAACGAACACTTTCACTTTAAGAAACTGTTTGCTGACCCTTGCCAGAGTTACCACCCCATCCAGTGAGAGTTCAAGGCTCTTTTCCACTCACAATAACAGCTGTCCCTCCTTCCCACCTAGAGATCTGACTCTGCTTCAGATCAGGGACGATCTTCCCAGGCTCTGGAGAGTAGAGCTCAGGGTGGGATGAGCAAAGAAGTCAAAATGCCAGGTATTCACAGAATGAACTTTGGATTCTGTTGGGAGTTTGGCTTCTGTCTTATGTCATTGTCATACAGGGATCCAAAGCCTTCTCTCTTTTGAGAATTATATCTTTTTTCTAACTTCCTCAGATAGCCCATTGGTAATCAGGATGGATTCCACAGCCAGGTACTGGAGTGCTTACTGCTCTAGGTGCTGAAATTATCTTTCATGGTTTCATCATACTATTAACGTGGAAAGATACTAGACTTAATGCATGTTTAGGGAAAAGGAGCAAATATAAATACCTGACACATCTTCAGGTAGGCAAGGGACTCACACTGAGTTTTTGTGACTCATCTGGGGTCTGTTCTAGCTCACTGAAGCTTAGGATTCCTTTCCAAGTTTTGAGGCCAAACTCCAGTAATAAAATGTGTCTATTTGTTGGCCTTTTCAAATAGTCTTTTCCATCTGAGGTGCCAGTAGCCTTTTGTCTGTCAAGCATTCAATATTCTCAGCCAACTTTCTCTTTAACAAATAAGTGATGACATTATTATTATTGTTATTGTTGCTGTTACAGTCCCTGCTCTCCAGTGATTCCCAGTCTGGTGATAAAAAACATGAATGCAAACAGCTAACCTTAATGAAATGTAGTAAGTGAGGAACTGCTTCACCAGAGAAGGTAAAATTCTCAGTGGTGTGATGGAGTTGGATCTTACTAGCTCTGTCATTAAACATTCAGGGATCTTGACAGCTGGTTGCTAAACCTTTTGCACCTTAAAATTGGCCATGGTGGGAATTTCAACCCTGTGGAAATTGGTGACTACTTCAAATCAGGACCTTTTTTCTTTTTTCTCAGAGAACTGATTTACTGAGATGTCATGGCATTTAAGCTGAAAAAAGAGGAGGATGTGGAGTCATTGCAAGAAGGAGGGACAAAACAGTATGATTAACATATAATATATATAAAATATCAGTAATATTTGATGTTGAAAAAGATTTATTCTTTTTTGACATGTAACATCAATTCCACTATATTTATTAAAATATGAAAATTGTATTTTGATCAATTGGAATCAAATTCTAATCCTTTTCTATCCTTAATTTGCCACAGACTGATAGGTTAAGTACAGAACAATTATACCAAAGAAGTTCTCACACTGTTAAGAAAGTTCTAGGACTCACACCAGATTTCCCAACCTGGGGATCTGGCAAAGAGACTGAGAACTTCCAGAAAATTTGACTTTGGAGGCCAGTGGATTTTGATTACAGAACTTACAGAGGACTGGGGAAACAGACTCTTGGAGGGCACAAACAAAACCTTGTGTGTGCCAGGACCCAGGAGAAAGGAGCAGCGACCCCACAAGACACTGACCCAGACTTGCTTGTGAGTGTCCAGGAGTCTCCAGTGGAGGCATGGGTTGGTGGTGGCCTGCTGCAGGGTTGGACTTACTGAGTGTGGCAGTACATGCCACAATAGTTGAAATTCATTGAATTTCAACTGAAATTCAATTCAGTTTCAATGAATTTCATTGAAATTCAATTCGTTGAATTGAATTAGTTGAGGTTCATTGTATAAAATATTGACTTGATTAAAAAGGAATTAGCTTTATTGAGTTGGAATTACTTTAGGGAAAAGAAAGGAAAATGAGAGGGGAACTTGGGGTGATTCCCAGTGTTTCTGGGTGGAGATTTATTACCGGGTAAGCGGTGCTCTCCTGTGTGCTCATCTAGAAAACTGTACAGTCAAGTCCCGCCTCACAGTGGCATCTTATGTAGCTTAATGGCCCTTTCTGACACCAAACTGATTCAGTGGCAGTGACCTCAAACACACATCAGTGGTCACACAGTCACTGAAATCAGAGGGCTTTGGCTTTACCTGGAACATAGTTTACTCACTTAAAGAATAAAACTGTTTAAAATAAAAATTTTGCTCTATGAGAGACAGCATGAGATAATAGAATTTGGGGATTTGGAGGGTGAAGGTCACATAACCATAGCAGCTGTGTGGTCCCAGGTAGGTTATTTAACCTTTCTGAGATCCTTTTATTCATCAGAAAAACAATTCTTATTTCAGAAAGTCACAATGAGGATTAATGAAATAATAAAACTACAGTGACAATCATGGCCTCTAGTAGACAGCAGGTCATAATCAGTAGTATGCTGCAGCTGGCCCTTATCAGCTAATAAGGACTGATTGATAGATTATCAAACATTTTGAGAGCCAGTTGTTCAACACAGTCATTTGAAAACTATATATATATACTTATATAAATAAGTTATATTAAAAACAAATATAGTACGTATATACTCATAACATCACTTTCTAATCACTTCATTACATTTTATTATTATTTATAATCTGAGCCTATTTGACTCTATTGCATCTGTAGGATGAAAACACTATATGATGGTGTTTCACTGTGCATGTCTTCCCAACCCTGAATTTAGTGAATACATGGTGATAACTTGAAACCATAGTGGGAATATTTTCACCTCAGATATTGGCAAATTCTACAAATCAGATTTTTTCCCCCCTGAAGACAGCTGGTTGTTAAACATTACCCCACTCAAGTACTGTTGCCCGGAAAATCCCACGGATGGAGGAGCCTGGTAGGCTGCAGTCCATGGGATCGCTAAGAGTCAGACACAACTGAGGGACTTCACTTTCACTTTCCACTTTAATGCATTGGAGAAGGAAATGGCAACCCACTCCAGTGTTCTTGCCTGGAGAATCCCATGGACGGAGAAGCCTGGTGGGCTGCAGTCCATGGGGTCGCACAGAGTCGGATACGACTGAAGCAACTTAGCAGCAGCAGCAGGTAACAAAAAACATTAGTTTCTTTCCCCTTAATGTATGTAAATGTGTAAATCACATATGGCATATAAAATGTGTTAATGAAACATGAGTTTTCATTGCTCCTTTTTTTTGGCTATGCCACAAGACATGTGGGATCTTAGTTCTCCAACCAGGAATCAAACCTGTCCCCCCAATGGAAGCATGGAGTCTTAACCACTGGACCTAGGAAAGTCCCTCCATTGTTTTTAATTGGGTGTCAGAAGGCAGTGGCACCCCACTCCAGTACTCTTGCCTGGAAAATCCCATGAACGGAGGAGCCTGGTGGGCTGTGGTCCATGGGGTCGCTAAGAGTAGGACATGACTGAGTGACTTCACTTTCACTTTTCACTTTCATGCACGGGAGAAGGAAATGGCAACCCACTCCAGTGTTCTTGCTTGGAGAATCCCAGGGACGGGGGAGCCTGGTGGGCTGTCATCTGTGGGGTCGCACAGAGTTGGACACAACTGAAGCGACTTAGCAGCAGCAGCAGCAGCTGACTCTTAGAAGTAGAAGGAACCTTAGATATAATCTCATTCAATTCCCTTGGTAGACCACAGGCAAAGTGACCCACCCATGGTCATGACTAATTAAGGACAACCCCAAAGACTTGCCTTGCATCTAATCGAAGATTTCCAAGTTCTCTCTTCCTTCCTTCAAAGCTAAACTAAGTAACCCCACCTGCAGGCTCTGTGACTAACTGTGACATTGAGCAGGAGGAACTTAGGAGCACCAGCTTGACGCCTGGAGTTTAGCCTAAATCCCACTTAACTTCTTGTCCAGCTCTGTCCTGTGCTCCAGTTTAGGTAACTCAGCTTGGGCCTTATTTTGGGGTCTCAGTTTACACCTTGGATTCCTGTCAGCTCTGCCAAGGGTATCCCATTTGCTCCTTCTGTAGGAGGGACCTTGAGCTTCTACAGTTAGGCCTCTGCCTTGTCCATGCAAGGGAAAGTTGCTCTGTAGGGACAGAAAACCTGCCTGGAGCAGATCCTTGCTCCTTGCTTTTACCCAACATGAATGGATCTGATTGCCTTTGCACCTGCATGCACTGCTGCCAGACCTTTCCTTATATCACTGGTGGTAACTCATCCTCTTTGACAAGACCAAGGGCATGGTCACAGTATTGTATACTCAAACTACTAGTGCCCGGATTTGGCCTGCTGACCTGGGCTTCCTCCTCGCAGACCCTGTCCCTGTGAGCAAGTCTGCCTCTGGGTCATGTACCCTCCTAGTCTCTGTTTTTCTGTAGTTAGGTGAACCAGGTAGATCCAGTCACAAAATATGATTAAAGTATAACTGCAAAGGAAAATTAACTCTATCAGACATTTAACATACTATAAAGCCTCTATACCTAAAACAGCATGGTACTGGCTCCTTGGAGAAGTGGGCCGTTCCAGAATTGAGGCAAGGAAGATACAATATGAGCCCATAACGTCTTGTGATCTTATTTAGTGGGAAACACCAGCATCTTTTTCACTAAGATGAGGCACAGGGACATTTCTCCCAAACCATCAAAGACCACATAGAACATGGTCCTCTTGCTCTATGAAGTATTCCAGAGAAAAAGTCCACAAATAAAGGCCAAGAGATTAAATCTGACTGTTTGCCACTTATTATTAATTGGAACCCCTAAAATTTAATTGGAACATAGTCACTCCCACTTGTTTCCTTATTGTTTATGGCTGCTTTATGGCAAAGTTGAGTACACGCAGCCACCTGTATCCATGGGTGCAGAATGCATGGATACAGGCTGGGGTACAATTGGTCCATGCCATTTTATATAAAGGACTTGAACATCCTTTGATTTTGGTCTTTCTGGGAATCTTGAAACAAATTCCCTGAGGATACTGAAGTATGATTGTAGTGGCAACACAGAGACCATAGGGACCACATTGCCTAAAATATTTGCTACCATTTACTACCAACTCATTATAGAAAAAATGTACTGACACCTGTTCTAAAATATGGAATGGGAAGCAAAACTTTCTGATTTTTTTTTAATATGAGACAAGTTTGACACTAATATAGAAACCAGTTAAAGATAGTACAAGCGAAGAGTATTAAAGATCAGTCACTCATGAACACTGATGCAAAATACTAAGTAGAATACAGCAAACAAAATATTTCTCTATAAGTTCATTGACATTGTTTTGAGCAGAGCTTTAGTAATTTGGTCAAGTGCCACATACACCCATGTTATCACTGCTGGTGGTGGTTTGGGTTTTCAAGGTCAATGTGCTTCATGTTGGGAATATGAATACAAACAAAGTCTAACTGAAGCAAAGCAAGATGGTAGGAGGGGTGAAATCACATTTATAATCAAACCCCATATCTTCCAGAGACACTCATAGGGCTCAAACAAAACCTGTGCACACAAGGAGACCCCACAGAAACTGAGCCAGACCTGCCTTTGAGTGTTTGAGTGTCTCCTGTGGAGGTATGGGTCAGCAGTGGCCTCAGCAGACCTGGGTGTGGCATAAGCCCTCTTGGAGGAGGTGGCCATTAACCTGCCATAGAGCCACCAGAACCTACACACTACTGAGGAAACAGACTCTTGGAGGGCATAAACAAAACCCTGTATGCACCAGGACCCAGGACAGGGAGCAGTGACCCCACAAGAGACTGACCCAGACTTGCCTGTGAGTGTCCAGGATTCTCCAGAGCAGGTGTGGATTGGTGGTGGCCTGATCTCCAGGGTCAGGGGCAATGAGTGTGCAGTGCATGCATGAGACCTTTTGAAGGAGGTCACCATCATCTTCATTACCTCCTCCATAGTTTGGTCTCAGGTCAAACAACAGGGAGCGAACACAGCCCCGCCATGCAACAGAAAATTGGGCTAAAGATTTACTGAGCATGGCAAGGAACTAAAGAGACTCTTGATGAAAGTGAAAGAGGAGAGTGAAAAAGTTGGCTTAAAGCTCAATATTCAGAAGACGAAGATCATGGCATCTGGTCCCATTACTTCATGGCAAATAGTTAGCGGAACAGTGGAAACAGTGTCAGACTTTATTTTTCTGGGCTCCAAAATCACTGCAGATGGTGATTGCAGCCAACTGAACTGAACTGAACTGAACTACTCCTTGGAAGGAAAGTTATGACCAACCTAAATAGCATATTGAAAAGCAGAGACATTACTTTGCCAACAAAGGTCCATCTAGTCAAGGCTATGGTTTTTCCAGCGGTCATGTATGGATGTGAGAGTTGGACTGTGAAGAAAGCTGAGTGCCAAAGAATTGATGCTTTTGAACTGTGGTGTTGGAGAAGAATCTTGAGAGTCCCTTGGACTGCAAGGCGATCCAACCAGTCCATTCTAAAGGAGATCGGTCCTGGGTGTTCATTGGAAGGAATGATGCTAAAGCTGAAACTCCAATACTTTGGCCACCTCATGCGAAGAGTTGACTCATTGGAAAAGACCGTGATGCTGGGAGGGATTGGGGGCAGGAGGAGAAGGGGACGACAGAGGATGAGATGGTTGGATGGCATCACAGACTCAATGGACATGAGTTTGAGTAAACTCCAGGAGTTGGTGATGGACAGGGAGGCCTGGCATGCTGTGATTCATGGGGTCACAGAGAGTTGGACATGACTGAGTGACTGACTGGAACTGGAATTTGAGCATGGCCCTGCCCATCAGAGCAAGATCCAGTTTCCCCTATATTCAGTCTCTCCCATCAGGAAGCTTCCAGAAGCCTCTTATCCTTATCCCTCAGAGGGCTGATAGAATGAAAACCACAATGACAGAAAACTAATCAAACTGATCACATGGACCACAGCCTTATCTAACTCAGTGAAACTATGAGCCATGCCATGTAGGGCCACCCAAGATGGACAGGTCACAATGGAGAGTTCTGACAAAATGTAGTCCACTGGAGAAGGGAATGGCAAACCACTTCAGTATTCTTGCCTTGAGAACCCTATGAACAATATGAAAAGGCAAAAAGATGACACTGAAAGATGAACTCCCCCGGTCTGTAGGTGCCCAATATGTTACTGGAGAAGAGTGGAAAAGTAACTCCAGACAGAATGAAGAAATGGAACCAAAGCATAAACAATGCCCAATTGTGGATGTGACTGGTGATGGAAGTAAAGTCTGATTCTGTAAAGAACAATATTCTGTAAAGAACAAAGCATAGGAACTTGGAATGTTGCATCCATGAATCAAGGTAAATTAGAAGTGGTCAAACAGGTGATGGCAAGAGTGAACATCAACATTTTAGGAATCAGTGAACTAAAATCGACCTGAATGGGTGAATTTAATTCAGATGACCATTATATCTACTACTGTGGGCAAGAATCCCTTGGAAGAAATGGAGTAGTCCTCATAGTCAAAAAAGAGACCGAAATGCAGTACTTGGGTGCAATCTCAAAAACAACAGAATGATCTTTGTTTGTTTCAAAGGCAAGCCATTAAGTATCACAGTAATCCAGGTCTATGCCCCAACCAGTAATGCCAAAGAAGCTGAACAGTTCCATGAGGACCTACAAGACCTACTAGAACTAACACCCAAAAAAGATGTCCTTTTCATCATAGGGGACTGGAATGCAAAAGTAGGAAGTCAAGAGATACCTGGAGTAATAGGCAAATTTGGCCTTGGAGTACAAAATGAAGCAGGGCAAAGGCTAACAGAGTTTTGTCAAGAGAACACACTGGTCATAGCAAACACCCTCTTCCAACAACACAAGAGAAGACTCTACACATAATCAGATTGATTATATCCTTTGCAGCTGCCAAAGATGGAGAAGCTCTAAACAGTCAGCAAAAACAAGACCGGGAGCTGACTGTGGCTCAAATCATGAACTCTGTATTGCCAAATTCAGACATAAATTGAAGAAAGTAGGGAAACCACTAGACAATTCAGGTGTGACCTGAATCAAATCCCTTACAATTTTACAGTGGAAGTGACAAATAGATTCAAGGGATTAGATCTGATAGAGTGCTTGAAGAACTGTGGAGGGAGGTTCATGATATCATACAGGAGGCAGTGATCAAAACCATCCCCAAGAAAAAGGAATGCAAAAAGGCAAAATGGTTGTCTGAGGAGGCCTTTCAAATAGCTGAGAAAAGAAGAGAAGTGAAAGGCAAAAGAGAAAAGGAAAGATATACCCAATAGAATGCAAAGTTCCAAAGAATAGCAAGGAGAGATAAGAAAGCCTTTCTCAGTTATCATTGCAAAGAAATAGAGGAAAATAATAGAATGGGAAAGACTAGAGATCTCTTCAGAAAAATTAGAGATACCAGGGAAAAAAAAATTCATGCAAAGATGGGCATAATAAAGGACAGAAATGATATGGACCTAACAGAAGCAGAAGATATTTAAAAAAAGGTGGCAAGAATACACAAAAGAAGTATACAAAAAAGATCTTCATGACCCAATAACCATGATGGTGTGATCACTCACCTAGAACCAGACATCCTGGAATGTGAAACCAAGTAGGCCTTAGGAAGAATCACTACAAAAAAGGGTAGTGGAGATGACAGAATTACAGTTGAGCTATTTTGAATCCTAAAAGATGATGCTGTGAAAGTGCTGCACTCAATATGTCAGCAAATTTGTAAAACTCAACAGTAGCCACAGAACTGGAAAAGGTCAGTTTTCCTTCCAATCCCAAAGAAGGGCAACGTCCAAGAATGCTCAAACTACTGCACAATTGCACTCATCTCACACGCTAGCAAAGTAATGCTCAAAATGCTCCAAGCCAGGCTTCAATAGTATGTGAGCCATGAACGTCCAGATGTTCAAGCTGGATTTAGAAAAGACTGAGGAACCAGAGTTCCAATTACCAACGTCTGTTGGATCATCGAAAAAGCAAGAGTTATAAAAACATCTGGTTTATTGACTATGCCAAAGCCTTTGTGTGGATCACAATAAACTGTGGAAGATTGTTCAAGAGACGGGAATACCAGACCACCTTACCTGCCTCCTGAGAAATCTGTATGCAGGTCAGGAAGCAACAGTTAGAACTGGACATGGAACAACAGACTCGTTCCATATTGGGAAAGGAGTACATCAAGGCTGTATATTGTCACCCTGCTTTTTATGCAGAGTACATCATGGGAGATGCTGGACTGGATGAAGCATAACCTGGAATCAAGATTGCCAGGAGAAATATCAATAACGTCAGATGTGCAGATCGCACCACCCTTATTGCAGAAAGTGAAGAAGAACTAAAGAGCCTCTTCATGAAAGAGAAAGAGGAGAGTGAAAAAGCTGGCTTAAAACTCAGCATTCAAAAAACTAAGATAATGGCATCCAGTCCCATCTCTTCATGGCAAATAGATGGAGAGACAATGGAAATAGTAACAGAGTTTATTTTGGGGGGCTCCAAAATCACTGTAGATGATGACTGCAGCCATGAAATTAAAGACACTTGCTCCTTGGAAGAAAAACTTTGACAAACCTAGACATCATACTAAAAAGCAGAGACATTACTTTGCTAACAAAGGTCCATCTAGTCAAAGCTATGGTGTTTCCAGTAGTCATGTATGGATGTGAGAATTGGACCATAAAGAAAGCTGAGCTCTGAAGAATTGATGCTTTTGAACTGTGGTTTTGGAGAAGACTCTTGTGAGTGTATTGGACTGCAAGGAGATCCAGCTAGTCAATCCTAAAGGAAATCAGTCCTGAATATTCATTGGAAGGACTGATGCTGAAGCTGAAACTCCAGTACTTTGGCCATCTGATGGCAAAAACTGACTCATTGGAAAACACTCTGATGCTGGGAAAGATTGAAGGTGGGTGAAGAAGGGGTCAACAGAGGATGAGATGGTTTGATGGCATCACTGACTTGATGGACATGAGTGAGCAAGCTCCGGGAGTTGTTGATGAACAGGGAAGCCTGGTGTGCTGCCATCCATGGGATCACAATGAGTTGGACATGATTGAGCGACTGAACTGAACTGATAGTCAAGTTTCTCACCAGAATTATCATTTGTAATTTTTCTTTTATTATTTTTCAGATTTTATTTATATTTCACAGGATATGTACTAGATAGCCTGCTCTGTTTTCCATTGGTATTTAGTGTTATTCAGGATTGTGGAAGTTTAATGTCAGCCTGACTTTTATCCAATTGTAGGCAAACCACCCTTCTTCTTTTATATTTTTAATATTCATATAATATCCTACAATTCCAGATTTCCACAGTTTCCAGAATAGGTCTTATTTATTATTTTAGCCTGATTATTAAATCTTTAAATCTGGATTTCTTTTGACCTGTAGGCAAATTTTTCTGCATTCTACTATTCCTTTAGTTATGTCAGAAGGGACTTTCTTCCATGTCTATAAATTTCCCTGTTACTTTCACATCTGTTCTTTACGTTTGACTTGTCTTCTCAAATCTGCTATCTTTATTACCGGTTTGATCTGGTCACATTCCTTTTTATCATCTCTAATGGGAATTCCGGTTCTGCTTTTGCTCTGGGGTTTCATGCATTCCCTCATTATTTTACTCAGAATTCTCTGTATCTCTGCCTTTATCTGATACTCTTTAGTTTTCTCTCTCTTATTCCTTCTTACATGTTTTTAAAGACATCAAGCATAGTTTACTAAATGTTTCCTTTTCTTTTCTGCTTGTTCATTCTTACACAGATGGAGACTCATCCAGATCTGGCCTTTCCTAAAAGATGTTTTCTTACTTTCATTAGCCTGGGCTGCTCTTCTTCTAGTTATAGCCACTGCCATGTTTTGGCTCTAGAACCAAAGGCGGATTGATATGCACGGATCTTAGGAGGTTTGTTTGTAAGAATGACTAGTTCAGAAAGAATAGACTTAGTAGTTCTTTCCTTGAGAGGAAAGGCATCTCAGCCAGTGTTTGCCAACATACATCTCTGATGGCTTTAGGGTAGACGACCCTGAATGGCTATGTGGGCAGACTCTGGCTGGCTTAACAAATGATTCTTTGACAAAAACAGTCACATGTGTTTCTGCTCTGAATAATTTTTGTGGCCAGAGTGTCAGGCAAATGAGGGAGGGTTAATCGAAGCCTTTTCCTACCCCTGATTTGGACTTATCCTTGTTGCTTCGTATGTTTCTGAATCATATGTTATGTCTTAGTATTTCTCAACAGTGGTGCCAATGGCGATTTTGGACTAGATGATTCATTGCTGTGGGGGCTGTCCTGTGTGTTGTAGTGTGGTTAGCAGTTTCCCTGGTCTCTATCAGTAGATATAAGTAGCCATACCCTGCCCAAATTATGATCATCAAAAATGTCTCCAGTTGTTGCTAAATACTTGGTGGGAAGCAAAATTGCTTTCCCTCCTCCCCATTGAAAACCAAGAATATACTTCTAAATCCATACTAAATGCTCTGTATTTTAGGAAGTTTTCTCCAAAACTGAATGATGTTCTTTTATTTGAAATTTTTTGAACTTCTGCCAGACTTTTTCTCGGTCTTTATAGGCATTTAGTAGAATGTTGAATGGAATTGTAGAGGAATTATTGCTTTTGCTGCTGCATTTCTTTATTCACTGAGTAATCTGCTGAATATTCATGGAGTACATAACCTATGCCATAGTCTCTGCTGAGTCATGGAACAACAAACTGAATAAGACATTCTCCCTGCCAATTCTTAACTTTAGGGATTTCTTCTAAGATTTATACAAATAATCATATTTATCTGCTTGAAATGTCTTATTCTTTTGGCTTCCTCTGGTTCTCTTCCTACATCTTGAGGAATTAAGGACTTGTCAGTTCGTTTAAAATGTTCACCGTCACTTACAAATCTCTAAAGGAGGGGTAAAACATGAGGTATTCCTTAATCTTACTTGATTCTGGAGCCCTGTTTTCTCCAGAGTATCTCATGAGATTAGTCCAAGTTATAGACTTTGCAAACTACTCATTTACAAATTTCTCTATTATCTCAGAACGGATGACACGGATGCTTTCCAAGTTAATATCCTCAGCCCTGATATTTTACAGAGTCCCAGAATCAAATACTCAACTCCTCCCGGGTATCTCCAGATTATAGTCCCACAAATACCTCACCCTCAGTACTTCTTCCAAGGCATCTATGACATCCAAAATAGTAAACTTTCTCATTTTTCTCTGTAACTTTAACACTGTTCTGTCTTCACCTTCATTCAGTGTGGGTTGCTCATCTGTTACAATTTTGTCTCCCCTGCTAGACTGAAAACCCAGATACAGGGTCCAGGCCTCTTCTTCACTCTTTTTCCAGAATCTGGAACAGAATGGAAGCTCAGGATATTTTTTGTATTATTATTAAATTTAAAATACAAAAACCCTGGAGAAAAAAAAAAAGTAATACCTTTGATACTTCTCAAACAATGTTTTAATGCTTTTTTTTTTTGCTTATTTCTCTACATAAATTGAGGCTCAGGGATAGATCTGAAAGCTCTAGGAAGCTAAGGTGAGATACTGGAGTGGAAAATGGATAGAGAAATAGGGCAATTAGATTTGCTAAAGACAAACCAGACAGACTTAATAATACTAGATAGTGCTAGCAGTGTCTTTGAAAAAAAAAAAAATGTGTCTTTTGTTTTTATTTTTGTGTTTTGCCAGTCCTGAGGATTTCACAGTTTGGCTTGGGTCCAGTGTGATGATTAAACATTTGTTTCTTAGAAAGCAAATTGGTTCTTTTGTTCTGTGTTGCTCACTTCAAGATTAAATCAGGGGATTTGGAAGGATGTACTAAAGTTTCATCTGGTTTGTTGGGAACAATATACTACTAGATAATCATTCCTTTATAACAGCTCAAGAAAGTAATAGTTGTTTTTTTTTTTTTTCTTAATTAAAACTCTGTATACACGTCTGATTAAATTCACACCAGAGGAAACATCATGACTGGGTTTTGGGGAGCCCACCAAATCTTCCTGCCTCAATTCTTTGCTAAGTCCGGAAATGTCATTTCTCTCTCTTTCTTTTTCAGAGGGGTATGTTATGGGTCCATTTATCTTTGCATGCAGGTGCAGTGAGACAGAGATGAGAATGAGAATCTGCCAAGCACTAGGAAACAATATTAAATGAGCACCTTGAGGAAATTGCAAAGTAGTTTCTACTTTATCAGGATTTTCAATTCCAGGTATCTTACTTTGGAACTTTTGTATTACTTTGATATCACTTATAAAATGTTCCATTTCTGAAACTGCTAGATCCACAGAAATTAGTAGCTTTTTTGGGGCAACGTATAAAAGGAAGACCATAGATTACAATTTGCTGACTGTAAAAATAAATAGGTTGATTTTTTTTTTTCTCTCAGCTATCAATATAGCTTTGTTCATCAAGAAAAAGTCAGTGTTAGATCTTTCTTCTTTGAGTCTGTGTGAATAAAAAACAAACTTCAGAGAATCAAACCCCATAGCATAGTTATTATGTTATTTGATCCTTTCTGTGTCTATAGTAGATTCTTCCCTGGTGGCTCAGACGGTAAAGAGTCTGCCTGCAATGAAGGAGACCTGGGTTCAATCCCTGGGTCTGCAAGATCCCCCGGAGAAGGAAATGGCAACCCACTCCAGTATTCTTGCCTGAAAAATCCCATGGACGGAGGAGCTTGGCAGGCTATAGTCCATGGGGTCACAGAGAGTTGGAACATTATTCCAAGTTCAGGTACTACAATCAACAAAATATGTTTTTCTTTGTATTGATTTAGACACTGGGGGTCACTTTGCACTATACAAGACATGATTTGACTAAATTAGGCCTATATTCACAATGTAAAGTAGTGCTTTTTAATAGAGTTATCTAATAAAGCTAAATATACATTGAAACGTAAGTCAATGGTTATGTTTATTTAAAGTAGATGGGATAAGGATGACGATTTATACACAAATGAGGTGCTACTAAAAAAGAGTGATAACTTGGCACACTCACTTCCACATTCACCATCTGTACTCTGATGGGGATGCAAAAGCACAGGACAGCACTTTTCTTATATAAACATGATACGTATGGGTATGTCACACAAATTGTTTAAAACACACATTAGCACATTCAACAGTTCTTTTTCCCAAAAGTGAATTTTAGAGATTTTGGGCAAAGTTTTAGGAAATTAAAGGAAAATGTTTGTGAGTTAATATACATAAAACTCTTCAAAAAGGAATAGGTACAGAGTAAGCTCTCTGCATTTACTATTATTTATTGAATACTTACTGTCAAGTTAAGGATGTATATATTAGTTGTGTGCATGCTTAGATGCTTCGGTCATGTCCAACTCTTTGCAACCCTATGGACAGTACCCCACCAGGCTCCTCTGTCCATGGGATTTCTCAGGCTAGAATGCTGGAGGGGGTTGCCATGCCCTCGTCCAAGTGATCTTCCTGACCCAGGGATCGAACCAAGGTCTCTTACATATCCTGTGTTGGTAGATGGGTTCTTTACCACTAACGCCACTTGGGAAGCCCTATTATGCATAAGAGGCCATCATACTATAAGATGTAAGACTGACAAATACAGTAGACACAGTGGGTTTTTTTTCCCCCAAGAGTAGCTTGCATATCAGTGGTAAAGAAATGTACAAACACCGCGTGGTAAAAACGTGGTGACATCAGGAGTTCAGAGAATGGAGAGATTCTTGTGGCCTGAGGCAAGGTATATAGTGATTCATTACATTGCAAGAAGATTGGAGGAGATAGTAAGCATTTCAGGAAGAGAAAGAAAAAAAGAAATGGAGATAGGACTACATAAAATATTTATAGCCTGGATGCACTGGAGCCTGGACTAAGAGGATGAGATTAGAAAAGAACACCAGAATCACAGATTTGGACTTCATTTAGTTATTGACATTTTCTGAGTAGTAATAAGCCAGGATGATATTTGTGTTTTGGAAAGTTAACATGACAGTTATGTATTCAGTTAACATGTCCAGTTATATATACTTTCCATATTGGAGTAAATGCCTTCATTTATAAAAATGTTATTTCAGCTTCTTAAGATTATGGTCAATTTTTAATTAATACTAACTTTATTTCTATGGCTAAAATAATTAACTAAATAATGGTATATGAAAGAGATAGCCATTTTAAGGTGCTAATAATTTAGTAAATATTTTGCAACCTGGCACTAGAACTTGGGTTTTGGATGAGGGTGACAATAATTCAGTTATGAGCTTTGCAACTCACTCATGTGAATCTGAAAAAGTTATTTAACTCTATGAACCATCCATTTCTCATATATAAAATGCTGAATAGTAAAGCTTTCCTCATTGATTTGTTATGAGGATGAAATAACATATTTTAAAATGTCCAGACATTATCTACCACATGTAATAATTATGCAGTTCATGTTAAGTGCAATTAATGTCTGTAAACTAAGTGTAAAAACGTAGAAAGCAGATCTTATTGTATCTATTACAGGGTTCAGAACACAATACACTTTTATTTTTCTAGCTTCAAGAACCTTACAATCTATTTTTTTCCTACTATCTCACTGATTTCTGTTTTAAAACCTCATTTATTTGTTTTTTCTCTTCCTTTTCTGTTGGTAGTATCCAGAGGTCAAATTTTGGATTTCTTTATCTCACAATTTCCCTTGAAGACCTTATCCAGTCCTATGACTTTAAATATTATCTGTGTACTGATTATTTTTGTGCTAATGTCAAGGATATATTCTCAAATTCTGTGATAATTACCCCCCCCCCCAAAGACTGAGCTTAACTCCACTTCCCTGAGTCTAGAGTGTGGATTGTACACAGTGACTCTCTTCTAGTACCACTAAGTGATGGAATGTCACTTTTGAGATAAGGGTTTCATCTTGGGTTCTCTCTCTCTATTTCTTCCTTTCTTTTCCTCTTTCAGTCATCCATTGCTGTGTGAAGACGTGCCCTAGGAAGCCCTATATAGAGGTCCACATAGTAAGGAACTGAAGCCTCCTACCAACAGCCACAGGAGTAAACTTGGATGCAGAGTCTCCAGCCTCAATGAAGTCTTCAGAGAGACTGCATATAGCCTCAGTGACAACTTGACTACAACCTCATGAAGAACTGTGAGCAAGAATTACTAAATAAGCCTTGTCTGAATTTCTAACATTCAGAAACTGTGTGCTGCTGCTGCTGCTAAGTCGCTTCAGTCATGTCCAGCTCTGTGCGACCCCATAGACGGCAGCCCACCAGGCTCCCCTGTCCCTGGGATTCTCCTGGCAAGAACACTGGAGTGGGTTGCCATTTCCTTCTCCAATGCATGAAAGTGAAAAGTGAAAGTGAAGTCATTCAGTCATGTCTGACTCTTAGCGACCTCATGGACTGCAGCCTACCAGGCTCCTCCGTCCACGGCATTTTCCAAGCAAAAGTACTGGAGTGGGGTGCCATTGAAACTGTGTGAGATTATTATTATTATTATTTTGCTTTCAGTTCACTTCAGTTCAGTTCAGTTGTTCAGTCATATCCGACTCTTTGCGACCCCATGAACTGCAGCACACCAGGCTTCCCTGTCCATCACCAACTCCCAGAGTTTACTCATGTCCATTGAGTTGGTGATGCAGTCCAACCATCTCATCCTTTGTTGTCCCCTTCTCCTCTGCCCTCAATCTTTCCCATCATCAGGGTCTTTTCAAATGAATCGGCTCTTTGCATCAGGTGGCCAAAGTACTGGAGTTTCAGCTTCAACATCCGTCCTTCCAATGAACACCCAGGACTGATCTTCTTTAGGATATTTTGCTTTAGGATGCTAAATTTGGGGATAATTTGTTACATAGCAATAGATAACTAATGCAACCCCTGAATTTATCTCCAATCAGACCTCTACTTTGAACTCCAGACTTGTATATCCAACTGCCTACTTGCTATCTCTACCTAAATGTCTAACAGACATCTTGAACTCAACATGTTTAAAACTAAACTCCTGCTCTTTGCTCTCATCCCTCCAAGTTCAACATAACTTTCTGGCACCAGTTGCTATGTTTCTCAGGCTCGTTATTAAGTCTTAGCGAAATACTTGACTTCTGTCTTTTATACTCCTTCCGCAATCTACTAGGGAATTCTTTGACTCTACTTAAAAACTATATCCTGAGTTGATCACTTCTGACCAACTCACTACTACCATTCTGGGACTGCTGCTGCTGCTGCTGCTAAGTTGCTGCAGTCATGTCCAACTCTGTGCGACCCCATAGACGGCAGCCCACCAGGCTCCGCCGTCCCTGGGATTCTCCATGCAAGAACACTGGAGTGGGTTGCCATTGCCTTCTCCAACACATGAAAGTGAAAAGTGAAAGGGAAGTCACTCAGTCATGTCCGACTCTTCGCAGCCGCATGGACTGCAGCCTACCAGGCTCCTCCGTCCATAGGATTTTCCAGGCAAGAGTACTGGAGTGGGGTGCCAATGCCTTCTCAGATTCTAGGACTAGTTAACCTCATTTCATTGCAAGAAACTCCCTATTGTCTTTCAGTTTCTATCCTTGTCTCCCTCCCAGTCCCAATAACTCCCTCCCAATAACTCCCAGTGTATATTCTCAACACAGAAGACAGTTATCCTTTAAAAATGTATCCTTATCCTTTAAACACTTGAGTCAAATTTCCAGCTTAGATAGTAGTGGAGTGGCTTGTACTGGACTAACCTTACTGCAGTTAGAAATTATTAACCCTGGATAGAATATTTTTTTAAAAAGCAGTTAAATCCCTCTCAGCGCCTGCCTATTCTGGATTAGCACTGGTGCATAATCCAAAGTAGGCGGACGCTGAGAGGGATTTAACGTTTGAAAGAAGGTTACCATACTGCGTAACAGCCACATTTACAAGGCTCTTCTCCTCAGGGCAATACCCAATTAATGTGTGGTGCAGTTGGATAAAACTAAGCGGGAGCCACTGTTATACTGACTTGTAATTTTATGAGAGGTAGAAACTATCAGAGTGACTGGAAATTAACAGGAGAGAACCCAGAAAAGAAGCGACAGGGTTGATTTCAAAACTCCCAGCAAACCTGTGGACAATTTCCTGAAATTCATATATAGAAAGCATTACATTAAGAAGTCCAGACGAAATCAATAGCATGATGGCTGAAAAAGTTAAACATAGGTTTTAGCTTCTTGATCCTTTTACTGAGTCCTGCCAAGTAAAAGGGCTCTTATAAATACCTCAGACTTTCCACTGAAACTCAGGAAATTCCCCATATTAGATACAAATACTATTTTCCCCCGATTGCCCCAAGTGCTGAGAGCAACATGGAAACAAATATGTCCCGACAAAATATAAAACAAACACTTCAAGAATTCAATGTGATGATCAGCCAGTAATTTAACTATTAGAAAAAGTAATCATCACTTCTCATAGGAATAAAACAGAATTTGGAGCTTCAATTCACAACAGATGTGCAATACAAATTTTATTATATATAGGAAAATATGAGTTATTGGCAAGGATGAAAGCAATCAATATCAATAGACCACTGATAATTAGTCAACACTTAACAGTAAAAGACATTTAAGTATCTATGATAAGGACTTAATTTAAAAGGTGGTCATAATGAGAGTGAACAGCTGGAAACTATTGGCAAAGAAATAAAAGCTATAAAAAATCAAGAAGAATTTCTAGAAATGAAAAATTTAGCATCTGAAATAAAAGGGTTCTGTTGTTGAATTTAGTAGAAGATTGGAGTTAGCAGATTAAACGTTTTGACAAGAAGAATAAAAGCTGTCTCGAGATGTTCATATTCTAATCCCTGGAACCTAGGAGCCTATAAATATCTTACTGCGATATTATGATTTATAATATATATTTATATATTTGAACTTTGTCCCAGTTTCTGACTCAGAGCTCCTAAGAGTCTTGGAATTTCCTAAATGATAAGAGTGATAAGGGTGAAATGGATATCTTTCGTTATTCATAACAAACCCCTTTCTACCACACCTGAGTTTGTATCACTGAGGTGAACTTAGAAAAGCCCCTTGGTAACCTAAGGATGGGGGCTGGTTACCAGGGGAACCAACCTTGATAAGAGAGTTGAAACTTTTGGTCCTAGGGTCTGACCTTAAAACTCAACATTCAGAAAACTAAGATCATGGCGTCTGGTCCCATCACTTCATAGCAAATAGATGGGGAAACAGTGGAAACAGTGTCAGACTTTATTTTGGGGGTCTCCAAAATCACTGCAGATGGTGATTGCGGCCATGAAATTAAAAGATGCTTGCTCCTTGAAAGAAAAGTTATGACCAACCTAGACAGCATATTAAAAAGCAGAGATATACTTTGCTAATAAAGGTCCATCTAGTCAAAGCTATGGCTTTTCCAGTAGTCATGTATAGATGTGAGAGTTGAACTATAAAGAAGGCTAAGCACTGAAGAATTGATACTTTTGAACTGTGGTGTTGGAGAAGACTCTTGAGAGTCCCTTGGACTGCAAGGAGATCCAACCAGTCCATCCTAAAGGAGATCAGTCCTGGGTGTTCATTGGAAGGACTGATGCTAAAGCTGAAACTCCAGTACTTTGGCCACCTGATGCAAAGAACTGACTCATTTGAAAAGACCCTGATGCTGTAAAAGACTGAAGGTGGGAGGAGAAGGAGACGACAGAGGATGAGATGGTTGGATGACATCACCAACTCAATGAAGATGAGTTTGAGTAAACTCTGGGAGTTGGTGATGGACACGGAGGGCTTGTGTGCTGCAGTCCATGGGATCACAGAGTCAGACACAACTGAGTGACTGAACTGAATTGAACTGAGGGTCTGACCTCTTGGGAGGGGATAAGGGCTAGAGACTGAGTTAATCTCCCAACAGTCAATGATTTAAGTCATCATGCATACATGATGGAAGCTCTGGAAAAATCCACAAGGATGAGGTCCAGAGAATCTTCAGGTAAGTAAACTCGTGAAAGTTCTAGGAGAGTGGTATGCCCAGAGAAGACATGGAAGCTCCTTGATCCTTTCCCGCATACCTTGCCTGAGGCATCTCCTCCACCTGGCTGAGTTATATTTTTTATAATATGTTTTTAAAATAAAATTTTGTAATCTAGTAAGTAAAACATATTCCTGAGTTTTTTGAGCCACTCTAGCAAACTAATCAAGCCTGAGGTCCTGGGAACCTTTGGACTGTAGTTAGCTGGTCAGAACCATAGGGAACAAGAAATCTGCACTTGCAGTTGGCATTTGAAATGGCGGGGGGCATTCTTGGAGGACTGAGCCCTTATGGAATCTGATACTATCTCCAGGCAGGTAATGTCGGAATTGAGTTAAATTGTAGGACACCTGGCTAATGTCACAGAATTGCTTGGTGTGTAGAAGCTCCAAGGGGGGCACCCCTCACCCTCCCAACATATTTGGTGACCAGAAGTATTGAGTGTGAGTAATATTAAAGAAGTCGCACAGGAGGAAGTGACTTTCTCCTTTACAGTAACTTTTCATGTCAAAAGGATTTTTGCATGTGGAATTACAACTACAAACTTCAAAACAGACATCCTGAATTATCTACATGGTCCCCATGTAACTGTATGTGCCTTTAAAAGTGGAAGTAGGTCATAGACTTGAGAAAATGGAAGAAGACAGGAAAGATTTGAAATGTGAGAGACACATCACCAAATTTTGATGGATTTGAAGATTGAGAAAGGAGATCACATGCTAAGGCAGGTAGGGAACCTGTAAAGCTGGGAATGACCCTCAGCTGACAGTTTGCAAAAAGACAGGGACCTCAGTTTTAGAAACATAAGGAACTGAACTCTGTTCATAACTTACATGGATTTACCTAGAGGTTCCATAAAAGGATACAGCTTTGCTGACATGTTGATTGCAGCCTGGTGAAACCCATGTCAGATATTAGACCTACAGAATAGACCTGTAGGATAATACATGTATGTGAGTCTAAGCCTCTAAATTTGTGGTAATTTGTTATGGCACCAATTGAAAACTAACACAAAAGGGTCAATAATAAGCTTCAAAATAGATAAATGTATAAAAAAAGAAGGGGACAGATAATTACTTTTTCTAGCATTGGCCAAAAATTCCCCAAATTTGTTCAACAAGATAAACTTACAGGACCAAAAAGCTTGAATAACTCCTTATATGCATATGCTAAAATCATAAATCTTTTAGAAGAAAGTACAGGAGAGTATTTTTGTGACCTGAGAACATAGGTAAGGATTTCTTAAGACAAAAATACACTAAACATGAAAGAAAATAATCATAAATACACTTCATCCAAATGAATGTATTTTGCTTATTAAAATACACAAATAAGAGGGAAAAGTCAAATTATGGACTGAAAGAATATGTTTGCAATACATAAATCCAACAAAGAAATTACATCCAGGATATTTAAAGAATTCCTTCAGGCCTTAAGAAGCTAAATAACCCTTTAAAAAAGAGTAAAGGAATTAAATAGATATCTCACAAAGGAAGATACATGATAGTGAAAAGTATATGAGAAGGTGCTGACATGACAAATTATTAGGGAAATTCAAATTAAATCACAATGATTTACATTATACATCAACCAAAAAAATCTGTAGCCCACCAGGCTCCTCTGTTCATGGAATTCTCCAGGAAAGAATACTGGAGTGGGTTCCCATTTCCTTTTCCAAGGGATCTTCCTGAGCCCGGGATCGAAACCAGGTCTCCTGGCATTGCAGGTGGAGTCTTTATCATCTGAGCCACCAAAATATGGTTGGCACCCACTAATCTGGTCTAAAGTTCTAATTTTACAGTTAAGGAAACTTTTACAAAGAAAGGCAAAATTTCTTTGCCGAGATTATGCAACTGGTAATTTAAACTCTATGAAATTGACATTTTTTGTAGGTTAAAAAATTAATAATGGTGACTTCACATAGTTAAAAAGAATAATAGTATGCTTGGTCTTCACACATCTAAGGACGGGTCTTTCTAGTTGGCCATGCTTTTTGCTGGATATAGAAAACAAAATACTTTCCGAAAGATTCTCCAATGATAGATACTCTGTTAAATTGCAGCATTTTCTTGATAGCCACGACCCTCACATATGGTCACACTCATGGTGCAAGGCACACTCACTGTTCATGTATTCCACAATGCAAGTGGTAGCATCATCACATTCTGTGTTGGAAAAAAAAATATTACATCCATACTTTCTCGAGCTTGTTTCTTTTCCTTGATATTTGACATTAATATTCATTAATTATTGCTATCCCCAATTACTTATACTGAATAACCCTCTAAATCTTTTCAAATGCCTTTCTGTTTGATATTTCTCATTTTTACAGTCCTAGTGACCTGCTTGTCCTGCTTGTCGCTTTCCTGTTTGTAGCTATTTTTCTTGCATAGCTCTCTATCCCTCTCTGCCTTCTCCTTCATGAGACTAATGCCATCTGCTCTTATGCTCTTCTCTCCATGATCAATGTCATCAAAGTGAACCCTATCCAGCCTTAATGTAAATTTATAAATTAATTTGTTTATATAAAGTAATTCTTATCTGAAGTACATAAGCAGAAACAAAAAGCAAGAATGTGATCTCTAGGTGCTCATTTTTTTTCTTAAGTATTTCTGAATATGTAGATAGTTGGATGTGATTTGAATTATATTTTAAAGGCTATTTGATTTTTATATGTGCGTATATGGCTGAACTGATATGTTGTTCCATTACAGTTTTCTAGAAGCAGCATAGGGGAGAAGAAAACTAGGAAAACAGAGTATATACCAGAAGGAAAGTTACAGATAGGATCTAAACATGTATTTAGAAGAAGGCTGATTAACTTCATTATGTGGAAGAAAGATCAGCAAACATGCAGAGATGTTTAGTCATACTAGCAACAGTCTCCCACTGTGGCTAGGATGCCAATAATAGCTTTAGCTGAGAGCCTCTTTCATTCAGAAAACACTACTACTAATTCTGACATGCATTCCAATATGTAACTTTATCATAGGTGTATAAGTCTTATTTTGGGGGAAAAAACTAAAAAAACAATATTGGGTAAAAATGTGATCTATTTTTTTTTATTTCTGTTTTAAGTTAAACTGCTAGAATTTACCAGAAAAAATAGGACCAATTTGATGTTTTATCGATTTAGAAATATCATACTTTCTCAGACTTTACATGCTATGCTTTGATGGCCTGGATGCTGGGTGCTATATTTCAGCACAAAGCCTTAATAACACTCTTGGGGGTAGAAGGTTATTGCTGTTTGTTTGTTTATCATTTTTTCCTGACTAGAAAGTCAATATAGATATGTGCATTTTGTTGCAGGTTACCAACTACAGGCTGAAAATAGTTTTGTAAGACAGAGTTTGTTTATTTTTCTTCTTTCTTCCTTCCATCAAGATCCAGCATAGATAACAAACATTTGAAAAGAAAATAACTGGGGAAAGAAAATAACCATGAAGCTTTTTTTTTTTTTTTTAATATATATAAAAGGTTGAAAAAATCCCCCTTGTGATTTTTTATGGAACTTAATGGTAACTTTTGTTTAAATTCATGGATTTATTAGAAATTACTAACTGGGTGTTCAGATCCAGTGCTTTATTTTTATAAGAATTTTATCTACATTCCATTCACTCATGAAAAACACGTTTTCCTAACTCATCTACTTTAACAGTAGGACTAAAAATGCCTTAGGATAGGAAAGTGAGAACTGAGAAGGGCTCTGCCTAAAAGGAGATTTCGGTTGGCATACTGTTCAGCAAGACATAGATTAAGATGGCCAGACATCCAGATTGTCTTTTCCAATTGTAATTCAATTCACTTTAACAACTAGTTTTCTAATGGTCTAAAAATTATAAGACATTGGATTGGATTGGGCAGGAAATAAACATATGGGATATCCTTCTTCCCCTAAGTAGTTTACTTTGGTTGGGTTTGGGGGAGGCAATAAACCTTGTGCATATGTAGCTGTTGTAGGAAGCAGGAGTAAGTGGGTTTTGTTAAGGAGCTATCAGTATGGTGCTATAATGTAACAAGCCCAAATAAATGTCATTCATTTAGGATTGAGGGCGTTATTAAGCCTTTAAGGAGGGAGCTATTTTTGAAATAAACATTGGAAGAAAAAAGTTTTTAAAAGCAGAGAAATGCATGTCAGAAGGAGGGAAAATCGTGAACCAAATGCAGTTTTAATTTGCCAGCAAGTAGTAGTAGTGTCAGTTGCTCAGTCGTGTCCGACTCTTTGCGACCCCATGGACTATATAGCCCACCAGGTTCCTCTGTCCATGGGATCCTCCAGGCAAGAATACTGGAGTGCGTGGTCATTCCCTTCTCCAGTGCCAGCAAGTAGGGGGATTATAAAGGGTTTTGACAGAGATTGGATTGTGTTTTAGGCAATGACTTTTAAGATGAAGTTCAAACAAACACTTCAGCAGATGACATAGAATTCCATGGGTATTTCTTTATTTGGTGAAATGTAATAAAGTCTTCGGAGAAGGCAATGGCACCCCACTCCAGTACTCTTGCCTGGAAAATCCCATGGGCAGAGGAGCCTGGTAGGCTGCAGTCCATGGGGTCTCTAAGAGTCGGACAAGACTGAGTGACTTCAACTTCACTTTTCACTTTCATGCACTGGAGAAGGAAATGGCAACCCACTCCAGTGTTCTTGCCTGGAGAATCCCAGGGACGGGGGAGCCTGGTGGGCTGCCGTCTACAGGGTCGCACAGAGTCGGACACGACTGAGGCAACTTAGCAGCAGCAGCAACAAGGTCTTAATATAAATCTCTTTATAATCTGGATTCAATCTATTTACCACTCCCCCTTCCCCATACACCAAGATTAAAAGTAGAACCTAGGGAAATTCTAAAATATAAAGGATGAACATAGAATTATAAGTTGAAAAAATGGCTGAGAAGAAACAACAGTATAAAAAAAATATGGAGGAAATAAACTAAGATAGAATGATGTAAGAACATATACTTTTCAGCTTAGAATAATCCTGACACCAAAGCTAGAAAAGGACAATAACAAATAAAATTGCCAGTCAATGTTCTTTATCAACACAGACTAAAAATTCTGAGTTGAGTCATATATAACTGGAAATCAGTTATATATAGAAAGAAAAATGACCAAGCAAAGTTTATTCCAGGAAAGAAAGGATGGTTTAAAGTTTGAAAATTGATCAGTATAATTCATCACATTAATAGTATATAATGGTCTCAATAGATGCAGAGAAATACTTGATAAAATTCAACACCCATTTATGATAAAAACTCTCAGCAAACCAGAAATTTAAGGTCACTTTCTTAATCCAACAAAGAATATCTGCAGTTCAGAAACTTGCTACAGCCATTTGAAAAGTATTTTCATGGAATGACTTGGGGCAGGGGGTAAAGCCTGTCTAAAAAGGAATGAGAATAAGAGCATTCAATGTGACTTATTTACAAGGCTTGGCTACAATGGGGAAAAGGGTGATAGTCCCAGGAAGATATTACAAAGGTGCTTTTTGGATTTTATTATTTTTGGTATTTTGAAAACTAGGGAAAATGAACTATTCATCATTATCTAAATAGAGAAACCAGAGATCAAATTGCCAACATCCACTGGATCATTGAAAAAGCAAGAGAGTACCAGAAAAAACATGTATTTCTGCTTTATTGAGTACGCCAAAGCCTTTGACTGTGTGGATCACAATAAACTGTGTAAAGTTCTGAAAGAGATGGGAATACCAGAACACCTGACCTGCCTCTTGAGAAACCTGTATGCAGGTTAGGAAGTAACAGTTATTACTGGACATGTTACTGGACATATAACAACAGACTGGTTCCAAATAGGGAAAGGAGTACGTCAAGGCTGTATATTGTCACCCTGCTTATTTAACTTCTATGCAGAGTACATCATGAGAAACGCTGGGCTGGAAGAAGCACAAGCTGGAATCAATATTGTCGGGAGAAATACCAATAACCTCAGATATGCAGATGACACTACCCTTATGGCAGAAAGTGAAGAAGAACTAAAGAGCCTCTTGATGAAAGTGAAAAAGTAGAGTGAAAAAGTTGGCTTAAAGCTCAACATTCAGAAAACGAAGATCATGGCATCTGGTCCCATCACTTCATGGGAAATAAATGGGGAAACAGTGGAAACAGTGTCAGACTTTATTTGTGGGGGCTCCAAAGTCACTGCAGATGGTGATTGCAGCCATGAAATTAAAAGATGCTTACTCCTTGGAAGGAAAGTTAAGACTAACCTAGACAGCATATTAAAAAGCAGAGACATTACTTTGTTAACAAAGTTCCATCTAGTCAAAGCTATGGTTTTTCCAGTGTCATGTATGGATGTGAGAGTTGGACTGTAAAGAAAGCTGAACACCGAAGAATTGATGCTTTTGAACTGTGTTGTTGGAGAAGACTCTTGAGAGTCCTTTGGACTGCAGGGACATCCAACCAGTCCATCCTAAAGGAAATCAGTCTTGGGTGTTCATTGGAAGGACTGATGTTAAATGAAACTCCAGTACTTTGACCACCTCATGTGAAGAGCTGACTCACTGGAAAAGACCCTGATGCTGGGAGGGATTGAGGGCAGGAGCAGAAGGGGACAACGGAGGAGGAGATGGTTGGATGGCATCACCAACTCGATGGACATGGGGTTTGGTGGACCCTGGAATTTCCTGATGGACAGGGATGCCTGGTGTGCTGCAGTTCAAGGGGTCACAAAGAGTCAGACACAACTGAGTGACTGAACTGAACTGAAATAGACCCATGAAGTTTTACTCACTGTGTTTTGCATATTGTGTATATCTAGAGAGTGAAAGTGAAAGTCACTTAGTTATGTCTGACTCTTTGCAACCCCATGGATTATACAGTCTATGGAATTCTCCAAGCCAGAATACTAGAGTGGGTAGCTGTTCCCTTCTCCAGGGGATCTTTCCAACCCAGGGATTGAACCCAGGTCTCCTACATTGCAGGCAGATTCTTTACCAGCTGAGCCACCAGAGAAGCCTGGTGTATATCTGGGGATTAACAGAAAAGAGATGCACACTTAAAGGATTTAACTGGAGAGAGCTAAATATTTGGACTCTTGAAAGATATACAGGGACTTGTGGTATTAGAATGTTTTACCACCCCTAGATCTAAAGTTGTAACAGAATTATGTAGTCCAACAAGATTAGTATTCTGAATTCTCTTTCTTCCCACCCTCTGTTATCTTCCAGGCATCTGCCATTGGCTGATCCTAACAGAAAACAAAGGGCAAGGAATCCTGGTTAATGTAGTCCATAGGAGTTACTATTGTAAGTCACATAGAGATGGGCAGGAAGAGATCTGAAGAGGCCAATGAAGACTAGTTAGCACATATATGTTCTAGTCTAACTGTTATGCCCTTCCCTACTTTTCTATCTTGCAAAATCCTCTTTTCTCTTTAAGGCTCAATCCATAAGAAACGTTCTATATGGACTCACAGTGCTTCCCAAGCAAGGACAGGTGATTTCTCTTCTATTTGTATTTATGCATCTGTTGCAAAGACTATTTATTAGTGCAAGTACATGACAGACACAGTCTTAACCTGTATTATTTATCTCATTTACCCAAATAATCTTTTAAGGTAGATAGAAAGCAATGGCAACCCACTCCAGTACTCTTGCCTGGAAAATCGCATGGACGGAGGAGCCTGGTGGGCTGCAGTCCATGGGGTCGCTAAGAGTCGGATACGACTGAGCATCTTCACTTTCACTTTTCACTTTCATGCATTGGAGAAGGACATGGCAACCCATTCCAGTGTTCTTTCCTGGAGAATCTCAGGGATGGGGGAGTCTCGTGGTCTGCCGTCTATGGGGTCGCACAAAGTCAGACACGATTGAAACGACGCAGCAGCAGCAGCAGCAGCAGCAGCAGCATAGCCATTTAACCTCAAGGAATCCTAGGCTTAGCAGGTTAAATAACTTGTCCAAATGTACTTAGCTGGTGACTGGCAGTTTGTTCATACTACCTCCATCACTCCATGCTCCCATAATGCTTTGTGTGTAGATCAGATAAAGCATTTACCACATTCTATTTTCTGAAATTCAAGCAAGAAAATCATACTTGTGGCAAATGATCACAGAATGTCAACAGTCAAGCTGCTCATCCTGGTGCCTTTAATCACTAGTAATTGTTTGAGTTTCTGTAGGACGAGATCCTGGACAGGGTTCATATCTGGTATCTGTCCCAGTGACAAATGAAATGATAGCAGAGCATAGAGTCAGAGTTCTACTTTATTAGGCAGGTATACTTCTGTTGCAAATGATAAAATCCTCCTTAATGTAGTTTTTTTTTTTTAAATTAAGTTTATTTTATTTTTAAACTTTACATAATTGTATTAGTTTTGCCAAATATCAAAATGAATCCGCCACAGGTATACATGTGTTCCCCATCCTGAACCCTCCTCCCTCCTCCCTCCTCATACCATCCCTCTGGTCGTCCCAGTGCACCAGCCCCAAGCATCCAGTATCGTGCATCGAACCTGGCCTGGCATCTCGTTTCATACATGATATTTTACATGTTTTACCCCAATGTTCATCACAGCACTGTTTATAATAGCCAGGACATGGAAGCAACCTAGATGTCCATCAGCAGATGAATGGATAAGAAAGCTGTGGTACATATACACAATGGAGTATTACTCAGCCATTAAAAAGAATACATTTGAATCAATTCTAATGAGGTGGATGAAACTGGAGCCTATTATACAGAGTGAAGTAAGCCAGAAGGAAAAACACCAATACAGTATACTAACACATATATATGGAATTTAGAAAGATGGTAACAATAACCCTGTGTACGAGACACAAAAGAGACACTGATGTATAGAACAGTCCTTAATGTAGTTTAAGCAACAAAAGAAAATATATTCGTCCATGTAGCTAGCAAGGCCAAAATGAACCTGACTTCAGTTCAGTTCAGTTCAGTCGCTCAGTTGTGAACCTGACTTAAATGTACATAAATAAATCTAAGGGCTCAAGGGTTCATACAATTTTTCAGGGTTTTTTCTCCTTGCCAATCTCTCTGTTTTACTTTTTTATCTTTTTCCTGACTATTGCTCAATTTTCTTCTGACAAGTTTTCTCTGCTGCCACTGGTAGCCTTTGCTTTAGATGGCCCCTCCTTAGTACATCTAGCTGTAAGAGAATGTCTTTCCAATATCCATTTATCAATTTAAGAAGGCATTTGTTTGGTCTTGCTTATTTGTTAAATGCTTACCCCAGGGTTAATCACTGTGATAGAGAAACTGGTCCCATTAACTGGTCATCATGTTTGAGATATAAGTCCACTGCTAAGGATGGGAAAGGAACTTACTGTAGGATGCTAGAAAAATAATGAGATTTAATGGGAAATGTGCTGGGTAGTCTACCCAAATAACTATCACAATCTTTTCCCAATCTTCTTGCCAAATCTATTTTCAAATTAAGTGTATTCTTCTTTCAAAACATGTTTTTGCTTTTTCTTTGTGTGCCAGTTCTATCATCAAGTGTTTTAGGACATAATTTGCTCAGTCGTGTCTGACTCTTTGCAACCCCATGAACCACAGCACGCCAGGCCTCCCTGTCCATCACCAACTCCAGGAATCTGCCCAAACCCATTTCCATTGTGTTGGTGATGCCATCCAACCATCTCATCCTCTGTCATCTCCTTCTCCTCCTGCCCTCAATCTTTCCCAGCATCAGGGTTTTTTCAAATGAGTCAGTTCTTTGCATCAGATGGCCAAAGTATTGGAGTTTCAGCTTCAACATCAGTCCTTCCAAGGAACACCCAGGGCTGATCTCCTTCAGAATGGACTGGTTGGATCTCTTTGCAATCCAAGGGACTCTCAAGAGTCTTCTCTAACACCACAGTTCAAAAGCATCAATTCTTTGGTGCTCAGCTTTCTTCACAGTCCAACTCTCACATCCATACATGACCACTGGAAAAACCATAGCCTTGACTAGATGGACCTTTGTTGGCAAAGTAATGTCTCTGCTTTTGAATATGCTATCTAGGTTGGTCATAACTTTCCTTCCAAGGAGTAAGTGTCTTTTAATTTCATGGCTGCAGTCACCATCTGCAGTGATTTTGGAGCCCCTCAAAATAAAGTCATCCACTGTTTCCACTAGCATGAGTCTAATTATTAAAAGTAGGATATTTTCACCCTTGTGAAAAATCTTTCTCACTATAGTTAGTTCAGCACAGTGAATCTGTATTGCAGTTTATCCATATTGTCAGACTCTTAAAAGCACAAGAATAGCTTCATATTGAATGATGTTTTATAATGGTCTCTACTGTTTTTCAGGCTGACATAAGATGTATCTGACAACCCACTGACATGTATCTGACATGTATCCAAATTACTTTTATCCTCTGCCAGCTGTATCAATATTTCTTAAACTTTTGGGGTCAATAAGAATCTGATGAAAGCTGAGGACTCACTCCCTAGAAAAATGTACATATAAACATACCATGATTTTTTTTTATAGAATACTATGGAGTTCACTGGGGAAGGCAATGGCACTCCACTCCAGTATTCTTGCCTGGAAAATCCCATGGACGGAGAAGCCTGGTAGGCTGCAGTCCATGGGGTTGCTAAGAGTCGGGCACGACTGAGCGACTTCACTTTCACTTTTTACTTTCATGCATTGGAGAAGGAAATGGCAACCCACTTCAGTATTCTTGCCTGGAGAATCCCAGAGACGGAGGAGCCTAGTGGGCTGCCGTCTACAGGGTTGCACAGAGTTGGACACAACTGAAGTGACTTAGCAGCAGCAGCAGCATGGAGCTCACATATCTCTAAGATAGAGAATAGCTTTTGATGTGAGGAAAACAAAGCAGACATATGCACATAGAGTTGGTACCTTGATGAGGAGTACACAGTGTTTTGTAAGCTTTGTTTTCAAGCCTTCAGAATGTTTAGACGTAAAGCATCGTCAGATTTACACTTTAATTATATTGCTTTGTCTAAAGATAAGAAATGAATTTAAGGTTATTGGAAAGATAGGTGCAAGAGAGATAAGTAAAGAAACTAGTATACATATAAAGGAGGTCAATCAGGCAGGACTTCCTAATTTATTATAAGTAGGGGTTGGGAGAAGGAGAATTCAAGGATGAACCTCAAGCTTCCAAATGGATTATGGTGACATTAACAGACTACCAAAATCACTGCAGATGGTGATTGCAGCCATGAAATTAAAAGACGCTTACTCCTTGGAAGAAAAGTTATGACCAACCTAGATAGCATATTCAAAAGCAGAGACATTACTTTGCCAACAAAGGTCCGTCTAGTCAAGGCTATGATTTTTCCAGTAGTCATGTATGGATATGAGAGTTGGACTGTGAAGAAAGCTGAGTGCTGAAGAATTGATGCTTTTGAACTGTGGTGTTGGAGAAGACTCTTGAGAGTCCCTTGGACTGCAAGGAGATCCAACCAGTCCATTCTAAAGAAGATCAGTCCTGGGTGTTCTTTGGAAGGACTGATGCTAAAGCTGAAACTCCAGTACTTTGGCCACCTCATTCGAAGAGTTGACTCATTGGAAAAGACTCTGATGCTGGGAGGGATTGGGGCAGGAGGAGAAGGGGACAACAGAGGATGAGATGGCTGGATGGCATCACTGACTTGATGGACGTGAGTTTGAGTGAACTCTTGGAATTGGTGACAGACAGGGAGGCCTGGCGTGCTGCAGTTCATGGGGTTGCAAAGAGTCGGACATGACTGAGCGACTGAACTGAACTGAGACTAGAAATAGTAGAGGAGGAGCAATTTGGTGATTTATGGTGACCTTTGTCAAATCGCTGAAATTTAAGTTACATGAGTTAAGGTTAGATAGTTGGACATATATAGGATCTATGTTTATGATGACAATCTGGAATTCTTCTGCAGGACAGTGTTTCTAAACCTTAACACACAGAAGAGTCACTTAGAAACTCTATGGAAACAGATTGCTGGGTCCTACTCTCAGAGTTTTTGATTCAGTAGGTCTGGGGTAAGGCTGGAAAATATTTTATCTTCTAATAGCCTCCCAGGTGATACTGGTGCTGTTCTGGATATCTGGAAGACCACACTGGAAAATACTGATGTAGAAGACCTTTGTTGTTTTCAGTTTCTATCCAACTTTTTATTTTCTTGTTACAGCATCCCTTTCAGTGCCGCCAACATCCTTTGGGAAATTGCTTCTCTCTTACTCCAGCCATTCTATTCTTGTTTTTCTGCCTATGTTCATTCATGTATGATTACACACAGAGAGATACATCTATATAGAAAACCATTTTCTTAGAAACAATAAAATGGTGGCTGTCAGGGGCTGGGGACAGGGTGGGATAGGCGATATTGGTCAAAGGGTGTGTGTGTGTGTTAGTCACTCATTCGTGTACCACTCTTTGCGATCCCATGGACTGTAGCCCACCAGGCTCCTCTGTCCATGGGATTCTCTGGGCAAGAATACCAGAGTGGGCTGCCATTTCCTTCTCCAGGGGATCTGCCCGTCTCAGGGGTTGAATCTGGGTTTCCTGCTTTGCAGGAAGATTCTTTCCTCTCTGAGCCACCAGGGAAGCCCTGGTCAAAGGGTAAAACATTCTATTATGTAAGTTCTGAGGATCTAATGTACAGCTTGGTGACTTTAGTTTAACATAAGGTATTGTTTATGTCAAAGTTGCTAAGAGTAGATCTTATATCTTCTCACCACCAAGAAAAAGAAGTTGACTGTGCAAGATGATAGATGTGTTAATTATCTTCTTTATCTTGGTAATCATTCCACAATGTATATAATTCAAATCATCTCATTGTACACTTTAAATATATATGTTTATATTTGTCAATTACACCTCAATAAAGTTGGGGGAAAAAAGAAGAGAATGAAACCACCACACAGGAAAAGCTAGAAACAGAGAAGGAGAACAAAAGAGAAGAGAAAACAAAGTACAGAAAAGAATTTCCCATTCATCCCTCAAGCTGGGTCCAGCGCTTGCCTTCCCAATTACTTGAGCAATAAATTCTCTCTTTAAGTCAGCTAGAATGTGTTCCTGTAACTTTCTATGAGAAAGTCCCAATATATTTTCCTTTTATTTTTTTAAAAGACTTTTTGAGATTCCGATTCCCATTTGTGGTATCTGGTTAGTAAAGCAAGTTGTAAATGTTCTTTGTTTAAAAAATTCAATAATGTTTGCTGCTGCTACTGCTAAGTCGCTTCAGTCGTGTCCAACTCTGTGTGACCCCATAGATGGCAGCCCACCAGGCTCTGCCATCCCTGGGATTCTCCAGGCAAGAACACTGGAGTGGGTTGCCATTTCCTTCTCCAATGCATGCAAGTGAAAAGTGAAAGTGAAGTCGCTCAGTTGCGTCCGACTCGTAGCGACCCCATGGACTGCAGCCTACCAGGCTCCTCCATCCATGGGATTTTCTAGGCAAGAATACTGGAGTGGCTTGTCATTGCCTTCTCATGTTTATATTTTCCCAAATCAAATAAAATCAATATAATTCAAAGTCTATTTGCAAAGTTCAGTTTTTGTTCTTGTTGCTTCAACTTTAGCACAGACCACAGCTGGGTTATAAGGCATTTTACTGATTTGGTTACCTTAAAATAAACACCAATCTAAGTAGAATTAGCCATAGAATATGCACTGGCATGGGCTGTGTTGAATGGTTTCTACTCTGATGGTGGTGGTGTTATCATTACTGATTTAGAGGGACACAGTCAGGTTTCTGTCTTGTAATATTTTGCAAGCAGTTCTGCTTTCACAAGTTCAGTTGCTCTTACTATTTTTCTTTTATTATAATAAAATTAATAGGAAGGAGACCACCTGAGGCACATTAATTAATAGTTAAGAGAAAAATTTTGACCTATTTTCCTTCTTCATTCCTCCAACTGGATAGATAATATGTTTTCACTAATAAAACTGAGCCTGCTGCAATGCTGTATGTAATGTGAATTACCTTTCTGTGGGGAGCCAGGAGAACTTAGTGTAACATGCAAAATCTCTGGAGAATACCAGATCTTGTTTTTGTTTCTCCTTGAATTCTCTCTCTGGTGTGCCTTGTGGTCTTTAGAGGGATTCTAAAGCATCTGGATATTGTGGAAAAGGAAAAAAAACCAGATTAGCAATGACTTGATGAAGTTTGTTTCACTTCTTATATTGCTAACTGTGCAAAATTGTTAATGTGTCTCTTTACTATTTCTGGTCTCTTCAATATCTTTGTGACAGTTGAAGAAGAAAGACAAATGCCCATGATTCATCTTGTTCAGATAGAATATTTCTAATATTAAAAGAAAAGTAGAATATTACCTTTTGATGAGGCCTACTGGTCCAGAGACAAACAGGACCTTAATAATCTATCATTATTGAATGAAGATAATAAATGACATTTCTCTTATTCTCAAGACATCATTTTAACAGAAACTTTGGAGGAAGGGGTTACTTTATATCCACAGGGGAGAAATTATTATTTTTTTTAATTGAGAGTTAGGTATAAACCCTGAAACTGTTATTCTCTAGTTATTTTATTAACTTACAGATGCATGAAGCTCTTCCAAGCCTATTTAATTTGTGCCTGTGACTTCTCTTTAAGAGCAAGGACAGATAGTGCACATTTCTTGGATATAGCACAAACAGGATCTTATTTCATTTGTTAGTTGAGTAGAAGCTGAACAGAGCTTTTTTTGGAGAATATAAAACAGAGTTTCCCACTGAGCTAACCTCATTTTCTAGGATTGTACCATTGCCCTCACCATATGTCCGGCTGCATTATTATAAAGACATCCAACTGCTGAGGTTATTTCTGTTTCTAGTAAATAGATGCTAGTTATATTTCTAAAAATGTCCTTATGCAAGTTAAATTTTCTTATGAAAGAATGATCAGAACTAATGTACACTGATTTTGATCATGTAAATTCAATTAGAGGAAATGACATATAAAAAAGAGAAGGATGGGGCAGTGGTTAGGGGTACTAGAGAGATAGATTGGAGTACAATATGAATGTTAGGCTAGGGAATTTGGAATTAATTCCAGTACCGTGGAACTCCTTATAGTAGTTGGCGTGGGTCTCTGGATATCATTGCAGATTCAAACTAAAGCCATATGTGAAGGTTTTTTTTTTTTTTTGTGAGAACTTCTACTGCCAGCACCATTATCAAGCTTTGTGTCTGATGTGAGAGATGTGAGGGTGGAGAGGGGGCTGTCTCCTCTTTAGCCAAAGATTATTTCATTTCAGATCCTTTGTTTCCATTCAGATAGCCCCTCCATCCATCCTCCTGCCAGCCTCTGTCTGATATATGCAGTTATTGTAAGCCAACTTTCTCTTGCAGCAGGCTCCTACAATTTTCTCATAAACATAGTGCATGGAAGCAGCATAACCTGTTTTTGAAGCATTGTACACATGCGAAGTATACATCAAGAAAAAGACTAGTAATCAAGAGTTGCAGTTCTAGAGTCACAATGCATTGGGTCAGTTCTATGTTCTGATCATTTACTTGCCATGTGACTCAGAAAATGACTTAACCTCCTTCAGTCTTTGTAAAATGAGGATAGTGTATGGATCTCATATGATTATTTCAAAGTGTTAATGCATTAGCACCTGTGAAGCACTGATAACCCTGCACAATACAAAGTAATGTCTCAATAGATGTCTGAAATATTTTTATAGGTTTTGACCTGATTAGAGTCCTAATCAGTTAACATGCTGCTGCTGCTAAGTTGTTTCAGTTGTGTCCGACTCTGTGCAACCCCATGGCCAGCAGCCCACCAGGCTCCCCTGTCCCTGGGATTCTCCAGGCAAAAATACTGGAGTTGGTTGCCATTTCCTTCTCCAATGCATGCAAGTGAAACGTGAAAGTGAAGTCGCTCAGTCATGTCCAACTCCTAGTGACCCCATGGACTGCAGCCTACAAGGCTCCTCTGTCCATGGGATTTTCCAGGCAAGAGTAATGGAGTTAATACGAGTGAATGGAAAAAGCAAGGGGTTTTTAGTCAAGTGAATGTGACTTAAAATCTTGGCTCTGCTGCTACCAGCTGTGTGAACTTGGGCCTCTTTGAGCCCACCTTCATATCAAAGAATTGCTCAGCAGGCAGACTCAGCCTCCAAGTAATAGAATGTCCTACTTGAAATGGCTTAACGAATAAGGAAAGAAGTTCTACCTTGTGTAACCTGCAGTCCAAGGGGATGGAGGTGCAGTGTGTCACTTAACTATTTTCTTACTACTCTTTGGCTTCAGCCTTTCTCTCCCTGTCAATTTTGTTCTCAGTCTGGCTCCTCTCATGGTCCCAAGTTGGTGGCTGGGGCAACTTGGGCAAGATGCTCCCTTTTCCTACCTAAAATGAGAAAGAGAGATTCTTAGCTAATCATGAAATACAAGTTCTTCCTTTTACCCTTCTGAATCATTTTAGGGCACATAGCCACCGTTAGACCAATCACAAGAGTCAGAAAATTAGCATAGAATAATTAGAATCTTCCTTTAGAACAGATGAAGATAGAAATCTGAAAAAAAATCGGAGTTCTATTTGGAAAAATGAAAGGGAAATGGATATTGCATGGGCAACTAGGTATGTTCATCACAATTTGTTTTTAATATTAAATAAGACAATATAATGTCATTTAATATTAAATCAGATAGCATAGTGTTATATTAAATAAGATGCTATTTAATATTGAATAAGATAAGTAACATGTATATCATAGCACCCAACTGCAGTACCAAAATGCTAGTTCTTTTCTTTCTGTTGTAATTTTCTTATTCAATAACACTTCTTAAACTGAGGCTTTATCTGGCATTGATAAAGTTGGCATTTTCAACTGATTAGTTGAAAATAAGGAAGGTGGGGGAGCTGAAGGGAGAGACTTAAGAGGAGTTAGAACAAGTTACAAGATTATTATAGTACTTCAGGTAAGATGTAATAAATCCCAAACCATGGAGGAGACAAACTGGAAGATAGTGATAAATGTGAAAATATTATGAAGCTACAGTTCATAGGATTGGTGAATGACTGGTGATAGGAGATGGATGGTAGGAAAGGAGGTAGTTTTAAGATTTTGAATCTGGTTGCCAGGAAGAATGCCAGTATCTTTAATACAGAGAGAAGAGCTGGTTTAGGGGAAGCAGGATGACTTTGGTTCATGTTGTCTTAGGTCTTCAGAGGTCTGGCAGATATCCAAGCAGATAATTAATGAGATTATTAGTTTAGTGTGGAGGCTAGACCCTTTGGTTCATTCAGATAGGGGTGTTAGACAATGAAATTTCAGGAAGGATTGTGCACATCTAAATGAAATGATTAAGCAAAGGAGTTAAGGAATGGCTACATCTATAAATAGAAAGAGAATGATCAAAGAGAATGTCAAAAAACAGATATGACCCAATAATAGATGCTGCTGCTGCTGCTAAGGCGCTTCAGTTGTGTCCGACTCTGTGCGACCCCACAGACGGCAGCCCACCAGGCTCCGCCCTCCCTGTGATTCTCCAGGCAAGAACACTGGAGTGGGTTGCCATTTCCTTCTCCAATGCATGAAAGTGAAAAGTGAAAGTGAAGTCGCTCAGTCGTGTTCAACTCTATGCGACCCCATAGACAGCAGCCTACCAGGCTCCTCTATCCATGGGATAACTTATTTCAAATAAAGGGGTATTCAACAATGTTTAATGCACAGATGTTTCAGGAGTTTAAAAACAGAGAAAAGACACAGGACTCAGTGATTAGAAGGTCAATACTACCTTTGAATAAGCAAATTCAATAACATCAGTAATGAAAGTTCAGAAACTTGGGGTCATCAGAAAAAGACTACGGAAATAGCTGCTCTTTCAAAAACTTGGTGGTAAAGTGAGAGTCATGGGGTGGAAAGCACAAGATGCTACTGGATTGAGGGGTTATTTTTGTTTAAATTCAGAGAGAACTGAACAGATTTGTGGGAGAAGAAACAGAATCTGGATAACAGAAAAGACTGAAGATGCAAGGAAAAGGGGCAAGATAGAAGAAAAAGAGGCAATGATAGAACGCCTCTCAAGTTTTAAGAACTTACCACGTGGCAGGCACTGTTAGGATTCCATTTTTCAAAGGCAGAACCTGGGTTTGTGTGATGTTAAATAACTTATGCAGGTTCTTACAATTAAAGGGGTAGAGCCATGCTAGGTGACTACGTGGGATTGCAAACTCCGTGCTCCCTGCTGCAATGTGATTTCAGCCCCTGGAGGAGGGTGGTTAGGGGTCATCCGAAGTACCAGTGAAGAGAGGCATTCACTTTGGCAAAGAGGAGAGGTAGTTCTTTTTCACATCTATTTTTAAAAATTTTTATTGGAGTATAGTTGACTTAAAATTTTGTGTTATTTTCTTCTATATAACAAAGTGAATCAGTTCTACATATATATGTGTGTACATATATATATATATATATATATATATATGCTCTTCAAAATTCTTTTCCTGTATAGCTCATTACAAAAAGTTAAGAAGAGTTCCTGTACTATACAGCAGGTCCTTATTAGTTATTTTATATATAGTAGTGTAGGACAAAGAGAAAAAGAGAAAATGAAGGTGGGGAAGAATTTGAGATGGAGGAGGAGATTGAAAAGTGCAAGCAAAAGTTCCTTAACTTGCTCGTCAGAGCCCTGCCTTCAGAACACAGAGCCAGGAAGATTTCTTAGCTTTAAGAAAATAGGAACATTTCTAATAATCAATGCATAACTTGCCCTTTCACCACCTCTTCGGCCAAATTTAACAGTTGTTACTTATAAAGTTTCTCCTTTAGTACAGAATGAGTTAACATCATCAAAAAGAATTGTAAGAAAGGTATATAAATGGTAAATATAAAAGTTAAACACCTTAAAAATACTCATAGAGTGAGTGACTGAGCCCATGAATACTTAGAATTGGTAAACAGTTGTATATCATTTTACCAGTAGTATGAAGGGATATTATAATAATTGCTATTTTTTTTCATACTTTATTTTACCTAATAACCCTAGTTAGCTGGGCATTTTGGACTATTGCCTCAGGAAAGAGAAACACAGAAGAAAGCAGAGAAAATAGGGCATTAATTCTTAATTTTTGAAGTTTTGAGGCTAGGCCTCTGAAACTGAACAAAAAATTTGGATAATGCAAAATGATGAAAGTGACATAAAGAGCAATAAAATTCTGCCACAATTTGTCTGCCATTGGTGTTGACAGACATCTGTGACATAAAGTGAGATGTGGAGGAAAGGTGGAAGGGAAACCAGGAGTGAGGAGATGCTGTGATCCCTGACAGGATCCGGGGGGAACCACAGCTGCCTGATGGAGATCTGAAGATTGAAGAGCAGAGTACACTTTTAATGGGTTCAACTCAGAGAGGAACTTCTGGCTTAGTGTATCTATAGAGTGTATGTAGACAGATGGATCCACAATTGCTTTTTTATTGTTTCTTGCATTTAACTGGAGTGTAAGACAAATTGAGTGACCACTATATGTGGGAAAGCCCCACAGCAAAGGAAAACAAGTTCCCCCTGTCTGGGGGAACTTAGCTGGCTTTCTCCAGGCTCAGAATGAAGCAGGAAAGACAGAATGACTCCAAAAAGGACTTGTAGAAGTTCACTGAGAGAGAGAGCCAGTTCTGAAGCATGCCAAGAACAAGAGATGACTCAGGATTCTGACATGAACAGATGATGATGCAGAACAAAGCACCTACCTCCTACCCTGGATGGCTCAGTACTGAAAAAATGATTCCTATACCCCTCCCCACCAAATTCACCTTGTGGGTGTTGGTGAATAACCACAGTGACATATCACTGTGAGAATACCCATATAGTAACAAGAGAGTCATTCTTTTCATAAGAATATGATTCGATGTTTACATTTCATAATTTCAAAGGGCTAGAAATAGAAAGTGAAAAAAAGTCAAAGTGTTAGTTGTTCAGTCGTGTCCAACTCTTTGCAACCCCATGTACTGTAGCCCACCAGGCTCCTCTGTCCATGGAATTCTCCAGGCAAGAATACTGGAGTGGGTAGCCATTCTCTTCTCCATGGGATCTTCCTGACCCAGGGATCAAACCCAGGTCTCTTGCATTGCGGGCAGATTCTTCACCGCCTGAGCCAAAATATGTAGCATTTTACTTCAAATGTCTAGTGCTACCTTGAAAGTCAACAATATTATAACCCTTAGTAGCAAAGATGTTTCTAATGTATTAGTATTGCTTGACACACAAAGCTGTTCAGGAAATAGAAAATCCCTGGGTAGGTACATGGATGGATGAGCACATTTTTAAGTGCAAAATGAAAACAGGTTTAAAGTTCTCTAAAGTGATCTCCTCAAAGTCAGGTGTAATCAAGATAAATGGAGAGAATATTTATTTCCTGCCATTTTGAATTATTTTTTCATTGTTTAAGCGGGTAATTATTTCTTAAGAGAATGTAAATTCTTGAGGGCAGAGTTCGGACAAACCAAAGAAGATCTTTATTCAAGCAGATCCTGAAGGCCAGAGTGATAAATATCCAACCCTGCCCAGTCAGTATTGAAAGAAAGAAAGATACGGTTTAAAAGGATGAGAGTGAAATTTTGGAGCCAGAAAAGCAGTACAGGAAGTAGGTGCAAAGGCTTAGGGAACTCAGTGGTGCAAAGCTGCTGGAGAATCTCTTGTGGGGAATGCCAGCTGCAGCATAGAGACATGGTACTATTGACAGTGACTACACCGCACATCTTGTTAGCACACCCATAATTCAAATGCAGAGGAGCTCAGGGTTACAGTTTTGAAAGGTTTACTTTAAAAGGAAATTTTTACTGGAATAAAGCAACTCGATTTTGCATATAATTTGATCTAGTGTGGTAGAAAGATCCCAGAATTTGGAGGTGGAAGGGCACTGTTTGAAGTCTGACCCAGGGAAAACCACCTCTTGACCTATTTCCTTACATGTAAAATGAAGTTCATTATACTTTTTCTACCTTGCAGCATTATGTAGATGACCAAATACAAGAATACATGAGAAAGTATTTTTGAGAGCTATCAAGTGTTATAAAATATTAGTTATTATAATTATTTTTGAAGTTGTAATTTTAAAACTATTAAACTCTCCTAGTTGCCTTAAAAATACAAAGAAAATTACACAAAGTACAGAAAACTTTTCAGAAATCAATGATCTAATCATATGATTACATAATGCTTTTCTGCCTTTCCTTCTCTTTTTTTAGTTATTCCATTAATCAGAATCCTTTTATGAGTAGAGAGGCTGTGGAGAGAATCCCCAGACCCCTGGAGCTTGACCCACAGGCCATCAGAGTCAGGCCCCATTCATATTTTCAGATCCAGCTCCTCCCCTGTCCTGTTAAACAAGTAGCAACTTAGGTCCCAGAATGAAGTAGGCTAGTCATGCCTCCTTGCCTTTAGCACTTACTCTTTCTTCTTTTGGAATACACTTTTTTGGAATCATATTCATTTTGCAAGACCTACTCAGGCATCTCTGAAACTGGAAAATCATAGGTTAAATCAACTACACCTGTAACCTGCCTTCACCTCCCAAGGTCCTTTTAGCTGTTGCTCCAAAAAAACTTTGCTTATCCTCCAAACTGCAGGTAACCTAAACAGAGGGTAGTCAGGAACTTGGAGTCAGCTGTGTCTAGTTAGCCAGCTGTGTCTTGTTAGAACAGAACCACTTTAGGCTGGATAGGCCCCTCCCATCTTCCAACTGCGCATGTGTTAGCGCTGCTCAGTGACCTTTTGAGGTCAAAAGGCTGAAAGATCCGCCCTCTGAGTGCAGTTGTTATGGACCAAGAATGCCGGAATGGGTTGCCATTTCCTTCTCCAAGGGATCTTCACTACCCAGGGATTGAATCTGCATCTCCTGCATTACAAACAGTTTCTCTACTGCTAAGCCACCTGGGAAGCCCCGCTGAGTATGGTAAGTGACTCCATTTTTAAACAAGCATCTGGGAAGAAGCCCTTAGCTTTGTAATGCCTGCACAGAATGATAGTACCTTGGCTTTTTCTTATTTCCAATCACCTTTCTCTAAGCTTCTCATGCTTCTCACACCTCAGACCACCCTGCTTCTTTTTCTCGTGAATATCCCCAGCATGCCCCTCACCTTCCTAGAGGTAGGCCTCAGACTTCAGTGGGTTGATGCAAACCTTGACTTCTTAGCGTTTGGCTTGCTGTGTGCCAGGCAGATGAACCCATTTCAATAATATATCCTCCTCAGCAAAGCTTTTCTGGCAACCTTTATATTTTCCTGCTAACTGTGATGCCCACCTTCCTCTTGCTTATTCTTTGTGTCGGGAAAAGGAGGCCTCCTTTGGAAATCTTTCTCTGCTCTAGTAAGGGTCTGGGTCAGAGCTCCTCTGGAGTAGAGACCGCATTTGGTAAGCTTTTCACCAGAATGTCAGCTCCAAGAGAAGTAAGACTTTGTTTTTATTCTTTGCCTTATCCTTGAAACCTAGAGCAATGCCCTGTATATAGTAGATGCGTACTAAATTCTTGTTGCTCAATAGATGCTCTTTTTAACAGGCTCTGGGGAAAACACTGCTAGTTGAAATTCTTGACTTAAATTAAAATTTGTTATTTTCTATTTTAAGAATTCAGAGTACTTCCATATGGTGGTAAAAATAAATATATTGACTTAAGTGGACTTGTGGACTTTCTTGCACTTTTTTGTCAAGGAAATAATATTCAAATTAATTGGGAATAAAAATGGGTGAATAAATGGATGAATAAAAATTTGTCCTGTGGTTTTACCGTAAGGAATGATTATTACAGGTCCTCACTCCCATCGTGCATTGAAAGCCATAACAAGGGAGAATATGGATAGAACAAGAATTTTCTGTTATGAAGTGAAATAAAACGGTAAAGAGGGAATCATCTTGATAATCCAAGTAAAAAAATCGTTTAGCCTTATTTAGAGGCATATTCCTAGAAAGAAATGTTTTGTGGTTTTGAATCACCATAGGCAATTTTGTTAACTTTTCACTTTCTTTTGTATTTATAAGTTTTAGCTTTGGGTTAATTGTAAAAATCCTCATGATTATTCTTTTAAGAAAAATGATTCTGTGTCTTATTTGGAGTTTAAAAAGTTTTGTTTTTTAGAGCTATGACCACGTGCCATGTTGTTGGCTGTAGAGTTGTTGGGACAGACTTGATCTGACTACAAGGCCTGATAAACCCTTTTATCAAGTGCTGGCAATTCAGTTAAATAGCACCTGTTATCTCTCAAAGAGACACTGCTAAACCGAAATTAACGCTTATGTGACTCTTCCAAGCAACTAATTTCATCAACAAAATTAGATTTCTTGGATGGGTAATTGACACAATCTGGTAACTCAGAGACTTGTCATTAAAAATTAAAAATATAGGGAAACAATATGAACTCAGGTTCTGCCACCAATCCCCTGGCAGTGGAGCATCCAAAGCAAAACTATCTCAAAGAAAGGTCGATAGCAGAATAAAGATCAAAGGGGGGACCTTCACAGAGTTCACCGAGTCTCTCTGGTCTTAGTAGAAGATAACATTCTGATTATTTTTTTCTTATTGTAAAAATTGTTTTACATTTGGGAATGTATAATGTTTGCTTAGAAAATATTGAAAATGTTTTTAGCATTTCTAGAGAGCCAGTAATGAATTTAGCTTTACTTTAATAATAAATGAAAACTTTTTCCAAGTTCCTCAAAACTTCACTACCTGCAAAATTCCAGGAGGTAGTATGACTTTTTTTTTTTTGACCCCTCAATTTTTTCTCATAACAAGAATTATCTTTTCTCATGTGAAATTCTTAAGTATGATGAAAGATTTGTGCCAGAACAGCCAAGGAAAATCTTAAGTTCACAGGGAGAAAAGTTAGTGCTTTTTTATTCTGTGCCTGCCCTCATGTTTTTCTCCCATTTCAAGGTCTCTTCACCACACACCTTAAGTGTACCTAGCAACAACATGACTGCTTCTCAGAGTTGCCGCGTCAATCCCCACCCCCGCCCCAACTGATTTAGCCTTTTGGATGTCCTCTTGCTTTTAATTTTGAAACCACTTATTTGGTATCTAATTTCATACTGCATTTAATTTTTTTTAAGAAACTGATTTTGCTGTTTACTGTGTATTTTCAGATTGCTCTCCAGCAATAGTGACTCAATTTGTGACACTAAACATGTATATTTGTTTGCCTGGCTCTCTACCAACATCAGTTCAGTTCAGCCGCTCAGTCGTGTCCTACTCTTTGGTTTGTCAAAGGGAAACTCAAAGTTATGAACGTCTAGAAAAAGAAACAAAAAGTTGAGCTACAAAAGACTAGTTATCAAATAGCATGATGCTGAGTCTTTAAAAAGAAAATGCCTCATGAAATTAGGAAGATTTCTGAGTTCAGATCAATCTGTTCAAAGTAGAAAGCAGCAACTTTGTGACATGATTTTTATATTCACAAAGGTCAAAACACAGTTTCAGCATCTGCTTAGAAAAGAGGGACAGGCTTCTTTTTGCTGGGGAGTCCAGGTTATCTGAAATATTCAGCAAATGGTCATGACTGAGGAAAGGACCTCTGAACGTGAGACTATCTTGATAAAAACAACCAGAACTGAAGTAAACAGAGACTAAAAAAACCCAGAATACTCAAGAACTGTAGGCTAGTTACAAAAGGTATATGACATTGTGTGATGTGAATAACAAAAGGAAGGGAAAAAGGAACAGAAGGAATATTGGAAACAATAGTGACTGAGAATTCCCTCCAGATACCAAATTACAGATCTAGGAAACTTTGAACACCAAACAGAAAAAATGCCAAAAAGTTACAACTTGTCTTTCTGTATTTTGTTTGTAAGTAAAAAAAGAAAAAAATCACAAAACAAGCCAAAAGAAAAATACACCTTACTTATAGAGGAACAAAGATAAGAATTACAACTAACTTCTCCTCAGAAACCCTGTGTTGATCTCTTTTAAGGCATTATTAGTAATTAATTCAGTTGAAAACAAAAGTTTGTGGTTTTCTAAGTCCCATCACTTCATGGGAAATAGATGGGGAAACAGTGGAAACAGTGTCTGACTTTATTTTTGGGGGCTCCAAAATCACTGCAGATGGTGATTGCAGCCATGAAATTAAAAGACGCTTACTCCTTGGAAGGAAAGTTATAACCAACCTAGATAGCATATTCAAAAGCAGAGACATTACTTTGCCAACAAAGGTCTGTCTAGTCAAGGCTATGGTTTTTCCAGTGGTCATGTATGGATATGAGAGTTGGACTGTGAAGAAAGCTGAGTGCCAAAGAATTGATGCTTTTGAACTGTGGTGTTGGAGAAGACTCTTGAGAGTCTCTTGGACTGCAAGGAGATCCATCCAGTCCATCCTAAAGGAGATCAGTCCTGAGTGTTCATTGGAAGGACTGATGTTGAAGCTGAAACTTCAATACTTTGGCCACCCGATGCAAAGAGCTGACTCATTTGAAAAGACCCTGATGCTTGGAAAGATTGAGGACAAGAGAAGGGGCTGACAGAGGATGAGATGGTTGGATGGCATCACCGACTCAATGGACATGAGTTTGGGTGGACTCCGGGAGTTTGTGATGGACAGGGAGGCCTGGCGTGCTGCAATTTATGGGGTTGCAAAGAATTGGACATGACTGAGCAACTGAACTGAATTTAGAGTTCTTTTTATCTTATAACCTACTAACTAAAGGCATTCATTAAATTCACAGGTCAGAATTTTTAAATTAATTTTTTATTTTGAGATAATTTTATATTCCTGTAGAGTTGTAGGAACTAATACAGAAAGGTCCTGTGTACACTCTACCCAGTGTCACCAATGGTAAAATCCTGCAAAACTATAATATACCAATGTCAATCTTATTTCTCTGATTTTACTCGTGTATGTATTTAGGTTCTGTGCAATTTTATCACATATGTGAGTCCATATATTCACCACCTTCAAGTTACTGAATAATTCTATTACAATAAGAATCTCTAATTGCTCTCCTTTGATGACTGTACCCCTTTCTTCCTTCATCCCCTTCAATCCATTCCTAATTTCTGATAACCTCTTGCTTCTTCATCCACCCCACACACGCCCAGTAATCAATCATGAATCTGTTCTTTAGTTGTATAATTTGTCTTTTCAAAACATCATATAAATGGAATGATATTCTGACCTTTGGGGATTGACTTTTTTCACTCAGCACCATTTCCTGCCAATTGATCCAAGTTGTGTGCCTCAGTAGTTCATTTCTTTTTATTACTGAGCACTGTTCCTTGGTATGGAGGTATGACGCTTTGTCTAACCGTTCATCTATTTAGGGGCATGGGAGGTGGTTCCAGTTTTTAGCTATTCTGAGTAAAGCTGCTATGAACTTTCATGTAAGATTTTTACATGAACGTAAGTTTTCCTTTTTCTAGGATAAATGCTGAAGAATGTATTGCTGGGTAGTCTGATAATTGCCTGTCAGTTATAAGAAACTGCCAACTATTTTCTGGAGTGGCTTTGCTCTTTTGTATTCGCACATGTAACATAGGAGCCGTCTAGTTTCTCAGCATCCTCTCCAGCATTTGATGTTGTCACTATTTCAGCCCTTCTGACACTTGTAAGGGATATTACATTGGGGCTTTAATTTGTATTTGACTAATAATGGCACTGAACATCTTTCCATGTGCTTATTTGCCATCTGTTTATCCTCTTTGGTGAAATGTCTGTTTATATCTTTAGCCCATTTGGTGATTAGATTGCTTTTTATCCTGTGAGTTTTAGAGTTCTAGATACTAGGACAAGATATTAATGTTTTGGTGGATATGTGTTTTGCAAATATTTTCTTCCAGTCTATTGCTTGTCTTTTCATCATTTTAAGAGTGTATTTTTGAAAGGAAACATCTTAAATTTTGATGAAGTCTAATTTAGCAATTTTTTCTTTCATGGATTAAGTTTTGGTGTCAAATCTAAGAACTTCTTGCCTAGTCCTAAATCATGAACATTTTCTGATTTTTTTTCTAAAAATTTTATAGGCTTATACTTAAAAGTGATCCATTTTGAGTTAATTTTTGGGTTGTGAGGATTATGTCAGAGTTCATTTTTTGTTAATCTATATAGATAAAACTTTTTGCTTTCTCTTTTGTGTTGAAGCTATAGTAGTAATAATGAAAACATTTTAAAGAGCCAACACATTTAAAGCATAAATCTTTTCCTGAAAATACTGTAAATTGACATGCTTATCTTTCAGACAAAACCTGCTGAAGTCATCACCTCCCTTATATATTTACTGTCCTGGAATCAGGTTCTGTATATTGTAATTTGCATTATTGTTTTCAAGATTGGTCCCAATCCAATCTCTAGATTGCCCCTGTGACAACTGTAACTAGTGAATTACAACTATAAGTAATTTAGTCTGCATTTATCCCCATCAATACTCCTTATATCCAGGCCCAGTGGAAAATATTTTACTGGGTGAGCTGCCTAGATGGTACAGTGGTAAAGAACTCACCTGCCAATGCAGGAGACTTGGATTTGATCCCTGGGTTGGGAAGATCCCCTAGAGAAGGAAATGGCAATGCACTTCTTGTGGAGAATCCAATGGACAGAAGAGGCAGGTAAGCTACAGTTCAGGGGGTTGCAAAGAGTTGGACACGACTTAGCAACTGAACAACAGCTGCTGCTGCTGCTGCTAAGTCAATTCAGTCATGTCGGACTCTATGTGACCCCATAGACGGCAGCCACCAGGCTCCCCCGTCCCTGGGATTCTCCAGGCAAGAACACTGGAGTGGGTTGCCATTTCCTTCTCCAATGCATGAAAGTGAAAAGTGAAAGTGAAGTCGCTCAGTCGTGTCTGACTCTTAGCGACCCCATGGACTGCAGCCTACCAGGCTCCTCCATCCATGGGATTTTCCAGGCAAAGTACTGGAGTGGGGTGCCATTGCCGTCTCTGGAACAACAGCAATTGTATTGAAATTATAATCTGCCACAAATTTTAATACTTAGGAGATTCTTAGATAACTTTCATTACTACCTTGCTTCCAAACTTCTTGAATTTATTAAATTTGTCTCATATTACTACTACTTGCTGCTCCTTGGATGTGTATTAACAATCTCAATTCTCGTTTTCCTTATGGCTCTGAAAAACTTAGAATTTGCCATTTTTGTTCTTGTCACTCTAACAGCTTCCCTGTTGCCTAACTTCAAAAACTTACTGCACTATTCAAAGGGAATAAAAAAATTCAGCCTTCAGAATTGAATAGATTCACTCCCTAAGTGAAAGGTGAGAGTGAAGGATGCTCATAGTTCTTTTTGTTTGGTTGCTATTCTAGTTGTCTGCAGAAACCTCTTAGACTTTTATTTGAAACTTTGTCTTACCTTGTGTTTCAAAATAATGTTCTAGTTTAATAGATTATGAATAATGATCTTCCGGAAGATTTATGTAAAATATATCTATATTCCTGCCTAAATATATTGCCTTACTTATCCATTTGAAGTGGATACACTACTGGATCTGATTTTTTTAATAACAAAATTAAATACTTAATGTTTTTACATTGGTATTTAAAACTGGAAGTGTAGTAGTTTCCCATGCCTTTGGCAAAGTTGACCATAAATTGGGCCATACAAATTTAAAGGCAAATAAAACCCATTAAATGCCTCTCCATTCTTGACATACTTTGCCTGCAGTGTAATGCTATTCTCCCCTGAGCTCCATCACCTCTTCCTGAATGTATTAAAATATGACATTAGTGTTTTTCTCTCCTTGTTCCTTCATCAACTTTAATATCCAGCTTATCTTTTACTACTCTCGCATATAAGGACTTTGCTCCAGATGAGCTCACTGTCTCCACAAAGCTTTCTCTCACCTTCCTTTCATTCTTTTTCTGATTAGTCTACCCAACTGGAATGTATTCCTTTCTTCACTACAGTGCTTTCAGTCTTTAAGAGTAAAATATATCTTCTCAGAAAACTTTTCTGATCATCTTCCAAAGTCCATTCAATTATCCTTCTGTCCAGCCATGTGTTCACGCATTAATCCAGTTCTTTATCCAGTAACCCAGCAAGTATCCACAGAGTCCATAGTTTTATGTGCTAGATGTTGTGATAAGCTTTTGAGTTAAAAAGACATGTCAGATATGGTGTGAATATAGACATAATTTATCAAGGAAGTTGAGAGACACTCCACTTGGGTGGCTGCTTGAAGGATTAGGAATGTTTAATGACTGGAAAAGTGTAAGGAGAACATTGAGACAAAGGCAATATGTGCAAAGTTGTGAATGTTGGTGAGAGAGAGTGAATCTGTGAGATTTGGTGCTACAAGAGCATGAAGTATAATGTGGAAAGAGGTAGGATATAAGGCTGAAGAAAGCTGAGCGCTGAAGCACTGATGCTTTTGAACTGTGGTGTTGGAGAAGACTCTTGAGAGTCCCTTGGACTGCAAGGAGATCCAACCAGTCCATCCTAAAGGAGATTGGTCCTGGGTGTTCATTGGAAGGACTGGTGCTGAAGCTGGAACTCCTATATTTTGGCCACCTCATGCAAAGAGTCGACTCATTGGAAAAGACTCTGATGCTGGGAGGGATTGGGGGCAGGAGGAGAAGGGGACGACAGAGGATGAGATGGCTGGATGGCATCACTGACTCGATGGACATGAGTTTGGGTAAACTCTGGGAGTTGGTGATGGACAGGGAGGCCTGGCGTGCTGCAATTCATGGGGTCGCAAAGAGTCGGACACGACTGAGCGACTGAACTGAACTGAAGGCTGAAGGAGTCATGAACAGTGTATACCAATCCAAAGAATGTGAGACTTTGTGAAAAGGTGGTTTTATTAAAAAAAAAAAGTTTGATCATATTTAAGGTATATGACATCATTTGCACACATGTACATAGTGAAGTGCTAACTGCAGTCCAGCTAACTGACGTATCTTATCCTAGCAAAGAACTTATTATAGTCAAGCTAATTAGCATATCTTATCCTCATGCAGAGTTACACATTTTTTTTGTGTGATGAGAACACCTGCAGTTTACTTTCTTAGAAAATTTCCAGTATTCAATACAGTATTATTAACTGTAGTCACATTTCTGTATATTAGATCTCTGGACTTATTCATTCTACATAACCGCAACTTGGTACATTTTGGCCAACATCTCCTTGTTTTCCCTACCTCCCTGTCCCTGCTAACTACCATTCTACTCTCTTCTTCAATACATATGACTTTTTAGGTTCCATGTATAAGTGAGATCATGTAGTTTTTTTTCTTTGTCTGACTTACTTAGCATGATGTCTTCCAGGTTCATCCATATTGTTTTAAAAGGAAGGAGTTTCTTTTTTAAGGCTGAATGATGTTCCATTGTATAGTATATATATCATGATTACTTTATACATTCATCTGTTGATGGATACCTAGGTTTTTCTGTATCTTGGCTATTGTGGATAATACCACAATGAATATGGGAGTGCAGATATTTCTTAAAGGTACTGAAGAAATATACTCAAGAGAGAGATTGGTATATACCCAAAATAGAGATTGCTGGATCATATGGTAGTTCTATTTGCAGTTTTTTGAGCAACTGTCATACTATTTTCCATAATGGCTGTACCAATTTACATTCGCACTAACAGTGTACAAGTGTTCCTTTTTCTCCACATCTTCGGTCACACTTTTTTTTAATAATAGGCTTTAAAAAAATAATGTTTTTTTATTAATAACATTGTTTTTTTATATAATAGACACCCAAACAGGTGTAAAGTGATACCTTACTGTGGTTTTGATTTGTATTTTCCTGATGGTTAGTGATGCTGAGTAGCTTTTCACTTATCTGTTGGTCAGCTGTATATCTTCTCTGGAAAAATATTGGGTTTTTTTGATCTTGAGTTGTATGAGTTCCTTATATAATTTGAATATATATAATAATATAAGAAGCCCTTTGTCCAACGTATGGCTTGCAAATATTTCCTCCCATTCCATAGGTTGCCTTTTTAGTTTGTTGATTGTTAACTTTGCTTTGTAGCGGCTTTTCCTTTTGTTGCTTGAGCTTTTGGTAGCATATCCTAAAAATAATTGCCAAGGTTAACGTCAAGGAAATTTTCCACTAAGCTTTCTTCTCTTTATGGTTTCAGGTGTTATTTTTAAGTCTTTAATTTATTTTGAGTTGATTTTTATGTATAGTAAAAGATGAGGATTCGATTCAGCTGGCTAAGACCTGGCTCAGCTGGAACTGTTACCCATCATACTATAAGCAGTCTCACTTTGGTTTGGACCTCTTTATTCATGGCACCTGGGTTTCAAGCATGACAATCCCAAGAGAGATTCCATAGGGCAAGCATTCCAAGAGACCAAAGCAGAAATAGAATTTCTTTTTTCTCTTTTTAAAATAACCTGAGGAAGCCACGTGGTCACTTCTTCTGCAGTATGCATAGTATACTGGTTGAAGCAGGCTCTGCCCTTCCAGGTTCCAGGGCATGGGGATTAACTCCACAGCTTGAGGAGGAGGAGTAAGTCACACTATAGAAAACAGAAGATGGCAGATTTGGGGAAATACAGTCTGCCTTGGTTGTTGTAGCTGCTGGCAGTTTGGGAGGGTTTTTAGTAAAAACAGTGTCTTACAGGTGTCTATTCCTAGGAAAAGAAAATTTAAGGAAATATTAATGGTTAGGAACACTGAGAGGTAATTTACAGAATACTCATACAACTAAGAGGAGATTACAGTACTGCAGCTTTGTACTTACACATTTTTAATTAATAGATTTTTTTTTTTCCTGAGCTCTTGACAACAGCACGAATTACCATTTGTTGCTAGTTTTTCAAATGATGAATTGAGTTGCTACAAATTTTCATTAAGGTTATTACTAATATCTCCTATTACTGCAAGTTTCTAAGTACTTCATTTATAACATCACTGGTGGTTCTTCATTGTATCAGAGTGGCTGGCTAGAAAGAAAGAACATTCGATATGGAATAGAGACAAATGGTGGCAGAAAAATGGATTCTGAATGTTGCTTGAAAAACCACAATTCCCTTCACTGAATTGAGAGTCTAGAATTGGCCACACTTACTCATCAGCTGTTCATTTTTTATGTTTTTCCCTTCTGGCCCACTGAATAGAAAACAGTAAGACTATTACCCTTTTGGAATTTTCTGTTTAAACCAATCCCTTTTCTAAGGTGAATGAGATATACACAGACAAAGTCCTATAATTTTTTTGGTTTCTCTTTCTTTTTGCTCCTATACCAGTTATCAGAATAACATCATATTTTCTTAATTCTTTAGTTTTTTTTTTTTTTTTTAAATAACCTTTGTTGACAAGTTCTTTTCATATCATTGCTAATCATGGGGAAATCTACTTAGCTTAATCAATAATCCATTTCTTAACTTGATTATTTGTGTGTAAAAAAATGGTTCCTGTATTTAAGGTAGTTTCCAATTTAGTTATGAAAATGAATCATATACAGACATCTATCATAGCAAAAGAAAAATGTGTACAATGGTTAACATTTATCAGAAATTCTTTTTTTAAATACTTTTCTAGACCTTTGTGTGAGGCTAATTTTGGGTGGTCGAAGTAAAGAATGGAATTATATTACATTTTAAAAATAAAATGAGATGAATTGTATCATTAACAATAAATTATATTTTATCATTAACAGTACATTATACTTTAAAAATTATTTTTAAGTTTTCATGATAAAAGTAATGCATATTCATTGTAGAAAATTTGGAAGATAAGGGAAAAAAAACATAAAATTTGTCCATATTGTCCTGTTTCATGGGAAAGTATTCTTAACATTTTAGTGTATTTTCTTCTAGACCTACACGTACCTATGTGTGTTTTCTGTGCAAAAACATCAGAGTCGTAGTGCAGTGATGGTTGTGGTGGATTGTCAGTCAGCAGCTGATCTCACCTCCTTCCAGTGTGCTTTACTACAGAAGCCAGAAAGCAAAAAGAGTGTATTTTTCTAGATGCTCTTGTAGAAGAAATTCTGGACGTAAGTAGGTTTTGGCAATGAGATGCTTCTTGTGAGTTTTGCAGGGGTTAAGTTGGGCAGTACTTTTCTTTCTTGTATTTTGCTCCTGCCATTAGGAAACACAGCTACTGGGATGACTTGTCTGTTTTTGCTGCAGTTGCGGTCCAGGGTCCACATGCTTGCTTCATGGGTGTCTTGGGGCAATTTAGTGATAGCAACAGCATCTAAAACCTTGGATGTCAGTGATTCTAGAGAATCTCTTGATTCTTCAACTTCCCAGTTGTGATGCTTATTTTAAGTCTGTAGTCAAACAAATTTGGCTCTTTTATTAATTAAAATGATTCAGTTATTGCAACAAATAAACAATAAAATTTCACTGTTTTAACACTTTCTTATGTTTTTAAAAAATTATTACTTTAAAAATTTTAAATTGAAGTGTAGTTGCTGTGCAATATTATATGTTACAGGTGTTTAATGTAGTGATTCAAACATCTTAAAGGTTATAGTTCATTTATAGTTAATCTAAAATATTAACCATATTTCCCACATCATCCAATATATCCTTGTAATTTATTTTATACCTAATTTTTTAAACACACTTTAATAGTTTTCAAATAGTTCAGTGCCAGTATTCCTGGTTGGCTGACACTTTTCTTCCATTCTGTGGCTCTGGAATCCTCTAGTCTTCTCATCTTTTGTGTCCAAATAGCAGAAAGAAAAAGGACTTGTGGAAAAAGTACATTTTCCTCTTAAAATCTCTGGCCCTGGAATGACACACATCGCTTCTGACTGTATTCCATTGGTGAGGGCTATTAAGTGACCTGGCTTTATCTACACTCAAGGAAGTTGGAAAATGTGGTCACTGGACAGTCATTTCCTAGTAACAACTGTCCTGAAGGGACATGAAGTTTCTACCTGCCACAGAGGCTTATTCTGAGTGTCGTTCTTAGACTACAGACAACGGAACCCATACCTGCATTTCTTGAAATGATTTTTAAGACTCTATTTCCTTATATTGAAGTTCTTTTTACTTAAAGGTAGCTAGAATGATTTCTGTTTTCTGCCACCAAAGTATATGTTATTAGTTTTGCATTTTTTTAATCATTATATTTCATAAAAATCAATTTCTAATACCATTAAAATTTGCCTTTTGGCTCTCAAATGCTGCTTTCATGACTTCTGTTTTATATCACAGGGACTTATAAGTCTAGGTTGGGTTTTTCTTTTATTATGAACATATTTTCTTCCTAGATTTAAATGTTTTATGGTAATTCAAAAATTTTGACAGAATGTGTTTAAATATCATTTACTCTGGAATATATTGACCATTTTTCTTCTGTCATCTCTGGACTTTTGTACTTTAGGAAACCTTATGCCAACCTTAAATATATTGGATTGTTTCTTTTTCAAAAGACTTAGATTCCTTTTGTGAGAACAGCTGTAACTTTGATGTTGATTTCTGTCATATTTATAATTCTTATTAAAAGAAACCTTCTGGAATAATGTTGCTTTTTAATTATATGTATGTACAATTTTAGTAAGGATACAACCTAAATATTACATAATAGTGTTAATAAAATGGCCTCTAAAATCTGCTCCCAAACAGTAAGTTTTACTAGAAAGAATAGGCAGCTTTGTTAGAAACACTCTCATGTCCATGGTAGAGACCGTGTAAATAAACAATGAAACATCTTTACATTAGAAAGTGATATAACTTTTAAAAATAAAACACAGAAAAAAAAGCATAACAACTGAGACAACTCATAGTCATAGGAATCACTTTGAGATGCTTTGTTTAGGGATCAACTCAAGTTCCAGAGCAGCTGGACTCGTGTGCTACATTTTTGTAGAAAGGAATGAGGAAGAAAATGAGTTTATATTAACATAAATGCAAAATACCTTTTGAGGCTTACTTGAAAAATTGACACCTTTGATTGTCCCTCTCTGGGTAAACTAGGTGGCTGAGGGCAGGATCTGGGGAGAGATTTCTGCATTGCATGCCCTTTTGTACCCCTTGAATATTGAACTATGTGTGAATATAAACTGCCCCTCCCCAAATAAAAAATAAATCCTGTATGATAACCCAGAGATTATATCATTCATTAAAGTCTTGATCTGTAATCCCTTCAGTAAAACTTTGTTTTACTAGAAGAAACATTTTACATGCATATGGAGAGCCTACACTGTATCAGATATTGGAAATGCTAACAAGAACTAGACAGTTCTACGTTCAAATACGTAAAAGTCTGGGAGAGAAGCCAGTCATTGTAGTACATCTGGTAAATGCTCTGGTTGTTCAGTCACTAAGTTGTGTCTGACTCTTTGTGACCCCATGAACTACAGCATGCCAGGCTTCCCTGGCATGCTGTCTCACGGAATGTGCTCAAACTCATGTCCATTGAGTTGGTGATGCCATCCAACCATCTTGGCGTCTGTCACCCCTTTCTTCCTGCCCTCAATCTTTCCCAGCACCAGGGTCTTTTCCAATGAGTCATCTCTTCACATCAGGTGGCCAAAATATTAGAGCTTCAGCATCATTCATTCCAATGAATATTCAGGGTTGATTTCCTTTAGTATTGATTGGTTTCATCTCCTTGCTATTCAAGGGACTCCCAAGAGTCTTTGCAGCATCGAAAGCACCAATTCTTTGGTGCTCAGCCTTCTTTATGGTCCAACTTTCACATCCATTTATGACTACTGGAAAAACCATAGCTTTGACTGTATGGACTGAGAGAGTCATTTCCTAGGCAGGTTGATAAGGAATCTAGGGGTCCCCAAAGGAGAGAGGGGTCTGGAATTCTCAAGGAGGAAGAAAGGACAAACTTTTTTTCCTTCTCTACATTCCTTAGGATTATATAACAATAATGTATCCTGCCTGAGGACAGTCTCTGGATTAAGGACAGTCTCTGGATTAAACCTTCTGGCTAATTCTGTTATCCTAAAATGTAAATTATGGGAGTAGACCTGGTCTTTACAAGGATTATATAACAATAATGTATCCTGCCTGAGGACAGTCACTGGATTAAACCTTCTGGCTAATTCTGTTATCTTAAAATGTAGATTATGGGAGGTCTTTACAACCTCCAGACATTCTTTGGATTCATTGGAGAGTATATAACCTTGGGAGAAGGCAATGGCACCCCACTCCAGTACTGTTGCCTGGAAAAGCCCATGGATGGAGGAGCCTGGTAGGCTGCAGTCCATGGGGTCACTAAGAGTCGGACACAACTGAGTGATTTCACTTTCACTTTCCACTTTCATGCATTGGAGAAGGAAATGGCAACTCACTCCAGTGTTCTTGCCTGGAGAATCCCATGGATGGAGAAGTCTGGTGGGTTGCAGTCCATGGGGTCGCACAGAGTCGGACACGACTGAAGCGACGTAGTAGTAGTAGTATATAACCTTGTTGCTAACACTAGCAAGGGGGTAGTCTTTCTGCTCCCTTCTGATGCCTATGTCAGAAGCTTTCTCTATCTCCTTTATACTTTAATAAAACTTTATTACACAAAAGCTCCAAGCGATCAAGCCTCGTCTCTGGTTCCGGATTGAATTCTTCTCCTCTGGGGGCCAAGAATCCCCGTGTCTTCACGTGATTCAACAACAACCTTTTAGGACTTTTGCCTAAATGTTAGAAAATTAGGAGTCAGAAACTTCTCCAGGTTTCTAGGGCCGCAGTTTTCTTTCCTGTTCTGGAGGAATATCATGGACTTCTTCCACTATAATAAGAAATATTCCTAAAGAATAGTCATTCCAGCATTTGCCTCTACTGATGGGAAATGCACCACCTCTTGATAGGGTCTATATTAGTAGTTCCTGTTCCTCTTTTGGGCCGTCCATCTCACAGAAACTAGACTGAGTGAAGGATGCCAGTCTCCTGACAATCAGCATAGCTTAATGGTTGAGAGTTTGGCCTCAGATTTTGACGGCTGGTTTCAGAAATTACAAAGATGTGAACTTCAGTAAGTTATGTAAACTCCCTTTGCCTCCGTTTCCTCATTTGTAACAGGAAAAAAACAAAAATATCTACTTTAATGGAGTTAATATGAAGGTCAAATGAAACAATTAAAACAGAGCAAAGTGATTGGAATATAGTAAAGGTCCAGTAAATATTGATTATTGTTTTCAGATTTCGTCCCAGTCCAGTCTCTAGATTGCCCCTTTGACAATCCTAATTAGGGAATTAAAGCTCCAAGTAATTTAGTCTTCATTCATCCCTATTAATACTCCTTATATCCAGGTCCAATAGAATATAATTTACTAGGTGAGCTTTTTCCAAAGTGGCACAGTCATAAAGAATCCACCTGCCAATGCAGGAGACACAGGTTCGATCCCTGCGTTGGGAATATCCTCTGAAGGAGGAAATGGCATCCCACTCCAATATTCTTGCCTGGGAAATTCCATGGACAGAGAAACCTGGCAGACTACAGTCCATGGGGCTGCACAGAGTCAGATGTACTGAGCATGCATGCACTTTATGCTGAATAAAGAGAAGGAGAATACAAGAGGAAATGTACTAATTTCCTAATACAAGAGGAAATTAAAGACATATTCATGAACAAAATTTATTTTAGACCATTTTCATGAAGAATATCAGACAGGGGTTCATCTACAGTGAAAAGTTTGATGAAACTGTTTTCAGGTGACAGTGCTGAATAGTGATTAAGAGCTCAGCATCTGCAGTTGGCCAGAACTTGCTTCAGATTCCAGCTCTGCCTCTCTCTGCCTGCTTCACTTTGGGGTAATTTGGTTAATTCAAGCTATGGTTCCTTTAGTTATACAACAGGGGGAGATAATAGAACCAGTATTATGGGATTTGTGTGAACTTCAAATGAGATAATGACTAAATGCTACTTAGCAGCATGTATCCATAGCACAAGCAAAGTAAGGAGGGGCATGGACTAAATGGGCCAAATCCATTGGAGTAGGCACCCAGGGAGGAGGGAGGTTTAGAATGAGAGGTGTTGAGGGCTCAGAATTGGCCCCATGGAACAGTAGCCCCATTTCTCATTTAACAGTGGGCTCGGGAGTACTTTATGTGGAGGACAGAGTAAAAGTCTGCTTGAATGGGATAAATGGTAGGAACCTGTTTTAGTTGGCTTTTGCCCCAGGGGCTTCCTTCTTGTACAAGTTCAAAAGGAAAAGTAGAAGTGTATGAGTAATGATTCAAGCTTCACAAAAGTTGCAAGCAGACCTACATCCTTGACCTTTTCCCCTTTTAACACTTACAACACTAATGATCTTATTGTGGCTGATCTTATTGCATGGCACTTAGGATTTCTAGTGGCCTTTCTCATTTGTTATTTGGTAGTACAAATAAATTTTTCTCACAAACATTATTTTGTGGCAGCAAAATTTTTATTGTGAAAATAAGCAAATGAAGGGCATATTTACTATAAATTTGCAATTTATAGGCTAGCATCCATTGAGGAGGGCGATTTCTAAATAAACCACCACCTCTAACAAAACCTAGAGGTAAATCCTCTGAGAGAGAAACAAAGGAATTTAGTGACTCAGTCAAATCCAGGGCTAAGGAGTGGGGGAAGAAAAAGGTAAGAAGGCTTTCCACGGTGTGAATCTTGAGATGAATCGAAGAAAGAGCTGGCTATTCCCTGAGAGGAAGGGGAGAGGCAAAGACACCTGAAGACATAGTGTTTGGAGAAACTGCCAGGATTCGAGTATGTTGAGCAGAAATTGCAACAGAAAAATTGTTGGAGGAGAAACCTGAGGAATCAGCAGGAGCCAGATATTGTACATCCTAATACTTTATGGTGGGAGTCACTATGCCAATGCAGACAAGCTGGAGATTCATTCAAGATTTTAATCTAACTAGGATAAAGAAGTGATGTGTTCTAAGTTTTAGAAAGCCCACACTGACAGATCTGACCTGAGCAAAAGTAACTTAATTTTATAGCAATTGCTTAGTTTGCTTGCTGCAATTGGAAGAGATGACAAATCAGATCAGTGAGAGCATAAAGTGAAGTCAAAATTATATGTGCAGATTTTGTCCTTGCTTACTGGCTGAGAAAGTATTACATATCAAAACTAAGAGGAAAAAGACTAAGTGATGAGATAAAAGCCATCTGGGGAAAAAGAAAAAAAAAAGAACATGTTCTAGGGTGCCTAAAGAGAGAAAACATAGAGTTGCTGGAAAAATAAGCTTGGGGGGAAATAATAGAGAGCTTTGGAAGAAAAAAAGTCAAGTTTGAACAAAAGAAGTTCAGAAAACAGAATAAAAGCCTAAAGTAAGAAGAAAGGATATTTTACTAAAATTCCATGGATGGAGGAGCCTGGTAGGCTGTAGTCCATGGGGTCACGAAGAGTTGGACACAACGGAGTGACTTCACTTTCACTTTTCACTTTCATGCATTGGAGAAGGCAGTGGCAACCCACTCCATCGTTCTTGCCTGGAGAATCCCAGGGACGGGGGAGCCTGGTGGGCTTCCGTCTATGGGGTTGTACAGAGTCGGACACGACTGAAGTGACTTAGCAGCAGCAGCAACGTGAAATCAGCCCTTAATAGAGTCAAAGAAGAAAGGATACAAAAACACTTTGCCAACTCATATAAAAGCTCAGTTTTTAATTTGTCTTTCCTACAGACTGTGGTATTTGAAGCAATCTAGTTAGACAAAACATGTTCATTATAGTCATTATTATTTTCCCACAAACAAAAATGTTTTGCTCAATCTGTTAAGTGTACTACAAAATATTGAGCTCTTTCTTAAGATTTCGTTTGTAGTTTGCTGTGCAACACTTAGTAATGGGTAGAACCCTAAAAGAATTTAGTTCTGATGAGCAGTGATACATTTAAAGCTCATCCAAAACTAAATTGTTTAGATATTTTATTGGAAACATAAAAGTGAAGAATTTTCAATGGGGCTATCAGTGCTTTCTGATTTGATCCATTTAAGAGTTTTCTGGGCCTCCTGAAGGCATTACGCGTGGTATACCATCTCAGCACAGTAGCTATGAGTGGGTGGAGCAATGTGTAGCCACATTTGTTGTGTGGTCTGAAAGATTTTAGAAAAACTCAAATTCTCTCTCTTGCCCAGGTTGTCAGTGCTTGAAATTTTATCCTGAGGAATACATTTTAATTTTTCTCTTTTTTCTTTAGTGTTTTCCAAGCCTTGCTCACCAAAAGCCCAAATATTCCTTGACGTGTTTAAGGTATTTATTAATGCCTATGAATTTAATCATTATGGAAACATAGAATTGTGGAGCTAAAAATAAGCTTAAAGGTTCAAATTCATCTCTCACAGCCCAGGCAGTTTAGGTAACTTGTTCCAAATTACAATTGTGGACATAGAATGAGCTCAGTTTAAATGTATCATAGCCGCTTGTTTTTACTTAGTGATGGTGGATCATCTCTTTTTTTCCTGAGAAGCAAGGGCCAGTGGCCTGACCATCTTGGTCTTCATATGGGGACAGAAAGGATAGTGGGTGAAGGTAGAGGGTAGAAAGGCAAGAGGGATTTCATATCCTACTATGTGCTTGGCTGCCATTGTCCTGTGACTGTGCAGAGGAAAAGGGTAGTTTGGCATACAGTCTGCTGAGGTTTTGAGCCATTTCCTCCCAGATAGAAGTATTTACAGTCTGTCACTTGGGTGTTATCTTTTTCAAAATGGAGAAACTAACTTGTTTGGGACTTTCTCTTACCTTTGTATTAGGGTCTCAAGCAACAAACTTTCTCTGCGGCAGAGTTGTTGTGCTAAACACAAGACTCGGGCCATGAAATTCAAGTATTTCCCAGTATTCTGCTCCAGCTGTGTTCTCTGATTACAGAGTTAGTGTTTGGAACTCTTACTCTCTAAATGACCCTTATGTATATTTCAGTGACCAGGAAACCTGCAGCGTTCCCCTTACTCTCTTAAAGTGCCATTTCCGTGCTTAGAAAGCATTTCCTCCATCAGTGGTATCAATACTTTTCAAGCTGTGAAAGTTGTCTGTCCTAGCTTCTTGCACAAGTAATGAGCATGCAGAGTTGACCCAAATTCTACTCAAGAACTGCATAATATAAGCTAATCATTACATTAAAAGTGCACTGAGTGGCTCTATAATAAATTTTGAGAGATCTACAAAATAAAACGCACACCATGTCAGCTCTTTGATATGCTTTGTCAGTGTTAGGAAAAGCATATTTTCTTTTAATATTTCCTGTTCTCTCCCAATTTCTTTCCTAAATAAGAATTTCAGTGCTTAGCTTAAAAAAATATATAAATAGTAGATATAAATATAAAAAAAAGAACAGTAGTTTCTGAAGAGAGTTCCTAACCAAAGAAATAAGTATTGAAATTGTGCTGTTTCTTCATTTTGTAGGCACTCATAGAGAATGTGTACAAATATCCACACACACATTTTAATTATACATTGGAACATGATGTACATTTTATTACATAACATACATTTTTTTCATACTGGTATGCCATATGCCCTGGGAATTTTCCTGTTTCAAAAAAAATAAATAAATAAATAAAACTATATAATCATTTTGAATGGATGTATGTCCCATGATATAAAGATATCTGTTGATGAACACTTAGGTTGTATCTTAAAGTTTTCATTAGTACAAGCTATGAGACACCCATGTCTGTCCAAGACACACCATTACAGCATTACAATAAATTGCCACCACCTTTTTTAATTTTTTTCCTCCTATTTGGCACTTCTTGTAAGTGCCATGTATCTGGCTCTTTAATATCTCTCTGTGGTACCTGGCACAATTAGTATATAGTTTAACATTGTTCAGTTTTTCAATACAGCATGTAAACCCCCTAGAGAGTGGAATTAGGTCTTCTATTTCTTTAGCCCCTTTCCCTTAAGGAACAGACCACTGATATAGTAGGAGATCCTTAATTATTGTTACCTATAGGTTGATTTTCAGTTTGATTTGTGGCCTCTAGGTAGTTTCCCATATTTTAGGCTCTTGCTGTTTATTTTATCTATTCTTAACCAAATTTATCTATTCTTCGATTTATGCACATACCTAAATACAGTTGGTGATGGACAGGGAGGCCTGGTGTGCTGCATTTCATGGGGTCACAAAGAGTGGGACACAACTGAACAACTGAACTGAAATACATACAATTAGTTTTATAAACCAATAATGAAAATTAAAAAATAGTACTTCCAATGTTCAAGGAACTATTCTCACATATATTAATTCATATTCAAACACGAATTCACTTGTTCCTCACAACAGCTCGGTGACATAGACTTGTTAATAGCCCCATTTATAAGTGGGGAACTTGAGGCATAGAAAGATTAAATTATTGCCCAAACAAATAGTGGCAGAACCAAGATTCCAGACCTGATAACTTGTCTCCAAATCTGTGCACTTATCCGTACATGAATTGCTTCTCAAACTCACTGATGACGTTTGTGGACTTTTTTTTTTTTTTAATGGTACAAAAATATATTTGTTGATAATGAAATAAGTCCAAATTTTAATTAAAAAAACAAACACGAATTAAAAGCCTATGTTCAAACATTAAAATTCAATTTTTAAAAATTTGGAATTATATACACTAGTGGTGATTGGCTTTGAGTGATGAATTCTTTTTAACCTTCTTTGTGCTTAGTGAACACCTCCGTTTGCACCGTTACCATTACAGAGACCTGAGGAAAGGGGACCTAAGAAATAGAAACTTCAAGCACTGTGGTGAAGAGGAGGGGAGGTGCTTCAAACACGCTTTTCAGATCCCATGGAAGACGCACATGGTTCCAAATGTCATTAGTGCCATAGTTGAGAAAGCTTAGCTAATGTGTGGGGATGGCCTAGGTTGAGGAAAAGACAGTGATATGTGGGCCCAGGTTCACATGCTGTCTCACTTTGTAAAGTCAGAAACCTGTGTAATGACAACTGAATGAGCTTAGAGAATATATTGCTAAGAAACTTTCTAAACTAGTAAGATAATTTAGGTTTAATGAGCCCTACTGTCTTCATAAATATCTCCCCCATACTTTCTTTGAAAAAATAAATTGAATTATGAACCTCATCTGTTTAGAGCACTTTAACAGATTGCTCTCAGGGAAAATGCACATTTCTTAAGTGGCCCACAAGCTCTGCATGAGCTAGTCCTGACTTCCAGGAATCCTTGTCTCCTGGTCTCTCCACACTAGCCCTTAAGCTCTTCAAATGCATGAAGCTGTTTCTGTTTTGAGTCTCCACCCACACTCCCCTTCCTCCTCCTGTCTAGAGCATTCCTTTCCAACCACCAGACCTCTTTCTATGCCTACTTGTCCTTAGCTCACAGATTCGTGTCTCCGTGACTGTTTCGCTAAAGCTGTCTATAATCTAAAGTAGGTTCCTCATTTTAGAATATTTATTACATTTCTAATCATATATTTTTATGACTTGGTTAATATCTGACCTCCTCCATGGCTTTATATGGAGAAGGCAATGGCACCCCACTCCAGTACTCTTGCCTGGAAAATCCCATGGACAGCAGAGCCTGGTAGGCTGCAGTCCTTGGGGTCGCTAGGAGTCAGACACAACTGAGCAACTTCCCTTTCACTTTTCACTTTCATGCATTGGAGAAGGACATGGCAACCCACTCCAGTGTTCTTGCCTGGAGAATCCCAGGGACGGGGGAGCCTGGTGGGCTGCCGTCTATGGGGTTGTACAGAGTCAGACACGACTGATGTGACTTAGCAGCAGCAGCAGCAGCAGCAGCATGGCTTTGTAATCCACGAGGGGGAAAAACTGACGATATTTTGTCTTCTTTTTTAACTTCCCCCAAATATTGATTGCTTCATGTGTACATATTTACTAGGATGACAAATATATATTCTTTTTTTTTTAATGTGGTAAGAATAGGTAATATGAGTTCTACCCTCTTTACAAATTTTTAATTGTACAGTACAATATTGTTAACTATAAGCACATTGTTGTCAGCCAATCTCTAGAACATCCTCACAATGCTTTTGCACCATGTAGCACCAATGTCTAACTTAAAATCTGCTCAGAGTAGTTTCTCAAATATTTATTGAGTAAAAGAGACTTGCTTTGAGTCATGAAGGAAGATGATGTCTCTGTCCTTTCCGCATTCAGCCTCCTTGACATCACCACAATTTACCAGTGCTGTAGGACAGGAAGTTTCTCTGTTGGGTGTAAGGAGCAGATGTCTTTACCAGTGGCCTCATTCTTTCTCTGAGGCAAAAATAGATAGGAATCTAAAAGGAGAGACCATTTGTTCAATGCTGTGGGTTCAGCTTGGAGTTGATGTTTCTTGCTGCTGCCTCGTGATACAACTACATCTAGCTAGAAGTGCTACTTCTCTCTGTGATAGCAAGAACAAAAAGGGCATAACAATTTTTTCCCAAGGTTTAGGATTAGAACAGCAGAGCATCTCTGCTTGAACTATGCACTGGGTTGACGAAAAACAGTCCTAAGTGATACAGTTCAAGTGATCTTTGATGGGAAGAGTTCTGTGAATACCATTGCCCATGTAAGTTCAGGATTTTGATTGGCAAGGATTTAAAAAGAGCTCAGGACCTCAAGAAATCATCTAGTCTATGAACATCCATCTTGAGGCAAGTAAAGCTTTATTAACATCTACAAATGGAATAACCTGGTTAGCAAAATGATACTCTGATTGCTGGTAGCTGGGTCTGCCTCCCTGTTTATTATCAGCACATCATCTTTCTGTCCCAAAGAACTAGGACTGACCTGTTCTTTGAACTAAGAACACTTAGTTCTGTTGAGTAAAATCATAAAGATATGTTTTCCTTTTTTATTTCTCTGAATGTCTGACCTACATTTTATCTTTTTGTTATCATGTAAAAGAACACTGTATTCTAGTTATGGTTTATTATAAGAGGAGATTTTGTCTCTGTGTAGATATATATGATCTTCAGTTTCTACTGGGTCAAGGTATCCTACATATAATGAAATGTATTTTCATGGTGAAAATCCTTTTAAACAGATTTGGTTCAGATACAGAATTTAATTTTATAAAATGGATAAACTAAATCAATAGAGAGGTCAAACATTTTTTTATCACCATAATTCTTTCTTTCTGAGGTTAACAATAAGGTTATCCTAATGGCTTTAGTCTCCAATCCAGGAAACTACAAGTATTTCTTTTTAAAAAATGCTAATTTGATATTTTTAAAAATATAAATTCCTGTTAAAGTGTTTCTGCTTTGTAGTGGTTCAAATCTTAGCCATTTAACATCTCAAATTCAGATCATGTATTTTGTATATTCATTATTGTGGATAAAAACAATGATTCTGATTCAAAGATACTTCCCTTATTGATGATAAGAAAAATTTCTCAGAAATAATCAAATTGCACATTGAAATAAATATAAAGTAAAATGTCACTGGTTATTCTAGTTATTTAAAGCATGGCATAAATCAGTAAATGTGTGTTGTTAGCATCAGCCTTATTGCCATTATCACTTTGAACACTTATTGTTATCACTACTACACTTATCATCATTGTTATGAAGTTTACCTTTTCTTCCTTCTCATCCTCCTTTTCCAATTCATAAAATCAGGCTAACAAAATTTGCCAAATACCTTAATATCTACTTTAGGAGAGTTAAGAATAGACAACATAATTTTATGAGTCATTCTGCTAAAATTTTTAAAGCAGGTTTTCTTAAACAGGTTAAGCATAAATTTTCTATATTAGTTTTCTGTTGCTGCTTAACAACTACCACAAACTTCATGGCTTAAACCAACACACATTTATTATCTCAGTTTCTGAGGGTTAGGAGTCCAGGCATGAGTTAACTGGGTCCTCTGCTCAGGGTCTCAAAGTGTGCGCAGAGCTGTGACATCATCTGAGGCTCAGGATTCTTACCCAGGATTATTCAGACTGTTGGCAGAGTTCAGTCTCTTGCAACAGTAGAACTGAAGCTCTGTTTTCTTGCTGGCTGCTGGCTGGAGACTACTTTCAGCTCTTAGAAATAGCAAACATTGCATTTGCATCTTCAATCTTTCTCATACTCAAATCACTCTCTTCAAGAAGAGCACAGTCCTCTTTAAGGATTCACCAGAGTAGGCTGGGCCCATCCAGGAAAACCACTCTTGATTAACTCAGAGTTAACTGACATGCAAAGAGTCGACTCATTGGAAAAGACCCTGATGCTGGGAGGGATTGGGGGCAGGAGAAGAAGGGGACGACAGAGGATGAGATGGCTGGATGGCATCACCAACTCCATGCACATGAGTTTGGGTGAATTCCAGGAGTTGGTGATGGACAGAGAGGCCTGGCGTGCTGCAATTCATGGGATCGCAAAGAGTTGGACATGACTGAGCAACTGAACTGAACTGAACCAAATAAGAAGAGTAAAATCCCATTATGTTCACAGCTCCCACCCACTCTTAGGGAGAGAGTATGTGTACCAAGGAGTGAAATCTTGGGGCCATCTTTTAATTCAGCTTACCACTCCATGGACAGAGGAACCTGTGGGCTACAGTCCAAAGGGTCGCAAAGAGTTGGACGTGATATAGCACGCGTGCACCATGCTTTAACATGCCTGTTAATGTCTTCACCTCTTCCCTATAGATAGAAGCTAGGAGCTACATGTGGCCATTTACATCAAAATGAATTAAAATTGTATAAAACCACAAATTCAGTTTCTTAGTTGCACTAGCCACATTTTACATGCTCAGTAATTGAATGTGGCTAGTGGCTGCCATGTGGCAGTGGAAATTTCAAGTATAGAACATTTGTATTATCACAGAAAGTTCTATTAGCAGTTAAGATGCTGACATTTGGAATGAATTATCACTTCTATGTAGCATAACTAATAAGACTTTCATTGTTTCAGAAGATTGACTAAAACTGGAAACTTTAGATGTTATTATGCTAGCAAGGGAAGATATTTTTTAAGAGAGTATTTTAATATATGTTAAGTCATACAACAGAGGTGGTTTTTTTTTTATCTTTTCATAGTCTCACCTTCAGGGACAGGATTGTCTCTTCTTTTGCTATGGCTAATTGCAGCAATAGAACATTTCTGTTACCATTGAAAGCCCTATTGGAGAGTGCTCTGCAGAAGCCTATATAAAAAGGATAAAATTAAATCTAATGTGCAGCTACAACAGTGCTATACAATGGAACATTCTCTGATGACAAAAATCTCATAGATACAATATTCAATAGTTACATGTGGCTATTGAGCACTTTCAGTCTGTCTGCCCTCTGATGGAGGAGGATAAGAGGCATATGGAAGCTTCCTGATGGGAGAGACTGACAGAGGGGGAAACTGGGTCTTGTTTGGATGGGTGGGGCCATACTCAGTAAATCTTTAATTCAATTTTCTATTGATGGGCAGGGCTGTGTTCCCTCCTTGTTATTTGACTTGAGGCCAAACTATGGTGGAGGTAATGAAGATAATGGCGACCTCCTTCAAAAGGTCCCGTGCACACACTGCTGCACTCAATGCCCCTGACCCTGCAGCAGACCACCGCCGACCCACACCTCCACCAGAGACTCCTGGACACTCACAGGCAAGTCTGAGTCAGTCTCTTGTGAGGTCACTGCTCCTTTCTCCTGGGTCTTGGTGCACACAAGGTTCTGTTTGTGCCCTCCAAGAGTCTGTTCCCCAGTCCTGTGTTAGTTCTGGCAGCTCTGTGGTGGGTTAATGGTGACCTCCTCCAAGAGGACTTATGCCATAACCAGGTCTACTGCACCCAGAGCCTGGGCCCTTGCAGCAGTCCACTGCTGACCTGTACCTCCTCAGTTCAGTTCAGTCACTCAGTCGTGTCCAACTCTTTGCAACCCCATGGACCACAGCACGCCGGGCCTCCCTGTCCATCACGAAGTCCCGGAGTCTACTCAAACTCATGTCCATTGAGTCGGTGATGCCATCCAACCATCTCATCCTCTGTTGTCTCCTTCTCCTCCTGCCCTCAATCTTTCCCAGCATCAGGATCTTTTCAAATGAGTCAGTTCTTCGCATCAGGTGGCCAAAGTATTGGAGTTTCAGCTTCAACATCAGTCCTTCCAATGAATACCCAGGACTGATCTCCTTTAAGATGGCTGGTTGGATCTCTGTGCAGTCCAAGGGACTCTCAAGAGTCTTCTCCAACACCACAGTTCAAAAGCATCAATTCTTTGGCACTCAGCCTTCTTTATAGTCCAACTCTCACATCCATTCATGACCACAGGAAAAACCATAGCCTTGACAACAGACCTTTGTTGTAATGTCTCTGCTTTTTAATATGCTATCTAGGTTGGTCATAACTTTCCTTCTGAGGAGTGAGCGTCTTAATTTCATGGCTACAGTCACCATCTGCAGTGATTTTGGAACCCAAAAAAAGCCCCTAAAAATAAAGTCAGCCACTGTTTCCCCATCTATTTGCCATGAAGTGATGGAACCAGATGCCATGATCTTAGTTTTTTGAATGTTGAGTTTTAAGCCAACTTTTTCACTCTCCTCTTTCACTTTCATCAAGAGGCTCTTTAGTACTTCTACGCTTTCTGCCATAAAAGTAGTATCATCTGCATATCTGAGGTTATTCATATTTTTCCCAGCTATCTTGATTCCAGTTTGTGCTTCTTCTAGCCCAGCATTTCTCATAATGTACTCTGCATATAAGTTAAATAAGCAGGGTGACAATATACAGCCTTGACATACTCCCTTTCCTATTTGGAACCAGTCTGTTGTTCCATGTCCAGTTCTAAACTGTTGTTTCCTGACCTGCATACAGGTTTCTCAAGAGGCAGGTCAGGTGGTCTGGTATTCCCATCTCTTTCAGAATTTTCCACAGTTTATTTTGATCCACAGAGTCAAAGGCTTTGGCATAGTCAATAAAGCAGAAATAGATGTTTTTCTGGAACTCTTCTGCTTTTTTGATGATCCTGCGGATGTTGGCAATTTGATCTCTGGTTCCTCTGCCTTTCCTTTTTTATTTTTATTTATTTATTTTTTTCTTCGTCTGCCTTTTCTAAAACCAGCTTGGACATCTGGAAGTTCACGGTTCACGTATTACTGAAGCCTGGCTTGGAGAGTTTTGAGCAGCACTTTGCTAGCGTGTGAGGTGAGTGCAGTCGTGTGGCATTGCCTTTGCAGTTGCAATGAAAATTGACATTTTTCACTCCTGTGACCACTGCTGTGTTTTCCAAATTTGCTGGCATATTGAGTGCAGCACATTCATAGCCTCATCTTTCAGGATTTGAAATAGCTCCACTGGAATTCCATCACCTCCACTAGCTTTGTTCATAGTGATGCTTCCTAAGGCCCACTTGACTTCACATTCCAGGATGTCTACTTCCTCAGGAGACATCCAAACACAGTTCTGTCTCCGTCTTTGTGGGGTCTCTGGGACCTAGTGTGCACAAGGTATGTTTGAGCCATCTGAGCTTCTCTGGCGGGTATGGGGTTTGATTCTAAACGTGATTTTGCCCCCCCCCCGCCCCCGCCACCATCTTGCTGGGGCTTCTCCTTTGCCTTTGGACATGGGATATTTCCTCACAGTCGCTCCAGTGCCTCGCAGCCACCACTCCACGAACAAGCTAGTAGAGGTGAAGGAATTCCAGTTGAACTATTTCAAATCCTGAAAGATGAGGCTTTGAATGTGCTGCACTCAATATGCCAGCAAATTTGGAAAACACAGCAGTGCTCACAGGAGTGAAAAATGTCAATTTTCATTCCAATTGCAAAGACAATGCCACACGACTGCACTCACCTCACACCGTAGCAAAGTGCTGCTCAAAACTCTCCAAGCCAGGCTTCAACAGTACGTGAACGGTGAACTTCCAGATGTTCAAGCTGGATTTCAAAAAAGCAGAGGAACCAGGTATCAAATTGCCAATATCTGTTAGATCATCTAAAAAGCAAGAGAGTTCCAGAACAACATCTACTTCTGCTTTATTGACTATGCCAAAGCCTTTGACTGTGTGGATCCCAATAAACTGTGGAAAATTCTGAAAGAGATGGGAATACCAGACCACCTGACCTGCCTCTTGAGAAACCTATATGCAGGTCAGGAGGCAACAGTTAGAACTGGACATGGAACAACAGACTGGTTCCAAATAGGAAAAGGAGTACATCAAGTCTGTATATTGTAACCCCTTATTTAACTTATATGCAGAGTACATTATGAGAAACTCTGGGCTGGAGGAAGCACAAGCCGGAATCAAGATTGCTGGGAGGAATATCAGTAATCTCAGATATGCAGATGATACCACTTTTATGGCAGAAAGCGTAGAAGTTCTAAAGAGCCTCTTGATGAAAGTGAAAGAGGAGAGTGAAAAAGTTGGCTTAAAACTCAGCATTCGGAAAACTAAGATCATGACATCCGTTTCCATCACTTCATGGCAAATAAGTGGGGAAACAATGGAAACAGTGGCTGACTTTATTTTTGGGGGGCTCCAAAATCACTGCAGATGGTGACTGCAGCCATGAAATTAAAAAACGCTTACTCCTTGGAAGAAAAGTTATGACCAACCTAGACAGCATATTAAAAAGCAGAGATGTTACTTTACAACAAAGGTCTGTTGTCAAGGCTATGGTTTTTCCAGTGGTCATGTATGGATGTGAGAGTTGGACCATAAAGAAAGCTGAGCACCGAAGTATTGATGCTTTTGAACTGTGGTGTTGGAGAAGACTTTTGAGAGTCCTTTTGACTGCAAGGAGAGCCAACCAGTCCATCCCCAAAGAAAATCAGTCCTGAATATTCATTGGAAGGACTAATGTTGAAGCTGAAGCTCCAATACTTTTGCCACCTGATGTGAAGAACTGACTCATTTGAAAAGACCCTGATTTTGGTGATGGCAGGAAGAGAAGGGGATGACATAGGATGAGATGGTTGGATGGCATCAACCCAATGGACATGAGTTTGAGTAAATTCCTGGAGTTGGTGATGGACAGGGAGGCCTGGCATCCTGTAGTCCATGGGGTCACAAAGAGTCAGACGTGACTGTGCAACTGAACTGAACTGATTGAGCACTTTAAATGTGGTTAGTGAGGAACTAAATCCTAATTTTGCTTGTTTTTAATTATGAATTGATTAAATAAAAATTTGAAAAGATACATGTGGCTAGTAGTTACCATATTGGACAGTCCAGGTCTAAAATATTGAACATTTTCAATTACTGGAGTCCCTAATTGAAGTTGAATACTATTTTGCCTTTGGCTCATATGAGCATTTGGGCATATTTAAGTTGGTAATGGGAAGATGATTGGGTGGATGAGAGAGAGAATGTAGGGTGCTTAATTTTCATTATATTTTAGACAATTTTTAAAGTCCAACAAAAATTTAAAAGCAAAATTTCCTAGTTTAAAATCTAATTTTGGATTCAAGTTAGCTTTTCATCCATAGAAATTTGTCTGCCTTTAGATTGTTACAGCTTTATTCAGCTGGAAGAAATTTTCTCACAATGTTTTCTCCTCACATTCACTTGCCTTTTGCTTTGTTACATTTAATTATATCTCCCCTTAAGGCAGATGAGAGGGAATACATCAAGTAAACATGTTCCACTTCAGAACTTGTTCTTTCCCCAAAAGGTATAATTTGTAACTTAATAAGCACAACCACATTGTGATTTAATTAACAAGTCACAGCAACAAACAAAATAGTAAATCTGTGATTTATTTTAATATGATGGAAATGGCAGATTTCTTTTAGATGAGCCTTTAAAGTGAAACAAAATCAAATTTCGCTCAGTGTGTCATCTCTAGATGTGCTGATGTGCTGTCACAAAACACACACTGCCTATCTCCATGAAATGCACACCTATTTTTAGGGATAAAGATTTCAAGCATACTAATATGTTTAGGTATCATTTCCAGATGCTCAGCTTCTTAGGAACTGAACCAAGTATTGAAACTGCATGGTACTCATAATGATAACTAGCTCTGCATTAATAACATGCAAACTCCAAGTCCAACATATTTCATAGCTAAATTTCACCATAGCCAGATTTTGCCATTTCTACTACCTAGTCTGAAAAAGAAAATCCATTCTACTTATGAGATGAGGAAGAGGAAGGGAGAATGGCTGCTTTACTTTTTTTTTTTTTTTTTTTGCTTTTGGGTCAGAAGTTCAGTTCATTCACTAGGTTGTGTCCAACCCTTTGCAACCCCTTGGACTGTAGCACACCAGGCTTCCCTGTCCATCATCCACTCCCAGAGCTTGTGCAAACTCATGTCCATTGAGTCAGTGATGCCATCCAACCATCTCATCCTCTGTCGTCCCCTTCTCCTCCTGCCTTCAATCTTTCCCAGCGTCAGGGTCTTTTTCAATGAGTCCGTTCTTCGCATCAGGTGGCCAAAGTATTGGAGCTTCAGCTTCAGCACAGTCCTTCCAATGAATATTCAGGACTGATTTCCTTTAGGATTGAGTGGCTTGATCTCCTTGCAGTCCAAAGGACTCTCAAGAGTCTTCTCCAACACCACAGCTCAAAAGCATCAGTTCTTCAACATTCAGCTTTCCTTATGGTCCAGCTCTCACATCCATACACGAGTACTGGAAAAACCATAGCTTTGACTAGACAGACCTTTTTTGGCAAAGTAATGTCTCTGCATTTTAAAATCCTGTCTAGGTTGGTCATAACTTTTCTTCCAATGAGAAAGCATCTTTTAATTCCATGGCTACAGTCACCATTAGCAGTGATTTTGGAGCCCAAGAAAATCATTTGTGTCAGAATGTCATAGAATAAAATGAAATATCACAACTGATTATTTCTAAGAAGATATCACAGAGCTTGGCTTCATATGCACCGTAGAAGTTAAAGAAGTCTCTTAGGGCACTGACTTTGGTACACTTACAAGTCCCAATCCCAGTTACCAACTGGAGATTCAAAGAGAATGAATTTAGAAAACAAAAGCTCTGAAGAGTTCTGAAGTATCCCTAGTAGCCAAGAGCCAAGGACACATTTTTACCTACAATATTCTCTGTGTCTTGTTGCCTTATTTTCCCCTTGAGCTACAGAGTGATAAGTAGGATTGGAGAGTGGTGATGTGCAATGGGATACTGATACTTGGAAATATCACCTAAATATTCTTCTTAGTAGGTAACTCATTTTATTTTTCCCACTTGCAACCTTTCACCACTTAAATTAGGCTGTGAAGTTGAGACTTTCTGACATGGAGAATAAGGAGAATGTGGATATACTTGAAAATATACATTTTGACTTAGTCAACAAGAGTTTTATTTAAATATAGAGCAGATACAATAATATAAAAGGAAGTTGCATTTGATTTGCAAGAAGCAGACACTTGAAAGAAAAATGATTGTTGGATTTATCTTTGTAGACCCAGAGCTTTGTGGGTCCTGATGAGAAGAGTGGGGACATTTAGAAAATAATTAGGTGGTAAAGGATTAGTAGATATGACTTTGTGATTGTTTAGAAATGAGAGGTGCAGGAAACAGAGGCTTTGAGAATGATCTCCATCTCTTTGGTTTAGGAAACTGGGTTAATGGTGATGCTTTTGACTGTGGACGGCCATCCAGAGATTTGTAGGGTAGATGAGGTCTATAAGCCATCGCATTTAAAGCTGTAGATTACAGTTGGAATTTAGTTGTGTGATGGTAGTCTCTCCTCTGGAATTTCCACATGTCCCATTTTGGGTATCTAAATGCTTCATTTAATAATATATATTTCTGAAGACAGCTAGTAGAATTTGTAAACAAATCCCTCTGCTAGCATTTTACAGGTGTCAACTCAATAATTATTTTTTCTCAAGCCAACTGGCTCACTAATAAATATATCCTAACTAATGATATGTACAGATTTTGGAGCCCAAGAAAATAAAGTCTGTCAGTGCCTCTACTTTTCCCCCGTCTATTTGCCATGAAATGATGGGACTAAATGCCATGATCTTCATTTTTTTAATGTTGAGTTTTAAACCTCCTTTTTCACTCTCTTCTCTCACCCTCAAGAGGCTCTTTAGTTCCTCTTCATTTTCTGCCATTAGAATGGTATCATCTGCATATCTGAGGTTATTGCTATTTCTCCTGAAATCTTGACTCCAGCTTGTGAGTCTTCCAGCCCAGCATTTCCCATGATGTATTCTGCATAGAAGTTAAATAAGCAGAGTGACAATGTACAGCCTCGACGGACTCCTTTCTCAAATTTGAACCAGTCTGTTGTTCTGATAAGCCAAACTGTGGCTATCTTCCATAATAACAGAGTGAATCATAAGATCACAATGAAGATGATTTTAATGTTCCATCTTGACCTTGTATAATAATTTCAGAAATATTATTCTTTAAGTACTCTGACATTTTTCAAATACTCTCTTCTTTAAATGTTATAGCTCAGAGAAGGGAATGGGCCAGTTTTACAATAACATGCTGTACACATACATCTCTCTTTTTCATTTCAACCCAAAGAAACTGCAAAAATCTTCAAACACAGCAGAAATTGTGAATTAATAGGACCTTCAATTAGATCTCTTTTTGTGGTATAAACTGTGCCTGTGCCTTAACAAAACAAGATGTCAGCATTGTGAAGGTCAAAGTTGCTTGGCATCAAATAGATCAAGTGCTGAATTGTTTATATACATGTTAGAAAAGTGCACTGCTGTAAAAATATTCTTATAATCTGCAGAACTTGACACTGAAAATAACGCTTGCTATTTAATTAAATGTTGAGAAGGCATTTATAGATAAATACCAATAGACAGCAATTTTCTTGGATTGTGTCCAGAGCAACCTTTATTCTCCTTTGCAATACTTCCCTTCCACCAGATATACTTGACAAAGAAGAGTACTTGTCAATGAATACATCCCTTGTAATTTGAACTAGGCTTTGAACTTGGTGGTCCACGTGAGACAGTTTTCGGGACTTATTTTTCACAAGATTTCCTGATTGTTTTTTCCATGCTAGATGTTTTCTACCTTTTACTCACCCTAAGTGTGGAGGTTACAGGTAAAAGTTTTCATTCAGACTGGGAAGACTTGGACCACATGTGCTCTACTGTGCTTGGTCGCTCAGTCATGTCCAACTTTTATGCCCCCAGGCTCCTCTATCCAGGGGATTCTCCAGGCAAGAATGCTGGAGTGGGTTGCCATGCCCTCCTCCAGGGGATCTTCCCAGCCCAGGGATTGAACCCAGGTCTCCCACATTGCAGGGAGATTCTTTACCATCTGAGCCATCAGGGAAGCCCAAGTGTCTCAGTATGTTCCTATTGCTTTGTGGATAGAAATTTAAATTCATTAACTTTCCTTTCCATCAGTCAGCCATTCCAGCTTTGCCGGACCATTAATGCTAGTTGAGGTGGCTCACTATGTATCTCTCAGCTACATATTATACAACTTCTGTTTTATTGTTTGTTTTATTTTGTCTGTTTATGTTATTTCATGTGAAAGAAACATCTTCCTCCTTCTTGTTTGTGGGTATCAGTGAAAAAATATTTACATAAAGATGTCTCCCTCTGCAACCACCCCCCATCCAGGACTGGTTGCTGATTTCTGCCCCAGAGTCAAGAGAAATATGCAGAATGGATTGTTGGGGGAAACCACAGCTTGTTTTTATCAGGCTGTGCTCCCAAGCTCCTGTGAACTAAATCAGACCACAGAGGACCTTCTGAGATGCTTCTTGATTTTCTAATCTTGATTCGCTTTTCCCTTAATTCACCACTATAACTTGGTGCTCTAGATTTTACTGTTCTTAGAAAATACACACATTCATTTATTCCCTATCAAAAATGTCACCCCAGGCATCTCGGCTCAATAACATCTAATGTGCTGTGCTTAGTTGTGTCTGACTGTTTGTGAACCCATGGACGGCAGCCTGCCAGGCTCCTCTGACCATGGGGATTCTCCTGGCAAGAATACTGGATTGGGTTGCCATGCCCTCCTCCAGGGGATCTTCCCAACCCAGGGATCGAACCCAGGTCTCCTGCATTGCAGACAGATTCTTTACCGACTAAGCTACCAGGGAAGATCCTAATAAAGACTAATAACATTACATTAATAATATTGATAATATTAGGTTATTACATTAATATCCTTTCATATTCCTCAAGGTAGATATGAGAGAAAAAAGGAGAAGATTAAACTTCTCCTGGAGCAGTTATTTGCACATTCTAAAGAATATTTGGAGTATGAGAGTGCTGATGGTGAGGATTAAGAGGGGATAAGGAGGGAAAGAGAGGTTCCCACACTCATCAGAATTGCTCTTCTTTCATGGGCTTTGTAATTTTTTCCATACAATATTTTATTTAAACAAAGATCACCATGGGTTTTGTAAAAAGGAGTTTGTTTTAAAGGTTGAAGTGAATCGCTAACTCTGTTCATTCAATTTCAATTTTCTTTCCATAAAGCAAACCTTACCTTAAAGTTTCTCCTAAACTCCCCACTTAAAATATGACTTCCTTTCAGTTCAGTTCAGTCACTCAGTTGTGTCCGACTCCCGGCGACCCCATGAATCACAGCACGCCAGGCCTCCCTGTCCATTACCAGCTCCAGGAGTCTACCCAAACTCGTGTCCATTGAGTCGGTGATGCCATTCAACCATCTCATCCTCTGTCGTCCCCTTCTCCTCCTGGCCTCAATCTTTCCCAGCATCAGGGTCTTTTCAAATTAGTCAGTTCTTTGCATCAGGTGGCCAAAGTATTGGAGTTTCACCTTCAACATCAGTCCTTCCAATGAACACCCAGCACTGATCTCCTTTGGGATGGACTGGTTGGATCTCCTTGCAGTCCAAGGAAATCTCAAGAGTCTTCTCCAACACCACAGTTCAAAAGCACCACTTCTTCGGTGCTCAGCTTTCTTTATAGTCCAACTCTCACATCCATACATGACTACTGGAAAAACCATAGCCTTGACTAGATGGACTTTTGTTAACAAACTAATGTCTCTGCCTTAAATATGCTGTCTAGGTTGGTCATAAGTTTCCTTGCAAGGAGCAAGTGTCTCTTAATTTCATGGCTGCAATCATCATCCACAGTGATTTTGGAGCCCCCCAAAATAAAGTCAGCCACTGTTTCCCCATCTGTTTGCCATGAAGTGATGGGACTGGATGCCATGATCTTAGTCTTCTGAATGTTGAACTTAAGCCAACTTTTTCACTCTTCAACTTTCATCAAGGGGCTCTTTAGTTCCTCTTCACTTTCTGCCATAAAGGTGGTGTCATCTGCATATCTGAGGTTATTGGTATTTCTCCTGGCAATCTTGATTCTTGCCTGTGTTTCCTCCAGCCCAGCATTTCTCATGATGTACTCTGCATATAAGTTAAATAAGCAGGGTGACAATATATATATACTCCTTTTCTGATTTGGAACCCGTCTGTTGTTCCCTGTCCAGTTCTAACTGTTGCTTCCTGACCTGCATACAGGTTTCTCAAGAGGCAAGTCAGGTGGTAGTCCCATCTCTTTCAGAATTTTCCACAGTTTATTGTGATCCACACAGTCAAAGGCTTTGGCATAGCCAATAGAGTAGAAATAGATGTTTTTCTGGAACTCTCTTGCTTTTTCAGTGATCCAGCAGATGTTGGCAATTTGATTTCTGGTTCCTCTGCCTTTTATAAAACCATCTGGAAGTTCATGGTTCATGTATTACTGAAGCCTGGCTTGGAGAATTTGGAGAATTTTGAGCATTACTTTACTAGTGTGTGAGATGACTTCCTTTCAACTGTAGCAATTACTGACTAGGGTCTGGGAGTCAGACATTCTCAATTTCTCTGTGCTTTGTTTCTTCTTTCATTATCCTAAAATATGAGGATAAGTATAGCATCTACCTCAAGGATCTGTTTCTTGCCTGGAGAATCCCAGGGACGGGGGAGCCTGGTGGGCTGCCATCTATGGGGTTGCACAGAGTCAGACACAACTGAAGTGACTTAGCAGCAGCAGCAGTAGCGGCAAGGATCTGTGGTATAGACTGAATGAATTAAGCTACTAGCAATTATGCAAATATACTATCTAGTAGTATTATTTGTATTTATTCAGTTCTGCCTTGTGATAACTCATATGTTGCTATCTTAAATTGCTTTTTTATCTTATTATAAAATATATGCATTCAAATAATTGAGATATATATATGCATGTATTTATATTAAATGTTTGTATTATATAATACATGTAAGTAAGTATTCACTTGGCAAATAGAGCTTCTCCAATATCATTGAAACCTCTGTTTATCTTTTCGCAATTCACACTTCTTAGTTTCTTCCAGAAATTTTATTACATTTGTATTTCTAACAATTAAATATTTTAGTTCAGCACTTAGTTGTACCACACTATATATATTCTTTGTTTTTCAGTAGCAGAAGGCTTTTGTCAACAGTTTTTTCCTGAAGTTCATATGTATTATTATGTATTGCAGTAGTTAATTTATTTCTGCTACCATAGAATATTTCTTTTACTAATGTATCATTTGTCTGATTTTCTAATGAGAGGCATTTTCATATTAATATTTTTGCTATAGTCAGACTGCTAGAGATACTCTTGAGCGTGTTTTCTAGTATTAAATGGTACCTTATTTTACTGTTTAATCTTCCTCTGCCCTCCTTATCCCACCTAGTTTGAAAATGTCTCTTAAAGCCTTCATAGTATTAAACAGTTTCTTGAGCAAAATAGGTACTGCACATGTGATAGTTAATTTTAATGTGTCAATTTGACTGGGCTGAGGGATGCCCAGATAGCTGGTAAAACATTATTTCTAGGTGTGTCTGTGACAGTGTCTCTGGAAGAGATTAGCACTTGAGTCTAATTAGACTGAATAAAGAAGATCTGCCCTCACTAACGTTGGGTGGGCATCATCTAACTCTTCAAGGGCCTGAGTGGAACAAAAAGGCAGAGGAAGGATGAAGTCTGTCTCTTTTTGACTTGAGTTGTATATTTTTTCCTCCCCTTGGATAATGAAGCTGCTGGTTCTTGGGCCATTGGATTCCAGGCCATCCATCAACTCTCTGGACTCAGACTGAGTTATAATTGGCTTTACTGGTTCTCCAACTTGCAGATGGCAGATCATGGGATTTCTAGGCCTCCATAACCATGTGAGCCTCTTCCCATAAATATACATGCATACACACCCTGTTGGTTCTATTTTTCTCTGCTAGCTCAGAGGTCAAGAATCTGCCTGCAATGCGGGAGACCTGGGTTCAATCCCTGGGACAGGAAGATCCCCTGGAGTAGGAAATGGCAAGACCATTCCAGTATTCTTGCCTGGAGAATTCCATGGATAGAGGAGTCTGTTGGGTTACAGTCCATGGGTTGCAAAGAGTCAGACACGATTGAGTAACTAGCACTTTCACTTTCAGAGAAACCTAATATATCATGAAAAGCTTGAATATTTGATATAATCAAGATAGTTTTATCCTTTGACCAATGTATCACTTAGTTTAATTGGTCTTTTTTCTTTTTCTGTTTTTAGCATTCACTTCTTCATTTGTTGCCTCCTCATTTGACCATTTATTCACTGTAGCCCTTTAGAATATCAGTGATACGTGCACTTGTTTATAAAGTCACATTCACTATTAACATACTCTTTTTTCAATATTACACTCTATAATATATTGGAAAAGCTACTTAACCTGTCTAAATTCATTTCTTCCTCTATAAAATTAATATAAAAATACCTATTTCATAAGTTTGTTATAGAGAGATTGGACATAGTATATTTAAAACATCCAGCAAAACATGGACTCGAAAATATGTATTCCCTTACTGGTTTATGTGGTTAATCTCTGAAGCCAGCTGGTATGTCCCTAAAGCACAGAGAACATTTTTATAATTATACCCATGTGTGATGCATGACATAACTCATGTTTGTAGAATTGAACAGAGTAGTCAGTGGCTATTAAGTAACTATTGATCGACTAACTCCCTATTGAGCAACTCTTCTTCCTCCTTTCTTTCACTTAACTCTTAAAGGTGATTTACAGTCTGGTAAGACTGCTGGTTAGGACTAGAGTATAGAGGGAAGCCATGAGCTGCAGCAAAGTGAAGGAGAAATAATAACAAGAAATTGTTCCTGAGGCTGAGAACTGAACAGACAAATTAGGTGGTCACCTCTGTGGTATGGCTTGACATATAATATATGTCACAATGTCAGGAATCTACTTTTAGTCATTTCTTTTTGAACTAAGACTTAAAAGTCTTGATAACTATATTACATGGAAGTACTTCCTTTTAAATAATATTTCAGAAGGGGGGATGTAGAATGATCAATGGAACTGTTTTTTTTTTTAACTTTATAATTGATTAACAATGCTGTGTTAGTTTCAGGTATACAGCAAAGTGATTCAGTTATACATATGTGTGTATTATTCTTTTTCAAGTTCTTTTCCCATTCACGTTGTTACATAGTATTGAGTAGAGTTTCCCTGTGCTAGGGTGTCAAACTCTGTTAATTTCACGTTTTATCTTGGAGCCACTATTTTTTTTTTATAACAAAACATTCATTGTATGTGTTTCCACATGTCAGTGTACTCTTATCTTTTGTAATGTTCATAAACCTCTATAGTTTTAATATTTGCATCTATTACAGATCAGAAAATTGAGACCTAGAAGAATTTTTACCCAGTTTACCTAATCTTAACTACCCATGGCTTAGAGTTCTGTGATCCTAAACTCTGCTACACTGTGAGGTCTCTCATCTCTTGTCATGGCCTGCTTGCACCATGGTAATTGATAGCATGATGGGATAATTAGAGAGGATATTCTTGACTTTAGTCAACAACCCTGGAAACCCATTTTCTGCACTTAGCTGTCTTCTGTTCACATAATAGAAAAGCCTAGTGTTACACCTCTTCTCAGTAATGAATGAGTTTTCTCAAGTCTTTTTGGGGATATGTGCTTCTGCTCCAGGGTGAATCCACACAACAGCTTGCTTCTCCCCAGTAACATGGCTCCTGACCACCCTCTAAGCAGCTCCATCCCCAGCCTTCACTACCACTCCATGGCCTCTGGCTTCCTCCTGCACAGTTGTTGCCTCATCTTATCTCTGGTCTTTTGTTACTTGTTTGCTGTTTCCCCCCACCTCCCACCAGTCATCCTATTTAAAATTGCAAAGCTTGAATCCTCTCTTCTCCAGTTTCTATAGTTTGTATCCTCCTTTGTTGCTCTATTTTTATTCATAGTACCTATTATCATTCTACTTACACAAGTTTTAATTAATTTTTTTTTGCCTTTCTTCCCTAAATACAATCTAAGCTTTAAGAATGAGAGATTTTTGTAAGCTTTGTTAACTACTGTATCTTCCATCTTAAGTGATGTAGAGCATGTAGTAGATACTCAACAAATGTTTAAGTAATTAATAATTATGTTGGATTACTTGAATGCCAGAAATGTGGTATTGGGTTTGATAGCTGAAGCTGTTGAGGAAGGTCTCCCAGATCATTTTCTTTTTTTTTTTTTTAGGAATTGGTGCTACATCAACATGACAATATTCTTGCTTAACTTATTAAAAAAACTTGATAAAGATACATGATATTATCTAAATATTTTATTCCTCTTTCTGTCTCAATGTCAAATCCATAGACCTTGTTATAGGTAGTCACTTTTTATACACTGTTGTCCTAATTTGGACTTTTGGACTATGTAGAAAGAAAGAATTTCACCCTTCCATTAAATTTAAAATACAAGGCAGAGATATTCCAGGGCCTGTTTGCTGTCATGGTACAAATGGTGAGAGAGATAAGAAGAAGGAGAAAATGGTAGTGAGCCGAAAGACATTCAGTCTGGTGCTGGTCTTCAGCTGTCTGAGATTATTACCTATTTCATTCTTGTCAAAAATTGCTGATAACTAGGTAGCCGTTTTATTAGCTCAATACTTAGGCCTGTTCTTTTAGTGTTTTGTTTGACAAGGATTCCTAGTTAGGGGAAAAATAAAAAAAACTTTTTAAACTTTACTAGCAAGGCTAGTAAAGAGATCATTTGGGAAATTTTTAAGTTGAAATCTAATTATAAACTTCTCATTATTGACTTGTTCAGTCAAACTAATACTAAGGAAAGAATCTGAGATATTCATAATTTCCTGAAGGGTGGAGTTTCTGGATGAGGTTATAGGAAATCAAGATCGTAAAGCTTACTTTTTCCATTTTTACAAATCACGGTCTGGTACTTGAAGCTGCTGCTGCTTTTTTCCCTTAGTTCTGGTAAACTTTTATTACAATAGAAGATATTATCTATAAAAATGTCCCGGTTTATATTATAAATCCACCCTTTCAGTTGCTCTAAGTTTTACATTTGGATTCAATCAGGTCCTCTGAGAATTGCACAGTTGCTTTGCATTGTTTCAGCACCTTGTCGAATTGCTTGTACAGAATTGCATTTTGGATTTATACCATCGGCTTGTGTTGAGGGACATTATACGGAACAACTATAGGAAAGACAGGATCATACATATTATAAAAGCCTTGTCAAGCACTTGTTCTTTATAAGAACTTGAGGGACATTTTCTTTCAGTGTTCTATAACAGGGAACACTGGGTTTCTTTTGAGTACATGGTTTGTATATGTCTTGTAAATATGGTGAATTACATGACTAGTAGGCTTTCTCTCTGCTTTGGCCTCTATGGACCTAAATCAGCTAGGATTTGGGCAGGAAAACAGAAGTCACTCTGTGCTTTCCAATTATGAAGAATTATCATTTGGAGAGCTAGAGTTTTGCATAAACTGCTGAAAAATCTGTGGGTTATGAAGGTTGTCACTACTGCAGATTGCAATTTGAAGCAGCAAAGGGAGTGATTCTCAAACCTCAGGGGAAGCTGTCACGCCCTCACGTCTGCCTCTGCTCCTGTAGAATAAGGCCTCTCTTCATCTTTGCCTTCCAAACTCTCGTGAGGGCTTCTCCTTGGCATAGTCTAACCTGGACAATATAGCAAGGAGATTTTGAGAAATACATTTTCTAATTACTTTGTATAGAATATACAAAGAGCTTAGAAATATAGAAAATATAGAAAAGACCTTAGAAAAGCTGGTGATAAGGCTGAGTGGATAATAATTAGTAAAAAGATTTAGAAACCATGCAAATTTTGCCCTCTTCATGCAACATCCAGGATCTAAAAATGCATAGTTTATATTATAATTTTATATCAGCATTCAACTTGCTTTGCCTATTTTTATCCTAATTTTCTTATTTATATTTTGTTGTATTAAAATTATCTATTTCTATAAGCCATCTCAACTCTTTTGAAAAAGTGGTATATAAATAAATTTATTTAAAAGGTAAGCAGAGAAGAATGAGTTTGTGAGAAATGTGTATCTAAAAAAAAACTAATGCACATTAAATATGACTGAGATCTAAAGTGGCTGATAAGAGTAACCCAAACAGTTGCCGTACCACTCTCTAAAACAACACCCATCATCTCAGACATTTCCTTTTTGTCATCAAACTGACTTTTTTCTCTTAGTGGATTTTCAAAATATGTTATTAAAAATAACAGACAAAATACGCATTTACCCAGAATAACTGAGGAATGAAGTCTTTCGTATAAGTAAAATTTTCACCTAGTTTAAGGTTATTCCTTTAAAGTTATTAATTTTAATAATTTTTGTAAAGAAATACAAATATAACTAAAATATATATATCTCTGCCTTCTTAAGCAGTCAGTAGTGAAAAATAATTCAGTTTTTGTACAAATTTAGGGTAACTATTATGAAATGATAATTTAGTTGTGGCATACTATCCTGATGCTTTCAGGGGCTCTTGGGATGTAGAAGAGTCAGATTGCTTAGAAATGAGCTTAATTCTTCTATTCTTTTTAATTTGTTTCCTTCTTGCTCTATTATCCTTATTCAGTTTCTTATTTTACACCCAGTTGTCTGGAAAAGGTCTGAGAATGGCTCTACCTTTCCTGTAGAATAAGTATAATGGTCTCAGTATAATAGTTAATATTTCTTCATGCTTGAGAGAGCCTCCTTTTTCTCTCTTTTTTTTCCTTTTAAGTTTAAAGTTATATATCAACTCCTGAGGTTACCAGAAGCTTGACCTCTGAATGAGTGGGTATTATTGCATGTATTTGATCTCTTTAATAGGATTACAGAGTAATGAAATTTAGAGACTAAGGGAGACTATGAAAGGTCACCTGGTCTACCACTTTCCCAAAGAGGCCACTTCCATTTAGAACCATATTTAAACCACTGCAGGCAAAGGGCAGCCTTCACTATTTTATAGCTTTTTAAAGACAGAAATGCTACAATCTCTAGTGGCAAGTAATTTTTTTTTTTTTTTTTACATTTTATAATTCCTATGTCAGAAATTTTTTCTTACATTTAACTTAAATTTCTCATGCAAAAGTGTCAACTCCTGAACTCATCTCTGATGAGATTTGAAAATAAAACTGGAGCTTTGAAAGGACTTCAAAAGATTTGGTTCTATTGTTCCCTCTTTTATTACTTTTTCTATGGCAAAAGTTGACAAAATGGGGTGTGGGTGTGTATGTAAGAGAGAGACAGAGACAGATAGATACAAACAGAAGCTATAGATTTTTTTTTTTTTTCACGTGCCCATCGTTCATAAGACATTTATTCATGGCTCAGGCCAGTTGGTGAGGGTCTGGGCTAAATTAATCCTACATTTTAACATCTCCCTTGATATTGATTTATTATCACAAACTAGTCATTTGCATAGATTAGGAGTGTAGTTTGTAGCTATCAGGTACAGAAAATGTGGGATGATATAGCAGAGAAATAGTATGGGGCCTGGAAAAAAGATCTCCTTAGCATTTAAGAACTGTACTACTTTGCTGCTGCTGCTAAGTCGCTTCAGTCATGTCCGACTCGTACGACCTCAGAGATGGCAGCCCACCAGGCTCCTCTGTCCCTGGGATTCTCCAGGCAAGAATACTGGAGTGGGTTGCCATTTCCTTCTCCAGTGCGTGAAAGCAAAGTCTCTCAATTGTGTCTGACTCTCAGCGACCCCATGGACTGTAGCCTACCAGGTTCCTCCGTCTGTGGGATTCTCCAGGTAAGAATACTGGAGTGAGTTGCCATTTCCTTCTCCATGTACTACTTTGAGTGAGTCTATTTCTACTTGGAATGGAGATTGATAGTAATATACCATTATATAGCAATGCATCATCAGCCAATGAAGAGGGAATTTGGAGGACCCAAAGAGAAATTGGGTGTATACATTCTTTAAAAATTTTAAACCATATATAAGTGTATGGCAAATTTCTCATTCCCCTAATATTTACTTCTTCCTTAAGTACTGAACTGTAAAATTAAGAAAATCTGCTTTGGGTTACAGATTTGTCACTCTCTTAACTGTGTGGCCTTAAGCAGGTCTTTTAACATCTTTGAGCTATAGTTTCTCTTGCAAAACGAAACAATATAATTGACCTTGCAGGTTAGTGGTGATTATTAGAGATAATGAATGCAAAGTGTCTAGCATGCTGTTTCACAAACAGTAGGCATTCAGTAAATACTAACTATTGTCATCATCTGATCATTGAAGGAAAAAAAGAGCCACACTAATTTTTCCTTCTTTTACTTTCTCATATCTCCCATTTAATTGATTATGCAGTCACGCCAATTTTACCTTCTTAATATTTCTGGAAGTACTTCTCTTTTAATGTCCCCATGGCTTTTGTGTAATTTTTGCCATTATCGTAATTCTCATGAAGTATTTCAGTATTTATTCCCTTTGCTTCTTCCAATGCATGCTAAGTTGCTTTAGTTGTGTCCAACTCTCTGTGATTCCCATGGACTGTAGCCCACCAGCCTCCTCTGTCCATGACATTCTCCAGGCAAGAATACTGGAGTGGGTTGCCATTTCCTTCTCCAGGGTGTCTTTCTCACCCAGGGACCAAACCATCATCTCTTAAGTCTCCTGCATTGGCAGATGGGTTCTTACCACTAGAACCACCTGCTGCTGCTGCTAAGTCACTTCAGTCGTGTCCGACTCTGTGGTACCCATACCCTGTGGTACCAGGCTCCCCCGTCCCTGGGATTCTCCAGGCAAGAACACTGGAGTGGGTTGCCATTTTCTTCTCCAGTGCATGAAACTGAAAAGTGAAAGTGAAGTCGTTCAGTCCTGTCCGACTCTTTGCGACCCCATGGATTTCAGCCTACTAGTCTCCTCCGTGCATGGGATTTTCCAGGCAAGAGTACTGGAGTGGGTTGCCACTGCCTTCTCCCAGAAACACCTAGCCCCCTTTAATCCAGCTTCCATACTATAACGAAAGTCATTTTTCAGTGAGCTGTCTGAACATTGTTCTACTCTTTATCAAACATTACAACAACTCTACCATTAAATGAAGCCAAAGGTATTCACAACCAGTTATAAGGTCTTTCATAGCCTAGTCTATTATTTCTATAGCATCTTCAACTCTCCTCTCCTGGTAATGCATCCTGTTCGTCTTGTACACAAAGTACTGGAAGTTAATCTAAATGTGCCATGTCTTTGTGTTTGTTACTTCTCTGCTTGAAATGATCTTGTCCTCTTATCTACCTTGCAAGTCTACATTTGCTCTTTGAAGAATATGGAGATTCTAGCCTTGAAAGCTGCAGACATGTAGAAGAATCTATATATCAGGTTCATGGGTTCAAATTTTAGGTATATGGAATTTTCTGAGGGTTCTGTTACTCTTAAAATGAACCACTTTCTGGACACAGCTTAAACATCCTTCTCTTTGAAAAGCCTTTACTTTTCAGTGATACCTTTGGGCTTTGAATATCAAATGATGATAATGTGGTCTTTAATATTTTGAAGCAGGCATTTACCACTGTTGCTTTCAGCAGGCAACCAATGAGTCAAAGTAGGATTCTAAGTACATAGACTCCTGTGTGAGTGCCTTCAGAGGAAGGTCTGTTTCTCATACTCTGCCCCTTTTGACCAATGCATGAAAATACATGATCAAAGTTTATTTCTCTAATAGGAAAGTGTGATTCCATTTAATACAGAAATCCATACATTTTAGCATAACATGTAAATCTTTAGGCTACTATCAACCATCATGCTTTAAAATTATAAGTGAGTTTTAGGTCTTTTCCTAACAGAAAGGGCAAGAGGAAGGACATTATGGTCCTCAGTTCAGTCGCTCAGTCGTGTCCGACTCTTTGCGACCCCCATGAATTGCAGCATGCCAGGCCTCCATGTCCATCACCAACTCCCGCAGTTCACTCAAACTCACGTCCATTGAGTCAGTGATGCCATCCAGCCATCTCATCCTCTTTCGTCCCCTTCTCCTCCTGCCCCCAATCCCTCCCAGCATCAGAGTCTTTTCCAATGCGTCAACTCTTCGCATGAGGTGGCCAAAGTACTGGAGTTTCAGCTTCAGCATCATTCCTTCCAAAGAACACCCAGGACTGATCTCCTTTAGGGTGGACTGGTTGGATCTCCTTGCAGTCCAAGGGACTCTCAAGAGTCTTCTCCAACACCACAGTTCAAAAGCATCAATTCTTCGGTGCTCATCTTCCTTCACAGTCCAACTCTCCCATCCATACATGACCACTGGAAAAACTATAGCCTTGACTAGACAGACCTTTGTTGGCAAAGTAATGTCTCTGTTTTTGAATATGCCATCTAGGTTGGTCGTAACTTTCCTTGCAAGGAGTAAGCGTCTTTTAATTTCACAGTTGCAATCACCATCTGCAGTGATTATGGTCCTAGAGAAGCTAAAGAAAGTTGCAGAATACCAGGAGAGAAAAAATAGGAAAGTTAGGGAAATCAAATTTTACCTCTGTCTAAATGTTAAGCATGTATTCCTTTATTTTTGGCCATGCTGGGTCTTTGTTTCTGAGTGGGCTCTGTCTCGTTGTGACAGGCTGGGGCCCCTCTGTAGCTGTAGTGAGTGGCTTTTCATTGTGGTGTCTTCTCTTGTGGCGTGCGGGCTCCAGTAGTTGCCGTGCACGGGCTCAGTAGTTGTGGTTCCTAGACTCTAGAGCACAGGCTCCATAGTTGTGGTTCATTGGCTTAGTTGCTCCAAGGGATATGGGAGCTTCCCATGTTAGGGATGGAAATCATGTCTCCTTCATTGGCAGCCAAATTCTGTACCACTCAGCCACTAAGTAAGCCCTCTTATTTGTTAAGTGATCCTATAAAGCAGTGGTCTTCCCACTGGATGTATGTACCCTTAGAGAAACACATTTTCCAGGGGGTACAGGAAACCAAGCCTTTCATAGAGATTAATTTCTACATATTCAGATTCTGTCTACTTTTTCCTAAAACTGTTTGCTTTTGAAGAAGCCTGAGTTCATGTGAGTTTCCTTTCTCATTCTTCACACCTTTCTCGCACTCTAGAAAAGAAAATCTCTTACCTATCTAGCGTAGTGCTATGGTATATTGTTCCAACATGTAAAACCCTTGGGGGTGTTGTGTAAAGGTATCATGGGAAATAATGCTGCAGATGGTAAGATAGTGAAGAGTTAAAATTGCTTAGTGACACACTATTTGCAAGTGAATTTGATTCCATTTTTGCTTTCAATGCAATTGGAGGAGGAACCAATTGAATTGTTGGCTGTGATGGCTTTTATAGGTAACTCAGAAGTAGTGTAATAAATTGAGATAAATTATTATAGCAAAATTCTTTCTGTTCCCAACTAATTGTTTATAAGCAAATGCTTACATGTATAAAAATGAAAATTAAGCATTGAATTAATACTAAGATTCTGTCATTTTATCAAAAAGTAATATCCACCCATGGTTACACCTACTGACTGAGGAATGAAGCTTCATACATCTCATTAAGAAGTACATTTCCAATAAAAATTGACTTTTTATGTTTAGTTATTACCAATCAAGTATATTTATATGGTTTTGACCAATAGTGTATTAAAAATAATTATAATACTGAAAAATGTTTTTTTATAACATTTAGAGCTTTTGAATCTCTGAAAAAAATCACAAAAATATATATTTATATGTTCATATATAATACATAATAATATTGCATAATATATTAAAAATTATATATCATAATATATAAGACATACATATAGTTGTAGGAAAGCATGATAACTTGAATAACAATAAACATTCAAGCAAAATAATATATTCCTCTAGAAAAAATTCTGTGGGAGAAGTGGAGTAATAAATCAAGTTTATGGATAAAATAAAAAGTTAAATTTCTGACCATTAAAAAGAGATTTTCATTTATTTTTCAATGAATGATGGTATGAAATTGCTATTATAAACATGTAAAAGTATGATATATTTTAAAATGTCAATATTTGCGATATGCCATAAATCACTTCTTCACAAATATTTAGACTGGAACAAATGTTTTACTCTCAGAATCATCTATTAAAAAATATTGTGTTTTGGGGTCTTTCTTTTCAGAGTCCTCTTAATTACTCATCCTTCCCAAAACTGAGTACATGCAAGTTAAAGACATTGGCTCCTCAAAGAGATCCCAATAGGATCTTTGGGATGGCCTAGGGTACTGAGAGTAAGGGAGCTGGACCAAACAAGGAGAGGAAAGGATGGACAGAGAGGAGAGTGCCAGAGGCAAACACACTTATGCATGATTTTCATGGCTGTGGCTTTGGCTCTTAAAAGTGGATCTCCCTGATTGCAGTAACAAGAGCCTTTGCTGTTATTTCAAAAGGTGAGGGGAGCTTACCTTAGAGGAGAAGGTGTCCCCAGGTACTTCAGGCCTTACCTCAGTGCCTACTCATGAGAGTCATCTCCAAAGTCCAGCTCCCTTCAGTTCAGTTCAGTCGCTCAGTTGTGTCTGACTCTTTGTGACTCCATGAACTGCAGCACACCAGGCCTCCCTGTCCATCGCCAACTCCCGGAGTTCACTCAAACTCATGTCCATCGAGTTGGTGATGCCATCCAGCCATCTCATCCTCTGTCGTCCCCTTCTCCTATTGCCCCCAATCCCTCCAAGCATCAGGTCTTTTCCAATGAGTCAACTCTTTACATGAGGTGGCCAAAGTATTGAAGTTTCAGCTTTAGCATCAGTCCTTCCAAAGAAATCCCAGGACTGATCTCCTTTAGGATGGACTGGTTGAATCTCCTTGCAGTCCAAGGGACTCTCAAGAGTCTTCTCCAACACCACAGTTCAAATGCATCAATTCTTCGGCTCTCATCTTTCTTCACAGTCCAACTCTCACATACATACATGACCACTGGAAAAACCATAGCCTTGACTAGGTGGACCTTTGTTGGCAAAGTAATATCTCTGCTTTTGAATATGCTATCTAGGTTGGTCATAACTTTACGTCTGAGGAGTAAGCGTCTTTTAATTTCATGGCTGCAATCACCATCTGCAGTGATTTTGGAGCCCCAAAAATAAAGTCTGACACTGTTTCCACTCTTTCCCCATCTATTTCCCATTAAGTGGTGGGACCGGATGCCATGATCTTCGTTTTCTGAATGTTGAGCTTTAAGCCAACTTTTTCACTCTCCTCTTTCACTTTCATCAAGAGGCTTTTTAGTTCCTCTTCACTTTCTGCCATAAGGGTGGTGTCATCTGCATATCTGAGGTTATTGATATTCCTCCCGGCAATCTTGATTCCAGCTTGTGTTTCTTCCAGTCCAGCCTTTCTCATGATGTACTCTGCATATAAGTTAAATAAGCAGTGTGACAATATACAGCCCTGAGGTACTCCTTTTCCTATTTAGAACCAGCTCCCTTACTTTCAGTAATAACCAAGCAAACATATTTCAATGAAAGAAAAGCCATTTTTATCTCATTTATTTTTAGGGCTGAATCATGTCCTCCTAGTTTTTTTCCCTGTTCATTAAATCATGTTCAGCTCTTCATCATCCTCTAGTCTTATTTTCCCATGTTCCATACTTCTTTGCTTTGTAACAATTCTAGCTGCCAACTTAGTACAACCGTTTTAAGTAAGTGAGGAAGCAATGGTCTTGGCAAATTCCTGACTGATTTGTTTGTCACAAATCAGTGTGACAATTCAATCAGTCTGAATTTATGGTGTATTTATAAAAGTCATCACAGTTCATAGAGTTTTTTCTGTGGTGCTGTGGAGGGAATCCTGAACTTACTGAGGTGCTAACAATACAAAATATCAGCATGCATATTCACCAGAAAGCAGTTGAGCATGTTTTATTATGTAACTGTCATTTTAGCATTGAATTGAGTGACAGCATGACATACTCAGAGCTTCCAAACTTGGATTTCTGGCTGGCCAGTATTACTACCAAATATTGTGTTTCTCTGGGGAAATGTTGGTCCCTAACACCTCTGGTCTTTTGATTCCACATTTATAGAGTACAGGAGTTGGACCTGACCAATTTTTTTCTTTCCTTTTCTGCTAAAACTCTGTTGTATGATTTTCTAATCTTATAACGAACTTTAATAGGGAATTACTCTCCATATCCCATCCAATCTTTCTATCCTTAGGAACTAACAGTGTTCCTCTTTGAATTTTAAGAACTGAAGAATGTCTGGTATTCCTTGTGTTAGATGGAGATCTTTACGGAGAAAGACATATTTGAATACAAATTTGAGTCCTACATAACTTTCCCACATTAGATGCAATATACATTTTGGCTAGATTGACCTGAAATTGTCTCCTTTTCTGCTTACTATAATCCAAATGTCAAAATTCATTTTACAGATGGATGTTTAGTGATCTGTTTCAAAACGATGTTTTCTCTTTCATTCTTTCCCCATATCTTTATTGATCTAATTTAATGTTCTGCCTCTTTGGTTCAGAATTAAATTTTTCTCTGTGTCTTGTATTTCTACTTAACCTCTCTAAACTACATCAAAGGATCTGTGTCTTGTTTTAGTCTCTACTTATTTGATCATCTTTATATCCTTGGCTCTCTTTCTGGTACTCATCAACTTCTCAGTGGGACTATATTTTAAATTTTGGTGTGCAGAGAGGTTGGATGGGGGAAGTTGGATTATTAAAATCCATGTTTAACCAATTTACACCTTTATTTTATAAAACTTTATTTAGTACTAGGAAAACTAGATTTTTTATTAAGTGGGAACAGTGCGTATATTTTTTGTTTGCGTGCTTCCTATGTTTGCCAGTTTCCAAGAAATAGATGTTTCAGGCTACAAAAGAATATATTCTTCTCCCTTATCCTCAACCAAGAGTGAAATATAATGCTGTGATATTTTAAACATGGTGGAGCGTGTTAATATAAATAGAAAATCTAATAAAAATCTGTTTTCAAACAGGGTATAGATTTTTCAATAGAATTTAGAGGAAATATAATAATAAAAAGCTGCAAAGTAATAGTGTAATAAATTTCAATCTCTTATTCTCTGCAAGCTCTTTTTCTTAAAGCTGCATAGAAAATACTCTCTACTTTATAAGCCCAATTGAAAGCTAAATTTAGTCTTTGAAAGGTGAGGTCACCTCACTGACCTTTAAAAATAGAATTGAAAATGTTTTTTCCTGGACAGGAGTTGCTGACACTTGGCTGTTGCATGGCATATCTGAACACATCTTATCAGTCATAACTGTAAACAGGTAGTTTCCAGTGCTCTTTTCAGGGGGTGTGTTAGTGATGGACTGGTAACCTCAAGTGGATATTAGATGGTCACTTTTGGAGAACACATCAACAAGGCATGTGTGAGGTTCACAGGAAGATATTATAGTGGATGTGAAAGAAACAGATTTCAGTTCAAATTCCACTTCTGTCTCTCATTGGATGTACCTGCCTCATGGAGGTAGGCCAAGCATTCTTAAGTTTACTTTGCATTAAGATCTTTCTTCTCCAAAGACATGCCTGGCTTTTCATTAGGAGAGACTGGTAGGATCTGAGGTTTGGTAAGCAGGATGTAGGCCACCTAGGTTGGAGGGTGAAGAGAAATTAGAAACCAGGCAAACCTGCTTGGATTTAACTGTGGCAAGAAACAAGAAAGGAGAACACATTTTTGAGCATAAGAAACCCTGTGTTTTGAAAGCTGTCTTCCAGGTGAAAGGTGGTTCATAAATCAAATCACACTTAAGAGTACTGTCTAAAACAATGTCTTTGTCTCTAAAATGGGATAACAACTGTCCACCTCTTGAGTTATGAGAATCAGAGTACACAGTACTTTATAACCATAAAGAATCACACATGTAATACAGGAACGTGGGCAAAGGGGACTGCTGGAAGGCCGGAAGCAGCTCAGCCCCACCTCTTTTTTACCTCTGTAGATGTAGACGATGCTTTTCACAGGTACACCACACACTCCCATTTATTGTCTATTCCAGAAAATAGGAAGTATAGAGCTGCAGACCTTTGAATGTGTGGTGAGGGGGAGGGCCTTGATATTTCTAAAATTATGTTTTTTGGTGTGTGATTTCCCCACAGCTGTTTTTGTTTCATGAAAATCATTCATCCCATGAGCATGACTATAGCTCTAAGCATTTTTTTTTAAATTGAAGGATAAATTGCTTTTCAATGTTGTGTTGGTTTCTGCTGTACAACAATGTGAATCAGCCATAAGTATACGTATGTCCCCTCCCTCCCACCCCCACCCTAAAACTGTGTCTTAAGCACATAGATCATAAAGTAAGTCATTTAAATGTTCACTCTCCTCAGTCTCGAGTGCCTGTGAAGAGATCATATTTAGCAGCATAAACACAATTCCCTGCAAAGTAGCTCTGCCCTTTTTGCTTCCTCAAGAACACGCTGAAAGCAAGTGAGAGAGATGTTAACTGCAGTGATTACTCAAATCATATTTAACTTGTAAACAATATAATTCACAAACTTCATTAGCTATTTTTAGGGACAAGCAAAGTGTAATATTTTCACTGGGTATTCATTGGAGGGACTGATGTTGAAGCTGACACTCCAGTACTTTGGCCACCTGATGCAGAGAGCTGACTCATTTGAAAAGACACTGATGCTGGGAAAGATTGAGGGCAGGAGGAGAAGGGGACAACAGAGGATGAGATGTTTGGATGGCATCACCTACATAATGTACATGGGTTTGGGTGGACTCCGGGAGTTGGTGATGGACAGGGAAGCCTGGCATGCTGTGGTTCATGGAGTCGCAAAGAGTTGGGCACGACTGAGCAACTGAGCTGAACTGAAAGTGTAATATTTCTGTTTGCCAAGATACCAAGTGGAGAACTGTAAATCAGCCTGGAGTCAGGGTGGTTTACATTCTCTTCTTTGTGAATGTCATTTGACTATCGTGAAGGCAGACATTCCAGTCCTTCCTGTAGTCTTCTCAGGACAGGTTTCTCAGAAGTTTCTCATCTTCCATCTTTACCCTCCATCTAATGCTTTTTCTTTACTTCCTGCCTTTCACTGTTGCCCTTTGCTAATGTTTCTTGTGTATTACTAATATATTCTGAAATGGAATGTGATACCAAGTGGTGTTCTAATAATACTTGAGATGTAAAAAAGTATCTGATACTTAAAAAATAAAAGCTTAGCAGTTCTTAACTGCCAGATGAAGATCAGTGAATATGACTTTTGTATAAAAATTCTTTGTTATTAATATAATTTACCACCAGAAAATACAGTGTCAGCCTCTATATCGGTTAGGATGACTTAGTGTGAGGCAGGATACCTCCTTATTCTGCTGCATAAGCAACATGCCTTTGGCTTCTGTGCAGGTTTAGGCTAACATGGGTCCCCCAAACTGAGATGTCATGGAGGAATGTAGGAGGAAAATTTGAGGGTCAAACTGATTATTGGAGGTAATAAAAGCACATGTTGGGAATAAAAGAACATACCAGAAATCCAGGAAAATGAGCCTCTGAAGTAGCAGACTTAAGCAAGGAGGATAAGAAAGCACAATAAAGAGTCTTATGTATTTTGACTGCTTGATTATTGAGTGGTCCTTGGAGCATACATTCCATGGGGAAAACACAAATCTCCTGTCTCTCTTCCTCAGGGAAAAAGATTATTAGACTTGCTTTTAAAAAGATAAAGGGTATGAGGGACAAACTCTCAGATGGGTTAAATGTATACAGCACAAACACCATGAAGTATCTCTCCAACAGAGAAGCTTTAAATAGCTGTGTGCTCCCCACTGGCACCACCTAAATTGCTCACAGTGCCTAGGAATTCACTGAAGGGAATATTAAAAAAAAAACAAAAAACCCCAACTCTTTCTATTACACTGCATATGTGTATTGCCTTTGGAACAGTTGTTTTGCTCAGCTTTATACTGAAAGGGAACTGTTTACACTATCATTTACAGCTAAACCTGTGTGTGTGAGAGAAAATTTGTAGGAAAATATTCAGAATAGTGCTTCTAAACCCATGGTTGCTTTTCACTACAGAGGTCAGATGTTAATGTGAACTTTGATTTTACTCTTCCCTAAAATTCACACAGTACCAGGAGTCGCTGGGTATTGATATAGGACGCTAATCCAGATATTTGAGATACTTGCAAGACACACTTAGCTTGTCTTTGATTAATAGTCTTGATTATATCTAAAATGCAATTTTCAATTTGTGAAAAAAATCTAAATTCATTGAAACCAAAGTTAAGCAGCAGTGATAAGTGAAATCACTGGGAGGGAGAAAAATGGAGGAGTTTTGTGATGCTGTTGAGTAACTCTGAGTTTACTATGTTTTACTGTGTTTTTTTATTTTTTAAGATGCAGAATATGACATTTACCATTTCAACCATTTTAAATATACAGTTAGTGGCAAATAGATGGGGAAACAGTGTCAGACTATTTTTTTTTTGGCTCCAAAGTCACTGCACATGGTGATTGCAGCCATGAAATTAAAAGATGCTTACTCCTTGGAAGGAAGGTTATGACCAACCTAGATAGCATATTCAAAAGCAGAGACATTACTTTGCCAACAAAGGTCCATCTAGTCAAGGCTATGGTTTTTCCTGTGGTCATGTGTGGATGTGAGAGTTGGACTGTGAAGAAAGCTGAGTGCTGAAGAATTGATGCTTTTGAACTGTGGTGTTGGAGAAGACTCTTGAGAGTCCCTTGGACTGCAAGAAGCTCCAACCAGTCCATTCTAAAGGAGATCAGTCCTGGGTGTTCATTGGAAGGACTGATGCTAAAGCTGAAACTCCAGTACCTTGGCCACCTCACGCGAAGAGTTGACTCATTTGAAAAGACTCTGATGCTGGGAGGGATTGAGGGCAGGAGGAGAAGGGGACGACAGAGGATGAGATGGCTGGATGGCATCACTGACTTGATGGACATAAGTCTGAGTGTACTCCGGGAGTTGATGATGGACAGGGAGGCCTGGCCTGCTGTGATTCACGGGGTTGCAAAGAGTCGGACACGACTGAGCGACTGAACTGAACTGAACTTAGTGGCATTGAGTACATTCATACTCATACATGCAACCCTCACCATCATCTATTTCCAGGATGTTTCTCATCTTCCCAAACTGAAACTGCATACCCATTCTCTCCTCCCTGAGCACCTGGAACCACCAATCTACTTTCTGTTTTTCTGAATTTGACTACTCTAGATGTCTTGTATAATGAAAGCATGTAGTATCGGTCCCTTTGTGACTGGCTTATTTCACTTAGCATGTTGTTAAGGTTCTTCGATATTGTAGTGTGTGTCAGAATTTTCTTCCTTAAAAGTTGGATAATATTCCATCTTATGTATATATCACATTTTGTTTATCCTTTCATATGTTGAGTGCTCTTTGGTTGTTTCCAGCTTTTGGTTATTGTGAATAATGTTGCTATAAACGTGCATAAAGATATCTGAGTTCTTGTTTTCTTTTGGGTATGGCCCAGCAGTGGGATTATTGCATCATATGGTTGATGTTGTTCAGTCGCCCAGTTCTGTCCGACTGTTTGTGACCCCATGGACTGCAGCACGCTAAACCTCCCTGTCCCTCACCATCTCCTGGAATTTGCCCAAAATTATGTCCATTGTATTGGTGATGCCATCTAGCTATTTCATCCTCTGATGCCCTCTTCTCTTTCTGTCGTCTGTCTTTCCCAGCATTAGGGACTTTTCCATTGAGTTGACTGTTCGAATCACATGACCAAAATACTGAAGCTTCAGCTTCAGCATCAGTCCTTCCAATGAGTATTCAGGGTTGATTTCCTTTAAGATTGACTGGTTTGGTCTCCTTACTGTCCAGGGGACTTCAGGAATCTTCTCCAGCACAAAAGTTCAAAAGCATCAATTCTTTGGTGTTCTGCCTTCTTTAAGGTCCATGTCTCACAACTGGATGTGACCACTGGGAAGACCATAGCTTTGACTATATGTACCTTTGTTGGCAGAGTGATGCTTTTCAATACACTGTTTAGGTTTGTCATAGCTTTCCTGCCAAGAAGCAGTTGTCTTCTGATTTCATGGCAGCTGTGATTTTAGAGCCCAAGGAAAGGAAATCTGTCTCTGTGGCCACCTTTTCTCCTTCTATTTGCCATGCAGTAATGGGGCTGGATGCCATGATCTTAGTTTTTTAATACTTGGTTTTAAATCAGCTTTTCCACTCTCTTCCTTCCCCTTCATCAAGAAGTTCTTTAGTTCTTCTTAGCTTTCTGCCATTAGAGTGGTATCATCTGCATATCTGAGGTTGTTGATGTTTTTTCCGCCTATCTTGATTCCAGCTTGTAACTCATCCAGCCTGTTATTTCTCATGATGTGCTCAGCATATAAATTAAACTGGGTGATAACAGACAGCCCTGACATACTCCTTTCTCAATCTTGAACCAATCAGTTGCTCCGTACAGGGTTCTAACTATTATTTCTTGACCTGCATACAGTTTTCTCAAGAAACAGGTAAGATGGTATGATATTCCCATTTCTTTAAGAGCTTTCCACAGTTTGTTATGATCCACATAGTCAGAGGCTTTAGTGTAGATGAAATAGAGGTAGATATTTTTCTTGAATTCCCTTACTTTCTCTGTGTTCTAGCAAATGTTGGCAATTTAATCTCTAGTTCTGCCTTTTATAAACCCAGCTTGGGCATCTCTAAGTTCTTGATTTGCATAATGCTGAAGCCAAGCATGCAGGATTTTAAGCATGACCTTACTAACATGGGGGTTGAGTGTAATTGTCTGATAGTTTGAACATTTAAGGAAATGGCAATCCACTCCAGTACTATTGCCTGGAAAATCCCATGGACAGAGGAGCCTGGTAGGCTACAGTCCATGGGGTCGCAAAGAGTCAGACACAACTGAGAGACTTCACTTTGTTTCACTTTTCTTGGGAATTGGGATAAGGATTGACCTTTTTCAGAAGAAAATGGCAACCTATTCCAGCATTTTTGCCTGGAGAATCCCATGGATGGAAAAGCCTGGAGAGCCCCAGTTCATGGGGTTGGCAAAGAGTCAGACACAGCTGAGCAACAAACACTTTATCTCACTGGAATTCCATCACATCCACTAGCTTTATTGAGAGCAGCGCTTCCTAAGGCCCGTCTTACTTCACACTTCAGAATGTCTGGCTCTGGTGACTGACCACACCATTGTTATCCAGTTCATTAAGATCTTTTTTGTACAGTTCTTCCTTGTATTCTTTCCATCTCTTCTTGATCCCTTCTGCTGCTTCTAGTGTCTGCCATTTCTGTCCTTTAATGTGCCCATCTTTGGACGAAATGTTCCTTTAATATTTACACTTTTCCTGAAGAGATGTCTAGTCTTTCCCCTTATATTGTTTGGCTCTATTTTTAATGATTGTTCATTGAAGAAGGTCTTCTTATCTCTCCTTGCTGTTCTTTGGAACTCTGTGTTTAGTTGGGTGTACCTTTCCCTTTCTCCCTTGCTTTTCACTTCTCTTCTTTCTTCAGCTATTTGTAAAGCCTACTCAGATAACCACTTTGCCTTCTTGCTTTTATTTTTCTTTGGGATGGTTTTGTTTTCTGCCTCCTGTACAATATTATGGACCTCCGTCCATAGTTCTTCAGGCACACTGTTCACTAGATCTAATCCCTTGGATCTACTCATTACCTTCCCTCCATATTCATAGGGGATTTGATTTAAGTCATACCTGGCAGGCCTAGTGGTTTTCCCTGCTTTCTTTAGTTTAAGCCTGAATTTTGTTATGAGAAGCTGAGCCACAGTCAGCTCCAGGTCTTGTTTTTGCTGACTGTATGTCGTTTTTCCATCTTTGGCTACAAAGAATGTAATCAATTTCATTTTAGTATTGACCATTTGGTGATGTCCATGTGTAAAGTCATCTCTTATGTTGTTGAAAAAGGGTGTTATGACCAATACATTCTTCTTGGCAGAATTCAGTTATCCTTTACCCTGCTTCATTTTGTTCTCCAAGGCCAAACTTGCCTGTTACTCCAGGTGTCTCTTAACTTCTACTTTAGCATTCCAGTCCCAAATGGTGAATAGAACATTGTTTTTTAATGTTAGTCCTGGGAGGTCTTCTAGGTCTTCACAGAAGTGATCAACTTCAGCTTCCTCATCGGTGGTAGGGACAGAGACTTGGATTACTCTGGTATTGAATGGCTTGCCTTGGAAACGAACCAAGATCATTCTGTCATTTTTGAGGTTGTACCCAAGTACTACATTTCAAACTCTATGTTGATTATAAGGGCTACTTCATTTCTTCTAAGAGATTCTTGCCCACAGTAGTGGATATATGCTCATCTGAATTAAATTCGCCCATTCCCATCCATTTTAGTGCACTGATTCCTAAGATGTCAATGCTTATTCTTACCATCTGTTTAAACATGTCCAATTTACCTTGATTCATGGACCTAACTTTCCAGGTTCCTATGCAATACTGTGCTTCACAGCACTGGACTTTGCTTTCATCACCGGACACATCCACAGCTGAGCATCATTTCTGCTTTTCCCCAGTTGCTTCATTCTTTCTGGAGCTATTAGTAGTTGTCCTCTGCTCTTCTGCAGTAGCATATTGGACAGCTTCAAACCTGGGGGACTCCTCTTTTGGTTTCTTTTCCTTTTTCAGTATCTTATCCTTATCCTAGTCCTTTTTAAAAATTTTTGTGAAGAGATGCCATGCTGTTTTCCATAGTTGCTGCACTACTTTACATTCCTACCAGCCTTGCACAATGATTCTAATTGCTTCACATCCTCACCAACACTTAGGCTTTTTTCAAATAGCACATTTAATGGGTATGAAGTGGTATCTTTTTTTTTTTTTTTTAAATCAGATACATTACCGACTACTTTCTGATATAGATTGAATAGGTTTACAAATCTTGATTTTAATAACAGAATATTTTATTCTTTCAGGGCAGTTTTCTTTTCATTGTTAGTGTCCAGCAGGTCTGTAGCTAATCTGGTTTAAGCAGGTTACATAACTCGCTCATGGCCATTTGGCACTAAGGCATATATCCATAATGCAAAGCTAAGTATGTCTGACTCCTTCACACAAGTCACTTGAGACAAAATCTAACCACAAAATCTTATATTATAAAAGTTGTCCACCAAAACTCCAGTAAGAATGGTTCATATCCATTGAAGGGTTACTCTCTTCAAGGTACTGTGTTAATGGCTTTATACACATTATGACTGACCCTCACAGCAACCCTATTTTTACAGATAAACAGCCTGAGCTTCACAGATCGTAGTTAACTATTTACTATCCAGCTGTGAGTGGCTGAACCAGTATTGAACCTGAGGTCTTCATATATGCAGAACAGAGTTACCAGTGTGGCTACCACTGGTTACTAGTTACAAATCTAAGTAAATATACTTCGAATTTTGCTTCCACAAGATGCATATATCAAAAACCGCTGGAAAGACAGCCTATTTTTGTCTAGAATTTTTCTAAACATATTCCATAGAGGGAAGATGGTCCCTTGGAGGATGAGAAGAACTTAGGTACATGGAGATGGTAAGAAAGGGCTTCCAGACAGAGGGAAATTGTGAGCCTCTAATCTAGAACCACGTCTGGTGTGGCATTCAGGGCTACAGCATCTTGATGATGTTGGACGAATCTCCAAATTAGTGAGTAAATCAGCAGGTGACTAGAGTCACTTCCTGGCCTAGCTTTGTCTGCATCCTCCTCCTCCTAGATTGCAGTGTTCTATTAGCTGCAGGCTCTGCAGTGGCAGGCAGCTGCATCTCCTACTTCATGTGTGATGGGCTCCACTTCAATGCCTGGTTTTAAGAAGCAAGATCTGATTCCATGGTGATCAATTTTAGTTTCTGTTTCCCTAAAGAAGTCAAATACCAGGCCTAATTCTGCTGTGACTCAAAACCCAGCAGACGGTGGCTTTAGCCCCTCTTATCACTTCCTATGTACGTTTTTGTTTTGCTTCATTTTTTGGTGTGTTTAAAAACTTCCCTGGTGGCGCAGAGATTAAAGCATCTGCCCGCAATGTGGGAGACCTGGGTTCGATCCCTGGGTCTGGAAGATCCTCTGCAGAAGGAAATGGCAACCCACTACAGTATTCTTGCCTGGAGAATCCCATGGATGGAGGAGCTTTGTGGGCTACAGTCCACAGGTCGCAGAGAGTCGGACACGACTTCACTTTCACTTTCACTTTGGTGTGTTTAGTTCCTGATGGTGATTATTTTTTCTCTTTTTATTTACCTCTCAGTGCTATGTGTTTGGAATAGCAGGAATGCTTCAAAATGTGACCACATGGATCCCTGTTGATTACAAGTCCTGGAATAAGGTTGTGAGGTATCATAAGTCAGCTAAGCTCAGGACAGACAACATCTAATAACTAATTGGTCTAATATCTATTGCTTACTCCAGCACTGGAAGACAGGGCACTGTCCAAGGGGGTGGTGAAAATGCACGATTATTTACGGAGACATCACTGTTAAAGGGAGTTCAGTATTCGTGGTTGGATCACAGCAATAGGAATTTTAGCTGCAAACTGTATTCAGCGTTAGACTAGAAATATCATGTGGTTTGGACAGTCGATTCAAACCTCAAATGGTAATGGATTTAGGGGGACTTCACTGATGGTTCAGATGTAAAGAATCTGCCTACAATGCAGGAGACCTGAGTTCGATCTTTGTGTCGGTAAGATCCTCTGGAGAAGGGAATAGCAACCCGCTCCAGTATTCTTGCCTGAAGAATCCCCATGGACAGAAGAGCCTGGCTGCCTACAGTCCATGGGGATGCAAAGAGTTGGGCATGATTGAGTGACTAACACTTACGGTAGGAGAAGAAATTCCAGGATGTCACTTGAGTGGCCTGTAAACTCACTTGAGAGAGCACTTCCAACACAGCAGGAAAAGTAAAGCATCAGGCAAGGCAAATAAAATGGCATTGCACTGTGGGGGCAGGATTGGGTGAGAAACTTCTCTTCATAATATCTACCTTTACTTCTCATGTCAGCCAAGAAACCCAGGGGTAAGTGGGTTCATAGTGAGAGGTTCTAGTACCTCTAGCTGAGTAATATTGAGAAAGACAAAGTTTAACATCATGTCTTTCTAACTCTGACATTCTATTAATACAATCTATAAAACAGTCTAGTTTTCTTTGCCTCTTCTACTACTACTTTTGTAGTTAATACGGCAAGCTTATTAGTTATAATGTGCTTAAAATATTTATTATACCCATATGGAAATAGGGTTAGATTTGGTACTAGCATAATAAGGTATACTGTTTATTACCAGTACTTCAAAATAATATCTGTAAACAAAGGTAGGTTTTCTTGCTTATTTAATTTTCCAAGTAGCTTTTTGTAGTTTAGGACTTTCTAAGAAAACAAAGAAGCATTAACTGAAAAGAACTAAACTGTTAGTTTGACTAAACCACAGAGAAGTTGATAAACAAGTGAAGCATAGACTTCAACAAAATAGAAATAATATTCAGCTGTCAGTGTGATTCTGGTGGTAATTAAAATTAGTAGGGACTAAGGGATACATGTAATTCTTAAAAGGAATTGCTACCATAACATTCTTATTTGGGGGGGTCATTTTTTGATCAAACTTTTCTTTCCACTTATCTGTTTATTCAAAAAATATTTATTGAGGACCACTCTAATAACAGTATTGGTCTTGGCTTATGTTCCACACACTTATAAAGCTGATACAAGCCATCTTTGAGCTGACTGTCTTCTGTATCCTTGTAGGATACTTATTTCCTTTGCTAGTTGCATGTTAAATCATTCCAAACCACTTTAGCCTCTTCACATGTATTTGAGCTGACAATGGCTTCACAGAGTATTCCTTCACAGAGTGAGTGAATTCTGCTCATTTGCTTAAAGACTATCTAGTAAAGTCCAGTGACTTTGTGCTATATTTTCCTAATTTTGCAGTGAGCTCTTCTTTTATGAAAATGTATATGTGTTTCTCAGCTCAGATATACTGGGAAATATGAAAGCCATTCTAGATTTGGGTAAGAATAGGGTAACTTTCAGGCTGGTTGCTACTTAGGAAAGCCTCCCATGTCTCACCTCAATCATTTGCTTGGAATTCCAATGCTCATTGACTTCTCCCTATATCAGGCTAATTTGGGTCATGGTCCACAAACTCAAGTGCTTATGGGATTTGGCAAATGAGAAACATGAATAAAGCAAGCAGTGCCCAGGGCGGTGAGGAATGGTGAGAATGTGGTCATCTGCAAAGTGCATATGCTCCTAACGAGACAGCCGTCGCTCAACTGCCACTGAATCCCGTGTGGGAAATCTTTTATTGCTTGACCAGTTCATCTAATCTTTAAGCAAAAACAGGTTCTGAAATATAATAGAAAATTTCCAATTGAAAATATAATAGAATTTTAAAATCTCACCTGACTAGATAGAAATATTCATGTTCCTGAATTTCTATTTCATGACCCATTCTACTCCTAAAGCTGAAAAAAAGGATTAACTTCTACCTTACTGGGCTTGGCTGTTTTTAAAGTATAATGTCTATCTGTAGTTGTCATGTTCAATGTGAAATATTTTCTTCAGTTTGCAGTTACTGGCAAAACCAGCTTTATAATCAAATCTACAAGTAAAAAAAGACTAGTTATACTTTAGTAATTTCTTGCTATTTCTCATACATGTTAATGTTATAATGCTATTTTCTTTCCATTAATCATTACACAGTTTCTGGGAGAATCAACTTTTAAGATTTTAGCAAGTTTACTGGGGTTATAAAACCAAATTAGGAAGAAGTATTCTGGGTGGAAATGTTCCCCGAAAACTCCTTATAAACTAGGTAATCGAATTGCTGAACTTAATGCACGAAAAGTATGATAACTTAAAAGGTTTGGATTCATTTCTCCTTTATACCAGAAAGTATTCAAAACTATAGTTTCTGCTTTCTCCAATCTTTGAATTCACTGCTGATTTCCTATGATTTTGAGCAATGCTGGCATACAATGAGGTACTCAATTACATTTCTTGATGCATAAATGGATGAAATAAAAAGGAAATTTAGAGTCATCGAATAATGATAATGCTTGTGAAGCAAAACCCCATGAGGAAGACAGAAAATATGGTCGTAAGACATCTAGGTCACAGGAAAGAAGCTCACTGTACACCTAGGCACGAGTGTGGAGAGATGTGCCAAGAAACAGTCAGCTTCAATCACCTGGGAGACTGTCAGATAGGGGAGCTCCAAAATACATAATTAGAAACAATGGGACAAAGTTGGGCAAATGATAAATGCTTTTAAAATGTTTTTCAATCCTTCCTTTATAAGGATTGGATTATAATTGTTTCTCATTATCTGGGACAAAGATGGTGCTATGATTAGAATTGTGATAAGTACAAAATCAACTGATAAGACTTTAGGGCTGGGTTGGTAATAACTGTTGGCCTATAAAATTTTCTAAGTCATCATTATTTTTTTTTCAAGTGGTTGTATTTACCATACAATAACACAATAGAACTCAGCATCTTAATTAATTAATCAGATTAAGTTCATATACTGGTCAAGTAAAGTACCTCTTAGCTGAAAATATTTTCTTTATGGAAAGAGAGCGAATTTAAGGTCACTGAATCCAATCATAGTTTCAGATCAATCAATTGAATTACTCCCTTACTTGATAGATCAACCTGGTGATTTTGTAATGAGCTATGGACAAGAAATAATTATGGTTGCCAACTTATCATTTCAATATCAATGGTTGAATGAAAAATAGACTCTGTTCCCAGCTGGTTTCCTTGTGAGCAGAATAAGTTAAACATGACTATGTTTCTTAAGTAGAGTCAGAAACAACTTTAGATCAGAGTAAATAAAGGGTCCTACTTTATTAATTATGGAAAATTATTCAGTCTCCTCCACAAGCATGGCAGAATCATCCTCTCCCACTCTAAGTCCTAAAATTTAGTGGGTCTCAATACTGTACTGTATTATGTGTCAGTTAATTCTCACAGCAGCACTGCAAAGCCTGCACTCTTAATTAATGTTTATGAATTGAATTCTTGAGTAAATAAAATGGTTGATTATTTAAGATTATTAAAAACAGTGGTTATCAGATTTCAATATTTGGAAATATTGACAATTATTTCAGTAAATCTATGTTGAACTTTATATAATTATGTTGACAAATATATTTATATTATATAAAGCCTTAATATATGTTAAAATGCAACATGGCACATGAAATGACAGTAATATACAATTAAGATATAGTGTATAGATTAAAACAGACAATCTTCTAAGACATTTTCAGGAAAAGCTTTGCAAGTTTAATACCTAAAAATAGGAGCTGCTACCCCATGGTATATACTTCTAGTGATTTTTTTGGAGACTGAAAAGAAAAAAATTAAAATATGAACACTGTTTAGTTCATACAATAAATTTGGAGATGTCTATGACATGCATTACAGTCTTTTCCACTATACCATGTTATGGTTTTAAAATGTGTACACACAAGCTACTGTAGGATCTAGTCATGATAATTAGGTGATTGTATGACCGGGACATTTAGTTTCTTTTTTTTTTTTTTCAGTTTTATTTATTTATTTATTTACTTTACAATATTGTATTGGTTTTGCCATATATTGACATGAATCCGGCATGGCTGTACATGTGTTCCCCATCCTGGACCCCCTCCCACCTCCCTTCCCATCCCATCCCTCTGGGTCATCCCAGTGCACCAGCCCCGAGCACCCTGTATCATGCATCAAACCTGGACTGGCGATTTGTTTCACATATGATAATTTACATGTTTCAATGCCACTCTCCCATATTATCCCACCCTTTCCCTCTCCCACAGAGTCCAAAAGACTGTTCTATACATCTATATTTCTTTTACTGTCTCGCATACAGGGTTATCGTTACCATCTTTCTAAATTCCATATATATGCGTTAGTATACTGTATTGGTGTTTTTCTTTCTGGCTTACTTCACTCTGTATAATAGGCTCCAGTTTCATCCACCTCATTAGAACTGATTCAAATGTATTCTTTTTAATGGCTGAGTAATACTCCATTGTGTATATGTACCACAGCTTTCTTATCCATTCATCTGCTGATGGACATCTAGGTTGCTTCCATGTCCTGGCTATTATAAACAGTGCTGTGATGAACATTGGGGTACACGTGTCTCTTTCGATCTTGGTTCCCTCGGGTGTGTGTGCCCAGCAGTGGGATTGCAGGATCAATCCAAGAAGAAGACATAACAATTATAAATATATATGCACCCAACATAGGAGCACCACAATATGTAAGACAAATGCTAACAAGTATGAAAGGGGAAATTAACAATAACACAATAATAGTGGGAGACTTTAATACCCCACTCACACCTATGGATAGATCAACTAAACAGAAAATTTACAAGGAAACACAACTTTAAATGATACAATAGACCAGTTAGACCTAATTGATATGTACAGGACATTTCACCCCCAAACAATGAATTTCACCTTTTTCTCAAGCGCACATGGAGCCTTCTCCAGCATAGATCACATCCTGGGCCATAAATCTAGCCTTGGTAAATTCAAAAAAATTGAAATTGTTCCAAGCATCTTTTCTGACCACAATGCAGTAAGATTAGATGTCAGTTACAGGAGAAAAACTATTAAAAATTCCAACATATGGAGGCTGAACAACACGCTGCTGAATAACCAACAAATCACAGAAGAAATAATAAAAGAAATTAAAATGTGCATAGAAATGAATGAAAATGAAAACACAACAACCCAAAACCTATGGGATACTATAAAAGCAGTGCTAAGGGGAAGGTTCATAGCAGTACAGGCTTGCCTCAAGAAACAAGAAAAAAGTCAAATAAATAACCTAACCCTACACCTAAAGCAACTAGAAAAGGAAGAAATGAAGAACCCCAGGGTTAGTAGGAAAGAAATCTTAAAAATTAGGGCAGAAATAAATGCAAAAGAAACAAAAGAGACCATAGCAAAAATCAACAAAGCCAAAAGCTGGTTCTTTGACAAGATAAATAAAATTGACAAACCATTAGCCAGACTCATCAAGAAACAAAGGGAGAAAAATCAAAATCAACAAAATTAGAAATGGAGAGATCATAACAGACAACACAGAAATACAAAGGATCATAAGAGACTATTATCAGCAACTATATGCAAATAAAATGGACAACTTGGAAGAAATGAACAAATGTTTTAGAAAAGTACAACCTTCTAAAACTGAACCAGGATGAAATAGAAAATCTCAACAGACCCATCACAAGCATGGAAGTCGAAACTGTAATCAGAAATCTTCCAACAAACAAAAGCCCAGGACCAGACGGCTTCACAGCTGAATTCTACCAAAAATTTAAAGAGATAACACCTATCCTACTCAAACTCTTCCAGAAAATTGCAGAGGAAGGTAAACTTCGAAACTCATTCTATGAGGTCACCATCACCCTAATACCAAAACCTGACAAAGATCCCACAAAAAAAGAAAACTACAGGCCAATATCACTGATGAACATAGATGCAAAAATCCTTAACAAACTTCTAGCAAACAGAATCCAACAACTTATTGAAAAGATCATGCATCATGACCAAGTGGGCTTTATCCCAGGGATGCAAGGATTCTTCAATATCCGCAAATCAGTCAATGTAATACACCACATTAATAAATTGAAAAATAAAAACCATATGATTATCTCAATAGATGCAGAGAAAGCCTTTGACAAAATTCAACATCCATGTATGATAAAAACCCTCTAGAAAGCAAGAATAGAAGGGACATTTAGTTCTGAAAGTTGAGGTAATTAAATGATTCAGTGGCACAAGGGAGAATGATTTTTGAACTCCTGTTAATTTGTTGTGAGAACTCTGCATGTCCATAAGATATTTCTTCACATTTCAAAGCTGAGAAACTTGATTCCCAAATCTTTGGTTGCTTTAATCACCTTAAACCTCTTCTCCCTGAATTGTGTAAAGTAATAAATAATGTGAGGTTATGGTGATAATACCTTCAAAGTGCCAGGAATTTTCAGGCTCAGCTCAGCTGTTATTCAAGATGCTTACTTTTGAAGACAAATGGGGGCAAAAATGTGAAATCCTGAGTTCATCCAATGCTTGGCTTTCATACTACATACCAAATCTAATTGTTACCATATTACTATATAATGTGAATGGCATCTGTGTAAAATATGAGTATAATCACATGATTTTCCACAGTTCTATGTGTGCTTTGGTGTCTGACAATGTATAAAATTAAGTTTAAGTCTTGGAATTATCACAAGAAAAATAATGCAACTACAAAAAGAAACATAGATGTATATTAACTTTTTAGACTGAAGAACTATACATTTATTTTTCTTTGCTACTTCAAATATCAGATTTTGAGTAAATATTCTGAAAACAGTCATCAAATCCCATTTCTATTTAAAAATTAAATAAATTAGAGGAAATTACAACACACAAAAATGTTTTAAGCAATTTAAACTCTTGTCAGTGAAGGCAAGCATGAAGTGAACAGCAAAGTCTTATTTATAACAATGTCTTTGACTTTCATTTTTCTGGCATCATAATGTGGTATTTTGATCATATAAAAGATACTTTGAATCTAAAACAGAAGTGACTAGCTCTAAAACCAAAATAGTAGTAACAGTGCTTTAATAATTGAGAAAGAGATTAGGAAGACCCTTGTAAATTTATCCTTAATCATAAACTGTGTGAAAATTACATAATTTGAAAGTCAGTGTATTTTTGGCAGGTTCTTTTCGTTATGTGTATGTCACAGATTGGAAATATCTAATTTGCATAGAAAAATCTAAGTAGCATGTCTTCTGGAAATAGAAATACTTAGAATGCCGAATTAGCCTCTTGACTATGTATAGAGAAACTGCTATAATAGATTCTGAGTTAAACTATATGTCTAGGCTAAGGTCCTGAATGGGCTAATGTCCATTAACAATCAACAAATTAGTGAATTGCCTTTATTGAAATTTCTTTTCTCAACCTAATGGTTTGTTTAACTGATGGCTGATGTGACCATTAGGAGCTATTAGCATGTTAAGAGGGTATTAAATAAAGCCAACAGTTGGCCTTCGAAACAAAAGGATAAACGCAGCACTATTTATTATTTTGCTAGGCTAAGCAAACATGGTTTAGATGCATTACTGCCTTCTAACAATGGCAGTCAGTCATCTGTTGAATAAATATTCTATGTATTGGGCTAAAACAAAAGAATCAGCAAATCTATGATCTACTGAACTTCTAATTATTGATATGTTTTAGTTCATTTGTAGACTTTGAGCCATCTATATATAGACCCATCCAAAATTTTAATTGTGTTGGATTTTTCAGTCAAACACTGTTATTAAAAGAAAATACATATTGCAACCAGATGTGGGTGAAATTGTCTTAAAATGAAGCTACTTTTACATGTGTTCCATTTAATGTACTTTAAGGTAAAGGAGAATCAGACGGAAGTATTTATTTAAATGTTCAGCATCCTCATGTTGATTTTTCTACTTCTACATTTAACTTCTCATTATTGGTTTTATATCTTAAAAAGCAGACTTAGCAGTGTTATATAGACGTCTGAGGAGAAGCTCTTTCCATTGGCCTGTTTTATTCTGATTTAAATGCTGTGCTTTTGAAGTTGTGTCTGATAATGTAGCAGAAAGAAATAGGAATTCTTATTCATATGCATTTTCCTTAGCCTGTGCCTCATAGGAAGAAATGGAGGATATACTGTTTCCAACAGACTCTATTACACCAGGAATATGGCTCCATTGCCCCAATTTGAGACTGAATTTTCATTAATTCACTCCATAAATGTTTACTGATCACCACCGCATGTCAGATACTTTTCCAAGCACTAAGGTTACATATTGAGTTCAAAGGGAAAAAAAAAAAAATCAAAATCCCTATGCTTGTGAATCTTACATTGTAGTAGGGGAAGAGAGACAACAGACAATAAACCTGAATAAGAAGAATACTAAAGCTTGATAAGTGCTATAAAAGAAAGAATAAAATAAAGATATTAGAAGTGATGAGGGAGGGGGGAGCAAGTAGCCTTTTGAATAGTCATCCAATTTCCCTCAATAAGAATGATATTAAAGTAAAGATTTAAAGAAATTAAGGGGGTTTGTTTTTCACATATGGGAGGAAAGAATGCTCCAGGTAGAAGGACCAGCTAGTGAAATGCTCTAAGGCATGTGCTTGCCCGACGTGTTCAAGGATTAGCGTAAACAACGCCAGGAAAGTGATTTGTGGGAAATAAGGTCAGACGGAAAAAGCAAGGAGAACCCTAATAATTCATTATAAGGCATGTTGCCGTTACTCTGAGTATGATCTTCTTATGTTTTAAGAGGACCACTCAGACTGGTTTTGGGACGAGTAGACTGTAAGAGTGTAGTATGAAAAGTGAGAGTCACGTCTGACTCTTTGTGGCCCCATGGACTGTAGCCCACGAGGCTCCTCTGTCCATGGAATTCTCTGGGCAAGGATACTGGAGTAGATGGCCATTTCCTTCTCCAGGGGATCTTCCCAATCCAGGGATCAAACCTAGGCAAATTCTTTACCATCTGAGCCACCATGGAAGCCCAGATGGTAAGAGGTGAGACTATAATGATAAGAGGGAAGCTCAGATGGTAAGAGGAATAAGGATCTATTAAATGAAGCCTGGTTGGGTGTCAATTGCAGTGATTCTGCAGAGAGATGTTGGTGATTTGGTTGTGGGAAAGGGCCTCACAAGGACATGAAACATAATGAAAAGTCGTCTGATTCTGGATATATGTTGAAAGTAGAACCAAGAAGATTTTATGGAATGGGGTATATGAATGAAAAAGGATAGCTCCAAAGGTTTATCCCAAGTGGATGTAAAGATGATTGACAACCTGATTTGGAAAGGGTTGTGGCTAAGAGTAAGAACAGGAGTTCAACTTTGAACATGTCAGAAGGTCACCAGATTTAGCAAATGGAAATGCAAGACAAGTCCATGGAAGTTCTCTTGGCCAAATTTGTATTTCTGTATTTAATCTGGTAACCTTAATGTGTTGACTCTGAAGTCTGTTGGACATCAAAATGGAGATGCTGCAAAGGTATTTGGAGCACAGCTATGAGCTGAAATTGCATTTTATGAATTGTTAGCATGTAGGTGAAATTTAAAATTATGAGACTGAATGATATAGCAAAAGACATGAGTATGGATAAAGACGGATGGCAGGTCTGTGCCCTTCTAGAGTGAGGCTTGAAACATTTCAGCTTTTATAAAGTTTGGGAAAAGGTAGAAGGAGTAGCAAAAAAGACCGAGAAAGAGAAACCAGAATAGTAGCAGGAAAATCAATACAATGTAGTGTGCTAGTAGCCAAAAAAGGAAAGTATTTCAAGGAGGAGGGAGCAAACCATTGTGATATGTGCTGAAAGGAGTAATCCAATATAGGGGAAAGTATTGATGTATTAGAGAAAGAGAGTAATTGCAGAAGCAATATCCTTGACTGGATAGTATTCATGAATTCAATTAGTTATACATAGAAATGAAGCTTGGCAGCAAGAGTAGAAGATAGGAGGACAGAAAATACGGTGACCAATGCTGGTGGGTAAGCAGAGGTGGTGGGGAGAGCCTGCTGAAGTTCTCTTCTGTTGCCTCAGTGTTCTCAGTGAAGTAGGAAGCAAGGCCGTAGTTGCAATTCAGGATAAATAAAGACATATTTGGGATTCAAAGAGAAAGAAGAAGGCATGAGGCATGTTTAGGTGAGGAGAGTGCCTGGACAGGTCAAAAATACAGCATAATTGGGCAGCATTAAAAGTCCTCTTAATTTGTGGGCCTGATTTAAATTGAACTAGTTAATGTGGTTTTGTGTTATTTGTAGTACATCCACACCAGAGTAGGGCATTGGACACTTTATGGTGAAAATGAAAGTTAGGATTTTAAAAAGTGAGTGTTACTTATCAAATTTTACCCAATTTAGGTGAAAATGCTTAAATGTAATAGTCTTCCATTTGAGAAGTTCCTTTACATGGAGGTGAGTAAAACTATAAAAGATTTATTGAGAAAGACTAAACCCCAAATAAAGAAGTGCTTTGTATACTTTACTATGTAAGATGTTATTAAGGGGAACCTGAGCTTAGTTTTCGGGCTTCCCAGGTGGCTCAGTGGTAAAGAATTTGCCTGCCAATGCAGGAGACGCAGGACACGGAGGTCTGATCTCTGGGTCAGGAAATTCCCCTGGAGTAGAAAATGGCAACCCACTCCAGTATTCTTTCCTGGAAAAGTCCATGAACAGAGGAGAATGGAGGGTTACATTCCCTGGGGTTACAAAGAGTCAGCCACGACTGAGCATGCACCCATGAGCTAGTTTCAGGTCCTCATAGGAAGTGGAAGGAATTCTAAACCAGTATTAAGAATTAACTTCCTAGTGAAGTTTACTGCCTCTTCCACATTTTATCCGTGGCATTCCGAAACAGGCTCTGGATTTCTTACTTAGAATCTCAATGGTAATTACAAAAATGCATTTTAGTTCTAGCCAGAAACATTATTTATTGGTGAAGTAAAATCTTAGGTTTTCTTAAAATTATTTTTAATTGGAGGATAATTTCTTTACAGTATTTTGTTGGCTTCTGCCATACAACACTTGTGAATCAGTCATAGATATACATATATCCCGTCCCTCTGAGTAATATTCCATTGTATATATGTACCACAACTTCTTTATCAGTTGGTCTCTCAGTGGACATCTAGGTTGCTTTCTTGTCCTAACTATTGTAAATAGTGTTGCTATGAACACTGGGATACATGTGTCTTTTTCAGTTACGGTTGGCTTACAGTATGTGCCCAGCAGGGTGATTGCTAGCTCATAGTAGGTAGTTTTATTCCTAGTTTTTAAAGGAATCTCCATTCTGTCCTTAATAGTGGTTGTATCAATTTACATGTTCACCAACCCTTTTCTCCACACTCTCCACAGCAATTATTGTTTGTAGATTTTTAGAAGATGTCCGTTTTGACCAGTGAGAGATGATACCTCATTGTAGTTTTGATTTGCATTTCATTAATAATAAGTGATACTGAGCCTCTTTTCCTATGTTTGTTGGCCATCTATATGTCTTCTGTGGAGAAATGTCTGTTTAAGTCTTCCTCCCACTTTTTGATTGGGTTGTTTGTTTTTCTAATATTGAGCTATAGGAGCTGTATGTATATTTTGGAGAATAATCCTTTGTTATTTCATTTGCAATTATTTTCTCCCATTCTGAGGGTTGTCTTTTCATCTTATTTATAGTTTCCTTTTCTGTGTAAAAGCTTTTAATTTTAATCAGGTCCCACTTGTTTATTTTTGTTTTTATTTCCATTATTTAGGACGTGGGTCAGAGGATGTTGCTGTGATTTGTGTCAAAGAGTGTTTTGCTTATGTTTTCCTCTAAGAGTTTTATAGTTTATGGCCTTACATTTAGGTCATTAATCCACTTTGAGTTTATTTTGGTGAATTGTGTTAGAAAGTGTTCTTTTATGCACAGCTGTCCAATTTTCCCAGCATCATTTATTGAAGATGCTGTCTTTTCTCCACTGTATACTCTTGCCTCCTTTGTCAAAGATAAGGTGCCCATGAGTACATGGGGTTATTGATTGGCTTTCCTTAAATGGCAACCCACTCCAGTATTCTTGCCTGGAGAATCCCATGGACGGAGGAACCTGGTTAGGCTACAGTCCATGGGGTCGCAAAGAGTCGGACACGACTGAGCAACTTCACTCACTTCACTCAAAGATGCCACCAGAAAATAACTAGAGCTAATCCATGAATTTAGTAAACTTGTAGGTTACAAAATTAATATGCAGAAATCACAGGCACTCCTATACACTAACATTGAAAAATCAGAAAGATAAATTAGGGAAACAATCCCATGTACCACTGCAGCAAAGGGAATAACAATGAAAAATCAGAAAGAGAAATTAGGAAAACAATCCCATGTATCACTGCAGCAAAAAGAATAAAATACCTAAGTAGACAAAGATCTTACACAGGAAACTTCAGTGTCTTATAGTAATTAGAGTTATAGGACTAGAGAGCTCTTCAAGAAAATTAGAGATACCAAGGAACATTTCATGCAAAGATGGGCACAATAAAGGACAGAAATGGTATGAACCTAACAGAAGCTGAAGATATTAAGAAGAGGAGGGAAGAATACACAGAAGAACTATACAAAAAAGATATTCACAACCCAGATAATCACAATGGTGTGATCACTCACCTAGAGCCAGACATCCTGGAATGTGAAGTCAAGTGGGCCTTAGGAAGCATCCCTATGAACAAAGCTAGTGGAGGTGATGGAATTCCAGTGGAGCTATTTCAAATCCTGAAAGATGATGCTGTAAAAGTGCTTCACTCAATATGCCAGTTTGGAAAACTCAGCAGTGGCCACTGGACTTGGAAAAGGTCAGTTTTCATTCCAATCGCAAAGAAAGGCAATGACAAAGAATGTTCACACTACTGCACAACTGCACTCATCTCACACTCTAGCAAAGTAAGGCACAAAATTCTCCAAGCTAGGCTTCAGCAATACATGAACCATGAACTTCCAGATGTTCAAGCTGGTTTTAGTAAAGGAAGAGGAACCAGAGATCAAATTGCCATCATCTGCTGGATCATCAAAAAAGCAAGAGAGTTCCAGAAAAATATATACTTCTGCTTTATTGATTATGTCAAAGCTTTTGACTGTGTGGATCACAACAAACTGTGGAAAATTCTTCAAGAGATGGGAATACCAGACCACCTGACCTGCCTCTTGAGAAATCTGTATGCAGGTCAGGAAGCAACAGTTAGAACTGGACATGGAACAACAGACTGGCTCCAAGTTGGGAAAGGAGTATATCAAGGCTGTATATTGTCACCTTGCTTATTTAACTCATATGCAGAGTACATCATGCAAAATGCATGGCTGGATGAAGCACAAGCTGGAATCAAGATTGCTGGGAGAAATATCAATAACCTCAGATATGCAGATGATACCACACTTATGGTAGGAAGAGAAGAGGAACTAAAGAGCCTCTTGATGAAGGTGAAAGAGGAGAGTGAAAAAGCTGGCTTAAAATTCAGCATTCAGAAAACTAAGATCATGGCATCTGGCCCCATAACTTCATGGCAAATGAATGGGGAAACAATGGAAACAGTGATAGACTTTATTTTCTTGGGCTCCAAAATCACCTCAGATGGTGACTGCAGTCATTAAATTAAAAGACTCTTGATACTTGGACAAAAAGCTATGACCAACCTAGACAACATATTAAAAAGCAGAGACCTTACTTTACCAATGAAGGTTTGTATAGTCAAAACTATTGTTTTTCCAGTAGTTGTATATTAATGTGGGAGTTGGACCTGAAAGAAATTGAGCACAGAAGAATTGATGCTTTTGAAATGTGGTGTTGGAGAAGACACTCAAGAGTCCCTTGGACTCCAAGGAGATCCAACCAGTCCATCCTGAAGGAAATCAGTTCTGAATATTCATTGGAAGGACTGATGCTGAAGTTGAAGCTTCCATACTTTGGCCACCTGATATGAAGAACTGACTCATAGGAAAAGACCCTGATGCTGGGAAAGAATGAAGGCAGGAAGAGAAGGGGATGACAGAGGATGAGATAGTCAGATGGCATCAGTGACTCAATGGACATGAGTTTGGGCAAGCTCCGGGAATTGGTGATATACAAGGGAGCCTGCAGTCCATGGTGTCGCAGAGAGTCAGACATGACTCAGAAACTGAATTGATGAAAGAAATTAAATTCAAGACAAACAGATCGAGATATATCTTTTGTTCTTGGACTTGAAGAATCACTATTGTAAAAATCTATACTACCTAAAGCAATCTACAGTTTGAATGCAGTCCCTATCAAATTGTCAATGCATTTTTCAAAAGACTAGAACAAACAATTTCATAATTTGTATGGAAACACAAAAGACTCTGAATAGCCACAGCAATCTTGAGAAAGAAAAATGGAGGTGGAAGAATTGGCTTTCCTGATTTCAGACTATACTACAAAGCTACAGTAATCAAGACAGTATGGTATTGGCCCCCAAACAGAAATATCAGTCAGTGGAACAATCATTAGTTCTTAATCCATTAGTTGCTAATGAGTATCTTGCTTTCTTCCAGCAGCTCAAGTTCTGAAAATACATCTGCCTTTCTACGTATGAGGGTAGCTGTGTGACACTGTAGCTGTCTGATTCTCAAACAAGCAGAGTGCTCTGCTTTGTGTCCATGATCCCTATCAGGTACATTTTTGGTGGTATGAAGAAATTTCCCTAAAGAACTGTTTTCTCTGATAACTGTAGTGAAGAAAGGGCTATTTGAAATTTATTTCACTGGAAAAAAAAAATCACTTCTTTATTGTAAATACCTGTAATCATAGTTATCTTAGTTAAGGTTTAAGTCATGTAGAATTTAAAAAGTAGATTTTATTTAATCTGGGGTGAAATTGCCAAATAAACATGAAAGAAATCTTATATCCTTAGGGTGACCATTTTTGTGCAATATGCTTTTGACACAGCATATAAAAAGTAACAAAAAACTTCGGGAGAAATATGACATCCTGAAGTTTAAATAATTTACTATGTTCTTCCAGATCTCTAATTATTAAAACAACTAGATTATTTTAAGGTAATTAATTGAAAATAATTTTTAAATGCTCAAGTAAAAATTCAGATTACAGTGTATTTTACCAATTAAAAAATAATCTGTGGTGAGGTGGTTTTTAAAGTCTCCAAATAATTTTAGCTCAGATAGCAAACAAAGAAAAATAACTATTTTTGAACTTAAGTGTCTAATGCTGCTAAGTCACTTCAGTTGTGTCCGACTCTGTGCGACCCCATAGATGGCAGCCCACTAGGCTCCTCTGTCCCTGGGATTCTCCAGGCAAGAATACTGGAGTGGGTTGCCATTTCCTTCTCCAATGCATGAAAGTGAAAAGTGAAAATGAAGTCTCTCAGTCGTGCCCAACTCTGAGCGACACCAAGGACCGCAGCCTACCAGGCTCCTCCGTCCATGGGATTTTCCAGGCAAGAGTACTGGAGTGGGGTGCCATTGCCTTCTCCATAAGTGTCTAATATTCAAGTACTATTTTGAAAATATTTGGTAAACATGTTTCATGGCATCCAGTGTAGTTATGAGGGATAGAACAACTTAGAAGTGAAAATGCCTACTGGAGACAGACTGCTTGGGTTTGTTTTCCTGCTCCACCCTTTACTTGCGGTGTAAGAGTGGAGAAGTTACTTAACTTTTCTGTGCCTCAGCTTGTTTTTTCAATCTGAAAAATTAAGATGTAATAGTCTTAGGAGTCGGACACAACTTAGTGACTAATTAGCAAACAACAAGTATATCCCTCACAGCCATAGAACTGTTTGTGAGAATCAACTACATTGTATTTGAAATGTTTGGAGTGGTAAACAGTATATGATGAAAGTATTAGCTATTATTTTTTTGAAATAAAAATATTAAAGTTTATGTAAAATGTTGCCATGTCAAATTAAAAAAAAGCAGGATACATGATGAAGTATGTTATATGATTAAATCAACTTTTCAGATATGACTAAGACAAGTGGCAGATAGAAAACATCTGCAAGAAAAGTTATAGTTTGGTGGCTCAGACGGTAAAAAATCTGCATGCAGTATGGGGGAACTGAGTTAGATCCCTGGCTTGGGAAGATCCCCTGGAAGAGGGCATGGCAACACATTCCAGCATTCTTGCTTGGAGAATCCCCACGGACAGAGGAACCTAGTGGGCTACAGTCCATGGGGTTGCAAAGATTCAGACAGGACTGAGGGACTAAGCACAAGAGTTGATAATGCAACCTAAGTGAGTGTTTGTTTTACATAGTCTCTTCAATATTCACAGCCCCAACCCACAATTTGCAAATAGTAGGAAACACCTTCCCATTCTTTTAATGTAGACTCCACCACCTAATTAGGTGCGCAGCCTCACAGAGGAGGCCCTGGGGCTGGCAGGGCAAGACTCCCTCCAGTCCAGTGGTGTATTGCCCCTGAATGCCCTTGCTTGCATGCAGCAAGCTCAATTCTAATGTATCACAGACTCTAGTCACTGGAGAATAATCAAAAGTATGAATTTTAAACTGAAAAAAAAAAAAAGGCCAAAGTCAAACATATTTCTTGATCTATGTCTGCTAGTGTTGCCAAAATTTTCACTGTTTCTATAATCACATCAGTGGATCCTCTCTGAGCCCAGCTATTTGAGAGTTCTAAGAGAAAAGACCAGTTTTTAAAAATCATCTCTCTCTGGATCTGAAATATAAAAAATATACAATCACTTTCCCTTTAAAATTTTCCTATTCACAGGGATTGATGATATGAACTTCATCCCTAATTTTAAAGTTGCTTTTATTAAATTGTTCGCTCAGTTGTCTCTGATTCTTTGAGGCTCCCTGGACTGTAGCCCACCAGGCTCCTCTGTTCATAGGGTTCTCCAGGCAAGAATACTGGAGTGGGTTGCCATTTCCTACTTCAGAGGATCTTCCCAACCCAGATACTGAAGCTGCATCTCTTAGATCTCCTGCATCAGCAGGCAGATCCTTTACTACAGTTGCTTTTATTAAGTAGGTTCAGTTATCATTCAAAAAATGTAAATGCCTGTTCACCTTCAGTTGTCCCACAGCTCAGGTTTGGTTTGTTGCTCTTATATGAACTTGGCGAATGGACCTAGTGTTGAGATAAATGAATGGGCATTTTCTCATTACAGAGCCGCTTATTGTCAAGGATAATATCTAAAACTGGAATTGGGGCAGTTTGCTTGGGAGTAAAGAGAAAAGCATAAAAAAAAAAAAAAGTAACTATATTTTTTATTTTTTTCAATTATACATTTTTTTAATGTCATGAAAGCATTTCAAAAAAAGACCTTTCTTTTTCAACAAAGAAATCATAAAATGTTTTCTTTATGAAACAATGCCTGCACAGGTATTCTGTGGTCACATGATTGTGTCCAGGGTAACTGCTAACTTAATATTAGAAGAGTGAGTATGGTACAGTTATCCAAATTGGATGTTATCTGATTATTCAGTTTTTATTTCCCCACTTTTCCATCAGTTTATTAGTAAGGGATGAAAATGAAGGTGGTTATGTTGAAATTTTTGTCTATGACTTTGCAATAAACTGTTTAAGAGAATATTTGTCATGAGAGCTTTTGTCCTTATGAAAAGAATTATTACTGTAACAATTTCTTTCATAGCTTCCTGAACATACTAGCTTTGCTTGGTATTTGCTTTTTTTCCTAACATTATTTCCCTAGTTGAAAATAAATACAAAATAAACAGCAAGTAATAAGTCATTAGCAAAAAAAAAAAAAAAAAACATAAAGCAAGAAATGCACATTAAAATGATATATAAGATAACCACATTTATTTGAGTGCATTCCAATATCAAGTGGCAAATTTCAACAATGCAAAAATCACAATTATGTTTGCACCAACATAATAATATAAAGATCACTAATTATTAGTCTGATTCTAGCACTCTGAAAGAGATTGCACTTCTAATTTCTGTATTCACTTAGCAGTCATGATGCTGCAGTGAAATTCATAATTAGTAAGATATATTTTTTAGGAGGTACTTGTGTTGAGCCTTTTCCAAAATTTTTCTAAAACTTAGGTAATATTCAGTGAAACAAATACTTTTAAACATCAGCAATCTGTAATTCCCTTTGTACAACATCACACAGAAAATAGGAACATGGTATTGGAGCCAAGTCAGGGAAACCAAAAGAAAATTGATGTAGCTATGAAATCAAGGGTGTTCTGTTGTGGTGGGAGGTGAGATTGGAAAGAAAGATTGGGTCTAGATTGTAAAGGGCCTGTGTGCTTTGATAAGAAGTTTGGGAGCAATGAATGGTTTTGAGTGGCAAATTAGCAATGAAATATATGCTTAGGGAACATCTCTGAAAGCAAGTCTGGTTGAATGTAAAAAGACTTTCTCGGAAACAGGAGACCTCCTTTTACTGATTCAAGTACAGTGAAGAGCCAGACTTACAGGTAGAGAAAGTAAGAAAGGAAGAAGTTGATCTAAAACTGAGCTTTGGTTATTTCATTCTATTTCCTTCAGTCTCTTCAGAATTTTCTTTGCCTCATTTCTCTCAAGGAGTTTTGTTAAAGTACTGCATTGAAAATACAACTAAATAAATATCTGATGTTGAAGAGTAAAGTGTACGAGGAGGAGTCAAGATACATTTTCCAACAACAGAAGTAACAGACTTGATAGAAAACTCTCCAGTTTGCACTCAGGAGTCTGATGGTTCAATCTTATCTAAGTGATTAATAACGATATGAAAGAGGAACAGGCATGACATTCTTGAGGAATTCAGTTTGATACATCATGCCACCTCTTCTCCCCTATAGGATGACAGGAGCATTGCTCACAAGAATCCCCTTGTACACCCACGGTAATCTAAACCCGGTCTTTTTCCTGTCTTTCCCATTTTAGAGACATTTGTCAAGTGGCCTAGGACTAGAAATTTAACAAAGATAATGTTTTGCATGTTGACTATGTTCAGTCCTCTTTGGACAATCAAGCTAATTGTAACTATTGATTCAGCAGCCTTGTTACTGTTACAGAAGAAAATTAGATTCGGCAGACACATTAATTTTTGGAGTTTTGCTCAATTCCTCATGAGCTTTCGGGTGCTTGTAAATTTATTTTTAAGATATTTAATATATTCTATGCATAATTATATAGTTCATAAACTTATTTTTCTCCTCTTTTACTTGGCAGTAATATATAGAGCTCACTGAACATCTTGCTTAATATAGGATAAATGAATTTTCTCATTTCCCCTCTGCTTCCTCTGTATTTCTGCGTCCACCTCACTCTAAGTCATTTGTTTTCATCTTGGCAGTTGTTCCGCCCGGTCTCTCTGGACTATCCAGGAGACTCCTCAGAGCATACTGAGCTCTGTCAAGCACATAGAACTGCTGCTAGTTTCTTTTAAAAAGGCCTGTCTCCTCCCTTGGGGGGCAGCTGAAGTGGGGTGGTATCAGCTAGCTGACAGACAATAAAGCAAAGCCCTCTGCCACTCTCCTCTGATGATCTGCATGAGTACCTGCCTGTAGAGTGATAATTAGTGGTATATATGTATCCCTTCCTGAGGTTACTTCTCCATACTCAAGCCTCCAGTGGATTTATTTCCACGATATAAGAAATTCCACTTTGCAAATACATCAAATTAGCTATGACTTGGCCATGTATAGCTAATTCCCTCTATAAGGTCTTGACTCTGACACTTAAAACCAATATGGGCTGTTAAAGACCTCAAGTTCGATGTTTATAGCTTTCTATACATTGTAAGGAGTACAAAAATGGGATACAGTTAATCAAAACAAATCTAACAAGTGAACAGTTTCAAATTTCATTCATATCTATGTGTGTGCTTAGTTGCTCAGTTGTGTCCGACACTTTGCAATCCCATGGACTGTAGCACACCAGGCTTCTCTGCCCTTGGGATTCTCTAGGCAAGAATACTGGAGTGGTAGCCATTCCCTTCTCCAGGCGATCTTCTTGACCCAGGGATCTAATTCAGGACTCCTGCATTGCAGGTAGATTCTTTACTGTTTGAGCCACCAGAAAAACCAGATTTGTTTCGTAATTTCTTTGGGACCAAATTGTTTTGTTTCTCTCCTTTTTGTTGATATTTTAATGGAATTTAAACATCCTTAAAGAAAGCTGACCACCAAAGAATTGATGCTTTTGAACTGTGGTGTTGGAGAAGACTCTTGAGAGTCCTTTGGACTGCAAGGAGATCCAACCAGTCAATCCTATGGGAAATCAGTCCTAAATATTCATTGGAAGGACTGTGCTGAGGCTGAAACTCCGATACTTTGGCCACCTGATGGGAAGAACTGACTCATTGGAAAAGACCCTGATGCTGGGAAAGATTGAAAGCAGGAGGAGAAGGGGTCAACAGAAGATGAGCTGGTCGGATGGCATCACTGACTCGGACATGAGTTTGAGCAGGCTCCAGGAGTTGGTGATGGACAGGGAAGCCTAGTGTGCTGCAGTCCATGGGGTTGCAAAGAGTCAGACAGGACTGAGCAACTGAATTGACTGAAACATTCTTAGATACAATCTTGTGGTAATATGTCAAAGCAAATTTTATGTTAAAAATCCCCTCAAAAATGGGAGACGTATATAGATAATACAGTGGATAACAGGTAGTAGAAGGAAACAATTACCTTAGTCCATGGCCAAACATGTCAGTTAAATTCTAACCAGACCAGAACCTCCTTAGATTCATGTAGGTGCCGCCGCTGCTCTGGGTCTTGTGTTTCAGAAAGCCCTGCTTGTTACAAACACAAATTCATTGCAAATAAAACACATTGTCCATCTGTCCCTTGGGATCTGGCACTTGGGACCTGTAACCTTAAATATTTGCTTCTGTGACTAATGTCATTTAAGCCTCAAAGAAATGAATGCTTCTTCTACATCTCTTTCCCTACGGTCTGGAAATGAAAGGTGACTGCATGCCAGTGTCATGGAGGTTTATGGCATGTACAGCTACTGACATCAGACACACTCAATGCTTTGGAATATAGGGAGCATTTGAGTGACTAAAGCTCAGGTGTGAAACCCAGTGAGTTTCCCACAAAGTGAACATAGCTGTGTGATTCAGCACTTTCCAATCATAGGCACTGCCAAGAGAAACTGCTAACTTAACTTCTAACACTACAGACTGTTGTCCTATATTACTTCATGTAAATAGGAAAGGCAGAGGGACCAGAGATCAAATTGTCAACATCCATTGGATCATACAGAAAGCAAGGGAATTTCAGAAAAACATCCCACTTCTGTTTCACTGACTATGCTAAAGCCTTTGTGTGGCTCACAAACTGTGGAAAATTCTTAAAGAGATGGGAATATCAGACCACCTTAACTGTCTTATAAGAAAGCTGTATGCAGGTTAAGAAGCAACAGGTAGAATCAGACATGAACAATGGACTGGATAAAAAGTGAGAAAGGAGTTCATCAAGGGTATTTGTTGTCACCCAGCTTATTTAACTTATATGCAGAGTACATCACGTGAAGTGTCAGACTGGATGAATCACAAGCTGAAATCGAGATTGCAGGGAGAAATATTAAAAGCTCAGATACGCACATGATACGACTCTAATGGAAGAAAGTGAAGAGGAACTAAAGAGCCTCTTTACAAGGGTGAAAGAGGAGGATGAAAAAGGTGGCTGAAAACTCAACATTCAAAAACTAAGGTCATGGCATCTGGCCCCATCACTTAATGGCAAATAGAAGGGGAAAGAGTGGAAGTGGTGACAGGTTTTATTTTCTTGGGTTCCAAAATGATTGTGGACAGTGACTGAAGCCACAAAATTAAAAGACACTTGCTCCTTAGAAAGCTATGACAAAGCTAGTGTGGGCATGCTTAGTTGCTTCAGTCATGTCTGACTCTCTGCGTCCCCATGGACTCTTTGTGTCCAGGAACCCCATGGACCAGGCTCCTCTGTCCATGGGGTTCTTCAGGCAGGAATACTGGAGTGGGCTGCCATGACCACCTCCAGGGATGACAAACCTAGACAGCGTATTAAAAAAGCAGAGACATGACTTTGCTGACAAAAGTCCGAATAGTCAAAGCTATGGTTTTTCCAGTAGTCATGCATGGATATGAGAAATGGACCATAAAGAAGGCGGAGTACTGAAGAACTGATGCCTTTGAATTGTGGTGCTAGAGAAGACTCTAACAAGTTCCTTGGACAGCAAGGAGATTAAACTAGTCAATCCTAAAGGAAATCAACCCTGAATATTCTTTGGAAGGACTAATGCTGAAGCTGAACCTCCAATATTTTGATCACCTGTTGTGAAGAGCCAACTGGAACAGACCCTGATTCTGGGAAAGATTGAGGGCAGGAAGAGAAGGGGGCAACAGAGTATGAGATGGTTGGATGGCATCACTGAATCAATGGACATTCATTTTAGCAAACTCCGTGAGATAGTGAAGGACAGGGAAGCTTGGCATGCTGCAGTCTGTGGGTTCACAAATTGCCAGACATGGTGTAGCGACTGAACAACAAAAATAGGGTCCTGTAGTACTCTGGTAACTGGACTATTTTTGTTCAGTATTTGTGAGATCCATTGATGCATATATTTGTAATTTGTATATTTATAATTCATTCATTGCTGTATAGTATTTTATTGTGTGGAAAAAGCCCACACTTTAGCCTCTATTATAGATGGATATTTGTGTTACTTTCAGTTTGAAAATATTACTGAATAGAGCTGCTATGCACACTCATATTCATGACTGTTAGTAAATCTATATAGTTATTTCTCTTGGGTATATACCAGGAAGTGGAATTTCTGGATAATGTATATATAGGTGATGGACATTTGTTTGTTTTTTCCCCAGTTTTCTGGCTATTACAAATATATTGCTCTGAATATTCATATACAAGTCTTGGTGTGTACGAAAGCTTTCTTTGCACTTGATTAAATACTCAGGCAGTGGTATGACTGGATTATACAGTATGTATGGATTTAATGTTTAAAGCCAATCTGCTTTTGAAAGTGGTTTATTTCTCTGGATAGCTCTCTTTTTTCCAGTACTCTGGTGGCAGACTCTAGCGGCTTTGTTTTCCTGAACTTCCAACTCTATCTTCTTAACTTGTGGAGTTGGCTGGACACTACCTGGATTCTTCGCATGCTGTTACCCTGTACTTTCTTAAGGCATTAAGTTGGAGCAATCACAGGACTCTTGTTCATTTCTTGTCCTTTAGGGATCATTGTCCTTCATTGCCTCATGCCTATTCTCTTAAAAACTGTTCATATATTGTTCGTTGCTTCAAGTGGAAAGACATTTTTTTCTCTGTTACTCTGTCTTGTCTAGATGTTTGGTATTTGCTATTTTGATATTATATACAATCTTTATGTAAATTCTATATTTGTTGCTGATTGTGATAGGTTAATTACATCTATACCCCTTAGTTTTCCACCCCTTTTGTATTTATATTCTTTGCAATATAATTCTTTAATTCTTTCCATCAAGAGGAAACATCCACTCCTCCACTCATGGAATCTAGATGGCCTTGTGACTTGCTTTGACTGAATAATTTTCTAGTGATACTTGGCAAAGAAGTCTAAGATGGCCAGCTGCTACTGAATAATCAGCTTGAACAGAGTTGAGTCACCCTAGCTATGGCCATCTCAAGCCAGCCAATGCTAAGTGGCTTGAAGAGACCAGAAGCTGAGACCTGCACCTACTTAGCTTATCCCAGACCAGATTGTTGATGTTCACAATTGCAACTGAACAGATAAATTTTTTAATCAATAAGTTTTAGGAGTGGTTTTTACACAGCAAACATTGATATATTGGTATATGGAAATACAATTAATTTTGTTTATTGACTTTGTATAGAATGATCATTAACTATTTTTGTAGTTTGTCTTGGATTCTTTTAATTTACTATAATCACAGAATAGTAATATGTAGAATAATGGGTTTTATTTCAGCACTTGCACCTTTCATTTCCTTTTCTTATTTTATTGTAGTTACTTGACCCTCCAATATAATGTTGAACAGAATGGTGATACATTTTTTCATTCCTAATCGCAGGAGGGAGCGCTTATAACAAACTTCCTTTGTATGTGAAGTTTCAAAGTACCTGTAGAATTTGACAGGTCTCTTGAGGGATATGCATTCTTTGTACTTAACACTTCTCAAGTCTCACTTTCTTTGTCACTTCAGAACCAGAGACCACCAAAGTTCTGCGAACCTTTCCGTCCCCCAGTGAGACCCTTTGTCTGAACCAAGCTTCTACTGTTGATTCTGACTGCATCAAGCCAGAAGTGTTCCAGGGCAGAAATGGCTGCAGATCTGTCAGGTACCTCTCCGGGATTCCTACTTCTTCAGGATTTTGGACTCTCTAGTCCTCTTTGTTTCCACAAATCTCTGATGCCTATAAATAGAAACTCTTTTTATTTTATCTGATTTTTCTACTTTTCTTGACTGGAACTTTTCGGTCAGACACAAACTGTATCATCTGTATTAGTGTTCTCCAGAGAAGCAGAATCAATATATAGCATGCAATATATATATATATATTTTATGTGTGTGTGTGTGTGTGTGTGTATACTAAATTCGTGTCCAGCTCTTTTTGACCCAGTGAACTGTAGCCTGCCAGGCTCCTATGTCCATGGGGATTCTCTAGGCAAGAATACTGGAGTAGGTTGCCATGCTCTGCTCCAGAGATCTTCCTAACCCAGGGAAGAAACCCAGATCTCTTCTGTCTCCTGAATTGGCAGGCAGATACTTTACTACTAGCACCACCTGGGAAGCCCGTGTGTGTGTGTGTGTGTGTGTGTGTGTATAAAATGTATGTATATGTATATGTATATACATTCCCTGGGGGCTCAGTTGATAAAGGATCCACCTGCAATGCGGAAGACCTGGGTCGGGAAGATCCCTTGGAGGAGGGCATGGCAACCCACTCCAGTATTCTTGCCTGGAGAATCCTCATGGACAGAGGAGTCTGACGGGCTACAGCCCATGGGGTTGGAGTCGGACATGACTGAGCGACACCCACACACACACATATATATGTGGGGGGATGTGAGTACGTGTATAGTGTATATACACAGAGAGAGAGAGAATGATTATAAGAAAGTAGCTCATGTGATTATGGAGACTGAGAAATCCTACAATCTGCTGTTTACTTACAAGCTGGAGACCTAAGAAAGCCTGTGGTATAATTCCGGTCCTGAGAATTAAAGGAGAATCAGAGGAACTGGTAGTGTAAATTCCAATCCAAGGGTAAGAGAAGAGCTATGTCCCAGCTCAGGCAGACAGGTAGGAAGGGGACTAATCCTTCCTCCTCTGATTTTTGTTCTGTTTTGGCCTTCAACATTTGGGTGGTGCCCACCCACGTTGAGAAGGGCAATCTATTTTTAGTGAGTCCACCAACTTAAATGCTAATCTCATCTGAAACACCTTTATGGATATACCCAGAAGTAACCTTTTATTTAGGTACCCCATGGCCCAGTCAAATTGACACATAAAATAAACCATCGTACCATCCTAGGAAACTTAAATGAATTAGCCTGCTATATATAACAGTAACACATGAAAGCTAAGTAACATTTTACATTATAAAATATTCATACTGAAATTAAATTTGTATATATGCAACTCTTAAAGCATTAACCAGATCTCTACAATTTATGTTGCTGTGTACAGTAGAAATCTAGTTAATGCTTTCAAAGAGAGTAAAAGTCACGATTTTAGTAATAGTGATTTATGTGAAGAAACTGAAATATTTTGTAATGTTTTATGCATGAAGATAATTTATTGTATGTCCCCATTATGATGTTTGAGTGTGATATGTCAAACTCAGTATTTATTTCTGAAGGTAACTATTGCTTTAAGCATTTTATTGACAATTTTAGTAACTGCTGCCTATGCAGAGTTTCTGCAAATTGAAATGAATAAGAACTGGTCTAATAACTAGAAAGACTAAAAAAAAGGGTCAAATTTGATATTTAAGACACGCAAAACCATAACTTTGTGCATACTCAATTATTTTTGAATTTTTAACTTCTCAAGGTAAGACATAATTGGAAGTTTTGGCTTAACCTATAATCAGTATACACTTATTAGTATCGTATGGGGACTTCCATTTGTACTCTTGCACAGGGTTGCCAATAGGGTCAGCCCTTTCCAACACATTTGTGTTAAAGATACTTTAAAATTTCTTATTGTTTTTTGTCTGCATAGACTCACAGGATTAATTTTTACAGTTAAAGCAAAATCAAAACCAGTTTGCCTTTACTGACCACCATTTCATTTTATCACTTGAGGTTCAATCATAGATGCAGAATCACTATGAATATTATGGAATAAGAAATTTTTTGTACAAAACCAATCTCACACTATTGTCAGAGGAGCTAGGAAGTAAAGATCTGAAAAGATTTAGAGAAAAGTCCTTAATTAATCCGAGTGTTGATGGATGGTTTAGAGCTTGCAGAGAGTTACTTCTGGGTCCTAAAGTAGTGTAGAAGGCTATGAAGGTTTTTTCTTTTTTTTTCTTTAATGTCAATAATCTTTTTAAAATAATTTTTATTTATTTGTTTATAACAGGGTCATCATTGCTGCATGGACTTTTCTCTAGTTGAGGCAAGCAGGAGCTACTCTAGCTGCAGTGTGCAGATTACTCACTGCATCAGCCTCTCGTTGTGGAACACAGGCTTTTGTCCTTGTGGCACACGGTCTCAGTAGTTGCGGCCCTCTAGCTCTAGAGCACAGTTTCAATAGTTCTGGCGCATGTTGCTCTGCAGCATGTGGGATCTTTCTGGCCCAGGGATTGAATCCATCTTCTGCATTGGCAGGCAGATTCTTTATTGCCGAGCCACTTGGGGAAGCCTTGAAGGTTTTTGACTCTTCATGACCATTGCCTCTCTCAGTTCTCTCAGTTCTTAGGAAGCAAATTTGTTGCTTGGGGTATTTGGTAAGGGCACATGTCAGAAAGGAGAAATGTACATGGAGCATTAAAGAAAGGACACATTGAAATCTGCCAAGTGAGTTATCACCCGTGTTATTCCTTAGAGCACAATGGCTACTTATTCACAACTGCCTCCTACATCACACACACATTTTCTTATGATTGACCTTGACCCAAATTGCTCAGGAAGAAAATTCTGGGCAATGTAGTTTCAGCTTAGATAAGATGTGCATGCTAAGTCGCCCATGGACTGTAGCCCACCAGGCTCCTGTGTCCATGGGATTTTCCAGGCAAGATACTGGAGTGGGTTGCCATGCCCTCCTCATGAGGATCTTCCTGACCCAGAGATCAATCCTGCATCTTCTGTGTCTCCTGCATTGCAGGCAGATTCTTTACCACTAAGCCACTGAGGAAGCCCTGACACAACACAAAACTACCATCTGTGAACCTATAAGATGAGTTTAAAAATTAGAGCAAGGATTATTGAGCTGAAAAAAGCTTATGTGGCTTTCCTAAACATATCACACAAAGGGTATTTTTTAGGGCTTTTACCCCTCTGAATTTTAGATCAGTGTGCTCAGCATCTTGCCTGCTGATGTGCTTATATCTTAGTGAACTCTGTTTTTCCTTTGCATTTAGGACCACATTTGGATAGAGAAGGATGCTTGTCCAGCAGAAGTGTCTGGGCTCTTACATAAATTAAACAGCAAGGGATGATGAGGAATTGGAGCAGCCAACTTAAATTGAGTATAACCATTTTCTGAGGATATGATGTGACCACCACTGGCATCATTAACCACATCAGGCATTTTCTCAGCTAAGATAAGAACATAGAGGAGAAATGGCTTTCCCATCAGCCAGAACGGTTCCTTGTTTTTTAATTTATAAGTTAATGCTGTTTCCTCCTCATCAAGTTTCTTTGCGTTTGCTGAAAATGTCAGGAAGATGCCATAGAGAGCTTAATATTTTATATGCTAGAAATGTTAGCTTTTTTCTATCCTTGGTCCTGTTATCTGCCTAGCAGCTTCCCTACTGCATGCAGTGCTTATGTGGCTATTGTTATCTAGTGAAATATAGTTGGGATATTTCCTGTTACGTTCTGTGACAAAGTAGTGTTATGGGAATCTATTTCTACAAACGCTGTTTTGTTTGGTTATCTTACTGTGCAAGCTCAAGAACTCCCTTATCAGAGCTCATAGGATTTGCAGACTAGAATGGCTCTAAATGACAAGCAAATCACAATGACTAGAGATAGCATTTGCATGGTGAAGCACTGTAGGGTCCCAGGCACACCAAAGAATACACAAAGTTGGGCATCTGGGATTCTTGGAAATACTTCATCACCAAGTGGTTATATTTTATAGACAAAGAACTCAGACAGTTAGAAAATATAGATATTGTCCTAAGAGTATATCCTTGGGTTGGGACGATCCCCTGGAGAAGGGAAAGGCTATCCACTCCAGTATTTTGGCCTGGAGAATTCCATTGACTGTATTCCACGGGATCACAAAGAGTCTGACACAGTTGAGCACCTTTCACTCTACTTAAGAGTATATGCAAAATTTAGTTTTCTTAAGTTCCAAAGGAAGTAGAATTTCTAAGTTGGTCTTTACTGTGTCTTTTTAAAAAAATTTATAAGTAGCATTTATTTCACATGCTTCATTTTTAAATCACTTTTCTTGTAAAAATTATTTTTATGTCTCACAATGACTGTATAAGGTTAGTACTAACATTTCATTTTACAAAAGGAGGAGGATAAATGAGTTGTCCAGGATCATCTCAAGTGTAAGTGGAAAAGACAGGACTTTCATCGATGCTTTGCTGACACAAACCTAGTCTGACACCCAGAGCAACACAAATGAACAGTGTGCTGTTCAATAGAAGTATTTTTATTTTCCAAAACAACTCGGTCTTTCATGTTGTAAGTTTAACTTACATATGAGACTTTTACTTTGTGGTAGCTCCTGAATTATTTTTTTGTTTCCCTTCTCATCCAAACACTGAAAGCATAATCTATATTCCCTGTCCCTATTCATCTTCATTCATCTCTAAATTCTCAGCATCCTCATCAGTTTCTTTAGTCACCAGATACGTTGATCTCAAAAGATCAATAAGCACTCTTAATTGTTAAAGTGTACATTTGGGGTAATTTTCTAGAATTGTTATATTTTATTGAATTGACTCTCTTATTACAAAATGCCACTCTTAATTTCTAGTGATACTTGCCTTGTCTTTACTCTATCTTATATTAATAAAATAGCTTTCTTTTCCCATTCTTTTCTTTAAAATTTTCTGTGTACCTAATATTTAGATCTCATCTCTTATAAACAGTATGTATCTGACATTTAAAAATTCAGCCTGAAATTTTTGTCTTTAAATTGGAGTCTTGAGTCCATTAATATTTAGAATACTTTGGCTTGTATCTACCATTTTGTTGATTTTTATTTTTTAAAATGTTATTTCTATTATTTATTCTTTTATTCCTCTGTTATTTTTTCTTTTGGATTACTTATGAATTTCTCAGTCTATTTATTCTAGTAATTTAAAAATTCACTTTAAGTCATACTTATGCATTTTGATTTTTAGAATATTTACCTACTTATTTACTTTTACTATTAATAGCTTTCTGAAATGTCATGCTCCCTTGTAGGATAATTGCCTCTGCCTAAAATCTCTCTTTAGTATTTCTTGGAAGGCAAGATAACCTTTTGTCTGATAACCTCTTATTTTGTCTCTATTTTTATAGGATATTTTTTGAGCATAGAATTCTATGTTCACATGCCTTTTTTTCTTTTTCACATTTTAAAGATGTGATTTCACTACCTTCTAATTGACCATTTATACTGGGAAGTCAGCTGTCTTTTTTACTCTTGCTCCTTTAAAATATCTTGTTTTCCCTTTGCAGTTTTTAAGATTATTTTTCAGTCTTTTATTTTTTTTAGAGCACTTAATTATCCTCTACCTATGCATGTTTTCTTTATACTTTTCTTTCTCGAGTGTTGTAGAGCTTTTGACAGTAAGGATTGGAGCCTTTTATAGTCTTGGAAAATTCTCACCAGTTATGTCTGCAAATATTCCTTCTGCCCTATTCTCTTTCCTCTGCTTTTAAAGCTCCAATTATATATATACACTTGCCTTTTGACTGTGTTCCACTTGTATTTTTTATAATATTCTATTTTTTTTGTTGTTGTTTCAAATTATATTCTTTCTATTGATCTCTGTGTCCTGTCTTCTCTTATGTTCTTAATTCCCAGTAATGAATTCTAACTTAAGACATTTTATTTTTAGTTCTGGAATATATATTTGAGTCATTATAGATCCCAATTCTTTACCGAAATTCTCTGTGTTTTTATTCATTTTGTTCAGCTCTTACTCTGTTTTCTTTAACATATTATATATTGTTATTTTAAAATACCTATATATTAAGCCTGATATTTTGATTATTTATAGATATGCTTCCACTGTACTATTTTTTTGTTTTACTCTTTTAATCACATTTCTCATTGCTTCATGCTTCTAGTAGTTTTTCTATTATGTTCTAAGCATAGTTTAAAAAATGATATCATGTAAAAGCAGTACTCCCCCCCTTTATTTTAGTCAGGCATAAAGGAAGAGGGGGTGGTAACTCCAATCAAATGAGGTATTGAGTTCAGTCAGAGCTAGGTTGCAGAAAGACTTAGTCTGTCTCTGGTTTGACCTTGTTCATTGTGCATGATCCTCCTCGGGCCATTAAGAACATATTAGGTCTCTATCTCCTCTGCTCTGAAAGGCTACAGAAGATTTTATTCTGTCCTATGAAGGCAGAACCCCAATTCAAGTAGTCCTTATTGTTTCCATCACTCTCCAATCATTAAAACTATGCTTTTGTAATTTCCCAGATTTTATCTAAATGTTGCAACAAGAACATTGAGCTTCTATGACCCAGCAGTCTTATCCAAAAATAGTAATCTTCTCCTCTCTTAAAATTTCACTTTAGCATCAAATCATCCACTAAGGTGTCTAGATTTTTTTTTATTGATTTTTTTATATTGAATGAGGTTAGTTATTTTTTTTAACATGCATTATAATTTTTACACTCACCATTGTTTTGTTTGAGTTGCCAAGTTGTATCTGACTCTTTTGCAACCCCATGGACTGTAGCCTGCCAGGCTCCTTTGTCCCTGGGATTTCACTGACAAGAATACTGGAGTGGGTTGCCATTTCCTTCTCCAAGGGATCTTCCTGGCCCAGGGATCAAACCTGGGTCTCCATAATGAATTATAATTTTGATTATGCATGTTTCTATTTCCCTAAAACACTCTCAGGTTTCAAGACCTTTTTGTGGAATGTGCATTCTTAAGTGGCTTAGCATTTATGACTAAAATGGGGGAAATAAATACTCCTCAGTGTATCCAATATGAAAATCGTAAGTTCATCAGTTTTATGTGTAACTTTGGTTATCTTTCTTTTTATTTTTAAGATGTTCTTTCTGCTTTAAGCTTTATCATGTATTGTACTCGTTCACTGAACCATTACACAACTAATATTGAGGATCTTCTATGAAGCAAAAATAGGATTGCTGCTTCTGCTGCTGCTAAGTCACTTCAGTCGTGTCTGACTCTGTGCGACCCCGTGGACTGCAGCCTACCAGGCTTCTCCGTCCATGGGATTCTCGAGGCAAGAACACTGGAGTGGGTTGCCATTTCCTTCTCCAATGCATGAAAATGGAAAGTGAAAGTGAAGTCGCTCAGTCGTGTCTGACTCTTAGCGACCCCATGGACTGCAGCCTACCAGGCTCCTCCATCCATGGGATTTTCCAGGCAACAATACTGGAGTGGGGTGCCATTTCCTTCTCCCAAAAATAGGATTAAGTGTGGGCAAACTAAGTGATTAGGTTCCTGTACTGTACTGAGAAGCAGACATATTGAATCCCTAGTAAGGTTGTACTGTATTCATAGCATTAAGAATAACAAAGATCATTGCTTTGGAGGTAAAAGTATCCAATCAAATCCAAGAATAAATTGCCAACAGAACCCAGTGATTCCAGGAATTCAAATCACACCTACCATATGCAGAACTAGAATGTGATATGAACAGCTAGAAATTCTTCTGGATTCTAACAAAAGATTTATAAATTCACTTAATTAACTGTTAAATTAGGAAACACAGATGTAACTACTAAGAGCAAGACTGTTTCAGGGAGGCAGGAATTCCGTGTCCTGGATGGTTGTGGCTGCAGTGAGGCCAGATAGAAAAAAGGAAGGTTAAACATACATGGATGTGCACATACACGTAGCTCTTCCTGGGGCTGAAATTGTCAACTTCTTATTCTCCCTTATTACACTCATTGAGACATCTTGTTTCATTTACACAATTACACAAGTACAATTCCAGATACTAAAATTCTGGTTCTGTGCCAGCTTACTTTGTCATGCCACTGCAAATTCCTTGCTCAAAGGTAGAAACTCTAGCACAGTTACCCTTCTTTATAAGCATAAGAGTCTTTGCCTATGGGGCATAATTTGAGAAGCACCCCCAGAGTCCTATAGCTTGGGTCATAGTTTCCTCTAATTTGTTTCTATAAACACATGTTCTTTTCGGTTAAGTCGTGGTCTTTAGGAGGACTGGGATAAGATCATGATGCTGGCTCATATTTTCCCAGGGTTTCCTGTGTGTCAGATGCTGTACTAAGTGCTTTGCATATGTTAACTCATTAAACCCTTAGCGCAACGCTGAGAGGTAGATTCTACTTGTATTTTATAGAAAAGAAACAGAAGAGGTAGTAAAACTTGTCCAAAGCCACACAGTTGGTCAGTGGAGGCAGGATTTTGAAGCCAGCAAGTCTGCTGCTATAGGCTTAACTCTTACCCACTGCTTCATGCCAGCTTTTGAGTAAGTTGAGGTCACTGAGCAGAGGAAGGGGGAACCAAGCCAGCCAGTGCTTCCCCTTAAGTTGAGTGGCCTCATGTATGAGATAAGTCAATGGTAAGACACAGGGAGTAGTGGAGTGGTTCTGGTCAGAAAGACCAGAACATTGACAAACACCTTAGGGTGAGTCTGGCAAGCAATGGCAATTAAGTAGAGATGGCAATTAGTCTTGCAAGCTATTCCCTGGTAGCTATGAAAAAGAGAAGTCTGGAAGGAGTGATAGCTAAACTTACTGTGCATAATAATCACCTGCAGTGCTTGTAAAATGCAGATTCCTGAGAAGTGCTCCCAGAGGTTCTGACTCACCTCACTACCTGGAGGAGGTCTAGCCTTTTCTGTTTTTAACAAGTGCAGCTGCAAATAGGGATAGCTTTCTGGCAACACAGCAGCAGAGTGTTGTATTAGTAGAAGATAATCATGCATTTTTTTATTTTCATAGTTTTTACAACTTTAACCTATTACACATATTTAAATGGTTAAACAGAAAATCTACCAAAGTGGTAAAGTTTATCCACTTTGTCATAATCAGTCTTTCTGCCTTAGTTTACATTTATTCTAAAGCCTTTTCTTTAAAATATAGTGATAAAACCCTACACAGCCTAATCACACACAGTATCCCAAATATTGTTTCTGCAGATTTATTTCAGTGCAACAGTACAAGAAAAGTAGCATAACTTTTGAAAGTAGTATTACAAAATTAATATACATGTGTTTAAAAATTTCTCTTTTCTTAAAAAGTAGTATATATAAAATATTTAAGATGAAAGAGGCCTTTTTGAGACGTGTTAGGCCTATTCTATATTATGCTCATGGGCATGCATTCAGAATTGTGAATCAGGAGGTCTGGAGATGAAACGAAGATAAGATATTTCTAGGCATGCATTCTTTTGGGGATTGCAGTGAGGATTTGGCATGGTGATCAGAGATTCTCACATGTGGTTTGCAACAAGTAGATAAAATGGTACCTGACAGAGAATGGAGACCCCAGTCAGGGATGATGGAAAGGATGCTGCGGACTTGAAGTAAGTATGTGTAGCAGGAAGGTCCTACCAGAGTGTACAGAGGCCTCATTTGAGGAAAAGCTAATCTCTTTGAGTTTGGATGCCTGATGAGAAAATGCATACTAAAGATTAAAAATTTGCAGTGTTCCTTGAGTAGTCATTTTGAGGTTATGTTTGGGAAGCATCAATGTAAGATCATGCATTTCTACTCTGTGTACTGAGTAGGTAACTGTTAGAGAAAGGAAATTAGAATGCTTTCTCTTAAAAATAAACTGAACTCATTTTATCATTAGGTCTTATAAGTTTCTTCCACATGATCAAGTAAAATGTAATAAAAGTTCAAAATTAGCACTAAAGCGCCACTATAATCTAATAAACAGAGGTTTTTTTTTTTTTTTTTAACTAGCTTTGGAAGCAAAACTCCTTTGTTATGGTAAGTCATAATGGATGAGCATTTTTGAATAAAACTTGGCTTTTCAAGTTGAAAGCATACTCGGGCAATTTATGAGAATAATTTGCCTTTAAAACAAGTTATATTGTTTGCATTTGAGAAGCTGGTATTCTTGAATGGTGAAGATGAGAGCGGACTCCCTTGAGACTAGAGATCAGAGGCAGAACAAGGAGTGCAGAGGTGGGGAGAGTAAGACGGGTGGGGTGTGAAATCCTTATAGTCTGTTTCCATTCACGTGGTTGCCATGGCAGTGTGTGACAGTCTTTGGCTTATAAGTGGGATGTGTGCCAGGCATTTGGGGGTACTGCTGCTGCTAAGTCACTTCAGTCATGTCCGACTCTGTGCGACCCCATAGACGGCAGCCCACCAGGCTCCTCCATCCCTGGGATTCTTCAGGCAAGAACAATGGAGTGGGTTGCCATTTCCTTCTCCAATGCATGAAAGTGGAAAGTGAAAGTGAAGTTGCTCAGCCGTGTCCAACTCTTAGGGACCCCATGGACTGCAGCCTACCAGGCTCCTCCATCCATGGGATTTTCCAGGCAAGAATACTGGAGTGGGGTGCCATTGCCTTCTCTGATTTGGGAGTGAGAAGTCAGTTGTTTGACTGAACGTATTTTCTTTTAGAAAGAATGCTGTAAAAGTTAGGTAGTATCCTGGACAAACCAGAGAAACTAACCAGTACGTGACCAAATAAATCAATGTTGAAAATGGCCACATCCTTTACATTTTGGGGGAACAGAGATCCTTTGGAAAGAGGTAACATGCTTTGAAACATAGCTCTTCTACTTTTTGGCTGTGTGAGCCCCCAAAATAACTTAAAACTCTAAAGCTTAATTTTCCCACAGGCAAAATAAGACTAATAGTAGCTCAGTAGGTTCTTGTGAAGAGTAAATAAAATACTAAGATAAATGAGCTTAACCGGTGATGACAACTATAAAGAGCCCAATAATGATATTTATTATTATTATTTGAATGAATTCCTGCTAACTTGTGAGTGACTTATAAGCTCTTTATTCCTCCCAATGATATCAGCATTTAAAAGAGAGACACTTAACTTTTTGGTACTACAACCTTGTTAGAATGTGTAAAAATTCAGGCAGTTTTTGTGAAAATAGTTTGAGCACAGAAGCATCATAAAAAAATGACTAGCAGTGTTGCAGAATCAGCAGCTCAAAGTTGTGCCTTCTTTCTTATTTTATACAAGGAAAGATTTTGTTAGCTGGTTTCTGGGTCTACTGTAATAATAAACAAGACAAGGTTAGGTTAATGTGAATGGATTATCCTTATTCTATCAGCTACTTGAGAACCTAAATGTGACTTAGTATGAGGTGAGTAACTCATTTTAAGTTCCGTTTCTCTGATGTGTTGATGAATTGTTCTGGATTTCCTCATATAAATAGTATGAGAACATGTGTCTAATAACAAAATAAATAATCTCAATCCTTTTAGATTTGAGTTTTTCTCAGAACCTGTTTATAATTCCATAAAATATTCACAGTTTATATCCAATACCTCTGAGGGATAAACAATGTTCTGGGAAAAAGTTATATTTGTTCCAAAACTAAATTGCTTTCATTCATTAATTCATTCTCTCATTCATCCATGTGTTCATTCATTCATTTGTACAGTACCTATCATGACATGGAGAAGGAAATGGCAACCCACTCCAGTACTCTTGCCTGGAAAATTCCATGGACCAAGGAGCCTGGTAGGCTACAGTCCATGGGGTCGCATATATGTACTGGGAATGCAAGTCTGAATAACAGCCTACTGCCTACCCACAGTATCAGTATTTTAGCACAGGTAGATGCTCTCAGTGCTGTGCCATGTTCTCCACTTGCTAAAGGCAAGTAGAAAGAAAATGGCTGACTCAGATTAATGACTGTGGGTTTTAACTTTTAGCTTCAGAAGCTGGTGATACTCGAACTGAGCTCGTACATCTGCTTCCTACTCCTAGGCTGTGGGAAACCAGCCATTCTCCAACAGTAGATGGGGATTCAGTGGACTGACCTTCTCATTTCTCTTATCCCTTGTCTGGGACATCATTGAGGAGCTTTTAACACTATCTCACAGGTTTGAGCAGTAGTAGCCCCAAGGGTAGCAGACTAGATAATGCACTTGATTGACTACTCCCTGATTTTTCTCACTGCTGCATGTATCTATAAGTGTTTCCTGGAATCACTTCCCAAAGAAAATGCTTAAGTTCTGATTCTTGTCTAAGGGCCTGTGTCTGTGGGGATTCAAAACTTGACAGTATATATCAGGCTTAATGCTAATAACTATCATTTTTTTTTAATTTTTGCAAAAGCACAATTAAATGAATATTTCTTCATTCTGAAAATTAAAAACCACAAGAAACTAAGTCTCAGAGTGACCAAGAAAATAACTCAAGGACAGTCCAATTGATTTGTGACATATCTGAGATTCTATTCTAGGTGTATTTTGCTACATAACATTTACTATTTTTTTGGTATTGTTATCAACATGATAAGTAGCAGTGATAACAGTAGAAAATCTAGAGAATAATAACTCTAAGTTAAAAACATAGCAATTAATTTAAATTGGCCATTTTCCATCTGCTTTCAAAGATAATTTAGTCTTGTCTATGTTTTATCTTCAGAAATTTTTTCTTCTTAATTGGCAATAATTCAAAATTTAATTGGCCTTCTTTCCCAAATAACTTGTTTGCAAGGATCTACCCTCCCGTGAACAGGTAGATAGGGACATTTTTGGCATCATAGGACTTTTCTAATAAAAAAGACCCTTTTTTGTCTTCCTATGGTACTTGAAATTCTTATTAGTAACATTACTTTTTAAGGAGTTTTCTGGACGTTGCTTCTTTTTAACTGAGTTATTCGGAGCATACAGAGTGTATCTCCTTGCCAAGGGAACCTCTTTACTTTTCATTTCTTTCTCCAATGTCTACTGTGATGATTCCCAAACTGTTTTATGGAGAGAAAAGAAAATAGACGACAAGAGCTTTCCTTTAATAATGTACTTTGAATTACAATGTAAAGAAGTTTAATCGTTGTCTTAAACTTTTGTGCCATGACAAAGAATTCCAGGAAGTCACAAATGTGATCACATTATGCACTGCTGCTAACAAATAGGCATCATTTGTCAACTTTCCTGGAAGCTGTACAATGTCTATTGGATTAAGCTGGAGTAAATTATTTATGTATTATTATCCCACAAATTCAAATGTATTTATGGTATTATTTTGACCTTTATTGATAATTTCCTGCTGCAATGAATTAGTCTTTGATAAAGGTTTTTGTTCTTTATCCATGTCATGAGTCATTATTGAAGTTTCATCAATACTCAGAAAATGCTTTTGATTAAATAAACATGGGAAATACGAATCTATGAGTGTCCAAGTTTGTAGCATAACATCGAGACATGTCTTCTTCCCCATCTCACTCTCAACCCCATCATCTGTTTGATAGTACTATCTTGAATATGCTGTTTTCTGAGTACAGTGTACCTTTTCAGGACATTTTCTCTCTTGGAGTTCTCCCCTTCTCTTCCCCATTTAATAAAACCCAATCCCGCCACGTTCCAATCCAGATATTAATTGCTTCCAAGGCCTCCTTCCCTGCCCAGGAGTTACTGTTCTGTCCTTATTCTCATTGTATTGATTTTTTTACATACCTCTCTTATAGTCTATAACATCATTAAGGTATTTATTAAAATACCTTTCTCTCTTACTAGGCTAGGTATTTCTAAGTTCAGGCCATTGTTTATATTTTGGCTAGTGTTTAGCATACAGTCTGGAAACTGAAGATATCCAATAAATACTTAGGAAATGATTAACTACACTCATTGTGTGACCTTTATTTTCCTCCCTCCTGCTTCTGTTCCTTTCTTCTCTCACTGTGAGACTTATCTGTGTATTTTTATATATCATTTATTATGTTGACTACCTACTCTATAAATGACACTGTATAAGTGCTATAGAGGAAACAAAAGTGAAAAAGAAAAATGTGGTTTTGAGTTCAGTGAATTTACAGTCTCGTATTAACTATTACTAGACATTGCAACTTGGGCCTGAAAGTAATATATATTATATAAAGCATAATATTATCTATATATATACATATACATTGTATATCTCTCTCTCTATTTTTGGAGATATATGTGTGTGTGTATATATATTTATTTATATGTGTATGTATGTATTGGATTCCCAGGTGGTATAGCAGTAAAGAATCCATCTGCGAGTGCAGAGGACACAAGATATGCGGGTTTGATTCCTGGGTCAGGAAGATCCTGTGGAGAAGGGCACGGCAACTCCAGTATTCTTGCCTGAAGAATCCCATGGACAGAGGAATCTGTCCATGGGGTCACATAGAGCTCGACATGACTGAAGAGACTTAGCACTCATGCATACACAGCCTAGTTACACTGATTTATAAAAGGTTGTGTCACATAATTACTTTAGGTTCTTGTCATTCTAGACCTGATAGTAATTAGATATGACAGTGTTGTGATTATTTGAGTTAAGAGCGTGGAAACTTGTTTTTTTTTATTATGAAAAACTTTAAATGAGAATATAGAATAATTACATTTGATCAATCAAGTATTCAAGAATTTTATTATTTAAAAGCTGTTCATATAAAAATTAAAGTTTGATAGCTTATTTATCCAAATAACTTGAACATTTAGATGAGGACTTTCAGCCTGTGTTATTTCATTTATCTCAGGAAAAGAACTTCTCCAAGATGAGTTCTGTATAAGGCTTTGGAAGGGTTCTGCAAATAAAAAGTGGGAGTGCTTTGATCAAACAGGTTTACACGTGTCAGATAAGCTTCAGCACACCTCCCCTTGGAAATTCATGTGCTTATTAGCGTATTAAAGAACCCTGAGTTAGTTTATTTCACTTATTTATTCACAGATTTCTTTGACTTCTGAAACTTTTTCTATGTCACATCTAGCAACATTGCTTGTAATTACTATTTTGAAGTACATGATGACATTGGTTAGTGCACTGGTTGGTAGATTCTGATAAAATGTGATGTAATGGTCTATTCCATTGTGAATATTTTGACAGATGGAGAAAGAAGCAAGAGAAAGTACCTACTTTAGGCTGAACACCTTTTGACCCCGTTTTTAAAAAAACAAAACAGGTAGAAGGTGATAATGGAGCACTTCCAAGGTTAAGTATAGGATAACTAGAATCAGAAAAGATGTAGTGCAGAGCTCAGAATCAGTGATCATCAATCAGAGCCGAGAAGAACTGGAAAATGTCATTTAAACAAACTTTGGAGGAAAAACCTTCTTTCCCAGATTATGGTCCCTGATTCCAAGGACAAAGCCAGCTTGGAGGTTGAGCTGTCAAAGTCTACAGCAGGAATTAGAGCTCCGGGAGGGATATGTACCTTCTGGACAATGAGGTCCATACTTTTTCAAATCAAAACCACTCAGGTCTGTCAAATAACAAAGATTTTTTCTCTCTTCTCTACTGATAGTTTGAGCTTCTTTTTCTCTCCCCTAGTTATTTCAAATGTCAGAGAGAATTAGGCTACAGATAAAGTTCAACAATATTGCCATCATTGAATTTATGATGTACCCCAGCTGAAAGTTTCTCAAATTCAAGACTTTGGGCTTTTATAAAAAAAAAATTATTAACATATTATTCTTTTAATGGAGTCAATATTCTACAGCATATTTTTTTCTTTCAACAGTATAACTTTGTAAAGTGTCGACCATTAAATAGAAATTATGCCTCTTTTTTTCAGTTGGGACTTTGTTTTCTGTATCTCCATGATTCCACATACTAGGCACTCCTAAAATAATTATAGGACTGAAGTCAGTAAATTATATAATGCAAAAAGTGATCACACATTTCAGAAATACAAGTGAAGGATATAAGTTTATCTATAATGTTTTAATAGAGTCACTTAAGTTTGTTTTGATCTTATTTGATTCAAAAATGGGTTTAATTACGAATCTGTTTGTTTCCTCTTGGCATATGTGTTTGAGGCTGCAAAGACTGACAATGTAAAGATACTCTTTGCAACCATCCTTACTTATGATGTAAGGATTTATTAAATAATGGTGACTCTTATGTGGTTGCTTCCCATACTCAAGGCAATCCATACTGCTTCCTGTGGAGAAACCACGGGGTGAAAAACAAAAATGCTTTTTGATGGTGATGATGAAACCAAAAGATAGACTGCTTCTTTAGAGGATAGATCTCTAATGTTCTTTTATTGACATGGTGTTGCAAGAGTTGAAAATTATGATCTTCTGTCTCAGCTAGCCTGGAGTTCTTCCCCAAATCAATTCCTTATTCAAACACAAAATGTACTTCTTATGACCCCTCCTCTCTCCTCAGCTTCTTGCTCAGGGCAAGGCCAGTGAGCTTTTGAAGTATTCTCACTTAGCTGATTTTTAATCTTCCTTTTAAAGATATCTCTTGTGTCTGGAAATCTGATTCAGTTTAAACTGCTGAGTTATAGTATGCTGAAACCTAAAATTTATAAATGCATAGTAAAGATGTAGTATGTCAATTGAAATAATAGAATAGCCTTATAAAGAGTTGATGTGCATACTTGAAACCTATTTTTCATGTATTAAATACTGATTTTAAATTATTTCAAAATCAAGCATGCTTAAAAATAGAAGTTAAAGGTCACGTTATGAAATATCTATAAATTGTTGTCTATAAGATTCACTGATTGGAGAAAAAAATTCAATGATTCAAAAAAAAATCAGCTAAAATTGTGAACACAGAATATTATTTTTATATTATGTTACAGTTCCCTTTTATATTATTTTGCACTTGAGCTGATAATTTTTATTTTTGATGTGAGATATTTTAAGTTTTGCAAAAATTCCTTAAAAGATATTTGAAACAAATAATTCTTTAAACATCAAGATCCTGAAAATGTAGAAAAACTTTGAAATAGGTGCTTCCTATAAGATATCTATAAAATATTCATTTCTTAATGCAACTTTATAAAAGCATTATCTCTGATAAACATTAAAAATATCCAAAAAAATTCTGCCACTTAGTGAATTCCATTCAGAATTGTCTTAATTACAAAGTCTGAAGCTACAACAACTATTGAAATTTATCACAAATTGGTGATTTATGATTGGAAGTGGCCTGTCTTATGCTTCCAAAATATGGAGTTTTTAAACTACAAAAGAACATTCCAGTAGCTGAGAGCCATTGTTACTGTTTACAGTGAACATTGGGTCCACCCTTTGGGCTTGTCACGAGGCAGAGATTCAAGTAGAATAATGCTCTAAGACCATTTGTTCTTAATGAAAGCAATTTGTTATGAGCTGAGGGGAAAGTGTCCTTTGTCCTTCTGCCAAAACAGCCTTGCTCTGTGTTTGTTGAGTTTGTTCAGATTAATGGGGATACTACAAGATGCTTTAAGACAAAAAGCATTAGCAGAATGATGCAAAGCATTTTTCTAAAACAATGCCAAATATCAGTGAACATATCATGTTTTCAGACATCTACTATGAAAACTGCTTAAAATTCATTATTCTTAATTGTGTTTTCCTACATGGTGTCCATATGGCCCCATTATTCATTTGATAAAACGTATTTTGAGGGATGTTATTTTTTAGGATGATGATAAGAATTGTATGGATAGAAATAGCATTCGTAAGACCACACAATTTATAATGTATGGTCAGTCCCCTTTGATAAGATGATGACCGTATCACTCCATTTTGTACTTAATAAGCTCTTCACATTAAGATCATTTAGGGGAAAAATGTCCTTGAAGAGTAGCAGGTCAAAAAAAAAAAAAGTAAAATATGAAGAAAGGTAATGAACCATCTCGGAGAGAAAAACCATGATCAGGCCATATGAGATATTGTTATAGTGAATTTTCAAGTGTTCTAATTAGTACGAAGACTGAGATATATGCGTTTGAAAAGAACTACCACCTGGATGCCTTTTTCAGTTAGTATTTTGTATCTTTCAGGGACTTCAGCTTGACAACTCAATCCAGAAAGATTGAGTTTTATTTCTCTCTCTTCTTTTTTATGGGCTGGGCCTATTAGATGTTTATTTCAAACACTTTGTCTTCATTTCCCGTAAATTCTGCAACTTTGACCATATATTCCTTCCCAAGGAGTCTGTGAAGAGGGCAGAGAATAATACATTTTATCTAATTTGGAACTTGAAGAAGAAAAAAAAAACCTCACAGTTGAATTTTTATATACCCTGTAATGTATGACAGTGACTCTACAAAAAATAACAAATATTGTTCAATTGAGGAGACTTCTGGACCATGTGTGCTCCCCAGAGGAATCTTGCTCAGCAGTGACAATTACATTGCTGCCTTTATCATCTGATTCAGGAAATTTAAATTTTTTCTCTCTGGGAATTTTAAAGATATCAGTGATTTATTATTTGTGGGAAGTTTTGGCAGTTCTCATCTTATGATATTTATATAATGTTATTCAGAGAAGTTTTTATTTGTAATCGTTTTATTTTTACAGTTCTTTTTACATGAGACTATCACCTTTTATAATACAGACTTATTGCTGGTAACTAAGTTGAGATATAAGAGAATTGTCATATAATATTAACTGAAATGTCTCATCCGTACATTAAGTACCTACTGTGTTCTCTTTGCACTCTAAAACATTTTCAGTAATTATTAATTTGTCACTGTAAGTGGATGTAATATTGGTTAAAAGTATTGGTTGGCTGGAACAGAGATAGATGGCTTGTATGCTGCTGTCACAGGGTTTCAGGCTTGTTGCCACAATATGTATTTCAGCCCTCATCTAGAAGCAGAAGCATAGATGGTAAGGAGGGAATTCATCATTTTCAGTGTGTGGCTTTTAATTATAGACCTCTTTGTTGAGGTGATTCACTCGGGTATCAATTAAGATCACCTATGATGCTGCACTGGCTGCTGAGTATAAATATGCTAAGACAAGCATTGAAATGACCATTTGAAAATTGTCATAACAAAAATGACATGTTGTCACCCCAAAATTGTTATCAATCAGAAATTGGCTGTTAGCAATAGTGGATGAAGTTTGTGGTCATATAAATGATTAAATCACACGAAACAACTTGCTTAGCACTTTTTTCATCTGCAGTAGAGATGGCAATGTTTTGCCGCAGGAATTTTTTTTTTAAGAATAATTGAAAATTGAAATGTTATTTTATGAGCCTTAGCACAGTCTTCATAGTAACAACAATAATAAAACATATGCCAGCTAATAAGATAATTCTACGGATAATTGGACGATGTGCTTCCTTGGCTGCAATGTTTATACTAAGAGGTACAATAATGTTGCTAAGTTTCCATCAACATCCATAAAATACAAATTAATTAATGGATTCAAGCTGCATCCAAGTATTAGCACACATTTGCATTAGAATTAAATTATAAAGTAGATTTGTACAAGTGAGAGACATTTGAGGTGATATATTATTGGGGAGAGTTTCTTGTGCTAAGAACATATAGTCTTAAAACCTTAAATAGAGGCGATCAGTTCAGTTCAGTTCAGTCGCTCAGTCGTGTCCAACTCTTTGTGACCCCATGAATCGCAGCACCCCAGGCCTCCCAGTCCATCACCAACTCCCGGAGTTCACCCAGACTCACATCCATCGAGTCAGTAATGCCATCCAGCCATCTCATCCTCTGTCGTCCCCTTCTCCTCCTGCCCCCAATCCCTCCCAGCATCAGAGTCTTTTCCAATGCGTCAACTCTTCGCATGAGGTGGCCAAAGTACTGGAGTTTCAGCTTTAGCATCATTCCTTCCAAAGAAATCCCAGGGCTGATCTCATAAGCAAGTATAAAAGTCTGACTAAAGAAACTGCAGCTAAACCACCTTGAGAGACTTCCAGAAAAAACATTTTGGTCCAGTATGCCTGATATTACAGACATTGAAAAATAAAATAGTTCAACAATATTCTATTTCTTAGTTCTAGAATTGTTTTCTGAATTCCACATATTGATTAGCTGAATTAATTGATTGCCATGGTGCCATTATGATGCATTTTTAAAGATAAAATATAGAGACAAGTAATCCAATAAAATTAAATCTTAATTTATATCTTTCTTCCTTCTGCCTTTCATTCTCCTACTTTCTGTCTTTCATTTTTTTTCTCCACTTCATTATGCAAATAATGTTTTTAACAATATTATTTTGGCTGCACTGGGTCTTCACTGCTGCATGGGCTTTCTGTAGTTGTGGCAGGTGGGGGCTGTTCTTTGTTGTGGTACGTGGGCTCTGGAGCACAGGCTTCAGTAGCTGGGGCTTATGGGCTTAGTTGCCCCAAGGCATGTGGGATCAGACTAGGGACTGAGCCCAGGATCCGTGCATTGGCAGGCCGATTCTTAAACACCAGAAGTCCCTATGCAAAAATCCTAATTGATTGTAACATTACTTTACTATAGGCCCTCAAAATCTAAATTAAACCTGATACTTTGAGAGTATAAGTATGTTTCTATTCATTTTTGTATCACACTTAAAAATACCACACATATTTCAAGTGTATCTGGGCAAATTCTGAGGTACAGAGTTTTAAATAGGGGTGTGGCTGAACGTGGGACTGGGCAAACTCTAATTTCTGTAATTTGGAGAACCGTTGATTTGCTCTGTTGCCTGTGACTGACTATTGGTTTCTGCATAATTCTAAAATGGTGACCAATGTCTAGCTGGCCATGGATACGTGGCCCTGGCTCCACTTCATGGTGATTGGTTTTGGGTGGGTAGTCAAAATCAGAGCCCACTCTCATTGATTTATTTTTTTGTCTTCTCTGAATACTTGTGTGCACAGGAAAGGTTTTTCTTAATCTACTGCTTGGAACAGCACAACAGAGATAAGGTTTTCAGATAATGCTTATATTATTAGCTGTCTGTTCTTTTGGCTACAGGTAGAACAGGAATTGGGAAAACACCAGCATCAAATTTTCATGAATTTTTAGGTAGCTTTGAACTTCTTTTTATACTCAAAGGCTGATGCAGAAAGAATGATAATCCAACAACCTGAAAGAAAAAAAAAATCAAACCATAGAAATATGGTTATATCTTGATCTTTAAAAAATGTCTGTACCTTCTGGATTTGATTCAGGTTTGATATTATTCTCCCAAGATGTCTGCTATGTTGAATTTACCTGAAACACAGTTATATTTTATGTTTATATTTTTACTGGATTTCTAAGTGACCAACAGGTCATATATTTTATGGTAAATTTTTCTTATACTTAGAAAAGGACATGAGAGCATATTATTCAAACTCTATTTGAGTCTATTTTGTAATAACCAGGTTTATTCTCTTTTTTAAAGTCATCCTTATTCCCAATTGGAATTTTGCTGGAAATAGAATCTAATCATTTATACTTCCCTTAAGAGTTGAAAAGCTGAAGTAATATGGGAAGATTTTAGATACAATTCTATTATTTCTATAATAAGCATAATTCCACTGGCTTGTTTTACAAGACTGTTATTGAAGAGCTATTTAATCATTGGATTTTGAATTGCAGAAAATTTCATAACAATTGAGATATTAACAGATAAATGAAATCTTGAATTTGTAGGGTGCTTTCTTGTAGAAATCTTAAATTCAAAATAACATTGTTAATTATAAAGTAACTTGCAACTTGTATGCTGTTATATAAGGATTGATAATTTGTTTTCATAAAGAATTTTATATAGATAGTGTTTATTCTAGCATGGACTTTTGTTGGAAACAATTATCTTGGTCATCTGAAAAAACTACCTATTGTGAGTAAAGAATAGAATAATTTAAAACTTAATTTTTTAAAATAACTTATATACTGTTCTTTCAATGTGCTTTACATACATATGCAAATAATATTTTTATTAAATATATGGTAACTATTTGAATCAAAAATAAAGTAAACTTTCTTCATAAAAGTTAGGATATTTTTTCCAGCTTTATTGACATATGATTGACAAAATTGTAATATATTTAAAGTGTAAAAAGCAATGATCTGATAAATTTGTACATTGTGAAAGGATTCCCAGAATTGAATTAATTAACACATGGCTATATTGTTAAATAAAAAGAAATAAGTTTAAAAGATTTTGGTCTAAATTTTATGATTCCATCATTATAATGCTATGAATCAAGATTATACTATACTAATACTATATTATTAATAACAAAATTATGCTGTATTATGTCAATAGCACAAATGCTTAGATATTAGAATTTAGGAAACTAAACTATGAGCATTTTCCATTTCTAGCATGAAAATCTAAACAAACTGATGATTAATCAAGGAAGATTCTAAAACATTTCATACATGGACAATGTTAAGTTTAATTTACAAATTTTATAATTTTCCAGTTTATACAATTTGCTAATCTGAAAGAAGCTATAATTTTACTCTCTAATTCTTAAATTTTTCACTCTAAGACCTCCTGTAAAATACTTAGCTTTTTACTTTATCAAAATTAAGTGACCTGGATGTGAGAGGGTAACTGTCAATGTTTTAATGAGCATGATATACCACTGTTTTCAGAGCCTGCCCCTTTATTAACTTCAAAAGTATAGTTTGGGAGAGTGGGAGGATAGAGAAAAATGAAAGACTAGAGAAGTCTGATAGTACAAATTGAATGGAGAGACAGAAGATGTTTTGAAGGTATATTCTATCATACTTTTCAGCTCCCTAACACATAAAGAACCTAGTAATTATAATGACAAGAATTTAATTAGAACTTACAATGTGGTGTGTATGTGTGTATAAATATATATATATATGAATGTACATCTATATCTTTTTATATAAGTGTATACATATATATCAACATGTATTATATTGATATTTATAGTTTAGTGTTTAATGTTAGTCACTCAGTCATGTCCGACTCTTTCTGAGTCGGACTATGGTCCGCCAGGGCCCTCTGTCAATGGGATTCTCCAGGCAAGAATACTGGAATGGGTTGCCATTCCCTTCTCCAGAGGATATTCCCGACCCAGGAATCGAACCCAGTTCTTCTGCATTGCAGGCAGATTCTTTACTGTTTGAGCTATAGGGAAGACCTGATATATATATATATATATATATATATATATATATATATATATATATATATATATAAAAGGTAGATTTTATTGCCACCTCTTTTACAAGTACAGAAAGACAATAGGATTGTTAAGTTACTTGCCCCAAACCACCAACTGGTAAAAGAGCTGAGCTTTAAACCTAGAAAGTATAGTTTCAGGGTCTGTGGTCTTCCATATGAAGTACTATGTGATATTGCCTTTCCATGTACTTTTTCCCAATACTATATGCCTATGAGTGTGGACAGCTGGGGAATTTGCTTCAACTATTTCATTTCCTTCTTACTTTGTGTCTAAGCAGAGGCCCCAGAAGAGTAATAGGCTGAATGTGAATATTACATTCTTATGTATCCACACTGAGAGGAATCTAGCACATTCTGTACTGGTAGTCACACCTCAGCCCAAAGTGTCAAGTTGCTTCAGAGAGCTCACATAAGCCCCAGAGCTGTGTAAGTGGTTGTTTCTTCACTAGCAGCTTCCCTCACAATGCAAGTGCTACAGGAAGTCCTACCAAGAGCTTGCTGAAGATTCTTGGACCGATGAGCCCTTCTGATCTCAGGTTCCCCATGTGCAGAACAAAAGGAATCCATTTGGGATCATGACAGTTAAAAACCCTTTGATATCTGATGTGATTGAGAGATTAAGAGTCTGGGCTTGGAAATCCAGAAGACTTAACCAACCAGTTCTTAGTTATGTTAATGTCATTAAGAATGTACACTTCAGAGCTAAATTGCTTGGATCCAAACTCCAGCCCCACCACTAGTCACTGATGACCCTGGGGAAATTTAATTCACTCTGTATACTCATTTTTGAGGACAAGATGGTTGGATGGCATCATCGACTCAGTGGACTTGAGTTTGAGCAAGTTCCAGGAGATGGTGAAGGACAGGAAAGCCAGGTTTGCTGCAGTCCATAGGGTCATAAAGGGTCAGACACAATTGAGTGACTGAACAATACTCATTTTCCTCATCTGCTAAACACGTGAAATATTAGTACTACCTTATAGACTTGTTGTGGAGAAGGCAATGGCAACCCACTCCAATACTCTTGCCTGGAAAATCCCATGGACGGAGGAGCCTGGCAGGTTGCAGTCCATGGGTCGCTGAGTCGGACGCGACTGAGCGACTTCACTTTCACTTTTCACTTTCATGCATTGGAGAAGGAAATAGCAACCCACTCCAGTGTTCTTGCTTGGAGAATCCCAGGGATGGGGGAGCCTGGTGGGCTGCCATCTATGGGGTTGCACAGAGTTGGACATGACTGAAGTGACTTAGCAACAGCAGTAGCAGCATAGACTTGTTGAGACTTCCCTGGTGGCTCAGACGGTAAAGCATCTGCCTACAATATGAAAGACCTGGGTTCAAACCTGGGGTCGGGAAGATCTCCTGGAGAAGGAAATGGTAACCCACTCCAGTATTCTTGCCTGGAAAATCCCATGGATGGAGGAGCCTGGTAGGCTACAGTCCATAGCTTCGCAAAGAGTCAGACACAACTGAGTGACTTCACTTTCTTTCTTTCTATAGACTTGTTAGGGCAATTATAGGAAATAATATATGCACAGAACTTCTGTGTCTGGCTTTTGGTAAACCCTGAATAAATATCTATCCTAATACTTAGTCTTTTGAGTGTCAGCTTCCTCACTTATGATATGTTGACAAAATAGCCCCTAACTCACAGAGGCATTGTGAGGCTAATGAGAGATAATGAATGGAAGGTGCGTTATACAATGGCTGACATAAAGCCAGTGCTTAGTGACTACAGTTTCATTATCAGTTGTCATTCTCCTGGTATTCTACTCTGCCCTCCTGGACATGAATACCCTGGTGTCTGCACATACCTACCAGTGAGGCTGTTGCTATGTGATTGTGCTGCTTTGTTAAGGATGGGATCTAGAGAGATGGAGAGGGATAGATTAGGCCAGTTGGGCAGGGAAAACTGGAGCCACAGCGAAAACCACACTTTCTGGAGCAGGTCTGTGAATGCTGCTTGCATTGCTGCCACGGGCACGTGTGCTGGGCAAAAGGAAGAGTTGTATTTGAAAGACCAGAGGCTGGTGCATGCAGCATCAGTGTGGGGTGATCATGTTGCTGGCCTGGCCAACACTAATGGTCTCCAGGTCATTTTGCTTTTTGTTTCTCGAAGAATGTTTGGAAATCTCTTCTGGCAGGACCATGGCTGCTGGCTCTGTTATATGCACATCATCAAAATTGAACGTGAGTGCCAGTGTGAGACGTGAAATGTGAGCAGGCAGACAACAAAGAACCAAACATACTAAATATTTCCAGCACAGTCAAATGGAGAGAGCTGGCTAAACTTTTCTTTCCACTGAAATTTTTTACCATATGTAAGCACCTGCAGATAAGTATGCATTTCATTAAAGAATCATATTTTCAGGCAACAATATTAACATATTAACTCATTTAATTCTTACAATAAAAATCCAGAATTATGATCCTAATTTTTTGATAAGGTTGGGGAAATTCAGGGAGTTGAGAAACAAACCTAAATTCTAAAAGTGAATAAAAGAACTAGGATTTGAAGCCTGGTATATCGTATACTATAGGGGGTTCCTAGGTGGCTCGGTGGTAAAGAATTTGCCTGCCAATGAAGGAGACTCAGGAGACACGGTTTCAGTCCCTGGGTGGAGAGGATTCCCTGGAGTAGGAAATGGCCACCCACTCCTATATTCTTGCCTGGGGAATCCCACAGATAGAGAAGCCTGGTGGGCTACAGTCCATGGGGTCACAACGAGTCAGACATGACTTAGTAGCTGAACACACATATCCTATCCTATCCTATAGTGCGTGTGTGTGTGTGTGCACGTGCGTGTATGAGAGACGTGTATAGGTAGAGATAAAAATCTCACCACAACTCAGGAATGTAAGAATTAAATTACTCTTTTGAGCCTACATTCTACCTGGTGACAGGCATACAACCTTAGTCAACTTTGTAACTTTGTACTTTTTCTTGACGCTGAATCTAAGTTTTAGGGGGATAGCTTGGAGTTAGCCTGTGAGGGACATGTCATTCTTAATAATGAATATTCATGAGCAGATCTTTATAGATACCCCTTATTCCTATAGAGACCAACTTATTTGGTCTACAGAGACCTACAGCAGACACTTGCCAAAGTAAAAGGGGGTACTGGAAATAACTACACCAGTGCAACAAATATAATGCAGATCAGATATATGGTCACTATGCATTTTTTTTCTGCTGTGTCTCTTCCGATTTGGCAACTCTCTCTATATTTCTGTGCCAGGACTGGGGCCACAGTGAAGGATGTGTAGAGGGAGCATAGTCAATCTCTGGAGGCACTGCAAAAGAGAATGTAGCTGCAGTAGCATGCAGTGAGGGCAGATACACACTGCATCCATTAAATGTGTGTGCCATTTGTCCCTGCTCCACCACTGTGCCCTGCGATCATCAGCTCTGAGGCCACACCTGGCACGGGAATTTCTGTGGAGCTGTCCATGACTGTCTGCTTAGACCCACAGGCAAGCCTTGTTTCTCCAGGCTCTTGCCATCTTCCTAAGCTGTTTGAGAGGAGGACAGTGCAGGTCTTCTCCATTCTTAGAGGGGCACAAACCTACCCTCCATTTATCGAAGCAGTGGTAAGGACAGGTGAACAGCTGCAACAATAGACCCAAACCCCACTGATTTTGATCTTTGGTAACCATCTGCTTTGAGTGTTTGGTAAGCATCTGTTCATTCACACTAAGATTCTGGGTTCAAACTCTTTCCATCTTGTGGCTTCATTCTAAGATCTCTTCCAGAAAAGAGAGCGAGCGTGGAGGGCCAGTAGAGAGCTTTTAGAAACTAATCCTAGCAATAGTGTACTTCACTTCTATCCACTTAAACCAGAAAGGGGTTGAGAATTGTGATCTAGCAGGGATCAAAAGCTGAGGGAAAACCCAAGTTTTTATAAGCATGAGTTTTCTCAGCTAGGTAGCCCATACCCATGCCAATCCTGAAAATTTTACTTGTACTGTATTAAAATATTTTAATTACTTTCATTGTGGAGAAAAATGTAATGAGTTATTTGTATTTGTAGAACTGAATGGCTAAAACTTGGCTGGCATATTTTGACTCGAATTAATGCTTTATGTTCTTGTTTATTTTTAAGGTTCACACAAATGTGAAGATGGTAAAACTTAATGATACTTAAGCCTGTCCTTTGTTTTTTTTTCTTTCGCGTTCATAACGCTTGTGATCCTTTGATTTCCTTGGGGTTATTTGACTTGAATAGAGAGTTCTAACATTCAGAAGTGACAATAACAGGAAGAAAAGTTCTGTTTTGCTTCATTTTATTTTGTTTTGGGGATGCTATCTGAGAATGGACTATTTTCCATCCCAGTAGAGCTTAAGCACATTGGCCTTGTGTGCCTCAGGCTCACTGGCATTGCTTTTATAAGTTTGGCAAGGCTGGAGTCTTCAAATTGGCAGAACATTCTGGAAGCGTTTCCATGTTTTGAAGTTCTGAACAACTTCTTACATTGAAACGTGACTGTATTTTTGAACCAATTAATTGGAACGGAAGTTTATGCATGAGAAGTTCAGAGGATCATTAGCAAAGTCTTATTTAATTGAGTGTCTCAGTACTGAAACCGTGATAGTGAGGTTCTTTTACTTCTCCAGCAAAAAGCACACTGTTGGGAGCAGCTTCTGTGGCAGTGGATATGCAAATAATTGTTCAGTATCAGTCCTGGTATAGAAAATTCCTGGAGCCCCCTGCTTCCCATCTTTTCCACTCTCACCCTCTACACTGCTATTTTGACTGGAGTTAGGGATTAAGACTTTAAACATCAGCTCATTGATTTTTGAAATCTTGATAGGAAGAAAATGGAAAAAATATCAATTCTCCATATGTGTTCTTATAAAAAGATAGACATTTAAATTCATCTTAGGAGCAGCCTGTTTTTATTTGCTTGTTTCGGGAAAAACCATCTAGATTACTCTTTAGTTTCACAAATACAGGGAGTACTCTTTTCGAAAACTAGAAATCTGAATGGTTGTTTTTAGATGGAGCAGTTAAGACTTCTGATTAATAATTTAAACTGCTGTATACATTAAATACAAGTATGTTGCTTCTTATGTGAGATTGTTTTCTCCTGTTGAATTATTCTTGGCCTATAAAATAAAACATAGTTTGTATTTATGGAGCTGCTTCCTAGTTAAACAGTAGCATATGGGAAATGGTGACCTAAATAGAGGGGACTGAAGAAAGATTTTGACTTGGTCAATAACAGGGACTTTAAAAATAGGAAGTGAGCTGTTCTTTGTGTACCTGAGCTTAGATAATTTTATAGATGTCATAGCCATGATGTTAATAATAAAAATGAGAAAGTGTTGATTTTGGATTAGTTATATTTAGCATCATAAGTCTTTGTAAATGGTCCAGCTCTTTTGAGTATAGTTCTTTTTTTTTCAATAATTTGTCAAATGTAACCAAATGTACAAATAATTATATTATTAATCTTTTTTTCTAAAGTAGGATTTTTCAACCTTGACAATATCTACATTTTTAGGGTATTTCCTTGTCTTGGGAGGTCATCTCATGCATTATAGGGTGTTAGGCAGTATTAATGGTCCCTATCAACCAGATCCCAGTAGCATCCTCCTCACTCAGTTTTGATAGCTGAATATGTCCCCAGACATTGCAAACTGTTGCATAGAGAGCAAAATTGTATTTGTCACAGAACCACAGATTGAAAGCCACCATTCTATCCCTTCAAAGCCTCCTAAATTATCCCAGGGGATGGTAGTCTTACTATCTCTGACACTGAATTTCAGTGCTACATGTTTTAGATTTTTGATTATGTCAGTATTTCACTTCTGCTACCAATTTCTACATTAGTTATTATTATGAACTGAATGTTTATATCCCTCCATAATTCATATGTTGAATCCCCAGTCCCCAATAGGATGATATTTGGAGATAAGGTCTTTGGCAAGCAATTAGATTTAGATTAGGTCATAGGTGTGGGGACCTCATGATGAAATAAGTGGCCTTTACAAGAAGAATAATAAAGAGGAACATCAATGTGAGGATATAACAAAGAAGCAGGCATATGCAAGCCAAGAAGAGAGCTCTCATTAGGGACTGAATTGGCTGGCACCTTGATTGTGGACTTCCCAGCCTCCAGAACTATAAGCAATAAATTTCTGTTGTTTAAGCCATTCAGTCTATGATATTTCATGATGTTAACCCAAGCTGCGTAAGATAATCATGTCTCACCATTATCCTATGTAACAGCACAAAAAATTAAAAAATCACGTTGCTTATAGCAATGTTTGTCTGTCACTTGTGTTATGTGTTAGTTAAGGCATTGTGAGTTGGTTGTGTCTTGTTCCTTCTTTGTACAGACTGTATTGCCACTCATGGTTTGGAACACGAACTCCCCCAAGCAAAAGGAAAAATGGAAATGCTGAACTAGGGGATGGCTCTTAAGTTTCTTCTGGGATATTTAAATACCTGAGATCTGCTATGCCAAGGCAAGTCGTATGGTCAAGCCTGAATTCAGTTGCGTGGAAAAGTTTACCTGCGTGGGGGACACTGTAAGTCAAGACAGTAAATAATTGAGAACAATGTATAATGAATGGCATCATTTGGGGAATGTTATAGACTAATACTTCATCCTCTGGGCAGGAAGTACAAGTTCCCCTGTAAGATATGGACATTTCCATCACCAATTTATCATTCTGTAAAGGGGTAGCTCTTGAGAAAAAGTTGAGAGACTTGGGAATGCAGGACTTACACTGAAAGGAGGGAGAAAAATTTTCTTTCACACAGGCATCACAGTGTTTGGATCTGGACCCCATGATATACTACTTAAACATGCATGAGTAGCTCCAAAGAGATTGAACAGGAACTAGGCAGAGCTTCTCAGAAGAAACTGAGAAAATCTGACCAGGGTACCAGAATGGTCTCGTCCAATAGCAGTTCTAAGCAACTTTCTATACCATGCTGTGTTCCCTATATCTTCAAGTAGCACCCTGAAATATTACAGGACATGCTGTGGCTGTGCTGCTTTAGGGAAAGTATTGACCAACTCTATAACAGGCAAGATGTAAGTTTTTTAATCTTTGTGGACCCTGTGGTCTCTGACTCAGCTGGTCAACTCTGATGATGTAGTGTGAAAGCGGCCATAGATGACACTTTGTGTCTATGCTCCAACAAAAATTTATTTATTAAAAACAGGTATCAGTGTTGTAGGGCTCTCTTTTGCCATCCCCTGATACAGAGGAAAAGATTGTTTTGTGTCTTAAGATAGGGTGATAAGGGGACACTTGACACCCACCTCAAAGTATTGTCTCTTCCAAAACCAGAAGAACTGTAGATGATGATCAGAGGAGAGGTGGTGTAGCAATCATATAGGAAGGTCTGAGGAAGGCAAAGGAAGCACCAAACCTCCAAGTACCCCTCCCCTGTCCCCTGGAGAGATACTAGAGAATGTAGAAACCAGATCCTGACAGAGTGATATTGTTACCAACCCGCCTGAGTGGAGCTCCAACAAGGGTCCTTCCACCCAGTGTCCTTTGAGTCAATAGGATGATAGCGAGTTTGGTTCAGAATCAAAGGAATTAAAAAAAAAAAATCTGTTTATTTCCTTGTCGGCTGGGCTAGGTCTCTGTTGATGCACAGGCTTTTCCCTAGCTGTGGTGAGCAGGGGCTACGCTATAGTTTTGGTGTCTGGTCTTCTCACTGTGGTGGCTTGTCTTTTTACAGTGCACGGGCTCCAGGGCAGATGAGCCTCACTTCTTGCAGCATGTGGACTCAGTAGTTGTGATTCCCAGGCTCTAGGGCATAGGCTCAATTATTGTGGTGCATGGGCTTAGTGGCTCCATGGCATGTGAGATCTTCCTGGATCAGGGATCCAACCCATATCTTCTGCAGTGGCAGGTGGATGCTTTACTACTGAGTCATCAGAGAATGGAGAGGTGCAAGGTCATGCTGTAGAGCACACGCTACACTACAGGTGGTGGATGGGGCTGCTTTATAGGAATCTCACGGGCATCAGTGGGGAGGGGGCAGAATTCTCATGGGGGCAGCGCTGCTCATGCTCCAGATCAAGGTGCCCAGGCAGTGTCTATGCACACGGCCGCCCCCTGAGCTGAGGTGTCAGTGCAGCAGCTTCACATTACAGCAGTTCCTGCATTAGTTCAGTCTCATAGTCATGTCTGACTCTTTGTGGACTGCAGCACGCCAAGCTTCCTTGTCCATTTCCAACTCCTGGAGCTTGTTTAAACTAACATCCATTGATCGGTGAGGCCATACAACCATTTCATTCTCTGTCGTCCCTTTCTCCACCAGCCTTCAATCTTTCCCAGCATCAGGCTCTTTTCCAATGAGCGGGTTCTTCACATCAGGTGGCAAAATATTGGAGTTTCAGTCAGCATCATCAGTCCTTCCAATGAACACCCAGGACTGGTCTGCTTTAGGATGGACTGGTTGGATCTCCTTGAAGTCCAGGAGACTCTCCAGAGTCTTCTCCAACACTACAGTTCAAAGGCATCAATTCTTCGGCACTCAGCTTTCTTAATAGCCCAACTCTCACATCCATACATGACCACTGGAAAAACCATAGCTTTGACTAGACAGACCTTTGCTGGAAAAGTAATGTCACTGCTTTTTAATATGCTGTCTAGGTTGATCATAACTTTTCTTCCAAGTAGCAAGTGTCTTTTAATTTCATGGCTGCAGTCACCATCTTCAGTGATTTTGGAGCCCCCCAAAATAAAGTCTGACACTGTTTCCATTGTTTCCCCATCTATTTGCCGTGAAGTGATGGGACCAATGCCATGATCTTAGTTTTCTGAATGTTGAGCTTTAAGCCAACTTTTTACTCTCCTCTTTCACTTTCAATAGGAGGCTCTTTAGTTTTTCTTCACTTCCTGCCATATAGGTTGTATCATCTACATATCTGAGGTTATTGATATTTCTCTAAGCAATCTTGATTCCAGCTTGTGCCTCATCCAGCCTGGCATTACGCATGATGTACTCTGCATATAAGCTAAATAAGCACAGTGACAATATATAGCCTTGATGTACTCTTTTCTCAATTTGGAACTAGTCTGTTGTTCCATGTTCAGTTCTAAACTGTTGCTTCTTGGCCTGCATACAGATTTCTCAAGAGGCAGATCAGGTGGTCTGGTATTCCCATCTCTTTTAAGAATTTTTCACAGTTTGTTGTGATCCACACAGAGTCTTTGGCATAGTCAGTAAAGCAGAAGTAGATGTTTTTCTGAAACTCTCTTGCTTTTTTGATGATCCAATAGATGTTGGCAATTTGATTTCTGATTTCTCTGGCTTTTCCAAATCCACCTTGAACACTTGGAAGTTCATGGTTCACATACTGTTGAAGCCTGGCTTGGAGAATTTTGATCATTACTTTGCTAGCATGTGAGATGAGTGCAGTTATGTGGTAGTTTGAGCATTCTTTGGCATTGCCTTTGAGATTGGAATTGTCGGGGGTGTTGATAATTTCCTCAATTCTGTCTTGCCACAGCAAAAATTTGAAGTATAGCTCAGTTTTATTGGCAAGCAAAGGAAAATACATCCTGGAGGAGTGAGGGCGGGCTATGAAGAGAAGAGAAACCCCCGGCTCAATTTTGGCTCCTCTTTTTGTATGCTTTTCTCCTCCCCTTGAGCCTGCCCCATGTAAATTGGGCTAGCCAGGAGGGCTGTTTGTTTTACCTGAGGTCTTCACGGGCTTTTCCCTTCTTTGTCTTTTAGCCACTGCCATTTTGGACTCCTTTTTCCTATTCTATCTACCTAACAGAATGAAAACTGACCTTTTCCAGTCCTGTGGCCACTGCTGAGTTTTCCAAATTTCCCAGCCTATCGAGTGTAGCACACACACAGCATCATCTTTTAGGATTTATAATAACTCAAGTGGAATTCCATCAGCTTCACTAGCTTTGTTTGTAGTGATGCTTCCTAAGGCCCACTTGACTTTGCATTCCAGGATGTCTGGCTGTAGGTGAGTAATCACACCATTGTGATTATCTGTGTCATGAAGATCTTTTTTTGTATTGTTCTTCTGTGTATTCTTGCTACCTCTTCTTAATATCTTCTGTGTCTGTTAGGTCCATAGCATTTCTGTCCTTTATTGTGCCCATCTTTTCATGAATGTTCCCTTGGAATCTCTAATTTTCTTAAAGAGATCTCTAGTCTTTCGCATTCTGTTGTTTTCCTCTATTTCTTTGCATTGATCACTGAGGAAGGCTTGCTTATCTCTCCTTGCTATTGTTTGGAACTATGCATTCAAATGGGTGTATCTTTCCTCTTTTCCTTTGCCTTTAACTTCTCTTCTTTTGTCAGCTATTTGTAAGGCCTCCTCAGATGACCACTTTGCCTTTTTGCATTTCTTTTGGATGGTCTTGATTGCTGCCTCCTGTACAATGTCATGAACCTCCCTCCATAGTTCTTCAAGCACTCTATCAGATCTAATCCCTTAAATCTATTTGTCACTTCCACTGTATAATCCTAAGGGATTTGATTTAAGTCATACCTGGGTGGGTAGTGGTTTTCCCTACTTTCTTCAATTTAAGTCTGCATTGGACCCCCTATAAGCAAGTGAAACTAGACAAAGCCCAAACAAAGGAAAAAAAACAAAAACAAAAACAAAAACAGGTTAGACTTTATTACCTAGATTCTATTTTTATTTCCTGGGAATTTTTAATGGGCTTTGATGGTGGCAAATCCCTCTTTGGCCCTTTTTCCTGCTCCTCATTTTTGAGGGGCACTAAGGAGCCATGGTTTGGCCTCTGTTTTTCTTCCTGCTAATTTGGGAGATAATCACAACCTCAAGAAGAAAAGCAGAATTCCTCCCCAGCTGCTTTTAGATATGTTTGGTTGTCACCTGGCCTCAGCCCTAACTGTTCACATCCCTGTGTGATCACCATTTGTCTAATCTTTTACAGAAAAAGAACATCAGACAATTTGAGATGCATGACCCAAATATTAGCAAGAGAATATGTGTGTGTGTGCTCAGTCATTCAGTTGTGTCTGTTTCCTAACCCCGTGGACTGTAGCCCACCAGGCTCCTCTGTCCATGGGATTCCCCAGGCACGAATACTGGAGTGGGTTGCCATTTCCTTCTCCCGAGTTCAAGTGCACTTTAACTTATTCCTTGAGGCTAACATCAAGCAGATCAGGGCAATCAGAAGCCATTGAAGTTCTGATTGAATCTCTACTTTGACAATTGGGGTTGCCATGTTAAGTACATGGTCTGTTTTAATCCCAGGGCCCTCGTTATCCCCTTTGCCACATGTGACACAAATAGTGGACCATTATCATTTTGTATGGATCCTATGAGCCCAAATATGGGGACTATTTCTATTGCAACCATGAAATTAAAAGACGCTTACTCCTTGGAAAGAAAGTTATGACCAACCTAGATAGCATATTCAAAAGCAGAGACATTACTTTGCCAACAAAGGTCCATCTAGTCAAGGCTATGGTTTTTCCAGTGGTCATGTATGGATGTGAGAGTTGGACTGTGAAGAAAGCTGAGTGCTGAAGAATTGAGGCTTTTACTGTGGTGTTGGAGAAGACTCTTGAGAGTCCCTTGGACTGCAAGGAGATCCAAGCAGTCCATCCTAAAGGAGATGAGTCCTGGGTGTTCATTGGAAGGACTGATGTTGGAGCTGAAACTCCAATACTTTGGCCACCTCATGCGAAGAGTTGAGTCATTCAGGAGGAGAAGGGGACGGCAGAGGATGAGATGGCTGGATGGCATCACCAACTCAATGGATGTGAGTTTTGGTAAACTCCAGGATTTGGTGATGGACAGGGAAGCCTGATGTGCTGTGATTCATGGGGTCGCCAAGAGTCAGACACGATTGAGCAACTGAACTGAACTGAATGTAACCTGGAAGGGTTAATTTAGATTTCATACTGGACCTGCTTCTGTGACTTTATCCCTTTATCTTGCTGATTTTGTTATTGTTGCTCTTCAATTGCCAAGTCATGTCTGATTCTTTGTGACCCCATGGACTGCAGCACTCCAGGCCTCCCTGTTCCTCACTGTCTCCCAGAGTTTGCCCAAGTTCATGTCCTTGGAATCAGTGATTCCATCCAACTGTCCCATCCTCTGCCACCCTCTTTTCCTCTGCCTTCAATCTTTCCCTTGGCTCAGACAGTAAAGCTTCTGCCTACAATGCAGGAGACCCAGGTTCAATCCCTGGGTTGGGAAGATCCCTTGGAGAAGGAAGTGGCACCCCACTCCAGTACTCTTGCCTGGAAAATCCCATGGATGGAGGAGCCTGGTAGGCTACAGTCCATGGGGCCGCAAAGAGTCGGACATGACTGAGCGACTTTTCTTTCTCTCCATCTTTCCCAGCATCAGGGACTTTTTCAGTGACTTGACTGTTTGCATCAGGTGACTAAAGTATTGGAGCTTCAGCATCAGATCTTCCAATGAGTACTCAGGGTTGATTTTCTTTAAGATTGACTGATTAGATCTCCTTGCTGTGCAAGGGACTGTCAAGAGTCTTCTCTGGCACCACAATTAGAAAGCATCAATTCTTTGGCACCCTGCCATCTTCATGGTCAAGCTCTCACATCTGTACATGACTACTGTAAAGACCATAGCCTTGACTATACAGACTTTTGTTGACAACGTGATGTCTTTGCTTTTTAATGCACTGTCTAGGTTTGTCATAGCTTTCCTGCCAATAAGCAGTCCTCTTCTAATTTTATGCAGTCATCATCCACAGTGATTTTAGAGCCCAAGAAGAGGAAATCTGTTACTGTATGCATATATGATGGCCTGCCTCAGGGAGATAGCCTGACCCTGCCCACCTATGAAGGGTTGTAAGGAAGTGAAACTAACACATCCCCCTGCCTGAGGCTTACTACTCTAAGAGACATTTGCAAGAATTAAATGGTCTTTTTACTTTGTTTCCTCACCTCCCCCATGTCTGATCCACAAAAGAAACAGGCATCCAAGCCCCACAAGATGGTTAGTTTGAGGGACTAGCCTGCCATCTTCTCAGTCACCTGGTTCCCCAAATAAAGTCCCTTCCTTGTCTCAAACATTGTCCCTCAGATTTATTGACCTACCGTGAGGCAAGCAGAGTGAGCTTGGACTTGGTCACATTAATGCCTTCGCCATTTCAGTAGCTGTTCAGTTCTAGCAAGGAATGCTTCTATCCACCCAGAAAACATGTTGAAATTGTCCTGTACTCTTGGCATGACAGTGAAATCAATCTGCCGATTGTCCCCAGGATATGGCCCCCTGGTCTGAATAGGCCTTATCTGGGGCCTTTTGGGGTCTGGTGTTGGGGTTGTTCATTGTGCAGATGGGACATGTCTCAACTGTCTGATTATGTTTGACTGATTATACTTTTTATGCCAGAAATTGCCATGAGCTCAATGAACCTATTATATAGGACTTGAATTCCTTGTTGAGGCTCCTTGTTGACTTGACAAGCTGCAGTTCGGGGAAAGAAGTATTGTCCATGTTCATTGACTAGCCACCCATGACCTCATAGATCTCACTGAAGCCTCATTTTAGGGCTTCGTTTAATTTTTCTTTTGTGTGGATTGGGGAATAATTGAATGAATCTGGAACTTGAGGTAGGAGGGGTAATTGCCAAGTTACAGGTTCTAGGGCTGCCCTCTGGGCAGTTATGTCCTCCTTGTTGCTCCCCTTTATTAACTCTGAATCCCTCTCCAATGGATCTTTGTCACCTTTTTTGGTAACTGTACTGCTTTTAAAGCTTCAACATGCTTAAGCCATGTTTATTTGTTCATTATCTGCAATAAGCATACCTCTTTCTAAAAAGTCCCAGGTGCGTAGGATGGCATATGCATACCAGGAATCTGTGAACATCTAAAATCTTCCCTGTTCTTCACTGTAAGGCTCAGGTGAAGGCTATCAGCTCAGCCTTTTGGCTGAAGTCCCTGAAAGCTGGCTTCGTGCTTCTATGACTTGGGTCAAAGAGGTTAATGTGTATCCTTCCAGCCTTTTTCTTTCTCTCATTAAACTTCTGTGAACCATTCTGCTTCTTCAGGAAGAGGCTTACTTCCTAGGTCAGGGTTGCTGTTCACTTCCTAGATCGAGTCTATGATTTCTATATAATCATGCTTCAGGGGCCCTATTTCTGTGGGTAGCATCATGGCAGGATCTAGCATGTGTCAGGATTTTATGGTAACCACTGTGTTGTTTAAAAGCACAGAATGAACTTGAATCTACCTTCCAGATGATAGACATTCTGTCCCCTTAAAACTTACTAAAGCTTGAACCTGGTGTGGAGTCCATATAGAGATTGGCTGACCAAGCATTGAATTTTCAGTCTCCTTTAGCAAGGTTTTAGTGGCTGCTACTGCCTGAAGACAAAGTCATCCATTAGCAGTTTGGTTTAATTGTTTAGAGAGATAAGCAGCCACCAGTAAGGTGTTCCAGTTTTTGAGCTAATACCCCAAGAGTGATTCCTTTTTTTCTTTTTTAATGTTTGTTTATTTACTTATTTCTGTCTGCGCTGGGTCTTCATTGCTGCATGGGCTTTTCTCTAGTTGCGGAGAGCAGGGGCCACTTTTTCAACGCCCTGGCTTCTCTTGTTGTAGGGCACAGGCTCTAGGGTACACCAGCTTCAGTAGCTGCAGCTCCAGGGCTCTTGAGCTTGGGTAAGTAGTTGTGGTTCAAGGGCTTAGTTGCCCCGAGGCACGTGGCATCTTCCCAGATCAAGGATTGAACCTGTGTCTCCTGTATTGGCAGGTAGATTATCTACCACTGAGCTACCAAGGAAGCCCCCTTTTTTCTATTGAATGTAAAGATCAAAGTGTTTATCTAAATCTGGGAGGGCTAGGGCTGGGGTCTGAAGCTATTGCTTTTCCAATTCAAAAATACCCCTTTATATTCTGAATTCCATTTAAGACGATCATCATTCTATTAACTTTTATATAGAGGCCTAGGGGCTTTCTGGTGGCTTGGGCAGCAAAGAATCTGCCTGCAGTGCAGAAGACACTTCAATGAGTTTGACCCCTAGATCAGGAAGACCCCCTGGAGAAGGGAATGGCTATCCACTGCAGTATTCTTGTGGAGAATTCCATGAGCAAAGGAGCCTGATGGGCTACAGTCCATGGGGTTGCAAAGAGTTGGACACAACTAAGTGACTGAAAAACTAGGTACCAGACCATAGTTAGGGGTCCAGATGCAGCAAAACCCAGCCAGGGATACACTGAAGCTGTCTTCTAGTTTTAGGAGGGTTCCAACAAGGCTTCTCCCACCTAGTGGTGTTTGACCCAACAGGAGACTAAGTTCAGGTTGGTTTAGAAGCAAAGGAAAGCTTTATTCTTTGATCCACGAATGGAGAGGTATGAGCTTGTGGCTTAGAGCACACACTCTCCCCGACAGGCCCTGGGCAGGGCTGTTTTATAGGGATTTTGTCACTAGCTGGAGGGGGTGGAGTTCTCTGGGCAGATTCAGCTTTGTTGCTTATGGCTCCGGATCACAGTGCTGGGTGCAGTGTCTCTACACATGGCCCGCTGCTGCCATCTTGAATTGCAATGTTGTGTGAAGTACTTCTGTACACAGCCTGCCAGCTGAGGTGTCAGCCCAGCTCTTCCACACTACAAAGTTGGGTCTTAAGTGCCAGGTGCCAGAAGCTTCCACATGTGGTGCCAAACAACAAGTAAAACTAGACAAAGCACAAAGGAAAGAAAAAAAAAAAAAAAGGTTAGACTATATTCTATAGCTCAGATTCAATTTTTATCTTCTGGGACTTGTTAATGGATTTTGCTGGTGACAATATCACTTCGAATCTGGGAAGCATACTTCTTTTCTAATGTGTCTGATGTACCATAATCTTTTTTATATGTAGTTCTATCAAAACTCCAAGCCAGGTTTCAGCAATATGTGAACTGCGAACTTCCAGATGTTCAAGCTGGTTTTAGGAAAGGCAGAGGAACCAGAGATCAGTTGCCAACATCCGCTGCATCATCGAAAAAGCTAGAGTTCCAGAAAAACATCTATTTCTCCTTTATTGACTATGCCAAAGCCTTTGACTGTGTGGATCACAATAAACTGTGGAAAATTCTGAAAGAGATGGGAATACCAGACCATCTGACCTGCCTCTTGAGAAACCTATATGCAGGTCAGGAAGCAACAGTTAGAACTGGACATGGAACAACAGACAGGTTCCAAATATGATAGGGAGTACGTCAAGGCTGTATATTGTCACCCTGCTTATTTAACTTATATGCAGAGTACATCATGAGAAACACTGGGCTGGAAGAAGCGCAAGCTGGAATCAAGATTGCCGGGAGAAATATCAATAACTTCAGATATGCAGATGACACCACCCTTATGGCAGAAAGTGAAGAGGAACTAAAAAGCCTCTTGATGAAAGTGAAAGATGAGAGTGAAAAAGTTGGCTTAAAGCTCAACATTCAGAAAATGAAGATCATGGCATCCGGTCCCATCACTTCATGGGAAATAGATGGGGAAACAGGAGAAACAGTGTCAGACTTTATTTTAGGGGGCTCTAAAATCACTGCAGATGGTGACTGCAGCCATGAAATTAAAAGATGCTTACTCCTTGGAAGGAAAGTTATGACCAACCTAGATAGCATATTGAAAAGCAGAGACATTGCTTTGCCAACAAAGGTCTGTCTAGTCAAAGCTATGGTTTTTCCTGTGGTCATGTATGGATGTGAGAGTTGGACTGTGAAGAAGCTGAGCACCAAAAAATTGATGCTTTTGTACTCTAGTGTTGGAGAAGACTCTTGAGAGTCCCTTGGACTGCAAGAAGATGCAACCAGTCCATTCTAAAGGAGATTGGTCCTGGGTATTCATTGGAAGGACTGATGCTGAAGCTGAAACTCCAGTACTTTGGCCACTTCATGTGAAGAGTTGACTCATTGGAAAATACTCTGATGCTGGAAGGGATTGGGGTCAGGAGTAGTAGGGGACAACAGAGGATGAGATGGCTGGATGGTATCACCGACTCGATGGACATGAGTTTCAGTAAACTCCCAGAGTTGGTGATGGACAGGGAGGCCTGGCGGTGCTGCGATTCATGGGGTTGCAAAGAGTTGGACACGACTGAATGACTGAACTGAACTGAACTGATTAAAACTAAAATATTATGAAATATTTGAATTTTTTTAATTCTTCCAAAGTCCTTTCACTGCACATATATGACGATCTACTTGGTGTATTTAATCTAGAATTATGAATCATCATCATCACTGTTACATGTAATTAGCCTGATTGTAAATACTTGTGGGTCTAGTTATTAACTAAACAGTGTTGCTTCGTGTGCCTAGCATAATGCAAGACCTTTTAGGATATATTAGAGCACAAAACATAATGCGGGCTGGGAAATTGAGTGCTAAAGACAATTCAGGACAGAAGCCCCAAATCTGATTCAGCCAGTTATAAGAGAGTGAGAGGTAAAATCCTGTTGGTGGATATTTTATTTCAGCATGTCCCGAGGGTTGGTTATATCCCGGCTACCACTGTTACTGAGGATAGGGCTGCTCCTGCATTCTTGCCATGCTCACAGGTGGCCACACTGCTGGAAGAGACTGAGCCAGACCTTTGTGCTTCCTGCAGAAACAAATGGGGAAAGCAGTGATTGATATTGGTCTTTTTTTTTTTTTTTAAATACTGTGCCTGTTTTTTTGTTTGTTTGGCTCTTTTTTTTTGTTTGCTTTTAAATTGTGTCTTGCCTGACAACATTATTAACATTATTCAACTTTCTCTTGGGAACTTGACTTTTTCCTCTGAGAACTAAAGTTTTCCCCTTTTAATTAAGAGTCGCTGACTTGGTCCTGACATTTCGCTGCTGGACTTCCCTGAGTCTAATGCATTCAACTGACCACTGAATGACCTTTTGGAACATAACCAATTCCTAGGTTGGGGTCTTGTCTCTAGATAATTGCCTCTTTCTTTGATTTTGTTGTGTAGAAAAAAAGATCAGTAAGATGAAGGACTATATTGTGAGTTTTCTATTCCTGGTTTCCTATAAAATAAAACAATTTAACATGATTGAACTATTGAGTTACATTTTTGAGTTAGAAAGCCTCTTAAAAACTATCTAGTCCATCTTTTAGAGTTGAACTAATAACAATAATGATTTCAGATTTAAAAAATAATCAAACTAAAAGGATATAGTAATTTTGTTTATGTGCCCTGTCACAGACCTTGAATTTTTTTCATTCCAGGACCAGACGATTCATTAAATATAGTTAGAATCTTAAAGTTCATAAAGCACACTAAGAAAATTCAATATATGCTCAATAAAGAGTTCATAATTAATAGTTATAGAGGTTATGATTTTAGGCTTTTAATATTATTTTATAAACCATGAAAGTAAAAACAGGAAAAGATCATGCAGCTTCAGTTTTAGTGCACATTAATGACAGTAACTTCCCAAATTTTACATATTCTGAGAACAGGAAATAAAATTTTTGTGTACTGCAGATTTAGAACACTCTTATTTTGCATATCTTAAATCATGATTTTATGAAATTGGACTATGTCCTTTTCTGTTTATTTTCTTATCAACTAAGTGATGTAATATTTAATAAAGCAGGTTTAAAGACATCAATATATACCAGTCAGAATGGGCATCATCAGAAAGTCTACAAGCAATAAATGCTGCAGAGGGTGTTGAGAAAAGAGAACCTTTCTACACTGTTGGCAGAAATATAAGTTGGTACAGCTACTATGAAGAGCAGTATGAAGGTTCCTTACAGAGCTACCATATGATTCAGCAATCCCAATCCTGGGCATATAGCCAGAGAACACCATAATTTGAAAAGATATATGTACCCCAGTATTCACTGCAGCACTGTTTACAATAGCCAGGTCATGTAAGTAACTTAAATGTCCATCAACAGAAGAATGGATAAAGAACATGTGGTACATGTATACAATGGAATATATGTATATATTCCATTAAAACAGAATAGAATAGTTAAATAATGAAAAAAGAATGACATAATGCCATTTGCAACAACACGGACAGACCTAGAAGTTGTCATACTGAGTGAAGTAAGTCAGATAAAGGCAAGTATCACATGGTATCACTTATATGTAGAATCTAAAATATATTACAAATAAACTTATTTATAGAGTCAGAGATGTAGGAAACAATCTTATGGTTACCAGGTGGGGCAAAGGAGGGGAGGGCTGAATTGGGAGATTAGAATTTGACATATAGACACTACTATATATAAAATAGATAACTAATACGATCTACTGTGTAGCACAGAGAACTCTGCTCAATACCCTGTAATGATATGTTTGGGAAAAGAATCTAAAAAAGAGTGGATATGTGTATATGTACAACTGACTGACTTTGCTGTACAGTAAAGTGCTGTACACAGCATTATAAATCAACTATATGCCAATAAATTTTTTTTTAAAAAGAATATAGCCAATCAAATATAAGAACAAAAAAGAGAGTTATATATTCTCGAAGATTTTTCATGTAAAGATAGGGTCTTTTAAAAATCCTCATAACCCAGGTTCTTTTAAACAATCTCTTTTTCTAAAGATGAAGGCTGTTTTATTGCCCATTATGATGAAAGTTCATAAGCTCTTGCAGGCTTGGAACAGATTGTGATATAACAGACCATTGCAGAATTTTCAGTTCAAAAGACAATGTACTCTCCCAGCTTTTACCTCTATGGCTTCTTTATCCCAACCTAAACCATACAATATGTACTCTAAGTGGCACTTAGCCAGCACATGTTACCTAAACTTCTGTTAAAAATCATATATTTTTGGCTCATAGAGATCCCAAGTTATTATCACAATCAAATAGATAACTTAAAAAAAGCTTTTATACTTATTTTCAGCACATACTTTAATTCAGTTCAAAGAGAAGGGATTTATCTGTTGCTCTTCTGAAGATACTTGTTTACTGTCAATGACTGTGCTCACTAAGAGATGTTAAAAGCATGGAAGTGAAAATCACTCAGTTGTATCTGACTGTTTGTGACCCCATGGACTATACAGTCCTTGAATTTTCCAGGCCAGGATACTGGAGTGGGTAGCTGTTCCCTTCTCCAGGGGATCTTCCCAACCCAGGGATTGAACCCAGGTCTCCTGATTGAACCCAGGTCTCCCGCATTGTGTGCAGATTCTTTACCAGCTGAGCCACCAGGGAGAATACTGGAATCGATAGCCTATCCCTTCTCCAGGTGATCTTCCCAACCCAGGAATCATCCAACCAGGGTCTCCTGCATTGCAGGTAGATTCTTTACCAGCTGAACTACCAGGGAATATAGTGTGATGCCTTTAAATACTTCTATGGTATACGTAGTCAGAGTAAGATATTATTTGCTTTTAGATTTGTAAAAGTAATTTAGAGATTATCAGACATGACTTTTTTTTTTCCTAGCATTATTCCAGGTGTTTCTGTGATGGTATTTTGGATGAGATTAACATTTAAATCAATATACTGATTATAGAATTTGCCCTCCCTAATGTGGGTTGGCCTCACCCAATCAGAAACCCTGAATAGAACCAAAAGTCTGACTTTCTCCTCAGTAAGAGAATTCTTTCTGCCTCTTTGCCTTCAAATTGGGACATTGGCTTTCTCCCTGCTTTTAGATTCAACATGAATCATGGACTCTTCCCTGAACCTTTTTTTTTTTTTTTTCCGATGTTTTCTTGTGTTATTTTTTTTTAATTTAATTTTATTTTTAAACGTTACATAATTGTATTAGTTTTGCCAAATATCAAAATGAATCCGCCACAGGTATACATGTGTTCCCCATCCTGAACCCTCCTCCCTCCTCCCTCCCCATACTATCCCTCTGGGTCTTCCCAGTGCACTAGCCCCAAGCATCCAGTATCGTGCATTGAACCTGGACTGGCTTCTCATTTCATACATGATATTTTACATGTTTCAATGCCATTCTCCCAAATCTTCCCACCCTCTCCCTCTCCCATAGAGTCCATAAGACTGTTCTATACATCAGTGTCTCTTTTGCTGTCTCATACACAGGGTTATTGTTACCATCTTTCTAAATTCCATATATATGTGTTATTATACTGTATTGGTGTTTTTCCTTCTGGCTTACTTCACTCTGTATAATAGGCTCCAGTTTCATCCACTCATTAGAACTGATTCAAATGTTTTCTTTTTAATGGCTGAGTAATACTCCATTGTGTATATGTACCACAGCTTTCTTATCCATTCATCTGCTGATGGACATCTAGGTTGCTTCCATGTCCTGGCTATTATAAACAGTGCTGCGATGAACATTGGGGTACATGTGTCTCTTTCCCTACTGGTTTCCTCAGTGTGTATACACAGCAGTGGGATTCCTGAATCTTAAGCCTCCTGGCCTCAGGACTAGAACTAAGCTACTGACTTTTCTGGATCTGTAGCTTGCCAACTCACCTTGCAGATCTAGGGATCCTGGGGTTTTCTAGCTTCCATAACTTTGTGAGCCAGTTCCTTATAAAAAAATCTTTTGACACATATGTACATCTATGTATATATAGTTTCTTCTGTTTCTCTGAAAAGCCCTAATATACCCTACTGTTAGTTATGATGCATTCTCATGTGTTTTCTTGTTTAGGAATCTAGCTTCTACATTTAGGTCTGTGATTTATCTCTAATGAGTTTACAGGTATGAAGGAAAGTAGAAGTTGATCTTCATTTTTTGTTTCCCTTCAGGAGTACATTCAATTGTTTCAGTACCATTTCTTTAAAAAAGCTTTTCTTTCTCCATTAAAATGATTTGGTAAATCAGTCAAAAATAAATTGCCTGTATAGATGTGCAATTAATCTAAACTCTATTGTATTCCACTGATATTTATTCTTCCGTATGCTATTACCACACAGTCTTAAATATAATAGCTTTACAGTAAGCTTTGTAATCAGATATAGAAAGTCCTCCAAGTTTCAGTTTATCAAGATTGTTTTTACAATTCTAGATACTTTGAATTTCTATACAAATTTTAGAATGAATTTGTCTATTTCAACTAGTCTCTGGGATTCTGTTGACTTGCATTGAATCTGAAAATCAATTTTGAAAAACTATTAATATTATTGAGTCTTACATTCTATTAGCATGTAATATTGATTTATATTTTTGTTAATTATTATTTTCAATATTTAGACTTTTAAACAGAGGTCTTTCATGTCTTTGGTTAGATTTGTTTCTAGAGATTTGATAATTTTCTGAGTTTTATTCTGTTTTCACTTAATGTATTTGATAATCCATAAATAATTCAGAAGAGGAACAAAAATACCAAACACTAAATAAAATCTCTATCTGGTAATTGTTGCACCTGGGGCTATCTCAGTGTCTCTTCTGGCTGAATGTTTCCTCTTTTTACTGTAAATCATATTTTTATAGTTATCTATAAGTCATGTACTATTTCATTATATTCTGGACACTGTATGTAAAATAGAGACTGAAATAAACATTACACCTAGTAAAAGCTATGCTCCTTCTTTGGTCAGGCTGTTAGCGTAGGGTGCTAAACTAATACAGCTCTATTTAGTTTTAGTTTATACCTTGCTTAAAATTTTTATTTATTATTATTGTTTTACTTTTTGGCCACACCCCATGGCACATGGGATCTTAGTTGTCTGACCAGGGATTGAACCTGTGCCCCCTGCATTGGAAGTATGAAGTCTTAACCACTGGACGCCAAGGAGACCCAGTTTTACTTTTTTAGAGTCAAGACTTTTTCTTTTATCAGGGATTGAGATCTCAGCATGCCAAGTTTTTACCAGTCTCTTTATGCTTTACAACTTAGTTGACAGCTTTCTGAATGGTAGGATCTCTCCTCTCTCCCTCTGCTTTAAATTCTGGCAGTCAAATTTTAATCACTGAGGAGTTCTTGTTTTCTAATCTCATCTCTGGCTTTCTAAACAATAAAAGATGTTTTGCCATTCTACTGACATTTCCCCAGCTTTCTGACAGTCTCTAGAGTGAATTCTCTAAAAGCCTGGACTGCACAAGTGTGGATGATAATCAGTTCAATTCAGTTGCTCAGTCGTGTCTGACTCTTTGTGACCCCACGGACTGTAGCACGTCAGACTTCCCTGTCCATCACCAACTCCCAGAGCCTCCTCAAACTCATGTCCATTGAGTCGGTGATGCCATCCAGCCATGTTCATAAAACTTCTCTCTACATCCTGCCCTGTTACCATCCCCATGAAGCCCTAGTCTTACTTGTGGGAAAGGCCCAATTCTCAGGGAATGGGACACTCTTAGCTTTCCCAGATGTTGTTTCATTACAATTACTCATATGCTTACTGAAGACTCATAAAGAAGAGTTAGTAGTTGAGTGTGTGTACCAGGTGACTGGAGCTCCTTAGGATTTCAGCTCATCACTACAGCCTCCATGTGGCCATTAAAATTTCTTGTTTTAGGCGGTTTCTTCTTACTGCAGTTCAGGTAGTTTTGATGAAAACAACGGCAGGTACCTTCTCTCTTAGAACAGTTTGTTATTTTCTGGAATTTAATTCATTCATGTTCTTTGTGACCTTGGCTTTCTGGTGGTTTTGAAAAGATAAATGTATAATAGTGAAGTTTATCTGACTTGTTCTCATTATTAACATGGGAGCCAAGTCCTTTTAACTGAAAGTAGGAGTCCCAAATCAGCATGTTGCTTTTAATTCACTGGTGTTGCAAATAATAGATACAGAAAAGCATGGAGTTCTTTAGTGGCATGAAGTTGTTTCTACGGCTGAAAGCAACTTCCTTGATCTTATACTGTCCTGTTTTTGATTGATCTGTCACTGATTAATGGTGATAGTGCTGCTGCTGCTGCTGCTGTCGCTTCAGTCGTGTCCGACCCTGTGCGACCCCATAGACGGCAGCCCAGGGACTCTCCAGGCAAGAATACTGGAGTGGGCTGCCATTTCCTTCTCCAATGCATGCATGCATGCAGGCTAAGTCGCTTCAGTCGTGTCCAACTCTGTGCGACCCTATGGACAGTAACCCACCAAGCTCCTCTGTCCACAGGATTCTCTAGGCAAGAATACTGGAGTGGGTTGCCATTTCCTTCTCTAAATGGTGATAATAAGATCATTCTAAACATGAAAAAGTAATTCTTTGGGAACCTGACATGAATTTTCAGTTTCAGGGAAAATTTGGTATGTCACAGGACTGAATAAAAGAAGTGCTAAGATGCTTTCTTCTCTGGCTGTGTGTCTGTAGCCCAGCTTAGCTGTGTCCTTCAGAGATGGACATGAAGCTATAGCTTTCTGTCCATACTCAAAAGTGACTTCCCCAAGTGCACTTTTAGGGGGTGAGTAGAATCTTGTCCTTTGGTTAGGAAGTCTAGCGTGATAATGAGGGTAGTTCCACTCATCAAGGTCCCTGAATATTGAATCTGCTGATAATTTCACTCTGTACCCCATACTTCCTTTCTCAAAGGCCAATATTTAAGAATTGCTCTCTCATCTTTTCACCTTTCCATGCTCTATCACTGAGACACTGTAGTGATAGTTTAATGATTGAAAGTTTGGACTCTGATGCCTGGTGGCTTTGATTAAATCTTAATCACACATCTTTTGTTGTATAACTTGGGCATGTTATTGTACTTAATCTCTCTGTGCCTTGTGTGACCCCATGGACGGTAGTCCACCATGCTTCTCTGTCCATGGAGTTCTCCAGATAAGAATACTGGAGTGGGTAGCCATTCCCTACTCCAAGGGATCTTCCTGACCCAGGATCAAATCTGGGTCTCCTGCATTGTAGGTAGATTCTTTACTGTCTGAGCCACCAGAGAAGCCCCTTAAATGTGAGCTATTTTTATAGTATTATTGAGCACTTTCAAATGGCCAGGTAATGTGCTGAACAATTTTCAAGCGCTGTCTCGAGTAAGAATCCTCTCATTTCCTGTGATATCAGTATTATTATCCCCACTTTGCTGATGTAGAATTTCAGGCTCAAATAGATTAGACTGTACAATCTTTAAGATGAAACCAGAAGTCAAGGTCATATCTTTTAATTCCAGAATCATACATTTAACCACAGCATTGCTAATTCTTATTTTAGGTATCATTTCCCATGAAGCATGTTATAGAATTCACCTGTGTAAAATGTTTCAGGGTTTTAAAATCTCAATGGAGAAATTGCTTAGGAATCCAGAAGCTCTTGATTCTGGGACCACATATCTACTACTCTCAAGAGTAAACTTATAATGTTCCTGTTCTACCAACACCTTTAAAAGCTGTAGGAATGAACCTAAGAGGTACTCAATATCAAGTAACATCACCAATACTCACAATAGCTAATATTAATAACCATAATGTCTGTGAAACTATGTGAAATAAATTCAATATTTCATATTCTATTTGGAGCAAACCTGTTTAAAAAAGTATTTCTCCTCTTAAGTATAGTTGAGGGTAATTAAGATCTGATTGGAGTTGAATTACGTGTCCAAGATGATATAACTAGAAACAACTAGAGCCAGGAATTGCTCCCTGGTCTTCTTGTCTCCAGAGTCCATATTTCTAGTGACTCCGTATGGGATGACCAACTGCTGTAGCATGCCTAGGACTGTAGGATTTCCCAGAATGTGCGATTTTTAGAGCTAAAATTGGGATGGATCCAGGGAAATCACAATATTGACTCTTATTTTTCATGAAAACTCCAAAATTACCTGTATAAAGATCCCAGGGCTGGAAGGATAGGTTTATAGGACATGGTGATGTCCTGAATAGTTTCATGGTATGAAGTGCTTAATGCTTTCATTATCTTCTGGGTCCTTAATGCCTTCGTTGACTATACCCTTCTCAATGCTCCTAAGATAAACTGTAATAGTCTGAGAAACTCAGAAAGCCCTGAAAATTCTGGCAAATCTAGAAAAACTACTGGATGTACAGTGTTCCATCAGTTCTGAATTTGTTATGGCATGAAGCTTCCTTTCTTATCTTACAGACATTTTTACTTTAGTACCAGGATAAAGAACCTAGTCACGTTCAGCGGAATTTTACCTTCCTGTTGGAAGGAACCACGAGTGAGGAGTCAGCTGTGCCTCAGCAATAGGTCAATAAGATAAACCAGAGTAATCTATGGGGGGTCAGTAAATAGACCATAAGAGACAGCTAGGAGAGAGGCTTTCATTTGCTGTTCTGAAAAATGTAAAAGAAATATTACCTGATCATGACTTATTGAGGGCATTAGGGAATCAGCAATTGTCAATTCTGCTGAAGGGAAGCAATTTAAGTAGACAGACAGGTGGGAGCCCTTACAGAGTCTTTGTGCAAAGAGTATGAGAAAGGAAAACAAGTGAAGGCTCCCACTGCACAGTTCTAAAAGTGAGCGAAAGGCACTCAGTCGTGTCTGACTCTTTGCGACCCCATGGACTATAGCCACCAGGATCCTTTGTCCGTGGGATTCTCCAGGCAAGAGTACTGGAGTGGGCTGCCATTTCCTGCTGCTGCACAGAGTTCTAAGTAGAGCTGCCTTCTCAAGGCTGGGGCAACAGAAACTGTGGGTTCTTATAGATGACTTGAAATAAGAACCTGATCTAAATGCACCAAAGGGATTCCAAAAGGGTAACACAATGTTTTCCCTCCCCAGATAGCATCATTCCTCCCTTCCTATAATTTAAAGAAGTAACTATTTACCAAAAAGAGTATTAATGTATCTTTTTGCCAATTGTGGAATAATGTGTTCCATTCATGCTAGATATAGGGTAGAAGTTTTTTTCCTTATTTTTTGTTATTTATGTTTGTTTTTGTTTTTGTATCAAACAGTATAATGTTTTATACATGAAAAGTCCCAAACAATACTCCTTTGTTTGCTTTAACAAAAGGACAAAAGCTTTAAATACCTAGGGAATTTTAAAGGAGTTGAAAAAATTTAATAATCATAATAAAAATATTTGTTACATGCTAATTTTAATTCACAAATTAATAATTTAAAATCATGTTTAATCTTCACAATGATCTTTGCATTTTCCCACATTTTATTGATGGAGGAGCAGTAACATGGAATTTATGTAACTTGTTCATGATTGATTCCACACCTAGTGGATTGAACAGGAAAGATTCAAGTACTGGTATTCCTGTCTCCAAAAGCAGTGCTCTCAATTACTGCACAATAATACTTCAAGAGATACGCATTTGTAGTTGGAGGCTTCTAGACTGTGGGGACACCAAGTATATCAGTAAAGTTTCAATCAGAGAAGCAGAACTGCTTTGTTATAGGTGTTTGAACTTACCCACTGTGGGAACCAGTTAAGTAGTCTCTGTAAAGCTGTTGCTTTTCATTTCAGAGTCTGAAATCCACAAGACATGTAATTGGGAAGGTAAAATGGATATAAAGTAGGAGAGAAAACAAAACAATTCAGAACCAATGAGCAAAGCTGAAATTTACAAGTATCAGCTAAAGCCCACAGTTGGCTTTCACAGCCTCTAACTTTGACATCTGGTATCCCTGGTGGCCTTCAGAAGTTGGTACCCTTCATCTGAGAGTGAACAGCTACCCTAGTTTTCCAGAACCGAGAGGCTAATGCCAGAATAAATGGGTCTCCAAAACAAAATGGAAGCTGGAGTGATCTTGCTTATTAGAACTTTACCTTTTACTTTTAACAAGTACTAACTTGGATAATTTGTGCTTGCCTTCTCCACAATTCTGGTCTCCCTGAATCTATAGCTTCTTGTTCCATAGGGGAAATGCTTCTGATGTGTGACTCAATGAGTCTTCCATTAAACTTAAATTTATATTTAAGTTGTAACTTATATTATGTTCCTTTGTGTTTTTTGTAACGAGATAATCAGACAAGGAAAGAGCTATCCTATGAAGGGTAATTGACTGTGATCCTCAGGATATGGTAGGGATTTTATTATATAATTTGGGCAGGGAGAAATATACAGTATATTTGGGATTCAGATGATCTATTGGAACTTTTCTTTCAGTTTTTTGTCCAATATTGGGAATCAATGGACAAATGCAGCAACCATAGCATGAAAAGGGCAAGATAATCAGGGACAAAGTTCTGTCTCATTTTGCATCATAGTCTACACCAGTACATCACTGGACCAATGGAGGTTCCAGCTGGGTATGAGTGTAATCTAGATGACCAGGTGGAAAAGGAAAGATGATGAGTATTATTCTGAGCTTGAAACCAGCTCCAGCAATGATTCTTATTGATGACACATTTGTAAGCTTCCCTATGAAAAGAGATCAATCAAAATACTGGATCATCTGTGTTCCAGATGAGGTGAGTTTACCTTATAGAGCAAGTCGATACAAGCAGCTGCAATGTATATTGTGAGGTGCTGGCCAGATGCCCTCTTTAGAAATAAACACATATTTTTACCAGCCTCAGCTTCCAGAGGTGTTGATTGTGGAATTATCAGGATTCCTCTGTAGGAATTACATTTGTCAAAGGAAGCTGCTTCTTCCACTTCTCTTTCATGGGGGCATCCTACACCCATGACTGGACAGTATGAGGGTACAAAGCCCTAGCTTCCTTATAAAATCAAGATAATTTCGCAGGTCTACCCCAGATCTGGAGCTCCTCTCGTGTTGGTTAAGACCTCTGTTTCTAACTTCTGTCCAGTCTCTCCATTGGCTTACCTTATAGCTCAGTTGGTGAAGAATCTGCCTGCAATGCAGGAGACCCAGTTTGATTCCTGGGACAGGAAGATCCCCTGGAGAAGGAAATATCAACCCACTCCAATATTCTTGCCTGGAGAATCCCATGGACCAAAGAGCCTGGCAGGCTACAGTCCATGGGGTCACAAGAGTCAGACACAACTGAGTGACTAAAGCACCACCAACCTCTCCATCACCCAACTTGCCTCCATTATCCCTCACCAATGTCCCCGAGGGTATTTCTTAACAAACCTCATGCATGCAAATCCCAGAGATGCAGTTTGCTTTCTGAGTAATCCATTTTAGGACATAACGTAATACAGAAAACAAGATAACCTTAGTACAAGAAAAGCTACAGTAATGGGCGCCAAAGAATTGATACTTTTGAACTGTGGTGTTGGAGAAGACTCTTGAGAGTCCCTTGGACTGCAGGGAGATCCAACCAGTCCATTCTGAAGGAGATCAGCCCTGGGATTTCTTTGGAAGGAATGATGCTAAAGCTGAAACTCCAGTACTTTGGCCACCTCATGGGAAGAGTTGACTCATTGGAAAAGACTCTGATGCTGGGAGGGATTGTGGGCAGGAGGAGAAGGGGACGACAGAGGATGAGATGGCTGGATGGCACCACTTACTCGATGGACGTGAGTCTGGGTGAACTCCGGGAGTTGGTGATGGACAGGAAGGCCTGGCGTGCTGTGATTCATGGGGTCGCAAAGAGTCGGACACGACTGAGCGACTGATCTGAATGGGCTTTAAGTCAAGGTTTATGTCCTAGTTTATCCTTTTTCTCCACTCCCCAGGAACTTAGAAGCTGTAGCAGGCACACATGTTAAAAAATCTGAACACACCAATTTGAGGTCAGTTACTGCACTTCATATATTGAGATGAGGATTAAAATAACTTCAGTGGAATGAAACCATGATTCTTTGGAGTTCCAGAAGCTACTTAGTAAGCACAAGATTGAGCATCAGTAATTGGCAAACAGTAATTCATGAGCCGAATGTGGTCTTCTGCTTATTTCTGTAGATAAAGTTATCAAAACACAGGTGCATCCTTCTTTTGTCTTGGCTAGGCTGCTCTTCAGCTTGCATGTCAGGGCCGAGTAGTTGTAATTGAACCTATATGAACTTCAAAGCCTAGAATATGTACTCTCTGACTCTTTACACTAAAAATTTTTCAACCCAAGAAGAAACCTGATTTGAAAATAGGTAATATAAAGAAGACTGGGTCAAAGGATCAGTAATAGTTGACTCTAAGCTGGAGACGAAATGACTTCTGGAGTAAATATCAAGTAAATTTGCATTAAGAAAAGGTTACAGTATCCTAATAAACATAGGTAGTGGCCATCACCATAGCCCTCTGCCCTAGAAAGTTCACATCTGTTGCCTTGGGTCACACTGCATAATCATAGTAACAAAACTAATTCTGAGATATAACATAGGCTCATATTAAGAAATGTTGGCTTCTTCCTGATTCATTTCCCCAAAGAAGGTGAAGTTGAGGCTTGTTGTTAATTGAGGATTTGTTGTTGTTCGGTCGCTCAGTCGTGTCTGACTCTTCACAACCCCATGGACTGCAGCACACCAGACTTCTATGTCCTTCACCATCTCCTGGCGCTTGCTCGAACTCATGTTCATTGAGTCAGTAATGCCATCCAATTATCTCGTACTCTGTCATCACCTTCTCCTCCCACCTTAATCTTTCCCAGGATCGGGGTCTTTTCTAATGAGTCGGCACTTCACATTTGGTGACCAAAGTATTGGAGCTTCAGCATCACTCCTTCCAAAGAATATTCAGGTTGATTTCCTTTAAGATGGACTGGTTTTATCTCTGTGCTGTCCAAGGGACTCTCAAGAGTCTTCTCCAAACCACAGTTCAAAAGCATCAATTCTTCAGTGTTCAGCTATCTTTATGGTCCAGCTCTCACATCCATACATAATTATTGGAAAAACCATAGCTATCATTAAATGGACCTTTATTGCCAAAATGATATCTGTGCTATTTTAATATGCTGTCTAGGTCTGTCATGGCTTTTCTCCAAAGAGCAAGTGTCTTTTAATTGAATGGGTACATTTACTGTCCGTGGTGATTTTGGAGCCCAAGAGAATAAAGTCTGTCACTGTTTGCATTGTTTCTCCATCAATTTGTCATGAAATGATGGGACCAGATGCCATGATCTTAGTTTTTTAATGTTGAGTTTTAAGCCAGGTTTTTCACTCTCCTCTTTCATCTTCATCAAAATGCTCTTTAGTTCCTCCTCATTTTCTACTATTGGGGTGGTATCATGTGCATGTCTGAGGTTGTTGATATTTCTCCCAGCAATCTTGATTCCAGTTTGTGCTTCATCCAGCCTGGCATTTCGCATGATGTACTCTGCATATAAGTTAAATAAGCAAGGTGACAATATACAGCCTTCACGTACTCCTTTCCCAATTTTGAACCAGTCCATTGTTCCATGCCTGGTTCTAACTGTTGTTTCTTGACTTGAATACAGGTTTCTCAGGAGGCAGATAAGGTGGTCTGGTATTCCCATCTCTTGAAGAATTTTCCAGTTTTTTGTGATCCACATTCAAAGTCTTTAGCATAGTCAATGAAGCAGAAGTAAATGTTTTTCTGGAACTCTCTTGGTTTTTCTATGATGTAACAGATGTTGTCAATTTGAGCTCTGGTTCCTCTGCTTTTTCTAAATTCAGCTTGTATATCTTGAAGTTCTTGGTTCACATACTGTTGAAGCATAGCTTGAATGATTTTGAGCGTGACCTTGCTAGCATGTGAAATGAGAACAATTGTGCAGTAGTTTGAACATTCTTCGGCATTGCTCTTCTTTGGGATTGGAATGAAAACTGACCTTTTCCAGTCCTATGGCCACTGCTGAGTTTTCCAGTTTTGCTACATACTAAGTGCAACACTTCACAGCATCATCTTTTAAGAGTTGAAATAGCTCAGCTGGTATTCCATCACCTCCACTAGCTTTGTTCGTAGTGATGCTCTCTAAGGCCCACTTGACTTTGCATTCCAGGATGTCTGGCTCTAGGTGAGTGATCACGCCATTGATGTTATCCAGGTCATTAAAATCTTTTTTGTATAATTTTTCTTTGTGTTCTTACCACCTCTTCTTAATATCCTCTGCTTTTGTTAGGTCCATACTGTTTCTGTCCTTTGCATGAAATGTTCCCTTGGTATCTCTAATTTTCTTGAAGAGAACTGTAGTCTCCCCCATTCTAATGTTTTCCTCTATTTCTTTGCATTGATCACTGAGGAAGGCTATCTTATTTCTCCTTGGTATTCTTTGGAACTCTGCATTCAAATGGGTATATCTTTCCTTTTTTCCTTTGCCTTTCACTTCTCTTCTTTTCTCAGCTATTTGTAAGGCCTCCTCAGACAACCATTTTGCCTTTTTTTTTCCTTTGGAATGGTTTTTATCACTGCCTCCTGTACAACGTTATAAATCTCTATAGTTCTTCAGGCACTCTGTCTATCAGATCCAATCCCTTGAATCTATTTGTCACTTCCACTGTATAATCATAAGGGGTTTGAATTAGGTCATATCTGAATGGCCTAGTGGTTTTCCCTATTTTCTTCAATTTAAGTCTGAATTTTGCAATAAGGAGTTCATGATCTGAGCCATAGTCAGCTCCTGGTCTTGTTTTTGATGACTGTATAGAGTTTCTCCATCTTTGACTGCAAAGAATATAATCAGTCTGATTTCAGTGTTGTACTGGTAATGTACATATGCAGAGTTGTCTCTTGTTGTTGGATGGGATGTTGTTTGCTATGACCAGTGCGTTCACTTGGCAAAACTCTGTGAGCCTTTGCCCTTGTTCAGTTTGTACTCCAAGGCCAAACTTGCCTTTACTCCAGGCATCTCTCGATTTCCTACTTTTGCATTCCAGTCCTTTAGATGAAAAGGGCATCTTTTTTAGTGTTAGTTCCTGAAGGTCCTGTAGGTCTTCATAGAACCATTCAATGTCAGCTTTATCAGCATTAGTGGTTGGAGCATAGATTTGGATTACTGTCAAATTCAGTGGCTTGCCTTGGAAACAAACCAAGATCATGCTGATGTTTTTGAGACTGCACCTAAGTAGTGCATTTTGGACTCTTTGGTTGACTATGAGGGCTACTCCATTTTTTCTAAGAGATTCCTGCCCACTGTAGTAGATATAATGGTCATCTGAATTAAATTTGACCATTCCTGTCCATTAAGTTCACTGATTCCTAAAATGTTGATGTTCGCTCTTACCATCTCCTGTTTGACCACTTCCAATTTACCTTGATTCATGGACCTAATTAATATTCCAGGTTCCTATGCAATATTGCTCTTTACAGCATCAGAGTATACTTTCACCACCAGACACATCTACAGCTGGGTGTTGCTTCTGCATTTGCTCTGCCTTTTCATTTCATCCAGAGCTATTTCTCTGCTCATCTCCTATAGCATACTGAACATCTACTGACCAGGGGAGTTCATCTTTCAGTGTCATATCTTTGTGTCTTTTCATACTCCTCATGGGGTTAGGAAGGCAAGAATACTGAAGTGGTTTGTCATTTCTATCTCCAGTGGGCCACGCTTTGTTAGAACTGTCCACCATCACCCGTCTGTTTGGGGTGGCATGGCATGGCCCATAGTTTTATTGTTAGACAAGGCTGTGATCCATGTGATCAGTTGGGTTAGTTTTCTGTGATTGTGGTTTTCATTCTGTCTGTCTGATGGCTGGGGATAAGAGGCTTGTGGAAGCTTCCTGATTGGAGGGACTGGCTGTGGGGAGACTGGGTTTGCTCTGGTGGGCAAGGCCATGCTCAGTAATCTTTAAACTAATTTTCTGATGATAGGTGGGGCTATGTTCCCTCCCTGTAGTTTAGCCTGAGGCCAAAGTACGTTTACCAACATAATGTGCCTCTCAGGACTGCTGCAGTCTGTATACTTACCACCCAGCAGGTTACTCTTGACACATACCTCCACCAGAGACTCCTGAACACTCACAGGCAAGTCTGGCACAGTCTCTTGTGGGGTGACTGCTCCTTTCTCCTGGGTCCTCATGCACACAAGGTTTCGTTTGTGCCCATACAAGGCCAGAATGTTCTACCAGGTATTGATTGGTGGAATCCTGCCCAACTTGAGATAGGAACGAAGTACTGCAGGGTGTACAGTATTTGTGCTTAAGCACAAAACCTGGTAATATAATCCTTGCCTTGTATGCATATGACAGGAACTTCTCTCAGTTATATACATCTTTTGAAATTAATTCTGCTTCTACAGGCATGGTTGTTCTCTTTGTGAAAAGAAACAACAAACTAAAGCATGTTAGGGATTCATTTGTCAAATAATACTAACCAGAAACAAAGTAGAAATTATAACTGAGAGCTAGGACTAGGTGAGATGAGTAAGGTACTCACTTTACATGCAGAATTTAAGGGGATGCCAAACAATCAGTAATCAAGGTTGATATATCAATGCAATATTAAAAAAAATATAAAACACTAATGATGAAGATATCAAAATTTTAAATAAATAACATAATCAGTATTCTTCCTTATTTTTCTTTTTCTGGTTCCATTATGCTTTGGGTCAGCACTGTTGCAATTGCATTAATAGGTCTTGTTCTCATTTTGAAGAGGTCTTTTTGTAAGGCCATTAACATGGCATGGAAAAGTCTGAAAAGGGAGTAATCTGTGAGTTGGACCTGTAACTTGAGAGACATCACATGCCACCTGTAAGTCCACAATTTTCTATCTCCTCATTGAGGTTGGGGAAACATTTTTGAGGATATTTCAGAATAATCTCCTATTTTAGCAGAGCATTGGTCTACATGAAATCTCCCTACTTTTGAACTGCATGATTTCAGTACTCCTGTCTAGGTCCTTCTTTTATCTTCTATATTTTAAATTTATTTTTAATTTTATTTATCTGCTTATATATTTTTGAAAAGACTTTTATTTTTATCACTCATCCTGAACCTTTGCTCTCCCTCTAGCTGACTATTTTACTTTATTCTTTCCAGGTGTATTGAGATACAGTTGAAATATAACATTGTGTAAGTTTAAGGTATATTGTGGACTTGATACATTTACATATTGCAATATGATTACCGCTGTAGTACTAATACCTCCATTATACCACATAATTACCATTTCTTTTTTGTGATGAAGCATTTAAGATCTAGTCTTTCAACTATTTTCAAATATGTAATACAATACTGTTAATTATTGTCATAATGCATGTGCATTAAGTCCCCAGAACTTACTTATCTTTTAACTGGAAATTTGTTCCTCCTGACCAACATCTCTCTAATTCTCCTAGTCCCCAGGCACTGGTAACCCATTCTACTTTACTTTTACAAGTTTGACTTTTTAAGGATTTCACATATTCCTAATGTCATACAGTATTTGTCTTTCTCTGTTTGACTTATTTCACTTAGCATAATGCCCTCAAAGTCCATTCATGTTATTAGAAATGGCAGATTTTTTCTTTCTGATGAATGAATAATATTCATACATATAAATATACACACAATGTAATGTTATTATATATATACAATATTACTATATATATACAACCTTGATGTATTGTGTATATATAATGTACAAATATTTTAAAATAAAACTTTATAATTTTTGTTTTAATATGTAATCACTTTCCTTGGGCTTCCCAGATGGCACAGTGGCTAAGAATCTGCTTACAGTGCAGGAGATGTGAGTCTGACCCCTGGGTTGAAGAGATCCCCTGGAGTAGGAAATGGCAACCCACCCCAGTATTCTTGTCTGGAAAATTCCATGGACAGAGGACTCTGGTGGACTGTAAATTCTGAGCTTGCAAAGAATTGGTTGGATACATTGAAGCTAATCTATCCACTGAGCACGCACGCACGTAGTCACTTTCTTTGGAAAAAGACATTGTTAGGTTATTATCATCCAGAATTATAAAGACAGAAATAAATTTCTATTAGAATATTAATCTCATTCAGAAAGTTTAGGAGCAATAGAAAAAACATAATAAATGCATTTTGGGATTAGAATGTATAATAAGTAGTTTGTATAGTATCGACCTTGTTAATAAATTAAAACTGATTCTTAGAGGCATCAAATAACTTAAGATGATGCAAGTAATTCACTGAGTAAAACTCTGCTTCAGGTCAAGCTTCCAGTCTTCACAAAATCCTGAAAATGTGACTTCAGTGTCCATTATCTCAAAGAAAACCAATTAAAATAATGTTGCACTGACAAAATAAAGTTTGTACATTTTAATTTTCCCTAATGCTAATAACATTGTAGATTATTAAAACTAAAGGCTTTCAGAAATCCAATTTACTTTCATTGTTTAAGGTCATTGTTTCCTTTTCGTATTCTCAGTTTGAATACTATATGAAGGCAGATTTTTCTGTTTTCTTATCCTATTTATTTTCTGGTCTTCATGCAGTGTTATTGTTTTGTACATGAAACTGGAAAAAAGTCAATATTCATTTCCATAGTAATGTTTAAAAATGTTACAAGAACACTTTTTCAGACTGTTTTAAAAAATATTCACTAAATTCTTTCTTTAATTTGCTAAAAAAAAACTGTCAAATAATAATAGAAATACTTATAATAATGGGCCACTTGGAGTTTGAATCTTATAAAATATTTGTATTATAACAAGATGAATCAGAAAGATATGGCAACTTTAAAATATTTTGATGATTGTTTTTAGAGACCCATAGAGAACTTATCTTTTAAATAATAATATTAATAAAAGTATTTGATGTGGTCATGTATATTCATATATGTTGTCAAATAGACTATGATTGTTGGCATTAAAGGTAATATTTAAACAAAATAAGGAATATAGGAAAGTGTACAGAATAAATAACACAATGCATTTACTTATAAACAATCATTTATATAAAATTGCTAGCATTTTGGTGTATTTCCTTAAAGATATATTTGTCTTTATTTCTCTGAGTATAGTTATTATCCTGGTTTTTTGCAGTATAATATATCACTGATATTTTTAATATCACTAAGAATTCTTCTAAAATATTTTATCAGTTGCATATTACTGTGCAGCACGAACATGACCCAGCCTCCTCACCATTCCTATGCTATTTGATGTTTCTATTGTCTTATTTCTAATTTTTGTTATTAAGATAAGCAGTGAAATGAACATCATTGCACTCAAAGTTTTAATACATTCATTATTAGTTTATCCAGATACCTTTCTAGATGTGAAATTACAGGGTAAAAAGGTTTGAATATTTTCCAGATTTGATACACAGTATTAAACTCTTTTCCAAGAAAGATGGACCAATTTACATTCCAAGTAATGGTGGAAAAGAATGCTTAATTTACCACATCCTTGAGACCATTGACTTTGATACTTTGACTATTCATTGCAAATTCTGTAGGTGAAAAATGGTGTCTTTTTGTTTTCAATTGCAGTAATTTGATTACTAGTTAGCTTAAGTTTAAAACAAGTATGTTAGCTATTTCATAATTTTTCTTCTGTGTATTTTCTCTTCATATTCTTGCCCTGTTTTTTGCATATTGTGCTGTTTTCCTTTACAAAGTAAGAATTTTGACTATTTATCTATCTTATTAGTTGCAAATATTTTCTTTACTCTTTTTACTAGTTTTAAGTGTGTTTCTTTTTTACATATTTATGTCCTTTTATCAGTATGTTTCTTGTTACTAAGACAAACAATGAAATGAACATCATTAAAGTTTCTTGATTTTTAGTATTGAAGAAATGTTTCCTTATTCAGAGATCTGATAAGTTTTCTCCTAACCTAGTTCCTGCCAAACTTTTTTAGATTTTTTTTCTTTCCTCTCTCTATTTCACGACTTACTTTAACTTTTCCAAATTTATTTTAGTCTGTGGGTTAAGAAGAGAATTTTTAGTTAAAAAATACAACTATTTTTTATTAAGATGTAATGGAAAAACCCAAACAAACTTTTTTGGCCAACCGAATATATAAATGTTGAATCACTATTTTGTATACCCCAAAATAATATAATACTGTATTACAGTTAACAATCAAGACAACCCTCCCCCACAACACAAAACCCTCAAAATGTTTGAAGAATAAGGATAGAAACAAACATGCAAGTAAGCAAACCAAAACTAGACATAAACCAAACTAGCCGTACTTAAATTTACTATCTCCTAAAACCATTTCTTGGAGAAGGCAATGGCACTCCACTCCAGTACTCTTGCCTAGAAAATCCCATGGACGGAGGAGCCTGGTAGGCTGCAGTCCATGGGGTCGCTAAGAGTCAGACACGACTGAACGACTTGACTTTCACTTTTCACTTTCATGCATTGGAGAAAGGAATGGCAACCCACTCCAGTGTTCTTGCTTGGAGAATCCCAGGAACAGGGGAGCCATCTGATGGGCTGCCGTCTATGGGGTCGCACAGAGTTGGACACGACTGAAGTGACTTAGTAGTAGTAGTAGTAAAACCATTTCTAAGTCATAGTTTTAAGAGCTATTTAGTGGAAAACCTGTATTGTCAGCTCTCTGCTTCATTATTGACATATTTGTAGTAAATTTTATCACCTAGAAGGGTGGAAAGCAAACCTAATCTTATGATATGTTCAAATTACTCTGTTTAAATAACATTATATGCCTTTTCTATGTCCAGTTTGATATTTACGTTTTCTTAGTATAACTGTCCATATTATATTGTAATGTTTAAACTACTTTTTGTCCCTCAATTATGTGTACATCAGTTATGTGTATTAGTTTGAAACAATTATTTCTGAAGTAGATAGATAATATATGAAAAATTATCAGCTACAGTGTTTCTGACTAATATTTTTCAATGGCTTCTATTCCATTTAGAATAAAACATTAACTCGTTACTATAGCTTATCAAGAAATACTGTATAAACAGGCCATGACTTAATTTCTCAAATTACCGCTTGCTTGCTTTCTTTTGTGCACCATTTGTGGAAGTTCACCTTTGTGTCTGTCCCCTTAGCCTTTTATCTGTTCTTACAACATTGCAAGCTCTCTCCAGACTCATGACTATGGATAAGCTACTTTTCTACTCTGAGAAATCTCTATTCCCAGTCTTCCCTTGGCTGCTTCATCTTGATATGTTAGCCTGAATATCACCTTGAGAGATGTCCTTGACTTTTCCATCTAGATCTGGTCCTTGCCTGTTATCTTCTTTTACAAAATCCTATTTCTTTCTTTCCTTGCACTCATCCTTTCTAATTACTAAAGTATGTTTATCTTTTGTTTTTCTCACCCCTCCATCCAGGATCATAGATGTCATATTCGTTACTATATTCCTAGTGCCTACCATGTTGTCTGTTATAATATCTGGTGTAATCTAGACACTCAAAAATATTTGTTGACTTAACAAATAAATGGTGTTGCCACATCTGGTACATATACCATAGAATCTGAGTTCTGAACTTTGCCTGCCTGCAGAGAGTATGATATTTAAATTCCATCAACTTTATCCTCAACTGATTTTGAGTCTTCCAATGAGAAAATTTAAACTTATGTAAAAATTGAGTTAGAAAAAAGAAGATGGTGTCCCTGAGGCAAAGAAGAAATATGAGTTTCTTTTCCACAAACAACTCATCTTATCACCTTTTACACAGTTTGTTTTTTTTTTTCCTTTAAATGCTAAAGAAAATGTCACCATGTTATTCATACATATGCCTGAAGAATGTTTAAGTTATATTTTGTCAGGGTGAAAATTTAATTTAGAAGTCAGAAATATGCAACAAAGGGTCATTTTGTTGCATACACTGATTTAGTCTGAAGAAGTATTTCAAAAGTTTGATTTATTTCATTTATCTAAGTTCAAATTGTTTGTAATTTTATTTCCAGAGCCTATCATAATAGTGTTCAGTTATCCTTATTTCATTACTTGGAATTTACTCAGATTTTCAAAGGAAGGGAGTGAAATGGATATCTAGTTTTCGGATTAGAAGTCATTTTAAGTGATGTGTGTATGCTTTAAAGATACAGTAAACCTTATGCAATAATATATCTTGGACAGAGAGGATTCTAAGGTGTGGTGTTTCTCAGCTGGGGGAATTCAGAACAGTCTTCCAAATAAATCACTTGCCAGACTTGGTTAGGATGAAAGAAACTTTATTTTGAGTCTAAGGGAAAATTTTACAGCTTTTCATATAACTTTTTTCATAACAACCACTATTCTACAATTTTGTTTTCTTTAGCCATACCGGTATAGCTGCAAAGGGAATTTTTTTCTACATTGTCTTTTCTGTGTCTATTTAATTGATTATCTCCTAAAGATAATTGGTTATATCTAATACCATTTCTCCTTCTTTTCTATTTTCTATAATAATGGCTCCACTTTGAGGCAATTTTGTATACTTCATTAGTACTCACCATTATAGAGAGCAAATTAAAAGCTCTAGGATTTAAATAAATCGATCCTAAATATACATTGTTTTCTCAATCCCATTTTGGGAACTGAACATCTGCCTTTCTTTTTAGAGGGGAAAAATCTGTCAAGCTTAAAATCTACCACAGCCAATGTCAAGCACATATACTTATGCTCTGCTAAGTTATTCTCAGGTTATACATAATGCCTTCCATATTTTTCACCTTTTGATACTTTCTTCTAAAGTATATATGCGAACAGTACTATAACCTTTGAAGTAGGAAATCTGTTTCTAGGTAATATGCCCATCCTGTCAGAGTCATCCCCCTAAGTGATATTGATGGGAGTTTAATGATAGAAATTAATTACAGGGTTGAGCTGTTTCTCACCATTGTGTGCCACTGTGTTGTCACACCGCTTTCAGCTTCAGCGCTCCCTGCCACTTGTCTCTCAAGAAAGTTTTGCTTGTAACTGAAGTATGTGCATGCTTATCTCAGTCGGAACATATGTGTGTGTGAGGGAGAGAAGATTCCATTTTGCTGATCACTGCTTGTGATGATTATTTTGCTCTTTAGATCACTTTTGTTTCCCAAAGTCTATTTCTGCCTTCTAGGAAGCATCTCACTGAAAGGGACATGTTGAAATATCAAAAGTAGGTACTCTAGAGCTGCCACTGGCTTTTTTCTGCACACAGTGATGATGATATAAAGTTTGTTAACTGTCTAAATATTACACTTAGAGGACAATATATTCAATTGGATCTGCATTCAAGTGTGAAATATTACTACAAATTAATTTGTGATGATAAAAAGGTGATCCTTCACATAGGGTTTTGAAGTATTTACAAGCAGTGATGGGGGCAAGGATGGTGATTAGGGAGGAAAAAGAAAAGAGCAGAAAAATATGAAAATACTTGAAGATTAGGTTATTTCTTTTTATCTTAAAACCAAGGAAGATAGAATCAGTGGACGATACAGGTTAGAAAGAATCTTACAGGACACCTAAAAAATAAAAAGAAAGTGGTTTTGACCATGAAGCATTGTAAGAAATACACTTTGCTTTGTGACCCAATGTGTATGTATGAACACACACTCTCGCAACTGAAATATGTTTCAAGAAACAATAATTATCTTTATTATATACTCTACTCTTTGAACTATTTTTGTCTAATGTATTCTATTTCATCTAATAGTTTGAAAAATACAAACCAACACTAATATAATCTTGTTTTACAAATGAGGAAACTTCCGCACACAGGTCAGGTAATTTTCCCAAGAAAAAGCAGACTGCTATTTGCAGATCTCTGACCTCCTAACTCCCAGGACAGCATCTTTTCTTCTATGGTTCAAGGAAAAGAACTCAGGATTACATTTTTAAAAACCCAGTTCAGTGCCTATTCTTCCACTTTCAGTTTTGTGAACTACCTTAAATTCTCCTAGAAGAAGGTAAGAACAAAAATAAATAAAGACACACTGCTGTGTGACCTCACAAACGATTTAGCAGTTCTCTGCTTTACAGGTTTCCACATGCCCGCCTTACTCCAACCACTGTTGACTGCTTGCTTTTTGTGTGTTTGATGATATAGTTTATGATTAGTTGACTGTGTACACTGCTGGGCTTCACAGGTGGTGCTAGTGGTAAAGAACCCACCTGCCGGAGATGCAGGAGATGCAATAAACACTGGTTCAATCCCTAGGTCGGGAAGGCCCCCTGGAGGAGGGCATGGCAACCTACTCCAGTGTTCTTGCCTGGAGAATCCCATGGACAGAGGAGCCTGGCAGGCTGTAGTCCATAGGGTCGCAAAGGGTCGGATACGATGGAAGGGACTTAGCACACATGCAGGCACGCACACTGCTAGCAATTAAATGCCCCTGCCTCTCTCCCATCTATTTTGACTGCTATAATTCAGTTTTTTTCATCAATAGATGCATGCTTCATTATTTAATTTGATGTAAGGAATTGATGTTACCAAATAGTCAAAATATGTTATATGTATGAAAAAACCTTCTAAGGTCCTTTATCTTATTGATCCAACAATAGCCATGTGAATGTGCAGGTTAGACCTTGTTGTTCCCTGTTTGTTGATCACCTTAGGAATGTTCTCTTATTGCCCAAGTTCTTGCATCTGAGACATGGTGAAGCTAGGACTGGATCAGGCTAAGTTCTAAACTAGTGCTTTTTATTGAAAAATCTATATTATTGAATATAGATAAAGCTTGGATGTAGAATAATAGTCAGAGGCACTTGGAGCTAAGTTCAATGTTAGAATGAATCTACCCTGACTCATTATATGTCTACCCTGACATAGTATAACTGATACTGCTCTCTTAAAAAACTTCTAGAAACTTCTTCATGAATAAAGAACATTCACCATCAGTGATACAAACCAAAACAACAAACAACTTTGCTGTAGTCTTCCAATAACCAGTTTCAAATTGTTCTTTGCATGGAAGTCACATTATTTCTCAGAGAAGAAGATGGCACCCCACTCCAATACTCTTGCCTGGAAAATCTGATGGACGGAGGAGCCTGGTAGGCTGCAGTCCATGGGGTCGCAAAGAGTCAGACACGACTGAGTGACTTCACTTTCACTTTTCACTTATGCATTGGAGAAGGAAATGGCAACCCACTCCAGTGTTCTTGCCTGGAGAATCCCAGGGACAGGGAAGCCTGGTGAGCTGCCGTCTACGGCGTCACACAGAGTCAGACACGACTGAAGAGACTTAGCAGCAGCAGCACATTATTTCTTATGAATTAGAATGTATTTTAAATATATTTGTTTATTGATTATAAGACAACATTTAATTCTGCATTTGATTGTCTTATGGTTTGGGCTGCATAGATGATTTACTTGGGTTGTCCTGAATGAGCATCCATGATGGCAAATAAAAACTGAGTAGCTATATGGACATCTAATCCCTTCTAGTTCTCACTCTCCTCAGAGGCAGTTTTGCACTGACATGATGGTTGGTGTGCAAAACTCCGTTAGTTCTAGAAGAGTAGAAGTAGGAGACAAACTAGGATGAGTTACAAAACCCAAGCCCAGAGGCATGTTTCTAGGCAAGGAAACCTTGCCCATATTTTGAGGTCTGGTTGTGATGACCAGGTATCTCAGTTTGTCTGAGATTGAGAATTTTCCCTGGATGTGGAGCTTCCAGTGATAAAACTGGTAAAATCCCAGATAAAATGGGATCATCCTGGGTCCTGCTCCCAAGGATGGATCTTTAAACCTGTCCAAAGTATTTTGTTTGACTTTGTCACACTTCCGATGCTTCAAAAATTCAAGAGTAGTTTGATTTAACAAGAAAAATCAAAACTGGCCGACAGAACCTAGGGAGTCGAAGAGGTTAAACATGAGTTTGTTTAAACTTATGGCTCCAAAAATTATCTACTGTAATCTCAAAGAAGAGGAAGTTTGCGGAAAGATGTGGAAAGGAATCATAATTGAAGTAACTGGAGTCATGGGACATTTTATATTTTAAAGGAAGGAAGACATTTTTTACTCACCCTTCTGAAGTAGAAGTACAAGGGCTATATGAGTGTTGTTTGGGGGAGTAAGGCAGAAAAGAATATTGGGTGCCTGGAGAGAGACAAAATAGGAACTTAGAAAAGAGGTAGAGAGAACGGTATTAAAGAAATAAACACTGACTATTTCAAAAAATTCCACTGGGTCAATTATCCATCCAGAATCAGTAAAGAAACATGCCATAAAGATCACACATAATCCTTGTTGTATATTCAACCTACTTTTCCACCTCTCTTATTTATCCTATGAATTCCAATTCTTAAAACCCTAAACCAATGCTGTTAAGGTATGTGCCAGTCAATGTTTAAGCCTCTGGGGTTTTAGCCGTGATTGAAACAGACCCAAAGTCCTTCTCTCATGGAGTTTATGATCTAGGGTGAAGGAGAGACAGGTGATCCAAGACGCAAATTGGTAAAGTTTAAAGTACATTAGACCATTATAAAGTCTTTAGAGATGGATAAAGCAGGAAAAGGGGATAGGAAATGAGTGTTGTTTGTTCATGAGGGTCTCACTGAGGGGGTGAAATTTAGAAGCATATACATAAAAAAGAAGTTCTTTAGAAATTGGGACATACCAGATGTATGCTATTATCTTAGGGATTTAATTTTTGTACAGCCAGCAGATAAGTGCAAAGAAAAGCTTTGCTTCTAAATCAATAAATAATAAAGGAAGAAAACTAAACACAGTTGGAAAAAGTTAAAGAGTCTGACAGAAGGATCAAGCTTTCCTATGCTCGTAAGACTATATTACTGCCATTTTATGTCATTTTCATTTGTTTGTTTGAAATTGACCAGAAATACTAGAATGTGCTCCTTGCCTGCACCCTCAGGGTATTTTACAAAGAAACCTCTATGAGTAAGCCAGGGCACAGCATATTAAACTAGGGTTTCTCTTGACATAATTCATCTTATACTTTTGTTTCAACAGAAACTAGACTTCCTTCAACCCAAGTTATAGGAGCTCACAGCCTGAGGCACTGAATTGCATGGGACATAAAAGATCTCATTCAAAAATAACTTATTTAAACATTCTGTTATAGCTGCATGGAATTTGTCTTTCAGCAGTAACTCCTGGTTTTCCTACACACCCCATAAACCACCAACAAATACAGTATTTTAAATGCAAAAGCTAGCATCTTTTGTTTTCCGGAAATGTGATACAATGATGATACCTTCTTTTCAAAATATGAAAGTGTTCTTTTTGAGTCAGAGAGGCACTTCAAATACTTCTTAGCACTTTAGGTAGATTTATATTTTACTTAATTTAATAGATATTGATATTTATCACAAGTTATAGCACAAGAGCTTTTGTAACCTGAGGTGAAAGCACCATTTAAAATAGTATAATTGTTTTGGCTACCAAATCTCCTGAGCAGATTACAAAGGTAGGAAAGCAGATCTGAGACTTTGTCACAAAAATCCATGTAATGTGAATTATAGAAAATATTGTTAGTTTATGATCTTTGATAATATTAATAATTATTTTGCAATCATTAAATAAAGTACTCTGATTATAAGAGCTTCCCTGATGGCTCAGATGATAAAAAATCTGCCTGCTATATGGGAGACGTGGGTTCAAACCCTGGATTGGGAAGGTCCCCTGGAGAAGGGAACAGCTACCCACTCCAGTATCCTTGCCTGGAGAATTCCATGGACAGAGGAGCCTGGTGGGCTACAGTCCATGGGTAGTCCAGCAGAGAGTTGGACACAACTGAACAACTAATGCTTTCCCTTTTTCTGACTGTGTTGTTGTTGTTCAGTCACTAAAGTCTTCTAATTTCTGGAAACCAACAGTGGCTTGCTTCTCAAGAAACAGATCATTTTCTCTCCTTCCTCAAGAGCATCAATCCAGAAGGTCTGGTTCAAGGGCCTATATCAAAGTTGGGTATAAATCTGAAAGCTACATAGTACCTGGGGATAAAAGTGTGTATAGACTGACCCTTCTCATGACATTATTGGGTGGTTCTGCCATCATTTGGGGAAGATTGAGTTGTGCACCTGGAAACATTGGCCTGGGGGTGCCTAAGTTAGGTTCTCATTGTTGAACTAAAGCACTTAGTGAGATTATTATATCGGCATGACCGTTAATTCTCTTTACAAAGTGTTGACCTGATGGGGTTTCCTTGACCAGCTATCAGTCTCAACTCTATCAATAAGAAAACAGGGAAGGAAAAAAAAAATGTCTAAGCTTGGGGAAGCTAAATGCCTGAAATCAATTTAATTTATGATAAGTAATCTCCTTCCAGCGAATACTTGATTTCTTAATGATTGTTTATTCTTTCAAAAATGGAGGAGGGTCATTGTTGTTGGATAACAATTGTTAGAATAACTGGAAGCCCTTTGCCACAATTACTTCAGAGTGACCGCTTATCCTTAAAGACATCCCATGTAGTCATATGGCAAAAAGGTATGTTGAACTTTATTTTTGTTGTTGTTGTTCAGTTGCTCACTCAGGTCCAACTTTTCATTGCCCCATGGACTGTAGCACACCAGGCTTCCCTGTTCTCTATCTCCTGGAGTTTGCTCAAACTCATGTCCATTGAGTCGATAATGCCATCCAACAATCTCATCCTCTGTTGCCCTCTTCTCTTCCTGCTCTCAATTTTTCCCAGCACCAGAGTCTTTTCCAATGAATTGGCTCTTCACATAAGGTGGCCGAAGTATTGGAGCTTCAGCATTAGTCCTTCCATTGAATATTCAGGGCTGATTTCCTTTAGGATGGACTGGTTGGATCTCCTTGCTGTCCAAGGGACTCTTAAGAGTCTTCTCCAGCACTGTTTGAAAGCATCAATTCTTCAGTGCTCAGGCTTCTTTATGGGCCAACTCTCACATTTGTATATGACTACAGGAAAAACAATAACTTTGATTATATGGACTTTTGTCAACAAAATGATATCTCTGCTTTTAATATGCTGTATAGGTTTGCCATGGCTTTTCTTATTTCATGGCTGCAGTCACCATGAGCAGTGATTTTGGAGCTCAAGAAAATAAAGTCTGTCACCGTTTCCATTTTTCCCCATCTATTTGCCATAAAGTGATGGAATTGGATGCCATGATCTTAGTTTTTTGAATGTTGAGTTTTAAGCCAGTTTTTTCACTCTCCTCTTTCACCTTCATCTAGAGGCTCTTTAGTTCCTCTTCACTTTATGTCACAGGGGTGGTGTCATCTGCATATCTGAGGTTATTGGTATTTCTCCCGGCAGTCTTGATTCCAGCTTGTGCTTCATCCAGCCAGCATTTCTCATGGTGTACTCTCCATATAAATTAAATAAGCAGGGTCACAGTATACAGTCTTGATGTAGTTCAGTTCAGTCGCTCAGTCATGTTCGACTCTTTGTGACCCCATGGACAGCAGCTCGCCAGGCCTCCCTGTCCATCACCAACTCCTGGAGTTTACTCAAACTCATGTCCACTGAGTCGGTGATGCCATCCAGCCATCTCATCCTCTGTCATCCCCTTCTCCTCCTGCTGTCAATCTTTCCCAGCATCAGGGTCTTTCCAAATGAGTCAGTTCTTTGCATCAAGTGGCCAGAGTATTGGAGTTTCAGCTTTAGCATCTGTCCTTCTAGTGAATATTTAGGACTGATTTCCTTCAGGATGGACTGGTTGGATCTCCTTGCAGTCCAAGGGACTCTCAAGAGTCTTCTCCAGCACCACAGTTCAAAAGCATCAATTCTTCTGTGCTTAACTTTCATTATAGTCAAACTCTCACATCCATACATGACTACTGGAAAAAACAGCTTTGACTAGGTGGACCTTTGTAGGCAAAGTAATGTTTCTGCTTTTTAATATGCTGTCTAGGTTGGTCATAACTTTTCTTCCAAGGAGCAAGTGTCTTTTAATTTCATGGCTGCAGTCACCATCTGCAGTGATTTTGGAACCCCCAAAAATAAAAAGTCTATCACTGTTTCCACTGTTTCCCCATCTATTTGCCATGAAGTGATGGCATGATCTTAGTTTTCTGAATGTTGAGTTTCAAGCCAACCTTTTCCTCTCTCCTCTTTCACTTTCATCAAAAGGCTCTTTAGTTCTTCTTCGATTTCTGCCATAAGGGTGGTATCATCTGCATACCTGAGGTTATTAATATTTCTCCTGGCAATTTTGATTCCAGCTTGTGCTTCATCCAGCCCAGCGTTTCTCATGATGTACTCTGCATATAAGTTAAATAAGCAGGGTGACAATGTACAGCCTTGATGTATTCCTTTCCCAATTTGGAACCAGTCTGTTGGTCCATGTCTTGTTCTAACTGTTGCTTTCTGACCTGCATACAGATTTCTCAAGAGGCAGGTCAGGTGATCTGGTATTCCCATTTCTTGAATAATTTTCCAGTTTGTTGTGGTCAACACAGTCAAAGGCTTTGCCACAGTCAATAAAGCAGAAATAGATATTTTTAGTCAAAGACTTTAGCCTTTATATAATTATCTATATAATGTGTTTGTAGGCTTTTCTTTTCTGGAGTAATACCTGAGTTATCTATGAAACACTTCTAAACTTTTAAGTACACAGAATAATTTTTACAAATTAAGAAAGAAAACAACAGAATAAACAGGGGGAGTATTTTTGAAAAGAAAGAACTCTTTAGCAGGAAGACATAATTAAACACACACATTAGGTCAAAGTTTTAAATATGATATCTGTCTCACTGTGAGTGCTGGGTTTTAGATCAAAACGAGAAAAAATAGACTAGTACCTACCATCTAATTATTCTTTAAAGTATTGATTACTCAGTGTGTGCTTAAAGAACCCACAAATAAGTGAGGAACTGTTTTAGGAACATGTGTGTGTATGTATACATACATGTATGTACATTCATGCATGTACAGACTAGATCTACATACAAATCTATCATTATCAATACAAAGTATTATAAGGAAAGTTATATATTATATATAATAGTATAAATGGAGTTATCTATAATTAAATTTTTCACATAAGATATACAAAATGAAAATGCAAGCAGTTGTAGTGGGATATATATTCTAATACTCAATATATCTCTATAACAAGGTAATTATGCTTTCTTGGTACATACATTTTAAGAAGGGTCAGAAAAGAAAGCCTGATGCAAAGAGGTTTCTAAAGCCTTTTCAGTAAAATTTTAAAAAAACTTCAAGGGAGCAACCAGAGACATAAAAGAATAAAAGTCAAAAATGAAAAAGTGGGGGAGAAGAGATGAGAGGAGTAATAGGGCTTGGGATTGGTGGTAGCATGTGGGTCATTAGAACTTTGTGCATCAGCAGTGGAGGACAAAGGCTGGCTTGCAGCCAGTGAGAAGACATGGAGGTGAGGAAACCGTGTAGTGAGGAGGCAACAAGTAGGACCCCTGCCATCAGATTCACAGCACGTAGACACCGGTACCTAAGTCTCCTTAAAAAGCACAGGTCTGATGATGAGTGTGTGTGTGTGTGTGTGTGTATGTGTGTCTGTGTGCATGCGTGTGTATGTATGTTTTTATCTGTATGTTTTTTGTATATGATCCTGTTTAAGGATGGGATGAAAGCGAAAAATCATTAAAAAGTATGCCACCAGTTGTTAATTGGGTTTTGAGGTTCTAGTGTTTAATGTTCAGTTTTTTAGAAGATTTGCCAGAATACATAACAACTCTCCCATCAGTGATATCAGCTAATGTTTGTTGGAATTGTGTCAATATTTTTTCTTTGCATACTATCTGGTATGATTTAACAACTTTCACATCATAGCTTTATATGACATATACACTTAATCCCTCTGTTTTCCCCCTCTCCTCTTCATAATTTCTTCTTTGGAAAAATAAGCTGTAGACTTATATTTTATAAATTGAGATTATCTCAGTTAACTGATCTGTTACCATTTTGTTTACATTTTTATCATATCAAAACTAATATCAAAATAAAAATCACCATCATCTTCTACAGGTAAATTGCTGAACTCTAATATTGGATTTTAGATTTAATGGAATAATAATTTTTTAATAGAGAACTTGTTTTTCAACTGGCTTATATGTCTATATTTGTTATTCATCTACAAGCATCTCTGCTTTTTTTTTTAACTAGCCTCTTCAGTTTTGTTTAGAAATTTTGATAACACATTTCCTCAAAGCCTTATATATTCCACATTAAGAGATTTATTTCCTTAGCTCTCATGACATTTCTATGAGATAGTCAAGAATTTGTTTTATATGTTCTGCAAGAGAGATGTATATATAAAGCATTTGCCTATAGATAGAAAAATAGATAAATCATAATAAAATGAGTTTTACGCTTCTGAACTAGTTATCTTCTCTTTCTCCCTCCCTCTTTCTCTACATCTCTCTCTGTCTCTCTCTCTCTCTCTCTTTTCTTCTTTTTATTCATCAGTTTGGGTTTTCTATATATTATGGTATCACTCTTCATAATTTTTATTTGCATATGATAATTTCCATTTTGTCAGGTTTTCAAAATTGTTAGCATTCACGTGTACCAGATAATATCTTTAATATTGATTAAGTGGAAAGCTGCTAGTGTATGGAAAGTGCTAAGGGAATGAATTTTGGTGACAGACTACCCTCAAGGAATGTTTACAGATCCTTGGAAGAAACTTCATGACTCTCACTGCATTTGCAAAAATAAATATTCTTTCTGTAGTTTCACAGCTCAACATTTTTAGGTAGATTTTGAGAGAGACCTGTTTCAACACTTCTCAAAATGTCCATTTCTCTGTTCTTTGCTTTCAGTATGTATTTGCCTTTATTTTAAACCATTCTGTAAAATGACACTAATAATTTTGATCTAATTTTGGAAATCTTAGGAAAGCAGCCTAGGCAAATAGCAATAAAATACAGGCATACCTCAAAGATATTGTGGGTTTTGTTCCAGACCACTGCAATAAAGTGAGTATTGCAATAAAGTCACACAGATTTATCCTAGGGCATATAAAATTATGCTTGCACTATGCTGTGGTCTATTAAGTGTGAAATAGCATTGTATATTAAAATGACAATGTGCACACCTTAATTAAAAAAATACTTTGTTGCTAAAAACTGTTAACTGTCATCTGAACCTTCAGTGAGTTGCAATCTCTTTGTAGTAGTAGTACTGAAGATCACTGATCACAGATCATCATAACAAATACAATAATAATGAAAATTTGAAATATTGTGAGAATTACCACAATGTGATGCAGAGACAAAAAATGAGCAAATGCTGATGGGAAAGTGGAGCAAATAGCCTTGTTTAACACAGAGTTGCCGAAACTTTCAGTTTATAAAATTCAGTATCTGCCAAAAGCAGTTAAGTGAATCACAATAAAATGAGCTATGCCTGTATATAAATTGGACATTATTTGCTTCATAAAGATATTAATGAGATGTGTGTTCTTGGCTAAATTAACCTGTTTGTGCCTCTGGCTATTATTACCATCTCCTATTTTGTGAGGGTGGGTTTGTAATAATGATTTTTCACAAATCCAAATAAGTATTTATATAATAAATATTTCCTATCCATAACTGTTAAATTCTACTTATATCGAATTTCATAATATTATTATATTATAGTATAAAATCTGTGAGGTGAAACAGAAAAGGAAGGAGATGGGGACTCTAACCCCATGGTCCCCATCTGTTCAAGATCTGTCATTGACTAGCAGAGTGAACTCGGGTAAGTCTGTGAATCAATCTTTGTCTCAACAACTGTTGGATGAAGGTTTTAATGAAAACATCAGTGTCATTACTAACATTCTAAACTTCTAATCTGAACTTCCAGGAAGAAACAAAACAAAAGCGCCCTAAGCATAGGTAGACACCTGTAGTGCATTGTCCAGTGTTAGGCTGAAATATCAGTTTCATCATGTAGGCCCTAATTTCTTCAACACCTACACTATGTTTCACAAAAACGGAACGAGATAGATATGAGATTTATAGTAAGAGAGCATTTAGGAGCAGCTACTGTCTGTAATTCCATAAGCTATGACCTATGAGATTGGTAAACAGTATGGTGAAGGTAAACCAGAGATGGAGGAAAGACAGTAAAAATGGGCTGAGAGAGAACAAGAGACAGTCAGCTATGGATATATATAATAAGAACTACAAGAAGGGTCCAGTGATGCAGAGCAAGCAGGTTTAATGGATAAGGGTGATTGAGAGTGAAGAATTAAAGTTTGGGATATGGCATACTATGACATTTAGTCTTCAATAAATAATATAATGACACCTGCAGAGTTTCAAAGAATAGCAAGGAGAGATAAGAACGTCTTCCTCAGCAATCAGTGCAAAGAAATAGAGGAAAACAATAGCATGGGAAAGACAATAGAAGTTCTAAAGAGGAAGCAAAGTCCTTGAGGAAGGCTTATTAGAAGAGATGGAGTTTTAAGGCAAATCTTGATATGACCTTTGTTTGAATTCTTAAATGATCATTATTTTGCTACCAACAAGCTTTCATTGGCCCTAACTGGTGCTATTGCCCAAATGTATTTGGTATATATGGTTGGTTTGCTTTGGTACTCATGTCAACCTTGAAAAAGTCAAAGGTGCATAAAGTTGGAATTACTGAGGAACAGTATTAAGCTATAAGAGGCAGATCTGGGGGCCATTTGTCCCTTAATAAAATTTAATCATTATCTTTCTTTAATCCACTTCCCTTGATCTTCATGATTATGTATATACACAAGGGTATGATACCTTGAATGTAATTTGTATACATCTATTAGGTACAGCAGAAACTCAGAGATTATCATTCTATACTACAGAGCATTATAAATTTGTGCTAGACTTTTTGATAATTTTTTATCATTAACCAAAAGCTAAAAATAATTCATGATATGCCAATACAGTAAAATATATTTATTGGGGACTAACATAATCTTTAAGAATTCTCATGCAATTTTTTGGAAAATAGTAACCATTTTATTTCAGTCTGAAATTTTAGAATCAGATCTTCAATTAGTAGAAATAAAATGGTGATAATATAATAATGCTCAAACTAATGCACAATTGCACTCATCTCACACTTTAGCAAAGTAATGCTTAAAATTCTCCAAGCCAAGCTTCAGCAATACGTGAATCGTGAACTTCCAGATGTTCAAGCTGGATTTAGAAAATGCAGAGGAACCAGAGGTCCAACTGCCAACATCCGTTGGATCATCGAAAAAGCAAGAGTGATCCAGAGAAGCATCTGCTGCTGCTTTATTGACTATGCCAAAGCCTTTGACTGTGTGGATCACAACAAATTGGAAAATTCTTCAAGAGATGGCAATACCAGACCACCTGACTTGTCTCCTGAGAAATCTGTTTGCAGGTCAAGAAGCAACAGTTAGAACTGGACATGAAACAACAGACTGGTTCCAAATCAGGAAAGGGGTACATCAAGGCTGTATATTGTTACCCTGCTTATTTAACTTATATGCAGAGTACACCATGAGAAATGCTGGGCTGGATGAAGCACGGGCTGGATGAAGCACAGGCTGGAATCAGGATTGCTGGGAGAAATATCAATAACCTCAGATACACAGATGACACCACCCTTATGGCAGAAAGCGAAGAAGAACTAAAGTGATGAAAGTGAAAGAAGAATGTGAAAAAGTTGCTTATAAGTCAACATTCAGAAAACTAAGATCATGGCATCCGGTCCCATCACTTCATGGCAATTAGATGGGGAAACAATGGAAACAGTGGCAGACTTTATTTTTTGGGGCTCCAAAATCACGCAGATTGTGACTGCAGCTGTGAAATTAAAAGACACTTGCTCCTTAGAAGGAAAGTTATGACCGATCTAGACAGCACATTAAAAAGCAGAGACATTACTTTGCCTACAAAGGTCCATCCAGTCAAAACTATGGTTATTCCAGTAGTCATGTATGGATGTGAGAATTGGACTATAAAGAAAGCTGAGCACCAAATAATTGATGCTTTTGAACTGTGGTGTTGGATAAGACTCTTGAGAGTCCCTTGGACTGCAAGGAGATCCAACCAGTCCATCCTGAAGGAAATCAGTCCTGAATATTCACTGGAATGACTGAGGCTGAAACTCCAATACTTTGGCCACCTGATGTGAAGAGCTGACTCATTTTCAGAGACCCTGATGCTGGTAAAGATTGAAGGCGGGAGGAGAAGGTGACGACAGAGAATGAGATGGCTGTATGGCATCACTGACTCTATGGACATGAGTTTGAGTAAACTCCAGGAGTTGGTGATGGACAGGGAGGCCTAGCATGCTACAGTCCATGGAGTTGCAAAGACTCGACTTTGTAACTGAACTGAACTGAGCTACTGAACTGAAGTGAAATAGTGAAAAGGGAGTGGGACTAATATGAGTGTACACTGATACATACCAGGGTACTTTAGTTATGCATATTGGAAAGCCAGTCTCTCATGACAAGTGATTTCTGGATTGAATCTCATGAAATTTTATAGCTTTACTACATATGTAATTTACTTTATATATAATTGATTAAGATCTTCACAAATAGGATTTACACATCAAGAGTAAGAGGAAGATTATGACTTAATATGAGGTGTGGTCTCTGGAAGAAGTGGGAGGCTGGTTGTTCCCACTTTGTGCTGCTGCTGCTAAGTCACTTCAGTCGTGTCCGACTCTGTGCGACCCCATAGATGGCAGCCCACCAGGCTTCCCCATCCCTGGGATTCTCCAGGCAAGAACACTGGAGTGGGTTGCCATTTCTTTTCCAGTGCTTGAAAGTGAAAAGTGAAAGTGAAGTCGCTCAGTTGTGTCCAGCTCTTAGCAACCCCATGGACTACAGCCTACCAGGCTCCTCCATCCATGGGATTTTCCAGGCAAAGTACTGGAGTTGGGTGCCATTGCCTTCTCCGTTACACTTTGTGCTTATATGCAAAAAAAGAAATATAAATTTAAGACTCGGGAATGATTGAAATCCAACAATAAAAAGGTAATGTATCTGTCAATTTTTGTCTAACTCATCCTTGACATAAAATACACGTGTTAAAAAAAGATTATCCAGGATATAGTTTTCTAGCTAGTGTGTCAATGTGTGGTGGTTAGTTATATATGTTATGTATATATAATACGAAATATTTTTAGTATTAAAAATATTTAAGTTCAAGGGCTAACTTAATTGTAGAAGCATATTTAATTAAGACCCTTAGGAAGCTACATCCTAGATTTATTGCCCTGTCACACAGTTCTACTCTCTGAATCCAAGTCTCCAAAAGCCATATTCAGTTCAGTTCAGTTGCTCAGTTCAGTTAGTCAGTTTAGTTGCTCAGTCGTGTCTGACTCTTTGCGACCCCATGAAGCACAGCATGCCAGGCCTCCCAGTCCATCACCAACTCCCGGAGTATACCCAAACTCGTGTCCATCGAGTTGGTGATGCCATCCAGCCATCTCATCCTCTGTTGTCCCCTTCCCCTCCTGCCCTCAATATTTCCCAGCAACAGGATTTTTGCAAATGAGTCAGCTCTTCGCATCAGGTGGCCAATGTATTGGAGTTTCAGCTTCAACATCAGTCCTTACAATAAACACCCAGGACTGGTCTCCTTTAGGATGGACTGGTTGGATCTCCTTGCAGTCCAAGGGACTCTCAAGAGTCATCTCCAACACCACAGTTCAAAAGCATCATTTCTTTGGCGCTCAGCTTTAGTGGCTCAGATGGGTAAAGCGTCTGCCTGCAATATGGGAGACCTGGGTTCAATCCCTGGGTCAGGAAGGGCTCCTGGAGAAGGAAGTGGCAACCCACTCCAGTATTCTTGCCTGGAAAATTCCATGGATGGAGGATCCTACAGTCATGGGGTCACAAAGAGTCGGACACGACTGAGCAACTTCACAGCTTTCTTTATAGTCCAGCTCTAACATCCATACATGACCACTGGAAAAACCATAGCCTTGACTGGACAGACCTTTGTTGACAAAGTAATGTCTCTGCTTTTTAATATGCTATCTGGGTTGGTCATAACTTTCCTTCCAAGGAGTAAGCGTCTTTTAATTTGGCTGCATTCACCATCTGCAGTGATTTAGAAGCCCAAAAAATAAAGTCAGCCACTGTTTCCATTGTTTCCCCATCTATTTGCCATGAAGTGCTGGGACTGGATGCCATGATCTTAGTTTTCTGAATGTTGAGTTTTAAGCCAACGTTTTCACTCTCCTCTTTCACTTTCATCAAGAGGCTCTTTAGTTCTTCTTCGCTTTCTGCCATAAGGGTTCTGTCATCTGCATATCCAAGGTTATTGATATTTCTCCCGGCAATCTTGATTTCAGCTTGTGCTTCTTCCAGCCCAGCGTTTCTCATGATGTATTCTGCATATAAGTTAAATAAGCAGGGTGACAATATACAGCCTTAATGTATTCCTTTTCCTATTTGGAACCAGTTGTTCCATGTCCAGTTCTAACTGTTGCTTCCTGACCTGCATACAGGTTTCTCAAGAGGCAGTTCAGGTGGTCTGGTATTCCCATCTCTTTCAGAATTTTCCATAGTTTATTGTGATCCACACAGTCAAAGGCTTTGGCATAGTCAGTAAAGCAGAAATAGTTGTTTTTTTCCTGGAACTCTCTTGCTTTTTCGATGATGCAGCAGATGTTGGCAATTTGATCTCTGGTCCCTCTGCCTTTTCTAAAACCAGCTTGAATGTGGAATTTCATGGTTCACGTATTGCTGAAGCCTGGCTTGGAGAATTTTGAGCATTACTTTACTAGCGTGTGAGATGAGTGCGGTTGTGCGGTAGTTTGAGCATTCTTTAGCCATATTACCTGAACTTTTTAAAGATTGTAAGGTGGCATTTCCTCTAAAGGTTATTCATGATCAGTATTTTAAAATGGCACTTCAGCTCTTATATTGCCAGTGTTAGTTGTTACTTATCATATATTAAAGCAGATTAAAGCAATTATACTATAACACAATTTCTCATCTATGGTCTTATTGTGATTGTCTAATATAACAATATCTCAGTATATTGCAGTTATTTGTTTACATAATTTCTTCACTGATCTAAAGGATGCTAAAGAATAAAACTTGAGTGGGGTTATACAAATGCTTTGTCCTTCATATTGAAAACAACGTAGAGTTGGGGGAGATAGGAACCATCATTATGTGGCTAAATAAAAGATTTATCTAAATTAAATCTCAGTGTATTAAAAAAAATCCAAGTAAAAAGTCTAAAAATATGCTGATTTTATGCTGATAATACCTTAGATGAGAAAGGTAGGTTCTTACATCAAGCATGTCTTATTCATTTGTTTTTGTCTATTTGAATATACTAATACCGCATCTGTGTAAGGTATTCAATAATTGAAGTAAACTTCTCTTTTATTCAGGATTTGTGAGGTTTTATCATATAATTTCCCTTTAGGGTTAGTTAGAAAATTTTCTTATGCTGTGTTTTTACTCTCCATAGAGTTATGGATTACAAATAATCTATGTCATCTAGATTTTTGAAGAGCTCATCAGCATCTGTTTACAGTTAATGATTTCCCAACTGTTGTTTAATTATATCATCATCATCAGATGATTTTTTAATGTGGTAGCAGTGATGTGATTATTTAGATATCATAAAGGATCATTTAAAAACTATAAACAACTGTAAGAATGGTTATCCTAGAAGTGGTGAAACCAATTTGAACTTACAGAAAATAAGATTTTGGTATACTTTGGGGAAGAATCAAGGGTAAAAATCACGGAGAGGGTATGAAATTGGACGTAGAATAAGCAGGCAGTCCCAATTTCAGCGTTAGAAAGACCATAATTTTATATGGTGTTCATGAGTAAAATATTTAAAGAATCATAAGAAATATTTAATGAATGTGCTGCTTTGGAACCCTCCACAAGGTATATTTTGTGCTCTCCCTAGTATTGCTTTTCTCTCTGTAGCTATTTTAAACTGCTGAGGGTTAAGAAAGCAGAACGGCTTCTGATCTTGTATGTTCATTAGAAACAGTTGGTTATGGAAACACACTGGCTTGGATGATTCAAACTTGTCTAGATTTTTCAGGTAATTAAACACAGATTGAGAATTGATGGCTACTGGGATTTTCGGAACTTTCCTTATACTCTTGCAGTGATATATAGATGTAAGGGAACATGATACTCACAGCCTATATATGCATGTAGACAAAGTTCTTTTTGTTTCTGAAAACTTCTGCAACTCTTTATCATATGGCAAATGAGTCTTCCACTCTAAGGGTTCATCAACCACTTGATAACTCAGTTAGGGCTCAGATAAGTGCAGTGATATGGTTGCAGAGCTTTTGCTTTAGGTTCGTCTTTTCGTCTTGGTTTAATGTTCAGTGGATAAGCATTATCAACTTAGTTTTAGTGTCTCAAGCCATTAGTATCTGAGGAATAGACTTATCATGAAGTAATCTTCAAAATTCAGAGGACACTGTAATTCATGGTATATATGGTATCATGTCCATAGTGAGGGTTAAGATCAAACATGAGTGTGATTTCTGAATTAAGTAAAGACTGTTTTTTTTTTGTTTGTTTGTTTGTTTTTCTTTTTTTAAATATAATTCTTCTTGAAAGTGAAGGTTAAAGTGAAGTCACTCAGTCGTGTTTGACTCTTCACGTCCCCATAGACTACAGCCTAGCAGGCTCCCCCGTCCCTAGGATTCTCCAGGCAAGAACACTGGAGTGGGTTGCCATTTCCTTCTCCAGTGCATGAAAGTGAAAAGTGAATGTGAAAAGTGAAAGTGAAGTTGCTCAGTCGTATCTGACTCTTCGCGACCCCATGGACTGCAGCCTACCAGGCTCCTCCGCCCATGGGATTTTCCAGGCAAGAGTACTGGAGTGGGAAGGGCTGCTTAATTTGTAGGAATCAGGACACTTATTAGAATCAGGATACTTCATCCTATACTATATGTAACATTTTATCTGTGGTCAGTGAGCTTAAGCAAGTGACTTGTTTTATTCAAAACATCATCTTACTATTTTATTTTTGCTTTTAGATCTTATTTTCTTAGAGTAGTTTCAGATTCACAGCAAAATAGGAAGGCACAGAGACTTCCCACACACTCTTTGGCATCCTATATGTATAGCCTTCCAAATTACCAGCATCTCCTACCAGAATGGAACATTTGTTTCAGTTGATGAACTTATGCTGACACATTGTAATTACCCAAAGTCCACAGTTTACATTATAATTTGCTCTTGTGGGACTGTTTGTCTCAAACATAAAATAACAAGTATCCGTCCTTATAATATCACACAGACTATTTTCACAGCCCTAAAAATTCTGTTTCACCTATTCATTCTTTCCTGTCTCCAGTCCTTGACAACCACTGTTATTTTTACCATGTACATAGCTTTGCTTTGTCCAGAATGTCGTATAGTTGGAATCCTACAGTTTGTGGCCTTTTCTGATTGGTATCATTTACTTAGTAATATGTATTTAAGCTTCCTCCATGTCTTTTCATGACTTGATAGCTCATTTCTTTTCAATGGTAAATAATATTCATGATATTCCATTGTCTTGATGTATCACAGTTTATTTATCCATTCACTTAGTGAAAAACATCTTGGATGCTTCCAAGTTTGGGGAATTATGAATAAAGGTGCTATAAACATCTCTGTGCTGGTTTTTGTGTACGCATGAGTTTTCAACTCTGGGTGAATATCAAGGAATGTGATTGCTGTATCATATGTTAAGAGTATGTTTACATGTCCTGGCTATTCTAAACAGTGCTGCGATGAACATTGGGGTACACGTGATGTCCATCAGCAGATGAATGGATAAGAAAGCTGTGGTACATATACACAATGGAGTATTACTCAGCCATTAAAAAGAATACATTTGAATCAGTTCTAATGAGGTGGATGAAACTGGAGCCTATTATACAGAGTGAAGTAAGTCAGAAAGAAAAACACCAATACAGTATACTAATGCATATGTATGGAGTTTAGAAAGATGGTAACAACAACCCTGTATGAGAGACAGCAAAAGAGACACTGATGTATAGAACAGTCTTATGGACTCTGTGGGAGAGGGAGAGGGTGGGATGATTTGGGAGAATGGCATTGAAACATGTATAATATCATATATGAAACGAGTCGCCAGTCCAGGTTCTATGCACGATACTGGATGCTTGGTGCTGGTGCACTGGGAAGACCCAGAGGGATGGTATGGGGAGGGCGGAGGGAGGAGGGTTCAGGATGGGGAACACATGTATACCTGTAGCGGATTCATTTTGATATATGGCAAAACCAATACAATATTGTAAAGTTAAAAAATAAAATTAAAACAAAACAAAACAAAAGAGTATGTTTAGTTTTGAAAGAAATCGCTGAACTATATTCCAACGTGACTGTATCATTGTGCATTCCCACCAGTGATATGGGAACTAAGATCATGGCATCTGGTCCCATCACTTCATGGCAAATAGATGGGGAAACAGTGGAAACAGGGGCTGACTTTTATTTTGGGGGGCTCCAAAATCACTGCAGATGGTGATTGAAGCCATGAAATTAAAAGACCCTTACTCCTTGGAAGGAAAGTTATGACCAACCTAGGCAGCATATTAAAAAGCAGAGACATTACTTTGTCAACAAAGGTCCGTCTAGTCAAGGAAAAACCAGTTTTTCCAGTGGTCATGTGTGGATGTGAGAGTTGGACTATAAAGAAAGCTGAGTGCCGAAGAATTGATACTTTTGAAATGTGGTATTGGAGATGACTCTTGAGAGTCCCTTGGACTGCAAGGAGATCCAACCAGTCCATCCTAAAGGAGATCAGTCCTGGGTGTTCATTGGAAGGACTGATGTTGAAGCTAAAACTCCAATACTTTGGCCACCTGATGCGAAGGACTCATTTGAAAAGACCCTGATGCTGGTAAAGATTGAAGGCAGGAGGAGAAGGGGATTACAGGATGAGATGGCTGAATGACATCACTGACTCAATGGACATGGGTTTGGGTGGACTCCAGGAGTTGGTGATGGACAGCGGTTCATGGGGTCGCAAAGAGTCAGACCTGATGGAGCAACTGAACTGAACTGAACCAGTGATATAGAAGAGCTCCTGTCAGTCTTCATCCTCATCAGCATAGAAGGTTGTCAGTGTTCTGGATTTTGACCATTCAAATCGGTACGTTGCAGTATCTCAAGGTTGTTTTAATTTTCATTTCCCTGATGACATATGATGTGTAGCATCTTTTCATATGTTTATTTGCCATCAGTATATCATCTTGGAGAGGTGTCTATTAAAGTCTTTGGCCTATTTTTTAATTGGATTGTTTTCTTTGTTGAGTTTAAGAGTTCTTTGTGTATTTTGAATAATAGTCCTTTATCAGATGTGTCTTTCATAAATATTTACTTCTAGTCTATGAGTTGTCATTCTCTTGACATTGTCTTTAACAAAAGGAGAAATTTTAAAATTTTAGTGAAGGCAAAATATCAACCCTTTCATGGACCATGTCTTCGATGTTATATCTAAAAAATGTTACTGACATACTAAGGCCATCTATGTTTTCTCCTGTGTTATCCTCCAGGAGTTTTAAACAGTTAGGTCTACAATCCATTTAGAATTTTTGTGAAGGGTGTAAAGGTGTATGTCTAGATTCATTCTTTTTCCTTTTTTATTTTTTTGAATATAGGTGTCTGGTAGTTCTAGTACCATCTGATCATTTGTTAAAAGGACTATCTTTCCTCCATTACACTTACTGCCTTTGCTTCCTGTCAAAGATCATTTGACTTTACTTATGTGAGTCGTATTTCTGGGCTCTGTATTCTCTTCCACTTAGCTGTTTGTGTCTCCTTTCTCTAATACCACACTGTCTTGATTACTGTAGCTTCAGAGTAAGCCTTGAAGTCAGGTAGTGTCAATCCTTCAACTTTGTTCTGTCCTTCAAACCACTGGAGATTTCATCTGAGGCTGATAGTAATGTATCTAGCCATTGTTCTAGCTGTCTGAAACACAGCACTTCAATTTTTCCAGGACTGGCTGGGTGGAAACTCACACAGATAAGCTGTGACACAGTTGGAGCCATCTATCTGGAATTTACTACAAGCTACTTTTATTCCATGAGGAATAGTGCTGGGACTCAGGAGTCTTGTGATCTGATGTCAGTCTTAAGGATGTAGCTAGATGCTAGAATGATTTCCCCATTTGTCCGTGAACTTAATAGAATGCTATTAATATTTCAGGCTTCCCTGGTGGCTCAGACAGTAAAGAATCTTCCTGCAATGTGAAAGACTCAGGTTCAATCCCTGGGTTGAAAGATCTGGAGAACGGAATGGCTACCCACTTTAGTATTCTTGCCTGGAGAATTCCATGGACAGAGGCTACAGAATATGGGGTCACAAAGATTTTATACTTCAGATAAAATTTTGAACTAGGCCAGGGATAATTTAAATAGGCTATACAATGAAGTTTGCACAGACAGTCTTTCCAAAGCAGAGAGAAAGTGAGGCCACAAGTATAACTAAATGTTCTATACCATAATGACTTATGATGTATCATGAGATGGATCAAAATATTAACCAGAAAACTTTCTAGCAAACAGCCTAATGAGGCCCATTCCATAATCATTTTGCTTTGTTGTCCTTTTCAAATATTTCCTTGCGTCAAGTCTCTAAGTAAACCATAGCAACTTCAATGGGAGTTAAAGAACAGCTCCTTTATCACCTTTTTATTTAAAAAATTCCCCACCCCCGGAAGGATCAAATCTTTCTCCTCAGTATGCCAGTATCCTTTGTTCATGAGTCTTTTATTGATTTTTCCCCTTATTTAGGGATTAAGTTTCTAAAGTTTCCCATGGTAGGAGAATTTGTGTTTGAGGAAGCCGAGACTTAAGAGTAGAAAATGATCAAACTTCCATAATATGATGCAATCCGTGTAGTTCACCAAAATAATGCAATAAAGACAGAACACCAATATAATAGCAATGACAGTTTAACATGTTAGTAATGCCTGCAATGTAGGGACCCCAGTTCAGTTCTTGGGTTGGGAAGATCTGCTGGAGAAGGGATAGACTCCCAACTCCAGTATTCTTGGGCTTCCCTTGTTGCTCAGCTAATAAAGAATCCGCCTGCAGTGCAGGAGATGCGGGTTCAATCTCTGAATTGGGAAGATCCCCTGGAGAAGGGAAAGGCTACCCACTCCAGTATTCTGGCCTGGAGAATTCCATGGACTGTATAGTCCATCAAGTCACAAAGAGTTGGACACCACTGAGCGACTTTCACTTTCAGTGTCTATTTCAGTGCAAAGTAGAAACTCTTCCCCTAAGCTCTCCTAAGTTTGAACTTGTCATTTTATTTTATTTTGGTGCAGGTAAATGAACATTAACAGTCTTGTTTTCTCTTTCAAATTTTTTCTTCCCAATACTTAATGTCCAATTACAATATTTTCCAAAATGTATTTCTCAGGGCACTAATACCAACCTCCAATATGCTCCTTGAAAAATGAGTCCCATCATCCAAAAACTATATGAGGATTGCTATATACTGTATTCTCCTTCCTGGAGTTTCTGTTTTATTGTGTTAGAGACCATAAGACTTGGCAATGTGTTGCGTGTATTAACTCCTTTGACTTTTTGTTTTAGCTTGTTGTTGTTCAGTCGCTCAATTGTGTCCCACTCTTTGTGACCCCATGGACTGCAGCATGCCACACTTCCCTGTCATTCACCATCTCCCTGAGCTTGCTCAAACTCATGTGTATTGAGTCAGTGATGACATCCAGCCATCTCGTCCTGCCATCCCCTTCTCCTCCTGCCTTCAGTCTTTCCCAGCATCACAGTCTTTTCTAATAAATCAGCTCCTTGCATCAGGTGGCCAAACTATTAGAGCTTCAGCTTCAGCATCAGTCCTTCTAATGAATGTTCAAGATTGATTTCCTTTAGGGTTGACTGGTTTTATTTCTTTGCAGTCCAAGGGACTCTCAAGAGCCTTCTCTGACACAACAGCTCAAAAGCAACAATTCAGCATTCAGCCATCTTTATGGTCCAACTCTCACATCCATACCTGACTACTGGAAAAACCATAGCTTTGACTATACAGGTCTTTGTTTTAGCTTAGTATGGCATTAATATGTTTGAAAACTAGTTAATTTGATTTGTCTGTGATGCAAGATATCTCTGAAAGTCCTTTGGTAACCATTTTCGGGAAGTCTGTCTTAATGCACTGGGTTATGAGTGGTAGTAAATACGCTTACTCCTTGGAAGGAAAGTTATGACCAACCTAGATAGCATATTCAAAAGCAGAGACATTACTTTGCCAACAAAGGTTTGTCTAGTCAAGGCTATGGTTTTTCCATAGCCTTGTATGGATGTGAGAGTTGGACTGTGAAGAAGGCTGAGCGCCGAAGAATTGATGCTTTTGAACTGTGGTGTTGGAGAAGACTCTTGAGAGTCCCTTGGACTGCAAGGAGATCCAACCAGTCCATTCTGAAGGAGATCAGTCCTGGGATTTCTTTGGAAGGAATGATGCTAAAGCTGAAACTCCAGTACTTTGGCCACCTCATGTGAAGAGTTGACTCATTGGAAAAAGACTCTGATGCTGGGAGGGATTGGGGGCAGGAGGAGAAGGGGATGACAGAGGATGAGATGGCTGGATGGCATCACTGACTCAATGGACGTGAGTCTGGGTGAACTCTGGGAGTTGGTGATGGACAGGGAGGCCTGGCGTGCTGCGATTCATGGGGTTGCAAAGAGTCGGACATGACTGAGTGACTGATCTGATCTGATACTAACTTATACTGATAATATCTAGAAGACTATCCAGAATATATAAGGTGATAAGTAAACACCACTATTTAAAATATTATTATTGTCTTTTGGTCCTTTATTCCATATTTCTGTCAAACATGTTTTTAAAATCCACTTTGATTTGTGATCATCAAATTAGCAACTATCTGCATGGCTTTCTCAATTCTTCTTCACATAGGTGCTTAAGAAATGCAGTCAAATGACCCCATCTTTTTCCTTTATAGTTTTTCTCTTTCCTTAAGAAAAGAAGAAGAAAAATACACACACATGCAAGTATACACACACACCCTCTTTCCTGCTATTTTTCTATTTTTCAACTTCATAACCTCAATTCTCTCCTTCAATAGGAATAATTGATATTTTTCTAATTCCAGAATCAAAAATTCCCCTGATTTCTCATAAGAGAGATGAGGCATGCATTTGCAAATACTTTTATAGCAAGAAGAAATAATACTCAAGCTGTTTGTATGTATCCTTTGTAAATCATGGGATATCTAAGACAAGGGATATATCTTTTCTGACTTTGCTCTTCTACCTACTGGCACATCCTAAACAGTCTCAGAAATATATAAGTTCAATAAATACATAGTTCAGTTCAGTTCGTTCGCTCAGCCGTGTCCGACTCTTTGCGACCCTATGAACCGCAGCATGCCAGACCTCCCTGTCCAACACCAACTCCTGGAGCCTACCCAAACTCATGTCCATTGAATCGGTGATACCATCCAACCATCTCATCCTCTGTCATCCCCTTCTCCTCCTGCTGTCAATCTTTCCCAGCATCAGGGTCTTTTCCAATGAGTCAACTCTTCGCATCAGGTGGCCAAAGTATTGGAGTTTCTGCTTCAGCATCAGTCCTTCCAATGAATATTCAGTATTGATCTCCTTTAGGATGGACTGGTTGGATCTCCTTGCAGTCCAAGGGACTCTCAAGAGTCTTCTTCAACACCACAGTTCAAAAGCATCAATTCTTTGGCACTCAGCTTTCTTTATAGTCCAACTCTCACATCCATACATGAGTGAGTAATAAATTTGATTTAGTTTAGGAGAAGCAAAGTTTCAAGCCAGAGGAGAATGAGAAATCTCAAGGTGATTTGGCAGAAACCAGAGGAACTAGACAGGGGCATTCCCTGAATCCTTCACCTCCTATTGCCCATCTCTATATTACTGTCTTATTAAATGGACCACTGGTCTAATAGTAGCTACTCAAGAAACATGTAACAATTTATTGAAAAAACTATGTCAAATTTCCTATAAGATTATGATAGAAGAAGCAATGTGGACAGGAAAGCCAGATATGCTGAGAACTGGGGGAGTTCTCCAGCATTCTTCCTGTAGTTTGATTAGCTCTCTTCCTTTTTTTCCTCCTTTGACTTCAAACCAAAATGAGTCTCTTGCAGGAGAAGACAATATGGAAAAATCCTTTCAAAAACAACATGTGATCTAAAGGTTAATATTAAGCTCCTAAATGTTAGTGGGTGATTTCTATCAATAAGTGAAGTAATATTACTGGGATTGATTGAATTACTGTAATGTTCAAGATTCAGTGTGAACTGAGTTTGACTTTTCCAGACTGGGAGCAATCGATTTTATACAAATTCTCTGCAATCAGTGGATATATCCTTGATCCACACTCTTTTCCCCAGCTGGCTTATTCAGTGGCCATTTTTGTAGACCCTGGGCCAGTCTCAGTCAGAACAAGAGAGAAATACAGCTAGTTTTAAGGCAGCCAGAGCAACAGGTGAGCCAATATTTGAACCAACAGAAAGTCCTGCATCAGTTAATTCTTTTTGCTCTTGTCCTGCTTTCCCCAAAGTAGAAAATCTCTGTTAATAGCTTTTAGCTTAGTTTCTAGTTCGAGCTACCTATCTGACCTCTCGATACTGTGTTTATCCGTCTCTGATCTGTCCACCTGGCTTTCTTTCCTGCCTTGCTTTTACCCGAATGCTTATGTGCGTCCTCCTTCGGACTGGCTGGCTTACCATTGCCCTTCGGTGCGACACTGATTTACAGTGGCACACTTCTCTAGACCCTTTCTTGCTTTTAGCTCTTTAACCCATCTTTACTGCCTATAGATCCTGGTGCCAAAGTAGAAAAACAAATCATATGCATAATCTTGATTGAAAACTAAAACAATACTATTGACATATGTTAAGATGCAAGGGAAATAAACATTTCTGGGCTAGGTATTTTATTTTTTCACTAATTAGGAACAAGCTCATTTAGAAAGATAATTGTCTTTCTGTCTTGGGATTCTATTATAATGGATGACTGCCTAAGTGCTAATATAAGAGAAATAGACCCGAGGGGTGGGGGTTGTGAAATGGATATTAGCTGATCCTGAGTCAGCAGTAAAGCCTATTATTTTTAAAGGAAACCTAATATTAAGAACTCCAGAAACTTTATTACAATCTGGAATTATGAAGTAATCTTTCCATTAAATACTGAATGTTTGTGCTCTTATTAGAGCACAGTGAACAGTTCCGGACTATTTTACTAGGAAAGTTGGGCAGTGGGAATTAAAAGGGTAAATAAACTTTCCCTAAAAAAAGAAGAACAAAGAAAAGGTAAAAAAAAATTAAAGAACATTTTCAGAATGAATAAAATAGTCCTCAAAACCAATGACTGACTGAATCAATAGTTTACTCTAAAATGTATCGGGTACTTATGAAGTGCTGGATACATTATGAAAGGTAGCATTAAATAAGAGCTAATCTGGCTCTCAGGAATGTTGTGATTTAGCAAACTGTTGAATAAACTTGTAAGGAGAGAAAGCACTCTTGGACTGAGGATGGTTGATTTTCCCAGTGAGGACAAATAATACCAAGGAAACCCCTAGATATCTAGATGAGAAGGAAGATAACTGAGACCTATATCTGAATTCTTACATGTTAAAATGGTAGAATAGGATATTGAGGTCTTTCTTTTATGGAGGTCAAGTTAAGCGTAATCTATTCTTGTGACGTTTTGATAGGACCTTGTCTGGGAAAAGTGGACATATGAGAAATTTGATGTATTCTTGCAACCCTGTAGCCCTTTGCTTCTATTTATTGGGCATAGAGTCAAACTACATGTGTTGTGTCTAAGGTGTGGGTAATCCTGTGCAACAGAAACATTTTATCTTAAAATGTTTTTATCTTAAAAACAGATTAGTTAGTTGAAGCCCATGATCCACAATAATTTATTTTGGATTGAGACATGGAAAGTGCATAAAGACAGAAGTTCTTTTTCCAGGAATAGTGCACATGTGTGTTGCTTTAGGCATGACATTTAATCCCTTTTGCATCTTAACTTCTTTCAGCTTTAAAATCTGAGGGTCATCTATAAGATCTTTTCCAATTCTGTGATTATGAATTTTTCAATCACTTGTATGTTGGTGTCTGGAGACAAAAGATAATATTTGTCATAGTATTTATTATTTTTTCCTCTCCAGTATAAGGCATTAACAAAATCAAATACTATAATATCCCTATATAAAACTTTCTATTTTTAATTTTCTTTAAAATAATTAAATGATTTGGGGTGTTATAGTACAGCTGAATAGAAAATGAGATGAAATTACAAATTTTTGCCTCAATTTTTATTTATCTCTCTCTTTTGTTTCTATGCACAGGATTTTTTTTCCTAACTGATAAGTACATAGTAGCAATTATATGCTAGTACCTTATAAAACTTTTTAGATGTGATTAATTTTGCAAAAGAGAGATGAAGTTATATTAACTCTTCTTCATTATATAAATGAATTTCTATGTCCATTATTGGTTTTTAATTTCTTAGAGAATGAGAGAGATTTCTGATCTGGCAGATTGTAACAATTCTGTCAGCCCACTTGCCACATATGAACCACAGTTTGCCATAGTCATTTTCAGTTAATTGCTAATTCACCTCTAAATTATTTAGTAGTTTTGATTTTAATTCTGCAACACCTAGAGGCAGTGGTCTGTACAAAACGAACAGGATGTAAAATTTTTGGTTTTAATAACCATCATTGCTCTTAGAAGTTAAGTAATGACAATGTTATATACATTTTCTGTAAGAGGGAAAATGTTTAAGAAGTACTCAAGAAATTTGAGTACAGAATTTGCTGAATGCAAATTAATTATAGAAGAAATTTGTTTGGGCATTATAATCCCTACCTTTTCTACAAATTAGTGAAAAAATAATATTTGAAAAAAGGAAGATTAAAAACCTAGGAGAGTTATTACATAATTAGAAAACATGGGACATGCATAATTTAAGTGAAAAGAAATACTATAATCAATTGCCTCATAGTAGGCTTAATATAAATTTTTAAGAATGACCTCTATATAGATATTAGCTTCCAGATAAAATTATAGGATCTAAATTAAGAACATCATGTAAGCATAATTATTATGAGCTAATAATTACTGTGTGTGCTTATGTGCCAGGCTCTGTTCTTTTTACTCTATAAATAAACTCATTTAAGCCTCACACAAACTTATGAAGTAGGTACTATTACTTATTTAATAGAAGTGGCAACTGAGGCATTTAGTGCCATTCGCCAGAGCTCACAATCTAACCTATAATCAACTTTTTTATGCAGCTATGCAATATACAAATATGTACTCATTAGGAAAATAACATAAATATTAATGATCTATAAATACTCTGTGCATTGAAATATTTAATATAAAGTAAAAATAGTACATTGCTGGAAGAAAAATCAGTAATCATAACAATGCTATGTCTATAAGCAGGCACTGCAAAATTGGAGATCTATGGTCCATCCTCTAAAATGTTTACTTTTGTCTTCTTTTATTACTCTTGAGTATTTTAATTCACAGTTTGATTTTGAAGGTCAAATAAGATTATGGACATGGGATCATCTCACCTCTCTACCACCATGCATAACAATGCCATACACACATAAAACAATTTTTAAAATACTATATTTTTGCATGTCCCTAACATATTCTTAATGTTATAAATGCATTATTTTCTGTATTTGCAAATATTCCTCTCATATAGAGTTTATATTAATTTATTGATTCTCCAGATAAGTATTTACTGAGCTACTATCATTGTCAGATGGTGTTAGGTAAATAAGAGTAAAATGATGGACAAAATCCAGAGACCATCCTTAGGAGGACTTTGGTGAAGTAACTAGGTAATTATTGTGTGATCCCATCAGTTCAATGTTGGGTAGCATATATTGGGAAGAAAAGGGTGTCATTAAGTTTTGTAAGCAGGAAAATGAGATGCATTTTAGGAAGACTACTCCTTCTACAATATAAAGAATGAATTGCATTGGAGGCAATGATGGAGAAACAGAAGCCAAGAGGGATTGGGAGAGGGACTATTTTATTAAATCAGGAGACAAGTGTTGGTGGCTAAGACAAGACCAGTAGAAGAGAGAATATACAAAATCTTTAGAATTTTTGAGATCTAATCAGCAGAATTTGGAAAGTATTTGATATCATGGAAAAAATAATAGTTTCCTGTTTTATGGGATGGGTAAGTGGCTCAGATGGTTAACAATCCATCTGCAATGCAAGAGACTCAGGTTCAATTCATGGGTCAGGAAGATCCCCTGGAGAAGGGAATGGCGGCCTTCTCCAGTATTCTTGCCTTGGAGATCTCATGGACATAAGATCTTGGCAGGCTACAGTCCATGGGATCGCAAAGGATTGGACACAACTAAGCAACTGACACTTTAACTTTTCATGAGATGGGCAAATGGTTGAGTGACGGAGGATCAGGATCTTCCCAGGACACTTTTTGCAAGTTGAATTTGAGATCTTTATGGAATATCCAAGCATACAAATTTATAGTATATACTGGTTCTCATGAAACTGTGAAAGGAGAGGTGTCAGAGTGAAAGGAAACACTGACTGATGATACTAAATGTATTTGTATTACATGTATGCAACCACAAATAACCATATAAAATACCTAATTAAAAAGATAATTAGAAAAGGGCTTCCTGTAATAAACATACAGTATCCTGTAAGAGCATCAGACTTCCCTTAATTTTATTATGTAGATGTTATGGTATTCACAAATTAACTAATAATATAAATTTCTTGATTTATTTTGAATAAATCTATGTTTCTCAAAGGCATTCTTAGCAAAGCAACATTATTACTTTATTAAATACAAATTTTGCCTACTTGAGCTTAACAAACAACTCTAATGGTATGAAAGAATTTAATTTCAGAGCTGAATGATAATTTGTTAGGCACTGTTAATTCACATAATTCAAAGTTAATTATGTTTGCAACATTAGGAGTGTGGTGATTTTGTTCTGTTGAGCTGTAGCTTTTATAAAATTTTATATTCTGATTAAGCAAACCCAATTAACAAGAATATATCACAAATTGTAATATTTGCAGGAGATATTTTGTGTGTACATATGTATGTCTAATCAAATAATATTTTAGTCTAATTCAGTCACACTTTGGACTCTACTTCATGAAGACTTATGTTTTGTTTTTCAAGACACATTCATTCTTCTCTGGTTATTACTGAAGCTAAAATTCTCAAGCATCATTTGTTCTTCTTGTTTTTCTTCTTCATTATATGAAAGTGTTTTACCTTTTCCCTTGAAATTCTACTGGAGCCGGAAAAACAGTGTAATAAATTATACTTCAAAAAACATTAAAATTATCTTTCCCAAATATGAATTTATGGTTCATTCTCCCATAATATTGTCTCTCCTAGTGAAGTTTTAAACAATAATGGTGAGTATTACTTTTAGTATGCTATAAACAGAGATATCACAGAAACCATTTCAGCTTCAGAAAACATGGAGGAAAGCATATCATATCTATTACTTTTTCAAAGATGATCTTATGACAAGGGTTTCAGATTTGTTTACAAATCACTGTATCTTAAGTCATCAAAGCCACCTTAATATGTGTTAAATGTGGAAAGCAAGCAAAACAAAAGGACACATCCTGGAGAGTAAGTTTATCGTAGCTACAAAATTTTGCATGTTATTATCTTGAACCTTTAGTAGAATTCAGAGAATGAGTTAGAAATTTCAAGTTAATTTTTCAGTCTCTTTGTTTCTCCCCAGTATCATTTATCTCTATGAACTGAATTATCAGTTTTCAAAGCAGTTAGATCCTTTCATTAATTTCTTTCTAATCATACCTTCTCTAGAGGTCTACCTGTCCCATTTCAAAACTTCCATAGTTAGCAACTTTCTAAAAGAGTACTTTTAGCTGAATAATGAAAGTGGTCATTAAGTAGCCTTGTCAACAGAAAAGAATAAAATGTATAGATTTATATACTTTTTAAAAAAACTGTAAACTGACTATATTTAAAAATTCGATGGTTATTAAAATTTGTTAAATGTCTTTGATTTCTTAATGCTCATTTTTAAGACAGAAACCAAACTTGTTTCATAAATACTAAAATTTTTGTGACAAAATTCTTATATTTTGGTTTATTAAGACTTTTCTGCTTTTAATCAAATCTTCTGGTTAATTACATTACAGATTTTATTATGCATCCTTTTCTATCAATTAGTTTTGAAGGTTGGAGAGGGATGGTTTAAGTAAATCTCTGATGATTGGAAAATCTCTACATAAGAACACGTTCATTTGTGTTTCTTAGATTTTGTAGAGCCACTGACTGTGAATGGTGGCCAGGCATTTTTTTGACTTTGACAGTGCTTATTTCTTTCGCCTTGGTTGTATTAGTCATGAACCATTGTGTTTCAGTGCCATATAGAGCATCCAAAGACACGGGTGTATGTGTAACGAAGCTAAGTTCATGGACCTCTTGTTTTCAGTGATGAGTCTTACATTTTTTTGCAGTATGCATGCTATTCATTTCTTACTGAATGGTTAAACTTCTCCAGTTCAAGCTCAAATGTTACTGCTCATAAAATATCAGAACTCTCCTACTTGGGGTACTCCGAAATTGAAGTTGTCCCTTTGAATTGAAATTAAGGTTCTGGAAGTATTTAAAATTTAAATCCGAAAGTTGCTGCTGGCCAGGAAGGAGGTTGAAGCAATAAAGTATATAAAAATTCAAATATAAGCTAGTAAAAGAAAATTTCTCTGGGTAAAAAGGACTATCACTTGAATGATAGGGTAAGAGAAGTAGAATGAACCTTATAATTTAATTCAATTTGCACTTTTACAGATGAGGAAACTGAAGCCCTGAGAGGTGATAGGGCATGATTAAGGATTTTATATTATTTCTGGAATCTATACAGAAATGGAATTCTTGAAAATGAGACTGTCACTTTGCCTCTCTATTCCCAGGACCCTCAGTCTAGGAACTGTCAAACAAGTATTTTTATTTCTCATTTTGGAAATGTGTCTGACTTCTTCATTTTAATTTTTTTAAATATTATTGATGAATGTTTGGAATAACTGTATGAAGCAGAAAGCAGTAGAAGTCAACAGTGCCTTGCCTCTTTTTTCCTTGCCTAAAATACTGGACATATTTTTGGGTGTTAGTTCTAGAAGGTTTGTGTCTTTTCAAAGAACCATTCAACTTCCACTTCTTCAGCATTACTGGTCGGGGCATAAACTTGGATTCCTGTGATATTGAATGGTTTGCCTTGGAAATGAACAGAGATCATTCTGTTTTTTTCAGATTGCATCCAAGTACTGCATTTCAGACTCTTTTGTTGATTATGATGGCTACTCCATTTCTTCTAAGGGATTCTTGCCCATAGTAGTAGGTATTATGGTAATCTGAGTTAAAGTCGCCCATTCCAGTCCATTTTAGTTCACTGATTCCTAAAATGTCAGTGTTCACTCTTGCCATCTCCTGTTTGACCACTTCCAATTTTCTTAACTTCAGAACCACTTGATCAGCTAAAACAGGCCATGCATTTTCAGGGTTCTCAATCATAAGCATGCCTTCCCTTAGTATTTGGATCCTTTCTCTTCACAAGACTCAGTCGTCTGTCTTCAACATTTAAACCTCATCGGCTCCCAAGTCTCCTGGGACAACACTTTAAGCGCGGCATAGCCTTTTAAAAATCAAAATGCGGTTTCCAACAAACTAAACTGCTCTCGGTCATCAATCTAATTATGTAGCCAGGTGTTGTGTGTACACACCATGGAAATAATTGCCAACGTTTCTGTAGTTTAGTCACTAAGTCACGTCTGACTCTTGCTACCCAGTGGACTACAGCCCGCCTGTCTCGTTGACCATAGGATTTCCCAAGCAAGATTACTGGAGTGGGTTTCCATTTCCTTCTCCAGGGGATCTCCCTGACTTAGGGATCAACCCTGGTTTCTCTGCAGGCAGTCTCCTGCATTGCAGGCAGATTCTTTACCTACTGAGCCACCAGGGAAGCCCCAAAACTTGTAAAAAGTCACCTGTATCTTCCAAATTATTTACTTAGGATTAGAAATTTTGCACAGAGGAGTAAATATTTCTTAAAAATAAAATCAGACTACCATAACTTATAGGAAAAAAGGAGATTCTTGAGTCCCTAAGATGTAACTTCAATATTGTGATAGATTCTTGTAATATATATTCCCAATATTGCAATAATTATGTCAGTACAAATTTTTAAGTGTGTTATAGTTTCATATGTATGATGTAGAGAGTATATAGACATGAATTTCCCAATTACATAAAATTATATGCCTTATTCAATTAAAGTAAGATTTTGAAAGTTTTACTAAAATTAGCACATCTCTTGAAAATGGTTACTGGAAGGTAAACCTCTCAAATCTTATTTACTTTGTTTGCCTTATTTAGGTCTTGTCCTGCATCATCAGTAAGCAAATTTAACCTGATCTGCCAGCTGGTGAAAATTAAGTCTACTTCACCATTAGCTTTGCAGATGGCAGTTGTTACCCTAGTCATCCATAATGAAAACAAAAAAGGATAGCATAATGCTCTCTAGATCAATTATAAAAGAATTTTATTTTCTTCTCTTTTACTTCAGAGGAAAAGAAATTCAGCTCCAAAGGACACCAATTTTTATTTTCCAAGATTAAATATTTAGAGCAAATTCATCCCCAGAAATAGAGTGTATAGATATATATCAGTAATTCATTTCTTTAAAGCTTTTGCACACCATCCATTGGACTTTCCTGCAAGTGTTGATTACCACTTCTATCACTATCTCTGTTGTCATTATTAAATTATTTAATTGTGGTGCATAGCATCCCACCAGAAGCCTGTTAAGATTCTGCTTGTCAAGGAATTCAATCACAGAGATTGTACAAGAGGCCACAGACATCCAGAAATGCTGGGATGAAACACTCAGATATCCAAGAGCATTTTTTTTCAGGCCGCCACTGGTGTTATGAAAAGCAAAGATTGCTTATTTACTTTGGTGATACAAATGCAACACCTTCAGGGGTGTTATTCAGTCATGGGCCAATTAGGCAGCAGCTGGAAGCAACAAAGGTTGTTTAGATGGAAGCACAGTGGATTCACTTTAGCCAGGCTGTTCTAGGAGCTCTAGCAAGACAGCTTCCTCAGAGAAAATCTTTTCCTTCCATTCCCCCCTGTTCTTTAAAACTGAAGTGGAATTTCTGTGGAATTTCCCCCCGCAGTTCAATTATGGAGTCACATACTGAAAGCATTTGACTCTATAACAGCAGCAGCAGTCTCAGCTGTTAGTTAATGATCTGAAATTTGAGAGCAGGAAGTGTTTTTCTAGAAATGGGTGATAACCGATAGTAAATAGTGGCTTTAGATTATGTGAGACTTCTAGGGATCAATATCCTAAAAATGTTTCTTAATATCAATGCTGTTTTTATTGACAGAACACGTATTGCTGTTTATGTCAATAGCAGCATGACAGCAGATTGCAGATGTGCAAAACTAATTAAGGAAATTTGAGGATCTCAAATCTCCCCAACTTTTTTTTTAAAGAATATAGTTTTATTCAATCATAGCAATAGATGAGCAAACATTGATATTAAAAACTGTAGATTTCACATTAAAAAAATTAGCAAAGTTTTTTAGGTATATTCAGTTCAGTTCAGTTGCTCAGTCATGTCCGACTTATGTGACCCTATGAACTGCAGCACGCCAGGCCTCCCTGTTCATCACCACTCCCGGAGTTTACTCAAACTCATGTCCATCGAGTCGGTGATGCCATCCAGCCATCTCATCCTCTGTCGTCCCCTTCTCCCCTTGCCCCCAATCCTTCCCAGCATCAGGGTCTTTTCCAGTGAGTCAACTCTTCCCATGAGGTGGCCAAAGTATTGGAGTTTCAGCTTCAGCATCAGTCCTTCCAATGAACACCCAGGACTGATCTCCTTTAGGATGGACTGGTTGAATCTCCTTGCAGTCCAAGGGACTCTCAAGAGTCTTCTCCAACACCACAGCTCAAAAGAATCAATTCTTCTGCTCTCAGTTTTCTTCACAGTCCAATTCTCACATCCATACATGACCACTGGAAAAACCATAGCCTTGACTAGATGGATCTTTGTTGGCAAAGTAATGTCTCTGCTTTTCCCCAACTTTTATACTTCGACATGCATTAGGAATGTGTAAAAGACCCAGAAATTATAAACTTTACTGAAATATTCATACTTCAAACAGGTAATTCTATAATAGATGATGAGTTAGAAATAGTGGATAAACTTAGGTTGCAGTAGAATATTTTACTGAACTTTCAAGCTTCTGTTTATTTTGAAAACATTTGCATCATGTATGTTTCAGTTGCATCTAAAAGTTAGCTGCCTATGACTTATTTATATATGTTTTTGGTATTTGTGAAATCTTATTAGAAATATGGTGAGTGATAAAGGACATACATACATTCTCTACGTTTAAATAAGTGCCTGTGGGTTCTTAATTTGTTTGGCTTCTGAATTATCTTACAGTTGAATGCAAAGTAATTCCTGACCCAATTAGAGAATTTTTTCCGCTGGTATTAAATCATTTATTATATTAGATCACTAGACTGATCAATGTATGTCGTGTATTACATTTATTTATTTATTTTTTAATACTCTGGTACTCTTAATTTTTTATTTAGTTGGGGAGTAGGGAATGGAAGTATACAATCTTTGGCAAATATAATGAACTCAATAAACTGAATAATATGGAATAATACAGGAAAATACTATAAGTTATATCTTCAGACTGTTGATGAATATATACTGTTGATGAATATATTCACCTTGCCCTCACCTTCTAATGCTTTCTCCTGTTTTTAAGTCTCTAAAGTGTGTAATGAAGTGTGTAATGAAGACAATGTAAGGGGTAAGAGATTCTAGTCCTATAAAATCTCCCAAGAAAATGGCCATGTTTGAAAATCTGGAAGGATATTTTGGAAGTACTACTAAAGAGTCCCTTCCTGGGCATGGACCTTAGGGCGGAGCCCTGCCATGCTCATTGCTATGTGACAGTCAATCAGCACTTACCTGATCAAATGTCAGTACTGTGACCTCATGCTCTGCAGAAACCTGAGACAGCTATTTCAGAGTTGGACCTGCTTCTTGTTTGTTTTCTCTGTGTAACTATAACCTGTGAAGAGGAGAGAGTTAACAAAACAACCAAGTGTATCTGAGCCCTCTAGACAGGTTTGAAGAAATTCCGTCAAGTTCGTACGTTTAACTATGTTCTGTGTGCAGCATTTAATGCCATGTGTTAGAGAAGCAACAGTGCAGAAGTGTTCTAGGAGATTCTAACTTTATTCCTGCTAATGATTTAAAGATTAAACCTTCTGTTTAAAAAAAAACAAATATCTCCTTGTTGGAAGTGAAAATGAGATTTCAAGGCAACTGTTTGTCTGATATTGAATTAGGAACATGAAACTTTGGAAGCTAAAGCATTTAGTAGATGGTCAGTTTCTAATCAACATTTAAATTCTGGATTTAAGGAAATACAAACTAGCATAATTTGTGAACTGTGATTCTTTCTCAATGTTATTCTAAATTGATGAGTTTACAGCTAATAGAGTCTGAAAATAGAAATAATAATAGCATCTACCACAAACAGCTTTTAGGGGTTAGATTAATTAATATATTTATAGTGTTTAGATCAAAAACTGTAAACTGTTATTATGACTTATGTACTCATTATTTTACGTACTAAAGAACTCACATGATTGATTTAATTTTATTTACTTATGAAGGTCTCTTGATATGAATGATGTTGAATAAAGAATAGAATAAAATCAACTAAGAAGATGATAGAAATAAACCACTCTTTCTTGGATTTCTTACAGGAAAGTCTTCATGGATGCGGTAATGTTTGAGCAGGATTTTGAAGAATACATAGAAGCTTGCCTAGTAGACAGATGTTCAGTGCAAGCTGAATAACATTACTGTATGTTTAGACGCATTCTAAGTACTTCTCATTTGCTAGATCAATGTTTACCAATTTTTCTGTGTATACACATCACCTGAGGACCTTGTTAAAAATGCAGATTCTGACTTAGTGGGTCTAGGTCAGGACCTGAGAGTTTGTATTTTGACCAGGTTCTCATGTAACTTGACCCACACTTTGAGTAGGAAGGTGCTAGATTATTATAATCCCTGGAGTCTTGATATTGCCTTTAGATAACTGTGAAGTTATTTTTTAAATAATATAGATCCTTCAAGTTAAGGAATGAAAAGAATGCTTCTCAGAAACCATCACTATTCATGTAGGTCTTACTGAAAAACTTAAGTAACTCTCTCTTGTTAATTTTACATTAGCAGTTATTAACTTCTACTTCTTTGAGGAGCACATTCATAACTCAAGGGCCTCAGAGTATACCAGAGTATACCAGTATGGCAGCTTCTTTGGGAAGTACCATAATCAGAGGATGAATGGGACAATAGCAAGGGCCCTCTCCTGGCTCCAGGTCTCATTTTTGAAGACTGAAAGCTTACAGCACAAACTGCAAAGCTGAAGGTCTCTGACATCCTTGACCTGAGCTGGGCGGATGCATACACATGGGCTCTGCGTGGGTGAGGGACAAGCAGCAGCAGGCTGTGCCAGGACTGGCAGCTGGTGGCGGCTTTGTGGCTTTTGTTTACAGCTAGCAGCTGCAGGGAGAAGTGTGTCTTGCTCTTGGAGAGGGATACTGGCAGGAACTGCATGGCATATCAGGGTTCTAGTCAAGCCAAATGACCTGAGGGTTGGTATCTGCTTCAGTTCCAACTGAGGAAACTCAAGTATAAATCAGGACTCAGGATGAATATCTGGTCATATATATTTTATACATAGGCTAGAAGTCAGGGAGAAAGTCTGCAGTTTAGTGAGCATGCAAATGAATGTTGGTTTGTTCCAGATCTACTAGATATCAGAATGGGGAAAGTAGGTAAATCTAGACCTCAAGTGGTAAAGGGCTAGACCTGCTGATTATGATTATGGCCAGACTTGTTTATGGCTGAGTTGAAGCTGAGGCATGGCTGCATATGATGGCTGGGGAGCTTCGGTACATACATTTAGTTGGAGCAAGAACAAGGTAGTTGCTAAGAAGTACTTATTTCTAGAAATAGTCCCTCACGTGTATTCAGAATAAGAACATGAACACTACCCAAGTACATTCTCCGTCTTAGTTGTATTCTGTGGCAGTTGCAGAATTCCCAATGCCTAAAATCAACTTCTAATTCTATAATCCTGTATTCACTTGACTGAGGTTTTAGATCAGTTACCTTGAGTAGATGCTAGAATCAGAGGAGTTAAGTATCACCAGAGATGTCTGGGCTCATATGTCCTGAGACTCTCAGAACAGTTGAGGATACGTTGCTAGTTTTGATGAAAGCAGCACAGAGCCTGATGGGAACGTGGGCAAGTCAGTGATGCTCATTTTTTCATTTAGTGAGAATTTATTCAGTGCTCACTATGTTTGTAACACTATCCTAAATTTTGATAATTAAAAGAAAAAAATTAACAAGATAGTCACGACCCTGGCTTCCATGGAGGTAGACAAGACCCACATTTCCAGACAGTAAACATCATGACTGTATGTTGTAATAAGTGTCATAAAGGAAACACATGCCCATACCCAATACTGGACCCGTGAGTCATTTTTTGAAGTCATCTTCTGTAAACAGGCCTGCTGAGGAAATGACCAAAAAGCACAAGGTGGTTCCTCTCTTTCATTTACAGTGTGATTTTGCATTCTTTGACAGGACACTTGTGAATAGACCAGAGATAGTGGAATAAAAGACTTAGGTCTGGGCCAGAAGACTAGCAGATGATGAGAGCTCCAGTTCTACAAAGAAGTACTGAGAGGACAAAAACTGAGGGTGGAAACTGAGATTGGACCTCTGGTCCATAAACCAGCCTTTTGGATGGGGCCTAAATGTGGGTGAGGATGGAAAAGTCTCCTGTGGGAATTTAGGGGCGCAGATTCCAGTTTCTCAGCCAGTGGCAAATGTGAGGATCGACTGTGAGGATCGAGGCAGCTATGGAGGAACCAAGAAACTCAAGTCAGATGACTTGACTGTTTACAGCAAACATTTGGCTTCCCCTGCTTGGATTGTACACCTGAAAAATCTGAGAGGCAGGTAGATAATCAAACATGATCTTCCACAAGTTGTTGGCACCAGCAAAACTGGCACAAATGCATTCATCTAAAAACTCACATAAATTGTGTTTCTGAATTCATCCAAAGGATCTTGGACAAAGTTATGTAAGACCATTTTGTAGTAATAAAATTCAACCCTATTAACAAACTTAAAAAAAGAGAGAGAGAGAGAGAACAATGTAATTAAGTTTGTCTTTCATGGCTGTAATTAATAGAATAAATCTACTGGGATAAGTCAAACTATTCTCTCAAATTACAGTTTTATTTTACAAATAATAAATTTAAAAAACCTCCTCAAATCTTCTGTCAGAAGATCAAAACTCCGAAGTCTATGAGAAATGACAGGTATTTTAAGACTAAAGTTTGATTAGAAATGTGATAAGAAAAAGGTGGTTTCTGAAGAACAATGGGGGGAATTTGAAAGCACTCCCTCAATTCCCGAAATAGAAATGCAAATCTGAAACTGTCTCTGAATGATTTAAAGAAGTTGAACAAACTTGAAGTGATCATATTTCAGATCAGGTAATTCTGAGGTGAAATAAAGGATGAAAATCATATATGAAAGAGGAAAAGGTCAGAGAAGGGAACAAGAGTAGGGAAATAAAAGGCAAAAGAAATGACAGTGAGAAGGAGGTTTAACAAATACCATCTTGACCTTGCATGTGACTTAGATATTCCCTCTTGACCTGTGCGCAAGGATAGGGACGAGGAACTGATCTAGGAGGCAAATATCTCCTTTCTGTTTGTCTATACCATCCAATGGATTGATTCTCCAATGCTTCATTCAGTTTTCCTCTGCCTTCTAGTTTTTATTTTCCAGTGACGCTTATTGGCTATATGACTTTTCTCTTTCTTGAGTGTTCCATGTAGAAGATATGGCTTAGACTGCCAGAGCTGGATCATAAGAGTAAAATTCCATACTTCTGTGATAGTCTACATTTTTAAGTAAACCATGAGGTTTTTTCAGTTTCATAGTTCAAATCAAATGACACCATTATATGAGAGAAACTTTATGGAGAAACTATTGAACTTTAAGCCCAGATGTCCTCAGCTTCATTAAACTGGGGTCTCCGACATACAACCCCTAAAAGCCTCCCTCACTAAAATACCTTCTGGATTCTGACCACAGCAGGGACAGACAGGGTACTCATCCTGCACTTTAGAGAAGGCTAGAATAAATGGGGTCTGCTGGATCCTGGAGAGCCCTGCGTGTCCGTCTCACTTGTCACCCTTTCTGGCACTATACTTGCCGTGTCTTCTTGTCCACCCTTCGTTTCTGATGAGAACTTCACCTCTCCTTGATAAAGCTGACATATTGTGGGGAAGGTCCGTGGCTTGCAGAACTCTGAGTCTCAGCATATCTCTTGTCTCTTAGTCTTTCTTCTGGAGGAATGCATAAGACACTATTCTCTGATATACTCTTGACGTCTTGTAAAAAGTGAACACTCTATCCAAAGCCCCATTTTTGCCTGCTGCTTGAAACTGAGAGTCATGAAGCGGAGGAATTCCAGCTCAATGACTTTCCACCTTGATTTCATTAAAAAACACTGAGAGAGCGTATAAAGTCATGTAGATATTTCAGTCCCCACACTAGGCAGCTTAATCTGAGTAACTTGGGTCTCATTAGTTTCTAAAGCTCTTCAGATGGTCCTACTGTAGTGCTGTTGCTGAGAATGATTTATAAGCTGCTGAAGGAAATGGCGACTCACTCCAGTATTCGTGCCTGGAAAATCCCATGGATGGAGGAGCCTGGTAGGCTACAGTCCATGGGGTCGCAAAGAGTTGGACACGACTGAGTGACTTCTTCTCATCTAACAAAATTAGATTCCTTTAGGTATCACCGTATTAAGACCGACTTCACCAGTTACACCATTTCTGTAGAAATTTAGATTCGAACATCCAGGGACTCTGTAATTAGGCAAGTTCATTCAACCCTTGCTTCCCCATTCAAGCCTTCCCTGCAGCTGTGTCATAGTGGAAGCCAAGTCGAGACAGGCATGATGCAAGGACAGCAAGTAAGAAGGGGAAATGAATGTGTGTGTGTTTGTGTTGTGTTTTCTTGACAGTTTCTGGAAGGAAATGCATATTGAGAAAGGAAGTGTGTTGTACTACATTTGCAGATTTAAGTGTATTTGTTTGTTGAATGCAAAATAGGGCAACTAGCACTCCTAGAGATGGGTTTTCCTCATGTTGCCAAAAGTATACAACCATGATGGAAGGTACAAAGTTTCTGCCTTCAGATCAGACAACTCTCCTTTTGATTTCCTCTCCATGCTGACTTACCTTGCCCCTGATTTCTGCATTAGAAGTTCTCATGAGGTGAAATTTTAGAATACTCTGGAAATGGATGCCTTCACAAAGTAAGTAAAATGGTGGGGAATCTTCATATCATTCAACTGGGAAAAAAAAAAAAACAAGGAAAATATTCAAATGCAGTTCAGTTTCCAAAAAATAAGAGTTCCAGTGTCATCATTAGCTCAGTAGAGACATTTGACTTACTCTGTTCATTTCCGTTCAGTCGCTCATTTGTGTCCGACTCTTTGCGACCCCATGAACTGCAGCATGCTGGGCCTCCCTTGTCCATCATCAACTCCCGGAGTTTACCCAAACCCATGTCCATTGAGTTGGTGATGCCATCCAACCATCTCATCCTCTGTCATCCCCTTCTACCACCTTCAATTTTTCCCAGCAACAGGGTCTTTTCAAATGAGTCAGCTCTTCGCATCAGGTGGCCAAAGTATTGGAGTTTCAGCTCCAACATCAGTCCTTCCAATGAACACCCAGGACTCATCTCCTTTAGGATGGACTAGTTGGATCTCCTTGTAGTCCAAGGGACTCTCAAGAGTCTTCTCCAACACCACAGTTCAAAAGCATCAATTCTTCGGTGCTCAGCTTTCTCTTTAGTCCAACTCTCACATCCATACATGACCATTGGAAAAACCATAGCCTTGACTAGATGGACCTTTGTTGACAGAGTAATATCTCTGCTTTTTACTATGCTATCTAGGTTGGTCATAACTTTCCTTCCAAGGAGTAAGCGTCTTTTAATTTCATGGCTGCAGTCACCATCTGCAGTGATTTTGGACCCCCCAAAATAAAGTCAGCCACTGTTTCCCCATCTATTTCCCATGAAGTGATGGGACCAGATGCCATGATCATAGTTTTCTGAATGTTGAGCTTTAAGCCAACGTTTTCACTCTCCTCTTTCACTTTCATCAAGAGGCTCTTTAGTTCCTCTTCACTTTCTGCCATAAAGGTGCTGTCGTCTGCGTATGCGAGGTTATTGATATTTCTCCTGGCAATCTTGATTACAGCGTGTGCTTTGTCCACTTACTCTGTACAACTTATTAAATACAACCCCCAAATCCAAGAACTGATGGAAAATGGCTCCAATAATTTTAGTCAAGAAGTTATTCCAAATGGTATTCTTTATTGTCTTCTGGAACAACAAAAAAAGTAGATATGAAACATTACAACCTGAGTTGTAATGGTGCTGGCAAATGGTTGGTGTTTTATATTGAGGGGTATAAATTTGAGAAAGTTAAGTATACCATTGAGTTTCCTTTTATTCAGTTTTAATGGAGTAGGACTTGGTAAAACAACATGTGATAGGTCTCTATAAATGAATTTTTCAGTGTAGAATGAAGTCACTTTTCCAGTGTGAAGTGAAATCTAGAAAACTACGTCCTTTTCAAAGAGTAAAACATCATGGTACCTAGACAGACAGCCTTCCACCCTAATCCTGGAAGGATTTCCCATCATTATAACACTTCACTTTTTACTTCCCTGCTAGCTCAGACAGTAAAGAATCTGCCTGCATTGCAGGAACCTGGATTGGGAAGATCCCCTGGAGAAGGGAATGGCAACCCATTCCAGTATTCTTGTCTGGGGAATTCCATGGACAGACCACAGGATCACAAAGAGTCAAACACGACTGAGCAACGAACACATTTTCATAACAACAACAGCTTTAGGATCTCCTCAGCAAGAAGTAGATCCTTATTCTATAAATGTTTGTAGAATTAATAAATTTGATAAGAGAATGAATAATGAACTGAAAAGGAATCATAAGGGCACTTTAACCCTGCAAGATTATCAATGTTAATCAAATGTCTTAAAGTAATTCCGACACTTCAGGAATGTCTTCTGAGGAAATAATCAGAAACACACGTTTATAACAGCATACTAATAATGTTAAAAAATTAGAATATTAGATGAAATATAAATGTCCAATAAATTAGAGGATTATGTAAGTATATGATCATGCTTCTGAAGGCTATTTTCATTATGAAAATCTTCATGGTTGACTAGGTAGAAAAAATAAAATGGAAATACACATTTTCAGATAATTGAATACAAGGATGTGTCTTTTCTCTCTATCTGTAAAAGACTGGAAAGAAATATATTAACATACCAGTAATAGATATTCTCTGAGTACTTGGAAAATGGAGATTATTATTATAGTCTATATTTTGCGTGTATTTTATGCTATTTTTTAAGTGGGGAAAAACTGGAGATGTTAATTTTGAAAAACAGTTTTATATCTTAAGATTGTAGAAGATAAAATGTAATACAAAGTGAAAGTGAAAATGTGAGTCGCTTAGTCATGTCTGACTCTTTGTGACCCCGTGGACTTTAGCTTACTAGGTTCCTCTTTCCATGGAATTCTCCAGGCAAGAATAATGGAGCAGGTTGCCAGTTACAAAGTGGCCTATTGATAAAGTTCAATCTAAATCTTCATGGTGTGGGGACATAGATGGCATTAAGGCACCTTCAGGGAGAATGTTGCACAGAGAGCTTGCTATCTTGTTGGAACAGTACAAAACTGTATTTAATGTGTATTAAACTCTAAGACCTGATTGAAGTGCTGAGGAGGCACAAAGGAGAGTAACGACATGGGCTACTCTAGACAGAATGGCTTCAAGGACATGCAGGGAGAAAAAGGTGCCGGTTGTCCATGGAGAGGACAGAATGGTTCAGGCAAGCAGTAGAGGTAGAAATGAGCATTGGGTGTTCAGGGGAAAAGGAAGAGGCAACCTGAATGAAGTGGAGGTGGCTTGGCCAGGAATAATGGAAATCAAACATACTCGATTTGGGGCTGTCAGATTTTGAGCAAGGTTATGAACTGACCAGAGAACTAATAGGGCCACATGCATTGGATATAGGAATGAAATAAGGAAAGCAACTAAGTCACTGCAGTTACTTAATGCACTATTCTTCATTAATTAAGGGTTGGGGAAATAAATGATAAAAATGGGATCTACTCAATTGAAGATACAGAAATTATAAATAGCACCCTCAAATGGACTATTTGATGATTAACATTGCCACATCAGGGGCAAACACAACCTTCTAGGTAAGAAGTGGGCGATAGAAAGGGAAAGAATGTGCCTTTCAAGGTGTGAGTCAGAGGCAAAGAAGTAAACGAGGGCATAAATGAGCAAGGCAAGCACAGGCAGAAGTTTGGTCTTGGCAAGAAGCACAGAAATTCAAAATAGCAGAGAGACTCAATCTATTCATCTGGGTGCTTACCGGGAACAATAGGGCTGCTTTAAATATGGACACTGTCTATGGCCAAATGCAACAGCCCTGCGTTGTGTTGCCATCTGCTGTGAAGCCAAGGCCCTGAAGGTTTCACCTACAGAGAAATATTTGACATCAGATGTTTGGGGAATTTTTCTCAAAAAAAAAAGAATAAATTATAAAATCTCAAGAGTTCCAAAGAATGGATAGTGACAAGTAAACAAGGCAAGATTTAAAAAAAAAAAACATAAAAACTTTAAGAGTTACAGGGATAAGTTATTGCAATTATTGAGAAAGGAGAGGGCATATTTGTCACGGCCTGAGTGAACTGAATGGAAATATGATTTACTTGATTCATGGTGTCCCAGAGAAAACAGGACTTCTTAATAACATGCATAATTTTTGTGGAAAATGCAGTAAACTCAGTATGTTGAGTTGGGAGAGAAGTGATGTCACAGGGATCAGGCACCTGGCTCCTTTGTGACTGTTCATCACACTCTTCCACCAGATATTTCCAGGGGTCTAGGGAAATTGTAGTCTGGATCAATGTTGCCATCTGCCCAGGCTTAGTTTTGGCAAGCTGTCAACTTGTTGCCTCAGGTCATACATTGATTACTAGATTAAAGGATTAAAATGTGAATGTAGATATTCTGATCCAACTACCAGCACCACCAGGTAAAGAAAACTGGCCTCCAATGTTCAATTATGTTGTTGTCTGTTATGGACATTTATCTATAGGGTTCTTGTGTCACATGTAGTAAGCATTTCTAAAGACTCTGATGAGGTCAAGTACTGTGAAGAGATCTGCATTTATAAAGAAAAAAAAAATCTACTGAGTGTGTGTGTATGTTTAAATTCTACTGGGACCGAGTGAGACACAGTTACTAAAGTCTAGAAATATGGTTTTGGAAGAGAAATAACAAAACATTGAGTAAAAAATACACAAATTACACAATAAAAGTTCATTAAATTTAACCATCAAAATTAAGTGGAAAGATAAAGTACCCTACTTTGCAAAGGAAAATAAGAGGAAAACATAGGAATTATGTAGAGAACTATTTTATTTCTCTTGGTTTTCTTAGACAATGGTGCATAATTTTTGGATGTCCCAATAAAGCATGTGAGTCTGTTGTGATCACTAATCATAGTAATTGTTGAGGATAATGATGGTCGTTGATATCAGGATGGACCTATGTGATATCTTTAAAGATAGGAGTGTCCCAAAGAAATACCGTTACTGAACTCCTGAGAATAACTCCTGAGAATAATGCGTGTGTGGGTTAACTACAAGTTTATTACCAGATATATTTTTAGGGAGAACATTCCTACTAATAGTTAGCACTCACTCAAACTGATCAGAAGAACATCAATAGAGAATTGTAACACCTCTGCAAAATGATGCATTGATAGACTTTGAACATACGTGACGTTATTAGCTAAGACAGATGTTGCCTGGAGTGACAGGAACTAATCACAGTCCTTGTAGAAATGGAAGGAGCTTTAGAAGGAAATCTTTGCCAATCCCTTCGTTGTACAAATGAGGAGCTAAGCCTAGACAGGTTGTCACTTGCCCAAGGTTATATCATTAACTGCTGTGGTAGTTGAGTCCAGACTGGAACCCAGGTCTCCAGAGAAAAGGTATCAGAAATCTGGATTGACTTTGGTCCGCCTTCCTGAGAGCTCCCTGCCTCTATTCTACCCACCAAGCCAGGATTGTATCGGCTCTTACCACAGAAATAACAGAACCAAGAGGCTGTGGATGGGAGGTAAACAGATGTGAGAGAATAACAGTTAGAGTGCCTGAAGGGTAGCATGTATCCATAAGTTATTTTCTGCCAAATTTAACAGTTTAAAATTAAAGACTGAGGGGTGTATTTATGGCGTATGTGGTTTATAGCAAAACTACAAGTTATTCAGGATATGAAGGTGACGACTAAATGCTCTTTATCATCACCAACATTACCATTATCACATCATCGCCATTTGCTGAGCCCTGATAATGTGCATGACACTGCATTAGACACTGTATACATATTATATCTTTGGCTTTTAAAAACATAATACTATGTTAATTTATATGCCCTGAAAGCTGGTCTAAAAAAGGTGAATAAGGCTGCTTATAGTATGTGGAATTACTAAGTTATGGAGCTGTATTCTGATCACTGATTTACATGAACCTACAGTGATTCTCTCCACTGTCAAATTAAAAATATTAACAGATGGCATAATTTGCCATTCTAGCTTTCACACTTTCAGGTAAATATTTTAATATTAGGCAGCATTCTGGGACACCTCTCATCGTTTCTGCCCCCTCTTGCAGTACTTCACTTGACATGTGTAGCTCGTGTTAGAAAAATGCAAAGTGGCCACAGTGATAGAGGAGCACCGGAAGGCAATCACAGGTGAAGTGGTCAGAGGAGGGTGGTCCCAGGATGGAGTATGGGCTTGGTTGGCTCTAGCTGCTCTGCCTGGCTCTAGGCCTAGACAGTTCATAAATAAATGCATGGTTGTTTATTTTTAGAAGGTAGGTTTTCTGCATTTTTAGAAAAAAATTTTCAAAAATTATAAACACTGCTGCTAAAATGGTTTGCTTATAAAGAGTTATCAAGGCATTATAGATGCTTTATAAATGCTGTATTCCTAAGTGGTAGCAATTTCAGCTATACATTTTCAAGTATTTTAAAGAACTGATGGCAATTTGTGGGTGTGATGCTGGTGACAGGTTTGGTGTTCATTGTCTCCTGGTAGAGGAAGCTGGAAGACCTTGTCAGAATTTCAGGCCTGGGCTCTGCTTTGGACTCTTGGCCCTTGATGAACTCTCCTCCTAAGGAATGTGGATTTCCTCAGTCATGGTCTGACTCCTTTGAGATTACCATTTTGCAGTCAAGAGGTGTTTGTCCAATGGCTGCCATGTGCCATGATACAGAGGTTGATAAAAAAGATGTGGCCTATAATTGCAATTATCAGTCTAATGGAAGGGGCAAACATTGAACAAATAAACACAGGAATAAACACATAATTGTAGACTGTACTAAGTATTATAAAGGAAACATCAATATTGGGGAATGGAAAGGAAACCCCTGGAGGCAAAGTTACAGGTGAGTTGAGTAGAAGAGAAGTGTCCCTTGGCTGGCCCCCTGCTGGGTCACTCCTGTTAAAGAGCCTGTCCTCCTGGGAAGGAGGGTGGTGGAAATGCATATACCCTACAGACAGAAATTAAGCTAAAATAAAAGTGAGGTTGATTCAACCTTAATGAAAGAATATGACTTGGCAAACAGACAATTACAAACACTGTACATATTGGCTGGCTATATGAAACAGTAAAAACAGAAGGAATTAAAGCTAGTATGAGAAGAGAGCAAAAAGAAATGCCAAGGTGTTGGCTGCTAATGATGTAGAAAAGCTGCTTTATCAAGGTATATTATAATAGGAAATCTAGTGATCTGACTTTCATTAATAAAGAAATTCAATTACATCACAATTTCAGAAGACAGTTTTTAAAAGAAAGGGCTGAAGAAGGCATTGCTATTTGTCTAATTCATGCTTTTTCCAAACTATATGCCTGTTCCTTAAACTGATAGCAGAATGTCTTCCTGATTTTTTGGTATCTGAGAAAAGGTGAATGTTGGTGGGTGAAATCAAACTCTCTCATTGAAGCAAAGCTTTAGGCAGCTGCTGTATTCCAACAGAACACTCATTTAACTTATTATTCTTGAGGCACAGGCCTGACAGTATTATTTCAACTAGTGATCTTAGGGGAAAACGGAGGGTGGATTTAAATTAGAAGGATGAGATCACCCCCTTAGCATTATTTGGATCTCTTTAGAGTTCCTCTTATATAGCAGTCACTTGTTGATTTTCTGTCTTTACACACTAGAAAGCATCTTCTATGGGTCAGCACTGCCAAATGTTATTTTCTAAAGTTAAGAGAGCTACACTTAAAATGGAGGCAGGGACTCTGGACCACAAACTTCCTTCCGGTAGCCCATTCATTCAGTCATTTATTTATTCAAACATATTACATGTATTCAATCAACATTTATTAAATACTTCATATATTTAGGTACTTTTGTTGTGTTAGGAATTAAAAACAGGATTGAAACCCAGTATACGTGCATGCATGTTAGCTTTTAAGAACTTCAAAGAGCAGAGAGGCAGACTACCAAGTAAGTTGAAACATTTTAATCCTGTAAGAGAAATACTGTACCTGACAGAGAAGGAGTACTTTATTCAAGACTACTGTAACACAGGAGAGCGATTGAATTCTACTCAGATAGAATAGACGGAAGAGCTTTCAAGCACTGGGGTCAGCCAGTAAAAAATACAGGACAATATTAAAGAGGAAGTGAAAGCTGGTCAATGAAATTGGGCCTTCTGTGTTTGCTAATTGGTGCTTATCTTCAGAAAGTTGGGCTGCTATCTTCACATGGACCCTGGAAAATAAAGGTGCTATCTTTCTTGATGATTACTTTTCAAAGAGATGTCTCCTAGGTCCTTGAGAAGGACCTTCCTGGTTTGTAAAACTGGCAAGAGGCTGGGAGAATGCTTACATCTCAAAGAGACAAAGACAGCATTTACCGTTGTTCTCTAAAGTAAATTCTCTAAGAAAAGGGATGTCTGGGGCCTTTGGGCAGGAAGAAATCTGACTCAAGTTTAGTTAAGCAGAGGCAACATTAAGGGTGTCTGGTCAATTCAGTGTGATGAATGAACTGATGGAGTTTATCTCAAGGAAAACATAGGAAGATAAGTGTTAAATTGCATTGGAGAGATAAATTAAGGTGACCCATGGGGCCTTTAAAAGTTAAAGTGACAAGATAGTGTGCTCAAAAGAAAACTGGACTCTAAATTATTTGGGATTTTAACCTTGGCTGCTGCTTGTTATACCCATGTGATATTCGACAAGTCAAGCCTGTTTGACCTACTATTTTTATCTTTAATGGGGAAATGACTAGATACGCCTGATTCATAGTGTTGTAGTGAATATCAAATACAGTAAAGATTTACCTAGAACCCTATTAAATAGCACAGCAGCAAATAAATGCAATGTAAAATTGTTAGAAATTATTGACTAAGCCCTTGAAAACCTGGAAATAAAAAGTCGAAGAATTACTTCCTAAAGACTCTAAACCCAATCGTTTAATGAATATATTCTTTTCAGTTTTCAAATAACTGGTAATTCTCTTTCTGTATAATCCATTCTGTTCTCCCTCCCCCACCCCCCACAATCCTATTTGAAAATATATCACTTTATTTTATTAAGCCATGATAATCTACAGTCTGAAATCTTTAGAAGAAAGCACAAAACACAAAACTACAGACTATATTTCAGATCTTTTCATCAAACATAGCCAGGTGGGGCTTGTTATAGCAAAAAAAAAAAAAAAAATTGTGTTACAAAATCCACTAATAATCAACAGGTCAGAGAGAAAAAAAACACTATTTTCAGAAGAATCAGGAAATTTTATAGTTTATAGCAAATTTTTATTTTAAGTCTATAGAAAGTAATGTAAAAATAGTTATCATTTATATTAAAGGCTATTTACTGAAGTCAATAGACATTATACTTAACCTTGAAACTGTACTGGCATTCCCATTAAATTGTAAACAAGACCAGAAGGCACTGACATTACTATTAGCATTGTTCTGGGAGCCGGAATCAATCAGTTGCAACCATCAGCAACTATAGAATTACTGTCAAAAAAAAAAAAAAAAAAAGAAACACAATCATAGCATTCTCAGAAAAAAATAAGTATTAATCAAGAGATTCTACTAAAAATAAATTAGAAATACTGTTTTTAAAACAAAATTGTTACAAGTAAATATACAAAACAATAGAGTTTGATATAGTAGCCAAAATAGTTGCAAAAGTAATTTTAAAATATTGCATTTCCAATAACCTAACACTTGAATTATAAAACACACAGAAGGCGTTTGCGAACACTATTACAAACAATAATGAAGGTGGAATTAAATGGCTAAACAAAGAGACATGCATAGTATGTTCTCAAATGGGAAACTGAATATTATGAAAGTAGATACATTAATCATTTTCATATTAATATATGATTCTAAATGGAATAATGGTAGGAATATTAAACTTCATGAAGTAGTTAAAAAGTGATAAAGCAGTAAAAAAGTAAAGTTATAAAAGTAATCTGTTATTAAAATTAAAACCATACATAATTGAATGAAGAAATTTAAAAGATTACTGTCCTCCTCCACACATTCTCCCAAAGTTTCCAAACAAACAGAATAGCTAGAGGATCTGCCTCTTTAAATATTACAGTGAGTTATAAATAGGCAATACTTAACATGTTCCAATGAACACCCAGGACTGATCTCCTTTAGGATGGACTGGTTGGATCTCCTTGCAGTCCAAGGGACTCTCAAGAATCTTCTCCAACACCGCAGTTCAAAAGCATCAATTCTTCAGCTCTCAGCTTTCTTCACAGTCCAACTCTCACATCCATACATGACCACTGGGAAAACCATCGCCTTGAGTAGACAGATCTTTGTTGACAAAGTAATGTCTCTGCTTTTGAATATGCTATCTAGGTTGGTCATAACTTTCCTTCCAAGGAGTAAGTGTCTTTTAATTTCATGGCTGCAATCACCATCTGCAGTGATTTTGGAGCCCCCCCTAAAATAAAGTCCAGTGGTATTTGCAGTGTCCCTCCTTCCTCACAACACAACTGAAGAAGTGAGCCTAAATAAGTGACCACCTTCTCCCTCTGTGTCAGGGCGGAAATTAGACACTGAAGAGACTTGCAAAAAGAGGAAGCCAAAATAAAGAAGGGGGAACTGCTATGGAAGTGACAGGTGCAACAGATTAAAACCCTGTAGTTAACATTGACTAAGCATTGGAGGGGGCCAATAGACCTTGAGAATAAGTACAAGCTGGAACAAGGAACTATCTGAAACTGAATTGACCCCACACTGCCCACAACAGCTCCAGAGAAATTCCTAGATATAGTTTTACTATCAATTAAAAAAAAATTAAGTTCTTTATTACTCCTTTAATTTTCATTTTTATAACCTACTATTACCTTGCAAAAAAACAAACCATTATTAAAGCAAATTTCATATGTATGTACTTTACAACTTTTGTGATTGATTTTGTTTTGTATTTTCAATAATTTTTTTTGAGAGTCTAACCTCTACTCTAGATTTTTAATCTTTGCTTTTTGGTATTTGTTATCAGTTTTGTACCTTTAAGAATCTAATCTTCAGTATCCATTTTCACTTAAGGGTGTGATTACTGGCTTGATTGCTCGCTCCCCTTTTGACTCTCCGTTTTCTCCCCCAGGTCACCTCTATCTCCTTCCTCCCCCTTCTCTTCTCTACTTAACTCTGTGAATCTCTCTGGGTGTTCCAGACTGTGAAGAGTACTTAGGGAATTGATTGCTGGCTAGATTGCTCTCTCCCCTTACGACTTCCCCTCTTCTCCTCCTGGTATCTTCTATATCTCCCTCCTCCCTCTCCTCTTCTCTATGTAACTCTATGAACCTCTCTGGGTGTCCCTCAGTATGGAGAATTGTTTCACCATTAACAATTCTAAAACCTAGATGTTTTATCATCTGTGCTGTAAGGATATAAAAGTCTTGAGACTACTGTAAGAATAAGACTGAAACCCAGAGGCAGGAGGCTTAACTCCAAAATTTGAGAACATCAGAGAACTCCTGATTCCAGGGGATGTTAATAGATAAGAGCTCATCCAAAAGCCTCCATACCTACAACAAAACCAAGTTTCACCCAAGAGCCAACAAGGTCCAAAGCAAGATATACCAAGCTCATTCTCCAGCACAGCAGGAAAACAGCCCTGAGCATTAAAAGACTGGCTTCTGAAAGCCCTGCCAAGCCCAAAACACCCCAAAACTCACTACTGGACACTTCATTGCACTCCAGAGAGAAGAGATCCAGCTCCACCCACCAGTCACAGACATAAGCTTCTGTAACCAGGAGACCTTGACAAGCCACTAGTCCAACCCCACCCACAGGGAGCAGATTCCACAATAAAGAGGAACTGTGAACTTCCAGCCTACAGAAAGGGCACCCCAAACACATCAGTCTAAACAAAGTGAAAAGGCAGATAAATATTCATCAGTTAAAGGACAGGATAAATGCCCACCAAACCAAAAAAAAAAAAAAAAAAGAGGAAATAGGGAGTCTACCTGAAAAGTAACTGGGAATAATGATAGTAAAGATGATCCCAAATCTTGAAAATAAAATGGAGTTACAAATAAATACACTGGAGACGAGGATTTAGAAGTTGCAAGAAATATTTGACAAGGACCTAGAAGAAATAAAGGAGTCAATCAATAATGAATAATGCAATCAGTTCAGTTCAGTTGCTCAGGGTGTCCTACTCTTTGTGACCCCATGACTGCAGCATGCCAAGCCTCCCTGTCCATCACCAACTCCCGAGTTTACTCAAACTCATCTCTATTGAGTCGGTGATGCCATCCAACCATCTCAGCCTCTGTCGTCCACTTCTTCCACCGTCAGTCTTTCCCAGTATCAGAGTCTCTTCCAGTGAATCAGTTCTTAGCATCATGTGGCCAAAGTATTGGAGTTTCTGCTTCAGCATCTGTCTTTCCAATGAATATTCAGGACTGATGTCCTTTAGGATGGACTGGTTGGGTCTCCCTGCAGTCCAAGGGCCTCTTGAGAGTCTTCTACAACACTGCAGTTAAAGAGCATCAATTCTTCACTGCTCAGTTTTCTTTAAGTTCAATTCTCACATCCATACATGACTACTGGAAAAACCATAGCTTTGACTAGAGGGACCTTTGTTGGCAAAATAATGTCTTGGTCACAGTTTTTCTTCCAAGGAGAAAGTGTCTTTTAATTTCATGGCTGCAGTCACCATCTGCAGTGTTTGGAGCCCCCCAAAATAAAGTCTGTCACTGTTTCCATTGCTTCCCCATCTATTTGCCATGAAGTGATGGGACCAGATGCCAAGATCTTAGTTTTCTGAATGTTGAGTTTTAAGCCAACTTTTTCACTCTCCTCTTTCACTTTCATCAAGAGGCTCTTTAGTTCTTCATTTTCTGCCATAAGGGTGGTGTCATCTGCATATACGAGGTTATTGATATTTCTCCCGGAAATCTTGATTCCAGCTTGTGCTTCATCCAGCCCAGCATTTCTCATGATGTACTTTGTATATAAGTTAAATAAGCAGGGTGACAATATACAACCTTGACGTACTCCTTTTCCTATTTGGAATCAGTCTATTGTTCCAAGTCCAGTTCTAACTGTTGCTTTTTGACCTGTATACAGGTTTCTCAAGCGGCAGGTCAGGTAGTCTGGTATTCCCATCTCTTGAAGAATTTTCCAGTTTCTTGTGATCCACACAGTCAAGGATTTGGTGTATTCAATAAAGCAGAAGTAGATGTTTTTCTGGAACTCTCTTGCTTTTTCAGTGATCCAACGGATGTTGGCAATTTGATCTTTGGTTCCTCTGCCTTCTCTACATCCAGCTTGTACATTTGGAAGATCATGGTTCCTGTACTGTTGAAGCCTGGCTTGGAGAATTTTGAGCATTACTTTACTAGTGTGTGAGATGAGTACAATTGTGCAGTAGTTTGAGCATTCTTTGGCATTGCCTTTCTTTGGGATTGAAATGAAAACTGACCTTTTCCAGTCCTGTGACCAATGCTGAGTATTCCAAATTTGCTGGCATATTGAATGCGTAAGATTCACTGCATCATCTTTCAGGATTTGAAATAGCTCAACTGGAATTCTATCACCTCCACTAGCTTTGTTCATAGTGGTGGTTCCTAAGGCCCACTTGACTTTGCATTGCAGGATGTCTGGCTGTACGTGAATGATCACACCATCATGATTATCTGGTTTATGAAGATTTTTTTGTATAGTTCTGTGTATTCTTGCCACCTCTTCTTAGTATCTTCTGCCCTTAGGTCCATACTATTTCTGTGCTTTATTGTGCCCATCTTTGCATGTAATTTTCTCTTGGTATCTCTAATTTTCTTGAAGAGATATCTAGTCTTTCCCATTCTGTTGTTTTCCTCTATTTCTGTGCATTCATCACTGAGGAAGGCTTTCTTAGCTCTCCTTGCTCTTCTTTGGAACTCTGCATTCAGATGGGTATATCTTTTCTTTTCTCATTTGCCTTTTGCTTCTCTTCTTTTCTCAGCTATTTGTAAGACCTCCTCAGACAACCATTTTGCCTTTTTGCTTTTCTTTTTCTTGGGGATTGTCTTCATCCCTGCCTCCTGTACAAGGTTCATGACATTGTATATATTCATTTCATAGTTCTTCAGGTACTCTGTCTATCACCTCTAATCCCTTGAATCAATCTATTTCTCACTTTCACTGTATAATCATAAGGGATTTGATTTAGGTCATACCTGAATGGTCTAGTGGTTTTCCCTACTTTCTTCAATTTAAGTCTGAATTTGGCAATAAGGAGTTCATGATCTGAGCCACAGTCAGCTCCCAGTCTTGTTTTTGCTGACTGTATGGAGCTTCTCCATCTTTGGCTGCAAAGAATATAATCAATCTGACTTCAGTATTGACCATCTGGTGATGTCCATTGTAGAGTCTTCTCGTGTTGTTGGAAGAGGGTGTTTGCTATGACCAGTGCGTTCTCTTGGCAAAACTCTACTAGCCTTTGCTCTGCTTCATTCTGTACTCCAAGGCCAAATTTGCCTATTACTCCAGGTATTTCTTGACTTCCTACTTTTTCATTCCAGTCCCTTGTAATGAAAAAGACATCTTTTTTGGGGTGTTAATTCTGGAAGGTCTTGTACATCTTCATAGAACCATTCAGCTTTAGCTTCTTTAGCATTACTGGTTGGGACATAGACTTGGACATAAATATACTGTGATATTGAATGCTTTGCCTTGGAAATTAACAGAGTTCATCTGTTGTTTTTGAGATTGCATCCAAGTACTGCATTTCAGACTCTTCTGTTGACTATGATGGCTACTCAATTTCTTCTAAGGGATTTTTGCCCACAGTAGTAGACATAATGGTCATCTGAGTTAAATTCACCCATTCCAGTCCATTTTAGTTTGATGATTTTTAAATTTGTCGATATTCACTCTTGCCATCTCCTGTTTGACCACTTCCAATTTGCCCTGATTCATGGACCTAGCATTCTAGGTTCCTATGCAATAGTGCTCTTCACAGCATTCGACTTTACTTCCATCACCAGTCACATCCACAACCGGGTGGTGTTATTGCTTTGCTCCATCTCTTCATTCACTGATCTCCAGTAGCATATTGGGCACCTGCCCACCTGGGAAGTTCATCTTTTTGCCTTTTCATACTGTTCATGGGGTTCTAAAAGCAAGAATACAGAAATGGTTTGCCATTCCCTTTTCTGGCGAATCATGTTTTGTCAGATCTCTCCACCATGACCCATCTGTCTTGGATAACTGTACACTACTTGGCTTATAGTTTCTTTGAGTTAGACAAGGCTGTAGTCCACGTGATCAGATTGGTTAGTTTTATGTGATTGTCATTTTCAGTCTGTCTACCTTGTGATAGAGAAGGATAAGAGGCTTATGGTAACTTCCTGATGGGAGAGACTTACTGAGGGGGAAACTGGGTCTTGTTCTGATAGGCGGGACCATACTCAGTATATCTTTAATCTAATTTTCTGTTGATTGGTTGGGTTGTGTTCCCTCCCTGTTATTTACCTGGGGCCAAACTATGGTGGAGGTAATGAAGATAATGGTGACCTCCTTCCAAAGGTCCTATGCACGCACAGCTACACTCAGTGTTCCCAACCCTGTAGCAGGCCAGCTCCAACCCATGTCTCTGCCGGAGACTCATGGACTGGCAAGCCTGGGTCAGTCTCTTGTGGGGTCACTTCTCCTTTCTCCTTGTTCCTGGTACACATAAGTTTCTGTTTGTGCCTTCCAAGAGTCTGTTTCCCCAGTCCTGTGTAAGTTCTGGTGACTCTATGGTGTGGTTAATGGTGACCTCCTCCAAGAGGGCTTATGCCATACCCAGGTCTGTTGCCCCCAGAGCCCCTGCCCCTGTGGCAGTCCACTGCTGACTTATACCTCCATAAGAGACACTCAAACACATTTCTGTCCCAGTGTCTGTGGGGCCTCTGGGTCCTGATGTGCACAAGGTTTATTTGAGCCCTCTGAGCATCTCTGGTGAGTATGGAGTTGGATTCTAAATGAAATTTTGCCCCTCTAACCATCTTGTTGGGGCTTCTCTGTCCTTACATGTGGGGTATCTCCTCATAGCTTCTCCAGCGCCATGCAGCTGCTGCTCCAGCACCACACAGGTGCTACGCCAGTGCTGCACAGCCAAATAATGCAATAAATGAGATCTAAAGCACTCTGGAGGGAAACAACAGTAGAATAACTGAGGCAGAAGATAGAACAAGTGAGGTAGAATATAGAAATGTGGAAATGAAGCAGAGAAGAGAAAAGAATGAAAAGAAATCAGGACAACCTCAGAGACCTCTGGGAAAATGTTGAACGCCCCAATATTCAAATCATAGGAGTCCCAGAAGAAGAAGACAGAAAGGGCATGAGAAAATATGTGAGGAGATAATAGTTGAAAATTTCCCTAAAATGGGGAGGGAAATAGCCACTCAAGTCCAAGAAACCCAGATAGTCCCAAACAGGATACCCAAGGCAAAACACACATATTAATCAAACTAATGATGGTCAAACACAAAGAGCAAATATTAAAAACAGCAAGGGAAAAGCAACAAATAACACACAAGGGGATCCCCATAAGGATAACAGCTGATCTTTCAATAGAAACTCTTCAGATCAGAAGGGAATGGCAAAACATTCTCAAAGTGATGAAAGAGAAAAAACCTACAAACCAGATTACTATACCCAGCAAGGATATCATTCAAATATGAAGGAGAAATCAAAAGCATTACAGACAAGGAACAGCTCAGAGTATTCTGCCCCACCAAACCAGCTCTTAAATGAATGCAAAGCACCTCAATACATAAGACAAATGCTAACGAGTATGAAAGGGGAAATTAACAGTAATCCAGTAAGAGTGGCTGGAGAAGGCAATGGCAACCCACTTCAGTACTCTTGCCTGGAAAATCCCATGGATGGAGGAGCCTGGTAGGCTGCAGTCCATGGGGTCCGAAGAGTCAGACACGACTGAGCGACTTTACTTTCACTTTTCACTTTCATGTATTGGAGAAGGAAATGGCAACCCACTCCAGTGTTTTTGCCTGGAGAATCCCAGGGATGGTGGAGCCTGATGGGCTGCTGTCTCTGGGGTCGCACAGAGGTGGACATGACTGAAGCAATGTAGTAGCAGCAGTAAGAGTGGGAAATTTTAATACCCCTCTCACACCTATGAAGAGATCAACCAAACAAAATTAGCAAGGAAACACAAACTTTAAGTGATACAATGGACTAGTTAAACCTATTTGATACCTATTTGATAGGATATTTCACCCCAAAACAATAAATTTAACCTTTTTCTCAAGTGCAGATGGAACATTGTCCAGGATAGAACACATCCTGGGCCATAAAGCTAGCCTTGGTAAATTAAAAAAAAAAATTAAATTATTTCAAGCATCTTTTCTGATCACAATGCAGTAAGATTAGATGTCTATTCCAAGAAAAAAATCTATTAAAAATACAAATATATGGAAGGTAGCTTCTGAAAAACAAATCATGAAAGGAAAAAAAAGGAAATAAAAATATGCATGAAAACAAATGAAAATGAAAACATGACAACCCAAAACCTATGGGGTTCAGTAAAAGCAGTGCTAAGGGGAAGGTTTATAGCAATACAAGTTTACCTCAAGAAACAAGAGAAAAATCAAGTAAATAACCTAACTTTAGACCTAAAGCAACTAGAAAAAGAAGAAATGAAGAAACCCAGGGTTAGTAGAAGGAAAGAAATCATAAAAATTAGGGCAGAAATAAATGAAAAAAAAGGAGACTATAGCAAAAAGCAACAAAACTAAAAGCTGGTTCCTTGAGAAGGTAAATAAAATAGACAAACCAGTAACCAGACTCATCAAGAAAAAAAGGGAGAACCAAATCAACAAAATTAGAAATGAAAATGGAGAAATCACAACAGAAAACACAGAAATACAGAGGATCATAAGAGACTACTATCATCAACTATATGGCAATAAAATGGACAACTTGGAAGAAATAGATGAATTCTTAGAAAAGTATAATCTTCCAAAACTGGACCAGGAAGAAATAGAAAATCTTAACAGACTCATCACAAGCACAGAAATAAAAACTTAATAAAAAATCTTCCAACAAACAGAAGCTTGGGACCAGACGGCTTCACAGGTGAATTCTACCAAAAATTTAGAGAAGAGCTAAAATACCTATCCTACTCAAATTCTTCCAGAAAATTGCAGAGGAAGTTAAACTGCCAATCTCATTCTATGAGGCCACTATCACCCTAATACCAAAACCAGACAAAGATGCCACAAAAGAAGTGAACTACAGGCTAGTATCATTGATGAACATAGATGCAAAAATCTTCAATTAAATTCTAGCAAACAGAATCCAACAAGATATTAAAAAGAGCATACATCATGACCAAGTGGGCTTTATTCCAGGGATACAAGGATTCTTCAGTATTTGCAAATCATCAATGTGATACAAATTGAAAGATAAAAACCATGTGATTATCTCAATAGATGCACAGAAATCCTTTGACAAAATTCAACATCCATTTATGATAAAAACTCTCCAGAATGCAGGCATAGAAGGAACATACCTCAGCATAATAAAACCCATGTATGATAAACCCACAGCAAACATTATCCTCAGTGGTGAAAAATTGAAAGCATTTCCCCTGAAGTCAGGAACAAGACAAGGGTGCCCACTCTCACCGCTATTATTCAACATAGTTTTGGAAGTTTTAGCCACAGCAATCAGACAAGAAAAGGAAATAAAAGGAATCCAGATTGAAAATGAAGAAGTAAAACTCTCACTATTTGCAGATGACATGATCCTCTACATAGAAAACTCTAAAGACACCACCAGAAAATTAATAATCAATGAATATAGTAAATTTGCAGGATATAAAGTTAACATGCAGAAATCCCTTGCATTCCTATACACATACAATGAGAAAACAGAAAGAGAAATTAAGGAAACAATCCCATTCACCATTGTGATGAAAAGAGGAAATTACTTAGAAGTAAATCTACCTATAGAAACAAAAGACCTATATACAGAAAACTATAAAAACACTGATGAAAGAATTCAAAGATGAGACAAATAGATGGAAAATATACCATGTTCATGGGTTGGAAAAATCAATATGGTGAAAATGAGTATACTACCCACAGCAATCTATACATTCAATGCAACCCCTATCAAGCTACCAATGGTATTTTTCACAAAAGTAGAACAAATAATTTCACAATTTGTATGGAAATACAAAAATCCTTGAATATCCAAAACAATCTTGAGAAAGAAGAATGGAACTGGAGGAATCCATCTGCCTGACTTCAGACTATACTACAAACCTACTGTCATCAAGACAGTATGGCACTGGCACAAAGACAGAAATATAGATCAGTGGAGCAAAATAGAAAGCCCAGAGATAAATCCATGTACCTATGGACACCTTATCTTTGACAAAGGCAAGAATATACAATGGAGAAAAGACAATCTCTTCAACAAGTGGTGCTGGAAAATTGGTCAGCCACCTGTAAAAGAATGAAACTAGAACACTTTCCAACACCATACACAAAAATAAACTCAGAAAGGATTAAAGATCTAGATATAAGACAGGAAACTACAAAACTCCCATAGGAAAACATAGGCAAAACATTCTCTGACATAAATCACAGCAAGATCCTCTGTGACCCACCTCCCAGAGTAATGGAAAGAAAAGCAAAAATAAACAAATGGGACCTAATTAAACTTAAAATCTTGTGCAAAATGAAGGAAAATATAAGCAAAGTGAAAAGACAGCATTTAGAATGGGAGAAAATAATAGCAAATGAAGCAACTGACAAAGAATTAACCTCAAAAATATACAGGCAGCTCATGTGGCTCAATACCAGAAAAATAAATAACCCAATCAAAAAATGGGCCAAAGAACTAAACAGACATTTCTCCAAAGAAGACATACAGATGGCTAACAGGCACATGAAAAGATGCTCACCATCACTCATTATCAAGAAATGCAAATAAAAACCCCAATGAGATACCATCTCACACCAGTCAGAATGGCTGCTACCCAAAAGTCTATAAACAATAAATCCTGGAGAGGGTGTGGAGAAAAGGGAACCCCCTTACACTGTTGGTGGGAATGCAAACTAGTACAGCCACTGTGGAGAAAGTGTGGACATTCCTTAAAAAACTGGAAATAGAACCGCCATATGACCCAGCAATCCCACCGCTGGACATACACACTGAGGAAACCAGAATTGAAAGGGACATGTGTACCCCAGTGTTCTTCACAGCACTGTTTACAATAGCCAGGACATAGAGGCAACCTAGATGTCCATAGGCAGATGAGTGGATAAAAAACTGTGGTACATATACACAATGGAATATTACTCAGCTATTAAAAAGAACACATTTGAATCAATTCTAATGAGGTCGATGAACTTGGAGCCTATTAAACAGAGTGAAGTCAGTCAGAAAGAGAAACACCAATACAGTATATTAATGCATATATGGAATTTAGAAAGATGGTAATGATGACCCTATATGTGAGACAGCAAAAGAGACACAGATGTAAATAACAGACTTTTGGACTCTGTTTGAGAAGGTGAGAGTGGTATAATTTGAGAGAATAGCATTGAAAGATGTTGTTATCATTTGTGAAATAGATGCTCAGTTCAAGTTTGATGCATGAAATAGGGTGCTGAAAGCCGGTGCACTAGGACAGCCCAGACGGATGGGATGGGGAGGGAGGTGGGAGGGGGATTCAGGATAGGGAACACATGTATACCCGTGGCTGATTCATGTTAATGTATGGCAAAACCACCACAATATTGTAAAGTAATTAGCCTCCAATTAAATAAATTAATTTAAAAAATCAATAAATAAAATTTGAGTTTCAAAACATCAGAAAAAAATAATAAACAAGGGGATATTCAAAATCCACATAGTAAATATAGCATTATCATCCTTAATATGTAAAGGCATATGTTCTTAAAGTCAGTTAGAAAATTATGACAGCAGTAGAAATTAAAGAACATAGAGTATAAACATAGTAGCTATCTATAAATACAAACATGTAGAAGCATATTAGTAGTTTATAAGGAAAATAAAAGTAATATATACTACTCTTTTCGTCTCCCATGAAGTAACAGTTAGTAGCATTATATTTAGTGTGTTTAAGGCTATTTATAGTAGAAAGAGTTTTTCTTATGCAATACCAGCTGGGGCATAAAAACATTTCTGTAAGTTGGAAAATTATATTAGGAGACTGAAATAACTCTAGGACCAGAAATTCTATGTATAGGAATTTTTCAAAATACGTGGATTTTTCTCAGGTATAGTCTAAATATCCACAAATTTGAGAAAGACTTTATAAATTGTTAAGCTATATAATGGAATGTTATAAAAAGTGTTCAAGCCATGGTTTTAGGAAGTATTTAATGAACAGAGAAATATTTGTAACAGAGATTAAGAGATAAAAGTTAGTATGCAACTCCATATTCTATGTAATGAAAAAATATAATATCTTGTAACAAATGTATATGTCTAAGGAAAGACATGCCTGGAATCTACCAGAGTATTAATCATGATTATCACTGACCTAGAGCCAGACATCCTGGAATATGAAGTCAAGTGGGCCTTAGGAAGCATCACTATGAACAAAGCTAGTCGAGGTGATGGAATTCCAGTTGAGCTATTTCAAATTCTGAAAGATGATGCCATGAAAGTGCTGCACTCAATATGCCGGCAAATTTGGAAAACTCAGCAGTGGCCACAGCACTGGAAAAGGTCAGTTTTCATTCCAATCCCAAAGAAAGGCAATGCCAAAGAATGCTCAAACTACCACACAATTGAACTCATCTCACATGCTAGTAAGGTAATGCTCAAAATTCTCCAAACCAGGCTTAAGCAATACGTGACCGTGAACTTCCAGATGTTCAAGCTGGTCTTAGAAAAGGCAGAGGAACCAGAGATCAAATTGCCAACATCCTCTGGATCATGGAAAAAGCAAGAGAGTTCCAGAAAAACATCTATTTCTACTTTATTGACTATGCCAAAGCCTTTGACTGTGTGGATCCCAATAAACTGTGGGAAATTCTGAAAGAGATGGGAATACCAGACCACCTGACCTGCCTCTTGAGAAATCTGTATGCAGGTCAGGAAGCAACAGTTAGAACTGGACATGGAACAACAGACTGGTTCCAAATAGGAAAAGGAGTACGTTAAGGTTGTATATTGTCACCCTGCTTATTTAACTTCTATGCAGAGTACATCATGAGAAACGCTGGACTGGAAGAAGCACAAGCTGGAATCAAGATTGCTGGAAGAAATATCAATAACCTCAGATATGCAGATGACACCACCCTTATGGCAGAAAGTGAAGAGGAACTAAAAAGCCTCTTGTGCAAGTGGAGAGTGAAAAAGTTGGCTTAAAGCTCAACATTCAGAAAATGAAGATTGTGGCATCCGGTCCCATCACTTCATGGGAAATAGATGGGGAAACAGTGGAAACAGTGTCAGACTTTATTTTTCTGGGCTCCAAAATCACTGCAGATGGTAACTGCAGCCATGAAATTAAAAGACACTTACTCCTTGGAAGGAAAGTTATGACCAACCTAGATAGCATATTCAAAAGCAGAGACATTACTTTGCCAACAAAGGTCCGTCTAGTCAAGGCTATGGTTTTTCCTGTGGTCATGTATGGATGTGAGAGTTGGACTGTGAAGAAGGCTGAGTGCCGAATAAATGATGTTTTTAAACTGTGGTGTTGGAGAAGACTCTTGAGAGTCCCTTGGACTGCAAGGAGATCCAACCAGTCCATTCTGAAGGAGATCAGCCCTGTGATTTCTTTGGAAGGAATGATGCTAAAGCTGAAACTCCAGTACTTTGGCCACCTCATGCGAAGAGTTGACTCATTGTAAAAGACTCTGATGCTGGGAGGGATTGGGGGCAGGAGGAGAAGGGGACGACAGAGGATGAGGTGGCTGGATGCCATCACTGACTTGATGGACGTGAGTCTGAGTGAATTCCGGGAGTTGGTGATGGACAGGGAGGCCTGGTGTGCTGTGATTCATGGGGTCACAGAGTCAGACACAACTGAGCGACTGAACTGAACTGAAATGATGGGTAAACTTATTCTTTATACTCTGTAGAATATTCTAATTTTCAAAAATTACCGTTAATTCTTTAATCAGAAAAACCATTAGTAAAGCATGAATGATTTAAGGCCTGCTTAGGGGCTGTTTGCAAAATGTTTGCTATCACATTAATACAACAATAATCACAAACAACTGCAAAACATTGAGCATATATTACATAGATTTTATGGATTATTTCTCTAAACCCATACTTAACCCTAACGCTTCCCAGGTGGCACTCACATTAAAGAACCTGCCTGCCAATATAGGAAACACAAGAGATACTGGTTTGATCCCTGGATTGTGAAGATCCCCTGGAGGAGGGCATGGCAACCCACTCCAGTATTCTTGCCTGGAGAATCCCATGGACAGAGGAGCCTGGTGTGCTACAGTCCATAGGGTCACAAAGAGTCAAACATGACTGAAGCAACTTAGCACTCACGCACAACCTTAACCCTAATATTAACCATGTCACTTCATAAGTAATAACACCAACTGTATAGTTTAATGTTTTAAAACAATTTTTTCTCATAGTCTGAGAGACTGTGTAGAATTATGTTAGTATAATCTTAATATTTTGGACAGTAGCAAAAGAGGTAATTTAGGTGGCTCAGAGGTGAAAGCATCTGCCTGCAATGTGGGAGATCTGAGTTCGATCCCTGGGTGGGGAAGATCCCCTGGAGAAGGAAATGACAACCCACTCCAGTATTCTTGCCTGGAGAATCCCATGGATGGAGGAGCCTTCTGGGCTACAGTCCGTGGGGTCGCAAAGAGTCGGACACGACTGAGCGACTTCATTCACTTAAATTTATATTAGACACTGCAAAACAAAAATGTGTACATCATACCAGATACCCATTTTTTTCATTTATTCATATTATTTAATAAAAATGTGTTGAACATTATGTAGAAGTTGCCATATATTCTAAAAAATTTGACAATCCAGGAGTCAAAAATTAGAATTTTAAGAAAGTAAGCAGGATGATAGGTTTTCTTTGACAAGCTGAGTTCTGAACTCCAGAGTTTTATTTACTGAGAAAAGGAATATTTGTTTATTCCCTCTAATCTTCTCAGTGCACCTCCCTATTCCATTTATTTTTGTACATTTATCTTCCCTCATCTTTGTATTTAGTGCTTATCCTTGTCATATACTTCTGTTTTTAATCAACTTCATGATTCATAACAGCATCCTCTAGCCTGTTCTAAACATAGTGGCCACTTATTAAATAAATGAAATTAATTCCATGTTTCACTCTTGCAATTCCTGCTGAACTGGCATGTGTTCAACTTTAGATTATTTTGCTCTATTCATAGATAACGCCCTTACAGGCACTGTCTATTCAATACTCTGCATGTCTAAGATTCAGTGACTTTTTCTAAATATCTAACGATGAAATTAAACTATTGAATATTTAATAATGTTTAAATATTAATGTTCTTAGAGGGCAGGAATATATAAAAATGGGATTCATATTTTATTCCTTTAGATAATGGTAGTGAAACAACAATCATTGCATCTCTTGAGCATATAGATGGATAGTTTGCTATCAAAGGTGAAACCAAGTGGGTGTTCATCAAATAAGAGTAGCTGGAGGCCTGTGTTGTTGGCTGTGAGATGTCAATAGTTCTTGTATATTAGTGTTTGATTTCAAGATTTTCTAAATTAAACTTATCTTGATTCATTAATACTGAATATAGTAATTAAACAGTCATAGCAAAAGGTAAAAATAAAAAATTGTCTTTTTTACATACAAAAAGTTGTGGATTTTTTAAGATCTTAGTGAGGTGTATGCAGTTAAATATATAGACTAATAAAAGGAAGAGATATAATGTTTTACTTAATTGTGTTTAAAATAAATACATATTATTGGTGGGAAGAGATCTTGCCTGCAGTGTTAAAATATCAAGAAGATAGGATGAGCAGTAACTATGGTTTGAGCACTCATGTGTAAATCAACTGTCTTTAAATTGGGATGAGTGCACTGTTAATTCATGGACAGTCCATTGAAGAGTTGAGAAGAAAGTATTAGCAATGACATTTATATTTTTTCCTGAAGATGAAATAAAAATTGTCTTGATGTTTAAACTATGAATAGGTACTAGAGTCTTCACTTGGTCATTATGTCATATTTCCTATTTCTTTGAAGAATCCGTAAGGTATTTGGGGGAAGAGTGTAGTTTGCACAAAACCAAGTGGATGTTTGATTCAGCATTTTGTAAGGCTGTATAGTTTACATGTGTCTCATTAATTTATTATATGGATTATATTATGTAGTTTTTACTACATTAAACTTGTGAAAATTAATACTTGGCTCAAAATGAACCCTGCAGAATAATCCTGGGTTGAGGATAATAATATTTTTTCTTCTTTTTTAAATATTAATATTTTTAAGCAGAAGTAAGCAAGCAAGCCTCCTTTCCACCCCCTAAAAATGTTAGAGCTGAAATTTCTGCTACTAGTATGTGTGGTTTTTTGGCCAGTAACATTGCAAAGTAAGATCAATGAAGATCTAATCAGATCTGATTTTAAAAGTTAGCTTAATTCCTTGAAATTACTAAGAAAGCTATTTGAAATATAAATTTATATACCTTATTTTTTAGCAATAATCTTCATCTTAAGCGTATTTGTGCCTTAAATTATTAGCTTGTAATAGTAGTACACACATGAATCCATTTTTAAAGAAATGGAATGCATATGTAGATTTTGATTCTGTGTGACCATTTTATTTTTATATTTTAAATTAATTAGTTGTTAATTATATGAATTATTCATTACGTGAATAGTTGTTCAAGTAAGTTTGTAGTCTACTATTACAGATAGTCAATTTGGCATTATCCTGGACAAATTGTACTAAGGCCTATTTAGGCAAAATAGTAGGTACTAATGGCAAGTGAATACTTATTAATATACATACCCCAAAGTAAATCTAAGCATCAGATAAGAGACAGGGAATGTCCGACAATGATCCTGAATTATTGACTAATAGCACTCCAGGATTGACTTTTCCTCACTCCTGAAATGTTTTCATAATAACACTGAAGTCAATTTGGAAAGCTTAGCCTACTATATCCAAATTCTAGGGAAAAATTCCCAGGGACAGTTCCAATTAAAACCTGACATCTAAATCTGATACCCTATTTCTAAATGTTAGTTTTTACTGCTGAAATGGCTAACCATAGGTAATGATCAGAAGTATATGTATGGACTATTCTTCTAAGAGTGGACTGATAACAACTCCATCCCTTTAGTCTTGACCAGTGTTAACTGGATACTACAGAGCATTTGAGAGTGGTCGCTCTCAGTGACTATGTTCCAGGCTTTATTTTAGGTCATGTATGCACGCTAAGTTGCTTTAGTCGTGTCCGACTCTTTGTGACCTTATGGACTGTAGTCCACTAGGCTCCTCTGTCCATGGGATTCTCCAGGCAAGAATACTGGGGTGGGTTTCCATTTCCTCCTCCAGGGGATCTTCTTGACTTGGGGATGGAACTCATGTCTCTTATGTCTCCCTGCACTGTCAGGCAGGTTCTTTACTACCAGCACCAACTGGGAAGCCCCCTTATTTTAGTTCAGGGTTGAGCAAAAGAGATGCATTTGCTCTGTCCCACAGGTTGCATTCTCAGAATACCAGTATTTCACCTAGCAAGGAGATGTAGGACCTCTGCGACTGTGAAAAGATTGTTTTATCCTAAAAAGTGTAGCAAAGGTAGTATCTGAGCTATCTCTCTGGAAACTATACCATACCACAGTAATGATGAAACCCTAGGCTTAATGATTGCTGACAAAGTGATTTGGAGTTTCAGAGAGAGATCCTTGAAGGGAAATACTGAGTCTTGGTGGGAGAGCCTATTCTCCATAGGCAGGAGACTGCTGCTCTAGAAACTATATCACTTTATCATGTGATACCCTCTAGAACGTAACTTCCCAGGTGGTTTAGTGTAAAGAATCCACCTGCAAAGCAGGAGATGCAGATTTTATCCCTGGGGAAGATTCCCTGGAGGAGGAAATGGCAACTCACTCCAGTATTCTTGCCTAGCGAATCCCATGGACGGAGGAGCCAGGTGGGCTATAGTCCATGGGGTCACAAAGAATCACACACAATTTAGCAACTGAGCATGCACTCTATAGAATATTATAATATTCTGGAAATAAATTATGGTAATGTTGGAGGCCCAGAGAGAAAATAGAGCTAGCTAACTCAATCTTTGTTCCTCTTATACAAGATAGGAGACAGTTTTCAGACAAAACATGAGATCTATACCTGAGGCATGAGAAAAAATATTACCCATTCAGCAAGCTTCATACCAGACTCATATCTGAAAAATCATAACTAGATTCATACTTGAAAAGTAACTCAAGTTAATTTCATTGAATTTTGCCTTTAGGAACATATTATCCACATCTGAACAATTAATAGCTCGCTATATATGATTGAACTCCCATGGCAGGTGTGCATGTCTCACTGTAGATCAGAAAATATCCACCATAGCAAGTGTTATGGGAACAAGTCTTCTCTTTTTATCAATTTTCTGCCAAGATTCATTCAAACTAAGGGACATATTTTTAATTAGATTTATTTACAGTAAATTTCACACATTTGAAGTATATAATTTGATAAGCTTTGCTTTGTTTTCCCATCTATGAAAACATTACCACAATCATTACTCACACTGAGGTGAATGTACGAACTGAATGGAATCTTTTGGAGAAACACCTTTTAAAATGAGAATAAAATTGGACTAAATATATTTCTAAAATTAAAGAATATATTAAAATTAAATAATATTAATTTTATGGAAAGGTAGGAAAAATGAGCTACCCTGGTGGCTCAGATGGTAAAGCATCTACCTGCAATGCGGGAGACCCGGGTTCAATTCCTGGGTCAGGAAGATCCCCTGGAGAAGGAAATGACAACCCACTCCAGTACTCTTGCCTGGAAAATTCCATGGACTGAGGAGCCTGGTAGGCTACAGTCCATGGGGTTGCAAAGAGTCAGACACAACTAAGCCACTTCACAGGAAAAATGTACAAGGCAGTATCCAAACAGTGATAAAAAAGATTCTTACAGTCAAATAAATGAGGAAGTCACTCATTTGGGCCATGGAGGTAATTGGTGGGAGATTTTAATAAAAGTGATGAGGATGGAAATCATAGTACTGGTGATTTCATGAAAATAGGAAGCAAAGAAAGGGTGATCTTGACTATAGATTATCACTTTCAGAAGCATGGCTCCAAAAGTTCCAGGAACTGTGGTAGTGAGGAAAGGATATGGGATTCATGGAGTGTTGGGGGTTTGCTTACTCAGTATTTGTTTTTTAAGATTGTTGACAGTTGTTCACATCTGTAGATTTTTCAGAAAGTAAATAAGATGGTGAAGATTACATTTAAGTGGGGATAACTGAGAGTGTGAGGCGAATTAAGAAGAAAGGAGAATAAGGACCTAGTGTATATATAGCACGTGGAACTCTGCTCGATGTTACGTGGCAGCCTGGATAGGAGAGAAGTTTGGAGGAGGTTGGATACAAGTATATGTATGGTTGAGTCTCTTCACTGTTCACCTGAAACTATCCCAGGATTGTTTGTTAATTGGCTATACCCCAATGCAAATTGAAATTTTTTTTAAAAAATGAGAGAGAAGATGTGGAGAATAAGTGGAAGGATTATACTTCAGGTTAAAGACAGTTCTTCTACTAACAGAGGAAGAAAATAAGTAAATATTTATTTTGGCAATTTACCTTCAGTTTTTTTCTTCCATATCTCCTGTTCTTATTCCTCAGTCAATTGAGTAGATTTGTCTTTCTTTACCAAGAGGCTGTTTTTATTTCAGATGTCCCTATCTAAGAAATGGTACCCCCACTAATTTTGGACAAATATTTGGAAATTACCCTCGATCTGTGCCTTTCCCTTACCTCCTACGTGCAATGCATAAATACATCCTGTAATACCTTCAAAATAGGTCTTGAATTGAATTACTCCTTACTTTTCCAATTTAGGCCAACAGCATGTATCTTCTATGTTGTCGTTGTTGTTTAGTCGCTAAGGAATGTCCAACTCTGTGCGACACCGGGGACTGTAGCCCTCCAGGCTTCTCTGTCCCTGGGACTTTCTAGGCAAGACTACTGGAGTGGGTTGCTGTTTCCTCCTGCAGGAGATCTTCTCCACCCAGGGTTTGAACTCACATCTCCTGCATCAACAGGCAGGTTCTTTACCACCAAGCCACCAGAGAAGCCCCTCTCTGTCTTTTATACTCCTGCTTATTATGTTATATATACTTATTTTATACATAAGAAGTTCCTTAATGGTTAGAGTGACCATTGGCTTAGCTTCCTAACTTAAACAAAGCATTTTTGATGTTGATAAAAGGTGCTATTCATACTTCGTTGGTGCTCAGTCACTCAGTCATGTCTGACTCTTTGTGACCCTATGGACTGTAGCCTGCCAGGCTATTCAGTCCATGGGACTTTCCAGGCAAGAATACCAGAGCTGGTTGACATTTCCTCCTGCAGGGCACCTTCTTCACCTAGGGATTGAACTTGTGTCTTCTCCATTGGCAAGCAGATTCTTTAGCCCTGAGCCACCCAGGAAACCTATGCTTAGGTGAAGTATTAGACAAAAATTTGACTCCATTAAAGACACAAAATCACCTTACTAATGGTATGCTTACTAATGGATGCTTCAGTTCCCACTCTTGTCAGTAAACAGTTTATTCTTCCATGTGGCTGCCAGAATGAAGAGTTATCAGATTGTGTCATTTCTCCCCACTCCACCTGCCACCTCCCCCCACCCACCAAACACAAACTCATTCCCAGCTTCAAACTTCCTGGAGAGTTCCACTGAATGTAAAGCTAAAAGCAAACTCCAGCCAGTGGCCTAGAAGACCATCCATGAGTTGATTTTGTTCATCTTTCCTAACTCACCTCAGAGTGTATGTTCCTCCCTTTCTTCTTCTTCTTTTATTATCTCTCAGCCAAATGAGTCTCTTGTCTTTTCTGTGTACCGTGAACATACACAACTTTCTTGTCTGAGGGCTTTTATATTTTCTTTGCTTTTTGCCTAGCATATGCTTTTCCTGGCTGTCCCTATGGTCCTAGGAACCTATGGTTCTTCCTGATAAGCCTAAGTTCAAACGTCATTGCATCAGAATGCTCTTTCCTAACCACACAAGTAGCTTACTTTTCATCTTCCAAGCACTATAAATCTCATTGCTTGTTTATGTCCTTCATAGCACTTAATACAACCTGTAATTATTTCATTTATTTCTTTACTTTTTTGTAATTTGTGTTCTCTTCAGTTCGGTTCAGTCACTCAGTCATGTCCGACTCTTTGCGACCCCATGGACTGCAGCACCCCAGGCTTCCCTGTCCATCACCAACTCCTGGAGCTTACTCAAACTCATTTCCATTGAGTCAGTGTTGCCATCCAAACATCTCATCCTCTGTCATCCCCTTATCCTCCCACCTTCAGTCTTTCCCAGAATCTGGGTCTTTTCAAATGATTCAGTTCTTTGCATCAGGTGGCCAAAGTATTGGAGTTTCAGCTTCAGCATCAGTCCTTCAAATGAATATTCAGGACTGATTTCCTTTAGGATTGACTGATTGAATCTCCTTGCAGTCCAAGGGACTCTCAAAAGTCTTCTCCAACAGTACAGATGAAAAACATCAATTTTTCGGCACTCAGCATTCTTTATAGTCTAACTCTCACATCCATGCATGACCATTGGAAAAACCATAGTTTTGACTGGATGGACTTTGTTGGCAAAGTAATGTCTCTGCTTTTTAATACGCTGTCTAGATTGGTCATAGCTTTTCTTCCAAGGAGCAAGTGTCTTTTAATTTCGTGGCTGCGGTCACCATCTGCAGTGATTTTTCTTTTCTTTTTGCCTAGCACATGTTTTTGCTTGTGTTCTCTTATCAAAATATAGTTCATGAGGTCAAGGTCTCCATACAAGTATAGAATGGTGCACTCAATTTGAAAAGTTGTTTGGCACTTTCAATAGAGCTGAAAATAGGCCATATAATCTAATAATTCTACCCCTCTGTATCTATCCATCAGAAGTACACAAGTATTCACCCCAAAAATGTATTAGAATGTTTATAACAACATTATTTTTAATATCTCCAAACTAGAACCATACCAAATGTCTGCCTGTAGTATAATAGATAAACATACTATGGTATATGCAGTTAAAAAAAGACGATGACAAGGGAAAAAAGGAAAAGGGAAAAATTTTTTAAGCAAAATAACCTGTATTATTTGAAGTCAGGCAACTGGAATACTAAGGAGCCAGGCTTCCAGGTTACTGATGATATTTTTTCCTGATTAGGCTGCCAGATTACACAGGTATATAAAATTTTTGAAAATCGATCAAGATGTAAACTTATGTGCATTTTTTTGTTACATCATTTTATGTTTTCATAAAAAATTATTTTTAAAATGCATGGGGATGTGTCAGGATACAAGGATTGAGAATTCTTATAATAGCTGGTGCTTGTAAAGTGATACTAATTAGAAAGACTGCCAGGCAATGTAAGGTACCCTGCTCAAGTTGGAGACGTGGGCTTTGCTGTGGCCTGATGTGCACAGCTCTGTGATTGTCTCTGATCTGATTTTAGCAGCTTGGGTGTGAGAGTAGAGGAAGTATGTTGTTCCAGATCCAGGTTGGACCTTTTTTTCAGAGTGGGGCTGGCAGGAGGTTAAAGAGAAAGAAAGCTGATGTCAACAAGAGATGCATTCAAGTTGGTGTCTCTAGACTGGATAGGAAGGAATATGGAGTTTGTCCACTGATTGAGGAAAGGTAGGGAGACAAGCAACTAGAGGTCTATGGGCTTCAGTTATAGTTGTAGTAGGAAGAAACATGCGAGAACATGGAAGGCTAGGTATTAGAACAAATGAAAATTTACAGTTGAAAACTTCAGAGATGGAATAGTTCTCAGGTGTAGTTTTGGGCTTCTCTGGTAGCTTAGCTGGTAAAGAATATGCCTGCAATGCAGGAGACCCAGGTTTGATTCCTGGGTCAGGAAGTTTGCCTGAAGAAGGGATAGGCTACCCACCCCAGTATTCTTGGGCTTCCCTGGTGGCTCAGTCTGTAGAGAATCCGTCTGCAATGTGGGAGACCTGAGTTCGATCCCTGAGTTGGGAAGATCCCCTGGAAGAGGGCATGGCAACTCACTCCAGTATTCTTGCCTGGAGAATCCCCATGGACAGAGGAGCCTGGTAGGCTGCAGTACGTGGGGTCGCAAGGAATCAGACATGACTGAGTGACTAAGCACACATCACATGTGTAGTTTTGGGTTTGAGGGCCTGAGACGAGGTGAATGTAAAGTTCATCAGAGTCAAAAAACTCTAGAAACTTTGAAGCAAGCACTTGAACTAGTCACCTGCATGGGAGAGTTTTGACAAGAATTTGAGTGAAGGGGAAGGCCACAAGCATGGTGCTGAATCCATTGATAAATGTGGAAAAATGACCCAGAAGCTGGTGCATGATTCTGGATCACAGAGTTGAGTGGCATGATATCAAAGGAGGGAGGCTTTCTCCATGAGGGTGGAAGAGAAACAGTTCCGGTGTCAGGCTTTGGATGGGTTGGAGCTGGGGACTAGCAGAATGCTGACATCTTTTCTGATTCTTGAATTCCCTGACCCTGTGACCTTACTGTCGCCATTTCAAAGACCTAGGCTTAGGGCATAGGAGAAGGCAACGGCAACCCACTCCAGTACTCTTGCCTGGAAAATCCCTTGGGCGGAGGAACCTGGTGGGCTGCAGTCCATGGGGCTGCGAAGAGTCGGACAAGGCTGAGCGACTTCACTTTCACTTTTCACTTTCATGTATTGGAGAAGGAAATGGCAACCCACTCCAGTGTTCTTGCCTGGAGAATCCCAAGGACAGGGGAGCCTGATGGGCTGCCGTCTATGGGGTTGCACAGAGTCGGAACTGAGGGGGCAGTTTGATGAAGGGCTTTTTGTTTGTTTTTTGTCCTGGTTTTTTTTTTTTTTTGCTTTGCTTTGCTTTGTTTTGCTTACCTTGGAATGGGGATTTTTACAGTTTTAGGAGAAGATCAGTGATGTCTAAGTAGGACAGTAAAGCATGAAACTGTATGGAAACAAGAGTGAACAGAACACTCTGGGTTCTGATCAAGGGTGACCAGATGCTAAGTATGGTATTTTTCTGTATCTTAAAGTGCCATGTATCTCTGATGTTATTTCAGCATTTCTATAGGGCCAGGTTCCAGGTGAAAGTGTGGAAGTGACTCAGCTGTGTCAGACTCTTTGCAATCCCATGGACTGTAGCCCGCCAAGTTCCTTTGTCCATGAAATTCTCCAAGTAGGAATACTGGAATGGGTAGTCATTCCCTTCTCCAGGGGATCTTCCCAAGCCAGGAATTGAATCTGGGTCTCTTGCATTGCAGGCAGACTCTTTACCATCAGAACCACCAGGGTAGAGTCATATAATCCGTGATATAGGCAAATGGGCCATTCTTCAGTGTTCCAGCAGATTGGTAGGGAGAATTCAATACAATGCTCCTGGGAAATTCTAGACTAAGGTTAGAGAGGAAAGACAATTTAGTTCCTGGGACATATCCCTTCTTCGTAATTGTGTCAGTGTTTGGTAGATGGATAAACATGTACTCCTTCAGAAGAAGCCAGGGAACTAAGCTAGTTTTTAGAGTAATAATCTGTGGTATTGATTCCTGATTCCCTATTGAAATGGTAGCTGGTAACCATGGAAAATAGACTTCCCTAAGGCTGGAGCAAGATGTAAATAGGGAATCTTCCCTGGGGTGGACTGAAACAGTCTTTGAAAGAGCAACACACTGTTTCTGAGAACAGGATATGCAGTCAAAAAAGAGAGAAAGTAAATGAGGGGAAGCCAGTCTGGCTCAGTGGCAACAGTCTCTGGTTATCCCAAAGGGGTGGCTTGTTTGTTTCCAGGGCTGGTAGAATATGCCCTGGGAACACTCTGTGTTGCTGCCCATCAATGTCTTTAAAGGACTTGACTAGCTGCTGGGGAGTGCAAGGGTGTGATCTAGCTCCATGGGCACAATGATTGCCTTTCTGCAGTTTAAGAGTGCTCTGAACTGGGCCTTTGAGTTCCCGTTATGTCCTCAGAGTGGATGAAAGGGTTGAATTTCCTAAATAACCAGGGTCTATTAGCTTGCCATGCAGAGACCCACAACTGGCCAGATCTGATGCCCCATAGCAAAAGAACCACATGATTCTGGAACCACATGATTAAAATTATGAGGAGGAAAAAAAGAGTGAATTAAAGATTCAAAGAAATGATTTAAGTCTTAGAAAGAGAGAGAGCCAATAACCACATACTTGAGAGTAAAGGCTCTTGGGATGCTTATAAATGTTTATAAGGCTTGGGAGAAACCTCCAGAAAGTAAAAGATTTTAAAAAAGTGTGAGTGTGTGTGTGTGTGTGTGTGAACAAAATAACAGAAACACTAAAGAATGACTAACGCACTGAGAATATAAAGAAAATGGTAAGCAATTATCTTTTAAAAATTCACATGTTATTTTTTATAAGCAAAAAAGGAACACAGATTGTATTAGCTTGGGACTTTAATATCTTGCTATATCCAAATTGTAGAATAAAGGTAAGAGAAATTAGGTATTTGGTTCTTAAAAAGGCATAAGGGATAAGTGAAGGGATAAATGTCTAAATGAGAGAAAATTTTAGAGTCTTCATTTTCTTTTAAGAAAAGCTGTGCCCCAGAAGCCTGCTGAAATGACTTGCATAAGAAACAGATATATTCTAAAGACTCTAGTAAAATGTCTCCTCCCTTCAAGCTCTCTTTTAGGCCCTTAGCTATACTCTGTCTCATTTTCTGTTTTGTAGGACTGAAGTTAAATCAGTAAATAAAAACATAAGGCTGTTAAAGCACTTCATCAATTTGAAGTATTTAATGAGATGTTCCAGGGTGCTGTATCATGCTGTGGATGCTGGTTCAACTCCCACATTCAGTTTCTAAAGGCCTAATTTATATTATGGCAATAGTTTTAGTTTCAAGGTAGCTAAAATGACCTTTTCTAGCCCCAAGATAATTCTATGCCCCCAATTTTCCATTTGGTGTCTTGTAAGTTTTTAAAATAATTATTGTATTTGATCTATGGTATCCCAGAATATTTTATTTCTCCTGCCACAAATATTATATAATTGCTTCTTTATCTTTGCTGCTTTTTAAGATCTACATGGTGTCTATCTCTCTAATGGCTGAAAATTAAATATGGCATTGTGTTTTGTATGTGCAAGGAGTTCAACTATGATTAAGTGGCAAGCACTAGAAAGTGCTTCCTTAGAAAAACCAATAACAAGCATTATTTGGCTTTTCAGTGTGGAAAATGAATGTTGCATTTTATTCCTTTCCATCATCGCCCTTAGAATTGCGTCTTCTTGCAATAGCACCAAGACTAATGCAAGGTCATTTCTAAAGTGTTTGCTTTTCTTAGCTTTGTTCACCTTGCCTCTGAGAGAAGGAGGTTATATGTTTGAATTGTGACCCTAATGTCTCTTGTGTGTCCAGAAGCTCCCCTTTAATTACTCAGGTGGGCAGATAAAGATAGAATAAGTGCACAAAAGTTTATGATTTTCATAAATGCATCCATTGTGATGATTTTCATTATCCATACCATCTGAAGGCTGTGTGCTTTTTAAAGCTAGCATTTCCCAAGTCGGAAGCAAAATGAAACCATAGAAAAGTTGATTTCCAATAGAAACTGGTGAACTGCTTTCTCTATACCATTACTTTAAAGAGTTTATCTAATAATTATAGTTTTCAGTCTCCAGAATTTCCTTCTCTTGCGTTGATATGCTCTAGTATGTAGAGCATAGACTCAGAACTCATATTCTGCCAAGTTAGTAGGTTCTTTGAAAACAATATTTATTTGTAAACCCAGGGTCTAGTTAAGTTTTCATTTTAATTAACCTATTTTTGAAAATAAAATTCATCCCTTCATTTGCATTTTAATTGCGGGGGGTACAAAATGTCAAGTTTTAATTGGCTTAAGAGACCTATGTACAACAAAGCCTCATAGCAAATGTATCAGAGGGCTTTATAGGGGACCAGCTGGCCCTCTGTTAAGATTAGGGCTACCATAAATGGAAAAGGTTTAACTCTTTCAGATTCTCCAGTATCTCAAAATCAATACAGAAAAGCTTCATAGATGCCCTGATCTTACAAAAGAGTGTCACAGATGATTTCTCCAGAGGGTTCTAAATATGCTGCAGTTACTAGTTATTATTTCTGCATAGTTACAGTACCTGCCCATCCATAAGCAGCTAATGTTGATGGGATAAATCCAGTAGCATTTCTATAAATCTGGACTGAATAGTGGTTGAATGAAAAATTCCTAAAATCTCCTAAATCCTTATGATTCCAAGGAGTTTTAAATCTTCTTAAGTATTTGTTATGTAAACAATATTGTTAAGCCAGAAAATTTCTAAAAGTCTTTATGCTTCAGATGTAAATTCTCAACTCACTACCCCACCTAGTTCTCAGCTCTCTTTCTGTTTTCTCTTTTCATTCATTATTCTTAATAGCCAGTAGCTTTTGCAAAACGTACTGGAGTGAATCCATCTTTTTATTGGGCTCTGACAGATAGGGAGGCTTAAAAAATGCGAAGTCTTCACGATAAGACATCTGAGGAAAAAATATTGTAGATTTCCCTCTGAATGCCTTCTTCAGCATGAAGAGCTCAGAGTAAAGCATTTCAAGTACAGCTTGGGAGCATGTATATATTCAGCTGAAGACAGCTCCTCTCCCCTTTGCTCTGAGAGCATTTCACTGAAGGCTTCTTAAACTGGAAGCAAATATGACATTTTGACACAAATATAGTGTTTCAGCGTTTGACTCAGAATTTAGCTTGTACTCTGCCACCATTAAACATTTGAAGTATTTATGTGATGTCAAATTAAAAAAGACCATTTATTTTTAATGATCTTTAGAGATGTGGCCATTTATTTTTAATGCTCTACCTTATTTTGGAAGACTGGATTCAAGGAAGTGCTACTTTCCTTAATCGAATTCCTTTTCAACCTGTATCTCTTTTATGTCAGAAATATTCAGTGATTTCAAAAGAAACTTCTTAAGTCATAATGATATTCAGTGAAACAGGAAATAATGTTATAGTGTCAGATGAAAGGTTTTTCCCAAGCAAGAAATCTTTGCCTACCCTGTTCCCCCAACCACTTCAGCATTCCTAGATATTGGTCTTGATAGATCTTTAAATAAGCTTATAATTATTATTTGTCACCATGCTTCTTAATGTTAACTCTTATAAAAATTGTTTGGTTTGGGGACTATAATGAGAAATTTTTTGAAATAAAGATACTGGAATGATCCCTCAAAACCACTGAATAGCGTTTCTTACCAATAAGGTTAGGGATATCTCCTACTCCCCTAGAAACAGGTGCTGAGATGTCAGCCTATCAAAACATTAAGGAAAGAAAAATTATAAATTAAATATTTCTCTTTTGTTAACAGTTTAAACTTAACAAGACCACCAGGGGGAGCAAGTTACTGGTCAAAGGAGGTGAGGTACCGTTCCAGTCTTTTAGTAGAAAACCTAACTTGAGAGAGCAAAATTGCACCAGAATCAGTGAGAATAAAAGCACAACATGACTCAAAATTACAAAATCCTCGAACTCTCTAGAATAATATCTTATTAAAATCAACTTGTTTTACTTTAGTTTCTGAAACAAGAGGCTATGGCAATACTGTATGCATGCGTGTACTCAGTCGCTTCAGTCATGTCTCACTCCATTCTACCCTACGGACTGCAGCTTGTGAGGCTCCTCTGTCCATGGGGTTCTCCAGGCAAGAATACTAGAGTGGGTTGCCATGCCCTCCTCCAGGGGATCTTCCCAGCCCAGGGATCAAGCTTGCGTCTCCTGCTTTGCTAGGTGGACTCTTTACCCACTGAGCCACCTGGGAAGCCGCTGATATTGCATAGTTGTTTTTTTTTTTTCTTAGTAAATATTTTTCTAGGTATCCCAGCTTCTGCAACCCTAATGATCTATTTGCTAAGAAAACTTTGGAAAATACAAATGATTCTACCAATTTAATGGCACATCACATACCAGGCCCATATAACTATAAATACAAAAATAAATCTGGCAGTACAGAGAGTCTGCCTGCTTAAAAACAAGCAGTATAATTTACATAGAAAGAGACAAATCCTCAAAGATTTTACATTAAAATTAAGGGAAAACAACGTGTGTGTGTGTGTATAAAGTGACTTCTAAGCAATATGAGAGCCAGTAATCTTGATTCCTATGACTGGGATTTTTCAAGAAGTCCTTAATGGAACAAGAAAGATTATTCATCAAACATTTTTTAGCAGTTGTTTACAAATTTATAAGTCATGGTGAGTTTATAAATTTAACAGAAAGCATTTTGAGGGAAACAATTTGTATCAGTGTTATTATGAATATTTCATATTGGAATAGAGCAGAATAAAGCCTAGATTTTATTTAACATGAGCTATTTATTGACTCCATACTGAATATATAATATTAAATAAAACTTTTTGACCCCATTCTTTTGGATGTAAGGGAAAGAAAAACATAATTACTCCAATATATGATTATGTAGCATAAAAGTATTCTAAGAAAGCATTATATGCAACGGGAAAGTATACTAGGGATCCTAATTTTGGTTAAGTACTCAGGGAACTATTCTCAGAGGAATATATTGACATGGTAGACACTAAGAGTTATTAGAGTCATAAACAGGAAATAAGAATAATTTGGTTAGAGGAAACTGTACTTTCACATACTTGAGGAACTGAGAGGCACCAAATGAATCAGAGTTGAGAAATAAATGGATGCAGGTCAGTGGTGAAGATGGAAGAACTGTGGCATCAGATGAATCTGAAAAGACTTTCTAAATTGTGTTGAGGATTTTAGATATTGATCAGAATACAGTAGAGTCCGGAAGGATTTTGTAGTGAAGGGTGACATGGTCCAGGTGAGGACTGGGGAAAGTCACATTAGTATATGCATGGGAAAGAATTACTGTGACAATAATGTGGAAGCAGGGAAACCAGTTAGAAGTCCTTTGTGGTGATCCAGGTAAGAAATATGATAGATGGAATTGAGGTGGTGACAATGAAAATGAAGAGAAACACATATATACTTTTGGAAGTAGAATCCAGAAGATTTGATAGTGAACTGAGAACAGAGAATGATAAAGATGGAAAAGACTAGGCTAGGAAATATCCTTTAATAATGTGACAAAGACTGTGAAGAAAGTTTTGCAGAAAGAGATTAATAATTCATGTTTTAAAATATTTGAATATTCAAAAGTTTGAAATTCCTGTGAACCATCCAAATTATCTAAGATGCCAAATTACTCATATATTCCAGCGTCTCTCTCTATATATACATTAAATAAGCAACATGCTGCTGCTACTGCTACTGCTAAGTCACTTCAGTAGTGTCCGACTCTGTGCGACCCCATAGACGGCAGCCCACCAGGCTCCCCTGTCCCTGGGATTCTCCAGGCAAGAACACTGGAGTGGGTTGCCATTTCCTTCTCTAATACATGAAGGTGAAAAGTGAAAGTGAAGTAGCTCAGTCCTGTCCGACTTTGAGCAACCCATGGACTGCAGCCTACTGGGTTCCTCCGTCCACGGGATTTTCCAGGCAAGAGTACTGGAGTGGGGTGCCATCGCCTTCTCCAGAGAAACATGATTGGAATGCAAATATGAAAGTCATTGGCCATTGGATGGTAACAAAATTGAAGACATAAGAATTGACAAATAATATACAGATAAAGTGTAGAGTTAGAAGAAAAGTGTCAGTTATATAACAGTGAGAAACCTGAATAGTTGAATAGTCTGACTAACTGAGAAGCTTACCACAGAAGTTGAGGAGGTGTCATCAAGAAAAGGAGAAATCTAGATCTGTGCATATATGAAAGTCAGAGGAAAGGTTATTCAGGTGCTAAATTTTTGTCACATGTTTTGAAATACTTTGTTTCTAAGGAGATAACTACATTTAAGAGGTTACTGACAGTTATTGAATACCAGGACTATATTTAGAATTATTCTTTCAAATAAAGTTTATTGTTGATTGTATTCTCAGAGAAATAAGAAGTTTACTAGTCTGCTTTATCTTCTTTGTGACCCCATGGACTGTAGCCTGACAGGCTCCTCTGTCCATGGAATTCTCCAGACAAGAATACTGGAGTGGGTAGCCATTCCTTTCTCTGAGGGTCTTCCCTACCAGGGTTCGAACCTGGGTCTATGGCATTGCAGACAGATTCTTTACTCGCTGAGCCACCAGTGAAGCCCTCTTTATTGATGAATTGTGAACATGTGGACTGTAAAAGTATTTGAGGCAATATTCTTGTGCTACACATCATCTAGTTACTTAGAAAATAAGGTGAATTAAATACGTGTACCTATGTGCCCATGGGTTCCATACTCCCTTCAGAACTGAGTAGCTATAATGGCTTTCAGTTCTGTTCAGCTTTCCTTTGAATGGGAGCTGCCATTAGTTTCTTTTATCGTTATTGCTAGGTGATTCCTATTCTCACATGGCTGACATTTCTTCCTGTTGTCTAAACCATGTTTCTGTTCTCATTTTATTTGCAACTCTAGATATTAGCAGATTCTTGACTTCTGTTCATTTTGCTGTTACAGGTACACTTGAGTCTGGATAATTTCTCCAACTTTCCACAGGGCAGTTCTGCACAGTATCATGGCATTGTATTGGAAGACACTGAGTGACTTTCTTGTTACACACAAGAACGTTGTTTATGCAGTGGATGTCGCCCTGCCGAGGTGTGCCATACTCTTTCATATGAAGTTGGGATATGTGTCTATCCGTTTAACTCTTACACATATTTATCCTCTTTATTTAGCTATCTGAATCTCTTGCAGCTCAGGGTGTAAACATCTTACCCAAAGTTTTCTGTGTCTTTATTTTTTCCAATAGCTTAAGGAGGCCTGTTGTACCCCCTTGAGATACGAAGTCCATGAGAGAACTGTGCAGATAATTCGGTCACCACATATTTCTGAATAAACTCTATGATATAGTTAGTATACCACAAGACCAACAACCCAAAACATGATGTATTTACTGCTTGTGTCTGTAAAGCTTCATCATGGTGAACTGTGGCAGCAAGTAATAGCTTAAAAAAAAAGAAAAACAATACTAAAAAAAAACCTGGGAAACATCATTACTGATACAAGATTTCCTTCAACTCAATAGTGGGTATGTCCAATATCCTATCCAATCATTGAAATCCTTAAATCTGGAGTTTAATTTTGAGCTCATTTTAGTGTCAGTTGGACATATTAATTTGATTTGGTTTTTCATTTTGAAATATTATCTTTTGTTCTGATTATCTTATGGGCTATATATAGCTTTTAGCTATATATAAAAATTCTTGGTAGAAAAGTATTTACTTTTTAGATTGGAGAAATTTTCCTCTTACAGGTTATTATTTTCTTTTCTTTAAATGTAAAATTACTTCAGACGTCATCTCTGGTATCAGGCAAAACACTGTAGGGAAAAAAAAAAGTTGTGCCAGGCTTAACCACAAGACTTTCTAGATAGGAAGCTTTTTGTCCTGATAGACTGGGAATCTTAAAAATGAGTTCACAGCAAATGCAAAGCTTATAAAAAAATCTGTGTAACGTTGAATCTGATGTTAAGTTCTATGAAACCATTAGGATTTACCTATTTACTCTAACCTAGCATATTTAATGGAGAAGGCAATGGCAACCCACTCCAGTACTCTTGCCTAGAGAATCCCATGGACGCAGGAGCCTGGTGGGCTGCTGTCTATGGGGTCGCACAGTCGGACACGACTGAAGCGACTTAGCAGCAGCAGCAGCAGCAGCACATTTAAAGTTGCTTCTTTCACCTCGCTGTTCAGTCACTAAGTCTTGTCTGATTCTTTGTGACCCCATGGACTGCAGCATGCCATACTTCCCTCTCCTTTATCATCTCCTGGAGTTTGCTCAGTCTCATGTTCATTGCGTCAGTGATGCCATCCAGCTATCTCATCTTCTATCAGCCCCTTCTTCTCCTGCCCCCAATGTTTCCCAGCATCAGTGTCTCTTCCAATGAATTGGCTTTTCACATCAGGTTGGCCAAAGTATTGGAGCTTCAGCTTCAGCATCAGTCCTTCCAAAGAATATTCAGGGTTGATTTCCTTTAGGATTGACTGGTTTAATTTCCTTGCTGTCTAAGGGACTCTCAAGAGTCTTCTCCACCACCACAATTCAAAAGCGTTAATTCTTCAGCACTCAGGCTTCTTTATGGTCCAGCTCTCACATCTGTACATGACTACTGGAAAAACCACAGCTTTGGCTATATGGATGTTTGTCAGCAAAATGATTTTTAATATGCTGTCTAGCTTTGTTACAGCTTTTCTTCCAAGGAGCAACCATCTTTTAATTTTTTGGCTGCTGTCACCATCCACAGTGATTTTGTAGCCCAACAAAATAAAAATCTGTCACTGTTTCCACTTTTTCCCTATCTATTTGCCATGAAGTGATGGGACTGGTTGCCATGATTTTAGTTTTTTGAATGTTGAGTTTTAAACATCCATTTCTGTGATACAGCTAGATTATAATTAAACTTCCAGATGTACTTCCTTGTTTGTAAAACCTAGATTATTTGTGGTTTTAATGATATGGTGATCTTTTGTATCTTTAGTATCCAAAGTGTCTTCTTATTAGTGTATCTAAAAGGGGTTGATGGGGGAGACACCTGAATTAGGACCTGATTCACTAGCTTAATTACAAGAAAATTTTCTATGAATGTGTAAATGTCCAATTACTTTATGTTCCATAAGCAACTTTGTGTAATGATGATGCTTAAGAAAGAGGTCATTCCACTGGATATTGATACTAGTCAATATGATGAAGAAGACACATAAGATAATATGTTAATATTAGTGAAGGTTCTGCAGAGAAATAGAACTAATAGCATGTGTGAGCGTATGTGCAAGGTATGTGTATGTAGGAGAAAGAGAGAGAAATTTATTTCAAGAGAGAGAAAAAGAGAGAGATTTATTTTAAGGAATTATCTCTCATGATTGTGGATACCAGCAAGTCCAAAACATGCAGAGTAGATCAGCTGGCTAGAGAAGCAGGGAGGCGTTGCATAACAAGGCCAAAGGTAGTCTGCTGGCAGAGCTCTCTGTGGAGGGTGGTAAGTCATTTTCTCAAGTCCAACTGATTGCCTGAGTTACACTCACATAATAGAGGGAAATGCCTTACTCAAAGTTTACTGATTTAAGTGTTATTCCACCCCAGAAATACTTTTAACGGAATGTGTAGAGTGCTGTTTGACCACATATTTGGTACTGTAGCCTAATCAAATTGACATGTAAAATCAACCATCACAGATCATCTTCACCGTTTCTAAAATAGAAGGAAACACACATTTTGATTACATTAGTTATTCCATACTGCACTCTTTCTCCTATCATTGTCCTGTGGCCAGAAAATTCAGATACATTCTGCAAAAGATTTAGGAGTCCCGCTGAGAGAAACTTATGTATGTAACTATGTAGAAACTTCCTTGGTTTGGAATTAATGCAGCCAGCCGCTGAGTCAACCTCTGAAATTTTTTACTTTGGACATAAAAATTAATATCAGTCAAAAAGTTTTTTTTTTTTTTTCCTGTAGGCTAAGCTAGCTTTCCACTTGTGCTGTTACTGAAGTTACAAGCAAGAATCTGAAAAACAACACTGAGATGTGCTGTGAGAAATGCCTTGAGTTTAGATCCAATTTACTGATACCCTAAAACTAATCTGTTATACAGTACATTTTCAAAGACTGGGAGCCCTCTAGCCTGGTTATCATTGATATTGAAATAGAAAATAACTAAAGTAGACAAGCTCTGTTATGCATAAAGAGAAGAGAGAACTGAATAAGACAGTGCATTTTTTATATACATAAAAGCCTACAAAGTGTATTTTAATTCTTTTGTCACTAATTTATATAAGTCAGAGTTTTCAAGCTCTACTTATTTCTTAAATTTTTAAAGTTTTCTTTGTAAAAGTCAGTGTATGCATAATAAATATACAGAAAATTGGAAGCTAAACATTAATGTTTCACAGTTACTAACTTTCCCTATGATATTTTTATATTCATAATTTTTGTTGTGATATTAAAAAAGTTTCAGTAATATACAATTTCTAATTGCATATTACATGCTGCTTTAAAAATTTATAATCATGTAAGTACTTTATTATTCAATGTCTAGCACATGCTAAAGACACTTGCTAAAATATATGAATAAATTAATGAATATAGTTATTGTAAGACAATGTATGTTGAAATTCACCATAAAACTTATTTTTCAGTTTTGACTTATTTAATCAGGCAAATATTCCATAATTATGTAATTATTTGCTTCAGTTCAGTTCAGTCACTCAATCATGTCCTACTCTTTGCGACCCCATGAATCGCAGCACGCCAGGCCTCCCTGTCCATCACCAACTCCCGGAGTTCACACGAACTCACATCCATTGAGTCAGTGAAGCCATCCAGCCATCTCATCCTCTGTCGTCCCCTTCTCCTCCTGCCCCCAATCCCTCCCAGCATCAGAGTCTTTTCCAATGAGTCAACTCTTCGCATGAGGTGGCCAAAGTACTGGAGTTTCAGCTTTAGCATCATTCCTTCCAAAGAAATCCCAGGGCTGACCTCCTTCAGAATGGACTGGTTGGATCTCCTTGCAGTCCAAGGGACTCTCAAGAGTCTTCTCCAACACCACAGTTCAAAAGCATCAATTCTTCAGCGCTCAGCTTTCTTCACAGTCCAACTCTCACATCCATACGTGACCATAGGAAAAACCATAGCCTTGACTAGATGGACCTTTGTTGGCAAAGTAATGTCTCTGCTTTTGAATATGCTATCCAGGTTGGTCATAACTTTCCTTCCAAGGAGTAAGCGTCTTTTAATTTCATGGGTGCAGTCACCATCTGCAGTGATTTTGGAGCCCAGAAAAATAAAGTCTGACACTATTTCCACTGTTTCCCCATCTATTTGCCATGAAGTGATAGGACCGGATGCCATGATCTTTGTTTTCTGAATGTTGAGCTTTAAGCCAACTTTTTCACTCTCCTCTTTCACTTTCATCAAGAGTGAAAGTTCCTCTTCACTTTCTGCCATAAGGGTGGTATCATCTGCATATCTGAGGTTATTGATATTTCTCCTGGCAATCTTGATCCCAGCTTGTGCTTCTTGCAGCCCAGCGTTTCTCATGATGTACTCTGCATATAAGTTAAATAAGCAGGGTGACAATATACAGCCTTGACGTACTCCTTTATTAACCAACATTTAGGTTATTTTCAGTATTTTCTTTTATAAATAATAATATAATGAGCATTTTCAAATGTAAAGATTTTTCTGCTTTCAGTATAGTTTCTTCATATATTTGTCCAAATGATAATACAAGGTCAAACAATTTTGTTAAAAAACTTCAATTTACCTTTAGGTCATTAGAGAAATGATAGATTTGTTATAAAGTTTCAGGTTAAAGATATTTTATTGCATCAAATGAATAATGTTTAGCATGAGAAAAGATGTGCATGCAGGAATACAAAAAAACAGTGGAAGATTGAAATACATATTATATTCCTTTCTTTCTGATTTTACTCAGATACCTCTTATAGTCCCAGCAGTCCCTGTACCTAACTTCTGGGGTTTGGAACTCAAGCGAATAAAAACCACAGAATTTTATAAAATATTTCAAAATGAAATATTTAGCTTTTTATTTTATTTTATTTAAATATAAATTTAGTTTTAACTGTTACTTTGGATTACCCAAATCACAGCTTTTCCTCATAGAGAAACTTAATAGTTGGTAATATTGAAAATAAATGGGAGATGGACAATGGAGTATGGTAGGTATAAGTTGAATAAAATTGATTGGCTTGATATTAAAAGATATAATTTGTATTTACTCAACCAGAAATTCACAATAAAGATAACAGTGTTCTGGGCATCTATTATTATACTTTCTTTGTCTGTATTCACAACAGGATATTTTCCAGGGAGAGAGTAGATGCTAATACATCTAGTGATGCATCCTCCAGGCCACAGATAGATGTACATAATATTAGAAAAGTGCTGCCTTAGAAGTTCCTATTATATAACACATAGAAAATAGGAAAAGAGAAATAAATTTGTCCAACCACTAATAGTCTTGGAGAAACAATTTAAGGGCAAGCATTAAAAATAAGCTTGTCAAGAGAATGCAAATAAGTAAAATACCTTTTGTTATTTATTTGCAGTATGAAGAGTTGACAGGAGCTGCCCTGGTGGCTCATACAGTAAAGGATCTGCCCACAATGCTGAAGGCCTGGGTTTGATCCCTGAGTGGGGAAGATCCCCTGGAGAAAGAAATGACTACCCGCTCCAGTATTCTTGCTGGGGAATTCCATGGACGGGGGAGTCTGATGGGTTACAGTCCATGGAGTCGCAAAGAGTAGGACACAACTGAGTGACAGAAACACACACACAAGAGTTGGGAACAGCCTGAGTCCTCTCTCCATCCTTTCTTGGTTGCCCATCTGGGCACCTTTTCCCATAGGAATTTATTTGATGTTCTTTTTTTTAAATTTAAATTTATTTATTTTAATTGGAGGCTAATTACTTTACAATATTGTATTGGTTCTGCCACACATCAACTGTTCTTTTCTCTTTAAATATTTTTCTTCTTTATTTCCTGAGACTGGATGATGATTTCCCCATGATGCTGGATCTCCATTTTTCTGTTGATCAAGGTAATCCACATACTTTTGACTAATTTCTCTCTGGCAAATAAAAGATAATATAAATATAACATTTAAGGACAGAGCCACTGCAAAGGTGTGAGGAATCTAGTAAAATTTTTAGTTATTGTTATTGGAATAAAATTCTTGCTATTATTAGATAGTGCTATAGGCATCCTACTTTCTCAATTTCTTCTTAAAATAAGATAGATGTAAGACTAGAACAAATATTTGTTCTTAACAAATTTCAGACAGATATGTAATAGTGGTCCTCAAAATTTGCTGTGTGTGAGAACAAGAAGCATCCTAGGATCCTGCTCTAGGTATTGTGCTTCGTGGACCAGCAGCATCAGCATCATTTGAGAACTTGTTAGAACTGCAGATTTTAAGGCTTTACTCTAGACCTGCTCAATCTGCATTTTAACGAGATCCCCAGGTGATTTCTATGCATGTTAAAGTTTGAGACATGCTGTGTGATTCCATTTAAATGAAATATCCAGAAAAGGCAAATCGATAGAGACAGTAGATTAATGGTTGTCTGAGGCAGGGTGGGCATGGAGATTAACAGTAAAAAGATGCAAGAGATCTTTCTGGGGTGATGAAAATGCTGTAAAAATGATTTATGGTGATGGTGTCACAGCTTGATAAAATTTTTAAGCAATCATTGAATTGTACAGTTGAAATGAATGGATCATATGATGTGTAAAATAGAAAATATGCTTAATAAAATTATTTTAAAAATGAATAAAATGTCAAAATGCAGATTCCTGGATCCTACCCTAGATCCCATGTAATTCTATCTTGTTTGTTTGTGGACTTTCAATGAGAAACACTGATCTTAATAATAATACCTCAAACCCAAAACCTACCGCAATGATCAGCTCAGCCTCACTGCTTCTCCTCCTTCTTCACATGTCCTGAAGAATTCCAGTGTCAGTTTTTTAATTGATGGGTAGTATTTCATAGTAATCTGGTACCCTTTAACTATATGCATATTGATGGAGATTTGTTTCCCTGTATTACAATGTTTCAGTTGCATTTTTTATACATGCCTCTGTGTACATGTGCAAGTATTTCTTTAGGATAGTTACATAGAAATGGAAATTGAATCTAGTTGTTTGAAAAATTAAGCTATTACTATTGAAATGATTTCCAAAAAGTTGAACCAATTTAACCTCTTCTAAAATATCCTCTTATAGACTATAAGAATGGTATTTCCCTAAGATAAATAATTCACAAATACAGTCAATTTTTTCCCTTTTGTGCAAGGATTGGACAGAAGAATATAATTCTTTATTTAAATTTGTGTTTCTTTTTTTTTTTGCTGTTTTTTTTAAAAATTTTATTTTATTTTTAAACTTTACATAATTGTGTGTTTCTTTTAATGTGAGATTAACCAAACTTTTAATATTTTTCTTATTCCACAATTGCCTATTTATTTTTCTTGCCTGTATTCTTTTGGGTTATACGTTCTTTTGTCATTCATATAAACTATTAAATGTGCTTAACTAATCCTATGTTTTTCTAAAAACTAATACCAAAAATTCTCTCCCCAGTACTTTATTCACATTTTTACTATGTAAATTGGGCTTTTAATTTTCCAGTTGAAAATGTTTATGTAATTTTCAGTCTTTATTTGTATGTTAGTTAGGGATATATAGAGAGAAATAATAATAAATTTATAATATCATCTAATAATAGCAAGAATTTTAGTCCAATAACTGAAAACTTTATTGGGTTCCTGAAACCTTTGCAATTCTTCTATCCTTAAATCTCATATTTGTATGTTAGCTGTATGTGTGTGTGTGTGTGTGTGTATATATATATATATATATATATATATGGATTTATTTCTGTCTGGGCTTTTTATTTTGTTTTGCTAATTTATATGTTCTCTCTTCTGCTCAAGTGGTTTCTCGTATTTCATAATACACTTTAATATCAGATAGGACTGATTCCTCCTCACTACTATTTTTCTACAAATTTTTCCTTTCTAGTAAACAGCATTCTGTTCAAACTGCCTTTCAAGAATAAACAAATGATAATCTCTTGATTCCAGTCCTTCTTCCTTTTCATTTTCCTTCTTTTTTTTTTTTATGAAAACTTGCTATTAATGAGGTAGAGGGTGTCATTAAACACATTTGTATTCCCAACTTTGTGCAAAAGGAAATTATGCTATATGAAGAAAAGAACAAAATGTTTTTAGAAACTTCTATATGGCAGGCACCTTAACAATATATACTTCCAAACTGAAAAAGGAAAAAGAGGGGAACAAACATCTTATTCTATGATTTTTGTAAGTAACTGTGGAATTACTTGTAATTTATATATATATATATAAAAAGATAGGGATAACTATTGAGAAAAATAAGAGGTATTTTCTTTAGTTAGTAAATTAAATATAAATGAGAATAAACACAGCAATTGGTAAGGGAATTAAAGAACCTCAATACAAGTGGGTTACTCTAAATCTCCTTTTCTTGCTCTCTAGATCCCTTTTCAGTATCATTCACATGATTGTCTTCCTCTGTCCCCAAAACGCTGATATTTTTCAGAGGTCCATCATTTGTCCTCTTATCTCCTTTAGGAGCCAGGCTGGTAACAAAAAGGTACAGAGCAGGCTGTGCTGTGTTTACCCTGATACGGTCTGGTGAGAAATGGGATAAATTAGTGGGGATTGCCTCATAAAAGAATGTCATATGCAGGCATTTAATAAACAACCTATTGACTCAGAAAATCTACCTGGTAACTTTTGAATCTTGACTTTGCTGGTGCTCTTTTCCAAAGTCTGAAACTACCATTTTTGTGCTAATTACTTCCAAATCTGTATCATTAACGTAGTTCTCTCTTAGCTTCGAAACAACATGTTCGATTCTGTGAAGAACATCTCTATATGTATGTAAGACAGGTACCCAAAACTGTACATAGAAACTGCACTGATTTTCTTCCTGGCTAATTTTGTTCCTTTTCACTTATGCCTCATTTGCTTCTAATGCTAAAAGTAGAATCTTGAAAGCCAACCATGACTCTGTCCTTCACTGCTTGTCTCTAAATGAGCTACAAATTAAATACAAATCACCTCCATGATACTGCTAAAGTCTGCTTTTCCTATTCCCATTTCATTCTGTTAGTTCAGTTTTTCATAGTATAGTTCTGGATGATTGAAACAGTCTCCTAATTATATCCAAAATTTACTAGTGTTATATTTCAAGTAATTTTCCGTACATTTACTTTTATAATTTTCTAAACTAATTTCTAAACTAAAAATTTAATGGAGACGTTTCTTAAAATTCTTGGTAACTCATTGAACTTGGGACACATGCTTTTCGATCTTATCTCTGTGTCTTTCCAGCCTCCTTGTTCATCACTTCCTTTATCTCATCCTCCTGTGATACATTTTCCACTCATCTTTCAGCTGCATGTAATGTGTTGTGCACTTCAAAACCTTTGCTCATGATTATCTTTTAATTTCTGGTACTTTCTATCACCACCTCCTTTCCTTTCCACATGGCTAATTCCTATGAATACAACAGGACTCCGCTTAGTGTGATTTATTCCAGGCAGTCTAGAATTTCTTATGGTTAGACTTCACTTTCACTTTTCCCTTTCATGCATTGGAGAAGGAAATGGCAACCCACTCCAGTGTTCTTGCCTGGAGAATCCCAGGGATGGGGGAGCCTGGTGGGCTGCCGTCTATGGGGTCGCACAGAGTCGGACACGACTGAAGTGACTTAGCAATACAGAATTGGAGAATTTGAGCCCTTTTAAACTGAGATCTTTGCATTCAGCCTAAGGTGATAGGCATACCTCTGTTTTAGTCCTTGAGTTAATTGTCTGTAAATAATAATTTAGACAAAATAAAATGAACTACTATAAGCCAAGAGGATTAATATTGTAAAATTTTGAGTTTGAATTTATATAAAAATTCTAAAATTAGGGACAAAATATACCTTTGAAATTCTTTATGCAAAACTATTTGAGTATTATCAAAGTAGGATATGGAGATGGTATAAGAAGTAACAATTTGAACTGAAATCCCAAAATCAGTAGATGAGATATGAATTAAAACTTACAAGGCTGGTAAAATTTTGTTGCTAAGAAGGAAACTTCTGTTGGAAATCCAGTTTACATTTAGGACATGTGAGGAACTATAGTGCTATTATACTAGGGCCATGAGTCCATTGTCAGGCTATTTGACAGCATAATTTAACCTACTCTAATAGAGAATGAAGTCCAATGCCAGCTATAATCATGGGCTGACAGAAGGAACAAAACACGCAAAGAATGCCTACACCGCAGGTTTACTTACAAGCCTAGTATGTGGGCTGAAAATTCCCCAGTAATGATTAGGGAATAGAATTTGGATAAGTCTTTTTGCCAGGAATTTAGCCAAGAAAAAAAACCAAAAACAAATGGCAGGTACATATGGCAGCCTCTAACACCTAGTACCATGAAATTACTTCTTTCACTCCAAATTTCAAGGAACCAAGAGGGAAACAGCATAATTCTCCGTATAGAAACCATTAACATTAATACAAAGTTTTTAAAACTTTTTTTTTTCCTGTTGGTTCAGGTAATAGGCACATTCTATAATCTCTGGAGTTTTGCTTTTTAATGTATTTAATTGTAAAGAAGTCACTGTAAAAATGCTTGAAAAATATCTGTGGTTTACCTCTTTCAAATTTATATATGAAATGTATAAATAAGGAAATATAAAAGCACAGACCTGTCATATATTTATAATGTATAGATAACATATGTAATAAATACAAAAATATGAATTAAGTATAGAAAATATAATACCTTGTTTAAGTCTCATTTAAATGTATCAAATATTCAAGCATTTAGACTGGAATGCAACTTGCAGACATTTAATCAGAGAACCATAGGACTAATTGAAAGCGATAAATACCTTATACCTTTATTTAAATACCATTACCAAAAATATTTTAAAAATACTGAGGTAAGGTATGACTTACTGAATAAAACACAAAACTGTATGTAAGATGAGACAGAAATAAATATATGAATGATGTTATGATATAGACTTAAATAAGAAAAAGGGGAAATTTTAAACATGTAATCTCCTCATATCAATCTTATACTGCCTGTTTCATGTTTACTTCTGTAAATAAAACATTCAAAAATACGAAATTATGCTGATGAAGACATGGGCATTCTGACGTCAGATACCTTTTGGTTCTTATTTTGTGTAACTTATATACAGAAGACATTAGCTAGTGTGACAGGCTGGTGGCATGAAATGAAATCAGATTTCCTTAAATTATTCTCTAGGAAAGCTTCAAAAAAAGCACAAGGAGAAAGACTATCAGTGTTTAAGATACATATATATATGACACCTGGTTTAGTGCAGTGCAGGAATGGCTGTACTGAAAGCTGACTGGGCACGTTGTTTTTCTCCGAGACTTACAGATGCTACACCTGCTTTCTTATGCAGCACATTTTCAGTCTCGTCAAATGATCCATCACATATCCTTCCCACCTTGACTGTGCCAGTTCAAATGACTTTCCAATCAGCCCCTGGATTGCCAACTATAAAAGATAGGCTTAGTATGCTCAGTCTCCTTACTCAAGAATGTATCTGCCATGAACCTGCAGTCACCCTTATTTTTTTAATGTAGACATTTTCAGATACAGTGAGCTCTGCTATGATGTTTGTTTTGAAACACAATTTTGTTCCAAAGCAACTGATATATTAGGAAATAATTGGAGCAGAATGTAAATTCCATGTTTGCCTATGTGCAATTTGCCCCCAAGAAACACTAGGTGAACACAAAATGTGCACTCAGCTGAATGACATTGTGGAGGAACAAACCAAACCCACATGCACATCTCAGATATCCCCCATTTTCCACGTGTCTCCGAGACACTTGTTCACATCTGAAGTTACAACTTTCTCTCTTCATTCAGTAAACCTGTTTCATTATTTAGCAATAATTTACAAGCTGAGAACATTCTTATGCTCACTGCTACAAATAAATTTCAGATATTTTTAAAAAGATACAGTGCCACATGTATGGTGATATTTATATATTTCTTCACAGTTTAACCTGTTTAAAAATGTACTACCTCAAGTTAAAGCAGAACCGAACATATTATCAAGAGTAAGATGAGCTTTAAAATTGTTACATACTATAGAATATCCTCAATTTCCACAGAGTAAAAGATACTGGAAACTGTTTACTGAAAACTTGGAAAAATGACTGCTTCTCTTATAGAAAAGTTAGTCATTGTACTTCATAAAATTACTGTTGTTGTTTTCTAACTATTCAGAATGTGCTTGTTGTCATAAAGGGGGCAATGAAATTCTGAAATAGTGAACTGAGATTTTCTCCAAAAATATTTTTGTAGTTTTTTCAGTCTTGCTAACATAGATCCCATTTCTAAGATTCTACCATTGCAAAATCCTATGAAAGTTTCTGAAGACACCAAAATAAAAATAAATATCTGAACTTTTAGATATTTACAGATAATTTTTCTACAGGCTACTGAAAATTCTGGGATATGTCACATAAAATCGTTAAGTCTTTGTTCTTATTTATTTACAATTTAAATGAAACCCACATTACTTGCCAGTTTCAACTATCAAACAAGGATTAAAACATTTTTAAGGATTTATTATTTAATATTTAAAAAGTAATTGAAAATCTAACATCAATAATCTAAATTTACACCTCAGGAAACTAGAAAAAAGATCAAATTAAATCCAAAGAAAGAAGAAAAGAAATAATAAGAATTAAAGCAAACTTCTAGCGATAAAATAAATAAGCCCCAGGAAAGTAAATGTACAGGATGATAAATAGCTATAGCTAATTCTACTAGATTGTATATTTGAAAGTTGCTGAGAATGTAGATCTTAAAAGTTCTCATCAAAAGAAATTGTAACTATGTGCAATGACAAATGTTAAAGAGATTATTGTGGTCATTCTGTAATATTTATATATATTAATTATGTAATATACCTGAAACTAATATAATGTTATATGTCAGGTGTATCTCAATTTATAAAAATAATTAAAGGAAAAAAATCAATGAAATTGAAAAGAGTAAATCAATATAGAATATCAAAGAAAGTTGCCTCTTTGAAAAGGTCAGTAACATTGATAAGCCTCCAGCCAACCTAACTGAAAAAAAAAAAAAAGGTGGACACTACTAATATAAGAAGTGAAAAGAGACATAACTACACATTCTATAAACATTGACAATATAAAAAAAAGGAATGCTGTTAACAATTCTATGCCCACAAATTTTATAACCTAGATGAAGTAGACCAGTCTCTAGAAGGACACAACAGCCAAAACTTAGACAAGAAGAAATGGATAATCTGAATAGACCTGTATCTATTAAAGAAGCATAGAGAAATCAAGCAATAACCTTCAAAACAGAAAGCGCTACACCTAAATGGATTCACTGGTAAACTCTACGAAACATTTTAGGGAGAAATTATACCAATTGTTTACAGTCACTTTAGGAAGATAGAAACAGGGGGAATCGTTTCTAACCCTTCAGTGAGACAAGTATTATTCTAATACCAAAATCAGACAAATATATTACAAAACGAAAACTACAAGACAATATCTCTTGTTAACATAGGTGAAAAAAACTCAACAAATATTTGCAAATTAAACCCCATTATTTATTAAAAGAATTACAGTTGGCCCTTGAAAAATGAGGGGATTAGTGATGCCTAAAGCATCCTAAAAGAAATCAGTCCTGATTATTCATTGAAAGGACTGATGCTGAAGCTGAAACTCCAATACTTTGGCCACCTGATGCGAAGAGCTGACTCATTTGAAAAGACCCTGATGATGGGAAAGATTGAAGGCAGGAGGAGAAGGGGACGACAGAGGATGAGATGGTTGGATAGCATCACCAACTCAATGGACATGAATTTGAGTAAACTCTGGGAGTTGGTGATGGACAGGGAAGCCTGGTGTGCTACAGTCCATGGGATCGCAAAGAGTTGGACACGACTGAGTGACTGAACTGAACTGAACTGAAGAGATGGCAACCCTATGTGCAGTTGAAAATTCATGTATAACTTTTGACTTCCTAGAAACTTAACTACAAATAGCCCACTTTTGACCATAAAGCCTTACCTGTAACAGTTGACTAATACTTATTTGGCATATTATTTGCATTTTATATACATTCTTAAGTGAAGTCCACTAGAGAATATGTTATGAAGAAAAATCATAAAGTAGAGAAAATACATTTTCACTACTGTATTTATTACTGTAAGTTTACATTGTTTACAAGATGAATTGTCTGTCAGTACTTATACAAATGTCACCTTATATGATACAAAACATTGCAGATGTTATAAGTATTACTAACTCTAGACATCAAAAATAAAAAGATGTGAAAATGTGAAAAAAATCATATTTATTTACAGATATAATGATTCATGCATTGATAACAATATAACTGTTTCATGGTAGCCTATCCTGTGTACTAATGAATAAATCATTATACAATTTTTGTGCTATACACTGTAGTCATTCGGTGAAGGCAATGGCAACCCACTCCAGTACTTTTGCCTGGAAAATCCCATGAACGGAGGAGCCTGGTAGGCTGCAGTCCATGGGGTCGCTAGAGTCGGATACTACTGAGCAACTTAACTTTCACTTTTCACTTTCATGCACTGGAGAAGGAAATGGCAACCCACTCCAGTGTTTTTGCCTGGAGAATCCCAGGGACGGGGGAGCCTGGTGGGCTGCCGTCTATGGGGTCGCACAGAATCAGACACGACTGAAGCGACTTAGGAGCAGCTGCAGCATTGTGGTAATATTCAAACGTTAACTTAAAGAATCACTTGTAATGATTGGCTGATAACAGAAATTTCTCCATTTTCAGGAGAGACAGAGATGTACTATTCAGTAATGAAAGTTTTGAAAGCAAAGTTATAAAACAGTAAGAAAGCTAACACATTATTAATTTTATATTAAGTATCACTCACCTTATGCTTCTGTAAGGATATGCTATCCACTTTTAACACAGGTCTTGTGCATGATGTTCTACACAATGAATACTTGGGTGATAGTAATGATGACACAAAAAATGTCTCACACAGCTCTTGAAATTAGAGTTTCACTCAGACAAACATATACACAACAGATAAGTCTATTAACGGAGGGACATGATTATTTACTATTCATTAAGTGGAGCAAAGTCAGGCTTCAGCAATATGCGAACTGTGAACTTCCTGATGTTCAAGCTGGTTTTAGAAAAGGCAGAGGAACCAGAGATCAAATTGCCAACATCCGCTGGATCATGGAAAAAGCAAGAGAGTTCCAGAAAAACATCTATTTCTGCTTTATTGACTACGCCAAAACCTTTGACTGTGTGGATCACAATAAACTGTGGGAAATTCTGAAAGAGATGGGAATTCCAGACCACATGATCTGCCTCTTGAGAAATTTGTATGCAGGTCAGGAAGCAACAGTTAGAACTGGACATCGAACAACAGACTGGTTCCAAATAGGAAAAGGAGTACGTCAAGGCTATATATTGTCACCCTGTTTATTTAAATTATATGCAGAGTACATCATGAGAAACGCTGGACTGGAAGAAACACAAGCTGGAATCAAGACTGCTGGGAGAAATATCAATAACCTCAGATATGCAGATGACACCACCCTTATGGCAGAAAGTGAAGAGGAACTCAAAAGCCTCTTGATGAAAGTACAAGTGGAGAGTGAAAAAGTTGGCTTAAAGCTCAACATTCAGAAAACGAAGATCATGGCATCCGGTCCCACCACTTCATAGGAAATAGATGGGGAAACAGTGGAAGCAGTGTCAGACTTTATTTTTCTGGGCTCCAAAATCACTGCAGATGGTGACTGCAGCCATGAAATTAAAAGACGCTTACTCCTTGGAAGGAAAGTTATGACCAACCTAGATAGCTTATTAAAAGCAGAGACATTACTTTGCCAACAAAGGTTCGTCTAGTCAAGGCTATGGTTTTTCCTGTGGTCATGTATGGATGTGAGAGTTGGACTGTGAAGAAGGCTGAGTGCCGAAGAATTGATGCTTTTGAACTGTGGTGTTGGAGAAGACTCTTGAGAGTCCCTTGGACTGCAAGGAGATCCAACCAGTCCATTCTAAAGGAGATCAGCCCTGGGATTTCTTTGGAGGGAATGATGCTAAAGCTGAAACTCCAGTACTTTGGCCACCTCATGTGAAGAGTTGATTCATTGGAAAAGACTCTGATGCTGGGAGGGATTGGGGGCAGGAGGAGAAGGGGACAGCAGAGGATGAGATGGCTGGATGGCATCACTGACTTGATGGACGTGAGTCTGAGTGAACTCCGGGAGTTGGTGATGGACAGGGAGGCCTGGCATGCTGGAATTCATGGGATTGCAGAGTCGGACATGACTGAGCGACTGATCTGATCTGAAGTGGAAGTGGGTCATCATAAAGGTCCTCATCCTCATAGTCTTCACATTGAGCAGGATAAAGAGAAGGAGGAAGAGGAAGTAGATTAGTCTTGCTGTCTCAGGAATGATACAGGTAGAAGACGTTGAAGGGGTGGAAGGAGAGGCAGACATAGGTGTAACTTTATGGAAATATATCATAATTTCTGTGTGTGACCTTTTTGCTTTTTTATTTCTTTAAAAATGTTTCTATATAGTACCAATCCCTTTTTAAAAACTTTTTCTGTTTGCCTTTATTGTTTAATTGAAGTATAGTTGATTTACAGTATTGTTTCACTTGTACAACACAGTGATTCAGTCATGTGTGTATATATATATATATATATATATATATATATATATATTCTTTTTCAGATTTTTTCCCTTATAGATTATTACAAAATATTAAGTACAGTTCCCTGTCCTATACAGTAGGTCCTGTTGGTTATCTATTTTATATATTGTAGTATGTATATGTTAATCCCAAACTCCTAATTTATCTCTCTGCACCCTACATACCCACTGGTACAAATCCTTTTTCCACCATTTGCTTTAGTCTTAATACTTGTATCACAGAAGTGTCCATTTTGTAAAAGAACTCAAAAACATTCTTGAATAATAGGAACCCTTCTTGTCAGATTGTCTGATGTCAATTTGTTTTCTGGCACTGCTTCTTCTACTTCTTCCTCCCATCTGGTAGTGGTTCAGAAAACACTAATCTTCATCAAGTTTTCTTCTGTTAATTCCTTTGATATGATGTCTATTAGGCTTCCCTGATAGGTCAGTTGGTAAAGAATCCGCCTGCAATGCAGGAAATCCAGGTTCAATTCCCGGGTCAGGAAGATCCGATGGAGAGGGGATGGGCTACCCCACTGCAGTGTTCTTGGTCTTCCCTGGTGGCTGAACTGGTAAAGACTCTGCCAGCAATGAGAGAGACCTGGGTTCAATCTCTGGGTTGGGAAGATCCTCTGGAGAAGGAAAAGGTTACCCACTCCAGTATGCTGGCCTGGAGAATTCAATGGACTGTATACTCCGTGGGCTCATGAAGAGTCAGACACAACTGGCATCTTTTACTTTCGTGATATTTATTAGCTTTTTAATTTTTCCAAGATTCATATCTTAAAACTTTTCACTCTCAACTCTTTCTTTTAATGTCCACAATCTCTTTCAAGATTTCCTTGATTTGTTCTGTCATAAATCCTGTGAAGTCATTACAGAACATCTGGATACAATTTTCTCCAGCAGAATCTATTGTTTTGGGCTTGATGGATTTAACTGCTTTTTCTGTTACAACATTAGCATCTTTAATGGTATAATCCTTCCAGACTTTCATGATGTTCTTTTCCATCAGAGTTCTCTTTCATAGTATTGATAGTCCTTTCCATAGAATACTCTGTGTAATGAGTCTTTAAGGTCTTTATGATCCTGTGATGTGGATACTGAATTAGAGACTTTGTGTTTTAGGGAAAGTAGACCACTTCTATATCTTCATTGTTGAGCTCATGCAGCTCTGGTGTGGCTAGGGCTATTGTTCATTGTCAAAAAACTTTAAAAGACTTTCCCTTACTGGCAAGGTATTCCTGACTTCAGGGATAAAGCATCAATGGAACCAATCCGGAAAAAGCATTCTTGTTGTCTAGGCTTTCTTGTTATACAACCAAATGGCTGGCAGCTGGTGTTTATCTTTCCCTTCCAGGCTCCAGTGTTAGCAACTTTATAAAGGTAGCCCTGACTATAAATTGGATGGTATTTGCACAAAACAGAGGAGTTAGCCTATCACTTCCTGCCTCAAATCCTATTGCTCACTTTTCTTCCTTACTAATAAATGCCCTTTGTCACACTATTTTTTTCCCCCCAAAATAGAGTGCTTTCTTGGGCATTACAAACCTATTCAGGCAGATATCCTTTCTGCTCAGTAATTTTCTTAATGGAATCCTGGAACTCACCTGCTGTCTCTTGGTTGGCAGAAGCTGCTTCTCCTGTTATGTTGACATTTTCAAAGGCAAGCCTTTTTCTAAAATTATCAAACCATTCTTTGCTGGCACTCAATTCTCTAGCTTTATACCCTTCACCTTCCTTATGCTTTAAGCTGTTATGGAATGACTTCACTTTTCTCAAACCCTATTCTAGTTTATAGGAATACATTTCTGATAGCAACCCAGCATCCACATAAAAGCTGCATTTTCAATATGAGATTAAAGGGTATTTCCTGAAAAGGCAAGCTATTTGTACCTGCTGGCATAGCTGCAGAGATGGTTTCATGAATTTCCTTTTCTGTTTTTGTAAAAAAAGAAAGGTCCTTACCTTTTGGATTCATTTATCTTGAAATGGTGGGCAACCACAGCTGTAGACCTCAGTCTATAATACATATCAAACCATTCAACTTTTTCTTATAATGTCATGATTTTTTCTGCTTCTTGGGAACCCTTCCAGTATCATTAGTGGCACTTCATATGTGCCCCATGGAATTATTGAAGGTTTATGGTTATGCATTAAACACAATGAAAAATAGCTGAGAACCACAGTTCAGTTAGTTCAGTTGCTCAGTTGTGTCTGACTCTTTGTGACCCCATGGACTGCAGCACGCCAGGCTTCCCTGTCTATCACTAACTCCCAGAGCTTGCTCAAACTCATGTCCATCGAGTCGGTGATGCCATCCAACCATCTCATCCTCTGTCGTCCCCTTCTCCTCCTGCCTTCAATATTTCCCAGCATCAGGGTCTTTTCCAATGAGTCAGCTCTTTGCATCAGATGACCAAAGTGTTGGAGTTTCAGCTTCATTATCAGTCCTTCCAATGAGTATTCAGAACTGATTTCCTTTAGGATTGACTGATCTTCTTGCAACCCAAGGGACTCTCAAGAGTCTTCTCCAACACCACAGTTCAAAAGCATCAATTCTTCAGTGCTCGATTTTACTGTGCAATTTTACTGTTTTATGAAGTTTACTGGAGAAACAAACTGCTCTTGAAAAGATGATTATAATTACATAGTGATTTAAGCAGATATAGCATTTGAGTTCACCACAATAGTAATAGGAGGTGGCTACAAAATTATTTGGTTATGGTAGTACAGTATTACTAGAGTTAACTTCATGCAGTTATGATTCAACACTGCATCTTTACATTTATTTACATTTCTCTCTGTTCCAGATGATTCCATGTATGATCTGTGTGTGAATAAATTTTGATGAATTTTAGCTTTTTATATTAGATTTTTATATATTTTATGATAGTAAATAATGACTAATATCTACATATATTTTACACATTTATGACATACCGAAATTTTTCTTGATTTTTCCATATTTTCAGGCTATATAGTTTGTCTGTGAGTTTTATTGTTGCACACCCCCAATTGTTTTTTCCAATTATCTATTGAAAAAATCTGCATATAAGTGGCCCTGTACAATTAAATCTTGTATTGTTCAAGGAATGCTGTATACACCACCATAAAGTGGGATTTATCCCAGGGACAGAAAGCTGGTTTAACATTGAAAAATTAATTGATGTCATCCACCACATCAACAGGCTAGGAAAGAAAAATTAAATAATCATATTACTAGATACAAAAAAGCTTTTGACAAAATCCAACACCAATTCATTATAGAAACTCTCCATAAACTAAGAAAACAGGAAAATTTCCTCAACTTAATGAAAGAATATCGATGAAAAACAACCAACATTGTACTTAATGATGAAAAACTTAGAGCTTTTCCACCAAGATTAATTGCAAGATGTAGATGCAAATTTTATGGCAGCATTATTAACAATTGTTAAAAACTTGAAGCAACCAAATATTCATTAACTGGTGAAAGGATAAATAAAATGTGGTATATCCATACAGTAAAATACTGTTCAACAATCAAAAGAAAAAAAAATGGTGCATTCTACAATATGGATGATCCTTGAAAATATGCTAATAAAAGAATCAAAAAAAAAAAAAAAAAGAAGCCACAGAGGTCCATATACCATATGATTCCATTAACATACATTTTCCATTATAGGCAAATCTATAGAGATAGAAATATTGTTAGTTGCCTTGGGCTTGGGGGCAGGTATAAAGAATGGAGAATGACTGCTGGAAGGCAGCTTTTTTTATCTTAGGGATGGTGGAGATTTGCTAAAATTTATTGTTGTAATGAAGGCTTCCCTGGTGGCTCAGAGGTTGAAGTGTCTGCCGGGAATGCAGGAGACATGGGTTTGCTGCACAACTTTGTAAATACACTAAAACCACTAATTTACATACCTTAATATGGTGAATTTTATGGTTTGTGAATTATACTCAATAAAGGAATTATAAAAAAGTAATTGAGCTGCCTATTTGAAATATGTACCACACAGAAAATGAGTTTATATATCAGGTGACTAAGTGGTAAAGAATCTGCCTGCAATGCAGGACATGCTTGTTTGATTCCTGGGTTGGGAATGCCCCTGGAGAAGGAAATGGCAACCCACTCAAGTATCTTGCCTGGGAAATCTCATGGACAGAGAAGCCAGGTGGGCTATAGTCCATGGGGTCGCAAAAGAGGTGGACACGACTTAGCAACTAAGACAGCAGATAACAATTGGAAACTATACAATAAACTTTAAGGTTTACTTCACAATCAAGTAAATTTCATTTTGGGGGAAAGCTCTTTTTATTGTCTATTAGAATTCAGTGAAAAATTTTTTTATACTGTTATTCATGTCTTCACTTAATTTAATGTTATGATTTCTATTCACACTCCTTAGTCAGTGAAGTTGCTCAGTCGTGTCCGACTCTTTGAGATCTCATCAACTGTAGCCTACCAGGCTCCTCCATCCATGGAATTTTCCAAGCAAGAGTACTGGAGTGGATTGCTATTTCCTTCTCCAGGGCATCTTCCTTACCTGGGGATTGAACCCAGGTCTCCCGCATTGCAGGCAGATGCTTTACTGTCTGAGCTACCATTAAACTTTCAATTAATTTGTAAATGTCATTGCCAGCCATTAGTGTTACCATATTTGTCAAGTGAAAATGCATGATACATTTTTTTTGTTAAGTCACTTCAGTCCTGTCTGATTCACTGTGACCCCAGGAACTGTAGTCCACCAGGCTCCTCTGTCCATGGGATTCTCCAGGCAAGAATACTGGAGTGGGTTTCCATGCCTTTCTCCAGGGGATCCTCCCAAACCAAGGATCAAACCTTCATGTCTTGTGTCTCCTGCATTGGCAGGCAGGTTCTTTACCACTAGTGCCACCTGGGAAGCCCAACCATATTTATCAAGTAAAAATGTATGATACTGTTAAATTCAAATTTAAGAAAACAAAAATACTTTTGTTATGTAAGTACGTTCTATGCAATATTGGGGAATACTTATAACAAAAAAAAGTATTTGTTGTTTATCTGAAGTTCAAATTTATTTGAGAGCCATATATTTTATCTCAAAACCTTACTAATTGTTTATATAAGGATAAAAAATAAACTTGAAAACCAGTTGTAAAAAGTTGTGTATTGGTATGGGACATGCTGAATTGTTGCTCTCCAAGTGGTTTGCAGAGGTTTTTCTTACTATAATTATTTGAAAAAGGTAGAAATTTTAGATGTTATAAAGAGAGCTTTCAACCTCACAAAGGGAGAGCCATACCATACTGTGAATTTTTAAATGATTATTTCTACCATGACTGAAGTTCACAAAACTATCATGGGAACAGAAAAAAGTTTTAAATAAAACACATTCTTCACTCTTAGGTGGCCCAACGATAGAAAGGATTCCTTCAACCCTACCTTCACGTCTCCCAGTGTGTTTTTTGTGTACTATTTTGAACCTATTTTGAATAGAGTACAGATGGTTGGACACTTAGGGAGTGGAACATTTTATAGCCACATTATTACATTATATACATCACCAGGGCACATTGGATCATACTTCTCATCCTGAGGTCTTTTTCTAATCATGTACTATAATTGCAAATGTATCATCTTTCTTTTAGTTTATTGCATGCAATGATGGATATTGCTTTTCTAATTAGTAGGATTATTTACCATGGAAGATATGAAAATTGTCTTTCCTTTTATATCTTGGGAATATTGGGAAATACCTGTTATAGCAGGATTCATATTTCTGTACTGACTCTATTAATCCCCTAATTTATCCTACTTATTGGATCATTTAAAAAAATCGCCATCCAGACAACTTGTGTTTGTCTAGGCACAAGGAATTTGCTTGCACATTACTGGATTAATAACAAGACAACGCCTTTCAGCCATTTTCATTTAGGGATTCAATTTTTTTTGGGGAAATGTAGGAAGAAACATATGGATCCATTTCACAAAGTGACTTGGTTTTCATTCATTTTAAAATCAGTGCACTAAAGATAATTACAACTTTTTATAGCACTGTTGTATTATTTAAACTTATTAGAGATTCATGATTCAGATTGTGCTCTTATTATTTCCACCTATATGACTTAAACTGAATTTTTCATAGGCTTCAAGGGAATGAAAATTAGCATGAAAATCATCAAGTATATCACATACCAAAATGTGTTTGTCAGGGTTTTGTAACCCAAATATTTTGACTTCACAGTCTATTTATGAACAACTTCTATTAACTGACTACTGAGAAACACTCTTCGGGGAAATCAAATTTTACCCAACTCTTCTTCCGTTTAAAATTGGCTGTAATATCAACAACATTATTTGTCAGTAATATCACCATTCTTCTATTTCCTGAAGGTACAAATCTTTTATGCTACTGTAGACACTAACTCAGAAAGACTAGACCTTAAAATCAAACTCTGTCTGACTGTATTTTTCAATTCTACTGAGTCCATTTTGCAGAATACGCACATACAAAAGTCATAAAAAACATTAGTTTTCTTCTGATAGAAGCAGAATAAAAAATATCACACACTGGCATGATGCTAATTCTCGGAGTGAAATTACCTACCTTTAGTTTTTGAAACTACTTATCGATAAGATTAGGGCATACATATCATCAAGAAGCAACCAACGTGAAAGATTATATAAATAAGCTATATATCATTGGGTGTGTCAATGAAGAAGTTTATGCATGATTATAAGTATGTATTCAATACTGCCTAGAGCAAAGAGAACTGAACTAATAAATACAAAATGGAGGTCACACAAAGCAGCCAGCTTCTCTATTTTAAAGTTTCGGTTTCTATCACCAGACATGTCTGCCTTACTTCCATCCTTGCTAAATTAGCATCTGATAGCTAACTTACTTTCCATGTATGTTTTTGGATTTTGTACTTGAGCACCAGAGCAAGGACAGATTTACATTCTTTCTTCAGAATGTTTCTCCCATTGTAGCTGAGTTTGCTTTTCTTTTTCTGGATCTTACATTGGTCTCCTGATTTGGTTTTTCAGGATCTGGTCTCTCTTTGAACTAAAATGTCAAAACAATTGACCATGTGCCAGAAAGTGATGATCTTAACAATATGATGCTTTAGGTCAAAATGAGGCTGTCTTGTAATTTTGCCAAAGCTACTATATTACAGCAGTCATTTGAATTTTTTTATTTTGCCTTGAAATGGTCAAACTGTTACATACTATACATATTTTCTTTCTCCCTTAAGAAAAATTAGAAAACGAACCAAACACTGACAGAAAGCCAACCAATTATTGTCAACTCATTCTGTTATTGGCTTCTATTATAGCATAGGAAATCAGCCCAAAACTTAGTTGTTTAAAAAAATCAATACTTATTATCTTATATGATTTCCAAGTGTCAGGAACCTGGGTGTGGCTTAGGTGGTTGGTTCTGGTTCCAAGTCACTCATGAGTAGTAGTCAGAATATTGGCAGGAGCTGTAGTCACCTGAAGGCATTTGATTAAGGTTAGAAAATATGCTTCAAGAAGGATCTTCCACATGGCTGTTGAATAGAGGCTTCATTATCTAGCTCACCTCCAAAGGGCTGCTCGTGACATGACAGCTGAATACTCTGAAAGAGAAAGGATGGACTAATAAGCAATGATCCAGTCTCAGAAGTGATGTGCCTTCACTTCTACTGTCTTCTCTTGGTTAGAATAGAATTTAACTAAAAAATTTGTGGGCACATGTTAAAACCACTGTGCTCTCTAATATCGGGAGTACTACAGACCCCAGATGATCTCTCTGACTCTAAGATTTTCTTACTTTAAATCTAGTTGGCAAGGAGTAATCAGATTTTTTTTTTTTTTCATATTACTTCACTGATGAAGGCACCTTCCTCAAGTTGACTCGACTATCTGATTTCTAATGTTGCCTATAAGCTCCTTTTAAATTATAAAGCTCATAATATAAGATGAATCTTGTTATTAAATCTCATTTCACATTCCAACTTTCTAGACTTACAGACTGGACAATTTCCACAAGACACTGCCAGAGTCAGACTCTTTGCCTTCTATCTTAACATTATTCCCCTCCCTTCTTCCTCTTTTATCCACTCAAAGCCTCCTACTTTTCCAGACCTAGCTCAGGTGCTGTATCCTAAGACTGCACTTATCATTCTTTCATTGACCTCACTCTCCACTTTTCTGAGACACTACTGCTATTACCATGAGTTCTACGTATTCTAGCACACAGCTCTTCTCTAATTGTTTCAGCTATGGTTGTCTTTCCTCCAACCAGTTCTTACGCTTCTCAGAGAAAAGAACCATCTTTTATCCTTTTTAGTTCTCATAGACCCTTACAGAATTTGGGAAGTATAGGAGTTTCTCAACAAATATTTGAGATATATTTCTTATATTTCTCTTGAATGTGAGATTGAAGAGTGTTTTTATATAGTTTATGTAAAGATACCTAAAAATATAAAAGCAAGTATAAAAGAAAAAAATCCTACCTTTTTCTTCTGTATATGTATTCTTTCTTTTTTCCTTTACTTAATATAGGAACTTATGATGTCCAGCCAAAAGTTATCTCATAACTCCAGACTTAATTTAAAATTGGAAAATATATCATGATAGCAAAAACTTCTATTTGCAAGCATGAAATTCACAATATGAGAATTTATATTGATTATGATTGTACCAAAATAGCATTTCAGCCTCACTTTTCTCAAAAATATGATTATTAGTATAAAGGAAATATAAGGAATGTATTATTACTTCTGTTTGCTCTGGGCACTTTAAAATGTAGACAATTTGATTTTTAAAAAGCATTGATTCTATGTAGATTAGTTTCTTAGTTCAAAGGGAGTTCTGTGAAAAATGACTATTTCTCTATAGTCTTCTTGAGAACATTTTGAAAAGTATTAGCTGCCTGTAGTGTTATTTTTCTAGAAAAAAAATTCAACTAAATGCTGCATTTTATATCTTGTTCTTCTTAAAATTGTTTAAATCTTTCCTCTCTATGTGAATGGTAATTAGAGAGAGGAATATTATTTTGACATAACTTTGGTTTTTAAAAACTTTTTATAATGAAACATGTTTAAGGCCACTTTTTGAGGCATGATTAATATAGAAAAAGCCATACATATTCAATGTGTTCCAACTACATGAGTTTGGAGATAAGTATGCATTTATGAAATCATCACCACAATCCATGCCATAAACATAGCCATCACTTCTAACAGTTTCCTCCTCTTTTGTATTATTGTTATCATCATTATTCTTACTTTGTGATATGAACCGTTATTATAAGAGCTAATGAAACATTTCAGATGTAAAGAGAAAATTACAAGATAAATACACTAAACGTCCATTTACCTATCACTCAGCTTCAACCATTTTCAATATTTAGCTAAACTTATTTTGACCTCATACCTTCCCTACTCAAGACATTATGATTATTCTTACAATAGATGTCTATTGTTGACCCAAAAATTTTGCTGAGCTTTGGAATGCTAAAAGACATTAAATTTCTCTATCCTATGTCTATATGAAATTGGATGTGAAAACTGATAGTATCATGCCTTCACTTCCCTACCTGTAGACAAGAATATTGACTCCTAGAGAGGTTCAGTTTCTAACTTTTCTATAATCAAGTAACTGGTTTGCAAAATTGGAAGGAGAGTCTAGATTTCCTGCTCTATTATTTTTTGCTTCCTATTTGATTTGGTTAGGAGATTTAGAAAACTTCTCCAGCAGAATATGGCTTTGGAAATAAATAGAAGAGTCATTGTTGGAGTCACTTTGCTACAGTTACCTAAGTTCCTTGCCCCAGCTATCTTTTAATCAGTAGTTTGCAAAATTAAGACAATTACATGTCTTTTTCTTCTTTGTGTTCACAACCTATTTTCTTTTTTTGGTAACATTTTTCCAACTAACTCTATTGGATATTTTTATATCATATTATCATTTCTAAATTATTATAATTTTGCATATTGATTTTACAGTTTTATACATATTGATTTTTTTCTCAATTCTAATTCCATCAGCTCACATCTCTAGAATAACATCCAATAAGACAATGTCTTTCTTTTGTTCCTAATTTTTATTTTATTATTTGACCCTTAAAAATTATGTTAAATTTATTTATACATTCACATATAAAATTGTGTCTATTCTTCATATTTATTAGAAATTTTCAACTGTAATAAATAAACTCTTAACAAATGCTTTTTCAACATCCATGGAAATGATTATGGTTTAATAATTAAATTTAGTAAATTGTATTACTAGACTATTATCACTGCATTCCTGATATGTAACCTGTTTTTCATTGTATATTTATTGCATTGATGAAATAGTTTTGCTAATGTTTATTCATGGTGCTTACATTAATATTAATAGATAGTGGTTTTAAGAAAATCATTGTATTTGTTAGATAGTTTATTTAACAAAAAATTATATGTACCAGGTATATATATACCAGGTACTGTTCTACATGCTTTACAAATATCTTCATGATAGATGAATGAGGGAAATACAATTAGCATCCTCATTTTGCAAATTATGAAATGGCAGCACAAAGAGGTTAAGAAACTCCAGTAAAACTAGTTGAAGATAGGTTTTGAATGCAGGCAGTTCACAGGTGAAACAAAAAACAGAGATATCCTTATTTCTTTCCACATACATTTGAAAGATGTAATCTATACAATTGCCTGGTGTATGTTTGGAAATAATAATTCATTATAATTTTTATTAGGGCAATGAGCATATTTATATTTTCACAGAAAAAAGCAATTTTACCCTGATTTTTAAGTTTTTGTATACATATAACCAAATGCTAAAATTATTTTAGTTCCCTTTGCTCTTGGTTATTTTTACATTCTCATTTTTATTATTTTGCTTGAGCTTTCATTTTTATTTTTTAAGGAGTTACGTAATGATTTACCTAGCATGTGATTTCTCTGCAAATAGCTGCTTTTTGTTTTTTTTATTAGTCTGCTCTTTTCTTTTGGTAAATTCATTAATTTCCAACAGTAAAATCTTAGTTTTTCTTTGGAGAAAGTCTGGAGGTCACAATTCTTCTCCTGGTCCCGTTTATTTTTATTTGTATGTTTTTCTTCGGTCTCTTCCATTACGGTCAGCTTTTAGCAATCGAATTCCCTGCATAAATAAATGAGCAATAGCTTAGCCAATTACAACTTGGGAAGTCTTGATATGTAGGTGCTTTTGTATAAGTATAGCAGGGCAATTATCAAATTATTACTTGTCTGAGAAAGTAACTGAGATATTCATTTTTGAGGGATTGACTGTATGTATATACAGCCTCCCACCCCCATAGTAATTAAATGAACCTCATTAATAATCAGAGAAATTTAAAAAGTTGATAAGGTCTCCCAGTTTCAAAATTAACATCTGTTTTCTCTCAAACTTCTTTTTAGTTTAACTGCAAAGATTTTAATTCATTGGGGCTTTAGAGCTCAAAATCAGATAATAATATATGCTCCAAATGAGTCAATGAGTTTATATCCTAGGGCATTCAACTGCTTCAGATTGGATTGTGCTTTGCATCTAAGTTTATAAATAGTCTGAAATTTGAATGAAGGCTGTCTGCATTAATGGAACTCAGTCTGATTCACAGTCTCTGTTCCCATCAGTTGCTCTAGTCTGACTCATCTTGAGTCAGGCCTGGCCCCAGAATGGCAGGCAGTCCTGAGTCTACTGTCAACACTAGCTTTGAGGATTTGGTATGAGGTTCAAGTTGGATAAATTGGCCTCTACCTTGTTCCTTGCTCCTGTGACCTAGCTGTTAAAATTATACTTAATAGTCTGCTTAGTATGCAGGGTGATTTCTCTTTATGGACCCTGATTTGCTCTTGTCATTTTCTCTCTTGATTGCAGAATTCTGACTCTGAATCCTCACCTTTGGGTGTAATTACACCACACCTGATAGATGCCTTTGATACTGACTGTACCTTCAGTAACCTCTGTGATGTAAAACCTTCACATTCTGCATTTTTATCTTGGATCTCCTTTGACTGAAGCCCCATTTGCTGGAGATTTGCTTATACCCAGGACAGAGACTAGACTCTACTTCCCTGTCCTACTTAACCTGTCAGAGTTTGTGACCGAGTCAGTGCCTGGTTTTTTTACCTGCCCTGGTGGGTAGGTAATACCTGGTCAAGACTCTCCATACTCAGATCTCCTGCTGGGAATGATCAAACTCACTACCCACATTCTTAAACTATTTATTCACTAGATGTTGATCATCAGCTATTTATGTTAGAATAGAGATGTGTGGAATGTGTTAGAAACAGGAGAAAACAATCCTATAATTCTTCTTTCCTTCTAAAGAATACTCAAAAGAGGTGGTAGAGTAAACAAGTTGAATATTCACAAAAACGCAAATGTGAAATATGCCTTTCACGCAGTCAGCTGCAGATTCTATAGATGTCTTGTATTTGAGAAAACATCCCCATGCTTTCCAGGGAATGTTGTTAGGTAACATCTTAGCAGAGATCATGTCTTACTAAAAGAATAAGCTGGGAAAATAAGATTATAAGGGTAGGATATATGCTGATCATAAGATACAAGGGAGCTATTGGGAATAATTTGAATATTTAGTGTGGAGTGTATTAAAGACAAAAATTCATCAAAGAAAAATACCCACATGTTTGGAAAGTCATCAAGACCACTGTCTCTGGGATCAGACAGACTAATATATGAATCCCAGCTCTGTAATTTACTAGCTGTCTGGTTTTGGACACATTACTTATATTTTCTAAGTCTCTGTTTTCTTATATGTGAAGAGGGAATGCAACTGTATCTCATGAAGTTAAAAGAAGGTCAATAGGATAAGTCAACCATTGTACTGAAGCTACGTATTGCATCAACTGGAAGCTACATTTAGATTTATCATATAGCTATATTAGGATGATGAATGTTATTATTTTGCCCTCTAGATTCATTCCCACTTTTTCTCCATCTTTGTGTTTCAAGAGGCTGACATCTGTGAGCCACATAAACAAATTCTCTTACCCTTTGATTTTTCAATTAGCTTAGGGCAGAGAGACTCTAAGAGGGAAATTTCAGAGTGGAGGACATTTAGGCATGGTGTATTTATTTCCCTGGTCTCTCTCTTTCTCTCTTACTGTCTAAAAAAGAAACTGTTTCATTTCTAAACCTAAAGGAGCAAGAAGAAGGAGTAGGAAACTAGAGAAAATAAACTGTCCTGGAGATAGATAGGTGATAGAGATGTTTTTACCAGGTAAATCTATATGTCTTTTTCTGTCTACATCTACCTGTCTATTCATCCATATATATTCCTACATCTATTTATCTAAATTTTTATTAAAGGAATTTCTCACATGAGTGTGAAAACTGGCAAGTCCAAAACCCACAAGACAGGTCAGAGGGAAGAGACCCAGGGAGGAGTTAGTATTGTTGTTTTGAGTCTGAAGGAAGCCTGGAACAGAATCCTTTAGATCCTCCACTATTTCCTACTGGAAGGAATGACTACATAATTCCTGGGGCCCAGTGCAGGTGAAAATGTGGGGGCCCTTGTTAAAAAAAATTTAACGAATTTCAAGATGGCAGCGATAGAACATTACACTAGACACAAGGCACCTAAGTGTGGGGACCTCTACAGCAGTAGATATGGCACACCCCTGCCTGTCCATTTGCCTGAAACCTATCCACAGATATAAAAATCTCCTTCTCAAACGTTTCACAATTAACCTATGTAAGTGTGCCAGATGTTTTCTGCCAGGACCCTGATGCTTGCAAGCAGAATGAAACTGAATGCTAGGACTTGAGTGTCAGAGGTCAGTGCCTCTAGAATTTGTCCACTCAATATTTTTGATGAATTTCACTTTCAGAAGAGTATATAGACTATGAAACATTTTGAAAAGATTATAGACCCTAATTCATGTAGCCTGGAAACATTCACATGAAGAAAGGAGGATTTAAACCTACTGCTTTTCATAGAAAATGAACATATACTTCTTTTATATTCTTATTTATCTGTAATCTAAAAATACTAAATTTCATCAAATATTCATACATGAAATTAGAGTATTTATAAATACTTTAAACAAAGCTTTCCATTTGAACTCCATTCCTCATGAACATTGCTTCTTGTAAGTAGATGCTTATTTGTATTTTCCACCATTCAGGGGCCAAGATTCTAGCAATATATGAGTCTTCTGTGTTGCTTGTTTTAAGTGATGAAGTGGTAAGGATATTTGGCAACATATTTCATTTGTCCTATATGCATGCTAAGTCTCTTCACTCGTGTCTAACTCTCTGTGAACCCATGGACTGTTGCCCTCCAGGCTCCGCTGCCCATGGGATTCTCCAGGCAAGAATACTGGAGTGAGTGGCCATGCCCTCCTCCAAGGGATCTTCTTGACCCAGGGGCTGAAACTGTGTCTCTTATGTCTCCTGCACTGGCAGGTGAGTTCTTTACCACTATTGCCACCTGGGAAACACTTAGTCTAGTCTAAACAATTTGGCATCAGTGGTGGTTATAAAATACAACTCTCAGAATTACTCTATCAAAAAGAGGAAGGGTTGTTGAAAGGTTGCTAATAGTATTCTGGAAACATTGCCCACCTGGGGATCATCCACATCCCTCAAGAGCCAGGCAATCAGAAATTTCCTTCTTAAAACCTTTGGGTTAGGAACTGCTCTGGCGGTCCATGTTCCCAATGTGGGGGGCTGGTGTTCGACCCCTGATCAGGGAACCAGATACCACATGCTGCAACTAAGAGATCCCATATGCAGCTAAGACCTTAGTGCTGCCAAATAAATAAATATAAAAAGAGAGAGAGAGAGATCCTATATATGTTATAAAAAAAAAAAAAAAGCCTCTGGGTCAATTTTGGTAGTCTACTTCTTGAAAGTTCTAAAAAGGTGATTTTTATCATATTTCCACTTGACATAAAAAGGTTTACTGTATCTTTTTTCTCTTGTATTTATTTGCTATAGAGAACATTGTTGTAACTCACTGAAATAAAACCATTGTTAATTGATTTTCTGTATTGACTGAAATAAACTGTATTTTAAAATAACATAATTGTAGAGCAACATTTTATTAGAACATTATGTTTATGATTGATTATGATAATATACCAATATTTAAGAATATAGAACTATTTGAATGTAATAGAAGAAAATGACATAAAGAACATTTTTTCTTAATGTATGGTTTTAAGAAATATAAAATAATTTATTCACTTTAGGAGCAGCAGATTCTGATGTTTATATTATATGGAAATTATTGATTACTGAAAAACAGAGAGAGAATAAATTGCCTGTCAATCATATTAAACATTTTTCACATTTTTCCTATGTTGGAATAACACTGATTCTGTCATTTGTCAAACAGTCATGTTTGGGTGAGTGAGTAATTGCCACTTACTTGAGTTGCCTTGGTTGTCGTTTGGTTCCCACAGCAGGCTGAAGGAGGAAAGACTAAGCATACCCTGGGTAATATGCCAAACGTTTCAAGAGAGGTCATATCTTTGCATTTGTAATTTGTCCCCAAGATGTGATAGGAAAATTTTCAATCTAAAAAGCAGTTGTTCCTAGTTACTTGGATATCCTTTCATGAATTTATTATGCATAATGATAATTTTTGTGTTAATAGTGTCTACTACAGTATTTTCACTGATAGACATTAAGTTAGGATGGCAAAACATCATTCACATTGACTGATTCTTGTCAAAAGAGATAATAAATCCAAAATTTCTGGCTGCCACTCATGTGATCAGAGGGACAAACTAGGCTTCCAGAAATACATGCAGAAAGTCCTTTTCAAGCCTAGATACTCTGCATTCATTAAAGTAGAAACTTTGCCAAGAACATTTATGCACATTCTTTCTTGGACATGGGAGACAAAGCAGGAAGGAAAAGATATCTATTTCAGGATTGGAAATGTATACTGTTCTTTGATATGACATTTAGCTTTTTCAAGCCTAATGTAATATTCAAGGAATTTCTGAAAAATCCCTGTTTCTCACACCAACCATTACCCCTGTATAATCTTGAAAGCAGTTGTGTACAAATTTTGGACCTGCATGTTGGGCAGCTCTCAGCTATGGCAAAATGTCACACCGATTGGAATGAATTGACAGTAATTTTTTCCTGCTGAGTACCTATAAGATTGGAAGCTTAAAACACATTATCTTCAAAATCCAGTGGAGTATCAGTTTCCACTGAAGCTGCTGGTGCAGGTGGACTGTCCGGGGTCCATCTGTTCTGGATAGAATCTGTCATGACTGCTCTTTTTTCAGCCTGTCTTGTCTTTCATTGATACATAAAGATCTCTGCTATTTGGCCACTTTTCCTGCATGCCTCATTTCTTCTTTTTTCTAATTTTCCCTAATTGAAATATCCACTTTACTAAGATAATTATATGTTTAATATATTAATACTTTTTAAAACCCCAAAATCTAAATTATTATCATTAAGAGAAAAATAAATAAATTAGCATAGCAAGGCCTTCCTTCCAAGTATGTTCAGTTTCATTTAGTAGGATTCAGTTATATAAAAAATCACTTTGATTGAAAATATGTGTTTTGTATGTTTAGTCTTAATGTAAGAGACTGGATAATATTCCATTAATCCTTGGGACAATCAAAGCAAAAAAAAGGCAGAATCATACCATATATGTAAATAGTTGATAAATGCGTATCAAAGGCACCCCACTCCAGTACTCTTGCCTGGAAAATCCCGTGGATGGAGGTGCCTGGTAGGCTGCAGTCCATGGGGTGGCGAAGAGTCAGACACAACTGAGAGACTTCCCTTTCACTTTTCACTTTCCTGCATTGGAGAAGGAAATGGCAACCCACTCCAGTGTTTTTGCCTGGAGAATCCCAGGGACGGGGGAGCCTGGTGGGCTGCCGTCTATGGGGTCGCACAGAGTCAGACACTACTGAAGCAACTTAGCAGCAGCAGCAGCATATCTTATTCTTCTTTTAGAGTGATTAAAGATATGTCAATAAGTGTTGCAAGAATCAAAATATATTCATAATTAAAGCTGGCCTAGATTAACTCTAGTAATATCCTCTTCCCTCTGGCTAAGTTTGACCATATCTGTTGAACAATTCCTTTGAGATATAACTTATTCTTTGATGTGCAGAGATGACAAATACTCCAATAAAAATAAGGATTTTAATTAGCACAATAAAGGTTGACTCTTCCCTCACTATTTTGCCACTCTTGAACCATAACTGTTCATTTTTTTGGGTCACTCTATTATTTTACTTTTTACTAGCTCAGCTGATTCATCTTATATTGTTCTACCTTCAATGTAAAGAGACAATTTTGATTCTCCAAGACCACAAATAATGTCCAATATATTCATGATTTTGTTAGATCATAAGAGAGTCACATAATGAAGACTGCTGTGATCGAAAAAAAACTATGCTTCTTTTATGTAGGGCTTTTTGAGGAGGCACATGTTGTCTACCAGCTTTGTTTTTAGCTCTTGACCTGTGAGGTTACCAACAACAGAATATTTCTTATTTGTCCTTATGCCTGATAACATATAAAATGGGTGCTTGTGCTGTGTGCTGTGCTTAGTTGCTCAGTCGTGTCTGACTCTTTGTGACCCCGTAGGCTGTAGTCTGCCAGGCTCCTTTGTCCATGAGGATTCTCCAGCAAGAATGCTGGAGTGGGTTGCCATGCCCTCCTCCAGGGGCTCTTCCCAACCAAGTGATCAAACCCAGTTCTCCCATATTGCAGGCGGATTCTTTTACCATCTGAGCCACCAGAGAAGCCCAAAATGTGTGCTTAAAGACATCAATTACAAAAAAAATAATTGAAAAGCATCTGCCTAAAGATTGATAAAGGAAGGATTTTTCTCTGGAATGTTGTTATCTATGGTAGATATGGGGCATATCATTTTTAAAAGATGGGTCTTAAAGATCCCAAACTGGTCCATAATCTTTGTTTGTTAATTTAATTTTTAATTGGAGGATAATTACTTCACAATATTGTGATGGTTTCTGTCATACATCAACATGAATAAGCCATAGGTATACATATGTCCCTTCCCTCTTGAACCTCTCATGTCCCATCACAGCCCTCTACACTATCACACAGCACCAGCTTTGGGTTCCATGTGTCATTCAGCAAATTCCCACTGGCTATCTATTTAGCATATTGTGTGGGTCACAACAAACTGTGGAAAATTCTGAAAGAGATGGGAATACCAGACCACCTGACCTCCCTCTTGAAAAACCTGTATGCAGGCTGGGAAGCAACAGTTAGAACTGGACATGGAACAACAGACTGGTTCCAAATAGGAAAAGGAGTACATCAGGGTGAATATTGTTACCCTGCTTATTTAACTTCTATGCAGAGTACATCATGAGAAACACTGGGCTGGATGAAGCACAAGCTGGAATCAAGATTGCTGGGAGAAATATTAATTACCTCATGTATACAGATGACATCACCCTTATGGCAGAAAGTGAAGAAGAACTAAAGAGCCTCTTGATGAAAGTGAAAGAGGAGAGTGAAAAAGTTGGGTTAAAACTCAACGTTCAGAAAACTAAGATCATGACATCTGGCCCCATCATTTCATGGCAAATAGATGGGGAAACAATGGAAACAGTGACATACTTTATTTTGGGGGACTCCAAAATCACTGCAGATGGTGACTACAGCCATGAAATTAAAGACACTTACTCCTTGGAAGGAAAGTTATGACCAACCTAGACAGAATATTAAAAAGCAGAGACATTACTTTGCCAACAAAAGTCCATCTAGTCAAGGCTATGGTTTTTCCAGTGGTCATGTATGGATGTGAGAGTTGGACTGTGAAGAAAGCTGAGTGCCGAAGAATTGATGCTTTTGAACTGTGGTGTTAGAGAAGACTCTTGAGAGTCCCTTGGACTGCAAGGAGATCCAGTCAATCCTCAAGGAGATCAGTCCTGAGTGTTCATTGGAAGGACTGATGCTGAATCTGAAACTCCAATACATTGGCCACCTGATGCAAAGTGACTCATTTGAAAAGACCCTGATTCTGGGAAAGATTGAAGGCAGGATGTAAACGGGATGACAGAGGATGAGATGGTTGGATGGCATCACCGACTCATTGGACATGAGTTTGAGTAAGCTCCAGGAGTTGGTGATGAACAGGGAGGCCTGGCGTGCTGCAGTCCATGGGGTTACAAAGAGTCAGACACAACTGAGTGACTGAACTGAACTGAATGTATAAGTTTCACTGCTACTCTCTCAATTCATCCCACCCTCTCCTTTCCCTACTGTGTCCAGAGAACTTTCTTTATGTCTGCATCTCCCTTTGCAGCCTTATGAATAGGATCATCAGTACCAACTTTCTAGATTCCATTTATATACATTAATATTGATATTTCTTTTTCTGACTTACTTCACTCTGTATATATAACAGAGGCTCTAGTGTTCATCCACCTCATTTAGAACAGACTCAAATATAGTCCTGTTTAAAGGTGAGTAATATTACATTGTGTATATGTACCACAACTTTTTTATCCATTCATCTGTCTTTGGATATCTAGGTTGCTTCCATGTCCTGGCTATTGTAAATAGTACTGTAATGAACATTGGGGTATGTGTATCTTTTTCAGTTATGGTTTCCTCAGGGTATATGGGCTTCTCAGGCAGTGCTAGTGGTAAAGAACCCTCCTGCCAATGCAGAAGACTTAAGAGATGTGAGTTTAATCCCTTCATCAGGAACATCCCCTGGAGAAGGGCATGGCAAGGCAACATACTCCAGTAATCTTGCCTGGAGAATTCCAAGGACAGAGGAGCCTAATGGGCTATAGTCCATAGGCACGCAAAGAGTAGGACACGACTGAAGCAACTTAGCACATACACGCACAGGGTATATGCCCAGTAGTGGATTCCTAGGTCATATAGTAGTTTAGTTTTTTAAGGAAGCTCCATACTGTTCTCCATAGTGGCTGTATCAAATTGCATTCCCACCAACAGTGCAAGAGTGTTCTCTTTTCTCCACACCATCTTCAGCATTTATTGTTTGTAGACTTTTTGATAATGGCCATTCTGGTCAGTGTGAGAGGCTACCTCATTGTAGTTTTGATTTGCATTTCTCTAATGATGAGTGAGGCATCCCTAGTGGCTCAGATGGTAAAGAATCTGCCTGCAGGCAGCAGATCTGGGTTCAATCCCTGGATTGGGAAGATCCCCTGGAGGAGGGCATGGCAACCCACTTCAGTATTCTTGCCTGGAAAATCCCCATGGACAAAGGAACCTAGTGGGCTACCATCCATGGGGTCACAAGGAGTTGGATATGACTGAACGACTAAGCACACACAATAAGAGTGATTTTGAGCCTCTTTTCATGTGTTTATTAGCCATCTTTATGTCTTCTTTGGATAAATGTCTGTTTAGGTCTTCTGCCCACTTTTTTTTGGGTTATTTGTTTTTCTGGTATTGAGCTGCATGAACTGCTTGTATATTTTGGAGATTAATCCTTTGTCAGTTGTTTCATTTGCACTTTCTGCCATTCTGAGGGTTTTCTTTTCACCTTACTTGTAGTTTCCTTCACTGTGCAAAAGCTTAGATACCATTTGCTTATTTTTGTTTTTATTTCCATTACTCTGGAGGTAAGGTCATAGAGGATCTTGCTGTGATTTATATTAAAGAGTGTTCTGCCTATATTTTCCTCTAAGAGTTTTATATTTTCTGGTCTTACATTTAGGTCTTTAATCCATTTCAAGTTTTTTTGTAGTTGTTGTTGTTTTAGTTTATTTTTGTGTATGGTGTTAGGAAGTGTTCTAATTTCATTCTGTTACATGTAGCTGACCAGTTTTCCCAGCATCACTTATTGAAGAGTCTATCTATCTTTTCTCCACTGTATATCTGCCCCCTTTGTCAAAGAAAAGTTGCCCATAGGTATGTAGATTTAACTCTGGGTTTTCTATCTTGATCCATTGTTCTACATTTCAGATTTTGTGCCAGTAACATACTGTCTTGATGACTAGCTGTACTACAGTCTATATTGCTATATACAGACTGTACTACAAGTATACTGTATTACAAGTATAGTCTGGAGTCCTCCAGCTCCATTCTTCTTTCTCAAGATTGCTTTGGCAATTTGGCAATTTGTGTTTCAATATAGACTGTGAAATTATTTTTTATAGTTCAGTTAAAAATACCAATAGTGGTTTGTTAGGGATTGCATTGAATCTGGTCCATAATTTCTGATGAACAACTCTTGAAGCCAGATAGATTTTTAAATTTAGGATATTTTGGATTTAAGAATATAGACTTTTATATATAGAATTTTAGAATTCATAAAAGTGAGAGAACACAATGGCTGCTTTTTAAACCCCCAAGTTTATGTAGAATGCTGTTTCTCTGCAGTAATAACCACTAATGTATATATTTAAACAGCTTTTATGTATTTAAACAGCTTCCCCAATGACTTAGTGGGTAAATAATCTGCTTGCAATGCAGAAGACATAGGAGACACAGGTTCAATCCCTGGATTGGGAAGATCCCCTAGAGGAGTAAATGGCAGCCCACTCCAGTATTCTTGCCTGAAAAATCCCATGGAAAGAGGAGCCTGGTGGGCTACAGTCCAAAGGGTTGCAAAGAGTTGGAAACGACTGAGCAACTGAGCACACACATCTACACATGATGCATTTAACAGACCATTCTGGGTTTCCATTTCTCCGTCACAGAATTAGGGCCAGGAGATGGATGAGGAAAGGGAAAATTCTTTAACTGCTGCTGTGGTTAATTAACTGCTACTGTGGGTAATTCTTTTGGATAGTTAACATAAAAGTCCCTCAGAAATCTTCACATGGGAATGTCTACTGTGTACTGATGTGTCCCCAACTTCTTTCAGTGAGAAATCCGGGTACACCTGTAACATGTTTTGTAATTGGGGTTGTCACCTGGCAAGCAGCTTAAGATTTTTTGCAGCATCCCTTTGAACTGTGGGGATCTTGCCTACTTTTGTGTTGCCAAAGAGTAGGAATTCAGGCAAATCAGCAGCTGTTCTCTTCATTCTTCTTGCCATCCCTGCAGCTCGTTTTTTCTTAGATGTGTATAAAAAAGAGTAGCAATCCAGTGTGTAAATAGATATCTGCCTGAAAATTGAACTCCCATTCCCCTCTTCTTTGTCAGCACCTGTGTTCTCTGGGAGCCGTTATTTGGCTTGAATTAGGTAAGGGGTAGGAGGAAGTCACAGCACTGAGCCCCTGAGCAGACATATCCAAAACACTGAACAACTGCGCTTGTCATCTTTCCTAAGCTGGGCTCAGGTAGTGGTGATTTGTGTGGTGGTGACGTTTGCTCACTAGCAGAACTGTTTTGCTCACTCTGAGCAAGTCCTAAAAATGTGCCTGGTAATCTGCTTATACAGGAGTCCTTAGCATTTACAGTCCTTAGATTTGGGGACTTAAGACTGTTTTTGAGACCAGAAGAAAATTCTCATTCCATCTTCTGTTAGTCATGATTTTCCAAATGTGTTATATATGCTTATTTTTTTTTCCGATAACAAATCATTATTGAATAAAACTTTAGAAAATATAGAAAGGCATAAAAGAACAGAAAAAGAAAACCTCACTGGCATGTCCCTCAATCAGAGATAATTGTTTTCCCATGTTTATATAGTTTAAATCACGTCTCCATCAAATTTAATTCTTTTTTAATTACCATTACATCATAAACTTTTCCTATGCATACTTTTTAAGACATGTTTCTACTAAGCACTTATCTTTTTATGATACAGGGGAAAATGCATTAACCAAAACCAAGTATTTTTATTAATCATTTAGGTATTCAGATTTACCTGAATACCTATGACAAAAAATTCAGTTTGCTTCTAGATGGACACCAACAATTTTTTTATGCATGTTAATTTTGTGATAAGAGCAAAAGGGACTGTACCCATTTTGGGCTTCCCTGGTGGCTTAGATGGTAAAGAATCTGCCTGCAGTGCAGGAGACCTGGGCCCAATCCCTGGGTTAGGGAGATCCCCTGGAGAAGGGAATGACAACTCATGCCAGTATTCTTGCCTGGAGAATCCTATGGACAGAGTAGCCTGGTGGGCTACAGTCCATGGGGGTCACAAAGATTTGGACACAACTGAGTGACTAACACTTTGTTACAATAATAACCACAATATTCACTGCCTGTCAGGTGCTATTTAGACAATTAAACTTGGAGAAATAGCCCCCAGTAGGATGGTTATTTTGCCTATATAACCGTCTGAAAGTTGATAGTAGTTTGGCAGGAAGCAGTGAGAAAATGTCAATACTCTCAATTTCTTTTTTGGGGGAAATAACTAGAGAACATTGGAAGAGCTGAATTCAGGGACCAGTATAGATTATAAAACAGAGACTAAAAGCTTCTTGGTAATAACTGCTTCAGTTTGAGAAGGAAACAGATAAAGTAAATAGAGTTCTAGCAGTGACTAATTATATATTAATTTATCCATTCTTCATTCAGTTGTAGGAAGATGGCTTCTGGTCTCAGAGTTATAATATGGTTGGAAAAAATGACAAAAATTTGTTGGAACATGTAATACCATCTTAACGTGTGAGACAATTTTTTAAAATAAGTATGGTAATTGACTGATTGCTATGTGCCAGGCAGTATACCTCACATATTGTACAGACCGTGCATGTTCATGAAATTGAGGAAGCCTGTGATTATTGAGGAATGGAATGGCCAGAGAAGGTTCAGAGAGGAAGCTACATTGGATCTGTATGAGTGAGAGAAGTCCAAGCAGTTGGCATGCTCACGTCATGGAGAAAGAATAGACAGAGTGAAATATGTGATACTGAGTACATCCTTGTCAGCTGTCAGCTTTTCTAGGAAAATGGCAGGACCAGGACCAGAAGAAGTTTAACAGAATTTGCTGTACTTGCTCCCCTTAACAGCCACCTGCCCCTCTTCAGGTAACAGGAGCTAATTTGGTCCTGAAGGAGGAAGAGATGCTGAAACTGAGAAATGGAGAGGGTCTCTGGGAGAGCTGGAAGGCAGGGATGAAGGGAGGGAGGAGAGGAATGGGAGCTGCAAGATATTGAAAAGAGAGTTAAGATGGTAAAGATGCTGCTTACCAATTATATTAAGGCAACTAATATACTGGGACTTGGGTACTTAAAATTAGGAAATGCAATGAAAATAAGCATATAACGTATGGGTGTGTACCTATGGCTGATTCTTGTTAATGTATGACAGAAAACCACAAAATTATGTAAGCCATTATCCTTCAATTAAAAAAGTGAAAAGAAACACATTAAAACAAACATGTAAATATATTTAAAAAATCAGTATAGCAATCACAGAGGTTGATACGACATAACATTTTTTATCTGATCCTGTGAGTCCTGGGCAGTGACTCAGTGGTGCTCCTAAAGCTGTCTGATCTTTTACTGCTGTCAACTCCATGAAGCCCTCAAAGCCCAATCAACAGTTCCTAAGGGACTTAAACTTTGGGGAAAATTGCTTGACTTCTGTCTCAGAGGAAATAGGAGATGGATAGAAGAGTAACTGCACTGTATGCCTTGTATTGGAAGATGTTGAATGTGTCCTTCGAGCTTATCTCCTAAGCACTCCTGAAAGACTGAATCACCTGCTTCTTACCCTAGACAGGAGATGGCCCAGTAGGAAGTCAGCCCTGTGCACCAAAAGTCTGTCGTAAAATCCATCTATTTTGTTGATGTGTGGCAGAACCAATGCAATATTGTAAAGTAATTAGCCTCCAATAAAAATAAATAAATTTAAATTTAGAAAATCCATCTATTGTTACTTTCCTTTTCTTTAGTTGCTGAATCATTATCATAAGGTTTATTGTGCATCTCGTAATCTCTCCCTTATCTGCCTATCAGGGAACTGTGAGAAGTTCATAGATGTCATCCTGAGTTTATACAGATAATCACTTATGGCTCAACTAGGGACAGTTTTGTTTGCCAGGGGGCATTTAGCTGTGTCTGGAGACATTACTGGGTAAGTACTTGGTGGGTAGACAAGAGGGGTGCAGCTAAGCTTCCTGCAAAGCACAGGACAACCCAGTGCTAAAAGGAATCAAAGGGCCACAAATGTCATCAACATTGAGGTTGAGAAATTCTAGGGCTGAACCTGGAGCTGATTTCTTGGGACCATGAACAGTCTCACAGAGTTACACGCTCAGAAGAGGCTTAAGGTTTAACATCTGTGGTCACAGTCTCAAAAATCTTAATTATTGTATTTTGGGATTTGTGTTTTGTACTTGGAGTCCCATGGGAGGACTGGTGCTAGGAACTTAGATTCCCAGCTCATGCAAGGTTCTGGTTCCCATACCTCCCCCTACGCTTGTGACCACCTTTCAGCCACCTGCTCACTGCTTCTGCCCAGGGACCACTGCCACCCTCTACGCCTGGAGTAGGCTGGGTGCAGGTAGGGAGAGGCAGCAGTTGGGCAATGCATTCATTGGGTCCTGTGTTCCTCTGAAGGTCTTCACTTGCCAGGAGTACCTTCATGATGGAAAAGGCACAGCTTTAAGTAGAAAATAAATCCAAGGCAAGAGAGAGAGAGGGAGAGATGGTAGAAAAAAGGGAAGAGTTTTTTGCCTTTTTTTTTTTTTTTTAATGTTTAAATAGGGCCCTCAGATGTTTATTTTGCACTGAGTCCAGAGAATTATGGCTGGCCCTGGCTAGGTGAAAACTGCTTTAAGATTCTTGATTGTTAAGCACAATAGTGTTAGTCACTCAGTTGTGTCTGACTCTTTGTTAACCCATGGACTGTAGCCCGCCAGGCTCCTCTGTCCATGGAATTCTCCAGGCAAGAATACTGGAGTGCGATTTCATTTCCTACTCCAAGGGATCTTCCCAATCCAGAGATTAAACCCACATACTTCTTTTCAACAAAGAGTTTTCAGATATGTTTTTCTTTTTGGAGATCCTAAGATACGTGTGTGTGTGTGTGTGTGTGTGTGTGTGTGTAAATGCTCAGTTGCTCAGTCACATCCAAGTCTTTGCGGCCCCATGGCCTGTCACTTGCCAGGCTCCTCTGCCCATGGAATATTCCAGGTAAGAATATTGGAACTGGTTGCCATTTTCTTCTCCAGGGAATCTAATCAACCCGGGGATCAAACCCACAGCTATTGTGTCTCCTGCACTGGTAGATAGGTTCTTTACCACTAGTGCCACCTGGGAAGCCCAGAAATCCTAGATAGTCTGAGCTATATTCTTTGAAACTGTCTTTGAGCATCTCCAGTATTCTGGCCTGAAGAATTCCATGAACTGTATAGTCTATGGGGTCGCAAAGAATCAGACATGACTGAGTGACTTTCACTTTCAATTTTTTTTTACTATACATACTGCTTTAATTCCTAAAAGTTCCATGCAGCTAATGCTGTCTCCTGAAATAAGTCAGTAACTGACTTTTGATTTACTTTGTTTTTCTTAAATCAGAGTACATTTGAAAAGTGTCTTAGTTCTCTTTTTCTTTCTCCTTTTGAAAGAGTATGGGGGAAAAAAAACACAACTTTTTACAGTAACAAAATATCTCACTCTTAGTGTTTTCTCAGCTGGTTGATCAGAATAATAGTATCTAAATTTTGTTGCTGAAAATGTATAATAGCGATGGTTTCATGTTAGTGATCTCTCTTGCCATTTTCTAATGTGTATGTTTGATTGGTTTTACTTACTTCTGGTTTGTTTTCTGTTGCTTATTTTACTATAAAACTTCTGTTTTGGAGGCTGATATGATTAAATTTTTTTTGATCAGATGAAAAGATGAGTGAAAAAAGGAGCCATTGAGATCACACACACACAAAAATAAAACTTAGAAATTTTGAAATAATGTGCTATTAAAAAATATTACTTTGCTTTTCACAAGAAACTTCCATTTCTAAGAGTTTTTAGTCACCTGGGAGGGGGCTGGGATGGAAATTCAATTATTGTACACAGAACTGGGTTAATGTTTTCATAAGCTAGATACATTACTGGTGAAATTTATAATTGGTGCTTATTTTCTATGGGAGTGACAGCTTATTTTTGGTATCCAGGGAGACTTGTCAAAAATCTGTGTGATATGTGTTTGTATTATAAGGATTTTAAAGCCTCAGAACCATATATCTTTGTCTTTAAGCAATTTTCTGCATGTCCAGTGGAATGTTCATATGTGGGTTAGAGACAGTGAGATCTGATTTCAGCTCATGAGGCTTTGGTGAAAACTCTAGAAGCTCATTATTCTCTCTCATGTGTTGTGGCTTATATCATTATCTGACAAAGTAAAATTGAAACCACTATATAAGTGCCATTTTTCCATGCCTATATAAGTGCCTTATTCCTAATTGAAGATTCAAGCTAATTTGAGAAATTACTTGAATCTTCTGGAAAAAAAAATACATCTTCAGAAAGCTCTAGCTTGTCATAAAAAAAAGAAAGTAGATATCAAACTTCTATTCCAAATGGGTTACTCCTGCTATAATTAAAGATTCTTTATTATGAACATTAAATTCATTGTGAGGAAATTAGACTGATTGCTTCCCAGAAGAGGATAAGCTTTGAAAGATTTTGCAGTTTTGAGGTAATGTTCTTTTATTATAACAAAGGAAGCCAAAGTGGAAAGCGCTTGGTGATGTTAGATGTTAGCTATAGATGTTAGAGTTGTAAAGTTAGATATTTGATGTCAGCTTCTGCCTACAGAAAAAATACATCATCCATTTTTTTTTATTTTTTATTTTTTTAGGATTTGACTTTTCATAGTGGGGCCACTTGCCTGGTTAGGAAGACGGATGGGTGACCCAAGGTCATACACTGATTAGGTGACAGACTGTATTCTGAACAGTAGCTAGAGCGATGGCCTGCAGAATTTTCTATTGTTAGCAGTAGCTTTTGCCTTTGCAATATGGACAGTGTAATAGTTTTCCACAAATTAAACCACTCTGTCTTCAGCTGTTGCAGGCCAGTAGGTTCTGTTGACCCTAGGCATTCTCGAATGATCAGCATCTGTGTAATGAAGCACTTCAAGCTCTATTTCTTTTCTTACTTTTCTTTCATTTGTGTGAAAACTGCCTGGTGTCTTGATGATTGGGGCAATGGATTCTGAACCTGAAAGAGCATCATTCTTTTTTAATAGAATGAAATTCTATGTCATTATTGTTTATCTTATCAAGACAATTATTTGGAAAATGCTCTCCTCCAGTGCTATACAGGAGAAAAGATTGCAGGGAGAATATCCTAGCATGTATTTTTAATTTAGGCTTAGCTGTTTAGTAAATGAGGATATTTATCAACAAAGATCCATCTAGTCAAAGCTATGTTTTTTCCCAGTAGTCATGTATGGATGTGAGAGTGGACTATAAAGAAAGCTGAGCAGTGAAAAATTGATGCTTTTGAACTGTGGTATTGGAGAAGACTCTTGAGAGTCCCTTGGACAGCAAGGAGATCCAACCTGTCAATCCTAAAGGAAATCAGTCCTGAATATTCATTGGAAGGACTGATGCTGAAGCTGAAATTCCAATATTTTGGTCACCTGATGCGAAGAACCAACTCATTAGAAAAGACCCTGATGGTAGGAAAGATGGAAGGCGGAAGAAGGGGATCTCAGTGGATGAGATGGTTGGATGGCATCACTGACACAATGGATGTGAGTTTGAATAAGCTTTGGGAGTTGGTGATGGACAGGGAATTCTGGCATGCCACAGTCCATGGGGTTGCAGAGAGTCGGACACAACTGAGCGACTGAACTGAGCTGAAATGAGGATATTATTCAGCTTTATGGATGGCTTCTAAGAGAAGGTCTGTAAGAAACTAGATGAGCTTGGCTTTGAGAATCAGGCAGATTTACAAGGCAATATTCATGTCTTGGAGAGGGCAATGGCACCCCACTCCAGTGCTCTTGCCTGGAAAATCCCATGGATGGAGGAGTCTGATAGGCTGCAGTCCATGCGGTCGCTTAGAGTTGGACATGACTGAGCGACTTCACTTTCACTTTTCACTTTCATGCATCGGAGAAGGAAATGGCAACCCACTTCAGTGTTCTTGCCTGGAGAATTCCAGGGATAGGGGAGCCTGGTGGGCTGCCATCTATGGGGTTGTACAGAGTCGGACACGACTGAAGCGACTTAGCAGCAGCAGCAGCAGCAGCAGCATTCATGTCTTGGTTCTTCCCTGTTGGTGCTAGTGGTAAAGAACCTGCCTGCCAGTGCAGGAGACTTAAGGGATGCACGTTCAATCCTTGGGTCAGGAAGATTCTGTGGAGCAGGGCCAGGCAAACCACTACAGTATTCTTGCCTGGAGAATCCTACGGACAGAGGAGCCTGGAAGGCTACAGTCCATAGCGTCGTGAAGAGTCAGACACGACTGAAGTGACTTAGCATTGCAGGTGCACACATTCAAATCTTGCATATGGAAAAATAAATAAAAATCTTGAAGAATTAACTAAGTTCTGAAGGTCAAAACAAACCCGTTACTATTCTAGTGATTCTTTAATCAACTAATTAGTATATTCATATTACATCTAAATTGCACCATTTTTAATGGCAGTCTTTTATAGTCTTATCTCCTTCCAAATTCTTCCTAATATTCCAGCTGTAATTTTCTTTTTTCAAACTATACCTTCTACATCTAATGCCTGAAATGTATTTCTTACCTAAGACATTTAAAATCATGAATACATGACCTATTAAGTGAAGATCTCAACAAATGACATCTCAACATAAGAACTGATTATTTATAAGGTTCTGGATATTTATTTTAAAATGTTATCTTTGTTATAAATATTTTAATTTCAGTTTTTTTCTATTTTTGAAGTTGTTTAAGGAATATCTGCAATGGAAAAGTTTTGTAAAATTTTATATAATAGTATCTTTCAGGTTTTACCATTGTGATATTGTCATAGATTTTATGAAATCTGTGAAATCTATGGATCTAATAAATATTGAGATATATTTTCTTTTAAGATTTAAGATAAATTATTTTTATAGTTCTCTCTTTAGTATAAATGGCCTAAAATTCATTTTAGTGTATCACATGAAGATAGAATTTGATTTTTTCCCTTTGAATGTAAGCAGTTTACACATTTGAATAACATTTTCTTTTTCTCCTTCATAAAACTATGAGGGAATTAAATATAACTAAATAGGAGATGACAATGATCAAATACTATGGTCAAAAAACTAGTGGTAGACAATGAACTCTTTTAACCACTAAATTAAAGTAAATCTGATAAATTTGGTTATAAAATAGACTTTATGGTATATAACCTGAAATATGGATATGTGCTATATACTATATGCACTATGAATATATTACGTACACATAAAAAAAAATATATATATATATATTTGTAGTTAGGGGTAGGAGGAAAGTGTGGGAGAAATATAAACATGCTGATATTAGCTTTTACCCCTTAAGTTAGAAATATATACTTTAAATACAAAATATGATATAGAACTATGCTTCTGCTGCTGCTAAGTTGCTTCAGTCAAGTCCGACTCTGTGCGACCCCATAGACGGAAGCCCACCAGGCTCCCCTGTCCCTGGGATTCTCCAGGCAAGAACACTGAAGTGGGTTTCCATTTCCTTCTCCAATGCATGAAAATAAAAAGTAAAAGGGAAGTTGCTCAGTCGTGTCCGACTCTTAGCGACCCCATGGACTACAGCCCACCAGGCTCCTCTCTCCATGGGATATTCCAGGCAAGAGTACTGGAGTAGGGTGCCATTGCTTTCTCCAATATAGAACTATGAGAATATACAAATATACTAATCAAAAAATATTGAGTAGTCAAGAATATACAATGGATTAAAGACAATCTCTTTAACAAGTGGTGCTGGGAAATCTGGTCAACCACTTGTAAAAGAATGAAACTAGAACACTTTCTAACACCATACACAAAAATAAATTCAAAATGGATTAAAGATCTCAACGTAAGACCAGAAACTATAAAACTCCTAGAGGAGAATATAGGCAAAACACTCTCTGACATACATCACAGCAGGATCCTCTATGACCCACCTCCCAGAATATTGGAAATAAAAGCAAAAATAAACAAATGGCACCTAATTAAACTTAAAAGCTTCTGCACATCAAAGGAAACTATCAGCAAGGTGAAAAGGCAGCCTTCAGAATGGGAGAAAATAATAGCAAATGAAGCAACTGACAAACAACTAATCTCAAAAATATATAAACAATTCCTACAGCTCAACTCCAGAAAAATAAATGACCCAATCAAAAAATGGGCCAAAGAACTAAATAGACATTTCTCCAAAGAAGACATACAGATGGCTAACAAACACATGAAAAGATGCTCAACATCACTCATTATCAGAGAAATGCAAATCAAAACTACAATGAGGTATCATTTCACACCAGTCAGAATGGCTGCGATCCAAAAGTCTACAAGCAATAAATGCTGGAGAGGGTGTGGAGAAAAGGGAACCCTCTTACACTGTTGGTGGGAATGCAAACTAGTACAGCCACTATGGAGAACAGTGTGGAGATTCCTTAAAAAACTGGAAATAGAACTGCCTTATGACCCAGCAATCCCACTGCTGGGCATACACACTGGGGAAACCAGAAGGGAAAGAGACACGTGTACCCCAATGTTCATCACAGCAGTGTTTATAATAGCCAGGACATGGAAGCAACCTAGATGTCCATCAGCAGATGAATCGAAAAGAAAGCTGTGGTATATATACAATGGAGTATTACTCAGCCATTAAAAAGAATACATTTGAATCCATTCTAATGAGGTGGATGAAACTGGGGCCTATTATACAGAGTGAAGTAAGCCAGAAGGAAAAACACCAATACAGTATTCTAATGCATATATATGGAATTTAGAAAGATGGTAACAATAACTCTGTGTACAAGACAGCAAAAAAGACACTGATGTATAGAACAGTCTTATGGACTCTGTGGGAGAGGGAGAGGGTGGGAAGATTTGGGAGAAGGGCATTGAAACATGTATAATATCGTGTATGAAACAAGTTGCCAGTCCAGGTTCGATTCATGATACTGGATGCTTGGGGCTGGTGCACTGGGACGACCCAGAGGGATGGTACAGGGAGGGAGGAGGGAGGAGGGTTCAGGATGGGGAACACATGTATACCTGTGGCGGATTCATTTTGATATTTGGCAAAACTAACAATTTTGTAAAGTTTAAAAACAAAATTAAAAAAAATATTGAGTAGTATAAATTATGAGAGATTTGAAATGAAAATATTTAAATTTTATCATTGCCAATGGTAAGGATTCAATGGATACTCTTAATAATTCAACAGCTGGGCATCTTAAACTATTGTATTTATAAGATTAAGCTTTAGAACAAAAAGTAATCACCGTAAAACTGTTGTAAGGAATACAAAATAAAACAAGATGAAGAAAATACAGACCATAAATTGAAAGATCATGTACAATGTGATAAAATTAAAACTAGACATATCTGTTGTGTTAATAAACTAATATGTTAGATGCACTTCTAAAAATAAAAAGATTATATAGCACAGGAAACTCTGCTCAATGCTATGTGGCAACCTGGATGGGAGGAGAGTTTGAGGGGGAATGGATGTAAGTTTGGCTGAGTCCTTTTGCTTTCCACCTGAAACTATCACAACATTGTTAATTGGCTATGCTCCTATATAAAATACAAAGTTTAAACACTGAAAAAAGAAAAAGAAATTGGTTGGCATAACAAAATAAATTCTGTGTATATGCAAGATATCTTAAAATCATTTAAATTTGAATATATTTCTGTGAACAAAGGAATACCATGTATTATACTTGGAATATGCTGATAAATTTATTTGTTAGTAAGTTAGTTAGGATTTTTGAATTGGTAGTTATTTATGTTGAACTTTATTAATTTGTAATGATTGTAGGTAAATTATATCTATCATATCAGCCATTTTATACAGTTTAGCCTGATATAACTGAGATTGTATTATAGTTAATCTCTGCATTTATTAGATCTGTCAAGCTTTTGAGTTGAGTTTGGGCTAGTTTTGAAAACAAGGATTTTTTATTATCTGGAACAGTATTAATAGGAAAGGAATTATTTACCACATTCTTAGAGATTATCCAAATAAGTCTGCGCCAGATGTTATTTTTGGAAGTAGATCCTTAGAAATTTTTATAAAATTGTACATGTTCTTTACTCAAAAACTATTTAAGTTTTCTATGAATTCTTGAGCCAATTTGGACTTTTTAATATTTTTTCTGGTATTTATCCACTTCATAAAGACTTTTCAAAGTTATTAACATAGTTATATGAACATTAGCATAGCATAGTTATAAAAGCATTCTCATACTTTTGGAAATATCTGCCATGTCTATACATCAGTTTAGTTCAGTTCAGTCGCTTAGTAGTGTCCGGCTCTTTGCGACCCCATGAATTGCAGCACGCCAGGCCTCCCTGTCCATCACCAACTCCTGGAGTTCACACGAACTCACGTCCATTGAGTCAGTGAAGCCATCCAGCCATCTCATCCTCTGTCATCCCCTTCTCCTCCTGCCCCCAATCCCTCCCAGCATCAGAGTCTTTTCAAATGAGTCAACTCTTCGCATGAGGTGGCCAAAGTACTGGAGTTTCAGCTTTAGCATCATTCCTTCCAAAGAACACCCAGGACTGAACTTCTTTAGAATGGACTGGTTGGATCTTCTTGCAGTCCAAGGGACTCTCAAGAGTCTTCTCCAACACCACAGTTCAAAAACATCAATTCTTCGGCGCTCAGCTTTCTTCATAGTCCAATTCTCACATCCATACATGACCACTGGAAAAACCATAGCCTTGACTAGATGGACCTTTGTTGGCAAAGTAATGTCTCTGCTTTTGAATATGCTATCTAGGTTGGTCATAACTTTCTTTCCAAGGAGTAAATGTCTTTTAATTTCATGGCTGCAATCACCATCTGCAGTGATTTTGGAGCCCCCCAAAATAAAGTCTGACACTGTTTCCCCATCTATTTCCCATGAAGTGATGGGACCAGATCCCATGATCTTCGTTTTCTGAAAGTTGAGCGTTAAGCCAAGTTTTCCACTCTCCTCTTTCACTTTCATCAAAAGGCTTTTTAGTTCCTCTTCACTTTCTGCCATAAGGATGGTGTCATCTGTATATCTGAGGTTATTGATATTTCTCCTGGCAATTTGATTCCAGCTTGTGCTTCTTCCAGCCCAGCGTTTCTCATGATGCATGTAAGTTAAATAAGCAGGGTGACAGTATACAACCTTGATGTACTCCTTTTACTATTTGGAACCACTCTGTTGTTCCATGTCCAGTTCTAACTGTTGCTTCCTGACCTGCATATAGGTTTCTCAAGAGGCAGGTCAGGTGGTCTGGTATTCCCATCTCTTTCAGAATTTTCCACAGTTTATTGGGATCCACACAGTCAAAGGCTTTGGCATACTCAATAAAGCAGAAATAGATGTTTTTCTGGAACTCTCTTGCTTTTTTGGATGATCCAGCGGATGTTGGCAATTTGATCTCTGGTTCCTCTGCCTTTTCTAAAACCAGCTTGAACATCTGGAAGTTCATGGTTCACGTATTGCTGAAGCCTGGCTGGAGAATTTTGAGCATTACTTTACTAATCTTTAAGTAGCCACTAAGGAAACTTGTTGCTGATAGATTCCAAACCTTTCTTTCCAGCCATTTGATCCTGATCTTGATCTGTACTTTTATAGTCACTGGCTATCCTCCCTTATTTTTCTTTCCCAGAAGTTAACAATGTACACTTTCTCTTTTCTGAACTTTGATCAAACTAAATATCTAAGATTCCCACAGAGGTATTAGTGGGTGGAAAATTCATGTTACCATAGAGCCACCCTAGGTGTGAGAACTTGAAATAGCATGGAATTAAGTGTAGTGACAGAAGCAAATGAAGTGAAGTTAAATTATTTGCTTCTTTCTTCCTGTTGGAGCTGTGAACTGATTGCAAGTATTGGCAATTGGCTTGGCATTATAAATGCAAGTTCCCCCTTAACAAGATGTTGAGACTTTCTAAGTTAATGGAAATCCACTTTTCTAAAATAACTATTATTTCCTTTTTAACAACTTGAATTCTAAAGCTTCTTTTTTAAATATCTTTTGAAATTTTAGTCTTGAGCGTTAGAAATAGAAGACATAGCTATCCAGGGGCTAAAAGAATTCTTTCATCGGGAAATCTTCTTGGACCACTTGATAATTACAGTCTCATTCATTACCTTATAAAAGAAAACTCCAAAAGCAATAATTGATAGCCTTTCCAGAGCAAACATCTTTCTGCCAAAACCATGAGGAACAAAACTAAAGAACAAATGAGATAATTTTAAAATATTTTGGCACAGTATGTACCAGAGAAATTGTTGTTTCCTTAGTTTATGTGATACTCTTAGAAAAGGAAAGAAAAACAATCTGATTAAAAATAGGCCATTGATACAAAAGGTGGTTTGTATAAAGAACATCAATATTCTATGAATATATAGAAAACATTTCAATAAAGACCAAACAAAGGCACAGAATAAGGCAGTAGATAAATAAGAATATAGCACAGAATTTCCTGCCAGACTGCCTGAGTATGGAGGTCAAATCCATCACTTTGCTCTTTCATACCTGGGGGTAGAAAATATGACCTCTTTTTAAGGTGAACAATCAAGTGGCATTTAGTATGCTTACTAAATGTATGTTGTGTAGCCATCATGTCTGTTTATTTCCGAACATTTCATCACCCCCAAAAGAAAGCCCTGCATCCATTGATCAGTTAATCCCTGTTACTTTCTACCCATAACTCCTGGAAACCACCAATCTGCTTCCTGTCTCTACCTATACTGAATATTTTGTATAAATGGAATCATACAACATGTGACTTTTTATGTTTGCCTTCTTTTACTCAATATAATGCTTTCCAGATTTATACGTGTTATAGCATGTCAGTATGTCATTGCTTTATGTGACTGAATAATATTTCTTTGTATGTATATATCACCATTTGTTTTTGTGTTTATCCCTTCATGAACCTTTGGGCTGTCTCCACCTTTTGATACAGAGAATAGTACTGCCATGAGCCTGTGTTTACATGTATTTGTTAAGTTCCTCTTTTACATTCTTTTGGATATTTACCTAGAAGTGGACTCAATGGATCATATGGTAATTCTATTTTCAACTGTTGGAGGAATTGCCAAACTCTTTTCTATAATGGCTGAACTATTTTGCTTTCCTACCAGCAATGTATGAAGGTCCCAGTTTCTCCATTTCCTTGCCAACACAATTTCTTTCTAAAATGTTTACTATAGTTATACTTCTTTGTAGAGTAAATCATGCAAAATGCCAGGCTGGATGAAGCACAAGTTGGAATCGAGATTGCCAGGAGAAATATCAATAACCTCAGATATGCAGATGACACCATCTTTATGCAGAAAGTGAAGAGGAACTAAAGAGCCTCCTAATGAAAGTGAAAAAGGAGACTGAAAAAGCTGGCTTAAAACTCAACATTCAAAAAACGATCATGGCATTCAGTCCCATCACTTCATGGCAAATAGATAGGGAAACAATGGAAACAGTGACAGACTTTATTTTCTTGGACTCCAAAATCACTGCAAATGCTGACTGCAGCCATGAAATTAAAAGACATTTGCTCCTTGGAGGAAAAGCTATGACCAACCTATACAGCATTTTAGAAAGCAGAGACATTACTTTGCGAACAAAGGTTCATCTAATAAAAGCTATGGTTTTCCAGTAGTCATGTATGGATATGAGAGTTGGACTATAAAGAAAGCTGAGCACTAAAGAATTGATGCTTCTGAACTGTGGTGTTGGAGAAGACTCTTGAGAGTCCCTTGGACCTCAAGGAGATCCAACCAGTCCATTCTAAAAGAGATCAGTCCTGGGTGTTCATTGGAGGGACTTATGTTTAGGCTGAAACTCCAATACTTTGGCCACCTGATGCGGAGAGTTGACTCATTTGAAAAGATCCTGATGCTGGGAGGGATTGGAGACAGGAGGAGAAGGGGATGACAGAGGATGAGATGGCTAGATGGCATCACTGACTCAATGGACATGAGTTTGGGTAAACTCCGGGAGTTGGTGATGGACAGGGAAGCCTGGCCTGCTGTGATTCATGGGGTCACAAAGAGTGGGACACAACTGAGTGACTGAACTGAACTGAACTGAATGTGTTTATGGGCCATGTATGTACCTTCTCTGGAGAAATATCCATTCAAGTCATGTGCTCATTTTAAAAATTGTGTTACTTGTGTTTCTGTGGTTGAGTTGTAGTAGCTCTTTGTATATTCTGAATATTAGACCCTCATCAGATGCAACATTTGCAAATATTCTCCCATTCTGTTGGTTGTCTTTTTACCTTCCTGATGTTCTTTGAAGAGCAAAGCTTTTTAATTTTGATGAAATTAAATGTATATTTTTCCTTCTCTCTTCTTATTTTTCACTTGTGCCTTCATTTTCAATTTAAGAATTCATTGGCAAACCCAGGATCATGAAAATTTATCTCTGGTTCTTCCAAGAGCTTTCTGGGGTCATCTCTTATTTTTAAATTAATGATCCATTTGAGTTAATTTTTGCATATTTTGTGCATAGACGTCCAACTTCATTCTTTTTTCTCCTGGATATCCAGAATATCTTAGTTTCCTTTCTTACCCTCTCTCTCTTCTCTTTATTTGCATATGGATAGTTAAAGATTAATATATCAAAATAGTAGTAGCAGTTCTCTCTGGGTCCTGGGATTTAGTTACAATGTTATTGGGGTCTTTTCCCTTCATAGTTTTCAAATGTTGTATACTTTTAAAAAATTTTTAATAAGGAAAGGGAAACAGATACTTATCTGAAAAGATCTTACTAACCTTAAGAAAACATTCTTTCTCAAGAATCTACATGTTATCATCTCGAAACTATCAACTTTAATTTTTTTTTGTTTTGTTTTACCTTTTCATTTTATCTAAAGACATAATTCTATGGTATGTGTGTCATGGTGAAATGAAGAGAAGATGAAAGTCTCTAGTCAATTTATAAAATATGCATATATATTTGACTGGAGCTAAAATTGTTCTGCAGCATGTTCTTCATGAAAGTTTTTTGAAAAATTAATGGAAATAACCACAGCATCCAGGTACAGGAACTTAAATGAGACAAAGCTTATAGGAATGCCAGGAGAAAGGTTATGATCCTTAACAATGGAAAAACTAATAAATTTTAGCTTAAATTAATAAGTGTAGGCTAAATTAATTATAATCTCAATTTTAAAAGCCTGTTCAATATGTAGGAAACAGGTGGTAATGAGGAAAGTAAACAATTTCTATTAAAATGTAACATTTTTAAATTGAAATCAATAACTACAGAGGAAAATAAATATTCCTGGCTTCTGCTTACAAATTTTTGATTAGGAAAATTACAAATCCTGGTGAGATATTCTAGTCAGAAAGAGAATCACTTTAAATGTTACTATTCTTAGTTCTCTTTTATTCCTCAAAATATTATCATTTTTTAAAATGGGAAGCTTATTAATATACTTATATAATCTGTGTATTTATTAGATTTTTAAGTTTAAGTATCTGTTTTCCAAATTTCTACAACTGCTTCTACATTAACTTGGCAATCTGGATGTTAAGTGGTACTTAAATGAAGGCATGAAATGTACAATAAGTTTAACATGGCAGAGTTAACATTACTGAAAATCTTTGAATTTTGTTCATCTCTAGTATTCTATACTTAGTAATTTTTTGGCTACTTGAAATATAGTGAGTTTCTTCTGCCAGAAGTACATTTGGAATGTAAATTAATTAATATTTTATCTCATGTTAATGTGGTATGTCAAAAATGAACAGAGTTTGAACCTTAAAGCCAGAAAAAAATGACAGTGTGGCATAGTACAAATCTCAGAATTGTCTCTTTGTACGACTTTCACCTTTTAATACTTTGTGGTTATTTAAAACATATGATTTAGATTTGTAACCTAATATTTTTTGCTAATATGGCTCTGATCCCAAAAGTGGTAATAAATAGAACTGAATTCTCTCAACTTAGGGAAGGTTAAGAGAGGTATATACATATGTTGTCAGTGTTTATGTCATTATTTTTAACTACCGCACATGGCTTACCGCACATAGCTTACCGCACATGTGGACCTGTTCATGCTCTCTCATCTCTCTAAGCCTTTGTATGTGTATGTAGATATATATGTGTATGTGTATATATATAGATTTATATACACATGTATGCAGGCATATATATAGAGAAGGTGTGTGTGTGTGTATATACATATATATATATATATATATATATACACACACACACGGTGGTTTAGTCACTGAGTCTGACTCTCAAAACCCCATGGACTGGAGCCAGCAAGGTTCCTCTGTCCCTAGGACTTTCTAGGCAAGACTATTGGAGTGGGTTGCATTTCCTTCTCCAGGGGATCTTCTCGACTCAGGGGTCAAACCTGGGTCTCCTGCACTGCAGACAGATTCTTTACCAACTGAGCTACCAGGGAAGCACATGCATATGTGTATACACACACACACACACATATACATAAGAAAGAAAGTGGAAGTGTTAGTCACTTAGTCATGTCCGACTCTTTGTGACCCCATGTAGTGTATCCCACCAGGCTCCTCTGTCTATGTCCTTTTCCAGGCAGAAATACTGGAGTGGGTTGCTATTCCCTTCTCTGGGGGATCTTCCTGATCCAGGGATCGAACTCCAGATCTCCTGCCTTGCAAGCAGATTCTTTACCATCTGAGCCACTAATTCCCTCTTTATTCTATAACCTGCTACACTCTTTATATTTTTCTATCCTTCTCTTCTTAGTATTGCCTGTTCTTCTTTTTGTTTATTAAATTTGTATTTTTCAGCTAATTTTTCCAATGCCCTTTTATTACCCTTTTAAATGTGTTACTTATAAATGGCATAAACCTCTTATTATGCTTTATATGTCAGTATGAGTGTACTTGGCTTTTAATGGGGAATTTTAATTCAGTTTAACATAATGCAATGAATAAAAAAGCTGATTTTATTTGTCACAAATTTTTAAATATGTATAATTTTAAAATTTCTTATTATTTTTCCATTAGCCAACTTCTGTTGAATTGATCAAATTGTTATTCATTCCTTTCACCCCTCTTCTCCTTTTTGGAAGTTTTATTTTACTTCTTAATTTTATTTCTAAGTATCTTCTCCTTCCCAGTACTCATAGTCAAACATTCAGTTTACTAATGTTTTAAAATAATGCCTTTTCCGTCTACTCATAGATTCCATTTCCTTACTGCTTCTTTCCATCAAGTCTCAGAATACTTCCCCCTCCCTCTTCTGATTGCCACTATTAAATGATTTGCTGAGACATTTTGGAGTCTTTGTTCTAGATTATAATTAGTTTCTTCCTACAATGTTTTCTCCGTATTTCAAAAATTAATACTTAGTATTTATGTCATATACACAGGTTATTAATCATGTTTGTATCTATGTATCTCCTATCAAATCTGTGTTTATTGATTAATACTATTTCTTTTCCTTCTCATCTATTCCTATTTTGAGAAGTCCATTCTGAATTATTACTGTCTGGGAAGAGTATTTTCTTAAATGTTTTTTTCAGAAAGGGCATGTGTGTGATATGTTCTTTGCATCTATGTATATCCACATTGGGCTTCCCTGGTAGCTTAGATGGTAAAGAATCTGCCTGCAGTACAAGAGACCCAGGTTTGATCCCTGGGTTGGGAAGATCCCCTGGAGAAGGGAATGGCTATCCAGTATTCATGCCTGGAGAATTCTATGAACAGAGGAGCCTGGCGGGTTACAGTCCTTGGGATCAAAAGAGTCAGACACAACTGAGTGATTAAGCACATATAGCACAGAGAGTGGAAGCCTACCAGAAATGGAGCTTCTGCATTCTCAGAGTCAGAGAAATTCTGGGAATAATAAGCAGTACAAAAACAAAACAAAAGAAGATTTGAAGAATCTGTTCTGCTATTTTCCTTAATGAAGCAAACACACACTTATTGAATATCACCTACTTACTAATGAAGGGTTATTAAACACACACTGATAAACCTCATGGAGGCACCATTTGGAAGAGGGTTCAGTTCAGTTCAGTTCAGTTCAGTCACTCAGTCTTGTCTGACTCTTTGCAACCCCATGAACCACAGCACACCAGGCCTCCCTGTCCATCACCAACTCCTGGAGTCCACCAAAACCCATGTCCATTGAGTTGGTGATGCCATCCAACCATCTCATCCTTTGTCCTCCCCTTCTCCTCCTTCCCTCCATCTTTCCAGCATCAGGGTCTTTTTCAGTGAGTCAGCTCTTCGCATCATGTGGCCAAAGTATTGGAGTTTCAGTTTCAACATCAGTCCTTCCAATGAACAACCAGGACTGATCTCCTTTAGGATGGACTGGTTGGATCTCCTTGTATTCCAAGGGACTCTCAAGAGTCTTCTCCAACACCACTGTTCAAATGCACCAATTTTTCGGTGCTCAGCTTTTTTTATAGTCCAACACATGACACATCCATACATGACCATACATGTATGGTCACATCCATACATGACCACTGGAAAAACCATAGCCTTGACTAGACGGACCTTTGTTGGCAAAGTAATGTCTCTGCTTTTGAATATGCTGTCTAGGTTAGTCATAACCCTCCTTCCAAGGAGTAGGGTCTTTTAATTTCATGGCTGCAGTCACCATCTGCAGTGATTTTGGAGCCCAGAAAAATACAGTCAGCCACTGTTTCCACTGTTTCCCCATCTATTTGCCATGAAGTGATGGGACTGGATGCCATGATCTTAGTTTTCTGAATGTTGAGCTTTAAGCCAACTTTTTCACTCTCCTCTTTCACTTTCATCAAGAGGCTCTTTAGTTCTTCACTTTCTGCCATAAGGGTGGTGTCATCTGCATATTGAAGAAGGTGATGATCTGCATTTCTCAGTTTGATTTTCAGGATTGTGATTATAAATGTTGAATCCATCTCTTCTTGGGAATGCACATAAATTTTATTATTGTTATTGATAAAAGCTATAATGTTATTGCTTAAAAATAGGTTTGTATGAGTGAATAATACCCATTTTACTACACAGTGATTTAATATATATTCATTCACCAAATATTACATAACTATGTGCCAAATATTCTACAATAGTGAAAATCCAGACACTTTTGTTTACCTCATGGGTATGTGGTTTGGTGAAAAACACACAATATGTACAATGGGGAAAGAAGAGTCTCTTCAATTACTGGTGCTGGGTAAACTGGACAGCCACATGCAAAACAATGAGAGTGGATTACTATCTTATACTATGCACAAAAAGCAACTCAAAATGGACTTGAACAGAAGATTTGAAACTGTAAAATTCCTAGAAGAAAATATAGATGGCAAGCTTCTTGACTTTAGTCTTGGCAATGATTTTATTTTATTTTTTTTGAGTTGATACCAAAACCACATGAAAAAAAATAAAAAAATAAATGGGATGACATATAACTAAAAGTTTCTGCACAGCAAAGGAAACCATCAACAAAATGAAAAAGCAACTTATGGAATAGGAGACAATATTTGCAAATCACAAACCCATTAGAGAGTTAATATCCAAACTATCCAAGGAACTTATGCAACTCAATATAAAAAAAACAGTAACTCAGTTAAAAATGGGCAAAGGGCCTGAACATTTTTTCCAGAGTATACACAAGCAGTGTATCATATAAAAAGTACATGAAAAGATACTTAGCATCTCTAATTATTGAGAAAATTCAAATTGAAACCACAATGAGATATCATCTTATACTCGGGTGATGTCTATTATCAAAAGAACAAGGAATACAGATATTGAATGTGGAGCAAAAGGAACCCTTGTGCACTGTTGGTGGGAATGTAAACTGGTGCAATCACTTACTATTATAGAAAATAGTATAGATTCCTCAAAAAATTAAAAGTAGAACTGCCATATGGTCTAGTAGTCCTACTTTTGGGTATATAGCCAAAGGAAATGAAATTATTATCTCAAAGGGATGTATGTGCTCTTATGTTCATATCATCATTGTTCACAGTAGGCCAGACATGAAAACAAAGTATCTGTCAATGGATAAAGAAAATATCATGCACATGTGTGTGTGTGCACGTGTGTGTGTGTGTGTGTGTGTGTATACAGCCTCAGAAAAGGAGGAACCCTGCTGTTTACAACAATATGAACGGGCCTTGGAGAAGTTATTCTAAGTGAAAGAAGCCAAACAGAGAAAGACAAATACCACTTGGCATCCCTTATAGATCTAAAAAATAAAGAGTTTAACTCACAGAAAAAGAAGCTGAGAGATGGAGCAAATAGGGAGAGATTGGTAAAAGGGTACAAATTTTTAGTTCTAAGTGAACGAGGTCTGGAGATCCAGTGTATAGCATGGCAACTGTAGTTTTCATAGTACAGTATTTTATAATTGAGATTTGCAAAGTGAGTAGAACTCAAATGTTTTTCTCCAACCAAAAAAATAAAAGATAATATGTGAGGTAATGGATCTGTTAATTAACACATGAGGGAAATCCTTTCACAGGATTTGTATATGTATAGCAAATCATCATGTCACACATTTTGAGTGTTAAAATTTGACTTTCAACTCTACCTCAGTAAAACTGAAAAAACAATGTAATTATTACAAACAAAGGTTAACCTGATACATGTTACTAATGAACACACAGAGGGCAGAGATAGAAAAACCAAAGATGACCTTTTTTTAAAAACATTGGTCCGGAAAAGCCCCTTTAAGGAGTAGTTTCTAGGTCTCATATGAAATGAGACCTAGAAATGATGAGAAGTAGCAGCTTAGGCAGATGTGGAAAGAGTGATATTAATAGAGGGAACAGACAGACAAAGCTCCAAAAAGATGAGAAAGAAAACAAAACAAAACTGATTTCCAGGGACTTAGTATATAGCAGGAAGAGTGGGAAATAGAAGAGGATATAATCTTTTTTCCAACATAATAATAAATAAGGGTTTTATTCTATGTGCAGTGAAAATCCCATAAATTTTTCATGTGGGATTCATATAATCTGATATATATGCATATACTTAAAAAAGCTTGTGTTATTATGTGGAAATAAATTGGCAGCATTGTGAGAGAGAGCTTGATCCAGAAAGTGGGCAGACTGGGATAAGGAATCAAGATCAAATTGACTTGAATTCTTTACTTCAGATTTGTATGTCAGCCCAGAATTTCTTTGGGACTTTCAGTCCTATCATCTTAAATTGACCTTCTCTAGCATTCTCTTAATATCTAAAAATTAGGATACTATTCAATAGGCTAGACAAGAGATGCCAGTGTTAGGTAGTAATACTGGCTATGGACACCAGTGGGTAAATGCACAGCAATGTTGAAGGTTAAAGTGACAGAATTGTCTGAGGTATTCGACATGAGGTTGAACAAATGAAACATTTCAAAGGTGATGTATAGTAATTTCCATATCTAGCAGCAGGATAGATGATTATGCCATTTTCTCAGGTAGGAGAAAATGGGGAGTAACTTGTTGAGCCAAATCAAGAATTTATGTTTTATGTTAATACTTACCAAGTTTAAAAGTCTGTGACATTTAAAGAATAGATAAAGTAAGAGTAGCAATTGTAAGTCTGTTGCTCACAGAGAGATCCAGCCTTAAAATATACATCTCAGACTCATTAGAATAAGGATGCTCTTTATATCCATGGGGATGGATAAATCTAATTATGTTATGTATCTGTTGAGTAGATCTTATTGTTGGCATGGAGTATATAACAGTGAATAGCATAGATTTGTGGAAATTTCATTACAGTGGGAGGTAGATGACAGTGTAGCGCAAAGCCAGAAATTGAATCAGAATAACACGTAGATATCAGAAGTCTGGTTGAGGAAGATCACCCGGGATAGGATACTAAAAGGAACTGGCTACTGGGTAATTGAAAACTCAAGAGGATTCGAAAGAGGAGATTTGTAAGAGAGAGAGAGTTGTTAACTGTGTTGACTATTGCTAAGTAGTGCGGTGGGCTAAACACAGGAAGGAGTTAACAGCTTGCCACTGGTGACTGTTGGTGCCCTAAGAAAACTCTGGTGATAGTAAATAGTAGGGCAACCAGGCTGGAGCAAGCTGCGGACTGAATGATAGGGGAGAAACAGACATGTGAGTGGAGACATTTACTTTTTGTTTTTTAACTAAAAGATTGCCAGAAGCATGATTTCCAAAATTACAGGAAAAATTAACCTGATCATCCTGTCTAAAATATCATTTAGAAACTTATACTTTTATACTGAAAAAAGACAGATGAGAAGTATGGAGACCTTTTTTTCACAGGAGACCCATTAAACACTTTTCACAATATTTACATAATTTTGGAGGGTTTCCAGGAAAGAAGAATAGGATTTTCTCACATTACATTAATTTTTATGGTATTGCAAAATTGTGATTAATCAATGATATCACTCTAAATTGTAATGATTTAGACATGTTTATTGTAACAATCCCTGACAAGGACAGACATAACAGATACACATTTAAAACTATTCAGCATCGAATGGTGTTGCATCCGTATTTAATATAATCCCAGTGTTTTATAGTATTTTCTCTCTGAGGCATTTTAGATTGACTGTTGTTAATCTATTAAAGACTTCCTTTGCATAATGGTGAGTCTTAAATTTCCAAGTAGGAATGGGAGTGCACTTAACCAATCCATAATCCTCCCAGACGCTTTGTGTGGATAGCTACAGTAAATGTGCCTTACCACTGCAGCACTGTGAAAGCCACTGCTGTGCTTCATTTGGACAATTTTTTGTTTTGTTGAATGATATATATCTTTGGAGTGGTTAAACCATGTTTAATTTGGGGGTGATAACTAGTTCAGCATTGTATTTGACTTACAATAACAGAATTAGGATGTGATAAAATATGCTAGACAGAGAAAAATAATTTTTTTGAGTGAAAAGCAAATACAGAGCCAAGACATATTGCTAAAAATTACAGTTAAATCTCTGGTGTTTGATTTTGTGGAGCTTCCCTGCTGGCTCAGTAGTAAAGAATCAACTTGCAGGAGACATAGTTTTGATCCCTCGGTCCGGAAGATCCCCTGGTGAAGGAAATGACAACCCATTCCAGTATTCTTGCCTGGGAAATCCCATAGACAATGGAGCCTTGTGGGCTAAAGTCCATGGTTTTGCAAAAGAGTTGGACATGACTTAATGACTAAACAACAACATTTGATATTGTATCTACTCTTAAATTGAATATTTTAAAATTATTGCAGTATTCCTACAGCTCCATGTTCATTCCTATATGTGTATTTTCCTCTTAAATTGAAAAACTGGAAAATGTAGAGTGATATCTTCCACAAATTTTTCTAGGTAAGGTAGGTTCACACATACCAAGTGCATGGGAATAACCGTGAGTTGCTTTGCCCAAGGAATTGACAAGAATACATTGTCAGAATTCTTGATGCTCTCTATATTTGCAGAAAACAAAATGAGTAAGAAAAACTAGGGTTCCTATTTAATTTTATACTTTTAAAATATGATAGTATGTGATTTTTAGGTTTTCAGCTTGTTTTCTTGTATTGGGAAAATACATATAATTTTTAACCTATATATCCACTGCATTCCTTAGGCTCATTTATATGTTACTATTTGGAACTGGGAGTATATTTGTCAGTTAGAATTGCTTAAACAGAGTAGTTAGTTATACTATAGGTCAGCTCACAAAGTTTCATTGAACTCATAGAATAAGAAAGATTTGCTTCCTTTGTAAAATATAAGCACATTGGAGTGAAAAAAGCAACTTGAAACAGAGCTTCCAGTGTTACAAAACACATGCCTGATTTCTCTATAATAAAAAAGAATGATCCACACAAATATTCACTGATAACAATACAAAATACCAGAGGAGTGACAGTGGTGAAATTATGTCTTGTGGCTTGAGTGGCAAGATCAATATGGGTCATAGTGTTTAGAATAAGATTGGAAAGTAGATATATTTTGAAATACATTTTTGAATAAAGAGTAGAATTTAGATACATAGGAGGAATGTTGAGCATTGCAGGTGGGTGGCAAGAAACTAATATTATGGAAGTATATAAATAAGAGGCTTGGCTTGGAATTTATGAATTAGCTTTGTAGGCAAACCTATGAGAAAGCGAAGTTGTAGAGAGCTAGAAAAGGTTAGTTACCTGCCTGCCCTTCCTCTCCCCTCCCAGTGAACTGAGCTCTGGAGTCCTTATTTCTCTAGACTTATTGTGGTTATATCCTCAAATATGTCAGGCAGAAGCTCCACATGGCTGAAATCAGGTGTTAATGTGACTTTCCTTAGAAGACTTGCGAGGGCCCTGTGAACACACACTTGGCTTTGAGAACAGCCTTGTCTACTTCTTAGCTGCCTGAGAAACCGGACACTGAGAAATCTGGAATGCATTCTTCTCAGGATCAGGGGCCTTGGTATCTCACCTGGTAATCACTTATGTGATTTTGTCCTTGGTTTTTTTCAATGTAGCTCTCTGTTTAAAACAAAATGGCTACATAATCTTTTCTGAAAAACTGGAGATTAGTAGTTTAAATTTAACATGGTAAGGAATATTGCTCAAGGCACTAGGAGAAGGCGGAGGACTTTTATCTGTCCTTGACTTAGCTAACAACCTTACAAGAGGTAAGATATGTAACTGCATTCACAGTTGTACCCTCTTGTCTATTTAGGGAACCATAGATGCTCTGCCTAAGTGACCATGAGCTTATTTCACTAACTTATTTTTATGACACTGAAATATTCTTCTCCTAAATGTCATGGCATCCCTCTGCAAATGCATGTGACAATGCATCTTCCCAGGAACATATGCTTCATTTTGTTTGTACTTGAATTTTAAAATCCCAATCAGATGGACATCTGTCTTCTTCTCTAAGTAGCAGTGCTCTAGAGTTTGCTTATCCTGAGATTTTTTTTTTTTAACATTTGTGATGAACTCTTCAATGATCAGTAGCAAAGGGATCTAAGAGTTCAGCTGGTTAATTAACAATACAGCTTCTGGCTAGTGTTAGGTAGAAAATAATTGAATTATATTTTAATGCTGTATCATACACATGTTCTCAAGGAAAGGTATTTCCTAATCTTACTGCAAAGAGGCTTTCCAAAATACACCGTCTAAATTGCATCTGTTTATCAAGCATGTCAGAAAGTAGGTGTTTACATTTTGTTCATGTGGAAGATTAAGAGAATTGTTCTTATCTTAATTATAGCTTCTTGTTACAGTATTTGCAAATGTAATAACATATATGATTTTATCCTGTGATTTTGGCTATCTCTAAGATAGAAATTTAAATGAAGTTGGATCATAAATGAAAGTAGGCATAATATGTATTAGTGAAAGTGAAAGTGAGGTCACTCAGTCGTGTCCGACTCTTTGTGACCCCATGGACTGTAGCCTACCAGGATCCTCTGTCCATGGGATTTTCCAGGCAATAGTACTGGAGTGAAATGCCATTTCCTTCTCCAGGGGATCTTCCCAACTCAGGGCTCGAACCCAGGTCTCCCACATTGTAGACAGACACTTTACCGTCTGAGCCACCAGGGAAGGCCAAAAGGACACCATCAAACATTAGACAATGGATACTTGGTTGTAGACTTAAATTTATCACTGATTTGCTTACTGTCATAGCCCCATTAAGATTTGTTTAACTATTAGTATAATGAAAAAAATAGTGACTGAGTCAGTATAACTGGGTCATGGTTTTAATTCTGCCACTATTTAGGTATATGTAACCTTCAGTAAGTCATTTATTTACTTCTTTCATTTGCTTCTGCAATCAGTCTTTAATATGTGAGGTGATTTGGTATAAAATTCCACAAACTGAAGTTTCTTCCATTTCTTTTTGATTATATTGGCATTTCCAGTAACCCCAATGGATAAATGGCATGTGCTAGTTTTCAGTGGATCTTACTTGAATATATTAAGTACAATCATTTACATTTTTAAATGTTTTTGTACTAGGATACAGTTCTCTGGAAATTCCCATATCAATGTCTTTTAACTCCACTTGCTGAAAATGGCCTTTGTCAACCTTTACAAGAATTTATTATCGTAAATGAACAAATGTACATTCAGGCTTTTCCATTCTCTGTTGTAAATAAATTATGTTTCAGTTCTAAAGAAGAATGGTTTAGGTGTTTTGGGGCCTGAGAGATGCTGATGGAGTAATTGGATACTGTGCCATCTCCTTCTGTGTACTCTGCTCTCTATTCTACCTAAACATGATTGTTAGCAATTTTGATGAAGAAACAAATGGTGCAGTTATCAAATTTATTCATAAATATGCAAAATGAAAGAGCCAAACAATACACCTGAGAATCATGATTTAGCTCCAGAGAATTTCCAGGGATTACCAACAGAGTATACAATAGATATACACCAGGCTTCCCTGGTGGCTCAGAGGTTAAAGAGTCTGCCTGCAATGCGGGAGACCTGGGTTCGATCCCTGGGTCGGGAAGATCCCCTGGAGAAGGAAATGGCAACCCACTCCAGTATTCTTTCCTGGAGAATCCCATGGACGGAGGAGCTTGGTGGGTTACAGTCCACGGGGTTGCAAAGAGTCGGACATGACTGAGCGACTTCACTTTCATACAGTAGATAAAAATATGTCAAGGCCTGAATTTTGATAAAACAACAAAACAGGACAGACTCAGATTTATAAAGACAATTTAAAAATGCTTCACAAGTAAGAACAGTAAGGTTCCTAATTATCCACAAAATAGGTGGCATTAATATAAGTAGACTATTGCAATGTCAGAAGAGAATATCCTTACTTGTGCAACCTCTGGAGAGTTTAATTTAATTCTGTGTTTAATTCCTGAACACAATAAACTTTTGTATAATATCATATCTAAGAAGAGAAGCTCCCAACCCTGTTTGCCCTTTAAAAGTACCTTTGAAGCTTTCTAAAATAAAGTATCGTAGAAATCTATGCCATGAACTGTAGCCTGCCAGGCTCCTCCGTCCATGTGGATTTTCCAGGTAAAAATACTGGAGTTGGTAGTCATTGTCTTCTCCAGGGATCAAATCCAGGTCTCCTGCATTACAGGTGGATTCTTTGCCTTCTGAGCCATCAGGGAAGCCCTCAGAATAAAGTATGGTAAACTCTACACTAGGTAATTTTGCTTGTTTGTTTGTTTTTCTTCAGAATTTTTCTTTTTTTTTTTATTAAGATAGATTATTTGGAGAATTCATATCTTGTGAAGTGGGGACAAAGTTTATTTACTTAATTTTTATTGGAATATAATTGCTTTACACTGTTGTGTTAGTTTCTGCTGTACAACAAAGTGAATTGGCTCTGTGTGTGTGTGTGTGTGTGTGTGTGTGTGTGTATGGGCTTCCCTTGTGGCTCGGCTGCTAAACAATCTGCTTGCAATGCGGGAGACCTGGGTTTGACCCCTGGTTTGGGAAGATCCTCTAGATGAGGGAAAGTCTACCCTCTCCAGTATTCTGGCCTAGAGAATTCCATATATATATCTCCCCTCCTTTTTTAACCTCCCTCCTACCCCATGCCCATCCCACCTCTCTAGATCATCACAGAGCACCAAGCTGATCTCCCTGTGCTGTACAGCAGCTTTCCAATAGCAATCTATTTTACATATGGTAGCATATATATCTCAGAGAAGGAAATGGCAACCCACCCCAGTATTCTTGCCTAGAGAATCCTCTGGACAGAGGAGCCTGGTGGGCTGCTGTCCATAGGGTCACACAGAGTCGGACACGACTGAAGCGACTTAGCATGCATACATGCATTGGAGAAGGAAATGGCAACCCACTCCAGTATTCTTGCCTGGATAATCCCAGGGACGGAGGAGCCTGATGGGCTGTCGACTCTGGGGTTGCACAGAGTCAGACACAAATGAAGCAATGCAGCAGCAGCAGCATATATATGTTGGGCTTCTCTGGTAGCTCAGTGATAAAAAGCCTGCTTGCCAATGCAGGAGAGGTGGGTTTGATCCCCAGGTTGGGAAGATCCACTGGAGGAGCGCATGGCAACTCCCTCTAGTATTCTTGTCTGGGAAATCCCATGGACAGAGATGCCTTGCAGTGCACAGTTCATGGGGTTTCAGAGTCAGACATGACTTAGCAACTGAACTCACGTGTGTGTATACAGGTCAGTTCTACTCTGACAATTCCTCCCATCTTCCCCTTCCCCGATGCCACCCCATTCCACATGTCCATTCTCTATATCTATATCTTTATTCCTGCCCTGCAAATAGGTTTATCTGTACATTTTTCTAGGTTCCACATATATGCATTAATGTACAGTATTTCCTTTTCTCTTTCTAACTGACTTCACTCTGTATGGTCTGCTCTAGGTCCGTCCATATCACTACAAATGACCCAGTTTCATTCCTTTTTATGACTAAGTAGTATTCCATTGTACATATGTACCACATCTTCTTTATCCTTTCATCTGTTGGGCAGAACACTCTTTGACGTAAATTGCAGTAACATCCTTTTTGAACCATCTTGAAGAGTAATGAAAATAAAAACTAAAACAAATGGGACCTAATTAAGCTTAAAATCTTTTGCATAGAAAAAGAAACCATTCACCAGGTTATTTTGATACAGAAGTTGTTCTGGGTTATATACCAAACTGCTATATTATTTGCATGATGATACGTAGCCAGCATCACTTGCTATAGTAGGAAGACATAGTTGTCTAAGGGACCTGGATAGGAATTAAAATTAACTAACATGTCCTTATATAATAATGCTAATTATAAGAACTACCACAAAGTGAATGATTTCAGTGAGGTAAATTGTTTACATATATTATTGCATAATTCAGTATACAGTATTTTTTCTTGTGATAACTGAACTTCAGTGGTATGAAACAATTTTTCCCAAACAGTATATTTAACAAGTGGCTTCTTTGATTTCACAGATTCTTTTCTCATTCTAGTCATTGCTTTCTGTCAGTGGTAGATGACCTGGGATGATGAAAGGAACTGCAGTTCTGAGTTTCACTGGCAGTGGGCCTGAAGCAAGAACTCTCAGGCTTTGGGACAGAAATGACACTGGAGCCCTGCCGAGTCCTGGGAATCAGTGCAGTTCAGTCACTCAGTCGTGTCTGATTCCCTGTGACCCAATGGACTGCAGCGTACCAGGCTTCCCTGTCCACCACCAACTCCCAGAGCTTCCTCAAACTTATGTCCATTGAGTCGGTGATGCCATCCAACCATCTTATCGTCTATCATCCTCTTCTCCTGGCTTCAATTTTTCTCAGCATCAGGGTCTTTTCTAATGAGTCGGTTCTTCTGGGAGTCAGAAGGAGTCACAATTCAAGCCGCAGAGCCCTAGTGAGAACAGGGTGGACAGGGCCGAGCTAGAGAGGAACTCTCAGCAGTAGAATGGTACCCACTTGTCCTTATAATCGAAGCCTCCTAAGAAAAAGCAAATGTAAAGCAAAATCTTTTTCTCATTTTGCCTATTCTGGGCACCAGAATCGAAACTTCAATCATTAGACAGAGTTACTTGTGTTGAGGTATCCAGTTCTTCCTAAGGGCTTGTCTTTAGTGCTACAGCCAAATAGATGCGTGATTCCAGCTGAGCTTTTCTTTTATGTCTCAAGCTGATTTGGTTCTACATCAGCTGTGCTGCAATTTATATTTTGTGCTTTATGGTTCGTACTATTAACTAAAAGTTTTTTGTCAGCTTTATAACCATATGTGCACCTGTGGGAGCACATACACGATTCTTTATACCCTCTTCTGACCTCAGGAGTCACTATACACATTCTTTGGAGGCTACTGTACCCCTAAAAACAGTTTAAAAAAGGATATTTTGAGTGTCAAGACTCATCCTAAGATTAAGACAGTTCCCCATATGGCAGGAGAGTATTCTTCAAATCAGTGGAAATAGTAACTCACCTTACCTTTAGGAAACCAGATTGGTGCAGTGGTAACTGTGTTGCTATCAGAGAGCCAGAATGGGACTTGGAAATAAGGATGAGTTGGCAGAGTTCTAAGCCACATTAGCTTATCAGGACAAGTCTATGTGTTGGTCATTCAGTGGTGTCCGACTTATTGCAACCCCATGGATTGTGGCCCACCAGTACACTCTGTCCATGGGATTCTCCAGGCAAGAGTACTAGATTAGGTTGGCATTTCCTTCTCCAGGGGGGATCTTCATGACCCAGGGATCAAACTTGGGTCTCCTGTATTGTAGGCAGACTCTTTACCATTTGAGCCAAGGTTCAGAAACACATTGTTGAGGTGGCAGTGGGAGTAACTGGTTAGTTCAGTTTGTTATCACAGGATAACAGGGCAGGAAAAGCTTGTGGAGAGGCAAGGTTTGCACACTTTTTTCAACATTCAAATGGTTATTAGCTCCACAAAGACATGGATGAAATAGTTTGACCAAGTGACTATCACTTCTATTTGCACAAAAATATTAAGAACTTTAACTACAATATTGATTTATCCACTGTGAAAATTCTGAAAGAGATGGGAATACCAGACCACCTGACCTGCCTCTTGAGAAACCTATAGACAGGCTAGGAAGCAACAGTTAGAACTGGACATGGAACAACAGACTGGTTCTAAATAGGAAAAGGAGTACGTCAAGGCTGTATATTGTCCCCTTGCTTATTTAACTTATATGCAGAGTACATCAGGAGAAACGCTGGGCTGGAAGAAGCACAAGCTGGAATCAAGATTGCCGGGAGAAATATCAATAACCTCAGATATGCAGATGACACCACCCTTATGGCAGAAAGTGAAGAGGAACTAAAAAGCCTCTTAATGAAAGTGAAAGTGGAGAGTGAAAAGGTTGGCTTAAAGCTCAACATTCAGAACGTTAGATGGGAAATAGATGGGGAAACTGTGGAAATAGTGGCTGACTTTATTTTGGGGGGCTCCAAAATCACTGCAGATGGTGATTGCAGCCATGAAATTAAAAGACACTCCTTGGAAGGAAAGTTATGACCAACCTAGATAGCATATTCAAAAGCAGAAACATTACTTTGCCAACAAAGGTCCGTCTAGTCAAGGCTATGGTTTTTCCAGTGGTCATGTATGGATGTGAGAGTTGGACTGTGAAGAAAGCTGAGAGCAGAAGAATTGATGCTTTTGAACTGTGGTGTTGGAGAAGACTCTTGAGAGTCCCTTGGACTACAAGGAGTTCCAACCAGTCCATCCTAAAGGAGATCAGTCCTGGGTGTTCACTGGATGGACTGACGCTAAAGCTGAAACTCCAATACTTTGGCCACCTCATGAGCAGAGTTAACTCATTGTAAAAGAGTCTGATGCTAGGAGGGATTGGGGGCAGGAGGAGAAGGGGACGACAGAGGATGAGATGGCTGGATGGCATCACCAACTCAATGGACATGAGTTTGAGTGAACTCCAGGAGTTGGTGATGGACAGGGAGGTCTGGCGTGCTGCAATTTATGGGGTTGTGAAGAGTTGGACACAACTGAGCAACTGAACTGAACTGAACTGATGTATGACCAGGAAATAAAAGTTACACAGAAGACATAAAAAACACATAGAAGACATACTGTTTTTCTTCAAAGAGTTTTTATTCTCGCTATATTTGATTTTGGAAAAAAAGACTTTGTTCGTTCAGGAATTGTATGGCACCCCACTCCAGTAGTCTTGCTTGGAAAATCCCATGGACGGAGGGGCCTAGTAAGCTGCAGTCCATGGGGTCGCTAAGACTAGAACACGACTGAGCGACTTCACTTTCACTTTCCACTTTCATGCATTGGAGAAGGAAATGGCAACCCACTCCAGTGTTCTTGCCTGGAGAATCCCAGGGACGGGGGTGCCTGGTGGGCTGCCGTCTATGGGGTTGCACAGAGTCGGACACGACTGAAGTGACTTAGCAATATTTTTTTTTCATGTATTAATTTATATGTTAATTGTATTATGAATAAAATACATAAAATTTGCTTTTAAGAAAGATAAACATTTCTGATTAGTAAGTGTTACTCTAGTGGTGGGAAATCATTTCAGAGAAGGAATGACTACAAAACAAAAATAAAGACAAAATCAAAGCAAAAATGAAGAATGGGCACAAGTAACTGTACATGTATTTGTTAGAAAGTAATAAAAATAACCATGAGGACCTGGTATACTAGAGCCATTTTGCAGGGATTTTTTAAAATAAAATTTAAATTACTGTATGATGATATACTAGAAGGAAATTTCTACTATTGTAGCATCTGAAATATAAGATTTATGGTTCTCAAAATGATGTTGAAGCCAAACAAATATACTTATTTATTAATCATTATTTTGTAGGTTGCTATGTTAGTATTGGCCTCATTAAAATATTCCAACGCCAGGGATTATTCCCTCGATTATTCCCTCGATGAGCTTAGTGACTTTGAGGCAAACTCAATTCATATTTGAATGCAATGTTTTCTTCAATAAATTCATGTCATAAAGAATATAGAGGCCATAGAAATAGTGATTGATTCTGCTTTTGTTCACAATGTGCAATTGATTTTTTCTTTGTTGGCATAAATTAGCTCACCTCTTTAACTTCCTAAGAAAAAATAAGCTAACCCTTCTTCTTTTTCCCTGGTGCTGTATTAGAATGATGTATATTCACTGACACCTTTGTTTTTTAATAGATATTGCTACAATAGTTTAAAAATACTCACAGACTGGGGCTTCCCAGGTCCCTGAGTGGAAAAGAATCCACCTGCCAGTGAAGGTCACACAGGAGATGTGAGCTCAATCCCTGGGTTGGGAGGATCCCCTGGAGAAGAAATTGGCAACCTGTTCTAGTATTCTTGCCTGGAAAATTCCATGGATAGACGAGCTTGGCAGGCTATAGTCCATGGGATCACAAAGAGTTGAACATGAATGACTGACTCAGCATGCGTGCATGCACTCACAAATTATTAGAAGTGCTTAAATCACTCAAGTTGGTGGTTAGTGCAATTTTTATGTATTGACAATTCTGAGAAAGATAAATTACCTGTAAATAAGAATTCTAATCTGTATCTAAATTGTATGTGTTGAAATATAAACAGCAAAAGCATCTTAGAGATGTTTTGAATACCTCATAATATGAAAGTTGTGCTTTAGCAGGTTTTGAAATTGGATTTAGAGAGTATTAAGGCAAAAGATAGATAGAGATGGATTGTTTTATACAGAGAGCAAGCATGTTATCATTGCTTAAAGGATTACCCATATTGTGCTTCTAACTTTCAACAAAGGATACTGGTATCATAGAAAAGTACATTCTTAAGATTTCAAATCCTATCAGTGAGAGGTCTTTTTATTCTTTGACCCTGTAACAAGTAAAATTGTATGAACCCAAGGTGATACTTTCCATCTGTTTCTGAGTAGTCCAATCATTCTAGTATTAAATATAAGGAATTCTGGAATAATAATGAAATAACATTTTCACCTGGTTATTTCCAATTTCTAGGAGTACCATTAACATAGTAATCTATGTGAATGGTCACTTTTGGAGGTTCCTAGTGTATACCGTGCCCCACCCCCCATAAGAGTATTTTGCAGTTGTGATTCGTTTTTAATATAAAGTGATGATTTTTTTTCAATTTACTTTTAAAATCTGATTTCACTTTAGAGTCTATAGGGTACAATATAATGACACATTTATTTTCTTCTTTTTTGCTTATCTTTGAGCCAATTATTTGCTAAGGAGAAGACATGACAATTTCTGGAGTATGTGTAGGATGACCTCTTGCACATGTAGTTTCATCATTTCGATCTTTTCCCTCTCCTTTGCGTAGCTCAAAAATAGTGCAGTTCTCTAGGACACACATTATTGCAAGGTTTATTACTGCCATTGATTTCCTCTTCTTTGTCTCCATCTAGCATTTGATGCATTGTCAACTGCCTTTTGGTAAATTCTTTTCCTGTATATTTTATACTGGTCCACAACAAGCCAAACAGAACAATAAGAAGGTATTTATTCACTATTCAAAACTATTTTTTCTCGTAAATATAAATTCTAATACCTATACAAGGTTGCAGTCTTTCTGCAGGGATACAGAGAGAGTAAATCAGAAAGTACAGCATATTGAATTTACCTTGACTGTTGGCATTTCTCTTGATTACATATATACTGGGCTCATGTGGAAGGTTTGGGAATAATGCTCTTGCTACAAATATTAAGTACTTCTCCCAGTGAAGAATTATGGGCTAAAGCTTGTAATTTTTGTATTTGATCTCTAGAAAAGATTATCTACCTTACTGTAAGACTCTCAGTAGAATCTCATTAGTTAACTTTTTAAAAAAATAAAATAGCTCTGTTTTTTCTTTAGACTATTTAACAAACTTAACTCAGATAGTTTATCTTCTTAATTTTTATTTGAGATTTTTTAATAAAATTCAACACAATTATTTCAAACATCAAAAACAAAATAACACATAATTAATGGCTTCCCTGGTTGCTCAGATGCTAAGAGTTTGCCTGCAATGCAGGAGACTCCAGTTTGATCCCTGGTTCAGGAAGATCCTCTGGAGAAGGGAATGGCAACCCATTCCAGTATTCTTGTCTGGAGAATTCCATGGACAGAAGAGACAGTCCATGGGATCACGTAGAGTCAGACACGACTGAGTGACTAACACTTTCACTTTCAATGGAAGAAGAACAGAAAGCATTTTTAGAATTGGAAAACATTAAATAACCACTGATCTTCCCAGGTGGGGCTAGTGGTAAGGAACCTGCTTGTGAATGCAGGAGACTTGAGATGAGGGTTCAGTCCCTTGGTTGGGAAGATCCTCTGGACAAGGAAATGATCACCCACTCCAGTATTCTTGCCTGGAAAGTCTCATGGACAGAGGAGCCTGGCAGACTACATCGCATTGTGTCTCAAAGAGTTGGCCATGACTGAAGCAACTTAGCATGCACATAATCACTAATAAAAAAATTAACTTATTCCCTCCCTGTAGAGACTTCAAATATTTTTGTTGAAGAAAATATTTTGGGGGGTATTTAATAATTTTTAAATATTATTAATGCTTAATTACAACTATATTTTATATTCATATCTACATATTGTGACATATAACAATTATAAAATCTTTAGTTTATTTAGTTTGACTTCTCTGATTTAAATCACTATTCTAATTTATTTCTGTCCTCCAAGTTTTCTTTGCTTTCTGAAGCCTGATTTGTGGTGACTCATCTGTCTTTTTTGGTTGGTTGGTTGTTTAAGTTACCGTTACTTGAAACCATTTGTTTAAAAAACAAAAACAATTTCTAATACTTCCTAATGAAGCAGATCCTTTGTGCTCTATTTCAGAGCTTGTCCCACCCAAATTTTTCTGAGAGTCTTATATTTCACTTAGGTTTCTCTCAATTCTCCTCGTAATTCTCTCTCTTAACCCTCCTCCTGGGTAAACAGAGTTCAGCACTGGTACTCAGTTCCTGTATCCTTGTCTTCCTCTAAAATTTCTTTAAAGTCCCACTTCTGTAGATGGCATGACCTCTGAAAAGTTCATATATCCTTAAAATTTCTACTTTTAAGAACTTCCCTTGACACTAAGTTTGGTTACCAATAGTTGTATTGTTTTTATTAATTTCCTGATGAATAAATTGAACACTTAAAATGTGCCTGTCTCAGGTGAGGTAATTCTCTAGACCAGTCAATGGTAACAAAGGAACAAGGAAATATCTCAGTACTGCCCCCAGGGTTAGCAAGTGAGGAGAAATCTCCAAGTGAAGGAGAAAATTAAGCAGATATTTCCATAAATGTCTAACGCAGAAGGCTTCCCTTTTGACTTATATTAACAGTGTATCAAACTGTTTGTTTATAGTTTCATTCTTATTATTTATTCCAATACGTTTTGTTCTGTTGACCATGGATTATAAGACAAATGCCTAACAATAGAAATAGGGTCAAGATAATTCTATCCTCTGAGAGTCATTGTTTGGCCTTCTTGTCTCACTCTGTAGTCTCTCTGGTGCATCACAGCAGCTCTAATAATCTGGTCTAGAATTTTTCACCAACTATGAAATTCCAGCACAAGTTTATCTCAGGTAGCATGTCCATATATCCTGATATTCCTTTGCTTCCCTCATGTTCCACATTGAATCAACCATGTTGCTGCTGCTAAGTCACATCAGTCGTGTCCGACTCTGTGCGACCCCATAGACGGCAGCCCACCAGGCTCCCCCATCTCTGGGATTCTCCAGGCAAGAACACTGGAGTGGGTTGCCATTTCCTTCTCCAATGCATGAAAGTGAAGAGTGAAAGTGAAATCACTCAGTCGTGTCTGACTCTTAGCAACCCCATGGACTGCAGCCCACCAGGCTCCTCCATCCATGGGAGTTTCCAGGCGAGAGTACTGGAGTGAGTCACCACTGCCTTCTCCAATCAACCATGTAGTCCTATAAATTTTATTTTCTGAAAATCACTCCTCCCACTTCCGGTTCCAACCTCATTCTCTGTGCTTTAGTAAAAAATTTAATTATCCTTTGTCTATACTACTGAAATGGTTTAACAGTTGCTATCCCTGATCACATTTGTATGTGCTTCTTCTTTACCTTAAACATTAAGATATCTTTTCCAATTCAAAAATGGTCTCTGCTTAAATCCATTCATCATGGTTCTTTGTGTACAGGCTAAAATCCAAACTGTGTTAAGTCCAACACAATTTCATTCTGAAATTTCTCTCTAGTCTTGACTGTTGCTCAAATTACCTTTATAAATCTCACTCTATCTATACTATAGATGGGGAAACAGTGGAAACAGTGTCAGACTTTATTTTTCTGGGCTCCAAAAATCACTGCAGATGGTGACTGCAGCCATGAAACTAAAAGATGCTTACTCCTTGGAAGGAAAGTTATGACCAACCTAGATAGCATTTTCAAAAGCAGAGACATTACTTTGCCAACAAAGGTTCGTCTAGTCAAGGCTATGGTTTTTCCTATGGTCACGTATGGATGTGAGAGTTGGACTGTGAAGAAGGCTGAGCGCAGAAGAATTGATGCTTTTGAACTGTGGTGTTGGAGAAGACTCTTGAGAGTCCCTTGGACTGCAAGGAGATCCAACCAGTCCATTCTGAAGGAGATCAGCCCTGGGATTTCTTTGGAAGGAATGATGCTAAAGCTGAAATTCCAGTGTTTGGCCACCTCATGCGAAGAGTTGACTCATTGGAAAAGACTGATGCTGGGAGGGATTGGGGGCAGGAGGAGAAGGGGACGACAGAGGATGAGATGGCTGGATGGCATCACTGACTCAATGGACGTGAGTCCGAGTGAACTCCGGGAGTTGGTGATGGATAGGGAGGCCTGGCGTGCTGCGATTCATGGGGTCACAAAGAGTTGGACACGACTGAGCGACTGATCTGATCTGATCTGATCTATACTATAATGGATGTAAATAGTTCTGATATATGAAGAGTCTCTGCTGTTGATATATCTGCTTTCTTTTCTTGAAGAGAGTCTTTGCTCTTCTTCCTTCTGGTGATAGGAATAAACATTTTAAAGACTACTCTCCTACTAAAAGTTATAGCATAATGTATCAAATATAATGGTTAATTAGTTCAGTCGTGTCCGATCTATATAGATGTTTTCCCATCTATTTCCCATGAAGTGATGGGTCCAGATGCCATGATCTTCGTTTTCTGAATGTTGAGCTTTAAGTCAACTTTTTCTCTCTCCACTTTCACTTTCATCAAGAGGCTTTTGAGTTCCTCTTCATTTTCTGCCATAAGGATGGTGTCATCTGCATATCTAAGGTTATTGATATTTCTCCCAGCAATCTGATTCCAGCCTGTGATTCATCTAGCCCAGCATTTCTCATGATGTACTCTGCATATAAGTTAAATAAACAGGGTGACAATATACAGCCTTGACATACTCCTTTTCCTATTTGGAACCATTCTGTTGTTCCATGTCCAGTTCTAACTGTTGCTTCCTGACCTGCATATAGGTTTCTCAAGAGGCAGGTCAGGTGATCTCGTATTCCCATCTGTTTCAGAATTTTCCACAGTTTATTGGGATCCACACAGTCAAAGGCTTTGGCATAGTCAATAAAGCAGAAATAGATGTTTTTCTGGTACTCTCTTGCTTTTTCCATGATCCAGTGGATGTTGGCAATTTGATCTCTGGTTCCTCTGCCTTTTCTAAAACCAGCTTGAACATCTGGAAGTTCACGGTTCATGTATTGCTGAAACTAGGCTTGGAGAATTTTGAGCATTACTTTACTAGCATGTGAGATGAGTGCAATTGTGCAGTAGTTTGAGCATTCTTTGGCATTGCCTTTCTCTGGGATTGGAAAGAAAACTGACCTTTTCCAGTCCTGTGGCCACTGCTGAGTTTTCCAAATTTGCTGGCATATTGAGTGCAGCATTTTAACAGCATCAACATTTAGGATTTGAAATAGCTCAATTGGAATTCCATCACCTCCACTAGCTTTGTTCGTAGTGATGCCTTCTAAGGCACACTTGACTTCACATTCCAGGATGTCTGGCTCTAGGTGACTGATCACACCATCGTGATTATCTTGGTCGTGAAGATCTTTTTTTGTACAGTTCTTCCGTGTATTCTTTCCACCTCTTCTTAGTATCTTCTGCTTCTATTAGGTCCATACCATTTCTTTCCTTTATCGAGCCCATCTTTGCATGAAATGTTCCCTTGGGATCTCTAATTTTCTTGAAGAGATCTCTAGTCTTTCGCATTCTGTTGTTTTCCTCTATTTCTTTGCATTGATCGCTGAGGAAGGCTTTCTTATGTCTTCTTGCTATTCTTTGGAACTCTGCATTCAGATGCGTATATCTTTCCTTTTCTCCTTTGCTTTTCACTTCTCTTCTTTTCACAGCTATTTGTAAAGCCTCCCCAGACAGCCATTTTGCTTTTTTTGCATTTGTTTTCCATGGGGATGGTCTTGATCCCTGTCTCCTGTACAGTGTCACGAACCTCAGTCCATAGTTCATCAGGCACTCTATCTATCAGATCTAGTCCCTTAAATCTATTTCTCACTTCTACTGTATAATCATAAGGGATTTGATTTAGGTCATACCTGAATGGTCTAGTGGTTTTCCCCACTTTCTTCAATTTAAGTCTGAATTTGGCAATAAGGAACTCATGATCTGAGCCACAGTCAGCTCCCAGTCTTGTTTTTGCTGACTGTATAGAGCTTCTCCATCTTTGGCTGCAAAAAATATAATCAATATGATTTTAGTGTTGACCATCTGGTGATGTCCATGTGTAGAGTCTTCTGTTGTGTTATTGGAAGAGGGTGTTTGCTATGACCAGTGTGTTCTCTTGGCAAAACTCTATTAGCCTTTGCTCTTCTTCAGTTCATATTCCAAGGCCACATTTGCCTGTTACTCCAGGTGTTTCTTGACTTCCTACTTTTGCATTCCAGTCCCCTATAATGAAAAGGACATATTTTTGGGGTGTTAGTTCTAAAAGGTCTTGTAGGTCTTCATCAAACCATTCAACTTCAGCTTCTTTAGCGTTAGTGGTTGGGGCAGAGACTTGGATTACTGTGATATTGAATGGTTTGCCTTGGAAATGAACAGAGATCATTCTGTCGTTTTTGAGATTGCATCCAAGTACTGCATTTCAGACTCTTTTGTTGACCATGATGGCTACTCCATTTCTTCTGAGGGATTCCTGCCCACAGTAGTAGATATAATGGTCATCTGAGTTAAATTCACCCATTCCAGGCCATTTTTGTTCGCTGATTCCTAGAATGTTGACGTTCACTCTTGCCATCTCCTGTTTGACTACTTCCAATTTGCCTTGATTCATGGACCTAACATTCCAGGTTCCTATGCAATATTGCTCTTTATAGCATCGGACCTTACTTCTATCACCAGTCACATCCACAGCTGGGTATTGTTTTTGCTTTGGTTCCATCCTTTCATTCTTTCTGGAGTTATTTCTCCACTGATCTCCAGTAGCATATTGGGCACCTACTGACCTGGGGAGTTCCTTTTTCAGTATCCTATCATTTTGCCTTTTCATACTGTTCATGGGGTTCTCAAGGCAAGAATACTGAAGTAGTTTGCCATTCCCTTCTCCAGTGCACCACATTCTGTCAGACCTCTCCACCATGACCCGCCCATCTTGGGTGGCCCCATAGGGCATGGCTTAGTTTCATTGAGTTAGACAGGGCTGTGGTCCGTGTGATCAGATTGGCTAGTTGTCTGTGATTATGGTATAAACATTATCTCTTATAAAGATGATCCTCTTGTTAGCTCCATTTTTACTGTTGAAGAGAGTAAAATATACGGAAGTTAAATAACTTTTCCAAGGTCAAAATCTGGGAGCATGTCAGAGCTGATATCTATAACAAAAAATGTACTCTGTTATCACTCAAGGACTTGTCTGTATTAATTTAGTGCAAAGACATGAGGGGTTAAGAAGAACTTAACCACCAATTACATGTATAAAGTAAATATACACCAAATGCAAGGAATTATTAAGGGAAGCTTTTATTATTTTCTTGCATTTGTTTGGGTCTTTATCCTTGATTTAGCATTCCACAAACACTTTGGCTTAATTTAAAATAGATACAATAATAGACTCAGGTAGGTAGGCAGTACATGATAATACAGAAATAGGTAACAGAGACACACCTCTGAAAAAGAAACAGTAGTTACTGTCTCAGTCATTTTCTTTATTAGAACAGAAACTCGAAACAGGATATTGCGGGCCAAGCATCTCTCTCCTAGGGGGGAGTATTCCACCTAAAATAGCTCCATGGTAATTCTGGACCAATTTCAGAAGTAAGAACAGTTCTTTTTCATATGGAAAAGGTAGGAGCCTGTCCCTCATGGAAAGAATGTCATGTATTTCTGTTTTACCTATCGGCCAGGTGGACTGTGATAGTTTAAATTTTAGCTAAATTAATCTCATAGTTATTTCACTTTTTTTTCAAGATAGAAAAAAAAACAGGGAAGTACTTTTTTCAGTTTCTATTAAGTTTCTTAGAACACAATGAAAAAAAATTTAAGTAAGGGATATTTGAAAAAGCACTTTGAATGTCATGTATACACACACACACATATTGTTCTGTGCTTAGTTGCTCAGTTGTGCCTGACTCTGCGACCCCATGGACTGTAGCCTGCCAGGCTTCTCTGTCCATGGGGATTCTCCAGGCAAGAATACTGGAGTGGGTTGCCATGCCCTCCTCCAGCGGATCTTCCCAACCCAGGGATAGAACCCAAGTCTCCTGCATTGCAGGCCAGTTCTTTATCATCTGAGCCACCACCAGGGAAGCCCTATTTATATTATCTTTCTTTGAAATCCATAGTGTTTTCTTGGCACCTATACAAGTAGAAAAAGGTTTCTTTTTTATTTTGATGGAACACTAAACGGCAACTTTCACTTAAAGTATTTTTGTGAACCAGATAGCACCATTATCTAGTAGCGAATGTGTTCTTGTTATATTTATGCCACTTTTGGAATGTAAAGCATCACCATAATACATCTGTCAGAAATAAATAGAAATATGAATGCGATTTTTTTTTTTTTTTGATTACTTCTAAGCGCAGGCATTGCAGATTTCTGGGTGGGCTCTCAATGCTCTCCTTCAAGTCAATACATAGCTCTCTAGATCTACTCACTTCTATAAAATGGTCAATGTATTGTTGAGCAGACTCTGAGTTTTGAAGACAGAGAGGCAATATAGCATTTCAATTGGAATTGTTTTGACTAGAGCATTGGGTAATTAAGCTGGTCAGTTGTGGAAATGTATTGATTTCGTGATGTATTTTCAGGAAGCAATTTTTCTTTTCTGAAACACTGTGTCATCATGTGTTATTTAGAATTTCTTTTCTTCCCAGAGGGACATGGAATAGCTTTCAACAACTGAAATAAAAATGTAACAATGTAAAAAGAAAATATTTTGTCATTGTTGTATTCAACCCCCTAAATGTTAATAGAGAATCTGCAAGTGTGAATTTGTGTTTTTCTTGATTCCTAAAGGCTTATGAAGTAAGTGTATTTCCGTTTATTATACATTAGTCATACCATCCAGAAAAGCACATGGGGTATATTACAATTTTAAATTACAGCCAACACATGAAATATATGAAATGTTTAGTTTTATACCTGGAATGTTGCTTACATTTTATATTGGATGTTTTCCCTTTTTTTTCTATATTTCTTTGCTTTAGGATTGTTCTTTAAAATTGGCTATTTTAAATGAATGGCTTCATGATATCTTTTTAAATATTTATTTTTGGAAAGAAACTGACATATATTGAGCCTACATTATATGCCAGGCACTTTAAGATTAAGTTTCATTTAGTAGTCATAAGAATTACTTGAAGTGGAAATCAGTATCACCTCTTTTCAGATAAGAAAAAATAAAGATAAGACTCAGAAATATTCAAAATACATCCAAATAATAAGTGTAATAATATTAATATAATAGTTGTTGTTAAGTCACTAAGTCATGTCCAACTCTTTTGTGATCCCATGGACTGTAGCCCACCAGCTCCTCTGTCCTTGAGATTTCCCAGGCAACAAGAATGGAGAGGGTTGACATTTCCTTCACTCGGGGAATCTTCCTGACCCAAGAATTGAAGCCTGAATTAGCCAGCAGATTCTTTACCACTGAACCACCTGGGAAACCCAATATATTAGTAAAATATGCCTTATTTTTTTTTTAGCACATTCAATACCTGGTCTTATCCCTTTCCCTTTTTCCTCATTAAATGGAGATTAGATATTTAAAATACTTTAATTTTCAGCTTCTGTTGCAGCTAAGGCTGGCTTAATGACCTAGGCTTGGTCAATGGGATGTTAAAAGAAGTCTCTATAGAAGGTGTCCTCCTTATCTTTGTTTTTCTCTTCTGTCTGAAAAATAGATTTGGTATCTAGAGTTATGCAGTCATTCTGAGATCACATGAAAATTGGTCATTGGGAAGACAGATGATTCTGCAATATTAGGTCTTTCTGAAATATGAGGTCCTAGTTGTCCAACTCAGGACTTGATATTGAATAAGAAAAATAAATTGCTTGTTTTTTGAAAGATCATGTTTCTATGACCTTTTATTACTGTAAGCCTGACAAATCTTTGCAAGGTTACTAAGCACACTTCCGTTGTTGGTTTCTGTAAGAGGTAGGGGAGGCTTTGGGTTCTGAGATTGTATCACCAAAGAAATTTTAGTCCACATTAAAAAAAAAAAAAAAAACTGTTAAGGAAATGTGGTAACAGTTTAAATGAATCAAATTAACAAATTACCAAGCTTCTATTGTGGGCAGGTCACTTAGTGAAACACAGGATGTGAAGGAGTTAAAGTATTTTTTTTTGTTTCTTTGTTTGAACTTCTGTCTTAGCTCCAGTGTGGTTGAAGATGTGAATTTTTCTGATTTTTGACTGACTCCAAGCAGCTAGGTCTGGCTTAGAAAGCCTGGACTTTTCTCTGAGCATTAATTTCTATGACTTCTCTAATTTTTGGTAACAATGCTATCTCTTCTTCCTTTTGCCCATGTCTCTTCTCCTTCCCCATGCTTTCCTTCTCCTTTCGACTTAATCAGGATTTGTTGATTCTAGTTTGTTTGCTTGCTGTCCTTTCCTCGTTCCTAAAAATGTGTGAAATTCAGGTGTGGATTCATGGCTTTATGGTAATTAATTGCTGTGTTTTGTGTAATTTAATATTATTATTTTAACTATAAAAGGTAGAGCTAATTATCTGGATAGAGCAAGTGACTACTAGAAGATACGGGGTTATGAACCTGGTTATTCTTACCTGTAAATTTGTGAATTGTACTATTTTTTTCCAGAAAGTAATCCAATCTGTAAATACAGGAAAACTAGAGGAAGTAGGTAACTGAGAAGGAATGATTAGATAATTAATTTTTTCACAAAGAGCCAAGGTTATAGTTTTCAGTAAACAAACACAGCCTCCTGTCTTGACAAAAACTTGGTTAAAAATGCTTTCTAGGATGGTAGTAATTTTTTACACCTTTGTCATCTCTTCCTTATAAATTGCAAAAAGATGGGAGAGTCATGGTTCACCATACAGTTTCCCTTTTGATTATAACAATTTTAAGGCAAATCAAAAGTTAGAGCAGACAAGCTGACAGGGCCCTTTTATATACCTTCTTTACTGTTTAAATACAGTCTAAGAGTCCAAAACGGAAAGTCTGGGCTTTTGAAACACAATCAGACCAGGTGTATAGAGACGTTTTGAAGGCTGACTTAGATAGAAATATTCAATAGTGTTGGATGATTTGGGGGTTAGGATATGATTTTATTAGATGAAAATTAGGTCAGTTATGGAGCAAAAAGAGGGCTAAAATGTAAACTTGTTCGATAGATAAACAGTTGCAATGGATGAATATCTGAACAAAGGAAATCAGTTGGCCTTTTACCAGACATGTGAATGAACAATAAACTTCATGCTAGTTTTCATTTTTTTCCCCTCTAGGAATTATTTAGTGGTGAAATGCAAAGTAATGTGGGAGAGAATATTTGAAAAGTGAAAATAGAAATTAGTGTCTATTTTCACTATTGTGAAGCTAGGAGAGTTTGTTGTTTGATTAGGAATAATCAGAACAATTACAGGAAATTATTTTAATAGTTTTCAATATTAAATGAAACTGGGTTTTTGGAAAATCCAAAAACATTTTGAAAATAAAGAAATTAATTCAGCAAATGCAGTGTATAGTGTGAAGACTGTTTTCCTCCTCAAAAATGTTATAGATGATTATATTAAAATGGAGAATTGAGGTTAACTTCTTTACTGTATCTATGTCAATTAATGATACTTGTCTTTATTTCTCCCATATGCCTACTGATATTTTATGCTTTGTAATTCACAGCAGTCATGGAACTGAGATTATCTTTTATTCTCAATTGTTTCATAATTTAGTAGTGTATATATATGCTTTTAAAAACAATTCTTGCACTACTGAATTTTTCAAAGGCCAATTTGCAGTGTTTTTAAATGAAATGTAAGTTAATAGAATGTCAAAAAATATGGCTTCTTTAGAAAAAAATATTAATTAGAAAACAATTTTCAAATTGATATTTGATTATCAACCTACAAGTTACTAAGGCAAGGGTTATAATAATTATTAATTGTTTAATAATCAAGTAGCCTGTTTGCAAATATGTTTCCTGAGAAAATGGAATAAATAATAATGTTTATGGAGAAAAACTGATTAGTTTTTATAGTTGTTTTTAGTTGTTATTAGTTGTTTATTCGCTATAAAGCATGATATCAATTGAAAAGGTAAGGAAAGTACTTTATTATATAAGGTATGTGAGAAGCCAGCCATGGAGTCAGCATACAGTATTGTATTGTGTTCTTGCTCAGCCACTCAATCGTGTAGTATTCCACTCAAAAGTTTATGAAAGGCATTTGGCCATGAAAGGAAAGCACGTGTATAATTTTTCTGATGGCTCAAATAAGATGAGGAAAATACACCTTGGAGATAATGTTCAAAATTCCTTTCATATATCAGTGTATGAGGGTTTGCTGAGAACTCAATCATGACTGAGAAATCATAATTCTTTTATAATGCTCTCTCATTTTTTAAGCAACACTAAATATATGTACTTATATCTTCACATCTCAGCTTGTGCAATTCTAAAATAGAGCTACCACATCCCTTTTAACCTGAAATCATGAAATCAAAGCCTTGACTAGGTAGGGAATGGCTTTAGAATTGAATTAGTCTACATTTACAACATTAGTCTACATTAGTAGACTATAATTAGTAGTCTACAATTAGTCTACATTCACAACATTCCCCATTGTGAATATTTTTACATCATTGTAATTTTATTAGCTCATGATGAGTCAGTCAACTTTAGGCTACTTCTTGATCTGATGATCAAATTCCCTTTATTATTTTCCTTCTAAGGTGATTTACAGTTGAAATCATTTATTGATGGGAAAGTCTGTCCTATTTTTGAGGACAGATTGATGTAAGAAGAATGTCTCTACCTTAGCCAAACATGTACTTTGATACATTTTTCTCCTAAATAACCTAGTTTCACATTATAATGATATCAATAACACATTTGGTCCCTACTCCAGATAATAACCCTTCAAATATTTAAAGATTATAATTTCTACCACACTCCCCATTCTGATTTTCTCAAAAATTTAGACTCGTTTTATTTTAGAATAATAACATCAATATTTATAGAAAAACCTTGCTGAGACTTTATAGGAATACATAAACCTGGATTTCAATATGTGAAGAACTTGCATCTTTACTATATTGAGTCTCAGTTTAAGAACACATGTGTTTTACTATTTATTTAGCCCTTTGATTTCATCAGTGTTGTGCCGTTTTCAGTATACAAGTCCTTAGTTCAGTTCAGTTGTTCAGTCATGTCCAACTCTTTGAGACCCCATGGATTGCAGTACGCCAGGCTTTCCTGTCTGTCAACAACTCCCAGAGCTTGCTCAAACTCCTGTCCATTAGTCCATCCATTGAGTCGGTGATACCATCAAACCATCTCATCCTCTCTCGTACACTTCTCCCGCCTTCAGTATTTTCCAGTATCAGGGTCTTTTTTAATGAGTCAGTTCTTCGCATCAGGTGGCCAAAGTATTGGAGCTTCAGCTTCATCATTATTCTTCCAATGAACAGCCAGGACTAATCTCATAGAATGGACTGGTTGGATCTCCTTGCAGTCCAAGAGACTCTCAAGAGTCTTCTTCAACACCACAGTTCAACAGCATCAATTCTTCGGCACTCAGATTTCTTTATGGTCCAACTCTCACAATCCATACATGACCACTGGAAAAACCACAGTCTTGAGTAGACGGCCCTTTGTCAGCAAAGTAGTCTCTGCTTTTTAATATGCTGTCTAGGTTTGTCAGAGCAGTTTTTCCAAGGAGAATGTGTCTTTTAATTTCATAGCTGAAGTCACCATCTGCAGTGATTTTGGAGCCTGAGAAAATAAAAATTGTCACTGTTGCCATTGTTTCCCCATCATTTGCCATGAAGGGATGGGACAAGAAGCCATGATCTTAGTTTTCTGAATGTTGAGTTTCAAGCCACCTTTTTCACTCTCCTCTTTCACTTTCATCAAGAGGCACTTTAATTCTTCTTCACTGTCTGCCATAAGGGTGGTATCATCTGCATATCTGAGGTTATTGATATTTCTCCCCACAGTCTTGATTCCAGCTTACACGTCATCCAGCCTGGCATTTCACATGATGTACTCTGCATAAAAGTTAAATAAGGAGGGTGACAGTATACAGCCTTGACGTACTCCTTTCCCAAATTGGAACCAATCTGTTGAACCATGTCCAGTTCTAACTATTACTTCTTGACCTGCATATAGATTTCTCAGGAGGCAGATCAGATGGTCTAGTATACCCATCTCTTTAAGAGTTTTCCAGTTTGTTGTGATCCACATGGCCAAAGGCTTTGGTGTAGTCAATAAAGAAGAAGTGGGTGTTTTTCTAGAATTCTCTTGCTTTTTCAGTAATCCAACGGATGTCAGCAATTTGATCTCTTGTTCCTCTGTCTTTTCTAAATCCAGTTTGAACATCTAGAATTTCTTGGTCCACATATTTTTGAAGCCTAGCTTGGAGAATTTTCAGCACTACTTTGCTAGTGTGTGAGATGAGTGCGATTGTTTGATAGTTTGAACATTTTATGGCCTTGCCTTTCTTTGGGACTGGAATGAAAACTGACCTTTTCCAGTCCTGTGGCCACTGCTGAGTTTTCCAAATTTGCTGGCATATTGAGTGCAGCATTTTAACAGCATCAACATTCAGGATTTGAAAGAGCTCAACTGGAATTCTATTACCTCCACTAGCTTTGTTTGTAGTGATGTTTCCTAAGGCCCACTTGACTTTGCATTCCAGGATATCTGGCTTTAGGTGATTGATCACATCATCGTGGTTATCTGGGTCATTAAGATCTTTTTGTACAGTTCTTCTGTGTATTCTTGCCACCTCTTCTTAGTATCTTCTGCTTCTGTTAGGTCCATACCATTTCTGTCCTTTATTGTGCTCATCTTTGCGTGAAATGTTCCCTTGGTTTCTCTGATTTTATTGAAGAGATCTCTAGTCTTTACCATTCTAAGTTCTATATATGTATTACTTGTTGTTCAGTCACTAAGTCATGTCCAACTCTTTGCAACACCATGAACTGTGCACACCAGTCTTCCCTGTCATTCACTGCCTGCTATTAGATCCACATATAACCATTTCATTTTTTGAGTGACTGTAGATAGTGTGATGTTTTTAGTTTCAGCATCTATGTTTTCTTTGCTAGTATACAGAAATATAGTTGATTTTTATATTTCTACACAAATAATCATGTTCTCAGCAGAGTTTTCTTTCTTTCTGATCTTTATGACTTCTGTTTCCTCTTCTTGCCTTATCACCCTAGAACTTCCAGCCTTACAGTGAATGAGTGGTGAAAGGACATATTTGCCTTATTTTCAGTGATAGTGGGGAAGCATTCACTGTCTCATTATTTATAATAATGTTAATAGTAGATTTTTTGTAGGTAATTTTATCATATGAGCATGTTCACCTCTACTCCTGTTTTCTGAAAATCCTATTGTGAATAAACATTGAATTTTATCATTTTCTTTTCCTGTATCAATTAATATAATTATGATTTTCTTCTTTATTGTGTTAATAAAATAAATTAACATTGACTTTTCCAATATTTGTATTGATGTTAAAGCAAACTTATGATGAAATAAGTACATGGACTTAAAGGAAAGTTATCTATTAGGTAGTAAATATCTAATAGGTATTAGATAGTCATGAGTGCATAAATGAAAATAGTCTCTTCAATTACTTGAAAAAAATCAAATTTATGTACACAATATGCTTTTGCAGATATGCTACATACAAGTATTTTGTTGATTTCTTGCTTGTTACTACTTTTGTATATACAACTTATAATGTGCCAACTGACATTTTCAAGTACTAATTCATTTAATCATTGTAATCTGTGAGGTATTATTACTATTGCTTTTTATATTATTGACTGAAGTAGTAACAGGAAAGGACAACAAACCAAAATTGAACCCTAAATATTTACTCATTTTTTTCTTTGCTGCCATAAAATTACTTAGATATTTTTGCTAATAGAAATAAAAAACTATGAGTGTTTTATTTTTTGTTTCAAGAAGAGTTTTATTACTTTTTCAAAGCATCACTGTGATTCTGATGTTATAAATGAGACAGAATTTTATATAAGCTGGCATTTCCTGAAAATATACAGCAGTATGAAGAAGGAATATAGAACTTAAGGTGATCATTCTCAATTCATTCAATAAGTTTTTCTTGATCTATTTTTATTAAAACTTTGTCACTCAAAAAATAAGACTGGATAATAAAAGTAAGGGATATGGGAAGAATACTAGTTGAAATAGATGTTTAAGTCATATTTTAGAAGCCACTGAAAATGATATTTTAAAAGAGAACAATTAAATTAATATATTTTGCTATCTATCATGCTAACCAAGGAGTTAATTTACATGTGGCTTCAGAAAGAATGATTCTTTGTTCAGTCATTCCATAAACTTAGTAAATATCTATTGTGTGTCAGATACTTTGTGTGGTTTGGGAACTGAAATGGAGCTGTGCCAGGGATTTACCTTAAAAATGCTCTAAGGGAAGGAAGACATGTGAGAAGAAGAAGCCTTAATGCAGTGTGGTAGCTCTCATAAGAGACATACTATGTACAAAGTGATGTATTTTGGACAAATGGAAGTACTTACAGGGGGATCAGATTTTTGCCAAATACATTAACAATTTTTAAGAAATAGAGTGATTTCTTAAAAAAAAAAAAAAAAGGAACAACAGACTGAGGAGGAGTAGTTTATAATTATGAAAACATTCAACCAGCACTTTGCAAATCACATAAAAAGGTATTGGAGGTTGATTTCCTCCACTGGTTGAGATTCAACTAGGAGACTACACCTCTATGGTCTCTTGAATCCAATACTCTGTGGGGAAATTATGAAGTGCTGTGCACAATTGCCAGATCGTAGAGGAATGTCTTAAGTAAAAAGCATTTTAACAAGTGTTTATCAAAAGCTCTTATGGGTTTCTCTCTCTCTGGTTGCTGCTGTGGGAAATACAAATAAGTACAATGCATAGAAAATATTTTTCACTAGCTTATATTCAGGTTGAAAAGTATCCTTACTTATTTAACAAATGAGTATACTGCACTTCCACTAGAGATTAGATGTTTTTGCCATTTTTATTATTTATGAACAGCTATCACTTTTGAGATCCCAGGGCACTCCACTGGCACTGTAACATCCTATTACTTCATTCTTTCAGGGTGGCTGTATAGTAGTCATAATCAACATTATAGATAGGATGATCACACTGGTATTCAGAAAAGTTTAAAAAATCCCCCAGGATTACCCAGCTGGTAAATGGCACAGCTAAGTTTTAAACCCAATTCTATTGAATGCTAATTCCAAAACACATAGTGCTTGGTGATAAGCTAAATGATCCATTAGAAAGCAGTCTAACAACACTAAGCAATTATTTAGAACAATTGTTTAGAGTTATAGTGGACAACTCATACGTTAGTAACTAATATCAGACATTTTTTCTTATAAAGAACATTACAATTTCACATATTATAATACTTCCTAACATGTCTTAAGCCCTTGACATGCACCATGCTGCTGCTAAGTCGCTTCAGTCGTGTCCAACTCTGTGCGACCCCATAGACGGCAGCCCACCAGGCTCCCCTGTCCCTGGGATTCTCCAAGCAAGAACACTGGAGTGGGTTGCCATTTCCTCCTCCAATGCATGAAAGTGAAAAGTGAAAGTGAAGTCATGTCCAAATCTTAGCAACCCCATGGACTGCAGCCTACCAGGCTCCTCCGCCCATGGGATTTTCCAGGACAGAGTACTGGAGTGGGTTGCCATTGCCTTCTCCGACATGCACCATACATTATTCTAAAGCACTTATATTTGATCATCACCATAAATCTGTGAGGAATTTCATTGCTAATCATCTAAATTTTAGAGAAAATATTCTCCTTAATTTTATCACATTATCCCAACTATCAAAACTATCTGTTTCTTTGAAACTCCCTCCTTCCCATACACACTGCAGTGGTGTTGTTAACGTTCAGTTGCTAAGTCATGTCCAACTCTTTGTGACCCCGTGGGCTGCAGCATGCCAGCCTTCCTTGTCCTTCACTATCTTCTGGAGTTTGCTCAAACACACGTTCATTGAGTCGATGATGCCACCCACCATCTCATCGTCTGTGCTCCCTTCTTCTCCTGCCCTCAGTCTTTCCTAGGATCAGGGTCTTTTTCAGTGAGTTGACTCTTTCTATCAGGTGGTCAAAGTATTGGAGCTTCAGCTTCAGCATCAGTCCTTTCAACGAATATTCAGGGTTGATTTCTTTAGGATTGACTGGTTTGATCTCCTTGCTGTCCAAGGGACTCTCAAGAGTCTTCTCCAGTACCGCTATTCAAAAGCATCAGCTCTTCAGCACTCAGTCTTCTTTATGGCCCAACCTGAATACTTATTTAATAGAAATTATTCTGAAATTATTTAATCATAATTTATCACCACATAGCTTTTTCCTACAGAATCAACACAAATATATTTGGCTATTCTTGAACTTAGTATTGGACTCATTACTGTGATGACTGAATCTATCAAAATCTTAGATGCATGTTTAGGTTATTGTGAAAGAAGAACTAGCATCTTTCTGGAATTTTAATCATAACTAGTTTATTATTAAAACTCTTCAAATATCTTATTTATAGACATTATGTTAATACTCTAAGTGCAGTATGGCATTTTATAATGATAAGAATTTTAATATCAGTAAGCTCACAAAAGTTTAGTAGAATTAAACAAATGTAAGTATTTTATCATCTTTGGTAAAGTAGGAATAATAGCATCTAGGTTGAAGGTTTGGAGCAGAATTCAAACAAAATACATGCGAAAAGTTGTTAGCGAAGTAGACAGCCATTAAATGCCTTCTGTTACATTATGGATAAACCTTGTCAGACTTTTCAGCCCTTCAGGATGGCATGAGCAATGACCTATGTGACATTATATATATATATATTCTGTTTTTCTGGAGAACCTTGATTAGTACACTAATAAAAGTAAAAATCTATCATGTCACACTCTGATACTTATGTAGTCAAATGTTGACTTAGAAAGTTATTTTCAAATTAAACAAGGTGCTTTTAGGTCTTAGATCAATTTCTTTAACTCCACAAGCATCTCACCAGAGTGGCAAGCATGGCCTCTACCACACACTATGCTGATGGTAAAAGCACAGAGTGAGACTGGTAATACCTACGTATTGGAGGATACCCAGCACCCCACTGCAGTATTCTTGCCTGGAGAATCTCATGAATAGCTAAGCCTGGCAGGCCACAGTCCATGGGTCACACAGAGTCGGGCACAACTGAAGCAACTTAGCATAAACACATGCGTGTCTATATGTCCAGGGACCAAAGATTATCAAATAATTATCCCTTAGTTAATAAATTGTCAGTGTAACCCTTTCACATTTCCAAGTTTGTTTTTAATGCCATCTGTAATTGTATTTTAAAATCATGGCAGGAAATTGGAGTAGTGCTAGAGATAAAATATTAGCATACGTGGACTCTTGTATGTTTTCTGTGTTTGCTTATTACAAGGATGGGATTCAGCGACTCCTTAAAAAGCAGCAGATCTGCCTACTACACTAATCACAACTTAAACAGTCAGGCCCAGAGGTGTGATGAGGCTTTTCATATGTTAGGGCTGGCAGCCCTGCTAGTTGACTTGTTGATTCTTCTGTATTCTTTTCAGTTTTCCCCTCATTCTTGAATTATAAGATCTATACTGATTCTGAGTATGTGAGCCTTGAAAAGACTTTGGTTTTATTGCAAATTTAAGATTGAAAATCAGATGTGATTTGAAAAATGTATTCAGAGCCAGAATATACTGTTTCTCTAAGGAAACTTACAAGTTCAGTTAGCTTCTTTGAACCATACCTTGCTATTTTTAGATGGACTTGCTTAGTGCTTCCTAATTCAGCTTCATCCTTCAACATTTTTTTACATATACTATTAAGTTAAAAGTTTCCTTTGTTTTCAGTTTTATCGATAGTATTAATAATTGACATAGTCTTGGGCCTTAATTTTAGCAACAATTGCATGTACAATATAATATAAATACTGAGATTATTAGTGAAATAGGTCAATTTTTATAAACTCTAAGCATTTAATTTTAAGTCCATAATGCTTTATTCAGGTTTTACAAGTTAGTACCAATTTAGAAATTATCTGCAAATCAATTGAATAAGGAAAGCAAGTTCATATTTTAATGTACTTACTATAATTATAAAATAAAAGAAGCTGGCAAACCCATTTGTCATCATAACTACATATTAGACATAGTTACATAAAATATTGTTTCAAAGACATAATTTCCTGTGAAAGATCAATGTTGAGAGCATGAAAGTCTGGCAAATATATGGCTTTAATTAATAATCAATAATAATGATAACAACAATAATAAATTTTCCTTCATAGCAGTCATTCCCAAAGGTATGTAGAAGCCTAAGTAAAAATAGGAAAGAATAGATTTACTTTAGAGAAGACGATACACTGTCCATATATGCTTTCAATGAAATGAAAGCAAATTTGACCATTTTATATACAGAAATAGCATCATGTTTACATATGTCAAATTTAAAATATCTCTACATACATCAATGGTAATCTGTTCACACAGTAATCATATCGGGATAGTTTAAATGGCATAAGTGAGTGTTCAGGATGACTAAAAGTGAATTTGTGATGATATGCAAAAAAAAAAACAACCTGGTACACTGTGGCATAGTATTTTATCTGCTTTACATTGGAAAAACCAGGCTCATTTGAAAAATGCTAAAAAATTTCTTTGCTCTGTCTACCTATTATTTCAATAAATTTGCTTTAGTTCACAGAAGCTGGTAAACTTATAGTGACATAGAAACACCTGATTTTTGATTTGAAAGAGTTTAAGCTTTTTAATAAACAGATAAGCCATATCTATTCTGCAAAATTAAGATTTATATATAACTTTAAAGATTTTTTTAAATTAAATTTTAAATTAATTTAAATTTTAAATTAAATTAAGTATATTTGCTATCTGGCCACCTAAAGATACACCTGGTAAATTTTTTTTGTGTATCCTGCCAGACTATTTTCAAAGAACTTTTTTATTTTCAACCAAAAATGTACACGCATTATATATATATTTTATAATGTAGTAAAATATAATTTTACTTTTAATAAAATAATTTTTCATGGAAATATAATTTTATTTATCAAAATATTTTTATTTTTATTAAAATATAGTTCTAGAAGATTTTGAAACATGTGTGTTTGGAAATTGCACTTTGAATGCTATGCTATGCTATGCTATGCTAAGTCACTTCAGTCGTGTCCGACTCTGTGCGATCCCATAGAGGGCAGCCCACCAGGCTCCCCTGTCCCTGGGATTCTCCAGGCAAGAACACTGGAGTGGGTTGCCATTTCCTTCTCCAATGCATGAGAATGAAAAGTGAAAGTGAAGTCGCTCAGTCGTGTCTGACTCTTAGTGATCCCATGGACTGCAGCCTACCAGGCTCCTCCCTCCATGGGATTTTCCAGGCAAGAGTACTGGAGTGGGGTGCCATTGCCTTCTCTGGCACTTTGAATAGTATATTATAATTCAACACAGTTTTTTCACTGCATTATCCACCCCCCTTTTTTTTAACTGAAAATATAAGATAGTATTATATTAGTCTGTGAACCGTGAACTTCCAGATGTTCAAGCTGGATTTAGAAAAGGCAGAAGGACCAGAGGTCAAATTGCCAACATCTGTTGGGTCCTCAAAAAAGCAAGAGAGTTCCAGAAAAACATTTACTTCTGCTTTATTGACTATGCCAAAGCCTTTGACTGTGTGGATCACAACAAACTGTGGAAAATTCTGAAAGAGGTGGGAATACCATACCGCCTGACCTGCCTCCTGAGAAATCTGTATGCAGGTCAAATGGTAGAAGGACCAAACAACTGAGTGCAAAATGATGGCTGCTTATGGTTGAAGTGGATCCAAAGAGGTGCCAGTCCACAGGAGTCCTTTTAAACTGTGCAAATGGTGCTGACTGTATCAAAGGGGCTGTAGAGGTCATTAGAGAGTTGGAGGGCTTCTCAGGTGGTGTGGTGATAAGAATCTGCCTGCCAATGCAGGAGACCCAAAAGCCTCGGTTCCATCCCTGTGTCCGGAAGATCCCCTGACGAAGGAAATGGCAACCCACTCCAGTGTTCTTGTCTGGAAAATTCCATGGACAGAGGAGCCTGGCAGGCTATAGTCTGTGAGCTCACAAAGATCGGACACAGCTGAGCACACACACAACTTAAGAGTTTGAAGGAAAATGATATGGTCAGGTTTGCATGTTATAACAATGACATGGGGTTCAAAATGGAGGGTAATTGGAGTGAGACAAATTAAAGAAAGAAAAATTAGGTTGATTCACTGTCCCAATTTGTTTAAAAAAAGAAAATAGTCATTTGCTATTAGTCATAACATAAATAGTCATTTATGTTAATAGTGGCATTAAAGGTTGAGGTAACTGGATCGATTTGCATGCTTGGGAAGGATAGATAAGGATTTCAGATGGCTCCCAGGTGTTTTATCTGATCTCCTGCAAGATGGTGATGTCTTTTACATAAAATTCTAAAAGGAGAAAGGACCAGAAAATTGTGTAAAGTTTCAGTAGTATATTCATGGCATCATATTGGAATGAAATATCTATTTAATCGCAGTAAACATTTGTCATATCAAAATATTGTTACTAACTTAATTATTTAATTGTTGTTGTTCAGTGTCTAAGTTGTGTCCAACTCTTTGGGACCCCATGGACTGCAGCATGCCAGGCTACCTTATCCTTCACTATCTCCTGCTGTTTGTTCAAATTCATGTCTACTGAGTCAGTGATGCCATCCTACCATCTCATTCTCTGCCATCCCCTTCTCCTCCTGCCCTCAATCTTTAATTGTTGACAGAGTTAACTGCATTTAATTTATAAATCATTCTGTTTTACAAATGACTTATTGCACAGTTTTGAAGGGGGAAAGAGAGGAAGTTGAGGAAGAGACTGCTCAGTAAGAATTGTGGCTGCAAAGGAATGCAGACTCCTCCTCCACTCAGCTAGGCAGATGGTACAGGGGAATCAGAAGGTGGAGTAGGGTGGAATAAAGATACTGGTCTTTCTCTTTGCCTGTCTTCTGCTCTGCTTTGGCACCTCCCATTGACTGAAACATAAGGGAAACCACATGGAGAGAGCCCAGGTGATGTAGTTCATTTACATAGATCAGTTTCCTTGGGCTCAGAGATCATAAAAAACAGAAATGAGAAAAGGATCATAAGTTAAAAACAAACATCCAAGCAAAGAAGCAAATATCTGCTGAGCATGCCAAAAGGAAATTTTTCCTTATACTCTTCTAGGTTCTTTGCTGTTCTAGTAATTAAACAACATAAGACAGATTAACAAGAGACAAATAAATTTAATTTCAGATGTGTGGGAGTCCCATGATGATATGAAACCCAAAGATAGAAAATTGAGGCTTATATATCATCCTGAGCTAAGGAATGGGATTGGGATTTGGGGCTTCAAAGGGCAAGAGGGCAATTCACAGGATAACCAAATGAGTAGATGTTAGGTAACCAGACATTTGCAAATAGATCTTTCAGATAAAAAGTTATTTCTGGTAATAACTCTCTTTCTGGGCCAGGCCCACAACTAAATTCTTTTAGACAGTGAAAGATAAAAGTCTTTTTTGAGTCTGCTAGATCATAATTCCCTTTAACTCAAAATAATCCACTTGACAAAGTGGCAGTTTTTGGAGTTACATATCCTGCTCCCCTTCAATACCAACCACATATTTATATTTTTTTAGCAATGTACTGAAAATAGTTTCAATTACTAAGAGTAGAAAGCAATCCTATGACTTAAGTAATGTATAGTTGCAAAATAGCCACACAAATATTTAAAACACTGAGTTAAAGAATGCTTTTCACAGTACCTGCAGAGGTGCTAATGGGATGTACCAAATATGTCAGAATGGGGATCAGCATTCAACATAATTTGCCTTCGGCATTGAACAATCATAGGGAAAAAAATGCTGCACATTCCTAAAGACAGAAATTATTTAACCAATAGTATAAAGCATGGTTTAATCTCTAACCAATTTCCCCAGAGGAGCAGGAATGTGTTTAATGTGCTTTTATTGCTACTAGGCATTATTTTTTCTCCTTATGCTTAAAGTTGTCATGGTTGGAATGGAACCTATTTGCAATGCAGTGTGCAAACAGAATATCACCTCTGCCTGTCTGAGCCCTGCCTTTTATTCAAAGTGCTTAATTTTCTGACTCATCCATCTAGATGTTTTGTCAAGTGAAAGTTCTTAAGTTCTGAATAGGAAGAAGGTTGAGGGAAAATAATGGCTTATTCCCTGCCAAGTCTTAAATAAATGATCACGAATGGATATTTTCCAATTAATAATGTCCCATTTCCTCACAAAATCATTGAGTAATAACTACCTAAACCTACATGTGTTCACAATTGATAGATGCTATAAGTTAAAATCTAATATGTATGATCCTCAGTGAGCTACTCATGCTGGCAAGACTGACTCATCAAATAAATGTATAATCAAAATAAAGAAAATATTTAGATAAAAATGATCTCTAATATCTTATTTTGAATTTCTGATACCTTCTCTTCTCCTAAGAGAGAGGTGCAGATTTATAGTATGAGGTTTGACATGGAAAGCATAGCAGTATGTAATATGTACTGATATGTAAACAACAACAAATATCCCATATGTTAACAGTATCTTATGATTAATAAAATGTTATACCAGATACTTTTATCATTTAGTCTTCCCAACTCTGAGAAACAGTTATTATAATTCTGTTTTAAAGATGAGGATAACCGATAATGTCTTTAAGTAACTTGCCCAAAGTCATACAGGCTTCAACTTCCAAGGTTATTTTTTTCAACTACCCTAGATACCCTAACACATGTCCTCACATTGTGAATGAACTAATAAAGTTGATATTGGTAAAAATATAAAGAACTAAGTGAAAGTCGCTCAGTCGTGTCCAGCTCTTTGTGACCCCATGGACTATACAGTCCATGGAATTCTCCAGACTAGAATACTGGAGTGGGTAGCCTTTCCTTTCTCCAGGGGATCTTCCCAACCCAGGTATCCTGCATTGCAGGTGGATTCTTTACCAGCTGAGCCACCAGGGAAGCCCATAAAGACCTAAAAGTAATTTCAAAATATGCTTTGCCTGTGGTTAGAATTCACAACTCTCTGTTATATTGAAAAGTGTACTTGGAGTTAGAAAAGAAGCTAAGTTCAAATCATAGATTTGCCACTATGGTAAGTGGTAGACACTGAGGGAAATTTTTAAACATTGTCAGTCAAGTTTTCTCCATCTCAGTAACAAAAATGATAGTATCTGTCAGAGACATTTTGAGCATAAAATGAAATAATACATGAAAGTACATACAATGAAATCTGCTCGATATTTATTACATCTCTTTGATTTTTTTCAACTGCAACTGTTCATAAAATTGTCTACTGGCAAGCTTTATGAATTATTGAATTAGCCTAATTAGGGACTAGGATAGTTAGCAAAATTGATCCCAGAGCTTGATGGTTTTTCTATACCTTGGAGCCATTTTCACCCTTTCTATCATATGGAATAAACATTTCCGAGGACAGTAGATGCCAAATTGTTTCTGGTATTTGAAAACATCAGAAGATATTATCACCTAAGCTATAGGATTTTCTTAATCTGTAGGTTTAAAGTTGTCAATTACAGTTGACATTAACTTATACTCCATGTAGGAAGAATGTGAAGTGGTGTTGTGATATTAATGCTTCAGTACCAATACTCCACACATTGATTTTATTACCATGGACTGATATTTTAATCAGTCTTTTCATAGTAGAACCAGGTAGACAGAGATGCTGATTACTCTTAAGTATCAACAAGCATTGTGTTGCATGCAAGGAGATAGTGAGAAGAAGAATTTTCATAAGCTTTTCCTTTTGATTTTATTCATTTCTTATTTTCCTCCATATTTACATTGGGATCAATATTCCCTGAGCTTGTAATGGAATTAGAAGAATCATTAGCTATTAGGAGAATGAGCTTGTGTTCCAAGAAAAGAATAGAAAGCTAATGAATGTTCTTTGCCATCAAATGTCTATAACTCCTCTGAATTCTTTATATAAAAGTCTAAAATGTAAGTAAGAAACAATTGAGGCATATACATGTATATTTTATCTTTTCAGCAAATGGTTTTGAAGCCACTTAATATGTGTATAGACTTTTAATATTTATTTAAAAATCTAAAATGTAAATAAGAAACGATTGAGGCATATACATGTATATTTTATCTTTTCAGCAAATGATTTTGAAGCCACTTAATATGTGTATAGCAGTGAAAATTGGTTATCACTTCTCTGCATCATATATCTCTGTGCTTGGTAACAAAATATAGAAAACAAGACTTCGAGTTTGGCTTGACTTGATATATGTGTTATTTTTAGGTTGAAGTCTAGACTTCCCAGGTGGCTCTCTGATAATCTGCCTGCCAAGGCAGGAGACACAAGAGACTCGGGTTCAATCCCTGGATCGGGAAGGTCCCCTGGAGGAGGAATTGGCAACCCACTCCAGTATTCTTGCTGGAGCATCTCATGGAGAGAGGTACTACAGTCCACGGGGTCGCAAGGAGTCGGACACAACTGAGTGATTGAGTATGAGCACTAGCCATCTGTGTATGATTGACTCCAAAGTAATCAAATTGAAACATCACTTATTGAGCACCAGTGAATACAAAGGTACTATTCTAGCCACTGTGGAGAATGCAATATGTGGGGAGAGAGAGAGGTAAACAGACAGACAGAAAGAAACCATGTGACTTGAGGTAAAGAAGAGAAATGCCCCTAGGCTATAGATGGTCAGGATGAATGAGGGATTCCTTTTGGAGACAACAGGATTTGCAGAAAGTCTGGTAATACTTTATTGAGAAGAATAACCACACATCCCGATTTACTAGGATAGATCCAGCATAATTACTCCTAGCACCCTTTTTCATTTTCAAACTATCCTTTCTCACATCAAAAAATGTTATTATAACTTGAGTTATCAGATCAGATCAGATCAGTCAGTCATGTCGAACTCTTTGCGACCCCATGAATTGCAGCACGCCAGGCCTCACTGTCCATCACCAAATCCCGGAGTTCACTCAGACTCACGTCCATCGAGTCAGTGATGCCATCCAACTATCTCATCCTCTGTCGTCCCCTTCTCCTCCTGCCTCCAATCCTTCCCAGCATCAGAGTCTTTTCCAATGAGTCAACTCTTCTCATAAGGTGGCCAAAGTACTGGAGTTTCAGCTTTAGTATCATTCCTTCCAAAGAAATACCAGGGCCGATCTCCTTCAGAATGGACTGGTTGGATCTCCTTGCAGTCCAAGGGACTCTCAAGAGTCTTCTCCAACACCACAGTTCAGAAGCATCAATTCTTTGGCGCTCAGCCTTCTTCACAGTCCAACTCTCACATCCATACATGGCCACAGGAAAAACCATAGCCTTGACTAGACGAACCTTTGTTGGAAAAGTAATGTCTCTGCTTTTGAATATGCTATCTAGGTTGGTCATAACTTTCCTTCCAAGGAGTAAGCATCTTTTAATTTCATGGCTGCAGTCACCATCTGCAGTGATTTTGGAGCCCCCAAAATAAAGTCTGACACTGTTTCCACTGTTTCTCCATCTATTTCCCATGAAGTGGTGGGACCGGATGCCATGATCTTCGTTTTCTGAATGTTGAGCTTTAAAACAACTTTTTCCCTCTCCACTTTCACTTTCATCAAGAGGCTTTTTAGTTCCTCTTCACTTTCTGCCATACAGGTGGTGTCATCTGCATATCTGAGGTTATTGATATTTCTCCTGGCAATCTTGATTCCAGTTTGTATTTCTTCCAGTCCAGCATTTCTCATGATGTACTCTGCATATAAGTTAAATAAGCAGGGTGACAATATACAGCCTTGACGAACTCCTTTTCCTATTTTGAACCAGTCTATTGTTCCATGTCCAGTTCTAACTGTTGCTTCCTGACCTGCATACAGATTTCTCAAGAGGCAGGTCAGGTGGTCTGGTATTCCCATCTCTTGAAGAATTTTCCACAGTTTATTGGGATCCACACAGTCAAAGGCTTTGGCATAGTCAATAAAGCAGAAATAGATGTTTTTCTGGTACTCTCTTGCTTTTTCTATGATCCAGCGGATGTTGGCAATTTGATCTCTTGTTCCTCTGCTTTTTCTAAAACCAGCATGAACATCAGGAAGTTCACGGTTCATGTATTGCTGAAGCCTGGCTTGGAGAATTTTGAGCATTACTTTACTAGCGTGTGAGATGAGTGCAATTGTGCGGTAGTTTGAGCATTCTTTGGCGTTGCCTTTCTTTGGGATTGGAATGAAAACTGACCTTTTCCAGTCCTGTGGCCACTGCTGAGTTTTCCAAATTTGCTGGCATATTGAGCGCAGCACTTTCACAGCATCATCTTTCAGGATTTGGAATAGCTCAATTGGAATTCCATCACCTCCACTAGCTTTGTTCGTAGTGATGCTTTCCAAGGCCCACTTGACTTCACATTCCAGGATGTCTGGCTCTAGGTCAGTGATCACACCATCGTGATTATCTGGGTTGTGAAGATCTTTTTTGTACAGTTCTTCTGTGTATTCTTGCCATCTCTTCTTAATATCTTCTGCTTCTGTTAGGTCCATACCATTTCTGTCCTTTATCGAGCTCGTCTTTGCATGAAATGTTCCTTTTGTATCTCTGATTTTCTTGAAGAGATCCTTAGTCTTTCCCATTCTGTTGTTTTCCTCTATTTCTTTTCATTGATTGCTGAAGAAGGCTTTCTTATCTCTTCTTGCTATTCTTTGGAACTCTGCATTCAGATGTTTGTATCTTTCCTTTTCTCCTTTGCTTTTCACTTCTCTGCTTTTCACAGCTATTTGTAAGGCCTCCCCAGGCAGCCACTTTGCCTTTTTGCGTTTCTTTTCTATGGGGATGGTCTTGATCCTTGTCTCCTGTACAATGTCACGAACTCATTCTATAGTTCATCAGGCACTCTATCTATCAGATCTAGGCCCTTAAGTCTATTTCTCACTTCCACTGTGTAATCAGAAGGGATTTGATTTAGGTCATACCTGAATGGTCTAGTGGTTTTCCCTACTTTCTTCAGTTTAAGTCTGAATTTGGCAATAAGGAGTTCATGGTCTGAGCCACAGTCAGCTCCTGGTCTTGTTTTTGCTGACTGTATAGAGCTTCTCCATCTTTGGCTGCAAAGAATATAATCAATCTGATTTTGGTGTTGACCATCTGGTGATGTCCATGTATAGGGTCTTCTCTTGTGTTGTTGGAAGAGGGTGTTTGTTATGACCAGTGCATTTTCTTGGCAAAACTCTATTAGTCTTTGCCCTGCAGAGAAGTTTTAAAATATGTTTCTTTTCAGTATTTAAATGACTGCTGTCTCTTCTGAGCAACAGAAAAGATTTCCTTTCTATTTTGGAGCCAGCATTATTAAGATTTTTATAATAACTAAACATTTTAAAGTAAAATCAGCCATGAAAATATTAGCAATTTTATTGCTTTTGTTGCATATATGAATTTTTAAATATTGTCTTCCTTTCCCACAATCAAGATAAACAGAAAAATCAGTTTTCAATTTGTGGAGTTTAGAATGTTAAATAAGATCTCTATGTAAACCAATAATCATATTTTTGTGAAGAGAAATACAGCTAAAATGAACACTCCAGAAATATAATACATTTCTGCTCAATCATGATTTGTAAAGTTAGGCACTCTGTGTAAAAATTAAATATCATCTGACTAGGACTCAAAAAAATTGAGATAGTTCGGTGTGTGCTTGGGCTTTAACTTTTATTCTCTAAATTTAAGTTTCCTCATCTTTGAAATGACAGCATTAAAATAGATGATCATTAAGGTCTCTCCCAGCTCTAATAGCCTACTATTTGAAATTCAAATAGGTTAATATAAATTTTACTCTTGGTAGTGAAACTTCCTGAGGTGATTGCTTAACATAATTGAAAAAGTAACGATAAAAACCTTCAAAAGAAATTATAGAAATATGTATGAAGAATGTAGTGATAGAGACTGGAACCAGTAGACAATAGTGGAAGGTTTTCTTTGTTGGGACACATTTAATATTCGCTAATATATACTTCTTATCTGAATGACCTAATGGTTGTCCCTATTTTCTTCAATTTAAGCCTGAATTTTGCAACAGGAGCTGATGCTCTGAGCCACAGTAAATTCCAGGTCTTGTTTTGGCTGACTGTATAGAGTTTCTTCATCTTTGATTGCAAAGAATATAATCAATCTGATTTCAGTATTGGCCATCTCATGATGTCCATGTATAGAGCCATCTCTTGTGTTGTTGGAAGAGGGTGTTTGCTATGACTAGTGTGTTCTCTTGGCAAAATTCTGTTAACTTTTGCCCTGCTTCATTGTGTACTCCAAGGGCAAACTTGACTGTTACTCCAGGTATCTCTTGACATCCTACTTTTCCATTCCAGTCCTCTGTGATGAAAAGGACATCCTTTTTGGGTGTTAGTTCTAGAAGGTCTTGTAGGTCTTCATAGAGCTGATCAACTTCAGCTTCTTCAGCATCCATGGTTGGGACATAGACTTTGATTATTGTGATGTTGAATGGTTTGCCTTGGAAATGAACCGATATCATTCTGTCATTTTTGAGATTGTGCCCAAGTACTGCATTTTGGACTCTTTTGTTGACTATGAGGGCTATGCCATTTCTTCTAAAGGACTTTTGTCCACAGTAGTAGATACAATGGTCATCTGAATTCAATTCTCCCATTCCTGTCCTTTTTAGTTCAAAAGTTCATGGCGTCACAAAGTCGGACATGAATTTGCTACTGAACCAAAACAAAATAACAATAACATCCTTCTTACAACTTCACTCTTAAACATCTAATTGCATCACACTACTTGAACTGCTTGTGGATACTCACATTCTGAAACACACTTCTGGATATTTTGAGTGCATATAATGCTATAAAAGGGGCTTCCCTGGTTGCTCAGACAGTAAAGATTCTGTCTGCAGTGCAGGAGACCTGGATTCAATCCCTGGGTAGGAAAGATCCCCCTGGAGGAGGGCATGGCAACCCACTCCAACATTCTTGTCTGGAGAATCCCCATGGATGGAGGAACCTGGCAGGCTACAGTCCATGGGGTTGCAGAGTCAGACACAATTGAGCAACTAAGCACATAATGCTATAAAAGTAGTGTTTTTGACTCCTGTTTCTCAAGCCATAGGTCCAAAATATTCTACTGCCTTAGGTTGTGTCTTTCTAGAAAGAGACTCTGGGCTGAGGATTTGAATTCAAGTGATTTATTAAAAATACGCCTCCAGGAGAAAACACGGGGAAGTGGGGCAGTGAGGAAGCTGGAAAAGGCACTTTCAAATAAATATGGAATTTCAAATGAAGTCTCAGACTCAGCATAAAACTGCAGGCAGGTACTGGAGTACACCCGAGAGCTTTTCTACCAAAGGATGTAGACTTTTGTATTCCTACACCGGTCAGTCATTGACTATTAATCAGGAGGATGATGGGGGAGGAATCAGCATGAAAGGGGTATACACTTTCCTCCATTTCCAGTTCATTCCACTGGCAGGACTGTTCCAGTGCCCAAAATTGATATTTTGAAGACATTTTCAGGTGAGGCATTTTAGCAGTCAGAAAGCAGAAGCTGGGAGGTGGGGCACAGTGCTAATAAAGGGATGTGCGGTTTTCTAGGTGGCACATCAAAAAAGTCCACTGTAGCTACTTACCTCCCAAACTCTTTCCATGGTCAAATGGAAAGAGTCAGATGTGAGAAACTGTCTATGCTGTACCTCCTGTGGTTGATAATGCACGATAGCATATCATAACTCTTACGTAGTAACGCAGTAAAGTCACTACTTTTTTCCAACCCAGTATTTCCCAAATGCATTTGACAAATTTATCATATGACTACCTTAATGGAAGTTGCTAATTTTTAAAATAAGACTGAAGTAACTTTGAGTTAAAGAGGGAAATTTTACTAAATCATAGCTTTTTGGTCCAAATAGCATCTAGTAGCAGCCACTGAAGTAGCCCAGCTAACCACTAAAATACATACTAAGGCATATTATACACAAACACACTAACATTAAGGGATGGCTGTCAACATATTGTAATAAACTGTGAGGAATTTCCTCCAACTGAAGACCCTGAGGGAACGGAATTGCAAAATAAAATTGATAGTTTATATGGTCTCTGCCTGCAATTCGTTAGCAGAGACATTATACCTTTTGGCTCCTACATTCAAGATCTATACCAATAGTAAAAGTAATCAACTGTCTCTCTCCTGAGGGTGTGCCACTTATTGAGGCAAAATACAAACCTTATCCCTTCCTCATCTCATCCCACAGTATAAATTTGCTTTTTTTTTTTTTTTTTTTATTTAGTCAAAATCTGCAACACTGAAGGGAAAACCTGGATAGAAAGACAAGAGTAATTCATGGTGACTCATTACATCCTGTGCTAGGGTGCATGCTGAGTGGTTTCAGCCATGTCTAACTCTTTGAGACCCTATAAACTGTAGCTTACCAGACTCCTCTGTCCTTGTGATTCTTCAAGCAAGAATACTAGAGTGGGTTGCTGTGCCCTTCTCCAGGGGATCTACCTGACCTAGGGATCAAACAAGCATCTCCTGTGGCTCCTGCACTGCAGGCAGATTCTTTATCACTGAGACACAGGGGAAGCAAAATTACATCCTGCTGCTGCTGCTAAGTCACTTCAGTCCTGTCCGACTCTGTGTGACCCCAGAGACAGCAGCCCACCAGGCTCCCCCGTCCCTTGGAGTCTCCAGGCAAGAACGCTGGAGTGGGTTGCCATTTCCTTCTCCAATGCATGCAAGTGAAAAGTGAAAGTGAAGTCGCTCAGTCGTGTCTGATTCTTAGAGACTCCATGGACTGCAGCCTACCAGGCTCCTCCATCCATGGGATTTTCCAGGCAAGAGTACTGGAGTGGGGTGCCATTGCCTTCTCCAAAATTACATCCTAGGAGTTTAATAATACTTAGATCTATTGCTTGTTTTCATCTATGCGGTATGTCCAGTGTTAGGAACTTTATGTGTGTCTTTTCATATAATTTACAAAACCAAGACCACCTTCCTGAGAAGTAAGTGATAAGAAAAATGATTTAACAAAATTAAGAAACTTTCCCAAAGCCATAAAACTAGAAAGTGATAGCATGGAGATTCAAAAATTTATCTTTTTGAATTCTCACTAGACAATTCTAATTGTAGTTATGGAAGTCAAAATTATTTCTGTCACCAAAGTGTAATAAAGATTTTGATAATGCAAGTGCCTTACCTATATAGAAACATATAAAGCTAGAGGGAGGAGAGCAAGATAAGTCTGAAATAGCTGCTTTTAAGAAGAATATTTTTAACAAAGTAAATTCATTTTAAAATTCAAAGTCTCAATTTTGTTTTCAGTAAGCCATCTGAAAGAGAGGGCTGATTACCACTAAAATTAACAGATAACAAGATCAAGAGTATTTCTATACATTATTTGTGGGCAAATACATTATCTGTGGCCAAACACAGGTATTGAGTCTAATTCTTACCTTTCAAGGAGATTCATACAAAGAAACATGGCACCATGAATTCATGTTGCAGAACAGCAGTAAAAGAACATCTTCCTGAAATCCTTGAAAATGATTTCCTGTAAGAACCAGGCAGAAATTATAAAACTCTGTTTGGTATCTTTCATAGGAAATAACAATATGATATAGAAACAGAAATCACATAGCAGGAATAGATAAAGATATAAAGCTCACAGCATTTTGTGAAAAGAGAGATAGCAACATAGAAATGTTTGCAGGGAAACTAAAAATGAAAGACCAGAAATGACACTGTCAAATGGTGCCAGTACTGCAGAAGAATATACCTGAGTCATTCTTCCAAAGTCATTTTTCTAGTGTATTCAGAGGAAGAGTAAAACAATGACAGAGAAAGTGACACATGTGTCAGAAAGCAAAGATATAATCTAAGTTGTTAGTGTCCTTGGATATAATACCAAAATAATCACAGAAACAGTAATATAAAACTGGTTTATTCCTGACCCATTACAGAATTCAAGGTATAGATAAAATAACAATGTTGCTAAAAGAAAAATACACAAACATGGAGATCTACATCTAGAAAAATACTTGAGACATTTTCAAGTTTAATGATAAAGAAAACTCCTATCTACATTTAAGTAGAAAATTCTGCTTATCTCCAGAATACATCATATTGAATTTAATCTTCTATTTTGAAACTTAATATCAAATTGGATAGAGAAAGTTTAGAGTTTTGATAGAGAAAAGTTTGTCATTCGGTATGCTTTATATCCAGCTCAGATATATTTTAAATGTGAATGCAATAATAAAACACTTTCACTTAATACCTAGGTTCAGACAAAATGCCCTTTTCAATTCTTAATAAAGCTATTTAGAATCATATTCAGTCAAAGAAAGGAATATTGTATGATAACAGCTTATATGTGGAAACTAAAAAATTGATACTAATGAATTTATTTACAAAACAGAAACATACTCACAGACTTAGAGAAAAAAAAATACAGGGTTATGGGGGAGGGGAGGAAGAAGGAGGGCAGATTAGTTAGGGAGTTTCAGCTTCAACATCAGTCCTTCCAGTGAATATTCAGGACTGACTTCCTTTAGATCTCCTTGCAGTCCAAGGGACTCTCAAGAGTCTTCTCCAACACCACAGTTCGAAAGCATCAATTCTTCTGCGCTCAGCTTTCTTTATAACTCTCACATCCATACATGACTACTGGAAAAAACATAGCTTTGACTATACAGATCTTTGTTGGCAAAGTAATGTCTCTGCTTTTCAATATGCTATCTAGGTTGGTCATAACTTTTCTTCCAAGGGGCAAGCGTCTTTTAATTTCATGGCTGCAGTCACCATCAGCAATGATTTTGGAGCCTGAAAACATAAAGTCTGTCATTGTTTCCACTGTTTCCCCATCTATTTGCCATGACATGATGGGACCAGATGCCATAATCTTAGTTTCATTGTGTGAAATGCCAGGCTGAATGAAGCACAAGCCTGGAATCAAGAGTGCAGGGAGAAATATCAATAAACTCAGATACGCAGATGACACCATCCTTATGGCAGAAAGCAAAGAAGAACTAAAGAGCCTCTTGATGAAAGTGAAAGAGGACAGTGAAAGAGTAGGTTTAAAACTCAGCATTTAGAAAACTAAGATCATGGCCTCCGGTCCCATGACTTCATGGCAAATAGTTGGGGAAACAATGGACAGTGACAGACTTTATTTTGGGGGCTCCAAAATCACTGCACATGGTGATAGCAGCCATGAAATCAAAAGACGCTTGCTCCTTGGAAGAAAAGCTATGACCAACCCAATGAAAGCTGACTGCCAAAGAATTGATGCTTTTGAACTGTGGTGTTGGAGAAGACTCTTGAGAGTCCTTTGAACTTCAAGGAGATCAAACCAGTCAATTCTAAAGGAAAGCAGTCCTGAATATTCATTGGAAGGACTGATACTGAAGCTGGAACTCCAATACCTTGGCCGCATGATGCGAAGAACTGACTCATTGGAAAAGACCTTGATGCTGGGAAAGATTGAAGCAGGAGAAGGCGACGACATAGGATGAGATGGTTGGATGGCATCACTAATTCAATGGACATGAGTTTGAACAAGCTATGTGTTTTGGTGATGAACAGGGAAGCCTGGAGTGTTGTAGTCCATGGGGTCGCAAAAAGCAACTGAACTGAAATGAGGATGACATAAATGAGACTATTGTTGAGTTTCCCCTGCCCCAATTCTTTAGGAATCTACTCTCCCACAGATAGGTTTCCACCATTTAGAAATCTAGATAAATGTAATTATAATTATGCTTAAACATTAGAAATTATTAAGCATACACATACAACCTGCTTCTAAGACATGAAAAAAGAAGCACATTAATTGTTAGGACTTTTGTCTTTGAGTGGAGGGACTATACATCACATTTTTATCCTATTTTTTAAAATTTTCATAATGATCAAGTTTAAATTACAAATAAATATCACATTAAAAACAAAAGGTAAACAACCAAAAAATATTAAAATCCAAAAATCCAAAATATAAATAAGAAAAGCTTGGGATTTTTGGATTTGTGGTTATTCTCATAAATAATTTGATAAAGCTGATTTTCCTTTCCCCAGTTTTCTCCCAGGGCAGTAGATGTACTTCTTTGGGCAGGGAAGATTCTAAAGATGGCCTTCCAAGATTTGCAACTCCTGGTTATTCAATTAAACACTAATCTAGTGTGTAGGGACTTTGCAAATGTAAGTAAAGTTACTATCAGTAGCTTTTAAGACTGGGAGATTTATCTGGATAATCTGGGTGGGCCCAGTATACTCACATGAGTCCTTCAAGAATAGAAGACAATGGCTGCTGCTGCTAAGTAGCCTCAGTCATGTCCGACTCTGTGTGACCCCATAGATGGCAGCCCACCAGGCTCCGCCATCACTGGGACTCTCCAGGCAAGAACACTGGAGTGGGTTGCCATTTCCTTCTCCAGTGCATGAAAGTGAAAAGTGAAAGTGAAGTTGCTCAGTCGTGTCCGACTCTTAGCGACCCCATGGACTGCAGCCTACCAGGCTCCTCTGTTCATGGGATTTTTCAGGCAAGAGTACTGGAGTGGGGTACCATTGCCTTCTCTGAGAAGACAATGGCTAGGGGAAGGCAGAGATTGACTTAAAGCAAGAAGCAGCAGAAGAAATAGAATTAGGATTCTCTACATCTTTGCTGGGTTTTAAGATGGAGGCCGTAAGTCAGGAATGTGGGCACCCTCTACAAAATAAGAACAACCTCTGGCCTGTGTCCAGTAAGGAAACAGGGATCTCAGTCCAACAGCTGCACAAAACTGATTTCTGCAAAACATCCTGCTTGAACCTGGAAGCAGATTCACCCCCCAGAGAATCCAGATAAATAAAATAGCCTCCTTAATAGCTTGCTTGTGCCATTGTAAACATTTATAGTCATACTCAGTCATACCATACTCAGACTTCTGGCCTACAGAACTATGAATAATAAATGGGTGTTTTGTTTGGTTTAGTATATTTTTTTCTTGGAGCAGTTTTAAGTTCAAAGCAAAATTGAATGGAAGGTACAGAAATTTCTCATATATCCCCTGCCCCACACGTTCATAGCCTTCCCCCTTACCAACATCTTCCACTAGAGTGGTACATTTGTTAGCAATTGATGAACCTACATTACACATCATAGTCACCCAAAGTCCAAAGTTTGCCCAAGGATTCATTCTTGGTGTTGTAAACTTTATGGATTTGGACTAATTTATAATGACATGTATCCATTATTATAGTACGTTATACAATAGTTTCACTGCCCTAAAAATCTTCTATAATGTCCATTCATCCCTCAACTCCTTAACTCCTAGCAATGTGTCTTTTTTTTTTTAACTGCTTAATTTGTAGCAATTTGTTGTGGCAACAATAGAAAAAATAATACAGGTCCCAAGTGAACTCGAAGGCTCTGTAGGAGCTTATAGTCTTTTACTTTCTTCAATCCTTCTATTTTTTATTTATGGGTATTTTTTGTGGGACTTGCTAAAGAATTTAAGGTTAATTTGATAAACCAACTTAAATTAAGTCAAAATATATTTAAATAAGGGTTTTTGTACCTTGATCTAAAATGGTGACTCTTACTGGGAAATTTAGACATATTATTGACTTGGCAAACATTTCACACAAACAACCAACTCTCTTATCATTTCTTATGTACTAATACATATGCATTACCATGCATTTACTTGAAGAGCTAATATTGATTGTTTGTTGTTCTAACTGGACCAGGATGACATGGTGTTTTTAGATCTAAGATTGTCTAATTCTCTGGAAAGTGAAATTTTCACTGTTATGAGATGATCAATATATATTACAGATACAGAAGCTTATTGAAAAGTAAACCTTACCAACAGTTAGTCCATTGCCAAATATCTTTGTTTTCTAAAACTCATTTCTAGGTTGCTTTAAAAAATAACTTTGCCAGTATATTTGAAATGTGGTTTTACATACATAAATGTATGTATTGTGAAAATAGAAGTATGGCTAGAAAAAGTTAAAGGTGCAATAAATAGATCCCATAGGAAAATGCTTGCACTCTTGGATTTATGAACATTATATTTTCTAGTCTTTCAAACTAATCCACTGATTAATGCTGCCACTCGCATTCCCTTAATCTGTTAAAATGCATCTGCATATAAAACTAGTGACTAGATTTAGACTAAATTAAGTACCCAATTAATTTAGCATCTGTTCAGGTTAGCCTACAATATTAGAATTAGACAAAATTATCACTAATTTCACAAGGATTGTCACAAGTTCTCATTTACATATGTAAATTTTCAGTGCATGCTTAAGTAGACCAGACTTGTTCCAGGCTTCCACTGTAAAAAGTCCACATTTTCAGTCAATAATGTGATTCTAAATATATCATTGAGTTGAGTTTTTTTAATCTAAACTCCACTAATTCAGACAAATATTTAATTAGTTCCCAAAATCCCTTGAAAACTTTAAGTCAGGTGAATGGTTAAGCAATCTTTTCAGTGGTTGCTTCTACTAAAACATAATGTTATCACTTGCCTGACGAAGAGATGGAGCCTCGTAGAGAACCCAGACACTATGATCCTTTACTATTTATCTCCATTCCTCCTTAGAGTTGGTCCCAGTTCTGAGTCTGATTTGCAGATCTGAGTGGCAGAATCTGGTTTTAAAGGGTCAACTTTGCTACACACCAAAACAGTAAGTGCTGTAATGCTACCTTGAGTCAAACAGTGAAGAGTGTGAAGTATATTTAACTCAAATTTCAGCTTTAGCTTTGAAGAGATAATGAGCCAATACTGGTCAAGGGGTCATGTAACATCTCTTCTGTAGAAGAAAGAACAGGAGATGAATATTTTCTAACTACAAGCTGGGGCAGTGAGCAGTTTTTCAGTTGCTGTGTGGTGGTGGGTGGAAGATAATTAAAATCTTGAGATGTGTATTCATCAGACCCTAGTTCTTCTGCCTCATTTATTGCTTGACCATGAGGGAAAAAGGATCCAGATAACCCCAAAACTATGTCATGGTTGTCAGAAGCCTAAGTATTAAAAAAAAAAAAAAAAGGAAAACAAACAAACATAGACAACAGCGTTTTTTTGTTTTTGTTTTTTTTTTGCTTGCTTCTTATTTTATTTTTTTTTAAACTTTACAATATTGTATTGGTTTTGCCGTATATCGACATGAATCCACCACAGGTATACACGTGTTCCCCATCCTGAACCCTCCTCCCTCCTCCCTCCCCATACCATCCCTCTGAGTTGTCCCAGTGCACCAGCCCCGAGCAACCAGTATCCTTCACCAAACCTGGACTGGCGACTCGTTTCATATATGATATTATTCATGTTTCAATGCCATTCTCCCAAATCATCCCACCCTCTCCCTCTCCCAGAGTCTACAAGACTGTTCCATACATCAGTGTCTCTTTTGCTGTCTCGTATACAGGGTTCGGAGAAGGCAATGGCACCCCACTCCAGTACTCTTGCCTGGAAAATCCCATGGATGGAGGAGCCTGGTAGGCTGTAGTCCATGGGGTCGCTAAGAGTTGGACACGACTAAGTGACTTCACTTTCACTTTTCACTTTCATGTATTGGAGAAGGAAATGGCAACCCACTCCAGTGTTCTTGCCTGGAGAATCCCAGGGACGGCGGAGCCTGGTGGGCTGCCGTCTATGGGGTTGCACAGAGTCGGACACGACTGAAGTGACTTAGCAGCAGTAGCATACAGGGTTATTGTTACCATCTTTCTAAATTCCATATATATGCGTTAGTATACTGTATTGGTGTTTTTCTTTCTGGCTTACTTCACTCTTTTAAAAAATATTTTGTTTTAAGGCTAAAATTAAAAGAAAACACAGTACTAAGGATGAGAAATTTGTTGTTCGGTTGCCAAGTTGAGTCTGACTCTTTCTTACCTCATGGACTGCAGCATGCCAGGCTTCCCTGTCCTTCACTCTCTTCCAAAGTTTGCTCAAACTCATGTCCATTGAGTTGGTGATACCATTCAACCATCTTGTCCTCTGTCACCCCCTTCTCCTGCCCCTCAATCTTTCCCAGCATCAGGGTCTTTTCCAGTGAGTTGGTTCTTTGCATCATGTGACCAAAGTATTGGAATATAGAGAAACTGGGATGAGTGCAGCTAAGTTGCTTAGTCATGTCCAACTCTTTGTAACCCTATGAACTGTAGCCTGCCAGGCTCCTCTGTCTATGGGATTCTCCCGGCAAGAGTACTGGAGTGGTTGCCATGCCCTCCTCTAGGGGATCTCTCTGACCCAGGGATCGAATCCTGTCTCATGTCTCCTGCATTGGCCAGTGAGTTCTTTACCACTAGCTCCACCTGGGAAGCCTGTTGAGAAACTTAACAGTACTCAAAATGTATGTGGCTCTTGTATTATGGCAATACTGGGTGAAAACAAAACAAAACAGAGAATGAAGATGAGAAAAATATGCTGCTGCTGCTGCTGCTGCTGCTGCTGCTGCTAAGTCGCTTCAGTCGTGTCCGACTCTGTGCGACCTCATAGATGGCAGCCCACCAGGCATATTTTTTAAGAACCTTGACAATTACGTACTTAATGAAACTTTTCTGGCTTCTGATTTACTATGGTCAACACCTTCAGAAGCTGTCTGTTAAAATAGATAAAAATAACTCTGCAGTTTTAACGTCATTTCCTGGATAGCATTTGTAAATTTGTTGCTTCCTGACAATAGTGCTTGTCAGAGTCTCGAATATTTAAGTTTTAAATCAAGAAACTCAAAGATAAATTGTCCTTGATACTGTGCTGAGTTAACATTAGATGGCTATAACACTTAAGTGTTTGTTGCACTGTTTGGTCATCAGATACAATTAGCAGATACTTTCATTGTTACCAACGTTATATTAAAAATTATAATAAGGTGTGTATGCTGCTACTGCTGCTAAGTCGCTTCAGTCGTGTCCGACTCTGTGCGGCCCCAGAGACGGCAGCCCACCAGGCTCTGCCGTCCCTGGGATTCTCCAGGCAAGAACACTGGAGTGGGTTGCCATTGCCTTCTCCATTGTGTGAAAGTGAAGTCGCTCAGTTGCATCTGACTCGTAGCGACCCCATGGACTGTAGCCTACCAGGCTCCTCCATTCATGGGGTTTTCCAGGCAAGAGTACTGGAGTAGTACTTCTACTTGCCTTCTCCAAGGTGTGTATAGCCTTATTCTTTTTTTATAAAGCATGTGTAATCCAGCTCTTTTCAGTTATGTAAAGAACAGCTTCCCTTAAGGTTACTTGACTTGTCCAAATATTAATTTTTTCTCTCATCTGTTCTCAGCATTCTATGCTTTAACATTCCTAAGTGTAGTCTTTCCAATCAGGTCTTGCTCAGCTCTGTAGACTTGAAATTCTACACTCTGTAGAGTGTGAAATTCATTAATGAGTTGCTCTTCATTGTATAGATTTGTTTTAAACTTGTAAGATGGTGGCATTATTGTTATATTTTTCATTTAAAGGTGATTAAGCAGGTAAGGCTCATTGCTGAATCATACATAACAGCAGAAAGGAACATATAAAAATGGTTTTCTCAAATTAATATAAAGTTCCACTGAAATATCTATATAATAGCAGGAAAAGAATGATTTGATTTTTTTCATGAAACGTTTTCTGTTCTTTGACTAAAGATTACCTAATTTGATTTATTTTTACTGTTTTTTAAACAAATACATATGAAAGACTATATTGTGCTTATATTTTTTTAATTAAATCTTTTATTTTGAGATAACTTTAGAATCACATGCAACTGTGAGAAATAATACAGAAAAATCCATATATTCTTTGCCCAGTTTCTCCCATAGTAACACCTTGCAAAACTATTGTACAACATTGCAACCAAGATGTTGACATAGATAGTCAATATTAAACATTTCTATCTCAAGGATCCATCATGTTGCCTTTTTATAACCACATCTATTTCCGTCCCACCTCACCTTCTTCTTAACCTCTGCTACTGCTGCTGCTAAGTCACTTCAGTCGTGTCCGACTCTGTGCGACCCCATAGACGGCAACCCACCAGGCTCCGCCGTCCCTGGGATTCTCCAGGCAGGAACACTGGAGTGGGTTGCCATTTCCTTCTCCAATGCATGAAAGTGAAAAAGTGAAAGTGAAGTCACTCAGTCGTGTCCAACTCTTAACCTCTAGTAATCACTAATTCATTCTCCATTTTTATATTTTTTGTCATTTCAAGAATGTTATATATATGGAGTCATATATTAATGTAGCCTTTTGGAATTGACATTTTCCATTCAGCACAATTCCCTGGAGATTCATCATGTTGTATATATTAGTAGTTCATCCTTTTTATTGCTTATTAGTATGTTATGGATGTACAACAGTTTGTTTACTCATTAAGGACATTAGGCTGTTTCTACTTTTGGGTGATACAAATAAATAACAAGCTGTTATAAACATGAATGTACATGTTTTTGTGTGAACAAAAGCCTTCAATTCTCTTAGGTAAATTCCTGGGAGTGTAATATTTGGGTTTTATGATAGTTGAATGTTTCATTTTCTAAGAAAATTGCCACTATTTTCCATAGGGACTGTACCATTTTAATTCCCACCAGCATTTGGGATTTTGATCAGTAAGCCACATTTGGTCTTTATGTCAGCTTTCATATGTAGATCTCCAATTGATCTATACTTGTTTTATTTTTACAAAGTAAGAATTAAAATTTACTCTTTTTATGTATGATTTTCAACTGACCATCCACCCTACTGATCACCATACTCTTTAACTCAGGTGAACATAAAGATGTGGGCCTATTTCTAGACTTCATAGCCTTTCATTTAACTGTCTACCTTTGTGACAATATTACACCGCTCTTACTGCTGTAGCATTACAATTGGTCTTAGTATTTAGTAGTTTAAATTCCCCAGTTTTGCTTTTCTTCTTTAATACTGATTTGTCTATACATTTTAGAATCAGCTTGTAAATTTCTGCAAAAACTATGAAATTTTTCACTTGGATTTCATTAAATTTGGAGGTCAGTTTGAGAAGACTGATTTATTTACAACTTGAATTTTCAAATGACTAATATAGTATGATGTATCTATTATTTAGATCTCTGTCAATTGTTCTACATAATATTTGTAGAATTTTACCAAGTGCTGTGCCTACATTTATTGACATGATTATTAAATTGCTCTCCGTTTTGTAGTCAATATGACACAATATAAAGATTGATTTTTCAAATGTTGAGACTACCTTGAATTCCTGTAATCAACACTGTTTGTGATGTATAATCATTATTATTTATTACTAGACCTAATTTGCTAATATTTTAGTTAGTTCATTACCTGCATGTTAATGAGATAAGTTGGACTATACCTTTATCAAGTTTTGGTGTCAGCATTGTCCTAGCCTCTTGAAACAAATTGTGAAATTTCTCTTCTTTCTCTATTTTTCAAAAGTGTTTGTATAGGATGTATAGGATTAGTGCTATCTCTTCCTTAAATTTTTGTTAGAAGGATTTTGTTTCTTAACTAGAAGAATTTTAATAGCAATTTCAGTTTTTGAGAGATAAAGGAGCATGCAAATATTTTTATTTTACCAATTTTGATATATTTTGTTTCTAAGGATTTGTCTGTTCTTCCTATATTGCTGAAGTAATGCTTTTGCTGTCTGTGGGGTTGTTGGCAGTGCTTTTCTCTCTCTCTGTTATTCTTATTTAGTCTTAAATTTTTGCCTTCAGATTTTCTTTATTGTATACATCTATTTCATTTTCTTCTCATATTGTCATTATTGTTCTAGTTTATTTGGGTTAGTGTTACTGGAGTTTCTTAAGAAACAAGATATTGCTTTTTAACCTTTTAGATTAAGTATTTCTTTAAAACTATATACATTTCTCTCTAAGCTCTGTTTTAGTTACAGTCCATCCATTTTGCTATATTGTTTATTATTACCATTAAAGTTAAATTTTTTCTCTTTTTTTTTCTTTTTTTAATAAATTTTTTTAAATGTATTTTTTAATATTCCAGCAAATTAGACTTATTAATGAATTTTACTTGATGATCAAATTAACTCTGTTGTGGTCAGAGAGTACTGAAATATTTTAATTACGGAAATTTGTTTAGCCTTGTATCCTCATCTAGCATATGGCTAATATTGTTAAGAGTTCTGTAAGTCCTTAAAAAGAGTATTCTGTCATTGTTGGGTATAATGTTCTAGTTATATTTTCAAAAATTGCTTTACAACTAATGTTTATTTTCAAACAGAATTCCAAAAGGTAATATTTCATGAAAAAAGTATATCCTTTTCCTTTAACTATATGAAATTGAATGATGAAAGGATTTATCCATCATCACTTGTTTAGTGTGAGAATATCATTGACTCCATTTCTTAGAAGAAATGCCTCCCTTTCTATTCTTTTTCTAGCAATTTAATTCAAATCTGTTCATCATTTGACAAGGTAGTGGTAGATCTGAGAAAACAGGCTTATCATTTGGACTCCATTTAGAAAATACTATTTTGAGAATAAATCCCAAAGTGTCATTCTTTAAAAAAGAGAGTAAGAAAAAGAAAGCTAATACAATTATAAAGAGAAATCTTTCTTCCATCTCATTGTAACTCTTGATAGTGCAATCTAGATTGAGGTGCAGAGTTGAAAGAGAAATAATCCATATTTACCCTCTGTTTGTGCAGTTGTACAGAAAAGCGGAAATAAGGATATCAGCACCTCTTTGCAGGAACATGACTTTGCTCCTTCTCTACTTGATTGCTGACTAAATTCTAGCAGCACTTGGATGGCGATTTGAGAGCTTGACATTATCTTCTGTTAAATGTTCTGCATGCCTTAGTGCAACTCAGAAGCCTCATGTTATCACTTTGACCTGCAATTCTGAACATATTAAGCCTGTTTATACCACCATTTTCTGGGCTTCTCTTTTCTAACTCATTTTCCTCCTTGCCACCATTCTCCATCATATATCTGACACTTTTCCTTTTCTTTGTTACTCAGTGAAATGAAGCATGCTTATGCTTCCCCATTGAAGGTCCTCCCCCGCCCCATCCCTGACACAGTCAACTATAATCTATTGCTACATTATATGAATTCCATTATTTTTCCACTGTGTTAACTTCAAGTGCCTTAAGCTGTGTTCTTGTACCATAGGACCAACAGAACTAGAGTTTGTGAAAGTGAACTTATCACCAACGCTATATATCTATAATTTAATAGATTGCTTATTCATTCAGGTATCTGTAAGATTTCCCAGGGAATTTCACAAGTTATGCCATTTAAATAAAACCCATTACATCTAATGTTCAAGGGAGAAGAAACTAGATTCTGTTTGGAACATTCAGAAACAACAAACACTGGAGGGATGAGACATTTTAAAAAGAATAAAAAAAAAAATCAGTGAAGTTTAAGATATCACTTTCTAACTTGCCTAATTCACATCTCCTTGGACTCTTTCTCATTATTATATTTACCTGAGTTTTAACACTGCATCATGTTTCTGTGATGGCATCTTAAATGTATTTTGGTATAAAGTCCGTGGCAACCCACTCCAGTACTCTTGCCTGGAAAATCCCATGGACGGAGGAGCCTGGTGGGTTGCAGTCCATGGGGTCGCAAAGAGTCGGACATGACTGAGCAACTTCACTTTCACTTTTCACCTTCATGCATTGGAGAAGGAAATGGAAATCCACTCCGGTGTTCTTGCCTGGAATATCCCAAGGACGGCGGAGCCTGGTGGGCTGCTATCTATGGGGTCATGCAGAGTCGGACACGACTGAAGTGACTTGGCAGCAGCAGCAGCAGCAAGTCTTGTAATTTAAGAGAATAGTTAACTAAAACCCTAGTGTAAGCCATAAAATCAAGCTCTAGAACTCCATTTTTCCTTTCCCCAAAACAGAGAGATCACAGGAGCTCATAGGATATTGTAGGAAAGTTTCATAATTTCATCCCTCTTGGCTCTTTTTAAATAGAATTTTATTTGTTTATTTACTTTTGGCTGTTCTGGGTCTTTGTGGCGGCATGGGTTTTCCTGCAGTTGTCGGTGGGGACCACTCTCGGCTTGCAGTGCACAGGCCTCTCATTGAGCTGACTTCTCTTGTTGAGGTGCATGGGCTCAATAGTTGTGACTCATGAGGTTAGTTGCCGGAGGCATTTGGGATCCTCCTGGACTATGGATCGAACCCATGTCTCCTGCATTGGCAGGCAAATTCCTATCCAGTCTGCCACCAGAGAAACCTCACCTTCTGGGATCTTAATTATATACCCCAAGTACTATGTATTGGATGACTTAACAGATCAACAGTCTAATGGTGCACTCTTTGGGATCTTCTTATTAAGTGCATTGGCTTTTTAAAATGTCAATGATAAAATAAAAAATCATCTATGACAGCTTCTGTTTTCTCCATTGTTAAAAGATAAATAAATACTACTTTACTTAAATAAAGACAAATATTTGATCCTTTCACTCCTTGAAATGATTGTGTTTATTAACAAAAAGTCATAGAGAAAATTCAAACCATGGTTACACTAGAACATGGAGAGAGTTTAATTGAATTATAACAACATTACTAACTTAATTCCAAGGTCAGGTACTATTTTTAAAATGTTATGACAATACTCACTACTGCTTTTCTGCCTATTACCAATATTGTAGCCAAAGATTTGCAATCCATTTTGGTTTCCTTTTCTCTTTTCAGAAAGAGATTTAAATTTAGACTTTTAGATTGCTTATCAGAGTTGGCAGTAAGACATTCTGGTGATTAAATGGCAGAAAGAAAATTTTTAGGCATAATAAACCACTTTTCTGCACTCATTTCCTTTTTCAATGACTTTTTGTTCTCTGTGCATGATAAAAAAGGAATGTGAAGGAGCACACGACTGGGTGAGCCAGCTTTGTTCCAGCTCTGACATTATTTAGTTGGGTAATATTATCTAAGTCTAGGAAACTCCTTGTCTTCCAAAATGGAAACAATTTCTGGGTTGGTGTAAATATCAAGGAAAATATTGCATGCAGAATTTAAAAAGACAATTATTGTCATCCTTTGTAAGTGGTTCAAACTAAGGTTAGGGAAGCAATGGAGAGGAAGAAAGATGAATGTCTATTCATTAATTTGCTAACTTCCAAATAATGTAATAAGAAATTTTATAGATTAGTGATTATAAGCTTAACGCTATTGACAAATTATATACATATATGTGTGTACCTATATTAATTATATATAGTTGAGTGTACTATGGTCACTTACATTTCTAATCATTTCTGAAAGGAAAAAAGGTAACCTCCAAAATTAAAATTTCTGTAGTGTGGCATTTTGCCTTGAGTCTTGCTTTTTTCCAGTGCTGTAGTCTATTTTGGTAAATGCACTAAGATGACTAAAAGAGTGTGCAACAAATCTTACGTGAAAGTAGGGCAGGTTGTTCTCACCTAGAGTCAGGCAGGCTGCACTGCCTAGCAGGTAAGACCATATGATGCAGCGTCAGATTGCCACAGCTTCATCACTTCCTAGTTGTGTGAATTTGACAAACTATTTAAACATTGTGAACCCCAAGTTCTGCATCTATAGAATGGGGGTAAAAAAACATCTATTTCTTAGAGTTGTTATGAAGTTAGATGAGTTAATAAATGTACAACATTTAGAATACTTTCTATCAGACAGTAAATACTCAGTACATTTTAATTATTACCATTCTCAGATTTTACAGCCTAGGTGCTCACTGATGCTGTATACCGGTGGCTCAGATGGTAAAGAATCTTCCTGCAGTGCAGGAGACCCAGGTTCGATTCATGGGTCAGGAAGATCCCCTGGAGAAGGGAATGGCAACTCACTCCAGTATTCTTGCTATATGACTCTTTTACTCTGTTTTCTACCACCTGTCTGTTGCCTCTCCAAAGCTCTTATTTTTCCCCTCATATTTCTCTTTCCATCTTTTCCTTCACTGGAAACAGATGAAATCTTGATTGTACAAGCTGAAAAGCAGGTCTCTTCTTACCTCACCAGGCTACAAGTGGGAGCTGAACTGTTTAAGCATGAATGATGGAATTGAACTGATGTGAGCAAATTTCATATGTCTCAGTGTTATTTGTGGTGTCAGATACATTTGTAGAATGCTTCCATTTGAAACGTCCTCTTAGGTTAAATTAAAGGTTATAAGTGATGCTCACAGCCCTCTGCCTCAAGCACTTTATAAATAGTGTAACTTCTGATAAAACTTCAAGTGTTTAACTAACTGCCTAGATATTTTGGACAATCATAGGTATACAGCAGCCGTTTTAATAATAACACCATCCCTGTCTTACTGGCACTTCCATATCCCCTATCCTTTCACACATTGTTTTTCCTCAAAGAATACATTACCTTCTATTGTACATTTTGTTTGTTTATTTAATTTTTAAACTTTCCATCTCTACCCACTGGAATGTAACTTTCATAAGAATGGTGATTTATGCCTGTTTTCTTTATCAGTATATTCCCTCAATCTCAGAAAGGCTTCTGGCACATAATAGGTATATCAAGTTAACAAAGCCTCTAATTGACAAAAATCAGTTTATTTTTCATAAGAACTTTACACTTTCTTTTCCTCATCTCATATGAGAGTTATTCATTCATTCACTTGCTATTACTCAATATTGTTGATATCAAATCCATGCCCAAAACTGAACTCCTAACCTTTCCTGTGAAATTACTCCATTCACTTCTTCCCAATCTGAGTGAAATTCAAGCTATTCTTCCAGTTGCTTAGATCAAAAAATCTTGGGTCATTTTTGACCTGTTTTTTCCCTCATGTATCCTCTCCAAAAGCAAATGCTTTTGACTCTATCTTCAAAATATTTCTGGAATTTAAACATCTGTTATCATTTCTATTGCTTTCATAGTGGTGGCCTGCGGGGAGCGAGCTCCCCCCCTGGCAAAGGTCATGAGGAAGGAGGCTTGGCATACGCAAAGGCGGGATCAAGCCTCAGGAGTCTCCCTGGAAATTCTCGAGCAATCTACCCCCAAAACCAGAGTCTGCCTACTTTCTGCTTTGTGCTTTCACCTACACCTCTGACTTTACGGGGGCTGTCCCCCACTACCTCTCTGAAAAAAGAGTTAGCTTAGAGTTCCAGTTAATAATTCCTGGGTGTGACAGTGTTTAACCTACAAACTCCTTTGGAAATCCTCTAGCCTGCCTGAATAGGTTTTTCCCGCCACATGTGATTGTTCAGAGCCTCCCAACTGTGAGAGGCAGGAGATGTTCTAAACTGTCTAAACACAGATTCTTTTGAGTAGTTAAAAGATTGATTAGAAATTGTATTGGTGAAGGGATTTTCACTTGTTGGGCCAATGTTTGCTGCTAAGTTTCCATATCCCTTACCTGCTGTGTCCCTGGCAGTGTGTTGATTAATATAATTGGTGTAAGTAGTAGCTTTAATGTTTGTAACCTGGGACCCTTGAGTTAATTCTTTTTCTTGTTATAGCCCACCACACCTTTGCTCTGTAGGAATGCAACTTTATCTAATGCTTTTGGAGGGTGGCTCCTGACCAATCACCTTTAGAGAAAAATAAGTTTTCTGAAGAAAAGGTCTTAAAATGTTAACAGGCCTCCAGGCCAGAAGATGATGCAAATCACCTAAGCTTTTGCATATGATAAGTTTGCAGGAAGAAAGCCTGGCTTGCTGCCTGACTCTACCCCTTCCCCCATTATCCTCTATGCATAACTTAAGGTATAAAAACTACTTTGGAAAATAAAGTGCGGGCCTTGTTCACCAAAACTTGGTCTCACCATGTCGTTCTTTCTCTTACCTTCTGGCTGAATTATTCAGCCTCTTTTCTCCACTGAATTTCCTCACTGAGCTATCCTTATTTCAGCCTCTTTTCTCCACTGAATTTCCTCACTGAGCTATCCTCATTCTATTACTCTTTATATCCTTAATTAACGTTTAATTAAGCAATTGTTTCCTGATCCTCGCCGACGCCGTCCCCACTTCGAATTCCCTGGATCCACGGGGGCTGGACCCCGGCAGTGGCCAGCATCTTCTCTTGTCTCAGTTCAGTTCAGTTCAGTCGCTCAGTCATGTCCAACTCTTTGCGACCCCATGAATTGCACGCGAGGCCTCCCTGTCCATCACCAACTCCCGGAGTTCACTCGGACTCACGTCCATTGAGTTGGTAGTACCATCCAGCCATCTCATCCTCTGCCATCCCCTTCTCCTCCTGCCCCCAATGCCTCCCAGCACCTGAGTCTTTTCCAATGAGTCAACTCTTTGCATGAGGTGGCCAAAGTACTGAGTTTCAGCTTCAGCATCATTTCTTCCAAAGAAATCCCAGGGCTGATCTCCTTTAGAATGGACTGGTTGGATCTCCTTGCAGTCCAAGGGACTCTCAAGAGTCTTCTCCAACACCACAGTTCAAAAGCATCGATTCTTCTAGGTTATTGCAAAATATACCTAATTAGTCTCCCTGATTCCATTTTTTTTCCTGGACAGATTTAGCTGTTAGATTCTTTTAGTCAGAACAAAACACAAAGACCTTTAAGGATTTATAAGATCAATTTCAGTGCTTGAATCATCTCAGTAAATTAATCACTCATCTAAATTTCAGCCATGTTGGATTCTCTTCCGTTCTTGGATTTTACCATGCACACTCCATCTCAGGGCTATTTTGTTGTCTTCTCCCTTGGGGTGGCATGCTGTTCTTCCAGACATTGCAGGAAATGTCTTCTGATGACTTTTAGACAATATATTCTCTTTATTTGCAAAGTGAAATAGAAATTTCCTTTATATTTTTATAGCCTTGTAGCAATGATACACTTTAATGTTGGTTAGGTTATACATTATTCAGGTCCTAAAACTGCACTAGAGAAAACTGTAAATGATTATGTGGGGAAAAAAAAAAAAGGCTCAAATGGTCAAATATGTCGTGTGTAATATAAACCAAATGATGGCTTCCCGGGTGGCTGCATAGGTAAAGAATCCTCCTGCAGTGCAGGAAATACAGGAGACAAGGGTTCAGACCCTGGGTCAGGAAGATCCCCTAGAGCAGGAAATGGCAACCCACTCCAGCGTTCTTACTGGAAAAGCCCCACAGAGGAGCCTGATGGGCTACAGTCCATGGGGTCACAAGGAGTCAGAAAGGACTGAAGCAACTGAGCACTCATGAGCTTGCACTCAAGGAAAATCTGTGATAACTTGTTTCACTAACTGGATCTATGTTTCTCATGCTTGATACAATGTCTGCCAGCTTCTAAAAGCATACACTAGCTCCTCTAGATTGATTTCCTCTTTCTTTATCAGTTATTGAACAATTGGCCACCAGAGTGTAGAATTGATGAACTGCTTTATGCAGTTATTTGACAAATGAAAATCAGAATCTATGGAAGATAATGTTTTGCTGCTGGTGTCAACATGGACAGACTAACAATTTCAGAGTTTGTGAGAGTTTTATAATTGGTAGTGCAGTATATTATTGAGGATAATCTCCAGAGTCAAAGAGCCTAGATTTGACGTCCATTTAACCACTTACTGGGCTTCCCAGGTGGTTCAGTGGTAAAGAGAGCTGCATGAGATGCAGGCTTGATCTGTGGGTCAGGAAGATCCTCTGGAGTAGGAAATGCAACCTACTTCAGTATTCTTGCCTGGAAAATTCCATGGACAGGGGAGTCTGGCAGGCTACAGACCATGGGGTTGCAAAGAGTTGGACACAACTGAGTGCACACACATAAATACACACACAGCCTCTTACTATCTGTGCACTCATGCCAGTTGTTTAAACTCTTTGTTTCTTTGTCTATTAAATGAGAATAATAATAGTAACTTCCTCAGGAGATTCTTAAGAAAATCACAAGTGAGTTAATAAATGCAATTCTCTTAAATAGCGCTGACCTACATAGATACATACTCAGAAAATGTTATTTATTACTCTGTTCCACTTCTCTTTCCTTCTGAATAATATTCTTTGGTGGGGAAAATGTAGATGCATCTGAGAGTCTGTTAACTTCGTTTCACTCATAAAAATGTGAATGCGAATGCATGTCGCTCAGTCGTGTCCGACTCTTTGCGACCCCGTGGACTGTAGCCTACCAGGGTTCTCCGCCCATGGAATTCTCCAGGCAAGAATACTGGAGTAGGTTACCATTTCCTTCTCCAGGGGATCTTCCCAACCCAGGGATTGAACCCAGGTCTCCTGCATTGGAGGCAGATGCTTTAACCTCTGAGCCACCAGGGAAGCCCACACACAAAAGCTGTACTCAAACACATACACACAAAATTTTATATACAGTTCCCATAGGTTTACAGAGGCCCCTGAAGCTCACTCTTATAATAAATGACTAAATGTCTCTATGCATGTGTGCTCAGTCCTGTCTGACTCTTTGTGAACTCCTGGACACCAAGAAGCCTGCCAGGCTCCTCTGTCCAATCACATCAGTAATCACGTTATATGACTAGACTAAGCACAACAGTTAAAATACAGAGATTTCAATATTGACTAAAAAAGCAAGATCCAAACATATATGATATGCCATCTAAAGAAAACCCACTTTAAAAATCAAGTTATTGATCATTTAAATTGAAAAAGGTGAAAAAAGTATATGGGAAAGATTAACTCAGGAGATCTGCATTGTTCAAACCCTGCAATTCCAAAAGAAGTCTTTTTGTCATTATTGGCCTTTGGGTGGTGGAGTAGGGTGGGGGGATGGGGGAGTTGGGTGGTGGCTTCTGGGCAATGAGCTCTTTTAATGTTCTTGCTGAAAAAAGGGTATAGTTTTGGGCCTGCAACCTTGGCTATGCTGAATTAGTTGGCTTAGATAGTTATGCTAGCAATGTGATTTATGGTGAATATTTACTTTCGCTCTGGATTTCTGGATCTTGAGGAATTAAGGTCAGTCAAATGAAGATCATGGCATCTGGTCCCATCACTTCATGGCAAATAGATGGGGAAACCATGGAAACAGTGAGAGACTTTATTTTCTTGGGCTCCAAAATTACTGCAGATGGTGACTGCAGCCATGAAATTAAAAGACACTTGCTCCTTGGAAGAAAAGCTATGACCAACCTAGACAACATATTAAAAAGCAGAGACATTACTTAAAGGTCCATATAGTCAAAGCTATGTTTTTTCCAGTAGTCATGTGTGGGTGTGAGAGAAAAGAAAGCTGAAAGCTAAAGAATTGATGCTTTTGAACTGTAGTAGTTGGAGAAGACTCTTGAGAATCACTTGGAGAGCAAGGAGATCAAACCAGTCAATTCAAAAGGAAGTAAACTCTGAATATTCATTGGAAGGACTGATGTTGAAGCTGAAGCCCCAATATTTTGGCTACCTGATGTGAAGAGATGACTCATTGGAAAGGAACCTGATGCTGGGAAAGAGTAAGGGCAGGAGAAGAAAGGAGCAACAGAGGATGAGATGGTTGTATGGCATCACCAACTCAATGGACATGAGTTTGAGCAAGTTCAGTGAGATAGTGAAGGACAGAAAAGCCCGGCATTTTGTATTTCATGGGGTGACAAAGATTCAGACACCACTTAGTAACCACATCATTTACCACATGTACTACAGTGATTGACTTTTACAAAAATTAGGTGCGATCTTTGACTTCAAAGATTTTAGCACAATCCCAGCACATGAGAAACTAGTGTTAACTAGTATTTTAGGTGGGATGCCTAGGTTGATGATAATGAATGAGTATGCTACCAAGTCATTTATTAACAAATTGCCTTTGAGGTAGTTACTGTCTTGCTTTTTGAGAAGTGATATCTTATCACTTTGTCACCTGATTCACAATTTGAATAACAAGTATTTCAAGTAATTTAACTTGTGTAAGGAAATGTACTGTGGTAATTCAAATTACACCTCTAAGAGGCAATATAAATGAATACAAAAGGGATATAAATCTCTCACCTTTCTTTCTCTATTTATGTGTGTGAGAGGGGATGGGAGTTCTGTTTGTGGTTCAAGAAATATTTATGAACAAGTAATATTAACTTTGGTAGATAATAGATATGAACTTATTGATTTTATTTTTTTGTAGTCAGAATACATCTCCCCAAACTGGAAGCACCTAATTATTTAGCTGACACATTTTTTCTTAAAGACAGTGACCCAGTGAAAGAATGCTCTTGCTAAGTGCTTGGTGCATCTGGGCCTCTATTCCTATCTCACTGGTCAAGCACTGCTCTCAGTGGGGCACTTTATTGGCACTGGTGACCTATAAGCCAGAGATGCAACTTCTAAATTATGCAGTTCATTCTTTAGATTGTTGTAATGTGCCTCAATCTTGCTTTTCAGTTATATCAAAAGTCCTGTTTTTAGATTTGAGATTTGATTCTGTCTTGTGGGCTTATTGTTTGTAGTTAAAAGAAGGCTGCTCCTGTGCTTAGAAACTTCAGGGATCGATCTTGAGTGTTTGAAATATTTGCTTAAAGTTTACTTGCTTAATCAGGCTTTTAGCTGATTGCTAAAAGTTCAATGTTTGCTTTATGCAATCCTAGAGGGTACTGTTATGAAGCACTCTACAAATTGCTACTGAAATGTGCATTATTATCCAAGGGTCTTATTTCATTTGGTCATATTTTCCTATCTGGAATGAGCACAGGAAGAAATATTTAAGACATTCCTTTACAGAAAAATAAATACAAGAAAAAAATAGGAGCTTCCAAGATACTCTTCTGAAGGAACTCATTAAAGGTATTTGAAATTGTAGTTAAAGTATTTGTTTCATACCTTCATTTAAGTCATTGATAATAATCAATGATTGATTATTAAGAATCATTTTTAAGTACTCACTGATGTGTCTATGAAAATGAATCAAAATAACCAACAAATAAACTGCAGATATCTCATAATATTTGTGATAATTATATATGAGAGGAGGACTAAAATTTAATTTAAAAAGACTGGGTATTAACTCCTATCAGTCAAATTATTTAAAAATATATTTTCCTATTCTGTAGGTTGTCTTTTCCTTTTGTGAATGGTTTCCTTTGTTGTGTGAAAGCTTTTAAGTTTAATTAGGTCTCATTTGTTTATTTTTTCTTTTATTTCCTATGCTTTAGAAGACAGATCCAAAAAGTACTGCTATATACTTTATTTATATAAAAAGTGTTCTGCCTATCTTTTCCTCTTGGAGTTTCATGGTTTCTAGCCTTACACTAGGTCTTTAATCCATTTTGAGTTTATTTGTATATGAAGTTAGAGAATGTTCTAATCTTATTGTTTTACATGTAGTTGTTCAGTTTTCCCAACACCACTTATTGAAGAGACTGCATTTTTTCCATTGTATACCCTTGCCTCCTTTGTCATAGATTAATTGGCCATAAGTGTGCTGATTTGTTTCTGGGCTGTCTATTCTGTTCCATTGATCTATGCATCTCTTTTTGTGCCCATACCATACCGTTTTGATTACTGTAGCTTCATAGTATAGTCTAAAGTCAGGGCAGATGATTCATCGAGCTCCATTCTTCTTGTTTTGAGTGTTTTGGATCTTTTGTGTTTCCATACAAATTCTGAACTTATTTGTTCTAGTTCTGTGGGAAACAATCTCATAGAACACGTTAGAGATTACCAGAGGGATGAGGGAAGGCAGGAGGGACAATACAGTGGTAGGGGATTAAGAGGGGGATTAAGAGGTACAGACTATTAGATATAAAATAAGTAACAGGGACTTATTGTCAAACAGGGAATATAGCTAATATTCTGTAATAACTATAAATGAAATATAAACTTTAAGGGTTGTGAATCACTATATTGTGCATCTGCAACTTATATAATACTGCTCATTAGCTGTACTTCAGCTAAAAAATGTTTTTCAAGTCTGATTGGCACTTTCAGTTCCCATGTGTAAAAATGAACAAGGTAATAGATGCAAGAGTATACTATGGGTTCAGTCAGTTCAGTTCAGTTCAGTCGCTCAGTCGTGTCCGACTCTATGAATCACAGCGACCCCACAAATCACAGCACGCCAGGCCTCCCTGTCCATCACCAACTCCCAGAGTTTACCCAAACTCATGTCCATCGAGTCGGTGATGCCATCCAGCCATCTCATCCTCTGTCGTTCCTTCTCCTCCTGCCCTCAATCCCTCCCAGCATTACGGTCTTTTCCAATGAGTCAACTCTTCACATGAGATGGCCAAAGTATAGGAGTTTGAGCTTCAGCATCAGTCGTTACAATGAACACCCAGGACTGATCTCCTTTAGGATGGACTGACTGGATCTCCTTGCAGTCCAAGGGACTCTCAAGAGTCTTCTCCAACACCACAGTTCAAAAGCATCAATTCTTCGGTGCTCAGCCTTCTTCACAGTCCAACTCTCACATCCATACATGACCAGTGGAAAAACCATAGCCTTGACTAGATGGACCTTTGTTGGCAAAGTAATGTTTCTGCTTTGAATATGCTATCTAGGTTGGTCATAACTTTCCTTCCAAGGAGCAAGCGTCTTTTAATTTCATGGCTGCGGTCACCATCTGCAATGATTTTGGAGGATTTTGGAGACCCCCCAAAATAAAGTGAGCCACTGTTTCCCCATCTATTTGCCATGAAGTGATGGGACCAGATGCCATGATCTTAGTTTTCTGAATGTTGAGCTTTAGGCCAACTTTTTCACTCTCCTCTTTCATTTTCATCAAGAGGCTTTTTAGTTCCTCTTCACTTTCTGCCATAAGGGTGGTGTCATCTGCATATCTGAGGTTATTGATATTTCTCCCAGCAATCTTGATTCCAGCTTGTGCTTCTTCCAGCCCAGTGTTTCTCATGATGTACTCTGTGTATAAGTTAAATAAGCAGGGTGACAGTATACAGCCTTGATGTTTTCCTTTTCCTATTTGGAACCAGTATGGGTTAAGGTTGATTAATATAATAATCTCTTCTATTAATTAAAAGTAAAGTAGCAAATTCAAATAAATTTTAATTTACATTTGCCCAATGTATATTTCAGGCTTCCCTGATATCTCAGTTGATAAAGAATCTGCCTGCAATACAGGACACCTGGGTTCAATACCTGGGTTGGGAAGATGCCCTGGAGAAGGGAAAGGCTATGGACTTCAGTATTCTGGCTTGGAGAATTCCGTGGACAGTCCATGGCGTCTCAATGAGTCAGACACAACTGAACGACTTTCACTTTTCAATGTATATTTCATTTTAGTAAATAATCTGTTCCTCACTAGACTGTAAGCTTCATGAAGACAAGAATTTTTATCTAGTGTATTCACTGTTGTATCTACAGTATCCAGAACATGTCTCATGAATGAATGATCTCATATTTAAATGATATAAAAACTGAAAGAGAGGGAGGAGATCACCCTCCCTTCCCTCACTGTGTCCACAAATCTGTTCTCTATGTTTGCATCCATTGCTGCCCTGCAAAGAGGTTCGTCAGTACCATCTTTCTAGGTTCAGTACACATGCATTAATATACGATACTTGTCTTTCTCTTTCTACAACTTACTTCACTCTGTATGATAGGCTCTAGGTTCATCCACTTCATTAGGACTGACTCAAAGGAGAGGGTGGGATGAATTGAGAGAATAGTATGGAAACATATACTTCACCAAATGTAAAATAGATAGCAGGTGGAAATTTGCTGTGTGACATGAAGAACTCAACCCAGTGCTCTGTGACCACCTAGATGGGTGGGTGGGGTGGGATATGGGAGGGGGTTCAGGAGTGAGCAGACATAAGTATACCTGTGGCTGATTCATGTTGATGTATGACAGAGGCCAACACAAGGTTGTGAAGCAATTATCCTCCAATTAAAAAAAAAAAGAAAGTTTAAAAAAAAATTGAAGGTTTGTTCTTTCTGTAAACCCAGGAGTGCTATGACATCAGCTCATAGTAGATGCTCAATAAATGGTGCATGTTTAGAGCCTGCCCAAAATGTATGCCTCCAGGTGAGAGTTTAGTGCACACAGTTAATTCTCATGAACACTTGCCAAAATGTATAGAGTTCATGTTTGAAAAAAAAGTTTTTTTTCAAAGTGATGATACATCTAACAGATAAAATAAATTACTCTCAGAAGAACAAGACCAGGCATACTGAATACTCAAGTAAAATATTCCCCAATTCTCAGGCACTGTTTCACCAAAAGTTATAGGTTGTTTAGGCAAAATTATTCCATCAAAATTTTCATAGCAGTCACATAATAACATTTTGTTTGTGAATATAACCTCTTTCTGAGAGACTTGCTAAAAGCCCTTCAGTTAAGTCATGGGTGAGAATCATTTCAGGATGATTAAAAAATACAATTTCATATTGAGAAATCAGCTATTATTTTGGTGCTTAAGTAAATATGTGGTTTCCTATTTACAATTAATTTTAAATAATCACTTTTGTGTCTAGATAGAAAAAAATATACCCAGGATTATATACTAAGAGTTCTCAAAAAATGCTGTTTTCTCTCTGAAAAATATTATTAAAATATTTGACTTCACATTCTTCTTATATCAGACTGATTTTTTTTTTTAGTTACACTAAAAGTCTTTCTCATGTGAATGCTGCCCCAATGTATTTTTCCATATATAAATAATGTTTCTATTTTTATATTTCTATTTCTATAGAATCTTTCAGATCCATTTTTCCTATCTAGTCCACTTGTTTTTAACGCAGTTCATATCCTGTTCAAGAGGCTACTTTAGTAATCTGCTGACTCGGTTTCATTGTCTGTCTATTTCTAGGTCAGTGGACATCATTATTTCTCGCTTGGCCCCTTGGGCTTCAACATTCCACAGTTTCATTCTTCCTCTGTGTTAATCTTGTCTACACTACACCCAGAGTAATCTTTAAAAAGATCACATCATATCTTGTTAGTTTCTGCTTTATATCTTTCAGGCAAATTTCCTTTGTGCTGAGAATGAAATCCAGACTCCTCACAAGGGCCTGGATGGTTAGGAATATGAGACCTTTGCCTTCTTGCAATTGACGCCCTCTTGCTCTTTCTTTACTTTACATTTTGGACTACAATAAGCCTAACAACATCAGTTTTACAGATGTGCAAATGAAAGCCTAGAGAGATTAAGTTTGTCTGAGATTACATAACTAATCTATGACAGAATGAGAAATTCAGAAAAAGAATATGTTTGCATTATTTCTAGAAATCCCACATATTAATAAGAGAAGAAATGCTGCAACCTGAGGCCTTTCCCTCCACCATCTAGGCACATTTTCATTATTTTCACAAGTTCCCTGCAAAAAGTTGATTGCAGGGAACTTGTTAGACAGAAATAAAACTACTGATTTTGAGGAGTGGAAGGGATGGAGAGTGAATGGTGGAATTATAGTGAGAATAAACACTACAATTTATTACTCAAAGAAGGAAAAATCTTATCTTCATTGCCAAAAGGTTTCTCTAGTGTGCAGAATAAAGTAAAAAGAAAGAAATTTGGGGAGACAATATACAATTTAAGGGGGGAATTATTCGAGTAAAAGTGTATGCTTTCAGCAAAAAAGTGGCACAATTGTTAACAGACCTCATATTTAACACTTCTTTCTGACTAAATATTGAGTTGAGATGCTTCTGAGAATTTTAAATAAGCATCAAATTGAATTATTTTAAGTAATTTATTCTGACATCATTTGGGGGTTTGCTTTCTGCTGAGGACTATGCAGGCAGGCTCCTCCATGGTTGTTCCTCTCTTAGTGGCATGACTTACTGGCACTTTCCACTGGAACCTGAGAATTGAGGTAATATCCACAATAGATCTATTTTTGGCAACAGCTCTGGCAGAGTGTTTGATAGAAGCTGATGCAGAAGCTGCAATGCAGTTGTTGATGCTAGTCATCCAAGACAATCACTGTGTCACATCATGGATAACTGTCCCTGAGCTGTATTTTTACATACAGCTTATCTTACTTTTCTACAGTCATTTCTTTCCTTTGTAGGATAAAAATATTATACAACATTTACTATATTAGAATTAATGACCTATCTGCTTTGTTAAAGGTGTGTTAATAAATGTGTGTCTTGGATGGTAAAGAATCTGCCTGCAGTGCAGGAAACCTTGGTTCGATGTCTTTGTGGGAAAGATCCCCTGGAGGAGGGAATGGCAGCCCAGTCCGTATTTTTGCCTGGAGAATTCCATGGATAGAAGAGTCTTGTGGGCTGCAGTCCATGAGGTCACAAAGAATTGGACACAACTGAGCAACTAACACTTCCACCCGTATTTCATTCAAGAAGTAAGCTAATAAGCAGTCACTACTGTAGTACTTGGAGAAGGCAACGGCACCCCACTCCAGTACTCTTGCCTGGAAAATCCCATGGGTGGAGGAGCCTGGTGGGCTGCAGTCCATGGGGTCGCTAGGAGTCGGACACGACTGAGCAACTTCACTTTCACTTTTCACTTTCATGCATTGGAGAAGGAAATGGCAACCCACTCCAGTGTTCTTGCCTGGAGAATCCCAGGGATGGGGGAGCCTGGTGGGCTGCCGTCTATGGGGTCGAGCAGAGTCGGACATGACTGAAGCGACTTGGCGGCAGCAGCAGTACTTAATTAGGGAACTTGGTTGTAGTTTCTGAAAACATAGGATTTATTCTGAGGCTGTGGAATGTCTAGGGTATTCTTTGTTTCTTCTCTTGCTATCTCTTTTGTTTAAAAAACTTTGTTTTCCCTATAACATATGAGATCCGGTTGTCTGCTGCTCTATACAACTGCATCACTATTTTGAGGTGGTTTAAAAATTGTAATTGTTTATGTCTTGTCTGGTGCAACCAATACTTGAGGCTATATCTTAATGAATGGAAGCACCATAATATGAATCATTCCAAATCAGAGAAACCAGGAAATAGTATACAATCAAAAATATTTGAGATGTATTTTTAAAAGCAGCCCTGAAGGTGTCATGGAAAGCTGCAGTGCACAGCTAAAATAAATAACTGTTTTGGAACAGAAGAAATTAGTGACTGAGAGCACTGAAGAATGCAGATGGAAGCTCCACAGAGCCCTGGGAATAGCACTGACCCAGCCCTGACTCCACTACTAATTTAGCTATGTGATTTTACACTTTCACTTCAAATCACCAGGCCTTAGCTTTCTCACCTCCACAAAGAAGAGATTAGATTGCAAAGTCTCAATGTCCCCTCCCTATAAAATTCTGATTTTAGGTCTCAAGTTTTCTCTTCTGCAGCTATATATATGGGATAGAACTTGGAAATAAATTAATTGTTTTTAGGTCACTGGCACTCATCACATGTCTAAGTATAGTAAAAGATGAACTATTGCTGGAAATTCAAAATCTGAACATAATATAAATACACATCAGAGAAGGCAATGGCACCCCACTCCAGTACTCTTGCCTGGAAAATCCATGGACAGAGAAGCCTGGTAGGCTGCAGTCCATGGGGTCGCTAAGAGTCGGGCACAACTGAGCAACTTCACTTTCACTTTTCACTTTCATGCATTGGAGAAGGAAATGGCAACACACTCCTGTGTTCTTGCCTGGAGAATCCCAGGGGTGGGGAAGTCTGGTGGGCTGCCGTCTATGGGGTTTCACAGAGTGGGACACGATTGAAGCAACTTAGCAGCAGCAGCAGCATAAATACACATAGTCATGAGTAAACATACTTTTAACCATAATTGAGAAGAAAAGTAAGAAAGCTTTCTAATCGTGTTAAATTTTTCATAATGATATCTTAAAGAAATGGCTATATTGTTATTTTCAACTAGAACTTGAGAGCAAAGAAATACTAGGAATCTATAAATTATTTGAAGCACAAAGAAACTTGTTTTTGTCATTTCCCTCAAATTTAAGAAACAAATATAGCTTGCAAAATGGATCTTGATTTATTCAGTGCTGAGAACAATACCAAACGTGATGGAAGTAATTAATACTTCTGCCTCATCCAATTATTTTTTGCCTTTTAATGTCACATCTAGGACACCTGTGACTTCACTGCATAGGTCCCAGAATTTAACCAGACACATGTTAATACTTTATAGTATACAGTCTTTACATAATCAGAAAGACATTGAGTGGAGGTTATTATTAACTCCATTTAATAGGTGAAGAAGGAGAACATTTTATAAATTTTCTCAGTGTCAAATAGATTATAAATGATGGTACAAAATTTTAAATCTTTGTCGTCTAACTCACGATCCCTGTGTTAAGCTCCCTGCATTCCCTTGGCATTAATATTCACTTACATCTGAATAACAAGACCAGCGTCAAATTCCTGGTCTTAATAAGGTAAAAATGCTCTTCCCTTTACAGTCACAGACTTGTCTGGTTTTACTCCTACCACATGAATTAGAAAGGCAATGCGTTCATGTGCATGTCTCAGTCAATCAGTAGTGTCTGACTCTTTGTAATTCTATGGACTATAGCCTGCCAGGATCCTCTGTCCATGGAATTTACCAGGCAAGAATACTGGAGTTTGCCATTCCATATCCACGGGATCTTCCAGACTGGAGGGTCACACCCACATCTCTTGTATCTCCTGCACTGGCAGGGGGATTCTTTACCACTGTGCCACCAGGCAGTACTATATACTTTAAAAATAGTGAGGTAAAATGACCCGTGGCACTGTGCCTCAGGAGTGAAATGGAATTACTGAGCTGGGGTCCTAGCCATCAAGTATTTTATTATGTGATCATAAGGAACAGTGAGGTTACTCTGCTTTTAGCCCTCTTTGACACAAGGGAATATGCTTTAAAATATCTTTTAAAAACATAAAGGCTATTTGTGCAAATTATGCATATTTTTATTCAATCTTGTATTTACATAAATCTATTTCTGAAGGAAGAGTCTTGATGATAATTTAAGTGAATGAATTAATTAAAATTTAATGATACTTTTTTTCTTAACTTGAAAGAAATTTAGAAGCTATTCCAAATTTATCTAATGCATAGATTCACATTTATAGAATGTATTAAGACGCATTCTGGCTATATAATTATTTCATATTTTGGAATGAGAGACACGAAGTATAATTGGTTTAGCACATTGATTTAAAACTTTATAAACTGCTTTCTTCCTTGGACCTAGTTGTCAGAGAAGCACATTCATTTAATATTTATTAGAAGTTGGAGTCGGCTTCGAATATCAACATTCTTGCAGTTCATCCCATTCTTTAATGTGATTTTTCTAGAGGGATCAGAGGACTTGACTTGTATAAAATATCAATTACTGTGTTTTCACAGTTGTGTGGGTCTTTATAGATTGTAAAATGTCACAAACTGCATCATTTCATGATGACCTTACAACTAGTCAGTCGAAGGGTATTTATAGTGAGTATTTTTTGGTCCATATTTGGAGTTACAAACAAAACAAATAAGGAAAAAAAAAAAAGAAACTTCCATCACCAATTCAGAACAGTCTGAATTTGAGAAAATTTCTGATCATAATACGGTTGGAAAGTCTCAGAAAAAACCACTTGAAACCTTGTTTTCTATACCCAAACCCATTACTCTCTACCCCCCTCTTTTGAATCAACCTCCTTAGAGACCATATCTTGGTATCTTTGATAGTATATCTACAAGTGTCTGGAACTAGAAAGTTTGAGCATTTTTAATTTTCTCTAAGCTTTGGTTTCCTCATCTAAACAATGAAGTTAAGATGTAGACTGTATTATAGAAACAAAATATAGCACCTGGAACAAAAATGTGGAGTATAATACATTTTCAATAATTTATAAGTTGCTAATATTGTTTATGATTGCATGGTTAATGTGAGGTGCAAGAGAGACTTGATCTATAATTTGTAATTTCTGAAATCCTGTCCAAGAAGCACTTTATAGGCTAAGTTACATGATTAAATTTTGCACCCTCTTTAGAGAACAGGTTTCAGGATAAATAAGCAATCTTGGGTGAAGGGCAAATGAAAATACTTATTGGTATCCTAAATATAAACTCTTATGCTAACTTGTATGTGGTTCTTTAGTTGCTTAGAACTAATTAAAAAATCCAAACACTCCTTTGTTTTGTTCTAAGGGACCATCAATATAGTAATACACATTTAGAAGGTAGCATAAAAGTTTTCCAAACCCAAAAGTATAAGTCAGGGTTAGAAAAATTGGTTGCCTATGAGCCATCCCTCTGGAAACAATTTAAATCATATACTGATAAATAGGTTAATTTAAAGCACAGATAATTATTTATTATTAACCTCCAAAGAATCTGTTAGGCCATATACTCATACTGTTATTTAGAAAATATATTCCTTTTAATATACATAGGGCTTCCCTGGTAGCTCAGCTGGTAAAAACTCCACCTGCAATGTGGGAAACCCTCATTCGATTCCTGGGTTGGAAAGACCCACTGGAGAAGGTATAGGCTACCCACTCTAGTATTCTTGGGTTTCCCTGATGGCTCAGCTGGTAAAGAATCTGCCTGCAATGTGGGAGACCTGGGTTCAATCCCTGGGTTGGGAAGATCCCCTGGAGAATGGAACGGCTACCCACTCCAGTATTCTGGCCTGGAGAATTCCAGGATCACAGAGTCAACACAACTGAGTGACTTTCACTTCACTTCACTTTAATAAACATAGTGCCAGATCCAATAATTTTAGACGTTTATATTTATTATATTATATTATATAAATTTTGTATATATAAATACTAAAAGTTTCTGTCTTACTATTTATCAGTAAGTTATGACATTCCTTTAAGTTTAAAAATGTAAACTATTGATGTTACTTATATTACTACCTAATTTGGGTACCCTGTGAGAAAGAATGGAAATCTATTGTGTTACAAACCTGGTCTCCCTAGATTATAGGTCCTTTGGAGATATAGGTTGTGCTGATTTATCATTATAGCTTGGATATCTAGTATAATACCTGTTATATGCATAGTTGTGGATTAAGGTTTTTTAATTTAACCGTCCTATCAAAGTGAAAATGTTAGTCAGTCAGTCATGTCCGACTCTTTGTGACCCCATGGACTGTCTCCATGGATTTGTCCAGGCAAGAATACTGGAGAGGGTTGCCATTCTCTTCTCAGGGAATCTTCCCAACCCAGGGGTTGAACCCAGATCTCCTACGTTGCACGCAGATTCTTTGTCTGCTATGCCAACAGGGAAGTCTCATAAAGTAACCACCTTCATATGATATGAGGCCCTCTTAAGAATAATTTAAGGGCTTTTCAAGTTTTAAATTTAATGATGGAAAATAGGCAAGTTTGCTTTTTCCTAACAAAATAAAATCTCTGAATTATTATTATGACTAATTCAAAATATACTAAGTAGTATGGTTTACCACCTAAAGATTTGAGGCTTTCATAGCTTGTCCTGTATCAGCCTGTAATCTCAACACAAATAGTAGGAAATTCTGAAAACAGTTTTTTAAGTATTTACTGGCTAGAAAAACCCAATGGTCAGGTCTAAAGGTCACACAACCTGGAATAATGCTCAAATCACATTTGCTGGGTCTAACAACGACAAAAATGCAGACATCGGTGCCATCATAATTGCCACTGACCTATGTGGCAGAATTTCCACTCCATTGCCCTGAAACCCAGATGCTGCTATGGCTACCATCTTCCCCAAATGGATTCTCCTCCATTTGTGCTTCTTCATATTGCCATGTCTGAATTAAAGTCTCATGTAGTTGGGTCTGCATTGCTGAATGTAGGTCATATACCAGTATCTTCGGTACAAATAGAGGTTGAGAAAGTGGCATTCTGGCTTCTGATTGAGTTGGAAGTATGTAGAGTGCATTAAATGGAGAATTTTCTCTAACAAACGGTGTTTTAAAAGTTTGGTATTATAAGAAGCATCACGCATTTCTATCACAAATTGCTGCCTTTCCACCCTTACTCGTCACATCTTGGCTCTCTATGTTTTAATCATAATTGTCTTTTTTAAGGTTATCTTTAAGAAAATGATTTTTAAATTTATTTTTATTGGAGTATACAAAGAGAAAGAGCAAGATAATTTTCAGCTTTTGGCATTCAAAGTAGGATGCCATAACAGGTAGACAGTCTTGCAAACCAGGCTGTTGTAGTGAGAAAGGATTTGAATATCTCAAGTCATAGATTTCTTTTCCCCATAGTACACTGGTTAAAAACACACTTAGAAAATGAGGTTATTATTCTGTGGCCTCTATGGCCTTCATTTAGTCATAGGATTACAACAGGAGAAAAGAATAAAATAAAGTGAACTGTATTCTGGCTCCAGGGAATGAAAAAGAGAAGGGGAAAATCAAGAGGGTAAGGGAGAGAAACAAATCGTATGTCCTGATGTTCTTGTTCTCAGCAATTATAAAAGTAATTTAAAGAAACTAAGGGTAACATTGAGAGAAGAGAGAAGGTATTCTCAACTAGCCATTTGGAACTCTGTGCAAATAGGCTTCCCTAAGGCAAATAAAAAAGAGAATAATGCAAATAATCAGGCAGAATGAGAGCCTCTGTTTCAGGTTTACCAAAGCTGTTCTTAGAGTCTACATGTGAAAACTGAGCTAGGAGTTAGCCATGGAAGATCAAATGACTCCAAAACAGGCTAGGGAAACAGGCTAAATTAAGTGCAGATTGCAATTAATTAAAATAATATTAACAATAGATAATATATATTGAGCACTTACTAAGTCCCTGGCAGCATTCCAAGCACTTTAGTCTTTTCTCATTTGGTCATAACAACAACTCGTTGAAGTATAACCTCTATGTTGTAGGTAATGAACCTGAAACACAGAAAGGTTAAGTGTCTTGCTTCAGGCAACACAACTAGGAAATGTGTTGATAACTGTGAATTACACTATTCAGATGATATTTTTTATTTTTTGAGGAAAGTTCTCAAATTTGACATTATTGCACTTCTTTCAGGGGGAAACCTAGCACAAAACTTGCAGACAACTCTAGTAATTTCCTTCTCCTTTTTAAATGTATTCTCAGTGATACCTTTCTTTTCGATTCTAAGAAGGAAAAGAACCATCTTGCATATCTTTATGTTTTAGGGTCTCAAAAGAGTTCTTGGGTTTTCCCATCCAGCACTATGACTTCAAAATGAAAGGGGGATCATTACTAGGAGTTGTGCAGTATAGTTACAATATTTTTGGGTTTTTTTCTTTTTAAAATATTCCCAGTGCTAAGTGTTGCCCCTTTTTTCCCCCCCGCCCCATGTGTGCTTATTTCTTTAGCTATTAAGAGGAAGTTGTTTTTTTTAATAAGATTTTATACTGCCATCATTAAATATAGTTAGTTTTTTTTGAAAGGGAAAGACTAAAGCAAGTTTAAATGGTGATTAATATGTTTTGATATATAGGGATAGATGAAGTACAACTTAGGGAATATTTGATTGAAATAATAATCAGGATATACATAATTCTAAATTTACAGTAAACAGCAAGATTTTTGGAGATAGTTATATAATCACCTTATCTTGAATAATGCAGGAATTGTATTTGTTGGGGAACTAGACCTGGAAGGGGGAGAAATGGTGAATCTATGGTTGAATGGTTTGGGGAAGACTAGGAAAGGCGATGGCACCCCACTCCAATACTCTTGCCTGGAAAATCCCATGGACGGAGGAGACTGGTAGGCTGCAGTCCATGGGGTTGCTAAGAGTTGGACACGACTAAGCGACTTCACTTTCACTTTTCACTTTCATGCATTGGAGAAGGAAATGGCAATCCACTCCAGTATTCTTGCCTGGAGAATCCCAGGGACAGAGGAGCCTAGTGGGCTGCCATCCATGAGGTCGCACAGAGTCGGACACGACTGAAGCGATGCAGCAGCAGCAGCAGCAGCAGCAGCAGCATAGGAGGAAATGAACTGGGTAGGTGTCTAAATATCTGTGGAATATAATGGTAATACCTTTCCTAAAATTATCTCCTGTGAAAACTAGAAGACAAACAAAAGGCTTACTGAGTCTGTAGCTCTAGGGGAAAAACTCAGTAATGATTTACACTGGGTTTTATTGAGTGCAATTAGAAGATAATCACAAGAAAATAGGAGTTTTAAAAAGGAACTGATCAGATAGGGAGTAACAATGAAAAGAACTATGACTCAGAATTTCGAGTTTAAGATTTTGGAAAGAAAGCTTCTTCTAGACTTAGTCATAGATGATGTTCTAATAGATTTTGAGTTATAAACATCCAGTAGGACTTCTTGGAAAAGAGCGACTCGGTCTGTGGCAAAGAATGGATAAAGGTTTTGTTCATTTCACACAAGTCTATTCTTGCCTTGAGAACCCCATGAACAGTATGAAAAGGCAAAATGATAGGATACTGAAAGAGGAACTCCCAAGATCAGTAGGTACCTAATATGCTACTGGAGATCAGTGGAGAAATAACTCCAGAAAGAAGGAAGGGATGGAGCCAAAGCAAAAACAATACCCAGTTGTGGATGTGACTGGTGATAGAAGCAAGGTCCAATGCTGTAAAAGAGCAATACTGCATAGGAACCTGGAATGTCAGGTCCATGAATCAAGGCAAATTGGAAGTAGTCAAACAGGAGATGGCAAGAGTGAATGTCGACATTCTAGGAATCAGCAAACTAAAATGGTCTGGAATGGGTGAATTTAACTCAGATGACCATTAACTACTGTGGGCAGGAATCCCTTAGAAGACATGGACTAACCATCGTGGTCAACAATTGAATTCGAAATGTAGTACTTGGATGCAATCTCAAAAACGACAGAATGATCTCTGTTCATTTCCAAGTCAAACCATTCAATATCACGGTAATCCAAGTCTATGCCCCAACCAGTAACACTGAAGAAGCTGAAGTTGAACGGCTCTATGAAGACCTACAAGACCTTTTAGAACTAACACCCAAAAAGGATGTCCTTTTCATTATAGGGGACTGAAATGCAAAAGTAGGAAGTCAAGAAACCCCTGGGGTACCAGGCAAATTTGGACTTGGAGTACGGAATGAAGCAGGGCAAAGACTAATAGAGTTTTGCCAACAGAACGCACTGGTCATAGCAAACACCCTCTTCCAACAACACAAGAGAAGACTACACATGGACATCAAAAGATGGTCAACACCAAAATCAGATTGATTATATTCTTTGCAGCCAAAGATGGAGAAGCTCTATACAGTCAGCAAAAACAAGACCAGGAGCTGACTGTGGCTCAGACCATGAACTCCTTATTGCCAAATTCAGACTTAAATTGAAAGTAGGGATAACCACTATACCATTCAGATATGACCTAAATCAAATCCCTTATGATTATACAGTGGAAGTGAGAAATAGATTTAAGGGACTAGATCTGATAGATAGACATTGTACAGGAGACAGGGATCAAGACCATCCCCCTGGAAAACAAATGCAAAAAAGCAAAACTGCTGTCTGGGGAGGCCTTATAAATAGCTGTGAAAAGAAGAGAAGCGAAAAGCAGAGGAGAAAAGGAAAGATATAAGCATCTGAATGCAGAGATCTAAAGAATAGCAAGGAGAGATAAGAAAGCCTTCCACAGTGATAAATGCAAAGAAATAGAGGAAACCAACAGAATGAGAAAGACTAGAGATCTCTTCAAGAAAATTAGAGATACCAAGGGAATATTTCCTGCAAAGATGGGCTCGATAAAGGAAAGAAATGGTATGGACCTAACAGAAGCAGAGGATATTAAGAGGTGGCAAGAATACACAGAACTGTACAAAAAAGATCTTCACAACCCAGATAATCATGATGGTAACATCACTGACCTAGAGCCAGACATCCTGGAATGTGAAGTCAAGTGGGCCTTAGAAAGCATCACTATAAACAACGCTAGTGGAGGTGATGGAATTCCAGTTGAGCTATATCAAATCCTGAAAGATGATGCTGTGAAAGTGCTGCGCTCAATATGCCAGCAAATTTGAAAAACTCAGCAGTGGCCACAGGACTGGAAAAGGTCAGTTTTCATTCCAATCCCAAAGAAAGGCAATGCCAAAGAATGCTCAAACTACTGCACAATTGCACTCATCTTACATGCTAGTAAAGTAATGCTCAAAATTCTCCAAGCCAGGCTTCAGAAGTATGTGAACCGTGAACTTCCAGATGTTCAATCTCGTTTTAGAAAAGGCAGAGGAACCAGAGATCAAATTGCCAACATCTGCTGGATCACCAAAAAAGCAAGAGAGTTCCAGAAAAACACCTATTTCTGCTTTATTCACTATGCCAAAGCCTTTGACTGTGTGGATCACAATAAACTGTGGAAAATTCTGAAAGAGATGGGAATACCAGACCACCTGACTTGCCTCTTGAGAAACCTTTAGGCAGGTCAGGAAGCAACAGTTAGAACTGGACATGGAACAACAGACTGGTTCCAAATAGGAAAAGGAGTATGTCAAGGCTGTATATTGTCACCCAGCTTATTTAACTTCTATGCAGAATACATCATGAGAAATGCTGGGCTGGAAGAAGCACAAGCTGGAATCAAGATTGCCGGGAGAAATATCAATAACCTCAGATATGCAGATGACACCACCCTTGTGGCAGAAAGTGAAGAGGAAATAAAAAGTCTCTTGATGAACGTGAAAGAGGAGAGTGAAAAAGTTGGCTTAAGGCTCAACATTCAGAAAACGAAGATCATGGCATCCGGTCCCATCACTTCATGGGAAATAGATGGGGAAACAGTGGAAACAGTGTCAGACTTTATTTTTTGGTGCTCCAAAATCACTGCAGATGATGATTGCAGCCATGAAATTAAAAGATGCTTACTCCTTGGAAGGAAAGTTATGACCAACCTAGATAGCATATTCAAAAGCAGAGACATTACTTTGCCAACAAAGGTCCATCTAGTCAAGGCTATGGTTTTTCCAGTGGTCATGTATAGATGTGAGAGTTGGACTGTGAAGAAAGCTAAGTGCCAAAGAATTGATGCTTTTGAACTCTGATGTTGGAGAAGACTCTTGAGAGTCCCTTGGACTGCAAGGAGATCCAACCAGTCCATTAAAGGAGATCAGTCCTGGGTGTTCTTTAGCAGGACTGATGCTAAAGCTGAAACTCCAGTACTTTGGCCACCTCATGTGAAGAGTTGTCTCATTGGAAAAGACCCTGATGCTAGGAGGGATTGAGGATAGGAGGAGAAGGGGATGACAGAGGATGAGATGACTGGATGGTGAACTCTGGGAGTTGGTGATGGACAGGGAGGACTGGCATTCTGCAATTCATGGAGTTGCAAAGAGTCGAACACGACTAAGCTACTGAACTGAATTGAACTGAGCTGCAAAAAATTGAAAGCATAGTTATGGAGAAAAGACTATAGAACTATGTCTAAAAGAATGACATTTGGGTGGTGGTTACTAATACAGGGCACTTTCTGAAAGCAAATGGATTAGACTCTTACAGATTTTTGCAGGGGTATATATTGGTAGAGAGACAATTAAATGATTTTGAAATATCTGAGAGGGACTTCCCTGACAGTTCAGTGGCTAATGCTTCATTTTCCAATGCAGAGGGTTCAGGTTCGATCTCTATTTGGGGAGATTCCACTAGTTGGGTGGATCCCACCATATGTCACAGCCAAAAAAAACAAAACATAAATAACAGAGAAACAATATTGTCTGGGGAGTGTGTAATTTCCTTGGTTCTGTCTTGTCACAACAAAAATTTGAAATGTCAGACATCAGTGTTACAACCCTTGGACAGACCAGTGTTACAGCTCCATGTTACACCTCAGTTTTATTTAGAAAGTAAAGGAAAATACATCCTTAAGGCATGAGAGCATGCTAACACAAAAAAGGTGAAGAGAAGAGAGGCCCTTGGCCCAATTTTGGCTCCTCTTTTTATATATTTTTTCTCCTCCCCCTGGGCCTGCCCTATGTAAATTGGGCTAGCCAGGAGCGTAGCCCAATTTTTGTTTGTTTTACCCGAGATTCTCACTCCAGTCCTAGGACCCTCCTTTGTTCTATTTTCATAGGCTTTTCCCTTCCTTGTCTTTTAGCCACCGCCATTCTGGACTCCGTTTTCCTATTCTAACTACCTAACAATATTGAAACTAATTCAAATAAAACTTTTAAAATGGTCCATTCACATAAAACAAATAAATATGCCTGGGATTGATGGTTGAGCCTTAAAATAATCCTAGGTCTGGGAGAAGGATGCAAAACAGCATCTTCCTTATCAATAAGTAAACTTTCCACAGCATATTTCAGGAGGAAAATGGATGAAGTAAGCCACACAGAGAGTAGAATCATGGCCAATTCAAGGAACCACCCATCCTCAGAGTAGAAGTTATACAGTGTTTATACAGAGGAATTTTAGAATTGTGTTTGGTGACTTTCCTGGACTCTTATTCCTCCTCTTTCTGGAAGGAAATGAGTGTTGCCTCTTTTTTACTATTTTAGCTCAAAGACTGATACAATCAAAAGTGACATCCAGACCACATAGAGGAGCATGCGTTAACCAGACACCCTTGACTTAAGAGTTGGAGGTCTTGACTCACTGGAGAGAAAATGTCATTTTCGTTTGGAAAAATGAAAGGAACAGATATTTGTTAATGAGAAGAGTGGACTGTGGCAGTAATATTGCTGTGCATTTAGCAGACCAATTTCATTTTCTTCCTAGATACATTGCCAAACCACATTTTCCAGCTCTTTTATGTAGTAGATTTGGAACATGACTGAATTTAAGCCAATGGAAACTTAATGGAAATTACATAGTTATTTCTAGGCCTTAGACATGTCTCTCACCTCCCACTTCTGCTGATCCCAGTGAATTGTGAGATGAGCAGACAAAAACTTTTAGTGTGTCAAGTCACAGTTTTGGGAATTATTTATTATATTACACAGTTCCTATAATTATTAAATGAGTCAGTGAGTGCTCTGTCATGTCAATTGTGTCTGACTCTTTGCAACACCATGAACTATAGCCTGTCTGGTTCCTCTGTCCATGAGATTCTCCAGGAAAGAATCCTGGAGTGGGTTACCAGGCACTCCTCCAGTGGATCTTCCCTACCCAGGGATCAAACCTATGTCTAGGTTCAATTGTCAAAGGAGTGTGTAATTTCCTCGGTTCTGTCTTGTTGCAACAAAAATTTGAAGCGTCGGACGGACCAATGTTATAGTCCTCGGATAGACCAGTGTTACAGCTCCATGTTATACTCAGTTTTATTTAGAAAGTAAAGGAAAATACATCCTCGAGGTGTGAGAGAATGCATCTCCTGCATTATAGGTGGAATCTTTATCACTGAACCAACGGGGAATAATTATTAAATAACATAGTCTAAAAAACTACCTAGTCCAAGAGTTAGCCCTTCATAAGTCTTCAAAACTGTTAATTGTTTCATATCAAGTACTTTAAAATTCTAATATTAAAGTAATATGAGTGACATTTAAATTTAATGCACATAAAGTAAATAGAAATTAGATATTGGGTGTGCTAGAAACAGAATAATTTTTCTCATTGTTTAAGAAATGCTGTAAAGTAAATGTATAACATTTTTATTTTCTCAGAAGTCAAAATTTAAAGGAATGGGTGGAAATCATAGAGCTATGATTTGATTTAACTAAGAAAAGCCTTGATAAGACAATAAGATGCTTTCTCCACTGTGGCAGCCAGCTCAGTCTAACTAGATACTGAAACGGACATCTCTCAAACATTTCCCAACACTGTCTTGAAATTCAGTTCTAGGTTTTAAACAGTTTATGTAATTTTTAAGAAAAATGCATAAATATTGCATATACGTTACATACTTTCTATGGAAGAGGACTTCCCTAGTAGCTCAGTGGGTAAAGAATCCACCTGCAATGAAGGAAATCCTGGTTTGATTCCTGGGTCCAGAAGACCCGCTGGAGAAGGGATAGGCTACCCACTCCAGTATTCTTGGGTTTCCCTGATGGCTCAGCTGGTAAAGAATCTGCCTGCAATGTAGGAGACCTGGGTTCGGTCCCTGGGTTGGGAAGACCCCCTGGAGAAGGGAACGGCTACCCACTCCAGTATTCTGGCCTGAAGAATTTAGCATATTCAAAAGCAGAGACATTACTTTGCCAACAAAGGTCCGTCTAGTCAAGGCTATGGTTTTTCCAGTGGTCATGTATGGATGTGAGAGTTGGACTGTGAAGAAGGCTGAGTGCTGAAGAATTGATGCTTTTGAACTGTAGTATTGGAGAAGACTCTTGAGAGTCCCTTGGACTGCAAGGAGATCCAACCAGTCCATTCTGAAGGAGATCAGCCCTGCAATTTCTTTGGAAGGAATGATGCTAAAGCTGAAACTCCAGTACTTTGGCCACCTGATGTGAAGAGTTGACTCATTGGAAAAGACTCCCTTTGATGCTGGGAGGGATTGGGGGCAGGGGGAGAAGGGGACGACAGAGGATGAGATGGCTGGATGGCATCACTGAGTCGATGGACGTGAGTCTGAGTGAACTCCGGGAGTTGGTGATGAACAGGGAAGCCTGGCATGCTGTGATTCATGGGGTCGCAAAGAGTCGGACACGACTGAGTGACTGAACTGAACTGAACTGATAGTCATGGGGTCACAAAGAGTCCAACTAAGCGACTTTCATTTTCACATGAATGAGTTATAAACTGAATACACAGGAGGAGGCTTGTTAGAATTACAGATGTGTATATACATATTATTGGAGGAAGAAAGCGCAACCCATTCCAGCATCCTTGCCTGGAGAATCCAACCCATTCCAGCATCCTTGCCTGGAGAATCCAATGGACAGGGCAGCCTGGCCGGCTACAGTCCATGGGGTCACAAAGAGTCGGACACGACTGAGAGACTTTCACTTCAATTCTACAGAAGATACATTTTTATTAAGAAAAATTTAAATTCTCAGAAGTTAGTGTGAGTAAGCATTATAAGAGAAAAAAAAAAGAATACCACGTAAATGAAAGAATATTTTAAATGTGCTGCAAAAAATAGAACTTGAAAAACCTTTTAATGGAATTATAACTGATAAAATAATAAATTATGTGTTTTTTTAAAAGGAACTTTATTGCTCATTATTAAAAATGTCAAAATACAAATCTTTCCTCAAAAACTAAAACTCATATCTAGCAGTATTTCATTATTAATGGAATTAGCGTGCTCTGTCTTCAACTGTTTCAATTACTACAGGAAGTTGCATAATCTACTGTCATTCTTGCAAATTCTCTTATTATTAACAGAAAAGTCTCAAATTTTATTCCTTTCAATTTAATGGTTGTGTCAGTGTATCCTTTTAGAGAGATTGAAGTACTTTATAATTCAAAAAAGCACAAATTTAGAAGTTTTCCAAGAGAAAAATCCTAACATGATTTTTTGACCATTGTCAGTATTCTCTAAGTATACTACACATCGTAGGCACTAGCATTCATATATTGAAACACATATGTCTGCATTTATAAGTAAATCTAGGTAATATAATGTTCAAGAGAATTAATCCTTTGTTGACACCTGAATTTACATACTTTTGAGTCACTTTTAAAACTTCCCAGAATCACGTCACTTATATATATGATAACATTTTGTTCTTTGAATTAAGTTTACCCACAGACAAAGGAAAGAGCTGATAGAAAGTTCCCAACTATCTATATAAGCAGATGAAAATATGCTTAGACCAGAAGAAGTCACACACAAAAAATAGCAAGCTGGTACATGAAGACACGCAAGACACAGGATATAAATTTCCTCTAAAGTATTCCCAGTACTAGTCTCAAAAATATGATAATAAAAATAGTTTTTATTGTAACATATACGTTATGATATTATATAATCTTTAGAATATAGGGCACATATCTAGAAGTGTTGATATATAAAACATTGAATCAGGTATTTGTCACCATTTCCAACTCTGGAAAATTGAAAAAGTAATAAAAAAGGATTTAACATTTTCTAAAGAGAAATATGAAAACAAGACACAATGATAACTACCCAAGTTATAAAGACACTGAACTCCAGTGGCTATTAATTTTGCTAAGAAACTACTGAAGAAAATAAATTGCAGCCAACTAATGCAAACAGTAAAAGGGACAATTTGTCCTATAGAGTTTTGCAGAACATTTGTGAAAACCCTCTACAGCATTAGCTAACATTATTATATTGTATTGAATATTGATTATTTCAGAGCAAAAATACTAGCTGAGAATTATGGATGTAATATTCTGAGATGAGAATAAGGCTATACATTACTGAGCAATCTGTTTATATTGCTGATTTAATGACCTCCATCATTATTTATACTCTTCTTCTACAGGCAATGCATTCTCTTCTGAACCTTGAGCCTACTTCACTACAAAATTGGATATTTTCTTTGTGGCTGGTGGTGAAAAATAGTTCCGAATTCTATCTATAAGAAATAGACTGAGGAATGAAAAAAAAAAGTCTGCAGTTTGTATGCTCTCATTTCTTGTCCATTTTCACCAGTACTGGGTGCTGAGGCACAAAACAAATTATTAAAATAAGGTACCCAGAGATGACACAGGAAATTTTAATATGTCTCCATTTCTTTGGAAGGAATGATGCTAAAGCTGAAACTTCAGTACTTTGGCCACCTCATGTGAAGAGTTAAAAGACTCTGATGCTGGGAGGGATTGGGGGCAGGAGGAGAAGGGGACGACAGAGGATGAGATGGTTGGATGGCATCACTGACTTGATGGACATGAGTCTGAGTGAACTCTGGGAGTTCGTGATGGACAGGGAGGCCTGGCTTATTGTGATTCATGGGGTCGCAAAGAGTTGGACACGACTGAGCGACTGATCTGATCTGATCTGATTGTATGTGGATTACCAAGAAGTGATTTCATTTAGACAAGTTCACACTAATTAAAACATTTGCTATGACTCTAAGTTTATGTAGCAATTTAATTTACTGTTTTGATTGATAATATTTTATATTTGTATAACCCAATAAATTAACTTTAAAGCTATTGGAAGATAGAAATGTTCTATAAGCGTATGATTCAATGACTAATTAACAAAAATTGATAGATTTTTCTATAAACAAAACTCTTGGGAAATTACAATGGGAAAATATTCTATTTATGGTAGGTCAAATGATCATAAATAAACTTATAAAGAAAAATAATTGAATGTAATTTATAAAAATTATTGAATGGATGATGAAAATGTTGCCTAAGTTAGGAAAGGTACATCATTCAATAACTTAACAATAACTGGATAGAACTTTTCAAGGTGGGGTAAATCTCTACTTACATTTTTTTTAAATCTCAAATTAACAAATCAAAGACTAATGTCAAATATAAAGAAACCTTAGAACTAGATAAAAATAAAGGGTAAATTTTGTTATAATAATAGTGATGTATCAAATACCATTTTAAGTCGGTTTCAAACAGCAGAGACATTTATAAAATAAAGACTGATAAATCTGATTGCTGATTAAGCACTTTCCCAAGAGGAAAAATATCACAAACAGGCCCAAATGTGAAAAAATGTATTTAAAAAATATATTGCAAAAGATCAATCTCTTTACCTTGTGAAGAATTCTTATATGTAATAGAAAAGGAATCTATCACTCAGTATAAAAGTGGACAAGGGGCACAAAGGAGAAATGGATAGCTTTTAATTTATCACTTAATTTTTTTTCAATAAGTAATACTTGGATCAAATTCAAATGAAACACAGTGCTAAACCTTGAGAAGTCATTTCTATCCCTGTGCCCATGTACACACCATACTTCCACCCTCTAAAAGAAACAACTTTGATTGGTCCTTAAAATGTATCTGTTCACTTTTTATTATGCAGACATAAGAGGATGGATATATACAACTTTATTACCCTTCTTCTTACACAAAATATACCATATAATATTCATTCTTCTATACCATATTTTCCTTTTTCGATATAAAAGTATGATGTGAAGTTTTTTCTTTCCTTTTTTTTTTTAACATAGGTGGTATTCTTTAGAAAGCTTTACATATTCCATTATATAAATATACTGCTGTTTACTTCTATATAGATGGACCTTTGACTTGTATTCAATATTTTGGTATTATGAACAGGAATTCTATGAAGAATGGTGCACAGAGTCATTTTCTACATTTATTGGTGTATCTGTAAGATGTATTTCGCAAAGTGGAATTCCTGAGTCAAAGAGTAAGTGTAATTGCAATTTTGAAAGACACTGTCAAATTTCCCTTCATTAGAAGCTGAACTACTTTCACTCCTGTCATCAATTCCAGCATAGAAGAGTATCTCTTTTCTCAAAGCTGAACAAATAGAGTGTTGTCAAATGTTTCTGATAGTCTGGATAGATGATTATATAGAGTAATTCTCCATAATGTGAATGAAATTGACTATATATGTTTTAGTATCATTTGCTTTTCATTTTTTTTTGTATATATACTTTTGTTTTGCTTTTTTCTCTTAAATTTGTAGACAATTTTAATTTCCACATAGTTAAAGACTAAAATTTTCTTATTTGAATCCCAGAAATTTTTAGTAGCTCCTGAGATGTGGTTAAAAAGAACCTTCCAATTCCAAAGCCATAAAATAATGCCCCATCTTTTTTTTTTTTTTAATACTTTAAGGCTTCATTTTTTCAAGCATTTTAATTATTGACCATTTTGTGGATTTATACCAGTGGTTTGGTATAAGATATGAATCCAATTTTCATCCTCTTCTAAATGACTATTCACTTGTCTAACATTATTGAGTAATAAGTTCTTATTTACCACCAATGACTTATGGTGAAAAGACTCTGATGCTGGGAGGGATTGGGGGCAGGAGGAGAAGGGGACAGAGTATGAGATGGCTGGATGGCATCACTTACTCGATGGACGTGAGTCTCAGTGAACTCCGGGAGTTGGTGATGGACAGGGAGGCCTGGCGTGCTGCGATTCATGGGGTCGCAGAGTCGGACATGACTGAGCGACTGAACTGAACTGAGAGTGGTTCAGCCGAGTTGGCAAACAATTTGGCATTTATATCAAACAAGTCATATATATATATATATATATATGTATGTATGTATGTATGTATAATTTCTTTTTTTCTTTTTCCCTTTTGCCTTGCCACATGGCTTGTAGGATCTTAGTTCCTCGACCAGGAATCGGACTTGTGAGTACTCTGGCAGTGAAAGCAACAAGTGTTAACTAGGGACCATTTGCTTCTCCAGGAGATCTTCCCAACCCAGGGACAGAAGTAGGTCTCCTGCATTGCAGACAGATTCTTTACCATCTGAGCCACCAGGGAAGCCCAGGGTCAGTATAATCACATATATATGCAAAAACAATATGTTTTACCATTAACAAGAGATTCATTAATTCTACTAAGATACATTCATTCAATGCAGTGCCACTAGCTGTTGGAACATAAATGAAGTGAATCCGTATATATGTGTATTGGCATAAAATTCTTTCCAAGAAATATTAAATGATAAATAAATATTCAGCATAATGTGTATTTAGAATGCTAAATTTCATGTGAGCAGAAATATATATGTTTATAAGTATATATGCTTTTAAATATATAAAACATATGACATTTTGAACATAACTATAATTAACTATATAGGTTATCATTATTAGATTTGTTGCCGTAAGTAAGACTATGAAAGGCAACAAAAAAACTGGGCCTGATGCTTACCTCTGAGAAGAGGATTACAAAATTAGGCCCTGAATAGAACAAAAGTAAACTTTTTTAAAAATAAACTTTTAATTTTAAAATAGTTTTAGCTTAACTAAAAGAATTGTAAAAGCAATGCAGAGTTAAGCTAAAACTATTTTAAAATTAAAGTTTATTTTTAAAAAAGTTTCTTCTATTATTAACACCTTAAATGTATGGTACATTTTTCAAAATTAATGAACCCTTATTTATACATTTTTATTACTGACGAGCTTCCCTGGTGGCTCAGCAGTAAGGAATCCCCCTGCCAACGCGAGAGACACAGATTTGATCCCTGTGTTGGGAAGATTCTCTGGAGAAGGAAGTAGAAACTCACTCTAGCATTCTTACCTGAAAAATCCCATGGATAGACAAGGCTGGCAGAATCCATGGGATTGCAAAAGAGTCAGGCTTAGTGACTAGCCAACAACATTAACTGAAGTCATACTTTATTCAAATTTTTTGTTTTTCCCAAATGCTCTTTTCTGTTCCGAGATCCCATGCAAAATAACATGATGCAGTTACTTTTCATGACTCTCTAGGCTTTTCTTGACTTGCAATTTCTCAGACTTTCCTGACCTTAACTGTTTTGAGGAATGCTGATCTGACATATTGTAGAATGTCCCTCTCTTTGGGCTTGTCTGATGGTTTTCCTGTGACTAAGATTTGGGGTTTGGGAGAGGAACACCACAGATATATATTCCCACTGCCATCACATCACATGCTATCAAAATATATACTATCAGTATGACTATTGTTGATAATAACCTTGATCAATGGACAGAGGTAGTGTTTGCCATGCTTTTTTATTCACTGTAAATTTATTTACCCCTCTTCATAGTGAGGTTTTTAGAATTAAGTCATAAATGTTCAGCCTACATTCAAGGAATGAAGAGTTATGCTCTGCTTCCTTGGGACTGAGAATGCTTAGAGAGAATGCTTATGCACAGGTGATTCGTCTGATCTCTCCCAGAAATGTACTTATTCAATCATAGCTGCACTGAACCATAGATATTTACTTCATACTTGAAAAGTGAGGTTGCTCAGTCATGTCCGACTCTTTGCGATTCCATGAACATACCTACCGGGCTCCTTTGTCCGTGGGATTTTCCAGGCAAGAATCCTGGAGTGGGTTGCCATTTCCTTCTCCAGGGGATCTTCCCAACCCAGGGATCAAACCCAGGTCTCCCACATTGCAGACAGATGCTTTATCATCTGGGCTTCCCTGCTGGCTCAGAGGTTAAAGAGTCTGCCTGCAATGCGGGAGACCTGGGTTCCATCCCTGGGTCAGGAAGATCCCCTGGAGAAGGAAGTGGCAACCCACTCCAGGATTCTTGCTGGAGAATCCCACGGACGGAGGAGCCTGGTGGGCTACAGTCCATGGGGTCACAAAGAGTTGGACATGACTGAGCAACTTCACTTTCTTGAGCCATACTTGGGTTGTAATATAACACTATTAACTGTTCAAATGTATCAGTTTCAACATTGAGAATTCTTTTATTTAGTTGGAACTATGCCACCTTAACATACCCCAGAATTGGTTTGTTTGTTTATTTGTTGAGTTCTTCCTTACTTTCTGGCTCTACAAGTTGTTGTAGCCTAATCTTGCGTATTTTCTACCTCAGTCCCAGAATCAGAAATTTTTTCTGATGAATCCTGACTTCTTTTATTGGAAGAAGGTGTTAAAAATGAATATCTGAGTAAGTGCTCCTTACCATTAGGTGCCTGGTTTTGCTTCTAGGGCATCTTAATAAAAAAGACAAACAAATATATTTATACTAATCTGCATACATACATGTACCTATAAATATTTCTATATGTAAGCATTTAAATCTACATGAAGGTATATAAAGCTAAAGTTGAATTTTTCTGGATGTTTCTAACTTTAATTCATTACAACATGGATCATTCATATTTCCTCCCCTTATCTGTAACTTTCCACTCTGAACAATAAGTCTTTTTCCCATCACCCACCATTCATTTCCTTAATTACTCAATTCACATATGAGTGTATATTGGTGTTAGTATTATTAATCTGTATCCTCATGGCTTTCTTTATAGTCCAACTCTCACATCCATACATGACTACCGGAAAAACCATAACCTTGACTAGAAGGACCTTTGTTTGCAAAAAGATCCAACCAGTCCATCCTAAAGGAAATCAGTTCTGTATATTCATTGGAAGGACTGATGTTGAAGCTGAAACCCAATACTTTGGCCACCTGATGTGAAGATCTGACTCATTTGAAAAGACCCTGATGCTGGGAAAGATTGAAGGCAGGAGGAGAAGGGGATAATAGGATGAGATGGTTGGGTGATATCACTGACTCAATGGACATGAATTTGGGTAAACTCCAGGAGTTGGTGATGGACAGGAAGGCCTGGCATGCTGCAATCCATGGGGTCGCAAAGAGCTGGACACGACTGAGTGAGTGAACTGAAGTTCAATAATTATGCACAGTTATTTTTCCCTTTAGTCTTGTAGACTCCACTCCTTTCCAAAGTAAGTAGGTGAGTACTATTTCCCTCCTCTCACATTTTCAGTATTATGTTGGCTACTCTGTGACTTTTATAGCTCCATATAAAATCTAGTTATAGTTTGTCAATATCCACAAAATAACTTCTGGGTTTTTATCAGAAAGATACTTCTAATTGTACATAGTTTTGCAACTATCTATTTAGTTTTCTCACCATGAGCATGTATTCCTCAATAAACAAAGACTGATTCAAAGAGATTAACCTGAGTACTATTCTCAAGTTTACAAAGTTTGATTGTAAGATATTTAGATAATTAAGCATGGTAATTAAAGTTCTTCTCTCAACTTAAAAGAAATACCTTAGATGTGAAAGAAAATAAAAATCAAACATGATGATGAAGTAGTGAAAATTTAATTGAAATTCTAAGTTTACATATATATATATATATATTTGTATATTGTGTCTTTGTCATAAGTCTAACAATTTAGAAGAGTAAAATTCATGATTCCTAACCTATATACAATGATAATGTGAATAAAGAATTATATAGTACATGAAAATTCAAACTCTGTGAGCATAGGGATCTCATCTATCTTTTTCATCCTTTAATTCTTAGGACCTACTTGTTCCCAGAACATATATTTCCTGAATGGAATATAGTATCAAAAGTAATAGGTTTTCTCTTAAAGATACTTTCTTTTTAACATAGTTTAGGTCTGTATAGTCTAGTTTCTATTATTTTAAGAGGATACAGTTTCAGCATAATTTTTTAAAATATATGCCATCACTTTATAACTTTTAATTTCTACTTTCCATACCGGGTGAGTCAAAACATGACTTTTATATCATCAGTTCAGTTCAGTTCATTCACTCAGTCGTGTCTGACTCTTTGAGACCCTATGAATCGCAGCACGCCAGGCCTCCCTGTCCATCACCAACTACCGGAGTTCACTGAGACTCACGTCCATCGAGTCAGTGATGCCATCCAGCCATCTCATCCTCTGTTGTCCCCTTCTCCTCCTGCCCCCAATCCCTCCCGGCATCAGAGTCTTTTCCAATGAGTCAACTCTTCACATCAGGTGGCCAAAGTACTGGAGTTTCAGCTTTAGCATCATTCCTTCCAAAGAAATCCCAGGGCTGATCTCCTTCAGAATGGACTGGTTGGATCTTCTTGCAGTCCAAGGGACTCTCAAGAGTCTTCTCAAACACCACAGTTCAAAAGCATCAATTCTTCAGTGCTCAGCCTTCTTCACAGTCCAACTCTCACATCCATACATGACCACTGGAAAAACCATAGCCTTGACTAGACAGACTTTTGTTGGCAAAATAATGTCTCTGCTTTTGAATATGCTATCTAGGTTGGACATAACTTTCCTTCCAAGGAGTAAGCATCTTTTAATTTCATGGCTGCAGTCACCATCTGTAGTGATTTTGGAGCCCAGAAAAATAAAGTCTGACACTGTTTCCACTGTTTCCCCATCTATTTCCCATGAAGTGATGGGACCGGATGCCATGTAAATAATATTGAAACAAAGAGACCTTTATATTCAGAAAGTGTTTAAAGAAGACTGATAAGATTATTCATTGTAAAGAGAGAAGTGGTTTCTAATAGGTAGGGTAAATTAGGAAATTCATGATTGGAACATTGGAGAAAAGGTCTTACATATATAAAGAAAGTATGGTAACTGTATAAAGCAATAACATATAAGAACATTGAGTTTAATAGTGATATGTGGACAACTGTTACCCTTTTGATTCTATATCCAAACACCATTCTGAATTTAAGGATATCTCTCATTGTATAAGATGTGCTCAAAAGTAGACTTTCCCATTATTAGAAGCCCCCAAAACTAAATATTTTGCTTTAGTTAACTCCTGAGGATACAGGCACGTAATTCAAGTTCACGTTCTTCTCTTTAGGGCTTCCCAGCTGGCTCAGTGGTTAAGAATCTGCCAGCCAATGCAGAAGCAGATTTGATCCCTGGGTCATGAAGATCCCCTGGGGTAGACGATGACAACCACTCCAGTATTCAGCCTGTAAAATTCCATGGACAGAGGAGCCTGGAGGGCTATAGTCCTGAGGTTGCAAAGAGTCAGACAGGGCTGAGCACACAAACATGCATGCTTCTCTCTGGGGCTTTGAATCTTGAGGGAATCAGTCAAAGACACAAGGTCACTTGAAACACAGAAATGATAGCAGCAGAGAATGTGTAGTGCTGGAAGCCGAGAAGTGGCCAACTCTGACACTAGTATTATCAGTATTGTGTTAAATGAAATATTCTTGAGTATAACTTTGGGTGAATTCTCTGATGACTAACCTCCTTGGTCCCTACCTATTATGTAAGCCTGGTTCTCTACCCTTCCTGTCAGGTTTGTGAACCTTGAAATATCATTTCAACCCCTTATTTTCTGCTTCAGTTAGTTCACTGATTACTGTTGCTTGCAACCAGGAACCCTGACTGAAACACTGAAAATCAATGATAAGGAAATTACTTAAAAAAAAAAAAAATCACCTCTGAGGATATACCACAATACTTGCTAGAAAACCTCTCTACTGATAAGTGTATATCTATTAAAAAAAATCAAAACACTTAATGATTTCAAGTATATCCTATTAAATGATATCAGTATATAGAATATGATGTTAGAGAAGTCAAGTATGACACTAAGATTGGCTTTAGGAAGAGGAGAGAAAGTGGGGCTAAAGTAAAGGAAGTTGTTAGATAATTGGCAGCAAAGATGCTTTACAGAAACACCAATATAGAATTTCAGTAGCAAGAATGAAGAAGAATACATAGTTTATACTGCTTTTGGAAAAGTTTTAAAGTGCAGTTAAAGGCAAAGCTAAAGAAATGGAATAGTTTGTTAGTTTTGAAATTAACGTCCTAAGAAAATGGGATCCTTATGTGGCTGGAAACAGATATAGCTGAATAAACTATAAGAAAAAGAAGCTTTTTTTCCCCTTAAATTTGTCTTTCTTGATTGTGTGATTGTGTGGAGTCTCTGTCCACACCTATTTTGTTCTTGTCTCCTTCTCTGTCCTTATTGTGCCCTTCCTTCACACAATTGTCTTTTTCCTCCTCACCTCTTTTCCCAATAATTAAATTTCTCCATTGTTAGTCCTTTTCTGATGAACAAGTTCTTGTGTCCCATTTCTCAGCTCTTATCCTCATCACCTATTTTCAGTGGGCATGTCCTGTTCTAATGAAAAAACCCCAGCATATAGCTCTGAAAAGACTCCGTTGGACTCATTACCTCCTGCAGTGAACAAAATCAGTGCATCTGGACACTGCTTAATTCTATAGACGCAGACTTTAATACAATCAGGACACAGCTTGCTGCCCAGTGGAGGAGTGTACATTGCTGTTTGATCCAACTGAATAAATGTGCAAGTAAAGAAATGTAAACACACATGTATGTATACATTCCATCTGAAATGCTCTCCTTTTCTCTCCCCACATCTCACATCTCACTGTATAAGTAACCAGTGGTCTTCAACATATGATGCTCAAGTAAAGTCTTTATTTTCTCATGAAGATCTGAGACTTATTTTCTGCTAAGTTGAGAGTGATCTTCACAAACAAGATGTAGTATATATTTATTACTTATAGTATTTACACAGTATGAAGAATTTAATAGGCAGTTGTATGATGTAGAAAAACCAGTGACAAATGGCAATTAGTCATTTTATATACATCAGGATGTAAAATTGATATGTCAAGTGACATTAAGTATGAATATGAAAAGGAAAAATAGTATATGTTGTATTTAATTTGTAATTTCATTTTAAGTTGTAATTTCATTGTAAGTTGTAATTTCATTTTATCTATTTTTTAATCTTTCTTGAAATTCTAAAAATATTCTATGAGGTCCCTTTACTTTTTTTTGCTCTCTTTGCTTGGACTGCTTTTTTCCCCCTATTTGATGGTGGTAGGAGGCATTCTCTAAGTTTTATTATATTCTTGGGTGTCTCCAGGGTGTATGTGCCCTCCAATGCATGATTCTTCTGCCAAAAAATGACTAAATGAATTGAGCCTGGAAATGATCTGCTGCCACATTTGACACACTTCTCTTTCAGATAACAATAAAATATACTTTGCAAAATTCCACAGTATGTCATGTTTAAAAACAAACAAACAAACAAAAAGCTTATAGAATAAAAGAGCCCCTTATACCTTGAGAAGTATTTAAAATATTATTTACTTCTCTAGTTGCCTTAATCAAATATTATATATGTCTTTGAATTTTCAAACTCTGAAATATTTTGGAATCAATGTTTTTCATAATTTAAACTGATGTTTATATAAATATGATGAACAAACAAAATAAGCATGAGCTTCAAAGTAATACTTTTGAAATCCTGCATTTCAGAAAAAAGGTTGTGTGAAAGCCATCATTTCACACTTGAAAATAACTAAACTTGAAGAATATATTGCTAATGTATTCAGATTGCAAAGGTGAATTGAAAGTGATTTTGCTAGTCCTTCGCCCACTCCAGGCCATTTCTCACCCTTCTTTGCCCTGCTGTGTTCATTGGAAGGCTCGTACCTACAGGTCTTCTCACTTGGGTCCTCTTGTTTTGTAGCTTCCTATTGATGTCAGGAATATCAGGCACTGTCAGGGGACCTCAGGGAAGGAGGGAGACACAAGTGTTGGTTTTCCTCCTTCCATCATGCTTTTGGTTGTATTTCCTGATGATCACTGAATCTCTGTAACTACTGGCACCAGGAGAATGACAGCACAGGATTGAAGGCTGAATGGAGAAAAGATGGAGAGCAGAAGGAGTAAGAGGACCTCTTAGTTGGTTATATGGCTAAAGAGGTGTTTTGGGGGTTAAAACAAAATATTTCATTAGAACTGCCTCCTAGCCTATATGACTTTCTTGTATCAATCACAAAAAATCCCCCTTCAACGGGTAGATATTTTAAGAACGCAGCTCTCTCAGAGGGTATGTACAAAAAGGCCTCTTTTTCCTGGTCTAGACTGATGCAGTCTGTCATGAGGGCTCACTCTGGTCACAGAAACATGACCTGAATTTTGATCCCCACTCACCACCTCCATGGTGAGCCTTTGTGTTGTTCATTCTTATGAAAATGCACCCTGGCTGTTCTCTGTCTAGCAAGGCCTTTACCTAATCTATTACTGTGTGATACGAAATCTGTACCCTCTCTTTCATCTCCTCTATGAAATATTTAATAAGCACAATATTGTCCAAAAACATGTAAAAATATCTATAAGCCTATTTATTTTTTTCCTTCAAAAAGAGCTCAAAGAAGATAATGGAGTAACAGCTGATATTTAAATTAAATAATGTATAGATAGTTATACAGATAGTTAGATAATCAGAATGTAGAATGCAGATTTTCTTATTGATGAATGTGAACTGAAGCCTCAAAGCTGTGGATACTCCCTGATATTGTAACCAGAGCTGCTAGACACATTCCCATAAGACTAGTGTGAGTTGGATCTGATGTTTTCTGGTCTTAGAGCTATGACCAAGGAGAAGGTGTCACTTGGTATAAACAAGGCCACTTAGACTCACCTTTTCAGTAGGAGCTGGAGGTAAGGCAAGACTCTTGCTTTATAAGAAAGTACAAGCGGAGGTACAAGCGGAGGGGCAATCAATTATCTCTATTCCACGTTGAAAGTAAAATCCCTAACAATCTCCTCATAGCCTCCCCTTTCTTTCTTGCTTCCTATATTGATTTATGCTTTAATGAACTCTTCAAATTACATAATCTCAAAGCTTCAGAGTCCCAGTATCCTAGAACACCTCTGAGCCCTTCTTCCTCCAGATTTAATTTCTTGCAGATGTATGTAGAATCTTTCCTAGCATACACTTGCCATTCCTACCACATTTATTTCTGAAAATACCCAAGTTCAAATTTTCTTTTCTTCTCACATTCACTACTTCAGTATACTTACTGAGCCTAATCTGATTTCCATATTTCTACTCCATTTTCCTATCTTTTAATCTAAGCCCAAATATAGATGTTCATAGTAACACAGTTTCAAAGGACCATGGCATGCATACCCAGTTTAAAGTTCAGAAGCTCGTGTGTTTCATATAAACCTCTAGATGAATTTCATCAATAGCATACACACAGGTGATTATGCTACATTGTATCCCATGCATCATTCTCATATGACTCATCCTAAATCTCAGATTCTGTGCTAAACAGCACTTAATGATTTTATTTTTAAGAGGTAATGAAGTTCAAGTTTTAAAGCACTTCATGATCTGGTTCCAGCTCATAGATAAGGGATGATCGCCTTGTATTTACCCTGAGTTTCCCTCAAACAAAATGACTTGCCAACACTCAAATGATCTCCAGGAAATTCCTACCTATTTCCTTTTATACTGTCTACCCTTATTTCTCTGCTTTATTGAGCCCATCTTAAAGGACAGAAATAAGGGCTCAATAAAGGACAGAAATGGTATGGACCTAACAGAAGCAGAAGATATTAAGAGGAGATGGCAGGAATACACAGAAGAACTATACAAAAATGTATAGTTTTTTATATATATATATATATATATATATATATATATATATATGATCATGACCCGGATACTCACAATGGTGTAATCACTCACCTAGAGCCAGACATCTTGGAATGTGAAGTCAAGTGGGCCTTAGGAAACATCTCTATGAACAAAGCTAGTGGAGGTGATGGAATTCCAGTTGAGCTATTTCAAATCCTAAAAGATGATGCTGTGAAAGTGCTGCAGTCAATATGCCAGTAAATTTGGAAAACTCAGCAGTGGCTACAGGACTGGAAAAGGTCAGTTTTCATTCAAATCCCAAAGAAGGGCAATGCCAAAGAATGCTCAAACTACTGCACAATTGTACTCATCTCACATGCTAGTAAGGTAATGCTCAAAATTCTCCAAGCCAGGCTTCAACAATACCTGAACCATGAACTTCCAAGATGCTCAACTTCCAAGATGCTGGTTTTAGAAAAGGCAGAGGAACCAGAGATCAAATTGCCAACATCCACTGGATCATCAAAAAAGCAAGAGAGTTCCAGAAAGACATCTATTTCTGTTTTATTGACTATGCCAAAGCCTTTGACTGTGTGGATCCCAATAAACTGTGGAAAATTCTTCAAGAGATGGGAATACCAGACCACCTGACCTGCCTCCTGAGAAATCTGTATGCAGGTCAGGAAGCAACAGTTAGAACTGGACATGGAACAATAGACTGGTTCCAAATAGGAAAAGGAGTACCTCAAGGCTGTATATTGTCACCCTGTTTATTTAACTTATATGTAGAGTACATCATGAGAAATGCTGGGCTGGAGGAAGCACAAACTGGAATCAAGATTGCTGGGAGAAATATCAGTAACCTCAGATATGCAGATGACACCACCCTTGTGGCAGAAAGTGAAGAGGAACTAAAGAGCCTCTTGACGAAAGTGAAAGAGGAGAGTGAAAAGGTTGGCTTAAAGCTCAACATTCAGAAAACTAAGATCATGGCATCTGGTCCCATCACTTCATGGCAAATAGATGGGGAAACAATGGAAACAATGAGAGATTTTATTTTCTTGGGCTCCAAAATCACTGCAGATGGTGACTGCAAGCCATGAAATTAAAAGGCGCTTGCTCCTTGGAAGAAAAGTTATGACCAATCTAGACAGCATATTAAAAAGCAGAAATATTACTTTGCCAACAAAGGTCTGTCAGGTCAAGGCTATGGTTTTTCCAGTAGTCATGTATGGATGTGAGAGTTGGACTATAAAGAAAGCTGAGTACTAAAGAATTGATGCTTCTGAACTGTGGTGTTGGAGAAGACTCTTGAGAGTCCCTTGGACTGCAAGGAGATACAACCAGTCTATCCTAAAGGAGATCAGTCTGAGTATTCATTGGAAGGACTGATGTTCAAGCTGAAACCCCAATACTTCGGCCACCTGATGCGAAGAATCGACTCATTGGTAAAGACTCTGATGCTGGGAAAGATTGAAGGTGGGAGGAGAAAGGGACAACCTTATTTCTTGTCCAAGAAATGTAATACTATTCATTCAAAATATTGCGTTGTCTATTTCTTACTAGTTCTGTCCTACCAAAGGCAATTCCACACCAAAAGTAATTTGTGCTTTGATAGAGCTTACACTAATGTATAGAATGTGGTATGGCTTAAAAATTAAATGTGACTAAAAGCTGCATTTTACCTCTGGCTTACTACTTAATACTGAACAAGTCATTTAATTTATTATATTTTTTCCTCTAGTCCATAAATGGATAAGTAACATGTACACTGTCTATTGCATAGAGCAAATGGGAAGAGCAAAGTAGCTCTTCTTTCATGCCAAGAATCCAGATGCCTGGGTTCTAATTCTAGCTCTATCATCTCCAAGGTCTGACCTTATGGAAACTACTTAAATTTTCTAAGCCTCAGTTCCTTCATCTGTAATGTATATCATAACAACTCCTCTGTCAGAAGATTGTGTTGAAAATTAGATGAGATGATACATGAAATCCATAAAGAACAGTATCTGCCAACTAACTAGTAGTTAGTAAATGATACTCTAGTAAGAGTTCATAATTTCTTTTCAACCCTGTTTGACATCTGGCATAGTAAATGCAGACTGAATAAAAATTTTCTTAAAGTACAAACGTTGAGTGAATGGATAATTTGTTTAACCATGATATGTGACTGAGTGAGTAACGGATTTGATCTGAACTGGAGGCTAACATGATTATTAGGTACAGTGTAAAAATAAGATAGAAAAAAAAAAAGCCTATGTCCAAAGATGAAGTCCAGATATAAAATCCAGATACAAAGAATTATGAAAACTACAGACTGTGCTTAAATTTGATACAGGATTCAATTGGAAATCATTATGATTAGTTTGAGAAGGGAAGCAAGACAGAGAAAGAAGTGATTCAAAATATATATATTTGGAGCAAGAAACTGAATGGATTAGAAACAGGAAGATACGCATATAGGCAATGGCTTTCATAGCTAATATGGCCTATTTGCAAATACACTTTTCAAACTTAATGGGTTTCATTATCAGAGTAATTACAAACAATCGAAAGTAGAAATGATAGTTGCTCAGTTGTGTGTGACTCTTTGCAACCCCATGGACTGTAGTCCGCCAGGCTCCTCTGTCCAAGGGATTTCCCACGCAAGAATACTGGAGTGAGTTGACATTTCCTTCTCCAGGGGATCTTCCCAACCTAGATATCACACCTGGGTCTCCTGCATTGCAGGATGATTCTTTACTGTCTGAGCCAGCTGGGAAGCCCTTTGTAATTACAATCGTAATTAAGCTAATTTCTTTATTTCATTGTCTTGGTGAGTTGCATGTAAGAAAGATGATTTTCTTATGCTGATGTGCTTTTATGATAGAAATACAAATTTCATGTTAGCAATTCATATTTTTATTTGCTGTAATATAGCTGTTTTTGCTGGGTCATCATAAAATTTATAGTACAATGCATTGAAAATGATTCTTACTAGTCCATCTCAATAACTAGAATATGTTAATCAGTAGGTTTTTATTTTTGAGAACAATAAAAAAACTGCTTTATAGCAAAATGATCAGAGTACTACTCAGTGGTGTTATAAGAAAATGTGAGGAGAATAAAGATTTATTAATGATGGTGAATTGCACTTAACCAAAAATTATTTATGCTGAAAATAAAATCTATAATTTTAATCAGTTTATAAATATATGTATTTTATTGAGTTATTTGAACTCATTAATTATTGTTTTTATTCTAATAATACATATGTAACAAACTGCATGTGTGTGTGCACAGTTACTCAGTTGTGTCTGACTCTTTGGGACCCCATGGTCTGTGGCCCTCCAATCTCCTCCATCCATGGGATTTTTGAGGCAAGAGTAATGGAGTGGTTGCTGTTTCCTTCTCTAGGAGATCTTCCTCACCCAGGGATCAAAGCCATGTCTCCTGAGGCTTTTGCATTGGCAGTTAGATTCTTTACCACTGAGCCACCTGGGAAACCCTGTCTAATAAACTGAGCGGTACCATTAGTTCCTGAAAAAATTAATGCACTTTTTAAATTAAAATTTACACTTTTGGAATCATATGTTGATGAGAGAATTGTATGCCTTCAAAAGGGACAAAGTGATAAGTTGTTTTCCACAAATAGATTCTCATAAGTTCTGACTCTCACATCTCCTAAAGAAAATCTTTTCAGAAACCTGAATATTGATATCCTATAAGTAATTATTAATTGATATTTTAAGTAAAAATTACATATCCAAAAATAATTGATAATCACGTCAGAAGTCATCACCAATCCTTTCAAATTTTAGTGTTTCTAACAATCGTCTTAATACTTAAGATTCTAAGATGTCTTTTAAATATGTGCTTCATAGACATATTTAAAATAAATTTCACAATTATTTAGTTCTTAAATTTGTGACTGTAAGTTTGTCTTAATCTCTCCTTCTCTTCATTTTTTTTCTCTCTCTCTGCCCCCCTGCCCACACAAATATTCATACATAACTTGAATGATCATACTGGACTTCTTAAATATTTTTCTTTTAAATTACAGATTAGATCAAATTTTCTATATTGGTGAGGAAATACATTTCCTACTATCTTTTTAAAATCATGCTATGCTCAGAGATTAGATGAATAAAAAGTTGGTAAAAAGTGCTAACCATAGCAGGGCCTCTGTCCTTGACTATATTCTTAAACCCCCTCTGATTTCAGTAGTATTTTGTTCATGTCAGGTAATTCTAGTTTAAGATTAAGGTATCTAGTCAAATTTCCTACTTTCTATGTGGTGCCTCAGCTTCCCAGGTGGCTCAGCTGTAAAGAATTCACCTGCCAATGCAGCAGATGCAAGTTTCCCAGGGAAAGATCCCCTGGAGGCAGGCATGGCAACCCACTCCACTATTCTTGCCTGAAGAATCCTATGGACAGAGGAGCCTGGCAGGCTACAGCCCATAACAGGTCCATAGGGTCTCAAAGAGTTAGACGCGACTGAGAATACATGCATCTGTGCCTTAGTCAGCTACTGAATAGAAAATACTTGCAGTAAGATGCTAATTACTGACAATAGCTTAAGAAGTTCCTCCTCTACCCTTGGACTATGCTTTGTGCAAGCCTCTCTGGTGTTTTCTATGTGTGTACTAATCCCGTGAGTCTTCTTATTTGGAAATGCAATAACCAATAGAGAATACATGACTGGATCAAGACTCCCTAAAATTATATGTAAAGTTTTGTCTTTATGCACATATTAATAATTTCAAAAAGAACTTAAATCAAATACCTATTTGTGATCCAGAGTAAGGTGAAGGTGCACAGTTTGGCAGAAAGGAAGAGGCTAGTACAGCTGGGAAAATGGACAAGCCCTCTATAGACCCAATTATCCTTGAAAAATGCTTTTTTTTCCACTTAGAATTCTTTTACTTCCTGTTACACATCTCTGTGTCTATTTAACATAATATATATATATATATATTTTTTTAATTACAGCATGAAGTTTTAGGGGGGACCTTTGTTATTTATGGAAATTAAACTAGACAATTTCTATTTCCTTCTGAGTTCTTTTAAAGAATGGTCCAATCCTGAAAACTTTCTAGCTTTTTGGTAGCCTGCTGACTTGTGGGAGATTGTAAAATTTTTCACTGTGCTCCTGGACTCCCAGAAGAATGGGATGAAGCTTGCACCATACCGATTCTGAGTTTGTAGGCTCCTTAATGTCTGTTGTTTTGTGTGTGTGTGTGAACACATTGCTTCCTCTTATTTCTTTAACTCCACTCTCAGTTAATGTGGTTAAAAAATATTCAGCTAATTAATTATAGAAATAAAAAGAAAATAATTATTTAGAAATCTATAGTCATTTTCTCTGACAAATGTACTCCTTGGAAGAATGCTTAACAAATTATACACATGTCATGGGGAGAATAATAATTAGTATGTCGTTCAGTTCACTTCCAAAAACATTTTAAGGCAGCTACTTACATGAGACAGTGCTTCCAAATGTGGAAAGCTGAGTAAGACACAGTTAATGACTTGAAGGAATTGGCTGTCTAGAAAGAGAAACTAGCATGGAACAGAATAATGATCTTACTTCACCGTAGCTAATGGTCCATTCTCTTTTCCTTGATTCTTACTTTTGCCTCAGTAGTAGCTTTTATTTTGTCTACTCAGAATGACTGTTTTGGGAGAATGTTTTCTCTCCTCTACCTACAATGGAGATATCTTCTTTCTGCTCATAACTTACTTGACCAAGTTTAGACAGTTGACTCAAACTGAGCTAAATAGATTTCCCCTTTCACATTATTAGAACTGCAAAGTTCAGAAGTGGTTGTGAGTGGCTTATGACCATGCTAAGTCATGGAAATTTGGAGGCAGTGGTTCCTACTCTTTTGGCCCAATGACGAGAGAAAGTCACATCTAAAGAGAGACTACAATATGTACAAAAAAGAGAAGAGGAGATCTGAGAAAGAACGTTCTGATGGATTTTTTTCTTTTTTTAGTTCTCTAATTCCAGGAAGGCATGAATTCTGTACTACCAGACCAATAGCCTTTCCATCACAGCCTTTCTATCTCTGTCCTTGTAACCAACACAAGCAAATTAACTTTTTGTACCACTGTTTCCTCATCTATAGAAAAGTAATGATAGTAATAGTATATTAATTACTCCATAGTAATAGCTATATATTACTATAATAATTGTAGTATATTATCTCAATGGTATTACTATGGGGTGTTTCCCAAGATTAAATGACCTAATATATGTAATGTCCTAGAGCAGATTTTGGCACTTAGCAAACACTTGATAAATGTGAGCTGACATCATTATCGCTCTTGCTATTGGATTTCATGGGATAACTTTCAATAATTAAAACAAACTACCTCTTTTACTTCCTTGAGATTGTTTCTGCTACAGAAAACTCAAAAAATTTCCTTCTCTATAGAGTTTTATCTCTGCTTTGGTGTTTTTACTTTAATAGGCACCACAGGAGACACCTAAGGTTGATAGAAAAAATTAACCTTGGCAAATAGTTCTCCAGATTTATTTTTCTCTTTGTTAAATGCAGATAATAATAACTATTGTGTATGGATGTTTTAGGATTAACACTTACAATCTATCACCTGGCATATTGTGAATAAGCATCTATTATTATGATATTTATATTTCCATAGATTTATTCTTACCTTGCTATATTATTAACTCTTACTAGGGAATATTATTATTGCCTGATCTGCCTGAATTTTGAGTTATTTCACTTAGAAATTGGGGCAGAGTTTTGTTTTGGGGGATCTTTAGCTAGTAATTTTAGGTCTTAAAAGTAAGTACTGCAATAAAATAATTAAGTAATTTTACCCATTATGGGTATTAAATGTCTATTTTTTTGCCAATTTTTAAACAATGACAGTTAAAATAGAATTAATATTTATAACTATTTAATCATTTCCTTACAGTGCCTACTCTTAATACATTTCCACTTCAGTATATTAAATAAGTTAGCATATATTCTTTAAAAATTTAAAATTTTAAACTCCATTTAGAAGAGAATTAAGATGTTATAGTAATGAAAATAGACATTAAAAAATAGTTTCCATTTTCTCTATATTTCTCAGATTTCTCTGTCATTCCAATTGTATTTGTCATTCTAGTTTTATCTTTCTGGTTGCATGTTTGCATTCGGGATTGCATTGTCAGAATCAGCTACTAAATCATAACTTGACTTAATGTAAAGTATACTTTTATAATTTTAATTAAATAATTCATAGTTTTTATGTATCATAAATATAAGGAGCCCAATTTAATACAGGCCCTTTTACCCTCAAGCAGAAATCAGTATGGCCAAGAAGAATTTCTGAATAAAGTCTTTTTTATGATTTTCAAATGCTTATAAGCATAAAATGGCAACAAACAAAAGCGTCTTCAATATTAAAAAATATACTGATAAATCTCTCTATGTAAAAGAGGCATTCAAAAACAAAATAACAAATCACCATGAATTTAGTGATCTAAAGAATATTTCATAAGAAGACTTATGGGCTGCAATTAAAATGGTAATCAAAGCAAATACATGCTTTAAATTAGTTTATTACTTAAAAAGAAAGACAAAAGTAAATTCTTAATTTAATAAATTAGAAAGAGTAGTTTTGTTAAAATATAAAATTAAAAGTAATTGAATAAATTATAAAAAAGAGAGTAAAAATGATCGAAAAATGCAGCATTTACACTTTCAAAGGCTTAACATATCAGTAAAATAATTACTTCTAGTAACATATAATGTTACTTCTAGAATAATGCATAACTTAAAAGATCACTGGGTAAATTCAATGAAATAACATAAATGTTCAATGAATGAGAATTATTATTATTATATAATAAATACAGACTTTAGCTTTCACCAGTGTTTATTATGTTAGTAAAATCTCACTTATAGTACAGTAAGTTTTTAAACTAATATATTGAGCTGAAATTCAACATCATGGTCTATTTGGACTGCTATTAACAAATAACAGAGGCTGGATAGCTTTTACATAAACAACATAAATTTATTTATCACTACATAGTCTGGAGGCTGAGATATCCATGATGAATGCCCTGATAAAGTTGGTGAGACTTCACTTTCTGATTCATAGATGTCAGTCTTCTCGTTGTATTCTCACACGGCGGAAGGTGCAGTCTAGCTCTCTGGCACTTCTTTTATTAATATCAGGACACTAATCCCAATCATAAGGGCTCAATGGATTTAATAATATTTAATAAAATATTGCATATCAGTTGAGTTCAGTCACACAGTCATGTCCAACTCTTTGCAACCCCATGGACTGCAGCATGCCAGGCTTCCCTGTCCATCACCAACTCCTGGAGCTTACTCAAACTCATGTCCAGTGAGTCGGTGAAGCCATCCAACCTCAGACAACCATTTTGCCTTTTTGCATTTCTTTTTTGGGGGATGGTCTTAACCACTGCCTCCTGTACAATGTCACAGACCTCCGTCTATAGTTCTTCAGGTACTCTATCAGATCTAATCCCTTGAATCTGTTTGTCACTTTCACTGTATAATCATGAAGGATTTGATTTAGATCTTACCTGAATAGTCTAATTTATTTCTTCAATTTAATCCTGTAGTTTGCAATAAGGAGTTCATGATCTGAGCCACAATCAGCTCCTGGTCTTGTTTTTGCTGACTGTATGCTGCTGCTGCATTTGCTAAGTTGCTTCAGTAATGTCCGACTCTGTGCAAGCCCATAGACGGCAGCCCACCAGGCTCCCTCATCCCTGGGATTCTCCAAGCAAGAACACTGGAGTGGGTTGCCATTTACTTCTCCAGTGCATGAAAGTGAAAAGTGAAGGTGAAGTCACTCAGTCATGTCCTACTCTTAGTGACTCCATGGACTGCAGTCTACCAGGCTCCTCTGTCCATAGGATTTTCCAGGCAAGAGTACTGGAGTGGGGTGCCATTGCCTTCTCCTGCTGACTGTATAGAGCATCTCTATCTTTGGCTGCAAAGAATATGATCAATCTGATTTTGGTATTGACCATCTGGTGATGTCCATGTGTAGAGCCTTCTCTTGTGTTGTTGGACGAGAATGTTTGCTATGACCCGTGCGTTCTCTTGGCAAAACTCTGTTAGCCTTTGTCCTGCTTCATTTTGTACTCCAAGGCTAAATTTGCCTATTACTCCAGGTATCGCATGACTTCCTACTTTTGCATTCCAGTCCCCTATGATGAAAATAACATTTTTTGGGGTGTTAGTTCTAGAAGGTCTTGTAGGTCTTCTTCAGCATTACTAGTTGGGGCATAGAATTGGATTCAGTTCAGTTCAGTTCAGTTGCTCAGTCGTGTCCAACTCTTTGCATCCTCATGAATCGCAGCACGCCAGGCCTCTCTGTCCATCACCAACTCCCGGAGTTCACTCAGACTCATGTCCATAGAGTCAATAATGCCATCCAGCCATCTCATCCTCTGTCGTCCCCTTCTCCTCTTGCCCCCAATCCCTCCCAGCATCAGAGTCTTTTCCAATGAGTCAACTCTTCACATGAGATAGCCAAAGTACTGGAGTTTCAGCTTTAGCATCATTCCTTCCAAAGAAATCCCAGGGCTGATCTCCTTCAGAATGGACTGCTTGGATCTCCTTGCAGTCCAAGGGACTCTCAAGAGTCTTCTCCAACACCACAGTTCAAAAGCATCAATTCTTCGGCGCTCAGCTTTCTTCACAGTCCAACTCTCACATCCATACATGACCAGAATTGGATTACCATGATATTAAATGGTTTGCCTTGGAAACAAACAGAGATCATTCTGTCTTTTTTGAGATTGTACCCAAGTACAGCATTTTGGACTCCTGTTGACTATGAGGGCTACTCCATTTCTTCTAAGGGATTCTTGCCCACAGTATAGATATAATGGTCATGTGAATTAAATTCACCCATTACAGTCCATTTTAGTTCACTGATTGCTAAAATTTCGATGTTCATTCTTGCCATCTCCTGTTTGACTACTTCCATGAAAGTGAAAGAAGAGAGTGAAAAAATTTGCTTAAAGCTCAACATCCAGAAAACTAAGATCATGCCATCCCATCCCATCACTTCATGGCAAATAGATGGGGAAACAGTGGAAACAGTGACAGACTTAATTTTGCAGGGCCCTAAAAATCACTACAGATGGTGATTGCAGCCATGAAATTAAAAGACACTTACTCCTTGGAAGGAAAGTTATGACCAACCTAGATAGTATATCAAAAAGCAGAGACATTACTTTGCCAACAAAGATCTGTCTAGTCAAGGCTATGGGTTTTCCAGTGGTCATGTATGGATGTGAGAGTTGGACTGTGAAGAAAGCTGAGTGCCATAGAATTGATGCTTTTGAACTATGATGTTGGAGAAGACTCTTGAGAGTCCCTTGGACTGCAAGGAGATCCAACCAGTCCATTCTAAAGGATATCAGTCCTGGGTGTTCATTGGAAGGACTGATGCTAAAGCTGAAACTACAATACTTTGGCCACCTCATGCGAAGAGTTGACTCATTGGAAAGGACCCTGATGCTGGGAGGGATTGTGGGCAGGAGAAGGGGACGACAAAGGATGAGATTGCTGGATGGCATCACTGACTCGATGGATGTGAGTTTGAGTGAACTCCGGGAGTTGGTGATGGACAGGGAGGCCTGGCGTGCTGTGATTCATGGGGTCGCAGAGTTGGATGTGACTGAGCGACTGAACTGAACTGCAAATCACTGCAGATGGTGACTGCAGCCATGAAATTAAAAGTTGCTACTCCTTGGAAGAAACGTTGTGAGCAACCTAGACAGCATATTAAAAAGCAGAGACATTACTTTGCCAACAAAGGTCTATCTAGTCAAAGCTATGGTTTTTCCAGTAGTCATGTATGGATGTGAGAATTGAACTATAAAGAAAGCTGAGAGATGAAGAATTGATACTTTTGAACTGTGGTGTTGGAGAAGACTCTTGAGAGTCCCTTGGACTGCAAGGAGATCCAATAAGTCCATGCTAAAGGAAATCAGTCCTAAATATTCATTGGAAGGACTGATGTTGAAGCTGAAACTCCAATACTTTGTCAACCTGATGCGAAGAACTGACTCATTTGAAAAGACCCTGATTTGGGGAAATATTGAAGGCAGGAGAAGGGAATGACAGAAGATGAGATGGTTGGATGGCATCACGGACTCAATGGACATTAGTTTGATTAACTCCAGGAGTTGGTATTGGACAGGAGGCCTGGCTTGCTGCAGTCCATGGGGTTGCAAAGAGTCCCAAACGACTAAGTGACTGAACTGAATTGAACTGAACTGAATTTACCTTAATACATGGTTCTAACATTCCAGGTTCCTATGCAATATTGTTCTTTACAACATTGGAGTTTACTTTCATCACCAGTCACATCCACAATTGGGTGCTGTTTTTGCTGTGGCTCCATTTCTTCACTCTTTCTGGAGTTATTTCTCCATTCTTCTCCAGTAGCATATTGGGCACCTACTTACCTGGGCAGTTCATTTTTCCGTGTCCTATCTGGTTTGCTTTTTCATACTGTTCATGGGATTCTCAAGGCAAGAATACTGAAGTGTTTTGCCATTCTCTTTTCTAGTGGACCACGTTTTGTCAGAATTCTCCACTATGACCTGTCTATCTTGGGTGGCCCTACATGGCATGGCTTATAGTTTCACTGAGTTAGACAAGGCTGTGGTCCATGTGATCAGTTTGATTAGTTTTCTGTGATGGTGGTTTTCATTCTGTCTTTCCTCTGAAGGATAAGAATAAAGGGCTTATGGAAGCTTCCTGATGGGAGAGACTGACTGTGGGGAAACTGGGTCTTGTTCTGTTGGGCAGGGCCTTGCTCAGTAAATCTTTAATCCGATTTTCTGTTGATGAGTGGGGTGGCTATGTTCCTTCCCTGTTGTTTGCCCTGAAACCAAACTGTGGTGGAGGTAATGAAGATAATGGTAACCTCTTTCAAAAGGTCCCATGCACACACTGCTGCACTGCTGCATTTAGTGCCATGACCCTGCAGCAGATCACCGCCGACCCATGCCTCTGCTGGAGACTCCTGGACACTCACAGGAAAGTCTGGGTCAGTGTCTTGTGGGGTCACTACTCCTTTCTCCTGGGTCCTGGTACACACAAGGTTTTGTTTGTGCCCTCCAAGAGTCTGTTTCCCCAGTCCTGTGTAAGTTCTGTAGTCAAATTCCACTGGCTTCCATAGTCAAATTCCTTCAGGGTTCTCAGTCCCTTTGCCAGATCTGCAGGTTGGGAAATCTGTTGTGGGTCCTAGAACTTTCTTAACAGTGCAAGAATTCATTTGGTATAATTGTTCTGCAGTTTGTGGGTTGTCTACTTGATGGCTCTATGGTGGGGTTAATGGTGACCTCCTCCAAGAGGGTTTATGCCACACCCAGGTCTGCTGTACCCAGAGCCCCTGCCCCTGCTGCAGCCCACTGCTGATCTGTACCTCCGCAGGAGACACTGAAAAACTCAAAGGCAGTTCTGGCTCTGTCTCTATGCACCACAATTTGTTTATCCACTCATCTGTTGATGGACATTTGAGCTATTGGTGAAATAACTAAATATCTGTAAATAAATTTCTAAATAAATAAATAGTGAAATAACTTAGTTGAAACTCTAACAGAGTCTCCCCAGAGATTGATATCTGAGTCTCTCTTTCTCTCTTGTATCCACTAAAAGAAACATGTGCCAGTAAATAAGCCATATTTCTTCTCCAGAATCAAATGTCACAAACCAGTGATATTCAGTGGCAGTTTTAAGGTTATTACCCCTTAAGAACTTTTTTGATACATGGATAGATATTTTTCAAAATGACTTATCTTGTCTCCATGAACCATATACACTGTTTTCATTCTTATATGTAACCAGGCTCTGTTTCCTTTCCTCAGTTTATTTCCCCTTTCAAGAAATATTACCATAGATAACAGTTATTAATCATGTTCTGTGAGATCCTCAATTATGCCAGACACGTAAGGCAAAGAAGCTTGGGGATCACCATAAATCTATAATTTTACAATTCACCTTTGAAAATGTAGGATCCTTCTACATTTGCAGAAATAAATGTGTTCATTTTTCTACTCAAAATTTATTGGCATTTCAAAAAACATTTCAGCTTGAGTGAGATGAGAATATATCTCTAATGATTTGTTGTCCATCTGTTATCTTGAAGTCAATATGAAACCACTGATATCACCTTTTGATATTTTCTTGTTCTATAGGAAGTTGAATGATAACAAAGTTAAAGAGAGAAAGAAAAATGTTGTGAAAACACCAACTCATTCTTTTGGGGAAAGGAGTAAGAGATTTTATTAGATTCTTAATATAGTAGTTAGATGAGAGACTGATCTGATCTGATAGTAGTTAGAGAATTTGCCTAATCCTTTTATTTACTGTGCCTGGTATAATTAGAGTATATGATGATAACACCAATATGAACAATGTTGATTAATTTTAATAGATTTTGCATTTTATTCTCACCCCTGTTTTTTTAAAGATTTGAGTCATTTGCGAAGTATGCACTTAGATATATTTTTGCCAACTTTTTTTTTTTTAATTTCTCCTTTTTGAATGTGAAACTTCCTTCAAAATGTTTTGAAGAAGTGGCATCCAAGAAAAGGATCTGAAACACTCTTATACAGTATATATGGTATTTACAATTTACAAACTGTAGTGTCTTTTCTAAAAGCCTTGCTTTTAGCAATTAAGCTAAAAAAGCTCTTGAAAAAGTATTTATGTACTAAACACATTTGAAGATAGTTGAAATAATATTCTAGTCAAATAGAAAGGGACATATTTGATAAAAGGGAAAGTTTTTAATCTAAATGTCAAACTGTTTTCAATCTCAAATTTTATAATAAATTTAAAAGAGTCTTTGGTCTAATATGATGTTTTTTTGTAAACTTTAGTGTCTTTCACATACAGATGAATACTGAAAAGAGAAACAAATTTATTTATTTTTCTTTCTGTTGATGTAATAACCCCATTAAAATTAGTATGCACCAAAGGAGATGCCTCCCAGCAAGAAATGCATCAACATTTCCAGTTGCTTCCTTAACATGTACTCTTTCCTTTCTGCAAGGACTTTTTAAAACCTTTCAATTTTCTCAATTTCCAGACAAAGAAGCCCCTATTTTACATACAAGATGGAAACTATCAGAAGGTCAATTAATATTAGCTTCACTGAACATGTAAACCCTTGCTATTAAACTCTCCCACTGTTTTCTCCTTCACTACTGAAAAACAGTCTTCTTTCCCATCAATGTTTTGTAACCTGAGGCTTCACACCTCTCTCCACTTTGATTACCCTTCTCTTATTTCTGTATTCAGCTCATTTGTTTCTTTTCAAAAATCTTTAAACATAATCAGATATTTCTAATTCAAACATCTTTAAGATATCAACAGATGAATAAAAACAATGAATACAGTAGTCCTTCCAGTTGCTGTTTGATCTCACCCAGCCTTTTGATAGCTTACAGTGAATGGTGTCAGATTTGTGATCCCTGAAGGAGAGAATTTCTCTTCAGGACCAAAGTCATGGCTTCAGTTCACTTAGAGCTCTGTGGAGCTGAAGTTTTATCACAGTGAAAAAGGGATAGAGAAAGCTTCTGACATAGACATCAGAAGAGGGTGGATAGTGCCCCACTCACTAGCTAGGGTGGGGCTTTATATACTTTTTCAATTGGTTACAAACAATAGATAAAAAGAATATCTCAAGATTATAAAGGTCTTACCAGACTCACGCCCACAACATACATCTTAAAATAGCAGGATTAGTCAGAAGGTTTTTAATAAGAAGGAGAAACATATTCTTGGGCAAGATACACTGTTGTTATGTAATCATTAGCACAGAGCTTAAGGAAAAACATAGTTTGAGCAAGACATGTTGTTTGTTGTGAAATCATTAGCTCTCAACTTAAAGAAAGTTAATCTTAGGTGAAATAGATTGTTGTCATAACAACTCAGAGTTTAAGGAAAAAAATGCTTATGTGACTAAGACAAAGCAATGTAGGAAAAAAATGTCTGTTCCTTTCTCCTCCTTGAGGGCCCTGGTCTCCTTATTGACCTACCTTCTAGTCAAAGCTGTGTTTTTTTACAGTAGTCATGTATGGATGTGAAAGTTGGACTATAAAGAAAGCTTTATAGTTCACTGAAAAATTGATGCTTTTGAATTGTGTTGTTGGAGAAGATTCTTGAGAGTCCCTTGGACTGCAAGGAGATCCAACCACTCCATTCTAATGGAAATCAGTTCTGAATAGTCATTGGAAGGACTGATGCTGAAGCTGAAACTCCAATTCTTCGGCCACCTGATGTGAAGAACTGACTCATTGGAAAAGACCCTGATTCTGGGAAAGATTGAAGGCAGGAGGAAAAGGGGATGACAGAGGAAGAGATGGTTGGATGGCATCACTGACTCTATGGACATGAGTTTGGGCAAGCTCTGTGAGTTGGTGATGGATAGGGGAGCCTGGCATGTTGCAGTCCATGGGGTCAGACATGACTGAGCAACTGAACTGAATTGAAGAATTAGCTGTCTCACTTTCATAGTCAACTGTTTGTAAGAGTGACATATTTACTATCACCCACCTGCTTAAAATAATTCTAAGAGCCAGGTAAAGAAACAAATTCTTGATATGGCTTAGTTTTGTAATTTCCCCCTACATCCCTTGTGTTTGTAACATGCTTTTTAAAAGACCATTTATATCTAGTTTTCCAGGATGCACCTCTACTGATTTTATGACACAGACTTTTACCCTCTGACACTTCTCTTAGCCTTAGCTTTTACCTAATTACTTCCAGTGTTTCCCTGAATCGTAGCTTAATCAGATCATCTTTAGGGAGTGCTTCCTTTCCTCACTGAATAGGTCAGTTTTCTTTATTGCAGATTAGAGAATCCCTTAGTAACTCTTCTTCAAAGTGATTTTTACATCTAAGTTTTGTATCTAAATATTCGACTCTTGTATTTAAATATTTTGACACCTGTCTTCTCTACTGGACCATAAACTCATAAACTCTGTGAAAACAGGTTCTGTGTCTCTTTGTCCTCATCATGGAAGCCCCTATACTTAGCAGGCACTTAGTAGGAACTCAAGAAATATTCACTGTATGACAAAATAAATGAATGAATTATGAGTATTATACTTAGAAGAATTGGAATTCTTTTTTTATCTATTTTTTTACTGAAGGATAATTGCTTTACAGAATGTTGTTTTCTGTCAAATCTCAACAAGAATCAGCCATATGAAATTCTGATAATGAGAAGGAATTTTTATTATAACTGCTGAGTTGACATAAATTTAAAAATTAAGAACAATTACTAACTCTGAAAGTGTGATAGTATATCACTCCTTGATTTTTTGGTTAAAACTAAAACAATAATATCTTTTATATGTAACATGTTAGAAAAATGGTTGTGGTAAATACAAAGTGGGGGAACTTCTAAGAAAGTCAGTGAAATGATTAATGAATTAGAGGGATTGACTCATGTGGGGAGAATAATAATGATCAGCTTTAGCACTCAATTTGAAGTAGCATTCTACTCAGACTAGACAGAGCTTTTTTCTACATCATAGATCTCCACTCCTACTATTTTAATTGTGACACATTTAATTAGACCATTTTTTCCAAAGAAAGTAACCTTTCAATAGCATGGTTCAGAGATAGTTTAAAGGAAATATGATGATAATTTGTGTTTATTGAAAGCATGCAAACACCAGTTGAGGATAAAAAGTATTAGGTAGAAGATTCTAAGATTCATAGAGTGAAAATACACTTGGGGAATTTTCAGTCAAGCACAAAATTCCTTTCCAAAATACTGTTGAGTAAATGTTCAACATCTATTATGTAGCAATTTAAAGAAATCTCTAGACTGGAGTGGTTTTGAGGATGGGGCCTTATATATAAAATAAAAATAAAGCAAATACTGGAAATATAATGCAGTTCATAATCTTTTACTTTCAAACATGAATTTCTTATAGTTTTCAAACTTTTGACATTATAAATGTTTACTACATTTTAAGTTTGATTCTCTCTTTTAATTTTTTGACATTACATTAGAAGTGTTTAATGACAAAAATAAAATTTACTATTTTTTTAGAATAAAAATAATGTTGGATTCATTAATAGAGATGTGTGACCAGCTGAAATGGCTGTCTCAATATTATTTTAAAATTTTATATGAGAATTGTATATTTACCAATATTGTAATATTTTTGACATCTCTCTTCACATATTCTTCTCTCTGTTTGTCAGGTTCAATTCAAAATCTTATCCTTTTTCCTATGTAATGACAGAGTAGAATCACTTTGAAGCACATTGACGAGCAAATATTCTGTGAAGGGAAATTAATTTCCTTGCCCACTTCTTGGACACTAGATTATATTTTGCAGAATTGTAGCTAAGCGTGATTATTGACTAAGTTCAAACAAATACAATGTGAGAGAAAGGGAGATGTACAACTTCCACATTACATTTTGAGAGAAAGTCTAGAGCTTTTCCCCCTTTTCCAAAGGCAAGAATGATAGTGACTCAGATGGCCTTGGAAAAGTTTTGTAAATGTTGCAGAGTTGCCCTTCTGGACTGTACACTGCCTTTGGATCAGAGCTGCCCGCAGACAAGGAACACTTGCTTCTAAATGTTCTTTGCTTGAGGAATGACCTGCGTGTTTTCATAGAGAAGTTAAGCCTTTTATCCTCATTCATACATATGTGAGTACAAAACAAGTTTGAAATTTTATTCACTGTGTATTGATGTGCTGTGTGCTAAGTCACTTAAGTGGTCCTGGACTCTTTGTGACCCTCTGGACTATATCCCTCCAGACTCCTCTGTCCATGGGATTCTCCAGGCAGGAATACTGGAGTAGGTTGCCCTTCCATTCTCCAGGGGGTCTTCCCAACCCAGGGATCGAACCAGCGTCTCATGTCTCCTGCATTGGCAGGCGGGTTCTTTACCACTAGTGCTGTAACTTTAACCTAAACAAAACAAAAATATCCTCTGAACATAGTTGCATTTTGGGTCTGAGTGATAGAAAGATCTTGAAACTCCTGGGTGGTCTATGGTTTTGCTGACATTTCCAAGCTTCACATTGGTATGGTGTCTTCCTTTATTGCCTTTTGGAATTAAATACTTGAGCATTAAATAAAGGCATCACTTGAAACATGAAGACTCCACTTGAAGCTTGGCTCTTGGGACAAATATCTGCAGTTCGCTCAAGAATGACATCAGATAGATTTTGTTGTAAGAACTCTCTAATCTTGTGTCAATATAAATTAATTCTCCTGCAACAGCACTAGGTTTAAGATCAGCAACAGAACAATTTTGTGAGAGAATGTACTAAAGCAGTGAGTTATAAGCCTAAAGTCCCATTTATGGTTATTAAATTTTCTGGCCTTAGTAACTTCATCAGAGTTTTACTGTTTCTATTTAACTCTCATTTTTCCTTGAAGAAGAGAGATGTTAAATGTTCTTTTGTCTGTAATGAGTGCTTCTTTGGTGCTTTGTGGTGGTATTTGCAGCCCTCTCTGACATTATCAAATGGAGTGACATTTTAAATATTTGCAGTGCTCAGTGGGTACTAATTCAGCAAAGGTGAACCACAAGCTTCTTTTGCTGTGGCACAGCAAGTGATGTGTGTCTATTTAATCACAGCAGCTAAAATGAAATCAAAAGGTTGAAAAGTGTTGTTGAAGTACTAAAACTGCTGTTGCAGCAGACACACCTGGAGGGGCCCTTAAAGGAAAAAGCTAAGTAGTGAAGAACCTACTTAGGCTACAAGCTTATCTGAACCCATTAACCTGGCTCAGCAGGAAAGTCTCTCCAAGCATGTAAAGTTTCTATATTTCTAATAAATTCTTTATTGGTGCAGCTTAATCATTTGTAGGCCTGTCAGCAATTCTTGAACTTCTGTTTACTCTAAATGGAAATTTTACATTCTATGTTTCCTCAGAGTTGAGAATTCAAATATTCTCCCAAGATGAAAAATATAAATCATTTGACATATTCACTGTCATACATCTGTGGGACTTGAGCCAAAGAAATTTTATAAAGTATGAAATAGTAATACTAACTTTTTGGTTGTTGAGATTTTATACTTCATGTATTATTTACAGATTCTACAATAACCAGTGTTAAGACATCAGTGAATAGAATGACTTTAAATTTGGTCCTAACCATTTTTTTCAAAAAAGCATGGCCTTTGCATATAATTCCTTATATTTTAAAATAGTCCATCAAAATAATCATTTGTATTTGTATTTTGAATTAATTTGAATATCTTTAGTCCTCAGGTTCCTGCAAACAAGGGAGTGTTTGAGTTTAGATTTTTACACAGATTCCCCTGACTTGCATCAATCCCACGTATACTTCCAGAAACTCAGCATCACTACCTTCCATTCAAGTCTTTCTGAAAACATTTATGATATCATATCAAACCTGTCTATGCAGTTTCCTGTAGTTCAATTTGCTGTGGATTTAAATTACATTTAAGAAATCAATAGAACATAAAGCTTAAAAACTTTTGTTAAATATAAAGTGGAAAAGTAAGTATTTGTCATAATTTAGGTATATAAGGCTAATTAGTATGACATTAGGGAGTCACTGAATAATTTGGAAGATAATTCAATGATTTTTGTCCTGCAGTTTGCTCCATTTACTTCTTATCCTAACATATGATATTTTTAAGTGTCAGGCAAGGAACTTAATTTTTTTCTAATGCCTTTTCTTTGCAGTTAAGAAAAAATAATTAATATAAAAATAATATAATAAAACCATTGGGTTTATGAGAAAGAAAAATAAATAATTGCTTTGGGAGTATTTACAAATGTCCTTCCTCTCCAGTGCCTCAGAGAGAAGCCAATTTCATATCAAATCCTCATCCTCATCATCTTGCCCCCAACCTAGGCTTTTAAAGGACAGCACTGAGACTTTCATAAACAGATGCAAAGAGAGTGGTAAAGGACAGGGACTGTGGAGTAGGAGGAGACGGAGAAATATTCAAGGTGCTGGAATAAAATGCTTGGCTCACAAGCTGCCATAGAAAAATATTTATTGATTGTGAACTACAGGTATGGTGCCATTCTATACCTGTAAGAAACAAGATAAAAGAAACAAGGATCCATACCCTTATGAAGTTTTCATTCTAGCAGGAGATTGATAATAGACACAATAAATAAGTAAGCTATGTAGTTTGTTGGAAGATTAACATTTTCATGGCAAAAGTATAAGATAGCTGAAGAGTATGGACATGGGTGGTAATGAGGGTCTTATTGCAAGTTTAGATATAGTAGTAAGAGTTAGCCTTAGCAGGACAGATTGATTGGAGGAGGAAGTTTTCTAGAAAGAGGAGCTGAGAGTGTTTCTGAGTAGTAGATGGAAAACAAAGGTGTAGGGAAAAGGAAGTTATATTAAAAAGCATTTAATAGGTTGCTTTCATATCTTGACTCATAAATAGTGCTGCTCTGAACATTGGGCTGTATGTATCTTTTTGGTTTTTTCATTTGTTTTTATAATTAATTTAAATTTATTTATTTAAAAATATATTTTTAAAATTTTTGTTTTATCTAGGAATATAACTGATTTACAATACTATGTACAGTATTTCAGGTGTACAGCAGAGTGATTGAAATATATATACACATATATTTGTTCTTTTTCAGATTATTTTCCCACGTAGGTAATTACAGAGTATTGAGTAGAGTTTCCTGTTCTATATATACAGTGAGTGAGTGAGTGAAGTCGCTCAGTCGTGTCCAACTCTTTGCGACCCCGTGGACTGTAGTCCAGCAGGCCTCTCCGTCCATGGGATTCTCCAGGCAAGAATACTGGAGTGGGTTGCCATTTCCTTCTCCAGGGGATCTTCCCCACCCAGGGATCAAACCCAGGTCTCCTGCATTGCAGGCAGATGCTTTAACCTCTGAGCCACCAGGGAAGCCAAATATATATATATATATATATATATATATGTATATGTATATGTATATATATATATATGTATACACACACAGTAGATCCTTGTTTATTATGTGTTTTATATATAGTATTGTGGGCTGCATGTATCTTTTTGAATTAGTGTTTTCATTTTCCTCAGATATATACCCAACAGGGGAATTCCTGGATCATATAGTAGTTCTATTTTTAGTTTTTTGAGGAATATTCATACTAAGTTCCTTAGTGGCTTTCCCATCATACTTTCCCCCATCAGTGTACTAGGATTCCCTTTCTCAATGTCCTCTCCATCATTTGTTACGTGTAGAGTTTTTGTTTATGGCCATTCTCATATTTGTGAGGTGATATCTCATTGTGGTTTTGAACATATTTTTATGTATCTGTTTATATCTGTGTATCTTCTTTGGAAGAATATCTATTCAAGTCTTCTGCCTATATTTTAATTGGGTTTTAGTTTTTTATATTGAGTTGTATGAGCTATTCATGTTTTTTTATATTAACTCCTTGTCAGTCATATCATTTGCAAACATTTTCTCCTCAGATATTTCAATAGGCTATCTTTTCATTTTGTGAGTAGTTTCCTTTGCTGTGTGAAAGCTTTTAAGTTTAATTAGGTCTAATGTGTTTATTTGCATTTTTGTTTCCTTTGACTAGACAGGGGAGACAGATCCAAAAAAATACTGCCATGAATTATGTCAAATAATGTTCTATGTTTTTTTCTAGGAATTTTATGATATTCATATTATATTTATGTACTTAATCAATGTTTAGTTTATTTGTGTATATGGTGTGGGATAATGTTCTAATATTATTGTTTTACATGTGGCTGTCCAGTGTTTCCAGGACCACTTATTGGAAGAGACTGTGTTTTTCCATTGTATATACTTGTCTCCTTCATTATAGATTAATTGACCCTAACAAACTTAGTGTCCATCAACAGATGAATGGATAAAAATAATGCAATACACACACACACACACACACACACACACATATATTGGACTATGACTCAGCCATAAGAAAAAATGAAATCCTGCCATTTGCAATAGTATGGATGAATCTACAGCATATTACGCTCAGTGTTCTAATTTTTAACATAGTTGATGAGTACACAATTGTCTTTCATTTTTTTTTGTAATTTATACATATGTTTACTATGAATTAAAACAACACAAAAAACACTATTGAGTAGAGAAGGTATATTCTAAAAGTATGGAACATGATAATAGAAGCCCAAATGTTAGCCACTGATGATGTTGGAGGCATTAACTCACCTGGAAAGGGGAAAAGTATTTTTTGAGATGTTGGAAATGTTTCTATCTTAATCTGGATTCTGGAACATAGGCCTGTCAGTGTGTGTGTGTGTGTGAGCACATATATGTGTTTGTAAATACTGAAGAGCATTGTGTACCTTTCATCCAGGTACATGGAACATCTCCATCATGCTGGGGAGGAGGGCAGAAGGAAAGAGAATTAGCCAGTCATGTAACATCACTTATCCCTACTCATTTCCCTCCTGTATTTGTTGGTTGTCATTGCCCTCCAAAGGGCCTTCATATGTGTGGGTTCCTTGAGTATCTCTTCATATTGGCTGTTTTGGTAACTTTTTAATGACAGCTTTCCTAAATCAGACATTTATGCCATGTTACAGATTTCTATTTCCAACTGCTAAGCATTTTTCTTTGGATCCTCTACAGCATCTTCATTGCACTGAAAATCTAATTAATAAAATGTTTTGGAGACAGATAAATTTTCTTACTGGCAGATTTACACTTTCTAGAATTGTAAGGATATATAGGTTGACAATCCTTATAGTTGAATGCTGTTCTATATTTCTACCCAGTATTCACACATGTTCCTTTGAGTACTTCAGAGAATAAATTTTAATCTCCCAAACCATAAAGCCTTTATATCAAAGGGTTGGAATATTTATGTTAACACCAAAAGCTGTAGTATCAGATCCCATATTTATATACTCAAAGTACCCAGCATATACTGAATTCAATACATTCATTTGGACAAATGTTATATTACATCTCACGGATGTGAGAGCTGGACAGTAAAAAAGGCTGAGCGCCAAAGAACTGATGCCTTCACACTGTGGTGCTGGAGAAGACTCTGGAGAGTCCCTTGGACAGTAAGGAGTTCAAACCAGTCAATCCTAAAGGAAATCAACCCTGAGTACTCATTGGAAGGACTGATAGTGACGCCAAAGCTCCAACACTTTGGCCGCCTGATGTGAAGAGCTGACTCATTGGAAAAGATCTAGATGCTGGGAATGATTGAAGTCAGGAGGAGAAGGGGGCAACAGAAGATGAGATGGTTGGATGGCATCACTGGCTCAATGGACATGAGTTTGAGCAAACTTCAGGAGATGGTGAATGACAGGGAAGCCTGGCTTGGTGCAGTCCTGTGGGGTCACAAAGAGTCGGACATGACTGAGTGACTGCAACAATAGATTTTATTTTTTCTATAATTAAATTTGTATCTTGCATCTATATAACATAATATCTAAATAAAGTAAACAGATAAAATTAATTTAAAATAGGTTGAAAAAATCTAAATGCTAACAAAATGTGAAGAAGGCAACTTTGAGTTAAATGATTATTGCACCTAAGATAATGAATCATTTTTTGTTTGAGCAAAGGTAAGACCATTTGCTGCATAATGCAGAGCAAGTCTGTTATCTCTCAGGGAGGACACAGCACTTGATCTGCTATTTTTTTTGTCACGAAATATTGTCTTTCAGAAGCTATTCTGTCTCATAAGTAATTACTTGCAGGATAGTAAGAATTTCTTATGAAGGAAGACAAAAAGGGAAATAGGTGAAAATACATGCTAGAAAAAGCAAACCCTAAAACGTCAATCACTTATATGTACCAGACTTGAAGAATTTATTAACAGTGACAAAAAAAAAATCAATAAAATGAAAGGCTTATGCAAGGAGTAGAAGATTATAAGAAAAAAAATGATTTCTTACTAGTTCTAAAATACCTTAAGACCATCACAGTCTATATTGATCATATTACATTTTCCTACTATTATATGCTTTTTCAATTATAGAATACAACAACTCTTCAGTGGAAAAAATAAAAGGGATTTAGAAACAATTTTTTTTAAGCATTGTGGACATGTTCTAAATACTGAAAGCCAAGTCACTTATGCATTTAAAAACTTAGGAAAAACACCATTATGACTATATGCCATGGCAAATATAAATTAGATTGTTATTTCCCTTAAATTTCCACTTCCTCTGATTTATGTCAGGTTCAGAAAATGACATAGTCAAAGCCAAGAAGTATCCATAAGTGAAATTTCCCTGTAGACCACTAGAAAATGGAACTGCATCCTTTCAGCTCATGTATTTCTTCAGAAATACATGTTAACCTGAATCTGACTGTAACGTCTGAAATTTGATGGTTGCTCCTATTTTGTAAAAATGGTGAAAGAAGAATAAAATAGATATGGCAAGTCATGTTCATTTTCCTGTACCTTTTTTTTATTTAATGAAAGTCTTCACAGATATATTCTTTGACAGTTTCTAACTATTTTACAGATGATAAGATAGAGTAATATTTTATGTTGGAAATAATTTACCTGTATTGGAACTGTGCTATGGGGGCCCTTAATAACAGGTACATTTCTGATCTGAGATTCATCAACCAAGGTTTATTTTGTTCTCTGCACTCTATCAGTAATTATTTTGCTTATTCTTAAGTTTCTAATTCAATATACACATTAAATTAAACATATCATCTTGGGACACTCAGAGCACATTTTCTACTGTAAAATACAACATGGGCCTTCAATCTATGGACTAGAACATGTGCACAAGAAAATCTGTTTTTAATTTCCTGAGATGAGATTTATACTTCCCTTTGAGGTGTCACTAGTGAAAAGCTATTATATTATAGTTTCTAATATTTTGGCATCTTGGTTCATAATGATTTATCTTTTTCATTACTTCCCCCAAGTTTTTAGAGTTAATAATCAATGATGTTATAATCTGGTTAATAATCAATGATACTATAAAAATTTAACATCAATAGTAGTGGCTAAGATAGAACAAATTAAAGTCAAGGATTTTATTTAGAAAGAGATTATCACAAAACAAATCACTAGACATCTTTAAAATATACCTGCTCATTGGTGGCTGAATGAATGCACCTTACATGAAAACTTTTAAAATTATGTTCAGTATGGTGCTAGTGGTAAAGAATCCACCTGCCAATACAGGAGACTCCAGAGATTGGGGTTCAATTCCTGGGTTGAAAAGATCCCCTGGAGTAGGAAATGGCATCACATGAAAGTATTATTGCCTGGAAAATTCCATGGGCAGAGGGGTCTGGCAGGCTATAGTCCATGGGGCCACAAAGAGTCAGATATGACTGAGCAACTGAGCACAAGCATATATTCATCCCAAGGAATTTGTTGTACATTTGAGAAATTATAATCCCTGCTATAATTTATCTTACATATCATTTGTTGTATAAAATATCTTTGAACAGAATATGTCTAGAGCATTATGTTTTTATCATGGTTTCAGAGTCATTATTTAAGCCTGTCAAAGTACTTGCAATACTGTTACACAGAAACATTTGCAAAAATTAAAAAAAAATAACACATTATTTTATTTATTTATTTATTTTGTACATCAGTGTCTCTTTTGCTGTCTTGTACACAGGGTTATTGTTACCATCTTTCTAAATTCCATATATATGCGTTAGTATACTGTATTGGTGTTTTTCTTTCTGGCTTACTTCACTCTGTATAATAGGCTCCAGTTTCATCCACCTCATTAGAACTGATTCAAATGTATTCTTTTTAATGGCTGAATAATACTCCATTGTGTATATGTACCACAGCTTGCTTATCCATTCATCTGCTGATGGGCATCTAGGTTGCTTCCATGTCCTTGCTATTATAAACAGTGCTGTGATGAACATTGGGGTACACGTGTCTCTTTCCCTTCTGGTTTCCTCAGTGTGTATGCCTAGCAGTGGGATTGCTGGATCATAAGGCAGTTCTATTTCCAGTTTTTTAGGGAATCTCCACACTGTTCTCCATAGTGGCTGTACTAGTTTGCATTCCCACCAACAGTGTAAGAGGGTTCCCTTTTCTCCACACCCTCTCCAGCATGTATTGCTTGTAGACTTTTGGATTGCAGCCATTCTGACTGGTGTGAAATGGTACCTCATAGTGGTTTTGATTTGCATTTCTCTGATAATGAGTGATGTTGAGCATCTTTTCATGTGTTTGTTAGCCATCTGTATGTCTTCTTTGGAGAAATGTCTAGTTCTTTGGCCCATTTTTTGATTGGGTCATTTATTTTTCTGGAGTTGAGCTGTAGGAGTTGCTTGTATATTTTTGAGATTAGTTGTTTGTCGGTTGCTTCATTTGCTATTATTTTCTCCCATTCTGAAGGCTGCCTTTTCACCTTGCTCATAGTTTCCTTTGATGTGCAGAAGCTTTTAAGTTTAATTAGGTCCCATTTGTTTATTTTTGCTTTTATTTCCAATATTCTGGGAGGTGTCATAGAGGATCCTGCTGTGATGTATGTCAGAGAGTGTTTTGCCTATGTTCTCCTCTAGGAGTTTTATAGTTTCTGGTCTTACGTTGAGATCTTTAATCCATTTTGAGTTTATTTTTGTGTATGGTGTTAGAAAGTGTTCTAGTTTCATTCTTTTACAAGTGGTTGACCAGTTTTCCCAGCACCACTTGTTAAAGAGGTTGTCTTTAATCCATTGTACATTCTTGCCTCCTTTGTCAAAGATAAGGTGTCCATATGTGCGTGGATTTATCTCTGGGCTTTCTATTTTGTTCCATTGATCAATATTTCTGTCTTTGTGCCAGTACCATACTGTCTTGATAACTGTGGCTTTGTAATAGAGCCTGAAGTCAGGTAGGTTGATTCCTCCAGTTCCCTTCTTCTTTCTCAAGATAGCTTTGGCTATTCGAGGTTTTTTGTATTTCCATACAAATTGTGAAATTATTTGTTCTAGCTCTGTGAAGAATACCGTTGGTAGCTTGATGGGGATTGCATTGAATCTATAAATTGCTTTGGGTAGTATACTCATTTTCACTATATTGATTCTTTCGATCCATGAACATGGTATATTTCTCCATCTATTAGTGTCCTCTTTGATTTCTTTCACCAGTGTTTTATAGTTTTCTATATATAGGTCTTTGGTTTCTTTAGGTAGATATATTCCTAAGTATTTTATTCTTTCCGTTGCAATGGTGAATGGAATTGTTTCCTTAATTTCTCTTTCTGTTTTCTCATTATTAATGTATAGGAATGCAAGGGATTTCTGTGTGTTGATGTTATATCCTGCAACTTTACTATAATCATTGATTAGTTCTAGTAATTTTCTGGTGGACTCTTTAGGGTTTTCTATGTAGAGGATCATGTCATCTGCAAATAGTGAGAGTTTTACTTCTTTTTTCCAATTTGGATTCCTTTTATTTCTTTTTCTGCTCTGATTGCTGTGGCCAAAACTTCCAAAACTATGTTGAATAGTAATGGTGAAAGTGGGCACCCTTGTCTTGTTCCTGATTTTAGGGGAAATGCTTTTAATTTTTCACCATTGAGGATAATGTTTGCTGTGGGTTTGTCATATATAGCTTTTATTATGTTGAGGTATGTTCCTTCTATTCCTGCTTTCTGGAGAGTTTTTATCATAAATGGATGTTGAATTTTGTCAAAGGCTTTCTCTGCATCTATTGAGATAATCATATGGTTTTTATTTTTCAATTTGTTAATGTGGTGTATTACATTGATTGATTTGCAGATATTGAAGAATCCTTGCATCCCTGGGATAAAGCCCACTTGGTCATGGTGTATGATCTTTTTAATGTGTTGTTGGATTCTGATTGCTAGAATTTTGTTAAGGATTTTTGCATCTATGTTCATCAGTGATATTGGCCTGTAGTTTTCTTTTTTTGTGGGATCTTTGTCAGGTTTTGGTATTAGGGTGATGGTGGCCTCATAGAATGAGTTTGGAAGTTGACCTTCCTCTGCAATTTTCTGGAAGAGTTTGAGCAGGATAGGTGTTAGCTCTTCTCTAAATTTTTGGTAGAATTCAGCTGTGAAGCTGTCTGGACCTGGGCTTGTGTTTGCTGGAAGATTTTTTATTACAGTTTCAATTTCCGTGCTTGTGATGGGTCTGTTAAGATTTTCTATTTCTTCGTGGTCGAGTTTTGGAAAGTTGTACTTTTCTAAGAATTTGTCCATTTCTTCCACATTGTCCATTTACACAAGATATTTAACATAAACTGAGTATCTGTAGTACAAAAGAGACTGTATAGGACACAATCATTCAAAATTCCTTCTCAGAGTATAAATTATAAACTGGGTGGGTTAGGATTGCACAGAACAAAAAGACTACCATCAAAAAATGCAAAACTTCTCATTTTAGCTTTACCTATTCAAACTGCTCATGAGAATTTGAATAAGATTTTAACATTAGGTAAAAGACAACATACTTTACACTAATTCTTGCATCCATTATTATTGTAGAACATATTGGCCTCTATAATGTCTTTCTCCTAATTCCTGTATGTCCCTGAAATTATACCTCTTATACCTGAAATCTGTCATTTTCTTTATCAAATTTTCAAAATTTTTCCCTCTGACTTACGTATGTTCTATTTAGTTTCACAGTTTGCTCAATAAGAAATGTCACAGTAATGCTACTGTTTAGTTGTAATATATGGCATGTGTGTGTCAGGCATTCAGTCTTGTCTGACTCTTTGTGACCCCATGGAATGTAGCTGGACAGGCTCCTCTGTCCATGGAATTCTCCAGGCAAGAATACTAGAGTGGGTTGCCTTTCTCTTCTCCAGGGAATCTTGTAGACCCAGGAATTTAACCCAGGTCTCCTGCATTGCAGGCAGATTCTTTACCAGCTGAGTCACCAGGGAAGTGCAATATATGGCATAAGTTTTATTAAAAGATGTTTCTTTTTGTTTATTCTTTTCCTATCCCAGACCTCATGGTCTCCTACGACTCAGACAGAAGTACATGGTACCTAGATGTCATTTTGATACGATTCTATGCCCAGAAATCACTCTGCCCTTTATCAAACTAACACTTACCTAATTCTAGCTTCTCTTAAACAGAAGTCTCCAAGAAGGTCCCTGTCCCTCATGTCTATGCCTGCAGGAATGGGCATTCCACTAGGTCACAATATGCCCAGCACAGAGAATTACAGTAAGGAATGGTAACCACAGCAGAGACTCAATAATAACAGCTCAACTACCACTAGGTTCTCTGTAAATATTATGCTCATTGCCTTTGCTTTTTCAATCAATCTCATCCTTTACTAGGTAACAACAGGCTTTACCTCTAAATAAGCTAAGGATTAGAATACTCTCATTCAAAGTCTCGTGATATTAAATGTCCTCCTTTATGCTGCCTCAAGCATCACTAACACCTCCTCAGGCAGGCTCAGCCCAGTCGCTCTCAGTCGCTGGCAGTAGACCATGCTGCCAACCCCAGATTTTAGTGGGAAATCTTTTTTTGGAAGCCACCTATGCCATCTCTTATAATGCCCATTTTACCATTAAGTTTGTTCAGAGGGAGCCACAGAAACCATTACTGTGCTTTCCAGGTTTCCAAGAACCATTGAAAACTATGGGGAAATCATGGGATTCTCATTCCAGGCATGGGCCATTTGCTTCATAATAGGAAGCATTCAAATCTTTATTAGCTTCATAATGTGGCTCTTTAACAAGCATCCTGCTGTCAGAATTTTGCAGGCAAATAGCATACAGTAGTGACCAGAATCAAACCTATGTCCTAGAACCAAAATGATAGGAGGTAGTAGTCATGGTTTCTAGAGGATGACCTCGCCACAATCTATTCTGATGTTAGTAAATGTCACTTACTTCCTCAGCAGCAGCAAGCATCCAGCTGTGGGAAGGAGCTCTGGCCTCCCTTGTTGCTGGCCCTTCCTCAGTGCCTCCTCTCACTACTTGGAGTGGGTAAAGGTGGAGTATTCCCCAGCCCGCACAGGAAAAAGAAAGGGCCACTGCATGTCAATCAGCTATAAGAATAATGAAATGATCTTTTCTTCCCTGAATGACCTGCCTGTAGAGATAAAAGGTGTGTGTGTTTGGTGCAGGGACAAGGAAGAGGTAGTTGCAGAGTTAGCAAAACCTAACTCTAATGATGATTGGAACATCTTTAAAGGATATGGAGAGCTATCCAGCACTGATAGTTTTTTTTCTTTTTTCCAAATGTCAAAATTATAAAGTTTCTATGTCTTCAGTTTTGGGTTAGTTATATATGCAATAGAAAAAGTGCACTTAGTATCCCATTACATGAGCATCACTTGAGTATCAAAATACCTTGTGAAAAAATTGACATTATCTCTTTAATACATCCTGAGTTGAGTACATCTGATCAGCAAATATAAGCCTTCTCATCTGCTTGACAGGTAGATTTCTAGAGGGAGATGAATGCATCAAGCTCACATAGCTCCATGACAAAAGTCTCTGTAGTCACTCAACTCATTCCCTTTGTTCTGTCTACAAAATTTAAGCTTCTTTTTCTTTTTTTCCAAATGTGGCTTTCTATGTAGATTTACCTGACTGAAAATAATAAAATTCAGTTTCATTGTTTTTCTCAGAGTAACTTTCCCAATCTTTTCCAAGTTTCTAATGGGGCTTTCCTAGTGGCTCAGACAGCAAAGAATCTGCCTGGAATGTGGGAAACCTGGGTTCGATCCCTGGGTTGGGAAGATCCCCTGGTGAATTGTTCCGTATTCTTGCCTGGAGAATTCCATGGACAGAGGAGCCTGGTGGGCTACAGTCTATGGGGTCCCAAAGAGTCATACACAACTGAATGACTAACAGCACTACTAATCATAATTGATTGCTTTGCTATCTCTTTGTTAATTTATTTTCAGGTTGCTGAATGGAATGTCTTCTGTAATTTTTGCTTCCAAAGACACAATGCAAAAAATGTCAATTAATACTTATTGTTACCATTGGCAGAGTATTCACTTCAGTCACTCAGACATGTCTGACTCTTTGTGACCCCATGTACTGCAGCATGCCAGGCTTCCCAGTCAATCACCAACTCCCGGGGCTTACTCAAACTCATGTCCATCGAGTAGGTTATGCCATCCAACCATCTCATCCTTTGTTGTCCCCTTCTCTTCCTACCTTCAATCTTTCCCAGAATCAGGATATTTTCCAATGTGTCAGGTCTCTGCATCAGGTAGACAAAGTATTGGAGCTTCAGCTTCAACATCAGTCCTTCCAATGAATATTCAGGACTGATTTCCTTTATGATGGACTGGTTGGATCTTCTTGCAGTCCAAGGGACTCTCAAGAGTCTTCTTCAACACCACGGTTCAAAAGCATCAATTCTGTGGTGCTCAGCTTTCTTGATAGTCCAACTATCACATCCATACATGACTCCTGGTAAAAAAAATAATAACTTTGACTAGATGGACCTTTGTTGGCAAAGTAATGTCTCTGTTTTTTAATATGCTGTCTAGGTTGGTCATAACTTTTCTTCCAAGGAGTAAGCGTCTTTTAACTTCATGGCTGCAGTTACCATCTACAGTGATTTTGGAGCCCAAGAAAATAAAGTCTCTCACTATTTCCATTGTTTCCACATCTATTTGCCGTGAAGTGATAGGACCAGATGCCATGATCTTAGTTTTCTGACTGTTGAGTTTTAAGCCAAAGTTTTCACTCTCCTCTTTCACTTTCATCAAGGGGCTTTTTAGTTCCTCTTCACTTTCTGCCATAAGGGTGGTATCATCTGCATATCTGAAGTTATTGATATTTCTCCCAGCAATCTTGATTCCAGCTTGTGCTTCATCCAGTCTGGCATTTCACATGAGGTACTCTGCATGTAAGTTAAATAAGCCAGGTGACAACCTACAGCCTTGATGTACTACTTTCTCGATATGGAACCAGTCTGTTGTTCCATGTCCATTTCTAACTGTTCCTTCTTGACCTGCATACAGATTTCTCAGGAGACAGGCCATGAGGTCTGGTATTCCCATCTGTTTAAGAATCTCCCACAGTTTGTTGTGACCCACACAGTCAAAGGTTTTGGGGTAGTCAATAAAACAGAAGTAGATGTTTTTCTGGAACCCTCTTGCTTTTTTGATGATCCAAAAGACGTTGGCAATTTGGTCTCTTGTTCCTCTGCCTTTTCTAAGTCCAGCTTGAACACCTGGACATTCATGGTTCAAGTACTGTTAAAGCCTGGCTTGAAGGATTTTCAGCATTATCATGCTAGTGTGTGAGATGAGTACAATTGCTGTGGTTTGAACATTCTTTGGCACTGCTCTTCTTTGGGATTGGAATGAAAACTGACCTTTTCCCATTCTGTAGCCATTGCTGAGTTTTCCAAATTTGCTGGCATATTGAGTGCTACCCTTTCACAGCATCATCTTTTAGGATTTGAAATAGCTCAACGGAAATTCCATCACCTCCATTAGCTTTGTTTGTAGTGATGCTTCCTAAGGCCCACTTGACTTCACATTCCAGGAGGTCTGGCTCTAGGTGAGTGATCACACCATCGTGGTTATCTGGGTCATGAAGATCTTTTTTGTATAGTTCTTCTGTGTTCTTGCCCCCTCTCCTTAATATCTTCTGCTTCTCTTAGGTCTATACCATTTCTGTCCTTCATTGTGCCCATCTTCGCATGACATGTTCCTTTGGTATCTGTAATTTTCTTGAAGAGATCTCTAGTCTTTCCCATTCTATTGTTTTCCTCTATTTCTTTGCACTGATCACTGAGGAAGGTTTTCTTGTCTCTCCTTTGGAACTCTGCATTCAGATGGGTATATCTTTCCTTTTCTTCTTTGCATAGGAACCTGGAATGTTAGATGCATGAATCAAGGTAAACTGAAAGTGGTCAAACAGGAGATGGCAAGTGTGAACATCGACATTTTAGGTATTAGTGAACTAAAACGGGCTGGAATGCATGAATTTAACTCAGATGACCATTATTCTACTACTCTGGACAAGATTCCCTTAGAAGAAATGGAGTAGCCATCATAGTTCAAAAGAGTCCAAAATGCAGTACTTGGATTCAGTCTCAAAAATGATAGAATGATCAGGTTAACAAATAAAACCCAATAAATTCAGTAGCACCAAGTACCTTATTAGACAAGCAAAAACGGACACACAGGTTATAAACTACTTAATCTAGGATTTAATAAAGGAGATAATTGACATGAAAGCCAGTTGTGCTAATCCGCCACCCAATCAAACACTCCCCCTGCTCTACTTCTCTCCAATGATTCTAATGTAGTTATTAGAGTTACAATACTAGACAACATTGACTTCACTCAAGTAGCACTTAATCTCTATTACACAGAGGTTAGAAATCAAAAAACAATTATCAATATCTGATTTCACCAGTAGATAGCTGCTGAACCATGTAAGGCTGTTTAAGGATAAGAATGAGTTTCCAGCTATTTCACAAGTCAACACTCTTGTGGAATCATATTGCAATCTTTCACAACTAAAGGAAACACTAGATCACAGAATATACATATATTTTCAAAAGTGTTATATCTTAAGACAACATAACTCATTTAGTATCTATTCTTTTCATTTGGGTTTAAAGGTAGATGGAGAAAATTTTCTGTGATTAGTGTTATCTATCAATCAAAAATGCATTATAATTTTAATTATAATTTTTATAATTATTTGTTGGCAGTTACTAATGTCTATGAAATTTGTCCCTATGTTTAGAAAGAGATGTTGTTATTTTTATTTATAAATTTGTAAACTGATGGAATTTTTAAATGTTTACATGAAACTAATTTGAGGAATCAAAATGCAGTTAAAATTCAAGAGAAAGAGTTATCTGTTTTATTTTATTTTAAAAAATTATTTATTTTAATTGGAGGCAAATTACTTTACAATATTGTAGTGGTTTTTGCCATACATTGACATGAATCAGCCATGGGTGCATATGTGTCCCCTATCCTGAACCCCCTCCCACCTCCCTCCCCATCCCATCCCTCAGGGTCATCCCAGTGCACCGGCCCTGAGCTCCCTGTTTCATGCATCGAACCTAAACTGGCGATCTCTTTCACATATGGTAATATACATGTTTCAGTGCTATTCTCTCAAATCATCCCACCCTCATCTTCTCTGACAGAGTCCAAAAGTCTGTTCTTTACATCTGAGTCTCTTTTGCTGTCTCGCATACAGGGGCATTGTTACCATCTTTCTAAATTCCATATATATGTACTAATACACTGTATTGGTGTTTTTCTTTCTGACTTACTTCACTCTGTATAATAGGCTCCAGTTTCATCCACCTCATTAGAACTGATTCAAATGCATTCTTTTTAATAGCTCATTAAGATTCCATTGTGTATATATACCACAGCTTTCTTATCCATTCATTTGCCGATGGACATCTAGGTTGCTTCCATGTCCTGGCTATTGTAAACAGTGCTGGGATGAACATTGGGGTACACGTGTCTCTTTCAATTCTGGTTTCCTCAGTGTGTATGCCCAGCAGTGGGATTGCTGGGTCATATGGCAGTTCTATTTCCAGTTTTTTAAAGAATCCCCATACTGTTCTCCATTGTGGCTGCATTCCCCCCAACAGTGTAAGAGGGTTCCCTTTTCTCTGAACCCTCTCCAGCATTTATTGTTTGTACACTTTTTGATAACAGCCATTCTGACCAGCATGACATGGTACCTCATTGTGGTTTTGATTTGCATTTCTCTGATAATGAGTGATGTTGAGCATCTTTTCATGTGTTTGTTAGCCATATGTATGTCTTCTTTGAAGAAATGTCTGTTTAGTTCTTTGGCCCATTTTTTGATTGGGTCATTTATTTTTCTGAAATTGAGGTGCTTGTATATTTTTGAGATTAATTCTTTGTCAGTTGCTTCATTTGCTATCATTTTCTCCCATTCTGAAGGCTCTCTTCACCTTGCTTATAGTTTCCTTCATTGTGCAAAAGCTTTTAAGTTTTATTAGGTCCCATTTGTTTATTTTTGCTTTTATTTCTATTACTCTGGGAGGTGGATCATAGAGGATCCTGCTGTGATTTATGTCAGAGAGTATTTTGCCTGTGTTTTCCTCTAGGAGTTTTATAATTTCTGGTCTTACATCTAGATCTTTAATCCATTTTGAGTTTATTTTTGTGTATGGTATTAGAAAGTGTTCTCATTTCATTTTTTTTTTACAGATGGTTGACTAGTTTTCCCAGCACCACTTGTTAAAGAGATTGTCTTTTCTCCATTGTATATTCTTGCCTCTTTTGTCAAAGATAAGGTGTCCATGGGTGCGTGGATTTATCTCTGGGCTTTCTATTTTGTTCCATTGATCTAGATTTCTGTTTTTGTGCCAGGACCATACTGTCTTAATGAACATAACTTTGTAAGTATAGTCTGAGTCAGGCAGGTTGATTCCTCCAGTTCCATTCTTCTTTCTCAAGATTGCTTTGGCTTTTCGAGGTTTTTTGTATTTCCATACAAATTGTGAAATTATTTGTTCTAGTTATGTGAAAAATACCATTGGTAGCTTGATAGGGATTGCGTTGAATCTATAGATTGCTTTGGGTAGTATACTCATTTTCACTATATTGATTCTTCCAATCCATGAACATGGTATATTTCTCCATCTATTTGTATCATCTTTGAATTCTTTCATCAGTGTTTTATAGTTTTCTGTATATAGGTCTTTTCTTTCTTTATGTAGATTTATTCCTAAGGATTTTATTATTTTTGTTGCAATGGTGAATTTCCATTTCCTTAATTTCTCTTTCTGTTTTCTCATTGTTAGTGTATAGGAATGCAAGGGATTTCTATGTGTTCATTTTATATCCTGCAACTTTACTATATTCATTGATTAGCTCTAGTAATTTTTTGATGGTATCTTTAGGGTTTTCTATGTAGAGGATTATGTCATCTGCAAACAGTGAGAGTTTTACTTCTTCTTTTCCAATCTGGATTCCTTTTATTTCTTTTTCTTTTCTGATTGCTGTGGCTAAAACTTCCAAAACTATGTTGAATAATAGTGGTGAGAGTGGGCACCCTTGTCTTGTTCCTGACTTTAGGGGAAATGCTTTCAATTTTTCACCATTGAGGATAATGTTTGCTGTGGGTTTATCATATATGGCTTTTATTTTGTTGAGGTATGTTCCTTCTATGTCTGCTTTCTTGAGGGTTTTTATCATAAATGGATGTTGAATTTGTCAAAGGCTTTCTCTGCATCTATTGAGATAATCATATGGTTTTTTCTTTCAATTTGTTAATGTGTATCACATTGATTAATTTGTGAATATTGAAAATATTGAAGAATCCTTGCATCCCTTGGATAAAGCCCACTTGGTCTTTTTAATATGTTGTTGGATTCTGTTTGCTAGAAGTTTGTTAAGGATTTTTGCATTTATGTTCATTAATGATATTGGCCTGTAGTTTTCTTTTTTTGTGGCAACTTTGTCTGGTTTTGGTATTAGAGTGATTGTGGCCTCATAGAATGTGTTTGGCAGTTTACCTTCCTCTGAAATTTTCTGGAAAAGATTGAGTAGGATAGGTGTTAGGTCTTCTCTAAATTTTTGGTAGAATTTACTTCTGAAGCCATTCAGTCCTGGGTTTTTGTTTGTTGGAAAATTTTCTATTACAGTTTCGATTCCTATGCTTGTGATGGGTCTGTTAAGATCTTCTCTTTCTTCTTGGTTCAGTTTTGGAAGGTTATACTTTACTAAGAATTTGTCCATTTCTTCCAAGTTGTCCGTTTTATTGTCGTATAGTTGCTGGTAGTAGTCTTTTATGAGACTTTGTATTTCTGTGTTGTCTGTTGTGATTTCTCTATTTTCATTTCTAATTTTGTTAATTTGATTCTTCTCCCTTTTTTTCTTGATGAGTCTGGCTAATGGTTTGTCTATTTTATTTATCTATTTGTCTATTTATTTATTTTTATTTATTTATTTATCTTCTCAGCTTTTAGTTTTGTTGCTTTTTGCTATAATCTCTTTTGTTTCTTTTTCATTTATGCTTTCCCTAATTTTTATGATTTCTTTCCTACTAACCCTGGGGTTCTTCATTTCTTCTTTTTCTAGTTGCAAGGTGTAAAATTAGGTTATTTATTTGATTTTTCTCTTGTTTCCTGAGGTAAGCTTGTTGCTATGAACCTTCCCCTTAGCACTGCTTTCAATGAATCCCATAGGTTTTGGGTTGTTGTGTTTTCATTTTCATTCATTTCTATGCATATTTTGATTTCTTCTGTGATTTGTTGGTTATTCAGGAGCACGTTGATTAGCCTCCATATGTTTGTATTTTTAATAGTTTTTTTTTTTTTTCCTGTAGTTGATATCTAATCTTACCCCATTGTGATCAGAAAAGATGCTTGAAGTGTTTTCAATTTTTTTTAATTTACCAAGGCTAGATTTATGGCCCAGGGTGAGCTCTATTCTGGATAAGGTTCTGTGTGCAGTTGAGAAAAAGGTGAAATTCATTGTTTTGGGGTAAAATGCCCTATAGATATCAATTAGTTCTAACTGGTCCATTGTATCTTTTAAAGTTTGTGTTTTCTTGCTAATTTTCTGTTTACTTGATCTATCCATAGGTATGAATGGGGGATTAAAGTCTTCCACTATTATTGTGTTACTGTTAATTTCCCCTTTAATACTTGTTAGTATTTGCCTTATATATTGCAGTGTTCCTATGTTGGGTGCATATATATTTATAATTGTTATATCTTCTTCTTGGATTGATCCTTTCATCATTATGTTGTGTCCTTCTTTGTCTCTTTTCATGGCCTTTATTTCAAAGTCTATTTTATCTGATATGAGTATTGCTACTCCTGCTTTCTTTTGGTCTCCATTTGCATGAAATATCTTTTTCCAGCCCTTCACTTTCAGTCCATATGTGTCCCTAGATTTGAGGTGGGTCTTTTGTAGACAGCATATATAGGGCTCTTGTTTTTATATCCATTCAGCCAGTCTTTGTCTTTTGGTTGGGGCATTCAACCCATTTACATTTAAGGTAATTATTGATAAGTATGATCCTGTTGTCATTTACTTTGTTGTTTTGGGTTTGAGTTTATAAACCTTTTCTGTGTTTCTTATGTAGAGGAGATATCTATTTTAAAATCTCCCTTGAAACTTTTTGTGATGTTAAAAATATTTTTATTATGCAAATAATCTTACATTTATCTTCTTAAACCTTTCAACTTCTCTTAAAGTAACATGTTTGTTAATATGTTTATAACTTAAAAAAAATGTCAACTTGTACATTTCCTCAGCCTCCTTTTAACACTTCTCCATCAAAAAGGAAAAAAAAAAAAATACAGACAATACAATAACACAACAATGCAAACTGCTTTTTTCCCTACTATATTATTGCTTTTTTTCCATGCATGAGTGCTGTTTACAAAGCTGGGGACATTCTATTTTGGCAGCCATGTGAACTTCTGATAAACACCTGCAGGGCTTATAGCTATAGCACAGCAATATAGTAATGGACTGTTTCAGCCAGACAAACAAAGGAAAAGTTTGAGAAAAATGGGAGAAAATCTCTCCAACAACACCGACATTTACCTAAGTACAAAAATGATAGACAGTCACTCTGGCACCTTGACAATTCAGACCCTGAACTCTGCAGTTTTGTCTTTCTGCTTGCTTCTTTCCCAAGTCCATATATAATAAGAATGAAAGTCATTCAAGTGGGAAATTACTCTTCCTGGAAAGAAGATCTCGGTTTGACAAGTATACAAGTGGACTTAGAGAACAGAGACATAGAATTTTTCCTTCAGGAATTTTTTGTGTTGTGTGTGCTTAATCAGTGGAGACTGACTCCTGTGATTGTAAGGCATATTTATTTTCTACATATTGAAGCTCAGGATTTCCCTTTCTGCCCCTCAATATTAGCTTATTAGAAACTCCCAAGGAAAGTTTTTGATGTTCTATAGACAAGTTTCCATATTGGCTTTGGAAAACTGAGAAAACAGCTTAATCATTTTAATTTTTTTTTTTTTTTTTTTGCAGAGAATGCTAAGTTCACTTTGTTTTTTATGGGGAAGAGACCCATCAAGCATAACTGATGAATATAACTGTAAGCCAGTTGCCAACTGTAGACTCTATCATGGCATAAAAATTCAAAGTTGAAGAGTTAAATATTAGTTGTAATTTTAAACATTGACATCTATGTTTAAAAATTTGGAAAACATTCAGGAAAACAGAAAAACCAGTTTTTAATTATTTGATGATCTTTCTTTCTGATGATAGCTACTTTATCTTTTTTCTTTATTTATGTACACATACAAATACACTGATACAATTCCCTCATAAAACTGGGTCCATATCAAACTCATTAAAATTATGTTTCTGATTTAATGACATTTGCTATGTAACTAAATATAAAATCAGATTATTACAGATATACAATTCTTAATTTTACTTTTTCCTATTAAGTTCTGATGTAATTTTCAACTTTTGAAAAAATTCCTGATATCATCCATAAAATATATCAAAATAAAGCATAAAATTTGGAAACACTGAAGAAAATTACCCTAGACAAGTTAAACAGGCAATGAAAACTTTATTACTGAACTTAACTCCAGTGAAACATTTGGCAAAATTTTTAAATCCTGGAGTGAGCTAGTGGGCAGGTACTGGAGAATATAGGAGTCAATGTGATTTGTTCATCTGTGTTTACCAGTTGACATTTATTCTGTTTATCTTATTGAACTGGATGACTTCCAGCTCCTTGAGAAACACATTCCTAGGTTGTAAAACTGTTAAGGCTGGGAAGAGATTTATATCACAAAATGGCAGATTAAGCAAGTTTTCTAGAGTAAATGCTCTAAGAAATGGGAGGTTAGGAGTCTATGGTCAGGAAGAAACTTACCTAAACTTTAATCAAGCTGAGGGAAAAATCAAGGCTATCTCGGTCAATAACAAAATATGTTGCTATGCATATTTCATTTATGAATTTTGGTTATAGTTCATCTTTTAAATTGGAAGCATTCAATTTTGGGTGTAGACATGTATAATGTGAGGAAGAAATGATATAATCAAATCCAGGATGGCTCAAATCCAACCAATTATGAGAAAGTAAGTTTATACATAGAGTAAACATGTACTGTTCAAGGTATAAAACAGATTAAACAGACAATAAGGCAATAATATGGTTGTCAGATTAGTGAGCTTTTTCAAGGACTATTGAAGAGAAGGAATTCACAAACACATTTATCATTATGAAAAAGAATATTCACTAACCAAAAAAAAAAAAAAGGTTAATAAAAAATAATGGTTTGTAAGTATGGTCATAAATAATTCCTCAGGAGAATTTTTATAACTAATTTAAAAGAAAATATTTCAACTAAACACAATCTCAACGCATTTTGATATTGTATGTTAGTAAAAATGAACAACTGTTTCCATTTTCCCTTCTGAGAAACTTGGTAGTATAATATCCATCAACCACACTTCCATTCCTTGTTAGTTCTAAAATGACTTAATCAAAACAAATCAAATTATAGCTAAAAAGAGCCATGAATAACATTTCTTCTGGGTCTCCTCTTTTATCCAAATGTTCCTGATGGCATAATTGAATGTCTGACACTTGTTTCCCTAGACTGCTACATAGATTGTAAGGTTTTAAAATACTGGTTAAGGTTAGATGACTTTTGTTTAACCATTCTTATAATTTCTGCTCTATATGAAGCTCTGCTAAAATCCTAGGGAAAAATGAATATTTTTGTTGTTGTTTAGTCCCTTAGTCATGTCCTATACTTGGTGACCCCATGGACTGCAGCATGCCAGGCTTCCTTGTCCTACAGCATCTCCCAGAGCTTGCTAAAGCTCATGTCAATTAAGTCAGTGATGCCCTCCAACCATCTCATCCTTCTCCTCCTGCCTTCAATCTTTCCCAGCATCAGGGTCTTTTCCAATGTTGCTCTTCACAACAGGTTGCCAAAGTATTGGAGTTTCAGCTTCAGCATCAGTCCTTCCAATGAATATTCAAGATTGATTTTCTTCAAGATTGACTGGTTTGATCTCCTTGCAATCCAAGGGACTCTCAAGAGTCTTCTCCAGCACCCCAGTTCTAAAGCATGAATTCTTCAGTGCTCAGCCTTCTTTATGGTCCAACTCTCACATCCATGCATGACTACTAGAAAAACCATAGCTTTGACTAGATGAACCTTTGGTGACAAAGTAATGTCTTTGCTTTTTAATATGCTGTCTAGGTTGGTCATAGCTTTTCTTTCAAGGAGCAAGTGTCTTTTAATTTCATGGCTACAGTCAACATCTGCAGTGATTTTGGAGCCCAAGAAAATAAAGTCAGCCACCGTTTCCACTGTTTCCCCATCTATTTGCCATGAAGTGATGGGACTGGATATGATGATCTTCATTTTTGAATGTTGTGTTTTAAACCAGCTTTTTCATTCTCCTCTTTCACCTTCACCAAGAGGGTCTTAGCTCCTCTTCACTTTCTACCATAAGGGTTGTGTCATCTGATATCTGAAGTTATTGGTATTTCTCCCAGCAATCTTGATTCTAGCTTGAGCTTCTTCTAGCCCAGCATTTCACACGATGTACTCTGCATATAAGTTAAATAAACAGGATGATCCTATAAGCCTAGACATACTCATTTCCCAGTTTTGAACAAGCCCATTTCTCCACGTTGGTTTCTAACTGTTGCTTCTTGACCTGCCTATAGGTTTCCCAGGAGGCAGGTCAGGTGGTCTGGTATTCCCATCTCTTTAAGAATTTTCCACAGTTTGTTGTGATCTACACAGTCAAAGGCTTTAGCATAGTCAATAAACCAGAAGTATATGTTTTTCTGGAATTCTCTTTCTATTTCTGTGATTGAACAGATGTTGGCAATTTGATCTCTGGTTGCTCTCCCTTTTCTAATTCCAGTTTGAACATCTGGAAGTTCTCAGTTCACATACTGTTGAAGCCTAGCCTGGAGAATTTTCAGTATTACTTTGCTAGCATGGCAATGAGTGCAGTTGTGTGGTAGTCTGAACATTCTTTGGCATTGCCTTTCTTTGGGATTGGAATGAAAGCTGTCCTTTTCCAGTCCTGTGGCCACTGCTGAGTTTTCCAAATTTGCTGGCATATTGAGTGCTGCACTTTCACAGCATCATCTTTTAGGATTTGAAATACCTCAGCTGGAATTCCGTCACCTCCACTAGGTTTGTTCATAGTGATGCTTCTTAAAGCCCACTTGACTTTGCATTCCAGGATATCTGGCTCTAGGGGAGTGATCACACCATCGTGATTATCTGGGTTTTTAAGATTTTTTTGAATAGTTCTTCTGTGTGTTCTTGCCACCTCTGCTTAATATCTTCTGCCTCTGTTAGGTCCATACCATTTCTCTGCTTTGTTGTCCCCGTCTTTGCATGAAATGTTCCCTTGCTATCTCTTCCAAGGAAAAAAAAATATATGTATACATATATGGATTTTTATATATACATATAAATATATGGGGATTTATACGTTTATATGAATATGTATATATATATATAAGGCTAATGTATGTATAGATATATTTATATATATACATGGATATACATAGATACATATACACCAATATGTATATATGTATAAATATGTTCAGAGACTAAGATATAGATACAAAATGGTTAATTCTTGTCCAAGTGCATATACATATATATATTTATGTTATAATATATTTAAACATGATTATTTCTGTATCTCTACCGTCATCTGTCTTTATCTGTATTTGCATTTCATGTATATATTTGTATTCATAGCTTAATTTTGCCACAATGATTTCCTTCCAAAGCATGTCAGTTTTTTTCTTCAGTTATTTTTTACTCTCTTTTTCTTGATATAATATTTACACTTTAAGAAACTTTACCCTCACTATAGCCATTTCATAAAAATAGCTTTTAGTCCTGTTTCTTTATTGCATGTCTCAAATTCTTGCTCTCATTTTCTTGCTGATGACAACAGGAGTCACTTCCTCACACTAGAATTTCAAAAAGGGACTGTACCTATAGGTACGATTTTTGTGTTTCTGAACAAGTGGAAGAGGAACAATGAAGAGTAAAAGAACTCTAAGGACACAGAAAAATTTGTGTTTTATATTATTAGTGTAGTCTTGATTGCTATCTTTCCTTTAGACTGTCTTAATGCTTTAAATTTGAGATTTATGATGCAAGAAGCATATTGATGGAGCCATAATCATCTCAAAATCATTTTCACCTTCCTCTCAATAGGGAGCTGTAATTGCATGTAGTCGTGGTGATTAGTGTTGGCCATCAGCCTAAAAGGAAAAAGAATGACACAACTAGAAAAGTTTGCACTGAGAATTATTGTTTGCTAATAAAATTTCAAATCCACTCTTCTATAGAAAATCATCTTTTCTTCGTTCTGTATACTTGCTTACCTGGGTATCTACGTAAATGTGTACGTGGTAAGTTGCTTCAGTCCTATCTCACTCTTTACAACTCAGTGGACTGAAGCCCCCCAGGCTCCTCCATTGGATTCTCCAGGCAAGAATACTGGAGTGGGTTGCTGTTCCCTCCTCCAGGGGATCTTCCTGATCCAGGGATTGAACCTGTGTCTCTTACATCTCCTGCATTAGCAGGCAGATTCTTTACCACTAGCACCACCTAGGAAGCCCTGAATATCTACATAACTCATTTATTAAGAGAAAGGAGTAGGCAAATGTATCCATTTAGCTCTATGAAAGAGATGAAGAAATTAAAATGTACTTAGGGCCAGGACTTCTTTGCCTTTCAGTGGTTGATACTCCATGCTTCCACTTCAGGGCCCATGGGTTTGATCCTGGTTGGGGAACTAAGATCCTGCATACCCCACAGCCCCACATTGTAGGAGACAGGAAGAATAAAAGAAAAGCAGGCCCCAGCAAGGGCCGCAAAAGAAATTTATAATTATTGATAAACTGGATGCTATAAGGCATGAGACTCTTGGAACAAATCTAGAGGGAACAGTTCATAATCTTAAAAACAAGATATGATCCTGGGGTCAGAAAACCGACCCCAGACTGTTTCTCAACTGGTGTCTCAGAGTCACATGTTTTATGTATCTGGTGGAAAATCTATAGATAAGAATATTAGTCTTAGTTACTGATTTGTTATTGATTACTGTTTCCTAATTACTCAATGGTCAATGATCATTTTGTTCTTTGACCCTGAAGGCCACATGAGTTATAGTTTAACTCCCCACATATTCTTTCATTCACAGCTGAAAATATAATAAAGCTGGCTTGGATTCAAGTTTCAGCACCTTCGCCTTGGAGCGGTATTGGTCCCCTGATCCTCACTTTTCTCTGAATTCTTGTGTCTCGTTTCTCATTCTCTTGCCATATCACACTTTCAAAAACCCTGCTTGTTGAGCTGGTTTCAACACCACATCAAACAAAACAAAACAAAAACTATCTATCTCTATACTTACAGCACTACTATAATCCATATCTATGTTGTCACTGACTATTTATTATGACTCTATCTATCTACACATTGTTTAAATTCATATAAGACACTCTCCTAGCATACTCAGGCAAAAAATAGAGGTGTATCTCTCAGTACACCATGGCAATAGCCTCTTAATACAGATTTTGATTTTCAATCAGTATTTTCTCAAAAAGTCAGGGTTAAACTACCATGATTAAAACTCTCCACAAGCCCCCTATTTCTTTCCAGGGATTGTGAGAACAGTAACATTCCAGAACCTGGTTTAGTCTTCAGCTTCTTTTTATGTCACTAACCACTATCTCCCTCTTAGTCTATGCTTCCCCATTTCAGATTTGTTGAACTTCTTTAGCTTCCTCAGAAGTGTCCTATCCTCTTTTTTCTTTTAGATTTTGTGTCTATATTAGGCCAGTGAAGAATACACAAGATCCAGTGGAGAATACACAAGATCCATAAGGGCAGTAGGTATGATGATCAAGAACATGAATGGAAGCCAAAATATCAGCATCTGAGCCTTATCTCTGCCTCAGTTGTTAAGTAAATACGTTACTTTTCCCCTTTTACCTGCACTTTTCTTCTGTGCAACAATGGAGATAATAATAATATTCCCTCTCCTAGGTCTGCTATCTGCCATGATAAAGTGCAAGTAAAGTACTGAGAATAGTGCTTGCCACATAGAAAGTGTTCAATAAATTCTCAGTGTTATTATCATAAAGAACATGTCTTGCAAGGAGGAAAAAAAATTAGACGAGGCAGAAAGGTATGTGTTATTGCCAAATATAGCACTGATGAGAATAAGCATGAATTTACAATATTATGTAAAAAGGGTCATTTATTTTAAATGTTGGAGTTTCTCCAGTGGCTTATTTACTCATACACATTTAAGAAGAAATTAAAGGGATTCTAACTTTCCAAGCCTCATCAACATGATCATTCAGAATAAATTGTAATATTAGTGTTCCACAGTTGACAGGGGAAGAACATTGTAAGATAAGCCTAAGGGTAATCAGATCTTCCTGAAATAGAAAAATTAAAAGGTCAATTGTCCTTTGAAGCTTCCCAGTGCTCTTTTTTGTCAAACATGCAAATCCGCAGCGCTGCCTATAGAATAATCCTCACAAGTACTATCAGTTTAATAAAATACCTGCCTTTATCTTTCTTATACACACATTATTCCAAGCTTACATCTAAGTCATTCTTCACGGTAAGAGCTAATCTCATTTCCTCATACCTGTCACTGAATCATGTTAAATATCTCGCTAAGAATAATTGCCTCACAACTAAATTTCCCTGGCCTTTCTGGGTACAAAAAAAAAAGGGGGGGGGATGGCTTTATCCACTCAGAAACACTGTCATCTAGGATAGGCATTTTATATTATGCAGAAGAGTATACATATTATTTTGACATAACTATCAAATTGATCCCAACATAACATTTGAAATATTAAAGTTATTTGTGTTGAAGTTACCATAATGTGGGCTTCGGTAATGCCGTCTCATCTCAGGAATTTTTAAAACTTTTTTTTATTACTTTAACTTCCCTATAAAGAGATATTTTAAATATTTTAGTTTCTTCTCTGTCTGTCCCTGTCTCTCTCTCTCTTTCTCTCAAAGAAAAGCTATAGAAAAGCTAACTTTAATATCCTGAGTTGCCTGTGAACTACTTGATTAATGCGCTTGTGAATTCTTAATAAGGAATGTGTGCATATTCATGGTGATGTTTATTAATTCATAAAGCAGCTGCTCAAAGGCAGCTAGTGGAGAGAGACATTGTTTCCTCTCTCTAGAAACCTCTTGGCGGTGATCAGATCTTTCCCCTGCCTGGTTGTAGATTGCAGTCCCAGAATCCTAAACTGATGGCCATTTATCTGCCCTGGGAAATGGATCCCTTTTGCTAGCAGGAGACCTGAGGGATTGGAAGTTCAGATCTAAATCCCTCAATGTGAGAAGGATGAAATATTAAACTTAATGAGACTAGTAGCGTCCACAGCTCATTTCAATTATTTTTAATTGTTTTCAGATGCTGCCTGGCATGCTTCATTTAGTTCTGCAATAAACAGAGCGTGCAGCATGGTGGTGGATCTCACTTGAGACCCTGAGGAAACATCCCACAGGAAATGATGAAAAATAATAAAGAATGTTACATGTACTTGGCAGCATTTATTGCCAAGCAAATGAGATGGAAACTCAGAGATGGGAAGAAGCAGTGACTGTGCCTCATCTACCTGAAAATTCTCACTTTTAACTCCTGAAATTAAAAATAAATAAAACACAGTATGGCCCACAGTGAGCTCTTCAAGTCCACTGAAAGTTAACTGTTACGAGGCTCCTCTCTCCTGAACTATTTTCTTCCTACCCACTTGGAGAAAAGGCTGACTATAGTTTAGATGAGTTTGAGGCATTGATATAAACAAAGTTGCAGAATACCAGTTAATAATCTGAAAATTTTCTTTTAGTCTTTTCAAATTTATTTTTAATTGGAAGATACTTGCTTTACAATATTGTGTTTGCTTCCGACATACATTGTGTTGGCTTCTGACATACAACAGTAGGAATCAGCCACAAGTATACACATCCCCCCCAAACCGAACCTGACCCCATCCACCCCCACCCCATCCTACCCCTCTAGGTCATCACAGAGCACCAGGTTGAATATCTCCTAGCAGCTTGATCTGAGATATAAGTAGACATTTATAAGTTTCCTAGACATGTAATTTAATTGAAAACTCCTAAAAGGTTTTATTGGATATCATTAAAGTATCTCATTTGTGGAAATTAAAATATTTTATTTTAATGACTTTATAACATTTTATCATTTTGACTAGAAGATTGTGTGGTGAATTTTAATAGGTCAACTTGGCTACACAAGGGTATCTCAATTTTAGACAAACATCAGTCTAGATGTTACTGTGAAGGTAATTTTTAGAAGTGTTTAACATTTAAATCCGGAGAAGGCAATGGCACCCTACTCCAGTATTCTTGCCTGGAAAATCCCATGGACGGAGGGGCCTGGTAGGCTGCTGTCCATGGGGTCGCTAGGAGTCGGACACGACTGAGTGACTTCACTTTCACTTTTTACTTTCATGCATTGGAGAAGGAAATGGCAACCCACTCCAGTCTTCTTGCCTGGAGAATCCCAGGGATGGGGAGCCTGGTGGGCTGCCATCTTTGGGGTCGCACAGAGTTGGATACGACTGAAGCGACTTAGCAGCAGCAGCAGCAACATTTAAATCAGAAGATTTTAAGTAAAGCAGATTGCCAACTACAATGTAGGTGGGCCTCATTCAATCCTTTGAAGGCCTTAATAGGAAAGACAGGTACCCTGAGGGACAAAGAATTCAGCCTTCAGATCAATTCCAGAATCAAGACAGAAACATCAGCTCTTCCCTCGCTCTCCCATCTTCTGGTCTGTGCTACATGGTTTGAACTTGCCAGCCCTTACAGTAGCATGAATCAATTACTTAAAATAAAGCTTTTTTTTCTTTCTATATGCATGTTCTATTGGTTCTGTTTCTCTGAAGATCCTTGACTAATACAAAGACCAAGACAGAATCTTTGGAACTCAATAGAATGTCTGTGTGTGCATGCATGCTCAGTCATGTCTGACTCTTTGCAAGCCCATGGACTTTAGCCAACCAGGCTCCTCTGTCCATCGAATCTTCCAGGCAAGAATATTGGAGTGGGTTGCCATTTCCTTCTCCAGGGTATCTTCCCTACTAAGGGGTCAAACCCACATTTCTAATGTCTCCTGCATTGGCAAATGGATTCTTTAGTAGCTGAGCCACCAATTATATTTCTTAAAAAATGCCAAATGTACCATAAGTCTTGTTGAACATATTATTGAAGAACATACCTGTAAATGAAAATCCTTCTTTTAGTCCATGTTCAATCATTTTCAGCTTTAAGTAATGAAGTTGTTGTTGTTGTTGTGTTTGTTATTGTTGTTTAGTCACTAAGTCGTATATGACTTTTGTGACCCATGGACTATAGCCCACCAGGCTCCTCTATTCTGGTATTTCTGTCTTGATTTTCCTGGCAAGACTATTGGAGTGGGTTGCCATTTCCTTCTGAAAGAGATCTTCCCTACCCAGTGCAGTTTAGTCAAGTAAAGAGTAATTATGGCTTTTAAACATGAAGATGCCCAATTCCACTCAAATATCTGTAGATGCAACTGAGGTATATTATTATTTTTTTAATTTCCTAAATAATTCTGATGTTTAGTCATGTGTTGTTGTTTTTCAGTCACTCAGTTGTGTCCAACTCTGTGTGAACCTGTGGACTACAGTGTGCCAGGCTTACCTGTCCCTCACTATCTCCTTGGAGTTTGCTCAAATTCATGTCCATTGAGTTGGTGACGTCATCCAGCCATCTCATCCTTGTCACCCTTTTCTCCTCTTCCTTCAGTCTTTGACAGCAACAGTTCCTTTCCAATGATTCAGCTCTTTGCATCAGGTGGCCAAAGTACTGGAGCTTCAGCTTCAGCATCAGTCCTTTCAATGAATATTCAGAGTCGATTTCTTTTAGAATTGACTGGTTTGATCTTGTTGCTGTCCCAGGGACTCTCCAGAGTCTTTTCTAGCACCCCAGTTCTAAAGCATGAATTCTTCAGTGCTCAGCCTTCTTTGTGGTCTGACTCTCACATCCATACATGACTACTGGAAAAACCATAGCTTTGACTATATGGATCTTTGTCAGAAAAGTAATGTCTCTGCTTTGTAATACGCTATCTAATTTGTCACAGCTTTTCTTCAAAGGAACACGCATTTTTTTAAATTTCATGGCTGCAGTCACCATCTGCAGTGATTTTGGAGGCCAAGAAAATAAAGTCTGTCACTGTTTCCATTGTTTCCCCATCTATTTGCCATGAAATGATGGAACTGGATGCCATGATCTTAGTTTTTTGAATGTTGAATTTTAAGCCAGCTTTTTCATTCTCCTCTTTCACCTTCATCAAGAGGCTCTTTAGTTCCTCTTCACTTTCTGCCATTAGGGTGATGTCATATGCATATCTGAGATTATTGACATTTCTCCCAACAATCTTGACTCCATGTGATACAAGTGATTATCCATATTTTGTCATAGTCTATTCCATTTTGTCTTTGAGATATATATTTTATATATACTGTTTTCAATTAATATTCCATTTTCTTCACAGAACATTACATAATTAACTTTTTATTATGTTATTGTATGCTATTCCAATATAATTTTAATTATACTCGGCTTTCCCCTATAATTATATTCTATAACTTCTTTACTATGAATCTGTTGAGATTGTTTTTAATATTTGCTTTAATAAATAATAATCTGATAATATTATGTATAAAGATCACATATACATACCTATGTCTGATTCTTTTCATTTGAAAACATACAGGGGAAAAAATAACCAGGTCGGCTGAGGACCTTATTGAAACTCCTAGCATATATTTTGCAATAACTGGAAGTTCACATGATAAACACACTCACTAGGAGAGCATGAGAGTAACTATTTTCACTTTCTCTTCATACATGTTGACTTATAAGTTTTAAATATCTTAAGCAACTTCATATTGAAGCAATGTCAATGCTGTTTTAATTTTAGTCTCATCACTAATGAGGATAAATATCCTGGGAATTGTCAGGTTATGGCCTTTTATTGGTTTGCTAGTGCTTTCCTGTGTATTTTTTTAAATTTTTAAAAATTTTAATTGGAGGCTAATTACTTTACAATATTGTGGAGGTTTTTGCCATACATTCACATGAATCAGCCATGCGTGTACATGTGTTTCCCATCCTGACCCTCCCTCCCACATTCCTCCCCAACCCATCCCTCAGCATTATCCCAGTGCACCAGCCCTGAGCACCCTGTCTCATGCATCAAACCTGGACTGGCGATCTGTTTCACATATGATAATATCCATGTTCCAATGCTGTTCTGTGTGTTTTAAGATCCCTTTATATATGACACTAACCCAGTGTTTGTCATATTTGTGGCCCATATGTTCCTAGTTTTTAAATTGCTGTATAACTTATTTATAGTTTTCTTTTGCATCTAAATGATCTTATTTTTATAGTGCCAAGTTTAATGATGTAAATATGTAAAATTTCTATCATTCTTCATAAGCTTAGAAAAACTTTTGTGTGCTATTAAGTTCAGTAAAAATTTACCTCTATTTTCTTTTCAATGATTACATTTTCCTCTATTTTTCTTTTAAATTTATTTTTAAAATGTGTCCCTTTTAAATGATTACATTTACCTCTGTTTTTCTTTTAAATGATTACATTTCATGATTAGTTTTTAAATGATCTGGATTTATTTGGGTATTGCACGAATTACAAACCAGCTAACTTGGTTTTTCCCCAAATACTCAATTTATTTAAAAATTATTTCCTTAATTGTTAGATTTCTTAGTTAGGTTCATTTACCCCATGGACTATACAGTCCATGGAATTCTCCAGGCCAGAATACTGGAGTGGGTAGCCTTTCCCTTCTCCAGGGAATCTTCCCAAACCAGGAATCAAATCCATGTCTCCCACTTTGCAGGCAGATCCTTTACCAGCTGAGCCATAAGGGAAGCGCATTAACACTGGAGTGGGTAGCCTATTCCTTCTGTAGTGGATCTTCCTGACCCAGGAATTGAACTGGGGTCTCCTTCATTTAAGGCAAATTCTTTACCAACTGAGCTGTGAGGGAAGCCCTCATTTACACAGATATGTTTATACAAAGGGACTATTTGATCTAATTTATTTTTATTTGAATATCAAATTTGAATATCAAATTAAAAAGAAAATGGTCTAGATTTATACATTTAAAAATAACAGAGGAAGTTAGCCTCTAATTTTTCCTTTTAAACTAAAAATTTCTCAGTTTTACTTTAAAATTCAAGTATACTTTAAATTTTCTGTAACATTTGATGTTAATTTTTCCTCTCCCCCACATTGTATACTTCAGTCATTTCTAAAACCCATTCAAAGATACTTAATCATTTAATAGAACATTAATTTATTTAAATTCATTGTCAAATCTAATATTTAAATTTTCTTTCATCATGTTTTAAGCAAATTTTCTAATTCTCTTTTGTTTTTGAGTCTAAATTCCCTTGCTTATTATCTTGTTTTCTGACTTGCTAGGCTATGCTTTATTTCTTATTATTATATTGATAATCTAATATTCATGATTTTCCACCACAAAGGATAAAAAGTTTATCTCAGTATATTTTAGTCATTGTTAATTTGATCTTTTGTTATATATACTCAATATACTACTATATAATTATAACTTTAATGATATGGTTCTCTTTTTATAAACAATAATGCTTGGATTATTTGTCAACAAGAAAAATATCAATATCCAGGTATAAATATGCATATCCTGCAGAGACAGGCAATTCACACACACACACAATTATTTCAAATTATAAAAACATGCCATCTTAATGATTACAAATTCCATTTTTAAGTAATGGTATATCAGTGTTGCCTATTAATTAAAATTTTGTGCTTTAAATTAAAGGAATCATCTTCAAAAGGAAGAAGGGAAATGTATTCTTATATATATATATCCTCATATAGTCTGACTGCTATTAAAAACCTTTGAAAAGTTTATATATTTTGACCTAGAAATTCCACTTCTATTATTTAATTCATTGGAAATTACGGCTTCCATACAAAGAAGCATAGCAAATAAACCAAACATTAATTATAATAATAAAAAAATAGGACGTCTCAAAGTCTGACAATGATATCTATCATTTTTCAAGGACTTACTAAAGTGCCTGACATATAACTTTACATGCATAATTTCACAACAACCCAAAGAGGTATGCAATGTTAATATTCCTGTTTGTCAGACTGAAAGATAATTCATAACACTAATAATGGTTCAAGCCCAATTTGAACCCAGGTAAAATTATCCAAGCTAGGCTTCAGCAATATGTGAACCATGAACTTCCAGATGTTCAAGTTTGTTTTACAAAAGGCAGAGGAGCCAGAGATCAAATTGCCAACATCCGCTGGATCATCAAAAAAGCAAGAGAGTTCCAGAAAAACATCTATTTCTGCTTTATTGACTATGCCAAAGCCTTTGACTATGTGGATCAAAATAAACTGTGGAAAATTCTGAAAGAGATGGGAATACCAGACCACCTGACCTGCCTCTTGAGAAACCTATATGCAGGTCAGGAAGCAACAGTTAGAACTGGACATGGAACAACAGACTGGTTCCAAATAGGAAAAGGAGTATGTCAAGGCTGTGTATTGTCATCCTGCCTATTTAACTTATATGCAGAGTACATCATGAGAAAGGCTGGGCTGGAAGAAGCACAAGCTGGAATCAAGATTGCCGGGAGAAATATCAATAACCTCAGATATGCAGATGGCACCACCCTTATGGCAGAAAGTGAAGAGGAACTAAAAAACCTCTTGATGAAAGTGAAAGTGGAGAGTGAAAAAGTTGGCTTAAAGCTCAACATTCAGAAAACGAAGATCATGGCATCTGGTCCCATCACTTCATGGGAAATAGATGGGGAAACAGTGGAAACAGTGTCAGGCTTTATTTCTGGAGGCTCCAAAATCACTGCAGATGGTGACTGCAGCCATGAAATTAAAAGATGCTTACTCCTTGGAAGGAAAGTTATGACCAACCTAGATAGCATATTCAAAAGCAGAGACATTACTTTGCCAACAAAGGTCCATCTAGTCAAGACTATGGTTTTCCCAGTGGTCATGTATGGATGTGAGAGTTGGACTGTGAAGAAAACTGAGCACTGAAGAATTGATGCTTTTGAACTGTGGTGTTGGAGAAGACTCTTGAGAGTCCCTTGAACTGCAAGGAGATCCAATCAGTCCATTCTGAAGGAGATCAGCCCTGGGATTTCTTTGGAAGAAGAGTTGACTCATTGGAAAAGACTCTGATGCTGGGAGGGATTGGGGGCAGGAGGAGAAGGGGACGACAGAGGATGAGATGGCTGGATGGCATCACTGACTCAATGGACGTGAGTGTGAGTAAACTCTGGGAGTTGGTGATGGACAGGGAGGCCTGGCGTGCTGTGCTTCATGGGGTTGCAAAGAGTCGGACACAACTGAGCTACTGAACTGAACTGAATCTAGTGTTACAATCCAAGCTTTGACTGTAATACAACAGATAATTCTCAACAATGGCAAATTTAATTACTTTTCTTAGTTCCAGAAATATGAGATTGTTTACCTATTATACACCTATACAATGGAATAATGTGCTTCCATTTTTTGAGTTCCTGACTTTAGTTTAAAATTTTGTTTCATCTTTGAATCCACTCTCAAAAAATATGCACAAGAGTTTTATATGTTCTGACTCATGTCATTCTGTCCTTTTTATATATATTCAACATTTTCTTCTAAATAAATATCACTCCATTGTCTTCTAGGAAGTAATGTTGTATGAGGCATTTATGTTGAAAAGCTGTGAATGATTTTTGAACAAAAAATTTGAACAAAAAGTGTATTCAAATAATTCTTGAAATTATTTTCAAGAATGTGTTCCATTTTTATCAAATACTTTTTTTTTTTAACACTTCAATATCTTCTAGGCTCTTGTGCTGTTATCTATTTCATTTTATTTTTATCCTAGAATTTTAAAGAAGTTTTCCAGATCTCATGTTTGCTACTGATTGGAGAGGTGGAATTTTATTCTTTCTCAATATTTTCACATTTTGTAATATAGAATAATTTATATTAACAACTACAGTCCAATTGCAATATAAAAGGATCAGTTCTACTTCAGGGCTGCTGAATAAAGGCAGAATCTTTGAATGATATGGTCACATATGCTAAGAGTACAGATGATTTTGAAGTCAACTTTACTGTATAAAGAACTAGACACCCATCTGCCTTGTTCCCAGAACTTTACATCTCTTCTTCCTTCTTCTCAGTTTCCCTCTAACTAAACATCTTGGTTTCAGTATATATTCATTCATTTCTCCTTTTATTTTATCTGTGTTATATCCTAGAAGGACAATTCTTGGAAGAAGAGGCAGCAGCCTTTTTTATTTTTTTTTTCTGGTTCATAAAATGCTTTTAACATAGCAAGAGAAGACCGTATAACTTTTCCCATTCAGTGTGTTATGTCCTGAAGTAGTGACAAAGAGTAAGTCTTCTTGGTCTCTGATGATGCTTTCCTCTTTTACAGAGAGAAGATGCAGATCTATTCAGCTTCTGCCTCCAAACATCATAGAGGTATGTCAAAGCATTTATAATCTTCAAAATGAAAAACAAACAAAACTTTCACTTAGGAACTGGAGGTAGGGGCATGGGGAGTTATTGCTTGCCTAGTAGGTATAGAGTTTCAGTCAGGTAGAATATGGATGTTGAAGACCTGTGCCAGCTTGACAGGCATGCGGTTGACAGTCTTGTATTATACTTAGAAATTGCTGGGAACATGAATTTAAGTGGTTGTTTTTGCCACATTAAAAAAAAAAATTGCTATCAGTTACCTTAAACAAGTTCATTAATGAATCATATCTTATTTCTCAAAGTATGTCCTTAAAATCTAATCCTCACCCTGTGATGCGAATCAAAATAATTTTTCCAAAGGCAGGCAATGTGGCCTCCAAGAGATAATCTGGTGAATAAAACTGACTTTGCCTTTTTTTATAGGATGTTTGTGATCATTATAAAACATGGCTGCATTTATTGGCTTTAATATCAGCTATTTCTGTTTCTCCTTCAAAATCCAGATTGGTTCCTACTCTCAAACTCTTTCTAGTTCTAACAAATTCAGAATTTTCTTTTGTTCTTTTGCACTTAGAGTACTTATTGTTTATATCAGGTGTTTGAGAATTAGTTGCCCAAGGCTTTACAGTATATCTTATGTTGTTACTTAAGTTGAAAGAGATTAACAATTTAAACTTCACTATTTTGTTGATCATGAATGTTTATCTTAATTTGATTCTTAAAATATTGCATTGAAATATTACTTACCTTGATTACTTAATATTTTGACTTTCACTTAAATATCTTTTTCTAAGAAAAGTATCTTGCTTGCCTGTCCTTGGCCTTAAAAGCTATGTAGACAGATATCTTAACAATCAAAATATCTGCTAATTGTTACACTTTCTGGCTGTACACCAGATTGGAAAAGTGAGTCTCAGATCTGAACCTGAGTACTTCTGCGATAATATATTCTAAGATCTCAAGATTGCCATCTCACTTTCTCTAGACCTTGGTCTATGCGTGGAGATGAGACCCCTCATTCCTAACTCTCTGATGCTGAGCATGGGCCTCTTATACCTGAATGTCAACCATCTATCTGCCTATTCCTTGAGCACTATTTGCCATGCTGAATGTGCATGTTGGCAGATTACCCTAGTTATGAATCACGTCTATAATGTCTGCCTGACCATTCTCATCCACTGCTTAACCTGATCTTTTCAGGACCTAAGTGCTCCTGATTTTCAGCTCTATCTGCAAAGCCTATACTTACCTCACTGGCCATCTGAGATCTGTTTCAAAACTCAGTTTGTCCCATCAACTTTCAAGAGAGCATATTCTGCAAAGTCCTATTTAACCAACAGCATGTGAGTAATTTAATGAAAGGCACTAGAAGAAAAAGTTCAAGGAGAAGGTTATGGTTCAACAGTACCAAATGATACACTAAAGTTGAAGTGACAGAAAATTCAACTAGAACCACTGCTGATTTGATTATTTTATGGCTATCTTGGATTTCACAGACTAAAGAATTTTGTTATATTCATCTCAGCACATACGTATTAAAGGCTGATGTGTTAAATTCTGCTTATTTTTATCACAAAGATTCATGGCTTAAAGCACATACTTACAAAATAAATATCATCATGACTTTTAGTTTCACCTATGATCCTTAATACAATTTCAGTAGAATTATTACTAGGACCTTGGGAAAACTTCAGGAGAAAATTTTCAGTTTAATAGTTAAGGATGAAAGTAAGAGTTCAAAGTGAAGACTGAACGGTGATAAACTGGGGCTGACAGGTTGATTATTTTTTAAGAAATGTGGTTATAAGAGGAAAAAAGGCCACTGGTTTAGGAGGAAAAGTTTTATTTGCTTGTTTGTTATTTTGGTGGTTACTGCTTTTTGTTTGTGCATAATTAGTATAGCTAAGATCTGAGCATGTTTACTGATGAGTGATAATACAGTTAGTGGAAACAGCCTGGAGGGTGTAAGAGAAAAAAATGATGACTCAAATTCTTAGAAAAAGAAATGAGTACATATTAATTAGTATATGAAAATATTTACCTCTATAAAAATTTGGCCTATCTTTCCACCAGGAAAAAAGCAAATAAACATGGGGGGAAAATGATTATTTTGTTTGTTTGAGCTTTAAGGAGTGAGTTGGAACATGTGTTGAATGGCTTTGATTTTTTTTCCTATCATGCACTTGATTTCCCAGTGATGAAGGTTGTGGGGTTATGATTCAAAGGTATTAATAAGCAGGGACTTTGAGAACAAAGTTACAGAGAATTAGATAGGAAAGAGTTGTATAAAACATTTGACTAGGAGAATCGAGAGCCTATTAATTCCAGGTTTATGTGATTTTGTGGTAGACTTTTACAGGAGTGAAGTATTAGAAATGGAGCAATTAGCTGAATATGTCATTACCATCTCATTATTTCATGTTTAATAACTATTGCCTCAGATGAAATTCAAGTTTCTTGAGTGAAGGAGCAATCTCATGTTATTACTTTTGAATTTTCCATGATGCTTAATATTTTGTAGGTGCCTTCTACACATACAGAAATAATTCATTGATAATGACTTTTTTGTAAGTTTCAAACATGATGTTCCTTACTTTGTGAATTTTCTCATGTTAGTCTTGATACAGAGGTATATGCTTAAATTTCTGGCTTTAACTCATAATTTCCAAAACTCAAGACAATTATTCCCCAAAGTGCACTTGTAGTACTGCATGGTGATGTATTCCCATTTCACAAAGAAGAGTTATATGTTTAAAAATGACTTCCAGATATGTAGAAGAGGAAATACAGCATTGCACAGAGAACTTACAAATTATTTATGTAAGATTTACAGCAAAGAACAATTGTAACACACCAGAAACCAGTCAAGTTATGTTGTAAGAGTTATGCATTGTATTGTGAAATGTTTGTTAAATAATTACAGAGTGTTAGTGTCTGTGTACAACTTTCTATTCCATGGATGGTTTATGAAATGGTTAAAACTACTCCCAAATCACCCTAAACATGTTTACATCATTTTAAGTTGTAATTCATTTGTAATTTTGATTATGAAATGTTAATTGAAAATAAGTATACTACTTATAATATAAAATGCTTATAATAAACACTACTGAATTGATAGTATATTTAGCAGCCTCTAGCTGGAATCAAGATTGCCAGGAGAAATATCAATAACCTCAGATATGCAGATGGCACCACCCTTATGGCAGAAAGTGAAGAGGAACTAAAAAGCCTCTTGATGAAAGTGAAAGAGGAGAGTGAAAAAGTTGGCTTAAAGCTCAACATTCAGAAAACGAAGATCATGGCATCTGGTCCCATCACTTCATGGGAAATAGATGGGGAAACAGTGGAAACAGTGTCAGGCTTTATCTTTTTGGCCTCCAAAATCACTGCAGATGGTGACTGAAGCCATGAAATTAAAAGACGCTTACTCCTTGGAAGAAAAGTTATGACCAACCTAGATAGCATATTCAAAAGCAGAGACATTACTTTGCCAACAAAGGTCCGTCTAGTCAAGACTATGGTTTTTCCAGTGGTCATGTATGGATGTGAGAGTTGGACTGTGAAGAAAACTGAGCACTGCAGAATTGATGCTTTTGAACTGTGGTGTTGGAGAAGACTCTTGAGAGTCCCTTGGACTGCAAGGAGATCCAATCAGTCCATTCTGAAGGAGATCAGCCCTGGGATTTCTTTGGAAGGAATGATGCTGAAGCTGAAACTCCAGTACTTTGGCCACCTCATGCGAAGAGTTGACTCATTGGAAAAGACTCTGATGCTGGGAGGGATTGGGGGCAGGAGGAGAAGGGGACGACAGAGGATGAGATGGCTGGATGGCATCACTGACTCAATGGACATGAGTCTGAGTGAACTCTGGGAGTTGGTGATGGACAGGGAGGCCTGGCATGCTGAGATTCATGGGGTCGCAAGGAGTCGGACATGACTGAGCGACTGAACTGAACTGAACTGAATGTACTCAAAGGGTAAATAGGCTTACTTGAGAATAATGTATTTAAAACATTCACTAGCCTCAGAATCCATTTTAACTTAAAAAATAAGTTTATAAAAACTAACAAATGCACAATTTATGAGGAGCTGAGGTACAAGGTTTTTGAAATACTTCAACCTCTATCCTTTCCTTAATATTTACTGGAATCCAATTTTCAAACTTTATGTAGATATCCCTGGTATAATTATGTAAGAGAAGGGTCACTCTAGTGAAAATATTAGCTCAGACTGGAGTCCCATCCATTCAGCTCTGCCCCAGTCCTTCCTCCAAACAGAGGGGCACTGGAACTGCTCTTGAAAATCCCCTCCAGCCCCCGGGAAACAATATAGAAATTTCCATTTTGAATGATGTACCGTTTGTGAATTTTTATAACAGTGGTTTCATGCTGGAGAGATTCCTGTCAAGAAAAACATTATTTTTGAAATATAAAGATGTTGTTACTAAATATTGGGCAATTTCAAGGACCCTATGGAGGTTTCTTGGTAGTGTGGGCAATTGAATTAAAATTACATAAACTTTTGTGCCATAACTTCAAGATCTCATCTATCTTCATGATGAATTGGAACTGAATTGTTCTTTCAGGGTCTATGTAATTAACAGTTGGAGGACATTTCATCAATGAATAAATGTTTCTAGTCAACAACTCAGAATTTCCTCATCTTTAGCAACCCAGCAACATTTACAACCTCTGAGTCAAACTATGATCCTTAGCCAGTCTCCTTTTGGTTTATTGATGAGAAGTTCAGAGAAGTGCAGTTTTTTAAATAACCAGGGAGTTCTTATTTCACTCGCCATGTGATTCCTGTAGCTTAGAAGTTAATGCACCTTAACCTGTTAAAAAGAAGTTGAAATTGAACTGAATATGACAGAGATCTCTCATGATAGCAAACATTTTTACATTAGCTTTATTTTCAGGAATATCAGCAAATTTTCACAATTACAATGAATGTGACCAACCGTATTTAAATTATAATTACCTGCTTCCCACTTAACAATCATAGCAAAATAATGTTCTATCTGTAATTAAACTATAATACTTTTCTTATTTATTAAATTAAATTCTGAATAACAATGGACAAACTATTTTATAACAACTCATTGATATTTGTCTATTCTAAGTTTAAAATTCACAGAAATTCATAGACATACGGGAACTTGAAAATGATATCTGGGAAATTAGTGAAGAAACCCTTTTAATGATATTTCCAGCTGTTGGGAGGAGGAACTACAAGGACGTTCAATTAAAAAAAAATTATTTGGAAAAATAATCACTTGTGAAAATGCAGTTTTCCTAGCCACATAAAGACTGAGATCTTAAATCTGAAGTCAAATGTAGTCTGGAATTAAAAAAAAAGAAAGCCTACAAGAAGAAATCTGGCTCACAGTGTATTGACAATATTTATAATAACTATGTTATTATAGTTATAACTATAACTATATGTATGACATATATAACTATATGACAATAACTATAAGTATCCAGGCATGTGATAGGCCCTTAATAGATCTTCATTCATTAAGTCAGTCAAATAAAGAGGTGATGAGAAATTTAAAGGCAGATCAGATTTCCCTGTGCTATACAGTAGGTCTTTGTTGGTTATCCATTTTAAATATAGCAGCGTGTTCGGGGAACTCTGCTCAGTATTATTTAGTAACTTAAATGGATAAAGAGGATGAGATGGTTGGGTAGCATCACCAATTCAATGGACATGAACTTAGGCAAACTCATGGACACAGTGAGGGACAAAGAAGCCTAGAACACTGCGGTCCCCCAAGAGTCAAATATAACTTAGCAACTGAATAACAACAAATGGAAAAAGGATTTGAAAAGGGATACATGTCTGTGTATAACTGAATCATTTTATTGTACCCCTGAAACTAACACATGTTGATCAACTATATGCCAATAAAAAATTAAAAGTTCAAATTAATTAATTTTTTAGAAAAGACTAATTGGCATTTGCTAAATAAAAAGGGTGTTGGGAGGAGAAGGAGGCAAAAGAGAATGTCAGGAGAAGGCTACCCTTCAAACAGTGAACAGTATAAGCAAAAGCTCAGAGGCCAGAGAGCAGCTGAGCATGGGCACCATTGTAAACCATCAGTGTGGATTAAGGATGGGTTTCCAGGAGGAAGTTATGGAAAATGACAGGTTATCTCTCTAGGTTTAGGTTTTATCCTGAAGACAATACAAAGTTATTGAGAAATTATAGGCAGGAAAATCATAAACCAGTTTTTATTTTAGAAAGAACATTATGATAGAGTTGACAGGAAGACAGAGATGGAGCAGCAGGGGAATAGTTAAGCTTTTCCAGCAGTAAATAGTGAAGATATGGTGCAGATATGAATAGTAATTGGAGTTTATTAGAGAAGTTCAATTGGGGAAATGTTTGCTGAGTCCGTGTTCCAAGCAGATAAGGAAAGTAAGATTGCTGGAGAAGTGGAGATTACTTCCATATTTCTCATCTTGCAACTACTAATCCTATGCTTTAAAGAATGCTTATTCCCTGCCAGGCATAATTTCAAAGAATTACATGAATTAATTAATTTTATAATATTCCCAATAAATATATTAAAAAATGTTTTCACTATCATTATTTTATAGAGAAGAATATTAAATCACAAAGAGGTTAAGCAATGTTTCCACACATGATAGTGGCAGAAATGAATTTAGGACCCATTAAATTCTAATTCAAAGCCCACCTTTTCAACTGTATTGCAAATGTGATAGGATGAGTGTGCTTCCTGTAACATGACAGAAAATAAAAGAAGAAAACTTCAAGGTAAAGGGATGAATTCATATGGAGAATTAGTTGCTGATGAGCATTTCAATAGGAATTCCAAAGTATAGATCTGACACTCACGAGTAGGCTAGAAACAGAATTGATAGATTATAAAGTTGATAATTTATTTTTATTTGACATTTTTATCACAACTTTTTTATGCATCTATTCTTACATTTATGTATTCATCAGTTCAATTCAGTCGCTCAGTCATGTCCGACTCTTTGTGACCCCATGGACTGCAGCACGTCAGGCTTCCCTGTCCATCACCAACTTCCAGAGCTTACTCAAACTCATGTCCATCAAGCCAGTGATGCCATCCAACTATCTTATCCTCTGTTGTCCCCTTCTCCTCTTGCTTTCAATCATTCCTGGCATCAGGGTCTTTTCAAATGAGTCAATTCTTCGCATCAGATGGCCAAAGTATTGGAGTTTCAGCTTAAGGATTCATCAATCCTTCCAATGAATATTCAGGACTGATTTCCTTTAGAATGGACTGGTTGAATCTCCTTGCAGTTCAAGGGACTCTCAAGAGTCTTCTCCAACACCACGGTTCAAAAGCATCAATTCTTCGGCGCTCAGCTTTCTTTATAGTTCAACTCTCACATCCATACCTGACTACTGGAAAAACCATAGCTTTGACTAGACGGACTTTTGTTGGCAAAGTAATGTCTCTGCATTTTAACATGCTGTTTAGGTTCAATCATTTAATGTGAGCCTTAGATGTCTGCCCTATGACAGGCAGTGTCCTTGGTTATGGTGAGAATACAAGCCAAGATCCATATTCTTGATAAATTTAAATTCTATTTGAGGAGAACAAAAGATACAAGTAAATGTATAACATAGTTTCATATATAGTTTTCCGTCCCACGAAGAAAATGAAGCAAACAGGTGAGATAGTGACCAAGTCAAGCATGGTAAGGACTTGATATTAATTGGTAAGAGAATGCTTCACAGAGACTATAATGTTTGAGATAATATATAGAAAGGGAAAGAGCAGGAATGGGAAGATTCTAGTCAAATGAAATGTTTGGAAGGACACCATGACGGGGAAGCATGAGTGAAGGAGAATGTGGGCATGTAGCACTTTCAGGAAAGGCTGATAATTCATTATTAGGAAGTACTTCAGCATTATACTTCTGCCTAGTGTATTGTCCCACTGGTGAAGGGGCATTCCACACCAGCTGTTAAATATTTGTTTCACATTCCTCTGCATGTACACATGGTAATCAAGCAGAAATTTCTAAGTTCAGCAAGAAACCACTGATTTCCTAAATATCAAAGGACATGATTTCAGGTACATTTACAAAGACCTTTGTGGCAATTATTTGATTAATTAGATTGTAAAGATGCAGCAATTAGAGAAATCAAGTGACAGTTGTGTTAATACAGGTAGAAGAGCAATGGCTTAGGAGAGCAGTAGCAATACAGATGAATGTACATGGACATTTTTAAACAAATTCTGGCAATCTCAAAGTCAACTCTACTTACTGATGGTTAAAGGGGGAATTGAAAGAGGAAGGGAGAAATGAAGGATGACTATTTGTCTTAAAAAGGGGGATGGAGTTTACTACAAGAAGGAAGATTGAAAAAAAGAACAACATTTTAAAAAGATGAAGAGCTCTGCTTTGAACATATTAGGCTTGAGATACATTTTATTTTAAAAAGTAGAGATATAAAATAGACATTTGCATAGATGAAGTGGGAACATTGTCAAGAATGTGAAATCAGGGCTAGATTAATACTTACAGAGTTGTCTAGTTTGGGTTTTTCAGAAACAGACTCAGGAATAAGCCACTTATATACCAGTAATTCACTGGAGTTTTCCAGGGTTTTTCTGAAGATTTTTCATTATTCTCAAGTTTTATTTTCTTCATTCTTAATGAGTGGCTCCACCTGTGCTTAGGAACCCTTTTTACCACCATCTCAGAGACTTCATTTCTTTCTCTGCTTTTAGCCTTTCCTTTTTTACTGGTTTCATCCTATTAGCATTTTAAAGTACTAAGGCCACTTCCAGTTTCAGAGCAAAGAAAGTCCCCTAAAAATAAAACTTAAAAAGAGATATCTCAAATCTAAAACGTCTTCCTCCAGCTTCTGCCCTATCTTCTCCTTTTCACAGCCACATTCCATTTTGCATTATCTAAACTTGAATTATCTATTTCAACTCCCATTCACCAATCAATCACTATCATTTGGCCCTAGTGACTTTATGTAAACTGTTCTTGCCAAGGTTACCAATGACATCTATGTCCTTAAATGGATACTTTTCAGATGTTAATACTTCTTGATCTCTGGGTAGAACTTAAAACTTTTAACAACTTCTTTCTTTTCAAAATTTCACTTGTCAAAGCTTCTGGGGCAAATTGAACCCCATGAGAGCCCTTATAATCCACATGTATAGCTCTAACCAGAGATAACCATAGGGATCACCCTTAAGTCCATAGGTCCTTTATAATCATTTTATTTACTTCCAAATGCCAGTCAAATGGAGTAAGCCAACTACAGCCTATTTCCACCATGAGTTACTTCTGTAAACTCTGGGCAGATTATAAACTGAAAGCATGAACAAGAAGGAATTACATATGGAATTGTTCACAAGGAAAGTCAAGACTTGAGAGACAAAATCAGTGGTGAATTTCCTAGTTATTTTTGCCTCCTTTGATTTTTGGTTTTGAAAAGAAGTTAGTCCCTTTGCTAAACTGCATTACCCCAAGAAAAACAATAGTGTGGGTAGCTAAAGTTCAGACAGAAAATCCAATACCCTGGCCAGAAGAACCAAGAGAAGGGTCCCCTGAGGACCAAATAGTATGTTTCAGAGAACTCTTTTTTCTTTTGCCCTTTTTTATTACTCTGTTGCCTAAAAGGCAACTCCAGCGCCCACTGCTGAACAAGAGCATAGGGACTTAAACCATGAAGTAAACCAGTTTTCCTGGCTAGATGAAATGGGAAAGGACTTCCAGGAGCTAGGGAATATAGGGGAAATCTCAAAGAAGGAGAGCTAAAGACATCTATACAATAATTTCTATATACAGAACAATGTAGGTCTTAGGCTCCAGGTGAACTAAGTCTTGAGCTGCACATGTGTGAAACAGACCCAAAGACGCAATAGCACAGGCTTTGAACTGTTATATAGATCAATGGCCAAGTCCTAAATTAACTTCAGAGTGGGGCATGCATAGCACAGATCTAAAGAGCATAGCAATGAATTTGAAAACTGAACTTGAAATTGGAACCACTGCACACAGAAGATGAGATCAACTTTGTATTCTAAATCTAACAGAACTTATTGACAGCAAACACACACAAATTAAAATTCTCCAGATGATTTTAACAGGGCTCAAGTCCCACAACATGATATAAAAACATCTAGGACACAATCCAAAATAAGAAGACAAAAGAATATAAACAAATGCCAAAAGCAAAAAATATCAGACTGTAAAGCAGGTATTATAATCATGCTTTATGAGTTGAAGATGAAGGCTCTAGAAATGTGTGGATATATATATATGTTTTCAGTAAGAGAGACAAAGAAAGACCATAAAAAAAGAAAACAGAGGAGAATTAGAGAACTAAAAGCTATAATATCTAAAACAAAAATTCAGTGAATACATTCAATAATGGAGAGGAGATAGCAAAGTAAATAATCAACAAATTTTAAGATAGGCCAATAGAAATTAGCCACTCTGAATAGTAGAAGCAAACAAAATAAAAAAGATTGTAAATAAATGAATGGAAACTCAGGGAACTAAGTTTGGTAGAGGAGGGTGTCATGTGCGTGTGTGCTCAATCATGTCCAACTCTTTGCAGCCCCACCAGGCTCCACCGTCCATGGTATTTCCCAAGCAAGAATATTGGAGTGGGTTACCATTTCCTCCTCCAGGGTATCTTCCCCACCTTGGGATCAAATCCACCTCTCTTGACACTGGCTGGCAGATTTTTTACCACTAACACCTAGGAAGCCCGAGTTTGAAGGAACAATACCAAATTCCTAACATTTGAGTCACTGGGGAAAACAGAAAGAGATAAGGAAAACTATTTGGAGAAATAATGGCTGAAAACTTAATTTGACAAAGGACATATATGTATATATTAAAAAGCTCAGCCAGTCCTCAAAAGGATAAACCTAAAGAAAATCATTCTCTGAATCATCAAAAAAAACTATCAGAAAACAAATATAAGGACTAAATCTTGAAACAGGCAGGGAAAAAAAAAAGATACATTACACAAAGAGGGAAGTGTATTTGAATGTATTTAGATTGCTTACCAGAATAAATTAAAATAGAGAACAGAAGAGGGAAACACTTTTCTTAAAGGACTGAAACAAAAGAAATATTAATGCAGAGTCTTGTATCCAATAAAAATATCTTCAGAAAAAAGCAAGATAGACATTTTCTGCTGAAGAAAAAGTAAAAGAATTTTCCCATTGCCATAGAACTTGATATAAAAGGAAAACTAAAGGCAGTTCTTCAAAAAAGGGAGACTTAACAGAGGGAAAGTTATAAGGAGGGAAGAGTCATGGAAGCTGTATATTTCTGGATAATTCGAATAAATTATTTTTTCTTTAAGTCTTATTTATGACAAAAGAACTGTACAGTTGTAAGATTTCTGGATTTTAACTGAAGTTGTAGAAAATTAACTCTGAAGAGGGTATAAAAATATATTTATTTATCAAATAAAATATTAAAAACACAATGTAAGTAAAAATTAAATTCTAAAAAATATTGACATAATCCAAAAGAAGATAGGAAATGGGAAAAAGAAGAAAAGAAAAACAAAAATCAAAAAGTAAAATAGTGAGTCATAATGTAACCATATAAATAAGCACATTAAAAACAGATAGTCTAAACACTATTTAAAAGACAAAAATTGTTGGATAGTGTAAAGTACAAAGACTGAATGACCTACTGCCCTAAAATATTAAACTGTAGTGCTACAGGTAAATTAAAGATAAAAAAACATGAGCAAAAATCATGCAAACATTAATCAAAAGACTGTGGTAACTATGTTAAATGCAGAAAAAAGTAACTTTCAAAACAAGGAAACTCATCAGGGATACACAGGTAAATTTCATAATGAAAAAGGCATAAATTCACCACAAAACAGTAATTGTAAGTGCTTTATATTGGAGTTTAAAAGACGTAAAGCCACAGCTGATAAAGCTGAAATAAAAAGTAAATGTACAATTGCACGTGGAATCTTCTACTTTTTTTTCTCTGTAATCAATTGTTCAATACAAAATTGAATATTATAGAACTAAATGATATCATCAGCTTAATTTATCCAACTAATCAATAGCCTCATATTCAACAGTAGCAGAATACACATTCATAGACTTCATCAAGGTAGATCATATCATAAGCTATAAGGCAAGTCTTAGCACATTTAAAAGGATTAAAACCATATAAAACATTTTTTCAGACCATAATAAATCAAACCAGAAGTTAATAACAGAAATGTAGCTAGAAAATATTCCACTGTTGAAAATTAGACTGCACGCATCCATAGCCTTCTTTCATTTAAAACTCTCATTTCTAGACCTATGCACATCTGCGTGAAACATCCTTGTTACCTTATTTTCCCTGGCTAATTCTGATTTACATAAGAGGAATCAGTTTAAGTTTTGTTTTCCCAAGGCATCTTCTCTGGTTCCATGGAATAGAGAATGGGCCACTGCATTGTGTTTTTACTATATTTCTATTTCCGCTTCCATATTTCCTCACACTGTGTTATGTAACCAATGTTTTGGACGTTGTTGGACCTAGAGATCAACCTCTATACAGTGTAAAATCACAATAACAAAAAACAAAGAGTAACAACCAAAATCTGATATTAATTGCCACTTTTCCAATCACTAGACCCGGCAAACAAACAGCACCTTCTTCTTTAGAAGCTGGGATAGATGAGATTTGAATCACTCATGGTTTATTATTATTTTCTTTTCATATTACTTGATCTCCCCCATAACACACTAAGCTGCATGCAATAAATTACTTACCTTTTCCCCTGGCCGGTGTTTGATACCGACCATCAGTTATTGCCACTTGATGCTTCTTTGTCAGTGGTCTGGCCCACCAGGGTTCTGGGGTGACTTAGAGGAAATAAGAGAAGTCCAGCTCACAGAATCGTTGGAGAGGTTTGTTTGTTTCATTCTTTTTTTTTTTTTTAAGGTACTTATTTTGTTTCATTCTTGAATGCTAAAGAAACTGTTTAATAAAATGACCCTCCTATCTCTAAAATAGTCATATTTTGCCTTGTCTGCAAATTCACTTTCTTCTTGCAGAACCCTAGCATTTAGTGACATTCCATTCAGTATTTTGGTGCTTGTATCTCACTTCCTTGTTAGAATTAATAAAGTATTTCCAGAAGGCAAAGCCTTCCCTACTTGCTGTTTCTATATCTATACCCGAACTCAGCAGGAATTTAACTGGCCTCTAGCAAAACAGTGTCTAGCTGAGAACAAAATGCACCCAGGAAAGACATAATGTGAGAAGAAACATTTCACTTAAGGAAATTTAGACTTGAAGGTATATGGGAGGGGAGTACTTTAGAGTACTCTACCTCATCAAGTAGGACGCCCAGATCATGCAGTTAATGAGAGCATCTACAAAACAAGTAAATTTCTCATCAGTGTTTTCTAGGAAAATAATGGTAGCTTATAAGTGAAAAATTAAGTAAATAAATGATTTTTCTTTTAACTATTTTTAAAAGGTTCAAGGACTGAGATACAGGGCACATATAGTTGATAGTCAATAGCCAAACTAGAATCAGTCAGGAAGAAAATGATTTATCCAATATAACACAACCATACTGCATCATTTTTATGAAGGTAACCTGAATTGTTTTCTCTCAGCATTAACATATTTATTCAATTTCTGCATTAAGAAATGTTATATAAAATTTAATATTACTTAGCAAATATGTAAATATTGTCTCCCCACTTCTGCCCCTTACCTCCATAGAATTATAAACCACTATTTAATGTTTTAAGGGGTTCCAAGAATATCCCTGAAGTAGCAGAGGTGAATATTCAATACAGTTTGTGAAAATGTTGCATTAATATCAGTTAAAACAAGGATCTGATTAATGTGGCTTAGAAACCTAAGACAATTTATCGAGCTGCTTGCTGATTGCAATCTATGATACTCTCCCTCTTTTGTGTAGATATCGATTTGATAGATAAAGTGGGGGGTAATTTTTCTTTTGGAATGGTGACATTAATGGCCATTGGATTCTCACTGACAAGGTAGTGAACCGTGTTTATTGGAACTCCAGTAGTTGTTTTAGTTATTTTTCTCCTCTTCTGCTCCCCTCCCCCTCTGTCTCCTTTCCCGTATATTTTCAGTCTTCAAGGATGATATAAAACCTATAGGAAGGTAAGCAATCATTTCAGCCTATATTTCTTTGAGAGGCAAGATTAATTTTAAAAAAGGAAAAGAAGATAAGAGCATTTTGTTGGATCTATTCATATTAAAATCTTGATTAAATCTGCCTTTGCAATTGTTTATCTCTTGTTTGAAATAGTTTTCCTATTGGAATCATTTTTCTATTTTTCACCAGATTACACACCAGGGTTCATGGTGACATCCACAGCACCATGTAATGAGTTTAGCTATGGTGCTATCTTGGAAACTAGACTGCCTCAAGCTTAGAGTAAGCAGGAGAGGGATGCACACATCCCCAGCTTCCCATCATCCCATAATAACACATAACAGGGCATCTGTTAAGTAAGGCATGGCTTCCATATTGGTAAATAGATCATACTTCCTATATGTTTTTCATCTTATGCAGAAAAGCATAAGAAATCGGCCTTGATATTGGAAAGATAATCAAGCTGCCAGAAAGCGTTGATGTTTGCTGTCAGTTGTTTACAAGGGACTAATGGGAACGTCAGTTGCCTTGTTCCTGCACACATACAGTTCAAAGGATGTTGTGGTCATCCCTGCTAGGAATCCTTGAGAAACTGAGTCTGAGTATGTCATCTTTCATTGAGAGGAGAGGGTACCTGGTAGCTCAACATCAACAACCTGGAGTGAGTTCCTAGAGTCATTTTCAGATAATATTCATTGCTTCAACATCCTTATATAAGAAAATAAAAGAAAGGAAATATAAATATAATTTATATATTTATTGTGTGTCTATAATTACAGTTATATAGATATGATATAGCTATATGTTCATCATATGTATGCCATGAATATATGTGTCATATAATTGCATGTTTATGTGTGCATATGCACATATCATGACAGTGGACAGTTTTTTTTTTAATTTTATTTTATTTAACTTTACAATATTGTATTGGTTTTGCCATATATCAAAATGAATCCGCCACAGGCATACATGTGTTCCCAATCCTGAACCCCACCCCCACCTCCCTCCCCATACCATTCCTCTGGGTCATCCCAGTGCACCAGCCCCAAGCATCCAGTATCGTGTATCGAACCTGGACTGGCGACTTGTTTCATATATGATATTATACATATTTCAATGCCATTCTCCCAAATCATCCCACCCTCTCCCTCTCCCACAGAGTCCAAAAGACTGTTCTATACATCAGTGTCTCTTTTGCTGTCTCGTACACAGGGTTATTGTTACCATCTTTCTAAATTCCATATATATGCATTAGTATACTGTATTGGTGTTTTTCCTTCTGGCTTACTTCACTCTGTATAATAGGCTCCAGTTTCATCCACCTCATTAGAACTGATTCAAATGTATTCTTTTTAATGGCTGAGTAATACTCCATTGTGTATATGTACCACAGCTTGCTTATCCATTCATCTGCTGATGGACATCTAGGTTGCTTCCATGTCCTGGCTATTATAAACAGTGCTGTGATGAACATTGGGGTACACGTGTCTCTTTCCCTTCTGGTTTCCTCGGTGTGTATGCCCAGCAGTGGGATTGCTGGGTCATAAGGCAGTTCTATTTCCAGTTTTTTAAGGAATCTCCACACTGTTCTCCATAGTGGCTGTACTAGTTTGCATTCCCCCAACAGTGTAAGAGGGTTCCCTTTTCTCCACACCCTCTCCAGCATTTATTATTTGTAGACTTTTGGATCGCAGCCATTCTGACTGGCATGAAATGGTACCTCATTGTGGTTTTGATTTGCATTTCTCTGATAATGAGTGATGTTGAGCATCTTTTCATGTGTTCGTTAGCCATCTGTATGTCTTCTTTGGAGAAATGTCTATTTAGTTCTTTGGCCCATTTTTTGATTGGAGTGGACAGTTTTTTAAAAACAAATTTAATCTGGGCCCTTCACTGAAGGCCTTTTGTTATAGTTGACATGGTATAAACTGAGGAATCAAGTGTGCCCAAATGTGAATAACGACTGCCTCTACACTAAAGGTGAAGTCTTGGGAGACACTTTTTTCTAATGCTCAATTTGATGATAAATTGTTGATAATCATGAATTCTCTGCAGACTGGTTTGAAGTCTCAAACTAGTGAATAAGTAAACTAGTAAATACACTAAGTGTAAATCACTTAGTGTAATATCTTATATAGTAGACTCTGACATCTCCATGTTAAGTTAATGCGTAACATATCTTAAGAGATTGTTCATTCAACAGAAAATGAGCTTCATTTAAGGCATTTAGTCAAGAAACATTTACTGTAATCTAAAGTATTGCAGGGTGCCTAGAGACACAAAGATGAAAAGGCCACAGATCCTAGCTTCACTGGGCTTCCACTCTAGGGAGGATGCCATAAAACATAATTTTAAAATTATACTGGGACGACCCAGAGGGATGGTATGGGGAGGGAGGAGGGAGGAGGGTTCAGGATGGATTTTCTTTTAAAAATTAGAAAAAAGAAAAAAAAAATCTAAAATCAATATCATTTGCTTTTAATTCTAAATAAACTAATGTTTTTCCACATAAAAAAAATAAATAAATAAAATAGATTAATAGTGATATGAGTTACTGATTGAAATCTGCATGTCCCTGAGGTTTTTTGTTTGTTTGCTTGCTTTTTTTTTTTTAATGGTGCAGAGAATTAGAGTGGAATTTGAATGATACAGGACTAAATTCAAAAAAGTCATCCTTCTAGTCATGAGAATCTTCAGGGGAGAGAGTGGTAAACCCACTTTGGAGGTCTGTGCAGGGAGAAGGGTGTGACTGGGAAGGGAACCTGAGCTCTCACTTGCAGTGGATACATCATCCTACAAGAGCCCATCCTCTCGCTTCTTTTCATCGCCCTCTCAGTGAAAGTCAAGAGGCTCAACTGGTTCCTCTTACTGAAGGTAAGGGAGGGAAGCCCCAGGAAATCACTTGTAAAGTTTAGGAAGAACTTTCAAAAGGGGAGAATAATATCTCATTTCCTTGATAGAAATATGTTCAATCCCTTTGTGTGTGACAGGGTGGAGATAGGGACCTGACTTTGAGTAAATTATTCCACGAAATGAGAATGGGAACATGATTTCATAAAGAGTGTACAACTCAGACAAATAAGGGTTTAGTAAAGCAAAAATGAGAAGCAAGCATTAGAAAAAATCAAATAATTTTGTGCTTATAACATCAATGAATTTAACCTGCTTAGTGAGAGAGTTATATTCATAGCACTCTGTATAGTAAGTATAGAAAGACATGCAGGGAGTATTATTGTAGAACCATAGTGTCAGAGAAGGCCTCTAAGGGATTTAATGCTCATCCTAAATTTTGAAACATAGGCATTCATTATACAACTGAGTCTGGCTTGGGAGAATATTATATATCATTTCAAGGAAAAGATGAAGTAAAGAACAGAGACATGAAACAGAATATGACAAATTATGTTGTGTATTTTACTACATTTATTATTTGTGATATGTTTTCTGTTCATCCCAGTGAAGCACAGATAAGGAAAATTAACTATTTTTCACATACCCACAAAGAAGATGAAATTCTTTTCTTTCACATGGTATGAAGCACTTTGCAATATATCTTTTCCTTGATATAAAAATAAAGTAAAACAGCAATATTGCTCCAGTCTTTCTTATAAGGAGGGCCATTGGGTAAGCAATTCTATTGGAAAGATATTTGTCAGGACCCTTTCAAAATATTTTATGTATGCTGCTTTTATTTAGATTTTATAGTAATTCTGGTGGGTATGGGAGGTATGTGGTCTTGCATACAACATCACTGTAAATAGGGAAGTAAATAACCTTGCAATCTATCTATTTGATGATGATATTTAGAAGTTCTGTATACTCCTTTATATCATTTTTTAACACATTGTGTCTGAGTCCACTGAACAGAGAAGCAGTCATACTTTGCTTTGAAGATGTATTAGCTAGTTCCAAATTTGTCGGTGAATTAATTATTTCAAAAATAATTATTAACTAGAATGTCTCAAAGTCACGGTGATAAGCCTTGGTGATATGAGGTCAAACAAGGTAAATGCCATCCTTGTTTGTAAGACTGAAGTCTATTTGATTTCTCTCAGGAGAGGGGAGGGATTTACTTTCATCTCCCAACTTCCTCAACCATCACAACCCATCATGCCCTAAAGTATTGATGTGTTAATTGATGTAGTAATAATATATGCCTTCTACTCACAGGGTGTAGGAAAATGAGGAGGTCTGTTTCTAATTTGCACTATTGTTAAGAAGAGTATACAGTATGCTCATAGCTTATGTAGTAGTCAGTGTTCATTCAGATTTTAAATTCCTCTTTAATATTCCCTTGGGAAAGAGAGTTGTAATATGTCTACTGTCATGGTCACATTGATGCCTGTGACTTAGCTGTTTTCATTACAATGTGAAAGTTCCTTAGACATCCGTATATACACATCACTTTCATACCTGTGAGTAAATTATTAGTTAAATTGAAAGAAGCAATGATAATGCCTATTATTACTATAGAAAAGAAACCCACTTTGACAAATTATTCCAGTATTAAGGAACACTCTTAATGGAATACAAACATACCTCAGAGATGGTCCAGGTTTGATTCCAAACCATCATAATATAAAGCAAATATCACAATAAAGTGACTCACATGTGTTTTTTCGTTTCCTAGTGCATATAAAATTATTGTTTACACTATGATGTAGTCACTTAAGTGTACAATTAGACTATGTCTAAAAAATGTACATACCTTAATTAATACTTTATTGATAAAAAACATGAATTATCATCCGAGCCTTCAGGGAGTCATAATCTGTTTCCTGGAGTCATGTCTTGCCTCTATGTTGATGGCAACTGACTGATCAGGGTGGTCATTGCCAAAGTCTGGGAAAGCCATAGCAATTTCTTAAAATAAGACATCGGTAAAGTTTGTTGCTTCCGTTAACTTTTCCTTTTGTGAATGATTTCTCTCTAGCATGCATGGCTGTTTGATTGCATTTCACCCTCAATAGAACTTCTTTCAAAACTGGAGTTAATCTTAATCCTCTCAAAACCCACAGCTGCTTTATCAAGTAGGTTTATATAATATTTAAATTCCTTTGTTGTTATTTCGACAATATTCACAGTATCTTTATCAGGAGTAGAGTCATTCTCAAGAAACCACTTTTATTGCTCATCCATAAGAAACAACTCCTCATCTGTTAAAATTTTACAAGGAAATTGCAGCAGTTCAGTGAAATCTTGTCTCTACTTCAGATTCTAGATCTCTTGCTCTTTCCACCACGTCTGCAGTTATTTTCTCCACTCAAGTCCTGGACCTTTCAAAGTCTTCTGTGGGGGTTAAAAACAACTTCTCCAGACTCACATTAATGTTGATGTATTGATCTTTTCCCTTTAATTATGAATGTTCTCTGTGGCATCTAGAAAAGTGAATACTTTCCAGAAATATTCTTAACTTTACCAAGATTCATGAGAGGAATCACCATCTTTAGCAGCTTCATACTTACAAAATGTTTTTCTTAAATAATAAGACTGGAAAGTTGAAATTACTCCTTGATCCATACACTGTAGAATGGATGTTGTGTTTAGCCAACATGAAAATAACATGACTCTCATGTACATCTCCATCAGAGCTCTTAAGTGATCAAATGCATTGTTAATAAGCAGTAATATTTTGAAAGGAACCTTTTTTCCTAAGAAGTAGATCTCAACAGTGGGCTTGAAATATTCAGTAAACCGTGCTGTAAAACAGATGTGCTGTCATGCAGGCTTTTCTGTTCCTTTTACTGAGCCCAGGAAGGACTGATTTGGAATGATTCCTCAGGACCCTAGTCTTTTCAGAATGGTAAATGAACATTGGCTTCATCTCAAAGTCCCCAGTTGCATTAGTGCCTAGCAAGGGAATCAGCCTGTCCTTTGAAGCTTTGAAGATAGGTATTGGCGTCTCCTCTCTAGCTATTACAGTCCTAGGTGGTGTCTTCTTCTAATATAAGGCTGTTTCACCTACATTGAAAATAATATTGTTTAGTGTAACCACTTTCATTCATTTTCGGGGATAGATCTTCTGGATAACTTGCTGCAGTTTCTACGTTAGCCCTTGCTGTTTCACCTTGCATATTATGTTATTGAAAAATCCTCTTTCTGAAACCTCATGAACTAACCTCTGCTAGCTTCAAACTCACCTCTCTCAACTTTCATAAAATTGAAGAAACTTAGCATCCTACTCTGGATTAAGCTTTAAGTGAATGTTGTAGCTGGTTTGATTTCCATCCAGGATTTCTCCATAGGCAAGAAGGTTTCACAAAATGTTTCACTTTCTTATCATTCATGTGTTCATTGGAGTAGCGCTTTTAATTTCCTTCAAGAACTTTTCCTTTTACTTACAGTTTGCCTGACTGTTTAGTCCAAGAAACCTAGCTTTTGCCTTAGCTTGACTTTTGACATGACTTCCTCTCTAAACTTAACCAGTTTTAGTTTTTTATTTAAATTGAGAAACTTGTGACTCTTCCTTTTACTTGAACACTTACAGACCAATATAGGGTTAGTGACTGGCCTAATTACAATTTTGATATGTCTCAGAAAATAGTGAGGCCATGAAGAGGAAAAGAGAAAAGGAAAGAGCTGGCCTGTGGAACACACACAACATTCATCAGTGAAGTTTGCTATCTTATATGGGCATGATTTGTGGCACATCAAAACAATGACAATAATACCATTAAAGAGTACTGATCATAGATCACCATAAAAATACTATTAATAATAAAAATAGTATTAATAACAAAAAAGTTTGCCATGATGTGAGAATGAATAAAATATGATATGGATGCACAAAGTGAGCAAATGCTGTTGGAAAATAGCACTGATAAACTTACTCTAGGCAGAGTCACCACAGATTTTCAACTTGTAAAAAACCACAGTACCTGCAAATACATGTATTGTATAAAGCAAAATACAATAAAATAAGGTATGGATGTATTGAGAAAGACAGAGGGAAAGCAAGAGGGAGAAGAAGAAAAGAAAGAAGGAAGAGAAATGAGGAAGAGGAAAGAGAGAGAAAGAAAGGGTGGGGATGAGGGAAAAGAGAGAAAGGGAGGGAGGGATAAAGGGAGGGAAAGAAAAAGAGTTTTTTCAATGAAATTTCTCCAGTCTAAGTTGAATTGGAAATAATTCAGAGTGGCTTCTACCTTTGGTAAAGTAAAATAGCACCAGCACTAAAACTGAATACTAGCATATTAATAAGTATTGACACAAGAGAGAAGATTTCCTATTTATGAATGTGTACTTTGCAATACAAAGTATCAACCCACACAACCAAACAACTGCCATACAAAGGATCAGTGATGTTTCTCTAAAGTGGTTGATTCCACCTAGAGACTTCTAACGTAAATTGACAATTTTCTAGTCACCAAGTTGTTTGAAAGGAACTATTTTTTGAAAAATAGTGATTATGTAGAATTCTGAGAAAATTCAGTAGCTTTTCTCCCATTTATATTAGTCATTGGCATAAAAACATGTCTACACTTTTGAAAATGAGAGTATTTATTTGGCCAAGAGAGATTGCAAAAGAGAGATAAAGTAGTATTTACTTTGTACCTTTATGATAGAAAAGAAATTCCTAATACATATTAGAAAGCTCTTATTCCTGTTAACGCTGGGCTGGAAGAAGCACAAGCTGGAATCAAGATTGCTGGGGAGAAATATTAATAACCTCAGATATGCAGATGATACCACCCTTATGGCAGAAAGTGAAGAGGAACTAGAAAGCCTCTTGATGAAAGTGAAGAGGAGAGTGAAAAAGTTGGCTTAAAGCTCAGTATTCAGAAAACGAAGATCATGGCATCTGGTCCCATTACTTCATGGGAAATAGATGGGGAAACAGGAAACAATGTCAGACTTTATTTTGGGGGGCTCCAAAATCACTACAGATGGTGACTGCAGCCATGACATTAAAAGATGCTTACTCCTTGGAAGGAAAGTTATGACCAACCTAGATAGCATATTCAAAAGCAGAGACATTATTTTGCCAACAAAGGTCCGTCTAGTCAAGGCTATGGTTTTTCCTGTGGTCATGTATGGATGTGAGAGTTGGACTGTGAAGAAGGCTGAGTGCTGAAGAATTGATGCTTTTGAACTGTGGTATTGGAGAAGACTCTTGAGAGTCCCTTGGACTGAAAGGAGACCCAGCCAGTCCATTCTAAAGAGATTGGTCCTGGGTGTTCTTTGGAAGGAATGATGCTGAAGCGGAAACTCCAGTTCTTTGGTCACCTGATGCGAAGAGTTGACTCATTGGCAAAGACTCTGATGCTTGGAGGGATTGTGGGCAGGAGGAAAAGGGGACGACAGAGGATGAGACGGCTGGATGGCATCACTGACTCGATGGACGTGAGTCTGGGTGAACTCTGGGAGTTGGTGATGGACAGGGAGGCCTGGCGTGCTGCGATTCATGGGGTCGCAAAGAGTCGGACACGACTGAGCAACTGAACTGAACTGAACTGAATTCCTGATAAAGATATTGCAGAAATTCTATATAGTCACCTCCGTTAGTAAAGCAATTGGAAAATAAAGTTTACTCTTTGAGTCCTTAAAAAGAATTTTCTCTAATTCAAGATTCTTTGCAAAATATGTTGTCAAAAGCAAAGTAGGCAATAGTAAAATTCAAAATTTGTCCTGCATGTGCTTTCTTGTTTTCCTGATTAAAGTACAGTTTGGTGCATTACAGTTTATTTAAAATTATTTATTTGAATCACATACACTTAAGTTTTTGTTTTCCTCTGATATAAACTGTGCTTTAAATGCTAGCACTGGATGCTACAAATGTTCAGTTTTACTAATGAGCAAATCAACAGATGGGCTGAGCAAATATTTGAGTTTATGAATCCTTTGGAAGATTTTACTTGGAAAATTAAAATAAGGAAATAGAAAGTGATTCATATGTCTTTATCATTTGCTCTTTAGTAATTGAAATAATATAAAAAGATCTTTGAATGTATAATTCATGATGTAGTGAAAGTCTTAATACCATATAAAATGCTTAGGCTTAATTCTTTAAAGGGAGAAGAAATGATATCAGTGCTGGGTAAGGTGATCTTAGCAACAGTGTTTGTATTGGGGGATGATGGGGATGATGATATGGGTCCAAATTAAAGGCAAGAGGCCATCAACAAGTTATTGCAATAGTCTGAAGAAATAAATAGGAGGATCTGCCCTAAGGTAGAAGCTGTGGGAATAAAAGGAAAAAGAGAGATGTAGAAAGATGCAAAGATAAAAGAATCAGCATCAATAGGAGTTGAGGCTTGATTACATGGTTGTTAGAGACAGAGAGGCATGAAAGACCATGCTGAGGTCCCCAGCTTGAGATACTTGAAGTAAGATATTCAGGAAGAACTCTTGAGCTTGTGTGTATGTTGGCAAAGCTCTTGGGAGTGCTGGTGTTCATATTCCCAGTTACTGTAACAGTTGGAACTATCTCTTTGAAGATACAGAAACAAGCTTAAACTGAAGACACTCTATGGTTTCAAAAAAATGTATGCACATATTAAAGCATCATTATCTTCCAGGGAAAGCAGAGGAAATCTAAAATTTGGAGTGGCACGTTGTGGGAACAAGCACACGAATAAATAAAACACCATTAAAAGACTTCTTTTGATTTAAAAAAAATGTCAAATTTAATTTTAAAATGTTATACATTTATTCTGGAAAATTAGTCTCAAACAGAGGCTGACTTCATAAGGCTTCCACCAGCTTATGCATTTATATCTAAGTTGCAAATCAAGTTCAGAGCTTAGGAACATCATTGAGATCTTCTTCGAGGGGTTTCTGAATACTGCTGTTAGTTATCTCCTCAGTTACTGCTGCTGTACTATCAGAAATTCTACATCTGAGTAGTCAGGCAAGCACAGGAAAGAATCCAGCAACCCTACAGTACCAATTATTAAAGGGAAATAGTTGAAAACTTGTTATTCGAGAAATGGAAAACTCATATACACTGTTTAAACTTCAACTTACTTTTCCCTGTTGTAAATGAGTTAACCTCACCCAGTTACAAATGAGCTTTTGAATTAAATGGCACTGTGGGTGTGCATCGTTTCTAATAAGGTTGTGACTTTGATCCCTGTGTGGTTGTGCATCATGAAACCTTTTCAGGAGTACTTGCTTTTAGTTTAGAATTTATACCATACTTACTTTCAGTAAAGATTTGAATTGGTGGAGAAAAATAGAACACAATATAAAACCAAAACACACTCACATGTTCAAATAAATATCAAAGTCTTATAGACATAAATATTACCATTCATCTGGGATGACTGAACCGCTATAAGAATCACCATGAAGACACAACGCAAGGGCCAGAATGGTTTGTGCTTTGTCCAGAGAAGAAGGAACCTAGAAATGCTTGTCTTTTACCTATCTTTATGGCTTTTCTGATCCTCTAGTAGACCTAATCCTGCCTGCACTTTCATTATGACAGCTAATAGCATGAAAATCCCTAGTATGCATATGATTTTGTCATTTGCAGAAGGGAACAAAATATATATTTTATCTACTTTTGTAAATGCAGAGATATTATAATAGAAGAGTACATAACGGATAAAAATAATTAAACATCTGAGTGAACAGAACATGTTCCGCAGCAGGTGGCCCCTAAGAAGACACTTCACTCCAGGGAAGATTTTATAATTTTTTGAAAGAATAAAGGTAATTATAGCCATTTTTTTTTATTTTTTACCTACTTAAAATGTTTGGGAATATTTCGGGCATGCAAAAAATGATGGAGGGAAATAATACAATAGACATACTTACCTGTAACTCAATACAGTAAATCAAATCTTAGTATTTTATCTTATTATCATTTCTTTAAAAATTAATCTTTAGAATTGTGGTCTGAAAACTCTCTCCTATCACTTTTTCCTTTCATTTCTAATGCTATCATTCACTTAAATTATTTATTTAAGCTGTACTTTTATATTCCCAGGTGGCTCAGATGGTAAAGCGTCTGCCTACAGTATGGGAGACCTGGATTCAATCCCTGGGTCAGGAAGATTTCCTGGGGAAGGAAATGGCAGCCCACTCCAGTATTCTTGCCTGGGAAATCCCATGGAAGGAGAAGCCTGATAGGCTAGAGTACTTGGGGTCTCAAAGAGTTGGACACAAGTGAGCGACTTCACTCACAATATTGTTATCACATTTTCAGATCAGATCAGATCAGTTGCTCAGTTGTCTCCAACTCTTTGTGACCCCATGAATTGCAGCATGCCAGCAGCACACCCTGTCCATCACCAACTCCCGGAGTTCACTGAGACTCACGTCCATCGAGTCAGTGATGCCATCCAGCCATCTCATCCTCTGTGGTCCCCTTCTCCTCTTGCCCCCAATCCCTCCCAGCATCAGAGTCTTTTTTCCAATGAGTTAACTCTTCGCATTTTGTGGCCAAAGTACTCAGGTTTCAGCTTTAGCATCATTTCTTCCAAAGAAATCCCAGGGCTGATCTCCTTCAGAATGGACTGGTTGGATCTCCTTGCAGCCCAAGGGACTCTCAAGAGTCTTCTCCAACACTACAGTTCAAAAGCATCAATTCTTCGGCACTCAGCCTTCTTCACAGTCCAACTCTCACATCCATACATGACCACTGGAAAAACCATAGCCTTGACTAGATGGACCTTTGTTGGCAAAGTAATGTCTCTGCTTTTGAATATGCTATCTAGGTTGGTCATAATTTCCTTCCAAGGAGTAAGCGTCATTAATTTCATGGCTGCAGTCACCATCTGCAGTGATTTTGGAGCCCAGAAAAATAAAGTCTGACACTGTTTCCACTGTTTCCCCATCTATTTCCCATGAAGTGATGGGACTGGATGCCATGATCTTCATTTTCTGAATGTTGAGCTTTAAGCCAACTTTTTCACTCTCCACTTGCACTTTCATCAAGAGGCTTTTTAGTTCCTCTTCACCTTCTGCCATAAGGGTGGTGTCATCTGCATATCTGAGGTTATTGATATTTCTCCCGGCAATCTTGATTCCAGCTTGTGTTTCTTCCAGTCCAGCGTTTCTCATGATATACTCTGCATATAAGTTAAATAAACAGGGTGACAATATACAGACTTGACGTACTCCTTTTCCTATTTGGAAGCAGTCTGTTGTTCCATGTCCAGTTCTAACTGTTGCTTCCTGACCTGCATACAAATTTCTCAAGAGGCAGATCAGGTGATCTGGTATTCCCATCTCTTTCAGAATTTTCCGCAGTTTATTGGGATCCACACAGTCAAAGGCTTTGGCATAGTCAATAAAGCAGAAATAGATGCTTTTCTGGAACTCTCTTGCTTTTTTGATGATCCAGTGGATGTTGGCAATTTGATCTCTGATTCCTCTGCCTTTTCTAAAATCAGCTTGAACATCAGGAAGTTCATGGTTCACATATTGCTGAAGCCTGGCTTGGAGAATTTTGAGCATTACTTTACTAGCGTGTGAGATGAGTGCAATTGTGCAGTAGTTTGAGGATTCTTTGGCATTGCCTTTCTTTGGGATTGGAATGAAAACTGACCTTTTCCAGTCCTGTGGCCACTGCTGAGTTTTCCAAATGTGCTGGCATATTGAGTGCAGCACTTTCACAGCATCATCTTCCAGGATTTGAAATAGCTCAACTGGAATTCCATCACCTCCACTAGCTTTGTTTGTAGTGATGCTTTCTAAGGCCCACTTGATTTCACATTCCAGGATGTCTGGCTCTAGGTGAGTGATCACACCATCGTGATTATCTGGGTTGTGAAAATCTTTTTTGTACAGTTCTTCTGTGCATTCTTGCCATCTGTTCTTAATATCTTCTGCTTCTGTTAGGTCCATACCATTTCTGTCCTTTATCGAGCCCATCTTTGCATGGAATGTTCCTTTGGTATCTCTGATTTTCTTGAAGAGATCCCTAGTCTTTCCCATTCTGTTGTTTTCCTATATTTCTTTGCATTGATCGCTGAAGAAGGTTTTCTTGTCTCTTCTTGCTATTCTTTGGAATTCTGCATTCAGATGCTTATATCTTTCCTTTTCTCCTTTGCTTTTTGCTTCTCTTCTTTTCACAGCTATTTGTAAGGCCTCCCCAGACAGCCATTTTGCTTTTTTGCATTTGTTTTCCATGGGGATGGTCTTGATCCCTGTCTCCTGTACAGTGTCATAAACCTCATTCCACAGCTCATCAGGCACTCTATCTATGCGATCTAGGCCCTTAAATATATTTCTCACTTCCACTGTATAATCATAAGGGATTTGATTTAGGTCATACCTGAATGGTCTAGTGGTTTTCCCTACTTTCTTCAATTTAAGTCTGAATTTGGCAATAAGGGGTTCATGGTCTGAGACACAGTCAGCTCCTGGTCTTGTTTTGGTTGACTGTATAGAGCTTCTCCATCTTTGGCTGCAAAGAATATAATCAATCTGATTTCAGTGTTGACCATCTGGTGATGTCCATGTGTAGAGTCTTCTCTTGTGTTGTTGGAAGACCTTTGTGGGTGTTTGTTATGACCAGTGCATTTTCTTGGCAAAACTCTATTAGTCTTTGCCCTGCTTCATTCCGTATTCCAAGGCCAAATTTGCCTGTTACTCCAGGTGTTTCTTGACTTCCTACTTTTGCACTCCAGTCCCTTATAATGAAAAGGACATCTTTTTTGGGTGTTAGTTCTAAAAGGTCTTGTAGGTCTTCATAGAACCATTCAACTTCAGCTTCTTCAGCGTTACTGGTTAGGGCATAGGCTTGGATTACTGTGATATTGAATGGTTTGCCTTGGAAACGAACAGAGATCATTCTGTTGTTTTTGAGGTTGCATCCAAGTACTGCATTTCGGACTCTTTTGTTGACCATGATGGCTATCCTATTTCTTCTGAGTGATTCCTGCCCGCAGTAGTAGATATAATGGTCACATTATAGGTATACACATTATAGTTATATCACATTTTAGGTATACACAAATAATCATCTTTGTTTACATGTCTTAAATAGTGTATAATAATATATATATATCTTCAACATCTTTTTATCTGCTGAGGTTAATACTTATGTGTATATAGTTCTTAATGTACTTTCTTAAAACACAAAATAATATCCCACCCCATGAAGATACCAAACATTATCCATTTCATTATTGGTGGAAATTTGAATTGTTTCTCATCTGTTCAATAATAAACAGTAACATGTGTATACCTGTGGTGGATTCATGTTGATGTATGGCAAAACCAATACAATATTGTAAAGTAATTAACCTCCAATTAAAATAAATAAATTTATATTAAAAAAAATAAACAGTATCCCACTTAAATCTTAATCAATTGGAAATTTGTATATTTATATAGATTAACATAGCTATCTAATATCATTTCTAACTATCTATATAGCCTAATTTCCAGAAGTATTTATTCAGTAGAAAATGAAAAATAATTTAGCCGCTTATTTGTAATAACACTTGTATCCCACGTCTAGTTCCATGTATGCACGACTGCCATTTTGGTTCATTTACCTGTTTATCTAGTTTAATACCACCAAATCACACTATCTATTTTTAAAATACCTTAATATTTTTAAAGAGATGATTTTTCTCTAATTTTTTCAGTATTAGGATAATTAAGAAATAAATATATCATGAAGAAGTAAATTTACCTTTCCTGACACTAAATTCGAACAGGGGTAAAAAAAAAAAATTCTACATAATTTATAAACATGTGTTCTCACAGAAGTTTACTGACTGAATTAAAGTATCTTAGTGGTGAAAAGAAACTAAAGTTGAAATCATTGGAAGAAACAGATGCAAATATTCCACATAAATTGTTCAAAGTCTCAAATAATTTTCAGAGATAAACTGAAAACAAGGCATCATGTGTGAGAGTTAACTAAAACAACTATGAGCAGTGTTAGATTCACAAAGACTCCAAAAATTTGAATTTTCAAGCCTGGAATATGTTGAAAAGATGACATGTTTTGTATTGAAGGTATTAAAAATACCTTCTCAAAAGCCTTGCAAATGTAAGTCAATAATGTAAGATCAGAAAGCAGACTAAAAGATTTTTAATACATATATATAAACTTTAGAGTCAGAACACCAATACAGTATACTAACCCATATATATGGAATTTAGAAAGATGGTAACAATAACCCTGTATACGAGACAGCAAAAGAGACAATGATGTATAGAACAGTCTTTTGGACTCTGTGGGAGAGGGAGAGGGTGGGATGATTTGGGAGAATGGCATTGAAATATGTATAATATCATATATGAAACAAGTCGCCAGTCCAGGTTCGATGCACGATACTGGATGCTTGGGGCTGCTGCACTGGGACGACCCAGAGGAATGGTATGGGGAGGGAGGTGGGAGGGGGGTTCAGGATGGGGAACACATGTATGCCTGTGGTGGATTCATTTTGATATATGGCAAAACCAATACAATATTGTAAAGTTAAATGGAATAAAATTTTAAAAAATAAATAAATTTTAAAAAAATGCAAAAAAAAAAAGTCAACATTCTGCCAAAAAAAATAAATAAATAAAAATGAAATGGACACATTAGACAAAATTTTAGACAAAAGTTCAAACAGAGTTACTGAAAGGTTGATATAGGTGAAGAAATTTTTCAAAATAGATTTGAGAATAAAAAAATGTATGAAAAACAAAAGAGATTAAGAAAATTATAGAGAGAAGTGAGAAGGTTTAGCACAGAGATAATCAGGGTTTAAGAAGTATATGAGATAATAAGACAGATTATTTATTCCAAAGAATGATAGGTATTACCCTTTTATGAAAAATATAGAGAATAGAAACCCAGGTCCTGTTCAGGAAATGGTTTGCAACCTCATTTTCCTTACAGAACTTAGAATTTACAGACTTTTATTTCTTTAACTGACTAATTACAAAATTGTTTCACTTCTGTTTGGCAAAAAACACATTTTTTAATGCTCAAATATTTTGTTGAAATTGACATTTACAGTAAGATTATAAAAATCCCAAATATATATATATATATTCTGATGACCACATAAATTTATAAAGAATGCAAATAGAAGAGTAGTAAGTGGGCAAAGTTTTTAAGTTAAAATGTTTCCATATACTATTTCTTGTTATTTTGAATCTCAGTCCTGGATATGACCACCTATAGTAAAAAGATCAAGAGGCTATCCAATTTATTCAATTGGTAACTAAAAGCTTCAGTTTTTATTTCCATAATCTAAACTTTAACCTTAAGGCTTTAATCAAAAATTTAAAAGACATGTCTTTTTATAGGATTTATGTTTACTCAACTATGGAATGCATTTGTTTCTTCACAATATGTATAAGTTGACTACAATTTCTGAAAGGGATAACCTACTGGATGGACGTGGGTTTGGGTGGACTCCGGGAGTTGGTGATGGACAGGGAGGCCTGGCGTGCTGTGGTTCATGGGGTTGCAAAGAGTCAGACACGACTGAGCGACTGAACTGACTGACTACATATAAAAGCATATGTATAGAGAGGAGAGTTCAAGTTTAAACCACAAATGACTCCAATATGTAGAAACTGGTGAAGGAGAAGAAAATAGATCATGAAAGAGGATCAGTAAGATAAGGAGAAAGAGCAAAACATGTCATTCTTGAAAGTCAGGAGAGAAGAGAATTTTAAGAACATGTGTGTGACTTAACTTAGTAAGATATCATGTAAGCTAAGTATAGAAATACCATTAGCAATACTGGTGACCTTAACAGAAACGTCTAATGGAACAGCAGGGAAATAGACTGGGTTGGAGATAGCCATACAGACAAACCTTCTGGGCAGGTTGGCTCCGAGAGAGATCAAGAATGTGACCAAGTAGTGGGAGAAAGTGTGGCATTGGATGTTCGTTTTCTTTTACATAATGGTTGAAGATACTAGATGTTGTTTCACTGACATGATTGCATGGGGGGAAGGAGAGAAGAAGAATTAATCAAGAAGCAGAGGTTTCAGAAGAGTCAAATGGATGGGCTTCAGAGCACACATGCAAGACTGGCCTTTGGTGGAAGGAATGATATGCCTTTCATTATAAAAGTAATGAAGAAATAGATGGAGCTAATCTGGACAGGATTATTGGTTTGTTGGGGAGAAGACAAAGGCAATGAAAATACTGGTTGAGGTCATCAGCTATGGGTGGTTATTGAGACAAAGGTATAGGAGATTGGGACATCTGAGTGAGGAAGATTATCTAAGAAATAATCCTCCTGGGAAGTGGAGCTAACAAGCCAAACAAAAGAGATTTCCAGGCATTTTAAAAAGCCTATTTGAGGTTTTTGTTTTGTTATTGTTCATCATGAATAAAAGTGAACAAATATATACATTTATAGAATTCTTCTCTAAAAATAGTCAACTTCTCTGGTTTAGTCATTGTATCTGAGGGTTGTAGAGTTTATCTAAAGTTTATATTCATGTCAAAAGGGGATTAACAGGGTAAATTATAGAGGATCAATTTAATAATTAGCTTGAACAAGGAGAAAAAATTACAGATGGGATTATGTTGCTATTAAGGAAGTTATGAGGCTACAAATAAAGTAGACTTTTTAAGTAAGGGGAAATGTGGTTGGATAGTTTCCAATTAATATTACAGAAGGGTTATAGTTGCCAATATAAGAATCAATGATAAAATATGAAACAGTTGTTAGGCAAGACTACAATTTTAATTGAGTTTGAATATAAGAAAAGACTGGTGGTACATCTGCTCATTCGTCACTGTTTTATTACTTTCTCTAGAAAATCCAGAAGAGCAAGATCAAATAACTTTCCATAATTGGAGCTATGATAAACTTTGGATAGGCAAAGTGGATCACAGTGGCAAAAGGATAGTTGGAAAAGTATAATTTTAGCAACTGGTTATAAAGGTTTTAATTTGGAAGAGAGGTAGGTGATACCAGAATTAGGAGATGAGGAAGAATATGTACCACTGTGACAGCTAGAGGTTTCTATCTTAGTAAAGATAAATATCTAGGTCAATAGAAATTTAGAAATGAGAGATATAAAATTTTAGGAGGCACAGTCAAGAGTGAGATATAATGCAACTTTCAAATGATCATGAAATTTGTCCTGTGACTGCTTATGTGAGTGACTGACTGCACAGACTGGTAGGAAAATCACTGTCCCTGAGAAGTTCAAGATAGTTAGGCCAAAGTAAAAAAATACCAATTAATTAAATAAAGAAATACACTGCATATTTCCTATCAGCAGCAGCAAGAAATTTCTCATACTATTTTTGGTGCTGAGTGACAAAAGTTAAATAACTGATTTATTTTCCTAAACTTTTGATTAATTTCTTAACTGGAGGCTATCATAAAGAAAACTGACAATTTTAGAATTTGAGGTGAAGGTCAAGTGTATATTAAATGTCACTTCGGGAACAAGAAATTGAGTCTTGTCAGAACGGATGCTGGAGAACCATGGACTTTGCCCCCCTGATAACGCAACCTCACTATAGATCCTACCCGCTGCCCCACCCCAGAAATAATTATTAGTTGTGGTAATTATTTGAAGTGATCAAATGTAAGTATATCCTCTACCTGGAAATTGTTAAAACTGCCCCACAGTTCAGTAGGAAAATTGTGTATGTGTGTGCCTGTGCTTATGCATGTGAATGGACCTGTACACGTGCATGCACACTCAGGCACATACTTCAGATATTTTTGGATCGACTTTGAATATTAGGATATATATTGTATTAATAGCAGAGAAATCAGAATCATTCATAGTAATGTAAGATGACTTCTTTGTATTTTTCAAATTCTAATCTAAAGAAAGATGTCAGTGAAACGCACATTTGCTATGAATAAATCTAACATTTGCAAAATGCTTCATATAAAGAATAAATTAAATAGGGGTTCATCACTTGCTTTGTAAAATATTTATTATAGAGTTCCTTTAATGTCAACTTTCTTCACTGAGTTTTCATAATTGGATAACTTTTGTAGAGCTCAATTATTTTGTAAGTCAAGATATCAATACATGTTAACAAAATAAATTTCAAGAAAGTTAAGTTAACAGAATAAAACATAGTTCTTTCAAATAAATAAACAAGAACTTGGTAAATAGAGTAGTAGAAATACTAGAAATGAATTCCATGCACTGAGAAAAATAAAATATAAGCTTGGGGATCTGGAACGAACACACAGAAATTCTCAAAATGGAAGCTAGTAGGAGAAACATAATTGATGAGAAATTATTACGAATTCTTATTGAAAATATTTATGATAATTTTATATTCATTGAAAACATACTAGTTCCATCATACATAATGCATATATTGAAAGATGGCATGCTGTTTTAAAATGAGTATTTATAATTTTTCTATGAATAATAAAGAGAAATAATAAAATTAGCAAGTATCATATTCCCAGAGCCTCCTACATTGAGAAAAGAGAGAATTTTAAGAAGAAAGAGAAGGATGTGAAAGTTGGAGAGAAAGCTTTCTCTTTTTCCAATTTAAATAAAGGTTTCTTTGGACAAATTTTAGTTATCATTAAATCAAGAGGAGGCATATTTAAAAGCAGAAGACTTGAGAACATCTAAGCTATCTTTCTCAAGGGTCTGCAGATACTCTTAATAGAACATGGAAAACTTCTCTCTGCAATGTCTAATGTGAAAAAAATGGATATATATGTTTAAATCACCAGTTGGAAACTGAAGGTTTACAAAACATATTTGGCATACCTTTGTTTAGTTTACAGAGATTTAAAATTGTGTGAGCATTTAAAATTTAGGAAGCTTTATATGAAAACAAAATTTCTGGCTTCATTGAAAGATCAGAATGCCAGAACACACTGAGAATCATGTGACAGCTCTCCCCTTTTCACAGCGGTCCTGCAACTCTGCGTTCTCCACAGTTCTTTCCACTTATCTGTGTACTTACACCTGCCACTTTATTAAATTTTTCACACCTGTAAGCATTTGACTTTGAGATACTCTGTTCAGAATGTGGGTTCTAAATACCAGACAATTCCTAAAAACTCCCCCTTTTGTTGTTGTTCAGTTGCTCAGTTGTGTCCAACTTGCAAAGAGTTGGAATGCAGCACAGACATAGCACTTTAGGCCTCACTGTCCCTCACTGTCTCCCTGAGCTTGCGCAAACTCATGCCCATTGATTGGCTGATGCTCTCCAACCATTTCACCCTCTGTCATCCTCTTCTCTTCCTACCCTCAATCTTTCCCAGCATCAGTGTCTCTTCTAATGAATCAGCTCTCCACATCAGGTGGTCAAAGTATTGGAGCTTCAGCTTCAGCATCAGTCCTTCCAATGAATATTCAGGATTGATTTCCTTTAGTATTGACTGGTTTGATCTCATTACTGTCCAAGGGACTCTCAAGAGTCTTCTCCAACACCACTGTTTAAAAGCATCGATTCTTCGGTGCTCAACTTTCTTTATGGTCCAACTGTAACATCCATACATGACCATGACTACTGGAAAAAGCATAGATTTGACTATACAGCCTTTGTCGACAAAGTAATGTCTCTACTTCTTAATATGCTGTCTAGGTTTGTCATAGCTTTTTTTCCAAGAAGCAAGTGTCTTTTAATTTCATGACGTCTTTTAATTTCATGGCTGCAGTCACAATCTGCAGCGATTTTGGAGCCCCCCAAAAATAGTCTCTCACTGTTTCCATTGCTTCCCCATCTATTTGCCATGAAGTGATGGGACGAGATGCCATGGCCTTCATTTTTTGAATGTTGAGATTAAAGCCAACTTTTTTGCTGTCCTTTTTCACCTGCATCAAGAGGCTGTTTAGTTCCTCTTTGCTTTCTGCTATAAGGGTGGTGTCATCTGCATATTTGAAGTTATTGATATTTCTCCCGGCAAACTTGATTCTGGCTTGTACTTCATCCAACCTGGCATTTCACATGATATATTCTGCATATAAGTTAAATAAGCAAGGTGACAATATACAGCCTTGATGTACTCCTTTCCTGATTTTGAACCAGTCTGATGTTCCACGTCCAGTTCTAACTGTTGCTTCTTGACCTGCATACAGGTTTCTCAGGAGGCAGGTAAGATGGTCTGCTATTCCCATCTCTTGAAGAACTTTCCACAGTTTGTTGTGATTTACAGTAAAAGGCTTTAGAGGAGTTAATGAAGCAGAAGTAGATGTTTTCCTGGAATTATCTTGCTTTTTTCTTTAATCCAATGGATGTTGGCAATTTAATCTCTGGTTCCTCTGCCTTTTCTGAAATCCAGCTTGAGCATCTGGAAGTTCTCTGTGTACTGTTGAAGCCTAGCTGGGAGAATTTTGATCCTTACTTTGCTAGCATGTGAAATGAGGTCAGTTGTGCAGTACTTTGAACATTCTTTGGCATTGCCTTTCTTTGGAATTGGGATGAAAGCTGTCCTTTTCCAGTCCTGTGGCCACTGCTGAGTTTTCCAAATTTGCTGGCATCATCTTTCAGGATTTGAAATAGCTCAACTGGAATTCCATCACCTCCACTAGCTTTGTTCATAGTGATACTTTCTAAGGCCCTCTTAACTTCACACTCCAAGATGTCTGGTTCTAGGTTAATGATCACACCATCGTGGTTATCTGGGTCATTAAGACCTTTTTTGTATAGTTCTTCTGTGTATTCTTGCCTCCTCTTCTTAATATCTTCTGCTTCTGTTAAGTCCATACCATTTCTGTCCTTTATTGTGCCCATATTTGCATGAAATGTTCCCTTGGTGTCTCTAATTTTCTTGAAGAGATCTCTAGTCTTTCCCATTCTATTATTTTCCTCTGTTTCTCTGCCTTGTTTACTTAGTAAGGCTTTCTTATCTTTCCCTGCTATTCTTTGGAACTCTGCTTTCAGATGGTATATCTTTCCTTTTCTCCTTTGCCTTTCAATTCTTTTCTTTTCTCAGCTGTTTGTAAGTCCTCTTCAGACAACCATTTTGCCTTTTTGCATTTCTTTTTCTTGGGGACGGTTTCAATGAGCACCTCCCTATACAATGTTACAAACCTCTGTCCATAGCTTTTCAGGCACTCTGTCTACCAGATCTAGTCCCTTGAATCTATTTGTCACTTCCACTGTATAATTGTAAGGGATTTGATTAAAGTCATACCTGAATAGCCTAGTGATTTCTCTATTTTTTTCAATTTATGTCTGAATTTTGCAAGCTCCTGGTCTTGTTTTTGCTGACTGTATAGAGCTTCTCCATCTTCAGCTGAAAAGAATATAATCAATCTGATTTTGGTACTGACCATCTGGGGATGTCCATGTGTAGAGTTGTTTCTTGTGTTATTGGAAGAGGGTGTTTGCTATAACCATTTGTTCTCTCTTAGAGAACTCTGTTAAAGTTAAAGGCAAAACTCTGTTAGCCTTTGCCCTGCTTCATTTTATACTCCAAGGCCAAACTTTCCTGTTACTCCAGGTATCTCTTGTCTTCCTACTTTTACATTCCAGTCCCCTATGATGAAAAGGACATCTTTTTGGGTTTTTTTTGTTGTTGTTAGTTCTAGAAGGTCTTGTAGGTCTTCATAGGACTATTCTGCTTCAGCTTCTTCTGCATTATTGGTTGGAGCTTAGACTTGGATTCCTATGATGTTGAATGGTTTGCCTTTGAAAAGAACAGTGATATCATTCTGTCATTTTTGAGATTACACCCAAGTACTGCATTTGGGACTCTTTTGTTGACTATGATGGCTACTTCATTTCTTCTAAGGGATTCTTCCCCACAGTAGTAGATATAATGTCATCTGAGTTAAATTCACCCCTTCCGGTCCAACTTAGTTCACTGATTGCTAAAATGTCTGTGTTCACTCTATGTCTATGTCTGTTGGTTCCAATTTCTACCGATACATAAAACCAATTTTACCAGTGTGTTAAACGTGTGGTTTTACCAAAAAGTAAAAACATATGTACAGGTGTATAAAATAGATATATGAAGAGTCATAAAGACCAGGAAATAAGAGATTAGATGTAGTTTTGCCTGTGCCTGTGAAAATACAGTGGTAGTAGAAAATAGAAAAATTCAATCTTGTATGCTTGTATCAATAATAAACAAAGGAAGAACACATGGCAAAAGTAAATAAAATGGTTAATAGGAAGAATGAGATAATATAAGAAGAACTGTGTAAAATGATCAATTGATTGTGGAAATACATTTAACTCTTTTTTCATTATTTTATATCTCAAGTTTCCTATTCAATTAAGTCAGTAATGAGACTCTTTCTCATTTTCTTATTCCCTTGTCTTCAATTAATTAATGCAGTGAATGAATGTGAAGCCAAATTTAAGAGAAATTTCTTATATAGAACAAATAGGTCCAAAGGAAAAGTTTATGAGTAGAATTTAAAGGAGTAAATTAAAGTAATAAAAATGACAGCCAAAATTATCATATTATATTTTGTGTAATTTCTTTCAAAATTTTGGGTGAATATTATCCACTTACCATTTTTAATGGGCACAGAGTTTTTAGTTTTGCAAGATGTAAAGAGTTTAAAAAAGGAGAGTGGTGATAGTTGCACAAGAATATGACTATGCTTAGTCCTGCTGAGCTGTGCATTTAGAAATGATTAATATAGTAAATTTTATGTTACGTACATTTTACCATAAAAAGGAGGGGGGAAAAGAATCAAAAAATAACATGCTGAACCCAGCTGAAGAATTTTTTGAAATCACAAAAAGGAAAGTACAGTCTCATTATTTTTGCTTAAAATAATAGAAGCAAAGACAAAAGAGTATGAGTAATTGAAATCCAAGGGTTTCCTGACAAAGATTAATTGAGGAAATGGAGGGGAAAGAATTTGATAGTGCAAGGTGTGTACAGATGAATGCAACATCCTTTGTACTCACAGATGCTGGCTGGTATCACTGTATATAGTCACTGAGGCTGACTCTCAGGAAGTTTTAGAAATAGTCATCTTCAATCTTTCCATTTGCTTTTATGAAAGTTATAAATATTTTAAAAATAGTATCTCTGAATCAATTTTTTTTTTGTCTTGCTGATGCAACTTTTACAGCACTATTTCTTGATTTACTCTTTTATCTCTGACAACTTGTGGTCCTCACTTCTAATTAGAAGATGTCCTTTTCCATCAAAATATAATTGGATCTTCATCAAAATAGGTTCATTAGAGAAAGAGAGAAAGAAGAAATGAGAAAAGGAGAAAGAGGAAATTCAGACAGGTAGACTCTGAGAGTTTAGGGCAATCCAGAAATAAAGAGCTTTTAAAAAAGAAAATGATAGGATGCACCTATTCTGTTTCAATCAGAGTTTCTTAACAGCTATGCTATTGACAGTTAGGAGCAGATATATCTTTATGTTGGGGCTGAGATATACATTGATGTTAATCTGATTTTTTGATTTGTGATTTAAGACTTCATCTCTTGACAGCTGAAAAATAATATTGATTGGCTGTCTAAGCCTGCCTAATATTAATGCTTCTCACTTTAAATCTTTTAACTCTTTTGGAAGCCCTACTTGGTTCATCCCAATTACACTGATACCCTGTTTAAGCAGCCATTGTTTCACTCGCAGAACTGGGTCCTTCATCTAGTGTTTGTGGTTAGGAAGTATGCACCATGCTCTCCTTTTTCATCTCTCAAGGTATCAAGTCCATCATTGGGCACATTTTTGTAGGGCTGTAAAAATTATTAAACACAAACCTCAATTGAAATAGAATCAGGAGGGGAGAAGGGGACACTCTCAGAGTCTACAATAGCAGAGCCCAGCAGGAAAAAGAAAACTTTCTTCTTACTTAGGAAGAGTTCAGTCAATGAGAGATTGTCACAATTCAGCCAATGAAAAGCACCTATATTTTGAACTCTAATTTACTCCAGTGCACTCTTCTTCCCCATCACTTCATGGGAAATAGATGGGGAAACAGTGGAAACAGTCAGACTTTATTTTTGGGGGCTCAAAAATCACTGCAGATGGTGACTGCAGTTATGAAATTAAAAGATGTTTACTCCTTGGAAGGAAAGTTATGACCAACCTAGATAGCACATTCAAAAGCAGAGACATTACCTTGCCAATAAAGGTTCATCTGGTCAAGGCTATGGTTTTTCCTGTGGTCATGTATGAATGTGAGAGTTGGACTGTGAAGAAGGCTGAGCAGTCCCTTGGACTGCAAGGAGATCCAGCCAGTCCATTCTGAAGGAGATCAGCCCTAGGATTTCTTTGGAAGGAATGATGCTAAAGCTGAAACTCCAGTACTTTGGCCACCTCATGCGAAGAGTTGACTCATTGGAAAAGACTCTGATGCTGGGAGGGATTGGGGGCAGGAGGATAAGGGGACAACAGGATGAGATGGCTGGATGGCATCACTGACTCGATGGACGTGAGTCTGGGTGAACTCCGGGAGCTAGTGATTCACAGGGAGGCCTGGCGTGCTGTGATTCATGGGATCGCAAAGAGTCAGACACGACTGAGTGACTGAACTGAACTCTTCTTTTAGTATAACCCTCCCAACTTCTTTTCCCCCTCTTTAAGAAAGTTTTCCTCTCCTTACTGTGTGGAAAGTAGCATGTGGCACCCCATGGCTGCAAACCCCAGTTTAAGTCTTTGTTGATCTAAATAAAAGCATTTTTGCTGGAGAAGTAACTGGCAGTCTATATATTTTAGCTTAGTTCAGTTCAGTCACTCAGTTGTGTCCGACTCTTTGAAACCCTACAAACCACAGCACGTCAGGCCTCCCTGTCCATCACCAACTCCCAGAGTTTACCCAAACTCATGTCCATTGAGTCGGTGGTGCCATCCAACCATCTCATCCTCTGTCCTCCCCTTCTCCTCCTGCCCTCAATCTTTCCCAGCATCAGGGTCTTTTCAAATGAATCAGCTCTTCGCATCAGGTGGCCAAACTATTCAAGTTTCAGCTTCAACATCAGTCCTTCCAATGAATACCCAGGAGTGATCTCCTTTAGGATGGACTGGTTGGATCTCCTTGCAGTCCAAGGGACTCTCAAGAGTCTTCTCCAACACCACAGTTCAAAAGCATCAATTCTTCTGTGCTCAGCTTTCTTCACAGACCAACTCTCATATCGATACATGACCACTGGAAAAACCATAGCCTTAACTAGTCAGACCTTTGTTGACAAAGTAATGTCTCTGCTTTTTAATATGCTGTCTAGGTTGGTCATAACTTTTCTTCCAAGGAGTAAGCATCTTTTAATTTCATGGCTGCAGTCACCATCTGCAGTGATTTTAGAGCCCCCCAAAATAAAGTCTGCCACTGTTTCCACTGTTTCCCCATCTATTTGCCATGAAGTGATGGGACCGGATACCATGACTTAGCACAAGTGAACTAAAAATTTAAAAACAAACAAACAAACAAAGAGAAAGCAGAAAGTTGTAAAACCTTTCTCTAATAATGTACCAAAACTATGAAGTTTAGAAAATTCACCGTATTTTCACTGAATGCAAAAGTATAGTATTTTTGAGATTTAAATACTTTTCAATGCTTAGAAAATAGGATAGAGTGTTGTGCCAGTAAGCAAGTAAAAGACTAAACCATTACTCTGCAGTCATTGTTATGTTATGAATCAAATACAAAGGAAAAATCCATATCCCATATTAAAAAAATATATAGTGTATTCTATTGTTCATTTTTGTATATGTATTCCCTACCTCAACACACACACACACACACACACACACACAATTTTAATGCTGTTTTGAGTCTTAAAAGAAATATGTGTTTTTAGGTGAATGAAAAATGTTGTCTGTCCAGGAGACTTCAATAAAAATAGTAATTTTGAAACAGTTCATTGAGATAGTTGTCACTCTCAAGCTTGGGAAATTCCTCCTTAACAGTTAGGTCATTTTTTTGATAACCATCGGCCCTGCAGTGGTACCATCCTCTCTGGTAATTATGATAGATCACTCTGAGCTATAAATTTCATTTTTTTATGAAAGTAAAGTTAAAGTAGCAGATTCGTGTCCTTACCTCCCTTCCAACTTCAGACCCCAATTCATTTTATTTTTCTCAGCCATGTATTATACTGGAATTTCCCACATGATAAGGCCTACATATACTCTGTATTCAGGGCCTCATGGAAGTGATTGAGGAAAACTCATCATAGTTTAGATGTGCTTAATCTTCCCTCATCTTGTTTAAACTCTGTTTTTTCACCTTAAGTGTTTTTTGAGTGTTTATTATTTCCAGAAAGTAGGTAGAGTATGGTTTAATAAACTTCTTGAGTTTCAACTGAGCACATTTGGTCTAAAAGGCCCAGAGACTCAGATGGGTGAGCTGAACCTCAGTTCGCTGATAAGGACTTCTGTCTTCGTAACTTCAGATTCAAACTGTAAACTGTCTATTCTTAGGGGTCATCTGGACTATTCTTTCTGCTATGTGTAGGAAAAATTTTTGTAAAATTGCTGAATTCTAGACCTAGTCTAATTACTCTGTGGATTCTTAGAGCATTGATGACAATAAAGGTGCTATTTTGTACTAAATGCCTTCTCTGCACTGAAACTCCTCAATGGCCTGAAACTCTGCCAAACTCCTATTCTTGATGACTGAGGATGCCCTGTCATGGTTGATTCAGTACTGGGAATTTAAACATATGTTAAAATTCAGACTGGTCATTCATGGATGAATGAAGAAAAGTTCCTTGAAACATAGGTGCTCTTTGCAGTTGAAATTCTGTATCATAGACTTAGATTTACAATTTTATAAATTTCTAGCCCCCTGTTACTTTGTTCAAATATGCAGATAATATATTACTTTAATTTTTCATCAAAGCTTTGATTATTTGAATTTCTTAAGAGATCAGTAGAATATTTAAAGTCCTCTATGCAATGCACACCTTTGCATTCTAGTTTTCATGTTTCTGACATAAAGATAATAAGCATATCAGTGTTGGATGTGTATAATGCAAACAAGCAACTGCCTGCTACTTGATGACATAATTGTGAGAAATGGTGAAAGGGCAATATTCATTTTTCAAGCCTGACTGGTTATTTCGTTATGTTAATACAACCTTAATCCATATTTAATATTCTTCAGATGCATTATAGGTATTCCCATGTCTTTTCCTTTCCTTATAGGCAGTTCATCTTGCAGGATTATCACCATTACCATGGCTTCCAAATGTTTGTCTTCCTCACAGTTTAAGGATGATTTTGTGAAATTATTATAGACATTTGCCCATTTTATACACAAAATTATAAGTTTACACAATTTTTTTAAACACTGTTTTCCTTGCAAGTCTGCATTTTGTGTCTCTGCTAATCTTCTTCTCGAAAATGCTTTATTTTATTTCTTAATTGCAATATTGGAATTTGCTGAGCCGACCATACATGCTCCAGAGCTACATTTTGAGGAAATGCAGGTGCTGCAGAACTACTAGAAACGATCACTTTTTATCCAGCTAATCACAGTCACAGTTTGATTAACTGTTTGCCTTTGTCTGCTGCCTAGAGTGATGTGACTTTAGCTCTCTCATCTTGATGGCATCTGGAAGTATCTGTAGGAATGAAACTGCAATGTAATTACTTCATACTGAACAAAGAAATAAAATCAGCCAGTGAAAAGCTGTGTAGGTGTAAGCAGGGTCCTGTTACTATGTGAGAAAATGACTGAGGAGTATGCACTAAATAGTTCTCATTTTCTTTCATTCAGTAACAGTATATGAAAATAGCTTGAATTTTAAAGTGCCTTGTATCCAATTTCTTAGTGTAATAAGACTTCCAGATAGAAGTCTGCCTGTTTACGGATATTTAAACAAACAAATAAAGGTAAGTACAAGGAAGTTAAGTTTCAGGATGAATATACTTAACAATTAAGTGTTAAATGCTGACCAATTGGATCATGTGGTAGATCCAAGAATGATAGTGTTTTATGGAAAAAAATCATAATTTGACTTAAAATACTATCTCTGGAACAACCTTATATAGTGTGAATCCTCTAGAGAATTCTCTGACATGTTTCGAAAATGTCTATTAATGGATTGTTGATCAGCTGTGAATATTTTAGCAAAACACTGTGTTTAGTTTAGGATATTTGCATCTGAGATCTACTTTGCCAACTCTGTTTAATTATAGTGACAATTTAAAAAAAAAGTGAATGTTAAAGTATGAAATCCCAGTGGCCATAGCAAATACTGAATGATTTTTCTGTGCAGACACTGGCTTTTAAAATATAAAATGTGCAAAAGATGCTTAAAGCATGAATTCTGTGATAAGGAATATATGGAAAGAATTTAGAATCTCCTTGGAAGAAATAGAAAATTATCGTTAAGAAACAAGAGCTTCAAAAATAACAGTATATCACTCATAACTCAGAATGGCCTGGTTCAAAAGAGCTCTGATCTTTGAAACTTTCTTTGTATTTCAATTCAAAGCATCCACTTCAATTTAATTCTAAACAAGAGAAAGGAATTATCAATATGCCTGTGAGCTGCAAAAAAAAATGTTTGATATAAATAAGTAGAAATTTTAATAAACATTTTTATCATAGAAAACATAATGCAAATTCATTGCTCACTCATTTACAACCGTATCCTCTCCCCACTACCCACAGTCTCCTGAAAACAAGAATAAGGTGATTTCTAGTACACTTGTATAATTCTTAAAATATTCTCAGTAACAGTTTATTAAACAAATCTGAATACCTACACTGATTTTAGAATAAGAAAAAAAAACACTCAAGATATATCTGGGCGTAGAAATGTTTAGATATTGATTTATATTCACCCCAATTTTTTTCTTTTTAAAATTTTACCTCATCTCTGTTTCATAGTATCTACATTTGTCTTATTTTCTCAGAAGTGTAAGGATATCAAATGATTCAACAAAGCATTGCAATTTCTTTTGAGGTATTTTCATCCTGGATTTTACATTTTAAACCCTATGATCATATTTCTTTCTTCCCTAAAGCTTTGGATAATCTCAAAGAAAAACACCTCCCAAACACTTGAGTTCCCTCTATAAATCTTGAAAATCCTATAGCCAGATTGTTTCATCTGGCATAAACCTGCAGGTTTGCATAGGTGAGTAGCCAACCATGCCTTAATATAGCTAGCTGTGTAATTTGGAATGAAATTTGATTCCTTCATTTTTGGAAGGAATAATCTTATTTGAAAGTGAAAATCACAGCCCATTTGTGTGAATTTCACTATAATATAAAAGTGTCACTTCTTTTTCAGAAAGGCTAAAAGGAAACATGAGACATGGCTGCTATTACATTGAAGAACATCACCTGATTATTGCATAAGACATTGATAACTCTAAAATTAAAATGAAAGAAAATGATAACTTTAATTTTGTTAGGTAATATTAGTGTTACTAAACTCAGGTTGGCTACTCACAGCTCAAAATCCAATAAGCAAGAGGCAAGTGTCAGTAGAAAGGAAAGATGATTTAATCATAAAGCTGAGATTCTGGGAAACTTGCAGACTCAAATCCCTAGACCACTTCCAAAAATTCTGCTCAGCCATTCCTTAAAAAGTCATAAAAAGCACTTAATGTGACATCTACTATATAAACTTTCTAAATATATTATTTTTAAAGAAAATATATTAGTTTTCTGAGCTAGTCTTAAATAAGTATCAAAGAGACAGTAAATGATGATGGCTCCTTTACCTTTCAACTTTCCTGTGTGGGAAGTTGTCATTTCAATATTAAGGGTGCATTGACAGAAGTTTGTTCACCGACTCTCATCTCGGGCTCTTAACGTTGAGTGACCTGCATTTCTAAGGACTGTCTCAGAGCCTAAGTTTGTAGACATGGATTAGACTAAATTTAACTAGATCGTGGACACTTTAGATCTCTGACTTTGTTCTTAGAACCACAGTCTAAGACAAATAATGGACCACAGCGATCTAAGGAGCAGGGTAAGCTTTTGGGGTAGCTTCCACAGCTTTCAACCAAAGCTCCTGTAAGAAATGCAGAGAAAATTGTGGAAGAGGACTTTTTAATTATATTTGTAGCTAGAAGAAGAAACACTTTGGTCAAAAGCACACATTATAATGCTTATAAACATCTGGGAGGAAGTTAACTGTTCAACTCCTCTTTTGCTTTTATACTTTTTCCTGAAGAAAATGATGATCTACAGACTGGAGAAGTAGAAAAATAGGACTCAGAGGAAGCATGACTCAGGAATGGCAGTTGTGCCTAAGTCACTAAACCAGGGTCAATGAAAACAGGTGGTGATGCTCCAGGAGTGTCCAGCATCGTTCATACATAATTGACCATGCCATGAATTAGTTTGGCCAGTCATTCATTCACCCATTCATTCAACAAATACTTACTAAGTCTAAATTCTGGAGGCAAAGGCAAATGTATTCAGTGAGTTCAGTGGATCAGTAGTGTCTGACTCTTTGTGACAACATGGACTGCAGTACGGCAGGCATTGCTGTCCATCACCAACTCCTGGAGCTTGCCCAAACTCATGTCAATCGAGTCGGTGATGCCATCCAGCCATCTCATCCTCTGCTGTCTACTTCTCCCACGTTTAATCTTATCCAGCATCTGGATCTTTTCAAATGAGTCGGTTCTTCACATCAGATGGCCAAAATATTAGAGTTTCAGCTTCAACATCAGTCCTTCAAGTGAATATTCAGGACTGATCTCCTTTAGGATTGACTGGTGGATCTCCTTGCAGCCCAAGGGACTCTCAAAAGTGTTCTCTAACATCACAGTTCAAAAGCATCAATTCTTCGGTGCTCATCTTTCTTTATAGTTCAACTCTCACATGCATACGTGACTACTGGAAAATATATAGCTTTGGCTAGATAGATCTTTCCTGGCAAAGTAATGTCTCTGCTTTTAGTATGTTGTCTATGTTGGTCATAGCTTTTCTTTCAAGGAGCAAGCATCTTTTAATTTCATGGCTGCAGTCACACCTGCAGTGATTTTGGAGCCCGAAAAAAATAAAGTCTCTCACTGTTTCCATTGTTTCCTCATCTATTTGCCATGAAGTGATGGGACCAGATGCCACATCTTCTGAATGTTCAGTTCTAAGCCTGCTTTTTCACTCTCCTCCTTTATTTTCATCAAGAGGCTCTTTGGTTCTTCTTCATTTTCTGCCATAAGGGTGGTGTCATCTGCATATCTGAGGTTATTGATATTTCTCCCAGCAATCTTGATTCCAGCTTGTGCTTTATTAAGCCCGGCATTTCGCATGATGTGCTCTGCATGTAAGTTAAATAAACAAGGTGACAGTATACAGCCTTGAAATACTCCGTTTCCAATTTGTAACCAATCTCTTGTTCCATGTCTGGTTCTAACTGTTGCTTCTTGACCTGCATACAGATTTCTCAGGAGAAAGGTCAGGCAGTCCAGTATTCCCATCTCTTGAAGAATTTTCCACAGTTTGTTGTGATCTACACAGTCAAAGGCTTTGGCATACTCAATAAAGCAGAAGTAGATGTTTTTCTGGAACTCTCTTACTTTTTCAGTGATCCAGCGGATGTTGACAATTTGATCCTTGGTTCCTCTACCTTTCTAAAACCAGCTTGAACATCTGGAAGCTGACAGTTCACGTATTATTGAAGTCTGGCTTGGAGAATTTTGTGCATTACTTTGCTAGCGTGTGAGATGAGTGCAGTTGTGTGGTACTTTGAACATACTGTGGCTTTGCCATATTTGGGATTGGAACAAAAACTCACCATTTCCAGTCCTGTGGCCACTGCTGAGTTTTCCAAATTTGCTGGCATTTTGAGTGCAGCACTTTCACAGCATCATCTTTTAGGATTTGAAGTAGCTCAACTGGAATTCCATCACCTCCACTAGCTTTGTTTATAGTGATGCTTCCTAAGGCCCATTTGACTTCTCATTCCAGGATGTCTGGCCCTAGGTGAGTGATCACACCATCGTGATTATCTGGATCATGAAGATCTTTACTGTACATTTTTTCTGTGTATTCTGCCACTACTTCTTAATATCTTCTGCTTCTGTTGGGTCCCTACCATTTCTGTTCTTTATTGTGCCCATCTTTGCATGAATGTTCCCTTGGTATTGCTAATTTTCTTGATGAGATAACTAGTCTTTCCCATTCTATTGTTTTCATCTATTTTTTTGCACTAATCACTGAAGAAGGCTTTCTTATCTCTCCTTGCTATTCCTTGGAACTCTGCATTCAAATGGGTATATCTTTCCTTTTCTTCTTCGCCTTTTGCTTCTACTCTTTTCTCAGCTATTTATAAGGCCTCCTCAGACAACCATTTTGCCTTTTTACATTTCTTTTTCTTGGGGATGGTCTTGATCACTGCCTCCTGTACAATGTCACAAACTTCTGTCCATAGTTTTTCAGACATTCTGTCTATCATATCTCATCCCTTGAATCTATTTGTCACTTCCCCTGTATAATTGTAAGGGATTTGATTTAGGTTGTACCTGAATGGTCTAGTGGTTTTCCCTACTTTCTTCAATTTAAGTCTGAATTTTGCAATAAGGAGTTCATGATCCAAGCCACAGTCAGGTCCCGGGCATGTTTTTGGTGACTGAATAGAGCTTCTCCATGTTTGGCTGCAAAGAATATAATCAATCTGATTTTGGTGTTGACCATCTGGTGATGTCCATGTGTAGAGTCTTCTCTTATGTTGCTACAAGAGGGTGTTTGCTATGACCAGTGTGTTCTTTTGCCAAAACTCTATTAGCCTTTGACCTGCTTCACTGTGTACTCCAAGGCCAAATTTGCCTGTTACTCCAGGTGTTTCTTGACTTCCTACTTTTGCATTCCAGTCCCCTATAATGAAAAGGACATCTTTTTTGGGTGTTAGTTCTAGAAGGTCTTGTAGGTCTTCATAGAACCGTTCAACTTCACCTTCTTCAGTGTTACTGGTCGGGACATAGACTTGGATTACCGTGATATTGAATGGTTTTCCTTGGAAACAAAAAGATCATTCTGTTGTTTTTTAGATTGCATCCAACTACTGCATTTTGGACTCTTTTGTTGACTATGAGGGGTACTCCATTTTTTCTAAGGGACTCTTGCCCACAGTAGTAGATATAATGGTCATCTGAGTTAAATTCACCCATTCCCGCCCATTTTAGTTCTCTGATTCCTAACATGTTGACATTCACTCTTGCCATCTCCTGTTTGAGTACTTCCAATTTACCTTGACTCATGGACCTATATTCCAGGTTCCTATCCAATACTGTTCTTTACAGAATCAGACTTTACTTCCATCACCAGTCATATCCACAACTGGGTGTTGTTTTTGCTTTGGCTCTGTCTCTTCATTCTTTCTGGAACAATTTCTCCACTGTTCCCTAGTAACATATTGAGCATCTACTGACCTGAGGAGTTCATCTTCCAGTGTCCTATTTTTATGCCTTGTCATACTGTTCATATGTTCAAACTACTGCACAATTGCACTCATCTCATATGCTAGCAAAGTAATGCTCAAAATTCTCCATGCCAGGCTTCAACAATATGTAAACCATGAGCTTCCAGATGTTGAAGCTGATTTTAGAAAAGCAGAGGAACCAGAGGTCAATTGTCAATGTTTGTTGGATCATTGAACAAGCAGAGAATTCCAGAAAAACATCTACTTCTGCTTTATTGAGTACGCCAAAGCCTTTGACTGTGTAGATCACAACAAACTGTGGAAAATTCTTCAAGAGATGGGAATACTGGACTGCCTCACCTTTCTCCTGAGAAATTTGTATGCAGGTCAATAAGCAACAGTTAGAACCAGACATGGAACAAGAGATTGGTTCCAAATTGGAAAAGGAGTATTTCAAGGCTGTATACTGTCACCTTGTTTATTTAACTTACATGCAGAGCACATCATGCGAAATGCCGGGCTTAATAAAGCACAAGCTGGAATCAATATTGCTGGGAGAAATCTCAATAACCTCAGATATGCAGATGACACCACCCTTATGGCAGAAAATGAAGAAGAACTAAAGAGCCTCTTGATGAAAATAAAGGAGGAGAGTGAAAAAGCAGGCTTAGAACTGAACATTCAGAAGATGTGGCATCTGGTCCCATCACTTCATGGCAAATAGATGAGGAAACAATGGAAATAGTGAGAGACTTTATTTTTTTCGGGCTCCAAAATCACTGTAGGTGGTGACTGCAGCCATGAAATTAAAAGTTGCTTTCTCCTTGGAAGAAAAGCTATGACCAACATAGACAGCACATTAAAAAGCAGAGACACTACTTTGCCAGCAAAGATCTGTCTAGTCAAGGCTGTGATTGTTTCAGTAGTCATGTATGGATGTGAGAGCTGGACTATAAAGAAAGCTGCGTGCTGAAGAAGTGATGCTTTTGAACTGTGGTGTTATAGTACACTTTTGAGAGTCCCTTGGACTCCAAGGAGATTCAACCAGTCAATCCTAAAGGAGATCAGTCCTGAATATTCACTTGAAGGACTGATGTTGAAGCTGAAACTCCAATACCTTGGCCACCTGATGCAAAGATCTGACTCATTTGAAAAGACCCTGATGCTGGGAAAGATTGATGGTGGGAGTAGAAGGGGACAGTAGAGGATGAGATGGCTGGATGGCATTACCGACTTAATGGACATGAGTTTGAGTAACTGTAGGAGTTGGTGATGGACAGGGAGGCCTGGCATGCTGTAGTCCATGTGTTTGCAAAAAGTCGGACACGAATGAGTGACTGAACTGACTCACTGACTGACAGGTGTACACATCTTGTACAAGGTATTAATGAGCATGTGAGATCATTTGTGAAAATGACAAAAGCTTTAGAAAGATCCAAAAGAAAGTAGTAATGAGTGTGAAGACCCTGCAGAGGTCAGTTTTTTCTTTATTGATCACTTCTCACTGCTCCCCAAATATCCCTCTATTTTCCGCCTTCATCCCTTTTTCATGTGCTGTTTTCTCTGCCTCAGATGCCTTTCTGTCCTCTGCTTAGAAAACCCATAATTACGTTTTAAGATCAACCAGTAATAACATGCCCTGTGAAGTTCACTCATCACTCTGCTGCTTGAAAAGAATGCAACTTAAGGAGTTAGTGCTCTTCATCTAGTTATATTTCCATATTTTGTGAATGTACTTTAATAGCATTTTTCATATTATCAGTTTTATTTCCCCTTTTCTTGCCATCTTGATAGTGTTAATTGCTCAGTAGTGTCTGACTCTCTGAGACCCAATGTACAATAGTCTGCCAGGCTCCTCTCTCCATGGATGTTTCAAGGCAAGAATACTGGAGTGAGTAGCCATTCCCTTCTGCAGGGGATCTTTCCAACCCAGGGACAGAACCCAGGTCTCCTCCATTGCTGGTAGATTCTGAGCCACCAGGGAAGGCCTTACCCTATTAGTTTATGAGTTATTTTGAAGGGAGGAATCATGTATATATATCTGGCTACCATAGATCAGGGTTTGGCAAAACTTTGCCATAAACTGTAATATTCACACATTTCCTGAGTACAAATAGATTAGGCTTTGTAGGCCTTTGCAATCTTTGTTGCAACTACCAAACTCTGCCACTGAAGCAGGAAAACAGCCAAAGGCAATATGTAAATGAGTGAAATGACTATATTCCAAAAGAAGCTTATTTACCGAAACAAAGCCAGATTTGGCCTATGGGAACCAGCCTGCTGGCCCCACATTTATATGTTCTTTCTTTTTCTTTTCCTGCCTCTCATTTGAAATGAGTTACTTCAATTTTTATATTTTGTTACATGAAAATATATAATATCAATTTTTTTTCTCTACTGATTTGGAAGATATATATCATGTTTACCTACTGTCAGTAACATTTGAGTTTTCTCTTTTTTTTTAATGTGCATTTGAACATATACTATAAATGACTGTGGCAAAATTTTAGAGTGTATCTATCAAATGATCTCAGGTAATAGAGGAAAACTAATGCAAAGCCTTTTCCCCCTCTCCTTCCTTTCTATTTCTAGTTTCTCTGATTGAATTGTAATCTCTAAATAAATTTATGACTTTTGAATGATTTTCATATTAGGTATACTTTCTTTCATGGCTTCCCTGGTGGCTCAGCGGAAAAGAAGCTGCCTGCCAATGCAGGAGATGCAAATTAGATCCCTGAGTCAAGAAGATCCCCTGGAGGAGGAAATGGCAACCCACTCCAGTATTCTTGACTGGACAATCCCTGGACGGAGGAGCCTGATAGGATACAGTCCATAGGGTCTCAAAAGGGTTGGAGATGACTTAGCATGCATGTACACATACTTTCTTTCATGGTTTATTGTTTTATAACCATAACCATATATATATATATATATATATATATATATATATATATATAATTACATAAAGTCAATCCTATTTTTTAACATTTAGTGAATATTACACTCAGAGAAGGCGATGGCACCCCACTCCAGTACTCTTGCCTGGAAAATCCCATGGACAGAGGAGCCTGGTAGGCTATGGTCCATGGGGTCGCGAAGAGTCGGGCATGACTGAGCGACTTCACTTTCACTTTTCACTTTCATGCATTGGAGAAGGAAATGGCAACCCACTCCAGTGTTCTTGCCTGGAGAATCCCAGGGACAGAGGAGCCTGGTAGGCTGCCGTATATGGGGTTGCACAGAGTTGGACATGACTTAGCTTCTTGTTTTTATTTCCCAGTTGGCAAAATTATATTCTCAAGTAGTTTTTTTTGTTTGTTTATTTTTTTGGAGGGGGTGGAGTTTATGTGGATGGTATACATTCTGAGCCATTGAATACTTATAATTTATTTTTTATTGCCTTAACATGTGGAAAACAATTCTCTTGATAATCAAATTTCCCTTCTTCTGGTGTGTGAGTCCCATTTTTCACTCTCTTGACTTATCTTTGAAGATAATTACTGAAAAAGGAAAATAAGCATAAAGTTTTACTGAGTTCTTTGAAATGCTTGTCTTCTATTTTTGAAGATTAAATCTGCTCCATCTGCTTTTCCTAACAATCAATCATCTGTAAAAATTACTCATCACTGCCTTCTGAAATATATTAACTCTTAGGATACTAAACAGCACCATGGTTGTATGATAAGTGAATTGTATTGGACTAATTTAATTCAATGTTCTGCCAGAGAGAAATTCTAGGTAGAAGAAGGAAAATACAAACAACAAAAAACAATCCTTTAGACCTTTTGACTTGGTTTGATCTGAGAATTCCACCAACTTTGTAGGAAAAGTTTATTTTAAACACATTTATTTAGGTAGACTGATGTGTAGGTAGACCAACAAATTACTTAAAGATCTAATTCAAGGAAGGAGCAGTTATGACATAGAAGGAACATGGATTTAGAGTCAGAAAAGGTAATATTGATTTGTTTTTAGTATATTATTCCTATTGAACTTGGTCAGAATTTTCAATTAATTTATTAATAGTTCAGTTCAGTTGCTCAGTCATGTCAGACTCTTTTGTGACTCCACGGACTGCAGCATTCCAGGCCTCCCTGTCCATCACCAGCTCCCAGAATTTACTCAAACTCATGTTCCATTGAGTCGGTGATGCCACCCAACCATCTCATCCTTTGTCATCATGAAATATAATACCTATTCTTAGTTATTTATGGAACTGTTCTGAGGATTACAAAAAAATGTAAATCTAAGTGTTTCATAGCTATAGAATCTCTACATTAGAATTATTATTTTCTATTTTATTAAAATAATTCATGCAATTTGGTAAGTCAAATAAAATTATTGCTAGCATATTTTAACATACTTGCATAATGAGAGAATTTTTTCATACATTGGGTAGTCTGTACAAAAATTATTCCTTCTTAATATTAAATAATATATTATTTATTAATTGTACCTATTTCAGTCAAATAGGTTTATAATTCACAGGCAACATCATAGACAATAAGAAAGCAGATGTAAGTAATACAGAATTCTCCATAGTTCTCATAACTCACTTGCAAAAACGGATATGTAAAACTTAATGTGAAAATTAATCACTAACCAACTGGCTGGTAAAAGAATGAAGTTGGATTCTTACACCATTTACAAAAGTTTGCTTAAAGACCTAAATGTCAGAGCTAAAATCTATAAAATATTGGAACAAATTTTTGTGACTTCAGATTGTCAATGGTTTCTTAGCTATGGCAACAAAACCATAGGCAATGAAAGATAAATAGGTAAGTGGAGTTTGTAAAAATTAAAAACCCTAAAAAAAAAAAAAAATAAATAAAAACCCTGTGTTTCAAAGGACACTATTAAGAAAATTTAAAAAAAAAAAAATCCACAGAAGGGGAGAAAATGTTTGCAAATCTTACATCTGATATGAGTCTACTATCCAGAATATAGAATGTATTCTTACAACTCAAAAACAAAAGGGCAAACAACTGACTTAAACAGTAGGTAAAAGATTTTAACAAACATTTTATTTTAAAAAATATATACAAACAGCCAACAACCACATGAAAAGATACTCAATATCATTAGTCACTGCTGCTGCTGCTAAGTCACTTCAGTTGTCTCCAACTCTGTGCAACCCCATAGACGGCAGCCTACCAGGTTCCCCCATCCCTGGGATTCTCCAGGCAAGAACACTGGAGTGGGTTGCCATTTCCTTCCCCAATGCATGAAAGTGAAAAGTGAAAGTGAAGTCGCTCAGTAGTGTCCAACTCTTTGCGACCCCATGGACTGTAGCCTACCAGGCTCCTCCATCCATGGGATTTTCCAGGCAAGAGTCCTAGAGTGGGTGGCCATTGCCTTCTCCTCATTAGTCACTGGGGAATCACAAATCAAAATTACAAGACACTAGGATGAGTAGGATAACAACTTTTTTAATGATAATAACAAGTATTTTCAAGGATGTGGAGAAATTGGAAAGCTTGAACATTGTTGTTGGGAATGTAAAATAATGTAGCTGCTATGGAAAACACTTGGTGGTTCCTCAAAAATTTAAACGTAGATTTACCTTTGACTCAACAGTTCCATTTTTAGTTATATAACCAAAATAACTGAAATCAGATGTTCAAAGATGATAGCTTAAGAATAGAGTGTTTTTTTGGACATGAAAATTATCTAGAATTGACTTACAGTACATATGATGTTCATCATATTTATACTTTCCTAGATTACAGCATTCCATATGATACTTTATAGAATTTTAGCTAAAGATAAAAATATTCTCAAAATTATTTTTTTTAATTCAGAAAGTTGGAGCTGCAACATTTTCAAGAGTTAATGGAATTTAAATTTATTTTCTGTAATTGATACAATATTTTAGTACTCTGATTTTGTCACTTATAATTTTATAGAAAATTGTTATGAGGTTACACAATATTCAGTTAACAGTAAAAAATGGCCTTAGGCACTTTTTCAGATAAGCATGGTAATAACAAAAGGCAGTAAACATACTGTGAACTCTAATTACATTAAAACTGGCTAGCTTTTCTTCAGTGTAGCTACAAAAAAGTTATCAATATGCATTTACATGAGCACAAGTGTCCTTGTGGAATGTTTAGACAACTCACATACAACCTACATACTAGGTCTCAAAAGAATTGCAATGAACCTGTGCCTCTGAAGGAGGTACTGATGCTGTTTCCATTTTGAACAATAATGCTATTTTTATATTTATACTACTCTAGAGCAAAGAAACTATGTGCTTCTTTCTTTACCTATTTACAGTTTATAATAAAGAAAATTAATAACGTAAAATATGGCCCCTCTTATATGTTAGCCCCTTCATAGATTACACATGTTTATCTTTAAAAGGCACTTCACCTTTATTCTGTTCTAGAGTTTATGTACCCTTCAGGGAGGGTATATAAAAATAGAGATAGTAATACAAAAGGAGTTCCAGTAACTCTCAAGATAATATTATAGATAGAAAGAAAAATACTGACACTCTCTGAGAGCTTACTTATATTATTTTGCAGGCTTTTAAATTTGCTTAGGAAACAGAGTCATCTGCTCCTGTGCTCTGAGGCCTAGTATCCTAGAATTTCATAAAAGTCTCCACAGAATAAGTTGAGATGGAATTCTTACCAACAAAAGGTTCTTGTTGCTAATTTCTACTGTGACACAAACACATTTAGATTAACCTCAAAATTTGCTTCCATTATTTCACAGTACATTTCAAAGCCAAAATTTACTTACATCTGAAAATTCCTAAGTATAATGAAGAAAAGAGGAGTGGTATTCATTGTGTTTCTGTTGTTTATCCTGGCAGCATTATTTACCTGGTAAATTAAAATTATTTCAGAAATCAGAGTGATATTTTTATCCCATTGTCTACTCTACTTCCTCTAACTCATAAAAGTAGCAGCAAGAAAATAAAGTAAAACAAGACCAATTGACTCCAGTCAGAGTCAATGAATGATATTCTGCCAGATACTGGGAAATGTTGCTCAAACAAAGAACAAATCTGCAAGGTGACCAACAGGCCCCTCTCACCCCAGCTGGAAGCAGTTTTTCTAATATTAAGACTGACAGTTAGGAAAGAATATCTCTATTGATTCTTTGATTAAACCGGAGAGGACTGAGGTCGAGTGGCCTGAGGCAGAAGTGAGAGTTTTCCCTCTGGTTACCCAGTGTGACAATTCAGAACAGCAGTGCAAGTGGAGCTGAAAAATTAAATTGTGCTGTCAAGACATTTATTTTTCTATAATCTAGCCCTTTAGCCAAAGGAAGTTGCCAGGAGTAAATGTCATAGAAAAAGGCCAGGCAGGCCGTGAACATGATGAAGAGAAACTTTGAACTAAAGCGCTTAGCCATGAGCCATGCTGACACCCTGAATGCCAAAAGCTTTGGAAGAGACTTTCTCCCTGGGCAAAGAAAATGATAGATTTGGTAAAAGGCACCAAGCTAATGTCGACACAATCGACACATCGACAGATGACTGGAGCTCTGCCTCCCTCCTTTCCCCAAAACTGCTTTTCTCAAACATATACCCAGCACCATTCAAAAGTGAATACAAATATGAAAGAACTCAAGAGATAAGCTGTGCTTAAAATTTGACTTTTTTTTCTCCTGAAAAGATGAAAACGATGAACAAAAGCACATGAAGTACATATATCACAAGAGGAATTTCCTGAGTCCCGAGGAAAGATGTAGATAATTACTTTGTTATAGAATCAAAGGAGTTGGGAACAGTATGATATTTCCAGAAATGGGCTCGAAGAAGAAAGAAACTATAAGATACAGAAGGAGATAAATAGCACAATGGCAGAAATCTGGAAAAGAATAGAAAAAATAAATAAAAACACTGTCAAAATGAAAGTTTCATCAGAAGTAGCAAAAAACATTGGGGCATAAATGGTAAAGTGAAATGAAACATAAATGGATTAATTTCCTAATTTTCTCAAATAAGTATTCAATAGTATATGAAACGAGGAGAACACATGTATGAAATAATCATTCCAACATTAAGTGTTTTCCACAATATTTTTCTTAGTAAAGCTAATGAATTCCTTAACTTCTATTTTTATACTGTTAAATTTAAGTAAAGTAATATTAATGTTTCTGATGAAAAATAACATGTGAGGACTTCAGGTTTATTACATGTTTAAGACCTTGGAAATAACTGATTCTATCTTTACAATAAGAAACAAATGGACACATTATAGATCAAGGGTTTTTCCTGGACCCTTTGTGAACCAGTGTTCTTCACAAAGAACCTCTTTGCCAGAGCACTGTTCAGGTGATGTAATTCCTTTCCTCCAGCTCCTCCAGCCCTCCTTGGTGACCTAAGAGGGGAAGAATTGTCCTAAGTGCTGGACCAGGCTTCAAGGAAGTTGACTTGAAGCTGCAGCCACAGTCGTGGCAGGAAGAAAATTATTATACCAGTGAAGGAAAGTCTGAAACACTTGTGAAGGCCACAGCCCCAGTATGCAAGTCGCCCTAAAGACTTAACTGAAAAATCACAGAATGCCCCCCTCCCTCTGCTACTTTTCTAAGGAAGCTCCAGGATAATCACATTAGACAGCAGCCATGCAATTTTAAGAGTGGTAGGGTACAAGAGATATCCTAGAAGCTGTACCAAAGGAAGGAAGCCCGAGAGCCAAAAGGGGAGGAAAAACACAAGATCACTAGAGGAATTTTAAGCCTCAGCCTAAAGCTAATATAAACATTAAATAAGCCGTGCTCTTAGTTACATAAATTGTCATGCTAAAGGCCTATTTTCCTTAGTTCCTATTCCCCAATACAACAGGCCTCTTGACTTTCAACAAATATTACAAACCTTGCCGAAAGGCAATAAAAAACACAGTCTGAAGAACAGACTTAACAAATAACAATGAACAGGAAGGAAATGTTAATATCTTTTTAAAAGGAAAGAACATTTTAATAAATGCCAGATTAATACTGATCCTAACATACATATAAGTCATTTCTTTCCACGGGAGGGAAAGAAAGAAGGAATTACGTGGTGAAAATAGGGGCATGCGTTCCTTTTCCATCACTCCCAGTGAGACAGTGGGTATGTTGTGGGGAGTTTCCATTTGGGGGTCCATGGAGGAAAAATAAAGAGATGCAGACAGAGTGTGGCATCTTCTTCCCTACAGTTATTTTCTAGCTAAAATTCTTCATATCTGTTTAATTGGTGTTCTCTTTGAAAAAGCAGGTTTGTGAATTGTCAAACTCTAGAACAGTAAGGTTACCTTTTTTAAAAAAAATTGCCTTTTATAAAACACTCTATTCAAATCCAATTTACTAATTTCAAAAATTCTATGATTCTTTTTTATCCATCAGGTACTTATAATTTTAAAAAGCAAATATTATATCACATGAAACTCAGTACTATTTTAGTTATATATTTAAGAGTCTTTAAAAACTGAAAGAATAATTATCTCTTAGCCTTTTAGTGTAAATCAATTTATAAAGTTGGAATTATAGAGTCCACATCACTTGGTTATCTTGTATTTTAACTAATATATAAGTTTAAAAACATATGATCTTCATTGTTAAATTTCTGAATATAATTTACTAAGTAGAGAAAAGATTCAAAGATGGAACTTTATTGCTCAGGAAAAGGAACATGGCTTAAGTTTAGATGTACCTAACCAATTCCTTTCACTTTTTCACAAGTGGAATTAAGATAGTAAATTCAGAACAGACTACTCCAGATCAGCCAAACTTTAGAAAATACACACAGAACTCTGAATTGTTGTCGTATGTTTCACTGCCAAAGTGAAGGAATCCAAGTACATATCAGACCTAACACACTATATGAAAAATCAGAATCAAGGCAAAACAGGAATACTCCACTCTGGATTACCTTGGTAAAGAGGCCCACCTTGTAGTTATGGTGTTCTTTTTATGATGAGAAAGAAAACACATACAAATCAATTAAGTAATAACTAGAGGGAGAGTCCAGTAGGAAGAAAAAATATTGGAACTAATGTGGGAGAGGCTTTGCCTCAGACAAGAAATAACTTCTAAAAGAGCAAATTTTCAGAAATACATACAAAGAGCTTGAGCTGGGTTTTCCTGACTTGTTGCATTTTCTTCTCATTCTGGGAAAATATTTGTAGACAGTGACATATGTCAATATATTTCCCAATTTTCCCTTCTCTGCTTATCAGCATCCCTGCCTAAAAGAAGAGAAATCTGAAGCTAGCTGTGTTTGTATCAAGCATGAAACTGTGTTTAAAAGGCTCTCCTAGCAGAAGGGGACAGAGAGACAGTTTTTATCCCTAGAAGTGCCGTTTGTGTATTTTTTATATCTTGCAATTATTTTTTTCATGATCCTGTTTCCTCCTCCTTCTGAAACATGTAGGGGGAAAGTGTGTGTGTGTGTGTGTGTGTGTGTGTATGTGTGTGTGTGTGTGTGTGTACTTACTGTTTTAAAATTCTTTTCTATTAATGATATTATCTGTGAAATTTCTTCATTTATTTCTATTGGTTGATTTGTTGTTGTTGCTGTTATATATCTTTTAGGCCTGCTTCTTTGTATCCCAATAAATTTTCATTGAATGAAGACATTGTGAATTTTAGATTATTACTCTTCTTATTTATTATTATTAGTATCCCCATAAAATTTTTAGATAATTCTTGAGAGGTAATTAAATTATTTGTAAAAACATATTTAGTCCTCATAAGCAATCTCCAGGAGATAGTGAAGAACAGGGAAGCATGGTGTGCTGCAGTTCACGGGGTTGCAAAGAGTCAGACACAGCTGAGTGACTAAACAACAAATAAGGTCAAAGCAGCCTTTATTGTAGAAATAAGAAATTCCACCTCACTTAAGATAATACCCTCTGAAGACTAATCTTCTGTGTCAGGATTTGTTTCCACTCTGGTTAGTGAGCCTTTTGCAAGCTCAAGAATTGTTCCATCTGCTTCTTTCCAGTGGTTCTTTCCCTGGTTTTGATAGATTCCTTACACACACATGCTTGTGCTGGTCAACGCTTCTCTAGACTTGAGACGGACCCTCTTCAGACCTGCGGCTTTCTCTTCAGATTATTGGCAACTCTTCTCTCTGGCATCCTGGCTTATGAATTCTAGCCATCTCCACTCGTCAAATTCTGAATGCTGTTGCTGCTTCTCAGCAACACTGCCAGGCTCTTTGGTTTCACACTGTCTGCTCTGCGGCGCAAGTGGTAAACTAGGAAAATAATTGGACTCAGTTTTCATTTTTTTCCCTTTCTTTTAAAGATCACTATCCTGTACCACCTGTTAATCAAATAGTTTATATATATATTTTTTTTTTTAATTGCCTAACTTAAAAAAAATTAAGTGGGGTGGCAAAACAAGTCCCAGTTATTGTATCATGATAACAATGTTTTTAATTATATATTTTTGTACACTTACCCAAACCTCAGATATGCAGATAACACCACCCTTATGGCAGAAAGTGAAGAGGAACTCAAAAGCCTCTTGATGAAAGTGAAAGTGGAGAGTGAAAAAGTTGGCTTAAAGCTCAACATTCAGAAAACGAAGATCATGGCATCTGGTTCCATCACTTCATGGGAAATAGATGGGGAAACAGTGGAAACAGTGTCAGACTTTATTTTTCTGGGCTCCAAAATCACTGCAGATGGTGACTGCAGCCATGAAATTAAAAGACACTTACTCCTTGGAAGGAAAGTTATGACCAACCTAGATAGCATATGCAAAAGCAAAGACGTTACTTTGCCAACAAAGGTCCGTCTAGTCAAGGCTATGGTTTTTCCTGTGGTCATGTATGGATGTGAGAGTTGGGCTGTGAAGAAAGCTGAGCACTGAAGAATTGATGCTTCTGAACTGTGGTGTTGGAGAAGACTCTTGAGAGTCCCTTGGACTGCAAGGAGATCCAACCAGTCCATTCTGAAGGAGATCAGCCCTGGGATTTCTTTGGAAGGAATGATGCTAAAGCTGAAACTCCAGTACTTTGGCCACCTCATGCAAAGAGTTGACTCATTGGAAAAGACTCTGATACTGGGAGGGATTGGGGGCAGGAGGAGAAGGGGACGACAGAGGATGAGATGGCTGGATGGCATCACTGACTTGATGGACGTGAGTCTGAGTGAACTCCAGGAGTTGGTGATGGACAGGGAGGCCTGGCGTGCTGTGATTCATGGGGTTGCAAAGAGTCGGACACAACTGAGCGACTGATCTGATCTGATCTGACCCAAACGTACATATATGATAGGACAAAGCAAACAGCAATGCAGTTAAAATCCAAGATTTTCATTATTAAGAGAAAAGAGATACAAATAGAAAATTAAACAAGCTAAGATAAAACTCTGTAATTCTAAACTTGATTTTAACATAAGACCTGATTCTTTTTTCCATGCTTCAGGAGACTGGTTAGATTTTAAGGACTCCTGTGGCAATTCTTTCAATTGCTCAGACCAAAACCCTGTAGTAGTCCTCTCCTCTCCCTCCCATATTCCATGCAGCAACTCTGCAGAGCCAAGTAACTGAAAAGAATCACACACACAATTAAAGAAAATACAAGCAAATATTAGAAAGATCTAGGACTTTCAGGCACAATTCCCAGGAAACTTTATCAATCACACAGGACACACTTTGTCTTAAGATTGTAAAACATTAATATCCCTTTAGAGGTTTATTTTCTACCTTTCAGTGCTACACTATCAAGTCCATGAAGGCAAGAATCTTCCTCCATTATAATTGCTGATATATTTCAAGCACTGAAATATGCTTGGCATATAGTAGCTTTACAGTAAATATTTATTGAATGAAAGGAATAAAATATGAGACATGTATGCCAGTGTGTATATAATTAGTAGTACAAGTAACTACATATTGTATAAACAGATATTGTGAAACTAGAAATGGAATAAAGAGATTCAAGAAAAGGCTATGTCTTAATGAATATGAAATACTGATGCCATGGGGTATGGTTTTTGTTGCACAAGTAATGGAAGATTTGCTAATTTTTTTTAAAGGAAGTGCAAGGTCTGAGATGCATTTTGGTGGCTATTTAGGGAGAGACTTGAGGAAATTAAGAATGATCACAAGGTTATTACAATAGGTATGTTAAAGATGATAAGTGTCCAACTTAGGGAAATGAGGATGAGGAGGAGAGAGAGACATACGATACTGTAAACCATAAGCCATTTAGGAGGACATGGTTCTTGACCGGATAGAAAGAATGAGGGAGAGAAAACATTTTAAAATGACAGTGAAGTTTTTTGATTTGGCATTGAGAGGATAGTAACTTCATTAATGAGATAATTGAAAGTAACTCACCAAGACTGCTGCTGCTGCTGCTGCTAAGTCACTTCAGTCGTGTCCGACTCTGTCTGACCCCATAGGCGGCAACCCACCAGGCTCCTCTGTCCCTGGGAATCTCCAGGCAAGAATACTGGAGTGGGTTGCCATTTCCTTCTACAATGTATGCATGCATGCTAAGTTGCTTCAGTCATGTCCAACTCTTTGCAACCCTATGGACAGCAGCCCACCAGGCTCCTCTGTCCACAGGAGTCTCTAGGTAAGAATACTGGAGTGCGTTGCCATTTCCTTCACCAAGACTACTTACTGTAATTAAATGTGCAACCTTCTATATAATTCATATTTGAGACAACTCCATGAAAGCCCAGCGTATGACTCATGGGACAAATTGCAGTCATTCTACTCCACCCCATTCCCATGGCATTTTCATTCACAAAGACATCTGTTCTATAAGATTCACTTTCCCATAGTTCTAGACAAGTGCATGTTAATAGAAACTAATACATTTTGCCTTACACTTTCAATTACTTATCATAAGGACAAAAATTAGTAGAAGAACAGGCTCTACATACATCCCAATAAGATTCCTTAAATACAACAACAACAACAAAAATACCAAGGGAAACAGCTGTAAGAATTTAGAGTTAGCATTTCAAGAACAGGTTCTTTATGAAAGCCTAAAGATTAAATTGAAGCAGTTTAAAAAAGTCAACAGGAAAAAGTCAACAAAAGTAAAGAACCAAAAAATAGTATGATGGTGAGAAAATGTGTGTGTCTATTCCTTCGGACAAGATTAAACTAGAGATCTGAAAATTGAATGGGGTAGTTCAATGTGAAATATCTCAATTTGTCTACAATCCTGCGGTACCTATATACTATCAATCACACCTGATGTAAACTAGAGGATATCCAAAGAATCAAGTTAAAATTAGGAAATAAGATATTTTATTTTTCTATCATACTATATTTGAAGCTGATATTAAAAAGTGAGTATTTCACATACTTAAGATTGTATTAGATAGAGCTAATGGTTACACTAAGGAGGGCCTATAAAAATGCTCCAGGTGCCTCACTTAGCCAGTAACGTGGCATAGGGGAAGCATTTCAGCCCTGTTGTCCTGGCCTACCATGCCTCGGCATCACCAGTTAACATCCTTTCCCCTTTCTACACCTGCTTAAATTTAATTTAGGATTGACTTCTACTCCCAGCAAAATGAAACAAACTCAGGCCACCTACAATACTCTGCACAAAATCATAATGCAAACTAAAGAAAGTTACAGAAGAACTTGACATTTAAATAAAAAGATATGTCATGATAACGTGGCTGCCTAGGAAGCAGATGACTATTTAGTGACTTACATGATTAGGGAGTTTCATAAACATAGCATCATTTTTCATCATTAAATACCTGTTGATTTCATGACAATTATGAAGGATGCTTTTGCTATTTATTTGTACTTCAATAAGTACTTTATTTTCAAGAAATACTTCTTCTCTTTAGAGAAAATCAATCCTTCCTATTGATTCTGTTAAAATAACCAACATATTGCTGATACCCAATTTTTGGTGCATGACATACATAATAAAGCATACAAGTTTTAGGTATACAAATTTGTGTGTGTGTGTAAACAACATGCAAATCAAGATATAGATTATTTACAGAGGTTACTCTATGCATCTTCTAAGTCAGTACCTCTGTCCCCTGAAATAGCCAGTGTTCTTAATGTTACCACCACAAAGTATTTTTGCCTGTTACTGAATTTCATATAAATGAACTCAGATACTATGTGTTTTTCATGTCTACCTGCTTTTGGATGTCTCTATGTATGTGAGATTCATACATGTTTAGATCAGTGTTTAATTTATTATCATACTCCACTGATAATTGGCTTAGTCTGTTTATTCTAAAAGCTACAAAAGAAATTAAATAAGATCCAAATAAATGGGAAAACATGTCATGCTTATGGATTGGAGTATTGAATGCTTTTAAGGTAGGAACGCTCCCTGAATTTATTTACAGATTCAATGGAATCTTTATTAGAATCTCAATTTACTTAATTTTAGGAGTTAAAAAGCTGATTCTAAAATTCCTAAACAATTGCAAGGGATTTGATATAACAACAAATAACAACAGAAATCTTGACTATTATAAACAGTGCTGCAATGAACATTGGAGTACACGTGTCTCTTTCCCTTCTGGTTTCCTCAGTGTGCCAGGACATGGAAGCAACCTAGATGTCCATCAGCAGATGAATGGATAAGAAAGCTGTGGTACATATACACAATGGAGTATTACTCAGCCATTAAAAAGAATACATTTGAATCAGTTCTAATGAGGTGGATGAAACTGGAGCCTATTATACAGAGTGAAGTAAGCCAGAAGGAAAAACATCAATACAGTATACTAACGCATATATATGGAATTTAGAAAGATGGTAACAATAACCCAGTGTATGAGACAGCCAAAGAGACACTGATGTATAGAACAGTCTTATGGACTCTGTTGGAGAGGGAGAGGGTGGGAAGATTTGGGAGAATGACATTGAAACATGTAAAATATCATGTAAGAAACGAGTTGTCAGTCCAGGTTCGATGCACGATACTGGATGCTTGGGGCTAGTGCACTGGGACGACCCAGAGGGATGGTATGGGGAGAGAGGAGGGAGGAGGGTTCAGGATGGGGAACACATGTATACCTGTGGCGGATTCATTTTTATATTTGGCAAAACTAATACAATTATGTAAAGTTTAAAAATAAAATGAAAATGAAAAAAAAAAAGAAATCTTGAAAAAGAACAAAGTAGGAAGATTCACATTCCCAATTTCACAACTTGCTAGAAAATAAGAGTAATAAAAACCAGGTGATACTGACATAAAGATGGAAATTTAGATCAATGTAATAAAACCAAGAATCCAGAAATAAAGCCATATGTCTATGTCCAACTGATTTCAACAAGAAGGTCAGGAGTACTCAGTGGAAAAGAAATAGTCTTTTCAACAAATGGTGCTACGACCATTGATACCACATCAAAACAAAGAAGTGAGATGCTTCCCTTACATGATATACAATAATTAACTCAAAATTGATGGAAAACCAATGAGAAACCAAAAAACTAGCAAACCAATAGAAATGTTATTAACAAAATATACTACTGGAAAAAATTAATATCTAGTGTGTATAAATAATTCCTAAAAATCAATAAGCAATATATAAAAAACCAGACAAAAGATTTGAGATGCCACACTATTTTGTAAATGTCCTTAAATTATAGTTCATTTTTACATATTGGTTGATCAACTAAGCCATGGAACTTTAAGTATTTAGAGGCTTATTCTTTACAAATAGTGAGATACACACACACATACATACAAAGAGAGTATAGGGAGAGATACTTGAGTATATGTATGAAAAACTTAGGGCCAAGATACTGTTATTCTGGTGAGTTGAATTTATACAGATAAAAACTTATTTACTTTAAATATTTACTATGGTTACCCCTTCCAGATCTTATTTTCACTATTAAGGTTTTGTTAGAAAACAACTATAGCAGACATTTTGTAATATTTGAAAAGTAAATGTAACTATTTGAAGAAGAACTTGACAAGATCTATAAACATTTAAAATATTTATACCTATTGACTCAGCATTTTTACTTCTAGGAATTTATTCAACAGATACACTCATATATTATTGATAGATAAACAAAGGTAGATAAATATATGTATTATTTTGGCTTGGTTCATAAGCATGACAAATTTTGTGACTTAAATTTTTTTTAAAATTTTAGACTGGTTAAATGAATTTTTGTGTATGCAAATAATATAACATTATTCATAGTTTAATTGACCTATATAACTCAGTATAGGAAATACCCATTTTTATTATATAGTAAGCCTATGTGAGGTCAGGAAGCAACAGTTAGAACTGGACATGGAGCAACAGACTGGTTCCAAATAGGAAAAGGAGTACATCAAGGCTGTATATTGTCACCCTGCTTATTTAATTTATATGAAGAGTACAACATCAGAAATGCTGGGCTGGAAGAAGCATAAGCTGGAATCAATATTGCTGGGAGAAATATCAGTAACCTCAGATATGCAGATGATACCACCCTTATGGCAGAAAGTGAAGAGGAACTAAAGAGCCTCTTGATGAAAGTGAAGAGGAGAGTGAAAAAGTTGGCTTAAAGCTCAACATTCAGAAAACTAAGATCATGGCATCTGGTCTCATCACTTCATGGGAAATAGATGGGGAAACAGTGGAAACAGTGTCAGACTTTATTTTGGGGGGCTCCAAAATCACTGCAGTTGGTGACTGCACCCATGAAATTAAAAGACGCTTACTCCTTGGAAGGAAAGTTATGACCAACCTAGATAGCATATTAGAAAGCAGAGATATTACTTTGCCAACAAAGGTCGGTCTAGTCAAGGCTATGGTTTTTCCAGTGGTCATGTATGGGTGTTAGAGTTGGACTGTGAAGAAGACTGAGCACCGAAGAATTGATGCTTTTGAATTGTGGTGTTAGAGAAGACTCTTGAGAGTCCCTTGGACTGCAAGGAGATCCAACCAGTCCATCCTAAAGGAGATCAGTCTTGGGTGTTCACTGGAAGGACTGATGCTGAAGCTGAAACGCCAATACTTTCGCCACCTCATGGGAAGAGTTGACTTATTGGAAGAGGCTCTGATGCTGGGAGGTATTGGGGGCAGGAGGAGAAGGGGATGACAGAGGATGAGATGGCTGGATGGCATCACTAACTCGATGGACATGAGTCTAAGTGAACTCTGGGAGTTGGTGATTGACAGGGAGGCCTAGCATGCTGCGATTCATGGGGTCGCAAACAATCAGACACGACTGAGCGAATGAACTGAACTGAAGAGTTAATCAAGTTGAAAAACAGAATACAGAATATCACATATTCTAAAAAGAAACAAAAAAAGAAAACATCTGGAAGGATATACATTAATGTGAGTTCACTATGATTTCTTCCAGGGAATGAAGATTGGAAGAACAGAAATTGGAAAAATTAGTAACTTTTATTATGATTTAGTTCTTTGTAGTAAATATATTAATTTTACAATTAAAATACCTAACAGAGATTATAACAGAGTAAATAGGTAAGAATTTGCCAAGCCTTTTTAAAAATTGTATTGTAAATTGCGCAAAACATAAAAAGCCTATCTTTGAGACTACATTCTGTGCTCAAGTTGTCAAATGTGAGTAATATTTGTAATTTCAAGTGACACAACATGGATAAGAGACAGATGAAGTTAATGTAATGTTTGAATTTAGGCAATTATCTCAAAGTATCCTCCACTGATCTGTTAAAAAAAGAAAGAAAGAAAAGTACTGGAAATGAACAATGAATTTGACTGATTTGAAAATCCCTCATTTCTTTTCCTCTGGTGAGCTTGTGATAGAGATGCCCAATGACTGGTGAGATACCCAGAATGCAGGCAGCAGAGAAGGTAAAAGCTATAAGCTGTTAGCACACTGGACAGTTGAGAGCTGATAATTCTTTGAATATGAAAAGTACAAAATAAATGCTAAAAGTCAATATTTAATATCTCACTGTCTCAGCTGATCAGTTTCGCTGGAGCTGATTCACAATAACTGTTATATTTGTATGATTTAAATCATTATATTCAGAAAATTTGCCAGAGTTTATACATATATCCTACTTCACAATTTTTTGGAAGCTTATAATGAATGTTTTCTTCTTCTTTCTCTTTTTTAGTGGGATTTCTCACAATAAGTGCCTCACAATTTTTCAGAGCTGTTGATGTAAATATTATTTGGAAGAAAATACTATTTTTAAATGGCTAGAAAAATGTTCATATTGTAAAAGATACGCTCATGGCTTTTCTGAAACCTGCCATAGCAACCTTTAAGTAATAGAAGGCACCATGGAGCTTACTCCAAATCATTTACCTGAAGGGGCCTAGCCATTCTCTAGAGGTGCCAAAAGATACAGCACCCAAAACTCTTTAGAGCTGCTTGCCCATTACTCAAGTATCCCCTAGAGGGATGGTAACTACATCATAGATTACAGCTTAACTCTATTTTCCACAACATGATAGTTTATAAAATTACCATCTAAGCTATAGCATTTCTATTTGATTTATGCCCAGCCTGAGGCATGAAACCTACTTTCTTCCAGGAGGAAATTATGCTCTCTTGAATGGAAAGAGTAGATGACAACCATAAAATAACTCAGATTCCCTCCCGCTCCTCCAGTTAGCTACATTCTTTATTTCTCACAAAACTGAGAAGAACTAGGAGATTACTAATGTTTCTGGCTTGGGTAAATAGGAAAGGTTTAGACTCTGATTTGATTTGTTGCATACATATGCTTCTAAAGTTTATACTCTAGCCAGTATTTGTCCAGAAATTGGTTAAATTTAGAGTTAGAGAAGGAATTAATAAATTATAACTTTATTATATATTCCATTTTATGCCCCTATCCGTTTTATGAAACACTTAATCATTTTTTGATGTGTACAACTTAGTGAATAATGATGCTTAAAACTGACCTCAGCAGGTCACAGGTTAATTCAATTTCCATTTACTCATATGTAAGAAATTTTCCCAGAAAAAAAAAATGATAAGAAGGATGAGAAAAAACTATTTTAAAAAGTAAATCAATGCATGTTATGGGAACACAAGTGGAACATTTACTTCAACTAATTAAATAAAAATTATATATTTTGATAGTAGAGCATTAGAAAAGTGATGATGAATAATGGTGTAAATTAAACAAGACCTGAGAATACATTACTTTGCCAACAAGGGTCCGTCTAGTCAAGGCTATGGTTTTTCCTGTGGTCATGTATGGATGTGAGAGTTGGACTGTGAAGTAGGCTGAGCACCGAAGAATTGATGCTTTTTGAACTGTTGTATTGGAGAAGACTCTTGAGAGTCCCTTGGACTGCAAGGAGATCCAACCAGTCCATTCTGAAGGAGATCAGCCCTGGGATTTCTTTGGAAGGAATGATGCTAAAGCTGAAACTCCAATACTTTGGCCACCTCATGGGAAGAGTTGACTCATTGGAAAAGACTCTGATACTGGGAGGGATTGGGGGCAGGAGGAGAAGGGGATGACAGAGGATGAGATGGCTGGATGGCATCACTGACTCAATGGACATGAGTCTGAGTGAACTCCGGGAGTTGGTGATGGATGGGGAGGCCTGGCGTGCTGCGATTCCTGGGGTCGCAAAGAGTCGGACAACACTGAGCGACTGAACTGAACTGAACTGAGAATACAAATTACCTTATTTTTTAGTAGCCAATCCAGCCTTGAAGTGATGATCTAATGAAACGGTGAAATCTTTTTGATAATCTTGTCTGTTGTTAAAAGCCTAATCAAGTTGTAAAATTCTAATTCAGTAGTGAAGTGAAGCAAAGTCGCTCAGTCGTGTCCGACTCTTTGCGACCCCATGGACTGTAGCCTACCATGCTCCTCCATCCGTGGGATTTTCCAGGCAAGAGTATTGGAGTGGATTGCCATTTCCTTCTCCAGAGGACCTTCCTGACCCAGGGATCGAATCTGGGTCTCCTGCATTGTAGGCAGATGCTTTACGTCTGAGCCACAAAGGAAGTCCCAATTCAGTAGATGGAAGTCTAATTCAGTGAATATTTTCCTATTTCAAGCCAGCCAAAAACACAGAGTTTGTTTCCTGGAAGTTCCCATGGCAAGCTCCTCTGTCCATGGGCTTTTCCAGGAAAGAATACTGGAATGGGTGGCCATTTCCTTCTCCAAGGGAACTTTCTGACCCTAAGATTGAACCTTGGTCTCCTATAATGCAGGCAGTCTCCTGCATTGCAGGCAGATTCTTTACTGACTGAGCCACTAAGGAAGCCCCTGAATAAGTACAGACAGTTGTTTTAAAGAAGAATATGAGATTTTCATGTGAATTACCTCAATAAAGTGGTAGGTACCTCTCAAGTTTCTGAGAAACTATAGTCTATATTTTTGCATCTTCTAGTTTTGGCTATGAAGACTACAGAGTTTGCAACAGATACAGAAAAAAAGGCAACTGAGGTTTCCATTTGGATAAATGGACTGAGGCCTTGACAATGGCACTCATGATGGTTCTTTCAATGGGAAAAGTATCCTGTCTTAGAGCCCAGGTTCTGCAACCACACTTATCACACTGAAACTCCTGGTTGAATCTCTCTCTCTCTCTCTTTTTTTTTTTTTTACATTAAAGTGGTTATACACTATGTCCAAGTGGGATTTATTCCTGGAATTTAACAATGGATCAACAGACAAAAATTAATCAATGTGATATTCACTTTAATAGAATTCAGGAAAGAAAACAAAATCATCTTGATTGATGCAATAAAAGAATTTGACAAAATTTCACATCTTTTCACTATAAAAACACTTTTAGTGAACTAGAAACAGAAGGAAACTGACTCACTATGATAAAGACTGTATATGAAAAACCCATAGCTAACAACATATTCGACGGTACAAGTTTTTCCTCCAGAATTAGAAGCAATGCCCACTTTTGCCACTTCTAGTCAACATTATATTAGAGGTTCTAGATGACATAATGGCAAGACAAATCTAACCAGTTCAGTCCAAAATGTCCTAAACCTTCTGAGTGTTTTTCTTACTTGTTGGCAAAACTGACCAGACTTTAGAGGGAATTCAGTTCAGTTCAGTTCAGTCGCTCAGTTGTATCTGACTCTTTGCGACCCCATGGACTGCAGCACACCAGGCCTCCCTGTCCACCACCAACTCCTGGAGCTTACTCAAACTCATGTCCATTGAGTCAGTGATGCCATCCAACGATCTCATCTTCTGTCATCCCCTTCTTCTCCCACCTTCAATCTTTCCCAGCATCAGGGTCTTTCCAAATGAGTCAGCACTTTGCATCAGATGGCCAAAGTATTGGAGTTTCAGCTTCAACATCAGTCCTTCCAATGAACACTCAGACTGATTTCCTTTAGGATGGACTGGTTTGATCTCCTTGCAGTCCAAGGGACTGTCAAGAGTCTTCAACACCACAGTTCAAAAGCATCACTTCTTTGGCACTCAGCTTTCTTTATAGTCAAACTGTCACATCCATACATGACTACTAGAAAAACCATAGCCTTGACTAGACAGACCATGTTGGCAAAGTAATGCCTCTGTTTTAATATTCTGTCTAGATTGGTCATAATTTTTTTTTTTCCAAGGAGTAAGCGTCTTTTTATTTCATGGCTACAGTCACCATCTGTGGTGATTTTGGAGCCCGAAAAAATAAAGTCTGACACTGTTTCCACTGTTTCCCCATCTATTTCCCATGAAGTGATGGGACCAGATGCCATGATCTTAGTTTTCTGAATGTTGAGCTTTAAGCCAACTTTTTCACTCTCCTCTTTCACTTTCATCAAGAGGCTCTTTAGTTCCTCTTCACTTTCTGCCATAAGGGCGGTGTCATTTGCATCTGAAGTTATTGATATTTCTCCTGGCAATCTTGATTCCAGCTTGTACTTCATCCAGCCCAGTGGTTCTCATGATGTTCTCTGCATATAAGTTAAATAAGCAAGGTGACAATATACAACCTTGAGGTACTCCTTTTCTTATTTGGAACCAGTCTATTGTTCCATGTCCAGTTCTAACTGTTGCTTCCTGACCTGCGTTCACATTTCTCAAGAGGCAGGTCAGGTGGTCTGGTATTCCCATCTCTTTCAGAATTTTCCACAGTTTATTGTGATCCACACAGTCAAAGGCTTTGGCATAGTCAATAAAGGAGAAATCGATGTTTTTCTGGTACTCTTTTTCTTTTTTCGCTGATCCAAGGGATGTTGGTAATTTGATCTCTGGTTCCTCTGCCTTTTCTAAAACCAGCTTGAACATCTAGAATTTCATGGTTCACATATTGTTGAAGCCTGGCTTGGAGAATTTTGAGCATTACTTTACTAGTGTATGAGATGAGTGCAATTGTGCAGTAGTTTGAGCATTCTTTGGCATTGCCTTTCTTAGGGATTGGAATGAAAACTGACCATTTCCAGTCCTGTGGCTACTGCTGAGTTTTCCAAATTTGCTGGTATATTGAGTGCATCACTTTCACAGCATCATCTTTCAGGATTTGAAATAGCTCAACTGGAATTCCATCACCTCCACTAGCTTTGTTCGTAGCGATGCTTCCTAAGGCCCACTTGACTTCATACCCAGGATGTGTGGCTCTAGGTGAGTGATAACACCATTGTGATTATCTGAGGGAATTAGATATTTTCTTTCTTTCTTTTTTTTTTTTTTAGAGAACAATTTTTTTAAATTTTATTTTATTTTTAAACTTTACAATATTGTATTGGTTTTGCCAAATATCGAAATGAATCCGCCACAGGTATACATGTGTTCCCTATCCTGAACCCTCCTCCCTCCTCCCTCCCCATACCATCCCTAGCCCCTAGTAAATGCTAAGAAAATATTCTGATTGGGAAGGAATTAGCTAAATTGGACAGAAATTGCATAGAAACTCACCACTGGGAATTGGGAAATATGTGATCCCAAGGAAGGAATCTCAGCTATAATTATGAGAAGAACAAAATATGTTACAGATTTAGAATTATTATTAGACACATGAACCTTGTGGTAAATAGCATATACATATCATTCTAATGCACCCGTTTTTCTTGTTCTTGAAAAAGTTATATTGAGCCAAGAGTACTCTGGAAGATCTACCTGTGTTCTTTTCTCAAGAAAATGTATCCCAGCTTTGTTCTGTTCTAGTTATAGTTTTAGGACTTCCCTAATATCTCAGTTGGTAAAGAATCCACCTGTAATGCAAGAGACCCCAGTTCGATTCCTGGATCAGGAAGATCCCCTGGAGAAGGGATAGGCTACCCACTCCAGTATTCTTAGCCTTCCCTTGTGGGTCAGCTGGTAAAGAATCCGCCTGCAATGCAGGAGGCCTGGGTTTGATCCCTGGGTTGGGAAGATCCCCTGGAGAATGGAAAGGCTACCCACTCCAGTATTCTGGCCTGGAGAATTCCATGGGTCACCAAGAGTCAGACATGACTGGGCAACTTACAAAGAGTCAGACATGACTGGGCAAGTTACAGTTTTAAAGCAGAAATCCATCTCATTCTATTAATAGAAATCAAGATGGGTGTGTTTGAGGTGTGTTTAGAATCTTATCATCATCCCTGGTTTTATTCTAAGTTGGAATTTAACATTTCTTATGACCTTCTAAAGAAAATGACTCGTATTTTGTGGAAAAAACGGGAAAACTGGAAAGTTTTTTTAAAAACCTATAATGTTGCATTTCAAAAAATAGAGCATCTAAAAGAACAATATTTTTAAAGTAGTTACAAATATTTGACTTATTTTCATCTTTGGGGGAGAAACAAAAATATAAATATACTTTTAAAATGTAAAAGTTGGCAAAAGACATATAAAAGATCAATATTCTATTTGGCATGTCCCACCACTTCATGGGAAATTGATGGGGAAACAGTGTCAGACTTTATTTTTCTGGGCTCCAAAATCACTACAGATGGTGACTGCAGCCATGAAATTAAAAGACGCTTACTCCTTGGAAGGAAAGTTATGACCAACCTAGATAGCATATTCAAAAGCAGAGACATTACTTTGCCAACAAAGGTTCGTCTAGTTAAGGCTATGGTTTTTCCTGTGGTCATGTATGGATGTGAGAGTTGGACTGTGAAGAAGGCTGAGTGCCGAAGAATTGATGCTTTTGAACTGTGGTGTTGGAGAACACTCTTGAGTGTCCCTTGGACTGCAAGGAGATCCAACCAGTCCATTCTGAAGATCAGCCCTTGGATTTCTTTGGAAGGAATGATGCTAAAGCTGAAACTCCAGTACTTTGGTCACCTCACGGGAAGAGTTGACTCACTGGAAAAGACTCTGATGCTGGGAGGGATTGGGGGCAGGAGGAGAAGGGGACGACAGAGGATGAGATGGCTGGATGGCATCACTGACTCGATGGACATGAGTCTGAGTGAACTCTGGGAGTTGGTGATGGACAGGGAGGCCTGATGTGCTGCGATTCATGGGGTCGCAAAGAGTCGGACACGACTGAGCGACTGATCTGATCTGATACATGACTTTAACAGCCTGTGTTGAGATATTTCAGCATAGGACAATGACATGTTGCAGGCAATTTTATTTCAGTCATTCTAGCATAAATAGATCAAAAATTGAGCAAAGTAATTTTTTGGCAATAACCGATACCCTGAATAATCTGATTTAAAAATACAATTTAAAGATCTGAAATAATACTTGCAAAATATGCAAACAGCCAGTGATTTATTGAAATATCTTTTACTTGGAGATGAACTACATGACTGGAAGTGTAGATACTGAATAAAGATATCAAAAGGGCTAAGTATTTTCATTCACATAGCATTTTATTGGCCATTTAGCTTTTAAAAAACAAATAGCAAATCAGCAAATCACTTTGGGGGGTCAGATTTATCTGTGATGAAACCTATGCAATCCTTTCCTTTCAATAATTCCAATTAAATCATACACTTAAAATGAGGTTGGTAGAAACAGTGAAACTCTTAAACCTGGTATCACAAATCTATTCCTTCTTGATGGGGGTGTGAACTATGTGGAAATGTTTTGCTGTTGTAAAACCAGGTGGTTTAATTGAATATATAAACTGATGTAAACGAGATGGTATTTTGCTGATGCTATGCTTTTTAAAGCAAAGTTGAAATTATAGACTTGTAAACTAATAAAATAAGAGTGCAGAGCTGCTACTGTATTTCTATGTGATTTCAGTAAAGACAGATTTTTTTGAAGACAGAGCATGGTTTATAGTTTTGTTTTGTTTTTGTTTTCCCCAATAAAAGAAAAACACTAGAGAAGTTATCTCAGCAGTTTTAAAAAGTTTATATATTTCAGTTCAATTCTGTCGCTCAGTCGTGTCTGACTCTCTGCGACCCCATGAATCTCAGCACGTCAGGCCTCCCTGTCCATCACCAACTCCCGGAGCTCACTCAGACTCACGTCCATCGAGTCAGTGATGCCATCCAGCCATCTCATCCTCTGTCGTCCCCTTCTCCTCCTGCCCCTAATCCCTCCCAGCATCAGAGTCTCTTACAATGAGTCAACTCTTCGCATGAGGTGGCCAAAGTACTGGAGTTTCAGCTTTAGCATCATTCCTTCCAAAGAAATCCCAGGGCTGATCTCCTTCAGAATGGACTGGTTGGATCTCCTTGCAGTCCAAGGGACTCTCAAGAGTCTTCTCCAATACCACAGTTCAAAAGCATCAAATCTGCAGCACTAAGCTTTCTTCACAGTCCAACTCTCACATCCATACATGACCACTGGAAAAACCATAGCCTTGACTAGACGAATCTTTGTTGGCAAAGTAATGTCTCTGCTTTTCAATATGCTATCTAGGTTGGTCATAACTTTCCTTCCAAGGAGTAAGCGTCTTTTAATTTCATGGCTGCAGTCACCATCTGCAGTGATTTTGGAGCCCCAAAAAACAAAGTCTGAGACTGTTTCCACTGTTTCCCCATCTATTTCCCATGAAGTGATGGGACCGGATGCCATGATCTTCGGTCTACCTATATATAAGTTCTGTTTATATGATTGAGTTTTTGGCCTCAAATGTTTTCTCAAGTAAAGAGAAAAGATTTGAAGAGAAAGGATTCTACCTTGTGTCTGGTGTAGTTGTTGAAAAGACCAATACTCTCTAGGCTAATAGGTTCTCCTTAAAATGGCAAAAGCTCTTAACCCAAAAGAAAAGAAACCTATTAAGTCTTTCACAATGTAGATAAATAATATTTTACACAATTGTGCTTAGTCACTCACTCATGTCCAACTTTCTGAGACTCCATGGACTGGAGCCCACCAGGCTCCTCTGTCCATGGGAATTCTTCAGACAAGAATACTGGAGTGGGCTGCCATGCCCTGCTCCAGGGGATCTTCCTAACCAAGGGATCAAACTCAGGTCTCCCACATTGCAAGCATTTATACAACTGATATTTTCTAAAAATAAATATCTTAAAGTTGATCATTTAAATTTTTGAATATTGTAACTTTTGATATGGCTATTTTTTTAGAGAAAAAGCTAACAAATTTTATTTATTTTATTTTATTTTATTTAAAGATGACAAAATGTTTTAAATATTTTTAAGCTGAAGTTGTTGTTAGTCAGTCAGTCCTGTCTGACTCTTTGTGACCCCATGGACTGTAGGCTGCCAGGCCCTCTGTCCATGGGATTCTCCAGGTAAGAATACTAGGTGGGTTGCCATTTTTTTCCATTTAAGCTTAAGAAAGGGCTTTTAAAAAGTATTTATATAAATGAACTTACTTACAAAACAGAAAGAGACTCAGAGACAGAGAACAAGACTTACGGTTGCTGGGAAGAAGAATGGGGAGAAAGGATAGTTGGGGAGTTTGAGATGGACATGCATACACTGCTGTATTTAAAATGGACTAACCAACAAGGACTTACTGTACATGGAATTCTGCTCAATGTGATATGGCAGCCTGGATGGGAAGAGAGTTTTGGGGAGAATGAATACATGTATATGTATGGCTGAGTCCCTTCCTTCACTGTTCACCTAAAACTATCACAAAGTTGTTAATCGACTCTTGTTATTCAGTCGCTCAGTAATGTCCAACTCTTTGCGATCCCATGGACTACAGCACGCCGGGCTTCCCTGTACTTCACCATCCTCATGAGTTTGCTCTAACTCTTGTCCATTGAGTCTATGATGTCATCCAACCATTTCATCCTCTGTCACCCCCTTCTCCTCCTGCCTTCAATCTTTCCCAGCATCAGGGTCTTTTCCAAAGAGTCAGTTCTTCACATCAGGTGGCCAAAGTATTGGAGCTTCAGCTTCAGCATCAGTCCTTCCAATGAATATTCAGGGCTTATTTCCTTTAGGACTGACTGGTTTGATCGTTAATTGACTATACACCAATACAAAATAAAAAGTTAAATAAAAATGAATTAAAAAGTATTTATAAAGCAAGTTAATTTCTGTACTCAACAAAGGTTTCTCTGCCCAACACACTAGGACACCAGAGAGACCTGAATATCTGTACATATGAGGGTGAGTGGACTGGAACACACAGAAAATACGAAACAGTGGAGGCAGTGCCTGTGATCCCAGGCGCACCCAACTGACTGAGCCTACAGCCCCAGAAAACCCAATAACAGCACCCTACTCTGCCTCCTGCCCACTGCAGTGCCCACAGGGAATTGGGCAGCAGCACTATGAGTCCACAACCTTGTCTTTCCAGCTGCAGCAGCACTTGTGACTCTGGCCCCTGCCTGCAGCGGTGGCCTTTCCAAATTCTACAACCCCAGGAAGACATCAGCAGCCACGACTTCGGACGTGGTGGAGGTACCTGCCATCCCAGCGCTCCCAGTGTAATGCCAGCCACAGCAGCATGAGCAGCAGCAAGGCACCAGCCATCGCAGAGGCACAAGCAAATAAAATGAGGGAACTGGCAACACGTCTGGCTTTGGCAGTGGGAGGTGGAAAGTGTGAAGCCTGAAGCAATGCAGACAAGGGACCAAAAATTTGTGCTATAGCGCCACCTACTGAAAAGCAAAATAAAGGCGGCTAATTACCAACGTGTTGAATTGAGCTTCCCTTAGAATCAAAGTTAAAAAATAGAAGAAAAAAAGATTTATTTAAATAAGAAAAATGCTCCTACAGTCCATTAAATGCATGGGCAGAGAAACAGTTCATCAAGTACCATGATAAACCGTGGTAACACAGTACCACAAAAAGAAAATGACAATCCTCCAGAAACCAGACTCAAAGTCGCAGGATATTAACTGACAGAGAATTCAAAATAACTCTCAAAGAAAGTCAATAAACTGCAGGAAAACTGAGAAAGGCAGTCCAATGAATTCAGGAATAAAAATGAACACAAGGAATATTTTACCAAAAAAATCAAAACTCTAAAAAAAAAAAAAAAAGAATTCTGAAGCTGAGAAACCCAATAAATGAGATGAAGAATGCACTAGAAAGCAATAGAAATAGCAGACTATATGGAAGAGAGAATTAGTGAGCTTGAAGACAGAAATCTAGAAATGATATAGGTAGAAGAGACGAGAGAACTAAGATCTAAAAAAAAAATACAGAAATTCTATCAGAACTATCTGATTCCATTAAGAAGGGCAGTATAATATAATGGGTATCCCAGAAGGAGAAGAAAGAGAGAAGGCCACAGAGAGTTATAAAGAAATAACAGCTGAAGACTTCCCATACCTAGGGAAGAAACCGAATATACAAGTCCATGAAGCTAAGAGTACTGCTAGCTACTCAATGGGAAAAGATCTTCTCCAATACACATTAGCTTAAAACAGTCAAAAGTTCCTGACAAAGAAAGAATTTAAAAGACAATCAGAGCAAAAAAAGAAAAAGAAAAACAGTTGCCTACAAAAGAACCCCCAACAGGCCATCAACAGATTTCTCAGCAGACACTGCATAGAATACTATAACATACTCAAAATATAGAAAGATAAATACTGTCAGCCAAGAATATTCTATCAGAAAGTGTATCTTTTAGATATGAAGTTGGGGAAAATGCTGTTCCAGCTTTTTTCAGAAACTGAGGGAGTTAATTATCCATAGAAGTGCCTTACAAAGAAATTTTGAAAGGAGCTCTTGTACCTGAAACACAAAGGTAAAAGTACAAAAAAAATACTTTGATTAAGGTAATAAATACACGAGCAGAGTCAGGCAACTGCAACTCTATATCAGAATAGGTTGTTAAACACTTAATTATAGCATAAAGCTTAAAGGGAAAAAAGCAGTAAAAATAACCATAGCTATTTCAATTCAGTAATGAAGTCAACATAAAAAGGGGCATTTTGAGACAACAAAAACATAAAAGGGGAAGAGAAGGACAGAGCCCATATAGACAAGAAGAAAAGATGCTATCAGCTGAGAATGTACTATTTTATCTATGAGACATTACATACAAATCTCATGGGAATCACAAAACACAGATTTAGAGAAGAGACACAAAACACAGAAGAAAGAGGAAGCTCAGAAAAATATCACAGAAAGCCACACACTAAACTGGCAGATAAACTCAAGGAATATTTGGCAAAACTAATACAATATTGTAAAGTTTAAAAATAAAATAAAATTTAAAAAAAAGAAAAAAAAAAAGAAACAATGACAATAAATAGCAACCAGACAACAAAAGATAAAACGATAGTACTAAATCCGCATTTATCAATAATCACCTTAAATGTAAGTGGGTTGAATTTACCAATCAAAAAACACAGTTGCTTGATTAAAAAACGAAGCCAAACTATGTGGGGCATCCAGCAGATTCGTCTCGGTTCTAACGACAAACATATGCTAAAGTGAAGGGTGGACGATGATATTCCAAGCAAACGACGGCCCCTAACTTCCTCCCCAGCCTAAAGTGAAGGAACGGACAATGATACTCCAAGCAAAAGGCAGCCCTCTGCCTCCTTCCCCCCAAAATTATTTCTGGTTTTCTTTACACTGCAGAAACTTTATTTTGATATTGTTTCACCTATTTATTTTCACTCTTGTTACCTTTGATTTTGGTGTCAAGTCCAAAAAGTCATTACCAAGACTGATATCAAAGAGGGTATGTTTGCTTGTATGGCTTTTATGGCTCCAGATCTTCCCTTCAAGTTCATTTTGAGTCAATTTTTGTAAAATTGCCTTTTTTTTTTTTTTGTAAATTAAAAAATTTACGTTTTAAAAGTGGTGGTTTATGAATAGAAAAAGAAGGTCACTTTACTGATCCCCAAACCAATTTTTGGATTGATGTAATCATTACTATGATTTTTTTTCAAAAGTAGACATTGATATTAGAACTCTTGGTTTTAACACTGGCATGGTACTTCCCCAAATTTGGCTTAAATTTGGTAACATCTCTAATGAGAGATGCTTCCATCTTGGCTCACTGGCAAAGAATGTGTTTGCCAATGCAGGAGACATGGATTCTTTACCATACCACTGGGTCAGGAAGAGCCCCTGAAAAGTGAAATGGCACCCCATTCCAGTATTCTTGCCTGGGAAATCCCATGGACAGAGGAGCCTGGAGGGCTATAGTCCATGGGATCACAAAGAATCGGATACAACGTAGTGACTAAGCAACAATTAACGACAGAGGTGTAAGAATGAGTGACAGAAATTAATAAAGACCATTTAAATCAATATTCTTTTCAAGCACTTTAATCAACACAGTTTAAAACAACTCAGTAAAAAGAAATTTGTTGTTAAGTGAGTATAGGTAAATAAAACTTTGGGGTAAGGGTAAATCTATAGTCAGGGAAAATATATAACTTAAACAAATTTTTTTAATTATTATAATAATAGAAAAATTTTAAATGACAAAAGATTTAATTCAAGAAGCTGTAATACAAATAGCATCGTGGAAATAATATTTAATAGAGCAAATTAAGGCGGAGATTAATTATGTATCATAAAAAATAGAACTAATTCTTTGAAGCCTTACTGACTTATGATACAGTTTATACATTAACATACACAAAATACCAATATTAATTTTGGAAACTAGGAAAAAAAAATTCAGAGAAGGCAATGGCACCCCACTCCAGTACTCCTGTCTGGAGGATCCCATGGACAGAGGAGCCTGGAAGGCTGCAATCCATGGGGTCACTGAGGGTCGGAAACGACTGAGTGACTTCACTTTCACTTTTCACTTTCATGCATTGGAGAAGGAAATGGCAACCCACTCCAGTGTTCTTGCCTGGAGAATCCCAGGGACAGGGACGGGGGAGCCTGGTGGGCTGCCATCTATGGGGTCTCACAGAGTCGGACATGACTGAAGTGACTTAGCAGCAGCAGGAAAAAATTCCAATAAAAGTATTAGCAATTAAAATTCAGAAATATTTTCAAAGACCAATTGGCCATAATTGAGCAGGGTTCATTCTAGGAAAACAAAGATACCTCACTGTAAGAAATTCAAAGCCATATTTAGCTACATTAATCATCAAAAGGGGAAACATCTACATGCTTATCTTAGTAGTTGCTAAGAAATAATTTGATCAAATTTAATAGTGTTTAGGACTTTTAAAGAATTAGAAAACTATTTTGTGGAAAAAATTGACCTTAATTACTATGAGTCTATTCACCATCTTTGTACATCTTTGTTAGTTTGAATAGCCATATTTTAGGTGCACAGACAAGAAGGTGTTGATAACTGGATGCTACCCCAGACCCCACTGGTACTATATATGTATCATATTAACTTTCTAAGATATGACCATTTTAAATTCCAAAACACATCTTGACTAAGAAATTTGTGGTTAAGAGGTTTCAGTGTAATAGTAATGATGGATCATTTTTTTTAAGTTTTATGTTGTATTATAATATATAAAGAAAGGGAAAGCAATGAATTTTTCAATTAAAATATCCTTGCAAACTTTATACAAGTTACAGTATAGATCAAGTCTCTACAAGAACTCAGGAAGACCCTCTAATGACTACCCACAATCACTACCCCCACCCAAAGCTAACATAAGTAAGTGTTGCCAGTTTGGGTAATTTCTAACTAAAAACATACAGCATGTAATTTTTAGTGCTAGCTTCCTTTGTTTACTTGCAGTGATCAACAAGTGCTGGCCGAGTCACAGAAATGCAATACCTCTCCAATTATTAAAATTTGTTTCATCAGGCAAAATAAAGCAGTGGAACCAATAGGTGTAATATCTTACTTATAATTATCTGGCCTCTGGAGTTTATAAGCTAATGGAAAGTAAACCTATTATTTATGTTATTATTTGGGGGGTGAAAATCCAAATGCATTTAATGATATCTGTAAGTGTAATAGGGAGTGGGTTGTGATTCTTTCAGGCCACAGGGTGATTCTGGGCTAGTGCATATTCTTGTGATTTGGGTGATAAGCTAAGATTGTCATCACTTTTCTGCTTATGTCTGAAGCAGAAAAGAGGAAGGGGAAAGGGACAGGAAGAAGACGACTGAGGACTAAGTTATCTTGTTATAGAAGGAATCATTAGTTAATATTCACTGTGATTCACATCCTTAAAAAGAACAGCCACCTCCTGAGAATATTTTGCCCTAGAACCAAGTGTAAGAGATTGGGTTGTGCTATTTTTTCTTCTTTGCCGGTGATTTCAGTGAATAATATATAAAACTCTGTGTGTGTGTGAGTGAGTGTGAAAAACTTAACATTAAGAAATGGGAAAAAATGATTAGAACATAAACTCTGGGACCAGAATCTGTGTGTTCTGAAGCTCATTCTGCCACATAGTATATGTGACACCATTTTTCACTGGAATGACAGAAATGGGACTATTGTAGGAATTAAAATTTAGGATATTGAAAGTAGACAGTTTTAATTAAATGTAGAATACAGAATATTGTGCTAACATTTGCCTTGTCTTAATTCTTTTCCCATGCCTTATTTTTAAACAAGTAGCAATTTGAACCAAAATAATCCTAATAACTTGCCAACTTTTGTGTTCTATCCCTTTTCTTTGTGTTTAGATAAGTTTGGGGCTTTTTAATATACATTAATTACAGATAAGTTTCTACTACCAAATTTTCCTTGAATTTTCAAGAATGTAATAATTATGCATACTTCACTCAAACATGCTTTTATGAAATCACTACCATAGACTTTGAGTCTAGTCCCTGCTGCATGAACATGTGCCTTCAAATATTTTGGAAAATGCAGCTTGAAAATTTGTATACAAATGCAAATACATATACATATATATCTAAATCTTATTAAATAAATTCCACATACAACTGGATTACTTTAGCGCATGCTGCTTAAATAGGGTGACCGATAGAATTTGTGGGCTCCCCAGGTGATGCTTATGGTAAAGAACCTACCTTGCCAATACAGGAGACATAAGAAACATGGATTTGATCCCTGGGTGGGGAAGAGCCCCTGGAGGAGGACATGGCAACCCACTCCAATATTCTTGCCTGGAGAATCCCATGGACAGAGGAGCCTGGTGGGCTACAGTCCATCGGTCGCAAAGAGTTCGATATGACTGAAGTGAGTTAGCATGCACACAGGCACAGCATTTGTGATAAATATTTGAGTGATTAGAGCTTTGGTGGAGGAGATCTCAGAGAAGGTGCCTCCTTTGTCAGCCACTCTCCCACCCAGACTATACCACATAGAAGGCTTATTCTGATTTCACCTATCATGGGTTTCTGAAGACTTTTTTGAAAATCAAATATTCAAGAGTGTTATCTACATGGTCATTTCTCTAGCAATTATACATACAGTGTATACCTATTGTTAAAATAGTGCTTCTCTAACAACAGTCAATCACAGACTGGTATCTTTATAAAGGTAAATAAAAACCAGCTACTAGAAAAATGAATTAAAAAAGAAAACATAAGCCCGTTGCCAAAAACGACATATTGAATTATTCCATTTATATGAAATTTCCAGAATAGATACAGAGAAACAGAAAGTAGATTCGTGGTTTGCCTATGACAGGAGGGAGATTTTGTCAGGGGCTGCTAATGACTGCTGGGCTTCCTTTGAAGTGGTAAAACTCTCACTTAGATTAGGGTGATAGCTGTAGAACTCTGCAACTATATTAAAAACCTGCAATTACAGACTTAAAATGGCTAATTTTTATGATGTGATAATTATATCTAAATAAAACCTTTTTAAAAAAAGAACACGCATAGAAAATGCAAGGCAACATTTTTACTATTAAATTCAAAAGATAGACTATGTTTCAATAAACATAATTAGAACAAACATGACCTGCAAAAAAAAGGATGATGACAACTGTAGGGCACCAAGTTGAACATTTTTCAGGTTATTGAGCATGAAATTAATTGTTTATTCATTCAATGAATTATTGAGCATTGTCTTTATGAACGATTTTATATACAGAGGACACAAAAGTGAATAAATTTAAACCTTCTCTGAAGGGGAGAAAGACATCAAACCAAACTTTCACAATACTGTATAAACTTACATAAAGTGTGATAATAACTATGAAAGGACATCAAAAATATTTAGGAAAAATCAGGTAAAAGGAAATAATTTAGATTGGAGCAGGGCTGCACTGGTCGGGGACTGGACAACTGGAACATTTCACAATCAGTTAAAATTAAACAGAAGAGGAAAGAGTTTCCAACAGAAGCACTGGGCTTGGGAATACTCTTTGAGTATCCTGTGCAAAGAACTGGGCAATTCCCACTATGGTGGGATACATGCAGTGAACGAAGGGAGAGATTTGAGGTGATAACCAGTGTTTGGAAAGAAATAAGTTGTTTGCCTTCTACTGCATTGTTGTTGTTCAGTTGCTAAGTTGTGTCTGACTCTTTGTGACCCCACGAACAGCAGCACAACAGGCTTCCCTGTTCTTCACTATCTCCTGGAGTTTCCTCAAATTCATGTCCATTGAATCAGTGATGCCATCCACCCATCTCATCCTCTGTCGTCCCCTTCTCCTCCTGCCTTCAATCTTTCCCAGCATCACGGTCTTTTCCACTGAGTCAGCTCTTTGAATCAGGTGGTCAAAGGATTGAAGCTTCAGCTTCAGCATCACTCCTTCCAATGAATATTCAGGATTGATTTCCTTTAGGATTGACTGGTTTGATCTCCTTGCTGTCCAAGAGCTCTCAAGAGTTTTCTCCATCACCACAGTTTAGAAGCATCAATTCTTTGGTGCTCAGCCTTCTTTATGGTCCAACTCTCACATCTGTACATGACTACTGGAAAAACCATAGCTTTCAGTAGATGGACCTTTGACTATATGACTATAAGGGGGAAAAGTGATCTCTCTGCTTTTTAGTACCCTGTATAGATTTACCATAGCTTTTCTTCCAAGGAGCAAGCCTCTTTTAATTTCATGGATGCAGTCACCATCTGCAGTGGTTTGGAAGCCCAAGAAGATAAAGTCTGGCACTGTTTACATTGTTTTCCTATCTATTTGCCATGAAGTACCAAAGTGTTGATTATTGGAAAAGACTCTGATGATGGGAGGGATTGAGGGAAGGAGGAGAGTGGATGACAGAGGATGAGATGGCTGGATGGCATCACCAACTCGATGGACATGATTATGAGTGAACTCCGGGAGTTGGTGATGGACAGGGAGGCCTGGCGTGCTGCAATTCATGGGGTCGCAAAGAGTCAGACTCGACTGAGCGACTGAACTGAACTGAACTGAATGGGACTGGATGCCATGATCTTTATTCTCAGAATATTGAATTTTAAGCCAGCTTTTTCACTCTCTTCTCTCACCTTCATCAAGAGGCTCTTTAGTTCTTCTTTGCTTTCAGCCATGAGGGTGGTGTCATTGGCGTATCTGGGGCTATTGATATTTCTCCTGACAATCTTGACTCCACTTGTGCTTCATCCAGCCTAGCATTTGCATGATGTGCTCTGCAAATAAGTTAAATAAGCATGGTAACAATATATAGCTTTGATGTACTCCTTTTCCAATTTGGAACCGGTTTGTTGTTCCATGTTTGGTTCTAAATGTTGCTTCTTGAGCTGCATACAGGCTTCTGAGGTGCCAGGTTAGGTGGTCTGGTATTTCCATCTTTTGAAGAATTTCCCAGTTTGTTGTGATCCACACAGTTAAAGGCTTTAGCATAGTCAATGAAGCTGAAGTAGGTGTTTCTCTGGAATTTCCTTCCTCTTTCTATAATCCAGTGGATGTTGGCAATTTGATCTCTGGTTCCTCTGCCTTTTTAAAAAATTAATTTATTTTAATTGGATGCTAATTACTTTATGATATTCTGGTGGATTTGCCATCAGTTCAGTTCAGTTCAGTCGATCAATCATGTCCGACTCTTTACGACCCCATGAATTGCAGCACACCAGGCCTCCCTGTCAATCACCAACTCCCAGAGTTCACTCAGACTCACGTCCATCAAGTCGGTGATGCCATCCAGCCATCTCATCCTCTGCCATCCCCTTTTCCTTCTTCCCCTAATCCCTCCCAGCATCAGAGTCTTTTCCAATGAGTCAACTCTTCGCATGAGGTGGCCAAAGTACTGGAGTTTCAGCTTTAGCATCATTCCTTCCAAAGAAATCCCAGGGAAGATCTCCTTTAGGATGGACTGGCTGGATCTCCTTGCAGTCCAAGGGACTCTCAAGAGTCTTCTCCAACACTACAGTTCAAAAGCATCAATTCTTTGGCTCTCAGCCTTCTTCACAGTCCAGCTCTTACATCCATACATGACCACAGGAAAAACCATAGCCTTGACTGGACGGACCTTTGTTGGCAAAGTAATGTCTCTGCTTTTGAATATGCTATCTAGGTTGGTCATAACTTTCCTTCCAAGGAGTAAGCGTCTTTTAATTTCATGGCTGCAATCACCAACTGCAGTGATTTTGGAGACCCCCAAAAAATAAAGTCTGACACTGTTTCCACTGTTTCCCCATCTATTTCCCATGAAGTGATGGGACCAGATGCCATGATCTTTGTTTTCTGAATGTTGAGCTTTAAGCCAACTTTTTCACTTTCCACTTTCACTTTCATCAAGAGGCTTTTTAGTTCCTCTTCACTTTCTGCCATAAGGATGGTGTCATCTGTATATCTGAGGCTATTGATATTTCTCCCGGCAATCTTGATTCCAGCTTGTGCTTCTTCCAGCCCAGAGTTTCTTATGATGTACTCTGAATATAAGTTAAATAAGTAGGGTGACAATTTACAGCCTTGCCATATTCCTTTTCCTATTTGTAACCAGTCTGTTGTTCCATGTCCAGTTCTAACTGTTGCTTCCTGACCTGCATTGACATAAATCAGCCACAGGTGTACATGTATCCCCCCATCCTGAACCCCCATTCCACCTGCCTTCCACCCCATCACTCTGGGTTGTCTCAGAGCACCAGCTTTGCATGCTCTGCTTCAAGCATTAAACTGGCACTGGTCATCTATTTTATATATGGTAATATAAATGTTTCAATGCTATTCTCTCAAATCATCCCACCCTTGCCTTCTCCCACAGAGTTCAAAAGCCTATTCTTTACATCTGTGTGTCTTTTGCTGTCTTGCATACAGGGTTATCATTACTGTCTTTCTAAATTCTGTATATATGCACTAATATACTGTATTGGTGTTTCTCTTACTGACTGACTTCACTCTGTATAATAGGCTCCAGTTTCATCCACCTTCTTAGAACTGACTCAAATGTGTTCTTTTTTATAGATGAGTAATATTCCATTGGGTATATGTACGACAACTTCCTTATCCATTTTTCTGTCGATGGACATCTAGGTTGCTTCCATGTCCTGGCTATTGTAAACAGTGCTGCAATGAACACCGGGGTACGTGTGTCTCTTTCAATTCTGGTTTCCTTGGTGTTTATGCCCAGTAGTGGGATTGTTGGGCTGTAAGGCAGTTCTATTTCCAGTTTTCTAAGGAATTCCCACACTGTTCTCCATAGTGGCTATACTAGTTTGCATTCCCATCAACAGTGTAAGAACATTCCCTTTTTCCCTCCACACCTTCTCCAGCATTTGTTGTTTGTAAACTTTTTGATGGCAGCCGTTCTGACCTGCATGAGATGGTACCTCATTGTAGTCTTGATTTGCAGTTCTCTGATAATGAATGATGTTGAGCATCTTTTCATGTGTTTGTTAGCCATCTATATGTCTTCTTTGGAGAAATGTCTGTCCTCTGCGTTTTCTAAATCCAGCTTGTACATCTGGAGTTCTTAGTTCATATATTGTTGAAGCCTAACTTGAAGGATTAAGGTTTCATATTTTATTCTGAATGTAATTGGAATATTTGAGAATTTCATTCTGCAGTTTAAAGAATCACTGGCTGATATCTCAAGAATGGACTAGGGTGGAAAGTTAGATATATTTATAATGTTCTTATAAACTTTGTCTGAAAATATCCTCCCACAAATATTTCAAGAGTATCTTTTGCTTAAAATGAATCTACAGCCAAGTTTTGTCCTTAAAAAGATCTCCGTAGATCTAATCCCTCCTGTCACATCATCTCTTCAACACAATATTATATACTGCTTTGTATAATATATATATGTGTGTGTTTATATATCATAGCGTGTCGAACACATTCCATTTTCCTTCTTTCTTCACACTTGCATTAAGCTAAATCTACTGATTACTGAGGCTGTTTATTAATTTTGGCATGAGGAATGATTTGAGCCTTTGTCTCAGTAGTATTTCCATTCATAAAAACAGATTTTCAAGCTTCTCATTATTTTTAATAAAATAATAAGAGCAAAATATACGCTAGCTTTAAATAACTGTGAGACCTAAACTACATTTCAGAGATGGCAACCTGCCAAAGATATCAAGGTCACCCTGAGAACTCTTGAAGTGTTTGTTAACTATAAAATATTAATATAGAATGTATAGAATATTACTGTATGATATAGAAAATATATACACATATATCTATGTGTAGTTTAGGGTTATCAATGTTTATAATACACATTGTTTAACAGCAGAGCTAGGACAGATAAAGAATGTCTTGTTGTCTCCTAGATTCTTTTTATTTACCTGATACACCATTCTCATCCTAGACAAGGTCATCTGATTCTTATATTGAGTTCTTTATACATGTTTTACACTATAGATCTGTATCTCTGTCTGCTATTCTCAGAGTCAAATTGTATTACATCAGTGAATTATAAAAAAAGTTTAGGTGCTTTATGGAAAATATTGGCCATGAATATAATCACTGTAAATTGTACTAATTCATTCTTTTTCTTTTAGTTTACATACTGAGGAATAAAGTTTTAAAGCATGATACGCAAATATATGCAAACATGTAGATTAGCTATTTCATTTTCATATAACACTCAAGAAAAAAACAACAACAAAGCATAGAAATGTAATATTGTAAATAACGCCACCAAAGAGTGTTAAACTATTCAGGAAAGGTAGTTATTTTTAATTAACTTTGATTCATATTAGAGTTTTGTTATCCATCTAACCTTTCAAAGAGATTAACAATATATAATTTCATTTAATTTAAGCAGACTGATTTTTAGGGATGTTTTGCTCATTATCAGTCCATGTTCATTAATTGATTTGTTACTGAAAGCGAAAGTGTTAGTCATTCAGTCATGTCTGGCTGCAACCCCTGTAGCCTGACAGGCTCCTCTGTCCATGGGATTCTCCAGGCAAGAATACTGCAGTGGGTTGCAGGCCGCATCAATAATCTTTGAAAAAAATTCTGCCAAATACCTGAATTCTTCCAGACCAAGAGACTGAATCTGGGTCTCCTGCTTTGCAGGCAGATTCTTTACCTGGGGAGCGACCAGGGAAACCCCTTTGTAGAATAGCAGTTCTCAAACATTTTAGTCTCAGGATCCCTTCAGATGCTTAAAGTATACTGAGGACAAAAAAATAGCTTGAGTTATGTAGGTTACATATATTGATATTTAGTACAATGAAAGTAAAGTGAAGTCACTCAGTCATGTCTGACTCTCTGCGATCCCATGGACTGTAGCCTACCAAGCTCCTCTGATATTTAGTACAGTAGAGAGTGAAACAAAAATATTTCCATTAATTCATTTATTTATTTTTTTTATTTTTTTTCCATTAATTCATTTAAAATTAAGATGATAAGCCTATATATATAATATAAATGTATTATTTTACAAAAATGCTTTCCAAAGTAGAAATGAGAAAGATATTATTTACATTTTTTTTCAAAATACTCTTTAATGTCTGAATTAACAGAAGACAAACTGAATTTCATATCTACTTTTGCAGTCATTCCATCATAAGATATTGTGTTGCTGTCATATGCAAAGGCAATCCACATACATGTAGTTGGATAAAAGATGAGAATTAAACAGATTTTTTTTCAGATAACTGTGGATATTCTTTGATACTACACCAAAACTTGACAAGTAATGTGGAAACTGAAACCCTGTCAATAAATTTTTTACACTAATATCTACTGATCTAGCTTATACTCTGAAAGGACCTTTTACCCATTTATGATATTATAACATTATCTATTAGTCATTTGGAAAAATATTGATTCATTTATTTGTGCAAGTCTTCCAAGTTTTGGCATATCTCATTATACAATGTTCATTACATTTCTTAGTTAATATCACCACCTACATTTATCTCCTGATAAATGAGCTTCCCTTGTAGTTCAGCAGGTAAAGAATCTGCCTGCAATGAAGAATATAACCAGTTCAATTCCTGCACCAGAAAGATCCCTTGGAGAGGGACAGGCTACCCACTCCAGTATTCTTGAGCTTCTCTGGTGGCTCAGATGGTAAAGAATCCATCCACAATGCAGGAGATCTGGGTTCAGTCCCTGGGTTGAAAAGATCCCCTGGGGGAGGGCATGTCAATCCACTCCAGTATTCTTGCCTGGTGAATCCCCATGGACAGAGGAGCTTGTCAGGCTACAGTCCATGGAGTCACAAAGAGTCAGACACAACTGAGTGACTAAGCACAGCACAGCACATACTTATCTCATCAAGAAGAGCTTTAAGAATTGAGAAATCATTGGGGTAACACCAGTGGGGACAATTTCCAGAATCCTAATTTTCACTTGACTCACATTTGATCACTGGCAACAAATTTTGTCAGTTATTTTCCTTGAAATTACAGGCTACATAAGTAACATTTGAGAAAATTTCTGCCAAATACCTGAATCTGAATAAAGACTAAATAAATTTTAAAAAGTAAGATATTTTGTGTTTCCTAGAAAAAGCATTCAGAGAAGGCAATGGCAACCCACTCCAGTACTCTTGCCTGGAAAATCCCATGGAGGGAGGAGCCTGGTAGGCTGCAGTCCATGCTGCTGCTAAGTCGCTTCAGTCGTGTCTGACTCTATGCGACCCCGAAGACGGCAGGCCACCAGGCCTCTCCGTCCCTGGGATTCTTCAGGCAAGAACACCGGAGGGGGTTGCCATTTCCTTCTCCAATGCATGCAAGTGAAAAGTGAAAGTGAAGTCGCTCAGTCGTGTCCGACTTTTAGCGACCCCATGGACTGCAGCCCATCAGGCTCCTCCATCCATGGGGTTTTCCAGGCAAGAGTACTGGAGTGGGTTGCCACTGCCTCCTCGCTACGAGTCAGACACGACTGAGCGACTTCACTTTCACTTTCCACTTTCATGCATTGGAGAAGGAAATGGCAACCCACTCCAGTGTTCTTGCCTGGAGAATCCCAGGGATGGGGGAGCCTAGTGGGCTGCCGTCTATGGGGTCGCACAGAGTCGGACACGACTGAAGCGACTTAGCAGCAGCAGCAGAAAAAGCATTACTTTAGTACCCATCATTCTATTGTTGTCTGATATTAAACTCAAATTCAGACACCTTGCTAATGTTTGTCAGTTCAGTCTTGATCTGGCATCACTATGCACTAAAGGAAGGGTCTTCTAATATGCAAATGATGTTGTATTCTGAGTTCATATAGTAGAGACTCAAAACATACAAGCAAGAGGGTAGTTAATGGGCTTGATTAATGTAAAGAAATAAATCTGGAATTAACAGTAAAGAGACTCAGACTTTACTATCCTTTGAACTAAAAGATAGTTCATTTCCTTCCAATAGTATTGGCTGAGTCTAAGGATTTGTGATTTGTGTTAGTATTTGTCCTCCTCAGGAAGAAGGGAAAACAGTCATCTTTTATCCAGCTGACATGGTACTAAGAATTTTGTGGTTCCCTATGCCCACATACAGAGAAATGTTCCTAGAGTATTCCAGCTGACGTTTAATTATTTCTGTTAATTTGAAGTGATAGTATAGTAGCTTCTTCACATAATAAAGGAACAACTATGAAAACAACCAACAACTGAAATAGAGACAGTGCTTTCATTTCTCTGAAATTTTAATTTGTCCTTTTGAATCAGTACTATATTTTCACGTAATTTAAGTTTCAAAAGCTATATAAGAATATTTAATCAAAATCACCTATTCAATCCTGTCTCCAATCACCTGGCTTCATCTAGGAAGCAAACAGTATTGGAAAAGATTAGAAAAATGACATTTTGGACATTTTCCCATGTTGGAGGTTTTCAGAGCCATGTTTGTTAGGAGAGAGATTTTGCTAATCTTCAAAACTGTAGGTACCATATTTTTTCCAAATTGAGCAAAATACCATGCTCCAACCTAGTGGAGGTTTTAAAATATTGCTTTTTGATGATATTTGTTTAAAAAAAAAGTTTAAGTAGCTTTTTATGAACATACATGGCAATTGCAAGTTCAACTTAATAAAACAATGAAAGTGTCAATTTTTGTCAATTAACATTAGAATATTCTTGTTCTGACATGACTTATTAAAATAAATTATTATTTTTTTAATTTTTAAATTTTATTTTAAAACATTATAGAATTAGCTAAATCACATAGCTTTGTAACATAGTTCTTTTGGGTTAACATTTTCTTGTTTCTGTGTCAGCAGCTCTTGCAAATTCTACAGAACTATGAAAAAGTTTCAAATTTTGCATCCTGAAAGAATAAATTACTAGTGAAAATGTATTTGGTACTATTTAACTCATTTGCTATAGAGGTAAATGCATGGAAAAAAGTTTTATGGACAAATTAATTTGTACCACCCTACAAAAGGAATTAGCATGTTCAGAGTCTTCCTAACTCTGAGTTACCTCTGTGAGAGATAAAATGCATACATTCATAGATTTTGAACATTTTCAAGTCAATTAACCATTTAACAACAAACAAATAAAGTGCTAGTTGAACTTTATTTATTTTTGGAAACATTTTCAATGTTCTCCTTTTGGAGACACGGCAAGAAAATTGAAAGTAAAAGCAAGGAAAACATTTTAGCTTCAATTGTTACCAAAGAAGACTAGTTTTGATAGCTGTGAATTTAATTACAACTGTTTTAAGAGGTCTTGGAATCAGATTTTTTAAAGAATTTTTCCTTCAGCACAACTCTATTTTAGAATACCAAAGCAGAAAAAGTAATACCATAAATTGGACATGCAACATGATTTCATCTTTTCTGCATAATTAGGTCTTAGATTTAATTTTTAAAATGATGGAGGATAGTTAAAATTATTTCTGGAGAAACTAGAGAAAAGAATATTCACCTGCCTTTTAAATTTTAGATAGATAGCAAAACTCACTTTAAGACACAACCACAAAATGGTGTTAATTTTATTTTAAATTCCCCTGCTTTTTGACTGAAGTCTTAGCAGCAGCAGCTTTTTGACTTGATGAAAAAAGGAAAGCATGTAACTCTCCAAGTTATGGATGCCTATGAACAGGACAATCACATATTTAGTCTTGGCCCTCCCATCTTGTCTAAGGTGCTTTTCTGGAAGAGGGAGAAAAAACAAATCCAAACTATGCTCTGTGCATATGTCCTTAGGAAAAACAAAAACAAGCAAGCAAAAGAAAATCAGTCGCATGATTAAAAAATGCAGATTTACTCAATGAATATTGCTGCTGAAGACATGTAGCTTTCACATTGAACTAATATGCCAGCTTTTTTCTCCCCTTTTCATGGAAAAAGCTTTGAAAATTTGGTTATTATTATGGCAAAATTCTTGTCTCCTGTAGCTATCAATGATTGTTTACATAGAAAAGCAAATTCCTTACATTATAAACTGCCTTTCCTTCATCAGTTGAGGAAAGCATTTTTAAACTAATTTTAGAATCTGCTCTTTTCAAGTAACGTTTTCTGTAAAAATGAACCACAATCTTTATCTGTTAAGACATTGGACTGAAATGATAATCACCTCTATTCCTACATGCGGATATACTTATCTAAATATTTGTTTTCTTGTTAATCCACTTAGCAATTTGATTAATTTGTCTGTAATTGTGTTTTTTCCAATACATAATTCTTAGGAGTACACCATTCCCATTTAAGTCCTTCTAATTCAAGCTTCAAGCTCATGACCAACTTAATATTAAAAGGTTATTTTCTATTAAGAAACATTGTTTCAAATTTTAGTTTATTGTTTGGTTAAAATACACCAATTTTAAAGTAACACCATTAAGTCAATAATTGTCTTTCTCAGCAATTTATCTCAAGATTCAAGTCTATAGACAGGACTTATCTAACTGCTCTGAATTATAGAGCATCATTTTAATAGTTATTCTGATAAATAACTTTGTCAATTAATTAGTTAATGTCCTAATTGAAATTATGGAAAAAGATGCACAGAAGAAAATATCACTGTGATACAGCTGCTCATGAAGTGGACTGCCCTAGCTTCAAAGTAGGAATCTTGAGTTGAAGGGTGATGATCTTAGTGTCTTCTACTCTGGACCTGAGCTGTAATAGTAACCAGAGTGACATTCAAAACCCTAGCTTCAATTTTAATTTCTGGAAACAGTGATGGTTTGGTTTTAGATTACAAAGTATATGTGTATGGAGTCTCAGAAGAGTTTATTTGGCTCATAGTTAGCCACACAAACCCAGACACAGTCACTGAACTCATAAATATGCTTTTGTGGCATCATGGACATACAGTTGCAGAATTACCTTCCTTAAGAGAAAAGAGGGCTTCCCTGGTGGCTCATACGGTAAAGTATCTGCCTGCAATGCATGAGATCCAACTTTGATCCCTGGGTTGGGAAGATCCCCTGAAGAAGGGAATGGCAACCCACTCCAGTATTCTTGCCTGGAGAATTCCATGGAGAAAGGAGCCTGGCGGGCTACAGTCCATGGGGTCACAAAAAAACTGGACACGACTGAGCGACTAACACACACTTTAGCAGCAAAGATGTGTTTACTTGTTGCTGTCACAGAAACTGGTATTATAAAAACAGGTGTAAAAGAGGCTTTTTATCCTTTTGGAAATCTTACTGTGCTCATTTGTTTCTGCAATTGAGAAATCTATGCAATAAACACAAAAACTGTGAAAATCATTGCTGTTTTGGCTAGATAATAACAACCATTATTATTACTAGTCCTGCCATCACAGTCACCACAAAGACAGTTTAATTTATGCCAGGCATTGTGTTAGATAATTTAAATCTGTGGTATCATTTTATCTGTCCAACAAACCAAAGGGTAAGCATGGCCTCCAGATTACATCTAAAGAAACTGATGTTACAGTTGGCACATCTGTCAGCCCCTACAGAAGGAACTATATACAGAGTGGCAGGCAGGGTTAGGGGACTCAGTATGGGTGGTTAAACATCAGGCAGGCACACAGGGAGAGAATGGTATTATCTGAACCTCATGAACACCAGAACCAGAGAAAATGCAATAACCACACTAACAGGAGTTGTGAGTGAGAGGAACATAGCCACTACCAGAATGGCTGGCAAGGAGCAGGGTAAACAAATGCCCACCCTTTTACTTCTTTTCTTTATCAGGCTCCATCTCATGCCTCTGAGTGGGCAAACCCAACTGGCAGCCCAAGAGCAAGGCAGCCTTGTGCTGAACCCTTAGAGCTCAGGCTCAAGGAGCACAGAGAAGGGCAGAAAGGGGGCAAACAGAAAAGATCACCAAAGATGGTTCCACACCGTGGGACTTAGTAGCAGAGCTAGAGCTCAAGTGAAGCTTTTTCTTCCTCCAAAAACTACACGCTTACCCTCCATATATAATTAAAGGCTCATGAGAGATTTAGACTGGACAATGATCTAGAAAGAAATCAGAGAAAACAAGAGAAGGGAAAAACCAGAACTATTCATAAATGTTCCTTCTGCTTTCTCATCCTAAGAAGTGGAGACATTTACTATGTTTAAAACTCCTTTCCTTTGAAAAAACTGCAAAGAAGACAACCACAATGATGATGATTAGAAAGACAGATGGCATTTAGGTAGATAGACGGCATTCTGGCATTTAGAATTTTTTAAACAGAACCACTATGCGTTACCTAATGCAGATTACATTTGGATTTCTTAAATTAAAAAAAAAAAAAAAGAAAAGAAAACATCTCAGCTACATGTGCCTTGCAGGAAAGTGCTGTTGAATCACACTTGCTGAGTAAAACAGCTGATATTATATGGCCCCTGTGGACCCTGAGGAAAGAGTGTGAGGCTTGGGGAAATCAGTGTGAACTGCCCAGGATGTTTGAAAGCTAAATGCTTAGCTTTCATATATATAAATTGATCATAGAGTGCTTTTATTATATCACTGGATTTGTTTGTTTTTATTTATAAATTTCTACTTATTCATGTTTTACTAGATAAAAACCACACAGCAATACCCTTTTATTCTGACTTCTTCATACATATTATTTTTAAAATTTCAATTTTGTTAGTCCTGATGGAGTAAGTTCTTTATAAATAAAGCAATTTTTTTTCTCAGTATTTATGGACCACCTACTGTGGCTCAGTCATCATTCAAGTCACTAGGAGTCCTGTAGTAAATAAATCAATCATAAATTCCTGTTCTCATTCTAATGGGTGGGCAAACAATAATGAGGTACATAAATAAGTAGTATATTGTATTGTGATAAATGATAAGGGACGAAATCAAACAGACCAAATAGAGAAGAGGGATTAAAAGTGCCAGGGGTAAAGTATTTTCATTCCCTTTAAATATTTGGGGGGAAGTAAAGTAAATAGTAATTTCATAAAACTGTGATCAACATATTATAACATGTACTTTTATGTATTATCAAGTGAAAAATCACCTTTCTTAATCTGTCCTTCATTTTATCAGAAATTTGAGTCTGAAGACTTTATAAACTTAAAGCAATATATTCATTTTACTCCTAAGAAAAAAATTTTTTTTTAGATTAATCTCTCTGAATATTCTTTCATGCCACTGGGTTGTATCAGTTAGCAGCTAGTCTAACTTTTTAAAAACTAGGATAGTATTATAAATAACAACAAGTATTTCACTTTAGAGTATCTTTTTCAAGATTAGAGATTTAAAATTTTATTTTACAAATCAATGCGTTTATTGTACTTATTCTGTCTCTTTTTTTATGGTGGGGCACAATTGCTAAATATATCAGAGACAGAAGAATAAATAGGTAGTTAATTAAATTTTAGAACAATAATTTAATTTTGGATTTATACAAATGATTTTAGGAAAAATACAGGTTAAGAGTATTCTGCTTCCCCAAATTATTTGCAGACCCATTTCACATGTGTAAAGATGCTTAGTTTACTGATTTTTAGATTTATTTTCTCTCAAGATATTGTAAAACCAATGTCCATGTTGGATCTTGAACTGGAGTGGTTTTAGACAGTGATCCTTCTGATTAATAACATATATTATTCAATAAAAATGTAGGAAGCACCAAAGCAATATTAGACAATAGTGTAATATATAAGAGCAAATAATTCATCTGTTGAAAGAGTGTTTGAGTCTGTGTTTGAATCTAACCTCTGATACTTAACAGCTGAGTGATTGGGTAGGCAAAGTAATTTTTCAAGTCTATTTTATCAATATAAAATGGGAGTAAGGGTACCTGATCATAGTGCTGTTGTTAGGATTAAATGAGATAATGCATATAAATTACTAAACCTAAGTTTTGGTTTACATTGTCTACCAAGTGTTGACTCTTATTATGATGATCTGAACTGGTGAGGAAAGTAATATTTTGCTAATACTCTTCATAATATTCCTAGGAAAGAAGGTGAACTTTTGAAATCAGCCTTTTCAGCACAAATATAAACTGTGTCAACCGTATTTAGAATTATAGGCAAAAAAGCAGACATGTGAGAAATGCAATTCTCAAGGGATTTATGTGAAATTGCAGAACATCTATATTAAATAATCTCAGCACCTCTCTTCTTGGAGAAAAAATGTAAATCTCATAGGAAAGCAAACTCTTCTTTCTTTGCCAGTGCTCAAAAAGAATCACATCCAAGTAAAAATGCCAAGTACAGTAGTTATATGCAATTAAGTTTCAAGAATAAGAGAATTAAATGATTCATCTGGGTGTAGTAAAATCTCTGTGCCTCACATGGTACACTTAAATAAAATCAATAACAGCCAGCAAACTAGTGCATAGATAGCAAAGGAAAATCAACATCTAAGAGAGATCTACAGAAGACACTGAATCAGTCAGTCCAGTTCAATCACTCAGTCGTGTCTGACTCTTTGTGACTCCACGGACTGCAGCACGCCAGGCTTCCCTGTCCATCACCAACTCCTGGAGCTTACTAAAACTCATGTCCTTCGAGTTGGTGATGCCATCCAACCATCTCATCCTCTGTCATTCCCTTCTCCTCCTGCCTTCAATCTTTCTCAGCATCAGAGTCTTTTCCAATGAGTCAGTTCTTCACATCAGGCGGCCAAAGTATTGGAGCTTCAGCTTCAACATCAGTCCTTCCAGTGAACATTCAGGACTGATCTCCTTTAGGATGGACTGGTTGGATCTCCTTGCAGTCCCAGGGACTCGCAAGATTTTTCTCCACCACCACAGTTCAAAAGCATCAATTCTTTGGTGCTCAGCTTTCTATATAGTCCAACTCTCACATCCGTACATGACTAATGGAAAAACCATAGCCTTGACTAGATGGACATTTGTTGGCAAAGTAATGCCTTTGCTTTTTAATGCACTGTGTAGGTTGGTCATAGCTTTTGTTCCAAGGAGCAAGCATCTTTTAATTTCATGGTAACACTTGGCATAGGGACAGGGCCCAAGAAGGCAGCAACAGGGCATCAGCCATTGTATAGGAATCAAGGCTGTGGCATCTGACTGTGAGTATGTCCACAGGAGAACAGAGGGGAGGCGCTGGCTCTATTGTGGTCATCAGCTGAGCATCTCCAGTGTGGCCTGCAGAGTGGAAGTCCATTTGCTGGCAGACGCTAGGTCTGGAGGCCTAATGATGACAGGTTCAAAGAGGACATTGGATAACACTGTCCTAATGGCATGTTTAGAAGGCAGTGGATTTCATAGTAATTTTACTTTTTTCTCATTTATATAGGATACTTTTATATAGGATCCTTTAGATAAATTTTACTCTTCCATTTTTCTTATATCAGAACCTCATCTAAATTCCAGACACATGGAAATTGATTCCTATAGGAGGGCAGCTTAATATAAAAAATTCTGGGTTCTCATATAAAAATACATTTTAGACACTAAAGTATTTAACTGGCAGGGAATTTGAGAATGTTTGTTTGAAACATTTATGGATTGAAATGTTTAGTAATACGTCTTGCCTGATGTCCTCAGCTTGATGAGATCATTCAGAAGGCATGGCCATTATTTTAAATAAATTTTCAGTCTTAGGACACAATGATATGACAGGTGTCTGGCAGCCTTAACTTTGAATATGACCTCTACCACTTTTTAACTTTGGAGTCATGAACCCATTTCTTTACCTCTTCCAATCTCACAATTTTTCTTTTTTCCCTGTACAAATAGTGTGATTTTTCTCATTAAATGTGATAGAATACTTAAAATCTTTATTGATTGTCTAACACAATTAATAAACTGTATTATTTTCACTAAAAACAGTAAACTGTTTTTAGGATCTGAAGCAACAACAAAAAAATACAAGAGAATACAGTTGTATCAAATTACATGATTTGCATTTAGGTATTCAAAAAAAATAAAAGTAATACATGAATAGTATGCCTGTGGGGCACACCTCATGCCTGTGATGTTAACTCACTGTAATTTAATGTGTTGAAAAGACCACCTAAGGGATATTTTACTCCAGCTAATACCTGTATGGTTTCCCTGGTGGCTCAGTGGTAAAGAACCCGCTTCCCAATGAAGGAGATGAGGGTTCAGTCCCTAGGTCGTGGAGATCCCCTGGAGAAGGAAATGGCAGTACACTCCAGTATTCTTGCCTGGAAAATCTCATGGACAGAGGAGCCTGGAGGTCTACAGTCTATGGGGTCGCAAAAGAGTCAGACATGACCTAACGACTTAATAATACACCTGTATAATTTTCTTTCCTTCAGATTCCTTGGTTTCTACAATGAGTTGAAAAACACAAAAATCAAGCTTGTAGTCTCTTAATATCCTAAGAGAGAAGTGAGATATTCAGCACATCTCATTCTCTATCTTTTCCAAGTCTCGACTCATAGTGAGAATAGTATCTGCTGCATACACACATTTTCCCATGAACTAGCACATCCTCAAGGGTATGAGAAAATTTTCAGAGATATGCAGGCATCTGCTGTGCTGCTTTTTGTTTCTCTCTCCCCCTCCTTTTCTGGCATTTCCAATCTCACTCTTTGGGCTCCCCTTCTCTCACTCTCCTTTTGGCATATTTGTCTAAGGTTTGTGTCTAGACTCTAGTTAACCTTGGCATCCCATTCAGGATTTGAGTTCTTGGTGCCTTTCATCCTTACCTAGCAGCTGCCTGGCTGTGGCTGCCTTCCCAACCCCACCTCGCCAAAGAAGAATCAGACAGTAAGGTTGTAAGAGGTGAATTTAGTATTACTATTGCACAAGGAATTTGTTTTTGGCTGCAACTTAAATCTTGAAAAAGGCTCTAATTCCCAGATTTCATTTAAAACTTTTAGCTGCTCCTATAATCACAATAACTGATACACTACAGATATTTTCATTACAAAGTTTCAATAATTTTGGTGCCCTATATAAAAGGACTTTTATGGCACAAGGTTGCTACTCAGGGGAGAAAAAGTTTCTGTGATGATTAATTTGAGGAAATGAAATAATATTTAACTAGCAGTAAGAATTCTGCTTTGGAGTTAGAGAATGGCTTGGGGGAATCCAACTGACAAATCTAATGTACAATATATGTTTTTTTTACAAGTTACTCTACTTCTCAAGGTATCAAGGTCCTCTTGTTTGATGAACATTCTATAAATACATAGACAATAAATTCTCTCAGACTGTTCACAGATCAAAAAATAAATTCTGTACAGAAAAGCAAATAGGAGATGGTTTAATTTGTGGGAAATTTAGTATTCACTTTATGCTAAAGGTGAAATACAATGAGTGCATCAGAAAAAGTGCAATTTGAAATTTAGCTCTTAGTAATTATTGTTGTTTATTATAGCCTCTTTTTACTGTAGGTATTGAGAAACAGAAATAAAGACCTTCCCAATTAGTGTGATATTTTTGGTTCCTGCTGCTGCTGCTAAGTCGCTTCAGTCTTGTCCGACTCTGTGCGACCCCATAGGTGGCAGCCCACCAGGCTCCCCGTCCCTGGGATTCTCCAGGCAAGAACACTGGAGTGGGTTGCCATTTCCTTCTCCAATGCATGCAAGTGGAAAGTGAAAGTGAAGTCACTCAGTCGTGTTGGACTCTCAGCAACCCATGGACTGCAGCCCACCAGCCTCCTCCGTCCATGGGATTCTCCAGGCAAGAGTACTGGAGTGGGGTGCCATAGGGAAGCACAGTTGAGGAAATACTTGTCCTGTAATATAGTTGAATTGTATAGAAGCAGTGTGTACTGTTTTACTAGGCTGTCAGATATTAATATTTACCTGGCTTCTCCACTAGACAAATAATTGTTATAAAAATTCCAGAGTTGAATTTTCAATGTTTTCACAATCCCTTTTTCCTCCTGGCTCTATCTCCAGCCTATGTAAGATGCTTTATCAAAACAAAGAAACAAGTAAGTAACGAAAGAGAGTAACTAAAACCACTAGAAATTGATCAGTCATTAAATCCTGTTGAGTACAAGTTTGAGAAAAAACATAAACATGTGTTTTTACCATCCTCATCATTCAAGAAGCAATATAATATGATGACTATGAATTCAGGCTTTGGAAACAGATTTCTAGGGTTGGAACTCCAGTTTTGTCATGTCCTAGCTCTGTGATCTACAGCAAGTTAGGTATTCCACGCTCTCAGTTTCCTTATTTATAAAATAGGTAAAACTATTGAACATACCTCAGAGGGTTGATATGGGATTAAGTTTAAATTTTTAGAATAGTTTTGATACTCTAAATTGACACTTTCTGTTTAAATTGTGCTTAATAATCTGGAAAGACATTCTATAATTATAAATGGAGACCAAATATATATATATAATATATATATTATATATATATAAATAAATATATATATATTCTCCTCCTGCTCTCAATCTTTCCCAGCATCAGGGTCTTTTCCAATGAGTTGGTTCTTAACATCAGGTGGCCAAAGTACTGGAATTTCAGCTTCAGCATCAGTCCTTCCAATGAATATTCAGGACTGATTTCCTTTAAGATTGACTGGTTGGATCTGCTAGCAGTCCAAATACATATATATATATATATATGGTCTCCATTTATAATTATAGAATATATATGCATATATATATAATGACCTCTGTCCTGATATTTCACCAGGAACAAACACATATATATTAATATTTTAGCTACAGCTGATTTAGATTGACTTGTGAAAGCTGCTTGTTAAATTCTTAGAAATGTGAGTCAATTGATATAACATTAGTAACTATTGGCCATGGTGAATTTCATACCACAAAAATCAGAAATTGGCCAGTAAATGCTACAGATTATCCCCTTCCCCAGAGAACTGGTTGTTAAATATTCCCATACATCACTAGCTATTTTAACGTTTTATAATTCTTTCTTTCATTGAATATTTGCTGAGTATCTGCTGTGTTCTATGTGCTGCGATGCATGGCTAACAAGAAAGGCATGTATACTGGCTAATGATAGCAGACAGTCCTTTGCTATTTTAAACAAATTTATTACAGTAGCATCCAAAAGTAAGCAATTTTTAAAATTTCAGTTTTGTATAATATTTTACTTTTTCTCATGACTTATAAGAACAAGTCATTAAGGTATGGTCCAAAAGAATAAAAACCTGATATTGGAACTCCCATAGAATTTGTGGCTTATTTACCACAAATGGCCAGCCTAAGAAGGCTGCCTGACACATGTCAGGTAAATAATAAATATTAATTTCATAAAAGAAATTGACACAGCATCTTTTTTTCCTCTGCAAAACCTGGAGGGTCTGAGTTGATTTAGAAGTACCTGTCACAGGTCTAGTATGACTGAGTGATTATGCTTTATGTTAATTAAATGTGTCTGTTTCTCTGCATACTACCAAACCTTGATTAAAAAGTTACCTGCATAACACCTAAAGTATATTCTCTAAATTTAGAAATCAGTAGTATATTACATTATTTCAATGTAAACTGTTTAACAACAATATAATGGTCAACATATGCTGTTGTTAGAACTTAACCTGAAAAAAATCCTTGAAAAATATTATTAGGTAGGTAGATTATGGTCCCTTTGTTACTCAGTTCAGTTCAGTCACTCAGTTGTGTCTGATTCTTTGTGACCCCATGGACTGCAGCACGCCAGGCTTACCTGTCCATCACCAACTCCCGGAGCCTATTCAAATTCATGTGTATCACGTAGGTGATGCCATCCAGCCATCTCATCCTCTGTCATCCCCTTCTCCTCCTGCCCTCAATCTTTCCCAGCATCAGGGTCTTTTCCAATGAGTTGGTTCTTCACATCAGGTGGCCAAAGTACTGGAATTTCAGCTTCAGCATTAGTCCTTCCAATGAATATTCAGGACTGATTTCCTTTAAGATTGACTGCTTGGACCTGCTAGCAGTCCAAGAGTTTCCAGAGTCATCTCCAACACCATAGTTCAAAAACATCAATTCTTTGATGCTCAGCTTTTTTTATAGTCCAACTCTCACATCCATACATGACTACTGGAAAAACCACATTTTTGACTAAACAGACCTCTTTGCTGGTTACTAATGAAGGAATAAAAACAAAATGAGCCTAACTTATTCTAAAATACACTTCTTGGGATGGTGTTAAGATATTGAATTGGACAGTTATGTGTGCAACTAGGGGCTTCCCAGGTAGCACCAGGCAGGTACAGAACCTGCCTGCCAATGCAGGAGATGCAGGAGACGTGGGTTTGATCCCTGAATCAGAAAGATCCCCTGGAGGAGGGCACAGCAACCCACTCCACTATAGGTGGAGAAGTCCATGGACAGAGGAGCTGAGCTACAGTTCATATGGTCGCAGAGTCAGACATGACTGAAGCAACTTAGCACAGTACAGTAAAGCACAGGTATGCAACTAATGTAATTTTCATTATATTACTGCAGCTTGATTTATTTCATATTTATTTACATGTTTTTCTTTCATAGTAGGGATTTCCCTGGTGGCTCAGAGGTTAAAGCATCTGCCTCCAATGTGGGAGACCCGGGTTCGATCCCTGGGTCGGGAAGATCCCCTGGAGAAGGAAATGGTAACCCACTCCAGTATTCTTGCCTGGAGAATCCCATGGACGGAGAAGCCTGGTAGGCTACAGTCCATGGGGTCGCAAAGACTCGGACACGACTGAGCGACTTCACTTTCGCTTTCAGTAGGGATTTTACTCTACTTAAAGCAAATTAATTCCTGTAAGCAGACCACTTGCATGAGTTAGTATTTTCTGTTCACAGCAAATAATAAAATAGTACCTGTCCCTTACCCAAGGATTTTATAAGTAACCCAGTTTTGTCTGAACTGCATCAACTGTTCAGAGATGACTTAGAGGAAAAGTGACTCAGATTGTTGGGAAGTCAAACAGAACATATTCACAACTGTCCCTTGTGTTGAAAGCTGCTAAAAGTCACCTGACTGGTCAGTGACATTGTCAGTTAATCTTATGCTATAAATTACAAGGTAAATTTATGCTGTAAATTACATTGTTCTTTTGTCTCGAGGATAGATTATAAGGAAGGGAATGATGTTATAAAACATGTTATTCATCTACCCAAACCCTTAATGATTTTGCTAGTTTCTAGAGTAGGGTGCATTTATTTTTTGTTTGTTTTAAACCCATGACCATTTAATTTGTATTTTAAATTGTGTTTTACAAATTTAATGATGACTTATTCAAGGAGTACTATTACCACCGCTACTCCTAATGTTGCTAACAATAGCTAAGTCACATTCCTTTTATTCTCCCTGATGGAATGATTTTTCCTTAAATGTCACTTTTCTAAATTCTGCCCATTCTCTTCAAAGCCCTTATTGTGTGATACCCTATCCAGGGGCCCTCCCTTCCTCAGGTGGAAGGGAACATCCCTCCCTCCCCACCCTAGGGCTCCTATGGTGTTCCACCTCAGGTAGAGATAGCCCTTTCCCCTGTCTGCTACTGTTGATAAGTGTTTGCAAAAATATGTCCCTCATTAATGTCAACATTTGGAAGTAGGGACCATGATATACTGTGTTTTTCTCTCCCAAAGCAGAATTCAGTAAAGCCAACGGAACATTTTCAAACAATTAGAGCTGACCAGCAGTGAAAAGGCTATACTTTTTTCACCCAAATTATTTCAGAAAGGAAAAGATTGCTGTCTGAAAGTGCCATTTTAGAAAGAATGACTCCAGATGATCTCTGAGTTCCCTTACAACATCAATATCATGTGGCCATTTGACCTTTAGAGAGTCAAGATGAGGAAAGCAACTTTAATGAACTAGTTTAAATTATCCTTTAAAACTATGCATGTTATTTACATAAAACTGGAGCAAGGGTTAAGATGAAGGAAGTTTAGGAACTAATCCATAGAGGATCAATAAACAAGTAGACATAAAGTTGAAAGAGTATTTAAAAAAGAAAAAAGACCAATTCCATGCTTCTTTGCTGTTGACAGCAAACCTGTTATTTTTTATTTTACCAAGATGTTTTTTAGTACTGAGCAGATGTAGTCCAAAATATCATAAAAAGGATACAGTAACCGAACACTAATATATATGAATAAGTAGAAGTAGAAACATTCCATTTTGGGTGTTGTGGGTTTTTTCTTTAATTTTAATAATTTCAAAATGAAAATATGTTCATTTGTAACATCTAATAAACTCAGATAAAGATAACAGATCAGTGGTTACCAGAAGTGGTTACCACCAGTGAAGGTGATCAAAAAATACAAACTTTCAGTTAAAAGATAAATACATCTCGAGGCTATAATATACAGCATAGTAACTATAGTTAGTAATACTGTATAGTATATTTGTAAGTTCCTAAGAGAGTAGATCTTAAAAGCTCTTGTCACACACACACACACACCAACTGTAACTATATGTGCTGATGGATATTAACTGGACTTACTGAGGTGATCATTTCAAAATGTATATAAACACTGAATCATTGTTGTATACCTAAAACTAATAAAATCTTATATGCTGATTATATCTCAACAAAAGAACTCACGAATCAGGAAGAACTGATCTCTGAAGACATCATTAGGAAAGCATTAAAATACATTTCATAACATTCAAAATGGGTTTAATATATATTTAATAAGCTTACGTAAATACTAAATATGTTTAATCACTAGGTTAATGATTATTTTAACTTTTGGAAAAAAACTATTCAAAGTGCACAAGTTAAAGAACAATGTTTTCAAGATATTCAGAATCACCTCTCACTCCACATCTGAGGACACTGAAGCTCATAATACTTGCCCTCCAATTTTCACATGATGAGTCTACTTCCACACTAAACTTTGATCTTATCAAGTGAGGGAAGAGTGGGTATTTATATTTATATTTCATTACCTAAAAAAAAATATCTCTGAGGTTGTTGCTGTTGTCAGTTTTGAGGGATTAATAAGATAAAAAACAAGTCCATTGTAATCATAAAAATATGTTAATGAATCACTTTTGTAAGTTAATATTATACACATGATGTGTATGTAAGACATACGTGCAAGGTCACTTCAGTCATGTCTAACTCTTTGTGATCTCATGGACTGTAGCCTTCCAGGCTCCTCTGCCCATGGGGTTCTCCAGCCAAGAACACTGGAGTGGGTTGCCATGCCTTCCTCCAGGGGATCTTCCCAACCCAAGAATTGATCCCGCATCTCTTTATGTCACATGCATTGGCAGTCTCATTCTTAACCACTACCTGGGAAGCCTGTATGTAAGATAGTGGACTAAAAATATTATTTTACAAATAAACAACAACTGCTTTACATAAAACATCTTAACCTTTGGAAAAGCAAAAAAATATTGATATTCACCCAGATGAGCATTTTGTATATGCTATATTCTCCCTATATTCACATTATTTTACTTATGCATATTTATTGTATTAAAACAAGGAAATAATTGCACCTACATAATTTCAATAGTTTGAAACTATCAAAAATCTAACAATCAGGAAGTCTAAATAACTTGGATTTCGTGGTAAATGCACTAAAAGAAGTGAATCTCCCACATTTCAGCCATAAGAACTTTAGTGCTTATTAGTCTATATTGACAGCTTTGAAATGAATTTAATAATTTTGACCTATAGTTATTATGAAAACCCTTAATACTATGAAATTTTGCTTTATAAATTTTCATGAAAGTCAAAAGATTTTGTCTCATAGGAAAGAAAGAGTTCCACTGCAGAACGATGATGACATATAAAGGTCCAAAGCAAATTATGTTAAAAGCAAACTGTGAAATCCATTCAAAAGACTAATATTAGTATAACAACTGTAAATGTGAACTTCCTGGCTTGTATTTTACAAAGAACATCAGTCTATCATTTACAGAGGTCAGTATGATCTTTATAACAGACTGGTGTGCAAGATGACTAGATAATCTTACCCGCCTTCAATCTAAAAGGGTAGATTCCTGTTAAAAGAAAGCAAACCCTGCTAGTAATTCATACTCTAAGAATTTTATAATCTAAAAACAAGTGGCATACCATTTTTTTTTTTGCTGGATTCCCAAGAGAATACTGCCTCGCAATATATTGGGTGCAATTATTTATCATGGCCCTTTCTGTCTACATGCCCCAGTGTCTGCTTTTCCTCCCTATGAAGAGTTGTTCATTACTTTCATGGAACAGCATTACCTTTGCTGAATAGTAGACCCAGGTCTGTGAGTAAACTATTTATGTGTGATTTCTTGCTTAAGGTTTATGTTTCTTTTTGGGTCCTATACTCATCCATTCCCATCATCTCCTTCATATTATTGTTATTTGTTATTGTTGTTCAGTTGCTCAGTTGTGTCTGACTCTTTGCAACCCCATGGACTGCAGGATGCTGAGCTTCCCTGTCCTTCACCATCCCCTGGAGTGTGCTCAAATTCATGTCCATTGAGTCAGTGATGCCATCCAACCATCTCATCCTCTGTTGCCCCCTTCTCCTCCTGCCTTCAATCTTTTGCAGCATCAGAGTCTTTTCCAATGAGTCGGCTCTGCGCATCAGGTGGCCACAGCATTGGAGCTTCAGCTTCAGCATCAGTCTTTCAAGTGAATATTCAGGGTTGATTTCCTTTAGGATTGACTGGTTTGATCTCCTTGCTGTCCAAGGACTCACAAGAGTTTTATCCATCACCACAGTTTGAAAGCATCAATTCTTTAGTGTTCAGCCATCTTTATGGTCCAACTCTCACATCTGTACCTGAATACTGAAAACAAAACATAGCTTTGTCTATACGGACCTTTGTTGGCAAGGTGATATCTCTGCTTTTTAATATATTATCTAGGTTTATCATAGCTTTTCTTCAAAGGAACAAGCATCTTTTAATTTCATGGTTGCAGTCACCATCTACAGTGATTTGGGAGCCCGAGAAAATAAAGTCTGTCATTGTTTCCATTTTTTCCCCCATCTATTTGCCATGAAATTATGGGACTGGATGCCATGATCTTAGTTTTTAGGATATTGAGTTTTAAGCCAGTTTTTTCACTCTCCTCTTTAGTTCCTGTTCACTTTCTGCCATTAGAGTGGTGTCATCTGCATATTTGAGGTTATTGATATTTCTCCCAGCAATCTTGATTCCTGCTTGTGCTTCATCCAGGCTGGCATTTCACATGTATCTTTTAAAAAGAAAGACTAAAAAGAAATATCTTATAAATCAGCTTTTTTTAAATTTTATTTTATTTTTAAACTTTACAATATTGTATTAGTTTTGCCAAATATCAAAATGATATTTTTTTTATTTTTATTTTATTTTTAAAATTTTTTTAATTTTTTTAAATTTTATTTTTAAATTTTATTTTTTTTAATTTTTTTATTTTTTAAATTTTATTTTATTTTTAAACTTTACAATATTGTATTAGTTTTGCCAAATTTTTTTTTATTTTTTAAATTTTATTTATTTATTTATTTTTTTAATTTTATTTTATTTTTAAACTTTACAATATTGTATTAGTTTTGCCAAATATTGAAATGAATCTGCCACAGGTATACATGTGTTCCCCATCCTGAACCTTCCTCCCTCCTCCCTCCCCATATCATCCCTCTGGGTCGTCCCAGTGCACCAGCCCCAAACATCCAGTATTGTGCATCGAACCTGGACTGGTGACTCATTTCATACATGATATTATACATGTTTCAATGCCATTCTCCCAAATCTTCTCACCCTCTCCCTCTCCAACAGAGTCCATAAGACTGTTCTATACATCATTGTCTCTTTTGCTGTCTCGTACACAGGGTTATTGTTACCATCTTTCTAAATTCCATATATATGCATTAGTATACTGTATTGGTGTTTTTCTTTCTGGCTTACTTCACTCTGTATAATAGGCTCCAGTTTCATCCACCTCATTAGAACTGATTCAAATGTGTTCTTTTTAATGGCTGAGTAATACTCCATTGTGTATATGTACCACAGCTTGCTTATCCATTCATCTGCTGATGGACATCTAGGTTGCTTCCATGTCCTGGCTATTATAAACAGTGCTGCGATGAACATTGGGGTACATGTGTCTCTTTCAATTCTGGTTTCCTCAGTGTGTATGCACAGCAGTGGGATTGCTGGATCATAAGGCAGTTCTATTTCCAGTTTTTTAAGGAATCTCCACACTGTTCTCCATAGTGGCTGTACTAGTTTGCATTCCCACCAACAGTGTAAGAGGGTTCCCTTTTCTCCACACCCTCTCCAGCATTTATTGCTTGTAGACTTTTGGATCGCAGCCATTCTGACCGGCATGAAATGGTACCTCATTGTGGTTTTGATTTGCATTTCTCTGATAATGAGTGATGTTGAGCATCTTTTCATGTGTTTGTTAGCCATCTGTATGTCTTCTTTGGAGAAATGTCTATTTAGTTCTTTGGCCCATTTTTTGATTGGGTCATTTATTTTTCTGGAGTTGAGCTGTAGGAGTTGCTTGTATATTTTTGAGATTAGTTGTTTGTCAGTTGCTTCATTTGCTATTATTTTCTCCCATTCTGAAGGCTGCCTTTTCACCTTGCTCATAGTTTCTTTTGATGTGCAGAAGCTTTTAAGTTTAATTAGGTGCCATTTGTTTATTTTTGCTTTTATTTCCAATATTCTGGGAGGTGGGTCATAGAGGATCCTGCTGTGATGTATGTCGGAGAGTGTTTTGCCTATGTTCTCCTCTAGGAGTTTTATAGTTTCTGGTCTTACATTGAGATCTTTAATCCATTTTGAGTTTATTTTTGTGTATGGTGTTAGACAGTGTTCTAGTTTCATTCTTTTACACGTGGTTGACCAGATTTCCCAGCACCACTTGTTAAAGAGATTGTCTTTAATCCATTGTATATTCTTGTCTCCTTTGTCAAAGATAAGTTGTCCATAGGTGCGTGGATTTATCTCTGGGCTTTCTATTGTGTTCCATTGATCTATATTTCTGTCTTTGTGCCAGTACCATACTGTCTTGATAACGGTGGCTTTGTAGTAGAGCCTGAAGTCAGGTAGGTTGATTCCTCCAGTTCCATTCTTCTTTCTCAAGATAGCTTTGGCTATTCAAGGTTTTTTGTATTTCCATACAAATTGTGAAATTATTTGTTCTAGCTCTGTGAAGAATACCATTGGTAGCTTGATAGGGATTGCATTGAATCTATAAATTGCTTTGGGTAGTATACTCATTTTCACTATATTGATTCTTCTGATCCATGAACATGGTATATTTCTCCATCTATTAGTGTCCTCTTTGATTTCTTTCACCAGTGTTTTATAGTTTTCTATATATAGATCTTTAGTTTGTTTAGGTAGATATATTCCTAAGTATTTTATTCTTTCCGTTGCAATGGTGAATGGAATTGTTTCCTTAATTTCTCTTTCTATTTTCTCATTATTGGTGTATAGGAATGCAAGGGATTTCTGTGTGTTGATTTTATATCCTGCAACTTTACTATAGTCATTGATTAGTTCTAGTAATTTTCTGGTGGAGTCTTTAGGGTTTTCTATGTAGAGGATCACGTCATCTGCAAACAGTGAGAGTTTTACTTCTTCTTTTCCAATTTGGATTCCTTTTATTTCTTTTTCTGCTCTGATTGCTGTGGCCAAAACTTCCAAAACTATGTTGAATAGTAATGGTGAAAGTGAGCACCCTTGTCTTGTTCCTGACTTTAGAGGAAATGCTTTCAATTTTTCACCATTGAGGACAATGTTTGATGTGGGTTTGTCATATATAGCTTTTATTATATTAAGTCTACTACCCTCCACCTAATTGATAGGAATGGGGTAGTCTAGCTAAAACAAGCCAAGTTAAAAGGTGTGTGCATGTGTATTAAAAATTAGCTTGCCGATAAACATCCTAGGAAGATGTAAACCAATTTGACTGTTTTGAATTCTAATGACTAATGCTTTTATAAGTTTCAGTAAGAATCCAAGAAGTGACACTACACTAAACAGTATTCTGACATGGCCTACATTCAAATTCAAAAATAAAATTATCGTACGTGGTACGATAAAGTTAACACTCCTGGGAGATTTGTACTATGACTAACTGTAACTAGTGACAAAGAAGAAGGTGATATTTTGGTTGCTGCCCAAAAAAGGTATACTAGTGAGAACAAACAAACAAACTCACAAAAATTACAGTATTATAGTTCAGTTCACAGCAGCCTTAACAATAAAATCATGCTTTCCTCCAGTTTACTTATTTCAATATTTGACATAACTTACATTGAAAATATTTCTACTGAAGCTATTCCCACTAGAGCTATTTTATCACATTGATCTCCTAATTTCTTTTTCTGACTGAATACTGATTGATGACAGGAAACCTGCCATTAAAATGGTTGGGGGGGAAATGCATGCATCATGGGAATTAGGTTAGGATATTGAGGAGGTAGCACTGCTTTTAGGGCAGAGCTTGTTATAGTGCAATCCATTCAAAAGCAGCCAGCCTGGAAATATCGTGTGCTTGTTTATGGATGATGCTATGTAGTTTTACTGATTCATAATGGAGCTACAGCCTTTTTATTCTGACAGTTTAAGCACATAAAAGAAAAATAAAACTGCTGTGTGAGGACCTCCCTTACAAACAGCTTCACATTAAGATTCTGATCTACAGATTCAACATTCAGAGCTACATCAGGTTCTTATGTCTGGAAAAGTAAAACTTTCCCTTGATGTAACAAAAGATATTACAAAGAAGAGGAAGCAAGTTAAACTTGGAAATAAAAGTATGGTGAGTTATCTGGCGCAGAGGTAAAGAATCCACCTGCCAAGGCAGGAGACACAAGTTCCATCTCTGGGTTAGGAAGATCCCTGGGAGTAGGAAATGAAAACCCACTCCAATATTCTTGCCTGGAAAATTCCATGGACATAGGAGGTGGTCTACAGTCCATGGGGGTCACAAAGAGCCAGACACAACTGAGCATGCACACAAGTTATTTTTAATAAAAATTAACATTCTATAAACTCTGCATAGTAATGTTATAGAATGCACAAATATATATATATTTTTTAATTATTTGTTTTCTAATTGAAGGATAATTGCTTTATAGAACTTTGTTGTTTTTTGTCAAACCCCAACATGAATCAGCTATAGGTGTACATATATCCCCTCCACTTTGAACCTCCATCCCATCTCCCTCTCCATCCCACCCCTCTAGGTGGATACAGAGCCTCTGTTTGAGTTTCCTGAGCCATACGGCAAATTCCCATCAGCTATTTTACATATGGTAATGTAAGTTTCCATGTTACTCTTTCCATACATCTCACCCTCTCCTCCCCTCTACCCATGTCCATGAGTCTATTCTCTATGTCTGTTTCTCCATTAGAAAGGAAAGTGAAGTCACTCAGTCGTGTCCAACTCTTTGCGACCCCATGGACTGTAGCCTACCAGGCTACTCTGTCCATGGGATTTTCCAGGAAATAGTACTGGAGTGGATTGCCATTTCCTTCTCCAGGGGATCTTCCCAACACAGGGATCAAACCCAGGTCTCCCACATTGTAGACAGACGCTTTACCATCTGAGCCACCAGGGAAGTCTAAGTACGATTTTTCTAGATTCTGTATATATGCATTAGAATACAATATTTATCTTTCTCTCTGACTTACTTCACTCTGTATAATAGGTTCAAGGTTCATCTACCTCATCTACCTCAAATGGATTCCTTTTTATGGCTGAGTAATATTCCATTGTTGGTATGTACTACTACTTTTTTATCCATTCACCTGTTGATGGACATCTAGGTTGCTTCCATGTTCTAGCCATTGTAAATAATGCTGCAATGAACAATGAGATACATGTGTCTTTTTCGATTTTGGTTTCCTCAGGGTATATGCCTAGGAGTGGGATTGCTGGGTACGGGAAATAGATGGGGAAACAGTGGAAACAGTGTCAGACTTTATTTTGTGGGGCCCAAAATCACTGCAGATGGTGATTGCAGCCATGAAATTAAAAGATGCTTACTCCGTGGAAGGAAAGTTATGACCAACCTAGATAGCATATTAAAAAGCAGAGATATTACTATGCCAAAAAAGGTCCATTTAGTCAAGGCTATGGTTTTTCCAGTGGTCATGTATGGTTGTAAGAGTTGGACTGTGAAGAAAGCTGAGTGCCAAAGAATTGATGCTTTTGAATTGTGGTGCTGGAGAAGACTCTTGAGAGTCCCTTGGACTGCAAGGAGATCCAACCAGTCCATCCTAAAGGAGATCAGTCCTGGGTGTTCATTGGAAGGACTGATGCTGAGGCTGACTCCAACACTTTGGCCACCTCATGCGAAGAGTTGACTCATTGGAAAAGACCCTGATGCTGGGAGGGATTGGGGGCATGAGGAGAAAGGGATGACAGAGGATGCGATGGCTGAATGGCATCACCGACTCAATGGACATGAATTTGGGTGAACTCTGGGAGTTGGTGATGGACAGGGAGGCCTGGCGTACTGCAATTCATGGGGTCACAAAGAGTCAGACACGACTGAGCAACTAAACTGAACTGAACTGATGGTCATTTTATTCCTAGTTTTTGAAGAGTCTCCATACTATCTTCCATAGTAGCTGTATCAATTTACATTCCCACCAACAGCGCAAGAGTGTTCCCTTTTCTCCACACCCTCCAGCATTTATTGTTTATAGATTTTTTGATGATGGCCACTCTGACTGGTGTGAGGTGATATCTCATTACAGTTTTGATTTGCATTTCTCCAATGATGAGCAATGTTGAGCAGCTTTTCATGTGTTTGTTAGCCATCTGTATGTCTTCTTTGGAGAAATGTCTGTTTAAAACTTTTCCCCACTTTTTGTTTGGGTTGTTTGTTTTTCTGGTATTGAGTTGTATGAGCTGCCTGTATATTTTGGAAATTAATCCTTTGTCAGTTGTTTCATTTGCTGCTATTTTCTTCCATTCTGAGGTTTGTCTTTTCACCTTGCTTATAGTTTCCTTTGCTGTGCAGAAGCTGTCAGTTTAATTAGGTCCTGCTTGTTTACTTTTGTTTTTATTTCCATTACTCTAGGTGGTGGATCATAAACAATCTTCCTTTGATTTATGTCATTGAGTATTCTGCCTATGTTTTCCTCTAAGAGTTTTATAGTTTCTGGTCTTCCATTTAGGTCTTTAATCCATTTCAAGTTTATCTTTGTGCATGGTGTTAGGAAGTGTTCTAATTTCATTCTTTTACATGTAGCTGTCCAGTCTTCCCAGCACCATTTATTGAAGAGTCTGTCTCTGTCCCATTATATATCTTTGCCTCCTTTTTCAAAGATAAGGTACCCATAGGTGCATGGGTTTATTTCTGGCCTTACAGAATGCACTAATATATCTATATCTGCAGAGTAAAAATCAAAATATGATCACCTATACATTGTTGCATATTTTCCACAAAAATGCCATCAGCACATTGATTAGAATGTACAAGATCCCCAAAGAGCATGAGTGCTTTTTGCATTGCAGCCTGTAAGCCCAACTTGTAATAAGAGACAAGTCACATTAATAGCTTTATCAAAAAGGGGGAAATAGCACTTAGAGATGCAAAACATCATTTTGAGGTTTTCCAGGTATCATAATGATAGTTTTTCTTACTACTGAATATTCATGACACCTCATAAAACTAATGATAAACATAAAAATTGATGTGAACGTTTGACTAATCTGCTCTTATTTGTTTGGAAGAGCTGTCGTAATTGCCTGGTTTGTAAATTAAACATCTGCTATGGGAATAAACAAAAACATAACTGAGCATATTCAAATAAATTGAATTCACTCTGGTTCCATAAATTTTATTATATGGGCTCATCAATTTTATTACACCTGAGCACAGCATTGCCACCAAAGTCAATGCATTCTTAGGTGTCGTATTTGTAAAAAAAAAAAAAAATGTTTTCTGTATCTAATAAAGTGCACATATTACTTAGATTATTTTTAAAGGAGTGTTTCAATAGCAGAGCTCAGCTCAATTGATTGAAACCACTCACCATGTTCTTTGAACATGAGCTGGAGTTCCACTACTTGCTCCTTGAGAATTTCAGCAGACCATTCAAATCATCTCTGCATCACAGCAGCACATGTCAAACAAGATAACAATCATTTCGCTTTAGCGAAATTAATCTGTCTGATGCTTGGCATAGCCATATTTGTTAAATTTCTAAGCCATAAAGATGAAACATATTGCAGAACAACTAACCAGATCAAGGGCCACAATGAAAGAAACCAAGAAGCAGACTTGCTAAAATGTGGAAGTCATACCTTTGATGTAATTATATGTATTTTTTCTTCTGTATCTAATCCTTGATGCTGCAGAGTACTAAAGTAATTCACATTAATATTTCAATTTTCTATAGAGATTACCAAGGTAAACTAAGTATTTCAAGCAACAAACAGGTAAATAATGGATGGAAAAAGTAGTTTGCTGCTGCAGATAGTAAACTCAATATTAGGATGGCTACCTGTAAGAGAAAAAATGATATGTAAGACAAAATATGAAATGGCTTAAATATCTTTGACTTCTGATATTTGTAAGGCACATTTCATGTTATTCTGAGAAATAATGAAATTAAGAGATACAAATGACAACAAAAAGCATACTATAACAGGATTCCACTTGAACTTTTGCATAATGATTATATAAACTTGCTGACATATGTAGATTCCATTTTCAAAAGAAATGCAAAATTTCTAATTAGCAGAGAAGCCCGCACATTTACTTTCCTTGATAACACAGACACTGACATAGAGGCCTGATACCTGTATCCCTGATAAACTGTGTCTCTCTGGCCCCTCATTTTCCCTTGAGAAAGAACCTATTCTATCAGAAACTCTGTAAGCTTAAGGAGGGCTGTGGAAGCCTGAGAGCTTGAGTGCCATGTGTCAGAGACTTCAGCTACTAAACATGTTTCACTGAGGACTTTCATTTCTAAGCTTCTCTTCTAAATTGAGAGAGACTTTTTTAGTCAAGCAGGTAACAACAGGATTCTAATCAAGTTTCCAGTCCAGTGATTCGGAGAGTGAACTACCCAATCATCTGAAACCTAAGTATAAGGTGAAAGAGATATTCATCAAGATTTGCTCAGAAAAACAAACACAAACTATGGGCTCTGGCAAGGACAGTATCTTATTAGATCAAAGTTGATTGGATAGTTAAGTGTCTCAGAACCTTTTAAAATCCTAACACATACAGCTAGAGAGAACATGCAAGAAATATCAACCCAACTTTCATACTGTTCAAGTGGCTTTGATTTAATAGAGACAATAACTTTGCAGAGGAAATACATCTTGTTCACTAGGTATGCTTTTAACAGTATACGAAATAGTTATTGTTTACTTTTGTGCTTCATGGTAGTGGTAACAATTAGGAATTAGTAGTTTCCATTATAACTGATGAAAAAAAAAATAAGCTTTCAGTTTCTTACAGTGTTTTTGGTAGGACTTCAGACTTTCAAACAGAGACTTAAGTCTCACTTCTATAAATATATTTTGAGAGGTAGGGAAAAAAATCATTGCCTCTCATTGCCACCAAAGAAAGATTATTTGATTTCAACCTTATAGCTAACAAACAACTTATTGAAAAAGGTATTGTCTATTGTCTTTTTTGCACTACCTAGATTCATTTATTTTTTTAACTGCAGTCACTTGATAATATATTATTGGGTATTTTGGCAAACTCTTAAAACTTTGAAGTGAAAGCAAGTGAAGTCACTCAGTCGTGTCCAACTCTTTGCACCCCGTGGACTGTAGCCTACCAGGCTCCTCCATCTAAGGAATTTTCCAGGCAAGAGTACTGGAGTAGGTTGCCATTTTCTTCTCCAGAGGATCTTCCCAACCCAGGGATTTAACCTGGGTCTCCCTCATTACAGGCAGATGCTTTACCATCTGAGCCACCAGGGAAGCTCTAAAACTTAAAACTTTAATGCATGCCAAAGTTTAGACTTATCTTTTTGGGGGGATTGAATATAGTTTAAAATATACTGCTTTATCTGTGTTTGGGTTGTTCAGTCACTCAGTCATGTCCGAAATTTTTTGTGACCCCATGGATTGCAGCATGCCAGACTTTCCTCTTCTTTACTGTCTCCCAGAGTTTCCTCAAACTCATGTCCATTGAGTCAGTGATGCCATCCAACCATCTCATCCTCTATCTCCCTCTTTTCCATCTGCCTTTAATCTTTTCAAGCATCAAAGTCTTTTCCAATGAGTCAGTTGTTCACATCAAGTGCCAAAGTATTGGAGCTGCAGCATCAGTCCTTCGAAAGAGTATTCAGGATTGATTTCCTTAAGATTTACTGGTTTGCAAAAATCCTTAACAAAATTCTAGCAATCAGAATCCAACAACACATTAAAAAGATCATACACCATGACCAAGTGGGCTTTAACCCAGGGATGCAAGGATTCTTCAATATCCACAAATCAATCAATGTAATACACCACATCAACAAATTGAAAAATAAAAGCCATATGATTATCTCAATAGGTGCAGAGAAAGCCTTTGACAAAATTCAACATCAATTTATGATAAGAACTCTCCAGAAAGCAGGAATAGAAGGAACATACCTCAACATAATAAAAGCTATATATGACAAACCCACAGCAAACATTATCCTCAATGGTGAAAAATTGAAAGCATTTCCTCTAAAGTCAGGAACAAGACAAGGGTGCCCACTTTCACCATTACTATTCAACATAGTTTTGGAAGTTTTGGCCACAGCAATCAGAGCAGAAAAAGAAATAAAAGGAATCCAAATTGGAAAAGAAGAAGTAAAACTCTCACTGTTTGCAGATGACATGATCCTCTACATAGAAAACCCTAAAGACTCCACCAGAAAATTACTAGAGCTAATCAATGAATATAGTCAAGTTGCAGGATATAAAATCAACACACAGAAATCCCTTGCATTCCTATACACTAATAATGAGAAAACAGAAAGAGAAATTAAGGAAACAATCCCATTCACCATTGCAACGGAAAGAATAAAATACTTAGGAATATATCTACCTAAAGAAACTAAAGACTTATATATAGAAAACTATAAAACACTGGTGAAAGAAATCAAAGAGGACACTAATAGATGGAGAAATATACCATGTTCATGGATCAGAAGAATCAATATAGTGAAAATGAGTATACTACCCAAAGCAATCTATAGATTCAATGCAATCCCTATCAAGCTATCAATGGTATTTTTCACAGAGCTAGAACAAATAATTTCACAATTTGTATGGAAATACAAAAAACCTCGAATAGCCAAAGCTATCTTGAGAAAGAAGAATGGAACTGGAGGAATCAACCTACCTGACTTCAGGCTCTACTACAAAGCCACCGTTATCAAGACAGTATGGTACTGGCACAAAGACAGAAATATAGATCAATGGAACACAATAGAAAGCCCAGAGATAAATCCACGCACATATGGACACCTTATCTTTGACAAAGGAGACAAGAATATACAATGGATTAAAGACAATCTCTTTAACAAGTGGTGCTGGGAAAACTGGTCAACCACTTGTAAAAGAATGAAACTAGAACACTTTCTAACACCATACACAAAAATAAACTCAAAATGGATTAAAGATCTCAACGTAAGACCAGAAACTATAAAACTCCTAGAGGAGAACATAGGCAAAACACTCTCCGACATACATCACAGCAGGATCCTCTGTGACCCACCTCCCAGAATATTGGAAATAAAAGCAAAAATAAACAAATGGCACCTAATTAAACTTAAAAGCTTCTGCACGTCAAAGGAAACTATAAGCAAGGTGAAAAGACAGCCTTCAGAATGGGAGAAAATAATAGCAAATGAAGCAACTGACAAGCAACTAATCTCAAAAATATACAAGCAACTCCTGCAGCTCAATTCCAGAAAAATAAACACCCCAATCAAAAAATGGGCCAAAGAACTAAATAGACATTTCTCCAAAGAAGACATACACATGGCTAACAAACACATGAAAAGATGCTCAACATCACTCATTATCAGAGAAATGCAAATCAAAACCACAATGAGGTACCATTTCACACCAGTCAGAATGGCTGTGATCCAAAAGTCTACAAGCAATAAATGCTGGAGAGGGTGTGGAGAAAAGGGAACCCTCTTACACTGTTGGTGGGAATGCAAACTAGTACAGCCACTATGGACCCTTACGCCTTATGACCCACTGCTGGGCATACACACCAAGAAAACCACAATTGAAAGAGACACGTGTACCCCAATATTCATCGCAGCACTGTTTATAATAGCCAGGACATGGAAGCAACCTAAATGTCCATCAGCAGATGAATGGATAAGCAAGCTGTGGTACATATACACAATGGAGTATTAATCAACCATTAAAAAGAATACATTTGAATCAGTTCTAATGAGGTGGATGAAACTGGAGCCTATTATACAGAGTGAAGTAAGCCAGAAAGAAAAACACCAATACAGTATACTAACACATATATATGGAATTTAGAAAGATGGTAACGACAACCCTGTATGAGAGACAGCAAAAGAGACACAGATGTATAGAACAATCTTTTGGACTCTGTGGGAGAGGCAGAGCGGGGATGATTTGGGAGAATGGCATTGAAACATGTATAATATCATATAAGAAATGAATTGCCAGTCCAGGTTTGATTCAGGATACAGGATGCTTGGGGCTGGTGCACTGGGATGACCCAGAGGGATAGTACGGGGAGGGGGGTGGGAAGGGCGTTCAGGATGGGGAACCCGTGTGCACCCGTGGTGGATTCATGTTGATGTATGGCAAATCCAATACAATATTGTAAAGTAATTAGCTTCCAATTAAAATAAATAAATTTAAATTAAAAAAAGAAAGAAAGAAAAAAAAAAGATTTACTGGTTTGATCTCCTTGCTTTCCAAGGACTTTCAAGAACCTTCTCCAGCACCACAGTTCGAAAGCATCAATTCTTCAGTGGTCTGCCTTCTTTACTTTCCAGTTCTCACATCCATACATGACTAATGGAAAGACCATCCCTTGACTGTATGGACTCAGTTGGCAAAATTATATCTTTGCTTTTTAACATACCATCTAGGTTTGTCACAGCTTTCCTCCCAAGAAGCAATCTTCTTCTGATTTCATGTCTGCAGTCACCATCCGCAGTGATTTTAGAGCCCAAGAAGAGGAAATCTGTCACCATTTCCATCTTTTCCCCCTTCTATTTGCCAAGAAATGAGGGGACTGGATGCCATGATCTCAGTTCTTTAATACTGAGTTTTAAGCCAGCTTTTTCACTCTCCTCTTCCACCCTCATCAAGAGGTTCTTTAGTTCCTCTTCACTTTCTGCCATTAGAGTGGTATCATCTGCATATATGAGGTTGTTGATATTTCTTCCAGCAGTCTTGATTTCATCTTGTAACTTATCCAGCCCAGCATTTCACATGATGTGCTCTGTGTATAAGTTAAATAAACAGGGTGACAATAAGCAGTCTAGTCGTACTCCTTTCTCAATCCTGAACCAGTTGGTTGTTCCATACAGGGTTCTAACTGTTGCTTCTTGACCTACCTAAAGGTTTCTCATGAGACAGGTAAGATGGTCTGGTATTCCCATCTTTTTAAGAGTTTTCCACCTTTTGTTATGATCCACACACTCAAAGGTTTTATCACAGTCAGTGAAACAGAGGTAGTTGTTTTTCTGGAATTCCCTTGATCTCTCTGTGATCCAGCAAATGTTGGCAATTTGATCTCTCGTTTCTCTGTCTTTTCGAAACCCAGTTTGAACATCTGGAAGTTCTTGGTTCATGTAATGCTGAAGCCTAGCTTGGAGGATTTTAACCATAATCTTACTAGCATGGGAGATGCATGCAATTGTCCGGTGGGAACTTGCCGACCTAGGCATCAAACCCAGATCTCCTGCATTGCAAGCAATTTCTTTATCATCTGAGCCACCAGGAAGGTCCATGCTCTATTGAAGGTGCTATAATAATGATACTATTTTATTCTTTGGAGAAAATACAAGTTTTAAGCGATTTTATGTCGATAGGTCATCTTCACTAGGCTGTTCTGATCATTTAAATAAATGAGTGTTTTGCTCAGTGAAACATATATGAAATTTGTTGGTTGTTCAATAATTATTTTGAGTTTATTTTGTGCAAGGCACAGGAAGTGTGAATAAAGCAGTGAAAATGAAAGACAAGGCCCCTGCCCTCTTGGAGCTCACCTTCATAAGAGGAGATATATATTAAACGATAGATTCCAATCATGTCATTATAATTATGTGGAGTACTCTAAAAGGATAAGGCTTCTTAATCTTTAGTATGCATTCAAATTACTTGGGGATCTTATTAAAATGCAGATTCTGGTACAGTTTACCTGGGACAGAGGTCTGAGGTTCTGTTATTTCCAGTAAATTTCCCACTGGTGCCAATGCTGCTGCTGTTGTTGTTTAGTCACTAAGTTGTGTCCTGACTTTTGTGACCTGAAGGACTGTAGCCCACCAGGCTCCTCTGTCCATGGTATTTCCCAGACAAGAATGTTGGAGTGGGTTGTCATTTCCTTCTCCAGGGGATTTTCCAGACCCAGGGATCAAACCCTCATCTTCTGCATTGGCAAGTGGGTTCTTTACCAATGAGTCCCCAGGGAAGCTCACAAATGCTGTAGGCTGGATTTAACTGATGAATGGGGAGGAATGGAGAATATTCTGTTAGAGGGAATAGCAAGTGGGATAGAATCATGTTGACTTGCAGGACCTAGAAATTCAGCCTGGCTTTTAAACAAAGTTGAGAATTGCGAGTAAGGGTTGATGTCAATAATACTGACAGGGGTCAGATCACAAAGGGGATGAGATTGGAATGTGCAAGAATAGTGGAGAGAACCTGAAAGCAAGAGATTGGGGGAAAGTTTGAGAAAAAGAGGAATTTTGAGGTTCCAGGTGTTAAAAGATAAACTGAGGCATATTAAACATTTTAAGAGTTTGTATGAACAAAGATCAATTTGAATCAGTGTCTAATGCAGCAGATACAAAGAAACTGAAGCAGCTGTACAAAATGAAAGACTTACAGGCAGAAGGAAATGGGAACAAGGAAAATATATTAGGGAAAAAAATGGGAGCTGGTTATTGCAAGGTTACTTTCCTTTAGGGGCTGGCAGGGTCTCTCAGGCAGATTATCTAACTAATAGTGTTAGTCACTCAGTCACATCTAGCTCTTTGTGACCCCATGGATTATAGCCCGACAAGCTCCTCTGTCCACAGAATTCTCCAGGTGAGGATACTGGAGTGGGTGGCCATTCCCTTCTCCAGGGGATCTTCCTGACCGAGGGTTTGAACCCATTGTTCCTGCATTACAGGCAGATTCTTCACCATCTGAGCCACCAGGGAAGTCTAACTAATATATTGATCAGGCATTTCCTGATTGACCAGTTTATGATTCTGTTTCTGACCGTCAAAGCTAATTAAATTAGGTCTCAGTTTGTTGACATGAGGCTGAACAAAAGCAGCTCTGATTTGAGACTGTTGTCTTGTTTTAGTACAGACAATGCACTTTGCAGAAGAAGGAAATGCTGTAGACTGTATATCTGTACAGCTGTATGTTGTATTATAGGAACTTGATGATTTAGCACTTGTGAAGGTCAAATGCATAATTTAAAAATGCAAATTTAGAACTTATTTTATTAATCAGAACAAATAATTCAAAGAAGAGAAATCTATTTAAATTTGTTCAAGGCAAGAGGGAGGAAGGAAGATCCTGTAAGATTATAAATATTGTAGAACACAGAAAAAATTTTTTTAAATTTCAAGAATAAAACAAAACAAGCCAAGTAAACAGAATCCTGTAAGTGTATGAACCAAGTTGTCAACAGCAGTATTGACAAAAAAATATTCCCTAATGAAATAACTCAGGATGTGATATCTCATGGTTCAAACTACCAAAAAAGTGAATCAAATAAATCATCATTTCAAAATGTACAGAAATATTGAATCATGATGTTTACAGCAACCAACATAGTGTTGTAGTTCAATTGTACTTCAAAAACATAGAAATTCATAGAAAAAGAGATCAGATTTGTAGTCCAAGAGGCAGAGATGGGTCAGGGGATGGGGAATTGGATGAAGGTAGTCAAATGTACAAACTTCCAATTATATGATAAATAAGTACTAGGAATGTAATGTGCAACATGAGGAGCATAATTAATACTGCTGTATGTTACATATAAAAGTTATTAAAGAGAAAACTAAGTATTCTAGTTATGAGAACAAAAATTTTTTTCTATTTCTTTAATTTTTGATCTGTATGAGATGATAGATGTTTACTAAACATATGTGATAATCATTTCATGCTGCACACCTTAAACTTACTCAGTGCTATAAATCACTTATATCTCAGTAAAACTGGAAAAAATAAAATATAATTGATTTATTCTAGTCTGTACATTGGTCAAGTGTTCAGTTCTAGTCTAACTGCTATGCCCAGAAGTATCAAAGCCATGTGATGCTATCAATGTAAGAAACTCTTAGAAAAGAGTTTGAGGAGGCAAGTAATTATCAGCTTCTTTAATATACTAGTGTTTAATAACTTAGTAATTGTGATATTGCATATTCTGTTTTTGTAATCTTCCCCGGTAATACCAATCAACAATCATTCTTAATCTCTTCTATGTTTCCATGTCAATAATTTTGTAATTTTGTAGGAATTTTTGCTTTTATTGAATTCGTTTTTGTTTAAATACTTAGAGAAGTTTATTTTCCATGACTGATACACTTCTCTAGTGATAAAGAAAGCCAGCAAAACTCAAAATATTAAATGAAAATTATTATTATGAACAACTAGATGAAATATTTTGACAATTGATCCAATATGGTTGTATAAGTTTAATAAAGGTAAAGAATTCTATTTTTAAAAATTTCTAGATATTTGTGTGTAGATATATATCGTATGCATTTGTATTTTTTAAATAAATTTACCATCTGTCCAAAAGACACTGACTAAAAATACATGCAATACACGGTTAAATGGCAGCTGTCCAAAAGAAGGTTTTTAAAAGCTTAATATTGCCAGTACAAAGAAAGCATTAAAGATGCTTATCTCCCAAAGTAGTTGCATATGACAGATTTCTAAAACTATTACCAGCACAGTTCTCCAGAGAATTAAAGATATTAAAAAGGTTATCATCTATAGTTATCACTTTTTATCAAGAAAAAATCATACTAAATTAAGATATTTTGTTTATACAAATAAATTTATTGACATTACGGTTAGCATTGATTATTACACTCAATGTGCTTTGTGAATTAATACTTTTGTAAAGTTCTCACCTATACAAAGCTTGCAATAGCACAATACATCCAGTTTTGTGATAGTTCAGGAGGCCACTAGTAATAAAACTTTATATGAATGTTATATTTTAAATGACAAATTGATACAGCAAAATAATACTAGCATAAACTCTCTAAAAAATAGACACATTTTTCCATGGTGGAGTTGAATTTCTTTTGATCTTTTGTATCCTATCAGGAAACTATATCACAAATAAGTAGCCATAAAAGAACACTATACTTAAACATTACCTCCACTGTACATCCACGCCCCCAAACATATACCAACTTCGATATAAACCAACAGTTTCATTTTTTTAAAAATTAAAAGTTTTTAAATTTCTTTTATAGAGAATAATCATCTTTTGTTATTTTACCATTATTATCCATGATTTACAGGTGTTCATTCTATAAAATATGACCTCTGATGCGTGCATGTGTGCTTTGTCCTGTCCAGCTCTTTGTGATCCCACGCACTGAAACCCACCAGGCTCCTCTGTCCATGGAATTATCCCAGCAGGAATACTGGACTGAGTTGCCATTTCCTCCTCAGAGGATCTTCCCAACCTAGGGATCAAATCCACATCTCCTGTGCCTCCTGTATTGCCAGGCAGATTCTTTACCAATGAGCCACTGGGGAAGCCCCCTTTCATCTGATACCATGCTTTAAAATTAAAATGCAAAATCTCAAAATTAAATTTTACAATTTAGAATTTGAAGAGAACTTTTAGAGGCACTGTAACCCAATTTCCCCAACCAAGGCATGAACAGCCTTCAAAATGTCTTTTTCAATAACTAGTTAACTATTGCATAGGCAATACTTTCCAATAGCAGACACTTCTATTTATTGGAAAATTCTTTTTGATTGTGAAAGTAAATCATCTTCCAGGAATTTCCACTTATGGATACTAGTTTAGCACTTGAGTACAAATTGAAATCAACCTCTCCTTTGTTCCATTTGAGAGCCTTCTGAACTCTTAAAGATGCACTTCATCTTTCCATGCTAGTCAAATGTCCTTGAAGTCCTATTCCATGGAACCTTCTATTACACGATCTATGACATGATTGTCAGATCCTTTTCATCACTCTGTCTTAAGGGACAAAATATTCCTGATCAAGTTTGTTGTTGTTGTTGTTCATTCAGTCATATCCAACTCTTTGTGACCCAATGGACTGCAGCACACCAAGTTTCCCTGTCCTTAATAATCTCCCAGAATTTGCTCAAATTCACACCCATTGAATTGGTGATCCCATCCAACCATCTCATCCTCTGTCATCCCCTTCTCCACTTGCCCTTAATCTTTCCCAGCATCAGGATCTTTTCCAGTAAGTCAGCTCTTCACATCAGGTGGCCAAAGGAGTGGAGCTTCAGCTTCAGTATCAGTCCTTCCAGTGAATATTATTCAGGGTTGATTTCCTTTAGGATTGACTGGTTTGATGTCCTTGGAGTCCAAGGGACTCTCAAAAGTCTTCTCCAATACCACAGTTCAAAAGTTCACCACAATTCTTTGGCACTCAAACTTCTTTACAGTCCAGCACTCATATGTGTACATGACTACTGGAAAAACCACAGCTTTCACTAAACAGACCTTTGTGGGCAAAGTAATGTCTCTGCTTTTGCATATGCTGTCTATGTTTGTCATAGCTTTTCTTCCAAGGAGCAAGCATCTTTTAATTTCCTGGCTATAGTCACTCTCTGCAGTGATTTGGAAGCCCAAGAAAATAGTCTGTCACTTTCCATTGTTTCCCCATCTATTTGACATGAAGTGATAGGACTGGATGCTATGATCATAGGTTTTGCATGTTGAGTTTCAAGCCAGCTTTTTCACTCTCCTCTTTCATCTTCATCAAGAGGCTCTTTAGTTCCTCCTCATTTTCTGCCATGAGGGCAGTGTCATCTGCATACCTGAGGTTATTGATATTTCTCCTGGAAATTTTGATTCCAGCTTGAGCTTCATCCAAGCCCACATTTCACATAATGTACTCTGTATATAAGTTAAATAAGCAGGGTGACAATATACAGCCTTGATGTACTCCTTTCCCAATTTGGAACCAGTCTGTTGTTCCATGTCTGGTTCTAACTGTTGCTTCTTGACCTGCATACAGGTTTCTCAGGAGATAGGCAAAGTGGTCTGGCATTCCCATCTCTTGAAGAATTTTCCACTGTTTGCTATGATCCACACAGTGAAAGGCTTAGCATAGTCAGTGAAGCACAAGTAGATGTATTTCTGGAATTACCTTGTTTTTTCTATAATCCAGTGGATATTGGCAATTTGATCTCTGGTTCCTCTGCCTTTTCTAAATCTAGTTTGAACATCCAGAAGTTCTTGGTTCACATATTGTTGAAACCTAGCTTGAAGGATTTTGAGCATTACCTTGCTAGCATGTGAAATGAGTGCCGTTATGTGGTATTTTGAACATTCTTTGGCACTGCTCTTCTTTGGGATTGGAATAAAGTGACCATTGCTGAGTTTTCCAAATTTGCTGGCATACTGAGTGCAGCATTTTAGGAGCATCATCTTTTAGGATATTAAAAAATTCAGCTGGAATTCCATCACCTCCACTCATTTTGTTTGTAGTAACACTTCCTAAGGTCTACTTGACTTCACACTCCAATATGTCTGGCTGTAGGTGAGTGATCACACCATCGTGGTTACTCCAGGTCATTAAGTTCCTTTATTTATTTATTTATTTATTTTTTGTATGATTTACCACACTATGAATGTTTCGGACTTTGTTCCCTTTAATCTTCGAGGTTTGTAAGTATAATATATTTATATAAGGCTGACTAGTCATTAGATTGTTTCTTGAGCACAGAAACTTTTTGTCTTAGTCAACTCAGGCTGCTATAACAAAATTCCATAGCCTGAGTGGCTTAAACAGAAAACTATTTATCATAGTTTTGGAAGCTGAAAATTCCAGGATCCAGCATATCTGGTTCTTGATGAGGGCCTTCATCCTGGCTTGCAGATGGCTGCTTCTAGCTGCGTGCTCACATGGCTTTTCCTCAGTGCATGTGTGCAAAAAAACAGTGCTCTTTCATCTCCTTGCCTTCTTTTAAGGGAACTACCTCCATAAAGGCAACACTTTCACAATTTCATGTAAATCTAATTGCCTCTCAAAGGCCCCACTCCCAAGTACCATCATATTGGGAGTCAGAGCTTCAGCATATAAATTTTGGGATTGAACACACTAAGCGCATAACATCACTCCTATGTTGATCTTCATATAGTTTGAGTGGAGGCTGACACAAATAGGTACTCAATAATGAAATTAATTTTCTTAATTTATATTGTCACTAAGTCTTCTTAACCTGTGACTGTTTAAAGATAAGGACGGGGCAGGGAGGGTGGCTTTCCTGGTGGTCCAGTGGTTGGGAGTTTGCCTTAGTGCAAGGAATGCAGGTTCATACCCTGGTCAAGGAACTGTGATCCCACATGCCTCTTGGCCAAGGGGCCAAAATGTAGAACAAACGCAATGCTATAATAAGTTCAATGAAGATTTTGAAAATGGTCCACATCAACAACAACAACAAAAAAAGAAAATAGAAAGAGGAAAAAAAGGGGAAAGAGATCAGGGCTATATCTTAAATGGATCATTTCCGAGAATACTGAGATATCTTTTTGAAGAAACTATCATCCTGACTGTCAAGCATCAGTGAAGGAAAAAGAATTTTTAAAGATGAAATCTCCATACTTATAAGTAAAGGGTCAGAATTTAATCATCTTTCTTAGCTCTCTTAGAGTTGAAACGTGGGTAAGTCTATATTTCATATAAAACTTTTTAATGTAAACTAACTTCTCTGTGAACAAACATGAGCACAGAGCAGCTCTCCAGACACTGCTGGTTTGTCACACACACACATAGATTATCGCTCAGTCCCATCATTAATTAAACTGGGTCATTTCTGTGAAATCAACCAAGAATCTTTTATTTTTTCTACAGGGAGGATGAGTTCAACTTCTTGGTGAAGAGTCACTTTCTTACCATTTATATTAAAAACAAAAATATTCAAAACTTGCTTCTTCTTTGGGAAGTTGCTTAAGTCATTTTCCTGTTTCCATATTTTCATGGGACACTCTTGCAATTCAGTACCCATAACGATGTATCAATGCCTCTACAGAAAGAATTCTCTGAAGGGACAAAGAAGGAGTAAACTGATAAATGTGGTTTGCAAAGCCTCTGTAAGTGATTCTCACAAATAAGTTTCAATCCCTTTACCCAAGCTGAAGCCCTGCACACAATTGTTGGATTTCAAACTGAAAAGCATTTTGTTCCCACATTAAACTCTATAATCTTAAAGAGAGACAAAGCATTATTCTCATTGCTATTGTTTGGCCAGGGAAGACAGGTACACATCTAATTATTAGGCCAATGACAGTAAAATTCAATATGTCATATACTTTGATAGAAAGATAGAAAGTATGCTAATAACCCACAGGTATTAAATGAGAAATAGAGTAATCAATCAAAACAAGCCATAAAAGCTTGGTATGCTGAAAAGTCTTTGCCTCTAAAATTGAACTTTAACATAGAGTGGGCAGGCATTGAACAGTGATCAATGCATTCATGGCAAATGCCATCATCTGAATACACAATTATTAGTATTTTTCTCTATCAGGATTAATCAAGTGTTATGGTTTTCGGTGCTTTGCAAAATTGTGACAGAAATAGCTTTCTGCTTAAAATTAAGGATTTGTGATAACCCTAGAAAAGTCACCATTTGCTATAGTATTGGCATTTTCTGTCAGTTCTTGCGAAATGATTTAGGATTTTGTTTCTGGGAAGTATGCAGACTTGAGGGAAGAGTTTTTTTTTTTTCTTAGCTAGTATTATAACGACTGCCTTAATTGTTAAGAAACCCATTTTAAAATCTTACTTCCCTGAAAACAGCCATCACTGTGTATTGCAAACCTTCTAGGACAGCCTTTAATTTATGACAGGAAAATAATAAATAAGGTTCTTATGCTATAAGCTGGAGGCTGAGATAGAATGAAGTTCAACAGAAATTCTGAGACAAGGGTGAAGAAATTACACAGACACTGTCCTGCACAATTTGGAACCCTGTATATGTAACCACTTGAACAGTGTCTTAACAAAGCTGAAGGTCATTTAGTTTTCAGGAAAAATAAACAAAATATAAAATGAAATTGATTGCTGCTTCTTTATTATAATGAAAAAAAATTTTAAGGCTATACTTCATTGTCAACAATTTGCCCCAGGACAAATTGACAGAAAAAAAACAAGAATTTCTGCCTTGTCCACAAATCCTCCAGGCTTCCCCATCACTGCCCCTGTGTTACCAACAAGGTGTCCCTATCTTGGCCCCCTTGGGCACATCTTTCAATAGCAGGGTTACTGCTGCTACCTGCTGCCCTGCTCACCTGCAGCTGTTTGACCATCCTGGCCACCATTCCCAGGGCCACTGTTTGGGAAGCCACTGCCACTAATTCCTCAGTCACAGCAATAACCATGAATTCTAGAATGAATATAGTATAAAAACATTATAATTTCTTTCATATATTCTCCATGTCCATGTCCTTTAACCTTCATAAATTGTGAAATGTTTCTTTTTTATATGCACTGTGCTCAGATGTTCAGTCATGTCCAAGTCTTTGCAACACCATGCACTATAGCCCCCCAGGCTCCTCTGTCCATAGGATTTTCCAGGCAAGAATACTGGAGTGGGGTACCAATTCCTCCTCTGGGGAATCTTCCCAACCCAGGGACTGAAACTTCATCTTTTATGTTTCCTGCATTGGCAGGTGGATTCTTTACCACTGGTGCCACTTGGGAAGCCCTTCTTTTTAAAATAGTTATTTATATATTTGGGCTTCCCTGATGGCTCAAATGGTAAGGAATCTGCCTGCAATGCAGGAGACCAGATTCAATCCCTGGGTCAGGAAGATCCCCTAGAATAAGGAATGGCTATCCACACCAGTATTCTTGCCTGGAGAATCCCATGGACAGAAGAGCCTGATGGGCTCTAGTCCACGGGTTTGTGAAGAGTCAGACATGGCTGAGTGACACACACATTTACAAAAATGGATTTCTTCTTTCTGAAAGAGGATTTATTCATTAGCTAATATCAGCCCTTTCTCCAACTAGCTTTATTCTAACCAAACTGTGGGTCAATAAGAGTCAGACATCTTGCACTTTATAGGACCTCACCCCTAAGACCAGGTGGCCAGTCTCCTGTCTAAATCCTCTGCTAGGATTCCTGTGCTTAATCCCATCACTTTCTACCTTGGTTTCAGTCATCTAGCTTCTGTAGAGATCATGAACAGCCTGGAACTAAGCTACTTAGGTTAATATCATACCTCTGTCACTTATTCATGGTATAAACAATCCATCTCCTCATTTGTAAAATGGGACTAAAATATTTCTCAAGCATTAGAGTTGTGTGTGTGTAGGTGCTCAGTCATGTCAGACTCTTTGCAACTCCATAGACTGAAGCCTACCAGGATCCTCTGTCCTTGGATTTTTCCAGGCAAGAATGGTGGAGTGGGTTGCATTCCTACTCCAATTAGAGATGTATTGAGAATTAAATGAGTTAACACACCAAAAGTAATTAGAAATATGCCAGACATATATTAAATATGTTATGCTAATAAGAACAAACACCCATTGTCATGGTAGTTGGAAGGAAATTAATTCCGCTGTGGAATGAGGGTTTAAAAACTCTAAAAGGTAGGATCAAAGTCACACTGCCGGCCTGGAAATGAGACAGAGATGTGGCTGAGAGAAGGTTTAATATGACCTAGCCATATAAAATGATAGCAATAAATAAAAGTACTAGAACACAGTTTATTAAAACTTGTGAATATCTTAACTAATATGGAGTTCAGAATTGTAGCAGGTCAAGAATATTTTAAAAACATTCTGTATAAGAGTAAAAAAATTAATTACATTTTGAGAACTAGGCTTTTCAATAAAAGTAGGAAGAAATGAAGACAGGTGGATCAGAAAGCCAAAGTTTTGTAGTGGGTTTGTTTTAAAAGTTTTCCCTGTGAATGGATCTCGATGGTGAGTGATTGGAGAGCAGTTTGCAACAGACACACTGTGATATGCAAGAGTAAAAGCAGATGGAAAGTGAATGTGCCTTTTCTAAATACTTTTTCAAGTCCGCCATTGTCCTTATTTGGTCAGATCGTGAAGAGTCATATGACGAGTCTGGACTGACATGATAAAAGTATTAAAAGCAAATAAGTGCAAACAAAAATTACATGAGAAACAGGACAGCAGAATTTTGTCCAAATCTGAGGAGAGGAGGAAAACAGTTATATCTTTTTTTTGTAGACAGGAAATCATGATGCAGTTTTCAGGAAGAGTTGAGGAGAAAGTTGCCTGAAGTGATTGTCTAAGAAAGAAGGAAGTGAACCATATTCTGGATATTCTTGAGAAGATTTATGTGCCAATAAAAACAAAAGTCTGGGCTAGAAATTTAGAAGATACTAAGTTTCCACCAAGGGAGCTGTTAGCATGGCTTCCCATAGCAAACACCTTCCTGTCATCTGTCTCCACAGGGTGGGCTCAGCATCACACCCTGCAGGATCAGTTATGTAAATGACTCAGGCTAGTTCTAACTGATCTCATTGTCTTAATTTTGCAATCAGAGTAAGTGAGAGGCTGCCATGTTCGGAGTCTTTATATTATAGTCACTCACATATTAGGGGGTGGCAAGGTGGGGGGTGTGTGTTCATGCTCAGTTGTGTCGGACTCTGTGTGTGTAATCATACTCAAAAATGGTTGCAAGCATGCCAACAGAAAAGGCTTATTCATTCTTATTACATATATAAGACATTTTTATGCACTGCTTCAAGTCCACTCAGCCTCATTGCTCTTGTGGCTGCTGCTGGGTGGACCTGCAGTGTGTAGACACCAAAAAGACTTCACACAGACAGAAGCCAGGAGTGCCCTGCTTGATGTCCGCACTGCGCACTGCTCACCACCAGCCCTGGGACTTCTCGGCTGGTGCTGAGACACGTGTTTCCATGTACATGCGCTCAGAGCCTGTTAATGTGCAAACCAGAAACACAATGAGGTTAAGACCTTGTAAGATAAACTTTCCACCAATAAGATACAGAAGCCAGTGAATAGTTTGTTTTGCTTTGTTTTCCCTTTCCCTTCCTTAAGTGAATGGTCTTCAGAAGCAGGCATTTATAAGCCTTTCATTTTTTTTTTGGTAGGTTTTATTATTTTTTAGTTGGAATATAATTGCTTTACAATGTTGTATTAGTTTCTACTGTACAACAAAGTGAATCAGCTATACAAGCCATCAGAAGATTGTCCTAAGATTAAGCAGTAGTAGTTCTGGACCCAGTTTTAATGTTGGAGGAGGAGGGTGTTTTCCCATCACTATGCAACTCTTAAACACCAGCTGAGTGTCCTATAACTCACCTCAATATGGACAGTTTCTACAAGGAGATACCATTAGATTCCATGAGTTAAGGGGTCAGTCCTATAAGACTGCTCCTCCCTCACTTCAGCTGCCAGTTCCAAGTCCAGATTTTCACCTGTGCTTCTGATAGACTGACAATCAACTGATGGTACCGAGCTCTTCATTGGAGTTAACTTGCTAGAGTGGCAGCTTACAGTACTCACAGAAACATTTTATTTATGGATTTCTGGTTTATTATAAAATGATAGAACTCAGGAACAGCTAGATAGAGGGGATGCATAGGGCAGAGCATGGGGAAAGGGCACAGAGCTTCTATACTCTCTCTGAACAAGCTGTTCTCCCCAAGTCTCAAGTGTTCACCAACCTGCAAGCTCTCTGACTGTCACCTCTTGTGCTTTTATAAAGATTTAATTACACAGGCATGACTGATTAAATCATTGGCCACTGGAAATCAATTCAACCTCTATCCCCTTTCCCCTCAGTTGGAGTTCATGGGTGTGGGCCTGAAATTTCCTACCCTCTTTTTATGGTTGGTTCCCTGGCAACCAGCCCCATCCTTAGGGAAAGAGTCACCTCAATAATACAAACCCAGTTGTGGTAAAAGTGGTTTTGTCAAGGATCTTGAGATCTGTGTGCTAGGAACTGTGATCAAAGACCAAATATATATTAAGAATATAATTTGGTCATCTGAAAAATACATACATATATTTCCATAAGTCACAAGGCCATCCAGTAGTCACACTTGACACTAGGTGGTAGCCAGATGGTTATTTTTTAATTGAACTATAATTGGTTTACAATATTATTATATTATTTTGGGGTGTATAACATAGTGATTCAATATTTGTATAATTATACTCCGTTTAATATTATTATAAAATATTGACTATATTCCCTGTGCTGTGCAATATATCCATGTAGCTTCCTTATTTTGCACATAATAATTGGTGCCTCATAATCCCCTACACCTATCTTGCTCCTTCCCTACTTCTCTCTCCGAGCTGGTAACCACTAGTTTGTTTTCTGAGTCTGTTTTTGTTTTGTAACATACACTAGTTTGTTTTATTTTGTAGATTCCATACATAAATGATAACAAACAGTATTTTCCTTCTCTATCTGACTTATTTCACTAAGCACAGTACCCTCTAGGTCCATCCATGTCCTTGCAAATGGCAGAATTTCATTGTATGGCTGAGTAATATTTCATTGTATATACGTATCCACATCATCTTTATCCATTCATTTGTTGACGGGTACTTAGGTTGCTTCCCTATTCGGGCTTCGTAAATAATGTTACTTAGAACACTTCAGTGTACTTACCTTTTTGAATTAATGCTTTCATTTTCTTTGCATATGTAAAAAGGAGTGGAACTGCTGGATTGTGTGGCAGTTGTATTTTAATTTTCTGAGGCACGTTCATATTATTTTCCATCATGGCTGCACCGATTTGCATTTCCACCAACAGCATACTAGGGTTCCCATTTCTCCATATCCTTGCCAGCATTTGTTATTGGCACATTTTTTGATGATAGTCATTCTGACAGGTGTGAGGTAGTATCTCTTTGTGGTTTTGATTTGCATTTTCCTGATGATTAGCAATGTTAAACATCTTTTCATGTGCCTGTTGGCCATCTGTATATTTTCCTTAGAAAAATGTTTATTCAGGTCTTCTGCCATTTTAAAATTGTGTTATTTGTTTTTTTGATACTGAGTTGCATGAGCTGTTTAGAAGTTTTGCATATTAACCCTTTATTGTTCATAGCATTTGCAAATATTTTCTCTGCTCAGTAGGTTGTCCTTTTGTTTTGTTAATGGTTTCTTTTGCTGTGAGAAAGCTTCTTAATTTAATTAGGTCTCATTTGTTTATTTTGTTTTTGTTTCCTTTGCCTGAGGAGTCAGATCAAAAAAAAAGAAAAATGGATACCATTAAGATCTGGAGCCTTCAGTTCAGTTCAGTTGCTCAGTCGTGTCCGACTCTTTGCGACCCCATGAATTGCAGTACGTCAGGACTCCCTGTCCATCACCAACTCCCGATTCACCCAAACTCATGTCCGTCAAGTCGGTGATGCCATTCAGCCATCTCATCCTCTGTTGTCCCCTTCTCCTCCTGACCCCAATCCCTCCCAGCATCAGAGTCTTTTCCAATAAGTCAACTCTTCGCATGAGGTGGCCAAAGTACTGGAGTTTCGGCTTCAGCATCAGTCCTTCCAAAGAACACCCAAGGCTGATCTTCTTTAGAATGGACTGGTTGGATCTCCTTGCAGTCCAAGGGACTCTCAAGAGTCTTCTCCAACACCACAGTTCAAAAGCATCAATTCTTCGGCGCTCAGCCTTCTTCACAGTCCAACTCTCACATCCATACGTGACCACAGGAAAAACCATAGCCTTGACTAGACGGACCTTTGTTGGCAAAGTAATGTCTCTGCTTTTGAATATGCTATCTAGGTTGGTCACAACTTTCCTTCCAAGGAGTAAGCGTCTTTTAATTTCATGGCTGCAATCACCAACTGCAGTGATTTTGGAGCCCTAAAAATAAAGTCTGACACTGCTTCCACTGTTTCCCCATCTATTTCCCATGAAGTGATGGGACCAGATGCCTTAGGTAAACCTATTTGTATGTGAGAGGCAAAATACATGAAAAGATGTTCTAATTCACTTATTGGTTGACTAAAAAGATTCCCAGTTTCAAGTCTGGCCTAGAACAGATGAAATGATGCAGCAGTTTTAGTTAGTCTAAAGTATTTTTTTTTTTTTTTGAGGGTGGTGGCACTATTTATTTCATATCTAATTTCACATCATGGTAGCTAACATTATTTGGGTGAAACTCTCTGGTACATATAATGATGAGTGATGAGCTGAGTTGTACAAACTCTCTGACTACCCTTCATGATGAAAAAAGGCAATAGACTCCAAGAAGGACTTCATTAAGTGTGTTTCTGGTCCAATAATCAGTTTCAGGACATACTGCTTCATCACCATCATCGAAGAGAAACTCTGATTGACCTCTCAGATTCTAATCATGCTGAGTCACTTCAGTCATATCTGACTCTTTGTTTTTTTTTTTTTCCTTGTTAATTTTCTGTTTAGTTGATCTATCCATAGGTGTGAGTGGGGTATTAAAGTCTCCCACTATTATTGTGTTGTTGTTAATTTCTCCTTTCATACTTGTTAGCATTTGTCTTACATACTGTGGTGCTCCCATGTTGGGTGGATATATATTTATAATTGTTATATCTTCTTCTTGGATTGATCCTTTGATCATTATGTAGTGACCTTGTCTCTTTTCACAGCCTTTGTTTTAAAGTCTATTTTATCTGATACGAGTATTGTGACTCCTGCTTTCTTTTGGTCCCTATTTGCATGGAAAATCTTTTTCCAGCCCTTCACTTTCAGTCTGTATGTGTCCCCTGTTTTGAGGTGGGTCTCTTGTAGACAACATATGTAGGGGTCTTGTTTTTGTATCCATTCAGCCAGTCTTTGTCTTTTGGTTGGGGCATTCAACCCATTTACGTTTAAGGTAATTACTGATAAGTATGATCCCGTTGCCATTTACTTTATTGTTTTGGGTTCGAGTTTATACACCATTTTTGTGTTTCCTGTCTAGAGAATATCCTTTAGTATTTGTTGTAGAGCTGGTTTGGTGGTGCAGAATTCTCTCAGCTTTTGCTTGTCTGAAAAGCTTTTGATTTCTCCTTCATACTTGAATGAGATCCTTGCTGGGTACAATAATCTGGGCTGTAGGTTATTTTCTTTAATCATTTTAAGTATGTCTTGCCATTCCCTCCTGGCTTGAAGAGTTTCTATTGAAAGATCAGCTGTTATCCTTATGGGAATTCCCTTGTGTGTTATTTGTTGTTTTTCCCTTGCTGCTTTTAATATTTGTTCTTTGTGTTTGATCTTTGTTAATTTGATTAATATGTGTCTTGGGGTGTAAGTAAGATGCCCTATTGTCATTCAAAATATGTCACCTGAAAGAACCAATAATGCTTAAGATATGTGTGGTAGATATTAATAACAAACTTGTAAACTCTATCAGTCTCTGATACAAAAATCACAGTGCAGATCCCTAAAGTTGAGATATAAAGGCCATACTTAATTCTGAAGTGATTACTGTTCATTTGAAAAAGAAGTCCAACTTGTTTTAGTGTTCTAGCACATTTACAAGAAATAGTAGAAATGGAAAGAGAAGTGGCCTAACTTACAGATGTACATAAACCGGAGGGCAGAGGTAGATGGCTTAGTTATGAATAGAGTCTAGAAAGACTCTAGAATATCAAGAACAAGCAAATTTGAAGAAAACTTCTGTGGTATTGACCAGCTTATCCCTTTGACTGCTCTAGTGTTTGTGCAGTGGACATCTGGATAGAGTGACTGTGATGGCAGGGGTTGTGGCTATACATGTACCAATTAGTGTGTGTTCCCTCTCACCTAGGGTACTATAGCCACTTCCATTGAAAAATGCATAACTTTCCAGGAGCAGAGACTGATACTGAATACTTAATTAGCACCTATTCACTAAAGAGTACAGTACTCCTTCTATTCTAAAAGATCTCTGTAGCCTGCCAGACTCCTCTGTCCATGGAATTCTCCAGGCAAGAATAGTGGAATGGGTTGCCATTTCCTCTCCAGAGCATCTTTCTGACTCAAGGATGGAACCTGGGTCTCCCACATTGCAGGCAGATTCTTTACCAGGGAAGCCACTAAAAGATCTCATCAGATAAATATCCTGGCTATCTGATTGCATCCTCTGACTGAAGTGCCTCCACTTCTACCAATCTGAAAAACAGAAATCTCTGAGAAAAAAATTAACAACAAATGAAGTTGTTCCTCAGTAACTTGGGAAACAAAAAAAACACATCTCTAAATTCATGTAATGAAACAGGGAAAGCATCTGAAAAAAAAATCTTTTCTGAATTTCTGAAAATTGTTGAAAGACATAAATTTACAATTTTAAATTTAAATTTTAAATTTACAATTTTATTGTAATTTATTAAATTTACAATTTAAATTTACAATTTTAAAAACTCCATGTAGCAGAAATGTCAAGAAAATCTCAGCAAATAACATTATTGTCAAACTGCTGAAAGCTCAGGAAAAAGATAAAAGTTTGTAACTAATTGAACAAAAATCACATGTCATATATAGAGAAACAACAATTTGAATATAGACTGACTTCTCATCAAAATCCATGGAGGCCAGAAGAAAGCAGAACAATAAAGTGCTGAAAGAGAATTCAAGCCACAATTCCATACACAGTGAAAATATTTTTTCTTTTCTTTGTTTTTTAAATTTTATTCTATTTTTTAACTTTACAATATTGTATTGGTTTTGCCATATATCGAAATGAATCCACCACAGGTATACATGTGTTCCCCATCCTGAACTCTCCTCCCTCCTCCCTCCCCATACCATCCCTCTGGGTCGTCCCAGTGCACCAGCCCCAAGCATCCAGCATCATGCATCGAACCTGGACTGGCGACTCATTTCATATATGATATTATACATATTTCAATGCCATTCTCCCAAATCATCCCACCCTCTCTCTCTCCCACAGAGTCCAAAAGACTGTTCTATACATCAGTGTCTCTTTTGCTGTCTCATATACAGGGTTATTGTTACCATCTTTCTAAATTTCATATATATGTGTTAGTATACTGTATTGGTGTTTTTCTTTCTGGCTTACTTCACTCTAAGTAGAGGTGAAATGTAGACATTTTCAGATAAAATAATACCAAGAAAGTCCATCATTAGCAGACTTGTACTATAATAAATGCTACAGAAATGTATTCAGATTGAAAGGAAAGAAATTTACAAGGAAAACTCAAAGCTTCAAGAAATATATAAACATAAAAGACAAATTTTATGGAATACATATAACTAAAGCAAAAATTCATAAGATCTTATTATGAATTTATAACATATATAGATGTAATACAACAATAGGGCTTCCCTGGTGGCTCAGGCAGTAAAGAATCTGCCTGCAATTCAGCAAACCTGGGTTTGATCCCTGGGTTGGGAAGATCCCCTGGAGAAGGAAATGGCCATTCACTCTAGCGTTCTTGCCTGGGAAGTACCATGGACAGAGGAGCTAGGTGGGCTACAGTCCATTGGGTCACAGAGTTAGACACTACTGAGCAACTAACAATAACAACAACAACAACACAACTACAGCAGAAAAATGAAGCTAGATATGATAATTTGACCTATCTTATTGTGAGATTTCTATATTTTATGAGATACAATTTAGTAGAATAATTAAGAATGTATTGTAGGGTCCTTAGAGCCATCACTTAAAAGGATGCATTTTTATATATAAACTATACCACATATTTTTTTTATTTATGAAAAGACTGTGGAGTTCACTGGACTTTCCGGGTGGCTCAATGGTAAAGTATCTGCCTGTGGATGCAGGAGAGAGGAGTTCGATCCCTGAGTTGGGAGGATCCCCTGGAGAAGGGAATGGCAACCCACTCCAGTATATTTGCCTGAAAAAATTCCATGGATAGAGGAGTCTGATGCGCTACAGTCTTTGGGGTTGGACACGACTGAGTTGGACATGACTGAGCACATGTCAGCAGCAGAGTTCATTAACTTATTGTATTCCTGAAAATGAAAGTGAAAGTCACTCAGTCATGCCTGACTTTTTGCAACCCCATGGACTGTACAGTCCATAGAATTCTCCAGGCCAGAATACTGAATGGGTAACCTTTTCCTTTTCCAGGGGATCTTCCCAACACAGGGATCGAACCCAGGTCTCTTGCATTGGAGGTGGATTCTTTACCAGCTGAGCCACAAGAGAAGCCCAGGAATACTGGAGTGGGTAGCCTATCCCTTCAGCAGGGGATCTTCCCAACCCAGGAATCAAACCGGGGTCTCCTGCATTGCAGGTGGATTCTTTACCAACTGAGCTATTAGGGAAGCCCATTGTATTCCTGGGAAATCAAATAATCACAAGCAGTAATTATTGGTCAAATGTCATTTGATTTAAATTTGTATTTGGAAAAATATAACAAAAAATTTTTTTCAAATCAGCTACTTAATATGGAAGCACAGGGATTTTTTTTTTTTTATAACAACTTTGACCAGAACACATTTTTTTTTTCTTAAGAGAAGGACAGCTTTTCAAGTGACACCAGAGAAGAAAATAAGAGGGCAAGGGATAAAATTGAGTAGTATATTCCCTGTTAATGAACCACCACAAATTGGGTATAAAATGTATACTTCAGAAGGATAATACAGGTAGTTGAGAAAATGAAACAGAGTAATGATCCAGAAACATCATAAAGAGCTGCAGGTTCAGCTTTGCATCTTTACTATCAGCAAATATGGTTCCAAGCACATTGTCATGGTTTCACCATTACTTTTCTGTGTTTCTCCGGTTTAATGTAATAGCGTGCTTTTAAATTCTGTGCTAACTGGGTGCTCCAGTGTATTAACTTTCCCCCTCTTTTTTATTTTTGCTAGTTAATATCTATATTATTAAAACCCTTTGAGATTTCTACTTTTATAAGTAGTTTATTTGGACTTTTAAATTTATATGATAGTATTGGACCCTGTAACTTGATTGTATTTATTCATCTATTTATTTGATAAATCCTTATGAATTATACCATGTGTATGACAGTACTAGATGCTGGAAAGAAATACTGACATGCTGCCTATCCCAAGGACTTTACATATGAAAAAGTGGAGATGGAAAAACAAACAAGTATCAGAAGAATGTCAAGTAAAATTAATTACCAAATAGATTACCTAGATATCTAATTAAGATTAAAATAGCTAAAAATGTCAATGAAGGTTACAAACTCCCTAGTTTTGAGCAACCCAAAACAAAATGAAGTTTGAGCTTGACCTTGGGAGATAATATGACAAATACAGGAAGATTAGTTTTGTAGCTTGCTTTCACTCTCCCAAGGACAAATATACAATATTTTGCAACATATTCTATCATAACTACTGATGAAGGACCTAAACACAAATTGTATTTTATAACAATTTTTATTTTTAAAATAGAAAAAGGACATTTTCAAAAGAGTATACTGCCCTCATAGCCAAAACCCCCCAAACTATTATATTTCTCTTCTGAAGCCACTTTCATGAAACATCAGATGCAATATGCTTCTGGGGAGAGAAACAGATTTGTATGCATGAGTTCACACTTCATTGGCTCTTTTCCCATGCAAAATACAACCCAAATGTATTCTATGGCTATCAACATTATAAGTTAAATGCAAAATTGTTTCTTGGCTATAATCACGGTATATGATCTATGTAAAGGGAGGATAAAAAAGGAATCCAAAGAGAATCTAAATATTGTTCAAATATAATATACTAGGTAATATAGGGACATTAAATTTGAATGGACTATCCATTTGGAAAGAACTAGCAGTATAGATACATTTAGAACATAGTCGCTTTGTAGAGACTTATAGAAACATACCTAAATTTCTCTTGGTATATTGGCCGTCTACTAGCAAAATAATTAATTATTGGTGTTTTAATAATTACATATATTTTCATTCAGCATTATAAAACTCATGATAACAAACACTGGTCTATCCTGTTGTTTTAGGATAACATTCTGAAAAAATGTCCATATATAGGCGTCTTTCCTAAAATACCATAAAACGGATATTTATTTATAGAAAATATTCTGCAAAATCATGCACTAAAAATAACAGGAGTAGTGAAAAAAAAAGAATTATAAACAAATCTTAATAAAAGTAATAAAATATACAGTTTCATGATCAAATTATGTTGCTATATATTAAAATATATCAAATATTTATAGATATATATAAATATGTAAATGTATATACAATCATATGGAGAAGGCAATGGCAACCCACTCCGTACTCTTGCCTGGAAAATCCCATGGACAGAGGAGCCTGGTAGGCTGCAGTCCATGGGGTCGCTAAGAGTAGGACATGACTGAGCGACTTCACTTTCACTTTTCACTTTCATGCATTGGAGGAGGAAATGGCAACCCACTCCAGTGTTCTTACCTGGAGAATCCCAGGGACGGCGGGGCCTGGTGGGCTGCCATCTATGGGGTCGCACAGAGTCGGACACGACTGAAGCGACTTAGCAGCAGCAGCATATACAATCATATACTTATATTCACATGTAGATACTCTTCTTATCTTCTTATTAGGAAATATATCTTAAGAATAGCACAGTTACATATTCACAGATAATTGTACCCATCATTACTATTGTCAATCCTTTTCAGCCTTAAACCTTGAGTTTCTGCCTATACTTTTGAACCATTCTCCCTTGGACCCCTGGATGCACTTGCTCATTGGTACAGTTCAGTTCTATCAAAATTAAGGATCTAATCCAGGCTATAGATTTCTTCATCATTCTTTTCTACAGAAAAAGTTTTCTCACCCTTGTTTTAAGTGATGCTTGAGCTTCTTATGTCCCTTTTCTCAACATATTGTTGAAGCTAAAATAATCAACAAATAGCATTTCAGAAATTTGAATCTCCATTTTAAACAGTCCCTTTGAGACTATAATATCAAATCCCTTCTTCCAAGTGCATAAATTTTCTCTCCCCCTTCCCTGTCTCTGACACCCACCTCAATTTGTCTATATAATTTAGGAATGATTGCAGTTATTTATCTCCACCAAAAAAAAAAGAAAATAGACCACAGAAAAATTACCTAGAAAACTGATAGAGCAATTTTTTTTATTAACCCAGAAAAAATAAATCAAAGTTACAAACTGATGAATATTTACTATATTATTAGTTTATTTTTTTTCCAGCTCCGTGGAGTATGTATTTCTATACATGATTATATGCACTTCTGTCCTAGAGACTGGAGAGGAAAGCACCTTTGCCTATGAAATTAGTCCAACTTGTTTGTCTTTATCTATTAAAATGACAAAATTGTAATCTTAAATGTATCATCATCTAAAGCTGAGTGGGGACATGCAGAAGGCTACATTGCTTAATACTAGAAAATGGCAGGTGTGATGGCTAAATATAATCACCACTTATTTAATCATAAACTAATCTAGGTGTTGTCATGAACGTATGTTATGATAAACATCTACAATTAGTTGATCTGTTGACTTCTGACCTGTTGATCTCTGTGTCTCTGTCTTTCTTTGTCTCCTCCTCTTTCTCTCTCTCTCTGTCTCTCTGTCTCTGTCTGTCTGTCTGTCTCTCTCTCTCTCTCTCTCTCTCTATATATATATATATGTATATGTATATGTATATATAAAAACGACTGGTTATATTCCTCTGGAGAATTCCTATTGATAAGGCAGGACTTGGAAGGGGCTGGTCCTAGCACAAGAATATGATAATAAAAACTTGCCAGGTGATTCAAATTTTTAATCGATAGCAAGGGAAATGAAATTAACTACTCTTGACATCCAGGTTCTTGGAACTGAGGTCTATCTGTGAAGGTTTCATAATTAATGCTGGAAGCAATCATATTGTCTTTTCTTTTCCCCATCACACCCATGAGCTACCACACAGGTTTGCAGAACCCCTGCTCATACACACACACTCCATACACATGCACATTTTACTAATTAAAAAAATAGATTCAATAACAAATAACTCTTCTTCGAACAATTTTTCACTCTTCTCTCACAATTCAAAGGATATTAAAGATTAGGGTTGGGTTTTAGTGAAACTTAATCTTGTTTCTTAACCTTCAACTCAATAGGCATTTATTGTTATTTTATTTTTTGTCAGAGATCAGGACATCCCTGATTGATCAGTTCACACACCCAATGCTATTTGATCATGTTGATCTTCTTATCTTGTAATATCACTTTCTTTACCAACTCTTATTCTACACATTAACAGCACATGAGGTAACTATGCCCAGCATAGAAACTTGCAAATATAATTTTGATAGGATACTTTTAGATGTGAGTTTAATATGACTGGTTTATACTTTACTCTAGTTCCCTGGTGGCTCAGATGGTAAAGCATTTGTTTACAATGCAGGAGACCTGGGTTCAATCCCTGGGTGGGGAAGATCTCCTGGAGAAAGAAATGGCAACCCACTCCAGTATTCTTGCCTGGAAAATCCCATGGACGGAGGAGCCTGATAGGCTACAGTCTGTGGGGTTGCAAAGAGTCGGACACAACTGAGCGACTTCACTTCACTAGTTCCTAGCTCATGCTTTTAGCTTAGACACAATTTCATGTTTATTATTTAAAACCACCATAGAATTCTCAAAGATATGCAATGTTGTCCATTCTGAAGATAAAAACTTTTATCCTATGATAGCATCAAAGAAGAGGTGATATAAAAGTTGGGTTTTAAACCCCTTAAGCTGATAATGACACATAAAAAAATTTGTGTATATGGAAAAACAAGGTCTTTTCTAAGAGGCCAATCTTCTGTGCTAGAAATAAAAATAACAGGTTATAAAGCAGCAAAGCATGGGGATATTCCTATAAGAATATAGTAACAAATTGTAAATTTGCTTTTCCTAGACAACTTAATTGCTTAACTTCTTTCTAAAATGTGCAAATCAAGTTTTTGTGTCTATAAACTCAATGTCAACATGAAAAAATATACATACCCAGTTCCAATATGAAGATTAAGCAGAATGGGTACTGGGGACAGCTATCAATAGAAGCCTGGAAGATATGATTTATGGAGAGTCCTTTTCTTTTTAATAAATTTTGTACTTTTTTAAAGTGGTAATTTAAATTAATTGCATATTGCCTGTTGGTCACAACTACTTAAGCATTAGTCATCTATTGCTTATATAATAGTATTAGCTATTTATTTGTAAATAGTGATTCTGATGTATTTTAAAAGAATATAAAATAATTCTATTGCATCTCTTTTAAACATTTGCCTAAATGTATTTTTCTCAAAACTAATATCCACAGCTTATAAGTAATTTTTTTAAACAAAGGTAGATGTCAAATGATTTAATGCATACTAAATTAATATAGTTCAAAATAATATTTAGATTTAAAATACTCATGTCTTTTATGTTCCACTCATGTACATTGACTTCTCAGTTGTGATATGCAGTGCAATTATAGTACATGGATTTATTTGTTTATATCTTTTTTCAGAGAAGAGTTAAAGTTGTGTGCATAAATACCTAAAATACAATATGTTAAGATAAAATATAAACCAGATGAATGAAGTTAAGGAAGAAAAAGTTAAGAAAAAGTTAAAGAAGGTAGATGATGATAAAGTCAAAAGTGAGATTAATATAAAACTTTGGTCAATAAACTTACCAAATATGGGGAAAAATATACTTCTTTGCCATCAAGCAGTCAGACAAAGGTCAAATCACAAATCTTATCACTTGTAATAAAAAATAAATTAGGTTTACAGGATGATCCTAACTATTCCACGTGCTGAAGCTAGTGAAAGCGTCCTGTGAGTTTTCAAAAAGAGGGTAGTTTATAAAACTTGTTCCTCACCACCATGCTCGCAGCAAACACAGCTATTAGATTTTTTAAATTAATTAATTTATTTTAATTGGAGGCTAATTACTTTACAATATTGTAGTGGTTTTGCCACATATTCACATGAATCAGCCATGGGTGTACATATTTCCCCCGTCCTGAACCCCCCTCGCACCTCCTCCCCATCCCATCCCTCAGGGTCATCCCAGTGCACCAGCCCTGAGCACCCTGTCTCATGCATCGAACCTGGACTGGCGATCTATTTCACATATGGTAATATGCATGTTTCAATGCTATTCTCTCAAATCATCCCACCCTCGCTTTCTTCCACAGAGTCCAAAAGTCTGTTTCTTACATCTGTGTCTCTTTTGCTGTCGGTCATTGCTACCATCTTTCTAAATTCCATGTATATGTGTTAATATACTGTATTGGTGGGTTTTTTTTTTCTGACTTACTTCACTCTGTATAATAGGCTCCAGTTTCATCCACCTCATTAGAACTGATTCAAATGCATTCTTTTTAATAGCTGAGTAATATTTTTTAAAGGGACTTTTGGATAATATCCTTCCAGGAAGTCTGAAAGCATAGTGAGAGCAATCAAAATGATATAGCCCAATTTCTGGAGCAGGGTAAGATGAAGAAAGTATACTCTCTTTCCCATGAGTTAAAGCTGAAAACCCTGACTGGAAATATTCAGTTGATACAGACAGATGATCTCCAAGATAAACACCCTCTTTCAGGTCAGAGAAGTTGGAAGGGCCACCTCTGATTATGAGTGGGAGGAAATTGCTTTCTTCCTCTTTTTGTACTCTCAGCACTGCCCCCTAGGAAGCAGCACTCTTGGGTCAGGAGGGCAAGAGCAATGATGATGGTCATGGCAGCAGAAATGGCAGTCACCTAAAAATATTGATAATAAAATATCTTCATTTCTGACAAAAGAAGGCTAAAATATATAGAAGGAATCTTCATTACTTATTCTCTTTTTTTTTCTCTTATTTTCCTCAAAACACACCTAATCACAGAAAGCTTGAAATAGCACAGGAGACAAAACCTTCAGCTTTCTAGCCAAAGCACCAAAATCAGTCCCTGGAAACTAAAATAGCTAAGAGAATTACAGAGAGAAGAGAGCTGGATAAAGAGATCATTTAAAACCATGTTTAAAGTCCTGGACTCATTTCCGATCTGTGGAAGTAAAGAAATGATCCAAAACAACAGAGAATGAAAATATAGTATAGATGTCTACCTAGGTACCATTTTGACTCCTAGGAATTAGACACACAGAATGGATGAAAATAGCACACTTCAAGATAATGAAAGCAAAGCTGTGATTGGAATCACAGGCCATATAGAACCTGGACACTTCCGGCATATAGCTAACTGCTCAAAGAGAAAGCACACATTCATAGATTTCAACAATACTGAGTCAAAGCATAGCATTCAAAGTTCCTGAGATGTAAGACGAAATTATTCAACATAACAAAGAGCAAACAATATCAAAAATTCTGAAGAAAACAATATAATCAATAGAGAGCAACCATAAATAATTCAATTGGAGAAGAAAATGGCAACCCACTCCAGTATTCTTGCCTGGAAAATCCCATGGCCAGAGGAGCCTGGTGGGCTACAGTCCAGAGGTTGCAGACAGTCTGACATGACTGAGTGACTAAACCACCACCACCATAATTAACAATACAGAATTCCTTCAAGAATTCAAGTAGGTAAAGACCAAAAATATCAAGGTAGTCATTGATGACATTGTTGATAGCTGCAACTGAAGTGTGTTTATTTCCCTGCAACGTAAGAGGCAGTAGTCAGTAGGAAGGAGGAGATTTACATTTATAGATTCAGATTCATAGAAATGTGTCCAGACTGTATGAAGGGCCCAATATATTGGTGATTATAATTAACTTATATTTTTCAAATCTACTCTGTTATTTTTAGTAGTGATTACCTTCCTAAAGATTGTTGAGCTTATATAGCTCCTGAAAGAAGAAATTTCTTCTTTCAAGGGAGGGACAAAATATCTTTCATAGTGATATGAACATATCAAGCATTCAGTATTCTTTTTCCAAAGAGCAGAGGTTAGAAATGGTCACCTCATTGGAGGAAGTCAGTAAACAGATGAGTTATTGCTGGCAGTGTTTATCTTTTTTAAATTATTTTTAATTCCTAGGGGAGGGAAATGCATTGATTGTTCACACATGGGCCATGATTCCTTGGCCTGATTCGTGATTTTATGGGAGATCAAGGGAGGAATGCATAATTTTATAAATCAAAACTAGTTTACTTCATCACATAAAAGAATGCCAGTGCAAAAGTTGGCAATGTTCTTTAGCACTAAAATGGTAATATCTGGGCATATATTAGAAGTAGCAACATGAAAGCAGCATTCAAATCTTCACATCCTGAAATTAGATAGCAGCCTCAACTGAGAAGGGCTTCCCTGGTGGCTCAGATAGTAAAGAATCTGCCTGCAATGAGGGAGATCCAGCTTCAATCCAGCTTCCCCTGGGTTGGGAAGACCCTGGAGAAGGAAATGGCAACCCACTCCAGTACTCTTGCCTGGAGGATCTCATGGACAGAGGAGCCTGGCGGGCTACAGTTCATGGGGTCGCAAAGAGTCAGACAACTGGGCAACTACTTCACTTCATGTGAGCAGAGAAACTAGTCATGGCCAAGATTTTTCGTTGCTGATATAGAGTATCAAGAAGCAGTTGTTTTAAAGTACCCATCTATGCTTTCCAATCTCCACTTTCCTATATATCATAAGATTTGTAGTTTCTAATAAAACTCAGAAAACCACTTTCAACTTCCAATATAAAAAGATGGCAGGGATTCTTCACAAATTTTATGTACTCTGATAAAATAAATATTAGAAATAATGCTTTGTTTAGATATATTATATTGTTTTCAATATATTCTAAACTTTTATTACTTATTTCTCAATTTGTTTGATTTTGAAACAGTTTGTTCTGTAATGTAAACATTTTAGCTTATATAATCTTACAAAAAGGAAGCAGAATGTTATGGTTACACCTCTGATTATAGTCCTTGCAAGTAGATATTTTTCTTGAGTTGCTAACTAGTTATTAAAGGTAAGTTACATATTTTTGTTATGCTCTACTTAAGTCAGATGTTCAGGGAAGAGAATGGTGGTGGTTTAGAGCAAACTTCATAAACAAACTAGCATTTCCATGCAAAGAATATTTACTTTAATTATTTTGAAACTAAAACACCTAGTTTTCTTTTTCAAAATTGGTACCAGCTTTATTTCTCAGAATGTTCATTGCTACTAGTTAGCTTTGTTGTGTGATAAGCCCTTCGTCCCCTATCTCAGAGGTTTATAACATCCACTTTGTAGAAGCAGCCTTTATGGGACATGCATATCTCCATGGTAGAGAAGAGCAGGGGCTGAACCAAACCATGCAATAGTACTTGAAGGTTCTGTTCAGACATGGCATGTGTCATACTGGCTCCCTTCCCAAAGTAAGTCAGGCAAGTCCGATTGCAATGAGGCAGGAATGGTTATTCTTTTCACAGGAGAAAAGTAAATCACATGGCAATGGGCAGGAATGTATAATCTCACTGAGGAGGGGGAGTGAACACTGTAAGAAATAGTACAATCAAGTTCAGAATTGATGTTAAGTATCATAATATATTGTACTTTTAATTATGTAGTGTCTTCCAATGAAAATATATTTAATGAAATATTTAATTAGTTCATTATCACATTCATACATTTGTATATTTAAAGAGAGAAGCCAACATTTTAAAACTTTGAATTATAAATATCAAGGAGGATTGAGGCATGAACATCTGTTAAATAATCTCTACTCAAGCACAACAGAGAATGAAAACATTATTTTCATAAAAAATTGAGAAAAAATAGGTTTCAAAGATAGAATGTGAATATTCACCAATTTTGAGTTAAATTAGAACAACAATCATATCTCACTGAAACTATGATATATTATGTTGTAAATTTCAATAATTAATTTATTTGACCATTTTACTCAGGAAAAAAAAAGAAATGCTAATAACTATTTCATGTTGACTAATTATAGGAAGGATGCAATCTCCAGAAGTATGCAGGGACCTAGGTGGTGTAGTGGTAAAGAATCTGCCTGCCAAAGTAGGAGATGCAAGAGATTTGGGTTCGATTCCTGGTTTGGGAAGACCCCCTGGAGAAGAAAATGGCAACCCATTCCAGTATTCTTACCTGGAAAATTCTGTGGACAGAAGAGCCTGGTGGGCTACAGTCCACGGGGTTGCAGAGTCAGACAGAACTGACCACGCTTGCATGCACACGTGCACACACACACACACACACTACAGGTATACCCTAAAGAAGTATCTGGTAAATGTTTAATTTTGTTTGAATTTTCAACATCTGATGATTTTATGTTTAGTAAACAAATGGGGGCCTAATCTGTTATTTATCAAGTATTTTTTTTAAAGGCCTGTTGCCATTTCCTTCTCCAATGCATGAAAGTGAAAAAATAAAGTGAAGTCGCTCAGTCGTGTCCGACTCCTAGGGACCCCATGGACTGCAGCCCATGAGGCCCCTCCGTCCATGGGATTTTCCAGGCGAGAGTACTGGAGTGGGGTGCCATTGCCTTCTCCAAAGGCCTGTTTAAGTAGGTATATATTCAATAGTACTCTATATAAACTAGATATCACTTATAAATTCGCATTGAAATTTTTTAATTTAAAAAAATGCCTATCTCTGGCCCGACAAGTATTTAGTTGAATATACCCTGTTTAAAAATCTTTCCATCTCTGACTTTTTGCGACCCCATGGATTGCAGTCCTGCCAGGATCCTCCGTCCATGGGCATTCTCCAGGCAAGAATACTGGAGTGGGTACCCTGCCCTCCTCCAGGCGATCTTCCCAACCCAGGGATCGAATCCAGGTTCCCCCTCATTGCAGACAGATCCTTTACCATCTGAGCCATCAGGGAAGCCCTGTAATATGATATATATTTCTAAAGCATTTTCAGAATAATAGACTTTAATACTAATAAAATATTGTGTGTATATGTGTCTGAGTGCATGTGTACCATCTATAATGTATGTCAAACTACGTATCTTGAATAGGTGAGAAGTAAGGTCAAGTATTTAAAAATATATGTCTGTGTTGATCTGAATGAGGAGAATATATTCATTTTTATTAAATATGTCTAAATTAAATTTTTAGTCCAGGGAGGAAATTCTGTACATACTTTTTTTTTCATACTTGTACTTCTAATTTTAGTTCAGCATAGATTCTTGGGAAAGTATTAAGTATCAAATTATTAAGTTGCTGGCTGCTATTTGGTGATAATCCTAGATTCAGAATTCAATGATGTTAAAAGAACAGTGTAGAAACATTTTTACTTTATTGGAAATTTTAACTTCAAAGGGTTTCACTTGGTCTTAAGAAGCCATCAATGTTATTTCAAGGACACTACGAACATTTCTGAATATGAGATGTTTCAGAAGGAAAAGAAGCATATCTAATCAATTGTCTGACTATGAAAAATGCAAAGATTTCTCAATTTTTCCCATACTTAATTGGGTATTACCTACATCATTTGATATATTAATGTAATTGTATAATCATATTTAAATAAATATATATTTATTTAAAATATAATACAGTATTTGCCTCAGACTGCAGTATTAATGGAAAATAATTAGGGTTTTATTTTTTGATAATGAATGCTTACTCAATTGTCATTACATTTTTTACATCAATAGATTTTGTTGAGGATATATTCAAATTTATATAAGGAAATAAGGGCCTCCAGGGAAGAAAGGAGGTTAAATTGGCACCCTCTGTCCCACAAACTCAAGGCTACTAACCTCTGTCCTGTGGATAGAGCTGAGTTCTCTCAAAGCCAGTGTCTGGCAAGAATAGTAGATTTCAAGATGGGGGAAGATGTGCCCAAAACATAATGCTAGTGAATCATGGCTTGAAGTTTCTCAGAGCAGAGAACAAAGTTTTCTCAAATGGATCATCTTGAAAGAAAGCAACATTTAAGAGGAGAGGTTAAGAGGAGAGGTGAGTGATTTTATTTTAAGAGCATCAGTTTGGGAAACAGTTCAGCTTTAAATTGATATAACTTTGACAAAGTATAAGCAAAGTATAACACTGGCAGCAGATGGTGCTACCTTTTACCTCCTACCTTACACCTCACGGGACCAACGCAGAACAGGGTGAGCTTTATTAGTTACGGAGACCATGAGCTGACTGTAAGCTTCACATCCCACCACCCTTCTTTGGATGCAACATCAAGTGGTACAGATGCTACTCTAGGGGGCACAGCAGCATCTGTGAACAAGGACCTCTTCTGACTGTTTAAGGGACCATGTCAGGCTTCTGTTGTGGATACAAAGCTCTGAGCTGCATCATTTTGGATCAGTGAGATTGAGGTATGATTGGGAAGTTTTCAAGTAAAAGGGGGTAGCTGAGTCCCAGGTCAAGCATTAAGTTCTTAGAAGGACATGAGAAAGGACAGTGTGAACCTGGAGGGTTTCTATGACCTTGACTTTGGGGGAGCATGTTAAGAAGTTACAGGATGGGAGAGCCAACCCCCTGTCAAATTGCTCTTTCCTGTAATGCCATGAGGGCTCTATTGTTTATTAACTGGGGAGCGTGTTGTTTGTATCTCAAGATTTTAGAGGAACACTTTGATTAGAGAACAATTATTTTATTTAATTTTCAAAACAGCTTCATTATGTAGAAATTATTATCCTTATTCTATACCATGAGGAAACAAAATTTGGAGTTGTTACCCTTACCTAAGCCCATGTGGGCAGCATCAAGTACAAAGCCTGGATTTAAAACAAGGTTTATCTGACTCAAAAGTCCCTTTTCCCAGAACTTCGTTGTAAAGAAGGTCAATTTTATTAAACATTCTTCTAACATTGAAGTGTAAACTTTGATCAGTAGAGTGACTTGCTTCATAGTCCATACCTTAATAAGCAGTGAGGCCAAAGCAAGAACACACAGGTCTTCCCATAGATAACATTACATACCATTGGTTCTTTAAGTCAGTTGTTTCCTGTTTACTCAAAGAAAAAGGACCTCAGGAATATACTGCATACTTCATTTAAGATTATTTGCCTCCTAACCTTAATATTCTTGAAATCCAAAGGTTTCCTGAGAATGAATGCTGAGACCTATTTTTACTGTCAAAAATTTATCACCAAGTTTATCTTTTAGACTAATGGAAAAAGAAAAATCTTTTGGCCAACAATAAACATCCATATTTGACCCAAAGTTCAGTTCTACAGGATGCTGAAGGTATAACTTTTTCACATACTCATCAATATTTTCTTATATTCTTGAAGCATAGAAAGGGAATCATTAATCTTGTTGGGCTTGTGACAATTTTTCTTCAAATCCTTTAGATAGTGTAGAGTTTATCAAAAGATTGTAGTTGAATTAGCAAAACACTCATATTAACTGATTTGGCTTAATACTAACCTTTATTTATGAAAATCAAAATTTTATAAAAAATAGATCAGGAACCTGGCAAAAATTTTTAGACTTTGAAATGTTTACAGGTTTACATTTTTGAAATGTAAGATTAATACCTATGGGTAAAATGCTTTTAATTCTAATGCTTTGAAGGACTTTTTAAAAAGACTTAATTGAGTTTCAAGCTATGAGCTGTATTTATACTTGATATGGTATCAGTGCATGTATTTTCTTTAATTTTCTTGAATGACCAGTATTACCAATAGAAAGTCTTTTAAATAATTTTTTATCAGAGGAATGAAATCAAATATGAAGAAATTTCTTAGGATACTTTTTGTGTTGCTAATGTATGGATTTCAATTAGAAATTATTCCTTTTACAAGTTGACATCTATTTTTTAATCACTTCACCAACTGCAATTTGTGATAAATTAATTTCAAGAAAGAACTTCTCTGGCTGGCAGTCGAAAGTTAAATAAGGTCAAAGCATATTGTTCTGATAAAATTTTTGCAGCGTCTGTACAGTAAGATCTAACTTGCTTTGACAAAATAAGACCTCAAAATCACAGCAGAGAGTAGCCAGTTTAGGGGAATCAGCTAATGTACTCTGTCCTTTCAGTAAACATTAATTAAGATTTACTTAAAAGTGAGATTTAGCGCTGTCTTCACAAAGCACATAATCTAATGAGAAGGCAAACATATGTAAAGATGATTACAAAATAAAGTAGAAGTCATTGGTGACCAGCAAATCAAGGTGTGCCTGTGTGCTAAGGAAATGGACCTTTATGGGAGGCATTAGAATTTTTTTCTTCTAATCAGGAAATTTTGGGAGGATGTTTTAAGAGTAACAAAACTGAAGGACATAAGTCAAGGGGATAACCATGGAAGTTGTTTCTGTCCAAATGAAGATCTCACCCAGGGCAATGATACAGGGCTAATAGAATGTGATATGCTTTGAGATACTTTGAAGGATAGATCAGCAGATTTGGAAATAGAATATATAACAAAAGGAAAAAGAGTATGCAGTTAACAATTATTCTGCTTTTTTTTTTTTTGAATCTTTATTGAAGTAGGGCTACCTTTCATACAATGTTGGGAGATTAAGTATACAGTTTGATGAGTTTTAAGAGCATATACAGTTGTATAACATACACTCTAATTGAGACATAGAACATCCCTATCTCCCAAGAAAGTTTCCTTCTACCCCTTTCTGGCTGTCCCACACCTTCCATAAGAAATGGCTATTCTGATTTCTGTATCTTTGATCTTTAACTTGTGTGTGTGTCTAGCCTCTTTTTCTCAGTATGTTTTTGAGATTAATTCCTGTTGCTGAGTGTTCAAGTAGTTCATTACTGATTTTTAATTTCTGAGTAGTCTTCTGCTATATAGATAAACTACATTTGTATATCCATTATTCTGTCAATGGGCATGTTAGGCCACTATATGGTTTTTTGCTCTTTCTTTTGAGATTTACTCTTTGATTCATGGATTATTTAGAAGTTATATGTTTTAGTCTCTAAATCTTCAGTGATTCTCTTATGTTAGTCATGTTGAATTCAAATGTGTCCCATTGTTTGATCAGAGAACAAACTCTGTATGATTTCATTTCTTTTAAAGTTCTCAAGCTTTGGTCTATGGCTCAGGATATAGTCTTAGAATTTGTTCTGTGAACTATTGGGGGAAAAAAATGTGTGTTCTGCTGTTGTTGAGTGGACTATTCTAAAGATGATTGAATCATTTTGTTAATGATTTTGAAGTCTTCTAAATCCTTGCTCATTGCCTGCCAGTTGTTTTATCACTTGTTGAGAGAGGAGTATTGATGTCGCCAATGTAATTGTGAACCTGTCTATTTCTCTTCAGGTCTATTACTTTTTTAATATTAAAAAAAATTGTAGTAAAGTTGTATTACATTTTGCTTCATATATTGTACCTCTGTTCATTGCAAACATATTTAGGATTGCTATGTGTTCTTGGTAAATTTGCCTTTTTGTTATGTAATATCCCTTTCTATCTCTGGTAACTTCATTTGCTCTAAAGACTATTTTATCTAGTATAACACTCTTGCTTTCTCTTGACTAATACTTGTTTTATATATATATATACACACATATATACACACACACATATGCTTAATATACATATATTGTATATATTAAACAAATATATAAGTGTGTGTGTGTATATATATATATATTTCCATCCTTCTTTTTCAGCCAATGTAATTATATTTGAAGTGAGTTTCTTGTGGACAGCATATAGTTCATCATTCTTTATTTTACCAATCTCTGTCTTTATTATATCTCAGCCATTTGCATTTAATGTAATTACTGAGCTTTAAGGGTTTAATTTTACCATGTTATTTTTTGTTTTGTTTATTCTGCCTCTCTGTGGATTACTTCAGGTTTTTTAAAGAATTCCATTGTGGTTATGCATTTGGTTTCTCTGCACAGATTTTATAGTGGTTAGTTATTACATTACATACACACAACTTAGTATACAGGTATTTATCAGTTCAAGTGAAGTGTAGAAAGCTTACAACCCTTTATATCTTTTTATCCTCAAGCATTTTTAATATAATTATTTTAAATATTTCTTTACATATATTTAGAACCACTTTAGAAAGTGTTATAATTTTTGCTCCAACTATCAAAAATAATTTAGAAAACTCAAGAGGAGAAAGCAAGGTAATTTTATTTACTCACTTTTTTGCTTACTGTCTGCTTCCTTTCTTGTAATGTTCCAAAGTTTATTCTTTGGTTGTTTCCTTTCTGTTTCAAGAACTTCACTTGGCTCTTCTTTTAGGGTAGGTCTTCTGGTGACAAATTCACTGCATTTTCTTTACTTGAGAATGCTCAGATTATCCCTTCAATTATGAAGAATATTTTCACTGTGTGTAGGATTCTGGGTTGACAGCACTTTCCTTTCAGCACTTGGGTTGTTAGTGTCTTCAACTCCATGTCTGGGATCTAAGAGACATAAAAGAAAACCCAGGAGAATTCACCACCATGTCCCTAGACAGCCTCTCTTCCCTCTGCCTTTCAGAATCTTATGTTTCATCTACATGTACTGGCCAAAGGTTTTAGTTTTACTTAGCTTTCCTGAAGCAGACATTCTAGTTTGTATCTTTCATATTGTATTCTAAGATTTCCACATTTATTCTTCAGTTACTTATATCTTTTCCTGCATATTTGAGAACATTTTTATAATGGCTATTTAAAGTCTCTGTCTATTAATCCCAATGATTAGGTCATCTGGAGGGTAACCTCTATTAATTTTTTTTGATTGAGTGTCATATTATTTGTTTCTTTGTATTTCCTATGTTTTGCTTTAAAAACAACTGTACAGGATGTTTTATTTGAAGAATAACAATGAGACAGGTATAGAAATAATTTGTGTTCTGTTCATCAGAAAGTGTGAGTTCATGTCTATGTCTTGCACCAAGCTGGGCAGTCGAATATTCAGTTTCTCTGGGATTGAGCCCTAGCAATAGGAAGATTGACCTTGCTCTTCACCCAACCCTTACCATTCCATGCAACCACTGCTGCTGGGAGACCAGAGTCTCATTGCCCTTAATAGTGTGTTAGCCTAAGGCCAGAGTCTTATTGAGGCAAGGATTACCTTGGATGAAGTAGTTTCAGACACTGGGAAATTGGGTGAAGCTATCCATATTGTCTCTCCTTCTTTAATTCCAATTTTACTTCCCTTTCCTCAGCAAAACTGGGATAAGTATAGATAGGTGTAATACCAACCAAAATATTGTTGCATTTTAGACATACTGCGTACTTCAATCTTTCCCATCTGTCCCTGTTATCACCAATAGCTTGGCTGGTCTCCTTTAGACCCAGTGAAGTGACAGTTTTTGGCATGTCTTCTCATCCATCTGTCTGAAAGACATGAAATTTTCTCCCACTTGTGCTGTGAAGGGATTAAAGGTCTGAGAATCAGTTCATAAGGATTTCTTCAAAGAAGAGAGTAAAGGTCTTCTGAGGTCTCTCACATCATTAATAGTATTTAATTTTTTTCATGTATTATTGTTTTTCTTATGTTAAGGTGCTTGTTTGTGAACAAAGATGTTGAATTAGAGGTACCTTAGTATTTCAGGTGGAGAAACAACTTCATGTGGGTAGACATGCCAATCCACTCTGAAGCCAAGCACAGGTATGGAAAGCTAGGGGAAGGTTCAGTTAGGGAGCTGAGAATAAGAATATGAATTATGGAATATTTTTTAAATTCCTATTTTTACAGGAGGCACTCTGCAGTATTACCAACATGACTATATACCATAAACTTACACTTTTTTATGCTGTTGATAATAGAAAATATATGATAGAAACACTGCATCTATTTGAAAACACCTATAAATTTTATTTTCATAAAGATATCCTTTCACCACTTGTGTCCTCCTGTCTAAGGCTCATACATCTATTCATTAGATGTGTCATTGTTTTTTTTCCTTTAGTACCCAGGCTCCATCAATTCCCCCACTATTATTTTTAAAATCCCCTTCTTTTCTGGTTATTTCCCATAATCCTTCAAATGTATTCAAATCTCTCCACATTAAAAACAAACAGATAAAAACATTATAAAAATGTTTCCTTTTTCATCATGACTAAATTCCTAGTCAGGCTAACTTTTAAATATATAAAAACTAAACCCTGGGCAAAATTTATAAAGAACAATCTGAAGACAGTGGAGAATAAATGAAATTAGGGTGATATTATGGAGACATTAACATTAAGAGAAGAAGAGCATGGAGTAAGTTTCTTTTATAACATCAGATCTGAGATCTGCCAGATGGCTACAAAAGGGTAACTGGAACTCAGAAACCTATATTTTACTATCATGGAGAATTAGAGGATAGACTTCACTGAAAACTCAGATACTAGAAATTGAGGTGGGACTCTCTTAAAAGAGAGAGCCTGTGAGAGGGAACCCAAATTCTGTGTGCAAATGGCTAAATCCCAAAGATCAAAATTACATGGATAGAAATGACAACATGGATAACCACTGACTTCTCAGAAGGAGTGAAGGGCTGAAGACACTGAGACATCCTGGCAGTGCTGGAAAATAACAACAGCAATACATGTTCCACCATCCACTCTCTGCCCAGACAAAATAACCTTTAAGCAACAGTAAAACAAAAATATTTCAGATTAAAAAACTAAGAATTTCTCACCAAAGGCCTGCATTACTTCTATTCCTTAAAACGTGAACCCTCAAGAATGAATGAATGTTTTACACAATAGGTAAAGGGCCCAGGTTCATTACTTGGGAGTAATGAAAGACGCGGAAAGTTGGGAGTGCCCTTAGATCTAGTCATTACTCTCTTAGGTATTAGCCAAGAGAAATGAAAGCATATTGCACAAAAACATTTGTATCTGAATATTCATAGCATCTATATTTGTAATAGTTCCATATTGAAAAAAATTCAAATATCCATCAACAGGTTAAAACGTAAACAAACTATGTCCTATTCAGAAAATGGAATGCTATTTGGCAAAGGGAATCACATATTAATGCATACAGCAACATAAGTGAATTTGAAAATAATTTTGCTAAGTCAATAAGTCAGTCAAAAAGAGAGCATAGATTCTATTCTATTTATGGAAAATTCTAGACAGTACAAACTAATCTATACTAGTAGAAAGCTGATAAGTGATTTCTAGAAGAGAATAGAGACAGAGGAAAAGGATGAATTATAAAGGAGCAAATGAAAACTCTGGGGGATGGTGGATTTGCTCATTACTTTGATTATATTTTCACAGGTGTATACATATGCCAAACACATTGCATTGTATACTTTAAATATATTCTATTTATTATATATCAATAGTAGTTCAATCAAGGTGTAAATTTTTAAGTTAATGATGAATATCAATTCCTAGACTAACCCCAAAAAAACAATGCAGAGTCAATTACTCTATCTGATCAAATGGAAAATAACAATAGGGCTGTTAGTACATGACATCTTTCAGTTTCTCTGTCTATATAGTTACCTAACCAAAGGTCTTCAGTCTTGTTATTCCAGTCTCAAGACTATTGTTGCTTACAGTTAACATGGTTTTAGGCTTTGGATTTTATTGCATATTAATTTTAGCTATTTCACCATCCCTAAGATTATTATCGGAGAAGGCAATGGCACCCCACTCCAGTACTCTTGCCTGGAAATTCCCATGGATGGAGGAGCCTGGTGGGCTGCAGTCCATGGGGTTGCTAGGAGTCGGACACGACTGAGCGACTTCACTTTCACTTTTCACTTTCATGCATTGGAGAAGGAAATGGCAACCCACTCCAGTGTTCTTGCCTGGAGAATCCCAGGGACAGGGGAGCCTAGTGGGCTGCCATCTATGGGGTCACACAGAGTCGGACACGACTGAAGTGACTTAGCAGCAGCAGCAGCAGCAGCAGCAAGATTATTATTACAAATCTGTGTCAGTTTAGTGAGCATTTTGTCTTTCTAAAACCTAGCTATTTGCATTTGTTTGTATAAAGGATGTTCTGGAATTTTGTAATTTAATCTCTTTGGTCTCCGGACCACAACTCGTGTATACATTTAAGGGGAGCAACAGTTTGCAAGATAATAGCTTGGAATTACTCTAGAGAGAGGACTATGTGTTTGGGCACAAATATTTTCTGTGTTAGCTGCAATGGACTCTAACATTATGAAGTCCTTCAATAAATTTAAAAACAATTGAAATGAGTAAGTAATTGTGAGCATAATTATGCTCAGCATTTTTTGGTTTGGATTTTTTTGTTTCATTCTGTTTGGTTTTTGAGTTTGAAGTTACCTTTGAATTTAGTCTCCATTACTTATAGAAAGAAGAGCTGAAGTAAAGAAGAGTAAGTGCAACAGCTCACAAAGCCCATAGCCAGTCCAAGCTGCAATGTCATAAAATAATATTGGATCTATAATTGTCAGAAATGCTTTTGAATTTTTTAGAGAAGGAACTTCAGTGATTACACGGTATATGTTTAGATGTGTCATGCATAGTCCAGTGGTCAGGGCTTCAGATAGTTCTATAAGCCCTGTGTCTATTTAATAATAAAATTGTATATGCATGTGTAAGTTTTAGGGGGAGGGAATTCATAGTTTCATAACTGTTCACAGGAGACAGTGGTTGGAAAAAGGTTAAGAGCTATCGAATTTAAAACCATTTTGTAAAATTATAGCCCTATATATCCAGTGGGGCTTCCCAGAGGGCTCTAGTAGTTAAGAACAAGCCTGCCAATGCAGGATACATAAAGAGACATGGGTTCGATCCCTGGGTCAGGAAGATGCCCGCTGTAAAGGGCATGGCAACCCACTCTAGTATTCTTGCCTGGAGAATCCTATGGACAGAGGAGGCTGGCTGGCTATAGTTGGTAGGGTTACAAAGAGTCGGACACTACTGAAGTGACTTAGCATAGAAGCAAGGCTATTCAGTAGATAATAATACATTTGTACAAATGAAATACTGTCAAGATATAAATTTTATAATGATTTTTAACATAATTAACAACTCACAGTTATTCCTTATGAATGCTAAACAAAACAGTATCACTGAGTAGATTCGCTAGTTTTCCTTTTTCTCTCTCTCTCTTTTTTTTTTTTTTACACAGTATTGAAGCCCCCACTCCAGCACTCTTGCCTGGAAAATCCCATGGACGGAGGAGCCTGGTAGGCTGCAGTCCGTGGGGTTGCTAAGAGTCGGACACGACTAAGCTACTTCACTTTCACTTTTCACTTTCATGCATTGGAGAGAAATGGCAACCCACTCCAGTGTTCTTGCCTGGAGAATTCCAGGGACTGGGGAGCCTAGTGGGCTACTGTCTATGGGGTCGCACAGAGTCGGACACGACTGAAGTGACTTAGCAGCAGCAGCAGAAGTCATTAAACACTTAATCTTATCCTAAAATGTAAAATGATTTCCTCACTTCATCTTTTGCCAAGTAATGTATCTTTACAATGATTTTCAAAGCTGAAGAAGGGTTTCAGAAAGTGAATTTTTTTATTACTGTGGTAAAATTTTCTCTGATGTTTTGACCTCTAATTTAGGAACTCTACCTTCAGGCATCATAAGTCTTCATCAGCATGGCCTTCAGAAAACTGAACCTCCTTTGCTGCTTTCATATGACATATGAAATAAACGTTTCCTTTCAGTGACAACCATATAGAAATGGGGAATACTTTTAACCCTTTATGAAAGTCAGTCATGTCTGATTCTTTGCAACCCCATGGACTATACTAAGTCCATAGAATTCTCCAGGATAGAATACTGGAGTAGGTAGCCTTTCCCTTCTCTAGGGGATCTTCCCAACCCATGGATCAAACCCAGGTCTCCCACATTGCAGCCAGATTCTTTACCAACTGAGCCACTAACTCTTTGAATGTGCTCTATTTCATTGTTCAACAAAATAAAATGAAATATATAAGAAGGTATTGGATTATAAAATACATTTTCAGATTTTAGCAATTTAGAATTAAAAAAAATCTTGAGTCTTCAAATAATAATTTGAAGCCATTTCTCAATAACAATTGGTAGAATTGTAATAAAAGAAAAAATTGACCAAAGTATAAGTACTATCTCGTAATGTCCAAGAAATATGGATTAAGAAGCAACCAAAAAGAGTCTGACTGAATCATATTAATTATTATGAAGCCAAGTCAGTGAAATGTATAAATGTGTAATCAAAAAGTTTAGGTTAGAAATTCAGCTCTAAAACTTTTCATGTATGTGGATTTTAGAAATGAATTAATATCTCTAATCTTTAGTTTGCAAGCTAGAAATGTATATCTACTTTATGGTGATATTTAAATTAGAAAGATTCATTTTGATATTTGGCAAAACTAATACAATTATGTAAAGTTTAAAAATAAAGTAAAATTAAAAAAAAAGTTAATGCTGTAATAGATTGTACAGAATAAATATGTAAGATCCTGTTACTATTGTCTCCAAGTTCTTTAGAGAGAACACTTCTTTCATGTTAATGCTATATTTAATAAGCTTTTGTATATTTTTTAACTGTTTGCTTTATCTCATTTACTCTATAAACTCTAGGTGTTAATTCATGTATTTTTAAAATCCAACATGATGCTTAACAAGCACACAGAAGGAGCTTAAATGATTTACATGCCTTGACAGCCACATAAATATACCTACTGAACTATTACTTCTTGCTAAACTGCTTCAGTCATATCCAACTCTTTGTGACCATACTGTGGACTGTATCCCACCAGACTCTGTCCGTGGGATTCTCCAGGCACAAATACTGGAGAGGGTTGACATTTCTTCCTCCAGGGGATCTTTCAGACCCAGGGATCAAACCTGTGTCTTTCACGTCTTCTGCATTGGCAAGTAGGTTCTTCACCACTAGAGCCACCTGGGAAGCCCTGAATGCACATAAACTTAGAATTTAAGAAAATGTGTCCTTGTCTCTCTCTGACTATAAATACTTCAATTCTAAGCTAAAAAAAGAAACAAAAGGAAAGAGGTTAAAATTCTACAAATACTCTTCTATTACCTCTTTGTCATAGACAGCCTTATGATTATACTCTAGTTACTTTTCACTGATTGTATAATAGATTCCAAGACCAATGTTACTAATTTCATGTGTTATATCATTGAGTCCTCATAACAAGATAGGGGTAATCATGATGATTCTCAAAGATGAGGAAACAGAGGGCTAAGAGAGGTTAACTTGTTTATTTTACCCACCACTACAACAAAATAGAGTCGTAATAAGGCAATGATTCATATCTAAACATGATTAGCATACATGTTCACAAGTTACAGAGTAATTCAGAATTGTTTACTCAATAATTTTCAATCTGTTAAATCAGAAGCTCTAGAAGTAACAAGAGAGGGTCACTTGATCAGCCTTCCAGCCACACTTAGATTTCTAAAACTCAACAAGCCAGTTGAATACCTATCTTCATAGCCAAATAGGAAATCTGCTAAAATATGGCACCCATAAATGGTGAAAGTACATGTCTATAGAATCATAAAGTTTTCACCCAAAGATGTAGATGAAGATAATGTTACTACAATGCAAAGTCAGTTTCAGCACTCTCTTCCCCAGTATCTTGAATAGTGAGGATGAGCTTGAAGACAATAGCATATAATTTATAAAATGTCAATCAAGGAAGCTATGTTTGTATAAAAGGTTGCTCAGAAAGAAGCTATAAACTTGTAAAATGTTGAGCCCTGGAGTTGGGTTGAAGTGAGGAAATGAGTAAAGACTTATTTTAAAGAAGAAATATAAATTGTTTAAGTAAACATGACTTAAAAATGAGTCTACTATTTCTATTTGCTTTTTGAATAGTTTTCTTGACTACTGGGATGGATTCCAGGAAAGTGGTGGCATCTTGATGACACATATGACTCACACACCCTCACTGTGGAAAGAAATCCCCTAGAAAATATACAGTTTGGAGAAGAACATCTTCTGGGATTGGAAGCCTGAGATGAGACCAAGACAGAAACTTTGAAGAAATTGGCAGTTCAAGTGCAGATGGAATCAGTTTGAAGAGGAAAACAAAATTCTGGCACACAGGATATTTCTCACAAGTAAGACCAGACCTTGCAAGATGGAAGGCAGAGTACTAGTCCACTGTTTTGAGTCCTCCCAAGAGGAGGTGAAGGAATGGAGACTAATGAGGTCTTGAAACCTATAGAGAAACCTCCATTCAAATGAGTTAGTAGAATTTAAGAATTTTGCGGTATCAAGGAACAAAGTTCAGGAAATGACAACAACCCTAAAAGATTGTGGCAGGCACAGTTGTCAAGCAAAAAAACTACACAAAATAATATCTAACAGGAAAGAAAGCTATTTTATTCAAAGCTATTGCAAAAGGGGTAAAGAAGCCAGTCTGAGCTCCTACTGATAGAAAATGTAGGAGAAGTTTTAAGAGCTGGGATGGGAGACCTGAGGCCATGTGTGTTTGTTCACTGGCCTTACCCACAGGAAAATCAAACTTTTGCATATTTCCATGAGAAGAGGTCATTTTACAACTTAGAGTAAGGCATCCATGAAGTTAGGCTCCTACCCTCCCACAGAGACAGGAAAATGCGATATCTTCCATAATGAATACATTTCAGAGAAGTGGGTCCCAGGTACAGGAAGATATTCCTTGGTTTCAGGATGGGGAACACATGTATACCTGTGGCGGATTCATTTTGATATTTGGCAAAACTAATACAATTATGTAAAGTTTAAAAATAAAATAAAATTAAAAAAAATAAATAAAACCGGCAGGAGACTACTAAAAAGATTTGTATCTCAAAGAGCAATGAAATAATTACAATTGCAAGTTTTCTAAAGGAAATGTTATTTTTTAGAAAAGGCCTACCATCAAGAAGCAGCGTGGCTAAAGTTTAGTCAAACTGAGGGAAACATTAAAGCCCATCTTTGTCATAGGTTAAGGAAAGAGAAAAAATAAATAAAACATGATATAAAAGCAAGAATCCCACTTTAGGCTAATATGTTAGGTTTTCTCTTCTGCATTTTTTCCCCCTCAAATTTTTTTTTCAGTATTCAGTCCTAGGATCACTTTTTTTTTTCCTTTATGCAAAGGAAAAAATCCGTCTATATTCCTAGACGGATATAATCAGCTCCGTGACTTTAATTATTGTTTATACATTGAGACTATCCAAATGACAGTATTTATACTTCCAAAGGAAAACATTCTTGTTCCAAACATCTAAATTGAATGTAGTTGTCTTTTGCTAGTCTTTGTTGGGAAAAAAACAAAAGAAAAAAACTGGAAAAAAGAAATGTAAAGGGTAGTCAGGCAAAAAACAAATGAAAACATAAATTAAAATAACAAAGAAACCAAGGGTTGCATTAAACTAACTGCTGTAAGTACAATTAAGTAGAGTATTCAGGTATCAATGTTCCTAAAAAAGAGGTTTATTATAAAAAATAATTTGAAAATAGCAAGCTAGATAGATATTTCCAGATTATTCGAACAAAATTGGATAGAAAGAGACTAGGTAAAGAAAGAAATAGTTGTCTACCTAAACTGTAGTATGTGCAATCTTTTAGCTAGTTTGCCTTAAAAAAAAATGTTTACAAAATTTATATGTGTTGCATGCCAGCACAATTCAAAATTAGATTTTATCATGTAATAAAATATTTATATTTTTTGTATATTTAATTCTAATTAATTATTTCTTACATTTCATTTAAATGATAAGTCTTCCAAGAAGTCTTATATGGGTATTCTTTATATCTTTAGAGGGTGAATTAAAAGCAGGATACCAACTCTGCCACTTTAAAATTTCATAAAAAATTCTAATGTCATGTACCACAAAAACTATGATTAATCATCTACATCCAAATACAATAGAGTTATAAAAGAAGGAAATTCAGAGAAAAAAAGAAATACTCAAATCATATTTTTATTCTTACTAATTAAATGTTAAAACAGCAAATTTTACAAAACCACTTTAAGACAACTCCTTTTACATTTGCATTATAGTAGCTGAAATTTTAAATAAAATTTTGATTTTTAAATAACTATTTGAGACCATCAGCAATCTTCAGGAGTTGAAAAGATTCTTCCTAAGCTATGAATCTTAAGAACAAAGTTTGTTCGAGAAAAAATGCCACTAAAAATAAACATTCTTAGAGAAATATTGGTGATAAAAGAATTCGAGTTGATAGTGGGCATTTTGTCATTGTTGTAGTTAATGATGGAAACAGTGTGTAGCGCCTGTAGGTTTTGAGAAAGTATTCTTTCTGGAAAGAATACTGCCTCCGTTTTGTCAGTAATGCCTAACGCGGCTCCCGACAGACTTCCTACTAGAAATTTAATTCAATGTATATTCTCTACTGTGTCACCTATACTATAACCTAGTAAGTGGAGATTTACCAAGCAATTTGTTGTTGTTGTTCTTTAAAAAATATTTCTATGTAAATAAGTGTTTTGGGTTTCTGCTGACTTCACACAAATATAAATTTAACAATTCTTTAGCCTGAGATAAATTATTGAATTTAAATTATATAACCATAGCCAAATATATTATGCTTAAATTTCAGTGCATACATAATTCACAATTAGACTTAATTGATTTTTTAAAGTAAGTGTAATCAAATATTTTTAAAATAGTAATTTTTTACAATTGAGAGAGTAGAGACTTTCATTTCTGGGAAGATGGATTAGCTATACTGTTCCTTATTTCTCCAGATAAGAACAAGAAAAATCCTGGGACATTACAGATAGAACAAACACTCTGAACAGTGAAAAAAAATGAGATAGACAAGCTATGAAACTCAGAATTCAAGTCACAGCATTAGTGGTGGATTGCCTGGATTTTTTTTTTCTTTTTCTTCTCATCCTATGAAGCTAATGAAACTGAAACTCAAAAATACCAAGAGCAAAAGCCAAAAAAAGCCCCAGTGGAAGTCTGCTCTCTCTAGCCTCATGACAAGCTACCTGGTGAATCCCAGCTCTACTCCAGTCAAACACCACAAAAAAGCTCTGTGCCATCTTGTCAGTGCAATTGAGCTGGGAGCTAGGATTTCCACACTACCAGGATATAAAAAGGTAAGCCTGTCCCCTCACTGTGGTGGTGCCCAAGATCTGAGTCACAACTTTTCATCCCAGCAGGTGATAAGGAGGCCTTGCCCTAAATACAGTGTCAGTGGAGACCTCATGGAGAGCCAGGGCTTTCACCTTCACCTGAAAGTAACAAGATGCCCCTCTCCAACAGAAAGATATCAGAGAAGCAGAGATAGCAGAGAGTCTGGATTTTTACAACCAGCAAGCTGAAATGAGGCTGAGCTCTGTCCTCTTGGGGCTTCCCAGGTGGCTCAGTGGTTGAGAATCTGTCTGCCAATGCAGGAGACAAACATATGATCTCTGGTTCGGGAAGATCCCCAGGAGGAGGAAATGGCAACCCACTCCAGTATTTTTGCCTGGAAAATTTCAGAGGAGCCTGGTGGGCTACAATCTGTGGGGTCACAAAAAGTCAAACTTTACTGAGCAACTGAACATTCTGTCCTCTTGCACAAGGTATCAGTGAAGGCCAGCTGGGGATGAATTATTAGGCATTCCTTCTGCTATCAGCCAAGGAGTATCATTGGGGTTCAATGGAGATCTGAAATTACACCCCCATTCTACAGTGACAAGACACTCCCCCCAACTTCCTTTATGTGTCAATCAACAGAAGGTAAATGGGGAGCCTGGACTTCTAACCCTGCCTGGCAGTAACAGGGCAGTCCTTTTTCCTTACTCTGCTGGAGTACTTTGGATGAAGCCAGCTCAAAAGGAAGGTGTAAATTACATCCAGAGACTTACAATATAATACCTAATATATCTAGGTTTCAATAGAAAATCACAGGTCATGTCAAAAGTCAGGAATCTCTCAAACTGAATAATAATAATAATAAAAAAAAGACAATAGATGCCAATGCAGAGAAAATAGAGATGCTCAAAAAATAAAGAATGAAAGAATGAACAGATAAACGATGGATGGATAAATCAATGCCAAGATAGTTTAAGCATGTTACAATTTAGATACCATCCAGACAGGCATAATTTCTGCTTCTCACTAAAGACAATGTGCAGACTTTCCCCTGAAGCATCCACTTGCCCTAAAATATTATGTTTGTGTCCTGCTGAATCCCTTGTAGCCAGGGGGAATGACTGTCAGGAAAGTAAACTATTTTTCTTTTTATCAGAAGCTGTTTTTAGGATGCAAGAGAAAATGCAGAGTTTTATAGAGAGAAGTAATAGATATTTTCTTCTGGTTCTCAAGTACAGAATTTTCCTCCAGATAAATTGATTGGTGTTTTGAATTCAACAGAAAATATAACAAGCTCCAAAATATGAGATGATTAATGTAGGAAAGCAACAGTATAATTTCAGGGTTTAACAGGAAAATTTCCAGATAGTGTATAGTTTTAAAATATAGACCTATTTAGACTTCTCAAGTACAAGTTGTTGGCTGCCCACTGTGTCCAAATTCATGCTAGCCATCACTATTACTAAGTTCTCACAAGGTATCCCTGCTTGGGAACCTCCTCTTTACCTGATCCCAAGTCTGAACTCATTTAAACAGTGGTTCTTAAACCTTAGCATGCCTTGGATAATCACTTGGGAATTTGTTAAAACACAGATCTTGGAATGCACCTCCAGAATTTCTGATTCAGTAAGTCTGGGTGAGGCAAGAATTCGCATTCTAAATATCCCTAGGATGTGATGCTACTGGTCCAAGGACTGCACTTGTAGTTTGTCTGCTTCACAGCAGCACTTGCTAAGTGTACAACTGCATTTATTCAGCCTTTCCATACCGTATCTGGGGCTTCCCAGGTGCTTAGTGTTAAACAATCTTCCTGCCAATGCTGGAAACGTAGGAGATGCAGATTCAATCCCTGGGTTAGGAAGACCTGCTGGAGGGGAAAATGGCAACCCACTCCAGTATTCTTGCCTAGAAAATTCCATGGACAGAGGAGCCTGCTGGACCAAAGAGTTGGACACAACTGAGCAACAGAGCACAGCAAATGGCACATCAGTTCAGTTCAGTTGCTCAGTCATGTCCGTCTCTTTGTAACCCCGTGAACCACAGCACACCAGGCCTCCCTGTCCAAAACCAATTCCCAGAGCCTACCCATTCTCATGGCCATTGAGTCAGCGATGCCATCCAACCATCTCATCCTCTGTCGTCCGCTTCTCCTCCTGCCCTCAATCTTTCCCAGCATCAGGGTCTTTTCCAAAGAGTCAGCTCTTCACATCAGCTGGCCAAAGTATTGGAGTTTCAGCTTCAACATCAGTACTACCAATGAATACCCAGGACTGATCTCCTTTAGGATGGACTGGTTGGATCTCCTTGCAGTCCAAGCATACTGTATCTAAAATTTTCCCCAAAAATATGATAAAAATTATTTCTGAAAATTCTGTTTGATATAACTCTCTTTATTATTATGAGAGGGACTTCCTTTTTAAAATCTGCCATGGCCCTGAAAACCAGGAAATAGAGAATCACCACACTCAAGAATTCACAGTTACAAACTGGCCACAAAAACAGCATTCCTGAACTGTCCAATATTTTTGGTGTGGTTGCTGCTGTTCTATGGGCAATGTCATATTGTATTTAGTAAAATTATATATGTTACTTAAATCTATTAATTTATTTTGTTTGTTACCAAAAAAGAAATTCTGTGAATCAAATTTTGATCATTTTATCATAATACCATTGATAGCTCACTTTTTTTCTATCCATTTATTTCAAGTAACTATTAGAGCCCAGAAGTTCTGGAGGCTACTTCACCAATATATTATGAATCACAACATGTTGATAATCATATCATTCTGGAATAAGCTATGCATAAACACTTTACCATGTTCTGTGTGTGTACTAAGTAGCTTCAGTTCAGTTCAGTCACTCAGTGGTGTCCAACTCTTTGTGACTGCAACATGCCAGGCTTCCCTGTCCATCACCAACTACTGGAGCTTAATCAAACTCATGTCCATTGAGTTGGTGATGCCATCCAACCATCTCATCCTGTCATCCCTTTCTCTGCCTGCCCCCAATCCCTCCCAGCATCAGGGTCTTTTCCAATGAGTCAGTTCTTCACATCAGGTGGCCAAAGTATTGGAGTTTCAGCTTCAGCATCAGTCCTTCCAATGAATATTCAGGAATGATTTCCTTTAGGATAGACTGGTTGGATGTGCATGCAGTCCAAGGTACCCTTAAGAGTCTTCTCCAACACCACAGTTCAAAAGCATCAATTCTTTCATGCTCAGTTTAATTTATAGTCCAATTCTCATATCCATACATGACTACTGGAAAAGCCATAGGTTTGATTAGACAGAACTTTGTTGGCAAAGTAATGTCTCTGCTTTTTAATATGCTGTCTAGTTTGGTCATAACTTTTCTTCCAAGGTGCAACCATCTTTTAGAGATACCAAGGGAACATTTCATGCAAAGGTGGGCTTGATAAAGTACAGAAATGGTATGGACCTAACAGAAGCAGAAGATATTAAGAAGAGGTGGCAAGAATACACAAAAACTGTACAAAAATGATCTTCATGACCCAGATAACCACGATGGTGTGATTATTCACCTAGAGCCACACATCCTGGAATGTAAAATCAAGTGGGCCTTAGGAAGCATCACTACAAACAAAGCTAGTAGAGGTGGAATTCCAGTTGAGCTATTTCAAATCCTGAAAGATGATGCTGTGAAAGTGCTGCACTCAATATGCCAGCAAATTTGGAAAACTCAGCAGTGGCCACAGGACTGGAAAAGTCAGTTTTCATTCAAATCCCAAAGAAAGGCAATGCCAAAGAATGCTCAAACTACCACACAATTGCACTCATCTCACAGCTAGAAAAGTAATGCTCAAAATTCTCCAAGTTAGGCTTCAACAGTATGTGAATCATGAACTTCCAGATGTTCAAGTTGGATTTGGAAAAGACAGAGGAACCAGAGATCAAATTGCCAACATCCGCTGGATGGTCGAAAAGCAAGAGAGTTCCAGAAAAACATCTATTTCTTCTTTATGGACTATGCAAAGCCTTTAATTGTGTGGATCACAACAACCTATGGAAAATTCTGAAAGAGATGGAACTACCAGACCACCTGACCTTTCTCCTGAGAAATCTATATGCAGGTCAATAAACAACAGTTAGAACTGGACATGGAACAACAGACTGGTTCCAAATCGGGAAAGGAGTACATCAAGGCTGTATATTGTCACCCTGCTTATTTAACTTATATGCAGAGTACATCATGAGAAATGCTGGGCTGGTTGAAGCACAAGCTGGAATCAAGATTGCTGGGAGAAATATCAATAACCTCAGATATGCGGATGACACCACCCTTATGGCAGACAGTGAAGAAGAACTAAAGAAGCTCTTGATGAAAGTGAAAGAGTGCAAAAGTTGGCTTAAAACTCAATATTCAGAAAACTAAGATTATGGCATCTGGTTCCATCACTTCATGGCAAATAGATGGGAAACAATGGAAATAGTGACAGACTTTATTTGGGGTGGGGGGGGGCTCCAAAATCATTGGAGATGGTGACTGCAGTCATGAAATTAAAAGTATCTTTGCTGCTGCTGCCAAGTCGCATCAGTCGTGTCCGATTCTGTGCGACCGCATAGACGGCAGCCCACCAGGCTCCGCAGTCCCTGGGCCATGTCCATTTCTTTGTAACCCTATGGACTGTAATCCACCAGGCTCCTCTGTCCATGAGATCCTCCAGGCAGGAATACTAGAGTCTGTTGCCATGCCCTCCTCCAAGGGATCTTCGTGACCCAGGGATCACACCCACATCTCTTACATCTCCTGCAGTGGCAGGAAGGTTGTTTACCACTAGTGCAACCTGGGAAGTCCTTACCTTGTTTTATTCATAAAACAGAGTAAAGATGGCCTGATTCAATATACCTATCAGTATATATTTTCAATTTTTGACACCTAACTAGATTATCTCTCATAAAAATTTTATTTCTATTTACTAATAAGAACACTTTCTTTTAAAAGCATAATCTATAAATGTACAATGAAATTAGGTAGTCATCATTTGAATACGGGCATTTGTTTTTGCCTGTAAGCTGTATTTTATTTTATTCTGGACAATAAGAATTCCTGTTAAGTCTCTCACTATAAACCCAGATATGGCAATGTTCCATCAGCTTTTAAAGTGTTTCTCTAAAATATTGGCAGGAGACTATGGATTTGGGTGCTTTTATTTTGATTCTTTGTTGCATTTTTCTATCCTTCTTTTGTTTCCTTTATTCTCTCTGGAGGATACAAGACTTTGCAAACAAATCTAGGGCTTGCCTTGAGTTCTGTGAAGCAATTGGTGGTGACAGGGAATTACATCCTGTTTTAAAAGGAATTCTTTATGATGAGGTAATTTACGCCCGAAGTGGGAGGAAGAGAGCTGGACCTATAATTAGTAGGAAGAACATTTATCTCTCAGTAGCACAGTCCTCTCCATGGGCAGAACCTTGAAGCCAAGCAAGGGCAGATGTAAACATTCTTCCTCAAGTTGGCAAAGGCTGAAAATGGGATTTTTTGAGGCCAGGTGATTGTTGCCAGAACAGTTGACTCAGGATAAGCTGCTGCTGCTGCTGCTGCTAAGTCACTTCAGTCGTGTCCAACTCTGTGTGACCCCACAGATGGCAGCCCACCATGCTCCCCTGTCCCTGGGATTCTCCAGGCAAGAACACTGGAGTGGGCTGCCATTTCTTTCTCCAATGCATGCAAGTGAAAAGTGAAAGTGAAGACGCTCAGTCGTATCTGACCCTCAGCAACCCCACGGACTGCAGCCTTCCAGGCTCCTCCATCCATGGGATTTTCCAGGCAAGAGTACTGGAGTGGGGTGCCATTGCCTTCTCCGCAGGATAAGCTAGAAAATACAAATCTCTGCACAGTTATCCTCACTTCCTGTTTTAAGCAGTTTGCTTCAAAATCTTTGTGCCCTATTTGACTTTCCATATATAAACAAATCCCATCACTTTGTATGATCTGAAGTGGTTTTAAGAGCATAACAATTTTCTGAGATGAGCACAGTATAATTTTTTGTTAGCAGAGCAAGACCACCTGTCTAGAAGTGTTTTTAACCTATGATTCCTCATTGTTATTTAAAATTACATACAGAAAAATTTCTCTTATGTAAATTTCTTTGGACTATTATTATAGGTTGATGATATTTTCATAGCAGAAACCTATATAGAGACTGGCTCTGGAAAATGACTGTAGAGCCTGGAAGGGTGAAGCAAAAAGAAAGAAGCAAGGAACCAAGAAGGAAGGTGGAAGATAAGAGAGAGAGAGAAGGTGATTCTTCAGTGAGTCAATAGGATCCTAGGTAAAGCAGGTAGCAAAGGCTGTATCCAGAGACATGTCAATGCAAAAATTGCCTTGGGCAAAGCTGAACTGGAAAGGAAGAATTTATTCAAAGCTATTGCAATAGGGGAGAGAGAAAGTCAGAACTAAATCAGAACTTAACTCCTCTGGAACAAAGGCTCAGACTGTTTATGAAGGCTGAGATGAACTGGTGGAAAAGTACTAGAAAACACTAGCAGGAAACTGATCAACAGGATGTAATAGACACATTGAGTTATTTCCTGAGTTTACAAACACTTGTCTCTCTGATTAGGCCATCTGTGTTTGCTGATTGGTGTCCACTGAAGTTAGATGCCTAACCTCACAGAAGATAAGGATGCTATATGATCACATTTCAAAGAGATGGTGCCCAGGTCCTTGGAAAAGGTATTTTGGGTTGTAAACCTTGCAAGAGGCTTTTAAAAAGAGGTACATTTATCCCATATGGACAGAGAAATAATTTACAATTACAAGCTTTCTAAAGAAAATGTTCTAATAAAAGGGAAGTTAGGGGCTTAGAGTCAAGAAAAAAATATGTCTAAAGTTTCATCAAGCTGAGGGAAAGGTTAACACTATCAGGAGAGTAGTCTATCATTTGATAAACTCAGGACATGAGTTTGTTCTGCTCTACAAAATGAGCTGAGAGCTAGGGTGATATTTACCCTAAAACAGTAACTAAGTGGACGCTTTAGTGAGTATCTTCTTTAGAGCAGGAAGATAATGATAGGCAATTACAACAAAGGACGCCTTCATTTTAGAAGTTTAACTTCTGTGAACTCTCTGCTCACAGTATACTTTTAACACTTTTTTTCATATTAACATCATTGTATCCTTATCATAAGGCATATGGCAGGGTACTATGCAGTGTTATTAACACTATGTATGGCTTCAGCCCAAAGAATGGATATATGTATATCCATAAATATTATTTTGTTGGAGACCTAAAACAGAACATTGTAAACCAATGATACTCCATTTAAAAAAAATACAGAATATATTCAATATAATGACCTTGCAAAAATACCTAAAGCTATGCTTGGAACAATTCGTGGCCTGCAGTGAATACAAATAATACCTCTGTTACCTTCTTTTGTTTCTAGTAAGGATGGAACAAAAGTTGAATAGTGCTGTGGCTGGAGGATGGTGAGCGACAAATGTTGTAAGGCAAAATGCTAACAGCTCTGCCTTGAAAGTTTTATTTCCCCAATGTATATGTGGAAAAATATTTTCCTTGGAATAGCAAATGCAGATTCCTCAGTGTATACAAATATGTTTCTGACCACAATGATCCTCAACATACTTATGCAAGTATCACTCCAAGAACAGAAAACTTTGTGAAACATTTCCAACTAGAGAAGGGCAATAAATATAGTTGCAATTAGAGGTTACTACTTTACAGAAGAAAAGCCACCTAAGGTGCGTGCCTTTGTCCTTAAATCGACATTAGAATAAACTTATTGTTAATACAGTGGGATATCATCGTCCACTCACACACATTTTTGCATACATACACGGAGGTGCACACACACGTCCATTACATTGTTTTTTCCTTCAATCTATTTTGAAATAGGATGTGGTAACTCCAGTTTTCTAAAAGGGCAACAGCAATATTTCTAGACCTACATGCTCCTCCAGGAACTTGCCATTCCCTATAATGACTTGGAATCTACTTCCCCTTCCCCTGATTCTGTGTCGACTTAGTCTTAAAAGACTCATGGCAATTGCCTGTCTCTCTCTTCTCTCTCTCTGTCTCTCTGGCATAAACACAACAGATTTGGATAATTTCTCCCTCTGCCTTTGGAGTCTTTCACTTAAAGCCCCAGGACTCTGGAACAGAGAAAGAAGGGATTCTTGTATCCAGTCCAAACTTTTGACATGCAAAATCCATAATCATCATAAATGGTTGCTTTACACCACTTAGTTTGGGGGTAATTTGTTTTACAATTAAGTAACCATAGCAGAGGTAATGGGAGTTGTGGCTTATATATATTTCCATAAAAGGAAGCCTACATAAAAGGAGTTGTAGGTTTGAAGGAGTTGTGGCCTTTTATGTGGCCATTTTCACACTGGAAAATGCAGTGCCTACTCTGAAAGGAAAGGCAATAATCTAAATGGCCACAGAGGGTGACCCTGTGGTTAAACTCATGGCAACCTGAGGATCTAACAGAATATAAAAATCACTAACATAAAATTGGCCCAGATCACAGGTTCTGATCAATGCTGCCTTGACATGTTTTTATCCAGGTTCCAAGTAATGTCAGACCTGAGAAATGTGCTCTGGTTGATTTTCAAGAATTGCTTGCTGTTGGAATTTCAACAAAGTTTTAAACAAACCTTCTTGTTGGAAGGGTTTATTTGAGGCTGGGGAAATTTTCAGCCAAATCCCACATCACTAACCATACCCTCTCAATACCTTTCAGGGTTTGATAATTGAGTCACAAGATCATGGGTTAATTTTTAAGAAACTATCTTTGCTACAACTTTGATTTTGGTTACCGAACATGTTAGCCTTTCATTCAGGATGACTAACCACCTTGCACAGCCCAATCCAAAAGTCCAACTAAAATCTCAGAAGGTCCACAAGTGGGCAAAAATAACAGCAATTGTTCTATGTGTGTTAGCATCTATATCCTGGGTTCATAAGACCCAAGAACACCTTCCATTCCTCAGTTCTTCGGTGACAGGAAGGAGAGCAAGAATGTATGGTAAGGCCATTATCCTTTATTTTAATAAGGAATCTCCACTGCATATTCATTGCTAGTCTAATGAGTTAACTTTATAAAATCCTATTCCTGGACTTTACTCTTAAATTGACGATCTCCAAATCTTATTTTATTGTTATTTTTCTCCCAAAGAGCTTTGCTTTGAATCCTTTTAATCATTTTATTCTGGTGAAAAAGTTATCCTTGATATGTGCATGCTTGCAAGCTAAGTTGCTTCAGTTGTGTCTGACTCTGTGTGACCCCATGGACCAGAGCTTGCCAGGCTCCTTTGTCTATGGGATTCTCCAGGCAAGAATACTGGAGTGGGATGCCATGCCCTTCTCCAAGGGATCTTCCTGACCCAGGGATCAAACCTGCATCTTTTACAACTCATGCATCGGCAAGAGGGTTCTTTATCACTAGAGCCTCCTTGGAAGCCATTCTTGATATAGTATTCCTTAAGTGAAAGTGAAGTCGCTCAGTCATGTCTGACTCTTTGGGACCCCATGGACTGTAGCCCACCAGGCTCCTCCATCCATGGGATTTTCTAGGCAAGAATACTGGAGTGGGATGCCATTTCCTTAACTTAGTAACATGAAATATATTAATCCTTTCTTCAATTGATTAGAGTACAAAGTAACTACAGTGCTTTCAGGGATGGGGAACTAAAAAAATAATGATGCCATTGTAATAAATATGAAATTTTGCAAAGAGAGCTGGCTTAAAAAAAAAATCTGGTGACTTAGTTTTACACACTTGATGTCTGAAATCTATATAGAGTCATCCAGAAGAATCTGAAACTAAGGAAACACTATAGAGCCATAGTTGTGAGACTTCTCTCTATAGAAATAATATCTGAAGTCATTAAAATGAGTCACTCTCTCTGAGTGTAGAGCAATAAGAATATCACTTACTTATGTATTAATTCATGATACATTTCCAAATGTACTCAGTTCATTTAAATATCATCATTTCTTAATTCTATGCATAGTTTTATCTGTTTATGCATATAAACCTACTACTGATAGCTTACAGTAAATGATCTCTGAAGAAGATTTAGCTTCAGGACCAGGGACCAGGCTTGATCACTCAAGAGTTCTTGTGTAGCAGAGTTTTATTAAAGTATAAAAAGGGACAGAGAAAGTTTCTGACATAGATACCAGAAGGGGGACAGAGAGTGCCCTCCTTGCTAGTCTTAGCACGGGAATTATATACTTTTATAATTGGTTCTTACAGTAAATCAAAAGAATGTCTCAAGGTTGTGAAGGTCTTACCAGACCTTCAGCAGGATTAGAACTAACAATAGAAAGGTTTTACCAGACCCACTCCTATAATATACATTTTAAGATGACAGAATCAGTCAGAAGGTTTTCAAGAAGGAGAAACATGTCCTCAAGCAGGATACATTGTTGCTATATAGACGTTGGTACAGTGTTTAGGCAAAAACATATCCTATCCTTGAGCAAGATGAATTTTTTTCTGTGCAATCATCAGCTCTGGGCTTAAAGAAAAAAAAAATTTTATGCTTTTCTCCTCCCTGAGAACTCCAGACCACTATCTCATCCTTGAGAACTCCAGACCCCTTTCTTCTCCTTGGGGACCCTGGATTTCTTATCAACCTACCTAAGAACTGACTCTCACTGCTACTATTCAAATCGTTCTGGAGTTTCAGACTTGGTAGAAATGAATCATTCATTACAAAATATTTGTTACACGACAAAATCCACTGAGAAGTTAAGAAAACTTTAATAAACACTTTTAAACTCTCTCATTACTTTGAACTGGGCTCCAAAATCACTGCAGATGGTGATTGCAGCCATGAAATTAAAAGACGCTTACTCCTTGGCAGGAAAGTTATGGCCAACCTAGATAGCATATTCAAAAGCAGAGACATTACTTTGCCAACAAAGGTTCGTCTAGTCAAGGCTATGGTTTTTCCTGTGGTCGTGTATGGATGTGAGAGTTGGACTGTGAAGAAGGCTGAGCGCCAAAGAATTGATTCTTTTGAACTGTGGTGTTGGAAAAGACTCTTGAGAGTCCCTTGGACTGCAAGGAGATCCAACCAGTCCATTCTGAAGGAGATCAGCCCTGGGATTTCTTTGGAAGGAATGATGCTAAAGCTGAAACTCCAGTACTTTGGCCACCTCATGGGAAGAGTTGACTCATTGGAAAAGACTCTGATGCTGGGAGGGATTGGGGGCAGGAGGAGAAGGGGACGACAGAGGATGAGATGGCTGGATGGCATCACTGACTCAATGGACATGAGTCTGAGTGAACTCCGGGAGTTGGTGATGGACAGGGAGGCCTGGCGTGCTGCGATTCATGGGGTCGCAAAGAGTCAGACACGACTGAGTGACTGATCTGATCTGATCTGATTACTTTGAACTTCTGTTAAAACAACCAAAAGAAAAAAGATGTCTTATATGTTGGTTATATATTCTATGCAAAGCACTATCTTAGGCATTAGAGATAAAGAGACCTGATGAGAACTGCATTCACATTAAACTTATCTTTTATCGGTGATGATGGAGAAGGATGAAGACATATACAATAAAGAAACAATTGCTCAAAAATATAGCATGTCAGAGGTTGCTACACGAAGAAAAGTAAATTTGGAAGGATGAGAGAAAGCTGGACAGAAGGTAGAGTTACAATTTAAATAAGGAAAAGAGTGAAAGCCTCACTGAGAAATGGCAGATGTACAGACCTGAAGGATAGGCAACATCCTTGGGAGAAGAGAATCAGGCAGGGGCACAAAGGGTGCAAGGCCCTGGCATGGCAGATGCCCGGCCTGTTGGAGAAACAGGATAGCAGTGTAGGTGAGGGAAGTGAGCTGGGGTAGGAAGCCAGAAAATGCAGAAGGGAAATGGGAAGGGGACTTCATGGAGACCTTTAAGGCCCTTGTGAGGACCTTGCTGCTGCTGCTGCTGCTGCTGCTAAGTTGCTTCAGTCGTGTCCGACTCTGTGCGATCCCATAGACAGCAGCCCACCAGGCTCTGCCGTCCCTGGGATTCTCCAGGCAAGAACACTAGAGTGGGCTGCCATTTCCTTCTCCATTGCGTGAAAGTGAAAAGTGAAGGTGAAGTCACTCAGTTGCTTCCGACTCGTAGCGTCCCCATGGACTGCAGCCCACCAGGCTTCTCCGTCCATGGGATTTTCTAGGCAAGAGTACTGGAGTGGCTTGCCATTGCCTTCTCCGGTGAGGACCTTGACTTTTCCTTTTTGTGATAGGAAGCACTTAAAAGAATATGAGGAGAGGAGGGACATGCACTGTTTTACATTCTGAAAGGAATCCTCTAGCTGCTGTGTTTATAAGTGGAAACAAAAGGGCTATTGTAATGATCCTGGCATTACTGAAGGTAATTAGGGCAAGGTTATATGTCATGGGATGGTAAAATGATAACTAGAGGGACTTACTGACAGATATTAAGAGGAAGATTGTTATGAGAACTCAATAAATAAAAAGGAATAGTAAAATTTTTCAGAATGCACTTATAATAAAACTAGAACTGATAGCCCAAAGTCAATAGAAATTGTTATCCTCATGAGTTTGAATTAGAATATTATCTATGCCACAACTAGATCATAAATGCCATGAGTTTATAATAAATGCTCTGTAAGTATTTATTCATTTAAATTTGGTTTTGAGGTTGCAGCATATTAATATATGGACCCACCAGTCCTGTTGACCACTTGCTCATTCTCTACTGCCCTACAAATATTCATCCTTTATTTAAAATTTTAAAATAATCTGAAATTAGAACTTTTAATGAAAATAGTATTTGATAGAACCCTCATTAATAATTAGAATGTGTAGAGCTATAAATACTGAATCAATGATCAACTGGATGTGGCTATTATGAAATATACACTATGGATAGAGATTTATTTTCTACTCTATCATGAAACACATTTGAATAATGCTCTTAGAAAAAAAATATATTGAGCTGAATCTTTAATAAAAATCAGTAATATTTATCAAACATTTTAATTACCACTTAGAAAATATTATGTAAAAATCTACCTTGAAGAGTTATAATTTTTAATAGTGAAAAGTGAAAGTGAAGTCGCTCAGTCATGTCCGACTCTTTGCGACCTCATGAACTGTAGCCTATCAGGCTCCTCCATCCATGGGATTTTCCAGGCAAGAGTGCTGGAGTGGATTGTCGTTTCCTTCTCCAGGGGATCTTCCTGACCCAGGAATCGAACCTGGGTCTCCCGCATTGCAGGCAGACACTTTACCGTCTGAGCCACCAGGGAAGCCAACTTTAAGTAGACAGTAAAAGAGAGAGAGAGAGAAAAGAGCTGATCATGTCCCTATGTCCTTGGGCCAAATGAATTTTGAATTACTCACCATTTTAGATAATTTGTATCATCCAAAATCTCCACCCATATCAGTAATCATATGATGTTAGATATATATGCAATTGGAGCTGCACATTGGTGTGCCTGTAACTCAGGGATTAACAACCGATCTGTGTCTGTCTATTTTAGAAGTACAGGGAAAGAGGGGACCATAGTGGAAACAAACAAGGGTCTCTAGACACTAGAGTAGACCCTTCAGTCAAAATCAGCTCCCTATGTAGCCTGCCAATGAAAATCCAGAAGGAAGTAAAAGTATCTCTTTCTAAATGAAAATAAGCCCTGATAAGATTAAGCACTGCCTTAAATATATCCCTGCTGACTGTGACCTGAAGCTGACTGTGGCTCAGATCATCAGCTTCTTATAGCAAAATTTCAGTTCAGTCAGTTCAGTTACTCAGTTGTGTCCAACACTTTGCGACCCAATGAACTGCAGCACGCCAGGCTTATCTGTCCATTACCAACCCCTGGAGCCTACTCAAACTCATGTTCATTGAGTCTGTGAAGCCATCCAACTCTAGTCCTCTGTTGTCCCCTTCTCCTCCTGCCTTCAATCTTTCCCAGCATCAGGGTCTTTTCCAGTGAGTCAGTTCTTCGCAACAGGTGGCCAAATTATTGGAGTTTCAGCTTCAGCATCAGATCTTCCAATGAATATTCAGGACTGATTTCTTTATAATGGACTGGTTGGATCTGCATGCAGTCCAAGGGACTCTTAACAGTCTTCTCCAACAACAGAGTAAAAAAGCATCAATTCTATGCTCAGCTTTCCTTATAGTCCAACTCTCATATCCATACGTGACTACTGAAAAAACCATAGCTTTGACTAGATGGACCTTTGTTGGCAATGTAATGTCTCTGCTTTTTAATATGCTGTCTAGCTTAGAGAAGGAAATGGCAACCCACTCCAGTGTTCTTGCCTGGAGAATCCCAGGGATGGGGGAGCCTGGTGGGCTGCCATCTATGGAGTCACACAGAGTGGGACATGACTGAAGCAACTTAGCAGCAGCAGCAGCAGCTTGGTCATAGCTTTTCTTCCAAGGAGCAAGTGTCTTTCCATTTCAAGGCTGCAGTCACAATCTGCAGTGATTTTGGAGGCCCCAAAATAAAGTCTCTCACTGTTTCCATTGTTCCCCCATCTATTTGCCATGAAGTGATGGGACTGGATGCCATGATCTTAGTTTTCTGAATATTGAGTTTTAAGCCAACTTTTGCACTCCCCTCTTTCACTTTCATCAAGAGGCTCTTTAATTCTTCCTTACAGCCATAAGGGTAGTATCATCTGCATATCTGAGGTTATTGATATTTCTCCAAGCAATCTTAATTCCAGCTTGTGCTTCAACCAGCCCAGAATTTCTCATGATGTACTCTGCATATAAGTTAAATAAGCAGGGTGACAATATACAGCCTTGATGTACTCCTTTCCTAATTTGGAACCAGTCTGTTGTTCCATGTTCAGTTCTAACTGTTGCTTCCTAACCTGCATACAGATTTCTCAGGAGGTAGGTCAGGTGGCCTGGTATTCCCATCTTTTTAAGAATTTTCCACAGTTTGTTGTAACTCACACAGTTAAAGGCTTTGGCGTAGTCCATAAAGCAGAAGTCGATATTTTTCTGGAACTCTCTTGTTTTTTTTGATAATCCAACGGATGTTGGCAATTTGATCTCTGGTTCCTCTGTGTTTTCTAAATCCAGCTTGAACATCTGAAAGTTCATGGGTCACATACTGTGAAGCCTAGCTTGGAGAATTTTGAGCATTAGTTTGCTAGCCTGTGAGATAAGTGCAACTGTGTGGTAGCTTGAGTATTCTTTGACATCGCCTTTCTTTGGGATTGGAATGAAAACTGACCTTTTTCCAGTCCTGTGGCCACTGCTGAGTTTTCCAAATTTGCTGGCATATTGAATGCAGCACTTCATAGCATCACCTTTTAGGATTTGAAATAGCTCAACTGGAATTCCATCACCTCCACTAGCTTTGTTCATAGTGATTCTGCCTAAGGCCCACTTGACTTTGCATTCCAGGATGTGTGGCTCTAGAGTGATCACACCATCGTGGTTATCTGGGTCTTGAAGATCTTTTTTGTACAGTTCTTCTGGGTATTCTTGCCACCTCTTCTTAATATCTTCTGCTTCTGTTAGGTCCATACCATTTCTATCCTTTATTGAGACCATCTTTATATGAAATATTCCCTTGGTATCTCTAGTTGTATTGAAGAGATCTCTAGTCTTTCCCATTCTATTGTTTTCCTCGATTTCTTTGCATTCATCACTGAGGAAGACTTTCCTATCTCTCCTTGCTATTCTTTGGAACTCTGCATTCAAATGGGTATAGTATATCTTTCCTTTTTTTCCTTTTCCTTTTGCGTCTTTTCTTTTTTCAGCTATTTGTAAGGCCTCCTCATACAACCATTTTGCCTTTTTTCATCTTTTTTCTTGGGGATGGTTATGATCACTGCTTCCTCTATAATGTCCTGAACCCCAGTCCATAGATCTTCAGGCACTCTGTCTATCAGATCTAGTCCCTTAAATCTATTTCTCACTTCCACTGTATAATCATAAGGGATTTGATTTAGGTCATACCTGAATGGTCTAGTGGTTTTCCCTACTTTCTTCAATTTATGTCCGAATTTGGCAATAAAGAGTTCATGATCTGAGCCACAGTCAGCTCCTGGTCTTGTTTTTGCTGACTGTATAGAGCTTCTCCATCTTTGTTTGCAAAGAATGTAATCAATCTGATTTCAGTATTGACCATCTCGTGATGTCCATGTGTAGTGTCTTCTCTTGTATTGTTGGAAGAGGGTGTTTGCTATGACCAGTGTGTTCTCTTGGCAAAACTCCATTAGCCTTTGACCTGCTTCATTGTGTACTCCAAGGCCAAATTTGCCTGTTACTCCAGGTAGATCTTGACTTCCTACTTTTGCATTCTAGTCCCCTATAATGAAAATGATATCTTTTTGGGGTGTTAGTTCTAGAAGGTCTTGTAGGTCTTTATAAAACCCATCAACTTCAGCTTCTTCAGCATTACTGGTCAGGAATAGATTTGGAATACTGTGATATTGAATGGTTTGCCTTGAAAACGAACAGAGATAATTTTGTCATTTTCGAGATTGCATCCAAGTACTGCATTTCAGACTTTTTCGTTGACTATGATGACTACTCCATTTCTTTCAAGGCATTCTTGCCCACAGTAATAGATATAATGGTCATCTGAGTGAAATTCACCCATTCCAGTCCATTTTAGTTCGCTGATTCCTAAAATGTTGACGTTCATTCTTGCCATCTCCTGTTTGACCACTTCCAATTCACCTTGATTCATGGACCTAACATTCCATATTCTTATGCAATATTTCTCTTTACAGCATTGGACTTTACTTACATCACCAGTCATATCCACAACTGGGTGTTGTTTTTGCTTTGGCTCTGTCTCTTCATTCTTCTAGAATTATTTCTCCACTAATCTCCAGTAGCATATTTGGCACCTACTGACCTGGTGAGTTCATCTTTCAGTGTCCTATCTTTTTGCCTTTTTATACTGTTCATGGGGTTTTCAAGGGAAGGATACTGAAGTGGTTTCTCATTCCCTTCTCCAGTGGACCATGTTTTGTCAGAACTGTCCACCATGACCTGTGTATCTTGGGTGGCCCTCCATGTCATTGCTCATAGTTTCACTGAGTTAGACAAAGCTGTGGTCCATGTGATCAGATTGGTTAGTTTTCTGTGATTGTGGTTTTTATTCTGTCTACCTTCTGACAGAGAAGGTAAAGAGGCTTATGGAAGCTTCCTGGTGGGAGAGACTGACTGAGGAGGAAACTGGGTCTTGTTCTGATGGGTAGGGCCATGCTCAATAAATCTTTAATCCAATTTTCTGTTGATGGGCAGGGCTGTGTTCTCTCCCTGTTGTTTGACTCAGGCCCAACTATGGTGGAGGTAATGAAGATAATGGCGACCTTCTTCAAAAGGTCTCCTGCACACACTGTTGTACTCAGTGCCCCCAACCCTGCAGCAGGCCACCCCTGACCCTTGTCTCCTCTGGAGACTTCTGGACACTCATGGGGAAGTCTGGGTCAGTTTCTTGTGGTATCACTGCTCCTTTTTCCTGGGTCCTGGTGTGCACAAGCTTTTGTTTCTGCCCTCCAAGAGTCTGTTTCCCCAGTCCTATATAAGTTCTGGTGGCTCTATGCTGGGGTTAATGGCAACCTCTTCCAAGAGGGTTTTTGCCATACCCAAGTCTAGTACACCCAAAGCCCCGGACCCTGCAGCAGTCCACTGCTGACCCATACCTCTGCAGGAAACACTGAAACACAGTTCTGGCTCAGTCTTGTTGGGTCTCTGGGTCCTAGTACACACAAGGTTTGTTTGAGCCCTCTGAGCATCTCTGGCAGGTATGGGTTTGATTGTAAACGTGATTTTACCCCTCCTACCATCTTTCTAGGGTTTCTCCTTTGCCCTTGGACATGGGGTATATTTTTTTGGTGGGATCCAATATTCTCCTGTTGATGGTTATTAAGCAGTGAGTTGTAATTTTGGAGTTCTTGCAGGAGAAGATGTGCACATGTCCATCTACTCTGCCATCTTAAGTAAAGAATGTGATTTAGGCTTAAACTAAAGAAAGCAGGGAAAACCACTAGGCCAGCCAGGTATGACTTAAATCAAATCCCCTATGAATATGCCGTGGAGGTAATGAGTAGATCCAAGGGGTTAGATCTAGTAAACAGTGAGCCTGAAGAACTATGGGCAGAGGTCCATAATATTGTACAGGAGGCGGGGAACAAACCCATCCCAAAGAAAAATAAAAGCAAGATGGCAAAGTAGTTATCTGAGGAGGCTTTACAAAGAGCTAAAGAAAGAAGAGAAGAGAAAAACAAGGGAGAAAGGAAAAGGTATATCCAACTGAACACAGAGTTCCAAAGAACAGCATGAAGAGACAAGAAGGCCTTCTTCAATGAACAGTGCATACAACTTGAAAAAAAAAACAGAAGAGGAAGGACTAGAGATCTCCTCAGGAAAAGTGGAGATATGAAGGGAACATTTTGTCCAAAGATGGGCAAAATAAAGGACAGAAGTGGTAGAGACCTAGTAGACACTTAAGAGATCAAGATGAGATGGAAAGAATACACATAAGAACCGTACAAAAAAGATCTTAATGACCCAGATTAGTATGATGGTGTGGTCAGTCACACACAGCCAGACATTGTGGAGAGCGAAGTCAAGTGGGCCTTAGGAAGCACTGCTGTTAAGAAAGCTAGTGGATGTGATGGAATTACAGTAGAGCTGTTCAAAATTCTGAAGGATAATGCCATCAAAGTGTTGCATTCAATATGTCAGCAAATCTGGAAGACCCAGTAGTGGCCACAGGACTGGAAAAGGTCATTCTTCATCCCAGTTCCCAAGAAGGGTAGTACTAAAGAATGTTCTAACCATCAAACGGTTGCAATCATCTCCCATGCTAGAAAGGTCATGCTTAAAATCTTGCATGTTAGGCTTCAGCAGTATGTGAACCAAGAACTTCCAGCTGTCCAAGCTGGGTTTGGAAAAGAAAGAGGAACCAGAGATCAAATTTCTAACACTCTCTGGATCATAGAGAAAGCTAGGGAATTCCAGAAAAACATCTATCTCTGTTTCATTGACTATGCTAAAGCCTTGACTGTGTGGATCATAGTAAACTGTGGAAAGCTCTTAAAGAGATGGGAATACCAGACCATCTTACCTGTCTCCTGAGAAACCTGTATGCAGGTCAAGAAGCAACAGTTAGAAACCTGTATTGAACAACTGATTGGCTCAATATTGAGAAGGGAATATGACAGGGCTGTCTGCTGTTACCCCGCTTGTTTAACATATACACTAAGCACATCATGAGAAATAGGCTGTACGAGTTACAAGCTGGAATCAAGAGAGGCAAGAGAAACATCAACAACCTCAGATATGAGGATGATACCACTCTAATAGCTGAAAGTGAAGAGGAACTAAAGAGCCTCTTGATGAGGGTGAAGGAGGAGAGTGGCATCCGGCACCATTACTTCATGGCAAACAGAAGGGGAAAAGGTAGAAGTAGTGACTTCCTCTTCCTTGACTCTAAAATCACTGCGGATGGTGACTGCAGCCATGAAATCAGAAGACGATTGCTTCTTGGAGGAAAGCTATGACAGACCTAAACAGTGTGTTGAAAAACAGAAACATTACTCTGCCAACAAAGGGCCATACAGTCAAGGCTATGGTCTTCCCAGTGGTCACACATGGTTGTGAGAGCTGGACCATAAAGAAGGCAGAACACCAAAGAATTGATGCCTTCAAACTGTGGTGCTGGAGAAGACTCCTGAAAGTCCCTTGGACAGCAAGGAGATCCAACCAGTCAATCTTAAGCTAAATACACCCTGAATACTTGTTGGAAGGACTGATGCTGAAGCTGAAGCTCCAGTATTTTGGTCATCTGATTCAAGAGCTGACTCATTGAAAAAGCCCCAGTGCTAGGAAAGATCCAGGGCAGAAGGAAAAGAGGGTGTCAGAGGATGAGATGGCTGGATGACATCACCAATGCAATGAATATGAACTTGGGCAAACTTAGGGAGATGGTGAGGGACAGGGAGGCCTGGGGTGCTGCAGTCCATGGGGTTGCAGAGTCGGACATGACTGGGTGACTGAACAACAACAATATCCATGCTGGAATCCCAGTTCTGCCATTTATTACTCATGTGACTTTGGAAGGTAGCTCTTATTTGTCAATTGATTTTTATAGAGACTTGCTGTCTTCAATATAGTGGAAAATACCAGGTATTATTAGCTGCAAAGAGTTTCTTCCCCACAAAACTGTGCATTCTTTCTCAAATACTGATACCCCTTCCTCCTCCCCTCCCCCACCTCTCACCCACTCCCACACACTGATACACATTCACACACAAGTACTAGACTTCCCTGGGAGAGTTTTACCACTTCATTCACTGTATCTCCAGATGGAAATCTTTCATTATTTATTAATTAACTAAAATTTATTGCACATCTGCCAGTCATCCACAGTAGTCAGCAATCTTCAGTATACAAAACAGAAAGTGGCTCCTGGCTTCATGGAGCTTATCATTTAGGAGGGGATGCATATGATAAAAATATACATAATAAATAATTAAAGCCTGTGGAATTTTAAATGATAAGCACTTTGGAGAAATAGAGTAAGTAGGATACAATATTGGGGCGTGTTAACTGTAAATTAATTGGATATAAAAGGTCTTAGGAGAGTGACATTTGAATACAGATTTTAAAAAGGCAAAAATGCTTAAGGAACAGCCAAGAAGCCACTGTAAATAGAGAAGAGGGAGTGAGATGAAGTTAGGAATGGAGTCGAGTTAGACCTGCCAGGGCCACATGCATGAGTGTGGCCAATACAATCGCACCCACAGAAGGGCAGATTTTAGGTTGAAAGCTCCATGGCTGCCTTCTTAAAGGTATTAATGATTTTATCTTTGAACTTGTGTTTCATAAGCACATGCTGATGCCCCTGATGCTAGGAAAGACTGAAGGCAAAAGGAGAAGTGGACAGCAGGGGCTGAGATGGACAGGCAGCATCACTGACTCAGCAGGCATGAATTTGAGCAGACTCAGGAAAATCGTGAAGGACAGGGAACCCGGCATGCTGCAGTCCATGGGGTCACAAACGGTTGTACACAACTGACCAACCAAGTACACACGCACACAGGTTACTTAGGACCTTACAGGCTCTGCAATTTAAGGACATTCCTGGCGAGTTTTTGAGAAGAGGTAGGGACACAGCATAATCTACTTCATATTTTTAAAGGATTGTGCTGTTGTTTTGCGATAGCCTAGAAATGGGTTATGAAGTCATTTCTAATCCAGGTGAGAGATGACAGTAGCTCAGCATAGGTAATAGTGGGGCTGGTGAGAAGGTGTCAGGATGGAATTTGAAGGTGGGGTTGAAGTAGTTTACTGATGGATTGGCTAGGTCTATGACTTACACAGGTATATGCAGTTTCTAAAACTCAATGAGCTGTATACTTATGATCTGTGTATTTCACCATATGGAAATTATGTCTCAATAAAAATAAAAGCAAAAGCATTGCGCAGGACAATTTTTATGATAAGCCTCCATGTGTGAAGAATAAAAGGGGGGAGCTTTCTTATTTAAACACTCTATTACATACGAAATAATAATTTCCAGAAGAATACACAATACACAAATAGCAATGTTAACCTGTACAAGGGCTGATTGGATCAGGAAATGAGCAGAAAGACAGAATTATTCTCTGAAGACATTTTTATACTTTCAAAATTTCTAACAATGTAAAACATTACCTAATAACCTGATAAATATATTTAAATTATTTAATTTATTGAAACATATTTTGAAAGATTCCATTATCCAGTTTAAAGAGAATACAATATTTTTAAAGTACTTTTAGCAGCAAAAAATGAATGTCTAGTCTGGAGTAGCATCAGGTATTACCAGTCCTGTTCTGCAGTGTTCTGACTCCATGAAATTCACAATATCTACCCATGACAAGAGCAAAGAAAATGTTTCTTTTTCACATGTCCCTTTTGAAAAAGGAAACAAAGAGACTTAATCAAGTATAATAAGGCACAGGAAATCAGAAAGTTGCATGCTATCTTTGGAAAAAATTCAAAGAGGACAAATAAAGGAATAATTTCTGAAGATGGATAGAATATGGACCAAAAGAAGTATAAGGACAGTCACCATTCAAGGGAGAGAATATCTGATCTAAGTTAACAAAAGCACACAGCATGTGCCAGGGCAGAGAATAAATAGACCATCCATTCTGCTTGGACCAAACACCTCTTGTCTCACCTGGCCAGACTGTGGCCATCTTCCCATTGCTCTTTCCAGCCTCACGCTTGCTTCCTCTGACTGTTCACTACCACATAGAGAAAGGAACATTTTAAAAATATAAGGCAAAACATTTTGCTTTATTGGTTAAATCCCCTCCAAAGTGTAAAACAGTCAACAGCGATCTAGTCTGTGTCTCTCTCTTCATCCCCTACCTGTTGTCACTTTATTTTGCATCGCCTAGGAACATGGCCTTATTCATCTTTCTGTTGCCCTAGGATCCTCACACATGCTCTTTCCTCTGTATCTAATGCTCTTCTTTGTACAATGCTTTTTCCTGGTTAACTCCTAATCACACTTCAGTTCTTCAACCAATGGCATTGCCTCACAGATGCCATCCATGACTTTCCTTTTTATTTAAATTAAGGTATAGTTAATGTACAGTATTATATAAGTTTCAAGTATATGACATCAGTTCTGTTCAGTTCAGTTCAGTTCAGTCGCTCAGTCGTGTCCGACACTTTGTGACCCCATGAATCGCAGCACACCAGGCCTCCCTGTCCATCACCAACTGACTCACCTCCATCGAGTCAGTGATGCCATCCAGCCATCTCATCCTCTGTCGTCCCCTTCTCCTCCTGCCCCCAATCCCTCCCAGCATCAGAGTCTTTTCCAATGAGTCAACTCTTCGCATGAGGTGGCCAAAGTACTGGAGTTTCAACTTCAGCATCAGTCCTTCCAAAGAAATCCCAGGGCTGGTGTCCTTCAGAATGGACTGGTTGGATCTCCTTGCAGTCCAAGGGACTCTCAAGAGTCTTGTCCAACACCACAGTTCAAAAGCATCAATTCTTCGGTGCTCAGCCTTCTTCACAGTCCAACTCTCACAACCATACATGACCACAGGAAATAGTGATTCACAAATATTAAAGGTCATATTCCATTGATACTTATTATAAAATATTGGCTATATTCCCTGTGTGGTACAATATATCCTTGTAGCTTATTTGTTTTATACATCTTAGTCTGTACCTCTTAATTTCTTACTTGTATCTTACCCCAATGGGAACCACTAGTTTGTTCTCTATATCTGTGAGTCTGTTTCTTTTTCATTATATTCACTAGTTTTATATTTTAGATTCCACATATAAGTGATATCATGCAGTATTTGTTTTTCTCTAACTGACATTGCATAAGATGTTACAGAAAATCCCAAACAAATCCCTTTACCTTCCATGACCAAGCCATGGAATCCAATACTTTCCATGACTTTCTGATCTAGACTGGTAGCCTCTGTTATAGTCTTTCCATTACTTTTACCTAATGATGCTTATCAAAATGTCTAATTTTATAATTATTCCTTTAGCTTCTGTCCCCTGAAGACACTGTTGACACTGTCAGTACAGGAAATGTGTCTGTTTCATTCACAGCTATTTATCCAACGCCTGGCTCAATGCCTGACTTAGAGAAGAAGCTCAGTTAATAGTTGTGGAATGAATTATAACCCAGTGTTAACCCCAGCTTCTTCCCTTCAAAATTTTTCCTCATTTAGATTAATATTGTCCAATATGAGCCACATGCTGTGCTGTGCTAAGTCACTTCATTCATGTCCGACTCCTTGAGACCCTGTGGACTGTAGCCTGCCAGGCTCCCCTGTCCATGAGATTCTCCAGGCAAGAATACTGGAGTGGGTTGCCATGCCCTGCTCTAGGGAATCTTCCCAGCCCAGGGATGGAACTCCCATCTCTTAAGTCTCTGTCTTCTGCATAGGCAGGCCAGTTCTTTACCACCAGCATCACCTGGGAAGCCCATAAAGCGTTCAGTAGCCACAATTCACAAGTACCATATGACAGATGAAATTAGATTATTTTAATAATGCATTTTACTTAATCCACTATATCAAGATACTGTCATGTGAACATGAAATCAATGACAACTATTAATGAGATAACTTGCATCTTTACTTCCATAGTAAGCCTCTGAAATTCTATGTTTATTTTACACACAAGAGCATCTCAATTTCAATTAGCCATACTTTAAGTGCTCCAAAGCCTTTGTAGCTTACTGGCCCCCACATTGGACAGAAGAGGACCTAGAACTTTGGGGATGAGTTTTGTCTCCCATTTACCCATAGTCCTTCACTTGACAGCTCCTTTTCTAACCATGTGCCCTTCCCTACTCTTTCTGAGCCACCTCTCATTTCATGCTGGTCACTGAGCAGAATGTTGGCATATTAGTCCTCAGTTATATGCAGTCAACTTCCCCTGGACCTCAGGGTAGGAGAGTATGTGGAATGAGATGCTTTTTCTTTTCTTCACTAGCTTTCCTACACACCTCTATATAAGTCTGTGTTATGTGTCCATCTTTAATTGAGAGGGAGAGAACTAAAATCACCAGGCTATGATTAGCGATGTCAAAGTTTGAGTTGACTAAAGAAAATTACCCGTCAGTACAGTTCAGTCACTCAGTCGTGTCCAACTCTTTGCGACCCATGAACTGCAGCATGCCAGGCCTCCTTGTCCATCACCAACTCCCGGAGTTCACTCAAACTCACGTCCATCGAGTTGGTGATGCCATCCAGCCATCTCATCCACTGTCGTCCCCGTCTCCTCCTGCCCCCAATCCCTCCCAGCATCAGAGCCTTTTCCAATGAGTCAGCTCTTCACATGAGGTGGCCAAAGTACTGGAGTTTCAGCTTTACCATCAGTCCTTCCAAAGAACACCCAGGACCGATCTCCTTTAGAATGGACTGGTTGGATCTCCTTGCAGTCCAAGGGACTCTCAAGAGTCTTCTCCAACACCACAGTTCAAAAGCATCAATTCTTCAGCACTCAGCCTTCTTCACAGTCCAACTCTCACATCCATACGTGACCACTGGAAAAACCATAGCCTTGACTAGACAGACCTTTGTTGGCAAAGTAATGTCTCTGCTTTTCAATATGCTATCTAGGTTGGTCATAACTTTCCTTCCAAGGAGTAAGCATCTTTAAATTTCATGGCTGCAATCACCATCTGCAGTGATTTTGCAGCCCCAAAAAGTAAAGTCTGACACTGTTTCCACTGTTTCCCCATCTATTTCCCATACAAAAGGGTAAATTTAATACTGCCTAACCCTGACTGCTTACCATTCCATTTCAACCCTGATGATTTAAGAGAAAATCACAGACAAAAAGAGAAAATCCTTCAAAAGGATCCTCCTTGCATGCTCCCCTGGAGAAGAGAATGGTAACCCACTCCAGTATTCTTGCCTGGAGAATCCCATAGACAGAGGAACCTGGAGGGTCACAGAGAGTCAGACACGACTAAGTGACTAACACTTTACATGCTTCAGTCAGACCTTGGCTCTACTTTCTTGACCTTGGGCTCACTTTTGTCTCTGAGAGTATTTCCTTCTTATTACTCCACACGGTATCCATGTGCCCTTAGGAAAATTGCACCCCAATGCCCAAGTTTAAAACAGTAGTTCTTGATAGAGAATACCCACTAAGGGGATTTGTGGGAGGATTTTTGATTGTTGACTGATTGGCATTTAGTGGGCAAAAGCTGAAAGCTGGATTCCCTGCAAATATATTGGATTATAGTCCACCAGGCTCCTCTGTCCATGGAATTTTTCAAGCAAGAATATTGGAGTTGATTACTATTTCCTCTTCCAGGGGACCTTTCTGACCCAGGGTTTGAACTCGAGTTTCCTGTGTCTCCTGCATTGGCAGGTGGGTTCTTAATCGCTGAGCCACCACACGGGAAGCCTGTGTAAACTCTAGGCCATATAATCTTTGATATTATTTCTTTAAGAACTGCCAAGCAACCTTTCAAGTTTCAAAGGCTAGTGATATTTTTTCTCCTCATTTCTATTTATATAAAACCTTGAGAACAAATCTCCATTTACATTTACTACAAGTCATACTTCTTGTTCATCTGGGAGGCATGGAATTTAACAGAACATATGTTCAGAATTTCACAAGAGAAAGGAAATTGTAAATATGGCAATCAAACCATAAAAATACAGCTAAAAAAACTCCTTTTCTGAATTTTAGTCTCGCAGAGAGACTAGCTATTTGGATGGCATGGTGTTAGGGAGGTTATTTTATTTTATACCTTTAAAAAAAGTAATTTGTTCTGAGTAATCATTTCCCTCTTTGTCTATCCAGCTAAAACACAAGATTTTTTTTTTTTTGTAGTATATGTATCTTCAAATTTTTATGATAAAAACTATTTTGGATATATGTATATAAATTCCATGCCCCAGCTAAACAAACAGGGTGACTTAGAAAAACAAATCTTGGACAAGAAAAGCGACAATCCAATTGACAATCTGCACTTAAGAGATAACTTCTGCCTGGTCCATATCTGCCAGGCAGGGATCTTCTGGGCCCTATTGGGCCATTGCAGACTGAGGCCTACCCTCCCTGATTCAGGGACACAGAATCAAAGTAGCATGATGTCCAGCCACCACAGCCTAACACTGCCTTTCCTTTTTGGCTTTGGCTGTTTGCTGTATACTTGTACAATAAGTTGAAATATTTACAAGTGAAATCAGACCTCACACACATTTATTGTCCTTTCATCTGCCCCCCAAAATTACTAAAGCCTTCACATTCATTCATTGACCCCTTCTGGATTTCTCTCCTTAGAATTTCCCTCTGTTTTCTCCTTCCCTCCATTCCTGCCACTGTAACTCAGAGAAGACCCTCATTGTTTCTCAGCCAGAGCAATCAGAACTAGGCAGCCTCCTAAATGGCACACCTGCCTTTTTGTAAAAAATATTTTGGCTGCACTGTGCACCATGCAAGATCCTAGTTTCTCAACCAGAGATTGAAACTATACCCCCTGCATTGGAAGTGCAGAGTCCTAACCACTGGATGGCCAGGAAGGTCCCACACCTGCTTTTAATCTCATCTGCACCACATCCTTTTCCTAATGCCCAGAGAGTAACATTCCTAAAATATTAATGAACCATAAAGCTCTGCTAGAGATTGTTCACTTTTTCCTCTGAGATTAAATTTCTTTGAGATTAAATTTTCTCTGTTTGAGATTAAATTCCAATTCTTTAGTGTGATAAGGACTGATGCTGAAACTGAAACTCCAATCCTTTGGCCACCTGATGCGAAGAACTGACTCATTGGAAAAGACCTAGACGCTGGGAAAGATTGAAGGCAGGAGGAAAAGGGGCTGACAGAGGATGAGATGGTTGGACAGCATCACCGACGCAATGGACATGACTTTGAGTAGGCTCTGGGAGTTGGTGATGGACAGGGAAGACTGGCATGTTACAGTTCACAATGTTACAAAGAGTCGGACATGACTGAGTGACTGAACTCAACTGAGTGTGATATTCAGATTTTTTTCAGGAATCTTCCATCCCAGTTTATTTCTCCAGGATTATTGTCACCCTGCTTATTTAACTTATATACAGAGTACATCATGAGAAACTCTGGGCTGGAAGAAGCACAAGCTGGAATCAAGATTTCTGGGAGAAATATCAATAACCTCAGATATGCAGATGACACCACCCTTATGGCAGAAAGTGAAGAGGAACTAAAAAGCCTCTTGATGAAAGTGAAAGAGGAGAGTGAAAAAGTTAGCTTAAAGCTCAACATTCAGAAAACGAAGATCATGGCATCTGGTCCCATCACTTCATGGGAAATAGATGGGGAAACAGTGTCAGATTTTATTTTGGGGGGCTCCAAAATCACTGCAGATTGTGATTGCAGCCATAAAATTAAAAGACGCTTACTCCTTGGAAGGAAAGTTATGACCAACCTAGATAGCATATTGAAAAGCAGAAACATTACTTTGCCAACAAAGGTCCGTCTAGTCAAGGCTATGGTTTTTCCAGTGGTCACATATGGATGTGAGAGTTAGACTGTGAAGAAGGCTGAGTGCTGAAGAATTGATGCTTTTGAACTGTGGTATTGGACAAGACTCTTGAGAGTCCCTGGGACTGCAAGGAGATCCAACCAGTCCATTCTGAAGGAGATCAGCCTTGGGTGTTCTTTGGAAGGACTGATGCTAAAGCTGAAACTCCAGTACTTTGGCCACCTCATGCGAAGAGTTGACACATTGGAAAAGGCTCTGATACTGGGAGGGATTGGGGGCAGGAGGAGAAGGGGATGACAGAGGATGAGATGGCTGGATGGCATCACCGACTCGATGGACGTGAGTCTGAGTGAACTCCGGGAGTTGGTGATGGACAGGGAGGCCTAGCGTGCTACAATTCATGGGGTCACAAAGAGTCGGACACGACTGAGCGACTGAACTGAACTCAATTTCCTCAAATTCTCAAGCCCAGCTGCTCTAATTAGCAGCCCTCAGATGCATCATGTTTGTCCATTTTTGCCCTCTCACCTTCCTCTGCTTGCCTTTCTTTTAGCCGGGTGCTCTTACTCTAAATTAAGTACTCCTGATTCCCTGAAACCCAGTTTGAGTTAGAAACCCTGGTTTTGTGTCTTCCATGCACATGGTGATTCACTCACATCTAGCCACTCTCTAGGTGTTAAATTATCTGTTTACTTGTTGGTCTCCTCTCTGTAGGCACTGATTCTTTGAATTTAGAAACTGAAACTTTTTTTACTTTTAGTTTCTGAATCCTCAATATCTAGCATAACACCCGGTGCATGATAAATAGCCAGTAAGGGCTTATTGAATGAACAAATGAAAACACTGTTCTTCTGAAGTCCCTGAAATATTCTAAAGAAAAGCTAAGATTATCAGAACATGCTGCAATTATCAAGCACACCACCTTAGCAGAGTCATAACAGTGTCTCAGAAGAAAGTCAGTGGAGAATATGAATGGAATTTTGGAGTCTGGGAATCAAGTGATTTAATGTCAGTCTTTCAAGATGAAAGACTGACTGGAATTGGGAAAAGGTTGTGATGTTATAGATTAATCAAAATAGCAAAGCAAGGGTCTAGAAGCAAGTCATATTAAGTGAATTGTTACTTGATAAGTGAATTTTTGTCCTGGTAACTAGATGGTTATCTTAAACTGATATTCAGAAAATAACTAAATAAAACTGAAGTTGTTTATCGGTTTGCAGAATTCTTAATCCTAATAACTATGTCATTTTACATTCTTAATCCTAACAACTATGTCATTTTGATGCTCATAGTCCCAGTTCTTAGTCCTTGCATCCCTTTGCCCCTCAAACTTCATTCTCCTCTTTTAAGATGGCTCTTAAAGTCCTTCCAAGTAAGAATAGAAATGACACCACTGAGTACTACCCCATCTGCTGTATAAACTTTGCTAACACTAGGCATTCCATAATATGATGCCATTAGGAATTCTTCCTCCCTTCATGGAGCTGATACAAATGTCACAAAGCCAAAGGTACAAGAAGTACAATTGATATAGGAAAAATTAAAACAGAACAAAACAAGCTAGTTCTGATTATCCTTCCAATTCTATCCTTATAACAGCCACACATTCATTTTTTGTTTCTGCTGCTTCATCTCTTCCTTGAGCCAGTAAACCCCAATGCCCTAACCGATGCTTAATGTATGAAGACTCAGAGAACAGGAAAAAATACTAAAGATGAAGAAAAAAATATTAGCTAATATGTCAAAAAACTACCCCAGTGAGTTTTAAATTATCTGGTTCTCTCCAAAATGTCACCATAGGCAGCCAGCTACTCCCTCTATTTCACCATCTTCTGCTTTGTGTCCTCTCTTCTGAATCCTGAGATTTCAACATCCTTGCCAGTGAGCTACAAATGTTACAGCACCATCAAATTGAAGTCCACTGACTTGTTTCATTGATTTTAAGAATAAAACATCTAAAATTTTACAGGTTGCAAGAAGTTCTTATGCTAAAACCATATTACCTTACCTATTAAAGGTTATATCTTAGTTTCATCTTCAATTTATATGTCTTCAATGTCATACTTTTAGGGGAAAAAATAGGCATTGCTGAAGTTACCTTAAGATTTGGAAAAAATGTATAGCTCTAAAAAATTATAATATGAAATAAAGATCCAAAACAATCACTTCTCCTTGGTATGATGCAGTGATTCTTAAAATGTGGTTCCCAGACCAACAGCATCAGTATCAAATGGGAACTTTCTAGAAATGCACATTTTGGGCACCTTCCCAGATTATTGAATCAGAACTTTGGGTTTCAGCAATTTGTGTTTTAATAATCCTTCTAGATGATTATACATGTTAAACTTTGATAACAATTGACCTAACATCAGTACTCTTAAAGTTGAGCTCTGAGACTTGAGTAAAGCAAAACCTAGTTTAGAGTTATTTCACTGTAGATTCCTCATTGCTTATAGAAAATCCCTCCCAAGGCCAGTCCCCTGAAGATTTCCATCTATACACTTTTCATACACAGCAAAAACTTTTTAAGTTTTAATTTCAATTTTTACCTTTCTTTTCAGGCTTGTCATGCATTTCTGCCCATCTTTTTTTGCAGAAAGAGTGGGAATTTTTACTAAAGTAACCTGATGATATGAGAGAGTAATTTGTTAATCTAAAAGTAATCTAAAGCTTACTGGGATAGTTTTTTGACTTATCAGCTAATATATTTTTTCCTTCATCTTCAGTATTTCTTCCTATTCTGTGAGTCTTCACATATTAGGCATCAGTTAGGGCATTCGGGTTTACTGGCTCAAGGAAGAGATGACACAGCAGAGCCAAACAATCAATTTGTGGCTGTTATAATGATAGAATTGGAAGGATAAAATTATTTAATTTTGAGATGAAAGTGAGTAAACAGCTTTGTAAATACTGGGCAACACAAGAGTTCTGAGAGAACTAACCTAGAGCTTTCTAGTGAGCAGTTGCTAGTCAACAAGCCTAAAGTATCGAAATCATTTGAGACAGTTGATAAAAACACATTTCTTTACTTCACAAAAATCAAAGTTTGATGGTCAAGCTACAGAGTCCTTATTATTTATAGAATACTGTCTTATTATTTTATTATCTATTCATAATTACCAGGCCTACTAGTGGGCTGGAGAATATTAGACCAGAGCAATAATTGGGGATTTAGACACTAGTGGCCAACTTGCAAAGCAACACTCTTGGGATCATTCAGTGCAAAAATTAACAAGTTAACTTGTATAACTGTCTCACACAAAAAATATTTGCACTTCCATGCGTCTTAAAATTTCTTTTCTTTTTTTATCCTGAGATGTCACCTTCAAACAAAATGGTATGCAGTGTCTCATTAGAGGCACATCAATTGTATAAAAGTGAAAAGCATGACTCAAGATTACAAAATTGTAGGAGTTGAAACAACTGCTACCCTAAGATCCTCTATTCACAGGTACATAATGTATATATACGTTAAAAGACTTCAAACTATGCCTACTTCTGACATGCTCAGTGACAAATTATTTATAGGTCTGTACCTGTGAAAGCTGAGGTTAGATATTCAGAGCCTTAATTAAATATAGAAGAATTTAATTAGGGGATGAATAAATTTGGCAAAACTAATACAATTTTGTAAAGTTTAAAAATAAAATAAAATTAAAAAAAAGAAATAATAATAAAAAGATGTGTTTAGAGATTTTGAAAATTATAAACAAATTAGGTGGATGATCGACCTAATTATACTTAATCCTAGAACAAAATATAAATACATGTTAGTGAGCATCCTATATAAATATGTTTTTCTCCTATGGAGTCATCAAATCCTTGGTCAACCAGCCCAGTCAAAGCATGTCAGTCTAGATACCTGTTTTATAAATATCTCTTAAAATAAATTTTTAAAATAGAATATTTTAGAAATAATACTTCCAAAATCTATCAATGAGTATTTTACCACATTTAATTCTTAAAGTAGAAATGTATATAAGCTTTTGCTTATTGACAACAATCATGGATACAATGGTATTATATAGAAAGGCACAGAGGAATCTACTCAGGACTTATTGAGGAATTAAGAACTATCTTCCCCAGAACTTCCCTGGTGGCTCAGGTGGTAAAGCATCTGCCTGAAATGCGGGAGACCGGGTTTCGATCCCTGGGTCGAGAAGATCCCCTGGAGAAGGAAATGACAACCCACTCCAGTACTCTTGCCTGGAGAATCCCATAGACGGAAGAGCCTGGTGGGCTACAGTCCATGGGGTCGCAAAGAGTCGGACACGACTAAGCGAGTTCACTTTCTTTCTTTCCCCAAAGCATATAGCTCCATTCTTCTGAGGTTCTTGTTTGGCTTGTCATTCTGTAGTACAACTCAGTATGTATAAACTCGGTAACTGTAGTCTTGAGTATATAACTAATAAAGCTGCTGGTGATCTCAGTACTAAACCTAGCAGCTTCCTCCTTTCTTTCTATGGATGTGTATGCATATGCATGAGTATAATATGCGTGAGTGTGTATATGTGTGTGTGCTCTGTGTCATAGTTCTTTATCCTGCCTTATGGATTGGCACTTCTGCTGGCAGTAGGCATATCTTCCTGCAGAACCTCTCTAATCTAAAAATCTCATTAGAATTACACATAAGGTAGAATGGTAGTGCTATAGTCCTGACTGTGATTTTTATACATAAGAGGAAATCAAAGCTTTCAGAGCTAATTAGTGTAAGGTTGGAGTGTAAGTATAGGTTTCTACACATTTGAATTCACAATCTCTTCTACAGCAGAGGGTTGGGGTGTGGACAACAACATTTTACATGTAATTGTGATTACATTCTGAAAACAACTGAAAACCATTTCCCGAGAGGCCTGGAAAGGGTCTCCTCTGAATCATATACATTTGTTTAGTGTGTTTTTAAAAGACGATATTTGTTTTGCTTTGTTTTTCCCTCCTGCTTGTGTCCAAATAGATTTGTTTGTGAAATGGCAACTTTGAATCTAGAAACCTGTCCACAAGTCTGAAAAAACTGGAATGACAGAGTATAAGGAGGCCATAAAGAGGATATGGTTGTGCTTTCTGTGGAAACAGTCTTGCAAATGTCATCCACATAGTTCATTATAGAACTAAATAAAATCTTAAACTGATGAGTTGTCAGAAGGAAAAGAAATACACTGTAAAATTAGGATGTATCAGAAAACATATATTGCACTGTTCTGAAGTATATCATTTAAATCTCTCCTAATCTCAGTGTCCTCATCCATCAACTGAGACCAGCGTTTTCCACCTCAAAGAATTGTTATCAAGAGTAAAGTGAAAAACATTTTTTTTATTAAAAAAAAGGGGGGTAAGTCTACCCTGAGGTCCTGCTACATTCTTTGTGAATTATTCATCAGTAGTACAGGCACTGAAAACAAACCAAAAAAGTCTCCTGAATTCATATCTGTTCATGGGCTATTGAAGTTCATGCCACATCAAGTTGAAATTTGACTGATTTAAAAAATGTATTTTGGTATGGTTTGTGCATTCTATATCAAAACAAGATAAAGCAATATCTAGGTAAAACAGCCTTTTTCATTGTGATTCGGTTTTGGCATTTGTTCAGGTAGTATTAACTTTCTAAAAAGCAACTATAATTCAAAAAGCATCTAATGACAATCCATTGTACTTCTTCTTCCAACTCACAGTGAGTCATTTATCATCATGATGAACAGTTCCTGGTACTTTCAAGGAACTATAATGCTTGTCTGATCCTTCATTCAGAATTTGAGTTCATTTCCACCAACTAATTCCACTAAATGTCACTGAATAAAAGGAAACATTATGTCCAACTATTGCATGAAAAGCAAGAAAAATGATAAATGTTTCCTTAGCTACAGATTTGAAAGGAACAGAACATGCTGAGATGTGAACCAGAATAAAGGTGGTGGACAGGGCACATTGGGATGTCCCATTTTTTTCCTCTAAAGGCAAATTAGGTAAAGCACGAATACCTAATAGGTAGTCAGGACACTCTTCTCTTAACCAGTGGGTTCAAGAACATGTGGAGGGAGTAGGCACAGAGTGATAAAGACTGCAGGCATGCACACACGCACACACACACACACACACCCCTTATCATATTCATATTTGCACCAATAAAACTCTCAGAAAATAAGTACCAAATGATACCTTAACAGGAAGAGACCATCAAAGGGGAGCAGTTAGAATCTTGCCCACGTTCTCTTGATTGTTGACGTTTTAGCAGTGTGGGAACAAAATTTACACAAGTATCATCTAGTTAGCACCAACTGCAGACCACCTTTCCTCTCTACTTGAAGAACCCGTTTTTCCCCCTCAGCATTGACTTATTAACATCTTACCAAGTCAAAACTAGAGCACTGGGCCATTTTGGGATGGTTTTGCCCACGGCATACCCTGTCGTAGCTCATATAGGTCCCTAGTAAAGAGACGAGATGAGGATGGACTGTAGGATGTATGGACTGTATGGATGTGCTATAGGCCAGCTTAGAGCAAATGATAGTTTAACTCAGTTTGCATTTTTCTATAACTATTACATATCATATATGCAGACATATAGCATAACAAAGGGAAATGTCCCCAAATGGAAAACCTCAGTTCCAATAAATAATGGTGAAAAAAATAAAGAAAAAATATTTGTGAGATCTAAAAAGCTTTTATAAAAAAATAACAATCTTTTTAATGAGGTTTAAAATAAGGGTGGAAACATCATAATAAACTGCAATAACTCAACTTACTCAGGGTTAATCTAAGATAAAGCATTTTAAAGCCCCTGTATTGTTTGTAGGTATGAGTAGGTTAAATTATTGGTTGATTCATAGTTTGCTATATTAAATATAAACATATTAAATAAACATTACAATTTCAAGGGTAAACACTAATTGTATAGTTATTTACCTTTCCACCAGACATAACTTCCTTTCCTCCACTACCTCTCTCTTAAAATCAGTGCAGTGTCAAATATGCTCATCTTTGCCAATAATTGGGGTCTCCTTATAGCAAGATTTCTTTTGATGAATATCATCATTAGTACGCTCAAGAACCAACTATATATATATATTTTTCTCTTTTAGGCAACTTACACAATTTTTACTGGGATATAACATTTTCTCTTACTGATTTATAAGAACTCTTTCCTACAAATGAGGCCATAAAATAAGAAAGAGTAATAAAATTCAGTAAACAAGGAATTTACCTTAGAAGAAAGCAAGAGGAAATTCCCGGAAAGGTAAAAGAAAAGCCCAGGGAAGTCTTTCTGCAGCTAGCCTATTGCAGAGAATGTCAAGGGCAATGGGGAGAATGTTGGGAGGAAAGCAAACAGACCTGGCAGATCATCTAGTGTGTTTGGTCCCAGTGAGAAATCCCTCCAGACAGCTTGCGGATCAATCAGAAATAGTTTCAACAAAACTTAAAAAACTGAAAAAATCAAGGCCCTTTTCTTCTCCAAGAGAAGAAAAAGTTGTATAAGAAACAATATAATGATATAATGATTGAACTAAAATTTAACAATAGAAATGAACATAGATTTAATAAAAATGTGAAATAAACATTAAGATGACAAAGTGGAAGTATTTGTATGTGCATGTGTGCCTGCTAAGTTGCCTCAGTTGTGTCTGATTCTTTGCAATGCTGTGGACAGTAGCCTGCTGGGCTCCTTGGTCCACATGATTCTCTAGGCAAGAATACTGGAGCTATTTCCTCCTCCAGGGGATCTTCCTCACCCAGGGCTCAAACCTGCATCTCTTACAAATCCTGCATTGCTGGGAGGGTTTTACCACTACCACCACCATTATTTATAGTAAATATATAGATATATTTCTCTCAATATTGAAATAATTTCATCTCTCTTCAGCATACATATTAACACAAAGTTCAATTTTTTTTTCTCCTGTTTCAGCAAGATAATTCTTGCTCCGTTCATAGAATAACAAATGATGTAAAGACAGGAACATGTTTAAAAGCTCTGGTAAAGTTACTGCCTCAGCCCAGTGTCTTGGTGTATTTGAAGAACAACAAATGAAGAATGCAATCAAGTGAGCTATTTGGATACAATCTGTAAAAGTCAACTTGAGTTCATGACCCGATATAAAAATGTAGATTTAGCAATTCTTATAAATTTCACCATGCAGGAAATGGGAAGTTATCTGAGTTGTCTGTATTCAATGAGCATGTTGTTGCTGTTGCTATTGCTGTTGCTAAGTCGCTTCAGTCGTGTCCAACTCTTTGCGACCCCATAGACGGCAGCCCACCAGGTTCCACCATCCCTGGGATTCTCCAGGCAAGAACACAGGAGTGGGTTGCCGTTTCTGTCTCCAATGCATGGAAGTGAAAAGTGAAAGTGAAGACACTCAGTCGTGTCTGACTCTTAGCAACTCCATGGACTGCATCCTACCAGGCTCCTCCATCCATGGGATTTTTCAGGCAAGAGTACTGGAGTGGGTTGCCATTGCCTTCTCCATCAATGAGCATATGTAGGAAAAATTATTGACTTTTAAAATATATATTTGTCGATTCAGACCAAAAAACCTAAACATTCAACTGTGATATTACTTACTACTATCTGAGACTACATGGCATGAAAAGATGATATCTGATTCCCTGAGTAAGCAGGAAAGAGTAGACTGTACAATGACATCAGTTTTCCAAACTTAATAGTTCTCTACATGTCTCCTTTTTCTCACATAAGTACAGGCCTGGATTTCAACTCAGATTGTTCTCTTACTGTGAAACACTTTTAGTTTCTTTTCAAGACAAATGAAAGGAAATGTGAACTCAGATTTTAGGACAAAGATTCCATTTTATAACAACTACTCATTGCAGGCCCAGCAATTGACCTACAACTGTTTATTGGTATGGATAGTGGCTATAAAAGTCCTCAAGATGAACAGATGTTCTGTGAAAGGAAATTTCTAATTTGAACATTGACTCTTAATTAGAACTGAATTGTTCAGACATTGCCACTGGTATCTGGTTTCTGACTTTATTGGATCCCTCACGGATGAAGGACACTTGGAGTAGGAAATGGCAACCCACTCCAGCAACCCACTTTCATGGAGAATTCCATGGACAGAGGAGCCTGGCGGGCTAGTCCATCAAGTCACAAAGAGACATGACTGAGTACGTATGCATGGATGGAAGGGTGAACTGGAGACGACTTCTCATATGTGCAAAACATATAGAGCCACCCAAACACTGGGAAAGGAAGTTGTTACAGATGAGAATTATACAGATGATGATAGATGAAAAACAGGTCTAGAAAAATAAAGGGACTTTACCAGGGTTACACTATAAGCTATCTTCACCCGACTCAGATAAATTTTAAACTAATCAGTTGAGTCCTGTGGTAGTCATTTCCTATTAGAAGTATGTACATTCTAAGCAGCGGTTCTTGACCCTGGCAGCACACTAGAATCATATGGATCATAGTGAGACCCTGACCCCACCTAGTCCAGTCAGAATCTCTTGGGTAAAGCCCTGGGAGCTATATATTTTTCAACTCCCCAGGTAAGTCCTAGGTATATTCATGTTGAGAATGATGATTCAGAAAAATGTTTAATTAACAAGATATTTTGAATAGCATTTATTAAGACAAGCCAGGGTATTAAATTCTCACAGATTAAGTAAAGGTTTGAACTTGAATTAAGTTTATATTTTCACATTTAGTATTACTCACATTTTACCAATAACAAATTAACTTATATATGCAAAACTTAACCTTCATAAAGCAGGGAAAGGATTCAGAACTGTGAGAAGCTCCTTCCTAGCCTATCTTTATCAGTCAGGATGGAATAAATTTTGTTAAAGTAACTAATAATCCAACATTCCAAGGGCTAAAACAAAACCACTGATATCCTGCTCAGGCTACATGTTTATCATTGGCTGGCAAGAGGGGGTTGACAGAAAATTCAGACATAAGCTTTGGTGATCACAGAGGCTGAGAGAAGAGTGTGGCTGTATAGTGACTCTTAAGTTATATTCAGAAACTGAACCACATATCAATTCTCCTTATGTTTACTTGGTCTAAGTGAGTTACATGGGTGCAAGTGGTTTCAAGCACATGAAAGACTGAAGTCCTCTATCGCATTTAGAACAAGAGAACTGACATTTATAAACAGTTCTGAGCACTACTTCACTATTCTAACTAATCCCATATCCCCCAGCAGGTAGCTAACAGAAATGCAGAGTATAGTCACCAAAAACAGTGCTCAATCACATCAGCTAAACACCTAATAAGAACAAGGTATTGAGGACAAAAATGTATGGAAGCCGTGGAGATATCAAACACAAGGGACAGTATGTGCAAGCCTTTGGCACACCGTACACCAGGCTTCCTAGTGGCTGATACGCAGGTAAAGAATCCACCTGCAATGTAGAAGACCTGGGTTCAATTGCTGGGTTGAGAGGATGCCCTGGAGAAGGGAATGGCAACCCACTTCAGTATTCTTGCCCGGAGGTTTCCATGGGTAGAGGAAAGAGTTGAACATGACTGAGCGACCAACACTTCAATTTTCACACAGCAAAAATGAAGATGGAGTGGTAGTCAGGGGCTGTCATCACAGCTATCATATATTGAGCATATACCAGGTACCAGAAATTTCTTAAGTAATGTCTATGTTTTATTTATTCTTACAATGATGCTATGAGGTATGCACTGTTGTTCTTTTTTTTTTTTTTTTTTTAGGTAATGAGATTGAAGCATTGAGAGAGAAAACAACTTCTCCAGGTCGTGACCTCACAAGTAGCAGAGGTAGGATTTGAACCTACATTGTCTGGATCCGAATCTTAATGTTTAACCATACAGTGTGGGGTTAAGAAGGTAGGATTTTAGATCTGGAAGTAGCCTAAGAATTACTCAATTCAAGATTTTCATACAACAGGTAACACTATTAGGCAGTAGCTAAGCTGGAGCTTCCCTGGTAGCTCAGAGGGTAAAACATCTGCTTGCAATGTGGGAGACCTGGGTTTGATCCCTGGGTCAGGAAGATCCCCTGGAGAAGGAAATGGAAACCCACTCCAGTACTCTTGCCTGGAAAATCCCATAGACAGAGAAGCCTAGTAGGCTACAGTCCATGGGGTCACAAAGAGCCGGATGTGACTGAGCGACTTCACTTTACCTTTAACTTTTAACCTTTAAGCTAGAACTAGACCCTGTGAAATGAAATATTTCTGGCCATATAGGTGGGCAAAAAAGTCACAATTATCAATGATTTCTACCCTCCTAATGTGAATGCCACCAGGGAAGTTAGTGGCATTCACATTAGGAGGGGGTGGCGGCAAGAATACTGGAGTGGGTTGCCATTACCTTCTCCAGAAGATCTTCCCGATCCAGGGTTGAAGTCAGGTCTCCTGCATTGTAGGCAGACTCTTTACCTTCTGAGCCACCAGGGAAGTAGAATGGATGTGAGAGTTGGACTGTAAAGAGGGCTGAGCGCCGAAGAATTGATGCTTTTGAACTGTGGTGTTGGAGAAGACTCTTGAGAGTCCCTTGGACTGCAAGAAGATCCAACCAGTCCATTCTAAAGGTGATCAGTCCTGGGTGTTCTTTGGAAGGAATGATGCTGAAGCTGAAACTCCAGTACTTTGGCTACCTCATGCGAAGAGTTGACTCATTGGAAAAGACTCTGATGCTGGGAGGGATTGGGGGCAGGAGGAGAAGGGGACGACAGAAGATGAGATGGCTGGATGGCATCACTGACTTGATGGACATGAGTTTGAGTGAATTCCGGGAGTTGGTGATGGACAGGGAGGCCTGGCGTGCTGCGATTCATGGGGTCGCAAAGAGTCGGACACGACTGACAACTGAACTGAACTGAATGTGAATGCGGGAGACCTGCGTTTGATCTCTTGGGTTGGGAAGATCCCCTAGAGAAGGGCATGGCAATCCACTCCATTATTCTTGCCTGGGGAATCCCCATGGACAGAGGTGCCTGGCAGGCTACAGTCCATGGGGTTACAAAGAGTCAGGACACAACTGAGCGACTAAACACACAGCACACACAATGTGAATGAGGGTTCCCAAATGAGAACACAATGCCTGTGATCCAGCAGATGACTCCACCCCTCCAGATTGCTGAGGAGCTTAGGCGGGGGGATGCAAGAAGCTGCCATCTGCCATACCTGCCTCCACTAAGGGTGACAGGAAACAGGATTGATTCTAGATAGCTTAGATGCATATGAAAGGAATTAATTCAGTGAGCCCAGAGGCTTGCATCTTCCCATATACAGAAGAATGCTAATTTCCTTAGCTTGCTATCTGGTTTTCCTTAATCTGCTGTTGTGATAGCCACTTGGTGGAGTCTGACACTGTGTAGACCCCAGGATCCTCAGTCCATGAACTTCTCCAGCAAGAATACTGGTGTGGGTTGCCATGCCCTTCTCCAGGGGATCTTCTCAACCCAGGGATCAAATCTGGGTCTCCTGCATTGCAGGCAGATTCCTTAATGTCTGAGCAACCAACGAAACCCGTTTTCCTTACTGCTTAACAGTAATCTTTGATATTCAGACTGCCTGTCCCCTATGGTTACAAAGTGGTACAGAGCCTGACTCCCTCTCCTGCCTTCTCAAAGTACTTTTCTCAGGGGTACTCAGATGTTGCCTGCTGGGCTTAACATGCCCACCAAATAAAATAACTCTCCGTTTACAGGTTGTGACTAATATGCTTTAGTCAACAGCCCAAAGTCAACTGACAACTACTCCAGGGTTTTTCCTGCACAGTTAGTCCCTTTACTGGTGACATATTTTAACTTTTTGAAGCTATTATGGAACAATTGCCTTAGCAGAAGGTGATGAGAGCCAGTTCCAGTGCACATCTTTCAAGGTATACTCTTATACTCTATATGTGGGCACCTGGTTAAATGTGTAAACTGAGGGAGAACCCAACCGGTGTTCTGCTTCCCAAGATCTGTCACCTAGGTTACTGAAGTTAGTGGAAAGGATGTCTTTTCTTAATTCTAGGAAAGCAGGGTTTCTCAACCTCAGTGCCATTGACATCTCTAGCCAGAATGTTCTTTGTTGTGGAGGGCTATCCTACACAATACAAACATCCTTAGTCGCTATCTACTAGCTGTTAGCAACATCCCCTCATCCCCAGTTATGATAGAACACTATCTCTAGACATTGCCAAATGTCCCTGAGGTATGTGTGTATGGGTTGCGGGGCGGGGATGGTATAATTGCCCTGGGTTGAAAACCACTGCTAATAGAGGCTTGATCTGCTAAGCTGTATACCCCAGGGGCACTCTCTCTCCCCGCAGAGCTGGTACTTTTTTTTTTTATATTCCCTGAATACAAGATTTCTGTAAGAGCTGGCAAACAAATTATCTCTTTTTAAAATTTATGTTGGCTGCTTCTCAACCAGACTTGCAGCAGCAGCACTAACATTTATTTCCTGAAATAAAAATACACATCTGGAAAATTAAATAAATTCAAAGAGAACCTTCTCTTGGTCTTAATGATGAATATTATTCTTGATAAACACTATAAGATTTACAGGACGGAATCTCTTATGAATGTTAGCAAGAACATTCTCTACAGCTGTGATTGCAACCTTGAAGTGCTGAAAAACAACTGACATTTCCCATCAATAAGGACGTGGTTAGGTAAAATGCAGTGCATTGTTACTATGTAAAAAGAAATACCCATTTAAAAAGGAACATGGACACATACTGCCATCGATAGAATGTGAACTGAAGAGGCAAGTTACAGAACAATATATATAATATGATCCAGTTTATGTTTAAAGTATACATTATGTTTGTGCTCATGGAAATGTAGAGGAAACTGTTTGTGAAGGGAAGTGAGATCGAGAGAGAATCAATGTGTGTGTGTGTGTGTGTGTGTGTGTGTGGTGTTGACACACCATACTGCTTTGTTTTTGTATTTAACAGCAACAAAATTTCACAAAACATGTTAAGCAACATCTTTATGTGCCAGAAGGCACAGTTTTACAGGTGACTTAGAAAGGAAGGCCCTATTTAGTTTCATGAAATTATTAAAATTTAATAAGACATAAGCTTTAATTTCTCTATCCCATGAAGGAAATGGACAGTCAGTCATTGTAATTAACCAAAGAATATTTTCAAAAGTTATTGTTTTCAGAAGATGGTTTATTGCAGAATGGTGTTTTAGCTTTCTTTTGCTAAAAAAAATGCATTTTTCTTACCAAAATTATGAGAATGTGGGAATTTTATTGTATTTTATTTCAATTCCACATATTTTTAAAATATTTTGAGGGGGAGGAGCCAAGATGGCGGAGGAGTAGGACGGGGAGAACACTTTCTCCCCCACAAATTCATCAAAAGAGCATTTAAACGTCGAGTAAATTCCACAAAACAACTTCTGAATGCCGGCAGAGGACATCAGGCACCCAGAAAAGCAACCCAAGTCTTCGAAAGGAGGTAGGAAAAAATATTAAAAACAAAAAAAAAGAGACAAAAGAGGGAGGGACGGAGTTCCGTCCCGGGAAGGGAATCTTAAAAAGAGAGAAGTTTCCAAACATCAGGAAACCTTCTCACTGCCGAATCTGTGCCGAGCTTTGGAAGCACAGAGGGCAACATAACAGGGAGAAAAAATAAATAAACAATTTAAAACTCGCAGATTGTGAGCCCTACGGTAACTCCCCCAGCAGAGAAGCAGCGCAGACGCCTGCATCCGCCATTAGCGAATCGGGGCTGGGCAGGGAGGCGCGGCGTGGGCTGCATCGCTGAGAGTAAGAATCTGGCCTGAATACCCTGAGCGCTATCTGAGCGAAATAATTTGGGCTAGCAAACCAGACTGTGGGATACCTACCACGAAAAGCCAGCCCTAACCTAAGACCGCCAGGCCCGCGCACGGAACAAAGGACTGAACAGAGATAGCCGGCTGCAGATCTTCCCCCTCCGGTGACAGGCAGCCAGAGCCGGAAGGGGGCAATCGCAGCCCCAGAGAGACATTATCTATAAAATTGTAAGCAGGCTTCTTTGCTAACTAAAACTTCTTGGGGGTCTGGACGGTCAACATCTGCCTGAGAAGGTGCGCCGGTTTTACATCCAGATAACCGAGTGGCGGGGAGGCGATAAGTCGCAGCATTGGCGCTCGCCTGGGAAGAGCAAATTGGCACTCGGACCTGGGAAGAGTACAAAACGCAGGCCCAACTGAGTCTGCGCCTCTGAGGACTACCCGAGTGCCTGAACCTGAGCGGCTTGGACCTGGGAGGCGCATGCAGCCCAGGGCCAGCCTCGGATTGTTCCCGGCGGAACAACCTAGAGTCCGAGCAGTGTGGACAGGGAGGCTACACGCGCCGTGAGCGGGGGCAGACCCAGGCTGGCTGAGGCACTGCGAGCCCACGCCAGTGTTATTTGTTTGCACCCTCCCTCCCTCCCTCCCCACAGCGCGACTGAACAAGTAAGCCTAAAAAAAAAAAAAAAAACCGTGCCCTTTGAGTCAGGGCGGAAACCAGATACTGAAGAGACTAGCAAACAGAAGAAGATACAACAGAGGAAAACGCCTTGGAAGCTACAGGCAATAGATCAAAACCCTGTGGTTACTATGGACTACATAGGAAGGGGCCTATAGATCTTGAGAAATATAAATCTGACCAAGGAACTAGCCAAAAATGAACTGAACCCACAACACCCACAAAAAAAGAAACAAAAAAGTCCTAGATATATTTTTATTATTTTTACGATCATTCTTTCTTTTTTTTTTTTTTTTATTAAAAAAAAAAAAATTTTAAGTCCTCTATTGTTCCTTTAATTTTCACTTTTATAACCTATTACTTTGCAAAAAAAAAAAAAAAAGACCCTATTTTTTTCTTCTTCAGCAAACTTCATATATATATATTTTATAATTTTTTGACCTTGTTTTTTTTGTTGTTGTTGTTGGTTTTTGTTTTTTTCTTCTTTTCTTTAACATTGTATTTTCCAAACTCTACTCTAGATTTTTAATTTTCGCTTTTTGGTATATGTTATCAATTTTGTACCTATAGTTTTTTTTTATATAATTTCTGTGATTTTTTTTTTTTCTTCTTCTTCTCTGTTTCTTTCTCTTCTTCTTTTATATAACATTGTATATCTGAAATTCCAAACTTTACTCTAGATTTTCAATTTATGCTTTTTGGTATTTGATATCAATTTTGTACCTGTATTTTCTTTATAATTTTTGTGACATTGTTCGTATTTGTTTGTTTGTTTTCTCTCTTTATTTTTCTTCTTCTTCTTCTTTTTTTTTTTTTTAACATTGTAGTTTTGAAATTCCAAACTCTACTCTAGATTTTTGATTTTTGCTCTCTGGTATTAGTTATCAATTTTGTACCTGTACTTTCTTTATAATTTTCACGACCTTGTTTGTTTTTGTTTGTTCGTTCTTTCTCTCTTTCTTTTCCTTCTTCTTTTCTTTAACATCGTATTTTTGAAATTCCAAACTCTACTCTAGATTTTTAATTTTCGCTCTCTGGTATTAGTTATCAATTTTGTACCTGTACTTTCTTTATAATTTTCGCGACCTTGTTTGTTTTTGTTTGTTTGTTCTTTCTCTCTTTCTTTTCCTTCTTCTTTTCTTTAACATCGTATTTTTGAAATTCCAAACTCTACTCTAGATTTTTAATTTTTGCTTTTATGTATTTGTTACCAATTTTGTACCTTTAAGGACCCAATCTTCAGGACCCATTTTTCACTAGGGAGTGAGATTACTGGCTTGACTGCTCTCTCTCCCTTTGGACCCTCCTTTTTCTCCACCAGGTCGCCTGTGTCTCCTCCCTAACCCCTCTCTACTCTACCCAACTCTGTGAATTTCTGTGTGTTCCAGACGGTGGAGAACACTTAGGGAACTGATTACTGGCTGGATCTGTCTCCCTCCTTTTCATTCCCCCCTTTTATCCTTCTGGCCACCTCTGTTACCTTCCTCCTTCTTCTCTTCTCTGTATAACCCCGTGAACATCTCTGAGTGGTCCAGTTGTGGAGTGCACATAAGGAAGTGACTACTGGCTAGCCCACTCTCTCCACTATTGATTCACCTCATCTCATTTGGGTCACCTCTAACTCCCTCCTCCCTCTTCTCTTCTCCATGTAACCCTGTGAACCTCTCTGAGTGACCCTCACTGTAGAGAAACTTATCATCTTTAATGTAGATGTTTTATCAATGGTGCTGTATAGAAGGAGAAGTTTTGAAACTACTGTAAAAATAAGACCGATAATCGGAAGCAGGAGACTTAAGTCCAAACCCGGACTCCAGGGAACTCCTGACTCCAAGGAACATTCATTGACAGGAGCTCATCAAATGCCTCCATACCGACACTGAAACCAAGCACCACACAAGGGCCAATAAGTTCCAGGGCAAGACATACCAAGCAAATTCTCCAGCAACAAAGGAACACAGTCCTGAGCTTCAAGATACAGGCTGCCCAAAGTCACCCCAAAACTATAGACATCTCATAACTCATTACTGGACATTTCATTGCACTCCAGAGAGAAGAAATACAGCTCCACCCACCAGAACACCGACACAAGCTTCCCTAACCAGGAAACCTTGACAAGCCACCTATACAAACCCACACACAGTGAGGAAACGCCATAATAAAGAGAACTCCACAAACTGCCAGAATACAGAAAGGACACCCCAAACTCAGCAATTTAAACAAGATGAAGAGACAGAGGAATACTCAGCAGATAAAGGAACAGGATAAATGCCCACCAAACCAAACAAAAGAGGAAGAGATAGGGAATCTACCTGATAAAGAATTCCGAATAATGATAGTGAAATTGATCCAAAATCTTGAAACTAAAATGGAATCACAGATAAATAGCCTGGAGACAAGGATTGAGAAGATGCAAGAAAGGTTTAACAAGGACCTAGAAGAAATAAAAAAGAGTCAATATATAATGAATAATGCAATAAGTGAAATTAAAAACACTCTGGAGGCAACAAATAGTAGAATAACAGAGGCAGAAGACAGGATTAGTGAATTAGAAGATAGAATGGTAGAAATAAATGAATCAGAGAGGATAAAAGAAAAACGAATTAAAAGAAATGAGGACAATCTCAGAGACCTCCAGGACAATATTAAACGCTACAACATTCGAATCATAGGGGTTCCAGAAGAAGAAGACAAAAAGAAAGACCATGAGAAAATACTTGAGGAGATAATAGTGGAAAACTTCCCTAAAATGGGGAAGGAAATAATCACCCAAGTCCAAGAAACCCAGAGAGTACCAAACAGGATAAACCCAAGGAGAAACACCCCAAGACACATATTAATCAAATTAACAAAGATCAAACACAAAGAACAAATATTAAAAGCAGCAAGGGAAAAACAACAAATAACACACAAGGGAATTCCCATAAGGATAACAGCTGATCTTTCAATAGAAACTCTTCAAGCCAGGAGGGAATGGCAAGACATACTTAAAATGATGAAAGAAAATAACCTACAGCCCAGATTATTGTACCCAGCAAGGATCTCATTCAAGTATGAAGGAGAAATCAAAAGCTTTTCAGACAAGCAAAAGCTGAGAGAATTCTGCACCACCAAACCAGCTCTCCAACAAATACTAAAGGATATTCTCTAGACAGGAAACACAAAAACGGTGTATAAACTCGAACCCAAAACAATAAAGTAAATGGCAACGGGAACATACTTATCAGTAATTACCTTAAATGTAAATGGGTTGAATGCCCCAACCAAAAGACAAAGACTGGCTGAATGGATACAAAAACAAGACCCCTACATATGTTGTCTACAAGAGACCCACCTCAAAACAGGGGACACATACAGACTGAAAGTGAAGGGCTGGAAAAAGATTTTCCATGCAAATAGGGACCAAAAGAAAGCAGGAGTAGCAATACTCATATCAGATAAAATAGACTTTAAAACAAAGGCTGTGAAAAGAGACAAAGAAGGTCACTACATAATGATCAAAGGATCAATCCAAGAAGAAGATATAACAATTATAAACATATATGCACCCAACACGGGAGCACCACAGTACGTAAGACAAATGCTAACAAGTATGAAAGGAGAAATTAACAATAACACAATAATAGTGGGAGACTTTAATACCCCACTTACACCTATGGATAGATCAACTAAACAGAAAATTAACAAGGAAACACAAACTTTAAACGATACAATAGACCAGTTAGACCTAATTGATATCTATAGGTCATTTCATCCCAAAACAATGAATTTCACCTTTTTCTCAAGCGCACATGGAACCTTCTCCAGGATAGATCACATCCTGGGCCATAAAGCTAGCCTTGGTAAATTCAAAAAAATAGAAATCATTCCAAGCATTTTTTCTGACCACAATGCAGTAAGATTAGATCTCAATTACAGGAGAAAAACTATTAAAAATTCCAACATATGGAGGCTGAACAACACGCTGCTGAATAACCAACAAATCACAGAAGAAATCAAAAAAGAAATCAAAATTTGCATAGAAACGAATGAAAATGAAAACACAACAACCCAAAACCTGTGGGACACGGTAAAAGCAGTCCTAAGGGGAAAGTTCATAGCAATACAGGCACACCTCAAGAAACAAGAAAAAAGTCAAATAAATAACCTAACTCTACACCTAAAGCAACTAGAAAAGGAAGAAATGAAGAACCCCAGGGTTAGTAGAAGGAAAGAAATCTTAAAAATTAGAGCAGAAATAAATGCAAAAGAAACAAAAGAGACCATAGCAAAAATCAACAAAACCAAAAGCTGGTTCATTGAAAGGATAAATAAAATTGACAAACCATTAGCCAGGCTCATCAAGAAACAAAGGGAGAAAAATCAAATCAACAAAATTAGAAACGAAAATGGAGAGATCACAACAGACAACACAGAAATACAAAGGATCATAAGAGACTACTATCAACAATTATATGCCAATAAAATGGACAACGTGGAAGAAATGGACAAATTCTTAGAAAAGTACAACTTTCCAAAACTGGACCAGGAAGAAATAGAAAATCTTAACAGACCCATCACAAGCATGGAAATTGAAACTGTAATCAAAAATCTTCCAGCAAACAAAAGCCCCGGTCTAGACGGCTTCACAGCTGAATTCTACCAAAAATTTAGAGAAGAGCTAACACCTATCCTGCTCAAACTCTTCCAGAAAATTGCAGAGGAAGGTAAACTTCCAAACTCATTCTATGAGGCCACCATCACCCTAATACCAAAACCTGACAAAGATCCCACAAAAAAAGAAAACTACAGGCCAATATCACTGATGAACATAGATGCAAAACTCCTTAACAAAATTCTAGCAATCAGAATCCAACAACACATTAAAAAGACCATACACCATGATCAAGTGGGCTTTTTCCCAGGGATGCAAGGATTCTTCAATATCCGCAAATCAATCAATGTAATATACCACATTAACAAATTGAAAAATAAAAACCATATGATTATCTCAATAGATGCAGAGAAAGCCTTTGAGAAAATTCAACACCCATTTATGATAAAAACTCTCCAGAAAGCAGGAATAGAAGGAACATACCTCAACATAATAAAAGCTATATATGACAAACCCACAGCAAACGTCCTCAATGGTGAAAAATTGAAAGCATTTCCTCTAAAGTCAGGAACAAGACAAGGGTGCCCACTTTCACCATTACTATTCAACATAGTTTTGGAAGTTTTGGCCACAGCAATCAGAGCAGAAAAAGAAATAAAAGGAATCCAAATTGGAAAACAAGAAGTAAAACTCTCACTATTTGCAGATGACATGATCCTCTACATAGAAAACCCTAAAGAGTCCACCAGAAAATTACTAGAAATAATCAATGACTACAGTAAAGTTGCAGGATATAAAATCAACACACAGAAATCCCTTGCATTCCTATACACTAATAATGAGAAAACAGAAAGAGAAATTAAGGAAACAATTCCATTCACCATTGCAACGGAAAGAATAAAATACTTAGGAATATATCTACCTAAAGAAACTAAAGACCTATATATAGAAAACTATAAAACACTGGTGAAAGAAATCAAAGAGGACACTAATAGATGGAGAAATATATTCATGGATTGGAAGAATCAATATAGTGAAAATGAGTATACTACCCAAAGCAATTTATAGATTCAACGCAATCCCTATCAAGCTACCAACAGTATTCTTCACAGAGCTAGAGCAAATAATTTCACAATTTGTATGGAAATACAAAAAACCTCGAATAGCCAAAGCGATCTTGAGAAAGAAGAATGGAACTGGAGGAATCAACTTACCTGACTTCAGGCTCTACTACAAAGCCACAGTTATCAAGACAGTATGGTACTGGCACAAAGACAGAAATATTGATCAATGGAATAAAATAGAAAGCCCAGAGATAAATCCACGCACATATGGACACCTTATCTTCGACAAAGGAGGCAAGAATATACAATGGATTAAAGACAATCTCTTTAACAAGTGGTGCTGGGAAATCTGGTCAACCACTTGTAAAAGAATGAAACTGGACCACTTTCTAACACCATACACAAAAATAAACTCAAAATGGATTAAAGATCTAAACGTAAGACCAGAAACTATAAAACTCCTAGAGGAGAACATAGGCAAAACACTCTCCGACATACATCACAGCAGGATCCTCTATGACCCACCTCCCAGAATATTGGAAATAAAAGCAAAAATAAACAAATGGGACCTAATTAACCTTAAAAGCTTCTGCACATCAAAGGAAACTATTAGCAAGGTGAAAAGACAGCCTTCAGAATGGGAGAAAATAATAGCAAATGAAGCAACCGACAAACAACTAATCTCAAAAATATACAAGCAACTCCTACAGCTCAACTCCAGAAAAATAAACGACCCAATCAAAAAATGGGCCAAAGAACTAAATAGACATTTCTCCAAAAAAGACATACAGATGGCTAACAAACACATGAAAAGATGCTCAACATCACTCATTATCAGAGAAATGCAAATCAAAACCACTATGAGGTACCATTTCACACCAGTCAGAATGGCTGCGATCCAAAAGTCTACAAATAATAAATGCTGGAGAGGGTGTGGAGAAAAGGGAACCCTCTTATACTGTTGGTGGGAATGCAAACTAGTACAGCCACTATGGAGAACAGTGTGGAGATTCCTTAAAAAACTGGAAATAGAACTGCCTTATGATCCAGCAACCCCACTGCTGGGCATATACACTGAGGAAACCAGAAGGGAAAGAGACACGTGTACCCCAATGTTCATCGCAGCACTGTTTATAATAGCCAAGACGTGGAAGCAACCTAGATGTCCATCAGCAGATGAATGGATAAGCAAGCTGTGGTACATATACACAATGGAGTATTACTCAGCCATTAAAAAGAATACATTTGAATCAGTTCTAATGAGGTGGATGAAACTGGAGCCTATTATACAGAGTGAAGTAAGCCAGAAGGAAAAACATAAATACAGTATACTAACGCATATATATGGAATTTAGAAAGATGGTAACAATAACCCGGTGTACGAGACAGCAAAAGAGACACTGATGTATAGAACAGTCTTATGGACTCTGTGGGAGAGGGAGAGGGTGGGAAGATGTGGGAGAATGGCAATGAAACATGTAAAATATCATGTAGGAAACGAGTTGCCAGTCCAGGTTCGATGCATGATGCTGGATGCTTGGGGCTGGTGCACTGGGACGGCCCGGAGGGATGGTATGGGGAGGGAGGAGGGAGGAGGGTTCGGGATGGGGAGCACATGTATACCTGTGGCGGATTCATTTTGATATTTGGCAAAACTAATACAATTATGTAAAGTTTAAAAATAAAATAAAATTGGAAGAATAAAAAAAATAAATAAATAAAATAAAAAAAAATAAAGTAAGAAAGATCAGGAAAATACAGAAAATAAACAGAATTTATTTCCAAAAAAAAAAAAAAATCATTAATATTAAAGAAAAAAAAATAAATAAAATAAAATATTTTGAGAGATATAAGGTCAGTTTCTAACTGAAGATAGAATTGACCAGCATAGCATAATAGTGTATGTAGTCTTCAATACTAGGCAAAGAAGATTTCAATTGAGCTTAAAAATATGATCAAAACTACATATTAAACAAAATGAACACATATATTGTTTATTTAGTGAATTATAATTGCCTAGGAGATAGGCATTGATAAACTAAAATTTTTATTTTAGCTCTATCATCAGGCATTATTTTTGCAGAATTTCAAAAACATGGTAATTAGGACCACAATGCTTAGACAAATGAGTGTTTTTAAAATACTAAAGTAGTTTTAATAGTAAGGTTTATTCAAGATTCAATTTTTTAAAACAGGGGAATGCTTCTTTTCTTTGGATGCATTATTTACTCTTCAACAAAAACAGCAAATCATTTTCTATTCCGACACCTTTACACTGGATGGACACAAAATGGTTATTCATCTGAGCTTTCTCTGTGTTTGGTAATCAGTTGAGTCATCTGATTTCTCCCTATTCATGGAAAGCTGTGGAAGGACCACTTGTTGAGACTGTATCATGTTCTCTATCCCCTTTCTCTCTTTCTGGTTCCGTCTTGTTAGCTTTATTAGCCTTGAAAATGTAATACTATAGCTATGGGTGTGTTTGTCTTCCTGGATAACTGAAGCATTCAACTGGGAAAACAAAGTTCACACATTCTTTTTCTACTTCAATTAACAACTGTGTTATACACTGACAGATAACTAATGAAAAATAAGGGGTTATGAAAACATAATGGCTTAACCGAATGGGTTGCAATTAAAAGCTTATCAATGCCCACTTTCATCATTCTGTGGTGCTCTGAAACCTCTAGAATATAATTAATATTTCACACAATTCACAGCTTCTAAATGAATTTTTGCATTACATCAATGGGTAAAAATTAATTAAAAATCAATGACAGACTGCAAAGGAATGTCTTGTTTACACAAAGATTATTGTCCAACTCAACTTTAGAAAAATAATTACCTGCTGCACACTAGGGAGAATTTTACATTGTTATAGAGACCTTCACATGAATGACTTTTTGAGTGAATTATTGTTAAACAACTGTTGAAGAGTTGAAAATCCTTGTCCTACATGGTATAGCAATTAGGAGAGTTAATGGATATTCTGCTTAGAATTCTGAGAGGAATACAGTTTATATGGTTTTACTGCTGCAATGAAGAATGTGTTGCAGTTTTGCTATAATAGCTCAGCATAGTGTTATCACTCTATTTGTTAAATAACATTTTTTCTCTACAGAGAAGCAAAGAACTGTTGTAATTATTTATTGCTTCTAAACCTTTTAATTACTCAATATCTGATTTTTCTTTTAAAGTATTGCCTCTTTAAGGTGGAACTGTTCTAATGATAGGCAAATACAACCTATTCAAATATAACCTGTTACTAGTGCCATCCAGGAAGCCCCAAGATCAGTGTTTAAGAAAATACCAATATTAGTTTCCAATTTTAAGGTTCCTACTAGAGACATCAGCCATAGGATATTAAGTTCAAATTTATAGGCTGCCGAATTGTATGTCATTTCCCCAAGTATGCGTCAAAGACCCAAACTAAATTGAGTATGGCAAGGAGTCGATAGATATAAATAAATATTAATAGATAGATGATATTAATTACATAACTAGAATGCTGAAAGATAGATTATAGACTCTTCCCACTTTCTTCAAGACAGCATCCTTGATCTAAGAAGCAAAATTAAAGATGCAACCCTACCAAAAAAAAACAACACAAGTTTATAACTGCATGACTGTATAACTTCTCTTCCTGCTATATCTGGAGAAATAAAATTAATTAAGCTCTGTATCATTGACATATCTATGTAAAAGAATACACTATACTGTAGTTAATTCTTCAGTACTGCTAATCTTTTAATCTAGTTCAAAGCATTTGGCAATTGAATATTTCTGTTTGAATTTATGAACTTAGTGTCCTATGGCTAATAAAAACAGTATCTGTATTTTCTTAAACATTGATCTTTGAAGTAGTTGGGTGTAAATCTGATTCCCATGTGAATTTGAGGTATTCCATTTCAAGAATTTACAAAATCTCAAAACTATACTTACTCTTGTTTGAACACTATTATGAGACCCTCTAAGACTTTACCTTTGAACTTGTAGGATACTGTACTCCATGTGCGTCTCGCAAATGACTCTCAAAGTTGTAGTCAGAATTAATAAAGTTTGTCCCCTGAGCCTTGGCATATGTGGAAATATTAATACAAGTAGAGCATTCATGGCACCTTTCAGGCTCTGTCTAGATGCTCTGTGGCAGGAGTATTAGAAAATAATTCTCGCCTTGAGTCCAACCAATCAGCCACAACTAATTTACATGACAGTATAATTACAGGCATCCATAAGTATTAGTTGTTTCAATTACAACCCCATGTAGATACGCTAAGGCTGACTAGTTTGATAAAAACAGAGGAAAACATTGCAAAACTTCTGCCTGTAAACAGGAAGACAGTTTCACTCACTTAACTTCCCACTTGGCTTTTTGCTTTGTATCAAATTCTCACACCTAATTTATAATTTTGTCATAGATTATAAAATCAAATTCTTCACTAAGACCAAGTGAAATTGTAGCCAGCATTTGTCTTGATCTACATGGCTTGTCACTCCATCATTGGCGATTAATTTAAATTTATCTGATTCACTGTGTTCTCTAAAACGTCATGCAGATTTTTAACCAGGAACCCACTTGTCTTCAAGATGTTAGTAAGTGGATTTCTCTAATCCATAGCTATCACTTTTTCTTATTTAAATGGTAAATAAATAAAATGCATAAGCCTCTCTCTCTCTCATTCTCTCCTTCTGTCTCTCTCAATATAGGACATTAAGTGATAATGAATAAAGAATGTGGCTAAATCCATGTATCTGCATAGATTTAACTGTGAAATACATTAAAATCTTATTTCCCTTTCTTAGTTACCCTAGAAAAATCCTCATTAGGCCAACAAGCTTTTTGGCCTAATGAGGATTTTTCTAGGGTAACTAAGAAAGGGAAATAAGATTTTAATGTATTTCATAGTTAAATCTATGCAGATACATGGAGATCCAACCAGTCCATTCTGAAGGAGATCAGCCCTGGGATTTCTTTGGAAGGAATGATGCTAAAGCTGAAACTCCAGTATTTTGGCCACCTCATGCGAAGAGTTGACTCATTGGAAAAGACTCTGATGCTGGGAGGGATTGGGGGCAGGAGGAGAAGGGGACGACAGAGGATGAGATGGCTGGATGGCATCACTGACTCGATGGACGTGAGTCTCAGTGAACTCCGGGAGTTGGTGATGGACAGGGAGGCCTGGCGTGCTGCAATTCATGGGGTCCCAAAGAGTCTGACATGACTGAGTGGATCTGATCTGATCTGATCATCAAAAGTTGATTACTTACTGAGTGTTTACTATGTGCTAAATACTTTTAAGCTCACCTGATTATATATAAGAAGGTTATTAAAGCTTTTATGAAGGAAATGACAATCTAAATAGGAAACCACTATAGATACCTTCTGTTTTCCAGAAAAGGAGTTCTCCCAACCTTATGTTAATCTTATCCTTTTTCATTTTTATGTCATATGGTATCAACAGAACTAGCCTCCCCAGAGGCATCAGGCCCTGGCTGGGGTATGGGAAAGCACAGCCTTTTTGCTTTATTTAAAACTGTAAGGACACCGCCATGTCTTCTAACTTTAGGTACCGTAGCCACAGACCTGAAAGAGTCCTATTGTCTTCTCTTTGGCTCTTGTTAACAGTGGTTCTATATCTTTGGTGTTTCTGAGAGATTTCACTTTAAGGTACTCATATTTTTTATTGATTGAGTTCTTATTCTTTGATACAGAGGTTTTCAAACTTTAGCAAATATACACATCCCTGAAGAGCTTTTGTTCAAAACAATGACTGACAGTCTCTACCCAGAAAGATTCAACTGTGACCTGAAGGAACAGGAATCTGCATTTTAAACTAATATTGATAAAATGTTACAGAAAAAGTAGAATGGACTTTTTGGCCAAACCAGTGTTTCTTGTGATTCTTATGTAGGTGTCTTTCAGATCATGCTTAGAGACATACAGCTTTGGAACCTTTGATACAGAATTTTTAATCTGATATTTCCAATTTGAGGAGCCATTGTTGACTGCTTCTCTATCCATGACTTTATCATGTCCCACCTCAAATCCTATTACCTGTTTGGGCAACTACCCGCATTCATACCATAAGAATAAAAATGACACTTAGACTGAAAAAACTAAGGATGCCCAGTACCCAGTGCTCTGAGGGAGATGGTCTGGGACAAGCCCCTAGGGATGGATTCAATGGTGGGTTGGAGGGAGACAATGCAGACATTCAGACAGAGCCCATTGGACCAGCAGGTGAATAAAAGTTTTCACAGCAGTGGTCAGCACCTGTCCGTCAAAAACACTCCTCAGAGTGATATTCCACACCTTATCCTTCTGTCTTGTTCTTCTTATCATGTATAGAATTGTTTATCATTAATCTGTACCCACCAACTCCTCCCAAACAGGGTAAGCTTTAATGGAACCTTAACTTATTCATTGCTATATCCTCAAATGCTTAGAAATTTACATAGAATATAATATTTGATTAGCAAAATAGTTGAATGAATTTATATTAATAAGTAGTAAGGATTCTAAATGCTGACCAAAATAACAGATTTTTAGTGTTATAATGAACGTTATAATCACCTTATTACAACTAGCAACTAGACTACAACTAGTAGCCACTTACTACAACTACTCACTAGAGATGATTTAGAAGTTGAATCATCTCTCAGCAATGTTTTTCTATTGTCATTTCTCTAAGCATATGAACCTGTTACTTGCTGATGAAACATTTAATGTGTGGAATTTCTGAGTATAGATAGATCTTTCTTCTCGTTAGTAATTCTCTATCTCCTGGTACATGGTACAATTTGGCCCTAGTTCAGCCTCTTAGATCAACACTCCTCGCATGTCTCTCTATAGCATCTGTTTACATCTTGGAAGCTGACTATTAAGTTCTATCATCCCTTACCTTCAAAAGTAAACCTCCCAATTATTTTAATCATTCTATATAAAATGTGGTTAACATTTTGAAATCACCCTTATGACTTGCTTCTAGAACTGCTCAATTGTTGATATTTATATAAATTTCAGGCATCCAGAATTTGACTCAGTGATCCAGGTATGGTCTAAGAATTGCTCTGAGTAAAATGGGATTCTCACTCCCTACTTCAGACAGCCTGCTTATGTTAATACAGCTTACATTTGCATTAGTTTCATTTGCTTACTTTTTCTCCATCAAAATCATAACATAGAATTGTATTTAGCTAATTGTTAATTAATATTAAATTTTTATCCCCTCTTTTAGATTATAAACCTTTTAAAGCATTTGTGAGATAACATTATATATAGATATATTTAAAATATGTAGGTCTTTGCCTGTAAGAGCAATCAAAAGAAATTTAAGGAAGCCTAGCATGCTGCAGTCCATGGGGTCGCAAAGAGTTGGATACAACTGAGCGATTGAACAATAATCTAAGGGCTATTCAAGCCATCCATTTCTTCAGATATTCCAAAGATTATCCCCAGATGAATTGTGATTATCAGTAAACTATATTTGTGGATTTCTTATCCTGAATTTTTTTTAATGCAGTACCATTGTCTCATACAAGGAACTCTGTATATAACTCATAGATACATTTTTTAAGACATTATTGAGAATATTATCCATTGTGTTGCACAGCCCCTTCTTTTAGATGTGACTTGAATTTATTTGGAAGGGGAGTGCTTGATTCTTAGAATAGTTATTCTGCTTATTAACTATCTTCAGTTTGCCTTATAATAGAGTTCTGTCGTTGCAGAACTGATTATATTTCCATTTTCCCATTGGCTGTTAGAAGGTGTATTACCAAATTTATAGTCCAATTTTAACAAATAAAGGCAATTTCATCACATGCATTGGTACTGCTGGTCTAATTCCTGGTGCAATTTCCTGTCCTTATCTTTTTTCTCTAATTCCCCCCTATTATTAGAGCAAACTGCCTCTGGAACCCCATGTCTCATCACCTAACCCATCTCTGATTTCAGCTGGAGCTTCAGTAGACACTTGATAAGAAATTTAGGATCTCCTGGTGTCACACATCTTTCTTCCTGCTGCCCTGAGGTCTTTCTGAGGACTAGAGATTAATTTGAAAGTAGATATGATTGACCTAAGTCAGTTGAATCAAAGTGAATTTTTGGATTTTGATGGGAAGGCTGGGATCAAGATACTCCCTCTTCTCTGCTGGATTCAAAGCATGGAAGATTAGAGCTCCTGGAGGTTCTCTTTGATCTCTAGGGGAGTCAGGTTTAGTACGAAGCCAATAATACAAAAGAATAATATAATGAGACAAAAAAATAATGATCTTCGTGACTCTCCTGAGATACTATATTTCTCCCATATAAATATCTACACTTTCATATTTTCTATGTAGCTTATCCTGTTGGAATTGGATTTTCTGACATTTTTATGAAAAAAGTATCTTAATTGTCCCCTTTAAAACTAGGTATTATCATTGTCATAATGGAGACAGAAATTGAGCAAATATGATAAAATTATGAGAATTCTGTAAAGGTAATAAACACAATGAGTGTAACAGTGTTTAGCACAGACTAATTCCTCAATAAATATTAAATGTATCAATTAGTATTGCTTGCTAAGTCACTTCAGTCATGTCCGACTCTGTGCGACCCCATAGACGGCAGCCCCCCAGGCTCCCCGTCCCTGGGATTCTCCAGGCAAGAACACTGGAGGGGGCTGCCATTTCCTTCTCCAATGCATGAAAGTGAAAAGTGAAAATGAAGTCGTTCAGTCATGTCCGACTCTTTGTGACCCCATGGACGGCAGCCTACCAGGTTCCTCTGCCCATGGGATTTTCCAGGCAAGAGTACTGGAGTGGGGTGCCATCGCCTTCTCCTCAATTAGTATAAAAGAGTCCCATTACTTGAAACACCATATAAGATTCATAATTTTCAAACTGACCTCTATCCAGACCTTTTTCCCAAATTGCTGACATACATATTTAACTGTCTATCATATATTCTTCCTCAGAAAAACAAAACTAAGATTTTAAATTTATATAGTCCAGAACTATTCTAATTACTTCACCCACTAAGTTTCTCCGACCTTTATAATTATCCAGTTCAGTAAACGGCCGTAGTATAGATCCATGTGACAATGACAAAACTTAGGATCATCATTTCCTCCATATATATGTTCATTCAAGTCCAATTTCTCAGCCAAGTTCTCACATTTCCATAGATGAAATCTACCTCAATACTCACTTCTATATATCTTTTTAGACATCTTCTTACTCCATAAGTTACCAGAAATTTTTGCCCAGACTATGGAAATAGCTATCTGCCTACTTAGTCTTTTTAAGCAGTTGAAGGAATCTCTTTAAGAACATGACTTCATGATACAAACCTACTTAAAAAGCCATCAATAGTTTCCCAAAACTGATGTAGAATTCAACCAGAAGCAGAGATTGCAGAGACTTCTCTACAAGCCAAGAATCACCAAAGATTGCCAGTAACCACTAACAGAGACAGCTTTAACATTTCCCTCAGCTTAGCTAAACTTTAGACAAGTTTCTTCCTGACTCTAAGCCCTGGACCTCTCTTTTTTTGAGCATTTACTTTAGTCTCAGTCTCTACGGAAGAGTAGGAGCCTATCTTTGATATGCCAGTTAACAATCACAGATAGTCTCATGATATTGACCAACCTCTTAACCCAGTATACTCAAGTATAGCTCCACTAGGTCACCCCAGCAGAGAAGCAATGGCACCCCACTCCAATACTCTTGCCTGGAAAATCCCATGGACAGAGGAGCCTGGTAGGCTGCAGTCCATGGGGTCGCTAAGAGTCGGACACGACTGAGCGACTTCACTTTCACTTTTCACTTTCATGCGTTGGAGAAGGAAATGGCAACCCACTCCTGTGTTCTTGCCTGGAGAATCCCAGGGACGGCAGAGCCTGGTGGGCTGCTGTCTATGGGGTCACACAGAGTCAAATACAACTGAAGCGACTTAGCAGCAGCAGCAGCAGCTCACCCCAGGGCTTAAAAGCTAGTCTGCCTTTTGTCTCAGCAAAGTTACAATCATTTTTTTTTTTTTGGCTCATTCACTCATTCATTCAACCATTTTCCATTGATGAATGGCAGGTGCTATGCTGGGTACTAGGGATAGTTAGAAAAATAGACATAAAATGAAACATAATAGTTGCTATAAAAATACAGGCAGGAGACTTAGTGGTGACCCACTACTAAGGTTATCCCTATAATAATGTTACTGTTATTAATTTGGGAGAGAAGAGGTAGGCTCACAGCCAGTACTCAGGAACTCAACAGAGTTACATTCATTCTATCACTTCTATTGAAATAGTCCTGACTTCTATTGCAAGTCTTGAAAAAGTCTTCTTACCTAGTCAACTGTCCAGTGTGTGCATGAAAAATATTGTCTGTCATATCAGTAAACAAAGAATGAAACCATCAAGCCATTACATCTGTCCCCATTGCATCCATGCATCCTTAGGGAACTCAGGATGGGAAAGCACAGGATACTGGCCCCAGATGGCTACGGTCTATATCAAAAGAATGCTTTCAGTAAGCTCAAACTCTTGCATCTTTCCATACAGAGACAAGTGCTAAATTAATTAACTTGAGATACCTGGTTTTCTTTAACTGACAGTAATCTTTTGAAGTCTGACAACCCGGTCTTTGTTGCAAAAACTCCTCTGTATCCTGTCTCCTCCTTTACCTCTTCAGAGCAGTTCCTCAGAGCTATCTGAGGGGCTGTGTCTCTGGCTTAAGTCCTCACCAAATAAAACATAACTCAACTTTTAGGCTGTGTGTTTTTTCTCTTTCATTCAACAGGTGCAATTTGTCTTTGACACCACCATAAAGGTAGGGAGGAAAGATCCTCACTTAGACTTTAGAGACAGCATGGCCCAGATGACACACTTGATTTCAGATTTCTAGCCTCCACAATTGTGAGATGCTAAACTTCTGTTTTTTAAGCCACTCAGTTTTTCATTCTGTTTTGTGGCAGACATAGGAAATAAATCCCTGGAGAAGGGAAAGACTACCCAGTCCAGTATCCTGGCCTGGAGAATTTCTTCAACTGTATAGTCCATGGGGTCGCAAAGAGTTGGACACGACTGATTTTCACTCACTAGGAAATAAATACAACATGTACATGTGTAGCCTTTTTCTAGTGATAAACTATTTTCTAAGTAGATTATAAGAAGACTTCACAATATATTGTATATATATTTAATATTTATTTCCTTATTTATGTCTTTGTTGCAGCATGTGGGATCTAGTTCCCTGACCAAGGATTGAACCGGGGTGCCCTGCATTGGGAGTGCAGAGTCTCAGCCACTAGGCCACCAGAGAAGTCCTCACAATATCTTCGACTGATTAAGTAATTACTTCCTGTTTTCATCACCATCAAATATATATGACATTTGAAATCTCTGAGAATTTATATTAAGTAAATTGTATTTTTCCACTATCTAAAATGGCACTTAACTATAGATCAACAATTCAAAGGAAACATTTGAAGACTTAACCCTTTTTAATTAAAGTTTTAAAATAAGACTTTAATACCGACATGATATTGAGACGTTTAAGAAATGATTTACTACATGACTTATCCACATTACAACTATACTATAGTTTCTAAATTTTCTGTGATCGCTTGGTAAATCCCTTAGGAATAGCTTGATATTATATTATATTCAGATTATCCTTCTAACAAAACTTTTTAAAATGTTTCTTAAAGTTCACTGATGATTAAAGATAAATTTGAATTATTTGAACCCCCAAAGAAGGTCTGACTTATTCAGACCCCAAACCAAGGTTCTCAAGAAATATTGCATTTTAATATTTTTCTTTAAATTATTTATAGTCCATTCTGGAGTCACTGATGAGTTCTGTTGCACCCTGTTGTGAGCAATTTAGGAGACTATGGGAAAGTAGAAAACGGACCTATGCTCTCCACTGGGAAAGTGGTCATTTGGCCTCCAGTACATCATTGTTAGCCTTCCCTGGTGCCTCAGTGGTAAAGAATCTGCCTTCTACTGCAGGAGATGTGGGTCTGATCCCTGTGTCAGGAAGATCCCCTGGAGAAGGAAATGGCAACCCACTCCAGTAGCCTTGCCTAGAAAATCCCATGGATAGCGGAGCCTGGCGGGCTACAGCCCACGGGGTAACAAAAGAGTCAGGTACGATTTAGCAACTAAACAACCACAACAGCATCATTGTTAACACTGACATGTTTCAAGCTTACAGTGGTCCATTGAACTCTAGTGCCTTCCTGTATCTCTGATACAGGTGGCGCTTTTGTTCTCTGCCTTCTCTTCTTCCAACTTCCCAAATTGTTCCATGGGGTATCATATAGTTCCTAAAAGTCCCATTGATAACATCATTAATCTCTTACCAATATCTCTGAATCACTTCTTTTTTTTTCTTAAAATGTACCCTGCTTTTCCTTCCTTTTCTGAAACATCTCAGCATTATATTTTTTAGTTACTCCACATTTTAAAATGCAAGAAATCAAGAAAGAAAATTTTATATAAAATTCCCATTATGTCTTTGCCTTAAGGAAAATTTCCTTAAAATTTCCTAACAACCTTCTTAAAATGAGAGAAGAGAAAAAAATAAAGGAAATATCATAAATTAATATTCCAGTAATTATCCCATCTCAAAGTTTTAATGAAGAATGATAATATCCAACAACAAAATGTGGAAAAGAGAATATATGACAAGAGGCTGAGGAAAAAGAGAGCAATTTAAAAAAATTATTTATTTATTTGGGTCCCTGTTGGAGCACACAGACTCTCTCATTGTAGTCCACAGGCATAATTACTCTGCAGCATATGGGATCTTAATTCTCTGACCAGGGATCAAACCTGTGTTCCCTGCACTGCAAGGCAGATTCTTAACCACTAGACCACCAGGGAAGTCCTAAGACAGTGTTATAGAAAGAAGAGATAATCTTATACCTAAACCTCAAAATGTTCTCTATATGCTCAACACACATAGTGAATGTATTTAAATGATTAGGATGGATAGATGGTTTTAAAAGATAAAAGTAGGTTCCTGGATAGCTTAGAAACCAAATATATCATGCATAAATACACATTAGCACAACACACACATCTGTGCATCCCATTAAATATTCTTTTAAATATTTGGATAAGAGAGGGAATTGTAAGTAATTGATGAATAATGATGTGTTCTGTTGGAGCTTGTAGATCTGGCTGTTCTAATAAAAACTGGAGAAAATTCATCTTAAGCTAAATTTAATATATTTGCATTTTCACTTAAACAATGTTCCACCCCAATTTGACTACCTTAAAAATACTGTAAGAGGACAACAAAAATCTTTTCTAACCAACAACATATAGGGAAATAGAATATTATTCCATTTGGCCTTATTAAACTTGTCATATTATATTGACTAATTTTCTCTGACTTGATAAAGCATATAATCTAATTCTGCCAAAGCTTTATTATTATAATCACTATGATTAGATTTGTGGAAGTTAGTAATTCTTGAGCATAAAATTTAGAATGTAGGAAATAAGCTTGACCAGGTCAAGGGATTTACAACTCAGGAATTCTATTACTTTATAATGAGCAATTTGGTTTTATAGATAGAATATTAGATATGAAGAGAGTCAAGAGTCATACTTCTGTTATTTTAAACACTATAATCATTAAATCAATTGAAAATTAGATCATTGCTGACCTTATTCAAATTATAGTAATTCTTTGGGGACTGAAATTTTGACACAAATGCATGTAAATAATAACTATTACCTGGGTTTTTCATAATATGAACACATCAGACAGTGTCAGAAGTCTACTCCCAAATCTTTCTCTTCCTTTTAACTCCTTCTGCTGGATGTGGGTTTATCAAAATTAACCCAATCACTTAGTGAATCTCTGTGTAGACTAAGCATCATTCCATTTCACCAAGCTTACAACTCCTGGGCCTCAATGGGTTTGTTCCTCCCACTAAAGAAAGTTATCCCCTTTCCTCTTCACTCATCCACAATCTATTATTTTCTAGCACCCCTTGAAATGTCATTGTTAACAGGGTATGCTTCCAACTCTAATGTTTTTTGCATTGCATCCATACTGCACAAGAAATGCTCTGCTACTCCAGATAGTCCCTTGGCTCACTCTTTGACTGTATTCAGATGTCTACTCAAATGTTTTTGATCTTTCCCTACTTACAGTTTCAACCCCTCAACTCTCCTTCTGCCTTTACCCTTCTTTATTTTTCTTTATAGTACATTCTCATGCACACATATCAAAACTGACAAAGGAAGATACTCATCAACAGCAAAAACAGAGACTAAAACATTAAATATTTAATGAATGATTGAATGGATACTAGAAAATTCCTAACTGCACAGCACAATGTTGTTATTTATTAGTGTGTTTTAGTTGCTAATTTTTTCGTGTTATGTGTTGCAGTTAAACAGACTTTAAATGTATTATTAAATCATTTACTGAGGTGTTATTTTCTGGGTTAGTTAAAATATTTTCCACATAACACCATTAATTCATCTGGCAATATTTTCCTTTAAGGTGTAATTAATAATAAATATTGATTAAATCTATTAACTTTTTTTTAACTTAAACAGTGGAGGTCTTGTGAGCTCTGCTGCCGCTGCTGCTAAGTCGCTTCAGTCGTGTCCGACTCTGTGCGACCCCATAGACTGCAGCCCACCAGGCTTCCCCGTCCCTGGGATTCTCCAGGCAAGAACACTGGAGTGGGTTGCCATTTCCTTCTCCAATGCATGAAAGTGAAAAGTGAAAGTGAAGTCGCTCAGTCGTGCCCGACTCTTAGCGACCCCATGGACTGCAGCCTACCAGGCTCCTCTGTCCATGGGATTTTCCAGGCAAGGTACTGGAGTGGGGTGCCATTGCCTTCTCCGCTTGTGAGCTCTAGACCAGTGAAAAATATATCCCTTGCCTACACTTAAATAAAAGTGATTTGAAGAAAACCCAAAATCGTGTTCAAATCAATCATATGCTTAAAATCTTAAAACAAGGGTGAAGGAGTTCAGAGAAAGCTAATACTAACATGATACACGGTTACATAATTATATAATACATAATAGGTGATTTTAGGAAACTTAGAGTGGTCTAAAAATCAAGATTTATGTGAAACAATATTGCAAGCAGTGGAACCACAATCAGATAATTATTTTTTTTTACAGGCATTTTATTTCCTATTACTATGTACTTGTTTTTTAAACTTTCAATTTTTCTGGACAATACATTTCCTTTGTTTTACTAAGTAACTTCTTGATTATATGTTTTCTACCAAAGCCATTTAAATAATTCTATTTATAAGACCTAATTACAATTCTTATTTTTCCATAAACAGTAAAATCAAACTCTAACAATTCCAAATAATAATTATAGCTCAAACAACTCAGGATTAGTCTAGTCATACAGAAGTTGAAACAAATTAATTGAGAATCAAGAAGAACAGTTTAGTTTCTTAAAGATCTCCAAATTAGAAAATAAGTGAACAACGTGGTATAAGAAGAAAAAAAACAGGGTAAAACTCTCTGCATAACCTTCAGCATTTCTATAGACATTTTGAAAATAAAGGATGCTCTAATATATGCTCTTATAGCAAATATTCTTAGTAGCCCTGGTCTCTTTAAATTGCACTGATAGTTTTAATTTAAATTAAGCTCATTGTTATCAGTCCCTGCAGATGTGTGAAAAGTTTACTGTCTAAATGGCACCATAAAGTGAAACTGAATAATACTACAATAAAAATGAAGGCAGGTTAATTAAAATGAAACCCATGAAGATTTGTCTATGAGAGACATCCTATTTCATTTTGTAAGTCAAATTCTCTTTCTCCCCTTCCCCATATTTCCAAATTTTAAAGCTTACAATTTGAAACTATGTTTTATAGTAAATTTGAGTAAAGAGTTCCCTTTCAAAACATACCAATGCGTGTGAGCTTTTAAAAAAAAAAAAATCCACTTATCTTTTTTTTCTGTTTTAAGGCAGTGCATTTAAATCATTCCAAACAGTATATTATGAAGGCGAGCAATCAGGCAGCCAAGCTGAAAAGAGGAATGAATTTGCCTGAGAAATAAAAGGAGGAGTGCAGCTAAAAATGAAATATTTCATGTTATTTAAATTGCAAATGTAGTTATTTTTTATCAATGTCTCCAATACCGTTTTGGCAGCTTTGAATAAATGATGAAAGTAGCATCTTTTTCTTGCCACTGTTATCAACAATTTAGACAGAGCAATTAATTTCTTCTAGGTACATGAGGATTTTTTTCTTCAAAAATCTGGCAGCTATTTTTTTTAAGTGTTCAGGGTTTCTCTCCATCTACTTGGTGGTATATCTGATAATTTCATAAAAATTATGGGGGGCAGGAAGAAAGCAAGATTAGTACCAGAAGAATAATGACTTTCTTAAAGAATTAATAAACATGTCATTTTCTACCATTTCCTTCATTTTATATTGAAAGTTTGCATTTGTATTCAGTATTTCAGCTTCTTGAAAAGAAGATTTATAAATATTGTAACTTTTGAAGTGCCTTCCAATATAAACTGTTACTAAATATTTCCACATTGCTTGTAATCCAGATCCCCCTCTATTTAGCCCTCTTAACTATGATAGATGGGCTTCCTCGTGGCTCAGATGCTGATGAATCTGCTTGCAATGCAGGAGACCCAGGTTTGATCCCTGGGTTGGGAAGATCCCCTGGAGGAGGAAATGCCAACCCTCCAGTATACTTCCCTGGTGGCTCAGATGGTAAAGCGTCTGTCTACAATGTGGAAGACCCAGGTTCGAGCCCTGGGTTGGGAAGATCCCCTGGAGAAGGAAATGGCAATCCACTCCAGTACTATTGCCTGGAAAATCCCATGGACAGAGGAGCCTGGTAGGCTATAGTCTGTGGGGTCGCAAAGACTCGGATATGACTGAGCGACTTCACTTTCTTTCCAGTATTCTTGCCTGGAAAATCCTATGGACAGAGGAGCCTGGTAGGCTATAGTTCATGGGGTCGCAAAGAGTTGGACACAACTGAGTGAATAGGAGCCTCTGAGTCAGTTTTTCCCAAAGGCAGCATGCCATAAATATGCCCTTCACTGTCATTTGAACTAGGTACTATAAACTTGGAATTGAGTTTGGTTCAAAACTATTTCTATATTTCCACTAGGTAAATAAAGTTGAGTTTGTACCTCTTGCCCTCATGAGAAAGTGAGTTTTGTTATTTTACTGCCCATCTTACTAGGGCAAAATACTTCTCAGTAGAAAGCTCTTCTACTTAATTCTACCCATGGACCCTAAGGACACGTCCTGACAGACTGAATAAATCCTAGACACAGGATTAGCTGGGGAGACAATCTTCTGTGTCTATGGAGATATTTTCCAAGAAAGAAAAGCCCTCTCTCCCCAACAGGAGATTCCCCTGACACTAAGAATCTAGGCTAGCCTGTGACATTTCTCCTCACGTTTCTCCCATGGAGGGGCAGCTAGAGTTGGGGTGTTCAGCTATAAGAAAGCTCACAGCAGGCAGTTTGGGCTGGTTAACCCACAGACCATGGAGCAAATGCTTTCTCTCAGGTTCTGGCCCTGATCTCTGCCCAGACTCCAGTGAGTATGACTCCTGAGATTTAGGGTGGAACATTTGAGCACAATTTAACAGATTCCACTCGTAATCAAATGTCATGCTGGGTTTTTTGTCTCCATTTTACATGTCTTTAAGAGATCTTCTGGGGTATGCCACAGCAATAATCCAGTATTTGTAGCACTCCAGAGAAAAGGCCTTAGACATCCCCCAGGAAAAAACGGCATTTGACTTTTTTTGATAACAGCTTATTTAAAATATTCCTTTAGAGTATATTTTCACAATATTTTTGATATATGCTCTTATCCATTCCTGTAATTGCCCCAATATTTTTGGAACAAGGCTTGATGCAAGCTACAATATAGTTTTAAGCAAGTATTTGCCAGAATTTTCTAACATAAAAGCAGTATATTTACTAATTTCATGAGCTCTAACCAAAACTGATCTTCTCTAAAAAAAAAAGTCCATAGATCCCCACCCTGACTGGTCTCTCCATTCATCCTCTGCTCTCCTATAACAATCTTTAAAAAGTCAATTTATTTGACAATTAATTGTATGTACCTTGTGACAGTTCTTAAATTTATGTATTAACTGTTATTTAGAAATTATCAAAGAATGTTCAAGCTACAGTATAACTGCACTCATTTCACATGCTAGCAAAATAATGCTCAAAATTCTCCATGCTAGGCTTCTACAGTATGTGAACTGAGAAATTCCAGTTGTACAAGCTGGATTGGGCTTCCCGGGTAGCTCCATGGTAAAGAATCTGCCTGCCAATTGCCTTGTATGAAATGCAAGAGACTTGGGTTTGATCCCTGGGTTGGGAAGATCCCCTGAAGAAGGAAAATGGCAACCTACTTGACTATTCTTACCTGGAAAATTCCATGGACAGACGAGCATGGAGGGCTACAGTCCTTGGGGTCACAAAAGGGTGGGACATGACTGAGAACAGCACAGCACAAGTTGGATTGAGAAAAAGCAGAAGAATCAGAGATCAAATTGCCAACATCTGTTGGATCATAGCAAAAGTTAGAAAATTACAGAAAAAACATCTGCTTCTGCTTCATTGACTACACTAAAGGCTTTGACTGTATATATCACAACAAACTGTGGAAAATTCTTCAAGAGCTGGGAATACCAGACCACCTTACCTACCTCCTGTGAAACCTGTATGCAGGTCAAGAAGCAACAGTTAGAACCAGACATGGAACAGACTGGTTCCAAATTGGGAAAGGACTATGACAAAGCTGTATTTTGTCACCCTGCATATTTAACTTATATTCAGAATATATCATGTGAAATGCCAGGCTGAATGAGGCACAGCTGGAATCAAGATTGCTGGGAGAAATATCAATAACCTCAGATATGCATATGATAACACCCTGAAGGCAGAAAGCAAAAAGGAATTAAAGAGCCTCTTGATGAAGGTGAAAGAGGAGAGTGAAAATCTGGCTTAAAACTCAACATTCAAAAAACTAAGATCATCACATCTAGTCCCATCACTTCATGGCAAATAGATGGGGAAGCAATGGAAACAGTGGCAGACTTTATTTTCTTGGGCTGCAAAACCACTGCAGATGGTGACTGCAGCCATGAAATTAAAAGACACTTACTCCTTGGAAGAAAAGCTATGACTAACCTAGACAGCATATTAAAAAGCAGAGACATTACTTTGCCCACAAATGTTAGTCTAGTCAAGCTATGGTTTTTCCACTAGTCATGTATGGATGTGAGAACTGGACAATAAAAATGGCTGAGCCTGGAAAAATTGATGCCTGTGAACCGTGGTGCTGAAGAAGACTCTTGAGAGTCCCGTGGACAGTAAGGAGATCAAACCAATCAATCCTAAAGAAAATCAACCCTGAATATTCATTGGAAGGACTGATGCTGAAGCTCCAACACTTTGGCTACTTGATACAAAGAACTGACTCATTAGAAAAGACCCTGATGCTGGGAAAGATTGAAGGCAAGAGAAGGGGACGACAGAGGATGAGATGGTTGGATGGTATCTGACGCAATCTGACGTGATGTCCGATTCAATGGGCATCAGTTTGAGCAAACTCCAGGAGACGGTGAAGCTGAGCTGCAGTCCATGTGTTCACAATGAGTCGGACACAACAGAGTGACTGAATGAACAATAACAACAGGAATTATCATTTTCCTTGTGTTTTAAAAATATATCTTAATATATTGTGAGGTTTTAGAGGGCACATATTTTTTTGGTTAATTCTATGATGGTAATGATCATGACTTGAGTTGTTAAGCTCTGACTACACCCAGGTATTTTTCCACGTGTTCTATATATATCAGCACATGGGATTCTCACCACAAATCCTTGGGGTTAGTACCATCATTATAAATTTGTTGTGGATGTGAAAGCCAAGTAATAGCCAGTAAGTGGTTGAGCTTTATTTGACCTAACCTCTAATATTATGTCCAAAAAATTATTTTATATGTAAATATTTAATGTTTTTATTGAAGACAGCTGCTTTACAATGTTGTGTTAGTCTCTGCTGTACAATGAACTGCCATCTATATGTACACATATATCCCCTCTTTCTTGGACCTCCCTGTCCCCCTTCTCACCCCTCTAGGTCGTCACAGAGCACCAAGCCGACCCCCCCAGTGCTATACAGCCGGTTCCCACTAGCTACCTATTTCACACATGGTAGTGTATATATGCGGAGAAGGCAATGACACCCCACTCCAGTACTCTTGCCTGGAAAATCCCATGGATGGAGGAGCCTGGTAGGTTGCAGTCCATGGGGTTGCTAAGAGTCGGACACGACTGAGCGACTTCACTTTCACTTTTCACTTGCATGCATTTGGAGAAGGAAATGGCAACCCACTCCAGTGTTCTTGCCTGGAGAATCCCAGGGACGGGGGAGGCTGGTGGGCTGCCGTCTATGGGGTCACACAGAGTCGGACACGACTGAAGCGACTTAGCAGCAGCAGTGTAAATATGTCAATCCTAATCTCCCAGTTCTTTCCACCCTGCCCTTCCTCCCCCTGTGTCCACATGTATGGTCTCTATGTCTGCATCTAAATAGCTTTATACCCAGAATATGTTGAATTTAAACCCACTGGAAGGATGATGAGGCTATCAACCACCCCAAATATGATGATATTTATGAGTCTGCAATCCAAAGATCTTTCACGTCTCTACCTTTATATGGAAGAGAAAAACATGCTTCTGTCGAAACAACCATAAGTGTGGAACATAAGAGCTGCAATACACATTTTCTAGTCTTTGGACCCTTCTCATTTTCTCAGCTACAGTCACTGATCAGAGAGCAGGACTCTGGTCACAGTCTTTTCAATTTAGTCTAGTCTAAGCTGGATTCCCAGGAAATATTTTTATCGTTGTTAACCTACCAGGGCAGGCTGTTAGTAAATGAATTTACAAAAGAAAGTTTTGTTCACAAAGGTCTCAGTAGCAAGAATTTAACAAGATTTGCTGAGTACACCATAAGTAATGGATTTAAGAAGGTCAACAAAACCGACAATTTTATTGTGTACTATATGGTATTATATTTCATCAGTTCTTTGGTCTCTATGTGGTAACCTTTCAAAAACTTTTTAGAGCTATTACTTAAAACCATTTATTGAATTTTGATATAATCTCACAGAGTTCTGTATTATTTTTTTTCTTCATGATGAAATCCAAAATATTCTTTGATTAGCATTGTTTTCTAAAGCGTAACTCAAATAATGACAGGGTAAAAAGTCCTTGACATTTCAGTATAGCTTATTCTTCATTTTAAAGTACTTTTAATTTTAATCATATATATTTGACTTGAGACCATCTGTTTGGATGAGCCTGAAAAAAATCTATTTTCAGGAAATTTTGGCATATATTGAAATCTTTTGCTTACCTTATTCCCTCTAACTGGTCATTAATTCACCCATTCATTCAATTGTCAAACATTAACTAAAAGAATATATTAAACACTAAACATTGTACCAGAATCTAAAGATATTTTGCTAAGCAAAACAGACGTAGTATCTTGCCCTCAGCCCAGTTAGAAAACTGGACATCAATAGGGAAATTACACCAATATATAAATTCTAACTGTGATAACTTTTATGAATCAAAATATATTGGTAACTATGAGTCCTTATAGGAGATACGTACTATCTCGATAGAGGGGTGGGAGTAAGCTGTTGGAAGACCTACCTAATGCATTAATGTTTGAAGTAGTTGCAGGTGAGAAGAGCATTTTAGGCGGAGGAAATAGCATTATGTAAATGTCCTGAAGGGAGAGGGCATATAATCTGAAGAAATAGAAATATACCCCGTTTAGCAGAGGAATACAAAGAAAAGGTACAGTGACATTAGAAGAGGCAAGAGAGTAATCTGAAAAGGGCCAGATTATTTAACATTACATAAAATGTTAAAGATTAAGGATGCCAGTGTTTATTGTAAAATAATGGAGCCGCTAAAAATTTCAAGTTGAAAGATGCTAACAAATCAGAATTGCATTTTGAAAAGATCATAGCAACTACATTATAGAGACTGGATTGGGAGTGGACTAAGAGTGGATATGAAAAAACTGAATTAAGAATATTATGTGATAATCCAGGTGAAAGACAATGGAGTCCTAGAGTCCAAGAGGGATGAAGAACATGAAGACACAATGGATTTCCTATGACAAAGCAAGAATGATATTTCAAAGTTACTTTTGGTTTCCAGCTTCAAAAACCAGTCAGGTAAATGGAGCTACATTTTATGATAAGGGACACAGGAAAAGAATAATAGAGATTCCCTGGAGATGCCTTTGAAACATGTAAATGAATGAGATAGTCCTAGTCCTAGAGCACAGAAGAGAGATTGAGGTTAGAGACAGAATTTGAGTCATCAGTGTGTGAATAAAATTTTTAAAAGAAGAGGAAACAAGGACGAAGATTAGAGGGATGCTAATTCTCCAAAGGGCTTCTCTGATATCTCAGGTGGTAAAGAATCCACCTGCAATGCAGGAGACCCCAGTTCGATTCCTGGGTCAGGAAGATCCCCTGGAGAAGGGATAGGCTGCCCACTCCAGTATTCTGGCCTGGAGAATTCCATGGACTGTAGAGTCCATGGGGTCGCAAAAGTCAGACACGACTGAGGTGGGTAAAGGAGGATGGTTATCCAATCTCGTCATTTTTTTTTTCCCAAATATATCTCAAATACATCTTCTCTTCACCACTCTCACTTTGGCTACTCTTGTTCAGAATCTTATTACCTCTACCAAAATAATGCCTGTGTCTCCTAATGGATATTGCTACATTAGAAATGACACTTCGCATTCAATTTTTCACACAGTGAGTGTCAGCATATTCACTTAAAGTCCTTCCATATTCTCTAGCTTCTAGAGAATATAGTCTCTAAGTTAAGCACACAAACCATTCCTTTACAGTAAGATCCTTGCTTCTATCTTACCTTTTATCTTATCACCAGGTCTGTTTAAATTTGGGGAATACAGAAGTGAATTAGCCAAGTATCTTCACTCATGCAGCTCACAGATTAGCAGATCTAGATCTTTCCAGATCAGTGTAGGTTTACTGAATGAATGAAGGATTCTGTAGCTATCTCCCCCAAAGTGTGGAGTTGAACTCATAACTGTTCACTTTTTCCAAAAACATTCAACCATTTCTCAGGCACTGTTGTCTGCCAATTGAGTATGAGTGGGAATGGAAGTTTTTGAACCTAAAATTCACATACAGTCAGAAATTCATTTAATATATTTCATTTTCCTGTCCAGAATTTTGTAATATGGATAAAATAACATTAGCAGAGGGATTTTTTTCAGCATCTCTCAAGTTCTGACCTCTCAGGCTCCTGAAGGTAACCTGGAGCCAATAGTAAAGTATCACAGTTATGATAAGAAATTATTGTTATGAAAGCAGTTATGAAAGCAGCCACATGAAGGATATTCCTTCATTTACCTCGCTGAAAAATGACAACTGTCAATGAAGGCATGTGAGTGTGTTTTACTTTTTGAATGAAACAAATCCTCAAGGGACATTTCCTTATCAAAAATATTATTCAGGAATAATATTCATGTCTTTGTAGGTAAAGTGGTTTCCAAGTGAAAAATTGGCTGCAAATACAAATACAGTTAACTTTAAAAAGATACCTCTTCTAAGTTGATCAAAGTTAAATCACAGGTAGATAAAAGTCACTGTTATGATCGTGTTCCCTAGCAACTTAGGGCTCCAGATTTCTTTTTCAGAATGCATTCCCAGCTGTTTCAAGTTGGTTTATGACTGTTGTATCTGTTGATATCATTGACATTCTGTTTTATATTTTATCTTCATTTTGTGTTAAAAAAAACAATAACCTGAATTTTTGTGTGCTGTTTAACTTCCTACTTTTCAATTCAAGACTTTGAGGGCAGCTGGCAGTTTCAGTGAAAAACAGTACAGTCTAACTGACTTATTTCTTCTCATTTGTCCAATTGAAATGAAATCACCAGTCTAACAGAATGAACATTTTAAAAAAATGTATATTTGCATTTGCATAAAGAAAGTAGTTTATCACCTGAGAATAAGATTGTCCAAAAAAGACAATTATATTTTAAACATCTCCCCTACCATCCTCATTTCATCTCCTTCAACTATACCAAATTCATTTCTAAGCAAATGCCTTTTCTAATTCTTTAAGAAAATAGAAGTTACTTTTTATTACTAGGTTCTACTGTTTCAACTTGTTCTTTAACTGCTGCTGCTGCTGCTAAGTCACTTCAGTCGTGTCCGACTCTGTGCGATCCCATAGACGGCAGCCCACCAGGCTCCCCCGTCCCTGGGATTCTCCAGGCAAGAACACTGGAGTGGGTTGCCATTTCCTTCTCTAATGCATGAAAGTGAAAATTGAAAGTGAAGTTGCTCAGTAAGTGTCCAACTCTTCATGACCCAATGGACTGCAGCCTACCAGGCTCCTCTTGTCCATGGGATTTTCCAGGCAAGAGTACTGGAGTGGGGTGCCATTGCCTTCTCTGTCTTTAACTGCATATCTTGTTAATTCTCAAGACTGGATGACTTTACCCTGCCCCCAACCCTTGATTAATTTCTTAGACAAATTTTGCTGCCAGGGCCTTTGATCCTTGTATGATTGGTGACCTGAGAGACTAGTATCTAATCAAGCTTTACTTCTGGCATGTAAATTGGAGGGCTGGAACAAGAATTCCAGTTTTTTTAAACTGATATTCAATCAAAAATATTGTGTTGCTAACTGTAATATTAAAATTATGGTAACATCTATACCATATGAAACATAAATAATATCATAGTATCAAAGAAGATATTTTGAAGGTAAGACATAACTTTGTTTTATTTCATTATCTTCCCATAGTATATCTTAAAACTACTTCTTTCACAAAAATGTCCAAATTCCCTGTTCAAATCATAATGGGAAATCATTGCTTTAGTTGACTGTTCTCACTATTGTTGGGCACGTGTACTAGATATATGGGATATCTTATACGCACATGTAATGAAAATTCAGAAATATCCCATTAATAAAGCATTATTAAGATAGATATAAAATGCACTAATTTATTGTCATTTTATATATTTATGAAGACAAATTAATTCCACATAGCTAATAATATGTATGGTTTATCCCAGAGTTTTGCATGAACACATAGTCATCAATATATTTTTTACTTCAGTTCAGTCGCTCAATCGTGTCTGACTCTTTGCGACCCCATGGACTGCAGCACGCCAGGCCTCCCTGTGCACCGCCAACTCCCAGAGTTTACCCAAACTCATGTCCATTGAGTCAATGATGCCATCCAACCATCTCATCCTCTGTCGTTCCCTTCTTCTCCTGCCCTCAATCTTTCCCAGCATCAGGGTCTTTTCCAATGAGTCAGCTCTTCGCATCAGGTGGCCAAAGTGTTGGAGTTTCAGCTTCAACATCAGTCCTTCCAGTGAACACTTAGGACTGATCTCCTTTAGGGTGGACTGGTTGGATCTCCTTGCAGTCCGAGAGACTGTCAAGCGTCTTCTCCAACACCACAGTTAGAAAGCATCAATTCTTTAGTGCTCAGCTTTCTTTATAATCAAACTCTCATATCCATACATGACTACTGGAAAAACCATAGCCTTGACTAGATGGGCCTTTGTTGGCAAAGTAATGTTTCTGCTTTTTAATATGCTGTCTAGGTTGGTCGTAATTCCAAGGAGTAAGTGTCTTTTAATTTCATGGCTTTATTTTAAATATATATTTTCTTAAAATATTTTAATTGAATCTGTTTATACAGATGAAGCATAAAAATGCATTTGACTGCTGTTAACTTCCTAACATAGATGTGACTAATAATTTTAAAATCCAGATGGCAAAAATACGCTAACACTTAATTTCACAATATTGTTGCAATAAATTTAAATTTACATAGTACTAAATTATATTTATGGAAAGAATACAATAATTAAATATACTTTATAAATTGTTTCTAATTGATATTAAATACTTGAATGAGTGCTTAAAATTATATATTGATAGAACAGCATCCAGAGTTTGAGAAATATCACAGTCATTTATCCAAATCAAAATTAATCAGAAATATAATTTACACATCTGATTTATGAACTTAAAAAGGTTATTTCTAACATTTAGTTTTTTTCTCAGAATATTTATATGAATTAGAATAATCACCAACCAACAGGTTAATTACAACACAGTGTGAAGTATCATGTTGTTCTTAAGCAGAAGTGATGTTTAAAAAAAAAATAATGTGAAGTCAGGTATTCAAAGACAAACAATTATAGAGATATTCAAATTATAGGAAATGTGCAATGTCGATCTGAATTAGCAAGTTGAAGTGGGTGTCTTTTTCCACATGTCCATTAATGCTAATAAGGAGAGAAGTGAAAAGTATTGGAGCTCCATTAATCAGGAGTTGTCAATGGTAGGTCAAAAGAAATAAGTGATGAAGGCAAATTTTATACACTTAGTAATAAGTAGGAGATTATTATGTATGATTTTATCTTAATTGGTTTTGAGAATTAATTGGGTGGTAACAAAAGCTGGCATAAAGCTTTTCATTTGAATAGAACAATTAAAAACGCTAAAAGGCTTGGAGTTGATGATAACCACTCTACTGGATTAACTCTTAGCTATAAAATCAGAAGAGATTTATTATTTATCTCAAAATTGAGTTAATGTTAATGATTAATGTATATTACTTAGCTGGGAACATTTCTACTTTTCAAAGCTTGTTTTTTTGGTCAAGGTCAACTCTGTATAAAATTGATATAATAGTAAGTGACTTCCATGACTACATTTTTTTTCTTATTTACATCAAAATTGGAAAATATATAATGAAAGTAACAGGACATAGTATTTATTACCCTATACCCCAAGAACTGGACTCTTTTTCTTCGTCATCTATAATAACTGCCATGCTACGAATAATAACGGGCTTAAATTAGAAATAACAATCACTTCTGTATTCACATTTTAATAAGGTTAAAATGATATTCCTCAGTCTTTTGTAAGTTTAATTTCTGAAAATTTCAAATCACCTTTAAATGTAGTAGTTAAATCAGAAATATAAATTCTAACCTTGGCATTTGTTATACATAAAACATTTTGAGATGATTCCTAATTTATCAGTAAATGAGGGATAGAGTTCACTTTCAATTACACTAACGTTGAGCCTGATCATGTGTCTCTAGAATCTTGTTAAAAATATATATGGCTGTAGAATAATACTAATTCAGAAATTATATATATATATATTTATAGTACTGATGCTATAATATATATTTTTAGATTTATGCATAACTGGTTAATATTCAACAGGAACCATTAACTCTTCTCCTAACTTCTATCAACTAATTTCTTATCTGATATTACAAACTCACTTTTCCCACATTTTATCTTGAAGGTGAAGGTGAAGGTGAAGTGGCTCAGTCCTGTCTGACTCTTTGCAACCCCGTGGACCGTAGCCTACCAGGCTTCTCCGTCGATGGGATTCTCCAGGCAAGAGTACTGGAGTGGGTTACCATTTCCTTCTGCAGGAGATCTTCCCGACCCAGGGATTGAGCCTGGGTCTCCCGCATTGGAGGCAGACGCTTCTAACCTCTGAGCCACCAGGGAAGCCCACATTTTATCTTAGTATTGTTTAAAAAATTGCAACATTTTTGTATGTCACCAGATTGTTAAGCAAATTATTTAGAACAAATGCTAAATGCCTTGGGTACTTACATAAATGAAAAGAAACAATTACTTTAGATTTTGTTTTATTTTGATATACAATGTAGATTCTGTTTTCAATAAAAATATGAAATAAAAATCAAGATATTCTATAGTGCAAAATGTTTGCTTTAAATTGAGTGTACATTTTTCCCCTTTAAAATATATTTGCAAAAAAAAGTCATGTAAGATTTATACACCTCAATTATATTTGTAATGAATTAATTATTCAGGTAAATAAAATGTATTTTACAGTCACATTAACAAATACTGGAATCCAATGGAAATTTAGAGTATATCTAAATACACGGACATAATAAATAAAACAAGAGAATGAGTGAACATAATGAAGCAACAGAAAATGTATTATCTCAACAAGAAATGTTGAATTTTGTCTTTTGAAACCTGTTCCAAAGTGGTAAGCTTTTTGTATTCATCAGGAGTGTTTGTTTTCACATTTTCATGTCATTCAGCAGTCTTTGACAAGTTCTTTGTGGCTAAGGAAATTTAAAACTGCTTTGAAATTCTCTGAGCAACTCACAGATCCCATCAAAATATACTGCCATAGTATCAAGAAATGTTGAAGAATTATACCTTCAAAGCTGTGCCAAGAAACCTAGCCAGCATCTTTCTTTCATTATCAAGCAGAGTTCTATACCGCCTGCCTTTGGGCTAGGCAATCCCATAGATATTTCCCATACAATTGCATACCGCCAAAGTTTTTAGACCAGAAAACACTTTTCTCACTCTGGGGAAGAAACATGGTGTAAGCAGAAAAAGTAGTATGCAAAAGCAAAACTGTCTCTGCCATTAACCAACAAATGATGAAACTCTCCAGCATTTGGTCTTTATATCCAGAAAATAATGGGAGTGTATTGTAGCATCTCTGGTGTCTCATAGAGCACTCAAAGTATGAGTCTTCCTTTCCAGTCAGTGAAATGTCCAGTTCTCACATATGACCAGAATTTGACTATATTACACAAATCTCATACAACCGTTCTTTGAGCTAAACAGTCTGTTAAAAGGAGCAAATTTTGGGGTGGCTGAGAAGTATGGAAGGGAAGAAGGGAGGTTCATAGGAAGCTGCTTCCGGACATCTTGAATTGTCCAGGTTCCTCAAATTAAGCACTCCCATCTCTAATAGATTTGATCCTTTTCCAGTGTTCTTCTGTCAATGAATAACAAACACCATTATTCAGAAACTTTGAAAACCAAAATCTCTCCTTTGCTTCACAAATTTAATCTATCACTAAATCCAGTCTGTTTTACCTGCTAAAATCATACAGTTCTGTCCACTTCTTGCATCTCCCATCTGTTATAACCTCTTTCTTAGAAGATGGTGATAGCTTAAAAATATATATATATTTATTTGGCTGAGCCATGTCTTAGTTGCGGCAAACAGGATCTTTGATCTTCGATGCTGCATGTGGAATCTTTAGTTGTGGCATGTTGGATATAGTTCCCAGACCAGGGATTTAACATGAGCCCTCTACAGTGGGAGCTCGAAGTCCTAGCCACCAGGGAAGTCCCTATATAGCTTTTTTAAATTGCCTATATGCATGCATGCTCAGTCGCTTCAGTCATGTCTGACTCTTTGCAACCCTATGGACTGTAGCCCACCAGGTTCCTCTGTCCATGGGGTTCTCCAGGCAAGAATACTGGAGTGGGTAGCACTTTTTTTTTTTTTTAAACTTTACAAATTGTATTAGTTTTGCCAAATATCAAAATGAATCCGCCACAGGTATACGTGTGTTCCCCATCCTGAACCCCCCTCCCTCCTCCCTCCCCATACCATCCCTCTGGGTCATCCCAGTGCACCAGCCCCAAGCATCCAGCATCGTGCATCGAACCTGGACTGGCAACTCATTTCACACATGATATTATACATGTTTCAATGCCATTCTCCCAAATCTTCCCACCCCCTCCCTCTGCAACAGAGTCCAAAAGACTGTTCTATACATCAGTGTCTCTTTTGCTGTCTCGTACACAGGGTTATTGTTACCATCTTTCTAAATTCCATATATATGCGTTAGTATACTGTATTGGTGTTTTTCTTTCTGGCTTACTTCACTCTGTATAATAGGCTCCAGTTTCATCCACCTCATTAGAACTGATTCAAATGTATTCTTTTTAATGGCTGAGTAATACTCCATTGTGTATATGTACCACAGCTTGCTTATCCATTCATCTGCTGATGGGCATCTAGGTCGCTTCCATGTCCTGGCTATTATAAACAGTGCTGTGATGAACATTGGGGTACACGTGTCTCTTTCCTTCTGGTTTCCTCAGTGTGTATGCCCAGCAGTTGGATTGCTGGATCATAAGGCAGTTCTATTTCCAGTTTTTTAAGGAATCTCCACACTGTTCTCCATAGTGGCTGTACTAGTTTGCATTCCCACCAACAGTGTAAGAGGGTTCCCTTTTCTCCACACCCTCTCCAGCATTTATTATTTGTAGACTTTTGGATCGCAGCCATTCTGACTGGCGTGAAATGGTACCCCATAGTGGTTTTGATTTGCATTTCTCTGATAATGAGTGATGTTGAGCATCTTTTCATGTGTTTGTTAGCCATCTGTATGTCTTCTTTGGAGAAATGTCTATTTAGTTCTTTGGCCCATTTTTTGATTGGGTCATTTATTTTTCTGGAGTTGAGCTGTAGGAGTTGCTTGTATATTTTTGAGATTAGTTGTTTGTCAGTTGCTTCATTTGCTATTATTTTCTCCCATTCTGAAGGCTGCCTTTTCACCTTGCTAATAGTTTCCTTTGTTGTGCAGAAGCTTTTAAGTTTAATTAGGTGCCATTTGTTTATTTTTGCTTTTATTTCCAATATTCTGGGAGGTGGGTCATAGAGGATCCTGCTGTGATGTATGTCAGAGAGTGTTTTGCCTATGTTCTCCTCTAAGAGTTTTATAGTTTCTGGTCTTACGTTTAGATCTTTAATTCATCTTGAGTTTATTTTTGTGTATGGTGTTAGACAGTGTTCTAGTTTCATTCTTTTACAAGTGGTTGACCAGTTTTCCCAGCACCACTTGTTAAAGAGATTGTCTTTAATCCATTGTATATTCTTGCCTCCTTTGTCAAAGATAAGGTGTTCATATGTGCGTGGATTTATCTCTGGGCTTTCTATTTTGTTCCATTGATCTATATTTCTGTCTTTGTGCCAGTACTGTACTGTCTTGATAACTGTGACTTTGTAGTAGAGCCTGAAGTCAGGTAGGTTGATTCCTCCAGTTCCATTCTTCTTTCTCAAGATAGCTTTGGTTATTAGAGGTTTTTTGTATTTCCATACAAATTGTGAAATTATTTGTTCTAGCTCTGTGAAGAATACCATCCTGACCCTTTTATTGTTGAAATTTAAAAAAATAAAAGATACTTAAATACAATGGTGAATATATAGGACAAAACAGAATCATAAAATTTAATGCTGAATTAAGCAGTGAGCTGAATGTCTGGATCACCAAATTGGCTTTGAACCCAAAACCACTTAAAAATGGGTATGCTTGCTGTTAACAGCAACTGGCTTATAAGTGAAAGAATGGTCAAAGCTGTTCCAGTTGAACTTCAGGGAAATTCTCTTCTCAAGAACATCCTTTAACTGTTGCTGCAATTCATGGTTCAGTCTGGCCGAAACTGTGTTGGTTTCCTTATTGCGTTTAAATGAAACCTGAATAGCTTTCTTATCTTTCCCAACAGACCAAGGAATAGAAGGTTGTGATGCAGGAACAGCAGCTAGGATACCTGTCTTCTGTGCATGATCATCAACTTCTGGCCTTAATTCATCTTCTGATTTTAATCTCCTTCAAACAGGTTTAGGTGGTGGAGCAACAGGTGTTGTGCCTTTGTTGACATTGGCAGGAGCACTAGCAGCTGTCTTTTCTTCAATTTTACTATCTGTTTTGGCAAATCAAAGAGAACTTGCGGGATCAGAAGCTTTTTCAAACAGCAAGACCTCTGGATGTTTCTCGGCTTCATCATCTGTTCTTCATTTGCAGCAAACACTTCCAATTGGCTGAAATCTGCAAAATTTGGTTGTTCTGGTATCTGCTGAGGTGAGGTAGCAATGTGAGTTATTAGGCCATTGGCATCCACTGGGCAATGCACAACAGGACAAGGAGCCTGTGAGGGCTGTGGTCTTGGAGGCACTGCAAGAGATTGGGCAACAGTTCCAGCCTGTGGCTTTCTGTTGTGATGGAAAAGATCTGATTTATACCTAAAGATGATGATCTAGAATGAGAGGGCTGAGGCCTTGGAGGTGGAGGTGGTGGTGCAGTGTTTTTAGGAGAGGTTCCTGAATGAGACCTTGGATGAGTTATATTGTTTCCAATCTGTTCTGGATCTGAAGTAAGAGAGTCTGAAGTACTGTAACCATCTGCTACAGTATTTCCAGAAGCAAATTTCACTGATGAATTTATCTTATTTTCTTCTGAAAGGTCAGGTGTTTTCACAAGCAATGGGCTTAGTGGGATTAGTACGATCATTGCCAGTTCTTCTAAGTTCCATTTCCTGCATGTGGATTTTGCTTGGAGTCATACGAATGGAATGGAGAAGACAATGGCACCCCACTCCAGTACTCTTGCCTGGAAAATCCCATGGACGGAGGAGCCTGGTAGGCTGCAGTCCATGGGTTTGCGAAGAGTCGGACACGACTGAGCGACTTCACTTTCACTTTTCACTTTCATGCATTGGAGGAGGAAATGGCAACCCACTCCAGTATTCTTGCCTGGAGAATCCCAGGGACAGCAAAGCCTGGTGGGCTGCTGTCTATGGGATCACACAGAGTCGGACACAACTGAAGCGACTTAGAAGCATACGAATGGGAACTGGATGAACAATAGCAGTATCAGGATCAGCTGGTGCAATGTTAGAATCAAATTGGGTCAGAGTTTGTGAGCTTGAAGAGCATTCACTAAATGTCTCCCACTGCTCGCTGCTCTGATTCAGCTGGGACCAAGTCTGGTTTAGGGACAGCATTGACAGAGATTTGCCTGGAGGAGCCTCTGCAGGAGAGCCTGAATAACCTACCTCACCTGGCTGATCCCCAACGTCTGCTGAATCTTCCAAACCAATCAGTTTGGGCATTAAGCTTTCAGGGAGTTTTTCTCGTAAGTCATAGCCATTGTTCCTAGCAACTACCAGATGAAATGCAGCACAAAACTCAACCAGTGTCAAGGCTCTATCTTTATCAAAATCTGAGAGTTCCCAAATATGAGAAAGTTGAATAGGAAATTTCAATTTTGTAAAAAACTCTTTAGCTGTAGATCCTGCAGCTAAACAGGAATCAATCTGTTTAGATCAGGCTGAACGGTTTTAAATTGATTTACATAGACTGTCTTTGTTCATCTGTTATTTCCCAAGGATCGTCATAACTACTGGATTGCCTACGAATTTCATTGGCAGTTGTAGCTGAGGCTACAGTTCGTATTGTTGTCTGGTCCTAGACAGAAGCAGGATGCATAGTTAAAAGAGTACTAGTTAGTGGAATATCTGCAAAACTGACCCAGTTTTCTTGAGGTGGAGGTGGAGAATGTCCTAACCACACTGCGTCACCAGCAGAAGAACCTGATTGTGCTTCACCAAAGGGAGCCCAGAATGGCCCAGGCTCTGCAAGAGGCCTCTCACTCTTTCCTCCACTGGGATGACGGTATTGATTCCTCCATGTGTGTGGAGAAGTTGGTGGAGACTGCTGTGGTGAGACTACTGGGAAGCAGGTTCCTGCTGATCTATAGATGCGTGAGGCTGGGCAGTATCATGGCTTGTGGACCCCTTTTTCACTTGTCCCCTGCCAGGTGGTGGGGGGGGGGTGGGTTACACCATAGTTCAGTTCAGTTCAGTTCAGTCGCTCAGTCATGTCCCATTCTTTGCAACCCCATGAATCACAGCACACCAGGCCTCCCTGTCCATCACAAACTCCCGGAGTTCACTCAAACTCATGTCCATCGAGTTGGTGATGCCATCCAGCCATCTCATCCTCTCTAAGACCCTTGATTTTCAGAATCTGAAGAATATGAGGTTGCATGACAAGATTCCTCTTCATTCTTTGAAGCAACAAATCTTGGCAGAGGACGGTCCTTTACTGTATTTATACTTTCTTCTCCAGGGGATCTTCCTGACCCAGGGATCAAACCTGCATCTCCTGCAGCCCCTTCGTTGCAGGTGGATTCTTTACCTCTGGGCCACCAGGGAAGCCCTTTAAATTGTCTACTTAAATACAATTTGCTTTTCCCCAGCCAAACTTGCCTGTATTCTATAGCTATCGAGTTCTTTTCAAAATGTGCCTTCTGGTCACATCACTCCACTCTTCAATTTTAAAGAAAATCTGTCTGTGACTTCCCATTGCTCTTAAGGTAAAGCTAAATCTAACACAGTGCTATCCTGTAGAACTTTCTGCAATAATGGAAATGTTCCCTGAACTCTCCAATATGGTGTCTACTATCTGCAAACGGGCAACTAAGCACCTGAAATGTAGCAAGTTCAACTGAGGAATGCAAATCTTAATTCTCCTTAGTTTTAATTACTTTAAATCCAAATTTAAACAACCACATCAGCCAGTAGTATCCATGTGGAGCTCAAAAGATGGCCCCTGCATTGTCTAGTCTCTACCTATTCTCTAACCTTTTCTTATACCAAGCTCCCTACCTCTTGGTCTCTCTGACTCAGTCCTTTAAGTTTCACACATTCATTTTGCTTCCAGTTGACTCAAGAAAACTTTGCAAATATTATGCCTCTGTTAGGGGAATTCTTCCCATTTTTTTTTTTTCCTAGTTAAAACCTACTCATCTTTCAGAGGACTTCCCAGGTGGCTCAATGGTAAAGAATCCACCTTCCAATGCAGGAAATGCAGGGGATGCAGTTTCGATCCCTGGGAAAGGAAATGGCAACCCACTCCAGTATCCTTGCCTGGGAAATCTCATGGACAGAGGAGCCCGGTAGACTATAGTCCTTGGGGTCGCAGAGTCAGACAGAACTTAGTGATTAAACAACAACATCTTTCAGAAGATTCAAGAATGAAAATTGTGTCCCTAGGGAAGCCTTCTCAGCACATGAGGAAGCCAATTTCAAATGTGCTTAATTCATCATCATTGTCCTTGCAATTGTTTTAGTCTGATATTTATCTTTGTTGTTGCTTCCATAAAACTAGACTGTTAGATCAATGAAGGCATGGACCATTGTCACCCAGTAATTACTATTAGCATAGAATAAGTACTCTATAAATATTAATTACATCAAAGAGTGACTATTTTTTATTACTCTGTAGCTCCCAAAATTCAATTTGATTTGGGCTTTTGTGGTACTATCTTTGACCAATTTTTGTGTAAATACTAAGCATACAAAATAGCAACTAAAGAAAGTTTATCCCATTGCCAACCTCTTTCCAGACCAACAAAGGAATGGAATGTGAGAGCTTCCTTGGTATTTACTGATGCAGAAGTAACTGAACATCTGAGCTAAAAGCTCAAACAGTGATTATTAGTATCCAATTTACCATAACAGTCTAAATGACATTCAGGCTGACAAATTGGTGAAGAAAACTTTCATAACTTTCACCCACAATCTGAGCTGCACAAATCCCTCTGCTCTTTATATTTAATTTAATCCTTTTTGAAGTCATTTGTTCCTGTAACTGGCATTTTAATCTCTTATGTGCTTCTGGTTGTCCCAATTTCTCACTTATCAGAATACTCTTCTGCAGCTTAATGCTTTAAAAGAGGCTTTTGGAGTTTTACCTAACAAGATTCTTAAGTTCTCTTTCAAGGATCTTTGAGTTTTAATCTTTTTCTTCATAGTGACAGGCTCAATCCTAATTCCATGAATACATCTTGAACTTTTGAGGGGGACAGGTTTATAGGGCAATCTGTGTATTCATCTAGTCTGCCTCCCACCTTGAAGACAAAGATGTTGTCTCTCTGAATTCTTTAAAGGGCATGTAATAGAGACTAGTGTACTCTGCAACTAGGTGATTGTCCACACAAGATGGTCCCATTATAATCCCATAAAGCAAGGGTCCTCGACCTCCAGGCCACAGACTGATACCTCCTGTCAGATCAGCAGCGCCATTAATGTGCACAATAAATTTAATGCACTTGAGTCATCCTATGACCAACCTAGACAGCATATTAAAAAGCAGAGACATCACTTTACCGACAAAGGTCCATCTAGTCAAAGCTATGGTTTTTCCAGTAGTCATGTATGGATGTGAGAGTTGGACTGTAAAAAAGCTGAGCGCCAAAGAACTCATGCTTTTGAACTGTAGTGTTGGAGAAGACCCTTGAGAGTCCCTTCGACTGCAAGGAAATCCAACCAGTCCATCCTAAAGGACATCAGTCCTGAATATTCATTGGAAGGACTGATGCTGAGGCTGAAACTCCAATACTTTGGCCACCTGACACAAAGAACTGACTAATTTGAAAAGACCCTGATGCTGGGAAAAATTGAAGGCAGGAAGAAAAGGGGATGACAGAGGATGAGATGGTTGGATGGCATCACTGACTCAATGGACATGAGTCTGAGCAAGCTCTGGGAGTTGGTGATGGACAGGGAGGCCTGGCATGCTGCAGTCCATGGGGTTGCCAAGCATTGGACACGACTGAGTGACTGAACTGAATTCTACTTGTAATGTAGAATAAATATGCACTTATTACAATTGACTTGTATGTAATAATAATCAAGCTCCCACAGCCTTATGAGGTAGGCATTATTTACAGTCTGCAATCAAAACATCTAAAATCCAGAACAGCTGAGTAATTACTGAAGATACTATAGATGGTAAGTGGCTAAACCATGCTTCACACTCAGTGTGATCCAAAAACTAAGACTCTTAACCCTGATCTCATACTGCCTGTTGTCAGGGCGGAAATTTGGACCCCATTTGGACCTTTCTTTATTCAAGAGCTGGTTATCTTTGTAGAAGCCGTTTTTCCCATCTCATATTATAATCTTTATGAACATTAAATAATTGTTGAATGAATGAGTAAATACATATTAAACTTATCTCTGAGAAAGATAGTTAACTTGAAATGTGAATGGTGTTTGTTCATTAAATCAGGAAAAGAAAAGTAAGGAGAAAGGAGAAATCTAAAACTAGGTTATTGAATCATTCTCCTATACTTCAGGAAACATCATTATAGGGGTGATACTGTTATTTCTGTGTCTATAGAATATATAGATGTGAGGAAACTAGGCCTCTGAGAATTTAAGTAATTTACCATATGAAGGCCCTAGAAATCAGTACAATCAGTGTTTAAAAGCTCGATTGCCTGGTTCCAAAGCTCATGATCTTAAACTAATTTACCATATAAATGTCACCAGGGGATCTGACATATCCTCTTGGGGTTTTAAGTCTATACATGTGTAATTAAGAGAACTTTGGTTAAGTTCTCGTTTTGCTATTAATGAATGCTATAATTCTAAATAATCATTTCCAGTTTGTGGCGAATTACTTACTGAGAAAATGACAGTGCTAGAGGTAATGCTATTTAAAACCTATGCTTGATCTAATGGTTCATTAGTCTGAAATTTACCAGCTCATTTTTGCAATCATAATTTATTCCAACCGTGATATCTTCAGTTTAAAAATGTGTATATACTAACTGGATGCAAACAATAGCTATTGTTGACACTGAAAATTTGACAAAATATATCATTAAATGAAAGAGATGCTGAGTTGTAGAGAAAGTTACTACAGTCCACCTAAGTATGACACATTTTCATGAGATTTATGCTAAAACTTTGAAAAAAACCCTAAATGTTCTAGCTGAATGACCTCATCTATAGCAATAGTTTTCCTGATACAGAAGTTACTTTATGTTTTAAAATGGTATCACATCTTCTGTTCTTTGAATCTAATTTGTCAATGACAGTGGCCAAGAATTGATGAATGATCCAGTAGAGAATTACATGGTATTTAGCTTTTCTGGAGAGATATGACATTTCAGGTTTAGGATGATTCATCTCATGGTTAACAATGTCAAGTTTTCCTGTGAGATGTTAGTTGCTGCAAGAAATATAATGGAGCCATCACTGGTACATCTGGAGGTGGGCTAGAGTCTGCTGGCTACTCTGGTGTGGCTATGTGAAAGGATTGGCATGTGTCCAAACCATCTATTGGGCAAAGTCTTCCGAATTTTAGGCAACTGCTGATTTGAAACACCCTCTTGTACTCCACATGCAGTTAGTACTCCCCTGCTGTTCTGGAAAGCCTTATGTCCTGAAAATCAGTGAAACCATTAAAGAGTTTTATTGACCAACAGACCCTTGCTACTGTTAAGTCACTTCAGTTGTGTCTGACTCTGTGTGACCCCAGAGATGGCAGCCCACCAGGCTCCCCTGTCCCTGGGACTCTCCAGGCAAGAACAGTGGAGTGGGTTGCCATTTCCTTCTCCAATGCATGAAAGTGAAAAGTGAAAGGGAAGTCGCTCAGTCCTGTCTGAACAAACCCTTGGGTGTTTCCAGAATTTGTGCTCAATCCCATCAACATTTGTCAAGGTTAAATCCCTACTATGTAGGATTCACAGCCTACACAAGATACTTTGCTTTTCTTGTAGGCTTCCCATCTATTTAGCTCTTTAAAAGAGGTTACTAAAAAGAGAAGACTCTGTAGACTTTACCCATCTAATTGGAGAAGACCCACCCACACAGGAGACCCCTGGCACTGCACCAAGGTAACGGGTGGTGGTCACTGCTGGGGGGAAAGATTGGGTTTGTATCCATTATTGTTAGGTGCTCACCACAGCTAACCTTAAACAGTTAAATCAAGGAACTATAAAAGGGTCAAAAATGAGCACAGACTCGATTCTAAATTCTGGCTATGATTCGTGAGTGATGCTAATTTCTGAAAAGATTATCTCTGTGATTTAATTTCACATGGAAAACATCCTCCCTTTGCAAAGCTGAACCTGTGGCTTCCTGGGTTTCAGAGAAATCTTTCAAGAAGAAATCATCCAGGAGGAGATAGGCTATTATTTAAATGGTCTTGACGTTCCCATGACCTTTAGTTCCCTTCTGACCTTCTCACTCCCTTTCCCAGAGCCTGTCGTAAGCCAGATGCTAGATGGGTACTCATCCCCCAGGCCCAATTTCTCTTCTCAATGATGAAGTAGGCAGCATTTTTCTAAAATGACCTCAATAAGAAAGCAGAGAAAACAAAATTTATGAAATAAAGATAATAAAAGCATCCCAGCTAAAACATGTTGCTCTTTATAGTATAGTTATTTCATACCATTTACTAGCTTTGAAATCAGGTACATAGTTCCCTCCCATAATTCAAATTGACACTCCAATGTGAACCCAATAATGAGTTCTTTTGAGTAAAAGGTATTTATTTTTATATACTATTACTTATCCCAGCCTTGGTTATAATTTATAATTTTTTATTGAAAACTTGTTATATATTTTCATCTAAAGAGTGATTCTAATGATAGGCAGAATAACTATACCTGAGAAATATGGTTAAAGAGTGCTGCATATCATTCCAATCCCACAGAAAGGCAATGTCAAAGAATGTTCAAACTACCACACAACTGCACTTATCTCACAAACTAGAAAAATAATGCTGAAAATTCTCCAAGCAAGGCTTCAACAGTAGCTTCAAAGTGAACAAAGGCTTCAAAGTGAACTGAGAACTTCAAGCTGGACTTAGAAAAGGCAGAGAAACCAGAAATCAAATTGCCAACATCCTTTGGATCACCAAAAAGGCAAGAGAGTTCCAGAAAAACATCTACTTCTGCTTTATTGACTATGCTAAAGCCTTTTACTGTGTGGATCACAGCAAACTGTGGAAAATTCTTAAATGGATGGGAATACCAGACCACCTTACCTGACTCCTGAGAAATCTGTATGCAGGTCAAGAAGCAACAGTTAAAACCAGACATGGAACAACAGATTGGTTCCGAATTGGGAAAGGAGTATGTCAAGGCTCTATATTGTCACTCTGCTTATTTAACTTATATGCAGAGTACATCATGCAAAACGCTGGACTGGATGAAGCACAAGCTAGAATCAAGACTGCCGGGAGAAATATCAATAACCTCAGATACACAGATGACTCTACCCTTATGGCAGAAAGCAAAGAGAAACTGAGAAGGCTTTTGATGAAAGTGAAAGAGGAGAGTAAAAAATTGGCTTAAATTCAACCTTCAGAAAACTAAGATCTTGGTGTCTAGTTCCATTACTTCTTGGCAAATAAATGGGGAAACAATGGAAACAGTGAGAGATTTTATTTTGGGGGGCTCCAAAATCACTGTAGATGGTGACTGCAGCCATGAAATTAGAAGACTCTTTCTTCTTGGAAGAAAAGCTATGACCAACCTAAACAGCATATTAAAAAGCAGGACATTACTTTGCCAACAAAGGTCTGTCTAGTCAAATGTATTGTTTTTCCAGTAGTCATGTATGGATGTGAGAGTTAGACCATAAAGAAAGCTGAGTGCCGAAGAATTAATGCTTTTGAACTGTGGTGTTGGAGAAGACTCTGAGAGTCCCTTGGACAGCAAGGAGATCCAACTAGTCCATGTTAAAGGAAATCAGTCCTGAATATTCATTGGAAAGACTGATGCTGAAGCTGAAGCTCCAATACTTTGGCCACGTGATGCAAAGAACTGACTCATTTGAAAAGACCCTGATGCTGGGCAAGACCGAAGGCAGAAGGAGAAGGGGACAACAGAGGAAATGGTGAATGGCATAACCTACTGGATGGGCATGAGTTTGGGCAAGCTCCAGGAGTTGGTGATGGACAGGGAAGCCTGGCATACTGCAGTCCATGGGGTCGCAAAGAGTCAGACACGACTGAGAGACTGATCTGAACAAAATCCATGTCTGTCACTGGCTACTTATATTGCCTTAAATTTCCCAAGTTTCTATTCAGCATAAGGTACTGAAAGTTCTTGACAAATAAAATACATCATTTGTTCTTGTTCACTGAGCCCTTCCTGAGAATACATAATAAATATGAGCGACAACTGCAATCCACTGGAAAATGCTCTGTTAGATGTCAGATGAAAAGTCTGTCATTTCAGTGGTGCCATAAACTTAGGACATGGAACCAAATTTTAAAAAATCTGCACATATTGGTAGAATTAATGAAGTATTTGGTGGAAATTAATATTTCAAAATTAATTGTACAATAGCAAAAAGAAGTCATGAATTGTTTGTAATCTCAGGAGAGCAAACTCTAAGTTAATTATAAGTTCAGCATGGGTCAACAGTGTGAAGGGAGGCTCAGGAAGGGACTGTGGCCTTGAAGTGACTAAATGATGTCACTCTCAGTTTGGGCAGGGTAGAGGATCACCCCACTAAATCCTGCACTGGACAGGCCGTGCCTCAGTGTTTGATCTTGTAAGCCTTGCCATTAGGAAATAAGCATGGTGGATATCACCTAGGAAACGGGGATAGTTTGTCACCATTTGTCATCATGAATGAAGGTTCCAGAAACTCTTCATTGTTATGAAGAGAATAGAGCTGAAAGAGTGGTCAGAAAGATGAGGTTTGAGCTCCTATTGTTTTATGTGAGAGTTGAGTAGTTTGGGGCAAGTAATTTTACTGCTTTAATGCTCAGTTTCCTCAGCTATAAAACTGGCATAATGATATCATCTTCTTTATAAAGTCATTGTGCAGGTCAAATGAGATCATTTAAGCTAATGCATTATCTAGGTTGTACATGCTATGCAAATACATGAGAAATAATTAATCCTGTTCTGAACACAAAACAACATACTGTGCAAGAGGGAGAAGCTCATTATTTATGATTTTCATAGGGTTAGAGGCAGGAGTAGAAGTGAAAATGAAGCAGATTTGGCTTAATGGATGAAAGAAGCTAATAATAATTGATAATGTGTCAACAGCATCATTGGTTGCCTCAAGAAAGTAGTAAGCTTCCTCTCTTAGGAGGAATTCAGGGAGAAACTAGATGAAACCTAGATGGCGAGGTTGTGAGATAATTTACTGAAAGGTTTATAAAAATTTTTCTTGGTGAAAGAGTTTACCAATCTGTTGAGGTTTTGCTACAACCCCAACATGCATTTCCAGATCACTCAGTTAAGGACAGTTATTTGACAATAATTACAATGTCAGTTGGAGGCCCTAGCACACACTAAGCACCAACCATATTCCAGTGAGCCTAGAACATTTATATACATACCTCTCATGTTAAACCATGCATTGCAAAGGAAGGAACAATTCCACCTTAAGACCTGTCTCCTCTACCCCCAATAAAATATAGCTGTTAACAGGACAAGAAGTAGAAAAAGTGTTGTCCAAAATACTGCTTCTCCTTTCTTGTGCCAACACTTTCTAATCTAGCCCCCAATACAGTGCTGAGAAAAGCAAGATTATATGGACCAGTAGTGTAGATTGCAACATATATGCAACAGCAAGCAAAAAAAATTCTGTGCCACCCAGAAAATTATTACCTTGCAGAATTCATAGTTTTAAAAAATCTTGCCTGGCTCTTTAAACAGAAAAGAGCTCAACTCCTTTTCTGACAAATGGTATCAGTGATTCTACTTGGAGAAATGAGTAATCAAATCTCACGTTTCAGAAAATAAGCTCAACACTGTAAGGATCAGGAAGATATATATTCCCTTCACAGCCCTATAGTGTTTGACAAACTGGCTCAGAGCAAAGGCAACAGCAATTGGAGCATCTTTGCTTTATTTCAATACATCAGCATCAGTTTGGCTAAGGGCCTTGAAAGGTGAGGGCCCAAAGGGGAAGGACAAATGCCAGCTTCCTTAATCTGAAGGTACCATGCAAAACACAAAGACTTTATTCTTCTTGCTGGCTGGGGCTCTCTTTTATGGAATATGTGAGAATAGACAAATACATTTTCTGCATTTTCTAAAAAATCAATGGATTGCCACTGGGGGCAAAGAATGATATGTGCACACAACATAATATTTTACTAACCCAGGTTTCTCTTCCTGTGGACTCATTTCTAAGTTCAGTTGAGAGAAATGAGGAAAATGCTACCAAGGGTAAATCTTTATTCATCTCTGGGTGTATTTGGAAGTCAACTTGTGAGCCCACTAACAGCAGGTTGAAAATTGTTGAGGAAAGCACCTGTCCTACCTTCAGTGATGACTTGCAGGGGATGAATGTGCCAAATGGGACATCCATGCGTCCCTGTGAGTTACAGCCTCATTTTTAATGGTACAGGACAAAGAAATAGCAACAGACGGTCATTGTAAATCCTTCTATTTTTCAGAGTCAGCTTTCAAAGGGTGAAAATTATTAGATAATTTAAAGCTCTTTGAGTTCAAATGAGAGAAATGGCAAGATGAGTGCTTTTACGATTCTTAGAGCCTTCTCTTATGAAAGAAAAGGTGACTTGCAAGAATCCTCTGATGAACAGGCACAAGCAAATATGACTGTTAGAGGTGAAGGGAAGAATTTTTCAAATTTTCTGGTATAGATCTACAAGGTTATATATGCTACTGTATATTTGAAAGAAAGCAAGGCTTGGTACATAGGCATCCATCCATAAATACATTAAGGAGATAGGGAATTAATGACTGGAAGGCTTAAAAATTCTTGATAGCTGTCACATGGCCCCAGGACTAGCAAGACTCACATGGGCACAGGTGGAACTGTTTCTGAAAACTGTAGGATGTACTGTATTTAATCAAACCTCCTCCTGTTTAAGGCTATTTCCTATTCCAAATATTATAGATGGAGGCTGATCTCTTGACTAGGAAAAAAAGGGAAAGCATTTATAAAACATCCCTATCCTCTGATTTATTAAAGAAGACCAAAAATTCTTAAACCAGAAGGAAGAAATATACTCCAAGAAGATGGGTGAGGAGAAAGAGTGTCTAAGGAGGGGAGGAAGAGTCAAAAATGTCATTGAGAAGTTGACAGATCAAAGAGGATATTGGAAGAGTAGATAAATAAAAAAGAGTAGGCAGCATTTCCAAGACACACATATGAAGATTTTCTCCTAGAGAAAATCAGGGCACTCTACAAAACAGCAATAAACAATAATAAAATCCATGAGCAATAGCAGATGTATGCACACTGTTAACATTCCGGGAAGAAATGATGGTGTATTTGTGTCTGCTGACTTTCTGCTGAGGCATATGGTGACAGCCATATGCAGAGATGGCATGGCTAATTGGCTCTTAGGCTGTCTTTCTGGAGTGTGAATCCAAGACATGACAGAAAGCCTGCCCAGAATCATCAACCTCACTCCCCTCCACTTCCACTGGTCCACATGGGGATGGAGAATTGAGTCACAAAAAGAAACATTTATCCTTTCAACATATATTTACTGAGAGGCACTTAGAAAGAGAAGACAAGAACAAACCCAGCATGACTTTATTCTCCTGGGGTCCCAAAGTTTGTGTTAAGACAAGCATCTATGAAATAATTACCAAGTGTGATTATTGCTATGATAGGGAAGTAAAGGATGCTATAAGGTGAGTCTTTCTTTGAAGAAAGAACAGCAGGTGCCAAGCCCTGGAGACAAGAAGGAAATAAAAATGGTCAACTGAGAGTGGGGCATCTCTAAGAATCCTGACGATCTTGATTTCAAGATCACTCGGAAATTTCAAGGAAAATAAGAAACAAAATCACTAACTTCCATAAAATGGGGAAATATTTGTAAATCCAAATCATGGTATGATGAGGAAAATGATTAAGTTATTGTGATGGACTCATCAGAAATAAAAGGGAAGTCAAACTTCAGTTTCCCTAGAGGAAGAATCAAATGAGCTGTCAGACAGTTTACCCTGGAGAAACTACCCAAACATACAGGAATCTATGAATTTGAGGTAAAGTAGAGTAAAAATGGGACTCATGTAGGTATACCTGTGTGAGAAACCCCCAGGTAACCTCCAAGACACTAGGCAGTCAAGTGGTGTGTGTGTGTGTGTGTGTGTGTGTGTGTTTCTTGCTCAGTCATGTCTGACTTATTGCGGCCCCATGGACTGTAGCCTGCCAGGTTCCTCTGACCATGGAATTCTCCAGGCAAGAATGCTGGAGTGAGTTTCCATGCCCTTTTCCAGGTGATCTTCCTGACCCAGGGACTGAACCCTGATCTCCTGCATTGCAGGCAGATTCTTTACCATTTGAGCTTCCTGGGAAGCCCCAAATGACCTCTCCTCCAGTGTATATCTCAAACAAAAAAAAACATAAACCATAGTTTCCCACATCCCAGGACATATACTAATGGCGAGAGAAAGAAATAACAGAAGGTCATTTACTCAGCATAACAACGTTTGACTAATAGGAATTTCAAAAAGGGAGAGCAAAAGAGATTGGGGTGATGACAGCATTGGTGAGAAAGGAAATTTTTCCTCGCCTGAAAGAAAGAAGTTCCTGATTGAATAGACTCACTGAAAGCTCTGTACAATGAACAAAATATAACCCACAGCAAATCACATCTTGATATACCTGAGATACAGGGAAGACTTTAAAATCTTCCAGAATGAAATACAAGACATAGTTCTGGATATTGGCAAATGTTTATCTCAAATTAGATTTCAAAGTATAGAAATAATCCCATAACAACTGTCACTATAAAGGAAACATGGCTCACTGTGGTAGAAAGCACTGAATTTTTTTATTATATAATTCACTGTGAAGAGAGAAGGAAAATAAAATTTAAAAAACCAATGTGCATGCCCAATAATTATACAAATATGCTTGAGTTATAAAGGAAAATAAGTCATACAAAAAGAGAAATAACACAATTAGAAAAAAAGCAAATGCAAGGACTATTACAAGATCTGGGAGGGATTGGGGGCAGGAAGAAAAGGGGATGACAGGATGAGATGGCTGGATGGCATCACCGACTGGATGGACATGAGTTTGAGTGAACTCCAGGAGATGGTGATGGACAGGGAGGCCTGGGGTGCGGCGATTGATGGGGTCATAAAGAGTCAGACACGACTGAACGACTGAACTGAAGAATATCAGAAATGGCTACAAATTAAGTAAGATGTTAAAAAATGCTAAGAAAAATGAAAAGTGCAGTGTAACCCATGATTGATTAGAATAAGCAGAAAGAATACTCACATACTAAGGTGATTTTGGAAACACTTGGCTCTCTTAAAATGGAGAAGTTTCAACAAATCAGAGAGAAGCCTAGTTTTAAAAGGAGAAATTTACTCCATGCATCAATTTCATCATTCGAAAAATAAGGATAGTTCATGTTGTTGTTTTGAGAATTAAATGAATTAATACATGCAAAACATTTAAAAAATACCCAACGTGTAGTAAACATTCAGTGAGATTAATCATTTGTTTTTAATATTTTATTATTTTCTTATATATTATATATTTTTTCTGTGAATCCTCAAATATACTCACATGTGACATGGATTCACTATAAGATACTCAGTGGTTCAGTAGTGACCTAACAAGAAAGGGAAAAATGTCTAAAATGGGGATTAGGAAAAAGTTAGTTTTCAGAGAATGGAAGAGACTGGATGATAGTATTTCAATTTACTATACCCAGTGTAATTTGGCAAATTCAGGTTAGACTGATACTGGGAAAGATTGAAGGCAGGAGGAGAAGGGGACAGCAGAAGACGAGATGGTTGGATGGCATCACCGACTCAATGAACATGAGTTTGAGCAAGCTCCGGGAGATGGTGAAGGACAGGGGAGCCTGGCATGCCTCTGTCCATGGGGTCGCCGTGAGTTGGACACAACTGATTAAATAAGTTCAACTTATACCATGACTATTTATAGGGGAATATTAGTAGTGATGATGCATAGGGCCAAGCACCGACAGTGGACATGTTCTTTTGTATTTAGAGCCAGATGTCAGGCATATAGTTGCTGGAAAGCAGAATGGACCCACAGCATGGTTGAATAAGCCAGGTAAGATTTGCATATCTAGCAGAAACAGGGAAAAAGAACACCAAGGCAGAAGTCCTGGGTTTTCACACAGAACAGTTCTTGTTCCTAGCGTTAATTATTATTGTATATAAAACATGGACTATATGTTTATCAGTGCAATGAATAACATAAAACCTGGACTGATACACAGCATATTAGTTGGGTACCAACGGAAAGTATTTCTATTGCCAAATTCAGTTCAGTTCAGTTAGGTCCCTCAGTTGTGTCCGACTCTTTGCAACCCCACTGCCGAATTATGAGGTCCTAATGGTTCATATAAAGCTCCAGGTACAGATTTATAGAATTAAATTCGTATGTCTAAAGGAGAACAAATCTAACGTAAACACAGTTACTAAGAGAAAAAATAACTCAGACCTTTAATTGATAATTTGAATAAATTAACTTTCAAAGTCTGAAGCTAGACAGCATGTGAAACATACCATGGTTAAATGTGACTTTCTTAGAATGTCATCCAATAAAAACAGTGCTGACTGAAGAGGAAATTTCAAGTTGCACCACTTGTCCAATTCTTCCAGTCTTGAACAACTCTTGTTTGCTTAGATTATCCATATTCAAATCTGTTTTCCTTTTTTTTAATCAAATTTAGTGGCTCTACATTTCTGGTTTAATAGTACTGCATTATCTTGTTTCCCCTGTCTACCCAGATCCTGAATATCCTGACCAGATACCAAGCCTGGAAAACTCTCTGTAGGAAGCTCAAAAACACAAATGGAAGTGAAATATTTGCTCACTGGTGTCAGTGAAAGCAGTAGTCCCAGAAGAATCACTGATGAGATTATACTTGGAATCTTATTTTTCTATTCTGAGAACTATACTAAATACATAATAGAAATAGGTAAACAGAAATATACAATGTCTGGGAACCAAATCATTTAAGAAATGATGGAAAGAATCAAAGAGTGAAATTTTATAAGAAAATCACCCCCAAAATTGGTAAGTGTCCTACGGTCAAAAGAATTCAAACATCTTTTTTGGTAACCATTCCACAAAATATAGTATGAAATGTTACTGTTCTGTGTAGGTTATACTCTGTTCCAGTCTAATTTTTTTTTTCTGTTTTCTGTATGTTACAACAATCAAGGACAAAAATTAACGTTTATTTATCATTTTCACAGTGTTCTTAACAGTGTATTGAATGGCGCAATGACAATGCATCAGAAATGTCTTTCTGAGCTTAAGTCAGGTTGCTGTATAGCCGACTGAGTTCTATTACAGAGGCTTTCATTATAAAAGAAATGTTACCGGGCATCCATTGTGAATCCTAAAAATGTATTAGTGTATCGCCCACTACACTGCCTAACACATAGCAAGTAACAGAAACCCAATTCAAACTTGCTCAAGAGGGAAAGAGGGAGAATTATGCTCATTTTATCATTTTCTCATTGAAAGTGGTATAATAGTCACATTTCATTTTGTTATTCCTTCCTTGTTAAAATGAAATTTTTACATACAAAAAGAATTCTTATCAGCTTTTGACTCTCCTGAGGTATATTTATACTGAACAGGTGAAATAATTCCTTACTCTTTATTTATAAATTTTGTAGTTTTCTTCATAGATTTTTGTACATACTTTGTTATAACTAAGTATTTCATGTTTTGGGTTGCTAATGTAAATGATACTGTGTTTTTAATTTCAAATTCCACTTGTTTACTAGTAGAGAAGTAAATGATTGACACATATTAACCTTGCATCCTGCAACTTTGTTATAAATACTAACTAGTTCACAACAGTTGTGTGTGTCTCTTTCAGACTTTCTTATAGAAGATCATGGCTTCTTATAACAAACACAGTTTACTTATATCACAATCTGTGTATCTTTTTTTCCCCCTTTTGGTGTCTTATGGCAATAGCTAGGATTTCCAGTATGATAATAAAAGGCAGTGGTGAGAAGGGACATCCTTGCCTTGTTCCCATCTTAACAGAAGAACTGGCAGGGTTTCAATTCATTATGGTAGGTGTAGATTTTCTTTCCTTTTTTTTTTTTTTTTTACTGATGTTCATTATTAAATTGAGGAATCTCCCTTCTGTTCCAAGTTTACTGATAATTTCTATCATAGATGGGTGTTCTGTCAAGTAAATATGTAATAAAATAGGTAAACAGAAAGATACAATATCTGGAAACTAAATCATTTAAGGAATGACAGAAAGAATCAAAGAGTGAAATTTTATAAGAAAATCACCAAAAAAATTGGTAAGTGTCCTACAATCAAAAGAATTCAAACATCCTTTTGGGTAAGCATTCCACAAAATATAGTATGAAATGTCACTGTTCTCTGTAGGTTTGTATCTGTGTATTGTATCTTTCTGTTTACCTATTTCTATTACATATTTATTCTACCAATCTATTGATATTATCATGTGATTTTTCTTCTGTAGTTTATAGTTTCTTGGAAGACAATTTTTCCACTTACTTGTGGGGGGTGGGAAGAATTTAGGATGATGCAAGTGTATTATACTTTGTGTACTTTATTTCTAATATTTACATCAGCTCTACCTCAGATCATCAGGCATTAGATCCCAGAGGCTGGGGACCCCTGATCTAGATTATTAATATCTGTGTTCTTGCCTGGGCTTCCGTCTATGGGGTCGCACCGAGTCGGACATGACTGAAGAAACTTAGCAGCAGCAGCAGCATGGAGTATTCCCTTTTTATCCTTTTAATGTCCATGGGATCTAAAGTGGAGGTTAAACTCACGAAAGTGTAGTGACATCCCCAAAGACTGGAACTCTCAGAGATTTTCTCAGGCTTGACTACACTGAGATTCCAGGGATTCACTGATTATAGTTCAGGTCTTCTCAGCCCAGTAGTGGTTCCTACAGAGGTGGGTTTCTGCCCCAAGAAGTTGTGATCCTCTGTATCTGCCTGTCAGGCTTTGGCACAGAGGTTTGTCCTATTACCTCACTTCCCTGATGGATCTAAAATTCTTGATTTTTTAGTTTGTTCAACTTGTTAGGATGGAGTGGCAACGTCTATGTTTATTGAATGACCAGAAATCAGAAGTGACAGTTATCTTTTAAAATCTTAAATCTTATTTATAAAATAAGGAGGAGTTACTTTCAGTTCAGCTCAGTTTCTCAGTCGTGTCCGACTCTGCAACCCCATGAACTGCAGCATGCCAGGCCTCCCTGTCCATCACCAACTCCTGGAGTTCACCCAAACCCATTTCCATTGAGTCAGTGATGCCATCCAACCATCTCATCCTCTGTCGTCCTCTTCTCCTCCTGCCCTCACCCTTTCCCAGCATCAGGGTCTTTTCCAATGAGTCAGCTCTTCACATCAGGTGGCCAAAGTATTGGAGTTTCAGCTTCAACATCAGCCCTACCAATGAAAACCCAGGATATATCTCCTTTAGGATGGACTGGTTTGATCTCTTTGCAGTCCAAGGGACTCTCAAGAGTCTTCTCCAACACCACAGTTCAAAAGCATCAATTCTTCGGTGCTCAGCTTTCTTTATAGTTCAACTCTCACATCCATACATGACCACTGGAAAAACCATAGCCTTGACTAGACTTTAGTCCTACTTATATACTTTATATATTTATAATATTTCTCTGCATAGATTCAAATTTCTATCTGTTGTCATTTTTCTTTTTTCTGAAAGATTTCCTTTTATATTTCTTGTAGTTCTGGTTTGGTGTGATCAATTCTTTTATCTTTTATATGCCTTTGTGCATGCAGGATCAGTCGCTTCATTCATATCTGACTCTTACAACACCATGGACTGTAACCCACCAGGCTCCTCTGTCCATGGGATTCTCCAGGCAAGGATACTGGAGTGGGTTGCCATGTCTTCCTCCAGGGGATCTTCCCCACCCAGGGATCAAATTCACATCTCTTATGTCTCCTGCATTGTTAGGTGAGTTCCTTACCACAAGAACCATCTGGGCCTTTAACTGTCTTTATTTTGCCTTCATTTCTGAATGGTATTTTCATTATGTTTAGAATTCTAAGTTGACATTTCTTCAAGTGTTTTAAAGATGTTCCTCCACCATCTTTTACCTTGCATTAAAAATTCAGCAAATGATCTCAATCCATCAAACAGTGGTATAAATCTGAATTGATCACATCCTCAGATGATAATGATTTATTCATTTCTTAGGCTAAAGAATAACCTGAGGAACAGTGCTGATATTTAAAACAGAAACCACATGAGCAAAGTGGACAGTACTACATCTAATAAGAGAAATATTTAAAAACTCAACCATGAAGTATTGATACATAACAGATTAGCTAAACTCAAATAGTTGTAGTCTTAACTCATTCAGTCTTAGTTCTGTGACTAAGATCATACCTAAATTGATCCCACAGTAACTTCCCATAATCAGAATATGCCAGCAACCTACTTAGTTTACCAATTATCAACAATTCCTTAGGTTGCCCAAACTTTTATATATCTTTCTTTTTTTTTTCTAATTTTATTTTATTTTTAAACTTTACATAATTGTATTAGTTTTGCCAAATATCATTCTGTAACTTCTCCCATTCTATTTTTATACCTCTGAAGTGCATTTCATTTCATGTAGTAAGTTCAATAAACCTATCTTTATTCATTTAAATATATATATATTCATTTAAACATATAATACTAAAATTCTTAGTTCCTAATTGTGCTAGACTGAATAATATCCACCCCCAACAATATCGATATCCTACTCTCTAGAATCTGTGAGCACGTTATCATATATAGCAGAAAGGACCTTACATACATAACTAAGTTAAGGATTTCTGAGATGGAAAAATTATCCAGGCAAGCACTTTATAATCACAAGGATCCTTGTAAGAAAGAGGCAAGAGAGTCTCACATACAGAGAAGACAATGTGATGCTGGAAGCAGAGGAATAAAAAGAGGAAGAAACTTTGGAAATTGATGTGCTGTTGGCTTTGAATATAGACAATGTGACCATGAGCCCAAGACTGTTGGTGGCTTATAGAGATAGAAAAGAGATCCTTCCCTAGAACCTTGAGAAGGAAGCAGCTTTGTGGGCCCGCTGTAGACTTCTGACCTCCAGAACTATAAGGTAATAAATTTGTGTGGTTTAAAGCCTCTAAGTTTGTGGTGATTTGTTGCAACAACAATAAGAAACTAAGGACATTAAGATGATTTCATACCTGTGTGTGTGTTTGTGTGGATGTGCACATTTTCAGAATCAACATGCCAGTGTTACATTATTAATAACAACACGATTACAAAGTCAGTTTAAGGGTTTATTTTTGCAGTTTGTTTGATCTTAGGGTATAAATCTCATGATGGATGTACAAGTCAATTCCTCATTTTAAATTTCTATTTAAATTTAAGCCACTAATATCCTACAGAGTTAGTGCTTTGTTTTGCCTATAATTTTTTAGGTGTTGATTTCTTTGTCTCATTTTGCTTTGATGTTGTTTCCTAACTATTGAAACATTTTCATATTTTCAGAGTCAAATTTTAAAAATAAGATATGTTTGAGGATGCCTATATTCAATTCCTCTCCCTTCCACTCTGGAATTTTCCTTCTCCAAGAAGGAATCTCATTTATGTTACTGGCCTGACAAGATGACATTTCTTTTCTGCTTTCCTATCTCACAGCATGATCTTTCTTCTCAATTAAAAAATAGAAATAACCATTTACACTTTTTCAAGGTAATTGCTCCAGGATTGTATTCCTTATTCTTCCTCTTATCTCTCTCTCTCTCTCTCTCTCTCTCTCTCTCTCTCTCTATATATATATATATATATATATATATATATATATATATTTACTATTAGAATGACCACTGATGACTCCTTTTATCCCCCTCCTTCTTTTTAAGTCATCTACAGAACATTAACACCTATCAGTATAGTAAGTGCAAATGCATGAAAACCAGTTACACGGTTTGACATATCATTCAGCCTAACAGATGATCTCTAGAATGGGACATATGCTGGCCTCAACACAGTTCACCCATCCTTAAGAATGGAGAAATTAGACATCACCTACTCACAGGGAATGCTGTTTTCTTATTTTTCACTTTATAAGATTTATTCTTTTTATCTCTCCCAATGTCAATGACTTTGCCAACAAAGGTCCACATGGTCAAAGCTATGGTTTTTCCAGTAGTCATGTATGGATGTGAGAGTTGGACCATAAAGCAGGCTGAGTGACAAAGAATTGATGCTTCTGAACTGTGGTATTGGAGAAGACTCTTGAGAGTCCCTTGGACTGCAAGGAGATCAAACCAGTCCATTCTAAAGGAAATCAGTCTTGAATGTTCATTGGAAGGACTGATGCTGAAGCTCCAATACTTTGGCCACCTTATGCGAAGAGCTGACTCATTTGAAAAGACCCTGATGCTGGGCAAGATCAAAGGCAGGAGGAGAAAGGGAAGACAGAGGATGAGACGGTTGGATGGCATCACGGACTCAATGGACATGAGTTTGAGCAAGTTTTGGGAGATGATGAAGGACAGGGAAGCCTGGCATGCTGCAGTCCATGGTGTTGCAAACAGTCAGACATGACTGAGTGGCAGAACAACAACATCAGTGAAGTTTCTCTGTTTTATAATACTTCCCATCCCTACCAGGTGCTCATTTCTTAAGCATAAATGAGGGAGTAGAATGTACTTTTTAATGATTATTTGGATTCTATGCTTATTTATCTCTTTGTAAAAATTTATTTTCTTTCCTCTTTCTTACACATAGGTGTTTTCTCACAATTAAATAATAATTTATTATATCTATGAAAGTCTCAGTAGCTTCTTCTCAAATATATTTTCATTCCTGATTTTGTATATTCTACAATATCATAATTCACTGTGCTACCCAGGCTTAGAATTGTGAATCAATGGCATCATCTACCATATAAATGTATACTATGGGCTATTATTGTACATATACATACACATATTTAATCTCTACAAAACAGGTATTTTCTTTCAGATTTTTAAGATTATATAACAGAATTAGAGAAAATTAAAAAAGTAATAGTTTGGACAAGGCTGCTGAGATATCAATTGTAGAGTAGAATTCAGATAAATGTCTCTTAGGCTCTTAAGGAAATAATTTTGCCACTTCACTAAGCTTTTTCAGTTCAAATGTGTAATCATAAAATTCAGTTTATTTTTCTTTTACAATACCTCCATTAAAAAAGAATAAAACTTTCAATTCATTTTATGTTTAGAGACAGTTCAATTGTTAATAGTACATGCTCTGGAAGCAAACAGTTGAGGTTCAAATTTCAGTTCTGCTGAAACTTTGGCCAAACTATTTATAATTCACTCAGGATATCCTATGGTTTTTCCAGTAGTCATGTATGGATGTGAGAGCTGGACTATAAAGAAAGCTGAGCACCAAAAAATTGATGCTTTTGAACTGTGATGTTGGAGAAGACTCTTGAGAGTCCCTTGAACAGCAAGGAGATCCAAACAGTCCATCCTAAAGGAAATCAGTCCTGAATATTCATTGGAAGGACTGATGCTGAAGCTGAAACTCCAATACTTTGGCCACCTGATGCAAAGAACTGACTCGTTGGAAGATTGAAGGCGGTAGGAAAAGGGGATGACAGAGGATGAGATGGTTGGATGGCATCACCGACTCAATGGACATGAGTTTGAGTAAGCTCTGGGAGTTGGTAATGGACAGGGAGGCCTGGTGTGCTGTAGACCACGGGGTCATAAAGAGTAGGACACAACTGAGTGACTGAACTCAACTCAACTCAGGATATCCCTGGATATATTGTGGTTTTAACAAATGCTAAATTTTTTTATTCTAGCAACCATCTATGTATCTTACATTTTTATTATTTTTCCCATGAATTATGTAAAAACTCTATTACTATCCTTGCTCCTGGTGTCAACTTGACTCTCTTTGACAAAATAATCTTCTATAAAACACAAATAGAGTATCAGTATTTAAATTTTTATTTGAGTGATTTCTAATCTCTATTAGTAGAGAATCTGAGAATTACATTTGATCATTAATTCTGAACCCAGGGCTAGGATAGAGGGATAAGCAACAGTCAAATTTTAGTGAAAAATAGTTGATAACAACTCAATTTCTGCACTTCAAATTTTTTCAAAGAAAGAACCTAGAAAAGCCCCATCCCCTTTCCAAACAGAAGATTCATTATCTTGGGAACATTCTTTTTTTTTTTTTTTTAAACTTTACATAATTGTATTAGTTTTGCCAAATATCAAAATGAATCCGCCACAGGTATACATGTGTTCCCCATCCTGAACCCTCCTCCCTCCTCCCTCCCCATACATATACATTTTTTTTTGTTTGTTTTCTTACAGAAAATAAAGGAAAAACACTCTTTTCATGGCCTGTGGTTTTTAATTACCATTTTTATTTTTTAAATTTAAATTTATTTATTTTAATTGGAGGCTAATTACTATACAATATTGTATTGGTTTTGCCATACATCAACATCCTTAAACAAGTATCCTAATATTCTTAACACTTCTGGTATTTAAAGAAAACTGCTCCCAGAAGTAGGAAACATTTTAGGTAGATAATTTGTCTGGTTATCTAACTTTTGAAAACCTTTTTAATGAAAAAGTGTTGTATCTTTTCATGTAACACTAAGGAAGGTTTATTTTTTCAAGAAAAAATTAAAACTTATTGTAACCTCTCTTTCAAGACCCTGTATAATCTTGCCCTATATGAACAGTTAGTACAATCTTCCAGTGCTCTCTCTTCTCAACTCTTCATTTTAACCTAAGCAATTCCATTCACTTTACCTTACATGGCCTTTGCTTTATTGATTCATTTGTGCCTAAACCTGTGATTTAACAACTCTCATATATATCATATTGCTGGGCCATATCCCAGAGCTCTGGAAGGGAGTCATACAAGTGACAGCCCGAAACTTAAACTCCATTTGCTTTCCCTAGCAGTCCCGTAGTTAGGACTTTGCCTTCCAGTGCAGGCAGTGTGGGTTCGATCCCTGGTCTCAGAGGTCAGATACCACATGCCTTGTGGCCAAAAAACCAAAACATTAAACGGAAGCCATATTGTAACAAATTCAATGAAGACTTTAAAAATGATCCACACCAAAAAAAATCTTAAAAAGAAAAAAATCTCCATTTGCTTTAATATACTTTGCCTCTAGTTCTAGAGGTCAAGTGGAAGATCCTGAGTGGAGACATAGATGTGGGGGTTGTAACATACAAAGCATCTGCATAACCATGAATTGAGACAATATAATAAAAGTGCCGATGTGAATCTGGGTAGAGAAGTAACGAGGAGCAAGAACTGAGCCCAGGGGGAGGGGAGAGGACTCCAAAATCAAGATGTAAGAGGAAGAAGAGGAGAAATGGGCCAAAAGAAGTGAGGGGGAAATATGTGTGGAAAATGACCTGTCAAGTAGAGCAGGTTCTTTAGGGAGAAGGATATGTGTGTCAAAGGCTGTTAACAAAGCAAGAGGGAAACGGATACTTGGCCATCAGATTTAGCACAGCAGAAGTGTCCAGTGCACATTCAGTGAAGTGGTTGACACTAGAATCTGCTTGGAATTTGTTGAAGAGACAACTGGGGGAGAGGAATCAGAGTGAGTGAGAGTAAAGGCAGGCAATTCTTTCAAGGACTGTTGCTGCAAAGGGAAGAAATCAGGCCGCAACTGGCTGGTAGAGTGCTTCAAGAAAAGGTTTTGTTTCTAAAAGGAGGAGTAGAGGGGAGGAGCCAAGATGGCGGAGGAGTAGGACGGGGAGAACACTTTCTCCCCCACAAATTCATCAAAAGAGCATTTAAACGTCGAGTAAATTCCACAAAACAACTTCTGAATGCCGGCAGAGGACATCAGGCACCCAGAAAAGCAACCCAACTCTTCGAAAGGAGGTAGGAAAAAATATTAAAAACAAAAAAAAGAGACAAAAGAGGGAGGGACGGAGTTCCGTCCCGGGAAGGGAATCTTAAAAAGAGAGGTTTCCAAACATCAGGAAACCTTCTCACTGCCGAATCTGTGCCGAGCTTTGGAAGCACAGAGGGCAACATAACAGGGAGAAAAAATAAATGAACAATTTAAAACTCGCAGATTGCGAGCCCTACGGTAACTCCCCCAGCAGAGAAGCAGCGCAGACGCCTGCATCCGCCATTAGCGAATCGGGGCTGGGCAGGGAGGCGCGGCGTGGGCTGCATCGCTGAGAGTAAGAATCTGGCCTGAATACCCTGAGCGCTATCTGAGCGAAATAATTTGGGCTAGCAAACCAGACTGTGGGATACCTACCACGCGAAAAGCCAGCCCTAACCTAAGACCGCCAGGCCCGCGCACGGAACAAAGGACTGAACAGAGATAGCCGGCTGCAGACCTTCCCCCTCCGGTGACAGGCAGCCAGAGCCGGAAGGGGGCAATCGCAGCCCCAGAGAGACATTATCTATAAAATTGTAAGCAGGCTTCTTGGCTAACTAAAACTTCTGGGGGGTCTGGACGGTCAACATCTGCCTGAGAAGGTGCGCCGGTTTTACATCCAGATAACCGAGTGGCGGGGAGGCGATAAGTCGCAGCATTGGCGCTCGCCTGGGAAGAGCAAATTGGCGCTCGGACCTGGGAAGAGTACAAAACGCAGGCCCAACTGAGTCTGCGCCTCTGAGGACTACCCGAGTGCCTGAACCTGAGCGGCTTGGACCTGGGAGGTGCATGCAGCCCAGGGCCAGCCTCGGATTGTTCCCGGCGGAACAACCTAGAGTCCGAGCAGTGTGGACAGGGAGGCTACACGCGCCGTGAGCGGGGGCAGACCCAGGGTGGCTGAGGCACTGCGAGCCCACGCCAGTGTTATTTGTTTGCACCCTCCCTCCCTCCCTCCCCACAGCGCGACTTAAAAATTAAGCAAAAAAAAAAAAAAAAAAAAAAAGTGTCCTCCACCGTGCCCTTTGAGTCAGGGCGGAAACCAGATACTGAAGAGACTAGCAAACAGAAGAAGATATAACAGAGGGAAACGCCTTGGAAGCTACAGGCAATAGATCAAAACCCTGTGGTTACTACGGACTACATAGGAAGGGGCCTATAGATCTTGAGAAATATAAATCAGACCAAGGAACTAGCCAAAAATGAACTGAACCCACAACACCCACAAAAAAAGAAACAAAAAAGTCCTAGATATATTTTTATTATTTTTACGATCATTCTTTCTTTTTTTTTTTAAAAAAAAAAATTTAAGTCCTCTATTGTTCCTTTAATTTTCACTTTTATAACCTATTACTTTGCAAAAAAAAAAAAAAAAGACCCTATTTTTTTCTTCTTCAGCAAACTTCATATGTATATATTTTATAATTTTTTGACCTTGTTGTTTTTTTGTTGTTGTTGTTGGTTTTTGTTTTTTTCTGCTTTTCTTTAACATTGTATTTTTGAAATTCCAAACTCTACTCTAGATTTTTAATTTTCGCTTTTTGGTATATGTTATCAATTTTGTACCTATAGTTTTTTTTTATATAATTTCTGTGATTTTTTTTTCTTCTTCTTCTCTGTTTCTTTCTCTTCTTCTTTTATATAACATTGTATATCTGAAATTCCAAACTTTACTCTAGATTTTCAATTTATGCTTTTTGGTATTTGATATCAATTTTGTACCTGTATTTTCTTTATAATTTTTGTGACATTGTTCGTATTTGTTTGTTTGTTTTCTCTCTTTATTTTTCTTCTTCTTTTTTTTTTTTTTTTTAAGATTGTATTTTTGAAATTCCAAACTCTACTCTAGATTTTTAATTTTTGCTTTCTGGTATTAGTTATCAATTTTGTACCTGTACTTTCTTTATAATTTTCGCGACCTTGTTTGTTTTTGATTGTTCATTTTTTCTCTCTTTCTTTTCCTTCTTCTTTTCTTTAACACCGTATTTTTGAAATTCCAAACTATACTCTAGATTTTCAATTTTCGCTCTCTGGTATTAGTTATCAATTTTGTACCTGTACTTTCTTTATAATTTTCGCGACCTTGTTTGTTTTTGTTTGTTCGTTCTTTCTCTCTTTCTTTTCCTTCTTCTTTTCCTTAACATCGTATTTTTGAAATTCCAAACTCTACTATAGATTTTTAATTTTCGCTCTCTGGTATTAGTTATCAATTTTGTACCTGTACTTTCTTTATAATTTTCGCGACCTTGTTTGTTTTTGTTTGTTCGTTCTTTCTCTCTTTCTTTCCTTCTTCTTTTCTTTAACATCGTATTTTTGAAATTCCAAACTCTACTCTAGATTTTTAATTTTTGCTTTTATGTATTTGTTACCAATTTTGTACCTTTAAGGACCCAATCTTCAGGACCCATTTTTCACTAGGGAGTGAGATTACTGGCTTGACTGCTCTCTCTCCCTTTGGACCCTCCTTTTTCTCCACCAGGTCGCCTGTGTCTCCTCCCTAACCCCTCTCTACTCTACCCAACTCTGTGAATTTCTGAGTGTTCCAGACGGTGGAGAACACTTAGGGAACTGATTACTGGCTGGATCTGTCTCCCTCCTTTTCATTCCCCCTTTTATCCTTCTGGCCACCTTTGTTACCTTCCTCCTTCTTCTCTTCTCTGTATAACCCCGTGAACATCTCTGAGTGGTCCAGTAGTGGAGTGCACATAAGGAAGTGACTACTGGCTAGCCCACTCTCTCCACTATTGATTCACCTCATCTCATTTGGGTCACCTCTAACTCCCTCCTCCCTCTTCTCTTCTCCATGTAACCCTGTGAACCTCTCTGAGTGACCCTCACTGTAGAGAAACTTATCATCTTTAATGTAGATGTTTTATCAATGGTGCTGTATAGAAGGAGAAGTTTTGAAACTACTGTAAAAATAAGACCGATAATCGGAAGCAGGAGACTTAAGTCCAAACCCTGACTCCAGGGAACTCCTGACTCCAAGGAACATTCATTGACAGGAGCTCATCAAATGCCTCCATACCGACACTGAAACCAAGCACCACACAAGGGCCAATAAGTTCCAGGGCAAGACATACCAAGCAAATTCTCCAGCAACAAAGGAACACAGTCCTGAGCTTCAAGATACAGGCTGCCCAAAGTCACCCCAAAACTATAGACATCTCATAACTCATTACTGGACATTTCATTGCACTCCAGAGAGAAGAAATACAGCTCCACCCACCAGAACACCGACACAAGCTTCCCTAACCAGGAAACCTTGACAAGCCACCTGTACAAACCCACACACAGTGAGGAAACGCCATAATAAAGAGAACTCCACAAACTGCCAGAATACAGAAAGGACACCCCAAACTCAGCAATTTAAACAAGATGAAGAGACAGAGGAATACTCAGCAGATAAAGGAACAGGATAAATGCCCACCAAACCAAACAAAAGAGGAAGAGATAGGGAATCTACCTGATAAAGAATTCCGAATAATGATAGTGAAATTGATCCCAAATCTTGAAACTAAAATGGAATCACAGATAAATAGCCTGGAGACAAGGATTGAGAAGATGCAAGAAAGGTTTAACAAGGACCTAGAAGAAATAAAAAAGAGTCAATATATAATGAATAATGCAATAAGTGAAATTAAAAACACTCTGGAGGCAACAAATAGTAGAATAACAGAGGCAGAAGACAGGATTAGTGAATTAGAAGATAGAATGGTAGAAATAAATGAATCAGAGAGGATAAAAGAAAAACGAATTAAAAGAAATGAGGACAATCTCAGAGACCTCCAGGACAATATTAAACGCTACAACATTCGAATCATAGGGGTTCCAGAAGAAGAAGACAAAAAGAAAGACCATGAGAAAATACTTGAGGAGATAATAGTGGAAAACTTCCCTAAAATGGGGAAGGAAATAATCACCCAAGTCCAAGAAACCCAGAGAGTACCAAACAGGATAAACCCAAGGAGAAACACCCCAAGACACATATTAATCAAATTAACAAAGATCAAACACAAAGAACAAATATTAAAAGCAGCAAGGGAAAAACAACAACTAACACACAAGGGAATTCCCATAAGGATAACAGCTGATCTTTCAATAGAAACTCTTCAAGCCAGGAGGGAATGGCAAGACATACTTAAAATGATGAAAGAAAATAACCTACAGCCCAGATTATTGTACCCAGCAAGGATCTCATTCAAGTATGAAGGAGAAATCAAAAGCTTTTCAGACAAGCAAAAGCTGAGAGAATTCTGCACCACCAAACCAGCTCTCCAACAAATACTAAAGGATATTCTCTAGACAGGAAACACAAAAACGGTGTATAAACTCGAACCCAAAACAATAAAGTAAATGGCAACGGGAACATACTTATCAGTAATTACCTTAAATGTAAATGGGTTGAATGCCCCAACCAAAAGACAAAGACTGGCTGAATGGATACAAAAACAAGACCCCTACATATGTTGTCTACAAGAGACCCACCTCAAAACAGGGGACACATACAGACTGAAAGTGAAGGGCTGGAAAAAGATTTTCCATGCAAATAGGGACCAAAAGAAAGCAGGAGTAGCAATACTCATATCAGATAAAATAGACTTTAAAAACAAAGGCGGTGAAAAGAGACAAAGAAGGTCACTACATAATGATCAAAGGATCAATCCAAGAAGAAGATATAACAATTATAAACATATATGCACCCAACACGGGAGCACCACAGTACGTAAGACAAATGCTAACAAGTATGAAAGGAGAAATTAACAATAACACAATAATAGTGGGAGACTTTAATACCCCACTTACACCTATGGATAGATCAACTAAACAGAAAATTAACAAGGAAACACAAACTTTAAACGATACAATAGACCAATTAGACCTAATTGATATCTATAGGTCATTTCATCCCAAAACAATGAATTTCACCTTTTTCTCAAGCGCACATGGAACCTTCTCCAGGATAGATCACATCCTGGGCCATAAAGCTAGCCTTGGTAAATTCAAAAAAATAGAAATCATTCCAAGCATTTTTTCTGACCACAATGCAGTAAGATTAGATCTCAATTACAGGAGAAAAACTATTAAAAATTCCAACATATGGAGGCTGAACAACACGCTGCTGAATAACCAACAAATCACAGAAGAAATCAAAAAAGAAATCAAAATTTGCATAGAAACGAATGAAAATGAAAACACAACAACCCAAAACCTGTGGGACACGGTAAAAGCAGTCCTAAGGGGAAAGTTCATAGCAATACAGGCACACCTCAAGAAACAAGAAAAAAGTCAAATAAATAACCTAACTCTACACCTAAAGCAACTAGAAAAGGAAGAAATGAAGAACCCCAGGGTTAGTAGAAGGAAAGAAATCTTAAAAATTAGAGCAGAAATAAATGCAAAAGAAACAAAAGAGACCATAGCAAAAATCAACAAAACCAAAAGCTGGTTCTTTGAAAGGATAAATAAAATTGACAAACCATTAGCCAGACTCATCAAGAAACAAAGGGAGAAAAATCAAATCAACAAAATTAGAAATGAAAATGGAGAGATCACAACAGACAACACAGAAATACAAAGGATCATAAGAGACTACTATCAACAATTATATGCCAATAAAATGGACAACGTGGAAGAAATGGACAAATTCTTAGAAAAGTACAACTTTCCAAAACTGGACCAGGAAGAAATAGAAAATCTTAACAGACCCATCACAAGCATGGAAATTGAAACTGTAATCAAAAATCTTCCAGCAAACAAAAGCCCCGGTCCAGACGGCTTCACAGCTGAATTCTACCAAAAATTTAGAGAAGAGCTAACACCTATCCTGCTCAAACTCTTCCAGAAAATTGCAGAGGAAGGTAAACTTCCAAACTCATTCTATGAGGCCACCATCACCCTAATACCAAAACCTGACAAAGATCCCACAAAAAAAGAAAACTACAGGCCAATATCACTGATGAACATAGATGCAAAAATCCTTAACAAAATTCTAGCAATCAGAATCCAACAACACATTAAAAAGATCATACACCATGATCAAGTGGGCTTTATCCCAGGGATGCAAGGATTCTTCAATATCCGCAAATCAATCAATGTAATACACCACATTAACAAATTGAAAAATAAAAACCATATGATTATCTCAATAGATGCAGAGAAAGCCTTTGACAAAATTCAACATCCATTTATGATAAAAACTCTCCAGAAAGCAGGAATAGAAGGAACATACCTCAACATAATAAAAGCTATATATGACAAACCCACTGCAAACATTATCCTCAATGGTGAAAAATTGAAAGCATTTCCTCTAAAGTCAGGAACAAGACAAGGGTGCCCACTTTCACCATTACTATTCAACATAGTTTTGGAAGTTTTGGCCACAGCAATCAGAGCAGAAAAAGAAATAAAAGGAATCCAAATTGGAAAAGAAGAAGTAAAACTCTCACTATTTGCAGATGACATGATCCTCTACATAGAAAACCCTAAAGAGTCCACCAGAAAATTACTAGAAATAATCAATGACTACAGTAAAGTTGCAGGATATAAAATCAACACACAGAAATCCCTTGCATTCCTATATACTAATAATGAGAAAACAGAAAGAGAAATTAAGGAAACAATTCCATTCACCATTGCAACGGAAAGAATAAAATACTTAGGAATATATCTACCTAAAGAAACTAAAGACCTATATATAGAAAACTATAAAACACTGGTGAAAGAAATCAAAGAGGACACTAATAGATGGAGAAATATACCATGTTCATGGATTGGAAGAATCAATATAGTGAAAATGAGTATACTACCCAAAGCAATTTATAGATTCAACGCAATCCCTATCAAGCTACCAACAGTATTCTTCACAGAGCTAGAACAAATAATTTCACAATTTGTATGGAAATACAAAAAACCTCGAATAGCCAAAGCGATCTTGAGAAAGAAGAATGGAACTGGAGGAATCAACTTACCTGACTTCAGGCTCTACTACAAAGCCACAGTTATCAAGACAGTATGGTACTGGCACAAAGACAGAAATATTGATCAATGGAATAAAATAGAAAGCCCAGAGATAAATCCACGCACATATGGACACCTTATCTTCGACAAAGGAGGCAAGAATATACAATGGATTAAAGACAATCTCTTTAACAAGTGGTGCTGGGAAATCTGGTCAACCACTTGTAAAAGAATGAAACTGGACCACTTTCTAACACCATACACAAAAATAAACTCAAAATGGATTAAAGATCTAAACGTAAGACCAGAAACTATAAAACTCCTAGAGGAGAACATAGGCAAAACACTCTCCGACATACATCACAGCAGGATCCTCTATGACCCACCTCCCAGAATATTGGAAATAAAAGCAAAAATGAGCAAATGGGACCTAATTAACCTTAAAAGCTTCTGCACATCAAAGGAAACTATTAGCAAGGTGAAAAGACAGCCTTCAGAATGGGAGAAAATAATAGCAAATGAAGCAACCGACAAACAACTAATCTCAAAAATATACAAGCAACTCCTACAGCTCAACTCCAGAAAAATAAACGACCCAATCAAAAAATGGGCCAAAGAACTAAATAGACATTTCTCCAAAAAAGACATACAGATGGCTAACAAACACATGAAAAGATGCTCAACATCACTCATTATCAGAGAAATGCAAATCAAAACCACTATGAGGTACCATTTCACACCAGTCAGAATGGCTGCGATCCAAAAGTCTACAAATAATAAATGCTGGAGAGGGTGTGGAGAAAAGGGAACCCTCTTACACTGTTGGTGGGAATGCAAACTAGTACAGCCACTATGGAGAACAGTGTGGAGATTCCTTAAAAAACTGGAAATAGAACTGCCTTATGATCCAGCAACCCCACTGCTGGGCATACACACTGAGGAAACCAGAAGGGAAAGAGACACGTGTACCCCAATGTTCATCGCAGCACTGTTTATAATAGCCAAGACGTGGAAGCAACCTAGATGTCCATCAGCAGATGAATGGATAAGAAAGCTGTGGTACATATACACAATGGAGTATTACTCAGCCATTAAAAAGAATACATTTGAATCAGTTCTAATGAGGTGGATGAAACTGGAGCCTATTATACAGAGTGAAGTAAGCCAGAAGGAAAAACATAAATACAGTATACTAACGCATATATATGGAATTTAGAAAGATGGTAACAATAACCCGGTGTACGAGACAGCAAAAGAGACACTGATGTATAGAACAGTCTTATGGACTCTGTGGGAGAGGGAGAGGGTGGGAAGATGTGGGAGAATGGCAATGAAACATGTAAAATATCATGTAGGAAACGAGTTGCCAGTCCAGGTTCGATGCATGATGCTGGATGCTTGGGGCTGGTGCACTGGGACGGCCCAGAGGGATGGTATGGGGAGGGGAGGAGGGAGGAGGGTTCGGGATGGGGAACACGTGTATACCTGTGGCGGATTCATTTTGATATTTGGCAAAACTAATACAATTATGTAAAGTTTAAAAATAAAATAAAATTGGAAGAATAAAAAAAAAAATAAATAAATAAAAGGAGGAGTAGAGAAATATCCGCATGTTTCTATGCTTCCAAGAATGACTCAGTAAACAGGAGGAAATGGTAATGTGGGAAAAGAGAGGGTAGCAACTAGAATATCGGAGAAGACAATGGCACCCCACTCCAGTACTCTTGCCTGGAAAATCCCATGGATGGAGAAGTCTGGTGGGCTGCAGTCCATGGGGTCACTAAGAGTTGGACATGACTGAGCAACTTCCCTTTCACTTTTCACTTTCATGCATTGGAGAAGGAAATGGCAACCCACTTCAGTGTTCTTGCCTGGAGAATCCTAGGGACGGCGGAGCCTGGTGGGCTGCCGTCTCTGGGGTCGCACAGAGTTGGACACAACTGAGTGACTTAGCAGCAGCAACTAGAATAATGCCCTCTTTGATCTGAGAAGTGATGTGATCCAGTGCCCCATAGAGGACGGGCTGTGCACATGATCACGCTCATTTATGAAAGCAGACAGCATGGCACAGCATGTGGAAGCAGACACTGGCAGGTGACCTGATGTGCTGATGGTGGCCTCGGGCATTGCCTTTGTTTCAGGGTCATGAAAGAGCAAGCTGAGCAGCTGACAGAGAAGGTGGGTTAGCAGGTGTCAGGAACCTGAGGAGAGAAGGTGGTGATGGCTGTCTAAGAGAGTGGGAATGTCAGTAGACTAGGGACATCGGGATTCTTGTCTCTGTGCTTCATAGAAGTTTGCACTTACCCTTATTTTAGCAATTTTTACTGTGTTTTGCAAGTGGGTTTTGTTTGTCTTCCTCATCAGTGTGAATTTCTCCAGGGAAAGAATAATCCTTGTTAGTTTTCTGTCTGCTATAGCATTTCTGAGCCTTTTTGACCCAGAAAAGCAAAATAGTGTGTATGTATTTACTCATGTGTGTCGCTCAGGCATGTCCGACTCTTTGCAACCCCATGAATCACAGCACGCCAGGTCTCCCTGTCCATCACCAACTCCCGGAGTTTACCCAAACTCATTTCCATCGAGTCGGTGATGCCATCCAGCCATCTCATCCTCTGTCGTCCCCTTCGCCTCCCACCCCCAATCCCTCCCAGCATCAGGGTCTTTTCCAATGAGTCAGCTCTTTGCATGACGTGGCCAAAGTATTGGAGTTTCAGCTTCAGCATCAGTCCTTCCAATGAACATTCAGGACTGATCTCCTTTAGGATAGACTGGTTGGATGTTTTGTTAAATACCTCAAAATCCATCAATGTGTGTTGAGCCTTATCAAAGCCATAAAGCTACCCTTGACTAGGTACCCCACTTATTATTACCCCCATTTATACCCCATAGGTGCACAAAAGTGTTGGTTAATCATGGAATGCAAATCAGAGGCATGATACAGGCTTATAAGTTGACAGAGCTATTTAGTAGCAGGTACAAGTTCTTAATTAGGCTTTATATTAGTAGACAAAAATTGTTCTTTCAAGTAATTTGAACTAGAGATAAAGACATTTATTATCCCAGAACTCCATTGTAGGAAATGCCATTATTTTGTAACAACTTTAAAGGAGTATAATGTAAAAAATGCTGACTTACATGTTGTACACCTGAAACTAATATAATATTATAAACCAACTGTACCGCAAAAAAAGAAAAGAACTCCATTGTAACACTACCTTCTGTAGACTCCAATATAAGGAAAAGCTACCCTGAATTCTAACAGCAAAGAATGGAATGTCTTTGTTCTAACCACTTGTCTATAATAGAAACTGTTAAATGCTTAAAATTGAAATGCAGTGTTAGATAGAAAGCAGTAAAATGTTCTGCTATCTTATAAAACCACTCTTGGAGATTGGTTTCATTTACTAATTTCCTTCTCTTTTAAACACCAATGGCAAAAAATATATATCATTTCTGCTAAAACTCAACAATAGGACTCAATTTTTACTTTAAAAAAAAAAGATAAGGCAGAAAATGTCACAATCTCAACCCTCAAATCTACTAGGCAGTACAAAATGAGGAAGAAAAAACTTTTGATTGTGTTCTCATAAGAGGGAAATGTTCAGTATAACTAGAAATTGGATGAGAAGCAGATAGGGTATGATTGAGAGCAGAAGATGAGGAGGCAGACTCCCTGAGTTTGGATGCTAGCTCTGCCACTAAGCGGCAGTCCAAGTTCTCAAGATTAAAAAAAAAAAAAAACTATGTCAGAGGATTAATAAATGGATTTACTTATTTAATTTAATGAATTATTTAAGTGAATAAATATATGTAAAATGCTTGAAACAGTGCTAGGTGTTTAGTAAGCATGATATAAGTGTTAAACAATGCAAGCTATTGCATAATTATCAAAAACTTAAAGATTATACCAATAATTCAAAATAAAAACTCTCATTTCTTCAAATCGTCATAATGCACATGCTCTGGGGAAAACATCCTTTTGAAAACATCTGCAAATAATCATCCTCTCAGTTAGCTACACAGCTGTTCTACTTGGAATTCCCTTCACTATCCTCCTTGGAATTCCGTTTACCTCTCTCCTGTTGAAATCTCCCTTCTGCTGAATTCCCTGTTTTGTGGATACCTGTCTTCCTCATGCCCGGTTTACACCTTAATAAGGATGGAACATTTTCTCATCAGCTTTCTAAGAAAGCACATATAGGAAGTTTTAATGTTTTAAATTAATGTATGCTTTCAAATATCTTTATTCTTTGTTTACTCTTGAGTAAAAATTTGGCTAGGTGTAGAGATGGACTTCCCTGGTGGCTCAGACAGTAAAGCATCTGCCTACAATGCAGGAGACCCGGTTTCAACCCCTGGGTGGGGAAGATCCCCTGGAGAAGGAAATGGCACTCCACTCCAGTGTTCTTGCCTGGAGAATCCCATGGACTGAGGAGCCTGGTGGGCTACAGTCCCTGGGGTTGCAAAGAGTCGGACACGACTGAACGACTTCACTTTCACTTTCAGAGATGGATTGAAATTATTTTTTACCAGAATTCTGTTAGCATTGCTCCATAACCTTTTAGCTTCCAGCTTTCCTATAATTTGGAGAAGGCGATGGCACCCCACTCCAGTACTCTTGCCTGGAAAATCCCATGGATGGAGGAGCCTGGTAGGCTGCAGTCCATGGGGTCGCTACGAGTTGGACATGACTGAGCGGCTTCACTTTCACTTTTCACTTTCATGCATTGGAGAAGGAAATGGCAACCCACTCCAGTGTTCTTGCCTGGACAATCCCAGGGATGGGGAGCCTGGTGCCTGCCGTCTATGGGGTTGCACAGAGTCAGACATGACTGAAGTGACTTAGCTGTTCCTGTTATTATAGAAGCATGACTGTGGCCTGTGACTTGATCTTCTTATAAATAACTTACCTACTCTGGAAAAACTGAGATCCACCAATTTTCCAACATTTCCAGTGCTCTGAGATTTCAAAATGAGCTTTCTTCATTGCAATGAGTCACTCTTTTTAATCTAAGAATTGATACGATTGATTTCTAGGCATTTTCTTTTATAATTTCTTTGTTGGATAATAAAGAAAGCTGAACAGGGAAGAACTGATGTTTTCAAATTGTGGTGCTAGAGAAGACTCTTGAGAGTTCCTTGGACTACAAGGAGATCAAACCAGTCAATCCTAAAAGAAATCAACTCTAAATATTCACTGGAAGGATGGATGTTGATGCTGAAGCTCCAATATTTTGGCCACCTGATGCGAAGAGCTGACTCACTGGAAATGACCCTGATGCTGGGCAAGACTGAGGGCAGGAGGAGAAGGGGACAACAAAGGATGAGATGATTGGATGGCATCACCAAGTCAATGGACATGAATTTGAGCAAACTTTGGGAGACAGTGAGGGTCGGGGAAGCCTGGCATGCTGCATTCCCCGCCATGCTTGGTTGCTTCAGTCGTGGCTAACTCTTTGGGACCCTGTGGACTGTAGTCTGCCAGGCTTCTCTGTCCATGAGGATTCTCCAGGCAAGACTACTGGAGTGAGTTGCCAATCCTCCCCCAGGGGAATCTTCTGATACAGGGATCAAACCCATGTCTCTTAAGTCTCCTGCATGGCCAGGTGGGTTCTTTACCACTAGTACCACATGGGAAGCCCATGCTGCAGTCCATAGGGTCGCAAAGAATTGAACATGACTGTGCGACTGAACAGCAACAAGTTTTACATTTATTGTAGAACTCATTAGTATCATTTGGACCTGACAGATCCTCTAATTGTCTTATACTTTTAAACGTATTCTCCATTTATTTGCCTTTTATTCCACTTCTTCAACTCAGCAATGTACCATTTTAAATTTCTATGTTGTTTTTAATTCCAAGAGCTTTAAAAATGTTTTCTAATTATTCCTTTAATGTATAGTTCTTACATATACATAAAATCAATGTTTATCTCTCTGAAAATATTAATTACAGATTTATTGATATTTTCTTCTCTTTCTAGTATTACCTGTTTTCCCTGAGGTATATATATTTTTTTCCTATGAAGGAGGTTAAATCCCCATTTTATATTAGAGGATTTCCTCAAATGTCTGATGGTCCTTGGTGTCCATTCATATTTAATACTAAAGCGCTGTTAAAATTAAATACTTAAAAATTCTCTGAGCAGATAAAACCATTTAAGCCCCATAAGCTTATTTCATAAACATAAGGAAAACTGAACTCTTTTCTCATGATAGCTTATGATAATCATAAAGGAAACTTTGAATCGTCTTCATAAAAGTGGTATAAGATAATCACTTTTAACCAATCCCCTGCCACCTGGGAAGCCTCATTGTAATAGCCAATCATTTGTAAAGGTTAAACAACTTCCTCATTTTCATACATGCTGGGCTTCATCATGGGACATGAAGTGAGCACCAGATTATCTCATTCAGGTACCCAGTAAATACTGGTATCTAGAAGCTAAAATGTTTCTCCAGGTGGAAATCTTCCACCTTTCCTATTGGGATCTAGAAATCTGGCTGTAAGCATTGTGGTAGACACCCAGAGGATGGATCTGGAGGTTTCCAATTGTGTAGGCTTACTATGCCTGTGCCTGCATTCTAAGATGCTACAGTCTGTCCAACTCTGTGTAACCCTATAGACTGTGGCCTGTCAGGCTCTTCTGTCCATGGGATTCTCCAGGCAAAAATACTGGAGTGGGTGGCCATGCTCTCCTCTAGGGGATCTTCCCAATCCAGGGATTGAACCTGTATCTCCTGTGGCTTCTTTATTGCAGGTGGATTCTTTACCAGTGAGCCACCAGGAAAGCCCCACTATGCATGTATTTAGTGTAATAGCTCATTCTCTCTACTTTGGTATTAGAGAAAATGTACCCCATTTCTTGGTAAAGTGGAGGAACAAAGTGGCCTGATTAAGTTGGCATGGGGAGCAGACCACATTAACATTTTCTCAGTTAATTCCTATCAGCCCCTATCAACCAGAACTTCTTCAGGAAAGACTTTGATTTACTTCCTCAGTCTATAGCATATGTTATGTCTCTCTCTTATGGGCTCTCAGAGTAATAGGGATCTTTACCATATAGCACATTTCACTGTTAATTATATAGTTATGTGTAATACATGAAGATATAGATATAGTTTTAGATATTTTCCAATCCAGAATTCCTTTAGTTCAAACTTGAAACAAGATCAATGGATCAGTGCCAAAGTACACAAAAGAGTATTTTCACTTTCAGTTTTTTTTCTGACAGTGTATGCAAATCTATTTTCTCAAGATGAGGGCCAGTTTCATGACAACACTGTTGTTTATAGTTTCTCTAAGACCAATGGTGGTATGAACTATAGTGGAAAAGAAAACTATTAAGAAGAGTTGAAAAAGAAATAAAAGCCATTACTGTGTCCAATGGCATCTAGATTTTCTCCTAAATCATCTTCTAGTGGTTTTAGAGTTGTGTGCTTTCCATTTACCACTATGAACTACTTGAGCTAACATTAGTGAAGAGCACCAATGTCTTGTACCCAGATTCATTTGTGTGTGGGTGTGCATGTGTACACATGAATGTCCAGTATTGTTCTAGCATCATTTGTTGAAAAGGCCGTTTTTTATCCATTGTGTTGCCTTTGCTCCAATGTCAAAATCAGTTCCCTATATTTATATTGGTCTGTTTCTGGACTTTTTATTCTATTTTATTGATCTGTCTATTCTTTGCCAATACTACACTGTCTTGACTCATTGGAAAAGAACTGACTCAATGGAATATACCCTGATTCTGGGAAAGATTGAAGACGGGAGGAGAAGGGGGCGACAGAGGATGAGATGGTTGGATGGCATCATCGACTCAATGGACGTGAGTTTGAGCAAGCTCCGGGAGTTGGTGATGGACAGGGAAGCCTGGTGTGCTGCAGTCCATTGGGTCTCAAAGAGTTGGACATGACTGAGTGACTGAACTGACACTGTCTTGATGTGGGAGACTTTATAATAATGTCTTATGACGTCTTTTTGCATTAGCTAGGACTTCCAGAATGCTGGGTGAAAATCTATGATAAGAGAGATATCCTTCCTTTAATCCTGATCTTAGTGGGAAAGCTTCTATTAATAGTTAACATACATTAATTAAGTATCACATCAATGTAGGCTTTTTGTAGATGTTTGTTATCAAGTTGAGGAAGTTCCCATCTATTCTTAGTTTGCTGAGAGTTTTTATCATGGATGGTTGTTGTATTTTGTCAAATCCTTTTCTGTATCTACTGCTCTGATTATGTGGTTTTTCTTTCTTGGCTTGTTGATGCAATGAATTATGATCAATTAATTTTTAATTATTGAACAATTCTTGAATATCTGGGATAAATCCTACTTTCCATTGTATATAATTATATCTAAATATTGTTAGATTCCATTTGCTTATATTTTTGAGGGTTATTGAATATATTCATGAGAGATATGTCTGAAGTTTTCATTTCCTATAATGTCTTTGTCTGGTTTCAGTATTAAGGTTCAAGCTGGTTTTAGAAAAGGCAGAGGAACCAGAGATCAAATTGCCAACATCTGCTGGATCATGGAAAAAGCAAGAGAGTTCCAGAAAAATATATAGTTCTGCTTTATTGACTATGCCAAAGCCTTTGACTGTGTGGATCACAATAAACTGTGGAAAATTCTGAAAGAGATGGGAATATCAGACTACCTGACCTGCCTCTTGAGAAACCTATATGCAGGTCAGGAAGCAACAGTTAGAACTGGATATGGAACAACAGACTGGTTCCAAATAGGAAAAGGAGTACATCAAGGCTGTATATTGTCACCCTGCTTATTTAACTTATATGCAGAGAACATCATGAGAAACACTGGGCTGTGGGAAGCACAAGCTGGAATCAAGATTGCTGGGAGAACTATCAATCACCTCAGATATGCAGATGACACCACCCTTATGGCAGAAAGTGAAGAGGAACTAAAAAGCCTCTTGATGAAAGTGAAAGAGGAGAGTGAAAAAGTTGGCTTAAAGCTCAACATTCAGAAAACGAAGATCTTGGCATCTGGTCCCATCACTTCATGGGAAATAGATGGGGAAACAGTGGAAACAGTGTCAGACTTTATTTTTCTCGGCTCCAAAGTCACTGCAGATGGTGACATTTTCAGCCATAAAATTAAAAGATGCTTACTCCTTGGAAGGAAAGTTATGACCAACCTAGATAGCATATTCAAAAGCAGAGACATTACTTTGCCAACAAAGGTCCACCTAGTCAAGGCTATGGTTTTTCCAGTAGTCATGTATGGATGTAAGAGTTGGACTGGGAAGAAGGCTGAGCACCAAAGAATTGATGCTTTTGAACTGTGGTGTTGGAGAAGACTCTTGAGAGTCCCTTGGACTGCAAGGAGATCCAACCAGTCCATTCTAAAGAATATCAGTCCTGGGTGTTCTTTGGAAGGAATGATGCTAAAGCTGAAACTCCAGTACTTTGGCTACCTCATGCGAAGAGCTGACTCATTGGAAAAGACTCTGATGCTGGGAGGGATTGGGGGCAGGAGGAGAAGGGGACGACAGAGGATGAGATGGCTGGATGGCATCACTGACTCAATGGAAGTGAGTCTGAGTGAACTCTGGGAGTTGGTGATGGACAGGGAGGCCTGGCGTGCTGCGATTCATGGGGTCGCAAAGAATAGGACATGACTGAGCAACTGAACTGAACTGAACTGGCCTTATGAATGCATCAGCAAGTATTCCCTTTGCTTCTATCTTCTGAAAGAGATTATAGTAGAATTTACCAGTGAACCCATCTGACCTGGGGCTTTCTCTTACAGAATGTTATTATTTATTGATTTAGTACCCAAACCATAATAAGACCTCTGCAAAACACTGGCGAAATCTGTTTAATCATTGTGTGTCAACTTGTGAAATTTGTTGCTGGGGTAACTTAGCCTAGAGCACGTTGATCAAAAAGTTAATTATACCAAGCAAGTTAGTACATATAAATTAGTTAATATACATCAGTGGCATTCAAAGCATAAGATTCAGCAAGTAAACAGGCTGCTGTGATTGTGTGTATAAAGTCCTAGCCTGGGGAGTCATACTGCAACAGCTTTGTTGAAAGTATTATTCAATATGAAGATTATAGAAACAGAGATTCTAGTTATGTCATAATGTTTTTTCCTTAAAAAGTGTAAAACAAAAAAAAAATAACTTTGACTACAAAGCAAGAAATACATAATACAATGAGATGCTTATATTAGTAACTGCAGGTCTTGTTTTCAGTTTAATACAAAAAATAGCTGAATAAGAGTTATTTGCTTGGAATAGTGTTAGACATCCTGTCTAGCAACAGAAAAGTTCTGGTAGATAAATGGAGTAAGACAGCAGAGATGGAAGAATGGCAATTTTCATCAAGTTACAAGATAACCTGGGAAATGGAGGTAGTTATCTCCAGAGAGAATTACTCTATAAATAATGGAGTTAAAAGTGCAAAACAAAGGACAAACCATTTCTCTTAGAAAAGGTGAAATTCAAAGAACCAATATGAACATGAGTCCAAACGTCTGAAATGCATATAAAATGTTTATAAAGAAGTATAATATTAATTATTCTCCATTGGAAAAGTTGTACATTTAAAGATGGTTTTACAAAAGCTTAAATGCCATTCTCATATTTTGACCCAGAAAATTATTTCTAATAAAGAAATACATTAGGCATGGAAATTTATATGTAAGGATGTTCATCAGAGTGTTAAATTAGTAAAATGGTGAAAAAACTTTAAGTATTCAACAATGTAAGACCGGATTATACATTCTAAGCAATTTAATCCCATAATACAGCACAAGCATTAAATATCATGCTGGAGAATAATACTAAAGACAACAGAAAATGTTCATGATGTTAAAAGGAAAAACTTAAAAACACAGACAGTGTACATATAAATGCAATCTCACACATACATAAACACACGCATGCCCACACAAAGAAAGAAGACAGGAAGCACGTGCACAGATGTACTAGTGGTTTTAATTTTAGTAATGTGACATTTTGTAACTCTAATTTTTCAAAGTAAGTAGATACTTCTGTAACTAGAAAAAGAAAGTAATATGACATAAACACTAATATTGTTCAGTAGTACTTGGAAAGGAATTTAAACCTATCATCTGCCACACAATGAATCAGTTCCACAAACTGGAATAACATTGACAGAAATGATAAACCCAAGTAAGAGGCCTCCAAGGCAGAGAGGCGTTATCCACCTAACTTAAGTAGGCTGGATCAATTTTATCACAAAATTCCAAGGGAGATTCAATTTCAGATCAGAGTTATAATGCTTCTACCCAAAGATTTCTGCTTATCAACTGCAGAATAATTAGGGATTTGAATCCAAAACTCCACAAAGAAAGGAAAAGAGAATATGTAAGCAAATAAAGGAGAACAGGTCATCTTATCATCACCCTACGCAATCAGAATATCACAATTTTAAGAATAAAGTTATAAAAACAAAGCCACAGTTGTTTATTTTACCATACAACTTTTCACAAGTTATCAAACTAGGGAAGGTCATCTGTTACTCAACTCAGTTGTGATTTTATATTTAAAAGCATAAAATGAACACCAGGGACATGGGCATGTGTGTGTGCTAAGTCGCTTCAGTCATGTCTGACTCTTTGCGACCCCTGGACTGTAGCCTGCCAGGTTCCTCTGTCCATGGGGAATCTCCAGACAAGAATACTGGAGTGGGTTGACTGGTCCCCCTTCACAGGATCTTCCTAACCCAGGGATCGAATTTACATCTCTCTCTCACATCTCCTGGTCTCCTGCTTTGGCAGGCAGGTTCTTTATCACTAGCCCCACCTGGGAAGCCCAACAAGGACATGTATTATTGTATTCTCATCCTAGGAATGTAAGCTTTTAATGTAGTCAATTGATAAAAGAAGCTATTTAGAAAAGATAAACTATTTTCCAGAAACTTTCTAAATGTGAGTTCCCCCCACACATCAATGTATTCATTCATTTATTCACAAACTAACTAACAATAATATTCGAGATGCTACATGAAGTGGAAAGAGTAATAATAGTACTTAGTTTATAGGACTTCTGTGACTATTACATGATATCTCGTATGTAAATTTCTTACTACAGGGTGGGACTAATAATAAAACCTAAATATATGTCAGCTATTACATTCTACCACTACTAAAACTCATCTCCCAAAAGTATTATTCTTGTAAAGGATGAAAAGTACAGTAAGGCATCAGTGAGTTTTTCTTAAAACAATCCAGAATATCACCATATGATTCAAGAGTGGAAACAGCCTGATGGTGTAATGAATATATGAACAAAATAGCCCTCCAGATATGTCGCCTGAAGTGAAAGTCGCTCAGTCATGTCCAACTCTCTGAGACCCTGTGGACTGTAGCCCGCCAGGTTCCTCTGTCCATTGGATTCTCCAGGCAAGAATACTGGAGCGGGTTGCCATGTCCTTCTCCAGGGGATATTCCCAACCCAGGGACCAAACCCACGTCTACCACATTACAGGCAGATTCATTACCTTCTGAGCCACCAGGGAAGCCCAAATGATGTCAAAATGTTAAACAATCATATTACAAACTAAAAATGCCCCAAGGCAATCAATAACATCATTTCATTGCCTTTAAACTTAAATTATGAAATTGTACATACTTAAGGCATTAACAATTCCCCAAAATACAGATTTGATAAGGAAAATAAAGGAAAGAGAGTGTTTTCTAAGTCACAAAACTCAAACGTGGTTAATGAACCACTCTGATCATTTGGTGCCTCAGCAAGGTGTTCGTTTTCAGAAGTTGTAGACTGTTTCCATGAGTCTGCATGCTGAGAAGCAAACCTTCTGGCATTTCAATGTAGTGATGTGAGAACAAAGGACAATTTTCTAAGCTTCAACAAGCATAATAAAATCATGGAAGTTTAGTGCTATATAATACCCTTTTCAGAATACACCACTTTGCCCATGGTGATTTCTTCACATTTTATTTCAAATGAAGTAAGCCAGAAAGAAAAACACCAATACAGATGGTCTCATTTTAAATGATTCAGGGAAAGATGATAAAGGGACCTTCCTTGGTTTCCTCAGCCTAGTAAGCATTCCTGAAAGAAAATGTTCCTAAAACTGCCCTGCTCATCTATGCTGGTATATTTAACAAATAATCTATAAATAAACACTTCAAAATGACTCTGATTATCTAGATTATTTTTAAATTCCAATAAAGCAATTAATAGTATTAGGAAAATATCTAAATATACAATAAAGCATTAGATTTGAGTCTTAGTTGTAACTTTTTTGGTATGTTGTAAATCTTTCATAGTATCATTTTATAAAAGTAGGAGTGGGTAGAAACTAAAGCATGTTTGGCAAAATGATAGTTTTTTAAGCTAGATGAAAGGTGTATTTTCCCATATTTTATCCTCCATTCATATTTTTTAAATATTTTCAAAATTCTTTTACTGGAGTATTTCAAAGCAAAATGTCTGTACCATGTCAACTCAGCCATAAATAATTCTGTAATGCATCTCAAAAACATAGATTTTTCTTAAATAACCCAATATCTTTATCACACAACAAAATTTAAAATGTGCCTTCAAATTATCTAGTACCTAACCTACTTTCAAGTTACTACTGACCCTTAAACAAAGCAGAGTTTAGGGAGGCCCACCCCTTGCAGTGGACAATCTCAGTATAATTTCACAGTCAATCCTTCATATCCACAGTTCTGCATTCACAGATTCAACCAACTGCAAATAGTGCTGATATGTTTAATGAAAAAAATTAATGTATAAGTGAACCCAAGCAGTTCTAACCTGAGCTCTTCAAGGGTCAAATGTAGTTGATTTTTTTTTCTTTACTTTTTAATTTTGTTTTGTTTTTTTTTTTCAAGAAAATATGACCAACCTAGATAGCATATTGAAAAGCAGAGACATTACGTTGCCAACAAAGGTTCGTCTAGTCAAGGCTATGGTTTTTCCTGTGGTCATGTATGGATGTGAGAGTTGGACTGTGAAGGCTGAGCACCGAAGAATTGATGCTTTTGAACTGTGGTGTTGGAGAAGACTCTTGAGAGTCCCTGGGACTGCAAGGAGATCCAGCCAGTCCATTCTAAAGGAGATTAGTCCTGAAATTTCTTTGGAAGGAATGATGCTAAAGCTGAAACTCCAGTACTTTGGCCACCTCATGCGAAGAGCTGACTCATTGGAAAAGACTGTGATGCTGGGAGGAATTGGGGGCAGGAGGAGAAGGGGACGACAGAGGATGAGATGGCTGGATGGCATCACTGACTCGATGGACGTGAGTCTGAGTGAACTCCGGGAGTTGCTGATGGACAGGGAGGCCTGGCGTGCTGCGATTCATGGGGTCGCAAAGAGTCGGACACGACTGAGCGACTGATCTGATCTGATCTGATGAGGAGTTTGCATTTTTCCAAGTTGTATTTTGATACTAATAGCCTCATACAAACTCCTCAATCAACTCTTCTTTTTTAAAAAAAGAGTTAATAGTTAAATAGTTAAGCTTCTTGGTTGCACAGCGTCTTCGATGCTGCATGTGAGCTTTCTCTGGTTGTGGAGAGCTGGGGCCACTCTCTGGTTATGGTGCCCGGGCTTCTCACCGTGCTGGCCTCTCTTGTGGAGCACAGGCTCTAGGCACACGGGCTTCAGCAGTTGCAGTGCGTGAGCTCAGTAGTTGTGGCACACAGGCTTAGCTGCTCCATGGCATGTGGAATCCTCCTGGACCGGGGATTGAACCCATGTCCCCTGCACTGGCAGCTGGATTCTTATCCACTGTGCCACCAGGGAAGTCCATCAACCCTTCTTTAGATGGTATATATTACAATCTTACTGTAAGTAGCATTTCTTCTCCCTACCCCCTACCTCCCTCTTCTCTTCCACTCTCCAATTTTATTCACCAGAAATATCTCAGTTATTTTAGTCTATTTTTAAAGAAAAGATAACACATTCTACTTTCTATTTATCATTCTTATAGTTTAGTTTTAGTTCATAAATACGGGCTTCTCAGGTAGCTGCTGCTGCTGCTGCTAATTTGCTTCCGTTGTGTCCGATTCTGTGCGACCCCATAGACGGCAGCCCACCATCCTAGTGGTAAAAAGAACCTGCCTTCCAATGCAGGAGATGTAAGAGATGAGGGCTTGATCCCTGGGTTGGGAAGATCCCCTGGAAGAAGACCTGGCAACCCACTCCAGTATTCTTGTCTGGAACCCTATGGACAGAGGCTGGCAGGCTTGGTCCATAGGGTCGCAAAGAGTTGGACATGACTGAAGCGATTTATTATGGCACAGCACACAGCATAAATATACCCAATGCTTATCTCAAATTTTATTAAGGTTACCAGAAATTTGTTCTCTACTAGATTTCTCAGGAGAGAATCATTTGAACAACACGTCTCCAGTTTTTAAAATTTCATAAATATTTTCTTCATTCTTGAAAAACAGTTTGTCAGTGTATAAAATACTTGACTCATAATTTTCTTTCCTTGTATATCTTAAAAATATTTTCCTATGGTCTTAAGTTCACATTTTAGGGTAATAAAGGATTATAATTAAGTCCGATGCTGTTTTTATTTTCCCTTTTAAGTGATGCTTCTTCCAAGTTCCTAAATAATTAGTTTTTCTAATATTTAAAGTGCAATAGTTATTTAAGGAATGGTCTCAGTTTTGAATACTCTGAATAAAATTTCCAAGGTAGAGAGTGTACCTCAGTAACATGTAATTCAAATTTTCTTCTTTTAAGAGAGTTTCTGGAATTATAGTTTTAACTATTTATTACATTTTATTGCTTTGTATTACCTTTTCAGAAACTCCACTAGGCATACATTGTGTCTCTTTGCATATTTTTTATATGTGTTACTTTTTTCCCAAAACCATCCTTAACTGTATTTTATCTCCTCCCCTATGATTTATTTGATGAATATTTGCTTTATGTTACCATTTAGTGTTAGTTTTTAAAGTTTGTTCTATTTCATTAATTATTTTTCCCTTAAGTCCCCTATTTCTTGATCTGTATTCTTCTACATCTACCCAAATTATTTCTGAGCTTTCATATTTATGACTTCTGAAATTCATACAGATAATTTTAAAATATTAGGTTAAATTTATCACCTTCCTCAGAAACAATTTTTTTCTGGAGTGTTTTATTTAGCTATTGAGATATTGTTCATTTTATTTTCATCTTTTTAGTCCAATGACTTAGTTTAGAGTTCAATGACGATTCTTTTTCCCTTTGTTTAAATAAAGTAGGTTTCCCTAAGCTATTATGAAGGTATTTCTGCAAAGAAGGGGATAGGTCAGGGTGGTTGTCTTGTTTGACAGCTAGTCTCCCTTCTCTGTTAGAACCATGAATTATTTTAAAATATGGTCTCTTTGTGTTACCACTTCTCAGGCACTCGGAGATAAGTCTATCACAAGAAGGCTCTCGCCTCCGTCTTTTTTTTTAAATCCAAAGCTTTGTGGGCTGCATCTGGCATTACTGGATTTTGTGGGGTTTGAAGCCTACTGTGAACTTAACAAAGCAACTTGGATCTTTAACTTACTCCTAGAGTTAATTCTTATTTTACCTGTTGGTCCTTGTATCTCTACTACTTCTAGAGCTGGGGTCAAAATCCAGAGGTGACTTCTTCCAAGACCTTGTCTGTTAGGTTTTATTAATAACTCTCTTACAGGGAACACTATTAAGATCTCAGAGTCCAACAATGGGAAGACATTAAATACCCTTCTACTTTTGCAGCATCAAAGGCAAATTAAATACAAACCACTTTCAAAAAAAAATGGAAGGAAACAGCAACAGAACTAATGTGATGACCATTAACATGGAACTGTGTCTGTATCAATTTTTGAATGTGTCCTCACTCATGGGAAAGTTTAATAAATGCTGATATTTTTAGCTACACTTCAGCATATCTTACTGCCTTGCCTTTTTCCCCACCAAACACTAACAAAAACAGGACCTGGTTTTGGGGTTTTGCAAGTATCAGCACTTTTGTTTAAGTACAAGACCAAGATGTTGGAGAATCTGCTTGATTTAAAAAAAAATACTTTCTTGACAAATCTAGAGTTGTGTGACTAATAAGGTGTTCATTCATTCATCTCTCCAGTTGCTTCACATCTGGTGTTCTTGTTATTCCACTTCAACAAGATTCTTCTTCATCTAATTTTATTACAGCTCATATGGGGACGCTATGATTTATAAGTGGGCCTGATGAGATGTAGAAGCTGCCACTTCGTTGAGAAATAAAAAGTAGAATTTCCTATCCTTTTTAATTTGTGGAGCTCTGTTGAACTAAGTCTGGTCTGTTCGTCATATATGTGATGAAAGTGCTATATTGTTAATTTGTCTGGTTATTTACTAAACTCTGAAGAGCAAGTATTTTGAATGGACAACGTCAAAATTTGAATTCCAGCTCTAGAAATAATAAGCTGCATGGCCTGGGATCTTTCTTAATTTCTCTAATTCTATTTACTTTTCAGAAAGTTCAGACCTCTTTTAGGAACAGTTAACTTCAGGAATAAGAGAATGATATGTGGATAGAAAAGTACACTTTCTTTAAAAAAAATCAATTGATGGTTTAATAGGCAATTATAACAAAACTGTATTAGGTAGATAAGTTATGAACATTTTAAACAGTTCAGAAATATTTTTTTTTACCATTAAGAAAGCTCACATTCAAGTGTTCACAAATTCAAGTATTGGAGGCCAAATGCTAGGCAGTAAAATTCCATCTGACTCAATACATACTCTGATATTAAATCCAAGGTAGTCTATGACCAGGTTTAAAAGACAGGAAAGAGACTGTCTACATTTCTAATCACTAGCAAAAATTACACATGGCATTTGAGTTTTACAGAAATAACAGAGTATCATCTCATACCATTTCTTAGAAAATGAAAGACAGTGTATTTGCCAAGTACAATCCAACTGCCTCTTTTATCACCACATATTTAGTCAATTGTGACCCTGGCAAGCTTCAGTCTATTTTTTAAGGACATTTAAAAATGTGCTTCAATCATTTTCAGCTAATTATAACACTAACATGATAAATAATGGCTTTAAACCTCATGCCAAATTATAGACGGGAAGGGGAAATACGGTAGCACGTGTTGAAATACTGAGTGCTAACAAGTACAGCCATCCTGAGCATAGCGTCTTGATATGGAAAGACAGCCATAAGTAAGAGTGTGAGCTTGAACAGAGAAAGTAATTTGACAGTCATTTTCTAAATACAGAAGTTTTCTTGGAGACATTTTGTTTAAACCATTGGAAAAAGAAATAGAAGCGCATCAGTCAGAAGTTAAAGGTTTGACAAGTCATACATTTTAGAAAATTTCTAGACTCAGGGCTTTTGCCTAAGGTGTTCTTTCTCCTTGAAACATTTACTTCTCACCTCTGCTTGCTGCCTTCCCTTTATCATAAAGGTAACAAGTGGGATGCCCATTCTCTCACAAGCACAGCACCTGCTATGGTCTTTATCTCATTATAATCATATTATCTATTTACATTTATTTGTATGTCTTCCCCAATATCCTATACCCTAATCAGTAGTCCTACATTAGTTGTTATTCTATCTCAATACCTACTCCAATGCCTGGTAGCACTGAAGAATTACTTGCTTAATGGACGAATGGAAATAATGAATATGAGAGGCAGTTAAATATGTGTTAAATTTTATACAGCTAAATTCAAGTTCTCCCCAATCCCATATCCTCATAATCCTTTCCTGCGAAAGACTATACCAGATTGAAATGTTATTTGGGTGTTCTTGCCTGGAGAATCCCAGGGATGGGCGAGCCTGGTGGGCTGCCGTCTATGGGGTCACACAGAGTCGGACACGACTGAAGTGACAGCAGCAGCAGCTCCTTATCACAAAAGATGCATTTGAGAAAAGGTATCCAAGCTTTGCACATTTCTCCTATCTCACCAAAGATTCAAACTGTTTTCTTTCAGTAACCATTTTCTTTGCCCTCACAGGAGAATCCTGCCCAATTTTTCCCATAGGCTACCTGTTCAAGATTTTGAGGTATCAGAGAGCCTGGAGAATTTGCAAATAGAAGTTCTGGTTTGCTGGTTTTCCATTTTTTTGAAGCAAAATTATGGGTGGTACAGGGCAGATTTTGTTCAGACTTGGAGAATGTGGTCATCTGCAGCATAACTTTTAAAGGATATGATAATTAGGGGTGATAACTAAAAGCACCTTTATAAGAACAGATCACATACAGTCTTAAAGGTGGAAGAAAGTAAGAGAACAAACACTTGTATTTGATTCTGAGCTGTATATCCTAGACATTGTGTTGGGCACTTTATTACAATGTAGTCAGTAAGACTATATAGGCTCTGGACTCAGACTGCCAAGGTTTAAATTTATCTTCAATACTTAGTAGATATGTGACTTTGAAAAAATTCCTTAATCACCATTGTATTTACAGATCTGAGCCTCGCTGTCTTTCCTCATCTGTAAAATGGACAGAGATAAAGCTCATACATTGTACAATTTGGGAGAGCAGTAATGATTCATGTGTGATTTAAGGACACTCTTTGAAGAATGTCTGACAGAGAAAGTGCTATATGTGTGTTTGTTTGTTTGTTTTTTTATTTAAATGTATTTCTTTTAATTAGAGGCTAATTACTTTACAATATTGGTTTTAATAATTATCATTATCATTTGAACTCAGATCATTTCGTTTGCTAAAACTTCTACAATGGGAGGTTTGGATTTTCTGTCAAACAGTGAAATGGCAAATACATATTTTACTTTTAAGAAAGCAGGAAAATCCAAAAGTCTCATGATTGACTGAAGAAAGAAATCAAAGGTTTTATGACTGCTTCTAAAGCCAGGCTATTTCTATCAGTGCTCATTACTGACAAAAAGCATGTGGGCACTTTCTGTTTCTTAGGTAATAGTCATGTGTATAAACTGAATAGCACCAACAATTTTTTGAGTGAGATTTCTTATCCAAATTGAGTTTTGAAAAATATTGGGTAGAAAATGAAGGAGAAGACGATTGAGAAGCTGGAATATAATCAAGTAAGAGGACACACATCAGAGATGCCTTTTGTGAAAACTGTAATCAAGGAAACATTCTTCTGCCATCTAAATGCATCCACCAAAGTGGAGAACACATTTGACAGTGATGAAAATAAGGATTACTCCGTGAATAAATCTATTTAAGCAGCTACAAAGAATATCAAGACAAGGAAGGCAGTTTCTGATGGAATCAAAACAAAGTTACTATTGAAGACTGGCAAGAGTAATTGAAAAGGCTGCTCCTTTCCTGATATTTTGAACTAAACAAGTTTTACATCTATATATCCTAATCCTTCTTTTGAAAAACAAACAAACAAACAAACAGGCAATAAATCAGAACAGTCCACTTTGTCACTCTCTGTGCATAATTTTACAAGATGTGCTGTAGAATGAGGGAAAATATTCAAACACTTAGTGTTTCCCAGACCATGGTCACAATTTTAAAAATTAAATCAACAATCCCTTAGTCTGGTGGTTTTAAAAGGATCTTCCAGCCACTGAAATTAAAGCCTATGATACCAAATAAGAAAATAAATAAAATCTTTACAGACTTCACAGCGATTAGCAGATTAGGTTTTCAAAGTGAGGTTTTGCTGATGTAAATGGTCAGATTGCAGCCAAATGGAACAAAACTTCTATTGACAGGGAGGTGTCAATAATCTTTGGCTCCTTTTGAAAATTCAGTTTAAAAATTCAGTTTACTTTTGTGAATAAATGAGTGAACTGACAGTCGGACTTCATAAAACTAGTTGGATTCAATTTCAAGATATAAAATAGCACTAGAAAAAAAGACTCATATTAGAAGTTATTAAAACTTTGGAAAACTGTATTAAGTTTAACACTCCCCAGCAGACTAGTCCTGGACTTAGTTCTAATGGTAAATAACATAAATGCTTTTGTTTTTGCTCTAGTTTCTATCAACATTACAGATAGAATGAGATAATGCATCTTAAAGTATGTGGTATAGAGCCTGGCACTTAAAAGGTAATAATGATATGCTGTTTCTGAATGCATTATATCTGCATAATCATATCCACTGAGAAGATATATATATAATTTGCCCTGTAGTCTAATGATCTAATTCATACTTCTATCTCTTTGACTAAATATATGACAATTATTTAGGTCTTTAATTTATAGAGGTGAACATCTGATTATACACTGATGCCAGAATTCTTTATTCTTGTGTGTATAGATGAGTGTAAAATGTTTACTGCGACACAATTGTTTATTCCTTCTCTGATCTACTGAAGGCTAAGAGCCTTATTTCCTTTCTTTTCACTTAACCATGCTCTAATAGCATCTTTAATTCAATAAAAAGTCAATACATTATTATGGTTGTACACAATTGAATTTACAGTGAAAACAAATTTGCCTGGAGTTAATGTTAAAAATCACTTTGCTCTATCATCTATGTCAATATTAGGATTGTGGATATGGAATATCTGCCATTTCTGGAGAGAACCCAAATTTTTGCATCACTAGATATAAAAAATGACAGCAGATAGGATAAGTATCAAAATTATAAGTAGCAAAAAATCAGACAATAGTTATACAAAAATTGTGCTCTTTAGAAGGTAAAAAAGATTCTTTTCACTTAGCAAAGTCACAAAGAACTACATTCTCCAAAATTTCTTAAAAAATTATTAATCTTAGAAATTCTCTGGAAGAATATTTGTTTCTCTTTGAGAATCATGATGCCTACTGATACAGGAAAGCAGTATACATTTTTAACTTTTTTAACACAAAACAGCCAAAACTTTTTTAGTAAATTACAGAATTATTTCTTCAGGTAGCATCATATTCCGGAGAAGGCAATGGCACCCTACTCCAGTACTCTTGCCTGGAAAATCCCATGGATGTAGGAGCCTGGTAGGCTGCAGTCCATGGGGTCACTAGGAGTCAGACACGACTGAGCGACTTCACTTTCAGTTTTCACTTTCATGCATTGGAGAAGGAAATGGCAACTCACTCCAGTGTTCTTGCCTGGAGAATCCCAGGGATCGGGGAGCCTGGTGGGCTGCCGTCTATGCGGTCGCAGAGAGTCGGACACGACTGAAGCAACTTAGCAGCAGCAGCAGCATCATATTCAATGTAAAGAAACTGAAAGCTTTTCCTCTAAGATCAGGAACATAGAGAGTAATTGTCTTGACATTGTGGTGTTTTTTTTTTTAATTTTACAAAAGCAAAGGCAGCAAAAGAAAAAAAAAATCAACAAGTGGGTCTACACCAAATGAAATAGCTTCTGCACAGCAAAGGAAACAGTCAACAAAATGAAATAGCAACCTACTGAATGTGAGAAAGCATTTGCAAACCATCTATCTGTTAAGATGTTACTATCCAAAATATTTGAACAACTCTTACAACTCAGTGGCAAAAAAAAAAAAAAATCTAAAGGATCCAATTTAAAATGGGCAGAGGCTCTACATAGACATCTTTCCAAAGAAGGCAAACAAATTGACAACAGGTACATGAAATGCGCTCCAATCATGAATCATCAGGGAAATACACATCAGAATCGCAATGAGACATCACCTAATGTCTGTAGGCTGACTGTCATCAAAAAGCAAGAGATGACAAGTGTTGCCAAGGGTGTGGTGCAAAGGAAACCTTATGCACTGTTAATGGGAATATAAATTGGCATAGTCACTATGGAAAACAGTATGGAGGTTCCTTAAGAAATTAAAAATAGAACTACCATTTGATCTAGCAAATTCTAATTTTGGCATATATAAAAAAAAATAACATGAAATTACTATCTCAAAAAGATGGCTGCATCCCTGTGTTCATTAGAGTATTCCTTACAATAGCCAAGACATGGAAATAAAGGAAGTGTCCACTGATGGAAGAATGGTTAAAGAAAATGTGGCATAGGGATGTCCCTGGTTTTCAGGTGGTTAACACTTCACCTTCCAAAGGCAAGAAGTGCAGGCTCGATCCTTCCTTAGGGAGCTATGGTCTCACATGCCTTGTAGCCAAAACACCAATTCAATAAAGACCAAAAAAATGGTCTGCATCAAAAAAATCTTACCAAAAATAATTAAAAACACAAAGAAAGAAATGGTGCCCTGTATAACAAAGAAATGTTATTCAATGGTAAGAAAGAAGGAAATCCCGCACCTGGGATGGTAGAGGACCTCGAGGGCATTATGCTAAAGGAAATGTCAGACAGAAAGACAAGTAACACATGATCTCACTTACGGATAAAACCTGAAAACCTGAACTCAGAGAAACATAGAACAGATCAGAAGCTGCCAGAGGTGGGAACTGGGAAGAGAAGACATGGATGAAGGGGGTCAAAAGCTACAAACTACCAGCTATAAGATTAGCAAGTTCTAGCGTTGGTGTGTACAGCATATTGACTATAGTTAACAACAAAGTATTGCATATCTGAAAGTTGCTGAGTAGGTCATAAAACATTCTCATCAAAACAAAAAGAATGTAAGCAAATGATAGGAAGGATATGCTTCGGTATGCACTGATAAATGTTATATAGTATAATTAAAATAAAATAAAACAATTAACTCCCTGCATAGGTTATTACAATCACAGTCAGTGAACCCTGAGATTTAATTCAAAAGACACCTCATAGATTCTCAAGTCTCTGTAGATTATGGGGAGCACGGTATGAGGATATATGGATGAAAGAGAATCTCATTTTACCATTAAACTGTATTTGAGGTATGATCAAATATGGAGATTACGAAATTTCTTGGAGCATTAAAAATGTGTCTGTTGCAAAAATCATACTTTTCATTCCAACTAAGCAATAACTCAAGATTTTCTTGAAAATAACTTAATTCATTAAAAAGTTTGAGTTAATAATTTACCTAGGAGCTACAATTCAATATCACAGTAATCCAAGTCTATACCCCAACCAGTAATGCTGAAGAAGCTGAAGGTGAACCATTCTATGAAGACCTACAAGATCTTCTAGAAATAATACCCGAAAAAGATGTCCTTTTCATTATAGGGGACTGGAATGCAAAAGTAGGAAGTTAAGAGCTACCTGGAATAACAGGAAAATTTGGCCTTGGAGTACAAAATGAAGCAGGTCAAAGGCTAACAGAGTTTTGCCAAGAGAACACACTGGTCATAGCAAACACCCTCTTCCAACAACACAAGAGAAGACTCTACACATGGACATCACCAGATGGTCAATACCAAAATCAGATTGATTATATTCTTCGCAGCCAAAGATGGAGAAACTCTACACAGTCAGCAAAAACAAAACCAGGAGCTGATGACGGCACAAACCATGAACTACTTATTGCCAAATTCAGACTTAAATTGAGGAAAGTAGAGAAAACCACTAAACCATTCAGTTCAGTTCAGTTCAGTTCAGTCGCTCAGTCGTGTCTGACTCTGTGTGACCCCATGATTCGCAGCACGCCAGGCCTTCCTGTCCATCACAAACTCCCGGAGTTCACTCAGACTCATGTCCATCGAGTCACTGATGCCATCCAGCCATCTCATCCTGTGTCGTCCCCTTCTCCTCCTGCCCCCAATCCCTCCCAGCATCAGAGTCTTTTCCAATGAGTCAGCTCTTCGCATGAGGTGGCCAAAGTACTGGAATTTCAGCTTTAGCGTCATTCCTTCCAAAGAAATCCCAGGGCTGATCTCCTTCAGAATGGACTGGTTGGATCTCCTTGCAGTCCCAGGGACTCTCAAGAGTCTTCTCCAACACCACAGTTCAAAAGCATCAATTCTTCGGTGCTCAGCCTTCTTCATAGTCCAACTCTCACATCCATACATGACCACAGGAAAAACCATAGCCTTGACTAGACGAACCTTTGTTGGCAAAGTAATGTCTCTGCTTTTCAATATGCTATCTAGGTTGGTCATAACTTTTCTTCCAAGGAGTAAGCGTCTTTTAATTTCATGGCTGCAGTCACCATCTGCAGTGACTTTGGAGCTGAGAAAAATAAAGTCTGACACTGTTTCCACTGTTTCCCCATCTATTTCCCATGAAGTGATGGGACCAGATGCCATGATCTTCGTTGTCTGAATGTTGAGCTTTAAGCCAACTTTTTCACTCTCCACTTTCACTTTCATCAAGAGGCTTTTTAGTTCCTCTTCACTTTCTGCCATAAGGGTGGTGTCATCTGCATATCTGAGGTGATTGATATTTCTCCCGGCAATCTTGATTCCAGCTTGTGCTTCTTCCAGCCCAGCATTTCTCATGATGTACTCTGCATAGAAGTTAAATAAGCAGGGTGACAAAATATACCTTTGACGTACTCCTTTTCCTATTTGGAACCAGTCTGTTGTTCCATGTCCAGTTCTAACTGTTGCTTCCTGACCTGCTAAACCATTCAAGTACCACCTAAATCAAACCCCTTACTATTATACAGTGGAAGTGACAAATAGATTCAAGGGATTAGATCTGCTAGACAGAGTGCCTGAAGAACTATGAGTGGAGGTTCATGACATTTTACAGAAGGCAGCGATTAAGATCATCCCCAAGAAAAAGAAATGCAAAAAGGCAAAATGGTTGTCTGAGAAGGCCTTACATAGCTTAGAAAAAGAAGAGACACTAAAGGCAAAGGAGAAAAGGAAAGATATCCATTTGAATGCAGACTTCCAAATAGCAAGGCGAGTTAAGAAAGCCTTCCTCAGTGACCAATGCAAAGAATTAGAGGAAAACAATAGAATGGGAAAGACTAGAGATCTCTTCAAGAAAATTAGATACCAAGGGAACATTTCATGCAAAGAGGAGCACAATAAAGGACAGAAATGGTATGCACCTAACGGAAGCAGAAGATATTAAGAAGAGGTGGCAAGAATACACATAAGAACTATAGAAAAAAGATCTTCATGACCCAGATAACCATGATGGTGTGATCACTCACCTAGAAAAGACATCCTGGAATGTGAAGTCAAGTGGACCTTAGGAAGCATCACTGCAAAGCTAGTAGAGGTGATGGAATTCCAGTTGAGCTATTTCAAATCCTGAAAGATGATGCTGTGAAAGTGCTGCACTCAATATGCCAGCAAATCTGGAAAACCCAGCAGTGGCCACAGGACTGGAAAAGGTCAAATTTCATTCCAATCCCAAAGAAAGGCAATGCCAAAGAATGTTCAAACTACCACACAGTTGCACTCATCTCACACACTAGCAAAATAATGCTCAAAATTCTCCAAGCCAGGCATCAACAGTACATGAACAGTGAACTTCCAGATGTTCAAGCTGGATTTAGAAAAGGAAGAGGAACCAGAGATTAAATTGCCAACATCTGTTGGATTACTAAAAAAAACAAGGGAATTCCAGGAAAACATCTACTTTTGCTTTATTGACTATGCCAAAGCCTTTGACTGTGTGGATCACAACAAACTTGAAAATTCTAAAAGAGATGGGAATACCAGACCACCTGACCTGCCTCCTGAGAAATCTGTATGCAGGTCAAGGAGCAACAGTCAGAACTAGACATGGCACAACAGACTGATTCCAAATAGGGAAAGGAGTAGGTCAAGGATGTATATTGTTGATCTGCTTATTTAATATATATGCAGAGTACATCATATGAAATGCCGGGATGGATGAAGCACAAGCTGGAATCAAGATTGCCAGGAGAAATATCAATAACCTCAGATATGCAGATGACACCACTGTTATGGCAGAAAGCAAAGAGGAACTAAAGAGAAAGAGGAGAGTGAAAAAGTTGTCTTAAAACTCAGCATTCAGAAAATTAAGATCATGGCATCCAGTCCCATCACTTCATGGCAAATAGATGGGGAAACAATGGAAACAGTGGCAGACTTTATTTTCTTGGGCTCCAAAATTACTGCAGATAGTGACTACAGCCATGAAATTAAAAGACGCTTGCTCTTTGGAAGAAAAGTTATGACCAACCTAGACAGCATATTAAGAAGCAGAGACATTACTTGACCAACAAAGGTCCATCTAGTCAAACCTATGGTTTTTCCAGTGGTCATGTATGGATGTGAGGGTTAGACTATAAAGAAAGCTGAGTGCTGAAGAATCGGTCCTTTTGAACTGTGGTGTTGGAGAAGACTCTTGAGAGTCCCTTGGACTGCAAGGAGATCCAACCAGTCCATCCTAAAGGAAATTCCTGAATATTCACTGGAAGGACTGATCTGAAGCTGAAACTCCAATACTTAGGCCACCTGGTGAGAAGAACCAACTCATTTGAAAAGATCCTTATGCTGTGAAAGATTGAAAGCAGGAGGAAAAGGGATGACAGAGGATGAGATGGTTGGATGGTATCACCGATGCGATTGACATGAATTTGAGTAGGCTCTGGGAGTTGGTGATGGACAGGAAATCTTGTTGTGCTGAAGTCCATGGGGTCGCAAAGAGTCAGACATGACTGAGCGACAGAACTGAACTGAGGAACATTTTTTAATTTTATTTTTTTTACTAAAATAGTCTTCCTAACATGGTAGCATTGGCAGAGTTTTTTTTTTTTTTTTTTTTTTACTCCCTACAACCACAATCCTTAGCTATAAACCCTTGCTTTATCTTATATGCCAAATTAGTTCAGTTCTACACTGAGGTCTCTTCCTCTACAGTAATGTTGCTGAATCAAATCGACTTTTGTCACCTTATCTATCATTAATCTCTGGTTTTTCTTTGACACTCACCTGTCGTGATATTGTATTCTAGTCACAATGAAAGATTTTCCACTTCTCAAAGTAGTTGCTGCTTCTGCACACTTCCCTGCTTCTACACTGCGTAGGAAAGTCCTTTCACATTTCTGCCTTGTGGACTCCTAGTTAGTCTAGCAAATAGTATTACAGTATTTTCCTCAACAACAGCATCACACACACAGACACACACACCTATATACACATACTATATATAAATGTAGTATCCATTTGTTACCAAAAAGATTTTATACAGGAAAAAAAAAGTGTTTTTAATAACTGCTTTCACTTTTAATTCAAACTGAAAAAAGTAATATAGGTGAGTGCAACAAGGAATGGAACTAATAAACATGTTTTCCAATATTGTGATACTTACATGGCTTTATTCAGAGAAAATAGAAGCTAGTCAACAACATGATTTGGAACTTTAATTAAATATGAAATAGTAAATACTAGCAGTATAATCAGACTGTGGTCACCAAGGATACACGTTGCCTTGTACAATACAGACAAATGGCAGCAAGCACAGAGTTTACTACCTCTGAGTGTACAGCACAAGCTGTCAAGGGAAAAATACTTGCATGAGCTTTCGAAATAAGGAATAGACTTTAAAATATTTATGTATGACCTCAATGTCAAGAAAAATAGTTTATAAAATTTTAAGTTACTTTTTTCTAAGTAATATGTCAGTATCTCAAAAAGTATGAAAGAAAATTATGATTTTTGAAGTTGAGAATAGAAAAAGAGTATCTTTAAAGACCCAATTATAGTGCAAATTGCTGAGACATCAAGTTTTCTCCCCTATATTTGGTGATATTTTCACTGTCAGAGACATTAATGAATGATATACTACTCTTCAGAATATTCAACACCACATACAAGTGATACACTAGAAAGAAATGTTTACACAGCTAAATGAATCGAGACCTCACTGACTCCTCTCACCTAAGTCAAATATGAAAACTTACAGTTTTTACCTTTGAGATTCTTATCCACTTAGTTTCCACAGGTTTTCCACTTTAAAAATCTCTTCTTGGTTTCTGAGTTTATTGTCAATCTCAATACATAGAACTATCTGACAGACCTATGAAACACCCATCATCATTAGTATCAGCTAGTGATTATGTGCCATAAGTTTCTAATTTTCTTATTTTAGAAAAATAACCTTGACTGGACAGGACATGTGAGCTACATTTCAAGCTGGATATCATTAAACTTAGTACAGATAACTTTACTGTAAGGTTCTAAATAATATCTCACCTCTGTGTGTGTGTGTGTGTGTTGAGTCACTTCACTCATGTCTGACTCTTTGAGACCCTATGGACTGTGGCCCACCAGACTCCTCTGTCCATGGGATTCTCTAGGGATGAATACTAGAGTGGGTTTCCATTTCTGTCTCCAGGGGATCTTCCCAACCCAGGGATCAAACCAGGGTCTCTTACAAAAAAAAAAAAAAGAAAACCAGGGTCTCTTACACCTCCTGCATTGACAGGCAGGTTCTTTACCACTAGAGCCACCAGGGAAGTTTCTCAGTACTCTGACTGATATTAAATAATCATTACTCTTACTATCATTTAACTTTAAGTATGTTTCTAATGTTTAAGATTATAAGGATTTTTATTTACCAAAGAAGTTTGAGAAATTCTAATTTAAATGGGAAAATATAGGCATAAAATAATAAAATGCAAAATAGGACATGTCAAAATGTTACAAATGAGAATGTGCAAAAACTTTTACATCTAATTGTCAGAGTCCCCCAAGCTAATGAGATAATCCGAGTTACAGAAAAACAGAATAAACATTTCAATCTTAAATTGTTTATATATATATATATATATATGTGTGTGTGTGTGTGTGTGTGTGTGTGTGTGTGTGTGTGTGTATGTATGTATCAATCATTGAGTAAAAGAAAAGCATCAGGGATCTATCAGATGGAAAATTAATTTGCCTCATTAAAATCTATTTCTACAGAGTGATCATGGGAAATCTTCCGTGTTCTTCTATACTCAGACTTGATTTTCCCCCTGTTAAGTCTATAGTCAGTGCAGTGTCTTGAAAACAGTTAAAATAACTGTCAGCTCTGCTTCAATCAAACCAAATTTGTTCCTGCTTTCTAGAACTGTTTTTTTCCCTCAGATATCTTGGAATGTTATCACTTCAAGTCCTGATTTCTTGAAATACAGCAATTGCTAGTCTTGTAGAAGCTCCTTTAGAAGTAAAATTCTAGCCTCCATCATCAATTTAAACATTATGTCACATCCAGTTTCTTTCTATTTTCCTAAGACCTTGTAAGTTTCAGAGGCACTTTTCTGTTTCTGTATTTTCCATTGAGGTTGCTCCTGTATATGGAAATCTGACTTTTACCCTTTAATCCGTAGTTCAGTTCAGTTCAGTTCAGTTGTTCAGTCATATCCGACTCTTTGCAACCCCATGAATCACAGCATGCCAGGCCTCCCTGTCCATCACCAACTCCCAGAGTTCACCCAAACTCACGTCCATCGAGTCTGTGATGCCATCCAGCCATCTCATCCTGTGTCGTCCCCTTCTGCTCCTGCCCCCAATCCCTCCCAGCATCAGGGTCTTTTCCAATGAGTCAACTCTTCGCATGAGGTGGCCAAAGTATTGGAGTTTCAGCTTCAGTATCAGTCCTTCCAATGAACACCCAGGACTGATCTCCTTCAGGATGGACAGGTTGGATCTCCTTGCAGTCCAAGGGACTCTCAAGAGTCTTCTCCAACACCACAGTTCAAAAGCATCAATTCTTCGGCTCTCAGCCTTCTTCACAGTCCAACTCTCACATCCATACATGACCACTGGAAAAACCATAGCCTTGACTAGACGGACCTTTGTAGGCAATGTAATGTCTCTGCTTTTCAATATGCTATCTAGGTTGGTCATAACTTTTCTTCCAAGGAGTAAGCGTCTTTTAATTTCATGGCTGCAGTCACCATCTGCAGTGATTTTGGAGCCCCCAAAAATAAAGTCTGAAGTAGAATATTGTAGAATATTATTATTTTCATAAAATTATATTGAACATAATTGAGTTTCATTGATTACATTTTGGTGCCTTAGCACGTGCATTCAAATCTCAAACATATTGTGGGTTTTTTTCCATTCCATATTTTCTTGATATATTTCTTTCAATTTAATGAGAACAAGAAAATAAAACTTAAAGTTATTGTCATAGATTATGAGAAATTAGGAAGTCTTTTAAAAATAACTTGGAGGGATATAAATTCTAATCGGTCAAAGAAAAAAAAGTAAGAGTGGGAGAAATAAACATTTCAGGTTGATGAAGAACAATACAAAAGATTATTGAGTAATATGGGAAAGTAATTATATAGGGATGAAGACTGGCCTGTTGTGATCAGGGCCTCTTTTGTCATTCAGCTGCAAAAAAAAGTATGATCTATATCTAAGTCTTTGATTTAACCTTGTCAGGCTGAGTTCTTAAGGCTTATCTTGATATGGCAACTTTGAAATAGATGTTCAATATATGGAAACTATGTTGTGGCGCCAACATATGAAACTAAAATGTGAGAAGAAATGATCCAAAATGAGTACTATCACAAGAAAAAGAATGAAGATTTTACTTTTTTTTTTGTCTATATTCATGAGAGAGATTAGTCTGCAGTTATCCTTTCTCGTTAATGTCTTTATCTGATTCTTTATCTGGTTTTGGTATTAGGGTAATGCTGGCTTCTTGGAATGTCCTAGAAGTGTTTCCTATCTTATTTCCTGGGGCAGTTTGTGTAGAATTAGTATTATTTCTTCCCTAGCAAATTGATAGATTACACCAGTTAATCCATCTGGTAATGATGCTTTCTTACTGGAATGTTATTAATTATTGATGAAATTTCTTTAACAGATATAGGCTTGTTCAGATTAACTGTTTCTCCCTGTGTGAGTTTGGGTATATTGTATCACTCAAGGAATTAGTCAACTTCATCTATTATTTTTATTACAGTGTATTTTGTTATTTATATGCCTATTTATGCATTTATGTTTTTCTTCTTTTGTTCAGTGTTATATGAGGAGGGTTTTAATATTTTGTTATTATTTATTTTTACCTATAAAAGGTCTGTGACTGGCCACTAATAAATCATTGAATGACAGAGGATGTTCTGTTTATATTGATAACACGATTTTGCCTCATCAAGAAATACACATGAATATTTGCAAAATGATTATTTACGTTGTGGAACTTGGTGTTGGAAGTAGAACAGTGAAGAAAAAAGTAGTTTTCTAAAATTTAGCATCAGGCACACAATTTCTTCTAGAAAAGGACTTTTCTGTGTACTTGCTGATATTATTTCTGATGCTTCAAATTAATTTAGTATTTACAAATCTATCATTTGCCAAAAGATATTTCTTTCTTACAGATCAGTGTGAACTTATCCATGTAGAAAAATGAAATGTATTAATATTAGACTGACAGTGGAACAAAACTGAGTGACCATGTATCACAACACAGTACAGGAATCTAGCCTTATTTACTATCACTATCCTACTTTTACAGTGCAGTATGTGCCCATCCTTTTCTCTTTAATGTCATCAGATATAGAATCATGTATTCATTTGCTATCATAGTTTTTAAATTATGAATAAATGCATTAATCTGAATTAATAGAGGTATCATCATCTCCAGATATGAGACAGTTGACTAATGCCATTAACATCACTAAGTAACCAGAAATATGTGCTATTCTATGTTTCTAAAATGTTTTTTTATACTTCCTTTTTACTCAAAGTATAAATGATAGATTTTCTAATTAATACTTCCTACTTTTTACTTCATTTCTGTTGCCAACATCATCACATACTATGTTACTTACATTCAATATCAAAGTCAGAATTGAACTTTTATATCTTGACTGCTCTCAATTATTAATTTAATTTTTAAATTTTGTATACAATTTTCAAAGGTTACATTAAGTTATTACAAAATATTGGTTATATTCTTTGTACTGTACAATACATCTTTGAGCCAAATTTTTTTTATTGGAGGATAATTGCTCTATAATGTTGTGGTGGTCTCAGCCGTACATCAATATGAATCAGTCATAATTATATATATTAGTCATCATAATGCTTCCCTGGTGGTTTAGACAGTAAAGAATTTGCCTGCAATGTGGAAAACCTGGGTTTGATTTCCGGGTTGGGAAGATCCCCTGGAGAAGGGAATGGAAACTTACTACAATATTTTTGTCTGGAAAATCCCATGGTCAGAGGAGCCTGGCAGGCTGCAGTCCATGGAGTTACAAAGAGACAGACAGGACTGAGCAACTAACACTTTCACTTTCTGTCGATGCTCACAGTATTCTATTCTCTACTACTGTGGATCAATTATATATATATGTATGTATAATTATGGGGATATATATATATATATATATATGTATATGTATATGTGTGTGTGTGTGTGTGTGTGTGTGTGTATATATCTTCCATCCATCTAGAGCCTCCCTGTTCCACCCCCGATCCTACTTCTCTAGGTCATTAAAGAGTAACAGGCTGGGCTCCCTGTATTATATAGCAGCTTCCCACTAGTTATCTACTTTACACATGATAGCATATATATGTCAATGTTCCTTTCCCTTGAGCCTTATACACAACAATTTGTGCATTCCACTCCCCCCAACCCCTATATTTCCTCACCTTCCCTCATTCCACTAGTAACCACTAGTTTGCTCTCTATTTCTATGAGTCTTCTGTTTTTTGTTATGTTCTCTCAGTTCAGTTCAGTTCAGTCACTCAGTTGTATACAACTCTTTGCAACCCCATGGACTGCAGCACACCAGGCCTCCCTGTCCATCGCCAACTCCGAGAGCTTGCTCGACTACGTCCATCGAGTCACGTCCATCCAACCATCTCATCCTCTGTCCTCCCCTTCTCCTCCCACCTTCAATCTTTCCCAGCATCAGGGTCTTTTCAAATGAGGCAGTTCTTCACATCAGGTGGCCAAAGTATTGGAGTCTCAGCTTTAGCATCAGTCCTTTCAATGAACACTCAGGATTGATCTCCTTTAGGATGGACTGGTTGGATCTCCTTGCAGTCCAAGGGACTCTCAAGAGTCTTCTCCAACACCACAGTTCAAAAGCATCAATTCTTTGACACTCAACTTTCTTTATAGTCCAACTCTCACATCCATACATGACCACTGGAAAAACCGTAGGTTTGACTAGATGGACCTTTGTTGGCAAAGTAATGTCTCTGCTTTTTAATATGCTGTTTAGGTTGGTCATAACCTTTCTTCCAAGGGGCAAGTGTCTTTTAATTTCATGGCTGCAATCACCATCTGCAGTGATTTTGGAGCCCAAGAAAATTAAGTCTGCCACTGTTTCCACTGTTTCCCCATCTATTTGCCATGAAGTGATGAGACCAAATGCCATGATCTTCGTTTTCTGAATGTTGAGCTTTAAGCCAACTTTTTCACTCTCCTCTTTCACTTTCATCAGGAGGCTCTTTAGTTCCTCTTCACTTTCTGCCATAAGGGTGGTGTCATCTACATACCTGAGGTTCTTGATATTTCTCCCAGCAATCTTGATTCCAGCTTGTGCTTCATCCAGTCCAGCATTTCACATGATGTACTCTGCATATATATTAAATAAGCAGGTTGACAATATACATCCTTGACCTACCCCTTTCCCTATTTGGAACCAGTCTGTTGTTCCATGTCCAGTTCTAACTGTTGCTTCCTGATCTGCATACAGACTTCTCAAGAGGCAGGTCAGGGTCTGGTATTCCCATCTCTGTAAGAGTTTGTTGTGGTCCACACACCGGTTATGTTCACTAGTTTGTTGCATTCTTCAGATTCTAATTATAAGTTGTACCATACAGTATTTGTCTTTCTCTGACTTATTCCACTTAGCATAATGTCCTCCAAGTTTATCCATGTTGCTGCAAATGACAAAATTTCATTCGTTTTATGACTGTTATTCCATCGTGTGTGTGTGCACTATAATTTATATAGCACATCTTCTTTACACATTCATCTGTCAGTGTACACTTACATTGTTTCTATTTCTTGGCAATTGTAAATAATGCTGCTAGGAACGTTGGAATGCTTGTATATTTTAAATTAGTCTGTCTTTTTTTCAGATCTATACCAGGAATGGAATTGCAAGGTCATATGGTTGTTCCATTTTTAGTTCTTTGAAAATTCCCCATACTGTTTTCTGCAGTGGAAAATGCACCAATTTGCATTCCTATCAACAGTGTAGAGGATTCCCTTTCCTCCACATCCTCTCCAACATGTCATTAATATTTGTGTTATTTTTGACGATGCCCATTCTGACAGGTGTGGCTCATTGTGGCCTAATTTGCATTTTCCTGATGATTAGCAATGTTGAGCATTTTTTCAAGTGCCTCAAGTCTTTTTATAACAAAATTCTTCCCATTTTTGATTCACAGTATGGATGTAATTTACTTATTTTTATATTTTACACTCCAATTTATGGTGCCACTACCCTAATAAAGATCTTTATTTATGTCTGTACTACAATTACTGCTACAACTTTGATAACCTGTAGTCTTTCCCAATTAAATCATCCTTCACATTATTTTGTTAGTGTCCTTAAAACAGCTTTTAGTGCCATTTCACTATTTTGATTAACAATGACTCCAAGAAAAGTCACTTGTCTTAGTTTAGGTGAAAACTAACTTTTTTAGATGATTTCACACTGCTGCTGCTGCTGCTAAGTCGCTTCAGTCATGTCCAACTCTGTACAACCCCATAGACTGCAGCCCACCAGGCTCCCCCGTCCCTGGGATTCTCCAGGCAAGAACACTGGACTGGGTTGCCATTTCCTCCTCCAATGCATGAAAGTGAAAAGTGAAAGGGAAGTTGCTCAGTCGTGTCCAACTCTTAGCGACCCCATGGACTACAGCCCACCAGGCTCCTCCATCCATGGGATCTTCCAGGCAAGAGTACTGGAGTGGGGTGCCATTGCCTTCTCTGGATTTCACACTAACTTATTTCAAATCTCCTTTCCATCAATTCCTGTCAGCATTACTCTCTGTTTTCTGAGTTACTGAGCAAAAAGACACAGAATGGCTTCACCAGTGAAGTTGCTCAGTCGTGTCCAACTCTTTGCTATCCCATGGACTATAGCCTACCAGGCTCCTCCATCCATGGAATTTTCCAGGCAAGAGTACTGGAGTAGGTTGCCATTTCCTTCTCCAGGGATCTTCCCCACCCAGAGATCAAACCCAGGTCTCCCGTATGCAGGCAGACACTTTACCATCTGAGCTACCAGGGAAGCCTACAGAATGGCTTAGCATATAGGTATTTCTACGTTGAACACTCCAAATTTGCCAAAGATCTATTCCTGGGCAGTTTTTTTTGTAAACAAGTTTTTCTCTTGAAAATTGGCTATTGGTTGAATTTTGAAAGATGTATTTATACTTACAAATACATAATATTTGTATTTATGTATTTGCAATAGCTGCAAACATTTTAACATATGTGATAGAAAGACCAGCAAAAATATTTCACACGTACCCACCATGGAGTGTTAATAAAATGGATTACCATTGTTATCTGTGACCCTCCCTCCTCAATCTAACTCCTTAATTTGCCACCCTTGAAAGTAATATAAGGAATACTGTGTTAATCATATTCTGCTTTTCTTTATAGATTCAATTCTTATGTGTGTATTTCTTGTATTTACATTGTTTCAAATGTAGGTTTTGGAACTTATAAAAATGAAATTGTACTCAGAGTACAATTTTACTATCATTTGCTTTTTTTTGTTCAATATTATTTTTCTTCTTATTCATCCTGACTGATGCCATATTTCCCTAATTTTATCTCAAATTGACTTCAATAGTTTTGCAAAACATATAGATGGCATCACTCAATAAAAACAGAATTTTCTCATTCAAATGATCCTCAGAGGCTGTCTAATCAAGCACCTTCATTTCACACACGAGCAGCTAGACATCCAAAAGCATGAACTAACTTGCCCACTTCCAAAGTTATTGCTCAAACCACTTTTCCTAGCTTTCATATTACTGCTTTTTTCTCTGTACTACTGGTCATTTGATTGAAAGCCTGAGAAAGCTGCTTTGAAAGTCAGGGCAATAAATCTAGCTCATCTCTACACATTTGAAGGTCAACTTTTAATTTATTGCCAAATTCATGAGCTTAGTTTTTCCCAATGTAAGATATAGATTAGTATGGATCTGCTATCCTAGGATATCTGAACAATTATATTGGATTAAAACCTTGAGCAGATTTGAAATTATTCTAAAAATATAACATTGACTCCATGCATTTTTGTGCTAAAAATTTCTTGGCATAAAATACATTTCATTCTAGCAACAGTTAATGTAGAAAGAGATACTGAAAAATTGTGGGCTAGTAAAAGCTTTATAGATAATTGAATTTTTAAAAATTGATCCATAACACTGACTTGAAGCTATAGAACTATTTGAGATTTATGTGGCATTTTAAAAATTCTTCCTGATCACATTTAAATTTTTTAGCACACAAGATTGCACTGTTCTCCCCTGTTTCAGGAAGCCTCCTCATTCCAAACACTTCTAGAGATTTATTAATCTGATGCCTTGTTTTCAGACATAATGAAAATTAAACACACACACACACTGCAAAGCTCAGGCTACCGTTATTGATCTCAGGCTTTGGGAGATAACAACCAAAGCTCAGAAGTAGATAATATTGCAGACAATTCTCTCCATGACAGCAAACCAAAATTCAGACCAGAGTTTTCATCAGTAAGGAATGCTGACCTGGGAAGTATATGGAGGGAGACATGGAACGTTTAAAATATCAAGGGTCCACTTACCCTTTATTCTAGCAGTGGCTGAACTAATAAAAGCCAAGGGTTATTGAAAATATATCTTTCCATCACTAGTATTTTTCTGTTGCAGTTATCACCACTGGGCCTATGGGCTTTGACAAAGGAGCTTTTTAACATGAAAGTAGCAAGAAGCAAGCCCCAGAACTGAGCTGGTTGGAGGCCCAAATGGTGCTTTTTAAAAATAAGCTTGGAGAGCATTAAACATCTCTGGGCAGGCACCTCCTTCCCCTCAGGATCAGAAATACCACTTTTACAATTTTTCCTCCTTATTAAGGCCTGTAGGAAATAGAACCAAGTAAGATGGCTCAGCAAACAGCCATTATGTATCCCTCAGATCACCAGTTCCTAGTGGGTATGGCTCCCAGAAGAAATGAGGGGGAGAAGTAAATAGACTCATAAGAGGAAATGAATACTATAATAATCAGTAAAGTTGCAGTAGTAAATGAAAAATGGAGATTAAATTTGCCATTTAAAATCTCACTATTGTCAATGTATTTCTCACACATTTTATTTGCAGCTATGAATGAAGAACAATCAAGTTATCAATATTTTCGTTTGTTTTTACATTTCCTCATGACATAGACTGCAAATCAGTGGGGTCAAAATAGTACAAAGAACAATAGGCCTGGCCAGTAAGTAATCAAAGTCAGAAAAAAACCTTGTGTTTTGAATGAGTTTGTGGCATTCTCACACAGTGATGGCTTCTGCATTTTCATTTTTAATTAATAGATCAAAGTTTCATGAGAAAGGTTCTCACGCTTTGCACTTATCTTGTGAGCAGGTAATTGATTCATGAACCACTTCAGCCCTCATAGAATGCTAAAGTCATAATAATTTATTTTCTATTTCATCATCTTTAGCTATTCGATATTGTTCTGAACAATTTTTATTAAATGTTTATCAACTGCCAGGATTAGATTCAGATGTCCTGAAATCTGGAACTCACAGAAAAGGAACAATAATTGTATGTAACATTTAGGAGGGCAGGTTTACTTATCACATAAATCTTTGGCACTAAATAGAATCAACTTTAGTTTTTCATGAAATTACCTTTTCTAAAAACAAATACTATCTATTCCATAATCTATTTAAACACCCCACATGTTAATGAGTATAAGCAGTTTGTAGTGCTGAATTAAAGCATCTCAACAGGAGGGACATACGGAATTCCCTTTCTGAGAGAACCCATTGGTTAGTTGCTAGAAAGGAATTTCTATTATTGCCTCCCTATGCATTATAGCCACATCAACCTCCCACTGTTATCAATGCAGAATTAGAGATAAAGATGCTTAGAAGTAGAGATAAAGATGCTTCTAATTTCAGAGACAAATCTTTGATTGTTTAAATAACACCAGAGGCTGCTATTAAGCATTTAACAAAACAGAATTATTACATAAAATCAAAGAGTAACAAATATCTAACATACAAACAATTTCATCCACATGTTTCTGTGAAAGAGTAGCATATGGAAAAGCCTTGAGCTCTCACTTCCATGCATTATGTATCATATATACTTAGATGGGGATTCTCAGGTAGTGCTAGTGGTAGAGAACCTGCCTGCCAGTGTAAGAGATATAACAGACATGGGTTCAATTCCTGGATTGGAAAGATCCCCTGGAGCAGGAAACGGCACCCACTCCAGTGTTCCTCCCGGGAGAATCCCATGAACTGAGGAGCCTGGCAGGTTGCAGTCCATGGGGTCAAAAGAGCTGGAAACGACTGAACGTCTGAGCACACACACATACACATACTTAGTATATATATTTGAAGCCAGAGTTAATATGTATTGATTATATATTATTTGCTAGGCCTTGTGTGAATACATACATTATCTCATTTAATCCTAGCATTTACTCAGCAAAGCTGATATTATTATCTTTATTTGTGGATGAAGGTAATTAAAACCTGGAAAATACGTATAACTTGCCCAAGTTCACAAAGATAGTAAGGCCTGAAGCAGTTTTGAAGCCTAGGACTGTCCCAGTAAAAAGCCTCATGATCTTTTCTTCATATCATGCTGTTAGGGGAAGCACACTGACTGAACCGCCCACCCTGGACAGGCACCATAGCAACTATTTGCATGAGTAGTTTTATGACAGGAGGTCCTGGTAAGGAACACGGAACTAATAAGCCACCACCAACTGGAAGAGTTCGGGAAAGGTCAAAAGGAGACACCACATGTCCAACCACCTCCCAGAATCCTTCTTGCTGGCATCCATCTTGGCTGAACAAGGCATGCGCCACCAGGAAGGACTCTGAGTCAGAAAATTGGCTAAAGACAATCCAGAATCTAATGCCATCACCATAAAACCCGAGACTGCGTTCCCTTACCCTACTGCCCTCCACCCGGGTGCCCTTTCCCAATAAAATCTTTTGCTTTGTCAGCACATGTGTCTCCTCAGAGAATTCATTTCTGAGTGTTAGACAAGAGCCCAGTTTTGGGCCCTGGAAGGGGTTCCCCTTCCTTCAACAATGCCAATGATACTATTTCTTAATCTCAGATTAACACAGGATGTGATATAATGGTTAAATCTAATTATTCCTAGTTTTTATAAATATGAACTCTTTTGTTTGTATAAAATAAATACATATTTGATATGCAAGAATCAGTGACAGTTTATCTCTGAATATTTTCAGTGTTTTTCAATAAATATTTTCTACACGCAATTATCAGATTTTAAATGACATATTTTATTCCAATTATTGTATATTTAAGTGTTAATTATTTGCTTTAGTAATTTTCAAATGAAACTTTAGAATATCTGAGAATCAAACAATCGTTACATGGAACTATTTATCAGCATGTGAGTAGTTTTAGTAAATATATTTCATACGGTAATGCATTTTTCTTACACACATTATTATTAGCTGCACCTTCATATGTACAAGTGAGGAAATAAAAATTCATTTGTGAACAATAGATAAATTCCACAATGATTATTAACTTTATAAATTACTTGTTTAATAAATCAAATATTATTCACTTAAAATTTATAGTTAAAGTATTTCCTGGATTTCCTTTGTTTATAAGCTTAACTAATGTATTTAAATATTCATTTATATTAAAGATTTCCAAATTTATTATTTCCAAAAAGTTTTCCCTACACAGACAAGGTGAGTATAACTTCTAGAGAGGGTGTTTTGTGTAGACCTCAATAAGAAATGGAGAAGGCAATGGCACCCCACTCCAGTACTCTTGCCTGGAAAATCCCATGGATGGAGGAGCCTGGTAGGCTGCAGTCCATGGGGTCGCTAAGAGTCGGACACAACTGAGCGACTTCCCTTTCACTTTTCACTTTCATGCATTGGAGAAGGAAATGGCAACCCACTCCAGTGTTCTTGCCTGGAGAATCCCAGGGATGGGGGAGCCTGGTGGGCTGCCGTCTGTGGGGTTGCACAGAGTCGGACACGACTGAAGTGACTTAGCAGCAGCAGCAGCAGTAAGAAATAATATTTTGGGGGAAACTTCAAGGCAAGCACACTAACTTCAAGGGACTCAAGCTGAAGTTGGGCAGTGAATGGGTTATCATGCTTATTTAGATAGAAAAAAATTATTGTGAATATTAATGGAAAATAATCTCAACAGATTCTGGGTTGCTATATGAATTCTTTTTGTATGTCTGTAATGCAAAGCTGTTAATTCTGGATCCTCAGTGGAACTAGAAAAAAAATGCATATGTTTATATGTAGGAACTATGATTTGATACATTTTCATATTTTTTACATTGCTCCCTCTGGGCCATGAATTGGAGAAGCTTGTAGAAAACATAGAGGAAGAAGGCAATGGCAACCCACTCCAGTACTCTTGCCTGGAAAATCCCATGGACAGAGGGGCCTGGTGGGCTGCAGTCCATGGGGTCGCACAGAGTCGGACACGACTGAAGTGATGCAGTAGCAGCAGCAGCAGCAGCAGTAGAAAACATAGAGAGTTCAGAGAACTCACTTTAAAGATTTGAGAACAACATTCTTATTGAGATGTTCAAGGAATTGCAAATCATTTGTAATACTTATGTGTGTCTGTGTGTATGTGTGCATGTGTGTGTGTGCTCAGTCCTGTCTGACTCTTTGTGACCCCATGGAATTTTCCATGCAAGAATACTGGAGCAAGTTGCCATTTCCTACTCCAGGGGATCATTCTGACCTAGGGATTGAACCCATGTCTCTTGTGTCTCCTGCACTGGCAGGCAGATTCTTTACCACTGTACCACCTGCATACAATACATATGTATAGACCATTCATATACAGACAGTTATTCATGCATCTACACATTACTGAATGTTTTAATTCCATTTGCCAAGTAATTTCTTGGCCATATACAAGAAATAATCACATTACAGTCGACTGAGTTGACTCATTGGAAAAAACTCTGATGCTGGGAGGGATTGGGGGCAGGAGGAGAAGGGGACAACAGAGGATGAGATGGCTGGATGGCATCACGGACTTGATGGACGTGAGTCTGAGTGAACTCTGGGAGCTGGTGATGGACAGGGAGGCCTGGAGTGCTGCGATTCATGGGGTCGCAAAGAGTTGGACACAAATGAGCGACTGATCTGATCTGATCTGATCTGATGTCTATAGTTAACTTAAATTTCCACCTATTATTTTTGGACTCAAACTACATCACTATCAATTCTCTGATGAAAAACTAATTGCAGTAGCCTGGTTCACTCTATGGATATTCCAGCGAAATGTCTTAAGAGTTCCATGAACCATTTATTCCTCCAGATTCACTAGCTCTGTATTAAGTTAAAACCACACACCAACCTATGAAAACCCCAGGCAAATGCTTTCCTAGAAATATTACCTAAGAATCTACCCTTGGCATAAGTATCTTTGTATATTGAAAGAGTAGTGAAATAACTTTACAGTTTTGCAATCACAAACGAATTCCAACTCATCAGTAATGCAAATACTAGTTCATGAACTTGAGTTGCTGAACATCTTCCTTTATTAGTAAAGAGTCAGAAAATATGAAGTGAAGGGGTAAAAATAGAAGTACAACACTCGGACCATGCTTTCCCTCATTCATATAAATTCAGGTAGTAGCTATTTCAATGCAGGTGTCAGGGCCAGCCCCAAATTAGATTTACATCCATCTAACTCAGATAAGGGAGAAGGCAATAGCACCCCACTCCAGTACTCTTGCCTGGAAAACCCCATGGACAGAGGAGCCTGGAAGGCTGCAGTCCATGGGGTCGCTAGGTTGGACACGACTGAGCAATTTCACTTTCACTTTTCACTTTCATGCATTGGAGAAGGAAATGGCAACCCACTCCAGTGTTCTTGCCTGGAGAATCCCAGGGATGGGGGAGCCTGGTGGGCTGCAGTCCATGCACAGAGTTGGACACGACTGAAGCAACTTAGCAGCAGCAGCAGCAACTCAGATAAGAGATCAACCAAGCGGATTCAATAAAATTCTATTTATTTTGTATTGCACTCTGTTGATGAATGCCTACTCTCAGGGACTAAACACCAGGGTTCACAACACCTAACATGTTGGTTAATATTGCCAAAATACTGGAAATTCAAGCAAAATTATATTTTGACTGTAAACTATGGACACCATTGTACCTCTTTGAGTAATTCTGTTACACTTGTTTTTCCTTTCAAATCTATTCCTGTGGATAAACTAGAAACAGTAGTGTGAAGGGGAAAGAACCATGGAACTGAGGCTCTGTCCTTGGCTCTTCATTGTTCAACTGGGAGAAAACAGCTACCAGAGAGGTCTGCAACCTTACTCTGCCATATCGCTCTGAATGTCAGCCATAGATCACCTGTGACAAGTATTTAATTCTTTGTCTCACCAGGGACAATGTACAACCTTCTGCTGGAAGTGAGGTGTTTCATTTCATTTTAAAGCTGCCAACAATAGTTGTCTTTTTGGCCTTGCAGTAAGCTTTCTTTCGATTTAGTATTCCCAACTTCTTCCACTAAAAGCTGTAAAAATAATTCCCTTTCTACACATTTCCATGCTAAACCCTTTCAAAATCTCTAGCATACACGATTCTTCCCTCCATAACAGTGCCTTTTCTCGTTTTCCTGCAGAAGGCCACATAGAGCATTTTTGTCTTTGTTTTTGCCAGCTGAATGGAATAAAATATTAGGATGCAATGATTACAGGGGCAGATCAAATGTGCTTTAGTTACTGGACTTCCACTCAGAAGGAAATATAGATTAGAGCAAATGTAGGTAAGAAAAATTTTTATAGGTGATTGATATACTGAAAACACAAATTATACCCTAGTAATAGCTGATACGTACAGTAATTAGAAGATTCTTTCTACCACTAAACAGAGAATATTTGCAGACTCAAATATTGCCTCATGCCATTCTCCAGATCATTGACAACTCTATGCCTCTGTACCTGGGCCATGACATAGTCATACAGCAGTATGGATTAAACCTCCAGTCCCTCTGAATGGTATCTATCTTGATTGAATTTGAAACACATAATAATTTTATTAAAAACTAGAAATATCTAAAGTATTCTCAGCTCTATTTCATTTTTTTCTTGAATTAAAAGTGAAGTATATGGTACATACTCTCTTATTCAAATGGATTACAAGCATTATTTTTTTAAGTATGAATATACAATATTCAATATCTACATATTTTATGTTATGAATTTTACCTATTGAGACTTAGAAAAAATGTGTTATTCCATTTCTCTCCTAAACAGGTCCTTACTGTTGCAGACTCAGTGAATAGTGAAAAAACTAAAAAAATGTTATTTTTAAATAGAAAATAAGGTACATATGTAGGAATAAGATAAATTAAAAAATAATTTGATCTTAAAAATTGTAAAATCTGTGTGGACAATAAAAAGTGGACTAGGGAAAGATTTTTTTTAATGCTATGAATGTAAATAAACTATCTACAAAGGAACAGATAACAATGCATATAAAACAATAAATAGTTTTCATGTGATTGCAGCAATTCATATTTAGATATTTTCCAAGATGGATGAGGTCAAATTTATTCAAACTTGTTTAAACATTTAAGTTAAGTTACTGCCATCAGTTTAAGGCAGCTTTACTCAGATATAAACTCATTTGTATATGAATGTATATACATGATGCAATATGATTTTAAAAATTATAGATTTTAGAAAATACATTTAGAAAATAAATATGGAAAACAGTGGGGTTTTTACTTTAATTTTTATACTTACAGGTTCAGGAGTATTGTTTCTATAAATTAAAGTGCACTTTATTTCTCCATGTATCCTGTTTATTCCTTACATACTGACTTGCCTGCAGGCATATGGAAAGCTTCAGTAAACTGCATATAACGAGTTAGCTTGAAATCTGCCATAATTCCAGGACAGTCATTTTCGAATTTGCTTTCTCTGTTAAAAATTCTGCAAGAAGTGTGAAGAGACATTATTTTCTATCTGTTAGGCTCTGACTGCATCCCTGACCCAACCATGCCAGGAAGATATATGCCGGAAAACATTATGGCATTTGTAATAATGTTTTCAAGTGGAACATATCCCTATGGGACATATTTTATGTGTGCTGTAGATACTGGGAAGAAAAGCATTCAGGGGGCATGTTACTCAAAGTGAAGCTGTCGCCAGGTAATAGAGTACTACAGTACCTGAGTGAAATGACACAGATAGACTTTATTTCATTTTCCAGTGGAACCTTTTAAACTGGCTTGCTCTTAAGTGAAGGTAAATTGTCTAAGCAGGGAAAAAAAGCGGAAAGGCTGATAAAATCATAAATAGCTTTTCCACTATTGCTGAAACTCTAATTTTCTTGCTTATTGCTTGAGTTGATAAAACAAATAAAAGAAGGAATCTCGGAGAGAGATTTCTTTAATATGCAAAATGAATTTCAATGTACTCTCCTGCTGGTATTTTTATGGAAACCCTGACTACATGGTACACATGGAATGTAGAAATCTGCATTTAGATAGAAATATTATAAAATGCATGGCATGGTACAAAGTCAGTCTTTTAATGGAGATGGCAAAATGTTGCATTATCCGGTTGAGTGGAAAGACAGCATGCATACAGGTTTTCATGTCTTCGGTAACCAAGTGCCTGGTTTGCACAAGAGAGTACTACATTATTTTGAATTTCTGACAAATATTGATGAGGAAAAAAAAATATACCAGATGGGTAGGCCCTTCTCCAACTGAAAATTCCTGTGATATCTATAAAATATGCTTGCAATGTAAGATTTTTCTTAACTTTTCTTCAAATATTTCTGGGGAACAGTGAAGATTGATTTTTGTAGGAAGGTATTTCATTATACTTAGGTGAATTTGACTAGGAAGAACTGAGTAACGTTTCATGGCTGCATAAAAACAATTGAAGTCAAAAATTCTTGATTCTCTTATCACAGCTAATTTTTTTAGGGTGATCTCAGGAATTTCCCAGTCTCTAAGTGACTCAGCCATTCTATCTGTAAATGTAAAGATAAGATTGCTTCTTGGCAACTAACCACAGGGCTAGAGGAAAGGACTAATGAGTTGACATTTGTATAGACATTTGAAAACATCAAACAAGCATTTCTTTGTGCTGTTAGTAGAATTCAGTGTTATTACTGAGCTCATGTAAGAACAGTTATTAAATGAATGAGAAATGAACTAGTGGTATAGAGATGTATAAATTGTTAAAATAAAGATGACTGATTAAAAACCAAAAGGCAGAAGAGATCATAAGGATTTATATAAAGTCATTTTTGTAATATTACCACATTTGAATTAAGCACATGTAATGAGTTCATAAAAGACAGGAAAAAAAATCAGTGAGACAAACATGGAAGGATGAAAACTCATGCACCTGTTCTCTTTCAAAAACCTCACACGCATAAAGAAAAGGATAAAAGATCGTGTAATTCCACACGAACAAATATAACAGTATGAGCTGACTGGCAAAATTTGAGAAGCTGGAAAGCACATCTACAAGTGATAGCTGATTAAGCAAACTGAAGAAAGCTGAAACTTAGGTGCGTAGAGGCTGAATCAGACAGTCAAGCTGACTGCCACCAGAAAACCCCAGAAGGCTCAAGAATTACTCCACTGCAGTCAAACTAGTCAATCCTAAAGGAAATCAGCCCTGAATATTCACTGGGAAGACTGATGCTGAAGCTTCAATACTGACCACTTGAAGCCAAGAGCCGACTCATTGGAAAAGACCCTGGTGCTAGGAAAGATTGATGGCAGAAGGGGATGACAGAGGATTATATGGTTAGATGGCATCATCGACTCAATAGACATGAGTTTGAGCAAACTCCAGGAGATAGTGAAGGACAGGGAGGCCTGGTGTGCTGTGTTCATGGGTTCGCAGAGTCAAACATGACTTAGTGATTGAATAGCAGCAACAACAGTGATGGTCCAGGTGGCACTAGAAGTAAGACTGGCTGGAAAGCTGTGTATTAAGCATTTAGATGCTCAGAGCCCCCTCCTCACAAGACAGTTATGAGTGGGTGGTCTCTGTAGAGGTGGGAGGCAAGGAGCTGAAACACAAAGTTTGCTGGACATGGGATGGTTTACTGAAAACTCATTGAGTAAGCTCAGGCCTACAAATGTTAGGATCTTCAAAGAACTACATTTTTCATAGTAAAAACCTAATAACTCTGATACTGAAAAATTAAAAAACCTATTATAAGCTTGTTATTTGGAAATACAGAGATGACTACCAGAAAAAAAAAGAAATAAAAACCAAAACGGCTAAAGACGTAAGAGCCTATCGTGTATAGGACTTGTAGGGAGGAATAAATTGGTCTATTCCCTATTTAAGCTCATAGAATTATTTGGTTTTTAAAACGATCTGCATCCTAATTTTAAAAAGTAATAATTAAGTTAAAATGAAGAGCTGATGGCAAGATCATAAAAAGCAAAGCACACACACTAAGCCAAGTATGAATAAAAAGAATGTCATGTTGATATATTCATCAATGAGCTTTTTTTTTTTAAATAATAGAATCTAAATGACGTGGCAAAATATTTTAATAATCAAAGCATAAATGAATCTCTTCATGGTTAGAAAGTATATTTTTCCTGCTCACCATTCTTTTCTCTCACTTTTCTCTTAAGAGTTTATTCACTTATTTTTTAAATGCTTCTTTCTAGTCCATTTTTATTTATAATGGGGTATACGCTGAGTGATTTGACTTAACACTGAGTTTTCCCTTTTACTCAGCTTCGAAACAAAAGAGACCATGACAAGAAAGGCAATTTTAGGGCAAGTACAACACATGATTAGGTTCACGGTTCTCATACAAATAAAAACATTCCTTTAACAACACAGTTCCCTGAAGTTAAACACTGAGAAGCAAAAAGTAACAAAAGATTACAGAATTAAATTTAAGGAATAGAGTTTGATTGTACTGTTTCAATAAAGCTTAAAATAAATACAATAAGGTAATAAGGTATCTTAAACACATTCATTTACAAACTTACAGTCTCTTTGGAAATATAGAGTTGTTTGGATCAATCATTTTGATCAAAGAGGGAAGTATTACAGACTTACCCCAGTCTTTTCACAATCAAATATCATAGATATGTTTTGCACAAGTAGACAAATGCAGTTTTTTTATCATCTCTTTTTGGTACACTCTAATTCATATTAACTCTCATAAGTCTTTAATACTATTCCAAATGTGTCTCCCTACAAAAACCACCAGAAGTACTTTAACACATACTCATATTCACCATGACACAGAATCTGACCATTGAAAGTAAAATGGAGACGTTGTGAGTGGCACATTCTGGGCTTGCCACAGAGCCCTGATTCTCTAGAAGTTAATGGATGGCTATACTCTAGTTAAATTATCAAATATAATCTCCTACTATATGTGCCATAGACTAAGAAGGCTCATCTAGGCATTAGAGGCTAATGGCCATTACTTTACTCTGCTTCCAACTTTGAATATTACTTCCAAGTATAGCTTGCTTTATTGATGTTGACTATTATTGACTTTAGTAACAGCATTTTTTCCTGCTGCTTTCATTCCCTATCAGGAAAACAAAGTGGAGTCCTTTTCTCTTTTATGAAAATGCTCTCATTGTTAAAATCACAGCAATTAAATTGTGCATGTCTAAAACAATCTGATTTTGTAAAAGGAAATTTGAAAGAGTTACTAATATTAAAGACAATATAAAAAGCTATCTTCATTAGCTGGTTTTATTTTTTAGTTATTAATCTAATGTGTTAAAAATATAAAATATCTGCATGAATTTCATAGTTATTTAAACCAAAATAGGATAAAGATTGTTAAAGACTTATGAAGCATATTATAAAATTAAATGATGAAGCATTTTCATGAATCTTCGACTGCACAACTTCCATAGGCATATTTCAGAGAGTAAGCATGCCATCATTTCTATATTTACCCACAGAAATGGAAAGGATAAAAATAACAGATGGACCAGGTTTAATATTATAGGCATTTGCCACTGAACAGCCTGGCTTCCTGTTTAAACTACTCAAGCTTCAACTCTCAGAGTCCATTATTTCATCCTGCTCTTCAACTAAACCACTGATCATGTTAATGCCAAACACTATCTCAGTCTATTATGAGAATTTTGTTCCCCATAATTGTCATTGGGTCTTACTTGATTAAGGGAAGCAGAAAGATCACCCATTCCTCCACTGTTCATATTTAACAACATAAAAACCTTTGAACTTCCTATATCACCTTAAGTATGAACAAATATTAGAATAACGAGACTTCTGCTTTACGGGACTGAGTAGGTCTTAGAACATTTGACTTCTACAACAAAACTTCTTTCATAACTTGCTACAGGATTCTTTTTAAATGTCTAGGTTCATTAGTATCAGGATGCATCTTGAGATTTAATATAATAAGATGGTTTCTTTAAACCAAAGCTCTTTAACCTATTTCATTAAATTTCCTTTCCTGTTAATGCAGAAGTTCAGTAATAATTAGGACTATGATGAGTATGATGATTGATAATTTTTCAAGTTAATATTGGCAAGCTGCAGTCAGAGATGTGCACTGCTGCTATTCATCCCCATTCTCTGGCGTATTGCACATAAGCAAACTTGCTTTCCTTCCCTCTGTTTAATGGGCTGGAAGGTATTGACCTGGACCTGCAGCCTGCACATTTCAGTGATTGATGTATTTCCACTTAAATTGTGTGGATTCCTTTTGTAGTTTGTGTTGCTATTGAGAATAGATTTAAAGGAGACCTGACATATTGATATCAGTAATCCTTCGGCTCATATTTTAGATTATGTGAACATAGCAAAAATCACTATAATGGAAGGAAATCACATTTTATTAATCAGTACAACTCTACACTCAAGATGAATTCTAAATCAGCTAAGATATTTTTAAAAATAAATATGTAGTATTTTACTTTAAAAATAAAAGTCAGTTAACATGTTTCAGGTATCTATGAGTAATCCATGAAAATTCAGGATTTTAAAAATAAATCCTTTCTTAAAAACCAATTTTTTTTTTAATGTCCATTTTTTCACAGTTGGGATTTTGTCTTGTAAGCAAGAAGAAACCATAAATATTTTGTTTTTGTTTTAAGCATGGCAGGTATACTATTAAATCTATTTTTTTAAATTATGATGCTGCTTGCTCTGTGTATGATGGATTGGAATATAAGAGACTGTAAAGGCAGAAAGGCTAGAAGGCCATTACCGTGTTCCGGGTGAGAGATGGAGAGTGGTGTTGAAAAATGGTGAGATGTTGAACTACAATGGCAGCTATGGAGAAGCAGAGAAGGAATTGGATGAAAGGGAGTTTGAAGTCATAGAAATAGTACTTAGAAACCCAGTGATTATTCACCCATTAATTTATGTCAATGGATCAGGAACAAGGGTTGGTAGAAACATAAGGAGGGAAAGCAAGGTGTTAAGGGTGGCTCTGATCAAACTATTAATAAAACACAATGGCAATCACACCAAATGTGAATAATGTCTACCTGTTCTTTTAAGAAAAGAGACACTTGAGTTTTCTTGTTTGTGTGTTTTCTACATGGAAACACAAGTACATAAACTAAACCAACATTTATAGATCACAACTCTGTGCCAGAAATTGTGCAGAATTGGTAATACAAAGCTATTTACAGCACATTTTATTCCCTAAAAAAAGATAGGTTCTACAATCAAGAACATAGATACCTTAATGTGAAAAGTGAAATTGAAAGTCGCTCCGTCGTGTCCAACTCTTTGCGACCCCATGGACTCACACATGGAATTCTCCAGGCCAGAATACTGGAGTGGGTAGCCTTTCCCTTCTCCAGGGGATCTTCCAAACCCAGAGATCAAACTCAGATCTCCTGCATTGCAGGCAGATTCTTTACTAGCTGAGCCACAAGGGAAGCCACAGATACCTTAATAAGATCATTTAGAAATAACTGCATATATATATATGTTTGTATATATAGATGGATAGATACACTAAGTTTTTAGATACAAATAGAAAAAGAAGGCCACTTAACCTAAATGTACATCAGAAAAATTGGAAGATACAAAGTAAAAGTGTCTCTACATTTTTTCTCTCCACTCCTCACTACTATCATTAATATTTGGCTTACATATTTCCAGGACTTTCCTTGCCTAAGTTGATTCTTAAAAAGATAAGATAAATCTTGAGCTAAGCAGTAATGTGACACCCAGAAATTTTCTTAACTCAATCAACCACAATTCCACCTAAATTTTAAAGCAGTCATTTTGTTTGGGATGCTTGCATAGGACTATGTTGCTGACCTCTAATAGTGAGTATAAAACCTAAATTTTATTTCCTAAAATTACTGAACTAGAATAATCTCTATGCTCTCTAACCATGTTTTAGGCACTAGACATATATTACATTTTATTACAGGTACATTCTGCTCAACCAAAACCCAAGTGTAAGCACTGATCAAACGTGTGTGCTCAGTCACACCCAACTCTTTGCGAGCCCATGGGCTGTTGTAGCCCATCAGATTCCTCTGTCCATGGAATTCCCCAGGCAAGAACATTAGTTGGGTTTTCATTTCTTACTCCAGGGGATCTTCCCAACCTAGGGATCAAACCCATGTCTCTTTCATCTCCTTCACTGGCAGGCGGATTCTCTACCACTGCACCAACCTGGAAGGTCATGAGCACTGAAGCATTTAGGATATCTGTTTGTGGACTTCTATCCTGTTGATTGGCTTCCCTAGTAGTTCAGTTGGTAAACATTCTGCCTGAAATTCAGGAGACCAGGGTTCAATCAGGAAAGACCTCTGGAGAAGGAAATGGAAACACACTCCAGTATTCTTGCTTGGAAAATCTCATGGACAGAGGAGCCTGGTGGGCTACAGTCCATGGGGTTGCAAGGGTCGGACACGACTTAGTGACTAAACCCACATCATGCTGATTAATGCATCAGTGTATTGTAATAGTAGGTAGCACCAAATCTTACACCTTCAGCAATATAAAATAATTTTTGTGTGCAATTTATTCTTTAGGAATGCTTGCCCTCCCCAGGAGGAATGTTTGCACTTTTTAGCGGAAAACACCACCTGTTTGTAGCTGAACAAGTTTCAGTAACTTGAAACAACTGAAACAGTGCATATGAGTTTCACAAAAAGATTAATAATATGTTTTAACTTGAAGAAAAAAGGATGCCTTGGATTCTAATATTTTATGTATTTTACAGAAACTTTTAATTTTACGTAAGTGCAAACATCATCAAAAGTGACTCACAAAACAGATTCTAGTTTTGTGGAAGCTTCTAAGTACTTATATGGACAGTATAGGCATAAAGTTAACCTTTTTAAAGACTGATTTCCAAACACTGCTAGTTATTTGCAATCTTCAATTCTAATACTTAATTTCCAGAAATCCATGAGCTCTGAAGCAGAAATATCAAGCTTACTGATCTGCATTTGTCCTTCTGTATTGCCAGTGCCCTGTTAACAATTTGGAAAATAACTGTTTCCAATAAGAGTTCTGACTCTTTGCGACCCCATGGACTGTAGCCTACCAGGCTCCTTTGTCCATGGGATTTTCCAGGCAATAGTACTGGAGTGGATTGCCATTTCCTTCTCCAGGGGATCTTCCCAACCCAGGGATCGAACTCAGGTCTCCTGCACTGTAGACAGATGCTTTACCAACTGAACCACCAGGGAAGTCCACGAAAGACAAATAGGAGTTTCCAAATAAAGTTTGAGACAAATATCGTAAATAACTACAAACAGAAAGATTCTAAATTATTACAACTTATTAAATATCTTACCCACTAAAAAGTATTAAATAATATTCATATATAAACTATTCTATTCTTTTGTATAATATCTTAACTTCATTAAGCTTTATTTTTTTATTTCTTAGCTAAGAGTATTAATGTGGAGGAAAAATATTTTACCTTGTTAGAACCTTTATATCTAACTACACACCTGAAATAAATGCCATAAGAAGACAGATGACTAATGATATAAAATCTCTAAGTTTTGATGAGAAGGGACTTTAGACAGAATGCATTTTACAGTCTTAACAGTCTAATATTCTGATGGGTTTTGTTGTTCTACTATATTTTTTTAAGCATTTTGTGTATTAGGTTCAGCCTTTATGTATTTTTACAGCCTAGCAGAATTAGAGTATGGAAATTATTTTTTAAAGTAAAAAGAAAGAAAAATAGATTGCATTTATCTCTAATTCAGTAGCTTTTTAAAAAATTTCAATAATATTTTCAACATTATCTCATGATTACAGCTAATTGTACTACTCTTTTCTCTTATTCATTAAAAGTCTGCCACCTTAATAATGTGCTATTGATGTTTTTATTAAAAGAAACTGTTTTTCTCTTGTTTCTAGCACACTTTCTTTCACTTTTCTTTCTGACATTTCTATAATTGTACTAGCTTTTCTTTCAGAAATATTCTGGTTTAATAATTTTATTAGGCAAAAAGATACATTTTTTACTGATGAGAAGAGCTTTACTAACAGAGACCTATGCAAGCAGCTATTAAAGAAAATAATAGTTTAAAAAACTATGTAATAGAAGAGCAGACATGGATGTAAGATTTTAAACCTAAGCAGAAGCATGCTTTCCTCTAAGCTAAAAGAGTCACTGCTCCATATAAAGCCTCCAGAAACAGTTTGTATTCATCAGCCCAATAGTCACCATGTGTCTCCTGATGTGTCAAGAATTAAGGGACTTCTGGCCAATCAAAACCTCTATCACTCATAATGACTTTTCTAAATGCAAAAATCTACATATAAAAATCCATGTATATTTGAAATACAGCTCTATCATTTTGAAAACTGTGTATTTCATGTAACCTATATCTCTATCAAGACATAGACTATCTCCATCATACCAGCAAGACCCCTCAGGATAACTTTAAACAGCATTAACTAAAATATATGTAAAAACTGACAAAGTTGGCTTGTAGAAGAGGCAACCTTATGCTACATGCAAAGGATGGTTCTATGTGATCTAAAAGTATGAAATAAGCAAATTGGCAAAGATATATCAGCTTAATAAAACAAAACAAAGCAGGACATCCAATATTAACCTTAGTCAACTTTAAATATCAGGTACTGACAACTAGAGGGTAGAAACCAGAGATGCTTCTAAACATCCTACACTGCTTTGGACAGTTTCTACTGTCCCCAGTAAACAATTATCTGGCCCCAAACATCAATAGTACCAAAGCTGAGAAGACAGTATACATCAAACTCAATACCAATAATAGGAAAAGAATACTGTATTGTAGAAACAAGTATAATTGATATTTAGAAAATATAAATATTGTTAGTAGTATCCTAATAAACAAAGCAAATTTCAATGACATTCTAAACTTTAGGATATATACCATATTCTCTAAACAAACAGCAATTTCAAACCCTCTAAAAATTTAACATCTTTCCTTTAAACAATTATTCTGCTATGAAGAATCAAGACGGAAACTGTAGAACAATTAAAAAACAATATTTTAAGAAAACACAATATATCAGCAGAAGAAATCAATACTCCAACATTCAGATGATAATGAACAAAAATAGCTAATTAAGTACCAAATAAGAAACTCAAAAAGAAAACAAAACTAATATACCTAAGACATTTGGAATTCACTAAAAGTAGAAATTAATGATTTTTAAAAAACAGGAAAAAAAAAACCCTAAACCCACAAACCCAAGAACAGATTCTTTAAAAAGGAAAACCAAATAAAAGTTAGTACTATTATCTGATATAGCTTTTTAAAAAATAAGAAATGCATAAACACACAAAATTAGAATAATGCATTTGCAGATTATCCTAGTCAGTTTGGAGCACCATAACAAAATGCCTTAAACAGAGTGGATTAAAATCAACAGAAATTTATTTACACAGTTCTGAAGGCTGGAAGCATGGTCAGGTTCTGGTAAGAGCCCTCTTCCAGGTTGCAGACTGTTGAATTTTCATTGTATCCTCACCTGGCAGAGAGGAGGGAGAAAGCAAGTTCTTTTGTGATACTTAGAAGAGCATCTGTTCCATTCATGAGGGCTCCAAAATCATGACCTCATCTAATTCTAATTAACCTCCCAATGGTCTCATCTCCTAACAATATCACATTAAGGAATATGGTTTCAGTGTATGAATTTGGAAGGGACACAATCAGTCCATAACAGAAAAAAATACAGAGTCCAAGGAAAGACTGTGTGTGTCCTCAGTCACTCAGTCAAGAGCAACATGAGAATCATTTTCTTATCTCTATGTAAATAGATGTGGAAATTACATGAATTGATTTGTTCCATATGTATATAAGCAAACTCAACATTTATTCTTGATTTTTTAAAATGTATTTGTAAAACGGCACTATAATTAATTAAAAAAACATAACATTCCCATTAAAATCATGAAAAAGACAAGGATGTTCATGCTATATGACATAAAAGTTCTGGGAAAAAGTCTTATGATTTTTAGAATTTGCAGATGATAACAAATACTTGGAAATGCTTTAAAAAATGCTATTAAATATAATCAGATAATTCAGTAAAATGTGACAGTACTAAAATATTAACATTTCTATATTTAAATATAATTATAGAAATTTATCTGCATATTAGAAATTGTTCAGATGTATACAGATGATAAACAATAAATGAAAAAAGGAAAAAACTATGTTCTAAGGGCCAATGTTGTAAAGATGTCATTTTTCCCAAATATAATCTATAAATTAAACTTGATTACTGTAAAACTACAGTGAAAAGTTTCATTTGCAATGTGAAAAGCTGATTTAGATACATGTTGAAAAATCAATATGCAAAAATAGCCCATAAAATTTTCAGAAAGAGGAATAATCTGAGGGTAATGACCTGACAGATATTACAACATAGTGAAAGGCTAGAGTAATTAAAACAATTTGGTAAAACCATATGAATAGAAAGACAAATCAATACAATTGAATATAGTCACAAGCATCTTTATCATTTGGTAAATGACAAAAGGGACATTTAAAACAGTGTGGAAATGAAGAATTATTTAATACATGTTATTAGGGTAATGGACTAGTCAAGGGTATAAAAAGGAAAAAAATTAATGCGATGCCTCATTGTACACAAAAGTAATTGTTAAACTGACAAGCATTTAAATACAAAAAAACAGATGGTTATTATATGAGAGAGATAATACTCAGAACCAAAGAAGGAAATATTTTAAAAATATTTGTATTGGGGGGAAATCACCTAAATTCAAATTATAAAAGCCAAGGAATTTTTAAAGACAAACAGAAGACAAAGGGCTGATTTCCTAATACTCAAAGAAAAATCAGTAAATAAACAACCCACAAGTACAAAAGCAAATGGCAAATCTATTAAAGTAGTTTGAGGAGGAGAGATACCAATAATACAAGGAAATAATGCATAAGTTTGGGTAGAAGATTAAACTTGGGACCTGAACAGACCTAAAACTGCCTGGAAGGGTGACCTGATCTGCCTCCACACCATATCATTACTTTTGAATCTTCTGATTTAAGATAAATGTGGACTGTGAAGTCGTAAGAAACAGATTTTATTAGGAAGCCCCTGTTTGAATCATAGCTGAGAAAGCTATGATTCCTATGGAAGTCTTGGGACTGTGGGATTATAACATAAAGACCTGGTGGAAACAAAGGCAACAGCTTCTCTGGGGCAAGAGGAAGTACCTTGATCTTATCCTCCATGAGATGAGTGTTCTATGTGTGGATGAGGAGTCAGGGGAGGGAGACAGGAAGCTCCATACAGGGGCTATGCTATGGCAGCTTCACTATGGAGGCAGTGTATGAAAGCCGCAGTGAAATTAAGACACAGCAGAGTTCAGTTGAGTTGCTCAGTCCTGTCGGACTATTGCAACACCATGGACTGCAGCACACAAGGTTCCCCTGTCCATCACCAGCTCACAGAGCTTGCTCAAACTCACGTCATTGAGTCAGTGGTTCCATCCAACCATCTCATGCTCTGCCCTTGCCTTCTCTGCCTGCCTTCAATCTTTCCCAGCATCAGGGTCTTTTCCAATAAATTAGTTCTTCTCATCATGTGACCAAAGTATTGGAGCTTCAACTTTAGCATCAGTCCTTCCAATGAATATTCACGACTGATTTCCTTTAGGATGGACTGGTTGGATCTCCTTGCAGTCCAAGACACTCTCAAAAGTCTTCTCCAAAACCACAGTTCAAAAGCATCAAGTCTTCAGCACTCAGCCTTCTTCACAGTCCAACTCTCACATCCATACATGACCATAGGAAAAACCACAGCCTTGACTAGACACACCTTTCTTGGCAAAGGAATGTCTCTGCTTTTGAATATGCTATCTAGGTTGGTCATAACTTTCCTTCCAAGGAGTAAGCATCTTTTAATTTCATGGCTGCAATCACCATCTGCAGTGATTTTGGAGCCCCAAAAATAAAGTCTGACACTGTTTCCACTGTTTCCCCATTTACTTCCCATGAAGTGATGGGACCAGATGCCATGACCTTAGTTTTCTGAATGTTGAGCTTTAAGCCAACTTTTTTTTTCAATTTCATCAAGAGGCTTTTTAGTTCCTCTTCACTTTCTGTCGTAAGGGTGGTATCATCTGCATATCTGAGGTTATTGATATTTCTCCTGGCAATCTTGATTCCAACTTATGCTTCTTCCAGCCCAGCATTTCCCATGATGTACTCTGCATATAAGTTAAATAAGCAGGGTGACAATATATCAAAGTCTCACAAAATGCAAATGAAGAGTGTATAAATTTGCATATTTATCAGTAGTTCAACATGACATACACACAGAATAACTGAGAGTGGGAAAAAGGATAATTTTAAAAAAGAGATGAAAGAGAAGAATTAATATCAACTAACTGGATGTAACAGAAGGAAAGTTATGACCAACCTAGATAGCATATTCAAAAGCAGAGATATTACTTTGCCCACAAATGTCCATCTAGTCAAGACTATGGTTTTTCTAGTGGTCATGTATGGATGTGAGAGTTGGACTGTAAAGAAAGCTGAGCGCCAAAGAATTGATGCTTTTGAACTGTGGTGTTGGAGAAGACTCTTGAGAGTCCCTTGGACTGCAAGGAGATCCAACCAGTCCATTCTAAAGGAGATCAGTCCTGGGTGTTCTTTGGAAGGACTGATGCTAAAGCTGAAACTTCAGTACTTTGGCCACCTCATGCGAAGAGCTGACTCACTGGAAAAGACCCTGATGGTGGGAGGGATTGGGGGCAGGAGGAGAAGGGGACAACAGAGGATAAGATGGGTGGATGTCATCACCGACTTGATGGACATGAGTTTGGGTGAACTCCGGAAATTGGTGATGGACAGGGAGGCCTGGTATGCTGCAATTCATGGGGTCTCAAAGAGTTGGACACGACTGAGCAACTGAACTGAACTGAAATGAACTGGATGAAACACTAGAAAATAAGCACACAGTGTAATTTAGTAAATATTTTCTCTTGACTAAATATTATGAACAAGATACATTAATTATCCATTTGATCAAGGCAATGGCACCCCACTCCAGTACTCTTGCCTGGAAAATCCCATGGGCGGAGGAGCCTGGTAGGCTGCAGTCCATGGGGTCGCTAAGAGTCGGACATGACTGAACGACTTCACTTTCACTTTTCACTTTCATGCATTGGAGAAGGAAATGGCAACCCATTCCAGTGTTCTTGCCTGGAGAATCCCAGGGATGGGGGAGCCTGGTAGGCTGCTGTCTATGGAGTCTCATAGAGTCAGACACGACTGAAGCGACTTAGCAGCAGCAGCAGCAGCAGAGACTGTCTAAGAGAAAAATATATACATATGCTGCATGTGGACAAATCCATAATAACATTTACATCTGAAATATTCTCTGGGTTTTCTCAAATTTAAATGTAATTCCTGTTTGTTAAAAAAAAATCAGTGAATCTGTAAAATGGCAAAGTGAACATTTCCTCCCCAAATGAATACATCTTTCTCTTAATTCACACAAATATACACAAGATTGAAGGCACAAATATGGGGTTATATAATAATTATTTGACTTGATTTTTTTCTTTCATATATCAGCACATATAGATCTATTTTGGTCCTTTATGCTTATAAAATATGTTCTATGATTTTAATGAAGAATTTTTCTTCCCTTTTTCTTTATCTCATAATTCCAATTCCTACTCTTTACCCATATTCTCATCCCTGAAATTCAAATAATATGGTAATTTGTGTGTTTGTGCATGTGTGAATGAATAGTTTCATCTAAGGGGTTGAATTATATAAGCAGATGAATGAATTTTTACTTTTTTAATATTATTTCCTTGTAAAGAGGTATAATATTAGTGTTTATATATGTTTCATTTTCCTAGCAACTGTCAAATAGAATATTCAAAATGAATTTATATGTCAATTTTACTTTATCAACCTTAAAGTGTACATATATTTCCTGGATATATACACAGTATACATATGTACATAGTATATAAGTACATACATATATATATATATATGCTTTATAAAGTTGACATTCATTTTAAGTATTACATTTGAAAATTGTTAGACAAATAAAATATTTGAAACACTCAGATCAGATCAGATCAGATCAGTCACTCAGTCGTGTCCGACTCTTTGAGACCCCATGAATCGCAGCACTCCAGGCCTCCCTGTCCATCACCAACTCCCGGAGTTCACTCAAACTCACGTCCATCGAGTCAGTGATGCCATCCAGCCATCTCATCCTCTGTCATCCCCTTCTCCTCCTGCCCCCAATCCCTCCCAGCATCATAGGCTTTTCCAATGAGTCAACTCTTCGCATGAGGTGGCCAAAGTACTGGAGTTTCAGCTTTAGCATCATTCCTTCCAAAGAACACCCAGGACTGATCTCCTTCAGAATGGACTGGCTGGATCTCCTTGCAGTCCAAGGGACTCTCAAGAGTCTTCTCCAACATCACAGTTCAAAAGCATCAATTCTTCGGCGCTCAGCCTTCACAGTCCAACTCTCACATCCATACATGACCACAGGAAAAACCATAGCCTTGACTAGACAAAACTTTGTTGGCAAAGTAACGTCTTTGCTTTTGCATACGCTATCTAGGTTGGTCATAACTTTTCTTCCAAGGAGTAAGCATCTTTTAATTTCATGGCTGCAGTCACCATCTGCAGTGATTTTGGAGCCCAGAAAAATAAAGTCTGATACTGTTTCCACTGTTTCCCCATCTATTTCCCATGAAGTGATGGGACCGGATGCCATGATCTTTGTTTTCTGAATGTTGAGCTTTAAGCCAACTTTTTCACTCTCCTCTTTCACTTTCATCAAGAGGCTTTTTAGTTCCTCTTCACTTTCTGCCATAAGAGTGGTGTTATCTGCATATCTGAGGTTACTGATATTTCTCCCAGCAATCTTGATTCCAGCTTGTACTTCATCCAGCCCAGTGGTTCTCATGATGTACTCTGCATAGAAGTTAAATAAACAGGATGACAATATGCAGCCTTGACGAACTCCTTTTCCTATTTGGAACCAGTCTGTTGTTCCATGTCCAGTTCTAACTGTTGCTTTCTGACCTGCATACAAATTTCTCAAGAGGCAGATCAGGGGGTCTGGTATTCCCATCTCTTTCAGAATTTTCCACAGTTTATTGGGATCCACACAGTCAAAGGCTTTGACATAGTCAATAAAGCAGAAAGAGATGTTTTTCTGGAACTCTCTTGCTTTTTCCACGATCTAGCGGATGTTGGCAATTTGATCTCTGGTTCCTCTGCCTTTTCTAAAACCAGCTTGAACATCAGGAAGTTCATGGTTCACGTATTGCTGAAGCCTGGCTTGGAGAATTTTGAGCATTATTTTACTAGCGTGTGAGATGAGTGCAATTGTGTGGTAGTTTGAGCATTCTTTGGCATTGCCTTTCTTTGGGATTGGAATGAAAACTGATCTTTTCCAGTCCTGTGGCCACTGCTGAGTTTTCCAAATTTGCTGGCTTATTGAGTGCAGCACTTTCATAGCATCATCTTTCAGGATTTGGAATAGCTAAACTGGAATTCCATCACCTCCACTAGCTTTGTTCGTAGTGATGCTTTCTAAGGCCCACTTGACTTCACATTCCAGGATGTCTGGCTCTAAGTCAGTGATCACACAATTGTGATTATCTGGGTTATGAAGATCTTTTTTGTACAGTTCTGTGTATTCTTGCCATCTCTTCTTAATATCTCCACTAATGTGACATAATTTTACATATATAATTATACTCATTTTTAATTTTATAAATAAATAATAGAAAAAATAATATAAATAATAGTGTCTACTCTCAGATGACTAAGCTATATTAATGCATATTTGTATACGCATTTACCTTAGCATCATTTTCTTGGGTATACTGATTTTCTTAAGACTCACATGCTGTGGTAGAGTTTTAGTATTTACCTCACAGCTCTTAATCCCCTGATGAAAGTTTTCTGAAGAATTAATCAATTCTAAAAGCAGGCATAATACACTTGCAGTGTATTCACATTAACATCTCCTTCACCCTTTGACTTTTGGGCTAATTACACTCATGATCCTTCTCTCTATGGACACCTTGAACTCAATGATTTTGAGTGAGTATGTTTGCTTCACTTTTCTTTTTTGAATTTTTCTGTTTAAATTTTTCTTTTTCCATTTTTCTGACAATTTTAAAAAGCGTATCTATAAATTGTTAATATCACCTTTCCTTTAAAGCATTTATTGTTATTGAGGATACTATATAAGAAGCTTAAAAATCATGGGGTTTAATTAAATTCAAATGTATTTCTATATCTGGTGTAGAAACTGACTCATTTTTAAGGGCAATGTTACATTCATTGGCACTGTTATTTTTAACTAAGAATTTATTCTTTTTTTCCATTTGTCCTCTTCATCTAATATTTATACTTCCATTTTCCAAATTTAGGAAGTTTTTAAAAAGCTTCAGTGATTAAGAAAAATTTCCACTGCAAAGGAAATATATTATCATTATAAACCTTGTAACATTAATATCTGTAATAAAATAACAACACCAACAAATATTTGCATAACTTTCTGTATCATGCAAAGTACCAATGTATTATGTCAGCAGATCAAAATAATAACCTAGTAATATGTAAATCAAGGACATTTGCAGATATTAAAATCAGGAGCCACAGACATTAAAGTCCTCCAAATAACTATTTGACAAGAGAAAAAAATTTTACAAAATAATATCCAATACCCCAAAAATTGTTCCAGATAATTTCAAAATTCTCCAAACTCTTTGCCTATCATAGCTTTCTCTGAGGAAAACTTACATTTCCCTAATGAAACTCTTAACTTTACTACCAATCAACGGTCCATCTAGTCAAAGCTATGGTTTTTCCAGTAGTCATGTATGGACTGTGAAGAAGGCTGAGCGCCGAAGAATTGATGCTTTTGAATTGTGTTGGAGAAGACTCTTGAGAGTCCCTTGGACTGCAAGGAGATCCAACCAGTCCATTCTAAAGGAGATCAGTCCTGGGTGTTCTTTGGAAGGACTGATGCTAAAGCTGAAACTCCAGTACTTTGGCCACCTCATGCGAAGAGTTGACTTATTGGAAAAGACTCTGATGATGAGAGGGATTGGGGGCAGGAGGAGAAGGGGATGACAGAGGATGAGATGGCTAGATGGCATCACTGACTCCATGGATGTGAGTTTGAGTGAACTCCGGGAGTTGGTGATGGACAGGGAGGCCTGGCGTGCTGTGATTCATGGGGTCACAAAGAGTTGGACACGACTGAGCAACTGAACTGAACTGATGAAATCACAATACCTATATATAGGACCAATCAATGTACACTTAAGATGTACAAAGTACACATACACAATCATATATACACACACACACACACACACACACACAGCACTTACTGTGTGGCAGGCATGATTCAGCCAGAGAAGTTTATAAAAATCCAGTTCTTATACTTAGGGGTTCTGTGGTAGCTCAGCTGACAAAGAATCCATCTGCAATGCAGGAGACCCAGGTTCAATTCCTGGGTGGGGAAGATTCCCTGGAGAAGGGAATGGTTACCCACTCCAGTATTCTGGCCTCTCTTCTTTAACTAAAGAACATTTATTTGTTTTTCACAAAGAGTTTATCTTGAGGATATAACTAAACTGTGCCACTGCCCCCCATCCCAATCTGAAGAAGGATTAGTTCAGTGGATGTTATCAAGCAGGAACGAACAGTTTGAGGGACTGGAACCAACATTAACTGACAAAAACCAACTTCCATCTAAATCATCATAAAAATGTATAAGTGAAAAATGGAGGGGGGGTGGTCAAAGGGGGTTTCAGATTGAACAAGATCATCACACTTTATCTAATACATTCAATTCTGGCTAGGGTATACCAAAATGGAAACAGGATAACTATAATACAAAACTTGCACAGCAGCACACTGTACACACCTGTGTTCCAAGCTCACTCCCGTTCCCCTAATGCTTCCAAATGTGCCAGCCTGTTGGGCCTGTCGATGAAAGAGCACATAGGTCTTCTCTTTTATCCAGTCTTTGTCATAAGGCTGGTATGTCTGGGTATCAGCTCAGTAAACAAGGCAGATGCCAGGTCATCAATAAAATCAAACAACTGATTGATATCATATGTGATAGACAGGCTTTTGGGATTCATTCTCTTTAGATGTTCTTCATAATTTTATAAACACCTTCCATACACTCATTCACAGATTCATAGTCAGCCTAAGTTCTGCCTTCTGGCCTCTCGGTAGGCTGTACCAGCAAGATGGTGTGAGACATCGCGCCAAAGTCTCCCCCTGCAGCCAATGCCACCCCTGCCGCCCCAACGGGCTTACCCGCAAGGCTGCTAACAGCCAATACTCCGGTATTCTGGCCTCGAGAATTCCATGGACTGTATAGTTCAGGGGTCGCTAAGAGTCAGACAGGACTGAGCGACTTTCACTTTCAAGTGTCAATCTACTGAAGAAGGTGGAACCATAGGAAAATAATTTTATACATGTTATGATAATATAGGAATGTGATAGAGGAACATGGACTTTTTGAAGTGCAAGTGAATTCAAAAGGAAGATCTTTCCAAGGGATAAAAGACAGAAAAAAAATCTTTCTTTTAGTTTGGCAATCTATCATAGCCAACGTGACTATATACCTTGTCAGTTACTAATTAGTATCTAGAAAAACAGGCATAAACTGGGACTTTCCTGTGTAAACCCAAGCTTATGGGGCCCTAACTTCCTCCAGAAAAAAAGAATATAGTATAAATAAGACTTACAAACAGCAATACCATTCTATTTATTCTCAGAAGTCACTCTGACGTCGCTATCCCATGTATCATGTAGTGCTATCACACTGCTCATTTATTCACGACAAAATCTCAGGATCATTCTAGACCTTCCCTATCTGCTCCATAGATCCCATTATAATATAAAGCATGTAAAACATATCTGTTCTTTTGTTCCATCACAATTGTCATGACTCTGAATGGGATCTTGTCATCTTATCCCTAGACTTTTTCAGTACCCGCTAATAAGTCTCCTTTCCTTCTGCCTATTATTCTCCATGAGGACCCAGATTAAATTACTTACAATCCGTATGTAATCATGGCATTCACTGGGACTCTGGGTTCAGTACATATACATTGACTGGTACATAGACTTCTCCTGATTTGCCCCACCCATCAGTTTGCTTTCTAACTTGCTGCTTCTTTCTCACTCTTTATATTTCAGACTTAATATATCCCCAAATATAGATACTTTTCTTCTACCTCTGATTTTTCTATATGCTGCTTCCTCTGCATATGCATTAAACATAAAAGTTCTCATTTATAATAGTAATCCAAGATGACACAGAGATGGATGACAAAGGGGATAATGCAGAGAGGAGGAAGTATTTTAAAATCAGTTAGGCAAACTTACATCAGATTTAGTTCAAAATTAGAATCAGGTGGACAATTAATCTGTTACATATTTATTATTTGTTTAGGATAGAAGAAAATCCTACATTAGATTAATTATATAAGATCTAGAATGTACCTTGAAATATTTAGAGACTGGCCTAGTACATATGCAAGTCATTGTGTTTTAACTGTTAAAAAAAAAATGAAACTGCTCTACAAAACACAAATTTAACTACCCCATGAAGCTAACAGGTTCCAACCCTTTATGAAAAATTCTATAATTTTTTTACTAGAGACTAGAGGAGAACTGTTAGTTTCACAGGTAAGGCTGAGAAGTCTAATAAGTTTGTATCCTACTGTTTGCCAAACCTACAAGCTGACTCCACAGGCTACATGACTGCAAATGTGTTTCTGGCATAAGCTCCCTTGTGAAAACTCTGAAAGCCAAATTTACCATCCTTAGCTGAGACGAGAAGCCACCGAGGGCATCAATAGCACCTCTGACCTTGGAGGAAAAATCTCACTGTTCAAAGTCAGAGAGTCACCTTTGGACCTTGAAAGGCTTGAAAGAAATACTGGAAATCAGGAGCTCTATTATTCTCTAAAAAAAAAACCCAAAACCACCAAACTATACTTAGTACATATCTACAGCAAACTTTTAGTAAATTAATGAAAACCCAAACTTTACATTGAATCACATCGCTTTGTTGTTCAGTTGATAAGTTGTGTCTGACTCTGCAACCCCAGGTACTGCAGCACGCCAGGCTTCCCTGTCCATCACTATCTTCACATCACTTTAGAATATTGATTATAAGTTGAAGAAACAAATTGGATAGTGTGCCCTTGACTGTGAATCTCTAATACACCAGGATGAAATATGCTCAAAGCCATAAATGCAAGAAGTCAGCCTAATTTTCGTATCAAAGTATTTTGATGTTGAGTGATATGGAATTTTGGTGATTACATACTCTATGAGCCAATGATTTATTTTTGCCATTCTTTTCAATTACAAGATACACTGCAGTTGTCCTCCCATAGTCCTGGTTTATTTATATTAGTCAAAACTTGAAAAACAACCAAGTGGTGCATCAAGTAATGAATGAATATACTAGTTGTGGTACATCCTTAGAATGGAGAATTTACTCGGCTATAAAAATGAAAGAACTACTGATTGATATATGCAACAGCATAAGTTCAAGAAAGAACACAAAGAAAAATGGATTTGAAAAAATAGTGAATGAATACTTCTCAAATTTGGTGAAAGTTTAAACTTACATATTGTTAATAAGTTCAGTTTATCTAAAGTAGGAAAACGTGAAGAAAACAAGACCTTGACATATCCTGAACAAATCATTAAATATAAAGGTAAAGAAAAAATGTTAAAGGTATCCAAATAAAACGGACACACTGCATACCTGGTTGCTTATATAGAAGACAAAAATAAAAAATAAATCCTCATCATAGTCAATGCAGATATGAATACAACTTTAAAGTGCTAAAAGAAATAAAATAGCTTTTCAATCAAGAATTTATACCCAAACATATTATCCTTCAAAATACAAAGATATTTTAGATTTTAAAAAAATGGTAGAATTTACTACCAGCAGATCTGCAGTAAAAGAACTGTCAAAGGAAGCTTTTCAGGCCAAAGTAAAATGATACCAAATAAAAACTCAGGTCTATAGAAAGGAATGGCATTATCCAAAATTATATATGGATAAATATTGAGATTATCTACAGTTGTAAATTGTTTAATAAGGCAAGGAAGAAGTAACAAATACATCTACCTAGCACCCTCTTAACTGGTCTTTGCATCTTTTCCAGAGTGTATTTTTCTTCAGCCTAATACATTCACTTGGAAATAAACTTCAAAACTTAACTAAGCCTTTATCAATTTCTTCAAATAACCATTTGTTTTACAATTATTAACTTCCTTAACTAAATGGTAAAAGATAAGACAGGTATTTTCTTTTGAAAAAAAAAACTTAAATATTGAAACATTATAATAATAGAACATAGCATGTTATATTATTGATATAATAATATATTATATATTAACATATAATCAGGAAATTACCAAAAAATGTTGTTATTAACTTTTTAAAATAGCCTGTATGCATTTAAGACAAAGGTATTGAAAAAGCCCAAATTATATTTAGGAAAGTCTTTAGGAATGGCAAATCTCTGTAAGAAAACATTCAATGTCAAGATTTAGGCTATCCTACATAAAATTTAGTAAGTACATAAAATGCAAGGTACATAAGAATATACAGTCAGGCCTTCTATATCCATAGGTTCAGCCAACCTAGGATTTCAATCCGCAATTGGTTGAACCCCCAGAAGCATCACCCGCAGATAAGAATAAATGGAAGGGCAACTGTACTCTGCCATGTTATATAAGGGACTTGAACATCTGAGGAATTTGATACATGTGAGGATCAAGAATCCACCTGCCAATGCAGGAGACTCAGGAGACATGGGTTCAATCTCTGGGTCAAGAAGATACCCTGGAGGAGAAAGTGAAAATCTACCCCAGCATTCTTGCCTGGACAATCCCACTGACAAAGGAGCCTGTCAGGTTGAGATTTATGGGATTGCAAAGAGTCAGACACAACTGAGTAAGTATGCAAGCACGAGGATCCTAGAATGAATGCCCCATGGATATCAAGAGGATTGTGCTCTTCATAGTCATATTTTATTAATTATATTATGTATATAATATATAATATATTATTGTATAATTATAATAATCATTCTATCTAGTCAGAAAATTTGTGAAAATATTAGACACACATTTCTGAAGAGGCAACTAACTTAAAGAGACTGTTTAGCATCTAATCTCACTTTAAAGAGAAAATAGTAACTTTTGAATGTGAATCATAGAATAAATATGATTGTAAAGGATGAGGCAAAATTTTAATATAAAACATCAAACGGTACTATAGACTAAAAGTAATCATTTTCTCCACTACTATCATTCTTCCTTACTTTCTGTGTCTCTTTTAAAAATGTTCAAATAAGTTCCTTAATTTCTTTATAGAGACATGATGATATTAACAGTAATTTTTATAATCCAATTCTTCTCTAAGTGCATTAAAGTTTAATGTAGTCTGGCAATGGCAATTCTAGCAAAAACATAATTTGCATAAAACATGAGGCAGCATGAAGCAGAGTTATTCAGAAGGGATTCAGGCTTCCGATGTTAACACTCACAATTTAATTCTATGCCATGAAAACACACACACAAGTTTACAATTCAGAATTAATCAAAGTTTCAATGTTTCAGAGATGGATCTGTCATACATCCTCAGATACTTCCAACTGTTCAGATCTCAGATATGAAAGTATACATCCCTGTAGATTACCTGTAGAATAACTGTAAATTAAAGGTAATTTAACATTAAAATAACTCATATTATTAAACACAGCTCTAATGAATTTAGCAATATCACATATATACAGAGAATTTGAAATGCTTGGTATTAAAATAATTATGTTCAGCTATAAACTGCATCCTGATTTACCATAACAAATTATATGTAGAAGAGAGCATGCTGTCCTTGAGGAATTTAAAATTTATTATCAGACATAAGATCTGAAAAACAAAAGGAGTAAAATTCAGGATGGGACAAGCTGCTACTTAGGAATGAGAGACCTTTCATTTCCTGCTAGGATCTGATGAATCATGCAATCACATAAACAGAACAGACACCAAATTAATTTATTCATGTACTGATAACACCAGAATAGTAAGGAATGAGCTGCTTCTCCTCTCACAGATTAAGGATAACAAATGTAAACTTTAAACAGTTTAAACCTGCTCAGCCATTATTTTATTTTATGTATTTGTTTATTGTTTGGTTGGTTTTTTAGTTGGAAAGATAATTTTGTTGGTATTTATTAGTTTGCTTTTAAACAAAACTATAATCCACGTGGGAAATCAGTCACTTTCACAAATGCACTTTTGCTTTCTTCTCATACAAGTAATTATGTTTATCATAAACCTAATTCTTCAATACAATAGAGTGAAATGAGTCAACAAAAGTTCGCTTACACCTCTCATTTTACTCCCAAGGGTTAAATCCCCAAATTCAGAAATAACATTGGTGACAAATAAAAGCAATGCTGTATCATCTGTGTGGTTCTCCCAACTCACTCCTACCATAGAAACAAGCCTCACTGTGCTGTTCAAAAGTTAATCAGTACACCAGGCAGGCAGTGATCATATTTATGCATCAGAATAAAACTCAGTGGAGAAGGAAGGAACTCAGCCATAAACATACATGTATCCATTCTTCCCCAAACTCCTCTCCCATCCAGGCTGCCACAAAACATTGAGCAGAGTTCCATGTGCTAATCAGTAGGTCATTGTTGATTATACATTTTAAATATAGCAATGTGTTCATCCTGAAACTATCACAACATTGTTAATCAGCTATGCATACATGCTCAGTTGCTTCAGTCGTGTCCTACTCTTTGCAACCTCATGGACTATAGCCCACCAGACTCCTCTGTCCATGGGATTCTCCAGGTAAGAATACTGGAGTGGGTTGCCATGCCCTCCTCCTAGGGATCTTCCCAACCCAGGGATCGAACCAGCATCTCCTGCATTTCCTGCATTGCAAGTGGATTCTTTACCCACTGAGCCACTGGGGAATCCCTAATTGGCTATACATCAATGCAAAATTATAAGTTTAAAAAAGAAGAAGAAACCAGTCTTCTCTCTCTCCACTATGTGAGGATACAGCCAGAAATGAGTTATTTAAAAACCAGGAAGAGGGCTCTCACCAGACACTGTATCTATGAAACCTGGATCTTGAACACCCCAGCCTTAGAACTGTGAGAAATATTAATAAATATTTGTTGTTTCAAAACAACAACAACAACTCAATGAAACTCCTTGCAGATACACAACATTTTGGACAAATTACTCAATAGAGAGAGCAACTAATTGAAACGCCTCTCCTCATTTTTCCATATTTGATTGTGCTTTATCTTTTCCTGATGCTTCATCTTGATTGTTCCTGAGCAAGACCGGAGGGAAAGATTTATACTTGCCCAAATAGAAAGTTTAGGAAGTTTCACCCAAGCCTGTATTTCTATAAAACATACTGCCATTACCTGTAGAGGAATAGATCATTACAATACAAAGCTAATGGTAATTGCAATCTGTGTGAGAAAACAGTAATATCAAAGAAAAGTTAAAGCATAAAATTTTAAAAAGACACATTGAGCTTGACAGAAATGATCCTTTCTTTCACAGGTCTCAAGAGGATAGCCCTTGGTGAGAAACCATGCTGACATCCTGTATCAGCTCACCTTGTACAAGTGGATATAAACTTCACACAAAGCAGAAGCCAATTTTATTGTAAATTTTTTCATTGCTGCGATTGACTCACAAGAGACTCATTTTCTTGTGGGTCCCAAAGGAGGGCAGTCACACAGCATTGTTTAAGCAAATGCATTACCGTGCAAGAGATGCCACATAAACCTTCCATCTTAAACAACAGATTCAGTTGTATAAACAGTATAAACATGGTTCTTTAAACAAGCACTTTAAACCAAAGAAAAGCTGTAGTTACAACAGGAATCAAGACATTGCTTATAAAGACTGTTAACATAGGCACCAAGGCAGACTTCATGTACATATTTTTGAGTGCTTGCTCTGTGCTAAGTGATTTAAAGGAATAATCACACTTGATATAAGAACGTAACTGACACACAGAGTCTGACTCTAAATTCTGGGTTCTTGGTACTTCAATCTCTTTAGCGTTGATAGTTTTCAGCCCCAAATCTGGACTTCCTGAACTCCTATTTTTTATGTTATCTGAAAGTTTCGCCCCATTCCAAACTCCAAGGTTCTTGCTTCTAGTTATTGGAAATTTAGTAACAATTAATATTGTGAGTTTTAGAAGATTATTAGGCCTTGATGGGCTTCACAGGGAGGACATTGATGAGTTCTGTTATTTCCAAAAATGGGAACCTCTACTATCCTCTATAAGCTCAGGCTTGGGACTCAGGTAATTTGTGGTTGTTGAAAGGTTTAGGACTGATAATGCCTACTAACCTATAATCATTGTGGCTGACACAAAGTATTAAAAATAAAAAGGTGATTATTTATCAGGTGTTTTTTTCCCAACACACCTAAGCCAAATGAAATACCTGATGGTTCTATTTAGTAAGGAATTTGATCCAAACAACTTAGTAAGGTTTAGATTCTAACAATTTAGTACCATTAGAAAAACTGATAAAAATAAATTTAAAATATTTTATTTCATTTTTAAATAAGCACAATCACTTGCTAAGGAGATATATGTATCTGGGCTCTGTGAAATTTCTCCAACCCTGGAGTCAAACTGTGCAATTACACCTTTATTTCTTGTCCTATAGATATTGTTGCACTTCTCTCAAAAATTTAAATTATTGTGTAATATCCGGTAAATTCACCATGGCATCCCAGAGCACCTCATTACTTATTCTTAAAACTGCACATGTAGGCATGCCAAAGGTAATTTCCTCCCAAACCTTTCACAGCAAATCAATAATCAAGATTTACCCATTCCACCATTTCAATACCATTTATTTATCCTTCCTTCTCTATATCTACAGCTATTCCACTACTTCATTCACTTTGCACTTGGATTTCTGGATAAGCTTTATAACTTCTACCCCAAGTTCCCTGACTCCAATCTATTTTCCATCTATATCTCAGGCTTTCTATTTAAAAACCCAAGTCTGATTGTGTCTTTATTAGACAGTGAAATCCTTCAAGGGCTCCTTTGTTTTTATAATCTGCACCCTGTGAACTCTAATCACTCCTTATGTTTTCACTCTCTCTCCCAGCTGTATTCAGAAGTTTACAAAGCCACATACTCTTGCTTACTTCGCTGATACTTATTACTGCTTTGTCCTAATAGAAAAATCTCTATAGTCCTTTATTTAACTGGTCAGTGTCTACAGAGGCTTCAAACATTAGCCCTACCATCATTTTCTTGATGTTGCAATCCTTATTGTGTCTCACTTGTCTGTACCAATATCATTCTGTGAATATCTTTATAGGAACACTTTTAAAACATGTAATGTTCAGCCCAATTATAAGCTAGCACTTATAATTGGCCCAATAAATATTTGCTGAAATGATGAAATGCAAATGAATGAATACATGTCAATTTAGTCAATGGAGAAATGTTATACAAATCTTGTCAGAAACCTAAAGTAGAAAGAAGCTGTCTTCTAGAATGAGTTTCCAGAGGTGTTGACCAATTCTTTGGGGGAAAGCTGCCATAATACATTTAGCATAAAACTGATCAAGCTTGATAACATGGTGCAAAACTCAATCACATGCAGATGTTCACAATTTAAGCTTTAACTCCCCTTTTCATTTCATCATGCTCTGACTATGTCATTGGGAAGCCAATCCAGTCTATTGCTACTGCAATAGTATATCCCAGTACTCTAATTTTTTCAACAAAGCCTGATATTCTGTAAAGTGCTACCATGCTAAAGATACATTTTTCTCGAAAGACTCCAAACCAACAGGATGACAGTCTTAGAGTTATCTGAGAACCATTGTTTCTATGCTATGGCCTCTAAATGACAAGCAAAATGTAGAAATCATAAATCTGACAAAGTCAGAAACCCAAGGAAACTTCAGAGACTGAGTTTTCAGAAACTGCAAGAGCAAAAATTAACCCTAACCAAGCATGCCTTCAGTAAGGTAGGTAAGTATCACTGGGTATTATCAAGGAAATTCTGCCCTTTGAGCCTAGGTAAAAGACCATAACAATGAACTGCGACTACACAATCCACCCAACCAGGAAATTACTAAAACTTCTTACTTCCTTGTTTATGGAAATTGAGTATGTGCTGTGACATCATCATATAGATCATATATCTAATGGTCTCAAACTCCTATTACCATCATCTTGGCAAATCAGTGAAATTCTAAAGTATCAATCATTTAAAATACTTCAATTATTCTCCTACCACATTACTCAGAGCCTTGATATTCTTTCCATGGGAAAAAGAAAGATGAGCTTTGTGGAACTCCTATAGAATCACCATTGGAATTTTTCTGGTACCTCTACATCTCAATCCTTTGAACCATTTGTGTAATGTTCAGATTGTCCTCAAGTTGGAGTCCTGAGGAATAAATCAGAAAATTTAAATAAAAAATCTCACCTTCCAATTATAATTAGGTACATCAGAAGTCTGATTAGGAAAGTTAACTTTATATGTATGTTCCTATTTCAAATTGATGGATCTGCCACATGGCTGTGAATGAGATTTTTCATAATTCATTAATAAAGGGGGCAACTAATGAACTAGCCATAAAATCTGAGAATGCTCATAGCAACATTTTGTATTACTACTTTAGAAAACATTCAGAGTGAGTAAATCAGTACAGCTATGAGACAACTGCCACTCAAAAAACAAACAAACAAAAAAAAAACAAAAAAAAAGGAAAGGAAGAGAGGGAGGAAAAGAAGAGAAAGAAGATGGGAGAGAGTGAGAAGAGAAAGGAGAAAGGAAGGAAGGTAGAAAAAAGAAATGAAAGAAAGGGCATTAGTATTTTTTAATATATATTTTTGAACAACTATTAGTCTAGTCAAAGCTGTGGATTTTCCAGTAGTGATGTTTGGATGTGAGAGTTGGACTATAAAGAAAGCTGAGTGCTGAAGAATTCATGCTTTGGAACTGTGGTGTGGGAGAAGACTCTTGAGAGTCCCTTGGACTGCAAGGAGATCCAACCAGTCCATTTTAAAAGAGATCAATCCTGAGTATTCATTAAAAGGACTGATGCTGAAGCTGAAATTCCAATACTCTGGCCACCTGATGCGAAGAACTGACTAATTTGAAAAGACCCTGATGCTGGGAAAGATTGAAGGTGGGAGGAGAGGGGGACAACAGGGGATAAGATGGTTAGATGGCATCACTGACTCAATGGATATAAGTTTGAGTAAACTCCAGGAGTTGGTAATAGACAGGGAGGCCTGGCGTGCTGCAGTCCATAGGGTTGCAAAGAGTCGGACGTGACTGAGCGACTGAACTGAACTGATTAGTATCAGTGTCTTTTCTTAGATGCTTCCTTCAAGGAATATCCAGCAAAATTAAAGTACTTTATTCGAATTGCCAGCCACTGAAGAGGTGTCCAAGAAAATTGAATGATGCTTCTCTCCCAGGTACACTGCCACACAGTCAGCCAAATGGAGCACTTGGTCATGTAAGCCTGGTAAGAAGTACTATGTCTCATAAAAAGGGTTAAAATATCCAGTCCTAAGTTTTTCAGATCACTGTGTGTATTAGTCATTCAGCTCTGTCTGACTCCCTGTGACTCCATGGACTGTAGCCCACCAGGCTCCTCTGTCCATGGAATTCTCTAGGCAAGAATACTGGAAAGAGTAGCCATTCTTTTCTCCAGGGGGTCTTTCGGATCCAGGGATCAAACCCAGGTCTCCTGCATTGCAGGCAGATTCTTTACCATCTGAGCCACCAAGGAAACCCCTTTCAGATCATTACCTTATTCATTCAACTATTTGTTCACATATTTAGTCAATGTTGGAGAATCTTTTCTGTGCAAGGTACTAAACTAAGTACTGGTAATATAAGAGAGCTAAGGTCTCACATCTCAAGAGAATTACATTAAAATGAGAGTTTGATCGGTACTGCTTTTAGATCTGAGCCCTAAATGATGGCTTGATCCACATATGCTGCTGCTGCTTCTGCTGCTGCTGCTGCTAAGTCACTTCAGTCGTGTCCGACTCTGTGTGACCCCATAGACGGCAGCCCACCAGGCTCCGCCGTCCCTGGGACTCTCCAGGCAAGAACACTGGAGTGGGTTGCCATTTCCTTCTCCAATGCATGAAAGGGAAAAGTGAAAGTGACACCACTCAATCGAGACTACAACAAGCAAGCACAAAAAATGCAATTCATTCACTAAAAGGCACCTGGGTTCCCCTTACTCTCAGGTTCTGGTTTTTAGCATTGACTCAGGAGCAACCACCAACTTTAAAAGTCATTCAGACCCCAGGGAAACATTTCACATCTTATGCTCTGTTTTCAAAACCAAAGTATACTAAGCTTGAAAGCTGTGAAGATTTGTCTATTACGCTGCCAGCAGTGTTAGAGGAGAGCTTTGGAGTGTGGAAGGCAGTTAAACAACACATTAACATAGGTAAGGGAAGTGAAAATCTAATTGAATTGATTCATATTTCAATATTACTCCAAACTGTGAAACTTGATCTTCCAACATGGAATAAGGGGAAAAAATACCCAGCCTTCCTTCCTATGGGGAACAGACATTGAAATTAGATTCTACCCATCAGATACTCAACATTCAAAAAACTAAGATCGTGGGATCCAGTCCCATCACTTCATGGCAAATAGATGGGGAAACAATGGAAACAGTGGCAGACTTTATTTTCTTGGGCTCCAAAATTACTGCAGATAGTGACTACAGCCATGAAATTAAAAGACGCTTGCTCCTTGGAAGAAAAGTTATGACCAAACTAGATAGCATATTAAAAAGCATAGGCATTACTTTGCTGAAAAAGGCCCCTCTAGTCAAAGTTATGGTTTTTCCAGTTGTGATGTATGGATGTGAGAGTTGGACTATAAAGAAAGCTGAGTGCTGAAGAATTCATGCTTTGGAACTGTGGTGTTGGAGAAGACTCTTGAGAGTCCCTTGGACTGCAAGGAGATCCAACAAGTCCATCCTAAAGGAGATCAGTCCTGAATATTCATTGGAAGGACTGATGCTGACGCTGAAACTCCAATACTTTGGCCATCTGATTCTAAGAACTGACTCACTGGAAAAGACCCCGATGCTGGGAAAGATTGAACGCAGGAGGAAAAGGGGACAACAGAGGATGAGATGGTTTGATGGCATCACTGAGTTGATGGACATGAGTTTGAGAAAGCTCCAGGAGTTGGTGATGGACAGGGAAGCCTGGTGTGCTGCAGTCCATGGGGTTGCAAATTGAGTCGGACATGACTGAGCAACTGAACTGACTGACATCAGATACTTCCTGGAACCCAGAAAACAACTATTTAAGAAAACAGGACAAGCAAAGGGCGTGCATGTTCTTTGTGAACATTTATTCTCCTATATTTATTTTAGAATCTGTTTGTCAAAGTTCTTGGGAAAAAAAAAAAAACCTAATAGGGTTTTTATTAGAAATACATTAAATGTAGAAATTAATTTGGAGAGAATTTATAATTTTAAAATGATGGATGTTACATCCATTAATATAGGATACCTATATATTTATTTAGATTTTCCTCTACAATCTTTTAAAATGTGTTGTCAGCCATCTTAATTAGTGAGTTTGATATATTACACTTAATCTTCATTTTTTTCATATTTTTACCATCTGTTATATTCATCTTTCATCTTTTTTTTTCATTCTTTTTGAAGTTTAATTTATCTTATTTTCACTTTTGCATTACTATGCTCATATTAATTTGCATATTAAATTTTCTCAGTTTCTGGCACAAGTGCACCCAAACTGTGCTCAAAAAAAATAAATAAAAAATTATCATTAAATTTAACTGAACAAAGATTTATGATGCCTAACATGTGTATATTACTTTCATATAGGTCTAAAAACTGATTGTGATAACAAATGTAAATACGATCCCTTTTCATGGCTCAGACAGTAAAGAATCTGCCTGCAATGCAGGAGACCTGGGTTCAGGCCCTGAGCTGGAAAGATCCCCTGGAGAATGGAATGGCTTCCCACTCGCGTATTCTTGTCTGGAAAATTCCACAGACAGAGGAGCCTGATGGGTTACAGTTTGTGGGGTCACAAAGAGTCAGACACAACTGAGTGACTAACACATTCACTTTTTCACTTTCATGAGAATATAAATACTCTGTCACATCTCTCTTTCCATTGTTACAGAATTTGTAGTCATGGTGTGTGTAAATCACTATGAATATATACTATGGAACTTTTCTCATCTTTATCTTTGCCATAGGATAATGAACTACTCTTTTCCAATGAAATGCTGAAAAAGGGAAAAAATTAAAAGCAAAATAATTTAAAAAATCCTGATACCTTTTAAGTACAATAAACTTTAACAGTAATAAATGTAAAATTATTTAGGGCATGAAATAAGCTCATCAACTTTTTAAGCTAATATTCATTTTTCCTGGGGCATCAGCTTCCACTCAGATATTTATAAATACTGTGGTGATTAGAAGAACATATAAGGCTAAGCCTTTGGTTGCTTTATGTAATCTGAACCTAGTTCTTTGGGAGAAAAGGACAAAAATACTCCCAATAACTAATTTGAGGTAAACATAGCTTTACAGTCAATCAACAGAAGGGGAAGAGGAAAGAAAACAGACTCAGGAGCTGTAGTAAAATAAACTTCTAATTGCTCGAAGAAATTACAAGTGTCTAAGACTCAGGCCCAGAAAGTATATTTCTGAAGACTAATTGGCATAGGAACATTTTAATGACATTGTCAAAATTCTATTGTTACACCTGCTAATGTAATCAGATTTTTGTTTCCTATTCATCAAATATAATGTGTTTAACCCTGATGAGAAGTAAAATTTTATAAGAGAATTTGAAGACCTTCAGTTCAGTTCAGTTCAGTTGCTCAGTTGTGTCCAACTATTTGCAACCCCATGAACTGCAGCACATCAGGCCTCCCTGTCCATCACCAACTCCCAGAGTCCACCCAACCCATGTCCTTTGAGTTAGTGATGCCATCCAACCATCTCATCCTTTGTCGTCCCCTTCTCCTCCTGCCCTTAATCTTTCCCAGCATCAGGGTCTTTTCAAATGAGTCAGCTCTTTGCATCACGTGGCCAAAGTATTGGAGTTTCAGCTTCAACATTAGTCCTTCCAATGAACACTCGGGACTGATATCCTTTAGGATGGACTGGTTGGATCTCCTTGCAGTCCAAGGGACCTTCAAGAGTCTTCTCCAACATCATAGTTCAAAAGCATCAATTCTTCGGCGCTCAGCTTTCTTCACAGTCCAACTCTCACATCCATACATGACCACAGGAAAAACCATAGCCTTGGCTAGACAGACATTTGTTGGCAAAGTAATGTCTCTGCTTTTGAATATGCCATCTAGGTTGTTCACAATTTTCCTTCCAAGGAGTAAGTGTCTTTTAATTTCATGGCTGCAATCAGCATCTGCAGTGATCTTGGAGCCCAGAAAAACAAAGTCAGCCACTGTTTCCACTGTTTCCCCATCTATTTCCCATGAAGTGATGGGACCGGATGCCATGATCTTAGTTTTCTGAATGTTGAGCTTTAAGCCAACTTTTTCACTCTCCTCTTTCACTTTCATCAAGAGGCTCTTTAGTTCTTCTTCACTTTCTGCCATAAGGGTGGTATCGTTTGCATATCTGAGGTTATTGATATTTTTACTAGCAATCTTGATTACAGCTTGTACTTCCTCCAGCCCAGCATTTCTCATGACGTACTCTGCATATTGGCTTATTCCCTGGTGGCTCAGAGGTTAAAGCGTCTGCCTGCAATGCAGGAGATGTGGGTTTGATCCCTGGGTTGGGAAGATCCTCTGGAGAAGGAAATGGCAACCCACTCCTGTATTCTTGCCTGGAGAAGTACTCTGCATATAAGTTAAATAAGCAGGGTGACAATATACAAGCTTGAAATACTCTTTTTTCCTATTTGGAACCAGTCTGTTCCATGTCCAGTTCTAACTGTTGCTTCTGGACCTGCATACATATTTCTCAAGAAGCAAGTCAGGTGGTATGGTACTCCCTTCTCTTTCAGAATTTTCCACAGTTTACTGTGATCCACACTGTCAAAGGCTTTGGCATAGTCAATAAAGCAGAAATAGCCGTTCTTCTGGAACTCTCTTGCATTTTCAATGATCCAGCAGATGTTGGCAATTTGATCTCTGGTTCCTCTGCCTATTCTAAACCCAGCTTGAACATCTGGAAGTTCATGGTTCATGTATTGCTGAAGCCTGGCTTGGAGAATTTTGAGCATTACTTTACTAGCGTGTGAGATGAGTGCAATTGTGTGGTAGTTTGGGCATTCTTTGGCATTGCTTTTCTTTGGTATCAGAATGAAAACTGACCTTTTCCAGTCCTGTGGCCACTGCTAAGTTTTCCAAATTTGCTGGCATATTGAATGCAGCACTTTCACAGCATCATCTTTCAGGATTTGAAATAGCTCAACTGGAATTCTATCACCTCAACTAGCTTTGTTTGTAGTGATGCTTCCTAATGCCCACTTGACTTCACATTCCAGGATGTTTGGCTCTAGGTAAGTGATCACACCATCATGGTTATCTGGGTCGTGAAGATCTTTTTTATACATTCTTCTGTGTATTCTTGCCACCTCTTCTTAATATCTTCTGCTTCTGTTAGGTCCATACCATTTCTGTCCTTTATTGAGCCCATCTTTGCATGAAATGTTCCCTTGGTACCTCTAATTTTCTTGAAGAGATCTCTAGTCTTTCCCATTCTGTTGTTTTCCTCTATTTCTTTGCATTGATCTCTGAGGAGGCTTTCTTATCTCTCCTTGCTATTTTTTGGAACTCTGCATTCAAATGGGTATATCTTTCCTCTTCTCCTTTGCTTTTCTCTTCCCTTCTTTTCACAGCTATTTGTAAGGCCTCCTCAGACAGCCATTTTGCTTTTTTGCATTTATTTTTCTTGGGGATGTTCTTGATCCCTGTCTCCTGTACAATGTCATGAACCTCTGTCCATAGTTCATCAGGAACTCTATCAGATCTAGTCCCTTAAATCTATTTCTCACTTTCACTGTATATTCATAAGGGATTTGATTTAGGTCATTACTGAATGGTCTAGTGGTTTTCTCCACTTTCTTCGATTTCAGTCTGAATTTGGCAATAAGGAATTCATGATCTGAGCCATAGTCAGCTCACGGACTTGTTTTTGCTGACTGTATAGAGCTTCTCCATCTTTGGCTGCAAAGAATATAATCAATCTGATTTCACTGTTGACCATCTGGTGATGTCCATGTGTAGAGTCTTCTCTTGTGTTGTTGGAAGAGGGTGTTTGCTATGACCAGTGTGTTCTCTTGGCAAAACTCTATTAGGCTTTGCCCTGCTCCATTCCATACTCCAAGGCCAAATTTGCCTGTTACTCCAGGTGTTTCTTGATTTCCTACTTTTGCATCCCAGTCCCCTAGAATGAAAAGGCCATCTTTTTTGGGTGTTAGTTCTAGAAGGTCTTGTAGGTCTTCATAGAACTGTTCAACTTCAGCTTCTTCAGCATTTCTGGTCAGGGCATAGACTTGGATTACTGTGATATTGAATGGTTTGCCATGGAAACAAACAGAGATTGTTCTGTCATTTTTGAGATTGCATCCACGTACTGCATTTCAGACTCTTTTGTTGACCATGATGGCTACTCCATTTCTTCTAAGGGATTCCTGCCCACAGTAGTATATATAATGGTCGTCTGAGTTAAATTCACCCAATTCAGTCCATCTTAGTTAGCTGATTCCTAGAATGTCGATGTTCACTCTTGTCATCTCCTGTTTGACCACTTCCAATTTGCCTTAATTCATGGACCTAACATTCCAGGTTCCTATGCAATATTGCCCTTTACAGCATTGAACCTTGCTACTCTCACCAGTCACATCCACAACTGGGTGTTGTTTTTGCTTTGGCTCCATCCTTTCATTCTTTCTGGAGTTATTTCTCCACTGATTCTCCAGTAGCATATTGGACACCACTGACCTGGGGAGTTCATCTTTCAGTGTCCTGTCTTTTTGCCTTTTCATACTATTTCTGGGGTTCAAGGCAAGAATATTGAAGTGGTTTGCCATTCTCTTCTCCAGTGGACCACATTATTCCTGCATATAGTTTAATATTATTAAAGTAAAAGGAATATCAATTTTATTCTTGTCATCTATAAATATCTCTTCCATAATATCCTGGGCAAATGGTGTCAGTCATTCAAGGATCAAAACTTATTTCCTTCAAAACAATCTAATCAGTTGTTGAGCATTTTTAAACTGTTAAAATGTTTTTCCTTTTTATTAAGTCAAAACTCACCTTCTTATAAACTATCCATTGGCCACTACTCTTCTCTAGGAACTTCTGAGTCTATTCTTACTTCTACACTAAAGCCTCTAATTAAAAAATAAATAAATAAAAAGCTCTCATATCCTTTTCTGTCCTCTTTGCAGACCCGTACTTCATGAAATATGGCTTCTAAATACTTGATCTGATCACCCTCATATATTTTGAACACACACACACACTCAAAACAATTTATCAGTGGCTTGGATGAAATGTGAACTTGTTTAAAGCTGTAATTTTTAAATAAATAGGGAACAAAATATCCCTTATTTATCTAAGCTCATGATAATTAGATTTTTCACCATAATTTATAATCATTCATAAAAATGACTTCACAACTTTTCAATTTGTAACTTTAGTAGGTTGATTCTTTAATATATGGCAAATTAAAATAGCTAACCTTGGCTGCAACCCAGGACTTACAAGGTGTCACTTTTGTAGAATCTTAAAGTATAAGTGATAAATTATTTATTCCTCCCCTCCTTTTTTCTCTCTCTCTTTTGATAACTCAAAAAGTTCGAGATAGAATTGTGATTATTTTTAAGCTAGGCCATGTGTGAAATATGAGAATAAACCTAAGGTTTCTAAAATCACCTATGACACTCTTCTATCTTTTCTATAACAGTTTTTTTTTTTTCATTGTGAAGAGTTAAAGTCCTTTCCTTGCAGTTGTTTCCTCATTATTCTGCCCCTTAACAGTCAACCGACTTTTTACATGCTCTCTGTTCTTTCTCTCTCAACAAAAGCTAGTCTAACAATATCATGCTCTTTATATAGAGATCCATATTGCTGATTAGGTTTCACTGTGATCTTTCTGATCAATAGGTGATTTATATGCACATTAAATACTGAAAAACACTACTCTAGGCTCATTTTTGTAATCTCTAGTCTCTTTCTTGACAGTATTTTTTAATTAAAATGCTCATGTCTCTTTCATTTATGGAAAAAATCCTTCTCATTACCCTAAACTTTCTTCCTGAATATATGATTACCCTTTCCCACCAGAAGTTTCAATAGAATCACTCTATACAGGATATTTTCATAAAGGTTCTAACTTTGACCTCTGTCATCCTACTGCCTCCAATAACAAAATTAATTACAAAATGTCATGTAATTTTGTATGTCCTGGCCTGCCTCTCTTACTCTACTCAACTGACTGAGCAGACACAGCCGGCATTGCTTTTCTTATTCTTCTTTCAGAATAGAAATCTGATTTCAGAGAGACATCCAGCCCTATTTCAATGAAAGATGACCCCATGCCCATATCTGGCAAGAGAACATAAGTTCATACAATAGTTTTCTTCTGCCTCTTCTAGAGCAATGGGTACATGACCCAGAATTGGGCCAAAGAAAAGTGTGTGGACTTAAGAATCATTTCCCTCACTTATTATAACATCGGAGAAGGCAATGGCACCCCACTCCAGTACTCTTGCCTGGAAAATCCCATGGGTGGAGGAGCCTGGTAGGCTGCAGTCCATGGGGTCGCGAAGAGTCGGACACGACTGAGTGACTTAACTTTCACTTTTCACTTTCATGCATTGGAGAAGGAAATGGCAACCAACTCCAGTGTTCTTGCCTGAAGAATCCCGGGGATGGGGGAGCCTGGTGAGCTGCCGTCTATGGGGTCGCACAGAGTCGGACACGACTGAAGCGACTTCATTCCTTTTGACCCTGGATATTAATATTTTTGTAGTGTTAAACATGAAACTAATATAATCATCCTAAATCACAAGTGAAGTCAGTAGAGTGAATATATTAATAGAAGAAAAGAAACTGGAGTCTTGATGCCAAAACTGATACAATTTTTCTTGCTGTCAACCATTTTAGAAAGTTTTATTTTAATCTTATAGGGCCTTATCAGACCTTAATTTGCATCACAGTTCTGTATAATTCTCTCCTGTCCTTTAATAAACTGTGAGTTATTTGAGGACAGTTGTATACCTTTCGTACACACACAGCACAGTGTCTTTCAGGAAGTAGACTTTCAGTACATGGTTGTTGGTTAAATAAATGAGTATTCCTCTACTACTCGGCTTATCTTCTTAGCTCATAGTACCTCTTCTGGGTTTTCCTTAGTTTTAAGATTAAGTGTTTTAATAACAAGTAGCATGATGACATTCATTTGACTATAGCTTTTACTTTTAATGAACTAGATAAAGCACCCAGTTCCATGCTGAAGGCAAAATAGCTTAGGTACAATCTTTTAACTATGAAAAATAACTAAAAAGACATGAAAATGTTATATTGGGGGGGTGAAGAAGAGCTGTCTAAATAGTACACATGGTATTTCCCACGGTGAAAAAATTTTAAATTGCAAGTGATTCACATTTGACACATGCAAAACATGTGACATTGCATAGTGTTTCCATATTTTCTCCTCTATCACTAGCCCATGGTTATGGACACAATACCAAATCATGAAATTATGCATCTAAGAAAGGACAATGAGAAATGTTTCCCTATTACCACTGGCTAATTTCATTAATCTACTCAGAGGCATGTGCAAATTTGAGATAACATACTCTGCAAGTCCCAGTGCTTCAGAAGCATTCATTTTTGTAATTCAGATCTAATTATATAATTATTAAATTTAATGCTGGATTTAGAAACACTGATAAGTAACAATACCTTCATTTTTCTAAAGCATTATTTTGTTCCTCGGGAATGAAAAGTCACTGATTAAAATATCTTCAAGTACATTTCCCAGTAAGCCATACTAGCATTTGGTTTGATATGAGGAAAGCTGTTTGTTTGTTTGTTTAAGTCTCTCAATGTTTGGGGCCACCTGTCAGCCAGTCCCAATTAGAGGCAGTGCCTGATTAAACTGCTCTCTCTAGAACCATTCGGACAACTTCATTATTGCTTCAGTTTATGATAGCAAAGCAGCCATGTGGCAGTGCAGAAAGTCTTTGACAGCTTAGAGAGAGCCCATTTGGGTGCATAGGACATAGGTTTCGAAATTGTGCACAGTTGCAAAGTTTTGATTGCATGAATTATACATGAGGGGTGACCAGCCATTTATGCTCAATGATTTTAGCCAATCAGTACAGGTGCAGGAAAGAAAGTAGACTGGGAGAGAGCAAAATCATATAACTCAGGAAAGCACTTTCTTTGGGCTCTACCAACCCAATGCATGACATTGTAAACCTTGGTAGAACACATTTACGCCACTTAATAAAATTTCTCAGGTAGTCTAGGAATTTCAAATAAATAGAGGAGAGTAGAAAGGAGAACAAAATTTAGATGCTCTACTTGCAAATCACTCATACATCAATAAGTTCTATAGGTGATCATAGGCAGGGTCTCTGAAAGCTCACTTTGTTACCTTATCAAACATAACTCTCCTCCTTGCACCAAATGTTTCTCTATTCTGTTATCCATTCATTATATTAAAGCATGGAGGTTTGCTGTCTTCTTTTGATTTTCACTTTAGTTGGCTTTAAAGAATTTCAAATGTTTACAAAAGAAAGAAGCAACAATATTTATACATAATTCAGAGAGATGATTATACATTACTTTTGTGGATAAAAAGAGAATTTTGAGTTAGTATTGTAAATAAGATACTACTTGTATCAAGATTTTTTAAATATAAATTAATAGGGATAAGAAATTAATTTTGATAAAATACACAGTATAAATTGTAAAGAAAAAGAATCACAACAAAAAGGAGTGCTTTTCTTCTTTTTCCTCTCTTATCCTTCATTTACATGAGAATAGAAAATGCTGCTTTTTTTCCTACCCTTTTATTATTTAACAGAGGCTTTCATATCAATTGCTATTATTCCTGGGTTAAGAAGCACATTTCCTGAGAGTGTAAAATAATTGAGATCTACTGTAAAAAAACAAACCACTTTCTTACCAACAGGACAGCAGTGAGGCTGTTCATAGAGAAGAATGTTTCAGGGTCACCATTAAATAAATTTGCAAGGCTGCTGGCTTCAGGACAGAAGGAAGCAGAGGAAGTCAGCAGGGGAAAATTGTGTATGTGTCAGCACTGACAGTTTGCTTTATGGTGGACCCTCCTCCTCTTTAAAGTAATTCCCATTCAGTTTATGGTAGATTGGTATACAATGAGGTCAGGCACAGCAAATCAATTCTGATATGATTGCATTTTAGCCATAGTCATATTTCTCCTGGAAATCGTGCCAGAATCAGCTATTCATTTCACAGGAACATTGATTTCCCTACCCTTACGCTGTTACTCTAGTCCATCTTCCATTCAGCAGGGTTCCTCCTTTGAGGAAAATCATGGAGGTCCCAACGTTCTCTCCAAGGGTGACTGTGTGCACAGACACATAGACAGGTGCCTTTATTCAACGGTTTTGACCACTGCATAGTATTATTTGGTGCCTCCCTGCCTAAGGTTGTATAGGTAATTTTGCCTTCATACCATCTTTATATTGGCCCACGGGACTGCTGCTGCTAAGTTGCTTCAGTCATGTCCGACTCTGTGCGACCCCATAGACGGCAGCCCAACAGGATCCCCCATCCCTGGGATTCTCCAGGCAAGAATACTGGAGTGGGTTGCCATTTCCTTCTCCAGGCCCATGGGACTACTGCTATGATTAATGCTGTGTTTTCCCCTTTCACATAAAGAAATGGGCAAGTAGGAAAGAGAAAAAAACACACCTAAAACCTTTCCCTGCTTAGTCTTCCTCTTCTAGCATTCAGCTCCCTTTTACTCTGAGCTGCTAGTTATTACTATCTATCCTTCCAGTCATACACCCAAATCCAAACAACTTCTATTATTCTTAGAAGGTCTCATGGTCTGTTTTTAGGTTGAAAAAAAATTTCCCCAGATATCTGTGAGGTCTCAAGGTTAGGTTATACAGAGAAAGCCAGAAGTCCATGCTTATTCATCATGGCAAGACTTGCAATCAGCGCATTCTTACATTTTCCCTTGTTTTGGTAGATTCAATTATTGTTTTAGTGAACATTCCCCTTTTTCCTCCAAACCTTGGTCTCCATGGAAAGGAAATTCTCCTTGTCCCACTGATATTTAGGGTGTAGCCATGTGATTTTCTTTGTGCAATGGTATGATAGTATACATGAAAAGACAACATATGCATACGCCTTTAGGCAAACATTGTTGGGCTCTGGTTTTTTCCCCATAAGAGTTTCCCCCAGGTTGCTTCTAGCTCTTATAGTTCTACCTCCAGAATGAATTTACTTGAACAAACATGAATTCAAGCACAGGCTCTGAAACCAAGGTTCATTTCAGTTCAGTTGCTCAGTCGTGTCCGACTCTTTGCGACCCCATAAATTGTAGCACGCCAGGCCTCCCTGTCCATCACAAACTCCTGGAGTTCACTCAGACTCATGTCCATTGAGTCGGTGATGCCATCCAGCCATCTCATCCTCTGTCATCCCCTTTTCCTCCTGCCCCCAGTCCCTCCCACATCAGAGTCTTTTCCAATGAGTCAACACTTCGCATGAGGTGGCCAAAGTTTTGGAGTTTCAGCTTTAGCATCATTCCTTCCAAAGAACACCCAGGACTGATCTCCTTTGGGATGGACTGGTTGGATCTCCTTGCAGTCCAAGGGACTCTCAAAAGTCTTCTCCAACGTCACAGTTCAAAAGCATCAATTCTTCAGCACTCAGCTTTCTTCACAGTCCAACTCTCACATCCATACATGACCACTGGAAAAACCATAGCTTTGACTAGACAGACCTTTGTTGGCAAAGTAATGTCTCAGCTTTTGAATATGCTATCTAGGTCGGTCATAACTTTCCTTCCAAGGAGTAAGCGTCTTTTAATTTCATGGCTGCAGTCACCATCTGCAGTGATTTTGGAGCCCCAAAATAAAGTCTGACACTGTTTCCACTGTTTCCCCATCTATTTCCCATGAAGTGATGGAACCAGATGCCATGATCTTAGTTTTCTGAACCAGATAGTCTCACCCAAATCTGAAGTAGAGACATTCTAGGCAAATCACAGATCTTTAGGGGCTTCCCAGGTGGCCTGAGTGGTAAAGAACCCCTGCCTGCCAATGCAAGAGACATAAGAGATGTGCATTTGATCCCTGGGTTGGGAAGATCCCCTGGAGGAGGCCATGGCAACCCACTCCAGTATTCTTGCCTAGAGAATCCATGACAGAGGAGTCTGGAGGGCTACAGTACATGGGGTAGCAGTCGGACATGACTACAGCAACTCAGCATGCACATGTACAGATATATAACAAAGAAGTAAGTACTTGTTTTTGTGTGCCACAAAGATTGTATGGTCACTTGTTATGCAAAAAACAAACAAACAAACAAACTGGTCAAAACACAGTTGGTTCTAGAATCATGGTTCCGCAATAATTAAAACCTAAACTATGTGGCGGTGATTTGGGGAACTGGCAGGCTGGTAAAGAAGTTGCTAAATGCAGTTGAGAAAAAAGACCTGCACCATGTGGTGGCAAAATATTTGGTCACTCTAGTGGTAATGAGGTAAAAAGAGAGTACACACTGAGCTGGCAGTGTTGAGCTTGGCAGTTTTGGGAAAATATTTTCAAAGTGTAAGCTAATTGTTAAGTATATTAGTGTGATGGTTAATGTTATGTGTCAGCTTGACTGGGCTAACGGATGCCCAGAGAGCTGGTAAAACATTACTTCTGGATGTGCCTGTGAGGGTTTCTGAAAGAGATTAGCATTTGATTCAGTTGACTGAGTAAGGATAGCCACTTTCATCAATACGAGAACTATCATCTAATCAGTTGGGAGCTTTGAAGAGTAAAAAAACGTGAAAAAAGGGAGAATTCTTTCTCTCTTCTTGGGAGGGTGCATCCATTTTTTCTTGCCTTTAGATATCAGAGCTCCGGGTTCTCAGACCTTCAGAATTGAGGATTTACACCATGTGCACTCCCGGTTCTCTGGTTTTTCAACACTGACTGAATTGTGCCACCAATTTTCCTCATTGTGCAGCTTGCAGATTGCAGGTAGTGGGACTTCTCAGCCTTTACAACTGTATGACTGAATTCCTATAAGAAATCTCCTTTTCTATATATGCATGTATCTAGCTATCCTAGTGGTTATGTTACTTGAGAGAGTCCCTATTAATACAATTAGTTATGATGTTAAAAGTAGAAGATAAGTTCAGAAAGGAGTTGACCCATTAGCAAGCAAAGTTATGAGGAAAGAGAAACAGCCCTGAATCTACAGAATTAAAGAATTAAATTGGTGCGAGGGAAATGGTGAAATCAAAAGTGTACTTGCAAAATTTTTTTAGACCTCTAAAAAAGTAAGGTGACTATAGCAGATTCTTTCAACTGGCTCAACAGGAACTTAGAAAGTTTGATGGCAGCAAAATCAAATATACCCAAATTACTGATAATTAAGTCTAAAAAGAAAGGTCTGAAAATAAATTGTGGGTATAGCTTTGAACAAATAAAACTAGCTAGAAACAAAGGCATAAAACACATACAACATTTTTGAAAGAGCTATATTGGCAAAAGTACAAGCAGCCCAGATTAAATGAAACTGAGATTAAATCAAGTATAAGAAGAAGACTGGCTTCCAAATTTCTAGACGTAGAAAGAGGCTGAAAAGCTACGCCTTCGCCAATGAATGACATGTTTCCCAATACTTTCTTCAGAAATGACCAATACTTTCTTTAGAAAGGGAAATGAAAAAACTGAAGCACTCCCCCAAGGTGAATCTAAGAACTGCGGAAAACTATGGACTGGAAAGCCACTTTGAGGAAGTTAATTGGGAACTGGTGAAGTAAACTTCCCTAACAGGAAAAAGCCCTGGTAGCATTTGCTTGTCCAAACTTGAGAATTTTTATGTATCAGTGAATGCTATATTCTTATCTTTTTGGATGGGGTTGTTAATGTAATTATACTGCCCCCGTTCCATTTTATTATGTTGGGTATATAGCGAGTAAATAACTCTTCCTTTTAGTTCCTTGGTTTCTGGTTTTCACAGGGGCAAATTCTTGGCATAATGGAAACCACAAGATCCTAGGCAATGAACTTGATGCCATGAATGAATGAAACTTTTCAGTAAGATTTCTGTCATATTCTATTTAAGGAGACATTAACTTCATGAAGAAAAGAAGTGAATATCTGTGAACAAGAGGTAACATTGTGAAAATTAAGATTACTTTTCAGCATTTATTCATTCCTGCCCTTGCCTCACCAGGAATGCCGTGTGGTACTTATTTACCTAACTGAACTTGGCTTAGATATACACCATTGCTTTGGTCAGTGGGATACTAATGGATGTGATGCCAGCGAGGCTTATCATGTGCATCAATTAATGCACTCTAGAGATCACTACAAGATGAGATTCCCTTGAACATCTGTTGTTCCTTTAGCTTGGTCCCTGAATGAGACACCCGGAGGTAACTGAACCCCATTTGTAACCAAGCTAAGTTGGATCCACAGTCTGAAACAGCTGCTCTGGCTGAACCTTATATTCACAGCTGAAGCAAATCTACTGAAAGGACTAACTGATACATGAAGAAGAAATAAACACTTACTTGGGTATGTCCCTGCAATTTTGTGATTATTTCTTACACAGAGAAACTTGGCTGATATGCCTTGCCTATCCAGAGTCTAGACTTGTCTAGGTTTCCTCATGTATTTATTTGATGATTTCTGTGCTAATAACACAGAGTATTCATTTGGCAATGAAAATATATAGTCTCTGTCAGTTTGTTATTTCCTGTCTACTCAGATATTGTTACTTTCCCTGTACAAGAGAACTTAAAATTATTCATTTACTTATGGAGTCCTTTATATACACATTGGCTTATTAACACAATTATCCTTCAATTCTCTAAACTTCTCTGTCTCAAAAAAAAAGTCCCCAGAATAATCATTCATTTCCATACAAAATATATTTAGATCAAACAGTATGTACAATATACATGAAGAAATACTTTATTGAAGGCTTACTATATACAAAATATTAAAAAATAGCTTTTTAAATAAATTATAAGTGACATATGAATTAATATGCTTATGTTACATAACTGTAAACAAATTTAGAAGGATATAGCTTATTTTTTAGTGAATGTGCACTTCAGATATTCACAATATATTTTCTCTATTTTTATTGAAAATTTATCAGTGTCATAAGTCTCTAACACACACATATATAAAACTCTGAGTCAGTGATCTAGAAAATGCCTTTTATAAAAAAAGAATCATAATTTTGAAAATTGTGAGTATATTATCTGCATGAATAAAAGCTCTTAGCTCTCAATAAGGAATATGACCCTTTCCTGCAAATGTATTCTGTCTCTGTGCACACCACTAAACAATAAAGAGTAGAGTTAACCATCTATACATTCTCAAATCCCTGAATGCCTGACTAAATTTTTTACTTTGTCAGTTGCATGGGTTAGATTCACATACAGACTTCATTGGTGGTTCAGATGGTAAAGGATCTGCTTGCAATGCAGGAGACCTGGGTTCAATCCCTGGGTCAGGAAGATCCCCTGGAGAAGGGAATGACTACCCACCCCAGTATTCTTGCCTGAAAAATTCCATGAACAGAGGAGCCTGGTGGGCAACAGTCCCTGGGGTCGCTGAGTCAAACATGACTGAGTGACTAACACACACATGTATAGCCACAGATAATTCATCAGGTACAGACCTTTCCTTTTGACGGTATGATTAATAAATGGTAAATTTGTGTCAGTTTGTGCTTTCACACACACACACACACACACACACACAGAGCAAAACCCGGAACTCTAGGGCGACTTCCTTTTAGACATCAATATCTGTTTTATTCAATTATCTATATGTTTTGAACTGAATTGTATCCTCCCCTCAGATGCGTAAGTCAAAGTCCTAATCCTCAATGAGACTATACTTGGACATAGGGCTTTTAGGAGGTATTTAAGGTTAAATGAAGTCATGAGAGTAGAATCCTAATCTGATAGAATGAATGACCTTTTAAAGAGAAAGAGAGAGGCGCCAGGGGGTTTGTCCATGTATACACACCAAGGAAAGACCATAGGAATATACAGTGAGAAAGAGGCTGACTACAACCTATGCAGAGAGCCCTTACCAGACGCCAAATCTGCTGGTACCTTGATCGTGGATTTTCCGGGCTTCAAAAGTGTGAGAAACCAAGTTTTGTCCTATAGCCACCCAGTCTGTGTTCATTGTTGTTGTTGTTGTTGTTGTTATGGGAGTGCAAACAAAAAAATGTTGCCTGCCACTCCAGTAGGCTATGAATGTTGCCCATCATCACCATCAAGGCATCACCCCCCCGCCGCCGCACCCCCACACTGTGCACCCAGAGGAGGATTCAGGATGGGAATAAACAAACAGGATACTAGCCCTAGATAGTTAAGATGCATATCTAAGGAGTAATTTCAATGAGCCCAGACTTTTGCATCTTCCCAAACACAGAAAAGCACTAAAATCATTAACTGGAGATGTCTGTGTTGTGTGATGTGCAGGAATCTCTTGGTGTTTGACTACAGGTTTTTGTTGTTTTCCCTGCAAACATTCCTATACATCCTGGCTCCTCCCTAACCTTTCTGGAGCAGTTCCTCTGAGTTGAAAGCCTATCTCCCAGGCTCTCCTCCTCAGTAAGGTCCCTGACTAAAACTTAACTCACAATTTTTAAGTTGTCTTTTCTCTTCAGTAAACAGCAGCCTGAGGTGACTAAAACATGATACAAGTAAAATGCCCCATGAAAAGTTGTTTAAAGTTTAAAATAGATTTATTTAATACTAATAGTTGAGGAAAATGTAAAAGGAATCCCCTGTAAAAGATATCACTTAAAATAAGTTAAAAACGTAAGCTTCTAAGAGATGACAGTTGTAATGGAATATTATATAGAATTATTTTTAAACATTTGGGAAAGTAAAAAAAAATCTAAGAAAACAAGGTGGATAATGTTTGCCTTATAGAAAAGCACCATATCTAAAGATTAAAAGTTTTGTAACCCAGTACTTTGCATTCATATTAGAGGAAGGCAGAAACACATTTCCCTAAAATTTCAAGTTTTTTGATATATGACAAAATATATATTTGAATTAGGAAATTGGATGACTAACATTTTCTTGCCTTTGAATATAGTTAACATAATCAGTGAAGAAGTACTTATTAAGTGTTTACTATATTACTCCAAGCACTAAAATTCAGCAGTGGATAATATAGACAAGGTCTCCATCTCATGATATTTATTCCTAGTGTGTTAGAGATAAAAATAATTACTGAGAGTCAGAGTAGACCAAGTTGGCAACACAGGAGTCTTCCTTCTTCTCAGAAACACACCAAATGTATAGCTACACATGCAGCAAGCCTCTCAGAAAGAGATCCAGAAGCTAGCTGACTGATGCCTACACATCAAATAAATGAGAAAATACCCACATCAAAACACATAGGACAGGCTGAGATACACTTTTCTTCAAGAAGAGATTATTGACATTAAGTATGTTCTTATAAATCAAAAAATAATAAAAGATCTATACAAATCTCTGACTCCAACATACATTAGCTCTGCTTTTTTCCCAGGTGGTCGAATTGAGTATTTCAATTTATATAGGGAAAAATATGCCAATCAGATGGAATTGCTTGGATACATTGCTTCAGTGAGTTAACTGAATTTTTTTGCTGTTTTACAGTAAGTCTGATAGATGACATTTCATAAGAAAACACTTCAATAACTTTATTTCCCCTAGATTTTTGGGTGAAAGGAAGAGAAAACTTGTATATATATGTGTGTTTCTTTTCAAATGCTAAATGATTGCTGTTAACTATGCTGGAAACTATGTTAACTATGTTAAACATATGTTAACTATGTGTTAACATATGTTAACTATCATATGTTAACTATGATAGAATAAATTCCACAACACAAATTTTTAATTTGGTGATTTCAATTTATCTTTTCTGCATCTTTACACATTTCCAATTGGAATCTGTTTACTTTGACTCAGCATATTTTACCTTAAAGTTTTTCTGACTTAAATGTTAGCTGATGATACTGGAGGTATGTCATTAAATTCTTCAAAGATCAAAATAAAATGGTACATTTAGTGTTCAACATGATTATGATTGAAGAAGACATATTTAAAGATATTGGAATTATCCATGTGGCCTAATAAGCTTTTATATTAGAGACTATAGCTTACATTTTTAAAAATTATAATTGGTTATTATCCCAAAAATATAATAATTGTTGAGAAACTCCACTATCTAAATGATTTACTGATTATTTTATTTCTGTCCTGTTCTTAAATATTCTTTCAATTACTAATTGCTTTGTTATTAGTATTTTTTTAAATTTTATTTTATTTTTAAACTTTACATAATTGTATTAGTTTTGCCAAATATCAAAATGAATCCATCACAGGTATACAGTTATTAGTATTTTTAAAGGTTTCTTGAGTTACGGTTTCATACACAATTGTTAAAATGATTATAAACTCCAAAAAGGATTTAAAAACATGAAATTATACTTGATATACAAAATATTACCATGTAAACAATGTATTTTGTTAAATTATGAGTCAATATTGATTTTTCAGCCAGTAAATTAAGTATGTTACTCTTTTAAGTCCTATCATTTTAGATACGTTAAGTAGATGAAGTCTATAAAAAATAGCAGTTGATTATAACTTCTCTTGTATATCCTCAAATTTTTAATAATGTTAAACAAAAACTAAGGATACTATGCTTACGGAAGTAAAAGGGTTCATGGTACTCTAGAGAAAAAATTTCAATGAAATTTTGGGATTACAGTGGAATAAGGAAATTTCTCTCTTCCTTAGATCTTTAAAAAAATAAATTCCACAACACAAATTTTTAGTGAAATGTAAGCAGAGGAAAAACTAGATATCAGGAATCAAAAACTATATAAGGAAAGATATGTTATCTTTAAATATGAAAATGTCATCATAAAACACAAGAATACATATATTACTTCAATGGATAAAAGTTTCCAAGAATAAAGGTCTCTAAACACTCTAACAGAGAACATTCTCATAAGACAACAATGTAATTTCACTGCCTCTAGAGGATATATTTGCTGAATTAAAGCCTTATTAAGCTTAAACCCAAAGCAGATTTGTGCTGCATGTTTCCAATGAAGGTTCTATGGTTCTCGACATCCTTGAACCATTGTTTTGTTTTGTTTTTAAATTTTATTTTATTTTTAAACTTTACAATATTGTATTAGTTTTGCCCAATTTGCCATGATTTCACACATGATTATAAAATTTACAGGTAATATTTACATAATATATATGCTCAATATTTACAAAAACACCCAATTTTTGCTAACAAGTCTAAATAGAGATCCAGAAGGGAAGTATTCTAGACTGAGGGTTGGCAAATTAGGGTCTGAATGCCAAATCCAGATAATTGCCTGTTTTTAAAATAATCCAGTGACTAGTAATGGCTTATATGTTTTAATTGGTGGACAAAATCAAAATAAGAATAATATACTGTATTTATGTTTTTCCTTCTGGCTTACTTCACTCTGTATAATAGGCTCCAGTTTCATCCACCTCATTAGAACTGATTCAAATGTATTCTTTTTAATGGCTGAGTAATACTCCATTGTGTATATGTACCACAGCTTTCTTATCCATTCATCTGCTGATGGACATCTAGGTTGCTTCCACGTCTTGGCTATTATAAACAGTGCTGCGATGAACATTGGAGTACACGTGTCTCTTTCCCTTCTGGTTTCCTCAGTGTGTATGCCCAGCAGTGGGATTGCTGGGTCATAAGGCAGATATATATGGAATTTAGAAAGATGGTAACAATAACCCGGTGTACGAGACAGCAAAAGAGACACTGATGTATAGAACAGTCTTATGGACTCTGTGGGAGAGGGAGAGGGTGGGAAGATGTGGGAGAATGGCAATGAAACATGTAAAATATCATGTAGGAAACGAGTTGCCAGTCCAGGTTCAATGCATGATGCTGGATGCTTGGGGCTGGTGCACTGGGACGGCCCAGAGGGATGGTATGGGGAGGGAGGAGGGAGGAGGGTTCGGGATGGGGAACACATGTATACCTGTGGCGGATTCATTTTGATATTTGGCAAAACTAATACAATTATGTAAAGTTTAAAAATAAAATAAAATTGGAAGAATAAAAAAAAAAATAAGAATAATATTTCATGATGTAAAAGTTATACAAAATTCAAGGTCCAGTATTCAAAAATCAAATTGTATTGTAAACATCATCAGATTCAGGCATTTCTATATTGTCTACAGATGCTTTTTTGCTACAATGACAGAGCTGAGTAATTGGAACAGAGACTTTGTGGCCCATAAGGCCTAAAATATTTACCATTTGGACTTGTACAAAAAGATCACCCACTTCTGTTCTAAACTACTAGAGGACACTAGTCTGTACACTCTGGAGAAGTAATTACCAATGTAAATAATGATAATAATAATACATATACTGTTATGTGGATTCAAGGAAGGAGAAAGAATTCTCAAATATTTTGCCAATCAAAAGAAGTCATCACACTCTGAAAATTTATAATCACTATTGTAGATTCAAATGATATCTGAAATAGTAATATCCAACGCAGTCCTCCACATTGAGGTCTTTTCTGGTATTTCCTGTTTCAGAGAACCACCCAACAAGTGGTACAGGCCAGGGAGGTAAAAATTTTGCTTGTCATCTCCCTCTCCCTCACATACTATATCCATTTCATTAACAGAGCCTGTTGATTTTTACCTCCTTCTTTTCATATCTCTCCATCCCCATTATTATGTTCCTAGCCTGAGCACTCATCTAGCTGAACTATGACAACTAATTACCTTTTAACTAATTTCCCAATATTAATATTTTAAAATACATGCTTTAGAGAAAAAATGGTATAACTCACTATAAAACACAGAAAAGTACAAAGAAATTAAAACAAAGACCAAGGATGGGGAACACGTGTACATCCGTGGCAGATTCATGTTGATGTATGGAAAAACCAATACAATATTGTAAAGTAATTAACCTCCAATTAAAATAAATTTATATTAAAAAAAACAAAGGTCAGTGAGTCAAATATTTATTTAAACCTATTATTTCAACCAAATTTCAACCTATTTTTCTGTCATGCCATAATCCTTCCTGATCTCTTTAATTTCATCGCACTCATCCATTGGTTGGCTTTATTTTGTTATCAAGTAATGTATCTTTCAATAATAACTCAAGGGAAGACATCTTTTTTGAGTTTTATGAATTTCAGTATCATGCCTTGAGAGAAAACTAAACTGAGCATGATCATCTTAAACTGCCCAATGCTGTCTCTTGGCATCCTACAAAGTATGAAAAAAAAAATCTTTGGCTTTCTGTACATGTGTTTTATTATGATTATTATTATCATCATCATTAACCTTTAAGTTCTAAACCTCACAATGTATGTTTCAGTATTGCCTTTTTTTTTAAATCAGGTTTTGTGGGATATGTAACACCTTTATGATAGGAAAGGCAATTTTATCATCCACTTATTTTTTTCCACATGCCATATTTTCTTCCTGATAACACAAATTAAACATCTGCTGATTTCCTTTGTATGTCTTCCAGAAATACTATTCCTGCTAATATTATTTGTGCCATTTACATTTTTTATAATTTTCTCAGTTTTCTAATTTATGTTTATTGATATGCTTTAAGATAAATTCATTCTACTTGTATCTCTAAACTTTTCTTTAAATCAACAATGCTTTTGTTTTTCTCTTTCATTTCTTCCTCAGGTATGTCAGTTCCCTTTGATTCTTTTTTGCTGACCCAGAATTGCTTCTTTAAGCTCTTCTTTGAATCCCCACAAAACAGGTATAAACATACACATTTTCACAATTGCCACATTCCAGACCTCTTCTGATTATAAAGATAATACTTGCTAGATGTTACTTTCATCTTCCTTTCTTTCCAATTTTTTGTTGTTGTTGTAACTGTCATGTGTTTATAAGTTTCTGCGATTGTTTGCTTATTGTGTTTGTTTTAGTTTTATTTACAGCACTCTGCACAAGTCGGGCATCTGTTCCCCTCTGAAGTGTGACTGGTGGCATTCAGCACAGTCTGAAATACAGTGATAGTCAGGAGACTCTCCTGGGGCTATCCATTAATATAATTTCAAGTCCTGAGTGAACCACTCACCCAAAATCCACTGTATTAATTTGGTGGTGGTTGTTGTTTAGTTGCTCAGTCATGTCCCCCTCTTTGTAACCCCATAAACTGTAACCCACCAGGCTCTTCTGTCCATAGGATTTCCCAGGCAAGAACACTGGAATGGGCTGCCACTTCCTTCTCCAGGGGACCTTTCCGACCCAGGGACTGAACCCACATCTCCTTCCTGCATTACAGGCGGGTTCTTTACTGCTGAGCCATCAGGGAAGCCTGCTCTTTTGGTTAGGTGCAATTTTATGCTCTGATTTTGGAAGTAGCAATTTGAAGTTATTCATACTCTCTGGATTTTCATTTCCTAATCCCATGTCCCTTCCCCTCTCATCTTTCAAACACTTTGCCTCCAACAGGCTCTCTCACCAGGAGGAGGAGGTTACTGTTGCTGTTCAGTCACCCAGTTGTGTCTGACTCCTTGCAACCTCATGGACTGCAGTGTGCCAGGTCTCCCTGTCCCTCACCATCTCCTGGAGTTTGCCCAAATTCACATCCATTGCATCGGTGATGCCATCCAACCATTTCATCCTCTGACATCCTCTTCTCCTTCTGCCCTTAATCTTTCCCAGCCTCAGAGGCTTTTCAATGAGTCAACTCTTCACATCAGATGACCAATATACCAGAGTTTCAGCTTCACCATCAGTCCTTCCAATGAGTATTTCAGGGTTGATCTCCCTTAATATTGACTGGTTTGACCTCCTTGTTGTCCAAGGGACTTTCAGGAGTCTTCTCCAGCACCACAGTTCAAAAGCATCAATTGGTTGGTACTCTGCCTTCTTTATGGTCCAGCTCTCACAACCATGTGTGATCACTGGGAAGACCATAGCCTTGACTATATGGACCTTGGTCGGCAGAGTAATGGTTCTGCTTTTCAACACACTGTCTAGGTTTGTCATAGTTATCCCGCCAAAAATCAAACATCTGATTTCATGGCTGCAGTCACCATCTGCAGTGATTTTAGAGCCCAAGAAGAGGAAATCTGTCACTGCTTCCAACTTTTCCCCTTCTATTTGCCATGCAGTTATGGGGCTGGATGCCATCATCTTAGTGTTTTTAATATTTAGTTTTAAGCCAGCTCTTTCACTCACCTCCTTTACCCTTATCAAGAGGCTGTTTAATTCCTCTTCGCTTTCTGCCATTAGATTGGTATCATCCGCATATTTGAGGTTGTTGATGTTTTTTTCACCTATCTTGATTCCAGTTCCTAATTCATCCAGCCTGGAATTTCTCATGATGTGCTCAGCTTATAGATTAAACAAACAGCATGACAGCAGACAGCCCTGTCGTACTCCTTTCTCAATCTTGAGCCAAAAATTTGTTCTATACAGGGTTCTAACTGTTGCTTCTTGACCTGCACACAGATTTCTCAGAAGACAGGTAAGATGGTCTGTATTCTCATCTCTTTAAGAGCTTTCCACAGTTTATTATGAGCCACATAGTGAAAGGCTTTGGCATAGTCAATGAAACAGAGGTAGCTGTTTTTCTGGAATTTCCTGGCTTTCTCTGTGATCTAGAGAGGAGGAGGTTAATAGATGATAAAGTTGTCCTCCCACTTTCCCATCTCATGCAACACTCTACTCTGAGGCCTGTGACTAGCAGTGTCTGGGACTCTCCTTACTTTGCCTTTGATCCATCCAAATTCTTTGATCTTTCTCTATTAATCAAGGGAAAATAGAGTTTTTTATACTTTCAGAGATATGGCACTTTCTATACAAGCTATCTCTGAAAGTCCCATACCTCTGAAAGTAGGGGAAAAAACTCAATTTTTCCTTGATTAATAGAAAAAGATCAAAGCATTTAGATGGATATGGGACTTTCTATACAAGATATTGGAGAAGGCAATGGCAACCCACTCCAGTACTCTTGCCTGGAAAATCCCATGGATGGAGGAGCCTGGTAGGCTGCAGTCCATGGGGTCGCGAAGAGTCAGACAGGACTGAGCGACTTCACTTTCACTTTTCATTTTCCTGCATTGGAGAAAGAAATGGCAACCCACTCCAGTGTTCTTGCCTGGAGAATCCCAGGGACGGGGGAGCCTGGTGGGTTGCCGTCTATGGGGTCGCACAGAGTCGGACACGACTGAAGTGACTTAGCAGTAGCAGTAGTATACAAGATATAGTCAACCTGAGGTTTTTATTTGTGTTAGCTTTTATTTTTTTTTATTTTTTTTAATTTCATTTTTAAACTTTACATAATTGTATTAGTTTTGCCAAATATCAAAATGAATCCGCCACAGGTATACATGTGTTCCCCATCTAACATGCTGTCCTAATTTGGACCATTTTTAAAGTATTATTTGGCAAGTATTATTTAAAATGTGTTGACACCATAAGTATTTGATATTTGAAAGTGAAAGTGTTAGTCGCTCAGTCATGTCCAACTCTTTGTGACCCCATAGACTGTAGCCTGCCAGGCTCCTCTGCCCATGGAATTCTCCAAGCAAGAATATTGTGCGGGCAGCTCTTCCCTTCTCCAGGGCATCTTCCTGACCCTGGGATTGAACCCAAGTTTCCTGTATTACATGCAACTTCTCTCCCATTTGAGACACCAGGGAAGCCATTTGACACTTTATGCACACACACACACAATTTTTCTTTTTATATGTTTCAATAAATAAAAGTACTTTATTTCACCAACTTTAATCCTATGTCTACATATTTTAACTTTCTTCTCTAGTCAATTATCTCTATTGGCAAAAGCATTCTTTGAAAAATACAAATGCTACTACTCATCCCTCTTTGTGAAACCCTTCAAAGTATTACATTTCTCTTAAACAAACACTAACACTGGTTGTAAAGTCTAGATGTCCCTGCATGATTATGTCCTCACTCCGCATCCTCACCTTGCAGGTTAGCATCTTTCTATAGTTCAAATGTATTGACTTTCTCTGCTGTTCTCATTTGCCTCAAAGCCTTGTGCATATAGATGGTGAACACAATGTTCTTTTCATTACCAACCCACAACTTTGCCAAATTAATAGGTCTTATGACTCAGAAGTCAGAGTTTCTTTCTTAATAAAATGTCTGACCTCCCTACACTATCCTTTTTGGCTTTCCTTATAGTTCAGTTGGTAAAGAATCTGCCTGCAATTCAGAAGACCCCAGTTGGATTGGTCTACTCAAAATCTGCAGCACTTTTTCAAAACAATCAGAGTTAGGACATTACACACTTACTAAATGAATCATTGAATGAGAAAAATGAATGACAGAAATACCTTGAAAATCATATTTAACCATTTTAAATGGTTGACAGAAGAATTTTAAATAAATAATATAAAACAATATTCATTTAATAATTATCAATTATTACATTTTGATGTGATTCTTCATTCACTAAGACCTATATTATGTGATATTTTAGCAGTTTTGCTTGATTTCTTCTGAAAATGATTCTCATAAGCTTTTTGCTCCTGTGCTCACATACTTTCTGTCACCTTCTCACTGTCCCTCTCTTTGTATATTACATACATATATACACACACAATTACATGTGTATATGTGTATGCATATGTATGTATAAATTAACTTACAATGAATTATATAAAACCTTATCATACAAACACTTATAAGGGCATTAAGAGCACAGGAAACTTATAATAAGTTTCTGTCCCTGATTCTTAGGACCCCAAACAAGGTCATATGCCTTATAAATTATGTAAGTATCAGACTAACTTGTTCAGTTTTCAATACAATGAAGGATTTTCTCAAGGTTAATACTTCAATTTATTGCAAAACATACATTGTCCATTTCAGACAACATGCATCTAGCAATTATAACTTCTTTCAGCTCAAAACCTAACATCGACAATATTTTCAAAAGAGCTTAAAACTCTATATAGAAAATTTTCAAATGTCAATATATCTTTCGATCCAATTTATGAAAAAATCAGCTTTAGTTTGAATGCTAGGGTCATAATACTACCCCTATGCTTACAGTGCTTTCTCCCTATGTTACAAAGTTATGAACAATACACATTAAAAAATAGTGAATAATCAATTGGAATATTAGGGCCAAACTGCATTAGCTACATCTATTTTCTTGCTCACCCATCAACAAAGCCCTTGAGAATGACATTTAAGTTTAAGTAAACATCACAGGCTATCTTAGCCTTCTACATGTCCCATCATTTGCTGTTCACCTTTTCTTTCCTTTGATTATTTTGATCTTTAACTATGTCACCTCTTTGATGCAGTTCTGAGTTTAAATCCTATGTGATGAAATTCTCAAAAACAAAAAAGTTTTAAAAGTTTTAGCCTTAATGTAATTAAAATTAAATTTTCTTATTGAAAACATTTATACCCAATCATTTATTATATGAATAGCTGTCTTCTTTCTACCCATATGGTTGGTTCACTGTACACTAGCCATGCTCTCTAATGTAAAAGGGGAACCTGCCTAGAAAAAGCTAGAAAGCATCCCATGGGTCTTTTGCCAATTTCTCATCTCTCTAATGCCCCTGCCATTTAACCCAGCACTTCCTCTCTTTCCTATTTAATAAAAAACTGCTTTCAGCTCCTGCCAGATTTCTAACAAAAATCTCACAATAAGCAATCATATCAACTCACTGAAAGACATCTGACTTACAAATCAATTGTTGGGAGGACAAGCCGTAATTGTATCTACTGCAGTGCATTCCCTGAACAATGAACGCAAAGTTATTATTGGATGTGGATCATATACAATTTCTTCCATCCATGCTCAAGGCCATCCTGCAGTTTTCAGAGCATCTCAGCCTGTTAGCTCATCCCTTCCTTGTGAGGCAAGAGTCATCTCTTCCTGACCCCACCTTTGAATCCGATCCCAATCATTAAAAGGACTCATTTACCATTCTGGGTCCTTTCCATTGTTTTCCTTTTTAAGACATTTCTCAGAACCCCTTTGATACTCTAATTTCTCTCCTTTCTCTTACTGAATTTCTGTTCCAGACTGATAGATCTCACACCCCACCTTCCCACCTGCCCTAAACTCATTCTTCAACATATAATCATTAAGTGTTTTCTTCATCTATGAGCAGTAGTCAAAGTTTGTCTTGTAGAAAGTCTTGAGACAATTAGGAGAGGGGAGGGAAGGGAATTAAAGTTCCCTGTTAATACTGGTAACTGATGTTTCTATAAGAGAAACTGCTTTATTTGAAAGTCAAGGGGACTTAAAAAAAGTTATGATTTGACCTAATGGATATCAAGGTTAACTAATAGAAACTCCCTTTCTTTTTTAAAATTTAAAAAGGCTATTTTAGACTAGCTCTAGGTTTATAGAAAAATTGAGCAGAAAATATAGAGAATTCCCATATACTCCCTGCCCTCACAAATGCACAACTTTCAGAAGAACAAGATGGCAGAGGAATAGGTGGACATGGAGTACATGTCTCTCCATGGATACATCAGGAATACACCTTCAGACACAGAAGTGCATGCAGAACACCAGCTGAGAGAGGACAGGATTACCTGACTACCGGAAAAAAATATATAAAACCATGCAAAACTCAGTAGGTTGAAGGAACTAGGGGAAAAAACAGGAGTGTTAGTAGGACTGGACCTGCCCTCAGCAGGTGGGGGAACTGAAGCAGGGGTCTGAGCCCCCACCTTGGTGCAATTGTCTGAGTCAGAGGAGAAACATTTAAAGCCGAGAGTTAAACAGCTGATGTGTGGCAGCCTATATGGAATGAGAATCAGACAGTCCTTGCCGCAGCCATATATACCCCAGACAGGGACACAGGTCCCCTGGAAGGCACGGCATCTGGGAGCTGGAGTTTAGGGATTGTGGAGCAATCCCAGGGCAAGGGCTGCTGTTGACTGTGGAGAGATAGACCAAGGAGATGTGAGGGAGGAGATTCTGGTAGGAAATGTCAGTGGAGGAAAGCCAGGCAGCCATGGAAGCAAGGTGATACTGCTGAGTCACACGTAGGGTGGAGCCATCACCATGGCCTCTCTGTCCCCACAGGCCAGCATTGGTAGCTAAACAATAGAGAGGCTGGCCCATCAAATGCCTGATGCACTGAACTACAGAGTAGGACCCCACCCAGGTTGCCCCTTTAAGTGCCTGATGCCCCAATCTACAGAGTAGGACTCCAGCCAGGGGGACCCCTCCATGTGCCTGACACACGGAACAACAGAGAAGGACTCCAAGCAAGGGAGCCCTCTAAGTGCCTGAACGGTCAGAGCTCTGAAGACTGACCAAAGAGGCCTTCTGATTGCCAGCTCAGACAAGAGGCTCAAAAGAGAACTCTGATAGGGCCATAACTCCTGTGAAAGAGGCAGTCCATGTTCCTGAACACCTTGCCCTGCCAGAGTCCCCACAAGCCAAGCAGCTACTCCACCTTCACCCTCAACACTTACTGGGGCAGAGCTGCCACACGCAAAAAAAAATCTTGTGTCTATGTGCACAGGGTCGCTTTGGTAATGTTCAACTTTTTGCAACTCTGTAGACTGTGGCCTGCCAGGCTTCTCTGCCAGGGGGTTCTCCAGGCAAGAATACTGGAGTGTATTGCCATACCCTTCTAGAGCACTGTATTTCCTGCTGCCAGAGCCACCAACTCCCCTGAGTACCAGGTTCTTCCAGAACCCCTATGACCCAAGCAGCTGCACCACCTCCACACCTGGCCTTCACAAGGGCAAACCCAAGTCCTCCAGGGCAGCATCAGGAGTAAACCTGATGGTTTACTCAGGTTGGATGACCCACATGCAGAGGTAGAAATAAAACCACAATTGAAACCCAGGGGCAGTGTGGCTAAAGAAGACCCAAAACCTTCCCACCAGCTATACAAGCTGCAGATTAAATCCACATGCTCAACTAGGCAGACCCTGTGTCTATGGACTATATAAAAGGACACTGAGAGCTCCCACACAAGAAAACACACTAGTTCTGACAGCAGTGGACATTTGAGGCAAGAACTCACAGGAGTAGGAAGAGATTAGAATCTGAGTTCCTCCCACAAAGCATCCAGAGATCAGCACAGTGTTGGAGGGCATTCCAGGGAGGGGAGGTGGACTGTGACTCTCAGCAAGTGAAAGGACTCTGACAGCAGTGACTCAAGAAAAACATTTATTATTCTTATGTTTTGAGTTGTTCTGTAGATTTTTTTGGATTTTCCCCCCCTCTGTTGTAGTTGTCAATTTTATTGGCACTATGAAATCTAATTCAGCTTTTGAGCTTTTTTTCCCCCCTCAGTAATATTTTTTATTGTGTTATAAACCTCTGCCTCTATGTTGGGCTTTTGCAGTTCTGTGGAGTTTTCCTTAAAAAAATTTTTTTAAACTATTATTATTTTTTTCTACATTTATTCCTTTGTTTGCTTTTCCTACTGTTCTTTTCCCCTTGCAGTTAATCTTTAATGTATATAAATCTTTTTTTCTATCTCTATTTAACTTTGCATATGTATTCTTTCTTTCTTTCCTTTCCTCTCAACATATTTGTTAGTTTAATTTTCATTGCTTTATTCCCCAATTGGCACTTTGCTTTAGTTTTATTTTCCAGTTTGTGCTTTACTTAGTTTTGTCCTTAACTGATAAATATAATTTTTTATTTCCTTTGTTTACCACATCAGTCAATTGTATTATAGTTGTACTGTTTTGACTTTGCTTATGGATGTGTATGTGTAGATTCCATTATTTTAATTATTATTTTCCTGTCTTTGTAATTGCCATTTGTCTGGGGTTCATCTTTGGTTTCTCGTTTTTGGGTATTTATTTTAATCTCACTTAATGCCATAACAAACCACTTGTGGAGGCTTCATTCCTGACCAGAGATCAAGCCCTGAGCCTTTGGAGTAGGAGCACTGACTCCAAGACCCTACACTACCAGAGAACGAATCCTAGGGAGTATCAAATAGTGAGAACTCACGCAAAGGAAACCACCTGAATACAAGACCTGGCATGACCCAACCACCAGGAGCAGCCTGTGCAGGACGCCTCATCTAAACAACAAACAAAACAAAAACACAAACCCAATCATCAGACAGGATTACCACCTCACTCAGCCTTGCCCATCAGAGGAAAAACAAACAAACAAATAAACAAAAACCTTAGGAGGGCAGAAACCAAAAGGAAGAAAGAATCCAACCTTGAAGCCTGGGAAAAGAAGACCTCAAACACAATAAGTTAAAAAAAAATAATGAAAAGGCAGAGAAATACTACACAATTGAAGGAACACATTAGAAACACAGACGTCCAAATAAATGAAGAGGAAATAGGCAAACTACCTGAAAAAGAATTCAGAATAATGATAGGGGTCCCAAAAGAAGAAGAGAAAAAGAAAGGGTATGAGAAAATTTTTGAGGTGACTATAGTTGAAAATTTACCCAATATGGAAAAGGAAATAGTCAATCAAGTCCAAAGATAAACCCAAGGAGAAACATGCCAAGACACATACTAATCAATCTAACAAAGACTAAACACAAAGAAAGAATATTAAAAGCAACAAGGGAAAAGCAACAAGTAACAGCTAGTTTTTCAGTAGAAACTCTGCAGGCCAGAAGGGAATGGCAGGATATATTTAAAGTACTGAAATGGAAAAATCTACAACCAAGATTACTGTACCTGACAAGGATCTCATTCAAAATTGATAGAGAAATAAAAAGCTTTTCAGACAAGCAAAAGTTAAGAGAATTCAGTACCGCCAAACCAGATTTACAACAAATGTTAAAGGGACTTATATAGTCAAGAAATACAAGAGAAGGAAAAAGATCTACAAAATCAACCCCAATTAAGAAAATGGCAATGGGAACACATATATCAATAATTACTTTAAATGTAAATGCATTAAATGCTCCAACCAAAAGTCACAGACTAGCCAAATGGATATAAAAACAAAGACCCATATATATCCTGTCTACAAGAAACCCAATTTGGACCTAAAGACACATATAGACTGAGTGTGAGAGGATGGAAAAATATATTCCATGCAAATGGGAAGCAAAAGAAAGCTGGAGTAGCAATCTCATATCAGACAAAATAGACCTTAAAATCAAGATTACAAGAGATAAGGAAAGACACTACATAAGGATCAAGGCATCAATCCAAGAGGAAGACATAACAATTGTAAATATGTATGCACCCAACATATGAGCACCTCGATACATAAGACAAACACTAACAAACATAAAAAGAGAAACTGACAGTAACACAATAATAGTAGGAGACATTAACAGCCCACTCACACCAATGGAAAGATCATCAAAACAGGAAATTAATAAGGAGACGCAAGTCTTAAATGATACATTAGATGAGATGGATCTCATTGATATCTTCAGGACATTCCATCCAAAGGAAGAAGAATACACCTTCTTCGCAAGTGCCCATGGAACATTCTCCAGGAAAGACTACATTTTGGGTCCCAAATCAAACCTCAGTAAATTAAAAAAAATTGAAATCAAATAAAGCATCTTCTCCAATCACAATGCTATGAGTTCAGTTCAGTTCAGTCGCTCAGTCAGGTCCAACTCGTTGGAACCCCATGAACCGCAGCACACCAGGGCTTCCTGACCATCACCAACTCCCAGAGTCCACCCAAACCCATGTCCATTGAGTCGGTGAAGCCATCCAACCATCTCATCCTCTGTCGTCCCCCTCCCCTACTGCCCTCAATCTTTCCCAGCATCAGGGTCTTTCAATGAGTCACCACTTCACATCAGGTGGCCAAAGAACTGGAGTTTCAGCTTCAATATCATTCCTTCCAATGAACACCCAGGACTGATCTCCTTTAGGATGGACTGGTTGGATCTTCCTACAGTCCAAGGGACTCTCAAGAGTCTTCTCCAACACCACAGTTAAAAACCATCAATTCTTTGGTGCTCAGCTTTCTTCACAGTCCAACTCTCATATCCATACATGAGCACTGGAAAAATCATAGCCTTGACTAGATGGACCTATGTTGGCAAAGTAATGTCTCAGTGTTTTAATATGCTGTCTAGATTGCTCATAACTTTCCTTCCAAGGAGTAAGCATCTTTTAATTTCATGGCTGCAATCACCATCTGCAGTGATTTCAGAGCCCAAAAAAATAAAATCTGACACTGTTTCCACTATTTCCCCATCTATTTCCCATGAAGTGATGGGCCCAGATGCCATGATCTTAGTTTTCTGAATGTTGAGCTTTAAGCCAATGTTTTCACTCCCCTATTTCACTTTCATCAAGAGGCTCTTAAGTTCTTCACTTTCTGCCATAAGGGTGGTGTCATCTGCATATCTGAGGTTATTGATATTTCTCCCGGCAATCTTGATTCCAGCTTGTGCTTCTTCCAGCCCAACGTTTCTCATGACGTACTCTGCATATAAGTTAAATAAGCAGGGTGACCATATACATCCTTGACGTACTCCTTTTCCTATTTGGAACCAGTCTGTTGTTCCATGTCCAGTTCTAACTGTTGCTTCCTGATCTGCATATAGGTTTCTCAAGAGGCAGGTCAGGTGGTCTGGTATTCCTATCTCTTTCAGAATTTTCCACAGTTTATTGTGAGCCATACAGTCAAAGGCTTTGGCATAGCCAATAAAGCAGAAATAGATGTTCTTCTGGAACTCTCTTGCTTTTTCCATGATCCAGCAGATGTTGGCAATTTGATCTCTGGTTCCTCTGTCTTTTCTAAAACCATCTTGAACATCTGGAAGTTCACAGTTCATGTATTGCTGAAGCTGGCTTGGAGAATTTTAAGCATCACGTTACTAGTGTGTGAGATGAGTGCAATTGTGTGGCAGTTTGAGCATTCTTTGGTATTACCTTTCTTTGAGATTGGAATGAAAACTGACCTTTTCCAGTCCTGTGGCCACTGCTGAGTTTTCCAAATTTGCTGGCGTATTGAGTGCAGCACTTTCACAGCATCATCTTTCAGGATTTGAAATAGCTCAACTGGAATTCCATCACATCCACTAGCTTTGTTTGCAGTGATGCTTCCTAAGGCCCACTTGACTTCACATTCCAGGATGTCTGGCTGTAGGTCAGTGATCACACCTTTGTGATTATCTGGGTCCTGAAGATCTTTTTTGTACAGTTCTGTGTATTCTTGCCACCTCTTCTTAATATCTTCTGCTTCTGTTAGGTCCATACCATTTCTGTCCTTTATCAAGCCCATCTTGGCATGAAATGTTCCCTTGATATCTCTAATTTTCTTGAAGAGATCTCTAGTCTTTCCCATTCTATTGTTTTCCTCTATTTCTTCGCATTGATCACTGAGGAAGGCTTTCTTATCTCTTCTTGCTATTCTTTGGAACTCTGCATTCAAATGGGTATATCTTTTCTCCTTTGCTTTTCACTTCTCTCCTTTTCACAGCTATTTTTAAGGCCTCCTCAGACAGCCATTTTGCTTTTTTGCATTTATTTTTCTTGGGAATGGTCTTGATTCCTGTCTCCTGTACAATGTCACAAACCTCCACCAATAGTTCATCAGGCACTCTATCTATCAGATCTAGTCTCTTAAATCTAATTCTCACTTTCACTGTATAGTCATAAGGGATTTGATTTAGGTCATATCTGAATAGTCTAGTGGTTTTCTCCACTTTCTTCAATTTCAGTCTGAATTTGGCAATAAGGAGTTCATGATCTGAGCCACAGTCAGCTTCCAGTCTTGTTTTTGCTACTGTATAGAGCTTCTCCATCTTTGGCTACAAAGAGTATAATCAGTCTGATTTCGGTGTCGACCATCTGGTGATGTCCATGTGTAGAGTCTTCTCTTGTGTTGTTGGAAGAGGGTGTTTGCTATGACCAGTGCATTCTCTTGGCAAAACTCTATTAGCCTTTGCCCTGCTTCATTCTGTACTCCAAAGCCAAACCTGTCTGTTACTCCAGGTGTTTCCTGACTTCCAACTTTTGTATTCCAGTCCCCTATAATGAAAAGGACATCTTTTTTGGGTATTAGTTCTAGAAGGTCTTGTAGGTCTTCATAGAACTGTTCAACTTCAGCTCCTTCAGCATTATTGGTCGGGGCATAGACTTGGATTACCGTGATATTGAATGGTTTGCCTTGGAAACGAACAGAGATCATTCTGTCGCTTTTGAGATTGCATCCAAGTACTGCATTTCAGACTCTTTTGCTGACCATGATGGCTACTCCATTTCTTCTAAGGGATTCCTGCCCACAGTAGTAGATATATGGTCATATGAGTTAAATTCACCCATTCCAGTCCATCTTAGTTCACTGATTCCTAGAATGTCAATGTTCACTCTTGTCATCTGCTTGACCACTTCCAATTTGCATTGATTCATAGGCCTAACTTGACTAGATATCAATTACAAGAAAAAAAGACTGTAAGAAACACAAATACATGGAGATTAAACAATACATTTCTAAATACCCAACAGGTTACTGAAGAAATCAAAAGGGAAATCAAAAAATTTCTAGAAACAAATGACAATGAAAACACAACAACTCAAAACCTATGGGATACAGCAAAAGCAGTTCTAAGGGGGAAGTTTATAGCAATACAATCCTACCTCAAGAAACAAGAAAAACATCAAACAGACAATCTAAATTTACACCTAAAATAACTGGAAAAAGAACAACAACAACATAATTAGTAGAAAAAAAGAAATCATAAAGACCTTAGCAGAAATAAATAAAAAAGAAATGAAAGAAAGAATAGTAAAGATTAATGATTAATAAAGCTAAAAGCTGGTTCTTTAAGAAAGACAAATAAAATTGAGAAACCTTTGGCTAGTCTCATCAAGAAAAAAAGAGAGAAGAAGCAAATCAACAAAATTAGAAATGAAAAAGGAGAGGTTATAACAGACAATGCAGAAATACAAAGGATTATAGGAGACTATTATGAATAAGTATATGGCAATAAAATGGATAACCTGGAAGAAATGGACAGATTCTTAGAAAAGTTCAATCTTCTAAGACTGAACCAGTAAAAAACAGAAATTATGAACAACCCAATTATAACCACTGAAATTGAAGCTGTGATAAAAAAATCTCCCCCCAAAAAAAAAAAAACAAAAGCCCAGGACCAGATAGCTTTACAGGAGAATTCTATCTAATATTCAGAGAAGAGCTAATGTCTATCCTTCTAAAAGTCTTTCAAAAACTCTCAGAGGAAGGGAGACTTCCAAACTCATCCTACGAGGCCAAAACCAGACAAAGACAACACAAAAAACGAAAACTACACACCAATATCACTGATGAACATAGATGCAAAAATCCTTAACAAAATTTTAGTGAACAGAATCCATCAACACATCAAAAAGTTCATACACCATGATCCTGCTGCTGCTAAGTCACTTCAGTCGTGTCCGACTCTGTGTGACCCCATAGATGTCAGCCCACCAGGCTCTCCTGCCCCTGGGATTCTCCAGGCAAGAACACTGGAGTGGGTTGCCATTTCCCTCTCCAATGCATGAAAGTGAAAAAGTGAAAGTGAAGTCGCTCAGTCGTGTCCGACTCTTTGCGACCCTATGGACTGCAGTCTACCAGGCTCCTCCATTCATGGGATTTCCCAGGCAAGAGTGCTGGAGTGGGATGCCATTGCCTTCTCCACACCATGATCCAGTTGGGTTTATTCCAGGAAATCAATCAGTATGATACACCATATTAACCAATTGAAAGATAAAAATCATATGATCATTTCAATAGATGCAGAAAAAGCCTTTGACAAAATTCAGCACCCATTTATGATTAAAACTCTTCAAAAAATGGGCATGGAAGGAACCTAGCTCAACATAGTAAATGCCATATAGTAAATGCTCAACATAGCTCAACATAGTAAATGCCATATAGTAAATGCCATATAGTAAATGCTCAACCTAGCTCAACATAGTAAATGCCATATAGTAAATGCCATAGTAAATATGATAAGCCAACAGCAAACATTATCCTCAATGGTGAAAAACTGAAAGCATTCCCTCTAAGATCAGGAACAAGACAAGAGTGTCCTCTTTCACCACTATTATTCAACATAGCTCTGGAAGTCCTAGCTACAGCAATCAGAGAAGAAAAACAAATAAAAGGAATCTAGATCAGAAAAGAAGAAGTAAATCTCTACTGTTTGAAGATGACATGATACTGCACATAGAAAACTCTAAAGATAGTATCAGAAAATTACTAGAGCTAATCAGTGGATTTAGCAAAGTTGCAGAATACAAAATCAATACACAGAAATCACTTGCATTTCTATATACTAACAATGAAAAATTAGAGACATTAAGGAGTCAATCCCATTCACCATTGCAACAAAAAGAATTAAATATCTAGGAATAAACTTACCTAAGGAGACAGAAGAACTGTACACAGAAAATTATAAGACACTAATGAACAAAATCAAAGACAACATAACCAGATGGAGAGATATTCCATGTTCCTGGGAAGGAAGACTCAATATTGTGAAAATGACTATACTACCAAATGCAGTCTACAGATTCAATGTGATCCCGGTCAAATTACCAATGACATTTTTCACAGAACTAGAACAAAAAATTTCACAGTTTGTATGGAAACACAAAAGACCCTGAATAGCCAAAGCAGTCTTGAGAAAGAAGAATAGAGATGGAGAATCAACTTTCCTGACTTCAGATTATACTATAGTCATCAAGACAGTATGATACTGGCAAAAAACCAGAAATACAGATCAATGGAACAAGATAGAAATCCCAGAAATAAACCCATCCACCTATGGGTACCTTATTTTTTACAAAGGAGGAAAGAATATACAATGGGGAAAAGACAAGTCTCTTCAAAAAATGGTGCTGGGAAAACTGGACAGCTACATGTAAACAAATGAAATTAGAACACTTCCTAACACCATATACAAAGATAAATTCAAAATGGATTAAAGACATAAATGTAAGACCAGAACCTATAAAACTCTTAGAGGAAAACATAGGCAGAACACTAGATGACATAAATCAGAGCAAGATCCTCTAGGACCCACCTCCTAGAGTAACGGAAATAAAAACAAAAGTAAACAAGTGGGACCTGATTAAACTTAAAAGCTTTTGACAGCAAAGGAAACTGTAAGCAAGGTAAAAAGACAACCCTCAGAATGGGAGAAAATAGTAGCAAGTGAAACAACTGACAAAGGATTAATTTCCAGAATATACGAGCAGCTCATATAACTCAATACCAGAAAAACACACAACCCAATACCCAATCAAAAAGTGAGAAAAAGACCTAAACAGACATTTCTCCAAAGAAGACATACAGATGGCTAACAAACACATGAAAAGATGCTGAACATCACTCATTATTAGAGAAATGCAAATCAAAACTACAATGAGATATCACCTCACACCAGTCAGAATGGCCATCATCAAAAAGTCTACAAACAATAAATGCTGGAGAGGGTGTGGAGAAAAGTGAATGCTCTTGCACTGTTGATGGGAATGTAAATTGATACAGCCACTATGGAAGATGGCATGGAGATTCCTTTAAAAACCAGAATAAAACCACCATATGATCCAGCAATCCCACTCCTAGGCATATACCCTGAGGAAACCAAAATTGAAAAAGACACACATATCCCATTGTTTATTGCAGCACTATTCACAACAGCTAGAACATGGAAGCAACCTAGGTGTCCATCAACAGATGAATGGATAAAGAAGTTGTGGTCGATATACACAATGGAATATTACTTGACCATGAAAAGGAACACCTTAAGTCAGTTCTAGTGAGGTGGATGACCCAGAGCCTATTATACAGAGTGAAGTAAGTCAGAAAGAGAAAGATAAATATTGTATTTACTTACAGGGAAGCAATGGAGAAACAGACATAGAAAATAGACTTATGGACACGGGCAGAGGGGAGGTAGGGTGAGATGTATGGAAAGAGTAACATGGAAACTTACATTACCATATGTAAAATAGATAGCCAATGGGAAATTGCTGTATGGCTAAGGAAACTCAAACAGGGGCTCTGTATCAACCCAGAGGGGTGGGATGGAGAGGGACATGGGAGGGAAGTTCAAAAGGGAGGGGATATATGTATACCTATGGCTGATTCATTGTTGAGGTTTGACAGAAAACAAAATTCTGTAAAGCAATTATCCTTCAATAAGAAATTAATTTTAAAAAATGCACAACTTCCCCTATTAACAACACCATTCACCACAGTGGTATATTTGTTACTATCCATGAATCTACATAAATGCAGTATCACCACCCAAAGTCCACAGTTTATATTTGGGTTAACCCTTGGTATTTGCAGTCTATGGACTGGGACAAATGTTTAGTGACATGTGTCTATCAATGTAATGTCATACCAAGAAGTTTCACTGCCCTGCCAATTCTCTATGCTCTGCCTATTCATAGCTCCCTCTTGTTCTATTCCTTGGCAACAACTACTGACCTTTTTCCATTATTTTAGTTTTGCCTTTTCCAAGTTTATCATTGGAGTCATAGAACATGTTCATAGCCATTTTCAGTTTTACTTCTTTCACTTAGTGATATAGATTTAAGGTTGTTCCATATCTTTTAATGGCTTAATAGCTTATTTCTCTTTAGTGCTGAATAGTGTTTTATTGACTAGGTATATCACAGTTTATGTATCTATTCACCTATTGAAGGATATCTTGGTTGCTTCCAAGTTTGGGCAATTATGAATAAAGCTTCTATAAATATCTGTGTGGAGGCTTTTATGTAGACATAAATCGAAGAAACTGAACTCCTTTAAGTAAACACCAAGGAGCCTGATTGCTGGATAATAAGGTAAGGGCATTTTTAGTTTTATAAAAAACTGCTAATAAGTCTTCTAAATTGCTGGAATATTTGGCATTCACACCAGCAATGAATCAGAGTTCCTGTTGCTCCACATCCTAACCAGCATTTGGTGGTGTTAGGGTTCTGGAATCAGGCCAGTCTGGTAGGTTTGCAGTGGTATCTCTTTGTTTTTTAATTTACATTTCCCTGATGACATATGATATGGGACATCTTATTTCCTATAACTACATACTTAATTCATAAGTTTAACCTAGGAAAGGAAAATAGGAAAATAATTCCAGGAAAAGACTGACACAAAGAAAACATCAAAACTCTTCTCCTGTTCTTGGAACCCCCTCTATAATTTTGAAAACAACCTGAATCACAAAGAAGTTTGCTATATTACACAAAGATTACTGCAGCAGTGTATTTAAATGACTGTGGATTTCACTCATAATTTGAAAGACACTAAAATATAGACACATGAGCAATAAACAGTGTATGTACCAAGGTACCCTAATGAGGACCAAGAGGAACATTATGGAAATCTGTAGACAGAATTCTAGAATGGATGAATATTAATGTGAAATTTGAATAATAATGGCCTAATAATGGAACGAACATATAACAGTCATATTTGTACCCATGCTAATTTAAATACGTCAAAGGATTATAATTTTTATTGCAATGAGGTGTAGCATTTTAGGCTTAGAAATTTTTTAAACAATTAATCAGCCATCAAGAGGGGCTCTGTTAAACAAAAGGTGGTACATAGAAGACATGATTTTATTCTTATCCTTTTGTTTCCATTATTAACATGTAACTCTGCTTTGGCATAAATATGTTCTTGAATTCTCTTTAAGATTTATCTCTAAATATCACACATCACAGACCAAAGAAATCAGCATCTTTTCTTTGTTTAGCACAGTGACTATATTTCATAACAGCCAAGCAGCATGCAATTCAAATGTAAAGAAGACAAACACAGTCATGTTTTAGAATTTAAAAAGCTTATACCAAAGTTACCTCTTTCCACTCTAACAAAGAATAATTCTGAAGTAACAGAGGAAAATGACTTTCAATTAAGCCTAAAGCATATACAAATCAAGTCTAATTAGTCCAGTCCTCTAAATATGATCTGCAATTATGAGATAAATCTACCCACAGAGATTTATTAAGCCTTATCATTTTTGAACTGAAACTTCAATGAGCCTGCCTTTAGCTGCCCCCTGCAGTGACTGGCAAGGTTTGCCTAATCCTTCTGGTTCCGCAGGTGCACTTTCCAAACAAAATTCTGTAAGAAAATGATTTTGTGTCATTATTGCTGCTAGAACTAGATTTTTGTCAGTTAGCTCCCTTTTTGTTTTCCTGTCCTTTATGTATGCTCTTATGTTTTCCTACCAATGACAACTGGAAATAAACGATGGTGGCTCTACTTTATTGAACAGAGGCAGGAGTTTTCTGCTTCTGACACCCATTTAATGCAATCAACAAAAGTTAAGGTTGTGCATAAGCACAAAATCGTCACACAGGGATGGGCAGAGGTAGCAGAGGTGTGGTTCTGAGTGTACCCACTATGCTGCACTCGTGATTACACTGGTCCCAGGATGGCACAGATTATGAAAAGAAGCATCAACCTGAAGTAATATGCTGCCCTGAGAAACAATCTTGAGAAAGACTGTCACATGCACGTGACAGAAACTATTGTTGGCAGTTTACCTTGTCCCCAAAGTACAATGTTCCTAAAACACTAGCAAACGCTTTGTTTATATTTGCTCTCATTGGCCAGGGAATGGTTTCCTTGACTTTTAACAATGTTACCAAGACACAAGGTTGAGCCAACTGTAGGAGAAGATGAAGGACAAGGAAGTCTGGCATGCTGCAGTCCATGGGGTCCCAAAGAGTCGGATATGACTGAGTGAAAGAACAACAGCAACCAAGACAAAGGATCTTTCTTTACTAAATACTGGGATTTTTCTATTAATAAAGTCATTGAGTTGTATCTTGCTAATATTGCAAATAACGCTTTTCCTCCTAGCAGATAAAAATGATCTTCCCGGTTCATTTTTAACAAGACACATTCTTTCAGTTGTTTTGTTGGCTGCCATGATGAGACTGTTCAGATACATTGCTGTGTCATTCTTTTTCTTGTGAAATGCTTGCCAGCTAACCAGAAGAAGTTAACAGTCAAAGCCAATTTAGGTAGTCCATGTGCTGATTATGTGGTAACCTTGATTTCATTCATAACATAAAAGTAAAACTGACCACTCTTAAGTAAATAAGTTGTCAGGCTTAGAACGTGTCATCAACAACAGCACTACTAATTAGCTGAGATGTCACTGGATAAGGATGTTTCCTACCTTCAGCAAAGGCTCACACATTTATGTTTGTATGTGCTAGCATTTCTGTTAACATCACTCGAGTGGACTTCTCATCTCCTCTGGTACATTACAAGTTTTATCTGGGTAAGAATCTGGCATTTGATTTTTAGGCAAGTAATATAACTTTAGTGCATAATACACACAGAGTGGCCCGTTCAGTAATCTAGTTGTAGGTAGTGATGATGACTTTGACAAAGATAATTCTAAAGGCTTGCAGGCTAGCATTTAATATTTCTCTGTCATTATCTGGCTAAATGTTTTATCAAAAATTTCTGCATTTCTTATACACTTAGATGATTATAACCTAGGAAAATAGGTATAAATTCTGTTCATATTTTCTCCTCCTCTGCCAAAGTTGTATCAGTTTAAAAATGTTCCCATTTTTATAACTATGTTTTGCCCTAACATAATTTTTCCAAAGACTCAAAATTAGGTCACATAAGGGAGTATAGCCTGAAAAATTACCTCAGAGAGATAATAGCAGGTGATGTTGACTGAAATACAACCAAATAGAAAATCAAAGAAATGTGGTGTTTGTGGAGATGGTTGAATGGCATCACTGATTCAATGGACATGAGTTTGGGCAAACTTCAGAAGATGGTGAGGGATAGGGAGGCCTGGCTTCAGTCCATGGGGTTACAAAGAGCCAGACATGATTTAGGGACTGAAGAACAACAACTGGGTCAGTGTCCCCCTAATATTCACAGCTACCCAGAACCTTAAATGTGACTTCATTTGGAAGTAGGAGTCTTTGCAGATATAATTACTTGAGAGGCAGTCATATTTGATTAGAAAAGGCCCTAATTGAATGACTCATGTCTTTATAAGAAAACAGAGACACACAGGGAGAACACCAAGTGATGATGCAGATGAAAACAGGAGCAGTGTGCCTCCCAGCCAGAGAATGCTAAGGACTGCTGGTGATTACCGGAAACTGGGAAGAGACAAGGGAGGATCCTCATAAAACTTCAGGGAGTGCATGGCCCTGCCAACATCCTGATTTCAAATTTCTAGCTTCCGTGGTTTGAGAGAATAAATTTCTGGTTTTAGCCATCCCATGTGTTATAATTGGTTACAGCAGCCTTAGGAAACTAATACAATTTCTATAATATATACATATATTTGTCCCATGAAATTCCAAAATAGGTTTGAAGGAACTGGTAATAAAATCACATATCAAATAGAATTATTGAACAACAAGTCAATTAGGTGTTAGAATTGCAATTTTGTAGTTGGATGGAAGACTGGAGAGCATTACATTCAGGTAAAGTTATATTCTGAATACAAATACACTGGCTAGCAACACTGGACTGTAAGCTTTTTTCCTACCCTTTTCAGTAACAAGAAACAAAAAACCAACCAAACAAAAAAACCCCACTGAAGTACAAAGTAAAAGAGAGAAAGTATGTTTGCATAAAACATGGACAACATAGATATGTTTCATTGTCAGATGACAAGACATATCTACCTTTGTCTGGAAAGGCTGGATTTTTCTTGACAATAAATTTTAAAAGAAATCCATTTAGCATAAGGACAAGCAACCAATATACTTCGATGGTTCCTATAACTGTATAGGACAGAATAATCATTGGTGTTCATGGACATGACCCTGAGTCATCAAGAAAAGCTTCTATTCAATGTATTCTGTTTCATAAAGCAGGGCTGTCTAATACATTTATGAAGTGAATATAAGTGAGCCTGAAAGAGATGACTGACAGTTTTAGTCATGCCTCATGTCAGCGGGAAAAGAATTGGCAATATGACAGAGGGTGTTCAATGGGGTAAGGAGGGGCAATTTGACAGCTGGGAGGAGAGAGGTGGTAGGGGCTTCAGATTGACGGAGAAAGAAGAGTGGCGAAGAGGACAGAGACTGGAAGTGACACTTTTTGCCAGAAAAAAAAAAATGTTGTAGAGGAGAGAAAGATGGAGCAGAGGGAATGGAGCAGAGGAAGGGTGGAGGACTAACAAGATAGACAAGTTTTATTCCTTTCCCAGTTGTCAGCACCAAGTGTGTAAGCCGTATCTGCCACTCACTGATACGAGTGTGTCTGCCACTCGCTGAGCGTTTTCTATGTGCCAGTCATGAGCCAGGCCTTATAGATACGTTACCTCTTAAATCTTCAAAACAAGCCAGAGAAGTGAACACCATTATGCCCGTTTTATACAGGTCAGGAAACTTTCCAAACCACATAACTAATAGTAAATGGTGGGGACAATATTGGAGGCCAGGCTTCACCGAGCATGAAGGTCATATCTTAACCATTTCCTTCTAAAGTCAGTGAATTTCAGAGTAACTCAGGGAGTCAAGCAAACAGCTGTGAATGCCAGAGAGATGATATACTTACCTGTATCTTGAAAGATTATATTTGTAACTGAATCTTTACGGAAAACTACAGAAGTAGAAAGGTAGAAGAAAGCCATTAGAAAGTTGAATCAGATAAACATCTTGCTAATTCATCCTTGGAAGAAGTGACAGGTATATTAATGAATAAGATTTTGGTGACATGGGGTAATTACTATTTCCAAGCGCCATTTATTGAGTTATTCTAATATTACATCATTTTGATGTTACTTTCTATTAACTGTTTTCCCTCAAATTCTGGTGGTTAGTACTTTTTTTTTTTTTTTTTTTGAGTAGGCCACATCTGTTTTTTATTTTGGATTTTTTTTTTTTTTTGGCCAATGTCTGACTAAAGATCTGAGGTAAAAGAATTATCTTACACTAAGCACCGGCTAAGAGTTCTGAGAAGTTGGAGCCTGTATCTCATACTAGGAACTTTTAAATATGCCTACAGTAACATTTAACCATCCTAGATCACTGTCATGTACCACCAGGGCTATGTCCCAGTAAATTTGGGCACAGGTGCCCTGACAGCTGTATTAAACATTTTAGAGAGGTTTTTTTATTTAAAATGTCTTAAATATGGCTTAATAGGAATAGGTGCCACTTTCTCTCAGAATATTTACTCCCAGATGATAGCAAGTAAGTAGGCATCACTAAGTAAACTGAGTGAAATTACACTTTTATTGAAATATTTATGAATATATAGTTATACATTTACATCCACTTCAGTTCAAAGAGTAAAGGTGATGTATTGTTTAAAAGGAAAAACATGCTAAAATAATAAAATGCAAATGATTCTAGTAGATACATTTAAGAAATAAAAAGATCAGTTACATATGATTCAGGTTCTAAAACACTTTGACTAAAATGTTACCTCTTTCCATGAAACATATGAAGTTGCTTGATGTATTAAATTTCATGTGGTGTGGGAAGTTTAACATGATAGAAATCAGGGGGCAAATTTTGAGGTACCCTCGATTTACCTGTTCAGAAAACAAACACACTTGTAAATCCACACACTCTTAATAGAGAATTATAGGGCTCAAACTATTTAGTTTTCATGTTTATATTGAATGACTTACCCAGGGAATCACTAAACCCTGACCACACAGCTGAAGAAAACAGAGTCAGAAAGTTACATGTGCAGTGATCTTCACACATTGCTTAGTGTTGGGCTCACACAGCATGAAGGACGGTCATTATTTGGCTGGGGGGGAGGGGTTGGATGAGTGGTCCTCCTTGACAGAATGACCTTGTTTAATACCCTCAGTGCCATTCACTCCTCCATTCTTGATCAGCCAGTTCCATTTATCATTCTAATTAGGCAGCATCTTGCCAGCTCAATCAGCCTCAATTACTTTAGGCCTCATTAGTGACTGACATTCTGTAACAAGTGCATCTTTAAAGGAGCAAGGTCAGATAAAGAAGTTGAATACGTACAGAACAAGTACGAACATTTCCCTCTACGTGAAGGTTTTAGTTTTGGTATGACGCTCATAAGATACTTTAACTTTTTAAAACACAGATTATAGCCCTGCAGTCAAAATATTTTGTTTATATTTAACACCATCTCAATGTTCTCAAAAGCTGACATCGAATTCTCTGGCCAGAGAACTTAAAACAATATTTAAGTTTACAGATAACAGTTATCCATCATCAAAATGAATTCTCCTATGGTAAATTTTGTGTTATATAAGGTGATTGGGCAAAATAAAATAGAAAGAAGAAAAAGCTCCTTCAGAATCAGTGAACAATGGGTGAGATTTTCACCATTTCCATTTACTCAAACTTAGAAAAATATATGTAATATTATGAAATCATTGCATTTGATGAATTTTAGATAACATCAATACTTGGAAGAGTATTTATGATATGCTATTAAGTAAAAATTACAGAGTTTAACAACAATTATAGGTATATAATGGAGAAGGCAATGGCACCCCACTCCAGTACTCTTGCCTGGAAAATCCCATGGGCGGAAGAGCCTGGTAGGCTGAAGTCCATGGGGTCGCAAAGAGTCGGACACGACTGAGCAACTTCACTTTCACTTTTCACTTTCATGCACTGGAGAAGGAAATGGCAACCCACTCCAGTGTTCTTGCCTGGAGAATCCCAGGGACTGGGGAGCCTGGTGGGCTGCCGTCTCTGGGGTCGCACAGAGTCGGACATGACTGAAGCGACTTAGCAGCAGCAGCAGCAGCATAGGTATATAAAATATGGATACATATGGCCAAGTTCTAGAAGTAATATGAAAAAAGGGTTCAACTGGTATAATTACTATCATTTTACTTTGTTTTGGTTGTATAAGTTTAATGCTAAGATTTTTTAAGTTTTCTTATTTTTTTTTAGGTGCAGATCAGGGACACAATATCAAGGAAAGAAATTTCTTGACTTTCTTTTTAGTTTCAAAATCCTGTAAATAATCTGCAATTTGTTCCCTAAACTAAGGGAAAGTTAATGGAACAGAATATGATTTCATTTGATAATCTATAAACAAATCTCTGCTGTGTGTCAGACACCAGTGATTTGAGTTTATATAAAAAAATTCTCTATCTAGGGGTACACCAATAAAAAGGGAAGACATATTCGTAAACAAGTAATTATCATGAAAAATGATAGATACAACAATATTGAATTTCCTGAGGAAGAGACACCTAAATCTGTCCAAGGTGATCACAAAGAAATGAGATTTATGGAAACTTTCAGATACAGAGGTATTTAAAAGATAGAGAGAGAGTGGAAAAAACAGGGGAGAGTGGCAGTCCCAGCATGAGAAGGAGATGAGGAGAAAGGGAATGGGGGAGTTGGTAGGGTACAGGCCCAGGTGCAGTGAGGGGTGGGGGAGACCAGGGTGGCTAGCCAGAAACTTGGAACAGCAGCCCGGGCTGGAAGGACTTGAGTGGGGACAGGAAAGCCCTTATGTCCTGGGCTTTGCCCTTGAGAGTAGACAACCTCATTAATCAGCTACAGGAATCGAGTACTGAGGTTCTAACCTTTCTTCTTCAAGCTTTCACTGGTCTTCCTTGCTTCATCTAGCATTGCTTGCTAACCCCTTAGCTGTAGTCTAGGTCTCTGGTACTGAATTTGGGTCCAGATATTTTATTTGTTCCACATACTTTGAACAAAATACCTGGACTTCAGCTCTGATCTTGATGCCCCTAATTCTGCTCCCAGATGGCTGCATACCCACAGTAGAGGCCCCCCCACTTCTTCTATTTCCCTATATCAGCCAGACCTGTTTTTTCAGTCCACAGATATTAGTATATCCTTATAGAAAATTATACCATTCAACAAGGCTATATATTGTTTTACCAGGTTCAACATCAGTAAGTAAAATCTAAAATATGTTCCAACAACGAGGTTAAATAACGTTTAAAAGTGTTGTTATAAATCCACTGTTGCATTCCATAAGAGATACCATTCAATATATTTTTTTCAATCGTTGTAATTGATGCTTTTTAAGAAAAGAGTCATCAGGAAAATTGTTATAGGACAGAAATGATGTATATTGGCAAGTTGATAAATGCAAAGATTTTTTTTCTGAGAATGAAATTCAACTCTGAGAATTTGTATAAAGTTTCAGATTTTCTATCAAAATAATTAAACATGCTTTCAGGTTTCTTCCAATAAATGAGTCACAACAGGCAATGTGCACTCATGATTAGTGGAAAATTATCTTACAGTAAAAATCATTTCACAAGTCTGAACAAATTCCCAGTGAGAAGCTAGACACATCTCAAAGATATGTTATCCTTTTCAACTATCAAACACAGGACATTCAATGTAAGAAAAAATGACTTCAAAGTATTGTTTAGTGACCTGAATAATATTAGCTCAGTCTAATATTTAACCTCTTGTACTCGGAAAATTAAGCAAGAAAATGTGTCTAGGTATTTCCCATGTGTTGTCAAACAGATAAGCAGGCTACTTGGCTACATCACAATACTGCAGAAACTAGAGTGTTCTTACAGGTAATGTACACTTTGGTTGTTTTTTTTTTTTTTTTTTTTTTGTCTATTTGTCCCTAGCAATCCATGAGTAAGATTGGGTGCCAGCAAAAGAGAGGAGGTTTTATTGGCAACCACACTCTTCTACGCTCCCCTCTGCGCTCCTCATTTCCCTAAATTCTGAATCCGCTCTGGGAATGTATGGCTTTAATTGCAGGCATTGTTTTTCATCTTCAGCAGGACCTATGCAGCTTGGCTACATTTCTAAGTTTTTGCTCACCATTACTCAATCTCCACCCTTTATAATGTGATAGTCATTTTTTCCCTTCTGCCATGAATTGATTAATGTGATATCCACTCTTAAACTGTGCTTCTAAGACCACTCGGTGTGTATAACCTAGTAAACATCAGATAAAAGCCTACCGTATTGTTCATTTGCAACACTACGTTTGGTCCTGGCTGAGTAAATACACTGGAACAGATCCAGTGGTGTGTATAAATCAATTCTGTTCACACCCCTGAAAAGCTGCCTACTCCTGCCAGCTTGAGCTGTTGGCAGATGGAAGGCTGTGTGTGAAAACTTCTGCAGTTGTTTGCACCATTCCTAAAAGATATAAAGAGAATTATAGCAAAGGATAGTGGAAAACATTTCAGTGTCACGCATTACTGCTCCCGCTAAAACCTTTGTTTTTAACAGGGATACATAACAATCTGCCGAACACATTAAGTTTGGATCTACCGCAGGAGTTTCATTTTTCTACTTAGACTATTTTCATGTTTAATAGGTTTTAATTTGTTTTAATCTATAGAAAATTTCATAACCCTTTCTGAATATCTTAAAGATTGAGGTGCAGAGAATATGAAGAATTTATGAAGCATACACAAGCTTAAATACTTAACAGTGTGTTACCACTTCACGTGTGTTACCTCTAGCAATAGAGAAGAATAGCAGATACCAAATTTTCCCTGAGTTGATTCGGAACATTTGTATTTTTGGAAAATCTTTTTTGCTCATATATCTACCAACACATACTCACATACTTCTCAACAAAGAATTAAAAAAAAAAAAGGTACTACTATAAATTCATAGATATCAAGAGCCAATTAGCCAAAAACTATTTTTGATGCACACCAAGGTCCATAATCTTCATGAGTATCTTTAGAGCTTTGAAAGAAGCCTCTAGGTATTACCACTGTTGCTTATATATAGTACTTTTTTCCTCTGATGCAATTTAAGCAGTATTTTACATATGTTTATTCTTGGAAGAACAAGTAAATCACTATCAACAAAACTAAAATAAATATTTAATGTATATTTGTTCCATAGTTCAGAAATCTACTAAAAATGATCATTCAGAGTGTTGAAGGCAAATTACCCCAAATGCAGAGTTGGCACACAAATTTTACCTCCCAGGCCAATTCTCATCAACTTGTTGTAGCTCCCTGGAGGAGCAAATGGAGCAGGAATCTCAGGTCTTACCAAGGTTCAGCTGAAAATAGCCTGACTTGTTACTGATTTCTGACAGTAGCATGGGTAGGACTGCTGTTGGTCTCTCATTTACACATTTTTAAAAGGATACATCTTCACAGACCGAAGTGCAATAAAAGTACAATGGGAATCAAAGACTAAGAAGGAGAGCAAACACAAATTTGAAAATGACATCATGTGCATTTTTTAGTTTTTAAAAATCCATTAATGACAGCAACAACACAGAAATTAAAGAAAAGTTGGAAAGTAGCCAGAAGATATATAAACATATTGGTTGGTAACCTCAGAGTTTACAATAACCTGATTAAGCTACAGAAATAAAAAGCCTTTGCTCAGTTATAAACACTGTTATGATTAATCAGCTGATACTAAAATCAAATACTTAAATAATCATCTGCTGATTGAAGGCCATGGGAGCTGCCCAAGAATATTTGATTGACTTGCTCTTTGGAGGGGAGCAATATTAAAGGTTACTTTGTAATAATGGCCTATTATAAAATCAACCAGACAGGAAATATTACCACTATTATCTAGAGGTACAAGATCACATTTCTGGATTCTTGAAGCAGAAAGTGACGCAGCAAAGTTTACTTTTAATTTAGATCAAACACTACTCCAATTTTGGAAGCAGTAACAAGAAGAATATTTATCATGGGAAAATTTAGAGTCTTGAGTCACAGACACCAGGGACGTCCCTAGTCCATTCCAAGTGCTATTCTGTTTTTTCAGCTCAGGGAACACCGCTGTATTAGTCAGGGTTCTCCGGAGAAACAGAACCCATAGGAAAGATATACAGATAGATAAACAGATAGATAGATAATTAAAAAAAAAAAAAAAAGGAATTGGCCTATGTCATTATAAAGTCTGGAAAGTACAAAATCTGTAGGGTGGGTTGTCAGGCTAAAGATTCAGGAAGTGTCCATGTTGCAGTTAAAGTATAAACGCTTTCTACTGCAGAATTTTCTTCTAGCTTGGGGGAGATCAGTCTTTTTTCTATTCATCTGATTGGATAAGCCCACTACATTATGAAGCGCAATCTGCTTTACTCAAAGTCCACCTGTTTAATTGTTGGTTTCATCCAATAATGCTCTCACAAAAGCATCCAAAATAATATTTGACCACATGTCTGGGCACAATGACTCAGACAAGTTGACACACAAAATGAACCATCACAACCACTAACCGAACAGAGATAAGATAAAACAAAATTCCAAAACCAATTATTCCTATTACATGAAGGCAGCAATGAAAGCTTGGAATGTATCCTCTCCTTTGCTTAAGCTAAGTCGCTTCAGTCGTGTCCGACTCTGTGCGACCCCACAGACGGCAGCCCACCAGGCTCCCCTGTCCCTGGGATTCTCCAGGCAAGAACACTGGAGTGGGTTGCCATTTCCTTCTCCAATGCATGGAAGTGAAAAGTGAAAGTGAAAGTGAAGTCGTGTCCGACTCTTCGTGACCCCATGGACTGCAGCCTACCAGGCTCCTCTGTCCATGGGAGTTTCCAGGCAAGAGTACTGGAGTGGCGTGTCATTGCCTTCTCCTCCTTTGCTTAAGGAGTCAATTTAATGAATTTCATCAGCTATTTATTGAATTATGAAAGATTGTTTGTCATAAAAGTGATCAAAATAGTATTTCCATTGCTCATGCTCTTCTGCATAACTTTGCTATTTCCCCACAAAGGCAGGGGGTCTAATTTCCTTCTCTTTGGTCTGAGTGGTTTTGGGTGATTCAGTTATAACCCATAGAGTCCAGTGACGGTGACAGTGCAGGCTTTCTGAAGGCAAGTCAGACAAATGACTAAACTTCTACCTTGGTCATTTAAACAGTTACTCTCAGGACTCCTCCTCTTACAGGCGCCATGCTTTGAGAAGCCAAAGGCACAAGGAGACGTCAAGCAGAGTCTCAGATCTGAAGTCATAACTAAGCCCGTTCTTTGAGTCATCCTATCTCAGATGCAAGAGGCATGAGTGCAGTAGCCTCTGATGATTTCAGCCTCCAGCCACTTCCATCAGCCATGTGTCACCAGTCAAGTCCCTGGACAACATGCAGGAAGGAGAGCCCATCCTCATTACAATCTATCCAAATTCCCAGCCACAGTGTATGTGAGCATAATAAAATGATTGTTGATATTTGCTACTCAGTTTGGAGGAGTAGTTTGTTATATCACAGAGATAACCAGACTAAAAGTGACTTACTATGTATAAGCAAATATATACACAGCACCATGAGGGATAAAAAGTAAAATAAAATGAAAAGTTGTTGATGTTCTTCTTTATATATAAAGAAGAAAACAGAAGATATAAAAAAAAGATATCTTTTTTTATTTCAAAAAAAGACCAGTTTACAAGCCTCAGAGTATATTACTCATTATTAAGTGACACGCACAACATCAGTAAAACAGTATATTTTTAAACATAATACTTTATTTTAAAAATAAACAGAACCACAGTTTGATTTTTAAGACTCTAATCACTGGTTGTGTGCCCTGTCTCTTTGAAGTTCTCTTTGGACACTTTTCTACATTGTATAAAAGTAAACCTAAAAGTGTCAGAGGCGATGGCTACCCACAGCCACTATTACAGAGGAGCAAGTGGGAGGAAAATCAAGGGGGGTTCTTCTTCTTTCCCAATGCCAAGGGAAGTGGGGAAGCAGGAGGCAATCAAGCAGAAGATTTCAATAATTCATTTTTCTATTTTATGTCCTTCATCTTCTAATAGAATGGAATCTTTAAAAAAATCTGTACAGAGAGCACCTTATATTATAAATCTTGTTTCACTAGGCTGTAAACTCCTATACGTCAGGAAGTCTGTCTTTTTTCTCCCCATGTTTTGAATAGTATCTTGTATCCTGACCTCTCAAATATTAAATCAGTCAAGTCTTGGAACAAAGAGTATTCAAAAAATCATTTTCTTTTTTTTTTCCACAACATACAGGGTCTTTCTGTTTCCCGGTGAAGATAATGAAAGGTCTTAATCATACCACAGGTGCCAACTTTTCATTTTCCTGGCGAGTGCCCTGGTACTAAATCCAAATCAAGCCCTTATTGCAGCAAAGTTAGTTGCTAGGATGACCAGAGTAGCAGGTCATCTCAGCCATCTTCTCCCATCTCCCACAGAGTGGAAGATTGCTCCATAAACCACGTTCCTTGATGCTTATCCAATCCTAGATTAAGTGATGAAAATCACAGCCTAACAGTCTTTTCTTCAGAAATATCTCAAGATTTTCAGTCTAGACTTTCACAGTCTAAAGGACAGCACTCAGAGAACTCTAACTAAAATCTGAGGAGTCAGTAAATTTCAAGTGCAGAGTTGAGAACATATCAAGGAGAATGAAAGTTTGATCACTCTTAGTTATAGAGACAAACAAGAGAGGGACAACCCTGCCTCTAAAAGAAATACCTAGATGATTATCAGACCTTTCTCTAAGATTTTAAAGCAACTTTTCTCGCAGGCACATAGAAAGGTATCTAATTAGAAGTCTCCTGACCACAAATCAAAAAGAGGGAGACAGTGTGTGTGTGTGCATGTATGTGTTGTGTATATACACTTCTATTTACCATGTTTAAGAAATACAGAAGAAATTGGAATACAAATATGTATATAATATTCAGAAGAAAAAAATAGCAAAAAATAAGACAGTTTACTTAAATTGTATCACCAAGTAACACAGAAAAGTTTAGACAAATGAATTCCATGTACATATTAAAAAAAAAAAAAACAAATTCTAAATCTGTAAACCAAGACTGAATGTGTGTGGTATAAGATTGCATCTGAAAATTTTCAGAATTGTAGTTTAAATGTTAATTAATACTTGCTTTTACATAAGGGGCTTCCCTTGTGGCTCAGCTGGTAAAGAATCTGCCCGCAATGTGGGAGACCTGGGTTCAATCCCTGGGTTGGGAAGATCCCCCGGAGAAGGGAAAAGCTACCCACTCCAGTATTCTGGTCTGGAGAATTCCATGGACTATATACTCCACGGGGTCTCAAAGAGTTGGCATGACTGAGTGACTTTCACTTAGGGCTTCCCTGGTGGCTCAGATGGTAAAGTTCTGCCTGCAATGTGGAAGACCCAGGTTCAGTTGCTGGGTCAGGAAGATCCCCTGGAGAAGGGAATGGCACCCCACTCCAGTACTCTTACTTGGAAAATTCCATGGACAGAGGAGCCTGGTAGGCTACAGTCCATGTGGTCACAGCATCAGACACGACTGAGTGACTTCACTTTCTCTTTCTTTCAACAGAAAAGTATTCACATAATGAGTATCTGAATAGGCAATGTTGTCTAAATAGTTTTCAGAGTTCATTTATAAATGAAAATAAGGGCCTTTCATTCAAAAATTAGGGGAAAAACTCTTTCCTTTTACCAGTTTCTCTCCAATATATATGATGTCTCTTATTTATTCATCTTTAAATAAATTAAATATGCATATATATGTTATAGAATATTTATTTATTTATATATATGTTAATGTCAAATACCCTAGGTCATGGGGATACTTGCAGGTTGATTGCATACCCTACACCAAGTACCTTGCACTATGATTATATCCTTCCCCATGCCCAGGTCCTGGTCCCTCCCTTGGATGGAAGGTGGCAAAGAATCCATCCTGGTGAGATCTAGGACTCTGCACATGCTCCTTTTTCATATTCACTTATAATAAATGCAAAGATATAATTACTTAAAATGTCAAAATAGCGATTGTAGAGCAGCAAACTCTAAGCACACATTCCTTCTGAGTGTGGGGCCTTGTATGACTATTGGTTACATGCTCAAGAAGGTATTATCAGGCAACATCTAGAAAACATATCCTTTAAATTTATGTTTTTTTTTTTAATGTAGTTTAATACTATACCTTATTAGTTTCAGGATTTAGAACCTTAGAATCTTTTCTCTTTCTTGTAATTTAGAGTATTTTTTTTCTATGATTTTGTTTTTTGTTTCATTTGTATTTGGGAAGATTTTCTCTTTTACAATACAATTCTGTAATATAAAAGTCTATGATGCCTTTTGTAATGGGTCAGCTTGACTAGGATGAATCCAGCTTCTCAGCCATGTATACTTCTGGTTAAGTGGGCTGCTGGAGAACTATATGGGAGATCTGGGTGGCACATGTAAGCCAGCAGTCATGTTGGAGCTTATACATGCTGTTGCTTTCCGCTGGTTCATGCTTGTCACACAAGCCAATGGCCAGCCTACAAGTGACTTAAAGCTACAGCACCAGGCCTGAGACAACAGTTGCACAGAAACTGCTTAATCAGCCCCTTCAATTATGTAAGGTCAAATCCCTACAATAAATCATATGTATTATAAGATAATCATCGGTTCAGTTCAGTCACTCAGTTGTGTCTGACTCTTTGAGACCCCATGAACCATAGCATGTCAGGCCTCCCTGTCCATCACCAACTCCCGGAGTCTACCCAAACCCATGTCCATCGAGTTGGTGATGTCATCCAACCATCTCATCCTCTGTCATCCTCTTCTCCTGCCCTCAATCTTTCCCAGCATCAGGGTCTTTTCAAATGAGTCAGCTCTTTGCATCAGGTGGCCAAAGTATTGGAGTTTCAGCTTCAGCATCAGTCCTTCCAATGAATAGTCAAGACTGATCTGCTTTAGGATGGACTGGTTGGATCTCCTTGCAGTCCAAGGGACTCTCAAGAGTCTTCTCCAACACCACAGCTCAAAATCATCAATTCTTCGGTGCTCAGCTTTCTTCACAGTCCAACTGTCACATCCATACATGACTACTGGAAAAACCATAGCCTTGACTAGACGGACCTTTGTTGGCAAAGTAATGTCTCTGCTTTTTAATATGCTGTCTAGGTTGGTCATAAGATATATATGTAATTTTTGTCCACAAAACCACTTTTGCATATAATTGCATATAATTATAATTGTCTGTATATAAATATACACTGCTGCTGCTGCCAAGTCACTTCAGTTGTGTCTGACTCTATGTGACCCCATGGACTGCAGCCTACCAGGCTTCTACGTCCATGGGATTCTCCAGGCAAGAACACTGGAGTGGGTTGCCATTTCCTTCTCCAATGCATGAAAGTGGAAAGTGAAAGTGAAGTCACTCAGTCGTGTCTGACTCTTAGCGACCCCATGGACTGCAGCCTACCAGGCTCCTCCATCCATGGGATTTTCCAGGCAACAGTACTGGAGTGGGGTACCATTGCCTTCTCCCATAAATACACACACATATGTATAATTGTAATTTTGTGTGTGCATATTCTGCTTCTCTCACAGAATCCCAACTAATATAAGGAGTTATAACAGAAAACATTTTGTGATTTACAAACAAACCAAATACATTTCCTAGGATATGTACGCTTTCTTTATAAATGTTGAGAGGACTTTATATAAAATTTGAAAAGTGGCCTATTTCTGGGAGACATTCTTTATTTCTCCAATCTTTAAGACCAGATGGCTCTAACTATCTTACCTGTGTTGGCCTTCTCTAGCCCGGCTTTGCATCTCCACTTCCAAAAATGAAGAACAAATATTTTAAAAGTAGTTGATGCATTTGCATTTTTGTTTTTCTTTCACTTTAACAAAGTTACAGACTTCCTTTCAAATTCAAATTTATTTTCAAATGAGAATGTACTTTGTGATTTACAGTGTCATTCTCCAAAATGTCTAGTCCCTAAGCCCTTCTTTGTAGGAAGCCCCGAGGTATCATACTCTTCAGAAGAGTCCCTAGAACTTTATGGGACTCCCTGCTTCTTTTTCTCTTGATTAATGTGTATAATTTAAGCATGCATGTTTTTAGTGCTATATGGCTTCATCTCTATGTGTAAAACAAAAAACCTTCATTTTCTAGATGCTTTCAGTCCTGCTTCAACTTTCAAGAATTTCTGCCCCTGAGCTTACTATGATCAAATTGTATGTCGGGTTGCCAGTTTATTTGTATCCTGAAATGATCCACAAAGGCCCTGACATAAAAGTAAGCTAAGCATACATGATAAAAAAAAATAAGTAGGAACAAATGTCGGTGACTAAAAAATATATAACTGTAAAGGTCCATGACAAGAGGAGGGAACAACACAAACATTCAAACAATAAAACTGTCCATATTACTTTACTTAAATACAAAATTTTACTTTCAGCTTCTTACAAAACAAAGTGTAAAGTGAAAACAAAGTAGACAATGCAGTAATTCTAACTTGAAATGGACGTATGGAGAGATATATATGCATATACACATATACAAATTATGAGTGAAATCAAAGCATTCCATAAACAATTGCTCTTGAACCCCCTGAAGTACTAATTTAGGGGACTGATGCATTGAATGCATTTTCAAAAATATAATATATTCAGACGCTATTTCTAGTAGCTTTTTTTCAAAGAGAGTTTATAGTATCCAAACACACCCCACTGAAAACAAGGTTTCAAGACATCAAAAGAAGGCTATAATTTCCAAGCACTAAATCACTGAATTTATTGACAAATGTAATATTTGTCCACCAAATAGCAAGTGTGGAAGTATTTTATTCATGAAATTGGTGGAAAAGATATCTTTCATGATCTGTCAATGCAAGATGGAGATTGCATGCATTTGAAGTTCAACATTTATGACATTTCCAACTGTGCCCTAAACCCAAACTTTTTCCTAACATCTACCTTCAAGCAATTCCATCAAATGAACTAATACACGGAGGGCTCTGTTAGTCACCCAACCTGACAGTGAAGTACACTAAGGCGGGTTCATCAGACAAAAATCACAATGAAAGCATGATATATCCAAAATTCTTAGAGCCTCAGATTCCTTGAGTTCTACTTCTGTTTAAAAATTGAAGTTTAAGTATGTGCATGTTAAAAAAAATTTATTTTAGATCTCTGAGGAAGAATTATGATCACATTGAGGTGGCCCCTTACCACTATAATCAGATCCATTTCAAATACATTTTTTTCTGAACATACAAATTAAAATATTTGAAACCTGCAATTATTCCTGAAGATTTCAATTATAAATGTCTGCTTAAGACATACTTGATAGGTGGGAACATTTTCAATATTACACTAAGGCATACCTTTACTTGTGCACTCTCATCACATTTTTAGATCACTGGACTTTTCTGATTTGATGTGTGAATTTTGTGCCCCTGCAATGAATACTAAGCAAGAAAGCACTTGCAAATTTCGCGTTCAATCCCTAAAGTGAGTTCTATGGAAGGCACATTTCTGATCATTTGGATCTTGCTCGTTCATTTGTTAATGATAATACATGTTTCACACACGATATACAAGGTTGCTTCCTCTGACATTGGTATGTCAGACAAAAGCTGAAAATAGAATGTTCTTTGGGAATACCTAAAGAATCCTGACTCATCCTCTGGCACCATTTATAAGAAAAAGACAAATGTGCATTAATGCAGGAAAAGAATTTGCTAAAAATAATTTGTCATTCTTAAACTATACTGTCTTAAGCTATACCATCACATTTATCTCTTGAAAATTATTCATCTCTTAATTCTATTACTTTTTTAAAAAGCTTATGATTTGATGATACTTACAGAGTAGAAATTGTATAAAGCATTCCTTTAAATACTTACAGTATATTTATGAGGACCTAGTACATAATTTTGACTTTATATTCTCAACTTTTATGTAACATGTGTGAATAAAACAAGACAACCACTGTTAGGGTATGTAAAAATAAATAGATAAGGCACTTTAGGAAACAAAAAAACATTTTATAATTGCCAAGGAACTTTGAAAGAAATTATAAGTTTCTTATTTTATTATTTATTCAATATTTATTAATACTAAACTCAAATAATATTTTGAGTGACATATTTAAGCATCTGATAACAGATATATAATGTGTAAAATAAAGTTCTAGACAAAGAGGACAAAAGCAGGTAGAACATATGAGTTTTACCTCTTAAGGAGTTTAAATTCTAGTGGCAGAGACAAGAAAATCACACATAACAGGTTATTGAGTATTACAGAGCAATTAACACATATCACCAGATAATGGATACAAAATCAAGGTTCCAAGGATTATTACAATCTAAGTTGGTCAATCCTGAGTCAGAAGCTAAGCTAAGACCCTTGTTCACTCTGGAAAGTTGCTGATATTTCAAGTAGTCAGCTACACGGAGGATAATTTGAGGGTCTAGATCAAGTAACTATTTTTGTGACTAAACACATCATCCTTCATCACCTTAGTTTTCCCTGAGATTACGTGTGAAGAGGGGGTGGAGAAAAAGGAAAGCACTAGATTCTATTTCTTGTTCATTAAATGTAACAGGACAAGATGTTTTAAAAGACTTAAAACTTCTTTCCACAGTGAGACATAACACCGTGACACATAGACAGACAAAAGGAAGAACTCTGTTCCTCACAACTCCAAAGGAAAGAAGGCTACTACCTAAGACCACAGAGTTTTGTACGTGGGATGAGAGCTGGATCTGTAGGGGACAGCTGATATATGGCAAACAAAAAGAGGGAGCTAGGTTTGGTGGGTATGGATCAGCAAATCTAAATAATTTCTCAGCTCCAGGGCATAGAGGCTGTCCACAGCTGTCTTATACCAGGGCATGGGGTGACGAGGGTGGTTTACAGAGCCTCTGAGACAAGGGAAGTGGTTGAGGTATAAATGATCCCCTGCTCAAGAAAGAAAACTGACCAGCCTCCAGTCACAGATTTAAAATTGGGTCAAGACTGCATTTTAAGAAAAAATTATATTACCATGTATTGATGATATAATTCAACCTTTGTGGAATAAAGGCTCTATTTCTCCCCTGGTCCTCCTGACTCACAAGGTGCCTTCTGCAGCTTGGCCTCTGTATGTTGGTCTCTGTTCTCGCTGCATCCACAGCTGGAACAGCCCTGCTCTATTTTGGGCACTGTCAAAGCTGGACATCTCAAACCTCTGATGGAGACACCTGCTTGACTGCACTCTCCCCCTTCTCACCACCAAATCCCATTGCAGTCCTTACATTGTTGGAAGAGCTACACTGTAGCTGCCATTGGGCAGCTGCTCTCAAACTTAGCTTCATATTATTACTACCTGGGGCATATCTAAAAATGGTGCTTTGACCTTCACCCCAGAAAACAAAATCAGAATATCTTTGTGAAAAAGAGGCCTGGGATTTAATGTGCATACCGGATTGGGATCAGAGTACTTAGGTGGCTCTGACATAAAGTGTGGCATTTACTTCTTAGTCATTGTCGATGCCCTTCCTAGGGTCCATAAGTGCATTTTCAGATTGTCTCTCTAGCTTGCTAGTCAGTACAGACCAAGAGAGGATTAAGGTGGAAGGAGATATCATATACATCATTTATTCATTTAATCCTTTATGCTACATTTCTGGCTCAGCAGTAAAGAATTTGCCTGCAATGCAGGAGACCTGGGTTCAATCCCTGGGTCAGAAGATCTCCTGGAGGAGGGCATGGCAACCCACTCCACTATTCTTGCTGGGAAAATCCCATGGACAGAGGAGCTGGCTGGCTACGGTCTATGTGGTTGCAGAGTCAGACACAACTAAGCAACCAAGTACTCAACATATGCTACAATTTCTACATGTCTGTGTGAGGGGTGGAGGGTGGTCAAGAAGATGGTATCAAAAAATGAGAGAACAAGCCACAGACTAAGAAAAAGGCAACTGAAAGGCACCATTCAGTTGCTCTGTAGCTTTGCCTGGGCCATGAGTTCATATGTTCCCTATCTTCTAGAGTATATGCTGTAAAGATAGGAAACCTAAGATACATGTTTTCACTTATCTCTATATGTTAAAGATTTTAGGCTCCCATTGTCACTCATACACATCACTTTGGTAATTTAATAATTATCTTTTTTTGTGTAATCTCCATGTTAAGTATATTTCCTCTTTTAATATTATTTCACCATATAACATGAATTTTTAAAAAATTCCAAGATAGCCACACCACCACAGCATGTTAAAGAACAGGTGCTCCCAGAACCCAACATGTGGCATAACTGTATATGTAAGCAATGGTGAATTGAATCCATTAAATATTTTGATCCAGACTCATTTGGCAATGCTCCTATAAACTCAGCCCAAATATCCTGGAGAGTAATGCATGCTAATGAAACCAAAGAGGTGGAGGCTGAATTAAAATAAGTGCTACAAATACTAGATGCTTGTGATTAAACACGCTGAGGTGTGCCAGGAAAATTTAAGTCCCACTAATTATCAAATACCAAATGAGGTATCTGTTCAGGTATAGCTTGACTCAGTAAATCCCTTTTTTTAGTACTATACAGAGTTCAATAGCTTTGAAAATAGATATGTTTGGCCTCTAATAATTAATTCAGTATTTTGTTGAATAAACTTCCATTTGTTTCTATATTCAGTTAAAAAAAAAAGAAAAAAGAAAACATCTGGAATTAATTTGGTGTTTAATAAAGTTGTAATATATGTGGTTTTCCTTTTTTTAAGTTTGCCTCTATGATAGTCTTTCTTTCTAAACTAATCATAGAAGTGGCAACTTGCAAATAAATTATCTGAGAAAAAAGGTTCTTTAAAATGGCTCTATCAAGAGGAAGACTATGTCACTGTAAAACTTTCTGAAAGATCTCCTTATATGGAAGGTGAAATGATTTTTTAAGGATCACAGAGGGGATCAAGGGACTTTGGAACTAAGGGCACTGTATGACAGGAAGAGAGAATGACCAGAGTTAGAAGATCTTATTTCCTGGACAGATCCATTAAGTGAGGTTGTGAACTTTCCAAATGCATTACAACCTGGGTGTTGGAAGAGCACCAAAGGTTTTCCATGCTACAGTCCTGCCTCAGAACCCTTACAAAGCTGGAATCAAGAGTATGCATCCCATCACTGTTTTCTCTCTAATCAAGCCACTGTTATTTCACTTACAGCAGGAATAGTTTCATGGAAATGTACACATTTCAAAGGTCACACTGATAAATGATACTAACCAAATCAGTGCATCTAACCAACAGGTAGATATTCATCACCTATGGTACAGAAATCACCATGCTAAGGACAAAGGATTATTTTTTATAACTGACCTAGTCCTTGACCTCAAGGAGCTTATAACTAGTAAGAGCAAAGCAACTATAGAAAAATAATGCATTATAAACTTTTTAATAAGGAATATGTATGTATACTCATATACATACATATATATATACACATAATTGTACTTTCACATATGTGTATATAGAATAGGTTTTCAGAAGGAAAGGAAAATTGCATCCTCCCAATAGTGAATGAATTAACTAGTGACCCAGATATCATTTTTATTTAATCATTAAAATAAAATGATAAACTATCTTCTATCCTCCAGGTTTTATTTTACTGGAAAACAAACCAAAACCAGAGTTTTCAATAACCTGTAGCACAAGCAGTGTGTTGGTTATCACTAAGGTCCTCAACAAAAACCACCTTGTAATAAGTAGTTACAGCTGTCAATCATTGAGTCAGTGACTGTGGATTGCTAGAACCAAAGCAGGTTCCACAACCAGAGCAACCATCTGAGATGCGAATTTCAGGGCAAAGCCTTTTTCCATAATAGCTTCAGATGCCATTATCTCAGTTCATCAGGTGGTTAGCTATCAGATGCAAATTCCAGGTTCTGCAAAACATTAAATTCTTCAGGTCTAAGAAATGCTTCCTAAGTGAAGTTCTCCACGTATCTGTAGTATTCCACGACAGAATACATGCAATATTATCTTCTTGTGCCCAGATCACTCTTTGTACTTTGGAAAATAGAAGTGCTATGTCTCCCTACGTTCCCAAAACGTTATTATAAGTGAAAAATATTGTGGATGGATGGTTAGTAAAGTTAATGACCTTGATCAAAAAGTCCATCATGAAATAAACCCTCTCAGTCTTTAAAATGGTCACATTTTAAATAAAAAATTATATGATCACCCCCAACTATAAGTGACTCATATCTCAAACTACCAAAAAAATATTGTATAATATTTGTACTTTCTGGTGCTTAATCCTATCTAATAGCATGCTCTACTGAACATATTCCTAAAGGATTACCTAGGTTTGTTGATTACTTCTCATGTGTTTATCATGGTGGAAAAGCATAAACAAGAAACCTAATTAATCAGCAGCTTTCTATGAAGCATTGTTTTAATAACATATTGAGATATAACAGGGTTTCCCTACTTCAGTTTATTGTACAATTATAGACTTCTTCCCACTGAGTTGTTAAAATATGTTTCATGGCATATTCTTGTCTTTTAAATATGTAATTTAGGTATGCATGCATGCTCATTCATTCAGTCATGTCTAACTCTTTGGGATCTCACGGACTGTAGCCTGCCAGGCTCCTCTGTCCATGGAATTTTCCAGGCAAGAGTACTGGAGAGGATTGCCATTTTCTTACTCCGGGGGATCTTTTTGACCCAGGGATTGAATCTGCATCTCTTGCATCTCCTTCACTGGCAGGCAGATTGTTTACTATTGTGCCATCTGGGAAACTCCAGTTTAGGTATATTTTCAATATAGTGAGTAAGCACTCACTATATTGAAGTGATGAACAATTTACTAAACATTTTATATGTACTAGTTTATTTAATCTTAGTCACAAATTTATGAAGTAGGTATCAGAATTCTGTCCCTTTCCCCTGGGAGAAAACTAAGACAGAGGATTTTACTAAACTATCCCAAGCCAAAGAGTAGTAAAGGTATAAAATAGACAGCTAGTGGGAAGCTGCTGTATAACACAGGGAGCCCAGCCTGGATGGATCTCTGTGATGACCTAGAGGGCTGGGATGGTACGGAGGGAGGCTATGAGGGAGTGATATATATAGATATATAGTTATGACCCATTTGTGTTGTTGTACAGCAGAAACCAATACAACGTTGTAAAGCAATTATCCTCCAGTTAAAAAAAAAAAAAACATTTTTAAAGAGCTGATAAATCGCAAACCTGGGTTTGAAAAAGTTTGACAGTGTGCTTAATCACTCAGTCATGTCCTAACTCTTTGCTATCCCATGGACTGTAGCCTGCCAGGCTCCTCTGTCCATGGGGATTCTCCAGATGAGAATGCTGGAGTGGGTTTCCATGCCCTTCTTCAGAGGATCTTCCCAACCCAGGGATCAAACCCAGGTCACCCACATTGTGGGAGGATTCTTTACTGTCTGAGCCACCAGAGAAGCCCAAGTGAATACTGGAGTATGTAGCCTATCCTTTCTCCAGGGGATCGTCCCAATCCAGGAATCGAACTGGTTTCACATTGCAGGTGGATTCTTTACCAGCTGAGCTACCAGGGAAGCCTTAGTATTGTCCCCACCATATACATGGCCCATAGATTTATTACAAAAGAGAATGAACTATTAAAAATATTTCTGAAAACTTTCTCATTGATTGTGAAATATCATTGCTATTACCTGGGGGTTTTGAATTCCTCTGTAACTGTCAGATATGACAAAGGGATCAGAATGCACACAATGATTTTAGTTGGTCGGGTTCTGGTGGCAAGTGTTAGAGGAGGAATAAGGCTAAGAACTCTGAAATATTAAGTGACTAATGTTTTATCGCTCTTAGCTAATACATTTTCAGAAAAACAAGAAGCAAAGAAATAGTTACAATATTGACCTGTCCAGGTTATACTGCAGAAAGAAAAAAATTTTAAGGCTTCTTAAAAATTCTAGTACTTTTCCAGTATTTAAATATATGGTTCTATGCAGTAGTGTTATCATAATTTTAAAGCTTGGGTAACAGATAGTGACTAAGAAAAGAAACTATGCAATTAAATGAAAGTAAAATTGTTGATGTGAATAAAGCAATATGGCCCTTTAGAAGTCATTAAATTGTAAATCAATTAACTAAAGATGACTCTCTGGGCATATTTTGTTTGAAAATTTTTTCCAGACCATTAGAAATGGAAAAAAAAAAAACCTTGAAACATTAAAACTTCAAAGAGCTTTTGATTGATCTGGATGATAGTTTCCTGCACTTTGAAATCCTCTGCACTATAGTTAGATGTTTTCAATTATGCTGACTGAATATCCTCGTCCATAGAGGCTCAAGAGTAATACAAACTCATGGAATAGTTTACGTTTCCAGATGTTGACGTAGTACACTGAATGGTATTTACCAAGAAGCAAACATCTATTTGTTCACTGTGTTGCCCTTGATTCTCACCTTTCATTTTCACTAACATCATTTTCTCTTTAGAGTTTGATAGCTGTATGCAGTACACAGAGGTGACAGGAAGATATCCACCCAAAACTTGGATGGGATATTCCTCTCCGAAAGTAAGCTGGAAAGCATCGCTTATCATGGACCATGAAGTTACCTTAAAACCAGTCCTTCAAGATCTGGCATTACAACAAATGGATATTTTTAAACTTTATTTCAAAATGCAATGTCTTTATCTGAATGATTACTGTAAATGAAGATAATCTTTTCTCTTTCAGTTGCATGAGAGGCTGGGCAGTGCAAGTTTGGGGAAATGGGTACAGCTTATATTCTCCTCGTGACAGAGAACAATTTAAAGTCTGGAGGGCAGTTTAGAAAGAAAGAGGTGAAGAGCAGGAAAAGGAGAAGCAGGAGGAAGCGGGAGGTCAGCTCTGCCTAGAGAGAAAGTTCCAAGGAAGAAAATCATGGTAATAGCATGACTGAAAGTAATTCTGGGAGAACTGTGTCTGCTCAGTTGTGTGCAACTCTTTGAGACCTCATGGACTGTAGCTCCTCTGTCCATGGGATTCTCCAGGCAAGAATACTGGAATGGGTTGCTATTTTCTTTTCCAGGGGATCTTCCCAATCCAGGGATCAAATCCATGTCTCATGCATTGGCAGATGGATTCTTTACCACTGCGACACCAAGGGCAAAGGGAATGCCTAATACTGATTTCCTCACAGAGTTCTTTATGACATGAAGCAAACATACCACTGTGAAGCCTCCCATAGATCTTCAATGCTTTAGCAAAAATCTAGCAAAATTATTGATGTTCTGTGTAAGTAAGAATGTGCACATGTATCTCAAATTATGAAGGACAGATTGTCACATCCAAATAAATGAATGAAGAAGAAGAAAACACTCAGGAAGCAGAAGTTCAATGGTAGATGAGTCTAAAAGATTCCTCTGGGAATGTACAAAAGTCATAGGGAAGGCTATAGACTCCAACACACTCCAGAAATAGAAGTTTAAAAAGCAGTTTTAATCTAGATCTCAAGGGGTATGGATGTTTACCTTACCTCTTCTTTATATTACCATGTTTAAATAAAAATTCTTTTGATAGGACGGAGAAAGTTGGGAGCAACAGAAAAAAAGTGTAAGGACAGAAAATTCACAAAGGAAAATATAGATAGTGTTCATCTAGACACTTTACAGAGAAGAGAGTATCTTGTTAGAACCAAAGCATTCTATTCCCAATGCCCTTAATGGAGACAGATGGGGTCCACTGCTGTAAACAGATGTTACTAAATAAATCTCTTCCATAAATATCCTATTTTGCTTTGTTTCATGTTTAGCAAGTAATATTCTGATTAAAATTTGACTTCTTCACTTATTGGTAATAATACAAGTTAGTAAAAATTAATAAACTGACTAAATTTTATATAACATTTCTATGAGCTTAGTTTATGGGATTCTATCACTGAAAATGGTATACTTTCAAGTCTTAAAGATCATACTTATTGACGTGCCGTTTGAAAATCAGCCCCTGGATCTTAGCAAAAAATCTCTTTTGGTATGTAGATTATAAAACCTCTCAGAAAAAATCAAGTTAGCATTTCATAATGATAACCAATGGTTCTCAACATAGTACTTTTACTTGAATATCTTTGCAACCCACTGCAACTAGCTCAATGCATTACAAGTAGATTGTGGTTTAGATAAACTAATATAATATAGAGACAGACAGCTACATATTCATATAACAAATATATGGGAACATATTTTTAACAGTAAAACTTCCATATTTTATAATATCTGTTGAGTCAGTTGAAATAGTGACAATTTTTATTTCACTGTATTTGTAACTAATAATATAAGAACTATTCAGAATATGTTCATTTTCTTTCCTTCCTTCATTTTCTTGAATAAATTAAGAATTACTGTTTGCCAGAGTGTTTTATTCTTGATACATCGTGTTGTTTCATGACACCCCCTTTTACTTAAACACCCCCTTTTACTTAGTCTTAATGAGATCAAAGTGTTGTGTTAGTCGCTCAATTATATCTGCCTTTGCAACCCCATGGACTGTAGCCCCTCAGGCCCCTCTGTCCATGGGTCCAGGCCAGAATACTGGAGTGGGTTGCCATTTCCTTCTCCAGGGAGTCTTCCTGACCCAGAGACTGAACCTATGTCTCCTCTGTCTCCTGCACTGCAGGCAGATTCTTTACCCACTGAGCCATCGGGGAAGCCAAAGGGAGAGATATATTAGGAATAAAAAATGATAAAATTAAAAATATCGATAGCTGTAATTAATGTTTAGAGTTTATGATGACAGAGAAAATGCAATTAAGTGAGGTAAAAATGTACCGTCTGTTACCTCAACCAAGGTGGTAGTTGGTAGATGATACTATAAATTAGAGGGATGAATCTCAGAGAAGGCAGGACCTTTCCCAGATATCAGATCACAACGCTGATCCCTCCTGCACACCCCACAGTTAAGGAGTGCTGCAGAACTTGAAAAGCGCAATGAAGATTTCAGACAATGCTGGCTTTGAATCAGGGATCATTTGCATCAACTGCTACTTTTCCAGCCAAGGGACTTTAAATGATCTTACCCATTTATTAAAGTTGGATATATTAATGGTCTTACTGGATTGTTTAAGGATTAATAACATAAAATGTGCCAAATAAGTAGCATAGTGCCTGGCACGGGACAATGGTCAGTATGTACCAATATGTAACTAGCAGTACTATATATTAGAAATCTTAACCTTAATTAAAAGGTTCTGATGTCCAGCATTTGGAATTTTTGCATTAAGTAAGGACGTGAGAAGGAGCATTTTATAAACAGTATGAGATACACTGCTGATTTAATCAACAGTAGTGCTTCTAGGGCTTCCCAGGTGGCACCAGTGATAACCCACCCGCCAGTGCAGAAATACAGGAAATGTGGGTTCAATCCCTGGGTCAGGAAGATCCCCGGGAAGAGGGCATGGGAACTCACTCCAATATCTGCCTGAAGAATCCCATGGACAGAGGAGCCTGCCAGGCTACAGTCCTTAGCATGCAGTCCTGAAGTCCTACGTCCTGAAGCGACTTAGCACACACACAGTAGTTCTAGAGAGCCCACCTGAAATAACTGTGTCAGTAGGGAAGAACTAGGAGTCACTCTTAGGAAAAGAAGATTCTGGGAAGAGATACCTTTGGGGTTTTTTTTTTTTTTTTTGATTACTGGACAAAGGTAACTGGAATGAGAGACACAGTGGAACTACCAAGGCAAGAACCTGGATGTAGTTCTATATTTCTATCTTAAAGAATGCCAGGGCTAAAGACTTTCCTCTTAGGTTTAGGCCTTTTCCATCCTCCGTAGGACACTCCTCTAAGGATTATCCTTCAAGTTGTTCAGGTTGATCGATTTTTTTTTTTTTTTCCTACACTCTCTACACCAAAATGACTTCATCTACCCACTGTTTTAGTCAGGGTCATCTGAGAAGCAATACCAAAAAGCATTAAACAAGCAAAGATTTTATTAGGGGAAGTGATAGAGGGTGGGGGGGCAGGACTTCAGAGAGGGAGTATAGGGAGGAGTTATGGAGATCTGGGAGAAAGGATTTAGTGGAAGCTTCCCGGACTGACATGTCATCTAACAGTTTTGACAAAGTCCATAGGAAGTCCTTCAGCCAAAGTTGATCAGCAAAGGAATCTGGCTTCTCCAAGGAGTGGGTCCACCATCTTGTTCTCCCTGCAGTCAGTCTTTAGCAAGGAGCCTATGTGCTGAATATGGCCTCAATCTGGGTGATAAACGTCCAAGTTCAGATACTGGAGTTCTGCAAGATTCATTCAAGGCCTCCACACCAACCTAGCACAATTAATTCCCAATGGAAATTCCCAACAACAACCTCAATTCGAGTTCCAGATTAATTTCACTACCCGATTCATACTCCTCCTCAATTCTGCCACAGATCCTCTGACTCCAAGCATCTCAACTTTCCCTGCCTCCTTTCTCAGTGCTCCTACCTCAATCTGTTCTGTATCCCCCATGTTTAAAAGTACCAAAATGTATCCAGTTAGTTAGAAGCTGAGTCAAGTCCTAAATTGCATGTCCTCAAAGATTTTTCTCCCTCCATCCTCATCAATTTCTTTTATTTTTTATTTTTTAAATTTTATTTTATTTTTAAACTTTACATAATTGTATTAGTTTTGCCAAATATCAAAATAAATCCGCCACAGGTATACATGTGTTCCCCATCCTGAACCCTCCTCCCTCCTCCCTCCCCATACCATCCCTCTGGGTCGTCCCAGTGCACTAGCCCCAAGCATCCAGTATCGTGCATCGAACCTGGACTGGCGACTCGTTTCATACATGATATTTTACATGTTTCAATGCCATTCTCCCAAATCTTTCCACCCTCTCCCTCTCCCACAGAGTCCATAAGACTGTTCTATACATCAGTGTCTCTTTTGCTGTCTCGTACACAGGGTTATTGTTACCATCTTTCTAAATTCCATATATATGCATTAGTATACTGTATTGGTGTTTTTCTTTCTAGAATCATCTCTTATCCTAAGTCCGTTCCTCTTCATCATCACAACCTTAAATTATTGTAGGACATTAGTATCTCTAACTCTTGCAATAGGCTTTCAACTTGCACACTTGGCTCCAGATATGCCCCTGGCAAATATATTTTCCATGCTGTCTCAACTATGTCCCTGGTAAAATTCTGATTTTATTAGCTTATTTCCTTCTTAAAGCCCCTCAGATAGGCTGTTTTATTCCTTTGGAAAGGACCAGCACTTGCATACATGATGTATCAGTTGGGGCTCTGCTTTCTTTTTATAGCTTTTCCTCTGTAAATACCTATCAGCACCCCTGGGCTCCAGCAACAGTGAAATCGCTGAACTTAATCTACTGGAAATGTGCTTTATATGCTTCTGTTTCTTTTTTAATATTATTTCTAATGGAATACCCATCCCCTCCTGCTGGAGTGGCTACTTCCTATTATTTTCTTTGAGAACAAAATACAATTATGTATCTCAAAGAAAACTGAAATATCTGAAATAATTAGGAATATAAGTTTTAGTTAATAATGGTCAAAACAGAAGAAACTAAGGTAAAAAGAGAATGGTTATATTTTAAGGACAGCAGAATGAGAGCAGAAACATTTTTTGTTTAATGATGCCTAGTAGTAGGGTGTTAGTTGCTCAGTTGTGTCTATCTCTGTGACCCCATGGAATATAGCCCACCAGACTCCTCTGTCCATAGAATTCTAATTCTAATTCTACTGGATTTGACAGCCATTCCCTTCTCCAGGGGATCTTCCTGATCCAGGCATCGAACTGTGGCCTTCAGCATTGCAGGTGGATTCTTTACCATCTGAGCCACTGGGGAAGCCCTTTATGATGCCTACAGGAATATAAAGATGTGAATTTAATCTAATTGTTTAAAAGTACAATGAGAAATTAATGACATAGTTTGATATATGAGATAATTACCCACTGAAGAAGGGCATGGCAACCCACTCCAGTACTCTTGCCTGGAGAATCCCATGGACAGAGGAGCCTGGTGGGCTATAGTCCATAGGGTGGCAAAGAGTCAGACATGACTGAAGCAACTAAGCACACATGCACACATGAGATAATTGCATCCTGACTATATTTTAAAATAATGACACTTTTATTTTCAAGGTAGATGCTACAGTATTTATGAGTGAAGTGATAAGAATCCTAGGGTTTATACCAAAATAATCCAGAACAAGAGTGGAAGTAGTCATAGGGAAGGAAGGAAATGAATAAAGGATAGTTTAAACAGAGAGATAAGCACATGGAAGTATATTATACTGTTCTCTGTTTTGTGTTTTCTATTTTTCATGAAAAAAAGTTTTTTTTTTTTTGTAAGACACCTGGAAATAGTACTAATAGCATGGTAGAAAAGTAAAAGAGGAAGAAGAACTTAGTATTCAGAAGTTGACGGGTGTCTAGTGTGTAGAGAATTGTAGAGTATTGGAGAAGGAAATGGCAACCCACTCCAGTGTTCTTGCCTGGAGAATCCCAGGGACGGAGGAGCCTGCTGGGCTGCCGTCTCTGGGATTGCACAGAGTCGGACACGACTGAAGTGACTTAGCAGCTTAGCAGTGTGTAGAGATGGTAAGATATATGTATAAGGTTTGCAAGGCAAAATTCAAAGCCACAAGATACCTCTAAAAGAAGAAGTTACAAAAAAATGAAAGTACAGTTGGTGAAAGTCTTTATAAAGTATTCTAAGTAAGCACTTAACAGAACAAAATAAACAACACAGATACAGACTTCCTTGGTAGTCCAGTGGTTGTAAGACTTCATGCTTCCACTGCAGGAGGCACGTCTGTTCAATCCCTGGGCAGGGAATTTCCACATGCCGTGTGGTGTGGCCAAGAAAAAACACCACTCAGATAGCCGTGTATGCGCATGTGTGTGCATGGCTGTGTAACAGTGAAGGGAAGGAGGTGGAAAAGAAACTATGTCACAATGAAATTAATACTAAATGCAAGCCATCCATTTTGGAGACCTACAGGACAGTTTTTCATGTGTGTGTGTGCCCTACTCTTTGCAATCCCATGGACTGTAGCCCGCCAGGATCCTCTGTTCATGGGATTCTCCAGACAAGAGTACTGGAGTGGGTGGCCATTTCCTTCTTCAGGAAGTTTCTCATGTAGAGGAAAGAAATGCTCAACTCCCTGGAGTTGAAGACCAAAGGTGTGCTCCCTGCCTTAGATTCCACTGCCTCATCTCACAAGGAGAGGTCATGGGGCTCATTACTCTAAAAATATGATAAATTTCAGAAGTGAGTTTTCCCTCTGAAAGGCTTGTATATGTCAATTTTCAAAATTGGCACCCTATGTTCTTCTGTACATTCCTTTAGCATTCAAGGATCCTTAAGATTTTGGACATTTATACAGTGTATATAATTAAAGGTAGGATTTACTGATTGATCTTTGCTGAGACTCTAGAGAGACTGACAAAGGTATCATCTCTACCCATCCCCCAGACTCCTGCTCCAAACTGCCCTTCTTGGAGAACACAAATATTAAAGGAGCTATTCTTTACTACTGCTTATTGATTTCATCTAATTTTCATACTGTCACTCATGATAGATACAGTTAATTTTTGCTGTTCTGTATGTATATTGGATATTGTCATTTATACCATTAATCACATCCATAATTGTCATAAGAACAGAAATGCCTTTTCTTAGACATTTCATTCTAAAATATAATTATCCAGACATCCTGCTGTTAATGGCAGTGAATCCTAATTACTTCAAAATGAAGCCATTATTCATAAACTTAGAGCCTGTACTACACGTGTTTACAGTAAGTAGATGGGACAATACTATAAAATTTATTATCTACAGTACAGCTCATTTTCTAGAAGCTGATTTAAGTGCTCAGCTCCTTAGTATTTCTTTTTCCAACCTCATTAACATATGATAAAGTTTACCAGCTCCAGCAGTCTAAAGAATAATAGAATAAATTGTCCCTCCCTGAAAGCTGACATTCAAAGCTCCTTAACAAACTACACGGTTAATGACAAATGCCCTCACAACACAAACTGTGTCACTAGTAAAATGACATCTTCCATTATAATTTTTTTCTGGATTTAATACAAGATAAATTATGTCAGAGAAGTGTACCAACAGATTATTTCTCAAATAATTTGTGATCTAATAGTAAGTAATAACCTAATAATTGCACATTACATTCCCACAGTGCTTTACACTTTTCAGAGTATTTTCACATCCATTATCGTATTTTATCTTAAAAATTTTACTTATCTGGTATTTATCTACTTAAATTCCTTTTAAGTCACTCCTGCTGACCAATACCAGAAAAATCTCTACACATTCCTTATTAATTTTCAATGAACCTAATACTCACAAATGTCTATTTCTTTTTGTATATTCCCTTCAGTTTCTTTTCTCAAAGATTAAGACATAAACATGTGTAGATTGCCCAAAAACAAAGTATATTTAAACTGAAAATAATAATAATAAATCCTTTTGGGTTTTTTTCCTATCTTTTTTACATTTATCAACATCTGTCTTTATGCCAACTCAATGAAAGTCCCATCAGGAAGGTATTCATTTTTTTCATTTCAAAATCTTAAAGTTATCCATAAATTGGAATTTCTGTTGATTTTAAAGAGCATTTCTTGAGTAAATATTCTAAGCAATTTAAGTACTTTCTTTTCTTTCTGTTGTCAAATCCATCAATACCCCCATTCAAGTCTATCAACCCGTGTAAAACTCCTCTGACAGTTATCTATGAAATATTTTATTAGTTTCCACATTAATGTTTAATCTCCATTCCACTATTATTTACATGTGATTTAACTGTGTTGCACTTTTCTATTTTCAAACTTCTCTCTTTGGAGCATGAAAAAATAGGCACTTTCCTAATTTGGTAGCAAAGTGAAAATTGGTATAAACACTCTGGAACATCATTTGGCAACATATGCTAAGAAATTTTGGCTTATTCATCTCAAAGAGATAGTCCATAATGCACAAAGATTTAAGCAGGAGAAGATTCATCACATCATTATTATTTTTGAACACAAATCACTTTACAATCTGAAAAGAGCTATGTGACACAGGCTATTACCAATATATAGTGATACAGAGGTGGCAGGTAGGAGGCGTGGGCCACTCTGAAGTTTGAGTGCCTGGGTTCAGAGCTCCACTCTGCTACAGGCCAGCAGCATGATAGGCATGGTAATCAGTTCAGTTCAGTCGCTCAGTCGTGTCTGACTCTGTTACCCCATGAATTGCAGCATGCCAGGCCTTCCTGTCCACCACCAACTCCCGGAGTTCACCCAAACTCATGTCCATCGAGTCGGTGATGCCATCCAGCCATCTCATCCTCTGTTGTCCCCTTCTCCTCCTGCCCCCAATTCCTCCCAGCATCAGAGTCTTTCCCAATGAGTCAACTCTTTGCATGAGGTGGCCCAAGTACTGGAGTTCCAACTTTAGCATCAGTCCTTCCAAAGAACACCCAGGACTGATCTCCTTTAGAATGGACTGGTTGGATCTCCTTGCAGTCCAAGGGACTCTCAAGAGTCTTCTCCAACACCACAGTTCAAAACCATCAATTCTTCAGTGCTCAGCCTTCTTCACAGTCCAACTCTCCCATCCATACATGACTACTGGAAAAACCATAGACTTGATTAGATGGACCTTTGTTGGCAAAGTAATGTCTCTGCTTTTGAATATGCTATCTAGTTGGTCATAACTTTCCTTCCAAGGAGTAAGTATCTTTTAATTTCATGGCTGTGGTCACCACCTGCAGTGATTTTGGAGCCCAAAAAACTAAAGTCTGACACTGTTTCCACTGTTTCCCCATCTATTTCCCATGAAGTGATGGGACCAGATGCCATGATCTTCATTTTCTGAATGTTGACCTTTAAAGCAACTTTTTCACTCTTCTCTTTCACTTTCATCAAGAGGCTTTTTAGTTCCTCTTCACTTTCTGCCATAAAGGTGGTGTCATCTGCATATCTGAGGTTACTGATATTTCTCCCTGCAATCTTGATTCCAGCTTGTGCTTCTTCCAGCCCAGCGTTTCTCATGATGTTCTCTGCATAGAAGTTAAATAAGCAGGGTGACAATATACAGCCTTGATGTACTCCTTTTCCTATTTGGAACCAGTCTGTTGTTCCATGTCCAGTTCTAACTGTTGCTTCCTGACCCGCCTACAGGTTTCTCAAGAGGCAGGTCAGGTGGTCTGGTATTCCCATCTCTTTCAGAATTTTCCAGTTTATTGTGATCCACACAGTCAAAGGCTTGGCATGGTAATAACATTCTCTAAATATTCATTTATCATGGAGATGATATAGCAACTACTTCACAGAGTTGTTGACAGAATAATAATAATAAAAAAAAAAACACAAAGATCTTAACACATTGCCTGGTACATAAGTGTTCAGCAAGTGCTAGCTACTAAAATTAAATTTTTGTTTTTGGTTTGTTTTTTATTAAGAAATAATTGACATATGTCACTATAAAAATGTAAGGTGTACAGCATAACAGTTGACATATTGTGTAACGATTAACATAATAAGTTTAGTTAGCATTCATCATTTCACATAGATACAAGAAAAAAAGAAAAAAAATGCCCTTGTAATGATAACTCTTAGGCTTTATTCTCTTAACTTCTCTATATAATCATCATGCTGTACACGATATTCCTAGTAATTATCCTACAGGTATGCTGTGCTTAGTCGCTCAGTCATGTCTGACTCTATGCGACCCCATGGACTGTACCCCTCAGTCACATCCGACTCTTTGTGACCCCATGGACTGTAATCTGCCAGGATCCTATGTCGATAGGGATTCTCCAGGCAAGAATACTGGAGTGGGTTGCCATGCCCTCCTCCAGGGGACCTTCAAAACCCAGGGATCGAAGCCAGGTCTCCCACATTGCAGGCAGATTTTTTACTGTCTGAGTCACCAGGGAAGCCCAATTATCTTATAACTAGATGTTTATACCTTTGACCACCGTCCTCTAATGCTCCTTCCTCCCACCCCACCTTTGGTAACCACATATCTGATCTCCTTTTCTATAAATTTGGATGTTTTTGTTTTATAGATTTTCTGTATATGTGAGATTACGCAATATTTGCCTTTCTCTGCCTAAGTTACTTTATTTAGCATAATGCCCTCAAGAACCTCAACTGTCAGGAACCATTGCTGCAAATGACAGGATTTCCTCATTTTCTTATGGGTGAATAATACTCATATATATATGTAATTTATATAGGGTTTAGTCCCGAAGTCATGTCTGATTCTTTGAGACTCCACAAACTGCTCACCAGCCTTCTCTGTCTATGGGATTTCCCAGGCAACAATATTGGAGTGGGTAGCCATTTCCTTCTCCAGGGGATCTTCCTAAGCCAGGGATCAAACCCATGTCTCCTGCACTGGCAGATGGATTCTTTACCACTGAGCCACCAGGGAAGCTACACACACACACACACACACACACATGTAAAACAACTTCTTCATCCATTCATAATGTTTGATGGACATGTGGGTTGTTTTCATGTCTTGGTTGTTGTAAATAATGTTGCTTTGAACATGGGGTGCAGATATCTTTTTTAGTTAATGGTTTCATTTGTTTTGGACATATTCCCAGAAGTGAAATTGCTGGATTATATGGTAATTCTTTTTAATCTTTTGAGGATCCACCATACTGTTTTTTCATAGGGGTTGTACCACTATTTACAATTTACAATCCCACTAACAGTGCACAAGGGTTTCCTTTTCTTCTCATTGTCGTTAGCATTTCTTATATCCTATTTTTTTTGGTGATAACCATTCTAATAAGCATAAGGTAACATCTTATTGTGGTTATGACTTGCATTTTCCTAACTACTAGTGATCGCAGCATCTCTGCAAGTATCTGCATCATTATTTTTAATACAGAATATGCAAAAACCACCCACAAATCCTATACTATTTAAAAACTTGAACAAGTTAATTTATGCTTTGGCTATAAAATGAATATTAAGGATCTCTTCAAAGCAATGTGACTTTGTTTATTATTGTTCTTATGGTTTCTTATTGTTATCAATGCTTCTTCCACTGTCATCCCCAACCTTCAGGGCTTCCGTGTGATCTATTCAATTTTCCCAACTTCAGAATTCCTAATTCTTTCTGAGAATAACTGAGAGAGATGAGTAAAAGTAGCCTTCAGCTTTCCCACTACCATATTTAATGAAGTAGTTGTCCCCTTTCTTCCATGTCTGTCCTACTAAGTCAGAAAGTTTGATAAAAGATCATCACCTCAGTTGTTCTCCATTATAAATATTTCAAGTCACATGCATTTGTTGAGACTTTGATATAGAAAAAAGTGTTATAAAATTAATCTTTTTCATCCATTTTCTTATATTTGGTGGCCCTAAAATGGATATCATCAAATTCATTTTTATTACCTCTCTGCTGGTATCTCACCACTGGGGGAGTAGGAGGTTCTCTAGGGACTAATACACACAGACATATGGGATTTTGTGGGGCTGAGCCCATCATTTTAGTTTATGGGCTTTAGAATCATATAGCCTATATGTTCAATTTCCCAGCCCAGCATGGTGTTTAATGAAGCTATTTAAAGTTATGGTCATAAAAAGTCTTATTTTTATTGAAAGGAAAGAAATGCTTTTGAGGAAATGCTATAGTAGAAAAGAGGGATAGAAAATTAAAATGCAGTTTGATCCTATCTATATAAGATAATATGCCCATATGGAAGATGTATACTAATATAGATTCCCTCTCATGAAGGAGAATCTTGCTCTGAGGATTAAAATATTTGGGGACATTTTTAAACTATATAAGCCACCACTGCTTACAAATGTAAGATTTATAGCAATTACTATTAAAGACTCCATTTCTCCCAGCCTCTTCTTCCACACATACACACACACACACACACATGCACAAGCATATGCTTTGAAACCCACTAGATAACTGAAATTATTGATGGAAGTGTCTTTAAACATGTAAACTGTTAGAAGCAAACAGCATAATAGAGAATAATTGCTCAGAAATCTTGAGTGGTTAATGTTGGGTAGTGAGATATGAGTAATTTTGTAACTGTTATTGTTCATGTTTTCTGTAATAAGTGTGTAATTTTAGAATCAGAAAAAAACAAATATTTATGTATTATTTTTTTCTAAATTTAAGCAGAGCACTTGTGTGTCAAAACAAACTGCAGAATCTGATATCTGCTCTCAATTTCTCCCTTTTTAAAATCTCATCAATATTGAAATACAAAAGAACTAATCTTTGTAATATTCTGCATTGACAATATCTAACCTTTCTGTCCTCCTGGAAGTCATGAAAGCTGGTCACTGAGTTAGTCATGACCTGTCACAGAGCATGAACACACATCACCAGGGAAAAACATAGTGGCAGTAGGGTCACAAAGAGTCAGAAACGCCTGAAGTGACTTAGCATCACAGTAGACGTAGCAGTAACCTGTGTGCATGCTAAATCAATTCAGTCATGTCTGACTCTTTGCCACTCTATGAAATGCAGCCCGTCAGGTTCCTCTGTCCATGAAATTTTCTAGGCAAGAAAATGGAGTGGCTGCCATGCTCTCCTCCAGGGGATCCTTCCCACTCAGGGATCAAACCCACATCTTTTGTCTGGCAGGCAGGTTCTTTACCAGCAGGTACACCTGGGAAGCCCAGCAGTAACTTACTGACTTACCTCTTTGAGGCACTGTTCTCATTGTTTTATGTACATTAATGCATGGAATCCTCACATCCCTATGAGGTATCTAGTCCTTTTGTTTCTTGGTGAGGAAACAAACTGAGACACAGAGAAATTTAAAAATCTGCTCAAGGTCACCTATTAAAAGGGTAGAACTCAGAGTTAAGGCCATATGGACCAATTCCAGAATTCACTCTTAATTCAGTGCTTAAATAAATAATAAGTAATTCAATTGGCATCAAAACTCTATGATCCATTTTCATTTGATTTCTAATTATATCTAAAACTTCTTTCTAAGCATGATTTCTGGCATATCACAAGCTCTCATTAAAGAAATACAGACTATTTTAAATATTATTATGTTATTACTATTATTATGTCTCTTTTCATTATTTCACTTCCCAATATTATTTATTTATTTCATCTGTAAAGAATTATCAGATGTCAGTCTTTCACTCTACACACCTGTTGAGTTTCTTTTTTAATTTTTCGGAGTTTGATAATTGATTGAATTTATTAATGCTTTTATTACATAGAATAAGATTTCTTATCTTCCTTTTTCCCATAATTTCTAGGGTTGGCTTTAGCATGAATGACCATGTACTTAAGAGGCACCATCATTGCAGCCATCCAAAACCTATAAGGAAAATACTTATGTGATCCTACCATTTACAATGTTGCAGATTAGTAATGTTGGTTAGAATCTACAATTAAATTATTCAACAGATGGCTTGTGTGTCACTGGATAAATAATGTGAATTTCAACTTCTTAATAAATACCTTAGTTATCACTCATCTTTTGACATTATAGTTGGTTTTTAGCAGCCTCATACTATATGTCAGTCATTCTGTTGTATTTCCTTAGTAGGTTACTCATTTATTCATTCATCAGCATTTATTCAGCTCTAGCTTTCAAATAGTATAATTGTTAGAGGTAATAAGCCTCCCAAAGTCAATTGCAACATAAGACAGTCTTCTACAGAAATAAAGAAAGGACATATGATGAGCCTTCAGAGTGGGAAAAAGGGTGGTAAGAAGATGATATCAGAAACCATCTTCTTAAAAACCAGATAAATAAGAGACTGCTTGAAAGTGCTGGAATTAGTTAAGAATAAGTGTGGGTGTGGATGTGAGTGTATATGCTGTGTGTGCATGTGTGTGTACATGTGTGAGTATGGGTGTATATGAGTTCACAATGTGGGGAGGGAAGGAGTGAAAGAGAAGAAAAACTTAATAGATAGGAAGACGAATTCCCCCCAAAGAAAGAAAGCAGTCTGTTACGTGGTGTCACAGCCTGTCCCTGCAATCACCACCCAGCATGAATACAGGAAAGGACAATGTCAAACGGTTTGTAGAGACTAGATACCTTCAGTCCCTCACTTACACATAAATCCATTTAACAAATATGTAGTTGACCCCTGGAGTATTCCAAGCCTATTTCAGGTTTAGAGAATACAATAATCAACACACCAGGTTAAGTTGATGCCTAAAAATACCTGTAATCTAGTCCAATAAATAAAAAGCAAAAACTATATATAAGATGAAGAAAGATTCCATGTTACACAAATGCATTTTAATCTTGTACCGAAGATGCAGGAAGGCACTGGAGAGTTTCCAGCAAGGAGCTTTGGAAGCCGATCTTACATTAAGCAAGGCCATTCTGGCATTACCCTGGACGGGCCTGTATACAGGGCCAGTTAGTAGGTAACTATATTATTAGAGTTATGACAAGCATCTGAATTGAAGCCGAAAGACAGAAATGGGCGAGGAAGGAGCGTGCCAGGCTTCTGGTATGACATTTTAGGTGAATGGTGGTGGCTCTAAGGCAGTAAATATGGAAAGATCTGATTGGGAGAGCTGAATGGAGATGAGAAATTTAATTTAGAATATGTGGAGTATGGGGTGCCGACGGGATTTGTAAGCAGAGCTGTCCAGTTAACCTGAGAACTAGGTCTGAGATGAAAATATAAATGTATTCTTTGGTATTATGGGACAACAGATAAAAACATGGGATGACATGTAATTATCATATCTTAGAAATCATGTCATATCATAGAAAGACTATGCACAGTTAAAAAAAAAAAAGAGACACAGACAGATATCAGAATCAATACTGTTCTATCTAGGTTGGCATATCTGCAACAAATCAAAATATACAGGTTATTAGGGAAACTTCAGACTGTCTAAGAATTTCTAGAGCTTGCACTTAGACTTTCTTTTAATTTTTTAAAACTATGTATTATCTACCTGAGTTGATAACTTCTATTTTTAAACAATTAAGAGATAAACATCAGTATGTTGTTGTTGTTTAGTCACTAAGTTGTGTCCAACTCTTTGCGACCCCAAGGACTGTAGCCTGCCAGGCTCCTCTATCCATGGGGTTTCCCAGACAAGAATACTGGAGTGAGTTGTCATTTCCCTCTCTGGGGGCTCTTTCCCACCCAGGGATTGAACTTGTGTCTCCTGCACAGGCAGGCAGATTCTTTACTCCTGTGTGCTTAGTCACTCAGTCATTTCTGACTCTGCAACCCCATGGACTGCAGCCCTCCAGGCCTCCAGGTAAGAATACTGGAGTGGCTTGCCATCTCCTTCTCCAGAACATCTTCCCAACCCAAGGATCAAACCCAGGTCTCCCACATTGCAGGCATATTCTTTAATGACTGAGCCACCAGGGAGGATCTCACAAAAGATGAGAGAAAAGAAGGAAAACGAGAGAAACTGATACATATTATTGAAATACAGTTAATTGTATATGTGTCTTCCTCCCTATATTGCTTTTCAAGTACAAAATATGCATCTCTAATAAGCATTCAGGAACATATGATAAAGTGTTTAGTAAATACATCTAAGTATATCCATTTGGCACATTTGGCCCACAAACTCTCCCTTATTGGATACCTGACTAAATATAATTAATTTATTTTATTGACAGAGTATAACTCCATCCTACCTATCAACCAACCTCAAGATAAAAAATCTAGGACCTCACAAATGCATTTGTTAAACCTATAGATAGAACTCAAAATATTTTTAAAAGAATCCTTTATTTGCATTTTCCAATTGTATGTCTAAGATCACAAATACATCTTGGAAATTAAGCTCTTTCTATATAACTAACATAACATCCTGTGTATTTCCAGCATCTAAACAAAGTAAATTGGTTCAATTATACTTTGTTTTATAAATTAACATTTTAACCTAGTATATGTATCTTATTATGAATGTTTTTCATTAAAACCATACTTTTATTGCCTTGAAGAAATAGGCAATACATGATCATCTGTGGAACTATCTGCACAGAGTCCCTTTCTGATCCCCTAATCCATCTTCAGAGCTGTGTGCAAGCAGCCACCTTACCAGGAGCCCTCCTCTCTCCTGGCTGCAATTGCTTGGACCAAGGGCAGACATTTGCTCTAAGCAGAGCCAATGACTCTCTGCTGTAAATTCTTAGATATAGAACTAAGAGAAAACACAATCTCTTTCTGTTGTGTAGGGCTGAGATATAAATTTCCAGGAATTATAGTGGTCATATTTTCTATAAGAAGGAAACCAGTCTTCAGCAAGAGAGAGCAGGGAAGAAAACAAAAAGAAGTAGAGTCTAGATATAAATGAATGTCATCGATCTTCAAACCCTGGTTCTATCAGTTCCAAAGGCACACATGCAGCTCTGCCCTTTCCCATATCTTGATTGATCCAACTTTTCTCCAAGATTGTTTAAGATAATAGCATCCTTTCAATAATCTCATCCTTCTGCTTAAGCTAGTTCAAACTGGGTATCTGTGATTTACAGGCTAAATAGTCCCACTCGATCCATTTATTAAAAATTTACCATCATATCTGAGGCCTCAGAGACCCAGAGCAGGCAGGTGGCTCTGAGCCTCCTATAGAAAGTTAAGACTTTGCAAGGACTGCATCTTTGAAACAATCACCAAGTCACAATGGAGCAAATCAAGGATGTTTGTCTGCTTCTCCCTGAACGCTGATAGGAAAAAAAAAACCTTTCTCCTTCCCCATAGAAAAACTGCAAGCCTACCATAACAAAAGAGATGATGCTATATGCAGAGATTCTGAAAAGGACATCACAGTGGTGCTGCTAAGAACACTGTTGGAAATAAATATGAACCACTCTGGAGAGACACACCCTCCACCAGGAGACACAGGATCCTCTAAGTAGAACTTCACAAGAGATGAGTTGACAATAGAGAATTATAAAATAAAGCAACCTACCATCAGTGAGAATCTATCAAACACCGGAACAATAGGATTGTATCCTAAACACAGCAGATAATAAGGCAATCTGATAAATTTTTTAAAGCTGTGTATAAAATTAGAGGCATAAAAAGACAAATCAGAAACATAAGAATAAAATAAAACAATTATAAAAAATATAGAATCCTAGATATGAGGAATAGAGGCATGGGAATTAAAAACTCAGTTGTTTAGGAGGGGTAGTTATTATGGTTAAAGCTGTTTCTCAGTGTTCAGATCTCCTCCTGGGCATACTTCTCCATCCCCTTGAAATTGAGGGGAGGAAGTTGATGAAGTTAAGGTGAGGCAATGTGATTTGGCATTAAATGTCAGTGGAAGGACATGTGTCACATTTGAGCTGAGGTCCTAAGTGTGCAAAGAGGGTCGAATGCAAGAAGAGATGGTGATCACAGACATTTGTAAACATATAGGTAAATCTAAACAAATATTCACTGTGTAAAAACTACAGTCATAATAATTTGGGATTACAAAAACAAAGTGATAATAAAAATACTGAAAACCCAAAAACAAAAAAGTTTACCATCATATCTAATTATGCAAATTTGTTCTCATAAATTTATATCCTGTGTTTATTGCATGCCTTACATTGTATGTTAGAGTATATGGCATTTGAAACTTATTTTTCCAGAATGTTATATTTTTCTTTCATAATGGCCACTATACTCAGTTTGTCGGTGGTTAGCCCCTTGGGTCGGAGAAGGCAATGGCACCCCACTCCTGTAGTCTTGCCTGGAAAACCCCATGGATGGAGGAGTCTGGTAGGCTGCAGTCCATGGGGTCGCTAAGAGTCGGACACGACTGAGCGACTTCACTTTCACTTTTCACTTTCCTGCATTGGAGAAGGAAATGGCAACCCACTCCAGTGTTCTTGCCTGGAGAATCCCAGAGACGGGGGAGCCTGGTGGGCTGCCGTCTATGGGGTCGCACAGAGTCGGACATGACTGAAGCGACTTAGCAGCAGCAGCCCCTTGGATAACATACAAAAATTCATCAGAAAGCCCTTGGATGATATGCCTATTACATAAGTGTGACATTGCAGCCCTTTTAAAGTATTATTATTTAGTATTTCTTTTAACAACTGTTGTTTCACTTATTTATTGATTGCACCAGCTGCAGATTAAAGTCTAGGTTCCTGGCTTCTTGCTCTCCACACATCTCAGTTAATTTCTGTTTATAGCATCATTTAATGGGTGTTCTTATGTGGCATTTTTGGCTATGGCTTTTAATTAAAAGAATATCTTTATGATACTGAAATTTGAAATTAGGAAGATTTAACTGTACTACTTTTATTATATAACATTTTATTTTATAATATATTACTTTGATGGTCTAATCAATCTGAATTTCTACTTAAACAGCCTGTAAATAGGAACACAGAAGTAACTAGATGTTTTTGAAAGAAAATAAATTTAACAGATAAACATCTTAAAAACTCAAAGAGATGGATACATTATTCCCAGTTGTCGATATTATCTTATGAAGCCAGGAAAATAGGAAAGTGTGAAGATACTAAAAATTAAATAATCAGCTTGATTTTAGCATATATTTTGCTATTTAAAGCCCTGAAATAACATTCTTTTTTAGACTTTCATGCACTTCACAAATTTCAAGTATTTTTCAAAGTCAACTTGATATTCTATCAAGTTTATAATTTATCAACAGTTGATAGATAATATTCCTATTATGATCTTTAAAATTTAAATATTTAATAAAATCCATGGTATTTACTCAATTCCTTGATTTGTTTTGTACATTATTTTCTAAGTGGAAAGATTTATTAAGTCAAGACTCAGCATAGAGTGGAATATAAACTGCAAAGAGAAGGAAAACTGGAATTGACACTGCAACTAATGCTAGATCTTTAAAAGTATCCCAATTTGAATGTTAGATTCTGGCTTGAAAATTCTGCCAGAAGTCTTTGGCCAATAGAACAATCCATTTTCAACAGAAGACTTTCTTCTTACTTCACCAATGGAATTAAGGCTATACATCATGATGCTGTCATGTTTTCATACCTAACGCCACAAACAGAAACAATGATATTACCTCTTAACATCCTTTCTATCTCAGAATGTGAAATATTCTATTTATCACATAGCACTTGCCTCCTATCTTTGCCCTTGATATCATTTTCTCTTACTTTCTCAGATACCACATCTCTCCAGTTAACTGAGCTTCTCTACATCTTCAACTTTTTTTTTTTTTTTGGTACTTTGATAGCAGCTTTTAAACATTCATGGCTCAAACGGTAAAGAATCTGCCTGCAATGCCTGAGACCTGGGTTCAATCCCTCAGCGGGAAGATCCCCTGGAGAAGTGCATGGCAACCCACTCCAGTATTCTTGTCTGGAGAATCCCATGGACAGAGGAGCCTGGGGGGCTACGGTCCATGGGGTCACAAAGAATTGCATATAGCTAAGCAACTAACACTTTTAAACATGTCATGCCTCCCTTATCTCTTCATTATCTATATATATATATATGTTTTATTTTTCTAATTGATGCTATTAAGGTACAATGAAATGCATTCATTTTCAGTGTGTACTTTGATGTATTTTGACAATCAACATATAGAACATTTCCATCACAACAGAAAGTATTATTATGCCCTTTTGTAGTCAATAATCCATTCAACTCCCTCTATTCAAAACAGCCACTGATTTGTTTTGCCACAACAAATTGGTTTTGCCTGCTCTAAAATTCCATACTACCTATATGAAACCATATTCTATACATGGCTTTTTTTGCTCAGTATATTATATTTGAGATATATTTATGTTGTGTGTATCAATAGTTGATCCCTTTAAATTAATGAATAGCATTCCATTATATAGATATACCATAATTTGTAATATAGTTTTAGTTTTTATATTGAGGCCTATGATTGATTTTATGTTAATTTTTATACATAGCATAAGGTCATTTACAGTTCATTCTTTTTTCAAAAAAGATGACAAATTATCACAGGAGCATTGGTTAAACACATTTTCCATTCTCCACTGAATTATCCTGTTACCTCTGTCAAAAATAAATAAATTTTATATACATGGATCTACTTCATTCTCAATTCTTTTTTGTTTACTATGTGGATTGTTTAGCACCACTTTGATTAGTATAGTTATATAATATCTTAAAATCTAGTAAGGTGAGTCCTCCAACTTATTCTTCTTCCTTTTTCAAAAGTGTTTTACTTATTCTTGATTTTTTTAATTTTACATAAATTTTAGAATATGTATGAATTATTTTTCAAAACTCTTACTGAATATTTTAATGGGACTGCATGAAATCTACAGATAATTTGGGGGGAAATAACATCTACTAGTATTGAATTTTCCAGTTCAAAAACAAAGTGTCTTCTATTTCTTTAGATCTTTTAAAAATTCCCTTTAACTCTGTTTAATATTTTTGATTTATAGACATTGCACAAACTTTGTTAAGCTTACCTCCAAATATTTAATGGATTTGGGTGCTTTTGTAAATGAAACTATTTAAATTTACAATTTTTCATTTCTTTATGTAAAAAATATAATGGATTTTTATATAATGATCTTGTATACTGACATACTGTTAAACTCACTTATTAGTTCTAGTAATTTTTTGGTATACATCTTATGAGTTTTTACACATATAATCATAAGTACTCATATCATCTGCAAATAAAGATAGTTTCATTCTTTTCTTCTTAATCTGTATAATGTTCTTTTCCTTATCTTATTGCCCTGGTTTGAACTTCCTGTACAATGTTAAATAGAAGTGGTGAGAGTGGACATCCTTGCTTTGTACTTGATCTTACAAGAGAAGTATTTCAGTCTTTCAAAATTAAGTTTGGTAAATAAAGGTTTTTCATAGCTGTCCTCTAATATTCTGGGGAAGTTCTTGCCCATCCCTAGTTTGCTGATAGCTTTTATCATCAATTGTTAACTTATTAAATATTCTTCATTTATTGAAAAGGTCATAGGATTGTTTTATTTTATACTGTTAATATAATGAATCACATTCATTGATTTTCAAAGCTAGAAACAAATTTTCCTTTCTGGGTTGAATACTAAATGTTCATCACATGCTATCCTTTCTATTTCTGCTCAAAACACACTGCTAATACTTTCCTTTGGCTTCCATAGTATTATTCTTTTCTTATTATCATCATGGTTTCCTATTCTTTTTTCTCCTGGTTTTTTTGTGCCACTCACGCTCCTTATTCTATGCTCTTCCTGGATTATCTCATTTATATTCATGATTTGAATTATCATCTCCATGACAGTGTTTCTTCTAATTATATCTTCCACAAGCTGTGTATTCATACCCTACCTCCTGCTACTCTTTACCTAGTTGTCCTATATGTATCACAGTCTGAATACTGTGCCCAGAACCTTAAGTTTTCTTCATATACTTTAACAAAGCTCCTTACCCACATCATTTTTTAATCTTACTTGATACCACTACTACAACACAATGTCACAAATTAAAATCTGAAATTCAGCCTCAATTGTTTCCATTATTTTACACTTAATATTCAAATAAGTTTTCTTCAGTTCAGTTCAGTCGCTCAGTCGTGTCTGACTCTTTGCGACCCCATGAATCGCAGCACGCCAGGCCTCCCTGTCCATCACCAACTCCCGGAGTTCACCCAGACTCACGTCCATCGAGTCAGTGATGCCATCCAGCCATCTCATCCTCTGTCATCCCCTTCTCCTCCTGCCCCCAATCCCTCCCAGCATCAGGGTGTTTTCCAATGAGTCAACTCTTCACATGAGGTGGCCAAAGTACTGAGTTTCAGCTTTAGCATCATTCCTTCCAAAGAAATTTCAGGACTGATCCCCTTTAGAACGGACTGGCTGGATCTCCTTGCAGTCCATGGGACTCTCAAGACTCTTCTCCAACACCACAGTTTAAAAGCATCAATTCTTCGGCGCTCAGCTTTCTTCACAGTCCAATTCTCACATCCATACATGACCACTGGAAAAACTATAGCCTTGACTAGATGGACCTTTGTTGCCAAAGTAATGTCTCTGCTTTTTAATATGCTGTCTAGGTTGGTCATAACTTTCCTTCCAAGGAGTAAGCGTCTTTTAATTTCATGGCTGTAACTTCTTTAATTATAACCTTTAATGGCTCCCCATTTTTTATTCATTAAAATCTAAATTTTTTAGCTCAGATGGTAAAGAATCTGCCTGCAATGCAGGAGACCTGAGTTTGATCCCTGGGTTGGGAAGATCCCCTGGAGAAGGGAATGGCAACCCACTCCAATATTCTTGCCTGGAGAATCCCATGGATAGACCATGGGGTCGCAAAGAGTCGGATACAACTGAATGACTAACACACTCAAGCCTCTTTGTTACCTGACATTTTGCATCTTATGTTATACTAAACCACACAGAATTACTTGAAATTTCCTGAATATACTCGATTTTTTAATATTTCTACCTCCAGCTCATTGCTTGACCCTCTGAAAGGCAGTCAGAATACATAACATCCAGAAAGTTTTCTTTTGTTCTGCCCCTGAAGTCCATTCTGGGTGAGTTTTTTCTACTCTGAGCCCTCAAAGCACCTTGGAGACCTGCATTATTGTACCTATCACCTTGTACTGAAAGTCTATTTTATGTGCCTATATTGTCCAAGTGAATACACTCTCTCAAGAGAAAGAATCTTCTCATTATTCTTTCTATATTTAATTCAAATTTCTACCTCCATTCCTGGTACAAAATATGTGCTGAATTAAAACTCAGAGTCCAAATAAAAGTTAAATTTCTTCCTAAAACAATGAAATGTAATGCAAGAAAAAGAGTGCAACACTGTTATTCAGACCACCTTACATTCAGAGTTAAATTTTAAATCAAGGAAAAATAAGAGGGAAGCTGATATTTGCCATGTTTATGGGAGAGAATCGGGAGTCCTTTTGATACAATGAAAAAGATTATTTACTCTGAATTTTGAAAAACAACACAAGCAATAAACTAGTACAAAATTAATATAAGGAAGCAAAACCTCTGCATGGGGTGGAATGGCATAAAACTACTCTGGTCACTGAAGGTTAGCTGGTTCCTGAAGAGAATGCAGGAAGATTGAAAGAGATCAGAAACACATTGGATCCAGTCTTAACTAAATGTTTTCACCAATTTTATAACTGACAGCTTTAGTACATGTTATTTGCTAAGTTTTGTAAATGATTCACACTTAATTTAACAATAGATGGTTTATGATTCTCATCCTAGAATGTGCATATAGTTGTTCCAAATGTACCCTGTTTTTTCTTGAAAATCAATGGATCCATCATCCCTAAACAAAGTGTTAACAAAGCTTATTTCTTCCTGACTGGGAACTACGTCTGGTTCCCAAGTCTGTTCCTTATTTTTAGGTGTCTTTTGGTATACAGTATGAGGTTTGATAAAGAGATACTGGAAGTAATCCAACATCCCTTTTCTTCCTCTCCTCTTTAGCTTTGGTTATTGTTCAAAATTCTTTCTGTAAAGAATTTTGACACCAGAAGGTTATAAAATTTCAGAGATAGGAAGAGAAAGAGAGAATCTAAACTTTGGCTGCACAGTTAGCCTATGGGCTGAATCCAGGTAGCAGAGAATGTGTGTGTGTTTGCTTGCCCGTTTATTTTGGGTCACATATTTTAATGCTTTTATACTGGATATACAGTTTTCATTTGTCTGCAGGATTTGCTATCATCTTATACAGGGTTATTTCTGTTATTTTATTCATGAAAATTACCTGCATTATTTATTAACTCATTTCCATTTAGGATTTCAGGTGTAAACTCATTCACTGTCTCTTTTTAAGGAAGAAGTGAAAAGTGAAAGTGTTCATCGCTCAGTCCTATCTGAATCTTTGTGACCCCATGGGCTGTAACCCACCAGGCTCCTCTGTCCATGGAATTCTCCAGGCAAGAATATTGGAGTGAGTTGCCATGCCCTTCACCAGGAGATCTTCCCTGATATGGGAATCAAAACTGGGTCTCCTGCACTGCAGGCAGATTCTTTACCTTCTTAGCCACAGAAACTGAGTAACAAAGATAATGCAAATGGCCTGATTTTACAAACCTAATCAATGGCAGATTCAATCTGCTACTGCAGTTCTTCTGGACTTCAGACCCAGACCAGTTTCCAATGCAGTTTGCTGTCTCCGAGCTCATGGTCTCTTAGTTCTATGAGATGGAAAGGGGAGAGGGTGATATGAAAACAAAAGGAAGCTGAGAGAGAAGTATAAACTTTGGAAATGATTTGAATGTGTATGCCTGAATGCGTGGTGTGGATGGAGTAAATCTGTGTTTGAGAGTGGAAATGGTGTGTGTGTGATTTCTGGAAATGATTTTCAAAGCTGTGCCAATAAACACTATGAATTTAAGGAGACTGATCAAGGACTGCACTCAGTGAAGGTGATTTAGGCTGCCGGTCAAGTAATGAAATTTGGATCATATAAGAAATCCACAAACACTGACAATTTATCATCTCAGGCACATAATAAGAGTAAGGGCAAGAGTAGAGAGAATGAAAACAGAAGGAAACAAAGAGAGATCATCAATTTAACTGCCGTGTTTGAAGGTGAGAAATACAAGGTTTTTTCTGGATTTCAAAAAATATGGCCTTTGGCCAAGTCTCAGCTGCAGTGTTATTGTCAGCAGAGTTTTTTGATTATGGATTTGTTTGGAAACTTGCTACTGTGGCACTTCGCTATAATTTGCTCTGCTTTCAACAAAAGAATTACATTCAGCTCTCACTAGCTAACTTTTCATGCAGATTTGTGATTCATTGTTTCTTGCCTCTGGAGAATTCTGTGACATTAAAACCGTGTCCTGTTCAGATGCTTCTGAAGAGCAGTCAAAACCAGAGACTCTGAAGCTCATATTAGTTACCACATTTGATATGGAGTCCTATTCTCAGCATACCCTTGAAATACCTGTTACAGTTAGTAAGAGCCATGAGTAGAAACACCAGGGATGATGCACACCAATGTTACTGCTGCTATTGCTGCTGCTAAGTCGCTTCAGTCGTGTCCGACTCTGTGTGACCCCATGGACTGCAGCCCACCAGGCTTCTCCGTCCATGGGATTCTCCAGGCAAGAACACTGGAGTGGGTTGCCATTTCCTTCTCCAATGCATGAAAGTGGAAAGTGAAAGTGAAGTCATTCAGTCGTGTCCGACTCTGTGCGACCCTATGGACTGCAGCCCACCAGGCTCCTCCATCCATGGGATTTTCCAGGCATGAGAACTTGGAGTGGGGTGCCATTGCCTTCTCCCAATGTCACTGCAGTTATCCACAAAGGACCAGAAGTGAGGTGTGGATAGGAATGGAAGATTTAGCAAGCACAGATTGCCAAGTTTAATTGTGCTGTCGTCTGCCTGCAACACACAGGAAAGAAAACTGGTGTGATTCTTGGACCAACAATAAGGACAGAGTTGTATTCCTTCACCGTATTTCCATTCTACAGTTTCTTCATCTCGATCCAAGTCACTTGGGATATGGCTGTATGTATAAACGCTAACAGTTTCAGAATCATTACAATAAGTTTTTTCAGTCAAAACAATCCTTGGCAGTTCAACCTTGTGAATATATTGTCAAAATAAAAAACAGTTTCAGAGCACTGCCTGACTAGTCTGGCCAAGATTATGTGTAGGAGACCTGGAAATTACACAGACTCTAATTAGAAACCTAAATCTGCCTCCTAACTTCTTTGTGTTTTGAGTTTATGCATGTGCATCTGGGGTGGTGGTGGTGGTGGTGTTTATTTCAATTATTTTTTATTTCAGTGTTATTCAATTCTCTGAATATTAGTTTTACCATCTTCAGTGATGTGGTATCTTTTACCTGTCTGATGCTTAAGTAAGATAACACATTAGAAATACACTGGCTTATAGAATGTACTCAAAACAAGAAGCTTAATGTTAATGATAATAAAGAGTTTTGTCTCAACACAATGATGTGGAGCTCTTTAACCTATATTTTAGGGTTATCTGTGGAAGAAAAATTTTAATGAAGAATCTTATGCCTTACTCCCTCCCACAGTTAAAGTTAGAAGGCCTAGAGTAGGGCCCAGGAATCTGAAATTTAATAAGATTCATGTTGATATATGGCAAAACCAACACAGTATTGTAAAGTTAAAAAATAAAATTAAATTAAAAAAAATAAGTTTTCTAAGCATGATTCAAACAAATTTTGAAACACAAACATGGCATAAAAGGACTTGTAGAGAAAATGACAGAAGATAAATATAAGACTAATCACTCTTTTTGGAGAAGGCAATGGCAACCCACTCCAGTACTCTTGCCTGGAAAATCCCATGGATGAAGGGACCTGGTAGGCTGCAGTCCATGGGGTCGCTAGGAGTCGGATATGACTGAGCGACTTCACTTTCACTTTTCACTTTCATGCATTGGAGAAGGAAATGGAACCCACTCCAGTCTTCTTGCCTAGAGAATCCCAGGGACGGGGAGCCTGGTGGGCTGCCGTCTATGGGGTTGCACAGAGTTGGATACGACTGAAGCAACTTAGCAGCAGCAGCAATCACTCTTTAAAAATACTTGTCTGAAACAATCATCTATTCATGCAGTTAGCAATTTATTTTCCAAGTAACCTGTACATTTAGCCAATTTAGTAGTGAGGCATATAGGGCAGGCTGTGTCAAGGGCTTCTGTTTCTCTTAATGGAGACTTCAATGGAATTCTCCATTTATTTTTTGTAGGGGGATAAAAATGGGATCTCTTTTATCAAATATCAAATCAACAGCCCCACAGTCATGCATTTCTCATTTTTTCTTACCTCTTGTAAATGCTTTGAGTTATTGTGTTTATTCTTCAAGTTACAATGTGGCATAATGCAAACAGTAAGAGCTTAAGAAACTAAAACTATTACTTAAAAGTCTGGATCCCACAACTCTTGTGTGACTTTTGGCAAGTTACTGCACCCCTTTTCTACAGCGTTGTTATACTTCTGGATCAACACTTCCACCAGAGTCCTGTGAACTAAATGCTACCGGACAGCTCAGTGCCCATTATTGTGTACTGTGAATCCCATGAAAATAGAGAATGTATAATTTAAAAAATAAAAGCAACAAACATATATTTGGTAAAATAGAAATTTAAATTCAAGAACAAGGTCTCATCTGCAAATTTCCCATCAAGTAACTACAGGTTATTATGGAACATCCACATAATGGGACATTCTATAGCTATTCAAAATCATGTTTAAAATTGTGAAAATACTAAAATAGCATTAAAAAGAGGCAAACTAAACATAACATGTTCTCATTTTTTTTTTTACTATATAAAGATCTTTCAAAATATTAATAGTTATTGGGTGGCAGCAGAATGGTAGTTTTATATTCCTAAAAGCCTCTTGTATTTTTCAAATGTTCAATAATGCTAATGTAGTTAGTTTTGTTTTTCACTGTCAGATTTAAGTTTGATTCATCAGCATGCTGGAAGCCCTGCAGGAAACCCCTGAATCAGTTCCCTGCTCCCCAGAATTTACAAATCAAAACTTTCTTTGTGGTAACCTACTAGAGAAATCACAAATCATAATTGATCCTGTTCAACTCTTAATTGTTCTCTATTGTAAATGAAAGGAGAAGGAACTGAAAGTTGTAAGCATGATGTGGGACACTCAGAACTTAAAATTCAAAGGCAGCATCTACCAAAACCGGCTTTTAGCAAGCATTAGTCATGCAGGCAAGCAATGAAAAGCTTTTTTAAGAGTTGTAAAGACAGACTTACTAAGGTTTAGAAAACAGGCTTATGGAACAATCAAAAGAATATGCCAAGCCCCCCACCCTCCCCTTAAAAAAATGAATCACTAAGAAAACTAAAAATGAATTGAAACATACACATTACCATATTTAAAATTAGACAGCTAGAGGAAACTTGCTGTATGTCACACAAAGCTCAAATCCAGTGCTCTGTGACAACCTAGAGGGGCGGGATGGGGTGAGGTGAGTGGGAGGTTCAAGAGGGAGTGGACATATGCATACCTATGGTTGATTTATGGTGCTATATGGCATAAACCAACACAATATTGTAAAGCAATTATACTCCAATTATATAAATTTAATTAAATAAAACTAAGAGCAAGCAGAAATTATTCCACTGTAAGTAATTTTAAATGCTGGAAGTGCAGGTTCTTGAAAATCTTTACATCATTGCACAAGGATGTTCACATGGATGGGGCTTAAAAATAAGTTATGCAAAAAGAAAAGGATGAGAGAATATCTAAACAAATTCATATTGAAAATCAATTGGGTTGAACTAGAAATAACCTCTACATCCTTTTAAAATGCTCAGCCCAGTGTGTACTATATCTGGATAAAAAGCTTTTATCAGTAGATACAAAGAAGTTTCTGTGTGGATGACCTAATAGGAACATACAGAAGAAAATGCAGGATTTTTTTTAAAAAATATGTCCTATTTCTTTAAAGCTGGCCAGCAATAAACTGGCTAGTCATTTAAGTAGAATAGTGGAATGAACGTATTCTTATGATATGATGGAGTTTTGTGAAAGAAAAACTGTATGAATAATATACAGAATCAAAACCAGTTTTTTAATTAAAATGCAGTGCCATTTTACTCTATATTTTCTTACTTATATATTTTTTTAAATAGTTAATTTCACAATTTTACAATGTCCTTTAAAATGCTATGTTACTTAAATTTTCATCTGAGTTAGGAGAACCACATATACATGTATGTACAATACTCCCTAGAAATGACAATTTTTCACTTCTATACTCTAGACTGCCAAATTATGCCTAATAAATAATTCTCTTTGTTTTTAATCTCTCTTTTTTGCACACTTTTGTGATGCTAGATGATGAGAAGTCCTGAGACTGGTGTGACTCAAGATTGAAAGAGTACTCTAAACAGACAAGGACAATGGACAAGGCAACGAAGTGTGCCAGATGTCCCATGAAAGTGCCATTTGCAGCTTGGTGTGACACTGTTGCAGGAAGGGGGACCTGAAACTGGGCTCTTGTCAAAGACTCAGAAATGAATTGTCCAAGGAGACACATGTGCTGACAAAGCAAGAGATTTATTGGGAAAGGGAACCCAGGTGGAGGGCAGTAGAGTAAGGGGATCCAGGAAAACAGCTCTGCAGTCTCAGGTTTTATGGTGATGGGATTAGCTTCTGGGTTGTCTTTGGCCAATCATTCTGACTCAGAGTCCTTCCTGGTGGCGCACACCTTGCTCAGCCAAGATGGATGCCAGCAAGAAGGATTCTGGGAGGTGATCTGACATGTGGTGTCTCGTTTTGACCTTTCCTGAACTCTTCTGGTTGGTGGTAGCTTATTAGTTCCATGTTCATTTATGTGTGTAAAGAAACTATCACATTTAAATATACGTATGTATATATACACATGAAGTATACATTTTCAGGAGAAAAATCCTCCAATATCCATTCACTTACTTAGCAACTAATTTTGAACATTTAGAATGGGTCAATTGAAATATAATTTAGCCCCAAGAAAAAAGAAGATATAACAGATAAAGAGGAAGATGATAGATGCTAATTTTGTCAATTTTCCCAGCAGATAGTATCACATTTTCACATGCAAGCGGGGTGAAGAAGAGCCTGGAAGATCAGAGAATAGTGACTAGCCCAGTATGAGCCAATAGTGCATAGATGTAATGGTGAATAGTAGTGAATCAGACAAAAAAGCAAGTGGGACCTGATTATGGGAATGATCCACAAACAGATTTTTTTCTAGCTGCCACATCTCATATCCTGAGTCTTGATTAAATGACTTAACTAAGAACAGAAGAAATGAGACCCTGAGTGATATGCATGACCTACTGAGCAGAAAGTTATTTCTCTATCAGAGCATCTATGGAGATATGATGGAGAGGTGTATCAACTTTTTTGATATGAAACTCAGAATCAAGAATATCTGTAAACAATTCCTGCTGCTGCTGCTAAGTTGTTTCAGTCATGTCTGACTCTGTGCGACCCCATAGATGGCAGCCTACCAGGCTCCCCCGTCCCTGGGATTCTCCAGGCAAGAACACTGGAGTGGGCTGCCATTTCCTTCTCCAATGCATGAAAGTGAAAAGTGAAATTGAAGTCGCTCAGTCGTGTCTGACTCTTCTCGACTCCATGAACTGCAGCCCACCAGGCTCTTCCGTCCATGGGATTTTCCAGGCAAGAACACTGGAGTGGGGTGCCATTGCCTTCTCCATTGCATGAAAGTGAACAATGCCTACCTCCTTATAATTCCATCAAGGTTAGATTAACATGAGTTACTAAAACCTATTTGAAGTCATTGGTACAGTCCCTTCAAACCTTCTCAAAGAAAAATTAAGTCCCATGGGTTTATAACCTGAATTATAAACTAATACTTCATTTTTTTTTATTATTTATTTATCAAAATAAATTTATTAAAAGTATTCAAAGACCACTTCAAAGTTTAGCTGCCATCAGGACAGTTTTGGCACTCATAATGGACATTGTCATTTTCTACACAAAAGCACTCATTCTAGTACAAACACCAATTGACAGTTCAAACACAATCATTTCAGTTTTAGAGTTATGTGAGACAACAGTACTGATGATCTGTAGACATAGGAACTTCAGTACCCTTGCACATAGTAAACATATATTACCTAGAACTAAAGAAGCTACATCTAAATCAGCATTCAGACATCAAAAATTATCTCCTAGTTTTAATATGCTGAGAGTTACTCTCCAATTATTAATATTTTCATTATTGTATGGCCATTGATCCATTCTAAACTCCATTCTAAACTCACCTTCTTACTATGAAAATACTAGACAGTAACCTCCAATAACTATTTGTGGTGTGTGGTTAGGTTTAACCTGTAGCTTGACAGCCAGACTCAGGTAGCTCTATGCTTATCTCTGGGAATGGCCAAGATAAAGATGAAATGTCCTAGGTATACTGTGCTATTTAACGTTCAGAACTTCCCCTGAAGCACCCTATACTAGCTTGTTTGCAACGTTCAGGCTCTATAGCTTGATGACTGGTATGTAGTTCCACTGGTTACACAGCCCACTTTTAGTTGTGTCATTAGCAAAGTAAAAAGAAGTCCTTTCAGTAAACTAGTGTTTGAGCTCTCTCAAAAGTAAAACATCTTTCATACATCTTAGATGATTCATCACCCAAAGATGAAACATATCCACACTGTGAGACTGAGAAGTCCCAGTGGAGCTTCCTCTGGCAGTCTTAGACTATTCAAAAACTACCAATGCTTTCTTTTTCCTGTTGTATCATATTGTTGTTTAGTCACTAAGTCGTGTCTGACTCTCTGCGACCCCATGAACTGCAGCATGCTGGGCTTTCCCGTTCTACCATATATTTTATCTTTATTAATGTCTCATGTGAGTATGCCGTATTTGGTCACATCAGACTTTCCAACTATACAGACTTTTGTAGTCATTGCATTCACCTATACTCTTTCAGCCGAACCAAGGTATCAGATTTTCTCATACTTTGCCACTCAAGCAATTTTTACATAACAAAGAACATCAGAAATTTTAAAACAGATGGTGAATGTTTCTATGATATCTTGTGTTTATTTATAAAAATATACATGATGTTATTATCCCTAAATGAAGTTGGTATGTTGAGGAAATATGCACACTTTTGGTTTTGTATAGCCTCAGAAATCATCCCCCAGTTCTATTTTGCTCCTGCAAATTTGAATAGGATGATAATCATCCTGATTTGACCTGGACTGATGAGGTTCCTGGGACATGGGACTTCCAGTGCTGAAACTGGGAAAGTATCAGCCAAACTGATACTAGTCAGCCACCCTAGATCTTAGACCTCTATTACCAGCCCTAAATGGTGACTTTTTATTTTCCCATAAATTTTCCTGCAAAAATTAGCTTTACTGCAACAAGAGTTCATCTTTTCTGGGAAAACATTTATTCCACTGAAAATGAAGTGACCATTGCTCAATTTGGCTATCTTCAAGTTGCTAAGAATTAGCTTGTAAATTTTTTAAAAGCACCAGAGTCATGGAAGAGCATCATTTCAGATGTCAGAAGACTACAGAAGGATTACATGTGATTCTTGAATCCACTGTAAAACTGATGTTCAGTTGCTAAGTCATGTCCAACTCTTTGTGACTCCATGAACTGCAGCATGCCTAGCTTCCCTATCATTCACTATCTCCCAGACTCAAACTCATGTCCGTTGAGTTGATGATGCCATCCACCCATCTCATCCTCTGCCACCCTCTCCTCCTTTGGCCTTCAGTCTTTCTTAGCATCAGGGTCTTTTCCAATGAGTTGACTCTTCACATCAGGTGGCCAAGTCCTTCCAAAGAATATTCAGGGCTGATTTCCTTTACAACTGATTGATTTGATCTCCTTGCTGACCAAGGGACTCTCAACAGTCTTCTCCAGCACCACAATTTGAAAGCATCAGTTCTTTGGTGCTCAGCCTTGTGTATGGTCTATCACATGTGTACGTGACTATTAGAAAAACCATAGCTTTGACTATACAGACCTTTGTTGGCAACATGATGTCTCTGCTTTTTAATATGCTGTCTAGGTTTGTCATAGCTTTTCTTCCAAGGAGCAAACATCTTGTAATTTCATGGCTGCAGTCACCATCCACCATGATTTTAGAGCTCAAGAAAATAAGATATGTCACTGTTTCCACATTTTACTCATCTATTTGCCATGAAGTGATGGGACCGGATGCCATGATCTTAGTTTTCTGAATGTTGAATTTTAAGACATCTTTTCACTCTCCTCTTTCACCTCTGGTAAAACTGTAACATTGTTTTAACTTGGAAAAGCCATTTGCCTCTTGGGATTCATTTATTTATTCAACAAATGTTTATCAATCTCCTATTTCATTCCAACATTGTGTGAGTTACTTGTGGGCAGCAGGGAGAACAATAAGTAAAGTAGTCATAGCCTTCTACTTCTGAGCTTATATTCAAGCGCACAGTGGTCTTTAGAGCCCCAGTCAGCTTTTAAGTTCAATGGCCTTCCATTTGTTAACTATCCTCTTTTTATAGCCTCATACTCTCTTATGGAAACATGGCCTTAAGTATTAGCCTTTCTCATTCTGAAACAATTGATTAAAGGATTCTTTAGCTTTCCCTTGATATTTGGCAAAACTAATACAATTTGTAAAGTTTAAAAATAAAATAAAATTTAAAAATAAATAAATATTTTATCCATGAACTTGGAAATAGTTTAAAAAAATATTTTTTCTTGACATGTGAATTGAGATGATAATTTCGAGGTGATCATCTTGGGAGGAGTACTGGGTTAAAATGTTCAAAGCTATTGCTAAAAACATTATGTTTAATACAACTAAGGAAATCTATATGCCAACGTAATTTTTCTGAAGGGAAATCAGGATTTAAGTTTCAATTCAGTTCATTTCAGTTGCTCAGTCGTGTCTGACTCTGTGACCCCATGAATCGCAGCACACCAGGCCTCCCTGTCCATCACCAACTCCCGGAGTTTACCCAAACTCATGTCCATTGAGTCGGTGACGCCATCCACCCATCTCATCCTCTGTCGTCCCCTTCTCCTCCTGCCCTCAATCCCTCCCAGCATCAGAATCTTTTCCAATGAGTCAACTCTTCACATGAGGTGGCCAAAGTACTGGAGTTTCAGCTTTAGCATCATTCCTTCCAAAGAAATCCCAGGGCTGATCTCCTTCAGAATGGACTGGTTGGATCCCCTTGCAGTCCAGGGGACTCTCAAGAGTCTTCTCCAACACCACAGTTCAAAAGCATCAATTCTTTGGCGCTCAGCTTTCTTCACAGTCCAACTCTTACATCCATACATGACCACTGGAAAAACCATAGCCTTGACTAGATGGACCTTTGTTGGCAAAGTAATGTCTCTGCTTTTGAATATGCTATCTAAGTTGGTCATAACTTTCCTTCCAGGAGTAAATCGGGATTTAAGTTTACATATCCTCTAATAAAGGGTCAAATATTTGAACTTAATTCTATTGCCCTCTAAATCAGAAATTCTTCTTATTCTTTCTAAAACAAAATTTCAGAAAGCCACAGCACTCATTATATTCTCATTGGTAACCCTATTTAGACATTACGTTTTAAGGAGACAATACTGAGTTGGTGGAGAAGGCGATGGCACCCCACTCCAGTACTCTTGCCTGGAAACTCCCATGGATGGAGGAACCTGGTAGGCTGCAGTCCATGGGGTCACTAAGAGTCGGGCACGACTGAGCAACATCACTTTCACTTTTCATTTTCATGCATTGGAGAAGGAAATGGCAACCCACTCCAGTGTTCTTGCCTGGAGAATCCAGGAATGGGGGAGCCTGGTGGGTTGCCGTCCATGGGGTCGCACAGAGTCGGACACGACTGAGGCAACTTAGCAGCAGCAGCAGGGGCATCCCAAGTAGTGTCTGTGGTAAAGAACCTGCCTGTTAGTTCAGGAGACATAAGAGATGTGGATTTGATCCCTGGGTCAGGAAGATCCCTTGGAGTAGGGCATAGCAACCCACTCCAATATTCTTACTTGGAAAATCCCCTGAACAGAGGAGTTCATAGGTCGCAAAGAGTAGGACATGACTTAGCATGCATACACTGAGCTGGTGAGCTAAACTTCAAGGCACTACAATCTACAGGAAACAACAAGCTGAATTCAATGAAAGCTGATAAAAGTCCTTTCTCAATTTCCTAGGATGGTTTGGATTGGATATGACAACAATGTAACTTAATACCAAGCAGAGCAATGACACACCTGTGTTCAAATGCTCTAAATTATTGTATCCAGAACTGCAACTTTTCAGCTATGTATGTACTTCCCTGTCTCTAAATAACATCTATTATGTAGCAAGAATAGAAATTTGTTCTGGGTTGCCTATTCAAGAGACAAATCTTATCTTACCTACAGTAATATGGTGCAGAATGGGAAAACAAATATGCTGATTGAACTTTTTTTCATGCAATTGTGAATTTGTGTATCTTTCTCTATCAGCATAACTTTTCCCTTTTGTGCTATTTTCTCTGCACCTTGGATTGCAATTTGCACATCCCTTCTTTGGGAACATGAACAAGCAGGCAGGTGACCAAATATCAACTCTGAATATGTTAATAAGGACAACCATAGTTACCCATGTGGAAACATCATTCCAAAGTGTCAGACTCAGGTCTCTTGGACAATAAATAACCCAGGAGTAGCTGTATGGTTTTGTATTCATCTTTATATATATGAACATAATCTTAAAAAGGCATTTTCAGTTTTACTGCAAACATAGAAAGTTTTAATATTCTCTTGCAGTGACATGACAAACTAACTCCCAGATTGTCTAGACCCAAGACTGAAAGGTATTGAAAGATTTTGTGAAGGAGTCCAACTTGAACAAACCAAAGAGCCCAGAAGCAAAATGATGAAATGTGTCTTCTATCTTACTCATTCAAATGTAGCCTACTATTATAGCCTGTGGAATTGTTGAAGCAAATTTCACAAACTCGTGCAATTTTTCATTTAACCTGCATTAGTTGTTTCAAATACTTTAGAGAATGGCAATGCTCTGTACTTGGGCACAAATCCAGATTTTTACTAAAAAAATGAAGGGGAAAAAAGATGCAAGGATGCATCAACACCAACATGAATATGGAGTCAGGATATTAAAATTCATGAAGTCCTGTCAACTGAACTGATGCAAACTCTATTTGCCTGAAATACATGATGACATTGCAAGCCAGCAAAGATGAAAACAGCTCGCGAAAGCTTTTTCTGATGCTATTTCATTCCTCCGAATATCAAGTGAACTGTTTTTCTCCAGGTAGGAGCCATATGCAGATTCTCCACTCTGTAAAGCTAGGCCAGAACTGGTTTTTCAAAAACAAGGATTTTCCAAACCTCTGCTGTCCCTCTCGTTCACTTCTCAGCATGCTCCCTGTATATAGAACAGAAAAATTTTCTGAACAATGATCGCGTTTTCTCAGACAAGCAATGTCCTCTCTTGTCGCTTGAGTTGAATTGAAACCAAATAAGCCCCATGGATACATTTGTATTCAGACTCAGTAAAACACTTCTTTAAAATATTGTCTTGGGGACTATTCCAAAGAGCTCTGACTGGTTGCCGTACAAGGGAGGCAGCCTTAATGCAAACTGGGAATGAGCTAGAAGATAGCCTGCTAGAAGAATTCTGACAAGCCCTTAGGTAAAGATCTAATAAAACATGGGCACGATTGTTAGTAGTTTAAACTGGAGAGTTTCTGAAGTTCTGTAAATTAAATAGGACAAGTCAATTTCTTCTCATTTATAAATTAAACAGGACAAGGAAATGCTTTGAAATTGTGGGCTCTGTCACCCACATTTTCTCAGAGTCATCAATCATCATGAATCTTTTCATTAAAGCTCTTGCAAAATGTGCTCTATTCTTAAATACAGTTTGGAAAGAGACTTGAAAAATTCCTTGCAGTCAAAGACCATGTCTTCTGCAGATTCAATGAAAGATTTAGCACTTGGCAGGCACAATTCAAGTTTAATTATGATCACAAGAATATTATGGCAAATCCAGGAGGGACACTGGGAGGTCAAAAGTCCAAAGACCCACCTTCAGGATATGTGGCTGCTAAGCCTTCACCAGAGCTGAGAATTTACTTTATTTAAAAGAGTTCTTTAAAAGAAAATCTCATGGCTTTTCACTTACTCCTTAAATTATATAACCTGTCTAGGTTAGAAATTTTCTTAACACTTATTCATTTATCATGATTTAAATACTTCATTCTCTAGAATAGAGTACTGTCCAATAGAACTTTCTGCAAAGATGATGTGTCCTATTTCTGTGTGTTTAACATAATAATCACTAGCTACATGTGCCTATTGAACACTTGAGACACGGTTAATGCAACCAAGGAACTAAATTTAGAATTTTAAGTTTAATAATTTTAAATTGAAATTGAATAGCCACATAGGGCTGATGGCCTGTTCACTGGTAATTCTAGAGACTGTGCTCATCATAGTTTTAGTTGAAAATGTTCCCTTTATTTTTTTCATATGTCCAATAGGTATTTACAGAGATACCCTTAGCGTATTCTGGGCCAGGCACAGTTCCAGCTGGAAGGAATATAGTAGTGAATAAAAGTAAAAAGGAATCCTGTCACAGAGGACTTAATTCTAGTGGGGAAAAAACACAAATCAATAAAAGGATAACTAGAAACACCAATAAATATAATAAAGGGAAACCCCAGGGCAATGTTATGAATTGTAATTAGCCAGTTGTTAGAATTACTATTTTAGATAGAGCAATAAGGTGAGTCCTTTCTGGGGGAGGTGACGTGAGCTGAGACCTGAATGATAAGAAAGAGTCATTCATGCTCTGAGCCAGGGAAAATCATCCCAAGAAGAAGGAAACAACAAGGGCAAACACCTGAGGCAGGACCTAACTGGGCATGTTAGAGCAACAGAAAGGTCACTGTGACTTGAACCCAGTGAAGGATGGAAAGCAGGAGTAACATCATCATAGAGGTAAACTGAAGTTAGATCTATCAGGGCTTTGAGACCATGGTGAGTAGTTTGCTTTTATTCTAAGTAGATATACAAAGTTTTAAGACTGGAGAGAGGGCTCTATTTCACATGTCACAAAGGTTAACTTCTAATGGAGAAAAAGAGACTATCAACAAGTGACTCTTAATGATGGCTATGAAGTGAAGTGAAGTCGCTCAGTCGTGTCCGACTCTTTGCAACCCCTTGGACTGTAGCCCACCAGGCTCCTCCGTCCATGGGACTCTCCAGGCAAGAATACTGGAGTGGGTTGCCATTTCCTTCTCCAGGGGATCTTCCCAACCCAGGGATCGAACCCAGGTCTCCCACATTGCAGGCAGATGCTTTAACCTCTGAGCCACCAGGGAAGCCCTAATTATGGCTCTGGTAGATAGCAAAAGTGATCAAAAGAAGTAGACTATTCTGGAACTTTTTTTTTTTTTTTAGATAAAAACTGATGAATGAATATAAGAGACGATAGAAAAAGAGAAATTAAGAAGAACTCTTTGGACTTCAGCTTCAACAACTGTTTGGATGAGAAGAAGAAAGCTGAGCCAAGTGTAGGTTTATGAGGACAAAATCAAGAGTTTCATCTTGAATATGTTATCATTTAGATGCCAGATGGAGAGGTGACATGGGAAATGAGATAGCAATATGGCTCTAGTTCTGCAGATATCCATCAGAAATCCTCAGCAGAGTTGTTATTTAAAGCCGTAGAGCAGGAAAGAATCATTTAAGAAAAAAGTGCCGATAAAGAGGTCAAAATAGTCACTGACAGCAAAGGAGAGGATCACCTTGGAGCTTTCTCTTGGGTTTACCCACTTTAGATTATCCTCACAGCAGCTATTCTGAATTATAAGCCTTGTACAGCTAGGATCTGAAGTCTATCAAATGCACAGTTCTAGACATTTCAGCCACATCAAATTGTCTACAGCTCAGCAGATACATCATGTTGTTTCAGATGTCAATGTCTTTACACATATTGTCCCTTGGCCTAAAATTCAATCTTATTGCCTACATTCTTCCATTAGCAATCACCTGGATAACTCAACTCATCCTTTAAGAATTGATTTAACGGATCCTTCCCTGATCCTTCCCTCCTTTGTGCTGTCTTATGCCTGATTTGTTCCTGACATTATTTGTTTTCATGTCCTTAAGGATAGCCATGTTGTCTTATTCATCTTTATATATCTAGTAACTAGCACAGCTGTGTTTATTCTAGGACAATAAAATGATTACTACTCCCAAAACATGAGATTTTTCTTCTAAGTTCTGCCTTGCAATAAGAGAATTCTCTTCCAGCCCAGTATAGTCAATATCACCTGTATTTTCTCCTCTGAGAAAAGAGGAGACCTCCTGGAGTCACCTTTCCCATTGGTAGGCTTCCTAAGAGCATAATTAAGATTCCCAATCTGCTCTTTTCAAAGTGATCCATTATTTTTCAGCTTAAGAAGATTGTCTTCCTGTTCTGTACATATCAGCAGAAGTTAAGATCCTAGGCAACTATTTGAGATTTCCTTAAACAAATGGTTTTCAAACATTAACAAAACTCGTACTCATAATACATCTGTTTTAAATGTTTATTTCCCAGACGTACCTCCCAAAATTCTGCCTCTGTCATGTCTGAGGTAAATTTTAGGAACAAATATTTTTAATCAACATCTCAAGAGATGCTGATATAGTAGAACTTTTGTGATACACCACGGAAAATTTAAGGGTTTTCCAAAAGCAGTCCCACTCCCCATTTGACCCTAAAGATACCCCTAACACAGACAGAGAAAAAGTTGTATTAAATAGCAGATTATTCTAGAAGCAGATTATTTAGAAAACAATTTTAGAAAGTGTTTAATTACCAGAAAGTTTTTGCTTAATTCTATTTTAGAAAGAGCTAGGTAAAAATATCCTTTTGGGCCCAATTATTGCTGTCCTGTAGCTACCATACCTATATTTAGAATAATGACGTTATGAAGAAATAAGAAGGAAAGCGGCTTGTTCTAGTTTGCATACTATTCTACAGGCAACTTTCTGAAGTCTGTGTAACATACATCACTTCATTTTCTTCTCAAGATGTTTCTTTCTACATATAGTTTATTTATAGTATGTCTACATCTAGGCAATCAAGAAAATAAGTTTATTTAGGTCTGTCAAACAGCCAAATAAACCTGGAAAAAAAAATCACCTAGCAAATGCTAATCATACTGGGGCACAAAAGTGAGCAAAAGCAGCTGAAACTTCTGCCATTCCGTCAGTCAATAAGGCTGAGTCAGTAGTCCTTGGCTAGTGCTATAGGAATCCCTTCCTCAAATCTCCGTTGTGTTCCTCCCAAAGTTGCATATTTACAGAGACCTGTCCAACTCAGGATGACTTGTCTATGTCAAAAAAGATATAATTAAATATCTTCTGTGAGAACCACTCCATGACAATAACCAACAACATTTTATTTTTTTATTGGAATATAATTGCTTTACAATGTTGGGTTAGTTTCTGCTGTACAATATCATGAATCAGCCGTATGTATACATATACCCAGTCCGTCCTGAGACTACCCCCACCATCCCATTCCACCCCTCTAGGTCATCACACAGCACCCAGCTGAGCCCTGTGTGCTACATGATAGCTTTCTGCTATAATCAACAACTTTTAAAATGAGCTCTTTTTATAAGCAACTCATCCTCTCTAAAGCAAAATTCAGATATCAAGAGATATCTATGGGAGACTGAGTATTACCTGAATAACAGTGACTGAGGTTGTTGTCAACAGTGTAGTTTCAAGAAGATAAATTCAAAGCCTCCATCTTTATCAGCAACCGAACCACTAATTCTCATATTTGTATGCATTTTTCAGACTGTAGGATTTCCCCATCTATAGTCCAACTACAACATTAAAACATTTGATCAACAGCCTAAAACTAAATAGGGCCCCGCTAGGGAATCTCTTTTTGCTAGAAATGTTTGAATGTTTTCCTAAGTGGTGAGCTCCAACCACTGCCAAAGTTTTTACCTTAATTAACTCAAGTATAGTTCCCTCAGGATGAATTCAAATATTCTACCCAATCTTCTAAAATGGAAATCCTCTAACTTCCCCAAATTACTATCCCATTAGTCAGCTGGCCAGTCCTTGTAAACTTTGTGTTAGGATTATTTCCAGTAAATTTACAATTGAGGTGTTAAATCTAATATCCCTTCTAAGAAGTGAACAGATGTTTCAGGCACAACTGTTTTTCTAAAGATCAGTCTTGCTTTGGTCTATCTAGCTGTAAAAACAATTAAGAAAACATGGGACTCTGCAGTGATGTTTCAGTAACTCAAAATATGTTAACTCTAGAGAAATGACTCTGGGATCAATGTGTAATCTTGATTCTTTCATAACTAAAACCATTCACATTAAATGCTGCAAAATTTTGCTATTGATAAACAGTAAAAGTTTGAGGAATTCTTCATGGAGAGTGACATTTTATCAGGGCCATAAGTTGGTGAAGAATTTTCACTGGGAGTGAGGGGGCATTCCCAGCAGAGCTAAGCTACAAAATTAAGAAGCTGAAAAAATGTGCTTGTTGAACTAAAAGTAGGGGAGATTTTTCTATCATATTCTATGATTATTTAAAAGAAAAAAGAAGATAAAGCCAAATAGGTAAACTGAAACCAAATTAGAAAAAACTTTCACTTAAATAAGTACTATGGACTTTATTCTTCAGGCAATGGGAAACAAAGATTTATGAGAATGTGAGTTGCTGATTCCCTCATGAAGACTCACTCAGTTCTGGAGATGCAAAATAACTGTGTGCTTCAGATAGGAAAGGCATGCTGTTGTTACCATTAGCAGGAAGGTAAGAGTAAAAACTCGTAGGCTCTTGAGTGTGACTCAAAAAAAGGAACCACTTTCAATTCTGATCCTGTCACATATTTGCTATATGACTTTGGGCAAGGTATTTAACATCCCTGCTCTTTATTTTCCTCATGTGTAAAAAAAGAAATGATAATGGTACATTATGTAAAATAGCATCTTATCAAGATTAAATAGCGTTTTAAGTACTGCTCATCGGTAGTGGTTAGAACAGCACCTAATACACAGCAATCACTCAATGTCATTTATTAGTACTATTACTCTGTAAGCACTGCCTCTATGTTATATACAGATTATCTGCTATTATGCACACTATAAGCTACATAATAAATTGACAGAGTAATCTAATATGAACTATTCAATAAATAACTCCACACAAAAATCGCCACTTTACAGCAGAGGTCATTGAAACTCAAAGATGAGGAAATAACTTTATAAAGTGGCACACTTGTTAACTTAGAGATCTGGGATCCAATGTGGTCATCTGACTTTGAAATCTGAGCTCTTCATCACCACTTTCTTCTGCTTTGTGCACTTGTATTAGTTAAAGTAGATTAGCAAAACAAGAGAGAAATGCATTTCACCAATCTTGTCCTCAAGATAAAGAATTACATGGTCTTATCTGGGTCCATGAAAGCATCATTTTAGATGTTCCATTAGCCAAACATTTGCCTTTCCATCCACCCATACACACACATCAAGCCCAAATTTTCAATAATAAGTATATTTGACTTGAGCTCCTTGTATCTCCAAAGATTGAATTTCAAAAAGTCTACATCTGATCATCCATCAACTTGACACCTCCCTCTAGCCTTCCTACTCCATTTCCTTCTCTCTAATCAATAGAAGTGGCATGATGAGGGCTGAATTTTACACAGACTGTTCTGGCATCAGTAGGCTGGCTGTATTGAAGCAGGAAAAGAATACAAAAAAGAGTTCTGTTTAGAAGAATAAAAGGGGCCTGAACTTAGTGAGTAGCAAAAGGAATTTTTAAAGAAAAGAAAAAGCAACAAGGTATTACAGAGTTAAAGCTGAAAGAATCTGACAGCTAATTCTATGGGGAAGGTGAATGGAAGGGAGAGTGCTTTGATCCATGATGACTAAGACAATTACGAGCCCTGTGAATTACCAGGTGCTATTGTTGCTGTTAAGCTTCTCTGGTGGCTGAGAAGGTAGAGTGTCTGCCTGCAATGTGGGAGATCCGGGTTCGATCCCTGGGTCGGGAAGATCCCCTGGAGAAGGAAATGGCAACCCACTCCAGTATCCTTGCCTGGAGAATCCCATGGACAGAGGAGCCTGGTGGGCTACAGTCCATGGGGTCGCAGAGTTGGACACGACTGAGCGACTTCTCTTCACTTCATGTTGCTGTTTAGTCAGTTGCTAAGCTGGGTTCAACTCTTTTGCCACCCCGTGGACAGTAGCCCGCCAGGCTCCTCCGTCCATGGGATTTCCAAGGCAAGAATACCGGAGTGGGTTGCCATTTCCTTCTCCAGGGGATCTTCCCAACCCAGGGATAGAAACCATGTCTCCTGCATTGCAGGTGAATTCTTTACTACTGAGCTACCTGGGAAGCCCAAATTATGGGTTATGTGGTACCTTAAGGAACAACAGGGTATAAGACGGTTCATATAAAAGCAGCCTGGAAAACCTAAACCCAAACAGAAAACATAATTAAATACAACGTTTTCTTGAGCTTTGTGTCACACTTCCTTGAATATATGCTATAAAATTTCAACTCTGAACCAAAGTTTCTATCCTCTTTTTCTCTAGTTTCTCAAATTCTAATAACCTACATCTAGTATCAGCTGGCTGTTTTTTCACGTTCCTGCCTCTGAGAATATGGATCAAAATTTCAAACTTCTAGCAATTTTCTGTTCCTTCCTATTATTCTGAGTAAAGAAAAAGATAAGTATAAAATAATGAAAATGTAATAAATTTGATTTTAAATATATCCAGTTGAACTATTGAGTTGCTGTTGCTGTTGCTGCTGTTAAGTTGCTTCAGTCATGTCCGACTCTGTGTGACCCCATAGACAGCAGCCCACCAGGCCCTGCTGTCCCTGGGATTCTCCAGACAAGAACACTGGAGTGGGTTGCCATTTCCTTCTCCAATGCATGAAAGTGAAAAGTGAAAGTGAAGTCACTCAGTCGTGTCCGACTCTTAGTGACCCCATGGACTGCGGCCTTCCAGGCTCCTCCATCCATGGGACTTTCCAGACAAGAGTACTATTGAGGGTATAGTCCAAATACAAGTCTATGAGATTTAGTAAAAACAATTCATTAGAGATATATATTTAGTGGTCATCTAAACAGGGAGAATTGCTTAGCTACCAAAAAAAAAAAAAAAATGAATAGATACAAAGAGAGAAGTATTTAGGAGAGAGGAGAACTGGCTCAAGAATAGATCATAAAGGAATGTTTAAACTTAGAGGGAATTGATGCTTTTGAACTGTGGTGTTGGAGAAGACTCTTGAGAGTCCCTTGGACTGCAAGGAGATCCAACCAATCCATTCTGAAAGAGATCAGCCCTGGGATTTCTTTGGAAGGAATGATGCTAAAGCTGAAACTTCAGTACTTTGGCCACCTCATACGAAGAGTTGACTCATTGGAAAAGACTCTGATGCTGGGAGGGATTGGAGGCAGGAGGAGAAGGGAACGACAGAGGATGAGATGGCTGGATGGCATCACTGACTGGATGGACGTGAGTCTGGGTGAACTCCGGGAGTTGGTGATGGACAGAGAGGCCTGGCGTGCTGCAATTCATGGGGTCGCAAAGAGTCGGACATGACTGAGTGACTGAACTGAACCCAGAAAGAACACTGGAGAGGGAGAGAACAACCAGGAGAACTGTGGTCTCACAGAAGCAGTGAGAGAAGTGGAGACGGCCTTACGTGTCTTATTCAGAGAATCATAGGAGGTTATGTATTGTTTTGACTTGTTCTTGTTCCCACCTTCAGATAACAGTATTTCCTCCCTCGCTTCTTTCAATTAGAAAGAACTTTCTATTAGTGTAGAGAAGAACTTATATTTCTGATACTAACTGTGGTTCCAATTAGAGTCATTGATTCTAGTACCATGTCTCCTCTCTCATGAAATTCAAGGGTTCTAGAGTCCCAAACTGGGTCAGACATAGTACTGCAGCCCATGACCACAATGGTGTGTGTGCGTGTGTGTGTGTGTGTGTGTGTGTGTGTGTGCACATGCACACTCAGTCATGTCCAACTCTTTGAGACCCATGGACTGTAGGCCACCAAGTTACTCTGTCTCTAGGATTCTCCAGGCAAGAATACTGCAGTGAGTTGCCATTTCCTACTCCAAGGGATCTTCCCAACCCAGGAATTGAACCCACATATTTTGCATCTTCTGCATTGGCAGGTGGGTTCTTTACCACCATACCACTTGGGAAGCCCATGATCACAATTATTCAGACTCAGATTTGGAACCAGAGTCCAATCAATTAGAATCCCTCCTCTATGGCAGGGATGAAAAGATGAGTAAGAACTGTCCTTAAGGTTCACAAATCTATGAAAATATGAGCTTGGAACTTTAATGGTTTTGTCTCCCAGATTGGAGGATTTAGTCCATGGTAGGATATTTGGAGAAGGCAATGGCACCCCACTCCAGTACTCTTGCCTGGAAAATCCCATGGACGGAGGAGCCTAGTAGGCTGCAGTCCATGGGGTCACTAAGAGTCAGATACAACTGAGCGACTTGACTTTCACTTTTCACTTTCATGCATTGGAGAAAGAAATAGCAACCCACTCCAGTATTCTTGCCTGGAGAATCCCAGGGACAGGGGAGCCTGGTGGGTTGCCGTCTATGGGGTCACACAGAGTCAGACAGGACTGAAGCCACTTAGCAGTAGCAGCAGCAGGATATTTAGAGAGAGACTTAAGAGGTATGGGAGGAAAGAGTTCTGCATGTGTGTAAGTGACTTCAGTCATGTCCAACTCTTTGCAACCCTATGGACTGCTAGCCCGCTAGGTTTCTCTGTCCATGGGATTCCCTAGGCAAGAACACTGGAGTGGGTTGCTATTTCCTTCTCCAGGGAATCTTCCTGACCCAGGGATCGAACCCGCATATCTCACATCTCCTGCATTGGCAGGCAAGTTCCTTACCACTAGCGCCACCATGATATGCACAGAGAGAGTAAAGAGGTATGGGAGGAGAGAGTGCTGACAGAGCACAAATCTCAAAGAGCTTTAATAGGACACTCACTCCTGCTCTTTCAAGACTGACTTTTTACCACTTTATTTTAATTTGCATATTCCCTAGAATCACCCTAATGATTCTGTTTACTTTGTTCAATCTCTTTATAATAGAGTTTCTGGTACTAACAACCAAGAATCCTGACTAAAGGACAGAGCATGAAGCATAAGGACTGAGAAGAATGGATTAGACTTTGTAACGTATAGTTCATAGGTAGCCTGAAAGAAGCCGGCATCAGTGTACTGCTGGCAACAGAAAATAGATGTTTAAAGGTTAAAGACCAGATGATGGGGAAGAAATGAAGTCAGTGAAGATGGGCTAGATTTCTGACAAGTGTAAAAAGAAGGAAATAAGCAGTATCTTTAAGGACTAGCAGGGTTTATGAGTATAAAAGAATGTATCCTCTCTTACTATAAATATGAGTAATTCTTACTGTATAAATCAATGGATGTGTTATTACAAAGTAGCTTTTATTAATATATTGTGATTCAAAAGGGTACACAGCTTCTCTTCAGGAACTGTCCTTGGCATTTTCCAGTATATGGAAACAAGATCAACCAACCTCGTAGAGTTATAAATTTTTAAAAGCTTTGGTTTTACTGCCATTTTTTAATGAGTTCATTTCTGTTTTGAAAATCTATTTATTAAAACTGCTTTTGAAAATGTCAGTCATTTTCAGTTATGCCCAGGGAAGCCAAACAAAAGGATTTCAGTTGATTTGGAGACTATTTAAAAGGTGCAATAGGGATTCCTGTGGGGAACTAATGGCCACGGAAACAAATAAAAGGCAGAACTTGCTGATACAGACTTGGTTATCTACCTCCTCATCTGGAAAATTCTCCTCTCAAAGCTATTCTTTCTCAAACTTGTAAACAGGTGGGAGGATGGGAGGAAGAAAAGGTTGTCTCAGTACAGGAACTTTGTCCTCTGAGAGTGAACTAGAGTAGAGAAGAGGGGAAAGAGGAGGAAAGCTATGAACAGCATGTGTTTCCACTGCAGTTTACAAACATAACATGACCACAACTACACAGATATATAATATCCGACTTTATTTTTACAACATCCCTGTGAGAAGGTCAAAGAAGATGTCCTCATCCCCTTTTAAGAGTTAAGGTAAAGGCAGTTCAGAAAGGTTTATGTGATTTGCCAAAGATCACTTAGCAGCTAAGCGAGACAAGCAAGAACCCAGCCCAGACATATGGACACAAATTCCAGAATGCATGCTCTCTCTTGCCTCTTCTGTATCCAACTCTTTGAGCTGCTTCTCTACTGTGACAGAGGCTACATTTTCTGTGAAATATTTAGTGAATCTTTTGATTTCTTATGAAATTTTACAAAAACCTTAGGAGTGGATCTTTCTCACTTTGGAGTCCCGTCTAACTCCAGGTATATGAGTTATTCATTCCAATGCATACAATACGTTGTTGATAAATCTTTCCAGCTTAATGAAATCATAATAGTCGCCAGAAGCAACAGGTAACATTTATCATGCAAATCACTGCATGGCATTTGTAAACAGGATCTAATGTTTAATCATGGCAGCCCTGAGACATGGGCATTTGCTTTTCAATAGAGGCCACTGAGTGGGGGACAAGGATATAAGTCTATGTCTAGATTAATCCATCAAACTATAGTAAAAAATGATGTATTTGCAAAAATAATGGTCTGTAGATCAGACCTCAGCATTTCCTCCTTAGAGGAAATTTCTTAACTTGCTATAAATTTCTCCAGATGTAGATGATGCTGGATTTGTATTCAAAACATTATAGATCTTTAAACGGTGAATGTGAGCCTTAGAAGAGAAGACTCGATTGTGCTAGCCAGATCTATTAACAGTATCAAAGTCTCTCTGGAAACAGTTTCCAAAATCATCTTTGTGAAAAATGAGGCAAATTATAGCATGTGCCCTGGTGATGGAGGCCGAAGTTTCTGCCTCAAAAGTTCCAATCCAAGCTTTATGCTTTCAGAATATCATAAACTATGATTGTAGTACTCTAGCAAACAGGAAATAATTGTCAGCAGTGCTAGATGGTTTGAAGGAGGCCGTGGTTTAAAAAGTTCAAAGCGCTTTCTTCCTTCTGTGAAGAATGCTTGTTTTCCCTCCAGTAGTTATTTCTCACAAAATCAAGCGGATGGACATCTTGAAAACAGGCTCTCTCAAAGACAGCTGCACCATTGCCTCAGTCATGAAGCTGAAATGACTACTGTACTCTTTAATGGGATTTTCAGGCAGTGGGACGATTACCTGAAAGCCCAAAATAATAAACACCTATCTTCTGCTTGTGACCTAAAAGGACTTCCCTTTCGTAAGCAAGGAGAGTCTGTGGCTGCTGTGTCAATGAAATTTCTTTGGAGGGATGTCTTGATTACGATTTTGTGTGTGGAAGTGTGAACTCAATCTGCTGAGCAGCCCTCCGCAACTGCCTTTGGTACAATCAGTAAAGAAGTTTTAAATTCCAAAGCAGCACTTAACGATTCTCTGTTAAAATAAGATTAGAGTACATTTTACTAAAAGGAAGTCCTTTTTATGGAAGAGGAATGATATATTTCATATTACTTAAAAGAACAAACACTTGACTTCTCCATCTTATTGCTGCTGTTTTTAGCTGTCATCGTATTGAGTTCTCACCCCTGACAATATAAAAACTAGAATGAAATCACAGAGCAGAAAACTTTAAAAGAAAGTACCTTCTAGCACACAGTTCTTTGAATAAAGATGTCTATATGTGCTGGTATTACAAGAACATTTTTTTTAATGGCAGCTGGAGTATTACCAGTGGTAACCGCACAAATTTACACAACCTGATTTTGCTGATCAGTACTCACATCTCAGAAACTGGGACACCTCCTGAGACTCAATTAGTAATCTCCTGGCTCAGAAATCAACACTGAATTCACAAATACACAGTTATGTAAATATTGCTCTAGAATTATCCTAAATAACTTGAAATTTCTATCAGGATAAGCACCTTTTAATAACAAATCCTCTGTCCCTAAAAGTGGTTTCTACTATATTATTCATTGAAAATACTGAATAATTTCACATCACTAGGAATACTGATCTACCTTATATATCCCTCTAATTGCCATGATATTTGTTTATAAAATGTTTAATCAGTTAGAAAAATAGCTTTCAATTTCTATGTCTATTGGGGTAAATTTTGGTAAATTATATTTTCCTAGGAAATTATTTATTTCACCTAAAGTTTTATATCTATTTGCATTCTTCTGTGTAAATAAATCTCTCATGATTTAAAAAAAAATTAGGAAAGATAACATTATTTTAAGCCATACCTACCTTCATTAACCAGTTTAAATAGGTCCATAGATTTGATAAGACAAAGTCAATAACAAAAGTTGAATTAATGAAAAACCTTTAACTGTCAAAACACTGTATTATCAAAATAAGAAAAATTAAAACAGTCTATGAGATCAAAATGCAAACACCTGTTGGATCATCGAAAAAGCAAGAAAATTCAAGAAAAAACATCTACTTATGCTTCATTGACTACACTAAGCCTTTGATTGTGTGATCACAACTAACTGTGAAAAATTCTTTGAGAGATGGGAATACCAGAATGTCTTACCTGCCTCCTGAGAAACCTGTGTGCAGGTCAGGAAGCAACAGTTAGAACCGGACAGGGAAGAGACTGGTTCAAAATTGGGAAAGAAGTACATCAAGGCTGTATGTTGTCACCCTGCTTATTTAACTTATATGCAGAGTACATCATGTGAAATGCTGGCTGGATGAAGCACAAGCTGGAATCAGGATTGGCAGGAGAAATATCAATAACTTCAGATATGCAGATGGTGCCACCTTTATGGCAGAAAGTGAAGAGGAACTAAAGAGCCTCTTGATAAAGGTGAAAGAGGAAAGTGAAAAAGCTCGCTTAAAATTCAGCATTCAAAAAACTAAAATCATAGCATCCAGTCCCATCGCTTCATGGCAAATAGATGGGGAAACAATGGAAACAGTGACAGACTTTTTTTTCTTGGGCTCCAAAATCATGGTGGATGGTGGCTGCAGCCATGAAATTAAAAGACGTTTGCTCTTTGGAAGAAAAGCTATGACAAATATGGACAGTGTATTAAAAAGCAGAGATACTGCTTTGCCAACAAAGTTCCATATAGTCAAAGCTAGTTTTTCCAATAGCCATATATGGATGTGAGAGTTGGACTATGAAGAAGGCTGAGCGCTGAAGAATTGATGCTTTATTTTTTTTTATTTAAATTTTATTTTATTTTTAAACTTTACATAATTGTATTAGTTTTGCCAAATATCAAAATGAATCCGCCACAGGTATACATGTGTTCCCCATCCTGAACCCTCCTCCCTCCTCCCTCCCCATACCATCCCTCTGGGTCGTCCCAGTGCAGTAGCCCCAAGCATCCAGTATCGTGCATCGAACCTGGACTGGCAAGAACTGTGGTGTTGGAGAAGACTCTTGAGAGTCCCTTGGACTGCAAGATCAAACCAGTTATTCCTAAAGGAAATCAACACTGAATATTCACTGAAGGAATGATGCTGAAGCTGAAGATCCAATACTTTGGCCACTTAATGGGAAGAGCCAGCTCACTGGAAAGGACCCTGATAATGGGAAAGAATAGAAGACAGGAGGAAAAGGGGATGACAGAGGACTCGAGAGTTGGATGCCATCACAGACTCATCACAGAACATAAGTTTGAGCAAGCTCTGGGAGATGGTGAAGGACAGAGAAGCCTGGTGTGCTGCAGTCCACGGGGTCGCAAAGAGTCAGACATGACTGAGTGACTGAACAACAATGGGCCGCCATTTTAAAAAGTTATATTTTTCTGTACAGTAACATTTATAGATGAAAATACACAAATTGTAATGTAGAACTCAATAAATTATCACAAAATGACACACCTTTGTAACCACATCCTATTAAAAAAATGGAACATTACAACACCATAAATGACCCACAACTGCCAATAACATTTTGAAAATCATAGATTAGTAATATATGTTTGGGGACTTTATATAAATGGAATCATCTAGAAGTATCTGATTTCTTTGCTTGATATTATATTTTGGATATTATCTCCTGTGACACTTTTTGTTGCATCAAATCATTAATTTTCTTACAGTATAATGTTACATTGTATGACTATAGTACTGTCTATATATACATTTTATTCTTGGTGAATATCTACTTTATTCCTCAGTTCAGTTCAGTCACTCAGTCGTGTCTGACTCTTTGTGACCCCATGAATTGCCTCCCTGTCCATCACCAACCCCCAGAGTTCACTCAAACTCACGTCCATCCAGTTGGTGATGCCATCCAGCCATCTCATCCTCTGTCATCCCCTTCTCCTCCTGCTCCCAATCCCTCCCAGCATCAGGGTCCTTTCCAATGAGTTAACTCTTCGCATGAGGTGGCCAAAGTATTGGAGTTTCAGCTTCAGCATCAGTCCCTCCAGTGAACACCCAGGACTGATCTCCTTTATAATGGACTGGTTGGATCTCCTTGCAGTCCAAGGGACTCTCAAGAGTCTTCTCCAACACCACAGTTCAAAAGCATCAATTCTTCGGCGCTCAGCCTTCTTCACAGTCCAACTCTCACATCCATACATGACTACTGGAAAAACCATAGCCTTGACTAGACGGACTTTTGTTGGCTAGTGTTTGGCTATTAAAATTGACTCTACCGTGATTATTTTTCTTTCCATTATTTTATTAATATGGTCACTTACATTGATTGATTTCTCAATGTTATCCTAACCTTGCATTACTAAAATAGACAAAACTCTGCTGTATTTTCCCTTTTATATATTGCTCTATTTGGTTTGCTTATATTTTGTATAGAATTTTTATAATTCATGGAAGATACTGATATTTGATTCCCCTCCTACAAATGCACTGTCAGTTCTGTTGTTACATCTTCCCTCATAAATTAAGTTTGGAAGTAATCTCTCTGTAGTATCTGTAAGATCTCTACTATTTTAATTACCCATTTAAGTTATTTGTATCTTCCCTCATTTTTTTATGAACAATATCTTCAGGGTTTATCAATTTTAATCTATCTTTCTGAAGAATCAACTTTTATCTTGGTTCCCTTTTGTAATTCTTTTCTGTTTTTAGTTGGTCTCCCACGATAATTGTGCATTTGTCTGTCAATTTTGCCTTATGTTTGCCTATGTTTTTTCAGGTTCACATGAATTTAGAATGATAATATCTTCCTGATCAATTAAACATTTTATCATTATGCAACGTGCCCTTCTATTAATGTTATTTTTAACTTAAGATTTTTTTATTTGATATTAGTGTAGTTACAGAAACTTTCTCTTGCATCTTTTTACTTTGGAACTTTCTGTATCCTTCTGATTACAGTATATCTTTTATTTGCACCTTATGGTTTGAAGTTCTTTGGAGTTTAAGTCTGTCTTTTAATTGGAATATACAGCTTATTTACATTTAATCAAAATGCCAATAAGTTTTGCTTTTAATTTACCATATTATTTTTCCCACAAGTGATTTTAAAAGTATAAGAATCCAGACTTACTTGACAATATAAAATATCTATACTCAAAGTTCCAAATATTTCGCTGTCATTTCTGGTTTGGGGTTATGGGATCAGCCCATTACAAGAAAAGCAAATAAAACTGAAATATATCGTGCCCATGCTGATCTTGGCACTTCAAATTCAAGAGAGAAGCCTGTCGTGTAGAAAAGGGTCTGTTTGAGATGTTTTACAAGTGAATATAGATCTTTCTTAGGTTGGCAAAGGAATTCAGCCCCCACCATCATTTCCTCATCATTCCAGTGAGCCATTTCCCTACCCATGTTCAGTAAAGCTGAAGGGTATCCCTGAAGGACTGGAAAAGTCTTGAAGTCCATGTCACCCCTGTGATTTTTATTCAGCAGGAGAATGGTTCCAAAACAACTTTACCCTCCATTTTCCAACGCTGAATTCCAGCACTGCTACTTTAGGAGAAGCAGAGACTCAAAGTACTTAGAACAACTGGAAGCCCCTTTCCTAACTTTCTTGCTGGCACAACAATATCCTCAGTATCAGTGATGTGTTGATAACTTCAATAACAAGCCAGCCACCCCCTGCCCCATCCCTGGTGGCTCAGATGGTAAAGAATCTTCCTGCAATGCAGGAGACCTGAGTTCAATCCCTTGGTCAGGAAGATCCCCTGGAGAAGGGAATGGCAACCCACTCCAGTATTCTTGCCTGGAGAATTCCAGGGACTAGAGGAGCCTGGCAGGCTACAGTCCATGGGGTCACAAAGAGTCAGACATGCCTGGACAACTAACACTTGAGCACTTTTCACTTCCCCACCCCAGAAAAAAAAAAATCCCTGATTTATAGTCTTTGCTTATTTCTGTAATATAAATACTCCCAACATAACCATTTTCAAGCTACCTTCCTGACAAAACTTGATTTGAAGTTTGAAAAAGATTTATATAGTTAGCAGTCATGAGCCAGTATCGGCTGGTTTCATTTTACCTCGGCAGTTTAATGAAAAAGGTCATAATGACTATGGAAGTGCCCTTATACGAAGCATGTTATTTTATGAAGAACTTACTTTAAACACATTGCTTATGTTACTCATTTATTAACTGAACACATATTTAGCAAACCCACACTAAGTGCCAGATCCTAAGCTGCTGCTGCTGCTGCTGCTAAGTCGCTTCAGTCGTGTCCAACTCTGTGCGACCCCATAGACGGCAGCCCACCAGGCTTCCCCATCCCTGGGGTTCTCCAGGCAAGAACACTGGAGTGGGTTGCCATTTCCTTCTCCAATGCATGAAAGTGAAAAGTGAAAGTGAAGTCGCTCAGTCGTGTCCGACTCTTAGCGACCCCATGGACTGCAGCCCACCAGGCTCCTTTGTCCATGGATTTTCCGGGCAAGAGTGCTGGTGTGGGGTGCCATTGCCTTCTCCGATCCTAAGCTAACTTGCCGATTTTGCAGAGGCACACAAATGACACAGGGCCTCTGCCTTCTTAGGACTCGCATTCAAGTGATTCAACAAGTGTCAAAAAATCAACTAAATAAATATTCAATTCCACATTATGATCAGCCCTATGATGTAAAAGATATGGAGCCATGAGAGGTAATAATGGAACATTTAATTTACATAGGGAAGCCAAAGGAAAACATTTTTTAAAAATGACATTGAAACTGAGACCTACAGATGAAGACTTAGGTTAAATGGGACACACTGTCCTCCATCATAGAAATACCACCTATCAAAACATCTACTTTCTGGAGAAAAAAATAGTGTAGATAACTCATTCATCCACATGAAAGTTTCAGATTATTAACAGAAATTATTATATTCTATTTTTCCATCTATTTTTATCTAAATAACTATCCCATGGGCCATCTCCCTCTGTAGTATGATGTCTTAGATATATTTTAAATTTTTTCTTTAACTTAGAGCCCCTTCCCTGACATCTCTCTATTCCTTCCAAAGTGCACTACATTTGATTGATCTGCCAGACCCCTGCACAACAGTCTATATGTCTTCTAACCAGTGCAGAAGAAAAGGAAATTACTACCTTTATTTCAGGGCACACAATTTTACAATTATATTTAATACATCCCTGTGTATCTACAGAATGGTGATCATATTACTAATAGTGTGTCCAAAGTCTACAAACCTAAAGTGGCTCTCCAATAATAGAAATTAGTTTTAATTATGTTCTTGTTAGGTTTAATGTTAGGTTAGAGTTTGTTGTACTCTCATTCTTGAAATTACTAACATACCTCAGGTAGCAGTTATTTTTTACAAATATGAACAGTTGATTAATCATTACACTCCATTCACAATTCCACCTCTCTTGTATGCTTGCTACAGTAACATGTGAATACTAATAAAGGATTAAAAAGGTTTAATTAACTCAGTGGTTTTCAACCCAGGGTAATATTTCCCCCCTGAAGATATGTGACAACATCTGCGGACACTTGGAGTTGTCACCCCCAGGGCAGTTCTACTGGCATCCAGGTGGTAGAGACCAGGGATACTGCTAAACCTCTTGCAATACACAGGATAGTCCCTCACACCAAAAATTACTAACATGTGGCCCAACATATCAAAAGTGCTAGGATTGAGAAACATTGAGTTAACTAGACCGATTTACAGACCAATATTTTTAGCGGGATTATTTAACTTGTGTTAGTTGCTAAGTTGTGTCTGACTCTCTTGTGACCCTGTGGACTTTAACCTGCCAGGGTCCTCTCTCCACGGGATTACCCAGGTAGGAATACTGGCATGGGTTGCCATTTTCTTCTCTAGGGGATCTTCTCTACCCAGGGATTGAACCCACGTCTCCTGTATTGACAGGCAGATTCTTTACAACTGAGCCACCAGGGAAGGCTGGATTATTTAACTATTGTATTTAAATTTTAAGTAGTAAACCATGACTAAACATTACATTCTGATTAATAATACTTTTGCACATTTTCATATGCTAACATGAGTCCAGAAAGACTTTCATTTATTACTCAGCAACACAAGCCATATATAGCCTATTCACATAAAAATAGAAGTCTCTGCTAAATATTCTAAAAGTTTTAAAAGCAAGTTCTGACAATGAAGAGTTAACTTCATGCCTTTTTATAATTATTCATTCCATTATTTGTATTCAATACATCCTTTGGGGTTTTTTCCTCCCTTTCCATTACAGAGATTATCTCATGGGAAGGAATTTGATAGTGTATTCAATCATACTGTTATGACTCTAAAAGTGTCATTACAATCTTTATTTTAAACCTATATTATTTCCATGTTACCAGAGCAGATTTTAAGACAAAATGCTGCATCTATGGAGATTCTAGGCAACATCTACAACCAACTGAATGGCACTGTAGGAAGTGAAGATACAGGCAGGACACGGCTAACATTTAAGAGGAAGAGTTCACGCTGACTCTAGGTATCTCAAAAGATCTCATGGGCTGACTCTGAAGGCATTTAGACCTGCCTGAATTTCCTCAGCAAGTACAACAATATTCGAGTATCATATCTTCCATACTTTCAAGCATGTTTGCTTGGCTGGCAGAAAATATAAGACTGAGCTTTTTTGTCTATGACCCTGAATTCTGGAGAGACCACTGAATCGACACACAGTTCTGAATTGACACTCTCTATCTGCATCGTGTATTAACTCTGCAATGCCTGTCTGCCAGCCATACATCTGACCTATAAAGTGACAGCAATGGAAGATCAGAGGAATGAACGATGCAGGACTGACCTCCTGATATGTTCAAAGATTCTGACACAAAATTGATTCTTTAAGTTCTAATACTTCCAAGGTTCAAGATCGGTGTTCTAGAGCCTTATTTTAGGGTGATCCAGCAGCTAGTGAAAATATTTGGACTGCAATATCTGATTCAAATTTGTTCCTCATCATTTTTTCCTGAAGATAAAGAAACAGCACATTAAATTTTTAAAGAGCATGTTTTTTTTGCCAGCCTACAAAGAATTTTTAGATGCTAGAAAATATGCTGGCTAGATTCTCAAGGGACACATGGAAGACCCCTGGGACAAGTTAAATATTAGTTCCATGACAACAGGAGCACTGCTCTGTGCACAGCTGTAGCTCTGGGACTGTTAGGACCCCATGAATAGCAAGTACTTGGTAAAAATATGAAGGGCTGCATATCGTAGTAACTTCAGCAAACACAGCATTATCTTTTATTTAATATATGTGTACTCTAGCTCCTAAAAGAACGTTGTTTGCTGGCTTCTTTTCTGTTGCAACTTCTCCCAATATCTAGAACTATTTATACACTCAACTGATAGCTAATAAATATCAGAGATTATATGACAAGATGACAAGCTGTCCACTCAAAACAAATATTTTCGGCCTAAATTTTTCTCTGTTAAAAACTAATGTGGTTTCAGTTGTGCCTGTTATCTACTTATAAGCTCAATCACAATAAAGAAAATTAGATAAAAGATCTTCTCAGAAACGTCTTCTGCTGTCACTATACCTTTTATGACTGAAGACATATTCTGCAAACAGATGAGCTGAATTTTATTAAGAGAGATTTGTGGTAAGACTCAAGAAGATTTGTGCAATATTTTCTCCTGTACTAAGGAAAGATCTTCCCATTCATCATCAATGGTTGATAAGAAGTGTGGCTTTAACAACATTTCTGATGATGAATGAGCATATCCTTCTTTCATATTAAAATAAATATTAAAAAACAATCTTCTTGAATCATGGAAGAAGTCTTTCAATACAGTTTAATCATGAAGAGTAGAAGTGAGATTAACAGAAGGAAGCTGTGTATGAAGGAGGTGTCCCATGGTTCTAACAAGAGCGCACCCTTTCACAATTTTATAAGAGAGGAAAGGATAAGTTAAGTCCTCATTCAGTAGAATGCATGAGTGCTCATGCATGCTCAGTCACTAAGTCGTGTCTGACTCTTGTTGTGATCCCATGGACTGTGGCCTGCCAGGCCTCTCTCTCCATGGGATTTCCCAGGTAAGAATACCAGATCAGGTGGACATTCCCTTCTCCAGGGGATCTTTCTGACCCAGGGATCGAACCCAAATCTCCTATGTTGCACGTGGATTATTTACCACCGAGCCACCTGGGAAGCCCTCAGCAGTTTTACTAACACATTAATATTGTTCATCTTAAACATATATTTCTGTCCTGTATATATTAGGGAAAAAAGAGGGGGATGTTAAGTCTTAGCACCTCAAGGAACATTGCAAACTCATTCCCTTTACAATTCTTTAGTTCATATAGAGAGAAATTGGCATTAAGTACTTTAAAAAGAGAATTTGCACCAATCTGGCTTATTTGAGCTTCAGGGAAGTCTGCTAAAAAGACTTGATCTTGATTATTTCCTTTGTTACATGAATGAGGGAGGATAAATGAGTGGCCACAGGATGCTATTTAATGACTGTGAACGTTTTACATAGTCTGCATAAACGTCATCTTGAAATAGCTGTAACAATAGTGTTTCACTCAGTAGCTGGGTCCTTAAAGTGTTTCCATTAAACATCTCATTTGGAAAGGAAAAGTCAAGTTATTTTAAATCCTCAGTTCAGTTCAGTCGCTCAGTCGTGTCCAATTCTATGCGACCCCATGAATCACAGCACACCAGGCCTCCCTGTCCATCACCAACTCCCGGAGTTCACTCAAACTCACGTCCATCGAGTTGGTGATGCCATCCAGCCATTTCATCCTCTGCCGTCCCCTTTTCCTCCTGCCCTCAATCCCTCCCAGAATCAGAGTCTTTTCCAATGAGTCAACTCTTCGCATGAGGTGGCCAAAGTATTGGCGTTTCAGCTTCATCATCAGTCATTCCAATAAACACCCAGGACTGATCTCCTTTATAATGGACTGGTTGGACCTCCTTGCAGTCCAAGGGACTCTCAAGAGTCTTCTCCAACACCACAGTTCAAAAGCATCAATTCTTCAGCGCTCAGCCTTCTTCACAGTCCAACTCTCACATCCATACATGACCACAGGAAAAACCATAGCCTAGACAGACCTTTGTTGGCAAAGTAACGTCTCTGCTTTTGAATATGCTATCTAGGTTGGTCATAACTTTCCTTCCAAGGAGTAAGCATTTTTAATTTCATGGCTGCAGTCACCATCTGCAGTGATTTTGGAACCCCAAAAAAATAAAGTCTGACACTGTTTTCACTGTTTCCCCATCTATTTCCCATGAAGTGATGGGACCAGATGCCATGATCTTCGTTTTCTGAATGTTGAGCTTTAAGCCAACTTTTTCCACTCTCCTTTTTTACTTTCATCAAGAGGCTTTTTAGTTCCTCTTCTCTTTCTGCCATAAGGGTGGTGTCATCTGCATATCTGAGGTTATTGATATTTGTCCCAGCAATCTTGATTCCAGCTAGTGCTTCTTCCAGCCCAGCGTTTCTCATGATGTACTCTGCATATAACTTAAATAAGCAGGGTGACAATATACAGCCTTGACGAACTCCTTTTCCTATTTGGAACCGGTCTGCTGTTCCATGTCCAGTTCTAACTGTTGCTTCCTGACCTGCATATAGATTTCTCAAGAGGCAGGTCAGGTGGTCTTGTATTCCCATCTCTTTCAGAATTTTCCACAGTTTACTGTGATCCACACAGTCAAAGGTTTTGGCATAGTCGATAAGACAGAGATAGATGTTTTTCTGGAACTTTCCTGCTTTTTTGATGATCCAGTGGATGTCGGCAATTTGATCTCTGGTTCCTCTGCTTCTTCTAAAACCAGCTTGAACATCCGGAAGTTCACGGTTCACACATTGCTGCAGCCTGGCTTGGAGAATTTTGAGCATTACTTTACTAGTGTGTGAGATGAGTGCAATTGTGCGGTAGTTTGAGCATTCTTTGGCATTGCCTTTCTTTGGGATTGGAATGAAAACTGACCTTTTCCAGTCCGCTGGCCACTGCTGAGTTTTCCAAATTTGCTGGCATATTGAATGCAGCACTTTCACAGCATCATCTTTCAGGATTTGAAATAACTCAATGGGAATTCCATCACTTCCCCTAGCTTTGTTCACAGTCATGCTTTCTAAGGCCAACTTGACTTCACGTTCCAGGATATCTAGCTCTAGGTGAGTGATCACACCATCATGATTATCTGGGTCATACAGATCTTTTTTGTACAGTTCTTCTGTGTATTCTTGCCACCTCTTCTTAATATCTTCTGCTTCTGTTAGGTCCATACCATTTCTGTCCTTTATTGAGCCCAACTTTGTATGAAATGTTCCCTTGGTATCTCTAATATTCTTTTTTTTTTTTCTTTAATAGAAAATTATTTAATTAGTATACATGTGTTCCCCATCCTGAACCCTCCTCCCTCCTCCCTCCCCACACCATCCCTCTGGGTCGTCCCAGTGCACCAGCCCCAAGCATCCAGCATCGTGCATTGAACCTGGACTGGCATCTTGTTTCATACATGACGTTTCACATGTTTCAATGCCATTCTCCCAAATCTTCCCACCCTCTCCCGCTCCCACAGAGTCCATAAGACTGTTCTATACATCAGTGTCTCTTTTGCTGTCTCGTATACAGGGTTATCGTTACTATCTTTCTAAATTCCATATATATGCGTTAGTATACTGTATTGGTTTTTTTCCTTCTGGCTTACTTCACTCTGTATAATAGGCTCCAGTTTCATCCACCTCATTAGAACTGATTCAAATGTATTCTTTTTAATGGCTGAGTAATACTCCATTGTGTATATGTACCACAGCTTGCTTATCCATTCATCTGCTGATGGGCATCTAGGTTGCTTCCATGTCCTGGCTATTATAAACAGTGCTGCGATGAACATTGGGGTACACGTGTCTCTTTCCCTTCTGGTTTCCTCAGTGTGTATGCCCAGCAGTGGGATTGCTGGATCATAAGGCAGTTCTATTTCCAGTTTTTTAAGGAATCTCCACACTGTTCTCCATAGTGGCTGTACTAGTTTGCATTCCCACCAACAGTGTAAGAGGGTTCCCTTTTCTCCACACCCTCTCCAGCATTTATTATTTGTAGACTTTTGGATCGCAGCCATTCTGACTGGTGTGAAATGGTACCTCATAGTGGTTTTGATTTGCATTTCTCTGATAATGAGTGATGTTGAGCATCTTTTCATGTGTTTGTTAGCCATCTGTATGTCTTCTTTGGAGAAATGTCTATTTAGATCTTTGGCCCATTTTTTGATTGGGTCATTTATTTTTCTGGAGTTGAGCTGTAGGAGTTGCTTGTATATTTTTGAGATTAGTTGTTTGTCGGTTGCTTCATTTGCTATTATTTTCTCCCATTCTGAAGGCTGTCTTTTCACCTTGCTAATAGTTTCCTATTCTTGAAGAGATCTCTCGACTTTCCCATTCTATCGTTTTCCTCTATTTCTTTGCATTGATTGCTGAGGAAGGCTTTCTTATCTCTTCTTGCTAATTTTTGGAAATCTGCATTCAGATGCTTATATCTTTCCTTTTTTCCTTTGCTTTTCACTTCTCTTCTTTTCACAGCTATTTGTAAGGCCTCCCCAGACAGCCATTTTGCTTTTTTGTAGTTCTTTTCCATGGGGATGGTCTTGATCCCTGTCTCCTGTACAATGTCATGAACCTCCATCCATAGCTCATCAGGCACTCTGCTATCACATCTAGTCCCTTAAATCTATTTTCACTTCTACTGTATAATCATAAGGGATTTGATTTAGGTCATACCTGATGGTCTAGTGGTTTTCCCTACTTTCTTCAATTTCTTCAATTTACTTTCTTCAATAAGGAGTTCATGATCTGAGCCACAGTCAGCTCCCAGTCTTGTTTTTGCTGACTGTATAGAGCTTCTCCATCTTTGGCTGCAAAGAATATAATCAACCTGATTTCACTGTTGACCATCTGGTGATGTCCATGTGTAGAGTCTTCTCTTGTGTTGTTGGAAGAGGGTGTTTGCTATGACCAGTGCGTTCTCTTGGCAAAACTCTATTAGCCTTTGCCCTGCTTCATTACGTATTCCAATGCCAAATTTCCCTGTTACCCCAAGTGTTTCTTGACTTCCTACTTTTGCATTCCAGTCCCCTATAATGAAAAGGACATCTTTTTTGTGGTCTTAGTTCTAAAAGATCATGTAAGTCTTCATAGAACTGTTCAATTCAGCTTCTTCAGCATTACTGTTTGGGGCATAGGCTTGGATTATTGTGATATTGAATGGTTTGCCTCAGAAACAAACAGATCATTCTGTCATTTTTGAGACTGCATCCAAGTACTGCATTTTAAATCCTGCTGCTAAGTCACTTCAGTCATGTCCGACTCTGTGTGACCCCATGGACTGCAGCCCACCAGGCTCCTCCATCCATGGGATTTTCCAGCCAAAGTACTGGAGTGGGATGCCATTGCCTTCTCCATAATAAATCCTACTAGTCTACAATTAAAATGATGATTTCATCTTAGTGCAAAATACTGGCTGGGGTGGGGATGAATTAAATAAAACATAGACAAAAGCTCAAAAATACTTTATCTTTCCTTTGTATAATCTGCTTTTCATTTAGAAAATAATTTGTCTAGGCTTAATGTGGTGGTTCATCCAACAAATGTAAATGTTTAAAGTTGGAATTTTATTATTTTAGATCCATTGATATAACAACAATAGAAAATTCTACTAATGCTGGCTTTATGAAGGGATTGGCATACTTTTTTATGTAACGGAGCTGATAGTTAATATATTAAACTTTGCAATCCATGTAGTCTCTTCAACAACCACCCAACTCTGCTGCTGCAGTGGAAGGAACCCTAGACAATGTGGTAACCATGTCCCAATAAAACTTTATTTATAAAAATAGGTGGTAGACTGGATTTGACCTGCAGGTTGTTTTTGCCAACCCATGACTTAATCTGTAAGGAAATCTTCTGCTGATTGAGAATGAAATTAGAGGAGCGGGTAGTTCAAGAGTTTATTCAGCAGCTTCAGAAATGTGAGCATGGGTTTGATTGCCACTGCTGCTCTAGACCTATCCCACATAATCCCAAACACTTGACTCTAAAATGTCCACTTCTAAGTACAGTAAACATGAATGTTGTCAGAACCGTGAGAGTGGGCTTTCTTCATATGCTTTCCCTGTTTCAATTAGGAAGGAAAGAAACTTCCTAGAAGACCCTTTTATGTCCTTTGTCAGACTGAGTCACATGCCTATCCTTAGGCCAATCATTGCCAAAAGGAGATGGAGTAGGCATGATTACCTGAGAGCAATTTATTCTTTGGGGCTTATCTTATTACCACGGAAAAAGATGAAGTTTCTGATACATGGATGAAGATAAAATGGCTGTTATATAGGCAATCAATACTTTATCACACAAACAGTAGTAAGATTTGTCCTGTCTTGCTTTGTTTCACCAGTTAGAACATAAGATTGTACATGGCTTTCAGATGTTATTTTGATTCATGGATGGAAGAAACAAAAATTACTCCTTTGGGTCTTTTATCTTCCCTATTGAAGTTCTACACCTGGTCTTGGGCTGCATACATTTTAGGAAGATGATTTTATTTTACTGGTCATCAGTCTATCTGAAAATTTGCAGCAAAGAATAAGAAAATATGTCTATTGATCTTGATATTATGGGGGAAAGAAGTCTCTCTTTTAAAGCCACACTCTCACAAATTCTCTATGTTTAACCATGGACAAATTAGAAAATCTAAGTACAGAGACATAATTCTGGTCCCAAGGAAACACATTTGAAGCTGTGCATCAACCCAGCTGGATGGCAAGTTCTGCCCAGCAGAGATGTGGTTGTGTCTGATAGTCAACAGAGTAGCTGCTGGGGGTGGAGGTGGTGGCGGGGGCTGTTTATGACATGTGGTCTCCAGAGAGAGAGTATATTCTAAAGGAAGGGAAATCAGGTACATAAGGCAGTCAAAATAAACCCTTTGTTGTTAAAAGGATTTTTTTATTCTAAACAAGATATAATGTATCTCATCATTTGACTTTATTCTGCAATCTATGCTTAAGAGGGTCTAAAATTAAAATTGTGAGAAGTATTTAATCAAAACCTCTATGAAACATTAAAGTGTAAGACAGCAAAAAATTAGCAAAATTTATCTACCTGTCCCTGCTGAGAACGTAAACCATTCCTGGGGTTCCAAGGACTCCAAAGAGCATGTTAACACTGCAGAACTTCCAAAGTCCCAACTCATGAACAAAGGTATGAGCAGTGCCTGTCAGATACTGTGCCCAGCTGAGGCATTGATAGGGCTTAAAGGTGACCATGGTACCCAATTAAGCTGTTTAGTGCACAACAGAGGAAATGGTTCCCGGTGGGATGCTGACCAGCAGGAGACCCAGCTTCACAGCTGTCTTAGGCCCCCACAGCAGAGAAAGAGCTGGAGCAAAAGAGAAGAGAAATATGTATGCCATATAGGGCTAATTTGTGGGCATACATGGCATCTCCAAAAACTTTGAAAAATCTTGGGAGACTCTATAGGAGAGAGAGGATATACAATTGAAAATAATACCAAAATATTGCTTGTTAAAGCTAATATCTTCATATAAGATTATACTGAATGGTCAGAGAAAACACAATGTACTAGCATAAAATGAAGCACATGAAAGAGGGATTCTGTCATTAACCCTTCTTTATTTTTCTTTTTTTATGGGGGGGGGGGGTCTTCTCATGATCTGCCTATGTTATTACAACACAACTGGTTAAACATATTTTCAAATATGTCAAATTATCAATTACTTTTGATATAATACATACAATCTAAAATAGAGTTCTAACTAGTAAAACCCTACCCATAACTAGATTTGAAGGGTACCAAAATGTCTTTTATCTCAAAAACGTTTGAGTCCTGGCCTTGCCAGGCCTGAAATTCTCAAGTTATCCATAAACATTGACTGTTGTGTCCTGTCAGGTGCAAAGCCCTGTGTCTGGTCATTCTAATCTTATTACACACTCCACTGGGCTAAAGCACAGGAGGCCTCTGCTAAATGCAAAAGGTACCTGGAAAAGACAAGACAGTAAGCGATTACATGCCATTAGGACCTTCACTCATCAGATTAGTCTCAGAAAGACCCTTGAGGGAACTTAACATGAACAAATAGCAAATGCATTTCCACGGGGTAGTAGAACAGGGCACTTCATGTCTGAGGTAGGAGGTTTACAGAATTAGCAGAAAATATTCTTTATGCATTTTCTTTCTGCTTTTGCCCATAGATATTCCATCTTAATCTAGCCATGAATTCTACTAACTCTTTCCTTAATTTATTTTCTAATGTATGTGTAAACACATCTATGCCCACATTCAGGTCAGAGTATACAGTTAGACATTTTAAGAACTCGAGCAATGCAAAAGCTGGAGCTCAATTCAACTTATAAGCTTCTCTGGTTTTACCATTAATGACTAGTGTGCTCATTTAACTGTTCACAGCTATTATTTATTGAATGTTTAGGCTCTGATGGCCTTTGAGATAAATTCTTTAAGCAAGTAGCAAAATCAGGATTTGCATATTGATCTATTTTATGATAAGGTATAAGGATTTTTTTTTTAAATTAAGAACCACTTTTAAACTGAAAGTAAAAAAAAAACAGGAACAGAAAGCCTGAAGGTCTTTACAACCGGCATTCCTGCAGAAGTATAGTAGCTTTATTTAAAAAGGCAAGAATTCTCTTGTTTGCCACATCTAGCAGACTGCCTTCATGTATAGTACCTGCCTTAACTAGATCTATCAGTTCAGTTCAGTTCAGTCACTCAGTCATGTCCAACTCTTTGTGACCCCATGAGCTAAAGCACACCAGGCCTCCCATTCTAACACCAACTCCTGGAGCCTACCGAAACTCATGTCCATTGAGTCGGTGATGCCATCCAACCATCTCATCCTCTGTCAACCCATTCTCCTCCTACCCTCAATCTTTCACAGTATCAGGGACTTTTCAAATGAGTCAGCTCTTCGCATCAGGTGGCCAAAGTACTGGAGTTTGAGCTTCCGCACCAGTCCTTCCAATGAACACCCAGGACTGATCTCCTTTAGGATGGACTGGTTGGATCTCCTTGCAGTCCAAGGGACTCTCAAGAGTCTTGAAGATCACAGTTCAAAGGCATCAATTCTTTGGCACTGGACTTTTTTTTATAGTCCAACTCTCACATCCATGCATGACTACTGGAGAAACCATAGCCTTGACTAGATGGACTTTTGTTGACAAAATAATGTCTCTGCTTTATAATATGCTGTATAGGTTAGTCATAACTTTCCTTCCAAGGAGTAAGTGTTTTTTAATTTCATGGCTGCAATCACCATCTGCAGTGATTTTGGAGCCCCCCCCCCAAATTAAAGTCTGACACTGTTTCCACTATTTCCCCATCTATTACCCATGAAGTGATGGGACCAAATGCTACAATCTTCATTTTCTGAATGTTGAGCTTTAAGCCAACATTTTCACTCTCCTCTTTCACTTTCATCAAGAGGGTCTTTAGTTCCTCTTCACTTTCTGCCATAAGGGTGGTGTCATCTGCATATCTGAGGTAATTGATATTTCTCCCAGCAATCTTGATTCCAGCTTGTGCTTCATCCACCCCAGCATTTCTCATGATGTACTCTGCATAGAAGTTAAATAAGCAGGGTGACAATATACAGCCTTGACGTACTCCTTTTCCTATCTGGAACCAGTCTGTTGTCCCATGTCCAGTTTTAACTGTTGCTTCCTGAGCTACATACAGGTTTCTCAAGAGGCAGGTCAGGTGGTCTTGTATTCCCATCTCTTTCAGAATTTTCCACAGTTTCTTGTGATCCACACAGTCAAAGGCTTTGGCATAGTCAATAAAGCAGAAATAGATGTCTTTCTGGAACTCTTGCTTTTTTGATGATCCAGCGGATGTTGGCAATTTGATCTCTGGTTTCTGCCTTTTCTAAAACCAGCTTGAACATCTGGAAGTTTGCAGTTCACGTATTGCTGAAGCCTGCCTTGGAGAATTTTGAGCATTACTTTACTACCATGTGAGATGAGTGCAATTGTGCGGTTGTTTGAGCATTCTTTGGCATTGCCTTTCTTTGGGATTGGAATGAAAACTGACCTTTTTCCAGTCCTGTGGCCACTGCTGAGTTTTCCAAATTTGCTGGCATATTGAGTGTAGCACTTTTACGGCATCATCTTTGAGGATTTGAAATAGCTCCACTGGAATTCTATCACCTCCTTGTTTTTATGTTTGTTTGTAGTGATGCTTCCTAAGGCCCACTTGACTTCACATTCCAGGATGTCTGGCTCTAAATGAGTGATCACACCATCATGATTAATTGGGTCATGAAGATCTTTTTTGTACAGTTCTTCTGTGTATTCTTGCCACCTCTTCTTAATATCTTCTGCTTCTGTTAGGTCCATACCATTTCTGTCCTTTATTGGGCCCAACTTTGTATGAAATGTTCCCTTGGTATCTCTAATATTCTTGAAGAGATCTCTAGACTTTCCCATTCTATCATTTTCCTCTATTTCTTTACATTGATCGCTGAGGAAGGCTTTCCTATCTACCCTCGCTATTTTTGGATCTCTGCATTCAGATGTTTATATCTTTCCTTTGCTCCTTTGTTTTTAACTTCTCTTCTTTTCACAGCTATTTGTAAGGCCTCCTCAGACAGCCATTTTGCCTTTTTGCATTTCTTTTTCCTGGGGATGATCTTGATCCCTGTCTCCTGTACAATGTCACAAACCTCTGTCCATAGTTCATCAGGCACTCTGTCTATCAGATCTAGTCCCTTAAATCTATTTGTCACTTCCACTGTATAATCATAAGGGATTTGATTTAGGTCATATCTGAATGGTTTAGTGGTTTTCCCTACTTTCTTCAATTTAAATTGAAATTTGGCAATAAGGAGTTCATGATCTGAGCCACAGTCAGCTCCCAGTCCTGTTTTTGCTGACTGCATAGAGCTTCTCCATCTTTGGCTGCAAAGAATATAATCAATCTGATTTCGATGTTGGCCATCTGGTGATGTCTATGTGTAGAGTCATCTCTTGTGTTGTTGGAAGAGGGTGTTTGCTATGACCAGTGAATTCTCTTGGCAAAACTCTATTAGCCTTTGCTCTGCTTCATTCTGTACTCCAAGGCCAAACTAGATCCATAAACATGTCAATTTGCAGAATTTTAAAACAAGTTATTTTAAAGAATTTTAAAATAGGTGATTTCTATTTATAGAAACTAAGTGGCTTGATACCTCAGGAAAGAACCACAAACTTACAAATCAATAGAACTAAATACTACTCAAAAGTATCATCAGAGGATGAATAAAATGATCTTGGTCTATTCATCTATCGTTACAAAAACTTCTTGTGTAGTAAGAGTCATAATATGTTTCTGAAATTATTCTCAGATATTACAACAAAAAAATGAAAAAAGATGAAGGACCAAAAAGCATGAAAATATAATCAAAATAATTGTATCACACAATGTAATTTTATAGACATGAGTAGCTTGTTGCATACAGTTTTACAAGAAACTAAAAGAATTCTTTGCAACTTATTATCTATTTACACATTTTTCCAATATTTAGAATTAAGTTAAAAACCATATATATGTGTTGAAAGTTAGAAACAAAGTGTTCTACATTAAATGTGTATTTAAACTGATAAAATTTTAGTATATACCAACAAGAACAAATCATTAAATTGTGCCATATTAAAAAAAAAAATGTAGAAACTATAATCAGAGTAATAGAGTAGTCAAATTCTGGTTCTCAGGGGAGATCTTTGCTTACTGTGAATGAGAATCTTATGTGTCAATAGGCATAAAGACAGCTACACAGTAAGAAAACAAACTGTCAATTATAAGTCAATTCAGTGAGGGGTAAAAATCAAACCAACTGGCTATCTGACATCAATTATTCAAATTAATCTGTTGATCGAATTTTTCATTGTTTCTACCAGTTACCTTGGTATACTGCACTCAGATTATAATTTCCTCAGTAGGGGCTGGATGAAGCCTCTCTCCAGTATGTCTGTGGGTCCAGAAACCAATCTATTGGAGCATAAATGCTCAGAGAAGTTTCTAATAGTTTTCCCAAAAGCTAGCTAATAGTCAGTAAAAAAGTAATGAAATTTACATGGAATTGCTCAAGCAAAAGTCATTCATTTATCTACTTGCTCACTGGTTTATGTAACAAAAAGTAAGCATTTCACATGCTCCAAGATTCTAGCCTTTCCTTCTTGGTACTTAAAATCTAACAGAGAGTCCTTTTTTCAACCCTTCGGAGAACTGAAGACCAGAGAAACTAAGTGGCTTGATACCTCAGGAAAGAACAGCAGGATGTGAGCACTGGCTCACTTGTGGCAGAGCGCAGGAGTACAAGACACAAGGCCTCACAGAAGTAGATCACACAAAGAATCATTTAAAATGTTAACAGGCTTATAAAAGCCAAATTATGTAAAAATACAGAACCCACGGGAGCTCAGATATGAGAGGAGTTTGCATCCACTCTCTGACTCCTTTCCACAAACCTCTAATGAGTACTCAACAAAGGGATTAGGAATAGAGCAGGAGATTTTCCATATACTATAGAACTGGAAAAAAATGAAGACTGGTACATGTAACAATATAGATGTATATCAAAAGCATTATGCTAACTGAAAGAAGCCAAATTCATAAACTACATATTTTATGATTTCAGAATATGATATTTCAGAGTAAGGCAAAACCAAAAGAAATCAGTGGGTGCCATGGGTTATGTATTGGGAACTGGGAGGAATGACTGTAATGGAACATTTAGAAGCTTTTCAGGATCATGGAAGTGTTTTTTACTTGATTGTTGTGGGCACATGTCCAGAAAAAAAATTCATAGAACTCTCTGCCTTCATCAAAACTCCTAGAACTATACATTAAAAATGGTGAATTGTATACAATATTTTTTTCAATAAACCTGTGAAGGAGGATTCCGGAATAAATTTCTTAAGCCAGGTAATAATCACAGCTAATATTTTAGTTTACTTACTTTTATTTCTGTGTGTGTGTGTGTTTTATCATCTATGTATAGTTTTGTATTCTGTACTTAACAATACTGAGAGCATTTTCTCATCTTTAAATCATCTTCCAAAATCAAATTTCACATTATAGAAAAAGGTGTACTGAAATAGTTTGTTAATTATTACTAAAATATATATGAAAAGTTTAAGAATCTAATTGGTGTACACACTTTAGCTGATCATGTGTTCATTTTTCATTTAATTCATTTTTAATTCACTCAATCATTCAATAAACATGTACTGAGCATCACTGATAGAAAATAAAATTAAATGAGATTCATGTTCTCAAAGATATAACTGAGTACTGAGGACACAACCAATTCAAAAGCTAATTATAAACCTGGTGACATATGTTACAACAGAGGTATAAAAAAGTACAATTATTCATAATATTATTCATAAATTACCATGAGACTTTCATAGGGAATCATTTTATACATTTAATCACCATTAAATTTAATTGTTTTTTAAATTTGCATTTATATGCCTATATTAATGAGATTTTCTTTGGTCATAGTGATTCCAGTCACTCTTTCCTTGAAAACATTCTGCACAAACCTGTGGTGTGCAACTTTAACATTTTGTCATTCATTAACTTTGTCATGTGTCAGATATGAGTCACACTCTTTCTAACAAAAATTCTTGCTCGTGAGGAGGTTTTTCCCTGGTTTAGAGCCAAAGTGATCATGAGCTTGAGGGACCAAACCCCTGGTGAAACCCTTCCATTTTTCTTTTCCCCAATAATCTATTTTTAACCCTTAACTAGCAATACAGAAACACCATCTTATTTCATGCCTTACTATGAAGTTTAAGTGCTCTCTCCAGCAACATGATTGATCAAAAGCAGAAACCCACAAACTCACGTAGAGTTCATCCATTACTCTGAATAGTCCAGGTCTCATTTCCAAATACAGATGTCCCAGAGGCAGCACTGTGCTTGAACTACATTCTTGGGAGGTCCTCGACTAACTTGCACTGTTTTCTCAACTGGCATGAAAAGAATACTTCAAGAACCAGAACAACGCTATAATACCAATTACTATAAAGTATTTTGAGGAACTGCTTATATGAGTCAGCTAGGGCTGCCATTACAAAATACCACAGACTGTGTGGCTTAAGAAACAGAAATCTATTTTTTCACAGTTCTGGAAGCTAGAAGTCCAAGATCAAAGTGTCTGCAAGATTAGTTTCTTCTGAGACTTCTCACCTCGGCTTGTAGGTGACCAGCTTCCCACTGTGTCCTTACATGATTGCGCCTCTGTGCATGGCATGTCTGTGCCCCAAATTCCTCTTCTTGTAAGGACATCAGTTACACTGGATTAGAGCCCACCCAAATGGTGGCCCTTATAAGGAGACCAATTATATTGGTTAGGGCTTCCCTGGTGGCTCCGATGGTAAAGAATCTGCCTGCAATGCAGGAGACCCAGGTTCAATCCCTGGGTCAGGAAGATCCCCTGGAGAAGGAAATGGCAATCCACTCCAGTGTTCTTGCCCAGAGAATTCCACAGATTTATGAGCCTTGCAGGCTACAGTCCATGAGATCACAAAGAGCAGGACACAACTGAATGCCACAGTTTCACTTTCCACCCATATTTAACCTATTTAACTTAATTACTGCTTTGAAGGCCCTAAATCCAAGTATAGTCACATTCTCAGATACTGGGAGCTAGAAATTTAACCTGTGAAATTTGAGGAAACATAAGTCAGTCTACTACCGCAGTTGTTACATTTATTAAAGAGATAAAAATACTGAAAAAAGTATTCAGTATAGATTTTTATGAACATTTATTACTGACTTCCAACAAAGTAATCTATTATTCCCTCTGAGGAAGTGATAGGTTTTCTTAGGAACATTGTGAATCATGTAACTGATCATGTTTTGAATTTTTCTTTGATCATCAGGATTCCTAAGCTCAACTTGAGTAAATGTACTTTGCTTATTCTATGGACTCTATTTAAAATTTTAACACTTTTTTCCCAGATTTTGATCAACTCATTTTACCTGCTTTGTCAAAATCTTGATTTATTTTTATCATTTTTTATCCATTTTATTGTAGGCAATATGAAATATGACATCCTAGGTGGCCAGATTGAACAAATTGTGGGGACAATCATCAGCAAACCTTAAAAATGCACAACATCTATGTAAGCCACAGGTGACTACACCTGATTTTCCTTAGCCATGGCAACCTCCCGCACTGGAAGCAATAGCACGTCTAATGAACGCAGCCTGTCTGTGGTCTAGATGTCTCGTCTACTCCAGGAGTTATTTATGTCTTTTGATCACAAACTCCTCTTGAAAACACAAAAAGAAAAGTTAACAAAATCTATTCCCTATCAAAAGACAGCATATTGTGTGGGCTGATCAAGAGTTCAGACCCTGCAGCCAGACTTCTGGGTTCTAACGCTAGCCTGACCCCTTATTAGCTGTGATGCCCTGAGCAAGTTACACGAAATGTCTGTATACCATATGTTTTCATCTGTAATGGGAAGATAGTGGGAACACATATCCTAAGAGGGTCATGAGGGCCAGGAGAATGAAAACTTACAAAAAGATCAGAACAGCTCCAAACAAATAGAAACTGCTCCATCACTGTTAAGCAATATCATCTCAGAAAAATACACTCCAAAATTTGCATGTGGTTTCCGAGTCCTCACAGATGCCCTGAAGCTCTTCACTACTGTGTGAGGAGCTCCTTTTTTTTTTTCTTTTTTTTGAAGGGAAGAGAGAGAAAATAATGTTTAATGATGGCGGTGTTCTTCCTAGCGTCATGGGGGGTCCCCGAGAGTCCCCAGCCCCCAACACCCACTTTACAACAGCGGGTCTGTTTGGTCCCAGAGCTGGGTTGGGACACCCAGAGGCTCCCTCTGAGTCCTTCCAGTTAGGCGGCGACTACTCGGAGGAACAGGAACCCAGAGGGTGGTCGACACGCCAGCCACTGGCAGGGAGAAGGCAGGGGCCAGCTGTGGGCGGGGGACCAGTCGGCAGCTTCTGCTTCACGGAGGAGTGAGGAGGTGGCTGGAATCGTTATTTTGCATCCACGGTTGAGACAAAATCAACCTCTTAATTGGTATATAAACTACTTTTCTTTGAAGAGAGCCCTTGTGCTCTGATTGGATTTTGTGCACACTGTATACAAAATCTACGGCTACTGAGTGAGAGTTACAACTACCTGTCGAGATAGCTTCTGGGTCCCAGGAAGCCCAGCTAACAATGTCTTCTCTACCAATTTTGTCTTAAACAAGAAATTCAGTTAAATTTAACTCAAACATACACTATTTCTGCTTTTGCTTTTGTATTTGTTGAGCCTCCACAGAACATTTGACAGGGAAGTACTAAAGCATCATTATATTATTTTGTACTTTATTCCATTAAAAAAAAAAGATGTCAAAATAATAAAAAGTACAAATTGCATTGGACTGTAAAGTACAATTTGGCCATGTTTTCTTCTGGGAAATGACATCAAGGCCATCTTTTATCTTGTTCCTTCACAAACATTTAGGGAGCATCTCCTTTTCACAAGGTAATCAGCTAGAGAAAGAGAGAGAAAGAAAGAGATAGTGTTTGGTGTTTCCAAGCTAAGATTCAGTGTGAATTGTGACCAGATCAAAGAAACCACAGAAATAAGTACCGATTATGAAGATAGTCAAAGTGAAGTGAAGTCGCTCAGTCGTGTCCGACTCTTTGTGAACCCATGGACTATAGCCCACCAGGCTCCTCCATCCATGGAATTTTCCAGGCAAGAGTACTGGAGTAGGTTGCCATTTCCTTCTCCAGGGGGTCTTCCTGACCCAGGGATTGAACCCAGGTCTCCCACATTGCAGGCAAACACTACCATCTGAGCCACCAGGGAAGTACCCCCATGGACTAACTGCTCTTTGTGCTTTTTCCCTAACACATATAGGTAATCCCAGGCATCAGATTTCCAACCACAATTTAGAGTGGTATAAACCCTTCTTCCTTTCCTTACTTTATTCATCCCAAATACTGTTTGAAGATACTACTTGCATGCATTTTCACGCACGTTATTATGTAAAATGAGTGAAAGTAAAAGATGTGTCAAACCAAATTCAGCCAGTTACTGAAACATAGAATTGTTTTTAATATCACTTTTTTCACAAACCAATATATCTACCAGCCTTAAGACCTGTGGACTGAATAAAAAATGTACTGGGTGTACTTGATACAAACAGTAAAGAGGGAAAATCTTTTACAAGGGAGCTTATATTTTGTTATATAAAAGCTCTGTATTCCTCTATTATTGTGTGTTAAACGGACTCTAGTTTTCAAATAATTTTGCATTAGCTTTGGTTCAGCAGTGATGTTCTTTTCTTTGAAGCAGCTTGCCCATAGCTCTTTAAGCCTTCATGTGTAAATTAAAGAGAATGAAAAGTAGTTAGCATGAGGCATCTTAGAAACCTTGACACTCTATCATTATTGCCACAAATGTCCTTATTAAACTTAATTCACTGATGTGCTTGGTCTAAACTATTTTTTCTTGAGAATAAAATATATGAAACACTTATTTTCTAAATCCAATTCACTAATAGCTGATCAGTAAAAGAAATCTTTAAATTTAGCTAGGCAACAAGGCTTTATAGAAACTTCAACAACTATGGAAGAGTTTTCTACATAGGCACAGCCTTAGTTATTCCTGCAATTTGAACCTGCTAAACACATCATATTTAGAATAATCTTAAAAAATATAAAAATATATTTATCATCATTAGCAATAAGTTTTTATTTTATAGCAATAAGTAATTATTCCAAACATTGCTGCTAATATTTCATTAAATTATAAAAATATCGTACGTTCCTTATATTATTTGTGAGGAAAATGGTAATAGATCAATGAGTTGATGGAAATAAAATTCACAGCCATATTTTCACTGCAACTAATTCCAGAAGAAATTTAACTTAAAGGAATCTTAATCATGGCTTTGATATATTCTTATCATTTAACAATCTGGGTACCTATGTAAACACAGTGGAACAATGAAATTATACCCTCTAAAAAACAGTCATACATTTGCTAACACAATCATTAGCAGAAAGAGACAATAAGAATGAAAGGAGGCAATGAAAACGCTAACTTGGAATAGAAAAAATGTAAAGACAAACTTGGAGGAAGAATGGCTTCGCTGTGGCATTAGCACTACAAAGAGATAAAAACATTGGGACACCAAGCCAATCTTTGTTTACAAGAACTGCAAGCTTAACAAAATCAGAGGAGAATCCGTCAACAGATGAATGGATTAAAAAAAAGTAATACATGCATACAATGAAACATTCAAACATAAAAAAGAATCAAGTTTTGATACTGCTACAACATTAATGAACCTTGAGGACATTATGTTAATTGAAATAAGCCAGATACTGAAAGCAAATGTTTCATGATTCCACTTATCTGAAATATCTAGAATAGGCAAAAGCACAGAGACAGAAAGTAGATTAGAGATTCCCAATATCTTGGGTGAGAGAAAAATAAGGAGTAATTATTTAATAAGTATGGAGTTTCCATTTTGGTTGATTAAAAGGCTGGGCTGATAGTGATAATCTTATAACACTGTGAGTGTAATTAATTCCACTGAATTGTACACTTAGAAAGGTTTAAAATAGTAAAAACGATATCTATTTTACCAAAATCTTTAAATATAAACATACTATACACACACACACACACACTTGCAAGTCAACAACATCATAGAGAAAATGCATATTAAGAACTTAACATGGCAATTATGCATGTACCTGGCAGGTCACATGTACTTCAATAAATGCCAATTATTTGTAAAGTGAAAAAGGAATCCTGACCTTTAAAAAGATGTAGACCACAGAACTGGAATTCAAGTTTCTTGACAATGTGAACTGTTTGCTTTCCAAACCCTCCACAGAATGGAGCAAAGGGCTCCCACAGGTAGATATTTCATCTTGGATGAGTAACTAATTGAGCAAATTTGAGCCTGGTTACCTTGAAGGGGTCGATGTCACCTTTACTTTCATAAGGAAGAAGTGATCTGGTAGTATAAGATAAAGAATAACAAAGTCTTTGGTAACAAATATTTTAAAATTAAAAAGGGGATAGAGAGAAAGAATTGGAATTTCAATTTATGGAATTAGAATGTTTCAGCTAGAAGCTAGGACTCTAGTGTAAATTCAGTCTTTCACAGATGAGAAAATTGCAGGTGGGGAGGAAAAGGAAATGAAAACAAGGTAGCCAAGGCCAAGGAGATTCATGCAAATGTTGTCTGGTTTGAGGAATACCATAAATTCAGAGAACACTGTTTATGCTTCTCCTAAGTCTAGTACATTGCCTCAGCACTGCATGAAGGAACCAGTAAGATTTATTAATATCAGTCAGTCAATTCTGGTATCTATTTATGTGCTGAAGTGATTAACTATAACCACAGTACAAATAAAAGGAAAAGCAGGAGTGCAAAATTTTAATCCCTGTGCCTAGTGTTCAACTCATATTGTGTGTGTTAGTAACTCAGTCATGTCCGACTCTCTGAGACCCCATGGACTGCAGCCCACCAGGCTCCTCTGTCCATGAGATTAGCCCAACAAGAATACTGGAGTGGGTAGCCATTTTCTTCTCCAAATCAGAAAACATTAAAAATAGGAAACTCTATAAAATAATCTGAAAAAAGTTCATTAATCCTTCTAGTTTACAGATATGCCTTTTAAAAGGCAAAGTCACTAAGTGAAAATTCACACTTTAACAAATATATACTGCAGTAACCATTCTTTTCTAATGATACCTGTAACCTATGTTGGATTAGTTACTTAAAAGTATGCTAAACAAACAAATCAAATACCCCTAACAGGCCTTACTAGAGCTACTAAATAAACCATGAAGAACTATCATACAAGATAAACAAACCCAATTAGAAAATGGACCAAATAACCTAAGTGCTGTGGATAAAAGTTAGAGACACAAGGTAGAATCAGGCAATATTTAGACCACATTTCATTCTTCTAAGGACTCAGAACCAAGAGAATATAGCTTTTGTCTATAGTACTCTAATTTCAATAGAATATTTGAACTTTGTGACAATGATTATATATACTGCATTATAAAATTATTAATTTTATTCTTAAATGTTTAAATGAGTTTTTCTTTTCTATACCTATAAATGTTATTATATTCAGAAGCTAAATTTTTAACATCAGATAGATTTTAAATTTTAATTTGCAATTACTCTAAAATACCATTTGACAAAAAGAAGTTTGTTTTACATCAGATTTTTGGGGGAGATAATTAAGTTTAAAATTTGTTACATTTTATCAAAACTTATAAGTGTTATTTATAAAAACTGACTATTAAAGTATACTCAGTCTTTAAAGGAAACTACAAACATTTTAACTTTGTTAAAATGGATGAAATGAATAAAATAATTTTTCAATTAACTTATTAACCCCATGACTAAATAAGATGATAGTGTATTTTCTTCAGATATTATCAATTATATGTCCCATTTTCCCACAATGATTCTATTAATGTGATTATTTCAAATACTTATAAATTAAATCAATGTTGAGAAAAAGCATATTGTAAATTCCACTAATTACTTATTTATTTCATTGATATTTATCATGTAGTTGTTTTGTATCATGCATCAAAACCAGAATTCAATTGCAACAAGATCACTAATTACTACAAACACAATATAAAACTTGTTTTAAGCACTACAAGTCATACAGTATCCTAAGACTCATAGGATATGAGCAGTATCCCTGACTCATAAGCAATATTTCGATCTTTATATCATATATATATATATGCATATATTTCTCTCATTTCACTAATTTGTAAACCAACCCCCCAAAAAATTGTTTTCAGAATAACTAACTTGTGACCTACTTCTATGGCTCTGATTTATTCATCTGAATCCTTCAATTTAATACTTTTTAATGTTTGTTAGGTATATAATGAATATCAAGCACTGGGGTAGATGCCAGGGAGGCAAAGATGATATACATGGTCCATGGTCTAATCAGCATTACAAGGAAACTCACAGAATTGAAACTCACAGAAGAAAATATTCATCTTCCTCTTCCTTAACTGCAAGTTTTCATTATCTGGCTGGAGTTATGTAAACTTCAAGTATGGAGTTGTGTCTGGCATTTTCTAGTCACCACAGTCTGGTACACATCATGTTATCAGTTCCAGCCCTTGATATTTACTGCCACTTCCCTGATACTGACCATGAGTCACTGCATTACAGATGTGCACTGATCTTAAGATTCCAGATGCTTCTCTCTGCCTTATGAAACCACGTGCTGCCATCAATTAGCTAAGTTAAACATCCTTGATAGCCACTGCTTGCCCACACATCCTCATGGCCCTGCCACTTACGTTTCAAGATACCAAGCTCCACGCCAGTATGCATTTCCTGGATCATATACCCTCCTGTTTATGACATCTTCTGCCAATCAGTCCTTTTCATGACAGTTTGGGGAGGAGAAAGAAATGTTTCTCAATTAGTCATATCCTCCATAGGAAGAAATTCTACCCTGAATTAAATTCCTACCTTGGGTCTGAACACAAAGGTTTGAAAAATTTTTCCTTTCCTGAATCTTTTATTATTATTTAAAATAATAGTTAATGCTACTTTTTAAAATAATATCTTTAACCTTTCCAAATGCAACATTTTATATTAATAGATGTGGGAAATAAAATTCAAAGAGGTTAAATTACTTTTCCAAGGTCACATGGCAAATTAATGCCAGAGGTAAAATTTTTTGTCTTACCTCTAAGACTGATTTTATATGATCAAATATCAGACCTGGAAGAAAGGTACCAGTTAATGTATTTGCCAAAGTATGTGAGTTCTACTACTCAGTGGGCAGAAGTGTGGCTTTTAACAAAGAAAAACCGTAAAAGAAAGGCTGTAAAAAAAATTATCCTCAGTGTATCTAACCAATTATAACTGATTCTATATCTCTGATTTTTTTCTAGGCTGTGCCCAAGACAATATGTTTAACAGAGGCATTTGCTACATAAACGTGTGTACACACACACAACCCAAGTATACAAAAGAATGGCAAGTAAAAAGTCTTGGATTCTAAGATGTTAAAATAATGGATATTCCCTAGCCACACTATCATTATTTATTTGCTATAAAATAATTTATATTAGCCTTTTCCAAAAATTTACCAATTATAGGGCCCACCGAACATGTTTTAATAACAAATCTTAAAGAATCGATATAACCAAGTGGAAAAAAATCTTTCTAAAATAAAAGATCTGAATTCTGAACATGTAGCACTGGCTGGAGTATCTGACATCCATATGAAAGAGGTTTCCCCCAAAATATGCAGCTCAAGCTGTGACAGTGAGAGCGATGTGCACTGTGTAATGTCAGTTCAAGAGGAGAGGCCACAGCAGAGTGAAAAGGACCCCTCTCAAACGAGCATTTCGTGGCACTAAGGAATCACTTAAGAACCCTGGCTGGAAAGTGACTGAACAATAGGCCAAATGTGACGCTTACCTTTTGGACATTTAATGAAAAGAATCTAATAGGATGTCCTCCCGTTTGGTTAAAATGCTATTTTTCTCCATTTAACCATTTTGTATACCCCTAATATTGTCCATGCTTTCTGTATATTTGGCATAAGATAACATATCCATCTAGAAACATTTGTCACCATGTTGGAAAATATTACCCTATACATTTCTGTTCCTCTCCAAGAGGGTGCCATTATTAGAGAGTCTGGTAGATACTGAACCAAATAATGAATGAAACATAGTTGATGCTACTTTTCAAAATAATATCTTTAACCTTTCCAAATGCAACATTTTATATTAATAGATGTGGGAAATAAAATTCAAAGAGGTTAAATTACTTTTCCAAGGTCACATGGCAAATTAATGCCAGAGGTAAAATTTTTTGTCTTACCTCTAAGACTGATTTTATATGATCAAATATCAGACCTGGAAGAAAGGTACCAGTTAATGTATTTGCCCAAGTATGTGAAGTGAGTTCTACTACTCAGTGGGCAGAAGTGTGGCTTTTAACAAAGAAAAACCGTAAAAGAAAGGCTGTAAAAAAAATTTGTTAATGGGATAAAGATGTCAAAGATAATAAGGTGATAAATAAGTCCTTCCCATCATGAAAGCCATCAGGATTTTAGACTCGCGTGAGTTCCCTTTAATTCATGTGATGGTAAAATTAAGGGCTGTAAGACCATGTTATTGAGGAAACAGTGATGTTGGTAAGATGAAATATATTCTCATACATATAGACACACAAAGTAGAATTTTGTAGCTCATAATGACAAAATATTTTTTTTGATTTAGTTTTCAGAAAACTTTTTCTTAAGTCCAGTTAAGAATACAGTTCTTTGGCTTTACCAGTATTTGTATATTTATTCATATAATAAATATTGATAAAACAGAATTTCATCCAAATAGTTAATAGCATTAACTATTATTTTAAATAATAATAAAAGTTTCAGGAAAGGAAAAATTTTTCAAACCTCTGTGTTCAGACCCAAGGTAGAAATTTAATTCAGGGTAGAATTTCATAGATTTGAAACACGAATGTGTGTGGCAGAGTGGTCATTTTTTGATCATCTAATACCTCAACAGATGCATATTAGATGAAAATGTTGATACCATGTCACCTTTAGTTCAGATTTATAAACAATAAATCTCTGTGTGTGGGAATTTACAAACTGGCAGGTGGAATAAGCTTCCATACCAGTCTGTCTGGAAGGCTTACCTGGTAGAGCTCCCCAGGTCCTGTGGCTGAAAGACAGTCTCCTAGAAAACATCCCCAGCAAGCCCTCATTAGCTTGCATTTACATTGTACTTTTCTCTTTTCACTCCCCTGCAGTGATTGGGAAATAACTGGAAAAAAGAGATAGCTTCTTGTCAGAAATGGTTTAGGGCCTTCTGTTGGAGAAGCAATCATCCACAGAGCTTACAGTTTGCTTTTCCACAAGTGAGAAAATTAGCAGGTGTGTTTTGGAATTAAAGAGGAAACAAAACTTTGGGCTGAAATCAAGGCTTTACTAGTTTACCTAAATCAAAGATTATAGTTGAATCAAAATTATGTATTCTCCTTTTCACCCTGGTCAAGAGATAAGAACAAAGACTAATTCAATTCACATCCTCTCTTTCTTAGCCATTTACAATGTATTTAATTTAAGATAATTAGCTTTAAATTTGGAGTTAGAACATCACAAAAAGCCATCTCTCAGTAATTTATGGGTCTTGTGCAATTATTGACTTCAGCTGTGTGCTGCACATAGAAGACAAGACATTTATGGGTGGGGTTACTTTAAAACAGGAAGTTTGGTACTGAAAATAATTTTCACATAATTTGCTTTCCCACAAATTACTTCATGCATAAAATTTGAAGATGACCATTTTGATGTAAGTCACTATTGTTCACTGTGACATAGGAGAAAAGAATCCCATGATCCCTCCCTCCTTTCTACCCTGAAGAAAATAAGAATGCCTTGATTTGCAATTACAACTGTGGTTGGCATGTTCTGGTGTTTTACAAATTACATCTTACAATTCTGGTTGACCTCTACTATTTCCACTCCTGAAAGCTGCAATTATGGTTGTGTTCTTAGCAGCTTTCCTACTTTGGAAGTATAATTCAATTTGTCCCTACAAAATTTTTTCTCTACTGAGACAGAATGAATACAAGCAACAGAGGCAGAAGGGTGTTCTATCTTCTGGTACTGCTAAGTCGCTTCAGTCTTGTCTGACTCTGTGTGACACCATAAAGCCCACCAGGCTTTTCCATCCCTGGGTTTCTCCAGGCAAGTATACTGGAGTGGGTTGCCATTTCCTTCTCCAAAGCATGCATGCATGCTAAGTCACTTCAGTCGTGTCCAACTCCATGCGACCCTATGGACAGCAGCCCACCAGGCTCCCCTGTCCACAGGACTCTTCAGGCAAGAGTACTGGAGTGGGTTGCCATTTCCTTCTTTTCTGGAACTAGATGAAATAATTTGGAAGAAGGATTCCTGAGGTGGCTTTAATTACTCATAAAATTCTGAAGGATTCTCTTTTAAAGCCTAGAATGCCTAACTTCTCTGTACAAAACTATACTCTGATTATTTTATTACAATGATATGTAAATTTCAAAATATCAAGAACTTGCCCAGTCGGCTGTAGACTCCCTTTGTTGTTGTTCAATCACTAAGTTGTGTCTGACTCTTTGCGAATCCCGTGGACTGCAGCATGCCAGGCTCCCCTGTCCTCTGCTAACTCCTGGAATTTGCTCAAATTCATGTCCATTGACTCAGTGGTGCTATCTAACCATCTCATCCTCTGCCGCCCCTTCTCCTTTTGCCTTCAATCTTTCCCAGCATCAGGGTCTTTACCAATGAGTCAGCTCCTTGCATCAGGTGGCCAAAGTATTGGAGCTTCAGCTTTAGCATCAGTCCTTCCAGTGAATATTCAGGGTTGATTTCTTTTAGGACTGACTAGTTTGATTACCTGGCTGTCAAAGGGACTCTCAAGAGTCTTCTCCAGTACCACAATTTGAAAACATCCATTCTTTGGCACTCAGCATTCTTCATAGTCCAACTCTCACATCCACACATGACTACTGGAAAAACCATACCTTTGAGTATATGGACCTTTGTGGGCAAAGTGACATCTCTGCTTTTTAATATGCTGTCTAGGTTTGTTATAGCTTTCCTTCCAAGGAGCAAGATTATTTTAATTTCCTGGCTACAGTCACCATCCACAGTGATTTTGGAGCCCAAGAAAATAAAAAGAGTTTGGAGTTTGACAATAGGAGCTGAGCTTCGTTCACAGATGATGGACAGGACCTGTCCTCCTGTGCCCTGGTTCTAGGCACAGGGTCAGGTAGGAAAGTAGCAGTGACTGAGGAAATGGGAAGAAATGCAGCTGTTGAGCTTTATGCCCAGCTCCACAAGCCAGGCAGGCAACATACCCACTCCTGTGCCCTGGCTGGAAGCCTCAGACATCATTCACTCCCCGCAGCCTACAGTTGCCCTCTCTGTACCCCAGGGTACTTGCCTTGATATCCTGCCCAACATCTCTTCATCCTTGTTGAAGAGCAACATTCTCTGCTGATGACATACATAAGCAATCATTTCCACCCACTCAGAGCCAGGTCAGTTCACATGGAGCTGAGAATTTGAAGTGGAGTGACTCACCTTTTAGCCTAAGTCATCCCCTAGGAAACGCCATCTGCTGGGAGTTATTACAATTCCAATCAATACTATGTTTATAAAATTGACTCAGACCTTCTGTCAAAAAACAAAACAGCATTTAACAAAACTAAAAATAAAAATGATAAAGGTAACTGAGCCTACATACTAATTTATGAGGAAACAGTATTGTGTCATCCCTTTCTTGCTCTATTTTTTTGAAATGATTTCTCAAAATGCTTTTTCCTAAAGTAGATATTCTTCAGAAATACATATACCAGAGGGCATCATACCAGTTCACTCTTTCTTTGTACGGCTTTACAGATTTATACCCCCAAAAGCACAGTGCTCAAAGCTGCCATGGTGGTGTGCTAGGGCTACAGTCAGATCAAGAGTTTGGTGAAATTTCAGATTATTTATCATGAACTCCAAGTGTTCACTCACATGAAAAAATGAGTCACTCAGAGGCTTCTAATATGAGCAAGAAGGAGAAAGGTAAATTATAGTATTTTTCTCTAAATATATCAGTGCTTTCTTTCTGAAGGTATTTTTAAAGATCTATATATTGTTCTATGGGCTTCCCTTGTGGCTCAGCTGGTAAAGAATCCACCTGCAATACAGGAGACCTGGGTTTGATCCCTGGGTTGGGAAGATCCCCTGGAGAAGGGAAAGGCTACCCACTCCAGTATTCTGGCCTGGAGAATTCCATAGACCATACAGTCCATGGGGTCACAAAGAGTTGGACACGACTGCGTGACTTTCACTTTCATATTATTCTATAAATAGTATGCTACAATTCTCCAATTCCTTTAGCTCTTAAAAGTTTTAAGTATAAGTAAAGGAATTTTTTGCCTTCTAGAGTAAAAAGATGGAGAAGGCAATGGCAACCCACTCCAGTACTCTTGCCTGGAAAATCCCATGGATGGAGGAGCCTGGTAGGCTGCAATCCATGGGGTCACTAAGAGTTGGACATGACTGAGCGACTTCACTTTCACTTTTCACTTTCATGCATTGGAGAAGGAAATGGCAACCCACTCCAGTGTTCTTGCCTGGAGAATCCCAGGGAAGGAGGAGCCTGGCGGGCTGCCATCTATGAGGTCGCACAGAGTCAGACATGACTGAAGCGACTTAGCAGCAGCAGCAGCAGCAGAGTAAAAAGAAGAGCATGTATAGAATTGAGGAAGATGATGGATACCTGAGAAAGATAAGTTACAGATGCTGTCGGAGACGCTGGGTGGTGGTATTCTTCCCCAGACTTTGGTTCCCTCTAGCTTTACCCTACCAGGTGTTCTGGGTGGTATGTATTCACTGTTATCCACCTCAGCTCTCTATTTTTAAGCCCCTGCTTTATGCCTGGCTGGTCGGCTAGTGAGAATGTTGTGTTTCTCCCTTTAGCAATCGAGTCTCTGACAATTTGTTATGGTGGACTTTCCTTAGTTGAAGAGTGGTACAGTATTAGAAACCACTCAAGTCAATATGAACAAAAACTGACATTACCAAACTGCAGAATCTACAGTTCTTCACCACTGCCCCAGGCTGACTCCGAGCACTGTGCAACTTAGAGATATGAAACAAGACTAGAACATGCCTTACGATCAAGCTAGCTTCTGGATGATATTTTTTCTTTACTATTTATTATTAGCATTATTTCTATTGTATTACTTCTATTATACCTAATTCCAAAGATGACTGAAAACATTTACTTTGAAATACAAACATAATCAGATCATTAAAATACGGGAGGAAGAGAGTCTTAGAACATGCAAAATAATGGTTCTTAAGCTTTTATGAAAGTTTGATGAAAGCTGTAAATCTCCCCATTAGCAAAATATAGATATGCACATTTTTACATCCAAGGTTAAAAACAAAAACAAAAAATGCTCATTCATGGAAAAACTCCTCAAAACCCCTGCTTGAAGGGTACAAATAACCATGTGCCAAGACTGGAGGTTACAAACTCAACTGCTGAGGAGATTAGCATACAACAGAGCGAAGTGGGCTGACAGGACTATGGTGTGAGACCATGAGGCTTGGGGAGAACCAGACCAGAGGCTCAGCTCCTCAGCACCTGCCAGGTGGCAAGGCTGCTTCATTGCTACTGCCAGAGCTTCCAACTTTTCAAGACAAAAACCAAGTTTAAATTTCTGTGTAAAATTTCTCAATGCCTAAGTTTCAGCAACTAATTCATATTTGTTTAAAATTCTGTGCAGATTTAAAAAAAAGGAAGAAAACAAGCAAAGAAAAATTAAAAGGACATCACAGCTGTAGCAGAAAAGCAAATGCCTGAAGCATATACATTCTGTATCATTTAAAATGAGACATGTATTGTTCAGATAAGTTCTCAGTAGAAAAACAGGCATTTTCTCATAGAAAGTTAACTACTTCACATGTTCTTGCCACTTCACCTTTCCAGAGTGAAAACTATAGGAATAGCAGAAGATAAGGACCAGATTTCCCTAAGGAAGCAGCTTTAGATCTGCTTAAACCTATGAAAACCTACATCATGAAAGCCACAGTTTTCCAGAAGGCAGAAATTTTTGTCCTAAAAATTCCTGAGGGTAGGAGCTACAAATCAGTGGTTTCAATCTTTAAAGGCCTTAGTATGGCCACCACAGCACATTCAGTCTTGAACAGACTTTATGCTGATTGGTCAACCAAGATCAGCTAGCTGCTAAATGTCCTCCCAGATGACTCTGTGAATTGATCCATGAAATGGAGTTATTTGGAATTGTCCATGCAAGTGATGAACAGCATCTGCATGAAACAGTCATCTTGGCTCTATCACTAAAGACAATACTAAAGATTTCAGTCTGCTTAATTTGAGGCAAATTACTAAGTAAATCTAATGTGACTATATTTCTCAGAGCTTTGTATTCCTTTCCCAAGTAGGTAAGGACCCCTGATGTCACAAATCAAACCATCTTCTGAGAGTGCCTAGAAACTCAGGAAAAGAGGTTGGATTCTGCTCCAAGTTCATTGATACAAATAGACACAATGTAAACGAGCTCTTGAAAAGCTTCACCAGTATAAACCAATGTATGTCTGTGCCCCGAATGTTACCGTGCCACCAGAGGACAGTAAAACAAGAGAGAAACTTCTCCAGCCTCACAGTGTCTCCTGTCCTGTTAATATGGTCCCACTATGTGGCTGGGCATTTATCTGGCAAAGCCTCCTAACTTTTTTTTTTCTTGTCCCCTCTGAAAATTCTATAAGCTTTTAATTTTCATATAATATACCCATTTGCTTAAACCTGCTAAAGTCAGTTCTGTTCCAGCAAATCTGAACTCTAACTGATACAATACTAAGTAGAGAGGATTTTTCTTACCTTTCACAAGATGAGAATGTAGCATTCTAGGCACATGAGCTCCCAGCCTCATCAGTGTCCTCTGCCTCAAGAATGGCAAGCAAGCAGCAAAACAATCAGACAGAAAGGAATCTGCAGTTGCATCAGTAACCACTGTTAGTTTGACTAATCACCAGTGGCCAGTGGGCCCAGCTCAGTGCTTTGACTCGGGAAAAGATCTGAGAACATGTACAGAATTCTGGCTGAGAGAAGGGGTGAGCAACAGTGTCAAGACTGAATTTCTTGTTAGCTAAGCAAGAACAGAGAGCTTCCCACGTGGCGCTAGTGGTAAAGAATCCTCCTGCCAACGTAGGAGATGCAGGAGATGTGGGTTCGACTCCTGGGTCGAGAAGATCCCCTGGAGGAGGAAATGGCAACCCCCTCCAGTATTCTTGCCTGGAAAATCCCATGGACAGAGGAGTCTGGCAGGCTACAGTCCATGGGGTTGTAAAGAGTCAGACACAGTTGTTTGTGTGCACGCATGCGCACACACACACAAGCTAGAGGAGACCTCTGAAATAAGTTTCAAGTGATATGTTTTAAAATACTGGGAGGGAAGAGGGAGGAGGATTCAGGATGGGGAACACGTGTATACCTGTGGCGGATTCATGTTGATATATGACAAAACCAATACAATATTGTAAAGTTAAATAATAAAATTTAAAAAAAATAAATAAAATAAGAACTATTACTATTTCTTACACTCCTGAGGCTATCAAGCAAAGTTCATAGCTATAATAACAATGATAGTGATTGTAATCATAACAAACTTGACAACATTGATATATAACACATTTGACTTCTGCAGCACTTTCATTTATATGATCCAGATTGCAATCAGCTGCGATAGTATCAGTATTCCTACAAAATGCATCATACTTCTTATCTATATTTACTAGATCAGTGGTGACCATGAAAGAGAACGAGCAAAGAAAAACTTAAAGAAATGCAAGAAATAGCTCTTGAGCATTCAGTCAAAGCAGAAAAAATGAGCTAAGAGATTTGATTGACGAGAAATACAGAAAATCAAATATATTTCCAATAAACAAGATTTCTGCAATACTTGATCTTTCCCTGGTGGCTCAGACAATGAATAATCTTCCTACAATGCAGAAGATCTGGGTTCAATTCCTGGGTCAGGAAGATCCCCTAGAGAAGGGCATGACAACCCACCCCAGTATTCTTGCCTGGAGAATCCCATGGACAGAGGAACCTGGCCAGCTACAGTCCATGGGATTGCAAGGAGTCAGACACAAGTAAGTGACTAACACTTATACATTTTCAAGAGTTCTGCAATACTGAGAACTAAGGAATATTTTCCACTTGTTTTCTCAGATGCAAAATTGACAGTCTTCTAGTAGGAATATTATTCTCTCAGGGGAAGCTACTGTTTTGAAAATCTTGTCAGTACTAATGGAGTGAGCTCCATAATACTCTGAGGTATTCTGATTTAAGTAGTAAGATTAGCTGTCTCAGATAGAGACCCATATTTTCCCATTAACCTAAAGTGGTATCTGCATGTGTGAGAAAACTGTTTTAAAGAAACAAATACAGTTTTGTATCAGACCTCAGTGATCTTTCTGAGTCCAGCTCAAATAAAATGAGCCTAACACATAGAACACCATGCTGAGACTGGCCAATGTATCTTTTCTAGTGATAATATTTTAAAATTTAATAAAAATGTATATGTTTTTCAATAAAGCAATTTTACTTATTCAACAAATATTTACTAATATCTTCCACACACTGTTCTTGTATGTGCACACACAAGCACACACACACACAGACACACCCCTACCAAGTGGTGATAAGTTCTAGAAAGAAAAGTAAAACAGGTCAAGGACTTTAATAGAAATAGTTGTGATAAGTTTCATATGAGGTAGGGTTTAGATAGCTATGAGGTCTCTCCAGCCTTGCAGATGAGAGATTTGACCATAAAAATGTCTCCGAGAAAAGCATGGCAAGATAAGAACACATCAAATGCAAGGCTCTGGGGTCAAGCGTACCTAGTGTTATTGACGGACAGCACAGAGGCCAGTGACTAGAGCTCAGTGATCTAGTTGAAGACAGAAGGTGACATCAGAGTGACAGCAAGAGCCAAACCATGTAGGTTGCGTGATGGTCTTTTGAATGAAGGAATTGTATAGTATGATGTATATACTAAAACATCAACCAGGCTGCTGAGGCGATAACAGATAAGAGGAGCTAAAAGGGAAGCAGGCAGGTCAAAGGCCATTGCAACAATTAAACGCAGAGATGATAATTGTGTGGAAAAGTGCAGTAGTGGTGAAAGTAAACATATGTGTGTGTATATATGTGTGTGTGTGTACTTCAAAGATAGAACAAACAGAATTTGCCAATTGACTGAATGTGAGAGTAGAAGAGAAAAAAAGATTCAATGACAACTCAAGTTTTTTGACCTGAACACCTCCATGCAGGCTGGAGATGTTTACTTTCTGAGGCAAGACTAAAGTAGGAAATAAAACATTTCATCTTGGATATTTTACATTTGAAATGTTTTTTAAATCTCCAAGAGAGATGTAAGAAGGGAACTAGAATTTGGGTGAGAGGTCAAGGCTGGAGCTACATCTCTTAGAGTTAAAGCATCTATTAACATGTGGCATGTGAAACCATGAGATGGGATGCAAACTCCTAGACATCCCCAAAGTAGAAAATACAATTTCTTTTCAAGTGGACCTGGAGCATACACAACTGATCATACATTAAGTTACAAAGAAAATTCCAGTAAGTTTCATAAGGCAGAAATAATCCAAAATATATTCTCTAATTGCTGTGCAGTACAATTATAAAAGCCAAAAAGTCTTATCAAGGGACATTTAAAATGAATTTTTAAACAACTCTCAGATAAATAAAATGAAAAAGTCACCCCTGAAGAAATGGCTGCTGCTGCTGCTAAGTCACTTCAGTCGTGTCCGACTCTGTGTGACCCCATAGACATCAGCCCACCAGGCTCCCCGTCCCTGGGATTCTCCAGGCAAGAACACTAGAGTGGGCTGCCATTTCCTTCTCCAATGCGTGAAAGTGAGAAGTGAAAGGGAAGTCGCTCAGTCGTGTCTGACTCTTAGCGACCCCATGTACTGCAGCCCACCAGGCTCCTCCATCCATGGGATTTTCCAGGCAAGAGTAGTGGAGTGGGGTGCCATTGCCTGCTCCGAAGAAATGGCACGCTCCATGTTAAAACCAAGAAAGCAAAAGGATATCTTATGCCAAGAAAAAAGAAAGGAATGTCAGAAAAACACCAAGGCGACTTAAAGAAATCCCCACTGACAAACCTAAAGAATTTCAACATTAGAAAGAATAACAATGGTAAAGAGTTACAACTTACTGAATATAAAAATGCAAAAAATTACAATGATATTCAAAGAGGGAGAGGGGAGACTACCTAATCAGAACAATGTCATCTAATCAATATAAAAGAAATAACGAATTGGAAAAATCCCAATTTTATATCCATCTGATGTAATAACTGATGGAGGAAAAGTTCATCAATGGGTGCTAAACTCATCAACTGAACAATATTGGTAATCAAGACACTTATACATTCTCAGAGTAGCACTCCACCAAATACATACTAATTATAAAGAAGAAAAGCTGCCTCTATAATGGAACCATCTGGGTGACTCACCTTGACCCAAAGATGATCAAGCAAACTGGAATTTTGTATCTCTTGATTCAAGGCAACCAGATTCCGTATCACCTATAATATTTCTGTTTACCCTGAATCTAATTATTAGGAAGCAATCAGACAAATCCAGACAGAGGAACATTCTCCAAAACAATGCATTTGGAAATTGTAATATCTTGAGAAACAAGCAAAGGTGCAGGACTCCTGTACAATAAAGGAAACTAAAAAAATTTGAAAGCCAAAACCAATAAAGTATTTCTAATTGGAGCCTAGATTTAAAAACAAGAACAGCTATAAAGGACATTTTGGAGATAATTGGAGCAATTTGAAACTGGACTATATAACAGATAATATGGTATAACTGTCTAAGTTCTGTATGTGATAGGGTTATTATGTTTATGTTGGAGAATACTCTTGTTCTGATGAAGTTCTTCATGACAAATGAAAAGAAGGTAAGCACTTTGGGGAAAAAAGGCTGAAATTCTTTCATTCCAAATGGCTGAAACAAAACATAGTTTCGTAGTAAAAATTAAAATTATCTAGCGGATTGAGATGGAGAAGGCAATGGCCACCCACTCCAGTACTCTTGCCTGGAAAATCCCATGGCCAGAGGAGCCTGGTGGGCTGCAGTCCATGGGGTCTCGAACAGTCGGACACGACTGAACGACTTCACTTTCACTTTTCACTTTCATGCATTGGAAAAGGAAATGGCAACCCACTCCAGTGTTCTTGCCTGGAGAATCCCAGGGACGGGGGAGCCTGGTGGGCTGCCGTCTAAGGGGTTGCACAGAGTCAGACACGACTGAAGCGACTTAGCAGCAGCAGCAGCAGCGGATTGAGAAAGTGGGAGAGACAATGGAATGGAGAAATGTAGCAGGAGTGCTGAACCACACCAAGCAGCCTCGATGTGAGCTGTCAGTCCGTCATGAACTTAAGTGGGCTAGACTAAATGGTTCTGTGTTTTTCTCCAGCCACATTCAGAGCTAAAGTGCAAGCAAAGAGTAAATGGTTAAGTAAGTTTTACCTAACCAGGGCTGCAGTTTGATCTGGTGAGTTTTGTCATGAAGACATCCACAAGTGGGTTAAAAGTTTCTGAAAGGAAAGACATAATATGGGCCACTGGACTGATGGGATAAAGGGCTATGTTTCCAGAGCATGTTCATCAGTATACTTTCATTGGCTCTTTCTTTTAGACCAGAGAGCCTGCCTCTGAACCTCCGTAGGTAATTTCTAAATATCTCTTCACTCTGGGTGTGTCTTCTCCACCAATATTATTTATCTCCTATCTATTTATTGCTCATTTCATTCTGCATTTTACCCACAGAATTATTTCTCAAGAGCCACAAATATGATCACATTACTCTGTAATGTCATGGGTCAAGGGGGTCAAGGTCCTCTGCATAGACCACAGAGGCTTGATTTAGCATCCCCAAACACAACTGCTTCTCAGTTGAACAAGGTTGCTTAGACTCGAGCACCACCATGTCTCTCTACCCTTGCACACGTTGCCCCTATACATACTGCTGGGCTTCCCTGGTGGTTCAGACGGTAAAGAATCTGCCTGCAATGCAGGAGACCTGTGTTCAGTCTCTGGGTTGGGAAGATTCCCCGGAGGAGGGCATGGCCACCCACTCCAGTATTCTTTCCTGGAGAATCCCACAGACAGAGGAGCCTGGCAGGCTCCATAGGGTCACAAAGAGTCTGACACAACTGAGCAACTAAGCTCAGCACACAGCATACATAACGCTGTAGCCAGCATCATTTCCCTCTATTTCCAGCCTACTGAATACCTCCTCATCATTCCAGACTCAGCTCAGATGCTAGCCCCTCCATGAGCTTCAAATGTGACTCCTCTGTGACTTACCATGATCATCACCCCAGCAATCTACACAGGTAAGCCATGCTGTCCTCTGACCTTCCATAGAACCTGTGAGTATTTCTAGGTTTTTTTGTCTTGTTCTGTTTTTATTTTGTTGTATCTTTCTCGAGGGTTTTAACATCTTCCAAAGCCGAATTTAAATTCTCTCTATTATCTCTGTAACAGTGAACATATTCCCTTAGTTTCTTAGTTCCTCAGTTACTATATCAATTAAAACAGAGATAGTAATATATATTGTCTCAGCCCTTATCTTCAGGACTACCATTTCTGTAATTCTTTCCATCAGACAGCAGAATTGAAGAGCACAAAAAGAAAAGATATCTGCACACCAATTCCATGATGGGGCAGACTTTGTCTACAGAGAATTCTGAAGCAATAACTAATACTATCATTACCGCCACTATAAAATCATTAACTAACAGACAAAAAACTCTAGGAAAAAAGAAGAAATAACAGCAAAAACGATAATTGTATCCCTCTGAGGAGAATGGAATTTTTTGGAAAGTATACTATGTATAAAATAAGAACATGTAGAAGAGGTTGGGTTAAGTGCTGAACACAAAGAAAAATCTTGCCATCACTCCATGAGTTTTTGTGTGTTGTATTGAGCCATATTGGAAAGGGAAGATGGTGGTTAAAAAAAAATAGTACCAAATCTGCATTGCATTACATACTGCCATTAATGACAACAAATGGATCTCCGATCCCAATTTGCAGTCATGGGCTCAGAGTGGTTAGCCCCAGTGATTATCTAGGGTAATATTGTGTGCTGCATTTTCCTTGCTGTTAGTGGCAAAGCCTTTGATTTCACTCCAGTAGCTCTAATTAATTATGTATTACAATTGCCAAGTAAGAGAAAGATTTTACCCTAAATTTACAGAGACATAAAAAAGGTTAAATAACCTTATCAAGGTCACACAGCAGGTTATCCACAAAACCAAGCATAAGCCATTTGAATATTCACTGGTGAAATATTTAAGATTAAAAACAAGTTTTCCCAAAGAACCATCAAATGTAATGATCACTGCATTTTGTGTGTAGAATGAAAAATAAGAATGCTCTGAGGGAAAACAGTGAAATGATTCACTGTTGGTTCTAGTTGAAACGAAAACATTCATTACAAATGTTCCTGTGTTTCAATCCACTTTCTAAAGAAATCTGAAAACCTTTTGTAATTTGTAAGGTTAAGACATCCCACTCTAGTGTAAAATGGTCTATTGTCAAAGAACCCTCAGCTGTACTCAGAGCCAAAAGACCTGGGTTTGAGTTCTGACTTCAATTACCACCTATCTGACCTTGGACAATCACTTATGCTCTCAGAGCATCAACTCCATTATCCATAAAAGTGAGAACAATAAGACGATAACTACTGGAGTTATTGCGAGGGTTAAAAGGGATAACAGAAGTGAAAACTGTGCAGATTGCAAATTGCTGTATGTAAAAAGGTATTATTATGGGGAAAGAGCACAAAAGCATTCTTTCAGTTTGAAATGATAAATGTATAAGCACAACGTGGAATTTCACTTAGGTCTGAATCAGAAAAAGCTCTGCCAAATGGAAATGGAGATGTGAAGTCAGGAGTGTTTGGCTACTTATAACTTCGTTGGAACAGTGTGCCCTTTCTGGTCTGAACAAATCTGTCCCTTACGCACTGTCAGCCAGCCTAATATAATAAATCCTGAGGGATGTGCTAAACTCATTTGGCCAAGGTTTTCAGCTTGGGGCTAAAAATCTTGTGGAGCCAGCACTCTGGCCTTGCAAAATCATCATGGAGTCATTAGTGTCCATATTGAGCAGATCAGACTCTGATTCAGGTTTTATCACAAGCAATACCTTTGATATATTTTTCATGTTCCCTGTATTAAACATTAATATTTGAATGTCACAATAAAGGGTGCAGTTTTTCATTAAATAAATAAATAGGCACCACACTCAAGCAAAAAAAAAGAACCATTTTAAGTCAGATTTCATATAGCCAGGAAAATAAACCAATGCTGTTATTACACTTAAGAACTGTAGATATAACTTATAGGGATAAGGTTAAAAGGTCAGAAGAAGGAGATAAAATTCTCCACATGCCAAATAAAGAAAATCATGTCTTTTTTCCCTCTAAAGCCTATAATGCAATCAACATAATTCTTTTAATGCATGTTTCATATTAATATAAAGAGATGATTCCACTGAAAACTGCAGCTAGATAGCTTAATTAATGCAAGAACCTCCAAGATTTCCCAGTGAAAACTGCATTGTTGTTTTTGCCTTCCAATATTTTAAAAATTATACTAAAATTAAAAGCAGAGATATAAATGTAGCACATCACAATATAGCTTCAGAAAAATAAAAATTTACATGTATTTCACTTAGGAATAACCCGTCATTCCCATATGGCAGCACTAAAATGTGTTAGATGAATAACTCCATTTTTAATGCTATTAAGCCTGAGTAACTTTTAATAACATATTCTCTCCCTAAAGGACACAAAAATGCTTGAGGTATTTCTTGATTCTTATTTTGGTCAGAAAACATAATCTATTTTACTAAACTCCAAGTTGAGAAGTGAACAGAGTTTATTTCTATTAATACGATGGCACAAGCACAACTGAAGCATTCTAATTATTTTAGAGCCAGAGAGACAATTTTGCAATTTTCAATGTAACTGGGTAACTGATTGGGTAAGTGCTTTCCCGCTATAACTTGGATCTTAAATTGTTGAAAAGTTTTATATAATATATTGCATTAGATATAGACACAGATATAGATATATCTATATATAGATATCTGTATATATCTATATATAGATACATATATATATATATATATATATATATATATACACACACACATACACACATATATACCTACATAGAAAAATAGAGCTAGAGATGGTGAGGTGATAGGGTGGTGGAGAGTACATATGTGTGTGTCTTTCTAGCAAAAAAAAAAAAAAAGATGTTGACTATCACCAAATATCTACAGCAGTTTTAGCTGAATGGAAATATTTCTCAAAGGAAATTTAATGGGTTGGAAGTTGTAGGCATGAGATTCAAGGGGGAAAAGTGAGACCTTGAAAAAGCCTTTGTTCCTGGGAAAACATCCTTCCAGAATTGAAGGAACAGAGGTGGGGAGACGTCTTGGCAGGTAAGAGAGGCATTTCTGTGATAGAACTGGTTGCATTTGGTTCACTGGATATGGAAGGTATATATATATAAAAAATAAAAACATAGAGCTGAAAATGACCCTGGTGTTTGGAGTTTAGAACTAAGTAGGAAAGTCACACCATCAACTAAGTTCAAAATATAGGAAGGGCCATTTGGGGAGAATGATCATAAATTCCATTTGTGGTGGGGATAAAAGCTGCCTCTGATTCAACCAGATGGAGACATAAAGTCAGTATTGGGAACCACAAATCTGGAGTTAGAAAGGAGTCTAAGGCAGAACTTCTGAAATTTTAATGTGCATAGAAATCATTAAGGAAGGGACCTTGTTAACAGATAATTCTGACTCAGTAGGTCTGTAAGAGCATAGAGAAGAGATTCTGTGTTTCCAGTAGCCCTCAGGCAATGCTGCAGATCCAGGGAAGACCTTTTGAACAGTAAGGCTCCCACTAAAAATGAAGAATAAACTGTTCAAATAGGGTTCCTCACATTTGAGGGAATGAGTCTCAGATATGGACAAGCCAAGGCTGTCCTTAAACTAAAGAGAAATAAGATCGCATCGCAAAGCACAACTTCCTTTGGTTTTGTTTCATGTTTTACCTTCCAGATCGTGACTCAATACGGAATATGTGAATTTAATCACAAACAAAAAACGTGTGTTTAAAATGACTGCATTCAATACAAACTTAAGATATAATTTGGTTAACATTATAATCTCAAAAAAGGCAGCTCTGCAGCAGAGGAGCCAGTGATGGCGTGCTCACAGTTCTCCCTGAAGGAAACTTGGTTTCCAGTCCCACTTTTGCCACCAGCTCACTAGGTGACTGTTCAGACCTCCCACTCCTCATCCATTAAATAAAGAATTGGGCTGCTGCTGCTGCTGCTAAGTCGCTTCAGTCGTGTCCGACTCTGTGCAACCCCATAGACGGCAGCCCACTAGTCTCCCCTGTCCCTGGGATTCTCCAGGCAAGAACACTGGAGTGGGTTGCCATTTCCTCCTCCAATGCATGGAAGTGAAAAGTGAAAGTGAAGTCACTCAGTCGTGTCTGACTATTAGCGACCCCATGGACTGCAGCCCACCAGGCTCCTCCGTCCATGGGATTTTCCAGGCAAGAGTACTGGAGTGGGATGCCATTGCCTTCTCCGAGAATTGGGCTAGAAGACTTTTATTTCTCTCATTTCCCCACTGGATTTTGCACACTTAATACATCATTCATTGATGCGGCTTCTATCCACCATTTAGATGGGCACCTCTGCCCTTCCCTTGGAGTCTCATCCAGGAAAGGAGGGACCAGATTTGACTCTTTTATGCTCAATCCCAAACCCTCACATACAATTCTTTGTTCACTAATAGCTGTTCACCCCTGGGTCTAACATTCTATTATACCTTAATTTCAAAGCTGGCATCACTATAAACACTGTTGTCTCTTAGTTAAAAGTATCTCACAGTGACCCGGATCACTTTGCTGGGCAGCCATATGCTCAGTGTGCACCCCTCTGCTGCAGGGTAGGGAGGGGAGTGGGGATTGTCTCAGAACCAGGGCTGAGAGATGACCTGAAGTCTTGAGAAGTATAAGCACTGATTCTGATTCTTCCAACATTTGCCTGCCTCTCTCTGGTTTATAACCTCAATAAGACCCAGGTTCTGGCCTCTTGGAGCTCATTTTATCCACGTGTGTACACATTCTGTTCTGATCTCTAGGCCTCAGACATCAGCAGAGCTGTGATATACATGGTATATCAGCTTGCTACAACAGCAGCTGTGAGCTGCTCCTTGTGAGCAATATACACTGGTGTACCATGAACCTGCTACATAGCCCCTTCCTTTCATGCTATACAGACCACACCTAGGTATCCCCACTAGCTGGAAGCTAGGTATTTGCTGCTATAGAAAGGACTTCCTATGCAGATATAGCTACATTCCTTCTTGCCCCTAACTAAAGTCATTTTTAAGCAATATGTATCATTTTCAATGAGTTTCTGACTTTTTCATAAACCCCAAGAACAGAATATACCTTCTGCTGTCTTTACCTTGCCTCTGTATCCAAGTTCACTTCTTTGGCTTTCCACTACCTAAGCCTGCCACTGCTGCGCATCCCTGGTCTCCTGTCACAGTCTTCTGATAACTTAAGCTGTCCTAATGGCCTTCCTAAACACCCTCTGCAGTGCAATCTGTTCCTCTTGGCACTCACAAGTGCCACCAGCTTCTTTGGGTACATTCTGCCCCTAATCCTTCTTGGCACTGTCATCACACCCCAGAAACAGAGCTCATGGCCTCAGTGTTCAGGGGCTGTCACCATGAGAGAGGAGCTGTGTGAGGTTCAGAGGCTGCTCCTGCAGACTCCAGCCCTATGATCACCACACCCTCATTAGAACCCGAACAGCTTGTGAAAGTGCCATTGGAACACACTGGCATGATTACACACTTCTGATTTGAGAACCCAGCAAAGAGGCCTGGAGTGAGGCACAGCCAAATGGCTTTGCTCCTGGTAATATGATGACAAATCTAGATAGCAGGTGCCAGGCTACAGCTAATTCTGTTCTTGGATGTAGGAGGTTTGAAAACAATACCAACAATAACTTCTATTTTATGATCAGTCAAGAGTAACGTGTACTTGAGCACCCAGCCAACACAGATGCCCAGCTAACACCAGAGGGCTTACAAATAAGGAGGACATAATACCTTTCCCAGAGGAGTTTCCCACCACAAATGTCTTCCAATACTTCCAAAGAACAAACACAGATTTTGTAAAGCCATTCTTAATCATCACGATGAAGTTAAATGACCTTTATTCTCCCTCTAATCTCCACCATTGATCTTTGCCCCTCTATTAAATCATTCATCTGAGTTGGCATTGTGTCAGCCATTTGTCTGGTTTCCTCTGCCCCTCCATGCTGGGCCAGTCTAGGAAAGGAGGGAACCATAACTGGCTTTTTTTTTTTTTTTTAATGATGCTCAACCACCAAGCATCACACAGTCCTTAGAGTAGGTGTTCACTAGGTATGTAACTGACCAAATTTTAGCTCTAACATTCTATGACCAGTTTAAACTGGTAAAGAGGACCTGTTTCATCCAGTATCTCCCCTTATGTTTATCAGTAGATAAATATTCACCAGTAAATCTTGAAAAATGAAAGTGTTAGTCTCCAAGTCATGTTCACCTCTTTGCAACCCCATATACTATAACCTGTTAGGCTCTTCTGTCCATGGAATTCTCCAGGCAAGAATACTGGAGTGGGTAGCCATTCTCTTCTCCAAGGTATTTTCCCAACCCAGGGATGTAACCTGGGTCTCCTGCATTGCAGGCAGATTCTTTACTGTCTGAGCCACTAGGGAAGCCCAATATCTTGAAGGATTATATAATATGAAAGCTATAAAAGGTCTTAGCTATTATTATCCAATCCCATCCTAGGCCATTTTGATGAAGGAAAAGAAAATATCAAAAGTCAAAGGAACCTCCCAAGGTTTTTTGTGGCAGAACCATAACTAGAAACTAGGTCTCATCTTTCTGTACTATTCTCCAAATTCATCATGCTATGATTCCTCCAAGCCAGTTACCACTATTATGTACATCATGCTTCATTAAACTTAAGTTTTCTGGACTCCCAACTCAGAGAAGTGCCTTAAAAATGGACATATTTCTTGTCTGTTAACATCCTATTACCATCCAAGGCTTCAGTTCAGTTCAGTCGCTCAGTCGTGTCCGATTCTTTGTGACCCCATGGACTGCAGCACACCTGGCTTCCCTGTCCATCACCAACTCCTGGAGCTTGTAAGGCACAAGTAATACACAGTTCTACTCCCACATACCAAGCATCTAAAGGCTGTGACAAGAGTAAATTAATTTTTCTTCAATAAAGAAAGGTCCTTGACTTCTTGGGTGGTCCAGCGGTTAAGAATCTGCCTACCAATGCAGGGGTCATGGGTTCAATCCCTGGTCTAGAAAGATTTCACATGCTGTGGGGCAACTAAACCCATACACCACAACTACTGAGCCCACACTATAGAGCCCAAGAGCTGCAACTGCTGAAGCCCGCATCCCTTAGAGCCTGTGCTCTGCAACAAGAGGAGTCACAGCCATGAGAAACCAGCTCACTGCAGCTAGAGAGTAACCCTCACTCACCGCAACTAGACAGAGTCTACCCACAACAACCAAAAACAAATACATAATAAATAACTTTAAAAAAGAAAGGTGGTTGGTAGGGACTGGCCATTCAGAGAAGAGCCCAGGGCTGGGTCACTCTGTTTGGCATTACTCACCAAGCAGCACTTTCAGTACATGGCATCAATAGTGTCTTAGCTGGTGACTTGTTCAGCCTCATAGCAATTACAGCTCCAGTCATTTAAGTCAGAATTTCTGGGAGGGCATTACCAGGTTTCAGAGTTCCCCAGGTGATCCCAGGGATATGCAGCCCGAGCCGAGATGGCTGAGTTATACATTTCTGATTCTTCTATGTTGATGCCCTCATCCAGGTGTCCTTTGCCTTTTTTTCCCACCATCCAACAAGCCTGAAGTCTGAGAAAACTACCTTTTGGTAACAGAGACCCACAAAGCATTGGTACGACAAGCGGCTTGTGAGGATGACAAAGTGGACGTCCTCTAGGTAATCATATCAGAAGTTCATCAGAGAGGAAGAAGCAAAGAAAGCTTGTGTTGAGTGAAAAACTCCTCCCAATGTTTCACATGTCCAGTCTCCTTGATAATAACAGACCTTTTCCAAGATTTTTCTCTGCCTCCTTGGTAATGGGGAAGTGACATCAAATTCCATCTCCCCTCACTCCAGGCTGTGGTACAGAAAAATATTAAATAAGACTCCTTGATTTCTTGATGCCCATCTTCAGATCAAATCTGGACTTATTGCTTTTGGCCAAAGGCTTTCTCAGAGTTTACAGAGCAGAAGTCTGCTGTGGTCTGATCTTCCAAGTGATTCACAGTTTGGAATTGAGCACCTAAGTAAGACAAAGAAAAGAAAAAGGAACATTTTAGAGGTGATTTTTTTAAATAAATCATAAACTTACATGTCTTATAGTGTCATGTCTAAAACAGCTTTACCTTTGATTTTTAAACTACCCTTTCAAAAGGACAGCCACTTTAACTTATTTATCTGTCTATGTGAGATGAGCAATAGCTTACTTTTTTTAAAGTAAAGTATTCATCTTAAGTAAATATTAGTTGAATTTTACTGGAAAACATCTGAATGGGTCCAAGCACCGAAGTGAGGAAAAACTATATATGACTTGTTCCATCAAGCTTCCAAGTGCAGGCCCGTTGTCTGAGGGAAGATATTAACTGCTCATAAAATTGTGCTTTTAGAAACACTAACTGTTTCCAGGTAGACTAAGCTACAGTGATCATTTTGGTTCTCCAGTCCCACCTTTCTTTGTTTCTTTTTTTTTTTTTAATTGAAGTATAGTTGATTTAGGTCATATTAGTTTCAGGTATACAGCAGTGACTCAGATATATATGTGGGTTTTATATATATATATATATATATAAAAGTTATTCAGAGAGAGATATATATACATATATATATATTCTTTTTCAAACTCTTTTCCCTTATATGTTATTATAGAATATCGAGTACAGTTTTCTGTGCTATATAGTAGAATTATCTACTTCTATTTTATTGGTTATCTATTTTATACATAGTAGTATGTTTACGTTAATCTCAAACTCCTAATTTTTCCCTCCCCACCCTTCTCTTTTGGTAATTATTAGTTTGTTTTCAATGTCTGTGAGTTCACCTTTCCTGAGCTCTAGGGGAAAATGCATTATATTAAGAAAATATCAAACAAATGAATACCAATGACTAAAAGATAGTAAGAAGTAATGTAAGAGAGATAAGGTCAGTCTTGAAAAAAAATTAAAATTGATCAGTGCAACCATGGAAAGAAAACATGCAATTTAGGCACTCCCCTTAATAAAATAGCTTCCCTGATGGCTCAGAGGGTAAAGCATCTGCCTGCAATGCAGGAGACCTGGGTTCAATCCCTGGGTCGAGAAGATACCCTGGAGAAGGAAATGGCAACCCACTCCAGTATTCTTGCCTGCAAAATCCCATGGATGGAGAAGCCTGGTGCAGGCTACAGTCCATGGGTCACAAACAGTTGGACACCACTGAGCAACTTCACTTTCACTTTCTTAGTAAAGAAAATCCCTAAACATTACCCCCTCAATTATCTATCTTCATTTAATACAATTTTGTCTTGCGTTTATGATAAACTTTTCAAAAGACAGGATATATAATCTTCATTTTTAAAAAAAGACATAAAAGGTAAATATAAATGCAATTTTAATCTGATTCAATTCAGTTCAGTCGCTCAGTCATGTCCAACTCTTTGTAACCCCATGAACCACAGCACGCCAGGCCTCCCTGTCCATCACCAACTCCCGGAGTTCACTCAAACTCATGTCCATTGAGTTGGTGATGCCATCTAACCATCTCATATCTCCAGTAGCAAATTGGGTACCTACCAACCTAGGGAGTTCATCTTAAATTCATTTAATTTGCTAAACTGTTTGTTTTTGTTTTTTAGTTGCTATGTCATATCCAACTCTTTGTTTCCCACCAGGCTCTTCTGTCCGTGGGATTTCCTAGGCAAGAATACTGGAGGGGTTGCCATTTCCTCCTCCAGGGGATCTTTCTGACCCAGGGATTGAACCTGAGTCTCCTGTATTCTTTACCACCAGGTAGAAGAATTTTTTAAATAATGATTAAGTAATAAGTTGGGCTTCACTGGTGGCTCAGCAGTAAAGAATCTACCTGCAATGTAGCAGACACAGGAGATACGAGTTTGATCCCTGGGTCAGGAAGATCCCCTGGAGGAGGGCATGGCAACCCATTCCAGCATTCATGCCTGGAGAATCCCATTGACAGAGGAGCCTGGTGGGTTACAGTCCATAGGGTCACAAAGAGTTGGACATGACTGAAGAGACAGAGCACGCACACACATTAATAGGTTACTTTGAACAAAAAAGGAAAACTATTTAAAAAGTAATTATCTTAATTATGAATAGTACAAGGAAACATTCCATTCTATTTAAAAATATAGGGCATCTGTGTGCAGGCATGCTAAGTTGCTTCAGTTGAGTCTGACTCTTTGCAACCCCAGGAGCTGTAGCCCACCAAGTTCCTGTGTCTATGGGGTTCTCCAGGCAAGAGTACTGGAGTGAGTTGCCATTCCCTTCTCCAGGAGAGCTTCCTGATCCAGGGATTGAGCCTGTGCCTCTTACTTCACCTACACTGGCAGGTAGGTTCTTTACCACTAGCATCACTTGGGAAGCCATATAGAGCATCTACCTGGAGACAGTTCTACCTGTAGACATAATGGAGCCTATGCCTTAAGGAATTTACATCATGTCATTTCCTCAAGCAAGACTTTAAGCACCCGGCAGACCAGATCAGGTCTCTGTGACACTCCCTCATAGCATCATCCACTTCCCTTCTGTAGCACTTTCTGTGACAATCTCTTATTAACTTGTTTTGAAATGATGTCAATGTCTGTCTTCCTCAAGAACATCAGCTTCATCAGGATTTCACTGTTCTTTGTTCTCTAATACAGTCCCAAAATCTGGAATGGTACCTGGTACAGAGAACATCCTCAATAAATGTTTTCAAATGACTAAACAAATGAACACCAATGACTAAAATATAGTAAGAAGCAATGAAGAGAGATAAAATAAGAAGACAGAAAGATGGTTATGCATCTAGTTGGTAAGATAAAGGGAAAATTCACTAAGTGGAAGACTTATTTTTTCAAAATCATGCTGTTGAATTGTGTTGTTGAATTGTTTCTTCAAGGAGGGGCATGATTATTTTGAAAAGCTTTTTATTGTTTGTATTAATAATAAATAGCCTTATTGAGGTATTATAGAAACACATAGAACATTCTAGAAAAGAGCAACAAGTTATTGTTGTTTAGTCACTAAGTTGTATCTGACTCTTTGCAACCCTATGAACTGTAGCCTGCCAGCCTCCTCTGTCCACAGGATTTCCCAGGTAAGAATACTGGAGTGGGTTGCCAGCTCCTTCTCCAGGCAATCTTTCTGACCCAGAGATCAAACCCACGTCTCCTGCATAGGCAGGCAGATTCTTTACCATTGAGCCACCAGAGAAGCCTTTCAATATTTTACTTATATTTTATTATTTTTATTTCTTACTGTTGAGTTTTGCTATATATCTCTTATATTCTGGATATAAGTCCTTCATCAGATATGTGAGTTGCAAAAATATCCTATCAGTCTGTTATATGCCTTACATTCTCATAAAAGCATTTTTTGAATAGCAATAGTTTTTCATTTGATGAAGCCAGAGTCATGGCTTAAATATTGCAGAAGAGGTAGACAATCCTGCCTGGCTAGATAACTGTTTGTTTTGTGATTTAACAAAAGGAAGTGGAGTCATTGCTGAAATCATGTTCAAAAAACAGTAATTTGAATATGCATCACTAGTCATCACGGTACCCCCGCAGATCTAATTTTCAAACTAGGAAAGTAGAGCAATGCTATCTCGAAGGAGGCATACACTTCCTGTCTCTGTACAACACCCTAGTATTAGGCTCTCACCAAGTAGATAAGCAATCTCAGAAGACTTCTATCCACCCAAGCGTACTACTGATTTTCAGCTCCATCTTTCTACAAGTTTAATGGTGATAATCCAATAAGGAATATGGTTTAGAAAGAAGTCGCTACCTTTGTAGTTTCTGCAGACTTAATGTGGACTATAGAAAACCTATTCCCTAGGCGTTTGGCTAATTGCACACTGTCATTGAGTTTCTGGTTTCCCTTTGTTCTTGCAAAATCAGTTGGAATAAGCCATTAACTTTCTATTAGACCAGCATTAGTGGATTCAGTGCGTTGATCCTCTTCTGATAGAAAATTTATATGCAATAAATAATTTAACACTGAAATTTACATTACACAGACATTTCCTGGTGTGATATCAGGGATTATTATCTGGAACAAATTACAGGCAAAAAAAAAAATCATTTGTACAATAGCCATACAACAAAAATAGGGTTCAGAAAATCACCATTAAATTAACAGACCATAAAATGACAATAGGCAATGTTAATTCAAAGGGAAAAAGCATCAACGGTCTTATTTAAACACTGACACAAAATTGTAAGCTACATTTGAAAAATCAGTATGTTTTTGAAATTAAAGAAAAGCCAACAAGGAAAATACTCACAAGGACTTTTAAAAAATTATTTATTTAAAACTATGCCCTTTTAGCACAGTTTCAGTTCTTACTTGTAAATGTGAGAACTGTTCTAGATAAAACAGGAGATTCAGCACTAAATATACCTCCAAAAATACGTAATATTCTATATCAGAAGAATAAGAACTTTGATGTTATCAGAAGAATAAAATACACACACCTTTTTAGGTTTAGAAATATTATAGCTATCTACTCTTTTCATCAATATATTTTCTTTCCTAGTAGAAATCTTACTAACAATATCAACTATAATCAAAGACAATATATGATAATGTAGGTAGATTCCCAGAAATGTTTTCTAATCAATGGCTGCCACTTAAATAAGAAAATGAGGGAAGGAAATGCATGCATTACTGCAACATTAAACAATTAAGAAATATTACCAAATTAGAGTGTCCAAAGGATATTAAAAGTTGGGGTAATAAAATTTGCCTCCCTGTCTTGGGTCAAGCATGACTATTTAATTCACAATACACTAAAAATAACATCAATGTGATTTTTCCACTTGGCTTTCAAAGAGACCGTAAACAATACTTTCTCTTAGGCATACAGAGTAGGAGAAAAAGATCTTTCTACTCTTACCAGAATCTAGGCTAAGTTTGCCCTGAACCAGCAAAGAATTTCTTTTTGAGTCTCAGAAGTCACCCACAAAACAAATTCAAGAAAAAGTAACACATTAGGTATGTCAGAACAGAAGTGGTGCTGTGGCAGCCGTGAGACAGGAGTATGTCACCAGCACAGAATTGAAGGAATCTAGATGCTAGTCACCTATTACAGCAGTTAGCCACCCACAGCATAAAGAAGCCTTGGAGGAAGACAGTGGTATAACATTTATCTTCCCTTCCCCACCTCCAAACACACTAGAACTAAAATAGAGTTGTGGGTGAAATTTACTGGTGAGTGTTGATCCGTTGCACTGGAATAATAAAAATGTCACAAAATCTCCTTTAATTCACACTCCTTTCTCTATACCCATTTTGAGTAAGACTTGGCAAGGGAGAATTGAGGTCTATGTGATTTTTGTCAGAAAGGTCCTTTCGCATCTGAACAATCATTTTGGGCCAAGGCAGCAAAGAGTTGGTTCTCATCCTTATATCTGGAAGAAAGTCAACAGTGGGAAATGGATGGCAGTCTCTCTGCTTCCATTAAATAATAAGCATGTGCATTTTTCAGTGGATATTAGGTCTAGTATAAATATTTTTGTGGCTTCCCTGGGGGCTCAGCAGTAAAGAATCATCTGCCGGGGTTCATTCCCTGAGTTGGGAAGATCCCCTGGAGAAGGAAAAACCAATCCACTCCAGTACTCTTGCCTGGGAAATCCCATGGACAGAGGAGCCTGGCAAGCTACAAGCCACGGGGTGGCAAAAGAGTTGGACCCCACCACCATCAAGAGACATCAAATATCATCTAAGAATGTCATGGGACATCACATAAAGCCAAAAAGATAGTGTGCAGAGAAGACTGAAATATGTAACTAGTAATAGCTGCAATATTTTGGTGGGACTTATAGTTTACAATGCATTTTAACCCTCTTCTGCAAAACAGTGATTATAATATTACCCACATCATAGAACTTTGTTAAAGTTAAAACCTGCAAAGAATCTGAAATAGTACCCAGTATATACAATATTATGTATGTATTAAGCCTATTAACGTTATTGTTGCCATGACTATTAGTTGTTATACTCCCTTAGAACTATTATCACAATATTACATATGAGGAAACTAAACTTCTCTAACTGTAGATTTTGCGTTCTTTCTGATACACCATACTGTTTCAATAATAGCAAAAATTACTGTTATTGTTAATATGGTTAGCACTTATGTAGTGTTTAAATGTGCTGAGCCTTTCATATATGTTAGCCCATTTAATCCTAGCTGCTGACATATGACAGTAGTCTTACTTGCATTTTAGTAATGAAGTGACTGAATCCCAGGAAACCTAAATAGGTTTACCAAAGTCATGTAATTTAGCTGGGAAATGAACACAAATCATATTGTCTAAAAAGCTTAAACCTTAACTATTGTCAGGACTGTCTCCTATTTTATTACAATCACTCCAGTATTTGACAGTTTTTTAAGTGAATCGTCAACTGACACATGCATCAAATGCACGGCCCTTAGAATACTTCATATTCTTTTTCTTGCCCCAGCCGGATCTAGCAAGGAAACAGCCATGGATCTCATGTTGCCATGCTATCAAGTCATTTACCATCCTCAAAATATCAGTCCAACTCTTGGATGTGCAGCTCAGTTTTGCGGCAGGCAGAGGGTGGGGAGGTAGTTCTATGCATTGTAGGACATTAAGCAGCACCCCTAAACTGTACCCCATAGATCAATCATGCCATCACCCCAAGAGTGACAGCCAAAAGTTTCTCCAGACAGTGACAAATGTCTGTGGGGAGACAAAACGGATCCTAGGTGAGGATCACTGATCCAGAGTTCCTTTTTAAAATGTTCACATCTCACAGGACATGGTAAGTTTTATCCAATGATAAGGATTTAAACCCAGACTGGAGGGAAGAATTTGATCCAGGTTAATCTGGAAAAGATGAGAAATGTCAGCTGGGACAGGACTGGCTGGAGGCCACAGAGATAAACTTCAGCTTAAATTAGATTGACAAACATTTTCCAAGGACCAACCAGCTCTGGGCTACGCACTGAGGTTAGAAGAAAGCAGAACAACCCCGACCCCAGAACCACCATCAGGCATCATCTCCTGCAATTTTGCTGGAAGCCCTGTCACATCGTGGTCTTCCTCAGATGGATAATTCCTGTGATTTCTAGTTTGCCAACTCATCACTTGTTCTCCCTGTCTGAAATTGTCTGGCAGATGGGAAGTGGATTTCAACTTTTAGTAAAAAGGCATAGAGTAAAAATCCATGTTCCCTGAGGTCACAGCGCTGGTTAGCTAACTTCAAAACCACAGAACTCTACTTGGATAGAAGCGAAAATATCCTCTGAGACTGAAATCTTGGCAATCTAAAGGCGTTAGACTTCCAAGGTTTACTTCAGCTATTTCAGGATTTCTTTAGTTTTTTTGTTGCTTTCATTTCTGTTATTTTTTTTTTTTCTGTATAAGTTTTAATAAGTTTAGTTTTTCATTGCTTTAGAGACAAACTATATGAGTTTAAATCCTGACGCTGCTGCATACCATTTGTGTGTCCTTGGGCAGATTCCTCAAACCCTCTGTGGTTCACTTTAATTTGAAAATTAAGAGAAACAGCATCATTACCAATATCACTAAGGTAATTGTGAAAATTTAAAAATCAATTGATATTTATTAAGCACATAGAAAAGTTTCTAGCACATAGAAAACATTTAAAAAATGTTAGCAATTGTTATTATTGTTGTAGTATTGATAGCTAGCATTCGGGATCCATTGTGTGCATACCTCTGTGTTAGACACTTTTCATTCATTATCTCTTTTCCATCTCCACAAAAATTCTATTATGTGTTACTGTCTTCATGCTGTAGATATAAAATCTTAGATTCAAAAACTAACTAACCAACCCCAAATCATGCAATTAGTGAATAATGAATCCAGGAGCCCTCAGTCCCAAGTTCAAAATAAGTAAATCAATAAGAATTAACAATAGAGGAAAAGGTAGAAATCAGACATTGACCACAGGATGAGAAGGGCATTAAACTTAATGTTTTAGAACAAAGTCTTCAGAGATAAGCAAACCTGAGTATGTAGTGCCATTTGGACAGGCTTCTTTCATAAAAGGTTAATTTTTTTCTAAATTTTTGACATCTGAAAAGACATATTTCTATTCTTTAGAAATTTTAGTTATGATGGAGAAAATAAGGTATAAAAAAGCAAAGAGTTAGAGATACTTAAAAAAAAGAAAACCTTTATCTAGTCATCTACTCAGTGTGTGTATATAATCATCTCTGTTGTGGCTTGAATTGTATCTCCCAAAATTCAAATGTTGAAGTCCTAACCACTTTAGAATGTGACCTTATTGGAAAATAGGATTATTGTGGATGTATTAATAATTAGTTAAATGAAGTAAGATCATACTGGAGTAGGCTGGGCGTCTAATCCAATATGACTGGTGTCCTTATAAAAATGATTTGGAGACAGACAAGCATAGAAGGAGAAATGATATGAAGAGACAGGCACATAAGATGACAGCCATGCACAAGCCAAGGAGAGAGGTCTAGAAGAAATCCTTCCCTCATAACCCTCAAAAGGAACCAAGCCTGCTGACATCTTCATTCCAGACTTTCAGCCTCCAGAAGTGTGAAATAACAAATGCTTCTTGTTTAAGCCCCACCTCTGCCCCAGTTTTTGGTCCTCTGTTGCACCAGCTCTAGCAAACTAATACGATCACCACCTGTACGAGCGACATAGACTAGGTTATGTTGCAATAACCGATAAAGCCCATGTCATCACAGAATTTTATTACAACAAGAGGTATTTCTCTCACATATAATCTCTCTTGCACTCTCCAGGGAGGCTGTGTTCTGTGCAGTGGCTTGGCCTTTCAGGCTGTTTCCATCTTATGGCACCTTCAGCCCAACACACTACTTTTAAGATTTTCCACCCTGGAGGGTCTCACATAGCAATTAAGATGTCATTGCTGTCATTGTCTGGAAGATTGCTTTTTCCCAGTTTAAGAGAACTAATAAAGATAAACATCTTGTGTCTAAGAAGAACAAGAAAACAGCCCCATACCAACTACATGTTCTGTACTGGACTCACCCAAGTTGAAAAAAAAAAAAGACATAACTCTCACTCTAAAAAAATTACAATATAAAGGCAGAAGCGCAACTGATACATTAAAAAAAAACAAATGCAGAAATAATTCAAATGGTGATAAGTAACTTGAAGGAAATAGTACTTGTAGGAAACAGGATGATAAATAACAAGGAGAAGAGCAGACTATACAAGGTTATCAGGGGTGACCCCTCTGAGATAACATTCAAGATGAGATTTGATGGGTGAGAAAGAACTATCAATGCAAAGATCAGAAAGAACAGTGCTCCAAGCATAGGCTTTTTCTACATATTATAATGTCAAAGTGCTTACTGTGTGCCAGGGGCAGCTCCACATGCTGTAAATACAAAAATGTATATTCAATTCAGTTTAACAGATGAGAGAAGAGAAAGAGAGGTAAAGTGACTCTGCTTTGGTTACACCACTAGTAAGCAAGAGAACAAGGATTCAAACTCAAGCACTTTGGTTCTAGGATCCGTGTGCTTAACCACTACGCCTATCGTCTATGCTTACAAAGAGCTTGGCTTGTTTAAGAAACTTAAGTATTATAAGTTGAGGGAAGACAGTGAAGAGAAAAATGGCTTGAAGAGTAGGGAAAGTATATTATTAGGTACTAGTCCATGCAGGGCCTTATAGTTTCTTGCAAAAGTTTAAATTTTATGCTCAAGAGCAATTTGAAGGCACTTGATTTTTTTTTTAATTTTTAATATATTATTTCTGACTTTACTTTTTGTTACTTTTTAAAATTTATTTTTCATTGGAGGATAATTGCTTTATAATGTTGTGTTTCAAGAATAACTATAAAGTGAAGAAATTTACACTTTAAAAGAATATTCTGAGAACTGGATTGGTTCTAGACTGAAATCTGGAAAGCCTCTAGAGAGATATAACTAGACCTTGCATTCATTTTCTATTGCGCTGTGACAACTTAGCAAAACTTTGGTGCTTAAATAATACGAATTTATAATTTTATAGTTCTATAGGTCACCATCTGACAAGCACCTCACTGGGCCAAGATCTAGTTGGGGTCCCTTTTGGAGACTGCAGAAGAGAATCAGTTTCTTGCCTTTCTCATTTTTTAGAGGCTGCCTGCTTTCCTTGGCTCATGGACCCCTCCCTCCATCCTAAAAGCCAACAACTACAGACTATCTGGCCAAGCACTTTTCATATTGCCACCTTTCTAACACTGTCTACATTTCCCCTTCCACTTTTAACTACCTGTGTGATTTCACTGAGACCATTCTAAAATTCCAGCATAATCTCCCTTTTTTAACGTAGCTTATAAACAACATTGATTTTATCTGCAACTGTAATTCCCTTTGCCATGTAAACTAATAACATTCATAGGTTCCCAGGATAAGGATGTAGACATAATTGGAGCACCATTAATCTGCCTGCTGCTGCTGCTGCTGCTAAGTCGCTTCAGTCGTGTCTGACTCTGTGCGACCCCATAGACGGCAGCCCACCAGGCTCCCCCGTCCCTGGGATTCTCCAGGCAAGAACACTGGAGTGGGTTGCCATTTCCTTCTCCAATGCATGAAAGTGAAAAGTGAAAGTGAAGTTGCTCAGTCGCGTCCGACTCTTAGTGACCCCATGGACTGTGGCCCACCAGGCTCCTCCGTCCATGGGATTTTCCAGGCAAGAGTGCTGGAGTGGGATGCCATTGCCTTCTCTGATTATTCTGCCTACCACACTCCTAAAACTATCAAGAATGGTTTTACTTAATAAACTACAGTATAATTTTATAATGATTTCTTGGCAATCATTAAAAACAACATCAAAAAAGTTAATGACATAGAAAGATTTATGTGATGAATTGCTAGGTAACATAAACTCCATCGTCCCCTGCTCCTGGATTTCCTCCAGAGAGTTAGGCTAACAAGGACAGGGAAAGAAGTGTTTGTTCTATTTACATCATTTGTGAACAGCAGGTGTGTCACTGCTCAGAATGCCACCAGCTCTGGTACCCTTGACCTAAATCATTTCCCACAGAACCTCAGTGTTTGTCCTCTGCACATTCCACATTCCATTCTAGTTCCTCTCTCTCTGACAATCTCAAGAATTTCACATCTTCCTATTCATATGATTCCAAATAGCTAATTGACCAAAATACACTTCTTTTAAGATGCTCAGCATTGCTAGTTATTAGAAAAATGCAAATCAAAATGACAATGAGGTATCACCTCACATTGGTCAGAATGGCCATCATTAAAACATCTACAAATAACAAATGCTGGAGAGGGTGTGGAGAAAAGGGAACCTTCCGATGCTGTTGGTGGAAATGTAAATTGGTTTAGCCTCTATGGAAAACAGCATGGGGGTTCCTCAAAATACTAAAAATAGAACTACCATATGACCCAGCAATCCCCTCCTGGGCATATATCCAGACAAAACTATAATTCAAAAAGATACACATATTCCTATGTTCATAGTAGCACTATTCACAACAGCTGAGACAAGGAAGCAACCTAAATGTCCACTGAAAGATGAATGGACAAAGAAGACGTGGTATAGATACACAGTGGAATACTGCTCAGCCACATCAAAGAAGAAATAATGCCATCTGCAGCAACATGGATGAACCTAGAGACTATCACACTAAATGAAGTAAGTCAGAAAGAGAAAGACAGATACCACATCTGTTATAGATACCACTTATATGTGGACTCTAAAATATGATATAAATTAATTTCCACAAAACAGAAACAAACTCACAGACATAGAGAACAGGCTTGTGGCTGCCAAGGGGGAGGTGGTGGGGAAAGATGGATTGGCAGTTTGAGATTAGCAGATGCAAACTATTATAAATAGAATAGATAAACAACAAGGTCCTACTGTGTAGCAAAGGGAAGTATGTTCAATACCCTGTAATAAACCATAATGAAAGAATAGGAAAAAGAATTTTGCTGTTCAGTCACTAAGCCGTGTCTGACTTTTTGCAACTTAATGGACTGCAGCATGCCAGGCTCCTCTGTCCTCCACTGTCTCCCAGAGTTTGCTCAAATTCATGTCCATTGAGTCAGTGAAGCTATCTAACCATCTAATCCTCTGTCGCCCTCTTCTCCTTTTGCCTTTAATCTTTCCCAACATCAAGGTCTTTTCCAATGAGTCAACTCTTCACCTCCAATGGCCAAAGTATTGGAGGTTCGGCTTCAACACCAGCCCTTCCAATGGATATTCAAGGTTAATTTCCTTTAGGATTGGCTGGTTTGACCTCTTTGCAATCCAAGAGACTCTCAAGAGTCTTCTCTAGCACCAAAATTTGAAATCATTAATTCTTGGGTGCTCAGTCTTCTTAATGGCCCAATTCTCATATCGATACATGACTACTGGAAAAACCATAGCTTGGACTATATGGACCTTTGTCAGCAAAGTGATGTCACTGCTTTTTAATATGCTGTCTAGGTTTGTCAATGAAAAATAATATATATATAAAACTGAACATATAAATTAATATATAAGTGAATCACTTTTCTATACAGCAGAAACTATACAACATTGTAAATCAACTATACTTGTATAAAATAAGTTTTAAGAAAAAGAAAAAAAATACTTTTCTTAATGACCAAGTCATGTTCTTTTATTCTACTGGTTTAAGCATTTCTATTTTTCACAATAAAATATAAGATTTAAATAATATGTTCCCAAACATGAATGACCACCTACAGAACCACCTAAAAAGTACACTAGCAAAAATATTAATCAATCTATCAGTAACTCCCAATTGTAAACCAATCTTTCCCTCTGATTAGATCATCCACTAGAATCACCTACTGCACATCCTCCTAAATTTTAGCCCCCAATAAAAAGAGCTAGATGTCCATCAGCAGATGAATGGATAATAAAGCTGTGGTACATATACACAATGGAGTATTACTCAGCCATTAAAAAGAATACATTTGTATCAGTTCTAATGAGGTGGATGAAACTGGAGCCTATTATACAGAGTGAAGTAAGCCAGAAAGAAAAACACCAATACAGTATACTAACGCATATATATGGAATTTAGAAAGATGGTAATGACAACAATGTACGCGAGATAGCAGAAGAGGCACAGATGTATAGAACAGTCTTTTGGACTCTGTGGGAGAGGGCGAGAGTGGGATGATTTGGGAGAATGGCATTAAAACATGTACAATATCATATTAGAAATGAATCACCAGTCCAGGTTGGATGCAGGATACAGGAAGCTTGGGGCTGGTGCACTGGGATGACCCAGAGGGATGGGATGGGGAGGGTGGTGGGAAGGGGGTTCAGGATGGGGAATATGTGTACACCCGTGGCGGATGCATGCTGATGTATGGCAAAACCAATACAATACTGTAAAGTAAAAAAAAAAAAAAAAAAAAAGAGCTATCTTATTTATTTCAGTTCAACAACAAAGTAAAAAGGGAGTTTATATCCCAGCATTTTTAGCATGAAGAAGTTTACACGTCCTTGAGTGTATGTGGGTATATACACATGTGTGTGAATGCACTGAAGAGTCCACAAAAGTATGCACCCAGTCCTGATCAAGTTACCTCTAGGTGGGAAATATAAATGAGAATCAATTATCATACCTTCCCTTTTTTTTTTTTTCCCAAAATAAATATGTATTTAAAAGAGAGAAAAAGTCATTTCCATTTATAAATAACTGTTCATTTTAAGATCAGAGGTAATTGGTACACTCACCTACCTTCTTTGGGTGACTCACCATATTTCACAGACCTCTAACAGACCCACACTCTGTTATCCTCAGGTCCCTAGTCACTCTGGGCTCTATGCTCAGGTATGTGAGAAACACTGATCCTAATTAAATAACTAAAGAAATCGATATTGAAAGCTAATAAAATTAGCATCAACAAATCAACAAGATCCCAGCAGCACCCAAATTCAATAAAAGGAAGAGAGTCCATTTTCGCCTCATTCACTTTCTGAGGAAGAGTATTTCTACCTCATTGATTTTTCTTTCATTGTATACTGTTCACCTCCTCATTTAATGTGAAGTTGTGGAGCCAGGGATTATACACCACTTCTTTTTTTTCTTCTTCTGTACCCATTTTCTCCTTTCAATTTCTTAACTCTTTATTTTACAATAACTGTAACTTTCATTTAGCACCTGAAGCTGAAATGAAGTTTACCAATGCTTAACTGAGTTTTTGATGCATGGTCTGCACAAATAATTTGAAAACATATGTATGTATGTATGTATGAGCTTCTTGACACAGCCTCTCCCTTTCTTCCAGCTATTCAGCATTCCTAGCAAATTTAATTTGTTAGATAAAAATTAGGCACATGGACTTTTGCATTTTAAGGAATTTAGGGGAAGAATCTGGAATGGAATACACAATGAAGCAACAAAATAAGCCAAGTTATGCAGACTACAAAAAAGGTGACATTTATTGTCACTGCCATATGGTTATAAGAATCTTCTTAGCAAATTGCCCTTCATTTGTTCTAATCAGAAGAATCAGGCTTAGCTCAATAAATCTTATATCCACATTTTGACCCAGCTATTTATATCTAGAAAAACCTGATATACCTTAGTTCTTTTTAACATATTTTATATTTCTAAAGGAAGTAAAAATGTTAGACTATCACGAGTGTTCAGTTCAGTTCAGGTCAGTTCAGTCACTCAGTCATGTACAACTCTTTGCCACCCAATGGCTTTCCTGTCCATCACCAACTCCTGGAGCTTGCTCAAACTCAGGTCCATTGAATTGGTGAGTCCATCCAACCACCTCATCCTCTGTTGTCCCCTTCTCTTCTCACCTTCAATCTTTCCCAGCATCAGGGTCTTTTCCAAGGAGTCAGTTCTTCACATCAGGTGGCCAAAGTATTGGAGTCTCAGCTTCAGCATCAGTCCTTCCAATGAATATTCAGAACTGATTGCCTTTAGAATGAACTGGTTGGATCTCCTTGCAGTACAAAGGACTCTCAAGAGTCTTCTCCAACACCACAGCTCAAAAGCATCAATTCTTTGGTGCTCAGCTTTCTTTATAGTCCAACTCTCACATCCATACATGACTGCTGGAAAAACCATAGCTTTGACTAGACGGACCTTGTTGGCAAAGTAATGTCTGTGCTTTTTAGTATGCTGTCTAGGTTGGTCATAGCTTTTCTTCCAAGGAGCAAGCGTCTTTTAACTTCATGGCTGCAGTCACCATCTGCAGTAATTTTGGAGCCCCCCAAAAAAACAAAGTCTCTCACTGTTTCCCCATCTATTTGCCATGAAGTGATGGGACTGGGATGGATGCCATGATCCTAGTTTTCTGAATGTTGAGTTTAAAACTTTTTCACTCTCTTTCACTTTCATCAAGAGGCATTTTAGTTCTTCGCTTTCTGCCATAAGAGTGCTGTCATCTGCATATCTGATGTTATTGATATTTCTCCCAGCAATCTTGATTCCAGGTTGTGCTTCATCCAGCCTGGCATTTCACATGATGTACTCTGCATATAAGTTAAATAATCAGGGTGACAATATACAGCCTTAATGTACTCTTTTCCCTATTTGGAATCAGTCTGTTGTTCCACATCCGGTTCTATTTGTTGCTTCTTGACCTGCATACAGATTTCTCAGGAGGCAGGTCAGTTGGTCTGGTATTCTCATCTCTTTCAGAATTTTCCACCATTTGTTGTGATCCACCCAGTCAAAGGCTTTGGTGTAGTCAATAAAGCAGAAATAGTTGTTTTTCTGGAACTCTCTTGCTTTTTCAATGATCCAGTGGATATTGGCAATTGGATCTCTGGAATTTGAACATCTGGAATTTCACGTACTGTTGAAGCCTGGCTTGGAGAATTTTGAGCATTACTTTGCTAGCGTGTGAGATGACTGCAATTGTGCATTAGTCTGAACATATTTTGGCATCTCCTTTCTTTGGGATTGGAATGAAAACTGCCCTTTCCAGTCCTGTGGCCACTGCTTATTCCACAAAAATAATACTGTATTCCTCCTCCTATGGGCCAGAAACTCTTCTATGTATTGAGAATAAACAAACGAACAAAAAGAGTAAGCCAAAAACCCTGCCCCTAGAGAGATTGTGTTTGAGTGGAGAGAGACAAGAAATAAAAATATATAACTGCAAAAATATAGTTTATATCTAGAAAAATAAAATGGGGGGAAAAAACTGGGTTAAGGTGACAGAAAATGCCAAAGTTCAAGGGTAAGGTTAGAAGGGATGTCACTTTTATGTAGGATGGTAACTGGTAGATTAAACATGGTTAGATGACTTCCCTAATAGTGTTGCTACTTATAACACATACAACTCCAAACTGAAATGTGTCTCTAAAACTCCATTTCCTTGAACTTACCACCCACTGTCTCTGCTTGCCTTCAAAGCCAGCTTTCATGGAGACAAGTCCACATGCAGCTCATGTCCGTTTCCTTACCTCCCTTCAATCTTAAATCCTCTGCAGTGTGACACCTCCACCTCACCAAGGAACCTACTCCAGCAAGAGCATCATGGCCTCCCAACTATTCAGCTACATAAGCCTCCTTTAGTCTCTCTATGGCATTCCCATCACTTCCTCATTGAAATTCTCTCTACTGCTCCCATCTGTGTTCCACTACTTTTCCTCCCATCTTGCTAACCTTTATTCTCAGATCTTTTCAGGTCTTCTTTCTTCATCCACCTGTATCTTAATCTGGTTTTCCAGGAAAGGAAGTTAAGGCAAGGTTTAAAGTGCTATTTCTATTTGAGTGGTACAAGTCCAGTTAGAGAGAGTTGCTTTTTGTTTTGTTTGTTTTTTAAGGCTTCCAAGCAATGAAGACAAAGAGCAGTAGGTGCATTGACTTGGCAAGTGAGACTCTTCGGGAAGGCTGACAGAAGAAATTGCCCTCCGAGTAGTACACAGGAGAGAAGAAGGAAGAGGATTTGATCTCCTTGACTCCTCACACTTCTATTGATCAAAGTTCCAGGGGTGTGGACTCCCTTGAACTGATTGGTGACATCATCCAAACTCTTCAGTACCCCAGTTTAGTCCATCTTCTCATTCATCTTTGGTGCTGCAATGAGTGTTCTTTCTCAAAGAGAACTATGACACAGCTATGCCCCAGGATAAAATCCTTCTGTTGCTCTGGATTTCCGGCATCAGTACTGACAATCCTGTGATCCAGTTCAAGGCATTTCCTGACATATATATTCTGCTCCAGCCAAGTTTTCTAAGGATAGAGAAGCCATACTGACTCAAGAGTCTAGAACAGGGGCCAGCAAATCTGGCCCACTGCCTGTTTATGGGTAGCCTTTGAACTAAAAGATGATTTTTACATTTTTAATGGTTGAAAAACATTATATGCAGCAGAAACCTAAGTGGCCTACAAAGCCTAGGTAACTACTCTCAGGCTTTTTGCAGGGGAAATTTGCCAACCTCTGGTTTACACAACTTCTTTCTGTGCTGTTCGGACAGTTAAGGACCAACATCCCAAAAGACAAAGTATGGCTAAGTGCAGCCAACCCAAAGTGCAGCGCTCTTTAGCACCATCTGTTCCCCTCTACCTCCTTGCCTGTGCTCTCACCTTGAACTTGCGCTATCCTTTTGCAGTCCATGTCTTTGACCATATTTTCTACCCTACTTGGATGGAAAGAACATTTCACAACCCCATTTTGCCTGAAAAACTGCTACTCACAATTTAAGATCATCTATCATCTTCTCATATGACAAACTTAGTGAATTAAAAAGCAGAGACACTTTACCAACGAAGGTCCATATAGTCAAAGCTATGATTTTCCAGTGGTCATGTAAGGATGTGAGAGTTGGACCATACAGAAGGCTGAGCACCAAAGAATGGATGCTTTCAAAATGTGGTGCTGGAGAAGACTCTTGAGAATCCCTTGGACAGAGAGGAGATCAAACTAGTCAATCTTAAGGGAAATCAACCTTAAATATTCATTGGAAGGACTGTTGCTGAAGATGTAGCTCGATACTTTGGCCACCTGATGCAAAAAGCCAACTCATTGGAAAAGACCTTGATACTGGGAAAGATTGAGGGCAAAAGGAGAAGGGGGCTCAATTGGATGAGTTGCTTAGATAGCATAACTGACTCAATGGACATAAATTTGAGCAAACTCCAAGAGATAGTGGAGGACTGGGGAACCTGGCATGCTATAGTCCATGAAGTCACAAATAGTCAGACATGACTTAGTGACTGAACAATAATGATAACAAATCATCTTCTGCATAAACTAACTCTGGCCTCCCACATCACACCCAAAACAGAGTACAGCTATTTAATTTCTATCTATAACTGTTTTTCCAATTCAAATTTGAATTTTTGAGTCTAAAATATTAATAATAGCTAACATTTAGCATGTGACAGGCTGATTCACTGTGATTTACATAAATTTAGTCATTTTATACTCACAAAACCCATAAGTACCTCTATTATTCCCTATTTATAGGTGAAAAGAACAAAAAGGAAAATAAAAACAGAAGTACAAAGATGTTAAGAAACTTGCCTGAGGTAACAGGAGTTTAAACCAGCTATTTCTATTCCAAAACTGACACTGAACCACAGTACTATTCTCCCAGTCAGTAGAATCTTAATAATACAAGAACAAGGCCCTTATTAGTAAAGTAGAATTGAAAAATAGCTTGATACTGGAGTCTGAAATAGGATGTCTATTCTCCTAGATTAAGCTAGCCCAGACACAGAGATGCTAGCAGTAAGGCATGCTCCGAGAGCTTTACAGACTCAGCCTTAGATGAGAGAAGAGCATGAATGCAGAGAGCCTGCAGGCAGGCAAATCAGAGACAGCAAGAGCGTGAAGCAGGAAGTTTCTATTTTACAGCCAAGATAAATATAAAATGATGGAAAGTAATCTGATAAATATTGGTCTGATTAATAAATTAAAATTTTGAGACTATTACAATAACCACATCTCATGGCTGAAAAGGATCTGAGTCCATGGATGAAGGTCTTGTATAATATCCCAAGCACCCGTGCTTCCATCACTCTAATTCCTGGGCTGGTATCTATTTCTCAGTTATTCTTACTCATTTGCCATGGTTCTGTTGTATGGAGACAAAGATAAGACATCTAATCAACTCTTCCAATATGAGAGGTCAAAATATTTTACCACTCCTAAATTAGTTCTGGCCTAGACTAAATGTCTCCAGGTTCTGCATTGTAGGCTATGGTTCCCTGTCTTCTCACTATCCAGTTATTTTCCTCTGGACCTCCATTTATTTGTCAATATCTCTTTTCCTCTGTGGTATCCAAAACTGGACACAGGAGTTTTAAGGTCTCTTAAAACTTAAAAACTAGATTTAAAACTAGAGTTTTAAGGTCTCTCCAGAGCGGAGATTGAAACTATTACTTCTGCATTGAAGAAGATAGTAATCTTCTGTTAAGATATCTCATCATTTTACTTTGAAGAGGCAGCCATATAATAATGTTGCTTCAATTTGGGGGCTTTTTAAAAAATTACAGTAAAAAGGAATTTCTTCCTTCCAGTAGAAAGGAAGCTACAGACTTATTCCTAAAGAATTTATTTTACTGTACTTACTCAATATTTCAGCCTATCGAAAGTCACTTATATTTTTAATTCTGTCATATTGGTCTTTCCCCTAGCATCATTTCTCCATTTGTTTATGAATATGCTGATAAATCACTCATCAACGCTGATACTTCCTGAAAGAGAAAGTTAGTCACTCAGCCATGTCCAACTCTTTGCGACCCTATGGACTATAGCCCATCAACTCCTCTGTCCATGGAATTCTCCAGGCAAGAATACTGGAGTGGATTGCCATTCCCTTTTCCAGGGGATCTTCCTGACCCAGGGCTCACACCCAGGTATCCTGCAATCTCCAGGCAGATTCTTCACCATCTGAGCCACCAGGGAAGCCTTGTTACTCCCTAAAATCCCTATTTAGCCAAGCTCATGTGGTTCACTAAACCTAAAAGTTAAGAAACTGCATTTTTAGGGGACTTCCCTGGTTGCCCAGTGCCTACCAATACAGGGGACACAGTTTGATCCCTGGTCCAGGAACTAGGACCCCCCCTGCTGCAGGGCAACTAAGCCTCTGCGTCACAACTACCTAGCCCACACTCTAGAGCCTGTGAGCTGCCATTACTGAAGCCAGCACACCCTAGAATCCATGCTCTGCAATGAGTTAGCCCTCACTGGCCGCACCTAGAGAAAGCCCACACACAGCACTGAAGACCCAGTGCAGCCAAAAATAAACAAATGTTTATTTTAAAAAAGAAATTTCATTTCTTATAAAGATTCCCTAAGTAACTCAGATATTTCACTGACTGGCCCACTTCTAATTAGTGTAAATTATGGAGGCTCTTCAGAAATCATATCAGTGCAATTTGTCAGCAATCTGTAAAGTGATTTGCCATTGCATCTGGCACTGACAGTTGGCAGCAAGTGTACTTCACTTTTGAATGGTCTGGTGACAGTTGATAACTGTCATTCAGTCATATCCTGAGTGCAGCTCTGGTCTTAAAGTGAGGCATACTCAAAGATGAGGCAATGGAATTGGCCAACAGACTCTTGCATGTATCCAGAGGGGACCCTAACACATCATTTATTCTGGTGTTACTCCTGATATCACTGAGTACATATTAGTCTAATATATCAAACCTTAAAGTATGATAGATACTTTAAAAATCCAGTACTCCATTGATATATAATTCCTATGTTTATTATCATGACACCTTTCTGCTTCCCAAACACATTCCTGCTCATTTTGGAGGGAAATAAGCATTTTTTTTTTAATCCTATCCTGGACTTCCCAGGTGGTGCTAGAGGTAAAGAACCTGCTTGCCAATGCAGGAGACATAAGAGACATGGGTTCGGTCCCTGAGTTGGGAAGATCCCCTGGAGAAGGACATGTCAACTCAGGATTCTTGCCCAGATAATGTCATGGGCAGAGGAGCCTGGTGGGCTATCGTCCATAGGGTCACAAAGGGTCAGACACAACTGAAACCACTTAGCACCAGCACCTTAACACTAGTAATATTAAACTTACTCCCACAAAGTTTGGAAGAAAAGACAATTAGAATGGGGCTGGCAGAGGTAAACGTGGTCAGGATTTATGAAGATGTTAGTGGAAATTTTATAGATCAGCTATTGTCATTTGTTTTTAGAAATAATAGATGTTTTCTGAGCACCACTTATGGCATATGAGAGGAATTGAGGAAAGCATTGTAGGATTTATTCTCTGCAATCAAAGCGTTCCCAATCTAATGAAAAAGAGGAGATAAACACTTGTTAATAACAGATAAAGAAAAATACAAGAAATATGGCAATACATGGTCTTTGGAAAAAATAAGAGGAGATTGGTAGAGGGTTAATATTACAAGTTGAGGTGGCTGGGATTGACCACTATTTTTAAGATGCAAATGAGAACATTTTTATGGGGGAGGAATTATCTGAGCAAGGCTTGGTGGGGATAGTTTAACTGCATAAAATGACAAATTATATGCGTGAGGAACAATAGAAACTGATAATTTACATTCTCTTACATTTCTTCTTCAATCAATACATTATTGATTAGAACTGGACAGACATTAACTCAGCTGTGACGACAACAAAAGGCCTAGAAGAAGATATACTCTGACTGCTAAACAGATTAAAACCCAGCAGAAGAAACCAAAGAAATATATGAGAAAAAACAAATGAGAAGATAATTAGATAAAATCTGTGCATTTGTATGGAGCCTATGGTATCAGTGCTAGAGGGAATGGTATGATTAATCCACATGGGGTTGAATTTTTTATATATAAAATATTCATAATTATCACATAATTATATATTTTAATTTATATTAAGATTTTACTTAAATATTTACATTAAAATTATTCCCAAGATTGGATTATGAGATATTTAATTTTAAATTCCTTGAAATCAGGTTCCTGCAACATGGTTGTTGCTTCTTTTTCTTAGAATGAAGAATTTATCCTCACTTTTATTTTGCATATGAGTTTCTATAAAGCCTTTGTTTATGGCTGAGACCCTTTATCTTCTGTGTTTCAAGAATTCTAATTGTTATTCAAAGGTCTCTTTAACATTCTGTATAATGAAGAAAAGTATTACTGTTTAATCATTGCTTGATGGATTACAATCAGCATGTCTAGACAAAGTGAGTTCATGTTTTTCTCCCAAGGAAATTAGCAAGCAACAATTATGCAGCTTGTCCACTTTTTTCAAGGGATGATTCAAGAGTTTCAGTAACTCAAGCTCTTGGAAGATGACAAATCAATTGATAATAATCTTCTGTGTTTAAATGATTTCAAGGTATCCTCTGTGTGTACACAGTACTCCCGATGAGGCTGCTACCTTAGGTTTCCTTCAGTCTTTAACATTTTTCTACTGATAGAATATTCAGTGTTGAAGACTCTGAAAAAAAACCTACCGAGTAAACTGCTCCTTTAATATACTGTTGTTTTATTGTTAGCACTTAGTTTTAGTAATATGCTTCAAACAAATCAATGAGATCATAGAGAAAAGTGGTACATGAATTTTATCTACACTGAACTTAGAAATCTCCTTGGATAGTATCTAAAAGACAAATCAGTTAGTCCTTCTCATTTATGAATATTAAATTAAGATGCATATCTTTATGCAAGGACAGTGTAGAAGGTAATTATTTGTTCTACCTAATATCTGAAGTTCTTCAAGAATGCATAATGTGAGGGAAGAAACAACCATATAGACAAAAAAAAATCACAATCCATGCAGTGGAGCCTTGTCAAAGCAACAGATATCTCCAACCAGGAAACTTAGAAGGGACTTCATAGAAGAGATAACATTTCAAATGAGCTTTGAAGAGTAAGTTGTTCATCAGGTGAAGAAGAGGGAGGAGGGTATTTCCATACGAAGCCAAGAAGGGATGACACATCTGGCAAATTCAGAAAGGAATGGGGCTCCTCGTGCTTTATATGTCCTGATGTCTTAGTTCAGGCTGCTGTAAGACAGTACAGTAGATTGGGTAGCTTAGAAACAACAGAAAGGTTTTTTTCACACATTTCTAGAAGCTGGAAATCCAAAAACGTGGTGCTAACATGGTTAGGGTTTTGGCGAGTTATCTTCCAGATTGCACATGGTATCCTCATTGTAGCCTCACACGTCTGAGAGCAGAGAAGGAAAGCAAGCTCTCTTGTGACTCTTGGTGGTTTAGTCGCTAAGTCATGTCTGACTCTTGCGACCCCATGGACTGTAGCCTGCTAGGCTCTTCTGCCCATGGGATTCTCCAGGTAAGAATACTGGAGTGGGTTGCCATTTCCTTCTCCAGGGGATCTTCCTGACCCAGGATTTGAACCCAGGTCTCCTTCATTGTAGGTAGATTCTTTACCAACTTAGCAATGAGGGACTAGAGCATTTATCCCTTTCATGAGAGCTCCACCCTCATGATCTCATCTAATCCTAATTACCTCCCTAAGGTCCGATACCATCCTGATACCATCACACTGGGGAGATGGGTTTCGACATATCAATTTTGGGGAAGAATGTAAATATTCACTTGCTTTGTAATATATACATATGTCAAATCATTATGTTGTACACCTTAAACTTATACTATGTCATATGTCAATTATATAACAGTAAAACTGCAAGAAAAAAATTCACCTGCTAAAGAGCTTAGAATTAACGCTACAACAAGAGGGAAATCAGTAAAGGCTTTTAGAAAATAGGTATATACAGAGAGAGGTATAAACAAAGAAAGAATCAAGATAAAATGTAGATTAAACAGATAATAGTATGTATATGCATTTAGATATTTTAATTTCTTACAAAGATGTTATGAACTTTTTACATCACACCTGCAATCTTAATTTTTAATAAGAGTCTTTTCAGCTTGGTTCACATGATCCACAAAAGACAAATCTTGAAACAAACTAAAAGACCATTTGATTCAATAGTTTGTCATCCGTATAAGAAAACTGAATAATAAATGTTCCTAAAACTTCATAGGCTACAACAAGCATCATTTATTTAACTCACTATTCTGTGGGTTGACAGGTCTTCTGCACTGACTACTCATCTAGGCTGGGTCACTCATAACTCTAGACTGAGCTGCCAAGATGAAGTGGGGGCTGGCTGGGCTAAGATCATTCAGCTAGCCCTGTGGCTTATCTCAGAGCCACCTGGTCCCCCACCAGGGAAGCCAGGTTGGTGGCTGGGCTACAAGGAAACAGGAGGAAGTGTTCAAGGCCTCTTAAGGCTTAAACAAGTTCAAGGCTTAAAACCAGTTCAACTTTGCTTCTCCCATTCTGTTGATCAAGTGACAAGGTCAATTCAGTCTCAAGGGGTAGAGAAATGGGCTCCACCTCCCATCCCTGCATGGAAGGAGATGTAAAGAACTGTACACTTCTTTTCTCAACTTAACTTCCAAACAGAAGTTTTATGACCAGCAGTGTTATTTTCACTTTGAAGCAATTTACATGTTAGTCTACCCGTTGGAAAAAACAGAAATTAACCTTCTCCGTTAAACTGAGGAATATCCCTCCCTTTTCTTCTAGCACTCATCTCAGTAACACATATCGCTTTTAGCACACAATTTTTTAAATAACACATAAATTAGTAAGAATATATTAGTTTTCATGAATCATTATGCACTGCTACTAGTCATTATGCAGTTTTCACAAAGGGTTTTCAGAAAGAAATGCAACATTACTAAGCATTTTCTATGTTTCATCCAAGCCTGGACAATTAACTTGTATCCACCGGAAATGTTATTGCAACACAGGGGAAGAACAACTTTTCTACAGCCACCCAAATACAGCCCTCCTAATTCTAAGGGTACTCGTTTGCAAACACAAGTAAGAGCATGAAAATATGAATGTAAATGTATTCTCCTTTTTAAAAAAACAGATTTGGATCACTTTAGCATATTTTTGGAAAACTTTGTTCACTTCATCTTCTTGGCATTTCATTAGACTTTACGATCACAAAGTCAACTCTCCTGCAACAAAGCGAAACATGGCTCTTTGAAATAAATGTTGTCATTAACAAGCCATGCCAGGCACGGTGACAGATTTGCAGCTGTAATGAATAACATTTCCCGCAAAGTTCTTCTGTCTGACAGAAAAGCTGTGACATTACTGCAGGCAACAGTGTCGAAAACAAAAAGATTGATTGATGCAAGTGGATAATTGAAACCTCAGGACTGTCACATGTGTGTCAGCCTAACAACCAAACTACTACTCTAAGATAATATTTTTCATAATACAGCCTCTCTATGAATAAAAAAACCACATGTTGAAAAACGTAGACTATATCCCATTAAATATGATTTAGAGGATGCCATTGTAGATGAGTCCATTAACAGCAATAGATTACACAGTGCTCAAACTGACTCTAAAACTCACATTGTAGGTGAAAATTCGCTTCTGCAATGATATCCAGTCAAAGTAGGCATTTAACTCTCTTTTAATAGCAAAGTGAAGGCTATATTTTGTAGTTCATCTGTAATTAACTTTGCAGTAAACCAGTATTAAAGTAGTTGGCACTGAAAAAGTAAATAGGATAAAACCTTGTTAAAACTTTCTTTACAAACCATATTTCTGTCTATTCACTTATACTTTTAAATATTTGTACTTCTAAATCTAAATAGATAATATACTGAACATATACATTCTTATAGAGAGAAATTACATAGAGAAATTTAGAATATATAGTTTTGCCTGTGGTAAGCTTTTCACGGGCTTCTCTGGTGGCTCAATGCCGGAGATGCAAGAGACCTGGGTTCAATCCCTGGGCTAGAAGATTCCCTAGAGGAGGAAATGGCAACCCACTTCAGTATTCTTCCCTGGGAAATCCCACGGACAGAAGAGCCTAGCTAGCTACAGTCCATGGGATCACAAAAGAATTGGATGTGACTTAGCAACTAAGCAATATTTTCACATTCAACAGTTTAAAGGAGAAAATGGCATTACTGTATAGAGGTAAAGATGCGAACTAACTAGTCACATGGAAAAGACAGGAACACTCAGGCTCCAGATTTCCCAGCAAATTTGGAAATCAGTGCCATTCTTCTGGGTTTAAGTTTCCATATACATATATGCATATATGTTTCCATATATACAAATATGTTTATATGCATATGGATTACACACATATATATGTTTATAGATAGATAGATTCTAGTAGTTATTAATATTAGGGTGACCAACTTGTCCCAGGTTGCCTGGGATGTTTCCTAGTTTTAAAACTGAAAGTCCTGCATCCAGGCAAACAGAGATAGTTGGTCAGATTCTAATAATCATGGGCATCTTGGGTACCCTAGATTCTTTCAAAACTGTAATGAAAAGAGTAGACCCCTTCATTCAGAATAATGTCCATACTTATAAATGTTCCATAAAATTTCAGGTCATTGACCTGTTTATGAATTTCAGGTTAATAATCAATCTACTAGATTATCATTCTAATTCTTTCCAAATGACACTGTGTCTGTGATTAGTTCTGTGCTTCTCACCAGTGTATAGTTTGTATTGCAGTGAATAAATAAGACGAGGGGAAGGGTTTTTGTCACCCAAGGCTTTATAATTCAATAACATACAGAACAAGGAAAGTGACATTTTTCCAGTGAACATAGTGGGGAAAGGGGACAAAACAGAAAATGGCCTTCAAAATACTTTTAATCAAATTTGCCTCATAGGTTTTGTTGTACTGTTAATGTCAAACATCTTCCAACCTTTTCATTAAATTTCTCATTTCCTGTTACACTGTCTATCAAAGTCTACATTTCCTAAGCCTTTTCTTTGTTCAATTACGTTATTTTTATTTGTTTCTGTTTAATTTTTCTCCAAGATGATGTTTTGTGTCTAAACATTCTTTCCTTTTTCCTAAATATTTTGTTTCTGTAGCACCATACATTTTCACTTTATTTACATCTCTTTCCTTTTGACCTAACACTGCCAGGTGATAGTCTATTTAGAATTCTGAAAGGGTCTCACCATTAGCATTGATATCTGAGAGCTCAGATTAAACATACAGTTCTGTAATTTCTTAACAAATTGTGATTCTAAATTTTTATTTAGACTCTTTCTTAAACATAATGATGTGGATGTAAGTGAAATCCAAATTTCTTATCAGGCAGTCAGAGCCCTTAGAGTGCCTTCAGTTTCCCATTGCTCTTATAAATCTTCCTGGTCAACCATCAGCCCAAATTCGATGTATGTTCACTTACCTACTTCCCTGGTGGCTCAGACAGTAAAGCCTCTGCCTGCAATGTGGGAGACCTGGGTTCAATCCCTGGGCCGGGAAGATCCCCTGGAGAAGGAAATGGCAACCCACTCCAGTACCCTTGCCTGGAAAATCTCATGGACAGAGGAGCCTGGTAGGCTACAGTCCATGGGGTCGCAAAGAGTCGGACATGACTGAGCAACTTCACTTCACTTACCTACACTGCACCACCCCCAATGTTCCTCTATATCTATTTTTTATTTATTTTTATTTTTTAACTTTACAATATTGTATTGGTTTTGCCATATATCGAAATGAATCCACCACAGGTTTACATGTGTTCCCCATCCTGAACCCTCCTCCCTCCTCCCTCCCCATACCATCCCTCTGGGTCGTCCCAGTGCACCAGCCCCAAGCATCCAGTATCGTGCATTGAACCTGGACTGGCTACTCATTTCATATATGATATTATACATATTTCAATGTCATTCTCCCAAATCATCCCACCCTCTCCCTCTCCCACAGAGTCCAAAGACTGTTCTATACATCAGTGTCTCTTTTGCTGTCTCGTATACAGGGTTATTTTACCATCTTTCTAAATTCCATATATATGCATTAGTATACTATACTGAATATCCTTTAAGTTTGAACTCATCTGTGGATCATTCTTTCAATTGAGCATCTACTATGTGCCCGGTACTGCTATAGAGAAAATCACCAAAACAGAAATAAAAAGAAATCCTTAACTTTATAAAGCTTGTCATTCTGGGAGGAGAGATACTAAATAGCAAACATGATAAATAAGTAAATTATACATTTATAGAATATGATAGGTATTTAAAAAAAATAGAGCAGAATAAGTCAATAATGTCAGGAAAACAAGATGGCAGTTTTAATTTTAAATTAAAGAAATTTAATTCAATAAATAGATAGTGGAGGGGTCCATGAAGAGTCAGCTTTTGAACAAGACTGAAAGGAGCTGAGTCTGTGGATGTACCTGCCCATTGATTTGCAGATTCTGGTGCCTTCCAGAGGTTAGACATTGAGAACACTTGTGCTGGGTATTTTCAGAGAGAAAGATGATTAGTTGAGCAGCTTTTCCAGCTTGTCTAGGTGGGATGGCATCACTGACTCAATGGACATGAGTTTGAGCAAGCTCCAGGAGATGGTGAAGGACAGGGAAGTCTGGTGTACTATAGTCCATGGGGTGCAAAGAGTTGGACATGACTAAGCAACCGAACAACAGCAACACCTAGATTCTCACAGTTAGGCTGCAACTGTGCAGAAGCATTGACACTTCCCAGCCAGCACCAGGTCCTCATTGATCCCCCTTACCATCTTTCCAATATGAGGCCCCCTTTGCCTGATTTACTCCTAAATCGATGGACTCAGATACAATGCCACACCTACTGAAGACCTCTGGGGACAGCCTCTCTTTCCCCGTCCTTCTCATTCCTCAGTTCTACCTCCAATACCTCCTTAGCTCCATTTTCCTCCCTTTATGTAGAAATTAATCACACTTTTAAAAATTAAATTGTTACTTGTATGCCTCACAGAGGTAGGGATGTGTTTGCCATTTTTGCATCCCTAGCTATGATGCTTGATAAATACTTATTGAGTGAATGAAGGATGGAGGCCACCTAATATTTGTTTATGTTTACACATGTGAAAGTGAAATCCAAAAAAAGCTAAAAGATCTACCCCAGGCCAAGCAAGTAGTCAGTAGCAGATCTAGAATAGACTACAGGTAAAACAAGATGGCGTCAACAATTAGAAAAAGGTGTATCTATGGCGTAGCATTTCAATGAGTCTAGAATGAGTTGTTCTAACATCAAAAATTATGTGTCCAAAAAGTACAACAAAATAAACCAAGCACTAACAGACACCATTCTCATCAACTACTGTGATTAAAAAAAAAAAAAACACCTACCACAGTGCTAGGGGAATGTGAGATCTTGAGAAAGTTAGATTTGGTTTGCTCTCTAAATTCCATCATTTATCTTTAATTTATTCCTAGGAGACTGGTTATTTGCAGGCCACTTAGCCAATACTTTTCTTGGAGTACTTGAGAAAATATCAGGTCAATATAAAAACAATCCTCACCTCAGATATCAGCATGCTTGGAAATGATATCTAAATTTTCAGCTGAAGTGTAAAGCCTCATATTTTAGGTATAGCCTCACTTCTGTGCATATGTAGTGAGTAGCCAGATATTCTACCCATCATTTCTTTGCAATCCCCTCCTGGTGTCGTCAAAGCCCAGAACATTGTCAACCTCTATCCCGTGTATCTGAAGTCTGTTTCTCATTTGCTTTCTGTTAACACTTTTTCCCTAGAGGTTTTGCTCTGGTCCCTTGGATTTGAATCTCTAGAACAATCTTATTTTGCTTTAAGTAAATCTATAACCTCCATTTTTACACAAAGCCACCATGGGGCCTGCTATTCTGAGAGATGCTTCTTGATTCTCAATTCCCCACATGGACCAAATTGAATACTCTTCACCCCTGCTTTGTTCCAATCTCTGCTCATTGCCCCCCACCCCAAGGGCATGAAGTCAAACAGAGTAGCTCCGACTTGTGTTTAATTCAGTCTCCCTATGTTTACTGCACGTCACGCATCCAGAGTGAATCACAGCTCCACATCTGTTCTTCCCTATGCTATAAACTTCACCAACTTGTCTTAATGGAAAGTTTTTTGTTTGTTTTTTTTTCTTCAAGCCCAATATCCCTTCCCAACTAGTGACATAAATTTCTTAGGTGGGCCAAAAAAAAAAAAAAAACTAAGTCTAATTAATTAAAGAAAAAAAAGGAATTTATTGGATGGTGGATGAGTATTCACAAAACTGAGGGAATGACAGAACAATAGCTTTCAGAATAAACAGGAACAAGGCAGCTCCTGGTATCTGACCTCTGGATCTATGGCATTATTTCTTCAAGGCACCACTATCAGGATTAATCACCTTGGTAGGCAAAATAATGTCCCCTCCCCTAAAGATTGTCTACACTCTAATCCCTGGAACTTGTGAATGTGTAATTTTACATGACAAAGGGACATTGTAGATGTGATTGAGAATATGAACCTCCAGATGGAGAGATTATCCCAGACATCCTTCCAGGTCCAGTGTAATCAAAAAAGTCTTTAAAAGCAAAGGACTTTTTCTGGCTGAGTTAGAAAGAGAGAGTTGTAATGATGGAAGAAGGGTTAAAGGGATGTGATCTTGCTGACTCTGAACATAGAGAAGAGGAGTCTAAAGTCACTGAATGCAGGCAGCCTCCAGAAGCTAGAAAAAGTAAGGAAGCAGATTCTCCCCTGCAGCCAGAAACGAACACAGCTTTGCCAGCACCCTGGTTATAGCCCAGTGAGACCTGTATTGGACTTCTGATCTACAGAGCTAGTAGATAATACACTTGTGTTGTTTTAAGCCACTACATTTGTGGAATGCACCAGTAGAAAACTAACATGATCTGATTTAGGAGATCTTCCTCCAAATTCCAAAATAAAAGAAGAAAACATCTGTTACCTCCAACCCCTGCGGAGGGTGATGGTGGGGGTAGAAGACCAGGCTTGCTCATCAGGAATTCTGGAGAAACTATAATTCATGTTTGGATGGTCTGCTATGACCCATTTACAGCATGTGGTAAAACACTGCCTGCTCATCCCTACCGCTACCTCTTTTTTTTTTTTTTTAATAGAAGTACATTTTTTGTATTTATTTTTTTCATTTGACTGCCTCAGGTCTTAGTTGTGTCATGTGGAATCATTTTGTTGTGGTGTGCGTGCTTAGTTGATCCGTGGTATGTGGGATCTTAGTTCACTGACCAGGGATCAAACCCACGTCCCCTGCATTGCAAGGCGAATTCTTAACCACTGGACCCCAAGGGAAGTCCCTGAAGTACAATTTTAAGTACCACATTGATTTACCATATTGTGTTAGTGTCAGGTATATGGCAACTCACTCCGGTACACTTGCCTGGAAAATTCCACGGATGGAGGAGTCTGGTAGACTCCAGTCTATGGGCTCACAAAGAGTTGGACACGATTGAGTGACTTCACTTCATACAGTCTGAGGGGCTATTCAAAAGTGGTATATTTCTTATAAAGCACCTTATGACAGAAAGTGAAGAACTAAAGAGCCTCTTGACGAAAGTGAAAGAGGAGAGTGAAAAAGTTGGCTTAAAGCTCAACATTCAGAAAATGAAGATCATGGCATCCATTACCAACACTTCTTGGCAAATAGATGGGGAAACAGTGGCAAACTTTATTTTGGGGGGCTCCAAAATCACTGCAGATGGTGATTGCAGCCATGAAATTAAAAGACGCTTACTCCTTGGAAGGAAAGTTATGACCAACCTAGACAGCATATTAAAAAGCAGAGACATTACTTTACCAACAAAGGTCCGGCTAGTCAAGGCTATGGTTTTTCCAGTGGTCATGTATGGGTGTGAGAATTGGACTATAAAGAAAGCTGAGTGCCAAAGAATTGATGCTTTTGAACTGTGGTGTTGGAGAGGACTCTTTAGAGTCCTTTGGACTGCAAGGAGATCCAACCAGTTCATCCTAAAGGAAATCAGTCCTAAATATTCATTGGAAGGACTGATGTCGAAGCTGAAACCCCAATACTTTGGCCACCTGATGTGAAGAACTGACTCATTGGAAAAGACCCTGATGCTGGGAAAGATTGAAGACAGGAGGAAAAGGGGACAACAGAGGATGAGATGGTTGGATGGCATCACCGACTCGATGGACATGAGTCTGAGTAAGCTCCGGGAGTTGGTGACGGATGGGGGGGCCTGGCATGCTGCAGTCCATGGGGTCGCAAAGAGTCAGACATGACTGAGCAACTGAACCGAACTTACCCCTCCTACAGTGAGAAATATAGCAATTGGTCTGCTTTGGAACATACATATCCTATGATGCAAGTTGTTCTCTTGCCCTCTACACCTCTGCCAACCCAGCATTTTAGGGCTTCCTGAACACCTAATAGATCTTCATAGTACCTTCACCATCATAACCTTTAACCAAGAAAATTACTTATAATAAAAATTAATGTGTGGAATTCCCTAGTGGTCCAGTGGTTTGGACTCTTCACTTCCACTGCAGGGCATATGGGTTTGGTCCCTGGTCAGGGAACTAAGATCTTGCATGCCACAAAGTGCAGCCAAAAACCAAACAAATGGAAAAAGTTAACACAATGAGTTCATTCTCACAGGAGTCCCTATTATTCTTTTTTTTTTTTTTTAACAATTATCACTGTTATTATCATGAATCCTTTCACCCAAAAGTATATACGGGGCTGGCAAAGAGACTCGTAGTTTAATGAAGGAACTTGTGACCTACAAACATTGCAGTGTTTCCGATAACCAGAAATCAGAAGCAAGGGGAGCAAGTGTAAAAGGCCCTTCTTGAGATCTAACAGTGACATTGGCAATTTTTCCTTCTTTCCATGTCTGTGACACTAAGCTCAGCTAATGTATAGAAATCTGGATACCAAATATAAAAATGCTTTACCAGAGATTTTGTGGTCACTCCATTCAGGAGGAGTCTCCCAAATCCCATTTGGCCTACAGACAATTCTAATGCCACTAAAAAAGGGGGTGGGGGAAGGGGAGAGGAAGAATAGTAAACATGGTGTTTTCTAGAATGATTACTCTAATTTTAAGTAGAAAATGGGATTTCCACTGCACATAGAGTACAACATGGATGGAAATTTGGAGTCCCTTGGCATTCCTTTATCTATTAACGAAAGAGAGCAATCTTACAAGGTAAAATAATCCAGGGTCCAGAACCTTCAGGGATGAAGATATGTTTCATCAAAATATGGGGTAAAATAACTTACAGACACTGGTAGAAAGTAAGGAAAACTTTGAGTATGTAATTGGGAAGAAAAACCACAGATCCAGCAGTGGCTTCAAGACCTGTTGCAGAAAAAAGTCCTTTATTTCCTTCCTTGCTCTGTTGTGTGTGTGTGAGTATGGATATTACATGTCTGTGTATATAACTTTTCTTCTGTTACTTAATTGTTCCTAATTACTTTGCCAACAAAGGTCCATCTAGTCAAGGCTATGGTTTTTCCAATGGTCGTGTATGGATATGAGAGTTGGACTGTGAAGAAAGCTGAGCACCGAAGAATTGACGCTTTTGAACTGTGGTGTTGGAGAAGACTCTTGAGAGTCCCTTGGACTGCAAGGAGATCCAACCAGTCCATTCTAAAGGAGATCAGCCCTGGGATTTCTTTGGAAGGAATGATGCTAAAGCTGAAACTCCAGTACTTTGGCTACCTCATGCGAAGAGTTGACTCATTGGAAAAGACTCTGATGCTGGGAGGGATTGGGGGCAGGAGGAGAAGGGGACGACAGAGGATGAGATGGCTGGATGGCATCACTGACTTGATGAACGTGAGTTTGAGTGAACTCTGGGAGATGGTGATGGACAGGGAGGCCTGGCATGCTGCGATTCATGGGGTCACAAAGAGTCAGACACGACTGAGCGACAGAACTGAACTGAATATATGTTGGCTGTGGGTAAATTCCCCTAAGTTCCTTCAGTTGCACTACATTGCAACAGGAAAGAGACTGAACCAGAACAAATATTCGTCATCCAAATATTTTGAAACTGAAATGAAATAAACACATTAGACTTTAGGGTATGTGTGGTGATGGTGCATTTTTGATGTGGATGTAAAGATGTTATGAATATGGGCAGACAAAGCCTGGGTTACAGGGCACAAGTGTTCAGCACTGCCTATCATATTGACCCCAACACCTTATTTTTTTCCTTTGGGGAGACAGCCCTGTCCTGTTTTAAGATGTCTCTAGACCTTCAGTATACTGCTCTGCTCTCTCTTGGACAAGCAGTTTACATATGGCCCAACTGGGACAAAACAGACATGGAAGACTTGGAACAGTCGTAGCTTAAGCGGAATGTCACACAGCTGGAGAGTAGCTGAACTTAATTCATTTTAATGGCAAAACCCTGCAAAGACTGTTCACTGGTCTTTCGTGATGTTCTCATGATGTTCATCAGCCTTTCATGTTTATCAGTACTTCCTCCCAAGATCCCTGAGCTGCCTGGTTCCTAATCTTTCTCTGGGCTGGATTTTTAGCTTTCCCCTCAGTAATATAGGCTATTGCTTATCTTGCTAATTAACTCCCCTTTTAAAAACCAAGAGCTGTTTTTTTGTTACTTGCTGTTAATGAACTCTGACACACTTGCTCAAACATTCATCTGAGCTATGCATAAAAGAGAGTCTATTTTGTACAATCACTCCAGACCCATGTTTAATGAAGATCCCCCACCCTGGGGTGTACTATGGCAGTTCACTCACTGAGAAATACTTAACCACATGGGAAGCATCTTCTCCGGCATTTTGTCAGCCTTAATGTTGGGTGGAATTCTCTGTGCCTTTGGAGAGTCAACTCATTTCTGCTATCTTTGACTTTGCTCTTGCTGCTGCTGCTGCTAAGTCACTTCAGTCGTGTCCGACTCTGTGCGACCCCAGAGATGGCAGCCCACCAGGCTCCCCTGTCCCTGGGATTCTCCAGGCAAGAACACTGGAGTGGGTTGCCATTTCCTTCTCCAATGCATGAAAGGGAAAAGTGAAAGTGAAGTCGCTCAGTCGTGTCCAACTCTTAGCGACCCCATGGACTGCAGCCCACCAGGCTCCTCCGTCCATGGGATTTTCCAGGCAAGAGTACTGGAGTGGGGTGCCATTGCCTTCTCCGGACTTTGCTCTTAGCGGGTATTTATTCCTGTTTGGAAACTCTTCAAAAATGGGGACTTATTGGGTCTCCACCTCCATATGCTGTCAGACCCCTTTCCCTCCTCCAGGTTACTCTTCACTCTCAACCCATTCTGTTGAATGAGTGGCAGCTCATACTTTCATGGCTATTATTGTCAGGAGGCAGCAGTGGTGACTGCTACCACAGACGACTCCACATCACCACCTCACCACCACTTATCTAATCTATGAATGGTTGTTGGGATCCATCATTTTAACAGCTTTAATTTTGGGGAGCTATCCCACATTATTAACTATGAAGGGTGTACACTACTCCACTACTAGATAGAAGCATTTTCCATGGTCCACTAGCTTACATATACCGTAAGTGTCCAAAATTAATAGTAAGACCTGGTTTCTGGGCTGCATCTTCTTGTCTGTCACTGGAGTTAACGTGCCTTTGCTGGTACGCATTTAAAGTTAGTGAGTAATTCAGATGTCACTCTTCATTTTAACTATATAACTATTCTAGCCTCCCTCCCTGACCAATAAGTGTCTTTAGAACCATCCTGAATATCCATAAACCAGGAAGAGAATTGATAACATTATGGATAACAGCACTGTAAGTCTGACACAGGAAGTTTACATACTAGCCCATTTCTAATAGCATCTTGATTCTGGAGTCCAGTAAAGGCTCCAGATAGAGCCTTAGAGAACCTAAGCACTGAAAGATTATATAAGCACCTGTTTCTATGTCAAATTAAAGGTGATAAGTACATTAAAAAATAAAGTTCAACTTCATTTTATTTTCTCACTATTATTATTTTGAATCTTTTTTTATATAGTTTTATAATTATAAAATTATTGCCCCAAATTGACATGGTGTTTCCACTTTGCTGTTAGCACATGTTATTAGGAAATTATTAAACTCCCCCCGCCCCGCCCCGAGTATTGAACAGTTTTGTCAAATCTGTCTCTTGATGGTAATTTTTGCCAAATAAGATAATTTCCTGAATCAGCTTACACTCTAATTTTCTTTTTTGTCTAGAATAGATATGATTAGGAAATTGATAAATTTGCATCACAGCAAGATGCCCATAGCTGAGAAGTTTTCCCAAAACACTCACAGTGATACTTTCTACCTGGACAGAACATTCTCTGATGTAAAAATTCTCACATGTAAAAAGTAGCCCATGACCAGCAATGCTTATATTCTGAATGCCTACTTTTAGAGAAATAAATGGAATTTAGGTAAGTCATTTCTAAGGAGACTGCTTTGGGGGAGCAATCATGTAACTATGCATTAGGTACAGGTAATATATTTTGCTTGAACTTCTATTACCTTCTTGGGTTCAAGGAAAAACATATCTCTAGTTTGGTCTGGCCTCTATCCCTTCTTCTAAAGCCCCAGGCCTAATGCAGCACCTCAGGCATTTTTTCTAAGGAAAGGAAACCTACTTCCTAGCAATACCACACACAGTAGACTATCAATTTGTGAATATCCATCCATTTACAGAGCAGCATTCTCCTGGAGTTGCAATCCTACCATTCTCAGGGTTCCTTCCCTCCCTCCACATGTGGCTGCAGCTGCAACCCATCTCACAGTGCTCTGCATCGCCTCTCTCCACCTTGGACCCCTCATCTGGAGACAGCAACAAAGGGAGTAAGAAAATAGGAGTCACTGATGCTATGTCACTATGGCAACAGTTCAGGGGACAGCCCAAAGTGCCTAGCCACACTCTTTGGTCCCCACAATCAGTGCTCCTGCTCTTTCAGTTGGCGTATACCTCTCTACTAGATACAGAGTCCATGCACACGGAGTGGCCTCTGAGACGGGCATGTACAGCTCTGATATTTAGCCCACCTGTAGTCAGTATGAAAAACACAACTCACTAAGGAAGACGCTTGCTCTAAGACATAGTATCCAATTGAGCCAAGGACATTTGTGAGGGAGTTATCAGTCCTCACTTAGAAGGAAAAGTATCCCCAAAAGTCTTTTAACATGTATGATATACCACTTTAGTGTTAAATATTATATTTGTAAATAAGATATCAAGCTGCATTATCAGACAGACTGTAACACATGGCTAGACTCAGAAGGCTCCAATACAGCTCCACATCAGGCTATCCACATGGATGTCAATGTGTATATAAAAGCCTTGTCTGGATCCTAGGTTTCCCTGAATGATAACTTTCCCTCGGTCTTTCAGCCAGTGGCACATCTCTCTTCCCAAATTATAAGCTGATCCTGATCATTCCTTACCTGGCAAAGGATCTGAGTGCCAGGATACAAGCCTAGAGTCAAAAGAGTCAAAAGAGTGAGAAGTTTGGGAATAAAAGTCTGTATTTGACTCTCCACTCATAATAATTGATGAAATTTCCAAAATGTTTTTCATTAAACTTAGAAAGAACCAGTAAGGGAGATATTGCATTAAATAGGGGACACCTCCAAAAGACATGTCCATGTCCTAATCTATGAAGCTTTTTATTATCTTATATAGCTAAAGAGTGGATATCAGCTTCTCAAAAGTGTTATTTGATCACTCCTCTATCCTTAATTATTCAGGAGGGCCATAAATGTCATCACATGTATGTCTCATGATGAGACAAAAGCAGATACAGAAAGGAGCAGAAAGCAGTGTGGCAAAGATTACAGTGATGGGACCATAAGCGCAGGAATGCTAGTCAGCCAGCAGAAGCTGGAAGCCAAAGGGAACCAATTCTCTCCTAGAGCCTCAGAGGGAAAGCAGGACTACTGACACCTTGATTTAAGACTCCTGGGTTCCATAATTGTGAAAAACTAACTATGTGTTCTTTTAAGCCCCTAGGTTTTTGATGATTTCTTACAGCAGCCACAGGAAATGAATATAGAGGATAAAAAGTCTTTTATAGACTTGTGTGTATACCTTGTATCCAGAGGTATTTTGTTACATATCCTTCAAAAGCATTAGAAAAGACATTTGACCAGTGACAGTTTCAACATAATCCCTCAAGGTAATTAAATCTCTCATGCTTTGCAAAGGCCTGCCAACACACAATTGCCACTATACAATTATCTTATCCAAATAAACCAGAACTTCCAAATAGCTTATGATCTATGAAGGGGGGTCATGGGGATGTCAGTGGTATGCAAATGTACCTCCAGGACTAGGAAAATTCATTTTAAGGAGTTTATTATTTCCTTTTCCTTCTCTGTTAATAGAAACATACTGAATAAAATACTGGGCATCAAATCACTGGCTTTCTTCCCAGTAGACATGTGTGTGCATATGCTCAGTCCCTTCAGTTGTGTCTGACTCTTTGTAACCCCATGGACTACAGCACACCAGTTTCCTCTGTGTATGGCATTTTCCTGACAAGAATATTGAGTGGGTTGCCACACTCTCTTCTAGGGGATCTTCCCCACCCAGGGATCAAACTCACATCTCCTGAGTAGGCAGATTCCTTACCATCTGAGCTACCTGGGAAGCCCTTAATACCATTAACCAAAGACAACTCACTAAGTCACTGAACCTTCTAGATTCTCCCCCATAAGGTCACAGGGACTCCATCTATCTCTGAATGGCACTGCCCTCTTTCAATCAGCCCACACTCTAGGCAGGAAAAAAGAATATCATCGCCACCAACCCTCAGCTACTTCTCTAGCTCTCTTTCATTACTTAAGTGTCAAGAAACATCTGAAGTCGAAATTGTTGATATTTCACAGCCCAGCCCTCCATTCTCCTACCACAACCTGTATGCTAAATACATTAGGAAATTCTTCCTGATCTCCTGACTTATATATTTGACTGTACACAATAGTACACAGGGAATTATATATGTAGCTTGGTCAGAGTGGTAACTTAAGTGCAATTGCCAATAATAAACAGTGTAACAGATGAGATGGGTTGGAATCTAGCCCAATTAGCACATATCTCCTCAAACATGCAGGACCTCTGCAAAGATCTATACCAGTGTCCCCATTCACCTAAGTTATAAAGGTCAAGGCCAAACCCAACGTGGATTATTAGGATCATGACATCAAATGTGGGATGCTAATTGCTTTAATTTTACTAAAGGCCAAGAACTGTTGAAGATCTGGCCCAGTATGACTGGAATGTTATGAAAATCTTGATGAGGGCTTTTAGGAGATAATAAGCTTTAACAGCAAGTAAAAGACACCTAGGTATTAGAAGTCTGTGGTCATCATTATTGAAAAAAATTCAAGCTAAGGAAGAAAACAGAAACAAAATTAAAATGACAACTGAGGAAGGCTAGAAACCCAATTTCTATGGTCCATGTGCCACAAATTTAGAGTGGTGATTTCAAACTTTAATATTTATACAAATTGTCTGCGGACTGTGCAGTTTTTAATTCAAAATATATGGAGTTGGGCCTGAGAGCCTGCATTTTCCACAAGCTCTTAGGAGATGCAGACTGCTGATCTAAGGACCACACTATGAGAAGCAAAGCTTTATATCTTTATAGTGAAGATCTGAAATAGTGTGTTACCCTCCTTCAGTTAATTATAACAGCACATATGCTGCTCTTCAGTCTTGATTAGTTCAGTGCACTCAGCTACATGTTTATCTACAAGCCTGGAAGAGCAATATTGAAAGCTAATGCCCTGGGCCACCTGTCATTGCGGATTCCCAATTATGTTGTATTCCTTCCATTAAAAACTATTAAGTTACAAGATCTCCCTGACCAAGCTCTCCAGTTGATCAAATCACAGTAGCTTCTGCCTGAAGGTAGATGGCTGAGAAGGTATGAAAGTGCCTGAGGAATTCACACTGGTCACAAGACATCAGCTTGAGTTAACAGCATATAAAAGAAAAGAAATCTTATTTCTCTTCTACACAGCAACCATTATAGAATCTTGACCAATGAACTTATTTTTCTTTGCAGAACTGTTTCCATCAAAGTGTTAGAAACTATATCTTGCACAAACATATGGGGGAGGAACCAGAATTCATGTTGATTCAATTTGGACAGAAAACAGAAAACATTTGTTAAGGGTTTATAAAATGCTTGGCTATTCAGGAAAACTTCTGAAATTCTTGTATTTCTATGGGAAAAGTCCAAGAATCTTTAATTGAAGAACTATATTGAACAGAATTGTCTTAATTGTGTTTCAAAATTCAAAGAGTTTCTGATTTTAAGTCAAACAACTACTGCAACAATTACAGTTTTCTGCCACTGCTAGCAGCTTGGTGTTATGTAGGGTGAGCTTGATTTGTTAGCGATGCCTAATCTGAGTATTAGTGAAGAAAGACACTATAGGAAGGCAAAAAGCCCCTAACCTGACACCAATCCTTCCCATTGTGTTTGAATATGTGGACGGAAATGGTATGTACCTAACAGAAGCAGAAAATATTAAGAAGACATGGCAAGAATACACAGAAAAACTGTACAAAAAAGATCTTCACCACCCAGATAATCACAATGGTGTGATCACTGACCTAGAGCCAGACATCCTGGAATGTGAAGTCAAGTGGGCCTTAGAAAGCATCACTACGAACAAAGCTAGTGGAGGTGATGGAATTCCAGTTGAGCTATTCCAAATCCTGGAAGACGATGCTGTGAAAGTGCTGCACTCAATATGCCAGCAAATTTGGCAAACTCAGCACTGGCCACAGGACTGGAAAAGGTCAGTTTTCATTCCAATCCCAAAGAAAGGCAATGCCAAAGAGTGCTCAAACTACCACACAATTGCACTCATCTCACACTGGTAAAGTGATGGTAAAGTGATGCTCAAAATTCTCCAAGCCAGGCTTCAGCAACATGTGAACCGTGAACTTCCTGATATTCAAACTGGTTTTAGAAAAGACAGAGGGACCAGAGATCAAATTGCCAACATCTGCTGGATCATGGAAAAAGCAAGAGAGTTTCAGAAAAGCATCTATTTCTGCTTTATTGACTATGCCAAAGCCTTTGACTGTGTGGATCACAATAAACTGTGGAAAATTCTTCAAGAGATGGGAATACCAGACCACCTGACCTGCCTCTTGAGAAATCTGTATGCAGGTCAGGAAGCAACAGTTAGAACTGGACATGGAACAACAGACTGGTTCCAAATAGGAAAAGGAGTTCGTCAAGGCTGTATATTGTCACCCTGTTTATTTAACTTATATGCAGAGTACATCATGAGAAATGCTGGACTGGAAGAAACACAAGCTGGAATCAAGGTTGCCGGGAGAAATATCAATAACCTCAGATATGCAGATGACACCACCCTTATGGCAGAAAGTGAAGAGGAACTAAAAAGCCTCTTGATGAAAGTGAAAGTAGAGAGTGAAAAAGTCGGCTTAAAGCTCAACATTCAGAAAACGAAGATCATGGCATCTGGTCCCATCACTTCATGGGAAATAGATGGAGAAACAGTGGAAACAATGTCAGGCTTTATTTTTGGGGGCTCCAAAATCACTGCAGATGGTGACTGCAGCCATGAGATTAAAAGATACTTACTCCTTGGAAGGAAAGTTATGACCAACCTAGATAGCATATTCAAAAGCAGAGACATTACTTTGCCAACAAAGGTTCGTCTAGTCAAGGCTATAGTTTTTCCAGTGGTCATGTATGGATGTGAGAATTGGACTGTGAAAAAGGCTGAGCGCCAAAGAATTGATACTTTTGAACTGTGGTGTTGGAGAATACTCTTGAGAGTCCCTTGGACTGCAAGGAGATCCAGCCAGTCCATTCTGAAGGAGATCAGCCCTGGGATTTCTTCGGAAGGAATGATGCTGAAGCTGAAACTCCAGTACTTTGGCCACCTCATTCGAAGAGTTGACTCATTGGAAAAGACTCTGATGCTGGGAGGGATTGGGGGCAGGAGGAGACGGGGACGACAGAGGATGAGATGGCTGGATGGCATCACTGACTCGATGGACGTGAGTCTGGATGAACTCCGGGGGTTGGTGATGGACAGGGAGGCCTGACGTGCTACGATTCATGGGGTCGCAAAGTCGGACACGACTGAGCAACTGAACTGAACTGAACTGAGGGACAGTAGATGATAGAGACTGTTCAGAAGTCCTTGAAGCACAAAGGCCTGTTTTTGGAGTAAATAGTACAAAAACTCACCAAGTTCCCCAAAACTTTTTAAGTTTTCCATATATAAAAGTGATGTGATTATTTTCTATTATGTTTGAATCACTTTATACTATAAATTATGACTTTTCAGGTATTCTAAACCAGTTTTGAAGTGAGACATCTAAGAGGATAAAACTAAAGTTCAGATGCTACATAATTTGTTGAAGAAAGAGGTTAGTAATCGACAAAGCCAGATGGTAAAGCCAGATTTTTTAAGTCTAATATTTTTTTCATGTTCAGCCAAACTAACCTTTGATGTATCTTTTTATATTCAACAAGTAGAATCAAGCCTGCTGATTTTATAATGAGGCAAAATGCCTTACTCTTTGCATCCAGACTTAACTTAGACAATCCAAGTATACTGTAGATATTAATATTAATATACCCATGCCGCCCTTTACTCATTTATGTTGTCAAACTCTCCTTTTGTATGACCTATGGTAATGGGCCAAGGTTGAGCTGTTACACTGAAATAATTGAGATCTGAGCCATACAAGCTTCCGGGTACATGCAAAATATTCTTACCAACTGTAAAAACTTTAGAAGTATTTTCTGCCTAATTGGTATTACTAATATATTTGAAGACCATACCTTCTAAAAACTCATAAGAGCCATGAAATGAAGAAAACAACTGTTCTCTGGCTAGCATAATCAGGAGAGCAGTCAACTTTTTTTTCCCTACCGAGGAATAAAGCACAGTCATGGTCTCATAAAATGATGCTTCCTTATTATTTAAATGATTATGTCCCTCAGGAGTGTATGACAAAGAGTAACAATGTGACAGTCTGCTGTCTATTATATCCATTGGAGTTCTGCAGTGGTTTGTGAGGGTTGTATGTGAATACATGGTGGAAAAGAATAAGGGAAAACGTTAAATGTGAATAATTTTATTTTTAAAAGCTATCTTTTTGAACGTTTCTACTTTTTACTCGACTTTTTATCTATTTCTTAACACAGTATTTTCCTTTTTTTTTCCCCTAAGTTCATCTTCTTTGCTTCAGAGTTAATAGCAATGCCCATTTAACATTGAATCTCCAAGAATTCATTATATGGGTCATCATTGTATGCTTTAGAGAATTCAACCTTCCTGAACTGTGAGTCAATTTTGATTCCTCAATATCTATGCAAAACAGTTGCTAAATGCTAATAATATATAAAATGAAACATACTCAATCATCATTTGGAATTTTTTATGAGAGAAATCATGAATGAAAATTTAAATCCACACAATTGTTATGAGCTCATATATCTGCTCTGCTTATAATTACCACAATCATTTTCCAGCTAATAGAATAATCATTAGGAACAGATAATTTAATAATGTGCGCTGATTAATTATTTCCAGATACACTTTCTTGATCTTAGAGTGAACATAGTCCCTTTAGATGGAAGGATAGGTGTTCATAGTGGTTTGTTAGGAAACAAATACATTTTCAGAATTTGTCTGGATGAACCGATGTAGAGATGAAAGGAACTCATACCTTGCTGATCTGCATCAAGATGTGTCAGACAATGGAGAGGATTATGACATATTGAGTTACTGTCACTGTTTATTAAGAGGAGAATGCATAACTTAACATTTCCTACTAAAATTTCATTGTAAGGAAACCAAGAGTTACTGAATAAGGGCCATCAAGCTCATCTCCTGGATTATTTCCTTTCTGGCACAATCCAGACTGATCACCATCACTCATTTCTGACTCACTGGGGGAAAGTCTTGCCTTTTTCTATTATTGTCATTGCATCAACTTTAATTAAATGTATTCAATTATTGTGTAATAGGAGATGTTTTATTAATAACTGTGCATATTATCATGGAAAATTGTCCTTTTCAGTAATGCTATCACATCAAATTTCTGGGAAAAAAAAAAGCCTTGACTCAGAGTCCAGGTTGACAATAAGGAAAAAAGCTAGAGTCTTCAGTGCTCCATGTCTCATTGTCAAATAGTGCCCCCGCCATAATTACCACACCATTAGTGATCACCAGAAACTGACATTATAAAAAATATGACTTAACAAAGCTCCAATCCCTACAGTGGCATTGCCCTCTTATAATTCACGTCCTTTGAAAAACACATTTCAGCTTACTAATGGAATGCCTATTTGCTTCTCTGTTCTTTGTTCAAATGAAATTATGTTAACCAATTTTACTTTTTTTTAATTACAGCATCAGTACACCAGATAATGAATGTCTAATATAATTTCAATATTCTAACAAATAAAATTGTTTTATTATTTGAATAACTATAATGAAACAAACATATTTGATATAATTATTTCTTTCATCTATAGGGTCTTCTGTTCAAAGTAAAGTATAAGGAATATTCAAAGCTTATTATAAAACTACCAATTAGCATTCCAATTATGCAATTTTCAAAAGGAAAAAAAATTAGTCACAAAGTGTTATTCTACATAAACAACTTTGTATATATTTCTAATATTTAAACACTATTATGAGCCCTATTTCTGTCATCCTAACCTTACAATATTAAACAGAAAATTCCTGAAAAAACACTAAGCACATAATTTTTCTCCTCCACTTCTATCCAAAAGTGGAGTTATATTTTTAAATGATATTTAAAGGGGAATCGGCCATTTATATTATTACAATAATGAGAAATGGGCTTAAAGAATGGAATGTGGAGTTTTACATTAGTGTTTTCCTTCTAATGACCCAACAACTGTTGAATGCACTAAGCCACTCATGCTGTCAGATCAACTACCTGCAATTATATTTTATTCAAGTGTAAGCCCAGCATTAAACAAAGAGCTACTGAAATGAGAAAATAAAATTTTAAAATCCTAAATAAATAGCACATTGATGATCCTTTGGGCATTTGGCTCCCAATTATTTTAAAAGGCAGGGGTACTGGAAATAACTTTTATTTTGAAATCAGTTAGACGTTCTACATGTCAGTAATATAAACTTTAACATGTTATTTAATCTCTCTCCTGTTATACAAGTTGTAGAATTATTGAAAATAACATACAAGAGGTTCAAGATGACCAACTAGGCTCAAACATTTGCCTCCTCAACCCCAAATTCTGGGAAAATAATACAACACAAATAAAAATAAATTTCTAGAAATGCTGAAAGTCTGAGTTGGCATCACCAATTGATTGGAACAGTTGACTTTCCAGAAAATATAAGACAGATGACAATAGGACAAAGAAACCAAAGAGAGCCGAGAGAGCAAAACCACACAGGAAAGCAAAACCGTAAAGAAAAATAAGGATGCCACTGAAAAGTGAATGCTGAGAGCAGAATCCAAGTATGGCCTCATGCAAGATTAAAGCTGTAAGAAAGAATGGTCATGGGGCTGTTCATCAGGTAATTGGTTAAAGAACAGAGCAGTTGAGTTTTGATCCTACTCTGAGGATATAAACATGAGAATAGCTTCCAAATTATGAAATCTAACATTAGATAAATACTACACTACAGTGTAGGCACGGCAGCAGCTGTGATGGGACACAGATGAAGCCAAGAGGAGCTACCCCATGCTCAAGGTAAGGAGCAGCGGCTGTGCTTTGCTGGAGCAGCTGTGAAGAGATACCCCATGTCCAAGGTAAGAGAAACCCAAGTAAGACAGAAGGCACTGAGAGAGGGCATCAGAGGGCAGACAGACGGAAACCACAATCACAGACAACAGGCCAATCTGATCACACGGACCACAGCCTTGTCTAACTCAATGAAACTAAGCCATGCCCGTGGGGCCACCCAAGACTGACGGGTCATGGTGGAGAGGTCTGACAGAATGTGGTCCACTGGAGAAGGGAATGGCAAACCACTTCAGTATTCTTGCCTTGAGAACCCCATGAAGAGTATGAAAAGGCAAAAATATAGGACACTGAAAGATGAACTCCCCAGGTCGGTAGGTGCCCAGTTCGCTATTGGAGATCAGTGGAGAAATATCTCCAGAAAGAATGAAAGGATGGAGCCAAAGCAAAACCAACACCCAGTTGTGAATGGGACTGGTGATAATAGCAAGGTTCGATGCTGTAAAGAGCAATATTGCACAGGAACCTGGAATGTTAGGTCCATGAATCAAGGCAAATTGGAAGTGGTCAAACAGGAGATGGCAAGAGTGAATGTCGACATTCTAGGAATCAGCAAACTAAAATGGACTGGAATGGGTGAATTTAACTTAGATGACCATTATATCTACTACTGTGGGCAGGAATTCCTTAGAAGAAATGGAGTGGCCATCATAGTCAACAAGAGTCCAAAATGCAATACTTGGATGCGATCTCAAAAACGACAGAATGATCTCTGTTTGTTTCCAAGGCAAACCATTGAATATCATGGTAATCCAAGTTTATGCACCAACCAGTAACACTGAAGAAGCTGAAGATGAACAGTTCTATAAAGACCTACAAGACCTTATAGAACTAACACCCAAAAAAGATGTCCTTTTCATTACAGGGGACTGGAATGCAAAAGTAGAAAGTCAAGAAACACCTGGAGTAACAGGCAAATTTGGCCTTGGAGTACAGAATGAAGCAGGGCAAAAGCTAATAGAGTTCTGCCAAGAGAATGCATTGGTTATAGCAAACACCCTCTTCCAACAACACAAGAGAAGACTCTACACATGGACATCACTAGATGGTTGACACCGAAATCACATTGATTATATTCTTTGCAACCAAGATGGAGAAGCTCTATACAGTCAGCAAAAACAAGACCAGGAGCTGACTGTGGCTCAAATCATGAACACCTTATTGCCATATTCAGACTGAAATTTAAGAAAACAGAGAAAACCACTAGACCATTCAGGTATGACCTAAATCAAATCCCTTATGACAATACAGTGGAAGTGAGAAATAGATTTAAGGGACTAGATCTCATGGACAGATTGCCTGATGAACTATGTATGGAGGTTCATGACATTGTACAGGAGACAGGAATCAAAACCACCCCCAAGAAAAAGAAATACAAAAAAGCAAAATGGCTGTCTAAGGAGGCCTTACAAATAGCTATGAAAAGAAGAGAAGTGAAAAGCAAAGGAGAAAAGTAAGGATATACCCATTTGAATGCAGAGTTCCAAAGAATAGCAAGGAGAGATAAGAAAGCCTTCCTCAGCGATCAATGCAAAGAAATAGAGGAAAATACCAGAATGGGAAAGTCTAGAGATTTCTTCAAGAAAGTTAGAGATACCAAAGGAACATTTCATGCAAAGATGGGCTTGATAAAGGACAGAAATGGTAGGGACCTAACAGAAGCAAAAGATATTAAGAAGAGGTGGCAAGAATACACAGAAGAACTGTACACAAAAGATCTTCATGACCCAGATAATCACGATGGTATGATCACTGACCTAGAGCCAGACATCCTGGAATGTGAAGTCAAGTGGGCCTTAGAAAGCATCACTACGAACAAAGCTAGTGGAGGTGAAAAAATTTGTTGAGCTATTTCAAATCCTCAAAAATGATGCTGTGAAAGTGCTACACTCAATATACCAGCAAATTTGGAAAACTCAGCACTGGCCACAGGACTGGAAAAGGTCAGTTTTCATTCCAATCCCAAAGAAAGGTAATACCAAAGAATGCTCAAACTACCACACAATTGCACTCATCTCACACGCTAGTAATGTGATGCTTAAAATTCTCCAAGCCAAGCTTTAGCAATACATGACCGTGAACTTCCAGACGTTCAAGCTGGTTTTAGAAAAGGCAGAGGAACCAGAGATCAAATTGCAAACATCCGCTGGATCTTTGAAAAAGCAAGCAAGTTCCAGAAAAACATCTATTTCTGCTTTATTGACTATGCCAAAGCCTTTCACTATGTGGATCACAATAAACTGTGGAAAATTCTGAAACAGATGAGAATACCAGACCACCTGACCTGCCTCTTGAGAAACATGTATGCAGGTCAGGAAGCAACAGTTAGAACTGGACATGGAACAACAGACTGGTTCCAAATAGGAAAAAGAGTCCATCAAGGCTGTATATTGTCACCCTGCTTATTGAACTTCTATGCAGAGTACATCATGAGAAACACTGGGCTGGAGGAAGCACAAGCTAGAATCAAGACTGCCAGGAGAAATATCAATAACCTCAGATATGCAAATGACACCACCTTATGGTAGAAAGTGAAGAAGAACTAAAGAGCTTCATGATGAAAGTGAAAGAGGAGAGTGAAAAAGTCGGCTTAAAGCTCAACATTCAGAAAACGAAGATCATGGCATCCATTACCAACACTTCATGGGAAATAGATGGGGAAACAGTGGAACCAGTGGCTGACTTTATTTTTCTGGGCTCCAAAATCACTGAAGATGGTGATTGCAGTCATGAAATTAAAAGATGCTTACTCCTTGGAAGGAAAGTTATGACCAACTTAGACAGCATATTAAAAATCAGAGACATTATTTTGTCAACAAAGGTCCATCTAGTCAAGGCTATGGTTTTTCCAGTGGTCATGTATAGATATGAGAATTAGACTATAAAGAAAGCTGAGTGCCAAAGAATTGATGCTTTTGAACTGTGGTGTTAGAGAAGACTCATGAGAGTCCCTTGGATTGCAAGGAGATCCAACCAGTCCATCCTAAAAGAGATCAGTCCTGGGTGTTCATTGGCAGGACTGATGTTGAAGCTGAAACTACAATATTTTGGCCACCTGATGTGAAGAGCTGACTCATTTGAAAAATCCCTGATGCTGGGAAAGATTGAGAGCAGGAGGAGAAGGGGATGACAGAGGATGAGATAGTTGGATGGCATCACCGACTCTATGGACATGAGTTTGGGTAAACTCCGGGAGTTGGTGATGGACAGGGAGGCCTGTCGTGCACGGTTCATGGGGTCACAGAGAGTCAGACACGACTGAGCAACTGAACTGAACTGAACACCACAGTGTAGGCTTCCCAGGTGGCTCAGTGGTAAAAGAAGTTCAGTTCAGTTGCTCAGTTGTGTCCGACTCTTTGCGACCCCATGAATCACAGCACACCAGGCCTCCCTGTCCATCACCAACTCCCGGAGCTTACTCAGACTCACGTCCATAGAGTCAATGATGCCATCCAACCATCTCATCCTCTGTTGTCCCCTTTTCCTCCCATTTTCAATCTTCCCCAGCATCAGGGTTTTTTCAATGAGTCAGTTCTTCACATCAGGTGGCCAAAGTATTGGAGTTTCAGAGATAACTCCAGTAGTAAAGAATCCAGCTGCCAATATAGGAAACACAGAAGACTTGGGTTCGATCCCTGTGTGTGGAAGATCTGGAGAAGGGAATAGCAACCCACTCCAGTATTCTTGCCTGAAAAAAAAAAACATGGAGAAAGGAGCCTAGTAGGCTACAGTCCATGAGGTTGCAGAGTCTGAAGTGACGGAGTGACTGAACATGCACACGCTATAATGTACACAGTAGAGCAGGGGGAAAAAGAGAAAGTGCTCCCAGGTAGCCTATTACTCTCACCAAAGACAAGTTCTTACTCAGAAGTCAAGGAACTTTCACGCTCTAATCATGAACCCCCTTCATCTCCCAATATACACCCTCATGCAGTGCTGAGGGCACTGCAATCCATAGAAATAACCAAGAATCAGTAGACATTTGAAGATAAATAAAAACATGAGACAGGCAAATAAACCTGTTGGAAAAAGAAACTACCAACAAATACTAATACAGGAACAAAAAAAAGACAACAAACGAACAGTTTTAGAGATATTCAAGAGAATACTGTAAACATATTTTTTTTAATTTTATTTTATTTGACTTTACAATATTGTATTGGTTTTGCCATATATCAAAATGAATCTGCCACAGGTATACATGTGTTCCCCATCCTGAACCCTCCTCCCTCCTCCCTCCCCATACCATCCCTCTGGGTCGTCCCAGTGCACCAGCCCCAAGCATCCAGTATTGTGCATCGAACCTGGACTGGCGACTCGTTTCATATATAATATTATACATATTTCAATGCCATTATCCCAAATCATCCCACCCTCTCCCTCTCCCACAAAGTCCAAAAGACTGTTTTATACATCAGTGTCTCTTTTGCTGTCTCATATACAGGGTTATTGTTACCATCTTTCTAAATTCCATATATATGCGTTAGTATACTGTATTGGTGTTTTTCTTTCTAGCTTACTTCACTCTGTATAATAGGCTCCAGTTTCATCCACCTCATTAGAACTCATTCAAATGTATTCTTTTTAATGGCTGAGTAATACTTCATTGTGTATTTTTAAAATTAAGGAAAGAACAACCTTCAGTGCAAAAAGGAATAGTCGAGTACTTGAAAATTCAAAATACAATTATTGAACTGAGAATGAAGTAGACATATACTCCCTGGAAGAGGGCATGGCAACCCACTCCTGTATTCTTGCCTGGAGAATCCCATTGACAGACGAGCCTGGCAAGCTACGGTCCACAGGATCGCACAGAGTTGGATACGACTGAAGAGACTTAGAACAGACATATACTAAGCATCAGACTTTACATAGTAAGTCAAGGAATTCTTTTAGAAGGCACTACAATTGGACAAAAAAAAAAGAAAATTTTAAGATTGGAAGTAACCTAAGTGTCCATCAACTGATAAAAGGATAAAGAAGATGTGGGGTGTGTGTGTGTGTGTGTGTATATATATATATATATAAAATAGAATATTATTCAACCATTAAAAAGAATGAAATAATGCTATTTGTAGCAACATGGATGGACCTGGAGATTATTACACTAAGTGAAGTAAGTTAGACAGAGAAAGATAAATAGCATATAATATCACTTATATGCAGAATCTTAAAAAAAAAGATACAAATGAACTTGTTTACAAAATAGAAACAGACTCATAGAGAATGAATTTATGTGGTGGGAAAGGGACAGATTGGGAGTTTGGGATTGACAAGTATATATAGCAACATTTAAAATAGATAACAATAAGAAATTAATGTAAAAATAAATAAAAAATAAAATAAAAAACACTCATAAAAATGAATAGCTTTGATTAGACTAAAATAGAAAATACAGAATTTAAAAATATACTTCATACTTGGTAAGGGTATATATTGTTTCATAAGACTTTTATAACATATGTATGCATTCAGTTCAGTTCAGTCACTCAGTCATGTCCGACTCATGTCCAATCTTTCTTAAGAAGTTTTAAAAATTGACTGTCTCTTAGCCCATAAGTAAAACACAACAATTTTAATAATAAAATTATCATTTATTCAGTTCAGTTCAGTCCCTCAGTCGTGTCCGACTTTTCGACCCCATGAATCGCAGCATGCCAGGCCTCCCTGTCCATCACCAACTCCCGGAGTTCACTCAAACTCATGTCCATCAAGTTGGTGATGCCATTCAGCTATCTCATCCTCTGTTGTCCCCTTCTCCTCCTGCCCCCAATCCCTCCCAGCATCAGATTTTTTTCCAATGAGTCAACTCTTCGCATCAGGTGGCCAAAGTATTGGAGTTTCAGCTTTGCATCAGTCACCTTTGAACACCCAGGACTGATCTCCTTTAGAATGGACTGGTTGGATCTCCTCGAAGTCCAAGGGACTCTCAAGAGTCTTTTCCAACACCATACTTCAAAAGCATCAATTCTTTGGCACTCAGCCTTCTTCACTGTCTAACTCTCACATCCATACATGACCACTGGAAAAACCATAGCCTTGACTAGACGGACCTTTGTTGGCAAAATAATGTCTCTGCTTTTGAATAGGTTGGTCATAACTTTCCTTCCAAGGAGTAAGCATCTTTTAATTTCATGGCTGCAGTCACCATTTGCAGTGATTTTGGAGCCCCCAAAAATAAAGTCTGACACTATTTCCACTGTTTCCCCATCTATTTCCCATGAAGTGATGGGACCAGATGCCATGATCTTCATTTTCTGACTGTTGAGCTTTAAGCCAACTTTTTCACTCTCCTCTTTCACTTTCATCAAGAGGCTTTTTAGTTCCTCTTCACTTTCTGCCATAAGGGTGGTATCATCTGTATATCTGAGGTTATTGATATTTCTCCTGGCAATCTTGTTTCCAGCTTGTGCTTCTTCCAGCCCAGCGTTTCTCATGATGTACTCTGCATACAAGTAATCTGTAATGTACATTATATTTCTTATTTTGGGTCACAGCCACTAAAGTTTGAAATAAATGGCCCCATGTTAAAAAGTTAAAAAAAAAAAAGAAAATGATATGGGAATAAGGCAAAATTCCAATCTCATTGTAATAGAATTTTCAGAACAAGAAAACCAATAGAATGACAAGTAGGCTAGGTAACAGTATTAAATAGAATTTAAGATGAAATTGACAAATATTTATTTAGAATAAAAGATGTAATTCTCTCTAGACACGTGAGTTCATATGTCCACCATAGGGCGAGTACCAAGATCTCTATAGTAGCTGTATTCCTAATAGCCAAAACCTGGAAGCAACCTAGACAGCTATCAACACGAGAGAAGATAAATAAATCCTGATATATTTACACAATGGAATACTCAGTAGTGTTTTTAAAGTCAACTAATGCTAAATGCAACACTGCGGATAAATCTCTCTGACTTAATGCTTAGTCATAAAAAGCCAGATACAGAAGTATATACAATCCATTTATTTGTGAATCAAGAATAGACAAAACTGATCAATGATGAAAAGGAGTCAGCCTATGGTATACTGTTGGAAGGTGAGAACATCAACTAAGAAATAACATAAGGGAGACCTCTGTAAAAGGGATCCTTTGGTGTTCACGTGTGCACGTGTATGTGCTCAGTCAGTCAGTCGTGTCCGACTCTTTGCGACCTCATGGACTGTAACCCACAAGACTTCTCTGTCCATAGGATTTTCCAGCCAAGAATACTTGAGTGAGTTGCCATTTCCTTCTCCAGGGATCTTCCAGAGCTAGGAATTGAACCCACACCTCTTGTGTCTCCTGCATTGGCAGGTGGCTTCTTTACCACTGTGCCACCCAGAGGGGTGTGTGTATATCTATAAAACTATAAGTTATACAGTGAAGATCTGTGAACCTTACAATATTTATGTTAACCTCAATAAAAAACCATTATGGAGTTCAAGTCATAAAGAAAATAGAATAGTCATAAACCTGAAAAGCGCCTTCACTAATCACTCTACATATTTCTGTTTGGATTGATTTACAAGTGTAACATGTACAGTCAAAAACTTTCAAGACAAATAATGCAAATCATGTGCCTAATATAGTTTCTTCTTAATGACTAGCTCTAGTCAAGTAAATTTGTTAATGGAAGTATTTACACAGTAAATAAATACACAGCACTTTTATGGATCATAGTAGATTTAAAAATAGATTCAAAATTATTTTATGGCCATTATTTTTTTCATCATTTCACTAAAACTCTGCAAGGTTTGCATGTTTTACTTCTGATCTGAAAATGAGGTAACTGGGCTTCATAGAGTCAGTGATCTGCTCTAAAATGCTGCTGTCAGGACTGTGACCCAAATCTGCAGATTTCAAGTCAATTAAAATTTCCACTAACCATGCAGTAAAAGTATACTGAAACACATGAATGAAATACTTGCTTTTTTCTTGTTATGGATCATGGAGTAAAAAAAAAAAAAATTCTGTCAAGATTAAATATGAAAAGTACTGAGGATTTATTTAATGTATCACTTTTGAGCTATCATCATTTGGTCACCACTTCACTCACAGTGTGCCCCCAGTTCATACCCTCAGTGAACATGTGAAGAACATATAAATTTTCAGAAATCAGAATGGCTGCTTGTCCTTTAGCAAAGCAGATATTTAAGTAAGCATATCTTCTCTAACAGAAAATGTGGAAACTGAAGAAGCAGTGAAGAAATATAGTTCCATAGATACTACCTGATAGCCTGTGTATTCTGGGCTCTGAAACTTAGAAATGATTTCCAGGTCACAAGTAATATTAGATCATTAGGCATTTATAATAATCAAGATATTCAGAGAAAACCAATAACAAAATAAGAAAATAGTAATATTTCCAGAATCTCAACATTTGTAGATTTCCTGTACTGTTTAAAGCTAACAAGAAAAAAGGAAAGGTCAGGTACAATTTCTTTAATAATTTTGAAATCTAAGAGGTCATTAGGTGAACCTTACTGAATACAAAATCTCATAAATAAAGAATTAGTAACCTGACTCACATTGCTTATTGGTATTTCCTTCTTTGCTCATTCCTTATGAATATAAAACTATTCCTTTTTCCTATAAATTAATGTTACAAGCTTAAGGATAATAAAAGCATGCAAATGCTATATATTCTTATAGATAGATTCATCTCCAAATTGATGTTAGCACTAAAATGTATAATGCAGAGCATTCTATGTCACAGAAAAGTCCCTGTTGTTGAATTTCCATATTCCTGAATTTTCAAATTATTATAACAATTTATTTTCCTTGGAATTTATGTTCATTATATGGGCAGATTGAAATTGCCATTTTCTTTTAGGATGATGTTATAATTTCAGAGCTATTTAAGTAATGTACCAAAAAAGCACAGTGAGTAGATAAATGGAAATTGCTCAAAGTAATTCAATAAATAATAATCAAAGCAGAATAATCAAAAAGGAAAGTCATGTGAAAAGGCCAAATTTAGACTATTTTAAGGCAAATGAACTAATTTTCTCTTGAAATGTTATTTAACATGCCCACTCTCTTTCTTGGTTCTGGAAGGTAAGGTCACAGGTGGAGATAAAGCCCACCTTCCTAAATGGGCACCCCTCTGCTCTCTGCTCCAGCTTCTCTAATTTCCTGATGTTCCAGACTGAATTCAAACCTGGAATGAGGTGCAGAAATTCTGACTCCATTACTTAGGAATTATGCAGCTCAAAGGGTCATATGAAAATTTTGTTTAAATGTAAAACATGCAAAAAAGATTGCATGAAGTTTGATTGGAGTAACAGAGAGAGACTCTTTTGCTAAGAGCAGATTTGTAACAAAAGTAACAACTTCTACTCAGGTAAGTGCTGCAATCACACTACTTGTCTGTCAATCTCTCTCCAGGTTTCTTCCTAGTCAACTTCTACCTACAGACCACTCCTCAAGAGCCATTCTTAGCATCTGGTTTGACTTAATTCATCTGCAGGGAAAGAGTTTTATGAAAAACAGGCTTTTCTGCACTCCAGGTAAGATAAAAGCATACCTCTCCTGGCTGTGTCTGGTTTACATAGCAAAGAAGAAAGAGGTTATTTGTAATTAAGAAAACAGAGAGAGGAATAACTGTACATTCAGAACGCTTTGGGGTGCAGGGAGAAGTCAGGGTGTAGCCAGTGACTGAGAGAAAAGAGGATGCCTAGTAAAGGATGAAACCTCAGAGATCCTATAGGAGAACTACAACATTTAAGAAAGTTTCTCAAGTTATTCCTGTATTGGGTACTAGGTAAACTCAATCTTTCATTTGTCCTTCACTTACATTATTCAACACTGTTTACTAAATCTTTGACAAAAGATAGAACTGTTTTGTCATTGTTGTTCATTCACTAAGTCGTTTCTGACTCTTTGTGACCCCATGGACTACAGCACACCAGGCACCTCTGTCCTCCACTATCTCCCGGAGTTTGCTCAAACTCACATCCATTTAGTCAATTTTGCCATCCAATTATCTAATCCAATGCCTCCCCCTTCTCCTTTTGCATTCAACCTTTCTCAGCATCAGTCTTTTCCAATGAATTGATTCTTCACATCAGGTGGTCAAGTATTAGAACTTAAGCTTCAGCATCCAGTCCTTCCAATGAGTATTCAGGGTTGATTTCCTTTAGGGTTGACTGGCTTGATCTCCTTGCAGTCCAAAGGACTCTCAAGAGTCTTCTCCAGCACCACAATTTGAAAGTGCCAATTCTTTAGTGCTCAGTCTTCTTTATGGTCCAACTCTCTAGGGAAACTAAAGAAGAGGGCTGGGAGTCATCTATTGTATCAATAAAATGCAAAATATTCCATTATTCTAAAGTGAAAGTGAAGTCGCTCAGTTATGTCCGACTCTTTGTGACCCCATGGACTGTAGCCCACCAAGCTCCTCTGTCCATGGGATTCTCCAGGCAAGAATACTAGAGTGGGTTGCCATTTCCTTCACCAGGGGATCTTCCTGACCCAGGGATCAAACCCAGGTCTCCCACATTGCAGGCAGACACTTTAACCTCTGTGCCACCAGGGAAGCCCCCATTATTCTAAACCCCTACTCAAAACTTGCAGTTCTGACCCTACATATTTCCCAAGCTCATCTGGACCAGGTCAGGAATTTAGTAATTGTCCCTGTTTTGAAAGTTGTATTGCTAAAAAGTACTATGGTCAGCAAAACTTGTTTGGCAAGACAAGGATCTAACACAAAATATGGGGTTAAGGCAAAAACTATAAAATAGCAATAAATACAACTTCAAAGAAGTAAGCAAGCTCTCTAGAATCACCTGTTTTCAAACCCAAACTAGATTTATCCATTAAAACTTGCTTTGGTAGGTAGGTATTTTTTGAATCCTTTCCATCAGAAAATGCTGCAGCTTCTGCTGAGACCATTTTTTTTTATTATAAGCTTTATGTCATGGGGACATGGTAGTGGCTCTAGATTTCTATATAAAAAGAGCTTCTGTGCAGCTATCCAAAATGGAAACCTGACTCAAAGCAGGGCTTATTAAGTAAGCACATTGCTACCAATGTTCATTTGAGAATTCCTGGATATGGGGAGAGGAAGGGTTGTCAAACTCCCCCCAAACAACTTCCTTGACATCACTATGATTTAGACCAGATTGATTTTATAGTTTCCCAACAGATCTTGCAATTTAATGTTAGTTAATGAACTGAACATGCCATTTAGGTCTTTCTTGATGGCTCAGACAAGGCTATGGTTTTTACAATAGTCATATATGGATGTGAGAGTTGGACTATAAAGAAAGCTGAGTGCCGAAGAATTGATGCTTTTGAACTGTGGTGTTGGAGAAGACTCTTGAAGAGTCCCTTGGACTGCAAGGAGATCCAACCAGTCCATCCTAAAGGAGATCAGTTCTCGGTGTTCTTTGGAAGGACTGATGTTGAAGCTGAAACTCCAATATTTTGGCCACCTGGTGTGAAGAGCTGACTCACTTGAGAAGACCCTGATGCTGGGAAAGATTGAGGGCAGGAGGAGAAGGGGATGACAGAGGATAAGATGGTTGGATGGCATCAACGACTCAATGGACATGAGTTTGGGTAACCTCCGGGAGTTGTGATGGACAGGGAGGCCTGGCTTGCTGCAGTTCATGGGGTCGCAAAGAGTTGGACACAACTGAGTGACTGAGCTGAACTGAACTGATTGCTCAGATGGTAAAGAATCTGCCTGCAGTGCAGGAGACCTGGGTTCAATCCCTGGCTTGTGAAGATCCTCTGGAGAAGGAAATGGCAACCCATTCCAGTATTCTTGCCTGAATTCTATGGACAGAGGAGCCTGGCAGGCTAATAGTCCATGGAGTCACAAAGAGTTGGACATGACTGAGCGACTAACACACACACACAGATGGCATTTGCCTCTGTTTTAGTTGTTTTCCAAAAAAAAATCTCATCAAATGTCTACTTAAACATTTAGAGTTTTCATTAATTATAATAACTAGTACTATCTTTTTAAGACAGACATAAAACAGATAGATTTATTTGTACTGCACTACCCAAGAAACCTAGAAGTCTTGTATTCTGTTTAAACTCTGAAAGGTACAAACTTAAATATATCTTGGATAATATCAGTTTCCTTTCTATCCATCCAAGTTAGGAAAAGCCACCAGTCAGAAGGGCATATAACTTCCAGCCAGGAAAAATCAGGTATCCATTGAACATTGTACCCTTGCCTGAGGAGCTCTTCACCCTTCAGGTCAAAGCTTAGATTCCATTTCCTCCAGGAAGTCTCCCCTCATTGCCCAGGTTTAGTTTAAGTATCACTTCTGAGTATTCATATGCTGCCTATAGTGCCCTCTATTGTAGCACTTCATATCCTATGTTATAACTGCTTATTTGTGTGCCTGCTTCTGTTCCTAGATACAAGATCTTTGGGGGCAGTAACCAAAAGTGTGTGTGTGTGTGTGTGTGTGTGTGTGTGTGTTACATACACACTAACCCCTAGCAGAGTGCCTGGTACATAGTGAGATGTTCAGTATGTAATGTTGTGAAAGAATGAAGGGATGAATAAACACTTCTCTTCAGTACCAAGGACAGTGCCTGGCAAATGCAAACTATTAAATAAGTACTTTTCAAAAGAAAAAAAAATGAGTAAGTAAATCAATGAATGATGCAGCTCATTAGTCTCTCAGAGGCCAGACTTCAGAACTATGCTAGATCACTCACGCTCCTCTATCAGCCTTAGATTTCTTTTCTACCTCACTGGCTGTGATGCAAAGGGCTGAACACATCGTAAGCTCAATTGCCCTAAAAAATATCATGAATTTGTTCTCATTCAGATTAGTATTGAGAGCTTTTCAAATGTTATAACCTTTCTTCTGTGCCCTTAAAGCAGACATACCCTCCTTACACAACTTGCCAATAACCAAGACCAAGCAAGTCTCAGATCCTACAAATTCATATGGCAATCTCCTTGCTCCATAAGGCCTTAGATATACCTGACTCCTGACACTCAGTTGTCCCTCATTTTCAATCCAGGGTTTCTGAATAAACCATAAACATTTAGTTTCATAATTTAAATTTCATTGAATTTGACACTATTAAAAGAAAGTCCTTTCATCTGTATTTAAAGTTTAAATTTCTTGTATGACTTAAACCTTTCCAGATATAATCCCAGACTAATTTTCTACATGTGGATTTAAAATTTGCTTTTGGATTCCTTGAATTTGACCCTCAACCTGTAACAAGAACTTTAGCTCACACTCTTTTTCTTTTGACTTCAGCTACCTAAAGGTCAAATGCTTTGCCTTAATTTTCAGCCATTAAGACAGTGTCAAGTGTATACCCCTCAGACACAAATCCCAACCAAGATGGTCTTGGTCCTTATGGATGGAAACTGAGACTCAGATACTCTATCCTACTACAAAAGAGTTAACATATTAGCAGCAGAAATACAAGCATAGTACGTTATAGGAGAAGCACGAAGTCATTTGTGTTCATTTTTTCTTGTTTGTAGAGTAACAGAAACCAATGAAAGAAAATTCTATTCATTTTCTTCAGTGATGTCTAATATCAATATAATCTTGGATTATAAATTTTGAGCAAAACTGGCTTAATTGTATAGAAATGGCTTGTAACAGTATGTAGTAACACAGTTGAAAAATTTGGGGTAAATGTGTATTGAGTGTTGAGCACAGAGATTTAGCTCTAAAATGACTATAAGTGAACTTTTTCAAAGGCGTAAACCCATAAAAGGATAAAGAGAAAGGAAGAGGTCCAGAAACTGAAAAGAAGATGGATGAGTGGAAACTCACATTATAAACCTGAAATTTTTTTTTTTTTTCACTTCCACATTGGGAATGCTGAGGAGAAAAATTAACATTGGAGAACCCACAAAGTCTCAGGAATTGGTTGCTTTGAGTATATCGGAAAGTTGAGGTGAAGATGGAGATAAAAGCAAAGTTTTGTCAAAAGTGTAACAAGGCTTACACACAAACCAGTACCCCTCTCTCACCCTGACAGAAGACAAGAGTTTTGTTTTCTCGAAAGGTAACCGAAGGTCTTACGGTTGTAGAACACCAATTAGGGTGTGGAGAAGGGCACTCAATCATGGCACATTGGTGAAGAATCCCCCTGCCAGTGCAGGACACAACAGAAGCGAGTTCAGTCCCTGGGTCTGGAAAATCTCCTGCAGAAGGAAATGGCAACCAACTCCAGTATTCTTGCCTGGAAAATTCCATGGACAGATAAGCCTGGTGGGCTCCAGTCCAGGGGGTTATAAAGAGTCAGACACAACGGAGCAGACACAAACACCCACACACAGTGTAGACACACTGATGTTCAGATCTTCAGCTTTCTTCCACCTTTAACCTCCCAGAGTGCCAGCAATCAGACACAAACCCTCCCAAGAAACTGGAGGAAATTTCTCCTGGAAATCTCACCAGCCCAAGAGAAAACACCTAAAGAAATGGACATTCAGAATTACCAAGTTACCCAAGGCAGGGCCAGCCTGATCACAATAAGTGCTTATATCACATTTCAGGAAGCCCATCCAAAAGCACAGAGCTCCAAGCAGCTTGTCAGTGTTCCATCTTTTAATATGAGGCAGATATCACAACATACCTGAGCATCATCTAGTGTGAAAAGTGGTAACTGAGAGGGAAAAAAAGAACAGAAGAAGGAAACATGGAAAGAAAAGAAACTGTGGAGAGGAGAAAACAAGTACTATCAATATTAGCCAGAAAGAAAGAAGAAAAGGCATTTTTATGGAGAAGGAAGAGGATGCTATTTTTTTAAAGGGGTGAGGGTATTTAGAGAACAAAGGAGCTCTTGGCATTCAATATGTGATAGCAAAAATGAAAAAAAAAAACTCAAAAGAAAGTTTGGAAGATAAAGAATATGTTGCAAAAAGACAGAAAGAGAGAAAAATAATAAAAAGAGTTCTGAAAGGAAAAAACAGAAAATTAAAAGAATGGATATTTCAATTAACTATTTAAGAAATTTCCCAGAAATGAGGCTCTGAGTGGCCTTATGGGAAAGGCCTGAGAAGAATCCAGCACCGTGGACTAAAATGGACTCACACCAGTGCACACCATCACATTTCATAACTTCAGGAAAAAGATAATATAGTCTTCCAGAAAAAAAAAACAAAATAGATTTTATATAAAGGATCAAGAATCAGTGAGCACCTAATGCACAGCATGGTGGTTGTAATTCATAACACTGTGTTATATACTTGAAAGTTGCTGAGAGAGTAGATCCTACATGTTCTAACCAAAAAAAAAAAAAAAAAAGGAATAATTATGTGACATGACACAGGTGTTACCTAACCCTATGGTGGTAATCACTTTGCAAAATATTCATGTATTAAATCAACACTGTGCATACCCTGAACTTACACAATGCTATATGTAAATTATATCTCAATAAAGCTGGGGCAGGAGATAGAATAGGAATATCATCAGACTCTTCAAAAACAATCTGAAAAAAAAAATTGTCTCTAATATACAGATCCAGCCAAATCTTAATTAAAAGCAAGAGTAAAATAAAGACATTTTCAAACACTGGAGTCCTAAAAAAAAAAAAAACCTACCTGCCATGTATCCATTCTCAGGAAGCTATGAAGAATGTGATCTACCAAAATGAGGGAGTAAATGTGGGAAGAGAAAGATACGGGATCTAGGATATGGGGACTAAAACAAAGAGAAAGGCAAAATACAGAGATTATTAGATGACTTTGTGAAGCAGACTGATAAAGCATCAGTCAGTCACGAGAACACTACAGGTTTCAGGTAAAATATCTTCAAGGAAATGAAATCGATAGGGTATTCTAATGTTTTTGAACATGTTGAGAGTAGATTTTAACAACTGAGGCAAAGAAAGTGGCAAATGAAAGAAAATCTAACCAATATAAGAACCAAGCCATGGAGTAAGGGACAGAATATAGATAGGAAAGGAAAATTTATCACAGTGTACTGCATGGCTTCACTGTGAGTCTTGTTACAGAGTGAAAATATTTAGGTTGTGTATTGATCTAAGTAAAATCACCGTATTTGTAATGCAACCTATTCATGTGTGTGATGGAACTGAGCAAAGAAAGAGGGTTAAATTTTCATCTCCTACAGCTGAAAATGGGTAGACAGAAACCAAAACTTTTTTTTAAATGGGAGTAGGGTACAAACTCGGAGAAGTCAATGGCACCCCACTCCAGTACTCTTGCCTGGAAAATCCCATGGATGGAGGAGCCTGGTGGGCTGCAGCCCATGGGGTCGAGAAGAGTCGGACACGACTGAGCGACTTCACTTTCACTTTTCCCTTTCATGCATTGGAGAAGGAAATGGCAACCCACTCCAGTGTTCTTGCCTGGAGAATCCCAGGGATGGCGGAGCATGGTGGGCTGCCACCTATGGGGTCGCACAGAGTCGGACACGACTGAAGCGACTTAGCAGCAGCAGGGTACAAACTGCTCCAGCTAATATGGGAAGCACTTCCTCTAAGTTTCTACATCCTACCTGGGATCTCCTTGGAAAAAATTTTTTAATGACTGGTCAACCTGCAGCTGTGATCAAAGGATAAGAGAAATGGCCTAAAAATATTATATCTTTATTGACATAGGTTGGAAAAATGGACTGAAGCTCCCTTATGTCCAGGACTTTCCTCCTATAATCAACAGCCTGGGGCTGATCAAACCAAGACCCCCACTTCCCCAGGGGACAATCCCTGCTGGAACCAATCTGCCCTTGTTATCAGAGCCAATTTGAGCACTATTTGGTCTAAATTTTATCTATAAAACTATGACCATGGGAAAATACAATTTTTGACAGTGTGGTCACAATATTCTTTAGACTCTAGAGAAAGCCTGAAGAAAATTCTCTTTAAGAATTCTTGCCCTGTGGAAATAACTCCTCCTATGCCTTAGGAGGTGCTTCCCAGGTGTCACTAGTGGTAAAGAACCTGTCTGCCAATGCAGGAGACATAAGAGAACTGGTTCAATCCCTGAGCTGGGATGAGCCCCTGGAGGAGGGCATGGCAACCCACTCCACTATTTTGCCTGGAGAATCCCCATGAGCAGGAGAGCCTGGCGGGCTACAGTTCATGGGGTCACAAAGAGTCGGACACAACTGAGCAACTAAGCACAGCACACAGGGAGCCAGCAGCACAAGCACGTCATTTAAATGGCTTCCCTGGTGGCTCAGATGGTAAAGAATCTGCCTGCAATTAAAGACACCTGGGTTGAATCCCTGGATCGGGATGATCCCCTAGAGAAGGGACTCCAGTATTCTTGCCTAGAAAATTCTGTGGACAGAGGATCCTGATGGGCCACAGTCCATGGGGTTTGCAAAGATAAGCACATCAGCTAAATATATATAGGTAAATACCAAAAGGCTTGCATCACTGTAGTGTAAAGTGGGAGAACAAACCATAAGTCCCTTACATTTCACTTTCTTTGTGAAATATAAGAAAGGACCATCTTCCTGGCAGATAGAACTTCTCTATATGCTATAGTTATGTGTCTACAGGCTCATCTAGAGCTATTAGTCCTCCCTTGAGAAGTTACAGTCGCCACATTATCCTCACTCTTACTTCAGGAGTTATTATGCCATCCACATGTTATTATGCCATCCCTTCTTTCAACTATACTTTATATTCACTGTTGTCTTTTCCAGTAGAATTTGGTCTTTCCATTTTCATATTCATATCTGCAATTTCTACTGTATCCTCTGCTTTCTATCTCAACCACACAGATCTTCTGTACACATATGCTGCTGCAACACAATCACCTTCTGGATAAATAAAGGTCAACTAGGTGCTCTGCTTTTAGGCTGATGTGGTTGCTCTGACTGATTACTACTGTTACCAATATTGATGGCCTGATTAGATTCCAATTGCAGCTCCCTTTAGTCTGCAATGTAATTGAATTAGAACCTGGAGCCTTCAGCCACACAAGCTCTCCCTGCTCTTAAAAAACGCAGACGGTCTTTAAGGAAAGATGCTCTGTTCTCAACTAATTAGATACACAGTAGACATTCCTTGTATGTTTTGATACTAAGATCCAACATAGCTGTGTCTGTTGTATAGGAAACTAGCAACCAGTTAGCAAAATAATTTTAAATTCTCAGAGAAAAAAGCACTGAGTAGCCAGATCATAATAACAGTATAGAATTTATTTAGTCATCTAATCATTCAACAAACATTGGTAAGAATCTGCTTTCCTCTTGGGATGCTGGTCAGGAGTGATAGAGAACAATAGAGACATGGTGTCCACCCACATGGAACTCATAATTGAACACAGAAGTCAGTCAACAGAACCACTGACTATGATGTGCCCTTTGATAGCTCTGCTAGAAAGATTTAGACCTTCAGAATATTACAGCACATTTTCCACAACATGAAAGGCACTCTAAACTTCAAAGAAAACTTTCAGGGTCTGAGATGGGAACAAAGAGCGATATATTTATTATTCAAACTCTCCAGAGTGCTCACTTCTGCAGCTAATGGTGATGGGACACAAGCACCATCTGAACCACCAATCCTTGCTTCTTTGTGGTAAGAAATTGCTGTGCAGGTATAGTAGTCACCTGAGGAGCCATGAAAGAAAGAAAATTACCCAAATTTAGGATCACTGCCCTCTGTCTTCTGTCACGCTGCCAGCTGCACAAGCAGTAGTTCCTAATGGCCAAGGAGTACATGGACCCCAGACCCCACATGTGCTCATTTATATCTTTATCATGTTAATTTCCCCACTCCAACCTTGAAGTAGCCTCTCCTGTTCTACAACTGTGTCAGCCAAGGTAAGCTGTTTTATACATTTCCCTCACCGCTAGAAATAAAATCTGATTTTTCCAGAGAGTTCCATGATAAATCTCTATTAAGATTTCCTACAAGTAGTAACTAATGACACGTTTGACCAAGCACATGTCTCATTGGCAAATGCCATCATATGGTCATGTGTGGTGGATACATGGATATACTGCCTGGAATTCTCTCAAGGAATGAAGGGTCTAGTCACTCAGCTGTTGAGAATGCTGAAAGGAGACCATCTCCAAAAACTAGCCCTCTTTGAGGACTGCCTTAGCTGAAGAAAACTGCCTTGCTCAAAGTTATAGTTCCTCCCGGAGTTAGTACACATCCACACATCAGTGTGGGAACATGAAGACCATGTTCCTTCATCCCTACCCAAGACAGCTCTAAAGGGCCAGCCCAGCCCTAGAGTTCCTCAAAGAGTCAGCTAACACAACCGATCGAAGTTCAACTTCTCCCTAACCAAACCTGGTTTTTTTTTTCAGTCTTTCCCACAACTCAATAGCAATTCCTAAAAATGTCCTGCTCATTAATCTCCATTTCAAAATCTCTTTCACAGGTAACACAATTTGTGACCACAGATTAACTAGTTCAGAGACACTATGCCTCCCTGCTCTAGAACACTGACTAAATATAGACCTTGGAAATCACTTTTCGGTTGTCTGTCACTGGAGTTGGTACTGTTGGTACTGATGGGATTTGAAAATAAGAATAAAAGAGATCTCTAAGCCTTAAGTCAGGCTTCTACCACTAAGAAGGATTCCAACTTGGCCAACTTCAAATTTCCTTCAAATCTCCTTCTCTATCTTCCATTACAGTGATCCTTGCTTGAATAAAGAGTAAGGAAGGAAGACAGTGGAGAGAGCAAGAGGCAAACACTGATAAAAGCTGGGGCATTTGGAGGGAGACAGTGGAGTGAAAGGCTTAAAGAAGTGGCATGCATGGACAATAGATACGAAAGAAGGAAAAGAAGTTGCAAGAGTTAGCACAGGGCATTGTGTCCTCTTCATAATAATTACAAATGGAAGTGTTGAGTCATTCTAAAATTTCACTTATTTGCATGTGCTCTTTTGATGAGCAATTAATTTCATACACACTTGTGGATCATGTCTTAGGAACAATATATGTGTCAGTGAATTTGGAATGGGTTTCAGCCCACCTTCTCCTACTGTATCCACTGCATTTTCCTTTTCCTCCACAGCCAGACAACCAGCTCTATGTCCTAGATAGATACATTCAAGTGGAACAAAGATTTTCAATATTGACCACAAAATAACATAAGAAGGGCTGACCCTGACCATTCTTACTTTGTACATTAAAAGCAGAACATCAATCAAAAACTTAAACAGTAAATAAGTTTTAAAATTTGAAGAAGTAAAATGTAATAAAAGTCATGTTACTTAAAACAATCATAACTTAGTACTCTAAAGGAGGAATTACTTTGTTATAAGATAAATAGAACCTGGAAATTATGCCCACTAAGTAATCTAAGCTTCTTTCTAAATATCAGCAATTATTTATGTATTTGTTCGGAAAATGTGCCTTGCATTACACAGATAGTCATGGAAATTTTTTCTGTATAGGTAATAAGGCTAATGTTATTTCTATTAAATTAGATAAACTATCTTCTGAAAAAAATCCAAATACAAGAATATCTCCTTCCCTGTAATAAAATCTGTATAATTTGAACTCTTGTTCCAAGATAGGAAAGTGGACAGTGACCCATAGGAACTTTAAATATGGATTTGATTAAATCATGTATTCAAAAACAGGGCTTATATGCCCTAAGAAGAGCGATTTCATCACAGTCAGCAGTATCATTCTAAATTCCATCAGGAAATAGAAATCACATTGTAGGTTAAACAGTGGAAGTTTAATATAAAGAATGACTAACTATGAAATTTTTTTAAAGTAACTATAAGATATAAGGCCACTTTATATGTTGCCTAGGGCTGAGGGAGAATACTCAGGGAAGAAAAAACTTGGAAGGGGTAGAGTAGGTGTGATCCAACACAGCAAATAAGAGAACAGTTCACTGACCCAGCCAGGCCAGAGCTGGCCTGTAACTGCTGGCAAGCAATAGGCCACCCTCCAGAGCGCAGATGGGGGGACAGGTGATTCAATCAATTTCTTCTAGCTAACAGGACTTACGGAGAAGGCAATGGCACCCCACTCCAGTACTTCTGCCTGGAAAATCCCATGGACAGAGGAGCCTGGAAGGCTGAGCCAGTCCATGGGGTCACTGAAGGTCAGACACGAATGAGCGACTTCCCTTTCACTTTTCACTTTCATGCATTGGAGAAGGAAATGGCAACCCACTCCAGTGTTCTAGCCTGGAGAATCCCATGGACGGAAAAGCCTGGTAGGCTGCAGTCCATGGGGTCGCACAGAGTCGGACACGACTGAAGCGACTTAGCAGCAGCAACAGGACTTAGGTCCACGTTACCTCACTGGCTACAAGTTGAGGACTGCTCTCTGTTCACAGAGGCCACCCACACTCTTCACAGGTCCCCTCACTTCCTCTTCAAACCTAGCAATGAGGTGTCAGCCCTATTCATACTTTGAATCTCTCTGACTTCCCTTCTGCAATCACTCCCAGCTATTGAAGGGCTCTTGGGATTCAATAAGTCCCTCCTAGATAATCCCTCACGATTAAGATCCACTAATTATACACCTGCAAGTTAACTTCTTTTTGAAATAACATAATCACAGGACTACTAGCAAGTAGCCAAAGCCACATCAAATTCTACCAACCATTCTAGTCAACTGAGGATGCCTTTTAGGTCACATTTTTGATTAATCAACTCTTACAACTAGAAAGCTGGGACTATAGACTATTAGTATACTGGTAACTAAGTTTATGTTCGTTTGCCTGCTTGAACTTCTAGAGGGCTAAATTATGAGGCTTTTTGAGTCAGAGTGTTTATTAGCCATAATTTCCCTGTGATATTATATTAGTATATAATGGTTGGTGAATATTAATTTTTTATCATTACTTTCTCATTCTGCACTCCAGATGCCAAGAATTATGGGTGGATCAGTCAACCCTATGGAGCCTTTCAAGCTGGCATAAGGCAAACTGCCTGTTAGCTCCCAGGCTGTGGCGTCAGCTGGGTTCCTTAGTACCTGCCAAAACAGACCCAACTCCATCTATTTCTTTGTAAACCAAGACTCATGGTTTAAAGGTGGGAGCCAGCTAAGAGCTACAGAGAATCCATTTAAAAATATCTTGAATTCAACACACAAGCCTTCATTCTATCAATATTTAACATATATGTACCAAGGGTCTACTCTGACAAGCACTAACTAGGCCTCTGGGTACTGCAGTGAACAAGATAGATAAGGTGTGTGATCTCAAGAAGTTTATATTCTCGTGGAGAAAACAATGAACAAATAAATATTAGACAATAATGTAAATAAGAAACCGTCAGAACATGCTAACTGTTATGGAGAGAATTTAAGCAGGATGGTGTGAGAAGGAGTTAGTTACTGCATGTGTACTTTAGTTTGGGTGGTCAGAGAAGGCTTCTCAGAACCAAAGACACTTAATATAACATCTGAATGGCAAGCAAAGGTCATTGAAAGGGCATTCAGGCATAAGGAACAGCTAGTATCAAGGCCCTAAGTCAGGCAGAGACATGGAAAGGAACAGAAAGACCAGTGTGGCAAAAACTCAGTGGCCAAGATGGGGGGATGGGGTGGGGAGAGGGAGGTTATTAATATGTAATGAGGTAAACATCAGGCAGGGAGCAGATTTACACAGGGTGTTCTAAGCCAAGCAAGGCAATACATTTGGACTTTATTCTAAGACTAATGATAGCGTTTGGGATGTTTTAACAGGGAAGTGACGTGAGTCTATTATTCATTTTAAAAGATTACTCTTGGTACTTTAGTAAATGATAATGAAGAAAAATAGAGGTAGAGAAAGTATTTAAGAGGCTATTCTCGGCAAGAGAGGATGGTGGCCTAGACCAAGGAAGCAGTGTTGAAGTTAAAGGACACAAGGGATATGCTTTGAGAGAAAGATGACAGAACCTACTGAGTGAGGATTTCAGGTTGGGCTGGAAGGAAAAGAGAATTGAGAATCATTCCTAGGTTAGTGCCTTGAGCAACTAACTGGGTACATTGTGGTGCCATTTAATGAGGTGGGAAAGACAATGCAGAAGCAGGTCTCAGGAGAAAAACAGAAGTTCCCATTGTCTGTGTTAAAGAGATCTCAAATATATAGTAAGATATTTTTACTTTTTTGAGGCGTGGTAAAAGCATTGACTGGAAATACCGTTTTTGAAGGTGACACTGACAGCCGCAGGATTCACAAGCCCACCCAGAGAACACAGAGAAACAGAGGAGGAAGAGAAGCGGTGTAGAACAGAGAATACAGGAAATACCTAAAAAAAAAAAGTTCCAAGAAGACGAAAATAGTTGACTACATGAATCATACTGGTTCCTCAGTTGGGATTCAGAATAAACCTTCTCACATTTTCTGCTCTGCTACACAGAAAAACAGAGAAAAGAGTAATTCCAAGCATATCATGCTGTAACTGTTTCTCTAAAAATTCAACTAAAATGTTAACAACTGAGGCAAAATAATATGCAAATATTTCTACCTCCAGTTTTCCTATTTCATTGTTGCTCTAAATATAATGCTACCTAGAGGGGAGTCTTTGGTCTAAAATTTGGGGGGAGGGTATTTGCACAAATACCCATATACTTACATACATGAACTGACTCATATGCACACATACATTATAGATGCATGAGTATCATATATACATATATATATGTACAATTTTTAAAATTACCCTTTTTATGTTTGGACTTTTACCCAGCATTCCAGAGAAGTTGCAGTCATAGGAATAGACCGTCCTCTGCATCAGTAGATTCACTAATAGAATCCCTTTATCTGTTCAGGAAGGCAGGGTTTGCCTGGTTAACTCCAGTGCTCTTTGGTTGACCGACTTGGTTCCCATCTTCCTCTGGCACGTCCTAGTTATATTTCTACAGTGAGATTAATTAAAGGCTCTGGGACTCAATTACTTAATCATTTAATTTTGGTCAGAAAAACTATCCACCTCATAGAGGTTTCTCAAGATTAAACAAAATAATTTGTTGTTCAGTCGCTAAGTTGTATCTGACTCTTTTGAGACCCCATGGACTGTAGTCCATGAAGCTCCTCTGTCCATAGGATTCTTCAGGAAAGAACACTGGAGTGGGTTGTCATTTCCTTCTCCAGGGGAATCTTCCCAACCCAGGGATCAAATCCATGACTGTTATGTCTCCTGAATTGGCAGGTGGGTTCTTTACCACTAGCACCACTAGCATCTGGGAAGCCCCCAATAACATGCAACAGACAGCCAAACCCACAGTGCTCTCCAAGACTGCCGGTGCCTCCCTCTGTGATCACGGCTCAACCAGCCCTGCCCAGGGATTCCTACTGTCTCTGCACTGCAAGCTGCAGTGGAACGGCCAGAATACTTTCCAAAAAATATTCTATTTCAGTATCACATTTCTAATACAGGCCATAAAAAATCTTTTTAAATGTATGAATCCATACTCTTTTTGTAAAGAAGGCCAATATATTTTTAGTTAATTTCCATTAAGTGTATCTAGATTTTCATGATCACTGCTGGCTTGTAGGATGAATGTTCTACTTAGCTTTCTGGCTGGGTAAGAGGTTGTCTGAGAGAGCTCCCTGAGGCCTGATTTCCACGTTTACCCACATACCTCAGCAGAGCTCCAAGCTCAGAGCTGTTGTTGAGGATCCCCAGGCTCCTCTAGCCCAAGGCTCTGCCTGTGGCCATGAAGCTCACTCACTTCCACTCATTCCTTTGGCCATTAGTAATGTCTTCTGTCCATTTTAACTTTTCATGAGTTCATGTCTTCTGCCTCACTAAACAGATTTTAAGGCCCCTGAAGTCAGAGTGCTTTGAAGTGATCAATAACTCTGATTTTATTTGCAAATAAAATCAAGGATCTAGTTTTAAAGGTGTTTCCTATATTTAACCTAAAAATAGAGCCATAATTAATGTCTATACCTAACTGTTCTCTCATTATAAAACACTAGTCCCTACTTGTATATCTTAACAAGTAGGTACACAGTATATGTAATCAGAGAGGAAATGTAACATCTTTTAAAAGACTACATGGATATATAGATGGCTAGAAACTCAATCAATAACTTTGCAGTGAAATAACAACAATGAAAATAGGTACTCAAATAAATGCTCATTATCTGAGCATCCACTATATATCAGGGATATATGTTTACACATCAATTTTAAACCTCATAAAAATTTATCAAATTTGGTTTTATTAGCCTTGTTTTACAGATGAGGAAACTGAGTCTTGAGTAACACTCATACTCTCACAATTAGTCAATATTATACCCAGGGTCCACATCCAAGTCAGGTTAGGTATAAAATCCAACTCAAAACCACTATACTGTTCTTTCACCAAGTTGGCTAATGCTGCACAAGCTAGACTCTCAGTCTTGAGGAATGAGTCACCTAATTCCAAGCCCTTGCTGCAACAGCAACTAGTCAGGATCATGCTTATCTGTCTTTCTCAGTAGCCACGATGCCCAAGCCCACAACACCCTGGCTGCTAGTTCCAGAAAATTCTATCATTATTTCCAAACTCCTAAGAAGATCAATAACACAAATGAAAGGGGGAGCTGGATCTGCCTTTAGTCCTACCAGGATAAGATGTACCTGCAAAATAAGCAAACTTTTTTTCTCTTTCAAAAAGTCTTCCATTTAAAGAGAACAGTACTAACATCCTTGAGGAAAAACAATGAATTTTTGTTTGAGAAGTTATTTTGAGTTATGTCATTATTGGAAATATTTCCAGACTGGATCTACTAAAAAATATCCTGTAACCAAACTTTCTTTAGAAGGATTGCAAGATTTTCAGTTTGAGACTAACCTGTCAACGTTTTCCGAACTGAAATCATAATAAATAATTCTTAGTATACAAATTCTTATTTTATAGTCACAGTGCATGTGGCTGATATTTGGAAAAAGGCCTAGAAACCCTACAATTATAATCAAGTTTATAAATTCTCTTCTCACTTAATTATAAATCCTGATTACATTTTCTCTGCCAGATTCCTGCCTAATGTTCCCGTTTGATAATGAGCTCCATAAAAGCTATCCAGTGCACATGATTTCATGCAATGTTTCCCCAGGTACCAATGTACTCCGACTTGAAAAGTTTACTCTGAGTCCATGCATTTGGAAGTGAACTTCCCAAATTCTGTCAGTCTCTGATGTGCCTCCATGAAGCCCACTAACTAGGTCACAGAAGTAGAAAAGAAATTCTTCTAAATAGTAATGAGAATGACTTATCCTCCTTTCCTAAACGTGAAGATTCCTTTCAGAGATTAAAAGGTTTAAGTATGGGCTTCCCTGGTGGCTCAGTGGTAAAGAATCCACCTGGCAACACAGGAGACATGCAAGCCCTGGTCCGGAAAGATCCCACATGCCTTAGGACAACCAAGCCCGTGTACCACAACTATTGAGTCTGTGCTCTGAGCCCAGGAGCCAGCACTCTGCGATAAGAGAAGCCACCACCATGAGAAGCCCATGCACCGCACCTAAAAAGGAGACCCACTTGTTGCAACTAGAGAAAAGCTCATACAGCAACGAAGACCCAGAATGGCCAAAAATAAATGCACATTAAAAAAAAAAAAAGTTTCTGTAAACCTGCAGTGAGTATAGCAAAATCTAGATACAGATGATAAAGATCCTGATATAATCATACAATGATGCAATTTAACCTCCTTCCAGACCAATTTCCCCAAAAGTAGTGGAGGGAAGTGCCTAGGAAACTCTTTACTACTGAAGATGAGTCAGTGTTGTATCTAACAGGGATTTCTCCCCTTTTTTGAGAGGTGTTCTCAAACACTGTTCTGGGACATTCTTCTGTTAATTAAGAATGCCAAACAGCACCATTTGAATTTTTCTTAACAAACCCAGTCACTGTAATAAGGAAATACACACAATGAGCAAAGTGTAATGCTGACATATTCAAGTTAAACAAAAATGTGTGTAGACACATCTTATTCTGTAATTTATAAGAAAAACCTTATTTTCAGATATGTTTCTTAGGAAAATAATTAACATTCCTGAGTTTTTATGTCAGCCCAGTAAATATCATACTCCATCAAGGAAGCTCCAGAAAAAAAGACAGGAAGGAGGATCACCAGATTATAAATTTATGGATTTTTCATATTGTGTAGATAAGAAGAAATGCCACTATTAGCTTTTCCCAAACCAAGATCACTTGTTGGAGAGCAGATGATGGAAGGAGATGCCACTCCTTGGGGTTAAAATGCTTGCTTCATTCTTCCCTTTTATTACTTCTACAATGAAAATATCAGGGTTCTTCTCTCTTTTCCTTGAGTGCGTGTATGCTTGGTCACTTTAGTCGTGTCCAACTCTTTTCGACCCCATGGCCTGTAGCCCTCCAGGATCCTCTGTCCATGGGATTCTCCTGGCAAGAATACTGGAAAAGGTTGATCCCCTCTCCTCCAGGGGATCTTCCTGACCCAAAGATCGAACCTGTGTCCCCTGCATTAGAGGTGGATTCTTCACCCCCGGGCCACCAGAAAAGCCTTTTCCTTCCCCTTGTGTAATTTCATTATTATAAAATTCATATTTACATAGTGTCATGTATTCCTGTTTACAAATTTTGTCTCAGTCTAGCAATGAGTTTAATCATTCCACCGAATTTGAAAAACCTTGCCAGTTATTTTCACACATTAAAAAGGAACTTCAGAGAAGAAGATGAGCCATAACAGATGAAAACTGGAAATCAGTCACTCTTGTCACAAGGTCAGTCAGCTGATTTTAATAATTAACAGAGAGGAATTAAGTACATCTTGGAAACTTTTTTTCAAAACAATGACAAGTCTTCAATCTTACTGTTTCTTTGTCAGGTATATTGACCTTTTGGTCTTATGACATAGCAATTAGTGCCCTACAGCCCCTAATTCCACAAATGGAGAAGAGACAGGTTTTTAAATGAAAAAGAAAAATCCAAGATAGTGATCATTTACTATTTTTCATCAAACTTTTGTTCTAAAGTGTTTTTGTATTCTAACTATATTGTGTTTTGTTAGAAATGAAGGAAAGAATATATATAATAATGGCAGTCAAGATTTCCAAGAAAAAGATAGTCTTAGAAAAAAAATTTAATGAAATTGCTCAGTGATGCTCTTAAAATAGCAGTCATATCATCAAAAACGCAGGCTAACAATATCTGTTGATAAATGTATTGACTTCAAGAAGGTTCATATCATCTTTAAAGTTCAAGTGTGTGAAATACTAATAAATATGTGAGGTTTTGTTCTATGAGCATCTATGTCTACATTTTTTAAGTAGATGTAGGAGTTGATACATTGTAACTAGAGAATAATACAAAAAGTAATTTATGTAGAGTGTCCATGTTTATATGTCCCATATACTTAAGAAAAAACTAAAAACTATCTCATCCCATCTTTCTCCTTTGTTGTAGGTAAATAAATAGCAATGATGAATTATAGATTTTTATATCACTTTTATTCCAAAGATATAACAAAGGGACCTGTGCCTTGAATGTGGTAAAGAATCACAAAATGAAAGTACAAGTGAGGAAACTTCTAGAAAATAGGATTGCCAGATAAAATGGAAGAGGCCCAGTTAAATTTGAATTTCAGATAAACAACAAATTGTTTTTCAATATAAGTATGTCCAAAGTATTATATGGGACTTTCATACTAAAAAATATATTCATCTAAAATTTAAATTTAACTGGGAGTATAGTTTTTTGTTTTTGTTTCGAAATTGGACATTGCTACTAAATATATTAATGGGTACCACACTGTTGTATTCAGAGGGCCACCAAGTTATTGCCACATTTATCATTTCCACAGGACCCTGCACTGCGTCATGCTATGTGTCTGAACGCAGAGTTTTTATCCCCACTATCATTTGAAAATCAAGCTCATTCCCCTTTGAGCAAAGTTTGAAGTCAACTCCTACCACCACATTTGCTGTTGTATGATTAGATCCAGTTCCTTAAGATTTCTCTTCTTTAATAAAATTAATTAAATTTAATCAATTTTTATTGCAATGTAGTTGATTTACCTTAATGTTTCTTTTCTTCAGTCTTTCTACTTGTGAAAATTAGGATATTGATATATACCTCATAAGTGCAGTGAAATAATTGAAATATTGTCCATGACTTGTGCAGTGCAATACCTGACAAATAGCAATAGATTTAGTAAAGTGAAGAATCTGCCTGCAATGCAGGAGACCTGGGTTCAATCCCTGGGTCAAGAAGATCCCCTGGAGAAGAGAATGGCAACTCACTCCAGTATTCTTGCCTGGAGAATTCCATGGACAGGGGAGCCTGGTGAGTTACAGTCCATGGGGCTGCAAAGAGTCATACACAACTGAGCGACTAATACACACAGACAGGGATTAATAGAGAGGACTCTGGAATTGAATATCCTGGATCCAAAGTTTGCCACTTCCTAATCATGTGGCTTTGGAGAAGGCAATGGCACCCCACTCCAGTACTCTTGCCTGGAAAATCCCATGGATGGAGGAGCCTGGTAGGCTGTAGTCCATGATGTCGCTAAGAGTTGGACACGACTGAGCGACTTCACTTTCACTTTCCACTTTCATGCATTGGAGAAGGAAATGGCAACCTACTCCAGTGTTCTTGCCTGGAGAATCCCAGGGATGGGGGAGCCTGGTGGGCAGCCGTCTATGGGGTCGCACAGAGTCAGACATGACTGAAGCAACTTAGCAGCAGCAGCAGCAGTCATGTGGCCTTAAGCAATTTACTACCTACTGTTGCTTCAAGTTCTTCATCTAAGCCTAAGGATAATGATGATGTTTTTCATACCATTGTTGTAAAGTTTAAAGAACTGCTGCACATAAAGTCTTGACTCTGGGCTTCATGATCATTTTATAATGATGGATTCAAACAATTAATATTTTAAGGATGTAAATAAGCACTTGCTAATAAATGTACAATTTGCAACCTAACATTACCAAATTCAAGTATGTTGCATCCACATTTGAAACTATTGCATCAAAATTTTGCCTTTTACATTGAATTATGTGTTAAAAATCACCTCCTAAATTTTAATCTCTGTCACTATTAGGATAAAAATGCATATCTAACCAATAGGTATGTTTACTAGAACAGCTGAAATAAAAATTTAGCAAGACTATGTATTCTCTCACCTGGCTTGAAGTTAACAACCCAGTATCTATTTATAAACTGTCAGAGCTTTCTAAAAAATTGTTCCAATTTCTTCCACAAATTTAATATCAAACCTGGAGCATATGGACTGATTGAAAGATGACTTGATTGAAAGATGTTTCTACCGAAAGAAATAAAATGCTAAACTGATGAAATTACTGGAACCCTGTGAACCCAGCGTTCACATTTTTACCTGTATCTAGTGGTACTGAGAAGGCAATGGCACCCCACTCCAGTACTCTTGCCTGGAAAATCTCATGGACAGAGGAGCCTGGTAGGGTGAAGTCCATGGGGTCACGAAGAGTTGGACACGACTGAGCGACTTCACTTTCACTTTTCACTTTCATGCATTGGAGAAGGAAATGGCAACCCACTCCAGTGTTCTTGCCTGGAGAATCCCAGGGATGGGGGAGCCTGGTGGGCTGCTGTCTATGGGGTCGCACAGAGTCGGACACGACTGAAGTGACTTAGCAGCAGCAATGGTACTGAATATGATCCCATTAAACAGCTCCCAAGATAAAAACAAAAGCTTTAAAATAAAACTGAATTAAAACTTAGAAATTATGGCAGTTTGTTTTCTACACTCTTTTCCTCTCTAAAATATTTGTTTTAAAAAATAAATAAATAAATACTTCAAAAGATGATTACAGGGCAATAAAATTAGTATGAAGTCTGAATTAGCAACACCTATGCAGTCGGTTCATCAGTATACACTAATTCATGATGTGGAACAAACTGACCCCCAAACTTACATGGCATAATACAACAAAATGTTTATTTCTGATTCATCTATAGTTCAGCGTGGGTCAGTGAAGGCTTCTGTTCCATATACTTATTTAGGGATCTCAGCAGGTTAAGATTTGAAGGTTCCACTTTGGTGTTCACAGTGGCAGAAAAGTAGAAAACCTATGCTTGTACAAAAATGCCTTGACTGAGAAGTGACAAGGTCACTTTCACCTCAACCTGTTGACTAGAAAGTCACGTGGTTGCAAGTAACTGGAATAAGTCAAGACTGTGAGAGAGAACAAGGACAGCTAGTGAAAAATAAATGTCTCTGCTAAGAGGCTAGTATTATCCAATAGTCAAGTGCAATTCTCACCATCACGGCTCTTCCGAAAGACGTGAAGGTCCTAGTAACAAAAGCCTGCCCTTGCTTCACAATAAACAGTCGCTGTTCTATTTCCCCCAGACAGTAGAGATAAAAGAGTGAACAAGCTTATGGTTCAAGGAATTTAATTATTTTTTTCTAACCAGCTATAGTTGAACTTGTCAGCCATGTTGATATTGAGTAATTGCCTATATATCTTGTCTTTCCTCACAATTTGATTTCTTTTCATAATGAAGGCTCAAGGAATTTGTTGTTTCCTTTAGTACAGATGTTCTTCATTTGATGTTATAAATGTGCTGCTGAAAAGTTGTGCGTAAATCAGATTTTTATAAATCGAATCACATTCCCATTAACTTTATCTTTGCTTCTGCTTCACAGTAGCTCCATACAATTTATCTTTAAATTAGTCTTAGTTTTACAGAGAAGAGTGACAGGTCAGAGGGTATTTCCCAATAGGCTGGGATAAGACTAAACCTTCCATCACCAGGCTATGGACTGTTTCTTCACATTGACAGGTTATCAGAGTCTACTTAGGGAAGAAGTGCTCAGTTTTTGAAAATAAAAGAGAAAAGGAAAAGCTGGCAGAGAAACAGGTATGAAACAAAGGGATTTAATTCCATTTTAAGAGTATATCAACCAATAAATATTACTTAATCTGAATGCAAGTGACTTTTATGTAATGCAATATGCTAGTCCAGAGCTTTGAAATCTATTTCATCAGACAGAGTTATCAAACATACTAGCAATCCCATTTCAAGGACTCATTTGATGAAAATGAAAAATTTGCACTGAAACAAGGAAAAGCAAGGAAGTGTAAAACAGGAGGCATAGGCAAAGTATTTAGTAATCTGTCCAGAAGTATGTTCCTGCACTAATTTTGTTAGCTACATACTAAGAAAAAAAATCCTGAACAATACTGTTAATTGAAAGTTGCACAGTACAACTTTCTTGTATTTTGTCTTTTTCCCCCAAATGATTTACTATAGTTTCTGGTGACTTGGAGAATAGTCAGTTCAGCATGAAAGAGCTTTCTTTAGCTGTTTTTTTTTTTTTTCCCCCTGCTAGCCCAACTTTTATTCCAATGGTCATTCACTGAGCCATAGCGGTCACAGAGTCTCAGAATCTTAGAGAAGAAACTCAAAAGACCACCAGTTCTCTTTTGTGCTTTCTGAGCCATATTCCACCAAAGTAAGAGGAAATAAAAGAGAAAAATTAAAAGACCAGAAGATGAGTAGCACAGAGTACAAATGCCTTTGTAGGAACAGCTAAGAAGATAATTCCTATTTGACTTAGAAAGATTAGCAAGGATGTTTAACTTTTCCAACCACATTGTTTTTCCATGTATTTTCCACATCTATACTGATTACATAATGTCATACATAGCCCTCTCTCCAGTTATATATGCATTGAATATACTGTTGTTTTGTTGTAGTACAGTTGTTATTTGATACATGCTAAATATCACAAAGATACTTGAGAATAGCAGTGTTTTGTCAGAATCAGTACCGAGTTTCAGAAATCAGAATAAACATTAAAGGAGAGATTAAGAAAAAGAGGTCCATTGACAAATTAGCGGGAAAAGCCAGAAATTAAATTACAAAGGATTAAGTTGCTTAGTTAAAATCAGAGATTAGAAGACAATTTGGGAAGCTATATGGAGGAAACAGGGGCTTCCCAGGTGGCACTATAGGTAAGAACCTTCCAGCCAATGCAGGAGACATAAGAGACACGGGTTCAGTCCCTGGGTTGGGAAGATCCCTTGGAGGAGGACTTGGCAACTGACTCTAGTTCCTTTCCTGGAGAAACCCATGGATAGAGGAGCCTGGCAGACTACAGTCCATGAGGTCACAAAGAACAGGACATGACTGAAGCCACTTAGCATGCACACCCACATGGAGAAAGTAACTTGTCAAACAATGAAATATTCAGGCTTTCTATTCCAGACTAAGAAGTTTCCTGAGACTCAGGACCATGCCTTGAAAATCCCTGGATTTATAATTTGTTACTTAAGATATATAAAACAATATACAGTATGCTGCTAAGTCACTTCAGTCATGTCCAACTCTGTGCGACCCCATAGACGGCAGCCCACCAGGCTCCCCGTCCCTGGGATTCTCCAAGCAAGAACACTGGAGTAGGTTGCCATTTCCTTCTCCAATGCATGAAAGTGAAAAGTCAAAGTGAAGTCGCTGAGTCTTGTCCGACTCTTAGCGACCCCATGGACTGCAGCCCACCAGGCTCCCCCATCCATGGGATTTTCCAGGCAAGAGTACTGGAGTGGGGTGCCATCGCCTTCTCCGAATATACAGTATGCAGGAACATAAACACAAAAAATAAATGCATATTAAAGACACAGGAAAAGTTGCCTATAGGAAAAAGGGGAAAGAGAGTGCGCACTGGAGACAAAAGGTAACCCATCCACTCAGTTACTTAATTAGGAAGAGACCTTCCTCTGTGTCCTACAGTGGTGGGAGGACTCAGAAATCCAGGTAGATTCCCATGGCTGAATTGAGCAATCTGTAGAATTAATTGCTGCTATAGTGGTTACAAATTCTGAATAGGGTAGGTTGGCAGGGACTTTGTTGGGCAGTAGAGTGACTAGGGGTCCTAGAGCCCATGAGGATAAAAGGTTCTGAGACAGCATCAAGGAGGCATCTGATACATTCCCTTATGAAACAGTGTGGTAATTTCTTTGGGTTTTTAGCCAGGAACAGAATTACTGGGTCTATACATATGTAAATACTCTATTTTATTGCTGCTGCTGCTGCTGCTGCTAAGTCTCTTCAGTCGTGTCCAACTCTGTGTGACCCCGTAGATGGCAGCCCACCAGGCTCCACCATCCCTGGGATTCTCCAGGAAAGAACACTGGAGTGGGTTGCCATTTGGTGACAAATTGCTTTCCAGAATAACTAGACCATTCCACACTCCCACCAGCAGTCTATAAAGATTCCTGTATCCTCATATCCTTGTCAGGAATTGGTATACTCCAGATTTCTGACTTTGGCCTACACGAAAGATAAAAAGCACATTCCATCACTATTTTAATTTCTCTGATTTTTAATGAATTGAAGTATCTCTTCAAATGTATGTTAGAATTTTTATCTCTTCTCCTGCAAATTGCCTGTTTGTAATTTTTGCTAATTTTCCTATTATCTTTTATTTATTGCTACTTTTTTTGCTCCCTTTATATTCTAAATCAGTGCTTCTATAACTAACGTGAAGGATCTACTTTATTTTCAATGTAATACAATCAGTCACATATCAACAGTTTTATAAATCAGTTCAGTTCAGTTCAGTCACTCAGTCATGTCCGACTCTTTATGACCCCATGAACCGCAGCACACAAGGCCTCCCTGTCCATCACCAACTCCCGGAGTTTACCCAAACTCATGTCCATTGAGTCGGTGATGCCATCCAACCATCTCATCCTCTGTCATCCCCTTCTCCTCCTGCCCTCATTTGTTCCCAGCATCAGGGTTTTTTCAAACGAGTCAGTTCTTCGCATCAGGTGGGCAAAGTATTGTAGTTTCAGCTTCAGCATCAGTCCTTCCAGTGAACATCCAGGACTGATCTCCTTTAGGATGGACTGGTTGGATCTCCTTGCAGTCCAAGGGACTCTCGAGAGTCTTCTCCAACAACCACAGTTCAAAAGCATCAGTTCTTCAGTGCTCAGCTTTCTTTATAGTCCAACTCTCACATTCATACATGACCACTGGAAAAACCATGGCCTTGACTAGATGGACCTTTGTTGACAAAGTAATGTCTCTGCTTTTTAACATGTTGTCTAGGTTGGTCATAACTTTCCTTTCAAGGAATAAACGTCTTTTAATTTCATGACTGCAATCACCATCTGCAGTGATTTTGGAGCCCAAAAAAATAAAGTCAGCCACTGTTTCCCCATCTATTTCCCATGAAAAGATGGGACTGGATGTCATGATCTTAGTTTTATAAATAAAATATAAATAATTAGAAAATAACATTTAAGGATATGCAAAATATAAATATATTTTTATTATTAAAGTTAATAGAACAATGTTATATTCAATAAATATAATCAGAACAAAAATAATAGAGGGAAAAGAAAATTGACATACTGACTTAAAGTAAGTAATTATACAGGTAAACAATGTAGAAAATCACTATAAATTCAGAAAATTTTGCACCTCACAGACATAACTATTCAAAAAGCTGTATTCAAAAAAAAAAAACAACAACAATGATTTCCCCTATTAAATGTCTATAAGAAGAATCTGAATGAACATTTTTCACATCAATCTTTAAAGTTTCAAATTTGACAAACGGACTTGATTCTTGAATGTTTACTTCTCTAACCTAAGTTGGACTAGCATCAGTGCTATTGTAGAGGGTAAATTATCTCTGATGGTTTCTATGATTTGTCTTAATAACTCTCATAGTAGAGAAACCAGCCTTATAAAGGCATGTTGATGAAAATGTAAAGAAGAGATTTTAAAACCCATTTTGAATTCTGAAAATCTAGGATATTTATTTTAAGCTTTTATTCAAATTAATGTAAGTGATGTATTTATAAAATTCCTCACCAATCTTTCATCAACAGGTAGTTCCAATGATCTAGCATATAAAGGTGTGGTTCCATTTGAGTTATCATTCAATGAAAGAACTGGATTCCAGATTTATGTTTATATGTGGCTCTTTTGATGAAAAATGAAATTCAAACTGTTTGATAAAATTTGTATGGTTCCGTTATAATTTTTTCATAAATGGGTAATATCAAGATCACTATCTATACCATTGAAAGTTGCTATTTATCATGGCATATGTCATAACAATCTATAGAAACTGTGTTCTTCAAAGCCTCTAAATTTCCATTTTCATGTTTCTCTTATCTGACACACAAAAAATGTTGCCTTATTTGCTTCACATTTAAAATATCAAATGTGTAAGATAAGTAAGTTCAGATGTCCAATTCACATTCTTAAAAAACTGAGACCAAACTATTCTCTCACTTTATAAAATCACTAGACGTTTGTTATAGTTATACTTTCTTGAAATATTTTTCCCCTGAAAACTATCATACCTCAGCAAGCCATCTCTGACTTTCATCTGATGTAGCAATAGAGAATATCAAATTTCATGCAATAACCTTTATAAATCCACAATCTTTATTATGTCACTAAACATTCTGTTTCGTGCCGTTATAGCTTCTTTTTCACAGCAAGACATTTTTGGATGAAGGAAGCATAATGCTGACTTCCGTTCCTGTGAAGCTCCTTAATGTGAGTGACTACTCCAGAATATTTTATTGTCATTCCAGCTGGACCATCAGAATATTCCTCCACCACACTTAAATTTCTAAATGTATTCGTATATTTGCAATCTGGCTTCATTTTCTACATTTCAGAGCAAGTAGTGTTTATCAACAATATACTAGAAAAAAGAATTCTTTCTTATCACTATAATATTTACATCACACATATAGTAAAATAATGACCATGTTAGTAATATCTGTGTAATAATCAAGTTTCAATAAGCATATGTGCCCACTTTATTTATTCTCTGACTTGGCTTTCTGTTCCATTAGCCAGTTACTGAATATGTCAAGCTAATGTGTCATGAGAAAGTAGTACTTGACCTACTTCCTTTGCTGCAGATTCACCAACATGTGTAAGTAAACATCTCTCAGTGACTGACTGTAGTGTCTTAGTCTTCTAAACACAAAGGGCTACTTTATAAGAAAGCCATAAATCACTTATGTGACATACGGAACATCTGATTCTGTTGGTTTTATTTTGTTGTTGTTGTTGTTGTTGGTTTTCTTTAATTCAAAGTTCTTCTCCTAAGAATTTCTTCTGGTTTTCAACTTATTTATGCTTTATATGTAAATGCCACTTCAGTTCCAGAGACTTTATGTGTTCATTAGCCAGTACAACTGTGCAAATAACACTCAGTGATTTAGCACTTCACCACTAAATTTAGTTACAAACTTCAACTCAGTGTGAAAGATCACACTTCCATACAAAAGAAGTACAAATCCATGTGGGTCTTCATTTCTTTCAAATTACTTCCAACATCAATATCTGTTCTAATAATTCTACCATATCAAGAAAAGATGTATCTTTTCTTAACCAAAAACCAAACAAAAAACCAAACAGGGGGAAATTTGTAACCATACGTATTTTAGGTTTAAAAATAAATAGCACAAATATTACTTTCCTAAGTTAGCTAATAATGTTAAACTATAAATTTAAAATCAACTAATTTACTTGCTACTTTAAGAATGTATATACACACAAAAAAGAATGCACAAGAAAAATGACATTCTTGCCCATCTGCAAACATCAGCAACTCCCTGGATTGACTTAGCATAAAAATTGGGAGAAATAAAAAAGGACCTGGACTCCCTGACTCTAGAGGAGCTAATGATTCCACTAGATTCAGGAGAGGAACAGAGAGCACGTGAAGCAGACAGAAGGGTTGACTTGGACAGACTGCAGACCTGCTGAATGTCTGATGAATGTGCTAGCTGCTTCTAGCACATGGTAGTTGATTCAAGACTTGTAGAAAACCTAGTAGGCATTTAAGTAGCTTCTATACATCGTGTGTGCTTAGAAGCAATAATTATCGCCCTTGTCACTATCACTCAGGAAGAACAACCAATAGCAAATTGTGTGCTGATTGTCCAGCAACAATGAGCTTTATCTATGCCTTAGTCACATCTGAAAAACCAAAGTCCAGTAAATACTTGTAAACCTCAGTGACGGACAATGTGATTAAATACCTTACGCTATGATGATGGTATGAAAGGGGAAGTCCCCAGTGTGTGCACACAGAGGGGTGAGGAGGGATGGGGAGTGTAAATGGGGAAGAATATACTCCATTCACTATATAATGATGCCCAGAAAACCCACTCTTAACAAGGAAAATAGCCTATACCTATTTCTATGGGGTTTTTTTTACTTTTTCTTATTTTACCCCCATCACTTTCTACACTATAAACTCCTGCCAGATGAAATCTGAGCCTTGCTTATTTTTCTATCTGTAGCACCTGACACATTACCTGGAACATAATGCATCTTCAGTGAATATTTGTTGAACAAGTGGATAGGTGTGTGGATGGATGGATGGATAAATAATATAAATAACAAGGAAATGAATAAAGAAATTATTTTCCCCTAAAATCCAGAAAAAATCGAGACACATTTTGCTTACCATCTTGGACCAGACCCATCCATCAAAATGAAACTAAATTTCATCATCAGTAAAATGGAAAAAAATCATTACCTACCTCACCAATAAACTGTGCGTTAACACATGTGAAAGTATTTTGAGCAACATATAAATATATAAGCACTAGGAATTTTTATTATTTCATTTTATTGTCAGTCTTTGAGATATTTGTTCTCAACTTTTGTATACATGAATCAATTAGGAGCATATTAAAAATACAAATTCATACTACCAGAGGTTCTCATTCAGAGTTTGGGGTAGGCCTAGGAAGTCACATGCTTTACAAGCTTCCAAAGAAATCATGATGCCCAGAGAGTTCACTTGGAGAAACACCACTATAGGGAAGTAGTATGAAAACAGAATTTTCACCACATTCTGACCAAAGGCATCTAGTACCGGAGTGCTAAAAAAGGAGTGCAGTAAAGCCATGTCTACACACAGAGCTCATCCAGTTATTTACAACAAAATAAAACTGTAATCAAATATGCCAGTTTTTTTTTTTAATTTTTACTGGAGTAGAGCTGACTTACAATGTTGTATTAGGTTTCCACGGTACAGTAAACTGAATTAGTTATACATATGCATATATACACTCATTTTTAAGATTCTTTTCCCTTATAAGTCATTACAGAGTATTGAATAGAGTTCACTGTGCTACACAGTAGGTTCTCATTAGTTATCTGTTATATTTAGAGTAGTGTGTATACGTCAATCCTGCTGCTGCTGCTGCTGCTAAGTCGCTTCAGTCGTGTCCAACTCTGTGCAACCCCAGAGACGGCAGTCCACCAGGCTCCCCGTCCCTGGGATTCTCCAGGCAAGAACGCTGGAGTGGGTTGCCATTGCCTTCTCCAAATGTCAATCCTAATCTCCCCATTTATCCCTCCACTTTTATCTTCCTTGATAATGTTAAATTTGTTTTCTACATCTGTGACTCTATTTCTCTTTTGTAAAGAAGTTCGTTGGTATTTTTTTTAAGATTCAACACATGAGCAATATCATATCATATTTGTCTTTCTCTGATTGGCTTACTTCATACAGTATGACAATCTCTAGGTCTATCCATGTTACTGCACATGGCATTATTTTGTTCTTTTTTATCGTTCAGTTTAGACACTTAGTCGTGTCTGACTCTTTGTGACCCCCATGGGCTGCAGCACACCAGGCTTCCCTGTCCGTCACCAACTCCCAGACTTACTCAAACTCAAGTCCATTGAGTTAGTGATGCCATGCAACCATCTCATCCTCTGTCATCCCCTTCTTCTCCTGCCTTCAATCTTGCCTAGCATCAATCAGAGTCTTTTCCAATGAATCAGTTTTTCACATCAGATGGCCAAAGTATAGGAGCTTCAGCTTCAGCATCAGTCCTTCTAATGAATATTCAGGACTGATTTCCTTTAGGATGGACTGGTTGGATCTCCTTGCAGTCCAAGGGACTCTCAAAAGTCTTCTCTAACCACCACAATTCAAAAGCATCAGTTCTTCAACACTCAGCTTTCTTTATAGTACAACTCTCACATCCATACATGACTATTGGAAAAACCAAAGCTTTGACTAGATGGACCTTTGTTAGCAAAGTAATGTCTCTGTTTTTTAATATGCTGTCTAGGTTGGTCATAACTTTTCTTCCAAGGAGCAAGCATCTTTTAATTTCATGGCTGCAATCACCATATGCAGTGATTTTGGAGCCCCCCCCAAAAAAAGTCTCTCATTCTTTCCATTGTTTCCTATCTATTTGCCATGAAGTGATGGGACCAGATACCATGATCTTAGTTTTCCAAATGTTGAGTTTTAAGCCAGCTTTTCACTCTCCACTTTCACTTTCATCAAGAGGCTCTTTGGTTCATCTTTGCCTTCTGCCATAAGTGTGGAGTTATCCACATATTTGAGATTATTTATATTTTTCCCAGCAATCTTGATTCCAGCTTGTGCTTCATCCAGCCTGGTATTTCACATGATGTACACTGCATAGAAGTTTAAAAAGCAGGGGGACAATATACAGCCTTAAAGTACTCCTTTCCCAGTTTGCAAACAGTCTTTCATTCCATGTCTGGTGCTAACTGTTGCTTCTTGACCTGCATACAGATTTCTCAGGATGCAGGGAAGGTGGTCTGGTATTCCCATCCCTTGAACAATTTTAGACAGTTTGTTGTGATCTAAATATGACCAACCTAGACAGCATATTAAAAAGCAGAGACATTACTTTGTCTACAAAGGTGCGTCTAGTCAAGGCTATGGTTTTTCCAGTGGTCATGTATGGATGTGAGAGTTGGACTGTGAAGAAAGCTGAGTGCCAAACAATTGATACTTTTGAACTCTGGTGTTGGAGAAGACTCTTGCAAGTCCCATGGACTGCAAAGAGATCCAACCAGTCCATCCTAAAGGAGATCAGTTCTGGATGTTCATTGGAAGGACTGATGTTGAAGCTGAAACTCCAATACTTTGGCCACCTGATGCAAAGAGCTGACTCATTGGAAAAGACCCTGATGCTGGGAAAGATTGAGGGCAGGAGGAGAAAGGGATGACAGAGGATGAGATGGTTGGATAGCATCACTGACTGAATGGACATGGGTTTGATGGACTCCAGGAGTTGGTGATGGACAGGGAAGCCTGGCGTGCTGCGGTTCATGGGGTCGCAAAGAGTTGAACACGACTGAGTGACTGAACTGAACTGAATATAGTCAAAGGTTTTGGCATAATCAATAAAGCAGAAGTAGATGTTTTTCTGGTTTTCTCTTGCTTTTTTGATGATCCAGTGGATGTTAGCAATTGATCTCTGGTTCCTCTGCCTTTTCTAAATCCAGCTTGAACATCTGGAAGTTCGTGGTTCACATATTGTTGAAGCCTGACTTGGAGAATTCTGAGCATTACTTTGCTAGCATGTGAGATGAGTGCAATTGTTCTGTAGTTTGAGCATTCTTTGGCTTTGCCTTTCTTTGGAACTGGAATGAAAACGGACCTTTTCAAGTCCTGTGGCCACTGCTGAGTTTTCTAAATTTACAGGCATAGTGAGTGCAGCACTTTCACAGCATCATCTTTTAGGATTTGAAATAGCTCAACTGGAATTCTATTACCTCCTCTAGCTCTGTTCATAGTGATGTTTCCTAAGGCCTACTTGACTTTGCATTCCAGGATGTCTGGGTCTGGGTGAGTTATATGGGTCATGAAGATGTTTTTGGTATAGTTCTTCTGTGTATTCTTGCCACCTCTTCTTAATATCTTCTGCTTCTGTTAGGTCCATTCCAATTCTTTTTTAATGGCTGAGTAATACTCCATTGTATACATGTACCACATCTTTATTCATCCATCCAGCCATGTCTTGCCCATTGTGAACAGTGCTGCAGTGAATACTTGGGTGCATGTATTTTTTCAAATTATGGTTTTATAGATATCTTCAATACTATACAGGCCCTTTCAATACTATAATCATATAAATATCTGAATGAATTAGGTAAAGGTATAAAGAAATTTTAATTTTTCTAACACTTACACCAGATCTATTACAATGTATCTGCAGAAGTCACCTAAATTAGACAAGAAAATCACTTAGTATATAGAAAATGTTCCCACAAATGGGTTTTAAACACAACTGTGTTTTTTAAATGCTCACATTCTTACAGTTTCTAATGTACACTGCCCTAGTTTGAATTTGTTGAAAAATATGCCTTTATACAAGTGGCATATATTAGGAAACATAATACTCTATATCCTAAGGTGTGAAAAACATCCTTCCAACTCTAATTCATTTAGTTGCAGGACCCCAAATTAAAAAAAAAAAAAAAAAAAAAAAACCCTTCCCTGTCAAGGAAGTCTTCACAATGCTTCTGAAAGCATTTCTGTCAACATGGCACTGGACTGATTCTTCCCTTTCTTCTCTGACAATCCCAACAACCATAGCATAAGAGAATGTGCCTCAGTGGGGCCACTTAGTACCCTCTCCTCCTGCTGGTGCAGAAGTCACATGGTATCAGTGCCTCGAGGCCGGAAAGCTGGCCTGTTGATGCTGATATGGGGAGAACGGCTTCCTCCTCACCCTTCAAATGACTCTGCGCCACACTCTGTCATAGTTATTCCGAATGTTAACCTGCAGGGCAAAATTTTCTCCAAATGTCGAGAGATGGAGAGTCCTCCATCTCTCATTCCCACTTTCCCTCGGACTCAGACCATAAAACATGGGAACTGACCAGAAAATCAACCTCAAAAACCACTCTCCTTTATAAACAGCCTGTCCCGGAACACATATTGTCTTGCTCTGTCTTCCTCTGCCATCCACACACTCTTTGGCACAGTTTTGTAAATGGGATTCTGAAACCTCTGGCATCAGATATTCAAAAGTATTTGTGAAATAGGCAAATTCTCAGGTCATGCTTCAAGCTGCTGACTCAGAATCTCTGGGCTGGATCATGGAATTTGGTTTATGAAAAAGCACCCCTGGTATATTATTAGGCACACTAAATTTTATGGTTCTTTTTCTTTGTACCATTAGCTCATTCTACACAACGGTTTCATTGCATTTGGAAGCTTTAGAATTAATGAGCAATTAATCACATCTTAAAAACTGAGACCTAGATAGACCTGCAGTACTCTGCCGGAGTCATTTAGCCTCCCAGGTGGCGCTAGTGGTAAAGAACCTGCCTAGCAATGCAGGAGACGGAAACATGGGTTTGATCCCTGCGTTGGGAAAATTCCCTGGAGGAGGGCATGGCAACCCACTGCAGTGTTTGCCTGGAGAATCCCATGGACAGAGGAGCCTGATGGGCTATGGTCCACTGGTTCGCAAAGAGTTGGACATGACTGAAGTGACTTACGCACAAGCATAGGGTTGACCAGAAGGATGAAGAGCAGAGATGTCTTAGCATTGCCTGCTATATGACAGAACTTCTCCAAAGTACTAGCAATATAAAAAATAAATTTCCCCTTAATGCCATATCAGGCAGGATTTAGGACATTAAACTAGATGGACCCTCTTTAGAAAGAAGCAGCCGTTTATATTGATATGTTTAAAGGTTGCTTGGTAACCCTTAGCCTGATGTGGAATGGCATCTTTGACTGACGGATCTGACGTGAAACCAGGGCAGCAGTTCTCAGCATCATGTAGGTATACAAGGTATAGGTTAGGCAAATTTCAGGTTCAGTCCCTTGAAATAAAGTTGATATCAAGAACTGGAGAACTAGGATGAAGCCCAGGTCCAAATAGAATGAGAAGCCAAAGCAAGTAGTCTATCATATGGTGAGAGAAGACTAAATGGGAAGATACTGCCAATTTTCTGAGAACAAGGAACAAACAAATTCCTCTGACTGATGAAGATGAGCTCCTAATGTAAAGTCAGGCATTGTTGCTCCTCTCTTGCTCAGTGACTGGACATGGCCATGCACATAGGGAGTGTTCCATTTCAGATGCGTTAAGGTTGTCAGGGGCCAAGTAAGTAGTGAACAATGTTTGCTGAAAAAACAAAAAGAGTTCTGAACCAAAAGCAAACTTGTATCCCAAATCTAAAAAGAAAACCAAGAGAAGGAATGAGGTCAACTGATTAAGTGACTCTCCTACATGACCAAAGCATCTAAGAATACATGCTCCCCAGATATGCTTTGCCATCAGTAGGAAAGTTCCCCAAAGTAATACATTATTTGAAATTGACAATAACTTACTGATGAGAATAAAACTTACAATGTCCAGAAGATTTCAAAATTTAAAAAAAGGAGGAAAACTGGAGAAATGTTTTCACTATGTTGTATGATTAAGAATTGGGAAAAATAATTTCACCAATGCTTCCATAACACAGTTCAAAAGGGATTTAGTAGTCAATTAACATAATTTTTATCGGAACAGTATTAACATACATGAAAATATTTTGGAATCTGAAAGTTACTGTATCAGCAGGGTTTTTAACTATCCTTCATATTCTGGAGACTTGAGCCATGTAATAAAGCAAAGCCCTTCATGGATTCCTCAGAATAGCTACTAACTTCAAATACAACCTCTGGTTATTCAAGTCTTTTCCCCAGGTATCTTGCTACTTCAGATGCAGCTAACATTTCTTATCTATTTTTTAAATGCCAAGGATTCAGCTAAGGGAGTGTGTGTGTGTGTGTATAATTTCATGCATTATTCTAGATAGTATGCTTTATTATATATTCCTTCATCTTCTGCACAATGTTATACTACATATTATAAATTAATAAATTGTCATAATGCTTTATAAGATCCATCTCTTATATTTAAAAAAATGAATCAGTTCCTAGCGACTTAATCACTCCCTAAAAGACTAAGAATTCTACATTCTAAAGAGTTGAACAATCTCTCAAAAATCCCCAAATCAGCTCACCCGTGATACTCATACCTTTACTACATTTACCTCTTACAAAATGTGCCATTCAAAATAAAAGCTCAATTTGTATTAGAATAACTTAAAGCCTATCCTTGGAATGCATGAAAATGCTTATTATTCTTTAAAACAGTTTAAAGTTTATTTCTTTTCTAGGCAACTCTCTGTGGATTGTATACTTCCTTCAATCTTCCTTTAAATGAGGAAGCGGTGTTGAATAGTTCCCTAAACCCAACAGAAAAAAAGTCATTTTGCCTTTACTAGACATTGTCTTGGGAGAAACATAACAACCAGAGGAGATGCACAATAGAAGGACATAATAGGATACTGGAAAGAGAATCATTGTCTAGACATCTCAAACAGAGAAAGACAGTATATATTAATAAGATAACAATAAAATTCTTTCAACTTCTTCAAAAGAAAAAACTGCATAGAAAAATGTGATTTAACAAAACTTTTTAATAAATACCAGCACTGGATTATTAAGATGACAGATAAGAGCACTTAATAAAACACGTGTCAAGCAAAATCCAGGCCAGGATCATTTGAGATAAAATAGTCCTATTACCATACAATCTATAAAAGATTAATGAAACCTTTAATGCAAAGCATTTTAATGGAACTGGCTGCATCCTGACCTTACCTAGACTTTTCTAGGACTTTGGCAGTTTTAAGTAGGAAGAATAGCTTTATTCAAGAAGATTTCTTTTCCTTCCAAAATTTGTCCACATTTAAGGAAATGCAGAAATATGATCTTTCCCCTTAACATATAGTACAGTTATCATTCATATATAATCGTCCATAAACTCCTTGAAAAGTCTATTAATCTCTTCAGTATCCATGAACTTAATACCATAATTGTTCTTAACTGTAGCTATAGTAGAAAAACTGCTTGCCTGTTTTCTTGCTAATAACCCACTGGTTTTATGACTGAATTGAAATAAAGCCAGTTCTTCTAGCAATAAAGGTGAGGGTGACCCAGATGAATTAGATAATTGCCTTCACAGCCTATTGATCTTCTATTTGAGGTCTTTTAGGTCTGAATATTTTCTCTTTGCTAATAGAGCTTCACATTTTTTCAGTCGCTAATAAATGTAGCTAGAGTCTAAAGAATATTAGCGGGAAAAAATTGAGGGCGGGATTGTGTTACAATATACCTGAGTTCAAAAGTTCCTTCAGGTCCAACATTTCTATTGCAAAACATGGGATGTATAGCTTAACAACAGGTAACTTCTTCACTCAACCAGGTGTACATTTACCATATGCTGTTTGCTATGTTAGACCTACAGATGAAAAACAGAGAGCTGTCCTGAAGAAATTCAGAGTTTGGTGAGAAGAGTAACACATATGTAGATATTTAAACATCAATGAAGCAGTATAGGAATGCACAGGTTAATATGAGAGCAGAGATGAGAAAACTTCAGCCCAGTCCAAGGTAAAGGAGTAGAAAAATACAGGCACTGTGAGCCCTTAAATCCAATCCCAAACTAAGAGTCCCTGCTGCAAAAAGTGAAAATGCCATCACAATGTTCCTTGGCTTTGCACAGAAAAAGGACACCTCAGTCACGGAAACTAGAACAACAAGTTAATCACGATAGTAGTGACTGAAACAAATTCACAAAGTGGGCATTTTAAGGGAAGTAGGGCATTGACAGTGTAGGAACAATAGGAAAGAGAGTAGGTAATTTAATATTTTACAACACAATTGCAAAAGAGTAATTGTGATTGGAATCATAAAGGTCATTCTGGAAAATGCAGTATAACGTTGTTAATAATACAGTGTTATTACAACCGTCCTGACCTTTTTTCAGTCAGATCACTTTCCTTGAGATCTACAATCTGTGTTTTGTTCCAGCCTTAGTGTCCTTCTTACTGAAATCCCCTCTCCTTCTCTTTCTCCAATAATCTAGTTCCTGTATGTGATCCTTGTGATTTACAATAAGAAAAGTCTATTTGGTCTCTGTCCTATTTCTGACACAGAGCTCTTAAATTTCTTGGGATTTCTGAACAGAAGAGAGCTATAAAGGGAGCTTTTGTTTTGTTAATGAGATGACTTTTAGACCCTAAGGATCGGAGCTGGTTGCCAATGGAGCCAACCGGGTATTTTTTAGAGGGTCAGAACTTACAGTCCCACCCCCAACCCTTGACTTCTGAGGAGGGGAGAGGGGCTTGAGGTTGGAATTCTATCACCAATGGCCAATGATTTAATCAATTATGCTTATTCCATTAAAGCCCAAAAGGACAGGGTTGGGAGAACGTCCAGGTTGGTGAATAGGTGCAGATTTCTGGAGAACAGGGTTCTCAGAGGGGCATGAAGGCTCAGAGCCCCTACTGATATACCTTGCCCTATACATCTTTTACATCTGACTGTTCCTGAGCCATATTTTATAATAAACCAGTAATCTATTAAGCAAACTGTTTCTCAGTTCTGTGAGCTGCTATAGCAAATTAACAGAAACCAAGAAAGGGATTGTCAGAACCTCCAGTTTGCCATGTGGCTCAGTAGTACAGAATCCACCTGTCAGTGCAGGAGACACAGGTTCAATCCCTAGGTTGGGAAGATCCCCTGGAGTAGGAAGTGGCAACCCACTCCAGTATTCTTGAAAATCCCATTGACTAGAGGAGCCTAGTGGGTTATAGTCCATGGGGTCACAGAGAGTCAGACACAACTGAATGCATCTGCACCTCGTTCAGGAGCCCAGGTGACAACCTGGACTTGTGATTGGCACTCTTAAATTGGAGGAGGGCCAGTGGAACCTCCAATCTATAGCTGGTTAGGTAGAAGCCCAGGTGACAACCTGCGTTTGCAAAGGGCATCTGAAGTGTGGGTAGGGGATGCAGCCTTATAGGACTGAGCCCTTAGCCTGTGAAAGCTGGGACTCTCTCTGGGTAGACAGTGTCAGAATTGAATTGAATTGAACTGAACTGAATTGAAGGATGCCCCACTGATACCCAAGAATTGCCTGGTACTGCAGGGATTCCCCCCAAACTGGAAACTAGGTACAAAACCCTTTTACTGGATTTGTTGATGATCCAGCTCTAGACTTACTGACTTGTCTGATCTGGCAGATGTAACAGATTATCACAGACTGTGTGGCAAAACGTATTTCTCACAGTGTCAGAAGCTAGAGGTCAAAGACAAGGTACTAGCAAATTCGGTGCCTGAAATGTCTGGTGAGAGCCCTCTTCCTGCTTCATAAACAGCTATCTTCTCGCTGTGTCTTCACACAGAAGAAGGGGTAAGGGAGTTCTCCAAAATATTTTTTATAAAGTTCCACTCTTGTGGCCTAATCACCCACCAAAAGCCTCACCTCTAAATGCCATCCCACCGGGTATCAGGTTTCAATGTAAGAATTCAGGGGGGCACAAACATACAATCCATAACACCTACCTTTCCCACAAAGTCTACAAACCTACACTGCTCTTCTTTTTAACATCCATCCACACAACACAGCCATTTGAATCACAAGATTTTAGAACTGAACCAGGAGATATTAGAATGAGAAAGCCCAGTGAGTTTCAGTGACTTGCCCAGGATCACACAGTCAGCAAGGGTCAAGGTCAGAACTAAAACCTGCATCTCTTGAATTTAGTTTGAGATCTTCATTTCATGACACTAATTCTTGTTTTAACATTTGTACAGTTCAGATATAATCCTCACTGAAATTCTTTTTACTAACTTTGTGCAGTAACTGTGGCCTACCTTCAACCCACCCTAACTTCACCCTCCCTCTCTCCCCTGCCTCTGCAGAAAACCAGTGTGTTGATGGCTCCAAGCATCTCTATGCCCAAACCCATGAAAATCTCCTTTATTCCTTTGTGACCAGCTTACACTGAACTAACTGAAACTGAAAAATGTTTTACTCCTAAAATGATGTCACGTATAAGGATGCAGGACAAGGAAGCACTGTAGGTACACAGGATCTTATTAAAAGCCCCCAAATCACACGCATACATAGCTATACATGCTACAAATATCTGCCTGCAATTTGGGATTTTTTTTACCCCTCCACTAAGTAATCCCCAAGTTAAAAATACCTTGTCTTCTCCTTTTATAATCAACGATGCCAGACACAAACAAATGCCTGATTAACTCATCAGTTTTATTCAAACTGACTTTTAACAGAATAACACGTAGCCAGAAATCTCGAATGTATTTTTATGTTGACATTCTTTCTATCTATCTAGGCGGTTTGCTTATTTAAGGACCTGGACACTTAGTTTCCTGAAATTAGGAATAATAATTTTTAAGGAGATGGTCAAATTAAATGAGAGAATTTAGATGAGAAGTGGCTGCCCCCATGATGGTAACAGTTCTGTCCCCTGTTGAGTTCAAGTTTTGTAATTTACACTTTGAGCCTGTTACTACCAAGTTACTTCTACAGGTCCAGGCTTGGGCCACACTGCACCCAGCATGTCCAAACATCAGTTTACAAAGGAAGAGAACATAGAGGAATGGGGAAAGCAGCAAGGTCTACCTGTGCCCTCCTTCTACTTAGCGGTTTATGTCAGAGCTCTACACAGAGAGAGCACTGCTCATAAAATCTGAAGGTTTTCTTCTGTAAAAAAGAGCCTGAAAGACCCGGAGAATGAGCAGCGCTACTTCAGAGTTTCTGTGGTGCAATGTGACACAGAGTGGAGAAAGCAGGTTTGCATTTCAGAAAAATTAGGAGACAGCACACGAGACACAAACTACACCATTATCCCGATGAGATGGACTGTCCAGCAGGAACGTCAGTGACAAACACCCTCCAGCAGTTTCATTGGCAGAAGAAGTCAGTGAGTAGACCTGGATCAAAAAGGGGAAGAATCTACCAGATGTGTGTGGCAATTACAGATGAAGCACAAAAATAACAAGCAATTAAAAAAAAAATGAGTGAAATTTTTATGAGATTTCAAGGTTATGACTTACACAGGTAAGAGGAGGAGTCAGGGATATATGACTTTCTACTGGTAATGTGATAAAATTGTACCAACCCCTATGCCTACCCAGTGACATCTAGCAGACGGGGTCTTGTAAATGTATAGTATACAAGAGAAATTTAACCAAAGGTTCCCTTTGTTGAAAGTACTTATTATTCAACAAATATTTATTGAAAATCTACTATGTACCAGGCACTGTTCTAGGCACTGGGAATAAGTTGGTGAATGAAAAAACAAAGATTCTTGCCCATATTGAACTTGCTAGTATAAAGGATGAAAAATAGTAATTTATTTCACCTTAAATTTCAAAACTAAGTAATTTTATCTGGAGAAAACTGTCCAACTATTATAAGGGCAAGGTCCATGAAGACCATATCTGTTTTGCTTCATGTTGCACTCCTAGAAAACTTTATGATATCTGGAGTATGGTGGGCACTCAAAATTTGATAAATGAGACTAATTCTAAGTCATCTTATCTAACAATAGAGGGTATCGAGGAGGAGGAGCTAAGATGGTGGAGGAGTAGGACGGGGAGAACACTTTCTCCCCTACAAATTCATCAAAAGAACATTTAAACACTGAGTAAATTCCACAAAACAACTTCTGAATGCCGGGAGAGGACATCAGGCACCCAGAAAAGCAACCCAAGTCTTCGAAAGGAGAGAGAAGAAATACAGCTGCACCCACCAGAACACCGACACAAGCTTCCCTAACCAAGAAACCTTGACAAGCCACCTGTACAAACCCACACAGAGCAAGGAAACGCCACAATAAAGAGAACTCCACAAACTGCCAGAATACAGAAAGGACACCCCAAACTCAGCAATTTAAACAAGATGAAGAGACAGAGGAATACCCAGCAGATAAAGGAACAGGATAAATGCCCACCAAACCAAACAAAAGAGGAAGAGATAGTGCATGGATGAATTGGGAGATTAGGATTGACGTATGTACACTACTATGAATAAAACAGATAACCAATGAGAACCTATTGTACAGCACAGGGAACTCTACTCAATACTCTGGTGACCTAAATGGGAAAGAAATCCAAAAAAGAGGGACTATACACATACGTATCAGAGAAGGCAATGGCAACCCACTCCAGTACTCTTGCCTGGAAAATCCCATGGACAGAGGAGCCTGGTAGGTTGCAGTCCATGGGGTCACTAAGAGTTGGGCATGACTGAGCAAAAAAAAAAAAAAAAGAGGAAGAGATAGGGAATATACCTGATAAAGAATTCTGAATAATGATAGTGAAATTGATCCAAAATCTTGAAATCAAAATGGAATCACAGATAAATAGCCTGGAGACAAAGATTGAGAAGATGCAAGAAAGGTTTAACAAGGACCTAGAAGAAATAAAAGAGAGTCAATTTATAATGAATAATGCAATAAATGAAATTAAAAACACTCTGGAGGCAACAAATAGTAGAATAACAGAGGCAGAAGACAGGATTAGTGAATTAGAAGATAGAATGGTAGAAATAAATGAATCAGAGAGGATAAAAGAAAAACGAATTAAAAGAAATGAGGACAATCTCAGAGACCTCCAGGACAATATTAAACGCTACAACATTTGAATCATAGGGCTCCCAGAAGAAGAAGAAAAAAAGAAAGACCATGCGAAAATACTTGAAGAGATAATAGTTGAAAACTTCCCTAAAATGGGGAAGGAAATAATCACCCAAGTCCAAGAAACCCAGAGAGTCCCAAACAGGATAAACCCAAGGCGAAACACCCCAAGACACATATTAATCAAATTAACAAAGATCAAACACAAAGAACAAATATTAAAAGCAGCAAGGGAAAAACAACAAATAACACACAAGGGAATTCCCATAAGGATAACAGCTGATCTTTCAATAGAAACTCTTCAAGCCAGGAGGGAATGGCAAGACATACTTAAAGTGATGAAAGAAAATAACCTACAGCCCAGATTATTGTACCTGGCGAGGATCTCATTCAAATATGAAGGAGAAATCAAAAGCTTCTCAGACAAGCAAAAGCTGAGAGAATTCAGCACCACCAAACCAGCTCTCCAACAAATACTAAAGGATATTCTCTAGACAGGAAACACAAAAACGGTGTATAAGCCCGAACCCAGAACAATAAAGTAAATGGCAATGGGATCATACTTATCAGTAATTACCTTAAATGTAAATGGGTTGAATGCCCCAACCAAAAGACAAAGACTGGCTGAATGGATACAAAAACAAGACCCTACATATGTTGTCTACAAGAGACCCACCTTAAAACAGGGGGAACATACAGACTGAAAGTGAAGGGCTGGAAAAAGATTTTCCATGCAAATAGGGACCAAAAGAAAGCAGGAGTAGCAACACTTATATCAGAAAAAATAGACTTTAAAACAAAGGCTGTGAAAAGAGACAAAGATGGTCACTACATAATGATCAAAGGATCAATCCAAGAAGAAGATATAACAATTATAAATATATATGCACCCATCACGGGAGCGCCGCAATATGTAAGAAAAATGCTAACAAGTATGAAAGGAGAAATTAACAATAACACAATAATAGTGGGAGACTTTAATACTCCACTCACACCTATGGATAGATCAACTAAACAGAAAATTAACAAGGAAACACAAATGTTAAACGATACAATAGACCAGTTAGACCTAACTGACATCTATAGGACATTTCATCCCAAAACAATGAATTTCACCTTTTTCTCAAGCGCACATGGAACCTTCTCCAGGATAGATCACATCCTAGGCCATAAATCTAGCCTTGGTAAATTCAAAAAAATAGAAATCATTCCAAGCATCTTTTCTGACCACAATGCAGTAAGATTAGATCTCAATTACAAGAGAAAAACTATTAAAAATTCCAACATATGGAGGCTGAACAACACGCTGCTGAATAACCAACAAATCACAGAAGAAATCAAAAAAGAAATCAAACTTTGCATAGAAACTAATGAAAATGAAAACACAACAACCCAAAACCTGTGGGACACTTTAAAAGCAGTCCTAAGGGGAAAGTTCATAGCAATACAGGCATACCTCAAGAAACAAGAAAAAAGTCAACCTAACCCTACACCTAAAGCAACTAGAAAAGGAAGAAATGAAGAACCCCAGGGTTTGTAGAAGGAAAGAAATCTTAAAAATTAGGGCAGAAATAAATGCAAAAGAAACAAAAGAGACCATAGCAAAAATCAACAAAGCCAAAAGCTGGTTCTTTGAAAGGATAAATAAAATTGACAAACCATTAGCTAGACTCATCAAGAAACAAAGGGAGAAAAATCAAATCAATAAAATTAGAAATGAAAATGGAGAGATCACAACAGACAACACAGAAATACAAAGGATCATAAGAGACTACTATCAACAATTGTATGCCAATAAAATGGACAACGTGGAAGAAATGGACAAATTCTTAGAAAAGTACAACTTTCCAAAACTGGACCAGGAAGAAATAGAAAATCTTAACAGACCCATCACAAGCACAGAAATTGAAACTGTAATCAAAAATCTTCCAGCAAAAGCCCAGGTACAGATGGCTTCACAGCTGAATTCTACCAGAAATTTAGAGAAGAGCTAACACCTATCCTGCTCAAACTCTTCCAGAAAATTGCAGAGGAAGGTAAACTTCCAAACTCATTCTATGAGGCCACCATCACCCTAATACCAAAACCTGACAAAGATCCCACAAAGAAAGAAAACTACAGGCCAATATCACTGATGAACATAGATGCAAAAAATCCTTAACAAAATTCTAGCAATCAGAATCCAACAACACATTAAAAAGATCATACACCATGACCAAGTGGGCTTTATCCCAGGGATGCAAGGATTCTTCAATATCTGCAAATCAATCAATGTAATACACCACATCAACAAATGGAAAAATAAAAACCTATCTCAATAGATGCAGAGAAAGCCTTTGACAAAATTCAACATCCATTTATGATAAGAACTCTCCAGAAAGCAGGAATAGAAGGGACATACCTCAACATAATAAAAGCTATATATGACAAACCCACAGCAAGCATTATCCTCAATGGTGAAAAATTGAAAGCATTTCCTCTAAAGTCAGGAACAAGACAAGGGTGCCCACTTTCACCATTACTATTCAACATAGTTTTGGAAGTTTTGGCCACAGCAATCAGAGCAGAAAAAGAAATAAAAGGAATCCAAATTGGAAAAGAAGAAGTAAAACTCTCACTGTTTGCAGATGACATGATCCTCTACATAGAAAACCCTAAAGACTCCACCAGAAAATTACTAGAACTAATCAATGATTATAGTAAAGTTGCAGGATATAAAATCAACACACAGAAATCCCTTGCATTCCTATACACTAATAATGAGAAAACAGAAAGAGAAATTAAGGAAACAATTCCATTCACCATCGCAACGGAAAGAATAAAATACTTAGGAACATATCTACCTAAAGAAACTAAAGACCTATATATAGAAAACTATAAAACACTGGTGAAAGAAATCAAAGAGGACACTAATAGATGGAGAAATATACCATGTTCATGGATTGGAAGAATCAATATAGTGAAAATAAGTATACTACCCAAAGTAATTTATAGATTCAGTGCAATCCCTATCAAGCTACCAACGATATTCTTCACAGAGCTAGAACAAATAATTTCACAATTTGTATGGAAATACAAAAAACCTCGAATAGCCAAAGCTATCTTGAGAAAGAAGAATGGAACTGGAGGAATCAACCTACCTGACTTCAGGCTCTACTACAAAGCCACAGTTATCAAGACGTATGGTACTGGCACAAAGACAGAAATATTGATCAATGGAACAAAATATAAAGCCCAGAGATAAATCCACGCACATATGGACACCTTATCTTTGACAAAGGAGGCAAGAATATACAATGGATTAAAGACAATCTCTTTAACAAGTGGTGCTGGGAAAACTGGTCAACCACTTGCAAAAGAATGAAACTAGAACACTTTCTAACACCATACACAAAAATAAACTCAAAATGGATTAAAGATCTAAACGTAAGACCAGAAACTATAAAACTCCTAGAGGAGAACATAGGCAAAACACTCTCTGACATACATCACAGCAGGATCCTCTATGACCCACCTCCCAGAATATTGGAAATAAAAGCAAAAATAAACAAATGGGACCTAATTAAACTTAAAGGCTTCTGCACAACAAAGGAAACTATTAGCAAGGTGAAAAGGCAGCCTTCAGAATGGGAGAAAATAATAGCAAATGAAGCAACTGACAAACAACTAATCTCAAAAATATACAAGCAACTCCACAGCTCAACTCCAGAAAAATAAACGACCCAATCAAAAAATGGGCCAAAGAATTAAATAGACATTTCTCCAAAGAAGACATACAGATGGCTAACAAACACATGAAAAGATGCTCAACATCACTCATTATCAGAGAAATGCAAATCAAAACCACTATGAGGTACCATTTCACGCCAGTCAGAATGGCTGCGATCCAAAAGTCTACAAGCAATAAATGCTGGAGAGGGTGTGGAGAAAAGGGAACCCTCTTACACTGTTGGTGGGAATGCAAACTAGTACAGCCACTATGGAGAACAGTGTGGAGATTCCTTAAAAAACTGGAAATAGAACTGCCTTATGATCCAGCAATCCCACTGCTGGGCATACACACTGAGGAAACCAGAAGGGAAAGAGACACGTGTACCCCAATGTTCATCGCAGCACTGTTTATAATAGCCAGGACATGGAAGCGACCTAGATGCCCATCAGCAGATGAATGGATAAGCAATCTGTGGTACATATACACAATGGAGTATTACTCAGCCATTAAAAAGAATACATTTGAATCAGTTCTAATGAGGTGGATGAAACTGGAGCCTATTATACAGAGTGAAGTAAGCCAGAAAGAAAAACACCAATACAGTATACTAACGCACATATATGGAATTTAGAAAGATGGTAACAATAACCCTGTGTACGAGACAGCAAAAGAGACACTGATGTATAGATCAGTCTTATGGACTCTGTGGGAGAGGGAGAGGGAGAGGGTGGGGAGATTTGGGAGAATGGCATTGAAACATGTATAATACCATGTATGAAATGAGTCGCCAGTCCAGGTTCGATGCACGATACTGGATGCTTGGGGCTGGTGCACTGGGACGACCCAGAGGGAGGGTATGGGGAGGAGGAGGGAGGAGGGTTCAGGATGGGGAACACAGGTATACCTGTGGCAGATTCATTTCGATATTTGGCAAAACTAATACAATATTGTAAAGTTTAAAAATAAAATAAAATTAAAAAACAAACAAACAAACAATAGAGGGTGTCACTATGCTCCATAAAGTGAGTTTTCACATGCCTCTTCATATGGTAAGATAACTTCTACTTTTATTATCATAGCAGGACTCATACAGAATAAGATATACACTAATATATATAAAATAGATACCAAATTAAAACCTACTGTACAGGTCAAGGAACTCTATTCAGTGCTCTGTGGTGACCTAAATAGGAAGGAAATCCAAAAAGAGGGGATATATGTATACATATAACTGATCCACTTTGCTGTGCGACAGAAACTAACACAACATTGTAAAGCAACTATACTTCAATAAAAATGAAAAAAATGAATAAAATAACCAACTCCTCTTTATTTTTCTTTACCAATTAGTTCCCAGTCTATATACAATATTTAGGAAAAATCACTTTTTATATTGGATTGCTTCTTAGCATTCCTATTACCTGCCTTCTGAGGAATCTATATACAGCTCAAGAAGCAACAGTTGGAACCAGACATGGAACAACAGACTGGTTCCAAATTGGGAAAGGAATATGTCAAGGCTGTATATTGTCACCCTGCTTGTTTAACTTCTAGGCAGAGTACATCATGCGAAATATCAGGCTGGATGAAGCACAAGCTGGAATCAAGATTGCCAGGAGAAACATTAATAACCTCAGATACGCAGATGACACCACCCTTATGGCAAAAAGTGAAGAACTAAAGAGCCTCTTGATGAAAGTGAAAGAGTAGAGTGAAAAAACTGGCTTAAAACTCAACATTCAGAAAGCTAAGATCATGGCATCTGGTCCCATCACTTTGTGGCAAATAGATGGGGAAACAATGGAAACAGTGACAGACTATTTTGGGGGGCTCCAACATCACTGCAGATGGTGACTGCAGCCATGAAATTAAAAGATGTTTGCTCCTTGGAAGAAAAGTTATGACCAACCTAGACAGCAAAGACATTACTTTGCCAACAAAGGTCTGTCTGGTCAAAGCTATGGTTTTTCCAGTAGTCATGTATGGATGTGAGAGTTGGACTATAAAGAAAGCTGAGTGCCTAAGAATTGATGCTTTGGAGCTGTGGTGTTGGAGAAGACTCTTGAGAGCCCCTTGGACAGCAAGGAGATCCAACCAGTCCATCCTAAAGAAAATCAGTCCTGAATAGTCACTGGAAGGACTGATGCTGAAGCTGAAGCGCCAATACTTTGGACACCTGATGCAAAGAGCTGACTCATTGGAAAAGACCCTGATGCTGGGAAAGATTGAAGGCAGGAGGAGAAGGGGATGACAGAGGATGAGATGGTTGGATGGCATCTAACTCAATGTACATGAGTTTGAGCAAGCTCCAGGAGTTGGTGATGGACAGGGAAGCCTGGTGCTGCAGTTCATGCGATCGCAAAGAGTCAGACATGACTGAGGGACTGAAGTGATTATCATATAAAAGGAGTTAGTAGAGTTTTTCACATATGATAGTTTTGGAGGATCACAAACAGATAAACTAGTTTCATAAATTTTATGTGATACACAAATTTCATATTCTGTACAAATCAGTTAGGTTAAGTAAGATTAAGAGACTTCAGCCAGCAATGGAAGAAAGGTACCATTAACTAAAGTTAAAAAGAAAAAAAAAGGCTCTACTATCATAAGCAACTAATTAGCAACTAAAACTATAATGTATTTCATTTTCTACCTGAAAAGAAAGGATTAAAAGAATGAGAATCACATCAAAAGAGCTGGTTGTCTTCAGGTAATTCACTCCAGATGTTGATCACGTTAACATTCCTTGGGAACAGACAATAAAGTATCCAGCAGTGGCACCAAGGACTGTCAAAGACTTTCAAGGAAAAAAAAAGAATTTAACCACTACTTTTGATGAGAATAACCCTGAAGTAACTAATAATAGAAACTGAGCAAAATATACTACTGATGTCAAGAACTCGATTTAATTTAGATCTTCTTTAAAGAGGAATATTAATAAAATATACCCTGAGATCACAGGGTGTATTTTTTATCACTTTGTGAAGATAAAATTTCATTAACAGGGACATAAAAAACTATAACAACATGCCAGGGAATATGGATGTAATCATATTAATTGTGATTATTTCACAATAGTGATAAATCAGACATAGAACCTTACTAACCTTCATTTTATTATTTACCCTACATTTTTATGTGCAAAGTTTAAAGTTGCTGTTCTTACAATATCTCAGAGAAAAGTCATTAATAACTGATTTATAGAATTCAATTGAAAAAATATGTACTGAGCTCCCCGCTCTCCACAAAGGATAAGGGCAATGTACTATAGAAGCTTCAGGAAATAAGAAGCAGTTCTTTCCCTCTAGGACATTTCACCCTGGATGTGGGAAATGACTTGTAAACAACAGAACTAATTGCTAAACAGTATTATTTTTTTTTAAACAGTATTATTTTTAAAAGTGCAGCTGGGCTGAAGCACTGGGATGACCCAGAGGGATGGTATGAGGAGGAAGGTGGGAGGGAGGTTCAGGATGGGGAACACATGTACACCCGTGGCGGATTCATGCTGATGTATGGCAAAACCAATACAATTTTGTAAATTAGCCTCCAATTTAAATTAAATAAATTTATATTAAAAAATAAATAGAGTCCTAAACAGCTTCCAGCTGTAAATAAATAGAAAAAAAGATAAAAATAGAATTCTCTATATGTTACATTAAAAAAAAAAAAAAAGTGCAGCTGACCATAGAAATGTATTAAGAGGATGGATTGAGTACAAGTATTAGGATTAGGAAAAATTTTGCATTAAGTGGTGGTATTCGAGGCAGAGCCTGAAGTTGGGCTAAGATGTCTGTATTCATATCTGAGAACTTTCCAAGTAGAAGGAGTGTTTCAGCAAATATGGTTTGGAAGTAAAAGTCAAATGAGAGAATATATGTGAACACACTTGGATTCTATGTGCATTGCTTTTGTCAAGTTCTAAGTTTACAATCATTGTTTTTGTAGAGCACTCTGGTATCTAAGCACTAATGAGCACATTCTCTGATTTGAACCTTACAATATTCAGGAATTGTATGTATTAGAAATTAGCATCTGCATCTTATGTCTAGACTTAGGAGACAGAAACTGAAACTCAGAGAAGAAAAGAAATTAGGGAAACTCCATCATGCTAATAAGTGCACAATCCAGATTGGAAATCCTTATTGCTGCCCTTTTACTAAGCCTGTGGGTGGGCCACAATCTTTGTTGTTCCCTAAAATTCTAGTTGTCAGCTAGAAAAAATGTGATCAGGTTTTAAAAAGTCATCTCTTATCTTTTTTTTTTCTTTTAAATTTTATTTTATTTTTAAACTTTACATAATTGTATTAATCATCTCTTATCTTTGCCATGAAAATACTAAGAAAATGTTTTTCCGCTTCCACAGTATTGATTCTGTCTTTGCATATTATGTGAAAGATTAGTTTTATTTTAAAAGAGGAGTAAAATTTCGAAGAAGGAATTCTATCATCATGAGGAAGACCATTTTATCATTTATAAAAATGTAATTAAAAACATTGGGCTTCTTTGTGGGTGAAATGAGGTACGGAATGTGAAAGACTGAGCACAAAATTGTTGCTCAATTAGCATATTTATTCTCTAGCTGAAGATCATCAATAGTCTTGAAAATCAAGTTTGTGTAACATAGTCCTTATACAATGTGCTGCTAAGTCACTTTAGTCGTGTCCGACTCTGTGCGACCCCAGAGACGGCAGCCTACCAGGCTCCCCATCCCTGGGATTCTCCAGGCAAGAACACTGGAATGGGTTGCCATTTCCTTCTCCAATGCATGAAAGTGAAAAGTGAAAGTCAAGTCGCTCAGTCATGTCTGACTCTTAGCGACCCCATGGACTGCAGCCCACCAGGCTCCTCCATCCATGAGATTTTCCAGGCAAGAGTACTGGAGTGGGGTGCCATTGCCTATCTTGTTAAACCAATGCATGAGATGAAAGAGATGCAGGTTTGATCCCTGGGTCGGGAAGATCCCCTGGAGCAGGAAATGGCAACCCACTCCAGTATGCTTGCCTAGATAATTCCATGGGCAGAGGAGCCTGGTGGGCTACAGTCCATAGAGTTGAAAAGAGCTGAACATGACTGAGCAACTGAGCATGCACACTCACATATACCTACTAATAGATAACATTTTGGATAGCTCAAAATAAAATTTATCAGTATCATGCTCAATTAAGATGAAAATTATCATTAAAATGTCTAGAACATACTCATGAAATATTCTATTCACTCAAGTAAATACAAAAATTGGAAGTCATTTAAATTATTATCCAGTAAATATATAAATGTAAACATTTCTGATAGTTTCGTGGTGAAATAATCTGGCCTACAGTGCTTAATTTTTCAATCAATACTGACATAACATTTTCCTGACTAAAAAGGGTTTTGATTATGTTGAGGGAAAAAGTCGATTAACCTAATAGTGAATTAAACTAATCATTCTGTTATGTATGCTATCAAAGAAAAAGTACAAATCTTTACATTAATAAGGAAAATTTTTGTTAAAAGCACTCTTGAAATAATACAACGGACGATACTATTGCAAAGGGGAGAAGCCCCAAACCATAAACTCTGCAAGCATCTCTCAGTGAAAGAGGGAAGGGATTTTCTTGGTCAAGTCAACAGGCATTTTATCCATATTGGGCAGTAAAGATAAAGGTTTCAAATAATCAATTATGAGAAAAAGGATTGATGCTTTCAAATTGTGGTGCTCAAGAATACTATTGAGAGGTCCTTGGACAATCAGGAGATGAAACCAGTCAATCCTAAAGGAAATAAATCCTGAATATTCACTGGAAGGACTATACTGAAGCTGAAGCTCCAATACTTTGGCCACCTGATGCAAAGAGCTGACTCATTAGAAATGACTGAGGGCAGGAGGAGAAAGGGGTGACAGGATGAAATGGTTGGATGGCATCACTGACTCAATGGACATATGTTTAAGCAAATTCTGGGAGCTAGTGAAGGACAAGGAAGCCTGGTGTGCTGCAGTTCATGGGATCTCAAAGAGTCTCAACATGACTCAGTGACTGAAAAACAATAATCATTTATGAGCCAAAGAATTGGAATTTGGAGGGTCTGTGTCTGACTTTGTCTTAAGACATAGCACAAAACAATGATATAAATCGTATAAGAACTTTGTTACAGAAACTTGATTTTTAAGACTATTGATGATATTCAGAGAGAAAACATATGGATTGAGCATCTATTTAAAGCAGGAGGCAAGCAAATTAAGCAAAGAAAACAAACAAGAAAAAATGAAAAATCCAGAATAAAACCATTTCCCAGAACACACAGGTTGAGAAGATTTCTTAATTAATTCAATTTTCCAGGATCAGGGGGCTCAGGTAAAGTTCAACATTGTCCCTGCTCATGGACTCAATGAGTCAGGAATTCAAGCAAGACACAGTGGAGAATGGCTCTATCTATATAGGCTCCATGATCTTTGGTGCCTGGGTTGAGTGACTTAAAGACTATGACTGCCAAGTGGAACACCTTTATGTGGCCTCTTCATGTAGATCGGTTTTCTCACTGAACAGCAGCCTCTGGGTTGTTAGACTTCTTACATGTTGGCCCAGGGCTTTGAGCTCAAATGTTCAAATGAGTAAGACAGAAGCTGTGATGCTTTTATGACACAGGCTCAGAAGTCAGTGTAACTTCCATAGTACTCTACTGGTCAAAACAAACATAAGCCCACACAGACCCAAAGAGAAGCAAATTAGCCACCTCTTGCTGAAGGAGTGGCAAAGTCACATCATAGAACAGTAAATGAGAAGAGGACTTTATTGCTACCATTTGGAAAATACAATCTGTCACATTCTTCTAATCTATATTTATAAATATCAAGGGACTATTTATGGCTAAAATTACAAGAAAGTGCTATTTTAGGTGAATTTGGGGAAATAAAGACCCTTTCAAAATGCAATTGTTTTACCTCAGACTCAATAAAATTTTAAAAGACAGTATTAATAATCACAGGCATATATTAAATTGCTCTGAATTATTTTTATTTGACTCCCTTTATTATTATTTCATTATACATTTTATGGGCTTCCCAGGTGGCACTAATGGTAAAGAATCTGCCTGCCAAAGGGGACATAAGAGACATGGGTCCAATCCCTGGGTAGAAAGATTCCCTGTAGGAGGGCATGGCAACCCACTCCAGTATTCCTGCCTGGAGAATCCCATGGACAGAGGAGCCTGATGGGCTATAGTCCATAGGGCTGCACACAGTCGGACATGACTGAAGTGATTTAGTGTGCACACATGTATTATTATTTCATTATATATTTTATAGATACATGTTTTTATAAAATTATGTAAATGTACATTTTCACCTAAGAATAAAGCTTTGCTGAGAGTTAGTGTGTCATAACAGAAAGAACTTAGGCCTTGCATTCTGGCTCAATCACACTGGTGATCCTCAGATGCATTTTCCACAAATCAGGAATAAAGCAGGATGCCCACTCTCATCACAATAATTCAACATTTTACTGGCAAGAAACATAAAAGACCTACTGTACAAAAATGTAAACAATTCTTAAGGACAAAAACTAATTGGTAAGCAACAAATAAGTCAAACATATCCTCAAATAGAAAAATATAGTAAAGACATAAATCACTAGGTTAATTCATAGCTTCAGCACAATAACAACAAAAAATATAAGATTTTAGAAACAAAATGAACAAACTGATTCTAAAGTTTTTGTGTAATTTTAAAAAATAAGCAAGAGAAAAGAATCTGATAAATAAAAGCAAAGGGGAAGGAGAATGTGTCCTACAATGTATTATAACATATAATAAAGTTCCTAAAATTAATAGTGCAATATTAATCAAGCAAAAAATTAGTCTATAAATTAAAATTTTACCCCATATAAATTCAGTCAAAAGAGTTCATTTGAGGATATCCTAGTATAAGATGCAAAATATTTCTGATATATGCTTTCTTTGAAGTTATATTGATAAAGTATCTTTTATGTAAACAGCCAGTGTTGACTGTTAACTTAAGCTACTGTCATTCACGGGCTTCCCAGGTAGCAATAGTGGTAAAGAACCTGCCTGTCAGTGCAGGAGACATAAGAGACACAGGTTCGATCCCTGGGTTGGAAAGATCCCTGGAGAAGGAAACGGCAACTCACTCCAGTATTCTTGCCTGGAGAATCCCATGGTCAGAGAAGCCCGGCAGGCTACAGTCCATAGGGTCTAAAGAGTCAAATATGATTGAAGCAACTTAGCATACTATCATTCACAGCTGATCACACTGTTAACATACAATTCCTTGACACATCACAGATTTCTGTCACATGTCCCATACTAAATATAGTGTTCTCTGACACCAAATAGTAAGGGAAATCTAAAATTGAATATATTTGCACTACTTATAGGTCACTAAATAGCCCTGAAGGCTATGCTAGCTTTTATTTGAAATACTTTTGTATAAAAATTTAATATTGGTTTACACTCAAGTATTTAAAATTTTATATATTTTGCCCAGAATATAGTGAAATATATTAGAACACACTATCTTCTTCCCAAACCATCAAGAAAATAAGACTTTCTCTCCTGACTTCCATACTTCTATCCATTATTCCAGTTTTATAATTCAGAAATTTGAAACTCCTGTTTCATGTCTTCATCTTGGCCTCCAATGATTACCTAAATATTTCAGTGGACTCTCCCAACTACAGAGTAAGTACCTCCTCCATAAAAACTCATTATTTAGTGCACCAGAGAACTCCCCCAAAATGATAGAAACCCCTGTCTTCACCCCCTAAAAAAAATAATACAAAAACTCAATAAACTGAAACCAGGGAGAGGAGTGGGGAGCAGAGGGCAATGACTATTGGACAAAGCAGAAAGGCACCACTGCCCTAAGAGTAAACCTATGAGTAAGCGTGGCTGACTCTGAGACACCTGCAATGAGCTAGGGATGCTGGAAGGGACTTTAGGTTGCTAGAGCACCTGGCTGCCTTGGGAGCAATTGCAAATCCTCTCTGGAGAGGGATATCTCAATTTTGGTCCCCAGGATTCCCACTGATTGTGGTCAAATAAACATGACTTCCTCATCAAATATCACCAAACACACAATGGGACCAGCCATCATTAGTGAGATTCTAGAGAACCAACAAACAACGAATTTATGTACTAAGTATCTAAAATATTTGAAATACCATTTAATGTGCATAATATTGAAAACTAAACATTTTAAAGGAAACTTTAATAAAAACAAAATAACAAAAGAGTAAGCAACAAGAGACTGTAAATAGAACTTATCAAAGTGAAAGATGATTTTGCAATGCAAAGTGTCTGCATCTCACAGATACCACTTCCTTACCGATACCACTGTCACCTTAGACTATTAATAGTGTCTCATTAATTTCCCTGCATTTAAGAAAAGGGATGTGGTACATTGATGTGCCACCCAGATTCCCCATTCCAGGAATGCAACATTCATTCTCTCAGATGCCTGGAGGGTTGGCTGACTACACATTTCAGCCAGTACCTCTCTGGGACTTGTCCTTTGCTCAAGAAAGATGCCTCCTAAGGTCATATCTCATGCTGAGAGCAGCTCATGTCTTATAACCTGTTGCTGTCACAATAAATAGACCCACCATCCTCACCCCAATTCAAGAAATCTCTAAAGGCTCATCACAGCTGGAGTTCCCCTCAGTTTCCAACCAAGGTCCTTGTGACTGACTGTGTTGCAGTCCAACAGTTCTCTGTGCCGAAGCCATCTCCTTCATTCCCTTGCTGCTGCTGCTGCTAAGTCGCTTCAGTCGTGTCCGACTCTGTGCGACCCCATAGATGGCAGCCCACCAGGCTCCCCCGTCCCTGGGATTCTCCAGGCAAGAACACTGGAGTGGGTTGCCATTTCCTTCTCCAATGCATGAAAGTGAAAAGGGAAAGTGAAGTCACTCAGTCGTGTCCGACTCTTAGCGACCCCATGGACTGCAGCCTACCAGGCTCCTCCGTCCATGGGATTCTCCAGGCAAGAGTACTGGAGTGGGGTGCCACCACCTTCATTCCCTTACTAGGTATTAATTCTGAGAGCTTGCCCCAATAAATGGCCTGCATGCAAATCTCTATCTCAGAAGTGCTTCCTGGGGAACTGACAATGTGCTAGGGCAAAAACTGCTCCGTGCTTCAGCTCTCTAATGCCTTCAGTCCCTTCTCTTCTAGCCCAGTCTCCACAATTCATTACCTTATATCATCTTAAATGACAGAAACCTTCAACAGTTTTCCATTACTTGAAGCAAAAACACTACATTTTCCTTTTATCATTTAGGACAGTATATGGATTTTAATGTCTTCTTTCCAGCTCTATATCCTTTCATCAGATCCCTTTTTCCAGGGCACTCATTCTGTTCTATTCACTCAGGGGCACTGCCAATTCTGGTCTGGGCTCATGATCAATTTCCTACCTGAATTAAAAGCCTTCACTGCCCCCCAATCCAAAACTTTTCTTCACACTGTATGTGGGTGTGGGTGTGTGTGGGTGTGGGTGTGTGTGTGTGTTAGTCACTCAGTCATGTCCAACTCTTTGCAACCCCATGGACTGCAGCCTGTCAGGCTCCTCTGTCCATGGAATTCTCCAGGCAAGAATACTGGAGTGGCTTGCCATTCCCTTCTCCAGGGGATCTTCCCAATCCTGGGATCGAACCCAGGTCTCCCGCATTGCAGGCAGATTCTTAACTGCTGAGCCACTAGGGTAGCCCTTAGTATTCAACATAATTTCCAGTTTCTCCAAAATGCATGTCTTAGCCATAACAGCTCAAAGCAATGTCTGAGCCAGTGGAGTGCTGCAGCAACCCTGTATAAATTTGCAATCACTGATTATAAATTTATAGGAACTTTGATGGATAGTCAATTTCACACTAGCAGTTTAAAATGAGCCGAGGTGGGAATATTTAACACCACAGAAATCAGCAACACCACAAATGAGGGCTCCTCCCACCGCTTTTCCCTTCCTATTACACAGGACAACTCTGCTGCTCGCCTGGCGGTAGATTTAAATCCCGAACTGCTTTCTGATTTGCAAAGTTTGGCAACCATGACATCTAAACAGGATCATGTTTATGGCAGAGGGGACATTTTATGCTAACTCACAAAACTTTTCCTCTCTGCCTATCCCTCAGTAGTAATTCAGTAATTGATTTTGTAAGGGCAGTGTATCCTTCAGAGTCATCTTGTACAAAGAACTAGAGGGGAAGAAAAGCAAATGACGGTCAAGAGTCCATTTTCTAAATGTATATCTCCTCTATTCTTTAAATTATTTAGCACCAGCATCCTCCTATATTTTTATTTCAGTCATTGTATCATGGATTTTTCTCAAATCCAATAGAAAAGCAGTCTATAATTTTTAGCTTATGCCACTTTGTTCTCAGTAAGCTATTTTCTTCATATATATATTTCTTCCTTCTTTAATAACTGAGCCTTCCTTGAAATGAACATTTGTTCAAACCTATTTTTGTAAAATATATGACTCAAGACTTTTTCTCTCCAAACACTTTTTGTTCAAAGATGTCATTTGTCACACTATTTCACCTTTCTGCCACTTGGGAACAGAATTTTAATACCACTAACAAACAATATTCTTTACTTATAATTTAGGATAATTAACACAACATAACAATTGACCTTGGTTATTATGGCCTTCCAAGAGAACAATAGAAAATAAAGAAATTCATTTGCCTTTCTTTCTGCTGACACTCCGCACTGTGGCTGGTCGCTCCTGAGACAGGAGACATCCTGCATATCACTTTAGATTCGTGAACCTTGACAAATAAGCTGCTCTCCTGCCGCAGGCTCCAGGGCTGTGTGCTGTCCCATACTGCTGGGTCAGCACCACAATCGAATCCACTCTTCTTTATCTCACTCTTGAGACCTGTGAGCTAAGCCTCACTAACCGAGAGCCCTGGATAACTCAGGAAACCAGGTGTGACAGAGCTGCACACCTGGGCTGTGTCTCTTTTCAAGGTGGTGCTAGTGGTAAAGAACTCACCCACCAATGCAAGAGGCATAGAAGATGAGGGTTTGATCCCTGGGTTGGGAAGGTCCCCTGGAAGAGGGCATAACAACCCACTCCAGTATTCTTGCCTGAAGAATCCCAAGAACAGAGGAGCCTGGCAGTCCACGGTCCATACAGACACAAAGAGTGGGACATGACTGAAGCGACTTAGCACAGCACAGCTTACCCATGGGGCTTCCCAGATGGCGCTAGTAGTAAAGAAACCCTCCCCCCCTGCCAATGCAGGAGACATGAGATGTGGGTTAGATCCCTGGGTCTGGAAGATCCCCTGGAGGAGGGCATGGCAACCCACTCCAATATTCTTGCCTAGAGAAGCCCATCGACAGAGGAGCCTGGCAGGCTACAGTCCATAGAGCTGCATAGAGTCAGACATGACTGAAGCAGCTTAGCACACATGCATGCTTACCCATTTCTGATCTGTGGCAGAACAGCCTTACTAACACTTGCTGTCTTGCCCTTGAGAGAATCTGCTTGGTTCTTATTCCCCACTTTTCACACTTAATTCCCTGAATGGATGCTTAAGCATTTACACCAGTTATTGGAGACTTTATAGGACACAAAGAGTGTATCACTGAATACCTATTTTAAAGTTTCAAGCTCTATTCTAACACAGTCAAATCAATCAAATCTCAGCATATAAAGGCCTTGCTTGAGATTTCACTGTTGTGCTTTTCTGCAATAGTTGAGCAGCACTGGATCATTTGGGATTAGAATACAAGCAAAGATAATATGGTAAAATAAATGGCACAATATGTGTCAAATTTACCACAACTACTGGAGGATCTCTTAGCCAAGAGCTCCCACTTATAACTTCCATAGTGAGAAATACAGCCATATTTTGTTTTCATTAAGACTAAGTAAAAGGAGGGAAAGCAAGTAGAATGGGGTCAAGAAAGTATAACACTTGACCTCATGTTAAGTTCTGTACCTGCTTGTGCTGTGATGATTCTACATCACCTTTCATAAGTGATTTAAGCCTGAGCACTGAGGAATTGATATTTTCAAACTATGGTCCTAGAGAAGACTCTTGAGAGTCTCTTGGACAGCAAGGAGATCAAACCAGGCAATCCTAAATGAAATCAACCCTGAATATTCATTGGAAAGACTGATGATGAAACTCCAATACTTTGGCCAACTGATGCGAAGAACTTACTCCCTGGAAAAGACCTTGAAGCTGGGGAAAGACTGAAGGTAGGAGGAGAAGGGGACAACAGGCGATAAGATGGTTGGGTGTCATAATCAACTCAATGGACATGAGTTTGAGCAAACTCCAGGAGATGGTGAAGGACAAGGAAGCCTGGCGTGCTGTAGTCCACAGGGTCGCAAAGAGTTGGACATGACTTAGCAACTGACAACAAGTGTTCCAAGATATTTCCTATTGCCCAGTTAGGATGTTTTTCTTTGATTCTGTTCCTCAGAGTGATTGTAGACAAATTATCTGTCTTGTTTGGAGATTTACTGGTCAAGACATTTACATAAAAAATAACCCCTGGACTTCCAGTTTTATCTCTAACAACTTGGAGGTAATCACTCCCATAATTACAACAAGAAAAAACTGGACAAACTGAAAATTAACTTTTCTTAGATCCATCAAAAAACAGGCTGCCAGGCCTACCGCCATATCAAAATCTGGAGAAACAGTGCATCTAGAGAGTCATACCTGAGATATGTTTAGATGATGTCAAAACTGCAGAAGGCATAAGCTGGTAGAAACAGGTCAATGGTAATTTTAATAAATTGCTTGAGACTGAGTTCCTGAGGACCACACTCTGAGTGCAGTCCCCTACACTGCCATGGTTTTTACCTCCAAGAACACCACCAGTTCCTTATGTGAAGATCCAAGAAAGAAACTTTATAATTCTAGCAGGAGAAAGGGAAAAGCAATTATTATGAAACATATCCAGAGTGTTTTCCATAATAAAAGTTTATTCTCCAAGGACAAAGAATTTTGTAGAGATTCTGAGGGAAGGGCTTTCTCCCCACTCCATCCTGCTCTAGTTTTCCTGCCTCACGTAACGGAAGAAGAACTCAACAGAGTTAACTGCCTTAAGGAGATAGATTGGGAATACTGAATCCAGCGGAGAGTATAGGGGACAAGAAAAACTATACCACTGGAGATCCAATTGTGAAGGTCACAGGACCATTTAAGGATTAAGATTTAATCCGAAAATGATAAAATGCCTTCTCTCTGCACTGGTGACTACTTGCCACTACACCAACAAAGCTCAAGTATAGTAACAGAGTATCTGGAAGGGTTGCAAAGTCTAGACTCTCTCTGGGTCGGAGAGACGCCTACTTCCCTACTTAGGGAACCCAAAAGGAGAGAGACAAAAGCAAGGTCACTAAATAATTTGAAGTCTTTGGCCTCTATAGCTACAGGAAACACTAGAAGTAGCCAAACTTCTAACAGGTTAACATACATCCTCACACTAAAGAACTATTTATACAAGACCCTCTTCCCAGTACAAGATATACAGCTTACAACAAAAATTTACAAGGCGTCCCAAAAATCAAGAAAATAATAGTGTGAAGACACAAATCAATCATCATCAGAATGTAACTCAGACATGATATACATGTTAAAAACTCAGACATTACATACATTTTAAAATTATTAGACAGGAAATTTAGGATAACTAAATTAATTAACCTGGTAAAGACACTAGTGGAAAAGGTAGAAAACACACAGAAATGAGTGGATAATATAAGCAGAGAGATGAAAGCTCTCAGAAAAAAAAATTAAAAGCTAGACATCTCAATACTATAACAGAAATGAAAAAATGCCTTCAATGGACTCATCAGTGGATTTGGCACAGAAAGGATCAGTCAACTTAAGTATACATTAATAGAAAGTTCCTTAAATGAAATGCAAAGAAAAATAATAAAATAAATAGAACAAGATGTCTAAGACCTCAGAGATAATTTGAAAAGGTGTAATATATGTAGAACTGAAATGTCACACAAGAGAGAACAAAGCAGAAGAAATAGTTGATGCGCTAATTGCCAAGAGCATTCCAAAATTAAGAAGAGATACCAAGCCAAGATTCAGGAAGCTCAAAGAAAAACAAGCAGGATAAATACCCAGAAGTATCACACCTAGGGATATCAAATTCATAGTTCAAATAAAAATTAAGAATGAATAAAAACATCTTGAAAGAAACCAGAAGACAAAAATACCTTACCTAAAGAGGAACAACAATAGAAATTACAAGGGACTTAACTTCAGAAATCATGCAAATAAGAAGAGAGAGAAATGAGCTATTTAACTTTCAAAATAAGAGAAAAAAAAAACAAAACCTAGAATTATCCTTCAAAAATGAAGGAGAAACAAAGACATATAATCAAACAAAAACTGAGAGAATTCATAACCAGCAGACTTGCCCTGAAAGAAATGTTAGCTCTTCAGGAAGAATACTCAAACTACTGCACAATTGAACTCATCTCACACACTAGTAAAGTAATGCTCATATTCTCCAAGCTGGGCTTCAACAGTATGTGAACCATGAACTTCCAAGTGTTCAAGCTGGATCTAGAAAAGGCAGAGGAACCAGAGATCAAATCGCCAACATCCTTTGGATCATTGAAAAAGCAAGAGAGTTCCAGAAAAAAACATCTAATTCTGCTTTATTGACTATGCCAAAGCTTTGATTGTATGGATCACAACAAACTGTGGAAAATTCTGAAAGAGATGGGAATACAAGACCACCTGACCTGCCTCTTGAGAAATCTGTATGCAGGTCAGGAAGCAACAGTTAGAACTGGACATGAAACAACAGACTGGTTCCAAATAGGAATAGGAGTACATCAAGGCTATATATTGTCACCCTGCTTATTTAACATAGATGCAGAGTACATCATGAGAAATGCTGGGCTGGAGGAAGCACAAGCTGGAATCAAGATTGCCGGGAGAAATATCAATAACCTCACATATGCAGATGACACCACACTAATGGCAGAAAGTGAAGAGGAACTCAAAAGCCTCTTGATGAAAGTGAATGAAGAGAGTGAAAAAGTTGGCTTAAAGCTCAACATTCAGAAAACTAAGATCATGGCATCTGGTCCCATCACTTTATGGGAAATAGATGGGAAAGCAGTGAAAACAGTGACAGACTTTATTTTGGGGGCTCCAAAAGCACTGCAGATGGTGACTGCAGCCATGAAATTAAAAGACACTTACTCCTTGGAAGGAAAGTTATGACCAACCTAGACAGCATATTAAGAAGCAGAGACATTACTTTGCTGACAAAGGTCTGTTTGGTCAAAGCTATGGTTTTTCCAGTAGTCATGTATCGATGTGAGAGTTGGACAACTCTCCTCTTTATAAGAAGGCTGAGCACTGAAAAATTAATGCTTTTGAACTGTGGTGTTGGAGAAGACTCTTGAGAGTCCCTTGGACTGCAAGGAGATCCAACCAGTCCATCCTAAAGGAAATCAGTCCTGAATATTCATTGGAAGGACTGATGCTGAAGCTGAAACTAAAAATACTTTGGCCATCTGATGCGAAGAACTGACTCATTTGAAAAGACACTGATGCTGGGAAAGATTGAGGCGGGAGGAGAAGGGGATAACAGATGATGAGATGGTTGGATGTCATCACCAACTCAATGGACATGAGTCTGAGTAAACTCCAGGAGTTGGTGATGGACAGGGAGGCCTGGCGTACTGCAGTCCATTGGGTTACAAAGAGTCAGACAGAACTGAGTGACTGAACTGAATTGATATGTATATATTATTCCATCAACAACTGCATAACAGATATCTTCTAACACTCACATTGAACTATCACCAAATTAGACCACATTCTGGGCCAGAGAACAGACCTTAAAAAATTGAGAAAAACAGAAATCATAAAAAGCATGTTTTCATGTTTCAATGCCATTCTCCCAAATCTTCCCACCCTCTCCCTCTCCCACATGAGGTGGCCAAAGTACTTGAGTTTCAGCTTTAGCATCATTCCTTCCAAAGAATACCCAGGACTGATCTCCTTTAGAATGGACTGGTTGGATCTCCTTGCAGTCCAAGGGACTCTAAGGAGTCTTCTCCATCACCACAGTTCAAAAGCATCAATTCTTCAGTGCTCAGCTTTCTTCACAGTCCAACTCTCACATCCATACATGACCACTGGAAAAACCATAGCCTTGACTAGACAGACCTTTGTTGGCAAAGTAATGTCTCTGCTTTTCAATATGCTATCTAGGTTGGTCATAACTTTCCTTCCAAGGAGTAAGTGTGTTTTAACTTCATGGCTGCAGTCACCATCTGCAGTGATTTTGGAACCCAGAAAAATAAAGTCTGACACTGTTTCCCCATCTATTTGCCATGAAGTGATGGGACCAGATGCCATGATCTTAGTTTTCTGAATGTTGAGCTTTAAGCCAACTTTTTCATTCTCCTCTTTCACTTTCATCAAAAGGCTTTTTAGTTCCTCTTCACTTTCTGCCATAAGGGTGGTATCATCTGCATATCTGAGGTTATTGATACTTCTCCTGGCAATCTTGATTCCAGCTTATGCTTCCTCCAGCCCAGCGTTTCTCATGAGGTGCTCTGCATATAAGTTAAACAAGCAGGGTGACAATATACAGCCTTGACGTACTCCTCTTCCTATTTGGAACCAGTCTGTTATTCCATGTCCAGTTCTAACTGTTGCTTCCTGACCTGCATATAGGTTTCTCAAGAGGCAGGTCAGGTGGTCTGGTATGCCCATCTCTTTCAGAATTTTCCACAGTTTATTGGGATCCACACAGTCAAAGGCTTTGGCATAGTCAATAAAGCAGAAATAGATTGTTTTCTGGAACTCTCTTGCTTTTTCTATGATACAGAGGATGTTGGCAATTAGATCTCTGGTTCTTCTGCCTTTTCTAAAACCAGCTTAAACAGCTGGAATTTCACAGTTCATGTACTGCTGAAGCCTGGCTTGCAGAATTTTGAGCATTACTTTACTAGCGTGTGAGATGAGTGCAATTGTGTGGTAGTTTGAGCATTCTTTAGCATTGCCTTTTTTGGGATTGGAATGAAAACTGACCTTTTGCAGTCCTGTGGCCACTGCTAAGTTTTCCAAATTTGCTGGCATATTGAGTGCAGCACTTTCACAGCATCATCTTTCAGGATTTGAAAGAGCTCCACTGGAACTCCATCACCTCCACTAGCTTTGTTCATAGTGATGCTTTCTAAGGCCCACTTGACTTCACATTCCAGGATGTCTGGCTCAAGGTGAGTGCTCACACCATCGTGATTATCTGGATCCTGAAGATCTTTTTTGTACAGTTCTGTGTATTCTTGCCACCTCTTCTTAATATCTTCTGCTTCTGTTAGGTCCATACCATTTCTGTCCTTTATCGAGCCCATCTTTGCATGAAATGTTCCCTTGGTATCTCTAATTTTCTTGAAGAGATCTCTAGTCTTTCCCATTCTGTTGTTTTCCTCTATTTCTTTGCATTGATCACTGAGGAAGGCTTTCTTATCGCTCCTTGCTATTCTTTGGAACTCTGCATTCATATACTTATATCTTTCCTTTTCTTCTTTCCTTTTCGCTTCTCTTCTTTTCATAGCTATTTGTAAGGCCTTCTCAGACAGCTATTTTGTTTTTTTGCATTTCTTTTCCATGGGGTGGTCTTGATCCCTGTCTCCTGTACAATGTCACGAACCTCTGTCCATAGTTCATCAGGCACTCTATCTATCAGATCTAGTCCCTTAAATCTATTTCTCACTTCCACTGTATAATCATAAGGGATTTGTTTTAGGTCATACCTGAATGGTCTAGTGGTTTTCCCTACTTTTGTCAATTGAAGTCTGAATTTGGCAATAAGGAGTTCATGATCTGAGCCACAATCAGCTCCCAGTCTTGTTTCTGCTGACTGTATAGAGTTTCTCCATCTTTGGTTGCAAAGAATATAATCAATCTGATTTCACTGTTGACCATCTGGTGATGTCCATGTGTAGAGTCTTCTCTTGTGTTGTTGGAAGAGGGAGTTTGCTGTTACCAGTGCGTTCTCTTGGCAAAACTCTATTAGCCTTTGCCCTGCTTCATTCCATATTCCAAGGCCAAATTTGCCTGTTATTCCAGGTGTTTCTTGACTTCCTACTTTTGCATTCCAGTCCCCTATAATGAAAAGGACATCTTTTGGGGGTGTTAGTTCTCAAAGGTCTTGTAGGTCTTCATAGAACCGTTCAACTTCAGCTTCTTCAGTGTTACTGGTTGGGGCATAGGCTTGGATCACCGTGATATTGAATGGTTTGCCTTGGAAACAAACAGAGATCATTCTGTCGTTTTTGAGATTGCATCCAAGTACTGCATTTTGGACTCTTTTGTTGACCATGATGGCTACTCCATTTCTTCTAAGGGATTCCTGCCCACAGTAGTAGATATAATGGTCATCTGAGTTAAATTCACCCATTCCTGTCCATGTGGCAAAAGCAGTGCTTAGAAGTTATAGCATTAAACGTATATATTAAAGAAGAGAGATCTAAAATCAGTAATCACAAAGAGACACCTTAATGCAATTTAAAAAAAATACATTTAGGAGATTGAGAGAATCCCAGAATAAAATGTAGAATGTGAAAAAGAATCTAACTTTACAGAATTGTGTTGTTGTCTGTCAAACCTCAACATGAATCAGCCATAGGTATGCATGTATCCCCTCCCTTTTGAACCTCCCTCACATCTCCCTCCCCATCGCACCCCTTTAGACTGATACAGAGCCCCTGTTTGTTGTTTGACAGAAAACAATAAAATTCTATAAAGCAATTATTCTTCAAGTAAAAAACAATTTTTTTTAATGAATCTAACTATATTACAAATGTATGAAAAAACTCACGGAAACGGGGAGGGGTGGGTACAACTGACCTAAATAACTTTGGAAATGAATGGATGGTGTAAAACTAAAGGCAAAAGAACTGTGCATAAGCACTATGCTCCTGTTGACAAAGTTATTTCCCATCGAAACACTGGTTAACAATGCTGATATCACTACATACATAATGGAACTGAACAATTAAGTAAGTGGGAGATAGATGATGGGAGCCAGGTTTCTCTCTGTTGGAGTGGTAGTTTATAAATAAGCCATGGGAAGAAGCTAATCCGTGTGTTAATGGATGAGAGCTGAAGACTCCATATGAACTGATTTGGCTTGGTGGTGGTTTAGTTGCTAAGTCGTGTTCGACTTTTATGACTTCATAGACTGGAGCCTGCCAGGCTCCTCTGTCCCTGGGATTCTCTAGGCAAGAATACTGGAATGGGTTGCCATTTCCTTCTCCAGGGGATTTTCCCAACCCCCAGATCGAACCTGGGTCTCCTGCATTGCAGGTAGATTCTTTACTGACTGAGCTATGAAGGAAGATTGATTTAGCTTATCATGATTTTGTTTTGGCTTAATGTAGGTACAGATTACAGATAGAAATGTTATTGACACATGTTTTTCTTGCTCTATGAGCTGAGAAATCCTGAAAGTAAGGCTATCCCAATAACAACTAGCACATGTAGGGCCCAGCTAGTAATTTCTAGTATCATTCTCCAATGAAAGGAACCAAGAATCCTCGAAAAAATGGCTGAATCCAGGACTGAGGTAGAAAGTTTACAAGATGAGTCTGGGGCATCTTGTAGTGTCAGAAAGTAAAGCAGTACTAAAATAAAATAATGAATGAATGAATAAACAAATAAATAATAAAGATGGTCAACTGGAAGCACTCCCAATAGCAAAGCAACAAAATAAAATAGCATTGAATTATAACCTGAAGTTAAAAAAATACCCATGCATTGATATTGACATGGGTTCAGGATGGGGAACACATGTATACCTGTGGCGGATTCATTTCAATATTTGGCAAAACCAATACAATATTGTAAAGTTTAAAAATAAAAAAAAATTTTAAAATTTAAAAAATAAAATAAAAAAAATAAAAAGGCATAAATAAATGATTGAACAAGACAAAAAGTAGAGAAGAGACAAAATCTTTTCTGAAAAAGAATTCTACACCATATATATGAACACTCCACCTTCAAGAGCATAACTTTATCCTGTGCTACACATAATAAATATAGTATAGAAAGAGAGGAGAGGGGGACCTGATAAAAGCAAACTTGGCCAAGTGATCAAGGTCGATATCAACAGTGATAAAACATATTGATATCATGTATCCTTGATATGACGTGATAAAAAACAGCATTTTATGCTCTGCTCCCCAAAACCCACAACTCTAATCTGATCATGAGAAGAACATCAGATAAATCCCAACTGAGAAACATTCTAGGAAATACCGGACTGCGACTTCTTAAAAGTGCCAAGGTCATCAAAAAAAAAAATTTTTTTTAAGGGAAAATTTTTGTTGTCAAAGCAAAAACTGCACCAAAGCTAAACACACAAGGAAGAAGACTTTAAGACTATTGCAATATGGTCAAAAGACTGAACTCAACTCCATGGGGGGAGAAAAAAGGCAAGAGAGTTTTAGGAGCTGGGATGAACTAGTTGAAAAGTTACTGGAAGATACCAGGGGAGAAAAGTTGTCAATGAGGTACATCAAGTGTACTGACTTTTTAGAGTTTGCAAGTATTTTTCTCTAGTAGTGGGTCCTCTGTGTTTGCTAGTTGGCACGTATGAAGTTCAAGTCAGGTTCCAACCCTCCTACAGAGACTGGGAGGTAGGGACACTCACTCCTTCCATGTTTATATTTCAGCGATGGTTCCCAGCTTCCTTGAGAAAAATTTCACAGGGTTATAAAAGTGGCAAAAAGCTAGGAGAAAACTTATATTACATTTTCAAGGTGCAGAGAAATATTTACAGTTGCATGTTTTCTAAACCAAATTCTCTAAGGAAGGGGACATTCCCCTTAGTTAAACTGAGGGGAATGTCCCTGTGAAAGCCAAGAGGAGCCTAAGGAGACATGACAACTAAATTTAATGTAGATTTTTGGAAGATCCATTACATTTCTGAAACAGAAAACAGATGATCAATAAAAACAAAGGAAATCTGAATTAAGTATAGAGTTTAAAGACAATACGTTGATTTCAGTTCATTATGACAAACGTACCATTGAAACATAAGATGCTAGTAAGAGGAGACATGAGTGTGGAATTTATGGGAACTATCTCTACTATCTTCACTTTTCTCTAATTCTGAGACCACTCTAAAATTGAAAGTCTGTTAAAAAATAATAATCACTCTTCAATGTTACAGGCTTCTGGATCTGGGTTTCTTATCGTTTAAATAGTTCGTTTTATAGCAACTATTGCTAAGGTAGCCACAGAATACAATACTCCAGGTTGTTCGCCACGTGCCAGGCAACGGATTCACTGTTTACAAATAAAAGCTCAGAGAAGGAAGGCTCTATGTGAAGAATCATTGAAGTCTTGTTTGAAAGAAGCACTAAAAGATAAATTTCATTCTAAGAGTCTAGGTGAGTTTTTGGTTTGTTAACTATTCAGGGGATGCATTGGCAAAACAGTTTTATTATCCACTCACTGCTTCTGCCTCTCACTGTTCCTAATGTCCAACACCCAGGGACCCATATGGTGCTTCTGCCCATGCAGATGCTAAAGTGAAACCTGAGGCTTCAGTTTCAGAGAAAGCAAAGCTTAAGATTTAGGAAGTTTGATGAAGACAGACCCAGAGAAACTGGAAAGATGCCAGGTCATGTTGCTACATGTCAGCTGTGGGTATACTAGCAGGAATCTCAAGATAAACAGGACAAGTAACTGATAAACTGTTCAGTTCTGCTCAGTCGCTCATTCGTGTCTGACTCTTGAAGACCCCTGGACTGCTGCACGCCAGGCTTTCCTGTCCATAACCAACTCCCGGAGCCTGCTCAAACTCATATCTGTCAAGTCAGTGATGCCATCCAACCATCTCATTTGCTGTCGTCCCCTTCTCCTCCTGCCTTCAGTCTTTCCCAGCATCAGGGTCTTTTCCAACGAGTCAGTTCTTCGCATCAGGTGGCCAAAGTATTGGAGCTTCAGCTTCAAACAAATAAGTTAATAGGTATTTGCATAAAATACCTCCTAGACTGGGCTAGACTGGATTGGACTGCCTCTGAGCATTGATTTAGTAACTTATCCCTGGAACAGGCTAAAACGGACAGGCTTTCTCAGCTAAACTATTCACAGCAGTGTACTGTTGTTTTGTCTTTACCAAACCAACAGCACATCTTTCCTTTCCAAACTTCCCCTATAAGAAATGGTTTATACAAAAACTGTAATACTTTTAATGGATCATTATATCAAAGTCACATCTCCCAATTATGTTACTGGCAGCATAACATGTAACTTTAACACCTTTCATTGAACAAAGCTTGGTTGATGTTAATTAAAAGTTGTTATCAAGTTAAATAGCATCAGTATCAGGACACTGTGATATATTTTCATAGTATTAACAGAGTTTCAAATAGCACAAGGACATAATGCATTTTTACAATGAAACTGATATCTTAGTGATTCTGTCATGGAATTGTGATACTACTTGGTCATGACCTATTTACAGCATTATATTTTGTGGAGTTTTGTTTGTTTTCTTTAATTTTATTTATTTGCTTATTGCTCTGAATAGATCATTAACTTCAGAGAGGCAGAGCCACTGTTTCCACTCACAAAATCAACAACCAATATATATCTGTTGTTATGACAAAAATCAGAAAAAAATGTGTTCTAAGTCAAAACTGGTTCACATTTAGTATTTCTCAGAATCTCCATTTCCTCATTCTATTTCCTATTCCTCGAGCTGTCTTCTTTCTACAAATATGGTACCACATAAAATATAATCTATTAGTTTTAATAATTTTTTAAAATTAAAGTTGATTTACATCCTGACTTCCATTTCACATTCCTTCAAATACTTAAAGATAATTATTTACTATTTATCAAGCCTCCATCGTGTGTATGCAAGTGATTGGCATTAATTAAAACACATAACACCTCAGCGATGTCCATAGTACTTTGCAGAGATCTTTGCTGTGTTGTGCTGTGCTCGGTCACGTCTAATTCTTTGCAGTCCCATGGACTGTAGCCCACCACGTTCCTCTGCCCATGGAATTTTCCTAGAATACTGGAGTGGGGTGCCATTACCTACTCCAGGGGATCTACCTGAGGCAAGGATCAAACCTTTATCTCTTGCATTAACTGCAATGGCAGGTGGATTCTTCACCACTAGCGCCACCTAGGAAGTCCTACTAAATGATATACCACTTAATATATAAGGAAAAATACTTTCTCAAAATGTAGCAGTCATCCAACAAACAGTTGTTGAATGTATCTAAGGATCCAAGAAAAATAAAGCTTATTCAAATCTATTGAAATAGAATGAAATTACTATTGTTGCTGTTTGCTGTTCAATCACTAAGCCATGTCTGTCTGACTCTTTGCAACCCCATGGACTGTACCCTGCCAGGCTCCTCTGTCCATGGGATTTCCAGGTAAGAATACTGGAGAGGGTTGTCATTTCCTTCTCTAGGGGATCTTTCAGACCCAGGGATCAAACCTGCATCTCCTGCATTGCAGGCTGATTCTTTACCACTGGCCACCAGGGATGGGAGAAGGCAATGGCAACCCACTCCAGTACTCTTGCCTGGAAAATTCTATGGACGGAGGAGCCTAGTAGGCTGCAGTCCATAGGGTCGCTAAGAGTCGGACACGACTGAGCGACTTCACTTTCCCTTTTCACTTTCATGCATTGGAGAAGGAAATGGCAACCCACTCCAGTGTTCTTGCTTGGAGAATCCCAAGGATGGGGGAGCCTGGTGGGCTGCCGTCTATGGGGTCGCACAGAGTCGGACACGACTGAAGTGACCTAGCAGCAGCAGCAACCAGGGATGAAATTACTGTAGTATATGTCAAATTTATAGTTTATATCTCTGGCAGTATTTTTTAAACTTTTGGAGATCCATATGTCCAATGTTCACATTTCAAATTTCCATCTTTCTAAGAAATCACTGTTCTGAGTGATGTTATGAGACATCTCTTGTCAGAAAAAAAATTAAGCATTAATTTATACAACAGACTATAATTAATGTTTTGTTCCCCTGCTCACTTTTTTCATTGAGTTTCCTTACTTTTACCAAGTGCCTAGTCACCTATAAATTCTTGACTGTTAGTTTCAAAATGCCTCAGACTAGACTTAAGATAGATAAGATTTGAAAGGAATATGACCAGAAAAATCAACAGCCACTCACTCCCCCTCTCCAATTCCATCCCAATTAGATATTCATTAATAACAAAAGAGAAAAACAAACTGGAACTGGACCATGGCAAAAGGAACAGCTCTGCACCCTGCCAGGTTTTCCAAGTCAAGGGGAAGAAGAGCTAAATGCTCAAGAATGTTTGGAAATAGAAAAACAAATAGAAAACCAAATTCCTCTTTTCCTTTCTGATCAGGACAGCAACCTCCTCACCATTCATGCATAGAAAGTAAGAGAGGGCTGCCTGGGGAGCCATCCTGCCCCTCCCACATAACCAGGAATGGCAGAGAAGTGTAGGCTGAGCAAAGCAGAAGTCTCACAGGCAGGACAAGGGGATACTGCAGTGGAACTTGATATAAACTTATAGACAGTCACTGCGAGCACTAGGTGGGGATGCAGGAACCCTGCACAAACCAGGAGAAATGAACAAGATGACTAAACCTTCCAGAGCATGGCCAGGGTGGACAAAAGGTACCCATGGGCCAGATGCCTCCTCCTCCCCCACCAACACACCTTTGTATGACAGAAACCCAGGAGTTTAGAGCTACTTTTTTCAGGGGAGGAAAGGGAAGGAGAAATTTTCACTCTCTTAAGTTAAATTTGAACTCAAGATAGTGAGGCTTCCCTGGTGGCTCAGATGGTAAAGAATCTGCCTGCAATGCGGGAGACCTGAGTTCGATCTCTAAGTTGGGAAGATTCCCTGGAGGAGGACATGGCAACCCACTCATCTTCTTGCCTGGAGATTCCCCATGTACAAAGGAGCCAGGAGGGTTACAGTCCCTGGGGTCGAAAACAGTCAGACATGACTGAGAAACTAAGCACATGCAATAAGACAAATTTTGAAATGTTGGGATTTCCTTAGGATATCATAGATCAAGTGGTTTTCCATCAAAGGAAATAAGAACCTCCAGTAGTATTTTTAGGCATAAGAAAAAAACTTCATAATTTTGTTCATGAGCACATGCCGTAAAACTATAACCCAACACTTATACACTTATATGATAATGACAATAAATTTTATTTATTAGAAACACAATACCTTTTAACTACTTCAAAGCTCTCTGTATGCATGCGTGTATGCTAAGTCGCTTCAGTCGTGTCCGACTCTTTGTGACCCTATGGACTGTAGCCTGCCAGGCTCCTCCTCTGTCCATGGGATTCTCCAGGCAAGAATACTGGAGTGGGTTTTCATGCCCTCCTCCAGGTCCCTTCCCAACTCAGGGATCAAACCTGCATCTCCTTCAGCTCCTACACTGCAGGAAAATTCTTTACCACTGAGCCACTGGGGAAGCCCATGAGAATATGTGTGCGTGTGTGTGTGTGTGTATACACATATACATATATATGTGTGTGTGTTTAATATATATACTGTGTGTGTGTGTGTGTGTAGATAGATAGATTTCTTTGTCACTTCTGACTACATGGAAAGGTAATTAAGGAGGAAAGTACTAAATGGTGCCCTAGAGTATAATGTAGTGCTAACAAGTGATTTCCCAAAGGTCAGCCTGTTAATCAGTGGGGTGAGACAAACCTAGAACCTTGATCTTTGACCACAAATCTGGTTCCCTTAATACTTTACCAAAATGTCACCTGCATTTGAAAGCTTAAAAAATAACTGGGCTAAGTTATAAAATAAATTGAGACATATGCCATCCCTAGGGGTAAATTATGCTCTGACCAACTCCGAGGGGAGATATGCTGGACACAGCTGCTTCAGGGCAAGCTAGATCTGATTAATCACTGACCAACTAGGCATTTAGATCCACTCATTCATGGACAGGCACAAGAACAGATGTAATATTTTATTCCTCAGGGTTTCCAAGGACAAAGGAGTGCACGGAAGAATTAATCAAGTAAACCCACAATGAATTACTCATTTAAAATAAAATATTGTACATACAGTAATAGGAAAGAACTGGCAAAAAGTATATGTTACAATACTAACCATCTTGTCTCCACAAACTTTAGTTTTTAGTATATAACATAAGTGATAGATTTATTAAAATTGTCTATAAGCTGCTATTCAGAAGCTCAGCACTTTCCCAAACATCACAACAGTTTGAAGGTCAATGACTCTACAGGTACAACTGTCCGAGTCAATCCACTTCTATCAAGATACAGACCGCTCCATTGTCTCAAAAAGCAACTCTCTTTCTTTCCAAGTAAAAGAAATAAAGAGTATTTTCTTCTGGGACCTAGTAAGTAATCATACTCCAAGAAAGGATTCAACCATCAAAAGTAAGTAAAATCTGTATAATCATAAAATTCAGTCAGCGTGCCTCCTAAGGAAGCAACTGACTTTGTCAAAGCAGCTTGAAAACCTTGTCTCAAGAGCTGAGGAGTCCTAATAACATGAAAAAGACACAATCTAAGAAAGCTTCAAAAGCCAGAATATTCAAGGTCTATGGGCTCAGATTTTCTCCCCTGGATGGTGTTGAAGAGCACTGCCAATGCTTGACACTTTTTCACTTATGTTTCCTACCTTTTTCTTTATGTATGTTGATACATTCATTCAGGTCACAATCAAGTTTTATAGCCTTGGGGCTTCTTTATACTTGCAATGTTCTGGTCTTGTTGTTCAGTCACTAAGTTGTGTTGGACTCTGCAACCCCATGGACTGCAGCACACCAGACTTCCCTGTCCTTCACTGTCTCCCAGAGCTTGCTCCAACTCATGTCCATTGAGTCAATGATGCCATCCAACCACCTCGTCCTCTGTCACCCACTTATCCTCTTGCTCTCAATATTTCCCAGCATCAGGGTCTTTTCCAGTAAGTTGGCTCTTCATATGAGGTGGCCAAAGTTGTGGTCTATCCTGCATTAATTTTCCAACTCAACTCTCAGAATGCAATCATGTTTTTCTTATTCCCAACATCTTAAGAGTCTTACTGTAACTCCACACACTGACCACAGCACTAAAGTACTAGTCAGAATTCTTATCTTGTGAGTTGGAGGCCATCAGGTACATGGAGAAGGAAGAGGACGATGATGAACAGTAATGATAATTTATATTAACAATAAAAATGGTACCACACATATATTCAATTCTTAATAATGAACAAATGTATTCACATACATTATCTCACTTAGAGAAATAAAATATAGCCATAAATCTAAAAACTACTTAGGACATTTGGGTACCTCAAAACAGTACATGCTGGCTAATGAGAGAGAGAACAGAGCTGAAGACCAAGCTTTATCACATGCCATAACTTGTGACCCAGGGAAAGTAAAAAGCACTAAGTCCAGGAAGTCTAGTTGAAGTTTATCTATGGGACAAGACACAGGAACCAAGGATGCAATTTCTACTCAAAGTTTAGGCAAATAAACTATGTACCAGGATTCCAAGTGGAAAGACCACAATCACTCAACATTGGGTGGAACATAATGATAAGAAGTTCAAGGCAAAAATCACATGCGAGTTCACCAGTTAGAAATGGTTTTGGCTGCAGATAGCAAACCAAACTTAACCGAACTGAACTGAGGCTTCTATTATTTATTTAACTAGGATTCCAAAAGCAGACATTCTGAGGATTGGCTGAGTCTCAGCAGTGTCACCAAGGACCCAGGTCATTTGGGTCTTTCTTACATTGTCTTATTTCCCTGCTTTTTCCTCCACCCCAATTTGTCTTCCTTGGCCTCACATATCATTTTAACGTTCCAGGAAAGAAGGAAAGCTTGGGGAAAGCTTTCTCCTTGTAATTTTAGAATGAAATCCCCTCAACAGGTTTTATGAGTGTCTCATTGGTCAGAATAAAATTACATGACCACTCCAGGCCAATTTTTCGCAAAGGGGAATGAAATTATCATAACTGATTTAAAAGGACCATTGCTCATCCCCTAGAGAAGGAGCAGAATAGAAAAGTTGAGATTGGGATTGAAAAAGAATGTGAAGAAAATTCCTTCCCCCTTTTTTAGGACTGAAAATTTAAAATAAACTTTAGCACCCTGCCTCCTCCTCTGTCTCCCTTTTCCTACCGCTCACATTACCCAGTGGTGCCCAGCATCCTGTTCTCTGAGAGTGCCATAGATGTCTGCCCTCATCCTTAGAGAAATTCATATTCGAGGGACACAGACACATTCTGGATCAATTTTGAGAGCAGAGTATATATAGAAGAATTAGATCTATGGCATTAAAAAAGAAGAGAGATGAGGATTAAATCAGTTTTGGGACCTGAACAACAACAGAAATGGGAAAAAGGAAAGGAAAAGATACTCAACTTTCTTTCAACATCTCAGCCCACAGACAAAGATCTCTCTGTTCTTTGTTTGTTTTTCTTTATTTAAGTTCAATGAAGGCACCAGTCCTTTCCTCTGGAGGAATTACTCAGACCAAGGAAATCCGTGATCATTTGTAAGGAATGTTGAGTGGTTGTAAGCCAAGAATTTAGAGAAAAGAATAAGCCATTTAAGCAATGTCTTGAGATTGCAGAATAAGAGGAAAATCAGTGAAAATATTCAATTATTCTGACAATTAGTGATCAAAACAGAAAAACAAAATAAGGAGTACACTTTAATTGTTTTATATTAACAGCCTCCAATCCTGAGGTATCAGTTCTACTTCCATTATTTGTACTCTAAAGGGACCCCCCTTATCAGGCAGTCCTTCAAATCAAATAGAAAAACAGGAAGAATAACATCTTTCAATCTTTTAATCTGAACTTACACAATGGAAACTTTTTCCCACTATTATTCTTTTGAAATATTATAGCATAGTAAAACAGAAGGAAGTCAGATTCCAAATCCACAGGGGAAGAAAAGGGAAATAATATCTTTTTGTTCTTTCTCTACCTCCCACGTAAGTCATGCTGTACCTGGTACTTAAGATTCTCTGAATGAATAGCACCAAAAAGTGACTCCATAAAATCAGTAAAACATACACTGCTTAATTCCTGTCAGAGGCACCATCGATACAGGAATATATTACCATTCAATGAAGTTTCAACTGCCAGCTACTGAGATGACCAAGATAAATAGCCAGCATCATCTTAATCTTCAAAAGGTACTTGTTCCTACTGTCATGAAAAATTCCTTCTCTCATGTGATGGAGTTTACCCTGTAAATTAAATCTCTCAAGTAATGGAAGAAATAACCCATGACACTAGTGAGGGAAATTAAATTAGAGTCACTAATAGCAGGTCAGCACCATCTGAGTAGAGGTAATGGAAGTGACCACATGAATGATAAGCAGGTCTTCGTGAGGCTGTGACAGTGTCTCCCAGGAAGTGTGATGAGCATTCATCTAGGTGGCAAGCAATTCACAGTCAAGACACTAACATGTTTATAGTGCAGTTCGACCCGCATCTATGCCAGAGCATGTCAGCCTTTCTGAGGACGATGTTCTAATTCCCTCGTGAAGGCCATTAGGACGAGTTAAAAACGAGGCTCCCTGTTTTCTGGTTAAATCAATTTCTCATTGCCTAGAAACCTTTCTGGCCAGAGCAGATGACCTTTAGAGACAATAAGAATCCCAGAACTAGACTTAAATAACTTTATTTTCTAAAGGGTTAGAGGTAAACAAAAGGAAAATGGTTCCACAGTTCAACAGTCAGAGGGTGGCTGAAACAAATGGAGTTATTTTAGCCTAGTTGTTAGGGCTTGGGGAGCACAGCAGCATCAGTGACAAAATAACCTATTACGTGGGAAAGTTAAAATGGTGCCTTGTACTTTCTAGGTAGCCCTTCTGGACCTCAGCAGTGGTTTACTCTCTAACACCCAATTGAGATCACTGAACTTTTGACATAAAAACAATAACCAAGTAAATAATATGGCTGCTGAGAATGGGTACAAGAGCAGGAAGGAGAGGTGGTAGAAAGGGGGATGAGCAGTCAAGAGTGACTTCTAGAAAACCACTGAGGATGGTCTGATGACTGCCATGTAATCCACTCTATTATTTTTACTAAAATCTCAGATTATAAATGGTAAGATCACAGTAAATGTCTGTATTGCCTGAAATATTGTTTAGGGTATTACCAGACTGAAAGGCACACCTAAATTTTTGTGTGTCTGAGATGGTGATGCTGTATCTGTTACAGTACAATGCTTTTCCTAAAAGACTGTCCCTAGAGTTACTGATTTACAAAGAGAAATTACTATTGCATAATTTCTATTCTGTTCGCTTTAGTTAAATAGTAATTAGGCATTGCTTGTTGTAATATTTGATATTTTTTCATTTATTTTTATTTATTGCATTAAATATAGAAAATAGAAAGCACCAAGGATAGAAAGTCATTTAATAATAAGTTGATTTTCTACTTTTAAAGTAGAAATTTATTTCTTGATACATAAAACAGTATATGTTATTTTTCTTTTTAATAACTCAGTTTTTGCACAGTTAATCAAAATAAGTACAAACTTTGGATTTTGCTATTATCATGCTTCACAGGCATATGAAGTCAAATCAAAACCATAGCACTGGAGTCAGGAAAGAGAAAATGAATGGCAAGTTTAAACAGTATTTAATAGACTAGAAAACTTTAACACCATTTTGGAAAACACATGACCTGCACTGGAAGAAACACAAGCTGGAATCAAGATTGCCAGGAGAAATATCAATAACCTCAGATATGCAGATGACACCACCCTTATGGCAGAAAGTGAAGAGGAACTAAAAAGCCTCTTGATGAGACTGAAAGAGGAGAGTGGAAAAGTTGGCTTAAACCTCAACATTCAGAAAATGAAGATCATGGCATCCAGTCCCATCACTTCATGGCAAATAGATGGGAAAACAGTGGAAACAGTGGCAGACTTTATTTTTCTGGGCTCCAAAATCACTGCAGATGGTGACTGCAGCCATGAGATTAAAAGACGCTTACTCCTTGGAAGGAAAGTTATGACCAACCTAGATAGCATATTGAAAAGCAGAGACATTACTTTGCCAACAAAGGTCCATCTAGTCAAGGCTATGGTTTTTCCAGTGGTCATGTATGGATGTGAGAGCTGGACTGTGAAGAAGGCTGAGCGCCGAAGAATTGATGCTTTTGAACTGTGGTGTTGGAGAAGACTTATGAGAGTCCCTTGGACTGCAAGGAGATCCAACCAGTCCATTCTGAAGATCAGCCCTGGGATTTCTTTGGAAGGAATGATGCTAAAGCTGAAACTCCAGTACTTTGGCCACCTCATGCAAAGAGTTGACTCATTGGAAAAGACTCTGATGCTGGGAGGGATTGGGGGCAAAAGGAGAAGGGGACGACAGAGGATGAGATGGCTGGATGGCATCACTGACTTGATGGATGTGAGTCTCCATCTCTCTCATCACCACCGGGAGTTGGTGATGGACAGGGAGGCCTGGCATGCTGCGATTCAAGGGGTCGCAAAGAGTCAGACACGACTGAGCGACTGATCTGATCTGAAGCCAGGAAATATGAACCTCCGGGAACATGGTGACTCAGTGGCTAAGCACTATGTCAGGTGATGAGTTCTGAGACCCCAAATCTTGCTAACTTCTTAGATTACTAGGTCAAGTTACTTGTTTCTTTGGATCTGCTTTCTCAGCTATACAGTGAAATTATAAAAATAAAAATCTTATCAAATCTGTTTAGAAATAGAATTTTACACGAGTTTTATTGGACATACTGAGTAAAACTCATTCATTTATAGCTGAGTAAAACAAGTGGAGCTGTGAATTCAAGTGCTGTGAAATATACATGGATTCATACTTAGTTCTAAATATACACACAATAATTAAAACTTTGCCCCATTTCCAACTCACTGGTTCTCATGCTTAATAAGATAAAGGAAGAAAGGGGTCCCCATTTAGCAAATGATGAAATTATTTCTTTGAAATATTCATTTTCAGTTATGGCTCTATTTTTATCAAAATAGAATCTTTTAGCTGTTAGTAGCAGTTTTCTTAAAACAGCATATCAGAAATTTAGTAAAGAGTATAAAATTGGAGAAAATAAGTCTTTATTTCTTTGTGGGCAAAGATATAAATTTATTTACTCATTATAACTTTTTGTTTTCTTTATAGATCTTTTCCCTTTGAAATGAACTGAGCAAGACTGGCCCTAACAAGGTTAGTTTAAAAATTCAATGAAAAGTTATTATTTGTTGTCTGTCATAAATACAAAGAAAGATTGATTTCCTCCTCTCTCAGAATTGTCTATTCAATACAATAACACAGGAAATTGTTGACAATATAGCAGATATTGAAACATTAATATTAAATTTTACTTTAACTTTTAGTTTTGCTTTAAAAATATATGCAATATAAATATATAATTCTTATACATACTTGGAGATATTCACACACAACACACAAACACATACATGCACATATATAGTCATCATCATAATAATATAGTTGGAATATGGGTAATTTTCTTTCTTTTCTGAATTTTTCTGCATGTAAGTTTTTTCTACTGTAAATATATATAGCTTATAATTTTAAAATGTAACAAAATAAATGTAAATCCTCATTCACCAATGTGGAAGAGCTGTGCTAATTCATATTCTAATAATTCTCTTGAATTAATCATTTTTCCTAGGCAATTTTAAGTTAAAAAAAATTAAGATGTCATTTCACATAAAAATAGGCCAATCTCTTAAAAAATTATAAAATTAATAACATTATTTTGCATTTTGTATTATTATATTGTTAAGTAACTCAAAATTTCAGTTAACCTTTGATTTAATCCACCAATTCTGAAATGTTTTCTGCAAAAAATATAAAATTTTTCTGTGCCACTGAGACAGGTAAAACAACTGGATATTTCCCATATGAATTGGGTATTACTTAGCCAGCTATCAGCTAGAGTAATTGACAGATTTGCCAATATAATATGTACAGAGCCCAGGCAATTAAATATAAATAGTGAAGTGAGAAACTGGGCAAGAACTGCATAGGGAATGGTAGAGAGTGAACCATAAGCTAGTTTACTCAGTTGATTGCTGCCATGTGGCAACGGCGGCTCACTGAAGGAGAGGCATTAGGTTTCATGAGCAAAAACAAAAACACGGATTTTCAGTTGCAATCTAGAGATTTTTTAAAGCTTTATGTAAGTTAAGCAAAATAACTGTGCTAGTCAAATTAATTTATTACAAACTTGCTCTAATTAGTGTTAGACTTGAGTATTTCAAATATACTTGATTCCTGAATATTATATTTGTGGCCATATAAGTTGCCCATTCAGATTTTCATAAATCCTAACATCTACTCCCTAAAGACTGATCATCTTTATGGTCAATTTGTATTTATATAATACTTTCATATTTGCATGTGTAAATTACTATTATTTATTGAAAATTAATCTAATTTCATAAATCAAAAAGGATAAAAAATATCTCTGGGAGAATCCTCATTAATGATCCCAAAAGATGTAATATGTGGGTATTTATTTTAAGAATTTTAAAAATAATTTGTTCAGCCAAATTAAATCTTACCAGTATTAACTACTTGTGTCCTAGTCATTTAAAATAGTTGCTTACCATGTAGCAACTTCATTCTTATTTATTTCGATGTTCAAAGTACTATCAATAATGAACATGGTATTTCATGTAAATCTCAAATCCTAATCCTAATATATACATATATCTATGTAATGCACCATTAAGGAAAAGACCATCACCATAAAATCTTCCAGATAAGGACCTCTGTGTCACATGAAAAAGTCATTCCATCAATATGGCAATTCCTTTTGCTGGTTAATCACTTAATCTTAGGCTTTTCTTTGATTTAATTGACGTACACTGATTTACTGCTAATACCAAAAAAAAAAAAAAAAAGGTGATGTCAGTTTATAGAATATGGATTTAGATTCATGATTGAGATACAGTCAGGAAATTGAATATACTTGAATATGTAACCTTCACTCCTCTATTAACATTAATTCAACATATTTTTATATGGTAATTATTATGAGCTAGCCCATGTTCCAAGGACAGTGGATAAAATGAAGGATCTGATTTCATGATTCAAGCACAATAATGCAGACAATTAAAAAAGAAGAAGAAAATGTCAGAGAATAGTGAATCTTCTCTAAACAATTAAAGTAATGTGATAGTGTCAGGGTCACCTTAGATTAAGTGCTCAAGGAAATCTTTTCCCATGACATTTAAACTGAGACTTGAATTATCCTCCCCCCACCCCACACCCTCACCTCCCCCACACACACAGCCATGAAAAGATCAGAAGACAGAATTCCAGGAACACACAGACTAATGTGGCTGGGGTCAGTGGGCAAAGGGAGGGTGTTGAGGCAAGAAGTCCAGGACTTATCCAGAGACAGAGACCAGTCCATACGAGACACTGTAGGGCAAGGGAGGAAGTGGAGTTTGCTCTAAGTGTAGGTGGGAAGTTACATGATTTAAAGTCTGTCTTTCAAAAGATCCCTCTGCTGATCTGTGGAGAATGAACTATGGGGAGGCAGAAGTGCAAATAGACAAGTATTACAGGGAGGGATAATGATGGGTTGGACCATGTATTGTTGGAAGTAGAGAAGATATGTTTTTGCAGGTAGAATCAATTTCACTTGCTTACAATTTGGATGTGGGAAAGCAGGGGGAAAGAGGAAGTGCAGACTCCTCATAGATTTTTGACTTGAGCAGTTGGGTAGGTGTGCTGTGCTTAGTTACTCAGTCATGTCCAACTCTTTGCAACCCCATGGACTGCAGGCTGCCAGACTCCTCTATCCATGGTAAAACTATTTACTGAGATGGAAAAATGAGGGAGAAACCAATTTGAGTTAAGGGATGAGAAATACATTTCAGAACAAATTAAGCTTGAATGACTTTTAGATATCCTACAAGAATCAGAGAGTTGGATATCTGAGTCCAGAGTCTTGGAAAAATGTCTTGAATGGCAGCCAGCATAAGGATGGTATATAAGTTAATGTTCCAGGATGATGCTACCTAGGAAGACTGTGTAGTCCAAAAACAAAGAACCCAAAGACTAAGCCCTGGGGCATTCCAAACTTAAACATCAGGGAGGAAGAACCAGCAAAGTCAAAGAAGGAACGAACACCCAGTGAAGTGGATGAAAAAAAACAGAAGCTAAGAGAGGAACATTTCAAGAACGAAGTGGTTAACTCTGTTGAATGTTTCTAAGGTCAAATAAGAAACTGGCAGAGAAACTGGCCACTGGATTTGCCAACATGATGATCAATCACAAGAGAGTACCTGACATGGAGAAATAGAATGGATTGAAGCGTGAACAAATGGTGATTTATCAGAGCCAATGACTATAAACAACTCTTTCAAGAAGTTTTGCTTTGAAGACAAGTGGAGAAATGGAGCAGTACCAGCAGGAGAAAAAATTATACTTTGTTCTGTTTGTTTTAATATACACCATGCTGATGTTACCTGGTGACCAAGACAGTTTAAAGTTCTGCTCATCTTTACTAAACTTTAGACAAGCTTCTTCCTGATAGACTCCTGACCTTCCCTTTTAGAGTATTTACATTAGAACACTTACAGCCATAAATTCATTCTCTGACCCATTTTAATGTAACTTTTTAAAGGCTCTTTATGTCTCATAAAAAAAGACTATCTTTCTGAATGAACTGGGAGCCATCTCTTTGAATTGTAATGAAGAAAGATAGCATCCCCATTTCCTAGTCTCAATCAGTCCATTCTAAAGGAAATCAGCCCTGGGTGTTCTTTGGAAGGAATGATGCTAAAGCTGAAACTCCAGTACTTTGGCCACCTCATGCGAAGAGCTGACTCATTGGAAAAGACCCTGATGCTGGGAGGTACTGGGAGCAAGAGGAAGAGGGGACGGCAGAGGATGAGATGGCTGGATGGCATCACCGACTTGATGGACATGAGTTTGAGTGAACTCCGGGAGTTGGTGATGAACAGGGAGGCCTGGTGTGCTGCAGTTCATGGGATCACACAGAGTCAGACACGACTAAAGTGACTTAGCAGCAGCAGCAGCCCTCTACCTTCCTTTGAGTTCACCCTATGAGGAAGACGAACAGAAGATCCCAGAAGGAAGGCTTTGATGGGAGCATTGCAGTAAGCAGAAATTGTAACTTCAGATGAAGGTTGGCTGGTAGATCTGATTGGAGTGAGATTATGAGGCAATTCATAATTTTCAGTTGTCTGCAGATGTGTGAGCAAGGTCACAAAAGGTGAGTGAGTTGTGGTGAGGTCTAGGAGCTTTGAAGGGAGGTGCAATGTGGTCTTTGTGAGGCATAGAAGAACCAGAGCATGTTAGCCTGGCAAACTACAAATGCAGGTGAATATTTAGTGCCCTTTCAGATTTATGTTCATAATTCAGATGTAGAATAATAAGCAGAACTGATTGTTCTTTCTTCTGGATGTATATTCAGACAGATAGTTGAGCATAACCAAGGTCAAATCTAACTAAACTAGTCTGAGAGTAGGAAAGAGAGATGAGAGAGTTAGATAGTTGTCAAGGGATTGAAAATAATAATAATTCACAGAATCTGACCTGGGTACAGTGGAAAATGAGAACCAAGTATCACATAAGGATATCATATAACAGCTACAGTCAAAGCTATGGTTTTTTCCAGTAGTCATGCACAAATGTGAGAGCTGGACCATAAAGAAGGCTGAGCGCCGAAGAATTGATGCTTTTGAACTGTGATGCTGGAGAAGACTCTTGAGAGTCCCTTGGACTGCAAGGAGATCAAACCAGTCAATCCTAAAGGAAATCAATCCTGAATATTCATTGGAAGGACTGATGCTGAAGCTCCAATACTTTGGCCACCAGGACTCATTGGAAAATACCTCAATGCTAGGAAATATTCAAGGCAAAAGGAGAAGGGGACAGCTGAAAAGGAGATGGTTAAAGAGCCCCACCAACTCAACGGACATGAATCTGAGCAAACTCCCGGAGACAGTAGAAGACAGAGGAACATGGCATGCTGCAGTCCACGGGGTCGCAAAGAGTCAAACACAGCTTGGCGCGTGAACAACAGATGCTTGCAACAGGATAAAGAAAGAAATACTAAAAGTCTGCCCAACAAAAGAAATATGTAATACAGATTTTCTTTAAGAAGAAATGAACAAGTTCACTTTATCTTCTAACAGGGAAAATAAAGACAACCCAACTTGTATTTATTGATCATTTGTTTGAATAAAAATATGCTAAGCATAAAGAAAGAAATACTAAAAGTCTGCCCAACAAAAGAAATATGTAATACAGATTTTCTTTAAGAAGAAATGAACAAGTTCACTTTATCTTCTAACAGGGAAAATAAAGACAACCCAACTTGTATTTATTGATCATTTGTTTGAATAAAAATATGCTAAGCAGCTAAAACAAAAGGAAAAAGATAGTGTGCCTGAAACTTTTCTAATTTCATTTACTTCCAAAGAAACAAAGATGAGCGGATGGGCCTGAAGATAGAGAGTCCCAGTGTGGTCTGCAAGGACACTAAGAAACCTGATTATAGCATGAATGCTCTCCACCTGCTTCTGGGGAGCGGTATGAGAAGGTGCTAAGGCAGCCTCCCTTTGAATTACATGCCCCAAAATACCCATTTTGAAAGTTTATATATATAATGTATTATATATATATACATACACACATACATATTTGTATTTATACACATATATAAGCAAGTATATGTATATTTTACATACATACATACATAAGGGGCTTCCCAGGTGGCACAGTGGTAAAGAATCTGCCTGCCAATGCAGGAGATACCGGACACATGGGTTTGATCCCTGGGTCGGGAAGATCCTCTGGAGGAATAAATGGCAACCACTCCAGTATTCTTGCTGAGAGAATCCCATTTATAAAGGAGCCTGGTAGGCTACAGTTCACAGGGTCCCAAAGAGATGGACATGACTTAGCAACTGAGCATGCATGTATACATAAATCAAAATAAAGAACCACCAGATCAAGACTTCGAGATTTTTTTCCAGCCCCAACAAAACAATGTTCAGTAAACAGAGCTTGGCTATAGTAATCAACAAGGGTTTAAACTGGTGTGCTCAAGCTCCCTTCTTTCAGCTCCATATAATGTCAGATGAATCCCCTTGCATTCTCAAGGCTTCAGTTTCCTTATCTATAAAATAAGGAACCTGAAACTTTCATTTCTTCTACAGCTTTCAGTCCAGCCACATTGGAGCAATTAAAAGTAGTTTCTTAAGGATGGAGTGATAAAATTAGACTGGATAAGTATGGAAATAACTGACTATAAAGGACCACATAAGTATAAGAAGTGTTTTTTATATTAGTAGGAACATATTGCTGTGATTTATACAAAGAAAACAGCATTTTAAAAAGATCCCACTACCTGCTCATTCTGCATCCATCTGCATTGATAGATGCAACTTTGTACCTATAGGTATTTGGCTTCAAATTACTCAAACTAGGTTACAGATGTCATTGTCATTCTATCTTCCTTCCATATTACTCATCCCAGTTAACATCTAATAGAGTATTTAGGGAGCATTAATTCACTGATCCTTCCCTCATCTCTTAAAACAACAGTATACCCAATATAGCACCAAAGACATAAAGAAGTAGAAAATATAACACTTTCTCTAAAACCATTTAAATTATTGCTGGACATAAAAGATATTTATTGAATTTCTATCACAGTACCAAAACCATTCTGTAAGATAAATATGAATAGAGAACCATTACAAAAAATGAATATGACTAGCGTGAGACATTCAACTAGAATCTAGAATCAACAGTCTCTCACTTCTCTTCAGTATATCCCAATATGTACGTTCAGATCACCACAGCTTGTAAATATATATTTATGCACTGGTTTCAACAGTATGCACATTAGAGCAAAAAAAAAAAAAAAATTCCAAAGAAGACAAGGAAACGGACAAAGGTTATGACTGACAGAAAATTCATCACCTCTCCTTCCTGCCCCTAGGCCATGGCACCAAGGTCTTAGAGCATTAGGTTAGCAGCATTTACTCATTTATAATGGAAAGTTAGCAGCATCGGCTGAAAGGATAGACAGAGAAGGAAATAGAACTGAATGATGGCTAAAGCCTTGGGGAATTACTGTTCACAAACGGTAAATGGGAAGAAGAAAGAGTCATCCAGAGGAATATTTTTTAACAAACCTAAAAAATAAGAGGGTAATAGTCAATGATTTTACATATTATCAGCTTCCTTTGGGGACCAGTTTTGATTTCATATTTTTGACAGAATATATTTGTAGCAATTTTATTCAGTCATCAACTGTTATTTCACAAATTAATACATGGCACTTGACACAAAATGCCAAAGGAAAAAGAAAAGAAAAATTACTTCTTGTGTAATGATATAATGCTTTCCTATGTTTGTAAAACACCTTTCTACCTAACAGCGTTTTGTGACTCATCTACACCCTTCACGTGCATTCTCATAACCCATCTGGGAGCTCATTAATATGGGACTCATGTGCACAGATCCAGCACTAATACTTGCTTAGCATCACAGCATCTACCCCACAGGAAAGAAAGTATGCACACACAAACACACACACACACACACACACACAAAGATGGACTAATATAAGGCGAATGTGTTTCTAGCCAGCATATCTAAAATGTTTAATTTAAGTAGAGTCAAATTTCATTGTAAGTCAACCCCCCAGGAAGCACTGTTCAAAATGCCAGCATTGGTTTTGGAGAAATTATTCTAGAACAGCCATAGTAAATCTCAAATGGTAGCATCCAACCTCTTAGACACTGGTCATTTAATCCTTTGGCATGGCATTCTGCTCCTATAGGGTGTCTGTCTCTATGCCCATTAAGTCCCTGCCACTCTGGGTGTCATTTACAGCCATCATTTGGGGGCTTTCCAACCATTACTTACACTAATTTCAAATATCCTGGGACTTAGTCCAATGTTAAAAATGTATTGTTTTCTAAAAGAACCTCTTAATGTGTCATCAGAAGACTAATTCTCTCTAAAAGAATAATTATCCAGCCCAGGGGCACAGAACAGAGGTTTGATTCCAAATAATAAAGCAAATTTAACTCCCCAAGCATACAAGCTGTTGCTGCTTTTGAATAAAAAGCACAAATTTGGATCAAAATCCAGTTGCTAGCCCTTTTTTTATTTGACTCACTGCTGATCAGATCTGAATTCCAATGGAAAGACAAAATATTGCACTCAATAAGATATGGGCTTAACTTTTCTCCTTCTGATTCGGAAGAAGAATAGCAACATTTGGTACCCTTCTGACTTCTGCAGGGCTGACTATGTGAGAATATCAGGGCTTTAATCTTTTGTATAAGATCCTGGAAGCATTTATCTAGTCAGCAACAAAAACAAGAAATTCTAGATCTGTGACTGCAAACTTGCAAATCAAAAGCCATTTGACTGTCACATGCATTTTATATGAATAGCTCAATGTACTGGAAAACATTTTTCTACTTGATTATTCATAAATGAAGCACACATTCCAAGTCTCCTCTGCCCTTTATTAATTATACCAGCTTAATTATACAGTAGGTATTTAGTTTGCAATAAGTTGTGTTTGGTGGAGGAAGGAATATTTACCTGAATTCTAAAAATGAAATACTGTGCAATTGCTCCCTGTCATCTAGAATGAATCACTTTAAATCTCTGGCAAAGAATGAAGACCTTGTCCCACCTAAGGTCTCTGACTCTGACTGGAAACCAACACAGAGTTTTTAAAAGAGCTGCACTTTTGTTTTAAATACCATTTAATGTTTGAAAGTTAGTCACTCAGTCATGCCCGACTCTGCGACCCCATGGACTACAGCCCACCAGGCTCCTCTGTCCATGGAATTCTCCAGGCAAGAATATTTGAGTGGATAGCCATTCCCTTCTCCAGAGAATCTTCCCTACCCAAGGATTGAACCTGGATCTCCTGCCCTGCAAGCAGATTCTTTACCTCCTGAGCCCTGAGGAATGTTTGCTTTACAATAATCGTTTAATGTTTCCTTTACAGTAGTCATTAAAGAAAATCTGCAGAGATGTAGAGAGAATAACCTGCAGGTCCCCCTATCAAACACAATCACCTCAATATTTTGCTATTTCTTTCTGGTCTTTTACTTTCTATACATAGGTTTGTCTTGCTTTTTATATGGTTAAAATCACACAGTGATTTTAATTAATTTTCATCTTGCCTTTTCATTTGAAAATCTCTTAAGCATTTTTAAAATTTTCTGCTTTTCATGAGCACTATTATAAAAAGCAATAGTTTTCTTATTGTTTTTCATTTACTAGGTGTACCATAATTTCCACCAGAAATAAACTTAAATTAATTTTTAAAATACATGTTTTTAAAACTTTTCCAATTTTTCAATATATAAACTACATATCTCAACATACTTCTGAATAACATTTTTCCATATTTAAAATTATTCCTTACTATAAAATTCCCATAACAGAGTGAAAGGTAATTATAATAGCTATTAAGACATTTCCATAAGCATTGACACATTTTCAGTGGTATACTGAAGAGTTTCATTGTATGTTTGTTAGAGACAAGAATTACCAATTTCTAAACATCTTTATTGTCACCCTGCTTATTTAACTTATATGCAGAGTACATCATGAGAAACACTGGGCTGGAAGAAGCACAAGCTGGAATCAAGATTGCCAGGAGAAATCTCAATAACCTCAGATATGCAGATGACACCAGCCTTATGGCAGAAAGTGAAGAGGAACTAAAAGGCCTCTTGATGAAAGTGAAAGAGGAGAGTGAAAAAGTTGGCTTAAAGCTCAACAGTCAGAAAATGAAGATCATGGCATCTGGTCCTATCACTTCATGGCAGATAGATGGGGAAACAGTGGAAACAGTGTCAAATTTTATTTTGGGGGGCTCCAAAATCACTGCAGATGGTGATTGCAGCCATGAAATTAAAAGACGCTTACTCCTTGGAAGGAAAGCTATGACCAACCTAGATAGCATATTCAAAAGCAGAGACATTACTTTTCCAACAAAGGTCCGTCTAGTCAAGGCTATGGTTTTTCCAGTGGTCATGTATGGATGTTAGAGTTGGACTGTAAAGAAAGCTGAGCACCGAAGAATTGATGCTTTTGAACTGTGGTGTTGGAGAACACTCTTGAGAGTCCCTTGGACTGCAAGGAGATCCAACCAGTCCATCCTAAAGGAGATCAGTCCTGGTTGTTCATTGGAAGAACTGATGCTAAGGCTGAAACTCCAATACTTTGGCCACCTCATGCAAAGAGTTCACTCATTGGAAAAGACCCTGATGCTGGGAGGGATTGGGAGCAGGAGGAGAAGGGGACGACAGGATGAGATGGCTGGATGGCATCACTGACTCGATGGACATGAGTTTGAATAAACTCCGGGAGTTGGTGATGGACAGGTAGGCCTGGCGTGCTGCAATTCATGGGGTCACAAGGAGTTGGACACAACTGAGAGACTGAACTGAACTGAACTGAAACATCTTTATAATGTGGTAAGCAAGCAAGGTAAATCTTTATTGAGCTAATTTTTTTTAATTTCACCTTTATTCTACATTTTTCCCATGTTTTCCTCTTAAATTCAAAGAAATTCATAGTTGAGTGAAACTTTCAAAATCATCTATTCTAACCCTTTTATTTAAAGATTTGGAAATTGCAGGCCAAAAATATGAAGTGATTTGCTAGCTAGATTTGGTTTTGTTTGTTTTTGTTTTTAAGATATTAAACTTCAAACAGGGAGAGAAGAATGACAAGCAGTATCAGTAGTTCCAGCTGATGGGATAGGTTGAATTGATTCATTTATAGGGATACTTTTTGTCTATAAGTTTCTGGCCATGCCAGGGCAAGAACTATTACAATAAAAGAAGCTATTTTTCTTGGCTCCGATCAGCTCTTGTGTTATTATCAGAGTCACCTCTGCCGAGCTATTCTCAATGGCTTCATTTTCATTTCATCACTGGTACCCCAGTCTTCCTATCTTCTGTTAGCCCTCCTAGACTCCTGACATGCCGAGTGTCTTGGCCAGGGCAAGAACTATTACAATAAAAGAAGCTATTTTTCTTGGCTCCGATCAGCTCTTGTGTTATTATCAGAGTCACCTCTGCCGAGCTATTCTCAATGGCTTCATTTTCATTTCATCACTGGTACCCCAGTCTTCCTATCTTCTGTTAGCCCTCCTAGACTCCTGACATGCCGAGTGTCTTGGCTCGCCACATCACTTTTTGAATCTTTCATTCTCTCTTTGACTAGTGTCACAACACAATCTTGCTTAACCTGTTATCTGATTTCAACACACAACTCAGTCTTCTTTTCCATCCCACACCACCACCATCAATGAACTACAGGAATAACATAAATATACTAGATTCAGTTTTTTTCCTGCCTTACCTCAGCAACTCTTTTATCTTTCTTCCAATTAACAATTATTCTTATAGTGTAACCACATATAACTCATCAGAAATTGCATTAATGAAAATTAAATTTAAAAAGCCAAGTCTTTGACCATTGCCCCATCTCCTTATCTTCTTTTCCCAGTGCCCCTCCTCAATAGTGATCTCCAATTCATTGATCCCAGACCTTTATCATTTTCCATCAACCCCTTCCTAGCTTCAGTTTCCTCATTGGTCTGTCTAGATCATATGATGATATATCACAGTCAATCCTATGCAAATAGTCATAATCAATCCTCTGAAAATATCAGGTTATTTTCCTCTCCCTGTTTATCATCTATCGTCTCAAAAACTCCAATCCTGTATAAACCTGCCCATCTCGTTCTCCATGTCTACACCCAAATAACTGAACACTCCTGGAAAAAAATCACATAAGTAATTGATTTCATTTTAAATTTATGGATAAAAGCCTCCCCTGTCCAGACAACCATGCAATCTTATCATGTTTCTCTTACTAACTCATACCCTCCTTCCCGAAAACATTTCATACCTTATATCTTTTCTTAAATCTCCAAAACCCCTTCTTCTTAGCCCAAATTTCGGCTGGTAATTTATTTCATTTCACACTTCACTGAGAAAATAAAAGCCATTTAAGTCCACAGTTACAAACCTACCTGCATCTGAACCCATTCTCTTATCATAGGTCCTTTATTGAAGGCAAATCCATGTTATCAAGTATAATCCTCTCATGTCTTCACAAGGCTTTTGTTCCTGCAATTATTTCTTTTTCCTACACCAGCCATCTCTTCTAGTCTTCTCAAATGTTTCTATCAATATGCAAATGTGGTTGTGTTTTTAAAACAAAGCAAAGCAAAGGAAACTAAATCTTCCTTTAGCCACACATCCTCAGCTACTGTCTGAATTTTCTGCTTATTTTTACAAATAAATGTCTCTGGAGAGTACTCTTTTGTGAAATCAATACTTTCTTACTTTGTTTAACTCATTCCAATTTGTTTTGTCTCCATCCATCAATGTTGTTCTTACCAAAGTCACCAAACGACCAAGTTGTTAAATCCAATGAATACTTTTCTAGCTTTTTCTAACTAAATGTCAGTCTCAAAATGTGATCGAGGGATCCCTGGAGTACTAAAAAATTTTTAAAGGGGTTTATGTTATAAAATCTATTCTTATAATAATACTGATGACATCAGAGATGATGTTAATTAATGTGATTCTAAAAACATTGTCAAATGGAATATAACAATATTTCACCAATATGTAGAAATCAGTAAACCCATATTTCCTAGGTGATGATGATATTACAACATCAGGCATGGGTGAAAATATCCATTCAAAATATAAAGTATACTGATAGATTTTAACATGGCAGAGTATTAAATTTTCACTGATATGGTTTTAGATTCTATATTCCAATTAATTGTTAAGAAATTGCCACTTACCAAGTTCTATTATAGTAAGAAAGAATATCTATAATTATTATTATAGACTGCTAAAATATTACTCCCTTTTCCAACTACATTTTTTGTGAGTCTATATTTTCTTCATATGCTTCGACCAAAACAACAGAACAAAACAGACTGGTAGAGAAGCAGAATTATTAAGCCAAAAAGATTTGCAAAAACATAAACCAATGTCACCATTCTCAATATTTTTGAGAAATATAGTTTTTTCCAAAAAAGTATATTACTTATATTAATGTGAAATGGATTTATTTTTGCTGTTTTTAAAGTAATACATACTTAAAATTTTTCTGCTTTAATTCTAATAAAGTAAATATTGATGGATACAACCCACAAAAATAGAAGCCCCTTGGGGTTCTCCATAATTTTTAGGAGTGTAAAGACTTGCTGAAACCAAAATCCTGGAAAATATTCCTCCAATCTAATTTCAGTAATAACTGGCATTCTCTCCCTCCCAATATAATTTTCCTCTTTGCTTTTATAATACCATGATCTACTAATTTTCCACTTCCCTGATTTATATACATATATGTGTATATATCAGAGAAGGCAATGGCACCCCACTCTAGTACTCTTGCCTGGAAAATCCCATGAGCGAAGGAGCCTGGTAGGCTACAGTCCATGGGGTCGCAAAGAGTCAGACATGACTGAGCGACTTCACTTTCACTTTTCAGTTTCATGCATTGGAGAAGGGAAATGGCAACCCACTCCAGTGTTCTTGCCTGGAGAATCCCAGGGATGGCGGAGCCTGGTGGGCTGCCGTCTATGGGATCACACAGAGTTGGACACGACTGAAGCAACTTAGCAGCTGCAGCAACACACAATCCTCCTGTTTACCCATTCTCTAAATTATAGAGTGGTTTGGAGCTCTATGCTAGATCCTCCATCTTCTCTTTCTACATTTCCCTTTCTCCAAGATCTCATATACTACTATGACTTTAAATCCCATCTCTATAAGGATAATCCCCAAATTTTCATATTCACTGCACTATTTTCCAACCTTTCCTCTGAGCTCCAGAGTTTATAGACCACCACACATGGTATTTCAAATTGAACATTTCTAAACTATCATGTTGAAAACTTTATAATCAATTTTAACTTCCCAAAACAGTTCTTTCTTGAATTTCCCACATAAAGACCTCAGGTTAAAGACCTGAGGATCATCCTTGAATTTTCTTTCCTATTTTCTCAACATCCAATCTAATAACAAATGGTGATTTTTCTTCCTCTGAAATACAACAAAGCACCTTCTCCACTTCTTCCTATTTTCACTGCTACTAATTCAAGCCATAATCCTTTCTGTTCACCAGATTCTGTCTCTTGCCCAACCCAATTCATTCTCTAGAATGATCATTCTTCTATTATTCTCTCTGTAGTGGTTTAGTCGCTAAGTCATGTCTGACTCTTGCAATCCCATCAACTGTAGCCTGCCAGGCTCCTCTGTCCATGGAATTCTCCAGGCAAGAATACTGGGGTGAACTGCCATTTCCTTCTCCAGAGGATCTTCCTGACCCAGAATCCAACCTGGATCTCCTGTATTACAGGCAGATTCTTTACCGACTGAGCTATGAGGAAGTCCATTATTCTCTATAATAGCACCTTTTTAATTCCTTGTGCATTGCAAAATTCTAACAGTTTTGTGGCTTTATACAGTTCTTCTGTTATCTATCTTCACAACACTGCGAGTTCTATGAGGACAAGGATCTTCTCTGTTTCTATTCACTGCTCTCTCACCTGTTTTTGTTCACTGTTCTTTCTGAAGTGTTTAATATGGTGTGTGCCTCTAACTATGGGTTGATCTTAACCATCAGTCCACAGTGCCTGTGAAATTTCCCGTGGTGGCTTTAACTGAGTCCACTTAGATGAGCTGGAACTATATGTCCTGGAATTCCATTTGCTATGTAGTTCTAAGTTTGGTTTGATTACTGGAGAAATGTTAGATTTTAAAGGCAGAAGTGAAACAGTAACCATCATACTCTGAAATGCATAGAGTGGGAGGCACCAGAGCAGAGGGCTCACATTATCATGACCTAATGGCCCACCTTGACACCACCTTGACACCTGACCTCTGCAGAGACTTCTCAAAGTCTTATATATCCAATAGAAAGTTCTAGATTTTCCTGCCAGTCACCTGCATCACTGAGGTCCACTGAGGTGGTAAGAAATAGACATTTCTTTTGTCTTTATGCCCTCCTCCACTTCACATTCAGCTTTTCCACTGGGCCCCCAGCCCTGCAGACCTGTAGCTACCTCAAGCTATATCAGAGATAATAGCTTTCCACATATTTCTTTACCAGTTCACTCAATTTCATAATGTCTAGACCCTATGATAAATTATTTTTTCTATATCAAAAATGTTCTATTTCTTGTATTGAACCCTAGCTGATACATCCCCCCACCAATGAAACAAAGAATTTCATCTAGCCCAACTAGTCTAGATTCCTATCACCAAGACACTGAAGTAAATTGAAAATTGCAGAAAGAAAAAAATCTCACAAATCTCTCTATCAAGTACACATTTTCCAAGGCCCTTGACAGTTTCCCTAACCTTAGAGTAGAAATAAAGATAAGATCCCAAAACTGAATCATGAAGGTTAAGCTCCTTTTATCACCAGAACCCAAAGGATTTTTAAATGTTTTCTGACAAGCATAAAACTCAGGAATTTTGTTTGTTTTTACCAAAACTCTTAAATTGGCATATGTTGCCGTGTGTATAAGCATAATAACAATGCAAGTCACGTAGAAACCAGTAAGGAAAGAGCACCCATTTGTATTATTTCACTAGTTTTTTGAAACACTTTATCAGAATTGCAAAAAGAACTCAGATCTGAAGTACAATCAGATAACTTTTAAAGCCTACCAGACTCATGCTCTGAAATAACCATTTCATATCCATGTAAGAAATTTTATGCTAGAGTTTTAAGTCTGACAATCAATCAGTACATATAAGCAAGCCTATAAGCCTTTGCTGCTCATTCTAAGAAAGATTGTTCTCCAAGTTCAAGTTTTCTGCCAACTACCGACAACAGCACCAATTATTTTCCTTCCATATTCAATCAGTGTATGTGGATAAGCCTGGGCCTCGCTGACAGAGTTGTAAATTTGCAGGTTGTTAAGATTTAATGGAGGGACCCTGCTAGTGACGCTCTATTTGTGGCTCAGACATTCTCACAGAGATGAAAGCAGTCTGGGTCTCAGGGCCCAGTTCAGTCTTTTTACATCTTATTACAGAACTACTCACTGTGATTTCAGGGAAATTTAATAACTGTATACCTAGAAATAATATCAACTTTAACATCTTCCTGATATATCAATATCCACCTAAACATTGAATCACAAATGACCACCAGGAGGGAAAGCATGGTAGGCAGAATGCTGGACCCTCAAGTTCAGTTCAGTTCAGTTGCTCAGTTGTGTCCAACTCCTTGCGACCCCATGAAACGCAGCACGCCAGGCTTCCCTGAAAATCACCAACTCCCGGAGTTCACTCAAACTCATGTCCATCAAGTCGGTGATGCCATCCAGCCATCTCATCCTCTGTCGTCCCCTTCTCCTCCTGCCCCCAATGCCTCCCAGGATCAGGGTCTTTTCCAATGAGTCAAATCTTCGAATGAGGTGGCCAAAGTATTGGAGTTTCAGCTTCAGCATCAGTCCTTCCAGTGAACACCCAGGACTGATCTCCTTTAGGATGGACTGGTTGGACCTCCTTGCAGTCCAAGGGACTCTCAAGAGTCTTCTCCAACACCACAGTTCAAAAGCATCCATTCTTCAGCACTCAGCTTTCTTCACAGTCCAACTCTCACATCTATACATGACCACTGGAAAAACCATAGCCTTGACTAGACGAACCTTTGTTGGCAAAGTAATGTCTCTGCTTTTGAATATGCTATCTAGGTTGGCCACAACTTTTCTTCCAAGGAGTAAGCGTCTTTTAATTTCATGGCTACAATCACCATCTGCAGTGATTTTGGAGCCCCCAGATATAAAGTCTGCCACTGTTTCCACTGTTTCCCCATCTATTTCCCATGAAATGATGGGACTAGATGCCATGATCTTTGTTTTCTGACTGTTGAGCTTTAAGCCAACTTTTTCACTCTCCACTTAACTTTCATCAAGAGGCTTTTTAGTTCCTCTTCTCTTTCTGCCATAAGGGTGGTGTCATCTGCATATCTGAGGTTGTTGATATTTCTCCCGGCAATCTTGATTCCAGCTTGTGCTTCCTCCAGCCCAGCGTTTCTCATGATGTACTCTGCATATAAGTTAAATAAGCAGGGTGAGAATATACAGCCTTGACGAACTCCTTTTCCTATTTGGAACCAGTCTGTTGTTCCATGTCCAGTTCTAACTGTTGCTTCCTGACCTACATATAGGTTTCTCAAAAGGCAAGTCAGGTGGTCTGGTATTCCTATGTCTTTCAGAATTTTCCACAGTTTATTGTGATCCACACAGTCAAAGGCTTTGGCATAGTCAATAAAGCAGAAATAGGGCCCTGAAGTTACCCCTCGCCAAATCACCAGATCCTATGAATACTTTATGCTACTGCTGCTAAGTCACTTCAGTCGTGTCTGACTCTGTGCGACCCCATAGGTGCACAGCCCACCTGGATCTGCCATCCCTGGGATTCTCCAAGCAAGACTCTGTGCAACCCCATAGGTGTGCAGCCCACCTGGATCTGCCATCCCTGGGATTCTCCAAGCAAGAACCCTGGAATGCGTTGCCATTTCCTTCTCCAGTGCATGAAAGAGAAAAGTGAAAGTGAAGTAGCTCAGTCATGTCCGACTCTTAGCAACCCCATGACTGCAGCCCACCAGGCTCCTCTGTCCATGCGATTTTCCAGGCAAGAGTACTGGAGTGAGTGGTCATTGCCTTCTCCATGAATACCTTATATAACATGGCAAAAGGGACAGTATGGATATAATTAAGGACTTTGTGATTCAGGACTTTATGATTCTTCTGTTAGGTCCATACCATTTGTGTCCTTTATTAAGCCCATCTTTGCATGAAATGTTCCCTTGGTATCTCTAATTTTCTTGAAGAGATCTCTAGTCTTTCCCATTCTGTTGTTTTCCTTTATTTCTTTGCATTGATCGCTGAGGAAGGCTTTCTTATCTCTTCTTGCTATTCTTTGGAACTCTGCATTCAGATGCTTATATCTTTCCTTTTCTCCTTTGCGTTTTGCTTCTCTTCTTTTCACAGCTATTTGTAAGGCCTCCCCAGACAGCCATTTTGCTTTTTTGCATTTCTTTTCCATGGGGATGCTCTTGATCCCTGTCTCCTGTACAATGTCACGAACCTCAGTCCATAAAGATACCAAGGGAACATTTCATACAAAGATGGGCTCGATAAAGGACAGAAATGGTATGGACCTAACAGAAGCAGAAGATATTAAGAAGAGGTGGCAAAAATACACTGAACTGTACAAAAGAGATGTTCACGATCCAGATAATCATAATGGTGTGATCACTCACCTATAGCCAGACATCCTAGAATGTGAAGTCAAGTGGGCCTTAGGGAGCATCACTACGAACAAAGCTAGTGGAGGTGAGGGAATTCCAGTTGAGCCATTTCAAGTCCTGAAAGATGACGCTGTGAAAGTGCTGCACTCAATATGCCAGCAAATTTGGCAAACTCAGCAGTGGCCACAGGACTGGAAAAGGTCAGTTTTTATTCCAATCCCAAAGAAAGGCAATGCCAAAGAATGCTCAAACTACTGCACAATTGCACTCATCTCACACGCTAGTAAAGTAATGCTCAAAATTCTCCAAGCCAGGCTTCAACAATACGTGAACCGCGAACTTCCAGATGTTCAAGCTGGTTTTAGAAAAGGCAGAGGAACCAGAGACCAAATTGCCAACATCTGCTGGATCATGAAAAAAGCAAGAGAGTTCCAGAAAAACATCTATTTCTGTTTTATTGACTATGCCAAAGCCTTTGACTGTGTGGATCACAATAAACTGTGGAAAATTCTGAAAGAGATGGGAATACCAGACCACCTGACCTGCCTCTTGAGAAACCTGTGTGCAGGTCAGGAAGCAACAGTTAGAACTGGACATGGAACAACAGACTGGTTCCAAATAGGAAAAGGAGTATGTCAAGGCTGTATATTCTCACCCTGCTTATTTAACTTATATGCAGAGTACATCATTAGAAACACTGGGCTGGAAGAAGCACAAGCTGGGATCAAGATTGCTGGGAGAAATATCAGTAATCTCAGATATGCAGATGACACCACTCTTATGGCAGAAAGTGAAGAGGAACTAAAAAGCCTCTTGATGAAGGTGAAAGAAGAGAGTGAAAAAGTTGGCTTAAAAGTCAACATATAGAAAAGGAAGACCATGGCATCTGATCCCATCACTTCATGGGAAATAGATGGGGAAACAGTGGAAAAAGTGTCAGACTTTATTTTTTGGGCTCCAAAATCCCTGCAGATGGTGATTGTAGCCATGAAATTAAAAGATGCTTACTCCTTGGAAGAAAAGTTATTACCAACCTAGACAGCATATTGAAAAGCAGAGACATTACTTTGCCAATAAAGGTCTGTCTAGTCAAGGCTATGGTTTTTCCAGTAGTCATGTATGGATGTGAGAGTTGGACTGTGAAGAAAGCTGAGTGCCAAAGAATTGATGCTTTTGAACTGTGGTGTTGGAGAAGACTCTTGAGAGTCCCTTGGACTGCAAGGAGATCCAACCAGTCCATTCTGAAGGAGATCAGCCCTGGGTTTTCTTTGGAAGGAATGATGCTAAAGCTGAAACTCCAGTACTTTGGCCACCTCATGCGAAGAGTTGACTCATTGGAAAAGACTCTGATGCTGGGAGGGATTGGGGGCAGGAGGAGAAGGGGGCGACAGAGGATGAGATGACTGGATGGTATCACTGACTCGATGGACGTGAGTCTGGGTGAACTCGGGATTTGGTGATGGACAGGGAGGCCTGGCATACTGCGATTCATGGGGTCGCCAAGCGACCACAACTGAGCGACTGAACTGAACTGAACTGAACCGTGATTCTCTGATTATCCAGGTGGGTCCAGCATAATCACTAGAGTCCTTGTAAAGCAGAAGGAGTTCCAGAATAAAAAAGGAGACATGACAATAGAAGCAGAGTCAGTGAAGGAGTTATGACAATGCTAGGTTGTTGGCTTTGAAGCAGGAGAAAAGGGCCATGACCAGGAATCCAGGCTGTGTCTGGAAGCTGGGGAAGGCAACATACAGATTCTCTCCTAGAGGCTTCAGAACAAAATAGAAACAGTCCAGCTGATACCTTGACATTAGCCCCCGGAGACTGACCTTGGTCTTCTGCCTTACATGACTGTTAAGATACTAACTTTGGGTTGTTTTAAGGCACTGATTTGTGGTCATTTGTGAAAGTAGCAGTAGGAAACAAACCGATAAGGGTTGTACAACCCAAACCCCTGGGGTTATTAGAATCCAAACCCCTGCCTCTTCCCAAATGCAATCAGAGACAGGTCAGGCTATAGCCTGCCTCTGACCACAGCTTCTGTTTGTCACATTTCAAGGGGCAAAGTCTGACATGCAATCTACTCCAATTGGAGAATAATAATAAAAGCCTGTAGAAGGATGGATGTAGTGACTTTTTAGAACTTAATCTGCCAGATTCATCAGATTAGAAACTGTGATGCATTCTGGCCTCTGCAGTGCAAGTGAGACTTGCTCACTCCTCACCCCGCATGGTAGTCAAGGACCACCAAACAAATGGCAAAGTTCTGCTTATAGGACTTCTCTAAACTGGTTTCTCTTATACTGTGTAATATTCTTCAGTGGGTGTGTGAATAAAGAGTAAAATTATTTACTACTGATTATCTGCACATGGTTCCACAGAATTTCACTTAGAAATCATTCTATTTGACGTGTTTTTAAGAGACACAAAAGGGAAAATCATGAAAATTAGAAAATACTGATAGCCAAACCATGAAGAACTGGTTAATTCTATTACAGGAATTCAGCATTGTTCAATTATTTTAAAGTACAACAGATGATTTATCAAAGTGAAAAAAATATTCATGAACTATTAGAGAAGGAAAAAGCATGTAGAATATAGAACTTTTATAATCTTTATGATATATATGATTAGAAAAATACTGAGAATATATACATTGAAATAGTGACTTTAGTTCTTGGAGGATACCTGGAGACTATTATGGATTATTTTCTTACACTTTCATCTGTTTCTCAAACATGTTAAATTTGTTATTTTTGTCATTAGAAAAAATATATTTTTAAAAATTAAAACTCTTAGAACACGTCTGGGAAGCCCAGGGTAACCCACCCAGTGCTACACTGTGGGGCTTCATCCTCTGCTTCTCCTAAGCACAGTCTGTAGCCTCCTAGCTCAGGCTCTCTCTGGGCAGATTCATCAGGCCTGTTGTGTAGGGTTGCTTTTCCATAGTGCTGCCTAATCAGAGTTGGTAATGCTGGGACTAATGGTGCCACTGTTTCAGTAGATGGAGTCTAGTTATTTCATCCCAAAGTGGCTTAACAGTAATAGCAATAATAACAACAACAACAACAGAAGCAAGGGTGTCTTATAATAATAATAACAACAGAAGCTAGGGTGTCTTTTATTAAGCACCCCCTATTTGTCAAGCACTGTACCCGGCCCTTTACTTACATTGCCCTACGTTATGACAACTCCATAATCTAAAAATATCTCATTCTGACATAGAAAGAAACCAACACTGAGATTCTAAAGTATTTTACCAAGACAGGATATGCCAGATAATGTTCTCACCCCAAACTCTGACTTGACTTCTGGAATTTTCACTACCATGTTACTAGTGTGTGCACATGTGAATGTGTGTGTTTACGGAGTTAATGGTTCACTTGACAATGGAGTACTTACAATGTGCTGTGCACTGTACTTTGTACAACCAAATGAAGGGACTTGCATTCTCCCTACCTTGTTGATGTAGGAACTGAAGCTCTAAGAGTTTAATTTATCTGGCTGAGGTCACCCAGATGGTAAAGAACAGAACTGTTTAGCCGGGTTTGCTGATTCCAGTGGTCACTCTGCCCCACTGTGCTCCACTCCGTCCCTGAGAACATATACTCCCCTTCCTCTATCACTTTGGCCTCTGGCCTCTGTCTTTCTAGTACTAACAGTTTCGATTCCAGGCTGCCCAGGCCTAGCAGAGATAAAGCAATCCCTGTTCCTGACTCAAGGTTTACTGTTCTGTGGCTTGTCTCCAGGACCTAGCTGCTGTGTCTGAACTCCCTAAGACCGTGACCTTCCTACCTTGCTGGTACCTTACCCTGCCTGACTGACTCCCCCAGAATAAACCTCCCCATGTGGGCCTGAGTAGGTCACCACATGCCAGTCCTATCTGCTCAACAGAGTTTAGCTTCTGGCTCTTTGAATGGAGTTCCTGGCAGAACTTTCCTAATTGGCCAAGTTCTTGCCCCATCCCCTGCTGAAGAGTCCTGCCTATCCACTACAGCCCTTCCTATGAAAGTGAAAGTGAAAGTCACTCAGTCTTGTTGGACTCTTCGCAACCCCATGGACTATACAGTCCATGGAATTCACAAGGCCAGAATACTAGAATGGGTAGTCTTTCCCTTCTCCAGGGGATCTTCCCAGCCCAGGGATCAAACCCACGTCTCCTGCATTGCAGGCAGATTCTTTACCAGCTGGGCCACAAGGGAAGCCCAAGAATACTGGAGTGGACAGCCAATCCCTTCTCCAGAGGATCTTCTAGACCCAGGAATCGAACCGTGGTTTTCTGCATTGCAGGTGGATTCTTTACCTGAGCTATCAGGGAAGCCATATCCTATGATAAGGTGCTATAACATGAAAGTAGTCTAAAATTTTCTGCTATTTAAAAATACCATGCTGGCCACTTACAGGAAAACCTAAACAAATGAAGACCACATATATCAAAAATACAAATGGAATATACAAACTGTGATCCAGACAAAAAATTATCGTAGAGACATCATGATGGTCTCTTATGCAAGCACATTATGCAGAATATCAATGCCGCCCAAGTTGATGAATGACCTAGCACAGCACAAATGGCAAATTGCCATCTGAATGTCAAAATCTCAGGTTCCAAGGCAGAAACTATTATCTCTCTAACAAGTCTGAAGGACCTCAGAGCTGCATATCAGACTCTTGAGTAAGCCATCACCCCACTGTTTCAGGCTCACAAAGAGCCTCAAGGTTCTTGCTTCACCGAGCGTGAAATATTTCACTGATTATCACTTTGTGACAGATTTAACATTTTTAATGTAACATCTAATACACAAGATGAATTTTCCACTTCTAAATTCACTAATAGAATCAGAGAGTCCTGGCCCTGCAGGGCTCGAAGAGGTCATCCAATCCATCCCTCAGGCTGCAGGCAGGCCCACACTTACCCTCTCAGATGTGAAAATCTCCCTGGTTTTAGAAGACCTTTCAGCCAGGATGGTTTAACAAATTTCCTCCATGCTCATGAAATGTTAACAGCTCTCACTGGCAGGAAATTTTTTCTTGCCTTTAACCTAAAGCCCTTATGCTGCCTTCTCAGCACATTGCAATGAAACTACATGTACGCTTTTATTTTACAGCTTTCAGTACTCATTCTTCTCTCTTCATCTTACACAGTAGCAATTGATACATTTTATTATAATTATCTATCTTCTCAGTAGACTGCTAACCCTGGAATTCAGGGATTGGATCTTATTGATACAAGTTTCTAGCAAGATCCTAAAGCTACTATATATAGCCCTTCTATATGTTAGCTCCCTTCTATATGCTAGCTCCCTTCCTTAGCTGTTTTACAGAACTTAGGATATTAGTCATAATTCCCTTTTTAGTTTTTTGTCTGACACTATCTTCTCCACTAGGTGCTGTCAGAACAAAAGAAAGGAATGGGAATATACACCAAAAATATGAACAAAACCCAGATATATTTTGAAGCTGTTAGAGAAATCTTTCTACTTATGGGCTATGCAACAAATACTGTGAGCAGTTTCCTTCAGTGAGCCCTCAGAAGACTCTCAAATAAGCTCACAGGGCAGGATTTGCACAGCTTCCATCACAGATCCATCAGCAGTGCTCACCTATCACATACTCTCACAGGTGAATGTGACGTGGGCCCCCTGTCAGGCAGCTGCAACAGGCTACTGATTAAAATAGAGCTAATGTTTTTGAAAATCTATTTTTTGACCATTTGCTTCTGACTTAAAATTGGGCATTCTGGCTAAAGCAACCAAACTGATTTAGGCAGTTAAGTTTCCAAGTTACCATATAGTAAGCAAATTTTAATGGCCCTTCTTCCAGGATGTCATGCCATTCTAAAACTGACTTAAATAACTTAGTCATTTCTTGTAGGTTAACTATATTAAAACTTAAAGGAAAAAAAAGTCAGATATCCACATAGAGGAAGGGAGACAGGGACACATACGGTAATAAGATTGAGATAATTACTGTCACTGAGGAATAAATTTAGCTTTTTAGGAAGTCAAAACAAAAAGTCATAGGTTTAGAATTTCTAGGCAATGGACAAACTGCTGCTGCTGCTGCTGCTGCTAGGTCACTTCAGTCATGTCCGACTCTGTGCGACCCCATAGACGGCAATCCACCAGGCCCCTCTGTCCCTGGGATTCTCCAGGCAAGAATACTGGAGTGGGTTGCCATTTCCTTCTCCAATGCATGCATGCATGCTAAGTCACTTCAGTTGTGTCCAATTCTGTGCGACCCTATGGACAGCAGCCCACCAGGCTCCTCTGTCCATAGGATTCTCTAGGCAAGAATACTGGAGTGGGTTGCCATTTCCTTCTCCAATGGATAAACTGAATCACATTAATTAATGAAAGAAATCCTAAAAGCACATCTTAGAAGCAAACATTCCCCAGAATTAATTTATAAGAAGATCTCATAAGATTATCTCTTACTTTTAAAAATGAATAAAATATTAAAATAATATTTTCAACAACTGGTCTCTAGAAGCTGTAGAAATATGCTTCAAATTATCATTTCATACACTGACTCTCAGCAAAAGACAACAAAATCCATTGCATTAAAAACACTGGATTTGGTAATGATATCTTAGATATTAATACAATACCAAAAGCATGGTCCATGAAATAAGAATTAATATGTTGGGATCCATTAAAATGAAAAAATGGCTGCTCTGCCAAAGATACTGATAAGAGAACGAGAAGACAAACCCCAGACTAGAAACAATATTTGCAAACCACATATCTGACAAAGGACTAATATTTAAAATACAAAGAACTTTTAAAACTCAATAATAAAAAAAAAAATTACCTGATTAAAAAATGAACAAAAGATCTGGACATCTTACAAAGAAGACATACAGATAAAAATAAGCATATGAAAAGATGCTCTACTGCATAAGTCATTAGGAAAATGCAAATTAAAACAATAATGAAATATCACTACACATCTATTGGGTGGCTGAAATCTAAAACTGACAATATCAAATGCTGATAAGGATGTGGAGTAACAGAACTCTTATTCATTACTGGTAGGAATGCAAAATGGTACAGCCACTTTGAAGACAGCTTGGCAGTTTCTTACAAAACTAAACATATTCTCACCATATAATCCAGCATTCATACTCCTTTGTCCAAATGAGCTGGTAATTTAGACAAAAAAAACCCACACATGAATGTTTTTATCATATTTATTCATAATTGCTAAGACTTGGAAAGAACAAAGATATCCTTCAGTAAGTGAAGGGCAAACTATGGTACTACATACAATAGAACAATATTAAGTCAAATAATAAATAAATAAAAGCACAAAAATACAAGGAGGAATCTTAATTCAACAGAGCAAAGTTAAAACTTTTCTACCCTCTTTTTCCCAGCTCTTTAAATATTCATGCTTGGTCTCTCTCAGTTCAGTTCAGTTGCTCAGTTGTGTCCAACTCTTTGTGACCCCATGGACTGCAGCACATCAGGCTTCCCTTTCCATCACCAACTCCCGGAGCTTACTCAAACTCATGTCTATTGAGTCAGTGATGCCATCCAACCATCTCATCTCGCTAATTAAAAGTGAAAGTCGCTCAGTCGTGTCCGACTCTTTGATACCCCATGGACCGTACAGTCCATGGAATTCTCCAGGCCAGAATACTAGAGTGGGTAGACTTTCCCTTCTCCAGGAGATCTTCCCAACCCAGGTCTCCCACACTGCAGGCAGATTCTTCACTAGCTGTGCCACCAGGGAAGCCCAAGAATACTGGAGTGGGTAGCCTATCCCTTTTCTAGCAGATCTTCCCGATCCAGGAATCAAGCCAGGGTCTCCTGCATCACAGGCAGGTTCTTTACCAACTGAGCTATGAGGGAAGCCTATCTCTCTAACTGGTCTCTCTAATTAATCCCTATTCTGCTTCACACATATTAAACACTATCCATCAGTTTTTTCCCCCCTACTTTGATCCTTTTCTTGTACATGAGCATTCTGCCTTATCTCATATACTCTATTTAACTAACACAAACCTCACCCATTTCACCACCTCCAAAATCAACTAACAACAAAACCACAAAGAAAAAGAAAAAAGTCTCTGTTCTTCTTTCTCATAGCTGCCCTCACAAGGTAGGTTAATGTTATCATATCTGTCTAAAGTAGAAGCGTTTGAGGGTATTATTATTATTACTGTTATTATTATCTCTTCCACAACTATCACACGCCATCAGCCATCAAGTCTTTTTTCAAAATTCCCTGTTCCCTCCTTTTCACTTGTGTAGCCTTAACACAGATCTTTACCATCTCTTGCCAGGGCCATGGCAACTGTATCATTACTTATACTCAAACTTCAGATGTCTTTGTAAATATAATGAGTATCTTGTCAATTCCCTGCGTATCTTTTTTCTTTGACTTTTTGCTACCTGGTCCAAAACATTGTACCATACTGCATGAGGATTTTCATAATCAGCTTCTAAAATGTCTCTTCAATCTCATGATGTAGGATTCCATGTCATGCAACTCAGGCTCTGGTCACATTCTATCCTCTCTACTTGAAATGCCTTTCTTTTTTTCTTTCTCAGGAAAATTTCAACTTTCAGTTTAATGACTCAAATGTTAACTACTCTATGAATACTCTCCTCTCCCTTGCAAAGTTTTCATTGTTCCTCCTTTGTACTTCCACCACACTCTGCACATACCTCTTTTATTGCTTGGTACAGTCAGTACTGTCATTTTATTTCACTGATTGGCTTCTCTCAATAGAATGAGGAGGTCCTTGAATACTATATCTTTTATAATTTTGAATCTTCCTACCTAATGTAGTATCTTATAAACATATCCCCTCAAAAAATGTCTGTTGATAAACACCTAAATAATATCATTATAAAGTAAACTAATTTTTTCCAGTTTGTTCTGCCAGAAAGGCATGGATCCAGTTCATCTAAAATTCAACAAAGTTGTTTAGTCATGTATTTAAAACATGACAGACTGGGGCAAAGTCATTTGTACTCTGTTTAAAATTGAATACCATTTCCACTCATACAAATTCCATCAATAATTGAGGATCAGAGTTAAAATAAAGTTATGATTCATTCTATAACAAAATCATGGACCTTGGAGCATAGACACTTTCTGTGGAATCAGCAGTCCATACCAGATCAATAAATGCAGGAAAATTCTTATGTTGTTCTTAATTGACTTAGAAAGATAATAATGGCATAACAATGCTCAACAGGAAAACTGATATACTTAAAATGTTCTTATTCCTCATGAAAAAATATGAGATTGAAAGTCCAAGTCTGGTAAACTGGTAAAATTTGATGTCTAAACAAATAATGGCTTACTAATTTTGTCAAAGGGTTATTTTTTCTGAAAATGTAATAAACTCTGCTTCAATGCCATCCCTCTTTGTCTCAGTCATTGTTAAAGGTCAGGGCGGATGAAGGGGCATGGAACGTATGAGGGGCTTAATGAAGGTTTATTGAGTACATAAATGAAAGAAAAGTGAAAGTAATTACACTATATATAAGTAAATATGCATCTTTCAAATTAGGATGTCAATATTTTTGGTCCCCAAAGATCTTCTGAGGTAGCTTTTCTCACTTTCTTATTTTTCAATAATACACTCAACAAATATTAAGTCTACATAAGCTGAGTGAAATAAGCCAGTAACGAAACAACAAGAACTTTATAATTCTGCTTATATGAGGTACCCAGAAGTAGTCAAAATCAGAGACACAGAGCAGCATGGTGATTCCAGGGGCTGGGGAGAGCAGGTGTCAAAAGTTATTGTTTAATGGGTATGGAGTTTCAGTTTTATAAGATGGAAGAGTTTTGGAAACAGACAGTAGTGATGAAAGCATATTATAAATGTATTCAATACCACCAATCCCAAACACCACCAATCCCAAAGAAAGGCAATGCCAAAGAATGCTCAAACTACCACACAACTGCACTCATCTCACACGCTAGTAAAGTAATGCTCAAAATTCTCCAAGCCAGGCTTCAACAGTACATGAACCATGGAACTTCCAAATGTTCAAGCTGGTTTTGAAAAGGCAGAGGAACCAGAGATCAAATTGCCAAGATCCACTGGATCATCGAAAAAGCAAGAGAATTCCAGAAAAACATCTATTTCTGCTTCAATGACTATGCCAAAGCCTTTGACTGTATGGATCACAATAAACCATGGAAAATTCTGAAAGAGACAGGAATATCAGACCACCTGACCTGCCTCTTGAGAAACCTATAAGTAGGTCAGGAAGCAACAGTTAGAACTGGACATGGAACAACAGACTGGTTCCAAGTAGGAAAAGGAGTACGTCAAGGCTGTATATTGTCACCCTGCTTATTTAACTTATATGCATGGTACATCATGAGAAATGCTGGGCTGGAAGAAGCACAAGCTGGAATCAATATTGCTGGGAGAAATATCAACAACCTCAGATATGCAGATGACACCACCCTTATGGCAGAAGGTGAAGAGGAACTAAAAAGCCTCTTGATGAAAGTGAAAGACAGTGAAAAAGTTGGCTTAAAGCTCAACATTCAAAAAATTAAGATCACGGAATCTGGTCCCATCACTTCATGGCAAATAGATGGGGAGACAGTGAAAACAGTGTCAGAATTTATTTTGGAGGGCTCCAAAATCACTGCAGATGGTGACTGCAGCCATGAAATTAAAAGACGCTTACTCCTTGGAAGGGAAATTATGACCAACCTAGATAGTATACTCAAAAGCAGAGACATTACTTTGCCAACAAAGGTCTGTCTAGTCAAGGCTATGGTTTTTCCAGTGGTCATGTATGGATGTTAGAGTTGGACTGTGAAGAAAGCTGAGTGCCAAAGAATTGATGCTTTTGAATTGTGGTTTTGGAGAAGACTCTTGAAAGTCCCTTGGATTGCAAGGAGATCCAAACAGTCCATCCTAAAGGAGATCAGTTCTCATTGGAAAGACTGATGCTGAAGCTGAAACTCCAGTACTTTGACCACCTAATGCGAAGAGTTGACTCATTGGAAAAGACCCTGATCCTGGGAGGGATGGGGGGCAGGAGGAGAAGGGGACGACAGAGGATGAGATGGCTGGATGGCATCACCGACTTGATGGACCTGAGTTTGGGTAAACTCCAGGAGTTAGTGATGGACAGGGAGACCTGGCATGCTGCAATTCATGGGGTCGCAGGAGTCAGACAAGACTGAGTGACTGAACTGAACTGAACTGAATACCACCAAACTGTATATTTAAATGGTTAGGATGGTAAATTAAATATTTGTGTATTTATCATAATTTTTAAAAAAAGAGTACATTTAAGTACCTATACGCAGCTTTGGGAAACAAAACAAGTCCTAGTCTTCAAAAAAAACTAACACAAACTGGTAAGGAAAAGAAAAGAAGATCAATGCCTGAGATATGGAGCATTTTCTAACGTGTTTTAGAAAACACTAGCATCTGAGATGCTACCCAAAACAAAGTGGTCAGCAGACTGGAAAGAGTGAGAAATGTTCAACATTCCGTCTTAGAGATTCAAGATGACACCAGCCAATTATGGTCTCTGAAACAGCATGCAGCAGGGAAATACATTTAACTCAAAAGCTCCCAAGCTTATCTGATGAAATTATTTTCTTTGCATAACAACTATTGATACACCAGCTTCACAGGATACGCTTTAGAAAGTGAGACATTCAAAAGTTCTATAAGTTAGGAGATCTCATGAAAGTAGAGAGGACAGAGGAGGAGCCTCTAACTCTGCCTGGTGGAGCTGGAGGCAGAGGCCAGGATAGGGATGAACAAGGCACTACACAGTAGAGAAAACTTCCATATGAAATTCTAGGATGAGAAAAATCAATACCCATTAAGTCTAAAGAAACAATTCATACAGTCATCAAGGTAAATTGTGCTTCCGTAATTCCTAGTTTACATTCATTCTTAGCTCCTAGGCATGCTTTTCAGTTTTTGAAATTGAGGAACATCACGCTGTATAAGAATGTGAAAAGATCTGGAATTAAGTTTCAATTCCACCTGGAGATAGTTTAGTTCTCTGATAACCTTCACAAAGTAGTTCCAATAATCATACTTTTGTCCTGTCTCTGAGAAGTGAACACTCAGAAGTTTGAGAATGTAAGCCCTGTTTTATCACATATCCCTGAACCTGTTGTGGTAATTCTGTTCATATCTTAAGAGGATTTTGACTTGCTTGTAATGATGGTGCCTTCTCCAACACTTTGCATCCAAATTCTGCCCTGGGGTCTGCTGTTCAGCCCCATTCAAGCTCAACCCTGCCTTCTACAAAAGGACATATCTACTTGCCTAGACAGACATTAGTTCCCTTTTGTATGTAGACTCTTGCTTTGTTCCCCTTATGTATGATGATACTCTGTTTGATGCTTACAGGTCTCCCTAAAGCACAGAATAAAACTTTTGTCTATTCTTTTGTCATGAAGAGTCCAGGTTGAGAACAACTCATAACCTCAACTGTTCATGCCCATACTAACTCCATCTCTCACCTCTCTACCCATTTAGCAGGCTTACAAATACAACCAGCTTTCTTTTACCTTTTAAAGCTTTTAACACCAAATATGGGCTTCCCAGGTGGTACTAGTAGTAAAGAACCTGCCTGACAATGCAGGAAACTTAAGAGAGGCAGGTTTGATCCCTGAGTCAGGAAGATCCCCTGGAGGAGGGCATGGCAACCCACTCCAGTATTCTTGCTCAGAGAATCCCATGGACAGAAGGGCCTGGCAGGTTACAGTCCATAGGGTTGCAAAGAATCAGATACAACTGAAGCAACTTAGCCTGCATGCACACATACCAAATATACCATTAGAGACTTCTTTGGCCCTCTCACAGACTGCCTGGGAAGAGGGACACTGTCTTCCAAGCTTGCCTTCCCTTGCTGAATTCTGAGAACATGTCTTCTCTGTTTTTCTAGGATTTTATTGTTAACTGCTATGAGGAAACTGATGGACAAGTGAAAAAGAATAAGCATGGAAGAGGGACAATGTTTTAAAAATTCTTACAAAATTCTTAAAGTCATAGTATTGACCTGTAGATAACAAGGCCACTTATGCATACTTCATATAGACCATCTCCACACATTCTCAGAAAATAAGCACATACCTTACATACCCTGAAATCAAATCTATGTAAGCAACTGGACTAATGACAGTAGAAGAAAACAGGTTATCAATAAAACATAGGCATTAAAAGGTAAAATAATATTAAATGTTTCAATGGAGATGTGTAAAGTCTGAGTGTTCAGAAAGAACAGAGAATATTTCTTACAAAAGGAAAAAACTCAAACCAAGCTACTTTAAAAGTGTTCATGTGTATGTCATGAATATAGACATCAACCTCTCCATCTGTGTGTATACATATCTTATTGCAAAGCAAGATTAAGATCTGGAGAAAGACTTTCATCAGATGTGGCTTGGAATTCAGAATTTATCCCTCTGATATTATCTAAAAACAGAAGAGTAAACCCACATTTATTTCCTGCAAGGCTAGATTTGTATAGGGAATAGAAGCAAGAAGGAGCCTTGAATGTAATAAAATTTATCCTCTAAAAGTCAAGTGCCAAAGAATTGATGCTTTTGAACTGTGGTGTTGAAGAAGACTCTTGAGAGTCCCTTGGACTGCAAGGAGATCCAACCAGTCCATCCTAAAGGAGATCAGTCCTAGGTGTTCATTGGAAGAACTGATGTTGAAGCTGAAACTCCAATACTTTGGCCACCTGATGCGAAGAGCTGACTTATTGGAAAAGACCCTGATGCTGGGAAAGATTGACAGCAGGAGGAGAAGGGGACAACAGAGGATGAGATGGTTGGATGGCATCACCAACTCAATGGACATGGGTTTGGGTGGACCCTGGGAGTTGGTGATAGACAGGGAGGCCTGACCTGCTGCAGTTCATGGGGTCACAAAGAGTTGGACATGACTGAGCAACTGAACTGAACTGAAAAGTCAAGACTTCAGTAAACCAATAATTTTGAATCTCCTATTCCAGGAAAAATCTTTGTTATTAGAAGGCACGTTCCAGAATGCTCTCAGCATCCAGTTAAATCCAACCATTTGCCTTTGGACACTCAGAGTTAAATCATTCATTTCTGATTTTCTAATATTAGTAGTGCTTAACAGAGCTAGTTTATCTGGACAAGTTCTTAGGGACAGAATTTATGGATTTTATACACCAGGCCTTCTGGTGAAAGAATGACTTCAATAAGGAGTCAGTCCATGAGAAAAAATAAATATTATAAAAACCAATGGTTTGAGTAAGATTTCATAGGAGTGCAGACTGTCAAAATCATCTTGAAGATGTGGAACATCAAAGAAGAGATCTATGTAATAATAGGAGGTAGGATGGACAAGTAATCACACTAACAAGCTCGACAGTATATAGCTTTACAAAGGAATTGAAGAGGACAAAATGTCTCAGCATTCTCAAACAACTAAATCCTGAACTGAAAATTAAATTTGAGAACAGATTATTTAAGAATATTTATTAATGAAAATGTTCCCAAGTTGAGAGAATTTATGTTAAGATCAATTTGCACATGCAAACCAGCATGTGAAACTTATAGGAGACCTTCCTCATTGGGGTCCCTGTACTCATAAGACTCCTGCCAGGGAGCCAGGATACAGCCCAGAATGGATGCAAGCTCTGTATTCATAAGGGTTCCCTGTGGTTCACGTGCTCTATCTTTGTACTTTACACATACATCATTCCAAAGTAATACGTTGGGTATAAATTTGAGAATTTAGATAAATTCTCTTTTTTCCTTAGAGATAAAATGAATATTTGTTGTTGCTTAGTCTCTAAGTCATGTCTAACTCTTTGCGACCCCCTGGATGGTAGCCCACCAGGCTCCTCTGTCCATGGGGTTTCCCACACAAGAATACTAGAGTTAGTTGCCATTTCCTTCTCCAGGGGATCCTCCCAACCTAGGGATCAAACCTGCAAGTCTTTTGCATTGGCAGGCAGATTCTTTACCACTGAGTGACCAGGGAAGCTCAGAATGAATATGAGAATACCCTGAAGTTGAAGTGAAGTCGCTCAGTTGTGTCCGACTCTTTGTGACCTCACTGACTGTAGCCTACCAGGCTTCTCCATCCATGGGATTTTCCAGGCAAGAGTACTGGAGTGGGTTGCCATTTCTTTCTCCAGGAGATCTTCCCAACCCAGAGATCAAACCTGGATCTCCAGCATTGCAGGCACACGTTTTACCCTCTGAGCCAACACATAAATAGTTGAGAATACCCTAAAAAGGATATATTGCAAACTCTTAACTGATAAAATCTAAATCCATCTGATAGGTTTTATCTTAGAAATAAGTTAATGTGGAAAAAATGTAACAGCTTAGTAATGGATCACCTACTATTTGCTCTTAAAGGAATTTTACCTGAAGACTGCCCTGGAGCCGCCCTGGAGACTGCGGATGTGTGATGCCAGGTAGAGGTTCTGGGGTACCCTCCAAAAAATAACATATAATAGCTCTTTTAGAGTGAAACTTCCTACTTGTTTCCTTCCAGGTTCATAACCCAAGATGTTTGGCCAATACAAAGAGGATCTACAGAGATCAGTCTTATCAGTTTGCTAATTTTTGCATAGATAAACACCAGAAATATGACAATAACACCATTATTGTAATTTTGCAAAGATGTCTCCTGACATTTTATTTCTAGGAAGAGGGTAGAAGAAAATAGGTTAGGAAACAAAACTATTAAAAGGTGTTATTATTCAGATGTCAAATGAGACAGCTTCTCAAGGTTTGTAAATGATTAAGAGATAACCTTATAATTCTGCAATGAAAACTGTGTAGTGATGCCTAGAAAAAGAGAAAGGCAATTACTTTATTGTCAAGTAGAGTTTATAGAGTAGCAGGACGGGAAGTTGTGTTGATTATTATGTGCTAACACAGCTCTTTAGGGAATTTCTCTCACTCACTATGCCATTTTATAATGGCTATTTAAGAAATTAATAGACTTAATTCAACTAAGCAAATAGTAAATAGCAATGATGATGATAATAGCAACAAATTGTTAAAAGATTAAAACAAACTCCTTAGCACAGAAATACAGTTCTCGCTCCTGTCCATCTCTGACTCTCTTGACCACAAGCCTGTGTCCCTGTCACCTGACCTCCCATCCTGCTCTTGTCAGCCTTTTGCCAGTTTTATAACAGAGGACTTTAAGGACCTGAGACCCATCCCTTTGAAATCCATCATGTAGGAAGACAGTACCCTTATCCCACAGTCTCTGTGGAAAATTAAGAGCCTGACTTAGATAAGTGCCAATCAGCAAAGACAGATATCCCAGTCACATTGACAACCTCCCCCTAACATCCTCCAGGTCTTTTCCATTAGCTGACACCATTGCTCCAAAACTCTCTCTGCCTTTTGTTTCAATGGAGTTGAGTTCAGTCTCTCTCCCTTATTTCAATAGTCGTGACCCCTACTGCAGCAGTCTTGAATAAAGTCTTCTGTGCCTATTTAACTTGTCTCATGCAATTTTTCTTTGACTTGACAAGCTGAGCAAGCTACTGCACTGCTGCTGACCATTTAAGTAAGGCAAGTTTCACTGTGTCATCCTCTATCACCCTTTGATAAGAGTTAAATTGGGATGACAGGTGGTTAATGTCCCCACCTCTGTGATCCTGCGGTCATACGCAAAGGGTAAATAGGAGAAAAGGAATCCCACTTATTGCTTCTGGGATTACATTCAGTTGAAGAAATACTCTTAAATAAATGGAAATTTATTCTGAAAGAATTAGTTGTGTTCCACTTCTCCCCCCAAATCTCTTAGCATTATAAATATAACCAATAATTTCTTATGATGATACTATAATAATTGTTCATGTCCTGGTGCTTTAATTAAAGGAAGTCTGATTTACTCTCGACTAGTTACAGTTTAGGAAACAGAGCAGACCCATTCATTTATTTAGATAGCATCAGTTCAGTTCAGTCACTCAGTCGTGTCCAACGCTTTGCGACCCCATGGACTGCTACATGCCAGGCTTCCCTGTTCATCACCAACTCCCAGAGCTTGCTCAAACTCATGCCCATGGAGTCAGTGATGCCATCCAACCATTTCATCCTCTGTCATCCCCTTCTCCTCCTGCCTTCAGTCTTTCCTAGCATCAGGGTCTTTTCTAACGAGTCAGTTTTTCATATCAGGTGGTCAAAGCATTGGAGCTTCAACTTCAGCTTCAGCATCAGTCCTTCCAATGAATATTCAGGACTGATTTCCTTTAGAATGGACTGGTTTGATCTCCTTGCAGTCCAAGGGACTCCAACACCACAGTTCAAAAGCATCAATTCTTCGACACTCAACTTAGATAGCATAACCTTGTATCTTTTAAGCCTGTCCACACACCCACAAATTAAGGTAAGTACAAAACTATCTGTGTGTGTTTGGTGTGTGTGTATGTCTCTGTGCACACACCTGTGTGCTCAGTCACTCAGTCACAAAAACCCTGACTTTTTGCAACTCCAAGGACTGTAGCCTGGCAGGCTCCTCTGTATCCACACTTCTAAAATATATTTTTCCAACCATTCCATTAGAATATTCTAGCCCATTTTTTCCCAATGTCTACTGTATCAAACAAAGCGTAAATAGTATTGGTAAGCTGTAAGAACAGGTATGTCAATACAAATTGACAGCAATTTTTAGAAGTGTAGGGATAAAGCCAACAAAAAAGATGGAGACAAAATATGTTCAGAGTGTCATTCAAGAATTCACAAAAGACAAGTTCTGTGATTCATTTTATGTGATGTATATGACTCAGATTTACAGTCCTCTTTTAAATTATTCTGTAAATGGCTCTCCTTTTGGATATTTCAGGATAATTTAGCCACAAAGCACTACATACAGAGGTGACAATTTGTGATTTATTGCTTATGATGCAAAGAAGGCAAAATATACAGAAAAGTTTGTTATTGCAATTTGAGAAAGCAATCCACAAAAGATTTCCTATATTTTTAATCTGAATTACATATTTAAACTGAACTAAAAATGGGATTGTGGGTTGGGTTAGGATTTTTTTAATTTTATTCCTTTTGAATTTTAAGTAAAGTTCTCATGACAGGCCTTTTATCTTGTCAGAGTTCAGTGCTAAAGACATATGCCTAATTCAAGTAAGTATAATTTTGGAAATTTTAACCAAAAAGGTATATGCCAAAATATTAATAATGATCATCTTTGGCTAATGAGGCAATAGGAAATTTTTATATTTCTTTCTCTTTGCTAGTTTTCTTTTCTAAAGATTCTGTATTTAATATGGATCAGTTATACAATAAAAAGCTAAACATGATCAAATAAGTTAGCAAAGGGTTATTCATCAAAAAAATTTATGAATGGGTTCTAAAAATTCCCTATAGGATTCACTAAATTATCAGCTACCGTTCATTATTTAATAAGTGAATTATCTAAACTTGCTTTTTATATCAGATTCACAAGGTCACATTATTCTCTGCAAAAAACAGGGAATAGGAGCTATTTGATACATGGTGCTCAGACATTACCTTGAGTTGTGCAAAATGAAAGCGATTTTCAAGACCTGAACTAATTTCTCAAAAGTAGCTTAAAAATCCCACAGTGGCTCTCCACCGTGCCCAGGAGGAAATTCAGCAGTCCTCAGGAAGGCTTGCAGACTGTGGGTATCATAATAATGACGATAAAAACAGGTGTTAACAGTCATTGAAAATAGTTTCACATGTTATGCTAAGTATTTTGCAAGGATTAACTCATTTAGTATTAAAAACTGCCCTCTGTTGTTGATATTATTATTCCCCTTCTTCAGATGCAGCAGACTCAAGCCAGAGGGGTCCAGGTGCTCCTGTGTCATTTGTCAGTCAGGATGAGATTATTGTGGTTCAATAGCAACATTTATTCTAAAATTGGCCAACTCTGGACCATGGTTACAAACTGAGGAACAAAGGGTAGGCTCTTTGAAATATTTTTTTTTTATGAAAAAGAACCTTCTAAAAGGTACAGTTAGTACTACCCAGTATTCATACTAAGATCTCAAATGTTACGAAAATACTTGGAGCTAACAGGCTATTGAGCCTGTCAATTTGTTAACACTAATGTGTTAAATTATACAGTATTTCACAGTTCACAAACCACTGTCATATGTGTTAAATTCATATTCCTCACACCAACGACATAAAACAGGAATCATTTTATAGATGAGAAAACTAAAACTTACAGGTTAAGTGATTTCCCAATGGTTAAACAAAAAACCAGGAGAACTGACATTCAAATGCACATTCTTCTGTTATTTTCACTCTGTTTCAAAAAGTTACATGTCCTTCTAATTCACTATATTATTATCAATATCCAAGGAACAAAAGAACTACACCTTGGGAGAGAAGTAGTAGGGCGCATTAGATTGCTCAGCTTGTCAAAAGTGAGCCGATGGCATCACACTGAATCACCTTAAATTCACCTTCCCCAACTCTCGCATTGATTCACTCTACCACAGGGCTTCAGAAACAGGAGAAGTCAAAATACATGCCCAGTGGACAAGGTAGAGGTCAAATTGCCTAGGGAATCTCCTCCTTAAATACTGAGCCAAGCATGGTATTCATGATAGGGGGTTTAATTATTTTTCTATGTTATGCATATTCTAAGAATAGAAGCTGTGACATCAGGCTAAAGTTCCAATGATGCATTTCAATCACAAATCGCAGGTTTCCACTTTGTCTGTTGGGTCTGAACACTCAATGTGAAGCTAACTACCAAAGAAAGTCATTTGGAGAAAGGCTAGGCTGCAACGACGTGAGGCTGGAGTGACATTTCAGCAGCTCCCTCACAGCAATCTCTCCATAAGGACTTTTACAACCGTAGGTCAAGGCCTGTTCCAAATCTGGGTCACTAGAGCCTCATAAATGCCCGTTGGCTCAATCTCTGAGTTTTTGCGTGTGTCACTCACAAAGCAGCTATAATATGTATCACTCACAAAGAGAAAATTTTCAGTAGTTCTCACCAACAACATATAGTGCACTCAAAGACACCAAAGAATATAATTTTACAACTGGTAGAAGATAGAAAAATAAATGCATCAAGCACTGTAAGGAATTTTAAAGGCATGGCAAAAGGAAAGCTTCCCAGCTCCTTACTGGATCTTAAGAGACCTCGGAGAATCTGGAGCCTGTCTTCCTTTCTGACCTCCTTGCCCAACCCTCCTGATCCAGGCCTTACCCAAATGAATATTCTTTCAATTCCACTTCCTTCCCTGTCACTGTCTTTGCACAACTACCTAACTTCTGCAGCACAAATACACACATCTTAAGAGTTAGCTCTCTTATGAAAAGCTCCTTTACTTTCCACTTTCAAGTTTCCATCCTACATTAAGAAAATTCCCAATCTTCCTCTATCCCTCCATATCTCCTGGGATGAACTTCTCTTACAATATCTGTCACATGAAATCATCATCACTTGTTTACATGTTTGTGAGCATTCCACTAAACGATAAGCTGCACTAAATGATAAGTTCCTCACTGATATCATATTCATCTTCGCAGCTTAGGAAAGTGCTCAGCATAGAACGGAACTGGTTGAAATGAACAATGAATAAAATAAATCATATACACACAGAACCTTTATTCACTTAGCAGTTAAAAGCACAGTCTAAAACCAAAATTGCTTAGGTTCAGAACCTAGTTCTACCCCTTAGTAGCTCTGTGATCTTCAACCAGTTACCTCACCTTTCTGAGCCTGAGAGAGCCTCATCTGTAAAGTGGTCTATTGTGTGATTTCAATGAGTTAATAATAGTAAGTAGAAAAACACTTAAAACATAGCCAGACATCCAATAATTCTTGATAAATGTTAGCTATCATTAGTCATCATATCCCCACAGTATGGCAAGATAACATAGTAGCCAAGAGTGTGAGGTGCACAGTATCACAGGCCTGAATTCAAATCACACTCCTCTGCTTACAAGTTATGTGGCCTTGGGCAATTTGCTTAAAGTTCTTCCTATTTTGGTTTTCTTGTTGCTAGAAAAGGAATAATGCCTATATCATAAAATTTTTCAGAAAGTTACAATTAAATTATATATGATAAATACTTCATAAAAGTAAGTCATTCACTATGGTAGGGTTTTTTATTGTAAAAAAGTATACAATTCTTTGGGTATTACCCCAAAACGGATGCCCTCACCTACCTGGCACTTGTATTTGTACCTCATTAGCTTTGGGGGGCTGCAAAATTAAGTCACTGAAGAAGCAGAAAGTGTGTTGTGTTTTGGACATTAAGCAAGATAAGTTCATGCCTCCAGTTCTAGTTCTCCAGGAAACAGAATATGCTACTTGCTGCTTTTGAACATAGTTATCTGTGCCAGTCCAGGGCCTGCTTGCTCTTAGATTCATTTCCAAGTATCCCACTGTACTCTATATACCATGGATATGGCAAGTGGAAAACTAGCTCTTGCAATGGAGAGGGTGTGGCAATAGGTTGGAGGGTGAGGGAAAACAGGGTATTTCTCCTCTTCCCTCTGCCTAGGGCAGCTTCACATCTCCATTACGGTTTCAGTTCCCACCAGAGCGGCCCATCCTGGTCCCTCTTTTGGGATGACTTGATCCCTAAGGACCTCTCTCTCTCCAGCTAGGGCAATGGCTGTCATTGCTCATTTCTGGATTTCCTTACAATTCCAAAAATAACTCTCAGCTCATCACATCACCAGTGTAAACAATTCCCTGCATTTATTCCCCTGTGGTTTCTGTTTTCCTAGCTAGACCCTGATTGATCCAGTAATCTCTTTCCTCTCTGCCTTTCATTTGACTGGTTTAGCAAAGACCTGCTTAGCTTGCCTTCCTTCACACACCCAGGAATACACACCTATGCACTGTGCTGCTCTCTCCTGCTTAAAGAACAAAGGCAGGCTTCTGTGGTCTGGGACAAACTGGCCACATGGGTTGATTCTGAAGTGACCGCAATATCATCTAATGCAGCAGCTCCTGGCTCTCCAGCGGGGGATAGTCTGCCTCTTGTCCATCTGCAGGGAACAATGTCTAGAGACATGGTTGTTACAGTGGGCTGTGGCAAGCTACCGGCGTTTAGTGTTCAGAGGCCAGGAATGCATGCTGCTGAATATCCTACAATGCACCAGAAAAGAATTCTCAGGCCCAAAGTGTCAGCAATCAGTTGAGAACCTCTGATCTAATGATACAAAACCCCACACTTTCAAGCTGCTAGATGTGTCTGAGTTACTGCAGGTCACAGAGACTACTTGGAATCTGAAACTACTGCCAGTGATCACGCAGCAGAGATCTTGCCCAAGGCTTGCCATGTACAATTCATATTGGTCGATCTGCATAAACTTGAATCTCACTAATATCTTTGTTTTGTCGATATGCATACTGAGAAGACAGAAGAGCAGCGTGCATCAAAAGAGACTGGATTTTCAGATAGGGATCTTTCTGTTAAATCATTGTTTTAAAAATCTTACTACTTGATTGTACCAGCCCTCCTATGCAGCAAATGATAAATTTTTCATAATATATTGTTTTTTTAAAAAGTAATCATCATATACTTCTACTAGAATATTCGTAATATTTTCTTTTACAAGAGAAGAACTGGCTAGCCTGCTCCCAATCATATTTCTCTTCCCTGTTGTGTCTGTTTTTTATCTCAGCATGGTTTTGCATACATGGAGCTCTGTGGCTGGGTCTCCCTATTTTGTATATCACCAGCTGTGAGGCCTTAGAGGACCACTTTCTCATTTAAGACCTCATGGGCCAAACGAAGAAGTTGATCTAGTTAAAAGCTCTCTTCCCATTGTAAAACTTTACTCAGTTACATATCTCCAGCACTGAAGTAACATATTTATATATTGGCTCTTTAGGGAGCAAAATTTATATAAATCCAATAAAAGTTTTCATCAAGGCCTAGTTCATTCAATATCCAAGCCCTAATAAATAAAACTGAGACATGGAATGTTACAAGACCCGTGTTCCCTCCTCCTAATCTTGCTAAAATGTGTGTAAAAGTGCCTCCGAGAGATGACAAAGAACAAACCTGTCACACAGACTCAAATCACTGCTGGTCTCTTTCTGCCAACTTGGAGTGAGAATGGACTCCATGCTGCAGGACTGAGTTCCAAAAACACCAACTTCTGCAATTACCCAAGGATTTCTACTTCTCTGGGTTTCCCTGGTTGCCTAGACAGTAAAGAATCCACCTGCAATGCAGGAGACCTGGGCTAGATCCCTGGGTCAGGAAGATCCCCTGGAGAAGGGCCTGGGAACCCACTCCAAGATTCTTGCCTGAGAAATCCCACGGACAGAGGAGCCCAGTGGGCTGCAGTAGATGGGTTGCAAAGAGTCAGACATGGCAGATCGACTATCACTTTCTTTTTTTTTTTTTTCGCTTTCCACTTCTCTGTCTACTGAAAAGAAATGAAAATATATATAAATCTAGTTCCTTTCCCAAAAGAACAGTCAAAAGAGGCATAGGCAACTGTACTCTTCTGCAGGTTAAAAAGAGGCTGACTTTTTTAAGAATAAGCTTTGCCTGAGAAGGAAAAGCCTCAGGGATGCCTTTTGTTTACTGGCTGAAGCTTTAGAAAACAGCTGCTGACAGAGGCCTCACGCTCTCCCAGCTAAAGTCCCACAGGTAACCACCTTCCCTGATGCTCCCGCCTCCGCTCTCTAATTTCCAGGGGTCTTGCCTGTCTGTCTACTATGATACTAATCTCAGTGAGTAGAGATTATGTCTTAATTCTACTTTCCTCACAGCATCCCTTCTCATTCAATGTTAAATCAGAAGGTAGCTGAAGGTAAAACCCTAACCCTTTCTGAAAAGCTGCAGCAAATCCCACAGGTTTTATTCCCAAGATATCTGTATCCCCAAATGATCTTTACCCTCTTGGTGCAGTCATCAAAGCTCTGATAGGGAGGAGTTAGAATTAGTATCTGAGCCATCAGAGATTCTGAGATGTCTCAAAGAAGAAAAAGGAGGGGAAACGTGTTAACTTTTTGTGTTATGTTAATGAGATCCTTCATCCCTGTCACCTTAAAAGAAGCCTAAGACACATTTCTCTGATTCCTTTTTCTTCTCCCTCTCCTCCTCCTTCACCAACCTCCCCCATATCTAAAAATGAAGGTTAATATTAAGCATCACATTAACAGTTGTCAAATCAATCATAATTTCCTCTGAGTTATGTTACACAGAGCAACATGCTTTATCAGAAATCAAAGAAAGGACAGTGCCAAAAGTGGATGAGCTAATGTAAAATCACTTACAGGGGCACTCTGGAGACAGAAACTCGTTTAATATTTAATATAGTCATTAACCTAAGAAAGAGAAGGAGATGGTAATGGATGGTCTACTCCTTTTGCCTACAGGACAGGGTACTGAAGTGAGCTGTCCCTTCTGGGATCACAGTCACACAAGTCTAAAATCTATAAAGTGGGTCACAGGTGAAGGGAACTGGAAAAGTCTCAAGTCTCCCAGATGTATTGTTTAAGAGCACAGTCCTGCTCGGCAGTCATGCCTGAAGTTGGCCACACTGGAGGAACCAGGAGTCGTGTCAACTGAATTGCTCAATTAGTTTGTTATGGCAACAGACATACGGTTCCCAATACACACAGTCAAACCACAGCAAGTAATCAATTATTGAAGGAAACCATCTCCAAGAAGCATTAATCCATTGGGATATTGAAAGGTTTGTTTCTGTCTCTATTTAGACTTGGTTATCATTGAAGGTGGTTGTCTGCTTGACAGCTACCCAGAGATGTCCCTGACAGCCCGAATGTCAAAGCCAATTGAAAATGAAATGGGGGCGGGGGGGGCGGGGGCGGAAGCAGAAAATTTTGCAATAGTGAAGACCATTTAAAAAAAAGCAAACTTTCTCTACCTGTAAATATTATGCTTTTGTAGGGAACATTTTATTTACACAGAATGAATGCCAGCATGTTCTTTTGTTTTTTTTACCTTTTTTAAATTTTTTTTAAATTTTATTTTATTTAACTTTACAATATTGTATTGGTTTTGCCATATATCAAAATGAATCTGCCACGGGTATACATGTGTTCCCCATCCTGAACCCTCCTCCCTCCTCCCTCCCCATACCCTCCCTCTGGGTCATCCCAGTGCACCAGCCCCAAGCATCCAGTATCATGCATCGAACCTGGACTGGCGACTCATTTCATATATGATATTATACATATTTCAATGCCATTCTCCCAAATCATCCCACCCTCTCCCTCTCCTTGACATGAACTTTTAAACAGGGTTACCTTAAGCAAGTAATGCCATTGTAACTGCTTCACTTCAGCTGCAGCATCACTTCCTGATAAGATACAGCATACCCTAAAACTACATTTATTGTTTTCTTTAACTCTATCTTTTCTATCACATATTTTCTTCTTTGGTATAAATTTCCAGATGTCTCATAATTCCATCCTATCAAGGAAATCAATTACAATATTTGCATGCACACGAAACACCTCCATCTTTATTGACCCAGCCACCACCCTTTCCTCCCCTTTTTTTTTTTAACCATAAGTTTAAATTTGACCCTTTCATCCTGTAGAGTTTTTAAAATTCTAAAATGATTTCTGAATCTGAAAAGAAGCTCCAAGTAGGCCGTTATTTTTTGCCTCATAATTCTCATGTTCTAGTTGTGGCCTTTTCTTTTTCTCTGAGAGTTGTCGTTTGAACATTTCTTGTAAAGCCCGCTTTTGTGGTTCTGAACTCTTTTGGCTTCTGCTTCTCAGTAAAACTTTTTGATCTCTCCATCAAATCTGAACAAAGGCCTTGCCAGGGAGAATACTCTTGGTTATAGGCTTTCCTCTTTCATCACTTTAAATATATTGTGCAACTCCCTCCCGGCCTGCATTTTTTCCTGAAAAGTCACCTAGCATCCTCATGAAAATTTCCTTGTATATAACTTTGTTGCTTTTCCCTGGCTGCTTTTAATATTCTCTCTTTATCTTTAATTTTTGTCATTTTAATTACAACGTGTCTTGCTATGGTCCTCTTCAACTGACTCGTTTGAAAAGACCCAGACGCTGGGAAAGATTGAAGGCAGGAGGAGAAGGGGATGACAGAGGATGAGATGGCTGGATGGCATCACCAACTCAATGGACATGAGTTTGAGTAAACTCTGGGAGTTGGCGATGGACAGGGAGGCCTGGCGTGCTGCAGTCCATGCGGTCACAAAGAGTCGGACACGACTGAGCGACTGAACAGAACTGAACTGATGGTCCTCTTCTGATTGATCCTGTTTGGGACTCTCTGTGATTCCTGGACCTAGATGCCTGTTTCCTTTTCCACATTAGGAAGTTTTCAACTACTGTGACCAAATATGTTCTTTGTTCCTTTGTCTCTCTTCTCCCTCCGGAATCCTTGTAATGTGAATGTTAGTGTGCCCGATGTTATCTCAGAGGTCTCTTAAATTGCCCTATTTTACAATTCCTTCATTCTTTTTTCTGTTCAACTTGAGTCATTTCCACTAATCTGTCTTCCAGTTTGTAATCCATTCCTCTGTGCCATCTAATCTACTGCTGATCCTTCTAGTATATTTTTTAATTTCAGCATTGTGAACTCAGATTCTTCAACTCTGATTCTTCCTTATATTTTCTATATAAGGAAGATTCTTCAACTTGGACTCTTCAACTCTGATTCTTCCTTATATTTTCTAACTCTGTTAAAAACTTCTACCTTCTCATTCTGTTCATTTACTCTTCTCCCAAGTTCTTTGAGCACCTTTATGATCATGACCTTAAACTCTTTATCAGGTAAATTATCTTTATTTCATAGTTCTCTTTTTGGGGTTTTATTTTGTTCCTTGATATTTTTCTGTCACCTCATTTTGCCTAATTCTTTTTTTTTATTTCTGTGCATTTGGTAGGCTGGTTACATTTCCTAATTTCAGCGAAGTGGCTTATACAGGAAACATCCTATGGGACCCAGCAGAGCCCTCTCTTCTCATCACCAGAGCTACATGCTCTAGGGCTGTCCTCCATGTGGACTGCACAGTCCTTCTGTTGTGGTAGGGTTACTACTGTGGGTGCACAAATAGACATAGCCAATAAAATGTACAACCTAGAAAAAAATAGACAAACTCCCAGGAACATACATTCTTCTAAGACTGAATCAAGAAAGAATAGGAACTATATGAACAGGCCAATTACCAGTAATGAAATTAAATCAGTAATAAAAAAATAAACTCCAAACAGAAGTCTAGGACCAGACAGCTTCAGAGGGGAATTCTACCAAATGTTTAAATAAGAGCTAGCATCTATTCCTCTCAAAATATTCCCCAAAATGAAGATAAAGGCAAGCTACTGAACTCATTCTACATCACCCCAATACCAAAGACACCAAAAAAAAAAAAAATGAAAACTACAGGTAAGTGTCCCCAATAAACACAGATGCAAAAATTCTCAAGAAAATATTAGCAAATTGAATTCAACAATACATTAAGGGACTCATAGGAAAAGGAGTACGTCAAGGCTATATATTGTCACCCTGCTTATTTAACTTATATGCAGAGTACATCATGAGAAACGCTGGGCTGGAAGAAGCATAAGCTGGAATCAAGATTGCCAGGAGAAATATCAATAACCTCAGATATGCAGATGACACCACCCTTATGGCAGAAAGTGAAGAGGAATTAAAAAGCCTCTTGATGAAGGTGAAAGAGGAGAGTGCAAAAGTTGGCTTAAAACTCAACTTTCAGAAAATGAAGATCATGGCATCTGGTCCCATCACTTCATGGGAAATAGATGGGGAAACAGTGTCAGACTTTATTTTATGGGGCTCCAAAATCACTGCAGATGGTGATTGCAGCCATGAAATTAAAAGACGCTTACTCCTTGGAAGAAAAGTTATGACCAACCTAGATAGCATATTGAAAAACAGAGACATTACTTTGCCAACAAAGGGCCGTCTAGTCAAGGCTATGGTTTTTCCAGTGGTCATGTATGGATGTGAGAGTTGGACTGTGAAGAAAGCTGAGCACCGAAGAACTGATGCTTTTGAACTGTAGTGTTGGAGAAGACTCTTGAGAGTCCCTTGGACTGCAAGGAGATCCAACCAGTCCATTCTGAAGGAGATCAGCCCTGGGATTTCTTTGGAAGGAATGATGCTAAAGCTGAAACTCCAGTACTTTGGCCACCTCATGCGAAGAGTTGACTCATTGGAAAAGACTCTGATGCTGGGAAGGATTGGGGGCAGGAGGAGAAGGGGACGACAGAGGATGAGATGGCTGGATGGCATCACTGACTCGATGGACGTGAGTCTGAGTGAACTCCGGGAGATGGTGATGGACAGGGAGGCCTGGCGTGCTGCGATTCATGGGGTCACAAAGAGTCGGACACGACTGAGCGACTGAACTGAACACTATAATCAAGTGGGAATGATCCCAGGAGTGCAAGGATTGTTCACCATCAACAAATAAATCAAAGAGATACACATTTACAAACTAAAGAATAAGAATCATTTGATCACCTGAATAGATGCAGAAAAAGCTTTTGAAAAAAATTCAACATCCATTTATGATAACAACTGTCAACAAAGAGGGTATAGAAGGACCATAACTTAACATAATAAAGGACATATATGACAAGTTCACAGATAACATTATACTCAAAGGCAAAAAGCTGAAATCACTTTCTGTAAGATCTGGAACAAGACAAGGATGCCACTCTCTCCACTTTTATTCAACATAGTATTGGAAGTCTTGGCCACAGTAATCAGACAAGAAAAAGAAATAAAAGAAGACAAATTGGAAAGGAAGAAGTAAAATTGTCTCTGTTTGCAACTGACATACAATTCATAGATAATCCTAAAGACACCACCAAAAACTTACCAATGAATCTGGTAAAACTGAAGGATACAAAATTAATATATACCTTAAACCTATACAGTGCTGTATGTCAATTATATTGCAATAAGACTGGAAGGAAAAATATTTTCACAGTCACAATAATGTAACCACCAACACTAATTAATAAAAGTTGTGATATACCTACATTAGAAGGATAAGAGATGGGTGGTGAATACATGTGTGTGGCAGCAGGGAGTTAAGAAACTAAGTCCTTACCCTTCACAGCAAAAAGTCAAAAAAAAAAAATCTAAATATCCAAAACATGTATTTTTTTAGTCAGTTGGGGATAAATTCCAGAATCAGCAGGAAAAAATACTTAAAATTGCCCCTCAAAATCATAATTAAGGACAGGAAAGAGTAGATGATAGAAGCAAGTACTTTTTTATAATAAACCTTGCAAAACTATTTAATCTTTAGGTTCAAAACATAAAAACTATGATACAAATAATCATGACCCAGATAATCACAATGATATGATCACTTACCTAGAGCCAGACACCCTGGAATGCGAAGTCAAGTGGGCCTTAGGAAGCATCACTACAAACAAAATTAGTGAAAGTGATGGAATTCCAGTTGAGCTATTTCAAATCCTAAAAGATGATGCTGTAAAAGTGCGGCACTCAATATGCCAGCAAATTTGAAAAACTCAGCAGTGGCCACAGGACTGAAAAAGGTCAGTTTTCATTCCAATCCCAAAGAAAGGCAATGCCAAAGAATGCTCAAACTACCACAACATTGCACTCATCTCACATGCTAGTAAAGTAATGCTCAAAATTCTCCAAGCCAGGCTTCAACAGGACATTAACCATGAACTTCCAGATGTTCAAGCTGGTTTTAGAAAAGGTAGAGGAACCAGAGATCAAATTGCCAACATCTGCTGGATCATCAAAAAAGCAAGAGAGTTCAGAAAAACATCTATTTCTGCTTTATTGACTTTGCCAAAGTCTTTGACTATGTGGATAACAATTAACTGTGGAAAATTCTGAAAGAGATGGGAATACCAGACCACCTGACCTGCCTCCTGAGAAATCTGTATGCAGGTCAGGAAGCAACATTTAGAACTAGACAAGAACAACAGACTGATTCCAAACTGGGAAAGGAGTACATCAAGGCTGTATATATATGGTCACCCTGCTTATTTAACTTATATGTAGAGTACCTCATGAGAAACACTGGGCTGGATGAGGCAGAAGCTGGAATCAAGATTGCCAGGAGAAATAGCAATAACCTCAGATATGCAGATGATAACACTCTTATGGCAGAAAGTGAAGAAGAACTAAAGAGCCTCTTGGTGAAAGTGAAAGAGGACAGTGAAAAAGTTGGCTTAAAGCTCAACATTCAGAAAACTAAGATCATGGCATCTGGTCCCATCACTTCATGGGAAATAGATGGGGAAACAGTGGAAACAGTGTCAGACTTTTTGGCGGGGGGGGGGCTCCAAAATCACCGCAGATGGTGACTGCAGCCATGAAATTAAAAGACGCTTACTCCTTGGAAGAAAAGTTATGACCAATCTAGATAGTATATCCAAAAGCAGAGACATTACTTTGCAAACAAAGGTCCGTCTAGTCAAGGCTATGTTTTTTCCAGTAGTCATGTATGGACATGAGAGTTGAACTATAAAGAAAGCTGAGTGCTGAAGAATTGATGCTTTTGAACTGTGGTGTTGGAAAAGACTCTTGAGAGTCCCTTGGACTGCAAGGAGATCCAACCAGTCCATCCTAAAGGAGATCAGTCCTGGGTGTTCATTGGAAGGACTGATGTTAAGGCTGAAACTCCAATACTTTGGCTAGCTCATGAGAAGAGCTGACTTATTGGAAAAGACCCTGATGCTGGGAAAGATTGACGGCAGGAGGAGAAGGGGACAACAGAGGATGTGATGGTTGGATGGCATCACCAACTCAATGGACATGGGTTTGGGTGGACTCCGGGAGTTGGTGATGGACAGGGAGGCCTGACCTGCTGCGGTTCATGGGGTCGCAAAGAGTCGGACACGACTGAGCGACTGAACTGAACTGAAAAGTCAACACTTCAGTAAACCAATAATTTTGAATCTCCTATTCCAGGAAAATCTTAGTCATTTAGAAGGCACGCTCCAGAATGCTCTCAGCATCCAGTTAAATCCAACCATTAGCCTTTGGACACTCAGGGTTAAATCATTCATTTCTGATTTTCTAATATTAGTAGTGCTGCGCAGAGCTAGTTTATCTAGACAAGTTCTTAGGGACAGAATTTATGGATTTTATATACCAGGCCTTCTGGTGAAAGAATGACTTCAATAAGGAGTCAGTCCATGAGAAAAAATAAATATTATAAAAATCAATGGTTTGAGTAAGATTTCATAGGCGTGCAGACTGTCAAAATCATCTTGAAGATGTGGAACATCAAAAAAGAGATCTATGTAATAATAGGAGGTAGGATGGACAAGTAATCACACTAACAAGCTCGACAGTATATAGCTTTACAAAGGAATTGAAGAGGACAAAATGTCTCAGAATTCTCAAACAACTAAATCCTGAAATGAAAATTAGATTTGGGAACAGATTATTTGAGTAAACTCCAGGAGTTGGTGATGGACACGGAGGCCTGTTGTGCTGCAGTCCATGGGGTCGCAAAGAGTTGGACATGACTGAGTGACTGAACTGAACTGATGATACAAAGATAAATTTAATTTTAAATGAAAACAAATATATTTATTCCTCCAATATTTATTAAGACACTAACGTATGAAGCAACAAATACGCATTGAGCATTACATTGTGCTGGAAATGCAAAGATAACAAACCCTGGATCACTCATCTTTGTCCCCTAATAATTGTTAGACTTGGGTTCTTTTTTTTTTTTTTTAAACTTTACAATATTGTATTGGTTTTGCCAAATATCGAAATGAATCCACCACAGGTATACATGTGTTCCCCATCCTGAACCCTCCTCCCTCCTCCCTCCCCATACCATCCCTCTGGGTTGTCCCAGTGCACCAGCCCCAAGCATCCAGTATCGTGCATCGAACCTGGACTGGCGACTCATTTCATACATGATAGTATACATGTTTCAATGCCATTATCCCAAATCTTCCCACCCTCTCCCTCTCCCAGAGTCCATAAGACTGTTCTATACATCAGTGTCTCTTTTGCTGTCTCGTATACAGGGTTATTGTTACCATCTTTCTAAATTCCATATATATGTGTTAGTATACTGTATTGGTGTTTTTCTTTCTGGCTTACTTCACTCTGTATAATAGGCTCCAGTTTCATCCATCTCATTAGAACTGATTCAAATGAATTCTTTTTAATGGCTGAGTAATACTCCATTGTGTATATGTACCACAGATTGCTTACCCATTCATCTGCTGATGGACATCTAGGTTGCTTCCATGTCCTGGCTATTATAAACAGTGCTGCAATGAACACGTGTCTCTTTCCCTTCTGGTTCCCTCAGTGTGTATGCCCAGCAGTGGGATTGCTGGATCATAAGGCAGTTCTATTTCCAGTTTTTTAAGGAATCTCCACACTGTTCTCCATAGTGGCTGTACTAGTTTGCATTCCCACCAACAGTGTAAGAGGGTTCCCTTTTCTCCACACCCTCTCCAGCATTTATTGCTTGTAGACTTTTGGATCGCAGCCATTCTGACTGGTGTGAAATGGTACCTCATAGTGGTTTTGATTTGCATTTCTCTGATAATGAGTGATGTTGAGCATCTTTTCATGTGTTTGTTAGCCATCTGTATGTCTCCTTTGGAGAAATGTCTATTTAGTTCTTTGGCCCATTTTTTGATTGGGTCATTTATTTTTCTGGAATTGAGCTGTAGGAGTTGCTTGTATATTTTTGAGATTAGTTGTTTGTCAGTTGCTTCATTTGCCATTATTTTCTCCCATTCTGAAGGCTGCCTTTTCACCTTGCTAATAGTTTCCTTTGTTGTGCAGAAGCTTTTAAGTTTGTCCCATTTGTTTATTTTTGCTTTTATTTCCAATATTCTGGGAGGTGGGTCATAGAGGATCCTGCTGTGATGTATGTCGGAGAGTGTTTTGCCTATGTTCTCCTCTAGGAGTTTTATAGTTTCTGGTCTTACATTTAGATCTTTAATCCATTTTGAGTTTATTTATGTATGGTGTTAGAAAGTGTTCTAGTTTCATTCTTTTATAAGTGGTTGACCAGTTTTCCCAGCACCACTTGTTAAAGAGATTGTCTTTAATCCATTGTATATTCTTGCCTCCTTTGTCTTCTTAACCTAACCATGCATATGCTTCAATTTCTGTGTCAGAAAAAAGAATAGGAGGATTAAGCATGATCATGTAAATAGTCACCTCAATCTATTAAAATAATAGTAATCTAGTAAGAAGACACCAAATCCTAACAATTTCAACATAATTTTATCTTTATTACTCTGAAGTTATATATCCAGTGAAGTCAGGATAAAGAGAAGGATCCTGTCAAACATACAGGGATTCGGTTCCCTCCATGAAAACAAGGCTTCTAGCTCATGCCAGGCCCCAGTGACAACAGGCTTGGGCTAGTTAGGTTTCTGAGTTTCCTTCCATCCCTCTAAGTCTATGAAATATTGTGAGGCTATATCTGGGTAGATATAAAAACAACTAGTTGCTTCAGACAATTCCTTGATTTAGAAAGTTGACAATTCTATTTTAGTAATACTCTTTTAATCCTTTAAAAATGTTTATTTTAAGCATGTGTAAGATTTAAGATTGTGTAAAAGACACAATCTGTACTAGATCCTCAAATGAATTTCAAGAAAGACAGAACATAATGACTGTCCATGAGAACTTTACTAAGAGTTAGTGTCCTAAAAGTATATGTGAAAGAGATTAGTGAGTATTAGAACTACCTCATGAACATTTAGAAAATAACATGGATTCTTAAATATTGAAAACTATAAAGGTAAGAAATGTCAGTGAAGAAGAAACGTTCCTCTAACCTTCCAGTTCTTCTGGACTGGACTAAGAATTAAATTGAGAAGAGACAGATTAACAAGAGAAAATCAAACAGAAGTTAAATAAAAGGTACACATGAGAAAGACTCAGGAAAACTGAGTAACTTGCCATAATGAATGAAACTCTCAGCTTCAATACCATCTTCAGCTAAGGACAAAAAAGAACGTTGGGGGTAATGGTTTGAGATATCAAAGAGGAGGAAGGTAATAACATGAAAATGAAAAAGCAAATGTTTGATAACCAAATGTTTGCTGGGCCATGAAGAGACAAAGGGACACAGAGTGAACCCTGATCTCTAGGCCCTGCAGTTTCTCCCACCCCAGCTAGCCCATATTCTTAGAAAGTGTCTCAGGAGATTTTCCAGGAACAAACCCTCCATCTAAATTCTTTTAGGCAGTTAGGAGGAAGGTCAAAGTTTCTTCCTGAGTCTTTTTGGGCCTTGACTGTTTACAGCTTGAAATAATCCGTATGCCAAGGAGATGTTTGGGGGAGGCAAATTTCGTTCTCCTTCCAAAGAATGGTTGAAAGAATTACTGATATCCAAACTGAAAAGGAGGGTACTTGGAGTTAATTTCAAATATCTGTAATAGCAGTCATATGAGATGAAATAAATATAATCTGCAAGTATTAGAGCACCAAACTGGGAACAATGAAGTCAGGAGAGGAGAAGGTAATGGTGAGATGACTTGGACTCATAAAAGAAAGAATATATAAATATGACACTGGCTGCCCCCTGAAGAAATGGGAACCACCATGCTGGAAATAGTCAACAGAACCCAAAGAACATTTTATATTTTGGAGAGGAAATTCTTGCTTAGGGGTGAGGTTTCAGACTAAGTGAACTCCAAATTTCCATCCTTCTCTAGAATCCATTTATGTTACAGATCACAAGAACAGCCAAAGTTCAAAAGAGAAAGAGAATTCCATCACATGGTCAACTCAACAAAAAGAAAACAATCATACCAAGCAATCACATGGGGAACAAAAGGGATCATACCAGTTATACCATTGGCAAAGAAGAGTAGAAAGGAATCAAACAAGCAAAAATGCCAGCACATACCTAAACTGTTAGAATATTTCCATTTACATCTAATCATTTCAGGATTGTCCCAACACAGCTATATTAAACTATAATGGAATCAGGCTTTCTCTTGCCCTGAGAGAAAAAAAGCAAATAAAAGAGACGTTACCTAAAAATAATGGACTAGAATCCTAGTTAAAGATATTGAACTGTAGAAAGATGAGCCACCAACTGAATCGATAACAGCATTCTAGTTAGGACCTTGAGAGTCTTTGCTGGCCTTATTGAGTAGCCAGTTCCATTCTGTTTAGCCTGCGACAGCTGATGGGACTGGACCCTGGGGCGGAATTACCACCCAATTCATCAGTGATGCTCATTGAGCAGTCACTAGTGAATGAGACTCTGAAAAGTCTTCTTAATGCTAAATTATTTAGACAAAGGAATCTAATAAACATTCTTTTTAAAAACTTTTATTGGAGTTCAGTTGATTTACAACGTACTATTTACAATGCTAGTTTCCAGTGTACAGCAAAGTGAATCAATCATACACATACATACGTGTGTGCTAAGTCGCTTCAGTTGTGTCCAACTCTTTGTGACCCTATGGACTATAGTCTGCTAGGCTTCTCTGTCCAAAGGATTCTCCCAGCAAGAATACTGGATTGTCATGCCCTCCTCCAGGTGATCTTCCTGACCCGGAGATGGAACCCACATCTCCTGGGTCTCCTGCATCAGTGGGTAGGTTCTTAACCACTAGCGCCACCTGGGAAGCCCCATACATGTACATCTATCCGCTCTTTATTAGATTCTTTTCCCATATAGGCCTTTACGGAGTATTAAGTAGAGTTCCCTGTGCTATACAGTAGGTCCTTATTCGTTATCTATTTTACATGCAATAGTGTATATATATCAGCCCCATTCTCCCAGTTTATCCCTCCCCGTCCATACCCCCTGGTAGCTGTAAGCTTGTTTTCTACATCTGTAACTCTAGAGATTGTCCTACTGAGTGAAGGAAGTCAAACAAAGAAAAACAAATATCATACGATATCACTTACATGTGAAAAATTTTTTAAAGGGTACAAGTGAACTTATCTACAAAACAGAAATAGAATCACAGATAAACATATTCTTCTTACATCATCCCATTTGCTTTTTCCTGAGCAACTCTTTATGACACCTGGCCACGGAAGTCATGCAGAAAGAGAGAGGAACACTAGATTGAAAATTGCTGTAAAGCCCTAATAATTGTTACTACATTTATTCAACAAATTTTAAGAGAAAGCAGAGGGAACCTCTAACACAGACCCTTACCCACTTATGAAGGATGGCATATACACATGGGTAAAGTAGTCTCAACAGAAACATTCCTGAAAAAAATCATTTGAAAGTTGACTTCAGATAGTAAAACTGACTGGTGATCACAGCACTAAAAGAAATGTTTGAAGTGAGAACCACCTTTTGTCTACAGTTGCTGCTGCTGCTAAGTTGCTCCAGCTGTGTCCGACTCTGTGCGACCCCACAGACAGCAGCCCACCAGGCTCTTCTATCCCTGGGATTCTCCAGGCAAGAACACTGGAGCAGGTTGCCATTTCCTTCTCCACCTAACCTTGCTGCTGCTAAGTCACTTCAGTCGTGTCCGACTCTGTGCGACCCCATAGACGGCAGCCCACCAGGCTCCCCCGTCCCTGGGATTCTCCAGGCAAGAACACTGGAGTGGGTTGCCATTTCCTTCTCCAATGCATGAAAGTGAAAAGTGAAAGTGAAGTCGCTTAGTTGTGTCCAACTCTTCACGACCCCATGGACTGCAGCCCACCAGGCTCCTCCATCCATGGGATTTTCCAGGCAAGAGTAGTGGAGTGGGGTGCCATTGCCTTCTCCGTTGTCTACAGCTAAGAGTAAGCAATTGGTAACATTAAAATGAAATACTTTACAGTTAATAACAATGCACTTGGAAATGAAACCTGGATGAGAGACCAGACCACAATTATTAATGAGACTTGCATGGTATGATTGAACTCATGTTTGAAATTGATGGCGCCTCCAAATGCTGTTACTGCAGCCAAAGTCTTTTGCTTGCCTACCTTTCACAGCATTTTAGTATCTTGATCAGCTCCTGGCTGTAGGATACTATGAGAAATTTATTTACTGCATGCCCTATTATTGAGTTATAGGAGAAACTAATTTGGCAGTACTAACATGGTTGCTAGGCAATAAGCAGCATATTTAAGTAGAAACAAGCTTTTAAGAAGTAGAATAAAAATTAGATACCTGATATACCAGATTTTTCATCATGTCCAAGAAATTAAAGACAGCTTCAACATTTTACAAATTAAAGCCACTTTTAATATAGCTTAGCCCTTACTCTTTTCTTACCGGCTAACTTCTTTACCTTGTAGAGAAGCATGAACCCATAATTACACTAAACCACAGGAACCAAATCCTTAATAATTATAGTGTAAATATGCACACAGTTCTCTCAAAGATGCCAAGCAGTGTTTGAGTCAGTTTGCTCAGTGATGGTAAATAGGAAGGAGTACCTGCTAATCTCAGGTTTCAAGGTTTACATCACAGGTGGAAGGCACACATGATCCGTAGATACCCAGATTCAGTGATTTTCACAAAGGAAGATGCTTTTATATTGTGAAAGAAATCCTGTTTATGAAACTGGTGCTACATTTTTCCCCCCAGGTATTTTTTTTTTTGTTTTGTGGTTTATTCTTGCCTCAAAAATAAAATCCAAAGAAGAAGAATAAAAGCAGTTTATGCTCATAGACAACATTTACCTTGTATTAAAATACTCATTTCACTAAGATGGCAGATAGCTTCTATAGCATTAATCAATGGAAACAAATTCAAGCACTCTTGAGGTTGAAGTTAAAAAGATTCAGTTTATGGACATAAATAAAATGATGAACTCTGATTGTATATAAAAAGAAATAATGTGCTAATAGGAACATGTCTCATGCCATACCTTAATATGTTGTATGTATAAATTGCACCATTGAGTGCATGATCAAACTGCTTTCATTTGTTCATGTATCTATTTATTGTCCCATCCATGTGTCATATAAAAAACAAATGAGATGCACTGAACATTGCTCTGTGTGAACAAGTAGGAATGTTTACAATCCTAAATCATGGAGGAAAGCTCTGTGAGAGAGGAGAAATTTAGAATAGGGAAGAATTCCTCAGAGGAAGTGGAGGAAAAGTTGACTGCTTTTGTTTTCTATCCATGTCTGCAAAGGGCATACAAAATAAAGAGTTGAGAGCTTTTTTACAACCTAGTAAAGGAACCAAGAGTCATAGCAGAAAGATTCTTACAAAATCAGAACAATGTGCTTTTGCAGTAGATGAAGTCAACTGTCTAGTTTTGTTGATGGTGGTTGAGTCATTAAGTCGTGTCCAACTCTTGAGACCCCATGGGCTGTGGCCGGCCAGGCTCCTCTGTCCATGGGATTCCCAGGCAGGAATACTGAAGTGCATTGCCATTTCCTTCTCCAGGGGATCATCCTGACACAGGGGTCGAACCTGAGTCTCCAGTTTCTCCTGGATTGCAGGCAGATTCTTTACTGCTGAGCCACCAGGGAAGCCTCAGAAAAATATATTTCTTTACATAAAGCTGAGGTTTGTTCATAGCTAAACAGCTCTGTTCATTCTAGTTACCATTCAAAAAAAGGGCTTGGTGAAGTTAGGGAATGCCTAGCAGAAAGAAAAGCAGTGAGGCAGAGCATGGAAAATGGAAAGTGAAGCTGAATCATGGGGTAGGTGAAAGGTGAAATTTTTGCTCACTTTGTTTCAGTAGAACCTTCCTAGAAATGGAAACTTCCTGTCTTATCAACCACTTATGCTCAGAGATTCAAAAGAATGTTGTTCACCCTTATGTTCATTTCCTCCAGAGGGTATGATACAAGTAATCTAACAGTCCTCAGGTATCTTTGGTTATTCACAGAAAAGACATCAATCTTTCCTGGTTCTACTTCAGTCCCTCCACCAACTCTTATTGCCAAGGTCCAGCTCTTCATTATCCTCCCTTCTTATTTGAATTCTTCTGTGAACAATCTAATTCATATGTTGTTTCCAATAGCATTCACATATAAATACTGGCAACTCCCAGATTTATATCAGCTTCTCAAAAGTCTCTTCTGAGATCCAGACTAGTATAAGTAACTGACTACTGAACACCTTTACCTGAAAATGCAACTCAAACACATCAGGCTCGATTAATATATAAGTTAAATCATAATTTTTTCTTTGAAGCCAGCCCCTTCAATATTTTCTATCTTAACTGGTGGTACCACCATCCACCAAATCACCTATAAGTACTTCCTTATAATTCACATCCATTAAGAAACAAGACATTGCAGACACTGTTCTAAATATTTCCACACATTAACATGTTTAAAATTTTAGATATGATTGACATATTATACTAGTTTTAGGTGTACAACATAATGATTCAACATTTGTATATATTGTGAAATGATCACCTAATTGTGTAGTTAACATTCTTCACCACAATGTGCTTAGTCGTTCAGTCATGTCTGACTCTTTGTGATCCCGTAGACTGTAGCCCACCAGGCTCCTCTGTCCATGGAGATTCTCCAGGCAAGATACTGGATTGGGTTGTCATGCCTTCCTCCAGGGGATCTTCCCAACCCATGGATTGAACTCAGGTCTCCTGCATTGCAGGCAATTTCTTTACCATCTGAGCCACCAGGGAAGCCCAAGAATACTGCAGTGGGTAGCCTATCCCTTCTCCAAGGGATCTTCCCAATCCAGGAATCGAACCAGGGTCTCCTGCATTGCAGGTGGATTCTTTACCAACTGAACTACCAGGGAAGCCCCATTCATCACCATAGGTAGTTACAATTTTTTTCACCTGTGACAGATTCATTTCGATATTTGGCAAAACTAATACAATTATGTAAAGTTTAAAAATAAAATAAAATTAAAAAAATAAATAAATAAAGCTAAAAAAAAATCTACTATCTTAGCAACTTTCAAATATACAGCACAGTATTATTAACTATAGCTCCCATGGTGTACATTACATACCCATGATTTACTTTATAGCTTGAGTTCGTACTTTTAACCTCTTTCACCCATTTTTCCTATTCCCCACCCTATTCTTCTACCCTGTCCCCACGTCTGGCAATCACCAATCTGTTCTCTGTAACCATGAGTTTATTTTGTTTGTTTTGTTTTGTTATTATGGTTTAGATTTCACATGTAAGTGAGATCAGTATTTGTTTTTCTGACATTGCAATTAGCATAATGCCTTCAAGGGCCATCTATGTTGTCACAAATGGCAAAGTTTCCCTCTTTTTATGGTTGAATAATATTACACACATGCACACACACACTAACATTTAATCTTGGTAACAATCCCATGAGGTGGGTTCTGCTATTACCACCATTTGACAGAAGAAAAGACTGAATCTCAGAGAAGTTAAGCAACTTGCCCAAGGTCCAATAACCAATATGTAAGCGAGCCAGATTTTGTGCCTACCCTGTATGATACTACCATATTATATTGCCCCTTTATAAAGCTCGTCAACTCTACCTCTTAAATATTTCTTGATTGCTTCCTCCACGCCCTCATCATCAGTGCTACATCTTATTTAGGCATGTGTCATCCAGGCTGTCTGACTCTGTGACTGAAATAACAGCAACAACAAACATCTGGGCTATGGCAGGAATCTCCTAACTGGTTTCCTGGCCTCCAATTTTACCTCATCTTCCTCACTGCACTTTCTAAAATAGGCATCTAAAAGCATTACTCTCTGTTTTAAAACCATCAATGAGTTCCCTGACCTGTAAGAATGTTTCTCATCTTTTTTGGGTAGAAACCAGGGCCATTGCAAGTTAGTTCCCTAATTTACTAAATCAGTCCTGCTACTCTAAACACATCCTATGTGTTCACTTCAATACCTTTCCTGGGATCTTTCATCTGCATAGAATGCCCTTCTGCCACCTTCACTTGCCTAACTCCTGAGAGGCTAGTTTAGGGGACCACATAGGAAAGCCTTCCTGGATTTATAGGCTGGGTCAGTGCTTCTGTGCTCCTGTACACCCCCATCTGTAGGTATTAACACCTGCTCTGCTGGACTCACACAGTAGCTAAGAAAATGAAGTTTAGTCCTAGGATTTTAGCACTGGCTTTGACTCCCGGCTCTGTCACCTGCCAACTTTGTGACATTAGGCACTTAAAAGCTTAGTCACTATTATTACTGTCCTCATCTCACTCTACCAGATTTATCTCTTGACTTGTTAATCTCCCTGCCAGACTGTGAATCAAAATTCAAAGACATCTACATCTCACTATCTCCAGCTTCTAACATAATGCCTATCCTTGATAAGAGACATTCAAACAGTATTAAACGAAACTAAAAATAAAACATGGAGTCCTACTTTACACTGAGAGTAATAAACATACATGACTTTGCACAAGAATTGAAGTTACTGCTAAAGCGATTTGAATAGATCTATGAACATAAGCCATAAGAGTCTGCAAAAAGATGATGGTACTGGCCTCAACTTTACTAGTGCCACTGCGGGAAGGATGTGAAACCATCTCACTCAGCTGATGACAGGACATAGTATATCTGACTTAGTATAGCAGTTCTAGGGTCCATGTTTGATGGGGTATGAGCAAACCAGAAAGGAGCAATCAGGCTAAAGAATTAATATAATGAAATGGGCACAGAACAACTTTGTATCTCCTTTGGAAGAGAACAGGTTATCTTAACTTCCACTTTGTATTTTGTGTCATACTTTTGTTCTGAAAGAGGATATGACGACCTCCATTCACAGCTATTTTTGCCTATGTAACACCTTTTTTGGTAATGACCTTTCCAATGGGTTTTCTTGTATGTTAATGTTAGCAAATTGAGTAGACATTTAGCTTTCATCTTAATAATTTTGAAATCAGAGATCTAGAAATACAAATACATTGCAATAAATACTTCCTCCTATTATCATGTTATTTTAACAGTTGGTTAATTATGCTTTGGAGAAAAAGTTTGAAATTTATTAACCTAAAACTTCTTCTCACAAGTTCTAATAATTAATTTGTTAATCAAATAAATACTGGTTTGCATTTGATACAAATGCTCTGAACCCAACTCTGAAAAATAATACTGTCATTCTATCTGGGTCCCAAGTCCTAAGAACAATTAGACTTGAAAAACTTATGTCAGCACATTAAACAAAATTTAGTAGGCTCTTTCTCTCTTATTTTAAACACAATGTGAAGTGAAACTAACTCAGTCCTGTCTAACTCATGGACTATATACAGTCCATGAAATTCTCCAGGCCAGAATACTGGAGTGGGTAGCCTTTCCCTTCTCCAGGGGATCTTCCCAACCCAGGGATTGAACCCACGTCTCCTGTATTGCAGGTAGATTCTTTACCAGTTGAGCCACAAGGGAAGCCCAAGAATACTGGAGTGGGTAGCCTATTCCTTCTCCAGTGGATCTTCCCAACCCAGGAATCAAACCGGGGTCTCCTGCATTGCAGGCGGATTCTTTACCAACTGAGCTATCAGAGAACCCTTAAACACTGCTGCTGCTAAGTCGCTTCAGTCGTGTCCAACTCTGTGCGACCCCATAGACAGCAGCCCACCAGGCTCCCCCGTCCCTGGGATTCTCCAGGCAAGAACACTGGAGTGGGTTGCCATTTCCTTCTCCAATAAACACTACAGCTTGATTTTTTTTTTTTTCATAATTTTGTTGTAGAAGAAGGCTACCAACTGTCTTGAGTTTGAGAATGCTAAGGTAATTAATTATCCAGGGGCCACTAGAAAGCTGCCACCAAGTAGCCCTTTGGTTATTAGAGGAAACAGAAAACAATCGACATCTTTGTTGTTGTTTAGTGGCTAAGTCATGTCTAACTCTTTGCAACCCTGTGGACTGTAGCATGCCAGGCTCCTCTGTCTCCTGGAGTTTGTTTAAACTCATGTCCCATTGAGTTGGTGATGCCATCCAACCAACTTATCCTCTGTCACCCCCTTCTCCTCCTGCCCTCAATATTTCCCAGCACCAGGGTCTTTTCCAATGAGTCGGCTCTTCACATTAGGTGGCCAAACTATTGGAGCTTCAGCATCAGTCCTTCCAGTAAATATTCAGGAGTGATTTTCCTTTAGGATTGACTGGTTTGATCTCCTTGATGTCCAAGGGACTCTCAAGAGTTTTCTCCAGCACCACAGTTCAAAAGCATCAATTCCTCAGTGCTCTTAGGATACCATTACCAAGGATGGATCCTCCCTAATCATTTTCTACATTTGTGCTCTGTCTCCACAAAATGATTTAAATTCTCAGGAAAGACACTAGTCAGTTCAGCTTGAATGATGAGCCCTTTCTTTAGCCAGGGAGCAATCTTGTGGTTTAGGTTGTGTATATATATGTGTATGTACATGTGCAGGCCTGTGTGTGGTGTGTCTACATTCATCACACCATCCGTGCCAAAGATGCATGACCTAGGCTGGACCAATGAGATACAAGTCCCAAACTGTTACAGGACCTTGAGGAAAAGAGGTCTCTTTCACTGGCATCACTAAGCTCATAGGATACAAACCAGGAGCTGCTGCTGCTAAGTCACTTCAGTCGTGTCCAACTCTGTGTGACCCCATGGACGGCAGCCCACCAGGCTCCCCCATCCCTGGGATTCTCCAGGCAAGAACACTGGAGTGGGTTGCCATATCCTTCTCCAATGCATGAAAGTGAAAAGTGAAAGTGAAGTCGCTCAGTCGTGTCCGACTCTTTTCGACCCCATGGACTACGGCCTACCAGGTTCCTCCATCCATGGGATTTTCCAGGCAAGAGTACTGGAGTGGGGTGCCATTTACTGGTAGTCATTTTGCTACTTGGTCACCTTTTCAATTCACCAGTTCAAACTGGTCTCTGAAGCAATTGCACAAGCAGGATTTCACTCTAAGATCCTTCTCTCTATGAACTATTTTGAGAAGATGTTACCAGCTAACAACTCAATCAGAAAAGAACCTCACTGAGGCCTCTGAACCTAAAGCAAAACCTAAAATAAAGGGTCTCCTGTAATAGCCTACTTCCTGATGAATCACTCACACAGTAATGGCTCTAAAATACATCCTGGCACCAAGCAAGTAATGGTAGGTATCTATTTGATTTAAGATAACATTTATCCCCAGAACTGAAGAGTCAGAAAGGACCCTAAATTACAGTGACCGAGGTGGGGCAGGAGTATTTTGTGGACTGGACTGAGGTGGAGGAAAGGGGAAGGTTGGGCGTCTTAAAAAAAAAAAAAGAAAAGTATACCATGAAGATCACCTACTAGGCAGTTCATATATCTCCAAAGAAGTGGCCTATTAGTTAATGCTCCAGAAAAATAGATTTTAAAATTGGATGTGGTTCTAAATGACAAAAGTTTAAGGAACAAAAGAAGATAAGTGGTGAGTGATTAAGCCCTGACAAATGAAATAACCAATAATGAGCTCCTTTAAAACTATGAATAACTAAGGCAGAAAACCAACTAGTGCAAAACTTAAAGAATATTCATTAGAGGGGACCATAAATCACTCGTTGCTGATACTGACACCTCATAATCTCAGCATTAGGCCAGTGTAGTCAGATATCAATGCCAGAATCTTCTGAACATAGAGCTCCATTAAGAAAGATGATTATGTTTAAAACTGTATCTGTGATGTGTTGATTACTGGTTATGAAAGATGAGGGCAGAAGAGGTTTTGAAAGTGAGGATAAAATTTTCTGGGCTTCCCTAGTAGCTCAGTGGTAAAGAATCTGCCTGTAATGCAGGAGACTGCCTGCAATGTTGGAGACATGGATTTCATCCCTGGGTCAGGAAGATCCCCTGGAGAAGGAAATGGCTAGACACTCCAGTATTACTGCCTGGGAAATCCCATGAACAGAGGAGTCTGGTTGGCTACAGCCCATGGAGTCACAAGAGTCAGACATGACTTAGCCACTCAACCACCAAAACTAAAGATTACGTGACCATATATGTATAATTTCACTTTTATAATTACAATCCCATATTTGTAATGCATTTCCTTCCAAGGTTTTTCTTTGCACACACCAAATGTTTAACAGGGATTATCTCTGAGTAATTGAGTTGTGAGTGACTTTTATTGTCTTTATTAAACAGTTCTATATATGCTAATTATTTTAACTTTAAACATTTCTCAATTTATATTTTTTCTTATTTTTATGTTATTTTTACTTGTATTAATTTTTATTGGAATACAGTTGCTTTACAATGTTTTGTTAGTTTCTTCTGTACAGCAAAGTTAATCGGCTATATGTTTACATGTATCCCCTCTTTTTTGGAACTCCTTCCCATTTAGGTCACCACAGAGCACTGAGTAGAGTTCCTTATGCTATACAGTACATCCTCATTAGTTATCTATCAATTCATCATTTTGAAGAAAGATATTCATTCATCCAACAAATTTTTACTGAATACCTGCTAGGTGCTATTTGAGGCATAAGGGCTACAGAACTGGCACAGAAACGTTGTCCCTGCCTTCTTGAGACTTGACTTTTTATTTTATTTCTACTTGAGTTGGATGGGAGAGGAAAAAGCAAACAATAAGTACATAAGATAAATATATCATATTCAGGTGGAAATAAGTAATATTTTTTGGTGGTATCATACAAACTAGGGCTCACATTAGTGAGTCCACATTAGTGCATGTACACAGATTTTTTTGTGAAAGTACTTTAACTCGCCAAAATCCCCAAAAGTAATTCAAATGCTTTAAGTTTATTCATTAATCATTTAACAACTATTTTTTCCCATATACCTCAAACACAAACTAAGGGTCTTTAAAGTAAAGATAAATAAAATAATTATTGGCCTGAAGGAGACAGCAGTCCAGGGAGCAGCAGATTGTGTGAGAAAATTGATAATTTGCTGTAAATATGATGGAGATGAATGCTCACATCACCTTTGACAAAAGATGGATTCAGGGGATTCACAGTTTATTGCTGTTTTATCCCTTATTCAAAAGCACTGAGTAATGATACAGTTGACAAAACACAAAAATGACAAGCATATGATAAAAACAATAGGCATATATATACACACATCTGTATCAATTGGTTCTTACTTAAATTTCTTATGACTATAAAAGCATTTTTTTTATAATCATAGAGTAGCATTCTTTTAATGCTCAGAGTGGAAAATCTGGACATTAAAGAAACATTTCTAAAAGCAACAACAAAATTACCCATAATTTTACCATCCAGAGGCAATCACTATTAATATTTAATTTTCTTTCTTCTAGGTATATGGACAACACTTTTAATTGAAATGGACGACTTGACTGTATGACGTAGAATACAGATACACAAGATGATAATTTTTATGGAAAGAGACTGAAATATTTTTTGGAGACTTCAGTCAGATCCAGTATGTCAGGGGCAGTTTTCATCGACCATTTTGGCTTCAATAATTCTCAAGCTCAGCATTTTAATGGGAAAATTTTATTCCTAGTGATCTTTATTCTGCCTGTTTTCTAATACCTTAGTCTATTTTCTACCTGGTGCATAAAGTGACATTCTTACATGGTTTAAAGCGAAAGTGAAATGTTAACCAATTTCCAAAGGCATCCATCAAGAAGGTGACAACTGGAATGTTGGTACGTACAGCGCAGCGACATGGTTGACAAGATGTGAATGCCTGTGGCACTGCACGTAAAGATGACAAGCAAGTGACAGAGCAACAGACTGTGTGTTGACCAGCACAGAGGGGCCCAGGCCGCCGCCAGCGACAAAGAAGACAGGAAGATGGAGATGACATTGTCAAAAGCCCAGAAAAGACACGGGCATTCAAACATAGCAAGTGATGCACTGAACACAGGAAGTTACCCCAAGTTCTTCAGCATATAAAAAAAATAAAGACTCGGTTTGGGGGTTTTTCTCTCTTCCCAGACTTCTATTCATTTCTATTCCTCTTCCCAATGTTTCCATTTTCCCATAAGTGCTCTTGCTTCCCACTTTGTGGTCTTTAGATGCTCCTTATCAAGCTTCAAATAAGTCCACATACCCACCTCCCAAAAGTAATGGCTTACTCAATATTCTGTAATAACCTAAATGGGAAGAGAACTTGAAAAGAAATAGATGCATGTGTACATGTATATGTGTAACTGAATCACTTTGCTGTACACCTGAAACTAACACATTGTTAATCAATTATACACCAATGTAAAATAATTTTTAAAAAATCAATAAGATACAAAGTTCAGTTTAAAAACAGGTTTTATTGTTGAAGGTTATACCTGTGGTGGATTCATTTTGATATTTGGCAAAACTAATACAATTATGTAAAGTTTAAAAATAAAATAAAATTAGAAAAAATAAAAAAATAAAGAAAGCAAAGCAGAAATGAGTAAGTTCATGAGCCACAGAGTGAATTAGAAACACAAAAAAGCTTATTCTCCCCTCTCCTATGTCTAAGGAAAAGGAGGTGTAAGTTACACATGGCACTATCCCCTCTTTGAGGGCACATAAATTAGTGTTTTCTTGAATACAGTTTCAGAATCCTTTTAATGGTCTTTGCAAGGAAGTCTGTATTTCCTGAAATGACCCAACGTACCACATGTTGTCTATCATGAACACTTGCTTCCATTCCCAAAAAAATACCATCTCTATGTCAGCTTATTATTTTCATAACTAGTATTGGGTATAATAAAAGAAGAGATTACTTTGGGATGCTCTGCATTATGCTAACCACAGTAGATGAGAAAACAGTTTTGCTAGGGTCAGAGCTAGGTATAAAGTTCTGCTGTAGTGGGGCTGCTGAATTTGAGGTGACATGTGTATTGTTCTTCACAACAATGAGCAATACAGGTATTAAAAGTGAATGGAAATTCTCCATTCCTCTTGAGCGGAAATGGATGTGATCAAATGCTGGATTTTGCTCCCTGATATTTAGTCTCATAATACTTAGGTCTGATACTTAGGTCTCATGACATCTGGTCCCATCACTTCATGGCAAATAGAAGGGGAAACAATGGAAACAGTGACAGACTTTATTTTCCTGGACTCCAAAATTACTGCAGATGGTGACTGCAGCCATGAAATTAAAAGATGCTTGCCCCTTGGAAGAAAAGCTATGACCAACCTAGACAGCATATTAAAAAGCAGTGACGTTACTTTGCCAACAAAGGTTCGTCTAGTCAAAGCTATGGTTTTTCCAGTAGTCATGTATGGATGTGAGAGTTGGACTGTGAAGAAAGCTGAGCACCAAAGAATTGATGCTTTTGAACTGTAGTGTTGGAGAAGACATAGAGTCCCTTGGACAGCAAGGCAATCCAACCAGTCCATCCTAAAGGAAATCAGTCCTGAATATTCATTGGAAGGACTGATGATGAGGCTGAAACTCCAATACTTTGGCCACCTGATGCGAAGAACTGACTTATTGGGAAAGACCCTAATGCTGGGAAAGACTGAAGACAGGAGGAGAAGGGGATGACAGAGGATGAGATGATTAGATGGCATCACTGACTCGATGAACATGAGTTTGAATAAGCTCCAGGTGTTGGTGATGGACAGGGAAGCCTGGCATGCCGCAGTCCATGGGGTCACAAAGAATCGGACACGACTGAGTGACTGAACTGAACTTAGGTGTCAGGGCTTTATGCTTAGAGCTATATAAAAGTCCCTCACGATTGAAATTTCAGAAAGAAAACAATAACTTCATTATTGTAGGTCTAAAGTATTTAATCCTTTCCCTCTTTTTTCTTATTGAAATACTACTTTTATAATGCAAATTTAATAACATGTTTCCTGAAAGCACTGCAATTGAGTTGTAGTAGAAGAGACTATTTCAATACATCAACTATGTTGCTGCTAAGTCAGTTCAGTCGTGTCTGAGTCTTTGTGACCCTATGGACCGTAGCCCACCAGGCTCCTCTGTCCATGGGATTCTCCAGGCAAGGATGCTGGAGTGGATTGCCATGACCTCCTCTAGGGGATCTACCCAACCCAAGGATTGAACCCACATCTCTCAAGTCTCCATTATTGGCAGGCAGTTTCTTTACCACTAGTGCCACATGGGAAGCCCATAGATTAATGGATTAATAGGCAGTTTCAAAAAACAATTAATTTTTTAAAATAATTTCTCCCCAGCTCACTAAAAGGATTGAGTACATTTATCCAATATTTTACAAGCTTCCAAGATAAAATAGTGATTCTTTTTAAAATACTACAAAGTTTGCACAGAATGGGGACATGAAGTAGACTATGTACTCATGAAACTGATAAAAAGGTAGTGAAAAAAGCCATTCCCCCTCCACCAAAAAGATCTGTTTCTGTGTAAACTGTTTGTATGTATACATCATGTGTGTGCATGTGTGTGTGTCTCTGTGTGTGTGGTGACTCATTCTTATTACCTAAGAATTGCCATCTTTTTGGTCCTTTTTAACATTCAAAATAATCTGTTTCATTCTTTCAATTATTCCCTGTCTGATTAATGTCTTTGTAAGATTCCTTTTTGTGCACTTAGTGCCAGGATGGTACATAAGCAAAAGATACTCGATACAGGAGATTAAAAAGTTTCCTCTATTGACCAGGACTGCCCCTAAAATCAAACATCCCAAGACTTACAAACTGATGTTACTGAATCTTACCAGATAGTAAACATCACAAATTTTAAATACTGTGGGTCTGTTGTGGAATCTGTTTACAGCATCATAATCATGATTTTATTCAAATAATGCCAAAAGACTTTAATAAAATAATTGACCTGCCTTTTACAATGTGTGACTTTAAAATAGATTTGCCAAATTTGAATCACATGTATGTTATTTCTTTATAACCAGAGCACAAACTATTTCCTAAAGGAATTCATATACTATATTCCAAGAGTGGACGGATCAATCAGAAAATATATTTCAAAACCAGACTCTCACTATAAAGCAAGGGCATAGCTGAATTGCACATGACTGAATAGGATAATGGTAAGGGAAGGAAAACACACAAAAATAAAACAGTGAAGAAGAGAAATATTTTGCTTTTAATGGAGGCAAAGATCCTTAGGAAAGTAAAATTTTCATTGACAGGCTAGCTCTTGTGTGCTTTTGTAGCATGCTGTAAAACGAGAAGGTTAAAACCATCTATTGTTTCCATATCATGACAAAATGCTCATCTTTGCAATCCTACTGACACTGATCTCAGCGGGCCTCTTATGCCACCAAAAGAATAGTTCTCTGCCGCCATTAGCACCTAATTGGCCCAGCAGCTAACCTAGCAGCAACCTCTCCCTCCGTGGTCAACACCCCCCGCGGTGATTTGCACCTACTGACACCACAGCGGCTAATTCACCTTCAGGACCTGTCAGCTTCCACTCGGGTCACTTTAACTCTGCCTCCTTTGTGACATGGATCTGCTTTTAAAATGGTGATAATCTAGGAAGCATTCCTCTTGGGACCCAGTTGTGATTATATAATCTGTCACAGACCCAAAGGGGTTCTAAATACAAGCAGACACTGAGATTCCATGAGGGAAAAGGCACTGGAGGCCCTTATGTCAGATAACTTACTCGCTTCCCCTCGGAAGCAGTTCTGTATTTTTATTCAAGTACAAAAGCACACAATAAGGGCAGCACTGTTATCAAAAGAGGGAGGTAGGAGAGCGCTCTTAGGGGTTAGCCCAGCATAATTTTCCAAGTTCCCCTCTGATCTAGGCACCGAAATCAAAAGCACACACTTCGGAATGAATGGTAATGGGAGCACTAAGTGATTTGAACGGTGATAATTGGTGTGTCATTGCCCATATAAACAGAAGAAAATGCATAAATAGGAATAATCCTGCCCTAGTCCATACAAGTTTCACATCCATTATGCAACGAAGCTACAAGGACCCATGGTCCTGGCACCCCTGGCACCTCAATTACATTATGTTCTCTTCAACACAGCTTCAATTTCCACTTTAAGCTCACAGTTAACTTTCTTGCAATTTTTAAAATATAAATCCTATATGCCAGCAGATCTGTATGTGAAATTTGGTAAAGAAATAGTATTCTTGGCTTAACGCCAGTCACCATCTTATGCTGGCCTGAAACCAGTCATGCTGAAAACCGATTCTCACCTTGTCTTACACAGGAACTACTGGCATAAAGTACATCCATCTACACCCACCTGCACACTCACTCAAGAAGTGACACATTCCCTCATGCAGGCATCAATTCACACATGCAGATAGGGAGCCAAGAGAATAATGCCTCCCACAGCCAGCAGTCATTATAGATAGATATATGCATGCGTGAACACACACAGCCAGACCTTGATGCATGCAGAAGTATTCACACATATGCAACTACCACACCTGTTTTCACTCAATAGAAACACAGCATTTCCCCAAATCTCTACCCTGCACCACTGCTCCCATGAAATATTCAAAAGTAAAGAGATATCCCTCGACAAGATTCCCACAGGCAAGCATGCTAAGAAGTACTGTCCAGTATCCCCCACCTCACAGAGCTTCTCAGTGAACATTAGCTAGCTTTTCATTAAAGGGTCACACTCCTTATCACTTACTAATATTAGTATCAATCAATATTTCCCACATTTAATTGTTCTTTGCCCGCATATTCTTCTGTTCCTGAAACACTTTGCCCATATGGACATGGCTAAGTCACAGTTTTACAGCCATTCCATATTGACTCGTAGGAATAAGTGGGAAAAAAGAAAAGAAAGGAACATTTTCCTGGCTGTTGGTAGAATGTGAAGCATGGATGAAATACCTCAACAAAACAGCACTAAACAAAAACAGCACTAAGCCTGTTTAAAACCAATATTTAAATCAAGCAAGGTTAAAAGCTATTCATTTTTAAAATCCAGTGCCAAAACTAGAAGCTCTGTGTCAAAATGCAGTCTGCTTCTGAAAAGAAACCGTGACTAAGATTTATTGCAAGGAATTTAAATTTCAATGTACATGAACTCCAGTGACAGGCAGTAAAAACAACATTAAGAGTCGGGAGCTATTTCTCTCTTCAAAAAAGAAGGAAAGAAGATTTGCAGTGAAAATTCTAAAGTAAATAGAACTCCACTGATAGCAAGTATGACATTTGTTTCTGGTTTCACAGGAAAAGTAAATAAATAAAGTGGGTTTAAGAAGGAGTCTCCACCCTAGGAGGAATCACATCCCACTCACCCACCTGTCTGCCCCATATGCCTTCAGGACTGGTTGAGGGACAAGTGTGCTCACAGCCAGAAGTGGAACCAAGGATGTTCACAGACCTGGGCCACAGATACTCCAGCAGTTTAAAAAGCGAGCAATTGATAAATACAACAGCCCAAAATGTCTCTCTCTGAAGCCAGACATGAAAAAAGAGAGGACTGGGAATCTGAAAAGTAGAGAGTCAGAAAGGCAAACCACCATATAAAAGCTGCTGTTCTCATTAATCTATTTCAAGACATGCATTAATTTTAAAGTGTTTAGCAACACATTCATTTTGATACATTTTAACAATGGGTTCTACTTTTCATTTACAGAAGCCACAAATAAGGAAAAAACAGATAATTGGGGAATTTGGATTAAAACACATCTTTATCAATCAGACCTCTTGAAGCACCAGAGGTCACCTGTGGTCCTACAACTTCATCACAGATTCAAGTCTTCTAAGTTAATTCAGCAAACATGCACACATGCTGTAATGAAATACATCACGAGAAAAAAAAAAAAAGGCTGACTGTGGCAACCACTGAGGCATTTCTCCATTTTCTGTTGACAAGATCTTGATCATAATCCTTCTGAACAGACCACTGAGCCACGGGCTGTCCACCAAGAACACGCTGAATGATGAGGTCAAGTTATTCTATACAGTCATGCTTCATGTCTCCAACATAATGCTCAACCTTTAAGACAACACAATCTATGGCCTTTTCTCTAGGCTACGAGTTAACCCCTCAACAAAAGGAGCATAATGATTGGCCATTTCAATATCTCAATTTTCTTTCACTTTTAATCAGCACTGCAAATGGACCTAATTATAGAAGCAGACTATTTTTTAAGTCTTTCTTGAATGTTACAATATTCCTTCTGTTATATGTTTCAGTTTTTTTGGCCACAAGGCATGTGGGATCTTAGCACCCCAACCAGGGATGGAACTTGCACCCCCTGCATTGGAAGGCGGAATCTTAACCCCTGGACTGTCAGGGAAATCCCATCAGTAGACTTTGAACACTGGGGCAGAGAGAGCTAGTTCATATAATTTGCTGTCCAAACTGAGACACTTTTGAGAGTGAAAAAAGAAACAACAGGATTCTAGGACAATGGTTATCAACTGATTGTCTTGGGCAAATGGAAACATATACCCAATGGAGAGGGGCCCAGTCTTAGATTCTAATCTAGTCTGGTATTTACGAACCATGCCTGTGGAATTTCAGATCAGAGGTACTAGTGTGAAACTCTCATTATGGGTAGTTTTGGCATTCTCTCCACTGTTTCTAGACTTTGCCCATTTCTGTCCCATTGGCTATGACCTTACATTTAGACTCTATATTTCATCCAAGTGAATCTTTCAATATTTTACTATTTTAAACTATCTAAATAGCAAGTTCAGAGTTCAAAAGGAGCATGATGAAAACATGTGGCAAACATTTTTTTTTCAAAAGCTATTATAAGATCAAATAACAGCTCTCTTTTCTCTGCTCAAGCTTTTTTAAAAAGGGGAATCTATAATGTTCTATTTTTAGATCTATTCTGATTTCTATTCTAAAAATAAAAAAGAAAAGGCATCACACTGAGAATATATAAAGAATGAAAGAAAAAGTCAGGAGACTTATACCAAAGAAACAAAACCCAAGGTTACGAACATGACAGGCTCTGTGTGAACCCTAGCCGTGCTGGCAATAAACCCAAGAGGCAGTCTGAATAAGCACGAACAGAATTAAGACTGTGAGTTAATAGTTTTATTTGTTGGCTCTTGCTCAGAAGTCAAGTACTTGAGTTCAAGGTCATAGATTTCAGATAATCTATTTTCAAAATTCTGTCCTAAGTATGGGACAACTGCCTTCATTATGTGATCTGACGTGTTCCAAAACTGTTCACTGCTGAAAAATACATCTCACTAGGCTGTCCCGGAACCTGCAAGCCCTCGTACTCTGTTGCCTGCCATCTTCTGTTACAGTTTTATTTTGTCTTGTCACAGCTCTTTTTTTGAGAATCTGACCCTTCCTCCTTACTCCTACCACCAAAACAAAAATGCATGGGTGATATGCACTAAATACTGTGAATAATTTCAGAAGTTCTGGGAGCTTTCTGCACCCCTTATTATGCCCGTTTACAGGCAGGTTAAGACTTGCTCCTTTAGGGCTTTTAAAGAAGTGCATTTTTAAAAATGGGTTAGGGAATTTGCCCACTTGAGGGAAATATGCTCATGGTTTAATTATTTATATAGTTATGTAATGTTTGTTAAACTATTATTATCTGATAATTAGTAGCATCTTTATGAATTAAAACACCAAAAACATGAAAGGCAATAAAACTAAGTCTAAATTTTTCTTCATTCAATTAATACTTATTATGCATCAACTGTGTTTCAGACATTATGTTATGCCCTGGGAATGAAATGAAAACTAAGTTAACATATCACCTAATGAATACAATAAAATGGCAAGGGCTTTAGGGAGAGAATTGATTTTTTTTTTAATTTATCAAGAGCATGCTGAATGCCACACTATGTGGTCCATCTTTCTTTATAGCCAAATGCAGTATTTTTATTTAAACATTATTTACAATATTTTATAATGAAAACACTAACACAGAAAACCAAGGTCACTTTTATACTATCTAGATTTTTTTTAAGCTAACTCTAGAAGGCAAATGGATGGTGAATACACGCTTAAAGGGAAAAGGGTACTAGTTTTGGGCTGTTGTCCGCGTTATTGATAAGGCTGGAGAGGAAGTATATTTGAGAGATAGGACTTAGAGACTAATTTAACCTCCAAAGAGGTTAAAGGTAAGTAAAAATTGGAACTGACTCCTAAGTTTCTGATATTAACGACTTAGAGAATGAAGGCATCTGAGACAAGAAATGAAAAAGAAGCATCCAGATAGGAATTTTTACAGTCAAACCTAGTAATTAGGGGTAGTGATAGTCAGTCGTGTCCGTCTCTTTGTGGCCCCATGGACTAGTCAGTACATGGAATTCTCCAGGCCAGGTAACAGGAAGTAATATACAGTAAAGCTTCAGGAAATCTTTCTGTTAATCTTCCTGGTTAAAAAAAAAAAAAAAAAAAAGCATCAATCTGTGTGACCAAATACAGTATCTCAGGTCTTAGGATGATCGAGCTCTAGAGAAAACAGTACCTCTACTAAAGCCAAGTATCTTTAGCTTTTGTGCAGCTTAAGTGTGTATGTGTATACTAGTGTGTACTTGTTTGTGAAGAATAGTTGCCTCGTGAGTTTGTTCAACAAATTTAAAAATATATACAAAACCCCTCATTTTTTCCCCATTTGGACATGTAGAATCTTAGGACCATAGAGTATCACTACCTCCCCACTTGCATTTCAGACTATCCACATTGTCCATCTAAGAAGCAAGACTGTCAGGCAATAAACCCTCTGTAGGAGTGGGTCATTGTACACCACAACAGCTCAATGACACCCTCTAGTGGGAACTCTCCATGAGGAGGGAGGAGGTATATTTTAGTTTCTACTTCGTCTTCTATTTTTATGTACAGAATTCTGAAAATTTGCACATTTTGTAAGAAAAGAAATTCTCTAAGGGTGAGTATGTTCTCAATGGAAGAGTGAACAGAAAATCTGAAAATCTGGTGTCTAAATGGACTTAGATTCATACAAAATATATAAAAAAGCAAACTGACTTCTGAATGGCGAAAGGAACCTAATAGCTGCAATGACCCACTCAGAGTCCCCAGAAGACGTTTTTTGGCAGTGCAGTCTGACTGCAATGACCAGAAACATCCTTCCTGCAGAGACATATTCAAAGTAAAAGTAAGGTGAAAGTTTGTTATAAGCACAACAAAGTCAAAACAAAGTCTATGTGAGAAAGAGAAAGAAGAAAGAAAGGTATTTTTATATGTCAATACACCTTTGCTGGGGCAAAAGTCTCAGGTGGGCTTTCTTGGCTTAGGAGATAAGAGAATATTCAGACAAGCTGAGGAAAGAAGAGGGTCTGTAAATCGTTCTGTCTTGGGTGGAGGGTTAAAAGGGCATTTGTGAACATGAACCGGCACAATTTAGGGCATGATGGATAACACGTGCCTTACGCCACCATTGTGGGTGTCAATCGGTCAAGACCCAGTACTCAATTCTCTGAAGTTGGGTCCACTGCAAAAGTCAATACTGAGACTTAGTTAAATGCCTAAAGCCTTGCAAGCAACCCTATCAGGAGTGAATTCCCTGAGGCACTCCATGGAGGAACCCACATGACCAGCTGCAGACAAATCTCAGCCTCAAGTAATGCATTTTCAGCAAACTCTTCATAAGCAAAAACTACAAAATAATATCAGAACTCATTGCATATAGTTCATTTTATGTCTGCTGATTATTTACACTTTTCCTTAGTGTAGGTGCTGGGCACTAAGGAAAGATCTTTTCAAAATGCTCAAGTTAATTCATATAAATGTTTAAACTACATAGACCTGATCTGATCTTTCAGATCAGTCTCTGGTCCCCAAGTAAGAAGCCATTTCTGCATCTCTTTCATTGAACTTTCTTTCAGTCTGGATGTTTGATAAACATTCTGTATTCTAGAAGAGTGGAGAGATCATCTCAATGCAGTGTAGCATAAAAGAGGCAACTGGTGACTATCTGAGTCCAAAGACTTGGATTACAAGTTTGGATCCTGACCCTGCAAATGGCAAGCTGTGCGGCCTCAACTGAGTCATTAAACAGCCCTGATGCTATTTCCTTGACTGAAAAAACAATAAGGGAAATTGTCCATGATCTTTGTACCTCATGGGGCATGCTGAAGGATTAATCAGACCACATATGCAAAAGCACTAGTATATAGTACCTAGTTAGTATTTGGTTTCCTAAATCAGACTTTATCTTTTTTTAATAGTCATAGCTATCTTAAGTTTTGCTTTTAGTCATTTTTTATTCAACAAACTGATGTTCAAGTGAAGGATATTTTTCCCCAGCTATAAATGACAAAATACAAGCAAGGTTGGTTAAGTGTGGAGATTCAAACTTTTCAAAATAAGTGTCTCCTTGCTAGTATGTGTTCACCATCCTTTTTCCCAACACCTTCCTCTTTTCTGAGAGACAGGATCACACATTGATTTCTAACAGTAGCAGATCTACTACATCTTATTATGTAGATGATATTGGCTGCTTAAGAATTCATACAAATGTTTTTAATCCTTTTATCTTGAACCAGGAAGGCTTCCTTTGCCATTTCTAAATAAAAATACAATGCACAGCATGGTAAAACTACTTAATACTGTATTGCATATTTGAAAATTGCTAGAAGTCTTAAAAGTCCTCCTCACAAAAAAAACGGGTAGCTATATTAAAACTAAAATGCATTCCAGATGGACTCAGAACTATGACGTTGGAAATGCCTCTACACTAGGAAATGTTTTGCCTTCAAAAAAAATGTTTTGAAGGAATATATGTACATTGCTTGGTTGTTCCCTGTTAGGAGTTTATCAATATCATTACAGAAAAACTATAAAACTGGAAAAAGAAAATACCCAGTAGAGGAGGAAAATGCACTTTTGTTGTTTTTTTTGTAACTGTATCTGTTACCAAGGACTTTTGGAACAAAGTACTACAAGCTGGGTGGCATTAAAAAAAACAGAAATGTATCCTTTCATAGTTCTGAGGCTGGAATCCCAAAATCAAGATGTTAGCAACGTGGATTTCTGCTGGAGGCTCTGAAGGTGAGTATCGCCTAGACTGTAGTTGTCGTTGTGAGTTTCTCAGTTGTGTCCGACTCTTTTGCAACCCCATGGACTGTAGCCCGTCCAGGATCCTCTGTCCATGGGATTCTCCAGGCGAGAATACTGGAGAGGGTTGCCATTTCCTTCTCCACATACTGTGGGAGTTGCTGGCAATTCTTGCTGTCTTTTAGCTTGTACACATATTGACTCTAACCTTTGCCTCTGTCTGCACATGGCATTCTCCGTTGTGTGTTTCTGTGCCTATGTCCAAATTTTCCTTTCCTTATAAACACACAGTCACTGAATTAGGGTCCACTGTAATTGTTTGACCTCAACTTAGTTTCATGCGCAATAACCCTATTTCCAAATGAAGTCACATTCAAAGGTTAGGATCTGAACATATATTTTAGGGTGACACAATCCAGCCCACAACAAATGTCTGACTCAAATGTACTGAACAGATCCAAATATAAATTTCTGCATAATCCTTTTCAGAAAATAATTTCCCATGAATTTTTCAGAAGTTAAGGCAGACAATAACCTTCCATAAATTTATTCAGAGGTAAACGTGTGCTCAGTCGCTCAGTTGTAACCGACTCTGCAACCCTGTGTACTATAGCCGCCAGGCTCCTCTGTCCATGGGATTTCCCAGGCAAGAATACTGGAGTGGGTTGCCATTTCCCCCTCCAAGGGATCTTTCTCACCCAGGGATCACATTGACAGGTGGATTCCTTACCACTGAGCCACCTGGGAAGCAATGTACTGACACATTTGTTTTTTAAAAAGATAAGGAATGAAAGTTACAACTCAATTTCTATAAAAATAAAAACCCAGGTGAAACCTGCTGGGTGAGACTTTGCCTGAGTCCACAGGTACTGGTGTGCCAAGTTATGGGTGAGCCAAAATTAGTACATAAATTCTAACCCCAGCCAAGCAAAGCACAACCCCCTTCCTAACACCATTTAAGATGAAAGTAAACAGCAAGCACATTTAAAATGAAAAATATCTTAAAAAAAAACTGTAATTTGAGCTAAATACTTTAAAAGAATGTTTAGTATATCTAGCAATATTTATATCCAATAAAACAGGGTCAATCATACTTTATGCAAGCATAAGAAAGAATGGAAAACTTTTATTCCCTTAAAATACTGACTTTAGATTCATAGGTTTTACATTGTGACTCATTTTTTGAGTCACAGTTTTCTACATCAGAAAGGGAATTTTTAAACTTTAAAATTAGTTATTAAGCCCAGTTTTAGTTTGAGGCATTTGTTTTATTTTTATTTTTTTTAATTATTATTTTTTTAAATTTTATTTTATTTTTAAACTTTACAATATTCTATGGGTTTTGCCAAATATCGAAATGAATCCACCACAGGTATACATGTGTTCCCCATCCTGAATCCTCCTCCCTCCTCCCTCCCCACACCATCCCTCTGGGTCGTTCCAGTGCACCAGCCCCAAGCATCCAGTATCGTGCATCGAACCTGGACTGGCGACTCGTTTCATATATGATATTATACGTATTTCAATGCCATTCTTCCAAATCATCCCACCCTCTCCCTCTCCCACAGAGTCCAAAAGACTGTTCTATACATCAGTGTCTCTTTTGCTGTCTCATACACAGGGTTATTGTTACCATCTTTCTAAATTCCATATATATGCATTAGTATACTGTATTGGTGTTTTTCTTTCTGGCTTACTTCACTCTGTATAATAGGCTCCAGTTTCATCCACCTCATTAGAACTGATTCAAATGTATTCTTTTTAATGGCTGAGTAATACTCCATTATGTATATGTACCACAGCTTGCTTATCCATTCATCTGCTGATGGACATCTAGGTTGCTTCCATGTCCTGGCTATTATAAACAGTGCTGCGATGAACATTGGGGTACACATGTATCTTTCCCTTCTGGTTTCCTCAGTGTGTATGCCCAGCAGTGGGATTGCTGGATCATAAGGCAGTTCTATTTCCAGTTTTTTAAGGAATCTCCACACTGTTCTCCATAGTGGCTGTACTAGCTTGCATTCCCACCAACAGTGTAAGAAGGTTCCCTTTTCTCCACATCCTATCCAGCATTTATTGCTTGTAGACTTTTGGATCGCAGCCATTCTGACTGGCGTGAAATGGTACCTCATAGTGGTTTTGATTTGCATTTCTCTGATAATGAGTGATGTTGAGCATCTTTTCATGTGTTTGTTAGCCATCTGTATGTCTTCTTTGGAGAAATGTCTATTCAGTTCTTTGGCCCATTTTTTGATTGGGTCATTTTATTTTTCTGGAATTGAGCTATAGGAGTTGCTTGTATATTTTTGAGATTAGTTGTTCGTCAGTTGCTTCATTTGCTATTATTTTCTCCCATTCTGAAGGCTGTCTTTTCACCTTGCTTATAGTTTCCTTTGTTGTGCAGAAGCTTTTAAGTTTAATTAGGTCCCATTTGTTTATTTTTGCTTTTATTTCCAATATTCTGGGAGGTGGGTCATAGAGGATCCTGCTGTGATGTATGTCGGAGAGTGTTTTGCCTATGTTCTCCTCTAGGAGTTTTATAGTTTCTGGTCTTACATTTAGATCTTTAATCCATTTTGAGTTTATTTTTGTGTATCATGTTAGAAAGTGCTCTAGTTTCATTCTTTTACAAGTGGTTGACCAGTTTTCCCAGCACCACTTGTTAAAAAGATTGTCTTTAATCCATTGTATATTCTTGTGAGGCATTTGTTTTAATTTCCTCTTTAGCAAAACTTTTTTATCAGAGCTATACTAAGTAGTAAGAATGATGAATTTTATATCCTACCTTCTTTCATTTTCCCTGGGGCAGGTAGCTAACAAGAAGCTGGTAGGATGTCAAAAAAATTGAGAAACTCAACCTCTATACCATCAAGCATAGAAAAATCCAAGTAAAATTGAGTAAGTGGATAAAGGTGGGCTTCCACTCAGACATCTCTGTTCGTCCTTTCACTAACTACATCCCTATATCATGGTATTGTTGTGGAGAGGTTAAGAAGCAGGCAAACACAAAGCAGTGGGCCAAAATTAGGTGCCTAGTTCGTAATTTTACTGATTTTCAAGTGTTAATGATCCTGAGCCTGTTTGTACTTGCCTCAGTTAATGAGAATCTCAGTGTCTATGAATGCAGACCTTAAAAAATATTGCCTATCAAGCAAAAGAATACACAACGCAATTTCACTTCCAAAAAGCACATTCTTTTACCTAATCAGCATAGTTTAAGAAATGGATTTTACTGCAAAAAAAAAAAAAATTTGAAAGTACTACATCAACTTTGTGCAAACATGGGAAGCAAAGTGATTCTATTTGGTATAGTCAGGATAACAAGAAGCAGAGTCAATCCATGAACTCTCAATAGCAAGATGAACACAGCTTTCATAAAAGAACATGCTGACAAACATGACTCTCTCAGGCTGGTCCTTCCTTGCTTGCATTAGAACCAAGGTGTGTAGATACTTCAGCTGTGTTCTCACTACTTCAGCTTTCCTTCCTTCAAACCACCTTCCCTAAGGATCTTCTTTCCTTCCATCCCTCCTTTCCAGAAACAATCCTAAGGAACTCAACACAGCTAAGTCCACCTTCCTCAGTTACCACTTTGATCTCATCACTGCAATTATCTATCAAGTTACAAGTAATGCTCACAGATTTTATTCCTCCAACCAAACTTCCCCAGTTCAAACCCAACTCAGGATCTAGCCTAAGTATTCACTCTTCTTAAAAGTCTTATATTTTTCATCTCTGGGATGTTTTACATGCCATGCTCTGTAACAGCACAGTTTAGGAAATAGATTTTATTATTAAAAGGAAAGGTTATGAATAATACTGTGAAAAACTAGAGTGCCAGAGTGATAATATATAGCTATAAGCAACAGGGTAAACTAGCCTCTCAAAAAATTCAAACTCACATCTCTCCTTCCTCGTGATCTTGCCTTACAACTCTCTTCCACAGAGATTTTCTAGACCCTGGCCTGCTGGCTTCATGCCCAGGCATGTCCTCACCTGTACAACAGCCTCTCTGTAACACTTAGCACTCACCGCAATTCCACCTGTGGTTGGTGGAGCAGGTGCTTGTGTGTGTCCACCTCTTAGAAATGCTTTTCTGTACTATCATTTCTGTATTGTTTTTATGGACTTTCTGTACCGTTTCCCATTAAATGGAAATACATATAATTTCCATAATACATAGTAATTACAGATTCCTAAAGAAGCTGTGGATCAGGAATGCACCTCTCATACTGGTTGTCTATGTGCCCCCCAAAATACTGAATACCTTCCTTAAAAGAAGTTTATAATCTAATATGGTAAAATGAATTTTAAACAATAGGTTGTTGTCAACAAAGTCACTGTATTTGTCATAACTACCATATTTCCTTGAATGGATATAAATCTCTAGAAAGTAAGATCCCTAAACGAAAGAACAAAGGAATGTTACGTTTCCCTGCTTTGTAGTTTTACAAGCTGTGCGCCATCCTTCTTTTCGAATTGCCACCCCGTCATGTTTGAGAAGCGCTGGACGTTTTGTGCTCAGCTCCATTCATTACCCTGACATCCTTTGATTCTGGGCCGGCTCCCCAGCCACCATCCTTCCAAGGTGCTGCCAGTGCAGCTCATTCAGTAGCCATCATCACAGTGAAGTATATCCCAGCAGCTCCAGATGGAAGATGGGGGTAAACAGCTCCCCTAAGAGTGCTCTCCGATGCAGTGCCATCAATCAACCCGCAGCTGGGACCAAACCGCTCAGTGACTGAGCCAGCGACTCTCTGCCAAAAGTGTAGCACACTTCTTAGCGCCCAGCTTCCTTTAAAAGGGAGATGTCACAGCTAGGTGTTTCAGCATTCAGGAAGTCCTCAATACCTAATATTTATGCCTCACTTTCTATAACAGTGACCCACAATATTTTTTATCTAGGTTTAATTACTTTATTATAACAGACAACCAAATTGGTAACTGTCTCCACTCTACTTCCCTCTGGAAAGGCAAAGTCTCTTATTTGCTTGTTTCTTTAAGAAGTCATAAAACAGAAAACCAAATAATAGGTTATTTTACAACATGAGTTGTTTCATTAAATAAATGTTAGGGATCATGCCCAGTTAAAGGCAGTAGTAACATCTGCTGACACAGTCATGTAGCAGCAATGGAGAGTGGTTTATTTTTTCCTGCAAGTAGCAGATGGGGGGTGGTCGTTCCTTAAGCCAAGATCAAAATTGAGAGCTAACAGTTGGAACTCTGCAACACAAGAGCCTTGGCACCCACACACTTAGGATAAACATCCTCATGATGACTGCCAGGAATATATTTCTCTCTACTGTAATGTGAGCAGGAGGGTGGGCAATAAGACACTGCCACGGAGTATAGGAGCAAAAAGAACCATGAGTGAAAAATAATCAACTCCATTTATAATCATATATTCCATTATAAAAATGTTGAACTTAAAGTTATGGCACTTGCAAGTCTCAGCAATATATTCAGATTAACTGGTAAAAATCATTTCCTTGGAATAAACAATATTAGTTGCATCACATATTTTTAAGAAGGATATCCTCCCCCAAAATTGTACACAGGTTCCCTATTCTCTGCAGCTATCCCTCCAAGATGTTGTAGGTCTCCCATGTCTCAGTGTCCTAATTTGCAGGTAGCAGGAGAATTCTTAAGAATTCAGCAAATCATCCTTTATTGGTTCAATATATTAATTTCCTTTTCTTCTCTTACATAAGAAAAATCAGTCCACCTACAGATAACAAAAGTCTATTTTTGCAACAATTTTCCCATTTCTTACACACACAAACACATACATTCCTCCTTCCACCTAATTTCTACTTCAAATGTGTAAGGAAGACCTAGGGAAATTTGACACAGAGAGAATGATAAAGTCATTAATTCCATATGACTGTGTGTGTGCCCTAACGTGAATGAGAGATTCCAGGCAGGAGTTCAGTTCAGTTGCTCAGTCGTGTCCGACTCTTTGCGACCCCGTGAATCGCAGCACACCAGGCCTCCCTGTCTATCACTAACTCCCGGAGTTCACTCAGACTCATGTCCATCGAGTCAGTGATGCCATACAGCCATCTCATCCTCTGTCATCCCCTTCTCCTCCTGCCCCCAATCCCTCCCAGCATCAGAGTCTTTTCCAATGAGTCAACTCTTTGCATGAGGTGGCCAAAGTACTGGAGTTTCAGCTTCAGCATCATTTCCTCCAAAGAAATCCGAGGGCTGATCTCCTTCAGAATGGACTGGTTGGATCTCCTTGCAGTCCATGGGACTCTCGAGAGTCTTCTCCAACACCACAGTTCAAAAGCATCAATTCTTCGGCCCTCAGCTTTCTTCACAGTCCAACTCTCACATCCATACGTGACCACTGGAAAAACCATAGCCTTGACTAGATGGACCTTTGTTGGCAAAGTAATGTCTCTGCTTTTGAATATGCTATCTAGGTTGGTCATAACTTTCCTTCCAAGGAGTAAGCGTCTTTTGATTTCATGGCTGCAATCTCCATCTGCAGTGATTTTGGAGCCCCCAAAAATAAACTCTGACACTGTTTTCCCATCTATTTCCCATGAAGTGATGGGACCAGATGCCATGATCCTAGTTTTCTGAATGTTGAGCTGTAAGCCAACTTTTTCACTCTCCTCTTTCACTTTCATCAAGAGGCTTTTTAGTTCCTCTTCACTTTCTGCCATAAGGGTGGTGTCATCTGCATATCTGAGGTGATTGATATTTCTCCCAGCAATCTTGATTCCAGCCTGTGCTTCCTCCAGCCCAGCGTTTCTCATGATGTACTCTGCATAGAAGTTAAATAAGCAGGGTGACAATATACAGCCTTGACGTACTCCTTTTCCTGTTTGGAATCAGTCTGTTGTTCCAATTCTAACTGTTGCTTCCTGACCTGCATATAGGTTTCTCAGGAGGCAGATCAGGTGTTCTGGTATTCCCATCTCTTTCAGAATTTTCCAGTTTATTGTGATCCACACAGTCAAAGGCTTTGGCATAGTCAATAAAGGATAAGTAGATGTTTTTCTGGAACTCTCTTGCTTTTTCCATGATCCAGCAGATATTGGCAATTTGATCTCTGGTTCCTTTGCCTTTTCTAAAACCAGCTTGAACATCTGGAAATTCACGGTTCACGTATTGCTGAAGCCTGGCTTAGAGAATTTTGAGCATTACTTTACTAGCATGAGAGATGAGTGCAATTGTGCGGTAGTTTGAGCATTCTTTGGCATTGCCTTTCTTTGGGATGGGAATGAAAACTGACCTTTTCTAGTCCTGTGGCCACTGCTGAGTTTTCCAAATTTGCTGGCATATTGAGTGCAGCACTTTCACAGCATCATCTTTCAAGATTTGAAATAGCTCCACTGGAACTCCATCACCTCCACTGGCTTTGTTCATAGTGATGCTTTAAGATCCTCTATTTATGAAACTTTTAAATACAGCATCTCATTTTATCCTCACGCAGGTCCTAGGAGTCGTCAGACAATTATTAGAATTCCCAACTCACAGATGAAAAGCCATCCTTGACTATGATTCCCAAAAGGTCGGGGAAAAAACTAGAACTTGATTCTAGCCCTCGTGACTGTGAAGCCTTTGTTCTTTCCACCACACCATATTTAAACCAAATGCAAATTTTGTTCATGATAGTATTTTTTAAGCTTGAAAAATACTCGGGTCTTTAATGTGCTAGATTTTAGATGAATAAATCAAACCGGCACAAAAGAAATATCCACTCTCTTCTCAGCCAGAACATTTTCTTCAAGGTAAGGAAACAAAGATATTCATGGATGGAATCATTGATGAACAAGTTAATGTAAAGTAAGTTGCTAATTACAAAGTACAGTTAATAAATTCCACAGGGAAAAACAAGTGTGAAACTTGAATCACAAAATGAACTTGAAACACAGCCCCTGTATGAAAAGTGACTGATGGTTCCTACTAGACTAGAAAGTGGAAATTGCTGGGCTTTAAGAAGGAAAAAGTAGGATTAGAAGTAGACAAAGCTCTAGAGACAAACACACTGCCGAGAAGCCCTACTGCTGTCTGGCTTTTCACTGCTGAAACTTTACAGACACCAGAAAAAGTAGAGCAGAAACAGCATGTAAATTATTGAAGGGATGCTGCCATTTCCTGAAGCAGCTGGGATAGTCTGTCCATAAAACATTAACATGACATTTCTGAGTTTTGACAGGTCATTTGGAAGAGAAAGGGTAAAGAATACACAAGTCCTTTGGTGGGAATGGAGACATTTGTTCTGATAAAAAGAAACAAGCACTATGGCTGGTCTGCATGCCGGTTTCTACTGAATAACAGGTAGAAAACATAAAAATTTAAAGCTCAACCCTGAAAAGGATTAAACTTGATTTGTTCACTATAATATGAACAGGCAAGATTAGAAACTTCTAAAGCTTTTCTCTCTCCTTTTACTTTTTCAAGAAAGAAAGAGGCTCTGCCTCTTGAAATATGCTCAGCATTTAATTTATGCCTCTAGTAAATAACTGAGCTGCAAGCCCTTTGTACACAGTGAATTAATGTGTTGATCATTGTGACTAGAGGAGGGTAAAAAGTATTAGTTTCCCTAGCTGGCAAAAGGACCATTCCTTTTTTTAATAATGATTTTTCACATTACTGGCTTATAGGTAGGGCCAATCTTCCTTGCATGAAGACCATCCTGAAGAATACTGGCAAAGGACCATCTGCAGAAAATAAACTCCCCATCAAATTATCACCCCTAGAAACCAGAGTCATTCCTTGGATGTAGCCAGTGAGGATCCAAAAGGATCCCCATCATTAATAGTAACATTTGTTGAGGTAAATATACCTCAATGCCTGAGAATGAATTCATTATTCCCTGAGACCATTTCTATATAAATAATCTTTGCACATATATGTAAATCCAACCATGTTAGAGGCTTCCTAGGTGGCTCAGTGGTATAGAATCTGCCTGCAATCCAAGAGACGTGGGTTCGATCCCTGGATCAGGAAGATTCCCTGGAGAATGAAATGGCAACCCACTCCAGTATTCTTGCCTGGGAAATCCCATGGACAGAGGAGCCTGGTGGGCTACATAGACTGCATGGGGTCACAAAAGAGTCAGACATGACTTAATGACTAAACAACAGCAACCATGTTATACTTTCTCAAAAAATGGTTGATTAATGCCACAATATCTTCCTTTAGAATACAGCTTATTAAAAAAACACACACACACACACAAAATCAAGGCATTTATAGAAACAAACTTTAAGACATATTGTGAAATACTTGTACAGATAAACATTTTGCCCTATTGGCATAAAAAAATGGGCACAGAGCAATGTAATTTTTCAAATTCTCCTCACAGAAGTATGAAAAGTAAGCCAAAGGAGAAAAACTACAAATAAGTGAGTTAGTAATGATTATGATACTAAATGCTAACATTCTACAGGAAATTTTTGTATTTTCTCTTTTGTGGCTTAACCTATTAACTTAAAAACAAAAATTGATAAACTTATAGTTCATGTTTGTACACTTTTCTGAGAGTGACTCCAAAACAAGTTTATGAGAGGTAGGATTGTTCCATAGGCATTAACTTCCAAAAGTCATCAATATATTCTAAAGAGCCTTAGCTCTTTTAAATTACTTATTAGGAATCCAAAATTATTCATTTTGGATTCATTCATTCATTCATTCATTCACTTTCTGTGGAGTTATTTACATGATTTCTCTTTGCATAACACCTATTAATACATGAGCTTCACAGGGTATGCTTTAGAAAGTGAAACATTCAAAAGTTCTATAAGGCAGGCGATTTCATGAAAGTACAAAGGAGGATAGAGGAGGAGCCTCTAACTCTGCCTGGTGGAGCTGGAGACAGAGGGCGACTGAGACTGAACAAGACACTTCACGGTGGAGAAATCCTCCATGCAGAATTTATGAACTTTGGTTAATCTTCCTTTCATCTTGGCTGGCCGAACTATGCAATCTTAATCTTTTGAAGTTCACCTTAATACCCAGCCCTCTCCAGCTGCCCTTCTGTAGTCCTTCTCCAATCCCTTATGCTTTCTTAAGTTTTAATAACCAACATTACACACAAAATCCAGGGACGTATTCCACATATGCATGGAAGATTATGTTCTCTATTATTTATACTTTATTCTTATGTTGTCAAGTATTTCACTAACATTTTTTGTACGCAGCAGCACATCCATTCATTCAATAATTATTTCCTAAGCACCTACCATGGGCCAGACTTTGTTCTAAGCACTTAGGATACTTTAGTGAGCAAAACAGACAGTGACCCCTGCCCTAGTAGAGCTGATATTTTAACAGAGATGGACAATAAACATAATGCAAAAGACTGTAGAGTACTGAAAAAGCGGTAAGTGTACAGAAAAAAGAAAAAGTAGAACAGTATAATGTCACGGAGACTGCTGAAAGATGGAGAAGAAATATTGACGGAATCAACCAAATATGTGTGTATATATATGGGCTTTCTAGGTGGCACTAATGGTAAAGAACCCACCTGCCAATGAAGAAGACATAAGAGACATGGGTTTGATTTCTGGGTCAGAAAGATCCCCTGGAGAAGATTCCCTGGAGAATACTCTAGTATTCTTGTCAGGTGAAGCTCATGGACAGAAGAGCCTGGCAGGCTACAGTCTACAGGGTCACAAAGAGTCAGACACCACTGAAGCTACTTAGCACATATACATATATATATATATATATATATATATATGTATGTATGTATGTATGTATATGGCTTCCCTGGTGGCTCAGACAATAAAGAATCTGCCTGTAATGCAGGACTGGAGTTCAATCCCTGGGTCGGGAAGATCCCCTGGAAGAGGGCATGGAAACCCACTCCAGTATTCTTACCTTGGGAATTCCACGGACAGAGGAGCCTAGCAGGCTACAGTCCATGGGGTCACATATATATATGAAATATACAAATTGATTATGATATATATATACACACACATATATATGAAATACACATATGTATAAATGGGATAAATTTCTCTGATGTAATGTACACCAAAGTTGGCATGGAAGCTCCAAGGTGTTATTGATACTTCGGCTCGTCTCTCTTTTGGCCTACCAGTCCCATGGCCCCAGTGCTGAAGTCCATCTTGTGGTCACAAGACAGCCACTGTTCTCCATCTGTCACGTCTACCCCAGGTAACAGTAAAGATAAAGAGGCACAAAATGCACTTAGCACTGCATGAGTACCCTTAGTAAAAATTCCTGCTTATAGCTCATTAAGGTTTGTGTCTAAAGAGAGGCTGGAAAATGGTTTTTAACTGGGTAGAAATACATCCATTGATATAAAATTTCTTTTACTGAATAAGTGAAAGAGCAAGTGGATACTGGATAGACAGCTAACAATTTCTGCCACAGTAGTGTTAATGTAAAGTTGTAATTCTTCTTAGTAATCTTATCTTCCTGAGAGTCTTAAACTAATAGCATAAATTCTAGTATTAAGTACTTAGGGTTTTCCCTCCAGTTGTTGCCTTAAATGTTCACAAGCAGTACAACTAGCAAGTGCATGCCTGCTCAGTCGTGTCCGACTCTTTGCTACCTCGTGGACTGGAGCTCACCAGGCTCCTCTGTCCAGATTTCCCAGGCGAGAATACTGGAGGGGGGTGCCATTTCCTTCTCCACGGGATCTTCCCAACCCAGAGATGGAACCCACATCTCTGGTGTCTCCTGCATTGGCAAGCAGATTCTTTACCACTTGTGCCACCTGGAAAGCTTAACATTCACACAGAGATCCCAAGCCGCCATTTTCCCCACTCATAGAGCCGGTTGATTCTTGAAGTTTTTCTCCATGCTTGGCATTTTGTTCTCAGTCTTACCTAATTGCTTGACTCTCACAAATGGGGGATATTTTCCTTTAGTAAAAAACAGGAAAATGTGTCATATTACTGTCTACTGAATTGATAACTTTAACAACAAATAACACTACTTTCTGTGGAAATTTTCCATACATTTCAGCATAAAATTTATTAAAGTGGGCAAAGTCTCAAGTTTAGTAACTCTGAGATATCTGGACCTTTACAATTAAGAATCTCCTGCCCAGAGATGGGATGACGGTGCTCAAGAGGGAGGGGAATGAACTGAGAAAGTAGCACTGACATATATATACTATCGTATGTAAAACAGACAGTGAGAAGTTGCTAAATAACACAGGGAGCCTAGCCTGGCAGTCTATGATGATCCAGGGACTGGGATGGGGGTAGGAAAAGGAGGCTCAGGAGAAAAGGGATATACATACATAACTATGACTGATTCCCCATATTTCTACCGCAGAAACCAACACAAAATTGTAAGGCAATTTTCCAGCAATTAAAAAAAACATGTTTTTAAAGAGGCAGGGGATATATGTATACTTATAGCTAGTTCACCATTGTTGTACAGCTGAAACCAACACATTCTAAAGCAACCATCCTCCAATTAAAAATAAATAAAAATAACAACAACAACAACAAATCTCCTCAGATGATTTTTATCTAACAGGAATCAAATCAGAGCCCATTTTGCATCTACCATCTGCCAAAACACAAGTCACTCAACTTCCTTGAGTCAAGATTCTAGCTATGAAATAGGACTAATTATTTAAATGAGCAGATACCGTTTGTCTTAAAAGTATACAACGTTGGTCCATTTCTGCCTCACTCTGGAAGAACGTCATAGTGGAGGTGAGGAGCGTCACTTTTGCGACGCCCCTTCAGGTTCCCCTACCTGTCGCCTGCACCGCCTGCTCTGGGTCGGCCTTGACGTTGGGTCTTGACTCGGAGTCTCTGGGTCTCTGCGGTGGGGAACCTGGGACCTCTCACCCAAGGGCGTCTCAGCGCGCCCCCCTCGGAGCCCTCGGGGACAGGCGGGCTGTGGGGACCTCGTGAGACCGCCCGGCTTCGGGCCTCGGAGGCGGCCAGCCTGGTCCATCCCGGGTGTATTTGACCCCATTCAGTGTGACTTTCGTTAGTCATTTGATCTCCTGGTCCCAGTGTTCTCACCTGCAAAAAGGGAAGGTGGTTTCTTTCTCAGCGGGTCTTGAGACCTAAGGCGCAAGGTCTGCGCTCAGCCGGCGGGTGTCGTGTGAGTGGTAGCTGAGATTGGGGTTGGGAGGCTGGACCGGGGTCACCATGCCTGTGACGGGAGGGCCGGGGTGGGGGGTGGCTTTGTGCAGTCCCCCCAAGCCACACCTACCCAAGGTCTCAATGCAGTCAGCGGGCGGGGGTCTTAAAGCCTTGGGAGGCGGTGAGGTCTGCGGGAAAGCTAGCGGGTGGGGGGCGGGCCCCGCCTCCTCTCCCAGTAAAGAAAAAGCGTATAGCGTTATACCAATTTTGACAAATTAGCAATAATGAAATGATGAGTCAAATAGTGGTTTCCAGGCGTGTTCAATTTCATGTCAGCAACTGTAGGTCTTTAAGGTTAGGCATAGAACTCAAAGGTAAAACTGAATTCATGATTACAATCTTAGAAAGACTAAAAAACGTTCTTGGAAAGTAATGTTTCACTTAGATTTTAGTTGGAGGAGGAAGATAGAAAATCATAGCTTTGCGAAGCAAAACCAATTTATATTTGATTTCTCTTCTTGTTTGTTAGAAAAATGATGGCTACAAGGTTCCATTTGCTGCAGACTTTGGCAGCACAATCCCTCAGGTGAGTAGGAAGAAAATAATAGGCATAGGAGGAAAACAGCCCAAATTAGTTAAACTATATTCTCTGTAACTCATTAACACAGTACCACAGGTGTAGGGTGTTGTAGCTTCTCTTATGAGATAAAAAATAAGTATTCACCTCAAGTGTCTGGCTACAATGACACAGCCTCAAAATGCTAGTAATTAGTATAATTACCTTTGCCAAAGAATGAAACATACGCAAGATTGTATCTGGTATATTTATAATTATTCACAATCAGAAGGAGTGCCAGGGTGAGTCCAGCTGAGCAGTGTGAGAGACAGCTTCCTGGTGTGAGGCGACAGTCATTTGGATCCTTCTTTTTCAGGGATAGCATGCCCCAGTTGGTGTTGAAAGGGTTCCTCATTGTTATCTCTTGCTGCTGTCTCCAGGACAGCCCCTTCCACTGCCCCCCACTGTGGGACCCACCATCCTGCAATGAGCCATCTGGACAGGGAGAGCTGGCCCCAACTCCCGCTGGAAGTTGTTAGCGCTGTCCCACACTTGGCACCCAGAGTCTCCAGGGAGTTGACCTCTTAACAGGCTTTCTTCCCATGTCAAGAAGCTGATTGTACCCTTTTCACTACATTGTCAGCGTCCAGCAGTTCTTCAAATCATAGGACAAATCTCTAAAGCAGACACAGGCTCCCCATGGGATGCAGTCTGCTATCCTGAGATTCCTTCTTAATAAGCACGAGGACCTTGCAGTTTAAGGGGAAAGAATCCCACCCTGTTTCCCTTTTGTAGTTTTGAGAATAATTTAAAATCTAAAATATATAGAAAAAGAATGAAGAATAGAAGAAGCCAAATTAATCTCCCAGTATGGTAGTCTCTCACCATGAGCTCGGAAGTTTGAAAACCTCATGTGCTCCATCATTGACCAGTTGTGTGATTTCAGGCAGGTTACCTAACCTTGCTGCTGCTGCTGCTAAGTCGCTTCAGTCGTATCTGACTCTGTGTGACCCCACAGACGGCAGCCCACCAGGCTCTTCCATCCCTGGGATTCTCCAGTCAAGAATACTGGAGTGGATTACCATTTCCTTCTCCACCTAACCTCGCTACTCCTCAGCTTTTGCACCTGTAAAAGGTGTGCATGTGTGTTGTGTGTGTATTCGAAGATTCATAGAAATGACTTAGCATATAGCACTGTTAGCTATTAGTATAAAAATAGAAGACATCAGAGAACTACTGGTGTGCCTCTAACACATCCATTCATAAGAACAAATAATTTAATGGCCCTACTAGGTAGCAGGCTTCTGTATTAAGTCCTGGGAAGCAAAAACAAACAAAAAAACCTTCCTTCCTCTCAAGGAGATTCTTTCTAAAAATGACATGAGGTCAGATAATCCTAATGCAGCAATCTTTCACATTCCGAACACAGGACTGTGAAGTATCATAAAAGACCATCTAGTCTAACCCCTTATACTGCCCTTTGATTCGTTCTCTTTACTATCTTTTCTGAAGGAAAAAAAAAAAATCAGCTCCTCCACAGTAAGACAGTTCTATGTGACAGACCTTAGAGAAAGTTGAAGCCTTAACAAAATGATAGGTGTTTAATACTTCACTGGTTTCAAGGTTTTTTGAAATGCATGAAATCAACACCTTTTGCAAACAATCTTTTTCAGGTTTACTCACTTCCAGATCCACCTTCCCCACATCACATAGTATCATAAGGTCTCCTCTCCTTTCCCTGAGTGTCATGACACCCTCCCCTCCTGCTAACCAGCAGGCAGTGGGGGGACGTGATCTCAAGTAGCACTTGCGCAAAAGAAAACCGGTAATTTTGATGTGTCAAGGAACTCAGATGTAAACATCCCACACTCCTTTTTCCTGCAATGCAGTTTGTGTAAAAGACAAAAGTCTACTTTAAATTCTGAGCCCATGCTCTTTTATTTTCTATAGCACTTGTAGCCTGCCTGGGCTTGAACATGAAAACCTCCATTGAGAACCATTCCCATTTTGGATGATGCAGCCTGCTAGAAACCTCTTTTTACATTGAGTTCAAGTTATTTGTGTCCCTTTCTTGTCACATCTCCTGCCATCCCTGCTCTGATCTCTATGCTCCCACTAAGATGAACTGGTTGATGTTCCTCACAACATGCTCCACTCTCTTCTGCCCTGAGTCTCTGCCTTTGCCTTCCTTCTCCGTGATTATCCCTTCTTTTCCCTTTTCTTTCCCTTCCTTTCTTTATTTTAAAATGGAGCTCAGACATGCCCTCTCCAGGAAGCAAACTATGACTACCCCCAACCCACACTTACACTTTCATCCCAGGTTTATTCAGCACTTTCTATGACCATTTTGTGTCCATTTTGTTATAAAATTATCTCTGAGCGTGACACCTTGATTCTATACCGGAACCCACTTGAAAGCTTAAATCATGTCTTATTCTGCTTGAGAATTCCAGTACCTGCTACAAAATAGTCTCTCAAAAATGGTTGTTGAAAGAACAAACTGTTGTGTTTTTTTTTTTCTCCCCACAATTGTCATTCATTCATTCTAGTTTGATCACACAGAACTAAAAACAGGGCTGTCTTATTTGACACGAGTCATTTCTACATTTGAGGAGAGATGTCATCTCATGTCATATCATTCATGTATTCATTCATTTACTCATTTGATCAGCAAATATTTAATGATAGCCTTCTACCTGACAAGTATTATTGAAGACACTACAGAAGAACAGATAAATGAAGTGCAAACCCTGTCACTAGGAAGAATATAATTTGGATAGTGTCTCTGTAGCTTACGTACTCCATTGTAAATTTCAACCACCCACTTCACCAGTTTCATCTTTTAAATATTTTTAAATTTGATAATACTTTAACATGGTCACAATAAAATTAAATTTAAACAGGTACATTGAGAAACCTTATTCCTACCCTCTCACTATTCTATTCCTACTCAGCCTGCTCTGGGCTTTAATTCCTTTATTATTTTTATTCCACATTGTTTTAATTCCTTTTTTTATTAGTTTGGAATTTTTTTATGTGAACTTAAAAAATAAAATTACATACTCTTATTTTATCGATTTCATAAATAAGAGGTAGCATGCTACAGGTACATCATGCACCCTCATCTTTTGCTTAACAATATATTCTGGAAATCCTTCCCAATTAGTATACAGAGAGCCTCCTTATTCTTTTTCAGAACCACTGAGTATTTCATTTTGAGGATGTATCAGAGTCTGTTTAATTAGTGCCCTAATGATACTGCTCCTTCTGCCCCAATTTTAGACATTTCACATATCATAATTATAGACCCTCCTGCGGTGGACTCTAGACTCTCCCAAGTCATTAAACTTAGGTTTGCATTAGCTTTGTAGCAAGTATGTTACCCTTCTGTAATACTAGTAATACTAGTGTGTAAGCTTTTTATCAAGTAAAATGCTACTCTTTTCCACATGAAATGGTATAAGTCATTTATTCTCCTTTCTGTACTTTAAATGATTTATTTCCGTATCAAGGGAAAATTTTGCATTTATCACCACTAAACTTCATTTTGTTTCAATTCATCATTTCCACATTCCAGCATGACTTCTTGAATCTTATGTCTATTATCAATCACATTAGCTACTCCACACAGATTGGTAGCATGCACAGATTTGATAAGTGTGTTTTCTATTTTTATCCAAGTAATTGATCATCTCACTCTACCACAATCAATCTCTGTTTCAGAGGATGAGATCTCCTTCCTCATCCCCACCACCTTCCCTTCTTCCTGAGCCCTTGCTTTAATCCTTTCCGAGTTCCCTGGTTCCACCTGCCTCAGTCCTGCGGTCCATACCATTTCCACTCTTTCCTCTCCAATCACTTTACTCTTCTCCTACCCTTGGAATCCTTCCTTCCCATTTATATCCACCTTAAAGAAAAGCCACCTGGACCTTGCTAATGTCCTAATTTATTTTCTTCCTTTTACAGACAAATTCAAGTGCACAATCTGCACTCAGGGTTTCTACCTCCTCCTCCTTATTCTGGCCACCACATGACTAAAACATACCCACCAGCGGTACCAGTTACCCCCATGTCACCAGACTCCTCTACATTCTTCACAGGGGCTGAAATACCAGCAGTGTGGGAAGACACGGTTCGGAGCCTCCCTACAACATTTGATATTGCTGAACAGCAGCCACCTGCTCTTGCCAGAGCCTCGTTCTCAAACTCACGGTATTTCCTGCTGTCTTATTCCCAACCCAAGTCACTCAGTGAGTCTGCAACCCTGTTTTGTGGTAAAAAGACTGAGTTCTAAACAAATACACCAAAACCACTCATTCCAGGGGACCCTTTCAGAGCAGGCATCTTTGCATAATATGCATTTATCCCAGTGATATAGCCATTGCTTAAAATGGCTTTTATGTAGTCTTAGTGGTAGCAATTTTTTTCCTTAAGGGGATATTTAAATTCACCTTTTAACTGATAGCTTATGGTGATTGGTTGTCAGATTCTTGATCTCCAAAGAAGATTTAGCTTTGGGACCTGGAACCAGGTTTGATCACTCAAGAGCTTTTGTGTAGCAGAGTTTTATTAAAGTATGAAAAGAGAGAAAGCTTCTGACATAGACATCAGAAGGGGGACAGAGAGTGACCCCCTCACTAATCTTTAGCAAGGGAGCTATATACTTTTTTAATTAGTTATTAACAAGAAATCAAAAGAATGTCTCAATGTTGTAAAGATCTTACTAGACCCACTCCCACAATTTACATTTTAAGATAACAGTATTAGAACTAATAATACAAAAATCTTACCAGACCTACTCTCATAATATACATTTTAAGATAACAGGATTGGTCAGAAGGTTTTCAAGAAAAGGAAACTGTCCTCAAGCAGGATATGTTGTTATTATATAATCCTTAGTACAGAGTTTAACTGAGTTGTTTGTTGTGTAATCATCAGTTCTGGGCTTAAAGAAAAAAATGTTTTATGTGACTAAGACTAAGGAATGTAGAGAAAAAAAAATACATTTGTCCTTTCCTCTTCCTTGAGAATTCCAGACCCCTATCTCCTCTTTGAGAGTCCTAGACCCCTCTCTCCTCCTCAGGGACCCCAGACTTCTTGTCAACCTGCCTAGGAATTGACTCTCTCATAACCAAAAGTTATTTAAAAAGGTGAATATTCTGATTTGGTTATTCATGTTTTTTAGTCAAAAACAAAGAATAACTAATTTACATTGTCCAAAATTTTCTTGTGAAATTGTTTTAGAAGGCAATTCTGAAAGAATAACAAATATTTTTTGAATACATGGCAGAATCTTTATTAAAATAAGAACAATTTTTCAAGGAGACTATTTTGATGATCAACAACCTTTTTGATGTATATGGCTTGGTTTGTTTAAAAGTAAAGCCTCTTTACTTACCAAATTGGAAAAATGAAACTCCATTCCCTACTTCCCTAATACCTCCTCTAATGGGGATTAAAGAGGAAGAGACTTCTGGGCTAAGAATTTACTGATCCCAGTAAGCTTTGGCATTGCTCTTGTGTCACTAAGAGGACAGTCACTGACAAGTATATGGCCCAGTAATGCAGTGGCTCTTATTCCTAGAAAGCTTTAGAAAGATCTAGAAAGGTCACTAAAAGGAAAAGGGAGGTGAAGAAAGAAAAGTCACTAACACTATTCTACATATTAACCCAAGATCATATCTTCATTTTGAGATGCAATGAACTTTGAAATGTAGGGAGCAGCCAAGAAATGCTGACCTGTACTCTTACATATTTAATATAAAATGATGGCACTGGTCTTCAGGCACGTCGTATAGGACTTCATGCCATTGTTGTGTTTTACTTGAAACAAAGCCAATAAGCACTATATGTATATATGTGTAAGTATGTATATAGAGAGAGAGCAGGGGAGAGAGAGAGAGTGAGTGAGATTGGGATTATTGCTCATATAATGATGGAGACCAACTGGAGACCCAGGAGAGCCAAGGATGTACAGTTCCAATCCAAGTTTAAAGACCTGAGAACCAGAAATGCTGATGCTGATGGTGTAAGTTCCAACTTTAAATCCAGTAATCTTGAGACCCAACAAGATCCACTTTTCAGTTTGAATCCAAAAGCTTAAAAACATCAATGTCACAGCTCAACCACTCAAGCAGGAAGAACTCCCTCTTATTCAGTATTTTTGTTCTCGTCAGGTCTTTAATTAATGGGATGAGTCCCATCCGTGTTAGGGAGGTCAACCAGCTATATTCGGTCTATTTATTTAAATGTCCATCTTGTCTAAAAACCCCCGCACAAGCACATCCAGAATAATGTTTGACTAGATGTCTGCGCACCCAGTCAAGGTGACACATAAAATTAACCATTACAATACTTAAACTGTTTTCCTACTTACTTTGAAAATATGGCTTTCTAGCTCCTCTTGACATAATTCAGATTGTACGGCAGCACCGAAGACCCTCATTCCCATGTAGTAACAGAAAGACGGAGCCGAGCAGAGGTTGTCACTGTCCCCATCTCTCCCTGAAACACTGTGCCCCCACACTCACCTGGTCTTCCTGGCTGGCCTCAGCACATTCAGATTTGGGACCCCCACGTGTAAGCTGTATTGTCTACGAGAGCTAATGTTGGTCTTTGGGAGTGACTCTGTGTGTGTTCCTATGGTAACTATTTTAGACACTGAGAAAAACTAAGAGGCGTATACACAACTTATCCTAATGGAGAGACCTCAAAGGAGAACTGAAATCAGGGTGGATATGACCACCCTAAAGAATTCTAAAGGATTTGAAACACCAGGATTCCTTCTCCTGACCCCTAGTTACCCTGAGGTGCAGAGAACAACAAAAACCACCACGAACTAGAACTCCTGGGGCATCATTCTAGAGGGAGTTAGGCAGACACAAGAGTGTGTCATGTTGAGGAAAAGGGACTAGCTCTCGAGGCAGGACTATAAATCCAGAGCTTTCACATTGATTGAAGTAGACGTGATTCTGAAAGTGAGTAAATACCCAAGGAAATTGGTTACTATGCACTTTTTTAAAACCATTGATTTCTCAATCCTTAATTTCAGGCAAATATTGGCAGTTTCTTCATGCTAAAAGGTATGAGTGAAGATTAAGCACTGAACCAGAAAGCAGCTTTAGGCTAAAGGGAGAGAAAGTCAAACTCCATTACAAAGTGGTAAATACAAAAACCATATCAATTAATGAGTGGTTTTTACATACCTGGTGCCTGGGTTTGTCTAACAGCTCCTTCACTATTCACCAGTAACCCTCCAGGTGAACTTTTACAAGCTTCATTTTGGACGCTGGTGGTCTATAAGTTCCTTTAGGGGAAAAAGTATATCCTATTCTCCCATTCCCTAAGACTCTTAAAATAGAATTTTCACATCATAATGACTCAATAAATATGCTATATTAAATGAATGGATTTAATTTCCTTAAATTCATTCCTCCCAGTTAAATATAACATTCAAGTTAGCAAAAGCAGTGCTAACTAAAGAAAATGAAATTGTGATAATCACACACAATTAAAACACACTATCAGAAAAACATCTTTGACTATGCCAAAGCCTTTGACTGTGTGGATCACCACAAACTGTGGAAAATTCTGAAAGAGATGGGAATACCAGACCCCTTGACCTGCCTCCTGAGAAATCTGTATGCAGGTCAGGAAGCAACAGTTAGAACTGGACATGGAACAACAGACTGGTTCCAAATAGGGAAAGGAGTACATCAAAGCTGTATATCGTCACCCTGCTTATTTAACTTATATGCAGAGTACATCATGAGAAACACTGGGCTGGAAGAAGCACAAGCTGGAATCAAGGTTGCCGGGAGAAATATCAATAACTTCAGATATGCAGATGGCACCATGCTTATGGCAGAAAGTGAATAAGAACTAAAGAGCCTCTTGGGTGAAAGTGAAAGAGGAGAGTGAAAAAGTTGGCTTAAAGCTCAAATTCAGAAAACTAAGATCATGGCATCCGGTCCCATCACTTCATGGGAAATAGATGGGGAAACAGTGTATAGGCTTTATTTTGGGGGGCTCCAAAATCCCTGCAAATGGTGAGTGCAGCCATGAAATTAAAAGAAGAAAAGCTATGATCAACCTAGATAGCATATTACAAAGCAGAGACATTACTTTGCCAACAAAGTCTGTCTAGTCAAAGCTATGGTTATTCCAGTAGTCATGTATAGATGTGAGAGTTGGTCTATAAAGAAAGCTGAGCACCCAAGAATTGATGCTTTTGAACTCTCGTGTTGGAGAAGACTCTTGAGAGTCTCTTGGACTGCGAGGAGATCCAACCAGTCCATCCTAAAGGAAATCAGTCCTGAATATTCATTGGAATGACTGATGCTGAAGCCGAAACCCAATACTTTGGCCACCTGATGCAAAGAGCTGACTCATTTGAAAAGATCCAGATGCTGGGAAAGATTGAAGGCAGGAGGAGAAGGGGATGACAGAGGATGAGATGGTTAGATGGCATCACCAACTCAATGGACATGAGTTTGAGTAAGCTCAGGGAGTTGGTGATAGACAGGGAGGCCTACCGTGCTGCAGTCCATGAGGTCACAAAGAGTCAGACACAACTGAGCGACTTAACTGAACTGAACCTTGTTATTTAATCTGCATGGTGGATGCAGGAAGGAGTCAATTCTCCTATTTATAAATGTGTTCTCAGTCACATGTATGTAATCTTTTTGTAATATATATTAGTTAAATCTTCCAAATAACAAAAGATTCCTAAATTGATACGTTTTCCCCTACAACTAACATGTTCACCTAACTTATGCTGGAAGACAGTGATATTCATGGAATTTCTGTTTCCTCCATGTTCAGAAAAGAGTACAGAAATCAGAAAATCAGGTACTGAAGACCTACACTGAAAAAATAGGGGATTAAGGATAAAGAGAACGAGGTTAGATTGCAATGCACTCTAATGATGGGTCCTTTGTGTTGAAATTGTGAAGACTTTAGTAGCTTTTTTTAAAGGGGGGCTAACATGATGAATTAATTTTTCTAGGAAGACATAATCTGGTAGCTTCTTCAGACCATCCCCTTCTGGGGTGTGGCGGGGGGAGAGAGGGCATACAATCAGAGGATGTTGTGGTAATCCAGTGACCCAGGGAAGAAGTGGGCTTGCATTAGGGCATTGCTGCTAAGAATGGAAATATACTGACATGTGTAAGACATCTGTTGAAGCAACAATTTATGGAGGCTCATGCCTGATAAAGGGAATGAGAGGAAAGAAAAAAAGTGAAATAGCAAAGTTTCTACACCATGGGATTAAAATAATGAGAATTCCATTCATATAAGTGAGTCTGATAAAAGGAGAAATAATCAAATCGGTACTGGATCTGCTAAGTCTGAGATGACAACAGGATATATCTTCTCTGTGCTACAGTTTCCACCTCTATAAAGTGGGGGAAATAGCCTCAGCTTTTAGGATAAAATTGAAGACTAAATGAGATAATACTAAGCACTTGCAACAGTGTCTGGCACTTGGCAAGTACAATCTAAGTCTTTGTTATATAAATATACATCTGTAAACAGCTTCACATGCAGGAAGAGATTTTACATATGAGGTCTTCTACTTAGGTATAGACTGAAGTATCATTGACTTCTCTTCTGCCTCAGGCTCTCCATATTTGCTGATTTATTTCTCCTGCCCTCCCAATGCCTACCTTACTTCTAATCACTGATGTCTTACCTCATGTATTACCCCCATGGGAACATGTTTCCATGTCTAAATTAGCTCCATATCCTCACATCTGTCTGCTTTTTAAGTGCCCTTTTTTTTTTTTTTTTTTGGTACCATAAATTTTACAGTAAATGGTAGCAGTTGTTCTTACTTTTAGTTTGCTAGCTCATCAACTATGCCCAGACTAGGATGTTAAATTCCACAGAGACAAAACTAGGATGTTAAATTCCACTGAACCTGTTTAGTTCACCACTGAATCTCTAACGCATACATGATTCCTGGTGCCCAAAGACAAGCAGCCACTGTCAGGATCCGAAGTGTGGCGGGATTAAGGGACTCAAAAGAGAAAGTCACACAAACTAGCAACAGAAGGAAACCGCAGTTAACTCCAGATACAAAGGAGCAAGAGAAGAAAGTCATGTTACCTGAGCCCAGTGGGAGCTGGTGGTAGAGAAGAGACCTGGCAACAAGAGCTAAAGCCAGAATCAAGGTTCAACAGTGAGGAGGGAAGATGTATAATGACCCTAATTCACTTTCCTCCCATCCTTCCATTGTCTAAATACAACCAGAGGGCAGGGCAAGGAGCCAGGGTCATGCAGTCTGTGGCAATCAGCCTCTCATGGCACAAAGCAGGGCAGAGAAGAACTCAAGGGCAATAAGAGAATAACCAACACAGCATCCCATGAGCACCAGTAGCTGTTTAATCAATGTAGAGATGACAATTAAAGCCAAAAGCATAGACCAGAATTCTAGCAGAAGTATATTTAGAAATGAACAGAAAATCCAGGAGCAAATCTTATGACCAGATTTAGGGACCAAGAAAAGAAAAAGAGTTTAAAGGAAGGAATGTGATATCTGCTGCATGTCACCCATTTTTTCATATCTATTTCTCATGTGCTGATTCTATAATTTTACCCTTGAGTATTTTCAATAACCAACTTTCCCATCCCACATTTCAGTTGAGACACATTTCTCATCCATTTTGAAGCTTGTGGTGTTTATTAGAATGTAAAGTTCTGCCTTTGAGTCCACTGGAGAGGGAAAAAAATGATAAATGTAGTAAAAAGAAAAAAAAGAGGGGGAAATCAAGTGACTGCAATCACCATATCACTAAACAAATTAGTTTCACTAGCTAACTATAAAAGCAAACTTGGAAAAGGTGAAGTAAGTAGTAGATATCAAAATGTCCTGCTTCATCAGAGAAGCTGGAAAAGGAGGGGGGCAAACAATCATGAAAAAGATAACAGACAAAAAAGGAAGTTCCATTTCAAACCTACAGAGAATCCTACCTACAGAGTCCAATATCTGTTTAGAGTACAATACCTACAACAAAGTTAATTAGAATGTTTGCAAAGTTTTGGAGATCCAGAGTTCAAGACAGGATCTAAGCTTCTTGGCAACAGGAAATCTCATAAGGCCCTTTTCAGCTCTGGTCTACCGATCAGATATTTAATAGAACACAGAATTATTGTTGTTTTTGTTATAGTTGCAGAAACACTCCAAGTGACAAAATTTGGATAGACCCTTATAGAAAAACTGCGTGAGATGCTTGTCAGTATTTGTATCAGCAGTATTTGTATTTTCAGTTTCTCTATTAAAAGACCTGTAATTGCTAACAGTGCCCTCTTGTAGCTCCCCTAATGTACACTATGATAATCTAAGCCTTAAATGTTACATTTTTTACAAAACAAAAATGTTACATGTAGGCACTTAGATCATTTCACGAGTTCTGCCTAAAATATTCCTAGAAATTTTATAGGATTAAAAAAGTCTAGTAATCTTTATTTCACCAAAGAGATGGGATTGTCAGTTCTCTATTTCCCAACATAGGACAATTGATACCAGTTTCAAACAATCATCAAGCCCTTGGAATTTGGCTTGAGGTAAAAGTCAACCATATATGCAGTGTGAGTAGACAGAGTCTTTTAGAACTTTGAAGATTAGCTACGTAATTAGAAGCATTTTGGTTCTATTTCACTCTTATATAGGACTTCCCTGGTGGCTCAGCCTCAAAGAATCCATATGCAATGCAGGAGCCACAGGAGACATGGGTTCAATCCCTGGGTTGGGAAGATCCCCTGCAGGAGGGCATGGCGACCTACTCCAGTATTCTTCCCTGGAGAATCCCATGGACACAGGAGCCTGGCAAGCTATAGACCATAGGATCACAAAGAGTCAAACATGACTGAAGTCATGCAGCACACACACACACATGCTTGTATTCCCATAATACTACCCTTCTGATTGTGTAAACTGCAGGATTCAGGCAGAAATAATGGATCATAGTAAGGGTAAGGGTGAAATCATCCTTAGAATGTGGGGCAGAGACTTGCTCTATTTTGTTTGCCTCATTATTCCTAGAAAATACCTGGCATATAATAAGCACTCAAAAAATACTTGCTGAATGAAAATGAATGAATGAACAATCACTTTCAGTTCAGTCGCTCAGTCATGTCAGACTCTTTACGACCCCATGAATCGAAGCACGCCAGGACTCTCTGTCCATCATCACTCCCAGAGTTCACTCAAACTCATGTCCATTGAGTCGGTGATCCCATCAGCCATCTCATCCTCTGTCATCCCCTTCTCCTCCTGCCCCCAATCCCTCCCAGCATCAGAGTCTTTTCCAATGAGTCAACTCTTCGCATGAGGTGGCCAAAGTACTGGAGTTTCAGCTTTAGCATCATTCCTTCCAAAGAAATCCCAGGGCTGATCTCCTTTAGAAAGGACTGGTTGGATCTCTTTGCAGTCCAAGGGACTCTCAGGAGTCTTCTCCATCACCACAGTTCAAAAGCATCAATTCTTCAGTGCTCAGCTTTCTTCACAGTCCAACTCTCACATCCATAATGACTAATGGAAAAACCATAGCCTTGACTAGACAGACCTTTGTTGGCAAAGTAATGTCTTTGCTTTTGAATATGCTATCTAGGTTGGTCATAACTTTCCTTCCAAGGAGTAAGCGTCTTTCAATTTCATGGCTGCAATCACCATCTGCAGTGATTTTGGAGCCCAGAAAAATAAAGTCTGACACTGTTTTCACTGTTTCCCCATCTGTTTGCATGAAGTGATGGGGCCATGATCTTCGTTTTCTGAATGTTGAGCTTTAAGCCAACTTTTTCACTCTTCTCTTTCAATTTCATCAAGAGGCTTTTTAGTTCCTCTTCACTTTCTGCCATAAGGGTGGTGTCATCTGCATATCTGAGGTTATTGATATTTCTCCCGGCAACCTTGATTCCAGCTGTGCTTCTTCCAGCCCAGCATTTCTCATGATGTACTCTGCATATAAGTTAAATAAGCAGGGTGACAATATACAGCCTTGACACACTCCTTTTCCTATTTGGAACCAGTCTGTTGTTCCATGTTCAGTTCTAACTGTTGCTTCCTGACCTGCATACAGATTTCTCAAGAGGCAGGTCGGGTGTTCTGGTATTCCCATCTCTTTCAGAATTTTCCACAGTTTATTGTGATCCACACAGTCAAAGGCTTTGGCATAGTCAATAAAGCAGAAATAGATGTTTTTCTGGAACTCTCTTCCTTTTTCCATGATCCAGCAGATGTTGGCAATTTGATCTCTGGTTCCTCTACCTTTTCTAAAACCAGCTTGAACATTAGGAAGTTCATGGTTCACGTATTGCTGAAGACTGGCATGGAGAATTTTGAGCATTATTTTACTAGTGTGTGAGATGAGTGCAATTGTGCGGTAGTTTGAGCATTCTTTGGCATTGCCTTTCTTTGGGATGGGAATGAAAACTGACCTTTTCCAGTCCTGTGGCCACTGCTGAGTTTTCCAAATTTGCTGGCATATTGAGTGCAGCACTTTCACAGCATCATCTTTCAGGATTTGAAAGAGCTCAACTGGAATTCCATCACCTCCACTAGCTTTGTTCGTAGTGATGCTTTCTAAGGCCCACTTGACTTCACATTCCAGGATGTCTGGCTCTAGGTGAGTGATCACACCATCGTGATTATCTGGGTCGTGAAGATCTTTTTTGTACAGTTCTTCTGTGTATTCTTGCCAATATTAAGAGATATTCTCTTCTTACTATCTTCTGCTTCTGTTAGGTCCATACCATTTATGTCCTTTATTGAGCCCATCTTTGCATGAAATGTTCCCCTGGTATCTCTAATTTTCTTGAAGAGATCTCTAGTCTTTCCCATTCTGTTGTTTTCCTCTATTTCTTTGCATTGATCGCTGAGGAAGGCTGTCTTATCTCTCCTTGCTATTCTTTGGAATTCTGCATTCAGATGCTTATATCTTTCCTTTTCTCCTTTGCTTTTCGCTTCTCTTCTTTTCACAGATATTTGTAAGGCCTCCCCAGACAGCCATTTTGCTTTTTTATATTTCTTTTCCATGGGGATAGTCTTTTCCCTGTCTCCTGTATGATGTCATGAACCTCCATCCATAGTTTATCAGGCACTCTATCTATCAGATCTAGTCCCTTAAATCTGTTTCTCACTTCCACTGTACAATCACAAGGAATTTGATTTAGGTCATACCCAAATGGTCTAGTGGTTTTCCCTACTTTCTTCAATTTAAGTCTGAATTTGGTAATAAGCAGTTCATAATCTGAGCCACAGTCAGCTCCCGGTCTTGTTTTTGCTGACTGTATAGAGTTTCTCCATCTTTGGCTACAAAGAATATAATCAATCTGATTTCGGTATTGACCATATGGTGATGTCCACGTATAGAGTCTTCTCTTGTGTTGTTGGAAGAGGGTGTTCGCTATGACCATTGCGTTCTCTTGGCAAAACTCAGCCTTTGCCCTGCTTCATTCAGTATTCCAAGGCCAAATTTGCCTGTTACCCCAGGTGTTTCTTGACTTCCTACTTTTGCATTCCAGTCCCCTATAATGAAAAGGACATCTTTTGGGGGTGTTAGTTCTAAAATGTCTTGGAGGTCTTCACAGAACCGTTCAACTTCAGCTTCTTCAGCATTACTGGTTGGGGCATAGACTTGGATTACTGTGATATTGAATGGTTTGCCTTGTAAACGAACAGAGATCATTCTGTCGTTTTTGAGATTGCATCCAAGTACTGCATTTCGGACTCTTTTGTTGACCATGATGGCTACTCCATTTCTTCTAAGGGATTCCTGCCCACACCTGATCTAATACATATATCTTCAGAATGGAGAAAAGCACTTACAGTGAATCACCCTGGGATCTAAGTATAAAAGTAAATTTGTGAAAATTTCCTTTATGACTCAGGGAGCTCTTTTTTAAGAACCAGCTTATAGTGTGGAAACTTCTCAGTCTAATATTTGACAGACCATTCCCTATTCTGACTTTCAAGTCTCCTCAAATTATTAAGTCACAATCCTGACAAACATATCAACCAAGGTAGACTTCATGAGCACTTAGCTTTTGTTCTTAGCATGGGGGGAAATAGAAACAACAAAAGTACTTCTTGTATCTAATTTATGTAAATGAGATGATCCATTTTTATACTAAATTTGGATTCTATCGATCCCAGCCACAGTTAACTTGTTTGATTTCATATTGAGAGAAGGGAATGGAGATAAAGAATCCTTGAAAATATAACCCTAAACAAAAAAGAATTTAATAATACCTTTGTTTCTATTTATTCTGGAAGCAAGTATTCTAATGAATGTATCAGGAACCTTATCGTGTGTCTCTTAGTAGACAGCTTTCAAGAAAAGATTTATTATCACCTAATTTTTTTGTAGAAGCAGGATTGTGAGTAGATGACTAGTGGAAAATGCCTTTTGACCTGACTTTCAGGCTCCATTATTCACATCTGCTCTATGGCTCCAAATGCATGATGTCTTAACTAGAAACAAATTTTTAACACGGGACAACCAGACACCAACTAATCTAGGTATAAGCAAACCACACCATTTCCAGTGTGCCCTTAGCATGTACCTCCAACCTGCCGAGGGAAATAGAAGCTGTGCTTTAGTCGTGGAGGTTTTCATTGTCTCACTTTTTAGTTTATTAATGCAAATATTATATATCGCTTGCCTATGTATGCCAGTGCTATACTAAGAGTTGGTCATCTGTAATGTAAGGCCAGCTTCCTCTAGGACAAGGAAATCATTGTAAACTCCAAGGGGAGTTCTGTCCATGAGCACAAACTAGAACCAACTTAGATCGTTCAGAATCTTTGGTGTGGTGGCCATTTTCATGTTCATTATCCCATGTGATATGCATATATTTAAGAGTCTTAAAAATGAGGCTGAGAGTGATTGCTTAGTCTGCTGGAGGTGACAGAGTTAGGGAACAGGACTTCTCTTCCACAAAATTCATTACATGCTACATTGCTACCCTGGAGCCACCTGTCCTAAATCACTGCTTTCTCTTCTACAATATATCCCATACTGAAAGGAAATTGTGAGGCAAATAAACATACTTTACATGGACTAAGAAATTCCAAAATCCTCTAAATAAAGAGATTAATTTTAAAATAGAAAAAAATGTACAGAATAAATTGAAAAATATGGCTAATGAAGGTAGATAGAAACCGGTCAAAAGTAAAAATGATTTTTAAAATTTTTATTGGATAAAGGGATCCCTAAAAATTAAATCAAATATTTGATGGGCTAAAGAGTCAAAAGCTTAAGATGTAAAACTAAGTTCTTTCATGTCTCAAGGGAAACAGTTTTCAAAGATCATCTGAGCTTGAAACTCAGACTAGATGCTTGTAAATTTTATACCAATGTTTTTTCAGACTAGAATATAGGTCCTTGGCTTAGCATGAAATTCTCTTCAAAATCTAGTGTTAACATCCTCTTCCATTTGCATTAATCTTCTAGTCTGATTTCAGTGTGTCTCCCGAGTCTTCCTAATAGACCATGTGTGTCTGGGTGACACCACTTACCACAATGCTATATTCATCAGTTACTTACCCAGATTCCCCATAGATGCCTGAGACTTGATGTTCATAGCTAACATATACTGAGTGCATACTCAAAATGCTTTTCTCATTTAATTTTCAAAACAACTCTCTGACCTAGGTACTATCCTCATTTTACAGATATCGGGTCAAAGACATTAAGTACCATGCTCAAGGCGAAGGACTAGTAACCCAAATCTAGCTCAAAGCCTTACCATATAACCACATCAGGCTTTCTCTAGTATTCATATTTTTATTCCCAATTCTAACCCAGTCCCTCAGATGGAGCAGATGCTGAATAAGTGTTGGATTGATGATTGAATGAAAGCCCAAATTAGTTCCTCCTCCTCCTCCACTCCCCCACTTCCTTATATCTCAACCTTCATTGGAGGAGATTTACTGCCCAGACTGAAATTAAATTAGATTGCTTTCCTTAACTACACACTGACTAACTTGTGAAGGGCAACAGCTCAGAAATATACTTCGTAGCAAGGGGATATCAGTCCAGAACTAAATCCACACATAACCCACTAAGTGGGATTTGAGAGTTGGCTGTATTCAATAACACATACTTAGATCCAAATATCTCCAGATCTTCATGAAATATTCATGGCTTTATGTTTATGAAATCCTCATTGCATTTCATAAATACTAACAATAATATTTCACCAAGAGCAAAAAAAAAGGCTTATAGAATTAAGTGATTTGATTTGGCAAAGATCTGTCAGTAAATCTCTAGCTAAGACCGAAATAGATACTATAAATCTGACTGCTTAGTCTCAAGAGAGAAGAACTAGTTTTCTTCCACTAGCTCACCATCTTGCTAACTACATTTTTTCTTCTTCCTACGTCCCTTTTTCTCTTTTCCCTCTTATCTCATTCCTACCCTTTGCCAAACACAGGAAGTATGTTGTAGGGGAAATAGGACAACCTTTGTCGGATCCATTAAGAAAAAAAATCCCTAAATTCCTCAGAAAGCATCACCCTTTCCCTTTCTGGAACCCATGTCTTTTCCCTAAATATTCAGTAATTATAAAGGTTTTATGAGGGGGAATGTTTGTATGTGTGTGTGTATTAGTCACTCAGTCGTGTCCAACTCTTTGAGGGGGAATGGATACAAGTATAAGTATGGCTGAATCCCTTCACTGTTCACCTGAAACTGTTACAATTTTGTTAATTGGCTGTACCTCAATACAAAATAAAAAGATTTTTAAAAATAAGTAAATCAAGTGTTTTCTTAAATGGACCCCAAAGCAAATTTTCTCTTAGCACAGCATTCTGTCAGAACCAGACTGGGATTCTAACATTCTATATTTTTTCATCCATTTTACCCTGGAAATAAGAACAATGAGATGCAAAAGCAACCTTTCATTGGCATTTTTCTAGCATTAATCAAGCAGTGCTTTCCTTTCTTAAAGCCCTCTCACTAAGGAAGAGACTACCAGAATTTAACCATGTAATATCAAAGGTGAAAAAGGAAATATTGGATTCACCTTCATTCAGGTTTTTTTCCATAGGATGTTATGGAAAAACTTGAACAAATTTTTTGGCCAGCCCAGTATAATTGTATCATTTATTCAGAAAAAGTGCATGAATCTTACTAAGTCTTTTTCACAATATTAGAAATCTGATTATCATAATCGAATGAACTTGAAGGACATAATTCTTCTTCAGTCAACAAATTAACTTAAAATCATAATATTGAGTAGATAATAAAGTACAGATCAACTTGTTTTCAGAGCCACCAAAAAGTATCGATGTGATTTAGATAGCCTTAAAATGTTAACATAAAATCAATATTTGACATATTAAAATATTTAAATTCTGTGCTGAAAATGCATTAAAGATTTAATGGAAGAAAACAAAATTATTATAAGGTTCCAAATTAAGTAGAGTTAATGCCACAAACAACATATCATTTTTACTGTTTCATGAACTCAAAATTCTAAACACGGTAGGGAAAATTGTTCAATTTTTCACTGGTATAATAATAATTTAACTCTCCTATGGTTGAAAAAATGGACTATGATTAGTTGTCAGCTTTGCAAGTTAGTATTGAAAATGTTTTACTTTTTGTGCTAATAACAATCTAAGCACCTGTAATTTTTTTAAATTAATTTTACAAAAGTCTCTTCATACTTCTTTGTTAAAAGAATGGATAAGCAAAGAAAGCAAGCGAAGATACATAAAAAATATTTCAGTGCTTTGGAAACATAATTGGGCATTGTAGGAAGATAACCAGAGTGCACATAAAAATTAGAGCTGAAATACTAGAAACTGTATATCAAAAAAGAAACATTCATGAGGACTGCTGCTGCTGCTGCTGCTAAGTCACTTCAGTCATGTCCGACTCTGTGCGACCCCATAGACGGCAGCCCACCAGGCTCCCCCATCCCTGGGATTCTCCAGGCAAGACGACTGGAATGGGTTGCCATTTCCTTCTCCAATGTATGAAAGTGAAGTCACTCAGTCGTTTCCGACTCTTAGCGACCCCATAGACTGCAGCCTACCAGACTCCACCGTCCATGGGATTTTCCAGGCAAGAATACTGGAGTGGGATGCCATTAACTCTACTTTGGTGAGGAGCACTCAGTTACTTTGATAATTAGAGTTTGGTGAGAAGGGAATTACGTAATCTTGCACTTCTCTCAAACTGGGAGCACTGTGTCATAATCTGTATCAATGTCTTCACTTCACCTCTGTCTGAGCAGAGGTACTTATGATCAAGTGAGCTTAATTCCAGAATTTTTTTTTCCACATAGACTAAATATAAGGATTTTAGAATACTTTAAGGTCTCTTTTTCTCTCCTAATTATAAACTGTTTGGCAGCAATCTGGGCCCCCACCTGCTGGTCAGTTTGAGAACTTGTGGAATTCATTTATCCTGTTGTTTTGACTTTTGCTATTACTCAAGATTGGCACTCATTCCTATTTGCACAACATTGCACACTTTGCATGCTTTAAAATATTTTTAATGTGCAGCCACAAAATCAACTCTTGAATCTTATCTTTACTATTCTCTAAATTAAGTGCTGTACATTTCTCCAGAAATATAGGGAAGAGATAATTAACTTGAAACAATCTTATTTATGCCAAGCCTTTTTCTGAAGATTTTCAAGTAATTCTGCAAGGATTTTAGGAGTATATGAAGCAATTTTATTTGAAAAAAAAATCTCTCTCAAATGACTAAATACCCCTTGCTTTTTACTATTTTTGTTTCTGAGTTTTCACTCCAAAAGAAAGAAAACTCCTGAGAGACTGACAATATGATCTCCAAAGTTTATACCAGCTCTCATATTCTGCAATTCTGTGAAAATAGATCGATGCAGATAATGCCCAGGAAAGATTCTATTGCAAAATCACTTGTTTGATGCAGGTCCTAAAACTTAGCTTGATCTAAGGATATGTTAAAATCAAATAAGACCGTTTTTGCATTATTCATAAGATGAATAGCCAAATAAAGGAAGAACCATTTTTCCTAAGATTTGATGATAGGTTTTCTTAAAACAGCTTTGCCTTTCTTTGCTTTATTTTCCTTTCTTTTTCCCTTTTATTCTTTCTTGTAATTATATTCTTGGGGGTAGTTCAAATGTCTTCTCCCTGAAATATTAAAACCCCAGTTTTCTTATCACCTCTTTAAATGGGTTTCATAATTCCTCTACAATGAGCCTTATTGTAATATTTTGAACAATTAGACCTGACATCATGTTCAAGGAAAATGAATAGATACTTTAGTTGAAATTACTTGAATTTTTTTTGTCCTATTTCTTTAATCCAGATAAAACTTACATTTCCAAAGAAAAGCCACCTATCTACTACAGAATGTTAGGAAACTAGATCAATCTTGAGCAAACAGCTAAGAAAAATTTACCATGACATTTGCCTTAAAACTAAATGGTCCTGGAATAAGAGATGTGTCTGTTCAAAATGTGTTTTTATAGGTTCCAGGCCTTAGTTCTCCTAAGGCAAAGATACTTAGTTTAACAACGAAATATTCATATTAGATAGCTCGTACAAATGCAGTGAGCAAGACAGCAGTTATTCTTTCAGATTTATTTGAATCGGTAAATGTTCCTACACTGCAGACTCCACTCCCGCTGAAATAAGGTCCAACAAGCATCCTAATGGCAGCCAAACCATATCTGGTCTCCCCGATTTTTAGAAACACACCACCCACCTCGAATCCCACATTCCCAGTGAGCTGATGCCTCTCTCTGACATTCACAACCCCGTGGGGAGAAACTGCCAGGGCCCTAGACGTGGTCCCCACTCCTCACTCACTTCTGCCTCAGCCCACTCCAGTCTCACTTTTGATCCTGTTTCTCCAGCAAGAACGTACTTCCTCAGGAGGGCCAAGTTGCTAAAAGCTAGTGGAAAACTTTCACTTTCCAAAGTCTTTGACCTGTCATTAACATTTGATACAAATGTCTGCTCCTTAATTGTTAGCTTCTGTGATAACACTCCTGATTTTTCACCACTTTTCTGGCTTCTTCTTTTCCACCCAAATTTAAATGTCCACCTCCCCAGGGAAAAGCGCTGATCCCTTTTTGGCCCTTATTCTCCACCCTCTCCTTCAGTGGCCCCCTTTTCTCATGTGATTTTCTTATGCCAACTCCTCCGAATTTACACTTCACACGTCACTTCTGAACTCCAGGTGCAAATATTCAACTCCTTAATTAACATTTCAAGTTGGATGTTTTATGATGACCAGTCAGCTAATTAGCTCCTATGATCATTGTCTCCCCTACTTGCTTCTTTTCTGTTATGTCATATCTAGTTTCTCCTAGAGGACAGGTCCTCCTTGATACCTAAGTATTCCTCATTCACAGAAACAAACAGTACCATTGCTTCTACCTCCAGAGTCTCATGTGGGTTTGTTTGTTTTCTCTGTCTCCTGCCATCCACTCACTTGACCCATTATCACTGCTCCCCCAATCAGTCCTCCTAAATTGTCTCCCCATATCCATTCTCCATAGATTAGTGAAAAGAATATTTTAAAAGTTCAAATTTGATTATGCTATCAATTTAAAGGCTATCAATGTCCATTACTAACCTGGACTACACAGCCTCCCACAGTTGGGGCAGGACTGGCCTTGCCAGCCCTAATTTGTGCCTCTCCCCCTCACTCCACACACTCCTAGAAGTCCTGCCAAACAACTTTCTCTTACATCTCATAGGTACTCCTAGCTATAAAAAGAGGATAAGAAATGTGATCTTTTAGCTGGGATCCAAGAACACAGATTCTGTTGTTAAGGGGCAAGGAGAGAATGAACAGTGGATAGCAGATTGGAGACAATAAATTAATTCTTAGGGACATAGAAGAAAGTAAGATTGCTTATATGTTTATGGGTTAAGGTTCACATGAACTGGACATGGAACAACAGACTGGTTCCAAATAGAACAAGGAGTACGTCAAGGCTGTATATTGTCACCCTGCTTATTTAACTTATACGCAGAGTACATCATGAGAAACGCTGGGCTGGAAGAAGCACAAGCTGGAATCATGATTGCCGGGAGAAATATCAATCACCTCAGATATGCAGATGACACCAGCCTTATGGCAGAAAGTGAAGAGGAACTCAAAAGCCTATTGATGAAAGTGAAAGAGGAGAGTGAAAAAGTTGGCTTAAAGCTCAACATTCAGAAAACTAGGATCATGGCATCTGGTCCCATCACTTCATGGGAAATAGATGGGGAAACAGTGGAAACAATGTCAGACTTTATTTTTCTGGGCTCCAAAATCACTGCAGATGGTGATTGCAGCCACGAAATTAAAAGACACTTACTCCTTGGAAGGAAAGTTATGACCAACCTAGATAGCATATTGAAAAACAGAGACATTACTTTGCCAACAAAGGTCTGTCTAGTCAAGGCTATGGTTTTTCCAGTGGTCATGTATGGATATGAGAGTTGGACTGTGAAGAAAGCTGAGTGCCGAAGAATTGATGCTTTTGAACTGTGGTGTTGGAGAAGACTCTTGAGAGTCCCTTGGACTGCAAGGAGATGCAACCAGTCCATTCTGAAGGAGATCAGTCCTGGGTGTTCTTTGGAAGGAATGATGCTAAAGCTGAAACTCCAGTACTTTGGCCACCTCATGCGAAGAGTTGACTCATTGGAAAAGACTCTGATGCTGGGAGGGATTGGGGGCAGGAGGAGAAGGGGACGACAGAGGATGAGATGGCTGGATGGCATCACTGACTCAATGTACATGAGTTTGGGCGAACTCTGGGAGTTGGTGATGGACAGGGAGGCCTGGCGTGCTGCGATTCACGGGGTCGCAAAGAGTCGGACACGACTGAGCAACTGAACTGAACTGAACTGCATCTGCCTCTCCCAATAGATCATAAACTTAGGAAAGCAAGGTCTATTTCTCTCATGTTCACAATTTTATCCAAGCATTTTGCTCACTATCTGCTACTCACAGGCAATCAATATATATTTGCTTAACAAATGAATAAAATAATTAAGGAAAAATAATGGGTAAATGAGTATACATGACCTTCCACCACTCAACATCCTTTAAATATTACTTGACATTTTAATGTGGTATGCTAGTGTTAGTGCTATTTACTAACACTAATATAAGTATTTCTGGCACCCTGTCACTGGGCACATGGTAGGATTACACATACAGTGCTCCTTGTGTCTGGGTGAAGTCATGTCACTATGGCCAATGAATTGCAAGCCAAGGATTTAATTGCCAACACGAGACCTACCAATACTGTCATTCCCACTGCCACAGCTACAAACTACATAAGAGCTGGTAGTTTTTCCATTTGCTTGGGTTTCTGAGAAAGGTGGAATAAAGCAGCTAGCCTGCTATAAATATGTGGCATAAAAAAAGACCATATTCCCAAGGTTCACAGATGTACTTTACCCATCACACAAATATAAATTCTTTTAATATAATCAACTGAGGAAATATTTTACTTGCTATGAAATAAATTAGTGAATTCACAACCAACTTGAACTCTGAAACAGCAAAATCAACTTTAAAAGTCAAGTTAAAATCCTTAATTTTAAATAACTAGCATAATAAACAAATCCAGTAAGAATGAAGATAGAACACTTAGGGTAAAATATATTTTTAAGAAAACCCTTTGCTTTAGTATTTTGAAGAACACAATTAATTTTTTTTAATTTAATACTTGCACATGTACGCATCTGAATGCAGAGTTCCAAAGACTAGTAAGGAGAGATAAGATAGCCTTCCTAAGTGAACAATGCAAAGAAATAAAGGAAAACAATAGAATGGGAAAGACTAGAGATCTCTTCAAGAAAATTAGAGATATCAAGGGAACATTTCATGCAAAGACAGGCACAATAAACCACAGAAACGATATGGACCTAACAGAAGCAGAAGATATTAAGAAGAGGTGGCAAGAATGCACAGAAGAGCTATACAAAAAAGATCTTAATGGCCCATATAACCATGATGGTGTGATCATTCACCTAGAATCAGACATCCTGGATTGTGAATTCAAATGGGCCTTAGGAAGCATCACTACAAACAAAGCTAGTGGAGGTTATAGAATTCCAGCTGAACTATTTCAAATCATAAAAGATGATGCTGTTAAAGTGCTGTACTCAATATGCCAGCAAATTCAGAAAACTCCAGCCAAAGGACTAGAAAAGGTCCGTTCTCAATCCAATCCTAAACAAGGGCAATACCAAAAAATGTTCAAACTACTGCACAATTGCATTCATTTAACATGCTAACAAGGTAGTGCTCAAAATCCTCCAAGCTAGACTTTAATAGTACATGAACAGAGAACTTCCAGATGTTCAAGCTGTATTTAGAAAAGACAGACGAACCAGAGACCAAATTGCCAACATCCATGGGGTCATAGAAAAAACTAGAGAATTCCAGAAAAACATCTACTTCTGCTTCATTGACTACACTAAAGCCTTTGACTGTGTGGATTACAATGAACTGTGGAAAATTCTTAAAAAGATGGGAATATCAGACCACCTTATCTGCCTCCTGAGAATCTAGTATACAAGTCAAGAAGCAACAGTTAGAACTGAACACGGAACAATGGATTCATTAAAAATTGGGAAAGGAGTGTGTCAAGGCTGTATATTGTCACCCTGTTTATTTAATTTATATGCAGAGAACATCATGTGAAATGCCGGACTGGATGAATCACAAGCTGGAATCAACACTGCCGGGAGAAATATAGATAACCTCAGATATGCAGATGACACCATCCTTATGGCAGAAAGTGAAGAGGACTAAGAGAACCTCTTGATAAAGGTGAAAGGAGAGTGAAAAAGCTGGCTTAAAACAACATTCAGAAAACTAAAATTATGGCATCTGGTCCCATCACTTCATGGCAAATAGATGGGGAAACAATAGAAACAGTGAGAGACTTTATTTTCTTGGGCTCCAAAATCACTGCAGATGGTTACTGCAGCCATGAAATTAAAAGATACTTGCTCCTTGGAAGAAAGCTATGACAAACATATTAAGACAGCGTATTAAAAAGCAGAGACATTACTTTGCCAACAAAAGTCCATCTAGTCAAAGCTATGGTTTTTCCAGTAGTCATGTATGGATGTGAGAGTTGGACCATAAAGAAGGCTGAGCACTGAAGAATTGATCCTTTGGAACTGTAGTGTTGGAGAAGACTCTTGAGAGTCCATTAGACAGCAAGGAGATCAAAGCAGTTAATCCTAAAGGAAATCAGTCCTGAATATTCATTGGAAGGACCGAAGCTCCAATACTTTGGCCACCTGATTCGAAGAGCCGATTCATTGGAAAAGACCCTGATGCTGGGAAAGATAGAAGGCAGGAGGAGAAGGGGATGACAGAGGATGTCATGGTTGGACGGCATCACTCACTCAGTGGACAGGAGTTTGAGCAAGCTCTGGGAGATGGTGAAGGACAGGGAAACCTGGTGTGCTGCAGTTCATGGGGTCGCAAAGAATCAGACACCGCTGAGCGACTGAACAGCAAGTAATAGCTTTATAACAAGTGGTACAATTAAAAGAGGTATTTTTTAACCTTTTATTACACAGATAAGTTACAGAGATGTGTAATATATTCACAAGTAATTGTACAACATAAATATTATTAAAGGGCACACTATAGAAATACACATTTTTAGAGAAAAAAATCTCACTGAGATACCTTTAAAATATACTAACCTGGCTAATCTGCTTTGCTTCCCACTTTCTGAATCTATAATTAAATGTAGATTTTGAAAAACGACTGAAAGCTAAGATATATTTTATTCTGCAATTGTGTGGACCATAAAAATTAAATCTAATTTGGCTAATATCAACCAACTTTTTCCTTTACAATTAATACAATTAAAGCCTCTATTCTAAAATTTCAATAAATTATTACTAGACGATGTTTAGATCCTTCCAAACCAAGCAATTTTAGTTGTTTTTAACCACTTCACCCTAACATACAATTCCATGATTCCTATGTTATTTGATTTGAATCTCCTGCATAGCAATACATATAACTAGATGGTTAAGGCATGTTCAAGATTTGCTACCCTTTTCTGGAAGAGTTGACTACTTTCTACGAGGATGAAAAAGATGTTACACTGAAGTCTGTTGCTTTAGACGACTAATAGATTAACTACCCAAGCAAGAAAAGTAAAAGGAAATAATTGGGTGTTTTCCTTATGACTTAATCTTATAACTCCTATATAGATAGTATCACCTGAGTACAGACTGAAGCTAAACTAGTTAAAGTTCTGAGATTCAACATTTGTACATTATTTTTATTCTCCAGCTCATTTCTAAATGTCATAAATAATCTAAGAGTTTTACCATCAGTTCCTTAATATAAAAAAAGCAAATCTGAAGGCGTTTAATAGGGCAATGTAGGCAGTAAAAGGATGATACAGTGAAAATTAAAATATTTCTGGGGTCATGGATTTAAAAGATTTCTAAGTATTCTCCATCAAACCTCCCACCTTTTTTCTTTTAGCCCATTCCATGGAATTTGGGGATTATGTTGAAGACTGTAGACCAAAACTCTGTAATGATGCCAGGAAATACAAAAACTGAATATTTCCAGATGAACTCACTGGCAATTCCACTCCCCATGTATAAAAGCCTCATTTGCTTTTTTTTTTTAAGTGGCCTTTCACACAATCTGAATAAGTATCCAAATTATCGCCATTGTAGTTCACATATCTTTGTGAAGAGTCCTGAAAAGTCACCAGAAAACACACTACCAACCAGACCATTTGGACCAGAAACCACATGCTCGAGTTCACGAAAAACAGGATTGCAGATTGGGCATATGCTTGGCAAAGCTACGGATCACCAGCTGAGCCTTGCTTCCTCTAGGAAACACCATCTGGGTGACAGCCGGCATCCTTCCAAGGGCAGCGGTTCCCATTGGGCCACCAGAGAATGGAAAGAGCTTGGGCCCCTATAGTTCAGTCATCCATGCAGGCACCATGCGGACGCACATTGTGAGCAAAATACGCGAGCTGATGTGACCGGCCTGATATTTCCCCATGGCTTGTTCTTTGGTGTCCTTTAAGACACCCGTTGCGCAGCCCAGTTTGCAGATTTCTGGTCACTTAGATTTATGCCTCTTTTGACCTTAGACAACATAAAGCTATTTCCTTCATAACCTTCTTAAGAGAGGCTTATTGGAATTTTGAGGGTTTTTTTCTATTTTAAAAATCCTTAGATTTTTGTCAACAGAGATTTGAAATACCACATGAAATTATGTACTCACATCCCTCACCACCACCTCCAAATAACTGAATTACATAAATAAAACATTACATAGAAAATGCTTTGCTTCAATTTATGGGAGGTAAATTTAACAAGAGCTGGCTCATTGTAGGAGAATTCAACTTATCTTTACCTGATCCTTTTATTTTATACAGGGAAAGAACTTTATATCAGTTTAAAAATCTATTCCTGCTTCTCATAACTGAATCTATTATTTTTCTCTATGATCCATCAGGTAAAAACAAGAATAATAGATTGGTTTGACAGAAACTTGAACATAAATGTCTCCAAGAATCAAACGTGTTAAGTCAAAGGGTTTCAGGTAGTATAAAAACAAGAAAGGATAACCTTCTTTTTACATTTCAAAATCAGACCTTATGAAAAAATTTATTGTTATTAGCTACTACAAAAAGAAAATGATATAGTAGTTGAATTTTCAAAATGAAATGGGAATATTTTAATTCATTTCTGTATATGTTCAATCAGGATTGAACTCCTAGAAATAAGCTCAAAGAAAATGAGCTATTTTCTTTTAATTTCTAATAACTGGTTATTTATAATTTGCTGTTTGCATTAGACTCTTTGACTTTAAGTAACTGAAGTTGCCTTCAGTTCAGTTCAGTTCAGTCGCTCAGTCGTGTCCGACTTTTTGTGACCCCATGAATCACTGCACGCCAGGCCTCCCTGTCCATCACTAACTCCCAGAGTTCACCCAGACTCACATCCATCGAGTCAGTGATGCCATACAGCCATCTCATCCTCTGTCATCCCCTTCTCCTCCTGCCCCCAATCCCTCCCAGCATCAGAGTCTTTTCCAATGAGTCAACTCTTCACATGAGGTGGCCAAAGTACTGGAGTTTCAGCTTTAGCATCATTCCTTCCAAAGAAATCCCAGGGCTGATCTCCTTCAGAATGGACTGGCTGGATCTCCTTGCAGTCCAAGGGACTCTCAAGAGTCTTCTCCAACACCACAGTTCAAAAGCATCAATTCTTTGGCACTCAGCCTTCTTCACAGTCCAACTCTCACATCCATACATGACCACAGGAAAAACCATAGCCTTGACTAGACGAACCTTTGTTGGCAAAGTAATGTCTCTGCTTTTGAATATACATAGTCAAATAATTAAAAAGATTAGTGTTGACCTTCCCTTACAAATATTTGCTATTCAATAATCCTTGTGGCTCAAACCTTAAAGAATCTGCCTGCAATGCGGAAGACCAGGGTTCAACCCCTGAGTCGGGAAAATCCCCTGAAGAAGGGCATGGCAACCCACTCCAGTATTCTTTCCTGGAGAATTCTACAGACAGAGGAGCCTGGCAGGCTACAGTCCATGGGATTGCAAAGAGTCAGACACCAATGAGCAACTAACACACACATACTCACACACACACACATAAAGGAACCAAATGACTCTATAATTGTTAGCTCCACATGGCCCATTTTAGTTTCAAAAAGTTTAAGTGTATATACACACACACTATTATATGTATATTGCATAGCTACTTTATTCTAGGGGACTTTCTTAACGGACACCTACCCAGGCTTCTCTAATTTTATTCAGATAAGCCAGCCTCCCAGCCTATCTCCAGAAAAGGTACCCATATTCCCAGCTTCAGTGGCAGAACATATTCTGAAAAAAAAAGCAAAAGTGTTAGTCGCTCAGTTGTGTCTGACTCTTTGTGACCCCATGGACTTTAGCCCACCAGGCTCCTCTGTCCATGAAATTCTCCAGGCAAGAACACTGGAGTCGATAGCCATTTCCTTCTCCAGGGGATCTTCCTGACCCAGGGATTGAACCCAGATCTCCTGCATTGCAGGTGGATTCTTTACCACCAGGGAAGCCTAGAACTTATTCTAAGTCAGCACAAAACAGTCTATTATTGGTCTAGGGCTGGGCATATGACCCCAACTTGCCTTAAAAGAAAAAGAATGATTTTTATACAAGCTGAAAATGCAAAGACAGAGACTTCCCATTTTTCTTGCTGGATGGAGAAAAGGCAAGCCCAGTTGGCTCTGATGGCCGTCTATGATCATAGGAATGAGAACAATGCTGATGGCAGAGGGAAGGTTGGGAAAGGACTTCAATCTTTGTTAACACCATTGATGGGATTCCCAGATGGCCACTGGTAAAGAATCCACCTGCCGGTGCAGGAGCTGCAGGTTGGATCTCTGGGTCGGGAAGATGCCCCAGAGAAGGAAATGGCAACCCACTCCAGTGCTCTTGCCTGGGAAATCCCATAGACAGAGGAGACTAGCAGGCTACAGTCCATGGGGCCTCAAAAGAGTTGGACAACAAGAGCATCACTGAATTGCTAATGGTATTGTTCATGAAACCCTGTCTCCTTTGTTAAATAACAAAAATGCAACTGAGTAAATTTAAAGATCAAATTGGCTTTATTCAGTGATTCTTGAATCAAGACCGCATCTCATTTAACAAATAGAAAACAGGTAGGCCATGCCATAGAAAAGGAAGGACTTTTAAAAACAGAAAAGAGAGTGGGCAAAGGAAGTTATTAGCCAAGAATGCATTGTTTTGGACAAGGTTGTCCTCCTAAGTGGGATGGAAGGGGTCTATCAGGAAGATTACCTCCCTCGTGCTGGCCCAGTGATTCCAGGTTGACTGGTTGGTTAAAGGTTACATTCTTGGGAGAGGCTGAAACTGCAATTAGGTTAAGTGTTAAGTCTAGGTTTGCTGACATGGGGCTTAGCACGAGTGACTCCCTATCCGGGGCCTGTTATCTCCTTTTTAACCACTTCTGTCTTCCAATTAGAGAGTTACAGATTTACTTAGTGCTTAATCTACTTTGTGTTGGGGCTTCTGTAACTGCTTAGAAATGCTCTTCCTTCCCTTTAAAGAAAGAAGAGAGAATATACTCAAAATATTCTCAATGTACTCAAAATTTTCTTATTGTTTCATTCATATTGCTTTACATTAGATCTTTAAATATATATTTTTATTTGAAACCTTCTTTGAGGACTCTCTACACTTATCTAATGAGGCACAAAACTTGATAAACCAACTGCTTAAAAGAAAAAAGATTCTTGCAAAGGTTAATTAAAACTTAAGATGAGTAAAAAATCCTTTTGGCCTAACCAGACAAAAAATACAGTTTTAAAACCAAGGTTATGAAACCTTATTATTCCTGATTCATACTCTCTAGATCTGAAGCAGAATTTGACCTGTTTTGTAGTCAGTTTGAAAATCTGGCCTATATACCAAAGGTACATTTTTTTTAATTATTCAGAAATCCTAGGTCATAAAACAATCCTACTGATCTCCTCTCATTTTCCTGAACTATCTTGATACTTATTTCTCAGATCTTGCAGGCTATTACATGTTTCTTGCATATTTCCATAGATAATAAGTCATCAGCTTTGCAATCTGATTCTTAACATTAAGAGACTAAAACTAATGTAGATGAATCTCAGATGACACACATCGAGGTATAGAAAAATTCCATCATTTCCTTCTACAAAATGAGGGAGATTTTAATTCTTTTTCTCAACAGCTGCTTCATTTTTTTATGCATAGAAAAAAATATGTGCAATTACTCCAAGTACAATCAAGTCATTTAACATGGCTTTGCCATCATTGTAGTTACAGGATATTTTAAATGAGAAAAAAAAAATCTCAAAGCACAGGTCCTGCTGTGCAGCAAAGCAATCAAATTCCTTCATAACAACAGTCTGATGGGATTCAGCAATCCAAGGAATAATGAATAACCACTTTAATCAGTAAACAGGAAAATGCTACAACAGTCACTGAGTAAAAATTGACTATCATCTCTTGATCCTCTTGATCGGCATTTCAAACAATAAATAGAAATGTATGTCTCTTTTAAAAAGAAAAATAACTCTGTTTAGTACGTTTGATTTGGCCAGGCAGTGGGGAGATGATATTTCATCTTAGACTGTCCTTCAGTATTGCCCAGTTGGTAAAATACACATTTAATCTTTTTTATATCATATGGCCAAATTTACCTTATCACTTGAATATGTGAAGAGAAATTCATTTTTACAGTTGTTTATATGATTGTATTGCTGAACTGATTATTGGGTTTTATTGCTGCTTCATTATTTGTTCTTCCTCTTCAGTGTTCCTCATAGAAAGTTATTTGTATCCGAATATGAAGACTCTGTTACAAAATAATCCTCAAATTTCCAGTGCAGTGTCTCAAATGTTGGCCGGTCCTTAGGCTCTGCATTCCAGCACTCCAACATGATATTGTAGAATTGCAATGGACAGTTAGATGGTTGAGGGAGTCTATAGTTTTGACCCAACATCTGGATTACCTGAGCACCCGTCATACCTAAAACATATACAATGGAACCAACAAAAAAACAAATTGAAAATCAGAGTCTTAAATCCACAGATACTGATACCCTAGAGGACAAAGCAAATTGACTTCCTCGGAGAAACTGTGAAGTCCACCATTCTCTTCCCAGGCTGTCAAGACTAAATCCTGCAGCAAGTACTGTCTATAAGACTGCAATTCAAGAGCAAAGGATAAGGAGGCAATAAAGCACCTCATTAATGCAAATCATTATCATCAAATTTTATCTATTATGCTCCCACAGGCGCATGGTGTGGTCAGCCTCATAACTCTGCCCTCTAAGTCTGGGCAAAGCAGTTAAAGTCACACCTAAGTAAGTGACCTACAGCAGAAAGGCCCACTTTAGAATTACTCACCACTATAAGGCATTTTGCCATAAGTAATGATTTCATAAAGAAGGATTCCAAATGACCACACATCGGACTTAATGCTGAATTTATTAGTACGAATGGCTTCAGGCGCAGTCCACTTCACCGGCAGCTTTATTTCGTGTTTAGATTCATAGATGTCTTCATTCTCTACCTGTTAATGCATTAAGGAATCAAGCCAAGTTAAAGTGGTATTTTTTTTGGCCACCCTCATTCGTCTGTAATCTACTTCTCATTAAAGTATAGAGGGAAAAGATTCAAAATGAGTTTAGTTCAGGTGATAAGTACAGCAGCAAATTAGTCATTAATGAAACATTATTTGAGAGCCTGAAGTGAAAGTGTTAGTGACTCAGTCCTATCTGACTCTTTGTAGTGCCCTGGCTCCTCTGTCCATGAAATTCTCCAGGCAAGAATACTGGAGTGGGTAGCGATTCCTTTATCCAGGAGGTCTTCCTGACCCAGGGATCAAATCTCCATCTCTTGCGTTGCAGTCAGATTCTTTACCATCTGAGCCACCAAGGAAGCCCTATTTGAGAGCCTGTGTATGCGTGCTAAGTTGCTTCAGTCATGTCTGACTTGCAGTTGGCTGGACTGTAGCCCACCAGGCTCCTCTGTCCATGGGATTCTCCAGCAAATAACACTAGAGTGCGTTGCCATGCCCTCCTCCAGGGGATCTTCCCAACCCAGCGATGGAAACCAAGACTCCTGTGGCCCCTGCATTGCAGGTGGGTTCTTTATTGCTGAGCCACTGGGGAAGCCCTTTGAGATCCTACTATGTGCTAAAAGTAGTACTGGAAGGAGCATTATATTACATATGGGAAATTCGTCTGTGATGACACGGGTTTTATACCTGGTCTTTAACAAACTAAAAAAAGTGAAAACAAAGCCTTTTTTTTTTTTTTTTTTTTTACTGCTGGTATTGAAGAGCCACTGACTTTGAGAATTACCATATAACCATTTTCTAATACTGAAATGTAGGATCCAAATGATTTAAATTACTATATCAACTCACTGGGGATCTAATTAATTTACAAAGAGGAAAGACAACTTCATAAAATCAAAAGAGAATCATATACTTGTGTTTCATGCTCCACACTCATATTTTAGGATATAATGCAGAAATAAATATTTAAATTCAGAGAAAAACAGCTAATACTACACTTTCCATATCAGTGTCTTCTGGCCTGATGTCACAAAATTGAGGGAGGTAGGGGAAGGCAGTATTTTAAAAACCAATGATTGCTGTAGAGTTCTGGCAGCATGCATATTAGTCTGGCACAAAGTGAACAGCAATACATACAGTGGCTATACAAAGTGTGCTGCTTATAAATAAACAAAGGCAGACAGAGGCTATTGTTGTTTAGTCGCTAAGTCACGTCCAACTCTTCTGAGATCCCATGGATTATAGCCCACCAAGCGCTCTGTCCATGGGATTTTCCAGGCAAGAATAGTGAAGTGGCTTGCCATTTCCTTCTCCAGAGGATCTTCTCGACCCAGGGATTGAGCCCACCTCTCCTGCATTGCAGGCAGAGTCTTTACCACTGAGCTACCAGAGACTGATATGAAAAACTGATCATTAATTCAACCACAAACTTAATTACATACTTTCCCATGTGGTTGGTCATTGTTTTCTCTGTTTCTTTCAAATTGATGAAGAAACAGAAATAGAAGGTAGTTTTGTCTGTAGGGCCTTGGTATCCTGACAGGATCTATGGACCACAGGACTCTCAGAAATATTGTGGAAAAAAACCAGCAGGAATACTACTAGTCTCCTGGCCTGTGAGCCCTTTGACTCATTACCAACTAATTAAAAGAAAGCCAAATCCACCTTAAAAACTCTGGCAAGTCCAAAATCTGCCACTTTGTAGATATTATGTTCACCAACAAGGACATTTCTGGCAGCCAAATCTCTATGAATATAGTTCTGGGATTCCAAATAGGCCATTCCAGAGGCAACCTGGGCTGCCATGTCTACCTGCTGCGTCAGATGGATTTTTGATCCAGCATCATCTAGGCAAAAAGAGAAAATAAGAGGTTCAATTTGGAGAATATTTGAAATATTGAAGCAAATTCTAAGAATTCTGATGACTGAGCTCTCAGTGGGATTAAGTGCCATAGCACTGATCTGTTGAGAAAATAAATATAATCAGTACAAACCATCCTATTTGCTGTGAAGGGTTAATGAGGCAGCAATTTTCAGAGTTCAAACACATTTCAAAGCTGAGTCCCTCCCTTCCCTAAATGAACATTACTGAGAGAAAGGAGCAAAAGTACCACATTATCCAAACACAGCTATAAATATCTGAAAGAGTCCAGCTATTGCCATTTTGAATACCACATGTCACTGACTCATCTCTTCCTGGAAATTATTTGGTTGCCTCTGGATTTCTTTCATTGTATAGTTTGCTTTAGTCTTTGAACCTAAAAATAATGCTAATTTGCATGGTTGAGCCAATGAAAAGGTCTCATTCTTCCATCATATTGTTCTTAAAAACTAGCTCACAAAAAAATGAAGGCTCTATATGTGTAGTTATAAACTGTGTATATTACATTTGTACTCCATCAAGTTTGATGCATGTGTTAAAGTTTCTTTCTTAGTCTGTTATTCTTAGAATAGGTTGCTCGTCTCTCCAGGCATGGTATACCTTTCATAGACATAGTTTCTCCTACTGCTGATTCTGCATAATGAAGTATAGGAAATTTATATAGTAGAGCCAGTCTGATAATTACAGAGAGATTAGTGTTATCTTATGATGACTTTGTGAAACAGTGTCAGCCATCCCTGGATAGTTGAGATGCTATACTGTTAATAGATACCTTCAAATTTTTGGAGAATTGAAATTGTCTCACATAAATCCAAACTATCATTATCCTTGTCTGAATAAGCCAAACATTGCCAAAAATGCATTGAATTTATGGTCAAGAGTCTTACACACAACTCCTGACTTTAGAGGTAATTACAGTATAAGAGGGGGGAACACTGGTTTGAAGCTAGAGTGCCAGCTTTGAATCAGGGCTCCACCTTAGATTTCTTCCTGACTTTGGGCAAGCTGCTTAATACTCCTGTGCCTCAATTTCCCCATATATACAGCAATAATTACCATTACCTCATGGTGTGCTTAGTCGCTCAGTCGTCTCCGACTCTTTGTGACCCCATGGACTGTAGCCCGCCAGGCTCCTCTGTCCATGGGGATTCTCCAGGCAAGAATACTGGAGTGGGTTGCCATGCCCTGCTCCAGGGGATCTCCCCAAGCCAGGGATCAAACCCAGATCTTCCAGATTGCAGGTGGATTCTTTACCATCTGAGCCACCAGGGAAGCCCTTACCTCATGGGATTAGTTGTTAAAAGAGAATTAAAATGAGTTAATACACATAAAGCACTTAAAATAGTACTTGACATAGAAAGAACACAGTAAAGTCTACCTGTTCTTATTAGCTATCATTGCTGCTGCCTTATCAGAATTAAACAGTTTAAGATCTGTGAAACTAGAGATGCATGTGGATTACCCAAGTGGAAATGTCTAAAAGAAGACAAGCATATGGTTTGGAAGCTCAAAGGAAAGCATGTAGCTAGAGATATGGATTTAAGGGTCATGTTTATGGGTGGAAGTTAAACATTAAAAGTTGCTGAGATTGCTACAAGGTGATAGAATCGTGAGAAAGGCCAACATTTACAGTGGGCATAGAAAAATAAACCTGCAAGAAAACTGAGAGGAATCAGCCTACAGAACGAGAGAAGAACCAGAAGGGAACATCCTAACAGTCAAAAGTTTGAGAAGAGAAAGTCACCACTAGTGTCAAATAAATCCAGCAAGATAAGAGCTAAAAAGCATTTCTTAAATATAGCAATTAATAAGTCATTGGAGACACTAGTGACAGGAAGAAAATCCCACTGGAGATGGGGTATAAAGGGTGAAGGGCTGAATGGGAATTGAGGACATGAAGATAGCAAGAAGAGAAATCAATTTCCAAAAGCCTAATTAAGACAGGGAAATAACAAAACGCTAGCAGAGGAAAATGAAGTCAAGGAAGAGAGAGCAATTATCCTGAAGTTTATGATAGTGAGGGATTGTCATTGATAAGGTACTAGAGCAGTTTCTGGAATGCTGAGTATCTTATTCTTGATTTGCATATCGGCTGCATAGTTGTTTATTTGCTCACTTTACAATTACATGATAAATATATATGTAGAAAGGGCATAAATCATACATGTTCCATTCTACATGTCTGTCATCTTTTATAATTAAGAAAACGAAATTAAATAGAGTCAAGGAAAGTTTTCAAATGAGAAAGACCTAAGCATTGTGTGTGTGTGTTTAATACAGCAGTGTATTTAAATAGGACTTGAGTAATATTGATTTATGCCAAAGCCTTTGACTGTGTGGATCACAATAAACTGTGGAAAATTCTGAAAGAGATGGGAATACCAGACCACCTGACCTGCCTCTTGAGAAACCTGTATGCAGGTCAGGAAGCAACAGTTAGAACTGGACATGGAACAACAGACTGGTTCCAAACAGGAAAAGGAGCACGTCAAGGCTGTGTATGGTCACCCTGCTTATTTAACTTCTATGCAGAGTACATCATGAGAAACGCTGGGCTGGAAGAAGCACAAGCTGGAATCAAGATTGCCGGGAGAAATCTCAATAACCTCAGATATGCAGATGACACCACCCTTATGGCAGAAAGTGAAGAGGAACTCAAAAGCCTCTTGATGAAAGTGAAAGAGGAGAGTGAAAAGTTGGCTTAAAGCTCAACATTCAGAAAATGAAGATCATGGCATCTGGTCCCATCACTTCATGGGAAATAGATGGGGAAACAGTGGAAACAGTGTCAGACTTTATTTTTGGGGGCTCCAAAATCACTACAGATGGTGACTGCAGCCATGAAATTAAAAGGCGCTTACTCCTTGGAAGAAAAGTTATGACCAACCTAGATAGCATATTGAAAAGCAGAGATATTACTTTGCCAACAAAGGTCCATCTGGTCAAGGCTATGGTTTTTCCAGTGGTCATGTATGGATGTGAGAGTTGGACTGTGAAGAAAGCTGAGTGCTGAAGAATTGATGCTTTTGAGCAGTGGTGTTGGAGAAGACTCTTGAGAGTCCCTTGGACTGCAAGGAGATCCAACCAGTCCATTCTGAAGGAGATCAACCCTGGGATTTCTTTGGAAGGAATGATGCTAAAGCTGAAACTCCAGTACTTTGGCCACCTCATGCGAAGAGTTGACTCATTGGAAAAGACCCTGATTCTGGGAGGGATTGGGGGCAGGAGGAGAAGGGGATGACAGAGGATGAGATGGCTGGATGGCATCACTGACTCAATGGACATGAGTCTGAGTGAACTGGAGTTGGTGATGGACAGGGAAGCCTGGCGTGCTGCGATTCATGGGGTCGCAAAGAGTCGGACACAACTGAGCGACTGAACTGAACTGAACTGATGACAAACTTAAAGCTAACATCATACTCAATAGTGAAAAGCAGAAAGTTTTTCCTCTAAGGTCCAGAATAAGGTAAGTATGCCCACTCTCACCACTTCTATTTAACACAGTATTGGAAGTCCACACCAGAGCAATCAACAAGGAAAGAAAGAAACTGGAAGAGAAGCAGTAAAACGTTAACTATTGGCAGATGACGTGACACTGTATACAGAAAATCTTAAAGACCCCATCAAAAGTACTCCTAGAGCTAATAAATAAATTCAGTAAAATTTTAGGATACAAAATTAATATACATAAATCTGTTACATGTCTATACATTAATAATGAACTATCAGAAAGAGAAGACAATAAAACAATCCTGTTTACAAGCAAAAAGACTGCAGCCTTGTGAGAAACCCTGAGCCAGGAGACCTGGCTCATCTGCACCTGGATTCCTGATTGCAAAAGCTGTGAGGAAATAAATGTTTGCTGCTTTAAGCTACTAAGTTTTGGGGTAATTTGTTGTGCAGCAATAGATAGAAGTTTGATATCCGGAAAATATCAGTGCTATGTATACAATTTAAAACATGGACCATGGGGCTTCCCTAGTGACTCAGTGGTAAAGAATCCACCTGCCAATGCAGGAGACACGTACTTGATCCCTGATCCGGGAAGATTCCACATGCTACGGAGCAACTAATGTTGTGCTCCACAACAACTGAGGCTGTGCTCTGGAGCCTGGGAAGTAACAACCGCTGACACCTGCATTCCCTAGAGCCTGTGCTCTGCAACAAGAGAAGCCACAGCAATGAGAAGCCCTGCACAGCAACTAGTGAGTAGCCACTGGCCACAACTGGAGAAAAGCCTGGGCAGCAATGAAGACCCGGAACTGCCATAAACAAATAAAATTATTTTTTTAATGGATTATGGAGCCAGATTTCCTAGGTTTGAATTCTCACGCAACCATCTTGAATAAGTTATTATACTTAACCTCTCCATACCTCAATTTCTTCAACTGCTAAGTGGGAATGATGATGATAAGAATTCAATAGGTAAGCTGTTAGATGGAGAGATGGACATCTGTTTCAGAATGCTAGAATGTGTAGGTGAAATGTTTAGATGAACATGACCTGCCTAGGTTGGCATAGGTGTATCCTTTATGGTGCTATGAAAACTTATGTCTAAATATGTCTATATTTAACTGCCTCAGTGACCTAACCTCTTCTCACATGCCAGATGTTAAGATGAAGGAGGAATACAACGCATATTCAAGCCTCAGCTATTGAGGCTCAATGGTATTTATTACCATACTGGCAAACCTAACTTCTTAGGTTTACAGGAAGTATGCATATTTTTATAAAACAATTGTAACCTTTTCCTCATTTGTCTCTCAGTCGAAGGCCTCAGGAACAGCCTTGACAGTCTGTAATTATTGTACAAATATTTTAATAGCATATAAATAAGTATATATTTTATCAGACATAAAAAGACTGATAGTGTACATATATATAAATATTACCTTTTGCTGTACAGTTGTGATAGACCAGACTGAGAAAATCTTGCTGTACCTATGTAACTTATTTACTTTTGAATGTTCTTCTGTAAGGGAATTCATGAGGTTGTTAGAAGAATGAACTAAATTAATGCTTGTGTATGACTTAGAAACATTCCTGTCACATAGTAAGTGCTATAAAGTTTTCTTTAAAGAAAAAAATTAAAAATATATGCTCCTCTCCTACCACCATCCCATATAGTTGATTTCCAGTAAGTCACCTCATCTAATACTCAGAGAAACTACAGGAAGTAGTTTGCCCTGTTTGATAGGAATTCCTGGGACTCAGAGGAACAAATAATATTTTTTTAATATTTTATCAATTGATTGATTTTTGGCTGCCCTGAGTCTTCCTTGCCGTGTGGGCTTTCTCTGGTTGCCTGCCATGAGCCATGGCTACTCTCCAGCTGTGGTGCACAGGCTTCTCACTGCTGTGGCTTCACTTGCCGGGGAGCGCAGGCTCTAGGATGCCTGGGCTCAGTAGTTGGGGCTCACAGGTTCCAGAGCACAGACTCAGTACTTGTGGTGCAGGGGCTTAGTTGCATGTGGAATCCTCCCAACCAGGGATCGAACCCATGTCCCATGCACTGGCGGGCGGATTCTTAACCACTGGACCATTGGGGTTGTCTGGTAATAAATTGCAGAGATTCAAATCCAGGATATGTTGGAGACTGAAATTTCATGACTCAAATTTATTCTATACTGCCTCTCTAAAATCCGCCTTACACTCCAGAGCACCCAAAAGTCAGGGGCGATGAAGAGACTTGCATTCATACAACCAGTAAATAGCTCTATAGTTTTGTTCAGTTAAAGGGTATCTCAGTCAAAACATCCCTGTCTGCATCAGTCCACTAGGTGGACTGTCCATGAGAATGATGAACTACATGCTGGAGCTCGATTCGTAGGAAAAGAAAATATACTGACATATACTAGATGCTCTACAAGTATTTATTGGAAAGCAAACAAGCCCAACTAAACTTAAAAAGATGCAGGTATTTATCCTCTTTAAGTTTCAATAAGAAATACCAGGCATCAATTACCCATAGTGCTAAAGTTTTTTGACAGGCTTCTCCCATTTTGGAGAAGTTTATTACAAAAAAAAATATTCAGCCAAGCTTAGGGACTACAAAGATGGTTCTATAGAAAAATGTGTTATTTCAACTATCAAATACAACATCTAATCCTATTACAGTGGATATAAAAAGGTTTTCACTGACAGGCACAATAGTGAAGGAAATTGAGTAATACATTTCCTGCCCTGAAAGAGTGCAGTGGCCTAGGAAATGTGTACAACCTCAGAGCACACTTCTAATACAACAGCCATATGTCAAAACTGATATAAGGGTTCACAGACCTGCGACAATTTACATCTGCAGCAAGGAAATATTTTCATTATGTTCCATTACTCAAGAGCCTTTCAGCTTAATAATATTTATCATGATGGGCTGTTTAAGAGTGGAAGATTCATTTTAAGACCACTTTGTTGAAATGAAACCCTCTTGATTGGGAAGGAATTGCCCTAATGAACACACCTTCATTACTCCCCCTGGCTACTAAGAATCATGGCAAATGAAGGCCTTTGTCAACTCGACCCTGATGGCTCAACCCAGAAGACAACAGAGTTCATGCTCAACCCTGAGTAAAACACAATGGCCACAGAAATCCTCAATGTCAAAGGAGTCTGCAACATAATATAAGTGTACCTGGCATTCAAGCTGAATATCAAGAGTCTTAAAACAAGTGTAACCCCAAGTCTCAAATTAGGTTCACAATAGCCCCAATTTAATCTATTCATCATTTATTCATTCAATTAGTCAACACAGAGTTAGTGCACACCTTCTGTGCCCCTGACATTGTTCAAGCACTAAAACTGAGTTGTATTTTAGAAGAGACTAAAAATAAGCTATCTAAATAAATCATTCATTACAAAATGAGTAGGGGCTTCCCAGATGGCTCAGTGAGTAAAGAATCCACCTGCAATGCAGGAGACTTAGGAGATGCAGGTTTGATCCCTGGGTTGGGAAGATCCCCTAGAAGAGGGCATGGCAACCCACTCCAGTATTCTTGCCTGGAGAATCCCATGGACAGAGGAGCCTGGTGGGCTACAGTCCCTAGGGTTACACAGAGTCAGACACAATTGAAGAGACTTAGCACCCCAGCTACTGTGTTAAGAAGAAATGTAAGGGGTCAAGAACCTGAAGAGGGACATCAATTAGAAGGCTACTGCAGAATCCAGGAGAGGGTTGATGATGGTTTGCACTGGAGTAGCGGTGTTGAGAAGTGGTAAAATCCTGGATATGTTTCAAAAGCAAGCCAGTGGGATTTGCTGGTTGGTCTGACATAGGATGTGAGAGTAGAGAAGACTGAGATAGTAAGCCTGTGTGTTGGCATCATGAGAGAAGGAAAAACCTCAAGAGGGGCAGGTTACCGAGGATAATATCAGAGATTGGTTTTTGGACATGTTATTTTGAGATATCCAATAGATATATGTAATAGAAATGGGGGCTATTTATAAACTTTTGTTTTTTTCTTGCTCTTAAGCACTGTAGAGGGTTGTGCTCCCCTATCCCTTTGATCTGATTTAACCAAATAAACAGGGCACAGAAGTTACCTCTGTCACTCCTGGTCAGAAACTTTAACAGACAGAATAAGATTAGTCATATTTCCTGCTCCTGACAAGGTGATCAACAGACCTGAGACATTAGCCAGTCTATTTTTCATATGTAGCATGAGCAAGAATAAATACTTGTGTCAAGCCTCTGGGATTTGCAGGAGTTCATTACTGCATTATACCCACATTATCCCACATCATCCAGACTGATACAGCATTCACATAGAGAAGTTATAAAGGCAGTTAGATTACGACTCTGAAGTAATGGAGGGATATGATTTGGGCAATTGGTAACACATAAGTGTTACTAAACAATAAGAGTGTTGAGATTAGCAAGGAATCTAGTGATGTTGCAAAAGAGTTTTGGAAAATCCCAAGATATCCAGAGGTAGGGGAGATGAGGGAAATCACATAAACTGAGAAAAACCAGAAAGAAAGAAAGGAGAAAAGGCCACTGGATGAAGTGTCCCGGTAGCCAAACGAAGGTAGTGGTTCCAGAAGGAGAGAGTATCCATTGAATTGAACACTGCTGTTAGTTTTGAGGACTGAGAATTGACGTTGCTGTTTAACAGCCTGAAGGCTTATCATTTGACAAAACATTTTTGTTAGAGATGACCTGAGATGGCTCCTGCACTTTTGTCCTTGGGGATAAGGCAAAAGGAGTCAGTGCTGAGGTTAGTCTCCCTATGGTGGGTAACACAATACTGTTAAATATGATATATTTATGCAAGGGAGCTAGGTATATTTTTTGTTTTTAACAGTTAGCAGGTCTTATGCTCTTTGTTCCTATCTAGTTTTGCAATTTAATATCACCAGCTTCACCAGTCACCCTGAAATAAGAAAATTCTATCTTTCTGACATCTTTGTTCTGTTTTTCTCACCTCCCTTTACCTCATACATTGTATCAGTCCCACTCTGGCATGTCAAGAAAGTATAGAAAATGCCTCTTCTTTAAGCATGAATTGTTCTCTCAGTACTTGATCTCCATTTCTTTGAACATCTCATTTTAATGCTCATAATATTGTTGTTTATTAAATTATTCATTTGTAATAAACACCAAAATTCTACAGCACCCTTAAGTCTTCTCAGACTACAGGAAGCAGATGTAAAAATAAGGTAATAGTATGTGTCTGCTTTTTAGCCTGAACATTCTAATGTTTTCTAGCAGTTGGAAGTATTTTAAATACCAACAAGCACAGTGTTGTCAAAAACTGGCCAAGACAAAAATGAGGGTAACTTTCCCTCCCTTCCCTGCAAACTATTCTATGTCTCCTAATTCTGGGCCATGGAAAATACTGCTCCATGACTGATATTGTTCAATTACTTACTGTAGGAAACAAAGCATCAGGCAAAACATCTATTCTTCAATTTTCACATTGCATTTAAGTACTCTGATATGTCTATGGTGAACAGTTTGTTCTTCCACTACATAAATATTTTTCCTCCCTTTGAGTACACAGCATACAGCCTATTAAAGAGTAGTTGAGCAATTCAATGTTAAGACATTCATTGTCACAGATATGCCATAGTAAATATCCTTTGGGTTATAGAAGACTTGCTAAATTGACATTTATAGGATTCGCTAAACTAAATTCCTCTTTTTTTTTTCCTTTTATTAAGTCTTCAGCTTACTTTGGAGATATTCTTGCAGACTTCCATGTCTCATCAACTCTGTAATAATATAAATTGGATCTTCTAAAGTGCAAACAGCATAAAGCTGGATAAGCTTTGGATGTCTTAGGTTCTTCATTATCTGTGCCTCCCTCAGGAAGTCATTTGGATCCATTGAACCTGAAACAAGAAGAGGGGAAAATCACTTTATGTTATTGAGGCATTCCTGTCCTCAGAGCAGCCTGGTGGGAATCACCGAGATTGCTTCCTGCCTCTCAGTAAAGTAAGAGCATTGGTGTCACAAATCTTCAGATTTATCAAGGAAGAGAATCAGTTCAACCAAGGCAACCTAATAACTGGTGTGTTGGTGCATCAGGGCTGTGCAGCTTATGTATTATGACCCGTCGGTGAAGAGAGGTTGCTTCAGGTCCATATGAAAAATGAAGGAAAAAGGAGAGACTGACAGTCTAATTGATAAAACAAGGCAGGCATCTTAGGAACACAAAGAGAAGACATTCTATTAACATGAACGCTGGAAGACACTGAATGTTTAATCACTGCAGCGAGTTTTTCTGCCCAGGATCCAAAGACTAATCATTGCCCTGTCCTTGGGACCCACTGTGGGAAGAGCTGGATAACTATCCTAAAAAACAATGACATCTACCACATTTGTGTCTTTAATTCTGTAGGGACATAGAGTATAGGCCAAGCAGAAAACATTCATGGGCCCCTCCCACAAATTAATGTTTTTTTCACCACTTGAAACTGCATTCCACATTTTCTCATGTATTAATACCTCCACAGTTGGAGTTGTAATAGCTTGATAAGAGAGACATTGGAGCCTATTTTGAAGACTCATCTAAGTTAAATTGCATTTATATTGGCTCGACTCTGACTCACCATGCAGAGTGCCAAGTAGTTACGATCACATAGAATTTAAGAGAAAAAAGGCTACCTGGAGTTTACATTTCATTAGTCATTTTAAAATCTTTTATTTCTTATACAATATGATGTTTCAGACTCACTGATGTAATTGAAGGAATTCTGTCATTTCACCTCTCAGTATTCACTATAGATAGTGCAAACATTTTCAGTGATGCTCAGAGAGTCCATTTTGTTCCTTATTCTCTCGTTTTGAAGACTTCACAGCTAATATTTGAACCTCAAGCATGGATAAATTTTGACACTCCAAGCTAACACTCTGACTTGTTCATTAGTAACCCTATTTATTAATAGCCTTATTAATGAAATGCAGGCTGTATTAATGAAATGCAGGCTATTTCACAGAGGCAATCTATCCTTTGGTATGCCATTTGAGACTCTAGAAGTTCACTACCCAGGCTCAATCAAGCCCTACCTCACTTTGTGATCTTAAACAAATTACCAAACATCTCTGAACTTCAGTTTCTTCATCTCTAAAACATGGCTAATAATTCCACTGACATCATAGAATCAGTGTCAGGGTAATAGTATTGTCTGGCACATATGTGTTCAATGAGTGTTGGCCATATTTGTACTATTATTAGCAATCACATTCTTAGGAAAACCAAACAGATCAACTATAAATATCTCTTCACTGACTAAGGAGAAGAGGCAAGGACTTACAGAGAAAGAATATGGGGAAATGGCCTATTCTCTTCTCCATCAATTTTTACTGAGCTCGCTTATTTCAGTTTTTACCACTGGTTTGCTCCACATAATCAAATAGGATTAAAGTCTTGAATCAAGACTTAATTTAAGACTGTGGCAAAATGGAGCTAAGAATAAAAGAGGCACCCACACCATAATAAGGGACCACTTAGGGTTGTTATAATTAGTTTGGCCTATGGTCAATTACATATATAGTGGTATCATGCCCCCACCCCCAAATAATCTGATTCATGAAGTTTCCAGTGAGAAACTTCATTCAGACAATTATGATCTTCATTCAGACAATTTATCTACAATACGTTTTTATGTTGATGCTTTGGGTGGTCATCAGATTCATGGAATACAGGCCACTTATGTATGTGTATGTTTTAGTTGCTCAGTTGTGTCCAACTCTTTGTGGCCCCGTGGACTACAGCCTGCCAGGCTTCTCCGTCCATGGAATTATCCAGGCAAGAATACTGGAGCGGGTTGCCATTCCCTTCTCCAGGGGATCTTCCCAACCCAGTGATCAAAACCAGGTTTCCTGCATGGCAGGCAGATTGATTACCATCTGAGCCACCAAGGAAGCTTAAATCATTGCCAAATCAGACCATCCACTAGAGCTGGAACCACAGCACATCAGGAGCCTCTGCAGGGGAAGCTTGACCAGCTGCACAGCAAGAGAGACCCAATCTCAACTCAGCTAGTAATGCAACATTAAATATTAATTTTTGCCTGTCAAAGCTACTGTGGGAGTTGATTTCAGGCTCGTCTTTATTGCATGGCAGTCTGCTAAGCAATAAATAGCTGAGAAGATTGATTAATGACCCCAGTGAAGTGAAGACATTTAAGCAATCACCAAAGCTGTTTGCTGCTATTACACTGTAAATCAATAATAATTATTCCTGTTGGAGAGAAAACTATCGTGGAGCTTTTTTTTAATAAAAGAAATCTAATTTTTTTGTTCTCTTTCGACCTGTGAAAGGCCTTCCTTAGAGAGTGATGTTAGGATGGATAGCTAGCTGTTTCTTTTTTGGAAAAAAAGATGATAAGATTGGACAGTAAAGGTTAGTCTCAGTTTTCAACAGGATTAGGATTCAAAACCACACATCTGCAGTAATTGTGAAAATCTCAGGTACTGGGATTGAGTACTGTGGTCACCTAGCAAAACACTTGCTTGGTGTCCAAACCAGCTGTCCCATGACCTCTTGAACATTTATAATGGCAAGTAGGTTATAAAAATCAATGTATACCATTCTGGTTCTCATACCTGGCTTTAATGTTTTTACTGCTACCGGAGTGGTATTGTTCCACAGGCCTTCCCACACTTCACCAAACTGACCAGATCCTAATCGCTTCAAAAGTTGTATGGAGCTGCGGTCAATCTCCCACTGGTCCACAGTTTTATATGACAAATCAAAGGGAGCTGGAACTTGTATCTGTTTCACAGAATAATTAGAATACTGGTAAGAAAAAAGTTATATTTAACAATTTTTTGGTTGAAAATAACCTAGGTACTTTTAGAGTCATCACTTTTAAAAACAAAATATTGTAAATTTTATCCCAATTACCTTAAAATGAAAAGCAGTAGTGGTAGAATCTGTGCTATCACCTCGTCCAGCTGCTCTCCTCCCAGATCCTGCTGCATCAGGCACCTTGCTGTCCATCTGTCCCACCCCAAACCCCAATGTCCCCTCCCACCTATCTGGTATGCATTCTCTCTGTATCCTTGCCTACCTAAATCAAGGTTCAAGGTCAAATGAAGTTCCATCTCATCCACAGTTATTTCCCCAACTCTCTGACCCGTAGCATCTACCATATGTATCATCAAATTTCTCATAATTAATTTCATCTTTTTTCAATTTCATTTACTTATTTGTTCATTCATTTACTTAATAAATAAATATTTTTCAACACCAACTAGGCTCACTGTGTAAACAAAGCAGGCAAGGCCTCTGCTCTCATACTTCACAGTCTAGCTTGTCATCCGTCATTAGATATTTATCTTATTTCCTCCACTAAGTCATTGGCATCTTGAGTGCACAGAAGGTCACCCATGTTTTGTAAATCTTTTCCCTTTCTGAATTCAAAACTATGAGTTAAACTAAGTATTTTTAAGTCATGTCTTGGTATCAGGTGAGATATTTCTTAGCATAAGCTTAGATTTTCTTGTGAGGTCATTTCTGTACCATCTAAGATGTATATGCATGCATGCTCAGTGGCTCAGTCATGTCTGACTCTTTGTGACCCCATGGATTGCAGCCCACCAAGACCCTCTGTCCATGGGATTTTCTAGGCAAGAATACTGGAGTGGATTACATCTTCCTCCTCCAGGGGATGTTCCCAACCTAGGGATCAGACCCACATCTCCTGCATTGGCAGGTGGATTCTTTACCACTGAGCCACTGGTGATACCCTAAGATGTATATACTTATATCAAAATTGCATATTCACTTGGCAGGATTTAACTCAATAAATTCCCTACATAATGATCAGGATTCTTCAGCTTCTACTTGTCTATAGTATTATAATCAGGCATCACCAGGACGCTTTCAGCAGTCATCCAGTTATAAACCACAGGACTGGCTATACCACTGACGGTACATGAGACCTAAACTCTGATGAGGAGCTGAGGGTTTGCCCAACTAAGGTGACTGACCACTATCTAACTTTAAACACATTTAGGTAAAACATGCAAACAATGGAATTTAATGACAGATGTAGATAAAATTTCTATAAATGTTATCTCCTTCCACCAAACACCAGGCCAAACAAACTGTTAAACAGTTAAATGATATCTATTATATGCAGACAACTGGATAATGAACCTGGTCATTTCATGTTAATATTCTTGAATACAGATCATCTAAGTAAGAATTATATTCCAACACTTTTTTCTCCTCCAGCTGTATCATTAAATGCTCCAATATCAGGATATTAGATTAGTGTCTTAGTGCAAAGAATGAATATTTTCTGTGTTCAGTGATTGCTTAAGGTCAGGACTTGGCACACTTCTTCTGCAAAGGATGAGATCATAAATGTTTTAGACTTAGTGAGCCATATAGTCTGTTTCAACTACCAAACTCTGCTATTATAGCAAAAAGGCAAAGACGATTGTAAATGAATGAGCGTATCTATGTTCCAATAAAACTTATTTATAAAAATATTGGGGCTTCCCTGGTAGCTCAGTCAGTAAAGAATCTGCCTGAAGAGAAGGAGATTGGGGTTCAATCACTGGGTCGGGAAGATCTCCTGGAGAAGAAAATGGCAAACCACTCCAGTATCCTTGCCTGGAAAAATCCCATAGACAGAGGAGCCTGGTGGGCTGCAGTACATGGGGTCACAAAGAGACAGGCACGACTGAGCAACTAACACTTTACACTTTCATAAAAATATTAATAAGTGTGGGGTAGTATTGGCTCATAGGCCATAGTTTGCCTATCCATGCCTTAGGTATTCAATGACCTTTTTTTTTTTCCTGAGCTAGCATATCATATGACAAAAAACTCCTATATCTGAAGGAAAAAAGTAACTTCAAAAGTAAGGAACACAGCTTGAAAGCATTTCACCTTTAAGCATGGTTTTCCCAGCTTGACACACAGGCCATCACTTGTCTTGGTGTAATGACTCACGAATTCATTCAGTGTTGAAAAGGTTCTTCTCCGGCTGAGGAAAAAGCCCCCTTCATCCAGTCTTCTGATTCTGTAGTGTTTCACAACCCCTTCATCTAAAACTGGAACCCAGAATAAGTCCTTTTAATAAACTTGCCAAAGCAAAAGAGATTTGCTTTTTTTTTATGATGATAGCTCCATGCATGGAATAAAATTTTAACAAATTCTATTTATTTCTCAACTTTTCTTTCAGAAAAGGCTTCAGGAGGCTTACAAAAGCATATAGCAGAATAAAAAGGAAAAAAGAATGGGAAAATTATATTTTAAAGGAAATATAAAAATAAAAGAGTATGGTTAGCACTAAAAAACTATGCTTTGAGGCTTAGTATACTTGTTTAAAACAAGCTATAAAAGAGACTGTATTATTCTAGCAATGTAAAGAAGGAAATAGTTTCAGAAATCACAGTGTTCATAAGATAAAATCACACAAGATATTTAGAAACAGTTCTTTCTGGTACAGAGACAAAGGATAATTTTCTCCCATTAAATTATATAACATGGACACTGAAATAAAAGCGCTCTCAGGAAACAAAATCTACGTATAGACATATAGATACAGATATAGGAAGGGAAGGAAGGAGAGACAGAGACAAACATTATTTAGCCTTTAAAAAAAGAAAAAAAAGGAAATCCTGTCATTTGCAACAATGAATGGAACTGGAGGCCACTGAGCTAAGTAAAATAAGACAGAGGAAGACACTGCATAGTATCGTTTATACGTGGAATTTTTAAAAAATGAACTTAGAGAAATAGAGTAGACAAATGCTGCCTGGGGGTGGGATGGGAGGAACAGGAATAGGGAGGAACTGATAAAAGGGCATGAAATTTCAGCTGTAAGAGGAATAAGGTCTAAACATCTAGTATATAACATGGTGACAGCAGGGGATAACACTATATTATACAGGCGAAATTTGCTGAGATTGTCACATGTTCTCACCAAAAAAAGAGAGAAATATATGAGGTGACAGATATTTTCATTAACTCAGTGTAGGGAGAGGGAATCCTTTCATGATGTATATGTATTTCAAATCATCATGTTGTACACTTAAATATCTTTTTGTCAATTAAACCTCCATAAAACTGAAAAAATCACATCATCTGCATCATGAAAATATTTTACTTTCAGTTCTTTATATTAAATGCAGAGGGCAAAAAATAAATAAATAAATGCAGAGGGCAGGCAAACATTTAGCTCTTCTAAAAATAACATAAGGTTCTTAAATCATAATTTTTTAAGTGTCTAGAACACATTCTTGTACTCTGATCTGTCAAGTTACCATTCCCTTTGACTATAACTCTTGAGGCAATGTTAATTGCCTTATATAATCATCACCAAATAGAGGGGTTTTATTAGGATATAGAACTAAACGCATACAGATTTATGTATATGGATTAAAAAGCTAAAAAAAAAAAAAAACAGATGTAAACAATATTAACCTCAATGTATTTCTCCACAAACCAATAAAAAATATTAGAAGTAGGTAGCTATGTTATAAATCATACCTGCAATTTATATAAATATTGGCCTGAAAATTCCAGTTGCCATTTAGCAAAAAGAAAAGTACATAAATTATAACTGAGATGTCTAGCAAAGCAATATGTCTCCAACTGGAAATGATAGGAAGCATCAACATTTTTTTCCAATAAAAAAATTCTTTTTTAATCAAGATGGACCATATCTGGCTCCAAACTAAAATGGAATACCCGGAAATTAAACTTAAGAATTATCTTTTAACACATCACACAAGGCCTAGCGACTTCTAAGCCAGAGACTAAAGTCAACAGATGACTGAAGGGTCAAAATACTCATGATTTTCTCAACAAGGGATGCAAATCCCAATGATTGATATGGCTTTGGCAATTGCTATTGATTATAGAGAAAACCTAAGTAAATGTTTACCAACTATTTATAGTTAAAAATTTAAACTCTTAACTGTAAAAACCAATATTTTCTAACTAGTATGTGACCAAAACACAGCAATGTCACTGAACAGCCATGTCTTCAACATTAAAATAAAAGAGCAGGCCTTAAAAAATTTCAAAATTTCCAAACGTTTCTACCGTAATGTTCCAACATTTCTAATAACTGTTGCTTTCTCTTTCTGAATTTTAATTTCTTTTTGTAGTCCTTTCAGAAGACTACAAATTGTGAAAACTACACATTACCAAAAGAAAAAGTCATTCCCACCTTACAACCTTAAATACCCCTTAAATGGTTTTCCCATGAATTTTCTAAAAGCCAGATCTTCTTCGGGTCTCAGTTTAAATCCTCAGAACCAGCCTCCTCCCATCACCCTGTTGCATGTACCCTTGCAGCTCCTTTCTCTCACATCACCCAGGTTAATTGTGATGATGGATTTATCTCAGTAGAGGTGGCTCTGTGAATTACAGGGTCTCTGTGTCATGAACTAATACCTACTCAGAGCCTGAGACAGAGTAACTAATACAAATATTTGCTAGTTGAGTGAACGATGTCACTAACTTTTAGATTTGAAATAAAATGTAAGTTTCTTAAATGTCTGCTGCAAAATTAAATAGCTAGCATTACTGATTCAACAGACATGAATTTGAGCAAACTCCCGGAGATAGTGAAGGACAGGGAAGTCTGGCATGCTGCAGTCTGTGGGGTGGCAAAGGGTCGGACACACCTTAGCGAATAAACAACAGCAACAAATTTTACAATTGTAAGTACTTTGAAGTCAAGACTCCCCCAGAATTTTATTTTTAAATAGAGGAAAACAAACCTAACCCCAGTGTATAAATACCATTAAAAGACAATCATTCATGTTTATATCCAATTTTTTAAGTTTTGCAATAACACAGGATGTGTACTTCATCTCTGATCAACATCACAGATTATTTATGTATAGTTCATTCAAGTTTTCAGTCTAGGCAAGACTAAAAGATATATATATACACACACATATATATTTTTTTAATTAGATCACAGAAGCCACCTAAGGTAAATTCAATACACTGGGTTAGGATGAAAGCACTTTAAGTTATATTCCTGAGTAATCAAATCCAAAATTCATGTTGTTTTCTTAAAGTGGTTTTAATTTGTTAGTAATGGGTCCACACATTTGTAAATTGCCCATTCCTAATAAAGATTGAATTCAGAAGATCTCAGAACCAAGGAAAAATGAATTTTCTATTCCTGTTCTAGTTCACCGTGATCTCTTTTATTGAACCAAATCTATTCTACATTCTACAGGCTATAAGTGAATGATAATGCTTATGCCATTCTTATTGTGAATTACTATGAGTTCAGACTAGTTAAAGCATTTTAGTAGTTTAACTGCAAAACATACAAGGCTAGCTATACAATGGAATCATCCATCAACAAACTCAGGAGCAGCACAATTGAATGAATTGAGCTACTAGAAGGCCAGACATCCTAAGTTGGCATCTTGACTTGCATTTATACTGTTTGACCTAGGGGAAAATATTTCACCTGTCAACTGATTAATCTACCAAAACATGTCCAAGAAGTAGGATATACTGCAGCGATGCAGGTAGGCATGTATGCAGAGTACAATAAAGGCTTATCGAACATTGAAAGAATTCAGCTATTTCTGCCCAAGACCTTCTATAAGGATTGTAACACTGGTTACCTGATTATTATTATTATTTTTGGATTGTAACACTGGTTACCTGATTATTATTTTTTTTTTTTTTTGGCCACCTTCACAATGAAGGCAACTGATTGTGCAAAAATCCATGTGATATAGATGCAGTCTTACGATTTCAGTCCCATATGCAGGCCCAAAAGCATTTACAAGGAGTTGGTGGCAGTTATGGAAGCCCAGTTTTCTCCTAATGATGAGATCTTATTTTAGTCTCTAATGTTAGAAAAGGTGTTTGTTCACCACTGCACAAATGAGTGGTATTTCATCAAAAAAAACACTTTTGAAGAGTTTTTTCCTCAATTTACCATGACTAACATATTCAGAACATATTAAATAATTCTGATACTCCAAAATTGTTTTTAAAAGACAGAGCCTCCAGAAATTAACTTTAGAAGGCAGTATAAACATTGAGTTAGAGGCTGTGTCTGCAAGACATGAAGACAACTTATTAGGCTTAGTGAAAAATATCAGAATGAGCAGCTTGGCATTTTGCAGATAAACAAATGGTTGAGTGAGCAGATTTTCATTTTTCAGCTGGTCTTCTGGCATCATCTGGGCATAGCGTTATTCCTACTGACTGATAATAATCTGCTCTCATACTGAGTAAAACAATGTGACTTAGATGATTGAGCAAATGATTGAAAATCAAGAACTCACTGCTCTAATCTTATTCTGCCAGTGATATGTTCTTTGACCTTCGGCAAAGAATTTCATTTCAGTTTCCTTATCTAGAAAATGAAAATAATGATCTTATCTATACACTCCCACAGGGGTAGTTTGAGTGTCATTATTCACAAAGGATGATAGATATTTCTAAATGTCCAATTGTGAGTACTGTATTAGAATATCAGTATTATCAAATAGCATTGTCAACAAAAGAGAGCCACTTCCACAGTAAAATTTTCCACTCTTTGCACAATAATGACTACATAACATAGTGGCTACCAAACACATTAAGTAAAGAAACTGCTATAAATTCGTGTGAGAGAACTCCTACACATGTAAACCCCTGTTTATTTGGCTTCTCTTTAGTAGGTTGGTTTGTACTTTTTGAAACTATTATGCTCATGATAACACCTACTATGCCATTGCTTCAGAACTTATGTCAAGATAGTTCTACACCAGTAAGTAAATAATTTTTGAGTCATTACACTGAATCCCCCATTAAAACAGAAGTGAAAGTCGTGAAAGTGCAAGTCGCTCAGTCTTGTCAACTCTTTGTGACCCCCTGGACTATACAGTCCATGGAATTCTCCAGGCCAGAATACTAGTGTAGGTAGCCTTTCCCTTCTCCAGGGGATCTTCCCAACCCAGGGATGGAACCTAGGTATCCTGCATTGCGGGCAGATTCTTTACCAGCTGAGCCACAAGGGAAGCCTAAGAATACTGGAGTGGGTAGCCTATCCCTTCTCCCCCGGATCTTCCCGACCCAGGAATCGAACTGGGGTCTCCTGCATTGCAGGAGGATTCTTTACCAGCTGAGCTATCAGGGAAGCTCCCATTAAAACAGAATCCAAACAAACATCCATTTTGCACTGTATTTTGTTCTACAGCAAACAGAGTAGAATTCCAGTACGAGTAGTTTTGGAAGAACAAAGTATTGATACAGCTATCTAAAAATATTAAAGTGGCATCATGTAGAAGACGTGTTCTTTTTTGGTGAAAAAAAAAATCCACCAAAACCAAAGAGAACAAACGGATTTGACTCTTTTCATGCATAAAACTCGACTACTGTGTTGGTCCCCAAGGTCACCTGCCTCCCTGCAAGGCATATTCAGTGAGCTACGAACATCAGTCAGTAAGTCTGACTACTAAACTGGTAGGTTAAGTGAAGACTCTTTAAGAGAATATCTATATTAGGTGACTCAAACAACTTAACTAAAATAAGCTATTTGAAGGGTGGGGCATGGGAGGGAGGTTCAAGAGGCATGGGACATATGTATACTTATGGTTGAGTCACGTCGTTATGTGGCAGAAACCAAAACAACATTATAAACCAATTATACTCCAGTTAAGAATTTTTTGAGAAAAGCTATTTGAGGATACATCTGACAGCTCTCGTGTCCTGAGGTCTTCCAGCATTGTTACTGGTCCAGGAAACCCGTTGATGTACGTTTTAGTCAAAGACAATATAAACAATTATACTTACAGGCAAAAATCAACTGCCTCTTCCATATTATATAGCACAGAAATCCATGAGCTTGAATCACATGTCTGTCCAAATACTTAGAATATTTTTGAGAAAACCACTGGTCTTATCCTCAAGACCTATATGGTCTAATTCCTTACAAAGGCAGGCCAATCCCTGTCAAAGCTGGCTCTTAAAATTTCAGAACAAAATAATCAATTTTGTTGTTTATACCTATAATATCATACAAAGATGAGCATCACTTTAATTAATACATAATTATAGCAATCGATATTTTGTCATAATTTAATTTAAAAACATTACCACAGTTTTACACGAAAAAAGCATTCGCAGCCTCTGATATTGCACAGAGCTAGAGACATGATGCTGAAGCTGAAACTCTAATACTTAGGCCACCTGATGCGAAGAAATGACTCATTGAAAAAGACCCCGATGCTAGGAAAGATTGAAGGTGGGAGGAGAAGGGGACGACAGAGGATGAGATGGTTGGATGGCATCACCAACTCGATGGACATGAGTTTGAGTAAACTCAAACTTTGAGTAAGCTCAACATTGCCTGTTGGCGATAGACAGGCGTGCTGCAGTCCATGGGGTCGCAGAGTCAGACACGACTGAGTGACTGGACTGAACTGAACTGATATTGCACAGAAAGTCTCTGGGAATCAATTTGACTGTTTATTCCTCTCAGGACTCTAACTTCTCACTTAGTATTACATGGGCAATAAATCACCAGGAATTTACATCCATGGATTATATTATCTCAGTTTCCTACTGATAATTTTTCACTGGGTTAAGATTTAATGTGACACGAAAGCCAGTGCTTCTACTTTTCAAAACTTACCCTAAGGAAATAATTCAAGTATTTACATGTATTTATTTAGTTATATCTCTGCTTTGTTCCAGAAAGCTCCAAAAGCTTGCATAAATCATCAAAATAGAATAAAATTTAAGGGAAGTGGATGAAGGAAATAGGACAAAAAGGAAAGAAAAGGATGATGACTCCAGAAACGAGGCTGGTATACTGTATGTAAGGTATTCTTTAGATTTCCATTCCATTCATGTTTGCTAGATATGCACCGAAGATTTGGCTCTCTGCATTTTTGACAGCTCACAGCCATGAGGGAAAATCATTCAGTTACCTGATTCCCTGAAGAAAATATTAATAAATTCTTATTCAAAAAAACACATGATTTCTGGTACTGAAATGAGAGAAATTTCTCACATGAGTCCTCATAAAGAAAAACACAGAAAATGTAATAAGCAATATCACCATCAACATTCTTAAGAGTAAATACATCAACACATTGCAAAGGGCTGGTTATTAGACTGCCACTAAGGTGAGCCAGTTTCCAACTTGAAATTCAATGAGAGCATTGTATGGGAAACTAACCACTGTTCATCATCCAAAACAGGGAAAGCAATAAGTGTAAGGATATTTATGCAACATTTTTATAGCATGAAATGACTGGTAAATTGCAGCAAATCTTAAAATTGAGAATTAAAAATAAAATCATAAAAATTATGTAGTAACAAGAAAAATATATAATGTGTTCGGTGTAATAAGTGGGGTAAAAAATTAAGAGTATAATTACAAACATGAGGATACATTTGGCTGCTGCTATGTCCTGGGGTCCTTTCCTGCTGAAGAAACCCAGCTGAGGTTCTTGTGAAAACCATAATTGCATGAGGGCTGAGATGATTTAATTTGCCAACAGGATAATAGTTGTGCTAGATTGGCAGATTTGTGAATATTTTACTCATTCTGTTTTTTCAAACCAACTGTAATAAAAGTATAGTGAATTTAAAATAAAAGCATATACATAATGCTTCCCACTTTATAGAGAGGCAACATAATTAACCACCTGAGACAATGTCCACACACATTATTCAAGACTGTCTATTAAGATACTTGATATTCTTTATATAAAGACCTCTATGAACTCATTTCTCTTTGAACTTGACACTTAAAATCATAATGCATCTCTTCTCACATAACCCAGTGAGAAGCACAATATGGTTCCATTTCTGCCTTAACTGCAAGAGAACCCCAAGCTAAACTGATTTCTAAATTGTGATAATTATCTCCCATTAGAGGCTCAGCAAGATCTATTTCTCTGTTCTTTTTCATTGATTTGTCTTTTTTACTGTTTAGCTGTATTTTATGGGTTTTTTTTTTAATGTTTGCTTATTTTTTTATGTTTAGCTCTGTTTCAGCAATGTAAGCCAACTTGAAAGCTTTTGTAGAAGTAAACACATTCACAAATGAAATGATATACAATCAAATAAAATGGCATATCTGCCAAACATAAGAAAGAATTTCTAATTAAATGAATTGCCCAACACTGGGACAGGCTGGTTCTCTGGGGTTTCTGGGAGGTTTAATGCTCCACTTAGAAAGTTAAAATTGTAAGGGATTTCTTGGGAAAAGCAATATTACTCTAGACAGCTTTTGCAAATTCTACTAGTCTATCAAAAAAAGGAAAACATGATACGTGAATGGCAAGAAACTTTACATATGACTGAGTCTAAATCCCTCTTTTACTGATGAACCTAGAGTTTCAAAATCAACTGCTAGTAGTTTGCAGGGCTGGAATCCACGTCTAGTCATCTAGGGTGCCCTGTTAATGACAGTAGAAATAGGAGAAACCTTTAACAATTATTTCCTGTTTCCTGTTTTGTTTCTCTTTTTTTCAAGAAATTGACTGATTTCTTAGGAGAATGTTTGAGGACTTTTAGAATACCACCTTTATCTTCCCTATCAAACTCACCCCAAACTCTCAGGAAGCCTTCTCTGTGATGGAGAACTCAAGCCCTGAATCCCTCTTCTCCTTCTTTGCACCCCATCTCAGTAAGTAGTAGACATGTTAAACAGAATGAACATGAAAGTCATGGAGAAATGTAATGAAAGATAATTGAAATACTTTGAAATGAATTTTTACCTCCTTGGGAAAATACAAAGGACCTTCTCATGTATTAACTAATTGATTTTCATAGCAGAATACTGTCTCCTTCCATTTTTTCATTGTTTTCACATATGCAAGACAACTTTTGGTCATTTGCTCATTATTCCTTCACATTTCCAAAAGCAGAGAGCTCTCATTCTCCATACCCAATGAGGACCCTTGATATAAGATGTGTTCCTGCTGTTTAGTTCAGACAAGTATTAGGTGAAGTGTACACAGGTCTGTTCAGATTTGGCTTCATTTGTCATAGCTGGTGGCAAACACAGCTCTGGTCATGTTCAAGTAAACATGTCACATAAAGACAAGCCATCTCCTAGTCATAGGCTGCTTTTGGAAGGCTGGCCAACCATCTTCCTAATGCCTCTGACTAGTTCAGGTATGAATCAGGTGAACAACCATGGATACTCACCATGATTCATCACTATCCCCAGAAAAAGAGTTCAAAGTACATGTTTCAGTGCAAGGGGGGCGTCAACACCTCCATCTTCCTGTGCAAAAGGTAGTACTCTTTACACACAAACATAAAACCAATTGGATTTTTAATGAGCACCCGCCTTAAGCAAGCACTGTGCTAAGTGCCTTTTTATGTCATATTTTATTTAATTTTCATACCAACCCTAAGGGATGTGGATATTTCTTCATTGTTTTACAGAGCAGAAAACAAAGTAGAGGGAGATTAAGTAAATTTCCCCTGGATACAAAGCAGGTAAATTTTCATTCTATGAGTTGAAACCAGGCAACAAAATGCTGAATCCCATAGCACACACTTAATCCCTCCACTAACTGTCTCCTTCTATTGCCAAACAGCAAGTATTTTTAAGCTACTCTCACAAGTCACTGCTCACAGCTCAGGGAGCAAGTAGGCTTATGGGTACTATTTAATCCCAAGATTAGGATAATGCTACAGAGAAGGTCTATTTCTGCAACTGACACCTTTTAAGGGAAACACAGGTTGAACATTCTTCCATCCAATGCTGTGATTCCACTTTTCTTATTCTTACTAGTTCTGAGTCTTCTCTGCCTACATCTTCTCCTTCTATATTGGTTCTGACCTGGACCACCACCTCAGCTCTCACAACTATCTTTGATAACACTGCAGACACGCGGCTTCAGCTGACTGTACTAGAGGTGCGATGACCCCCCAGTCTCTCTCTCCAGTGCACCTTCCTGACCCCTGCGGCACCTCAGATGTACCAAGTCACAACTTTAATTCCCATGATCTTATTCCCCAGTTTCCTCCCCACTTGAATATTCTCTCTCAGCGAACAGCATTGCCATCCTGAAACCCAGACAGCAAAGCTAGAGATTCAAGGATCTCCCCTGATTCCTCTGTCTTCCTGATTTCTCATCTCCAACTGAGCATTATATCCTATTTGTACTCCCCATCACCATCACCCTATGGCGTGTCCCCTCAGTTTCTCTCTTCTGGGCCGCTGCTTTCCCTGTCTCCAACATCTCTGTCTATCTTCCACAGTCACCAGAGTCACCTTCTAAAACCCAGATCTGAATTTATGATTCTCCTTTTTAAAGCTCTTCAAGTGTGCCCCATTGCCTAATGGTCATACACCTTAATGGAATTCTCTTCTGCACCCTACCCTCAAGGTTTAAACACTTATTGGTAGTTTCTGGAAGGCACCATGATGTTTCCTGTTTCTGTGCATTTGCACGAACTAGTTACTCCAACTAGAATGTTGTTCTATTTATATTTTAGAGACAAGTTCATTTTTCAAGCTCCAGCTCAGGCTCTCCTCCTCAATTAAGCCTCCAGACCTGAGCAAGCAGTGACTCACTTGGTCCTTCATATCCCACTGTTAATAGACTTCTGCTGTTGAATTCATTCCACAGTGCTGCTCCTGCGTATTTACACTGGCCTTCTCCTACTGGCTTTTGAGCCCTTTGATAGCATTTAATTAGAGGCGCTAGTGGTAAAGAACTCGCCTGCCAGTGCAGGAGAAGTAAGAGACATGGGTTCAATCCTTGGGTCAGGATGATCCCCTGGAGAAGGAAATGGCAACCCACTTCAGTATTCTTGCCTGGAGAATTCCACGGACAGAGGAGCCTGGTGGGCTACAGTCCATAGAGTTGCAAAGAGTTGGATACGACTAAGCAACTGAGCATGCACACATACACACAATTATGTGAGACATGAGGCCAGTGAATCAATCATTCTTTCTTGGCTTCTAATAGGTGCAGCATCCTTCCCCATCACTTTGACTTAGGATGTGGGTGTGTAACTTGCTATGGAGTGGGGGCAAACAACATATGGCACATCCCAGGAAAAGTTGTAAAGAGTTTGAATAGCAGGTTTCCTCCCACCTTGCCCCTTCAACCTTCTGCTCTCCACCAGGAGAGTGCCATAGCTAGGTCAGTGGCTACTCCTTTGACCTAAGTCCCAGAATGAAAGCTGTATGGAAATAAACCTAGGCTTTCTATCTGGGACAGAATCTAACCAAGTGTGACCAATCAACGTGTCACAGGAGTAAACCACTGAGATTCAGGATCAACATCTGATTGATCCAGGATATTTTAAAGAAAGCAATGTGACTTCTGAACAAGATTTAAAAGCTGCCCAAAGATCCAATTTTGGAACTAGCTATGCTCAGATCTTGGAGAAGGCAGTGGCACCCCACTCCAGTACTCTTGCCTGCAAAATCCCATGGATGGAGGAGCCTGGTGCTGCAGTCCCTGGGGTCGCTGCAAGTTGGACAAGACTGAGCGGCTTCGCTTTCACTTTTCACTTTCATCATTGGAGAAGGAAATGGCAACCCACTCCAGCGTTCTTGCCTGGAGAATCCCAGGGACGGGGCAGCCTGGTGGGCTGCCGTCTATGGGGTCGCAGAGTCAGACATGACTGAAGTAACTTAGCAGCAGCATGCTCAGATCTAGTTAGGTTACCTTTGATGAGCAACTTACTCTGTCTTGTCTCCAGTTCCATCAATTACAAAATAAGTGTCTTGAAAGTCCTTTCCAGTTCAGATTCTCTAATGTCTAGCATTCTAACAAGGAAATAAACATAGTCATCATAACATTTGAATTAGGTAGAGAAAAATTATGACTGCTACTTTCCAGAAGATAAAACTGGGACACAAACTTAAACATTTATATAAAATCTGAAAATTCTGAAGACTCATCGTTATGACAAAGGCACCTGCAGGAAAAGACAATGGGCTGCATGTGGAGTATAGTGCTTGACGCTTAGGATTCTGCCCTGTCTACTGGGCAACCCTCCCACCCAATAGCAGCTTCATTAAAGTATCCAACCCTCATTTTTTGCAACCTAAATTACCAAAATAAATATAGCAAAGTGCTGAAGTTACAGCACAAATTTCAAAGAGAAAAGAACAAAGCCAATGTCTTCTTCCTGCCATCCCAGACAGCAATGACCATATTGACAGTTTCAGAGTCCCATCATTAAGCCATGACACTAAGCTAGGATCATGGTACAAGCTCTCCAAAGGCTTAGGTTTGAATTTTAATGACAATAACATATATTTACATTGCCAGCTTAGTGCCAGGCAGTGTTCTAAGCACTTCTCATGCATTAACTGGTCTAACTCGTCTAATCCAAATACCACCAGGAGGTAGATACTATCTTTAATCTCCATTTTACTAAAGAGGGCTTCCCTGGTGGCTCACACAGGAAAGAGTCTGCCTGCAAGGCTGGAGACCCTGGTTCGATCCCTGGGTTGGAAAGATCCCCCAAAGAAGGAAATGGCAACCCACTCCAGTATTCCTGCCTGGAGAATCCCTTGGACAGAGGAGGTCCATGGTGTCATAAAGAGTTGGACACAACTGAGCAACTAACTCTTTCTTGCTTGCTAAGGAGGAACCTGAGGCACACAGAGGCTGAGTGATTTGCCCAAAGCCACATTGCTACTAAGAGAAAAAAGCCAAACCCATGCAACCATGCTGCTGAGTTTATTACTATTGACGGGAGAATCCAACTGTCACTCTGATGACCTCATCGTCCCAACCTAGATAACCTCAGAATAAAATTCTGCTTCCAGATTTCTCTCAAATTTCCAGTGTAAGGAAGCAATCCCCATTTCTACTCCAATCCATCACTATTCAATACAGAAAATCAAAATGTTTTCCCTGATTTCAACTATTCGCTTAGTCTTGTAAAAACCACAGTTAACACAACAAATAAGTAGATACCTTTCCTATAAAAGTGTGTCTTTTCTATTTAGTTGGCATTTCCCCTCCACTGCCAACTAGAAGGTACACTTCATGAGGGCAGGGACTGTCATGTTTACCATTGTAGCCCAGCCTTCTGAATACCAACTGCACATAGTAGGCATTAAATAAGTATTTGATGAATGAATGAATAAATCACAAGTTCTTTAAGGCGTGGATCATCATTTTGTTCAGGATTATACACATAAAAGATATAAAGAAAATGATGCTTACTAAAAGTACATGAAAATAGAAATATAATTTTTGCTTCTTTCCTTTTATGGTTTTTCCTCCATATTTTACTTCTGGAAAAAGATTTCTGCAAGTGAAAAGGAGATAGCTATGAAAGAGGATTTAAGGAAGGCCCCTGACCCACTGAAACAAATAGGAAAATAAATTTAGTCTCTGCCATGGCTAGACTTTTAAGACAACAGAATACTTTCTTAATTTGTAGTTCCCTTGCCAAAGCATCTAATAACCTGAGGCAAAGCATGTTTCTAAGATGCATTAGAAATGATTTCATGATTGATGCAATGCTGACAAATAGTTATAAAGTAGCTAATATACATGTATCATTTGAAATATATAGTTTAAAAATTAGAGCTACTCATTTATTAAATTGGATTGTGTATATTTCATTTACTTTGTATATCATGAACACATCTTATGTAACTATCAGGACAGGGAAAATAGATAACCTGAATCATTAAGAAAATACAAAGCTTGGTCAATTTTTTGAAATTAATAAAATTATTGCCAGTTGGATGTGGTTTTATTTATAGCACAAGATGCTAGAGATATTTTAAAATTAGAAACTTCTTTTCAACTAAAAATCAGATATTCTTCCCCTTTCTATAAATTAATGAGTCGTGGAAACAGAAAATCTAAACCAAAAAAACCTCTATTGTTTCCATAACGGCATGCTATTTCTTGATATGCCACTAGAGGGAGCACATGCTTGACTGAAAGCCCTGCTTGGCGGCAGTTGCGAAGAGGGGGGACCAGAAAATAGAAGTCAGCGTAGTGTTTTGGTTTTAAAATAAAGGTACACATATAGCATTCAGCATTGTAGACAACATCCATGTTTGTGTAAACATCGTGTGAAATATTCTCGTTAGGCTTAATGTTACAATTTTGTTTTGTTTTGTTTTTTCAATAACATGTTTTCTCCACTTAGTGTAACAAAAAGAAACTGGACACTTTATTTAAGAATCAGGTAACCTTGAAATATAAACATTTATTTAGTTATTATTTCCCTGAGATATAAACTAAACTAACTTTCTCAAGGCTGGTGGTAAGGAGGAGGAATTGGAAGGCCTGTGAGTCTCTGACTCTCCTTTCCAAAGTCAAGATATCTTAGTTTCCTGTTCAATCAAAAACTCAGCACAATGCCTCAAACGTTCTTCCTTATCTATGCCTCCTTTGTATTCCGCTGTTCAACTCTTGTCCTAATCCTTCCCCCTTTTCCCCAGTTGGAAAGCATCAAGTTCATAGATTATCAAAGCCCAAGATCCAGAAAGAACTGGTTTGACACCTCAGGTCTGGCAATGTCCTACTATCCAAAAATATAATAATCCATATTGAATTTGGATGCCTGGAGACAAAAGTTTTTTGCCTGTGTATCGTGTGTGTGTGTGTGTGTGTGTGTATGTGTATACAGACATAAACATAGATATATGTACTACATAATAAAACGTTAATTTTACTTTATAGAGTAAAACATCTGAAATATAATTTATCAGTAGTAATGTTAAGAAAAGGCAGGCATAATATGATTACTTACCAAAAAACACCACTTGCTATTATGGGCAGTGATATTTGCAATTAAGTTGAACACAACTAAATTATGACTTTAATTAAAAGGCATTTTCTAAGATGGCACCAACATGTTTAAAATTTAATACATTTTATGTGAGATACTGGAATTGTTAACATAGAATTTTCTTTCTGCACCGTTTGCACTTTTTAAAAAGCAAAACATCTCTAACCAATATCAAAATGCTCCCTAATCCATAGACATTTCATTGCATAATAAATTGAAGGAGCACTTTTTTCCCAACCAATTATTACTTGCCCTTCCTTGGGATATATGATTGTATTTATATCCATGGCTAATAGTAATAGAATTCCTGACATTCTCTTGTGGACACTATGTCCACATTAATTTTAAATGAAAACTAAATGGAGGCTGGGGGGACTGATAATGAAACACACAGCCTTTGGCCATTGGTCAGCATCCGATTAGAATGAGTCAGCAGGTCTTAGAAAGTTTGGGAGCGATAGTGGTATCTCAGCGGTTAGTGAAAGGTGGGTTTGGGTCTGAATTCTGGGCCAGGCAGAGAGATACAGGGCCACAGTGCCAATGACATCCTTCTCCAATTCTGTCTTCCCTACAAGTCTTATTACCTGAAAACAACTAATTTGTTAAGGTAAGAAGCTGTCTTTTTTCTAACAGAAGTCTGAAACACAGCACACAGTATTATTTGTGATCTTACATGGTCCAGACCTCTGAGGTTTAACAAAGCGACAATGGCCTTGCTTATCTTTGCTGCTGGTAGACGACAGGGTAAATACATGAGTGTTTGAGCATCTACCATCTTTACAAACTGTTCTAGAAACCATGGAGATAGAGAAGAAGCATGAAACAGAAGCAATAAAAGTATGTTGCTTCGGCTCAAGGAGTGTATCACCTAGTTTGAAAAGCACGTTTTTACCTACACTGAAAGAGTAACTCATAAATGTAAATGAGTCTTTGAATATGTAAGTTCAACATGAAGGATACACACAAGGTCAACCTGAAAGGGTACACTTCTTCCCTGATGAAGCTGCTGCTGTTCGCATTGTTTTTTGAATTGCCTTCAGAATGAATTTAGAAGGCATGCAGAAATATTTACCAAGTTATAAGTCCATGGTATCACTCAGGTTAATCAGCCATATGATTCAGAAATTTCTTTCAGTGATTCTGGCCACTTCCAGGTATTGAAGCTGCCCTTAATGAACATATTAACATATTAAATTGCCCCAGCTATGGCCTTTCATATAAAGTGATATCCTTTCTGTAAAGGCAGTTCTGCTATTTGTGTGATACTTCAGTTCTAAAAATTCTAGTATATTTATTTTAAAAATTAAATTATGTTGCTGCAGAGACCTACCTTATATTCTCAAGAGTAGATAGCAGGCTTCAAAGCAATCACAAAGTACTATTATAAAAGTGTTGCACATTCCATGGGACCTATGTGTTCAATGTAATGGAGATGTATCACAGTGAGTTCTCAGTTCAGCAGACACAAGTTAAAAAATAGATATGCCCTCCTGCAATTGCTTCAGACACCTCTGAACTAATTTCCTTTGGTTCCTTCTCCTCTCTCCAAGCATGTCTTCGTATGGACTTCATCATGGCTCAGGTGACTGGTTTCCCCCAATCACAGTTACCATAGATTATCCATTCTCCCTTATTTTATCTCATTTCTGATCAGCCACCAATTCCTGTCGGCTTTATCTTTTAAATATTTCTCACCTCCATGCCCTATCCTCTATTTGCTAAACCTCTGCCCTGATTCAAGCCATCACTGACAGAGACAAACAGGACTCTCTAGCAAAAAGCCCCAGGAGCTCCTTCTAAACTGCATGATACTGGGCCCACTGGGCCTGTCCCCCCACAACCCGCTTTGAGCAGTAAGAAGGGCTGCACCTGAATTCTATTATACTTCTGACAGGTCCTATGGTTTCCTTTTCCACAAAAGAGGAGCTACAATTTCCCACAGTGCCAAAGCCCAGAGGAGCTGGGCTTTCCAAACCACCCTGCAAACAGCTGATATCCAAAATCAGGCTAAGAGGCTTGTGCAAGTTTCCTGATGAGAGGGACTGGCTGTGGGGAAAACTGGGTCTTGCTCTAGTGGGCAGGGTCATGCTCAGTAAACCTTTAATCCAATTTGCTGATTGGTGGGCCTGTGCTCCCTCCCTGTTAGGTGTTTGGCTTGAGGCGACCCATTCCCAGAAAGGCAAACCAGTCCTGGAGCCCATGGGCTGTATGGCAGAGCTAAAGAGGACTTATGCCAACATGCGCCTCCCAGGACTGCTGCTGCTGCCGGTGCCCGTGTCTGCACAGCAGACCACGGCCAACGCACCCCTCCGAAGGAGACCCTCAAGCACTGGCAGGCAGGTCTGGCTCAGTCTCCTTTCCCCAGGCTCCGGGTGCACACAAGGTTTCGTCTGTGCCCTCCACGAGTCTCTGTTTCCCCAAGTCCCATGGAAGTTCTGTAATCAAATCCCACTGTTCTTCAAAGTCAGATTCCCTGGGGACTCCCAGTCCCTTTGCCAGATCCTCAGGCTGGGAAGTCTGATGTGGGGCCTAGAACATTTGCAACAGTGTGAGAAATTCTTTGGTACTGTTGTTCTTCCTGTTTGTGGGTCGCCCACCTGGCGGGTGATTTTAATATGATTGTACCCTCCTACCATCTCATTGCTGCTTCTCCTATGTCCTTGGACACGGAGTATCTTTTTTGGTGGGTTCCAACGTCCTCCTGTTGATGGATGTTGCCGCTAGTTGCAGTTTTAGTGTGCTCACAGGAGAAGATGAGTGAAAAAGCTGGCTTAAAACTCAACATTTAAAAAACTAAGATCACGGCACCCAGTCCCATCACTTCATAGCAAATTGATGGGAAAACGTAGAAACAGTGATAGGTTTTATTTTCTTGGGCTCCAAAATCACTGCTGATGGTGACTGCAATTATGAAATTAAGACACTTGCTCCTTGGAAAAAAACTATGAAAAATCTAAAAAGCATATTAAAGACCAGAGATATCACTTTGCCAACAAACGTCCATATAGTCAAAGCTGTTGTTTTTCCTGTAGTCATGTATGGATGTGAGAGTTGGACCATAAAGAAGGCTGAGCACTGAAGAATTGATGCTTTCAAACTGTGGTGCTGGAGAAGACTCTTGAGAGTCCTTTGGACAGCAAGGAGATCAATCCAGTCAATCCTAAAGGAAATCAACCCTGAATATTCTTTGGAAGGACTTATTCTGAAGCTGACACTCCAATATTTTGGCCACACACAAAGAACAGACCTTATTGGAAGAAACCCTGATGCTGGGAAAGACTGAGGGCAGGAGAAGAAGGGGGAGACAGAGGATGAGATGGTTGGATGGCATCACCGATGCAATTGACATGAGTTTGAGCAAACTCCAGGAGTGAAGGACAGGGAAGCCTGGTGTGCTGCAATCCATGGGGTCACAAAGAGTCAGACATGGCCTAGCGACTGAACAACAACAACAAACTCAGACTGCTCTCGAGCGCCCTAAGGCCACTCCTGCACTTGCCCCATAAAAAAAGGAGAGTAACAAAGGGGCCGTGCGGCTTCTGGGGACAAGCAAAGCATCAGTGCAGCTGGCTAACTGTAGGTTCCCAGGCCCCACTCCATGGAATGCTGACTGACTGCTGTCTCACACCTGTGATTTCAGACAGCAGCGATGATGCTTCTGTGTTTACCTGTCATTTCTCCCCAGAGTGAGTGAAGTCGCTCAGTTGTGTCTAACTTTTTGCTACCCCATGACCTGTATAACCCACCAGGCTCCTCCATCCATGGTATTTTCCAGGCAAGAATACTAGAGTGGGTTGCCATTTCCTTCTCCAGGGAATCTTCCCGATCCAGGGATCAAAGCCCAGTCTCCCGCACTGCAGGCAGACTCTTTACCATTTGAGCCACCAGGGAAGCCCTGCTCCCCAGACCATCACCTATAAATCGTTCACCTGTTCTGCTTTCCACACTGCCACCAACATTTAGCCCAAGGCACTTTCTACCTAACACCTCCTTCTATATTTGAACCTAGAGAAAAAGGTCCACATTTCTCACGCTGGTATACAAGGCCCTGAACAGTTCAGCTCCAACTTTTCAGGCTCATTTTTGGCCATTCCTGCTCTCCTCCATCACTGCTTTACACACACACACACACACACACACACACACACCTGCACTATCCTTCCCCCTTTCCACCCTCCATTCCACATAACACTGGACATATCACAACCCTGTGCATTGGCCTTGCCAGAAATAATCACTGTCACCCCGCTACCTCGTGAGGCAAACTGAACACAAATGCGGCCTCCTCTGGGAAACCTTCCAAATGCCCTCTCCTAGACTTAGCCCCTGCCCTCTCTCATCTCACAACAGGAGGGTTATAACCCTCCTAAGACAGTGCCCTGCTCTCCCTGATGCCCTTGATTTAACAAAGGCCTGGCACAGAGTAGGCACTCAAACATTTGTTCCAGAAATAGTATTAAAAAATGATATCAGCTATTAGATGTATCAACCTGAATATTGCTGATGAACCCTTTTGTCTCATGTCCTCAGGGTGGTCATTTCTTGACTATCTTCAGTCTAGTATCACCTGCTTTTGAAAGGGTTTCACTGAGGATGAATCTGGAACTCCCTCTCCTCCTCTAGAGATTTTCCCATGCAGTTACCTAAAGTAAAATCACTATGTGCAATGCAGTGTTTTTTCTGAAAAACTCAACTGAAAGTCATCTTTCAGCCTTCAAGATGTATTTTTCTGAAAGTGTACCTTAAACAATAATATAAATGCTTATGGGACACCAAACATTGAATTAATATTAATGGCAATAACAATGATCATTTCCTTTAGAGCAATTGATTGAAGTCAAGAAATAGCCGAACCAGTTGACATGAAGCCAGAATTTTACATTTTTCATCAGAAAAACAACTCTCTACCAATGACAAATAACAGTAAGGCCACTAAAACTACCTGTCATGCATCTAATGAAGACAGATTCTCCGGCTACCACATATAATATGTAATATCCAAAAGCACTGCTCTAATCCACAGCTAATTAGTGTCATGCCATTATGAGAGGTGTCACGGCCCCAACTCTCTCCCCAGATCAGCGCAGACCTCACAAGAGCTGACAGCCGTGCAAGGATCACAACAAGCCAATTAGCACCCACCCCAACCTTGGGCTGCTGCTTCTCAGCGCCTGCCCCAGCATCAATAAATCACGCTTCCTCGTGAAGCTCTTCTCTGACAGCTACGAACCGTTGCTGCTGGAGGAATAAAGACAATACTTCGAAGGAAAACTCATGTGGGAAAGACAGAGATAGAAAAGGGATATTATTTGCCTTCCTTTAGTGGCACAACTGTCAGCAAAATTGAAGACCATCAATTCAGACTGATTAGGAGACAACTGCACTAAGAAATAAATTCATGACTGATATACCTGAAGATCGTTAGTGGTAATCAAAGTCAGCAATTGGCTTGTTCGGTCATTTGTTTGTTTGAATGTAGATATATCAAAGACCCGTTTTCCCCATTTTTCTCCCGTATCACCCTCCTTCTGGCTAATGAGAAAATTTCCCTTTCAGCAGAACATAAAGGTCTGCATTTACTTGCCCCCCAGTGAATACACAGCAATCAGATAATTTGTTTGCAAGACTCTAAATGGCTTGACTTCATTGAAAAGGAATCTATAATGATATGCTGGTCTCCAAGTAGAACCTATAAAGCTTCCTAAATCCATAGGCAAGCGCTAGAGTATTCTCAGCACATAACAGCCAATATCCTTGTAATTTTATTCTAAGCCTATAAAGCTGTTTTGTTCCATAATATTCTACTTATAAAGTGTTCAGAACAGTCACTGTAGCCTGGGAATTATTTAAAGATATGACTCAAGTAATCCTACTTTTCCTGTGTTTTTCTCATGGAAATATTCTTCTTCTATATTTTTAATGCTAGGATCTAAAACATTTAATCTAGCTTTTGACTGATGACTACCTAATATATAAGCACCTGTAATGCTTAAAGATAACTCTGGGGTCCCCTACGCTTCTTGTCTTCTAAGATATTATTAAGTAAACACATACTTGACTCTTAGCCAGAAAACTACATTTGACCAAATGTTACATGTCATGGGTTAATTAAGCACATTGGCATTCAGGATTTCAATTCATTTTCTATTTACCAGGCAAATACAAATGAAATGTAAAACAAAAAAAAAGTATTATGGCAAGATCAATTCTGACAAGTTTAGACTCTGCTTCTTGCTTATCATTCTCTAGAAGGATAGACTAGTAGATAATGCAAAAGTGTGAAAACACAGGCAGATCCATATAGTTTTCATTTCATACCTAGAGAGTATGTATTTGAAACTATTTACAGATACTTCTAACCATAGATAGAAAATTTTTTTTGCTAATTTTTATATTACTAGAGCGGTTCAGTACATTTATTGTTGATACTATTCTGAAGATAGGAAGGCAAACTTAAAATTAACATGTCCATGTTCACACAGAAGAACATGACTACAGACTCTCAAATCCATACTTAAATCACACAGACAATTCCCATACCTGAAAGGGCGAAATCGCCTTTCTGACTTTCACTTTCTCTGATTAGAAAAGCTCCCGTCTGGTTTTCTGAATATAATAGCTGTTTTTCAGCATCTGTTCTCTTGATTGCTCCAAAGAACCACCTAAAAAGAGAGAGATAAATTTTAATTAACCAATCAACATTTGTTTTTTTTAAGGAGGAAGAAGTTTGTCAAGAAAGTATTTCAATATCACAGAGACTTGATACTCTTCAGTGAAACTATAACAGGTACAAACGGTAGCTTTCGATACTTGACTTGGTTCTTCTGGATGTCTTCAATCCTCATCAGGAGTCTTTAATACATTACAAAATAGGAATTTGGGTGATGTCTGTTATGACAACCCTTCTCACACATGCATTCTCTCTGAGAAATCCTGTATTCACTTTCTGTCAAATGCAAAGCTTCCAAGGTGGGATTACCACCACATGGTTAAGTTTGCCATGCTCCATGATTCAAAATTGCTCATCATCACCATCAGACTGTCCACTAACTCTCCTAACACCAGGTGTTAGGAGGCAAACATTCCAATCCAGGGATTCATATATTTCATATCAAACTGTGAACAGTCAAAAATGTAGTTCTCTGAGCTTTTTTTCTTCTGCTTCTTCTTTTTATTATTCCTTTTTGCAGCACACAGGCTTAGCTGTCCATAGCATGTGGGATATAGGATTTTAGTTCCCCAACCAGGGATCAAACCCATGTCCCCTGATTGTAAGGCAAGATTCTTAACCACTGGACCACCAGGGAAGTCCCTCTCTAGGCTTTAATTTCCACCTTTCCCCATATCCATTGCTGTCAACTCCTCCAGTAATGTAAGATGATTTTGCATGTTTAGAAGGAAGTTTTCATCCATGGAGTGAATGAGTGAAAGTCACTCAGTCATTTCTGACCGTTTGCAACCCATGGACTATAGAGTCCATGGAGTCCTCCAGGCCAGAATACTGGAGTGGGTAGCCTTTCCCTTCTCCAGGGGATCTTCCCAACTCAGGGATTGAACCCAGGTCTCCCACATTGCAGCTAGATTCTTTACCAGCTGAGCCACAAGAGAAGCCCAAGAATACTGGAGTGGGTAGCCTATCCCTTCTCCAGCAGATCTTCTCCACCCAGGAATTGAACTGGGGTCTGCTGCATTGCAGGTGGATTCTTTACCAACTGAGCTATAAAGGAAGCCCCTTCATCTGTGGAAAGATTATATGGAAAAGATACTTCTGCCTGAGTAGTATCTTCTCAGTGTCCCCTTCACTTCTTATCTTTACCCTCTTATCCAAAAAATTCCAGAACTACAAGAGTCAATAAAGGTGAATATGATCAAATCCAACAAAGAGTTATGGATATTAATATCACAGCCAGTTTAAAACTGGCTATGTCAAGTAAGTAGACACCAATATGATAAAGAGGAAACTGAGATAGCCAGATTTTCATGAATAAACTTTCACTATGGGGTCATAATTTTGATCTTTATCATTAAAGATTTTAGGTAAAACATTTATCTTTCCAGGTTATCATCTTTTAAAATATAAGCACTGAAAAGGAAATGTAGGCTTGAGGGAAAAGATTCAGGCTGAGTGAGGAACTGCAGGCTGGGAGAGGCCCTCAAAATTGGCTCCAGTTATTTGAAGAGGGCACAGGTATCAGGGAGTATGAGGGCACTAAGGTGATATAATTGAAAGAAGAAGTGGAAGAAGTTGGGAAAAAAGGACATTAAAATATAATTACCTCCTGACAAAAGTAAGATGTTTGTTTACCATTTTCCTAATTATCAAATTTCAAATTATATAATATTAACTGTATTAGCCAGGAAATGCCAGATTATGTTAGAGCAATGAACAACTCCAAAAATCTCAGTGGTTTAGAGACACCAGAGATTTATTTTGTACTCAGCTGCGTGTACACAGAAGCTCATCTGTGCTACATCCATCTCTATGTCTACCAAAGAATTTCCACCTCCATGCTTCCATAACTGGCCAGGAAGGCAGGATTGGAAACTGTGGCAAATCACAGGCTGGCTTCTGGAGCTTCTATTTAAAGCTTCTGCTCAAGAATGAGCCTATGGACAAAAATGATCAGATCAGATCAGTCGCTCAGTCGTGTCCGACTCTTTGCGACCCCATGAATCGCAGCACGCCAGGCCTCCCTGTCCATCACCAGCTCCCGGAGTTCACTCAGACTCATGTCCATCGAGTTGGTGATGCCATCCAGCCATCTCATCCTCTGTCGTCCCCTTCTCCTCCTGCCCCCAATCCCTCCCAGCATCAGGGTCTTTTCCAATGAGTCACCTCTTCGCATGAGGTGGCCAAAGTACTGGAGTTTCAGCTTTAGCATCATTCCTTCCAAAGAAATCCCAGGGCTGTATGTTCATGCCTAAATGCAAAGAGAAAATACAATCCTACTATTTCCTCGAAGGCAGAAAACTTGGAAACACTGGGTGGACTACACTAATGACTACCACACTGATTCAATAACAGGAACCAAATTAATATCCATAGACTATTGTTTGCCCAACTGAAATTATAAAAGGCTTGGAAATGTTCCAACCTAGACAGCATATTAAAAAGCAGAGACATTACTTTGCCAAGAAATGTCCATCTAGTCAAGGCTATGGTTTTTCCAGTGGTCACATATGGATCTGAGAGTTGGACTGAATATTCATTGGAAGGACTGATGCTGAAACTCCAATACTTCGGCCACCTGATGCTAAGAACTGACTCATTTGAAAAGACCCCCATGCTGGGAAAGATTGAAGGCAGGAGAAGAAGGGGACGACAGAGGATTAGATGGTTGGATGGCATTCCCGACTCGATGGACATGGGTTTGGGTAAACTCCGGAAGTTGGTGATGGACAGGGAAGACTGGCATGCTGCAGTCTCTGGGATCTCAAAGAGTCGGCCACAACTGAGTAACTGAACTGAACTGATTGGAAATGTTCTAAGGTGGGGATAGAATAAATTCATAGAAAAATAGAAATTTATTTTTTCCATCACTGCATAAATAAGTAAATAAAATAATGGAACATAATTAAAAACTCAAACAGAACCAAACATACAAATTAGTGATGAAAGTATAGATTAGTCAATAAATGATGCTGGTACCATTCATATTCCATATGAAAATATTAATTGATGCTACTTACAGCATACGCAATAATTTTACATAGATTAAAGACCTAATATAGAAGGCAAACTTTAAAACATTCTGAGGATATTGGAGTAGGGAAGTTTTCCTCAACAATACAAAAAGAAAAGGAAGACATATAAGCTTTAAGGGGAAAGACTGATGACATTTATTGCATCACAATTAAAAACTAACAACACCAAGATTGCCATGAAATAAAATTTAAATATAAGCCACAGACCTGGAAAAGGTACTTGCACAGCATATAACCAAGAATAAGATTACTATTCAGATTATATAGAAATCTATATTCACTAAAAAGTAAATAAGACACAGTATATACTATGACAAAAATTGACATAGTATATACCTGATAGATGACAGAAAAACAAAAAACCTAATAACCAGTAAAGAAAAAAAAAAAAAAGGAAGGTAGTACAGCCTTTATCTATTGCCAATAATTATGAATATTAAGAATATTTAAATATAAAAATGAGAAGTGATTTCACTTTCAGGCTGGACAAAATTTAAAACTTTCACATTCAGACAGTGGGGAAAATGTGAAACAAGAACCTTTATACAGTACTAATACTAGTGGCAAGGTAATGGGTACAATTCATTCAGGGAGCATTTGGCAATACTTGGTAAAACTGAATATTTGTATACTACTTAACTTCCTTTCTAGGTTGTATACTCTATGTGCTCAAGGAAATATACCACAAAAACATTTACTAAAGAATTCTCACATTGAAAATTGGAAACAACCTAAATGTCCACTTCAGGGGAATTGATACATAAACTTAATTATGCATATAAAATAGATTACTATATGGGAGTTAAAGCAAATATATTGTTGAGGGACAAAAGGAAGTTCAAGAATGATCCATAACATTATAATGCCATTTATACAAAATTTAAGCAAACACATTAAAAAAAAAAACACATAGATTTTTATGGATAAATGCCTATTTAGTGAAAGCTAATGTTGAAAATTCTGAAAGAGATAGGAATACCAGACCACCTGACCTGCCACTTGAGAAACCTGTATGGAGGTCAGGAAGCAACAATTAGAACTGGACATGGAACAACAGAACTGGTTCCAAATAGGAAAAGGAGTACGTCAAGGCTGTATATTGTCACCCTGCTTATTTAACTTATATGCAGAGTACATCATGAGAAATGCTGGGATAGAAGAAGCATAATCTGGAATCAAGATTGCCGAGAGAAATATCAGTAACCTCAGATATGCAGATGACACCACCCTTATGGCAGAAAGTGAAGAAGAATTAAAGAGCCTCTTGGGTGAAAGTGAAAGAGGAGAGTGAAAAAGTTGGCTTAAAGCTCAACATTCAGAAAACTAAGATTGTGGCATCCGGTCCCATCACTTCATGGGAAATAGATGGGGAAACAGTGGAAACAGTGACAGACTTTATTTTGGGGGGTTCCAAAATCACTGCAGACGGTGACTGCAGCCGTGAAATTAAAAGACGTTTACCCCTTGGAAGGAAAGTTACAACCAAGCTAGACAGCATACTAAAAAGCAGAGACGTTACTTTGCCAGCAAAGGTCCATCTAGTCAAGGCTATGGTTTTTCCAGTGGTCATGTATGGATGGGAGAGTTGGACTATAAAGAAAGCTGAGCGCCGAAGAATTGATGCTTTTGAACCGAGGTGTTGAATAAGACTCTTGAGAGTCTTTTGGACTGCAAGGAGATCCAACCAGTCCATCCTAAAGGAAATCAGTCCTGTGTGTTCATTGGAAGGACTGATGTTGATGCTGAAACTCCAATATTTTGGCCACCTGATGCGAAGAGCTGACTCACTGGAAAAAGCCCTGATGCTGGGATAGATTGAAGACGGGAGAAGAAGGGGACGACAGAGGATGAGATGGTTGGATGGCATCACTGACTCAATGGACATGAGTCTGAGCAAGCTCTGAGAGTTGGCAATGGACAGGGAGGCCTGGCGTGCTGCAGTCCATGGTGTCACAAAGAGTCAGACAGGACTGAGTGACTGTTGAAGTGATAGTTAAAGTACTCAGGCAATTTCTTTTTAGACTCCATTTCCAACAATGGCAAAATTTCTTCAGACAAATATTTCAAGCAAAGAAGCAACATGGATCAAATATATTGATCAATCCCGTACATTTTCCTGATTTCTGGTGCATTAATTATCCAGCAACATTAAAATGTTTGGTCCAAATGTAAATATGTAAACCTCTATGAGAATTATAATTCATCTTATAGATTAAATTCTTAGAAGTACAACTATATCTCCTATATCTCATTTTTCTAAAGAATAAACACTCCATTATGTAAGTTTTACATGCAAACATTACATTTGTATTTTGGATAATCAAGTTTATAAAATGACATGTTTTCTCTGCCCAATATACATATAAGCAAACAGTTCTGTAAATCAAATGGTTAAAGATACGGTCATTTTACGACATTTGAAGAGAGGAACTTCTGTCTCACCCATTCTGGATTCTTGGACAATCACTTTACAAGGCAAATCACACCAGGGAAAAATTGATAATAACAATGAAATACATGAAACTATTAAGTTGGCATAAAAGTTTGTTCAGGTCTTCCCATAACATCTTGTGGAAAAAACCAAACAAACTTTTTGACCACCCCAATACTTAACTGGATGTATCAGCTCACTTAATATCTGGAATTTGACTTGGCTGAGCTACCATCAAGAAATGAAGAAAATAGGGCTTCCCTGTTGGGTCAAAAGAATTTGCCTTGCAATGCAAGGGATACCAGTTTGATCCGTGATCTGGAATGATCCCACATACATTGGAGCAACTAAGCCTGCATGCCACAGCTACTGAGCCTGTTCCCTAAAGGCCCGGGAACTGCACCTACTGTGCTCATGAGCCGCAGCTACTGAAGCCCATGCTCCCCAACAAGAGAAGCCAGTGCAATGAGAAACCACAACTAGAGAGAAGCCCCCACGCCTCACAGCTAGAGAAAGCCCCTGTGCAGCGATGAAGACCCACCGCAGCCAAAAAACAAATAAATATTTAAAAGAAGTGAAGAAAATGAATAAAAATAGTTTTCTGGATGCAGCGGCATTATAATGCCATCTTTCACACTCAAAGATGATGCATCTGCTATAGACTGTGATCACTAGAGCGTATGCTGTTGTATGGATTAATGGGCAACTGATAGTGCAGTCCACCCTCTGCGTATGTGAAAATTGTTCCTTAATTTGTGGTCCGAGCCTTGGGCACAAGTGCCATCCTCCTCGGTTCTGCCTTCAGAGCCCTTGCTGGCCGCGTTCTGGAGGAGTACATCCACCGCAGCCATTTTCAGCGCTCTCTGTACGCTTTGGTTCTTATGTGCAGCAAACAGTGAATGCCAAGAAGAAATCAAGAAATCCTAAGAGGATATAAAACATCAAAGAAGAGTCTTATAGAGCTTGATCCTCAAAATGTGGGTCAGCATCACATGGAAACTTGGAAATTTGCATGCTTTACATCTTAGCTACTGAATCAGAAAGCCTGAAGGTGAGGCCCGGCATCCTGGGTTTTAATAACTTGTCCCCCAGTAAATCCGATGCACACCAAAGACTGAGAACTACTGAGGTACAGAGACAGTAAAGAGGTTAGAAATTTACATAAGACATCAGAGAATAAGTTAGATTTGGCACTTACATGTGAATAACTATCCAATAAAATGACACTACACACATACACATATACATTTTATTGATATTTAATGAAAATAACCTTTATTACTATGCTTTATCCACCATGAAAGAGACCTTGATTAAGACTAGCCAAAAAGAAGAGGAGCTTCGTAGTAACCTATAACCTTGGAGAAAAATGCTTCAATTAGATGAAAATGGAGGGAAAAATACAATACTTTTTTAGACAGAAGGAGTATGTAATTGAAATCTACGATTTATTTTGCAAACATTTGAGTGTCTACTGTGTGTAAATTATATAGCCCTGAGATAGAAAGATCTGCAAGACATATTGCTAGATAAGAAAGGGTAAGATCTTCACAACCCAGATAATCGTGACGGTGTGATCACTCACCTAGAGCCAGACATCCTGGAATGTGAAGTCAAGTGGGCCTTAGAAAGCATCACTATGGACAAAGCTAGTGGAAGTGATGGAGTTCCAGTGGAGCTATTTAAAATCCTGAAAGATGATGCTGTGAAAGTGCTGCACTCAATATGCCAACAAATTTGGAAAACTCAGCAGTGGCCACAGGACTGGAAAAGGTCAGTTTTCATTCCAATCCCAAAAAAAGGCAATGCCAAAGAATGCTCAAAACCACACAATTGCACTCATCTCTCATGCTAGTAAAGTAATGCTCAAAATTCTCCAAGCCAGGCTTCAGCAGTACGTGAACCGTGAACTTCCTGATGTTCAAGCTGGTTTTAAAAAGGCAGAGGAACTAGAGATCAAATTCCCAACATCTGCTGGATCATGGAAAAAGCAAGAGAGTTCCAGAAAAGCATCTATTTCTGCTTTATTGACTATGCCAAAGCCTTCGACTGTGTGGATCACAATAAACTGTGGAAAATTCTGAAAGAGATGGGAATACCAGAACACCTGACCTGCCTCTTGAGAAACCTGTATGCAGGTCAGGAAGCAACAGTTAGAACTGGACATGGAACAACAGAACTGGTTCCAAATAGGAAAAGGAGTACGTCAAGGCTGTATATTCTCACCCTGATTATTTAACTTATATGCAAAGTACATCATGAGAAACGCTGGACTGGAAGAAACACAAGCTGGAATCAAGGTTGCCGGGAGAAATATCAATAACCTCAGATATGCAGATGGCACCACCCTTATGGCAGAAAGTGAAGAGGAACTAAAAAGCCTCTTGAGGAAAGTGAAAGTGGAGAGTGAAAAAGTTGGCTTAAAGCTCAACATTCAGAAAATGAAGATCATGGCATCTGGTCCCATCACTTCATGGGAAATAGATGGGGAAACAGTGGAAACAGTGTCAGACTTCATTTTGGGGGGCTCCAAAATCACTGCAGATGGTGACTGCAGCCAAGAAATCAAAAGACACTTACTCCTTGGAAGGAAAGTTATGTCCAACCTAGATAGCATATTCAAAAGCAGAGACATCACTTTGCCAACAAAGGTCTGTCTAGTCAAGGCTATGGTTTTTCCTGTGGTCATGTATGGATGTGAGAGTTGGACTGTGAAGAAGGCTGAGTGCTGAAGAATTGATGCTTTTGAACTGTGGTGTTGGAGAAGACTCCTGAGAGCCCCTTGGACTGCAAGGAGATCCAACCAGTCCATTCTGAAGGAGATCAGCCCTGGGATTTCTTTGGAAGGAATGATGCTAAAGCTGAAACTCCAGTACTTTGGCCACCTCATGCGAAGAGTTGACTCATTGGAAAAGCCTATGATGCTGGGAGGGATTGGGGGCAGGAGGAGAAGGGGACGACAGAGGATGAGATGGCTGGATGGCATCACTGACTCTATGGACATGAGTCTGAGTGAACTCCGGGAGTTGGTGATGGACAGGGAGGCCTGGCTTGCTGCGATTCATGGGGTCGCAAAGAGTCAGACAGGACTGAGCGACTGAACTGAACTGAACTGAGGAATATTATAGTTTTATTTATATTCCAAAAGCCAACAAGTCAAAAATTATATGTGCTTACTTCTTTGGAGATTAGGGACAGATAAAAAATGATGACAAAGGACTTTCCATTTTTATTCTGCATTCTTCTCTGAATTTGGAGGTTTATAATAAGATGCAGTTATATCATTTCACAATTTATTCACAAAAAATGTTGAAAGAAGTCAATCAGGTACATACTACAAAAAAAAAACTGCATGTTATAAAGATCTGGACTAGAAATTTGGGCAGTTAGAATTGAAAGCTACAAGAAAAATCTCAAAGGAGTATGAAATAAGTGAAAGTGGATAAGCAGTGAAACAGATGGAAGATCAAACATGACACCAGGGTATCAAAACTGCATCACAGAAGGACAATGTACTCAGCAGCACATCAGAAGGCAGAGTGTAATGAGAAGTAAGAGCTGCAGCATCTCACTGGGAAGTTATGCCTATATTTCCTCATTTGTCAGTTCAGTTCAGTCGCTCAGTCCTGTCTGACTCTTTGCGACCCCATGAATCGCAGCAAGCCAGGCCTCCCTGTCCATCACCAACTCCCGGAGTTCACTCAGACTCATGTCCATAGAGTCAGTGATGCCATCCAGCCATCTCATCCTCTGTCGTCCCCTTCTCCTCCTGCCCCCAATCCCTCCCAGCATCATAGGCTTTTCCAATGAGTCAACTCTTCGCATGAGGTGGCCAAAGTACTGGAGTTTCAGCTTTAGCATCATTCCTTCCAAAGAAATCCCAGGGCTGATCTCCTTCAGAATGGACTGGTTGGATCTCCTTGCAGTCCAAGGGACGCTCAAGAGTCTTCTCCAACACCACTGCTCAAAAGCATCAATTCTTCGGCACTCAGCCTTCTTCACAGTCCAACTCTCATATCCATTCATGACCACAGGAAAAACCATAGCCTTGACTAGACAGACCTTTGTTGGCAAAGTGATGTCTCTGCTTTTGAATATGCTATCTAGGTTGGACATAACTTTCCTTCCAAGGAGTAAGTGTCTTTTGATTTCTTGGCTGCAGTCACCATCTGCAGTGATTTTGGAGCCCAAAAAAATAAAGTCTGACACTGTTTCCACTGTTTCCCCATCTATTTCCCATGAAGTGATTGGACCAGATGCCATGATCTTCGTTTTCCTCATTCATACATGGGACTAATAATCATTACCCTTCAGTCTTGTTTTGAGATTAAGGAAAATTATGTGTAAAGTGATCAATGCCTGGCCACACTCACACTTAATAAATAGCACTTACTTTAAGAGAACTTATTGAAGGGACAAGTTATATATTTGTTTTTAGACATGGTGGCTTGGAGGAAATGATAGAACACAATTGAATATGTGAACCTGAATTTAGGTCTCTGTGTCTGAACTGACTTCTCTGTCCTGCCTGTCCAGTCTTGACTACGCCATACCACCACTAGGTGGCAGTAGTCATTTTACTAATCCAAAAAAGCGAACTACAGCAATCAGTTCAGTTCAGTTCAGTTCAGTCACTCAGTTGTGTCTGACTCCAGCCCCATGGACTGCAGCACACTAGGCTCCCCTGTCCATCACCAACTCCGGGAGCTTGCTCAAATTCATGTCCATCGAGTCAGTGATGCCATCCAACCAACTCAATTTGTGCTGTCCCCTTCTCCTCCTGCCTTCAATCTTTCCCAGCATCAAGGTCTTTTCCAATGAGTCAGTTTTTCGCATCAGGTGGCCAAAGTATTGGAGCTTCAGCTTCAGCATCAGTCCGTCCAATGAATATTCAACACTGATTTCCTTTACGATGGACTGGTTAGATCTCCTTGCAGTCCAAGGGACTCCAAGAGTCTTCTCCAACACCAACTCCAACACAGTTCAAAAGCATCAGTTCTTCGGTGCTCAGCCTTTTTATGGTCCAACTCTCACATCCATACATGACTACTGGAAAAACCATAGCTTTGACTAGATGCAGCTTCATTGGCAAAGTAATGTCTCTGCTTTTTAATATGCTCTCTAGGTTTGTCAAAGCTTTTCTTCCAAGGAGCAAGCGCCTTTTAATTTCAAGGCTGCCATCACCATCTGCAGTGATTTTGCAGCCCAAGAAAATAAAGTCTCTCACTGTTTCCATTGCTTCCCCATCTATTTGCCATGAAGTGATGGAACCGGATGCCATGATCTTAGTTTTTTTAAATGCTGAGTTTTAGGCCAGCTTTTTCACTCTCCTCTTTCACTTTCATCAAGAAGCTCTTTAGTTCTTCGCTTTCTGCCATAAGGGTAGTGTCATCTGCATATCTGAGGTTATTGATATTTCTCCCAACAATCTTGATTCCAGCTTGTGCTTTATCCAGTCTGGCATTTTGCATGATGTACTCTGCATATGAGTTAGATAAGCAGGTTGACATTATACAGCCTTGACATACTCCTTTCCCAATTTGGAACCAGTCTATTAGTCCATGTCCAATTCTAACTGTAGCTTCTTGACCTAACAGATTTCTCAGGAAGCAGGTAAGGTGGTCTGGTACTCCCATCTCTTGAGGAATTTTCCACAGTTTGTTGTGATCCACACAGTCAAAGGCTTTAGTGTAATCAATGAAGCAGAAGTAGATGTTTTTCTGGAATTCTCTTGCTTTTTCAATGATCTAATGGATGTTGGCAATTTGATCTAAATCCAGCTTGAACATCTGGAAGTTCTTGGTTCACGTACTGTTGAAGACTCACTTGGAGAATTTTGAGCATTACTTTACTAGCATGTGAGATGACTGCAATTATGTGGTAGTTTGAACATTCTTTGGCATTGCCTTTCTTTGGGATTGGAATGAAAACTGACCTTTTCCAGTCCTGTGGCCACTGCTGAGTTTTCCAAATTTGCTGGCATATTGAATGCAGCACTTTCACAGCATCATCTTTTAGGATTTGAAATAGCTCAACTGGAACTCCATCACCTCCACTAGCTTTGTTCTTAGTGATGCTTCCTAAGGGCCACTTGACTTCACACTCCAGGATGTGTGGCTCTAGGTGAGTGATCACACCATTGTAGTTATCTGGGTCATGATCTTTTTTGTATAGTTCTTCTGTTATTCTTGCCACCTCTTCTTAGTATCTTCTGCTTCTGTTAGGTCCATACCATATCTGTCCTTTATTGTGCCCACCTTTTCATGAAATTAAAGCAATAACTATATATATATATATATATATATATATATATATATATATATATATATTAAGCTAGCTATAGAAATATATATTAAGCTAACTAAAGCTATAGTGTGATTAACTGGACTATATTTTACAAAAAAGACAGAGTGTGTCTTTTTTTAAAAAACAAAATTTATGCAGTGTGACTGAATACCAACATCTAAATAATATAGATATCAATCAAAATTTAGGAAAATAAACCTGTGAATACTTGTGGTATCTCCATTAATGTTTCCTTATTTCATTTACTAGAGCCTTATTCTATTCGCTCTGCTGCCTCACTGACTGGCACAAAGTAGACACTCATAACTCCAATAAGATGGAGGTGATTTCCTCCTATCTTTTTAAAAGGGGGCACTCATTCACAGTAATTCCCGGCTAATGTTTAGAAATTTAACAAATAATTTCTTTTCCCAATGTCTCCCTAACAACTAAGACAGCTAGCCTTAAACTCTAAAGATGGCTGCTGCTGCTGCTGCTAAGTCACTTCAGTCGTGTCCAACTCTGTGCGACCCCGTAGACGGCAGCCCACCAGGCTCCCCCATCCCTGGGATTCTCCAGGCAAGAACACTGGAGTGGGTTGCCATTTCCTTCTCCAATGCATGAAAGTGGAAAGTGAAAGTGAAGTCGCTCAGTCGTGTCCGACTCTTAGCGACTCCATGGACTGCAGCCTACCAGGCTCCTCCATCCATGGGATTTTCCAGGCAAGAGTACTAGAGTGGGTTGCCATTGCCTTCTCCTAAAGATGGCTAGCTAGACTCTAAAAAATAGATCTCTAATACCAATACTTGTATCCTCCCCATAAATAGCAAAAAAGAAAGTGGGTAGATCAACTTGGCATAGCCACCAATAGGAAAGTACCCAGGGATGACTCCCCTGATGGAATGCAGGTTAGGGGTGTTTTTATTGCTGTCATCACGGTAACACAGGTTATTATGGATTAAAAAACCACCTATTGTCCCCACCCGTGTAGTTTGGGAGAATCAGCAAGACTAACATTTTTGCAAAATATCTACAGTTTGCAGGGTACATTCATAATCACATTTAGCCATTTATGGTACCTAAGGCTTCCAATGGGCTTCCCTGGTGGTTCAGAGGTTAAAGCATCTGCCTGGACTGCGGGAGACCCAGGTTCGATCCCTGGGTCGGGAAGATCCCCTGGAGAAGGAAATGGCAACCCACTCCAGTACTCTTGCCTGGAGAATCCCACAGAGGGAGGAACCTGGTAGGCTACAGTCCATGGGGTCGCAAAGAGTCGGACACGACTGAGCGACTTCACTTTCACTTAAGGCTTCGAATCATGACCCCTTAAGCTATGGAGGTTCTATACGACTTGCCTGCACTAATCTGTGTTTCAGTAACATTGCCAGGAAAGTCTCTATCAAAGTTCCCTATTCAGTTCAGTTCAGTTCAGTCGTGTCCGAACCTCAGATATGCAGATGACACCACCCTTATGGCAGAAAGTGAAGAGGATCTAAAAAGCCTCTTGATGAAAGTGAGAGTGGAGAGTGAAAACAGTTGGCTTAAAGTTCCCTGTGGTCCAGGTAATTTTCACGTCCTTTCCCCTTCCCTCCCCTTCCCTTCCCTTTGGCTCAGCATCCCTCTTGGCTTGTAGTAATTAACCCTGTCACTTTTCCCCGCTCCCCTATTATGGTAAGGACAAAAAGATAATAATAATGCTGATCAATGTATTCTCTTAGTTTTCCCTCCTTTCCATTTCCCCCACCACAACCTTTGTCCCATGCATCATCACCATTTGGACTATGGAAATGTTTTACTGCTACCTTTAATCTTAATAGCTTCTGCTTCCAGATCACACACAAGGAGCCAGGCACTGTGGCTACAAGCTTTATGTGCATTATCTCAGTCTCTCTCCCACTTGCTCACCACCACGGCTAGATTAATCATCAGAAAACATGACCTGGTACATCTCACCAGTACATACACATAAAAAAGTTTTAAGGGTTCCCTTTGCTCATGGAGTAAAACCTTTTTTAACTCACCTCCATGTGGCCACTAGTCATTTCTTCAGCCTTATTTTCCCTATATTAATTCTGCTCCAGCTAGACACATCCTCTTCCCACTATTGGTGGTAGCATCAGTTAAAATCTGCCTCCCTAGCATTCCTTCAGTGCTCAGCCACTACTCCTCTGGTTTGGCAAGACGCACACAAAAGCTAGTGCTGCACAGTATTACTTTTTATCTTGAGATTAGTCCCTGTGTTCACCTGAGGCTGCAGACCTCCCTGGCATAAAGACTGAGTCTGATAACACCAGATATGCTTTTGAGAGCACTTCAAATAAATACTTGCTGATGAAGCAGTTAACACATTGTATTTCAGTGTGGGCATTTTATATAGTCTTTTGATTTATACTGAATGTTGGACTTAATGCCTGTGTTTCACGTAATCTTTTATTTGTTCTTGCCAAAGAGTGTGGAGGGCAAAGCATTTAAGGAAGAAGCCTTATCTGCTCTGGGCCAGTCACAGCACAGATTCGAATGTTAATTGGCCTCAGACCACAGATTTCAATCTAACCACTCTTCTGCCAAAGGGAACAGTTCTGCGTGAATGTAGAGACGAAAAATGAGACTGACTTTTCTGTCCTCCAAAACACAGGGATATCAGGGCTGCACACAGGAAAAGCGTGTGTGTTAAAGTGACAATGTCACATCCAGTATCTGAAGTAGAACTTGCAGTCACAGAAAAACCAGGAAATTCCTTGTATGGGTCATTTGATAAAGCTTTGTTGTTGCTATTGTTCACCTTTGTAGTCATCATGAAAGGGGACTTTTGAAAGAATTTTCTCAGGGAGGAAGTAAGGTTAACTAACTGGTACTTTCCCCACTGAGGAAGGTACAGCACCACGTGTTTATGAAAGCATCTGATTGTAACCTGAATCCACTTCCCTGAGTCTAGTCATCAAAAGTACACAATTCCTCACAAAAAGTTTAAGAAGAATACAACCAAGTTTAGACAAGCATTCAGTCTCAAGGCACCGTTTTTGCGTCCCAACCATTTCAACAGTGTAAAAGGAAATAAAAGTTAATATTATTAAAATAAAAAACAAAATGTGTACATATATGATGGTATTTCCAATCATCAAGCCTGAAATGAAAGTGTAAAATTTAACCTATGTACTCTGTTTTTGTACATTTGTGATAATGCTTATCCTAGAAACTAGCGGAATATGGATTAGAGTTGAAAGCGTTAAACATTAAATAGTTTCTATCTTTGTCACATCCAAAGAAAGTAAACTGATTTTGTAATTCCTGGGGAAATGCTTTACTTCACAAATCACCACACATGTTCATTCACATTTCTTTCTTACATGAATAAGCTTTGAGGTACTAAGGTTTCTTTTTAATGGTTATATGGGTCACTAATTTCAGAGTGACTTAGTTTCCTACCCCTCAAAAATAGTTACCTTCCTTCATGAATCATTTTCTTTCTCACTCCAAGACAGAAAGCTAAAAGGAACTTTTTAATTTACTTTATAGAATTTTAATTTCCAGTGTCATGAATGATATTTATCTCAACCCCCTTTGTTTAAAGCATTGAGTATTCTTTAAAAAGCTACAAAATAACTTTTTCTTTGAGAACCATCTTCCTGAAAAAAAACAAGACCAAAGGTTTGGGTCTAATCAGTGGGTGGTCGCTGTGTGTGCCTGCTCTGGATGGGTTCATAAAGCCATGTTTTGGATTTGGCAGGCCAGTCTGGATTTTCTGGATAAAAGTTTCTCATACAAAAAGGAAAAAAGAAGGAGCATTTATATCCTTTTTATAAATATCAGAGATTATATTCAAAATATTTTGTGATTGATACAGCACAGGTACCCATTATTAGAATAGACACCAGCAAAACCAGAGGCTGATGTTTAACTTTCAAACATGATATTTATCATTTTAACACTAAATGATGCACTGTGTCATCCCTCACTTTCATTGAATTCTTTATCCCATATAAAAGATAGGAAACATCTTTAAAGTATCTTTACCTTCTCATTACCATACAGGGTAATATTGATATAATTTTCTATATGCTGAAATATATCAGTTATATTTGCTTCATAAGTATATGAAGAACAGATGACAAAGCAAAAGAGGAAAAGAAGAGTACATTTCTTTTCCTTTGAGAATCTTAGAGTATCAAGGGAGGGACAAAAGATCATTTTAACTGAGTAATAACTCAAAGAGAAAATGATCAAACAAAAAGAACATTTAATCACCGAGGTGTACTGTCAGAAATATGAACAACTAACAGTGAGTCAATGATGGAAACCTTCTTAAAGAAAACACACTTTGAGTACAGGTTTGGAAAAGATGAGAAATCCAAAGAAATGAAGGGCAAGGGCATGTGCACAGCTGAAGAACCAGCAAGGTGTCTGTGAGCAGGGTGGTTTGGTTGGCCACAGTGAGCGGGGGAGGGACCATTAAAGGAAGAAACAAGAAAACCAGTTCTTTGATGTTTACAGGTAATTGCAGGTGGAAACCACTAACTCAATGGGAGAAGCAGATCATCAGCAAAATTTTAAAAGTTCATTGGGAGGGTAAGATATTCCACTTAAGATTTTAAATGGGAGATAGTATTAAGTTTGAGGCACACCAGCAAAAATGACAGAAAATTTCGATTTGTAGTTTAAAAATTATTTAACGAACAAATTTAAGAGATGACAATATGGAGTGTGGGAACAAGAAAGAGTTCTTCTGTGGGAGGAACACAGGAGAGTTGATCAGAAATTTAGCGGTGCAAAGAAATTTTTATGTGGGTCCACGAGTAAATCTTTGAAATTCACTGTAAATGTGTTTTAATGAGTATATGCATTTTTCTGGGACATGAATCCATCATTTCTTTAAATTATCAATGATGCCTATGACAGAAAATACTCATCTTCCTCAGTAAGTTTAAGTGGTTTTTTTCAGGTTCACACAAGAACTGGTGACAAAGTTATAACTACAGTCTACCAGCATAAAATTTATCCACTCATTCATTTTTCACTCAACAGCGACAAGGATTCATGCAAACACCTACTCTGTGCATGCACAGTTCAGGCTGGTAGAATTACAGCTGAGAATGGAAGGAACACGAAATCCTGCCTCTGTGGATCTTGCATACTAATGGGGAAGGACAGCAACAAACAAAATACAGGAGTAATTATACATTGTGTTCAAAGGCGATATGTGCAAAAGAGAAAGAGAAAGAAGCAAAGGAAGGAAGAGGGAGATTGCATTTTTAGAATCACTCTTAGTAGGCAGCAGTATGTGGCAGGTGGAATTCCAGAGGGTTTTGTCTTGTGTTCCTAAACTCAAAGTAATCAAAATAAATAGAGATGTAGAGAAAAACTGAACTGCATCTTTGAGAGGAGTAAACGAGTAAGGATCATAATCTACTCTAGGACTGAAGCCAATATCCAGATTTTTCAACTGCAATTTGGCCAAGATCTGTTAGAAGATTTTTTTTCTAATTAAAGAACAAACAATGCCCATCCACTTCACACATGTTTTTCAGTGACGTTTATGAAAATGCAAAACACCAGGAGCTACAAGTATCCTCCAAGGGTTTCCTGGGAAGCAATGGCTCTTTAGCCAAAGAAAAGTGAGCAACCTGTTTAACGGGAAGAGTGTTGTTTTATGAAAAATAACTATACATAGGATAGAAATCCTATTTCTGATTATAGTAGAATAAATAAAGTAGGATTCGTTCATAGATATCTCTTAAAGCCATATAAAAGTAAACTATTTAAATAAAATTATCTTTCACATTTGGCAAATATACAATGAAGAACAAAATTTCTGTCTAATCTTAACCCATACATGGCACAAAGACACACACATATGTGTGGAAATGGATGTGTAAATATGTGTGTGGGGGGGAGGGGCATGCATCTGCAGCTAGCATTAATCAGGTGTGCACTAATTGCACTGCCATTTTAGGGATTTAAATGAAACAGGTGTTCCCAGGCAGACAAGGAGTGAGACAAAGAATTCAGTAAAGGTCAGAAAAAACATTGCTTTTCCTTTTTCTTTCCATAATCTGACCCTGTGTACGCAGCTACCCACTAAAATTGGATATAATTAACAATTACCAATAATAACCCTAGCATAAATAACTGAAGCTTATAACCTTCGTAAATGCCACCCACTGGACTTTGAAATGCTAGAAGCTGAGCAGTCCATAGAGCAGCTGGTTCTTGTCAAAAGGAAAGCCAGAAGCAGTGCCAGAAAATACACCTTTTGTTTTCAGTGTCAACAAGCTATTTGTCAGGAAACAAAAAGAAGGCTCCGCCAGCCCTGGTGGATGTTTCTGAACCTGAAAGTTGGTTTTCTGCCTGATTTTGCTTAGAGTTAGAGAAAAAAGCGGTTGCAAAAGTATATTAAAACCTCACTCCTGGGAACTGTTAGTAGGAAAGGCTGTCTGAGAGAATGAAAGCTGTCACCCAACACCCACCCCGCCACATACACACCAACCAGCACCACTTAACTTCCTCCAGGGCCTCAGTTTCCAACCGCCTAAGTCTGCATAAGAATCAGGCAGAGCAGGTCCCAGACGAATGCACCCAGGCTGAGGTGGAGCTGAGGATGCTGAAAGTTCCCAAGTGTAGCACACAATTCAGAGGCAGGAAGCCAAGTACCCAGGGTCTGAAAATCACAGCCTTGTTTAGGTTTTGTTTTTTATTTTTTAGAATGGACTTGTGGACATGGGATGGGGAACTGGGGGAGGGGGGACGAATTGAGAGAGCAGCGGTGACATGTCTCAGTTCAGTTCAGTTCAGTCACTCAGTCGTGTCCGACCTTTTGTGACCCCATGGACCGCAGTACACCAGGCCTCCCTGTCCAACACCAACCCCCGGAATTCACTCAGACTCAAGTCCATTGAGTCGGTGATGCCATCCAGCCATCTCGTCCTCTGTCTTCCCCTTCTCCTCTCACCTTCAATCTTTCCCAGCCTCGGGGTCTTTTCAAATGAGTCAGTTCTTCGCATCAGGTAGCCAAAGTATTGGAGTTTCAACTTGACGTGTATACACATGTAAAATAGATAGCTAGTGGGAAGCTGCTATAAAGCACAGGGAGCTCAGCTCAGCGCTCAGCTCTGTGTTTTGAGGAGACAGCCTTTCTCTTACATCTGTATCTTCAACCTCACACCTTTGTTCTCTCTGGTCCACTCTGCTCCATGTTGGACTCCACTCTCTTATTTTCAACCCATCCAACAAGTCATAATTTTTTTTTTAACTTTTAAAATATATTTATTTACTTATTTATTTGGCTGCATCAGGTCTTAGTTGCGCCAGGTGGGATCTTTCACTGTGCACAGACTATAGTTGTGGCACACAGACTTAGTTGCTACATGGCATGTGGGGTCTTACTTCCCTGACCAGGGATAGAACCCACCTCCCCTCCATTGCAAGACAGATTCTCAACCACTAGCCACCAGGGAAGCCCCACCGTTTCTTTTTTTTTTTCTTTTCTTTTCTTTTTTTTTTTATTAATTAATTTTTTTTTAATTTTATTTTATTTTTAAACTTTACAATATTGTATTAGTTTTGTCAAACATTGAAATGAATCCGCCACAGGTATACCCGCGTTCCCCATCCTGAACCCTCCTCCCTCCTGCCCCCCACCACCCTCCCTCTGGGTCATCCCAGTGCACCAGCCCCAAGCATCCAGTACCGTGCATCGAACCCGGACTGGCGACTCATTTCATACATGATATTATACATGTTTTAATGCTATTCTCCCAAATCTCCCCACCCTCTCCCTCTCCCACAGAGTCCATAAGACTGATCTATACATCGGTGTCTCTTTTGCTGTCTCGTACACAGGGTTATTGTTACCATCTTTCTAAATTCCATATATATGCGTTAGTATACTGTATTGGTGTTTTTCTTTCTGGCTTACTTCACTCTGTATAATAGGTTCCAGTTTCATCCATCTCATTAGAACTGATTCATAAATTTAAAAATTCAAAGCAAATATTTAGGGACAATCTAGAATAGAAAGCAAGCTCACACATACCAGAATCTTTGTTCCTAAAATTTTAATATTCTTTCCCCTAAAGAGAAAACTTGCCAACACCTTCTTTTCCCTCAGATCCAGGGCCCTACTTTTACAGAGTTTTACAGTAAAATAAACCCTGCTTCTGTAGGCAAGGCAATTTGGTCTGGGCCTCCTGGAGATTCCAACAGACATCAAATTATTCTTTCAGTAAAGGTTCGGGAACTCCAGGTCTTGATTCTCATCAACACCAAAGTGAGAGTTTTGAAAACAGAATTTTCTTCAGCACATCAAATCCTTAGGCAAGCAGCTCTCCCACCACTGGCCATATCAGAGCATGGCCACGTACTTAATGTATATTCTTGTGTCAAGGGCAAGGACACACCCAGGCTTAAGGGTGAAGGGGCAGAGTGTCTTCCAGTTACAATTATCCTTTAAATAATGCAATATTAAAATAATGGATTTCTTGAATTAGGTTAAAATATTTGCTCTCTCAAAGTGTCTTAATAAGGGGATACATTCCAATGATACACAATGTAAATATTATTTATAAATAGCATATAAGCTATTTGTATACAAGTTCCCAGGTGGCGTCAGTGTTAAAGAGTCCACCTGTCAAGCTAGGAGATAAAAGAGGTGCAGGTTCGATCCCTGGGTTGGGAAGATCCTCTGGAGAAGGAAATGGCAACCCACTCCAGTATTCTTGCCTGGAAAACTCCATGGACAGAGGAATATGGGCAGGCTACAGTCTGTGGAGTCACAGAGTCCAGTACAAATGAGCACGCACACACTGGTAAATTGATATGTGTTCTAAGAAGCTGAACTATGCCCTGCATGGCTACCTCACTAATTAACCAACTGTAATTCAGTAAGATTTTATTTCATACTTTTCGTGATACAAAGACTTTCCCACCTACTAAAATACTAGTAGCCTGGGATTAATTAAAGAACTCAGTGAAATATATAGTATAGTAAACTCACCTGTCAGTTGTATCCCAGAAAAGGGATTTTTTTTTAAATTGGAGGATAATTGCTTTACAATGTTGTCCTGGTTTCTGCTATACAACAATGTGAGTCAGCCATAAGTATACATATGTCCCCTCCCTCTTGAGCCTCCTTCCCAACCTCCATCCCATCCTCTAAGTTATTATCACAGAATACCAGGTCAAGCTCCCTGTGTTATCCAGCAACTTTCCACTACCTACTATTTTACATGGTAATGTATGTGTTTCAGTGCTACAGAAAAGATTTTTAAAACTTACAGATTTGAAAAGACCTGCTGTTGAAATGACAACACAGGACAGGAACACTCAAGAGCTTCAAGATTGGACTCTCAATAGTCATGAGGTTTTTACCAGACTGAGTGATGATAGATTTATTGTATAAGACCCCCTCCTTCCCACTTAACTCCTACTCTTCCTTTGGATTGTAGCTTAAGTATCTCAGGCTAAGAAATCCTTGTCTGCAGGCCAGGTGAATAGGAGCACCACATTCCTTTCCTTGTTGTTCTTTAAAAAATATTTTTTATTAATTCTCACTTCCCTACCATATTTGTAAGTGCCAAGAGAGCAAAACCCTATTTTTCTGCTCATCACTCCAATGCTCAGAGCCTACCACAACACCTGGTATTAAATATACTCTCAGTAAAGACCATGAATGAATGAACAAATGACTATTTGGGGATGTGAGTCTTACCGAGTCAAAGAGTCCTACAAAGTTAAAGCTGACCAAATGACTTCTAAAAATAAGACATTAATATAGAGAGAATCATCTGAAGGTTTGGAACAGAGAACAAAAAAGTAAGTCAGATTTTATCAGTCATTAATATTCTCATATTGGCTATCTGATCGGCTAATCAGATGATCACAGTCCTACAAATAAGGGGATAATAACAATCACCATAAGGACAGCACCTGGATTTCACTTCACAAGTCACAGTGTCATCAAACCTACATCATGGAACTCATTCTCATGGCAGATCTTGGGGTAGTCAAAGCAGGTGCTTCAGTATCCTCATCGTGTGGAGGAGAAAACTAGAGCCAAGAGAAACAGCTTGACCTGGTCAGGTCTTGTACGTAACAGGCAGTGCCAGAGTGTTAGCAGATGTGCAAAGCACTTCGGTGCAATTTCTCTAACACGGTGCAGAATGTGGAGTAAGAAACATGTCCACAAATCAAAATTTTACTCTACAGAGTGGGTCAGAAATAAAAAGAGATGATTGCATAAAGGGGTTAAAATATTATAAAAAGATATTTTAAAAATTTTACCTAAATTTGTAGAAAACTGCCCCCAAAATATGGTCTTGATAAAAAACAGGATATTTAGGGATACATCGTTTTCATTGTGAGTACATAATCTCTTATGCTATCTTCCAGAGAGAGTGCTAAACAGAGTGAACCATCGCATTGGACTATTGTAATAAATCATGTATTTTTGTTTTTCATTTTTTACATTTCTCTTCAACTTCACTGATTTCCTACAAAACTAGAAAATCACACGAGGATATTTGCCTTTTATTTTCTTTGACATCCTGCCTAAAAAAATACTACATACAACACAAAGGACTTTCAACAGTCTAGACTTACTATGAATCAACTTATTAAAAATGTTCTCATAGAATAACAGAATATACTTTTAAAAAGTTAAACACTAATTCCTGTTTGTTGTTCAGAGGCAGACTTGGCTGCACAAAGATCAAAATTTGAAAATGCAAAGCAAAATAAGATTCAAATAAATATTTAAATAAGTAAAACAGCCCTAAAATTATAGATGATATTGCAGTTAATGAATTATGAAGCTTAAAGCAGATTTTCTATACTACCAACCAAAAAATTGATTAGACATCTCAAAAATAAAACTAAATTATTACTTATTCTTTCTATACAAAATGGTATTATAAAATCATTTTCACATGAAGAGCCAATCAAAGAAAATGAAGTCAAAATATGAAGGAAAAAAACTCATAGAGAAGGTAGTTTATCTAATAAATGTGATGTTATGTTTATTATTTGTCAGCTTCTTTAAATAATTTGCAGTGCTTTAACCTTCTAGATAAACATTCTCCTTCTTACAAATTTGGTCCATATAGTTTTTAATTCTTTTTTTAAAGAGAAGCTCCTCCTCTAGACTATGTAAGCTGTAGATTCATGAAACCTAGATCCACCCATGTTCAGATATATTTTCTTAAAAAAATCTTAATAAGACGCAAGCTTCCCATTTCCTTTGGTTTCATACTCATAACAAATTTTTAAGCTTAGTATTATAGCAATTTTAAGACATATTCCAAAGTAGAAAGAATAGTTTAATGACTTACTTTTACCCAATTGTTACTTTATCAACATTTTTGAAGTCTTATTTTTTGTAGGGCAGGCAAACCTTGGAGATACTGAGCATTTTCGATGGTTCCAGACCATCAAAATAAAGTGTATGTAAAAAGTGTATATACAATAATAAAGTGTATATACAATAATAAAGAATCTGCCTGCAATGAAGGAGATGCCGGTTCGATTCCTGGATTGGGAAGATCCCCTGAAGAAGGGATTGGCTATCCACTCCAGTATTCTTGGGCTTCACTTGTGGCTCAGCTGGTAAAGAATCCACCTGCAATGTGGGAGACCTAGGTTCGATCCCTAGGTTAGGAAGATCCCCTGGAGAAGGGAAAGGCTACCCACTCCAATATTCTGGCCTGAAGAATTCCATGGACTGTATAGTCCATGGGGTCACAAAGAGTCAGACACGACTGAGCGACTTGCACACACTCACTCATTCATCACAATAATAAAGTGAATCACTGAATTTTTTAATTTCCTAGGGCATATAAAATTATGTCTACACATATTGTAGCCTATTAAGTATGTGATGGGCTTCTTTAGTGGCTCAGTGGTAAAGACCCTAGCTGCAATGCAGGAGACATAGGTTCGATTCCTGGGTCAGGAAGATCCCTTGGAAAAGGAAATGGCAACCCACTCCAGTAATTTTGTGTGGGAAATTCGATGGACAGAGAAGTCTAGCAGGCTGCAGCCCATGGGGTCTTGAAAGAGTAGGACATGACTTAGCAACCAAACAACAATAAAGTATGGGATAGCATTGTGCCTAATTAAGACAATTTACATTCCTTAATTTAAAAATACTTCATTGCTTTAAAATGCTAACTAGGATCTGAGCCGTCAGTGAGTTGTATTCTTTTTGCTGGTGGAAGGTCTTGCCAAGATGTTGATGGCTTGATGGCTGCTGACTGATCAGGGCAGTGGTTACTGAAGGTTGGGACAGTTGTGGCAATTTCTTAAAATAAGACAACAATAAATTTTGCCACATTGATGGATGACTTCTTTCCTTAAGCCTCCTAAATTAACGTGTGCTAGCTTCAAAGTTTCTTCTGCAGCTTCCTCACCTCTTTCAGCCTTCTAGAAGTGAAGAGGGTTAGCACACTGCTCTGAATTAGGCTTTGGTTTAAGGAAATGTTGTGGCTCGTTTGATCTTCCAACCAGACCACTTAAGCTTTCTCCATATGAACAGTAAGGCTGTTTTGTTTCCTTATCATTCATGTGCTCACTGAAGCAGTACTTTTAATTTCCTTCAAGAACTTTTTCTTTCTGTTCATAGCTTGGCTAACTGTTTGGCACAAGAGGGCCAGCTTTCAGCTTATCTTGGCTTTCAACATGCTTTCCTCACTAAGCTTAATCATTTCTAGCTTTTTATTTAAAGCAAGAGACATATACCTCTTCCTTTCACTTGAACACTTAGAGATTCCTGTAGGGTTATTAACTGGCCTAACTTCATTATAGTTGTGTTTCAAGGAACAGGGATGTCTGCTGGAGGAGAGGCAGAAAGATGAGAGAAAAGCCCATTGGTGAAGTTGTCAGAACACAACCAACATTTACCAATTAAGTTCTCTGTTTTGTATGTGGTACATGGAGTCCCAAAACAATTATAACAGTAACATCAAAGCTCACTGATCACAGATCAGTATAATAAATGTATTAATAAAAATAAAGTTTGAAATACAGCATGAATTACAAAAATGTGACAAAGACATAAAATGAACAAAAGGTGTTGGAAAAATGGCCCTAGCAGACTTACTCTAATTTGTGAAAAATGCAATAAAGCAAAGCAAATTTAAACAAGGTATGCCTGTATATGGGGTTTCCCTGGTAGCTCAGCTGGTAAAGAATCCGCCTGCAATGCTGGAGACCCTGGTTCAATACTTGAGTCGGGAAGATCCCCTGGAGAAGGGATAGGTTACCCACTCCAGTATTCTTGGGCTTCCTTAATGGCTCAGTGAGTAAGGAATCTGCCTACAAATGCAGGAGACCTGGGTTCAATCCCTGAGTCAGAAAGATCCCCTGGAGGAGGCCATGGCAACCCAGTCCAGTATTCTTGCCTGGAGAACTCCCATGGACAGAGGAGCCTGGCGGGCTGCAGTCCATGGGGTCACAAAGTCAGACACGACTGAGCGACTAAGCATAGCACAGCACATGCCTGTATATATCTAACTGATACGAGTACAAGTGGTTTCCAAAATTTGGTGAGAAAATTATAGTGAAAAAAATTAACTACAAAAATTTCAATGGTGTTATGTTAGTTTTTAAAAATGATATTTTACGATCCACTAATATTTAAAATCAGATTCTGCTTGTTCTTTAGAAACTAAACAAGTAGATTTTAAAATGTTTTAAACGTTGAGAATTCTCTAAAATGAAAAACGTTACAATAAATATTTACTGAGACCTACTCCAAGACTAGGCTTACTTACAAGTTTACATTATAATTGGAAAAACATACATGTATACCAGTATAAAAAGACAAAAAGTCAAAAAACATATGCTACCTAACCATATCATACATCATTATGATGTCAGATAATTGGAGAAATACATTTTAAAAGAAATGTATTGTGAGAAAGTACTTCATAATGTGACATGTATGATCAATACATCAATGGTGCAGACAAAATTTCACATATAATGGCTGATAAGGCAGAGACTATGAAAAAAAAAAAGACCTATGCAGTATACTTGCTTGAAATACATAACTATATTTCTACTTTCAAATTAAAGTGCTATTTTTAGGAGTTTGATTTGACAAACAAAAAACAAGGCTTTTCTGCCTTATTATTTCTCTATGCCTTATTATTTCTCTATTGTAAATATTCATGTCTATTGTATGTAATTAATTAAAATTAAATGTATAGGAATAATTAGGTTACTTGAAAAGATATCCTTGATAACAAGAATAAGATTGTAAAACTGTTTAACAAATTTCCTAAGCATACATATACATCTCTCTAGTGCTTTTTCAAAATCATACCAAATAGTCCCTTTAAAAATAATAGAAGAAAAAATTAAACCTAAGAGACAGTCAGAAAGAAATAATAAAAACAATGGTGGGAAAAACAAAAAATAGAAAAAATCCACAAGACAAAAATTGATTTTTTGCAAAGATTAATAAAAGGTATAAGCCTCTAGCAATATCTCTCAAGAAAACAATCAAAAACAAAATATCAATATCTATAATTAAAGAAGGAACCACCACAAATTCCCACAGACATCAAAATAACAATAAAGGAATATTGTTAACAACTATATGTCAATAAGTTTGACAATTTGGATGAAATAGACATGTCCCTTGATAAAAAACATCTTACCCAACAAACACAAGGAGATGTAAAATCTTAATAACCTTATATTCATTAAAGAAATTGTGTTTGTAATTTGAAACCTTCCCACAAAGAAAACTCCATATCCCCAAGGCTTTACAGGTGAATTCTGTGAAAATTTAAGGAAGAAATAATATCAATCTTACACACAAACCCTTTCAGAAAATACAAGGATATTTTCCAATTTATTTTATGAGGTCAGAATTACCTGGTATCAAAATCAAAGACATTTCAAGAAAAATGTCTCTCATTAGCTCAGATGCAGGACCTTTAAAATATATTGGTAAAATAATTCCAAGAATATATTCATATATACATATATATATATATATATATACACTCTGATTTTACCATTGACTTCAATATTAGGTTAGGTTATATAGTTATGTATAAACCCCATGTGGTAGTAAAATGATATATCTTACAGAATAAAGATACAAGCAGTTATATTTCTTGTAGGAGGCAAAGTTTACCTCTAGAGCCCAGTAATCTTAGCTACCTACTAAAATAGAACGCCACTAATTCTCAGAAGAATGTGACAGAATCTAGAGTAGCTACAAGGATGTCCTGTATTCATTCAAAAGTTAGCAGTACTGCAAAGAAACAGGAAAGTGTGATTCACACTCAAGAAAAAACTAATGCAGTCAATAGAAATAAACTCCAAGTAGGCCTAGATACTGGGTTAAAAAAATGGACAAAAAGAACAGACACTTCACAAAAGGAGGTATAAAACTGGCCAACACACACAAGAAAACGTGCTCAACATCATTAGTCATTAAGGAAATGCAAATTTAAACGACAGTGAGTGGGGCTTCCTTGTAGCTCAGACTGTAAAGAGTCTGCCTGCAATGCAGGAGACCAGGGTTTGATTCTGGGTCAGGAAGATCCTCTGGAAAAGGGAATGGCAACCAAACCCAGTATTCTTGCCTAGAGGATCCCATGGACAGAGGAGCCTGGTGGGCTACAGTCTGTGCAGTCTCAAAGAGTCGCAGACAACTGAGCGACTAACACTACTTTTTCTACTACTAATGAGCAGGAAGATTATTTCAACTATATGGGCTTCTCAGATGATACTAGTAGTAAGGAACCCTCCTGCCAATGCAGGAGACATAAGAGACCTAGGTTTGATCCCTGGGTTGGGAAGATCCCCTGGAGAAGGAAATGGCAACCCACTCCAGTATTCTTGCCTGAGAATTCTGTGGACAGAGGAGCCTGGTGGGCTGCAGTCCATAGCATCACACGGAGTCAGACCAACTGAAGCAACTTAGCACGAGATATTTATACCCGGTAGAAAGGCTAAAATTTTTTAAAAAGCCAAGAATATCAAACACGGGCAAGATACAAAGCATCTTTCATCTGTTGTTGCAGGAGTACAACCCTTTGGAGACCTATTTGGCAATATCTTATAAACTTAAACATACATAGGGTAAACCTATGACACAGCCATTCCACTCTTGGGTGTTTACTTCAGAAAAATGAAAACATAGTCATAAATAGACCATACTGAGTGCAGTTTTACTTGTAATGGGCAAAGATGGGAAACAGCCCAAACATCCATCAAGAAAAGGATGAAAAAGCACCCTGTGGAACAGTCATCCGGTGAACTAGTACTTAATGCTAGAAATCAAACTAATGATACATGCAACGACATGGCTGAGGCCCAGAACCGTCATCTTAAGTAAATGTTGTAGGACTCCATTTATGTGAAGGACCAGAAGAGACAGCAAAATGAAGAACTCACAACAGTGTTTGTCCAGAGACAAAAGAAGGGAGGTGTCTGGAGAAGGACTGTGAGGGGTCTTTCTCAGGTGATGGGAACGTTCTACATCTTAATTGCTGTGTCGTTTGTACAGGCATAAGTACACATTTACCAAAGTTCACTGAAGTTTAGGATATGTGCATTTTGTGGTGTGTACTCTGTACTTCGTAAAATTTACTTTTTCAAAAGCCAATACTATTTAGTTTTTATAATGCCAATTCTTCCTTAGTTCAACTTGAAAATACATAGGTTGGCATTTGTGAAAAAGATTCACTTGGAAAGTCTGAGCTTCTCAGAAATGTCCCTTTAATAAAATGTACCTTCGCTACCATCAGTTCAGTTCAGTTGCTCAGTCATGTCCGACTGTTTGCAACCCCAGGGACTGCAGCATGCCAGGCCTCCCTGTCCATCACCAACTCCTGGAGCTTACTCAAACTCATGTCCATTGAGTCAGTGATGCCATCCAACCATCTCATCCTCTGTCGTCCCCTTCTCCTCCTGCCTTCAATCTTTCCCAGCATCAGGGTCTTTTCTAGTGAGTCAGTTCTTCACATCAGGTGGCCAAAGTATTGTGTTTCAGCTTCAGCATCAGTCCTTCCAATGTATATTCAGGGCTGATTTCCTTTAGGTTAGACTTGGTTGGAACTCCTTGCAGTCCAAGGGACTCTCAAGAGTCTTCTCCAACACCACAGTTCAACAGCATCAATTCTTCAGCACTCAGCTTTCTAGAAACCCCCACTTTTTAGATGCCCCACGTGAATATGACTGTCCTGGCTTGTGCTTCCTTAGGGTCATATTCTCAGGAAAATGGCTGGTATGGCTATGTGAATCTCTTGGCGATATTAATATCTACTTCCCTGGTAAGTTATTTTCCTTTGTAAAAAAAAAAATCTTCTGGAAAGAAGGCTTTAACTCAAAGGACAGCAAAAATTCCAGGCTCCATGTAAAGGAAAGTTGGGATTAGTGCAACCTCATAACATCTGTCAAATGATACCACATAGACTGCTACTGCTTCTTGGATTATGACAGTATAGATACATATTTTCAGGGGACTAACGTGGGGCTTAAAGCCAGAAGACAGGAAAGCAGGTATCTAATCTTCAATAAGTCATACAAAGCTGTGCTTCTGGTTAGCTAGTTTTCTTAGAAAGGAAATATTAAGGCCAAGAAGTAAACAAAAACACACTGTTTGCTGTCACTCTTTGAAAAATGACCATAAGTTTCATATTAAAATCTATACATGGACTCTGTGCTTATTTAACTATAAAAAACTACTTTAAATTTCGGTTCTAAAAGGAAACCACCCCTACTGATGATGTCCTTGTGAACTTATGCCTGAACTACAAACATATTTTCAAAGTTATCAAGCCCTTTTTAGAAATAATGAAGCTGCAAGCCACACCTTTACAATTTTGACCTTTTGAAAGACCAGGCTTATAAGAAGCCCCAAATACTCAACGTATGTGATGACATCTTTCTCTGATAGTCTATTTCTCAGCAATGTTCTCAACTATTACTAATCTTCCATCTGTCATAATCCTTTGTTAATACTATGAGTCATGTTACATGGATTTCATAATCCAGGATGGTAAACACTCAGGAGAACAAGCTAAAAGTTCTCCACCGATGCTAGAGTCCAAAGTCTTCCATTTAATCTCTGGATATAAATATGTTCCACATGCTGTATGACCTCTGACCTCAGCTTCCTTATCAACATTTCTATTGATGTCCCTTATTCTGGTAATCTACCAATAGCGCTGTAAGGCACAGAGAGCAAGGGTCCTAACTTTCCATGCTCTTCTTCCTCCATGACAATACCTACAGTTGAGGCACTCTGTATTTCTTTACAATGCTAGAGCCATCAAAAATATTTTTTAAAGACTCCAGCAAATATAGAGACTATGGCTAGTTCATCCATGTATTCATTTACAGAGTTTATGACTTTGGAATCAAGACTACTGATTTCAGTTCAGAAGAGTGTAGCAAGTAAGTCTCCAATTAAAATGCAATTAAAATACCTTAGCAGCAAGGTAAAATCAAAAACAAAATCTTCAGAATCTAGGGCTACACAAAGAGATCTTAAACTTTCCACCAAAAGTATGACACATATTAGGAAAACATGATAAAATTAACCTCAGCAAAATTAAAAACTCTTCCTCTGTGAAAGATCCCATTAAGGAGATGAGACAATTTACAGACTGAAAGAAAATGTGTGTGATATAGGCAAACTTTGTATATGACAAAAGATTAGTGTCTAGAATGTATAAAGAATTCTTAAAAATCAATAGTAGAAAAAACTCCCTCAAGGAAATGAGCAAAAGACATAAAGAGACACTTCATGGAAGAGGATATACAAAGGGTAAATAAACACATTAAAAGATGTTCAACATCATTAACCACTAGGGAAATGCAAAACAAAATAAAAAAAATCATTACTACTTTTCAAAATAGCTAAAATAAAAGATAATGACAATATTAAATGCTGGTGAAGATGCAGAGCAGCTGGATCACTCATACATTGCTGGTGGGAACATAAAATGGCACAGCCACTCTGGACAACAGTTTGGCTGATTTGTACAAAACTAAAATGCAGGTTAGACAGCAAGATCAAACCAGTCAATCCTAAAGGAAATCAATACTGAATATTCATTGGAAGGACTGATGCTAAGGCTGAAGCTCCAATATTTTGGCCACCTGATGCGAGGAACTGACTCATTGGGAAAGACCCTGATTCTGGGAAAGATTGAGGGCAGGAGGAGAAGGGGATGATAGAGGATGAGATGGTAGGATGACATCATCAACTCTATGGACATGAGTTTGAGCAAACTTCAGGAAACAGTGAAGGAAGGGAAGCCTGGTGTGCTGCAGTCCATGGGGTCTCAAAGGGTCAGACATGACTTAGCAACTGAACAACAAAATGCAGTTACCATAGGCTTAGCAATTGTACTCTTGGGCATGCATCCTAGAGGAATGAAAACTTATATTCACAAAAACCTGAATAAGAATGTTTATAGAAGCTTTACTTATAATAGTCAAAATATGAAAATAACTCAAATGCCCTTCAGTGGGTGAATGGTTGTGTGCATCCACATCATGGAATACTATTCAGCAATGAAACAGAACAAACTACTAATACCCGCAACCACCTACATGAACTGCCAGGCAACTGTACTGGGCAGGAAAGAAATCCAATCTCAGAATGTATACCTTCAGTTATGTAAGATTCTTGAAGTAAAATTAAGGAAATGGAGGTTAATAGTTTTCAGGGGTTGGGGCCAGGGGCTGGAAGGGCCGCGACTGGTGAGAAGCAGGGCAGTAGTTGACACAAAAGAGTAAGAAGAGGGATTCTGGTGGTGATGGAACTGCCTGAGTCTTGACAGCGTCCATATCAATTTCTTGGTCCTGACATTACAGCACAGTTCTTTGGGTGTTTTTTTTTTTTTTGCTGCACTGAGCCTTCTTTGGCCATGCAGGCTTTCCTCTAGTTGCGGTGAGTGGAGGTCCCGTTCATCGTGGTGTGCACGTTTCTCGTTGCAGGGAAGTCTCTTGCAGAGCACGGGCTAAGGGCGCGTGGGTTTCAGTAGTGGCCGCATGAGGGCCCGGTAGTTGCAGCGCCTGGGCTTAGCGCACAGACCCAGCACTTGAGGCTCGTGGGCTTAGTTGCTCTGAGGTACGTGGGATCTTCCTTGATCAGAGATCGAACCTGTGTCTCCTGCATTGGTAAAGGCAGATTCTTTACCAGTAAGCCACCAGGGAATCCCAACAGTACAGTTTTGAAAGATGTTACCATTAGGGAAAAGAGGGCAAAAGACATACCAAATATCTCTGTATAATTTCTATCAACTCCACGTGAACTTACCATTCTCTCAAAATAAAATGATTAACTCAAAAGCTGATATTTACAGCTACTACATTTAGAATGGATAAACAATAAAGTCCTATGTTAGAACACGGAACTATATCCAATCTCCTGGAATAAACCATAAAAAGTAAGGTGTTAGTCACTTAGTCATGTCTGACTCTTTGCAACCCCACGGACTGTAGCCCACCAAGTTCCTCTGTCCATGGGATTTTCAAGGAAAGAATACTGGAGTGGATTGCCATTTCCTTCTCCAGGGGATCTTCCCTACCCAGGGATTGAACCCAGGTCTCCCGCATTGTAGGCAGATTCTTTACCATTTAAGCCACCAGGGAAGCCCCTGGAATAAACCATAATGGAAAATAATATATTTTTTAAATGTGTATATGTGTAAAACTGAGTCACTTTACTGTACAGCAGAGATTAGCACAATATTGTAAATCAACTATCCTTCAATTTAAAACAAAACAAAAAACTGATGCTTACAGATCACCCAGTTTCTTAAAACTCAGAGTGGAATCAGTTATCCCACTTGCTTATAATTCAATGTGCTTTATTGTTAATAAATAAAATTGTTTAATTAATAAAAATATTAATAAAATTAATAGAAAGAAGAAACAGGTTTATTTCATCTGTGCCACAGGCATGAGTAGTTGTAGCAATTACAAATTACTGTGGTACAAGATGTTGAAATATCAACTGTGTCTTGTGTTTAAAAGTATCCAAATTATTAGTATTAATTGTAATTGATCTGCTACTGTTTTCAAGGAACCAAATTGGAACAGCAAACAAAAATAACATATATTGATAGAGAAAAAAAAAAAGTAAAGAAAAAAACGAGAAGATAAACATCCACTTCTAGAAAGAGGACAAGGAAAAAGCCACAGGGCACCAATTCCTGTGCTCCAGTTTCCCAGTTAAATGTTTGAAGTCAGTGAGATGATGAACAAGACCTATTGATTAGTAAGAAAATTCTAAGTGATTGAAGAAGAGATGTGCCTAGAGCAATTCTTGAGTAATAATGCCCCAAAATTTGACGTTATTGAAAGTGAAGTGAAAGTGAAAGTCATTCAGTCGTGTCCGATTCTTTACAACCCCATGGACTACACAGTCCATGGAATTCTCCACGTCAGAATACTGGAGTGGGCAGCATTTCCCTTCTCCAGGGGTCTTCCCAACCCAGGGATCAAACTGAGGTCTCCTGTACTGCAGGTAGATTCTTTACCAGCTGAGCCACAAGGGAAGCCCAAGAATACTGGAGTGGGTAGCCAATCCCTTCTCCAGGGGATCTTCCTGACTCAGGAATCAAACTGGAGTCTCCTGCATTGCAGGCAGATTCTTTACCAACTGAGCTATCAGGGAAGCTCAGTGTTGCTATTACTGGTTTTTAAATAGTTACCACATTTGTGGTAAAAGCATAACAGACACAATAAAGGGGCCAAAGTAGATCAAATATCAGTTACTATAAGAAAGTAATATTAATAGATGATAGATCAATAAATAGAAAATTAGATTTGTTTTCACTAATGAAAAAGTGTCGAGTGTGAATAATACATTCTTCAAGGAGCCAAGTTCTTAAGGACTTAAGTTAGAGAAAGCTGGCTACTCTTCCAAGAAGAGTAATTAGGAAAGAAAAGGTTTTGAGAAGACAAAAACTGAGTTATTAGAAAGAGAATCTTTACAACTGATTTACCAGAAGAAGGGAAACACAGCCTATAATAAATGATGGCATGACTCGGGACCTGAAGAAATGAGTCAAATGGGGCAAGAAATAAGGGTATGGATCAGGGAAGGGGTGATAAGGAGTAATAAATCTCAAAACGTATTGCACATGGCCATCATATTTGCTTTATGCAGAGTGATATGCTCACAACAGGGTTAGGATCGGGCCTTAAAGAGCTGGCCATGGGACGTCCTAAACTGACTGCTATGTTGAAGATATTAGTGTTAACAACTTCACATGATGAAGGGACTAATAAGAAAACATATTTAAATCATCTAGCAGTGTTTAAACACTTCTATTCTTTAAGATGGAGAAGGCAATGGCACCCCACTCCAGTACTCTTGCCTGGAAAATCCCATGGATGGAGGAGCCTGGTAGGCTGCAGTCCATGGGGTCGCTAAGAGTCAGGCACAACTGAGGGTCTTCACTTTCACTTTTCACTTTCATGCACTGGAGAAGGAAATGGCAACCCACTCCAGTATTCTTGCCTGGAGAATCCCAGGGACAGAGGAGCCTAGTCGGCTGCCGTCTATGGGGTCGCACAGAGTCGGACATGACTGAAGCGACTTAGCAGCAGCAGCATTCTTTAAGATGAAATAACTTCCATCCATCGTGTTAGTAGAGCAACATAAAACAGTCTCAAATAAAGACCCTCAAGAAAAGGAGCTATAATTTTTAAAAGTGTCAAATAGAATGATAAGTGACAATACCTATAACAATAAACATTATATAAGCAAATTAATATTATTTAATGAATAATGGATATAAGCAGCCTAAATGGTCCTTCAAGTCATAGAATTTAAGACTAGTTTAAAAGACCAGACCTAACTGCATGATTTATTGTTTGGGGCACTAAAGATAGAAAGACCTAGAAATAATAAAAGTCAAATGTTAGATAGATGCTTATCCACTTAAATTTTTTAATCTCAAAAAAACACTAATTTAGAAAAAGAGGAGTTTGGAGTTTTTTAATAGCATCAAAATAAAGTCATTGTAATTGATAAAAAAATTATAGTTAAAAATTAAAATATGTTCATATATATAATAGGATAAATCAAAATAACATAAAGAAAGAACTATTTGAAATTAAAAGTGAAAACAGGAGATTTTTAATCCAGTATTATAGGTCTACAACAGATTCAATAAACAAAAATATGTTAATGGCTTAAAGAAGAAAAAAATATGATTAAAAAGATTGAGATCAGTTAGAAGAAAAGTGAAACAAGAACTTTGCAAGCTTTTTTTTTTTTTTCATGGTAATGTACAGGAGTAAGGGGGCTTCCCAGGGGGCGCAGAGGTAAAGAACTTGCCTGACAGTACAAGAGACTTAAGAAACATGGGTTCCATATCTGGGTTGGGAAGATCCGCTTGAGAAGGAAATGGCAACCCACTCCAGTATTCTTGCCTCGAGAATCCGATGGACAGAGGAGCCTGCTGGGCTACAGTCCATGGGGTTGCAAAGAGCTGGACATGACTGAGCAACTTCACACACACACACACACACACACACACACACACAGCAGTAAGGCAGGATAGTTGGAGACACTAATCAAAAAGAACTATTCAGAAGTAGGATCAGGGCTCAAGGGGGAAGCCAACCAGTATCTGCAAGGAAAAGTGAAAATCATTGTAATATTCATAAAAAGTGTCCAAGGCAGGGACTGTATAACATAATGTCATGAGACGATGGGCAGCTAAGGCACAAAGCCATTCTAGACACACGCTCCTTGAATGAAAACTAATGGTATCGATGTTATGAGTGAATAGAATCCACAAGTAGCACCACCTGGGAAACGCTTTTATCTGAGTTCTTGGATTCACTGGAAGTAAGTTTACAATCTCATAGAGAGGCCGGGCATACCACACCCAAAGAAATAGCATTTGCGGGACACCTGAAGGGTCATTCTCTCTGCTTTCTGCTCTCCCCTCCCCCGCCTCACTCACTCTGAGACTTAAGAAAAATAAAACACTAACATAACCAAAATCAAAAACAGAAGGCAGCTTTGCTTCTCCCAAAACCACACCTCAAATCAGCCTCTCACCCTGCATACGCAGACCATGGAGCCTGTGCTCAACACTACAATAGCCTCGGGAAGGAGTAATATCTACAGAACAAATACAGCAGAAACCAAAGATTCACGTGGGAGACATAATAAACCTGTTTAATAATGCAGTACTCAAAAACAAATCTTTACTACCATGAGGTATATTGACGAATGTGCCTAATCTACTCAGCATTGTTACAACGCTTCATGTTTAAGGCATTTTACATTGTTAATTAATGTCAGCCAATATTCGTAGTCCTGTTAATTACAACTAAAATGTCAAGTAGCATTACAGCAAACACATATTTATTTATATTTCATGTTTGTGTTTAATTTCTTAGGGGAGGGAGAAACATATTTGAGATGCACAGGATAATTTTACATGATGACAACACAGAATTACTCATAATATTTTTGTGTTCAGAGCTATTTTTAGATGTGCATACATTGCATTGAATCCATTAAGAAAAATTCTCTTATAAAAGACATAAATAAGAGAAGATCAAATGCAATATGAAAGGTTTTGAAATGCCTAGGACTGAAATCTAGATACCCATTTATTAATAACAGAGGCTTTCATTGATGTTAGAAGTACAAGGGATCAATTTGTTCAACTCCCAGATTTTCCATTTTAGCCCTCAGCATCCATGGGCAAGAAAGACTGTGCTCTCAAAACTTTACAATGGCCTACAGGCTGCCCCTTATTAATAAGAGTCAGTTTGAAATGCCAAATACAGATGAAACATCAGCACAAGCTAATTAAAAGGCCACTCTTCAATTCGGAAAATCTAAGTGAAAATAATAATCTTTCCTACATGAATTAATACAACTGAAACTGGTTACGTTCTCCAATATTCTTAGGATGAATGTACATATTCATGGACCAAGAAAGATGTCTCCCTTAATATCAAAATAATAATTTGGGAGTATTTTAGCCACACCTTGTATATCAATGGTTCAGGGTAGAGCAAGATATTGCATCTGTGAGACCATCTACAAGGTTCTTCATTTCTCCCTATTTCTTATAGGTTTAATGAGCAATACTAATTCAAATTCCAGACTGTAAACAAAACTTTACAAATCATTTTCAGCTAGACCCACACTCCCTCTGCCCGCACCTTCCCAAAAAAGTCATGTGGCAGAAGTATAAGCCAAAGGGAGAGAAATGAAGAGTGAAGTCAGAAGTAAAGGGGGGCATGGCGGGTCGCTTCAAGGAGACTTGGGGTCACTAGCTCTGAGTGACATAGGAAATTGCTGGAGAGTTTCAAGCAGAGAAGTCATTTTAACTTTTGGCATTTTAACAGTCACTCTGCCTTCTGGGTTGGGCACAGACTCTATTTAAGGCCAACAGTCAAATCAGAGAGGCCACAGTAATGCTATCACAGTAAGCCAGACTGAAAGATCAAGGTGAGTTGGACCAGATAATGGCAGTCAGTGATTCCAAGATATTTAGCCTGAGTAAATGGAGAAATTGTTATTGACAGAGCTGGGGAAGACAGTGGGATAGGTTCACAGGAGAAACACAGAAGCTCAGTTTTGGAAACGTTGGAATGTTGGAAATGCCTGGAATTTGGAAACTTTCACGAGGATATAGTGATGTCAAGCAGATCACTGAATATACATGCATCAGGTTGAGTGAACTGACACAGAAAATGAGGTCAGATTGAGAAGAAGATCAAAGTTAAAGGACTGAGCACTCCTATATTTAATGGTCAGGAAGAAGAAAAGGTGCCAGCACAAATGTCTCAGGCAGTGACGTAGGAGTAAACCAGGTGCCAGGTGAGTGGGTGTCCTTGTGATCAATTAAAAGAAGTGTATCAAGGGTAGTGGAATTATCAAGTGTGCTAAACAGTATTGATAAGTTTGCATTCCCACCAACAGTGTAAGAGGGTTCCCTTTTCTCCACATCCTCTCCAGCATTTATCGCTTGTAGACTTTTGGATAGCAGCCATTCTGACCCTCATGAAATGGTACCTCATTGTGGTTTTGATTTGCATTTCTTTGATAATGAGTGATGTTGAGCATCTTTTCATGTGCTTGTTAGCCATCTGTATGCCTTCTTTGGAGAAATGTCTGTTTAGTTCTTTGGCCCATTTTTTAATTAGGTCGTTTATTTTTCTGGAATTGAGCTGCAGGAATTGTTTGTATATTTTTGAGATTAATTCTTTGTCAGTTGCTTCATTTGCTATTATTTTCTCCCATTCTGAAGACTGTCTTTTCACCTTGCTTATAGTTTCCTTCGTTGTGCAAAACCTTTTAAGTTTAATTAGGTCCATTTGTTTATTTTTGCTTTTATTTCCATTACTCTGGGAGGTGGGTCATAAAGGATCCTGCTGTGATTTATGTCAGAGAGTGTTTTGCCTAGGTTTTCCTCTAGGAGTTATACAGTTTCTGGTCTTACATTTAGACCTTTAATCCATTTTGAGTTTATTTTTGTGTATGGTGTTAGAAAGTGTTCTAGTTTCATTCTTTTACAAGTGGAGATTCCTCAAAAAACTGGAAATAGAACTGCCATATGACCCAGCAATCCCACTGCTGGGCATACACACCGAGGAAACCAGAATTGAAAGGGACACATGTACCCCAGTGTTCATCTCAGCACTGTTTACAATAGCCAAGACATGGAAGCAACCTAGATGTCCATCCACAGACAAATGGATAAGAAAGTTATGGTACATATACACAATGGAATATTACTCAGCCATTGAAAAGAATACATATGAATCAGTTCTAATGAGGTGGATGAAACTGGAGCCTATTATACAGAATGAAGTAAGCCAGAAAGAAAAACACCAAAACAGTGTACTAACACATATATATGGAATTTAGAAAGATGGTAATAATAACCCTATAGTGAGACAGCAAAACAGACACAGATGTATAGAACAGTCTTTTGGACTCTGTGGGAGAAGGTGAGGGTGGGATGATTTGAGAGAATAGCATTGAAACTTGTATATTATCATATGTGAAACAGATCGCCAGTCCAGGTTCGATGCATGAGACAGGATGCTCGGGGTTGGTGCACTGGGATGACCCAGAGGGATGGGATGGGGAGGGAGGTGGGAGAGGGGTTCAGGATGGGGAACACATGTACACTCATGGCTGATTCTTATCAATATATGGCAAAACCACTACAATATTATAAAGCAATTAGCCTCCAATTAAAGTAAATTAATTTAAAAAATAGTATTGATAAGATAACTAAGATGAGGACTAAGACCTGACCAATGGACTTTGACTTTTAATAAGAGCAGCTTCCCGAGCGATAAAAGTCTAACTGCAGTTAGTTCAAGAAAGAATCAGTCAGCAAAATCCAGTTTGGGAAGCAAAAGAAATACATAGCAAGGAATAGACATAGAAGAGGAATCCATGTTAAGAGATATTAAAAGAGATAAACCAATTGCAATATGTGGGCTTTAAATGGATTGATGAACAAATCCCAAAGTAAATCCATAAAAATTTAGATTCAAAGTATTAAAAATACATTTATAAAACTGGGAAGTTTCACATTAACAGGGTAGTTGATGATATTAGGGTTATTTTATATTTTTAGGAGTGATCACTATATTGTACTTATGTTTGGTTTCTTGTTTCTTAAAAGTATTTTGTGTATTATATTTCAGAGCTAGCTACAAAAGAATGTATGGATACAATTATATGATGCCTACTGAGAGCATACTATGTCACTTCAGTCATGTCCCACTTTTTGCGACCCCATAGACTGTAGCTCACCAGGCTCCTCTGTCCATGGGATTCTCCAGGCAAGAATACTGGAGTGGGTTGCCATTCCTGCCTCCAGTGGATCCTCCTGACCCAGGGATTGAACCTGCGTCTCCTGTGGCTCCTGCATTGTAGGCAGATTCTTTACCACTTGAGCCACCAGGGAAGCCCATGATGCCTAGTATTTGCTTCAAAATAATCAGCCCTGGGATTTCTTTGGAAGGAATGATGCTAAAGATGAAACTCCAGTACTTTGGCCACCTCATGCGAAGAGTTGACTCATTGGAAAAGACTCTGATGCTGGGAGGGATTGGGGGCAGGAGGAGAAGGGGACGACAGAGGATGAGACTGCTGGATGGCATCACTGACTTGATGGACGTGAGTCTGGGTGAACTCCGGGAGTTGGTGATGGACAGGGAAGCCTGGCGTGCTGCGATTCATGGGGTTGCAAAGAGTCGGACACAACTGAGCGACTGAACTGAACTGGACTGAACCCATTGGTAGGGTGGGAGTAGGAGTTGGAAGAAGGATTATCAAGAAATTTGTTGAAGCTGAGTGATGAGACATGGGATATAGTTTTCTATAGTTTTGTAAATGTTTGAAATTTTCTGTGAAAAACATTTAAAAGAGGACCATGGTTGAGAGAGAGAAAAAGAAAAAGACTCTAAGTAAAGGCAACTTTTCAAAAGTTTGCTGTACAGGAGAGGAGATTAATGTGCAATAGCCAGAGGCAGAGAGGAGTGAAGGGTTGCTTTTAAGATTTAAGAATGTTGATTTTATTTGCTTGCTGCTGCATAGCTTTCCAAGAGGAAATTAGTTCTGAAAGATAATTTAATTCTTTACTAACTGGGATGTAAATTATAGTGATGAACTTAAGAGAGGTCTAGAATTTTTATAAGAAATCAATATCCATAGATTCAATTTCAGTTGAACCTACAGAATGCTAAAGATTCAAGCACATTCTAAACTTGCTAATTCTTTTCCAATATGCCCACAGCCATTATTCACTCTTATCCATTTACCAAAAACATACTGTCAGAAACCTTCTACCTAACAACATTGATTGAAAATTCAGTTTCAAAGTTATAATCTGCTAACATATTTGGTTATCCAAGTATTGTCCATGATAGTTAATTCATTTGAATTAAATATAACAAATGACTGAATCAAAAATGGTAGAAGCAAGAGAAACTGTCATTTAAATTGTGTAGCCACTCTTTACAATCAAGCTTTCCAACTCATTAACCTCTTAATAGAGTTATTATTAAAGATTTTCCTTAATACTCCACTGTACTGACTTTTTTTCAATATTGGTGGCTAAACTAACAGGTAGTTTTTGTGTTGCAACAACTTCTCACAAATAAATAGTGAGCAGGTGAATGTCTGTTTCTATGGTTTCTGTTTACAGTAGAGAAGAACATGCACAACGATTGTTTGACATGTTACTTTCCTCTGTCATAGAAATTTAAGTATTGCCTTCTTATCCTTTCCTTCATCTCTTCCATCTTATCTTCATTCTATTTTCTTTCTCTTCATCTGACTCTTTCTCAATGACCACTACCTCTAGGTTCCATTAAACATGATTTCATTTTAATTTTTTATTCTAGGCAAAGTGTCTGTAAAAAAAAAAGGATCATCCAGTAGGAGATCCATCTGCCTTTTTAAAATGTTTGTCTTACAAAATACTTGGTTTCTAAAATAGATCTGCAATTTAAGAAGTAATAACAGGTACTTTCTTTGCTTGGACAAAGCTTCTCTCATGACAAATCCTCCAGTGATAAGATTAGTTTGCTCCCCTCTTTCAGCAGGGACTAAGATCCAGCAGATAAGGTAAACTCCAGGAATGCAGTAACCTTGCCAATTACTTGGGTTACACTTAGCAAATATACTTACTTTCTGCTGGATCAAACTAAACCATATGTTATTTATACTCCTATCTTTTTTTTTTACAATGGCCCAAAACTATAGCAACCACAAGTTGCTGACATATGCCGAACGAATTAGAATGTAGGTTTGAAAAACATCTTGGGATCACTCTTCTCACAATACCCTCTGTACAAAACTAAATCACTAGGCGTGTTCAGTGACCTCCATCAGCTGCAACAATGCAGTTAGAATGCTAAAACAAAATGCTTTCTAAATATTTTATATTCCCAGAACAGTTGAGCAAAAATTCCTGGGAGAAGTTCTTCCTTTGCATTTGAAGATTAGCTTCTATTAAGTTAATTTCAAAGTCAAATTAACTGAAAAAGTTCCAGAAAGGAAAAAAATACTATTTTGTCCATTATATAAATGAAATAGCTTTATAAGATAAATATGAGTCCTCTTAACTGCAAATGTAAATGTAGAGATAAGGTGAACAAAGTAAATGAAAAGTGAAAAGTCATCATTGGAACTGTGCAAAAGCTTACGTAAACCTGACCTGATAAATACTCAACCATCTATTCTTTTAAATCCTCAAAAGGAGATTTCATAGTCTATATGTGAACATGCCATCAGAACAAAAGTGGTTTTACTATTGTGAACATAGTATTTGACTATTAAATCAGCAATTAATAGTTTGTTAATTGTTAATTGTTAATAAATTGTTAATTGTTAATAAAAACAAATCCTTCTTGTTTGCCTAAATGGAGAATGTCAGACTTTCTTTGTGAGACCTTCTCAATCAGTGCGAATGAGCAAGGCTACTAATTCCTCTAAGTCCCTGCAGAAGTCTTCTGTTTTACTACTTCACCCATACAGCCAATTTTCCATCAGTGAATGCAAAAGGCTTCTTATCTCACTATCAAGTTGCCTTAATCCAAACTGCCCACAGTCCAGGCAGGAGGTCAACTCATTCTTGGATCGCTGAAGTCAATCACTTGGTTTCATTCTCAGTATGATGAATATTTTTGTGGGTTCTTTTCTTTTTACATTGTGAAAGATGATCAGCACTAAAATGTAACATATCATTTGGATGGTAGAAAAAGGTAGAATGAGGGAAGAAAAGGATGTAACTCACTTTCAGCGACAATGATTAGCATTTTATTTTCTTCACTATAGGACCCAACAGAAAGCCTGCCTTTGAAAAGTTACATCTGGTTATAGTCTCCTTAGTATAAACACTTATGTAGCACAAATGCAAAAACTCCACGGATATATTTTAACACAGTTAACATACCATAAGCCTAGAATTATGGACTTCCCAATTGCACACATTTGTCTGACTTCCATTCTTAGCATGGAGATGCTAAGTATCCTTACCAGCCTTTCCTCAACTACAAACCAAACCATGCTATTTGTCTACTCATCAATCCCCTTTCCCATTCTCTCTAATCCCTCACATACTCTCACTTTGTTTTTCTTAAACATCAGTTTTACTTTATATTCTTTTATTTTAGCTTATGAGAACTTCAGTTTGCTCCTTACATCTCTTCTTCTGATGGGGTTTATTAAAAATTCATCCCCTTTTTCTGAGTCCCTTTGCTCTTCACCTGAAAACTGTCACAACATTGTTTGTTAATTGGCTATACCCCAATGTAAAATAAGAAGTTAAAAAAAAATTCATCTGCCTTTTTATTCACATTTTAAACCTCTGCGTGCCTTCCTTCCCTTTGGTTCTTGGCTCTTTGTATGTTTCTCTAACGCACGTGGGCCTCACAGAAGGCTAAAGCCTCTAGGGAGGGCACTTTTCTGCCTTGCCTTACGGATCAAGAGATAACCAGAATGAATCCTACACACATACACAAACACACTGACTGCTACCCTGGAAACAAGGAGAAAGGGCCGGGAGGTTACATCAAATTCTCCAGCAGACAAAGATATGTGCCCCTGGTTGAAATTGAAGAGAAATGAAACAAACAATTATGAGGCAGGAGAGACAGCACCAACTAGTGTTAGACCCAGAAACGCAAAGTGGGAGCAAGGTAAGGGAGCAGTGGTAGGTTTTTGGCCAAGTCTTTAATTGTATTCTATCAAGCAACCTGTTAGTTTGGCTTAGAATTAGTCTCCCGACAGAGCTCAAAAAAAAGACAGTTTTTTTAAGTACTCTTTAATCAGTAAGTAGATTAAGATATAAAATTATTTTCTTTATAATTCAAGATCCCAAAACATTAAACATGTCTAGACCTCTACAGACCCCTATAAAACTCAATATATGTTCTTGAGAGTAGAAATAGAAAAAGAATTCAAAAACAGAAAGAGAGAGAAGGAAGAAAATAAGCTAGCCTTAAGGTCAAATCCAATTATTATGAACACACATTTAACCGGACTCTGAACTTCCTCGTAGCTAGGAATAAAAATGTGATGTGTAATAAATTAAGAATTTACTATCTGCTATAAGGAAGTAAATCAATTTCTCAAGAGAAGCAAACTATGTGTACTAATTTAATGGCAGGTTCTTATATTTTTAAAACATGATTCCTTTTAGAACATGATAAAACCTATAACACCTTATCCTAAAAAACGCACAAATATATACCACACAAATTTTGTCTGCCATTTCAGAGGGCTCATGAACTCTCTCAGGCCCCTCTCTGGAACCTTTAGGAATCCACAGTCTATAGGTTAAGAATTATTGTCACCGAAATTTGGAGGAGTATCTTAAAAGTCGTAGTGGATAAAGACAACAGTAATTGCAAAAGCTCTATTTTTAGGTCTTTCTTATATTAGCAGGACAATATTAAAGAATAATTCAGCAAAAACCATATTGTGAGAAAGGCAGAGTCATGAATGACGTAAGATTAATCACAATATCTACATTTGACCTTTTGGCCAACATTGTTACCTTTAATTTTCCCGATTGATGCATGAAAATCACTCTTCTACTCATTTCTTTAAATGTTCAACAGAAGCATAGAATCTACAACACTCAGATAAGCAAATCCAGCAGCTGTTTGTCATTCCTTCACCTTATATTATAGTTTACTAACATATATGCCCAAACAATATATTGTTTGGTTTTATTTGTAGACTTCAGGAAATATAATCATATTATATGCAATTTCTTAAAATTTTCTTTCCACTCAACATTATACTTTGAGAACATACCCATGTTGTTGCATGCCACTCAATTCATCATTTTCACTAATGTATAATATTTCATTGAATAAATAAACCACAGTTTATCCCTCTCTTATAATGGACATTTGGATTGATTCCAGTCTTTCACTATTAGAAATTGAATTGCTATCTACATTTCCTAGGAAACAGTTAAATTTACCATGGAGAAGGGGGAGGGGAAGAACTCATAGATTATTTGTTAGTAACAGTCAAGGTCATGAGCTGGCTGGTTAAGTGGATGTTCATTATTCATCATGCTTTAAATCTTACCTTAAGCTTCACACATTCTTTTGTATTTATAAAATGTGTTTTTCAAATAGAACTTTTTAAAAGCCATTGGTAAACTGGAATATTTTGTAATATTAAATTTTTCATAAAGTGAACCATGATGCTTTAAAAGCTATCAGTGGTTTCACTAAGCACCAACACTATCATAAGAGAAAAATCATCTGTTGAGATCCTTTGATGTCCATTAATTCTCATGTAACTATTTCACTTTCTACCACTTTACCAGGACCTACAAAATCAATAGCATGAGACTTTCCATTCTCCTAAACTACTGCTTGTTAAAGTAAAGTTTTTGATAAGAGATAGTACAGAGTTCAGAGTGATTCATATGAAAACCAATAGGTGCCTATAAACTATTGCATAAGATAGATACAAGAAACTGAATCACTTTTGTACTGTTTATATCTGAAACATTATTCTATTCTCTCTATGATAATATCCTGAAGTTAAACCAGGAGTATCCTATAACTATAGTATATAATAGAAGATGGAGAAGGCAATGGCACCCCACTCCAGTACTTTTGCCTGGAAAATCCCATGGACCGAGGAGCCTGGTGGGCTGCAGTCCATGGGGTCACTAAGAGTCGGACACGACTGAGCAACTTCACTTTCACTTTTCACTTTCATGCACTGGAGAAGGAAATGGCAACCCGTTCCAGTGTTCTTGCCTGGAGAATCCCAGGGACGGGAGAGCCTGGTGGGCTGCCGTCTATGGGGTCGCACAGAGTTGGACATGACTGAAGTGACTTAGCAGCAGCAGCAGCATAATAGAAGATAATCAGGACTTACCTAACAGATGCCCTATTTGTCTTCTAAGAAAATGCAGAGGGCTACATATTGCTTTTTTATTCAAAGGAGGACTACATAATGCCTTTTTATTCTGCAACAGGTGTATCTGAGTTCATTCTTTTTATTTGTAAAATAGTACTACAACTATACCATAAAAAAAGGATTAACAATGTAGATGAAGATTTATAATAAAGTATGAAGTATTTTCAAAGAGCTTTTAAAGTGACTAAGTATTTCCAAGTAAGTTTTGATCATCAAGCCTATTTAATATACAGATCTTCCTAGACTTAGGATAGAGGTTATGTCCCAATAAACTTATCATAAGTTGAAAATATTATAAGTCAAAAATTCATTTATTACACTTTACCTTCTGAACATCATAGCTTAGCATAGCCTACATTTTATGTGCTCACAACACTTACATCAGCCTACAGTTGAGCAAAACCATCTAGTAGAAGGCTATTTTATAATATAGTGATGAATATCTCATGTAATGTATTGAATGATGTACTGAAAGTGAAAAACAGGATGGGAGTATGGGTACAGGATGATTTTAAGAGTACGGATTGTTTAAAAACTCACCATCGCATGGCTGCCTGGGATCCAAGGCTCACTGCCCCAGTCCAACATCATGAGTGAGCATAGGACCCTGTAATGCTAGCCCAGGAAAAGGTCAAAATTCAAAACTTCAAATTCAAAATTCAAATTATGATTTCTGCCAAATGCATATTGGTTTCACACCATCATAAAGTTGAAAAATCTTAAGTCAAACCATTGAAAGTTAGGGACCATCTCTATTTTCCTATATGTTTCTTTTCCTTCACAGACAAACTTCTTTAAAAGCTATTTGTGTATTTGCTGCTTCTACTTTAAGACCTTGAACTAAGCTCAGTCTTTCCACATGACCCTAAAACTTGAGAGTATAGCATCCAAGAGAAAATTTTTTAATTTTTCCAACAGTTTTGGAAAACCCAAACTGCACTAGAGCTGAACCCTTTATTTATCTTAATTCTGCCTTAACTTCCAAATCAAATATCTAATTCACTGAAGGATGTTGCAAAGCCGCCAACTCTGATGCCCTAAAGAGGGTGAAACTTTTGGAAAATCCCAACCAAACATAGTCCTTAAGACCCTGAATATTCTGCTCAGAGATGGAGGCAGCTAAGTTCCACTGCGTCTTTTGATTTTGCCTTTCCTCAGCTCTGATTCTCAGGATGGACGCAAGTCCCATGAGTAGAGCCCTATCATACAAAACTTCTATGGCTCAGCCCTACACCTCCCAGTGCAGAGTCCCAGTCAGAGCATGAAGTTCCTTGTTATAACTCACTTACACTCTTCACTGCATGATCTCATCCATAATTACATGATAAAACTGCTTTTTAGTATCACCAGCAGTCTTCCAATAAATCTCATGGTCTTTACTTCTTCCTCATTACTCTGACCTTTGCTTAGCATTTGACCCAAAACCTCCCTCTTGACATTCCATTTGCTTATTTTGATAAGATGCTGTTTGTTTTTCTTCTACTTTTTGAATTCTTCAGTTTCCTTCAGGAGCTCTTCTTCCCTGTATTAGTTACGTTTTGCTTTCTAACAGCTAGTCTTCCCTCCTTATCGGAGAGGGCTGGTTCCAGAATACCAATATCTGTGGATGCTCAAGTCCCCTATATTAGTTAAAATTATATATTATTTGCATACAATCTACACATATCCTTTAGAGATACTTTAAATCATCTTTGGATTGTTTATAATACCTAATACAACAGAAATGCTATGTAAACTGTTGCCAACATGTGACAAATTCAAGTTTCATTTTTTGGAACTTTTTTTTCCAAATATTTTCTATCATATTTAGTTGAATCAGTTCAGTTCAGTTCAGTTGCTCAGTCGTGTCCAACTCTTTGCGACCCCAGTACACAGATATAGAACCTACAGATATGAAGAGCTGACTATATTTGGTTAACTCAGGAATCTAAAAGTGAGCAATTTGGAGTGAGTTCAACTGATCTTAGCTGGGCTTGATCATGAGTCTCCACTCAGCTTGTGAGTCACCTGGGACAAACAGGACCTCTCTTCACATAGTCTTCCATCCTCCAGGAGGTTGCTTGAGCTTTTCATAGTAGTTGCAGAACTCCAAGAACAATAAGAAAGCAAGCCCCAACATGTAAGCCCTTTTCAATCTCTATTTTTGTCATGTTTATAATTGTTCCACTGGACAAAGCAAGTTTCTTGGCCAACTGAGAGTTTGTATGGGAGGAGATTACCCAAGAGTGTATATCAAGGAGGTGTGAACAACACAGTTATTATTACAATCTACTCACCACATCTACTCACCTAAACTATGGGCATTTCTAAAGAGTTAATCTTAGACTCCTCCTGTTTCTTAGCCTCTCACACTGTAGTTCTGAAATCTACAATGCCTGCATTTCTCATATTCCTGAAACATCTATAACAGATGAATGGGAATTCCTTCAAATATCTATCTTTATAAAATAGACCTCTTTTTGTCCGTATTTTTTTATTTCTGCATTTCTCCTGGACATTTTCACTGAGATGACTCATTAGTACTTCACATTCAACTTTCATAAAAGTGAATGTATTGCCTTTCTTTCTGATTCAACCATGCCCCCAATAAAAAGAGGACTTTATGAAATGTATATTTCTCTTAATATTTCACGTGGTCTCAAAAACATATTTTTAAATCCTCTCTCTTTTTCTTCTAATTACTTTTGCCTCTAGTATTTACCAGATAAGAATGCTCTTGCATTCATTTAAATCTGAGTTTCAGCTTTCTTGTCCTAAAAGCAGTGATAAGAAAACTTGCCTTGCAGGACTATTACAAAGATTAAATTAGCTCATGTATACAGTTTTGTGTGTTCAGCACATCAAAGATACTTAAAAATGTTAATTATTTCTCTTCCCCTAAGTCCTCTTGATTTTTCATTCATGGAATTCCTATATTCCTACTCTTCCTTTTTTAACAGTACCACAATTAGAAATTAAACCCTGATAAACTCATGCTGGAGACATTGGGTACAGCTTCTCTATCACCACCTAGCCTGTCTCTTCTCCATTTTACTTCCACATCATCACTGCCTTTTCAAAGCATGACTTTTCATCTGTTTCTTATCAGACAAAACCCAAAGTCTTTGACCTGGCACACATGGTCTTTTCCAAAACCTTGTCCCAACCTCTTTTTCCAGATTTATTTCTCATAGCTCTCTCCATAAATACTTCAGTTAAATTATTCAACTTCCCATTCCCTGAATGTACTTTTACTTTCTTTCCCCCATGTTCAACAATTTGTACTGAATTATCTCAGGGATAAGCATTGAGTAAAATTAAATCAGACAGTGCTTCTACCACAGGGAATTTACAATTTCAGGACGCAATAGAGAGTCTCACCTCCTGGGATTACAAATTGTCTGGAGCACAGACATTGTCTTAAAGAGTTTTCCAGTCATGATGCAGGAAATGTAAGTAACCTGCCCTCTAAGACTTCACAGTCTCATATGAAAGACAGAAGTCATGCAACTAGCCATTATATGATAAAAGTAGAGACTCCAGAGGCAGGATGGAGGCAGGCAAATCTCACTTTCATCATTTATTAGCTGTGTAACTTTGAGCAGTTTGCTTAAATTCTCTTAGCTTCAATTTCTTCATCTGTGAAGTGTAGTGCTAGTCACTCCATTGTGTCCGATTCTTTACGACGCCATGGACTATACCTGGCTGGCCTCCTCTGTCCATGGAATTCTCCAGGCAGGAATACCGGAGTGGTTTGCCATTCCCTTCTCCAAGGGATCTTCCGGACCCAGAGATCAAACCCAGGTCTCCTGCATTGCGGCAGATTCTTTACCTTCTGAGCCACCAGGGAAAGTAGCTACCTCAGCAGGTTGTAATATATAAAGGTAATACAAGTGCAATTATTTTGTATTTTTTGAGTAGGATAATGATAAAGTCTCAATAAATACCAGTTATTAATTATTATTCTGGAGGCAGGCATGGCAACCCGCTTTGTTATTCTTGCCCGGAGAATCCCATGGACAGAAAAGTGTGTGGGCACTACAGTCCATAGGGTCACAAAGAGCTGGACACAACTGAAGAGACTTAGCTTGCACATTATTTACTATTGTTCTACTAACAAGATATACAAGATTGTGCGGGAAACAAATTATGAATTATTTTTATAAAGGTTAGAAAAAGACTCTTGGAAGGGGGTCATGAGAGCGGAACCCTGAAAGAAAGGTGTGATTTTCCCCAAACCAGAATATATCTCTTCTACCTCTGCACATATTCATTCATGTATTTGTTTCTTCAACATCCTTTAAAATACTACTTTTAAGTGCAAGCTATATGACAGACAGTTGTGCTACTCTCTGGCATCAATCAGCATCTGTCCTATGCTGGCTGAGAGAGAAAAGCAGCCCTGGCACCAAAGAGTTTGCCTGCCACTTCAGACTAGGCCTGGGAGTTCTCCTGTTGAACATAAACAACCTCACAGAACACCAACAGCAGACAAGGCCACTCTGTGACCCTGACGGATCAAGACAAAAACAAGATCAGCTCACCCTTAATCATATCTGAACACTCACCAAAAAACGGACATTGATGTTCCAAGCACAAAAATGACCAAGCATCCACCTATTTTGGTTAACATAAGTGACTGCTATTTCTTTACCAACCATAACTTTAATCTTGATCTAATCTTCCCTCTTTCTCAATAAGATTAACTAAGATACAAAATCATACAGTTACCCTGCTTCCTGACAGTAATCCATCCAGAGCAGTCTTGCTTCCTAAACTCTGCCCAAAGTCAATGCCCCAAATCCTCTTGTGTGTCCTAATACTCCTACTGAGATGCTCCACTCTTGTCCATGGAGTGTCGTCTCTTTCCTTGTAATGAATAATGAACTACTGTAGGTGTGTTCTTGGTAGTCTTTGTCTAATAGGCATTGACATACATTCTTGGTTTAATAGTCTTACCTCCAGAAACTGTAAAATTATCTGGAGAAAAAGCACTGCCCTATTCATTTTGTTATCTCCCATTGTTCAAAAAGCAATGCCTTTAAACATGGTAAATAGACACAAAAAGTGTATTCAATGGATACGTGAATCTGGTAGACTCTACTTCTTCAATAACTAGAAATGCTGAAAAGATTTGCAGAAAGTATCCTGAGTCCAATTTCACAGAAATAACACAGGCACCTCCAGAGACAATGTTCTGGCAGCGACTTTGCAAGAAGCACAATTCTGGAGCTTGCAATAGTGTCCCTTATGGGAATCTTGGTATGTTGTAACTAATTTTCAGAAATGGCTAAAAGATATAGGTGATACTGGAGTGACTTTAGTCTATCTAGTTACTGGCCTTTCACTGGAACTATATGGCTTCCCAGGTGACATTAGTGGTAAAGAATCCACATGTCAGTGCAGGAGACACAAGAGACTGGGTTTGATCCCTGGGTTGGGAAGATCCCCTGGAGATGGAAATGGCAACCAACTCCAGTATTCTTGCCTGAAGAATTCCATGGACAGAGGAGCCTGGCAGGCTATAGTCTATGGGGTCATAAAAAGTCCAACACCACTAAGCAACTGAGCACACATACCAAATCATCCAAATCAACTGCCAGTGTGTTACGCAAGATTTGTGTTAGTGGAAAGATTTATTTTAAAATAAGATTCTAAATGTTCTTCACATTAGAAACCTAATATAAAGCTCAAGGGTTTCCCTAGTGGCTCAGTGGTAAAAAAAAAAAAAAAATCCGCCTGCCATGGAGGAGACCCAGATTCAATCTCTGGGTCAATAGGAGCCCCTGGAGAAGGGAATGACTACCCTCTCCAGTATTCTTGCCTGCAAAATTCCATGGACAGAGGATTCGGGCAGGCTATACAGTCTATGGGTCACAAAGTCAGATATAACTGAGCAACTAACACTTTCACTTTTCATAAAGTTCAAAAGTTCTCAGCAACAATATTTCTTGAATTGTATTTTCATTTTACCCTTAAGAAGGTGCAAAATTAATGGATAAAAACTCTAATTGAGAAATTTATTCTGAATTTAAAGGCTGTATAAAATAATGTCATATGAATAAAAAAGAAAACATGAAAAAAATTGAAGGCTAACACTAAAATTAGTTCAGTTTTTAAATAAGAAAAAAATCTAACTGAAAAACCTTGTGGGAAAAAATGACATGACAAAGATATTACACGAGGGTAGTTTATCTGAAATTAGCCAAATGAGCAATAAGTTGGGTAATACAGATCACATGTTCTACGTATGAATCGATGCATTTTAGAAAAATTCTTCTGTTATGTTCATCTTCAAAGGAACATTCACATAGACTAACTGCTAAAGTTGCAGTCTTCAGGAAAATAGCCTTAGGAGGTCTGAAATATTATTCAAGCTGCAATTAATCTGCACAACTACCTTCCCCAGAAAGTCCTTCCAGTGCTATTACGTGCTAAGAAATGGGAGTCAGAGAATGCTGCAGAGAAATTAACAGCTAATTAGTAAGAAAGCTAGTAAAAAAAAAAAGACAATTATTTTGTTTGGTAATGTTTTAGAAGGTAATAGTGACAATCCTAATATTCAGTAAAAAAAAGTCAAACTTTCAGCATGCACAAACTGAAAAATATTTCATACACATAATAATTTGAAGTTGTATATATTCAGCATAAAAATTGAAATTATAACTCTGGTCCCACAACATTAATTTTGTAAATTGGGTTTTGGTTTTCCATTCATTAAAAGCTCAGGCCAGTGATTCCTTTACTTTAAATTAACCACAGTATAGTTTCAGTTCAGTTCAGTTCAGTCGCAATGAATACCAAGCCAGGAACTGATTGTGAATCTCACTGAAGTGATATCTAAAAATAACATATATACATACCCTTTAGGTATTCATTCTACCTTACAAAGAATATTCAAATCAGTCTATAACTCCCTAAATATTTTTCCCTTAGGGACCGAATGAAGCCACTAATTTCTAGGAGCCTGGAAATTATGTTATTATGACTATGAGTATAACCAGAAATTGAGGCATGGACAATTCATTGAAAAAAATATGCAAAATAGCCTATCCCTAAAATGAGGAAACTCAGTAGATTTTCTTGGTAGGTTGAAAAAAAAGTAACTCAGAGAGAAAACGTCAAAGAAAAGAGGTGCTTCTTATTTCAATAAAAGACCTGAGATTTATAGATAAGCAATCTCTATTTAATTATTCATTTACTCAACCCACATTTATGAGTGTTTATTATGCACAGGCACTACACGAAGTTTCAGAGCCCAAGGCAATAGCTCATCTCCCCACCTCCCACAAACAGAGCTTAGAGCCTTAGAGAAAATAACGAGAATAATGAAAGCTGATACTAAAGGCTCTGAGCAGGAAGACCTGATGTCTTCTAGAAAGTCAGGAAAGCCTTCAGGGAGAGAGGAACAAGCAAGGTAAGACCTGAGGGATGAATGAGAATTGGTCAGGAAAAAAAAAGAGGGAGAGTTTGCAAGCGCAATAACCCACTCCTGGGGTAAAGAAGGCAGAAGATGCAAAAGACTAAGGTTCAATCCATAGGTTGGGAAGATCCCCTGCAGAAGGAAATGGCAACCCACTCCAGACAGGCCACAGTCCGTGGGGTCGCAAAGAGTCGGAAGTGACTGAGAGACTGAGCACGCACATACAGGAAGCTAAAGACCACAGGGAAAAGAGAGTATGGAAGAAAGATGGAAAGATTGTGTAACAACATCCATCATTGTGTGGATGCTGTTATAGGGAAAGATGTGAGTTGAGGCTGGAGTGGGGTGTCCAAAGTGTTATCCACTTAGGCAGAGGTAAAGGAAGAGCTGGCCAGCGAAATAACAGATAACATTTCTTAAGCCTTGACTATGTGTCAGGTTCTCTATGGTGCATGCTTTCTGCACAACAACCTAATTAATTTATGTCACATGTTGATCCAATGAGATAGGGGTCATTTTTATTCCTGTTTACTGTAAGTTGCTCAAAGTCACATGGCTTGGTCATGACAGAGCCAGATTCAAATTCAGATCTTTGGGACCCATAGCCTGGTTTTTAAGCACACCACAGGCCAAATCAAAAAGGGCAACCAACATTATACCTCTATCAAAATTCTATACCATTAACATTTGGACCAAGTTAAAATATCCACCAGAAGAACTAAAAAAATGTCTCTGATTTTTATTTACTGTATAGATTCTCACTGTGGTATAGGCAGTTGTGAAATGCAAAGTTTTCTGAGCTGAAAATCAGACACTTAATTGAGGCAAAGTCTTGTTTGTTTCTCTTTGAGAAGCCTCAGGATCTAGTCCATAGGACACAGTGGTTGCTTAACAATAGTCCTACTTTACTGTATAGAAGGTTGTATCTACTTTTATGTCAGTTTGGTGAAATGCTTGAAAAAGTAATACTAGTTTCTATCTACAGAGACAAACCAAACCTTTAAATAAATTCACTTGAACAAAATCAAACCAGTTTGAAAAAAAAAAAAAAACCAATAGAATCTTTCTTCTTTTTTCAAAGAATGAATTCAATCAAGCTGGAATTTAAGTTCTAATCTTTAGGACTGAAGCACAGTATTTTATGAGTTATTAATATTCCATGCACATATAATGTTTTCCCTCACTAAAAATTTGTTGAAAACCTGAAAAGGAAAAAATAACCCATACTTTTATTAAGAGAGACTGGTTCTGAAAGGCATATTGCAGCTGAAACTTCCAAATTAAGTTTATCAATTAAATGACTGACTCCTGACTTATTTTAATAATTCCATACTATGGTACTTCATTGCTTCTCAAAGACATAATATTTTGAGATGCATGTAATCAAGTTTTACAGCTATTAATCAACTATTTTTAACTGTTATTAATTACACTTAAACTTTTACTCTGATTTTAATAAAGTTCTGCTGATTTCTCTTTTCCCCATTTCTATGATTTTGCCATTGTTCTTATAAAATGTATTTAATGTAGCAGTTAATTATCATTTTTCTTAAAAATGATGAAAAAATATATATAATGCATTAAATAATGGACATAAACACAGTTATATAAACATAAATGTAGTACAATTATATTAATATGAAAAATCATGTAATACTATACCTGAAATGTAATTTTTAAATAAATTTTAAAAGTACTTACTTCTTTTTAAAAAATTTTATTTATTTATTTCTGGCTTTGCTGGGTCTTAATTTTTTACAAAGTATTTGAGCAATAAATTTATCACACTGTTATTTTATATCAAAGGATAAAGAAATAAGATAATATCATAATTTTAAATGAAATGCAGTCATTTAATTACAAAGTTTTCCAGTTACTCTCAGCATAGAAGTATGCTTTTGTTGATTTAAATTATTTGCCTGAAAATTCTTATCTTGGGATTACCCAAAACATTTGATTTGATAAATAGCCACATGTATTTTTATAATGCATTTTACTTTTATATAAAAATAAACACTTAACTTAGCTTTTTAAACTATAGATCTAAGAATACTTTGTCTTCAAAGAGAGAAATTGAAAATATTTTATTTTCCAATTCTACCTATATGCATTTAGTCTTCCCTGAAAACTAGAACAAAGGAAAAGAAATAAATGATGTGGATTAAGAATATTTATGCGACTGCTTACCCATAGGTGATTTTCTAATGATTTCAACTACTCAAAGTAGATATGTTAGATTGATTTGTGAATATCCTGATGCCTTTTTCTTTATTTATTTATTGATGGTAAATAATTTTTAAAACACATTGTTCCTCTCTCTTTAAGATTCAAATGCAGGCTTCATATCCTAGTAAAGAAAGACATCTACTGACATCTAGGAAATGGCAACCCACTCCAGTGTTCTTGCCTGGAGAATCCCAGGGACGGGAAGCCTGGTGGGCTGCCGTCTATGGGGTTGGACAGAGTCGGACACGACTGAAGCAACTTAGCAGCAGCAGCAGGCTGAAAATAACTAGGAACATTGTGTACAACTTATATTGGATAATTATTAAATTCAACAGTATTCAAATAACCAAGTAGCAAAGTTGCAATTGTATTTTTAGATAGTGGTGTAAGAGAATTCTCTTTCTGAGCATGTACTAGTTTACTTCCCCATGCTACTTTCTTCAAGCCTTAGCAATGACTTAGCAATGACTTTCTTCAGACCTTAGCAATGACTTTAAGTTAGATAAAATCTTGACGGAATTTTAGTCTGACACATTAAAGAGGAGCATGATTAGAAAAATAGTCCTTAAACAAATAGAAAGTCTATTATCTTAAAACTTTATAAAATTCTAACACTTGTATCTGACAAGCATAAACTAACAATAAATTTACAAGTTACAAATATTTATTCTTGTGCTCTTTTTCAAGGCCGTCTATATCATGGTGAATAGGAGAGGAACTGTAAACAAAATACCTTTTGCTGTTGTGTTTAGTCCTTAAGTCGATGTCCAACTCTTTTGCAACCCCATGGACTGTAGCCCACCAGGCACCTCTGCCCATGGGGTTTCCCAGGCAAGAATACTGGTGTAGGTTGCCATTTCCTTCTCCAGGGGATCTTTCCAACCCAGGAATCGAACCCATCTCCTGCATTGCAGGGAGATTCTTTACCACTGAGCCATGAAGGAAGCCCAATCTACCTTTACATGGCAATAAGAGTAGGCAAATCTTTTCACAAAGTACTTCTGAGTCTAGTCCAGTTTAACATCAAAGGTGGGAACCACCAAAAGCGCAGAAACAACTAGGGGAACAACTTTTAAACTCTTCATAGATGACTGATGCTTTGCGGAAATTATACAGTCGCTGCGACCCCATGAATTTATTCAGAATAAGTTTTTATTTGAGGACAGAAGGAAAAAAGGGAAGGTATAATTGATAGGAAAAAGAGGACAAACTAAAACGAGTCTTTATTCAGCTTTGAGCATTACATAACACAAGACTTCATGCTACCAAAAATTGAAAACTTGGTTAATTTGTGCCGTTAATACAGAATGAAAAAGGAAAATCTTTCTTCAGGTCCTCCCCTCCCCCACCATCCCTCTTTAGAGGTAACTGTTGTTAACAACTTGGTATGTGTCTCTATCTAATATATAAATGTTTTAGTTTCTTTGGCCTTTATAAATGTTCAGTTCCCTGAAAGCAATTTCTTGTTGAGTTGCTAAGTCATGTCTGACTCTGTGACCCCATAAACTGCAGCACATCAGGCTTCCCTGCCCTTCACTGTCTCTCAGAGTGCACTGAAACTCCTGTCCGTTGACTCAGTGATGCCATCCAACCATCTCATTCTCTGTCACCCCCTTCTCCTACAGTCCATGGGGTCCCAAAGAGTTGGACACGACTGAAAGTGTTAATTGCTGAGTCAAAAGCAATTTCTACCCTATGTCAAATTCTGCCCTCAATCAATGACCGACTTTGCAAGAACAAATCAGAATCATACCTTTTAAAAGAAAGTTAAATCAGTGATGACAGTTCTTGAACTAGATTAAGTACCTGACTCTTAAGATGTTGTACATTTCCTTTAGGAGTAACTAGCATTCTGGGGAAAAGCCAGTGGCAACCCACTCCAGCACTCTTCCTGGGAAAATCCCATGGACGGAGGAGCCTGGTAGGCTGCAGTCCATGGCGTCTCGAAGAGTCGGACACGACTGAGCGACTTCACTTTCACTTTTCACTTTCATGCATTGGAGAAGGAAATAGCAACCCACTCCAGTGTTCTTGCCTGGAGAATCCCAGGGACGGGGGAGCCTGGTGGGCTGCCGTCTATGGGGTTGCACAGAGTCGGACACGACTGAAGCGACTTAGCAGCAGCAGCAGCAGCAGCATTCTGGGGAGAAGGCAATGGCAACCCACTCCAGTACTCTTGCCTGGAAAATCCCATGGACGGAGGAGCCTGGTAGGCTGCAGTCCATGGGGTCGCTAAGAGTCGGACACGACTGAGCGACTTCACTTTCACTTTTCACTTTCACACATTGCAGAAGGCAATGGCAACCCACTCCAGTGTTCTTGCCTGGAGAATCCCAGGGACGGGGGAGCCTGTGGGCTGCCGTCTATGGGGTTGCACAGAGTCGGACCGACTGAAGCGACTTAGCAGCAGCAGCAGCATTCTGGGGAGAAGGCAATGGCAACCCACTCCAGTACTCTTGCCTGGAAAATCCCATGGACAGAGGAGCCTGGTAGGCTGCAATCCATGGGGTCGTGAAGAGTTGGGCACGACTGAGCGACTTCACTTTCACTTTCATGCATTAGAGAAGGAAATGGCAACCCACTCCAGTGTTCTTGCCTGGAGAATCCCAGGGACGGGGGAGCCTGGTGGGCTGCCATCTATGGGGTCACACAGAGTCGGACACGACTGAAGCAACTTAGCAGCTTAGCAGCATACGATTACTGATCTTTTTGCTTTTCACCAATATATTTCATCACTTGAATTTTTAGCAATAGAATTTAAAGCCATTGTTCTTGGCTCCAAGATTCATAGGTAATTTCCATACCATTATTTTCTGGAAGAACTTTAACTATATCTCTAACATTGAATTTTAAACATTGAATTTTCAAAGGGTGCAGTGAGTTCTGAGTAATCAGAGCCTAAGAGTAAGATTTTTGAGGGATTCCATGTTGAAGATGTGGAAGAAAAACACTCATCTATGAAAGGATCTAGGGATTAAAATTGAAGATAAACCAGTGATTCTTCCTAGAAACAAATAAATCATTAAGAATGAATTTATTATATCATTTAATGTAAAGTATTCAGAAAAGGTAAAGCATTTCTATGTGGAATTTAGTAATCAATGATTATATTAGTTTGTCTTTTAATAATAGTCTAGTTCTTTTTCTAACATCTTTATTTCCTAATGTTAAAAGAAACAAAGGAACAAACCAACACTGAAACTTAACTGACATGCCCTGCCACTAATTACTCCAAAAGTATTTGCACTGTCTTCTTATTAATGCAAGTCAAGGATTAAGATATTAACAATAAATACTAAAATGCATTGCACTAAACCAGTCTAATAAGGAACTGGATGATAACTTTCCTTGATTCCCCACTGCCTCTCATCTCACACATGTGAAGATAATAATCTTTACTTAATACTATATACTGAGCTCCTTGTAAAATAAACATTAACTTTCATAGAATTCATAGGAAAAAGAGGAAGTTTATTTATTTATTCATAAGGAATAGAAGTTTAAAAACTCACATAAGAAAGTTATTAAAAGAAGCTTTTAAAAATAATAATAATAATAATTCCCCGGGGTATTAAGGCACTGTGGGTCACTTGGATACCTTCACTTAGAAGACTAAAATTGCTTCTACTTGAAATGGGGTGAAATTCTAGAGGCTACAGCCACCTGCATAAACAGCACTGAAGCAATTTAGGTGTTTGGTTGCAAGAACCTCAATTAGCAACCTGGGTTCACAGGTGAAAGTCATGGTGTACACTTAAAAGGAAACAAGTGGCTCTTGCTGACCAGGAGGCATGAGAGCAATATCTGAGCATCAAAGGTTTTTTTAAAAAAATTATTTTCTAACTGGAGTATAATTGCTTTGCAATGTTCTGTTAGTTTCTGCTATATGGCAATGTGAATCAGCTATATGTATAGATATATCTCCTCCCTCTTCAGCCTCCCTCCCACACACCCACTCTCACCCCACCCCTCTAGGTCATCACAGAGCACCAAGCCGAACTCCCTGTGCTACACAGCAGCTTCCCGCTAGCTATCCACTTTACACATGGGAGTGTGTATGTCAATGTTACTCTCTCAGTTTGTCCCCCCTCTCTTTCTGCCCCTGTGTCGACAGCTTCGTTCTCTACATCTGCGTCTCTATTCCTGGGCAGCAAGTTTTTATGCCGGTGGATGTGAAGATCCCAAGAAAAACCACCACAAATATACAGGATTGAAGTAACACATGGGAACACTGCTGAGAACTAATTCCAAGAGGAAAGGTCAGGAGTTTCGTACAGAGGGAGAAAAGTATTCTTGGCTACAGACAACCCCTGAGAATCGAAAAATAGCCATGATAATGTAACTGTCTTACTTTGGTAGGCAGAAAGAATCTAAAGAAGTAAGGGTGCTGTGTTTGATCCTGTTACCCAAAACATTATTGCTTTTGAAATGCTTATTTCAATTCACTTGCTGTCTTCAGCATTTATTGTTCTGTCAAGTATGAATGTAGTTGAACCACTACATTTGAAAATAAGAGGTCATGTTCCTATATAATAGAGAAATCTAGAGGACTAGGAGACCCCAGAGAACTTACAGATGAGGAAACGGAGCCCTAAGCAGTTAAACGAATTTAATATATTCAAAACTAGTATATTATGACCCACTCCAGTGTTCTTGCCTGGAGAATCCCATGGATGGACAAGCCTGGTAGGCTGCAGTCCATGAGGTCGCACAGAGTCGAACACGACTGAAGCAACTTAGCAGCAGCAGCAGCAGCATTAATAGTATGTTAAACTGAATATAAAACATATATAATACCATACCTTACATGGAAATCACGTAGTAGAAAAAATCATATTATAAATGCATATAACTAAGCATTCAGTGAATAAAGACATTTCATATAGATTATCACAGAAATAAATGTTCATACAGCTGATTTTCTCATCTGAGAACAGATCAATTCCATTTGTCAGAAGTCTAGATTTCAATTCATTTCTATTTAGGTTTAAAATAAGGCACTTCTTAACATTCATAGACCTCTGATATTGGAAAGAATCGCAAAGTCCCCTAACCCTCTCTGTATTTGAATTTGAGTTTGGAAAGCAGCAACAATGCACCATAGCTCTTCCTACAATATTTTTCCCCAGACCAGTAAAAAATGCTGCAGTTCACATCAAACGAGAAAACACATAAGAAAATGAGTGAGTCCCCAGAGGTTCCTCCACTAAGAATATACACTCTATAAAATGAGTCCTGAGAAACATTCCCAGTCTTGGGTTTCATTGGAACAAGGTGGAAACAGTTTGGGCAAGTAACAGTCAGAGCCTGCTTCTCATCTCACCACACACCAAGAATCCATTGTCAAGACCTTGCTCTATCTGTTTTATATTCAAACCACCACTAGCATAACCTTGCCCTTCCCCCAACTCCCCATGCCACTGCTCAACCTGCCACTTGCATGGATGGATGGATAGGTGCACAGATGGACGGATAAGTGCCTAAGTACATAAAATTTTCTTCCTTGGTTCCACTATAAGTCATAGGATTTATTCAAATATCAGGGTAAAGTCTATCCCCTTCTCTGGAGAAATAACGTCATTATTTTCCTTGTTAAAACCTCTTGAATATCTGTAGCTGGCTAATTTCTAATTATAATAAAAACCAAATGGGATTCAAAGAAGAATATCCAGTCATGATTTTACTAGGAAAAGGTGACATCTTCTAAATGTGACCTTCTATTAATTCGTTAGTTAGCCTTTGTGTGTCTATCAGAACTGGAGTTGATGCTTCAAAAGTTTAGAAAAAGAGAGAGCTGGACTTTAGGTTTGAAAGTGTGGTTTAAGGAAGACCTGTGATACACCTGCTGCTGGTGGTGGTGGTGGAGTCCCTAAGTCGTGTCCGATTCTTGCGACCCCGTGGACTGTAGCCCACCAGGCTCCTCTGTCCATGGGATTCTCCAGGCAAGAATACTGGAGTGGGTTGCCATTCCCTTCTCCAGGGGTTCTTCCTGACCCAAGAATCGAACCCGGGTCTCCTGCATTGCAGGCAGTTTCTTAACCGACTGAGCTACCTGCTAAAGAAACACAGTTCTATGTTAATGTGAGGCATGACTTCTTTTGTGCTTAGTTATTCAGTCGTATCTGACTCTTTGTGACCCCATGAACTGTAGCCTGCCAGGCTCCTCTGTCCACGGGATTTTCCAGGCAAGAATACTGGAATGGGTTGCCATCCTCTTCTCCAGAGGATCTTCCCCAACCAGGGATCAAAACCTGGGTTTCCTGCATTGTTGCAGGCATATTCTTTACCATCTGAGCCACCAGGGAAGCCCTGACTTCTTTTACAGCCAAAGAAAAGAGAGAGTATTAAATACACCGTTTGTTTACATTGATGAAACAGCCCCTAGGACAGGTGGAGTATGCCACTGTAACGGAAGTCACTTCAACAATTACCTTCCAGTTTCACTCGCACCTCTCAGGGGAGGTGGATTTCAATTAGAAGGATCTTTCCAGTACTTCCTCATAACTTTCTAAGTAGCTCTTTGAAAATTAATGGGTTTGCAGCTAGGTAAGAAAGAAAAACCCATTACCCGCCCTCAGAGAGTTGAGAAATAGTGTGTGTGGTACTCACGGCTCTGCCTGGAGGCTCCTGTCTTCAGCCACGTAGTTAGAAGGAATGTAGCCCTGCAGCTGCTGGCTGGAGCTGTCGGCCCTTTTCTCCAAGTGCCTGGCCAGCCACCAGCCCTTGTGGGACTTGTCTAGGACTTGGAGCTTGTCACCCGCGTGGAAGCTCAGGTCCTCAGCTGTCCGAGCCTGGTAATCAAATAGAGCCACAAAGAACTGGCCCTGGCTTCTCTCGGGCTCTGGAGCTGGCAGCCGGGGAGGATCAGGAGGGCAGTCAGCCCATGGGTTCTGAATCACCCCAGGCTTGTCCACCTCCTCAGACCACCAGCAGGGGAAACAACGATCCAGGTAGGTCCGGAGCCTCAGGCAGAGGTTACCCATGGCGCCCCCGGGGAGAGTGGGGGAGAGGGGCTTCTCCCTCTCCCCTCACTCTCTGCAGATCCACTTTCTCTTCCTCCACCCGGAAACTTTGCAATCAGCACCAGTCCTGCCGGCTCTGGGAGAGTGTACAAAGCCCCGTTCACAGCCGTCCGGCCAACCTGCTTGCAGAGACTCACCGGCTCGCTTTCTGTGGCCCCCAAGGCAAAACCAGGTGGAAAGTGGGCAGCTGATCGGTGGGAAGGTTTCTCAGGATTCCCACCACAAAAAGAAATTTGAGAACGCTTTATTTAGACAAACGCCTGAGAACAGAAAAGAGGCATCTTGGTTCTTGTCCCAGGAAAAAGTTACCAAGAGAAACAGGCGAACTCCAAGTAAGCCTGTCTCCACGTCTTGCCTTTGCCAGCAGCTCTCTCCCCACCTCAAGTCCGTCTCAGAGGTTTGACCGGTCCTGACCCTCAGCGCTTTTTCTTTTCTGCTAATGACTAACCAACCTGCCCAGGCTATTGCCTTTAACATCCTGAGCGATGAACAGACTGTAATAATTTCTCCTTACTTCCTGGTTCCTTTGTGCCTGTGATCTTAATGGGATTCCAGTCCCCTCTGCCTCTCCCTTCTCCCACACCCAAGGGAGACCAGCGCCCTCACCAGGGAGCCAATTCTTGAAGCAGCTGCCAAAATCCTTACTCCTGGACAGACAAACTAGCCCAGGGACTGTTTTGTCCTGCTGAGCTACCAGCACAGAAAATAAAGGCAGAGATAGGTCCTTTCATAAAGACGAGTAGGATTGTTTTGCCACCACTAAGGGAAATAGAAAGGAAAAGTAAAGCATTTGGGTATTTGCTACTAGACAAAAGGGCAATTGGGAAAGAGTCATTGAGTCCCTATCTTTTTTTTTTATCACCATGAATAGATTTTAATAGCCTCAAAATAAGTTCACAGTCTGGAAAAATACAAGAGCAGATGACTAAAATGCTGAGAACCCAAAATAGTACATTTTCCCACAGAGACAATTTCCCATCCTTCGTGTACTATTTCTGAAATACGGGGGCACACACACACACACACACACACACAGACTAGGTGACCAGTAGAGAGAAAGAGTACAAGGGTTGCATATGAACTGGTGTGGAAGCTCTTGCTGTTCAACTTTGACCTCTAAGCCTGCACTAGTTCTTGCTAACTTCATTAGCAGGAACTCAGAAACTAAGGAAGCCAAGCTCTTGGACAGAGGTTCCAATAGGCAGTGAGTTTTGTTCTACTTCCCCTAGTTCAGGACAGCTGTCTCACAGGTAGGTGCCCTCGATCCCAAGAAACCTAGGCAGAGAGTTTAGACACATCAACACAAGGCCATTTTCACTAGCAGAGAACTCTGCCAACTTGTTTAGGCTGTGTTACTTATTTTTGTATAAGGCATTTATTTTAAAGTTTCTCTCTTAAAAACAATTTCTCTGAATGTTACTGGATCCCTGAACCCCATCCAAACTCAGAATTTCTGTTCTTTGTCAAACAGCAAAGCATTTTTAGTAATCAGAATAACTGAACTCAAGAAAAACAGGAAAAAAGAAAAGAAAGAAAAGAACTGTGGCCTTAGTCTCCCTTCCTATTTCCTTGTACTGAAATCAGGCATTCATGATGAACAGATCATTTGGTTAAAACAAGGTCTCATGTCATACTTCCAGATTTCTCCAATTGTCTTCAGAGTCAGATTGTGTGTGTAAGTGTTTGTGTCTTAGTCACCCAGTTGTGTCCGACTCTTTGCCACTTCGTGGACTGTAGCCCAACAGGCTGTCTGTCCATGGAATTTTCCAGGCAAGAATACTGGAGTGGATTGCCATCTCCCACTCCAGAGGATCTCCCTGACCTAGGGATCAAACCTGTGTCTCCTGCGTTGGCAGGTAGGTTCTTTACCACTGAGCCACCAGGGAACCCCTCAGAGTCAGAGCAGAAAGAGCAGAAAGAGAAAAGCCAAAAGCCAAGCCAGGTTTGATTGCTTTTTTATTTGTGCTGTGAAACCAAAAATATAATTCCAGTATAAAACAGAAGAGAAAATAAAGAGTATATAATATTAAGAAGCCATAATAAAATTTTGTTCCAACACAATGTAAATTATAAAAAGTGTAGAATTCTATTAATGCTTCTAAACAGAGGCATAAATGTTAAAGTCTTTCTAGAGATAGCTACGTGATCTAGAATATCTAGAATATGAAACATATGATCTAGAATATGAAATAAGATTTGGAAGCATCTAAAGAGATATATGGGCTCATATATAGAGAGATATATGGGCTTTCCAGGTGGCATTAGTGGTTACAAACCTGGCTGCCAATGCAGGAGATGTAAGAGAAGCAGGTTCCCAGGAGTCAGGAAGATCCCCTGGAGGAGGGCACGGCAACCCACGCCAGTGTTCTTCCTGGAGAATCCCATGGACAGAAGAGCCTGGCAAGCTACAGTCCATAGGGTCACAAAGAGTCAGACACAACTGAAGCAACTTAGGACGCAGGCATTGGAAGATTTATTCAAACCCAATTTCTAAGTGGAGTTTAAGACTTCAGAAATTTGAAGGTTCTAAATTCAAATATGCCTTCATTATGATTTTGACAAGGCATTCCAGAAAAAGGCAGAGTGGCAGACCTACATAGCACAGTCACCTAGTGAATGAAACTGAAAAAGGAACTGACCATCGAAAGATGTCAGGCGAGCAATGGCCTGAGAAGCTTGAGGTAATGGGTGGGAAGAGAAAGAGCTTCCTTATGTAGATAGTATCAGAATTCTACAGTCACCTGAGCTTGAAACCTTGCGGTCATCTTTCACTCCTTCCTTGGTTTCTTTGAGCTAATCAGTCACTAAATTCTACTTGTTGGTCTTTTCATTTATTCTACATTTTTTATTCCTTCTGAATGACATTTAAGTATCGGATAAAACAAATATTCTTCCCTAGATTATTGCAGAGGCCTCCTAACAAATCTCCTTTCCTCCAGCTTATCTCATCTTCCACACCACTCCCAGAACAGTTATTGTAGTAGTAACAATGCCAGAGGCGATATGAGTACTATCAGTTTTGAGGGCTTTCTCAGTGCCAGGCACTGTGCTAAGGATAATGGTGAGTCATTTAAATATCAGGAAAAAAAAAAAACAACCTACAAGGAAGGTAGTTTTTGTTGTTGTTTCTTTTCTTTTCTTTTCTTAATGAAGAATAAACTGAGGCAGAGAGGTTAAGTTACTTGCCCGAGGTCACACAGTCCCCAAGTAGCTGAACCACCAGTAACATCTCAATCTGACTCCAGCCCTGAAATTTTAACTCCTTTGTTTCAATGACTCTTTGCCTGCATGCTTTGTCGCTAAGTCATGTTGGACTCTTTGTGACCCCATGGACTGTAGCCCGCCAGACTCCTCTATCCATGGAATTTTCCAGGCAAGAATACTGGAGTGGGTTCCCATTTCCTCCTCCGGGGCATCTTCCTGACCCATGGATTGAACAAATGTCTCCTGTGTTTCTGTGTCTCCTGCATTGGCAGGCAAATTCTTTACCACTGAGCCACCTGGGAAGCCCCTTCAGTGACTCTTTAAAAGGCTAATATTCTTCTTTGTAAAATCCTATTCCAAAACATGTTTGGAATAGAATCTAATGTCTTTAGCAGGGCACACAAGATTCTGGTAATTTCTTGGACCTCACGGTCCTTTGCTCCTGCACAGACACACTGTGATCAGGTTCACCAAGCCACCAGCTGCCCCGGAGGCCCAGGGTCCTCTTTCCTGCTGCATCTTTGCTCCCTCTTCTACCTGCTTCCCTGGTGATTTTTCCAGGCAAGTTAAAGTAGCATCTTCTCTGCCATAATAGATTAGAGGACCCTATTCTCTGTGCCCTTAAAAGCTGGCACACACACTTCTACTTGATCCCCTATTAAATTCCACTTGATTTCCTTACTTGTTTGCATTCCCAAAGGGAATAAAATTTCCTTCTCTGAATCTTCAGTGCCTTATAAAATGTCCAGTATGTAAGTAGTACATATTCAGTAAGTATTTGTAGAAGGAGGGAAGGAAAGAAGAAAGAGGGAGGGAGGGAGGAAGAGAAGGGAGGGAAGAGGGGTGGGGGAGAGGGGAGGGTAAAGAAGGAAGGAAGGAAGGATGAGGAAGGAGACAGTGTGGTAAGATAAACACTTTGACAAGTATTCACAAATGAGAGCACAGGTATGGAAAGAGCTAGGAGCACGAACGTTAGTGACTTTCTATCTATTGCCTTTTAGTCCCCTCCTTTCCATGCATCATCTCCCGAATGTTAGAGTCCTTTGCCAGCCTCTTAAACCAGTTTTCCTTTCCACAACCACTCTCTTCTCATCCGTACAGCACACTGCCACCACATCAGTCTTCTTAAATCACTGTCCCGCACAATAACCTTCACCAGTTCCTTATTGCCTGGAAAATACGGCTTGGACTTCAAGACTAAAGAATTTGTTCTTTATTCGGTCTTTATCAGATGTACTCTTTCAATATCTGCCTTCTATTACTGCCTTAGATTAACCCTCCTACTCAGCCAAATAGACTTACTGTATCTCCAATAGGTCTTGTTCATTCCCATCTCTGATCCTGTTTTCATTCTTTTTCTTGGTGTCCCTTCCCTTCTCAGTAGACTCCTGCCTGCATTTTGAGGCCTGAATAAAAACCCCACACCTCCTTTGGAATTACTCTGTCCATTTCTGCCAAAATAATTTTTCTCTTCCTTGATTTTTTCCTAGCTCCTACAACCCCACATCCAACGCACAGGCAATGTTAAATGAATTTAGCATGCTCCTATATCTGATTTGTTAAGCACTGAATAGCTGAAAATCCCACAGCTATTCAGTTCTGTTCCAGGACAAATTAATGATCTCCAGCTCCTGCGAAGCCCTTATCACCATTCTTTTATATTCCGGTCCATTAAGATGTGGTTCTTGTCATTTTTTCATAGCACTATTCCAAATCGTCCCCCATACTTCTCAGACTGTCTGCAAATATCCCTTTTCTCTAGTGATGAACTTGTCACTGAAATTCACAGAAATTCCAAATCTCTTCAACATTAACAGATTCAGTGTCCTTCTCTTGCATCAAAAAGATATATTTACCTCTGCAAATCCCTGCACCTTCTTTCCTTCTGAGACAAAAACATCTACTTGCTTACCCAGTGTCCAGTTTCTTCTTCCTACCAACAGAACCTTACCTTTACAGAAGTGAAATGCTGGAGACTACATTTCTCACCCTTCCTTACAACCAGAAGTGATCAATACTTAGGGTTGGTTCACATCCTTGTACAGCAGAAACCAACACAACATTGTAAAGCAATTATCCTCCAGTTAAAACTAGAAAAGAAAGTAAGCAAAAGTCATTGGTTGGAGTTTCAGGAAAATCCCTTAAGAAAACAGACTCAGCTGGAGAATCTACTCTTTTTCCCTTCCCTCTCTTCTTTTTCCTCTTGCCTGAAACTCGGTTGAGTTGAGGTGGCTAGAGCTTCAGCAGACATCTTGATTTTTAGAAGCCAACATGGACTCAAAAATGAAAAAAAAAAAAAAAGCCAAATTAACTCCAATTTTTGCAAAGGGAAAATGTTTCACAATGTTGCACTTGTGCACGCATGCATGTTCAGTCACTTAGTGGTATCCAGCTCTTCTGTGACCCCATGGACAATAGCCTGCCAGTCTCCTCCGTCCACGGAATTTCCCAGGCAAAAACAGTGAAGTGGGTTGCCATTTTCTACTACAGGGGATCTTCCCAACCTAGGGATCAAACCTGCATCTCCTGCATTGGAAGGTGTATTCTTTACCACTGGGCCACCTTGGATAGAAGCACTTAGGGAAATATCAAAGCCAAACCTGTGTTTCAGAATTAGTTGAAACAAGGTAAAACTATTGAAGGGTATGAATTTTGAGGGACATGCTAGATCCTTACTGTAGCTAAGGCATCCTTCCTGACCAGCGACAATAGACTACTTTAAACATAGGCAAATGCTGAACTCATTTTGTCCTATCCAGAGGGTATGTTTTCAAGAGTATAACCAGGAAACTCCATTTCTCATACTTCAGAAACCACCATTTTTTCCCCTCAGTACACTATGCAGTGAATTTCTTTACTGATATGAATCTCTTACCTGCAAGTAAATCAATTTAGCTTCAGAAAGTTTTTTTTAATTTTTAACGAAAGAAAGGTAAAACCTATTTAAAGCTCTTTGTTTTGTTCTTGGCACTAAAGGACTTGAAATAGACATACTATGTCTAGATTTCAGCATGATACTAACCAAATATTCTAGAGATATCTGTAAAGAGGTAATGAATTTTCTTTCTTTCTTTAATTTTTTGGGTGGCACCACTTGGCATGTAGGATCTTAGTTTCCTGACCAGGGGTCAAGCCTGCAGGGGAAGCAGAGTCTTAACCACTGGCCCACCAATGGAAGTTCCACTTGCTTTCAAAAAGGAGTTAATATTCTCATATATACAATCTCCTGGAAGCAGCTGATAAGCCTTTTCTAAGACGAGGATAGATATGCATGGTTCACTCAGGTGGTTTGTCCTTCCCTTTTAAACGTTTCATTCATCAAGGTTCTCATTTATCTAGCAGCAAAATTATTTTAGTAATCTCCAGGAGTCTTTCTAGTCTGTTAGCGACCACCACAATTTCCCCAAATGATAAAAAATGAAAACACCTAGAAGTCTCTGTTCATTTGTTTGCTTTTTCCTTAAGCCATTCTGTTATTTTGACAAACTTGAGATAGAAAATTTCTGGCTGGATAGCCAGAGCATGAGCATGTATAGTATTAAAGTATGCTTCCTACTGTCAATCTTGTAAGTTTCTTGACTAATTCCAAACTTCATGTGCAAAATAAGATTAGCGGAGCCATGCCTCTGTTGGGGTTTAACTCCTGTCAAAAGATTAATTCTTAATCAATATTGCTAGGAAGATTTTTCTGGTGTACATCAGATAACAGTGAAGTTAGATAGAATCACAACTGGCTGAAGAAATGAACCCAAATGTCACTGCTTGTTAATCAATGTCATTTGGGTGGCGGGTTCCGGTGTACTGTCACAGGCAGCATGGCTTGTGGGTGAGAGTTCCTGTTCCCTTGGCACTCTTTGGCTGTGTGGTCTTGGATAAATTATTGACTGCTGAGCCTCAGTTTCTTCTGTAACACGCTGACAATTCCTAAACAGTAATGTTTACCCTATAAAGTTATAAGAATTAAATGTGGAAATACAGTAAAATATTTATCCCACTGTCCAGGACACAAAGGTTCCAATAAATATTAGTCATTATTGTGAAAATATGAACTGGGCCACCTCTGGGTACCCAGAGGTGCCCTCTCCTTGTACTCCTGAAAGCGACTAAGGAAATTGTCACATTTCCAACTCATTCCCCACTTAAAGCAAAAGCAAAAGGCAGGCTACATATCCAGTTTCAAAAGCATTGCTACATACATAGCCAAAACTATTGTTCTGTGAGCATATGAAGGAAACAGATTGCATGGGAAAACATCCTTTAAAATCTCTGATTTTCCCCAGAAATTCTCTCCATATGACTACTATCCCACCCATCATTTCTTAGTTCTCACCCTCCCCAACTGCACCCCTCTTCTCATCTCTCATCATTCTTTCATTTGCATTTTTCTTTCAGGAAAATAACAATTTATAAGTTTGTGTGAACTAAAATTAAAATTACACCTGCATCGCCCAAGTAGATCAACTAAGATACATTTCCATCTTATATTTTGTGTTATTTTAAGATTTGATGTTGAAAGACACCAAAATACCAAAATTTACTATAAAGTTTCAAATGATAAAATAACGTTACAGAAACACTAGAATGCCTTTGTTCACATCTGTTATGTCCTAGCCCCATGAAAGGGGTGGAGGGGTCTCTTTCTTGCTCTTGCTTTCAATATGGAAGGGCCTCTGAAAAGTCTGAGAATGGGTCTGTATGAGCCATGTAAGTTAACAGAGTCATTAGTAAATAGATTGCATGCACATGCAATAAAATAATGCACATTATTTTATTGTGTGCACATGCACACACACATCACAATATTTCTGTTAATGAGATAGATTGGAACCTACAGAAAAATATCTCAGATAAGCATGTGGGAAAAGGGGGCATTTAGAAAAAGTGACATCTAAACTGAGACTTGAAGAAAGAATAAGAGTTACTAAAGAGTTTCATGAGAGTTACATAAGAATTTCTTATTCTTGAAGAAAGAATAAGTGAATAAGTGAAATAAGAATAAGTGAAAGGGGGAGTGAAAGATGCAAAGTGTGCCAGGTGGAAGGAAAGCAAGCATAGAGAGCCAGAGGAAACAGAAGAACTGGTGTGCTTTGAAAACTAAAGTCTAGTACTCTTGCCTGGAAAATCCCATGGACGGAGGAGCCTGGTGGGCTGCAGTCTATAGGGCCGCTAAGAGTCGGACACGACTAAGCGACTTCACTTTCACTTTTCACTTTCATGCACTGGAGAAGGAAATGGCAACCCACTCCAGTGTTCTTGCCTGGAGAATCCCAGGGACGGGGGAGCCTGGTGGGCTGCCGTCTATGGGGTCGCACAGAGTCATACACGACTAAAGTGACTTAGCAGCAGCACGCTCACTTGACATTTCCAGGAGATCTTATGCAGGTCCAGAGAAGTCTCAACTCTGCTTAACTTCTCACTTCAAACAAGAAAGGACTCAGGCTGAGGGACCTGAAGATGGTCAAGGGAAATTGGCTGGGCTTTGGACTTCCTTCCGTCCCTCTCACCTCTGACCTAAAGCATAACTGAGCCGGCATCAACATTCACGAATTTGATCTAGCCCAGCTGCTCCTCAGACTTGAATCTGCTTGTGTAAAAACATAAATTCTGATTCCGTAGATCTGGGATGAGGCCTGGGAATCTGCATTTCTAAAAAGGCCCCAGAGGATGCCTTCGCTGCTGATTTCTAGACCACAGTTTGTGTAGCAGAAATTTAGTGACAACTCTCAGCTTGCTTCTCTGAGCAAGACACCAGCATATAAATGCTCAGTTGGCAATCAGTTACCTTTGATAGAAATGCTATTGTCTAGTCTCTCAGATTTTTTCTTTTATCCTGAAAGGGATTTTAAAGACCTTTTAGTCCAGTTGCCTCACTGTTTTGTTTTTTTTTTTAATTTATTCAGTTTATTTTATTTTGGCTGCACTGCATCTTCACTGCTGCACAAGGGCTTTCTCTAGTTGCAGTGAGCAGCCACTACTCTCTAGTTTTGTGGTGCCTGGGCTTCTCATTGCAGTGAGTGCTCTTGTTGCAGGCTCTAGGACGCACAAGCCTCAGCAGTTGGGCCTTAGTCTCCTTGTGGCATGTGGGATCTTTCTGGTCCAGGGATCAATCCCATGTCCCTGCCTGCATTGGCAGGCAGATTCTTAACCACTAGACCACTAAGGAAGCCCCAATAACCTCATTTTTAGAATGAAGGAAATAGCTCAGAAATGAGAAGTGACTTGCTTCAGGTCACCGAGCTATTATTGATGATAAAGTCAGGAATATCCAGCATTCCTGCCCCGGAGGGATCCTTCCTTTCCACCACATAGAATTCTGCTTCAAGAAGTTCAGTCAAAAGAGGATTCCATACAATCTTTGGTTGTCATAGTTGAGGGAAGAGGAATCAAGAAGTAGAAGATGAAGAGGACCAAGGATAATTTTGATATGGCCCTATTCAAGATCCCAGAACCAGGTTATGCGAGCTTCAGGATAGGACTCCAATCTCCTTATTTTCAGTCTGGACAACTTATTTTGTATCCTTCTAATTATGCCAAAGAATTGATGCTTTTGAACTGTGGTGTTGGAGAAGACTCTTGAGAGTCCCTTGGACTGCAAGGAAATCCAACCAGTCCATCCTAAAGGAGATCAGTCCTGGGTGTTCATTGGAAGGACTGATGCTAAAGCTGAAACTCCAAAACTTTGGCCACCTGATGTGAAGAGCTGACTCATTGGAAAAGACCCTGATGCTGGGAGGGATTGGGGGCAAGAGGAGAAGGGGACGACAGAGGATGAGATGGCTAGATGGCATCACCAACTAGATGGAAACAAGTTTGGGTAAACTCTGGGACTTGGTGATGGACAGGGACGCCTGGCGTGCTGCGATTCATGGGGTCGCAAAGAGTCGGACACGACTCAGCGACTGAATTGAACTGAACTGAACTGAATTATGGTGTCTGGACTTCCCAGGTGGCTCAGCAGTAAAGAATCCACCTGCCAAGCAGGATACATAGGTTTGATCCTTGGGTCTGGAAGATTTCCTCAAGAAGGAGGTGGCAGCGCACTCCAGTATTCTTACCTAGTTTGGTGGGCTATAGTCCATGGGGTTGCAAAGAGTCAGACACAACTTAGTGACTAAACAACAACAGCAGCAATGATTATGATTTCCATGACCATGAATCATTTAACCTGAACCCAGGCTTCCCTTTCTACAATGATGCATTTATGATAACTATAAGTCCCAATAGTACTTTTTTTTAGCATTCCTAGAACTTGCAAAAATTTTTTCACAAAATCCTAACCCAAAGGGTGAAAAGAATATTGCCATATGTCCAACAGGCATTCTCCAATTAAAAGAGATTATATTAGGTTTATTTCTGTTATTCATCATCAACAATAACAAATGTACTGGTTCTTACTTATACATACATGATTTTATATAAACACAAAGAAAATATTATTAAATACACTAAACTTCCTAGATTTAGAATTTTCCAATGTCCATGCCAAGTAATTGGGCAGAGCTTCAAGAATTTCCTGTTCAGCCAGCCCTTTTTTTGTGTCTCAATAAGTAGTATATTTGGCATTCTTTATTTTGATACTGAACTATTCCTAAGTAACAACATTTAGATTTCCAATAAGTGGTTATTATCTAATGGTCTCATTTTTAAGTATTTCTTTTCCTTTGTTCCTTTGATTTAAAAGAAAGACAAATCCTATTATTTTCATAAATTCCTACTATTTAAAGTCAAGGTTAAGGAAATATTTGGGTTGACTTCAGATAAATACCTCTAATAAATTTTCAAAAATAACAAAAGACTCTTTAGGATGGTTAGATTTTTTTTCAAACTTCTGGCATTTTAATAACTAAGCTCATAATAATGATGTTTTAGCAACATTTATATTAAAAAATCTCTTGTTAAACCACATAACATGTAGAGGTGCAAATGGCACAATGATTTACAGAGTAATATTTGGTGTAACTGCTGTCCTGTACCTTGAAAGATGGTTGATCATCTTGGAAATGTAACCAAGTCTCAATGTTTATGTTCCTTGGAGAATTATCAAAGAAAATATTTTCAGCATATAATAAAAGCCTATTAGAAGGTAGTTTACATTTCCTCAGTTGAAGTTAAACTACAAGTCACATCTTGACCCTTATGTACAGAGTGATACATACATTTGCTTCATGTTAACATGAAAAACCTATAATCTGCGTGCTATATTCATCTTTAGAAAAAAGTATTCATTATACTATGGTTGATTGTACACATTTTTGTTGTTGTTTGCAACCCCATGGACAGTAGCCCGCCAGGCTCCCTTGTACATATTTTTACATTTCCCCAGTTAAGAGAAATTCAGAATATCAAAACTTAAAATAGTACATATGAACTGAGACGCAAATCCATGCTACAAACCTAGCCCCAACTGTATAGAATGTGACAAACCTCCCTCTTGTCACTCTCAACTTTGTCCTCCAGTGGAGGTGGGTCTCCAGCCACTAGAAGTCATCTGTTAAAGCTCCATTGCCCAGGTGTGTCCAACGCAATTGGAATTTTGTTCAATTACTGAAACACTCATCTACTAGCCTATCAGAAGCGATTGTGTGTAACACTTGTGCTTTAGAAAATTAAACCATATGTTACTAATAGACTGACTGAAGAAAGCACACTCTGCTGCTGCTGCTAAGTCGCTTCAGTCGTGTCTGACTCTGTGTGACCCCATAGACGGCAGCCCATTAGGCTCCACCGTCCCTGGGATTCTCCAGGCAAGAACACTGGAGTGGGTTGCCATTTCCTTCTCCAGTGTATGAAAGTGAAAAGTGAAAGTGAAGTCGCTCAGTCATGTCCGACCCTCAGCGACCCCATGGACTGCAGCCTACCAGGCTCCTCCGTCCATGGGATTTTCCAGGCAAGAGTACTGGAGTGGGGTGCCATTGCCTTCTCCGAAGCACACTCTAGTGACTGCTATATAACAGTGGCTTATCTATTGACGGAGAAGGCAATGGCACCCCACTCCATTACTCTTGCCTGGAAAATCCCATGGACAGAGGAGCCTGGTAGGCTGCAGTCCATGGGGTCGCTGAGGGTTGGACACGACTGAGTGACTTCACTTCACTTTATCTATTGACAGTTATTTACTTCAGTCATCCTCAGGGTTTATCTCCTTTGCTTCTCTGAGTCAGCGAAGGTTACTGAGTTCCTATCATGTGTCAGGCACTGGGTTAGTGCTTGGGGATAAAAAATAAGTCAAACAAGCATTGTTTTTCCTGTGTAAGGACATTATTTGGCTTCCCAGGTGGCGCTAGTGGTAAAGAACCCACCTGCCAATGCAGGAGACATAAAGAGAAACGGGTTCAGTCCCTGGGTCAGGAAGATCCCTTGGAGGAAGGAATGGCTGCTCACTCCAGTATTCTTGCCTAGAGGAATCCCTTGGACAGAGGAGCCTGGCGGGCTACAGTCCACAGGGTTGCAAATAGCCAGACATGACTGAAGCGACTTAGCACACACACAAGGACATTATTGCAAACCAAAATACTGACCAGATAAATACTGTCAATACAAAGAGAGATACAAGTCTAAATAAGGTATATATTTGTTTGGAGGCAATGTCTCTCTCTTTGACTTCCTCATGAGTTTTTTTTTCTTTTATAATATATTCAGTAGATAATCACTGAATATCACCTACTAGGTATTAGGCATGGTGCTTGCTCTTGAGATTATATTAATAGACATGAAAAGAGATACAGTCCATAACCTATATATAATATATAAACTGAGGTAGGAGATAACATGACACAAATAGTTGCAGAAATAATTACTACTTGCTAAGGACTATGAAGCAGAAGTACCAAGCTCTATAAGAAGACTGTTGTACTCTATTATACAAAAGTCCTTAGATCCACATTTCTTGCATCTTTGTATCATTCATAGCATTTGGCAAAATAGATTGAAAAAGTTGACACTCAAATGAATATTTGTTGAGTGATTGAGCCTTTCATTTGAGAACTAGATCAGAAAACATTCCTCCTTAAAAATGAAAATATTAATCAAAATAACTAGATGTGGTATTTATTATTGCTGTTAAAAGATATTTCTAGTTTTTCTCTTCCAAGTACATAGTAGAATTGTACTTTCCTATCCTGTTGAAGGTAAGTATGACCACAGGGCTTGCTTTGACCAATGAAATGTTATTAGAACTAGTATGTATCACTTCCAAGTAGAAGGCTGTAAGAGGAAGAGTGCACTTAACTACATTTCCTTCCCTACCATGGCAGCAATGTTCCAGACAAAAGGTTATTAGCCTGCATCCCTGAGTGAGCAAAACATGGAAAGGAGCCTCACTTACCAGACAGATACATATAACCTAAAGGAGAAATAATCTTGGTTGTTTTAAGCCTCAAAGATTTTAAGTATTGTTTCTTGCAGACCTTAACCTAACCCTAACTGATTGCTAATGCAGATAAAGTTAGACCTCTGTGGAAATTGTACCAGGGAGTTGGGCAGTGGGAGACATGTAGAAGAACATAAAATAAACCTCTGGTAAGATTAGAGAAACCTTAGCAAAAGACTTAGGGTGCTCCCTGAAAAAGGAAGTAGTCCTTTGAAATAGATTCTAGTAAATGTAATATGTTCGTGATGAGGAAATTTGTTAGGTAATTATGAAGGGTTTTCTGTGTATGCTACTGGTAAGAAGAATTGAAAGAGAGGAGTAAACAAAAGGAATATTTTAGTGTGTCTCTACTGTAGGTACTCTACTTTTAGTTATCAGTTATAATTACAGAATTTTGGTAAGAATGAGAAAAGCTCTCATTCTAGAACATATTAGAGTGAAGTCTCAGCTTTTTGGTAACAATTTCCTTTTCCAGATTCTGTGTTCAGTAAGCAGTTTTTTGTGTGGGGCTCCTGAATGTCCCTTATTAGTTTCACCAAGTATACCTTTAATTTGGAATTAAAATTTTGATGTGTGTTTCATAAGTCATTCTCCCGTGAATATGGCTAACTAGGATATATTTTATAAATTTAATCATTTGTAGTAAACTGATTTGTTTAAAAGTTTCTAAATATATATTATTGAGAACCAGGTCCTGCATCAGCATTGACTCTACTAAGATATTGATGCTCCAAGACACTCAGTCTGAAAAGGCTGCCACCCTTAAGTGACACAGCATTTGGTGATGGGATACAGCATTGTCAGTGTCTTAACTAAATAGCAGCTATGGCTGGGAAGAGTTACCTATGTTGAAGTTATGAGAAATTAAAGAAACATTTACAATAATAATTTTGGTCTTAAAGTTAGACATGATACAGAAGTTAAGCAGTTAAATGTTGAATTGTTAAAACAACAGCAAGTAGCAAGCTGCAACTTGCTGTCACAACATATGAGACAGAATTTTTTTAAATAATCTTTCTGAAATGGACTGTCTTTTAACATGTAATGTATTTTTTGCCATTTGTAAAATACTACCATTATGAATATTTTTAGAATTGTTATTAATATGTGTTTTGTTAAAAGGTATAACTTCTCTATTTTACATAATTTATAAACTTAACCAAAAACTTAAGTAAAATTTTATTATGCTGAAAATCCCATTTTCTTCCAGCTAAATATACTTTTAATTTTATACAGAAAAATGTAAGAAGGGGACAAGAATTCATGTAACAGAAATTTGATGCAAAGATCCTAACTACAGAAATATCTATTCTCTTAAGCAATGAGTTTCAATAGTTACTCTTAAGTAATGACAAATGTCCCTTTTAAACCAGATAAATTTCAGTGGAAGAAAAATCATGGTCAATGATTTAGAAAACCTTAACTGGAAATAAAGAGATGAACTTAACAGGAAATAAAATGCATCAATACAAAAACAATAAAAATAAATAAATTTAGCAGAAATCATTGTTGAAAACATTAGATAACAAAACACTAAACTTATTAAAGATGAAAGGGGAAACAGCAGATAACTGATCATTATTTTAAAACTCTTCCAAGAAGACACTACAGTCTATGGCTTATTTTCCTTTATGTATAATATTATGTAGGAAACAATTTTTCAGTTCATTCAATAATATTTATACTGCACTTCTCCATTTAAATGTGTTCATAAATATTAATCAATTCCCACAACAACACTGTGAGATAGCTAAGAATTATCCAGAGTTGACAGACTGAGAGCTTAAAATGATGTTTGGCTACGATGCCAAGGACTGCTGAAGGAATTAATAAGAGAGCTGACAACAAAGTTCAAAATCCTGGCTCCTGGCGCCTGCTAGGGTGAAGGAGGCTGTCAGAGAATTTCTTGTCCTGTCCTGACTCCTATTCTCCAGAGACACAAAAGTCAAAAGCACCTGCTCCTATGTTACTCCTGCATGGTCTGTGAAGCTATCACAGATGCTTCTCTATCACCTAGCTCCTGCTGTTTCACAGATTTAGATATCTTGCATCTTCCTAGAAAATATTAAGAAAAATTTCAAACCCACAATTCAGAGACCTGCTGAAGAATCGGAGTCCTCAATGAGTCCAAATGAGGAGCGTCTACCTAGAGCTTAAGATGGAACATCAGTATATTCTGCAGAGCTAAAACCAGTCATACTTAGACTGACTCATCTGAACTCCCTTAATGTTAGGGAAATGTGATTTGTATGCAGGTGCTTACTAACTACCCCGGTTTACCAAAGACTGAGGATCTCCTGGTACAAAAGGCTTTCTGTGTTAAAATGAGGAAGTCCCAGCCTAATCCATATAGTTAATGGTGACCTTACCTCTAGGTAACAAAATATACTGGTACTTCTTTATTTTATGTGACAAAATGAATTTAACCAGTTATTTTACTTCTGCAGGTAATCAGATATACATGACACAAAACTAAATTTGAGCAAAAATGTTAAAATTATTTTAAAAATATCTTTTAAAATTTCACTATGGTCAAATGTTCATAAATAGCAAAAGTTCATATATAGTAATCAAATTGCCATGGAGATCATCAGTAGACATAAAATCCATTTTGAAAACTTGCCTTGATTCTTTCCTTGCCTAAAAGTCAAACTGGAGAGATCTAACTCCCCTTGTCTCATCCCAAGGCTTCTTCTCATCTTTGGTTCTCAATTGCCTTACATCAGAGTTCTATTCAGGGACATAGGAAACTTACTACTCTTCTCCAAGGACACAAGAGAATCAGTGGTTTGTCACAATTTATCCATCTTGGCTCCTTCCCCTGTCATGCCTTGTTAGGTGAGATCTTCTCTGGTTACAACGTGGAAAACAAAGGATACTCCCTGCACTGGGAGCCCCCACCATCCTCTCTCTTGTGAATGCTCAGCTAGAAGAGGAGGAGCAGAGATCAGACTCATTTCAATCACCCATGGGGTTCTCAGCTCTCACCAAGTTCCCTCAGTTTCTCTTCTTCCACCTGCTTGTTGAACTCTCTCTCCCCTTTGGGGAGAAAATCTGGCTCTTATATGGTCATGAATTCATTTGTCCACTCGTGGATGAAATAGATGAAATAGACTGCTAGGTCACCACGTTTTGTCTCTTCTATGACTACTTACCATCTATGTGATTATGAACAAGTTTGAGTTTTTTTAAATCTTGTTTGCCCAGTTCCTCATCTATAAAAATGAGGATAATTATAGTATCTACACCACAGGATCACTGTGAAGATTATATGAGTTCATAGCTGTAAAATGCTTATAAAATTTTTTGACACAAAGTAAGCCCTCAATAGGACCCAGAGACCCCACAGAGACTGAGCCAGACCTGCCTTTGGGTGTTTGAGTATCTCTTGCAGAAGTATGGGTCAGCAGCGGCCTGCCAGAAGGGCGGGGGCTCTGGGTGCAGCAGACCTGGGTATGGCATAAGCCCTCTTGGAGGAGGTCACCATTAAATCCACCATAGAGTCCTCAGTACTTACACAGGACTGGGGAAACAGACTCCTGGAGGGCACAAACAAAACCTAGCCTCTTGATGAAAGTGAAAGAGGAGAGTAAAACAGTTGGCTTAAAACTCAACATTCAAAACACTAAGATCATGTCATCTGGTCCCATCACTTCATGGCAGAAGGTGGGAAAACAGTGGAAACAATGAACAGATTTTATTTTCTTGGGCTCCAAAATCACTGCAGATAGTGACTGCAGCCATGAAATTAAAAGACGCTCCTTGGAAGAAAAGCTATGACCAAACTAGACAACATATTAAAAAGCAGAGACATTACTTTGCCAACAGAGGTCCATATAGTCGAAGCTATGATTTTTCCAATAGTCACGTATGAATGTGAGAGTTGGACTATAAATAAAGTTGAGTGCCAAAGAATTGATGCTTTTGAACTGTGGTGTTGTAGAAGACTCTTGAGAGTCCCTTGGACTGCAAGGAGATCCAACCAGTCCATTCTAAAGGAAATTAGTCCTAAATATTCATTAGAAGGACTGACACTGAAGCTGAAACTCCAATACTTTGGCCACCTGATGCGAAGAACTGGCTCACTTGAAAAGACCCTGATGCTGGGAAAGATTGAAGTGGGGAAGAGAAGGGGAAAACAGAGGATGAGATGGTTGGATGGCATCACTGACTCAATGGACATGAGTTTGAGCAAGCTCCAGGAGTTGGTGATGGACAGGGAGGCCTGAAGTACTGCAGTCCATGGGGTCGCAAAGAGTCAGACTTGACTGAGTGGCTGAACTGAACTGAAGCCCTCAATGGTTAATAATATTATTTATTTTCTTGTGATTATTTAAATCCAAGTTTTAGAATTAGGAAACTAATAACAACTCTTTTTTTCTCATCTCTTACCTCATTCAAATTTGTAATTTGATCCTTGTAGGTAGGTTCACAGAGCTATTTCAGTATGATCTTTTAGTAAGTTTATGGTCTCCTCTCCTCTGGTTTAAATTGTGATTACCCCCCTAACTTCTTTCCTGCTTATTGTATTTATTTACACATTTCCTTGCTCATTGAACAAACATTTTTGACCACTTCCTATATTCCAGGGACTGTACGTGGAGAAAGCCAACGCTTCTTTCTTTCAGAGAAGATGTAGAATCAACTTTGCTTCATAGATCATAATGCAAATCCTGCCTGTCACCAGATTCCTTCCTTTTTTCTGGCCCTGCCAGATCAACATATGCTCTTACAGCAGTTACACAAAGCTGAACACTGATGTGTTTTACAAGACAATATACCTTGGAAAATGAAAACTGGAGGAAACAGTTTTTTGATCCAGGATAGAGTGTCACATCTTCTGGATACCCTCAGTATCTTCCAGCAGGTATGAACATGACATGCCAGGGTTTGTTAGACAGAGGTATTTAACTTGTTTGCTAATATTATTGTTTATTCACAAGATCAATAACAGTAGAGCACTCCCATGCGGACAGCCTTGTTCTGCTTTTAATGCCCCTTGACCCATCTGGAAAAATGAGTGTAGCCAGCCTGGACTCCAGTTATTGGATAGAGGAAGATTCAAAAGAGACTCCTAAAAGCAAATGTTGGTTATGGAATTTTTATAGTTCCAGGGCTTGTATCGGGTATTTTAGTCCTCACAGCTCAAGCTCAGTGTTTGCTATTTCTCCACTCACTGACAAGCCCTCCCCACCCACATGCAAGTGCCTTGTGTGTGTGTGTTCACACCCACACATCACAGAGAGCAAAAGGAAGGACAGAGGTCACATGTGCACCCAGAGACAGCAGCACTTTGTACCCTCCTTGGAGTACTGTCAAATTTGTGGGTGGAAAAAAGGAAAAAAGGAAAAAATGGACATGTTGCTTATAATGCCTACTTGGCTGATTTCCAGAAGAAATTAATAATAATGAATTATGCATATATTGACACTTCCCCTGCAAGCCAAAAAGAGAATTTATTCAACCATTCTCATTAAGAACTGTTTGCATGTCCAAATGACATTTTTAAAATATAGCTTGAAGAATAAGAATAAATTATAGTGTATAAAAAATACTACGTTCCAAGGGTCAACAGTCCTAATGAAGAGTTTAATGGTGAGTATTAGCTCAATATAAGCAGAATCTATTATAGAAACTAGAAAAGTTCTGTGAACTTTACCATTAAATATATAAACCAAAGTTTCTAAAGTGAGTATTTTTCTGCATGATGTACTGTTAAAAAGTAAGTGTGACTGGGGAAGTTAATTCTTAGGTTCTCAAAATGTTGGCGTACACTATTTTTACCCCGTGATAATTTATACAGCCTGCATCAGAGCTCTTGGTGCACACAGTGAAGAGTCTATAGAAGGTCAAATAAAAAATTGTGCCTGATACACTTATACTAGTATTTGACAGGACTAAAAATTAATGGTTGTCAGAACACTGCCTGAAACTGGCTCCAAGAGATTAAAATCTTTATTATAAATCTGTGAAATGTGAATCCTGATTTATTGATTACTGAGAACAGGGATTTAGAATGTCAACGAAATATAGTGCCTCTTGCCTTCCAAATAAAAGCTTCCTTGCACCCATTCAAAAATTCACAGTGGATGAAGATGGAAATTAGGAAACGGAAATTTATTCACTCATTCAATGGGCATTATGTGCCAGGCTGTGTGCTCCAGACTAAGACACATAAAGATGAACAAGACACAGTTCCCAGTCTGAAATAACTTACAGCTGATAGAGAGTGGGTGAGTGAGTGAAGTCGCTCAGTCATGTCTGACTCTTTGCCACCCCATGGACTGTAGCCCACCAGGCTTCTCCATCCATGGCATTCTCCAGGCAAGAATATTGGAGTGGGTTGCCACTTCCTTCTCCAAGCTGGTAGAGAAGTCTGACAGAAAAACAGTCAATAATGAAACAACCCTGAAGGAAAAATACTTAGTGTCCTTAGTATTGGGTAATGTGTGCCTTACACAAGTGAATTTCCCATTACTCAATTCCATTTCTAACTAGTGCTCCTATTATGAGGCAAAACTAGTTAATGTCAAAATGACAAGAGCTTTTCTTTATGCTAACAAAAATGGTGAAAGGGTTAAGAAGCAGCAACCATCAAAAGACCAGAGAATTGTTCATTGTTTTCCTCATCCCTGATCCTGACATGCCTGGCCACGTTTTTAAAGGACTATAAGCCACTTGTGAGTGGGAACTGTGGACAGGTGCGGTCTGGAAACCGACCTTGGCCAATAAGATGTATTTGTGTTTCCACAAATCCCAATACCAGTTCTGGGCAGGTAGGTGTGAAGAATGGAGAAAGGCAACTCAAAAACAAAGATAGGGGAGATAATACATGATTTCCTTTTTGCTTCCTAACAAGTCTTTTGATGACTAACCTGATTTTGCTTTATGATCCAGAAATTTAGAAATCTAAGCAAGAGTCCTTCTTCATTTATATATTCTATTTTTGCTTTTAATAAGTCAAATTAATAGAAATATGTTAGAGAAAATTAATAAAATGAATCACTATACTACAGTTTTTCCATGATGGCAGATAATTATGGTACACCTCCAATTTTTTCAAATGGTATTATAGCTTCATGTGTAAAGTTGGTTTCTTTAGATGGCATACTTGGATCTTACTTTTTGAACAAAACTAACAACTTTTAATTGGAGTCTTTAGATAATTTATATTTAATATAATTATCATTGGGGGGAAGTGGGAGGGAGGCTCAAGAGGGAGGAGATATATGTATACATATAGCTGATTCACTTTGTTGTATAGCAGAAACTAACACAACATTGTAAAGCAACCAGACTCTAATAAAAAAATTATCATTATGCTTATGTTTAAATCTATCATATTTGATGATTTATCTCCATCTTATTTTGCATTTTTAGATGTACAAAGTGTTTCATTAAATCGATAACAATACATCTCATAATTTAATATTTCTATTGCTCCCAAATGTTTAGCATTCCTTTTATTTTTATTCTCTCTGCCTTCTTTTGTTTTGTTTTTCAAAAATCCATTTTAGAGGAATGGTGATTGGAATGTTTAGCTGAAACACAGGAGTTGGGTAGATTATGGAAATGTCACTACCATTACCCAATCACCCTGTTACCTGAGGTTTTTCTGGGATAGAAATCTTAGGACAGATGTCTAGAATTGGATTAAAGATGTTAATACATATAAACCATCTCTAAGACTCTTGATATTTGCACATTGCTTTTCAAATGGGTTAGTGTGGATGATAAGAAAGCAGATGCTGCATGATTTCAAAACCTTTAGACCATGAAATTTTTACACCTTGTTTTATGTCCCTGGATATGTTTCAGTTTCTCTGAGTTTATAGTCTATGGGAACTTGAATAGAATTTGTATCCTGCTGTTGTGTGAAAATTGTATAAACCTTAATTATATTGAATTAGTTTAGTTCATGGTGCTTTTCAGGTCTACTATATCCTTATGCTTTTCTGTATATTCATTCTATTGATTTTTGAGATTTGATATTGAAACTTCAACTAAAAATCTTCATTTGTCTACTTAAAAAATAATTATAATATATAACGGGACTATATGTAACTTTATTCTGTACTTTCCAAGTCTACTATAAACGTGTTATCATGCTTTCATAGTTTAAAAAATAAAAAAGAAAGAGAAAAAAAGGGTTGATGTGAATATTTTTGTTAAGAGGCATTTATGAAAAAAACAATGGTAGAGAAGGATGGACAAGCAACAATCAATTTTGAATGTCATTGTTAAAATAGTGAATAGATACCAGTATTATTTTTAATTTCAAATATCTGATTCTACAGATAAAGAAACTGTGGCAAAATAAAGAAACAATATTAAATTATGAGAGGAATGGTTATCCATTTAATGAAACACTTTGTACATCATAAAAAATGCATGATTAGACAGGGATAAATGGTCAAAGATGAAAATACACAGGTAAGATGCATTAAATCATGAAAATAAACATCCTGCTTAAGAGGTCTGGAGACAAAGACACTCTGGATTCATGCCTGAGTCTTGCCTCCACATTGACTGGATCACTCTTTGTAAGGGGTTTCTGAGATATGTTCATATTTGGATGCCCTTGAAGACTCAAAACTTTTACTCACCTCTGTACTTGAAAGACATTCTGTATCTTATCTGACAACATGAGTCCTGAGGGAAACAGAATGGAGAGCATCAGAGTGAGTTACTTGTGTGTGTCTCTGAGAAAGGAACCCTACATTCTATCCCATTACAAGGTTAAATCCCCTGTATGGGAAAGAAGAGAACCTTCATATGAGCTTGAGGATCCAAAAGCAGAGAGAATTGAATCCTAGTTCTCTTTTCAAAAGCTTTGCAGAATGTCCTATGACAACACAGGGCCATCACTACAATAGGAACAGTGGGTGAGCTCACAGCTACGTAGAAAGAGGAAGCTACCCGGCCTTCCCTCACCATAACACGTACCTTGCTTTTCTGTGGCTCCAAAGCCAAAAGTCTCCTGTGAAGTTTTCCTTGAACTGCTCAAGAGAGGAGCAGAGGTTGGCTGAGTGAGGGATGATTTCATGGTTGGGGTCACACTAACCATTTTCCTGATGACACTGTAACTAGAGGTGTTTTAGAATTTATGCAGTATGGATGGATGCTGATGGTGTGGCCAGTGTGGCCAATATGGCCAGAGGCAACCAAAGACTGACCGGGACGGTCTAGCTGAGGAAAAGCAGTTACATGGATGCCAATAACCAAGGACCTAACGTCTCTTCCCAGACTCCTTGACAACATGGTAGACCTTCTGCAATTTAGAACCTTCATACCTCAGACAGCCAAGGCAAAGGGAAGTATTGTGAAGTGACAGTCAATTAAAGAGAAACTAAATTCAAATCAGAGCTAGCTGAGTTCACCTTGAGTTTACCCATATTTTATTTCTGACTTAACATCTGATCAATCGAGATGCTCCATAACAGACTGATAAAGTTGATTACTTGACCCTAACCCCAAACTTAACATTTGTCCTAATTAAATTTCAATCCACTGCTACATCATTTGAGATCTGTTTGAGTCACAATTTTGCTAGTTAGTATTTTAGTTTTCTCTCCAAGAGGCACTCATTTCACATTGTAAACATTTTGGTTTTTTAATTCACACACATCTTAATAAGCAGTTTCTTACCAAAGGACTTCATTCTATCACATTCTCCCCTACACCATCAAAAATAAATACACACACAAAAAACTTACAGTAAAATTTCTAGGTAGGCCTCTCTTCTTGTGGCAAGAGGAGAAATGGAGAGTAGAAAATAATGTATTTAAATTTGAAGATTAAAGAAATCAAATGAAAAATATTCCTAATGCAGAACTACTGCCATCTTAAGGCCACAGCCCAGTATTATAAATAAGTTTTTGGCTCTATTTCACTAAATGACTTAGAAAGTTTAATTTTTAGGCATTTGTACATTTTAAAGTACTAAATAATCTTAATTATTCCCCTTTAAACAAATTATATGATCCAGAGAAGATGTATAGATTGGCTTAGATTACATAAAAGGTTGAACATTATAATGTTTATTTTGGAGTATTTAGAAAAGCACATTTTAAACTAACAAAAAATTAAACAGACTATTTCCCTCTCTCCCCCCCTTAATAAGCCTGGTGAATATTTACAATTTATATGTTAAAATACAGAATTATAAATCGATAAAATATCACTTAATGTGCTATTTAGCGTCTAAAATTTAAGCTAGCTGATCACAAAGTTATTACCTAGGTAGTAACAAATTAAGTAAAAGGCATACCTAAGGTTAAATTTCCTAAATTATAGTATTTTCATTATTAAAATATAGGTCAGTTATAATGATAATATTCAAACCTAGAAAATGATCAATAAAAATCATAACCTATTTCTGAGCATTTAAAAATTATTTTGTAACTTCCTAATTATAAGAAAAAATGTATATATATTTGTACATGGAACACTAAATAAAAAAACCCTAAAACTCCACAGCATGGTATTGACATTACATACAAATAAAAGTATCAAAATTTTTAAAACTAACAAATAATTTAAACAAATTTCACATCATTTAAGGCTTCCCTGGTAGCTCAGCTGGTAAAGAATCAGTACGCTATGTGGGAGACCTGAGTTCTATCCCTGGGTTGGGAAGGTCTCCTGGAGAAGGGAACGGCTACCCACTCCAGTAGTCCATGGGGTGGCAAAGAGTCAGACATGACTGAGCGACCTTCACTTTCCAGTGGCTCCCATGTTAAAGAATCTGCCTGCAATGCAGGAGACCCAGGTTCAGTCCTGAATCATGGAGATCCCCTGGAGAAGAGAATGGTAACCCTTCCCAAGAATACCGGAAATATTCTTGTCTGGAGAATTCCATGGACAGAGGATCCTGGCGGGCTACAGTCCACAGCTGCAAAGAGTTGGACACGACTGAGCAACTAACACTTTCCCCAAAGATCTTTCAGACAATACATGTTAACGTTATTTGCTCATTTGACAGAACAACATCTGTACGTCAGTCTGCTGAGATTGCCTTAACATAAAGCCACAGACTGAGTGGCTTAAATAACAGGAAATTATTTTCTCACGGTTCTGGTAGCTGAAAGTCCAAGGTCAAGGTGCAGGTAGGGCTGATTTCCAGTGAAATCTCTCCTCTTGCTAGCAGGTTGAACATTCTCCCTGTGTGCTCAAGTGGCCTTTCCTCTTATGTGCATCCCTCGTGTATTTATTTCCTCTTCTTATAATCACACAAGCCATACTGAATTAGGTCCCCACTCTTAACACCTTACTTAACCATACTTACCTCCTTAAATCTCTATACCCAAATGTAGTCACATTGGGGCTTAGGGCTTCAACATACGAACTTTGAGCGGATGTAATTCAGTCCCTAATACTGACATATTTAACATATCATTCAAAGAAACAGAAATTAATTGGAGTCTGAGTAGAACACTGAACTTCTGGTTGACAATAGAAGAAGTGTGCATGCCACTATATTTGATAAAAGTTTAATATATACAAAGAAAGAAAATATCTGCCTTTGAAAATAAGCCTATGAAATGAAGTAAATGTCAGTATTTAAGTTCAAGGTTATGTAGAGAGTGAAGGAAAAGAGGGAGACCATCCCACATGTTCTTACAGAAGTTAGACTGAGGTTTAAGATAATGGCCAAGAAAGGTGAATGGCAAGTCATGATGAGTGACAGCTCATTCAGGATGATGGGGTCAGGTTATTTTCTAAACCCTCCTCATTGTTGTAGACAAGGCCTTGAGGAATATGAGGCATGGAAGAGTTGTTTCTCGGCAAGTAGATATGACCATTGATAAGCATGTCCAGGTCTTAGGGCCAACTCCAGTCCAGGATCATGACCACTTAGGCCATGAAAAACCAATCCTTTCATATTCTTCCTTCTAGCAATGAGTGCATGTGTACATTTACATTACTAAGAGAAGTCCCTGAAGTGCCTAGTCCCACAGTAAAACAAAATATCCCCCAAGGAGACTTGTGGCCTTCAATGTGTATTGTGACCTTGGGACATACTCTAATGCAGGGGCCAAAAAAGAATGCTAAGGTCAATTCTATGGCCAACAGATTCACGAAAAAGAAACAGGCTCAAGTGATGAAATAATACAGCTTTTTCTTTTTTGATTCACAGGTATTAAAGACATGGCTGTTGGGCTTTAACCAGTGAATATAGCTTGATTTTCTTGAGGATTCCTTCCTGTTCCTAGTCCAGACAGATTTGTTTGGGGCTTTCACAAGTCATAATGGAACAAGTTATTAATTTATTCAAATGGGTCCACTGGGTACAATAAGTGTCCTACCAGGTTGAACTATTTATTGTACTAAATTAATTCCTTAATTGGTCTATTAGCCTTATAAGGATTAGTATTTGTAAGGGTTAAGTATAATTCTCAATCTATTATATTTTCATTATGTCATGACTATTGGTTTTTTCCCCTTTGGGCAAAGCCTTCTTTTAAATTTAAAACAGAAGCAGTACAAAAATAATACATTTCTATTCTCTTTTTAATGTCAAGATTTGTATTTTCTCTTATAAACAACTTAAAAAATCTCAGAGTCCTAGCCCTTCATATCCAGGAGTTCTCAGAATTAAATGCCCTGAGGATCCAGTGTACATTATGAATTAACTTTTCTTCTGTGCATCTAAAATGATACTCGCTATACACAGTCCTTGAGAGAATTGAGAACATTGTCATTCAAATCGCTGTGTGTTGTATAAATTTTAAAACTTCTTTGCATAAAGTTTTCTTTTCTGCAGCATGTTTTAGGAAGTTTCTAAAGTCCTTTCATAGGAAAAATTCTTCACTATAATAAAAGTAAGATAATCAAATAACAACGAATATTGGTTTCCTTAATCATCATCACTTTGCAAAAATGGTCCTTCACGATTTCTAACAAATTTATTTTCTAATACGCTCCAGGGGGTGAAATGTTGAAGTCCCCCATTTTACTTAGAAATATACTTAGGAATTTTCTAAGGGATGTAAAATTTTTGATTCAATCCATGGTTAGAGATCTTGAGGACAAAATAATAATCTTCCAAATTATAGGCTACCTGGGGCAGAGGGGTATTAGTTGATAACATTTTCTGCAAAATCTTATATGATTTCGCACCCAAGAGTAAAGAGTCAGGTGTAACTTGGCTGTCTCACGGTTTCCCTGGTATTTTGATAACGCTGGGGCGCCCGAGTTAATTTTGTGGCAAAGGCTATGCACCAACAGGGACTTAGCGACGCCCCCAATCCCTGCAGCAGTGGCTCCGCTCCTGGCCATATCCCGCCTTCGGACTTAGGGGTGGGGATCAGAGAGGTGAGACTGCGGCAGGAGCCGGCCTGGGCGTGTCACCCGAAGGCTGGGCACCTGGAAGGCCGGCTGCGAGGGGCGGAGAGAAGCGTGGTCGGGGGCGGGGCTCGCGGGCGCGGGAAGAGCGCCGGGCCGCCGTGCGGCGTCCGGAGCCCCGCCCCACTCCGCCGCGCCCCGCCGGGGAGCCCCGCAGCGTCTTCCCCGCGGGCTCTCCGCCACCTTCCGGCGTCCACGCAGTCGCTGGAGCTCCGCGCGCAACTATGGCTCAGCACTTCTCCCTGGCCGCCTGCGACGTGGTCGGCTTCGACCTGGACCACACTCTGTGTTGCTACAACCTGCCCGAGAGCGCCCGGGTGAGTGGCGCGGGCTGCCGGGCCGCCCGGCGTGCAGCCTCCTTGGTGGCGCCGGCTCGAGTTTCCTCCCAGTTTAGGCGGCGGCGGCGGGCGTCTCCGGGCCCTGCAGCCGCCGCGCTTTTGCGCACCACTCGGCCTCCCGCCGCGAGGCGGGGCGAAATGAAGCGTGCATACCCCACCCCTCGGCCCCCGCCCCCCACGCCGTCTCCGCCTTTGCTCTAGGAACCGGCTTCTTTGGCCCAGCCCATAGCCTAGTTTGAGAGATGGGTAGAGAAGAAAAGGGGCGAAGGAAAGACAAGTTGTGCAAGATTGGGTTGGGGAAGCGGTTCCTGGGGCAGAGGAAGGGCGGGGCCGGGGAAACGCGGTGTCCTTTGCAGATCCCCGGTTTTGGAACGTCTCAGCAAATCATTCTGGCTACCAGCAGAGCGCTGATACAGCCACCTGGTTAGCGATTTTTGTCTTCGTCTTTGGCTGCATTTTTTTTTTCTTTTGCATTTCCATGCGACCACCTGTCAGTTTTTAAATACTGCCGTCTGGGGAAAAATTGTGTGGTGTATTCTTTTCTTAGGGAAGAAGACTAACCGGAAAGTGATTAAGATCTTAGCCCTAATTTTGCCTTTTACCAAGAGAAGGAACTAAGTATTGCTCGTCTACTGCATGCTCCACGCAAGTTTTAATCCTAACAACAGCCCGGACCCTTCCTGCACTTAGGGAAGGAACAGGAAGTGCAGTGTGTATGATTCCATATCTGTACCCTTAAGTGAATTGTTCTTCCTCCCCCATTCCTTTAGTTTCACATGGAAACTGATTTTGAGAAATTAACCAAAAAAAAATTTTTTTTTGGTAAGTCAAAGATTTAAGTATCCAAAACAGAAAAAAACTGTCTATGGTCGTCAAAGCCAGGAATTTGCAGCCAGACTGCCTAGCTTAAGGCATTAGCTCCTCTGTTACTAGCGCTGTGACCTTGGGCAAATTACTTAACCTGTGTCTAGTTTCAGTTTCCTCATCTGTAAAACTGGGCTAATAATTGGATTTACCTGGAAAGGTTGTTGCAAGGATTAAAAAGGTAATGGATATATAATGCTGAGAGCTGTTTCTGACACAAATGGTGGCTTTTGTAGTTACTACTGGAATCATTGTCCAACCTGACCACTTACGATAGAGTGCCAAGTAGCTGGAATAGACATCAGCCAGGGCAGCTCCTCATTAAGATGAGGTTCACTGCCCCAGTTAGCAGTTCGGGTACCTGTCAAAGGTCAAAACAGTGTATGAATTACTCCCGTTTTCTGTGTACAGATGGTTTTTTAAAAAAGTGTATTGTTCCTAATGTTGTGTGTTCCTGCTTTCCCACAGTACAGATGTTTCCCTCCTCATGTTGAGAGTGAAGGAGACTTTTCTCCTCGATTCTCTGGCCACTACTTCGTCTAGGTCTTTGATTCATATTTTCCTTCTTTTGCCTTTCAAATCTTCCCCTGGATTAACATTTTCTTGCACTTCCTCTCTAGTCCCCTTCTTTTGAAAGAAATATTGGTAAAAGTCAATTTTGTGCATGTGTGAGCATACAATTTCAGAATCCAAGATTTCCCAAAAGCAAGAGTTCTTTACTACAAGCTTCAAATATAAGCGATATATAAAGGTTGAAAACGGTTATCTGGTGCATTTTCTTTCTGTTTGGTTCAGTAATCTTTCTGTGTGCTGAGCACCGTAATAGAATTAGGAGTACAGAGGAAACACACAGGTCCTCCGGTGGCCTTGTAATGGGTGAGGATGTTGGAGGGTGAGCTTTGGCCCCCTGTGCTGACGGCAGCTTGCCTGGCCCTTGCTGACGCTTGGCTGTACCTCTGCCAGGGGCCCTCCTTTCTTCATCACACTGATCCCTCATCTGGCAGGTCTCATATTAAATAGCCTGGGCCCCCTTAAGTTTACCTTCTTATCCTGATCCTACCTCCAGTTTTCCATAAAACCTTAATTTCTCACAGCACTTACACACTGCCTTGAATTTTTCCTATTTACTTGTTGGAACCTTCCCCTAGATCCTAGAGCCATGACCCTTGACCTCAGTATCTGTGACTTTATTGTGTGTTCTGTGTGCCAAGCTGACTCTGCACATGCGGAGTTCAGTAAATAATTATGAAACGATTGAATAAATAATAGGTATTTCAGTAACTGAATATGGCACTCACAGTCACTATTCTAATAAGCATTCTGCTGATACAAACTGGTTTGATCCTTACAACAGCTGTATGAGGTAGATGTTATTAACCTCCTTTAGAGATGAGGACTGGAGAAGGCAATGGCACCCACTCCAGGACTCTTGCCTGGGAAATCCCATGGACGGAGGAGCTTGGTGGGCTTCAGTCCATGGGGTCGCTAAGAGTCGGACACGACTGATCGACTTCACTTTCACTTTTCACTTTCATGCATTGGAGAAGGAAATGGCAACCCACTCCAGTGTTCTTGCCTGGAGAATCCCAGGGACAGAGGAGCCTGGTGGGCTTCCGTCTATGGGGTCGCACAGAGTCAGACACGACTGACGCAACTTAGCAGCAGCAGCAGAGATGAGGACAGTCACAGAAAGGATAAGTAAGTAGCTTGTCCAGGGTCACCCAGCATGGTGGGCTGGCCGGCAGGTTTCTGCTGCCTACCACAGGCTTTCTGTGTGCTATAAAGCCCAAAAGGGAGGCCTTGGAGTGAGTGATGCTTGAACTGGGTCCCAGCACAGGAGTGACAATTGGCAGGTGAGGAGGCAAAGAGGAACATTTCAGGCAGAGGAAATATGGCCAAGGCAAGGACCAAGAGATAAGAAATAGCACCTGGATCTGCTGGGTATCAAGCAGAAGGTGGGGAATGGCAGGAGAAGATACTGGAGATGGCAGTGGTGTTTGCATGGTGGGTCACTGAGTGCCTCATGGGCATATTTCGTAAGTGCAGTGTGCTGTGTGCTAGGTCGCCTCAGTCATGTCCGATTCTTTGTGACCCTATCGACCATAGCCCACCAGGCTCCTCTGTCCTTGGAATTCTCCAGGCAAGAGTACTGGAGTGGGTTGCCACGCCCTCCCTCCAGGGGATCTTCCCTACCCAGGGATTGAACCAGAGTCTCTGTGTCTCCTGCAGTGGCAGGTGGGTTCTTTACCACTAGCGCCACCTGGAAAGCCATTTAATAAGTGCAGAGTGTTATGCCAGTGTGGAACTGGGTGCGTCACCTCAACAGGGGCTCAGGAAAAGCATCCTGGAAATGATGACACCTGTGTTGTCCTGGAGTTTCAGACTCAGGAGTGTTCGGGGTCAGGCAGTTAACCTGAATGTGCGACGGGGAATGTGGGGGTCTCTGGCAGCCAGGAGAATGAACATACACAGCTGTGCTCATCTGCCAGCATTTGCCATGGGGCGTAGAGGCTCAGTCTTGCCAGATCTAATTCTCTCAAGGCAAGTTAGAAATCGAAGCTTGTGTGAGAAGTCTGTCAGTTTTTTTCAGTGCCAACTCATTTTCAAAACAGCAGAATTATGGGGTCGCCAGATATAGCGAAGAAAAACTCAGGACATCCGGTTCAATTTGAGTTTCAAAGAACAAAAACATTTTTAGTGTATGTGTGTTCCAACTATCTCATGGGATATGCTTATATTAAAAAATTACTTGCTATTTAGCCGAAAATCCAATTGACCTAGGAGTTTCATATTTTATCTGGCATCCTTCAGTGGGAACCAGATATAATTTGTGGTCTGCCTACAACCCGCAGGGCACCAGTTTGCAACCGCTGGGGATTCTGCATGATCATTAGTCAGGTGAGACTGTTGGGAAAGTAAGTTAGCAGCTAAGACCGGGAGAGGAAGGGGTGGGTGGTGGAGGCCCTATGCCATGAGGGCTTCTGGGGTGAGTCAACATTAATGTAAGGAAAAGGTTCAAGGGCCAAGGGCTTAGGACTGAAGAGGGCTTTCAAAGACACAGCCTTCCCTGTGTTCCTCAGCACTGCTCTTCTCTGCTTCTCCATACACATTGACCCCATTCTCTCCCATTATAGAACCTTCTCCTCCAAATACAGCTGTGGGCACCCCCATAGGCAGCCCTATTGGAAAGGGCTCTTTGCCTTGGGAAGGAATCTGACCATATTAGAATCACGTATCCGTGTCTTGATCAATATTGCCAAAGGGTGAGAAATTCCAGTTGTCCAAGGCTGAAAATACTTACCTTGATCAGAGGCAAGTCTAATGGTGTGCAGTAACCATTGGTAGCTTGAAACGGGCCATGGTCGGGGGCATCTGTTCCATGGAAATGAACAAAGGCTGTGAGTCAGGGCTTTTTTTTTTATTAACCACCACATGACTGAGGATAATAGCAATACCTAAATTGAATTTACTTGTATGCCATGCACTGCTTTAAGCATCTGAGGATTTACATTACACATGGGATTTACATCTGTTAATCCCGGGGCACTGGTTTCTTGCAGGCAGGATCATGACGTGTTTTGTTTGTTTTTTTTTTTTATCGTCCATAGTACTTTGTACTTTCAAGTGACTCAGTACATTTTATGATTGATAATTCATATGAGTGAAAATTCGTATAACATAGAAGTCAGTGATTTTCAATCATCTCACAGTTTCAGGAATTTGGTAGGAGCCCCACCCTGTCCCGGAGAAGGCAATGGCACCCCACTCCAGTACTCTTGCCTGGAAAATCCCATGGATGGAGGAGCCTGGTGGGCTGAAGTCCATGGAGTCGCTATAAGTCGGACACGACTGAGCGACTTCACTTTCATTTTTCATTTACATGCATTGGAGGAGGAAATGGCAACCCACTCCAGTGTTCTTGCCTGGAGAATCCCAGGGACGGGGGAGCCTAGTGGGCTGCCGTCTATGGGGTCGCACAGAGTTGGACACGACTGAAGTGGCTTAGCAGCAGCAGCAGCAGCAGCCACCCTGTCCTGAAGGCTTGGAATTTCTGGGTGGTTTTAAGAACTATCACCTGTGGTTCTGACTCACCTCCAGGGTTGAGGACTGTTTGTACATAGTGTTGACTTAATGTAACTCTGAACAACTGACCTGCATCAGGGTCTCATTGTGTGGGGTACATGTATAGCCATTTTCATTAGCTTTATGACAGGAAACAGCTCTATTTGACCAGGAGCCTTTGCTTTCTCTGTACTCATCTCCTGACACTCATAACCCCAATCCGCAACTTGAGCTGTGTGAGCCGTGTGTCCCCTGGACTTGCATGGCCCTCTCCCCGCTGGATTCACCCAGCTAACTGCTCTGTTCTGCAGGAGTCAGTGTGGACATCACTCCCTCAGGGAGGCCTTCTACTCTTGCTGCTGTATCTGTTCCCACTTCCCTTCTGTGCCATTCCAGTGCTGTTGAAACCTGTCATGGGCTAACATCTGCAGAAGAAGGGTCAGGATACTCTGTGTGTCCTCTTGGACACTGTTCACTCTCAAAAAACCTGGAGTTTTGTTGTTGAGAATGAAATCTGTCGACAGTCAGAAGAGCGTTTACTTTTATGCTTGCTTCCAGAGGGTTTTTTTGTTTTTTTTTTTTTCTTTCCCCTCAGCTTTTCTTACAATGGATAAAAGAAGAGAGTCCCTGTGTCTGATGAAGGTGCTGCGATTCCTCCTGTAGATTACCTGCCTGGTTCTCATGTGTATTTCTCTCTTTGAGATTCCCCTATAGAAGAAAGAAATCGTGCCCAATTCTTTGTGACCCCATGGACTATACAGTCCATGGAATTCTCCAGGCCAGGATACTGGAGTGGGTAGCCTATCCCTTCTCCAGGGGACTTCCCAACTCAGGGATCAAACCTAGGTCTCCCACATTGCAGGCAGATTCTTTGCCAGCTGAGCCACAAGGGAGATTCCCCTGTGTCAAACGACAAAGCTAAAAGTAGTAATGAATTGGATGTTCCTTCATTTAGAGAAAACGTTTCCTGGATTGGGGGAGTGCAGTGGCCCCACAAGCAGTGGGGCACTCTTCCCCAGAGATTTTGGGCATGACCGTGTTTTATAGTGTTAGATGAGGCAATGCAAAAACAGGGTCTGATTGGCTAGGAGGTTGGAAATTTCCTAATAGGGACTGAGGGTCCTGTTCTCCAGGGAGAAGTAAGGGAGGTAAAGCTGACACGGCAGATTGTGATTGGTGTGTGTTAGGTTTCCTTGACAGGGATTTTCTATAAGTGCACACTGATTTAGGTTTAGATTGTGCCAAGGTCTGGGCCAGTGGGGTGGCCTCCACTGTTTGGGGCTCAAGTACATAAAATAGCGTTATCAGCTATCATGGGGCCTTCTGGAAAGGATGGACGGGGTGGATGTAGAGTGGTCAGTATGTTTATCATCTGGTGAATTGTTAAATCAATTTACAAAGCTTTGTCGTCTTAATGATCTCCAACCCTCTAGGCTTCCGGAGTAGGATTAATAATTGTCCTTGGTTGTGTAATTGTACACTGATAGTGTAAAAAAGACAGCAGCTACCTGGGGCTCGCAGGAGTGCATAAATTCCTGGGAAGGAATGTTTACCCGCCAAGCTTCACAATTAACAGGTAATACAGATTCCTTCCCAGCTATCTCGTGGCTTATTCCATTAGGTCTTCAGGCCTGTGAAGTTAAGAAGGCATAGTGAAATTTACATTTAATCTCTTTTCCTTTCTGTTAACAGCTCATTTATAATAGCTTTGCTCAGTTCCTGGTCAAGGAGAAAGGGTATGACAAGGGATTGCTCACGGTGACCCCAGAGGATTGGGATTTCTGGTAAGCAGCTTTTTTTTAAAGGTCTGTACATTCCCTCTGGTTTTTAATTATTGTGGATAAAATTTTAATGCTTCTTCTTCCATGGAGACAGAAGGTGAAATGTGAAGTTGAGCCAAAGGACAGAATGCCTTCTGTACTAAAAGTTTTATATTTGATGAATTAAAGTCCTTTCTATTTTTAGGCTTGCTTAGTTAAGTATGAAAATTAAGCTAAGAGCGAATGTGACTAATTTGGATATTTTTGCATGGGTTAAGTCTGTCATTATTAAGAGTTTCAGAGATTAAGAACTGTCTCTAAAATGTACATCTTTTATTAAAAAATTATTTTATTGCCCTTCCTATACAGAACTGTGTGAAAAGAGGTGGAAATCATCATGTTTTGAATGCGTGTGTGTGTGCACATGTGCATGCTCTGTTGTGTCCAACTCTTTTCAACCCTGTGGACGATAGCCTGTCAAGCTTCTCTGTCCTGGAATCTTCCAGGCAAGAATACTGGAGCAGGTTGCTGTTTCCTGCTCCAAGAGATCTTCCCGACCCAGGGATCCAACCCGTATCTCTGGTGTCTCCTGCGTTGGCAGGCAGAGTCGTTACCATCGTGCCACCTGGGAATTCCCATGTTTTTAATAAGTGTCTGAATTAGGACATCTGTTTTTGTGTAATTTGGGTAGATATTCCTATAACAGAGGCTCTTGACAGCTTACTCCCTTCCTGGCTTAGGAGTCTCAACTTCCCAAGGTTTCCTTTGTCTTTCTTCCTCATTTAACCAATAAAATCAAACAAAAGTCCTATTAAACCACTTTAAATTGTTCAGTTAAAAATTAACAGTTGTCCTGAAACGCATGAAAAATACATCCAGAAATAATTCTTCAGCAACGGTGTTCATCTATTATGCATTCTTCCAGTGTTTGGTTAGTCCTTTTTGATTTCTCCCTTTCTGAAAAGGAAGAAACAGAAACATTTTGCTATATGAAACTCTTATGGAAATGTTACTGTGAACCAAAGTAAATAATGCTTGTAAAGTACCCTGTCCTTTTCTTTTCATTCTGTTGGTATTTGGTGGCCATTATGCCTTCTTGTTTTTATTACTCATAATAATGACTCTGAACCCACTTTTCTTCCCAAATCCCATAAGTCTTTTACAGTGAAGAACCTAAAACTTAGTGTTTGACTTTCTTTTAGTGGTTTTCAATAATATGCCTAGCCCAGAGGGCTAGTTCTTATAGCCTGACCTAAATTGAGGCAGAGTCTAAAGAGTACAGAAAAGATTCTGGCTAAGATCTTAACTTGTAAAATATGAATGTGTGTTTGTGTGTGTTTTATTTAATGAAGAACATTTGTACATTTTAGCAGAGGCATACAATGGTGCTCATTTTTTGTTCTGAGTTTTTTTTCTCAGCTCAAAGAGTTTAGACACTAAATATGCTGTCCTTTGCCCACATAGCAGTTTGCCTCATGTACTTGCTCTGTGGGTATTTAATTTTAGAATTCTTGAATTTTAGAATTCAAGAGCTTACTTGTTTGATTAACATGTTATTCACCTGGGTGGGAGAGTCTTTTTTTAGCATTATGACTTTTTGAAAATATAAGTTACTATTTCTTGATTAAGTGTTAATAAGTATGTGAACTGATTGGTAACCAGACTTTCCTGTTTCAGTTGCAAGGGCTTGGCACTGGATCTGGAAGATGGGAACTTCATTAAACTTGCAGATAATGGCACCGTGCTCAGGTAATAGAATTTAGTTGTGGTGTTGAAACTTTACTCTTTTATTACCATGTAGGATTAGACTGTTAAGGTATGGATTAAACAAGATTATTACTTGAGTCAGTCAGATGAGAGATTGTCTGTGTGCCTGCGGGTCTTTGTAGGACTCGTTTGAGCCATTTAAATATAAATCTGGGAGCATTAGATTGAAAGGTCTAATTCTTTAAATTTAGCTTATCAGAAATATTTGCACAGGAAATACAGTAGAATGTTAACTTGCTTTTTGACTGCCTCTACTGCAAAAGAGCCTGGGAATTTTATCATGTTAACCTGGAGTAAAATTGAAGCTCTCTTTATTAAGGAAGAAGGAAAGAATGGACATGGGGTAGAATTGGTGGTCTAGGCACACCTCTCTTTCTTCCACTTGTCCAAATTTGCCCCCATCATACAGGACTCATGTTGTGTCTCACCTTCTGGAAGTGTTTCTAGATTCTTCCAGCCTTCATCAGCGTCTCCCCGTCCCAAGCTTAGTGCTGACTCCCTTTCCTCCCCTCTTCTTAGTTGGTTAGTGTTAGTTGCTTAGTTGTGTCTGACTCTTTGCAACTCCATGAACTACAGCCCGCCAGGTTCCTCTGTCCGTGGGATTCTCCAGGCAAGGATACTGGAGTGGGTTGCTATTCCCTTCTCCAGGGGATCTTCCTGGCCCAGCGATTGAACCTGGGTCTCCTGCATCACAGGCAGATTCTTTGCCATCTGAGCCACCAGGGAAGGTGAGTTCAACACTTTGAGTGTTAATAAGAGTAGGGCAAGCATGGACGGAGGAGCCTGACAGGCTACAGTCCGTAAGGTCGCAAAGAGTTGCACACAACTGAAGCGACTTAGCACAGCACGGAACAGGCAATGGAAAAGCAGCTGCCATCACTGCTTTGTGTTTTACAGAAGGTACCATGGGGTAAGCGTCTGTTTTCCTTCCAGTACTGACAGTACAGGCAAGTTAACAGGGCCGTGCAGTTGTGTGATTTATTATTTATGCTGACTCAGTTGGAGGATGCTCGTTGCTTTGGGTACATCATTCCTTTTGTACAGTACAGGCTCACACTCTACCCAGACTGTCCCCTAAGGTGGAGCTAGCTAGAGCAGATGTCGTTCCACTTCTGATAATTTTGTAATTCATTTACATCTTTTTTTCTCAGGCAGCTAGAGATATGAGTGTATGTATTCATTTGTATGTATAAATAAACATAGATATATATATGCAGACACATATATACATACATACACACAATGCAGCTTTGACCATGACCTTTAATGTCCCTTTCCGATTCTTACAATGTACTTGGCTATCTTCAGTCATGGTTAAAAGAATAGAAATCATTCTGCAACTTTGCTTCTTTTCTTTGTTCTGTCTGTCTGTCTGTCCCCATTCCCAACATCATTTCTCCAAGGTCTGACCATCTCCATTCAAGTTTGGCTAACCCACCGGCCAGCTCCTCCTGAGTTTATAAGCTTATGTCCTTGATGCCTGCTTTCGAACAATGTAGTAGATACCTTTTCGTACTTCCTGCTCAAGATTCCTCCACCTTTAATATAGCTTTTATTATATAAATGTTAACCTCTCTATAAAAAGGATCCTAATTGTGATTTTCTTCCATTTGCCTTTCTTATTTCATTTCCATTTTCTTCATTTTGCTTTGCTACCACAGTCTAGCATTATAATTTCTCATAGTAAACTACATGAAATATTAACTGTTTTTCTATAGGGTAAGATTCTCTTAACCAGGCCCAACCGATGTAAAAGCAGTATTTTGAGCTCAAAAAATAGCTACTTTCTTGTCTTCCTGTTCCAGGTTTTGCCACGTTCATCTTACTGTTTCCCATTGTGTTTTTAGCTACCTTATGTCCTTGAGTGGCACATTACTACCCTGTCTTCATCTTCATAGTCCCTGTGCTTGCGCAGCCCTGGGTACCAGGCACATCTTTCCTCCTGCAGGCCTTAGCTCTTGCTCTCACTTGGACTCCCTCCTCCCCACAGGCCAGCTTCCCACCTAGTCCCTGCAGCTGTTTCCTCTTTGTTCCGTTAGGGAAGTCTTATCTGCATGGTTAATGGACAACTTCTTAGGCAAGGCTTGTCCTATTTCTCCCAGAGAAGTTGTAGTTTATAGATTGGTCTGGGACACCTATCACAGCATTGACCTCAGAGTGTGCTTCTCCTGATCACTTGCTGGTTGAGGGGTGAAATGGAGGAAGAAAAAGAGCCTTTTTCAGAGAAATGCCTTTCAAAAAAGAGGGGATATATGTTTATGTATCCCATCGCTGATTCACTTTGCAGTACAATAGACACTAACACAACATTGTCAAACAACTATACTCCAATAAAAATTTTAAAAATAAAAATTTAAGAAATAACAACAAAAAAGAGAAATACCTTATAGGATCCTAAATAGGGAAGTCATCCCGTTGAAAACCTTTTTCTTAAAAAAAAAAAAAAAACCCTTTAGTAGTATTAGGGTGAATTAATAAGTTAATAATAGCAAGGCTGGAGGAGGGAGTGTTCAAGGGAACCACCGATGAACCGTGTACCTCATCTCTTCAAACCAGGGCCAGCCACGGCACGAAGATGCTGTCTGCGGAGGCGCTGGCGGAGGAGTTCGGCAGGAAGGAGTGGAAGCACTTCATGCCCGACACGGGAATGGCCTTCCGGTCAGGTACGGTTCCCGTGTGGGGCAGCGCCGCCATTCCCTCTTCTGTGGTTTTTAACCCCGAACCTGTGACATCAAGACACAGAGCAGTCTTGAGGGGTGGGCTTCCTCCATTTCACCCCTCAACCCAGCATCCTGCTGGGCAGGATGCACAAGACCGCAGTTGTGGTTTCATAGAAACTGTTATTTCCCATGTGTGTCTGGTTTTTCTTTGGCAGTTGGTTCTGTTTTATTTAACGTTTTTATTGATTCACCTTTTACTTGTTCTGGAGTAACGAAGACTTAGCACTTAGGAATAATACATTACTTATTCTGTATTTTTATTAATTCGTTACCTGCACAATCCTTTTATTTCTCTGTTCCCCGCTTCTCCCCACATTCATATTCCTCACCTCTCCTGTTTTCTAGAATTCTTTTCTTTACTGCCATTTCTAGTATCTTCTACCATCATCTTTTTGCCACCTTTTACTGCGAGTGATTTTACACAACTTTTTCCCACTCTCCTTAAAGAGTTTTACCATGAGTAAACATGAAAAGATTTTTCAAAAATTATTTATAGACAAAAGATGTCATTAATAAAGAATGATTAAAACACTTATAAATAGACCTCATTAAAAGTCTTAATTGTTAGTTTTTCATTTGTTCTAGGTTTTTTTGGTCATTTTCTCCCATACTGTAGTTTTGAATACACCTATTTTCCTTTCAAAAATATAGTAACTGGAAAATAGTTGGAGTTATTCCTTATTGCTATCGTGTTTTTATTTGTCATATTTGTTTTTGGGTGGTTTGTTTTCTCATAGTGAGAAGAAAACGTCAGGAAGTATGTGTTAATAATAAAATAAGTTGATAGGAAAAACAGAGTTCACCTTGGGGTTAGGTGTAGAATGCTTTCACACTCAACTTACAATAGCTAGGAAGTTAAATGGATAGATTTACTTTTTATTCAAGTGATAAGGAAGACTCCTGTAGTCTGTCCAGATGTATGTGTACAAGCGTGCATGCTTATTCACGTCCATCTCTTTTAGACTGTGAGCTGTAGCCCACCAGTCTCCTCTGTCCATGGAATTTACTGGAGTGGGTTGCCATTTCCTAGTCCAGGGTATCTTCCCGACCTAGGGATCAAACCTGCGTCTCTTGTGCCTGTTACATGGGCGGACGGGTTCTTTACCACTGTCCCACCTGTCCAGATGTAGGCAGTTGTAAATAGAGGTGAACAACATGGGTTTGAACTGGGCAGGTCCACTTACACCAGCTGGCTGGCTCAGGCAGGTCTCCCTGGTATCATAGACCGAGAGATCAGATGCATTACGGGTAGTGAGCCTTGGGAATCTGTGTCCACTGTCCTGGTCCCTGCAGCCCTGGTGTGTCATGTGGTCTGACCGCATAGCAGGGTGGGCAGAGATGTATGTGGGCCGTCTTCTCCCTTTTCTCCAAATTCTTGCTTTTCCTCATACTGACAAAGACATCCTAGCCTTTCTTAAGAATGAAAACTAGTCTGAGATGTTCCCCCCAACAATTTCAGCTGTGAAAAAGTTAAAAAACAAGAAGACTGTGACAACCATAATATTCTTAACTGAGGAAAAGGGCATACAAACCTATACAACCAGTTTGTGAATTAATAGAACTTGACTTTATTTCTTTTATATTCTTGGTAATTTGACATGAAGATATGAGGGCGTTAAGTAACATTTAAAGGGATAAGCATCTGGACCTTAGAGTTTTCTCTTAATTTACTGTGACGCTGCTTCTTTCCAACATACAGCTAACTCTTGAACAACTCAGGAATTAGGGACACTTACCTCAAGAAGTTGAAAATCTTGAGTATAACTTAATTGTCAGCCCTCCCTACTTGGAGTTCCTCCCTGTCTCAGTTTCTGCATTTGTGGGTTCAACTCACTGCAGGTCACAGATCGTCTACTGCTATAGTATTTATTGTATTTATTTACGTGTTGAAAAAAATACATGTAAAAGTGGACTTGTGCAGTTCACACCTGTGTTGTTCAAAGGTTGACTGTAACCCATTCAATTTTTGGATCATTCAACAAACATTTATTGAGTGCCTACAATATACTGGAAATTGTGCATAGTAAACACTGAGACACAAGACCGCTATGTTCAATAACCTCATACATAGCTTGCAAATGGAGGAAGGGGGCGGGCAGTTACAATAATCTGCACAAAAGTAATTGTGACCATTTGAAAAGTACTCCCTTACAGTAAACTGAAATCCGACTCCACCTGTTGATCCTGCCTGATTCCTCTTTGTACCAGGAGTTCTCAGGAGAGAGGACTCTGTGAGGTTTGTGCTCAAAGCAGAGTGGTAGCTCCTGCTTGCAGTCTGCAGGAGTGAGATAGCAGTGAGAGTGTGACGTGAAAGGAAAGAACAGAGAAGGACCCTGGATTCCACCAGGACTTCTGAGGAGAAGCACAGAGAGCACTTCCCAGAATTGTCAACCTGCGGGATAGGAAGTTGGGACCTGCATTCACTGATTCCTGACCTGTCCATTGAGGCTTGCCACATGGGCTCTAGAGGCTTCCAGAGAGAGGGAATGACACAGATGTGGCTTGAGGAAGGACAGTGGTGTTCAACACAGCTGTGGCTGGGGTCAGCCGTGGACCAAGGGGGTGTGACATGGATCCTCAAAAGGTTCTGCCCAGGGACAGCAGATTCAAAGTGCTGTCAGTGCCAAGGAAGGGCTCCACTTGAACTCTAGCCTCAGGCCAAGGAGGATAAATCAAACCCTCTGCTCTCCAAGATCTAGAGTGTGCCTGTGCTGTGCTTCCAAGTTTTTCTAAGATAAGTACACACTGTGTCCTCGCATGATGTGAGGACACATTGTTTTTTTTATTCCTTTTCTCACCCTGGCTGTTCTTACATTGTACTGAAATTTGTCTGAAGTTGCATAAAGATTGAATGTGAGACTCCAGGGGATCAACCAACACAGATTAGTGAACGGACTTCGTGGTACTCCAGCGTTAGGTTGATAGTTTTGAAATTCAGTGACACTGATAATACAAATTGTGACTTTTCCATAATCTATTTCATGTTTATGATATAGTCTTTAATTAAAATGTTTTTAATAAAATGCTTAACTTATGCATATCATATTTTATTATAAATAAAAGCCTTCTTTAAAAGACAATGGATGACAGGATGGAGTAGAGTGGTTCTGAATTGAAATAGAAGCCCCTTTAAGTAACTAAACCAAAATATAGCCTCTTTAGCTAAGTTTCCGTATGACATAAATGAGGCATTAATTTGATCCCAGTTTAAAATTGTGTTCTTTTTAGGAAAATACTACTTTTATGATAACTACTTTGACCTGCCTGGAGCTCTTCTGTGTGCCAGAGTGGTAGACTCTTTAACAAAGGTGAGTGGGGACTCATTTCTTAGAAACCATGGTATATTATTTGGCCATGAATTGGAGGATTTTGAGCTTCCCTGGTAGCTCAGATGGTAAAGAAACTGTCTGCAATGCAGGAGAACTGGGTTGAGAAGATCCCCCGGAGGAGGGCATGGCAGCCCATCCCGGTATTCTTGCTTGGAGAATCCCCTTGGACAGAGGAGCCTACATATACAGAGGGCTACAGTCCATGGCATCGCAGAGTCGGACATGACTGAGCAACTAAGCACACACACACACAGAGGACTTAATTATATATATCTTTTGAGTTGAGATTTTACTCCATTTCCTTTGTAGTTTCAGAGGTTACCAAGGAGGAAAGACATAGAGAAATTGGTCAAAGTATTTTTGGAAAATTAAAAAACGACCATACCTAAGAATAATAAACCTGTTCTCCAGCAGGGGGTGCAAAAATCTAGAAAAAGAAAATACCAAACTTACATGTGGAGAAATATTTCTTGGTTTCATTAGCAGAGTTTTTAAAATAAATAAATGTAAAGAAATTCCACGTGTCTTTTTAAGCATTGTTAGATAGTACAAAACCAGAAAAAATGGGATGAAATGTTAGAAATGATCATTTTGAGCATAGTTTAATGTATATAGATTTTTTTCTTTGTCCTAGGTATCAGGATTAAATAGATCTCTGGTTATATCAGTTTATACTTAGAGCTTAAGAACTATGAACATAAATTGGTTTTATGCCAGAATCCCTTTCCTTTTTGCCTATGTTGTCTTTCAGAATGACAGTGATGTTTCTGATAGGCCTCAATTCAGTCCAGTTCAGTCGCTTAGTCATGTCTGACTTTGTGATCCCATGGACTGCAGTACTTCAGGCCTCCCTGTCCATCACCAGCTCCCAGAGTTCAATCAGACTCATGTTCATTGAGTCAGTGATGCCATCCAACCATCTCATACTCTGTCGTCCCCTTCTCCCACCTTCAGTCTTTCCCAGCATCAGGGTCTTTTCAAATGAGTCAGTTCTTCAAGTCAAGTGGCCAAAGTATTGAAGTTTCAGCTTCAGCATTAGTCCTTCCAATGAATATTCAGGACTGATTTCCTTTAGGATGGACTGATTGGATCTCCTTGCAGTCCAAGGGACTCTCAAGAGTCTTCTCCAACACCACAGTTGGAAAGCATCAATTCTTAGGCACTTAGCTTTCTCTATAGTCCAACTCTCATGTCCATACGTGACTACTGGAAAAATCACAGCTTTGACAATATGGACCTTTGCTGGCAAAGTAATGTCTCTGCTTTTTAATATCCTGTCTAGGTTGGTCCTAACTTTTCTTCCAAGGAGCAAGTGTCTTTTAATTTCATGGCTGCAGTCACCATCTGCAGTGATCTTGGAGCCCAAAACAATAAAGTCTGTCACTGTTTCCATCGTTTTCCCATCTATTTGCCTTGAAGTAATGGGACCAGATGCCATGATCTTAGTTTTCTGAATGTTGAGCTTTAAGCCAACTTTTTCACTCTCCTCTTTCACTTTCAACAAGAGGCTCCTTAGTTCTTCTTCGCCATAAGGGTGGTGTCATCTGCATATCTGAGGTTATTGATATTTCTCCCGGCAATCTTGATTCCAGCTTGTGCTTCTTCCAGTACAGCGTTTCTCATGATGTATTCTGCATATAAGTTAAATAAGCAGGGTGACAATATACAGCCTTGACGTACTCCTTTTCCTGTTTGGAACCAGTCTGTTGTCCCATGTCCAGTTCTAACTGTTGCTTCCTGACCTGCCTGCAGATTTCTCAAGAGGCAGGTCAGGTGGTCTGGTATTCCCATCTCTTTCAGAATTTTCCACAGTTTGTGGTGATCCACACAGTCAAAAGCTCTGTCATAGTCAATAAAGCAGAAATAGATGTTTTTCTGGAACACTCTTGCTTTTTTGATGATCCAGCGGATGTTGGCAATTTGATCTCTGGTTCCTTTGTCTTTTCTAAAATCAGCTTGAACATCTGGAAGTTCACGGTTCACATATTTTTGAAGCCTGGCTTGGAGAATTTGGGGCATTACTTTACTAGCATGTGAAATGAGTGCAATTGTGTGGTAGTTTGAGCATTCTTTGGCATTGCCTTTCTTTGGGATTGGAATGAAAACTGACCTTTTCCAGTCCTGTGGCCACTGCTGAGTTTCCCCAGTTTGCTGGCATATTGAGTGCAGCATTTTCACAGTATCATCTTTTAGCATTTGAAATAGCTCAACTAGAATCCCATCACCTCCACTAGCTTTGTTCTTAGTGATGCTTCCTAAGGGCCACTTGACTTCGCGTTCTAGGATGTCTGATTCTAGGTGAATGATCACACCATCGTTATTATCTGGGTCATGAAGATCTTTTTTGTACAGTTCTTCTGTGTATTCTTGCCACCTCTTCTTAATATCTTCTGCTTCTGTCAGGTCCATACCATTTCTGTCCTTTATCGAGCCCATCTTTGCATGAAATGTTCCCTTGGTATCTCTGATTTTCTTGAAGAGATCTCTAGTCTTTCCCATTCTGTTGTTTTCCTCTATTTCTTTGTATTGATCACTGAGGAAGGCTTTCTTGTCCCTTTTTGCTATTCTTTGGAACTCTGCATTCTGATAGGACTAGATGCTGATTTATTTTTGAGTCAGAATTACAGTCATGTGTTTGTGAAAGTTTCTGTTGAGCCATAGTGCTGGCTTGTAGAAGTTGTTATTATGGGATGGAGTCAGCTTCTCATTTTATAGTGACTGTAACAAATGTACCAGTCTTTAAATATTTTGGGCTTGATATAATTTAAATACTATCTAGTAGTTGGTCTTTGTTTATATAGAAGGATACTGGTTAATATCTCCAAGGAAGCATGGGGCTATAGGGTTGTGTATATTCCTGTTTACTTGCTCTTGTATACTGAAACTCAGGTAAATATGCACAGAACTGTAAAGTAAGCAGCTTTTGCAGTTTTAAGGCTGCGGGCCTTTTAGCTCCATTGATGCCACGGTACAGGAAGTGACATATCCTGATATCTCCTAAGCTATAACATTGTAGATTTGTTATGTGTTAAAAGTAGTGTATATTTTTTAGACTTTATAATGCATGGAAATTTTTATTTTATTTGGGTTATATGGGTTACATTAATATTTAGTCATGTGTATATACATCTCTATAGCCATGATTTTCATGGAAGATATTTTTCTACAATCACATCTGGAAACGTGAGAAGTTTATTGATCTATTTCCTCAAACACGAATCCCTGTTTTACAGTACAGTAATATTATAGTTGTTTGCCAAGTGTTTTCTACTATGCTTAAAAACACAATTATTACATGTGTCACATTTGGATTTGGTTTTTTTTTTTCTTTAGCAGAACAATGGTCAAAAACCATTTGATTTTTGGAAGGACATAGTTGCTGGTATACAACATAATTATAAAATGTCAGCTTTTAAAGGTGAGTAATGTGAAGAGAGACTTTATTTCTTTTACTTTTTTATTGGAAGATCATTGCTTCACAGTGTTGCAGTAGTTTCTGCCATACGTCAGCACGAATCAGTCATGATTATACATACATCCCCCTTCCTCGTTAGCCTCCCTCCCACCCCATCCGGCTCTCTAGTTATCACAGGGTGCAAGGCTGAGCTCTGTGTTTTGTGACAGCTTCCCACTAGTCATCTGTTCTACACGTGAGCGTGTGTGTATGTCTGTGCTACGCTCTCAGCTTGTCCTGCCCTCTCCTTCCCCGGCTGTGTCCACGAGTTCGTTCTCTATGTCTGTGTGTCCATTTCTTGGAGAGAGGCTTTAGATGTGTGTTCAATGCTATGTGTCTAATGAATTACTTAGAAGGTACCTGTTCTTAATGTACCTTAATTAGGATTTAATTTGACCTAAGATATTGCTATAAAGTTGATACTGGTCATATTCTAAGAGCTTCTTTTCTTCATGTCTGTTTAATGGCCATCGTTGCCAGTATTCTAAGAGATGCTGTCTTTTACATGCTCACCGCTAGGACCCTTTTGTGGATACCTCAGAATTTGGTCTCTCTTGGCTTGGAAATGAGTTTGGTGACAGCTGTAACCATTAGTTTAGTAATTACAGTCAGAGAGGAAGAGTGAAAATTCTGTTTGTAATGCTTAAAAGCAGGTTGAGCTCACACAGAGTGGGAGCAGAGATCACCAACCCAAGCCCAAGCTTTTACAGTTCCATCAACAGGTTTGCTTGAGTTACACACAAACATTGCTTCTAAGGCATTAAGAGATGCCTTTATAGTGTGGTACCTGAGTGACTTGAACCAGACTGTCCTAATTCAGCCAGTGGATTGATGGATGCTCACAGGCAGTGTTTTTCAGCTGAGAAAAATAAAAATGTTGCCATTTGATTGGCATAAAAATTCTTGCCTGCCTTTTAATGTCATTTAAGCCATCAAAATGATCCTAAATATTATGACTAAAAACATGTCAAGGCAGTGAATAACTGCATAATATTTGTTCAGACTACATGTTTCTCTGCTGCCTGCTTCTTTCCTTCCTAGAAGAATATCACTGACTTGGGTGATTGTCTTACTTTTCTGCTCCCAGTCGCCAGCCCTTCACCCTGTAGATCACATGTGGTTCTGTTTGATGGCTTTTCAGTCCACAATGCGCACTTGGATGTATGGAAATGCCCATCTCCAGTAGAAGGCTATATCCATGACCCTTGGAAAAGCTACCCACCAGTTTATCATTTTACTTTTTATTAACTTTGTAAAATGAAAACCCTTAAAAGAGTGGTTGAGAATGGCAAATTGCTGGTTTCAAATAAATTCGACATAATCATCTATTGATGTTATTTTATTGCATTGTAAATAAGGAGTGGATAAAACATTTCATGAGGCACAGCTTAAGAGTTTTAAACAGAAACATTAAAATACAGTACAGAGCAGAAATAAATAATATCTTTTCATTTCTAGTCAGATTTTGAAACCCTTGATATTACAATTTCACTGGAATGGGAGGCCCAAGGTACATATGCTAATACTGTATAAACCCACAAAATCATATTAACATTATATAAGACTCAAGTAGTCATTAAAGCAAATTAATCACACTTGTGTCAAATAAATAAAATAGGTTAGACACCATTTCCAAGTTGTAAAGGGTATATAGAAAGCTTTCAGCAATCCACAGAAAAGTTTGAAGAGGTTCATGACAAAAGCACCTTGCATTTCAGATTAACTTTAGCATTAATATTTTGGGTTTCTTATGAGAGCTGTAAAAAGTCTATATGCACCTGTATACTTGAATAGATAATTGACAAAAGGGGCCACTTAAACCTTTGAGTAATGCACCATCAGAAAGATCTCAGGGTATGTAGTGTTTTTTAAATTTGAATATTCAAGTATTTAAGTCCCATAAAGATATATGACATCTCCTGAATGTTTCCTGGAAATTTTCCTGTTAATTGTCAGAAACAGACTGATTTTTAAAAGGAAATGCTGAACTTCTGAAATCAAATTTGACATGATTTAGCATCACATTTCAGGGTTTTTTGCGATCGTTTTTTCAGCCTAGCAGGATGAAATTTTTAAATACTGAAGGAGTTAACAGAAGACTTTTAGGAGTTTTAGGATTGCTGACTAGAAACTCAAGAGGGCCTTCACATATGTTTACTGTATCTGAGAGCTCAGACCTGTATTTTGGAAAATTAGTCACATTTTTTTCAGCCTACCTCCATATGCATTTCGTGGGACGGGGTGGAGTTGGGGAATGCCTTTTCAAGCAGATTTGTGTTAGCTCGGTGAGAATATGCTCACATTGGAGCCACCAAGAATCCTGAGAAAGAGGAGTGGACGTACTCAGAGGAGTACAGCCCGTTCGAGCCTGCATTGGGCAGCTGGAGCCATACCTGGTCGTTCTCGGTGAGGTCGATCACGGCGCTCCCTGAAGCCTGATCCAGGTAGCCCTTGATGTACTCATCATAGGTGTACATTACAGGGGTGCCGTTCTTATACAGACCTACCCAAGCATGGGTCCCTTTCACGTGTATGTGGTAAGAGAAGTAATATATCCCTGGAATCTTACAAGTGAAGATTCCAGTTCTTGGGTCATAATGCTGTTGCTTGTTATATAAAATCTTATCAAATGGGATAGGAGTACCTATAGCTGGGTAAGCTTTGGAGAGGATAACAGTGAAAGCAGACACAGGCATTCCTGTTACTCCCTGATTGGCACTAACAAACGGCCTTTGGCCTGCCTTTACAAAGTCCTCGGGCAGGGCTGCTTGGCCTGGAGGGCCTGGGGGCCCTGGGGGCCCTGGGAGGCCAGGCTCCCCAGCATTGCCTCTTGGCCCCGGAGGCCCTGGTGGCCCAGTAGGTCCATTAAGGCCCTTGACTGCTATGCCAGCTGGGCCAGGAGGCCCTGGAGTTCCCGCATCGCCTTTGGATCCAGGGAATCCTGGAATGCCTGGTGGCCCAATGGGACCTCTAGTACCTGGTATTCCAGGGACACCTCTGGGCCCAGCCTCGCCATTGTGTCCAGGCACTCCCTTAGCTCCTGCTGGACCCACGGGGCCTGGGAGACCAGGGGATCCTGCAATTCCAGGGTCACCTTTTGGGCCTGGCAACCCTGGGTTACCCTTGGGACCATTGAGACCTGGTTCTCCTGGGTACCCTGGTTTTCCATCTAAGCCAGAGGAGCCCCTTTCTCCCTTCGCCCCAGGGTTTCCTGCAGGCCCCACTGGCCCCATCTCACCTTTAGGGCCTGGGAGTCCGGGGTTGCCTGGAATGCCTTTTGGTCCTTGGGGTCCCATATTCCCTGACGGTCCGGGCAGACCTGCTTCCCCAGGATGACCTGCTGGGCCTTGTTCCCCTTTGGCACCTGGACTCCCTGGAAGGCCCACAGGTCCCCTTTGTCCCTTCAGGCCTGGCAAGCCTGGTTTCCCAAAGCCGGGAGCCCCCGGGAGCCCAGCTGTTCCTGGAGCCCCTGGCTGACCTTTCATCCCTGGGATCCCTGGCTGGCCTGGAATTCCAGGGGCTCCTGGCTTTCCAATGCCTTCTGGTCCTTGTTCCCCAGGAGGGCCTTGAGGGCCTGGTGGGCCGGCTGCTCCCCTTTCCCCTGGAACACCCTGATCACCTTTGAGGCCTGGCTGTCCTGGTAACCCATTTTCACCTCTTTTCCCCACTCCAGGAGGGCCAGGTGGTCCCGTGGGACCCTGAGGACCTGGGAGGCCCCTCTCACCTGGGCGGCAAGGAGTACAATGCCCCATTTCCCCTTTCTGTCCATTCAGTCCAGGGACCCCTGACGTACCCTTTTCTCCAGGAAAGCCCCTGGGACCTGGTTCTCCTGTAGGTCCTTGTGGCCCAGGTTTTCCTGGAACAGAAATTCCAGCTGGGCCGGGGATTCCGGGTGGTCCTGGTGGGCCCCGTGGTCCTGGTAAACCAGCTGGTCCAATATCTCCTTTTGGTCCATTTAGTCCTCTCTCCCCTTGTTTTCCTGGGAGTCCTGGCAAACCTGGCTTCCCAGTGGCTGACGGTCCCGGTGGTCCTGGCAACCCTGGCTGTCCTTGGGGCCCAGGACTTCCCGTGCCGGGCTTTCCTGGTGGTCCTGACGGGCCTGGGTGCCCTCGAGGTCCAGCGGGGCCTGGTGGACCAGGGATGCCTTGCTCTCCTCTCAGTGATACACCTGAAGGACATGCGCAGAACACACGAGGCGAGGGGTTAGTGATGCTCAGGAACCACTGCTTCTCAAAATATAAGTGAGGACAGGGTATTTACTGCAGTGGCAGTCAGACCATTTTGGCAGACTAGTCTTGAATGGTTTTAGACAATTTTATATTGTTTTCAGACATTTATATTGTTTTAAAACATACTGTTAGAGAAGATGGTTTCACAAGACTGTGGCTACCATCATACTTCCGTTATGTCCTAATGATCCATGAAAATAAGCTGGGATTGAAACATTCGTTTGGAATAAGAGTGCATTGGAGGTAAACTTTTTAGCGCATTTATTTTAGGAAAATCATCTACCAAGGAAAAGGAAAAAAATGGCATTTGATAGGAAAAGAGGAAAAAGGCAAGTACAGAATAAAAAAAGGAACAGGTTAAGAACTAAAACAACTTTCCTTCACAAAAGCTATCCTATAAGGTAAAGGAGAAACACAGTCTGTTTTAATTTACACCTGCCATGACCCTGCTGTAAACAGTTTAGATTTTGGGTTTTCTTTCGTTTGGTTGTTTCTGACCTCAGTACAAAGCATGAGCTCTTGACATTCTCTGTTATTGACTTAAAATTGAGATAAGGAATTAGAGAATTAATGTGAAAGGTACATAAAATAGTATTAAAATGGTAAAATAAAATTTTCTTTGATTAATGCACCTGTTGTTAACTTCATAGATCGGTGGGTTCATTTGAGCTAAATACTTCTACTAGTATAGTAAATTTAAACTAAAAAATTATTCAGTGCCTGTGATGTGAAATCTGTTATTGAACTGTAAGTATAAGAAAAGTACAAAACACATCCTGTAAGAACTGTAGTCCCAAAGGGAATAAAACAAGTGTCCATGTGATAAGTGCTTTAAGAGGTGTCCAGAGTTTTGGTTTTAGTCATTCGAAGGTGGGGTGTAACAGAGCATGGCTGGCTTTGGGATACACTATTGGGGAAGTATCACCATGTCAGAGGATCTTTAGGCAGCACTATCATATGCCTCTAGATAAAAGTCTTTTTTTCTCAGAAATTCTTCTATAGCTAGCAAAGATGGTAATGAAATTACTTACGTTTTTAAATATCTACTTGCAGGATTTATTTAAAATTAATTTTCTGTTTAATAAGTTCTCAGAAATATAGTTAGAATGTCTGTGTATACTATTAATATTCGATTCTTATGCTGTCAGAAAATGGTTCATAGTAATGGTAGATTTAGTAGATGTCAAAGTAGTTGAATAGTTTGGTCAAAACCCTGAAAATGACTTAGAACTGTCACTTTTGAGCTCCATCTTTTTTTGTAGAAAACATGTTAATATGCTTCAACTCCATTTAACTAAATCTTTAATGGCTTTAAATATCAAAATGAAGACTAAAATGAAATTGATATTAAATGAATTGAAAATTGCCTTTGAAAATATTTTTTATGGGTATAATTTCTTTTAAATGTTAACTGGTACATTACTGTATTTTTAAAATCTTTCATATTAATTAACTGGCATGTAAGAAGTAGTCAGCCAACAGTCGTTGCTAATGTATAGTCTTGGGTAGATATGTTTCTGGTATTTGGAAAACATTTGATAATAAATGAAGTATAAAATACAGAGCATAGTCATTAAAACATATACTGAAATAGGGAAAATCATTTGGGTATCTTTATATGTTGTACTAATTAGAAGTTATATTTCATTTTTCAAACAAATGTGTAGTTTTATTTACCCATTGATTTTCAGAAAATGACATGAGGAAAAAGACTGAGAAAAATTAATTTATGGAAAAGATTTCCATATATTAGCACATATTGTTGGTGATGTTACTATACATATGTGATATATCTAAATGAATGAGTGCTAATGCCTTGCAAATAGAATAAATGAATAAAGGATTTCTTAATGGTTTGCAGTAAAATGGGACATTTTTAAAATGCAAATCATTAAATTGGGGTTTGCTTCAGAATCTTATAAAGATCATGTCTATATAAAAATGTCTTGGTCTGGTTGGAAATATGTTTAACTCGTAAAGTAGAGAGGAAAAGCAAGTCTTGCTGTGAATGACTGAATTGAGCCCAATTTGAGACTGAAACTCCAAAGACAGTGATCACTGTCACTTAGAATGTTATCCTGGTAGGTTCCAGAAGAGAAGTTTCTTAAATGTCCACAAAGTGGTTGATTGTGTCAGAGAATGGTTCCCGTGTACTCACCAGTAATGAAACCCTCTGCAGCATAATTTAGTGTGTTTTGACAGTTCTCTTAACCTTTTTGAACAGATATGCCTAGCAACTGCACAGGAATTCCTTGTATATCTGTTAGCAATTCAGTGTTTCACTATATAAATTGTGGGCTTTTGTCTTCATTTAATTGCTGGTAGATAATAATGTATTTGTTTCTACTGTGTATTACCAAGTAGACTAAAGTGGATTTAATAGTTAAAATATGGCTTCTAAATTTTTCATTTGTTAACAAGATATATTTTCACTTTTTCTACAAAAGAAAAACCAAAATGATACAGTGTATTATGGTGAAAAGATAGAAAATATTTTGAACTTCTAATAGTGGTGGTGCATTTTAATTCACAACTGTTTGTTATGATCTTGTAAGCTACAAAGAGTCTGAATTTGTGATCATACAGAGTATAATTCAGTGCTGCTTGTCATAGCATTTCAAATTGCATTTGTTGCTTCAAGCAAAGTATCAGATTTTCTTGTCTTTTATTCTTTTCCTAACTTTTTCTTTCTCATACTGTGTTTGTACTTGAGCATCGAAAGTATCTATTGAGTACTTGCATTTATGCATTTATTTCTGATCATTAAGCTACCTTTCATGAAACATTTAAAATTTCATCTTTCTTCTTAAAAAGACAATCCTATACATTCAGTTTGCTAAAAATAGTCATCTCCAGAAGCATAATTTTTAAATTTTATGACAACTGTTCATAGCTTTATAGGATAAAATATGTAAGCATAATGGAAAAATACTATGGAAAAGAAATTTGAGTCCTACAGTCAGTTCATATTACTCAGTGTAATTCAGTAATGTAGCAGGCAGTTTGTGCCAGATAGCTATTAAATGAAATTGGTGAATATGAACCTAAAAGTTGCCCTTGCTTGAGGATTTGTTAGTACTTTATATACATGATATCAGTACCCTTCATAATAGTCAAGAAAGCTCAGCAGAAGAACAGATGCAAGAACAGAGTTAAAACTTACCTAAGGCTACACCACCAGTACTAGAGTAGGAAGAGGAAGAGGAGGAGAGAAGTAATAATAGGAATAGAAATAATGGAAGTAGTATGAAAAATAGAAGCAGTAGTGGTAATAGCTAACCCTTAAGCACTTTGCGTATTAACTAATTTAAGTCTCAGAACAGCCCTTTGAAATAGATGCGCCTTGTTTTACAGATGAGTGAGCTAAAGCATGGAGAGGATAACTAACTAACTCAGGGTTGCATAAAGCAGTTAGGTGTGTGCACTTAACTACTAAACTAAACCAAAATGCATTAAAAAATTTATGAGAATTGCTACTTCATTTGCCTTTAAATTTCTCTTGAGGGGATCTCATGTTATTTGAGAGCTAAGACTCAATTTTGTTTGGATTTGTAAGCTAGAAAAATAAGCTGTAAAAAGAAATGTGTGTATGCATGTAGATATATAAACCTGCTACTCTTTTTGTGTACAATGGACATTTTTAGTTAAAACAATTTAAACATGACTAATTTGGTTGGATTAATATGTCCAGGTTATGGGAATTATTTGTGCAAAAAGCACACATTTGAGGGAAAAAATTCTATACCTAAAATTTCCTAATATTCTTTAGGTATGTCTTTCTCCTATTCTTATGTAAAGGATATGAATGTTCTTGAATAGACCTACTTTTACCATAAATCATTTTGGGCTATTTAAGGAGTTTGAAGGTAATTTAATGCCAAAATTTAAAAAAACATTTTGCTAAAGAGATGGTTAAGATTATATAAAGCAACAACCCACTAGTTAATAGAGCAAGATAGGTAGTTCAGTTTACCTTTACCCTTTATGGCATACGGGATGAAGAACTGTGTCTTGGTGTTGGATGGTGGGCCTTTTATGCCTGTAGGTGTTTGGTATCGCTCAGTATAAAACACTCCATGAACCAAGTTCAAGGACATTAGCAGCAAAAGTGCTGTTTGTGGCAGCATGATCTCAGCTGGATTCTGAAAAACAGAAAAGAATAATTTCATATAGCTTCATTATTGACCTGCTTTATTTTTCTAATGTTGCATAGATGAATTCTTCATCTACTTTTTTAACCTTATTCTGTATATCCTGAATATATTCCATAAATTGAGAGTTACAATTGTTAATTATGTAAATATATGTCTTCGTCAGTTTTGAAAACCGTATCCAGATAATCAAGTGAAAATAAAATGATTTCAATAAAAGAAACACAGAAACTGTAGTTGTATGTCTGTATTAAATAACTCAAGATCTTTGATACAGACTGAAATTACCAATAGTCTCAAAAACACTGAAATTCAGATTACAACATGTTTTTGCAAATATAGTTTAATTAAGACTATATTTTACAGACAGCTACAAATTAAACTTTCTGAGTGATTTTAGTGGAAAGCCATTATTTTAAATCACAAAATAACAAATAACTGAGACTTTTTTCCAAATTCGCTGACATGGAGGTCTACCAGTGGACTTACCCGGACTCTCGGAGATCCTGGAGGGGGTTTCTTACCAGCGCTCTGTGCCTTGCCCGGTGCCCAGGTGAGCACTGCAGAAGATGCCCTCTCCAGAGCTGCCCTGCAGCATTTATACTGTTTTTCCCTTGCTCCGTGAGGTCACCCTGAGTTTAAGCTCCTCCCCCTGCCCCAGAGGTGGAAAGCACTAATTATGGTGGAAAGTTCTATTGGGCAGGAATACAAGATCAGGTTGGGTTTTCTTTGCCTTGTTTCCTTATTGAAAAATAAACTCTTTGTCTTAAATTTTATTAATAGTTTTAGCAATGTACCATCTTTTTCTGTGATTTTATTTTAGAAGTTATTACTCAGATGTTTAGGTTGTTAGTTCATGATGGGGTGATCCTAGCCCCTTTATATTTTTAGAAAGCACGTTCTTGTGTTACTTGGTTGAAAATACTTGGGAGTATGTAAAAGTAGGGAAAGAAGTCTTTTGGAGGGGAGTGTGGGTTTAAACCATCACCTAAATTCTTCACTTATTACATAAAGCCATCAAGTGTCCTTGAATGTTTCTAAATTTTTATGAAAATAACATACCTCAATTCTTATTTTTAGGCTTGGAAGAAGCACAATGGTGAAAATGTAGGTATGCTGTCTTGTATTTCAGGATTTTAATGTAAGCCCTCAGATATTAATAAGAGAAATGTAAAATATGTTAGCATATAAACATTTTAGTTTTTGCATTTAAATATTTAAAAATTTTCAAACAGAAGCAAGACATCCATAAATTTAAAGAGCTGCAAGTGTAATTAGCCTGAAGGATTTAAATTCATTGTTCACAACACTCTACTTACTGTGTTCGGTAGATGGCTTCAGATTTTATTGCTTAATTTTGGGTTTTATTTTAGAGTTGCAGTGGAGGAGGTACAAAAACCCTTAACTTGATAATATCATATCATATCATATCATGTCCATTTAAATAAGGTTGCTGTGTTCATTTCAGAAGACTAATCTTCAGACTTTGCTTTCAGCTTTTTGGAAGTATTATCTGTTTGCCTTGCAGATTCCTTCTAGGATCTTGAATCAGCTCAGTTAGAAACATTTTTTCCCCCCAAAAGATGAAAGTAAATGTTATCGTTGTGATTTTCAGTAGTTGGTATTCTCTTTAACAATAATAGGAGACTCTTAAAATCAGTTTTCAGGATCCTAAAGAATCTAATAACAGCAAGTTGAGAGGCCAAATTCTGATTCTTATTTCATTTTGTCATTTTGGAACTAAATCACATCAACTTTACAGATGAAGTAGGTGAGAAGGAAAATTCCATAATAGGCATAGATACGTCTTTTTAAAAAAAATCTCTGTAGAATTAAAGTGGTATGGATTCAGGATTGACCAGTAATTGAAATTAAATGTTTGACCAGTGGATGAAATACGGGTTTGTTCTTTTTCTTCCCTTCTTCCTCCCCTGCATGTAATTTTCTGCATATATTTTGAACTAAGCCTTGCATAGCACCTTGTAGAAATATAAACGGATAACTCATCTCACTGCCTTCCTTTCTCTTAACTCTCACTTTCAAAGCTTTTATTGGTTGCTATATTTAGAAACTTACCATGTCTCTATATAATATTCACAGATTCATATGAAATATGACTTTTATATCAGTTCTGAGTAACAGGAGAATGAAAAGTTTATATTGTATTTTCTATTCAGTCATTTTTACGGAAGTATAATTGATTTACAATGTTATATTAATTTCTGCTGTACAACAATGTGATTCAGTTATATATACATACACACATTCTGTCTTTATTCTCTTCCATTATGGCTTCACATAGGATGTTGAATATAGTTCCCTTCGCTTACTCCTTGGAAGGAAGGTTATGACCAACCTAGATAGCATATTCAAAAGCAGAGACATTACTTTGCCAACAAAGGTTCGTCTAGTCAAGGCTATGGTTTTTCCTGTGGTCACGTATGGATGTGAGAGTTGGACTGTGAAGAAGGCTGAGAGCCGAAGAATTAATGCTTTTGAACTGTGGTGTTGGAGAAGACTCTTGAGAGTCCCTTGGACTGCAAGGAGATCCAACCAGTCCATTCTGAAGGAGATCAGCCCTGGGATTTCTTTGGAGGGAATGATGCTAAAGCTGAAACTCCAGTACTTTGGCCACCTCATGCGAAGAGTTGACTCATTGGAAAAGACTCTGATGCTGGGAGGGATTGGGGGCAGGAGAAGAAGGGGACGACAGAGGATGAGATGGCTGGATGGCATCACTGACTCGATGGACGTGAGTCTGAGTGAACTCCAGGAGTTGGTGATGGACAGGGAGGCCTGGCGTGCTGCAATTCATGGGGTCGCAAAGAGTCGGACACGACTGAGCGACTGATCTGATCTGATCTGATCTTGCTATGCAATAGGGCCTTGTTGTTTATCTGTTCTATATATTCTGATCATTCTTTCATCACTTGAAAATTATCTGTGGAATAATACTTTTTGTAATTATACTGTGTCCTCTACTACATCTATAAGAGACCACAAAAGATAAGAGAGAGAAATGGCTGCCTTCCAGGTCCTGTGGTTCTCTTGGGAAAGATTTTGAAGAAGTAAGTGGGGTAACGTTATGGATGCCCTTGAATACTAGGTTATAGACTTTGTTTTAAAAGGATTTATTAGAAATGTGTATTCCAGTATTTTTATGTGTATGTATGGTGACACATACTTACTTGTTTATAATCAAGACTGATACCTTGTTCGTTATTACTCACATGAAAATTCAAAGATTAATTCTCAGCTCTTCATTCTGTGCACCTGTGTAGACCATGTGTTTATCTGTGGTTGCTCCAACTATTTCCAGAACTTTTCACCTTAACCTCTCTAGGTGTTTGTTTTTTCATCAACACAATGAAAAGTTTGGATTAGCTTCTAAACTCCTCCCAACTTTAAAATTAGGTAATTCTTGTGCTTGAGGTATTTTGCTGTTTTCTGCGGTAAGACAGTGGGCTTGGCTCCATTTCGTAATTATTAGAGACAAAATCCATACCAAGTGGTCATATGTCTTCTTTGGGGGATATGTAAATATATGTGGGTATTTGTCATTCTATATTCCCATTTAATTTTGGGAAATGTGTCTTTATTGAATAAGCCTTGTACGTTCAACCCTTTTGGCAAATAGTGTGTTTATTTCAGTACAGGGAATCTGACTACTGTTTGCTTTGTTAGTCACATAAAAAGCACTGTCTTGTCCAAAACAGATTGTAGAATCAGAATATTTTCTAGCTTCACCCCACCCAATTGTGTATTTAAAACTATTTTTATTCTAGGAGTTTACCTGTAGCTGTTGAAAGTGACTAGACTGTGGCTTTATAATGAAAACCTATTCTACTTAAAGAACAGAAAGTCATGCTCTTTAAACTCAGCAACCAAAATGGTTTTTTCAGTATCAAATATGAAGATGTTTTTTACACACTAGCATTTAGCTGCTATTAAGCTTACATGTTCATTTTCACTTCCCAGGTTATCATTAATTCACCAAGTATTTCTTGAGTACCTTCTACATGTCAAGTATGGTGGTAAAAGAGCTGGATGAATGATGTACAGCCCCCACCCTTATGGTGTTTAAACACTGTAGGTGGTTCTCAACCTTCTTTCCACACTCCCACAGTCCTGAGGGACACAACACCGTTCCTTCTGTATTTGGGATTCATTAAGATAACGGTGGTTCAGAAACTGTATTTTGAAAAAGCTCCTCAGGTGCGCTCCTAAGTTAGAATGTCTTAGTCTGATATCCGGAGAAGGCAATGGCACCCCACTCCAGTACTCTTGCCTGGAAAATCCCATGGACGGAGGAGCCTGATAGGCTGCAGTCCATGGGGTCGCTAAGAGTTGGACACGACTGAGCGACTTCACTTTCACTTTTCACTTTCATGCATTGCAGAAGGAAATGGCAACCCACTCCAGTGTTCTTGCCTGGAGAATCCCAGGGACGGTGGAGCCTGGTGGGCTGCCGTCTATGGGGTCACACAGAGTCGGACACTACTGAAGCGACTTAGCAGTCTGATATCAGTGTTCTATTACCAGCTTGTTAGTATTAGATACATAAATTTTGTTGTTTTTGTTCATGTGGCTTTTAGCTTTACTGTAGAAAAATTTAGTCTTATCCATAGAAGCAGAGAGAATGGTAACCATGAATGTACCCACTACCCAACTTAAACTAATCTCGTCATTGTCACTCAATCCTTCCTCTATTCACCCCCACATTTTTAACAAATCCCATGAAAGAAAGTGAAAGCGAAGTCACTCAGTCGTGTCTGACTCTTTGTGACCCCATGCACTGTAGCCTTCTAGGTTCCTCCATCCATGGGATTTCCCAGACAAGAATACTGGAGTGGGTTGCCATTTCCTTCTCCAGGAGATCTTCCCAACCCAGGGATTGACCCAGGTATTCCACATTGTAGGCAGATGCTTTACTGTCTGAGCCACCAGGGACTATATTCTACCAATTCACCTGTGAAATTTTAGTATATTTTTCCTGAAAGTAAGTTCTTCTTCTTTAAAATAGTGTTTTCAGCATACACCCAAAATTAAGTTTCTTAATATTATCAGATGCTTTAGTTCACTTCAGATTTCTTCAGTTACGTGTGTATACGCCCACATACACATGCATATATATGTATGGATATGGATATACATACATACTTAAAATGTACATACAGATATACAAACATATATGTAGTATGTGTGCTTAGTCACTCAGCTGTGTCTGATTCTCTCGGTGGCTGCAAGGACTGAAGCCCGCCAGGCTCCTCTCCGTGGTTTTCCAGGGAAGAATACTGGAACAGGTTGCCTTTTCCTACCCAGGGGATCTTCCTGACCAGGGATTGAACCTCTGTCTCTCTTGGATCTCCTGTATTGGCAGGCAGATTCTTTTATCACTAGCATCACCTTCAGTTCAGTTCAGTCACTCAGTCGTGTCCGACTCTTTGCGACCCCATGAATCTCAAAGGCTTCCCTGTCCATCACCAACTCCCGGAGTTTACTCAAACTCATGTCCATCAAATCAGTAATGCCATCCAGGCTTCCCTGTCCATCACCAACTCCCGGAGTTTACTCAAACTCATGTCCATCAAATCGGTAATGCCATCCAGGCTTCCCTGTCCATCACCAACTCCCGGAGTTTACTCAAACTCATGTCCATCAAATCAGTGATACCATCCAGCCATCTCATCCTGTGTCATCCCCTTCTCCTCCTGCACACAATCCCTCCCAGCATCAGGGTCTTTTCCACTGAGTCAGCTCTTCGCATGAGGTGGCCAAAGTATTGGAGTTTCAGCTTCAGCATAAGTCCTTCCAATGAACACTCAGGACTGATCTCCTTTAGAATGGACTGGCTGGATCTCCTTGCAGTCCAAGGGACTCTCAAGAGTCTTCTCCAACACCACAGTTCAAAAGCATCAATTCTTTGGCACTCAGCTTTCTTTATAGTCCAACTCTCACATCCATACATGACCACTGGAAAAACCATAGCCTTGACTAGATGGACCTTTGTTGGCAAAGTAATGTCTCTGCTTTTGAATATGCTATCTAGGTTGGTCATAACTTTCCTTCCAAGGAGTAAGCGTCTTTTAATTTCACGGCTGCAGTCACCATCTGCAGTGATTTTGGAGCCCAAAAAAATAAAGTCTGACACTGTTTCCACTGTTTCCCCATCTATTTCCCATGAAGTGATGGGACCAGATACCATGATCTTAGTTTTCTGAATGTTGAGCTTTAAGCCAACTTTTTCACTCTCCACTTTCACTTTCATCAAGAGGCTTTTTCATTCCTCTTCACTTTCTGCCATAAGGGTGGTGTCATCTGCATATCTGAGGTTATTGATATTTCTCCCGGCAATCTTGATTCCAGCTTGTGCTTCTTCCAGTCCAGCGTTTCTCATGATGTACTCTGCATATAAGTTAAATAGGCAGGATGACAGTATACAGCCTTGACGTACTCCTTTTCCTGGGAAGTCCATATGTAGTATACATACATACATATTCATAGTTTTTTATTGATTGTTTGTTCAACTCAGATTCATGAATTTCCCTGAATTGATATGCCGCGTTCATGTAGGTTTATTATCAACATCTCTTTTTTCCCTTTACAGCTTATTTGCTGAGAAACTGGGTCCTCTTGCCTGTACAGTTTCCTACACCTTGGATTTTGCTGTCACTTAACATGCTTCTCTGTATGCTTCATTTCCTGAAAAATTGGTAGTTAGATCCAGAGATTCAATCGGATTTAGGTTTCAGATGTACACACACAAATACTTTTTGGCCAAGGGTACTTTGTAGATCCAGTGGGTGTTGTGTATTTTAATCAGGAAACCTTTCATTGCTGGTTGTGTGTGATGTTGCTAGGAATGAGCATGACCTAGATATCCTAATTCTATCTTTCCTTCTTTGCTTATTAGCTTGAATACATATATATGTGTGTGTGTATATATAATCCATATATATAATACTTAAAATCCATATACATATATATTTGAGTTTCCAGGTGGTGTGGAGAATGCAATGGCACCCCACTCCAGTACTCTTGCCTGGAAAATCCCATGGACGGAGGAGCCTGGTGGGCTACAGTCCATGGGGTCTCTAGGAATTGGGACACGACTGAGTGACTTCACTCTCACTTTTCACTTTCATGCATTGGAGAAGGAAATGGTAACCCACTACAGTGTTCTTGCCTGGAGAATCCCCATGGACAGAGGAGCCTGGCAAACTACAGTCTATAGGGTTGCAAAGACTCGGATATGACTAAAGTGACATAGCATGCACGCATATAAGTATATATTTACATATGGATACATGAGCCCAAAGGTAAATACCTGTGTAATTTTGTTGACTATTATGATGTCCCCCTCCATAGGTATTGTATCATTTTCCATTTCCACCAGCACTGTGTGAGAGTTCCTGTTTCTCCACAGCCTCGCCAGTAGGATGCGTTATTTAGATTTTGTTGAACTTCTCGATATTTCCTCATTTTAGAAATGAAAATTGGAGTCTTGGCCTAGTAATTTCCATTCTTCTTACTAAGTGTGTGACTGAGCACCTTTTCATATAGTTAAGACCATATTTCTAGCATACTCCTAAAAGTGGTCTGTTTCCTATAAACAAACCTCTTTTTATGATACAGCTTGCATATGTTTTTTCCCAGTTTATCTTTTTAGTTTGCTCATAAAGGTTTTTGTAACATTTAAACTTTTCACATAAACTTTTGATGCAGAATATTATTGTTCTTTCAGAGTCTCAGAGCTATAAGGAACATTAAAAGTTATCTAGATCAGTCATTTTATTCTTCAGAGGACAAAACTAGCTCTTTCTTATGAATGGCATGTTCCCTGATGTTCAGTCGAGTTGAGTTTCTGAAGTAAAGGGCTTTGGACGAGGGAGCCCATTGAGGGAAAACGCCACAGATGAAGCTCATGTGTTCATGTCATTACCCAAGCAGGATACTGACTTTCCTGTTCCTCTAATCCTTCAGTCTTTTAAGCCGTGGAAATGAGGAAAGTGCCCAGAAGTTTAGTGAAGGCACTTGGAGACCCACAGCTTCCACCACCACCTAGCTGTACCTCATTCCTCTTGAAAACGTTTTAAAAGAACGTTTGTCTTATCCTATTACAGAACCCAAGAGCTAAAAATGATCTATTTGTGTAAATGACCTAATGTGGTTTAGTGGTTAGATAGCTGCTGAGGGCTTGAAAGAAGAAATTCACGTATAAAGACAGGTGTTGATGAAAACCCCTGAAACTTCAGGCCAGGTCAAGAAAAACAGAGTCACTTGGAAAGTTTGAACAAAGACTTTATATTCTATTTTCTATGGTGCATAAATTGCCACATTATTTAAAGAACTCATAGTTTTATGTCTCAGGTGCTTAATGAGATCACCATCTTTTCATAGTAACCTGCTGAGTTTAAAATATAGAGCTTCTTGGCTCCTTGACCTAAAATCTTCAAGGATCTCGGCCACCTGACAGGTTCTCCTCCATTCAAGTGTGTTCCTATTTTATTTACAAGTTCAACTTCTCATGTGCAGTCTGCTAAGTTGGAAGGAGAAAGTAGAGAATTAAAGTATTAATTGGAGAAATCATGGGGTGATGCTTTTTTATTTATATGTTTTTGTGCTCCCCTCCCCCTGGTTTATTATCATACATAGAACAGCTCCATGATCACTATCCATTAGAGGATGTGAAGCACAGTTTCTGTAGGTGGCAACACAGACCACCAGGAAACCTGCCTTCAAGACTGATGCTCCTTGCAGCAGTAATGTGTTCATATAAACAATTAAAATACACCCTGGAGTTTTCAGCTGAAGGAATGCTGAGCCTTAGACAACTTTGTTACCTGGCCGGAAGACCTCCCCGCTCCCTGTAGACTCATGCTAAGGGACTGCTCTTCCTGACGTCTCTGGCTCCCGACTTCTTGCACCCAGGTTCCCTCTTTAGTAAAATCCCTCAAGTCTGCTTACTTCCTTTCAGATTTTTAAAGTAATTACTATTTAGAGAAAACGTAGAAAATCTAAAATAAAATTTATACACCGTAGGGATATAAAAGCTATTAATGGTGGTATCTCCTCTCCACACCCGCCTCCCCATGACCTATTTAGTTCTAAGCTTCTGTCAGTCATATTTAATCACCTGTGTCAAAGTAAATCTTGCCACTTCTGATCCTAGTAAGGCTGAAATGTAGAAACTCTATGGTCCTATCCTGTTTTCTCTTTTTATTTGTTAGGAACTTTGAAAGGTGAAGAAAGATGTGTGTGAAGTGGTAGAACGATGTCTGGGGAATGCTCAGTAAACGTGAATGATGATGGTGTCCACCCTGATGTTGAAGAATTAAATACCTCTGACATTATATTTGAACCTCTTCATACTGCTAATCTTCCCCAATGTTTGTTGAACTTTGAATCTCTACTTTGTGCCGGTTGCTAGATTAGATGCTGCTAACCTGGCTTCCCTGGTGGCTCAGCGGTAAAGAATCTGCCTGCAGTGCAGGAGCTGCAGGAGATGCGGGTTTGATTCCTGAGTAGGGAAGATCCCCTGGAGGAGGGCATGGCAACCCACTCCAGTATTCTTGCCTGGAGAATCCCATGGTCAGAGGAGCCTGGTGGGCTACAGTCCAGAGGGCACAAAGAGTTGGACATGATTGAAGTGACCTGGCACGCATGCAACCTGCTAGGGTGATCTTACTCTTGTGAAGGAGACAGATACCAAACACAGCCCTCTTACAGCCTTTGCTCTGGCTTTTTTATAATCCAGATTTCATGGATTCTGATGTGAAACCATCTTCCAGATCATCACACTTTTTAATTGTTTATGAATGTAATTCAAGGACAGTTGGTTATTTACCACTGAAGCCCCATTCTGCACAGATAGTGCCTGGTACAGAACATGGACCTTGTAAATATTTGCTGAATGAAGGAATTAAGAGCTTTAGGAGACCAGATTTCAGTGTTTAATGAGTGTGGGCATTTTGTCTCATATTTGTGGGCACTCGGGTGGATCCTTCTGCATAGTGTTGGTTTGAATCTGAGTCTTTTCAGTCTCTGTTTTACCTTAAAATAACTCTCAATTCTTATGGAAGTCACAGTTTCCCACATGGCTTTGGGAATTAACAACTGCTTCCCAAAGCCATTTTGCAAAAGAAAGTAACTGTGGCTTCTGTTCTACAGACTGTGTACCTTCAACCCTCCTACTGGTAATCAAGTTAGAATTTCAGAGTAAGATCTTCCAAAGACAGTATTCCTCTAGGTAGCCATGGTTGGGAGTGTAAAGGGTGTAGTTATAGGAAAGGGGCTGAATAGAGAGAGAAAGAAGAGGAGCCCATACTCTTGGGAACTTACAGGGATTTCTTTAAATGCCTCAGAAACCTGAACTGTATAATTTTAGAGCAACAGATAACTTTTAGACTAGCCTGTGCTTTATTTTCCAAATTTTTTCACCCATCCATACCTCATGTACTTGTTGATATACCAATTAATTCAAATCCTCAATGTATTAAACACATATGCCAGGAAATAAAAAAAAGGTTCATAGACTACTGACAGCATTTATTCTTTGCCTACCTAGACTACCTGTTAGCATCTTCTTTCCTGAATGTGACCCTTAAAGGGAAAATAAGTTATTTGGAGGTTGAGTTATAGATAATCTTAGAACATTAAAATTTGTAAGATGAAGAATTTGAGACATTCAGTACCATCAAAAAATGAATATTTGAGCTGTAAAAAATACCAATCCTATTAAGTTCTAGAAACTGATACTTACATTTTGTCTGAAGCAGACATAAACCCATTTTTTATGGCTCATTAAGTCTTCTAGATAATAATAATTACACATATATACACATACATGTATTTGTTAGCAAACTTATGTTTGAGCAGAATTAACTTTTTTCCATGAAAACCATAGGTAATACATCACTTCGTTATTTAATGAACAACATAATAGAATTTTGATAATTTAACTTATATTACCAAAAATATTTTCCTTCAGTTCAGTTCAGTCGCTCAGTCGTGTCCAACTCTTTGCGACCCCATGAATCACAGCACACCAGGCCTCCCTGTCCCATCACCAACTCCCGGAGTTCACTCAGACTCACGTCCATCGAGTCAGTGATGCCATCCAGCCATCTCATCCTCTGTCGTCCCCTTCTCCTCCTGCCCCCAATCCCTCCCAGCATCAGTCTTTTCCAATGAGTCAACTCTTCGCATGAGGTGGCCAAAGTACTGGAGTTTCAGCTTTAGCATCATTCCTTCAAAGAAATCCCAGGGCTGATCTCCTTCAGAATGGACTGGTTGGATCTCCTTGCAGTCCAAGGGACTCCATAAGTTATACTTAAAATTTACTCTAGCTTCATTAAATTTTAATTCAATCAAAAGATACTTCTTAGCCAAACCTCGGGCACTACTGTAGCTATGGATCATCCCTGGTCCCTGGTCATGTTTTGACAAATACTCTTATTTACTATACCTAAAATTTTTATGGAGAATCAAGTGTCTTAGAGTTTTGAAATCCATTAGAAAATGTCCACCGCATAGCTTATATGTATTAAGCTTGTATCACGTGCTAGATACAATTCTAAGAACTTTGCATTATTATCTCATTTATTCCTTGTAGCAGCCACATGAATCAGGTACTGTTATTATACCCATCTTTAGACATGAAGAATTGAGGCTCAGAGAGGTTACGCAGTCTAGCCAAGATCACACAGTCAGTGATGATACAGTTACTGCTTTCTGTAGATATCTCTCTCGAGGATTTACACAGGACCCAGTATAATTTTAAGTGTAGTACTATTTAATTTAAAACTGTGTTGGCCGTTCTTTGTCAAGAATGTGTATGAAAGTGTAATCCCAATACACTTGCTTTCCAGATCAGCTTCTCAGATTTCCTTGCCATTGAAAGAGCTGTGTTGTTTCAGTTCTAGATTGGGTTAGTTTAGAATTTGCTAATTTAAAAAGAAGCTAACTAAAAAGCAAATGGTGCTAATGTTGTTATGTTTGCTTTTATCCTGAGAAAGTGTTTTTTACGGTTATTTTTAGCCCATCATGGTCTTTTAAAATCATTGAAAGGCAAGGTGGCATTACTAAAAGATTCTGTGTTTCAGCAGATGTTTAAATTATTAACTTATATTTTAATCCTAACAATGGCTAAACTGTTGCAAAAGTTATGAAGCATTTTTCATCTGTAATAAGAGATCTCTAAGTGGGGAAACCTTAATGTGGGATTTTCAACTTCAGAGAGATTGATGGTTTTTAAAAGAAAAGGCAGAGAGCTTTTTATAAATTGATTTATTATTTGAATTCTCTTGCTAATATATCCTGGGTGACCTTTGTTTGACCTACCTCTTCAAATGTTATTATTTCTTTAAATTTAATATCCTCAAAACAACTCAACTCTGAACAAAAGGTTAACCAAAGTCCTATCTTTAGTTCACTCCTGCCCTTCAAATGGAAAAATCATTTTTGAGTATCAAATACAACATAAAGGACTCTCTCCTCCTGTGATTGTATTCGTGCCAGAAACCTAAAATACGTTTTTAATTAGTATCACCCTATTTTGAACTGGGACCAATTACATGCTTATCAAAGAACTTTTTTCTTCAAATTTAGGAAAAGCGCCTAAAAATTAATTTAGCAAAAGGCATATTGATCATATTGTTGTTTAGTTGCTAAGTTGTATTTGACCCTTTTGTGACCCCATGGACTGTAGGTCTCCAGGCTCATCTGTCCACAGAATTTCCCAGGCAAGAATACTGGAGTGGGTTGCAGTTTCAAGAGGGAATTTTTAAAGAGTTTTGTAGCCTGTGGGGAACAGGCAACCTTATCAAATATGTTTTATTTTTGGTGGGGGAAAGCACTCTAGTTTCAACAATTTGTGACTATTAACTTACTGACTTAAAATTCTGTTATTTGGTACAAATGTTGATTAAACTCGTGTGGATTTGAGGTGATAAAACTATGTTTTGAATAATACCATTTAAAAGTTAACTTCACGGTAATATTGAGAAATAATTGTATTTGAGAACCATCTATGTTAGGGTAAATTCTGAGAAATAATTGTATTTGAGAACCATTTATACTTAGACTTTATTTTACTCTCAGAACTGATACATCAAAATTCTTGTCCGTTTTAATGCATATTGTATGCTACAGTAAAACAGTGTTGAACTGCTTTTAAAATGCACTTGACTTGCAGTACTGATAAATTCATGAGAGTTTTTTAAAACATTTTGTATGATAGTAAAGAGCTCTTATGTCTTTTTACATTTAACTTTTATAGCACTTTAGGGTCTTATTTTTCAGCTGAAAAGTGCATATGTGGGGCGCTTTAATGAGCTATGGTTCTTTAGGTATTTTTTTCTTGAGAGGAAAGTAAGAAATAGGAATTTAATTGTGTTTTTCTTAACAGACATTATAAATACTAAGTCGTCGTCTTCAAGGTAAGGGCCATTTGTGTAGAAGTTGTCTGTCTTTAAGACCCTAGTGAAACCCTTGAGTTTGTCAAGCCGGTAGGTGGCAGAGCGGAGAGTTTAGATGCCAGGGTCAAATGCTACACTGGTGTTTTCCACAAGAGCATACAGTTAGGTATTTTTAAATATTCCTCTTTTGTGTGGTTTCCTCTTCACTGAATCAACTTAGGCTGGAGTTCCATCCCTTACAAACTAGTTGAAATGCTGACGTCCCAGTTTTACATCATTTGGCTGCCGTACTTTCTCAGGGTAGAAGCAACTCTTCTGCTCTTCGGGCCACATTATGCCAGTCTCCTTTTTCTGCCTTAGCTCATTGCTTTTGACAGTTTTCAAGAACAAGGAATCCCTTTTTAATATTTAAAATTGATTTATAGTATATATAATTCTTTATAACTGTGTAATTCTTTTCTACAAAAAGTGAACATATATGTATCTGCCACCCACCTAAAAGACACCTATATTATCACTACTTTTGAAGCCCCTGTGCCCACCTCCCTGGCTTATTCCCTGTGTTCCCCCTATAGGTAACTGCTGAATTTGTGTGTATGTTATTCATCTGTCATCATAGAAAGGATAGCGTTCCATACCCCACCCCTAAAACACATACATAGCCCACTACAACATTTTTCATTGATGTTTAAAATTCTGTTTAAAAGGAACTATACCATGTGTCGGAGAAGGCAATGGCACCCCACTCCAGTACTCTTGCCTGGAAAATCCCATGGACAGAGGAGCCTGGTGGGCTGCAGTCCATGGGGTTGCTAAGAGTCGGACACGACTGAGTGACTTCACTTTCACTTTTCACTTTCATTCATTGGAGAAGGAAATGGCAACCCACTCCAGTGTTCTTGCCTGGAGAATCCCAGGGACAGGGGAGCCTGGTGGGCTGCCGTCTATGGGGTCGCACAGAGTCGAACACGACTGACGTGACTTAGTAGTAGTAGTATAGCATGTGTGAGCCTCTGCACCTTGACTTTCTGATGCGACATTAGACTTTTGAGATTGGTCTGTATTATGTATGTGGCTTTTTGTTCATGTTCTTCTGCTATATAGTTTCCCATCGTATATCAGAATTTATTTGTTCATCTGCTGATGGATATTTAGCTTATTTTTGTTTGCTCTTAAAAATTATGCTGCTTTAAACATTCTTTTACATGTTTCCTATCTATCCACAAAAGAATTTTTCAAGTAAGATACCTGTAAGTGGAATATTGAAGATACATATTTTGGGTTTTACTGGATTGTTTGCTACAGCTATTTTATGTTTTACTAGCAGAGCATGAGAATTACGTGGTTTTGCCTAAATTTTAAGGTTTATCAGTCTTAAAGATGGCTATAAAGATGCTATCTCATTAGATTCTTATTTACATGTTTCTGATTTCTAATGAGAGTGAGCATCTTTTCATATATTCGTTGGCCAGTTGTGTTTATTCCTCTCTCAAACACCTGTTTGTATCTTTGCCCATATTTTTTGAATCATCTTCTCTTGTTGTCGTCATTGTTTTTTGAGCATTTCCTTCTGTGTTTTGAACATTGATTTTCATTAGTTAGTATTTTGCAAATATATGGCATCTTACGTGTTGTCTGCACCTGTCTAGCCAAGGAAGACCCTATTTTTAAAATTGACTCATTGAGATCCAGTAAGTTATTGTTGTTATTCTTTTCCCAACTTTCAAGTGGGACTCTACGCCACTGTATATTCAAAGAACACCTCTTTGAATGATGATAGAGAATGTTTCACTAAATTTTACTTTTGTTGACTTTCTTTCCTATAGTAGAGATAGGTGAGCATTCTTTTTACAGAGTTTGAAATTCTAGGTTTACTTGAAAAAGTTCTACGTAAATCGTCAATGGAAGTTTATATTTGACATTTGAATTTAAGGAAATGTTATTTTCATACAATAATAAAGCACCACATTTTCTTTATTAGAGTTTCCAACAGGAAAATGTTTCCATATGAGCATTTTTTGATCAGCATTTAATTAATGAAAATTCTCTTACAAGGTTCTAATTGTTTTAGTAAGTGGTTTTGTGAGAAAAGTATGTAAATATGGTATGTTTCTAATCTGGAAAAATAAAGAGGAATTCCTTTTATGGGAAAAATTTGAAGTTGCTTGGATTAAAAAACTAAAAAAAAATACTTGTTACCTTATTTTCACTTCATGGCTGATTTCTAATGTGTGATACAAATGGAATTATTGCTAGAATAATTCCTTTTTTTACTCATATTTATATGAAAAGTAAATTTTTTACTTTGATATTTATAAAACTTTAAGGGGGTCAATAGATTCTCATTCTAAAATATGAAACTAACGTTAATACAATTCACAGGTGTTCCATTTTATTTTTTAGTATTTAGGGGGTCAGTTTTAGGAATTTAATTTTAAAAGATAATCCCACAAACTCAATTTTATTAAACATCATTTTTGCTTTTTTATAACCTAAAAAAGTCATTACCTGGCAAATTCTTAGGAAACAGTAGTAGAGATTGCGTTGAGTTGAAAAAAAATAATGTAGTAACATAAACATCAAAGCCACAGACAGCCTAATTTGTCAACTAACAAGAGTATCTTATGTGTCATCAGTGTCAGTTCCACTGTCAAAGTCATGTTTTTTACCCTTAAAATATGTTAAATGAACTTGTAACTCGTGTCTGATAATTTTGTTGAAATCTGAAAATAAACATGCACAGGAAAATGAGACGATAGTGTGTGGTGGAAACTTTGTGCTTGCATAAGGGCTGTCTGTAGCAATCTGGGCATCTTGATAGAACGATAACTCAGAGAGGCTCATGGCAGTGGCTCTGAATAAGCAGGAAGCAGTCAGTGAATTTGTAGTGTTCTTCAAACCTTGAACAGTAATTTGGCACTGCCTTTCTTGTTTCTTTTCATTTCTTGTTAACTGTATTCTTCAGACTGCCAAATGTAAGGTGCTATGTTTACTAGCTCTGGGAGTCTCAGCTCTACGTCAATCTGATGTGGAAATCAGGTGGATGCCTCACAAAATCTGGGTTAAAACTATTCTCTTTTATGTTTTACGGTGGGAAGAATTCGTGGATAAAAACATAGATGTTATGGTTTATATCTTATTTGCAAGAAGGCTCTAGTTCTGTCATACATATTTTGCTATCACTATGAAATTCCCAGAGACATGATTTTTGTTATTTTGGGGTAATATCAAAATGCCTGACATTTTACTCATACTGTGATAATTAAAGGAATTTGCACTGACATAAGTAACGTTAGGAAGAATAGTACTATATTTTTCTGCCTTTTTATTTTGATTTCTTTTTTCAGAATGAATTAAACCTACTACTTATAGTTTTTTTTTCCTCTTTATGAAAACTGCCAACAAATTACACTGTCCTTGTTAGCCATATGTAAAGAATGTGAGTGTGCCCTTTTTTTTTTTTTTTAAGACAAGTGATCATTTTATGGATAAGCCTATAAGGAAATAAGTCATTTCCTCAAAAAATTAACTATAATGATTTGTTTTATTGTACTCAAATCAAGAAAGGTTATTGCTGTGTGTTATTAATTGCAGTTGGCTGAATGTAGCAGTGTTTGGTTGTGATATATTTTCTCTATTAGATTTTAATCTATAACTAAGATGTTTACAACCCTTTATAAAAGTGCTGATGTGAAAGGGATGGCCTTAAATGTTTTGACAACTTGGGGGAAGATTTAGAGAGATTGGAGTTTTTTCATTATGATTTTTCAGTCATTAAGTATTGTAATAGTATTGATTATTTCACAGATAAGTATGGTCACTGATTTCTGAATAATGATGACATTCAGGACTGATTTATTACTGGTATTGGCCATTCTGCACTCGAACATTATACATGGACTTCTAGGGTTTTATGCTTCCCCGGTGGTGCTGGTGGTAAAGAACCCGCCTGCCAAAGCAGGAGATGTCAGAGACACAGGTTCGATTCCTGGGTCAGGAAGATCCCTGGAGGAGGACATGGCGACCCACTCCAGTATTCTTGCCTGGAGAATCCCATGGACAGAGGAGCCTGGCAGGCTATAGTCTATAGGGTCACACAGAATGTGGGACAGGACTGACCTCACTTAGCATGCACACACTAGGGTTTTACATAATTAGAATCACTTTATAGCAAAATGTGAAACAACATTTGTTTTTGTTACAACGTTAAAATATAAACTTAACACAGTTTCCATTCACATGCACAAAACTGCTGAATATGTTTGTTGAAAGCATATCTTTTCTAGTTTTCTATATTACTTTAAGTAAAAGATTCTAAGTTTAGAACTCAGATATTTGAGTGTATTTAAGTTAATGTTGATTTCAAATCAGCTAGTCAATGGACTCTTAGAGCCTGTTTACACACCCAACTATTTAAGACTTCCCAGCAGTAATACAATCTTTAAAGGGACTGGATGTGATAACAGGAAGGAAACCAATAATGAGCCAATGGCATTGGTCTCTGACAGCTTTGAGCTAATTCATCATAGCGCAGCCACAAATATGCATGATAGGAGAATGAGACCTCTCTTTGGCATGTAGTTCAAAACGAGACTTTTTTTTAACCAAAGCATCTTAGACTGACAGCACTGACTGTTGTCTGCACAACTCTGTTGAAAGTTACTGGATTTTAAAATGTGTTTGTTGCCAGCAGTGGGGGGACATGATCTGAGGAGCAAGAGTAAGGATTCAGCTAGAATATGATGTTGAAGTATTCTCAGAGTGAATGAACAAGAACAAGAATCTCAGGTTTGATTCTTACATCAGATCGACACATGAGAAATGGAGTGCCTTTTAAATCTAATATGTGAGCAAAGTAATGGAACATAAAACCTTCCTATGGGTTTGAAGCTTTGTAATAGATTGGAAGCTTCTTTAGGATCTTCCCCTCCCTCTGCAAATTGTGTTATGATAACTGCTTACCATTAAATGTCTCCAGATGGTATTTGTTTTGAAAGATGAGGTGTGATAAAATCAGTCAGTTCAGTCGCTCAGCTGTGTCCGACTCTTTGAGACCCCATGGACTGCAGTACGCCAGGCCTCCCTGTCCATCATCAGCTCCCAGATATGTTTATTCAGTATTATTTATGTTATATGTTTATTCTGTATTATTTATACTCCCAATAAGTTTATTCAAACTTATGTCTGTTGAGTCAGTGATGCCATCCAGCCATCTCATCCTTTGTCATCCCCTTCTCCTCCTGCCTTCAATCTGGCCCAGCTTTGGGGTCTTTTCACATAAGTCAGTTCTTCACATTAGGTGGCCAAAATAGTGGAGTTTCAGCTTCAGCATCAGTCCTTCAGTGAATATTCAGGATTGATCTCCTTTAGGATGGACTGGTTGGATCTCCTTGCAGTCCAAGGGACTCTCAAGAGTCTTCTCCAACACCACAGTTCAAAAGCATCAGTTCTTAGGTGCTCAGCTTTCTTTATGGTCCAACGCTCACATCCATACATGACCACTGGAAAAACCATAGCTATGACTAGATGGACCTTTGTTGGCAAAGTAATGTCTCTGCTTTTTAATATGCTATCTAGGTTGGTCATAGCTTTTCTTCCAAGGAGCGAGTATCTTTTAATTTCATGGCTGCAATCACCATCTGCAGTGATTTTGGAGCCCAAAAAAAATATATGAAGTCTGTCACTGTTTCTATTTTCCATTCTCATGATGTACCCTGCATATAAGTTAAATAAGCAGGGTGACAGTATACAGCCTGATGTACTCCTTTCCCGAGTTCACAGTAAAATATTTGGATTATCAACATCATAAGATCTGAGCTCAATAACTATCCATTGTGAAAGTCTAAAAAAATTAAATAATACTAAACTGATGATTAAAAGGGAATGCTGATTTTTAAAATGCAGTTTTCTGTGTTCTTTATCATTTCTTAGTAAAGAGATTGGTTGTATCATTGCTTGAGAATAAATCCATAAACTTCACATTCATTTAAGATATTAAATGGGTTCTTTGTTATATTATTATAAATCCTGCCATTGTCATCTTACTATTTTCTTTCCATCTCTTACCCAGTATTTATTTATTTACCATTTTATACATTCTCAGATGGTCAAGAGTCTGTCTGCAATGCAGGAGATCCAGGTTCAATTCCTGGGTCAGGAAGATCCTCTGGGTCTTTCTCTTAGGTATTGCCAGGGATCTAAAAATACATTTGTGTTTTCCATCCAATAAAATGTGAAAATGGTTTGTTTCATTTTCTCACTTTATATTTTATTAGCAGTTCATTCTGTTATTTACCAGTAGTTGTTACATGACTGAGTGGAAAATTGTATTTGCAAACTGACCAAATAGATATTTTTGGTACCTTCTCACCTTCTTTTAACATTTATGCAACAGTATTTAAAAGCAGTGAGCGGGTGCCCAGAATTTTGTTTTGTAATTATGTTAATTTAGCATGCAGTCTAGGCTTCACTCACTAGGCTTTCCACAGAACACTACTCCCAGGCAGAAGTCTCCCCTGACTTGTTTCTGGAGATCAGCACAGAAAAAGAGAGAAGTCCTTCTCCTTCTCCTAACTCAGCAGAGGTGCCAGCCACATGGCACACAGCCCAACTTGCTGGTTATGGTTATAGATAGTGCTGATTAGGAAAAACGTCATACTTTGTGGTGGACAGAAGTTGAGGTGAGTGAAAGGATTTGGGGCAGAGAGTCCCTGAGGTATTGATAAAAAGCAGTGTGAATTTTCTGAGATTCCAGTCCAGTATATGATTAAAAAGGAATAAAGCAAATAAGAAGTTATCCAGGCTGTAGAAAAACATTTTTGATTATGTGGCATCATCCTGTAATTCTAGATAGCTTACAAAATGGACTTGATCATACTTTGACCTTTCAAGTTCAAATAAAAGGGGGAAGACTCACTCTACAGGCATATGGCGTAAGTAAATTATTGGAGTTACTTCACCCAAGATGGGAAAAGAAATCCCTTTGGGTTGAAATCAGGAAAATTCTGAGATGGCCACTTGGAAATGTTCTTCTTAAAGAAAGAATTGCCAGGGAGAGGGGAAAGATAAATGAATTAACAAGTAAGTATTAAGGCTAGGAAGAATATTTATATTATCTACATCTTATAGTTTTCTGCAATTATGATACAATGTAGCATATTTCTTAAGCTTCAGTGTACTGTGAATTCTTCCTGATCTGTTTTTTATTCTTCCTGATCTGTAATTCTTCCTGATTATGAAGGTGAAAGTCTCTCAGTCGTGTCCGACTCTTTGCAACCCATGGACTATACAATCCGTAGACGTCTCCAGGCCAGAATACTGGAGTGGGTAGCCATTCCCTTCTCCATCAGTGGAAAATGGATTATTCCAGAAGTTTTGTTTAACTTATGGGTAGCTTTTTGAACAATAAAGTTGTGCCCTGCCTAACACCAAAATAAATTCCAGATATCAAAGTTCTGACCATTAAAAAAAGTCATTAAGTTGCTGCTAAAAAATGTAAGACAAATATGTAATTTTTTAAATCTTGGGATCAGAAAACCTTTCTAAGTATAATCTCAAACCAAGAAACCTTTAAAGAAAAGATGTATGAGTCTGACAACATTTAAAAAGTGTTCTGCATATAAAGAAAAATAAAAGCAAAATTAAAGACAAATGACAAACCAAGAGTAAAGTTTCCAGCTCATGTAATGGACAAGGAGATAATAGTCTTTAAAATATTAAAGTTTTTTTAAAACATACTAAAAAACAATTACCCCATTGAATAATAGACAAAGGATATAAACAATTAACAGAAAAGGAAGTATGACTTTAAACTTGTGCAAAGATATTCTGTTTCATTCATAATAAGTTGCAAATAGAAGCTGCTGCAGAAAGTGTAAATTAATACAAATTTAAATATTTTAAATGCACATGATCTTTACTTAAGAATTCCATCTCTGAAAATTTATCTTATAGATAAAATTGTATACGTACAGAAGATATGTGTGTGAGAGAGAGAGAATGTGTGTGTGTGTGTGTGTGTGTATTTATAGGATTGCTCATTACATCTTTGTTTATAATAGCAAAAGAGGGAAACTACTCAAATATTCATTAATAAATACTAGCTACAATTTCATTCATCTGTGCAGTAGAACATTAAGTAGTGATTAAAAAGGTGGGGCTACCTTATTAGAGACTGATTTGAAAGAACCTCCAGAAATTAGCTGGTAGAAAAAAAAAATGTGTATAGAATAGAGTATGTATTAAAACAGTCCTTTTGTAAAATACATGGAACTGTGTATGTAACACAGACTGTCACACACTTTATGTAAGATGGACCAAAAAACTCGTGAGAGGGATTGTCTTTTGTGAGGGAAACTGGATGGTGTGGGAGAAAGACTGACTTTCCATTGTATGCCCATTTACCTTTTGAATGTTTTAACATGTTAATCTATTCCAAATCCTATAAAAAGACAAAAAGTAAAGGAGAAAAAAGAATGTATGATTTGTTTTCATTGAGTTTACTATACGTGCCTTCCAAAAAAGCAGGAAAAGAAAAGATTTTCTGCTTTTTTGAGTATTTAAATACAGTAGTAAATAACTATAATACTAAAGCTTAATTATTTCTTTTACTAATATTACTGAATCTTAAACATTGCCTTAGGATCATCATTGTGAATATCAGTTTTCATTGTACTCTTAAAATATGGACATGTTAGTAGAAGTATTAATGAGTACATATATATTTTTTTTGTTAAGGAAGAAGTGGCTAAAAGTCAAATGGTTTTCCTGTAACAAAATCATTATTTAGTAAATTTTGAGGGCTTTTTGTGTTTCTCTGTGGGAAAACTGAGCAAAATAATGTTACTATTAAGATATACTTAAATGTACTTTTTAAAATCATATTTTGAGTGGTTACCTTTGTAGGCAGTCATTTCTGTTAAGTAAATCAAATTGGAAGCATAAAGGGAAAATAAAAATCTAGTCAAAGAAATATCTTCAATAAATATGTATTACCTGACACTGATTTATTACAGTTTATTTGAAGGAGCTGATGATCCTTTTTATTACTAGAACATAGTGAAAATTTAAATAATGGAAACTGACCATTCTTCTCAGATTTTCCTACTCATTTGAATTTTCAGTCTTTTTCACAAGTTCCTTGAATTTTTCTTTATTATAAGAAAAGTGCATAGCCCATGGATAACACATGCATGCATGCTAAATCGCTTTAGTCGTGTCTGACTCTTGTGACCCTACAGACCCTATGGACTGTAGGCTACCAGGCTCCTCTGTCCATGGGATTCTCCAGGCAAGAATACTGGAATGGGTTGCCATGCCCTTCTCCAGGGGATCTTCCCGACTCAGGGATCAAACCTGCATCTCTTACGTCTTCCACGTTGGCAGGCGGGTTCTTTACCACTAGCGCCACATGGATAAACACAGGTGGACAGCAAACCAACAAAGTTCTCAAAATATTTTTTACTGGCAGGCCATTTTAGGGTAATTACACATTTGAGTCAGAATTTGAAGTTGGAAGTGGTATTATTAGCAAATTCAACACAATTTTACCCAGTGACTTCTAAAATTTTAAATTCAGAACTTTTCATAATTAATAGCGTAAATAGCTGTTTTCATCACTGTACAGCTTCGGAGCATTGTAAGCCATTTCTGCATACTAACTTACGCTTCTTCCTACTCTGTGTGACAGGAAATAGAGTAGACAGTGTGTTTCTATACTAGACTGACTTTGCATTTTAAGATTATAATCCTCTAGGTTATTTCCTTACCAATATTAACACCACACTGACCTATTCTACTCTAGTAAGATAAATAAGGTGAGTCTGAGATGGAGTCTCCAAACAAACTGCTGTTTGAATAGTGACATCTATAAGCACTGTTGCTTTTAACAAAGGTGAACCAAAGACAGCTGTTGAAAAGGGTAGCTAGACTGGAAATTGCAGAGAGCTGTTTTCCAAGAGTCCCACTGCTTAGTACAGTCACTGAATTAAAAAGGAAATAGTTGAATTTAATCTCTGATTTATACACCAAATCAGTGTAGATTATTGGGATAGAACCCTTGAGGCTGCAATATCTGTAAAATAAGTCGTGAAAGAGTTATAGAATTGGAGAGCTTGAAAATTCTTAGAGATCCTTCTGACCAGTGCTCTTTCTTTAGAGATGAGGAAATTCAGAAGGAATTTGAGTTATACAAAGAATCAGAATTAGGACTCATGGCTTTTTATCTAAGTCTGATATCCCCCTCACATGTACGTAGAAGAGACTGTCTTAGTACAACATTTGATCTTTATTTCCTAGGGTAGCTCTTTTTGAGGATTTCCCCCAAGCTAACTGTTCAGGACCTGAAAGAAGGCTTGTGGGCCATGAAGGATGAGACCAAAAGCACAGGAGCTAGATCTTGTAGCTGTGCAGACCCAGTCGAAGAGTCTGACCTTCAACAGAGGCCGTGAGGCCAAGGCTTGAAGAATCTTTGCAGAAAAGTGACCTATTAAATATGTGTTTTTTAAAATTTTACACTGGCTACAATATGCAGAACTTTGGGGAGTCAGTGGTCACTGGGAGGTCATTAAGAAGATGGTGTCTTAGAATGGTGTGGTGTATCTGGAGTGAAGTAGCTGGGTAAAAGTGATATTTAAAAGCTAGTTTTGAGAGATTGGGACATCATCTTGCAATATTTGATAATCTAATTTTTATTCATGTTGCTTCCTGTTGTAGCTCTCTGTCATATATTCTCGTCGTATTGTATGATAACAGGGGAACTGGAGAATTTTGGAATATTGTAAGTGGTAAATATCGAATGTGGTGAGTTTGGAAATACCAAAACACTTAAAATTGTGTGTAATGGATACAGAGCTTATATTTAAATATTATATAAATTGATTTAGGTACTACGATTGGCGTTTAAACTTCATGAATAGAAATAATTTCGGGTTATATGTGGTTTTAGGATTTTTGATAAGATGACATTTGACAACTTCTTATGGCATTTAAAAATGTTATGTTTTGTTGATCGAAATCTTCTCATTTCTGGACTTTATCTCTGAATTTGAACAGGAAGTAGGGTTTGCATCTCCTAATTGCATCCCTGACTCATCCCTTTTTTGCTTCGGTACAGAGCCCTGCGCATCTTCCTGTGCCCTCAGCGGCTGCACCAGCCTCTTCTCTTCTCCCTCCCCCTGTGCAGTGAAGGCTTCTCAGTGTGCCCCTTTCAGTGAGTGTGGCGGCCATCCTAAACCCATTTCATATGTGCAAATATGCTCTTATTGTACAGGGCCTATTTTTCCTGGCTAATTTTTTCTCAAAATAAGTTACACAAGAAGGAGAATCCTAAATGTTTTCAATGTGTATTGATTTTGGCTTATGCCCTCCAGAATTATCATATGATTAGGAGCCTTGTAAAACAGGTTTTTATTCCCTTCACTCATTCATTTATTCACTTGAAACATTGAGCACTGCAAGTTTCTTTCTTTCTATATATACTGATATGGTGTCCTTCCTTTATCTTTCTTCATAGCCTTTGTTTTCAAGTCTGTTTTGTCTCATGAATATTGTGACCCCAGTTTCTTATCATTTCCATTTGCATAAGACATCTTTTTCCAAACCCTTTCTTTCATGCTGTTCCTTGTTTAAGTTTGTTAGTATAGGGCCATGGAATGTAAATAATTTATATGTGGCCTCTTGGTATGCTTCTAGAATTCAGTGTTGTCAGGAAAATTGTACACATAAATATTGAAAAATGTGGCATTAGGTTGTTAAATTTAGGGTTAGATATATAGATAGTATAAATGTTAGAAAGCATTACTTTTTATTTCTACTTCCCATTTATAATAGGAATAAATTCTGGCCTTTTTATTTTTTCTGTAATAAATACCAGTTTAGCACAGCAAGTAAAACTTTAATAATAATAATAAACAGCAACAAAATAGTTCACTGTAGCCTGTGAATAATAACAGCTCTTCTTGATTATTGAAACATTCATAATCTGATCATTTTGTCTCATCAGATCTTCTTTTGTTGCTAGAGCATCAAGGCATTTATTTTGGCTTCTGAAGCTTAATAAGGACATGTGTTATTTGGGGAGTAGTTGATGCCAACTTGATTGAAAGCACCTATTTCATTTTACTGAGCTACTTCACTGACTGATATGCAGGGTTACAGTGACCTGGTTTATTTTGATACGCTATTCCTTACAAAAGAGAAGGGGAAATGGAAATTTTGAAGGATATAAGTTTGTGAGGTTTGTCTTCCATAGTCTTCTTTAAAATGAAACACTGTCTTCATTTTACTTCATTAAACTTTCAGTTCAGTTAACTTCTGAAATGCGAATGTTAAACCAGTTTGAAGATTCCAAATTCGAAATTGGCATATATGATTGGCAAATGTAGGAGCCGTTTGAGTCTTTTCTGTTAATGATTTGTGTTTTATCACCTTAAAATTACAACAGTTGACTGTTCAACTTCTTTTATGACTTCTGTATCTTTCATCCTGGCCCCTGCTTCTTCACCGTAAGGTAGATCCCTTTGCCTCTTGTCTGACAAGAGGCAAAGAATTATTATTTCTCAAAGGTAAGAGAAAATATTAGGTAACAACTTTTCCAGCTCCTCTCTCATCTACCTTTAATTTTTTCTGTTAATTATCCATGCTACCATGTCAGAGAATGAGGTGCCTTGCTTTTTTCTCCAGGGCAGTCCAACTCTTGTATACGCTGTTCATCCCCCTCTATCTCACATGGGACTTTTCTTTTACATGTATTCTTTGCATTCTTATGTAAGCCCCTTAACATATTCAGGACTTTGAATGCTTTGAAAGAAGAGGAACCTTCCTATAGCCTACAGTTCCTTCTCTTCTCTTTCCTTCTCTCCTTTCACAGCCATACTTATTAGGTCATTGTTCTAGACTTGCCTCTTTCCTTACAACGCATACAGTTCTTGGCACCATTCCACTGTTCTTAATAAAGTCAGCCAGAAAGTCCCACTGCTCAAGCCCAGTGATGTATTTTCAGTAATAATACTGCCATTCTTCTAAACGCCTGGCTTTGTGTAAATCACTCTCAAAACTCTGTCCGCTTGGCTTTCTTCCTTCCTCTTTCCCTGGTTCCCCTGTCAACTCTGAATTTCTTCTTTACTGTATTCCATAATTTCTTTCTTATTCTTTGCTCCTCCCATGAATGGGATTCCTAAAGATTCTGTGTGTAGCCCTCCTCTTTATACTGCAGGGCCTACCTGGATGGCCACAGTCATTGTCATAACTTCACCATTTATTCACATGCTTATTTCTCCCTTTTCTGGTCTCTACGTAAGACATCTGGCCTCTTCTTCAGACTCACATTTCCAACATCCTATTGGAAATTTACTAGGTACAGAAGAGTTAGGAATCTGAAGGTTGTTGTAATTATCCCAATAAAGGATGTTATGAAACAAAACTGAGGGGTCTCAGAGGATACAGAAGTGAGATATTTACAGAATATAGTAAGGAGGGTGGAATCTACAGGATCTTACATTCCATTTGATAGGGATGGTGGGAGTGAGGAATGACGTTGAGGTTTTTGACTTAAACACTTAAAGGTTTGTGACTCCATCCATTAAGATTTGGAGTATGAGAAAATGAGCAAAGCTTTCAAAGATGATCATTTTATCTTTGAACATGTAGGGTTGGAAGTATCTATTGGGCTTCAGTTATTCACTTGATTGTGTGAATATGGCATTCCAGAGATAGATCTGATATGGGGATAATGGCCTTGGAAGGAACCCATCTGTAGGCGGAAATTGAAGACATGAGAAGAGGATATGGAGCCAAGAGGATGGAAGAGGATGCTAATGCCACATGTGCCCATCAAGTGAATTCTCTTTTTTTAGCCTCCAAAATTTAGCTCAGACAACCTCTCCTCAAGGAAACTGTGGTCAAGCTTAAAATAATTTCTCTCTCTGCTCCTACAGAGCCTTACATTAGCACTTACTGTATTTCCTGTGACTTATACATATGTCCTATTCCCAATGGACTCTATCTCCTGTAGCTTTAAGTCTTGTGTCAGCAAATTTAGAGCCAAATCTGTTTATTTGTCAAAGTAATCAATTTTCGGTAGAATGTTTTATAATGGTATAGCTCATTACAGTACAATAAAAAATAAAAACTGATGCTTTGCCATGTTAATATTTAAACATACATTTTAAAGATCCACAAAGAAAGTGCTTCTGACTTCTTGATTAGGCTATGTGGTCTCACCAGAGGGGAAAAAACAGCAAATCTAAATAACGTATAATCCCCCTCCATACTGCTAGTCTTATTTTCATAGCATAATAAAATACAGAGATGATTGCTTTATACTTTACCACTAGATGGCTGAATTACATTGCTTTTGGAAAAGGAAGGAACTCCTAATCCCTTGAAATAGCCTAGTGTATAACATTTTACAAAATGTCTGGTATATAAGTATGTATATGCCTTTACACATATGCACACATACATGCATATATAAACATATAAATAACTTAATCTTGAATAGTCAAGCTAGTTAGAATTGTTTCTTAAAAACTTTTAAAAATTATGACCTTGTATGATTTTAGCTGTAATTTATAAAATGTTGTATTTTGATAAGACATTTAAAAAGCCAATATATTTTAAAATCGTATTCTTGCACAGAATATAAACAGACATCAGCTCTGAAAGTTTCACAAATACCTTGAAGGTGATTTTACATCTGTTAAAGAAATAATATCTATCGTCAGATGAGTACATTCACTTTATATTTAAACACAGTGTTTTGTAGACTCTGTGTTCAGCTAGAGTTCAAAATGAAACAAAAATATTCCGTGTCTTCATTTAAATTTTAAGTTGTAACACATTTTGTTCCAGTTTCTTTTAAGTCTCCTTGAACTAAGTTTTGGTTATAAACACCATTCTTTCTGTTCAGGATTCAGAAATGTATTAAGTTGAACCGCATGAAATTACCATTTTTATCTATCAAAAACAGTCAAATATCAGTAGTTTCATGTAGTTCAACCTAATAATTTTCTTATTGTTTTAGTCGTTTATATTTCTTACATTTCATTCGATGACCTGAATAGTGTTCCTGTCATTTGAGGGCTGTTAAGCTTTGGTAAGTGAAAGATTTGATCTTGACAGGATTATTTTTTCACCTTCTTTGTGAGACTTTGTGAAAGATACATGCCTAGAAATGCAATTTGGCAAAGTAACCTTCAGAGTAACAATGGAAAAAAAGTGAAAGTGGTGGGCACTCAGTCATGTCCGACTCTGCAACCCCATGGACTGTAGCCTGACAGACTCCTCTGTCCATGGAATGCTCCAGACAACAATACTGGAGTCAGTAGCCATCTTTTCCAGGGGATCTTCCTGACCCAGGGATTGAACCCAGGTCCCCTGCATTGCAGGAAGATTCCTTACCATCAAAACCTCCAGGGAAGTCCCTCAGAATAAAGCTTATTAAATGCCAGAGAGTTTCCAAGGACCATTTTAGTGTAAAGTTATATGTACAGCACTCAGAAAGTGCAGGGTGAATCTTTGAAATTAGGACGGGCAATACGTGTCTCTAAAGGGAATATTTCTAGGTGTATTTTGTTTATGCGATAGTTGAAGTGATTGACCAAAAAGGTGTTAAAGCATGGGTCTAAGGTCAATACATTAATTTGCAATGTATTTTCCCCCTTGGAATAGTAATATTATAATATTCTAATGATTTTATTTTTGGTTACCAAGTGGGTAGTGTTAACAATATGTGAAATTTTAAAATAGTTGGTGAATAAATACATTTACTACTTTAACAGAGCAGCAAAATGTCTGAAGTTCCTGTCACTGAGGCTTTGAATCTCTTCCCATCCCTATATCCTGACACTGTCCATGGTGACCCGGTCTCCTCACAGGGCAGGCATACTTATGACCTGTTTTCTTCCCTGAACTCTGTCAATAGATTCACCCAGACATGTTGTACTCCTTGCTACAGGTGATCTGACAGATATTTTGGAATTTTTCTGTAAACCTTATTTTTAAGTTTTCCAGCAAAATGTTGATTAACAAAATACAGAAGACCTTGTATTTGCTTTTTTTAAAAATGCTAGAACAGTGAGGTAGTGTTATAACCATTTAAAAGTACCCTGTTCGTGGTGTTTATTTGGTAAACTTACAGGTTAATTTAATTATGAATGGACGAGAGCCTCCTTGAGAAGTATTTGGGATGTTTTTGATGATGAAATTAAATAATTCCTTATTTGTTCTGTTTTATTTCAGCCATGAAACAAAAAATAAAGCAATGTTTGATATGCTTTATTAAATCAGAATTAATAAAAGGTAGTATTTCTTAGCAGAGGCATCTTATTACATTTCTTGACTGGGCTATAAACATCCTATAAATGAGGAAAAATCCTGAATTGTTTTGAGAATAAAATATATTTCTTCATGAGATAAAAATAGAAAGTCAGGACTACAAAAAGAGGGTGAACTTAAAATCACATCATTCTTTATCTGTTTTGTTTTTACTCCCTGTACAGATTTGAAATGAGGCTGTTATGATAGAATAGAACTTTATTTAGGTAGGGAATATATAGACTTTATATGTGGCCAACTGAATGCAATATGGCACTGAAATATTTCTCCATTTGGATAGTTAAGACTACAAGTATTTAACATGCAAACTTTAGTGTTACAGGAAACATACAGTCTTGATGGTTACATATTGTGCAGTTTCCTAACTTCTCTAAGTTTCCATACAATCTGGGACAATCTGAGAAAGATAGCAATCTTTCATTTAGCACTTTATAGTAATAGTTTTCATTTTATAGTTCTTGTCTCTCATCAGCACAGACACCTCTTCTGGAAATCAGTGCCACTTGCTAGGTCATCTAAAAGACTATTGTAAATTAATCTTTGCCAAGACCATATTTGGGGATTAAATAATGTAATACATTAGGTCCAGTTAAAGAAGTTTGAATATGTCCTTTAGAGCCTAAAGTGAACAGTTTAAATGATTTTGAGTCAGTCAAGGATTGCAGATGTATTTTCCTGCCAGTATTCTACACATCAATGAAAGGACGCATGAATGAGGTTATCCATTATAACATTGGTCATAAAAGCAAAAAGTTAGAAGCAAGACTTCTATCCATGTAAAAGGAACTGGGTAAATAAGCTATAGTGTATCCACCGGGAGAAGGCAATGGCACCCCACTCCAGTACTCTTGCCTGGGAAATCCCATGGACAGAGGAGGCTACAGTCCATGGGGTTGCTAAGAGTTGGACACGACTGAGCGACTTCACTTTCACTTTTCACTTTCATGCATTGGAGAAGGAAATGGCAACCCACTCCAGTGTTCTTGTCTGGAGAATCCCAGGGATGGGGGAGCCTGGTGGGCTTCCATCTGTGGAGTTGCACAGAGTCAGACACGACTGACATGACTTAGCAGCAGCAGCAGCAGCAGCAGCAGCAGCAGCAGCAGTGTATCCACACAGAGAAATTATACACTTCTCCTTTAAAAAAAAAGTGGGGGATAGGAAGGAAAGAAGGAAGATGTTCTGCATGTGTTCAAATGGAAGGATTTCTAGGGTATATAAGTTTTTTGAAAGCCAGGTACAGAATTATATACATTTTATGCTGTCTTTTGTATAAATAGAAGTGGAGGGTGGTTTTAAAAACAAAAAACTGGAAGAATATGCAAGTAACTAAAATAAGCAATTAAAGGCATTTAGGATTGGGAATAGTCTGGGAAAAATTACATTGATTTAAATCATGTTCAGTAATGAACTATCTCCTGTAATGAAATATCATGCTAGTAGTCAAAAATGCTTTTCTGATTATACCATTGCATAAAATTCTTCAGGTTATGTTAAGGCCAATATTTCTTTACTTTGAAAAAATAATATTATTGGCCTTTTAGTCCCCATCATCCTTTATTTGGGGGAAGAATAAATAAAGAATGTTTCTGATTTGTCTCTTGTTTTCCTGTTTCACATTTACTTTCTGTAGTGTTTTCCTTGGTCCCTGTCCCTCTAAATTTCTGAGAGAATTAATGAGCTTTAAGTATTTGGAAAGACCTATTATGTGCTCTCTGCTTTTTATCCCCAAAGTATTAAAATTAATACTGACAGACTATAATAAGTAGAAAGGAACCTGTCATAAAAATGATGTGGATAAAGTAAGGGACGGGGTGGGGGAATTATAGTTTCCTAACTGGGGATGATGAGGAGAACATGAGGTATCCTTCCTGGAGGCAGGGTAATTTAAAGTTGCCTTGAGAGATGGATTTAATCAACTTGGGGGAGTCAGGAGGGATGACACTAAAAATATTCTAATGACCCTTTCATATTTGCTTCTGACATTCAGTATATCTTGAGTAAAAACTACATTTGAAATTGTTATCAAAGATACCTACGGATATGAAGATAATTAAGCTTAGATAACTGACTGTGCTTCCAGTCCTCACCCTACCTTACTCTCCAGTCACAACACAGTTCCTTGTGTTTTAAGGACCCCAGTCTGTGCATCTAGCCCCTGGTCCATGGAGGAACCGTTTACTCCTTAGGAAGAAGGATTGCTCCTCTCTCCTCATTACACCTTGTTATTTTGCTTTGTTTTGTTTTTTGTCTTAGCCTAACTATACTCACTTCATAATACCACTTCTCCTCTAACCAAACAAGACAGGGAAGGGAGGAGATTAACCTTGGGCTGCAATTACCTGAACTGTTTGGGGTGAGAAGGGGAAAACAAAGTGAAACTTTATTTGTATCCCGATATTTTACCCCCTTTCCCTTTGTCTCTTGGTTTCTTACTTAGGTTGGTCTAAGAATGAAGATCCCCCCATCCCATCTTTTGAATCAATTGCAGTGCTTTAAGTTTCTGTATAAGCGTCAGATTGTCTGAGACCAGTCAGTTGTTAGTGTACCTTGTGTAGGGGAACCCTAGACAAGCAACTTTTATGGGCATCCACACTCATTTTAGGCTGTTGCTGCTGCTAAGTTGCTTCAGTTGTGTCCGACTCTGTGCGACCCCATAGATGGCAGCCCACCAGGCTCCTCCGTCCCTGGGATTCTCCAGGCAAGAACACTGGAGTGGGTTGCCATTTTTTCCTTCTCCAGTGCATGAAAGTGAAAAGTCAAAGGGAAGTCGCTCAGTCGTGTCTGATTCTTAGTGACCCCATGGACTGCAGCCCACCAGGCGCCCCCTCTGTGGGATTTTCCAGGCAAGAATATGTTAGCCACTGCTATCTTGGAAGCCCAGACTGTGGCATTGAACTATGGGGACAGGCTCAAAGAGTTGAAACTGTTGAAAAAGCTGTCTGCCAAAAACCAGCGTCAGTCTTAAAGCTAAATAGTTTTTTAAATTCGAAAAATATTGACATGAATTATTGCAGAGATTTGACTCCAAAGGGAAATAAAGTATATGTGAAATTGCAAGTTTTTTAAGTTCTTTTTCAGTAGACCACCACCACAACAAAAAGCATAGTGAACCACAAGAGAGGGTATCTCCCTATCCTCCCCTTGTTAGGGCTCAGTTTTAAACAAATAGAGTCAAATTGAATTAGAATGTTGGAGTGAGCAGGGATGGAGAGAAGAGAGGCACATTTCAGAGGCTTTCAGAGGGAAATTATAGATAATAAAGGTCAGTAGCTGACCTGACCCATCTATTAAGCCTCCTTCTGAAAGCCTTAGATCCTGAGTTGTACTTCCTGTAGAAGCCCAAACAGAATAGTGAAACCATTATGTATAATACACAGATTTCTTTCAAAACCTTTCAGTTTTTACCTTAGAGCCGGCTTTTTTTCCACATTTGTTTTCTTGTTTCAAAATATTAATATATTAAAAGGAAGATTTATAAACAATTTTCCATTAAGCACTTAAGTACTTAGTAAACATCATTAGCTTTTCCATAGCAGTTGATAGTACATTGATAGGCAGTAACACAAACTGTGTTTTGCACTGTTCTACATTTAGTATATTTCTCCCTCTTAAACACCTCATTCTTCCCCAGTAATATTTCAGAAAGTTAATGGGAACTTTTATATGTAATTTTAATACAGTTTCTTATATTGAATTGAATACTGAGACATGTGGACTTAGAAAATGTCTAGAGTACCACAGCTAAAATCTGAAGTTCCCATTTAGAGTGCAATTTCTTTATGGTATAGTATATAGTTTTGACACAGATCCTCTCATAAAATGAATTCATGCACAAGACTCTAAAAATTAAGTTTTTATTACGTGAGCTTTCCATTTTCAACAAAGTCTCAGAACAGATAATTCAGTTTAGCCTCAAATTATGTTCTTTTGCTTTTTCTCTTCACTGTTTATAACATTCATGTCATACTTTTCAGTTAACTGTGTTTTTCATTCATGGGTGTTATAGACTTTAAGGAAGAAACTGGATAGAGTATATCCAAAGACAAGCGCCACTGTAAGATCTAGACTTTATTATTTCTGTGATCGAAACTCACCATTCTTAAGTATTATAAATAACTTCCATCTGTTTTACTGTAAATTGGGTTTAAAATATTCATGAGCTTTCTTCTCTTTAATCATACAAATTTTCTAGTTAAGTGTGAACCTTATTGCTAAATTTAAAATGCGGCTTAGGTAAAGAAAATTATATGATAAAATGTATTTAGAAGTAAAGCAAGGGCTTTTTTGGTGGCTCAGTGGTAAAGAATCCACCTGCCAGTGCAGGAGATGCAAGTTTGATCCCTGAGTCAGGAAGATCCTCTGGAGGAGGAAATGGCAACCCACTCCAATATTCTTGCCTGGAGAAGCCTGTGGACAGAGGAGCTGGCCAGCTACAGTCCATAGAATCATAAGAGTCAGACACGACAGCTTCTAAACCATGTTTGCCTTTTAAACCTTTTTTGTGATTTCTTTGAATTGTCATAGTCAAGAACACTTTTTATTATTTTTACTGGATATAGTTATAGGAATAAAATAAGAATATATACAATAAAAAAGCAGACTCACAGGTGTAGAAACACCTAGTGGTCATCAGGAGAAGGCAATGGCACCCCACTCCAGGACTCTTGCCTGGAGAATCCATGGACGGAGGAGCCTGGGGGGCTGCAGTCCATGGGGTCGCACAGAGTCAGACATGACTGAGCAACTTCACTCTCACTTTTCACTTTCATGCATTGGAGGAGGAAATGGCAACCCACTCCAGTGTTCTTGCCTGGAGAATCCCAGGGACGGGGGAGCCTGGTGGGCTGCCGTCTATGGGGTCGCACAGAGTCAGACATGACTGAAGCGACTTAGCAGCGAGCAATAGTCATCAGTGGAGAGAGGGAAAGGGGGAGGGGTGGTGTAAGGGTAGGAGGCTAAGAAGTACAAACTGTTGTGTATAAAATAAACTATAAGGTATATTGTACAACACGGAATATAGCCACTAAACCATCACCACCAAAGGACAGATCCAGAAAACCTGCCTCAACATCTTAACATAAAGCCTGCCTGCCTGATTCATGGAAGGGATAGAAGGAAGCCGTAGACATATCTGGATTTTCTGTCTAGGTATAGGAATCCAGAAATTGGGTGGTCAAAACACAGATAGGTGGTTGTCAGAGACCAGGTAAGGGTGAGGGGAGTAGGCCAAAAAAAATGGGTGAAGGCAGTCAAAAGGACCATTCTAAAATAAAAAAGTCACGGGGATGTAATACACAGCTAAACAGTTAATACTGTGCTTTGTATTTGAAAGTTGCTAAGAGAGTAGATCTTCAAAGTTCTCACCTTAAGAAAAAAAATTTGTAACTGGTGATAGGCATTAGCTGGACTTATTGTGGTGACCATTTAGCAATATATACAAATACAAATCATACATTGCACACCTGAAACTAGTATAATTATATTACATGTCAGTTACTCCTCAGTTAAAAAAGACTTTGGCCAGTTTCATTAAAAGGGATTTCTACAGTGAAGCAGAAAACTAACTCTCAGTCTTCTGTTGTTAAAGCAGGTATCACTAAGATAAGCTGGTGTGTGGAAGTCAAATTACCAAGAGCTCCACCTTCTCCTCTAAGGATTGAATATATCTAACCCAGTATAAAGAAGCATGATATTGGTGAAGACAGCTTTATTGAAAAGTCTAAAATTTTATTTCCTTTCTAGAAACATAGAACAGTTTCCCTCCAATGATAAAACTCCTTAACTGATCTCCCCCCAAAAAACGCAAGCTTGCCAGAATAGTGAAAACAAAACCAAAAACAACCCTTGGGCTTATTGACTTAGGTGAGAACCAAAAAAAGCCTCCGGCTTTTAACAAATTTGATGTTTGAGTGTTCACATTATAAACCATCATGCCCTAAACAACTCTTCCTTGACTCGATACACATTTCCAGATCTTCTGTGTTGTCTCTCATGGGTCTAAGGATACAATGCTAATTAGCAGTAGAAAGAAACAGTTTCCATAATCCTAATTTTTATCGTTACACAAATGACTAAGTCTTGACCCTAAAATAGTCAAGTTGAAAAATTGTAAAATAAAATATGTTTATCTTTTTGTAATGTATTTAGCATAATGAGATACTCACCTTGAGGTATTATGAGGGTAGGGATAGCTGTTTATTTCAGAAATAGAGTATAATAGGTATTCTTCCAGTATGTTTCACTATCACTGTCAAAATGCTTCTTGCCTCAATATTAAAATATAGAAATCTGAAAACTGCATCATGGCAGGAGTGCGTGAAAGTCTCACAGTCATATCCTTCTCTTTGTGACCCAATGGACTATACAGTCCATGGAATTCTCCAGGCCAGAATACTGGAGTGGGTAGCCTTTCCCTTCTCCAGGGGATCTTCCCAACCCAGGGATCAAACCCTGGACTCCCACACTGTAGACAGATTCTTTACCAGCTGAGCCACAAGGGAAGTTCAGGAATACTGGAGTCGGCAGCGTATCCCTTCTCCAGTGGATCTTCCTGATCCAGGAATTGAACTGGCTTCTGCAGTGCAGGTGGATTCTTTACCACCTGAGCTATCAGGGAAAGGATTTAGTTTACTTTTCTGATCAGGCAATAATACTTCTATTCAGAGAATTGTGGTTTTAGCGTTCTTTTTTCTCCTTGAATTTATCAATCACAAAGACTTTTTTTTAAAAATTCACATACTATATTAAATTGTTTTAATCATCCTCGAGGCTGTTCAAAAACATTGCAGATTTTTGGTAACCATTTGGTAGCATGATTGGAATCTAAAGCAGCTTCAGTGATAACCCAGTATTATAAGATTTCATTGGATTAAGACACACCTCTTGGGCCCTGTTTTTTTCTGTTATTACTTGGAGTGATTTTTTTTCTCTCTCTCTTTTGGAAATGCACAAGAATGTACATAATGCTAGCTAAGATTCTTTATGTATACAAAAGCCCCTTATCGTAAACGATTTGTTAACCAGTGATTTCTCTGAAGCAATTAACATTTGTTAGAACTTTAGAAAAGTGTCAGTAGGCATAAAATAGCAAGAAGTCATCATCACAGTAAAATCTTGGGTTTTTAGACTGACGAATAACCGTCCAGTTTTCTATAAAATTAGGAATTTAACCTAAGAGGATAAAGATTTCTATTTCTTTATTTCACATGATTATTATTTTAATTTTTTTATTAGATAGTCTGAAAAAAGATGTATTTTACTTTATTCCCTAAAAGGAATAAAATGTTTTACTATTAATATATATTTTATACATATTATGGGCTTCCCTGGTGGCTCAGAGGTTAAAATGTCTGCCTGCAATGCGGGAGACCTGGGTTCGATCCCTGGGTCGGGATGATCCACTGGAGAAGGAAATGACAACCCACTCCAGTATTCTTGCCTGGAGAATCCCATGGACAGAGGAGCCTGGTGGGCTACAGTCCACAGGGTCTCAAAGAGTCAGACACAACTGAGTGACTTCACTAAGAGGATAAAGATTTCTATTTATTTCACATGGTTATTATTTTAATTTTTTTAGTTATGTAGTCTGAAAAAAGATGTATTTTACTTTATTCCCTTAAAGAAATAAAATGTTTTATTATTAATATATATTATATACATGTTATAATTTATTATTATTTCATTGATTATTTTGAGGATACAAGGGAACTAGCTTTGAAAATAGTAAATAAATGGAAAAAATCAAAGAATTATCTCTTGTACATATTTTAATGCACAGTAACTAAATAGTTGATGCAGGAAAGCTTTTCTTTATAAAAAACTTTCAGCTTAAAAAAAGGAAAAGGAATAGTAGAACTGATTACCACATTTTGCAGTTTCTGATGAGAAAATGGATCTGGGTAGTATACCTTTTCTACTTAAGTTTTGCTCTCTGTTTTTAGTTCCACTCCTGAGAAATTTTTTTAGGTGTAAATTGTGATCAGAGATTTACCTCGATTAACCAGAAGTTTCTCTCTCATAAAATGTTAGAGTTGTGTGACTGAGTGTGTGTATGTAATTTTCTCCATTTTGAGTACCAGTAAGTAAGCTCAGAGTTCAGTTGGTAACTTACATGCTGCTGCTGCTGCTGCTAAGTCGCTTCAACTGTGTCCGACTCTGTGCGACCCCATAGACGGCAGCCCACCAGGCTCCCCGGTCCCTGGGATTTTCCAGGCAAGAACACTGGAGTGGGTTGCCATTTCCTTCTCCAATGCATGAAAGTGAAAAGTGACAGGGAAGTTGCTCAGTCATGTCCGACTCTTCGAGACCCCATGGACTGCAGCCCACCAGGCTCCTCTCTCAATGGGACTTTCCAGGCAAGAGTACTGGAGTGGGGTGCCATTGCCTTCTCCGGGTAACTTACATAGAGCCCCAGTATTGGCCGATGTGTGCATTTTATTTCTTGTCTTATATTGACATTTTACTCTTATTTCCTCTGGTTGTGATGTTTATTCTTTCTGTATCTTTATCTTTTCCTAAGCGTTTTGTGCAAGTAATTCAGATCCTTTGTACATGGAGAGGACACATGCATGTACATATAAGCAGATGAGCCCAAGTTGGATGACACTGAGTTGTGTTTATGGGACTGCTGGTCCGCTGTCATTCTCGTGGATGAAATAGAGTTCAGAAGTTTAAACCAGCTATGCAGACTGTTTTTCTTCCTTTAAAAAGACTCTTGCTTGTCAAGTGAGAGTAAATGTTTGTAGTTGGCTATGGTAAAATGTTTTGAGGGTGAATAAAATGATTTTAATAGAACTGTATCCTTAAGGAAAAGGATACAAAAATCTATTCAGATGCAGCAGGTAGGGAAGTGAAATAATGGTAGGCAGAGCAGATCCCTAAATAAATGCCAAGTTCATATTAGCATCACTTCAGAGCAAGTACATAATTATTTTATTGTACATTTTGCTATATCATGCATTTGCCTTTCAAGATGTTTAAACTGATTTCACAGGAGAAATAAAATATATGCTTTTCTTTTAATAAGTTTTCAGAGCATGTCGGAGTAATATGAACAGCATGATATAATGGAAACGGCACAGTCTCTGTTTAAATAATGGGCAAATTATTTTATCTCACTGAATTAACCTCAGGGCTTTTTTTCATCTGTGATAAGGGTATAACAATATCTATCACAAAGGCTGTAGTGACTGTTAAATAAGACAAGGCATATAAAGTGTTCGGCGTGTAGTAGATAATATGTGTTTATTTTCTTTTCCTAGCACTGTATTTTCACTGAGGCCTCCCTGAGTCAGAAGAGTATTTTTAAAAATTATCATGCTATGTTTTCTTTCATTATTAGGTGAATATACTGGGGATTTTTTTCCTTGAAAAGTGAAGTTATTGCTACAAGATGAAAGGAAGTAATCTCTGATGGTTCTCAGGTTGGTAGATGTAGGGTGAGGGAGCTATGGACAGTTACTTGTTACTTGAATGCAGAATGAGAAGTGAGGGAGACAGTATAGTGTTGAGGAGCTAGGAGCATTGCATCTTGAGAAAACAAAGCAAATGCCCTCCCATCCCATTTGTTGCCCTTTTTGCCCAGCTAAATTTAAGTCAAGAGCAATAAAAGTGAGGGTGGGTATGGGGATAAAACACCCGGTGAAGAAAGCTTGTACTTTGGCACAACCTTTTGCTTTATTAGGTCTTGAATAAAGTCAAACAGGAAATTTTAGACCTGTGAAGCTGCCAAAAATGTGTTGGTCTCTGGATTCTTGACAGCTGAACTGCCAGAATCATGTGGTACGGAAAGAATCGTTCTTCTGCAGAGCAATTGACAGGTGTGCTGGATTTCAGTAATCTGAGTAGGTGCCAGAGGGCGGTCTTAGTTTCACTGGGTGGGGTTCTGTGTGGTGCTTCTGCAAGCATCCTCGTTAGTAACTTGTGTGTACTAAGTTGCTTCAGTCACGTCCCACCCTTTGTGACCCTATGGACATCATTGTCTGCCAGGTTCTTCTGTCCATGGGATTGTCCAGGCAAGAATACTGGAGTGGGTTGCCATGCCCTCCTCCAGGGGATCTTCCCCACCCAGGGATCAAACACATGTTTTTTATGTTTCCTACATTGGGGAGGGGTCCTTTACCACTAAGCACCACCTGACTTACCCCTATTTATAAAGACCGTTACAAGGAAATCCTAGAATTATGAGCTGGGGTTGAGTTGAGAAATTATCCAACTCCAGTTCCTTATTTTAAATGAAGAAACTGGGGTTGAGAGGTCTAAGGTGACTTCCCCAAAGTTGCCTAGTGAGTGTTACAGTAGAACCAGGACCTGAGTCTCTGAACTCCTGGGCTCAGTGCTGTTAACAGGAGAAACCATTCCTTAGAAATGTAATATGTACTTCTACTTATTTAATAGTATTCAGCCTTGAACGTCAGTGTCTTAAAGGAAAAGAAAACAACAACAACAACAGTTTTTCCTTGGAATTTGTTACTTCTGACCTGAAACAAGACATATTGCTTCAAGATGCAAAACAAGGAACAGCATCTGAGATCTTCAAAAAATGTTAACCATAAGTAAACAAAAAAACCCTGTTGTACTTAATATTATAGTTCCTGTTTCTCTGTGGAAGGAAAGAGGAGGAAAGAGAAAGGTCTTACAGTGCAAGTGATTTCTACTTCGTAGGTGCTTCATAAATATTTACTAATAGATTATAGTTTATTGATAAGATAAAATATCCTTCAGCAGTCACTGTCTAACTCAAAAAGATATTTATGTATTTGATACATACGAGTAACCACATCTTGATTATTCAACATATATGGTACCACCATATATATGCAATTACTTGCAGTAGGAAAATAGCCTGTCTAAACAGTTTGTAAAGAAAATCTTTTGCTGAAAATAATCTACAAAATTGTCTAACAATTATGTAATAAAGTAGTTTAGATAAGTTTCTACAATCCACATCAAACTCTGAAATGTTTATCCTATGACCTGACTCCTAAAGTTGTGTATATCGATAGGCAGTATTTTTGTGCTCCCTAGACTTTCAGTCTGCCAGCTTTTCATTGTTTATTGATGTCCTCGCCAGCAAGGGAGCAGGAAACATTATCAGAGATGAATTTAAATTAATTTTGCTACTTTGAGCTATATTGACTTCCCTTTCTATCCACACAAAATAAAGATAATAGAAATCATCAGCAAACACAAGAGTGAGAATTTGGTCTTATGAAAGGCATCTGATTAATCTCCTTTTTGCCCATTACTCAGATGAAAATTGATAATCATTAATATCATGGTAAGAATTTATCACATGAACTCCAGTCCACTGAATAGGTAGGTAGTGGTAGTGGATGTAATGTTTTAAGAGATGAATGTCAGTTTGGACTTAACTCTAGGTTTGGCAGGTTAACCCCTGTAAGTCTTCAGCACACATTTAAAATTGAGATAAATTGTATTATTATTAGTGGTAGTGCATATGAGTGTTAAACAGAGTCCCTAATATGTAGTGATCTCTCAGTAAATATCAGCTAATACTGTTATTGATGAACGGGATGATTCCCTTTTTGTATGTAATCAAATATTCTTATGAAATATGTTTCTTCTATCCCCATCATTTGAATTTGTTCCTCCAGTTTTATTCTGGTATAATTGGCATGTAGCAGTGTAAAAGTTTAATGTATGCAGCATAATGATGTGATGTACATACATCATGAAGTGATTATCACAGTAAGTTTAGTAAACCTCCTTCATCTCCTATAGATATAAAATAAAAGAAAAAAATAGTTTTCCTTGTGATGAGACCTCTTAGAGCTTACTCTCTTAACAGCTTTCATATATAACGTATAGCGGTGTTAATTATGTTTATCACATTGTACATTACATTCCTAGTATTTATTTATCTTACAAATGAAAGTTTGTACCTTTTGACTGCCTTCATTCAATATCCCCTTCCTCCACTCCCCACCTCTGGTAACCACAAATCTGACCTCTTTTTCTGTAAGTTTGTTTTTGAAGAATAACTGACCTACAACACTCTATAAGTTCCTGGTGTACAACATAGTGATTTGATGTTTTAATATGTTTCAAAATGGTCACCACAGAATGTCTAGTTATAGTATGTCATCGTACAAGGATATTACACAGTTATTCACTATATTCCCAACACTGTACATTTCATACCTGTGACGCATTTATTTTGTGACTGGAAGTTTGCCCTTCACCTGTTTCTCTCATCCCCTCAAACCCCTCTCCCCTCTGGCAGTCACCTGCCTTTGTTCATTTGTTTTCTATTTTAGATTCCACATATAAGTGAAATCATTATTTTGCTTAGCATAATGCAATCTAGGTCTGTCTGTATTCTTGCAAATGGCAAGAGTTCATTCTTCTTATGACTGAGTAATATTCCATTTGTTGCATTTCTGCACACTAACAACTGTCAGAAAGAGAAGCTAAGAAAACTATTCCATTTATAAGCACATCAAGAAGAATAAAATACCCAGGAATAAATCAAAGGAGGAAAAAGATCTATACTCAGAAAGCTACAAGACCCTGATGAAATAAATAGAGCAACTCAGCTATAACGCACTGTTGAAATAAGTTGAGCATGACACAAACAAATGGAAAAATAGTTCATGCTCATGAATTAGAAGAGTTGATATTGTTAAAATGACCATAGTAATAACCAAGGCATTCTGTAGGTTCAGTAAAATCCCTATCAAAATATCAATAGCATTTTTCACAGAATTAGAATAATTCTAAAATCTGTATAGAAATACAAAAGACCCCAAAACAATCTTAAGAAAGAAGAACAAAGCTGGAGGTATCATGCTTCCTGGTTTTGAACTGTAGTATAGAGCTACAGTAATCAAAACAGTATGGTCCTGACACAAAAACAGGCATACAGATCAGTGGACCAGAATAGAGTCCAGAGATGAACTCCCACTTACATGGTCAATTAATTGGCCATATAATACAGTCAATATTATAATATTTCAATTAATTGACATATAATGGGGGAAAGACTGTCAATTTTTAGACTGTGTTGGGAAAACTGGATAGTTACATACAAAAACAATCAAACTTGACTACTTTCCCCCATTATTTCAAAAAAAGTTGACATATTAGAGTTTAGGTATATATAAGAAGAAAGCCTGGACATTTCTTGCTCAAATTGAGTTCTGTGTTTCTGTTAATATTTACATTAAGTAAGTTCTTATTTTAAGAAACTGTTTTTCCTGAACTGTTTTCTTCTGATGTAAGTCAAAATTAAGTCTTAAATAACTTCAAACAATATTTGCTTTATTATAAATGGTAAACATGAAATTCAAAATTCAGAAGTTGAATTTTCAGCTTTTGCCTTATACCTGTATAGAGAGTCTAAAGCTTCAACTAACCAGAGTCTAGCTGGTCTGAATGCTGTTATTTTGTCAGGTTTTGAGGGCATGTTTCCTCTGTCAGGAATTCTTCCTCATGTTACGCTGAAACGCATTTCTTGGTGCTCATGACTGTAACTTGAGCCTACTTCTCTGTGCTGAACTTCCCCTGGTCTCCTCACATGGCGTCTTCTCAGGACCCTGGTTCTCCTCTTTGGTAGACCTTGACCTCTCAGAGATAGTACCCAGAGTTGTTCCTCAGAAGCTAATTGTGTGAGATGCGCCTGGTTTGTGAGAGTGTGATTGGGCTCGGTGTCCCTTTCATGTCAGCGCTATCCTGCTGGAGTAGTAACCCCAGTGCTTACAGATGCTCATGTATTACCTGAGAAGCCCAGTGCTTACGAATCTTTGGCCTGCCTTGACTATTCAGTTTGTCATTGTAGCGTCTTTATGTAATGGCCTTTTGATTTGTGTTTTTCTGTGTTTTCTAGTTCTGCCAGTTTTTCTATTGTTTATTTATAAAAATCCTTCCCTGCCTTATCCTTAGTAAATAAGGAGTGAGAGTAGTGTGTTGCTTTCCATAGGAGTGCTCTAATTGATGATAAAACATCTAAACCAGAATCATGATGTTTTATTTCTAAACAAAAGGCAGAAAGAGCCCATGTGTTAGGCAGCTGAGGTAGAAGCAAAGAACCTTGGGCTTTGAGGGGAAAAGAAGACTTGGTTTCACATTTGGAACTTGCAGCTTACTTGCTGTCTGATTGTAGCTAAATCTTTCACTCTCTGTGATGTTAAATTGCTGTATTTGTGAACTAGAGACGATTCTGCCTCCTTCATGGGTTGACAGCACAAAACAATATTTGCAGGCAGTGTTTTATAAACTGAAAGTATCATATAAATGGATCTTACTAATGTATACGGAATACACTTTATCTCTGTGTTAAAGGACACATAAGCAAAAAGTTATCTTTAAGAATTTAAAAACAAAATGGTGTTTTCAAAAGTTTATTGTTTTTAAGTCTGCTATAATGAACTTTGAATTTTTCATCTTTATTTGGTGAGCCCAAATATAATTTTGCTGTAAAAATTTGATGATATGAACAGTAGAAAAGTAAAGGCAGTTAGAAACTCCAGATTAAAAAATGTACAATAATGTCATTGTGCAATCACAATACAACAAAAATGTGGGATTTTGAGCAATTATGAAAACTAAGAAAAAGAAATCCACTTGACCTTTGTTCTAATAACATGTTCTTTTGAATGACAGTTCAGTAAAAAATGGACTTCTGGAAGTAGAAACGTAATTCTAACACACTCCTTGTTTCTGTAATGAATAATATTTACAGATCACAATACAGTAAACACAGATTATTTACCTTTGATTTTTAGAAGCAACTCATTAAGCACAGAAAGGTTTATTGGTAATTTGAAGAAAATAAGATGATGATCAGATGGTAAGTTGTAGAAGGGGAAGGGGACTTCCCTGGTGGTGCAGTGGCTAAGACTTCACCCTCCCAAAGCAAGGGGCCCGGGGTTCAATCCTTCAGCAAACTAGATCCCACATGCCACACAACTAACATCCTGCATGCCAAAATGAAGACCCAACACAGTCAGATAAATAACTATTTAAAAAAAAAATGTAGAAGGGAGTTGGAGAGTTGATGGGAAGGAGAATTACTAATAGCCTATTTTATGTTGTGGGGAGTTAAATTTTGATGGAACAACAAATAGAGCTGGATGCGCAATATTTAAAAAGTGACCAGTAAGAGAATAAATCTGAATATAACTATAAATATTATAAAGAGGAAGGAAAAGAATAATAAAGGTTAATGTGAATTAAGTGAATTCTCATTTCTTAGTAGGAAGTCAATGGATATTGTCTAAAGCTTATGAATTAAGTATATTACTCAGAGCTGTGAATGTAAATTATCAGAAGGGTTAAGAACAAATGACTAAAAATGGTGATTTTTGAGTGCAGGACTGAAGAGGGGTGTGTATAGGCCTAGAAACTTCAATTTTTTTTTTTTCTTGCAGTTTTATTGAGATACAGTTGACATACAGCCGTGTATAAGTCAGGGTATGAAGTGAAGTTGCTCAGTCGTGTCCGACTCTTTGCGACCCCATGGACTGTAGCCTACCAGGCTCCTCCCTCCATGAGATTCTCCAGGCAAGAGTACTGCTATTTCCTTCTCCAGGGGATCTTCCTGACCCAGGGATCGAACCCGGGTCTCCTGCATTCCAGGCAGACGCTTTAACCTCTGAGCCACCAGGGAAGCCCAAGTCAGGGTATACAGCATAATAATTACATTAATGGTTATCACTGTAAGTTTAGTAAATATTCATCTTTTCATATAAATACGAAAGTAAACAAATAGGAAAAAAGCTTTTTTTCCTTGTAAGAATTCTTAGGATTTACTCTCTTAGCAACTTTCATATGGAGCAGTGTTAATTAGATTTATTATATTGTACATTACATCCCTAATGTATATTTATCTTATAACGGGAAGTTTGTACCTTTGACTGCCTTTATCTGATGCCCCATCCCCTACTCCCCACCTCTGTTAATGCCAAGTCTGATCTCTGTGCTGAGTTGGTTTTGAAGTGTAATCGACCTGCAGCACTGTTTTAGTTCCGGGCGCATCCACCCATCCCATCCAGTGTTTGACACCTCCTGTAAGACTGTGGTTGGTAACATGGGGATGTTAAGGGACTAAACTTGGCATTTGTTTATCACTGTGGTCTTGTGACCTCATGTCATCTCCAGGAATAAGATTGTATCACAAGATGACAGTTTTCCTTTCTTTAACTATCATATATTCCATAAGCATCTGATTTCCTTCATAACTTAGGTAGTAATAGTGAGAGTGGCACTTATCTCATAGGCTAATTATGAGTGTTTGATGAGATAAACATGTACTTGGCACAGGGCCTGACACCTAAAAAACACTAAGTAAACATTTGGGTGTTTATTGTTGCTACAATTGACGAGCAGTTACTATGTACCAGACATTACAGTGCATGGAGTACTTTTACATATACCTATCTGCATCATCAGGATCTCCCCAAATAGGATTACCCCAAACTATACTGCCCCTGTAAGCTCTATTTTTTTATAGAAGGCAATGGCGATTTATGATCCCAGGACACACCTAGCTTTGCTCAGAAAATGTCCTCCATTGAATGTTAGTACCAAGGATGAGCAAGCTTTTCTAAAGCTTCCGAGAGGTCATAGTAAACAAGGATTCTTTTCCTCTGTCAAACTGCTGGGTGCTCACTGACAGCATCAACAAACAGGGATTCAGTCACTTACTTCCTCTCCAAACTGAGGTCACTGAGCAATGAACAGCAGTTTCTGGGGAACAGCCATCTACTTAGTAAGGCTGACCAGTTCATTGGCAGACTTTCTAAGCCACCATACCATTCTGCACAGCTTATTCCTGAACTAGAAGATAGCAGATGCATGGCCCACTAGTAAACAATGGCATATATGGTAAACACATGAGCCATGGCTGCTTATTGTAATGAGCACCCCTTCTCCTGTTTGACCCACGTGTAAGAACCAAAAGTGTTAGTCACTCAGTCATGCCTGACTCTTTATGACCCCATGGACTGTAGCCTGCCAGGCTCCTCTGTCCATGGAATTCTCCAGGGGAGAATACTAGAGTGGGTTGCCATTCCCTTCTCTAGGGAATCTTCCCAACCCAGGGATCCAACCTGGGTCTCCAGCATTGCAGGCAAATTCTTTACCAGTTGAGCCACCAGGGAGAACTCTTTTATCTGATGCTGAGCTGTATCTCTTAACCAAAATGGGTTGGTTTTTTTTTTTTTTTTTTTTTCCTGCTAATAGACTAACTCACTAAGCTGCAGAATCCCCCCAGAATCTTCCACGATTGTCCCTCATAGCCACCAATGGGAAAGTAATTCAGCAAGAGTAGAGATGGCATAAAACTGGGTGAAGTTCTTTAGCGGTCCCTGGGTTTAGGGTCTCTCAGTGTGAACACTGTTGTTATTTTGAACTGGATAATTCTTTGTTGCAGGAGCTCTTCTGTGCATTATAGAATGTTTGACATCATCCCTGACCTCTCCCCTAGACTCCAATGGCAGCACACCCCTCCCCAACAAAATGTGTCCAGACATTGCCAGATGTTTCAGGGTAGGGGAGAGGAGGAGCAGGAAGAAAAATCACCTCCAGTTGAGAACCACTGCTGTAATACAATTAGAGACCTTTGTCCGTAGAATACAGAATCTCCAGTTGTTTCCTTCTAGATAGATAGAGTCTGTCACATACCTCTGTTAATATTTTCTCTCCTGGAAGGACTATGTTCTGGTAATGTCAGTTTCTTTTTTCCTTTTTCCTACAAGTTGTGAGACTGGTCTTTGAGTCCAGGTTCTCATCCAGAAATCACTCAGTAATGGAAAAGAACAATATTATCATCGAAAGACTGAATTTTATCCTAACCCTGCCATTATTAGTCTTGATCTTGAGCAAATGCCTCAGCTACTCAGAGCCTTGGTTTACCCATCTGTCCAAGAGGCTGTGGATGTGAGAGAAGCACGTGTAGCAAAACCCATTAGAAACTAAAAAGGAACCCAGATCTGAACCAGAGCTCTTCTGGAGGAGTGTCTGACTCTAGGACTGGGGCAGGCAACATGCAAGATGACTAGATCATCCTGTGGTGCCACAAAGTAGGGAAGTGGTTCAAAAGAAAAACCAAAACATAATGATGGGATACGTCAAAGGGACCCAGGAATCAAGTAATAGGGCTCCCAGTGGCCAAAGCTGGAACCATTTAAGGACAAAATAAATAAAGTAGTATTGGATTATAACCCAAAGTATAAAATAAATACCAGTGAGTCTGTTGATATAAATAAATGACTGAATGAATAAATGAGGAGAAGAGACTGCTTGCCTATACAAATGAATTCCAAATAATTTTTGCAGACATTTCACCTTCTAGGAGATGGAGCATAACTCCCCACTCCTTAATTGAGGGCTGTGCATAGTGACTTCGCTTCCAATGAGTACAGAATGGTAAGGGGAAAAGAGAGCAACTTTTCAGTGGAAAAACCTGGTGAGCATTACCTCATCCGGGTGCTCGAGATCAACATCAGCAGTGAGATGTCATGTTGATGACATAAATACCCTTGATATGATGTGAGAATGGCACCTCTCCTCTGGGCTCTTTCTCCCAAAAACCCATAACCCTAGTCTCACCACAAATCTCGGTCAAGGGACATTCTGCAAAATACCTGACCAATACTCCTCCAAACTGTCATGGTCATCAGAAACAAGGAAAGTCTGAGAGACTTGTCACAGCCAAGAGGAGCCTAAGGAGACATGACCACTAAATGTGGTATGGGATCCTGGAAGAAGGAGAAAGACATGAAATAAAAACTAAGGAAATAAAAATAAAGCGTGGCCATTTTAATAATATATCAGTCTGGGTTCATTCATTGTGACAAACGTGGAATATTGTAAAGTGTTAATAATAGGGAAATAGCAAGTGATGGAAATTCTCTTACTATCTTTGCAGTTTTTCAGTAGATCTAAAGTTATTTACTATTATAAACAGTGGTTATTTTATCCAGAAAGATATTAGCAGGTCTAGTTTATGAATCTCTAAGGTTTAAAATAGGAAAAGGAGTATGTCAAGGCTGTGTATTGTCACCCTGCTTATTTAACTTATATGCAGAGTACATCATGAAAAATGCTGGGCTGGAAGAAGCACAAGCTGGAATCAAGATTGCCGGGAGAAATATCAGTAACCTCAGATATGCAGGTGGTACCACCCTTATGGCAGAAAGTGAAGAGGAACTAAAAATCCTCTTGATGAAAGTGAAAGTGGAGAGTGAAAAAGTTGGCTTAAAGCTCAACATTCAGAAAACGAAGATCATGGCATCTGGTCCCATCACTTCATGGGAAATAGATGGGGAAACAGTGGAAACAGTGTCAGACTTTATTTTTCTGGGCTCCAAAATCACTGCAGATGGTGATTGCAGCCGTGAAATTAAAAGACACTTACTCCTTGGAAGGAAAGTTATGACCAACCTAGATAGTATATTTAGAAGCAGAGACGTTACTTTGCCAACAAAGGTCCGTCTAGTCAAGGCTATGGTTTTTCCTGCGGTCATGTATGGATGTGAGAGTTGGACTGTGAAGAAAGCTGAGCATAGAAGAATTGATGCTTTTGAACTGTGGTGCTGGAGAAGACTCTTGAGAGTCCCTTGGACTGCAAGGAGGTCCAACCAGTCCATCCTAAAGGAGACCAATCCTGTGTGTTCATTGGAAGGACTGATGCTGAGGCTGAAACTCCAGTATTTTGGCCACCTCATGCGAAGAGTTGACTCATCGGAAAAGACTCTGATGCTGAGAGGGATTTGGGAGCAGGAGGAGAAGGGGACGACAGAAGATGAGATGGCTGGATGGCATCACCGACTCGATGGACGTGAGTCTGAGTGAACTCCGGGAGTTGGTGATGGACAGGGAGGCCTAGCGTGCTGTGATTCATGGGGTCGCAAAGAGTCGGACACAACTGAACTAACTGAAGGTTTGAAAGTCTGTTTGTGGAATCTCTCCCAGACATCATTCTCACGGTGATGTTTAATGTCCTTATCTATGGTATTTATGTATCACTTAACAGTCTTCACCAGGTTGGTGTAAATCTGGTGGCAGACCAGCTTTACTTTCTGTTGTGAGGAAATCCACATGTTCTCTCTTCTTACCGCACCTTATCAGAGCTGCCTTTACAGCTTATAGGTTCTTTCTTCTAACCAAGATCTAGAAGATTCCCTGTTTGGTTTCTGTTTTCTCAAAGAGGAATGGAAAAATGAGGTACTGTGGCAGCACCCTCTTTGCTGTCAGGTGAAGCACAGACTGCCCGGCAGGTAATGCACCTAGATATATGCAGAACAGGAATAGAAGGTGGGGAGATCCTTCACAATGGTAAAACCTTGGTGAGACATCGTATTCAGTTCAGTTCAGTTCAGTCTCTCAGTCGTGTCCGACTCTTCGCGACCCCATGAATCACAGCACGCCAGGCCTCCCTGTCCATCACCAACTCCCGGAGTTCACTGAGACTCACATCCATCGAGTCAGTGATGCCATCTAGCCATCTCATCCTCTGCTGTCCCCTTCTCCTCCTGCCCCCAATCCCTCCCAGCATTAGAGTCTTTTCCAATGAGTCAACTCTTCGCATGAGGTGGCCAAAGTACTGGAGTTTCAGCTTCAGCATCATTCCCTCCAAAGAAATCCCAGGGCTGATCTCCTTCAGAATGGACTGGCTGGATCTCCTTGCAGTCCAAGGGACTCTCAAGAGTCTTCTCCAACACCACAGTTCAAAAGCATCAATTCTTCTATGCTCAGCCTTCTTCACAGTCCAACTCTTACATCCATACATGACCACAGGAAAAACTATAGCCTTGACTAGACTAACTTTTGTTGGCAAAGTAACATCTTTGCTTTTGAATATGCTATCTAGGTTGGTCATAACTTTACAGGATAAAAAAAATATTTTATGTAGGGGCTTCGCAGATGGAGCTAGTGGTAAAGAACCCGCCTGCCAGTGCAGGAGACAGAAGAGACACATGTTCGATCCCTGGGTCAGGAAGATCTCCTGGAGGAGGAAATGGCAACCCACTCCACTATTCTTGCCTGGAGAATTTCATGGACAGAGGAGACTGGCGGGCTATAGTCCATGGGATTGCAAAGAGTCAAAAGTGACTGAAGTGACAGCACACACCTGGTTTCTTTGTGATACTCTCACCTTTTTACTCCACCCTCCTTATTTCAGTGAACAGTTTATTCATCCCAGGCGTGTAGCACTGTATAGAGGTACGTATATGAGCATGGTTCATTATAAATACTGAATTCAGAATCACTCCATTATACAGAGCAGTGTTCTGTAATCTCTTAGTACTTAAGAACTGATCAATCAAGTTCCCTAATATAACTACCGACATGAAATCACCCCAATAATGCTTTTTTGGTTTCAAGCACCACAGTGAGCTAAACATTAAGCTTACTGCTGGTAACAAAAGCATCGTTTAACATAAGAATAATGACATAAACAGGTGCTTACCACTCTCCTAAGGCACCTGCATCATTTAGGTATTTAGGTCTGTCATCCATCCCACCCAATACCCTGATTATTAACCCTAACAATGACTGCCAGATGGCAGGTGAGGACAGACACACAGCTGAAATGCAGGTGTAAAGCCCGAGCCGCCTGATTCTGGCCATAGTGTTTCTCGCACAAGTCCACACTGCAGCCTTGGCCTGGTTTCATGATTATAATTATGACTTCTGCTTTTTTAAATGCTCTATTTCTGGACCAGATCCTGTTTGCTTGCTATTTTGATCCCGGTGCCACACCGTAGTTTTATGCAGCCACGGCTGATAATTTTAGGAATCATGGACTGAAGTTATCCTAGAGGAGTTCTGACCAGTAGAACCTCCCAGGGATGAGATGGTCTGTATCCGTGCTGTCCAGTGTGGCTGACACTAGCCACATGCTGCTGCCAGGCACTTGAAATGTGGCTAGGGTGTTGCAGGACTTGACTTTTACATTTTAATTTTAGTTAATTTAACTTTAAATAGCCACGTGTGGCTAATGACCATATTAGACAACACAGGTCTAGACAGTATTAGATGTAGGCTCCTCGTGTATGTTAGCCCTCAGAGCTGCTTGTGCACGCTTGACCCTTCTTTTAGAAAAAAAATTATTTTTTGAGGAACTTTCTTTTCTTGTGCTTAGGATGTTTCAAATCTATAACCATTGGCCAAACAAAGTTCCTACTAAATTTTAGCCCATTTAAATTGAAAGTTGGGAGATCTTTTTTTTAACTGGACAAAAATTGCTTTACAATGTGGTGTTGGTTTCTGTTGTATAACAACGTGAGTCAGTCATAATTTATATTTTATATATATACATGTGTATATATATATCTCCTTCCTGTTGAGCCTCCCTCTCCTCCTGTATCTTAGCCCTCTAGGTCATCATAGAGCGCCAGCCTGGGCTCCCTGTTTTATATAACAGCTTCCCACTAACTAGCCAATTTATACATGGTTTTGTATATATGTCAGTGCTACTTTCTCAGTTCGTCCTACCCTCTCCTTCCCTGACTGTATCTACAAGCCCATTCTGTACATCTGTGTCTCCATTCTTTCCCTGAAAATAAGTTTATCAGTACCGTTTTTCTAGATTCCATATATGTGTGTTAATATACAATACTTGTTTCTGTCTTTCTGACTTGAGAGTCATGAGATCTTAAGTCAACCCTAAAAAATAAAAGCTGCTGAGTTTTAATTCACCATACTCTTTGGGGGAAATGAGGAAACAGTGGTCTCATATGCCCTTGATTCTACCTTTAAGAGTCTGAACCTTTAGAAAATTATTATTGGCAAGAGGTTTATTTCTTTAATTCTAAAAACAAAGGATATTTTCTTTTACAGATACAAATCTGTTATTTGATGCCTGCAAAATTCAGAGACACGTTAAATCAGGAATGAGTGATACTTACGGAGCCAGACAAAAATCTCGCTACATGATATTTGCATTAAGTTAAGAACAGAATTCTGAGATTATAGTCTGGGAAAAGGGGAACTGTGGTTTATAAATTGAGAATGCATTTACTGATAAATGCTAAAACAGTGACAGCTCTTGCCATTACTACTGCTGCTGAATTGAACAAGTGAATTCAGAAGCTCTGTAGAAAAAATTAGAATGACAGTTTTTGATTAGTCAACAGTTTCTGTACTGGAAATTCTCAAGGCGTAAGGAAAATACACAGGTAACAGATATTATTAGGAGCAATATTAAATGCCAAAAAAAACTGGGGTCCTATCCCACTAGAAGTTTTCTTCCTTATAACATGGCTTTTGACGGCTTAATACAATGCTTTCAAATTAAGTTTAATGGACAACTATCTCCCACAGATTATGATAGTAGAAAAACACTTCTTGTGCTGGGAGACAGGAAATAGTAAAGCTACTCTAAGATGTTATTTAATGAAAATTTAAACAAACTAATTCACTAAATGCTTGCTTTTCTGTTCTGAACAGTTTTACAATGCTGGGTTACATAGATTCTCATTTGATTGGACTCTTAAATTTCTGATTTAGCACTTATTTCTACTCAGTTTCTTATATTATGTTTTATGGTCATGAAAATGTTGTGTCAGTTTTTTATAAGTACTGTTGTTAAATAGTGTTATTCATGAACATATTTTCAGCTGATAGAACAGTTTCTGGTCCCCTAGAAGCTCTCCTCATTCTCCCTTCTAGCCAATATCCATTGCCTGGGTGGATATCTCACACCATAGATAAATTTTGCTTGATTTTTAACTTTATAGAAGTAGAATTAGGCTATATCTGTGTTCTTCTGTCTGGCTTCTTTTCCTGAACATTATATCTCTATAATTTATACCTGTTGTATAATGTATTCATTCCTCTTTGTTACTGTATAGTAGTACACAGTTGTATGACTCTACCACAATTTATTTGTTCTACATACGTGCAGAGTGATCATCAAATGTACACACTTCTAACTTTCCGTAGGCCCATCTAGAAAATGCCTTGAAGACAATGGCCTTTGGTCCTTCAGGGAAACAGTTGGATAAGAGAGAATAATGCTCTGATGTGAGCCTGTAGGCATTTGATGGAATCAGAAATACTTGAGGAGTTAATAATACTTGCGTTTACCAAGTGCTCTCCAAGTGAGTTTGGTGAATTTTTATAATCAAGTAATTTGACATAAATAGCCCTCAATTCACCTAGTTGGTTCAACAAACTTTTTTTTTTTTTTTTGGTGAGTGCTTCATTCCCAACCTTGTGTATTATAGATAGAACTGCAAAAGGAATGAAAGATGGTGACTAATAACAATACAAAAAGATTCTCTACTTTATTAATGGACAGTAAAATGAAAGGTATAATAACAGCATTGTGTGCTGACAGGCAAGTCAGCCTCTAGGCCTTGTATTCAGTATCCACAGTGAGGAGATGGGGTTCTGTGGTCTGCGAGGTTGTCTGCCCAGTGCTACGAGAAGTGTCAAATAATGGAGCGGTGGGCATTCAGTCCTGTGTTTTTCTCTGGAAGTGGCAAAAAGAGACACTGCCTTGCATCCTGGTCAGAACATTTGAAGTTTTTTTCCAAATATGTTTTGAAAGTAAGTACCAACAAAGGTCCGTCTAGTCAAGGCTATGGTTTTTCCTGTGGTCATGTATGGATGTGAGAGTTGGACTGTGAAGAAGGCTGAGTGCTGAAGAATTGATGCTTTTGAACTGTGGTGTTGGAGAAGACTCTTGAGAGTCCCTTGGACTGCAAGGAGATCCAACCAGTCCATTCTGAAGGAGATTAGCCCTGGGATTTCTTTGGAAGGAATGATGCTAAAGCTGAAACCAGTACTTTGGCCACCTCATGCGAAGAGTTGACTCATTGGAAAAGACTCTGATGCTGGGAGGGATTGGGAGCAGAAGGAGAAGGGGACGACAGAGGATGAGATGGCTGGATGGCATCACTGACTCAATGGATGTGAGTCTGAGTGAACTCCAGGAGTTGGTGATGGACAGGGAGGCCTGGCGTGCTGTGATTCATGGGGTCACAAAGAGTCGGACACGACTGAGTGACTGAACTGAACTGACCATGTGATCATGAATTCAACCCTTGTGGGACAGGCTCCTGATGCAACATGGCCCATAGGCGGGGGGATTTCACAGTTGATTTAAGCCTATATTTAAGCCAGGGCGGCTCACAGAGAGTGTTTACCACGTGCCAAGCACTGAGCAGGTGTTTCACATACATTATCGTGTTTCATCCACCTGATAATCTTACCGGGTGGGTTCTAATATCATCATCACTTCATAGATAAGCCAACACAGTGTCTGAATGACCGGGACACTTAGCCACGCAAATTGCACAACTGAGACTTGAATCAGGACTGTCTGAGATCAGGCCATCCAGGATCACCCAGGCCTGCATCCTATAATGTGCTTGTTGTATATGTTGATATGCTCTGCACACAACTGCTCTGTCCTTTGAAGGTTTTTCAGTAAGAATGGAGTAGCTGCTCTCCTTTCATCAGTAGCAAGAGCCATTACGTAAAGACTTCATCTGAAAAATCACAAATTCCTTTCGCCCTCCTCCCCTGTTCTATAATGATTTAATTTCCTGGCACGAGACACTTAAACTCCTTTGGAAGTGTAAATGGAGTTCTTATCTGGAAGGAAAAACATTTTCTTTCTCATAGTTTTCAGATAAATGGAATTGTTACTGGGCATCTGTGAGGTCTAGTGCAATTTCCTTTTCATTCACATTTTTCTTCATTTAGTACACATAGCTCATTTGGTGTTTATTGCTAACTTTTGCCAAATACTGTGAGTAAAATATTTGCCTTACTTAAATTGAATTTTGAATGTTTCTTTCTTGGTTATTGAGTAATTCTAGGCTTTCTGCTTCTCTGGATTTATGTTGACAGCACCTTTCCTTTAGAAAGAAACAGTCTGATCATTGATGTCATATGGTTTCTTAACAGATTTTTTTCTTAGGTCAAGAGAAGTCAGAATATAATTTTTCATAGTGACAAAGTTTGATTAGGACATTGTTGTTTTATTTGGGTTTTCTGGGAACTTGGGCTCCCCTGGTGGCTCAGATAATAAAGAATCTACCTACAGTGCAGGAGACCCAGGTTCAATCCCTGGGTTGGGAAGATTCCCTGGAGAAGGGAATGGCAACCCACTCCAGTATTCTTACCTGGAGAATCCCATGGACAGAGGAGCCTAGTGGGCTATAGTCCATGGGGCTATAAAGAGCTGGACACGACTGAGCAACTAACACACACTTCGGTGCACTTATAGGATCCCTGCCTTGATAACTAGAACTATTCTATGCTTATAGCAGATTTATTGTGCTTTATTCTGAAACACTGGTGATACTCACTAAATATATACCAGCAATCAGAGCTGCACTACTTCTCCTAAGAACTTTAGTCTTGAGATTCCATTTAATTAAATTTTATATGTGCATGCATGCTAAGTCACGTCAGTCGTGACCCTATGGATTGCCGCCCACCAGGCTCTGTCCATGGGATTCTCCAAGCAAGAATACTAGAATGGGTTGCCATGCCCTCCTCCAGGGAATCTTCCCCACCCAGGGACTGAACCGTTTCTCTTAAGTCTTTTGCATTGGCAAGTGAGTTCTTTACCACTAGCGCCGCCTGGAAAGCCCTAAAATTTATAAGTAGGCCTCATTTAGATTGAGCAGAAATAAAGTTCCCTTTGACTACGGAAGGAATTGTTTATTTCATTGAATCACATAATACTTTATACTCACCAAGATTTCAAGCAAGTATGTTCAACATCCTTAAGAGAAAGTTTAATTACATTACCTTTATTGAATGTGTTCTATGCTCAGAATCTAATTGTTGTAATGCTAGTCACTATAATGACACAGAAATTTGATTTATAGAGATTAAATAGAAGATAAACTTCTTACACAATAAACTATATAGAAAAATACATGACTAAGGGTTGGAGTATGTAAACTAGAATATAGTAGCTGACAGATTGAAAAGTAGAAAAAGTGGAAATTACGTTGAGTCCCAAAAGCAGGATGGAATTTAGAAAAGCAGAAAAGAAATTGGTTTTTGAATAATGGCTTAAGATTGATAGTGTGGTGGAGAAAGCAGAAAAATATCTTTCTTTCAAAATATTTAATTTTATGTGTATATATGTATGTATGTATAAAATTGAATATTTAACATTGTTTTTAAGATTTTTTCATGTTAACCTGGCTGAGTTGTTTTTTGATTTTTAGTTTTAGAAGTCTTTCTTATTTAAGTATCTTAAAAATATATATGGTTGTCATCTTACTATGACTATATGTTTGTTAGTTCACAAAAATACCCCAGATACGTAAACTTATTCATATTAGTCAAATTGGAAAGAGGTAGGCCAAAGAAGGAAAAAGAGAGACTGAGAAGATTAAAAGCACTCCTTAAAGTAGAAAATTCTCTGGAAGCCAGTGGAACACAGCGTGATTCAGCTGGGATCCCCTCCAGCCCATTCTCCCCAGTTTCTACCTGAGGTCCTGCCCCCTCCATGCAGAGGCTACAGGCTGTATATTAGTGGCTGAGGCTGGGTCAGATGTGCCCCCAAGCTTTCTCCACTCTGTTCAAAATGGATTATTGTAGAATGAAGACTGGGTTCCCATAATGGGTTTTTTTTAGTTATTTATATTCTTTTGGGAGCTGAATTGAGCATTGTGTGTACCCTCTAAAATGCTGTCTTGGCATTCTGTTAAGCTGCCTACTCTAAAAGAAAAACCAGGTGGGAAGAAACACAGTTTTTTGGGTTTTGGTGGGGGTTTTTTGTTTTTGTTTTTGTTTCAAGAATCGTTAAGTAACTGAACATTGGCTTCTTCAGTAGGAGGAAGGTTCCCTCAAAATGTTTATTGTAAATGAACCCTAATGTCTGGCATGCTGCTGCTGCTAAGTCGCTTCAGTCGTGTCCGACTCTGCGACCCCATAGACGGCAGCCCACCAGGCTCCCCGTCCCTGGGATTCTCCAGGCAAGAACACTGGAGTGGGTTGCCATTTTCTTCTCCAATGCATGAAAGTGAAAAGTGAAAGGGAAGTCGCTCAGTCATGTCCGACTCTTCGCGACCCCATGGACTGCAGCCCACCAGGCTCCTCCATCCATGGGATTTTCCAGGCAAGAGTGCTGGAGTGGGGTGCCATCACCTTCTCCAATGTCTGGCATATGCCTGCTTTATTCCTGTTACTGTTTCTGATCTCTGTGTGCCTCAGAGCTAGAGAAGCCAGCTATAACTTTCTTTTAAAGGATTAAGCATTGGCACCTCTCTGAGCCTGCTTTGCCCCAAGCTATCCTGTTTTAGTTCTGATTTTTTCCATCTTCTTTCTTCTGGAGGAGACAGGAGGTTTCAAGTCAGAATAATATGTGGGTCTGTGTCCTTTGGTGAAGACAAAAACCATGCAAGGTGGTTTCATGCCTGGTAAATACATTTAAAAACCTATTTTGAGACAAAATTTACAGTGCAGCTCCTTGAAGCTGGCTCCTAAAACTTGTCCCAGGTTTTACCTGGGGCATCGTTGGTTTGCCAAGGAAAATGTCCCTGGGTCTTGTGAAGCTAACTTGCGTGTGTTTAGGCAGTAGTGCCTTTATTCATCCCCAGTGGCACACTCTTTAGGTCCTTCTGATGATGTCATCTTGTCTTCATGTGCCTTTCTTGGATCTTTCTACTTCCTCTGACCTTAACAAGGGAAAATATTACCAGCTGTAAGCTTTTGGCCTGGACTAGAAGTGTCTTGCTGTGGCCCTTGCTATAATTGCTCCATTAGTAAGCAGAGCAAATGAACCTGGAAATATTTTATTCAGAGGCTAAAAAATAAGGTGTATCAGAATCATACAGGCAACGGCAACGGCAGATTTAGGTTTGTTTTAACAAGATGGAAAAGTGACGAGAACCTTCTCCGCTTCAGTAGAAGAGCCTGTTAGAAGACCCAGGCCAGAAAATAACTGAGGGGCTAAAAGTAGGGATTCCCTAGCGGCTCAGCAGTAAAGACTCTGCCTGCCGATGCAGGAGACATAGAAGACCCAGGTCTGATTCCTGGGTCAGGAAGATCCCCTGGAGAAGGAAATGGCAACCCATTCCAGTATCCTTGCCAGGAAATCCCATGGACGGAGGAGCCTGATGGCTACAGTCCATAGTGTCGCAGAGAGTCGGACATGATTGAGCAACTCAGCACTTAGCAGGTATGTCATGGTGAAAAACATACGTAAAAGTATTTATATTGTCTTTCAGAAAGCAGTTTTATCACACATGATCTTCTAATAGTCACTCTGCTGAGATACTATGAAACCTTTCAACAGGATCTCTCAAATGAACAACTTCATTAGTCTTGCTGGCATTTTCTAAAACTGAGTTATAACTATTGTTTATTGTTACTGTCCTAAAATTATGAAATACTGTCTCAGGAATCAACTAACTTTTTCAAAGGACCAGATCATGTAAATATTATAGGCTTTATGTAGATACTTCTATAACCGTGTTAAGTAAATACCTTTCTTAGCTTGCGGGCTGTGGTTTGCGGCCTCGGGTTTTTCTGATCACCTGATAAATCTCACTTGATAGCTCTCCCTGCACACAGACTTACTTCTACAATTATTCATCCTCTGCTGTTTCCCTGACGTTGAGAATGTAAATACCAAGGTAAAGACAGTTCTTTTCCTAAAAGATCTCAGTCTCAGGAGAAAGAAAAATACATAAACACACTTATTACAAGTGTTTATTATTGTGCAGTGTGATGAATGATGTCCAGAGGTGGTGTGACTGGGTGAGGGTGTTGGGAAATGCTCCACAGACAAGCGGCAAGCATTTCTAAAGCAGCAGAGAGAGGAGAGTACATTCCACAAAGGAAGGTAATGCTTATACCTCAATGTGGAAGACATTTATTTTGGGTTTGTTTTTTTTTGGCTTATCTCAATATAAAATCTCAGTTCCCAGATAATAGCATAGATAACATCAGCTCAAGAATACTGGAAGCCCAAGATACTGGAGTGGGTAGTCTATCCCTTCTCTAGGGGATCATCCCGACTCAGGAATCGAACCAGGGTCTCCTTTATTGCAGGCAGATTCTTTACCAACCGAGCTATCAGGGAAGCCCAACATCAGCTCAGTCACTACAAAAAAACTTCGGTAGGTATTGTGAGGAAAAGCATATTATTCAACAATTACAGCACTGAATATGGATTTGAAGCATTTGACTTCTGCTGCTTCTGCACATGTTATTTTTCTTTAACAGACACTGATCACCTGATAAGTTAAATTTAAAACAAGGTTTTAGACACGTAAGCAGTGAGGTTACGTAGCTCATGTTAGGTAACAAGATACTATAAAATTAAGAAGTCCCTGCTCTCTGAGAGCCAGTGATCCCAATGAGGCAGGCAGGATATACAGATAATAATAGCAAAAGTTCTAGTTCTTATGCTTAGAGCCATAATTCTTAATCCTAATTGTACATTGAAATTACTTGGGGAGCTTTAAAAAAATATATCAGTGTCACGGCTCCAGCCTGGACGAATTAAATCAGAATCTTTGGGGTAAGACACAGATACAGAGATAGAAGTCAAACACTGTTCATGTAAATTTTATAGATTATGGTTTTCAATACCTTTACCCTTCATTTCTCAATTCTCGTTGTCCTTTTCCAAGCATTATGTTTAGTACATAGATACTCAATCTAGATATTCTAGATTTATTTACAAATATTAAAAGCAAACCATTTAGGGCCCATATAGGGTCCATAAACAGAAAATCTGTTTTAACGTTAAATTTCAGTCTCATCTTTTGCCTTCTATAAACAAACAAAAAAATTAGAACATTTTTTAATCTATTGTTTATCTCATTCATCCTTCAAAAACTATTTCAGTATCTCTTGGCCAAAAGAAATTTATATAGTATATGTGTATTTCAGAAAATTGTATCATCCCTTACTGCAAATACATTTAAACAGTTCATGGCTGAACATTTTAGCTGTTCACTGGCCTGCTCTTCTATAACCTACAAAGGTTGTAAATATTTCAGTCTCTCCTAAATTATGTTCTGCAGTGGAAATGATAACAGACCTTAATTGGAGGCTGATGGTGGAGCTGATAGCATTCCAGAATCTCTGATCCTCCCGCACGGCAGCTTAGAGAACACGACCCACACGTCACACCAACACTGGCGATATAGTTAACAAGGAAAATGCTTACTTATTCCATGATGATAGAAATCGTGATGTGGCACAATTGTCTATTAAGCTAAAAAAGCATTTTTAATATTCAAGTTGTACTTATTTTTTTTTACCACGAGAGGTCCCTCAATCCTGAATTACGGTGGTTGCGTGCAGGTCATTTTCTCTGCCCGAAGGACTGTCGCAGCACTTCGCTGTTCTTCCCGTGACTGCATTAATACCGAACTTTTAATATAGGAGAGTGAAACCTTTATTCTTTAGAACTAGCTTTTTAAATTTTTTACTTTTAATCCCCTCTGGATACAGAAAATATCAGCATCTAAGGATAGGAGTGTAAAGGCCAGGAAAATGAGTTACATAAAATGGCAATGAAATGGAATTCTTTTGAGGTTAAGTGAAAACACAGGCTGCTTTGTGAGTGGAGAACAAACAGGACCATTCCTTTCTTTCCACCTGAGGTCTCAGTCTCAGTTCCCTGTCTTGTCTAGTCGGTGTCAATCTCTCAGTATAAAAATAGAATAAACATGATTATTTTTATCAATAGGGGTATAGAAAGGAAGGTACTTTAGATAGGATGACATTAATAGGACATGAATAATAGAATTTTTGTCATAGGTTATATGTTACAAATCATTACTTTGACTTTAAATAAACATAAATGTTCCTGTGTCTGCCTCTCCACTTATTTAAGTATTCATTCATTGAATGATTGCTCAATGTCAAACAGAAAATCAGACTCCCTGCCTTTAGGGAAATAATTTAATAAGCAGTCATTATTCCAGCATAATATGTTTAACATAAATTCCTCTGGTTTAATAGCTTGACCATTTCAGTAAAAATGATGGGTATATGTTATGGACAACAGTACTAAATTATAAGCTTCAGAATTGCTCAGAGATTAGATATTAATTGTTCCCACCACAAAAAAAGAAAAATGATTGTGCAACATGATAGAGGTGTTGGCTAAATACAGTAATAATCCCCTGCAGTGTATAAATGTCAGTCAACACATTGTACACCTTAAACTTGCACAGTGTTATGTGTTAGTTATATCAGTAAAAATAAACTTTAAAAGATGAGTGTGTATTTACATGAACATACCTCCTATTCCCTTAATGATTTGAGGTTACAAGGGATGAAAAATATTTTCCCCAACCATGGTTAGTGACCTTTTATACAAAGAGCAACCCATAATCTACCATAACATATCCATTTGTACAGGATTTGTCTTTTTTAATTTGTTCATTTCTCTCTGGCTTGTGGACAAAGCGAGAACATCTCCATTATTTCCTCAGGGAGCAGTTTTCTCCAACTAAACTATTATGTTTGCACTCTTTTAGATTAGGCTTACTAAGGGAAACTAATATTAATCTAGGCAGGAATTTCAAAAATGCTCTGTTTAAATGTATGTTTTATTTTTTTTAATTCTTTTGGAAATGGAAAAGCTTTTTAACAGTAATTTACATTTTGACCACTAGGTGGCACTTTGACCACACTTATGTGTGGTAAGCACATATAAGCTAAGGAAAAAATAGCCTTTTCTCAGCGATTGTTTCTGAATACAGATGCTTAAGTATCTTCAGCATTACATACTACAAATCTTTTGTTATCCAGCCCATAATATCACTACAAAAGCCTTTGTTTTTCTGGGTGAAATAATCTTACATATGACTGCCTCAGGTAAATTCTGGGAGACACAGCTTCTGCCATTGCTCTGATCATTACTCATCAAACTATTCTGTTTTTAGCTATTTAAATATATTATTTTTTCTTTCTTAAGTTAGTCCTTTCTTACTAGTACCTTCTCATCCCTGAAAACCAGAAGATATATTTTAATTTTTTCAAGGCCCATTACATAGCTTCTGGGATATTAAGAGATCCAAGAACACATGTTCTTTGTAGGGCAGAATATGAGGGCACGAAGTTTGTTTTTGTTGTTCTTGGCACTCTGAGAGCTGTTTTTCTCATTTTACAACATTCATTCTTTTGTTAAGTAATATTTTGGTCTGATTATGAATAATTCTTACAGTGTATTATTTTCTGAAGAAAGATGTTGTAGGCTGCAAATAATAGATATCCTTAATGGTTAAGCTATTGCTAAATTGGGTTGTTTCACATGACCAGGACATGGGAAGGAATTACCCTGTTAGGTTGGACTGGTAGAGAGACCCACCCTCTGTAAGCACCCAGCCCCTCAGAAACCTCCAACACAATTAGAGCGCTCTCCAGCAAAGAAGAGGGAGAGTGGATTTGGGCAGTCAGATAACAGTATTTGGTGCCATTTCTGGTTTTGTTGTTTGTTTCTTTTTTTTTCCCCCCTAGAGACTCTTCTTTCTTGTCCTGACGTTCTTGAAGTAAAACTTCATTTCCCTTATTTTAAGTGCATGACACTGAACAGAATTACAGATGTATAGACTCTGTTGCAGAATTTTATCATTCAGCACAAGCTCTTTCACTTCTTGTTTTGTCTATGCACGTGTCTTTTCTCTAGCAGTTAAGGAAAGTAAGAACTCAGGTTCTCTTTCTGTGCTTACCAGTGCTATCACGCCCCCAAAACCTGTATCTCTAAAGTGCTGTATGAATCTAATCGCATTTCAACCAAACCTGCATTGTCTGCCTAAGCACGCATAACTCTGAAGGCTCCGTATCAAACACTGGGTGCGTCTGACCAGGACTTCTGGAAATGTTGGCACCAGCTGCCTCAGAGCTCAGGCTGACCCCCTGGACTCTTTATAGACCCAGAGGAACAGAGCTGGGCTAGCTCAGTGACTCAGGTTCTTCAGCTTCTGTCAGTCACACTGCCTTCCTGCCTTTTCTGGCTTGTTTTTCCATTTAATATCACAGCCTCCCAAGGGCTGTAACAGACCCAGGACATCTAGTCTCAGTTCCGTCTGAAACAGAACCTGAAACAGCTCCTTTCTCCACTGCTTCGTGCCAAGGTGTGTTCCTGCTGCATTATCTGAAAATGTATTTGTTTGTTTTCTGAATTCACCAAGTATTTGTTGAATGATTGAAAGAATATTTATTGACATTTCAAATATAGTAAGTTTTTCTCTGATTTGAAAGTGCTGATATATTTTGTTTATTATGTTATCTGTTTTAATACTTGTCAAACAACCAGAAAATGTTTTCAACTGACATTTTCAGTCATCATGTTTTTAACTAAAGAACAGTAAGTATTCAAGAAGTTAGTAATGGCATTGTTGCTAGATTGTTTGAACATAGTTTTTATCCTTTTAATTTTATAATTTGAGAGAGACGAACTTATTTGAGAATACACTGAATCAAAAAAAAATTTTAATCTCTGTGATATTTTTATTTTTCAGAAAACTGTGGAATATATTTTCCAGAAATAAAAAGAGATCCAGGCAAATATTTACACACTTGTCCGGAATCAGTAAAAAAGTGGCTTCGACAGCTAAAGAATGCTGGCAAAATCCTGATGTTAATTACCAGTTCTCACAGTGATTACTGTAGACTCCTCTGCCAGTATATCCTTGGGTAAGTGGTCAGTCATTTTGTTTTCATGGTCTTATAAAATCCTGATAACAGATTAGACCAGTGCCCTTTTTAAGTGTTCAGCCATGACCATGTCATTATATTAAACAATACTGAATGACACGTCGTTGTTTCTCGTAACAGCCCTCAACATCTGCTGACAGCAAGATACCCCACGTACATTTCAGCACAGCAGTCTTGCCAGGCCCAGTATGCTCACAGCTGATGGACTTTAGATTTTCTGGAAAATATTGTGGACAGACCACAAGTCCTTCAGGCATCCTCCATGTCTCTGGTTTCTCAGCTTTGGGTGATTCTTTTCTTTTTTTTTTAATGTTTTTTTTTTCTTTTCTTTTTTTTTTTAATTAGTTTTGCCAAATATCAAAATGAATCCACCACAGGTATACATGTGTTCCCCATCCTGAACCCTCCTCCCTCCTCCCTCCCCATACCATCCCTCTGGCATCCAGTATCGTGCATTGAACCTGGACTGGCATCTCGTTTCATACATGATATTTTACATGTTTCAATGCCATTCTCCCAAATCTTCCCACCCTCTCCCTCTCCCACAGAGTCCATAAGACTGTTCTATACATCAGTGTCTCTTTTGCTGTCTTGTATACAGGGTTATTGTTACCATCTTTCTAAATTCCATATATATGCGTTAGTATACTGTATTGGTGTTTTTCCTTCTGGCTTACTTCACTCTGTATAATAGGCTCCAGTTTCATCCACCTCATTAGAACTGATTCAAATGTATTCTTTTTAATGGCTGAGTAATACTCCATTGTGTATATGTACCACAGCTTTCTTATCCATTCATCTGCTGATGGACATCTAGGTTGCTTCCATGTCCTGGCTATTATAACAGTGCTGCGATGAACATTGGGGTACACGTGTCTCTTTCCTTCTGGTTTCCTCAGTGTGTATGCCCAGCAGTGGGATTGCTGGATCATAAGGCAGTTCTATTTCCAGTTTTTTAAGGAATCTCCACACTGTTCTCCATAGTGGCTGTACTAGTTTGCATTCCCACCAACAGTGTAAGAGGGTTCCCTTTTCTCCACACCCTCTCCAGCATTTATTATTTGTAGACTTTTGGATCGCAGCCATTCTGACTGGTGTGAAATGGTACCTCATAGTGGTTTTGATTTGCATTTCTCTGATAATGAGTGATGTTGAGCATCTTTTCATGTGTTTGTTAGCCATCTGTATGTCTTCTTTGGAGAAATGTCTATTTAGATCTTTGGCCCATTTTTTGATTGGGTCATTTATTTTTCTGGAGTTGAGCTGTAGGAGTTGCTTGTATATTTTTGAGATTAGTTGTTTGTCGGTTGCTTCATTTGCTATTATTTTCTCCCATTCTGAAGGCTGCCTTTTCACCTTGCTAATAGTTTCCTTTGTTGTGCAGAAGCTTTTAAGTTTAATTAGGTCCCATTTGTTTATTTTTGCTTTTATTTCCAATATTCTGGGAGGTGGGTCATAGAGGATCCTGCTGTGATGTATGTCAGAGAGTGTTTTGCCTATGTTCTCCTCTAGGAGTTTTATAGTTTCTGGTCTTACGTTGAGATCTTTAATCCATTTTGAGCTTATTTTTGTATATGGTGTTAGAAAGTGTTCTAGTTTCATTCTTTTACAAGTGGTTGACCAGATTTCCCAGCACCACTTGTTAAAGAGATTGTCTTTAATCCATTGTATATTCTTGCCTCCTTTGTCAAAGATAAGGTGTCCATATGTGCGTGGATTTATCTCTGGGCTTTCTATTTTGTTTCATTGATCTATATTTCTGTCTTTGTGCCAGTACCATACTGTCTTAATAACTGTGGCTTTGTAGTAGAGCCTGAAGTCAGGTAGGTTGATTCCTCCAGTTCCATTTTTCTTTCTCAAGATCGCTTTGGCTATTCGAGGTTTTTTGTATTGTATTTGATAATAGTTGAAACTATTTTGTATTGTATTTGATAATAGTTGAAAACTTCCCTAAACTGGGGAAGGAAATAATCACCCAAGTCCAAGAAACCCAGAGAATCCCAAACAGGATAAACCCAAGGCGAAACACCCCAAGACACATATTAATCAAATTAACAAAGATCAAACACAAAGAACAAATATTAAAAGCAGCAAGGGAAAAACAACAAATAACACACAAGGGAATTCCCATAAGGATAACGGCTGATCTTTCAATAGAAACTCTTCAAGCCAGGAGGGAATGGCAAGACATACTTAAAATGATGAAAGAAAATAACCTACAGCCCAGATTATTGTACCCAGCAAGGATTTCATTCAAGTATGAAGGAGAAATCAAAAGCTTCTCAGACATGCAAAAGCTGAGAGAATTCTGCACCACCAAACCAGCTCTCCAACAAATACTAAAGGATATTCTCTAGACAGGAAACACAAAAATGGTGTATAAATTCGAACCCCAAACAATAAAGTAAATGGCAGCGGGATCATACTTATCAGTAATTACCTTAAACGTAAATGGGTTGAATGCCCCAACCAAAAGACAAAGACTGGCTGAATGGATACAAAAACAAGACCCCTACATATGTTGTCTACAGGAGACCCACCTCAAAACAGGGGACACATACAGACTGAAAGTGAAGGGCTGGAAAAAGATTTTCCATGAAAATAGGGACCAAAAGAAAGCAGGAGTAGCAATACTCACATCAGATAAAATAGACTTTAAAACAAAGGCTGTGAAAAGAGACAAAGAAGGTCACTACATAATGATCAAAGGATCAATCCAAGAAGAAGATATAACAATTATAAATATATATGCACCCAACACGGGAGCACCGCAGTATGTAAGACAAATGCTAACAAGTATGAAAGGAGAAATTAACAATAACACAATAATAGTGGGAGACTTTAATACCCCACTCACACCTATGGATAGATCAACTAAACAGAAAATTAACAAGGAAACACAAACTTTAAACAGTACAATAGACCAGTTAGACCTAATTGATATCTATAGGACATTTCATCCCAAAACAATGAATTTCACCTTTTTCTCAAGCGCACATGGAACCTTCTCCAGGATAGATCACATCCTGGGCCATAAAGCTAGCCTTGGTAAATTCAAAAAATAGAAATCATTCCAAGCATCTTTTCTGACCACAATGCAGTAAGATTAGATCTCAATTACAGGAGAAAAACTATTAAAAATTCCAACATATGGAGGCTGAACAACACGCTGCTGGGTGATTCTTGAGGGACACTGAGTTACAGATTATGCTCCCTGACACTCACCTGGAATACAGCCCCCCTGCAGCAATTTCCCTGTGGAGCCAGGCACTTCACCATTTACCCATCCAGGTGTGGGGTTGACATCCATGAACATCGAGACAGTATAAATGTGTAGACTCAAGGCAGATGTGGGCACAAGCCCTGCCTTGCAACTTACTTTGTAACCCAGGGTAGGTTCTGTAACCTCTCTGAACCTTCATTTCATCTTCTTAAAAATGGGACAGTGAGCAAACTCCAGGAGATAGTGGAGAACAAGGAAGCCTGGCATGCTGTAGTCCATGGGGTTGCAGAAAGTTGGACATGACTTAGCTACTGAACAACAGCAATACCTCATAGGTGTTAGGGGAAATTTAAATAGCATAATACAGGTTAAAGTATTAGGCAGAGTAGTTGATAAATTTTAGTAAGCATTAATACTTATTTATGGCATCCATATTGGGAATATCCATGGTCAGATCTAGATTCTGAAATCGGCTGTTAGATTTGCCCTAATGTTTCCTCAAATTTTATCAGACACTGTACTGAATTGCTGTGAGTATGAAGCAAAATTTAGCCTCCAGACTGACCCCTTGCTGACTGGTTTAGTTTCTTAATTCCCATGTTTTTCAGCACATGTAGGTTCAGACTGACCTGTGGTACAGTTACAGTCTGTTGGTGGTTTTCTGCTTTCTTATTAATATTAAGGGATGGGATCCTTGAAGTGAGTTAAGGCTGCAGTCCCAGGCGCCTTGGGAAGTAAATGCCTTCTATAGAACATTTGTGTCCTGGTACCAGGACCATGCTTCAGAGTAAACACTCGGGAGTATTTTTTTTCATTGGTGACCTACATTCATTGTAGGTTACCAGAATTTTTCTCCATATCTGAATTCCTCTGTAGTACAGTTCTGCTGTTATAAAAGTATTCTGAAGTGTTGAGTAAATATTGTCTCCCCAATGTAATAGTGAGTCTGTCAGGAACAAAAATTATCTTCCCTTTGCTGTCCCAAATAATCCTTAGTATAGTATTAAATACAGACTAAAAAAAAACATTTTTATTATTATACAAAAATAACCATATTATAAGACTACCCTGATTTTTTAACACTCTCTAAAAGATGTCTCCTGACTCAATACAATGCTGGCTTTTGGTAAGACCCATGAGATACACAAAATTATTAATAACTCTTGATGCTAATAAATTCAAACAAATTTCAGGCCCTAAATTTGAAAACATAGTGTGTGAATACATAGATGTTAGAACTGTCGAATTTATAACTGTTGCCATAGTGAGAAAGTCAGCTTTAGCACCTAGAGTTAATGAGTTAATGTGCTTTTTTTCCCCTTATGTGTATACTTCAGGGTGGTGTCTGGATAATTAGTGCTTGACCACCTTCTATTTCCTTTCTTATTTTTTTCTTAATCAAAAAATAAGAAATGATGCTGTGGTCAGATAGACACAGATTAAGTTCTGTTTTTTATGGACCTTTTCTAATTCCTTAAAATAAACTTATGAAAAATATCACTGCTTTGAAGGAATGATTTTGAAGATCTTTTTGACATTGTGATTACAAATGCATTGAAGCCTGGCTTCTTCTCTCATTTACCAAGTCAGAGGCCTTTCCGGACGCTTGGTGAGTTCACAGTTTGTGTCTTTCCTCTCCTGCTTAAGATTTATTCATTCACTTGATAAATACCCTGTTGGCTGACAGCCATGTGCAAAATTTCATGTTAGATGCAATGAAGGGAATTAAAGAGATGATAAGTGTCCTTTCCCCTCATGAGGTTACAAACACAAACACATAAGCAAGTTGGTGAATGCGTGGGACGGGATTACAGGCCATGTTCCCTGTCAAGGTGGCAGTGACTGCCTGGTGACACCGAGTAAACTGGGAGGCCACCTTAGAGTGCCCACAGGGAGGCAGTTGCAAGGGACTGATGTCAGCCATTGTCATGGAGACACAGAAAGGGAGGGTGGTGCTTCCCATAGAGCATGAGAAGAAATGTTTAAGTATTGTATTTGGGTTTATGAAGATGTTGCTTGAAACTTCCTTGAGTGTGCTCCCTTGGACTGTATGCTTCTGCTTCAGCTCTGATGCTTTCATAAGCCACCTTGGCTGTCTGCTGCTGGAGTTAATGGTTTTCTCAGTCCCACAGCTTCCCAGTTACGAACGTTCTAAGCCCTCCACGTTGCCCTGCGTGGATAGGACCCTACAGAGCAGCTTCCAGTCTGGGGGCTGAAAACAGGGAAGGGAAGGGATATATTTGTGTAAAGTGAGTTTTTTGTTTTAGTTTTTGTATAAAGAAGAAATTTTCTTTTTTGTTAATAATTGAGTCCCAGTATCTGAGAAATCATGATTCTATAGATTTGTATTTTTTTATTAAGCAATAGAAAGCTTCCCTTTCCAACGTTTCCTACGCAGGGAGCCTCTACATATCAGATGTAGGTTTGCTTTCAAAAATAATTGTGTAAGTTAATCATTTTCCAGTTGCCATAAACCCAGATTATTTACATGGCAAGACATTCTGTACTAAGTAAAGACAGACAGACATGAGAAATAATTGGTTTTCACCATGTTTCTCCAGGAATATGATGATGATTCTTAGACTCTTAATGTTAGGCTAAACATGGCTTATTTTTGACCTATTCTTTAGAGAATAATAGGGTTTTAATTTGATTGTATAAAAGAATTAAAAAATGGCTGCTGAAATGTCAGCCAAATAGGCCTGAATATCTTTTGACCTTTAGCTGTGATGTGGCTTTAATTATCTGTAATTGTGATTTTAGAATTTCTTGTTCAAAATAACTGAGGTTGTGTAGAAATTCATCTTCCATTATTATATGTTGGACTGTTTTATTATCACCAGTAATGGGGGAGGCTGTGCCTTTGTGAGCGCAGAGGGTATATGGGATATCTCTGTACCTTTCTCTCAGTTTTGTGTGAACTTAAAACTGCTCTTAAAAAATTCTTTTAAAAAATATGTCTCTATGTCAACTAAATGCTCAGGACGTGTAGGTGATTGCTGAATGGTAGCTGCCATCCCCATGTGGTTCCTTCTTACACATGTCCTTCAGCCATGCAAAGCGTGGTCTGTCCAAATGAGTGCTACCACTCGATGAAAACGTATGATTGTTGACCTGTGTTCTCAGAGAATGACGAGGAGCGGGAGGCACTGCCATTTCTGGATAAACCTGGCTGGTACTCCCAAGGGAACGCTGTCCACCTTTATGAACTTCTGAAGAAAATGACTGGCAAGCCTGAACCCAAGGTATTTTATCATTGGGGTGGAGTCTTTGTGGCCCACTTGGAGAAACCTTTGTCAACTAAAACCGTAACTCTAAATGCATTCCGCATAACTATCTGCCAACCTCCTTGCCTATCTCTTCTGCTTAAATAAGTCTTTCCTTTGATGTACATTTTTATCTCTGACAAAGAAAAGCAAATATTCCAAGCAGGAACACAGACCTAGAATAGTGTGTGGGTTACCTGAGGAATGTTATCCTGCTAACTGCCCATCAAGGACCTTTTTATATGTGAAACCAGCAATAACTGATTATACTACAGACTAAAGACACATTAGCTTTTAACATCCTGTCATATTGTTGATGTTGGACATTGGTATATTTTTAATAGCAGGACACTTCCTTCTAAAAAATGTTTGCCACAAGCCCCATGAGAGGATGGGTCAGTCCATCACTGAGCCCTGATCCACTGGCTCCCACACTGGCAAAGCCCCCGGGGCCTCCTGACTTGGAGGTTCTAGCTCATATGCTCTTAACCTGGTTTCCTCATCTGTAAGCTTTGCCTCAGAATACCTCAGAGTACCTGGGAAGCTTCCTGGAGTCCACCTGCCTCGCCCACCCACTCTCAGAGACGCTGTTTCAGCAGGTGTGAGTGGGGCCTATAAACTTTGGTAAATTGGCTCTGTTGTGAGTGTTCTTGCTAATCTAATCCTCTGTAACAGGCTGTCTCCAGTATGCCACCAGCTCTTCAATTCCAGGGGCAGGTTTAACTGTAAACATTGGGGCTCTTTCATTTGCATTTCAGAAATTTGAATTAAGTTCACTTATCTTCTGCTCTTCTTCTGCATGCAAATGAATTGTGTAATTTCTTAAACCTGACACCCTGTGAATCAAATGGAACAAGTCAGTGGTCACTTGTGAAGTTATCCAAGGAAATTTAAGATGTTCATGCAGCTTTTACATGACTTACTCTGATAGCTGTTAAGGAATTTTCTTGTGCCTTTTGTAAAATGACCACCACGCCCCTTCACAGTCCTCATGTCTCAGACAAAATTTGCTGTCTGACTTACAGGTTGTTTACTTTGGTGACAGCATGCATTCAGATATTTTCCCAGCCTGTCATTATAGTAATTGGGAGACAGTCCTTATCCTCGAAGAGCTCCGAGGGGACAAAGATGGGAAGCCTGAGGAATCAGAACCTGAAGAGAAAAAAGGAAAATATGAGGTAAGAGTCTCCTTTAGTTTTTTCCTTGAAAGAAGACCTTTATGTTTGTCATATCTTAGAAAGTGCTTGTTTCTGCCATGAGCAATGAAGTCTGTTGGCACTTAACTGTAATCTTCATGCCCTCTCAACTCTGCAGTTGATCTTGTGGGTAGTTTTTCAATGATGCCGAGATAATGCCATTGACCATCTGTCTGTCTTCTGGGCTCCCTGCTTTCGTCCAGAGCTGTGGCACCATGGCTGTGCTTTGGCTGATGACAAGGCAGCCAGATACTGACCCGCTGTAGTTACACTCTGTCTCTTCGGCTTAGCCATGAAAGCCCTTGTGCTCTCTTTCCATGGGTCTAATTTCGGAAATTGGTAGCTCCCATAAACTTATTCCTGAGCCACCCCCAATGAACTTTGAGGGAACGAAAATAAAGTATGTCATCAATCTAGAAAGGGAAAGTCGTATATAAAAGCAAAAATAAGCAGAAAAAAAAGATCAGAAAATAAAATGCACTATGCATTCTTCTAAATTCATTCCAGTGGAAGAATCTAAAAAGTCAAAAACCAAAGATCAAATCAAAAAATACCAATAGAAACTATCAAGCCATGGAAAAACGTGGAGGAACCTAAAGTGCATGTTAAGGTGAAAGAAGTGAAAGAAGCTAGTCTGAAAAGGCTACATACTGTATGCCGCTGTGTGACATTCTGGAAAAGACAGAAGTATAGGGACAGGGAAGAGACCAGGGAATGCCCCAAGGCTCAGAGGGGAAGGGGATGAATAAATGGAGCACAGTTGTAACAAACATAACACACTAACTAATACAAATTGTTAATAACAGGAGAGATCATGTTAGGGGTGGACCAGAGGCAACATATTTAAGAAGTCTCCATACTATCTGCCCTGTTTATCTGTAAACCTAAAAGTGTTCTAAGAAATAAAGACTACTATGTTAGAAGAAAGGAGTCAGGTTTCTATGAGGTTTCCACTGAGTAACATTTAGTGTTCAGCGTGACACTGGAAACTCTGTGAACTATATAGCTCTGTGGACTGAATTAAGAAGAGTTTTAAAATAACCTTCCAGGAGGTGGACCCTCTAACTTGAGGGATTGTGGAGGAAGTTTCCCTTAAAGAGAAATTTGGTTTCTCTACAATGTAAAGGAAATTTGGTTTCTTTACAATGATTTGAGAATGCACAGACAATGAAAAGAAAGTGAAGACATGGTGGGAATGTTTCCTTCAGCATTATGTAAACAGTAGCTCCATCTTCTCCCATAGACCCCTTTCCTTGCTAATTCATTACAAACACAACATTACATAATGGGCTTTCTGGGATCTCGTTTATAAGAACACTAACCTCATTCATGAGGGCTTCACCTTCATGACCTAAGTGCCTCTTCAAGGCCTCACCTCATAATTACATCATCTTGAGGATTAGAATTTCGACGTACAAATTTTGGAAGGACATGAACATTTAGACAGTAACAGCATCCATAATACGTTGAACCAGAAAGGGTAAACAAGTCTGCTTTCCTCTTTTCAGAGGAATAACATGCAGCCCAGATTACCAAAACTCAGTGTTGGTAGAACCATTATCCACATATAGTCTGTGCAATGTGAGTCATCTCTTCTTAGTCTCATTAGACAAAGACAATGAGCCAAATAAAAGTTACACTATAAGCTTCTCTTTACACCTTGAGAAATTATATTTAAATACACCTTAAATGTATATACAGAAGCACAGATATTTGTATTCCATACTGCTAGTATGTTTGGTGAAATCCAAATAGATTCTTGCTAAGGAATTTCTAAACAACAGCATCATCTGAAAAACATGTATTTTCATCTTACTTCACAAATTGAGTTCCAGCACAAAGAATCATGAATCTAAAGGCATATTGGGGACTCTCTGATGCTCTAAAACAAAGTTTTCATCCAGAAAGTATGACAGATTTTATAATTCAAATTATATGGGTGTGATGGGATTTTTTTTTCATTCTTAATTTTATACGGCATCTATAAAACACTGAGAAGTATTTCTTGAATAAGTCTTTTATTTAGTCTACATTTTTCCTGTGCCTGCTATGTCCTAGGCACTAGGCCCTAGCGATAAACTAATACATGAGATAGTTCTTCACCTTATATAGTTCATAATCTGTCCAGGGCAAAAAGTAAATAGTATGATAATTACAAGATGGTTTGAAAAGTACTGTATTAGGAATAAACTCAAGAGTGTGAGAAAATGTAGGAGGAGACCTAATCTCACCTAAGTGTGGAAAGTCAAGGAAAACGTCCTAGGTGGTATCCAAACCAGATCCCAAAGGCTGAGAAAGGCGTTGCCAGGCAAAGCCGGGAGAGAGTACTTCAAAGGACTGCTTTGTTGTTTAGTCGTGTCTGACTCTTCTGCAACCCCATGGACTGTAGTCCGCCAGGCTTCTGTCCATGGGATTTCCCAGGTGAGGGTACTGGAGTGGGTTGCCATTTCCTTCTTTAGGGGATCTTCCTGACCCAGGAATCGAACCTGTGTCTCCTACATTGGCAGCTGGACTCTTTACTGCTGAGCCACTGGGGAAGCCCTTAAAGGACTACTGAGCTTTGTTTTACTTTTTATATAGTCTGGCTAAACAACTGAAATTTCTGCAGAGTTTTTCTATTTTGATTTACTTAGTGGTGGGAAAAATGAGGTTGAACACTAATTAATCAGTTTCATTATTCTGTTTCTTGTTTCAGGGATCAAAGGCAAAGCCTCTGAATACATCATCTAAAAAATGGGGCTCTTTTTTTATTGATTCAGTTTCCGGACTGGAAAATAGAGAAGATTCCTTGGTTTGTACATGGTCCTGTAAGCGAATAAGTGCTTACAGCACTATTGCAATTCCAAGTATTGAAGCAATAGCAGGTAAGAGGGAAAATACTTAAGAGCTTTACCTGTTACTGTGGACTGAGGAAGAGTTTTAAAATTGAAAAAGACACATGTATCCCAGTGTCCACTGCAGCACTGTTTACAATAGCTAGAACATGGAAGCAACCTAGATGTCCATCAACAGATGAATGGATAAAGAAGTTGTGGTACATATACACAATGGAATATTATTCAGCCATAAAGAAACACATTTGAATCAGTTCTAATGACGTAGATGAACCTAGAACCTATTACACAGAGTGAAGTTGTTTCATTTGCTAGTATTTTCTCCCATTCCAGGGGTTGTCTTTTCCCCTTGCTTACAGTTTCCTTTGCTGTGCAAAAGCTTTTAAGTTTAATTGGGTCCTACTTGTTTACTATTGTTTTTATTTCCATTACTCTAGGAGGTTGGTCATAGAGGATCTTGCTTGGTTTATGTCATTGAGTGTTCTATGTTTTCCTCTAAGAGTTTTATAGTTTCTGGTCTTATATTTATGTCTTTAATTCATTTTGAGTTTATCTTTGTGTATGGTGTTAGAAGTGTTCTAATTTCATTCTTTTACATGTAGCTGTCCAGTTTTCCCAGCACCATTTATTGAAGAGGCTGTCTTTGCCCCCTTTTATATTCTTGCCTCCTTTGTCAAAAATAAGGTACCCATAGGTGCATGGGTTTATTTCTGGGCTTTCTATCTTGTTCCATTGGTCTATATTTCTGTTTTTGTGCCAGTACCATACTGTCTTGATGACTAGCTTTGTAGTATAATCTGAAATCAGGAAGGTTGATTCCTCCAGCTCCATTCTTCTTTCTCAAGACGACTTTGGCTATTCGGAGTCTTTTGTGTTTCCATATGAATTGTGAAATTTTTTGTTCTAGTTCTGTGAAAAAATGTCATTGGTAATTTGATAGGGATCACATTGAATCTGTAGATTGCATTTGGTAGTATAGTCATTTTCACAATATTGATTCTTCCTCCCCAGGAACATGGAATATTTCTCCATCTGTTTATGTCATCTTTGATATCTTTCATTAGTGTCTTATAATTTTCTGTGTATAATTCTTTTGTCTCCGTAGGTAAGTTTATTCCTAGATATTTGATTCTTTTTGTTGCAGTGGTGAATGGGATTGATTCCTTAATTTCTCTTTGATTTTTTTCATTGTTGGTATATAGAAAGGCAACTGATTTCTGTATATTGATTTTGTGTTCTGCAACTTTGCTAAATTCACTGATTAGCTCTAGTAATTTTCTGATACTATCTTTAGGGTTTTCTATGTACAGTATCATGTCATCTGCAAATAGTGAAATTTTTTTCTTTAAAAGAAGAAAATTTTCCCATGACATTTGTAGGTTTCTCTTGGATAACATATAGATATGGCAGTTGAAGTAATTAGGACTTGCCTGTCTGCTGGAACCAACTGCAAATGCTGCACTTTTTTTTTTTTTTAATCAGCCTGGAGTCACGGGATAAAGCTAGGGGAAAGTTACAAGGACAGGATGTTAAGGAGGCCCAGTTGGGCGACGCTGACTTTGGGGCCTGCTGTTCCTCCTCTTTGCTAACTCAAGAGAAAAGGTACCCAAAGAAATGAGTGGCTTTTTTTTGTAGTTTCATGAATGTAAAGGGGTAGAAAATGTGTGGGGGGTAAGACCTGCCAAAGGAGGGATAGACCTGGTAGACTCTCTCAATCTGTCTTGAGACCCTGAAGGATGAATTAGAAGTAGGCATTCACAGGAATTGAAGCTCAGCTTTTTTTATATATATAATATTTTATTTAAACCTTTTTTGGTTATGGTTTAACCATCCAGTATATCTTTTCTCAGTTCTTCTTTCTTGCCATTTGTGGGATTTTCCTTCTCTGATCTTTCTCCTTCTCTTTTCAAAGAGAACTTTAAATCCTTCACTTCCCGGTCATACAGGACAACTTAGCAGGTGATTCCTGTTTCTTGACATGCATCTACACCCTGTGGGTTATTCTTACCTTTGACTAATAATGGTTATTTCAGACACTTACTCCAGGACCAATACAATGCTTTCTCTAATAGAGATTTTGGTGACTGAGGTATTCTTTCATTGCATTACATTTTCATATACTCTTTGAAGCTCAACTTTAAATCATTCTTCTTTTGAGGCAGATAACATCTTTTAGGACTCAAATTATTTCAAAAAAAAACAATTCATATAGTGTTCAGCATGTAATGAAAAAATAGCCAGGTATGCAAGGATATGAGATTACACTAACAGAAGTAACCAAGGATAGAAAAGAAAGGAATGAGAAATTTGGTAGATATATAAAAACTTGGGAAAATGGAAATTCTTATTAAAAAGTCAAAATTAAGAACTGAATGGATGGGTTTAACAGAAGAGTAGCCACAGGAGAAGTGCACTGGTATCCTGGAAAATCAGCCAAAAAAAAAAAAAAATAGCCACAATAAATCCTGAAGAGAAAAAAGCATGGGATATACAAGCAGAGGGACTATGAGATAAAGGAGATAGAATGAGTAAGATTCCTGTCATTAGAATCTTAGGTGATGAGAGAACAAGCCAAAAGCAGTAGCTATAGACTTTCCAAAAATGATGAAAAAAAAATAAGCCAAAGGTTTAAGAAGCCCAAAGAACTGAAACACAATACATAAAAGGAAATCCCGAAGTTAACTGCTAAAGACCACATAATTAAGAAATACTAAAAGCAGTCAGAGAATAAAGACAGTTTGATTTCAAAGGAGTACTTCAACAAAAGAGTGAGAAACAAAAGCCAAAAGACCGTAGAGTGATATCTTTAAATTGCTGGAAGAAAATGATTGTCACCTTGATAGAATTCTGTACCCAGTAATAATATCATTAAATGATTAAAAAAAAGTATTTATAGACAGAAATGGAGCTTCCCTGGGGGCTTAACGGTAAAGTGTCTGCCCGCAATGTGGGAGACCCGGGTTCGATCCCTGGGTCGGGAAGATCCCATGGCGAAGGAAATGGCAATCCACTCCAGTACTCTTGTCCGGAAAATTCCATGGACTGAGGAGCCTTGGTAGGCTACAGTCCATGGGGTCACAAAGAGTCGGACACGACTGAGCAACTTCACTTTCAGACAGAAATGGAGAAAATGTATCTCCAGAAGACGTGCACTGTCGAAGACACTAAAAGGTATTGTTGCCCATGCAAAAGTAAAAACGATCCCTATTGGAAGACTAGAAACCCAAGAATAAATGAATGTACAGCAACACAAGGACATGTGAATAAACTGGAACTGTAAATATGTGAGTATTTACAGTTAGAAACGATTTTTTTTAATCCTATGAGATTTGAATAAGGAAAGAATTTTAAGACCTGACACCAAGGGCATATAAATCTCATAGTAGAGTGTTCTAACATATATGGCAAAGGATGAGAGCTATTAAACCAAAAATGCATATCATAGTCTCTAATAAGATATTAACTATGAAAAGAATTATACATACTGATCTAATTATGTAAAATAATTTTAAAACTCCAAAAAAAAAATTAAAATGGGGAGAAAAAGATGCAGAAAGTTTGAATATCAAAAGATGGAAAGAGACAATACCATGTTTATTGTCGTTCAATCAGTAAGATGTGTCTGACTCTTTGCAACCCCATGGACTGCAACATGCCAGACTTCCCTCTCTCGCACTGTTTCCTGGAGTTTGCTCAGATTCATGTCCACTGAGTGGGTGTTGCTATCTAACCATCTCTTCCTCTGCCACCCACTTCTCCAGTACTGTGTTAATGGTAACCAAAAGAAAATTAAGAGTTAGCTCTGTTAATGTGAAGGGGATAAAAAAAATCCATTATTAACATGAAAGAGCATCACTTCATAATAATTTCATCCTCTCTTCATAATAGTAAATTCACCCTCTCTTCTCTCAGGTCAGAACTTAATCCCTCCCTGTTTTCTCAGTACCAAGAAACTGCTGAAAAATCCACTCTGCTTTACAGAGGGGTATATTTCTGCGTTTCCTTGCAGAGTTTGGCAAGCAGCTTGAGCCCACAGTTCAGTTCTCCACACCTTCCTCTATTTTAGGCTACAGCCCAATTTTTTGTCTCTGTAGCCCCTCAAGACTGCCAAAATCTCTTCTGGTTTTCCTGCTGCTGGTAACTGCCCCTGCCACGCCTCCACCCAGAATTCAGGTGCCTGAAGGGAAAAGCTGTGGCAGAATGTTCACTCACTTCACTGCTGCTTTCTCCTTTCCAGGAATTGTGTGTCCTTGGGTCTTAGTAGTCTCTTCAATTCTCCAATGACTTCACTCTGACTTTTTTATTTTATCTAGCTCTTCTAGTTGGTATCAGCTCCAGTTCAGATGTGGTTTTCCTTGAATCTCAGATTCTTCTTCCTTAAACTGGGTGTATACCACCCTCACAGGACAGATGTGAAAGTAAAGCAAGATATTTTTCTGATGTTTAGTAGTGGGATGATAGTGATGACTAAGACGTGTGGCCTTCCAAAAAGTCCATCTTCTACATCAGTATCCAAATCCAATATGTCAATACATCTTACTTGCTGAAATACTCATTTTTCACTAGTTTCAAAAGCATTTTTTTTTTCATTTTGCTCCATGCTTACACACATAAAATTAAAGAATATGTTTCTTTCTTTTACATACAATTTTCTTATTGAAGAAATGGACCTTGTAACATGAAGGGAGGGACTGGCCCAGAATTACACTGTCATTTTCAGTTTTTATATTTCACTTTCTTTCCTTCACAGTGACTCAAATTTATAGTGAGAGTAGGATTTTATGATAATGGAAGTCAATGAATTATTCTAAAGTACTTGAATTACTCTAAAAACTGTTCAATGGGATATGGTTCTGAAAGAGTAAGAGACTTAAAGAAAAGTGACTCTCCATTATCCTAGGATTTAAATATTTCTCAAAAAAAAAGGGAAAATAATCCCTGTCTTCTAGGGTGATCACTTCTCCTTAAAGAAGCAATAATAACATCAGTGTCTCCCATTTTCGTTTTCCCAAACTTTCCTTCCTCAGCACCCTGAAAGAGAACTTGGCAGAGCCTTTGTCTTCTGACTTTTTTTAGGAGAAAATACTCAGTTGGACTCACCAGTAGTCAAACAAAGCCAAACAAGTAGATTGTTTTTGTGGAGAAAGAATGAGAGTTGGTATATTACATTCAGTATTGATTTTGATGCCTAAGACATTTCCTCAAAAGGCAAAGTATTAGTTTCTCTTTAACTTAGCACTCATTGCTTATGGTCACATTCTCATAAGGAAATCCTCTTGCACAGAACTTGAAATTATTTCAGTAACATATTCAGTAAATTTGGATAGGACTGTGTAATCTACCTGCAAGTACAAAAAAAAAAAAAAAAATGGCTGAAAGAAAAACAGTATGATGGTCATGGCTTTTAAAATCTTTATATAAATGTTATCCTGGCAATATCTTTAAAAAAAAGTCACAAGAGTTGTTGTATTTCTGTGTTTCATTATTTTACACTGAACTTACTGTTTATGAATATTCATTTTGGTTCAGTTCATATAATTATTAGATAATGTGGTTGATATTATAGTATATTCAGTACACAGTTTAATAGAAAATTACTGTGGTAAACAAGAATTTGGTTCTTTGTCTATCATTCTCTTTTCTTCCAAACAGCACCCAACAGTGATTTTCCTAAGACAGATGCAAATATCTCCCTCTTGGTGAACCCCAATCTGGACATCCTTTTTTTGAACGGAATAGTCATCTGACCTCAGTTTGGCTATTCCATACCCAGTTTCTTAACCTTAGTAGACTTTCTGCTTCCTGTGCTACCTGGAAGACAGAATAACATTCTGTTTTAAAGGAAATAGGGAATGAAAAACCTGATACTCCCCATCATCGCTTGAAACCTTCCTGAATTCATGTAATGTTTCTTTGCATGCTTAGTCATGTCCGACTCTTTGCAATCCCATGATTGTAGCCCACCAGGCTTCTCCGTCCATGGAATTTTCCAGGCAAAAAGACTGGAGTGGGTAGCCATTCCCTTCTCCGGGGGATCTTCCTGACCCAGGGATCGAACCAAGGTTTCTTGTATTGCAGGTGAATTCTTTACTATCTGAGTCACCAGGGAAAGTTTCTTTATTCGTCTGTATTCTGTTAGATGTGATTCTCTCATTGACATTTAAATGCGTCAGTCAGTTCAGTCACTCATTTGTGTCTGACTTTTTGTGACCCCATGAACCACAGCACGCCAGGCCTCCCTGTCCATCACCAACTCCCAGAGTCCACCCAAACCCATGTCCATCGAGTCGGTGATGCCATCCCATCTCATCCTCTGTCGTCCCCTTCTCTGCCCACCCTCAATCTTTCCCAGCATCAGGGTCTTTCCAAATGAGTCAGCTCTTCGCATCAGGTGGCAGCCAAAGTATTGGAGTTTCAGCTTAAACATCAGTCCTTCCAGTGAACACCCAGGACTGATTTCCTTTAGGATGGACTGGTTGGATCTCCTTGCAGTCCAAGGGACTCTCAAGAGTCTTCTCCAACACCACAATTCAAAAGCATCAATTCTTCGGTGCTCAGCTTTCTTTATAATCCAACTCTAACATTCATATATGACCACTGGAAAAACCATAGCCTTGACTAGATGGACCTTTGTTGGCAAAGAAATGTCTCTGCTTTTTAATATGCTGTCTAGGTTGGTCATAACTTTCCTTCCAAGGAGTAAGCGTCTTTTAATTTCATGGCTGCAATCGCCATCTGCAGTGATTTTGGAGCCCCCGAAAATAAAAATCAGCCACTGTTTCCACTGTTTCCCCATCTATTTGCCATGAAGTGATGGGACCACATGCCATGATCTTAGTTTTCTGAATGTTGAGCTTTAAGCCAACTTTTTCACTCTCCTCTTTCATTTTCATCAAGAGGCTCTTTAGTTCTTCTTCACTTTCTGCCATAAGGGTGGTGTCATCTGCATATCTGAGGTTATTGATATTTCTCCTGGCAGTCTTGATTCCAGCTTGTGCTTCCTCCAGCCCAGGGTTTCTCATGACATACTCTGCATATAATTTAAATAAGCAGGGTGACAATATACAGCCTTGACGTACTCCTTTTCCTATTTGGAAACAATCTGTTCCACGTCCAGTTCTAACTGTTGCTTCCTGACCTGCATATAGGTTTCTCAAGGGGCAGGTCAGGTGGTTTGGTATTCCCATCTCTTTCAGAATTTCTTAGAAGCATTTTTTATAGATATTATAAAAGTTTGCAGTATATATGACTGCAATGTTTGTTTTATAAGTGTTTTGATAATGTAATCATTTTAACCTTTTAATAATAGCTACCTTTACTTTAGGAAATGTATAGAAAAGACAGAGAAAGAGGTAGTTGGGTCACCTCTTAGCCTGTATCATTTTGGTGGCTTACAAGAAATCCAGAACCTCAGGTGCACTATTTTTGAAACTCAGTTTTATCAATTTTATTTCCAGTGCTTTTTAATGAGCCTTTTTAATGGCTGAAAATATGCTCCGGCTAACTTGAAGCAGTGAAGACCAGTGAAATTCACTAATACTGAAAAATATTGAATGTTTTTCTATTCAAAGTAATCTTAGTTTTCTCTGACCTCAGAAAGGCAGTGTTCCTTCTTCGCAATTTTCAGCACTAGTTTTTTCCTCGTAAGGATTAACTGTTTGGGTCTTAATGATTCTTACTGGCATTTAAAATATAATTTTTATTTTAGTATCATTTTCGGAACACTCAGTACTACCAAATGATGTTTTACCTGTAAAATTTGTGAAATAAGGATTACTAACCAGTATCTGCATGTGGAATGAATAATCATTACATGACGTAGGTCTTAATGTTTCACTTGTAATATTTATGGTAATGGTTCTTTGAAGAAACTTAGGAAGAATATATCTGAAGGCTAGCTTTTGAGATATTTATATGAAAATGTCACAATGTCCCACAATCGAGAAAGTACGAATTTTATGTTCTCTCCACACATTCCTCTTGTGGCTGTGTGTGTACGCGATGCTTATCGTATGGAAAAGTTGCCATATTGTGCATATTGGAATTAGTTAGCTAAGCATTCAAAGATTATTGTTCATAACTCTCTACTGTTCAGGGCTATGAAGATTATTGCCTTCCCAAGTGGAGCTAGTGATAAAAAAAACCTGCCTGCCAATGCAGGAGACATAAGAGACCCAGGTTTGATCCCTGGGTTGGGAAGATTCCCTGGAGGATAGCTTTGCAACCCACTCCAGTATTCTTGCCTGGAGACTCCTATGGACTGAGGAGTCTGGCAGCCTCCAGGGTCCATAGCGTCACAAAGAGTCAGACATGACTCAAGCACCTTAGCACACACACATGCGTGAAGATGATTAGTTCTCATTTTCCAGTTACATAAGTTTCTGGATAAAGGCTTAGAGATATTTAAATTTAAAAAACAAATCAGAGGAGTGTTCCTATTTTGTGTATTTACTTTTGTGTAGAGAGTCAATAAAGGAGTTTATTCACTAGTTAGACCTCTGAATATAATTTGCAATATCTCTAAATGTAATTTGACTTAAATATTACTGTACATTATATAGGAAAAGACATCTACACTGTTCATTCCAGGTGCAACCTATCCTGGTGACAAAAGAAATATTAAAATTATGAAACTCTAAAAACTTTTACTATAAATAACTATCAAATATTGATTTGTTTATATTTATAAAAGGCCTTCTGAGATCTGCAGAATAATTTTTTTTTTTTTCAGAATTACCCCTGGACTACAAATTTACAAGGTTCTCTTCAAATAATTCAAAAACAGCAGGCTATTATCCAAACCCTCCATTGGTCTTATCAAATGCTGGAAAACTGACAGCCAAATAAACTATCTTTACCAAAAAATGAGTGAAAACCATATATGCAGCAAATGTACTGTAAACATGTTAATTTTCAAAAACTACTGTAAAATGTTTTATAGAAACAAAATTATTAATGAAACATGACCAAGAAATTGGTATGTTTTCCATAGGTCTCCTTTCTATAGAGATTGTCTTGATACCCAACGACACTCATTATGTTAAAATCTCAGTATCTTAGAGTTGAAAAGAATCTTATTAATATTTTCTATACTAGTAGTTCTGAAATTAGAATTACCTGGGGCTATATATACGTATATACATACATACATACATATACACATACATATTTACACATTTACCTAGACCAGTGGCCCTCAAAGTGTGGTCCCCAAACCACTAGCATAGCAGCAGATGCAAACTTGATAGAAATGTAAATTTGCACACCCCATCCCGGACCTACAGAATCAGAAAATCTGGGACTGTGACCCAGCAATCTGTGTTTAATTATAGTATGACTCACACCAAAGTTTAAGAACCACTGGCTAGACTATAACCTCCAGACATTGGTTTAATTGATCTGGGGATACAGATGAACATTGACATCTTTAATATGTCCCAGGAAAATGCAGCCAAAATTGAGAATAACTGATCTATACCTGTTGTTTGAATTTACAGTCAAAAACACCAAGTCTAGTAAGATTAAATTATTATTCCAAACTATCAGATTTTATGCTATTTTCCTAATTTCCCAAACAAGGAGATAGACATGATGTCTTCTGAGACCTCGCAGCCATAATGGGACCTGGATGATAGAAGAAGCCAACTGTTTGAGCCTCCAGTGTTAATCATTAGGGTTTAGTTTTTTTTTTCCCTCCCTAATGTTTTCTTCATTTTCCTCCCTAATGTCTACTTCACTTTTCATTCACTTTAAGTCGTGTATTCTCAGTGGGGCAAAAATTGGTTCTTGGTGTAAAAAAAATCTTAATGCAGTGGATTATGGTTCTCCATATCTTTATTCTACACAATAAAATCTTATTCCTTAGTATTTCTCTCATTAGGGAGAAATGTAATTTAAAGCTAAATTTATTAATTATATTTTTTCTTCTAGGGCAAGGGGCAGTGGTAATGAAAAAAGAGGTTGAAAAAAGTTATTTTTAAAAGGTTTTATAGATGTATTGCAGTCCAGGATTATTGTGTTCTATGTGCTTTGTGTAGTCATATTAATAGCGGTTTGTTGCAAGATGTTTGGACCCAGATAATGTTTACAGTATAAATTCCTGGCTACTCTTTATGCTGTAATTTCACTCTGTCCATCATGGACAGAATCAGAAAACACTGGTCACCATCATTTTACTTGGTTTGTAGCCAAGAGTTTAACATGTTGATAGATGCAATGAAAAGATAAATATTTTGTTAAATTTTTAAATGCTCAAATAATCCCCAATATATTGTGGGATTGAGTATCTCAGGGTAGGTAAACAGTTACTGAATTTTTTTCTCTCAAAGTCAGTAGCTTTCTTCAGTATCTGTTAATAAATGTTAATGTCTTTGAAATTTATTTCCAAAATCTCATTGGAATATAATAAAGAGCATGCACAATCAAGCTTAGGGCTCAAGGAAAGATGCTGTTTTCATGTATACTTTCATGGATACCTTTGATTTCTTTTAAAAATAAAGCTATTTTTCCTTATGCATGTTTATTTTGTCAATGGCAAAGAATAATATATCTTTAAATACTTCTAAACTGCTATTATTAATATGAAAAATGAGAACCTCCGAGTAAGTTAATTTCATTCTTTTAGTCACTGAGGAGTGGAAGAAATTCATTCAAGTCAGAAGTTCTGGTGCTCCTCTCAGCAGTACCTACCTAAGAAATGTGAACAAGTTACCACCTTTCAGTTTTTTCCATTTGTCAAAAGAAAATTAAAGTTTATATCCAAGTTTCCCCCCACTTTACTAGCAGAGCAGTCAGTGCTTCTAATGAATGATCTGTTGAATTGTATTTAAACTTTTAAAATTATTGTTTCTAAAAAGTGCCAGAAAAATAATCATCAAAAATTTTAAAGACAATATTGGAGAACAAAAGCTGTATATTCGATAATAAAGTTACATGAAGTAAAAAAGCAAGAAAATTGTGTAAATGGACAAAGGACTTAAGTTTAATATTAGCACACAGGCCTATGAACCCACCATCACCCAATACCAAAAACAGACAAAGACACTACCAAAAATGAAAATTACAAGACAGTATCTTTGACAAATATAGATGCAAAAATTCTCAACAAAATATTAGCAAACCAAATCCAACAACAGAAAAAAGATCATATGCTTCAGCCAAGCTGGTTTCATCCTAGGGTCACAAGGATGGTTCAATGTATGTAAAACAATCAATATGATATACCACATCAACAAAAAGACAAAAACCACATGATCATCTTAACAGATGCGGAAAAAGCATTTGACAAAATTCAGCATCCACTTAAGATAAAAATTCTTTAATAAAGTGGATATAGAGGGGACATATCTCAACATAATAAAAACTACTTATTACAAACTCAAAACCAATATAATGTGAAAAACCAAAAGCTTTCCCACTAAAATCTGGAATCAGGCAAGGATGCCCACTCACCATTTCTATTCAACACAGTATTGGAAGTCCTAGGAACAGTAATCAGACAAGAAAATAAAATGTTTTCAAATTGGTAGTGAAGAAGTAAAACTCATTACATACAGATGACTATTACTAGAGTCTTCTATATATTGAACTACTATCTATATACTGGAAACCCTAAAGTCTCCACAGAAAAACTATAGGAGCTGATAAACTAATTCAGCAAAATATCAAGCTACAAGGTTAACACACAGAAATTGGTTGCATTTCTTTTTTTTTTTTTTCTAATTTTATTTTTAAACTTTACATAATTGTATTAGTTTTGCCAAATAGCAAAATGAATCCGCCACAGGTATACATGTGTTCCCCATCCTGAACCCTCCTCCCTCCTCCCTCCTCCCTCCCCATACCATCCCTCTGGGTCGTCCCAGTGCACTAGCCCCAAGCATCCAGTATTGTGCATCGAACCTGGACTGGCAACTCGTTTCTTACATGATATTTTACGTGTTTCAATGTCATTCTCCCAAATCTTCCCACCCTCTCCCTCTCCCACAGAGTCCATAAGACTGTTCTATACATCAGTGTCTCTTTTGCTGTCTCGTACACCAGGTTATTGTTACCATCTTTCTAAATTCCATATATATGCGTTAGTATACTGTATTTATGTTTTTCCTTCTGGCTTACTTCACTCTGTATAATAGGCTCCAGTTTCATTCACCTCATTAGAACTGATTCAAATGTATTCTTTTTAATGGCTGAGTAATACTCCATTGTGTATATGTACCACAGCTTTCTTATCCATTCATCTGCTGATGGACATCTAGGTTGCTTCCATGTCCTGGCTATTATAAACAGTGCTGTGATGAACATTGGGGTACACGTGTCTCTTTCCCTTCTGGTTTCCTCAGTGTGTATGCCCAGCAGTGGGATTGCTGGATCATAAGGCAGTTCTATTTCCAGTTTTTTAAGGAATCTCCACACTGTTCTCCATAGTGGCTGTACTAGTTTGCATTCCCACCAACAGTGTAAGAGGGTTCCCTTTTCTCCACACCCTCTCCAGCATTTATTATTTGTAGACTTTTGGATCGCAGCCATTCTGACTGGTGTGAAATGGTACCTCATAGTGGTTTTGATTTGCATTTCTCTGATAATGAGTGATGTTGAGCATCTTTTCATGTGTTTGTTAGCCATCTTTACACTAACAAAGGGAATGTAAACAATCCCCTTTAAAATCACATCAAAAAAAACAAAAACCTATAAAATCTGACAAGGTGAAAGATAAGCTGAGAGTTACATTAAGAAAACTGGCAATTCACAGAAATGGAAATACATCTCATGCTCGGGTTGAAAGAATATTGTTAAAAGGGTCATACTACCCAAAGCAATCTACAGATTTAATGTGATCCCTGTCAAGTTACCCATGACACTTTCCAGAAAACTAGAATAATCCTAAAGTTTATATGGAATCATAAAAGACCCAGAGTTGCCAAAGCAATCCTGAATAAAAAGAACAAAGCAGGAGGCATAAGCCTCGCAGATGTCAGACAATACTACAAAGCTGCTGTAATCAAAGCAGCATGCTGTCGTGCTATTTATACTGTTTTGATTACAGTAGCTTTGTAGCTTTTGGCACACACATGGAGCAGTGGAACAGAATATAGACAGCCCAGAAATCTACGCATCTAAGGTCGATAAATCTTTGACAAAGGAGGCAGGAATACACAATGGGTAAAAAAACGGGTTGATGGGAAGGGTTGATGGGAAAGTTAGATAGCCACATGTAATCAGTGAAGTTAGAATACACCCTCTTCACACCAGACACAACCTCAAAAGGACAAACATGACACAATAAAACTAAAAGAATACAGGCAAAACGTTCTGACATAAATCATACCAATTCTTTCTTGGGTCATTCTAAGGCAATGGAGATAAAAACAAATGGGACCTAATGAAACATACAGGCTTTTTACACAGCAAAGGAAATCATAAGCAAAACAAAAACACAATTCTACAGAATGGGAAAAAATATTTGCAAATGAGACTGGCAAGGACTTACTCTCCAAAATACACAAACAGTTCCAACAACAAAAACCCAACCTAATCAAAAAATAGGTAGAACTAAAGACATTTTCCCAAAGAAATACAGATGACCAATAGGCAAATGAAAAAATGCTCAACATTGGTAATTAGTTCAGTTCAGTTCAGTTGCTCAGTCGTGTCCAACTCTTTGCGGCCCCATGAGTCGCAGCACGCCAGGCCTCCCTGTCCATCACCAACTCCCGGAGTTCACTGAGACTCACGTCCATCAAGTCAGTGATGCCATCCAGCCATCTCATCCTCTGTCATCCCCTTCTCCTCCTGCCCCCAATCCCTCCCAGCATCAGAGTCTTTTCCAATGAGTCAGCTCTTCGCATGAAGTGGCCAAAGTACTGGAGCTTAATTATTAGAGAAATGCAAATCAAAACTACAATGAATTATTACTTCACATTGGTAGGAATGGCCATCATTAAAGTCTACAAACAAATGCTGGAGAGTGTAAAGAAAAGGGAACCCTCAGACACAGTTGGCAGGAATATAAGTTGGTGCAGCCACTACAGAAAACAGTATGGAGCTTCCTTAAAACTAAAAAACAGAATTGCCATATGATACAGCAACCCCACTCCTAAGCATATATCTGGACAAAACTATAATTCAAAAAGATGCACACACCCGTGTTCACAGCAACACTATTTACAATATCCAAGACATGAAAATAACCTAAGCACCCATCAACAGATCAAAGAATAAAGACGATAGGGTGTGTATATATACACACAATGCAATACTACTCAGTCATAAAAAAAAACAAATAATGCCATTTGCATCAACACGGATGCAACCAGAGATTATCATCCTAAATGAACCAAGTCAGAAAGACAACTATCATATGATATCACTTATATGTGGAATCTAAAATATGACAAGATGAACATCTACAAAACCCACATAGAAAACAGAACTGCAATTGCCAAGAGATGGGGATGTGGGGTTGCAAATTATTATACATAGAATGAATTAGCAACAAAGTCCTACTATTCACAAGGAACTGTATTCAATATCCTGTGATAAACCATAATGGAAAGAATATAAAAAAAGGATGTATATATATATAACTGAGTCACATTGCTATCAGCAGAAATGAAATACACAATTTTTAAAATTTGTTATGTCATTTTGTTGCACTTATTCCCTTTGATGAACTGTTAATTTCATTTATGCACCAAACATCATTATTACATATGTAAGTTCAGAAGTGTTTTAATCTAACTATGGAATCTTAATTGATAAAAATCTCTTCAAAGACCATCATGAAGGCATTAAGAATAACTTTCCATTTAATACTCACATAATAGGGTTTTTGTTTTATGCTGAATTTAATACAGATGTCTGTGATATAGTGGAAGGTACCCTAGCTTGAAATCAAACAATTTAAGTTTGAGATTTGCATCTTAGGCAATTTAGTTCAATTTTCTGAGCTGTTTTCTCAGCTACTTAAAAGGGAATAGTAAAACTTTCAGAATTATGACAGTAACCTAAGAACAACATTTAAGTACCTGCTGTTAGATCTCTGGACTGTCAAACCAAGGGATGTGTATCTGATGCAAAATCAGATATTGAAGGCTTAAATTGTAACTCTATGAGACCAGGAACTCAATAATTAGGAATACTGGTCATTTTGAGGGGATTGTTTTTAATGATGAAAACTACTGATGTACTCATGTACTACATCAGAAAGCAGAAACAAAAGCAGCAGCCGGAGTGATGTGGAAGAGGAGCCCGCCTGAATAAGGAAGGTCAGAGAAAATCTTGTGGGTATCTGGCCTAAGCTAAATATCCAGAAAAATAGAAAAGGATGCCCGATAATATTCTGTTAATATAGGGACCAAGAAAATTATGAAGTACTCAAAGGATAATGTGGCCAGAGCAGACCACAAATGGTCATGCTTCCTTGGAGAAAAGGATGAGAGAAAGTCTTAACTGGTTTGGAGATCTGATTTAAGACTTTGGGTTCCAGAACAGAGGAATAAAAACAAAAAGGCAATGCAAAGAAATGGAGCAGGGTTATTTGAGTTAACCAATTGTGTAGTAAGTGAATCCAAGAAAATGCTGAGTCTAATTTTATTGGACTAAAAAGAACAGAAACCATGTTAATCTGTGACAAATGAGTAGCACCAGCCTACTAGAAAAACGAATACTCTTGGTTAGACTGAAGCTGATAATAAACCAACAAAAATGACGTTTTCTGATTATATCCAAAATAGGATAAAAAGATAATGCTTGAAACAGATGGTTGACAATGCAGAAAGTAATCACTGAATTGAAAAGGTGAAATGAACATAGTATGGGGAAGTTGAGTATAAAACTTATAAAGGAAAACTTTGCTAATACTTAAAAGTTCTCCAGGTCTAGAATACACTTCAGCAAATAAAGCTTGCAAATAAGAACTGCATCAAGAGTCAGCAAGTCTGGTTTACCTGTAGGTTTAATCAACAATCTCTAATTCAAATCAGTAATTTGGGGCCATTTATGTCAAAATTTTGTTTAGATGGCTAAAAACATTCAGTGATTCACTTATGCCGACCTTGTAGTATTCGTTGCTCTCTGCTTCAGAGAATGCAGAAGTATTTATCTCCCAAAGCTTCATGTAATAGATGCTGAAAAGCAAGACATTACTGGTAACTGACACTGTGATGTCTGGTATCATTTGCTTCAAGACATTATATTTTATTTTTTCTTTCTTTTTAGAGCACCACACTATTGTAGGAAAAGAATTTAAGTAGTACTTAGAGAATATCCAATGATTAAGTCTTCCAAAAGTCTATCTTAAGCTCATCAAGTAAAGAATGAGCCAAAGATGGGACATAGTTAACATAAATTTAAGTAAAAAAAATGACTGTGCAATAGAAAACAGTTCTCCACTGAAAATAGTATTTTAGGTAAGTGACAAAAATCAATACACAGCAGTTCAATTACCACCAAAAACTATGCTGACTGTATAGGAAATATATTTATGAATAAGCATTTGGGCTTTTTTTTTTTAATTTTATTTTATTTTTAAAATTTACATAATTGTATTAGTTTTGGCAAATATCAAAATGAATCCGCCACAGGTATACATGAGCTCCCCATCCTGAACCCTCCATTTTCCAAGCAAAAATTCTTGGAAGGTGCACTATTGCCTTTTTTAAAGGTTCAACACGATACTGTAACAACTTGATAACTTTAATGATTTTCCAACCATTTATTAGCCTAGACAAAACAGACAGAGCATTATTTATTTTTATTTTTGGTGAAAACAAGGAACAGCAGAGTAACAGATTAATTTTTCCTTTTGAACACACAGGAGAAGACTAAAGTACTATCTTTGTTTAGTTTGACAGAACAATTCTACAAGTTAGGAACATAAGATGTCAAGTACAACAGTTATTACTAGACCAAGAAATATCAAGATGACAAAGTTATGTTTTTCTGTTTGAGAATACTTTCACAAGACAGCAACAATCTGCACAATTTCAAAGATCATATTCAAATTATATTTCTAAGAATAGAGCTATATAAGGAGAGAGACCAGAGCAAGCTGATATATTTGTGAGTAGTCACAAAAGTTTTCATACTGCACAGGAAACGAGCTTGATATTTTTGCACACATTCTCAATTATAAGCAAACAGCAGGCTGTAAATGTCAATTTTGCCAGCAAGCAAATATGGAGAAAAGAATAGGACTTTACTCAGTGAAATAAGGAGCATATACCATTAATTGTCCACATATGCTAGAATACAAAACATTCAGACTTGTATTTGAGTACAAAAATCTACTGGTGAATCCAAGGAGTCAGGAAAAACTGAAGAGAAAACCTAGCATCTGCAAGCATCATCTTAAAGCATCAAACGCTTTCATTCTCCCACCTCTCCTGGGAAAAACCACAGGTGTCTCTCCTTTTACTGCTGACCCTGCAGGAAACTCATTTGGTTTCCTGGGCCTTCAGTTTCTACAGCCTAGGACACCCTCCCCACGGCTCTGTACAGACATCCTATGGGGCAGACTTCACACACCCCCTTACCTCCAATGAGGGAGTCTCAGCAGCTCCCACAAGGAGACTGCAGCCTGTTCCCTCATTTACTAGGTCAGAAGCAGGGAAGGAAATGCAGAAGCTGTGGACTAAGAGCCAAGAAGGCCAAGGTGATACGATGCAGGCCCGTGGGAATTCAGGGGAAAAAAACAGTCCAGAGGACAGGAGTGACCCTCAAAACGCTGCCTTGGTTATTTCTAAGTGGTACGAGGCCCTTCAAAAAATTTCCAAGCTTAGAAAGGTGGAGTGAAACTAAGTTTTTATTACCTTGGATCACAGCCTGCTCTGGGTCTGTCGTGAAGCCCTTCTGTGATCTCCCCTCAAGAAAACACCCAGGTTTTGGTAAATGGATAAGGAAGAGTATGGGGCTGTCAAAGTGGGCCCCAAAGAACAATGTCCATAAGCTGGCAATTCACCCTACAGGGTTCCCTTTAAAATGTTTAGACTTTACTCAAGGAAGTGGGGTGGACACATGAGGGCAGAAGAGGGCAGTAAGAAAGCTGGAGTCCAACGCACAGTATCTTTCTCCTGGACACAATCAAAGGGAAAGCAAAGTAAACAAAAAGCCTACTTTGCCAGTTTTGTTTTCTCAGCTGTAACTGTTTTATGAGAAGGAGGAAGAGAAAAGGAGGAAAGCAGGAAAGTGAGAGAGAGAAAGATATATAACAGGCCCCACAGACCAGAAATACCTCTTCCTTGGTGGCCCCATCCTGGCAACTTTGTTATGTTTAGAATGGGTGCAGAAGGGGACACCTAGATTAATGGTGGTTTGTTGGCTAGAGCTCAAAAAGGCTAACTGCTGGAAAGGACCTCCCACCAGCTTTGCTTTAGGCACTGTGATATTATGACTGCCCAACCTGCCTGACAGCCAAGCAGTTTCCAGGTAACCATTTGGCAAGCAAGGGGTGGGTGTTGGGCGGGGGATGGCTCCTGTGTGCTGCCCAGGAGCTTAAGTCTCCAGATAGTTCCTAAAGAGGCAGGGAATGGTGCCTGTGCAAATCTCATCCAGAAGGCTGAGAGCAGGTTTGGGTGGGTATCACAGGGCTTCATACTCACCACCACCTGGTCACAATGCAGAGTGACCAAAGGCATAAGATCAACATAACACAGAAACTTCTCATCTGTTACCTCATTCATGCCTAGTAACCACCCACCCGTCAGCTGCTTATTCTGCAAAATAACCAGCAGGGTAGACAGCATGGACCCAGGAAGACAGTTGAAAACCAGTTACTGGTGGCCTGGACTGTTCAGTTTAGGTGTTGGCTGGCATCATCTCTATCAGCTTCATCCTGCAGCAGTGAAACTCAAAGACTTGGCCACAGAGTACATGGGTATCAGAAGGACAGTCAGCACAAAGTATGTCGCCCAGCTAAGTAGCTGCAACAGTATATCAAGCTTTCTCGTGGTAGACAACCACTTTAAAAACTGGGAGAAGCCATAGTCAGACAGGGCCCAGAGCATGCAAAAGAAGGCAGTGGGTATCTACAGTATTATGTGCTTGGCATAGAAGCAGTGGAAGGCCATGCACTTGGAACAGTGGAACAGGATGCAGAAGAGCAGGAAGGCCCAGAGGAAGAAGAGCATTGGCATATAAGCAACTATCTTGCCACTGAGTTTTGAGAATTTAGAAGGATCAAAGGACAAAATAATCCAGTGTGAAGACAAAGTACAGGGATGACAGCATGCTGTTGGCTAAGCATGGGTCTGAGAGGAGGTGGGTGGTAGGGGAACTTGTGCAGGAGCTTCTCATACAGGGCAGGAGTTAGCCGGATTGGAACCTGAAGGTCCTGGAGCTCTCCACTGGCTGCCTTGCTGGGTCTCGAAATCCTCTGCGGGGCCCATCACCCATCAGGTAGTATTGGAGAGGATTGGGCCACAGTTCTGCTTTGATAATCTCGGCAATCCTGTCGAATTCTAAAAGGCTGTGGTCTGAGAACCAGTTGAAGAAACTGGGAATAGTGTTGCCTTCCCGGTTCCTGTGGATATGGGACTGAGGATCTTGGCCCCTGTGCCAGCGGATTGGAGTGGAAAGAGACACCACCCGGCCAGAGGATCTGCGCTCATACTCCTTGACAAGCCCCTCGTTTCGGAAGTAGGGGTTGCTCTGAAAGATGAACTTGAATTTGCAGCCTGCTCTGGGGTGTTTAAGCTCCTCCACTTCCAAATTGATCATGTACCTCATCATGTCTTCATCTTGGCCACTGATCATAGGTGACAGCTGCGGGTGGTTGCGAAAGGCAGTGACCCAGAAACCTGGGATATTCTGGATAATGAAACTTCTGCGCTGCATATGGAGCCTCCGCATACGGCCAAACTTGCGCTCCAGCTGAAGGAAAGCTCTGTCAGCCTGGGCATTTACATTTGACAGTTCCTGATCGATGGCCTCCAGCGAATCCATGCAGTTATTGATCTTCGGGGCTCTGGCCCGGGTTTCCTCTTTCGCGCCTCCTACCACCTTTTTTTCCTTCTGTATCACCTTCTTTCCCTCCACCACCTCCTCTGTTACTCCCTCCTTTTCCCCTGCCGCAGAAACAGCGCACTTTTTCGTTGTCATTTCCTTGGCCTTCGCTCTAGGCAACATCTGAGCCGCCAAGCTCCCTGCGCCGCAGGCTTCTAGAGCCTTCTCGATTGCAGGGCTGCGCAGCTCTCTACGCTGACAGCCATTTTCCTGGCTATTGTCGGCTCCCACAGAGGTAGAGGCAGAGGCTGCTTCCAGGCCCTCCGTGGAAGCCGGAGCCTCTTTCTGGCCCGCTTTGGTCGCTACGCGGCCGCGACTCCCAGCAACTCGAATGCGGAGCGCAAGGCCACAGACCGCGGGGTCCTGGGCTGCGCCTCCCTCTGCGGCAGTCTCCAAGCCGCCCTCACCTGTGTCCGCCATCACCGAGGTCGCCTCGGTTTCCTCGCTCTGACACTGCTTGAGGTCCGGATGTCCCGGGGCATGGTCGGGAGTAGCGGGGCCGCAGGTTTTAGCGTCAGGGAGGCTGTCGCCCTCATCCAGGCCGCTCATTTTGGCAGAAGTCAGACCTGCAGGAGACCGTCCGCGGTCCTCCGCAGCAGCAGCAGGAGCAGCAGCGACCCGCCCCTCGCACCACCCCTCTTTTCCACAGATGGCTGCTATGGCAACCTGTGACGTCTGGCGGTAGCGTCTTAAAATCGCGCGAGAGTTCGCTGAGCCATCTGATTCTGCATGTCAGTTAAGTGTATTTGATTTTGTTAAGAAATATTATGAATTTTATTAGTCTGGAAGAGTTGGCTTACAGAAATGGACGTAGGCAAACTCAAGCAAGTGAGAACTGTGTGTTAATGTGGATTTCTAAGACTGAATAAACTTCTAAGGTATCTAAACTGCTTTTTTAAAATACTTGAGATGATTTTTTAAAATTCGGAGCAGCTAAAAAGGAAAATTCCTCTTATGCTAAAAAAGACATAATAAAAGATTATTCCAGTAGCCTTACACATTTCAAAGTTTATGTACTTTGGCAAACACCTCTGAAGCAATTGGACAATATTTTCTCTTACCTCTAACTGATGTGAATAGCAAAATGTATTTCCTTACTTAGAAGTGACCCACGCACCTGTAAAAGAGCAAATTCAGCATTTGCGCATTACTGGGAGAAACGTAATCAAAGGGGATTTTAATTGCTAAAAGTTAACCTATTCAGTTCAGTCAGTTCAGTTCAGTGACTCAGCCCTGTCTGACTCTTTGGGACTCCATGGACGCCAGGCTTCCCTGTCCATCACCAACTCCTGGAGCTTACTCAAACTCATGTCCATATAGCTGGTAATGCCATCCAACCATCTCAACCTCTGTCGTCCCTTTCTCCTCCTGCCCTCACCTTGCCCAGCATCAGGGTCTTTTCTCATCAGTCCGTTCTTTTCATCACTTGGCCAAAGTATTGGAGTTTCGGCTTCAGCATCAGTTCTTCCAATGACTATTAGGGCTGACTTCCTTTAGGATTGACTTATTCGATCTCCTTGCAGTCCAAGGGATTCTCAAGAGTCTTCTCCAACACCACAGTTCAAAAGCATCAATGCTTCAAACTCAGCTTTCTTTATGGTCCAACGTTCACATCCGTAATGACTACTAGAAGAACCATAGCTTTGACTAGACGGACATTTGTCAGCAAAGTAATGTCTCTGCTTTTGACTATGTTGTCTAACTTGGTCATAACTTTTCTTCCAAGGAGCAAGTGTCTTTTAATTTCATGGCTGCAATCACCATCTGCAGTGGTTTTGGAGCCCCCCAAAATAAAGTCTATACACTGTTTCCATTGTTTCCCCATCTATTTACCATGAAGTGATGGGACCACATGCCATGATCTTAGCTTTCTAAATGTTGAGTTTTAAGCCAACTTTTTCACTCTCCTCTTTCATCAAGAGACTCTTTAGTTCTTCTTCGCTTTCTGCCATAAGTGTGGTGTCATCTGCATATCTGAAGTTATTGATCATTCTCCCAGCAATCTTGATTCCAGCTTATACTTCATCCAGCCCAGCATTTCTCATGAGGTACGCAGCATAGAAGTTAAATAAACAGGGTGACAATATACAACCTTGATGTACTCCTTTTCCTATTTGGAACAAGTCTGTTGGTCCATGTCCAGTTCTAACTGTTGCTTCCTGACCTGCATACAGATTTTTCAGGAGGCAGATAAGGTGGTCTAATATTCCCATCTCTTGAACAGTTTTCCACAGGTTGTTGTGATCCATACAGTCAAAGGCTTTGGCGTAGTCAATAAAGCAGAAATAAATGTTTTTCTGGAACTCTTGCTTTTTCGATGATCCAACAGATGTTGGCAATTTGATATCTGGTTCCTCTACCTTTTCTAAATCCAGCTTGAACATCTGGAAGTTCATAGTTCATGTATTGCTGAAGCCTGGCTTGGAGAATTTTGATCATTACTAGCATGTGAGATGAGTGCAATTGTGTAGTAGTTTGAACATTCTTTGGCATTGCCTTTCTTTGGGATTGGAATGAAGACTGACTTTTCCAGTCCTGTGGCCACTGCTGAGTTTTCCATATTTGCTGGCATATTGAGTGCAACACTTTCACAGCATCATCTTTTAGCATTTGAAATAGCTCAAAGGAATTCCATCCCCTCCACTAGCTTTGTTCATAGTGATGCTTCCTAAGGCCCACTTGACTTTGCATCCCAGGATGTCTGGCTCTAGTTGAGTGATCACACCATTGTGATTATCTGGGTCATGAAGATCTTTTTTGTACAATTCTTCTGTATATTCTTGCCAGTTCTTCTTAATATCTTCTGCTTCTGTTAGGTCCATACCATTTCTGTCCTTTACTGTGCCCATCTTTGCATGAAATGTTCCCTTGGTATCTCTAATTTTCTTGAAGAGATCTCTAGTCTTTCCTATATTATTGTTTTCCTCTATTTCTTTGCATTGATCACTGAGGAAGGCTTTATCTCTCTTTGCTATTCTTTGGAATTCTGCATTCAAATGGTTATATCTTTCCTTTTCTCCTTTGCCTTTCACTTCCCTTTTCACAGCTATTTCTAAGGCCTCATCAGACAACCATTTTGCCTGTTTGCATTTCTTTTTCTTGGGGATGGTCTTGATCCCTATCTCCTGTACAGTGTCACAAACCTCCATCCATAGTTCTTCAGGCACTCTATCAGATCTAATTCCTTAAATATATTTGTCACTTCCACTGTATAACTGTAAGGGATTTGATTTGGTCATACCTGAATAGTATAGTGGTCTTCTCTACTTTTTTCAATTTAATTCTGAATTTGGCAATAATGAGTTCATGATCTGAGCCAATCAGCTCCCAGTCCTGTTTTTGCCAACTGTATAGAGCTTCTCCATCTTTGGCTGCAAAGAATATAATCAATTTTATTTTGGTATTGACCATCTGGTCATGTCCATGTGTAGAGTCTTTTCTTGTGTTGTTGGAAGAGGGTATTTGCTATGACCAGTGTATTCTCTTGGCAAAACTGTTAGTCTATGCCCTGCTTCATTTTGTACTCCAAGGCCAAATTTGCCTGTTACTCCAAGTATCTCTTGACTTCCTACTTTTGCATTCCAGTCCCCTATAATGAAAATGACATCTGTTTTGGGTGTTAGTTCTAGAATGTCCTGTAGGTCTTCACAGAACAGTTCAGCTTCTTCAGCATTACTGGAGTTTACATATTATATATTGCTTATCCTAGAGTTGTGATCTTAATGTGAAAAGAGTTCCTGCTTCACAATGCCTGTGGGAATGAAGCCAATAAATTTGCCAAAATTTTCTTCTGTGATAATTCACTGAAGCGTGCAAGCCATGATCAACTGTTTGCAGGCACCAGAGTTATTGTCTTAATTAAAATATTTTAAGTAACATTTTTAAAGTTAATGTTAAAATATTTTAAAAATTTTGAGGGGTCAGAATGAACTCATACAACTCATTTGATAATGGTGTCACTACTATCTGTTTTGTTGGTTGAAGTAGAACAACAACAAAAAAAAACTTGAATTTTGCATATTTTTAATTAACATCTTAAATTCATATTCAAAAATGACTATAAATTGTGATAGAAATTCCACTACAACATCAGATTATGATTACTTTCAAATAAGGGTGCAGAAGAGATTTCCAATGAGAAGTAAAGATTTGAGGGGAAAGGATTTCAAGAAAGTCAGCAGTTATATTGACTTTTCTGTGAGGGAAGTAGTGTAGGCCTGGCACAGCTAAGAAGGGAGGTGCTAGATACAGGCAGACATTACAGAGAAACAGCCTGTCCTTCAGCTTCATAGTTTAGCTCACAAAGGTTTTCCAGAAATTACATAAACAAGATATCCAAGGACAGACTTCCAGACTGACTGCTGCGAGCTAATTAGTTACCCATTGAGGGGGGTGAAAAAAAAAGTGCAAACAGGATTCACTCTTCCCAAACTAATTATCTTTCTCTCACCTCTTTCCTCTTCTATTAATAAATGCTGCAGCTCTGACCATTGGGGTGCATGGTACATATGAAAATTTTTTTTAAATTTGTCTCCACTACTTGAAACGTCCCTCTCTAGCTAGCTTTGATTATTCCTGTCAATGGACTCATTTTCCATTAATAATGGCCTGCCCATTTGTTAAAACTCCATTCAGGCCTACCTCATTAGATTGTGCTGCTGCTGCTAAGTCGCTTCAGTCGTGTCCGACTCTGTGCGACCCCATAGACGGCAGCCCACCAGGCTCTGCTGTCCTCAGGATTCTCCTGGCAAGAACACTGGAGTGGGTTGCCATTTCCTTCTCCAATGCATGAAAGTGAAAAGTGAAAGGGAAGTTGCTCAGTCATGTCCAACTCTTAGCGACCCCATGGACTGCAGCCTACCAGGCTCCTCCGTCCATGGGATTTTCCAGGCAAGAGTACTGGAGTGGGTTGCCATTGCCTTCTTGGTAGATTGTGCGAGGTGTTTTAAATGAGTAAATTTTGAAATAAGAACCCAGGTATCACTGAGAAGTTAACCATGGTCAGACATATATTAATTGGCAAATTGCATTCTCCCATCTCCTATACCTTCCTTAATCACTTACTATTCTATAGCTCGTTACCTTTGCCATCCAGGTTGTACTTATTTATCTTCTATCTTAAACTTGGTTGTTTCATGCAGTTAACTGTCTCCTCGCCCCAGCTAGAAAAGGATGGCAGCATAGTGGCTTCTTCTTTAGCATATACTATATTTACACAGTAGTCCAGTGACAATCTCATAGATTTTAGTGAAATTTGATGATTTGATTTAAATGAAGTTTTTAAAAGGCTTTACCGAAATGAATAATATGGCTATGCTGGTGTTTACAAACTGCAGGTTTGTGGTAACCCCATGTCAAGCAAGTCTATAGGCATCATTTTTCCAATAAGTATTTGCTCACTTTGTGTCTCTGTGTCACATTTTGGTAACTCTTATAATATTTCATACTTTTTCATTGTATTTGTTATAAATATAAAACTTTAATGGATGAGAAGTTGCTTCCCATGGATGAGCAAAGAAATTCTTGAGACAAATCTGCTCCTGGTGAAGATGCTATGAAGACGCCTGACATGACAACAAAGGACTTAGATTATGACCTAAACTTAGTTGATAAAGCAGAGGCAGACTTTGCGAGGATTGACTCTGACTATGAAAGAAGTTCTGCTGTAGGTAAAATCCTATCAAATAGCATTGCATTCTACAGAGAAATTGTTCATCAAAGGAAGAGTCAATCTATGTGGCAAACTTTATTGTTGTCTCCTTTCAAGAAATTGCCACAGCCACCCAGCCTTCAGCAACCACCACCAGGATCAGTCATCAGCTATTAAGGCAAAATCGTTCACTGGCAAAAAAAAAAAAAAAAAAATTTATAACTCATTGAAGGCACATATGATGGTTAGCATTTGTTTAAATCAGACTATTTTTAAATTAAAGTATGGTTATTTTTTGATAGAGTGCTATTTCATACCAAAGACTACAGTATAAACATAATTTTGTATATACTGAGAAGAAAAAGAAAAAGTCTTAAGACTTAAGATACTCACTTTATTGCGGTGGTCTGGAACTGAACCCAAAATACCTCCAAGGTTTGCCTGTATATATTCATCATGCAGATACATGCATGCTCATTCGTATTTGACTCTCTGCGACCCCATGAACTGTAGCCCTCCAGGCTCCTCTGTCCATGGAATTCTCCAGGCAAGAATACTGGAGTGGGTTGCCATCCCCCTTTCTGGGGTATCTTCCTGACCCAGGGATCAAACCCACATCTGGCAGGTGGATTCTTTACCACTGAGCCACCTGGGAAGCCTCATCATAGCTCACATTTATTTTGTGTCTTCTATACACCACTTAAACACTTAAATGTGTTATCTCATTTAATTCCAACAACACCCCTGTGAGATGGTAGTATGATCACCTCCATTTAAGTGACTTTACCTCAGAAGGAACTGAAGCAAAGAGAAATTGAGTTGTTTATTCAAGATCGAATTTTGGTGTTGGAGAAGACCCTTGAGAGTCCCTTGAACTGCAAAGAGATCAAACCAGTCAATCCTAAAGGAAATCATACCTGAATATTCATCGGAAGAACTTATGCTGAAGCTGAAGATCCAATACTTTGGCCATCTGATGCAGAGAGCTGACTCATTGGAAAAGACCCTGATCCTGGGAAAGATTGAGGGCAGGAGGAGGAAGGGACGACAGAGGATAAGATGGTTGGATGGCATCACCCACTCTGTGAACACGAGTTTGAGCAAACGCCAGGAGATAGTGAAGTACAGGAGACCCTGATGTACTGCCGTCCGTGGCGTTGCAAAGAGTCAGACCCAACTCTGTGACTGAACAAAAACAACATCCAAGGTCATATAGCAGTGATAGAGCCAAAATCTGAATCCAGGTAAACTGACTCGGGAACGAGTACACTCATTCATTATATTATTCAACTGTACACAACATGTAAAATGAGAAAGCAACTTTCTTAGAAATAAGACCATATGGCCATTCAAGTTTAATATTAAATCATCCCCATCTTTTTCTTCCCTGCCCCACATCCACAAAGTAGTGGCTATTGTTGGGAAAGTGCCCAATTATTAAGGGGAGAAACAAGAATTTTGGTCCTCACTCCATGCCTTAAATCAGCCCATTAGATTTAACATTTCTTTTGTGTTATTCTTGTCATTGGTGTTGGAAAGAAGGTGTTCCAGCTCTGCCTTTGGAAATTTAGGCAAGTAAATCAGTCTTAGAATATCTGTTTTGATTTGTAAATGCTTGGGTATGCCTATATTAAATGATGAGGTAGTTGGATGGCTATAACTATAGAATCAATAGTTTCTTGTATTTTTTGGAGATTAACCTCTTTTCCAATACATGGTTTGCAAATACTTTCTCCCATTCCATAGATTGCCTTTTCACTCTGTTGATTGTTGATTAAAAAAAATGTGTCAACATTTATTTGTGTATGTATGTATCAGAGTTTAATTGGCAGTTTTCTTCACAGTGTTAGGTAATGATGTATCTTACAATGTTTTAGAGTAAATGAAATAAATTGCTTTCAAAAATACAGTGTATAAAGAATACAAAAATTTTTGTTTTCATATGTAGGATTATAGTAGGTTCTGCTGCTGCTGCTACTGCTGCTGCTAAGTCACTTCAGTCGTGTCCCACTCTGTGTGACCCCATAGACGGCAGCCCACCAGGCTACTCTGTCCCTGGGATTCTCCAGGAAAGAATACTAGGCTTAAATAATAATTTTATTTACATGAATATTCAGCAATGGATTATTCATTTATATGGGGTACTGTCCATCACACTGCAGGATGCTAGCCAGCATTCTTTTTTTTTTTTTTTAGTGAAAATATGATTTTTTTTTAAATTCTAAATTTTATTTTATTTTTAAACTTTACAATATTGTATTAGTTTTGCCAAATATCGAAATGAATCCGCCACAGGTATACCCGCGTTCCCCATCCTGAACCCTCCTCCCTAGCTAGCATTCTTAATGCCCCTGATGAATGCCAATAGCACCCACATTCATTGTAATAACCAAAATAACTGGCAAATTTCCCAGGCATCCTCTAGGGGGAGGTACACAAGCACATTGAGAATCAGTTTTTTTAATGCTTGTAGATGTGGTATTCCCATTCTTGGTCACTAGAGGGAGGAAATAGTTTTTAAAATAATCTATTATATTTAAAATATTTTATAGAACAATTTTAGATATAATAGATGACCTCATTATTTTTTTTTTAAAAAGCAAATAATAAACCAAAATAATAATAACCTGACTAGTTCATCTTTGGTGTTAAAGTTTAAACTGTTCCAAAGAGTATACTTAAGCCAATTTTATAAACCATGCGTTCATTAAAAGAACTACAGCATGAGTTTTCAATGTTTAATGTTCCATATTTTATTAAAATGAATAATAATCTTTTTTAACACTTAGAGTCTGTTACAAAATTAAAATTTTCTCAGTCTAGCTTAGTTACGATGATTCCCTGTGACAACGCCCCCACGCACCGCCCCCCCCCAAAAAAGCCTTGCTTTTCCCAATTGTAAGTGAAATCAGAACCAAGTCCCTGACCTGAGAGACCTCATACCTTTGTATGTTGGTAATGATGGTTAATTTTGTTTAAGCTTGACAGGGTTAATTTGACAGATTAAATATTATTTCTGGGTGCATCTGTGAGGGTATCTCTGGAATTAGCATTTGATATTGGTGGACGCAGGAAAGTAGATTTCCCTCCCCAATTTAGGTGGGCATTATCCAGTCTAGGAAGGCATGAATAGAACAAAAAGGTAGAGGAAGAATTTGCCCTTTACTTCCTGCCCAAGTACTTGAGCTAGGACATCAGTCTTCTGCCCTTGGACTGGTATTCATACCATCAACTACCCTGGTTCTCAGACCTTGGGACTCAGCTGGGAATTATACTGTTACCAGCTTCCCTGGGTCTCCAGCTTGTAGACGGCATAGCATGAGACTTCTCAACCTCCATAACCACACAAGCCAATTCCTCATAATTGTCTATTCCTATTGTCTCTATTTCTCTAGCAAACCTAATACAGAGTAAACACACATACATTGAAATCAGACAGATCTGGCTTCATTTCTCAATTGTGCTTACTAGCTGTTCAATTTGCACAGGTCACCTGACTTCTCTGAGCCATGATTTGCTTATATATAATGTGAATATAAAGACACAGATATGATTTGGTATACAAATCATGCTTTCAGTAGCTGTGTCTGATTCTGCAATGCCAATCTGCTCCATCAGTGGGCCTCAGCCTCAAGAAATAAGTTCTGAAGCCCTTACTAAGACCCATATTTCTAGAACTTTGTAAAGGAGAACCTGAATCCTAAGTTTCAAGACATATGATCAGCTTGACACAATGGTTGGGTCTTATCTAGAGCTCTAAGAAATAACCCACTTTCAGCAATACGTCTTCACAATAATATGTACTTCCTATTTCTTATAGTTTCCAATTATAGAACAATCATTTAAATGTGAGTATTCTTATTACTTTGATGGAAATTCATCAGGTCTATAAATTAAGCTTTTAGTTGTGCACTTTCATACTTTAAATTTGTTTTCTAATTTTGATGACTGATTTAAAATAAGCTGTATGACATTTTTAATATTTTTCTAACTTTATTTTGAAAAATTTCAAACCCACAAAAATGTTGTAGTAATATTAAAATATTAATACTGCCTTCAAAAAAAAGCAGAGTGATCAACAGAGGTAAATGAAGATCACTAAGTCATTTTCTTTTTTGACAAGGAAATTTGAAAGATAAACACATCTGCTATAACGGACTATATCTGGGAAGAACTGGCACACTTTCCTAATCCCTGTCTGGAGGGGGCATCTTTCCCTAATTCCTTAAGAGGTGCCAAGTATACTTGGGCACCAAGTTCTGATGCCCTAGAACAAAGTTAAACTATACACATACTAGATAATAGATGGATTCATAGTTGATGGAAAGATGATGTCTTAAAGATGCGGTGTGACTCTGAAGGCAAGGTCCTGGGAGGGAGAACCTGACATCATTATAGACTAGATTTGCAAACAACATGAAATTAGGGAGAATTACTCATTAGCAACAATCCTCCACATGTAAACAGGAGAGTAATAGAAAGAAATTTAGTATAGATACATGTAAAGTGTTGGACACAAAATTCAATAAAATGTGGTAAGATGGTGAGCCAAACTCAGCAGCACACGAGTACTTTAAAACTTAAGGGTTTAGTAAAAGGGTAATATTGCTGCCTCAAAAGCTAATAATCTCCAAGGATCCATTTAAAGAAACATACTATTCATAATAAAGGCAGGGGGAAAAATCTCATCCTGTTTTATTTTTGGATGTTATCTCATTCAGTTCCAGGCACCAGACTTCATGAAGAGCACTGGCAAAGTAAATAATTAGCTTACAGAACAGAAAATGAAATGGAAGGAACTGATAGATAGCCAGGTTGGTTAGTGGGGAGCTGAGAAGCATGTTAAGGATGATCTTCAAGTACTTAGAACTCTTTTGTGGAGTCAGGCTAATTCCATTCTGCGATACTGCTGGGGTCAAAATAGGGAGCAATGTGCTGAGAGACAACTATTTGTCAGGCCCTTTGCAACAGCTAGACGTTGTAAGGCAGTGGATTCTGAGTAAATTCAACAAAACTGGGGAAAAAGTTGAGTATTCCCTCATTTGAGGAGTCCAAGGAAAGGTTATCCATGATACTAAATCCTATCTGTACCTTAAAATCTAATTTAATTAGTTTGAGGTAGGGCCTAAACATCAGGATTTTTTTCAAAGCTCCCCAGCTATTGATAATGAACAGTTAGGTTTGAGAAATATTAAGCTAGATGACTACTTGTCAGGATATGAATTAAATGAGAAATTTAAATGAGGCAGGTAAATGGAAATTAATATTTTTTTTATTCATACCATATGCCAGGCATTGGCATTTTCACAATGTAACCTTTATTAACTAATACTTGGAATCTTTAGAACAATGGAACACAGCAAGCTCCCAAACGTTTGTTATTATCCTCTCCGAAACCATATAATCTATTCTCCAAATACATGCTAGGACAATATTAGCTTATAATAAAGATATTATCATCCCTGCATATGGACAAGTAAACTGAGGCTCAGGGAAGGTAGTTATTTTGGTAAATATGCTAAGTGGTAGATTGTAAAACAGTTAATTCCAACTTAAAACCAGCATGCCTTTCCAGTTTAATCAAGTCAATAGTAAAACACTTGTTCATAAAAATCAGGAACTTACCTAAGTGACTCCGCTCTTAATAGAACCATTTCTTCCCGGCCTGTTCTCCAGGAAATTATGTTAAATGCAAATCCTTAAAAAGTAGAGCCAAGTAGACATTCAGTATTTCTAACATAGCCCCAGAGAAATTCTCCTTAAGGTTTTGAGAACCTCTGAGGGCAGAGGCAATGGCTCAAACTCTTCAGAGCTCAATTTACTTCAAGCAAACTTAGAGACAGAACTGTTCACAAGGGAAACACCTCCCATACCGATGAAAGGATATATTATTATCTGTCACTTCTGTACAGTCTAGGACCTCAATTATATATTAATATTGAGGGAGAGGAAAATGGTCCTGAGGAGAGTATGGTCCTGAACATCTCTGATACCTCCTTTAGGCCACATTATGCCCGAGTCTCCTTATGAATGTAACTAGTTTGAATATGTGAATTTGCTGAAGGAACACCCAAAGAATGATACCCCCTCAATGAGACAGTTCCCCAAGGGCAAGGACAACCTTTACTTCACTATCCCATATAATCCTTAATATCCAAAACAAAATAAGTAGTAATTGCTGCAAACTAATTTTCAATACAATTTAGACAACACTAATTTTCTAAAACAAAATACACTTTACAGTAAGGTACAGAGAACATAAAAATATATCATAAATATTAAAAAATAAACTATGCTTCTTCAAGTGGTGAGCATTGGATTTGGTCCAATACTAGATGGGGACTTGCTTTTTCTGTTATAGCCAATTGTTAAAATTTGGAGATAAACAATATGATTAATGACTGAAATTGTTTTCTGAGCTTCATGTACACCTGTACACCAAAAAATACAGAACATTTCATTCTAGAAAAATAGGAAGCTGCAGGTCCTAAATGTTGTTATACACTACTTTAAATAACCAATATAACTGTCAGTGCAGATTTGGCACTCGACATCTTTCCTACATACCCCAAATCAGTTTTACACAGTACACTTTACAAAGTGCTAAGTATGTCTTAGGTATCCAAGAACAAACTGATTAAAGACGTTCATTTTATCACTTACCCATCAGCTTCTAGCTATAATTTTGTTGTTGTTTACTCACTAAGTCATGTCCAACTCTTTGGCAATCTCATGGACTTATGCCTGCCTGGCTCCTCTGTCCATGGGATTTCCCAGGCAAGAATACTGGAGTGGATTGCCATTTCCTTCTCCAGGGGACTTTCCTGACCCAGGAATTGAACCCATGTCTCCTGCACATTACAGGTGGATTCTTTACCGCTGAGCCTTCAGGGAAGCCCAAGCTATACTTTACACATCTTGAATTTTAGCTAGATAAACTTTGCTCTAAAGTCACAAAGAATTGTGCCGAATAAAAATATGCACCAAACAGTTAATGCTGTTGAACTGTGATGTTGGAGAAGACTTGAGAGTCCCTTGGACTGTAAGGAGATCGAACTAGTCAATCCTAAAGGAAATCACTCCTGAATATTCATTGGAAGGACCAATGCTGAAGTTGAAACTCCAACATTTTGGCTACCTGATGCAAGGAACTGACTTACTGGAAAAGACACTGATGCTGGGAAAGACTGAAGGCAGGAGGAGAATGGGACAACAGAGGATGAGATGCTTAGATGGCATCACTGACTTGATGGACATGAGTTTGAGCAAGCTCTGGGAGTTGGTGATAGACAGGAAAGCCTGGCATGCTGTAGTCCATGGGATCACAAAGAGTTATACACGACTGAGTGACTGAACTGAAAGTTACAAAAAATTTCATGGGGAGAAAATGACATTTTAGATGTTTTATATATGCTGACATATTAATCACGAAGCCTAGAACCATGCTGTTCTATATAAAATTTACTGTCAGCCATTTTTTAAAATGTTGTTCAGTTGCTAAGTCATGTCTCACTCTCTGTGGTTAAGTAGGGGAAATTATTAATATATTTTAACCTATCAAAAGTATTTCAATGTGATCAATATAAAAACTGAGATATTTTACATCCTTTTTTTCCACACTCAGTCTTTGAAATCAAGTATATATTTTATCGGAGAAGGCAATGGCACCCCACTCCAGTACTCTTGCCTGGGAAATCCCATGGATGGAGCCTGGAAGGCTGCAGTCCATGGGGTCGCTGAGGGTTGGACATGACTGAGCGACTTCACTTTCACTTTTCATTTTTATGCATTGGAAAAGGAAATGGCAACCCACTCCAGTGTTCTTGCCTGGAGAATCCCAGGGATGGGGAAGCCTGGTGGGCTGCCGTCTATGAGGTCACACAGAGTCAGACACGACTGAAGTGACTTAGCAATATATTTTATACTTAGAGCAGATTCCAGTTTGGACTAACCACATTTCAAGTGCTCAACAGCCACTGGTGATAAGTGACTATTATTAGACAGCACATGTCTAGAGTCTAACCTCTTCTATCTCCAGTGTGACAGTCACCTTAAAAATGCAGAAAACCAAAGCACACAAAAGTTGACTCACAGTTAAGTAATGCCCTGTTAAAATGGCAAGTGAAAAGTTAGTGTTTAGACCGTTTCTATTTAAACATGAAATTTAAGAAAGGCTCTGCAAATTTGTTGACATCAGTTTTACAAATGCCTTAAAAACTGTTTTCTTCTTTCCATTACCTCATCAAAAGTCTTTTCTGGGTACTAAGTTGTTATATCTTTCCATTTGAGTTATTCATTTTGTCATTCAATAAATATTAGTATTTATCTGGTGACAACTATGGGCAAAACATTCTAAGTAAATGACTTACACCCTACCTCTATTTTCACAAAGCTTTCAAATTAAAGGGAAGGTGTGAAAAACTTGTGAAAGTATATCTCTGTATTTTATTTTACTGTATCACTATGCAGAATTCACTATAATGAATTATTACATGTTATTTTCTAGAACATACGTCCCTACAAAGTATACCAAGTTTATAAAGAAATATTTAGAATAGAAAAACTGTTAAGGCAAAAGTGTTATCTATGACAGGCCTTAAAGGATTTGACACAGAAAGGTTATGAAGTTGAGAAGAATAAACAAGTTTCTAGAGTTGAGAAAGTATAAGGATATAAAAGTATATAACTCATTAGAACTCTCAGCATGTTTGCTTACTAAATGCAAAAGTGAATAAAAAGAGCCTGAATGACTTGGGGATAAGTGAAAGGGGGATGATGCTACACAAGCTGTTATGGAAAAAAATGAAATCATGAGGAAGAAGTTAAAATTGTTAACATTTTAAATAAAACAACAACAAACCTCCCTGCATGGGAAGGTACAGTAGTGAGCCTCATTTTCTTATTTTTGAAAGTAAAAGTGTTAAGTCACTCAGTCCTGTCCCACTCTTTGCAACCCTATGGACTGTCCCCTGCCAGGCTCCTCTGCACATGGAATTCTCTGGGCAAGAATACTACAGTGTATTGCCATTTCCTTCTCCAGGGATCTTCCTGACCCACGGATCGAACCAGGGTCTTTTTCATTGCAGAAGACTCTTTACTGTCTGTGTCACCAGACAAGCCCCTCTTACTTTTGGGAGAACGCCTACTGTATCCATTTAAGAACTTTAGTAATTTCATAACCTGCCATCGTGTAGAACAATTTCTTCATGCATATTTACATGCAAGGTAAAATATAAGAAATCCAGCAAGTAACACGCTTTTATTTTACCATCATGCATATAAAGAAAAACAAATATATCAATGTTACACTTTCAATTTGACAGAGCAGCTTCACAAGTATTTATGCTATTTAGGAAAAGACACATGAATTACTAAGCTGTTAACCAGGCAAATTATCAAGACAGACAATTAAGCCACATATTTTTAGTAGGCTACTTTTTCATGAACACAACAATTTCCAAAGTATTAAGAATATGACAAGAACAAGTTACACAGATTATATTTCTAAGCATACAGTTTAATTATTAACAGAAACAAGCTGAAATTCACTACAGATGTTCATTTAGGTGTCTATATCATAAAGAGATATAGCACATTTTCCACATGTTCTCAAGTGAAAGCAAAATAAAGCCTGTATAGCTCAATTTTCCCAGTAACCAGAAACAAGGAAAATAACACGATTTTACTAAATACTAGTGAAATAAACCACACAGTACTAACCCTCCTTATAAATTAAGTGAAAACAAGAGCAAGCACTCAGTTGCCTTTTTTACAGAACTCTTTTCTAGGTAACGTACTTAACATTCTAACCCCCTTCAATTCTCACGTGTTAATCCTGGGCAAAGAACCTCTTCTCCCATCACCACTGACAGACAAAGAACCTCCTTTAAGACTCTCCATCTTAATTTCAGGCCCAATTTTAACCTGGCTCATTTTTGCCTATCTGTGGTCTGTTCAGTTTCTCCTGTTTTGGGAACCCATCACAGTATCTTTAATTCTTCCATCAATTATGGCCTAGATAGCACTTTTCATTTCATGTCTCCCTTTAAATCCTCTAGATGTTGCTAACGTGGGTGGAGGATGCAGAAGAGAGCAGAAGAAAATAAGAGCTCTGGCAATCTATTAGACAAGACAGCCTGTTCCTTGAAATAATGGAGAGCCAAATTAAAAGACCTGATTTGCACACACTTATGAGCTACCATTTAAGACAGGAGAGAGACAACGGAGGTGTACTGCCACTATGGCACTTAATTACACTCAGGATGAAAAAACGAGGCACAAAGAAGTACCCAGCTTTTGGGTGATTCACTAGAGACTGAAAAAGCCTGGCACTTTGAATGGACACCATCTTTAGGCCAACCTGCCATGAGAAGTCTAACTTGTCACCTCAACCACTTGCCTGACAGTTATTAGGGTTCTGGATGATGGGAACGAAGGAAAGGGAGATGGGGGCGGGGGATGAGGAATAGAGGATAAGTCTTTTGGGAAAAATGGAGGGGTCTTTTGAGTACTGGCAGGAAACCTGGAGATTGTTTACCAGAAATCAGAGTGGGGGTGACAAAGTTCTAGAAGATGTCCATCCAGTAGGTAGCAGTCAAGGGAACAGCCAGTAGCAGGCAGCAATAGTAGGTGACCAGAGGCGCAAGAAGAACAATGGAGTCACATATATCACACAGGCCCAGTGGCCCAGTTCTCCCTTGATATCATTAACACCCAGTTATCTACAGGCTATATGCCTGTGCTGCTGAGTAGGATGGGTAGAATGGCCTCCTAGACAAGTACCTCCAGGTATGAGAGTCAAACTGGAGGCTCTGGGAACAAACAGGGTCCAAGTAGTGCAGATAAAGACTATGCAATTTACAACATCACAAGCTTACTTAGGAGTGGTATGAATCATGGGCCATGCAGCATGTGATATTAATGCAGAAAAGCACGAAGGCCATGTGGAAGTGAAGGAGCATGGCCATGACTGTCTCAATCTTGAGGCTGAGAGAACTGAATGTCCAGATGAAAAAGGCTCCAGAAATGTCAGAAAAAAGTGGGGTGGGAAGGGGGAGAGGGCTGGTTAGAAGACATATCCGTATCTGTTGCCCAAACGCAGGTCCGTTAAGAGGCGAAATGGGACCTTGTGCAGAAACCCTCCCAATGGCAAAGTTTAACCAGACTGGAACCCAAAGGGCCTGGGGATCTCCACAGGCTCCCTTATTGGGCGACGTCTGGCTCTACGAACTCCTTCACGCAGCAGGTAGTATTGCAGTGGATTTGGCCACAGGTCCTCTTTGATAATTTCAGCAATCCTGTCAGACTCTGGAAGGCTGTGGTCTGAAAACCAGGTGAAGAAATTGCACACGACCTCTTGGTTCCTGCGAATGAAGGACTGGGGTTCATGGCCCCGGCGCCATATGATTGGAGTGGAAAGAGACACTACTCGGCCAGAGGCTCTGACTTCATATTCTTTGACAATCAGCTTGTTTCGAAAATACGGGTTTCTCCGAAAGAAGAACTTGAACTTGCAGCCTGTTCGCGGGTGTCTGAGCTCCTTCACCTCCAAATTGGTTATGTATCTTAACATCTCTGCATCTTGGCCTCTAATCATGGGAGACAACTGGGGGTGGTTCCGAAAGGCAGTGACCCAGAAGCCCGGGATATTCTGAATGATGTAGTTCCTCCGCTCGAGGTAGTGTCGACGCATCCGCCCGAATTTATGCTCTAGTTGTTGAAAGGCCCGGTCAGCCTGAGCGTTCACAGAGTCCAGTTCCAGCTGGATTGCCTCCAGCGGGTTCATGCGGAGATCCATACGCAGGGGCCGGTGCCCCGCCTCCTCCACCACTCTGTTCTCCACCATTTCTATTTCTTCACCGACTGGCCTCTCCTCCATCTCCATTCCCTGCTCCACTCCCTCCTCCTCCTTCGCTCCTTCCTTCCCCACCACCTCCTCATCCACTGCGACCGAGAAGACGGGGCCCTCTTCAGTCTTCACTTCCTCAGCCTTCGCCTCCGCCATCAAGTCAGACCCCAACTTCTCCGCGCCACAAGTTTCTAGCGGCTTCTCCCGACTCAAGCCCTGCGGCTCTCCGGGCTGACGGCCATTTCCCAGGCTGTCGTCTGTTGCCAGGGACACAGACGCCGTTTCCAGGCTCTCCGTAGGAGGCGGAGCCGGCTCTAGCCTCGCTTCGGGCACTACGTAACCGCCATCCCCACCGGCTCGGATCTGGAACGTACCGGCACAGCCTGGATCTGAGGGAGCAGTTGAGGGTGCGCTTTCCTCCTCTGGAAGCTGGGGTGGTGGGAGCGCGACGGCCTCGAAATACCCCTCACCCGTCTCCGCCATCACCTGTGACGCCTCTGTTTTCAGGCAACGGGAAGGGTCCGGAGCTCCGGCGGCACAGTCGGTTGTGGTGAGGCTGTGGGCTTCAAGGAGAGGGGTCCTCTCGCCCCCGTCTCGGCCGCTCATGTCGGCAGCACCCAGATAAACCGAAGGCCAGTGTCTGTTTTCCTCTCAGAAGCCGCGCTCGACGAAAACCGGTCGCTCTCACCACTCACTCTCTGATCTCGCGAGTGACTCCGTGAGGATGACGTCAGGGCAGTAGATCTCGATGTGACGCGAGAACTCGCGGCTCCTGGGATGGCTTTACCAGGCTTCCTACGGCCCGAGTGTTTCTGTTAGCTTTATTTTTACGAATTTAATCCGGTGGATTGGTAATTTGATTTACGTAAATATGTGGCTCGCAAGCAGAGGCTGAAGCAGGGAGACCCCCCGCCCCCCTCCCTTCCTGGCAGTGCATCTGGAAGTACCTCCAGATTGTTCGCTGGGGTAATTGTAAGGATCCCAGTACTACACTGCCTTCTGTTGTCTGAAAACATGTTTTTATGGTTTTGTAGGCAAGCGGGTAAATCTACTCCCTGTTATTCCATGATGGGCAGGAGCAAAATTCTCTTTAATTTTTAACTAAATTAATAGCAAATTGTTTCCCTTTTCTCGGGTAGTGAGTGAAAATATTCTGGCCTGTAACATCTCTGGGAGAAAAAGCTACTGAACGACTTTTTACCACAAAAGTCATGCATACCGTTCCTTGCTAGCCTTACCTTCGGAGAAGGCAATGGCACCCCACTCCAGTACTCTTGCCTGGCAAATCCCATGGACGGAGAACCCTGGTAGGCTGCAGTCCATGGGGTCGCTCAGAGTCGGACACGACTGAGCGACTTCACTTTCACTTTTCACTTTCATGCATTGGAGAAGGAAATGGCAACCCACTCCAGTGTTCTCGCCTGGAGAATCCCAGGGACGGGGAAGCCTGATGGGCTGCCGACTGTGGAGTCGCACAGAGTCTGACACGACTGAAGCGACTTAGCAGCAGCAGCCTTGATAATCTATCAAAGAAGAGCTTGTCTTGCAGGAATTAAGTCATAATCAGTTTGCTGAATCTCGCTCCGCGGCCCGTCACTGCAGGAAATAGAAAAGCTATTTCCAGCCCCATCAATTTATTAATCTAATAACGAATTTAGTTCTGAAAGAAGGTAGGAAAGGTTGGCTCTGGTGAAGTTATCTGTTCGTGGTATTTAGCTTGTAGAGTTTTTTCAAAAGGCATGTCAGTGTCTTTGGTTGGTTTAGTGTGTTGACTTGTGAGGAAAACGTGTTAGAGAGCTAGGGGACCTCGGAGAAATACTGGTAGAGGGGCCATCCACCTCCATTTTTATGAAGAAAAGCTAGTTAAAATGGATAACCAAGATGGCCTTGAATAGAACACAAACGGCTGGATACCAGTTTTAAGTTAGTTAGCTCAAGATGTAAAAGAGGCATATGTTTGGGTTTGTTTGTTTTTTTTATTCTATTATATTACACTGAATAATGGCCCCCTAAAATGTCCATGTCCTAACCTTCATAACCTGTGTCTTATCTTACCTGGGAAGAGAACTCCATAGGTATGTTTCAGTTAAGCATCAGGAGATTGAAAGATTGTGCTGGGCTATCCAGGTGGATGGACCCTGTATAATTACAGTAAGAAGAAGTGGGAGTGTCAGTGTGAGACTGATGACCAGAGCAGAGGTGAGAAAGTAAAAAAGAGGGAGAAAAAAAGATTTGAAGATGGAGGAAGGAACAAAGATCCAAAGAATAAAGCAGCCTTTCTAGAAGCTGGAAAGGTAAGGAAGTAGATTTTCCCATAGAGTCTCCAAAAGAATGCAGCCCTACCACATCTTGATTTTATCTAACCTCCAAACCTGTAAGATAATTAATTTGTGTACCTTAACATTGTTAAGTCTGTGGTAATTTGTTACAACAGTATGAAAGGGATATTCCTTGGGTTGAAGTTTGGTTGCATCTCTGTGTGGCTCAAGTTTTTCCTGGCAGCAACCCCTTCAACCATCAATATCTTTGGAAGGCTCAAAAAAGTACCAATGTCAAAATGTATATAATTGGTGTCAGTGGCTTTGAAAAAAACCTAGACACAAGTTGAGCAGTGTTTTAACAAATACAGCATCATCAAAATACTTGGTGGCAAGAGAATAATTTTGTTTTGAAAAACATGGATGTTAACAACTCTGAGTCAAAAATCTTCTGAATACAAAGAAGTTTTAGAAATACCTTAATTTATTTTGCTTTTTCCCCCCTTTATATGTGTCCAAGTGTGACACTTGACTTACGTCTAAATATGTCTAAAGGAACCATTTAAATAGAGATAAAATTATGTATAAGAATGCATTGTGTCCTAGCTTAATTGGCAATGTTTTTCTTCCCTTTTCTTTTTCTTTCATCATGGATAATATTTAAATACTATGCTTTACAAGTGACAGTGTTTTGTCAGGTGAAATGCCATAGTTTCCTTCCTGGAAAATTTCAGAGCATAGTAAAACAGTGCCAAAATATTTTTTTTTTTTTTTTTTTTTTATGTAAAGTGATGCTAACTTCCAGGCTCAGATAAATATAAATGGGTTTTCCCTCTCAGAAATAGGCCAGTGTTTTGTTGATGAGGATCTTCTGCATGGTATCTAGCACCCAAGCCTCACCTAATGAAAGCCAATAAAAACCTCCATTCTTTGTAATATATAGAACTCACCTCCACAAATTTCCAAAAGACTCCTTAGGAAAGTATAGCTTCTGCAGAGATTTTTCTCCTTTGAATATTTGAGGGTATGGTATTCCCATCAGTTTTCACTAGAGGGAGCAACTTGTCTATAAGAAAGTGGTATTGATATATCTAGATTATGATGACAGAACTTTGGTTCTCTCACTATAAGTGAAATACTCTTTAATTTAAATTGAATCATGATCTTTTATTCCCTTTAAGTTGTTCAGTTCAGGTCAGTTCAGTCGCTCAGTCGTGTCCGACTCTTTGCGACCCCATGAATCACAGCACGCCAGGCCTCCCTGTCCATCACCAACGGTTACCAATTAATTTTCTCACACAAACTGAGCTTTGTTTATTATGGCTTCCAGTAATCAGCTCAGGCCAAAATATCTCATATGACTGTGCCTACTCTGACAAGGTCCCTACCCTGTATTACTGGAGTCATGTACCTGGTTTCAAATTCCAGCTCCCCGACTAGCTGTTTTGACCTGGACTAGTAACTTCATCTTTCTGAGTCAGTTTCCTCATAGGTAAAATAGAGATTATAATTTTTCATTTATATATGCATATTTTAGAGGCCTATTAAAAAGATGAAATAGGGCTTCCCTGGTGGCTCACTGATAAAGAATCCATCTGCCACTGTGTCCAAGGAGACACAGGTTCAATCCCTGGTCCTGGGCTGAGAAGATCCCATATGCCATGGAGCAACTAAGCCCATGCACCGTAATGGTTGAGCCTGTGCTCTAGAGCCCGGGAACTGTAATTACTGAGCCCTCATGCCACAGCTACTGAAGCCAGAGTGCTCTAGAGCCCGTGCTCCAGAAACAGAGAAGCCACTGCAATGAGAAGCCCGCACACCGCAACTAGAAAGTAGCCACTGCTTGCCACAACTACAGAAAAGTCTGTGCAGCAAAGAAGACCCAGCACAACCAAAAAATAAATAAGTAAAATTATTTTAAAAAGATGAAATAAGATGTGTATAAAATATTTAACATTATAACCTTTCAATGAATAAAAGCTGGTACTATTATTTGTATTGTTTTTATGCTAAAGTTTACGTACATTAAAAGTAAACTGTTGTCCGTGGTGTATAACCAGGTACTAAATTCCATTATAAAACAGGTAAGTATTTAGGAGTTCAGAAGAGAGAGACATGCACGTGTATTAGAGTGGTCAGTGAAAGCTTCATGGAGGAAACGAGACTTAACTTGTATCCTGCTGTGGGTAGATAAGAGTTAAAGAGCTTGAGGAGATGGGGCATGAGGACATAGTAAGCATATTGGTCCACTGCTTGCTCCGGTTATTTCAACATGCATTCTAGCCCTACACTGTGCAGTGTAGTGGTCAGTAGACACATGTAGCTCTTTAAATTTAAATTAATTAAAATAAAAAATTCAGTTCATCAGTCACACCACATTTCAGATGCTCAGTAGCAACATCTGGCTAATGGCTACTGCAGTGGACCGTGTGTAACATTTCATCATGGCAGAAAGTTCTATTGGACAGTGCTGTTCTAGACATACAGTGCCTTCAGGTGGTAGAAAAAAGGCTGATTAGAATTAAAATGCCATACCACAGAGATTGCAGACTTATGTTTTATAAAGATCTTAAGAAAAATTATTTGTTAAAATTAATGTTTTCAATTGACATTTATTTTTTAACAAAAATTTTGTGTGTTTACTCTGGGAGTAAGCATTCTCACCAGAAGTACTCGTCTACTGGCTCACTTAGTACCAAAAAGATAATCCAAATATTATGCAATTCAAATCCCTTACTATAAAGCTTATAGATTTAAAATAGTTTGCCAAAGTGAGCCATTACCCTTCAGATAAAGTACTGAAACTAAATGAATCAAATTCAGGCAGAATTACTTGAAAAATTTGTGTAATTACATTAATTATTTAAGTAACCCAAAAATGTGTGCCTGATGAATGACCGCCTACTGTATTTTTAGTAAGGTGAAAAACATTTTTGATAAAATGAAAAGAAAATATGTGAAACAATGGAAATAATTATATAGATTTTAAAAATTAATATGAATCATAGTGATTTGTGTGGTACAGTACCAAAAATTGACAGTAACGCCCTTTAATAAATATGATTTTTATATTTGAAAGCATCTAGCATCTCAAATGCCTCAGGTTAAGAAATTTCATATACAGGAAAAATATTTCTTTGCATTTTCTAGATAAACTCTTTAAATATTGTTCCCATGAATTTGTGTTGTGGTTATTAATTAAACTCTAGAGCTCATATATAAGTTACAAAAATATTAGTTATTTTTTTAAATACAGTCCCAAGGTGAAAGAGCCTTATTAGAACAACCAGACTGTCATAATGAATAAACAAGTTTTAAAACAAGTTTCATCAGTCATTTACTACTTTCAGCATAAATATTAATTCAATATGAAAAGTTTGTATTATAGTATATAACTTAATACTTTGATTTTCATTAACACTTCATCTGTTAGCTGAGACTTCTGCCTTATAAATTCTTTGGCTCTAAGACTGTATATTAAAATTTCCTTTGGTTTGTAAACAAGTCATTCTATGCACATCTGTTTTTAAAATGTGGAAGGTTGGAAAGTGACTATCATTCATTGATTTGATCATAGGTAGAATTCATCTTATTGAAAAGATAAGACTCAGAGAGGTCAAGTGACTTGCCTGAGGTTATATAGTTAGTAAGTAATGGAGTGTGGATATAAGTCCAGTTTGCCTGTCTTCAAAGCTCTTTCTACTATGTTATGTTACTTTTCTGAGTTTTTTTAAATCTTAGGCAGTAACCAGGGAACTTAAGGACTACTGCCTGTTTGCTGATAACTGCTTTTGCCAGGGTTTGCATTTTCCATGCCTAGCAGTCAGAGGATCTTCTTGCAGTGTTTACTGCATTGATTGAATGATTCCATGCTGAAATGTAGCATAAACAGCCATGAAAACTATACTGTATAAATCTAAACAGAACATACGGTTTTTAGGAGACAAGTGCCCTCCATGGAAGCATTTATTAAATGTGGGACAGATTTAAGAAACAGTACCTCCTGCTACTGCTGATATATCTAACTTAACAGTATTTCCAGATTCTCAGATTTGAAGTTCAAAGAGTTCCTTTGTGATGAATGAACTTAAGGGTAAAAGAGCTCTTGCTGTTGTTCAGTTGCTAAATCATGTCTGACTCTGCAACTGCATGGACTGCAGCTCAACAGGCCTCCCTGACCTCTACTATATCCCAGAGAGCTCTAGTCAATAAATATTTCGTTAGTTTTTACTGTCTGTACTCAGGAGGAAATTTTGAAAATAAAGATTTGTTAAGAAATACATGAAGTCCAACTTGGAAGTAATGCTAACTTACTCTGAGAAAAGGAAGATAATCTGCATCCTTTCCACTTAGCATTTCATCTGCCCTTATGTAGTCTTTCATTGAAAACATTTCCCTGATTCTAAAAATTGACCATGATCATCTTAACTGCTTTCTTCTCTTCCAAAGAGAGAAAGTTTTCTGGGTTCATCCCCAGTGAAATTGCTGATGAAATGCTGATCCTAGAACTATGTTACTAATACAACAAAGTAAACAGAGCACCCCACCTAAATTTGCTAAATTATCTAGTCACCATTGTGATCTGCACTGTCATCTGGAGCACAGTAGACGGGAGGTGCAGGCTGGAGACCTGGCCACACTATTTGGTCTTTCCAAATAGTAAACTCAAATATATTTGTTGGTGTATAGTACGTGTAAGACACAGTGCTGTGTAATAGGATACAAAGATGTGAACTTTGTTCATTAGGGATTTATGCCATTGTGGAGAAGATAGATAGAGAAACAAATAATTACAATACCAGGTGATAAATGGAACAAGAGAGGTGTGAGCTAAGGGCTGTGAATGCACAGAACTTAAAGTTTGTATTCCCATAACTGACAAGAGGGCTGGGAGAACTATTACAGAGGAGATATCAATAGTTTTGAGGTGAGTCCTAGTAGAAAAATCAGATTATTAGAAACAGGGAGAGAGAGAGAATTACAAGCTGATGAAATACCCTGAGCAAAGACCTGGACTTAAGTGCCCAGACAGCTTGAGGAGTGACTGAAAGAGGACAATTAGTGAGGGGTGATGCTTCAGTAAAATGAAGTCTAATGACAAACAGCCTTTTATGTACTTGTGTGTGTATGTGTTTGTAATATGTGTTATTATATTCATATAGTCTATATAATTATATGCATCTTAAAATCCTGTGACTGTTAGGAGATGTTAGAGGTCTTTAAACAGGGGACTAACATTCACTTTCACTTTTCACTTTCATGCATTGGAGAAGGAAATGGCAACCCACTCCAGTGTTCTTGCCTGGAGAATCCCAGGGACGGGGAAGCCTGGTGGGCTGCCGTCTATGGGGTCACACAGAGTCGGACACGACTGAAGTGACTTAGCAGCAGCAGCAACATACATTATATCAGATAATAACTTAATTGGCTATAAAATGACTTGAAGGTTGTGTGGCTAAAGGCTAGGATATCAGTTGTGAAGTGTAATGGTTCAGACAAGGATTGAGGAATATTTCTTTAGAAATGTGGTAATAACAGAATGGATTACTTCAGAGAAACAGTAAAAGAAGTGATAAAAACAGATACAAAAATGGGAAGGAGTTGAAGAAAATTGATTTTTTTAAGTTTGGACTGCAAAGATGGGTGGAAATGTGACTAAGTTATGGAAGATAGGCAGAGGATCAGGTTTTTGACAAGAGGGGAGAAATCATGAGTTCACTTCAGTTCAGTTCAGTTGCTCAGTCATGTCTAACTCTTTGCAACCCTATGAATCGCAGCACGCCAAGACTCCCTGTCCATAACAAACTCCCGGAGTTTACTCAAACTCATGTCCGAGTCGGTGATGCCATCCAGCCATCTCATCCTCTGTTATCCCCTTCTCCTCTTACCCCCAATCCCTCCCAGCATCAGGGTCTTTTCCAATGAGTCAGCCTCTTTTCCACCTCTTCGCATGAGGTGGCCAAAGTATTGGAGTTTCAGCTTCAGCATCAGTCCTTCCAATGAACACCCAGGACTGATCTCCTTTAGAATGCACTGGTTGGATCTCCTTGCAGTCCAAGGGACTCTCAAGAGTCTTTTCCAACACCACAGTTCAAAAGCATCAATTCTTTGGTGCTCAGCTTTCTTCACAGTCCAACTCTCACATCCATACATGACCACTGGAAAAACCATAACCTTGATTAGATGGACCTTTGTTGGCAAAGTAATATCTATGCTTTTTATATGCTATCTAGGTTGGTCATAATTTTCCTTCCAAGAATTAAGCATCTTTTAATTTCATGGCTGCAATCACCATGTGCAGTGATTTTGGAGCCCCCAAAATAAAGTCTGATACTGTTTCCACTGTTTCCCCATCTATTTCCCATGAAGTGATGGGACCAGATGCCATGATCTTCGTTTTCTGAATGTTGAGCTTTAAGCCAACTTTTTCACTCTCCACTTTCACTTTCATCAAGAGGCTTTTGAGTTCCTCTTCACTTTCTGCCATAAGGGTGGTGTCATCTGCATATCTGAGGTTATTGATATTTCTCCCGGCAATCTTGATTCCAGCTTGTGCTTCTTCCAGCCCAGTGTTTCTCGTGATATACTCTGCATATAAGTTAAATAAGCAGGGTGACAATATGCAGCCTTGACGTACTCCTTTTCCTATTTGGAACCAGTCTGTTGTTCCATGTCCAGTTCTAACTGTTGCTTCCTGACCTGCATATAGGTTTTTCAAGAGGTAGGTCAGGTGGTCTGGTATTTCCATCTCTTTCAGAATTTTCCACAGTTTATTGTGATCCACACAGTCAAAGGCTTTGGCATAGTCATTAAAGCAGAAATAGATGTTTTTCTGGAACTCTCTTGCTTTTTTGATGATCCAGCAGATGTTGGCAGTTTGATCTCTGGTTCCTCTGCCTTTCCTAAAACCAGCTTGAACATCTGGAAGTTCACGGTTCATGTATTGCTGAAGCCTGGCTTGGAGAATTTTGAGCATTACTTTACTAGCATGTGAGATGAGTGCAATTGTGCGGTAGTTTGAACATTCTTAGGCATTGCCTTTCTTTGGGATTGGAATGAAAACTGACCTTTTCCAGTCCTGTGGCCACTGCTGAGTTTTCCAGCTATAGACAAGAGAGTTTTGTTGTCAATCTAAGGTACCCCTTTGGAGATACTGAAAGATAAATCTGGGCCTTTGTAGGTCAGGAGAACAGCGGGGTCCAAAGGCAGATTTGGACATCTTCGGCATATTGGTGATGGACAGGGAGGCCTGGCGTGCTGCAGTTTATGGGGTTGCAGAGAGTCGGACATGACTGAGTGACTGAACTGAACTGAAGTGTATAGCTGATAGTTGAAACTATCAGAGAGGATGAGAACACCAGAAAGACATGTAGAAGGAGAAAAATGATGAGCCAAGAATAGAACTCTGGACACTGACATGACAGAGACAGGTAATGTGGTTGACAAGCAGAGAAAACTGAAACAGAGAAAACGGAGAAATAGCTGTTAGATGTAGGAGAAGAACCAGAAGAGAATGTTATCCCAAAAGACAAGGGAGGAAAGGACTTCAGGAAACCAGGATTAAGAGGATGCAGCCATGATGAGTAAGATGAAGACTGGGAAGAAAAGTTCCTGAACTGGGCAGCTGTGTGGATATGGGTGTCTTTAGCAAGAACAATTTCATGGGGGCAGGATGCAGGGTTGAGAAATGAATGAGAAATGAAGAAAATATGGCTGGTATGTGAGGCCAGTTCTTTCATAATTGGCCATTCAGAAAATAATGTGATTGATTGAGGGAGACAGTGGGTTGAAGGAAGAAAGTTTGTAAGAAATGAAACCAAAGGAAGTCCTAATCATATATTCTTAATAAAGTAGGGATAGACCAGATGTCTTAATCATTTGGACTGCTATAACAAAGTACCATAGGCTAGGTGGCTTGCAAATAGAAGTTTATTTTTTATAGTTCTAGGAGCTGGAAGTATGAGATCAGGATGCTAACATGGTGAGAGCCCTCTTCCTATTCGCAGACTGCCGATTTCTCATTGTATCCTCATATGGTGGAAGGAAGGCAAGAGCATTCTGGAGTCACGTTTGTAAAGGCAGTAATGCTGTTCACCCGGGCTTCCCTGATGGTTCAGCGGTAAAGAATCTCCTGCCAATGCAGGAGACCTGGGCTCAGTCCCTGGGTGGGGAAGATCCCTAGGAGAAGGAAATGGCAACGCACTCCAGTATTCTTGCCGGGAAAATCCCATGGACAGAAGGGCCTGGTGGACTATAGTCCATGGGGTCGCAAAGAGTGAGACACAACTTGAGCAACGGAACAGTGACAACATTCTTATTCATGAGAGCATCACCTTCATGACCTAATTACCATCCAGAGGGCTCACCTCCTGATACCATCACTTTAGGGGTTAGGATTTAAACATAGGAATTTTAGGGGATACAAACCTTCAGTCCATTGCATGAGCTCCTCCCACACAAATGAAACAAAGTCAGTAGAAGAAAAGGTGTATAAATTATGGTATATATAAATAATTGAATGTTACATAACTTTTAAAGAAAGAATAAAATAGATCCCAAATAGTGACTTGGGAAAGTATCTGTGTTAAATTAGAAACATACAAAAAAATTGTAAGTCAATAAATGTAGCATAATTATACTTTAATAAATGACATTGATACCCATATATCTATCTAAACATGGAAAATATTTGGAAAGGATGTGTACGCAGCTGCCAACAGTGATGGTCTCCAGGGAAATGGGGATGAGAAAAGGAAAGTGATGTTTAACTTCTTCCTACAACTTTAAAGAGAACTAGTGACATTATAAGATTTACATTATTAATTTAAAATATTTTTCAAACTGCATTGAAGAAAACCCTCTCATAAAATCATGAAGTAATTTTACTTTATATGATCAAATACAGAGTTTAGCAGTCATTAAAAAAAGAAAACACTAAAAAACTAACACATTTGTTATGTTAATTTTTTTGACTGGTATTTAAGGCTGAAGCAAAAATGCTCAAAATGTGACAGAGTTCAAGGTAAATGAAGGCTTTTTATTTTTGCTTAAATTTGGAAGATGAGGCCAATAATAGACTAGAGAGTAATTTGAAATAGTTGGAACTCAATCAGAAACTCAATACATGGAGATGAACCTCTGTCTTATGGAGCATTGGTTGCTTTAACCAGTGAGCTAGAAGTGACCTTGGTGATTTATTTGATAGTAATTTTTATTTATAATACATCTGTATTAGTCAGTGTTCTCCAGAGTAACAACAATATCAGGAGTTAGCTATAGATACATTTATTTGGGGGAACTGGTTTATGTGATTGTGGAAGCTGAGAAGTCCCATAATCTGCCATCTGCAAATTGGAGACCCAGCAAAGCCCATGCTGTAATTCAGTCTGAATCCAAAGGCCTGAGGACCAGGGAAGCAGATGGTGTGAATCCCAGTCCAAAGGAAGGAGATAGAGATGTTCCAGATCAAGCATGAGGCAGAGAAAAAGGAGCGAATTCCTCTGCTTTTTGTTTTATTCAGGCTCTCCATGGATTGGATGCTGCCCACTCACATTGGGAGGGCAGTCTACTGAGTTCATTGATTCAAATGTTAATCTCATTCAGAAATACCCTTCACTGACACACTCAAAAATAGTATTTAGTCTGGGCACTGCATCCAAAAACACATAAAATTAACTGTCACAATATGCAAGTTGTCACAATATGCAAGTTAGTAATTAGTGAATAGTTATTAAGTATGTCTGTTTTTCATAAAAGTTTATTTTATATGAAAGAAGGCTTAGAAGCAGGGTACTGCAGTTAGCCTAAAATGGTAGCTTTCAAGAATTTATTAGAATTTCGTTTAAAATAGGAACACTCCTATGTTCGTACCTTAGTTTCAGATCAGATCAGATCAGTCACTCAGTCGTGTCCGTCTCTTTGCGACCCCATGAATCGCAGCACGCCAGGCCTCCCTGTCCATCACCAACTCCCGGAGTTCACTCAGACTCACGTCCATCGAGTCAGTGATGCCATCCAGCCATCTCATCCTCTGTCATCCCCTTCTCCTCCTGCCCCCAATCCCTCCCAGCATCAGAGTCTTTTCCAATGAGTCAACTCTTCACATCAGGTGGCCAAAGTACTGGAGTTTCAGCTTCAGCATCATTCCTTCCAAAGAAATCCCAGGGCTGATCTCCTTCAGAATGGACTGGTTGGATCTCCTTGCAGTCCAAGGGACTCTCAAGGGTCTTCTCCAACACCACAGTTCAAAAGCATCAATTCTTCGGCACTCAGCCTTCTTCACAGTCCAACTCTCACATCCATACATGACCACAGGAAAAACCATAGCCTTGACTAGACAAACCTTTGTTGGCAAAGTAATGTCTCTGCTTTTGAATATGCTATCTAGGTTGGTCATAACTTTCCTTCCAAGGAGTAAGCTTCTTTTAATTTCATGGCTGCAATCACCATCTGTAGTAATTTTGGAGCCCCCAAAAATAAAGTCTGACACTGTTTCCACTGTTATTCCATCTATTTCCCATGAAGTGGTGGGACCGGATTCCATGATCCTCGTTTTCTGAATGTTGAGCTTTAAGCCAACTTTTTCACTCTCCACTTTCACTTTCATCAAGAGGCTTTTGAGTTCCTCTTCACTTTCTGCCATAAGGGTGGTGTCATCTGCATATCTGAGGTTATTGGTATTTCTCCCAGCAATCTTGATTCTAGCTTGTGTTTCTTCCAGTCTAGCGTTTCTCATGATGTACTCTGCAGTACCTTAGTTTAAGTAACTTAAATAACCTGTAAACCAACCTTCTTAGGTTGAACTTTGGAATCTAGAAGTGTTAAGGAATAGGAAAGCCCTATTCTACTATTATTAAAGTCAGTAGAAGAAAAGGTGTATAGCTTTAGGGTACAAGAGTCCTTGAGGACTGAAAATAGATGAGAGAATATTCATAAAAGGTATTCATAAAAGGAAGTAGAAGATGTTAATTAAAAGACCTGCGAGCTAGTATCTTACTTGTGGTGTTAGAGGTAGTGTAGCAAGTCAGAACCTCAGTCCAGACTCCACTAGGCTCTGGCCCCATCTTGAGACCAGGAGAATATAAAGAAAAGGAGGAGACAGGAGCATAGCAAGTCTCTCCTTCAATCTCCTCCCATCCCATCTTTATTAACAACTACCAAGGCCACTGATGCGAAGCGCTGACTCATTGGAAGACCCAGATGCTGGGAAAGATTGAAGGCAGGAGGAGAAGGGGATGACAGGATGAGATGGTTGGATGGTATCATCTACTCAATGGACATGAGTTTGAGCAAACTCTAGGAAATAGCAAAGGACAGGGAAGCCTGGTATGCTACAGCCATGGGGTCGCAAAGAGTTGGACATGACTGAGTAACTGAACAACGACAACAGCTGTTGTCGTTCTGCAGTATGCAGAACATACTCTCTCAGAACCCTGGAGTATGTTGAAAGAACACTATTTATTCCTGGGCTTCCCAGGTGGTGCAGTCGTAAATAATCTGCCTGCCAATGCAGGAGATGCAAGAGACTCAGGTTCGATCCCTTAGAGTAGGAAACGGCAGCCCACTCCAATATTCTTGCCTGGGAAGTCCCATGGACAGAGGTGCCTGGGAGGCTACAGTCCATGGGGTCACAAAGAATCGGACACAACTGAGCACACGCACACACACACACAGACACACTTACACACATACATATACACATTGAGACTTGGATGGGAAGTCCCATGGACAGAGGTGCCTGGAAGGCTACAGTCCGTGGGGTTGTAAAGAGTCAGACATGACTCAGCATGCACGCTCACACGCACACACACATTGAGACTTCCCAGTAAAATATAATGGAGGATTCCAGGATAAAGCCACAGTTCCTGCCCTGAGAGATTATCCAGTGGGAGGTAGGACATTACAATGCCATTTGAAAAGGGGGACATTAGGCATGTTTTACCCAATACAAGCTGAGCACTCAGCACAGGAAAAAAAAAGCACCTAGTGATTCCCTGGGGGGTTTGGAGAGAGCTTTATAGAAGAGGGGACACAGGCTGGGACTTGAAGGAAGACAAAAGGCATTAGAGGAGAGCATTGGAGATGAGCAAGTATAGACAAAGTCAGTGGCATGGGCAGGGGAAGAAGGGGGAGGGGGAAGGTTGGAATGTGGGGGCTGTATGTGAGGGGCTTTGACTCTCACCGTGGAGTGTTGTGTTCTGCCATCAGCATCCTATTGAACCCTGACAGTGTGCATTTATTTTTTTCCTGTTTAAAATTTGCTGACTTTATCCCAAACATTTTTTAATTTCAGGGTCTTTATATAAGATGAGATGTGATCTAATGACTAAATCAGCCAATGTGTAGAAAGAGAAGGCAGGAAATACCACATGGAAAATAAAATATAACCACCTTAATTTAAATATTTAAGCAAGAAAAGCTTTTAGATTTTCAGAAAGCAATAATTTAACTCCTGGAAATTGTTATGTTTTCTGATGTTGTTAGTTTCAGTAATTTTTCAATGCATGACTAAACCCTGGAACAGAACAATTTTAACTGAAAGCTACAAATGGGTTTACTTAAAGGGAAAAAGAAAAATTGGAAGTTGTCATTTTATTTTCTTTCTAAAAATAGCTAGAACATTATCATTAAAAACCTCTTCAGAAGTAGAACTCCATTAACTGGGATGCCACTGATGAAAAATTTTCCATAATCTCACCAGTTTTGCCTTTTCTTAGCAAACCATCTCTTCCTTATTATTGTAGACCAACGATAAACAGGGTATATTGAAGTTATGTTTACAATGTATAAGACAGAGGGGCCCTTTCATTCAACCTCATTAACCTTGGAAACATTTTTTCAGTGACGAATATTTCTGAAATCCCTAGTATGTTCTAGGTACTGGGGATATAGCTTTGAATGCCTGTGAGCATGCCCAGCTGCTCAGTCATGTCTGACTCTTTGTGACCCCATGGATTGTAGCCCGCCATGCTCCTCTGTCCATGGAATTCTCCAGGCAAGAACTCTGGAGTGAGTAGCCATTCCCTCTCCCAGGGTTTCTTTCCAAACCAGGGACTGAATCTGCATCTTCTGTGTCTCTTTGCATTGGTGGGCGGACTCTTTACCACTGTACCACCTGGGAAGCCCCATAGCTTTGAATAAGGCATGTCAAATCCCTGACTGTCAGGGGTTTACTTTCTTGTGTGCAGACAAGAAATATGAAAGCATATAAAAAGATAATTATGGGGACTGATAAATGCTCTAAGGAAAGGCAGTTTATAAGGTGATTAGGGCTAAGATATCAAGAGGAGGCCTTTGTGGGAGGTGATATTTGAGTTATACCTGTGTGGTTAGAAGGTGATCCACTGAAAAGAGCAATATTAACAGAAGGAACAACAGAACAAAGGTTGAGACAAGGCTAATCAACACAGAGTGGGTGACTGGGTAGTCAACTAACTTTGCTGAGGGGATGAGGTCAGAAATAGTGGGGCAGAAGATCATGCAAAAGGCTTTGAAGTCTGTATGGAAGCTGGATTCTGTTCTGTAATCTCTGAATTTTTGGCAGAGTAAGGATGATATAATTGGAATCATGCTTTGGAAAAATCATTTGGGCTGTTTTGTGGGGATTTGGTGGGGTGGAAGAATACAGGCAAGGACGCCAATGAGGAAGCAGCTGCAGCATTTCAGGAGAGAGTTGACATTGGCTTGGACTAGGGTTGTCACTGTAGAAAAGATAAGAAGTGGTAAGACGCAGGATATAATTTGGATGGTCCATTATAGCAGGATTGTTGGTCTACATTCTGTCCACATTCCCTGGACATTCACTGTTTCAATGATGCTGAAGGCTTCCTACTGCCAGGCCAAAATGCTAGAGAATTGGAGGGATAAACATCCCAGCTTCCTTTCCTTTCTGGTGGAGAACAACTCTGATGCATGAAAATCACTCAGAGGTCCCAGTGGGATGTAGTCCCAGCTGCCTTTGTGAGTAACCTGCTTATCGTCATGCCTATACTGGCTTCCTTTCCTCCTTCTCTTTCCCCAGCCTGTCACTAGTGCCTTTTGGGATCATCTCCTAAATAAACTACTTGCAGTCCAATACCTGACCCAGGGTCAGCTTCTGGGGGCACGCAGGTTAAGACACTAATTTTGGTAGATTGTAAATAATTAATGACCACACTGAGGACCTATAATAAGTGTGTTCCTCGCTCAGTCTTGTCCAACTCTTTGCAACCCCATGGACTGTATCCTACCAGGCTTCTCTGTCTGTGGAATTCTCCAGGCAAGAATACTGGAGTGGGTACCCATTCCCTTCTCTAGGGGATCTTCCTGACCCAGGGATCCTGCATTGCAGGCAGATTCTTTACTGTCTGAGCCACCAGGGAGGCTCCAGACCTTTGATAGGTAATATTTTAGGATTATTTGATTAGCTACACATGCTTTGGTCTTCTGTGGTATCTCAGTGGTTAAGAATACACTGCCAATGCAGGAGACATGGGTTTGATCCTTGGGTTGAATCCACCTGTCAATGCAATCCCTGGGTAGGGAAGATCCCCTGGAGAAGGAAATGGCAACCCACTCCAGTATTCTTGCCTGGGAAATCCCATGGGCAGAGAAGCCTGGTGGGCTACAATCCATGGATTCACAAAGAGTCAGACAGGACTGAGTGACTAAACAACAACAGCACATGCTTCAAGATGACAGAATTGCATTTCCTTCTCAGATGTGTTCTCCCATCTCCTTGCAAGGCTCTGCTTATGAATCTTCTTAGGGTAAATTCAGCAAAATTTCCAGCAAATTCACTTTTTGTCAAACCCAGGAAAAGGTGACTTGGAGGAAGAGGCAGAATTTCTCTAGCAACTTTGGTCTCATAAGGAATCGTCTCCCGCCATGATGGAGTTCTCTGGAATTTAGATGTGGTCTGCGACCATCAGCCTTTTAAAAACTCTTGCTAAACCTTTGTAATTGGGGTTTGGGTAAAAGGTCCAGACATGGTGATTAACCATCCTGGTTTGCCTGGACGATATCAATTTGTAAATTATTAAGTATTCAGTTCAGTTCAGTTCAGTTGCTCAGTCGTGTCCGACTCTTTGCGACCCCATGAATCGCAGCACTCCAGGCCTCCCTGTCCATCACCAACTCCCGGAGTTCACTCAGACTCACGTCCATCGAGTCAGTGATGCCATCCAGCCATCTCATCCTCTGTCGTCCCCTTCTCCTCCTGCCCCCAATCCCTCCCAGCATCAGAGTCTTTTCCAGTGAGTCAGCTCTTTACATCAGGTGGCCAAAGTACTGGAGTTTCAGCTTCAGCATCATTCCTTCCAAAGAAATCCCAGGGCTGATCTCCTTCAGAATGGACTGGTTGGATCTCCTTGCAGTCCAAGGGACTCTCAAGGGTCTTCTCCAACACCACAGTTCAAAAGCATCAATTCTTCAGCACTCAGCCTTCTTCACAGTCCAACTCTCATATCCATACATGACCACAGGAAAAACCATAGCCTTGACTAGATGAACCTTTGTTGGCAAAGTAATGTCTCTGCTTTTGAATATGCTATCTAGGTTGGTCATAACTTTCCTTCCAAGAAGTAAGTGTCTTTTAATTTCATGGCTGCAGTCACCATCTGCAGTGATTTTGGAGCCCAGGAAAATAAAGTCTGACACTGTTTCCACTGTTTCCCCATTTCCCATGAAGTGGTGGGACCGGATTCCATGATCTTCGTTTTCTGAATGTTGAGCTTTAAGCCAACTTTTTCACTCTCCACTTTCACTTTCATCAAGAGGCTTTCGACTCTTCACTTTCTGCCATTAGGGTGGTGTCATCTGCATATCTGAGGTTATGATATTTCTCCCAACAATCTTGATTCCAGCTTGTGTTTCTTCCAGTCCAGCATTTCTCATGATGTACTCTGCATGTAAGTTAAATAAGCAGGATGATAATATACAGCCTTGACATACTCCTTTTCCTATTTGGAACCAGTCTGTTGTTCCATGTCCAGTTCTAACTGTTGCTTCCTGACCTGCATATAGGTTTCTCAAAAGGCAGGTGAGGTGGTCTGGTATTCCAATCTCTTTCAAAATTTTCCACAGTTTATTGTGATCCACACAGTCAAAGGCTTTGGCATAGTCAATAAAGCAGAAATAGATGTTTTTCTGGAACTCTCTTGCTTTTTCAATGATCCAGCGGATGTTGGCAATTTGATCTCTGGTTCCTCTACCTTTTCTAAAACCATCTTGAACATCAGGAAGTTCACGGTTCACATATTGCTGAAGCCTGGCTTGGAGAATTTTGAGCATTACTTTACTAGCATGTGAGATGAGTGCAATTGTGTGGTAGTTTGAGCATTCTTTGGCATTGCCTTTCTTTGGGATTGGAATGAAAACTGACCTTTTCCAGTCCTGCAGCCACTGCTGAGTTTTCCAAATTTGCTGGCATATTGAGTGCAGCACTTTCACAGCCTCATCTTTCAGGATTTGAAATAGCTCAACTGGAATTCCATCACCTCCACTAGCTTTGTTCGTAGTGATGCTTTCTAAGGCCCACTTGACTTCACATTCCAGGATGTCTGGCTCTAGATGAGTGATCACACCATCGTGATTATCTGGGTCGTGAAGATCTTTTTGTACAGTTCTTCTGTGTATTCTTGCCACCTCTTCTTAATATCTTCTGCTTCTGTTAGGTCCATACCATTTCTGTCCTTTATCGAGCCCATTTTTGCATGAAATGTCCCCTTGGTATCTCTAAGTAAGTATTATTAAGTAATAAATACAGGTAACGAGGAAGTAAAGCAGTTTTCTAATGTGACCTAAAAAATCCCACAGTCATATCCACTCACATGCCAATGGCAAAACTTGGTTTGCTAGAGAAATGGGTCTCTAGATAAAGTGATTTTGTGTTCACCTAAAATTCTGGGGAAAGAAGGAAGGGCTGAATATTGAGGAACAACTAGCAGTTTTTGTCCCTCTCATGGTTTTAAGAATAATTTGAACCAATTAAAAGTTATCTGTAATTATAGGTTTATAAAATTATGGGAACAAAATGACCCCAAGGCATGATAAACTAAAAGAGTATTAAACTCTCTCATCTGGAAAGTCTGCTTACATTAAAAAAGAAGAAAAATCATTGATTTTGTAGAATTTGAGCTCGTCTGAGTCTTATAACTATTATGATTAGAATATAGAAACCTTCTCACTGCCGAATCTGTGCCGAGCTTTGGAAGCACAGAGGGCAACATAACAGGAAGAAAAAATAAATAAACAATTAAAACTCGAAGATTGCGAGTCCTACGGTAACTCCCCCAGCGGAGAAGCAGCGCAGACGCCTGCACGCGCCATTAACAAGCGGGGGCTGGGCAGGGAGGCGCGGCGCGGGCTGCATTGCTTAGAGTAATAATCTGGCCTGAATACCCTGAGCACTATCTGAGCGAAATAATTTGGGCTAGCAAACCAGACTGTGGGATATCTACCACGCGAAAAGCCAGCCCCAACCTAAGACACCGCCAGGCCCGCGCACGGAACAAAGAATTGAACAGAGATAGCCGGCTGCAGACCTTCCCCCTCCGGTGACAGGCAGCCAGAGCCGGAAGGGGGCAATCGCAGCCCCAGAGAGACATTATCTATAAAACTGTAAGCAGGCTTCTTTGCTAACTAAAACTTCTTGGGGGTCTGGACGGTTAACATCTGCCTAAGAAGGTGCGCCGGTTTTACGCCCAGATAACCGAGTGGCGGGGAGGCGATAAGTCGCAGCATTGGCGCTCGCCAAACACCTCATCACTTGAGCTGCTCGGACCTGGGAAGAGCACAATACTCAGGCCCAACTGAGTCTGCGCCTCTGAGGACTACCCGAGTGCCTGAACCTGAGCGGCTTGGACCTGGGAGGTACATGCAACCCAGGGCCAGCCTCGGATTGTTCCCGGCGGAACAACCTAGAGCCAGAGCAGTGTGAGCAGGGAGGCTACACGCGCCGTGAGCGGGGGCAGACCCAGTGTGGCTGAGGCACTGCGAGCGCACGCCAGTGTCATTTGTTTGCAGCATCCCTCCTTCCCTCCCCATAGCACAACTGAACAAAGAGAAGAAATACAGTTCCACCCATCAGAACACTGACACAAGCTTCCCTAACCAGGAAACCTTGACAAGCCACCTGTACAAACCCACACACAGTGAGGAAAAGCCACAATAAAGAGAACTCCACAAACTGCCAGAATACAGAAAGGACACCCCAAACTCAGCAATTTAAACAAGATGAAGAGACAGAGGAATAGCCAGCAGATAAAGGAACAGGATAAATGCCCACCAAACCAAACAAAAGAGGAAGAGATAGGGAATCTACCTGATAAAGAATTCCGAATAATGATAGTGAAATTGATCCAAAATCTTGAAATTAAAATGGAATCACAGATAAATAGCTTGGAGACAAGGATTGAGAAGATGCAAGAAAGGTTTAACAAGGACCTAGAAGAAATAAAAAAGAGTCAATATATAATGAATAATGCAATAAATGAAATTAAAAACACTCTGGAGGCAACAAATAGTAGAATAACAGAGGCAGAAGATAGGATTAGTGAATTAGAAGATAGAATGGTAGAAATAAATGAATCAGAGAGAATAAAAGAAAAACGAATTAAAAGAAATGAGGACAATCTCAGAGACCTCCAGAACAATATTAAACGCTACAACATTTGAATCATAGGGGTTCCAGAAGAAGAAGACAAAAAGAAAGACCATGAGAAAATACTTGAGGAGATAATAGTTGAAAACTTCCCTAAACTGGGGAAGGAAATAATCACCCAAGTCCAAGAAACCCAGAGAATCCCAAACGGGATAAACCCAAGGCGAAACACCCCAAGACACATATTAATCAAATTAACAAAGATCAAACACAAAGAACAAATATTAAAAGCAGCAAGGGAAAAACAACAAATAACACACCAGGGGATTCCCATAAGGATAACAGCTGATCTTTCAATAGAAACTCTTCAAGCCAGGAGGGAATGGCAAGACATACTTAAAATGATGAAAGAAAATAACCTACAGCCCAGATTATTGTACCCAGCAAGGATTTCATTCAAGTATGAAGGAGAAATCAAAATCTTCTCAGACAAGCAAAAGCTGAGAGAATTCTGCACCACCAAACCAGCTCTACAACAAATACTAAAGGATATTCTCTAGACAGGAAACACAAAAATGGTGTATAAATTCGAACCCCAAACAATAAAGTAAATGGCAACGGGATCATACTTATCAGTAATTACCTTAAACGTAAATGGGTTGAATGCCCCAACCAAAAGACAAAGACTGGCTGAATGGATACAAAAACAAGACCCCTACATATGTTGTCTACAGGAGACCCACCTCAAAACAGGAGACACATACAGACTGAAAGTGAAGGGCTGGAAAAAGATTTTCCATGCAAATAGGGACCAAAAGAAAGCAGGAGTAGCAATACTCATATCAGATAAAATAGACTTTAAAACAAAGGCTGTGAAAAGAGACAAAGAAGGTCACTACATAATGATCAAAGGATCAATCCAAGAAGAAGATATAACAATTATAAATATATATGCACCCAACACGGGAGCACCGCAGTATGTAAGACAAATGCTAACAAGTATGAAAGGAGAAATTAACAATAACACAATAATAGTGGGAGACTTTAATACCCCACTCACACCTATGGATAGATCAACTAAACAGAAAATTAACAAGGAAACACAAACTTTAAATGCTACAATAGACCAGTTAGACCTAATTGATATCTATAGGACATTTCATCCCAAAACAATGAATTTCACCTTTTTCTCAAGCGCACATGGAACCTTCTCCAGGATAGATCACATCCTGGGCCATAAAGCTAGCCTTGGTAAATTCAAAAAAATAGAAATCATTCCAAGCATCTTTTCTGACCACAATGCAGTAAGATTAGATCTCAATTACAGGAGAAAAACTATTAAAAATTCCAACATATGGAGGCTGAACAACACGCTGCTGAATAACCAACAAATCACAGAAGAAATCAAAAAAGAAATCAAAATTTGCATAGAAACGAATGAAAATGAAAACACAACAACCCAAAACCTGTGGGACACAGTAAAAGCAGTCCTAAGGGGAAAGTTCATAGCAATACAGGCACACCTCAAGAAACAAGAAAAAAGTCAAATAAATAACCTAACTCTACACCTAAAGCAACTAGAAAAGGAAGAAATGCAGAACCCCAGGGTTAGTAGAAGGAAAGAAATCTTAAAAATTAGAGCAGAAATAAATGCAAAAGAAACAAAAGAGACCATAGCAAAAATCAACAAAGCCAAAAGCTGGTTCTTTGAAAGGATAAATAAAATTGACCAACCATTAGCCAGACTCATCAAGAAACAAAGGGAGAAAAATCAAATCAATAAAATTAGAAATGACAGTGGAGAGATCACAACAGACAACATAGAAATACAAAGGATCATAAAAGACTATTATCAACAATTATATGCCAATAAAATGGACAATGAGGAAGAAATGGACAAATTCTTAGAAAAGTACAACTTTCCAAAACTCGACCAGGAAGAAATAGAAAACCTTAACAGACCCATCACAAGCACGGAAATTGAAACTGTAATCAAAAATCTTCCAGCAAACAAAAGCCCAGGTCCAGACGGCTTCACAGCTGAATTCTACCAAAAATTTAGAGAAGAGCTAACACCTATCCTGCTCAAACTCTTCCAGAAAATTGCAGAGGAAGGTAAACTTCCAAAGTCATCCTATGAGGCCACCATCACCCTAGTACCAAAACCTGACAAAGATCCCACAAAAAAAGAAAACTACAGGCCAATATCACTGATGAACATAGATGCAAAAATCCTTAACAAAATTCTAGCAATCAGAATCCAACAACACATTAAAAAGATCATACACCATGACCAAGTGGGCTTTATCCCAGGGATGCAAGGATTCTTCAATATCCGCAAATCAATCAATGTAATACACCACATAAACAAATTGAAAAACAAAAACCATATGATTATCTCAATAGATGCAGAGAAAGCCTTTGACAAAATTCAACATCCATTTATGATAAAAACTCTCCAGAAAGCAGGAATAGAAGGAACATACCTCAACATAATAAAAGCTATATATGACAAACCCACAGCAAACATTATCCTCAATGGTGAAAAATTGAAAGCATTTCCTCTAAAGTCAGGAACAAGACAAGGGTGCCCACTTTCACCATTACTATTCAACATAGTTTTGGAAGTTTTGGCTACAGCAATCAGAGCAGAAAAAGAAATAAAAGGAATCCAAATTGGAAAAGAAGAAGTAAAACTCTCACTATTTGCAGATGACATGATCCTCTACATAGAAAACCCTAAAGACTCCACCAGAAAATTACTATAACTAATCAATAATTATAGTAAAGTTGCAGGATATAAAATCAACACACAGAAATCCCTTGCATTCCTATACACTAATAATGAGAAAACAGAAAGAGAAATTAAGGAAACAATTCCATTCACCATCGCAACGAAAAGAATAAAATACTTAGGAATATATCTACCTAAAGAAACTAAAGACCTATATATAGAAAACTATAAAACACTGGTGAAAGAAATCAAAGAGGACACTAATAGATGGAGAAATATACCATGTTCATGGATTGGAAGAATCAATATAGTGAAAATGAGTATACTACCCAAAGCAATTTATAGATTCAATGCAATCCCTATCAAGCTACCAACAGTATTCTTCACAGAGCTAGAACAAATAATTTCACAATTTGTATGGAAATACAAAAAACCTCGAATAGCCAAAGCGATCTTGAGAAAGAAAAATGGAACTGGAGGAATCAACCTACCTGACTTCAGGCTCTACTACAAAGCCACAGTTATCAAGACGTATGGTACTGGCACAAAGACAGAAATATAGATCAATGGAACAAAATAGAAAGCCCAGAGATAAATCCACGCACATATGGACACCTTATCTTTGACAAAGGAGGCAAGAATATACAGTGGATTAAAGACAATCTCTTTAACAAGTGGTGCTGGGAAATCTGGTCAACCACTTGTAAAAGAATGAAACTAGAACACTTTCTAACACCATATACAAAAATAAACTCAAAATGGATTAAAGATCTCAATGTAAGACCAGAAACTATAAAACTCCTAGAGGAGAACATAGGCAAAACACTCTCTGACATACATCACAGCAGGATCCTCTATGACCCACCTCCCAGAATATTGGAAATAAAAGCAAAAATAAACAAATGGGACCTAATTAAACTTAAAAGCTTCTGCACATCAAAGGAAACTATTAGCAAGGTGAAAAGACAGCCTTCAGAATGGGAGAAAATAATAGCAAATGGAGCAACCGACAAACAACTGATCTCAAAAATATACAAGCAACTCCTACAGCTCAACTCCAGAAAAATAAATGACCCAATCAAAAAATGGGCCAAAGATCTAAATAGACATTTCTCCAAAGAAGACATACAGATGGCTAACAAACACATGAAAAGATGCTCAACATCACTCATTATCAGAGAAATGCAAATCAAAACCACTATGAGGTACCATTTCACACCAGTCAGAATGGCTGCGATCCAAAAGTCTACAAATAATAAATGCTGGAGAGGGTGTGGAGAAAAGGGAACCCTCTTACACTGTTGGTGGGAATGCAAACTAGTACAGCCACTGTGGAGAACAGTGTGGAGATTCCTTAAAAAACTGGAAATAGAACTGCCTTATGATCCAGCAGTCCCACTGCTGGGCATACACACTGAGGAAACCAGAAGGGAAAGAGACACGTGTACCCCAATGTTCATTGCAGCACTGTTTATAATAGCCAGGACATGGAAGCAACCTAGATGTCCATCAGCAGATGAATGGATAAGAAAGCAGTGGTACATATACACAATGGAGTATTACTCAGCCATTAAAAAGAATACATTTGAATCAGTTCTAATGAGGTGGATGAAACTGGAGCCTATGATACAGAGTGAAGTAAGCCAGAAGGAAAAACATAAATACAGTATACTAACGCATATATATGGAATTTAGAAAGATGGTAACGATAACCCTGTATACGGGACAGCGAAGGAGACACTGATGTATGGAACGGTCTTGTGGACTCTGTGGGGGAGGGAGAGGGTGGGAGGATTTGGGGGAGTGGCATTGAGGCATGTGAAGTGTCATGTGTGAGGCGGGGTGCCAGTCCGGGTTCGGTGCACGGTGCTGGATGCTTGGGGCTGGTGCGCTGGGACGGCCCGGGGGGATGGTGTGGGGAGGGAGGAGGGAGGAGGGTTCGGGATGGGGAGCACGTGTATACCTGAAATTTAAAAAAAAAAAAAAAAGAATATATCTGGCTATTCTAGGCCAAAATTTTTAAGAATATAAGCCAAGTTAAGTCAGCTTTGTAGACTCTGCCCTTCTGAATTTCCTCCTTTTCAGATTTCTGGGTTGAATGGTGCACAGAGTAAGGAAGAAAAAAGAAATGTGTGCCGCATTTGTGGGTAGTGAAGAGGTGGGTAGAGAAATAAATTCCATAATATACTGTGAATATTGAAGTTCAGAAAGTAAAATTAACATGGTCTAAAAGAAAATTGCTTTGCACACTTTTCTGTTTTCTGATACTGCTAGTGTTTTGGGAGTGGTTGTCTGTGGACAACCATAATGTAGAACATGAGATGGAAATACAGTTGTGGAATTTTAATAATCTGCTGGTCTGCTAATAATTTGCTTTTGTTCAAACCATTTCTTTTTAATTTGACAGTTATTCATAAATCTTAGTCCAAAAAAAGAGTGTAAGTTTATCTTAGGAAGATCTGTACAGTAATAAGAAAGTAAAGTGTAGACACACTTTCACATCTTCCAGGAAGACATTTTATTCAGCACTAAACTACTAAATTTATGCTTCTGAAAGTTGCTGTTGTCCTTTGGGGCCCAAAGTCACAATTAGGAAATAAGTGGAAGTAATAGAATCATGCTTGAAGAGTAAGTTTCAAGTAGTACATTTTAAGTGGCTGTTACTATTTGGGGAATAATAATAACAGCTGCTTTAATAATACAGTACTCATTTCATGTCATATTTGAATATGATTTCCATATAAATGCAAAAATGAAAGCAAAAAAGTTCAACTTCAAATGTCCAAGTTCCTTTAACTTCTGAATATATAATTTTATCACTCTTTTTTTTATCAAATTCCACATGAATGAAGAGCTGGGAATTTTTAGAATTTAGAGGGTCCAGGTACAACATTTGCAGTTGCTTAATATGCTTCATTACATATATTTATCTTATCTTTCCCCTCCCTTGCAAAGATCTACTTTGCAAAATTGTTTTCCTGACTATTCTGCCTCAGGCTATCAAGTCTAATAAAGAGATTTTTGGCCTTCTACTAACTTGCTTGTGTCAAAGAACTATTGTCCTTCCCGTTCCTCTCACCCTTTGAATTTAAGTCCAAAATAAATGAATGGTAACAAGTTTTCTTCACTGCTTTTTAGTGTCAAGTTCCAGTTCAGAAAAAGTTCTGTTCAAGAATGAATTCCAGCAGTGTTCCTGTTGCCAGCAGGCAGCATTAAAGTCTTGGCATATGGAAGTAAGCCAGAGTAAATGCTACTCTAGTTCAGTGAAGTCGTTTATATATGATAACATATGATTATGATTCTTAATGCAAACTTCACAGCCATCTTATGATGAGCATTTATAGGCAATAAATTTAAAGGTGAAATCATCTCAAGTATGATTTTTATTCAGATACTGTGCAAACAGAAAATATGGAGCAAGGTCCTAAGAGATAGATCATTCTTTGATTATAGAGCAGTAGTTGGATTACTGAGTCAGGCTGAAAGATTTTGGAGTTGGTGTTATGTGCTGGCATAAAGAGAGAGAGAGCAGGCAAACTGTTTGGGGTCAGGTTTCTTCTCCCTTGGAGGTCAAGGCAGTCCTGAGGACTTACCTGGAGAGGGAGTCTTGTTCCTTTTCTTCCCTGGAGATGGCCAGGACTTCTAGAATCCCTGGCCTTACCCATGTGGAGCTAGGCTGTGTTTCAGGAGCAGGGAGGTCCAGCCCTGCTCAGGGTCATGCTCGTTTGCTATGTTTCTATATTACCTCTTATATTATTAATAAATGTCTGTGTGCCCCAAGAGGGCACACTTCATACATTCACCTTTGATCTTTTAATCTCTTCTCCACTTCACAACCAGAGAGACCTGATAGGCAGTAGCTGTCACATCCTTCCAGTAACCGCCCTCCCCACCCCCCCACCAGTGGCTGATTATCTCTTAGCGTAAAGACCTCACCCCAGGTGAGGTGCTGTCTTCCTTTTAGCCACAGTTAACATTTTCACTTCCACATTTGGGCAAATGTTCACTTCCACATTCCTGCCTTGGGTTCTTTTTATACAGTTTGCTTTGCCTGGCATTCTCTCTACCTCATCCTCCCTGCTTCCTCACCCTTTTTACCCAGCTGCCTCCTCCTCACCTTCTCCTGTCACCTTTTCTGGGAAGATTTCCCTGAGCCTCTACACCAAGCTGGGCCTCTCCCTCTCACACACTCTGACTGCACTCACATCCCCATTTGTAGCACTTAACAATTTTAGTTAATTATTTATTTAATGTTTCCCTTGATAGATTGGAAATGCAATGATGATGTCAAATATGTTTGTTAATTGCCATACTTGAAGAACCTAGCTCAGCATCTGGCATTCACTATATAGACATTCACTATATATTTCTTGAATAGATGAATAAATGATGAGCCAATAAATGACCAACCGGATGGTCTGATTCCTTTTTGCACACTCCCTCCCAACCCCTCAGCGGGTGCAGGACAGGACAGTAGAAGAGAAGTGTAGGTGAAAGGTTCTATAGGAGTTCTCTGGATTTGGAAATTCTAGATGGGGGATTGTGAAGCTGGTACAAAGCGTTGTTCCTCTGGGACCCTATTAATTCCTATTTGAGTCTCTGCAGCAGGGAGGAGCTGCCCTGATCAGCTCAGGGCTTCCTCAATTCTGCAGGGAAATCCCCAGAGTCCTCCCAGCCTTCGTCTGCCTGGAAGAAAACTTGACCACCCTTTTGCCTTTCCCTTAAGCTACTGGTGGCTTCCTGGGTGGCTCAGATGGTAAAGCGTCTGCCTGCAATGCAGGAGACCCGGGTTCGATTCCTGGGTCGGGAAGATCCTCTGGAGAAGGAAATGGCAATCCACTCCAGTACTCTTGCCTGGAAAATCCCATGAACGGAGGAACCTGATAGGCTACAGTCTATGGGGTCACAAAGAGTCGGACACAACTGAGCAACTTCACTTTAAGCTACTGTGAGATGGTTGTCAGGCTACAATCCATCTTAAGCATCTCCTGTGTACAAGTCTCAGCTGGAAGATGGAAAGCTAAGCAGAAGATAGGCTATTTAGGTTTGTTATTCTTCAGGTACTCTTTCTCTACCCTAGATATCTTACCAGAGTTCTGTGTCTTATTTCCAACTGCATGATACCTAGATCCACTTAGCACTCAAAAGCAGAACTGGTTATCCTCCTTCAACCTAGAATCAAACAGAAGGCAAAATCTTTACTTATGATCCTATCACCATCCATTGAATGGACCAAGCTAGAAGCAAACTTTAATTTCTTTACTTTTCGCACAAAATCGGCACTGAATGCTGTTGAATTTCCCATGTGGGTGCCCTTTTCACCCTCCCACTGAATCTTTATCACCTCAAGCTGTTTATGTCTCCCAAATCACCTCTCTGCCCCTTATTTTTTCATTCATTCATCTCTTTTTCACTGACCTTAGTCATTTTTCAATAATAAGGTATTTTTAACATATCATTTTCTTTAAAAACTCTCAATGCTTTTTAAAAATGCCATTATCATGAAAAAGAAGGCTGAGGAACTTTGCAGATTAAAGGACATGAAAAAGACAAGAAAATGAAATGCAATACATGCTTCCGGATTTGATTCTACAGGGTAAAATTTTTCATAGTGTAAAAGTCATTATCAGAACAGTTGACAAAATTGGAATTATATGGATTAAAATTTCTTGAATTTGAAAATTGTAATTTGGTTATAAAAGAGAATGTCTTTATTCTTGGAAAATACACACTGAACTATTAAGAGGTAAAAGGATGAACTACTCTCAATTAGTTCAGAAAAAAATGTGTGTATATACCTGTGAGTACAAAGCAAAGGAGAAAAGGAAAGATATAAACATCTGAATGCAGAGTTCCAAAGAATAGCAAGAAGGGATAAGAAAGCCTTCTTCAGCGATCAATGCAAAGAAATAGAGGAAAACAACAGAATGGGAAAGACTAGGGATCTCTTCAAGAAAATCAGAGATACCAAAGGAACATTTCATGCAATGATGGGCTCAATAAAGGACAGAAATGGTATGGGCCTAACAGAAGCAGAAGATATTAAGAAGAGATGGCAAGAATACACAGAAGAACTGTACAAAAAAGATCTTCACCACCCAGATAATCACGATGGTATAATCACTGACCTAGAGCCAGACATCCTGGAATGTGAAGTCAAGTGGGCCTTAGAAAGCATCACTATGAACAAAGCTAGTGGAGGTGATGGAATTCCAGTTGAGCTATGCCAAATCCTGAAAGATGATGCTGTGAAAGTGCTGCACTCAATATGCGAGCAAATTTGGAAAATTCAGCAGTGGCCACAGGACTGGAAAAGGTCAGTTTTCATTCCAATCCCTAAGATAGGCAATGCCAAAGAATGCTCAAACTACCACACAATTGCACTCATCTCACATGCTAGTAAAGTAATGCTCAAAATTCTCCAAGCCAGGCTTCAGCAATATGTGAAATTCCAGTTCTTCAAGCTGATTTTAGAAAAGGCAGAGGAACCAGAGATCAAATTGCCAACATCCGCTGGATCATGGAAAAAGCAAGAGAGTTCCAGAAAAACATCTATTTCTGCTTTATTGACTATGCCAAAGCCTTTGACTGTGTGGATCACAATAAACTGTGGAAAATTTTGAAAGAGATTGGAATACCAGACCACCTCACCTGCCTCTTGAGAAACCTATATGCAGGTCAGGAAGCAACAGTTAGAACTGGACATGGAACAACAGACTGGTTCCAAATAGGAAAAGGAGTACGTCAAGGCTGTATATTGTCACCCTGCTTATTTAACTTCTATGCAGTGTACATCATGAGAAACGCTGGACTGGAAGAAGCACAAGCTGGAATCAAGATTGCCGGGAGAAATCTCAATAACCTCAGATATGCAGATGACACCACCCTTATGGCAGAAAGTGAAGAGGAACTCAAAAGCCTCTTGATGAAAGTGAAAGTGGAGAGTGAAAAAGTTGGCTTAAAGCTCAACATTCAGAAAATAAAGATCATGGCATCCGGTTCCATCACTTCATGGGAAATAGATGGGGAAACAGTGGAAACAGTGTCAGACTTTATTTTGGGGGGCTCCAAAATCACTGCAGATGGTGACTGCAGCCAAGAAAGTAAAAGACACTTACTCCTTGGAAGGAAAGTTATGACCAACCTAGATAGCATATTCAAAAGCAGAGACATTACTTTGCCAACAAAGGTCCGTCTAGTCAAGGCTATGGTTTTTCCTGTGGTCATGTATGGATGTGAGAGTTGGACTGTGAAGAAGGCTGAGCGCCGAAGAATTGATGCTTTTGAACTGTGGTGTTGGAGAAGACTCTTGAGAGTGCCTTGGACTGCAAGGAGATCCAACCAGTCCATTCTGAAGGAGATCAGCCCTGGGATTTCTTTGGAGGGAATGATGCTGAAGCTGAAACTCCAGTACTTTGGCCACCTCATGCGAAGAGTTGACTCATTGGAAAAGACTTTGATGCTGGGAGGGATTGAGGGCAGGAGGAGAAGGGTACGACAGAGGATGAGATGGCTGGATGGCATCACTGACTCTATGGACATGAGTCTCAGTGAACTCCGGGAGTTGGTGATGGACAGGGAGGCCTGGCATGCTGCAATTCATGGGGTGGCAAAGAGTCGGACACGACTGAGCGACTGATCTTATCTGATCTGATCTGATATATATTTGTGTGTGTGTATACATACCCATGCATATCTATGTGTCTATATAAGAAATATATATATGTTATATATATAACATGTTATATATATAACATATATATATATATATAGAGAGAGAGAGAGAGAGAATAATGTATATGTGGCCAAATAGTAATAACTGGTAAATCTGTGTAAAGACTATACAGGAGTTCTTTGTGTTATTGCTTTCTCAAAGTTTGATGTTATTTTATCATAAAAACTTATAAAAAATCAATTTTAAATATTAAATTTAGTTGTAGTACTTTAGTCCAAACAAACTTTGTTAATAACACACACACAATTTCATCAGCTTCCTGCTACCCATACAAAGAAATTTTAAGCTTCTCAGAGTCATGCTCAGGCCTTTCTATAATCTGGTCTCAAACTACTTTTCTGCCTCACTGTTTACTATCCTATAGTTACTCCTTATTCTATCCATGATGCAGCAATCACCTTTCATTCTTCCCCCTGTGTTTTTTTTTTCCCCTGCTATTCTTTCTACAAAGTATGCCTTCACTGTTACTTCACTGGTGACCTCTCATGCCCATTCTGAGACCTCAGGGGTCAATTCTTCTGCAATGCCCTACTCCATAATCGTAGGCAGCGTTAACACAACCCTCCTCTTAGGGACTGAATGTTGTGTTCCCTAATATTCATATGTTGAAGTTCTAACCCCCAATGTGATAGTATTTTAAGGTGGGACTTTGGAGGTAAAAAGGGTAAGATGAGGTCATGAGTATGGGGCCCTCATGATGGGATTGGGGCCCTCATGATGGGATTTGTGCCCTTGTAAAAAGAGACACCAGAGAACTTGTCTCTTACTCCATCATGTGAGGATCCAGTGAGAAGGTGGACCTCTGCAAGCCTTAATCTTCTGGCACTTTGATCTTAGCTTCTCAGGTTCTAGAAGGATGAGAAATGTGTGTATGTTTGTTAAACCATGCATTCCATTATGGCAACCCAAGCAGACTAATGTATCTCCTCTGTGTATACATAGCAATTTGCCTAGAAGTAAGCTATAGCAGTTAGGACTCTGATGTACAATGAGTTGCTGATGGATTTTTCTGTCACACAAGAAAGTGAATCCTAAGGGCAGCAGGTGTGTACCTTATTTTTCTGTCCCCGAAGCAGTGCCTGACCCACTGGAGTCCAGGCTTGCTGAATGAAAGAAGCAGAATCTAAACCTGATCACTTCAGTTATTCATTAACTCTACCGTTTGAGTATGGATTCATTGTGACTTCGCTTGAAATTGTGACAGATTGATTTTAGCGTTTTACAGAGAAAGCCACAGTTTCTAATGAAGCAGAGACATTGCCGATAGCCCTGCCTTCCTGTTTCCATATCATCAGTGATGGATTCAGTAGCCTCAAGAGGATTCTTAGTAAAGAATATTTTAATTCAAAACTTATTCTGAAAAGAAACTTTCCTTCATACACTTTATATAAACATGAACTAGATAATAAAGCATGCCTAGTAGATAATAAAGCATGCCTACACTAATTAGGAGAAGGCAATGGCACCCCACTCCAGTACTCTTGCCTGGAAAATCCCAGGGACGGGGGAGCCTGGTGGGCTGCCGTCTCAGGGGTCGCACAGAGTCGGACACGACTGAAGTGACTTAGCAGCAGCAGCACACTAATTAAGAAAGTTTTTTAAAAGTGAAGTAACATTATTAGTAAATTTCTGTGAGCAATAAATAAATTATGAACATTAGGTAGTGCAAAGTTGAACAAGGATAGAACATTAATCTCTATTTGTTTCTTTTTCTCCAGCTCATTTTTTATAAAAAGACTTTCCCTACATAGTCCCCTTCCTACTCCCTCACTCAGCAGACATTTTAGCAGATATTTTACTCAAAACAAAACTGTGCAGCCTATGCTGCATATTGGAGGACATGTGCACAAGATCACTCCAAAGGGGAAGTACATATTTCCAGTTGAAAGCTGGAGAAAGGTTGTATAAATATGAACTATTTAGTCAAATTCAAACATAATTAGGAGGAAGTATTAGAAATACTGAAAAAATTGATATATTCCTAAATTCTAAGTTATCCGGTAGTAATTGCTGTCAACTCAGAGATCACTTTTGCTTGATTTCTTTGTTTTCATTTCATTCTCTACATGGCCACGAATATTCCGTGAGATCTGTAGCAATTGTAAAATCTATCAATACACTCTTTATGTTCTTTGAAAGACCATCTAGACTTATTCTGAATGTCCTGAATCACATATAATTCCAGCTCTATGTTAGCTATGTTACCTAGTGTATTAGTCAGCTTGAGCTGCTATAACAAAATACTGTAGACTGGGTCATTTTTAATAACAGATATTTATTTATCACAGTTCTTTAGGCTAAGAAGTCTAAGATCAAGGTACCCAAATATTCAGTTCTTAGTAAAGGCCTTCTTCCTGGCCTGTAATCCTTCACTCTCTCTGTTTCCTCACCTGGCCAATCCTTGATGTGTGTGCGTGGAGGGAGTGAGAGCTCTCTCTCTCACTATTTTTATGCAGGCACTAACCCACCATGAATATACCACCCTCACGACCTGATTTAAATTGAATCATGTATAAAAGGCCCCTGCTCCTAATACCATCACATTGAGAGTTAGGGCTTCCGAATGTGAACTTTAGGGGGAACACAGACATTCAGTCCACAACAGAACAGATTCATTTCCTTTGTTGGCTGGCATACAGCCCGACTGACTCCACACTGTTTGTTTGGCTGACACTGCCTGCCCCCATATTGTACATTGATAGCATTAGAAGCAAGTTGTTCCCTGGTAAGCTTTAGACTCAGAAATACTGGAGTTTTGCTTGTTTTGATCTTGGCTTAAATTTTATAAGGGATTTGTAAATCTTGTAAGTGTGTAAAGTAACATAGAACTGGATGTATCCTTTCTTGTTCTAATATATTTTGAAATGAACTATTTAAGCAGAAAATACTTCTTTATAAATGAAAGTGAAAACATTAGGAAGGTTGAACATGAAGAATAATTATCAAAATATTATGATGATAGTACAGTATAGTGAATGCAATGAGGCCTTTTTAGAGAAAAACCAGAGTCCATGGTCTTGTTTTATGACTTATTAACTATATTTTAAAACAACTTACATAAACCCATTGGGTCTCAAGTATTGACATATCTTCTTTTATTTATTTTTAATTTTTTTCTATTTCTTGAATTTTTTCCCCATGTTGCATAGTTTATAGGATCTTAGTTCCCTGACCAGGGATTGAACCTGGACCCTCAGCAGTGAAAGGACAGAGTCCTAACCACTGGACTGCTAGGGAATTCCCTCAAGTATATCTTCTATAAAATTGTGATAATAGCACCTATCTTTCTGTGGGACTATTTTGAAAATGAAACAATACATGTAAATTATGAGCTCTAGTTCCTTGAGCATAGTAGATACTCAATAAATAGTAGCTTTTATAATTAATAATTTTTAAGTCAAGGGAAGAAAATAAATTGATAGGTAATTAGCATCTCTGATTGATTATTGCTTTTATTCAAATTTTAAATTTTTTAGAACACCCTTTAGTAAATTGAACATATTAATATTATCTCATGTTTCCTGAAGTATATGTGAACCGTGAACTTCCTGATGTTCAAGCTGGTTTTAGAAAAGGCAGAGGAACCAGAGATCAAATTGCCAACATCCGCTGGATCATCGAAAAAGCAAGAGAGTTCCAGAAAAACATCTATTTCTGCTTTATTGACTATGCCAAAGCCTTTGACTGTGTGGATCACAATAAACTGTGGAAAATTCTGAAAGAGATGGGAATACCAGACCACCTGATCTGCTCTTGAGAAATTTGTATGCAGGTCAGGAAGCAACAGTTAGAACTGGACATGGAACAACAGACTGGTTCCAAGTAGGAAAGGAGTTCATCAAGGCTGCATATTATCACCCTGTTTATTTAACTTCTATACAGAGTACATCATGAGAAACGCTGGGCTGGAAGAAACACAAGCTGGAATCAAGATTGCCGGGAGAAATCTCAATAACCTCAGATATGCAGATGACACCACCCTTATGGCAGAAAGTGAAGAGGAACTAAAAAGCCTCTTGATGAAAGTGAAAGTGGAGAGTGAAGAAGTTGGCTTAAAGCTCAGCATTCAGAAAACGAAGATCATGGCATCTGGTCCCACCACTTCATGGGAAATAGATGGGGAAACAGTGGAAACAGTGTCAGACTTTATTTTCCTGGGCTCCAAAATCACTGCAGATGGTGACTGCAGCCATGAAATTAAAAGACGCTTACTCCTTGGAAGGAAAGTTATGACCAACCTAGATAGCATATCCAAAAGCAGAGACATTACTTTGCCAACAAAGGTTCGTCTAGTCAAGGCTATGGTTTTTCCTGTGGTCATGTATGGATGTGAGAGTTGGACTGTGAAGAAGGCTGAGTGCTGAAGAATTGATGCTTTTGAACTGTGGTGTTGGAGAAGACTCTTGAGAATCCCTTGGACTGCAAGGAGATCCAACCAGTCCATTCTGAAGGAGATCAGCCCTGGGATTTCTTTGGAAGGAATGATGCTGAAGCTGAAACTCCAGTACTTTGGCCACCTCATGCAAAGAGTTGACTCATTGGAAAAGACTCTGATGCTGGGAGGGATTGGGGGCAGGAGAAGAAGGGGATGACAGAGGATGAGATGGCTGGATGGCATCACTGACTGTATGGACATGAGTCTCAGTGAACTCCGGGAGTTGGTGATGGACAGGGAGGCCTGGCGTGCTGCGATTCATGGGGTCGCAAAGAGTCGGACATGACTGAGTGACTGATCTGATCTGATCTGATGTCTATGTAAGTAAATTTGAATAATCTATTGTAGTAAATGACACGTAGTAAGCACTCATAAATACTCTTTTTATTCTGTTCTCCCTCCAACCTTCACACACAAACTCTCCTTTTAGGAAACTTCTAAGATGGTCTGGAAATTAACATATACTTAATCATGATGTCATTGAGTAAGCACACACGTGCACACACACACACATTACTCCAAAATGAACGTCAATTACCTATTGATTTTCTGTTATTTCTGTGAATCCTACTCTTGCCACTTTGTGGCTTCAGATATTCATAAATGAACACTTTCATCTTTACTTAACTCCAGTATGAAAATAGCCCAATCAGTTCAGTTCAATTCAGCCACTCAGTCGTGTCCGACTCTTTTCGACCCCATGAACCGCAGCATGCCAGGTTCCCTGTCCATCACCAACTCCCAGAATCCACCCAAACCTATATCCATCAAGTCGATGAAGCCATCAAACCATCTCATCCTCTGTCGTATTGGAGGTTCAGCTTCAACATCAGTCCTTCCAATGAACACCCAGGACTGACCTCCGTTAGGATAGACTGCTTGGATTTCCTTGCAGTCCAAGGGACTCTCAAGAGTCTTCTCCAACACCACAGTTCAAAAGCATCAATTCTTCAGCACTCAGCTTTCTTCACAGTCCAACTCTCACATCCATACATGACCACTGGAAAAACCATGGCCTTGACTAGAAAGACCTTTGTTGGCAAAGTAATGTTTCTGCTTTTCAATATGCTATCTAGGTTGGTCATAACTTTCCTTCCAAGAATTAAGCGTCTTTTAATTTCATGGCTGCAATCACCATCTGCAGTGATTTTGGAGCCCAAAAAAATAAAGTCTGACACTGTTTCCACTGTTTCCCCATCTATTTCCCATGAAGTGGTGGGACCAGATGCCATGATCTTCGTTTTCTGAATGTTGAGCTTTAAGCCAACTTATTCACTCTCCTCTTTTACCTTCATCAAGAGGCTTTTTAGTTCCTCTTCACTTTCTGCCATAAGGGTGGTGTCATCTGCATATCTGAGGTTATTGAGATTTCTCCCGGCAATCTTGATTCCAGCTTGTGTTTCTTCCAGCCCAGCGTTTCCATGATGTACTCTGCATATAAGTTAAATAAGCAGGGTGACAATATACAGCCTTGACATACTCCTTTTCTTATTTGGAACCAGTCTGTTGTTCCATGTCCAGTTCTAACTGTTGCTTCCTGACCTGCATACACATTTCTCAAGAGACAGGTCAGGTGGTCTGGTATTCCCATCTTTTGAAGAATTTTCCACAGTTTATTGTGATCTACAGTCAAAGGCTTTGGCATAGTCAATAAAGCAGAAATAGATGTTTTTCTGGAACTCTCTTGCTTTTTCCATGATCCAGCAGATGTTGGCAATTTGATCTCTGGTTCCTCTGCCTTTTCTAAAAGCAGCTTGAACATCTGGAAGTTCACGGTTCACGTATTGCTGAAGCCTGGCTTGGAGAATTTTGAGCATTACTTTACTGGCGTGTGAAATGAGTGCAATTGTGTAGTAGTTTGAGCATTCTTTGGCATTGCCTATCTTTGGGATTGGAATGAAAACTGACCTTTTCCAGTCCTGTGGCCACTGCTGAGTTTTCCACATTTGCTGGCATATTGAGTGCAACACTTTCCGTGATTACCTGGGTCATGAAGATCTTTTTGTACAGTTCTTCTGTGTATTCTTGCCACCTCTTCTTAATATCTTCTGTTTCTGTTAGATCCATGCCATTTCTGTCCTTTATTGAGCCCATCTTTGCATGAAATGTTCCCTTGGCATCTCTAATTTTCTTGAAGAGATCTCTAGTCTTTCCCAGTCATGTGTATAAACAATATTCTAAATTTTGCCAACTATTATTCTATTGAATATTTATCATGGCTAGGTTTTCTGGTAGGTACTTAACATATATAGTTTCATTCATTCCCCACAAGTTCTTATAGTTAAGTACTGTTTTACAGATGAGAAAGCCAAAGCTCAAAGCCTAGATCCTGTAATTTGTAGGTGGCTTTGGAATGCTACATTCTCCAGTTGTTGCTCTTATTTTATAGGCAGCTATTTCTTATCTTTGTTTGTCCTTCTTTTCCTCCTAGCTTCTAATTATGGGAGGGTTCCAGATTTAGCCTTTGGCCTCTTTTCTCCTCTGTATATGCTCCCTCCCTAGGTTGCTTCATGTACCAAATGGCTCCAAATATATTGATGAGTCATCTGTAGGCTGAAGAATTTTTTTTTTTAAGTCACTGTCAAGGCCCTCCTATATCCAGTCATTCCCTACAATCCTCATCTGGATGTCTAATAGGTCTCTTACTCTTCACTGTGTTCTTGTTGTGTGTGTGTGCATGCTAAGTTGTTTCAGTCACGTCTGACTCTGATGCTTCCTAAGGCCCTCTTGACTTCACATTCCAGGATGTCTGGCTCTAGGTGAGTGATCACACCATCGCGATTATCTGGGTCGTGATTTTGTACAGTTCTTCTGTGTATTCTTGCCACCTCTTCTTAATATCTTCTGCTTCTGTTAGGTCTATACGATTTCTGTCCTTTATCGAGCCCATCTTTGCATGAAATGTTTCCTTGGTATCTCTAATTTTCTTGAAGAGATCTCTGGTCTTTCCCATTCTGTTGTTTTCCTCTATTTCTTTGCACTGATCACTGAGGAAGGCTTTCTTATTTCTTCTTGCTATTCTTTGGAACTCTGCATTCAAATGGGTATATCTGTCCTTTTCTCCTTTGCTTTTTTCTTCTCTTCTTTTCACAGCTATTTTTAAGGCCTCCACAGACATCCATTTTGCTTTTTTGCATTTCTTTTTCTTGGGGATGATCTTGATCCCTGTTTCTTGTACAATGCCATGAACCTCCCTCAATAGTTCATCAGGCATTCTATCATATCTAGTCCCTTAAATCTATTTCTCACTTCCACTGTATAATTGTAAGGGATTTAGGTCATACCTGAATGGTCTAGTGGATTTCCCTACTTTCTTCAATTTAAGTCTGAATTTGGCAATAAGGAGTTCATGATCTGAGCCACAGTCAGCTCCCGGGCTTGTTTTTGCTGACTGTATAGAGCTTCTCCTTCTTTGGCTTCAAAGAATATAATCAATCTGATTTCGGTGTTGACCATCTGATAGTGTCCATATGTAGAATATTCTCTTTTGTTGATGGAAGAGGTTGTTTGCTATGATCAGTGCATTCTCTTGGCAAAATGCTATTATCCTTTGTCCTGCTTCATTCTGTACTCCAAGGCCAAGTTTGCCTGTTACTCCAGGTGTTTCTTGACTTCCTCCTTTTGCTTTCCAGTCCTCTAGAATGAAAAGGACATCTTTTTTGGGTGTTAGTTCTAGAAGGGCTTGTAGGTCTTCATAGAACCATTCAGCTTCTTCAGCGTTACTGGGGCATAGACTTGGATTACCATGATATTGAATGGTTTGCCTTGGAAACCAACAGAGATCATTCTGTCGTTTTTGAGATTGCATCCAAGTACTGCATTTCAGACTCTTTTGTTGACTATGAGGGCTACTCCATTTCTTCTAAGGGATTCTTGCCCACAGTAGTAGATATAATGGCCATCTGAGTTAAATTCACCATTCAAGTCCATTTTATTTATACTATGTCTAAAATAAAATGAAACGAGTAAGTAGCAGACCTGTGCCCTGACCATGTGCCTTCCTCCTCTGGATATTTACTCATGCTGCTGCTTCCCTCGAGGATGCTCTTCAAACCTTTTCCCTCTTTCAAATAGCACTTCCCAGAGAACATATCCCAACACGCTATTTAAAACATCTTTTACAGCTTCCTCATTCATTATTCTCTTTCCTTGCTTTACTTTTCTCCATGGTAATTATCACTATCCAAGATCATATTATTTACTCATACATTTATATTGTTTTTAGATTCTTTATCTATCCTACAAGAATGTAATCACCATGATGACAGTGACCTTAACAGTCTAATTTGCTGCTGCATTGTCAGGGCCTAGAACAGTGGCTGGAGTAAGGCGGAAATAGGAAATGAGAGGGGACTTTTCTGGTGGTTTAGTGGTTAAGACTCCACATTTCCATTGCAGGGGCATGGATTTGATCCTTGGTTGGGAAACGAAATTCCACATGCCCCATGGTGCAGCCAGAAAAAAACCTTTTTTCAGAAACAAGTATAGAAAGAGGTGGAACTGAGTTCCTAAATCAGGTTCTGTTTCATTTTAGAGTATATCAACTACCACAATGTGTTATCCCTCCTTCTTAATATCTTCTATGTTAGAGCCTTAGTGTTTTCAAATTGAAAGAGACCTTGGAGATCATCTAGTCCAAGCCTTCATTTTGTGGAATAGATGAAAGTGATGTGTGGAGGTGTAGTGAATGTGGGGTTCAGGGTTGAGTTGTTCAGTCGCTCAGTCGTGAACTGCAGCATGCCAGGCTTCCCTGTCCTTCACTGTCTCCCAAACTCATGTCCATTAAGTCAGCAATGCCATCCAACCATCTCATCCTCTGGAATTCCCTTCTCTTGCCCTCAATCTTTCCCAGCACTGAGGTCTTTTCCAGTGAGTCAGTTCTTCACATCAGGCGGCCAAAGTATTAGAACTTCAGCTTTAGCAAGAGTCCTTCCAATGAATGTTCAAGATTGACTGGTTTGATCTCCTTGCTGTCCAAAGGACTTTTCAGAGTCTTCTCTAGCACCACAGTTTGAAAGCATCAATTCTTTGGTGCTCAATCTTCTTTATGGTCCATTTCTCACAATGAGAGGACAACTTTTTTTTTTCTTTTTGCTTTTATCAACTTTGGAGAGTGTAATCTATTCCTTTTTTGTTTTAACTACATAAGTACAGTTTGAAAAATATCAGTAAGATGGTAACCAGTTCAGTAACTCAGGCACAAGACCATGAGTCAGGTTTGGAAGAATGTAAGTCACCATGTGCACAGTCACTGGTCAGGGCAGCCTTCCGGAAGGAGAACACTGCTGATCCCGAAAGTACAGAAAGGATGTGATGATGAAGAGGAAGGAGCATTTCAGGAACTCAGTGAAGGAATGAGGAGTGGTTGGTGGGGGGATCCTGGTATAGGAGGGAGAATCTGAGAAGAGAAACCTGTAAGGACTTAACAGGAAATCAATTAACACTTGTAGTATGGTTTACTCTGAAAATAGAAACTGCAATGTCAATCTATAAATCTTTAGAGCCAATAATGGGGAAACTTACTCTCACATTTTTCTGGTTTATATACTTTAAACGTTTTTTCTCCTTTTTTGTAGACAGATAACGTAAGCCAAACACTAGGTATAGATTATTATGGGTTGAATTGTGTTTTTAAAAAAATGTTGATGTCCTAACCCCTAGTATCTCCAAGTGTGACTTTACTGGGAGATGAAATGTTGCAGATGTAATTGGTTAAGATGTGGTCATATGGGGGTGGGGTACGGCCCTAGGCCAGTATGACTCATGTACTTGTAAAGAGATGGCCACGTGAAGACAGAGGCAGAGACTGGAATTATCTGCCAAGGAATATCTGGGGCTACCAGAAGTTGGAAGAGGAAAGAACAGATCCTCCCTAGAGGCTTAGAGGGAGCATCAGTTCAGTTCAGTTCATTTCAGTCGCTCAGTCATATCTGACTCTTTGCGACCCCACGAATCATAGCACACCAGGCCTCCCTTTCCATCACCAGCTCCCGGAGTTTACTCAAACTCATATCCATCGAGTCAGTGATGCCATCCAGCCATCTCATCCTCTGTCGTCCCCTTCCCCTCCTGCCCCCAATCCCTCCCAGCATCAGAGTCTTTTCCAATGAGTCAACTCTTTGCATGAGGTGGCCAAAGTACTGGAGTTTCAGCTTTAGCATCAGTCCTTCCAATGAACACCCAGGACTGATCTCCTTTGGGATGGACTGGTTGGATCTCCTTGCAGTCCAAGGGACTCTCAAGGGTCTTCTCCAACACCACAGTTCAAAAACATCAATTCTTTGGTGCACAGCTTTCTTCACAGTCCAACTCTCACATCCATACATGACCACTGGAAAAACCATAGCCTTGACTAGACAGACCTTTGTTGGCAAAGTAATATCTCTGCTTTTTAATATGCTATCTAGGTTGGTCATAACTTTTCTTCCAAGGGGTAAGCGTCTTTTAATTTCATGGCTGCAATCACCATCTGCAGTGATTTTGGAGCCCCCCAAAATAAAGTCTGACACTGTTTCCCCTGTTTCCCCATCTATTTCCCATGAAGTGATGGGACCAGATGCCATGAACATAACCCTGCCAATTCTGTGATTTCGAATTGCTAGCCTCCAGTATTGTGACAATACATCTTTTCTGTACTAAGCCACCTAGTTTATCATACTTTATGTATGGCAGCCCTGGAAAAATAATATACAATTTGCACTTTTACAAACTAATTTTTAAATTAAGCCAAGCCATAGTAAACCTATAGCATTGCTTTCTAAATGGGTTTATGCAGCACTTGGTAAATTCGACTGGAACTCTCTGTCTTTGTGTTGGTTAGTAATAATGATTGCTTACAAAACACCCATAAATACATGAGCATCTTTAAATGCTTTTTGCATGTAAATCCTTTATAAGTTAATTGCAAGCAGAGTTGGAGTAATTTAAGCCACTAAATCACCAGCAGATTCAGACATAGACCTTCAGTAAACATTTTCCAGTTTAAAAGCTAAACCTTCAGTAGGCTTTCTTTTCCTTTTTCTTACTTGAAGCATTCATTTCTGTGTATAGCTGATCAAATGATTTAATTATTGTTTTCTTATAAAGCACAAATTCCAACTTTTTGGTTTTAAGCTCATGAACAGCCTGTCCTCTAGTCATTTATTATGCCTATTCTTTTAACTATTATAACAGATTTTGGACTCACTATCCTAATAATTTTGCTAACTCATATCCTGAATCAGAAAATTCATAGAGAAATTAATTATACATAAACGTAAACCCTCTTAGGCTCAGAGTAGTTTTCTCACTGTTTATATCATTTCACTTTACTTATCTTCGGATTCAAGACTCTTAGTCACTGCCTTGATGATTGCCTTTTTTCCTTTTTTTTTTTTTTTTAGTCAGTGTAATCTCTTGTACTAAAGCACGATTTACTGTTTTGTCTTTTTTCCAGTTCATGTGCTTTCACAATAAGGATAAAAGAAAATTTTGTTGTTTTATCATAAGTCATGACTCTAATGGAACAAATTAGATTTTTAAAATTATATTCTACTACATATTGCAACATGTTTAAATTGATTGCCCCTCCTTACTTTGTGTTGTTTAGCTGCTGAGTCACATCTGACTCTCTTGCGACCCAGTGGACTGTAACCTGTCAGGCTTCTCTGTCCATGGGATTTTCTAGGCAAGAATACTGTAGTGGGTTGCCATTTCTTTCTCCAGGGGATCTTCCCAATCCAGGAATCAAACTCAAGTCTTCTGGATTGACAGGCAGATTCTTTACCACTGAGCCACCAGGGAAGCCCTTCAGGTTTTTTTTTTTTTTTTAAGACTTGAGGGAACAAGTTTGAGTTTAGTTATATCATGTGGATTTTAACCTTTATAGTTATCTTGTAATGCAAACAAATATTAGTCATTCAAATAAAGGATTAGAAGAAATGTTTGGACATCTCATAGAAGTTTGGCTCAGATAAGTCATTCCAGTACATTTTCTGGGCCTCCTGTAAGCTTTCTATGTTCCGTCTGACTATAAAAATACTTTAAAATAACACTCTGGCTTAAATATATTGGGGAAATTTTCAGGTTTGCTTTATTCACAAGATAGTGCTATTTTATTTGAGAGAGGTTTTAATAATTATTATAATTTTATATTAAATGCTATAAAAATACAGTTTACTTTTACATTTTTCATACTGTTCATGGAGTCCTCAAGGCAAGAATACTGAAGAGGTTTGCTATCCCTTCTCCAGTGGACCACGTTTTGTCAGAACTTTCCACCATGACCCGTCTGTTTTGGGTGGCCCTACACGGCATGGCTCCTAGTTTCACTGAGTTAGACAAGGCTGTGGTCCATGTGATCAGATTGGTTAGTTTTCTGTGACTGTGGTTTTCAGTCTGTCTGCCCTCTGATGGAGAAGGATAAGAGGCTTATGGAAGCTTCCTGATGGGAGAGACTGACTGGGTAGAAGCTTCCTGATGGGAGAGACTGACTAGGCAGAAACTGGGTCTTGTTCTGATGGGCAGGGCCATGCTAAGTAAATCTTTAATCCAGGTTTGCTGTTGATAGGTTGGGCTGTGTTTCTTCCCTGTTATTTACCTGGGGCCAAACTATGGTGGAGGTAATCCCCGTAGTCATGTATGGATGTGAAAGTTGGACTGTGAAGAAAGCTGAGCACCAAAGAATTGATGCTTTTGAACTGTGGTGTTGGAGAAGACTCTTGAGAGTCCCTTGGACTGCAAGGAGATCCAACCAGTCCATCCTAAGGGAGATCAGTCCTGGGTGTTCATTGGAAGGACTAATGCTGAAGCTGAAACTCCAATACTTTGGCCGCCTGATACAAAGGGCTGACTCATCTGAAAAGACCCTAGTGCTGGGAAAGACTGAGGGCAGGAGGAGAAGGGATGACAGAGGATGAGATGGCTGGATGGCATCACCGCCTCAATGGACATGAGTTTGAGTAAACTCTGGGAGTTGGTGATGGACAAGGAGACCTGGCGTGCTGCAGTCCATGGGGTCGCAGAGTCGAATATGACTGAGTGACTGAACTGAACTGACTTTACATTTTTTTCCTTAGTCATTTTTTACCTAGAGTCCCTTGGACTGCAAGGAGATCCAACCAGTCCATTCTAAAGGAGATCAGCCCTGGGTGTTCTTTGGAAGGAATGATGCTAAAACTGAAACTCCAGTACTTTGGCCACCTCGTGAGAAGAGTTGACTCATTGGAAAAGAGTCTGATGCTGGGAGGGATTGGAGACAGGAGGAAAAGGGGATGACAGAGGATGAGATGGCTGGATGGCATCACCGACTCGATGGACATGAGTTTGAGTAAACTCCGGGAGCTGGTGATGGACAGGGAGGCCTGGCGTGCTGCGATTCATGGGGTCGCAGAGTCGGACACGACTGAGCGACTGAACTGAACTGAATGTAAATGTAGAACAGTAGATAGCCCCTCATAAATGAATTGGCTGGGGAGAAGGCAATGGCATCCCACTCTAGTACTCTTGCCTGGAAAATCCCGTGGACAGAGGAGCCTGGAAGGCTGCAGTCCATGGGATCGTTGAGGGTCGGACATGACTGAGCGACTTCACTTTCACTTTCCACTTTCATGCATTGGAGAAGGAAATGGCAACCCACTCCAGTGTTCTTGCCTGGAGAATCCCAGGGACGGGGAAGCCTGGTGGGCTGCCGTCTATGGGGTCGCACAGAGTCGGACACGACTGAAGTGATTTAGCAATAGCAAGAACTGGTTGGAGCTACAAACAAGGTGAGTTCCTTTAGCTCTTTATCTTTTCTATGTTCTCAGGGATGTCAAATAAAAGTTCATTTAGCAGTGTTTGCTTCTGATATATGGCACCAGTAAGTTCTCCATTCAGGTATAGGGGTCTGTGTCAAGAGACAGTTCTAGCTGCAGTTTTAGTATCTGTCTTCCAGCCCCAGACTGAAATTCTTCTAGGAGTTAAGTTGAGAGAGGTGAGATGGGGGTAGCCTGGAGCCTGATTTGCCTCATCTCTTAGTTACTTACGGGGCTTCCCTCATGGCTCAGATGATAAAGAATCTGCCTACCATGCAGGAGACTGGGGATCGATCCCTGGATTGGGAAGAATCCCTGGAGAAGGGAATGGCTGCCTGAGTTATGTAGGCAGACTCCTTCCCCTCTGTGGATATCAGTTTCCTCATTGGTAAAATAAGGAAATGGCAGGTAGCATTTGTTGAACATTTTATACCAGGCACTGTTCCTGCTGCTGCTGCTACTGCTAAGTCGCTCCAGTCATATCTGACTGTGTGTGACCCCATAGACGGCAACCCACCAGGCTCCTCTGTCCCTGGGATTTTCCATGCAAGAATACTGGAGGGGGTTGCCATTTCCTTCTCCAATGCATACATGCATGCTAAGTCGCTTCAGTCGTGTCTGACTTTGCGACCGCATGGACAGCAGCCCACCAGGCTCCTCCGTCCACAGAATTCTCTAGGCAAGAATACTGGAGTGGGTTGCCATTTCCTTCTCCAGCACTGTTCCTAGCACCTTACATTAAAAATCGGTTTAATCTTCACATACTCTCTCAATCCCCTTCCCTTGCCAAAATGTCCCTTCTCTAGAATGTAAATGTCACAGGGTAGGGATTTCCACCTGTTTTGTTCACTGGTATCCTCTAGAACCTGGTTTCCCAGGTGGCACTAGTTATAAAGAGCCCACCTGTTAATGCAAGAGACAGAGGGGTGTGGGATCCTTGGGTTGAGAAGATGCCTGGAGGAGGAAATAGCAACCCACTCCACTGTTCTTGCCTGGGGAATCCCATGAACAGAGAAGGCTGGTGGGCTACAGTCCATAGGATCACAGAGTCAGACACGACTGAAGCAACTTAGCATGCACTTCACCCTCACATTTCAGTTTAATCATGACTTCTTCTGAGTACTATCTGACTCTCCATCAAATTTCTTGCCCCTTTCATTATTTTCCATAAAACCTAATGCACTGTGTTGCAACTGGGGGAGAGAGATGGGCTCCTGCAAGTTAAGATGTTTATACAGCTTCTGTTTTGTCACAGTGTGACCCATGCTCTGATGCATATTATATAATTTTCCTCTGCCTTGCAGGAAAGACCACTACTCTCTGTTTTATAATTCTGCCACCTCAAATGCCTGACCCCTTTATAATTTGTTGTCTGACTTTCAGCATGCATTCAGTTATTTCCCTGGCCCATCACTGTAGTAACTGCAAGAGAATCCTCATCCTGAAGAAGCTCAGAAAAGATGAAAGCAGAAGCCTTAGGAACAAGCGCTGACAGAGAATAAAGGAAAATCTGAGGTAAGGGTCCCCTTCAACTCTCTCTGTGAAAGAAAATCCTTTCTGTTTGAAATATCTTAGGAGCTGCTCGGGCCAATTGTGGTGAAATCTTTTGGAAGTTACTGTGATCTTCATACCTCTTTTGATCTTGTTGATAATATTTAAGTGATGCCAGCATAGCACTGTTTGACCGTCTGCAAATTCACTGCTGTGTACTTTCATCTAAGCGCTCTGGCAGTCTAGGTGTTTTTTGGCTGATGCTGACGTGGCCAAATCATGACTCACTATAGTCACAATCTGTCTCTCTCTTGCTTGGCCAAAGAAACTGTTACATTCTCCCTTCATTTGTCAAAAGCAAAGCTATTGGGTGTTCCCTTAAATTTACTGCAGAGCTATATGGCATGAATTAAGATGAAGACTTCATGAAAGGAAAAGTAAATATATCTAAATCTAAATGGGGAAAATAGTGTGTAAGAGCAAACTGCAGCAGAAAAATTACTAGAGAAGTGAAGAAATAAATATATTTTCCTAAATCCTCTCCAGTGGAAAAAGGGAAACCCCAAATAGAAATGTAATCCTAAATAGACTGTTCAAAATGATTACAGTCAGGCAGTTAGATGTGATGATTCACATTTACTAAACTGTAGCCTTGGGATTCATGTTTGGTGTTATTTATATGACCTTCAAATATGCAGGCCTTCTATGTAGGCCTTACAACTCCAGGGAAAATAAATTGACGGGTTCTAAAGGGGATTACAGTGCAGATAGTAAGAAGAGGACAGAACAGGGAAGAGTCAGGAAAAGGTGTCTTCAGCTGGTACAGTGCCATCCTTCTCCAGAACAGACCCTGTTCTCCTCAGTTACCTGGTTACTCAGCACATCACAAAGGGTAATATGTTGGCCCTAAGGTACTAAAAGGGGTGAGGAGACTAGGATTATCTCCTAGTAGAAAATTAAAATACATATTTCATGGGTTTCTCCTTTTTTTCGATCACAAGCTGAATGAAACAAGAAAGAGGAGGGTTAAGTTAAGGGACAGGGTTAGAATAAAATTTAAGCTTCCAAATGTGATCTGGAGAGCTTATAACTGACCCTGAATTATCTAGTATGATGTTGGGGTTCCAGAAAATTGAGCAATTGAGGATGCAGCAATTGCTACAGAATTTTAGGATGATAGATTTTTTTTATATGCATCATCAGAATCTTGGACAAATGATTTTCTGGAAGAAACACAACTGGTGTCCAAGGGATAGAAATCATTGGATTACAGGATATTTAGAGGTTAGAACTTTGAAGCATTCTCAGAATACTTGACTCTAGAATGCTCTTAGTAAGTAGTTCTGATATCCAAGGGCCCATTATTGGTGTGTGCTTCCAATCTCACTGCCTGCTTCATATATTTTTTAGAAAATGCCTTATTGGGTATTTTATCTGCCTAATTTTGAGGGTAGTTGAAATCATTATGTGTGTTACTAAGAAATTATGTTCTTACACAGGAAGCTTAAAGACATGACTGTTGAAGTCAGACTCTTGATTGGCATTTTCACTACACTTCACAAGTTCATGTCTGTTCCTCCTCCTCAGAGGCCAGAACAGTACATTTAAGCCGGAAGTACAACTTGTCATCAGAGTTCAGATTCTTTCCTGCTTCCCTGTGGAGGGGTCAAGAATACAAACATCCTCAATTGCTACAGCAGAAGGGAACATTAGTCCATTAGCAGAACCAAACAGGAAGCACCAATGGGCATTTCTGCTATTTATTTTCTGACAATAAAGAAACATGTAGTTTAGTTCTTTGAACAAAATTTGTCAATAAAGCATAGAACACGTAAAAGGTGTAGTCATTTTGGTTAAAGTCTGACTGCAAAATAATTTAATGGTGTTTTTCCAGTCATTTTACTTGCTACAACTTATGCAATACTACATTCTTCAGATGTTGAAATTTTACCGTATCTTGTTATTTTTTTCTTTTTTTAAACTGTGAATCAGCAACTTACCACTTGCTGTAGCCTATTGAGAGTCACAGTATACTTCTCAAGTCTTTAATTAAATTTGCCAGGCATTTCCTCTTTAGATTAAAAAAAAATGAGCATATATTGAGCAGAATGAGTTTACCTCCCTTCAGTTTGTAATAGGGTGCTAAAAAGAACAGATAAGGCAGGAAATACTTCAAATAGTACTTCAGAGGTTTGTTTGCCTGCCAAAATTTTTAATCTTACTTTATCAGTTGGTTATCCACCTGTATTACATCAGAGTAATTCTGCTTCTCTACTGTCAGTGACAGCAGATAAGAAATTGAGGCAGTGTAGTGATTTCAACAAGTTTAATGAAGGAGCAAAAGGAAGTATAATTTGTATATTTATTAATATTTCCAGAAATAATACATCATTTTATTATTCTCATAATTGCTTGGAATCACTTAATTCTAAAAGATATGTGGCCTGCTGGAGTTAAAATGAAATAAATGTTCCTTGTCATTTCCCTCATTATTTTTTATCATCCAGCTTGTGGTGTACCAAGGATGGGGTGGTGTACCAAGGATGGGATGGTGTACCAAGGATGGGATGGTGCAAGTGGCCCACCCCTAATATAGGTAATAAGGGACTGCTTTATGTGTAGAAAATTTTAAAGAGATAAAATAAAATGACAGTAAAAAGCCAGTCTACCTTTTATTATCACTGTGTTGTGTGCTAAGTCACTTCAGTTGTGTCCAACTCTTTGCAACCCTGTGGACTGTGGTCCACCAGGCTCCTCTGTCCATGGGATTCTCCCCGCAAGAATACTGGAGTGGGTTGCCATGCCCTCCTCCAGGGGATCTTCCCAACCCAGAGATTGAACCAGAATCTGTTAAGTCTGCTGCATTATCAGGCAGGTCCTTTACCACTAGCGCCACCTGAAGCCCTTTATTATCATTATGCACTGACAATTCTAAGCAATGCCAAAGGTCCTACCCCTCTCTAAAAAAAATTTTGTAGGTCTAAGTTCTAAATAACATTTGCCATTACTGAAATTTAATAGTATAATTATAAGCTGAAAATTATCTTTTTTATGGTTACTTGCTCTTTAACAAACAGTGTAGTCTACGTGAAAATAAAACTAACTCCTCTGGACATGTACTCAGCTACATATGTTTATTTCAAGAATAAGCAGCCAAATTCTGTTTTTACAATTTCATAATTACTGTGCTATAATTGTTTATTTTGGATCTATGTTTAAACACAGGATTACATAGTACCAAAGAGGTTAGAGATATGAACTGAGCCTGAAGCACATTCAAATAATTCGTTACCACTATATGCTTTGAAGAATTTTACTGAGTATAACATAAATTTATGATGAATTTTATGGTGAAGGTATTTTAGTGGAAATTTTTCAACTGAAGAAATGTTTTAAAGCATTAGAGCTGATCCCAAAGAGCAAAGATATGGACAGTATTGCAATTTCTGGAATTTACTATGAAATGGGATTTTTATGAATCTCTGATAAACTTATCTTTATTTTAAAGCTTTCCTAGCTACTCGTGTATCTATTATGTGCAAGAAGTATTTGAAATTAAAATACATACATGTCCTTCATTCAACTATGAGTGAGGCCATACCAATTTTATTGACTATGAATATGTAAAGATCAGTTTGACAAAGTCATTGACAAATTTGCAGAAGTGAAGGCTCACAGTCAGAAACCACAGTGGGATTATTCATCGCCATGGGGACCAATATGTAAGCATTTTTCTCCATTTTCAAAAATACATCAATGTGCTTAAAAATACTAAAATTTTACTGTTTTACATTTATTAATTTTTTACTAGAACTATTATTTATGCATTTCTTTTCTGGACATGATAACTGTTGTTTGTTTTATTTCATAATTATTAGTGAAAATATTTTTGTTATATTAAGGGAGAGGTGTTAAAAATGGTTCCTTTCAGGTGTCAAATACATTAGGTGTGCTGCTAAATTCATCTTTTCATTTTAACTCAAAAGAATATAACATGTTCTTAGTTTTTTCAGTACCACAACTTTGTTTTTAAAAATTATGTCAAAAAGAAGTTCATTTTAATAAGGCAAACTTTTAATAAGAAATAGAACTACTCTTAAATGCACCTCTCATGCACCATAAATTTTGGTAATAATTACATTTCTAATAAACGTATGCTTCGTGTCTTAACTATTTTGTATAAACTTCAGTTCAGTCACTCAGTCGTGTCTGACTCTTTGTGATCCCATGGACTACAGCACGCCAGGCTTCCCTACCCATTACCAACTCCCAGAACCTACACAAACTCACGTCCATCGAGTTGGCGATGTCACCCAACCATCTAATCCTCTGTCGTCCCCTTCTCCTCCTGCCTTCAATCTTTCCCGGCATCAGGTCTTTTCCAGTGAGTCAGTTCTTCACATCAGGTAGCCTAAGTATTGGAGTTTCAGCTTCAGCATCAGTCCTTTCAATGAATATTCAGGGTTGATTTCCTTTAGGATTGACTGGTTGGATCTCCTTGCAGTCCAAGGGACTCTCAAGAGTCTTCTCCAACACCACAGTTCAAAAACCTTAGTAGAATGAAAAAAGATACAGAAAAAATATATAGCCTGTTAAATTTGACATGACGAAATAATTATGCATATTTCATAACAACTGAAAAAAGCTGAATCCCTGATTTAAAACTCTCCAATATAGGTCCAGAATTTCACTATGTAATTCTAGCAAATGTTTATTGAGTAAACATCTTTATGCATTTCAAGAAAAAAAAATTTAGGAAACACTCTTCAGTTTAATTTATGAGGTTGGCATAACCCTGAAAACATGAACAGGAAATTATGAAGAAAAAATTGGTTTATTTCAAAGGTGCATGTCTTTCTGAACTCTCATTTGTGCCACTGATCTTTGTCTGTTCTCACCCTCAAACTGCACTATCTTAATTATTGCCCTCCTCCAGAGGATCTCCCCAACCCAGGGATTGAACCCATGTCTTCCGCATTGCTGGCAATTCTTTACCAATTGAGCCACCAGGGAAGCCCTCTTAATTATTACAGACAGACAGTAAGTATTGTCAGACAATAAGTATTAATACCTAGTAGAACAAATCCTCCTCCTTTTACCCTCCTATTCAAAGAATGCCATGAACATATACATCAAAATTCTTCATTTCAGCTAACCAAATAACATGTATAAACAATAGTATGTCACAAATAAGATGGGTTTGTTGTAATTATGCAATGTTAGTTTAATATTAGAAAACTAATCAGTAGAATTTACCACATTAAAAGAATAAAAAATATCATATGACCATCTTAATAGAAAAGCAGCTGATTAAAACCATCTTTTGGCAAACTAGGAATAGAAGCAAATTCCTTTAATAGAGGAAATCTACAAGACACCAATAGACAGACACAATGGAAATAGTGAAAGCTTTTCTTCCAAGATCAGGAATAAGACAAGTATGAGAATTATCACCACTTCTGGTCAGCCTTATACGATAGTCCTAATCAGTGTAGAAGGAAAGAAAAAGAATTCAAAGAAACAAAACTGCTATTATTTGTTATGATTATGTGCATAGAAAATCCCAAAGATTCTACCAATAGATATAGAATTAAATGACTTTAACAAGATTATCTTTGTGAAGCTCATTTAATTCTAATATCTACCTGTAGATTTTTAAAATTGCAGGACTATGACAAGTAGCAATAGAAAATAGAACTGAAAAATTTATAATAGTATCAAAAATATTTAAAATCTAGGCATAGATATTGAAAAGCTGTGAGGCAAAAGCATAAAACATTCCTGAGAGACATAAAAAACAAATTAATGCAGGCTTATGTCACATTCACATATTGAAAGACCCAGCATTTTACATTTTAATTTTTCTGAAACTGAGCTTTAGGTTCAATGAAATTCCAATAAAAATCCAAGTAAGTTTATATGTGCACTTAAGTGTGTGTATATGTATATGAGAGGGAGAGAAAGAAAGGATCTTAAAAATTTTTTTAATATATATATATATATGAAAATTGAAAGGAGCAGGTACAGGTAAGACACTCTTCAAATAGGAGGATAAAAATAGGAGGATTTGTTCTACTAGGTATTAATACTTATTGTATATCTATAGTAATTAAGATAGTTTAGTATTGGGGTGAGAATAGACAAAAAGATCAGTGGCACAAATCAAAATACAAAAAGAGATGAATCTTTGCAATAAATCTGTTGTCTCTATATTCAACTGGACATAAAAGTACCAATAAAAGGAAAAGACTGATAATTGAACCATGCTAAAATTAAGAACCTCCATTTATTAAAAGACACTTTTAATTACCTGTAGTCAAGTAATTCTGCTTCTCTACTGTCAGTGACAGCAGATAAGAAATTGAAGCAGTGTAATGATTTCAACAAGTTTAATGAAGGAGCAAAAGGAAGTATAATTTGTATATTTATTAATATTTCTAGAAATAACACATCATTTTATTATTCTCATAACTGAGAAGTTTCAATTGTGTAGTGGTCAAGTTCAAGGGTAGAGGAATATATTACACATATGAGTCTTAGATCCAGCATACATATAAAGAACATGTGCAAATCAATATTTAAGACAAACTGATGAAAAACAAGCAAGAGACCAGAAAGACATTTCACAAAAATAGGATACCACAATCGCCAACAACTATAAGAAAAGGCCTTTAATTTCTTTAGCAGTCAGGCAAATGCATATTAAATTAAATTAAATGCAAATGAAAACCACAGTGATATACTACTAGAATTCCTCTAGAAAAGCTAAAATTACTGACAATCTTAAGTATGGGTAAGGTTGTGGAGCAACAAGAATCCTTATTCACTGTTAAAAATTTTTTAAAGTTGATAAATTATCCATAAAAAGAGAATGGAATTAGCATGTATATATATATTATTCATACATTCAGGTGGCAAGCACTGACTTGTGTCTCAACTGCCTTTCAGGATATGTACAGTATCTAGTTTACAAATAGGAAAATTGAGACTCAGGAAAGCCAAAGATCTTTAGCATAAGTTTACTAAGTGGAAGAGCCAGCATCTAAACCAAGTCTTTCCAACTCTCAACTCCATATTCTTTTCACTAAGACAATGCAGTTTAGAACATAACTATGATCTGTGAAAGAAGTTCAGTTCTTTACTATGTTGATCTCTATCCTAGTTGCTTTCTTTTTAAAAACTTTTTATTGGAGTGTAATTGCTTTACAATGTTGTGTTAGTCTCTACTGTACGATGAAGAAAATCAGCTGCACGTGTACATTGTCTCCTCCTTCATGATCCTCCTCCTCACCACATCCCACCCCTCTAGGTCATCACAGAGCACCAAGCTGAGCTCCTTGTGCTATATAGCAGCTTCCCACTAGCTATCTGTTTTACACATGGTAGTGTGTATATCGGAGAAGGCAATGGCACCCCGCTCCAGTACTCTTGCCTGGAAAATCCCATGGGCAGAGGAGCCTGGTGGGCTTCAGTCCATGGGGTCGTGAAGAGTCGGACACAACTGAGCGACTTGACTTTCACTTTTCACTTTCATGCATTGGAGAAGGAAATGGCAACCCACTCCAGTGTTCTTGCCTGGCAAAGCCCAAGGACAGGGGAGCCTCGTGGGCTGCCGTCAATGGGGTCGCACAGAGTCAGACACGACTGAAGCGACTTAGCAGCAGCAGCAGCAGCAGCAGCAGCAGCGTGTATATGTCAAGCCTAATCTCCCAATTCATCCCACCTTCCCTTTCCCCGCTCTGTGTCCACATGTCACATGTGGACATGTTCTCTATGTCCATGGCTCTATTCCTGCCCTGAAAATAGGTTTATCTGTACCATTTTTCTAGATTCCACATATATGGGTTAATATACAATATTTGTTTTTCTCGTTCTGACTTACTTTACTCTGCATGACAGACTCTAGGCCCATCCATTTCTCTGAAAATGACCTGATATTATCCCTTTTATGACTGAGTGATATTCCACCATATATACGTACTACATCTTATTTATCCATTCATCTGTCATTGGACATTTAGGTTGTTTCCATGCCCTGGTGATTGTAAGTAGTGTCACAATGAACAGTGGGGTACATGTGTCATTTTGAATTATGGTTTTCTCACGATATATGCCCAGCTGTGGGATTGCTGAGTCATATGGACAGGGAGTGGGAGAAAAAGGAATCCACTTGCACTGTTGATGATGATGCCAGTTGATAACAGCCACTGTGGAGAGCAGTATGCTGCTGCTGCTGCTGCTAAGTCGCTTCAGTTGTATCCGACTCTGTGCGACCCCATAGACAGCAGCCCACCAGGCTCCCCCATCCTTGGGATTCTCCAGGCAAGAACACTGGAGTGGGTTGCCATTTCCTTCAGTGCATGAAAGTGAAAAGTGAAAGTGAAGTCGCTCAGTTGTGTCTGACCTTTAGTGACCCCATGGACTGCAGCCTTCCAGGCTCCTCCATCCATGGGATTTTCCAGGCAAGAGTACTGGAGTGGGGTGCCATTGCCTTCTCCAGGAGAGTGGTATAGAGGTTCCTTAAAAAGCTAAAAATAGAACTGTCTTCTTTTAATGTATTTTTACTTAGTGAACATTATTGTACTAATTTGTTTACATGTGTCTCTTATTACTAGATTCTAATATTATAGTGGGAAAGCTCTAATCTTTGTGTTTTTATATCCCCAGCATATCACACAAATGTCTGTTAAATGAATGGATTAAACTTTTACCCTTGACACCTTGACTCACAATGGGCAAATTCCCATTTCAACTCTTTATCATTTTAACTCGTTAAAGATTGAAATGACTCCGATCTCTTCTAGGGAAATTAAAGCCAAATCGTGTTCTCAAAGATAAACAATTCTATTTCATCTTTCCATTTGAAGTTATTTGCAAACAATTCCACTTCTTGTTGCTCTGTTCATTCACACACTATCCAGATTTCACACACTGTACCCAGAGAGTGTGCTGAAAGTTTTGTTTTCTTCTCCTCTTCTGTGTGCATTTAATCATAAACATGTCTCTCAGAATTATATTCAGCATTATAATTTGCATCCCTGCTATGCATTTGCATTCATATGTCAAATTTTTGGAATCCAGGGAGAATTTTATTTCAGCTATACTTAGTAATTAAAAATAAATATCTGTTTTATAGGAGAAAAATTTTAAAATAGATACCTTTAGTATAATATCTTTAGTAAAATAGTATACCTTTAGTATGTTAACAGAAAATACATTCCTGGGAGATGATATACAAGGTACAAGATGCTACATGATGTGATAGAATTGATTTTAGCCCAAGTCTTTCTCATTTGAATGTAACAGTTATAACTTCTAAAAGTTGTGTTAAAAATAAAGATTATTTTAATACTAATCTTAAAATGCTACCTACCTGAGTGACATGTGGTCTGCTGTATTTGCTTGCAGCAAATTCTATTGGTATAATTATATTGTGCTCAAAATATCTATGTATTTTAGGCTAAGTTCCTAGTCTTTGTTGCAAAAACAGTTAATGACTGTGATACGTATAAATATTTATGACTGTAATGAGAATAGCTATGATATACTGATAATGTCTAAGTTTAGATTTTGTCTTTATTGGGTATTCCTGGTTGCTTGGTGGGTAAAGAATCTGCTTACAATGAAGACACAGGAGATGTGGTTTCGATCCCTGGGTTGGGAAAATCCCCTGGAGAAGGAAATGGCATCCTTCTCCAGTATTCTTGCCTGGGAAATCCCATGGACAGAAGGGCCTGGCGAGCTATAGTCCAGGGGGTCACAAAGAGTCAGACATGACTGAGTGACTAAACACAACACTGTTAATGTCTAAGTTTAGATTTTGTCTTTATTAATGCAATAGCCTTCGCTATAAATACTATCATCATCTCTGTTTTACAGTAAGAAAGCTGAGGCACACAATAAATATTTGTTCAGTGTCACACAGTTAATAAATGGTAGAGATGGTGCATAAATCTAAATAATCTGACCCTGCAACCCCTGCTCCCCACTGCAGTACTATGCAGTACCTCATATATATGAGGAAAGCATATATAAGAAAAGTTGCTTTGTGCAGGTTTTACTTTGCTAAATTTTTCAATAGTATCATAATTCATCATTTAAAATCAGAAATGCTCTAATTGCTGAATTAATCTGGAAGAAAATGAAAAGCAGCATTTTTATTATTATTATAGTAATAATATTTTATTATTTTATTTTATTATTTATTTTATTTTATTATTATTATATCGATTATTATAGAGAGTCTTGAGGTCAAATAAAGATTTACAAAATTGTGCTTTGATGAAATCTGTGGTTTCAGATATATCATAGAAAATGGTTTTACCTACTTCCTAATGACTGTTTGTGAACTAAAATGTCCCATGTGATTTGCTCTTTTTAGAAGTAGCTCTGAGGACATCAAATATGTTAAGTCTGCTCTGATTTATGGAGACTTTTTACTCCTGCATTCAATAACACCCATGGCAATTTGGGAGGACATAATAAAATTTGGTATAAACACGAAGATTATCTTCAGCATTTGCAGCAGAAATTTTGCACTTACATTGATCCTGTCAGGTAAGAGAAAAAAAAAAACCACAAAGGATAAACTTCATCAATTCCTTTCTGTAACAAGAGCTTTGTTTTTCTTCACATCTCTGTTCTGTGTCCTGATTAACCTTACTTTTCTGGCTCCATTTATGTTTAATTAATATGCATCCTTTCATAGCAAAACATTTAAAATTTTGATCCTATAAATTAAGAATACATTATAATTCATAAACTGAACCAAAAACTACTTTTGGCATAAGTACAGAGAGAGTGGAAACCTTAGCTAAGAAGTTTGACCCATACCCAACCGGCATCTGCAGAGTTTTGTTACCTAATTTGCAGAATTCATGTAGCTTATTCCATTCACAAAGCCGTAGAGTGACAGAAAGCTTTTTCCATTTTCCAGCAAAATAGTGTACAGGCAGCAGCATGTTATAAAACAAAGCAGCTCTTGCCAGTTAATCAAGATTCTCCAGCTTCTCCTTGTGCCTGGACCTCTGCAGCCTTGCCCAGACATCCTTGCCTAGGTCCATCTGGAACTGTAAGTTCCTCTATGGTTCCAAATAGCAAAGCTCGATACTCCAGAAATGTTTGCTCTAATCCTGATTTGTCTCACACACCCTGTGTTAGAATCTCTGTTCATCTGTATCCATTTACTAGTAATTTGCTCCTGTTCAGTAGATGAATTAATTTTTCTTGTCTATAATTGGATGACAAAGTTCAAGATAGGATCTTCCACCTCAGTCCTGTCCATCTGTTCACCATATCCCATGGCCATGTGTCCTGAACTTTTCATCTCCCATAGCTGATGTGGCTACTTCAGGCTTCCAAGAACTTACATAATGTTAAAACTTAGAACATTTACAAGTTGTCAGGGAACATGTACCCACCCACAAATAATAATCTTTTTTCTTGTTCTTTTTTTTTTTCCAAAAAATAAACTATCCTTTTTTTTTAACTTTATGATTTATTTCAGTTGAATTGAAAAACGTCTCCAAAGTTTTTTTTCAACACTGAAATTGGGACTTGGTGAAGGGAAGTGGTACAGTTCAGAAGGGAAAGTTCTGCTAAAAAACTCATATATTTTTTTTTGAGCCATGGAAACTATCATTTTGTTGTTTTAACATGGAGTGAAATGATCTGAGCTATGGCTTAGAAATATTAATCTGACTACTGTGTTTTGGATGGCTTAAAGAGAACAGAGTCATGAAAACCAGCTGTAGGATCAATCAGAGTGAGAAAGTAATGAAATCTTCCCTTAAATAGGGAAGTAGTAGTGGAAATTAATAGGAAGAAGACAGTTGTCTGTAGAATCTGGCAGGATTTAACAACTAAGTTGGGGAGAAGGAAAGTCAAAGGTAACTGAGGTTTCAGGTTGCTCACTGCCCACTCTTAGTGCTAATGCTGTTATAGAAAATGGAACAACACAAGAATGAATCCATTCTGCAGTTAGGGAGATAGTGAAATATCCAAGAAGAGGTATTGAACCAGGCAGTGGAAATACAGAATTTATGTTATAAGATTTGAAAGTCTCTACTGATAGCTGTGAAAATGGATATAATTTCTGTGTGAGAATATATAGTACAGAAAGATGAGTTGCATGGGACTTTAAGATACATTTACTGAGGAAAAAAAGGATTGATAAAAGGAAGTATGCAAGAGGAATAGTCATGAAGTTGTGAGGGGACCCATGAAAATTTGTTTGTTCAGTCCCCAAGTCATGTCCAGCTCTTTGTGACCCTATGGATGGCAGCATACCAGGCCTTCCTGTCCCTCACTATCTCCTGGAATCTGCCTAAGTTCATGTCCATTGAGTCAGTGATGCTATCCAACCATCTCATCCTCTGCTGCCCTCTTCTCCTTTTGTCTTCAGGTTTTCCCAGCTCTTCCAATGAGTCAGCTCTTTGCAGCAGGTGGCCAAGGTATTGGAGCTTCAGCTTCAGCATCAGCTTCCAGTGAATATTCAGGTTTGATTTCCTTTAGGATTGACTGGTTTGATTTTCTTGCTGTCCAAGGGACTCTCAAGAGTCTTCTTCAGCACCACAATTCAAAAGCATCCCTTCTTTGGCACTCAGCCTTCTTTACGGTCCAACTCTCACATCCGTACGTGACTACTGGTCCCATCACTTCATGGCAAATAAAAGGGGAAAAAGTAGAAGCAGTGACAGATTTTCTCTTCTTGGGCAACAAAATCACTGTGGATGATGACTGCAGCCATGAAATTAGAAGATGCTTGCTTCTTCAAAGGAAAGCTATGACAAACCTAGACAGCGTATTACAAAGCAAAGACATCACTTTGATGACAAAAGTTTGTGTAGTCAAAGCTGTGATCTTTCCAGTAGTCATGTAAGTATCCATGAGGATACACAGTCGCAAAAAAAAAACAGTGAGGAGAGCTTCTTGCAGAAGGTTTATCTACCTGGGGTTCTTGGAGTCTCTTTGATATGCGTATTAATGCTTTTAATCAAATTTGTTATATTTTCAGTTATTGTTTTTCAAATACTTTTTATGCTGTCTTCTCTTTATCCTTTTCTTGTGGAACTCCCACTACTAGGATATTGGTACATTTGATGTTGTCCCACTGGTCTCTTCAGTTTGGATAGCTTCTACTGGTCTGTCTTCAAGTTCACTGATTCTTTCTTGTGCCATCTTGAATCTGCTCTTGTGGCCTTCTAGTGAATTATGGAGAAGGAAATGGCAACCCAAGAACTCCAGTGTTCTTGCCTGGAGAATCCCAGGGATGGGGAGCCTGGTGGGCTGCCGACTATGGGACCCCACAGAGTCGGACATGACTGAAGTGACTTAGCAGCAGCAGCAGTGAATTATTTTATTTTTCAAATCAGGAATATATGCTTTGGTACTTTTTTTCTAATTTCTGTCACCCTGCTGAAAATCTCTATTTGTCGATTCATTGCTGTCATACTTTCCTTTAACTCCAGATCATAGTTTACTTCAGTGCTTTGAACTAAATAGCTGCTTTTTATAAGAAGCGTTTTGTATTTTTTGTCTGTAAAATCCAACATTTGAGGACAGTCAGACAATGTTTTTATTAACTGCTTTATTTCCTGAATATAGGTCACACATTCTTATCTCTTTGCACGTGTCATAATCATTTTCTTGAAAACTGGATGTATTAGAAATCCAGTGCTCTATCCATTGCACCACAGAGCCTGACATAACTAGATATATTAGGCAATATATCTCAATAAGTCTGGATTCTGATTTTTGTTTTCACTTCTGAAGGTTATTTTTGCTGCTGATTTTGTTTGCTTGTTTAGGAATTTGCCTGGGTTAAATTTGTGAAAATTTTTTCCTCTGCCATTTGCTTGTGCTGATGTCTCTGCTCAGTTTAAAAAATATATAAAAGTAAAGACTTCCCTGATGGTCCTGTGGCTATGACTCTATGCTCCCAATGCAGGGGGACTGGGTTCAATCCCTAGTCAGGGAACTAGATCCCACATGCTGCAACTAAGACCTTACGTGGTCAAATAAATAAGTAAATATTTAAAATATACATATAGATATAGGTTGAAATATGTGTACATTTCATAGATAGATATACATGTACATCTATATGTATCTATACATTATATATAATATCTCTATATATGTGTATATCATTTTACACAGAATTTACAGTCTTAGAAAGTAAGTTTCATTCATTTGCTAAAAGCTATTCAAATTGGCTAATACTATTGAGACTATAGTTTGTTTTTACATTGTGGCTAGTAGAACATTTGTTGTGATTGAGTATAAATTTGGGTTTTTGCCTACTTTTCTTTTAACTTCCATATAGTCAACACCATTAATAACTTTTCTAAAACAGAGATGTGAATGTTTTCTCCTTGCTGAATTCTCAGTCTCATGAATCCAGTTTTAGAACCCTGATTTTAATGGAATAGTCATCTGATTTTTAGTTTGACGGTTCCATACTCAGACCTCCTGGCATCAAGAGAGTAACCCTTCCTAGAACCATGAGAGAAAACAGTCTGTTTTGAGTATGGTAGAAGATAAAAATAAATCTGATAACTCATGTCACATTTTAAAACGTGTATTTTTTATTTAAGAAAAGTGTTAATAAGTTGGCAAACTTATTAACATTTAAATTTCTAGGAACCATTTTTATAGCTGATTATAATATGATTAAATATATTCTTATTGGCTAAATATATCACAACTACATTCTACTGTAATTTTACTATAGTAATTTTTGTTATTTATTAAAACTTCATTATTTTTACCTCCTTATGAAATAGTTGCATGTGTACTGAAATTTTTAATAATGTTCCACAAAAAGATAAAAAGAATAAGAGTTATTGACCATCTTGGATTAATTTTTCCTGAATGCAGTGTCCTCAAGTATATTCTTTTATAACCTCAGGTTTATCAATTTAATTCAAATGATCAGTCTTTGCTGACTAGTCCTCTCTGTCATCAGGTGTCCTCCAATTCTAATTCCAGACTTTAGGAACTTTTGAGTTTGTAATCAGAAAGCTCCCTGGTAAGCATGAACGAGACGAAGGTCTTGAATGTTCGTCTCAATTCTGGTAGAACCCAGAGAGTTGTCTCGAACATTTTATCATGCGTCTTTCTACTGACCACAGTTCTCCTATCCCAGAGCGCTGCTCCTTAGTTTATGAGAACTTTAAGTCCCATCATTAAACCTTTACTAATTGCATGTAACCTCTTTGGTTATAATTAGTTTCCCCTGGACTGTAACCAAAGCCCATTCTAGTCTCTATCCATCATCTGAGAAAAGTTAGAATCTCCAGACCTCAATTTTCTGTCTATAAATATGTAAAATAAAAGGGTCAAACTATATGTCTAGCTGGAATGTTTCATAAATTTTTGTGTTTATGTATTTTTGGAATCAGTATCCACATACAGTCTTGCTTAATGTTACTTTGTGTGAATTGGCTATTATTAATATATATATATCTACACATTGTCTATCTACTCGTAGCTTCCTAGGCACCACTAATTTTTTCAGGCTTTAACTTACCCTGTTACTATGTCCAGGTATCAGTTCATCTAAAATTACCAGTTAGAACCATTTCTTCTCTCAATCATAAAGAGTCCCCAAACACAGGACCTGCCCTCAAAGAATCTCTCAATATGTACTGAATTGACATGGGTCATTGATCCTCATTTCTACACTCTGCATGGAGGTAGCTGTGCTGGGAATGGTGGTTCTGAAAAGCTAAAGGACTTTAAAAATCTACAGGATCAGTGCTAGATAGGGTAGAGGCCAGTAGCTCTGAAACTGGGTAGTAGGAAATAGAGAAACAAAAAACAGGAACTTTGGGATTCTTTGAGGAGCTTTAAACCACTTTAAAACACCACAGCCCAGATGTTTGTGCTAAAGAAATAAGAAGGCCAAGGAGAAAATATTAGTCAGATCTGGGACTTCATTCATTCCAATAACATGCCTGGCAGAGAAATCACTATCCGTTTTGCAACATAACCTAGGGCAAGTCTGGGCAGGCTTTGGGAGGGCAAAAAGTTGCCTTCCACAAACTGAGCTGGCTTGCAAAGCAACCCACACACATGCCCCACACATGGAATCCTCCTTCTTTCCTTTTTCCTATCCTCTTTTCATTCGTCCTTCATCCTTCCCTCCCTCTATTCTCTTCTTCCTCCTTCTCCTCCTTCCTCCTTCCTCCTCCTTCCTCCTCCTCCTTCCTTCCTCTCCTCTTCCTCCTTCCTCTCTTCCCTCCTCCTTCTCCGCATTCTCCCTTCCTTCTTTCTCTCTCTCTGTCCTTTTTCAGAATAATCTGTGGGATTGTGGAATGTGTTTGTCAGACAAGTGCATCAGGGAAGATTAAGAATAAGACTGAGGCATGAGTCTTATGGTCATCATAAGTGCTTGAGCTTCTATAAACCTTAATCATTTATTTTATCTAAGCAGTAAAATGTTGGTCTTTACTAATTTGTAGTTCAAGTACACATATTAATAAATGTCCTTGTGTGTATGTGTGTACATGCAAGTGTATATATCTGTGGGTTTGTCTTTATATAAACACTGATGGATATTTTTCCAAATGTACTGGTGCTGACCTTTATTTTGTGTTTAAGCAGAAGGAACTTTATGTTCTACTTTTCCTCTGGAGAGATGGAAAGACTACTAAGGATGGTGGCGAGGGGCAGATGGAAGACATCTGAAGATGAGAATATCTCAGACTGAAGGCAGCCAGTCTACAAACAAATGTTGCTGTTGTTGTTACTGTTAAGTTGCTTCAGTCGTGTCCGACTCTGTGTGACCCCACTGACGGCAGCTCACCAGGCTCCCCCATCCCTGGGATTCTCCAGCCAAGAACACTGGAGGGGGCTGCCGTTTCCTTCTCCAATGCATGAAAATGAAAAGTGAAAGTGAAGTCGCTCAGTCGTGTCCGACTCTAGCGACCCCATGGACTGCAGCCTAGCAGGCTTCTCCGTCCGTGGGATTTTCCAGGCAAAAGTACTGGAGTGGGGTGCCATTGCAAACAAATGTTGAGCGGCTCAAAAGTAGATCTATCACCACAGCTGCAGCTCCATCAAGTCACCAGTTGGCAGAGCAGAATCTGGCCTCCTTTGTTTTGCAACATCAGCTCACTGTTTTGTTTTGTTTTTTAAATACATTTTAACTTGAAATTGCCCTCCATAACTGAAAGCACCCTTTGCTGTCAGGATTAGTGTTGAAATCTTCCAGCTCACTGAGCAGACAAGATAGTCCTCTCTGGAGGGTCTCTGCGGGGGTTGCTAACCATAAATCACTGCTTCCCTTAGGCCAGCTACCTCCGAACAGCACGAGCCCTCAGTTAGGTCAGTAAAAAGGTTTTAAACACTGCTCTGTAGATTGGAATAAACTGGCTGCATCTCAGATTTATCTAGTGAGATTTTTAAAGATATGATCCATGCTCAAGGAATGAGATGCGCTCAGAAATACATTTTTTTAAAAGTTCCTCTAATAATTTTGATGAATAGCCAGGCTTTGGAACCATGACTCACAGCATCGAAGAGAAATGTAACTCCTACTCCTTCCTATTTGCAAACTCCTCTAGTGTCAATAGCAGTGGTGTCCCAAACGGGAGAGAGCCGCCACCAGCAACACACGGCGCTTGTGAGCACTTGATGTCACACGGCTATTTGAGATTTCAAAGGGGTGTTGAAATAACCATATTTCGGACATACTGGGTTAAGGAAAAATTTTATAAAACCTTATTTCACCAGTTTGTTTTGATATATTTTAATGTAGCCACTACACATTTCAGATTACCTATGTGGCCAGCATTATATTTCTTCTGGACTGTCCTTATCTAGAAGGCCACAGCTACCTCAGTTCAGAAATCCTGAGTCATCAAATTCTAAAGGTGAAGGAATCTTGTAGATGACAACAAGCTTTCATTCCATGAATGAGGTTATTGGCACCCAGTTGGGTGCAGTGACTTATTCATGTCCCTCAATTGGTGGTAGAGTCAGAAAGTACCTATCTGGCTCTCCATCAAGTGTCTACTTGACTTTTCCCTCCCATGAGGCCTGTGTTTGGCTGCAGTAGCCACACTGAATATTTCAGGACTCCTCTAACTCTGGGGCACGGAAAGGCATACTAGCCTCAGCCCCTGCTGCCATCTCTGCTCACCTGATCTGTCTTCATAGCTGGTTATTGTTGTTCAGTCGCTCAGTCGTGTCCAATTCTTTGGTGCTTCCAAGTTCATTTCTAAAAAGACATATTTGGGCCTCAAGTTAATGTCTCCCCCTTTCATCATCTCACATTAATTACTGATTTTGACATCCACAGGGAGCTGTGGTTTTAGTAAGGTCTTGGTATCTTTCCAAAGCATGGCTCGGAAAAACAAAAACCATAACCAACTGAGAAAAAGAAAAAGCAGAAACAAACCCTTTCTAGCTAATTGAGAAGTGTGAAACTTTGAAATTCATTATTATGTTCCCTCCCGACATTTACTACATGTTGGTTTTCTCTAGCATCCAGAAAACAATGTTACTTCTCCAGTTCTAGTGCACTCTTCAGAAGGATCAAGTGCTGATGGGTGGTGAGCCACTCCCTAGCTTCTGCCCTTAAGCTGTAAAAACAAATTATTTTTTACATGGCATCAACATAGCCTTGCTTATATAAGACTTTTTTTTAACCCCCAAATATTTTTCCTTCTTTCTCATCTGTTAATAAACTATTTGAGAATTTTAAGTAAATAGGTAGCATCCAAAATATTTCCAGAATCCATCACCCTGCAATAGGAATATTTGCTGCTCTGAATGGTACATTCCAGGGACCCACTTTCCCAGATGATTCCAAGCCTGTTGAAGTCTACGTACGTACATGTCCCAAAATGTATGAAAACCTGTTTGTGTATGTATGTGTGTCAAAAGTCTGAAGACACAGGGAAATACCTGGCTGAAGCCTTTGCATTTGATGTATGTTCTTCTGGATTCCTTTGGTTTAAGATGAGCTGTCAAGTGCAGAATTTATAGAGTAATTAATCCAAGTCACTGATAAATTAAAATGCCCCAGGCAAATAAGACTAGGTAAATAAATCTCATTTTAGAATTTCTTAGAACTAGGTCATAAAATGCTTTCTAGTTTCAGTTCATCACTATCTAGTTGAATCCCTGCCACTGGCAGAAGGCAAGCAAGTTAAGTTCTCTTTCCCCGGTTCCAAGGCCCTATATCCAGTGCAGTAAAAATTTCTGATCATTATGCTATTTTCCTCACAAGTTACAGATGTCTTTCAGTGTTGCTGATTCTTCCTGACCATAGAAATATTCACCCTGTGAAAAGACATAAACATAATAATCAATAGATGACTGTTTAGAGATTTTACAGTATCGACACCATCTGCAACAGCAGTCTGCAGCCTATACTTGTATGTATACTGCTGCTGCCTGCTGCTAAGTTGCTTCAGTCGTGTCCGATTCTGTGCGACCCCATAAACGGCAGCCCATCAGGCTCCACCGTCCCTGGGATTCTCCAGGCAAGAACACTGGAGTGGGTTGCCATTTCCTTCTCCAATGCATGAAAGTGAAAAGTGAAAGTGAAGTTGCTCAGTCATGTCTGACTCTTAGCGACCCCATGGACTGCAGCCCACCAGGCTCCTCCGTCCATGGGCTTTCCCAGGCAAGAGTACTGGAGTGGGTTGCCAGTGCCTTCTCTGAGTATGTATACTACCATATGATTATTTATAAATGTAGGAGGTGGAAAGAGTCTTTGGCTGTCTTAACTTTGTTGAAGGAAAGAGATATTCTTTGCTGATAAAAAACCTGAGATGACATAATGAAGAAATATGGCAAGACTGGGATGTGCAGTCCTTGGAAGCCTTCTTCCCACTGGCAGGAATTGATGACTCATGATCATTCAGGTGGACCTTCTCTTTGATGAACTGATTACTTCTAAACTGTGGGAAAACTCTGGTACCTTACAGCTCTAACAATTGCTAATTTTCTTGGTGTATTTCAAAAATGCAAAATCTTCTGTTAAAAGATCTATGTGACCCTTGGAAAAGTCTTAAATGTAGTGTATTGCTTTAAAGATTAGATTGATTAGATTAGATGTTTAACGGTTAGATTTACATAGATTAGAAAGAATGCAGATGCCACTGTTTCAGTTTTATACTTCTGAGAGGTCTATATCTTTAAACTTTGAAAGTAAACATAAGCAAGATCTCTCCCCACGTAAACAGAAACCACCAGCGCAATGTTTTTAAGCTGCAAGTTGGAATCTAGTAGTGAGTTTTGAAATCTATTTAGTCAATGAAAATCTTTCTTTTTGAATGGAACAGACTAAAATAAACTGGTTTCTGAAACTTTGTTTTATACATACCTATTTTAGTATCTTTATCATGTATTGTCTACCTTGCTATTATTGATATCTATTTTCTATCATCTCCTCTATCCATATTAGTTTTTAGTTTTAAAAAAAAAAAGGTTTGAGAAAAATCTGCTCTAAAGGAACTGTTAGATTATTAGATTTTGTAACAATTCTTATGATTTTCTAGTAGACTAAATAGGGAACACTTCCTATAAGTCTGCGTATATAATGACATTCTCTTTTTATAACATCTTCCTCCCAGAACTCCATGTTGGATATTTTGGGGGAGTTTGGAGATTTGGGGTTTTTTTGTTTTTTGGTTTTTTTTGCTTTTAAAAACTGTGTGTAGAAAGACGAAAAATACTTAATGCTGAGTCTTAAAGACACTTAGATCAATTATTAGAGGCCTTTGGATCCCGGCTCAAAGCTCTCTGGGCCAGATTCAGCTCATATTCCTCCTTACTGATGCCGTCTAACAGAAGAAACAGGTGGAATCTCAACTGCTCACAGTCCTTGCCTTGGTGGGCACTGTCTGTCAATGGTGCATCAGATGAAAGAGGTTATGGAAGATCAGGGACCTATTCAAATACTGTCCTTCATGTTCATACTTCATCCATATATCAATACTTGGAGGTCAGTAGCCAGTGAACCTTGTTTAAACTTCTGAGCAATACTGACACCAAAGTAGAAACAGAAATTTAAAGTGAAAACTTTATAGTGATATGAAAAGCAGAGCATAATTTCTAAAGGAGTTGATATCATAAGAATTATTGCTTCCCTATACAGTTCTGATACTGAAGTCTTTCACTCAGACTAAAGAATCTGACACTTCTTTCATTGTCCATCCAGAATAATCGAGCTGTGATTTGTCATCTCAAAGTCTAGGCAATAGAAGTCACCTACAGAGATAGAAACCAACAATAATTTATATTTTCTTCATTTCAATTCAGTTCAGTTCAGTTGCTCAGTCATGTCAACTCTGCGACTCTTTGCTCAGGGAGCACGCCAGGCCTCCCTGTCCATCACCAACTCCTGGAGTTTACTTAAACTCATGTCTGTTGAGGTGGTGATGCCATCTAACCATCTCATCCTCTGTCATCCCCTTCTCCTCCTGCTTTCAATCTTTCCCAGCGTCAAGGTCTTTTCAAATGAGTCAGTTCTTTGCATCAGGTGGCCAAAGTATTGGAGTTTCAACTTCAGCATCAGTCCTTCCTATGAATATTCAAGACTGATTTCCTTTAGGATGGACTGGTTGGATCTCCTTGCAGTCCAAGGGACTCTCAAGAATCTTCTCCAACACCACAATTCAAAAGCACCAATTCTCTGGCACTCAGCTTTCTTTATAGTCCAACTCTCACATCCATGCATGACTACTGGAAAAACTATAGCTTTAACTAGACAGACCTTTGCTGGCAAAGTAATGTTGCTGCTTTTTAATATGCTGTTTAGGTTGGCCATAGCTTTTCTTCCAAGAAGAAAGAGTCTTTTAATTTCATGGTTGCAGTCTCCATCTGCAGTGATTTTGTAGCCCCCCAAAATAAAGTCTGTTATTGTTTCCATTGTTTCCCCATCTATTTGCCATTAAGTGATGGGACCAGATGCCATGATCTTAGTTTTCTAAATGTTGAATTTTAAGCCAACTTTTTCACTCTCCTCTTTCACTTTCATCAAGAGACTCTTTAGTTCTTCACTTTCTGCCGTAAGTGTGGTGTCATCTACATATATGAGGTTATTGATATTTCTCCCAGCAATCTTGATTCCAGCTTGTGCTTCATCCAGACCAATGTTTCTTGTGATGTACTCTGTGTATAAGTTAAATAAGCAGGGTGACAATATGCAGCCTTGACATACTCCTTTCCTGATTTGGAACCAGTCTGTTGTTCCATGTTCAGTTCTAACTGTTGGTTCCTGACCTGTATCCAGATTTCTCAAGAGGCAGGTCAGGTGCTTTATTAAAACTATTCTCCTTATTGGGGAAAGGAAGGTACAGACAGTGGTGTCAGTTCCTCGTAAAACTGGCAAATAAAACTTCTTAATATATTTCTGAACTGAGAAAAAGAACATAATAGTTCTAACTGACAATGCTTCTTTTAATAAAAACAAAGATTATATTTAATGTGATATTTTAGCAATTTTCTCACTGAAAGTGAACAGTGTATTTTACCCAGTTTCTTAGTAATGACCTAGTTTCTTAGTAATTTAATAATGACCATTATTGTCAGAATCTTATAATTTTCAGCAGTCATTGTCAGCCATACATGATCAAATTTAAATATGTCTTTTTCTCCTATTTATAACTTCGGTTTAGCTACTATATTCATATATTTTGTCTCCTATATATATTAAGACCATAAAGAAGGCTGAGCACTGAAGAACTGATGCTTTTGAACTGTGGTGTTGTAGAAGACTCTTGACAGTCCCTTGCACTGCAGGGAGATCAAACCAGTCAATCCTAAAGGAAATCAATACTGAATATTCATTGGAAGGACTGATGCTGAAGCTAAAGCTCCAAGACTTTTGGCCACCTGATGCGAAGAGCTGACTCATTAGAAAAGAAAGATTGCTGGGAAAGACTGAAGGCAGGAGGAGAAGGGAATAACAGAGGATGAGGTGGTTGGATGGCATCACCAACTCAGTGAATATGAATTTGAGCAAACTCCAGGAGATAGTGAAGGACAGTGAAGCCTGGTGTGCTGCAGTCCATGGGGTTGCAAAGAGTTGGACGCAACTGAGAGACTGAACAACAACTATATATAGTAAACACTGTTTTAATACTTAGCAAATGCAGTTTAATACTGAATTGTGACATTAGGAAGGTTTTTGGCTTTCAGAGAATGACATCTGAAGATTAAGAACGTACAAAAGTTACTACTGTTCTTTCGCACTCATAAGTAGAAACTCTGTAATAGAGATCTTTTACTTCAATAAAATTAAGAACATACAAAAGTTACTACTGTTCTTTCGCACTCATAAGTAGAAACTCTGTAATAGAGATCTTTTATTTCAATACAGTATATACAACAGGTGATGTGGTCACGTGGAAACAGCTGGGTGTTTTTCAATATTATTACAAATCAGATTGTCTAATGCTTCCTTTTGACTGCAAGTATTTGTTAATCTCAGCTCATTTGTGGTTTTAAGTGTTGGTATAGTTTGCTTTGTTTCATAAAATCGTATCTGTTGACTTGTGAGGCAAGATCTCTTAGGTTAGCATTCTCTCTGGTTGCTAGGTCATGGTCATTCTTACTGGTATCCAATAAAAGCAAAAGCAATATGGCAGTATTGCTTTCAAACAGTTATCCACCAAATTATGTTTTGATTATAAACTTGCTTACAGAGAAAGAATATTGCCATGTATCTGCATATGAAAAGAAAGTTACATCTTGACATGTTTTCTAATATTTTATTTGTAATTTCTCTTTAATGTTTTTACTTGTTGAAACATGCAGAAAATATTTGAAAGATGGTTTTTGAAGGAGTTGTAAACAAAGGTGACACCATTATCCCACTTTGATTAGAGCATGAATTTCTGAGTGGATGTACCAATTCACTGGTAATTCTCAAGTTACTTTGTGAGTATCAGTATGGATATTGAATGTATCCATATGTTTGAAAATGTTGCCCCTTTGGCCTCATCAGAACAGAATAATAATTAAATCAAGTGCTCAAATACTGTTCTTAATAAAGAAAGGCAATGCCAAAGAATGCTCAAACTACCGCACAATTGCACTCATCTCAAACGCTAGTAATGTAACACTTAAAATTCTCCAAGCCAGGCTTCAGCAATATGTGAACCGTGAACTTCCAGATGTTCAAGCTGGTTTTAGAAAAGGCAGAGGAACCAGAGATCAAATTGCCAACATCCGCTAGATCATGGAAAAAGCAAGAGAGTTCCAGTTATTGACTATGCCAAAGCCTTTGACTGTGTGGATCACAATAAACTGTGGAAAATTCTGAAAGAGATGGGCATACCAGATCACCTGACCTGCCTCTTGAGAAACCTGTGTGCAGGTCAGGAAGCAACAGTTAGAACTGGACATGGAACAACAGACTGGTTCCAAATAGGAAAAGGAGTACGTCAAGGATATATATTGTCACCCTGTTTATTTAACTTATATGCAGAGTACATCATGAGAAATATGGGCTGGAGGAAGCACAAGCTGGAATCAAGAGACACCACCCTTATGGCAGAAAGTGAAGAAAAACTAAAGAGGCTAAAGAGCCTGTTGATGAAAGTGAAATAGAATGAAAAAGCTGGCTTAAACCTCAACAATCAGAAAACGAAGATCATGGCATCCGGTCCCATCACTTGATGGGAAATAGAAGGGGAAACAGTGGAAACAGTGTCAGACTTTATTTTTCTGGGCTCCAGAATCACTGCAGATGGTGACTGCAGCCACGAAATTAAAAGGCGCTTACTCCTTGGAAGGAAAATTATGACCAACCTAGATAGCATATTCAAAAGCAGAGACATTACTTTGCCAACAAAGGTCCGTCTAGTCAAGGCTATGGTTTTTCCTGTGGTCATGTATGGATGTGAGAGTTGGACTGTGAAGAAAGCTGAGTGCCGAAGAATTGATGCTTTTGAACTGTGGTGTTGGAGAAGACTCTTGAGAGTCCGTTGGACTGCAGGGAGATCCAACCAGTCCATCCTAAAGGAGATCAGTCCTAGGTGTTCATTGGAAGGACTTATGTTGAAGCTGAAATTGCAATACTTGAGCCACCTGATGCGAAGAGCTGACTCATTGGAAAAGACCTTGATGCTGGGAAAGATTGAGGGCAGGAGGAGAAGGGGACAACAGAGGATGAGATGGTTGGATGGCATCATCAACTCGATGGACATGGGTTTGGGTGGACTCCGGGAGTTGGTGATGGACAGGGAGGCCTGGCGTGCTGCGGTTCATGGGGTCGCAAAAAGTCGGACACGACTGGGCGAATGAACTGAACTGAACTGAATACCTCTGTGGTTAGACTCAGTATTATTAGGAAGATTGTTAGTTTTGATTCATTAGTTACTTGTCCCTCTCTGATGAATTTGAAGTTTTTAAATAGTTCATGTGCTTGAACAGAAATGACAAAATATCAGTAGTGTTTTTCTACTTTTATGTGCTAACTTTTGTGCTGACAGAATTACAATTAAATACATTGGTTAGAACTCTGGTAATCTCAGATTTTTTAAAATGTCAGCTTTCTACAACTATTGTTATAAATTTGGGGGGGAAATGGCATCTGCAGGTTTTAGCCTAGAGCCATTTATATCCTGGTATCCAAAGAGATTTTAAAATTATATAAATTAATATGTTCTAATACTAAGAAATACCCTTATTTCCTTTATTTATACAGTTGAATAAACTTTTCTGAGATTTATAAAATAATCACATTATGTTTGTTTTTTAGAATTACTCCTGGTCTCCAAATTTGTAAGATTCTTTTAAAATGTCTCATAATCATCTGGCCACTACCCAAACTCTCCTTTAGTTTTGTACTGTGGAAAGATATTTGACCATCAAATAGATCTTCTGTTTTTATGAAGCATAAAGTGAAAGTGAAGTCGCTCAGTTGTGTCTGACTCTTTGTGACCCCATGGACTGTAGCCTGCCAGGCTCCTTCATCCACGGGGTTTTCCAGGCAAGAATACTGGAATGGGTTGCCATTTCCTTCTCCAGGAGATCTTCCCAACCCAGGGATCGAATCTGGGTCTCCTGCATTGCAGGTGGATTCTTTACTGTATGAGCCACCAGGGAATCCCCTATGAAAATATATGGTTCCCTATGAGGACCATGTATCTAAGAAAATGGTACTATCAAAATAGAAATTCTCACAATAATTTCAGTTTCATGTATCATATAATGAAGTAATGAAAAGAGACTAACAAACGTGTTTGTATCTGAAACTACAAAATAGAGCTATCTGATCACCCTCCTTTTGATGTATATTATCTAGATTATTAATATTATTTTACATATATGTATGTCATTGTATTAAAATCTACACTATTTTCGAACCAAAAAGATCCTTAGAGATCTTCTACACCGGAACTTCTCAGACTGGAGTCACCTGCAGAGCTTTAAAACTTTCTTAGAGTAGGCATCCTGTAACAAATCAAAATTTCTGGGATAGGGCCCCAGGCATCAAAGGTTTAAACATTCCCCAAATGATTCAATGTGCAGCCTAGTGTAAGAATAAGTGGTCGAAGCCAGTAATTCTCAAACACACTGTGCCTAAGAACCACCTGTAGAGTTTGTTAAAACATGGACTTCTGGTCCTTACTCCCAGAATCTGGGCTTGGCGCTGACATTTTAAAAAATCCCATGGTTCCCAGAGGAGAGGGGTAAGTGGGGAGGAGAGATAAATTGGAAGATTGGGATTGACATATATACACTGTACATATAAAATAGATAACCAATAAAGACTTACTGTATAGTACAGGAACTCTACTCAATGCTCTATATAGGGCTATATAGGAAAATATGCTAAATAAGAGTGGATACCCACTCCAGTGTTCTTGCCTGGAGAATCCCAGGGACGGGAGAGCCTGGTGGGCTGCTGTCTATGGGGTCACACAGAGTCGGACACGACTGAAGTGACTTAGCAGCAGCAGCAGCAGCAGCAGACATATGTATAAGAGATTCACTTTGCTATACACCAAAACTAACACAACATTGTAAATCAACTATACCTCAATAAAATAATTAAAAAAAATTTTTTTAAGTCCCAAGTTCCATGTACTGAACTGTATCCCCCACCACCTTATATATTGAAGCCCTGACCCTATATGACTATATTTGGAGATAGGACTTTTAGGAAGTAAAGTTCCATGAAGTCGTAAGTGTGGGGTGATAATCCAGTAGGACTTGTCTTAAAAGAAGAGGAAGAGAGAGAAAGTTCTGTTTCTCTCTCTACACTTGCATGCGCCATGGAAAGGCAGTGTGAGGTTATAGCAAGAAGACAGGAAGAGAGCTCTCACCAGAAACTGAATCAGCTGGCACCTTGATCTTGGACTCGCCAGTCTTCAGAACTTTGAGAAATAAATTAATGTCATTTAAGCCACCCAGTCTCTGGTATTTTGTTGTGCAGCCCAAGCTGACTAATATACCACGTAATGCTGATGCCAGCAGTCCATGGGCCACATTTTGAGTCCTGCTAGCCTAGGCTGCATTCCCCAGAACTTGTTTTAATTTGCCTGAGGGTACTGCAGAGTGTCATTTTTTAACGTTTGCTGGGTGATTCTAGTGTATAGATAGAATTGAAAACCACAGATCAAGCCCAGTTTCTTCAACTTATAGCTAAGGACACTGAGACTCAAAGACGTTGAGTGATTTTGCCCCAAGTTTTAAATGCTGAATTTTAAATTGCTGAAGTTTTCCAAATTTATAGGGGAAAAAAAGAAAATTTATTCTGGGGTCACACTGCTGGCATCTGAAAGACAGTCCTAGAACCCAGTACTCTCAGTTTCTAGTATTAACCCATTCATTTTTCCCCAAACAACATTAACATTTGTTTAATTCAGGCAGATCCACTTTCCTTTTCCATGATAATACAATCCAAGAATGTTGTAGTCTATACTCTGAGTCTGCTTAATAACAGTTGCTGTTTGTTGCAACATGCTTAATGACTAAATAGAAGGTGAGATCATACACACACACACACACACACACACACACGCACGTGTATATGGGCTTCCCTAGTGGATCAAGCAGTAGAGAATCTGCTAGTAATGCAGGTGCCATAGGAGTTGAAGCTTCGATCCCTGGCTCAGGAAGATACCCTGGAGGAGGAAATGACATCCCACTCCAGTATTCTTGCCTAGAGAATACCATGGACACAGGATCCTGGTGGGTACAGTCCATGGGGTTGCAAAAGAATCAGACATGACTAAAGTGACTTAGCAAGCACGCATACATGTATATGAATATACATGTGGTTGACCTTCACACAAGAATATTAATTTGCTCACCGTGAACAAAAACACTGGTACTGTCCTTCTTGTATAATAGCAAGAAACTTAGAAAATTGACTTGTGCAATAGAAAGATGAAAATTTAAGACTTCTGAATGCCTTAAAAATCCCAGGTATAATGTGAATAAATTACCAAGATGAGTAAAATTTTACTGAAGATTTCACCCCAATGACAAAAGTTTGGTTTGGTAGCAATTGCAAGTATGTGGTACTGAGCTTACTTTGCCTAAATCTCAGTGGAAAATTATATCATGAGTAACCTATAGCATCAAATTTAACAATGATAAATGTGCTATTTGGAGTAGACATTTGATTTTTCCCTAAAATAAAGCTTATTTCTCCTTATACATTGACATTCTGTTAGTGGAAAAAATGAATCTTGACATTTTAAAATAAATTGCCATAGTTCATGTGAAATATGAGGACCTCGAAAAAAAGAAGTTAATTGTGCTTTTTTGGTCAATGATGCAGCATGCAGAAGTGGGAGAAATGAAGCTTGGCTAGAAACCAGGAGGACTGACATCTCTTCCCATCCCTGTCAGTAATTAGCACCAGGAACTGTAACAACGACCACTTATGTTAACCTCAGTTTCTTTGTAAGATGAAAGGGTGGGTATTATTTCAAGTTTCTTTTTACCTTCATTGTATAGATCATAAGCACCTCTAAGGAATAGTGCTTTTCTGTCAAACTTTACTTGGGTTTTTAAATTTTGTTTCCATTTGTCCACAAAGAGTAAAAATGGCCACTCAAAATTTGCACCATTCTAAAATAAAAACTAACACAGAAGAAGAAACAATCTGTATTCTTTGGAGTCAGGTTAGAAAAAGATGTTGAAAAATACCATTGGATCACATCAGTTCAGTTCAGTTCAGTTCAGTCACTCAGTCGTGTCCGACTCTTTGCGACCCCATGAATCGCAGCACACCAGGCCTCCCTGTCCATCACCAACTCCCGGAGTTCACTCAAACTCAAGTCCATCGAGTCGGTGATGCCATCCAGCCATCTCATCCTCTGTCATCCCCTTCTCCTCCTGCCCCCCAATCCCTCCCAGCATCAGAGTCTTTTCCAATGAGTCAACTCTTCGCATGAGGTGGCCAAAGTACTGGAGTTTCAGCTTTAGCATCATTCCTTCCAAAGAATACCCAGGACTGATCTCCTTTAGAATGGATCACATACTTAGCTTTAATATCAGTAAACTGTTAATTATTCCTCATCTAAAAGATGCAATACATGAAAAGCAGTCACGAATTTCATTGCTTCATACAGTTAATCTCACCAGTATAAGAAAAAGCCTGAATAGCCTGGCTATTGGAATTCAGTATTTATAATACTTGGGCAGCAGAGATGTGAAATGAACATTACAATCTGAAAGCAGTTTCACTAGTTCAACCAATATTGAAATCAAGTATCACTTCCCCAAATTGCATATCCAACAAATGTATTTAGAAATAAACATATTAGTGAACTGATATAAATGAAACTGATCTTCACAATATTTTATATAATTATTAAACCAGGAGAAGCATGACAAACAAACTTATTTTTTAAATCTAATGCTTTGTTTGATTCAAGTGCCCATTACCCCTGTAGAACAGTGGTTCTCAAGCTTTCTCTACACTGGTGTCATAGGGCTTTAAACACTGAGTTATTATGCTTTGATTGGTACAGGCTACAGTCTGGCATCACAAGTTCTAAAAGCGCCCCCAACCGGGTAGTTCTAAAGTACAGCTGAGTTGGGGAACCATTGTTGCGGAGTATTGGTTCTAACTTTGGCTGCATTCTGGAACCATCTATCATCTTAAAAAGAATATGGGATGCCTGGACTTCGTCCAAGAAAGAATTAAATCAGAATTCTGAGAGTAAGTCTGAGCATTGGTGTGTTTTAGGTCCTCCCCTAAAACAAATAATTCAGTTCAGTTCAGTCGCTCAGTCCTGTCCAACTCTTTGCAACCCCATGAATCGCAGCATACCAGACCTCCCTGTCCATCACCAACTCCCGGAGTTCACTCAAACTCACGTCCATCGAGTCAATGATGCCATCCAGCCATCTCATCCTCCATCGTCCCCTTTTCCTCCTGCCCCCAATCCCTCCCAGCATCAGAGTCTTTTCCAATGAGTCAGCTCTTCACATGAGGTGGCCAAAGTACTGGAGTTTCAGCTTTAGCATCATTCCTTCCAAAGAAATCCCAGGGCTGATCTCCTTCAGAATGGACTGGTTGGATCTCCTTGCAGTCCAAGGCACTCTCAAGAGTCTTCTCCAACACCACAGTTCAAAAGCATCAATTCTTCGGCGCTCAGCTTTCTTCACAGTCCAACTCTCACATCCATACATGACTACTGGAAAAACCATAGCCTTGACTAGACAGACCTTTGTCGGCAAAGTAATGTCTCTGCTTTTGAATATGCTATCTAGGTTGGTCATAACTTTCCTTCCAAGGAGTAAGCATCTTTTAATTTCATGGCTGCAGTCACCATCTGCAGTGATTTTGGAGCCCAGAAAAATAAAGTCTGACACTGTTTCCACTGTTTCCCCATCTATTTCCCATGAAGTGTTGGGACCAGATGCCATGATCTTTGTTTTCTGAATGCTGAGCTTTAAGCCAACTTTTTCACTGTCCTCTTTCACTTTCATCAAGAGGCTTTTGAGTTCCTCTTCACTTTCTGCCAGAAGGGTGGTGTCATCTGCATATCTGAGGTTATTGATATTTCTCCCGGCAATCTTGATTCCAGCTTGGGCTTCTTCCAGTCTGGCGTTTCTCACGATGTACTCTGCATATAAGTTAAATAAGCAGGGTGACAATATACAGCCTTGACGTACTCCTTTTCCTATTTGGAACCAGTCTGTTGTTCCATGTCCAGTTCTAACTGTTGTTCCTGACCTGCATATAGGTTTCTCAAGAGGCAGGTCAGGTGAAACAAATATTAGGTGATGTTAATATTCAGCCTTAGGGTGAGTTACTATTACAGAACACTGCCTGAATATTCCCCATGGCCTCCCAAATATGTAAGTATGAAGTCCCATAAGGTTTGTCTTCCACGTTAGTGGAAACCTGGCATAAACTCAGCTACTTTCAGCAGGGCTGTGAGGGGGTGGGTGCATGAAGACAGAAGTAAGGCTATTTCTTGAAATAACAGACCATAACAGTACACGGACATTGGGCAATCATATTCCTGGACCATGAACCTGTCCTCAGAACTTTCTTAACATAACTCTTCACTAATTGTACTTCTCTAGAAAAAGCCAGAGTTTGGTAAAAAGAGAATTAAGTACTACCTGAGCACCTGAATCGCCCAAATTAAAAAGTCTCAGTAAATATTTATTTTCTAATCTTCTTAGTGATACCCACATTGCTTTACGTTCTCAAAAGCCATGTTCAGCAGCATGCTAATGCAGTGTCAGCAGTGGCAGGCATCTGAGAATGAGAACTTGAATGTTGACATGGCATACAGACTAAATTTGCAGAACACATGAAGGTGGGAGGTAGAATTATTCAATTACCTCGATGATACCTAACATGTCAAGGTAAAAGGGCCTCACTTAACATGTGATTCTATTAAATTTTATTGTGCAAAGTGCTGAAAAAACTATAATGGGAATAGGCTGGGAAGAAGTACTTTGGAGAAGACATGAAAAAGTCTTTTCTGCTTTCGAGTTTTAGTAGGTTACAACATAGGAGTCAATAGGGTGACATTGCTCCCATAATAGTTCCTAGGATTTACTTGGGAAAATACAGTAATTAGAACAAAGCCATTAAACATTTGTGTTATTTGAATGAAACCTTGAATTTCATTTTTGGGGGTCAGATTTTGAAACGAGCAATGGCAAAGTAAACCACCTTCCAAGGGCTTTCAGAAAAGAGGAGGAAAAGCTGATGGAGTTGGTAGATATCCAGGCAAACTGAAGCACTCTCCCATGGAATTAAGGCTACAAGCATCCTGGAAGACTCCAGAGGGCAGGATTACAGATCTTTTGAGTCCTACTATATGGGGGACCGTTTGCAAGAGGTAGATGTTACTCAGATTTCCAGGTCAATTTACAGCAAAACGGGGGGCAAAGGGGAATAAATGACAGTGGGTACTGTCTCCTTTGAAGATTTCTTAATCCTGGTTGCACATTCTGATCACCAGGGAAGAGATTTTAAAATGCTGATGCTTACATGTTAGCCTTAGAGATTCTGATTTATTGGTCTAGTGTGGGGTCCCCATTAAAAACTATTTTATCACATCTCCCCCGTTGCTTTAACGTTTTGGGTTGGAGAATCACTGAGTTAGATGACTACTTATGGGAAGGTTAAATAAATCAAACCAGATGCTTTTTCTAAGGTCTCTTCCAAGTTTGGGAAGGTAAGTAGAAACAACACTTACGGGTTACATACTACAGCTAGACCCTTTCACAATTAATCTTCTCTAATAGCTGAATCAATACATGTAATTCGCTTAGCACAGCATCTGGCATGTAGCAACTCTCAAATATTTGATATTCTTCAATGGAGGTATTATACCTCTGTTACAGTTAAGAAAACCAAGGCTCCGGGGTTAGCTTTCCAAGGACCCTTGTAGTAAACTGCAAATGAGGATTATCATTATTATTTATTTTTGGCTTCGCTGAGTCTTTGCTGCTGCACCTGGGCTTTCTCGTTGCTGTGAGTAGGAGGCTACTCTTCTTTGCAGTGTGCAGGCTTCTCACTGGGGTGGTTTCTCTTGCTTGCGCAGCATGGGCTTTAGAGCACCAGCTCAATAGTCAGTTGCACTGGGTAGTTGTGAAGTTCAGTTGCCCTGTGGCATCAAGGATCTTCCTGGACCAGGGATCGAACCTGTGTACCCTGCATTGGCAGGCATATTCTTAACCACTGGACCACCAGGGAAGCCGCTCAAATGAGGAGTTAAACCAGATTAAACTAGTTTTAAGTTCTAGAGCTCCTTATCTCCTCCACCATCCGCCCCTAAAACATCTGGAAGTTTATGCAAATCAGTGGTGTACTTGATTGAACATTTAATATATTTAACAAAACCACTTCCTCTTGTCCATTTTGTAAGGAATCTCTCTGCAAATGCAATTTCTGGAAAGAAAAAAAAAACAGCAGAAAAGTCGACATCCACATTTTTTTTTCTTTTTTTCTAATGTGGCCTGAGGAAATCTGTAGGTCTTGAGAGCTTCTAAGGACCGGGAAAACGGACAGAGGTGGTCCTTTAGAAGTCATAACAGCGGAGAGGCAAGGGAGTAAAGCACTCCTCTCAGGTAAAACCTCTCTAGTGCTAACGAATGGATGAAGATCTGTCACTTCTGTACCTTGTAGCTTCGGTAGTTTAATTACATGCTAATACTGATGGAGGCGAAGTTATTAGCCCTGGGATGATGGCTCTGGTCTTATCTGACACCTTTCTGAGGTCAGATTGAACCAGGCTGTGTGCGATGGCTGCTTCAAGAAAATGTAGGAAAATTCTCTAAAGACTGTGACTACTAAGGTTGCAGATCGTCCACCTGAAAAACTCGGATGACAGTCTCTCTCTCTTGTCCCCCCAGGATAGGAGATAGGGTAAATTAAATTTCTTCCTGTCAGCTGTATATTTCGAATGTTCTGTTCCTGACCCTTGACCTTTGATTGTAATCTGTTTCATTTGTAGAGTCCCCTGCTTTTGATTTACTGTATTTTGTTCGAACGGTTAAAGCGGGAACTGCTTCTAAATAGATGATTTCCTCCTTTCTCTCTGAAGAGAGTAAAAACCGAATCCGGGAGAAACGGAGTAACAATTTTGGAAAAGGCGCGGGGAGCGGGGAACAGTCTCCGGTGTAAAGTTCTCTCCACGTTTTCCTCTCCCGGAGCTGTTGTGAAGCATCCATCAGCTCCTCCCCTCGGGCCTCCAAAAGTACCCCGCGGTTGGGGCGATTCTAGAGTCGAACCCAAAGCGTGTGGGGTCCTTAGAAACTAGAGCAAGTTGAAGCCAAAGAGGCCTGGCAGGGTAGGGGTACGTGCATTCGGGCTCGAGTGGAGGGGAAGGCCGACAGCCGCGAGTCCTCGGAGAGGAGGAGGAGGGCGAGAAAGCGGGGCGGGCCGGAGGTTGGGGTCCCGCAGCGGGAAGGGGTCCCCGTTTCCCCCTCCCATCCTCGCCGCCCGGGGCTCTGGTGACGTTGCGGTTTCCTCCTCCCTCCAGCGAGCCTCAGCGCCCGCCGCGTCCCGCCCTCCTCCCCTTTCGCCCACACCCACCCGCCCGCGCCGGCCCGGCTCGCAGTAGCGCCGCCCGAGGCTGCAGCGGCGCATCCTGTGGCGCGGCGCCCACCCGCACCCATGGCGCGGCTGGCGAGCTGAGGGTTCGGCTCCGAGGGCGCCGGGGGCCCGGGCGCCTTGGAGAGAAGGGGGCCGGGAAGGGGTTCCGGAGCCTGGGCCCAAGCTGGAGAGGCGACGCCCGAGAGGACGAAACCGCGGCGGGGAGCGGTAAGCGGAGGGGCGCGCGAGTGGTGGGCAGCGGCGCGCGGCGGACGTCGCTCTGGACCCCGCGCCGCGCAACTTTCTTCCGGAGTCTCGGGCGGGTCGTCGGCCAGACTGGCCGGGAGCCGGCGGGAGGCAAGCGCAGAGCCACGTCCCCCGCCGGGCGCCGAGCGCCGAGCGCCGCGACCTGCGCGCCCGAGCCCAGCTCAACTGGGGGGCGCGCGAGGCGTGAAGCCGGAGCCGTGAGTTTCCCCGGCGGCAGGGCAGCTTTGAGTCCCTTTCCAACCCTTGGGTGCCCAGCGCAGAGCTGGGCGCACGGTAAAAACTCGGAGATCACTTTTCTGTGCGTCGGGTCCGGCCGGCCCAGCCGCGATTTCCCGGACGGCCGGGGGCTCCGGCTTCCCTCTGCCCGGTAGGTTGGCACAGTTTCGCGCCCTCCTTTCCCTCCGTCTCCCTGTTAATTGGGGTGGTGGTGATCGGGTGTGCCGATCCTGGCGCTGGCAGCCAGCCTCTGCGACTGTGGAAGCCAGGCAAGCACGTCTCGAGCCTCCCTAGACGCCGGATTCCAAAGCCGCCAGGCTCCACCGACACTTGGAGAAATTGTTGGTAAACCTCACTCCCAGGCAGCCCCTGGTGGTGGGGTGGGGGGTGGGGCGTGCTTGACTCACAGGCTGGGAAGCTCTGTGAGCAATGCCACATGGGCTCTGTCGCGGATGGAATCTAAGCTGTTTGTGACCTCAGAATTTTCTCATTTTCATCGCTCGGCTGAGGCATCAACCTCTGCTCAGGCTGGCGGGCATTGAAGGCTGAAACCGAATCGATTGCTTATAAGTAGGAGGTGAACCTCATTTACTTGGAATTCCTTAGATCAGGAAATGACACTTTTAGTTTCTAGGGATCTCCGTGTTATAGGGTTCTTTTAAACATTTTTTCATTAGTCATGCTTTAGAGAGTCATGGTTTAGTTGACATTAAATTTGAGAACGGACGTTCTCACTGAGAAATAGTTTCAAAACAATTTTTTCCCCCAGTATTTTATGTTTCACATAATAGACCTTAACCTTTCAGGAATTTCCTTTTCTTCAGTTTTTGTTTTTTTTTAATTTCGCAATAAATGATAACTTGTATGAAATGAAATAGGATATGCAATATTTTGTAGAATATTCTGACTACTTCTAAAATGAGATCCCCAAATTGTTTGCAGGATTCATGCAAGAAATTTGTATATCATGTACTACAAGGTTACCATACAGATAGTTATGTGTCCTTTTGTAAAGTGTGCAGGTAAGATGTGTTCTATAAAAATAGAGAAGAGAAAATGTGGACAAAAGGGAAATTTGCAACAGAAAACAGTATAGACCCCTTGTCACTGAAGGACTTATTAGCACCTTCCTGGGCCTGCTGGGTAGAAGGTTTTTAAAGTTCCTCTCTCTGAGGTTTGGGGCCTGGTTATGGAAAGACTGGGTAAGAAGTTAGCCACATGAAGTCAGGACCATCATAATACCTAACATTTGTGTGTCTATCTACTTTAGTATTTATAAAGTTAGTCCACAAATTAGCTAATAACATGTTTTCAGTGAGATTTGTTGACCAGTCCAATATCCCACAATGCTGCCTTGAGGGGATCTGATGGTCATCCATGAGGTTCTTAACTTCACTGAGGTTGTACTGCCCTTCCCAAGACCTCATTATAAAGGTTTCTTTTAATCTCTGAAAAAGTATTTTAAGATCATAGATGAAAATACATTCTGCAATTAAGCACTAAGATGTTTGTTTATACATTTCTTAATATTTGTAGTTGAATATTTTGGTATTTATTTCTACTTGCGTTGGATGACACTCTGTCCCATGAAAGAAATTACATGATTTCCACTCAATATTACAATTGCAACAAATGATTGGAAAGGAATAAGGAAGATACAGCATTTAGATTGAGGTTTTACTGTATCAATAATGTTTGTTTCTCAAAGGGGTAAAGAAACTAGTAAAAAATTAGCATTCTGTAGTTGCACTGTGTATTAAATATTACTTGCATGCATGCTAAATCGCTTCAGTCATACCCAACTCTTTGCAACCACATGGACTGTATCCATCCAGGCTCCTCTGTTCATGGAATTCTCTAGGCAAGAATACTGGAGTAGATGGCCATGCCCTCCTCCAGGGATCTTCCCCATGCAGGGATTGAACCCGTGTCTCTCATGTCTTCTGCATTGGTGGGGGTTCTTTACCATTAGCGCCATGTGAGAAGCCCAGATATCATTAGCATGTTTGTATATGTTCTTATCCTTTTTTCACCTTCTTCCCCCATAAATTAAAAAACCAAAACTTTTTTTATGTTAGAATATGTTTGTGGCAGGCCTTTGAGGAGATCAAGACCCTCTTGTAGAGGGAAGGTCATCATTGTAGTGGATCCTTTTATTCCGATTACTGAGAAGGGCTGGATCTTTACTATTATGAAGGAGTGGGTAAGGTGGAGATTCCATGTCCATCAATCCTTCTGAAAGAATGGCTCCAAGTAGAGGACAGGACAGTTCTTTTGACTATATTATAAAATGCCTTAGGATTTTCTCATCTTGGAATTACATTATCTTCACCCATGGTAATTTGTGGGCTTTGCAGGTGGCCCTAGTGGTAAAGAACCTGCCTGCCATTGCAGGAGACATGAGAGACATGCGTTCAGTCCCTAGGTAGGGAAGATTCCCTGGAAGAGGGCATGTCAGTCTACTCCAGTATTCTTGCCTGGAGAATGCTGTGGACAGAGGAGCCTGGTGGGCTACAGTCCATGGGGTCGCAGAGTCAGATGTGACTGAAGTGACTTAGCACGTATGCTTGTTGATTTGTAGAAAAAAAACTTGTTGGGAGTCACCAAATTACCAGTGGGTATTTGGATGACACAGTGTAATCTAAACCAAGAGTCAGTGCCTGACATGGGAATTCGGCAAGTGTATAAGTTCAGAGTACCAAAAAGAAATTACTTCCCAGTGAAATTCATCTGATGAATTAAGGGCAGAATGGAAGTAGAGTTTAAAGTCGTAGATTTCAGTGGCACTGATCCATGCTTCTATTTGATGATGGCAGTAATTAGAAATGGATGCATTTCAAAAAGTCTTACTGATTCTAATGCCCAACTCTAATATAAATTATATATTTTAAAAGTGAAACCTTGCATTAAGTAGATAATATTTTTAATTGAAGTGATTTTTCTTTAAAGAAAATCTTTCTATATATTTTAATAAATAAATGTAGTCCCAGGTTCTTACCCATCTAACTTTAGTGTTTCACAGCTCCTACTTGCATGTAGAAGAGTGGTTTGATTAGGGCATGGTGGAGAGATATTACTGAAAAGAATCATACTAGAAAAAAAGGTAGTGTTGTGGACAGGATAAAAAGGAGCCTAATAAACTCTTGCTTATGAATTCCTGTGCATTAGACAATGGAAGGAAAACAAGAGTCCCTGGTAGATCATACAGCTATGTGAATGCTTCTATTTAAAACTGCCTAGGGCTTCCCCATGGCTCAGTGGTGAAAAACCTTCCTGCAGTGCAAGAGGCACAGGAAGGGTGGGTTTGATCCCTGGGTGGGGAAGATCCCTTGGAGGAGGAAATGGCTACCCAGTCCAGTATTCTTGCCTGGAGAATCCCATGGACAAAGGAGCCTGGTAGGCTACAGTCCATGGGGTGGCAAAGAGTCAGACATGACTGAGCGTGAGCATGAGAAAGTAATTCAATATTTTTCCAAAGAATTCTAATATTTTCATTTTTTAGCCTAGCGGAAATGAAGAGTGATATAGAGCAGGTGTCTTATCCTTATTTTAGAGCTGTAGCAATGGAAATACCATGAAAAGAAGAGATTTGTCTGTCATTTACAAGTAATGACAGGGGAGCCTGGTGGGCTGCCGTCTATGGGGTCGCACAGAGTCGGACACGACTGAAGTGACTTAGCAGCAGCAGTAGCAGTGGCCTATTTTAAATTTCAGATTAACCTAAATGGCATATTTTATTCTACTTTTCTCCTTTATGATTCCACATCCATGTTATTAAAGACTCTTACGTTTCATTTTCTTACAGATCTAATTTATTATCCCATTTACTACTCATTACTGTCCATGATTTGTCAGCTCCCTGGAATGCTTGCTTATGTGTTTTTCAAGCTTCTGTAAACTGGCTGCTTTGGGGCCCTCTTCCCATAGCACGCTCCTCTCACTCTGCTTATCTCTTATCATCCTCATCAGGGTTCCATCCTGGGGCCCCTTCTGATTCCCACAGAGCCCTATGCTCATTGCTCAGCTCTCATTTGCTGGCTTCAGGTTTTTGGGTGTTTTACCAGTTGTGTTGCTTCCGTCTGCATGTCTCAGCAAGCTCCAGCATATCAAGGGTATGGATTTCAGATCCTCTGTCAGATGCCCAGAAGAGTATAAACCTGCAGGAGGCAGTGTTTAGAGAGTCTGTTAAATACCACAGAAAAGAAAAGGGAATGATTTTACTTTGGAAAAAGAAGAAATGATGGTTGCGACCATCTGTTTATTTTTTTTTTTAATTTTTAAAAATTAATTTGTTTGGAGTACAATTGCTTTTTTTAAATTAATTTTATTGGAGAATGATTGCTTTCCCACCCCCACCCCACCCTATCATGCTGCACAGCATGTGGGATCTTAGTTCCCAGACCAGGGATGGAACCTGCACCCCTTGGCTTTGGAAGCGTGCTGTCTTAACCGCTGGACCACCAGGCAAGTTCCATCTGTTTATTTCTTGAATGGAGTTCTGTCCTTAATTCCAGATAACACTATGAATTTTAGTGTGCTTTAAGATTACCACTGGATTTCCTTCTATTTGTTCCAGCTCCCTTAGGGTAGTCCATAAACATGATCTTGGTAAGTGTTGTCATCAAATGTTAGTAAACAATTTCTGAAAGAACAGAATTTCCCTCTTTAGTAATATGTAGAAGCTATAAACATCCTGGTAATAGCATGATTTGTTTGGGCATTTTATATTTGAGAATAGTTATAACCATTAGGTAAGTGTAGTCCTGTTTTTAAAAATATAACAAAACACATGTGTGTAGTTAACTCTCAGTTATGCGTATGTTGTGTATCCATTGTAGACTGCATCCATCTGCTTTGCTCTAGACAGAGAATTTGCAACTGAGTGTATGTGTGTGTCCACATGCGAAAAATATTTTTGGTATTATTTATGGAATTAACAGGGCCTCTCTACTTAATTAGTGGAAAATATTAGGATTATCATAGTAAAATTCCCTATGTGTTTAGTGTACATGATCATTCAGTAGAAATTGAGTAGGTCCACAGTCATTTAACTCCAGGACTCTTGCCTGGAAAATCCCATGGATGGAGGAGCCTGGTAGGCTGCAGTCCATGGGGTCGCTAAGAGTCAGACATGACTGAGCAACTTCACTTTCACTTTTCACTTTCATGCATTGGAGAAGGAAACGGCAGCCCACTCCAGTGTTCTTGCCTGGAGAATCCCAGGGACAGGGGAGCCTGGTGGGCTGCCGTCTATGGGGTCACACAGAGTCGGACGCGACTGAAGTGACTTAGCAGCAGCAGCACAGTCATTTAAATCTTTCCATTTGAAATATTCATTTCATATACAGATGCCATAGGGTTGTAAATTTGTTGATTAAATTAAGGTTTTTGCATTTTTCTCATGTGTAACAAACTTAGCTACTAAGCAAAAGGGATTTAATGCGTGCAGATGTTATACCACAACAAAGCTGAGTCAGCATTTCATAACTCTTAAAAAGAATTTGTAAAGGAAATGGGCTCACCAAGCTGTGGGTCTATAATATTTTTATTGATGAAGTACACAGGCAATGTACTGGCTTTACTGTTGGAGTCTAATGACTATTGTGAGAAAAATGGGGATATTTGTTAGCAATTCTTGAAGTGGGAGTTAACAGCATTAGTGTAAAATGTAGTGCTCTGCATATTGTGTTATGAACCTAGAGATTACTAATTTAAAAAAAATAGACTGGGAGCACAGTTGGTGAACCAGGGGATGCCAGTGATGTCCTAGATGAAGCGACAGTCCTCCCTAGCAGAAAGATCAAATGGATCATGGTAATTGGCTGAGGCCCATGGGCCTCTTGAACAAGTCTGTTCTGTTCCGGAAACCAAAAGTGCCCTTTTTTATCTTTGCATACATTTTACTGTCACATCCTCTTCTTCAGACTGTGTGGTCTCTACTTCTTAGGGATTGGAAATCCATGCTGAAGTCACTTTTCATTAGAATTTGCTCATCTGCATTTGTATGAGATGGATGTAGGGATCTTTGGCAGGTTGGCAGGGGAGAGGGGATTGTCATCCCTCTAAAATACCTATTATGAAAAAAAACAGGACAGAATGCAAAGGAAACAGAGGTGGCAGGGAAAAAGGAGCAGAGAAGAGCTGTGAACAGTGCTCATTTATTTCAAATAAACATATTTTAAAAAGTGAAAAAAAAGAAATAAAAGACTACAGATTAACACCTTCATTTAGAGTAGTTCTGCACCTTGGAGTATTGAAAGGGTTATTGCATTTCTAAAGTAAGCTTATATCCAGAAAGTTGCGTTAGTGACAAAGGAACTCAAGAATTGCATGATAAAAATCATCAAGTAGTTTAAAAATGTTTCATGCCAGGGTGCACTCAACACCCTGACACCGGGCAGAGTGGTAGTGAAGTCCGCCAGGCTGCAGGATAACACTGCTTACCTTCTTTACAGTTGCAACTGTCAGCTTTTCTTCTTGACACAGTGCTATTCTTGTTGTCTTGACTATATCTGAGGACAGACTCTAAGTAAAGGATTTCTGGAATTCCACAGATTCTGGTAAAGAGCTCTTCTTGGGGCCTTGGCAGTTGGATGACAGCATCCTAGGAGGCTCGCACGGGGCCGAGCTCACCAGCCCCTTGGATAATCGGGTAGGGGCCAGCTGGATTTAGGAATCACCTGCAGTGTTTACACTTCTCCCAAGGGGGAAATGGGCCTGGCAGGAAGGAAAAAGGGGCCTGAAAGGGAATGTTGAACAGCTGTTTTCCATCTTCCCTGAAGAAAAAGAAGAGGAAATCGACTTACAGCAGGCATCAAGAGGGATTTATGCTAAATACGGGGAAGTTTTTCTGAATGTTTTAACCTTTAGAATGGATTTATGAAGGAGGCCTTTGAGTTCTTCTCTGTTTAGAAAGGTTTAAGTGAGGTTGTCCAGGAGGGATGTAAGCATTTGTCTTCTGGGGTTCTAATTTTATGACTGCTGCTCATCTGGATTTGAAAATCTTGGAAATTAAAAGTGACTTAATTATGTGAAGGTAGACGATATGGTGAGTTTTAGTGTTTGAAATACAAGTTGTGTATAGTTTCTACTTAGCACTTTTATTTGTTAGAGCAAAGTATTAATATTTGCTAACTGGTTAAGTATTGATCATGCATAAGATTGCTTCAGCGTTTCATTCAGATACACATTACAGTGTCTGAAAGCCCTTCTCCCCTATGTCTAATCTATTTTCTCCTCAAACGGATCACTTTCCTCTACATTTCTTTTTTATTTTAGAAAATCTTTTTTAAAAAGGGCTTGGCAGCAGATTGTGGTGTTGCATTTGGACTTTCAGTAATATCTTTTACATTTCTCTACCCCATTTTTATGGGAGAGTGAGACTGGCAACAGTGGTCACATGAGTGTATGGGGCATTCATTAGCCATGTGGTCAAAACATAGAGGCTGCCCATGTCAGAAAGAGCTCGGAAACTTCGCTTATACTCCAGACTTCTTAACAGCAGTATTTTTGGTTAAAAAGAATGGCATGTATAGAAACAGAACGTGAGCTTTGTTTCATTTTTGTTCAGGAAAATAGACTCTAGTAGAATTAATTTGTGGTTGCAGGCCAGTGGTCGTGTTTTTTCACAGTAATAAAATTAGGCAGGACTTAAGATGTAATCATTTTAAAAGCATGTTCATACTGATGCTGCTAAAGGTGTTAGAAAGCAGACTTAGCCAATATTGGGTCAGTGGGTTTGGGGGATGCCAAGAAGAGGAGCCCAACAATGTCAATGTCTTAGGCAGCTGAAATGGAATGTTTCCACTTACTTTTACAGCCCATAGTTTTAAAGCAATTTTGAAATGTTTTTCACAGTTACCTTTCTCAGAGGAAACTGATTTCTTAGAATCACTGAAAAGCCTGCAGAGTTAACCAGTTAAAGTGTCTTTTGCTGTCTCCCTTAGATATGAGGTTGATTTCTTCTTTTTTCCTCTAATTTGAATGTAAGTCTTTCACAAGTTAGAGCATGTTGGTTCTAATGAGAACCCAGGTGAAATAGAGAGCAGAATAATAATTGATCTATTACTTTTATGCAATAGTTCAGTTTATCATTTCTTAAACTCTAGTGTAAAAATTTAAGATCCACTTCTTTTCTCTTACGGAAACCAGTATTGTTTCCGTAAGAGATCCTGTTAATCACATGCTCTGTTAGGGTTCTAAGCTTTTCAGCATGAATAGTTTTTAGATTTACTGTGACTTGCATAGAGTTATTCTAAATAAAATTCAAATTAACAAATGGTATTTGAGTATCTGCTGCAGGAACTTGAAAAATTCAGTTTCACTTCAACTTGTTAAATGTAATCTGGCAAGTTTTAGGGTAAGTTGGGCCACTTTCAATATCTCTTTCTTGGGGAAGAAATGTGTTGGCAGTATTTATACTACTAAATTGCCATAAAATGATAAATCCTGTGCCTAAAGAAGTTGAATGGAGCTAGCAGTGTTCGGGTGGTTATGTAACAGACCCTTCTTTGTGCGCTTACACCTTTTTTTCTTGTTGGTGAAGCCACTGAAGTTTGGTTCAGTGATTGCAAGTTTTAGAAAAGATAAATCTGTGTTACCAGGAATGAATGCTTTGATATATAATTTTTTCCAGTGTACTTTTGAACCTGAGAGTCAGATGAAAGAACGTTCTACTTTAGCGATAGAAATACTGAAAGGATTTAGTCATTCAGCAAGTACTTGCCAGGTACTTCATGTTTGAGGGGACGTCTGGTTGAAGCCAAAGCAGGGCAGCATGCAAAAAAGAAAAAAAAAAGAAAAAAACATGGTTTCCAGCCTTCAGGAGCTATAAAGTCTGGTTGGAGAAGGATAACTGAGTATGAAACTTTATGAGAACAATTAAGTGTTGAACAGACAAATCCTTGCAACAGGATTGCAGGAAGAAAAATGTCTGTGAAGGTTACGTGGGCGAAGAATACTCAGCAAGGAGGGGAGAATGAACTGGGCCTCAGAGGATTTTATGCCAAAAGGGGGAGGAGAGAAAGCCTTGCACGCATAGCCACCAGCTAAGCAAAGGCGCAGGAAGAGGAGTGAGCTAAGGAGTGGGGTAGCCGCCAGGTCAAGGAGAACTTCTTAGAAAAATCATGCTAATTCCCTTATCTCCTTTCATGACAGTCTCTCTCCTATCTTCTGTACCTTCTTCATGAATTCTTTCCTTGTTTTCCACAAATATTTTTGAAGGCCTGTGTTGCACATAATCATTTGTGCATGACACCATAGGGAAGACAAAGAAGATCTAAGGGGATCTAAGATCCCCGCCTCCCAGAGGCTTATACCTGAGCAGGTGTGATCTGTCTCAGAGCCCTTTTGGATTCAGAGAGGACTGAAACAATAAATGTGAGAAAAGGAGAAAACAAGTATCTTCAAGTAACTCAGTGTGCATGTTATTAGTACTGAGTGTATTAATTAGTGGGCATAGTTAAAGATAGTTATAGATAGATAGCTATAGACATTCTTCCTGATCCCTTTTTAAGACCCAGTTCAGATGCCCCTCAGTGTATCCATCCTTCTTCAACTCAGTTGGAAGTATTGATTTCTATAAATTTCAGTAGTACTTTGTAATTCTCATATAATTCTTTTTCTTTTGGCCTGTAGGATCTTAGCTCCTCAACCAGGGATCAGACCCATGCCCCCTGCAATGGCAGCTCAGAGTCCTAACTACTGGACTGTCAGGGAATTTTCTTACTTCCTTTTTCTTTAGTGGTTTGTGTAGATATTTTCTTTGTTTTACCATTTTATAAAAGGGCAGATGCACTTTCTTGGTTGGCATCATCCCTGAATTCCCAAAGAGTATTGAGCAATGCGTGTATGGGGCCATAGGGGAGGCCACTTGTGGATAGAGTTGCTAGGGAATGCTGTTGCTAGATAGTAGTGTGCTCTTTGAGAAAGATAGGAGGTTGATGTGGATCAGGTAGAGGGAACCCTCATAGAGAGTAACAGTGGGAATTGAGGATAAAATACGAGTTGTGCTCAAGCAAGGATGAGCAGTTAAGCATGAAGGGAGAGTTTGTGTGGGGAGGAAGTGAATGCTAAAGTTGAAGAGACAGGCCAGAACTAGACTGTGGAAGCTCTTGGAGGAGAAAATTGTTATTACTGCTGTGGGAAATAGAGGCTCTTGAGTAGGGAAGTGGTTATGATGATGGTGATTTATTTAATTTGGAAGGACCTTGATAGTTTACAAAGATAGTTATTTCATGGGTAATACTGTCAGACTGCATGGGTTTATATCTTGGCCCCTTCACTTTCTGTGTGACCTTGACTGGTAAAGAATCTGCCCGCAATGTGGGAGACCTGGGTTCAATCTCTGGGTTGGGAAAATCCCTTGGAGAAGGGAAAGGCTGCCCACTCCACTATTCTAGCCTGGAAAATTCCATTGACTATACAGTCCATGGGGTTGCAAAGAGTCCGACACTACTGAATGACTTTCACTTTGCTTTTCCTTACTATTCTGCTGTGTCTCGGTTTCCTCAGCTGTGAAAAGGGGACAATATTAGTATCTGTGTTACAGCATTGTGGTGAAGATTAAATGAGTTAACCCATGTGAATTACCTAGCGTAGTTCCTAGTATTTGATAAGCACTATATGTTTATTTTTTATAGCAGCCTTTGGTGTATATATAATAAAAATTACGATCCCTACTTTAGGAATGGAATGAGGCCTGGAGTGCTGCAGTCCATGGGGTTGCAAAGAGCTGGACACGACTTAGTGAACAACAATTTTAGGAATGAGAACATTGTAGGACTAGGACTGCATATAGTTTATTAGGGCTACTATAACAAAATGCCTCCACTTGAGTGGCTCACACAACAGAAATCTATTGTCTCACAGTTCTGTGAGGCTAGAAGTCCCAAATGCAAGCATCAGCAGGATCGGTTCCTTCCAAGGCCGAGAGAACCAGCTCCATGCCTTTCTCCCGGCTTCTGGTGGTTTCCGTCAGTCTTCAGTGTTCTTTGGCTTGTGGACACTTCACCCTCATCTCACGCTGCATCTTGTCATGGCATTCTCCCTGTTTATGCATTTCTGTCATCAAATTGCCCCTTTTTATAAAGATAACCATCGTATTGGATTAGGAGCCCATCCTACTCCAGTAAGACATCATCTTAACTTAATTATAATTGTTATATCTTAATTATATCTGTGGTTTATTTGGACCCTGTTTCCAACTAAGGTCATATTTTGAGGGTATTAAAACTCCAACACAGGAATTTTTGTAGGACCTAATTCAACCCATTACTAATTTCAAGTTAGATCTTTTGAGTCTACCATACTATGCCATGACATGCCTAAAGGACTGTAGAAAAGAGGAGACCTCTGTGGTTTTACATGGGAAATAAGTAATGAGCTATCCATGGCTCTCCTGTCTCCTCTTTGTCTGGACTTGCACTGTTTCCTGAACAGCAGTGGACACATTGTGCCTGGTTGGCCGTGGATATTTGTGTGCTCCCTAAGTCCTGAAAAGATCTTTTTGCCTTTCTTCTATCTTTCCAGGATGGCACTCTCCATGACTTCTTTCCATTTAGGATTAGAGATAAAGATATTAAGATAAGTTTAGGGACATTGTACTTACACCGGATAATTTCAGTTTTCTCTGTAAATTTGGATGATGTGTCACTGTCCCCAAATATAGGTGATAAAGGAAGAACTGAATACTTTTGAGAAGAGGCAAAAATCTAATGTTTCAGAATAAGGATTTTGCTGAGGAGTTAATTGAAAATGAGTAAGTGAGTAGGTATGCAGCTGTGAGGTAAGATGGAAATTAATGCCTCTGGGCTTCCCAGGTGGTGCCAATGGTAAAGAATCTGCCAGCCAGTGCAGGAGATGTAGGAGATGTGGGTCGATCCCTGGGTTGGGAAGATCCCCTGGAGAAGGGAATGGCAACCCACAGCAGTATTCTTGCCTGGTCAATCCCATGGACAGAGGAGCCTGGGGGACTACAGTCCATTGGGTTGCAAAGAGTCGGACACGACCACACATGCATGCACACAGGTTTTTAGTAGGGTTGAGTTTCCCAAGTCACTGAGACGTTGAGAACTATTCAAAAACAATAGAAATGACCCATGAAGATTAAAAAGAGTAGAGACAAATAACATTTGCAAGAGATGAACGCGCCAGGAGAGTCACCCCTGGCGAGTCACCGAGGAAACTAAGGTGGCTCCAGGAACGGAAGAGGCTGGTTCCCATCTTGCTTGTGGGTTGGGGAGAATGGCTTTCAGCCTCCATGGAGAGCACAATACAGGATGTATCACTGAAAGAGTCAAAATTACTTCACAGAATCTTTAATTTGGAGCATCTTAGGTGTCATCTCTGCCCCCTGTCCCATTTACCTCAGGAATTGACCTGGCAGATGGTCATCTAGTCTCCACATTCATGTAGGACAGGACATGAGAAGAAGGTCTAAGAAATAAAATCAGTACAAGAGGAGTTTTCTCTGGCATAGATGAAGAGAATTCCTTCAGGTTTGACTAAAAGAAATAGCTAGGTAGAATCCGGCCATGAGCAGAGATGGGGTGAAATGAGTAGGGTGGATATGAGAGGTGTATTCCTAGTTTCGGAGAAGGCAATGGCACCCCACTCCAGTACTCTTGCCTGGAAAATCCCATGGATGGAGGAGCCTGGTAGGCTGCAGTCCATGGGGTCGCTGAAAGTCAGACACGACTGAGTGACTTCACTTTCACTTTTCACTTTCATGCATTGGAGAAGGAAATGGCAACCCACTCCAGTGTTCTTGCCTGGAGAATCCCAGGGACGGGGGAGCCTGGTGGGCTGCCATCTATGGGGTCACACAGAGTCGGACACGACTGAAGTGACTTAGCATTCCTAGTTTAAGAGATACAAAGAATGGGGCTACCACTACCAGAGTAGAATGCTAAAGTCAGGAAAAAATGCAGTAAATGCACCGATATGAGGTTATAGACACCAAGTTAAATGTTCATGACCTGGAACATACAGACACAAACATTAGATATCTGGCAGTTTCAGGCTCTGAGTTGGGCTATTTCTTACTGGAAAATGTGTTTTGGCCTGTGAATCTGTCACCATCAATTCAGAAATTATTGTCTTATTCTTCACAGCATGCATGGTCTCCACTGTCTAGTAACATATCTCCGCAAAAATTGTTTCTTGACTAGTAATGTTTTATAGACCGAACTATAAAAACTGTTACAAGAAGTTTTTAGCACAAAATAATAGGAATAATGTAGGTGTGAAAGGAAGAATAATTCATTAGAAAGCACCCTTATTCTTTTGACATCTCTGCATAAAAGAAATGTTGGCAGTACAGAGGATTTTTTTAAAAAATTTCCAGTAGCATCGACATATATACACTATCATGTGTAAAATAGATAGCCAGTGGGAAGCTGCTGTATAGCACAGGGAGCTCAGCCTGGTGCCCTGTGATGACCTAGAGGAGTGGGGTGGAAGGGAGACTCAAGAGGAAAAGAATATATATATATATATAATTAATGCTCATTCACATTGTTGTAGGGCAGAAACCAACACACATTACAGAGCAATTGTCCTCCAATTTAAAATAAAATATCCAAATAATAGCAATAATAAAGCCTTTATAACAAACCATTATGTTATGATGATAATCTTTGGGAATGTGGTTAAAAGAAGGGACATGAAGGAAATTACTTTAAATTTCAAAACAGAAGATCCTCAGTGAAAGTCTTAGCCTATGCAGTCATCGTGCATGAAGCAGGCCTGGCTGGTCTGAGCTTGAGGAGAAAGGGGAGCGGCAGAATGTCTAATCCCATGCAAAAGGGGCTGAAAGTTTTGAGGTGACATTTAGGAGAAAACTCTGAGGAAACCCATGAAAACCACTCGCGGAATGCTGGGAAACAGCAGGGAATCCTCAGGGAGTGGACTGTGGTCAGAGGCAGGCCAGGCACGTTGACCAGGACATGGTGGGCTTGGGGGTACGGGAGCCAACCACAATCAAGGGTATACGTGGGGCTTTGCCTGAGTGAGGGTTGGAAGGGCACTGGGCAGAGGGCAGCTCTCAGTCAACTCTGTCATTAATAATCACACTCAGCAGTCTTCTAAGGTTCAGGCATTGTAATACATTTTACCTCCAAAAGTTATACTCAAAAGATCATTATTTGTTCTTTTTATGTAGTTGTATTTATATAGTTATCTAACTATATGTTTAGTTATCTCTGAGTATTTAGAGCTTTGCATCTTAAACACGTTTATTAAATTCATCAATTCCGTAAATATTTTCTGTTTCTTAAGTGCTGGGCATGCTTAGGTGGTGGGGATATAGCAAAAAGCAGCAAAGTGCCCTCATGGAGCTTACATTCTAGAGGGGGAAGCCAGGCACACACAAAAAATAAGTAGGTTGTATAGTAATTAGAGAGTTATAAGTGCCATGAAGGAAAATACAACCCAGAAGGGAGTTTGGGGAGTGATGGTGGTTAAACGTGGTAAGGATATAACTTAGATGAGATGGTCACATCTGGCCTCACTGAGAAAGTGACATTTGAGCAAATACTTGAAGTGAGGAAGCAAGCCATGTAGACATCTGGGGGAGGAACAAGCACACAGGCACTGGGGACAGAGCACCCACGTGTGTATGAGGATAGCAAGGAGGCCATGTGACTGGGAGGGGAAAGAGGGGGAGAGTTGTAGGAGGTGGAGACTCCACATAAAGACTTGAGAACTATTGGTGGTACCTGGGGACTTCCCAGGTAATGCAGCGGTAGGGAATCCTCCTGCCAATGGAGGAGATCCAGGAGATGCAAGTTCAGTCCCTGGGTCGGGCAGATCCCCTGTAGGAGGAAATGACAACCCACTCCAGTATTCCTGCCTGGCAAATCCCACAGTCATAGGAGCCTGGCAGACTACAATCCACGGGTTCTTGAAGAGTCAGACATGACTTGCACGACTGAGCAAGCATGCATGTTGGTACTTTGGTGCTGACTCTGAATGAGATGGGAAACCTTTGGAGGGTTTTAAACAGAGTGGTGACATAATCTGAGTTATGGTTGAACAGGTCAGCTCTGGCTCCTGTGTCAAGAATGACCACTGTAGGTGAGGGCGAAGACGGAGATTAGTTTGGAAGCTATTGCAGTGATTTGGGCAAGACATGATGTGGCTTAGGCTGTTACGGTGGTGGCGAAAGTGGCTGGATTCTGGATGTATTTTGAGAATGGAACCAACAGAATTTGCTGATGGTTTGAATATGGAGACAAAGCGGGGAAGGGAAAAAAGGGAGTTTGGGCCTGAATTTCTGGCAGGATTGATTGCCAGTAACTGAGACTGAGATGGGGAAGTCTGAGACAGCAGTGCCTGCGTCTTTGGGTTAATTACATCTCTGTATCTTTGTTCTACAAACCAAGTCTGTGGTATTCTGAGTTTTGATTATGATTCATAGGAGGACATTTGGAAAGTACTCAGGGATTTTAATGCCAAGGAACTATGATCCGTTAGACAAAAATGAGAATGAGAACAAAAGTACACATAAAAATGTTTGAGAATGTGAAGACAGCAAAAAAAAAAAAAAAAAGTAGAAGATTAAAAAATGGAAGAATGCTTAAATATAAGTAAGAGATGAAAAGGAACTGTGTATAGTGTTAAAAGCATCACTGCATACCTGCCATCCAATAAATGACATTTTAATTTTAAACAAATGAACTGAAATTGTATGTTTAGTGCCAGCAAATTACTTCCTAGAGAAAATCTTCTAAGCTTTTCCACCTAACATTATGTATTTCATTTTTAGACAATATCTAAGGCTTTTAAGTTGTTTAATCCTAAGTCCAGTATTCTGCTGTGTCCTTTACTTCAATAGCAACATCCTTGGACACAATCATATTGAGGGGTTTAAAGTAGAACAATATCAGAAGTTAAGTAAGGAGAAAGAGTTGGTGAAAAGTATCATGACATTTTCTTATGTAATGGGACAAAGTGCTATAGCAAGACTTTCAGAATTCTAACAGAAATTTCGATCATTGAACTAAAAAGGAGGTCAGGGAGTTCCCTAGGGCCACGGTTGGGCTCAGTGATTCACTAGAAGGACTCAAAAAGCTGTTACAATTGTGGTTATAGTTTAACACAGCTGAAGGATAGAGCCTGAAATCAGCGAAGAGAAAAGGTGCACGGGGTGAAGTCTGGGAGGAACCGGGCACAGGCTTCCACTGTCCTCTGCTAATGAAGTTCCACTCCTGGCACGAATCTGTGACAACCCTCACAAAGAGTTGCCAGCCAGGGGAGCTCACTTGAGCCTTGGCGGTCAGGGATTTTTATTGGGGTTCAGTCTTGGAAGCATGTAGCGCCTGCATGACTGACTGTAGCTACTCAGATTCTGGTCCCCCAGAGCAAAGACAGTTCATTGTGAATCCCATTGTTAGTATAAACTGTCCCATCTTAATAGTACCACATGGCCCAAGGCCTCAGGCACCCCAAAATCCTCTTATCACATAGAATATAATGAGAGCTCAGAACTCATCTCCCATGAACCAGACATGGGCCAGTCCTTTCTTAGAAATGTATAGGATTTGAGTTAACCCTTTCCTGCAGTGGCACCCCAGGAGAAGGCAATGGCACCCCCACTCCAGTACTCTTGCCTGGAAAATCCCATGGACAGAAGAGCCTGGAAGGCTGCAGTCCATGGGGTCTCTGAGGGTCGGACACAACTGAGCGACTTCACTTTCACTTTTCACTTTCATGCATTGGAGAAGGAAATGGCAACCCACTCCAGTACTATTGCCTGGAAAATCCCATGGATGGAGGAGCCTGGTAGGCTGAGTCCATGGGGTAGATGAGGGTCGGACACGACTGAGCAACTTCACTTTCACTTTCACTTTCCTGCATAGCTAGGTAGGGCTTTGAACATGGTATTAGTGCTTCCTAGAGTCATTATTATTAGAGGGTAAATTTATGCTATAAGGACATATTCTAAATATGCATAGTTTTAGGTAAATAGGTAAATGAATGAACCAGAGTAGATTATGTATGAGAAGTTAAATGTATTTTGTGGTACTTTGCCTGAAAAATATATAATTGTTGTCATGACTTATTCCACAGAAGTTTGCAGATACTGGGCTAGAAAAATAGAGGCATTGACCTCCAAGTATGTGGTATTGATTGGAGTCAGGAAAGAGGTAGAAAGGAGAGAGGGTAGCCTGGAAGTTGATGTTGAGGCAGAAGAATTAACTCATGCAACTCATGCAGCTACGGAAGCTGATTGTCTGCAAGCTAGAACCCGGGAAAGGTTGATGGTACAAGTTCCAGTCTAAGGGCAGGAGGAGATGATGTCCGTGCTCATCAGTAAGGCAGAGAGAAAGGGAGGGAGTGGGAGGGAAGAGGGGATTTCTCCCTTCCTCTGCCTTTTTGTTCTATTCAGATCCTCACTGAATTGAACAAGACTCACCTACATTTGAAACAGCAATCTGCTTTACTCAGTCTACCACTTCTAATGCTAATCTCTTCAGGAAACCTTTCACAGACACAACCAGAAATAACATTTCATCAAATATCTGAGCACTGTATGGCTGCAGTCAGGTTGACGTATAAAAGTAATCATCACAGGTGCTAAGAAAAGAAGTCATATAGCTCAAAAATCAAAGGAGGAGATCTGGTTACAGAATTAAAGATACTTATGTCCACAAATTCAAAGAATTACATTGCTAACTGAAAATTAATATATAATGCCATTTATGACTTCCCTGGTGGCTCAGACAGTAAAGCGTCTGCCTACAATGTGGGAGACCTGGGTTCAATCACTGGGTTGGGAAGATCTGCTGGAGAAGGAAATGGCAGCCCACTCCAGTACTATTGCTGGAAAATCCTGTGGACGGAGGAGCCTGGTAGGCTACAGTCCATGGGGTTGCAAAGAGTCGGACACGACTGAGCAACTTCACTTTCTTTCACTTTCATGGGAAGTAGAAAATGTATTTCGATCAAACATAAGATTTAAAAATTTTAAGTTCAGAAGTAAGTTTTTCATCTTTAAACTTCAAAACTGTTGTTTCTATGCTTAGGATATTTTTCTGACTGGGTGAGCACATATACAATCAGAATGGTTATCTCTCTCTCTCTATAAAATTTGGTTGCCGAAGAAATAGTATTAAATGTAGAAACTTCTTTTCTCCTCACATGTGTTCAGTTACTTGGAATGTGTAGCCTCAAAGTTATAAATGTGCCATTGAGCAGGAAGAAAGACCAACTTCTTGGCATCAAATACTTTATATTTGTCAAAATATCTGATATTTGTAGGCTTTTGAAGACTCTACAAGGTTATGAATACATGGTGCATTGTACCTGTTTTAAAAATAACCTTCTGTGAGTGATGGTTTGTGAGCACTTCCTCCTGGTGTCATAGCACGCTTTCTCTCATGGGGACTGACCTTGGTGTTCTTATTGGCAAGATGATGACAACTGCTAGCGTTTGTGGAACACTTTCTAAATCCCAGTGACCCTTTTAGTGCTTGAAGCTAATTTAAGATCACAGAAACCCTGTGAGGAATGTATTATTTTACCCATTTTACAGAGGAGGAAACAGGAACATCGCTAAGGATGTGGTGGTGCTGGGATTCAAACTCTTTAAGTCTGGCTCCCGCTTGTGCCCTCAATCACTAATCGGGTTCTGAGGTGAATGATGAGAACTAGCATTTCGGGGGAACCCTTACCAGAAAGTGTTAATTACTTTATAGGTGTTATGTCGTTTAATCTCCCAACCAGCCTGTGAGACAAATACCATTGTCCTCTTCATTTTAAATAAGGGATTTGGTTTAGCTTGTCCACAGTCACACAGTGGTGAAAAAAGCCACTCTGACCCCTGGGCCAGCCTTCTTAACTGCCTCAGCAGTCTGCCCTTATGAATCTGTGGCAGGAAGAAAATTTTTCCTTTACTTTTCATGGACATTTCCTGGTTTAAATTAACTGTTATTTGAAACTGTATGAGGTTATATTTAGCTCTTGGCTTCATTATCTTTATTCATTTTCTTTACATGCTTTATGCTTTTAGTCCGTTATGCCAGAAAATAGTGTTTTCATGTTTAAAGCTATTGCTGAGAAAGTCACAGCTAGTTTTTGAAACTCTTCTAGAAAAATCTTTGATTACGGAAAATTTTGAAAACAAAAAAGATTGCTAATTTTCTTTGGGGCCAGGTACAATAAGTTAAATAAATTGCTTTGGACTAAGGGAGAAATTTTACCTTGTAGCCTCATGCCTAATATAGTTTCTAGGTTTATAGCTGCTCAATACATAGCTGAATTAATGAATAAATACAAGAAAGTCTTACTCCCAGTATAGGTAGGGAATTGGTATTCCAATTCTGGAAAACAATACAGTGGAAAACTTAAAATACATAAGCTACCACTTTTTAAAAGATTCAGAATGCCAAAAAAGAAATACACTTAATTATACTAAGATCTGCTGAAGAAGGGATAGGCTACCCACTTCAGTATTCTTGGGCCTCCCTGGTGACTCATCTGGTAAAGAGTCCACCTGCAATGCAGGAGACCTGGGTTCGATTCCTGAGTTGGGAAGATCCCCTGGAGAAGGGAAAGGCTACCTACTCCAGTATTCTGGCCTGGAGAATTCCATGGACTGTATAGTCCATGGAGTCACAAAGAGTTGGACATGACTGAGCGACTTTCACTTTCATACTCAGCATTAGATTGTTCTGAAAATAATGTAAGAATAAAAAATTCTGAAAATAGGATTTTGTCATCCAATGTCATCATTAAGAAAATCCATTAAAACTGTAACAAGTACCAATCAGAAGATATCCAGCTGTTACACTGCTAGATAAACTAGAATTTACTTATAGCTTGTCTTAGAAAGTATAAAACCATTTCATTTTCTCTTTGAGCATTTTTGCGGGCAAAATTCAGTACTCTAGTAGTCTCATCAGTGACGTTGTAGATACTTCTCTCCCCCTACTCTCTGTCCTGTTCTCTGTTTGCCTCCATGAAAATTTTACTTCCTCTCTGCTTTCTGTAGGACAACCACTCTCTCAAAAGAAGAATCTTAATGGTTTTTAGTTTTGTAGAAATGTGTAGCAGGCAAAACTCTCCGCCTGAATTATACCGTCAGTTTGATAGCCACTAAATTACTCAAACAAAAGTCTGTGGTGCATGCGAGATGGAGATTTCAGATTTGACACCAGAAAATATGTATGACCATTTAAAAATATAATCTAGCTTAGTTCTTCTTATATAAAGAAGTTATACAGTTACTATTGTTGATGCTGCAAAGATGTGAACTTCAGAGAAAATGTGGAATGAGAAAATGTGGAATCTTTTAAACAACTCTCCTAGAGACACATGGAAATTTTCTTTGACTGTGCAGGGCTGCACTTAACTTACAGACCTAACCTAAAGTTTCTCCAGCGTTGAGTGTGAAGGGGGTGAACACCATTATTATACACAGTGTGGTTTTGCCGTGTGGGTTCAGGGTTATGATTACTCCCTCAGTAGTTTGTGTAAATTCTTGGGGTTCTGCATGTTATAATTTCATATTGTGGACTTTTGTTTGGAAATGACTTTTTGGGGAGATATATTTCATTTCACCCTTAAGTAAGGAAACAGTAAGCCATCAGTAAAAAAAAAGAACTTTCATTTTGATTAAGAGTGCTTGGTTTTTAAATTTTTCTTTTTTGGCTGAGTCCATAGGCTTTACACATCAGGGAGTATAATTTTAGGGAATGATTGTATGGTACCAAAACCATATGTTTTCTTAGCACTTGATATATTTAAGAATAATATTAGATTTATTTCACTACAAAAGTCTACCAAGGACCTATAAGGTTTTATTTTGATATTGAGGAAAAATAATTTTTAAAATTATCCTAATGATGCATTTAATAAAATTGAAATAGAAAAGCGAGGAGAACTTTAAATATATATATATTCTACTTAAAACATATGGAAACGGTGCAGTAGTATGTGTGAGACCATGGCAAGATGTTTCTCAAATGCTTGGAAATAGGTTTCTTTGAGAGTCAAACCCTAAAATAGATCAGAGAAGGAAATATATAGCTCTGCTGGGAGATATTAGTGCTCTCAGACCATTGGTTTGCCTAAAACCTGACTGGAGGCCTAAACAGGAAGGGAACTTGGGTTTCATTGGAAGCGTGAAGAAGAAGGAGCTGTAGCTGCAGACTTCTGCAAGGTCCACGTGTTTACCAGGGCATAAGGTACAATGTCAGGGGCATTCAGTTGTCTGGTTTACTAGACTGTTTTAGTCCTTCATCAATAAGGGCACCTCCAGTTCTAGTGTGGGAGGGTCAGCTATCCTTGACATATATTTGGTTGGCCAAAAAGTTTGTTCGGCTTACAAGACAACCCAAACGAACTTTTTGGCCAACACAGTATTAACTATTGGGCCTGTCCATTGGGTTGGGCAAACTAGAATGGTTACTATTGAGCTGAGCTTAGTGTGGAGGTGGTGCAGGAGGTCTGGGGAGGGGTTGGTGGTGCACGTTTACTCTTCTTTCCTAAATAACATTCAGTTCAGTTCAGTCACTCAGTCGTGTCCAACTCTTTGCGACCCCATGAATTGCAGCACGCCAGGCCTCCCTGTCCATCACCAACTCCCGGAGTTCACTCAAACTCACATCCATCAAATGAGTGATGCCATCCAGCCATCTCATCCTCTGTTGTCCCCTTCTCTTCCTGCCCCCAATCCCTCCCAGCATCAGTCTTTTCCAATGAGTCAACTCTTCGCATGAGGTGGCCAAAGTACTGGAGTTTCAGCTTTAGCATCAGTCCTTCCAAAGAACACCCAGGACCGATCTCCTTCAGAATGGACTGGTTGGATCTCCTTGCAGTCCAAGGGACTCTCAAGAGTCTTCTCCAACACTACAGTTCAAAAGCATCAATTCTTTGGCGCTCAGCCTTCTTCACAGTCCAACTCTCACATCCATACATGACCACTGGTAAAACCATAGCCTTGACTAGATGGACATTTGTTGGCAAAGTAATGTCTCTGCTTTTGAATATGCTAACTAGGTTGGTCATAAGTTTCCTTCCAAGGAGTAAGCGTCTTTTAATTTCATGGCTGCAATCACCCTATCACAATTCATTTTTTAGCATTTATTTTTAGTGGTATCCCAGGGGCATTTGTGACAGGGGCTGACAACGCAGACTCCATTCAAGTGCAGTTGTGGTGGTATTCTTGACCGTTTGAATTGCTCCAAGCCCAGGGCCCTTCCCACTGCCTTGGTTCTGATTCCTTATACACCAGGCAATTATCTAATACTTCTGCTTCCTGTGTATTTTTCTAATGAAGCCAGAAAATATTTCCCAGTCTTCTTGATCGTTGTATTTCTGAAAAATGAATGCACTGACATTTATATATGCTGAGGGAGGAGGAATTTAGTTTTATTATCATAACATCAGCTGCCATCTCCTAGGATGATCAGCTGAGATGATAATCTGAGCCAAGACCAGACCCTGGACTGAGGTGAAATCATTAACTCTGGCAATGGCAGTAGATATCCTCCGAGTACTCATGTACTCCTTCCACGATATAAACCTGTTACTAGGAAATAGCTCCCCAACCAGAGATTGTTTTTCCCAGCACTATCCCTTTCCTTCCAAAGAATACAGTAATAAGCAGTCACTTTTTGTACACCGAGAGTAATTAACTGGCCTTGGAAAGCAATCAAACTCAGTTAATAGTTCATTTAATGTTTATGCTTTTCTTTGGGGGCAAAACCCCCCAAAAAATTTTGAAAAATGTCAAGGATTATATGCTTTCCTTTCCAATGAGCGTTGAGTTTACTATGAATGATGCCTTAAAGAATCGGGAGCCTTGAGTTGTAGTTTCAGCTAAGTCTCTTAACATGTGGCATGACCTTGCCCTAGTCAGTTGACATCTCTAGTTCTCATTCTTTTACTTATGATATTTAATTTTTTTCAAATAAAATATTTTATGGGTCAGTTCAGTTCAGTTCAGTCGCTCAGTCATGTCCGACTCTTTGCGACCCCATGAATCGCAGCACGCCAGGCCTCCCTGTCCATCACCAACTCCAGGAGTTCACTCAAACTCAAGTCCATCGAGTCGGTGATGCCATCCAGCCATCTCATCCTCTGTCGTCCCCTTCTCCTCCTGCCCCCAATCCCTCCCAGCATCAGGGTCTTTTCCAGTGAGTCAACTCTTCGCGTGAGGTGGCCAAAGTACTGGAGTTTCAGCTTTAGTATCATTAGGTTAATATAATTTTGCATGTCTGAAACGTCTTCCTTTTTGTTAAAAATAACAAATATTTATGGAGCTCTTTATTTCATGTCAGGTTTTATGCTAAGTGCATTATATGACATTTATTTGCCTCAGGAAGTTGGGACCATTTTATGAATGAGAGAATGGGGGTTCTGAGAGCCGAAGTCAGTTGATCAAAACCAGTAGACAACAGAGCTGGAACTTATACACAAGTCTGCCCAACTCCACGCCCATAATGTTAATTAGTGCTGTGCTCCTTAGACTTGGCACATATTTTAAGGGGTTTTTAAATCCATCTTAATTTGGGACATGGTTTACTTTCTATAGGGTGATTTCTTACTTCCATCTTTATACTTTCTATATTTCTGAAACCAGAGGAACTGAAAGAACTTTTGTACTACTCTGTGTTTCGTTTATAAATCACCCCAGACTGTTTGGAAACCCACTTCATTTTTGAAACCCAACGTGCTGGTATAGTTTTCAATTCTGTTCCTTCTCGGTATATGCTTTCTGTGCTTTCTTTGTGTAAGGACGACAAAAATGGAAACTTTTAATGTTATTGAATGTTAAACATTTGGCTAAAGGAGAGAACTTTGGTTTACGCCTTAGGAGATTGAGGTTTATTTCTGTCTCTAGATATTTATGCTGAGATATTGTGAGAGTAACTCTTAGTACTGTTTTGCCACGTTAAGTTATTAAATATGTGAAGAGCATTTCACACAAAATCGCTGTGTATCAGCAATCGTAGTATCTGCAGTGGATTGTTGGAACCAGAATTAAAGCAAAATAACTTTAGGCTTATTGTTGCTCTGTGTGGACCTACTTAAGATAATTGGAATTCGGGCGGTTTGTTAAATCCTTTTTATGTTATTTGACTCGGCCTTAGCATAATGCCAGTTGGACGGCTGCAGATATATGTGGTGCATACAAGCAGATAAATGATTATATTTCTGTCTGAATTATCTCAACTGTACTGTATTCATTGATTAGGTCTAAAATTAGGAATGTTTTGCTCTCTGAGCTGTGTCGAGTGAGATGGAAGAATGGGAAGGAAAACTGAATTAGGAGAGAGAGTTGGTGGAAGAGAAGAGGAAAGAAAGGCTGTTGGGGGAAATGAGGCTAAAAAGCGTCATTCAGAACCATTCTGAGAACTGAATTATGAGTAAACTGTGCACTACTCATAGGCAGCCTCTGAGCAGAGCTCACGATTTTGCCATTTTGAGGGTGCCTTGCTCCTGAACTGGGCCAAGGGCAGCTTAAAGATGTAAGGGAACTGGCGGTTGTTTTGTGTTAAAGAGATGGGGAGAGTCACGGTTGGTCATTTTGGTAAACTCTTTAGCCTTTAATAACCATTGTTTCACTCAGCATTTTCAGCATCTTCCAAACTTTGGTCATTCAGGCACCACCTTCAACAGTTTTTGCCTTATCCATTTGCTTTTCTTTTAAACTTACTTTTAAACTTAAATGTATTTTAAACAGGAACTTTATGTGTCTGTTGAAATCTGGTTTGATATGATAGTTATAGCTTTTCCTAATGTGCACTGAAATAAGTACATGAAGTTAGCATAAAGCCTAGACACCAGTGTCCACCTAAAATTACCTTGAGAAATGCTCCTTTCATCTAATTCCAGCTCTTTCCTTGGCAAAGAGGGTACACAGAACACTGAGGGTAGATGGTTAAAGGGAAACCCAAAACCTGGATATAGGGGCTTTTCAATAAAAACCTAGACAGATTTAAGATGGTAGATGAGAACTAGGTCTCCCTTTGGGTTACCAGCCTAAAGACTTTAGTTAAGTTTCATTTCTTCTTTCTTTTTTTTGGTAAACTACTGAATGTTTTTTAGGCTACAGGAGTGTCTATGTATTTGTTTCCTTGCAGAAACTGTATCTCGAAAATTCTGAACTTGCTTTAGCTTCAAGTAAGGAGGAGTAAGATTTCTCCTTGCTCATTTTAGTGATAAGATCCCCTCTATCACTTCCTAAGCCCAGAAGTTCAGTGTCTGTGAACTGCCTTGTACATGCCAGGCACACACTGCTAACCCCTGTAATGCAAAAAGGAAGCTGTGGTCCCCTCTTTGGTGAGGTCTGGCATAAACAGCTGAAACAGTCCCATGTAATACAGCCATCAGCCAGATACAGGAGATGTTAACTCTTTGGGTAGATCAGCAAAGGCCTTCATAGCTGGTTGCATGTATGCCGTAAGGAGAGCAGCACAGTTTGTGCCCCTGTGAGTGTCATAGTCTTTTCTCCTCCGTCTTCGTAGATGATCGTTTAGCAGAATTTCTGTGGGCTGTACCCTGGCCCACATGTGTTCCAACAGGAATGTTTTCAATGTGTGGTAACTCAAGCCTTGCTGCCCTGACACCTCCACATGAATTCGAAGCAATAACTAGGGAACCTTCAGTAACAGTTGGCATATTGAGATGGCATCATTCCCAAAACAACATCTTAATGAGGTCTGTGCTTCAGGAGCAACGCTTCTAGTTTAAATATACTCGGGCATGTCCTATGTAACTGGAAGCCATGTGGCAGAAGTGGCTGTGATCACAGCGTGGTTCAGTCCTGCATTGGGAAGGTCTCATTGGAGCAGCTTCTCTAACCTCAGCGACTCCAGACCTGGGTAGGAGGGTGCTGTACATAAGGCAGGAGAAAGAGAATGTAACAAATCAGGGACTTCTCAGAGATTAAGACTCTGCCTTCCAATGCAGGGGGTGTGGGTTTGATCCCTGGTTGGGGAACTAAGATCCCACATGCTGCAGGGTGCAGCCAAAAATTTAAAAATACAACTTTTTTTTTCTTAGAAAAAGAGAAAGTAAGATAATAAAACATATCAGCCTTAGCCCCTTTTAGGGAATGTGTGTATAGAAGAACCCTCCTGCAAGTGCAGGAGACATGAGAGACCCAGGTTCAATCCCTGGATCGGGAATATCCCCTGGAGGAGGGCACAGCAAGCCACTTCAATATTCTTGCCTGTAGATTCCCATGGACAGAGGAGCCCGGTGGGCTACAGTCCATGGGGTCGCAAAGAGTCAGACATGACTGAAGCAACTTAGCATGTACAAAATCTGAGATATAGATTCTAGTCTTCACAGAGCTTCCAACCCATCCCTCCAAACCCCACGCCACCTGCTTACCCACCTAGAACCTGAGCTGCACATTTAAAAACCAGTAGTTCAGAGAAGATTCTCAGTTCTATCTATGTAGAGGTCAGTTAAAGGAGAAACCTCCAAGCCATCCTCACCCTGGGATGCTAATTGCTAAGTGCTAATTGCATTGATGGCCCCATCCAGTTTTAGACCTTTGGGGATTTAATAATGCAGGCTTGTTTTTTTAATTAGCGCACTTGTTCTCTTCAAGAGCAGAAAATAAACTCCAGGGTGAGGGTGGTGGGGAGTGAGCTTTCAGACCAAGCCACGTCTCTTGTGTTACCAGAGACCACACCCCTCCTCAGACATAACCACCGAAGACTTGTTTCTTTTGGCCAGCTCTCTGACCTTGAAGGATCCAGCGAGCCGCCTTGAAGATTTGGGTGCTAGACATAATACGGGTAGAGTCCAAGAGTTATTTCTATTTTATATATTTTATGTAGCTTGGCTATATTCATTTTGTATTCGTTAAAAGTTCTGTTCTTGAAGTAAGTCTAAAATACTTAACACACACACTGCCACTGACTTTTTTTATATATAGGCTAAAGCACATTCAGAAATATAAAGAATACTAGAATTTATGGCAGCATCCGCAAATGATGCTGTGTTGCATCACTTGGACACAGACCAAGTTAAGAGTATGGATTGTTCTCCACTGTGTGTTAAACCCTTGGTTTTCTTTCTTCTGAATGTGATGAGGCAGATTTTCCTTGGAAAAATGGTTTGCGTTCAGCTGGGGAGATTGATTTTTTTCCCCATCAGTTTCTCCCTTTAATAATTGAAAACTACTGTTCATTATTTACATAAAACTGTCTTTTTCTGGTCTGCTTTCCATAACCTTTCCCCTCTGAAGAATTTTAAGAATTCCCTGACTTGCCTCTGGGGGATTTTATGCCTGCTTTATCCCAGATGTGGGACATAGACCAGGCTGAGGGGTTTCTTTTTTTAATGTTCCTACTTTGAAAGACATTCTTTAACTAGTGAGCAAAGCTGCCACTGAAGAAAAGGATTTTCAAGAAAGTTAAGCAGTTTAAGAAAAGATGTGAGCTTGGTTTAAATGTCTGACTTAACTGAATGACACCAAAATCCTGAGTGCGAACTAAAAAAAGTAGACAGTAGTTTCAAATAATAATGGGAAAATGCACACGCATTCTTTCAGCCTTTTAAGTTTGGAATTGTATTTTCTGAATGAAGGCATGTCAGTCTCCAGTCCCAGCAGCCCCATGTCTGATCTTGCCTTGCATGCCTGCTGATGTCATCTTAGGGAGCGCACGGGCTTAGCAGATGTTTACCCTACTTCTGTTAGTCCTGTCCCCACCTTCTGCTGACACAAAGAGGATATTCAGCCTTACTCAAAATATTTTGTCTGCTCACATTCATATAGATGTATTGATCCTAATCCCTCATTCAGAATGGAGAATGTTAGAAGGAGGGGAGAACTTAAGAGTGCAGGAGGCTGTATTAAGACAGGATTTTCTTATTTTTTTCCTAACGTCCATTCAGATTCCCAGACATTTCACCATCAGCTTTTGGTTATTGTAGCCTTCATAGTAATGTCCAAAAATACCATAAAATTGAAACGCTTTTGTGTGATAAAATGTGAGAAGAATGCCAGCTAGGGTTTTTCTTCTCTACTCTAGCAAATATTACACCATTTTCCCAAGTCCAAAGTTCTGTTTTCCATGATGAATATATCTGATGTATCCTGTGTAATTAAATTATTAGGTTTTGGTTTCTTTCTAGTTCAAATTTTTGTTGCATTTTTGAAATATCTGAAAATTCTTAAGCTTAATTTTCATAGTACGCAAAGTGGCTGCCTACCGTATATTTCCTGCTTCACCACGGTCCCCTGGCTGACATAACCTCCTCTCCTTTTTATTCTCCTGTAGGATCTTTCGAAGATGGTTTGGCTGCCTTGGAGATTTGGAGATCTGATGCCACGATGAGGACTCACACACGGGGGGCTCCCAGTGTGTTTTTCATATGTTTGTTTTGCTTCGTGTCAGCCTGCGTCACTGACGAGAATCCAGAAGTCATGATCCCCTTCACCAATGCCAACTATGACAGCCACCCAATGCTGTACTTCTCTAGAGCGGAGGTGGCCGAGCTCCAGCTGAGGGCCGCCAGCTCCCACGAGCACATTGCCGCCCGGCTCACTGAGGCCGTGAACACCATGCTGTCCAGCCCCTTGGAGTACCTCCCTCCTTGGGATCCCAAGGAATACAGCGCCCGCTGGAATGAGATTTACGGCAACAACCTGGGGGCCTTAGCAATGTTCTGTGTGCTGTATCCTGAGAACATGGAAGCCCGAGATATGGCCAAAGACTACATGGAGAGGATGGCAGCTCAGCCTAGTTGGTAGATTTTTGTCTTTTTCTTCTTACTGTATTAACTCTGTGATTTAAGGAATGAATGCATAGGGACATGAAATCTCAGAAGCCAGATTTTCATATACTGTGTATGTGTGTGTGATTGAGGGGGAAAGATTGCTTGTTATTTATGTTGTCAGTGGCTTCTGAATGGTCTCTAGTTTCAAAGACCTAGTAACTTCCAAGTTTAAAGTTAGAAGAAAAATATTTATAGATACAATCTAACCAAAGAAAAAGTAATTTGCTGCCTTGAGTAAACAGTATCATCTTGATTGTTGAGATTTCTTTCCCCCTTGTTTAACACACTTGTATTACTATCATCAGGTCTTAGGTTCTGACTGACCCCCAAGTGATTAAAACTTTTTGCCAGCAAGAGATTTCCTCCAATTAAGATTTCTTTCCATTTTATGACAATTAGGAGCTTGAAGAGCTAAAAGTAAATGTGATAGGATTAACTGACAATTTATAAACAAGATCTTATCCAATAACCAGCAAATTGCCCAAACCTGTATGAAAACCAAAGTTGTAGTATAATTATGTGAGGAATTCTAATTATGTAATAATTTACTTTCAGAAGTTCAAAATTTGAGAACAAACTTCCTGTCACTTCTTGATTAGCTTAAATTTATTTGTTTATAATTGATGTGCCTACCTGATTCCAAAAGGTATGGGATGAATTAATTAGAGATTCTGTGGGTATTCTTATTTAAACTGTGTTTTAATCATAGTCAAGGACCAATTACATTAAAACAATTGCAAACTATATGAAATATCCTTTTAAAATTACATAGGCTGTTAATTGTCCTAGGGTTAGAAAGAGCTCATTTTTAAATGATTAGAAAAATTAGTGAATGCATTTAATGTTGTAGGGAGTTACATCTCCCATATCATATGGGTGAAGAATGGTAGCTTGCAAGCTTCCTGAATTCCGCCAATACAGTAAATAAATGTAATTCTTCCTAAATTTCTGCAATATTATAAAGAATGTTGTTTGCTTATAGAGTTTGAAGGATTTCCTGAAATTTCTTACTGAAAAAGATTATAGAAGCATTGGTATTACAGTCATATCAGAGCTTATTTTTAAGGCTTATTGTTAGGTATGTATAATCATTTTGAAGCTTACAATATTTTAGATTGAAAAGAAGCTTTTTATTTGGATTGTTTCAGAGCTGATCCATATATGCCATAGTTTCTGTTCTTGATTAACTCATTCTATTCCTGACTCCAAGAAAGAATATAAAAGATGTATGACTTCAGTTTTTATTTGCCAACCATACCTCAGTAAAGCTTGGAAAATTTTTTTAAATAATAAAACAATGATGTATGAAAATTGGATATTTGAACTATAAATTTCTGTTAGCAGATATCACAGTTACTTGACATTGTACAGTTAGTTAAAAATGGCAGCCATGTTCATAGTATTTGAGGAAAAAACCTTTTGTCTATAAAGGTAAAGTCCTTTTTGTTTTAGATAGATAAGTGAAATTTGACAGATTAAGATACTGATGAAAATGTTCCAGAGAGCCATTCTGGAACATTAATTTCACTTCATGAAAGAGTAGGTAACTGGGAAGTGCCACTTTATAATGGAGACTTTATCAGTATAAATACAATCACATTAAGAGACTTGCACAAGACCTGTGCAATTTTATTATAATAAAAAACATTCAGGCATATAAACACTAACTTAAACAAATGCTGTCATTAGAAAGGATTAAAAGAAGGAAAATAAAACTTAAAAATGATCATTTTCATAGTTTCTACAGGTTCAGAATTACTGGTTGATGTAGATGTGTAGAAATATACTAGAGGCCTGGCACTTTTTTTGTGGCAGTATTAATAAAAACAGGTATAACTCTATGCCATTATCCAGTAACCCAAAAGCCAGCCTGTGATTTAATAGAGCTGAACAGTTGATTTCTTTCTCTTGACCTCCTGGTAGATGAAGGTCAGAAATTGAGAATTTACCTTTATATCTGCTGTGTATTTCCAGAAGTTATCCTAGCATAAAAAGTCAAGCTACTGGAATATTTTTATCTTGGGAAGGACTGTTAGGAGGTGGTACTTTTAAATGGTTTTATGGAAATTACAAGTTTTAAGAGCTATCGCACCCAATCCCTAGACCCTTTTTTTTTTTTTAACTTTTTTATTTATTTATTTTTTTAAATTTTATTTTATTTTTAAACTTTACAATATTGTATTAGTTTTGCCAAATATTGAAATGAATCCGCCACAGGTATATATGTGTTCCCCATCCTGAACCCTCCTCCCTCCCCATACCATCCCTCTGGGTCGTCCCAGTGCACCAGCCCCAAGCATCCAGTATCGTGCATCGAACCTGGACTGGCAACTCGTTTCATACATGATATTATACATGTTTCAATGCCATTCTCCCACATCTTCCCCCCTCTCCCTCTCCAACAGAGTCCATAAGACTGTTCTATACATCAGTGTCTCTTTTGCTGTCTCGTACATAGGGTTATTGTTACCATCTTTCTAAATTCCATATATATGCGTTAGTATACTGTATTGGTGTTTTTCTTTCTGGCTTACTTCACTCTGTATAATAGGCTCCAGTTTCATCCACCTCATTAGAACTGATTCAAATGTATTCTTTTTAATGGCTGAGTAATACTCCATTGTGTATATGTACCACAGCTTTCTTATCCATTCATCTGATGGGCATCTAGGTTGCTTCCATGTCCTGGTTATTATAAGCAGTGCTGCGATGAACATTGGGGTACACGTGTCTCTTTCCCTTCTGGTTTCCTCAGTGTGTATGCCCAGCAGTGGGATTGCTGGATCATAAGGCAGTTCTATTTCCAGTTTTTTAAGGAATCTCCACACTGTTCTCCATAGTAGCTGTACTAGTTTGCATTCCCACCAACAGTGTAAGAGGGTTCCCTTTTCTCCACACCCTCTCCAGCATTTATTGCTTGTAGACTTTTGGATCGCAGCCATTCTGACTGGCGTGAAATGGTACCTCATAGTGGTTTTGATTTGCATTTCTCTGATAATGAGTGATGTTGAGCGTCTTTTCATGTGTTTGTTAGCCATCTGTATGTCTTCTTTGGAGAAATGTCTATTTAGTTCTTTGGCCCATTATTTGATTGGGTCATTTATTTTTCTGGAGTTGAGCTGTAGGAGTTGCTTGTATATTTTTGAGATTAGTTGTTTGTCCGTTGCTTCATTTGCTATTATTTTCTCCCATTCTGAAGGCTGCCTTTTCACCTTGCTAATAGTTTCCTTTGTTGTGCAGAAGCTTTTAAGTTTAATTAGGTCCCATTTGTTTATTTTTGCTTTTATTTCCAATATTCTGGGAGGTGGGTCATAGAGGATCCTGCTGTGATGTATGTCAGAGAGTGTTTTGCCTATGTTCTCCTCTAGGAGTTTTATAGTTTCTGGTCTTACGTTTAGATCCTTAATCCATTTTGAGTTTATTTTTGTGTATGGTGTTAGAAAGTGTTCTAGTTTCATTCTTTTACAAGTGGTTGACCAGATTTCCCAGCACCACTTGTTAAAGAGATTTAGACTCTTAAATTTTTAATAAATTGGAGTTCAATATAATCAGTCCCTTTTTGAAACTTAAAATACTGCTGAATGTTTTCGTAGTTCAACTATCTATATTTAAATCAACTAAATCGTATGTTCCTATTATGCCCAGAGAAAGTATTGTAGGTGTTGTCACTGTCTTAGAATATAGTTCACCTATATTTGGTTTCAGGGGAAAATAAAAGACTTTTATTTATAAAAGAGATCAATATTTAATACTATTTAATTTTTAAAAGCTTCCTACAATGGCTTCATCAAGCTTAATACATTTGCCATATTCCATGAAGATCCTTCCTACTCTTTATAAAAACCTATGAGTAAATTGTGTCCATTCACTTGTTCAAGTAATAAACATTAACAAACATTTATTGAGCATCTGTTTTATGTCATGTACCATATAGATGCTGGGGATTCAATGATGAAAAAACAAATAGCTCTGTACCTTTAAAATTTGCACCAAGGATAAGGGCTGCAAACACTGGGTATTTGAAACCTAAGCTAGGACTATATTCTCTGCTCAGAATTAAGTGTAAGGATCACTTAATGCGGGGAGGGGGGTGGTGGTCATTAGTTTTTATTCATGAATTACTTAAAGATTTGAGGAATAAATGAGATATTGTAAAATACTTTATTAGCACAGTTCCTGTCACACAGTAAGCCTTCTATGAATAAGAATGACAATGATAATTATTGTTACTGGTATTTACTTAGTATTTAGACCTTGTTTAGTTTATAATTTGGTGTATGTAGGCTGTAAGGAAACAGTGTTTGTTTGGGATTTATTTGGAGACTTTGCTTATCTTTGTTCAAATTGCTCTCAAAACTAGAACATCTGTTTAACGTATAATATGTTCCTTTTGGCATTGTTCCATTAAAACTTTCAGTGTTGCTCCCTTGGGCCCTTTTTGTTAGCAGATAAGAATCTGATGGTAGCACCAATTGTGACGGCTTAGGGAAAAGGAACAATGATGTGTCTTTTGTCTGGTATTAAAAAGAAGTACACCTGACATACATATGCATACAGATTTATTAATGTAGTTCATTTAATTTGAATATTTTTAAAGTAAAGAGCTAAAAGGTCACAGCTGTAGATTTACTTAACAGTCTAAGGCCATTGGAAAAGTTAAATGGAAAATATTATCTAGTTCTATACTGATCTTATGTGTTCATCTGATAAAAAGAAAGGGATCTCATAGATTGATAATGATGTTGGTGATTGAAAAACAACCACATGCAGTACTGTCATCTTTTAACATTATAATTTTGTGTGTCAGTGAGTACACAAGGATGAGACGTGTCTAAGTCCTGTATCTGCTTTTGTGGAGATGTCCATATTCTCTTTCAGAAGCTCTCTCTGCTTTGTTCTTCTACCGTTTGAATGTCATGCATTCTTCAATACATTCTCCATAACAGTAAAAGTAACAAGGTAATTGAATTGTTCTTAACTTGGTTGTAAAAATCAAATTTTAAAAGATGTTACTTTAACCTATATATAAAATGGCACATTATTTTTAGCATCACCAATAATGTCTTTGACCTTTTAAATTAAGCCTTTTTTCCTCTATAGATCTCCTCTTCCAAATGAGAGCTAGGATTTGGGTTACAGTTGGCCCTGTTTTATATAAAAGAGTGATTAGAACTTCATTTTACAACTGCTTTAAGAAATTAAATGAGCTGAGATCATAAATCTAGACCGGTAACAATAGAAAATGTGTTTCTATTACACTTAAAGTCATTTCATTTTTTTATATCATTTAATCACCAGAGCAAGTTCTATATATGTCAGTTGGCAAATGGGGAAATTCTCTTTATAAATGGTTGATTTCTGCATTCAGTCCTTACCTAATTAAAAAGGGAACACTGTTGGGTGCCAAAAAATGAAAAATTTTCCATCAGTTTTTTTTCCTCAAGAGCTTAAACTTTAAGGTGAGAAAATAATAAAAGCAGATCTTAGTCAAGATTTAAGAGATTTCTAAAGAGTCGGTTTTTGAAGTTTTGGAATAAGCACATATTGCTCAGTTTTCCTAAAATTTTCATATGTATGTATATTTTTATTTACTTATCTTTACTTTTTTCTATTGTACCTTTCTTCCCAAAGATTAAGGAAACAAAGTATAATACTCAAATAAGAACTAGCTGAGAAACAAAAGAGGAAAGGAAAAGATTAAGAATATCAGCTGGACTAGCAAGGAGGCAGTTGCTGAAATGCATCTTATGTCCGATGAGTGAATGGGCCACAGGTGGGCCCTAAATTCTTTTATTTTTTTTTTATTTTTTATTTTTGCAAATGCCAACTGGGAAGAGTGTTTATTTTAAAAGTAAAAAAAGTAGGTTCAGTTAGTTTTGAAGTATAGTGTCCCTGGGATTAAAAATAGATCCGGTACTCCAACTACTACTCTTGACTCAAGGATCAGAAAGAAATTTCTCCTGGAATTTTCATGAAAAACTCTCATGGTAGTTTCATGAACATCCTTCCAGTGCATGAGTGATGAATTGCACAGTGCTGTCTTTTTTATACTATACTAGACTAGACTGAGGGCAGGACTGGATCTGTTTTGCTCATACATACCTCTGTCATCTCCTAACAGAGTATCAGGTATATTTTTGCCCAATGAATGAGTGCTCTAGTATCCTTGGATGAAGGTTCTTCAAAGTGAAATTGACTAAAACTAGAGTGGAGGTAGAGGGGATGGACATATGGTTTAGTCCCAGGCTACTCTACTTTTCTTTCCTAGTCTAGCTTAGTCCTTCAGTAGAATTTTGCTCATGCAGAAAAGTGAGATGACGTATACCTGTCAGGTGGCCTCTCTGTACATTTTGTGTCTCAGCTGAGCTTATGATAGATGGGTTCTCTGAGCTTGGTATTACACTACTCTGCCTGTTCTTACAGTAATCTTCTATACCTAAAAACAAATAAAAAATTCACTTAAATGATCATCGGAAATCACACCACACCTGAGTCACTTAAGAAAGATATAGATAAGTTGACCATATCACACCTACTATGAAGAAATGAATGTATTGAACATAGATTTAAAATAGAATTGTAACAAAAGATTTGTTGTTCAAGCTCTACTGACATCATATAGTTATCCCATGTGCATTTCTGAGCAACGGGCTTTTCAAGGCTTTTGTCTAAACATTGTAAAGCCTGGGGAAGGGGCCAAGCATAGCAGTCCTCGGATGAGAGCTGCACTTGTATCTTGATTCTATTTTATTAGCCTTTAGCAGGTTTTTTTTTTTTTTTTTTAACTTCTATAAAACCCCAGTGTCTTTGTCTTTAAAATGTGGATTGATTCTTCCCATGCGAAAAATGTTGTCCCAAGGGTTAAATGAGGTAATGCATGTAAAGCTCTTAGCATTATGTGCCTGATACATATTTTACTAAAAAGTTTATTTTTACTATGCAGAAATAGATATGATCATGTAGCTTTATTCTTGACACACAGGACTTCATTTTACCTATTCACTCTGGAGTTGGGTTTTTGAGAAGTACTCATTTTGCATCATTTTCTTCCCTGTACAGTATTTTTGCTTACTTATCATCAGAAAATAAATCATAGAGGAAAGAAATTACTTCACTCTTGCATGGCTGCCAGTCAGCTACAGGAATTCAGAACTGGTGAGGGAAACAAAGAAAGTTGAACTTTTGGACAGAGGAGTAATTATTTTATTTGCAACAGACGGTGTATTAAATTCTTTGCTTGTGCAATGCAAACTTCTGGAGAGTGACATCTGAGGGCCCCTTTGCAAAATAAAATACAAAAAAAATAATAAAGTAAAAAAATGCCCTTGGCATATCATAGTGAACCAATCAGTTTTCTTCCTGTATGTTCCAAAATGAAGGGTGAGCACGTCACTCAGCATGGTGTGCTGGGCTTCAAATGCAGTTCCCTACAGCTGTCTCTCAGGCTTTTTACTTCTCTAAATTGCACAGTAAAGCTGGGGATCAAAGTAGGGGAGGATGTAGAGCCACAGCACCCTAAGTAAAAAGATCGGGTTTTCCTCTCATGACCTTACAGTGGTGAAGACCTGGAGGCGTAGCCCATAGTGCACCTGGAATCCATCCAAGGAAACAAATCCAGTGGACTCAACTGCAGGGTCTCTATTAACCCAGCCCCCAAGTCCCCTGGCTTTTTCTCCTTCATGCTTTCCCTCCCTTCTGCCCTTCCTCCTCCTTCCTCTTCTGCCTCTCTTTTTCTCTCTGTTCCATTCATTCAGTGATCTCAAGAAAGACACTGCTTTTACCCTGCTATAAATCCTTGCAAACAGAAGTCTGAAACTGATGACAACAAGGCTTTTTATGATGATCAGATTCTTTAATATTGACAGAAACACATTTTAGGAACCTGGCCATTGGGAATTCCTTTCTGGTATACCATTTAATAAACAGGTTTTTGCCAGCATCATTCCAGGTGAGGGCAGTGGGCAAGGACTGGTGTTGCGAGACCTGTGGCAGAAGGAAGCAGGTGAGGAATTGCTCAGGGAGAGGCCAAATCAGGTGTTAAGGTTAGCTGAGCATCTCAGTGCTGGTTTTCATACACAACAAGGAGACTTCTCCATTCAGATGAAGTGAGGTTAAAATAGTTTAATAATGCTTCTTTCTAACAACAAATGTGAGACATTTTATATCATCTCTGTTGTTGTTCAGCTGCTAAGTCATGTCTGACTCTTTGTGATCCCATGAACTGCAGCACACCAGGCTTCCCTGTCCTTCACTATCTCCTGGAGTTGGCTCAAACTCATGTCCATTGAGTCGATGGTGCCATTCAACCATCTTATCCTTTGTCTCTCCTTTCTCCTCTTGCCCTCAATCTTTCCCAGCATCAGGGTCTGTTCCAGTGAGTCAGCTCTTAGCATCAGGCAGCTAAAGTATTGGAGCTTCAGCTTCAGTATCAGTCCTTCCAGTAAATATTCAGGATTGATTTCCTTTAGAATTGACTGGTTTGATCTCCTTGCTGTTGAAGGGACTCTCAAGAGTCTTCTCCAAGCACCACAGTTTGAAAGCATCAGTTCTTTGGCGCCCAGCCTTCTTACGGTCCAACTCTCACATCTGTACATAACTACTGAAAAAACCATATCTTTGACTATATGGACCTTTGTCAGTAAAGTGATGTCTCTGCTTTTTAATATGCTGTCTAGGTTTCTCATAGCTTTTCTTGCAAGGAGCAAGCATCTTCTAATTTTATGGCTGCAGTCATAGTCTCCAGTGATTTTGGAGCCTGAGAAAAGAAAATCTGTCACTGTTTCCACTTTTTCCCCATCTATTTTCCATGAGGTGATGGGATTGGATGCCATGATCTTAGTTTTTTGACTGTTGAGTTTTAAGCCAGCTTTTTTACTTTCTTCTTTTCACCCTCATTAAGAGGCTCTTTAGTTCCTCTTTGCTTTCTGCTGTTAAGAGTGGTATCATCTGCATATCTGAGGTTGTTATTTCTCCTGGCAATCTTGATTTCAGCTTGTGATTCATCCACCCCGGCATTTCACATGATGTGCTCTGCACGTAAGTTAAATAAGCAGGATGACAATATACAGCCTTGACGTACTCCTTTCCCAATCTTGAACCAGTCCATTGTTCCATGTCCCGATCTAACTTTTGCTTCTTGTCCTGCATATGTGCGTGCTAAGTCACTTCAGTTGTGTCCAACTCTTTGCGACCCCATGGGCTGCAGCCTACGCAGCTCCTCTGTCCATGGGATATTCCAGGCAAGAATACTGAAGTGCATTGCCATGCCCTGCTCCATATGGTCTTCCCGACCCAGGGATCAAACCCAGGTCTCATGCTTTGCAGGCAGATTCTTTACCACTGAGCCACTGGGGAAGCCCTTTGTGTCTTGCATACACCTCTAAACATACCCAGTTGAAAAGAAATCTGAAGTTAGTTTTCCTGTGGGGTCTGTTTGTTGTTTGAGTGTATTGTTTGTTGTTTGAGTATAACATTCAGTATTGATGCAACCCTCAACTGTCTCCACAATGAGTAACACTCTCTCCTACCTCCTGCTCTTTTAGTGTCACTTGTTGCTTTTTTAATAAAAAAAATCACTGTGGGCTTTTAGAGTTGTCCTAGGGAGCTGTGCTTAAGGCCAGAGGAATCCTCATCCTTCTTCTGAAGGGGTTCTAAATCTGGGCTGCTCACCCCATATATACAGCAAAGATGCACATGCGGTAAGTGCCACACCATCTTTACAGTCTGGCTCTCACATTTATCTAACGTTAAACTTGCCAAGTATGTTGCTTAAATTGTATGCATTCCTTGCCCTGTATCTTGAGAGATTTGAGTTAGCAAGTGCTACATATACACACACACACACACACACACACACACATATGTATGTATGTATTCTATTTCAATATTGCTTTATAATCTTTTTTTTAAAGTTGCCTTTATTAAGTGAAATAGTTAGTACTAGTACCACTTAAGATGTAGGGCCTTGTCGACATTAAGTTCCTACTAGTAGTGTATGAAGAGATATTTACAACTACTGGAGAAGAGCAGTGACATGAGTATGTCTGTGCAGTCTTTTGTAAGGCTGGCTGGTTCTTTTTACCGTAGTTATCTTCAGAATGGCTCTTTCCTTCTTCATCTCCTTCTGCCGTATCTTTCAAGAGAGCATGTTTTAGCTGTGTTTAACACAGTCTCTTTCCTCCATCCTTCCTTTTTCATTGCAATGTCAACATGCTGGTTTAGGATAGCAGGAAAAACCATAGTCAGGAGACAGATCATTATGTTTCTCACGTAAGCCTGCAGTTTAGAAGCTTTGTGTGTGGATGGCTTTGAGGAGAGGAATCAGGCGGAGGGGAACTAGGTGGAAGCTTAGGGAGGAAGTGAAGATCACGGCTAAGCCAGAGAGAAGAGGAACAAGAAGGAATGAATTTAAGGGACATTTAAGACAGAGAATCTACAAAGAGATTGATTGGATATGGGACACTGTTCCTCAAACTATGGTTCCTTCATCAGAGTCATACAGGTGTTCTTAAAAACAGAGCTTCCCCGAACTGGCCCAGACTCAGGGAAACACGATCATTTGGAGTAGGTCAAAGAACTTCTCCTTTTAACAAGTTCCCCCTATGGTTCTAAGGTACCTACAAATTAAATAGTGAAGGGAAGGGAGGTAGAAAGCTTGGGACTTGGTTTTTGTCTTGGGCAAATGGGTGCACAGTGATGCAGACAGGAGATGGAAGGTAGAGTGGGTGTGTGGGAGAGAAAAGATAGTTCACATTTAAAAATATATATTTATTTATTTTTTGGCTGCACCGGGTCTTTATGGCCACGTGCGAGCTTTTCTCTGGTTGTGGTGAGTGGGGCTGTTCTCTAGTTGCAGTGCGTGGGCTTCTCACCGCAGTGGCCTCTCTTGTGAAGCATGGGTTCTAGGGTGTGCTGGATTCAGTAGTTGCAGCGTGTGGGCTCAGTAGCTGTGGTGCACGGGCTCAGTAGCTGTGGTGCACGGCTCAGTAGCTGTGGTGCTTAGACGCAGTTGCTCCTCGGCACGTGGGATCTTCCCAGACCAAGGATCAAACCCGTGTCCCCTGCATTGGCAGCCAAATTCCCAACCACCGAACTACCAGGGAAGTCCGTAGTTCACTTTTTTGCATGACTTTTCCCTCCACTTTAATGGTCTCACTTTGTTGGTATCACCAACTATATGGAGAGATGAATTCAAAGCCCCCTGTCCCTGTAATCATTACAAGTGCTCATAGATTCTCTTGGCAAATACTTTGGTATATATTTATTCGTATAATTTTAAAGACTTCCTGGCCATATCCGTTCATTTTTACACATTCATCACCTACCACTTTCTCTGTTCTATGGCTGCCACAGAACAGAGAAAGTGCCACACTCCTTACCTCTAGCCGTTTCTCTCCTTCCTCCCCTTTATTCAGTGCTTCACTCTCACTACCCTGAATACATTTTGCTGTTGGTGGTGGTGGTGACATTGTTGGATATGGGTGAGCTCTTCAGGAAGAATTATCTTTAGGTGGTTAAAAAAGATCAGCCTGTCATCATTCCTGTAAAACATGCCCCCATCCACAGCTTTCGGATTCTTGAAATCTTTTTATTTCCTAGAATGTTGTGATTTTAGTGTTTTAAGCTTTTCACCGGCAGGCGTTGATGTGCTTCCTCAGTGATTCACTGGGCCGTGTGCACTGACATTTTCAACTCTGCCTCAATCTGGGTGGTAATAAGTTTACAGACCAGCCCTGAGCTGACCTTTCTGCCTGCAGAGATCCAGACTCATCCACCCCTTTCCTTCCTCCTTTTCCCCAACTCGATGTAGACGTCAGGATCCTGTTTAACTTCTTCTTCCATAACATTTTCTCTAGCCCCTCATCCATCTCAGTTCTCATAGGTATTATTTTTCATGTGAACTTGTTGGTTTTACAGTAGTAACGGGGTTACTTACCTCGTTCTCTGATGAGGAGTGTGTGTCTTCAAGATGCAGCTTAAAGAAACTTCTTCGTAAAAACTGTTTGAACTCCAGTTTCTCCCCTGCCCTGGCCAGTGTAATTCAGGTGTGCCAGGGAACCCATGCAGAACTCTCACAGGATGTTTCGCCTGCACTGTAATTGTGGAGATTCTACCATTTGTCTGCCTCTGGCACATAAGCTTATTGAGAGTAGCACCATCATCATGTTTTACTTCTCTGTCCTGAGAGTGGAATATGCTATAGGGGCCACAAGGACACTAATAATAACTTAAATGGAATGAATGAATGATCATATTTTGATGAGTAGTCTAGGCTTACCATGAGTAGGAGTCCAAGACCTGTTTTCAGTTTCGAATCTGATCTGGTGCCTTGTGCACTGTGGATGGTCACACTTATTTGGCCTCACTCTCACTCTGAGGACCTGCCTGCTGTTCATCTGTAATCAGAGGTGTTGCACCTTTGGCCCACTCAGAGGCTGGTAGTGGGTATGTCAGGATTTGACATCTCTGTCTCTAGTTCCCCAGGGAGTCTCAGATTCCCTGCTCTTTGAAGCACTTCTCCTGCACCTGCTAGTCTCTCCTGCCTAATCTCTTGAGTTTTGGTGTCCATCATCTTAACTTCCACATAATATTCATGGGTACTCCTGGTCAGGTAGCCCCAATAGAATTTTGTTTTTATTTTAAAGCCACCTGCTTCAGTATTTGGACTGAATGGTAGTGATGTTAGGTGGTGGGAGTAATACTTAATTAGAATTAAGATCAAGGACCATGGTGTCAGACTTTCATGTTCTAATCCCATATGTGAACCATATGACATGGAACATGTTACTTGATATCTTCATGACTCAGTTTCCTCATCTGTAAATTGGTGATAAACATTATATAATACTTACCTCGTAGTGTTTAGAGGGTTAAATGAATTAATGAAACAGTAACTGGCATAAGGTGTTAGCTATTATTTTTATCTTTATTGCTTTGCTTTTGTGTTCTTATACTTTGATGTCAGTAAAGGTAGTTTTCATTTATAAACAAATGTATGCATATAATTCATTTTATGCAAGGTTATTGTGTACTTACTCTGTTCTAGATGTTGTACCTAGGCATTGGGATATAAAAAATTGACACAAGTTATACATCTTGCCTAGAATTGTTGATCTAAGGAAAATATGAACTAATAGACAATATTAATGCAGATGATAAGGCTGTGATTGAGAAAGTACAGTGTGCGGTGGAAGACAGAGAGGTAGTTAATACTTCAGCATGCCCAGCATTGGAGTGTTGGAAAGGCTTTCCTCCAGGGGCCTGAAGGACAAATAGGAATCAGCCAACCACCCTTATGGCAGAAAATGAAAAGGAACTTAAGAGCCTCTTGATGAAAGTGAAAGAGGAAAGTGAAAAAGTTGGCTTAAAGCTCAGCATTCAGAAAACGAAGATCATGGCATCTGGTCCCATCACTTCATGGGAAATAGATGGGGAAACAGTGGAAACAGTGTCAGACTTTATTTTTTGGGCTCCAAAATCACTGCAGATAGTGACTGCAGCCATGAAATTAAAAGACGCTTACTCCTTGGAAGGAAAGTTATGATCAACCTAGATAGCTTATTGAAAAGCAGAGACATTACTTTGCCAACAAAGGTCTGTCTAGTCAAGGCTATGGTTTTTCCAGTAGTCATGTATGGATGTGAGAGTTGGACTGTGAAGAAGGCTGAGCACCGAAGAATTGATGCTTTTGAACTGTGGTGTTGGAGAAGACTCTTGAGAGTCCCTTTGACTGCAAGGAGATCTAACCAGTCCATTCTGAAGGAGATCAGCCCTGGGATTTCTTTGGAAGGACTGATGCTAAAGCTGAAACTCCAGTACTTTGGCTACCTCATGCGAAGAGTTGACTCATTGGAAAAGACTATGATGCTGGGAGGGATTGGGGGCAGGAGGAGAAGGGGACGACAGAGGATGAGATGGCTGGATGGCATCACCCACTCGATGGACATGACTTTGAGTGAACTCTGGGAGTTGGTGATGGACAGGGAGGCCTGGTGTGCTGCGATTCATGGGGTCTCAAAGAGTCAGACACAACTGAGCAACTGAACTCGCCTGAACTGAACTGAACTGAAAGGGAAAGAGCATGTTTCAAAGTTCTAAGCAGAAGTAACTGATGTTCAGAGACTGTGACATAAGGAAGCACGGTGCTTTTGAGGAACTGAAAATTTAATGTAGGGTGGGCACAAACAAGCATCAAGGCTTAAGTGGACAGCCAGATGCTGCAAGACCTTGTCCACCATGTGAAGGAGTTTGGACTTTTTCTTACAAGAACTGTGAGGCCACTGAAGGGTTTTAACAGAGTAACAACATGGTCAGATCTGTGTGTGTGTGTGGGTGTGTGTGATTTTTTTCATTGTAAAATAAAAGTAGAACAGCATAGGAACAAATGTGTGGCTTAGTTAAGTATTTTAAAGCCTAGCCCTGGTAACCACAGCCCAGCTCCAGAAATAGAACTTTGCCAGCCACCCTGGGAAGCCCCTCATTGGCCCCCTAGTCACAGCTCCCTCTGCCTCCTACAAAGACTCCTCTGACTTCTAGGGTCATCAGTCACGCCTTATGTTTCTTTATAGTTCATTCAAGTGTGCATCCCTAGGCATAAGTTTAGTCTTGTTCATTTTTTAAAATGTTTTTTAAGTCTTTATCTGCAGTTTCCCCTCCATCCCTTTATTTTTGTTACAATTTATCTGTGGAAGAACTTGGACCCTTTGACCTGTTCAGCGTCCTGCCGTCTGGATATTGTTGACTGCAGCCTCAAGATGCAGTAGTGAGTTCCTCCACCCACAGCTGGGTGCCAAAGCTTGATCCAACTCCTGTTTTGATCACTTTAACACAAGCATAGGTGGTGGCTGTTCTCGCATCAGGAGACGCAAGCAGGCTGCCAGTTTCTCCATGGGAAGGATTTGTGTTGTAGGAAGAATCTCTGATCACACGGGAAGAGTAGATTGCAGAGGTCAAACCAGGAAGACCAGTTAGGCATTTAGTGTTTATCCAGGTGACAGCCTGGATTAGGGGTTCTGAGAAGGGAAAGAATTGATGGGTTCCAGAAAGTTCTAGGGCTTCGCATGTATGTGCTGTGTGTGCTAAGTTGCTTCAGTCAGGTCCGACTCTTTGCGACCCTATGGATGGTAGCACACCAGGCTCCTCTGTCCAGGGTATTCTCCAGGCAAGAATACTGGAGTGGGTTGCTGTGCCCTCCTCCAGATGATCTTGGGGATCAAACCCATGTCTCTTGCGTCTCCTGCATTGGCAGGCAGGTTCTTTACCACTAGCGCCACCTGGGAAGCCCCTTAGCATGTATAAGACTTGACAATTATATTTGAGGACAAGAAGGACAAGAAACGTTCTTTATGGGATGCTGAGAGGATGGTGGGACCTTTCAGTGAGATAGCAACACCTGGAACTCTTGGAGAATACTAATAGAGGGTTTGGTTTGGGATCAGCAAAGTTTGAAGAGCCTATGGGCCCAAGAGGAGATGTTGAGTTCATGTCTCTCCAGCATTATTTTTAGCTGCCTCCTGTTTGCTGGATGTATACTGTGACTTTAAAAAATGTCATTAGGGAAAAAAAATGATTTTATCCAATAAAAAATTTGCTTCTAAATACAATGGACTTAGTTTCTGTTGATGATAGGAAAATTTAGAAGGAAAGTTCAGAGCAGGTCAGATTTAATTAAAGTAGGCTTACCACAATAAATAAATGAATAACAAGAAGAAGAATGAGAAGGCAAGGTAATGTGCTAAAAGAACATTACAGCCACTTGGGTGTCCTCAAATCACTTTCTGGATGTGAAGCCAAGATGAAACATCATGCAGGCGGCACTCCAGGAGGAAAGTATCCACTTGAGTGAATCATGCTATTTTTCTGAAGTTGAGGGGAAAAAAGAAAAAAAGATTCTTGATGAGGTATGGATGGCAATTTGGGCTTCTAACTATTTAATGTGCAGCTTTTGGTTTGTTTCTGTGATTCAATTACAGGGAATTCACTCTTCTTAGAAAAAATCTAGGGAAAGGGAGAGATGAGAATAAATCCACACATACTGCTTAAATTTTACATTAACTTTAGTATCTTCCCACCCTAGACTTTGAGCCATTATTTTGAAAAACCATATGAAGTTTACTATTTTACTTTCTTTGGAGAACCTGTTGACATGGGAAGGATTTGACACTATTATTAAAGCCCGTTTGACTCTTCCGCTCTTTGCTTTTCTGTCATAGCCTGTTGCTTGGTTAAAGCATATGTGGTTACATTCAGCCTTTGGGGAGGCTAATGAGTTAATGTGCCCAGTTGTTTCTGACTGTGCGACCCCAGGGACTGGAGCTCACCGGGCCGCTCTGTCTATGGGATTATCCAGCAAGAATACTGGAGTGGATTGCCATTTCACTTTTATTTTCAGTATAACACTTTTATTTTCAGTATAACAGATAACTCTGGATCTAAAACTTGGGGATGTGTTTCGTGCCCATGGCATGTTGAAGGGGCTTACAAGTTTGGCTCATAATTTAATCTAAATTTACTTTACCCATTAATTCTGTTTTATGGCAAATAGCACATCTTCCAAATTTTTTATGATTCACAAAGAAAAATCCTAAACTGGCTTTTCCCACTTTGTTGCCAGATGACTTTTTAAGAAGGACTCTTTAAAATTGTGTCCCCAGGACATGAATAAAATAAACATTATTGGACAGGATGCTGTTCATAAGTATTATTTCATTATCTCTCTTAAAAATAAATGACTTCAAACCCAAACAGATTGAGGGGATGAGAAATGTTTTTTTGTTGCTTTTCTACATGGTGACAAATTATTTTTCGTTCTTGAATTGACTGTGTGGACCCGTTTGCTGTTTTATACCTGCCTCCATTGTATACCATCTTCTGCCCTCTTTGAACATTCTGAGCTTCTCTAGTGGTCTGGGTTCCTTTCCAGTGAACTCTCAGTGGGTTTTCCCTTTTGGCTAGCTCCAGATCCTCTGCTGGAAAGTGCTCGGGGAAACCTGGTTTTGACCTTGATCCACGCACGGAAGCCAGCCCTGAGCCTGGGTCCTCTCTGCCTACAGGAGGCATCTGATGTGGCACATTTATCCTCTAAGACAGTGACTTTCAAACCTTTTTTGACTCTGACCTATAGTAAGAAGTAAAATTGACATCATAACCCTTTATACACATAAATGTATGTAATATTACTTATGTACACTACATATGTAAATGTGTAAGTAGAACCAGGCCTAGCATTTAAGTTATGCTCTGCACTCTATTTTCTATTTCATGCCATTAAATTCCACTAAAAATAAGCTGGTCACAGCCCCTTATATTCATTCCACAATCTATTAATAGCTTGTGATTTATAATTTGAAATCTCCTTCTAACATGCTGATAGACACATTCCCTTTCAGAGAATCCCTTCTTAGTATCCCTCTTCTTGAAGATCTCCAGTGAGGGCACTGCTTCACTCTTTGAGGTGGCTTCTTTATTCCATAATTCTAGTGTTCAGAATATTTGTTCCTAAGATATATTATTAACCATCTTTTTTTCATTAGGAAACAGTGCAAGTCTGTGATTAATGATTACATTTCAGGTTTCCAGGGCTGAGTGGAATAAATTCTGCAGCACATTACTTCCAATTGGCACCTAGCATAAAATCAACCACAGTTCATTCACTGTTTTAAAAAGGCAACTTCAGCAAAACCTTGAAAAAGCATATTGTAAAAGAGAAAAATTCTGATAAAGCATAAAAAAAGTAGTGATCTTGGGTAAATATTAACCGTATTGAGGAAACCATAATAGAAAGTAAAATATTGTTTTATGTATCCTAGCACCTTAGGGTCAGCCTCATTTTGAGTTTGATATTTTGCTGCCATCAGGGCGGCAAGACTTAGCAATTTGAGTACCATTTTTGCCATTGTTAAAGTGTCCCTCACTTTTTTTTAATGTGTTTTTTTAAATTAATTTTTATTGGAGTGTAATTGCTATACAGTAGGTTCTCATTAGTTACCTATTTTATACATAATATCAATAGTGTATATATGCCAATCCCAATCTCTCAATTCATCCCACCCTCCCCTTCCCCCTTAAAGTATCTCTCTCAGTTTTTAAACTCAATGTCACAGGTAATTATTTGCCCTTTGGCATGTGGTGAAGTCAGAATGTAAGAGGATTGCTTTAAAATAAGTAGGAGTCACCACGTGTTCAGACAGCAGCGGAAGGTGGAAGATGGTGCATGCAGATGGCGGTGATGACAAGTCAGATTCTGTAAGGTCGGTGCCTTATTCTTAGGGCAGCTGTAACAAAGTACCACAGACGAGGTGGCTGAAAACAAAGAGAAGTTGATTTTCTCACAGTTCTGTGGACCAGACGTCTGCAGTCAAGGTGTCAGCAGGGTTGGTTCCTTCTGGAGATGCTGAAGAACCGTCTTATGCCACTGTCCCAGCTTCAGGTGGGCAACCCTTGGCATCCTTTGGCTTGTAGATGCGTCACTCATCATGTCTCACACATACCATCTACCATAAACACGTACGGACTTCTTGTCCCTCCAGCTTTCCAAGGTAGATATGTTGTGATTTTAATTGAATGAATATTGTGTTTGCATATTTAATTGAATAAGTATTGTGTTTGCATAATGAAGCAAAAGCTGTTGACAGCTGAGCCATATCTTATACTGTGATTACATTCAATATGTGTACAACTTTTTGTTTTCTCTAGGATTACTTATAGCCTTTTTGCTTTATTTGCTTAGTTTCCTGTGCATTTATCACCAGTTGCCAACCAGACTCTCACGCAGTTATGTAAATCTCTTAACCCATTCCAACAAGATATTTTTAATAAGGCATTCTTAACAATTCGTTTTCTTGAAGAGGAAACTGCCACAGCGTTTGACTGATTATAATCTAGATCTGCTGTATAGCTGTTGACTTACTCTTCTTTCCTCTTGTGTGGTGGATCCCCTGTGCCATGAATCTCGTGTTGTCTTCTCCTTGGTATATATCCTAATTTGGGTGGAGAAATTAAATTCTCCACTGGTTTCCAGAGGAAGTATTCATGAGAGGTAAATTTTGAAACCTTGGTTGTCTTTTTACATTGTGTATCTAATAAAAATTATTATTAAAAAATGTTTACTTATTTGACTGTACCAAGTCTTAGTCGCCGCACACGGAATCTCTTAGTTGCAGGATACAAACTCTTAGTTGTGGCATGTGGGATCTAGTTCCCTGACCAGGGATAAACCCGGCCCCCTGCATTGGGAGTGCAGCGTCTTAGCCACCAGACCACCAGGAAAGTCCCTAATAATTATTATTATATGGTTATTTTTTAATGCAGTCTTCTTTTAACTTTTATACTAGAGTTATAAGTGATTTACCCACCACTGTTACACTATTACTCTGCATTTAAGTGTATATTTACTTTTACCGTTGGATTTTATACTTTGATGTGTTTTCATGTTACTAATTGGTGTCCTTTGATTTCAGTTGGAAGAACTCCCTTTAACATTTCTTGTAAGGCCAGTTAGTAGTGATAAACTTCTTCAGCATATGTTTATCTGGAAAACTTTTCATCTTTCCTTCAATTCTGAGAGACAGGTTTACTTGGTTATTTTTGATCCACAGTTGTTGTTTTTTTCTTTCAACACTGTGAGTGTATCATCTCACTTTGTAAAACTCTGCTGATAGTATTATGGGAGTTCCCTTGTGTATAATAAGTTGCTCTTGTCTTTCTATTTTTTAAATTTAATTATGTTATGTGTCTTGCCGTGGGTCTCTTTAGAAGCATCTTTTTTGATACTCTGGGCTACCTTTATCTGGGTGTCTGTTTCTTTCCCCTCAGGCTAGGGAAGTTTTCAATCATATCTTTGCATAAACTTCTCTTTCTTCTTCCCTCTTCTTACCCCTATAATGTGTATACTGGTCTTCTTAATGGTGTCCCAAAAGTCCTTTCCCATGGACTGCAAGGAGATCCAACCAGTCCATCCTAAAGGAAATCAGTCCTGAATATTCATTGAACAGACTGATGTTGAACATGAAACCCCAATACTGTGGCCACCTGATGTGAAGAACTGACTCATTTGAAAAGACCCTAATGCTGGGAAAGATTGAAGGCAGGAGGAGAAGGGGATAACAGAGGATGAGATGGTTGGATGGCATCACTGACTTAATGGACATGAATTTGAGTAAACTCTGGGAGTTGGTGATAAACAGGGAGGCCTGGTGTGCTGCAGTCCATGGGGTCGCAAAGAGTCAGACGTGATTGAACTGAGCTGAACTGATAAATCCCTTATGCTGTCTTCACTGGGGTTTTTTGTTGTTCTTTTCCCTTTTTTCTCCTCTGACTGGATGAATTCCACTGTCCTCTCTTTAAGTTCACTGATCTTTTTTTTTTTTTTTCCCACTTAATGTAGTCTGCAGTTGAATCCTTTTGAATTTAGTTCAGTGCTATGACTACAATGCTTGGTGCTTTTTAATATTTTCTATCTCTTTTGAAGTGCTCTTTGTTCATGCATTGCTCTGCTAACTTTGAGCATGTTTATGACTGTTGTTTTGATTCTATCAGGTAATCACTCATCTCCATTTTGTTAAGATTGATTTCTAGAGATTTATCTTATTCTTTTGTTTGGAACATATTTGATTTCTAGAGATTTATCTTGTTCTTTTGTTGGGAACATATTCTCTTATTTGTTCTTTTTATATTGAATCAAATCCCAAGTGTATCATTTCATTTCAGTGTTTATTTCTGACTTATGTTTAATTTTAAACATCTGAAATATTCACATGGTTCAAAATTTACCATGTTAGGATCATATTACAAATAATGCCATGATAAATAACCTTATGCATATATGGTTTTCAGTTTGTGATATTACTGGGTCAAAATATAAAATCCATATAAAATTTGTTGCCAAACTCTACCCCATAGGATTTATACTGTTCTGCATCCCTGACAGCATTTTTAAGAGTGTTTCTATTTCTCCACAGCTTTTACTGGAGTGTTTATCATACTTGATTTTTTTTCACTGATTAGTTGTTGCAGATTTAATATAAGTGGAGATGAAAATTTTGAATGGGAGATGTTTGCCTTTTTGTTGTTGTTAACTGTCTTGTTTGTCATTTGCTCATTTTTCCAATGAGTTTTTTTTTTCTTATTTTTAGGAGCCTCTGGTATATTAGGATAAGTCTAACTGCATTTAAGATACATGATTAAAATATTTTCCCCAGTTTATTCATGTTCATTTGTGGTCTTTTTTTTCCTGTGCAAAAGGTTTTTGGGTTATTTTTGATTCATTTCATTTATAAATGGCCAAAATTGTCACTCTTTTCTTCTATTGCTCCTTGTTTTTGAATCTTAGTTGGAAAGGCTTTCCCTTCTGGTCACAAGGGAATTCATCAATGTTTTGCTTTAAGAGTTATATTTATTACTTTACATTTAGATGCCTGATTGATTTAGAATTTATTTTCTTATGTTCTGTGAGGTTTGAATTCAGTTTTCTTTTTTCTTCAAATAACTATCTAATTGTTCCAATGTAACCTGTTAAAAGGTAATTCATTTCACTGTTGATTTTGGATCACATACCTTTATCATATACCAAGTTTCCATATGTTTTTTGCATCTATTTCTGAATTTTCTGTTTTGTTCAATTGGTATGTATATCTGTTCATATGTTAGTACCACTCTGTTCTGATGAGTGAAGTTTTGAAGTGTGTTTTCTTCTCTGGCAGAGCTAGTCACCCTCCATCATTGTTATTCTCATTGACTCCCCTGGCTCTTCTTGCATGTTTAATTTTTTCTTAAAATTAAATTGTCTACTTTTGGCATTTTTTTCTCACATAATCACTGGATGCTTGCATAGTCATTGACTAAAGTGATGACATCTATGACCTGTTGAACTGAAACATTTAGAAATGTTTTACATATATAAATATAAAGCATGCTAAACATATAAAATACCAAGCTACTTTTTAAATGGCCAGAAGTCATTTTATTAAGCTTTTCTGAACAATACAGGAAAATCTGTGTTATTCTCTCCTACACCTTTTCAAGTTTCAGAAATTTCTCCATTATAACTGATTCTTTCATAATTCATTATTAGAATTTGATAGGTAAGCCTGTTTTAAACTCTACTCCTTTGAGCTCTGCCATTCTTACAGAACAGAGGTCTTGTTATCAAATTTGAATCATACTTATAGTGTTTCTCCTACTTACCTTTTTAGGCTAGGCAATAGCCCAAAGCACACTTGGCCAGCAAAAATGGATTACAATTATGAATGTTGTTTGGCTCCATTTATGTAGATTATACTTGGGATAGCATAAATTGAGTATTTGGATAGAAAGACTTTGTGTCAGTGAATTAAACATTGGAATAATGACATGGCAGTGCCATTTCCCATTTAACAACACTCTTCTATGTTTTATTTATATTAACTTGGTATGTTTTGACATTCAGACTAATTCATTTTCTCTGTAAACCATATAGAATACTTTTTAAGTAAAAAAGAATATTCTTTTTCGTTTCTGCTTTTGCATAATTGACTCCTCAGTATTCTTGAGTAGGGCCAGACTGACCTAAACTTTTTAATTTTAGAATTTAATATTTGCAATATTAAATGTGTAGCTTTAAAATGAAGTTAAATGGTAGTGCTCTATATTGAATCCAGTGATTTCACGAATATAGAAATGAAGATTGTGGAAGAAAATGGTCTTTTTTAGTTCTGAGTTGATACATCATTTTCCCCGAAGATGTCTTTCAGTTCAGTTCAGCCGTTCAGTCATGTCCGACTCTTCGCGACCCCATGAATCGCAGCACGCCAGGCCTCCCTGTCCATCACCAACTCCCGGAGTTCACTCAGACTCACGTCCATCGAGTCAGTGATGCCATCCAGCCATCTCATCCTCTGTCGTACCCTTCTCCTCCTGCCCCCAATCCCTCCCAGCATCAGAGTCTTTTCCAATGAGTCAACCCTTTGCATGAGGTGGCCAAAGTACTGGAGTTTCAGCTTCAGCATCATTTCCTCCAAAGAAATCCGAGGACTGATCTCCTTCAGAATGGACTGGTTGGATCTCCTTGCAGTCCAAGGGACTCTCAAGAGTCTTCTCCAACCCCACAGTTCAAAAGCATCAATTCTTTGGCGCTCAGCCTTCTTCACAGTCCAACTCTCACATCCATACATGACCACAGGAAAAACCATAGCCTTGACTAGACGGACCTTTGTTGGCAGAGTAATGTCTCTGCTTTTGAATATGCTATCTAGGTTGGTCATAACTTTCCTTCCAAGGAGTAAGTGTCTTCTAATTTCATGGAAGATGTCCTTGTATACAGTCAATTCTAGTTCTGTCCTTCTGCTATCCTAGCGGTTGTTCTAAAGTGGGCTTCCCAGGTGGGTCAGCAGATAAAGAATCCGCCTGCCAATGCAGGAGACACAGAAGATGCAGTTTCAATCCCTGGGTCAGGAAGATCCCCTGGGGAACTAGACACAGAGATGTCAAATCCTTCTCCAGGGGATCTTCCTGACCCAGGGGTTGAAACTGCATCTCCTGTGTCTCCTGCATTGGTAGGCGGATTCTTTATCTGCTGACCCACCTGGGAAGTCCACGCCAGTATTCTTGCCTGTCTGGCAGATGGCAGTACATAGAATTACAGAGTTGGACATGACTGAACGACTAAGTACACACACAGGGTGCAAAGTAGAAGTTCAAAAAGGAAAACTCATTGTCTATTTGTGTCTCTAGTCTTGGCTAGCTTAAGGAGTTGAAGATTCTCAGCATGCAGGTTCAAGCCCAACAGCCCCTGGACCAGCCGCCCCTGGAACAGTACATTAGGAGCCCCAGGCTCACCAGAGGTCTGCAGGGAGAAGAACTGTTTCAGGAATGTTTTGTGGTTGGAATCACATGTTCCTTGGGTGGACCCTGAAGAACCATGTAAGCACATTGTCATTTCTCATGTCTGCCCCTTTCCCCACATCTTGTACCTTCTTTCTGTCTTGAACATGGTGGGGCTTTGGAATCCTGTGTTATATTTCAGCATAAGTTCCCTTCTGCCTAGTTTAGCTCTTGGTAGGTTTGCCGACTAGCTCTTTCTTCTGGCTGGGTTCTTATGCAAAATTGGTGACTTTCTTTGTTTTTTTTTTTTTTTTGACATTTACAATTTTTAATTGAAGAGCTCACTCTTCTATGATATAATTCTCCTTTTCCTTATTGATTCATACACATCTTCATGAAAGATTCAGTGAATACTTATACATGCAAAGAACTCCAGTAGGTGCCATGAATGGTAAGATATGTCAGTCATAGATCATGTTCTTTAGGTCAAGTGGGGTTGTCCATCATTTCCAAGGTCACCTGCATGGATTGCTAGGTCCTCTGAGACTTATAGAACCTGTGTAGCCCAGACATGCTTTTTCAAAAAAATCAACTCTTCTGAAAGTATGTTCTTCTTTCTTGTATATTTAGTCATTGTCTTAATCCCTTCAACTTTCTTATTTATGGGAACTGAATGAAAGAAGACTAGATTATCTTCTTATATATATCATCATGTTTTTTGTCTATTATCATACTTTCTCAAGCAACAATAAAAATATATCTTTTGAAAATGTTAGTAAATTGAACAGATATTTGCTTATTATGATTTGGTAGACATTGTAATTTATTATTATATGGGAGGCACCATTATTACTACCATTTATAAATGTATGACTGAACCTTAGCCTATAGGATAATTCATCATTTTAAAACAACTATTGTAGCATATAAAACTTTGGCAATAAATATATCATTAAGGCTTTAGAGTGAAAATGTCTATAATTTATAGAAGTACTATTAGCCCTAAGGAGGGTCTTAAAGAAGACATATTCTTTCTCCTACCGGATTATTAATTTTGAAAAATAGAAATAAATATGTGAGAGGATATGAGAAGAGAGAGAATGAGCAAGAGTGAATGCATCCCTTATTTTAATATCAGACAAAGTAGACTTAAGTATAGAAATATTACTAAGGATAAAAAAGAATATTACATACTTATAAAGGGGTCAATTTATGTAGAAGACAAAACAATCTATATGAAAATGTATTCAATACCAGAGCATTATAATATATAAAACAAAATATGCCTATTTGAAAATTCTAACATTTTTAAACTAAATAACACAATGCTAAATAATGAATGAGTAAAAGAAATAATCACAATGGAAATTTTTAAGTATTTTGAATTGAATAAAATTAAAACATAGCATTTAATTTGCAGAATATAAATTTGCAGAATATATTTTAAGTAGTATGGTGTTCAATCTTTATGTTAGAAAAGGAAGTATAAAATCAATGATCTAAGTTTCCACCTTTTGAAACCAGAAAAAGAAGAGCAAATTAAACACTAAGGAAGCAGTAAGAAAGAAATAATAAAAAGCAAAAATCAATAAAATAGAAATTAGAAAAACAATAAAAAAAAATCAGTGAAACTTAAACCTGGATTCTGGAGATATCAATAGCCAGAAAGATTAGGGGAAAAAATAGAGAATAAAAAGGTTAGCAATATCATTATGGAAAAAAGTACCTCACAGTAAATTCTACAGACAATAAAATAAGGAAAAAAGGAGTATTTTGAACAAATTATGACAAAAATTTCACTAAATTGGCAACTGGAAGAATTCTTAAAAAACCAAAAATCACCAAAGTCCACCAAAAAAGAAATAACCTTGTAGAGCTCTAGTTATTTGAGATACTGAATCTGTAGTTAAAAGTTTTGTCTCTGCCCCTACTCCCACACACAAATTCCTGCTTGGGTGACTTCAAAAATGAATACTATCAAACATTAAATAAGAAACAAAACTGTGTGCGTGTGTGCTAAATCGCTTCAGTCTTGTGACTCTTCGCAACCCCATGGATTAAAAGCACAGTACTTCCCACCAAGAAGAAGTAAAAATTCTAGATTCAGATAGTCCTGGATTCCGTTCATGACTCATCATTTACCTTAACTATGTGATCTTCAATGAATAATTTTCCTGTCCAAATACCACTTTTACAATCCATGAAATGGGGATATTATATCTAATGTCAGTTTTGAAGATTAAATGAAATAAGTATGTAAAGGGTGTGGCACACACTACGTGCTTAATTAACATGAAGTATAAATTTCTCTTTCCTCCCAGCTATACTTAATTTTGCTTCATGTTGCAAATACCACCCCTTAGTCTCCTGATCAAACCTTTGGAATATGGACTACACGCCAGGCCAGAGTTGAGTTGAACATGCCCCTTGGGTAGCTTGCTCCTGCTCAGAGGCCCCCAGATCAAGTTTCTGTGTATTCCAGGCTTACTTGGCTCTTGTTGGCCGTTCACATTTCACAATTCTCAGGGTCCCACTGTGCTTCATAGACACGGCCAGGTTAGAAATCCACTTCCTTTGGCTAAATGTTGTAGGAATTACTTACAAAATGTAACGTATTACTGACATTTAACATTTATGGCTAGTTTTTATGTTTAACTTCACGGAAAAAAAGATGAATCACAACTGCCATTAGTCATACTTTTAAAAGCCTTGGTAACACAGGACTCTCCTAACTTACAGGAGTTTGTTTCCAAGCATACAGAGGCATTTGGTTGAAAAATGGAATGACTGTCTATCTGGTAACTGTCTTTAGGACACTTTTGAATGAATTGATTTACATTTAAAAATAGAACTGGCCTTATATTAGCGTGTTTTGTTGGTGTGACCAAGTACATGCTATAGGCAAAGGTGTGGCTTATGTGCAGTAGACATAACTTCAGTGAAGCTGGCAAATGTGAAATTGGTGCTGCTCTGCTCTGTAAAGTTATATTTGGGAATTTCTGAAGAGTTTATCACTGTATTCTACATTCAAATTCTTAATTCCTTTAAATCTTACTTCATTTTCTCTTAAATTTATATTTACATAAACATCTACTGTCTAAAATAAACCAGATTTTTAAATATGAGTCTTCTACTTTATGAATTTACTATATAAATATTTTATAGATCATAAAATTATGTAATATCTTAAAATAAAAAAAAGAAGGATTATTTTGAGTTCCGCTTTTCGGGAAGGTTTAATAAACAGTGGAACCTCATTCAGACATACCTGTGAAAACACATAAACTTACCTATACCATGAATCAATCAAATCATGACCTTCAAAATGTAGTTACATATGAAAAGCCTGGTATAAAATTGTCAAGCTGTAAAAAGTGCTCGAAAACAGAACTAATAATCAAAATATTATAAAGGGAGTTACATTATCCCATTGTTTCTAGTATTTTAAAAAATAATTTATTGATGCATTTAAATAAATATCAGTGATTTCTTGACAGTTCTGAGGTTTTTGAATATAGAACCTCTATTACTCCAAATATTCACTTTAACAGTATTTGTCAATGAAATAGTATAAAAATTTAAATGATATTATACAGAGTATTCTGCAAACATTATCGTGCCTAAGGTTAATCTTAGATATCTAAGTATTAATCTTTTCACAGATAATAATTTTCTACAGACTGTGTTTCAGACTACGTTTCTACTAAGACTATATGAAAAAGTTTTTAATATAATTATTTGATCATTTAAAACTCAAATCTATGCAAATGAAAGTAGATGCCAACATTGTTACTATGGTGACTGTTTTATCATTTCATCAAGTAGGCTGTCAAGCTTTTAAGTAATAGGCTCCTTAGAGTGCCTATTTTTGTACTCTTTACATAGTAGTTCAAATGCGTTTTTGATAATAGAAGCAATCTGTCTCCATAAAATTATCATAAAAATTCTGATTAATGAAGCTACTAATTTTGGAAAGGTTACTATGTCTCTTCCTTTTACAGTCATAACTTGATTTATGGTAACAGCACATCATGATAAATCCTATGCCTTTCCCTATCAATACTGTGTGTTCCAACCTGGGCAATTCATAGTTTCTATGTTCACATCATTCTTTTTCACATAAATTCACTTAAATTCACCTTTGGAAATATTCTAGGCAGCAGATTTTTTAAATGTTGGACTCAGAATTCTTTTACACTCTTAAAAATTAATGACACTGAACATCAAAGAGCTTTGTTTATGTGGGCTATGCCCATTAAAATTTACCATACTCGAAACTAAATCTAAGAAATTTTAAAAAATATTTATTCATTCATTTGAAAAAAAAGAAGTCAATTTCATATTAACATAGGTAACATATTTTTAGGAAAAAATAGCCAGATTTTTGGAAACAAAATATTCAGTGTGAAAGAGGTCATTGTTTTACACGGTTGCAAATCGTGAATATCTGCTTCTGTGTTCAGTTGGTTGCAATGTAGTATTTAGGTTGAAATACATGAAGAAAATCCAGCTTCATACAGACATGTGACTAAAAAGGGAGGGGTATTTGAGGAGTCTTTTCAGATAATTATGCATAGCTTTGGAGAAGGAAATGGCAATCCACTCCAGCACTCTTGCCTGGAAAATCCCATGGACAGAGGAGCCTGATAGGCTACAGTCCATGGGGTCGCAAAGAGTCGGACACGACTGAGCGACTTCACTTTCACTTTCTTTGATACCATACTAGAACTTGACATATGGTAGTTTTGTATAAGTTAGTTTTATGTGGAATCTGTATTTTATAAGTTAGTTTCAATGTGGATTCTGAAATTATGTTAGTTAATAAGCTCCTTATATATTTTAACTGGTAAAAAGTCCACTGCTATGTTTTGCAGTTAAAATGAATCTTTTATCTTTGCATGGTTTTGTAATGTCATGCCTATTTATTTGAATGTTTATTCTCTGAGTTATTCCCATCTCTGAAATGTTGACACGTTTGTATATGCATGCTAAGCTGCTTCAGTCGTGTCCAACTCTGCAACTCTGTGGACCATATCCTGCCAGGCTCATCTGTCCATGGAATTCTCCAGGCAAGAATACTGGAGTGGGTTGCCATTTCTTTCTCCAGGGGATCTTCCCAACCCAGGGATTGAACCTGCGTCTTTTACATCTCCTGCACATTTGTTATCACTGACCTCATCAGAAAAGTCTTATTAAAATATTGTTAAACTTTTAAGTTCATGGTAACAAGTTTTCCAAAATTCTTTTTTTTTTTTTTTTGATTGAAAGCTCAAATTTTGTCACTGTCAGCAAAACCTTTTCCTTGAACTGGAAGGCTTCCTTGTTTCAAGAGAACTTCCACTTAAATACCCAAGTCTAAAAAACTGAAATTTGTCAGTGAGTCATTCTTTCATGTAAAAATGATATTTCATAAAAAAACAAGGAGCTGGTTGCTCTCTCAACTCAATGCACAATTTCTTCTCCTCATGACAGTTATGTACTTTGCTACCCACAGTGCTTTATACATACTTTACATTTCATCACTCAGGATATTAGAAAGATATGTACTAAAAAGGTTGATATTTTATAAAATCAATCATTTTTACCACTTTATGAAGGATATTCTTAAATGAAACTGGGTTTATTAAAGATATTCATAAGTGTAAGTGTTTTTCTTTAAAATTTATAGTGCATGGCAGTGTGCAGAATCCTACAAGGATTACTAGAGCAGTTCACTGCTCCTACCTGGATTCTTGCTGAGGTGCCAACATTTTAACCCACTAGTGCTTCTGCATCATCAGTGTGAATATCAATATATAACATCTTTATACTATTATGTGAATAATTTTTATTCATGAATCCCCTGAAAGAGTCTCAAGAGACCCCAGGGGTTCATGGGCCTTAGTTTAAGAACAGCTGTCTAAACAGGTCAAAGTACAGCTTATAAAAAGAGGAATACAGTAAAAATTTTCCTAACTAACCTCTTAACTTCTTTAATTTTCTTAACTAACCACCGCTTAACTGAATTGCCAATGAAATTAACCTCCATGCCTTGTGTAACTGGCAGCAGCCCTCACAGATTGCTGAATGTCAAGGCTGCTGGGCCACCTTCTACTGTGTCTATTCATTTCTGTTGCCACCAGTAGGATTATGTGCTTAGCAAGTATCAGTTGTATTTGTTCTCAAATCAGTTTATGCCACTTTCACTAATACGTTGTTGTTTAGTCGTTCAGTCATGTCTGACTCTTTGCGACGCCACGGACTGCAGCACACCAGGCTACCCTGTCCTTCACCATCTCCACGAACTTGCTCAGACTCACATCCATTGGTGATGCCATCCAACCATCTCATCCTCTGTCGTCCCCTTCTCCTTCTGCCTTCAGTCTTTCCCAGCATCAGGTTATTTTCTTCCCATCAGGTGGCCAAAGTATTGGAACTTCAGCTTCAGCATCAGTGCTTCCAATGAATATTCAGGACAGATTTCTTTTAGAATGGACTGGTTTGATCTTGCAGTCCAAGGGACTCTCAAGAGTCTTCTTCAGCATCACAGTTTAAAGCATTAATTCTTTGACACTCAGCTTTCTTTATGGTCCAACTCTCAAGTCCATACATGACTACTGGAAAAACCATAGCTTTGACTAGACAGACCTTTGTTGGCAAAGCAATGTCTCTGCTTTTTCATATGCTGCCTAGGTCGGTCATAGCTTTTCTTCCAAGGAGCAAGTGTCTTTTAATTTCATGGCTGTAGTTACCGTCTGCAGTGATTTTGGAGCCCAAGAAAATAAAGTCTCTCACTGTTTCCATTGTTTCCCCATCTATTTGTAATGAAGAGACGGGACTGGACACCATGATCTTAGTTTTTTGAATGTTGAATTTAAGCCAACTTTTTCACTCTCCTCTTTCACCTTCACCAAGAAGCTCTTTATTTCCTCTTCACTCTTTGTCATACTTGGCTGTCCAGTGGCTCAGACAGTAAAGCGTCTGCCTACAATGAGGGAGACCCAGTTCGATCCCTGGGTTGGGAAGATCCCCTGGAGAAGGAAATTGCAACCCACTCCAGTACTCTTGCCTGGAAAATCCCATGGACGGAGGATCCTGGTAGGCTACAGTCCATGGGTTCGCAAAGAGTCAGACACGACTGAGCGACTTCACTTTCCTTTTTCCTTTCTCTGCCATAAGTGTGGTGTCATCTGCATATAGCTTACTGATATTTCTCACAGCAATCTTGATTCCAGCTTGTGCTTCCTCTAGCCTGACATTTCACATGATGTACTCTTCATATAACTTAAATAAGCAGGGTGACAATATAGCATTGATGTACTCTTTTTGGAATTTGGAACCAGTCCATTGTTCATGTCCAATTCTAACCATTGCTTCTTGACCTGCATTCAGGTTTCGCAGGAGGCAGTTAAGATGGTCTAGTATAAGAATTTTCCACCATTTGTTGTGATCCACACAGTCAAAGGCTTTAGTGTAGTCAGTGAAGCTGAAGTAGATGTTTTTCTGGAATTATCTTGCATTTTCTATGATCCAGTGGGATGTTGGCAATTTGATCTCTGGTTCCTTTGCCTTTTCTAAATTCAGCTTGAACATCTGGAAGTTCTTGGTTCACATATTGTTGAAGCCTAGTTTGAAGAATTTTGAGCATTACTTTGCAAGTGTGTGAAATGAGTGAATTGTGTAGTAGTGTAAACATTCTTCGGCATTGCCTTTCTTTGGGATTGGAATGAAAACTGACCCTTCCAGTCCTGTGGCCACTGCTGAGTTTTCCAAATTTGCTGGCATATTGAGTGCAGCACTTTTAACAGCATCATCTTTTAGGATTTGAAATACCTCAAATGGAATTCTGTCACCTTCACTAGCATTGTTTGTAATGATGCTTCCTAAGGCCCACTTGACTTCGAATTCTAGGATTCTGGCTCTAGGTAAGTGATTACACCATTGTGGTTATCTGGGTCATGAAGATCTTTTCTGTATAGTTCTTCTGTGTATTCTTGCCACCTCTTATTAATATCTTCTGCTTCAGTTAGGTCCATACCGCTTCTGTCCTTTATTCTGCCCATTATTGCATGAAATGTTCCATTGGTATCACTAATTTTCTTGAAAAGATCTCTAGACTTTCCCATTCTATTGTTTTCCTCTATTTCTTTGCACTGATCACTGAGGAAGGTTTCCTCTTCTCTCCTTGCTATTCTTTGGAACTCTGCATTCAGATGGGTATATCTTTCCTAATACATATAATCACTAATACATTTAATTGTACAGTTTTAATAATCTACAAATAGAATAAGTGTAAGTTAAAAAAAAAGAATGTTTCTAAATGCTTAAATGCTTTGGAATGACTTACTATAAAAAAACTTCCATCATAATTTAATATGGATGAGATTAGAAAAAGTTTAGGGAAAAACTCAAAATTCTGGAAGAATTCTATATTCCTTCACAAATATCTTTAATTTCTTCCTATATTAGAGAAACCAAGGCTGAAAATTGTGTTATTATGTGTTCTTTGCAGGGAAAAATGATGACACTGATCCATAGACCCACATTCAAAGAGAAGGCTTTTGGCTCACCTTCAAAAGATTGGTGGATATGTACATATATATATTTTAAAGTGAGATAAAATTCATAAATTAATATCTATCTTTTTTTATGATTCACCTCTTAATGTGATTCTTTAGTATAAACCGACAAACTGATGGTTAGGATGACACTGAGTAAGATAGATCTTTTACTGCCATTCATGAGCTAGAAGCAAATTTCCTTTGGTTTCCATGATAGTAAACTATACTCTCATCTGTAATTACTCTCTGTATCTGCATAAGAATTAGCAAAGAATTTAAATAATCTCTTAGAAATGTAGCTATCACAGGTCAGATTTCATAATGATATAGTGATGCATCTGATGGTACCAGGAACTTTTTTTAAAGATTTTTTTTTGTTACATAATTTAAAGTTTTTTTTTATGAAGCATTGACTTACAATGAGGAACTTAAAAAAAAATTCAGTGTACTAGTGTTTTGTTGAATTGGAAACTGCTTAGAATAAGCAGCTGTATGTGGGAGCTTGGAAATTGTTTTTTATCTATAAAAGTAAGTTGACTGGTAAGTTCATGGGTGTATCAGACATGTCAGCCTGCAGTAGGTGGTCGCAGCTCGTTGATGTCAGCTTTATCACAACTGGGCACGTGTGCTGTCATTTATAGATGACATGGTTGCAGAGACGCAGGGCTGGGGGAAAAATGCCTTGGGTTCTCTGTCCAGCTCCACGGTCACCATGAATCAGTGAAGACTGTGTTTCTAACTCCCTGGCAGTGAGCTTGCAGTGTGAGTTGTTTTCTTTCCTAGAAATAGGGAATTAATTCACCCTCCTCATAGTCTGTTTACAACCAGTACACACACTGGCAAGTGGACTGGCAGGGTGGCTTTGTCCGTGGCCAACTGGTTAAGAAGCTCATCCACTTCAGTCATGTTAGCGCCAGGCTGTATAATTAGCACAGCTAACCAAACACTGAGATTATTGTTAAATACCAAGCGATTCTTCCAAACTGCTGATTTCTTAATCATCACATATTCACTGTCAACAGTGTGACCTACAGGCTTGTTCCTTCTTTTTTTTCTTGCTTCCCCAAAAGATTTATTGACAGTTTCCTGTGTGCCAGTCACTGTTATGGGATTGGGGATCCAGCAGTGAATACAGCAGAGGAGAAAAAATAACCCTGCCTTTTAGAACTTCAGTTCTGGTAGAGGATACGTACACATAAACCTGGGCTTCCCTGGTGGCTCAGACAGTAAAGAATCTGCCTGCAATGCGGGAGACCTGGGTTCAATCCCTGGGTTGGGAAGATCCCCTGATGAAGAAAATGGCGACCCACTCCAGTATTCTTGCTGAAGAATTCCATGGACAGAGGAGCCTGGCGGGCTACAGTCCATGAAGGTCACAGAGAGTTGGACACGACTGAGCACACACGTGTCTATTGCGTGTTACTTGCTCAGTCGTGTCCAGCTCTTTGTGATCCCATGGAGTATAACCCGCCAGGTTCCTCTGTCTATAGAACTGTCCAGGCAAGAGTACTGGAGTAGGCTGCCATTTCCTTCTCCAGGGGATCTTCCCAACCCAGGGATCAAACCTACGTCTCTGGCTTCTCCTGCACTGACAGGTGTGTTCTTTACCACTGCGCCACCTGAGAAACCCACACACAGACAGACGTACTTAAATGCCAGGAGGACAAAGACATGAAGAAGGTGAATGAAATGCTGTGGGCTGAGGAGTAACACTGACAGAGTGGGCAGAGAAGGCCTCTCTAACATGATCAGGTCTTTAGTATTGGGTTGGCTGAAAGGTTCGTTCGGGGTTTTCCGTTATGGAAATGGAAATGATCCTATTGGCCAACCTGATATAAAGTCCTAGAGGAGAAACACAATCTAGAAAAAGTAGTCTCTCAGAACTTAAGTTTTCTTAATCTATGTCTGTGGGGTTTGTATGAGAGAAGTATTACATCTAAATTTTCACTGTGCCTGAAATTTTAGCGTCTCTTCTAAATCATGTATCTGGATAACCAACTATAGCAATCTGAGAACCTGTGTCTTTGTCACAGATATTTTCCTATCATACAGTTACTGTATACATCTCAAAATATTATATATATTCATCACTACTTACAAATTACCATAGTTACTATCCTAGCCATTACATTTTGAATTTTAATATCTTAATAAAGGAGCACATATATCACAGTTTTTAAAAATATCTGTACTGATCATTATATTTCAAAATAATACATTTCCTGGTACCCCTATGTATTATATGTTAGGAGTTTTAAAACATATTGAGAAAGAAGCTGAGGCTTTACTAGTTTGCCAAAAAGAGGCTCTGGCATAGAAATGTTAAGCTTTCGTTTAATCCCTAGTTGAGAGCTGTCTTCCACCTCCCACAAGTACAGTACATCCTTCATTTGTTTCCCTCTTTGAGAGATCACTCAAATACATCCTGAACAGATAGGGAGGGTTTCCTGGATCATTCTATAGAACCGTGATTGTGAAAGATCCTTTTTAGCTTCCTGTTTCCTGTAGGCCACATACTATTAATGTATTGGGTTGGCCAAAAAAGTTTATTCAGGTTTTTTTTTTGCCAACCCAATTTTGCAGAATTACATAGCAAGTCAAGCAGACATGTCTTTTTCCTTCCTAGAAAAGGACAATTTTAATACTTCACAGATTAGCTTTTAGACTTCCCTAAAAAAGTGCTTGACGATCCTTGAAATCGATGCAGTTCACTCTGAGAAAAAAATGAGATGCAGAAATCTGAGTTGCAGTCAGCTCACTTTACTCACTTACACCAGCTTTCTAGCCACTGTCCTCATCATGATGTTGACCAAGTGCATCTGCCTAGATTGAGAGGACCTAGACTATATACCATGGTACCTTCACCTGGATCAGCCTATGGGAAGTAAGATGGGATATATAAACGCTTTTAACTGTTTCAGCATGACCGTTGTAGAACAGAGCCAAGAACCCTACTGCAGGTAGAAAGGGGAGGGCGAGCACTAGTTAATGGGTTAGTCCAGAGAATTTTGCTCGGCCACTACATATTATGTACTTTCAATCCTTTGAGAATATAAATATACTCTTCTATCTCCCATCAAGAGTTAAAAAAAAACAAACCTAAAAATTAACATTTTAATATTGCCTGAAACTGGAAAGAGAAAATGTTAAGTCTGTGATTTTCACATTAGACAGTCTTTTATGCTTGTGTCTTACGTGGAGGGAAATCTGTTTTTTATGCCATTAAACCTTCTGGACTGTACCTTCACTTGTGTCCTTTGTTGTTCTGAGAAGTAGATTCTTGAAAAGTGTGCTGAGAGCTCCGAGCCGTGTGGCCCTCATTTGCATGGTCTCTTTTCCTTTATAGGTTGGTGAAAGATGCTCCTTGGGATGAAGTCCCACTTGCTCACTCCCTGGTTGGTTTTGCCACTGCCTATGACTTCTTGTACAACTACCTGAGCAAGACACAACAGGAGAAGTTTCTTGAAGTGATTGCCAATGCCTCGGGGTATATGTATGAGACTTCATACAGGAGAGGATGGGGATTTCAATACCTGCACAACCATCAGCCCACCAACTGCATGGCCTTGCTCACAGGAAGCCTGGTTCTGATGAATCAAGGTAGGTACAGCCAAGGAATGCCTTGAACTGACATCAGTCACAGTTACCACGTTGTGAGCCAAACATTTCTATAACTAGTCTAAGTACATGGTCACACTTGGCTCCTAACTAAGCCCAGACGATGATAATACTACCTCGGGCACCACGTGGAGAGTTGAGAGACCTCTCTTTCCTCATTTCTGCTTGTTACATGAGCCTGCTTATTACTTTAGTATGCTCTCTTATTGTCCCAAGTCATATCCTTACACACAGGATCAGTGGTGAATATTCCTTTTTTCAATTTTTGACAGTGAAGGCAACCAGCCTGGATAGAGTTTATAAAAGCTAAACAGGTGGTTTATTATTTGAACTGAATATTCCTTACACACAGGTTGTGTGTCAATATATTGCTTCTTTTTTTCCCCTCTAAAGACTTTAAAAGAATCTATCTAAGGACTTCCCTGGTGGTCCAGTGGTTCAGACTTTGCCTTCCAATGCAGGGCATCCTGGTTTGATCCCTAGTTGAGGAGGTAAGATCCCACACACCTCGGGGCCACAAAACCAAATATAAAACAGAGCAGTATTGTAACAGATTTAATAAAGACTGTAAAAATGGTCCACATCAAAAAAAATCTTTCAAAATAAAATCAGTTAATCTAGATCATTCAGGTCAAATTTACAGTTGACTTTTATGGACCATATAGCTGCTTTGCCTTATTGTATTATATAATTGCTAATATCACATTTTCTTTCTTTATAATTAAATTTATTTATTTTTAATTGAAGAATAATTGCTTTATAATAATTGTGTTGGTTTCTGCCATCACATTTTCTTTGTTCTTGTAATTGTGACTTAATTACAACTCCTGTTGAGAGACATCTTTAAATAACTAAATAAGGTTGTGTATAAGAAAAATGACCCTTGGTTCACAGTGAATTATTAGAATATTAAATATATACTAATAACTGGAAAATCTAAAATAGTTTTACTCAAAAAAATTTTTTTTAATTAAAAAAATTAAAAGATTTTAACTCTTGATTATTTTCCCCATAAGACTTAGTAAGCATTTTGTAGATTATCCAGCATCAGATTTTACCCAAGCCTAAGTTTCTCCCTTGTCATATCAACCATCACTTTTAATTAGGTCTTAGAGGAAAGGAAACTAAAATTAATGGAGCATATGGCATGTGCTAATCCTTGCCCATATTTTATTTAATTCTCACATCAACTATATAAGGTAGCTGGGCTTTGGACCCAATTCTAGCCAAATTCAAACTTCATTGTCTTTCCACTATATTTTGTTGCCTTTCTGAAAATAAAAATTCAGTTTATAGTAACTTAAGGAAAGCTTGACTAAGAGTGTAAATTTTTGCCCCCCACTCTCACGAATACAAACCAAATTTTAAAAGTCAAAAAGCCAGCCACGTGAACACCTACCATCAGACCATTTATAAATCCTCAGGCCTGTGGAAAGATAGCATCATGAATTGGTGGAAGGAACCCTAGAGTGAGCTGGATGGTAGTCTAGGGCCTTGGATTTTAGTCTAGTACAGTTTAATTCCCTTAGATAAATTTTTAGTTCTTTACCAGCAGGAATACAGCTTATTTCTTCATTCTCCACAGTAGATAAAATTGTTCCAGATGATAAACAGGCACCTAAAATACTGGCTCGAATTGGATCACAGTTTGTATTTGGCCTTGGCAGGAGTTTTCACAGGCATTTGTTTTCTGAGTAAAGTCATGGTTTGCTCTGGGATGCAGTCTTCCAGGGCTTTTCCACAAGCAGGGCCCACACTGATGAGAAGAGGGAGCAGAGAAAAGAGTGGAATCCCTGGTCCTTCACGTCTCTGTTAGTCATCAGGCTTACAGCCCTGGCTTTCTCAGCTGCCTCGCTCTCACTCTAGGAGCTACCTTGGGCACACTGCACCGGTAATTCCATGTGCTCAGAGCAGCCTTGTAGGTCCTGACTGTGGTAGCTTTGACAGGTATAGCTCCCACTGAATTCACATGACATTCAGCAGTGGGAGAATTAGGATTTGGTGGCTCAGTTGGTAAAGAATCCACCTACAGTGCTGGAGACCTGGATTCAATCCCTGGGTGGAGACCTCCTGGAGAAGGGAGTGCTACCCACTCCAGTATGCTTGCCTGAGGAATTCCACAGATAGAAGAGTCTGGCAGGCTACAGTCCATTTGGTGACAAAGAGTCAGACGCAACTTAAATGAACTAACACTTTCACTTTCTGTTCTGCTAACCCAGTCTGAGGCTTGGTACAGAGGGCCCACAGGATCACATGTATTCAGTTTACAAATCAAGTGGAAAGAAGACAGAAATGAAATGTTTAAATGATTACACCATACTTGTAATAAGACCAGGGAATGAGATAAAGAGTCTCATGAAGTTATGATTAAATATCAAATGAGTGTATTAAGTTTGCATTCAGCAGAACAAGTTTAGGTGATGGTTCATAGAACTTTGAAGGATAGATAGGATATGGATAAGTGAAAATAAGGAGAAATCCAGGCAAGATATATGGGTGTTGGAAAAAACACAGGGCAGAACATTAGTAACAACAATATTGGTACCTCGTATGGATAGATTTGAAACTTACAAAGGTAGACATTACCTCATCTCTCCTGGATAAAGTTTTTTAGAAGGAAAAAATAAGGAAAATCAGGTAATGAAATATGAGGAGCAGTGGAATAGCAGTCCTGATTTTAAACATCATTCACATTTGTATCTGGCTGGAGATGGAGGATACAGATGAGGAAAAGATGAAGATGATTGGGATTTAAACCCTAATAATTAGAAAATGGAAATTAAAACCTATCCAGAAGGCTGGTATGTCAGGTGTGGAGCTGGATGGGAGAAGGGACCAGTTCACAGCAGAGCCTGAGAATGGTGCTGCCCCCATGAGATGAGATCTGGGACTTACTTAGGCTGGGACTTTGGCTTTAGGCTTGGACACAGCTGGTGGTACCTGGGCCTCTGGAAGCCCCCATACCCAGCACATCTAGTAGGCCAAGGTAGAAAGTTCAGCATGGATGACCATGCACATGTCTATGGGAAAGAAATAACAAGTCTACTCACATTAGGAGACTGGGAGCTTAATTTGATCCTTAGGAGTTGTGTATTTTAAATACAAGCAAACAAAACAAACTTTAAAGACCTGGGTTCAGATCAAAGCTCTGTTCACTTTTAGTCGTATGCCAGAGGACAAGTCAACCTTTCTGTAATTTTGGAGAAATAGTGCATAATTGAGTTGTTAAAAGGATTAAGTAAGGTTATGTTTGGTGCTATGTAACTTCTTAATGCTACAAAACGTGAGGAATTGTTATTGTTGCCTAAATGCTGGTTTCACAAAAATGATAGAAAAATAGCATTTCTGAGTCAAAAGCATTTTATAAAGTATTTTAGACCTTTAACTCTCAGTTGGGGAAAATGAAAACGGTGGCAGGTGAAGAAGCACTTGAACAAAATCATGTAGCTCATTTCTGGCAGACGTGGGACTCGCAGGTGACTTTTGTCACCTTAGATCACCACTCCAGTGCTCTCTCCACCCCTCTGTGCTGCCTGGTCCGATGCTGTGACATCTAAAAGCACATAAAGGACGAGATGCTGTCTTCTAAGAACAGGATAAGTTGGAGACTGTTCATTTAGCATTTCTAGAATTTGCAGCTTATTACAGATTCTGTAAAATAATGACAACAGTTGTTGTGAAGTGGAAAACTTCAAAAATATTATCAGTTGGTGATTTAGAGAAATTGAATAAAAGCCTCAGTATACATGATCTTTTCTTGCAGGCATGAAGTATGTCAATTTGTAACCTCAGATGTGGTGTGATTTCAATTTATTAATGATTATTAAATTACTGATACTTATTTAAAGGTTTGCCTTTAATTAATAAATGACCTGTATCAAGAACTTCTTAACTTAAATTATGGGCTCATCATAAACCTGGATTAGCAAGATGCTGTTTATAACATTGATAAGTAAGAGTTTTACAAAGTGCAATTTGCATAAAATAGTTAGATAACTAAGAGGGTTTAATTTGGCCACATTTTTGTTTTTGCTTTGTTACATCCTTAGTCATTGTTTTCATGTGTTTTCATCCTTTAGGGTACCTTCAGGAAGCTTACTTATGGACCAAACAAGTTCTGACCATCATGGAGAAGTCTCTGGTCTTGCTCCGAGAGGTGACAGATGGCTCACTCTATGAAGGAGTTGCATATGGCAGCTACACCACTAGATCACTCTTCCAGTATATGTTTCTTGTTCAAAGGCACTTTGACATCAACCACTTTGGCCACCCATGGCTTAAACAACACTTTGCATTTATGTATAGAACCATTCTGCCAGGTACAGTAAAGACTTAGAAGTGAAAAAAACTTTATTATAATTTTTTCTGATTATGAAGATGGGTTAGATTAAGAAATGTGGGATTTGAGCCATATTGAGGTTAAAGGGATGTTTTTTTTAATCAAAGAATTTAAGAGTTGTATATAGCCAAGAATATTCTGGATGTTAATGTGAGGATTTCTGATTTAAATATTATAAAACGTGGAGTATAACAGATCAAATATAATTTGTAGTCCCATGGTACTTTTGTTTTTGTGTGTGTATACAAACTTGGGTACATATACAAACTCTTTTTCATGAACCTAAAAATATAAATATTTATGGTTACATGTTATTTTCCTTTATGTGTAAACCCTAGTTAATCCTATTTATTATTATTTTTTTTTAGTTTAAAATTTTTTCTTCTAAACTATACAGACATAATTCAAAATAGAGATTACACTTGGAGGTTTAGTATTCTCTTTAAATATTTTTGGGTTTGATCCATGGGTCAGGAAGATCCCTTAGAGAAGAGAATGGCTATCCACTCCAATATTCTTGCCTGGGGAATTCCATGGACAGAGGAGCCTGGTGGGCAATAGTCCATATTGAAATAAATGGTATAAAATATAGAAAGCTAACCAAAAAACGAATTTCTATGAAACCCCTAATTTCTTGTTGTTATGTTGTAAGCTTTTAAGTAAGCATTTTAAGAGAACTGGCTTTGAAGAGAGAAGCCTTTTATTCTCACTAAATTCATTTCTAGGACAGACTATAACTCTGCTTACTTCTAAACAGGAGTAAATTTTCATCAGGATGGATTTTTTCCCCAGTGAAATGCAATTTTTAATTGAGTGATTCTAGACCTACAGCAAACAATCCAGGTTTTAAATCTTTTTGCTCTGGCTATATACACGTGGATTGGATAGAACTTCCATTATTGCATTAGTTATCAAAAAAATACTACAGAGCCCTCAGAAGAACCATGTTATGATTTGGTTTAGACTCACATTCAGAACCCTATTGTTTTATTGCTTATCCTTGCACATTCAGGAGAAGCCTCTTGTTTCTTTGTTTATCTTGGTAAACACAGGCCATCTAAAGCAAAGGCCTTTAAGGGAGCCTCAAAGCTTTGTAATTTGATCTGAGATCTAATAATCCGCCACACTGGGGCTTTGACTTGCTGTGAACTGTGTATATGGCCACTTCCTAAAGTGGAAAAGACAATATAATCACCTTTAAATGGAGAATTCATGTGTTTGTTTCAGTTAGTGAAACAGCCTTTATTGAACATTGATGTGCCAGGCACTATCATAGGCAAGGGATTCAAAGAGTAATAAGACATACCATCTGCTTTTAAGATACTCACAGATTAGCAGAAGATTCAGAAAGTCACAATTTATAATAAGATTTACTTGCTGCCAAGTCACTTCAGTCGTGTCCGACTCTGCAACCCCATAGACGGCAGCCCACCAGGCTCCCCCATCCCTGGGATTCTCCAGGCAAGAACACTGGAGTGGGTTGCCATTTCCTTCTCCAATGCATGAAAGTGAAAAGTAAAGTGAAGTCGCTCAGTCGTGTCCGACTCTTCGCGACCCCATGGACTGCAGCCCACCAGGCTCCTCCGTCCATGGGATTCTCCAGGCAAGAGTACTGGAGTGGGGTGCCATTGCCTTCTCTGAGATTTACTTGGACAAGCATTTACTAATCTGGCAGGAGCAAAAACATTATCTATAAATTATGTAAATACGATCATGCAGGGATTTTTAGAAGGGATTTTGTGTTAAGTCAATCTGTTCTCAACAACATTTTTTTCCCTCTATACTATCTATTATAGTGACAATTATTCCTGTCTGAACCAGAGTTTTCTTCCATTATTCTTTTTCAAGGATGCCTGGAATATTCGGTTCTTACTTGCTTCTGTTTTTCTGACCTATTCCAATATGATCTTTACATTTTTTTCCTCTTTTCTTCAACTTCTGACAGTACATGTGGGCAGGATCTTCTCTGGGAATGGTTTTGTTTTCTTCCTACAGATACTCAGTTTCTCCTCTAACCTTCTAATTTCTACTGTTGTTGTTGTCCATTTGCTAAGTCATGTCTGACTCTTTGCGACTCCGTGGACTGCAGCAAGCCAGGATTCCCTGTCCTTCATTATCTCCTGGAGTTTGCTTAGGTTCATGTCCATTGAGTCAGTGATGCCATCCAACCATGTCATCCTCTGCCACTGTCTTCTCATTTTGCCCTCAGTCTTTCTCAGCATTGTGGTCTTTTCCCATGAGTTGGCTCATGGCATCAGGTGGCCAAAATATTGGAGCTTCAACTTCAACAGCAGTCCTTCCAGTGAATATTCAGAGTTGATTTCCTTTAGGATTATCAACTGGTTTGATCTACTTACAGTCCAAGAGACTCTCAAGAGTCTTCTCTACTTCTACTGTATTGAATGCCAAATTAAAACACTTCATGTTATTATCTTGGCCTGGGATGTGGGATGTGTTGGTGGAAAAGCTAGTGCTCATTCCAGGTTCAGGGACTCACCATGCACAAGAGGATAGATAGCCCTTGTATCCATACAAATATAATAGCATATGGCATGGACACTGGAAAATGAGGAAACTGAGCAACACGTAAGCATTCCATTACCACTGACAAGTTGCCACGTAACAAATATATACACAAGGTTTGTGGAAGACCTTTGGAAGGATTTTGATTAATTGGGGTAGAGCAAAGGGATCATGGTTCTGTTTCTTATTTTTATCCTAGAAGACAATTGATTCCAATTTGCAACAAGGATTCAGAATGATTGTTTGGGGCTTTATGGAAGTATGTAGTTTTAAATTTATCTTAATTCTGTCAAACATCTTTCCTCAGGGTTTCAAAGAACTGTGGCTATTGCAGACTCAAATTACAACTGGTTTTATGGTCCGGAAAGCCAATTAGTGTTCCTGGATAAATTTGTCATGCGTAACGGCAGTGGCAACTGGTTGGCTGACCAGATCAGAAGGAACCGTGTGGTGGAAGGTCCAGGGACGCCATCCAAAGGGCAGCGCTGGTGTACTCTTCACACGGAATTTCTCTGGTATGCTACATTGTACTGGCTTGAAAGAGAAATTGTACCCAGGGGCACCGTGTGTTAAATTTTTTTGCATTAAAAAAGAAAAACTCATCTCTTCATGCCACCTACGCACTCGCAGCTTCTGTTCAGTTCATATTGCAGTATTGAGACTCTGTTAGAAACATTTCCTTCCATTTAAGATCTAATTACTGTTTGCTGTTTTTGCTTTTCTTGTATCAGAGATATCCTTGGCTTACACTTTCATAGATACGCATGTTTTGATTTACATCATTTTTGAAATCATCTAAAGAGAAAAACCACAAAATTTAGACCTAGTTTTTCTGCTAATCACACCGAAAGAAAAAAAAGGTAGTAAAATGTTTTGTTTTGGTAAATGGAGCATTATAATCTTCTAATAGCAAAGCTGTTACTAAATTTTCAAAACTATTTAAAAGTGTTTGACAGTATTTGACAGTTTTACTTTGATAATAAAAGAACCATGTAATTTTTTTTGCCTTAATCTTTTAAGCCTAGAAAGAGCAGCCAGGGTCTCCTTTTTTAAAGTACTGCCAAATACATTGTTGGCATCCAATAAATTAAAGTTAAAATAAAAGGTACAGAGAATTGGTTAATCATTAATCCCTGATGTCTTTTCAAGCTATTGAAATTTGCATTCAACTACAAAGTAAGCTTGCATGGTTTGATTGCTTCTTTTCATTAAAAAAAAAAAATAAACAAGAGGAAGAAAAATATTAGTAGAGTGATAACTGTCAGAGTTTAACCATCATTTTTAAGAACAATCTTCACAGATGAACTACATATATTAATATGTAGCCATTCCTGACTCCATTTAGGGGTACGAAGTAATTACTTAATAGTGTCTTCTGCTGCTGCTGCTGCTGCTAAGTCGCTTCAGTCGTGTCCGACTCTGTGCGACCCCATAGACGGCAGCCCACCAGGCGCCCCCGTCCCTGGGATTCTCCAGGCAAGAAAGCTGGAGTGGGTTGCCATTTCCTTCTCCAATGCATGAACGTGAAAAGTGAAAGTGAAGTCGCTCAGTCGTGTCCGACTCTTCGCGACCCCATGGACTGCAGCCCACCAGGCTCCTCCGTCCATGGGATTTTTCCAGGCAAGAGTACTGGAGTGGGGTGCCATTGCTTTCTCCAAATAGTGTTTTCACTTACCCATAAATAAAAAACCAAGAGAATTCTATAAAGTTGCTTCTAGGAGTCAGATCAATGGTAAGTCTAACTTGGTTCAGAATGTGCCGTTATGGAAATATGAAAACTGACTAAGGGATTTCTCTGGTGGTCTTAGTGGTTGAGGAAGTAAGATCCCGCATGCCGTGTGGCCAAAAAAAAAAGAGAAAGAAATAAATGGTAAATACCTGAAAAAATGACCAAAACCTGAGAGAAGGATGACCAGTTTGCTTATATCTGGATTTGTTAAACCGTGGTAATAAAGCCAACCCTCTACTCAAAGTAGAGATTTTTGATGTCCTGAAACAAACTCCAAAACAATAGACAAAACAGCCCAAATCAAGTATCAATAAGCCAAACTGCCACAGCTGATGGATTCGCTTTAGAGCCCTAAGAGCTAGTGCAGGTCTGCCTTTCTTCCCTTGAGCAGCAGATCATGTGAACCTGTCAAGGCTATTGTCTGAAGTCACCAAAAGCAAAAAGTCATCTTCATTATTATTTTTACAGCCTTTCTGAATCAAGACCTGTGTTCTTAATCACGGGTTAATTAAGTAATGTTAATTATTGTCTTACTTTGATAATAAACCTGTATCATAAATTAAGATAAGAAATTTATTATTAAAAAAGCATGCAGATTAAAACAAAACAAAACCTTTGGATTTTTGTCTGGATTGAACAATGGGAGGAACAATCATAAATCCCCCCACTATTAGATTGTTTCCTGAATTTCATGCATTTATATTCTTAGGTATTGCATTGGCAGTAAATTTTATCTAATATGTGGAATTGGACTGTATTTAAATTTATTTTTTTAGAGGGGAGGTAAGTACCAAATTTGAATTTCAGTTTTTTGCAGAACAATACTTGCTTATCACTAAGTGATTGTGCTGTGCTGTGCTTAGACACTCAGTCGTGTTCGACGCTGTGACTCCCTGGACTGCAACATGCTAGGCTCCTCTGTCAATGGGGATTCTCCAGGCAACAATACTGGAGTGGGTTGCCATGCCTTCCTCCAGCAGGTCTTCCCAACCCAGGGATCGAACCCAGGTCTCCCACATTGCAGGCAGATTCTTTACCGACTAAACCACCATGGAAACCCAAGAATACCGGAGTGGGTAGCCTATTCCTTCTCTGGGGGATTGTCCCAACTCAGGAATCGAACCGGGATCTCCTGCATTGCAGGCAAATTCTTTTACCAGCTGAGCTACCAGAGAAGCCCACTCAAGAATTGCTAGAGTCTAAATATTTTTTTAAAGATTTTTTTTTTTTTGATGTGGCCCATTTTTAAAGTGTTTATTGAATATGTTACAGTATGGCTTCTGTTTTATGTTTTGCTTTCTTGTCACGAGGCATATGGGATCTTTGCTGTCCAACCAGGGATTGAACCTGAACCCCCTGCATAGGAAGGTGAGGTCTTAACCATTGGACCATCAGGGAAGTCCCTAGAGTCTAAATCTTAGTGTGTGGTTTCCTAGAATAGGAGCCCCTCAACTAGAGGTTTGGGTGAGCTGCTTAATTCTCTGAGCCCCAGTCTTATTTGGGTGGCAGTTCTGAAATCATTAAGTGAGGAAGGTCCATGTAGAGATGATCAGCAGCGGTCATTTCAGGCTCACACCCTTCACAGATGTAAAGGTACACTTGTCTCGCATTCACCAAGGACATTCCTCTACTCATGCTGATTGTGCATGGGTGTTTCAGAAAAGTCCATAATGCAATCTATACTGCCAGTGCTCTGGGTAGCATTTGTGTGTTGTTTCCTCTAGCCACGTTGCCATGTGGCATCACCGTTCTGATATGTCCTTTCACTTCTATCAGAAAATCACGTAATTTTTAAAAATTAATTCTTTCAGGTACGATGCCAGCTTGAAATCTGTCCCCCCTCCCGATTTCGGCACCCCGACATTGCATTATTTCGAAGACTGGGGCGTTGTGACTTACGGAAGTGCGCTGCCTGCAGAAATCAATAGATCTTTCCTTTCCTTCAAGTCAGGAAAACTTGGGGGACGTGCAATATATGACATTGTCCACAGAAACAAATACAAAGACTGGATCAAAGGCTGGAGGAATTTTAACGCAGGGCATGAACATCCTGATCAAAACTCGTTTACCTTCGCTCCCAACGGTGTGCCTTTCATTACTGAGGCTCTCTATGGGCCGAAGTACACCTTCTTCAACAATGTTTTGATGTTTTCCCCAGCTGCCTCCAAGAGCTGCTTTTCTCCCTGGGAGGGCCAGGTCACAGAAGACTGTTCATCAAAATGGTCTAAATATAAGCACGACCCAGCAGCTAGCTGTCAGGGGAGAGTGGTTGCCGCAGTGGAGAAAAATGGGGTGGTTTTCATCCGAGGAGAGGGTGTGGGTGCTTATAACCCCCAGCTTCACCTGAGGAACGTTCAGAGAAATCTGATCCTCCTGCATCCACAGCTTCTCCTCCTTGTGGATCAGATACACCTGGGAGAGGACAGCCCCCTGGAGAGGGCAGCAAGCTTCTTCCACAATGTGGATTTTCCTTTCGAGGAGACGGTGGTAGATGGGGTCCACGGAGCTCTCATCAGGCAGCGAGATGGCCTCTATAAAATGTACTGGATGGATGATACTGGCTACAGTGAGAAAGGAACCTTTGCCTCAGTGACATACCCTCGCGGCTATCCCTACAACGGGACGAACTACGTGAATGTCACCACGCACCTCCGAAGTCCTGTCACCAGGGCAGCTTACCTCTTCATAGGGCCATCCATCGATGTTCAGAGCTTCAGCATCCACGGAGATGCTCAGCAACTGGATGTGTTCGTGGCCACCAGCGAGCATGCCTACGCCACTTACCTGTGGACAGGAGAGACTGCAGGGCAGTCTGCCTTTGCCCAGGTCATTGCTGACCGGCAGAAAATTCTGTTTGACCGGAGTTCAGCCATCAGGAGCAGCGTTGTCCCGGAGGTGAAGGACTACGCTGCTCTGGTGGAACAGAACCTGCAGCATTTTAAGCCCGTGTTCCAGCTGCTGGAGAAGCAGATCCTGTCCCGCGTCCGGAACACAGCCAGCTTTAGGAAGACTGCCGAGCGCCTGCTGAGATTTTCAGATAAGAGACAGACCGAGGAGGCCATCGACAGGATTTTTGCCATATCACAGCAGCAGCAGCAGCAGCAGAGCAAGTCCAAGAAGAACCGAAGGGGAGGCAAGCGCTATAAATTTGTGGATGCTGTCCCTGATATTTTTGCACAGATTGAAGTCAATGAAAGAAAGGTTCGTCAGAAAGCTCAGATCTTAGCACAGAAAGAACTGCCTGTAGATGAAGATGAAGAAATGAAAGACCTTTTAGATTTTGCAGACATAACATACGAGAAACACAAAAACGGTGATGTGATGAACGGCCGGTTTGGCCAGGCTCGGATGGTGACAACGACTCACAGCAGAGCCCCAGCGCTGTCCGCCTCGTACACCAGACTGTTTCTGATTCTCAACATTGCTATTTTCTTTGTCATGTTGGCAATGCAACTGACTTATTTCCAGAGGGCCCAGAGTCTTCATGGCCAAAGATGTCTCTATGCAGTCCTTCTAATAGATAGCTGTATATTATTATGGTTGTATTCTTCTTGTTCCCAATCACAATGTTAGTATTGAAACTATAAGTGGCTTGATTGTTTTGTGGTCACAAGTCTATGCAAAAAGAAGAGAAAAATTCATTGCCCTAGTTTATTACTGGATTTTTTTTTTCAGATTCTTTTAACAAATTAAGGGGAAAGTACTTCCACGTAAGAAACCAGGAACATGGAGAACTCAGTATGCATAGAGGCAAAGAATTAGGAATAAGGGTAACTTGGTTGTCACACAGTGTTTCTGGAAATGTTTGTTTTGGCTGATTTAGGAATCCATATAATACTACTCTTAAAAGAAAAAAAAGTCTGGTTTTAAGTACTGTTTCTTTTTAAGAGAAAGAGATAGAATTGGATTTTATTAATATTAATTTAATGCTATTAGCACTCTCCAGATACTATTTTATGGAAAGACCCAGGCACACAATTCTGAAAAATACAGAAAGTTTTTTAATGTTGTAATCATGTTGAAAATAAATGTTGGTAGGTCCTGGTTATGATGGTGTCGACTTCCTTGGAGAAAAAATCATGTGAATAACAGTGTCTGCATATTGGGTTATTGTTCAGATAACATGGTAAAATGATGGCAAAAGGTTGTTAAAAACTTGAGATATATCTCCAGCAGAAAACATATATTAATGAATGAACATTTCCTTGATGATGTTGGTTTCTGCATACACATAATTGACTGCTTTTACACATCCATTGGTTGTTCAGTAAGTAAAACAATTACAGATAACTTAACTTCCTATTTTCCTTCTATGGACAACTGTTACAGACCCAATGACTAACTTCAAAATAAAATATTTTATATTTGACTTGATTTCGATACCAAAGAAGATGGGGAAGCTAAAATTTGAATATAATTCTCATGTTTTTTTAATAGAAAACTTTCTCTAAGTTTATTTTGCTAAATAAACATCATAATTGTGATTTTTCTGCAGTGTCTTTCTTTTTTCCATTCCATTCCATTTCCATTCCATTCAGCATGTATTCAACAGTTTTGAAATCTTTGAAGAAAACTGTTTATTTGAACTTGCGTTAATTAAGCATAAGTTGGAATAAGCAAAATAAGTTGCTTATTTTCTTTTTTGTTGTTTAAACATATTTTAAACAGTTAGACAAAAGCCAAACTCTGATATTTAGGTAATATCAAACTTTAAAAAACTATTTTTAAAGTTTTATTTAATTCGATAAGAGCAAGGGCTGCTCTCTGGTTGCAGTGTGCGGGCTTCTCATTGTGGTTGCTTCTCTTGCTGCAGAGCACAGGCTTTGGGGCACTCAGGCTTCTGTAGTTGTGGTGCACGGGCTTCGTTGCCCCAAAGCATGTGGGATCTTCCCAGACCTGGGATTGAACCACTGTCCCCTGCATGGCAAGATGTATTCTTAACCAGTGGACCACCAGGGAAGCCCTGTACCAAACTTTTAAAACATAAAATTTTTGAATTTTGATTAAGTCCTCAGGAGGTAATAGCAGTACAGAATACTGGATATGTATTCCACAGATTGATATTTCAGCATAAGAAAATGATATACTTAAAAGGAACTTGAGTGGATTGTCTTACATTTAGCATATTTTGAGTTTTCTGTATTTCTCCCTCAAAAACAGAATATGTTTGGCTCAAGTTTATAGTAATACATTCGCTGATACAAATCTAAGGTAATAATGACCACCTTTTCGTTGTACATGTCCTTTTGGTTCATGAAAATACTGATAAGTAACAGAAAACAAGAACGTGGAGAAACTTAGGAGCCCCTTTTCTCAGTTTTAATTTTGAATCTTCTTACACTAAAAAAAACCCACAAGTCTGACTTTTCACTGTGCTTTACTCATACTGGAAATCTAGAGAATGACTTCTGAGGAAGTATTTTTTTTTTTCTTTCATGGAAGAAATCTCTGGGGAGGATGTCATTACACACTGTTTGAAAGAATAATGTTTTCAAAAGAATAATGCTTCCGTTTGTCCTGCATGGATGCTGTTACGGGGTTTTAAACTTGCTTTATGTGACAGATTCTCCGTTTACTTAACCTCATTCGACATTCCTCTCTTCTACTCTTTCTCATTCAGAAAGGATGAATTGTCTGAAACGATCAAAAGCAAATTTTGAAAAAGAGGGTAAATTGCTCTTTGAGGCTACCAAGCAAACCTGATCCCAGACCCAAAAACTCAGGCATACTTTCTCATAGAGATGAAAAGTGCTTTCCTTTTGTTTTCACTAGTTTAGGGCAGGCAGTGAATTTGTCCCCATAGCATGATCCAGTGTAATACATTAGCTCACTTAAAAAGCAACTTTTAAAAATACAGTAATTGCATATCTTTAAAACAAAATTAATTACAGGATTTGTTTTCCTTCTAGTGGATCTTGTATTTATTTTAATTGAAAAGATATTTCCACAGTCAGTGACTTAAGTGGTGAAGCAAGAAAAAAAATGCTAAGACAGATCACAGCTCTTCATAACAAGACATGCTTTATATCAGAGATACTGCATAGATGGGGAAAGAGTGGAAACAGTGTCAGACTTTATCTTTTTGGGCTCCAAAATCACTGCAGATGGTGACTGCAGCCATGAAATTAAAAGACGCTTACTCCTTGGAAGGAAAGTTATGACAAACCTAGATAGCATATTCAAAAGCAGAGACATTACTTTGCCAACAAAGGTCTGTCTAGTCAAGGCTATGGTTTTTCCAATGGTCATTGGCCACCTCATGTGAAGAGTTGACTCATTGGAAAAGACTGATGCTGGGAGGGATTGGGGGCAGGAGGAGAAGGGGACGACAGAGGATGAGATGGCTGGATGGCATCACCGACTCGATGGACTTGAGTTTGAGTGAACTCCGGGAGTTGGTGATGGACAGGGAGGCCTGGTGTGCTGCGATTCATGGGGTCGCAAAGAGTCGGACACGACTGAGCGACTGAACTGGACTGGAACTGGACTGCATATTTGAATAAAACTAAAGAACTCTTTGTATCTTCCAGAAAAAGAAGCGATGTTAAATCTCTCTTGAAACTGAGTAATTAATTATGGAATCTGTTTCAGCACTGCTCACTGAAAGGAGTATTTCAGGTTTACTGGATAACATGGGAACTTTGTTCAGAGGATTGGCAGGACTTTGAGTCCTCACCCTAAAGAAAATTTGGGCATCTTGAGCCTACAGAGCTTGTCTGTGTAGTGGAAGAGGCCTGTTTCCTGGTTGGTAACTGATTAGATTCTTAACAGCCATAATGATGGATGAGACCTATTTGCTGAGAGAAGTTTTTTGAGATCCTTGTTATAACTTAATAAAGTCAACTGGAAGACATTCTTAAACTGTTTTAATAATTAGAATCTATTATGTCACCTAGAATTTGAATTTAATTCTGCCACAAAGATTTTAGTCATAGTTTTTAAGAAGTACCAACTGTTCCAAGGTTACTAGAAAATAGTTTTAACATACAGACTTTAATTTTTTAAGAAGAAAAATTTATATTACAACTTAACCTGCTTTTAAAAAAATTTTGACAGTTCACAAACCACCACAAAAGAAATGGAAATTTCCCCAAATTTTTGAGAGCAAACAAGTGATGAAATGCTTGTATTTTTGTTACTTAATAAAAAGTAAATGCATGTTGATCATTAGAAATATAAATCAAGATCAACTGGACACTTCTGAGAGTTAAAAGAGAAGCAAACAAGATTCCGAGACTGTTCTAGGCAAATTAGGACATATGGTCATCTGTGTCTTAGAGTAATTCAGGAAATAAAAGGGGCGGGAGATGTATATGAACATCTGAGTTCAGTGCTTAAAAAAGAAGGTTGAGATGATCTTGTCAACTACAAATTGCCACTTGGCATTGGCTTACCTACTTATCTGCCTCTACAAGGATTAAATAATGTGCTACTGCAGCTGCTGATTTTCAACAACCCCTGAAAGGAGTTCAGGGTGGAGAGCAGAAAAGAGGCATTCCATACTCGGAAAAAATTGGCAAGACAAGTCTTCAGATAGATATTTTCAGGAGCTGATTTTATGAACCCAATTCTTACATCTCCCCATATCTAGAAAAGCACTAAAATCCTTCGTGGTGATGACTGTTCCTCATGACTAGCTAAGCTTCATGAGAGTAGCAGAAATCTGGAAAAATATGTGCTTGATGGCAAGTATCCCCCTTCATCAAAATCACATATATACTAATCTTCCCCCCTGCCTCTTGGGAGCAGTTTCTCAGAGTTCTCTGGGGTGCCATCTCCCCGACTGTGGTCCTCACATTACCCCCAATAAAACTTAACTCACAACTCTCACATTTCACATTTTTTTAAGGTCACCAATCTAAGCCTCCAGGTGCAGAAACAAACTCAAGCAAAGGGAGGTTTTATCTACTTATTCCTGTACTTACATCACTTCTGTTGGCAAATCACTTGATTTTTTCCTCTTTAGGTTTGCATTGAGAAGAGTTCAGTTTCTGCAGCTTATTTAGCTTATTGGCGTAGGTAACTTGTTTTTCCAGCAATGTTTCAGCTAGATATGTGCTTTACACTATATAGTATTAGTGAAGTACTGACAAGTTTTCAGGAAATGACAAAGAAATCATGCATTCCAATACATGGTCTAAATATTAAAATTTCAGTCATCAATTATTTTAATAGGTTCAAACCCTATTAAGCAAGATGTGATTGCCATGCAAAAGATAAAAGTTGATGAAGTTACATTATGAGTTTCCTGTTCTTCTTGGCAGTGCAGTTTCTTTTGGGGGGTTTCCTTTCTGTTTTTGTTTTCTGTAAGTTATAAGCACACATCATTGGAAAAGTAAAATAGCACCGCTGCTGCTGCTAAGTCGCTTCAGTCGTGTCCAACTCTGTGCGACCCCATAGACGGCAGCCCACCAGGCTCCCCGTCCCTGGGATTCTCCAGGCAAGAACACTGGAGTGGGTTGCCATTTCCTTCTCCAATGCATGAAAGTGAAAAGTCAAAGTGAAGTGCTCAGTCGTGTCCGACTCTTAGCGACCCCATGGACTGAAATAGCACTAGAAGGCTTGTAGTTTTAAAAGCCTCCTGCCCTCTCCCTTTTCACTCTAGATTCCTGCTTCCTGGAAGTAACCAATTTCAGACCATCTTAGCTGTTGGGTTCATTACATCCTTGTTTGTGTTAAAGTCTAAAATTTCCTACCAATGAAAAGAGGATTTAGCTCTTTCACTCATCTCCCCTTTCTTCACACTTGTCTCACGCACCACCTTTCTTCTCACAGAGCTATCATAACTTTTGGCCCACTCTCGGGAATTTATTTTACTGACAGTATTTGTATATTAAAACTATGTAAATATGACTTAAGGGCTGGCCATGTTCTTACTTCCTTTCATATACAACTTTGTTTTTCCCAGAGTTAATGATTATTTCTTTGTTTTTTTCTTCCATTTGCCTAGTCGTCAAGCAGCGTCATTTTATCCCCAGACTTTCCAATATAAACATGCATCTTATTCTGTTCAATCACATCTAAGTCATCTGGCAGTTCTTTTTGTTCCTGGGACCATCCTTGAATGATGGTTGTTGTCAAATATTTCTCCATGATTCTGAGGATTCTCTGCACCTCTTTTCTGTGTATATCTTTTGTTTCCTGGCCCCAAGTTTCCTTTTTCTTTATTAATATCTTTTTGAGATATTAATATCTAAAAATATTATCTCAGGTAGGATAGATATGATATCTTACCTGAGATTCCTGAGAAAGGAGGCATGGGGGATAAAGTTTTGTCTCCTTCCATTTCTGAACAATTATTTATTCTCTCCTTCACTTGATTGATCACTTTGCCAACAATTTATTCTGGAAATAACTTAGAGTTGTGAAGGCATGGCTCCATGACTTTCCAATTTCTGTTGTTGCCATTGCAAAGTCTGTTACTGAGTTTTCTCTTGGACAGAAGTTTTAACTAGAGAGAAAGTCTCTCACCTCCTCCCTGGTTAGTTCAGTGGAGAGATGTTGGAGGAGGAAGTCACTTAATAGGCCTAACTGTTGTGTTCTCAAAGTCAAGTGGAAAAAGGGGCTAGAGTCTCAGTGTTCGGTAAGTAGACAAGTATTCTCTAAGCCCGTGCCTCCCCTCGGTTGTGCTGTGTCTTTAAACCACAATCCTCTTCTCAGTCCCTCTAGGGAGCCGAAGCCTCATCTTCCGCTGGCATCCAGGTGAACTCAGCCTGCTGTGATTCCATTTTCCACTCCCTTGCATTCCAACACCCACAGGCACCAATTCCTGAGCATACTTGCTCTTTTGCTGAGTGAATTGGCTTGTTTCTGTCAACTCAAATCCCATTTTCTTGTTTATATGGATTTCAGCCTCCTGTTTAGTTACCATTCACCCATCTACTCTCAGCTCCCACCGTCTTGTTCTATTCTTCATTCATTCACTCTGAAAATATTTTTGAGGACCCACTAAGTATGAGGCACTGTTCTAGTGCTTAGAATACTCCATCTGTGAGTAAAATAAAGAAACATCCTGCCTTCTTGGTGCTTACCTTCTAGGAATGGTCTGACAAATTTGCATAATTCATAAGTAAATTTTATAATCTATTAAAAGCTAATAGGTGCTGTGAGGGTAAGGGAAAGACGGGATAAGGAAATCTGAGAAGGGAAGGGTGTCATGGGTAGTCAGAATTGTCTTTCTTGACATCCTCATTCCTAGTCTCTTTTTCATTTTTAAAATCCCTTAAGTGGATTGCATAGAGTTTCGGTAGGGATTATAAATTCGTTCATATCCAGTATGTGTGACTAGAAGCCCCACATCACCTTTCAGGTGAGTTGACAATAAGAATGACAGCAACATGTGTTTATTGGGTACCTACAACCTGCCAGGTACTGTGTGAGGAAGTAGAGGTTTGGTAGAGAACAACCACAAAATAAAACATGGTCCTCAGGTAGTTGATGATATGAGTGAGTGGGTGGGTGGGAGGAGCAAAGAGCAACAATCACGACAAAAACATTCTGCCAAGTAGTGCTGAGTATTGTGGCAAACAGTCTAGATAGGAGATAATCAACTCCCTTGACTAAGTCTAGAGAGGGAATATTTAAGGCCCAGCTCATAGGCAAAACATCTGACCAAAGAAGTGCCTGTTCTGTGGGAGCGTGTTGATAAAACATGATGAATCAAGGGGCCCTGAGGATATTTGTCGGACACGACTAAGCGACTGAACTGAACTGAACTGAACTGAGGATATTTGTCTCTGAGTCTCATTTACTATAGGAGAGCAGGCTGCCTGCCTTGGCTCTGCCCCAATCACCTGTCTCACCTGACTGTCCCTTAATAAACAGAAAATTGTCCAAATTTTCCTGCCATTTCTATTTTCAGCCTGCTTGTCTAAGGAACTTCAACTAGACTGATGTGGCTGGAGTGCAGGGTGAGTAATAATATAAGGTGATGGGAAACAAGACTGAGAAGGTAAAAACAGGGCTATGGAGGATATGCTCCTTTCTTCTCTTTCCATTTAATTAAAAAAAAATAACACCAATTGGGACTTCTGTGGTGGTCCAGTGGTTGACTCCACACTTCCAACGCAGGGGGTGAGGATTTGATCTTCGGCTGATCCCACATGCCCACTGCATGGCCTAAAAATTTTTTCATTAAAAAAATTAACACCAATTGTACGAGCATTTTGAATAATCTAGGCAGTTGCATTACCTTCTAAATGAGAAAAGGTGAAGTACTTCTTCTACATGTCTAATTGGGAAGTCTTCGTTACAAAAGAATCACATGATATCAATGGTGAATCTCAAAGGAAACATCGATGATCTGGGACGGGCTTTTGAGGCTTTGGTTTAAGGCAGACTTTGAGGCACGAGCTTCTAAAAACACTTCAATCAGCCCGTCACTTTCCACATCAAACAAAATTGATTTTAGTATATATTTATGAATTATTTTCTGAGCAAGAGTTCACAGTAGTTTAGGTACCTTCTTTTCCTTTCAAAGAAGTGGTAATAGCAGGATACTGGAAATACCTTTCTGTCTGAGGGGAACATCTTGTAAATTTCCCCTACTTTCCATTTTTCCCCCATTTTTCAGCATTTATTATTTACCACTTTTAAAATTTTGTCCAGGATAAGAGACAACAGGTGAAAGAAAAGAAATTCCCATGTATTGCCTTCCTGTGAGATATTCTTGATTTCTTAGCTCCCTCACCTCACTCTTTGAGGAATTTATTTTAATGACAGAAGAATGGATCCATGACATTTGTTAGGGTTCTGAGGAGAATTCTTAGAGCCCTGTGTATTATTTAAAGCTCTGTTCTTAATACAAAAAAAAAAAATTTGAAGAGAGGAAAGTATGATTATTTTGAAAGATGAATTCACAGAACTTTTTGTCAAAAGTTGAAAATAAATTGCAATAATAATTTAAAACAGTGAAAAGAAAATTTTAAACATTGCTGTTATTGAATACTGCCCTTGAATCACACTTAAGAGACATAAAGAGATCATTAAAATTGCTACTCCATCTGTCTTCTTCGCTGGACTACACTCGGACTACACTCTCTTGCTTATTGTATATACATGGTTCTAACACAGTACCTGGCACATACATGGTACCTAGAAGATACTTGATGAATTGATTGACTGAATACATGAATGGAGCACAGAAGACTGCAGCATCCCAAGACCTTAACATACAAAGCTCCAGCTCTTACCGTGAGCTGGTATCATTAACCTCCCACACATTAGATCCTGGAGCTGTTTCAACATGGTCATCTCTGGGTTACGTGGTGGCCCTAAAAATCAATCTTCAGGACAGAGTACATGACAAAGACAGATGTGAACAAGATACACTTGCAGCTGCTCTATGGCCATTACATATATGGTGGTCCCACATGGGATTGAAAGCCCAGATGTCAAAGCACAACTTAAAATAACACACCATTAGTGTGGGATGTTGTAAACCACCAGTAATCAGCAGACTCTTGCTAAGCTTCAGCTATTATCTGTGAGAATGCCTTTTGAGTTCATGTCATTGTGCAATCTAGGGAGCGAGGCTATGCCAGCACAGCTGACTTCCTAGAGAACATAAGACAATGTGACGTGGGCACCAGGAATGTGGGCAGGCGGTGCGGCTGCGAGGGTGGGTTATTCATCTGGCTTTACAGCCACACCTACACCGTGGAGAGTCACACCTTGGCACCTCGGGGTACACCTGACTTCCTGAAAAAGGCTCTGGCAAGGGGAGGATCTTGTCTAAGTTATTGCATGTTTGCCTCTGTTTCTAAATGAGTTTCTGTGTTGCCTAGTGGATGTTTTAAGAACCTTATAGGTGATGAGAGGACCTTTGTGAATTCACTGCTGAGGAGAGGTCATTTCTTATTTAAAAAAATAATTTAGATGCCAGAGGAAGAAATCGGGAATGAAAGAGTATTTGATAGTTCTGTAAAACAAATTTTGTGGGTTTTTTTTAATAGGATATAAAGAGCCCACATGCTAGGCTTATTTTATAAAATGTGCTAAGATTCTTGAAAACGTTGCCTAGTCCATGTTTATACCACAATTATATTAAAGCATATGGATGCCAATGATGATAATAGGCAAGAACTCTGCACACATCTGCACGCTGATTCTGTAAGGACGGAAGGAAGACGCTAGCTACAGCCCCGTCTTATAAAGTAGGAAGCTAGGCCCAGAGAGGTTAAGGAATGTGACCAGAGCCATACAGCTTGCAATTTTCATGGGCTAGTGCATGAAGTTCAATATAAAACAATGTTTCACTATTTGCCGTTAATTATTTAGAATGTTCAAAGTGCCACATTGTAATTGTTTATCAATTGAGTTATCAGTATAGTTATATCAAACATATTTTGATATACGAATTTTTTACCTTTAATCTTGTGAAACTGAAAAGAGTAAGCAAATTTTTTTTGTCAAAGTAGATTTTTTAAAAAAATAAGACAGACTAAAGGACATCCCTATAATTTATTTTAAAAAATAAGTTGGTAATACTTCCACATCCAATGTCATTATTACTTCATCACTCTGCCCTCATTTTAGAAAAAAGAAAACTGGGACTCAAATCATCAAATAATAATGAAGAACATCCCCATAATTTAGAAATCACTACAACTCTGTCATAGTTCAGGACCCTGCAGGATGGTTTACAGAGAGTATAAGCTATACAATCAGCTCAAAATCAGACTTTTATGTTTTATTTCTAGTCTCATCCTGCACTCGAACTGTGAGTTATTTTTCTTCCAAAGTAGAAGAGTTTCATAAACATAAAACAAATTATTTACCAATTTTTTCACTTCCATCTTTAATTTAGTATTGTTTCCTGGATTTTTACTTTAGTCATAGATGCTTGCGGTTTTTCAGGTGGTTGAAGTCAATAAAGTCATTGTAAAACTAGTGCTTTTGGTTGGCTGGCCTCGACAAAATAAGCCACCTTTTCCTAAAGATGAAAAAGATTTGGCTGAATTAACTATTGACAATAGTTATTCTCAATAGTGGAGATATAGAAGAAGCTAAAAAATATTTCTTTCACAAACAATACATCTCTTAGACTTCCAATCCTTTGTCACACTGATTTTTTTTTAAACCCCAGTCTTATATAGAAGAAGAAAAATGGAACTTTTGTCTTCTGTTTTGACAGATTCTCAGAATTCTCTGTTTTTCACTTTTGATTAAATTTTGTCACTTCTTGATTGAGTGTTTGTATTTTTGGAGACCATGACTGTTTCTTTAAAAGGCTAGAATTGTGTGTTATAGAATGTTAGAGTTAAAAGGGACCCCAAAGATGGTATAGTCCAGCCCTCCCATTTTATTGTTGAGGAAATACCTTGCCTGGCATGTCTTCACTTTAGTGCAGGTGAGGGCACTAAATCATCATTGCTTATTTTGACTTTTCTACTGCTAGTTGGACCATCCCCAGGTTAGGGAATAAGGTTTATGATGCCATCAGTATGACTGTTGGATTGTTCTTCTCCTAAATAATCTCAAGTGAGTTATAGACTTAAATTTTTAATTATATTATTTCTTTGAATAAAGACAGCTGATAGCTTGCTTACTAAATATCTGATTCTTCCTTTTGTTCTTGTTTAGAAGAGTTAGTGAAAGTTGCTCAGTCATGTCCGACTCTTTGTGACCCCATAGACATCCATGGAATTCTCCAGGCCAGAATACTGGGGTGGGTAGCCTTTCCCTTCTCCAGGGGATCTTCCCAACCCAGGGATCAAACCCAGGTCTCCTGCATTCTTTACCAGCTGAGCCACAAGGGAAGCCCTTAGATGAGTTAAAAGTGAAGTCGCTCAGTCCTGTCCGACTCTTTGCGACCCCATGAACTGTAGCCTACCAGCTCCTCTGTCCATGGGATTTTCCAGGCAATAGTACTGGAGTGGATTGCCATTTCCTTCTCCACTTAGATGAGTTAAGTCAAGTGTAAATGCCCGTAGAGCACAATAAAACTATTATGTGGTGAATTAGCGCCCTCTAGTACAAGTCTGAGTCAGCACTGTTAAATAGTCTTTTACAAAGTGTAATTTGTGAAACTAAAATGTTCTAAACGCTGTGCCGGGTTCTTTACACTCTCTCATTTTATTTTTTAATACAAGCATTGTATGACAAAGGTTGAGACAGCTCTGTAAGGAGATAGAGTAAATATGCAACGTGGTGAGGGCTACCTCAGGTGTGAGGGGAGAGTTGTAGACAGGGAATGACTGATTTTATTAAAGGATGCAGTGATGTTTAAGAGGAGGAATTCTGGGAGTTCTCAGGTTAGTAGGGGAGACAAAACTCCGGAAGGGACTCTTGTAATAATCACATTAGTTAAGAATGATTGCAGAACTATAATATATACAGCGGGAGCAAAGAAACATTACCACTAAACTCTTGAGGTTCTGGAGGTAGTTTCAATGAAGAGGTGACATCGGGCTGAGTATTAAAGAAGAGGAGTTAGTCAGATGAAGAACTGCCAAATGCCATTTAAGGCAGCAAGTGAGAAGGCAGGGAATTAAAGAAGACCGTGACATGTAAGTACAGGAATGTTGGGGGCCAGTGCTGTCAGAAACTGAGGTACATGGGATGAAATGGGGCAGAGATGGCTGGGGCAAGACTTGGAAGAGCCTCTGTGCTAACACCGGGAGAATACAACTTGTCATCCTGACAACTGGGAGCACTGTGCGTTTTCAACTGGAAAATAACATAGTTACATTTCTTTCTTTCCCTGACTTACAAGTTGAGAAATATAATCTATGGTCAGAAGACTACTAAAACAAACATACCTTGTAAACATAATCATAAAGCAGACATTTTTGTAACCTTTTTCCTGGTACAGAAATATAACCTTGGAAACACCCTACCCCATCTCCCAACCCTAGTCATAATCCCACTCAAGCCCTTAAGACAACAACCACTTTTCTTGTGATTCTTTTTTTTTTTTAATTTTATTTTATTTTTAAACTTTACAATATTGTATTAGTTTTGCCAAATATCGAAATGAATCCGCCACAGGTATACCCGCATTCCCCATCCTGAACCCTCCTCCCTCCTCCCTCCCCTACCCTCCCTCTGGGTCATCCCAGTGCACCAGCCCCAAGCATCCAGTACTGTGCATCGAACCAGGACTGGCGACTCGTTTCATACATGATATTATACATGTTTCAATGCTATTCTCCCAAATCTCCCCACCCTCTCCCTCTCCCACAGAGTCCATAAGACTGATCTATACATCAGTGTCTCTTTTGCAGTCTCGTACACAGGGTTATTGTTACCATCTTTCTAAATTCCATATATATATGTTATTATACTGTTTTGGTGTTTTTCTTTCTGGCTTACTTCACTCTGTATAATAGGTTCCAGTTTCATCCATCTCATTAAAACTGATTCAAATGTATTCTTTTTAATGGCTGAGTAATACTCCATTGTGTATATGTACCACAGCCTTCTTGTCCATTCATCTGCTGATGGACATCTAGGTTGCTTCCATGTCCTGGCTATTATAAACAGTGCTGCGATGAACATTGGGGTACACATGTCTCTTTCCCTTCTGGTTTCCTCAGTGTGTATGCCCAGCAGTGGGACTGCTGGATCATAAGGCAGTTCTATTTCCAGTTTTTTAAGGAATCTCCACACTGTTCTCCATAGTGGCTGTACTAGTTTGATTCCCACCAACAGTGTAAGAGGGTTCCCTTTTCTCCACACCCTCTCCAGCATTTATTGCTTGTAGACCTATGGATTGCAGCCATTCTGACTGGTGTGAAATGGTACCTCATAGTGGTTTTGATTTGCATTTCTCTGATAATGAGTGATGTTGAGCATCTTTTCATGTGTTTGTTAGCCATCTGTATGTCTTCTTTGGAGAAATGTCTATTTAGTTCTTTGGCCCATTTTTTGATTGGGTCATTTATTTTTCTGGAGTTGAGCTGTAGGAGTTGCTTGTATATTTTTGAGATTAGTTGTTTGTCCGTTGCTTCATTTGCTATTATTTTCTCCCATTCTGAAGGCTGCCTTTTCACCTTGCTAATAGTTTCCTTTGTTGTGCAGAAGCTTTTAAGTTTAATTAGGTCCCATTTGTTTATTTTTGCTTTTATTTCCAATATTCTGGGAGGTGGGTCATAGAGGATCCTGCTGTGATGTATGTCAGAGAGTGTTTTGCCTATGTTCTCCTCTAGGAGTTTTATAGTTTCTGGTCTTACATTTAGATCTTTAATCCATTTTGAGTTTATTTTTGTGTAAGGTGTTAGAAAGTGTTCTAGTTTCATTCTTTTACAAGTGGTTGACCAGATTTCCCAGCACCACTTGTTAAAGAGATTGTCTTTAATCCATTGTATATTCTTGCCTCCTTTGTCAAAGATAAGGTGTCCACAGGTGCGTGGATTTATCTCTGGGCTTTCTATTTTGTTCCATTGATCAATATTTCTGTCTTTGTGCCAGTACCATACTGTCTTGATAACTGTGGCTTTGTAATAGAGTCTGAAGTCAGGTAGGTTGATTCCTCCAGTTCCATTCTTCTTTCTCAAGATCGCTTTGGCTATTCGAGGTTTTTTGTATTTCCATACAAATTGTGAAATTATTTGTTCTAGCTCTGTGAAGAATACTGTTGGTAGCTTGATAGGGATTGCATTGAATCTATAAATTGCTTTGGGTAGTATACTCATTTTCACTATATTTATTCTTCCAATCCATGAACATGGTATATTTCTCCATCTATTAGTGTCCTCTTTGATTTCTTTCACCAGTGTTTTATAGTTTTCTATATATAGGTCTTTAGTTTCTTTAGGTAGATATATTCCTAAGTATTTTATTCTTTCTGTTGCAACGGTGAATGGAATTGTTTCCTTAATTTCTCTTTCAGTTTTCTCATTATTAGTGTATAGGAATGCAAGGGATTTTTGTGTGTTGATTTTATATCCTGCAACTTTACTATAATCATTGATTAGTTCTAGTAATTTTCTGGTGGAGTCTTTAGGGTTTTCTATGTAAAGGATCATGTCATCTGCAAACAGTGAGAGTTTTACTTCTTCTTTTCCAATTTGGATTCCTTTTATTTCTTTTTCTGCTCTGATTTCTGTGGCCAAAACTTCCAAAACTATGTTGAATAGTAATGTTGAAAGTGGGCACCCTTGTCTTGTTCCTGACTTTAGAGGAAATGCTCTCAATTTTTCACCATTGAGGATAATGTTTGCTGTGGGTTTGTCATATATAGCTTTTATTATGTTGAGGTATGTTCCTTCTATTCCTGCTTTCTGGAGAGTTCTTATCATAAATGGATGTTGAATTTTGTCAAAGGCTTTCTATGCATCTATTGAGATAATCATATGGTTTTTGTTTTTCAATTTGTTAATGTGGTGTATAACATTGATTGATTTGCGGATATTGAAGAATCCTTGCATCCTTGGGATAAAGCCCACTTGGTCATGGTGTATGATCTTTTTAATGTGTTGTTGGATTCTGATTGCTAGAATTTTGTTAAGGATTTTTGCATCTATGTTCATCAGTGATATTGGCCTGTAGTTTTCTTTTTTTGTGGGATCTTTGTCAGGTTTTGGTATTAGGGTGATGGTGGCCTCATAGAATGAGTTTGGAAGTTTACCTTCCTCTGCAATTTTCTGGAAGAGTTTGAGCAGGATAGGTGTTAGCTCTTCTCTAAATTTTTGGTAGAATTCAGCTGTGAAGCCGTCTGGACCGGGGCTTTTGTTTGCTGGAAGATTTTTGATTACAGTTTCAATTTCTGTGCTTGTGATGGATCTGTTAAAATTTTCTATTTCTTCCTGGTCCAGTTTTGGAAAGTTGTACTTTTCCAAGAATTTGTCCATTTCTTCCACGTTGTCCATTTTATTGGCATATAATTGTTGATAGTAGTCTCTTATGATCCTTTGTATTTCTGTGTTGTCTGTTGTGATCTCTCCATTTTCATTTCTAATTTTATTGATTTGATTTTTCTCCCTTTGTTTCTTGATGAGTCTGGCTAATGGTTTGTCAATTTTATTTATCCTTTCAAAGAACCAGCTTTTGGCTTTGTTGATTTTTGCTATGGTCTCTTTTGTTTCTTTTGCATTTATTTCTGCCCTAATTTTTAAGATTTCTTTCCTTCTACTAACCCTGGGGTTCTTCATTTCTTCCTTTTCTAGTTGCTTTAGGTGTAGGGTTAGGTTATTTATTTGACTTTTTTCTTGTTTCTTTAGGTATGCCTGTATTGCTATGAACTTTCCCCTTAGGGCTGCTTTTAAAGTGTCCCACAGGTTTTGGGTTGTTGTGTTTTCATTTTCATTCGTTTCTATGCAAATTTTGATTTCTTTTTTGATTTCTTCTGTGATTTGTTGATTATTCAGCAGCGTGTTGTTCAGCCTCCATATGTTGGAATTTTTAATAGTTTTTCTCCTGTAATTGAGATCTAATCTTACTGCATTGTGGTCAGAAAAGATGCTTGGAATGATTTCTATTTTTTTGAATTTACCAAGGCTAGATTTATGGCCCAGGATGTGATCTATCCTGGAGAAGGTTCCATGTGCGCTTGAGAAAAAGGTGTAATTCATTGTTTTGGGATGAAATGCCCTTTTTTTTTTTTTTTAAGACCTTACTTCCCTGATGGCTTTCAGGGAAGGGTTTTTGTTTGTTTTTTCTTTTAAATACGGTATTTTAAATTTTATTTGTTAATTTATTTTTGGCTGTGTTGGGTCTTCAGTGCTGCAGGGGCTTTCCTCTAGCTGCTGCGAACAGGGGCTACTCTCTGGTTGCGGTGTGCAGACTTCTCATTGCAGTAGCTTCTCTTACTGTGGAGCTTGTTCTAGAGTGTTCAGACTTCAGTGGTTGCAGTCTCTGGGCTCAGTAGTTGTGGTTACCAGGCTCCAGAGCACAGGCTCAAACACTACGGCACAAGGGCTTAGTTGCTTCAAGGCATGTGGGATCTTTCAGGGCCAGGGATCGACCCCTTGTCTTCTGCATTGGCAGGCAGATTCTTTACCACTGTGCCACTGGGAAAGCCCCTCCTTGTGATTCTTAACCATTTCTTTTCAGTTTTGTCACTTATATATACATCTTCAGAAAGTGAAGCTTCTGTTTCTGAACTTTTTATAAATGGAATCATACTGAATATATTCCTTGTGTTTGATTTCTATTGTTCAACATTATGTTTTTAAGATTCATCCTTGTTGATTGTTGCTGTAGGAGTATTTTTCTACATTGCCGTATAGTATTCTCATTTGAATATTTCACAGTATATCTCGTGTGCTGTTGTTCGATATTTGTTCTTTGATTTTTTAACCAGTTTTTGCATAATATGAACAGTAGTACTATGATTTTTTTTTACCCTATTCACAAGTGCATAACAGTTTCCAGAGTATATTAAGATTCCTTTTTCAGGAAGTTAACTCTACCAGGACTGTGTGGAAGAAACTAGAATGGGATGAGGTATAAGAGCCTGTCCACTTTCAAGGATGATGAAGAGGTCCAGTTTGAGAAATGGTCCTCAGGAAGAATGGAGCTGCACAGGAAATGGAGGGGCACCCACAGCTGACCCTGAGTTTTCTAGCTTGAAAGACCGATAGCCTTAAAACTCTGGAGGAGAAATAAGTCTTAAGGAAAAGTGAGCTCTGTTTTGGGTTGGAGTCGACTGCTGGGCATCTAAGTGAAAATATCCACTAGGCAATCAGAAATGCCTATCCAGAACTTAGGAAAAGAAGGGACAGGGGATGAAGATTTTGGAAATGGTAACATACAGTTGGGATTGTCACAGTCAGGTGAAGGCAGAGTAAGGATAATGGACAACACTTTTTGAGCATTTGCTAGGTGCCAGGCATGTTCTGGGCTTCCCTGGTGGCTCAGAGGGTAAAGTGTCTGCCTGCAATGCGGGAGACCTGGGTTTGATCCCTGGGTTGGGAAGATTCCCTGGAGAAGGAAATGGCATCCCACTCCAGTATTCTTGCCTGGCAATTCCCATGGACAGAGGAGCCTGGCAGGCTACAGTCCATGGGGTTGCAAAGAGTCAGACATGACTGAGCAACTTCACATTCACTTTAGGCACTGTTCTAAGAATGTTAGTTGTAACAACTCACTTCATCTACCCAACAACCCAGTCAGGCAGGTAATGTTACTGTTTTCATTTTACAGATGAGAGATATGTAGTTAGTGTTAGCACCAAGAGGGGATTACACAGGCACTTTGTGTAGAAAGGAGTGAACTTCAGTGAGGACTAATATCCTGGTTGGGAGTCACCGAGTTAGGAGGAGAGCCAGAAGAGTATAATTAATAGTCAGACTTAACTTAATTAGGAAAGTACTGCAGGTGCCTGTCACTGCTGGGAGAGGTCAAGGTAGTGTGCCAAAGCAGAGTCAAAAACAGTCAAGCTCTGAGGCCAGGTGTCAAGGAAACCTACTCTGATTTCATTCATTGCTTCCAAGAAAGGAAGTAAAACCCCTCTAAGGAACCTAACAATAGAATAGAGAAGAAAATAGTTATTTCCCTTTGGTTGCTGTCTACAGCTAAATTACAAAGAAAAATCCCTCCTTTAAGTAATTCACTTATGCATGCGTATGGGAGGGGCTTCCCAGGTGGCATAGTGGTAAAGAACCCGCTTACCAGGAGATGCAGAGGACCCGGGTTCTATCCTTGGGTCAGTCCCCTGGAGGAGGAAATGGCAACCCACTCCAGTATTCTTGCCTGGAGAATTCCATGGACAGGGGAGACTGGCAGGCTACAGTCCACAGGGTTGCAAAGAGTCAGACACGACAGTTACCGAACATGAGCATGACCATAGGTATGAGAAAATGGTGCAGAAATGGGGCAGATAGTGGAAAAGTTGACCACTACATCCCAGAGAACTCTGCTGAGTAAACAAACTGAGCTGGGCAGGAAGGAGGGCAGCAGGAAGTCATGGGAAAGTCCCTGCTCCGCCAAGACCTGCAGCCCTACCAGCCCTCACTGTGGTTTGGAGGCTCTGAGGAGAGAGGGTGGGAGTGGGTGTTCAGGCAGCCCTACAGCCATATCGGGACCTGCCCTGGTATGGCCTTGTCTTCTTCCTGGTGTTGCCCTGCTCTTATCTGGATAGACTTATGTACTGTCCGTCAGAAGGTTGGCAATTCAAGAATCTTTATGTTATTCTGAGCTGAATGACATGCACAGAAGGAATCAAGTTCTGAACTGAATAAAGCAGGCATGGTGCTGACTTTGCAGTGAGAGCAGAGACCATCAAAGTCTGCTTCTCATTCATTCACTGATTCACCCATTAGTACCACAGATATTTATTGAACACTGATAATGTTCTGGGTACAATGCTAAGACCTGCGTAACCAAAGAGGGATTAAATCAAGCATGGTCCTTGCCTTCATGAAATGGATAATCTAGTTGGGGATTTGAAAGACATAGCAAGCAGCAAATAGGAGGTTACAAAACTGTCATATGTAACAAGGAAATGAATATGAGGCTAAAAATAATCAAGGAATGGGTGAGGGAATCCAGAGTCTAGTCATAGAAGATCTGGTAGGCATGTCCCATGTTCAGTTCTCTTCGCCTCTAAGGCCTGGGAGAAGACCATACTTATTCTTTCCCTTGCAGTTAGCTAAAGCTTTGTGTCTGGTTCTGATCAGATGTTGCTACCAGAACAGGGCATTTCCATAATAAAAATCATCTTTTCTCATCCTCACTATTTGTCCCATTTCTCCACCTTCCTCTCATATTCACACATAAGTGAATTACTTAAGGGAGGGATACTCTTTGTAGCTTAGCTGGGGGCAGAAACCAAAGGGAAAGAACTATTTTTCTTTATTTTATAATTAGATTCTTTAAAGAAGTTTAAGTAGTCATGTATGAATGTGAGAGTTGGACTATAAAGAAAGCTGAGCGCTGAGGAATTGATGCTTTTGAACTGTGATGTTGGAGAAGACTCTTGAGAGTCCCTTGGACTGCAAGGAGATCCATCCTAAAGGAGATCAGCCCTGGGTGTTCATTGGAAGGACTGATGTTGAAGCTGAAACTCCAATACTTTGGCCACTTGATGCGAAGGGCTGACTCATTTGAAAAGACCCTGATGCTGGGAAAGATTGAGGGCAAGAGGAGAAGGGGACAACAGAGGATGAGATGGCTGGATGGCATCACTGACTCAATGGACATGAGTTTGGATAAACTCTGGGAGTTGGTGATGGACAGGAAGGCCTGGCGTTCTGTGGTTTATGCGGTCGAAAAGAGTCGGACATGACTGAGCAACTGAACTGAACTGGAAGAAGTTTCAGTTCCTTTCCTAAAATGTGGCAATAACTTAGCAGTCCAGTGGTGGACAGACAGAATGGAAACTGATAATGAAGGCTAGAGAGATGGCAATGCTTCTTATATGGTTGTTGATAAAACTGACTGTATTAACTTGGAAAGAAGATTATGTAGCTTAAAAAATATGACTCTGGGGGAAAAGACTGGAAAACAATGTTTCTAGTGTGTTGGTTGCTACTGGATATGTTTTGGCAAGGCTTTATAACGTCAAAAAAGAAACTGGCTGATTTGTGAGCAGAAATTAACAGGAATAGAGATATTTCACAAAACTGAAGTTTGAAAAATTGGAAAACCTGATTGGTAACAGCCTCCATATACTAAGAGAAAAACTGAGGAAACCTCAAAAGACAAAGTCCATTAAAATAGATCTGGGGAAAGGCCAAATTGAATGGTCTCCACATCTATTGATAACACCTCTCAGTAAATTAAGGAACTCCAAGGCAAAGACAAAATTAAGATACTCAACAGGATAAAGAGCTGAGACAAACATCAAAGTATAATTTTTCTCTAAAAAACATAGTCTCATGTTTATTCAGGGTACCTGTAATGGCAAGAAAGAGACAGCTTGTATCTGTATCTATAGTCTATACCTTTGTCTATATCTAGAGAGACAATGAAACAAGAAAGCAAAAAAATATAGTAGATGTGAAAAACATGTTTTGAAAACAACTATGAGTATAGGTATTGAAAAATATATATAGTTTACTGAATTAAAAATAAAGAAGCTTATGAAAATTTGAGAGACATTTGAGCCAGAGGAACACAATCCCAACTGGACCTGTGGTCTTCCAACATTTTACAAGTAGTGCATGAACTAAGAAAAATACTCAGCCATCAAGGGCAAATGCCCATTAAGTATTTAGCTGAAGATGATAACAGACGACCTTTCAGAGAGTCAAGTCTTGAGAATCAAATAGCATTTTGCAGTTCCCAGGGTAGGGACCTTTATGGTGTTTGGTGGTGCTTTAGTCATCAAGTCACCAAGTCGTGTCTGGCTCTCACTTCCTCATGGACTGTAGCCTGCCAGGCTCCTCCGTCCATGGGATTCTCCAGGCAAGAATACTGGGGTGGGTTGCCATTTCCTTCGGTCCAGGGGATCTTCCTGACCCAGGGATCGAAGCCGAGTCTCCTGCATTGCAGGTGGATTCTTCACCGACTGAGCTACCAGAGAAGCCCTAGTTTTTGCCCAGAGGTAGTTAAGAATTAAAAATTCACCAACAGTTCAGTTGGTGGCTGCTGCTCACTTCCATTTTGCCCTTTCAGAATGGAGTGTTCCCTGCTGTCCTGGCCTTGTTCCTTCACTAGGCATTGTCTATGGGAAACAGATTAATCTATTTAGTTCACAGTCTGAGGACCAAAGGGGTCACATGAAGACCTGATGTAGAGATTCTGGGTTGTGAACTCCATGTCATGACTGGTTTGGACTTTCAATTTTTTGGGGGGTGGGGGTGGGGAAGAAGGTTAGTGAGTTTCAGCCACCCGCCCGCCTCCTTTCCTCTCCACCCACCTTTCCCGCCTGCCTTGTCTCTGTCCCAACAGTGGGCACAAAGAAGACTCTACAGAGCACAGGTGGAGCTTTGTCTGAATGAGCAGATGGCTCTTTCCTTTCTGTATCCCCCAGGGCCGGACAGACGCCACCCAATCCCATCTTCATCAGGTCTTTTCCTTTTATCCTCCTACTGGTTTCTGACATTTTTCAATTCTCAAATACTCAGTTCTTCATCTTCCATATTCTTTAATCACAGTCAGTGTCTCATTAGGATTTATTACTTTGGGCAATAAGAGGTGAGTTATTAGGATTCCAGGTTCAGGGATCAGCCCTTAATATAAGCTTTGTGTGCAAAGAGAGAAAGAGTGAAAAAGCCTCTTCCCAGAGTTGTTCCTTAGACCTTCTCATTACATTTAGACATTTTATATTAGTATTTTTTAATTGTTGAAATAACATATGCATGTTAAGAAATGAGACACTATATATATCTTTCATTTTTTTCTTTATTTTTACACAAACGGATTGATTGTATGACAAGCAGGGTTTTTGCTTGCCTTTTTCAATTACCATGTCTACTCTGTCTTTTCAACCATATCAGCACATACAGATCTGTCTCAATCATATGAATCTGCTCTGTATTCTATTATATAGATGCCCATAATTTATATAAGTAGTCCTCTACAACTGAACCTCACCTTGATTGTGAATGTTTTAAATATGCAGCATATTCCACATGGTTTATCCTTTTAGGGAAGATCTTTCACAACAGTTTAAGTTCTCCAATGAGTTGTTAAATAATTTTTTGACATTTTGAAATATGACATTTATACTTTGAGAAGCACAAATTTCCCCCTATTGAGTTACTTTAATTTTCTTTATCCTAATCCTTTAATCTTATTTGTTACTCATTATTATTATCTTTGAAAATGCATATCTTTGGTCATATTTCATAAACTAGCAAGCCAAATCTGAGTTCAGGGGAACTGAGCTTGTGGTAAAGCAAAGTATAAATGACCATTGGCAGTGAATTGTATCCCAGGTTAAAATCACCTCTAAAATAGCTATCTGAGTCTATGAGGAAAGGCAGTTGAATGTATGTTTACCAGGATTCCTAATAGTTGAAGGTCTTAAGAACCTTAGAAAGAAAACCAGGACTTTAATAGCTTTTTATGGTATCAGATGATGATGATGATGGTGACAACAAAGACTGGCTACATCTAGGTCCTCAGAATTAAAATAATCATCTACCATAAGAAAAAAAATTGGAGGGATCACAGAATACTTAAAATTTTGTGATAGGTTTAGGAAATTCATGTTAAGAAAAGGGGAAACTATCCATTAAAAGGTATTTGAAATGTCATGGGATTGCTACTTAACAAATGACAGTCCTGTACTAAGGAAGAGATCTGATCTTTCCTTCTTTCTGTTTCATAACTTCCAGAGGAAGAACTTTAATAGACATTCAAAAATCATATAATAACACATCCCAAATTTTCAAATACATTTCTTAACATAAAAAATATATTCCACATGCAGGAATGTATAGTCTAAGAATGTCAGACTTTCTAAATTTACTTGTTATTTTGGTTTTTAAAAATAATTTCATTTATTTATGTATTTTTGGCTGTGTTGGGTCTTTTTTGCTGTGTGGGCTTTTCTCTAGTTGTGGTTCTCACTGCAGTTGTTTCTCTTGTTGCTGACCACAGGCTCTAGGGTGTGAGGGCTTCAGTAGCTGTGGTTCCCAGGCTCTAGGGTGCAGGCTCAGCAGTTGTGGTGCAAGAGCTTAGTTGCTCCGTGGCAAGTGGGATATTCCTGGAACAGGGATCAAACCCATGTCTCCTGCATTGTCAGGTGGATTCTTTACCACTGAGCACCAGGGAAGCCCCTACTTGTCATTTTGGCATCTAAAGTTGTATCTTGCACATTGCAGACCTTAATTTGATCTTACTGTTGTGGGTCTTGTGGCCAGGACTGACAGTTTGCTGGAATCTAGCAGTTGTATTCCAAGCAGGACCATACAATTAATTAAAGTTCTCATGAGCGCCACAGAGAATGTTTGGGATCCAGCTCACTTGAGGATGACTGCAAAGAACTTTCAGATGCACAGTGTGAATGTGCATTTTCTTTCAAGAGTTTCTCTTGCTTTCTTTTCTGAGAAATGTTTTGTGGTCTCTGAAACCCATTTCTGACACTGGTAATGATAGTGCTGAGAAAAAAGTACTACAGTTAACAAAACAGAACAAAATTCATAACCATTGGTTTTTCACTGTGTTTAACATGAGAATCTCTCACTCATTTTCTTAAAAGTTAAATTGGTACTAAATTATAGATTTTCAAAATTATAAAGGTCTTTCATGGCTTCCCAAGTGGCTCAGTGGTAAAGAATCCTCCTGCCAATGAAGGAGACTCAGGAGATGGGGGTTTGATCCCTGGATTGGGAAGATCCCTTGGAGGAGGAAATGGCAACCCACTCCAATATTCTTGCCTGAGAAATCCCACGGACAGAGGAGCCTGGCAGGCTACAGTCTACAGGGTCACAAAGAGTTGGACACAACTGAGCACACACACAACAACAACAAAGATCTTTCAGATATTAGTCAGTGTAGTCTTAGAGAAAATTCTTGCATCTTCTTGACTTACTATTTACTTGCACTAAGGGCTGAACTTCTAAGCAATGTCCTCTCAGAATAGAGCTGGGGATAAAGGGCTGGACAATCTTCAATAGACCCAGAACTGGAACTAGGCACTGTTGCAGAGGTGGTGGGGTGCATGTCTGGGTCCTAGACTCAAATGCAGTGGCTGGGAGGAAATTCAGGCTGGCAGGCAGTAGCTGGACTCTAATAGTTATGAAAGTGCAAGTTGCTCATCGTGTCTGACTGTTTGCAACCCCATGGACTATACAATCCATGGAATTCTCTAGACCAGAATACTGGAGTGGGTGGCCTTTCCCCTCTCCAGGGGATATTCCCAACCCAGGGTTCGAACCCAGGTCACCCACATTGTAGGAGGATTCTATACCAGCTGAGCCATAAGGGAAGCCCAAGAATACTGGAGTGGGTAGCCTATCCTTTCTCCCACAGATCTTCCCGACCTAGGAATAGAACCCAGGTCTCTTACATGGCAGGCAGATTCTTTGCCAACTGAGCTAATAGTTATGGAAACTTGTAATAAGTACAGAATGATCGTCTTACCTGGGAGATCTGTGATTGAGGGAGCACAGTGGTGGCAACCCCAGGAGGTGGGGTCTGGAGACACAAGCTGACAGGATAATGGGTGAGGATGCAGGTCAGTCGGTACATTTCAGGGCAGGATTGTAAACTGCATACTCTGGTCTACAAAGCCCCTGAATGACCTTCCACCTGCAGCTCTGCCTTCCTTCTCACCCTCCGTGCCCTCATCACTCTGACTGTCTTTCTAACCACAGAATACTAAGCTCCTTTACACACAGAGCCTTTGGCATTCCCATTTCTGCTTAAATGTCCTCTCCCCATAGAGGCTTTCTTAGGACACTCTGCAGCACATGAGTCCATTTTAATTACCTGCATCACTTGAGGACTTTCACCCTAATTATCTATATCCTCTCCACTAGAACACAAGCTCAGCGAAAGCAGGGTTTCTGTTCGTCTTGTTCCTTGTTTTGTACAATAATACCAGGTATGCTAGTACCTGTAAAAGCATACTGGGTGCTTATTAAATATTGAAATGAGTGATTGCATCAGCAAATGAGCTAATTAATACATTGGGAATGAATTACTCGACTTGAAATAGGGGACTGACAAGATAAAAGTTTCTGTAACTAAAAATATTTGAAACCAAATCCTTGACAGGAACTGGTAAGAAGAGGAAGGCTGTCTCCAGATGCAAAAGTCTTAGTAAATGAAGGGAATGAAAACAGACAGCAGAACTAGGTGATGGGAGAGGTCATGCTAAATAGCTTGAGTCTTGATGGAGAATAAGACTTCTAATAAGAATATTAGACATGGTGGAAAAACCCAGGTTTGGATGTTCCAAATAGGAAAAGGAGTATGTCAAGGCTGTATGTTGTCACCCTGCTTATTTAACTTACATGCAGAGTACATCATGAGAAACGCTGGACTGGAAGAAGCACAAGCTGGAATCAAGATTTCCGGGAGAAATATCAATAACCTCAGATATGCAGATGACACCACCCTTATGGCAGAAAGTCAAGAAGAATAAAAAAGCCTCTTGATGAAAGTGAAAGTGGAGAGTGAAAAAGCTGGCTTAAAGCTCAACATTCAGAAAACGAAGATCATGGTATCCGGTCCCATCACTTCATGGGAAATAGATGGAGAAACAGTGGAAACAGTGTCAGACTTTATTTTTGGGGGCTCCAAAATCACTGCAGATGGTGACTGCAGCCATGAAATTAAAAGACGCTTACTCCTTGGATACATCACAGCAGGATCCTCTATGACCCACCTCCCAGAATATTGGAAATAAAAGCAAAAATAAACAAATGGGACCTAATTAAACTTAAAAGCTTCTGCACAACAAAGGAAACTATTAGCAAGGTGAAAAGGCAGCCTTCAGAATGGGAGAAAATAATAGCAAATGAAGCAACGGACAAACAACTAATCTCAAAAATATACAAGCAACTCCTACAGCTCAACTCCAGAAAAATTAATGACCCAATCAAAAAATGGGCCAAAGAACTAAATAGACATTTCTCCAAAGAAGACATACAGATGGCTAACAAACACACGAAAAGATGCTGAACATCACTCATTATCAGAGAAATGCAAATCAAAACCACTATGAGGTACCATTTCACACCAGTCAGAATGGCTGCAATCCATAGGTCTACAAGCAATAAATGCTGGAGAGGGTGTGGAGAAAAGGGAACCCTCTTACACTGTTGGTGGGAATCAAACTAGTACAGCCACTATGGAGAACAGTGTGGAGATTCCTTAAAAAACTGGAAATAGAACTGCCTTATGATCCAGCAGTCCCACTGCTGGGCATACACACTGAGGAAACCAGAAGGGAAAGAGACATGTGTACCCCAATGTTCATCGCAGCACTGTTTATAATAGCCAGGACATGGAAGCAACCTAGATGCCCATCAGCAGATGAATGGACAAGAAGGCTGTGGTACATATACACAATGGAGTATTACTCAGCCATTAAAAAGAATACATTTGAATCAGTTCTAATGAGATGGATGAAACTGGAACCTATTATACAGAGTGAAGTAAGCCAGAAAGAAAAACACCAATACAGTATACTAACGCATATATATGGAATTTAGAAAGATGGTAACAATAACCCTATGTACGAGACAGCAAAAGAGACACCGATGTATAGATCAATCTTATGGACTCTGTGGGAGAGGGAGAGGGTGGGGAGATTTGGGAGAATAGCATTGAAATGTGTATAATACCATGTATGAAACGAGTCGCCAGTCCAGGTTCGATGCACGATACTGGATGCTTGGGGCTGGTGCACTGGGACGACCCAGAGGGAGGGTATGGGGAGGGAGGAGGGAGGAGGGTTCAGGATGGGGAATGCGGGTATACCTGTGGCGGATTCATTTCGATATTTGGCAAAACTAATACAATATTGTAAAGTTTAAAAATAAAATAAATAAAATAAAAGCACTGAGATGTAAAAAAAATAAATAAAATTTATAAATAAATAAATAAAAGTCGCTTACTCCTTGGAAGGAAAGTTATGACCAGCCTAGATAGCATATTCAAAAGCAGAGACATTACGTTGCCAACAAAGGTCCATCTAGTCAAGGCTATGGTTTTTCCAGTGGTCATGTATGGATGTGAGAGTTGGACTGTGAAGAAGGCTGAGCACGGAAGAACTGATGCTTTTGAACTGTGGTGTTGGAGAAGACTCTTGAGAGTCCCTTGGACTGCAAGGAGATCCAACCAGTCCATTCTGAAGGAGATCAGCCCTGGGATTTCTTTGGAAGGAATGATACTAAAGCTGAAACTCCAGTACTTTGGCCACCTCATGTGAAGAGTTGACTCATTGGAAAAGACTCTGATGCTGGGAGGCTTTGGGGGCAGGAGGAGAAGGGGACGACAGAGGATGAGATGGCTGGATGGTATCACTGACTCAATGGACGTGAGTCTGAGTGAACTCCGGGAGTTGGTGATGGACAGGGAGGCCTGGCGTACTGCAATTCATGGGGTCGCAAAGAGTCCGACATGACTGAGCGACTGAACTGAACTGAACTGAATGGGAGAAAGCCAGCCCTCCCTCTTGTTTTGAGAAGTGGGAAAATAAATATATCTCATTCAAGAGAATGGGAAGGTATATTTTAGCTCTGTTACTATTAAGAGGGATATGGATAAAGCCATCTACACAAAAGTGTTGACAGAGTGGTATTTGTTCATGACAGTATGTGAAAATCGTGGAAGGGGAGACAACATCTCAGAGGAGTGTGCTGGCGGTGAAGACTCCATCAGTAAGAGGAGTGTTGAGTAACCCAAAGGATAAGGGAAGGAAGCTTTTCTGCAGATGTGGGATTACAGAGATGACAGTCATAGCAGAAGTGATTTGCTGCAAACATGCAACTTAGATGCAAGTTTACACAGAACCTGAAAGTACCTGGTCTAACCTCAGAGAAGAGGCCCCATCTGCCCGGCATGACACAAAGGACATTTATCTGGGGACAGCTTCTTAACACTCAAACAGAGAGAATAGTTGTTCATCACAGTGCTGGGGAATGGTGGTTTTGTGCCAGGCACTGGTGGTGGGAGATAGCTAAAAAGGCAAGTTGGACTAAGAATAGGGTGTTTCCTGCCTTCTCTGCAACAATTCACTCGGCTCTGTAGGCTACTTATTCTTCCCAGAAAAAATAAGGCAAACCTAGTGGATAGGCTTGAGCAGCAAGCAGTTCACCTGCCCACCCAGACTCTGTATCAATGCACCTCCCCCTCCTTGAGGTGAAATGGACAACTGAGGGCACAGCGATTTTCTGAAGGTAGTCACTGAATACAATTCTTGGTCTAAAATGGAGCATTCATTTGGATTCTTAAATACTACACAGCTATTTGTTGTCTCTTCCTAAAGTTGCAATGCAAAAGGTAATCTCTCACACCGGACATCCATTAATAGGCACATCCTGCATATCAAAGCACTTTATGGATGCTACTCACTTGTCTCAACAATCTCACTGTCTGCACTATATTCTGTTTTTACGAATGAGGATGGTGAATCTTAGAGAAGATAATGTATTAAACACACACTCACACACACAAAATGCACCTGACTTCAAAACCCATGTTCTTTCGAGTACACCTCACCTCACTCTAGAGCCACATAGAGTAAGGCTCAGTTTCACAGAAGTGGTTTTAGCTTGTCAGAGGAATGCTGCTCTGAGCAAACTGAAAGTGGAGGAAACAACACGTTAGTTAGAGGTAGTTGTCGTTTGAAGTGTTTTTGGTTCAACTAGTGTTTTTTGAACAGCCAGTACCCCGCTCCTCTGCTGATCAATTTGGTGGCCCCTGGGTAAGGATTTGATACACTTCTATGTACTGCCAGTGTTAGGACGTACCTGAGTGGGGAGAAAAAGAGGTAGAAGTCAATACAGTATATTCAGGCTACTGTCCTGTAGGAGATCAGGTTGAGGAGAGAAAAGTGGCAGTTCTGTTCAGAAGGGAGACAGGAAGGGGGCAGAATATCATGGATATACTGGAATTTGAGCGGGGCTTTGTTGCAATTCAGTTTATATAAGAGAAACTGGAAATTTGCCCTTGAATAATGTTTCCTGTAAATCATCGAGGTTTGTGGGGGTTTGTTGTTGCTGGTAACTGCTGGGTCTGATTGGGAGTTGGTTTAGGAGCCAGGGTGGCTGCAATAGAGGAAAAGCTGGTGTTTCCCCCAGTTAACTCAAGTAAAAAGTATTCTTTCCATAAAGGGATCGTTAAGGGAAAGGAAAGTCCCTGGTTCCTTGTCAGTGTGGAGGAAACAAAAGCTACAGTGGAACAGGCCCTATCTTCCCTCAGTCAGAGTTCCTCAATTGAGGGATAAAGGTCACCAATGCTCCTGCTTCTGGAAAGGGGTGGGCATGGGGAGGTCGGCGGCCTGTGTGCTTGGATCTGCCACAATTAGTTGGGTTGAAATAAGAAAGCGAAAGCTCAAGACACCCTGAGAAACCCTCTTCCCTTTTTTGGAAGGTGCTACTTGGCGGGGCACGGGCAAACGCCAGAACTCCCAAATCATTTCAGGAGCTGGGCGGCGAAGAGGCAGAAGCAGCCGAGCCTTGTCCACGGCTCCCTAGGGTAGGAGACCCATGGAGAAGTTTCGGGAGGTGTTGAATTTGCACCTCAAACACCGTAACGCTCTGGGCTACTGCCTGGTGAGCCTGCTGACGGCGGGCGGGGAGCGCATCTTCTCCACCACGGTGTTCCAGTGCCCGTGCAGCGTCGCCTGGAACCTGCCCTACGGCCTGGTCTTCCTGCTGGTGCCGGCGCTGGCGCTCTTCCTCCTGGGCTACGTGCTGAGCGCGCGCACCTGGCGCCTGCTGACCGGCTGCTGCGCGCGGAGCTGCGGCTCGGGGCTGCGCGGGGCCCTGGTGTGCGCGCAGATCAGCGCCACCGCCGCGGTGGCGCCGCTCACCTGGGTGGCCGTGGCGCTGCTCGGGGGCGCCTTTTATGAGTGCGCCGCCAGCGGGAGCGAGGTCCTGGCGCGGTACCTGTGCGTGGGCCGCGACCCGCGCTGCGCCGCCCAGCTGCCGCTGGTGCCCTGCCAGCAGGCCCAGGCGCCCGACGTGAAGCAGCTGCAGAAGGAGCTGCAGAAGGAGCTCACGGCGCACTCGCAGGTCGGGCGCCCGCGCAGAATGCGGTGCGGGGGTCGGAGAGGGACTGGCTTCTGCGGGGCAGACGGGAGGTAGAAATGCGTCCCCTTTCTCCTGACACCGAAGGCAAGCTAACTAGAATGGCTGTTGGCTTCAAATGAGCTGATAGGCAAATCTGTCATCTATCTTCCCAGGGCTTCCCAGGTGGCGCTAGTGGTAAAGTGCCAATGCAGGAGACCCAAGAGATGAGGGTTCCATCCCTGGAGAAGGAAATGGCAACCTTCTCTTGTATTCTTACCTGGAAAATCCCATGGACAGAGGAACCTGGCGGGTTACAGTCCATAAGGTCGCAAAGAGTCAGACACGACTGAAATGACTTACCACAGCACATCATCTATCTTTTTTTTTCTTTCTCTCTCTCTCCCTACCCCTTCCCTCCCTCCTTCCGTCTCTTCCCCTCTCTTTCTTTCATCTCGGTGCTATTTCTTTTTTTCCCTTTAATTGGAGTATAGTTGACTTAAATTAGTTTCAGTCTTACATATGCATGTGTCTTCAGAGTCTCTTCCCTTATGAAAGTGAAAACGAAGTGGTTCAGTCGTGTCCGACTCTTTGAGACCTAGTGGACTGTAGCCTACCAGGCTCCTCTGTCCATGGAATTTTCCAGGCAAGAGTACTGGAGTGGGTAGCCATTTCTCCCGTGTCTCCCACATTGTGGGCAGACACTTTACCATCTGAGCCCCCTGGGAAGCCCATTATAGGTTTTTGTAAAAAATTGAGTATTACTAATGAAAGGAGGAAGGCACTCAGGCACTCTGTTGTGTCAGGGATCTGCTCTGTGCCCCACACCCGACACCTTGCTGGGTCCTTGATCTCTGTTATTATTCTCTTTTGTCTTAACAGTGGGTACACTGAGTCCAGGTCTGCCTGACTTTAAAGCCATCACCCCACACTGCTTCTGGGCTGGTAAAGCTCAGAAGTTCTTGGAAATGAATACTTGTTTCACTGGATTTTCTGAAATTCCACATTTTGAGTTCCAGGGATTCCACATATAAGCTCCTCCGTGGATCCTTAACATGCTTTGGAAAATGACTGTCTTGTCAAGCAAGCAATTCTACTGAGGGGTGGGGGGAGGGGTTACTGCCACTTCTTTCTCTTAAGGGAATAAGACCTAACTGTTGCTTGTTCATCATCTTAACTCCGAGTAGTTCAAATTTTACCTGTTGATTAAAAAAAATTTTTTAAGTGACTAAATCACTGTTTTGTTGTGTTTACCTAAGGTGTTAGGCTGGGTCCTGATAGCAGTTGTTATCATCCTCCTCCTGATTTGTACATCAATCACTCGATGCCTGTCTCCAGTTAGTTACCTGCAGCTGAAATTTTGGAAAATCTATTTGCAACAGGAGCAACAGATTCTTAAAAGTCAAGCCACAGAACATGCAATGCAACTGGCGAAAGAAAATATCAAATGTTTCTTTGAGTGCTCACATCCACAGGAATACAACACTCCAAGCATTAAAGACTGGCAGCAGATTTCATCACTATATACTTTCAATCCAAAGGAGCAGTACTACAGCACTTTGCACAAATACGTGAACAAAAAACAGAAGAATCAAAGTAGCACATCTTCTGAAGAAGATGCAATGGTTCCTGTTCTTGGCTTTGTAGATTCATCTGATATGAACAGCACTACAGACTTATGACCTTGTTAATGAATGAGAAAAGAAAGCTCTTCTGAATTATTGATTCCTTTAAAAAAAATAAATGTGGGTATTGTTTATGACTCCTCTGTTTGGTCTTCCAAGTTATGGAAACATAGAATATTAAATAAAATAGAAATTTAGAATTTTATCTTTTTATTATTTTATTTAAAAAGTAAGCAAGGTTAAATGGTTCACTCAGTGTGACAGTTCAGTTCAGATCAGTCTCTCAGTCGTGTCCGACTCTTTGCAACCCCATGAACCACAGCATGCCAGACCTCCCTGTCCATCACCAACTCCGAGAGGTTACCCAGACTCATGTCTATTGAGTTGGTGATGCCATCCAACCATCTCATCTTCTGTTGTCCCCTTCTCCTCTTGCCCTCAGTCTTTCCCAGCATCAGGGTCTTTTCGAATGAGTCAGCTCTTTGCATCAGCTGGCCAAAGTACTGGAGTTTCAGCTTCAGCATCAGTCCTTCCAGATCACTCAGGACTGATCTTCTTTAGGATGGACTGGTTGGATCTCCTTGCAGTCCAAGGGACTCTCAAGAGTGTTCTCCAACACCACAGTTCAAAAGCATCAATTCTTCGGCGCTCAGCTCACTTTACCCAACTCACATCCATACATGACTACTGGAAAAACCATAGCCTTGACTAGACGGACCTTTGTTGACAAAGTAATGTCTCTGTTTTTTAATATGCTATCTAGGTTGGTCATAACTTTCCTTCCAAAGAGTAAGCGTCTTTTAATTTCATAGCTGCAGTCACCATCTGCAGTGATTTTGGAGCCCCCCAAAATAAAGTCAGCCACTGTTTCCCCATCTATTTGCCATGAAGTGATGGGACTGGATGCCATGATCTTAGTTTTCTGAATGTTGAACTTTAAGCCAACGTTTTCACTCTCCTCTTTTACTTTCATCAAGAGACCCTGGAACTAAATCAGAAGATTTATATCCCTAGCCTATATGCTATAATACTGTTTCAAATAAAACAATTTAGTAGCAAAAACAGCAAACTAACAATTGAACATCATACCTTTCTTTAAGGTATCTGATGTTAATTTCAAGTTCACTTTCGTGCAGACAACACATTGTTTGTGTATTTAAAACACTGGCATTTAAAAAGCAAAAGTAATTGAGCATGGCTCATATTTAGCCCTTCTTCCTTTTTTGGCAGAGCCTTGCTTCTGCTTCTGTTTGCCTCTTGTAGTATAGAGGCCGTTATTTAGTACTGGTCAGCAGAACGGGATATTCTGGTTTTGCGAGTTATATATTGCAAGAAAGTTGGCAGCAGAAACTGCACGATCCATTTTTTTTCGATTCCCTACTGAATAATTTTGAAAATCATATGTCTACTTTCATTTTTGCTTCAGTATAAAAATTTCTTTAGTATATTCTTCTCTTCAATATTTTTTCTGGCCTATCATTTATACTCATGTATAATACTATATTCAATTGTATCATATGATCTCCATTTTATTGACTTATGCTCCATTTTCTCTTGCATGGTCTTTAATATTATTGTGAAAGTACATATGCTTAAGATAAAAATGATAATAATAGAGAACTGTGTGAAAGAAAAAGTGAAATTACCTCATTCCTTTGCCATGTGTTCTTCCCAGAAAAAGCTGTGCATTCTGTGTGTACATGAGCTTTATCTCTTACTATAAATGTGATTCTGCAGCTTTTTCAAATAAAATATCATTGTTCCATGTGTATATATACATAGCAATTTACCTCCTGAAAAATTACTGCGTAGTATTCTACTGAGTAGTAGGAAATGATTTCTTTTTTGTTAAAAAAGAATATGCACACTCATGCACACATTCCTACAGTATACAAAGATAAGCACAGGGCTTCCTTAGTGGCTTGGTGGTAGAGACTCTGACTGCCAATGCAGGAGACACGGGTTTGATCCCTGATCCAAGAAGATTCCAGTGCTGCAGAACAACTAATCCTGTACACTACAACTTTTTGAGCCTGTGCTCTAGAGCCTGAGAGCCATAACTACTGAAGCCCACACACCCTAGAGCCCAAGCTTCACTACAGGAAAAGCCACCACAATGAGAAGCCCACACACCACAATTAGAGAATAGTCCCCGCTCATTGCAATGAGAGAAAAGTCAATGCAGCAACAAAGACCCAGCACAGCCAAAAATAAATGAATATATATATTTTTAAGATAAGCACCAAACTGTCAAAATCAGTCAATTCTGAGGACTAATAATGGGTCAGAGGATTCTTTTAAACCTTAGGCATTTTTGATCTTTGGATTTTTAAATAACAAGTATTAACTGTATGAGTTCAGTTCAGTTCAGTCGCTCAGTCGTGTCCGACTCTTTGCGACCCCATGAATCACAGCACACCAGGCCTCCCTGTCCATCACCAACTCCCAGAGTTCACTCAGACTCACGTCCATCGAGTCGGTGATGCCATCCAGCCATCTCATCCTCTGTCGTCCTCTTCTCCTCCTGCCCCCAGTCCCTCCCAGCATCAGAGTCTTTTCCAATGAGTCAACTCTTCGCATGAGGTGGCCAAAGTACTGGAGTTTCAGCTTTAGCATCATTCCTTCCAAAGAAATCCCAGGGCTGATCTCCTTCAGAATGGACTGGTTGGATCTCCTTGCAGTCCAAGGGACTCTCAAGAGTCTTCTCCAACACCACAGTTCAAAAGCATCAATTCTTCAGCACTCAGCTTTCTTCACAGTCCAACTCTCACATCCATACATGACCACTGGAAAAACCATAGCCTTGACTAGACGGACCTTTGTTGGCAGAGTAATGTCTCTGCTTTTGAATATGCTATCTAGGTTGGTCATAACTTTCCTTCCAAGGAGTAAGCATCTTTTAATTTCATGGCTGAAGTCACCATCTGCAATGATTTTGGAGCCCAAAAAATAAAGTCTGACACTGTTTCCACTGTTTCCCCATCTATTTCCCATGAAATGATAGGATCAGATGCCATGATCTTCGTTTTCTAAATGTTGAGCTTTAAGCCAACTTTTTCACTCTCCTCTTTCACCTTCATCAAAAGGCTTTTTAATTCTTCTTGACTTTCTGCCATAAGGGTGGTGTCATCTGCATATCTGAGGTTACTGATATTTCTCCCAGCAATCTTGATTCCAGCTTGTGCTTCTTCCAGCCAGGCATTTCTCATGATGTACTCTGCATAGAAGTTAAATAAGCAGGGTGACAATATACAGCCTTGATGGACTCCTTTTCCTATTTGGAAGCAGTCTGTTGTTCCATGTCCAGTTCTAACTGTTGCTTCCTGACCTACATACAAATTTCTCAAGAGGCAGGTCAGGGGGTCTGGTATTCCCTTCTCTTTCAGAATTTCCCACAGTTTATTGTGATCCACACAGTCAAAGGCTTTGGCATAGTCAATAAAGCAGAAATAGATGTTTTTCTGTAACTCTCTTGCTTTTTCCATGATCCAGCGGATGTTGGCAATTTGATCTCTGGTTCCTCTGCCTTTTCTAAAATCAGCTTGAAGAACTGGAATTTCACGATTCATGTATTGCTGAAGCCTGGCTTGGAGAATTTTGAGCATTACTTTACTAGCGTGTGAGATGAGTGCAATTGTGTGGTAGTTTGAGCATTCTTTGGCATTGCCTTTCTTTGGGATTGGAATAAAAACTGACCTTTTCCAGTCCTGTGGCCACTGCTGAGTTTTCCAAATTAGCTGGCATATTGAGGGCAGCACTTTCACAGCATCATCTTTCAAGATTTGAAAGAGCTTAACCGGAATTCCATCCACTAGCTTTGTTCATTCGTAATGATGCTTCCTAAGGCCCACTTGACTTCACATTCCAGGATGTCTGGCTCAAGGTCAGTGATCACACCATCGTGATTATCTGGGTCGTGAAGATCTTTTTTGTACAGTTCTTCTGTGTATTCTTGCCACCTCTTCTTAATATCTTCTGCTTCTGTTAGGTCCATACCATTTCTGTCCTTTATCGAGCCCATCTTTGCATGAATGTTCCCTTGGTATCTCTAATTTTCTTGAAGAGATCTCTAATCTTTCCCATCCTGTTGTTTTCCTCTATTTCTTTGCATTGATCACTGAGGAAGGCTTTCTTATCTCTTCTTGCTATTCTTTGGAACTCTGCATTCAGATGCTTGTATTGTTCCTTTTCTCCTTTGCTTTTTGCTTCTCTTCTTTTCACAGCTATTTTTAAGGCCTCCACAGACAGCCATTTTGCATTTTTGCATTTCTTTTCCATGGGGATGGTCTTGATCCCTGTCTTCTGTACAATGTCACAAACCTCAGTCCATAGTTCATCAGGCACTCTATCTATCAGATCTAGTCCCTTAAATCTATTTCTCACTTTCACTGTATAATCTTAAGGGATTTGATTTAGGTCAATAGCACCCCATTCCAGTACTCTTGCCTGGAAAATCCCATGGACGGAGGAGCCTGGAAGGCTGCAGTCCATGGGGTCGCTGAGGGTCGGACATGACTGAGCGACTTCACTTTCACTTTTCACTTTCATGCATTGGAGAAGGAAATGGCAACTCACTCCCGTGTTCTTGCCTGGAGAATCCCAGGGATGAGAGAGCCTGGTGGACTGCCATCTGTGGGATCGCACAGAGTCGGACACGACTGAAGTGACTTAGCAGTAGCAGAATGGTCTAGTGGTTTTCCCTACTTTCTTCAATTTCAGTCTGAATTTGGAAATAAGGAGTTCATGATCTGAGCCACAGTCAGCTCCTGGTCTTGTTTTTGTTGATTGTATAGAGCTTCTCCATTTTTGGCTGCAAAGAATATAATCAATCTGATTTTGGTGTTGACCATCTGGTGATGTTCATGTGTAGAGTCTTCTCTTATGTTTTTGAAAGAGGGTGTTTGCTATGACCAGTGCATTTTCTTGGCAAAATTCTATTAGTCCTTGCCCTGGTTCATTCTGTATTCCAAGGCCAAATTTGCCTGTTACTCCAGGTGTTTCTTGACTTCCTACTTTTGCATTCCAGTCCCCTATCATGAAAAGGACATCTTTTTTGGGTGTTAGTTCTAAAAGGTCTTGTAGGTCTTCATAGAACCGTTCAACTTCAGTTTCTTCAGCATTACTGGTTGGGACATAGACTTGGATTACTGTGATATTGAATGGTTTGCCTTGGAAACGAACAGAGATCATTCTGTCGTTTTTCAGATTGCATCCAAGTACTGCATTTCGAACTCTTTTGTTGACCATGATGGCTGCTCCATTTCTTTTGAAGGATTCCTGCCCTCAGTAGTAGATATAATGGCCATCTGAGTTAAATTCACCCATTCCAGTCCATTTCAGTTCGCTGATTCCTAGAACGTCGACATTCACTCTTGCCATCTCTTGTTTGACCACTTCCAATTTGCCTTAATTCATAGACCTGATGTTCCAGGTTCCTATGCAATATTGCTCTTTACAGCATCGGACCTTGCTTCTATCACCAGTCACATCCACAGCTGGGTATTGTTTTTGATTTGGCTCCATCCCTTCATTCTTTCTGGAGTTATTTCTCCACTGATATCCAGTAGCATATTGGGCACCAACTGACCTGGGGAGTTCCTCTTTCAGTATCCTATCATTTTGCCTTTTCATACTGTTCATGGGGTTCTCAAGGCAAGAATACTGAAGTGGTTTGCCATTCCCTTCTCCAGTGGACCACATTCTGTCAGACCTCTCCACCATGACCCACCCGAACTGTATGATTAGAAAAGATTAAAAAGAACCCTTATTACTGGCACAGGGCTTTATAGTCAATAAAGAAGTTTTGCATCTTTCACTTCATTTTATTTTCAAGAGTTTGTGGAATACCCCATGAAACACATCACTCACACTTGGTCGTTTAGTCCTAGGCTGTGTCTGAATCTTTCATGACCCCATGGATTCTAGCCCACCAGTCCATGGGATTCTTGAGGCAAGAATACTGGAATGGGTTGCATTTTCCTTCTCTAGAAGATCTTCCTGACTAGGGGTTAAACCTGCATCTCCTGCATTAGCTGGTGCATTCTTTACCAGTGAGCCACCAGGGAAGCCCCTCACTCACACTTACAAGTAAGAAATTGAATGTTAGAGAGGTCACATTACTAGTCCAAGGTCGCATGGTAGAACTGAAGCTAGGGGCCTAATCCTCTCTGGATCATACGGTTCAAAGTGGCTGCTTGGCTGTGTTTATTACTGGGTTAGATTTCCACCCCCCACCCCCATTTTAAACCCATGAGCCCTGGTGGGCAGAAATGATACAGATGTCCTTAGTGACCCCCGGGAATTTTCATCTCATCCAGAAAGTTGGCAACTCTGGATAGCTGAGGCCACTTTGAACAAACATCATGCGATCAGGACACAGCAGTTATTTCATGGTGGGAATACAGTCACCCCTATTTCACTGGATACATCACTCCTCTGACCCTGGCCCCAAACAGGCTGTGTCATGGACTCAAGAAGCATTTCTATACTCAATGTATACTTTTTTGCTGGCTCACCAGATGATCCTTCATAATCATGATGGCTTTATGCTGCTCTAAAGCCTTAACCTCAGAAGAGATGCAGACACAGCTGCTATTAGTATTTGCCGAAAAACAACCATGTTGTTCTAAGAGATGATTCCGCAATATATTGAGTACCGGTAAGATGATACAACTTACAGAGCATAAGATGAGGCGTGTTCTTTTTGCTCCCGCCAAAGCCATGGACAGTAATGTCAATGCTCAGTGAACTGTTTAAAAAGGCAAGTCTCCAGGAAAGCTTCTGAGAGTCGAATTAGCCTCGGAATTAGTCTCTGGTTGAAAAACATCTGGGAACATCTAATTTTGAAGCCTCTTATCTACCAGGTGATCTGTTATGAATAGGTCACCAGGATAGAAGATGGAGAAACGCTCCCATCTGAGTCAGCCCAGCAACAGTCACTGCTGCCGATTTTGCCAGCAGCAAACTCCCACTGAGCGCCCACGTGTGTCCAGTGCTGGGCCTGCCCTGAAATCTAAGCTTTAGTTGTCTTGTTTCGTCCTTTTCATTACCTAATTATGAACTTATGCATTTCAATGTAAGTACTGTGGAATTGATTATAGATGCTTCTCTAAGGAAAGATACATATATTGCAAAAGGGATATGGGGACCTCCCTGGTGGTCCAGTGGTTAGGATTCTGTGCTTCCACTGCAGGGGGCACAGGTTTGATCCCTGGTCAGGGAACTCAGATCTTGCACAAAGCCCTGTAAACTTAGACCATGAGGTCAGAGTGGTAAGGAAGCAGGGGCAGATCATGGAAGACTTTGGGGCCAGTATAAGGACTTAGGTGTTTACTCTGAATGAACTGAGTAACTACCTTACACATTCCCTATAACAACAAATAAATCATCTGATGACTATTTCAGACCATTGAATCCTTGGGGATAATCAACAGAAGGCAAGAGCATGCTGACTCTAAAAAAGAAAGGATGCTTTCTTTTTGACTATAGATGACCATAACCCTGGAACTAAGGAAATGATGACTAAGACCTAATGATAGTGTGGAATTAAAGTCAGATAAGAAGTATGTGAGTGTATGTTTGTGTATGTGAGTATGTGTGCACATGAGTTCTCTTACCAAGTACATTTTTGATAGTTTGTTTTGTTAGGAGGATATTAACTCGAGAAAACTTGGTTTGGCAAAATAACTAATACTGGTGAGAAATGAAGCTATATATTCAGAAGTCACAGATTGTTTTTAAAACTCTGAAGCTCACATTTCAGTGATTCCCCTTGTCAAGTTTTGGGCTCCACTTAACCAGTGCCTTCATGTTCATCATCAACATTTTAATAGGTTGATTTTCATTCAAGAAATATCAAAACATACACTGAGAATAACTACTGTATGTGGGAGTCTTTATGACACCATGATTAAGAGCTCAGTCACTGGAGGCAAAATACAACAGACTGGGTGGTGGATAAATAATAAAAACTTATTTGTCACAGCTCTGGAGTCTGGGAAGTCCAGGATTAAGGCACCATCAATTCAGTGTCTGGAGAGAGCTCACTTCCAGGTTCACAAATGGCTTATTTTCTTGCTGTGTCCTACATGGTGGAAGGGGCAAGAGAGCTGGGGTCTCTTTCATAAGGGCGCTAATCCCATTCATGAGGGCTCTGCTGTCACCTCCCAAAGGCTCAACCTCCAAACACCATCACATTGGGGGTTAGGTTTCAACATATGAATTTTAGAGGGACACAAACATTCAGTCTATAATACTGTGTTGATGTTCTAGCTCAGCCTCTACTAAGGAAATGACCTTAAACATCTCTCCAAATCTCAGTTTCAGCATTTTTAAAAAATGTAGAATAATCATAAGTATTTACCTAAATGGTTTTTTGAGTGTTAACTGAGATAATGCCTAGAAGATGTTCAATAAACATAACTTATTTTTATTATTATAAGGCAGTTGGCTAACTGGTTTGGAGAAAAGGAGAGAAATAAGATAACATTTAGTCTCAAGAAATTGGTAAGCAAATAAGTAAATAGTTAACCATAATAGGCTTCCCTAGTGGCTTAGACAGTAAAGAATCCGCCTGCAATGCAGGAGACCCGGTTTGGATCCCTGGGCCAGGAAGATCCCTTGGAGAAGGAAATGGCAACCCACTCCAGCATTCTTGCCTGGAGAATCCCGTGGACAGAGGAGCCTGGTGGGTTACAGTTCATGGGTTTGCAAAGAGTTGGAGACGACTGAGCAACTAAGACCCTCCTCCATCCTAACCATAACAGGAGTAAGAATAAGATATATGATAATAGAAACATAAGCAAAGTGTTTTGAGAAAAAAGAAAATAAATTCTGCCTAGAAATATTTAAAGAAATCGTTGTGAAAAAGGATAGTTTAAGGCTTCGTAGTGGGTTGGATTCCATTCATAAGGGAGGGACTGAAAAGTCAAGCCTACCAAAAGTGTAATATTCTCCCAGGTCACCCGGAGCCTCCCAATAAAGCTTCCCTGTGTTACATTCCTACTGAGGAGTGCTGCTTAAAAACATGGCAATCTGTGGCGGATTCATGTTGATGTATGGCAAAACCAATACAATATTGTAAAGTAAAATAAATAAATAAATAAATGCCATGATAGGCTTCTAAAGAAAGAAAAAAAAAAAAGAACATGCAATCAGTATTAAGTCCTAAGGCATGCTCACCCTACCCTACCCTACCCCTTGAAGTGATATTTCACGGTTTCTCCACCACAGCTTGGTCCTCTGCAGCATTCTTTTCTTCAAGTCAACCTCTTTTGAGGGGTGGTGATTGTGTGTTTCAATGTAATGTTTCATTCTCTGTGTGTAGAATTTTATTTTTAAACAGTGGCAGCTTAAGAATCTATCTAATTTAAACCAATACTGTTATGGAGACTAACTCAGAATTCTCCCCAGCATGTTCACGGTGCCTGGTCACCTTTTCTCATGTATTAAACAGTGATTGTCACAAAGAACCCAATATTCACATGTGCATGTGTGCTGTCGTGTCTGACTCTGCGACCCCATGGACTGTAACTGGGCTCCTCTGTCCATGGAATTTTCCAGGCAAGAATACTAGAGTGGGTTGCCATTTCCTTCTCTAGGGGATCTTCCCGACCTAGGGATCAAACCTGCGTCTCTTGTGTCTCCTGCACTGGCAGGTGGATTCTTAACTGATGCACCACAAATGTTTTATTTTGACATTCATTGTGGGTCAAGACACACCAGTTTAGCACATGAATTTTGAAGGGTCGCAGATAGCAGTCCGTAGCATCATCATTCAAAGCATTTAAAATCTACCTGCCCTCCACTCCATCCCACCTGTCTACTGCTACTTTTTAATATTCTCCAATATATAATCTCAGATTTAATCAGTCTTCTGACATCATACCACACACATTAAACAGTGTGAAAGTGAAAGGCTCAGCCTTTCCTCTTCACTCAACTGATTCTCTTTTCAGTCACTGTCCAGATGTCTTGACTGGGATTTGATTCTATCCCACTTGCAAGTTAATAGTCAACCTGTTACTGTATCATGCAGGCTGGCAGAGATAAAATTTCTGGGCCAATGAACAAAAACTCTTAATCACAGCAGAGCAGACAGTGTGAATGTTGTGTCTGCATTGATTCCCTTTGCATCCTATGTTCTAGGGAGAACAACACAGAAAACTAAGATGGTTACCTGCACAAACTGTGCATGATGTCGTAGGAGAGAACACTGAACTTGGGTCATCACTGTTTCATAGCAAGAGGTAATCAAGCCTGCTTTTTGTCCAAGAGAAAGGTTATTCTCTCAAGGCAGGCTGTGCAAACACAACCCTAAGAGATGACCTAGTAAAAAGCAGTCAGAACCTTGCATTCCGGGCATACCAGTGAGACATGCAAGAGCACAAGAACTCATGGAGGGCTATCTCCCATTACACAATATCTTCCAACTTTCAAGCCCTGTTTCAAATCATACCTCCCCCTCAATGCATTCCCCAACTACATCAGTCCACACAACTTCTTCCTTCTCTGAACTCTCGCAATGACACCTCTCAAACTCAGTGTAGCACTTGATCATATACCTGTTTTGTTTCACATTAAAATTATGTGTTTTCTCTTCCAAGAATGATTTTATGCCTTCTGAAGACTTAAAAAAGAGATTATCTTGTAAATGTCACAAAACAACAACAAAATTGATTAAAAACAAGTGAGAATAATTAAATATATTTATTCTTTCATTAAGAAGAAAAAATAGTTTAAGTATCACAAATACTTCTTGAAATTTTAAGACACAAAACCCATGACCATGAAAATATATCAATAACCAGAGATTGCATTTTGGTCAATACACTACCATTTCTTGACTTGAAAACCATGTGTTTGTAAATCATGTGATTTTTTTTTTATGTTATTTTTTGGTCTTTTGTGTACGGTACTCCATTTCTTAAAGGCAGATTATAGCAAAGGAAAACAGTTACAAAAATATTTTTAATTTTTTTTTTGCATATAGGAATGAAACAAAACTTAAAAGACAAAAGTTTTTCCTCATGGAGTATCCACTAACAACTTGAGTTACTGATGTTCCACAGACCACAGTTTGGGACCCAGTACCTCTGATAATCAGAGGCAGATGGAAAATCAACTGTTGTTTGGACTGCCTCACAGTATTCTCAAATCATATAGTCTATCCAAAAATAGCAACTTGAATGAACTCAAGTCCGAGACATGGTCAAGTTGTGGGGCAACATTTCAACAGCCAAGCAAGTAGATGGATACATAGGGGATTCATTAAACTGTAGTTTATTTCATAGAGACCAGATCATCATGTGTGTAGGCATCTTTAAAGATACTTAAAAGCACTAGGAGAGAGGCAGTGCATAAAATAAAGAACAGATGTTCCTCTTAAAAATCAAAACAATCCTAACCCCTTTCTCAGTTCCCAGCTCTGCTCAAGATTTCTTGATGAGACAACTGTTCCAATTCAATTCCTATGCAATCTAAGAAGACTAACTTTAACAAGCCTACATTCTTTACCTTTAAATCTGCTTGCCACTGTTCATACCAACAGAATTCCACAATCCTGCCAGCTTCCTAACCACTGACACATTTATTCCCACTAGGTGCTGCCTAACTCTCTCTGCAGACGTGTGCTAAAGCTCTCTCTATAAAATGGGCATTATATTTTCTAAAAGTCTACATCTTTACTCTCTATCCTCTATATCCCCACTCCAATTTGAGATTCAGTAAGTTATACTTGTTTAAAGAATGTTTAATAAATGCAATCATCGGCGGCAAAAGGCAATCCAAAGAGGTACTTCTGGTTAAAATTGTTGGTTTGAAAGTACGTATTCAACCACAATCAAAATGAAAAGTTGTTTTTTTTTTTTTTTTTCATGTCATAAAGCAACCATAGGAAAGGAGAGGAAAAAGCAGTAGATTTTTTGGAAGTTGGAAAGCAGATGGTAAGTGGTGATTGTCCTAACAGACCTGAGTGAAATCTGAATCCCGAGCCAGAACAGGAGAAAGATAAGAAGCAATATGATTTGTGCCATGGAATCTGTAAAAATGCATGAGGAATCAACAGCACCGGTCATCTCGAAATGGGGCTGGCAGCAGAGTTAAAAGTATGATTGACTGAAACCTGGTTTAAGAATTGATCCCTCAGATCACTGCCTCCATTCCAACAGCTGGACAGCTATTTCTCCCTAACTTAGCAAACATGGGGGTTTTAATTGCCAGATAGAGGGTTTCTTTTCTTTTTTTTTTAATGTGGTATTTTCATCTTTATTCAGTTCAAAATTTGTCTTCTTGACTGTGCAGCATGCAGGATCTTGGTTCCTCAACTAGGGACTGAACCCTCGCCCCCTGCAGTGGAAACACAGAGTCCCAACCACTGGACCAAGGGAGGTTCCTAGATACTGGTTTTTTTTTTCAACATTTCTGGACTCAGACAACCAGCTAGTTGAAGGCAGGAGTACTGTACTGAACAAAGTGGAATAAAAGTTAAAACATACATACTGAATTTTATTTTCCCTTGCTTGGCTCCCAGAATGCTGGCATTTAGGCCTATATTCTCCAGGCAGTAGATCAGAAAAATAGCAAATTGAACTACCCAAGAGAAGAGATCTCAATAAAATGACACATCTTGAGATTCACATTTAAATTCCCCAACTTGCCCTACTGCCAGGGTGGCAGGCAGCTGGGACAACTAACACCAGCTCTGCAGTCTGAGTGGCAAGCCCACCAATTCCCTGGGGGTGCTTTTAGCACACCGATTTAAAAGTGCAAAATCCTTTAAGAATTGATTTTTTTCTTTTTCTGTCTTTCCCACCTTCTAAAGAAGGGCTGTGTATCTCACTTATCATTTCTGCCCCTCTATGAGCCTGAGTTTTAGTGCCAGGGCTCTCACACAAATCCAGTTTCACATCCTGAGTGGAATATAATTTCACAGGAATATCATTCTGGAATGATCTCACATCCAGCAGAGGCTGTGAACAAACTTCAGGCTTGTCCACTCACACCCAGAACCAAGGAGAATGCAGACCCCTCTCGCTTAAACAGAGAATATGGTTGGGGCTCACAGAAAAGTCTACCAGCTGCACATGGATATTATCCTGCCCACAGCCACCTGTCTTCTTGCAGACTGAAGCCTGGGCCCAGAAGAGCCACCACCTCAAATCACTCTGCACGGTATGAGGAGAGACTCAAGAGAGCATCTGAGCAAACAGGCCTTGCCTCATAGACACTCCCTGTGTTCCACGGGAGGGATCTGGGTCAGGAAACACCAGCAGAAATGATTAACACTCCCCTATCACAGTCCCATGAGAGAGAAGGATGTCCAGAAGCCAAATGTTAAGGATCCCTCCTGTACCTGCCTGCCATCCTTAACTCTCTCAGTTGCTATCCAACTCTATTGACAGAGTCAGAAAGCAGGCTATTTAACTCTGAAACTCAATGACAAAGCCAGGTCTAGCTCAGTCCATCAGGGCTGAGATAAAGTGGGACCAGAGAAGAAATGATGTGCTTTCAGAAGCTTTCTAAAATCCTAGCTGAAAAATCACCAGGTTGTAATTTTTGGGAAAAAGTCCTTACTCCAATCTGTACCCCACTCCCAATGAATCTTCATAAAATGATCCAGAAGAGGAGAAAACAAATGAGTGGCCTGCAGGGTTATAAATCTAAAGCTACTTTAAAGTAAAATGCTTACTAAAATTAAAAAATGATAAAATAAAATCTTTCAGTTTGTTATTCTATGTTGAAGCCCATAATCTGCAAGTTCCACCAAAGTTCATATTTTATTCAATATGAGCAGAAAACCAAGGAGCTCCAGTGATTTGAGAAAAGTATGAAAGAAATCAAAACAAATGGAAAAAGTTACTGGAGGACGCAAACTGCACTTTGAAGAAAACTTAAAAATCTTCCATTATAGATTTTAGAGATATAAGAGGAGACACGACATATATGAGATGAGAACAGAATTGTATTACAAACATTTAAAGACAAAGGAGTTCTTGTGAATTAACAGCATGATAGCAGAAATTAAAAACTGCAATGGGAAGTTTGGAAGATAAACTTGAGGAAATCTCCCAGGAAGTAAACTATTAAGATAAAGAGATGGAAAGGAGAGAAAATAAAAATAGAGAACCAGTCTAGAATATCTAACATCCTACTAATAAGAGTCTGGGGGAAACAGGAAAAATGGATAGAATAGGATAAGAAATCATCAAAGAAATAATTTGATATGTTTTTAACCAAATAGATGATAGGTTTCTATATTGAAGAGTTCATCAGATGATCAGCACATTGGAAGGACACGGACCCACCATGAGATGCATCATGGCACAGTTTTGGAACAATGAGAATAAGAAGATCCTAAAGTTTTCCAGAGAAATAACAGACCAAGAATCCAAAATCAAATGGCATTGAATTTCTGAAAAACAGTTGGAAGCTTAATGATCATGTTTTCACAGACTTTGTCCCCTATTCACTCTTTATCATGAAGCCCCTAAGGTATGCAGTTTCAGAAGAGGGAGGATTCTAAGAAAGGAAAGTCATAGGATCAAGGAAACAAGGGGTCTCATAGAAGATGGAGACAAGGAAATCTCTATGACAGTGAGAGGAAAAGGCAAAAATGATGGTAAAATTAACCCCTGATAATAAGATTAGCTAGCCCTGAGATTAGTTGAGGGCTAGAGAGGAAGTTGAATCATGCAAAGATGCCAGGATTCTTGGCCCCCAGAGGAGAAGAATTCAATCCGGGGCCAGAGACGAGGCTTGATCACTCAGAGCTTTTGTGTAATAAAGTTTTATTAAAGTATAAAGGAGATAGAGAAAGCTTCTGACATAGGCATCAGAAGGGGGCAGAAAGAGTAACGTTGGCTCTGAGAAGGCAATGGCACCCCACTCCAGTACTCTTGCCTGGAAAATCCCATGGATGGAGGAGCCTGGTGGGCTGTGGTCCACGGGGTTGCTAAGAGTCGGACACGACTAAAGCGACTTAGCAGCAGTAGCAGCAGCAGAGAGGAAGTTAAAAACGTAACAAAATTATACCTTCTTAGTATTTTGTTGGAAAACCACTGAGACATCTTTCAAATAGCATGTGGTGTTTTTAAAACACCTTCCTTGAGGAGATAGAGATGAGGACTTCCCTGGTGGTTCATTGGTTAAGACTTTACCCTTCCACCACAGGGGCATGGATTCGATCCCTTGTCAGGGAACTAAGATCCTACATGCCATGTGAGCAGTCCAAAAAAAAAAAAAAAAGAGAGAGAGAGAGAGAAAGATGAATTCCCTTTATTGATTGTGAGCTGAACTTAGTGACTCATTTCTAACAGATGGGAAAACAGTGGAAGCAATGATATTGGTGTCTTCAGAACTTAGGTCATAAAAATGTGCTGCCACCTTTTCTCTGTCTCCTAAATTGCTTTCTCTGGTGGAGTTTAGTTGCCAGGTTGTGAGGGTGATGGAGCAGCCAGTGGAGAGGCCCATGTGGTGAGAAACTGAAATTTCCTGCCAGTAACCATGTGAGTGGCCTGTCTTGGAACTAAGCCCTCCAGTTTTCACCAGCCTTCGGATGGCTACAGACTCTGCTGACATCCTGATCACAGCTTTGAGAGAAACCTTGAACCAGAATGAACCAGGGTTAAGTGTTAGTCACTCAGTTGTGTCTGACTCTTTGTGACTCTATGGACTGTAGCCCACCAGGCTCCTCTGTCCGTGGGCTTCTCCAGGCAAGAATACTGGAGTAGGTTGCCATTCCCTTCTCCAGGGAATCTTCCCTACCCAGGGACTAAACCTGGGTCTCCTTCATTTGCAGGTGGATTCTTTACTATCTGAACCACTAGAGAAGCCCAGAACGAGCCAGGGTAAGCTGCTACTGAATTCTGGACCCACAGAGACTGTGAGATAGCTAATTGTTATTCAGATCAGATCAGATCAGTCGCTCAGTCGTGTCCGACTCTTTGCGACCCCATGAATCACAGCACACCAGGCCTCCCTGTCCATCACCAACTCCCGGAGTTCACTCAGACTCACGTCCATCGAGTCAGAGATGCCATCCAGCCATCTCATCCTCTGTCGTCCCCTGCTCCTGCTGCCCCCAGTCCCTCCCAGCATCAGAGTCTTTTCCAGTGAGTCAACTCTTTGCATGAGGTGGCCAAAGTACTGGAGTTTCAGCTTTAGCATCATTCCTTCCAAAGAAATCCCAGGGCTGATCTCCTTCAGAATGGACTGGTTGGATCTCCTTGCAGTCCAAGGCACTCTCAAGAGTCTTCTCCAACACCACAGTGCAAAAGCATCAGTTCTTCCGTGCTCAGCCTTCTTCACAGTCCAACTCTCACATCCATACATGACCACAGGAAAAACCATAGCCTTGACTAGACAAACCTTTGTTGGCAAAGTAATGTCTCTGCTTTTGAATATGCTATCTAGGTTGGTCATAACTTTCCTTCCAAGGAGTAAGCGTCTTTTAATTTCATGGCTGCAGTCACCATCTGTAGTGATTTTGGAGCCCCCCAAAATAAAGTCTGACACTGTTTCCACTGTTTCCGCATCTATTTCCCATGAAGTGATGGGACCGGATGCCATGATCTTCGTTTTCTGAATGTTGAGCTTTAAGCCAACTTTTTCACTCTCCACTTTCACTTTCATCAAGAGGCTTTTGAGTTCCTCTTCACTTTCTGCCATAAGGGTGGTGTCATCTGCATATCTGAGGTGACTGATATTTCTCCCGGCAATCTTGATTCCAGTTTGTGTTTCTTCCAGTCTAGCGTTTCTCATGATGTACTCTGCATATAAGTTAAATAAACAGGGTGACCATATACAGCCTTGATGAACTCCTTTTCCTATTTGGAACCAGTTTGTTGTTCCATGTCCAGTTCTAACTGTTGCTTCCTGACCTGCATACAAATTTCTTATTTTTAATTATATTAACATTTTTGGAAGGAAGAGGAACTAAAGGAGAATGAAAGAGTCTTTGAACCAATAGCCAGCTAAAATGGAGAAGAAGAATCAGGATGGAGAAATTTAAGATAAGTATTTTAACAGAGAATTGTCCAGTTTCAAACCTGGCATTCTGTTTTTATTTGGTCTGTGATCATAAAATTTCATAGGTTTAGTGACTTAAACAACAACAAAAAATTTTTTTATCTCACAATTCTGGAGGCTGGGAACTTCAATATCAAAGTGCAGGCAGATTCGGTGTTTCTGAGAGGCCTCCTCCTGGTTTTCAAACGGTTGCCCTGCTGTACCCTCACTGGGCCAGGAGAGAGAGCCATCCTGTGGCTCTCTTCCTAGAAGAGAATTAATCCCATCATGAGGGCTTCACCCTCAAGAATTAATCTAACCCTAATAACCTACCAAAGATCCCACCTCCAAATATCACACTGGGGTGAGGGCTTCAACCTAAGACATTCTGTGGGAAACCAACATAACCAACATTCAGTTCATAGATTAGTCTTTTTGCTAAATTTTTTTTTTTTTTAAGTTTTCCAGTCAACAAATCAAGGAGACATTGGTGGCCTATTAAAGAAGCAGTGTCAAAAAGATGTTTTTTGTTTTTTTAGGATTGTAGAGACTTGAGCATACTTTTAGGCTAATGAGAAGGAACCATGTGGAAGGTGAAGGCAGATAAGTGATTAGGAAAGGTTCCTGAGGAGGTAGTGGGAGCTACAGTGGGCCTGTGTCTCTACAGGCAAATCTATAGACTGGAAATTATTCATTAATTTCTCTTCCTGGGGTCTTCCTCCTGACATCAATATCAAGCTTTCAGGTCTCAGTAACCTTATTAATTTTTTGAAAAGTAGTGCTTTCCAGATGGCTCAGTGGTAAAGAATTCGCTTGCATTACAGGAGAAGCAGGAGACTTGGGTCTGTTTCCTGGGTCAGAAAGATCCCTTGGAGAAGGAAATGGCAACTCACTCGAGTATTCTTGCCTGAGAAATCCCAGGGGCAGAGGAACCTGGCGGGCTACAGTCCATAAGGTCACATAAGAGTCGGACATGACTTAGCAACTAAATGATAACAACAAAGGATACTTTAGATAATCTCCAAGACCATGTTTGGTACTCAACTTTTATTTTTATAGCTTTTTCTATAAAATCTACCATCCCAAAGCTGAAATGAACTTTCTGGGTTATCACATGGTCTGCCTCCCTACCACCAAGCCAGATTTGCTGCAGACATTTTTACCTCTAAAAGGTAGCTACCAGGCATATCCCTGTGTTCAGGTACATTTAACTTTTGACTATCAAGTAGCACAAATCTTTGCCAAGAGATGGTTGGCCCAGTCTGTGCATAGAAACACCATCTTATTCAACTAGAAACACCATCTTATTCAACTACTGGACCTGGAGAAGTTGAATTCTTGGCAAAAAATTGCCCCTGGAGCTGTCTAAAGTGAAGCAACTAGTAATGGGCCTCCTTTCCCCCATTCGTTCATTTTGGTTTGACATCCTTAGGAGAGACCCCACCCAGCAGCTGTTTAGAAAAGTTTAAAGAGGCGATTTCCACCTCTCGAGGGGGTTGAAAGGCACACGGTTCACACCTGGAGCTCTTCCAGACTGTCTGAAATCTATTAGGCAGCCATATGACAGTCATAGGTTACAGATTTTAGGGACTGCTGATAGTGGGGATGGGGATTTGCTTCTTTCTGTTATTTTTTAAAATTTAACTTTTGTTTTATGTATGGAGCTAGTTGATTTGCAATGTTATATTAGTTTCAAGTATACAGCAAAGGGATTCAGTTATACATATACTCTTTCTGTTAGTTTTAGAGTATCTCTGCAGCAATAAAATTTATGACCATGGACATTTTTACTTATTGGATCCAGCTTTCATGCAGCTTTTCCTGTTTTTTGTTTGTTTGTTTGTTTGTTTGTTTTTCTAATAGTGGCATTTGTCAGCTTTTTACAGGATTCTGTGTGAACCTTTGGAAAATCTTTCCCAAATGGAAACTACGCCATTTCTTCTAATCTTTGGTAAAATCGTTTTAGAAGAGTTGGTCATTCAGCTCTGTGACTTTCCATGGCCATCCTCAGCGGTCACTTTTTGGTGTGTACCATCAGCAGTTTCAGAACACAGGGCATTCTGGAGCAGCTTTGTAGCCACAGTTCTACCCGTCATGGGGAAGAGCTCCTTAAAAGAGCCCACTGCCGAATCTCCCCACCTCCTTCCGAGACAGAGGGAATTTCGCTTATGATCCGTGTGGAGTCTGAGGGAAGAGCAGCCAGTGAGGCTGTTATAGCCCGGGTGTTGATGCCAGGGCGCAGGATGGTCCGTTAGGGCTCAGGGGAAGAAAAGGTGATCTGTATTTTCCCCTCAGGCTTGTGTACAGTCTTCAAGCTGAAGGTGGGGCGTTTTCTGTTTCTGGGTGTGAGTGCTGAGAGGATGGGCGGTGACCTGCCCCAGCAGGTATCTTCATACAGCCTCTGCCCACCTCCATCTCCACAAAGACCTTGCAGATTGCTTCAAGGCAAAGACTGAGGCCAGGGGTGACAAGCTGCATCAAGGTCTACCCCTCACGCTAATCCCACTCCTGTGTGTGCCCACTCTGACCATCATCACTTTTCTCAGGGGAAGGGTAGTCTTTTTGTTGTTTAGAGTCAAATGTTTTTCTTATGATCTGAATCTTGTCCGTTTCTACCTTCTAACAATATTGTTTTATCAATCATTCTCTCTCTCCTGTATTTTTATGCCTGCATTCTTTAAAAATAAAAAGGAGAGAGCAAAAGCCCAACTTTATACCAACTATCCTACCTCTCTTTCTACTTACGGTCAAGTTCCAAGATTCACCTGTCCTAGCATCTCACCTTGCACTGACCCTTCAATCTACCATAATGAGGCTGCTGCCTTCGTCTTGCCCTGTAGCTACCCTGAGACAAAGACCCTCTCCTCATCAATCCAGTGTCCCTTTCTGGACTAATTTTCTTGGCTGTTCTATGGCATCTAATCCCTTGACCACTCTCCTCTCCTTGAAACTCTCCTGGCCTCAGTATTACCAGTTTCGCCCATCTCCATCTCTGACTGAAGGTCCAGCCTCACCTGTGTTCTTCTGTCTGTGCTACCTCTTGAATGGTGATATTTCTCAAGATTCTATCTTTGCTCCTTGTATTTTGTCTTCTTTCTTTCATCTTTTGGCTGTGTGGTACAGCGTGTGGGATCTTAGTTCCCCAACCAGGGATTGAACCCAAGTGCCCTGCATTGGCAGTGTAGAGTCTTAACTACTGGTCCAGCCGGGAAGTCTTGCTCCTTGTATTTGCTGAAGTCCATGCTCTCCCCGGATGTGGCCATTCTTATCCTCTGCTTTTACTATTGTTCATATACTGATGACTCCAAAGTCCATCTTCAATTCAGACTTCTGAGCTCCTCATGTTTTTTGGATGTTTCAAAGGCATCTCAAGACTCAAAATACTCAAAGCGTGTTAGCTTCTTTCCTAAGCTGCCTCCTTTTCTTGCATCCCTCACTCAGCCTCTGAAGTCTGATTGCCACCTCTCTTGACTTACTGCTCCCATGAATAATTCACTTAAGGCAGGCACATTTAGACCCTTTGTGGTTTCAGCTCCAGCCCCTTCTCTCTGTTACCAACTTAATACCTCACAGCTTGTTATGAAAATGAAGTGACATACCACATAATTAACATGCCTAGCACCTGATAGAAATCTTAACTGAATTTAAAACCAAGAAAGCAGCCTTTCCAGGTGTTTCTGTTGTTTGGTATACATGGACCACTGGGAGTTTCAGCACTTCCTTTTTTAAGTCATTAAAATCAATGTGGTTCACAGGCTACTTGGAAATAGCAAGTCACTAAATACAGTTTGCTGACTTGAAAGATTTAGGCCACTGGGAGGCTCCAGAAATTAGAAGGTTCTGACTTGGAAATCCTCAGGTGACTCCAGGTGTAGTTTAAGTTTCCAGTAGAAATAGTTGAAGCAGCAACTTGAAATGTATGATTTTTTTTTTTAAGAGCTACCACTGATTGAAAATGTCTTCTTTCTATGAAATCTCATTTTTCTGGAACCTGTGCCACATAGACACACACTATAATTCAGGTTCTATTCCCTGTCCTGTAAACTTTTCCTCTCTGTGAGGAAAAGAGCTATTGTCAATTCAAATTTTATTCCACTGGGCAATCAATCACGAAAAAAAAAAAAAAAGGCATTGATAAAGAGTTATTCTCTTTGGTATTCTCCAGTGTGTTGCAAATTGTCTGGCCTATCACATATTTATCACGCCATGAACTTTGCTGCATTATTTTAATAGAAACCCAACTGTTTGCTTAAGGAATATAGTACATTTATTGCCTCATGGAACAGACAGGTTTTTTTTTTTTTCTCTTCAATCCATTCAGTCTCAACCCTTCCCTATGTCAGCAGTGATGATTCTGGTCTGGCCAATGCCATGTCCGGATTGGCTTGGAACTAGATGGCAAGATTTTCACCTGGGAAAAAGCCACTATGCCTAGCTAATAGCAGTGGAGCTGGGGCTATGGATGACTTACCCTGAAGTAGAAACATTGCCTCCTAAAATGGTGGGCACCTGAATAGAAGCATGTCATTCTTTTAATAGTGGTAAGATACAGTCAGCCAACAAATGTCCATTACATGAAGCATAGTGATAGAGAGAACTTAAAAAGGAAGTAAAGGAGTTGTAGGGACATTTCTTTGGAAGAAAAGGTGCACGCAGTGGCACTAGAGCTCCTAGAAGAAAAAGAAAGTGGAAGACAAAAGAGACTGAAAGAATAAAAGCAAAGAAAGATCTAACTGGGAAAGACAGAGTCTGGGTATAACGGAGAAGAAGCAATTATCCTCGGACATTTATTTCTTAACTGTTTTTAGTGAAGTATTTCCAACTGTTCATGTGCTTTGTTTAACCTCTCCTCTCTTAAGGAAACACTTGAAAAATAAAATTTTGCTTTTCTGTGGCTATGGCCTTTTTTTTTTTTTTTCAATTTTAGGGCAACTATTGCTGACTGAATAAGGACTACATGTTTCCTTCTCAGATCACAAATAGGTACCTTATACTGACTGCATCTCTCTTCTATCTGCTGATTATTTGCCATAGCCAAGGTAGGATGGCCACTAGTCATGTCCAGTTAAAGTTCTGGAAGGTTCCCAGAATAAGGAAGTACAGCAACTGGACTGATTCTTTAAGGAATATGCAACGAAGTGTAAAGGAAACTCGGCTCTCTTTTTTAAAGAGAGAATCCTTTGTTACACCAGGTTTCTAGGGCTGGGAGGCACCTTCATCAGGGACAGCTTCAGTGTTACTGAGAAAAAATGAATTAGACTCTGTAGCTGGTGGATGAGGCTATGAACTATCACAACTACCCAGAGTCTATGGTCCCAAGTGGAGAGACACTAAGCAATGAATAATATATCTTCTAGCATTTACTGTGTTACTTAACCAGAGAAGGCAAGTACTGGCACCCTGCTCCAGTACTCTTGCCTGGAAAATCCCATGGGCGGAGGAGCCTGGAAGGCTGCAGTCTATAGGGTCGCTAAGAGTCGGGCACGACTGAGCGACTTCACTTTCACTTTTTACTTTCATACATTGGAGAAGGAAATGGCAACCCACTCCAGTGTTCTTGCCTGGAGAATCCCAGGGACAGGGGAGCCTGGTGGGCTTCCGTCTATGGGGTCTCACAGAGTCGGACATGACTGAAGTGACTTAGCAGCAGCAGCAGTGTTACTTAACATTGAGCAGATATTGGTTAAAGTGACCTCTTTGGTTATAAAATTTTAATATCATCTTTGCATGTCAAGCATTTGGTTTTCCGAATTTCTACTTTGGTCCTTCATAAACAAGGAGGAGAGGGAACTTTCCACTTATTCATGATAGTCCATTGCAACTAAAGAGATCCAGGCTTCCAATAACTAGTGGATGAAAGTGAGAGATTTGAGAAGACAATAAATAGATGAGCAGGCTGCTAAGAGAAGTGTGTCTGATTCCTGGCAGCTTTAAATAGTGAACAGGCAACCCAGGCAGGCCTCCTCGGTAAACAGCTGGGGAACCATCTGATGATGTCATTTGAATAACCCTAAATTACTCCTCTGTCCCAAACCTTTCTTCCCTTTTGGCTTTACCAAGATGATAGAAATCTCTGCATTGATCAAGGTTTGGGGTTCAAAGTGAAAGCTTTTATGAAATAAAGATATTATATAGCTCTGCAGTTTATGCTGTGCAGTTTCCATGTTCTTTGTGTAAAGACTCAACTTCACACAAAGGCAATGAAGAGACACTCGGAGCCCAGCGGGTGGTGTGCAACCTTCCTTTACGAAGAACTGTTTCTGTTTTCTTGGATCCCCACTCCGTTTGCAGAGACACCATTTCATGAATCTTGGATGTTCTCCCTCCTTACCTTTTATCTTTTCAATTCATCTCTTCTGTCCCTCTCCATGAACCTGGATCCTTCCCACTTATTCTTTGTGTCCAAGGTCGATTCCCTTTGACAGAGAATTCTGGACCTGTGTTACATAGCACAGCAACTGAAGCCACATACAGCTACTGAACATTTATAATGTGACTAGTGTGACTGAGGAAAGGAATTTTTAATGTAGTTTAATTTTAACTAATTTAGATTTAAAAACTGAAGCTATCGAATAACACTAAACACTGGTTGTTTGGGTAGAACTGCATTTCACTGTAAATTTACACTTTGAAAATTTAGCGTTGAATTGAGATGTGCTAAAAGTGTAAAATACACATTAGAGCTCAAAGATTTAGTATAAAAGAGAATGTAATATGTCGATAGTAATTTTTATATTAGCTAAATATTAAAATAATATTTTTATAACTAAATTATTAAATAATGATAGATTTAAATAATAAATAAATTATTAAAATTAATGTTACCTATTTCTTTTTATTTTTTAATGTAAAGAATTTAATTAGAAAATTTATATATGAATCTCATAATTCTATTGAATGGCATTTTCTAGATTCTCATTTTTCAGAAAGGAGCAACAATTGAATACAAACAAGCCACTCTCTTGGTTACATGAATCACCTTTCATAGCATAAATTCAATGCCAAGAGAATTGTCTCCCTTTCCAGGGGGAGGAAAATAAAAAAGGATAGAAAACAAATCTCATCCTGAAGCCACTACCAGTTTCAACACTCAGCACCACTGAGAGTATTAGATTAGCTGCCTTCAGAGGGTGGGTAATGAAGACATGGGCCGAGTGAGTTTTGATGACTGGGTTGGGAGAGAAAGGAGAGGAAGGTGTAGATAAGTAGAATACTCCAGGGCCTGGGACATTTTCAAAATGGCTAGTTGAGTGCTATCTTCAGAGGGAGGCCGTTAGACATGAATATCTTGGGTTTCTGGAGGAGTGAGTCTACTATAAAAAAGAAATAGAAAGCTGAGCAGAAGATGGAAACATTCCAAAATAAGTTTTGGGGTGGACTGTAGGCCAACATTCTTCTTGAAGGCATCCATGGAATTGTGACATTATCCCTTCTGAGATCAGATAACATCCTTCTTCCATCCTTCTACTCCTGGTCTTCTATACAACTGGCTTGAAACTCCTTCCACTGATGCTGCAGCTGCTCCAGTGACCTTATCTGGTTCTTGAGACCTACCTCAATGTCCTTTCAAAGACACAGCTAGGGAGGTGGGGAACAAACAATTTTCCATAGCCTTCTAAAGTCCAAAAATATGGAATTTCAGTGGTGGTTATTTATATCTTTTAAGCTCACTGGTATAATTTCAAATATTTATTACATTCATTCCTCTCAGTTTACAGATAAGTGAGTGAGAGAGACAGCGGCAGAGAGCGGCTGAGAGATGATGTGCCAGGATCAGCCACTGGTCAGGATTAACTGAAGCCACTAGAAACAGAACTGAGTCTGTATGTTTGGGTTCCTGAGACGTAGCTGAGGTCTATCATTACCGTATCATTTACACCAGCTTTAACTGATGGTGCCACACTAACGGTAACTTTTACTTATCTTTTGAGTTCTCTGCAGAGCCTAGTAGATCCTGGACTGCTATATGCTTATGGTCTGGTAAAGATTATCATTTATTTAATTCAGTACATTATGAATTTTCAGTATGTTCTGGTGACAGAATATACTTTGTACAATTTTTAAGGGATAAAAGTGATACCAAAATTTCTAACTGAAGATAAGAAACTATTCTCAAAGAACATTATTTATCTCTCATTTTATTTCCTGGCCTGACCAACAGCAATGTTTCATGAATAAAGGAAGGAATTTAGTTAATACCAGCTATCTAAAAATTAAGTTAATAAAATTAAATGTTATTTTAAAATATTTCAGAGTTAGCATCCAAATAAATAGGTTGTCTTGATAATTATAAACCAGTAGTAACTTCAGGAGGCTGAAGCTATAAGCCAAGCCAAGATATGAGAAAAGTCTATAGCTATAGATATTTAGTCTATAGCTACCACTTCATAAAACTATGGGAAATTGTGGCAATTGATATTGTTTCTATAGAGAATGCAATATACAATATCTAGAAAATATTTTACATAGTGAATTTTATATCATTTCATCCATTTTCCCAACAAGAAGAGATAAATACACCAACTGTGTAGGTGGTATACTTCTTTTTCATTACCATAAGTAAATGAAATAAACAGACTCTCTTAGACTAGACTATATAATATATAGAATTCATGCTTGCTATCTTACAAGGAGTTATTTGTATGTGAAATCTTGTGGACTTGAGATTGAAAATGTGTGATTTACAAGCAAAGAAAAAACAGCTTTAAATCTTAGTGCCCTGCATTTCAAATTTCTGGCTGATTTATAAGCCTTTTAAATCCCATGCTATTAAGAAATTCAAAATTTATATGGCTATATATATGTAACTAATATTAACTCCTCAGCCAGCCAGCCTGTGGCATTTTGCATGCTTTTCTTCATTTTTTCCGTCTGTATTTTTTCTCATCTAGCTTTTTCAGAAATGTTATTCCTATTTCTGTCACACTGTCGCCTTTTAGTCTGTCTTGCAGGAATGTAACATCAGCCGCCAAATGAACCTAGGAAAGAAAAAAAAAAAACAGGCTTATATCATTCAGCTTTTTTAAAAAACTCAAATTTTTCTATTTTTCAGTTTGATATACCCCATAAAGAGCTCACTTTCCTTGTGGAATGATAAAAAAAGGGCTTGTTCTGTGGATGAAGAGCCCTTTACTCCATTGATGGTCTGGCTGTGGTCAGCTCTGTGTGTGAGTCTTCAAAGAGAAGGGTGGTCCAGGACAGGCTCAAATCATCCTGGCTCATTCTCAGGCAAGCCCAGAATGTGGGCCTGTTTTTGCTCACAGTATAAGTCTAAACTATGGATCCATCTCAGGAAGAACACAAACTCCCAACTCAGTGATGGCCTTGACCCAACATGCCTTGCCAAACAGAACTTCCAAGGATAAATGGCTTCTTAAACGATTCTTCTCCAGCTGACTTGCTGTAAGTCATTCTCTCATTAGCTCAATAACATAATCATTTGTCCTAACAACATTTAGCAATCACTTACGGCTTTGAGAACTATGAAACAACACCAACTAAATAAATTATAAAAATTAAACATTGAGATTGTGGACTTGAATATTTGATACCCAGGCCTTCTTTTGCACAATAAAGCATTTCTCATTTCTCAGACATTGAAGTAAACCCTTAGGGCTTACTTCTCTATTCGTTAAAATACACTCAAAAAAGAGCAGCATATTGCTGACGTACCCTCAACAGAGTGCCTTTTCAGTTATTTTAAGTCACAGGAATAAATAAGATAAATAAGCAAAAATACCTAGTAAAAGCAAATAAGTGAAAAAGCCTGGATCTACCAATTAATATTTATTGAGATCTGACTCATTCCCCTCTCTTACTAAGAATTCCTTGGTCAACCAGCTTGCCTTTGTTAGTCCGTAGACTTCGGTGTGCCAAATTATTTGCTATTTGAGTGCAAAAAACATACCTTTGTGATGCCCATCACCCAGTAAAAGGATATACACTGCACTTTGAAATAAAAAGCCTCTTGATGAAAGTGAAAGAGGAAAGTGAAAAAGTTGGCTTAAAGCTCAACATTCAGAAAATGAAGATCATGGCATCCAGTCCCATCACTTCATGGGAAATAGATGGGGAACAGTGGAAACAGTGTCTGACTTTATTTTTTTGGGCTCCAAAATCACTGCAGATGGTGACTGCAGCCATGAAATTAAAAGACGCTTACTCCTTGGAAGGAAACTTATGACCAACCTAGATATCTGCATATTGAAAAACAGAGACATTACTTTGCCAACAAAGGTCCGTCTAGTCAAGGCTATGGTTTTTCCAGTGGTCATGTATGGATGTTAGAGTTGGACTGTGAAGAAAGCTGAGCACCGAAGAATTGATGCTTTTGAACTGTGGTGTTGGAGAAGACTCTTGAGAGTCCCTTGGACTGCAAGGAGATCCAACCAGTCCATTCTAAAGGAGATCAGTCCTGGGTGTTCTTTGGAAGGACTGATGCTAAAGCTGAAACTCCAATACTTTGGCCACCTCATGTGAAGAGTTGATTCATTGGAAAAGACTCTGATGCTGGGAAGGATTGGGGGCAGGAGGAGAAGGGGACAACAGAGGATGAGATGGCTGGATGGCATCACCAACTCGATGGACATGAGTTTGGGTGAACTCCGGGAGTTGGTGATGGACAGGGAGGCCTGGTGTGCTGTGATTCATGGGGTCGCAAAGAGTCGGACATGACTGAGCGACTGAACTGAAACTGAATTTGAAATATGGAAGTTAAATGCACTCTCATTTTTTTCTCATAAGATCTTTCTTGTATTTGTCATAATTTAACTGAAAATCAATTAAAATAATAAGAAGACTACATTGAAATTATTTGGGTATATGGGACCACAAGAGGTCTGATACACATATATCATTCAGCACATATAATCAATTATCCATGAAAACTGAAGAGACTTCTTTATCCTATTTTGGAGTTGATTTTTTTCTCTATCTATATGCAATTGATGCTGAATTAATTCAACTTCTTTGTCCCTTAATGAAACATTTTTTGTATGCTTTAGGACATAGTTCTCCTTTTACCTGGAATATTATTTTCCCCTTTCCCCAAGACCTTCATCTAACTGCTTTGTCATCTTTCAGATGTCAGCTCACAGTTTCCCTAGGAAGGCTTCCCTCTCCCCACCCCTGTCCCACCCCAGATCCTCCCATGACCCTGAGTCATTTGGCTCCTATACTGGACAAAAGACTCTCGAAGGGCAACAACTGTTTCTTGTTCTTCTCTGTATGCTCAACGCTGCTTCACAGAGACTGATCCCTATCTTAGTTAAATCAATGAATGATTAGATTAGATTAGATTTAACTAAGCCTCCAGTGGCCCCCAGTGACCCCACCTCCTATCATTCAAGTAGTTCCCTCCAAAGTCCAGCAGAATTGACAGCACCTGTGGTGATTAGAGCACTACAGGGACCTATGTGACAAGGAACTTCAGGAAGCCTCTGGCCAGCTGTGAGCAAGGCACTGAGGCCAGTGAGTGAGCTTGGAGGTAGATTCCCAGCCTTAGTCAAGTCTTCAGAGACTGCAGCTCCAACCAACTGCTTGACTGCCTGTGCACTGCGCTGTGAAAGGCTTTGAACCATGGCCACCTAGCAAGGCCGTCCCAGGTTTCCAGTCCTCAGAAACTGTGTGAGACAATAAATGTTTGTTGTTTTAAGCAGCTACCTTTGAGGGTAATTAGTTAGCCAGCACTAGACAATGAATGCTGTGCCATGCTTAGTCGCTCAATCGTGCCCAACTCTTTGCGATCCCATGGACTGTAGCCCGCCAGGTTTCCCTGTCCATGGGATTCTTCAGTCAAGAATACTGGAGTGGGTTGCCATGCCCTCCTCTAGGGGATCTTCCCAACCCAGGGACTGAACCCAGGTTTCCCACATTGCAGGCAGATTCTTTACCATCTGAGCCACCAGAGAACCCCAAGAATAGTACAGCGGGTAGCCTATTCCTTCTCCAAGGGATCTTCCCAATCCAGGAATTGAACCAAGGTCTCCTGCATTGCAGGTGGATTCTTTACCAGCTGACTACCAGGGAAGCCCAGATAATGACTGTACACCTGGCAAAATAAAGTATGTGCCTTACCATTTCCAGGGCCCCTCTGATAATTCCACAGAGTAAGTTGCAGTAGCACAGAGAAGACCGCCCAGTGGGGAGCTCTTCCACAAACTCCACCAGAGGATTCTTGTCTAGAATCAGGGAAAATTCATTTCTGCTTGCGTTGTTACAGGTCACACTTGGTGTAATTCCCAAGTACATCTTGAAAGCAACCTAGCAAACAGGAAAAAAACAATATTACAAAACTTGGCCTGGAATAAATAACTATTAGTGGAGAAGGAAATGGCAATCTACTCCAGTATTCCTGCCTGGGAAATGCCCTGGACAGAGGAGCCTGACAGGCTACAGCCCATGGGGTCGCACAAGAGATACCACTTAATGACGAAACAATGACGGCAAAGTGGCTGAACTGCGTTGTTGTACAGGAGAAACCAACACAATACTGTAAAGCAGTTTTCCTCTGAGTAAAGAATAAATAAATAAAAATAAAGAACTGTTAGTAAGACACCCAAGTACCATTCCAGGCACAATTGTTAAGCTTCTGGAGTTCATAGTCAGAAAGCCTGAGTTCACGCTCAGCTTTGAAATGTACTGACCTTACCAACTTGTACAATTCTTACACTCTCTTCATGGAATCTCCTAAAGTATTAGTTTTCTGTGGAAACAGTATGGTTTATGAAACACAAAGTTAAGGCAGTATTTTTGGGAAAAAAAATCTTTTTCAAAAAAAAATTCCTAAAAAAAAATATTCCTCAGAAGGGTAAGAAATTAAAATATTACTCAGCAGCAGCATGCTAGCGTAATATTTGTCACATGAGCCCAGCAAAGTCTTCTGAATTAGAAGGGACCCAAGACACATGTGCCACAACAGGAAGGTGACAGAGTCGGGGATGAGGGAGTCGAGGAAGATTAAACCCTAGAGTATGCTTTGGGAAGTGGAGGCAGTCCTATCACCAAGAGTAACGTCTCTGAGAAGGAACAAGGGCCAGCGGTGGCAGGCACATAAGTGGGTCATAAAGTAGCCTCTCAAGAAAGTCTGCTGTTTTAAAGAGCTTCAAGAATTTTACAAGGTAGAGATAGAGGAAACCTTGGGGACTATTTCTTTTTACCTCCAGTTTCACAAACGAGTAAACTGGGATCCAGAGAAGTAAAACGACATGGCTAAGATTACACTATAACATAGTTCCTTGGCTTCTAGTCCAAGTGGCTTTCTTGTCACCAAATATACAGACCTGGAAACTGAGGTTTGTTAATGGAAATTTGTCAGCTTGATCGTTGTCTTTCAAGTGATTCCATTAATTTTCATATTAAAAGCAGTGTATTTAATACTAAAAGCAGTGTAGAAGCGAAGTGAAGACAATTTCCTTAAATTACACATAATTAGAAGTACTAAAATGTTCATGATTCAGTCATTCATTCAACAGTACACGTTGAGTACTGCCTGTCTAGCCCAGTGCCTGGCACACAGGGGAATTCAACAACTGTTTGAAAAACGAATTCTTGAATAGGCATTCATTCTGTGTTTGACATCATCTTTACACCCAGAATACAAAATGTATTAAGATGTAGTTCCTGTTTTAGAAGAGCTTACAGTTTAAAAGGAGCTATAGATAGTAAATAAATAACTGCAATATTACAATAAGCTCCACAAGTACAATGCTGTATATTAGGAAATAACCCTTGAAATATTTACAGAGGAAGAAGCTTCTACACTGTTTATGAATACTGAGCGAGTGTTTGCCAGGTAGACAAGGTCAGGTGTATGTGTGTGTGTGTGTGTGTGTGTGTGCATGGGGGTGGGGGGGATATTCCAGATAGAAGGAACATGTCAAGGGCACAGAATTCCATGATGAGGTTCAGGGAAAGTTTGCATTCATCAACTTGTGGGCAACAGGGAGCCCCAAAGATGTGAGTAGGCTAGGGAGGAACTGGATTTCTATATTAGAGGGATCTCCTTCATGTCAGCATAGAGGACGAATTTAAGGTTGAGAATGGGGGTAGGCATGAAGTCAAAGGCAGAAATACCAATCAAGAGGTTACTATGATAGTCTAGGAAAGAAATGATGAGGACCCTTCTCACTTTATCTTTCACTCAAAACTCAAACTCTCCCTGAACTTTTCCATATAAATTTCAAACAGCCCAAATCCAAAAATTTGATAAAGTCACAGATCAGTTAAAGAGGATGTAAAATGAAGCTTCCAGATCTTAAGTCAAAGTAGCAAAAGTTTTAAGTAACAAGAGAAAAATACCATCATGAAAGTCTAGGCTAGGAGACTTGATTTGGCTCCCAATCAGTTGGCTGAAACGCGATTTCTGCTAATGTTTATTCCTTTGGATGGAAAATTGCTAAACTATTATTATCTGTAATAGTCGGAATTTCTTTCTGATTCTCAATCCAAGCCACATGGAAATAACATAAAAGTGGGGGCTGTTCACTGTGAATTTACTCTTATTCCCAGTGTTTTGGCTCTAGTTTCATGGCCTAACATCCACCAGTAGGAGGCATTATCTGAACACTGTTGGGAAATATTCATTCCTAGGGAATGACATTGTTTCCTTATCTGGCTGAATTCAGTCTGAGAAGGAGGACTGTTGTTTCTAATGAAGAAAGAGCTCCACCCTCGGCCACTGCCACAGCGGCTCTGCCAACAAATAAGAGCAAAGCATTTTCCCTCTGTGTATCTCCAACATGGATGCTCTTCAGGGGTTTCTAAAATTCATCCTCAACCAGAAAACTTTCATTGGCTACAGCTTCATGGCTCTGCTGACCGTGGGAGGTGAGCGTCTCTTTTCACTCGTGGCTTTCAAGTGTCCCTGCGGCACTGAGAATGTGATCTACGGGCTGGCTTTCCTGTTTGCTCCCGCCTGGGTGTTACTGATCCTGGGATTCTTTCTGAACAACAGGTCATGGAGACTCTTCACAGGCTGCTGTGTGAATCCCAGGAAAATCTTCCCCAGGGGCCACAACTGCCGCTTCTTCTCCGTCCTGGGGCAGATCATTCTGAGCTCATTGGTGGCTCCAGTGATGTGGCTGTCTGTGGCTTTGCTCAATGGGACTTTTTATGAATGTGCAATGAGCGGGACCCAAAGTCCAAGACTCCTTGATCTGATTTGCAAAGGCAAGCCTGAAGAGTGCTGGAAAGAACTTTACAAAGTATCTTGCGGAAAAACCAGCATGACCCCCACAGACAACGAAGAACTGAAATTGTCGCTGCAAGCCCAGTCTCAGGTAAGAAGGGACACAAGTGCCTTTCCCCCACACCCCCCTGCCCCCCAGCGTGAGCTTGAAGTATTCTCTCTGTACTTCGTTCAGCCAGGGTAGAGCCTGAATCCTGCCAGAACATTCTGAAACTCTGGAAATTGGAATGTGGTGCAGCGTTAAGACAGTCTCAGGAAAAGCTTTTCCGAGGTTGGATGGCTAATAAAATTGCTGATTGGATTGTCTTTTCCACTTTCGAAAAGAAAATCTCCTCTTGAGTTAGACATCTGTAAACACTTAAGTACTTTAAAACAATCTCTCTGGGTTGACTTTGTAAATGATGCATGACACTAACTCATTATAAAGTGTTAATGGCAGAGCTGTAATTAGAAATTACTGCCTTCTATTAATTATTTTCAAACTGGTTTTTCAGAGAAACACACACATACATGCATAGCATACATCCATTAAAATACAGCTAAATCAAGTGAGCTAATACTTTTCAAAGTTGCACATCATATAATTAGTGTAGAGATTCCCTTGCATGATTTCTGGCAACTGCTATCTCTATGTGTAAATATTGTTAACGTGGAAAAGAATTTCCTGTATAAAATGGGATGTTGGCAGACTTTAAATAGCCTTCAGTGAAACAGAACCATATTCTCCAGGGAGTTTTCCTCCTATGTTCTGTGCTCTATAGCTAAAAAGTTCTTCTTACGTTACTTTAGGAGCTCAAGATTTGGGGCATTGTTTTATTTAACAGAAGGAAATTGTAGCTTTACCTAACTGATACAAGGAAGTAGCTTGTCATTCTTTCAGAGACATGAGCACAAATCCAGATGTGAGCCTGGCCCTGGCCTCAGGAAAAGACTGAATTCCTACTTGTGAGGAGCAGGAATGATATTTCACAAATCAAAACAAGCAATAGGAGTAGATAAACAGGTCCACAGTCTGTCAGGAAGGCTATTTGTTTAAGAATAAATGCGCTGAAAATACTGAGACTTTACTCTTTTTTTTTTTCAATATAGACTGGTCTTTTCAACAACACATCAAATCAAAAATTGTTTCCAAATTGGTTGGCAATATATTCAGACTCTCTTTATAAACTAATAAGCCTATAAATGCTCCCCCATAAAACCCTTTGTTTAATGCATAAAGCACATTTTAGACAAAAACATGCCAGGCTGCCAATCATCTTCCTTCTTTTGCTGAAGGAAGGTCTTAATTACAAATGTGATGATGCAGTGAGTGATTTATGATTTGTGTCCTGGGGTACCAGGCTCCATTCAGGTAGCAGCGGATCCAAACACCACTGGGTGAGCTTTTCCTTCTCTAAATACAGGCATAAGGAAATCATGCCTGTCCTTGCCACAGCTGAGCCTGGGCACACTGACCTGTTTATTTTTCAGAGGAATGAGAAGGACCTGGGGCTGATTCCTTAGGGGATGATGCATAAGAGATGTGGACAAAGGGAGCTGTATCATAGCAGGTGCTGACTGCAGTGCTTCCGATAGGCAGGGGCAGCAAACAGTCTGGACCCACAGCTGGGTATGTGGGTAGGGGTGGAAAAAGTGCCACGTCCATGGGTGGGGCAGAGGAACGAAATCCAGCTGGGTGGCTTTCTGTCCTTTGGGTAGGTAGAGTAGTGGCAAGAACTCCATCTTGGAGTTGCCTAGTCTTGGGTTTGATCCTGATTCTACTGCTCACCAGCTATGTGACCCAGAGCTACTGTTTGACCCCTGAGAGCCCCAGTGTCCTCATAGTTGGGGGTAATAACACCTACCCTTGGAAGTACAGAGATGATGGACATAAATGGGCATAAAACTGCTGGCACACAGTAAGTATTTTAAACTGATGAGAAAAATGCCAAGGTTTGAGGGAGAAGACGCATGCAGAATGGTGTATTATTGAGGGCTGGGGTGGGACCATCCATCATGTCTAGTTAGATCCTGGGTACCATGAATTAGTGAAGAACAAGAGGGCTCAGTGCTCAGCACTCACGTGAAAGCAAGTTGATGCTAAGGCCACGCAATGAGGGGAGGAGGGCCTGAAGCTGATCAAACAGTGAATAACTCAGCAGAATTGGTTTAGATACTGAAGTGAGATGGCCTGCAGGAGGATGGGCTGTGTGGAAAAAGATAGAGGTTAGAGAAAAGAGGAAGATCTGATGTAGCCAACCACAAGTGACTAAAGTAAATATAAGTAAAGTAAATATAAATCACGTCAGAGAGATACTCTATGTTCAGTAATGCCTTTACATAGACATGGATATGATTGAAAAATAATAGCCCATGCTAATAGCTGATACTTACTGAGTCACGTGGATTTCTACATCACCTCATTTGAATCCTCTAAATTACATTCTGAGGAGGGTAACACCTACTTTACAGCTGAGGAATCAGAGGCACAGAGAATATCTATAAAAAAGTGAAAGCTGAGATTTAAACCCAACCAGTGCCAACCCAGAGCTGGCACTCATGTAGGGTCTGAGATCCTGCACAGTGACCTCTGTAGTCTGAATCAGAGTTTGGCAACCATTGGTTTCCAGATAAACATTGGAGCTTATTTGTTGTTCTATTATGGTCAGCATGGGTTCATTTGCAGATTGTTATTTTTATGTTCAAATAGGCCCATCTGCTGAGAAATACTAAGGGCCATTTAACTAAAATATTAAGAGAAACTTGGAAAGAGCTTTGTTAGTTGTTCACATATGAAATTAACTCCAATTACGAAAAATATTGGGTTGGCCAAAAAATTCATTCTGTTTTTTTTTTTTTACATCATATCCTTTCAATGTGTTATTTTTGAGAACTGATGTCCAAACGTTCTTTTTTTTTTCCCCTTGGCTTTTACGCAAGCTTCCAATTCTTATAGCTTCAGTTTCCTTATTGTGTTACATTTGTCTTGCTTTACAGTGAGATAGGATAGGGTAATGAGTGAAGCTACTTCTCTCAGGAAGGGTCTGCGGTTCTCTGTAAACAATGTAACGTGGGAAAAAATCAGTCACTGGTCGTGAATATCCACGTATCAATGCCTGAAGATACTCCAGTAAGGAACTGGTAATATGCTCACACACAGAATTCTTTCCTTTAAAGCTAGTACTATATGAGGGCTTGGTTCTTCCAGTTCTTGGATAATCTATATTTTTGCTCATTTCCATTTGCCTGCCTTCTGGGTATTTCTTTGCATACCAGCAATAGTGGGTAGGATGGAGAACAGAGGTTAGGTAAACCTTAACTTTGTAAAAAACAAAAAACAAAAAAACGAAACTTGTTAATTAAGATGAAGGATGTCAACTGAGGTCTGCTATTAAATTAGCCATACACTTCCCAATAACACTACCCTGTCTCCTTGAGAAGTGGCTTTGCTTTTGGTATGCTCAATATTTCTTTCTTTCTAAGATTCTAGGATGGTTCCTGATTTGTTCCGCATCTTTCTTCTCTCTGCTCACCACGTGTTATGCTCGCTGCCGATCTAAAGTTAGTTACCTTCAGCTGAGTTTTTGGAAGACGTATGCACAGAAGGAGAAGGAGCAGTTGGAAAACACATTTGTAGACTACGCCAAAAAGCTGAGTGACAGAAACCTGAAATGCTTCTTGGAAAACAAGAGGCCAGATGTCTTCCCCATGCCCACCTTTGCAGCCTGGGAGGCTGCTTCAGAGCTCCATTCCTTCCACCAAAATCGGCAACACTACAGCACCCTCCACAGGGTGGTAGAGGAGGGTCTAGACCTTCGTCCGGAGGATGAGGAGACCACAATGATGCTTATGGGTACTGCCCAAAACGTGCAGCTCACCCACCATCACTGACTCACCGGGTCCAGACATCTTCCTCCTGCATCAACAGCTACCAGAGTATCTCTGTGTTTTCTTCCATTTAATATTTCTTAATCAGACAATAACACAAAGGGAAGCAGCTTTTTAGACATGACAAAGGTTTCACATGCTCAAACTGATGCTGAGTGACTGGCCAAAGATGGTGACAGTGGTGCTCTTGTATTGGTTGGGGGTTGGGAGTCGGGCTCAGGGGCTTCAGGTTCTAAGATTTGATGACTGACAGTGAGACTCATGCAAGAAGTTCTGCCACTCTATGTAAATACAGTCACAGAATCCAGGGGGAGCAGTGGTGACTTGTGAGTGAGCCTGGTCCCCTTAACAGACTTCTGTTATTAACAGACTTCCCACTTCCACACAGTGGGATCTGCGGTGTAGTTGGTAGAAATCCTTGTAGTAAATCTATCTTACTACCTTCCAAGGATGTAATGAAATGCTACCATTTAAAATTCATTTCCTTGGAATCTGAAGACATCAGTTCTAAAAAATAACATGTTGAAAGGATATGATGCCAAAAATTCAGAGCTTTTCTCATGTTTCCACTATGCATTGAAAATAGACCCCTGGAGTCAGAGCTGTATTATGACTCTTGTGGGCTCTAGGCACTTTTGCCTTCATGGGCTTATTTCTACATTAAAAAATACACATGTACACATACATACAAGCACACACACACCTATTCTTATGACTATTGATATAAAGGCATATATTAATATTGTATAGGGCTTCCCAGATGACTCAGTGGCAAAGAATCTGTCTGCAATGCGGGAGGCCCAGGTTCAATCCCTAGGTCAGGAATATCCCCTGGAGAAGGAAATGGCAACCCACTCCAGTATTCTTGCTCGGGAAATCCCATGGACAGAGGAGCCTGGCAGGCTACAGTCCATAGGGTCACAAAAGAGTTGGACATGACTGAACAGCAACAACAGTATTAATATTATACGTTAGAACTTTGTTTCAACCTTGAAGTTCATTTATTACCTTGTGACTTTATAAGAAACTAAAAACACTTTAGTGGGCTCCTACAGAATGCAAATTTTGTATTCTATTATATAATATATCCACATTAGTTTAAATATATAGATACATTAGTTCCCTCTAAATCTATGAATGGAATCAATATTTAAGGAAGAGGTACCATGCTTTATGCTGTGGCTCACAGCTTATACCATGGAGGGTCCTTGCCTCCTCATTGGAGAATCCTGGGGCTGAATTCCTTATTATCATGTGGCATTATCCCAAACTGGGGAAAGGATCCTATAGGTATAAGACCTGACACATATCCTTGGGAACTTGGAGGTGCAGAGTCAGGTTGTGTGTGTGTGTGTGTGTGTGTGTGTGTGTGTAGGTGGGAGAGTGGGAGGCGGGGGCTGTGAGGTTGCAATATTGTTTGGGTTTTAAACATGGTGTGTGACAAATGTGTAACAATTGGTTCTTGGAAAAAGTGGTTATTTGAAGTATTTGCCCATTTCTATATTGTAATTTCAAGTTACCCAGGTGATGTCACTGAAATCAGAGTTAGGAAGAGACAATATGAGCCAGAACTTTCTAAGAAGATTTTGTGGTGCATTTACTTTCATTCTAGCCAAACTGTCTCTGGTACCACTTTGGTGGATCTGAGTTTCACTGCAATAAAACCTAACCATGGTAGATTAAACATGGCTTAATGGCACCAATTGAGAGAGAGAGTCTTTTCCTCTTTTCCTTGAGTCTGACCTTAACGAACCAACAATATGTAGCAGAGGTGAAGCCAGGTTGCAGAACTATTCCAGCTTATGCCTTGGTCTCTGGCAGTGATTACTCTGGTAAAAACCAGCCACCATGTAAGAAATGCAATTACCTTAATGAAGAGTCCCAAGCCCTGAAGAAGGCTAAAGTAGCCAAGTGGAGAGAGACCGAGACAAAGAGAGATCATAGCTGGCCAGCTCCAACTGTTTGAGTCCGTCTAGGTTAGTTACCAGGCATATGAGTAAAGAAGTCATTTGGACATTCCAGCTTCAGCAGACAAGACATGGAGAAGAACCAGAGGATCCAGCAAACATCCAGGAAAAAGATCCTAGATCTATGGTCTGAGTGAAGTCATACCAGCCATGCAGACTTCTCAGCCACACCATCTGCTGCAAATATTATAAAAGGGTCCCCACTGTGTCCTGTCCAAATCCCCTGAGCTTAAATAAATGTTGGTTGTTTGAAGCCAATCAAATTATGGGCATTATGAAGATATCCTGAACACTAATATGTGAAAATCAGAATTTGTTAAATGAGAGATTAGAGGCACATTGAATTTATATATAGATTATGCAAATATCTCCTTATGCATAGATTTTTATAATAACATTTACCTCTTGATTTCAGTAAGTAGTGAATGAGCTGTGGAATGATTTGATAGATGCTGAATAGTTACTTCTCCAAACTGGCTCCACCAAAGCCTGAGATTCATTTTTAATGATTTTTTGTTAAATTTGGTTTGAGAGGAACACACTGCTATGAGTTAATTTGGTTTAAAATAAACATATTACTGAGAAAGTGACATATTTTTAGCATTAATACCAAGAAAAAGATGACAGTGGAAGGCATAGGACAGGCCGGCCTTGAGTAAGTTAGAAACAGATTGGTCTTCTAGCTTTGCTCCTCAAAGTGTTACATTCAAACCAAAGCATCAGCATCATGAGGGAGCCTGTTAGAAATGCAGAATCAGACTCCATCCCAGACCTGTTGAATCAAGCCTTCCATTAAACGAGATCTTGAGTGATTCTATGCAACTTAAACTTTAGAAGTGCTGGTTCTCAAACTTTAATGTGTGCCAAAAATCATCTTGTTTTTTGGATGGCTTGTTAAAATGTAGATTGCTGAGCCCAAGTGTCTGATTTGACGGGTTGGGGGTAAGAATTTGCGTTTCTAACAACTTCTCAGGTGATGCTGCTGCTGCTGGTCTAGGGGCCACATCTTGAGAACAACAGCTGTAAAGCACAAAGCAGTCTACACTGGGGAAGGCAAGACAGAAGTAACTCAGAATCCTGGGCCTCACCCCAGATCTACAGAATTAGACTTTGTGCTATTATCAACCTGTCTGAGAACATGGGGTGACTTTCCATGTATTTTCTATTTATTCAAGGCTACCTTTCATCACTTAGGGATAGTTTTAAAGTTTTCCTCACCTAAGTTTTGCAAATATTGTACCTCTTCATTCTTCTTTGCCACTAGTCTAATGTTTTCTTTTTTCCATGGTATTTTCTAAGTGCTAGTTATTTGAGTACATGAAAAAGCTATTACTTAATGAATATATAAAGAAAGATAAGCGCAGAAGAATTGATTCTTTTGAATTGTGGTGTTGGAGAAGACTCTTGAGAGTCCCTTGGACAGCAAGGAGATTCAACCAGTCCATCCTAGAGGAAATCAGTCCTGAATATTCATTGGAAGGGCTGATGCTGAAGCTGAAACTCCAAGACTTTGGCCATATGATGCAAACAACTGACTCATTTGAAAAGACCCCGATGCTGGGAATGATTGAAGGCAGGAGGAGAAGGGGACAACATGGGATGAGTTGGTTAGAAGGCAACCAACATGCTATTCAGTTCAGTTCAGTTCAGTTCAGTCACTCAGTTGTGTCCGACTTTGCGACCCCATGAATCGCAGCATGCCAGGCCTCCCTGTCCAACACCAACTCCTGGAGTTCACTCAGACTCATGTCCATTGAGTTAGTGATGCCATCCAGCCATCTCATCCTCTGTCGTCCCCTTCTCCTCCTGCCCCCAATCCCTCCCAGCATCAGAGTCTTTTCCAAGGAGTCAACTCTTCGCATGAGGTGGCCAAAGTACTGGAGTTTCAGCTTCAGCATCATTCCCTCCAAAGAAATCCCAGGGCTGATCTCCTTCAGAATGGACTGGTTGCATCTCCTTGCAGCCCAAGGGGCTCTCAGGAGTCTTCTCCAACACCACAGTTCAAAAGCATCGATTCTTTGGTGCTCAGCTTTCTTCACAGTCCAACTCTCACATCCATACATGACCACTGGAAAAACCATAGTCTTGACTAGACGGACCTTTGTTGGCAACGTAATGTCTCTGCTTTTGAATATGCTATCTAGGTTGGTCATAACTTTTCTTCCAAGGAGTAAGTGTCTTTTAATTTCATGGCTGCAGTCACCATCTGCGGTGATTTTGGAGCCCCAAAAATAAAGTCTGACACTGTTTCTCCATCTATTTCCCACGAAGTGGTGGGACCAGATTAGGAGGCACATAATATGTGGTAATTCAAGGAACTGTTCATTTTTATGTGCATGATAATAGCATGTTGGTTTGTTCTCCTTTGTTCACTCATGCAACCAGAATAAAGTCAGTAGTTGACTTTTTGACATTTGCAGCCCCTTACCTATGACCTAAAGAGCAAGGAGCATTGGATCTGTACATGCTCCTTTTATGTGGCAGCTGCAAGGATGACTATTCTCATTGGTGTGGTTTCAGCCTTGATTGTTATCATGTATTCAACCAATCTCTTCATTCCCCAAAGTTCCCAAGGGAGGCTAGATTGCCCTCGGGAGCTGACACAAGGAAGGATCTGGCTCCAGTTTTAATTGTTTAATGCAGTGGCTTCTGACTAAAACTTAATGAAGCCCTAAATGAGTACTGGGACATAATGAGGTTTTAGGAGAGGTAAGGAGTCAAGCTGAGCTACTGAGGCTGAACTTGAACATGGAGGGTAGCCCCAGAAGGAGGCCTGTGTTACTTGCAGGCAAGGCACGTGCCAGTGCCTTTGTACTTACACCTACTGGAGTAGGGTTTTGGTCAAGAGCATTAGGTTAGTTTAATTCATTTTGGAGGTTGGAAGATTCTTCTTACAAATATAAAATGTCATATTTGATTCTGGAAGAAAACTGCTTTTAGGTTGCTTCAAATAATATTTTCAAACTTCAGTTGTTTGTTAAAATTGAGTTATGCAGAAAGAATATTTGCCTAGCCAAATAAAAGAATATTTGTAAGAGAGATTATATTCTAAATTTTGCTACTCCACTAAAGAGGAAAGGGAGAATTAAAATTTGTTAACAAACTATTATGTGTTGGATGTTTTACATATAATTTGTATTTAAAATTTCAAAAGCATACTGGGAAAGATGATTGTTTCCACCTTTATGAATAATATTAAATTTCAAAAAGGTTATGTTTAAGCCACAGGTAAGAGATGGAGCTTAAGTTTGGACCTGAATTAGTGTAATTCAACTTCTGTCACATAAATACTGCTTCATGGTAGTGTATTCTCAAGTGTTCATTTAATCTTTTAAAGTGAATTTCCTCACTTGTAATATTTGAGTGTTGGATTAGTACATCAGAGTTGTTTTCAACTCTGTTGTCCTGAGTCTTAAGGCAGTAGTCCATAAACTCCTAGTCCGTTGTCTTCTGCGTGTACTCTTGGGGACTGATGTCTGTCTCCAAGTTGCTTGGTCACTATTTGGGCCCTTGGCCTCTTTCCCTTTCTGTACAGTGTTTTCACTTGGGTTTCTAGACATTTGAGATAGTTATGCTTGAACTATGCTTCTCATTCACTGTATTGATGAGGTGAACCAGAAGCACAGTTAGAACATAGCATCACTATCATATTTTATTTCCTCAGGTAAAAATTACAATTGATAAAGAAGAAATTTTCAGCAATGGAAAGTTCATAAAAGATTTAGAAGAGTACCCAAACTTTAATATTTTATCTTTGAGAGCACATCTTTCTATCTGTCTCTATGACCAGCTGTCTTTTCACAGTTTCAAATTTCCTGACCCTACAGCCACACCAGTGCCAGAAAAAAAAAATCTTTAAAACATTTTAAATTGTAATGGCTGAGATTAAATTGGGGAAAATGAATTGATTTACTTAATCACATTCTCTAGATCGTTTCAAGGAAGAGGATAAAGTAAGAAAAGTTATTAATTCAGGTGATGTTGAATGATTTTGCTTTAGAAAATACCTCAAAATATACACATCCTTTGGCAGACTACACAACCTATAAAATGGTTCCTAGTTGCATGGTGGTAGTGGTTTAGTCACTAAGTCATGTCTGACTCTGCAACCCCATGGACTGTATTCTTCCAGGCAAGAATACTGGAGTGGGTTGCCATTTTCGTCTCCACTAGTTGCATGGTAACAACATTTTATTCTTAGATTTTTAACATAAAAGGATGTGCTTCTGCAATAATAATAATTGCTGATGGTATCAACAGATCAGGAAGATTTCTCCCAGGTGTTTTGTTGGTGTTTGTGCCAAGAGACGAAACATGAGAGATAGTAATCAGGGTTTTTAAAAGGCTTGCTTCCTTAAACTGTTGGCTAACTATGAGTGAGTTTCTGCTGCTGCTGCTAAGTCGCTTCAGTCATGTCCGACTCTGTGCGACCCCATAGACAGCAGCCCACCAGGCTCCCCCGTCCCTGGGATTCTCCAGGCAAGAACACTGGAGTGGGTTGCCATTTCCTTCTCTAATGCAGGAAAGTAAAAAGTGAAAGTGAAGTTGCTCAGTCGTGTCCGACCCTCAGCGACCCCATGGACTGCAGCCTTCCAGGCTCCTCTGTCCATGGGATTTTCCAAGCAAGAGTACTGGAGTGAGGTGCCATTGCCTTCTCCAATGAGTGAGTTTCACCTGATACTAAAAAGGAAGTAAAGCAGTTAAAGAAATACGTAGTTGCAAACATACAGTTAGAAACTGGTGTTTGATCAATTTCATCTTCTTTGGAGTGAAGGTCCTGAAAGAAGCAGTTTCTTTCCCTACCTCCTCCTCGATGGGATAAACTAGTTATCCCAACACTGGCGGGCATTGTTTCTATCAAGACTCTCCTTGGTTACATCCCTCTAATGTTTTCCACTTTTTTCCCAATTACATTTTATTTTATTTGAAGCACTTAAAGGAGATAAAAGGGAGTGGTAACTCTGGAAGCATCTGAACTGAGAGAAGAAGTAGCAGTCCCCACATGCCACCCCACCTCTGCAGTGATCACTCTGGTGCATCAAGAAAACCGTGCTCTAAAGCAGTGTGTGCCATTAAAGATCACATGCGTGTGTGCGTGCATGCTAAGTCACTTCAGTCACATCTGACTCTTTGAGACCCTGTGGCCCATAGTCCACCAGGCTCCTCTGTCCATGGGATTCTCCAGGCAAGACTACTGGAGGGGTTGCCATGCCCCTTTCCAGGGGCTCTTGACCCAGGGATCAAACTGCATTGGGAGACAGGTTCTACAGGCACCATTAGCGCTGCCTGGGAAGCCCTAAGATTACATAGGGAGCATTTTAAAATTTCTGATGCCTGGGCCTTATTCCCAGAGACCATCATTTAATTGGTCAAAATTAGGGCCTGGGCATCAGAATTTGGAGTTGGGAGAAGCTGATGATTCTATGAAATAGTCAGGGTCGATAACCATTACTCTGGCGCAGCACTGAGAGGTCAGGGCAAATCCGGACAGAATCTTACTTCTGACACAAACTACAAGACACAGCAAGCAGGGCTTGCCTGCCCACGTGTCTCCGAATCTCCAGGCTCAGGTAGAGCTTGCTTGAGCTTTTGGGGTTTTGTTTCCCAGTGTTTCCTCAACTGTTTTCACCCCCTAGTCAGGAATTTCATGATAAATTTACATTAATGAAATGCTCCCAATGCTATTGCTGTTTTCAACCCAAACACTTAAGTTTGTTTCATAAGTCAGTCTCTTTCATGAGTTTCTTCCAAATAAGTTAAGCCACAGGAATAAAACCAAGAGTCTCCAATGGAAACTTAAGGACAGTCTGGATTTCATGTGCTGAGATACCTGAAAGATTGAACACTTCCTTCTGGAACATCTTTGGTAATAGTGCTAAGGAGACAAGATGCCTGGAAAGAGCCAGTTTGCCTGTAAGATTTGACCATGAACAGAAGTGGAAGATAGACATTCACAAGTAAGGGGAGGTAACTTGCAGAATTTACTGAGAGTTGAGCCTTAAGAGATACTTCTCTGTGTCTAAAAGAAAAATAATGTTATACAAATGTAGTCTATAAAAAGTTAAAGGGTAATTTTCTTGCAGGTGCCTTGGCTTCATACTGAGAATCTGCCAAAGCAATTGATGCAGTCCTCTGGGTTAGACACCCTCAGCCTGCAGAATCCACCGACCTTGTGGTTATGCACACAAGCTTGTTCACAAAGGAAAACTTCCCACGTTTTTTTTCTTTCACCCCTCCCAGAGCTACAAAGGGAACAGAGCGAGTGTGGGGGTGTTTATATAAGGCAGTTCTTGCCTACTCAGAGGGGGAAAATTCAGTCTAAATGGTTATGTTTGCTTTAAAAAGTTTTCTGATTTCTAAGAAACACATTTCTGGACCAAATGGTAAGAATTTTCAAAATATTTTGTGTGTGCCCTTTGCTGTTAATATTCATCATTTTTAAATATTGAGAATTTTCTGACTATAAAGGATTTTTCTTTCCTTTTAGTTTTTCTGTCTTCTCTGCTCGACAATGTTACTAACTAGGAAAATGGTCTGACATTCAGCTAACTGTGAGACCAGCCTTCTCTGGAATGCTGTGTGGTGCTATGCTGTGACTTCCATGGAATTTAATCCCTGTTTACTAAGGGCTCCAACTTATGTTAATACCATATGTTGGAAAAAAGTAAAGTAAGTCAGTAGGCCTCTACCACTAGATTATGAGCTAGTCTTTGAAAAATAGCAATTAATAGCAAAGAAAGATGTTCTGTTGAGGCTTAGTCTGATTCACTTCCATTGCTTGACTGCGGGATGAGAGGAAGCAGGAATCCTAGGAAGGAGTTGGGGATGGGGCACGTGTGGTGCGTCAGCCCTGAAACCCACATCCACCGTGCTGCGTTAGGAACTGCTCTCTGACTTGCTCTCCAGTTGCCACCCTGTTGGTTGTGAACCTGACCCTCCTGGTCTGCCCAGACGCTTCTGATGAGTGACCCAGGCTGCCACTTGGCTTCTTTCCCACCGCTGCTTCAGTTCCCTGTACGCATCACAGGTAAGGAGTGCCTGGCTCCTGAATGCCAAGTAGATTCTGAGGACTCCATTGTTCTAGGACCTCAGTTTCCCACTTAAATCTTTTGGGTGCGGATGGGAGCCCATATCATAATGTCTAAATCCTCAAACATCTACTTAAAAATTAGTCTAGTATAAAACAGTGGCAAGATACCTACAAATTCAGGATTGGGGGCTCTTTGTCCCAGAGTCACAATTGTTGGCTGTTAAACAATTTCATGGAGGAGAAATTAGCGGTGGCCCACTCCACCCTCTCCCTCTTCCCACCCCATAGTGTTAGGATTCCTGGCAGGTTGTCCGGGTTACGGCTTTGAGTTGCCTGACGTGGAGAGATTTGAGCTGAGTGTGGAGAGCACGTGTTGCAGAAGAAGGAAGGTGTGTTATCACTGGTGATGCTGACCACTAACTAGGCAGCATCAGAGGCATGCTCCTGGCCCTGAGGCCGTAAAAGCAGCATGAACGGGTTACCAAAAGGATCAGCGAAAACCAGTCCTCCACATCAGTGAGAGATTTTAACGAAGGACAAGTGTTGCCTAGCCATAAAAATGTTCCAAGGCTCCCTTTATTTTATGCCATTCAGGCTGCATTTCTTTGTCTATCCCTTTAAGTAAGTGGTGTGTAAAAGGCAAGGGGTGTATCTGTTTATGTGTATCTTTGGGGAGGCATCGTAGGAATGGAGGCAACTTTAAAATTGAGATTTAAATTTTTATCCTGGTAAGAGAAAAAAAATAATAAAACATTTAAAGCACAGAAAAAAAGCCTCCCCCTTTTGTGCACAGAATTAAGGTGTCAACATAATCATGTATGTTGTGCATGGTACTGGGTGCATTCCATTTAGGCTTACACTCAGAATTGGAAGGCAACCCACCCCAGTATTCTTGGGCCTCACTGGTGGCTCAGTCCGTAAAGAATCCACCTGCAGTGTGGGAGACCTTGGTTCTATCTGTGGATTGGGAAGATTTCCTTGGGGGAGGGCATGGCAAACCACTCAAATATTCTTGCCAGGAGAATCCCCATGGACAGAGGAGCCTGACGGGCTATAGTCCATGGGGTTGCAAAGAGTTGGACACAACTGAGTGACTGATTATTACTACAGAATTGTGAAATATGGTGATTTTTGTGGAAGGTATTTTTTTTTAAAGATAAAGTATATTGTTAAGAAAATGAAGGAAGCCAAATATAATCAGGAAAAAAAAAAAGCAAAAGTAAAATACAGAAGCATAAGGAACAAAACTGTTTGCTTTGTTTTGTTTTTAAGAGGAGAAAAACATCCTAAGATATACTGATGTCTCTGACTTGAATGGCCTGGTTTAAGTTCACTTCACCCAGGCAGTTTCTCTATTCACATAAAAATATCAGGTCATCTCTGGTAACATTCTCTGAAGAAACACAGAATGCCAAGAGAAAGGACTGCAAGGGATTTAGAAAAAAAGAAGCAAAAGCAAAACCCCCATAGGATTAGAGGACCAGAACTTTTATGATTGGTTCTTTTATAAGAAATTGAAAAGAAAAACCAAATACTGTCTACTGAAGCACAACATCATTTTTGTCTTAGGAGAACTTGGTTATCTCCCTTCCACCAAAGTATCTCTGAGTTTAGTGTTCTAAGAAATGTCTGCCCCACTCTTGCTAATGGTCTAAAATATTTACTTTCAACTAACAATGTGGTTTCACTTGGACTGCTTCCTAGGGGAAACATTTTCTTTTTTTGGAAAGGTTTGCTTACTTGATTATTGTCTGCAAAATGTGTAACAATGACAATTCCCTTCTTCAGTACCTTGTAGCTTGCATGCTAAATGGAGCCTGCTACCCCACTCCAGTACTCTTGCCTGGAAAATCCCATGGACAGAGGAGCCTGGAAGGCTGCAGTCCGTGGAATCGCTGAGGGTCGGACACGACTGAGCGACTTCACTTTCACGCACTGGAGAAGGAAATGGCAACCCTCTCCAGTGTCTTGCCTGGAGAATCCCAGGGATGGGGGAGCCTGGTGGGCTGCTGTCTATGGGGTCTCACAGAGTCGGACATGACTGAAGCGACTTAGCAGCAGCAGCAGCACACTATTGTATACAGGAATTCTGGCCGCTGGAACAAAGGAAAACAAACAGTAGCATCCGTAAGATGAATAAACCAAGTAGAGTGTTCACAGGTAAAGTAAGACCCATAAATTACTGCTATCAATTTCCTAGATGGAAAGAATAAGGTTCTTCTTTCGTTTTCCCCATTTGGGAAAGTCTCAGGATGGTTTTTGGAGAAGGCGACGGCACCCCACTCCAGTACTCTTGCCTGGAAAATCCCATGGACGGAGGAGCCTGTGAGCTGCAATCCATGGGGTCACGAAGAGTCAGACACGACTGAGCAACTTCACTTTTAATTTTCATTTTCATGCATTGGAGAAGGACATGGCAACCCACTCCAGTGTTCTTGCCTGGAGAATCCCAGGGACGGGGGAGCCTGTGGGCTGCCATCTATGGGGTCGCACAGAGTCGGACACGACTGAAGCGACTTAGCAGCAGCAGCAGGCTGTTTTTCATGCCCGAGTTCCCTTTCTGAGGGGTTCCCTCTGATGGCCGTGCTTTGTGTTTCATTACCCTGTTGTTTCCCCTGGTGGCTCAGATGGTGAAGAATCTGCCTGCAATGCAGGAGACTTGAGTTTGATCCCTGGGTCAGGAAGATCTTCTGCGGGAAGGCATGGCAACCCACTCCAGTATTCTTGCCTAGAGAGTTCCACAGACAGAGGAACCTGGCAGGCTACAGTCCACGGGGTTGCAAAGAGTCAGACACGACTGAGCACAATGGACAAGGACAGGCATTTGAAAATCAAGACAGTCAGTCCATAGTTTGGCTATGGGTCTGTGGAAGCGGCTTAGTGTAAAAACTCTACCCAACAGAGGGCTAGTGACTGGCTGTACCAGCTAGAGGCTCTCTTTTTGGGATTTTGAATGTGAGACACACAGAGAGAATCACAGATTAAATAATTGGGCAGAAAGCAAAAAAATGCCTGGAGTAAATGACTAAGTAGAAATCAAGAGGAGGCCAAAACTGTGAGGCAGCAGAATCACTGAGATGGAGAAAAGATAAAGAAGAATAAAACGATATTAGTAGGTAGCTGCAAGAGCTTAATAACCAGAGTAATTGAGTCACTAAAATGGCAGAAGACTGAAGTAAGGAACCATAAATGCCGGCTACTGAGATGACAAGATAGACTCCATTTCTATTCTTCCATGAGGTCCAGCTGTGGGGTCCCGAACATCCGCACAACAGGCCCCTACAACGTGACAACCCCAATGCTAACAACATTACGTCTCCCTAACACAATTTTGTTCCATGAGGAGTTTTAGGATACATTTCGAACATTTCCCATAATAAATGGGAATGATTTATTTAAATGATCAATTTTGTCTCTAGCTTCTCAAGATTGTAAAACTTAACCATAAGTGTGTTTGGAAAGCATGAGAAATATTTTTCTGTAACTTAGGAGATGTTTCTTAGATTTTAGACCAGAGAAAGGTACAACTGTATTTTCTATTTGCCCTTATAATAAACTGGAAGACATATGAGCCCATTAAGTTAAGTGAAATGGTATTGGATTACCTCTTTAATGCTTGCATTTTGTAATCACAAGTGACATCAATGTAACAAGAATGAATCTTCTCCTGAAAATTTCTACACTTCTATAAATCATGGAAAAAATAAACATTTCAGTAAAATTATCAAGATGAGTTCATTGTCTGTTATTCAGTGAGAGTCTGGAGAAGGCAATGGCATCCCACTCCAGTACTCTTGCCTGGAGAATCCCAGGTATGGTGGAGCCTGGTAGGGGGCCGTCTATGGGGTCGCACAGAGTCAGACACGACTGAAGCGACTTAGCAGCAGCAGCGAAAGCGTTATTTTCCTGTTCAGGATCCTTTTGTAATTCAAATCTTGTTACTGCTGATTTGCTGTTGTGAGCAACTAGAGACTTTTAGAGCACTGTATTTTCAGCGTAGTAAATATTACTTGAAATAAGGGGGCTTTTGCAGGTGATGAGAGTTACAGTAAGAGAGGAAGAGAGAGGAGTCTATTTGGCGATGAATACGGCCCACTGCCCTCTTCTGGACAGACTAGGAGGACCAACAGTGTAGATGTGAAAAAAAATCTTCAAATACTTTCTAAATTCTTTTCAACAATATTTAATGAATGTCTACAATGCGCTGGTTTGCCATGGCATGATGGGCCAAACCCCAAGAATGCCAGAAATTATCCTTCCCTTTGTAAAGCTTACAGACATGATGGGGAAATGAAATTCAATATAATTTTTCTGGATAATCTATGTAAGTATCAAGTCAAATTTTATGTGTATTACCGTAACTCAGGAAAACTTCATATTATTTTCATTCATTGTAAAACAGTCTTGTTCTTGTTGGATGGAGAACAGAAATACATATAAAAGAAGCTGGCCAGCAGCAAATTCTTGGAAGATCAACAGGCATAAAACACAGTGAAACTGTGTGTCACAGCCTGATTAAAAGATTGAACTAAAATACAGCCTTATGTTGCCTTATTTTCATAATAAAGATGTTCTCAGTAAGATTGATCATGAGTTCCTTTACCTTTCCAAGGTTTCAACTTATATTATTCAAAGTAAAAGATTTCGCTTTTGCTTTTCAGAATTTATTGCAAGCACAATATATGGAGTTCCAATTTTTTCAGCCTAAGGATCAGAATTTCAAGTTTTATAAGTCTGTTTCTATCTTTTATATATTTTATATCATATTTTTTTCTATTTAAAAATTTCATTGTGACAATACCAATGATGTGATGTTTATTCTAGAAAATCATAAATTCCGTCTATACCCCTCAGAGCAACCATCATAATGACATTGACCTGACAGTAAAAAGCTTTCCAGGCTTTGATGAACAGAGTTTACACCAGGTCAACTATTTGTAAATACTATCAGTAACGAGAAGGCACGGATGCTCTGAGAGAGACTGGAAGCTGCAATCAACATATTCAGCTGTTTATGATTACAGTTCTGTGTCCAGAGTTTAGCTAGGGAAAGCAATACCTGAAAATCCGGAAACCACAACTGGAAGAGGTCTCACCTGATACATGTGGACACTGACCTTTGGACAAGCTGTATGATTTGCTCAGGGTCACAGAGAGGGAATGTGGCTGAGCAGGATGTGGACTCAGATTTAATCTCCATTACATTGAACTTGGTTAGACTACTGCTCCGAATCTGATGAGGATCGGAGCTCCTCATGTTTAAGCTACTCTTAAAGGCAACATTCTAATAATTCTTTTCAGGCCCATCCTTTATGATTATCTTGATTCAATGATGAAGTTTTTCTTTGATTTGATTCTTCTAATAAAAAAATTTTTATCATAAATGTGTTTGGAAACCATGAAATACATTTTTGTGTAATAAGGAGCTCTCTTTTAGACCTTAGACCAGAGAGAAGTACAATTTTATCTTTGACTTGCTCTTATAATAAACACAGGGATGTATGCCTGTTAAGTTTAAACTCTCCAATATTTCATTACTACAACTAAAATCATCTAGGGTAACTCTACTGCAAATTTTGCATTTTCATTTTTCTCAGAATGGTGGTTGTAATAGGAGAAAAATCTTCAAAGGTACATTTCATATTTTTATTGGAGTATAGTTGATTTACATGTATTAGTTTCTGATGTGCAGCAAAGTGACTCGGTTATATATATATATGTGTGTATATATATGTGTGTATATATATATGTATATTCTATTCAAAGGTCTATTTTAAAGAAACAATTAATTTTTGGAAAAAGCACTGGAACAAAGTCAGAAGAATTAAATTCGAAGCTGGCTTTTTTTCTCTGAAAGCTATACATTTTAAAAATTGAAGTGTAGTTGATTTGCACCATTATATTTGTTTCAGGTGTATAATAGTGATTTATATTTTTATAGATTATACACCATACTATTAAAAATATTTTCTATATTTCTTGTGCTGTACATTACATCAATGTGACTTATTGATCTTATGACTGATAGTTTGTACCTCTTAATCCCCTTCAACCATTTCATCCCTCCTCTCAAATCTCCCTGCTCTGGCAAACACTAGTTTGTTCTCTGTATCTGTAAGTCTGTTTCTTTTTTGTTATGTTCGTTCATTTATTTTGCTTTTTAGATTCCACATATAAGTAAAGTCATACACCATTTGTCTTTCTCTGTCTGACATCTCACTTAGCATAATACGCTCTAGGTCCATCATGTTGTTGCAGATTGCAAGATTTTATTCTTTTTTATGGCTGAGTAGTAGTTCATTATATACACACACCACACACACACACACCTGTGCGTGGTGTGTGTGTGTGTGTTTCACATCTTCTTTATCCACTCATCTATTTAGGGGCACTTAGGTTGCTTCCATATCTTGGCTACTGTAAACAATTCTGCAATGAACATAAAAGTGCATATATCTTTTCCAATTAGTGTTTTTATTTTCTTCAGGTAAATACTCAAGTGAAATTGCTAAATCTTATGTTAGTTCTATTTTAACTTTTTTAGGAATCTCCAAACACTATGAAAATAGTGAATGCATCAATTTAGATTCACATCAACAGTTAAACTGGCTTTTCTTCTTTATGTGTTCGTGGTGACATCATCTGAGTCTTAATTACATTGTCAGTAAAATGAGGCTAATGACAGATGCCTTTTTACTTCACACAGTTCTTGTAATAGAAAAATAGACAATAGGTGGAAATTACTTTGAGCTTTTCTTCAGAAAAGCTCTGTATTACTCACGTTTTAAAATATTATATGCTGCTACATATCACGTTATAATGCTGCTAATTATATATTGTCTTACTTAAAATTTGTAGTTGTATTTTGAAGGAATAATCACAAAAGGTACACTTGTATATGAAAAAATGACATTAGAAATTCATACATGTTTAATGTTTCAGGAAGTTGAGTTCATAATTAGCCTATGTCCTTTTTTCTATAAAATGTAAGGCTGACTATAAAAATTCTTTGAATCAGTGATTTGGTGTCTGGCATGAGATTTCTTCTCACACCACTAGATGGCGCAATTTAAGGGTTCAGTTCAGTTCAGTTGCTCAGCTGTGTCCGATTCTGCGACTCCATGGACTGCAGCACGCCAGGCCTCCTTGTTCATCACTAACTCCCGGAGTATACTCAAACTCATGTCTGTTGAGTCAATGATGACATCCAATCATCTAATCCTCTGTCATCCCCTTCTTCTCCCGCCTCAGTCTTTCCCAGCATCAGGGTCTTTTCAAATGAGTCAGTTCTTTGCATCAGGTGGCCAAAGTATTGGAGTTTCAGCTTCAGCATCCTTCCAGTGAATATTCAGGACTGATTTCTTTTAGGATCGACTGGTTGGGTTTCTTCACAGTCCAAGGGACTCTCAAGAGTCTTCTCCAACACCACAGTTCAAAAGCATCAATTCTTTGGCGCTCAGCTTTCTTTATAGTCCAACTCTCACATCCATACATGACTCCTGGAAAAACCATAACTTTGACTAGACAGACCTTTGTTGGCAAGGTAATGTCTCCGCTTTTTAATAAGCTGTCTAAGTTGATAAAGACTGTCAAAAGAATTTGTCAGAAGCCTAGTGACAATCTGTTGTGTGGAAAAGATGAAATGAAGAAAGCTAGAGAGGGGAAAATGTTATTAATATCCAAAGTCAAATAGTTGTCCCCTCTCAGAGGCAGAGGCATAAAGTCAGGAGACCTGTTCCTACGTGCAGTCTTTCACTAACCAGATCTTCGGAGAATCACTTCACTCATATGGGCATAGATTTCTTCATCTAGCCAATTTCCTTCAAATGCATCCTCTTTCTCTTTCCTGGTTTGGAGCCAGGACAACAATCATGAATTCTGTGGAAGCCATGACATGTCAGTATACAGTAGGTACTCGGGAAGAATGATGGCAGTGTTCTGTACAAGTGCGTGGCCTGAGAGGGCAGCCAAACGGAAGTCACACCATTAGGTTCTGTTCCCGATTGTGCTGTGCCCCACGGCAGCACGTGACTAGGTGAACTCCCTCTGACCTTGCCCCACTTCTCTACAACACCAGCTCTGGAACATTTTATACTTGCCTCCTCCAGGAGAGTTTACAAGGGCTAATGAGATAATGCTATGGAAAGCCAAACCTTTTAACAAAAGCTACTAATTATAAGCAAAGCATCAGTGGCTGAGTATAAAGTCTGACCCATCATCTGTGTTAAAATGCTCTTGAACTGGGTGACATCATCCCCACATGTAAAAGAACACTTTGCTGGGGAGGTGGAAATGATCAAGAGGGAGGAAATCAGGTCTTTGAAGGAAAGTGCAAAGGCCAAGAGACAGCCTCTCTGCACAAGAGAAGGGCGAGGTCCTTCTTATTCTTCATTAATAAGGAATCTTGTATGGGAGTGAAAGTGGATTTTTTTCCCAATCGCTGAGGATAGGAGGGGCTGACAAGAATTTACATGACATTGGAAAGACCAAAAAGACATAAAATGTTTAGAGAAGAGATATTTGGAAAGTGGATGTTGCACATGTTCTTAGTTTTATATCAAACAGACCTGTTTCTTTTAAGTCTTTTTTACAACAGACCTCTAGAACTTACTTTTTTGGGGGGGGGGCGGGGCGCTGCATGGCATAGCACATGAGATCTTAGTTGCCCAACCAGGAATCAAACCTGCACACCCTGCATTGGAAGCATGGAGTCTTAACCACTGGACCATCAGAGAAGTGTCATAGAGCTCATTCATCTTGCTTGACTGAAACTTTATGCCTGTTGATTAGTAATTCCTTATTTCTCCCTTCCCTCAGCTGCTGGCAACCACAATTCTACTCTTTGATTCTGTGAATTTGACTATTTTAGAGACTTCATATAAGTGGAATCATACCAGATTTGTCATTCTGTAATTGACTTCAACCATGTTGTTGCATAGAGAAGGCAATGGCAACCCACACCAGCCTGGAAAATCCCATGGACGGAGGAGCCTGGTAGGCTGCAGTCCATGGGGTCGCTAGAGTCTTCACTTTCACTTTTCACTTTCACACACTGGAGAAGGAAATGGCAACCCACCCCAGTGTTCTTGCCTGGAGAATCCCAGGGACGGGGGAGCCTGGTGGGCTGCCGTCTATAGGGTCGCACAGAGTCGGACACGACTGAAGCGACTTAGCAGCAGCAGCAGCAGCATGTTGTTGCATATTGCAGAATGTCCTTCTTTTTAAAGACTGAATAGTATGCGATTGTAGTATTGATCACCTTATCTATTCATCAGTCAATCAACTTTCAGGTTGTTTCCTAGAGTACAGGAGTGCTAGTATCTTTTCCAGACCCTGATTTCAATTCTTTCTGGTACATATCCGGAAGAGGCACGGTAGGTCACATGGTAATTGCATTTTTCAATGTTTTGAGGAACTTCCTTACTATTTTCCACAGTGGCTGCATTTTGTATTCCCACTGACAGTATGCAAGGGCTCCAATTTCTGAGCATCTTCAGCAACATTAAAAAAAAACACACCAGCCATTTTGGCAGTTGTGAGGTTATATCTTATTGTGGTTTTGATTTGCATTTCCCTGACAATTAGTGACTGTTTTCATATACCTCTTGGCCATTTGTATATTTTCTTTGGAGAAATGTCTACTTAGGTCTTAGCCTATTTCTTAATTAGGTTATTAGTTTGGTTTATTTTTTTAATTAAAGTTATAGAATTTTCTAATGTATTTTGGGGATTAATTCCGTATCGGATAGGTGGTTTCAAATATTTGCTCTAATTCCATAGGTTATCTTTACGTTCTGTTGATTGCTTACTGTGCAGAACCTTTTTAGTTTGGTGTAATCTCACCTGCTTATTTTGCTTTCGTTGCCTGTGCTGTTGATGTCGTATCCATGAAATCACTGTCAAGACCCATGTCATGAGCCTTTCCCCTATAGTCTGTTTCAGGAATTTTAAAGTTTTGGATTTTACATTTTTTTAGTCCATTTTGAGTTGGTTTTGTGTATGGTATAAGATAAGGGTCCAGGTGCATTGTTCTGTGCTTTCTCAGCATTATTTGTTGAAGAGGCTGTGCTTTTTCCATTGCCTTACTCAATAGTGAAAACCAAGGGCTTTTCTTCTAAGATCAGGAACCAGGTAGGGCTGCCTGCTCTTACTACTTCAACTCAACATAGTACTACTGGAAATCACAGTAAGAACAATTAGGCAAAAAAAAGAAAGAAAACACACCCCAATTGGATAAGAAGTAAAACTCTCTTTTTGCAGATGATGTGATCTTATACATAAAAATCCTAATGACTATACAAAAAACTGTTAGAACTAATACATAATTTCAGTAAGCTGCAGAATACAAAATCAACATACAAAAATTAGTACTGTTCTATACACTGACAATGAATTGCTGCTGCTGCTGCTGAGTTGCTTCAGTCGTATCCGACTCTGTGCGACCCCATAGACTGCAGCCCACCAGGTTCCCCCGTCCCTGGGATTCTCCAGGCAAGAACCCTGGAGTGGGTTGCCATTTCCTTCTCTGATGAATCAAAGTAAAAAGTGAAAGTAAACTCGCTCAGTCATGTCTGACTCTTCGCGACCCCATGGACTACAACCTACCAGGCTCCTCCATCCATGGGATTTTCCAGGCAAGAGTACTGGAGCGGGGTGCCATTGACAATGAACTATCACCCCTCAAAAAGAAAAAAGAAAAAGTCCATCTATAGAAGCATCGAAAAAGGATGAAATTCCTAGGAATAAACCTAACTAAGGAGATGAAAGACTTGTATACTGAAGACTGCAAAACATTAATGAAAAAAAATTAAATAAGACACAAAAAATAGAACTACATTTTATGTTCATGGATTGGAAGACTTACTATTGCTAAAATGTCCATACTACCAAGCGATCTAATGATTCAATGCAATCCTTATCAAAATCCAAATGGTGTTTTTTTTTTTTTTTTTACAGAAATAGAATACAGCCATGTACATTTATACATTTCAAGTATTTACTTTCCATTAAAACAGCTAGTATTCTTGTAGCATTACCCATAGCAGTGATTGAGTGAAAAATTATTTCATTTTTCAAATTACTGCTTCAGTATCTTAGTTACCATCTGCAAATATGGAAAGAGAATTTTTTTAACCTGTTTAGTGGTATAATAAACTGACTACGCTAGGACTGGAAGACCTGGATTTTAATTTCAACTACATGATTCACTAGCCACAAAATAATGAAAGTAATAATAATAATATGTGAAAACATCTTTCATTTGGTTGTGGTTTTTTAGTATAATTTTTTTCACATATACTATATTCAGTTTTTATCATATTCTTTCTGGAGCTCAAGATTTCTTAACTGGAAAATGAGGACAATAACCCCTACCCTGTCTACCTCACGGAGATACTTTTAGAATGAAAGACAAAAAGTATGTAAAATTGCACTGAGAATCACAAAGCACTATGTCAAACCATTATCACCACTTAGATGAAGAGTCAGTATGACAACATAGAATTATATTAAGAATGAGAGAAAAGGAAAATGATATGGACTTGACTGGTCGGTTGTGTGAACTGGAGGCAGCTTACTGTCTCCATCAATATCTCATGTCCATGCCTGTTTTCTAGGGCTCCCACAAACAGACAGCACCAGGTCAGTAACCATAAGACCTGCAGATTAAATGAATTTTGGCTAAGGATTCAGTTCCTAACCTTATATCCAAGAAATCTGAGCTTGTGCTGGATGATTCAAAGTTATTTCTTATATATAAGGGCTATGAAAGTTCTTAGAGCACATGCTTTTACAGGAAGCTTATTTTTTCCTCTGGGGAAAACATTGTTCTGGGAACAAAATGACTACACCAATATTCTCTGAGCTAACCAAAGGTTACCTCCTTCCATGTGCTAAAAATGATTATGCAAAGAAATTAGTTTGGGGCATATGTGTTATATGCACGTTAAGTTGCTTCAGTTATGTCAACTCTGCGACCCTGTATACCGTAGCCCACCAGGCTCCTCTGTCCATGGGATTCTCCAGGCAAGAATACTGGCGTGGGTTGCTATCCCCTTCTCCATACCCTTATACGTGTTATAAGGCTGCCTTTTACCCTGTCTTTCTGTTTACCTTCTCAAAACATTTTTCCCAGTGTGGGACGTACACGCCCCACAAGTGGTCAAAAAAATCAATAGATGTTTAAAAGCCTGGCAGCATTTATCTCTGGTCACAGTAGCTTTATCTCTGTGCAGAAATAAAATGCGTTTTGATCAGAATCCCTTCTCTTAGCACCTAGTAACAAAAACAGTTGAAACCCATTCAATTGGAGAAGAAAACCACCAAACAGGACCAATCAAAATTTTTCAAAACATACTGCCAAAGCTAAAATGCACTTACCTGGGCAATTATGTCTGCAATTTCTGAATAACTGTGGCATCTTCTCACACACGATCGAGCCAAAAAGTCTTCTACCAGCCGTGTTCCAATACCGTATCCCCTGTGGAGGAAGGGAAAGAGTGTCCTATGAAAATAATATTTGAGACATTAGAGAAGTCCCTCCATGTTTCAGCATGGAATCATCTGTTAGGACATTTGTAAATAAATAATAAAGTAAACCAAGTTGACAAGTCAAATGGCAATTTGGCAGGGGGTTCCTTATGACCCGGAGAAGGCAGTGGCACCCCACTCCAGTACTCTTGCCTGGAAGATCCCATGGCCGGAGGAGCCTGGTAGGCTGCAGTCCATGGGGTCGCTAAGAGTTGGACACAACTGAGTGACTTCACTTTCACGCACTGGAGAAGGAAATGGCAACCCACTCCAGTGTTCTTGCCTGGAGAATCCCAGGGACAGGGAAGCCTGGTGGGCTGCCGTCTATGGGGTCGCACAGAGTCGGACACGACTGAAGTGACTTAGCAGCAGCAGCCTTATGACCCATAGAGCACAACTCATCCAGGAAATTTTAACCAGTCTCCTTTAAGCAAAAGAGTCTGAGGAGTGAAGGCTGACCCAAACTTGACAGTGTAAACTAAAATTAAAAGAGGTTGGTGTTTGCAGCCTAATGTGTCTCATTGGCAGCTAGCTTTCTCATCACTGGCCATTATCAGAAACAGAATGAGGCTCTAGCTGACTTGGCTGCTACAGGTGTGGTACCTAGATGCTCATCTTTTCTTAGCATAGTTTCCATGGTAGGAGAGCAGGTATGTCTGGGATCGGTTCTGGAAGGAGAGGAAGAAGGGAATGGAGAAATAATTTTTTGTGTGCCATTTAGTTTTCAGCTACACTGAAGTTGGAACACTGGTTTAGTGAAAAGAACAAAAAAAGCAAAGTTCAGAAAGTTCTTTTTTTTTTTTTAATTTTAGGGAAATTAAATGTATGGGACTGGGGAGAAGGTATTTGTATTATGTGTTCACTCTATCTCACAGCAGATGGCTTGAGTCGTACCCAAAGCACAATTCTGCAATCATTTTATTGAGATGTGATAATATATCTGAGCAGACAGATTCAACAAGACAGACCTAAAACTTTCAATCTACTTGAGGAATTATGAACTTAACAGTGGAAATAAAAGAAAGAAGACTGTTTTTGCTTACCAACTGGCACAAAATCAGTCTTTTAATGTCACAGCCGCATGTCCATGACTAGTGAAACAATTTGAACAGGGCAACAGAAAGCTCAACAAGTCAAAAGACATCACAGTCTATACGGGGCTATATTTGTTCCACAGGGCTTGAAAAGGGTGGGAGTGGATATTCAGTGACCAGTCAACTGGGAGAGGAAGGTGGATTTGATGTCAAAGTGATTTACTAAATCTATGAGGTTATCTGTTTATATTTCTGAGTAGATAGAAATATTCAGTTTAGCTTACTTGCCTTCCAAGAAAAGTGCTTTGTGATTCTAGGCAGGAAGTTCACGTTGAAAAGACTTTTAAAAAATAGAAACTATAGAAATAGTTGTACCAGGATTTTAGAAAAAAATGTTTTCAGTGTTTTCTATATTATGCATATCTGCAGGCTCAGCTGCTAGGACAGGTAATGGAAAGGCAGAATGTTGTAGTCAGTGCAGTATACATCTTGCTTTGGTCAAACGGTATATTTCTGCAAAGCAGATATTTTATATATCAAATTAAAAATGTAAGATGCTGTCAGCAGAAGCTATTAAAGAAATCCAAATGCGAATTATTGTTTTTCTTACGGCAAGGCCTTTCTACAGCCTCTCAAAATGCATTCTTTAAATAATATTTCATTCATGTTTATTAAAATATGCACCCAAGTAGCTACCCATGGGTATTTTTTTTGGGGGGGTGTCAAATAAATGAGTGTCTTCATTTTATGCTGTTGTTCTGCAAAACAATGGAAATTTAACAAGTTAAATAATCTGACTTCTGAAAATATTTTATCATGTTTTTAAGAGTGACCTAAATATAAAATAGCTTAAAAAGCTACCACTGTTACAGACAATTTAGCTGAGGAAGTCCTCCTGACTAATTAAGAAATTTTTTAAAAGAATATGTGGACCAAAATGAACAGAACTTAGAACAATGAAGGAGAACTTTCTGATAGAAAAAGGATAAGCATATAGAAAGGGAGGAAAGCAAGAGCTCACAAAAAAATCTTTCAAGCTTTTCTTAATGTCTTTTTTCTGTATGTCAATCAAGAATATAATGAGCGTTTTAAAAGAGGTCCAAAATGCTCATCTACACTAAATTTCCTCTTCAAACTTTCTAATGGAACCTTCTAACTAGTACAAATTTTCCAGTCATTGCTCTGTTAGAAACCTTTTAAGGATCCATAATTAAGAGATTTAAGTATATTTATAGACGTTTTATTGTTAAGCAGTAATATAATAATCATATAATTGTTCTGAAAATTAAAGGCTGAATTAGTGTAGGAGAAATGTCTATTAATAAAGGAGAATGGACTTTTATTTTAAAAGGAAGGAATGAGTTCTTTATTTAGTATGATTTTGAGTAAAACAGAGTAATGTTAAAAGTGTTCGGATAATAAACGCACTATGTAAGGAACAGTATATCTCCCTTCTACCCATAATCTCCTGCCCTTCCCCCCAGTTCTCTCAGGCAACTACTATTAGCAGTTTTTGCACAGATCCTTCCATAGATAGTCTATGCTTACATAAACACACATTTACATTGGAAGAAATTATGCTAGAACAGAAGACTTGAAAAGAAATGTGATGACCCACCATATTCTTTAAAGAGCAATTTCAGTTTTACCACGTCTTTTGCTTACAGAACACTAGCAAATAAATGATTTCTAATAAAAAAGAAAATGTCACATGATTGATATTCATGGAATAAAAGCCCCTTCTTATTGCTTTAGGCTTTATGGCAACTTAAATGGCAGTTATTAGAAATTATGTTCCTCTCTAGATGGGATTTGTTGAAATAGAAGAGGAGCTAAAATGGAGCAAGACAAGTCAAAAGAGGAAGACCAACTCCATTCCACAAGAATAAAAGACGTCTACTCACATTGTATCTAAATATTTATTCACATCTTCATCTTTTTCATAATCCTTACAGAGTTGGGCAACCAGAGCTCCATAGGTGAGGACAAAGAGATCTTTATTCTGGGGAAAAAGAGATAGTTTTATGTTATTGGCAAAGTTATGGGAAATATACTACTGGTCCTTTATAAAAAGTTTTCTAGCCAGAAGCAGCCTTTAAGATCATCTGTTCCTTTCTTCCATCCCCCTCCCCACTAAGTGTGTGTGCTCAGTTGTGTCTGATGACTGCAGTAATTTTCACTAGAGAACAAATTGTACCCATATTTGCATACTTTGCTGGGGGAAAAAGAGCTCTGAAATAAATTTCTTAACATGCGAACATCTTTCTATGCATTTGCTTATACAACTTACAATATGTTTTCATGGAGGAAGTTTTTTAAAATGCTAATTGCTAATATAAATTCTTATTGTTCTAGAATGGCCTTTGGTATATTTTGACCATGTTTTCACTTGGAAGGAAAAATTGGGTGAGATGTCTCATGAGTCTGCACAATCCCTAATACGTTTCAGATCTGCTAAGGAGACCATCAGGCTGAACCCTACTATAGCAACAAATTTAGAGTTTTTCTTTATACTTAGAGAAAAAAGAATTTGTACTTTTCTTATAGATCTCTAAAATATGTAATATTTTTAAGAATAAATTAAAAATGAAAAGTAAAACTGAGAATAAATTTGGTTTAGTTTACCAAAGATATGTTGAAAATATGCAAAAAAGAAAACACAAAATTCAATCAATCCCTTTTAAAAAGTTTTTTTTGGTTCACTGCAGAACTATTTACAACAGGTAGGACATAGAAGCAACCCAGATATCCATCAACAGATGAATGGATAAAGAAGATGTAGTACGGATATACAATGGAATATTATTCAGCCATAAAAAGGAAAGAATTTGAGTCAGTTGCAGTGAGGTGGATGAACCTAGAGCCTGTTATAGAGGGTGAAGTAAGTCAAAAAGAGAAAAACAAATATTGTACATTAATGCATATATATGGAATCTAGAAAAATTGTACTGATGAACCTATTTGGATGGAAGGATTGGAGACATAGACATAGGGAACAGACTTGTGAAGACAGTGGAGGAAGGAGAGGGTGGGACAAATTAAGAAAGTCAAGAATATCGAAGTGGGTTGCCATGCCTCCTCCAGGGGAACTTCGAAACCCATGAACTGAACTAGAGTCTCCCGCATTGCAGGTGGATTCTTAACCAGCTAATCTACCAGGGAAGCCCCATATATACACTATCATGTGTTAAAAAGATAGCTAGTGGGAAGCTGCTGAATAGCACAGGGGCCCCAGCCTGGCTCTCTGTGATGACCTAGAGGGGTAGATTAGGGGATGGGAGGTAGGCTCAAGAGAGGGGGGGATATATGTATAATTATGACTGACTCACATTGTTGTATGGCAGAAACCAACACAACATTATAAAGCAATTATCCTCCAATTAAAAAAAAGTTTTTTTTGTATCTGCTATTGAAAACAAAGAAATAGAAGAAGATATCTGAGATAATTTACTACAATTCCCTCAATCTTTCAGAGCAGGGAATGAGGCCTCAGGAGGAATGAGTTACTCGCCCAACTGGCCATGATTGGCAGAGCCCGGGTGGAGTCTGAGACTGCAGGCTCCTCTCTGTCGTAGCAATTTTCTTTGAGGTGCACAAAAGAAGGCACTGCCTGGAGTAGAGGTGAGTGGGAGAGGGAGGTAGGAAGGGGTACCATTGTCAAAAATAATCTTATTTTGTGCATAATCTAGATCAAATATGGATTCCAGGTTAGAAGTGGTGTTTTTACCTGCAGGCTCAGGTATCTTGTGTAGCACAACATGGAGGGCAAGATAAGGCCTGATAATATGTATTCAATTATTTTTTCTTAAATAAGTAGTAGAAATGACTCAGAAAACCAATAAAATAGTTTATTCAACCAAGTGACTTCTTTGAAATGTTATATGATATTGATCCAAATGCTTCCAAAATTGACCCAATACCACCAATGTCCATTCTCTTATGAATAGGTTTATATCACAATAAATAGGTTTCTTTAATTGGGTAGAATATTTATTATAACTTTGTAAATTTTAAATTATAATTTAATTATAATTTAAAATTTAAATTATAAATGATAAATCAAAAGAATCCAAATAGTATATGGTGCATAGGGACATAATTTCTGTTGAAAAGCTAAATCAAAATGTCATAAACATGTGTAGAATATACATTAAATACATTAATTGACATTAAATACATTAATTGACATTAAGCACTAATGTACACACTTCAGGCATAGGAAAAAATGAGTACATTAATATTTCTAGTAGGAAACCAATGATGTAAAGCATGTGATTTAAATAAAAATATTTGTTAAGCAAACCACTGAAGGGTCATCATGTATTCAGTTTTAATTCCGTTCTTATTTAAACCTTCCAAGAACCTAATCATAAATCACAAGAACTGCCTGTAAATTATACAGAAAATATCTGCCTAACATATAAGGAGCTACAGCAGAAGATAAATCACTGTTAAAAGCCAATATGACAGTGTAAGAATAAGCAAAGTTGAAGGAGAGAGAGAAATGAATGAATGTGGTTGTTGCTGCCAGCAGTAAAACAAAAGAATTTGAAAAATAGAGAACAGGAGATAAAATTACACCTATCTATGTGCCATACCTTCAACATTGTGCCCATTTATAATTAAGGCTAAACTGAAAAAAAAAATAGCATTTTCTTTTCTTTCCTCTCTCTCTCTGGTGGGTGGATACTAACTATGTTTTACTTCTAGCTGAGTTTCAAGCTCGGTGCCCATAAAGGCCAGTGTTCTTCATTTTGTTTCATGGTCAAAGACTGTATCTTGAAACACATGTCCAGAAGGGTCTCAGATTGATCACAAGAGAGATCAACATAAATTTATCATCACAGTTTTGAAAACATAAAAATCAATCTTTTTTTACATAAAAAATAGAACACCATTAATTATTTCAGGAGGTTTTGGATATATCAAGATAAAAATGTGTTTTAACTGATACATAAATTAAGTGACTTAGGTATAATATGAAGCACATACAATATTTTTCAGCATTTGAGGAGTCCCATAAAAAAATGAAGATTCCAGACTGGCATCTACAGCCGTTTCCAAATGGGGTGTGCATGGGTTAGTCATACAATCCTAAGTATTCATGTCCAGAGTTACTTTTATGTAATGCCCTTGAGTCTGCTGAAATAATTAACAGAGTTTTAAACTTAATGATGAATTTTAACATCTGTAACTTCTGAATACCTCTAAACCATAATAAAAGAGAGTTAAAGAACAACACTTATCCAAATCTAATCCTCAAATAGTTTTAAAAATAACTCTGAACTTGGAATATACAGGAAAGATAAGAGCCCACACCAAGTCACAATAATAATCATATTTAAGACTAGAAAATATAGTTTAAAGGCAATCATTTTAGTATTGAGTTTTTGATGACCTATTCCTACTTAATGTAATATATAATCATCTATTTTGTATATGTTTCATTTCCTATTTCATGAAGTATGAAATACAACCAGTTACAAGTATGAAATACAAAGAACTGCTTAATCTTTTTACTTTTACTGTTAGAGATAGAAGAAAAATTTGACACTTCTGTAGATATAATTAGTCAGAAAAGAAGACTTTAAAATATGTATAAAGAATTGATTATTCTCTCACAGTATGTAAAAGATCATTGTAACTATTCCCAGAAGTGTCATTTATGTTTCTCTCCACAAAACACTCCCTTTGCTCCACTGGAAAAGTCTACTTAATAGCATCACCTTTCAAAATAATTCAGAAATCACTTGGGAAAACATTTTCTCTAAAGCAGGAAAAAAATAATCTCTTTGAGAATATATTTATAAAGAGATCTTACTATTTTACGGTATTCTGGTCTTCTGTGTGCAGGACAAGACATTGTGCCTGGCAGGTGAAGAAGGTTCACCGATCTTTGTCTTTTCGTATTGCTTCTGTAGCTCCTCCTTGCTCTGAGACACGGGTGCTACTTCTGTACTCTACAGCTTTTGCTCTCTGCTGAACTGGAGAGGAAAAGAATCATAAATAGGACTGTCTTATAGCCAAGTACAGTGCCAGCAATCAAATACTGCTTCACTTGTAGGGACGAGTTGTAAACTAAAGACATAAAAGCTGAGAGTGAAAAGTCAGACCAGAAGCACCAGCTACTGAGAATTCTTTGGCCCAAGGGAGTATTAAGAGTGGTGTTTTGTTCTCATGCCAAAGCATTGTTTTAAAATCACAAACATAAACCTTCACAATCCAAGATAGATCTAAATGTTAGCATTATTCAGTCTTTGTATTGATTGTGGTGTGGATTCGAGAAAGGATCAGCAATTTATAGACACTAAATCCTGGATTCAAACCTAATCGACAACTCTAATGGGTTTCATTTTATCCCCCAAATAATAAGTATGAAAGATCCCCACTTAGTGTGATTACAAATCCAAATTTGGTAACTTTCTTTTTCATAAGCAGCCATTTAAGGTGTGATAGAATTTGGGTGATAATATTTTCTTACAAAACTATTGCTCAAAATGCATGTTCTACAGTTTAATAATGTATAATGATTCTGGCAGAGAAAACAAGCCCTTAGCTTTCTTTTGAAAGTACCTAATATATTAGCTATTGAAGGCTGTTTTATTTACGCAGAAGTAGAGATACCTCAAGTTAAAAACAAGAAACCTTCTCATCTTGACAACTGCAGGGTTCAGAGGATCAAAACTCTTCCAGAAATAGAAGCATAAAATTCAATTTGAGAAAGTAGTTCTCTATTTCTTACAGCCTGAGTCGATTAGTCTTATGTGTTCTGGAAAATTCTTGCTATATAGTGACAGACTACTGACTACTTTGGAGAACAGTGTGACTTAGTTCAAAGAGCCTAGGAGGCTTTGGAAGGCTCAGGCTTAGCTGCGTTTCTATAATTTACTGGTTGTGTCACCATGGGCAAGGCATTTTATTGCTATTTGGATCTGTTTTCACATCTGGAAAATGGCAATAACAGTGCCCACCTCACAGAAGAGTTGTATCAAGGAAATGATGTGTGCTACAAACCGACTCTTGGCGACCCCATGTGCTGTAGCCCACCAGGCTCCTCTGTCCATGGGATTCTCCAGGCAAGAATACTGGAGTGGACTGCCGTTTCCTTCTCCATTATCATGTACTATACAAACATGAATTACTGTAGATGGTTTTTGTAGGTGATGTATCAAATGGTATGCTCCAATACTTAAGGTATTTCTATTAGTGCTTTTCTTCCAAGATACCATTATCAGGAAGAGCAGTTTTGCTGGGTTGGGAAGTGTGGGACTTTTCAGTAGCAGATTTTAATAACATCTTATGTTTATATAAACTGTACGGTTTACAACCTGTTTTTCATTTTCTTTGGTGGTGGTGGTTGTCATTAAGTTGTGTCTGACTCTTGTGACCCCATGGACTATAGCCTGCCAGACTCCTCTATCCTTGTGATTTCCCAGGCAAGAATACCGGAGTGGATTGCCATTTCCTTCTACAGGGGATCTTCCGACCTAGGAATTGAACTCACATCTCCTGTGTCTCCTGCATTGGCACACTAAGCCATTTGGTCTCATTTTAATTTAATTACACCCTTGAAGTATTCAGTACTGTAATCATGACCATTTTAAAGGATAGAAATCTAAAAGTCAGAGCTTAAGAAATTTGTTGAAGGTTAGCTGGAGAATTAAGAAATTTGTTCAAGATTAGCTGATACTGAAGCTGAAGCTCCAATATTTTGGCCACCTGATGTGATGAGCTGACTCATTAGAAAAGACCCTGATGCTGGAAAAGACTGAAAGCAGGAGAAGGGGATGACAGAGAATGAGATGGTTGGATGGCATTACCGACTCAATGCACATGGGTTTGAGCGCGCTCTGGGAGCTGGTGATGGACAAGGAAGCCTGGCGTGCTGCAGTCCATACAGTCACAAAGAGTCGGACACGACTGAGTGACTGAACAACAACAAGCTGGAAAGTGGATAACAAAGAGGAATTTGCACTAAATCTGCTGACTCCAAATCAGCAATGTCTTTTTTTATTTCCACTGCTCATATGCTACTTACATTAGAGCAAAATATTTTAGAGGTCGACTCACAAAATCTCAGAAGGTATGCTGACAATATGTTGCAGGGCCCAATTTGGGGATAATTCTGGGTTCTAGATGAAAGATCCAGAGAAAGACAGAAAAAGTCTGTGTACTTGGTGGGAGGCGAATGATGATACAGGAACTGATTTCACTAAACTAATGCTGTGGTGACATCAGGGCCACTGTGAGAATTCAGGACATCCTAGATTCATTAGAAAAAGCCAGGACTTCCCTAGTGATCCAGTGGATAAGAATCCACCTACCAATGAAGGGCACTCAGGTTCAATCCCTGGTCTGGAAAGATTCCATATGCCAAGGAGCAACTAAAGCCTATGTGCTACAACTCCCCCAGTCCCCGGCCCCCATCACCCCCACCCCCAGAGGATGCTCCACACAAGAGAAGCCGCCATAAAGGGAACCCACTGAAAAGAAGAGTAGCTCCTGCTTGCAGAAACTGGAGAAAGCCCGTGAGCAGCAATGAAGACCCAAAGCAACTAAAAATGAAGAAAGAAAGAAAGAAAGAAAACCCCAGCTCTTTCCCAGATGGTTGGGTCTCCCCCCTCTCCCTCCCCTGCAGCCAGGACCACGGGGCTTAAGTTAGGAACCCCTGCCTGGCGGGCCTGTGCAAAAACATAACTGACTCAAGCACAGCTCTGGTGTTCAGACCATGAAATCTACTTGCCTTTAGTAGCTCTTCAGATCAGAGCGAGCTTTGCATTCCCCAGGCTCTTTCTTTTTTATGTAAAACCATCCTTCACTTAAATAGAGAGGGAGGCACAGAGATTGTGTTTCAAACAGGTTGTTGTTGTTTAGTCGCTAAGTCGGCTCAGACTCTTTGACGACCCCCCGGGTTGTATGATTCTACTTTTCTGCCTTGGCAGCAAATTAGGAAGATGAATCATTTCAAAATAATGCAGGAGAGGAAAGTTTCCCTCTTTCGTTAAGTATTTTTTCTGTAACTGAGGACTGAATTTGGAGCCTGGGTTGGAAAAATGACACATTCATCAATCTCATCTTATCTGCACAGCAGCCAATCACCACAAGTAAGTGGTGAACTTACTTGTTCACCAAGTAAGGCCACCCCCTATACCAGCCTTTGAAGAATTCCCCGGGCAGCTGAGTCGAGAACTGGGGAGATGCACAGAGGACACCTACTGATGTGTCAGCAGTCGGTTTACTATCTGACCCCATCCACAAACTCTCAGACAAGGCAAAGCCACTTCCAAATACTATAACATCTGGGCCAGGGGCTTGTTATCTTTTTGCAGCTTCTTTTTCTATTTAAGCCTGCTTCTGGTGTTTAAGTGAATTTCTTTACGTAAAATCAGTGTTAATTTACTCAGCATCCCTACCCCTCTGAGGACAGCGCTGTCTCTCAGACCTGATTCCCCACACCGGTGTTACGAGTGTGTGCTCTGTGAATGAGCTAGGGTATCCCTGCCAAGGGGTAGATGCTTTACGTTGGCTAGACTGGCAATGGGCTTCCCTGTGGCTTAGATGGTAAAGAATCTGCCTGCAATGCAGGAGACCTGGGTTCGATCCCTGGGTTGAAAAGATACCCTGGAGAAGGAAATGGCAATCCACTCCAATATTCTTGCCTGGAGAATCCCATGGACAGAAGAGCTGGGCAGGCTACAGTCCATGGGGTCGAAAAGAGTCAGATATGACTGAGCCGTTAATACATTCACTTTCATTCAGACAGGCAACAGCAGACTAACAAGGACACCATTTGGCTATAAAGCCCCAAAGAAAATTATTATCCATGGATGTGACCATTCATGATCATTGACAAAGTATGTGCTGGTACTGCAGACAGAGTCAATTCTTTCAATAGTAAATGAAAATAAATACTTAAGAATCTGTAATCAACAAATTTCTTTACAGCAAGTCTTTGACACTTCAATAATGACTTCTAATCAATGTTCCTTGAAAGAGTGGCCTACAATTTCCTTCTCCACTTCCTTACCATATACTCTATTAAATGGAGTTTTAAAACATTATATTATAAACATAAGGAAGATGTAGTACTTACTACCAAGCTCTACTGAACAAGTTGCTGTATATAATTCAGTTTTTGTTTTAAGCATTAAAGCAATACTGATACAGTTGAAATATTCTGTACCCTTCTTAATCTTATTCTTTCCTCCTCAGTGGTCACCACTACCTGAAACTTGATATTTGTTATTTCTGTACATGTTTCTAAATTCTACAGATGTCAGTAACCACAAAGAATACATAATATTATTTTATTTTAAAACTTACAGAGTGTAACATGCTGCAGGTATCATACAGCTTGCATTCTTAAAAATTATTGAAGCTTTATCTCTATTCATACCGTTCATTCTAGTTTACTTATTTTTCACAGAGGCTCCGCAAACTTCTTCTATAAAAGGCTGGATAGTAAACATTTTCAGTTTTAAGGCCACACAGACTCTTGTCACAAACTACTCAACTCTGCTCAGGTGGTGGGAAAGCAGTTAGACAATTAGGAACCAGTGTGGATACGTGCTAATAAAACTTTATAAACACTCAGATTTGGATTTCACGTAGTTTTCACACGTCACAAAATACTGAAAAAAATTCAAACCATTAAAAAAAATTATTATTGGTTTAAAAGCTTACAAAGCAGGCAGTGGGTCAGTTTGGTCCCTGAATTATATATAGGTTGCCAACTCCTACTCTATACCGTTCTTTTACCATGGTTTCTCAACTTGTATCCTTGTTATTAGACATTAATGCTGAAATTTCCTTTTGTGATCTTGTATACGATCAGTATGTTTTAGCAAGTGATTTATAGAGAACTTATAAAAATAGTGCATTCTCTATTTTTAGGGTATGGAATACTAGATGTTAGACAAAGCTCGCTAATTTTGTTATTCCGTATCTTTTATATCCTTTCAATGTTTATCTCCTAATGTTTCTTTGATCACTTCTAAAATGTTAAAAATCTCTTTGATTATAAGAATTTCTCCTTATAATTTGATATTTTTGCTTTATATATTTCAGTAATACAGTCATAGACAAGTTGATGACTGTCCTATCTCATAATGGATCATTCCTTTCTTATGATTGAGTCTTCAAAATTAGCCCTTTTGACACTTTTTTGCCTTTAGCTCACTTTTACAAGCAACAGTTAGAACTGGACATGGAACAACAGACTGGTTCCAAATAGGAAAAGGAGTACGTCAAGGCTGTATATTGTCACCCTGCTTATTTAACTTCTATGCAGAGTACATCATGAGAAACGCTAGGCTGGAAGAAGCACATGCTGGAATCAAGACTGCCGGGAGAAATATCAATAACCTCAGATATGCAGATGACACCACCTTTATGGCAGAAAGTGAAGAGGAACTAAAAAGCCTCTTGATGAAGGTGAAAGAGGAGAGTGAAAAAGTTGGCTTAAAACTCAACATTCAGAAAACGAAGATCATGGCATCTGGTCCCATCACTTCATGGCAAATAGATGGGGAAACAGTGGAAACAGTGTCAGACTTTATTTTGGGGGGCTCCAAAATCACTGCAGATGGTGACTGCAGCCATGAGATTAAAAGACGCTTACTTCTTGGAAGAAAAGTTATGACCAACCTAGACAGCATATTGAAAAGCAGAGACATTACTTTGCCACCAAAGGTCCATCTAGTCAAGGCTATGGTTTTTCCAGTGGTCATGTATGGATGTAAGAGTTGGACTGTGAAGAAAGCTGAGCGCCAAAGAATTGATGCTTTTGAACTGTGGTGTTGGAGAAGACTCTTGAGAGTCCCTTGGACTGCAAGGAGATCCAACCAGTCCATTCTGAAGGAGATCAGCTCTGGGATTTCTTTGGAGGGAATGATGCTAAAGCTGAAACTCCAGTAGGCTGGCCACCTCATGTGAAGAGTTGACTCACTGGAAAAGACTCTGATGCTGGGAGGGATTAGGGGCAGGAGGAGAAGAGGATGACAGAGGATGAGATGGCTGGATGGCATCACTGACTCGATGGACTTGAGTCTGAGTGAACTCTGGGAGTTGGTGATGGACAGGGAGGCCTGGTGTGCTGCAATTCATGGGGTCGCAAAGAGTCAGACACGACTGAGGGACTGAACTGAACTGAACTGAATGTTACTTCCAAGGGTATACATTTCAGCACCTTTAGTTTTCAAGCTTTGTGTGTTTTAAGGGTGTCACTTGTGAGTGGCATGACTCTATTTTTTAATCTCTGTAGATGCATTTACCCCAGCTCTGGTGTGGTAGTTAAAGGCATGTGCCAAACCACCTGAGTCCTGGTCCTGGCCCTTTCCCTCATCTCTGCATGGCCCTGTGCAATTTCCTTTATCTCTCCACAGTACACTTTTCTCATCTGTAAAGAAGCTGAGGATAATATTAGTACCTCATCGTAGGATTATTATGGAAATTAAATAAGATAATGTTCTTACCTGGCATGTAGTGAGCACTCAATAATTGTTAGCTATTTTAAAATGTTGTATGTGTGATTATTGTATGTGTTTGGTCTCATATATACCATTATTTTCTGTTTTCTGATTACCATCCTTTTTCCTCTGTTTACTATTTCTTTTCCTATCATTATTCTCTTTTTATTTCCCTTTTTTCTGAGTGATCTATGCACTGTGTTTCTATTGTTTAATAATTATACTTAAGATTTTTACTGCTTTATTAAGATGTAAGTGATTTTACAGTTTGATGAGTTTTGACATATGTATACACCCTTGAAGCCATCAAATTAATCACCATAATTAATATACCCATCACTCCAGTTTTATAACTGTGTTTTCTTTGATTCTTTGTCTAATTTGCATCCATTAACTGCACAGCCAATTTAACAGCTAAATAGTTTGTATCTCCTGCGTGACCCAGAGTCCGTACTCTGACCCACCTTCTTATCTAACTCTCATACACCAAGCCAATATTTCCTCTGCTGTTAATCAACCCAGGACCAGGTATCAGACAAATAGCAACATCCCCCATGCCCTGAAGCCCACCAGAATCATTTAAATTAGCCAGTTCTAAGCTCTTTCCCTTCACCTGCTTTGACTTTCCCACAGAAACCCCAGGGAACGCTCTGGCTTCGGCTTCCCCTCCTCCTTTTCTGCCTCCAGCCCAACCCGGTGCTTCCCCAAGTGGCCCTGCATGGACTGGCATGCCCCTTTCTCTTAATAAATGTAAGTAATAAAATTTCCTTTTGATGACATTGGCCTCTCTGTCATCATCGAGTCACCCCCATAAATTAAAATCGTGGTTCAAATTTATACATTCCCCCACAGGTCTTCCCATGCCCCTGGCAAACCCTCTCTTCTTATTTCTTCTCCTCCACTCTCTAGGTAAGCACTAGTTTGTTTTCTATCAGTAGAGGTTAATTAATGCTTTCGAGGATTTTATATAAATGTCATACATTATGTATTCTTTTGCCTGAATTCTTCCCTTTAGAAAATTATTTTTAATCAATTCTTGTTACTGTATATATTAATAGCTTATTCCTCATATTTTTCTGAGTAAATTTCCCTTACAGGGATATAAAACAGTCTGTGCATGGCTTTTGTGTTGTTTCCAGTTTGCAGCTATTGTAAATAAAGCTTGTGTCATCCATGTACAGGTTTTCGTGTGGACGTTTGCTTTCATTTCTCTTGAGTAAATAACCAGGAAGTAAGTTATGTTGTATGGGAGGTATATACAAGTAACTTTTAAGGAAACTGACAATTTTCAAAAGTGATTGTCTCATTTTACATTCCCAACGTGAGTGTATATGAGTTAGTTGCCCTACAGTCCTTACCGACATTTGGTATGGAGTACCTTTTTAGTTTTTGCCATTACATCAGATATGTAGTGATATCTTACTATAACCATGGATTATCTTATTTGTATCTTTTGAAATAAAATGTGGTTATTTATAGAAATAACTAATAAATAAAGGAACTTTAAAAATATACTTGTACTCATCAGTATTTTTTGCTCCTATGTCTTTCCTTAGAGTTTATTTTTCTCCTTGCTGAAACATATCCTTTAATAATCCTCTTAATGAGGTTCTATGGGTGGTAAATTCCCTTAGTCTCTGTGTGCTGTCTTTGTTTTGCTCTATTTCAAATGATGGTTTAGCTGGTATTAAGAACTCTGAAGATATTGTCTTCTGGTCTCTATTGTTACTGAAGTGTGCTGTCAATATATTGCCACTTTTTGATAGGTTATCTTTTATTTTTGACAGCTTTTAAGACTTTATGTTTTTCACACTGTGCAGTTTTAATATGATGTGTCCAGTGTGAATTTATCTTTAGTGAAACTATTTAAAATAGATAACACTTTCCTGATGTGAGAACTTTCTTTGATTCTGCAAAATTCTCAGTTATTTCTCTTCAAATATTGTCTATTCCTTCATTTTCCCCCCCAGAACTCCTATTAGATAGGTCATGGAGTTGCTTAATCTGTTTTCTATTCCCTTTAACTGCTTTTTAAAATATACTCTTTTATTTCTTTGTCTTTTCATACTGCACTTTGGGTTAGTTCCTCAGCATTATGTTTCAATTCACTGATGATATATTTAACCAAGGCCAGCTGAGATTTATTTAAGAAGAGAAATTTGTATCTTATTCATTTTTTATAAGCCAAAGCAATATGGTTTTAAAAAGCCACTCTTTAAACAAAAAGCATTTGATGATTAAATATAGACATTTTATGTGTGATCATATAATTTCTTATCTATATGTATATAACTTTATTACACAAATATATTTTCACATAACAAATGATACCATATTAACAAATTTGCAACTTAACTTTAAAGACAACACATTGTTACATTATGTTCTGTCAACACAAACATATTTTTATGCAAAGGTAGAGTGTTTTTGTTGTGATTTGACTTCAGGGGTACCCAGGTCTTGCTCGTATCTTTTGGGAAAACTTTTGGAATCTATATGGAAGAACTCTGAAATTACGGATGCTCCAGACAGCCCTACATTTCGATTGTTCTAGTATTAGATAACTTCCACGATTCTTTATGCTATAATTTTATGGTAACAAAATCTTGGACTAGTACAAGGGTAAGAATGTTCTGATTTTCTTCAGTACTGTATTTGCTGGTGCTAAGCATTTTGTGTCACACAAAGGAGCACATAGAAAGATGGCAGCAGTTTGCTTTGCAATCAAGTCATCCTCTTTCTAGTAGAAAGATATACTGAAGATGGAGAAGGAAATGGCACCCCACTCCAGTATTCTTGCCTGGAGAATCCCATGAACAGAGGAGCCTGGTGGGCTACGGTCCACGGGGTCGCAAAGAGTTGGGCACAACTGAGCAACCTTACTTTACTTTACTTTACTTACTATACTGAAGAAGTTTCCCCTGTTACTCAAGCCAGATGAATCTCTCCCTCAGGTCCCTCTGGCTGTACTCTGAAGTTCATTTATTAGCTCAGGATTCACAAAGTACACAAGGAAAGATGCTAGAATCCTTTAAACATGTAAGGATGTTGGGTCGCCTGACACAACCAGTTAAACCAGTAAGATCCCATAAAATGGTTATAGCTGGTGGAGTCTAATGATCAGAAAGGGCTACGAGCTGATTTGTGAAGGAGCTTCTCAAGATGAGCTCAGCTCTCGGGGACATTGTGTCTTCTCTGCAGAGAAGTGGAACATTTATCAACACTTTAATTGCTGCTTTGACTATCGGTGGGCAACAACTCTTCTCCTCTTTCACATTCAGTTGTCCCTGTCAGGTTGGGAAAAATTTCTACTATGGTTCTGCTTTTCTGATCATTCCTGCCTTAATCCTTCTGGTTGCCGGCTTTGCTCTGAGAAGCCAGACGTGGACAATCACCAGTGAATACTGCTGCAGCTGTGTTCCTCAGCTCCGGAGAATCAGCCTCCTGGAGCGCAAGCTGGCTTGCCTTCACTTCTTCAGCATCACCGGAAGGGCACTTGTTGCTCCATTAACGTGGCTGGCGGTGACCCTGCTGACAGGCAAGTACTACGAATGTGCGGCAAGTGAATTCGCATCTGTGGACCATTACCGAGCGTTTGACAATATTAGTGCCGGCGAACAGCAAGAGATCCTAGCCAGGTTTCCATGCTGCAGACCAGTTCCACCCAATATGATCCTGGTCAGAGACGAAGTAGCTCTTCTACACAGATACCAGTCACAGGTATGTTCTTGCTTTTTATTTTCAGCTCTGCTATCCCGTATTAACTGGCACGTCCCTGGTGGCTCTATGGTAAAGAATCTGCCTGCAGTGCAGGAGATGCGTGTTTGATCCCTGGGTAGGGAAGATCCCCTGGAGGAAGAAATGGCAGCCCACTCCAGTTGTTGCCTGGGAAGTCCCAAGAACAGAGAAGCCCGGCAGGCTGTAATCCATGGGGTCGCGAAAGAACTGAATAGGACTTAGCCACTGAACAACAGCAATCTCATGTTAACTACAATCACTGGAAACATTTTCCATTCCTGCTGCTTCTCATATTGTCTGATTATAGAACACAAACTGGATGCCACTCATCAGTTAGATTTCTACTGAGCAGCTGCATAAATATGGTTAGGATATTGGGCTTTGGAGTGAGCAGACCTGCATTTGAGGCTTGCTTTACCATGTATTAACCTGCAAAACCTTAAGCAAGTTATCTGACTTATCCATGCTTCACTTTTCTCAGCTGTAAAATGGAGATATTGTTAATATGATCTGTCATATAGGGTTGGAGTGAGTAATAAACAAGTTAATGCATCTAAAGCACTCAGTACTGTGTTCAGAATCTATTATATATTAAAAACAAGGAATTTTCAGTTAAGTTGCTCACTTGTGTCTCTTTTTGACCCCATGGACTGCAGCATGCCAGGCTTTCCTGTCTATCACCAACGCCCAGAGATTGCTCAAACTCGTGTCCATTGAGTCAGGGATGCCATCCAACCATCTCATCCTCTGTCATCCCCTTCTACTCCTGCCTTCAGTCTTTCCCAGTATCAGGGTCTTCTCCAGTGAGTCAGTTCTTCGCATCAGGTGGCCAAACTATTGGAGTTTCAGCTTCAGCATCAGTCCTTCCAATGAATATTCAGGACTGATTTCCTTTAGGATGGGCTGGTTGATCTCCTTGCAGTCCAAGGGACTCTCAACAGTCTTCATCAATACCACAGTTCAAAAGCATTAGTTCTTTGGCATTCGGCTTTCATTATGGTCCAACTCTCACATCCATACATGACTACTGGAAAAACCATAGCTTTGACTAGATGGACCTTTGTTGGCAAAATAATGTCTATGCTTTTTAATATGCTGTCTAGGTTGGTCATAACTTTTCTTCAACAAGGAATTTTAGATATTGTTATTAAAAATATTATTACTAAATCCCATCTTTCTGCATGTATATTCTTCAATATGCATTCTTATATATTTAAATCACATCTAAAATTACAGAAGGCTTAATTATAATTAAAAATAAACACTGATGATAGTTCTAAATTTCGTGTCATTAGATAGGTTTGTGGGAGGGAGTGGAGTCAAGTGACGGGAAGGCCTAAACCTACTAGGTTTATATGTTGAATCTAAAGATGTAAAAGTACATTTTTGTCAGTACAGAAAGAATCATTGGTGTTCATCCCTGATTTCTCCCAGGGATTTGGGAGAAAAACGTATTTCAAATCACTGCAATGCCGTAAGAACAGATTCATGTTTTTTAATTTACTTTTTATTTTATATTGCAGCATAGTTGATTTACAATGTTGTGTTAGTTTCAAGTATACAACAAAGTGATTCAGTTATACATACCCATCTATCTATGCTTTTATTATTTTTCAGATTATTTTCCCATATAGGTTATTATTGAATATTGAGAAAAACACATTAATTTCTAAACTACTTATTGCAAAGGCCTCTCTTGACCCATCACTTTTCAGTTATTAAAATTTAAAAGTGCTGATGATATTTAGTTGAAAAAATTACTGTCAACACAACAATATTGAAGTGTTACATATGGGCCAGTTGAAACAAAATTAGAAATCTTATTAAGAAAGGATTTGTCTGAACCTATTTATACTGGCCTTAAATGTCAAGCAGAGGAGCTGTGAAAAGTGAAAAAATCAGTGGGACAATTTTGACTTTAAAAAATGTTCTTGCTTTAAAAAACTAAAACTAAGGTTTAATACACAATGGTGAGATGTTCTTAAGGTCAAAATAAAACATCTTGTCTCATGATACACAGACTTCTGTGAAAAGACAGTTTTATAACTCTGAGTACCATGAGCAAGTGGATTTTTTGATTTAGTGACAACACCACCAATATTTGGTTTTCCCTGGTGGCTCAGACAGTAAAGAACCTGCCTGCAATGCAGGAGAGCAGGGTTCAATCCCTGGGTTGGGAATATCCCCTGGAAAAGGGAATGGCAACCCACTCCAGTATTCTTGCCTGGGGTATTCCTTGTACAGAGGAGCCTGGTGGGCTACAGTCCATGGAGTTGCAGAGTTGGACACAACTAAGTGATATTTACTGACCACTAATATTTATTGAGATGCTTATCCTATAGTGTACAAATACGTTATATCTTAATTCTAATCTTCATAATCCTAAGAGGTAGGTATAATCAACCTTATTTTACGGGTGAGGAAACTGAAACTCAAAGAGTTGATAACTTTCATAAGTTTATAGAGCTAATAAATGGCTTATCAAGCTAGCCAAAGACCAGCGGCTGTTTCTATTTGCCCTCCCACCTTCTACAGTCACCTCATACTCCAATCTCATTTGAGGAATATGTACTATCTTTCTGTCAGATAATTCTGGGTTGACCACCAGATCAAATTAAGCTTAAATCCTGTCTCTGCCTGTACCTTCTGGACATTTATTTCATCCCATTTCGATACCTTCTATACCCATGCCCAAATCATCTAACTGCAAATTGAATGATGAACCCTCCCTCTACCCCTGCTCCATGCACTGTCACCCATATAAAGTCCTTCAGTGATTTTCTACCAGCCTAAGCACAAATCCAGATTCTTGGCCTGACATACAATATCCTTCAATATGTGGCCCCTGACCATTTCCCCATATGATTCCTATGACCTTGTGAATTCAACTTCTTGGGGTTTTCCCAACTCTTCACATGCTTCTTCTTCTGACTTCTTCCCTAATTGGAATTCTCCTCAACCTCTTGCATCTGGTGAACTTGTCTTTAATAAATTAAGTTTGAGCCTCACCATCTCTCCTGGGAAGTGCTCCCTGACACTCTTCTCCTTTAAACAAGTTCATGTGTCTTCATTGTCCTTCCTTGGGCTTTGTGTTTACGCCTAACAAAACTATCCTATTTTACTGTATTTTTTTGGCTTTATATTTGACTCCTTCTTTAGGCTTAAAGATTTGGAAAGAGAGAATATATCTAAAATTATCTGGATCTGTGTCCCAGGAACCAAGCAGTATGTACAACAGATGGTGGGAGGTCAACCTCGGGCTCAGTAAATGATAGCTGATGAATTAATGGGCATCTGCGATGACCTTTCCTCAACCATGCTGGCCTCTAATAAGTTAAATCATGACATGATGAGTATCACTTTGTAGGCTTCAGCCTCTCTAGAGTGAAGCTATCTTGCTGTGCACACACTGGTGATTCCAGGCCTGTTGGTGAATCACAAGCTGTGGAACAGACCTTCTCCATTTAGATTCTGGCTGCATACTGGTGGTTTCCCTAAATGTGTGCAGCCCATCTGTCTCACTCTACATAACAACCACTAAATATTGAAAAAAGAATAATGAAAAGAAAAAAAAAAGGATTCTAAGCATAGAAAACAGTTATTTGTTATTTGTCAGTCTTTAAAAGTGGAAACTAAATAGTTGCAAATAAAATCTAGTTGACTTTCCTTTCAAAGTATATTTCAAAAACCAATCATAAAACTGGCCAGCAAAAGATTATTTGAAGGGAGAGGAAGATGAAAAGGAAAACAATAGGTGGTGCACATTTAAGGGCATGAGAGTCTGCTCATTAACTTTCTTCAGTCACAAAAAAATAAAAGGAAATAGTCATTTGGGAAGAAATGTCAGTGAATACTTGCTGGCACATCATTGAGCTTGGTAGCTTATAAAACTACCATTATCTATTATATCATAATTTTCATCACTATCATTATTAAATATTTATTAAGTGTCCAAAGAAATGTATGAGCCTACACCTGATGCTTAAACTAAAATAAAAAATGTGGTTTATGTCCCTTATGCAAAGATAATAGGCAGGTTATAATGTTTGCCACTTCCAGGACAGTATCTAGAACCCACTTCAAAATCTTTGGAAATTTCCCCAATCCAAAAATCCTTGGTAATCCCAAAGCCAAGTTGAAAATGGTTGGGCCTATATCCTGTGTCACACCTGCACCCAGGATCAAATGAATAGCACCTGTCAATATGCTAAAGACTAGAAAAGCAAATTTCTTACCCATATTTTAGTTCTCAGATTTGTGGGGATCCCTCCCATCATGGCTGTTTCTTGAATATTTAATATATTGATGCTTTCTGTTTTTCTTTTGAATGATTATGTGAAGATGCTGGGCTGGATTCTGATCACCTTGGCAACCATCACCGCCCTAGTCTCCTACTCTTTGGCGAGGTGCTGCTCACCCCTCACCTCCCTGCAGCACTGCTACTTTACTAACCACCTCCACAACGAGAGGGAGCTCTTTGAACAAGCCGCAGCGCAGCATTCCCGGCTCCTCATCCTGCAGCGTATAAAGAAGCTATTTGGCGTCATTCCCGGAAATGAAGATGTCAGACACATCCATATTCCTTCATGTCGGGACTGGAGAGAGATGTCAGTCCCCAGCTTTCTCTGCATGGGTAATGACGTGCAAGGTAACTACAGCTTCCTTGGAGGCAGGGTGGATGAAGATAATGAGGAAGGCAGATCAGGAGGTATTGAATTAAAACCTTAATCATAGCACCTTGCACAATTCAAGTATTTTATTTTTATAAGGACAAAGTTTCCATCAATCCCTTCATCTTTTTCTCTCTCTTCTGATATTTGTTTATGTCAGTTCATCTGAAATGCTATTTCCGAAATCAGTTTATCTGATCATGGTAACAATTTCTCGTTTTGAAATTTCACTGATGGTCTTGTAGTGCATATATTGGCCTGATTTTTTTTTTTTTTTACAAATACGAAAATTGTAGTCATATCAAAATTTGGATCCTAGTTTTGTTACTTAGTCGTGCAAAAGTGAATATCTTTGAGTGCTATTTTGCATCTGCATTCAGATAGCAGCTACTTCTGAGATTTGTGAGGACACATATGACAATTAAATATGATAATACAAGCTAAGTACTCAGCACAGTGCCTTTCATAAAATAAGTGCTCATAAATGTTATTTTTGCCCTTCCTCTTTGCATTGCTTGTCTTTTATCATTATTTTCGCCATTTCTAAGTTTTGTTTTTAAAATTTTCTCCCTCTGTATAATACCCAGTGACTTTTCACTGCTTCTTCCTCTTCTTCAAGCTTAAATATCTAATCTTTTGGGAATCAAGATTTAAAAAAAAAAAAAAAAAAAAAACCTTTATAAATTGTTACCATGTAGGGGGGAAGCCCAGGCAAGAAGGTCTTGAGTCATCTTGCCATGCCCAAGGAAAGATGGACACATATTGTATCCTCACTGGTGTTATAAATGTTATTTGTGGCGTCTCCATAGTGGAAACATTTTTACAGCTATGATATAGAAAGTTTATTCTAGAAAGTTCCCCCTGTGTTCCACTACCAGGACAGCATCTATGTCTTTTTGTTATCACACCTTTGTACTCAAAACCCATTTTAGGAAGGAAGGCTGTAAGCTATATTTGTGTATCTATTACCTAAACTCTAAAAGGGAAGACCTACCTAAATTTTCACTTCTAATATTTGACAGTTTTCTATTTTATCTTCATTATTTCTGATGTATATATAGTCTCATGTCTGATTTTTGCCACATTCACTTGAACAACTGGTTCATTGGTCAAAATAAGCAAAGTGAGGGTTTTTCTTTATCTTTTAAGCAAAATAATGGCTACTTACTGGGCAATGGACCAACTTCCAGTAGTCAAGGTGACTTTCAAGATTCATTTTCAAGGAGACCAGAGAATCTGACCATCTAAAATGCAGTCGCTTACCTGGTAATCTTACAATCATGGAAGAGTCCATTTCGTGTGAAATTATGGGTCTTTCAAATTTAATAGAAACAATAAAGATGAATATTAAGAAGACTATTTTTTTTTAACCAATGAGAGATACATATTATAGTAGTTTGCCAGGACAGGAGACCTGTTCCTCCCTCTCCATCACTTACTGAGCAAATTGGTTAGTCTCTCTGGAATTCAACTGTTGCATCTGTAGATTGGGATAGTGATACCTTATCTGCTGGAAGGGAAGGAACTGAACCAAATGAATTCTTGAGATCCTTTCTAAGTCTAATAAGATGTTTATACATATACAGGTGAATAAGTGTACAATCTTCTAGAGCGCTAGTAGCTTAGGTTGTTTCTATTGAAAGGAAAATATCACCAAGTTTGCTTCTGAGCTTTCCTCTCTAGACATTCACTGGCATTCTACTTTTAAAAAAATGTTAGTGTACTGATTTTTTCAAGTGGCCGAGAAAAGTTATTCCACTTATCTAATTCTGTATACAATTCTGATGTGACATGACAAGAGGGATCTTTAAAAAATGGAAGTAAGTTTGGAAGTAGGGTCTTGGTCTGCTCTGATATAAATGAGCTGTGTAATTATGGAATTGATGCTTTCGAACTGTGGTGCTGGAGAAGACTCTTGAGGGTCCCTTGGGCTGCAAGGAGATCAAACCAGTCAATCCTAAAGGAAATCAATCCTGAATATTCATTGGAAGGACTGATACTGAAGCTCTGATACTTTGGGCACCTGATGCGAAGAGCTGACTCATTAGAAAAGACCCTGATACTGGGAAAGATTGAAGGCAGGAGGAGAAGGGGACGAGATGGTTGGATGGCATCACCCCCTCAATGGACATGAGTTTGAGCAAGCTCCAGGAGACGGTGAAGGACAGGGGAGCCTGGTATGCTGCAGTCCATGGGGTCACAAAGAGTCAGACATGACTGAGTGACCGAACAACAACACATTATGGAAGGCCACCTCCACTTTGTTCTTTGGCATCTTCTCCAGCTCCAAATCCCATGGCTCTGAGACTCTTTGAAGTTTTTTTGTATTGGGATACACTAGTTAAAGTAACATTTTATACCATGATCTGAGTTATTTTATTAGTTTTCAGGAAATATACTCTGATAGAATAATATACAGAAATTAGAATAAATACTCTAGTAAGATTTTCAGTTATCAAAATCAGAGTGTATGAGGTTAAAACTTTATATTATCAGAAAGAATGGTTGTTCCTATACTGACACCAGGAAAGTTTCTTTCCACTAAATTCTAGAAGTACTTTCTAAATCAAGCTGTTTCAGAGTATTGCATACAGTTTATCTTTTGGACCACTTTATCATGATCTTTCACTTTCGGTCAAAGGATTGTAAGTATTTTGGAACTCTTCTGTATAGCTTCAAAGGGTTTTATAGCATCTGTATGAACATTTAAAGGATAGTACGCATTCTTGCGTTTTATTGTATCTTATCTATTTCAAATTAAATTAAATTGCCAATTTTTTTTTTTTTTTGGTCCAAGAATATTCTTCTGTTCCATAGCCAGTTGGACAAAACTTTTCCATTAAGAACATTGTGCTTCCTCTCCTTTATGCTTAATGGATTTATGTAAGTTTAAAACATATAATTAAAATCAATTATGTGCTAATATTACCTTACATTTTGCTACCAGGTGGTTTTGGATACTACATCAAATGCTGTGGCTTGGCATAAATACAGACTTGCTCATTTCTTACCTTCATCAGCTCCCACATTTGCCTCCCATAATCCAAGCTGCCTCCTTCCCAGGAGACAAATACAATTCCAATGTTTAGACGTGTTTTACCCTGCTTATTTATGCTTTCCAAAGCTGAACTGCAGAATAATACTTATACTCATCATCTTTGTCTTCTTTCTCTGTTCTCAGTCTCCAGTTCCATTAAAAAAATTCTAGCATGTGATTGTAATGCTGCTGCTAGGTCGCTTCAGTCGTGTCCGACTCTGTACGACCCCATATACGGCAGCCCACCAGGCTCCCCTGTCCCTGGGATTCTCCAGGCAAGAACACTGGAGTGGATTGTCATTTCCTTCTCCAATGCATGAAAGTGAAAAGTGAAAGTGAAGTCGCTCAGTCGTGTCCGACTCTTAGCGACCCCATGGACTGCAGCTTACCAGGCTCCTCCGTCCATGGGATTTTTCAGGCAAGAGTACTGGAGTGGGTTGCCATTGCTTTCTCCGATGATTGTAATAAGAAACAACAATGTGATTTTACAAATTTTTCTTGCATTCTGTTTGTAGCACAAGGGGAAATCACATTAACCTTAAAACCTTGAAATATCACAACCAATCAGAGGCCTTCCAAATGCAAGACTCAGCAGCTATTTGCTACATCAAAATATATGGTTTAGAGTTTTCATTTTAGCTTCTAAACAAACCTACCAAAATTTGGCATAATTTTGGTTACTAAAGGAGTAGATGTTGGCAAGCTGTCCTTAGAGTAGACAGCTATACAATTGGCTCCGTGAGCTGTGGGGCACAGTTATAAATGTGACCTCTGGACCAAGGAGCAATGATGGTACTTTCAGAGAGACAAATTTCATTGTCCCTGACCCTGAATTACTCTTCTGTTCAGTTCAGTTCAATCGCTCAGTCGTGTTGGCCTCTTTGCGACCTCATAGACTCAGCACGGACTCAGTCTCAGCATGCTGGGCTTCCCTGTCCATCACCAGATCCTGGAGCTTGCTCAAACTCAAACCACCAAGCACAATTAAACTCTAATCTCAGTACACTGCTGCTGCTGCTGCTGCAGCCGCTAAGTCACTTCTGTCGTGTCCGACTCACTAGAACGTCAGAAATGTTTTTCAAGTTTTGTTTCCTCTGCTGCCCTCTCATGGTATAGACAGATGGCTGCACTCAAGTATAGTGGTGGCCACAGCAGCCACTGTAAAAGGAATTCTTTTGTTGTTGCTTAGTCATTAAGTTGTATCTGACTCTTTTGAGAGCCCATAGGCTACAGCCCACCAGGATCCCCGTCCATGGGATTTCCTGGGCAAGAATACTGGAGTGGGTTGCCATTTTCTTCCCCAGGATATCTTTGTGACCCAGGGATCAAACCTGCATCTCCTGCATTGCAGGCAGATTCTTTACCCTTGAGCCATCTGGGACGCCCAAAAGAATTCTTACTATTTATGTATTATGAAGCTAATTTAAACAAATGACCCCATTCTTTCTTTACAGCAAAATGGTAGAGTCACATATTAGAAAATGAATTGCTGAAATGACATTAATGACATAGAGAATGTGAAGGAATTCTGAGTGGTGTAAATTCTTATATGAATAAAATGCTTTCTTAAGATATAATTATTTTTATTTGGTAACTGGTGAATCATTGTTCATAATTTGCATCCAGTCTTATTTGACCCAAATAAAATAAGTTCTCCCATTTTATGGATGAGGTAGACTGAGATAGAGAAGTCAAGCAGTTTGCTAAAGTTCCCTGCTAGTCTGACTTTTGACACTGCACTCCATAGCACTGAATACAGCAAAATGAGGCATATCACAAACCTTCCAGGGCCTTGTAGACGTCAGGGGGTTCTCCTCCTACCCCTGTCTGTGAATCACTAAAACATCCTGAGTTCTAAAAATAAGATGCCTATCTTACCTGCCTATCTCTTTCTACTTCCACTGCACCTACACATATAATGGTTCACTTTCAAGGCAGTGTTGTTCTTAGCAAAGTGACTTGTCTGCTGTCACTCTGAACCTGAACTACTCAACAACCAGCGACAGTGATTTTATTAGCTACAGACTAACTGCAAGCTTGCCCAGGAATCTCCGGTGTTCACGTTCTCATTCTGGTAGTGGCAGAACACTGCTATAATCTGTCGATTTGTTTTTGATAGGGTATAGTTATAAAGGGTCAAAGTGGAACAAAGGAAAACACACTCTCTCATCATTCATACTGTCTTGTACAAGTCAATCTCTCTGGAACTAATTTCCCTTCCACAAGATAGAGAGGCTGATCAAATGGTGGGAGTTAAGTGTTTAAACTATCCTGAGTCACAGACCCTTTGAAGGGCCATTCCGGGAAAATTTATCTTGAGGAAATATCCAGAGGCTGTGCAAACATACCCACACAGGCCCACATACCTCAGAGGCTGTGTACTGTGGTAGACTAAATGTTGGTCTTCTGAACATGTTCACATTCTAAGCCCTAGAATTTGTGAATCTTACTTTATACTTTGCATGGCAAAAGAGACACCGCAGATGTCATCAAGTTAAGGATCTTGAGACAGGGATATTATACTGGAATATCCTGGTGGACTCACTGTAATCACAGAGACTCTTATAAGAGGAGGAACCAAAGTCAGAGAAAAGACCAAGTGGCAACGAAAGAGGAGTGTCGTGGAGTGTCAGGGTGATGTCTGAGAAATTAGCCATAGTTGGGCTAATTTAAAGATAACGAGGATCCTAAGCCAAGGATGCAGCCAGCTTTTAGAAGCTGGAAAGGCTGGGAAATGGATTCTTCCCAGAACCCCTAAAAGGAACACAGTCCTGCTGACACCTTGATTGGAGCCCACTGAGACCTGTGTCTGACCTGTGTTTGACAGTAAGAAATATATACTATTCTCACAGTTACAAACTGTAAGATTATACATTTGCATTGTTTTAAGCCACTAAGTTCGTGGTGATTGGCTACAGTGGGAGATAGGAAATAAACACACATATCGATACATTTCAGGAGTTTATGACCCCACAAGCCTGTCACAAGTGACATGCTTTGGATTAAGGCCTCTTCAAGGTACTTTCTAGCATAAGCATTTATGCATTGATACTCTGCCCTAGGGAACTGCTGCTCTAGGAAAACAAATATATTTATACTATAATATAAAAATATAAAATATTCTAAAGGTGTTCTAAAGTGCTGAAAGAACAGCTGAATATACATTTTATGTTTCTATAGATGTTTCAATCCAAACAAATAAAAATATTTAAATTACATTTGTCTTGTGTCCTTGCCGGTTAATGACATCAACAGAACCATATGTTATACTCGATGACATATTGTGGATATAATCCAGCATTTGAAACGTAGGAAAACAAATGCCAAAGGGAAAAAACGAATCCTGATCCATGTGGTGTTTTATTTATTAAATTTCATAAATTAAGAATAGTTGGCTAGTAAGTTCATGCTTGCCTTTCCTTCCCTTGGAGATAACTTGAATTTGAGAAAGCTGCTTTTGAGAAAGAGTATAACATACAGTTCTGATGATGTCAAGCATCTTTACTCCATTAATGATTTAATGGATCCTAAGAGTACTGTGAGAAAGGCCTTTATTTTGCAGGGAAGATAAAGCGAAAAGCAAAAACCATCCAAGTTATTACGGGCAGAGTTAGAATAATAAAACGGAGTAAGTACGCAGTTCTGTGCTGCCTGTGGTCAGCAAGCTCTGCGTTTTGAGCTCATTCTTGGAGACTTTCTGGGGCCCTACCGCTTGGGCCGGTTTCTTTATTTCCGTGCGTTCCCCGACCCTCTTCCCCGAGTTTGGGGTGCCGGGGGTATTTCGACCAGAGGTGCCAGCTTCCGGCTACAGCGTCCGAGTTGGCCGTGACGACGGCCCCTCTGTTCGTGCGCAGCACCGCGGACGCTCAGGGTGGACTGCGCGCAGGCTGCCCGCCTCTGACCAGGCAGTGGGTGGGAGTGGGCGCGTGGTTGGGTGAGGGTGGGCACCTGGGTGGATGGGTGGGGGCGGCGGCAACAAGTACTCAGACGGCCTTCCGATCGCGGTCCTCTCTGGCTGCTGACGGGGTGATGACGCTGTGCTCTGCTGGGTGGGTCAACTCCCACCTTGCATGCAAAAGGGACCCTTGTTCTGGCTCCGCTGCAGTTTCCTGTCTGGTCCTCCCAGCTGGTGGCGCTGTGTGGAAGGCGGCGTGCATCCAACTCCAACACAGATCCCAGGCTAGGGATGCAGTGATTACGGCCCAAAGAAATCAAGACATTTTTGGAAGATGGTAAATTTAACGTGACTGGAAAACAAATGGTAGTCACATTTTCCTGCATATCCTGAGTAAGAATTGTATTTGTGGACATCATCTAGAGGTACATTCTTCAAGAAAATCACTGGAAGCCAGTGTTCAGGAGCAGCACCATGATGATGGAGTCAATGAGTAATGATGTCACCCGCGAAATGGTATTAGAATACTGCAGAGGCAAGAACTATATTGTTTCGATAGAAATTACAAAGAGCCACAGTATTGACAATAGTATCAGCACTGCTATGTTTAAAAAAGTCATTGTAGGAGATATGAAATTAGATGGAACCAGTTTATCTGACAATAAAGAACAGGAAGAGATGGGTGTTCAACCTGAGCAGGAAGGGATGGTGCATGGACACTGATTAAACAGTAGACTGATGTGTAGGTGTCTCTCTTTATTATTCTACATCAGTTAACCACTGGATCTTACGTGAGCCCATAAAATACATCTTTTAATATCATTACTTATTTTATCGCCAAAGACCCCACAGAAATGTTTGCCTAGGACTTTGCACAAACTTAGGGGCATCCCTGGCTCAACCTTCACTATATTTTCTTTCAGGAAGCCAAAAATGTAATCTGACTTAAATTTTAGCTTTCCACTTTAACCTCCAAGTTTGTTTTCCCTCCATACATTTAAAAAATCATATTGCATTTCACTAATCCTATCTTCTTCCACACCTCTTTTACTCCTTTATTTTCTCTTCCTTCTCTACTCAGTCCCTTTCAAATTCAAAGCAAAGTGCATATACCCGTGAGTGCATATGTGCCTGTGGGACAGAGAGAGAGAAGAGGGAGGAAGAGTAAGAGAAGGAGAAAAAAAGAGAACAAGTGATCGAAATGGTCCTTACGAGGTGGAGAAAAGGAACATGTATAGATGCTGCTTCTTGGAAACAGCATACGTCATCTTTATGTGCAAGGTAATGTTGGAAGTGCAGCCCACTTAAAACTCACGTTGTCCCCACTTTGTTGTGCTCCAGAATGGAGGCTCCCATCTTGTTATTTGGTTCAAGAACATTAGTGTCAAGGTGTTAGGGTGTTAGGAATGTAACAACTCCACCCACACATACCTCTCTTGTGGCCATGACACCTTGGGTCAGAGATGTTAAGCACTAACTTTGATTTCACACAACTATCATCAGTATATACATGACCTTGAGGAATCATAGATTTTTACACATAGAAAGCATCACGAAGATAATTTTTGCCCAACAGCCCCATTTCACAGATAGGGAAGCTGAGACCCAGAGAGGATGGGTCTTATCCAAACACATATGGTAACTGTAAAGAAGGGCGATAGTTTTATAACTCCCTGGTCCAGTGCTTTTAGAACCATACCATGTTATCATTGCATAGGATTCACTCCTTCAGAGACTATATATATTTTTTGAGTGCCTATTCTGTGTCAGGCGCTACCCTATATCATAAAGTACAGCAGTATCTAAAATCGCTGACCCTAAGGAATTTACATTCTAATAGAATAAACATAATACATAGTGTAATTTTAAAGTGTCACGAGAAAAATAAAATAGGAAAGAGTGAATCAATAGTGGCTGTAATTTTAAGTACAGTGGTTGAGGTAGCCTCATTGAAAAGTTATATGTGAAGAAGATCCCAAGGAGATGAGGGAGTAGACCACGTAGGCATGGAAGGAAGAGCATTCCAGATAGAGCGAACAGGAAGTCCCTTTGCAGGAGGACAGCCTGTCTTGCATATTTGAGGAACAGCAAGGAGGCTAGTGAGGCTGAAGCACAGAGTAGGTGACAAGAGTAATAGGAGGTAAGGTCAGAGAAATTGCGAGGTACAGGTGATGGTCAGGGAGCCGCTTGTACTGTCAACACCTGGGCCTTTAATCTGAGATGGGGAGGGAGCAGTCATGAGCGAAAGAGGAACATGACCTGATTTACATTGTAACAGATCACTCTGGTCCCTTTATGTTGAGTCAGTCAGGAAGATTAGTTAGGCTGGAAGTGATTCAGATCAGTGATCTGAATCAGTGATTCAGAACAGTGATCAGGCAGTGATTCACTACCATTTAGAGGAACTCTCAGAATCAGAATTTCATATGGGTGTTTACACTTATGAGGGTAATGAGTCTTTGAAACACCTGACTAAATGAAAGTAGCCACATGAACTGTTTGAGAATTAAGATTAACCTTTAAATAGGGAATTCTCAATTCTGCACCTCTGAGAAAAGTGAGGTGGCCTAAAAAACTCATAAGCACAGAAAAGCAAAAATAAACTTCAAAACACATTTTGAATACTGCTAATATTAGAAGTAGCAACTGTGACTTTGCATTATTTGTAGAAAGAAACACAAATGATACAATGAATCTCTTACAGACATTTTTCTTTAGCAATAAAGATTAACAGAGAAGAGAACAACAGAACTGCTTCAGAGGAATATATACATTTCTATATATTTCTAATGACTAATACTGATAACCTATTTGAGAATTTGCAGTGCACTGTCACATACATTGTTTCGTGTTACTCGAATGATCTTAAAAGTTTATATAACTGTAAAGGTTAGTGCTGAGGCTGGGCTTCCCACTCTGGCTTAAGATCCCATGATGCTTGGCTCCACTATATCGTTTACCTGTCTGCAGAGCTTGAAACACACTTATCCTGTAACATCTTTAACTATAAATTAAAAATGAGACACTGAAAGAAAGTCAGTCTGTCTCATAAAAATCACCCACTTTCAGACAGGTGTTCTGTGAAGTGTCTCTGTGTCAAAAGGAAATTAGAAATCAACCAAAAATGCTTAATGATGCCCAAATAGGTAACACAAAGATTTGGAAGTGAGTTCTCTTGCTTACATTAGCACTGGAAGTTATCTTTAGTATTAAAGAATCACTCTTGAGCATCCTGAAATAGGAAGGTTTTATAGTAAATATACAACAGATTTGAAAATGTTTTACCAAAAATTCTGTTAATAAAAAAATAAAGGAGATAAAGGGGCACTCCATTTAAAAGATTAAAACTTGTAACCAACCTTCTTTTCCTAATATAAAGCTTAAATTGGTTGCTTCACTGCACCTATTTTGATAACTTGTGTTTTGATTATCATTTAGAAAATTAAAAAAGTTTTTACTTGGGTGTTTTTCTTTGATCCATGGATTATAGGTGCTATCAACTTCCTTGCCAAACTCATTCTATCTTCCTCATTTGTCATTTTGGTCAAAAGAACTTCATCTTTCCAGCTGTTCCTGCCAAATATCACCCTTTACTCATCCTTTTCTTACAACTCATATCAAATCCTGACACCTTCAAAATATATCCAGAACCTGTTTGGTCCTGTAGCTTTGGTCCAAATCATCACTGTCTTTGTTTAGATTATTGCCATGGCCTAACTGGTCTCCACACTTTCAGACTTTGTCCCTCTTCCACCTAAATCCTCCAGTGATCCTACATGATCTGCAAACTCCCACACCAGTTCACCATGCACCAGCCACACTGGCTTCCAAAATAACAAGCGGGCTCCCCCCTTTGCACAGAACCTTCTTCTCCAGTAACAAATCACTGATTTCCCTAAACCGAGGATTCCCAGAAGCACCCTGTATTTGCAAAGTTACTTCACGTATTTCATGAGATTCTTACCATCCTCAGAAGAGTTCCCATTTTTTTCTTGAAAATTTAAAACAATGCCCTGCTGCTGCTGCTGCTGCTGCTGCAGGTCGCTTCAGTCGTGTCCGACTCTGTGTGACCCCATAGACAGCAGCCCACCAGGCTCCCCTGTCCCTGGGATTCTCCAGGCAAGAACACTGGAGTGGGTTGCCATTTCCTTTTCCAATGCATGCCCTAATAACCCTTAATACCGAAGACATGGAATCAGTACCGAAGTGAATATGTTCGTTTTCACATATCCTTCTGCTAAGTAAGCAGTGTGTGTGTCAGTTGCTCAGTCATGTCCGACTCTTTCCTACCCCATGGACTCTCGCCCGCAAGGCTCCTCTGTCTATGGAATTCTCCAGGCAAGAATACTGGAGTGGGTTGCCAAAGAGGCAATAAGTCCCAAGAGAATATCAAGATACCTTCTGGTCCATGGGACATCATCATTTTAGCAAGAGAAAACTTCAGAGCCGTTATCTCTAAGCTTTAATACAGAAACAAAAAGAAAAATACAGACAAATATGAAAAATATTTTAATGTTCTTATATTTTTCTGCATTAAAAAACTAAAAATCTTCCTTTATTATACACATAAATGGAAGTTTAGCTTTCATTTCATAAAAGTACCATGTTTGGCCATTTTCTTAGTTTGTGCCATTACAGTTATTTTTTGAAAACTCTCTTTGTAACTGCTGTGATGAACTGGAAGATAAGAGATGTATATGTATTAAGTACTATTACTTCTTCAGTTTCATCCTTCCAAATCAAAGGTTCTGAGTATTTTTCGGAGACAATACTTAACCAAAACTGTTACCGAAACTTACACCTCTTTCATCAGTTCAGAAATACGCGATCTCAGAATATTTAGATCTACATCCTGCCGCGTTCATTTTACAAATTCAAAAGATCTCAGGACTTTCACTTGCTTTCTCCCCCAGATCCACTCTGACTCGTTACTCGGAAGTTGGGCCGAGCTTTCTGGACCCGCCTGATGCACTACGAGAGCTGTTCCTCTGGCCACTGGATTCTACAGTCTTGTGGGATGCCGAGAACTTGGAGGTTCCAGAAACGTAGAAATCACCTGGGACACGCCATTAGTCAGCACTAGGACGTGGGCATCCGCCCTCTGGACGCTGCCACAGGGTCGCAAGCCGGAGACCCGAAGCGATCAAGAGCAGGGACGCCCGCAGCGTCCCGCCTCCAGCTAGATAGTCCCTCCCCGGTACCCGAGGCTGGCCTTAAGACCAGACTAGTAGAGCGAGGATGCGGCGCTGAGGGCCTTCTCAAGTTCTGGTTCTGCAAAGCCCAGTAACCAATCCTTAGGTGTCTGTGGCAAATGCCAGACCTGGTGTTTTCCCCATCCCAGCAAGTCCCGAGCGGGCGTGGGACAGTCAACCCAACGGCCAGGCCCGACGAGTCGAAAGCGGAACTAGGGAGAAGGCGGAGGCCGGCGCAGGGCTGTTGATCAGCAGGCCCAGCCTGGCTGTGGGCCCCAGGCCTCTCTGCCTGGGACTCTGCGCCTGCGCCCGCCCGGCCGCTGCCTGCTCTCCCGGCGCGGCCGCGGTCCAGGCTGCAGCACGCCGCCTGGGTATCTGGGCGATCCATGGGCTGCAGCGAGGGCCGCGATGACAGATTACGGCGAGGAGCAGCGCAACGAGCTGGAGGCTCTGGAGTCCATCTACCCTGACTCCTTCACAGGTGACTTCCGCGGCCACAGGCCGGCAGCTACCCGGGGTGGAGTGGGACGGACCGCTCCACGGCCCTCGACATCCCCTGCCAGGATGGAGAAGGGAACAGCCAGGCCGCGTGGCCACCTGGCTCGCCACTCTCTCCTCTAGCTCTTCTCTTGCAGTGATCAGACATTTACTAGTAACTCTACGGCTGTTCTCTCTTCTCCGCTAATTCCTTGAAATCTGAAAGTCCGGGCGAGGCTAGCAAGGTCCCTGGAGTGGCAGGCCTGGAATTCAGTCGGGTGCACATTGGTTTCTGTGTCGCTGCAGTCCATGGGGTGGCAAAGAGTCGGACACGACTGAGCGACTGAAAGGACCTGAACTAACAGCAGCGCGAGGTTTAGTGAAATACACGAATGAAGGTTCTCCAAGTGGGAATAGCCTTTCCAGAGCCGCAGAAGTATCAGTTTTCACATTTTCACCATTATTCAGGCTGTTTTCTCATATTTGGTGTTTTAAAGTTTGTGGGATTCAGAATTCTCAAAGTTACCCAGGATCAGTTTTGAGAGTAGTCTTGTCCCTGAAGTTTGTCGTTTTTCTCTTCTCTTCTTTTTTTTTTTTAATGTTCTGACATTCTTCAGATTGCCCAATGAATGAGTTGGCTCAAATCTCAGGTCCACTGTAAGATCACAGGTAGTTAGACTTGTAGTAGGATATTAGATGTTGTCTAGGAGAAGGAAATGGCAACCCACTCCAGTATTCTTGCCTGGAGAATCCCAGGGACAGAGGAGCCTAGTGGGCTGCCATCTATGGGGTCGCACAGAGTTGGACACGACTGAAGCGACTTAGCAGCAGCAGCAGCAGCAGCAGCAGCAGCAGCCTGGCTTCCTCTTGCTAGAAGCAAGGTAGTGGAGGCTTGGGAAAGGCAAGCGGTTGGCTCTGGGTTGGCCAGCAAGTTAGTAGCAGGACTGGTAATAACAGTTAGGTCTGGGACTGGGGTTCCACTCCAGCTGGTATGACGGGGAGCAGAAAGTTACTTGGTAAGTTGGGCTAATGTAAAATGGTTATGAGAAGTTCATTAGGTATATTTTCAAGGAAGAGAATTCTTCTGTAGTAAACCATCCTTCTGATGATTCTGAAAATGCTTCAAGATAAGCATATCAATATGCCTTCTCTCACTTTACACTCAGGTTTTGAGAGGTGATCTAATAAAGCCAATATGAGCGAGTATAGCCTAGGTTTGTGGGACTTACCTTCCTTACCCCGTCCTTTGAGTGTTGTGCATAACTGACTGTCAGAATTCAGAGTGTAAGGTAATGTTATTTTAACTCATGAACTCTAACCCCTCTCCCTTGTCATTGTTTAGCTTAGTTTTCTTAGCTCTACCCTTTGATCACTGCTTGCAATGGTAGCAAATTTTGTTCTGCTTTGCCAACAGGCTTATGTCTCTCAGCTATCCCTGTATAGTTCCAGTCCTGTTCATGTTCTCTCTCACCAGCAGTTCAGCTGTGCTGTGAGGATGTTAAGGGGATGAGTGAAGAGGGGTTTGAGAGTGTCATTAACTGGGTGAGTGTGTATGGAGTCTGGCTCCCTTCTCTATCCTTGCTGATGTATCAATGTCTAAATAAAACAGAATATAGGGTCAGTTGTTGGATATGCTCTTAATCATGACATTTGGTCATTTCTGGTACATTGGAAAGGGGACAGGCATGAGCACAGCATAGGCGGACTGAAGAAAGCACAAGATGTGCTCTTCTCATTTCTTTGGGCATTAAGATATACTCATTAAATATTGTGCTTATAAACATTTGTAAAAGTGATACATTTTAACCCTAAAATAATTGGATGGTTCTTTCAAATTGTACTAGGGTCTGATGTAGTTGGGTATGTGAAATTCTTGTCAGATGCAAAAGTGCTTGAGAATTCTGAGCCAAGTTAACAAAAGAAAATTTGTGGATCTTGGACGCCTCAAGTATTCTGCAGTATCAGCTGAGCCCTTCTGTCTCTTAATTCCTATCAGCACCCCTACAGTTGCATTAAATAAGTTAAAAGGAGTTGTCCTGATTTATAGTTATTTAGGAACTTTGGTCAACTACTGTATGCAATCTCAAGGCAAAGGCAAGCGGACTTTGGAGTCGTTTATTTCTGTGTTTGGTCTTTTGGAATCTTTTGAGGATTTGCAAGGTGTACTATTTTTTTATAGCTTCCTTATGTGTTGATGATTTCATACTTTAGTATTTTCATACCTGGTTTAAGAAAGAGAGCTTGTTTGTATTAGTTTGCCAAGGAACAATAATTGGTAGTTTTCAAATCTCATTTTGAATTTCATTGAATACTAGAGTTGGTAAGTGCTCAATGCTGTTGATGAAGTGTGTGTGTGTATATATATATATATAATTTTTAAAATAAATGATAGAGTGCTGACAGAGAAGCCTTTGTTAAGTACATCATGGCCCCCTTGTGGAGGCTGAAGAGGCACTGCTCATCCAGCCGTAGACCTAGGCACATAGACCTAACCTGACTTGAGAACTGATTTCCTGGCTATTTGCAGAGAACTTTTGGCCCAGTGTTGCATTTGTTGTGAATTCTAACAGATCATAATACAGTTTCTTCTTTGTGTCCATTCTGTAACTTGATTGCACACTAATCCAATCCTCCTAACAACTAGTCTTCTAAAATATACATGGATGCTCCTGATGCCACATCCTCCTTCAGAAGTGCTTCACTTCACAAGATCCTGCTACGATAGTTGAATTTGGTTATTTCCATTTCTGTATCAAAGTCCCTGGCTATATATGGGGAGTTTTGTTGGATCAAATTGGTTAGCTTCAGGCTAGCCAAAGTCAGGTTCCCTAAATTCTGTTTGACCTTACAAAGAGGGGTACGTAATCCTGTATTTGCTTGTGTTAGTACCTCTGAGTTAACAGCTGTGAGCTTAACAGTTAGAATTGCATTTAGACTCGGGGCAGAAGTCATCTTGTGAAAGCAGTTTTTCTAGGACAGTTGCTGTCTAAGACCCATAGGGACTTCCTTTAATAGGGGCTGATCTGGTTTTTTGTGGAAAACCTGTCATTTGTATGCTCCTTTAGTGTACCTTTCAGTTACTACCTCCGATTTCTCTGCTTTTGACAAAATTCTTAGTTTTGTCTAGTTTTCCATCATCTGCCCCTGTGTCACCTAACACTTCTCCTGCCCCTCCACTGGCTCCTTGAACAGTGCCCAACAACTGTATTCTTTTTTTCAAAAGGATTTTGATCCACTCACAGTGGTGGATATCTGGTCTCTTTGTTGTTGTTTTTCAGTCGCTAAGTCATGTCTGACTCTTTGTGACTCTGACTCTTTGTGGCAGGCCTCCCTGTCGCTTGCTATCTCCCGGAGTTTGCCCAAGTTCAAGTCCATTGCATCAGTGACGCCATTCAAGCATCTCATCCTCTGTCACCCTCTTCTCCTCCTGCCCTCAATCTTTCCCAGCATCAGGGTCTTTTCCAATTGGTCAGCTCTTCACATCAGGTGGCCACAGTATTGGAACTTCAGCTTCCACATCAGTCCTTCCAGTGAACATTTGGGGTTGATTTCCTTTAGGATTGACCGATCTCTTTAGTGAAAGCTAATCTTTCCTCAACTTGCCTCAGCTCACAGTACGATAGTAATGCATTGGAATAGGATTATCACTTCATGAGAACTCAGGAATAATTCATCTTTTCGAGTCCAATTAAGTAAGTTTCCCTATTTTAGTAACCTCCAAGCTTTGGAATATTATCCCTTTTAAATTTTCTGTGTTTTTTTTTGTTTGTTTGTTTTTTAGTTAGGTTTAGCTATGACAGAAAACCCCAAATAGCTGGTTTTAAAAAGGTAAAAGTTTATTACTCTTGCACATAAATGAGACTTATGTAGCTCTAGTTCAAGATTTCTTCAAGAACCAGTCTTCTTCCTAGTTCTCTGTCATCCCTAAGATATAGTCTCACCCTCATGGTGAGGATAGCAGCATTCCTTTTCCAGGCAGTAGGATAGATAAAGGAATGAAGGGAGCGGGGACAAAGAAGTAAAAGACAGCAGTTCCTTAAGGAAATTTCCTCAAAAACTATCAAAGGACTTACTTCCTTCTATCCCATTGGCTGTAACTCAGTCATTTGGTGAGACCTAACTGGAGGGAGGCTGGGAAAGACAGTTTTTATTCTGGATGGGCAGTACACTCAGTTAAAAATGGTGTAACTGAAAAAAGGGGAGAGTGGCTACTGCAGAAATTAGCATTGTTCTCCAAAATCTTTGTTTGTTCCTGATTCACCATTTTTTCTCTGTAATGGCAATTTGGTGCAGTGGGTATCAGCTCTCTGTCCTTGGACAAATCATATAACCTCTCTAAGCCTTTGCTTCCTTATCTATTTAATAAGGAATAATGTAAGTGTGAAAGAGTTAGTCGCTCAGTTATGTCCGACTCTTTGCAACCCCATGGACTGTATCCCACCAGGCTCCTCTGTCTGTGGAATTCTCCAGGCAAAAATACTGGATGGGTAGCTCTTCTCTCCTCCAGGGGACCTTCCACCAGGGGCTTCCCAGATGGCGCAGTGGTAAAGAATCCATCTGCCAAGTGTAGGAAATGAGACTCGGGTTTCCTCCCTGGATCAGAAAGATCCATTGGAGAAGAAATGGCAACCCACTCCAGTATTCTCGCGTGGAGAATCCCATAGATAGAGGAGCCTGGTGGGCTACAGTCCACGGGGTCGAAAAGCACTGGGCACAACTGAGCATGAGCACTGATACTAGTGTGGAAACTTCATAACTGTTAAACAAATATAAGATACTGGTTCCTGGAAATTTGCCATCTTAGTTGCTGCTGCTTCTGATACTTCTGATGGCTTCATAACTCCTGTCTTTATCAACAGACAGTTTTGATTTCTGTTTCCTCCAACTGCATGGGGTGATAGTCACAGCTTGGAAATGCCATCTTTAAAATTTTCGCCTCTGAAATTCCTCTTTCCATCCATACACTTTGTAGCCCTGCAGTTCTTTCATTTCCAGGCTTTTACTGAACATGGCTCTCATCACAAATTCTCATGGATTGGTAGTTTATCAGCTTTTGTCTTGTTCATCATGGTCAGGCAGTTCAGTGATGTTCTTGCTAGTGTTCCCCTGTCCTCATTTACCAAATGGTTTCCTCACTTACAAATATTTACTGTCTGTACTGTTAGGAGCTCAGTCTCTTGGGCAAAGACATCACATAAGTAATTTACAACACAGTGGGATGATTCTTTCATGGAGGTATATATAGAATGCAGCAGGAACTGAGGGAGAGGGGACTGAGTTGTTCTGGAGAGCTGAGGGGTCATGTGGAGTTATATAAACGAGACTGGGGGAGGGGGCACATGTGCAGACTTGTGACTCTGTGAAAGCCATGTGTGCAAAGGACAGGTAGTTGGGTATAGCTAGAATGTAGAGAGACACAGAAAATGAGGCCTGCCACGTATGCAGGGGCCAGATCACCAAGGGCCTTGTTAGGGATTTAGGTGTGACCTTACAGGCTCCTTCTCCATGACCCTCACCCTGGCGCCCCAGACACACATGGCGCACTGGAGGTACTGCCTCGTCAGACCTGCATCCCTCGGTACTCAGGCTTCTCTTGAGGGCTGACCTGTCATGACTGCTTTTCTTGCAATCTCTGGAACTATTTCGTCCTCTTGCTTTTGTTCCCCGAGTTTAGGACTCCTTACACAGCTGATCCTGGCCCTTATTTCTCTCTGCGTTCTCTCTGGTGATTTCATTTAGTCAAATGCCTTTCCCTGTTACCTCTCTGTGGATGACCCCAAATTAAATTCCAGCCCAACTTTCTTCAGCGTCATTTGCCCATTTCTGATTACTTGATATTTCCAGCTGAAAGCACCCTGTGTCCTTCAAATATGTCTGGTCTTTCATTTCTAGTCCTTGTTTTTGTTGGTGGTCCTGCCTGCAAATTCAGGTTGTCACCCATCACCATCTTCGATTTCTTCCTCTTCCCTGTTTCCATTGCTACCAGCTTAATTCAGAACCTCATTAACTTTGCTGAGACAATTTCAGTGGCTATCTAGTTTCATCCTGCCTCTAGTCTTGTTTTTCTCCTTCTGTTTTATGCACCGTTGCTAGATTTATCTTCCGTGTTTAGAAATAGAATTCTGACCTTATTACTACCACTAAAAAAAGCTATCACTATCCACACTAAACTTTCAGCTGTTTATTTTCAGCCTGTTTTATTCACCACATACATCCACCAATGGAATAACTTCTAATTCCTTGTATGTTCCTTAAGCTGTCTTACCATTATACCCTTGCTGCCACGTTACTCTAACCTGCATTCCTTTTCTCCATCTCTGCTTACAGAGTCGGAGAAGACAATGGCACCCCACTCCAGTACTCTTGCCTGGAAAATCCCATGGACGGAGGAGCCTGGTGGGCTGCAGTCCAAGGGGTCGCTAAGAATCAGACACGACTGAGCGACTTCACTTTCACTTTTCACTTTCACACATTGGAGAAGGAAATGGCAACCCACTCCAGTGTTCTTTCCTGGAGAATCCCAGGGATGGCAGAGCCTGGTGGGCTGCCATCTATGGGATCGCATAGAGTATGCCTTAATCCACCACCTGGCTCCAGTGACTTCCCTGGAATTTCTCAGCTGGAATTTTTTTTTTCTTTTTAGGTGAAATTCTATACAGTTTATTTAGTCCTGCCAGTTGTATAGCTTTGGGCACATTATTTAAAAGCTTTTTATCCCTGTTTCCACATCTATAAAATTCGAATGATATTATATTTAATTGATTCTAAGACATCTTAACATTTAAACATCTTTGAAGTCTGAATTTGTCGAACAGTTGACTACATATCATAGTTTAGTTGGCAGTTCCTTTTTTCTTTCTTAGTGGTACATAAAGTAGGGTGCATTATATACTTGATGGCATCTTAAATTTGGTAAAATATGATGATAGTATAAAACCACCGTTTTGGTGTGAGAAATTAAGGGTCTCTGTGTAAATGCATAGAAGAGCACAAGTGCAAAGAAATGCTCAATAAATGTTAGCTGTTATTGGTGTCAGATCAGATCAGATCAGTCGCTCAGTCGTGTCCGACTCTCTGCGACCCCATGAATTGCAGCACGCCAGGCCTCCCTGTCCATCACCAACTCCCGGAGTTGACTGAGACTCACATCCATTGAGTCAGTGTTGCCATCCAGCCATCTCATCCTCTGTCGTCCCCTTCTCCTCTTGCCCCCAATCCCTCCCAGCATCAGAGTCTTTTCCAATGAGTCAACTCTTCACATGAGGTGGCCAAAGTACTGGAGTTTCAGCTTCAGCATCATTCCCTCCAAAGAAATCCCAGGGCTAATCTCCTTCAGAATGGACTGGTTGGATCTCCTTGCAGTCCAAGGGACTCTCAAGAGTCTTCTCCAACACCACATTTCAAAAGCATCAATTCTTCGGCGCTCAGCCTTCTTCACAGTCCAACTCTCACATGCATACATGACCACAGGAAAAACCATAGCCTTGACTAGACGAACCTTTGGTGGCAAAGTAATGTCTCTGCTTTTGAATATGCTGTCTAGTTTGGTCATAGCTTTCCTTCCAAGGAGTAAGCGTCTTTTAACTTCATGGCTGCAGTCACCATCTGTAGTTATTGGTGTAGGTTCCCCTAAATTACAGCCTCATTGAACCCTTATTTCTGTAGTTGCACTGTTTATATTTCATGACATGTAAATGCTAAAGTTGGTTATGAAAAAAATGGGAGTGAAATACATCTAATATATTTTACGCACATTTGTTAGGAAAAAGAGGCAGAGCCAGTCATGTTATAAAAGCTTTACTACTATAATTGCCTTTTAGGGGCTTTTTCAACATAGGCTGGACAGCCTGAGACCTGTTAAAATGTGCGTCCTGTGAGTCTTTTTTCCTTTCTGACAAACCCTCTCTACTAGTCATAGGTGTTCATCATTGCTTCAGGTACTTCCAAACTTCAATTAGAATGAGGGCATATGTCTTGAAAATTTTATTGATAATATTTATGAAGACTTCAGAAGTTACTGAGTAGGAAAAGCTGAGTCCTTTTCATGGTGACATCTTCAGGGAGCCCCTTATCAGAAACAGGCTGCTGAGCTGTTACCAACCTTGGTAGGGTAGGGGTTAGTGCTTTTCAGGCCTGAAGTGAAGTGCAGACTTGTGTGCTCAGCAGTAGTTAAGGGTGGCTTGAATTTTCCTTTTTTAGTTTTCTGATGGTTCCGAATATGAGTTTTATTTGTTATTGTCTTTCTCTTTTTATTGTTTAGATCTTTCATTGAGCCAGAATTTATTGAGTTTCTAGATACTGCCTGGCACTGATCCACCAGTTCTCCGAGTTCTTACAGTATTCTTGTGGGGGAATAGATCATAAACAGATAAATAGTATCAGATAGACATCAGGCAGTAAAATAGCATATAAAGCTTTCTTATTTATGAAAATGCTGATTGACATGTCTTGCTTGACAAATTGGAAGTAATTTGATATTTGAATTCATGGATAATTTTGTAATTCCATGAAAGATGGTAGGTTTCAATAATTTGTGAAAGAACAAAGGTTTTAGAGACAATGTGGGAGAAAGAGATAACTAAAAGATAGAAACTCTTACAAATTGATATTTACTGATTGTCATAGAGATTCTGAATTGTATTTCAAAATATATAAGTAGAAAAATTAGTGATAATACTGAGTATTTATGGGTGGGTAGGTTCTGATGAGAAACATCAAACTTTTTTTTTTTGCCATTTCATTTGGAAATTTTTTAGAATGTGACTTTCCATGTGTGGGTGAAAATTTTGAATTAAAATATAAATTACTTAATTGATACAACTCCAAGAGAGTATCTATTACAGGTGTTTTTTCCCAGATTAAAGAAAACCCTAGATTTAAATAGAAATTGATGGATGTTTTATCATCTGAACTGTTGCTATTAAGTCTGTATTTGTGGAAATGGAAATACAGGCTAGGGGTCAGTTTCCAGAACTGGGAATTGGTATTTTGCTAATAAGGAAAAGCATGTGCCTTATGTTAATAACTTAACCTCTGTGTATATTTTCTTGCAGTATTATCAGAAAATCCACCCAGCTTCACCATTACTGTGACATCTGAGGCTGGAGAAAATGATGAAAGTAAGTCTAATTAAAAATACTTTTGAATTTTCTACACTTCTCTCAGGAATTTTATTCCTTCTGCAGCCATTTAGCAGGCCATTGGATGTGTGGAGGTGCTAAGGTTCTGTTAAGAATTTAGTATGATTGTTAACATGTTTCTAACCAGTATTTACTATGTAATAATGACTTCTGGAGAAACAGAGAGGAAGTCAAGGAGATTTTCTGGCAGAAAAAGCTTAACTTTTAAAAGTGAAACAGAAATGTTAACAATATAGCGGGTAGAGAAAGGGGAGGAAATTTTTGTCAATAAGACTTTCTGCAAGCATAATATAGTGGTTGTGTGGTTTTCCATGGCATGCCATCTACTTTTTCCTCATTGGATATTTAGATTGTTTACTAGACATTTGCTGTAATAAACTGGGCTGGATAAATACCTACCTGTATTTTCCCTCTGTCTTTTTAGATTGGATAGTGTACTGTTATTTAAATATGTATATACATAAAGCCAGATAAAAACCAATATTATATAACTGTCAAACTAAGACAAATATACAAATTGAAATAAGGGAGCTATAAAATTAATAAGATCAAATTAATTTGGCACATGTTGGGAGAGGCGTATCTTAAGTTTATTTCTGCTTTGGTCAAGTTCAATTAATACTGTAATTTGATAAAAATGTTATATAAGTTGGCATTAACCCTGAGAATTTTTTTTTTTCCTGTTAAGCTAGTCAACTAAAATTCTGTCATGAGTAGTCAGTTACACCAATTTTAGTGGTATCACTTGATAATACTAAATCTGTCTTATAGAATTGAAAATGAGGTTAATACTGATATTACTGAAATCTGAAATAAAGAGATATTGGATACAGTTATTAACATATTTATATAGATGGATTTTATTTATATGTATAAAGTCTCAATTACACATGAGGATCCTTTGACATTTTGTTTAAAAGACTATATGCATAGAGAGATACTTTAAAGTATCCTTTTAATAGTACTTTTAAGATACTTTAAAGATACCAAAATGGTAACAGTGATCTCTTTCTGAGGATGGGATCATTATTGATTTTGTTTTTCCTTTAATATATTGCTAAATTTTATGTAATGAGTTTCTGTTACATCATATAGTGGAATCGGTAAATTAAAAAAAAAAGAAAACTTGTGCTAGCAATAAAATTTAGAAACATGTTAATTAAAAAAGAAAGAAAATGCCAAGAGACACTATGTGTTTCTTACCTGACGTTCAATCTTATATCCGTAGATTCATAAAATTCTTTGTTGACATCATACACAAAAATACCAAGCCAGCAGATTTTGAGGTTTTTTTTTTTCCATTCCCATGGAGAGAAATCTAGATGTTAGTTTAAATCATCAAAAGCAGGAGGTTTTAATAATTAAAATATGAGTTACAGGAAATGGAGATAAAGGGTCTTGTTGACAAATAGGTTTTAACAAAAAATATTTACCACTACTGCTCTGTTTTAGATTGCCTGGCAAAACTGAGAATTCATCAGATTAGGTAGCAGAGAGATACTTCCCACTTATGTGCCTTTAAGAACGTCACACCTATACCGGTGTCCTGTCTGTGAACTGGCATAGGCCAAAGACTGGGGGAGAATGTCAGTGAGTCAGGTTAAAAGTTTCTCAGACAACCTCTCAAACTGTCCAGTTTACACCTGTGTCCTCCAGCAGTCCCTTAGCAATGCTCTGCTGGCATTGTGCAGATAGAAGTATGGACTCTGGAGCTAAAGTCAGATCTTCTGCACTGGACGCCGGCTCTGGGAGAGGCCTGGAAATGAGCCTGAGTTGGTACTTTTTCTGTGTGTCATGTTCAGTGCCTTTTGTTCATCTTAAGGAGGGTTTTAAAAGGAGTGTCTTCTTCATCCTCTTCTGACATGCAGTAAGATAAAATACTCATAAGTAGCAAATGTATTTCATGTGTTAGATGTGATCTTTGGTATCCCTGTGATTTGTTTTTACCTACATTTGTGGTATATGTTATGTATGTTAATGATTATCTGGTCTCATAGTAACCTTGTTTTCCTTTTGTAGGAGAATCTTTTGTGCTACTTTTCATTGACACATTGTAAATTAATTACTAATTCAACAAAGATTTTGACCTCTCTCTACATTTTAAGGTATTTGTATTAATCTCTTCTCTTATGTCTTTAGCTGTCCAGACAACCCTCAAGTTTACATACAGTGAAAAATACCCAGATGAAGCTCCCCTTTATGAAATATTCGCCCAGTTAAATCTAGAAGATAATGATGTAGCAGACATTTTAAAATTATTAGCATTACAGGTAAGGAAGTAACACGTTTTGTAGTGGCATTATTTTATTGGCCTTAAATATTATACATTAATCTTGAGTCAGAAAATTAAATATGTATAACGAGTGTACTGAACAAGCAGAATTCATGATGCATGTGTATACACACACACACACACACACACACACATTCACAAAGCATCTTTATTATTCTTCCCTCCCATACCTTTAAAATTTGAATAAGAGAAGTTCTCCCTATACCCTTGTTTGAAACTCAAAAAAAAGTACAGCCCCTAAGCCCTCTGATCTGTTGCAGTCTAGTTACCTGCAATTTGGTGAGAGGAGTGGTGATTGATTTTTTTCTTTCCTATCTCTCCTGCTCCCTAAACTTATGAACAGCAATAATAGTCTATGACCCTTCCAAGAGCAGGTGTTTACTTGGAAGAAAAAATGGGTATTGGAAAGTTCTTACTAGCGTTCTCTGATGGGTCAGGCTAGTCACAGTCTAGGCGTGGTAGATATTTAAAGCTCTCTTTTACTTGGGTAGAGTTTTCATGGATTCTTCACAGTAGAGAGTAGGGAGGGCAAATAAAATCTTTCTCCACCATCTTAAAAGCAGAAGTCCTAGTTTTATTTGTTTTTCTAAGAAAAACTGACAGAAAACATCTCCACTGTAAATATGACTGGTATATTTCAAGAACTGTGGGTGCTTTCACTGTTGACCTTTTAAAAATATCTGGAGCTGTTAGAGAATGAGGAGTGAAAGAAGATATATCAAACATTAATTTATGCTGATTCTAGGTCCTGTTCACTTCATCACCCAGTGTGAAGTCATATTATTTCTATATCATTTAGTTTAAAGTGCTTCATTTGGAAACATTGTAGAAAGCTTGGAACAATATACTGTATTCAGTCACTCATGTATTAATATAAGTTTCTTGATCTGAGTGATTTTTGTTAATATGTATATTTTATTTATATTCAAACTCCTTTCTTTCAAAAATGAAGTTTTGATTCTGATACTTACTTGTGATCAGAGGTATTTAGGGCATATTTGTATCTTTTTCTTAGTTGTATTAGTTTTTAGTTATCAAAATAGTTTATATTACAAAAAAACTCAGAAAATACAGAAAACAATGAAGAAGAAAATAAAGATTATTCTTAATCTCACCAGTCAGGTATAACTGCTTGTTAACACTTGGTGTGAATTCAGAAAACTTTTTCCTGCAGTAGCTAGCAGTGTCTAGCATGTTATATCATTTTAGTGCTTTGGGCATATTTTGAGAGCTGTGACACTAACCTGAATTTTGAAGGCAAAAGGATTTTCTACATAATAACAATGTAGATACTTTTATGATTTAACTTTATGTATCTTTTTTTCTTTCTTTTTGTAATGATTTAAAGCTAAAATGATGAATATATGCTGGAGAACTGATGTTGTGAGCTACTGTAGAAAAGGGTTTTCTGAATTCTACCTACATATATGATTATTACATAGAATCTATTGAAATATCTGTTTTCAGTTGAATATAGCAAATTATAAGACTTAAAATTTAAGATGTTGTATATGGGCTTCCCTGGTGTCTCAGCTGGTAAAAAATCCGCCTGCAATGTGGGAAACTTGGGTTGGGAAAATTCCCTGGGGAGGGAAAAGGCTACCCACTCCAGTATTCTTGCCTGGAGAATTCCAAGGACTGTATAGTCAATGGGGTCACAAAGAGTCGGACACAACTGAGCGACTTTCACTTCACTTCACTTTATACACACACACACACACACACACACACACACACACACACATCAGTTCAGTTCAGTTCAGTTCAGTTGCTCAGTTGTGTCCAGCTGTTTGCGACCCCATGGACTGCAGCACGCCAGGCTTCCCTGTTCGTCAGCAACTCCCAGAGCTTGCTCAGACTCCTGTCCATTGAGTTGGTGATGCCATCCAACCGTCTCATCCTCTGTCGTAAATGATCCAAGAGTCTGAACTTATGGTGTAACTGAATTAGTGATCATATTATACATGTATGAGTGTAGTGATTGTGCTAAAACACCTCCTGCCCACCACTGGTTGGTTGTTTTTATTTTTCTGAGAATTATGTTTCTAACTACAGCCTTTTTTTTCTTTTTTGGTTACATAGGCAGAAGAAAACCTTGGTATGGTGATGATCTTCACCTTAGTGACAGCTGTGCAAGAAAAATTAAATGAAATAGTAGATCAAATAAAAACTAGAAGAGAAGAAGAAAAGAAACAAAAAGAAAAAGAAGCAGAAGAAGCCGAAAAGGTATATTTAAAAGTCATATTTTATTTCATTATTCTTTAAATCTGTCATTTGGGGTTTTTTTTTTTGTTTTGGAAATTTCAATAATTTGAGAGGAAATCACAAAAATAAGCACAAGTAAAATTTAATAAAGCTTTACTAAGTAAAATTTTAGAAGGGCCTTCATTTACTTGGTGGGCATCACACAATAACGATCAGTTAGTTGGTTAAAGGTTAATAAAGTGCATGCAGGTAAAATCAAGACATATAAATTATTTCACTTACAGTATAAAGTTTAGAATTATAAAGCTCCTGTCAGAATAATTTAAATATTTACTGAATTTTAAAGAAAACCTTAGATTCTAAAATGAAGTAAGAAATGTAAGCAGGGATTTAGTGTTATGAATTGATGTATATTTAAACATATTAACACCTCACATATTATCTTTGGTTTTTTGTAATTATATAAAAACAGACTTTTCTAGAGTAAATTGCCAAAACCACTGAAAGTAGCCAGTGCAGATAGAAATCAGACTAAATATTATGGACTTGAAACCATTTTTCTCTTTGCTTCCTCTCAGTGGCTGTGTTCATTAGTCTAGAAGTTCATTAGGCTTTATTTTCTAACTGTTGTTTCATTTATCTGGTGACGTGTTTTTTTTCTTTCATAAGCAATTATTCCATGGTACTCCTGTTACAATTGAGAATTTCTTAAATTGGAAGGCCAAGTTTGATGCAGAACTCTTGGAAATTAAAAAGAAACGGATGAAGGAAGAAGAGCAAGCAGGAAAAAATAAATTAAGTGGTATGACACCACCTCCCACCCAATATCCTGTTCCCTTTAAGCCCTCCTGTATTACTTCTTGTATAGCAAGAGGATCATTTGGATAGATTTCTGTAAGAAAATAATATACTTAGGCATATAGGGCAAAAAGAGAGTGTTATCTCCGTATGATGATGTTTCTTCACACATAATTATCATTAATTTTATGGCTTATCTTTAATCTATTGCAAGGGATAGATCTTCAGATATAGCTGCCAAGACTTTTAGGATCACAAGGCTTAAGAGTGGTGGAATCAAACCCATTTGTTTTTCTGGGACTAGGCTTTCACTTGTTCCATTTTAATGCCAATACATTTCATACGCCTTTTAGCTACTTACTGAGTTCATACATTTATTGAAATTCACAGAAAAATGGGTTTTCAGATTTTTTTATATCTTTAACTTTTTAAAAGTATTATACCTTTTAAAGGTATTGTAGGGAAGATAGAGAAAAACTATACCATTCTAATTAAATATGTTTATTTCTTTTAGGGAGACAACTGTTTGAAACAGATCATAATCTTGACACATCTGATATCCAGTTCTTGGAAGATGGTAAGATAATACTAGAATTCCATATGTATATAATGTGCTGTTTTTAATATTAAACCATGAAAATCATAGTGATAACTTAATGTAAATTCTTCCTCCCAAGGCTCTAAAGAATCACACTTTGAAGAATAAATTCTAATGTTTGATCAGCTTATACATTAAACTATGGCAGTGTATTTTTTAAAAGTTTTATGATAAGGAAAATCAAAGATAGCAATAGGTAAACAATATGATCACTTTTGCCTCTAACACTTGGTAAACCAGGTCACTGTGACTCAGATCACCTATTTTCCTCAAAGTTATAGTATCACAAATCTACGGGAACTGTAATCCGTGGTCTGTCACGGAGCTTTATAAAAGCTGCAAACCTGGAACTAACCAAAAGTCTTATATTTCACACCACTCTTACTGTCTTTGGAACATCTGGTGCTTTCCTTCTCTTTTTTATCCTAACCCTTATCCTCTTGCTGTCTTCATCTACTCATTTCCATTCACCCACAAATATCTATTGCATCCCTGCTATAAGCTTGGCACTGTCCTGGGCACTGAGGATACAGCAGAGAACACTTCAGATAAGTCCCTTGCCCTCACGGAGCTGGAGGCCAGGGAGCGTATCTTAAATGCAGAGCTCCTTACTCAGTCACCCTCCAGTAGCTCCCCGAGTTCTGTGCTCCATCATCCTTCTGTCATGCCCCTCCTTCTGTGCCTGCTGGGATCCTCTAGCATCTGGCCTTTTGACCTTATTCCTGGACTACCTTTTGGAGAAGGGAAGAAGGTTGAGTATCAAACGTCTTTTTCTAAAAGTTTTACTGTCTTTACTCATTTTTGACTCTTTTTCCTGTTTGGTGGATCAAGTATCTCTTTATAGCCAATAACTTATCAAAAGTGCTCTGTTGATTCTGCCCCTGAAGTGTCTTTTTAACTCTTTCCTCGTGATTTGAAAATTTGTTCTTTTTCAACTGGACTTTAGTAGGAGCTTCATTATTGCCCTCCTCAGTCTCTTCCTCCTCGCGCCCTTACCTACCTTGTAGCTACCACCTCTGAGGCAGTATTTCTAAAACCCATGTTTAATCGTGCCGTTTCTTCCCTTAAAAATCCTCTGGTGGTCTCTGCTGCTTAGAGGAAGGGGTTGACCTACTTTGGTCCTTCGATTTGGCCTTCATCTGTTATTTTCGGATGTTTTTCTTCATGAATCTTGTGTTCCAATTAGGATTCAAGGTCTTAACTTTTTTTCTCTGCTTTTGCATAATGTTCTACCTAGAATCGCTTCATCCTGGCTCCTTTTCTTCTGGATAGTTTCGAATTTTTCATGAAGATATTTCAGATGTCATCTGCTCTGTGAAGGCTTCACTACTTCCTGTCCCAGGCCTAGTCAATTACTCTTTGGCCTGAGCATACCAAATTGTATTTTATTACTGAACTGCTTTTAGGCTTCATGAAACAGGGTTTCTTCTCACTGTGTTGAATGTCAGTGGACTAGAGTCTGAGAGGGAAAGAAGGTGAACAACGTTCGGTGGTTTAAGAGTACTGTAATATCCTACTTAGGTGTACTACAGACAGACTGAAGAATGAAGCTGTTTCATGCAAAGCTTGAGTATTGCTTCCGGTAGGGTTTAGACATTTGGAATCTTGGAAAGGCATGCCACTGGTTACAGGGGAGGTGGATGAGAGTGAAGAGCAAAATAAATTTGTCAGCTGATTATATGTATGCTGCTACTGCTGCTGCTGCTAAGTTGCTTCAGTCGTGTGCGACTCTGTGCGACCTCATAGACGGCAGCCCAACAGGCTCCCCTGTCCCTGGGATTCTCCAGGCAAGAACACTGGAGTGGGTTGCCATTTCCTTCTCCAATGCATGAAAGTGGAAAGTGAAAGGGAAGTCGCTCAGTCGTGTCTGACTCTTAGCGATAGTTGAGCTTTAATGATGTATATACATATCTTCAGTATGGAAAGAGATGAACTCTTGGTACAGGTCTCCTGGTCAGTGATAATCAACTTTGTATCATCGGTGTCTCTAGCTTACAACATGCCAGATCATAAATAATTCATTCTAGGAAGGCCTTTTTGGTATTGGGTCTTTTTAGACTATGAACTGGAAACCTGAAGATGCTCTTGAGATGTGTGAGTCTCTGTTGACCAGTGCAGATCATCGCTGGTATGATTTGCAGTAGGAGTTCAGGATTGTGTCACGTGCACTACAGCTGCGTGTTTAAGAAGCCTGTTTGGTCCTGCCAATGGGTTGTATCTTTTATTTCTGAGTGTAGGACTGAAGGGGAAATCTTCTGTCTTTTGCAGCTGGAAACAACGTGGAGGTAGATGAGTCTTTGTTCCAGGAAATGGATGACTTGGAGCTGGAGGATGATGATGATGATCCAGACTACAATCCTGCTGACCGGGAGAGTGACTTGACCGACTGATGGACTATTCCCGTCTGCAGAGAGGCTTGACTGCCACAGCATCTGTGGCTATGCTGAGAGGGTGTTGATTTTTCTTTCTTTTTTCTAAGAAAAAAATAATTTTCAGGAGAATATTCTTCTGATGGCTTTCATCATTGAACTTAATAAATTGATCTTAAAAATTTCAAATATTAAAATGTTCACTTCCTCTTATTGGTGGGAAGAAGGTCAAATGTTTATAAAGTCATTTAGTGTTGGAAAGAGATCCTGCCCAAAACACTCAGGCTGGAAGATGTGCCATTGCTGAACACAAGTGTGTGTTTATGTACAAGGAATTGGAGTAGAAATTTCTGTGTGGAGATAGTGGTGACTTTCAAACTCTAAGGGTTTTCATTCATATAAAACATTAGAAGACTGAGTGAGCAGGGCATTAAACCTGAATTCTAGCCTTCAGACATGATAAACTTAAGTCTTAAAACCAGAAGCCCATATAAGAGTCAGGAGTAAAATGGACTTTAGTCCTATAATAATACCTGAATAAGAATCATCTTTGGAGTTACGGAAGAGTACACTGCTAGACCATTCTCAGTGAAGCTTAATAAGCACTGAGCCTCAATCCGAGCCTTATGAGTGAGATCTCGTGCCAGAGATACAGCGACTGTGACGCACACTCCTGATGAAGAACCGCTGTCCTGCAGCTGTCAGGTCTATAAACTGTGACGTTCCCAACTTTTCTAACTGACAGTCTGAAGGGATCTGAATTCGTGGGATTGTTCACTGCACACATTCACATTCATGCACATGAGACCTTCAGGATAATATGGAATGATTGACTTGGGGGCTCTAGGCAGGAGAGCCAGGCTTCATGCAAGTTATCCAGTCTGCAGTTTTGGAGTATTGACTCTTAACCCCAACAGGAAAGCACTTGTGCTATTACAAATGGCTGTCTGTGTTCAAAAGTACAAGAACTGTATACCCACAGAGCGGCAATATCCATGTTTATTTTTAAAGTCAGGCTTTATGATTAGAGTTAAGACAAAAGCATCATTGAAGAATTTAATACTCATCACTCACCTTGATCTTGAACAATAAAAAGAAATAGTAGTAATATTCAGTATTTCTATGCAAAGAGAAGTCCAAAAGTTTGTTATGTGAGATTTTACTTTTCCTAAGGTGAAATCCTTTCTGTAGCTAGTCAGTTGCTTAAGAACCTGAAAGAGTGGTTCGGTTAAGGTTAAGAAAAGCAGTGGTGAGCCGTGTAGCATGAGGTCAATAAAGACTTGAAGTGTAAAGAATGATTACACTTGCCCCTCATTTAAGTCTATGTTTTATGCCTTTTCTACAGGTATCGAATATGCACCTTTGTCATTTCAAATATAGGCAGAACCCAGTGAAATGGAAATGAAGACAACCTGGTTCGTTCTAATGATACTCCCACAGATGTTCATTTGCATAAAAATACACTGTTGACTTTGTATTCTGGGAATTAAGCAAAGACTGCTTCTCACACTGAAGCACACATAACTGCAAGATGTGTAACAGCGCGTGTGCGTGCTAAGTTGCTTCAGTCGTGTCCGACTCGGAGACCCTAGGGACTGCAGTCCACCAGAATCCTCTGTCCATAGGATTCTCCAGGCAAGAATACTGGAGTGGGTTGCCATGCCCTCTTCCAGGGGATCTTCCCAACCCAGGGACTGAACCCTTAGGTCTCTTAGTTCTCTTGCCTTGGTAGGCGGGTTCTTTACCACTAGTGCTACCTGGGAAGCCCCACCCAGTAACAGCATGACTGGCTGGTATTTGAAGCAATAATTGGCTCGTCTTGAATTACCAGTTTTGCTCTTGAATCAGGGAAAATTGTTTCAGTTTTTAACTTGTGTTAAATGGTATACAGTATTACTAGGTGAAACACCTACACAAATATTTGTGTTCGTTGCTGTATCCCTGGAACAATGGCACTGAGTAGGCACCTGATTTTTGAGTGAATGAATTATGGAATAGAATGCAAGATGACCATGCATTTTAAAGATAAAATACGAGATTTCAAAGAAATGTTCTGTTTGCTGTCTGAAGCTTTGAATAATGCTTCTAGTTTCCACTTCACATTCTTTGATGCCTTAGGAAAAACAGTGGGTAAATATTAATTAAACACGTCTAAAAGATTACATCGGAGAAGGCAATGGCACCCCACTCCAGTACTCTTGCCTGGAAAATCCCATGGACAGAGGAGCCTGGTAGGCTACAGTCCATGGGGTCGAGAAGAGTCGGACACGACTGAGCAACTTCACTTTCACTTTTCACTTTCATGCATTAGAGAAGGAAATGACAACCCACTCCAGTGTTCTTGCCTGGAGAATCCCAGGGACGAGGGAGCCTGGTGGGCTTCCATCTATGGGGTCGCACAGAGTTGGACACAACTGAAGTGCCTTAGCAGCAGCAGCAAAAGATTACATGAACATTTCCTAGTTGAGGTAAATCTAAGAGAGATGTCAATAACATCTCTTATGAGTGAAAAGGATGAGGTCATTGATTGTAGTGGGACAAACTCCCAAGATACATGTGCCAAGAAGTAAAGCAATGCATTCTTGGATTCCAGAAGAAAGGCAATTGTGGGTTTTCAATATTTATGTGCTAGCCAGTTAAGTGTTATGAAGCTACAAACAGTAGGTAAACTAGTACAAGCAGCTCCCAGTGTTAGTCTTTCAGAGAACGCACACGGCAGGCAGCAAAGTTAGGGATTGTATGATTACAAATGAGTCACGCATTTCAAGAACTAGGAGTAATTTCAGACCATTGATTTCTAAAGAGACAGGGAAAGTTTTCCGCAAATGACACATGAAGTGCAAATTCCTATAAACAGGGAAGTGTGAAGGACACTAGCTTGCTGCTGCTTTAGGGTTGCCCAAAGGCCTCTTTCTCCTGTTACCTTTGTTGGGCAAACTCATCAAAGGACTTGGAAAGAAAGAGGGTGGGTTGGATTCCAAATGTACTCAATCTCTTCCATTAATTAAGATGGGAAAATGCTAGGGAAGGTTCAAGAATATTGTAAAGGGTTATCAAAAATTTTGACAGTGCTGTGGAGAGCCATAATGTCACCTGAGGTAAAAGGAAAAATTCATCAACTACCCATTTAACATTAATGAATTTTACAGCACGTATTATAAATCGCAACTCAATTTAAACAAGTATTATGAAAAAAGACTCCCTCCCCCGGAGGATATGGGGGATGATAGGGCTGAAAGTATTTTGTCTAGGACATCAATTCCCCCTAGCTCTTATATAAAGGATGAAGAAGGGATAATAGAACCTGACCTGGAGTAGGGGGATAAGGAGGCTCCGAGGAGAAGGAACTCAAGACCTCAGGCAAAGCAGGTCCATGGTCACCATCAGTAGCTGCCAGTTTCACACAGCATACAACTATGCTGGAGGCCCTGGTGGAAGGAGAGACGTCTCCCCAGGGTCTGCAGAGCTTGAGAAGACAGAACACAGGCCGGACTAGCTGAGCCCACCCCACCCCCAACCCCGAAAATGCAGACACTCAGCTTCTTCTGTGTCATATTCCCTTTTGAGAAGGAGCATAGGATGCAAGATAGGTTAGGAGGGGAGAAACAGCCGTGACAGAGAATTTTAATTGTCTTAATTAAATTTACCTCAAATCCATGTTCAACACTCAAGGAGATATAATCTTATAGTTTTATTACTTATTTATTTTGTTGGCAGGAAGGCGGATTTGAGAATAAGACGAATTGGTACAGAAAACAAAATATTTATTACTTATTTCACAAAGTACTTAAGCATGGAGTGGAATTCAATTTTGTTAGAGGAGAATTAAATTGAGGTAATATAATTAAAGCCTTGTCTTGTATTTGACTCACTGCTAGGAGGCAGTTTCAAGGTAGCAAGTAGCTTAGCTAATAAGCATGGATTATACTGTATTAAAAGTCTCCAGGGGTATGGAAATCATGCAAATCTTGCAGTTAGGCTTCAAGAACATTAAGTTCTAGCAATATAACAAGACAGCAATGCTTATGTTGTAGCAAGTGAGAGGAGTTTCTTTTTTTTAATTCATATTTTTATGATAAAAAATAAACAAGGATAAGCATATGCCAAAGCATGGTTATGAACAGAGGAGTAAAATTTTGGGGAATTTTACTCTGGGTTACTATATGATACATTACTACCATTTCATAAGAAATTTTTGTTCATAATAGAGTCCTAATTGTTAAGCACACTGTATTACTGAGATTGCTTGTTCACTCTGTAAATGGTATTAAATTTAAATGCTTCTTTTGATTATGAAAAGGCCTGTATCCTATCTATAAACCAAATTGAGTACATTGTCTTGAAAATTTTGGGTTAACTGGTGCCATCTAGTGGTGAAGGAATCTATTGCTTTTTAATCACCAGTGTTATGGGACCGCAGTGGCTGGCTCCAGGGACAAAGCAGGCAAACATCAAAACTAAACAAACAAAAAATAGGCAATCATCCCCTACACGTGACCAATTGTTCAAGTTTTGTGTCCCCTCCACAAAATTTCTGCTTTTGTTTACTCTTTGGTATCTTCGTCTAGTTGTGGGTTTTTAAATTCACTTGTCCAGAGAGTTTATAGATATTTGAAAGATGGGCAAAGGGAATTAATGCCACCATCCTGCAACCAGAACTCGAATGATAGGGTTTTGATTCTAGAATTTTATGGTCGTTTGAGCGAACTTGATGGGCTTTAAACTCCTCTGGATTGGATTGATATCACACAGAATTCTGTTTCCCAGATAGGCTTCTCTCTCTCTTCTCGCATGAATAAAATTTTAAACAGTAAAAAAGGCACCTATAGTTGTTCCTTGAAATGTGGCCTATCTTAGGTTCCCTGCCTAAATTTTCCTGCATCCCCGTTTTTCCCAGGAAATGACTCTACTGTGTTTAAACCTTAAATCAGCTCCCACTTAGAAAAAAATTTCAAAAAGATTTTTTTTCCCCCAACTCTCAATCACACCCATTGAAATAAAGAAGCCAGAGAATGACATCAGCATCTTCGTGGCATAAGATATTCCCTTTCTCCTCTCCTTTGATTTAAAACCAATTGGATATGTATAACCAAACAAAAGTGCCTCTGTGCACTGCACTAGGACAGCTGGGAGACACATCCATTGTCTGCATCTGAAAGGGAATGGATTGGACCTCAGAGGAGACTAGGGGGCCATGAGTATCACAGCTGCTGTGGAGGGAAGGGGCGGTCGTGGCCTCTCTAGCAGAGGAGGTGGAAAGGGAAGTGTTTAGTGAAAATCTATCTGCCTGCTCAGGTATAGCTGGAAAGACCTGCTGCTCTCCAGGAGCACCTGGATCTGTGAAGCAAACTCTGATGTAGGAGGGAAAGGAAAGGGAAGAAAGCAGACAAAGGGAATAAGAGGATCGCATTTCCTGTTGTCCACTCCATGATCTCAGCAGGAAGACAACTCAGTCCCCTGGGGTTCCCTACTGGGCTGCGGACACAGCCAAAGCCCCAGGTCTCATGCACATACCTCCCCACTCTGCTACCAGCTTCTTTTTAGGCCACAATTTTTAGGGTCACTCCCAACTTTTTTGCAAGTCAGATCCACTCAGAGAAACCAAAAATTTGTGCTAAGAGCCATCTCCTGGAAAACAAAAAAAAAGGTTTCTGTCAATCTGTTAAACTGTTGAATCAAGGTAAACACAATCTTCCCTAAATAAGAAAGGCATTTGCCCTTTCAAATGAGATTTTTATCACATGTTATGAAATAGCATAGTAATGCAGTATCGCAGGAAGAAAATGGCAATTCTTAAGCAAAGGAACTGAAAGACACATAATATTGCAATATAACTGATAAAGAATTCAAATGGCTGTCATGAAGAAATTCAACAAGGTACAAGATAACTCAGAAAGACAATTCAAAGAACTTAGAAATAAAATTAATTCTATGGAGCCTGTTTTTCCAGTTTCGTCACTAGCCTTGACTAATTCCGCAGCCTTCTTCCTCGCAATGATCACTAATGTCTCTACTTTTGTGCATGTTTGTGTGTTTTATTCCCATTTTACAAAAATCTTGGCTTCTTAGGTGTCAATCCCATGTCAGCAGGTAAGGAATTTGCTGCAATGCAGGAGGCCCCGGTTTGATTTCTGGGTCAGGAAGTTCCCCTGGAAAAGGGAAAGGCTACCCACTCCAGTATTCTTGGGCTTCCCTGGTGGCTCAGATGGCAAAGAATACACCTGCAGTACGGGAGACCTGGGTTTGATCCCTGGTTGGGAAGATCCCCTGGAGGAGAGAGTGGCAATCCACTCCAGTATTCTTGCCTGGAGAATCCCCATGGACAGAGGAACCTGGTGGGCTATGGTCCATGTGGTCACAAAGAGTTGGACACGACTGAGTGACTAAGCACACTGGGTCAGTATGTCTTAATAATCAGCTAGTAATTGTCCTAAGTCGTGTGTAAACACCTTTACTCCACCTTCTTGCTGAGGTATATGGGTGTGAGTTGGTGTGCACATTCAAAAGTTCAGGCAGTTAACAAATATTTCATGATTTTTGCCTTTTTGATGCACAGGACATCATATTTAGCTCTAGAATGATGATGGGTGGAGAGCAATACAGTCTCTTCTGTGTGTGCATGCATCCTTGTGCATATGTTCAGACTGCCAGACCCCCTGAAATATACAGTTGATTATCAAAGTCCACTTATGACTCTCACATCCTCTGGATGTCTCTGTTAGCATTTCTGGTTTTTCTGTTCATTATGCAAGCCAGTATCACATCTGCAATATTGACCTTCCATGAAGGCTTCCCACCATGACTATGATTATTTTTAACAATGTCCCTTGGCCTGGGGCTTTTCCAGGTTCTAGCCCAAATCAAACATTCAAATCAAACGCAACATTCAAAAAACAAAGATCGTGGCATCTGGTTCCATCACTTCATGACAAATAGATGGGGAAACAACGGAGACTGTGGGACTGACTCTATTTTCTTGGGCTTCAAAATCACTGCAGATGGTGACTGCAGCTGTGAAATTAAAAGACGCTTGCTCCTTGGAAGAAAAGCTATGACCAACCTAGACAGCATATTCAAAAGCAGAGACATTACTTTGCCAACAGAAGTTCATCTAGTCAAAGCTATGGTTTTTCCAGTAGTCATGTATGGATGTGAGAGTTGGACCATAAAGAAAGCTGAGCGCCAAAGAATTGATGCTTTTGAACTGTGGTGTTGGAGAAGACTCTTGAGGGTCCCTTGGACTGCAAGGAGATCCAACCAGTCTATCCTAAAGGAAATCAGTCCTGAATATTCATTGGAAAGACTGATGCTGTAGCTGAAGCTCCAACACTTTGGCCACCTGATGTGAAGAACTGACTCATTGGAAAAGACCCTGATGCTGGGAAAGGTTGAAGGCGGGAGGAGAAGGGAAGGACAGAGGATGAGATGGCTGGATGGCATCACTGACCCAATGGACATGAGTTTGAGCAAGCTCTGGGAGTTGGTGACTGACACAGAGGCCTGTTGTGCTATCATCCATGAGGTTGCAAAGAGTCAGACATGACTGAGCGACTGAACTGAACTGAGTTTTCAGTTTTAAACCTGTCTATCTTGAATCAAGATCCAGTGCATAGTAAAGGTGCAAGAATCTGGGCTGGGAGGACTTCAAAACCCTCCCCAGAGGAATGGATAAAGAAGTGTGGTACATATATATGATGGAATATTACTCAGCTATAAAAAGGAACGAAATAATGTCATTTGCAGCAACATGGGTAGACCTAAAGATTGTCATACTAGAGCTGTGCTGGTGGCTCAGTGGTAAATAATCCATCTGCCAGTTGAGGAGACATGGATTCAATCCCTTGTCCAGGAGCATCCCAAGTGCCACAGAGCAACACATGCCTGTGTGCCAGAACTATTGAGCCTGTGCTTTGGAGCCTGGGATCCACATATACTGCTTCAGCTATTGAAGCCTGTGAACCTAGAGCCCCTGCTCTGCAACAAGTCACTGCGATTGAGAAGCATGCACAACCCAACTAGAGAGTAGCTCCAGCTCGCCACACCAGAGAAAAGCCCCCACAGCAACGAAGACCCAGTGCAGCCAAAAACAAGTAAATAAAATGTAAAAAATATTGTCATACTGAGTGAAGTAAGTCAAACAGAGAAAGGCAAATATATGATACTGCTTACAAGTGGAATCTAAGAAAAGGGTACAAATGAACTCACTTACAAATCAGAAATAGAATTACACATGTAGAAGAAAAGTTTATGGTTACCAGAAGTAATGGAGCAATAAATTGGAAGATTGGGATTGACATGCACACACTAGTATATATAAAATAAATAATAAGGATTTACTGTGTAGCATAGGGAACCCTACTCAGTACTCTATAATGGCCTATATGGGAAAAGAATCTAAAAAAGAGTGGATGTGTGTATATGTATAACTGATTCACTGATTCACACCTGAAACTAACACAAAATAGTGTCAATAAATCAGCTCTACTCCAACAACAGTAAAAAAAAAAAAAAAAAGTAAAGGTGAAGAAATTACAAAAACTAAAAGAAGAAAAATATTTTGTGCCACGTGCAAATTATATGATATTCAAATTTCAATGTAATGGATGAAGTTTTGTTGGCACACATGCTTACTTGTGTCCATATGTCTACGGCTGCTTTTGCACTGCAATGGCCAGGTAGAGTGACAGAGACAATTTACGGTGCTCAACAAACTCTTTGCTTCCCACTACTGCTCATCTCACTGCAAATCACAATGATGTCTTCATAATTTGGCTACTGTTAATAATGCCATGATTAGCATGGAGTGCACATATTTTCTTGAGTTATTTCTTGTATCCTTTGGATAAATACCCAGAAGTGGGATGGCTAGATCATATGGTGGTTCTATTCTTAAATTTTGAGCCGTCTCTGTACTGTTCTCCAATAGGGCATGCATGCTCGGTCGTTCTGTCGTTTCCTGCTCTTTGAGACCCCATGGAATGTTGCCCGTCAGGCTCCTTTGTCCATAGCATTTCCCAGGCAAGAATACTGGAGTGGATTGCCATTTCCTACTGCAGGGGATCTTCCCAATCCAGAGTTCCAACCCACATCTCTTGCTTCTCCTGCATTGGCAAGTGGACTCTTTACCACTGAGCCACCTGGGAAGCTTGTTTTCCATAGTAACTACACCAATTTACGTTCCCTTCAACAGTGGGTCAGAGGTTAAAGTGTCTGCCTGCAAGGCGGAAGACCTGGGTTCAATCCCTGGGTCGGGAAGATCCCCTGGAGAAGGAAATGGCAACCCATTCCAGTATTCTTCCTGTAGAATCCCATGGATGGAGGAGCCTGGTAGGTTACAGTCCACGGGGTCACAAAGAGTCAGACACGACTGAGCGACTTCACTTCACTTTACTTCAACAGTGTATGAGGGTTCCCTTTTCTCCACATCCCTGCCAACGCTCATTTTTTCTTGCCTTATTTGGTAAAGTCATTCTAACAGATGTGAGGTGATATCTCACTGGGGCTTTTATTTGTATTACCCTGATAATAGTTTTGTTGAACATCTTTTCACGTGCTTGCTTGTTGGCCATCTGTCTGTCTTCTATTCCACTCCTCTGCCCATCCTTTAATTAGGTTGTTTTTGTTGTTGTTGAGTCATATGCGTTGTTTGTGTTCATTATGGCATCATTTACAATAGCCAAAATGAGGAAACAAACTTGGTGTTCAACAACTGATGAATGAATAGAGATGTTTTACATGTATATGAAATGGAATATTTCTCAGCCATAAAAACATCTTGCCATTTATGACAACATGGATGGAACTTGAAAATACTATGTTAAGTGAAGTAAATCAGACAAAGAAAAACAAATACTGTATTATTTCACTCATAAGACGAATATAATAAATAAACAAACAATCCAAAATAAATGAACAAACAAAACCAAGCACATAGGAACAGGGAACAGAATAGTGATTATCAGAGGGTAAGGGGCTGGGGTGGGTTGGGTGGCGGTGCGGTAGGAAATATGTAAAGGGGGAAGAACTGTATGGGAATAGATGGAATGAAAACTAAATTTTTCGAGTGAGCAGGCTGTAAGTTCTTCAGAAACAGAAATACAGTGTTGTTCATTTGAAACTTACATAATCTTATCAGATCAGATCAGATCAGTCGCTCAGTCGTGTCCGACTCTTTGCGACCCCATGAATCACAGCACGCCAGGCCTCCCTGTCCATCACCAACTCCTGGAGTTCACTCAGACTCACATCCATCGAGTCGGTGACGCCATCCAGCCATCTCATCCTCTGTCGTCCCCTTCTCCTCTTGCCCCCAATCCCTCCCAGCATCAGAGTCTTTTCCAATGAGTCAACTCTTCGCATGAGGTGGCCAAAGTACTGGAGTTTCAGCTTTAGCATCATTCCTTCCAAAGAAATCCCAGGGCTGATCTCCTTCAGAATGGACTGGTTGGATCTCCTTGCAGTCCAAGGGACTCTCAAGAGTCTTCTCCAACACCACAGTTCAAAAGCATCAATTCTTCGGCGCTCAGCCTTCTTCACAGTCCAACTCTCACATCCATACGTGACCACAGGAAAAACCATAGCCTTGACTAGACGAACCTTTGTTGGCAAAGTAATGTCTCTCCTTTTGAACACACTATCTAGGTTGGTCATAACTTTTCTTCCAAGGAGTAAGCGTCTTTTAATTTCATGGCTGCAGCCACCATCTGCAGTGATTTTGGAGGCCAGAAAAATAAAGTCTGATACTGTTTCCACTGTTTCCCCATCTATTTCCCATGAAGTGGTGGGACCAGATGCCATGATCTTCATTTTCTGAATGTTGAGCTTTAAGCCAACTTTTTCACTCTCCACTTATAAACTGCCTTAATAAAAAATTAAGAAAAATCACAGTGATGTCATTATTAGTAAATGGCACTTCGTGTGCCATTGTATGGCCATACTCTGATACTGTATTATTTTATTACCAATACATACTCATCAAGTAAAAGCAAGAAAAGTAGATTCAAGTGTATCATTTTTAAAGTACAATGACGTATGGATTACTTTGATTTAAAAGTTGGTAAACAATAACACTTAAAGTTATGCTGAAAGAATACAATATGCCTCAACATAACCAGACTAAGCAGTGATCACAACATTCCCAAATGACAGGAAAGAAATGAACAGAAAAATATAAAATTTTAAACAGAATACCTCATCACAGCAGAATTGTTTCAGAAAAATAAAAATAAAAGTGAAGCTACAATCAAATTTGAAGTGGCTCATTTGTTAGTCAAGCAAGATAAGCTATTTATTAGTGCGGAGTTATCTAAAGTGAGTTTGAGTAAAGCATCTCAACAAATGTGTGCAAAGAATCTAAACAAACTTGCCAAAGACTCTCAACTTCTCCCCCGGGTCCTCTTACTCTGGCCTCTGTGAGACAACACTTAGAAAATGAAGACTTCACTAAGCTTTGGAAAATCCCAAGAAACAAAAAGGTTGGTGTCATTTCTTAGTTGCTAGGTGTACCATATCACTTTTTTTGGCATGGATATGAGGAAACTAAAAGAATGCCTTTGGTCACAGACATGTTACCTATTGTCTTTTTCACTCTGATATTATTACAGAGTTATCTAGAAAGAAAGAAGGGGGAGGAGATCATAAGTGTCTCAAAAAGTTCCTAAATGATTCAGATAAATGAGAATTCATGATATGAAATCAGAGATTCTTTGCTGAGCAGCTCATTTTAATACATGTTCTAATATCATTGATTCCTAATTTTCAAGTTATGCCACACTCACAAAATGAACTATTATCTTAATTAACAAATCATCAATTCTTCGGCACTCAGCTTTCTTCACAGTCCAACTCTCACTTCCATACATGACCACAGGAAAAACCATAGCCTTGACTAGATGGACCTTTGTTGGCAAAGTAATGTCTCTGCTTTTCAATATGCTATCTAGGTTGGTCATAACTTTCCTTCCAAGGAGTAAGTGGCTTTTAATCTCATGGCTGCAGTCACCATATGCAGTGATTTTGGAGCCCAGAAAAATAAAGTCTGACACTGTTTCCACTGTTTACCCATCTATTTCCCATGAAGTGATGGGACCAGATGCCATGATCTTCGTTTTCTGAATGTTGAGCTTTAAGCCAACATTTTTCACTGTCCTCTTTCACTTTCATCAAGAGGCTTTTTAGTTCCTCTTCACTTTCTGCCATAAAGGTGGTGTCATCTGCATATCTGAGGTTATTGATATTTCTCCCGGCAATCTTGATTCCAGCTTGTGCTTCTTCCAGTCCAGCATTTCTCATGATGTACTCTGCATAGAAGTTAAGTAAGCAGGGTGACAATATACAGCCTTGACGTACTCCTTTTCCTGTTTGGAACCAGTCTGTTGTTAAGCACTTACATTTTTCATCCCCATCATGATATTTAGCTGTGACATTTGTATAAGTCTCCTTTCTTATAATTTGCATAATTTTCATACCCTTAGAATCTCAGAAGTTCTGTGTTAAAATTCTGTGAATTTCTGGGGAAAGAGCTGAATCAGGAACCTGTGGATGGTCATTTCCTTCGAAAAGGCGAAGTTTAGCCGTGAATGGCTGTCTTGGACTGTGGCGCGAATGAACCGCAGTGTAGTGTGTGGGCTTCCTTCCAGAGTTTCCAAAAATGGCGTCCCTTTGGCCTTCTTCTCTTACCTAGTTAGTTGCGTTTCCATGGCTTCTGCTTCTTGTCTTACAAGAAACTACATTATGTTTTCCTAGAAGGTATCTGATAAATATCCTAAAATTGTAAGTTCTTCCTACCTGACACTTGAGCATCCACCAACGCCTAGCACAGTGCCTGGCACAAAGCGGTTGTTCATTTAGTGTTCATTTAATGTTAAACTCTTTCGCCTCATTAACAAGACCACAGAACTGATGATGTATGATGACTGTACTGTTGTCCATCACAGGCCACTTTTACATCTCCATAATTAATCCTGAACCTCCCCCTAGGGAGATGTAATAACACAAATGACTTTCTTTCACTATTGAGAGGGGCTATTAGATACCTTTTATTATACCAAAATCTCATATCATAAAATTGATGAAAACATCTCATTTATCTGACCTTTGGTGATTAGAGTTTGCAGAATAAATGAATTCGTCATATGACAAATAAATTGGAACACATGAAAGGTCATATGCGTCTACGTCCAGCAGCAATAAACATCGGCTTTGTATTTCTCTAAGTTAGTATTTCTTTCACTTAATCTGAAGTATAATTTTCCCCTTTCTCTTGAAAAATAAGAACTGGTAACTAAAGAGTTTACCAGTCTTCACTAAGTTTTTGTTTGTGTTTTCAGTTTATTTGGAGTTTCATTTGTTTATATTTCCATGTGTTTTAAAAATCATTTTCTTTTATTGCTACTCCTCCTATCAGCTGCTGTTTGTCATCAGAAATCAGTATCTCTGTAAGTTTAGTTTAAGGCTATCTCACATCTAAACTGGGTAAAGGTGTAATAATTTTAGCTTTGACATTATAAATGTATAACCTTGGACTACTTATGAAAATCTCTGTGTGAAAATTCATGTCCTCATTGCTAAATATTAGCTGACTGATCTTACGGAATTTTTAAGTACTTCTGTAATGTACAATAACCAGTGTTAGCCTGGAACAAAACAGTCATCAATTTATAGTAATTTTCTTTTTTTCCCAGGTAGTTGAAGGCACACTGTCTGTATGTAATTATAATATAAATACAATGGTAAGTGTGTTCACATGCTTCCGTACAGTGGGTGAGTCATGGCTTTGTGGAGGCATAACTGGGAACTTGGCAAAGAAAAAAGTAAAAGAGGAAAAATAATGTTTTTCCAACACTAGGTTAGCATGTTTCCCCAACACTAGGTTATCATGTTTCCCCATCCTTAAAATGTCACCAAAGCAATTTCTTTGCTGTCCATCCCAGGTACTGTTAGTGGCTGGAAAAATCATGTTGTCTATGGCTCAGAGTAAAAGGTTTCACAAGATTTTCCAAAAGAAGATGAAAGATTTCCCCTTGAGGTTCATCTGGGATATAAATGAAGAATAAAATTCTCAGCCAAATACATATAATCCTAAAAGATCAAATCCCAAAGACAATTTTTTTAAATGTTGCAATCCTTGACTGCCTTTGGTTCATTATTGAAAAACCTCAGGGATTAATAAATATTAATGTAGTAGCTTTATATCATGTGCATTTGTGACCTGTTTTTTATTTCCAGGGATTCCTCAGTTTCTGATCAAAAAAAGATTCCCTTAATATTGTGGCAAACAATTACGGGGTATCTCTAAATTTTTCATTCAGTAATTCCTGAAGTTCTTGAGCAAAAGGGGTGGTCATAACATGTGATCAATCTGTGATCTTCAGGCACCGTCAATTTAAAATAAACTGCTTGTGGGCTATTTTCACTTTTAAGATTTTAATTTTTAAGTAATCAAATGACTCAAACGTGTTTTATGACTTATACATCCTGTGTTTTACTTATGAGCATTTGTATCTCACAGAGGCCCCTGGTGGGCTATAGTCCATGGGGTCGCAAAAGAGTGGGACGTAACTTAGAAACTAAACAACAATTACAACATCTGTATCTCAAGTATTACCATATATTCATAAATTATATCTTATTTCATCTGGATATTATTTTTATGTTTAAGAATACTCTGTAATGAGTATTCCCATAATCTAAAATATGTATAATCTATGTATATGAATAACTGATTGACTGTGCTATACAGCAGAAACTAACACAACTTTGTAAATCAACTATCGTTGTTGCTTAGCTCCCAGTTGTGTCTGACTCTTTGCGACCCCATGGACTGCAGCACGCTAGGCCTCCCTGTCCCTCACCATCTCCTGAAGTTTGCCCAAGCTCATGTCCGTGGCATTGGTGATGCCATCCAGCCACCTCATCCTCTGTTCCCTCTGCCCTCAATCTTTCCCGGCATCAGGGACTTTCCAATGCGTCGTCTGTTCACATCAAATGACCAAAATACTGGAGCTTCAGCTTCAGCATCAGTCCTTTCAATGAGTATTCAGGGTTGATTTCTCTTAAAATTAACTATATTCCATATAAATTTATTTAAAAAAATTTTAAAAAAGAAAATGTATTTTTTCAAATAAAGCAAATTTACCCAGCATTATTTATTGAATATTGTATCATTTTCTTACAAACTATAATAGACTTCATTATCTTGTAAATAATTTTATGTATATGATTTGATTCTTGTATAATGACACATTCGCTGATAAACTTTTTACAGAAAATTGACATTTTAACTTATAAATTTATTGCTCTCATAAAGAATCCTATTGGAATTTTGTTATTGGTTTAAATTATAATTTAATAAGTGACACCTTTACAAATTGAGTATTTCCATTCAGAAATACTGTACTTACCATTTATTTCTGTTTTCTCTCAGGTAACTTGGTAAAGAACACTGCTCTTATAAAAGCCTTGCTCCTTTCTTGTTAAATTTATTCCTAAACCTATATAGATACTTTTTGTAGCTTCTGTGAGGAGAATACTGTTTTAGCTACATTCTCTAACTGCTTTCTGTTGCTCCTGATTTTTGCTGGCTCCTTGAGAATCTGGGTTCCTGGAAGTTAATCAGGCTGAGGGGGAAGCGACGCAGTTTGTGTGAGGTCCACAGTAGAGCAGGTGCTGCTCCACCCTCAGATTCTGCATCCACTGATGCCAGGCTTAGTCACTCAGTCATGTCCGACTCTTTGCAACTCCTTGGATTGTAGCCCACCAGACTCCTCTGTCCCTGGGGATTCTCCAGGCAAGAATACTGGAGTGGGTTGCCGTGCCCTCCTCCAGGGGATCTTCCCAACTCAGGGATTGAACCCAGATCTCCTGCATTGCAGGTGGGTTCTTTACCATCTGAGCCACCAGGGAAGCCTGCGTCTACTGGTACTTCTCTGCTAATTTGTGCTCAACTTAGGGTTCCTGGCTGCTTCACTTGCTTTGATTTCAATTTGCTCATAACTCTGTGTATCTTTCCCAAGAAACATATATGATTTTCTTTCCTACGTTCTTACTTTGAACAAGGATGGAAGGAGTCCTGATTCTTGCATCAGAAGGTTTCTCATTTTCCAGGTCTCCTCCTGGTTTTACCTCCTGCCTTTCTGAACTTCTCTGTTGGAGGGACTCAGAGCTACCACACATGGACTGAGGAAGGGACATATGTCTCCAGAGAAACGTTGTATTTTTTCTCCTTTATTCTTTCCCAACAAAGGTTTGGGTTAGTAGTTACAAAGTTTATATAAAACAACCCATGTTACCTCAAAAAATGATCACAATAATGTCATAAATTAACTACCTTTCAGAGTACATATGACCGTAACTTTAATAGTTTACTTGTTATTACCAGTACATTCTTATCATGGAAGAATAAGAAAAATAGATTCGAATGTCATGCTTTGAAGGCACAGTGGAGAATGGATTACTTTTATTGATGAACAGATAAAGCAGTGTTTTTATTACATGATGATGCTATATTGTTGTTTTAGCTGCTCAGTCATGCCCGACTCCTTTGTGACCCAATGGACTATAGCCCACCAGGCTCCTCTGTCCATGGGATTTTTCAGACAAGAATACTGGAGTGGGCAGCCGTTTTCTTTGGGGCATCTTCCTGACCCAGGGATCAAACCCACGTCTCTCGCACTAGCAGGCAGATTTTTTACCATTGAGCCATCAGGGAAACCCTAATAATACTATAGCTAAGCTAAAAGGATACAACATGCATTCATCTAAGCAGACTAAGTAGTTGTCACAATATTCCTAAGTTACATGAAAGAAATGGACAGGAAAAATACAAAATTTTAAACAGAATTTCTCATCTCAACAAAATGGCTTCACAAAAATAAAAAATGATTCTGCAGTCAAAATAAATTTGCAGTTTCATTTGTTAACCAAGCAAGATAAGCTATTTATCTATTTTGGGTCTAAAACTTTGAGTAAAGTATCTATCACAGGGTCAGGAAGACCCCCTGGAAAAGGAAATGGCAACCCACTCCAGTATTCTTGCCTGGGAAATTCTGTGGACACAGGAGACTGACCGGCTACAGTCCATGGTGTTGAAAAGAGTTGGACACAGTTTAGTGACTAAACAATAAAAGTATCTAAAGAAACATATCCATAGAAAATATACAACTGTAAACTATCTCCTAACATCTGTGACTCTGGCTTTGTCTTTAGTAGATGTGTATTACAAAGAATTAAAGTATAAGCTTGAATGAATTCTTACAGAAAAATCTGTGGGTTTTTGTTTCTTGTTATATAAATACTTACATAATAGTTGTGCTGTAAAACTAAAACCTTTACTGGCCTATTACCAAAAAGTTTGCCAATACTTCTCATTAGGCTCATATCTTCTTTCTTATTTAAAAAGTATAATATTGTCATTATTTATTTTGGTGTTTCAGGTGTCCCAGAACTTCTCAGATGCCTTGAGTCCAAGTTGGCTCATGTGCTTTTGAGGTCTCCAGTGTTCTTTGTGTTCTCTCTGGTGTAGGAGATGTTCTAGCCTCATTTGAACTTTCCTTGCACCACCACTGCAATCAGTCACTTACTATGAGTCCTCTAAATAGAGAACGGTATTTAGAAATCAGGAGCTAGGCTTTAGGTATGCTCATTGCTCTGACTTCTCATCGCTTCCAGGTCCCCCAGCAGACGGAACTAGGTAATATAAAATGGTATAATTTTATGTGATGATATGATGGGCTCCCAATTACTTCTACTTTCTGGGCTCCAAAATGACAACGTGAAAAGATTACTTGATTACTTAGAGTGAAGAAGAGAACAAACTGCAGCACAACCTCAAAATTATATAGGCCTTTCAAAAACATTTTCTCCATTTCACCTTTAGTTAATATTTTGGGCAGACCTTTATTGGAATAGGGCATCCCCTCTAACATTTCAGAAAACTAAGACTTCAGTAATCATTAAAAAGTGCTGAGGAACCAAAAAGTTACTAACATTCTTAGTTGCAAGCTGTACTGTACCTTTTTTTGTTGTTATGGAAATGACAAAATTACACCAATTTTTAAAATTGTAGATGTGGTACTGTCATTTTCACTCTTATGTTATTAATGACTTGTCTAAAGAGAGATGCCAAGCACCTGTAAAGGCCCCTAGAGAATTCAGTTCAATGAAAATTCCTGCCATAAAATCAGAAATTATTGGGGGAGCTATTCACCTTTGTAAGTGTTCTAATCTCTTTGATTCCTGCTTTTCAGGTTCTCAAAATGTATTAGTGTCTTAATTCATGAACATTAAGTGAAACAAGAGAGAAGATGAACATTTCCAAACATAAATTACCCTCAGATTAAACCCTATTTCCTTATCAGTGCCGATTTGGACATTGAAGGGATTAAAAATCTCCCCTGGAATCAAATTCTGTGTTTAGTGGAAAGCTGAGAATCACTATCAAAGAGAAGCTCATGCAAGCATGATGACTGCTGCCGCTGCTAAGTCGCTTCAGTCCTGTCTAACTCTGTGCAACCCCATAGACGGCAGTCTACCAGGCCCCTCTGTCCATGGGATTTTCCAGGCAAGAGTACTGGAGTGGGGTGCCATTGCCTTCTCCAATGCATGAAAGTGAAAAGTGAAAAGTGAAAGTGAAGTCGCTCAGTTGTGTCCGACTCTTAGTTACCCCATGGACTGCAGCCTACCAGGCTCCTCTGTCTATGGGATTTTCCAGGCAAGAGTACTGGAGTGGGGTGCCATTGCCTTCTCCCATGAGGAAATGTCCAAAAGATATGTTAGGATAGATCTGAGACAAATTTCAATTATTGTTGAGTTCAGGAAAGGTAAGCTGGGATGTGATAATTCCTGGTGCTATTCCTGCTATTATGTTATAATTCTCAATATTGCTTTAGCTATTTGAGGACTTGCATGCTGTTGCATGCAAATCTTAAGATTATCTGTTCTAGTTTTATGAAAAATGCCATTGATTATTTGACAAGCATTGCATTGCATTTGTAGATTGCTTTATGTAGTATGGACATTTAAAAACTACTGATTCTTGTAATCCATGAGCATGGTATATTGCTCCCTTTTTTCAGTTGTCTTCAGTGTCTTCCCTGAATGTCATGTAGTTTTCAGAGTACAGTTTTTTTACCTTATTGGTTAAATTTGTTCCTAGGTATTTTATTATTTTTGATGAAATTGCAAACAAGATTGCTTTTCTTCACTTCTCTCTTGGTTAGTCAATATTAGTATATAAAAATGCAATAGGTTTCTGTATTTTAATTTTGTATTATGCAGCATTACTGAATTTATTAGTCTAATAATTTTATATTCTCTGCAGCCAAAGATGGAGAAGCTCTATACAGTCAGCAAAACCAAGACTGGGAGCTGACTGTGGCTCAGATCACAAACTCTGTATTGCAAAATTCAGACTAAAATTGAAGAAAGTAGGGAAAACCACTAGACCATTCAGGTATGACCTAAATCAAGTCCCTTATGATTATACAGTGGAAGTGAGAAATAGATTCAAGGGATTAGATTTGATAGACAGAGTGCCTGAAGAACTATGGATGGAGGTTTGTGACACTGTATAGGAGGCAGTGATCAAGACCATTCCCAAGAAAAAGAAATGCAAAAAGGCAAAATGGTTGTCTGAGGAGGTCTTACAAATAGCTGAGAAAAGAAGAGAAGCAAAAGGCAAAGGAGAAAAGGAAAGATATAAACATCTGAATGCAGAGTTCCAAAGAATAGCAAGGGGAGATAAGAAAGCCTTCCTCAATGATCAGTGCAAAGAAATAGAGTAAAGCAAAAGAATGGGAAAGACTAGAGATCTCTTCAAGAAAATTACAGATACCAAGGGAACATTTCATATAAAGATGGGCACAATAAAGAACAGAAATGATATGGACCTAACAGAAGCAGAAGATATTAAGAAGAGGTGGCAAGAATACACAGAAGAACTATACAAAAAAGATCTTCATGACCCAGATAACCACTCCCACTTAACTCTATTGAAATGATAATTTATGGCTTATCAGCCAGTCTATTCTAACTAAATTCTCATGAGTAGAGATTCCCTGGATTTCAGCTTCAGTGAGGAAACCTCTAGCAGGTTCAGTTCAGTCAGTTCACTCGTGTCCGACTCTTTGCGACCCCATGAACTGCAGCACGCCAGGCCTCCCTGTCCATTACCAACTCCTGGAGTTCACCCAAACTCATGTGCATCGGGTCGGTGATGCCATCCAGCCATCTCATCCTCTGTCGTCTCCTTCTCCTCCTGCCCCTAATCCCTCCCAGCATCAGGGTCTTTTCCAATGAGCCAACTCTTTGCATGAGTCCTGGCAGGTTAGTAAGTTCTTATCTTGAACTTTTAATTGGGTGTCAAATAACACCTCATATAGGCTTCTCTGGAGGTCAAGAGAAAACATTCATCAAAACCAAGGGAATGCTTTATCACTTATTATTTTGATTCTGAATTTTTAATGTGACCGTTTGGATTGCTAAAATGCAGATTTTTGATAACAATCTGCCGAAATTCTGATTCTTCCAGTCTGGTGTAGGACCTATAACCAGGACCATTTGTGCAGAAACCCAGGGACTCTCATGAAACTGGTTTTCTACTCTTATACTCTGTAAACTTCTAAACTTTGACTCTCTTTATTAATCAAGTGAGTTAGTGAGTTACATTGGATTTTTAAAAAATTACAGTTTTTTTTTCCTATGTAATTTAGACAAATCCATATTTGCAACTTTCTAACAAATTTATTTTCTTGGTGTGCATGTGAGTAATGAGTGAAGTCCCTCAGTCATGTCTGACTCTTTGCGACCCCATGGACTGTAGCCTGCCAGGCTCCTCCATCCCTGGAATTTCCTGACAAGGATACAGGAGTGGATTGCCATTTCCTTCTCCAGGGAATCTTTCCGATCAAGGAATTGAACCTGAATCTCCCGCATAGAAGGCAGACTCTACCATCTGAGCTACCAGGGAAACCTTGGTGTGCACAGAAATTTCAACAATACAGAATGGAATTATGGGGCTTCCCAGGTGGCACAGTGGTAAAGAATATGCCTGCAAATGCAGGAGACACAAGAGACATGGGTTTGATGCCTGGATCAGGAAGATCCCCCGGAGGAGGAAATGGCACCCCACTCCAGTATTCTTGCCTGGGGAATCCCATGGACAGAGGAACCTGGAGGGCTATAGTCCATGGGGTCACAAAGAGTCAGACATGACTGAGTGACTGAGCACATACACACACAGTGGAACTATATGTTGGTTCTAACAATGTTATTACAACTTCTGGGATTTCCTCATCTGTTTAACACTCAAAAATAGATATTTTAGGTAGAGCTAATAAAGAAAAACTTGTCTAGTTTGTGTTTTGGACATATATATCAAAATGCTTGCTTTTCATTTTTATTTAGACTTTCTTATTTTGATGTCTTTAAGATTCCTGATTAAAAAAAAACAAACAACAACTTATTTTCAAAAACACAATAATTACCATACTGTGTCTTGAAATTTCCTCAGTGGCTCAGCAGGTAAAGAACCTGTCTGCCAAGACAGAAGTAAGAGATGGGGTTTGATCCCTGATTTGGAAGATCCCCTGGAGGAGGAAAAGGCAACCTACTCCAGTATTCTTGCCAGGAGAATCCCATGGACAGAGGAGTTTGGTGAGCTATAGTCCATAGGGTCACAAAGAGTTGGACGCAACTGTGCATCTGAGCACACATGCACATCTTGAAACTGTATGAGGGCAACATTTCTATTTAGGTTTTGCTCTTATAAAGGAAAAGGCCATGAGTCTTTTCTCTATTACATTTCACTGTATGAGTGGTTAGTGTGCCTCAAAGATACACTGGAATCTAAGTCAATAGGAAAAAAATATCCTAGTGTCTCTCTTTTGCTGCCAAATTTGAAATTTAATACTTTGTTTAATTTTAAAAAAGGAGCTTATTTGTACTACAGGGAATGGAGAAGGAGCTGAAGGATGAATCTGAAATACTGCTATCATGGAATCAAAACAATCATAGTGCTTCAGAGTGACAAAAGAACTAAGATTACAATATGCTTACTAATTTTATTGTAAAATACAACTAAACAGAAAAATTTTGGACAAGTTCATGGAGGTCATTAGAAGGATTAAAAGAAAAAACTCCAAATAATTTTGAGACAGACAGATGGGATTCCTATTGAACTGTTATTAAAAATTAAGTCAGAATTAAAAAGAAGATTATTTATTTTTACAGGTACCATCTAGACCCAGCAGGTGCTAAGCTACATTTATTTTGAGGGGCATCGTAACAGAACTGAACATGTGTGAACACTTGGCAGTGTCCTTCCTGGAATACAATCTACACCAACTGGACCCTGCCAAGAGGCCACCATGCCAAGGGACCATCCTCCTGCCTCTTTGCTTCCTGCATACTATATTATTTAGCACCAAAAGACCTCAAGAACAAAAAAACTAAAATACATCATATAAATAGCTAATAGTCCTTTTTATAAATAAAAATACTTCTTTCAAATATTGCTCCCTAACACCAATCATCTGCATTTCTTCAGGATTATTATAGCTTTTATTATTCTATATATTTAAAATATATATGGAATTATAAACATACAAATAAATTAGGTTGCAATATACATTGTTTGCTGAATGGTTATACAAAATATTTGAAAAATTCTTTTATTTCAGGCCACAAAATTCTATCCTTTTTAATAGTTTAGTAGAATTATATTGTATAGCCATGCAATATTGAATGTATATTGATGGATCAGTTCAGTTCAGTTCAGTCGCTCAGCCGTGTCCAACTCTTTGCGACCCCATGAATCGCAGCATGCCAGGTCTCCCTGTCCATCACCAACTCCCGGAGTTCACTCAGACTCACGTCCATCGAGTCAGTGATGCCATCCAGCCATCTCATCCTCTGTCGTCCCCTTCTCCTCCTGCCCCCAATCCCTCCCAGCATCAGAGTCTTTTCCAATGACTCAACTGTTTGCATGAGGTGGCCAAAGTACTGGAGTTTCACATTAGCATCATTCCTTCCAAGGAAATCCCAGTGCTGATCTCCTTCAGAATGGACTGGTTGGATCTCCTTGCAGTCTAAGGGACTCTCAAGAGTCTTCTCCAACACCACAGTTCAAAAGCATCAATTCTTCAGTGCTCAGCCTTCTTCACAGTCCAACTCTCGCATCCATACATGACCACAGGAAAAACCATAGCCTTGACTAGACGGACCTTTTTTGGCAAAGTAATGTCTCTGCTTTTGAATATGCTATCTAGGTTGGTCATAACTTTTCTTCCAAAGAGTAAGCTGCAATCACCATCCGCAGTGACTTTAGAGCCCAGAAAAATAAAGTCAGCCACTGTTTCCACTGTTTCACCATCTATTTCCCATGAAGTGATAGGAACAGATGCCATGATCTTCATTTTCTGAATGTTGAGCTTTAAGCCAACTTTTTCACTCTCCTCTTTCACTTTCATCAAGAGGCTTTTCAGTTCCTCTTCACTTTCTGCCATAAGAATGGTGTCACCTGCATATCTGAGGTTATTGATATTTCTCCCGGCAATCTTGATTCCAGCTTGTGCTTCTTCCAGCCCAGCGTTTCTCATGATGTACTCTGCATATAAGTTAAATAAGCAGGGTGACAATATACAGACTTGATGTACTCCTTTCCTGATTTGGAACCAGTCTGTTGTTCCATGTCTAGTTCTAACTGTTGCTTCTTGACCTGCATACAGATTTCTCAGGAGGCAGGTAAGGTGGTCTGGTTTTCCTATCTCTTTAAGAATAACGTTCATACTGGTCAACAATACAGAACATGCCAGCAAGAGAGAAGAATAATATGTGGTGAATTACATTAGCTGAATCATTTTCAGGAAAAGCACAGTGATGTATATATAGCACAGGGAACTCTACTCAATATTCTGTAATAACCTACATGGGAAAAGAATCCTACAAAAAATAGTAGATACATATATAGGTATAACTGATTTCGCTTTGCTGTATGTGTGAAACTAACACAACGTTGTAAATCAACTATATGCTAATAAAAATTTTTTTTAAAGGGCAGTGATATAGAATCTTTGTGGGTTTTATACATTTGCAATCCTGTGACCTTATTAGGAGGATATGATAAAGACAATCGAATTATTTATTTTCATTGAATAAGTATTTACTGGCTGCTCACTCTGTTCTAGACCCTGAGGTCACATGGGAACAAAAAACTGGTCCCTGTCTTCAAGGAAATTGAAACTTACACCTAAATTTATTATGCAGTCATTGAAATGACTATAGATAAATGAGAAAATATGAACAAGTTGATAAATAAGTGATAATTAAGGTATCAAATTATGACACCCCAAATTTTTTTTGGTAATAAAACTTGGACACACAATTTTGCAGTTGTGCTTAGAACTGATTCCCAAGTATTCTTGCTTTAGAAAAGTGTGAAAGTGAAAGTCCTTCAATCATATCCGACTCTTTGCAACCCCATGAGCTGTAGCCTGCCAGGCTCTTCTGTCCATGGGATTTCCCAGACAAATTTACTGGAGTGAGTTGCCATTTCCTCCTCCAGGGGATCTTCCCAATCCAGCGATCGAACCCAGGTCTCCCACACTGCAGGAGGATGCTTTACCACCTGAGCCACCAGGGAAATCCTAGAATGCTGTACCTGGCCTTACAGTATATTTTAATTCCCAGTGTTTTACAACTGTGGAAACTGAAACTTAGATAGATTAAATAACCTGCCATACAAGTAGTAATTCATAGAACTGCAATTAGACACCAGGGCTCCTCTTCACATGAACTGTAAGTAGTTCTTATCTATTAATTCTACATAATCCCAGGTCCTGAACATTCATAGCTCAGCCTTGTATCAGTTGTCTGACTGAGAGCTAGTCTCTGGACACTGCACGTTTAATGGTGACATTGACAATAACTAAATCACTGAAGTGTGTTGAACAATAAATATAATGGGCTTTAGTTTTGTATTACTACATAACACATTATCACAAGCCTATGGTTTAAAATATCACCCATTTATTATCTCAGAGTTCTGTAGACAAAAGGTCCAGCATCATGGCTGGGTTCTTTGTTTAAAATCACCAAGGCTAAAATCAAAGAGTTGGCCAAATTTTATTTCTTTTTGAATACTCTGGGTGGTGGGGGGTACCCACTACCAAGTGCATTCAGGTTGTTAGAAGAATTTAGTTAGTTGTAGTTGCAAAACTGAGGACCCTGTTTACTTGACAGGTGGCCCCTTCATCTTCTAGCAAGCCATGGCCTCTTGAATCCCTCCTGTGCTTCAAATCTTGCTGACTTTCACCTTCCTCTCCTGCTCCACAGGTTCACTGAATCACATTGAGTCCAAACGGATAAGCCAGGATAGTCTCCCAATTTTAATCAATGTCAGCTAATTAGTAACCTTAATTATATCTGCAAAGTCCTTTTTTGCCTTGGAAGGCAAACACATGCATAGTTGTGTAGAATGGGGGAACTTCTTGGGAGAAGATTCCTAACTCTGCCTACCCCAGAATGTTAATTTGATTTAAGCCCCATAGCAAGAGCTCATCAGTTTCTATGAGGATGATAGAAATGCTAAGCTACCCCTTTGTTCTCTTGTCCTCTGCCTTTGAATGGGATGGTTAGAGAAGGAAATGGGGGCAATCCCCTTCTTAAGCAAACTGTCTTTCTCTCCATTTAAAAACTTTGAACCTTGGAGTAATGGCATTTATGAAGGCAGTATATGCTGTGTGGAAAAAGTAGGACCAACATAAGGACCACTTCCAGAAAGGGGGAACCTTGCAACTAAGAATGGCACGTCCTCCTTTAAGATGGACCTTTAACGTGGCATGCATGCTCAATCTTAGTTCCCCAACCCGGGATCAAATCTGTGCCCCCTGAAGCAGAAGCACAGTCTTAACCACTGGATGGCCAGAGAAGTCCCCCTTAGGGATTCTTTACCATGGACTTTAGTGAAGGATTTCTTTGCAATAAAGAACACACAAAAAAGAAGAACTTAAATGAAAAGTGGGAAACTAGTCAGATATGTGCAGTCTGACCAATGGAAAACAATGGGCTTGTGTGCTCAGAGGACCAGTAACATTATCAATAATCAGGACTATCGCCCAAGTATTACACCTCATACATTACAGTCCACACTCCCAAGTGAGAAACCAGACCTCTCACCTGCACCCTGAATTCGTATCAATGGGAAAGAACCCAGGAGTCTGGGGGCATGCCACGAAGTTGGGATAAAAATGGTAATATAGAACATTAGGTTGTCTTTTATTATTTTAGTATAAAATACAAAAAAATTGGTAATTCTATAATTATAAATAAGTCTATAAACTTATTTCCAGTTTTAGAAATAAGGTATTATCTTACCACTGTGACGTATGTGTCTGTTCAAAATGTTAACTAAAGGCAAAATGAAAGAAAGGGTTTAAGATTCAAATTGTTCCAGAATTGGTCAGATGCAATATTTCAAGGCTGGTTCTGGTGTCCTTTTGACATGTCTCCAAGATTGTTTTTTTATTTTTTTTAATTTTTTTTTCCAAGATTGTTTGTATACCTCTTTTCTTTCTGGTATAGTAAGATGATCCAAACTCATTTGCATTTTCTTTGCCCCATCTCTGTAATCAGTCATTTCTCCTGATTTCTGTAACTAGAGATTGGTATTGAGAAACCAAGATCTTGGTTTTATTTGTGCTCACTGCTCTGACTTTTCATAGCTTTTATGTCCCCTAGCAGACAGACATAGGAAATATAAAATGGTACAGTCTGAGATGATATGAAATAATGTGCTCCCACTTACCTCAAAGGACATAGAAAAAAAAGATGAAGTGATTATTTGAAGTGAGGAAGAGAAACCAGTTACTACGTCACAACTATATAGGACTTTCTAAATTCTTTATTCCATTTTACCTTTAGTTAATATTTTGAACAGACAATTATTGTACCATCCAAAACCTTAGAAAGCTAAGATTTCAGTAAGCCTTGGAAAGTTCCATGGGAAAAAAGATGACTAATATTCTTACTTGCTACATGAACCGTATCCTTGTTTGGTATAGCGATAAGACAACTAAAACAACGTTTTCGATCACTGACACAGCACTATTTTTTTTAAACTTGTGTTACTGCAAACTAACCAAAAATAATGGGCGAAAGATCTCAGAGCATCTCAAAAGACACATAAAGTATTTCGTTTAATGAAAATACATGTTGTACATTCAGAAATTCTTGACTGAGATATTAATTTTAATAACAATTCTTTTATCCTTGATTTTTATCTTAAGGCTATGCCACTCTCACAAAATGGATTAATGTTTAATTTACAAACATTGTAAGAAACCAGATAGATGGAACATTTAGAAGCTTATCTCACCCTCAGATTAAACACTAGCTCATACCAGTGGAGATTTGTACATTGAAAGGATTAAAAATGTCCTGTAGGATCAAATACTGGGTTTAGTGGAAACCTGAGAATCATTATTGAAGAGCAGCTTATGCAGGTTAGCTAACAGAATATTGAGTGAAAACTCCAAAGAGATGTTTGCACAGATCTGAGACAAATGTTAATTATGTAGAATACAGAAAAGATGGGCCAAATCTTCTGTAACATCTAATAAAAAAATAAAGAGCAATGAAAGGCATCATTTAAGTGATGGACAAGTCTGGCAATTTTGAAAAATTGATTTAAATATTCAGTGAGTTAAGAAGGCTTTTGGATATTTCCATAGCCAGTTTTACATGGGATGATATAAAGAAATGAAGAATGCACACCTGCCCTCTAAGATATATCTAAACGATTTTACTAACCTCCCTTCAGGCCCAGCAAAGTTGTTTCTATAACTTTCAAATATTATACATCCTTTTGTGTGTTGTACTGTCCTCAAAGTTAAGTAAATATGACTTACTGGCCACATACATTTCTCTTTAGTATCTCCAACAGTTTTGACTACTTTATTACCGGGGTCCAGCTCTGGTTGGATCCAGGGATTCCCTTAGGAGGACGGCGTTGGCGATTAGAATAGCAAAGCAGAGAGATTTTAGAGGCTCATTATAACTGATTTAGGCGAAAAATCAATAAAGTTTGTGACACCGAACTTGCTCTGACTACGGAAGCTGCAGGCGCCCTCTCGAATCGCTGAAGGTGCCCCATCTTAGGCACCTTCTCCAGTGGGTCTTAGAAGCCCAGGCAAGTAAGTGGTCCCAGAGGACCTCCATGCTCCAATTATTTTGGCCTGAAGGAAGATCAGAAGAGAAAAAGAGGAAAAGGAAACAAGAAAGAACGACACGGGGAGACCAAGCTTTGAGCAAGGCCTGTAGCTTTATTTTCAAAGGGAGCTTATATACCTTAAGTTGTGCATAGAGGATAATAGGGGGTATGAAATCATGCAAAGTCAGCAGTCTATGATCCTTATTGAGACCAGGCTTTATTTTCTGCAAACTTATCGTATACAAATGGTTTAGGTGATTTACATCATCTTCTGGCCAGAAGGCCTGTTAACATTTTATGACTCTGATAAAGGTTTGTCAACCATAAGACTTATTTTCTCTAAGAGTAATTATTTTAAAGTTTGGCGCCATCCTCCGAAGGTGTTAGATAAAGTTGCATTCCTATAGGGCAAAGGTGCAGTGGGTTTACAACAAGGAAAGAATTTATTACCTTAAGGGTCTAAAGTTGTTAGCACCAAGGCCACTACTTATTTTTTCTATGTACCAATTATATTAATTAATACACTTTTAAGGATACAATACAGGGGATGTGGAAACTTGGCAGCAAGCATTGGCTCAGCAATGAAATCTTCTACTAGTTCTAACAATTTCTAACTCTCCGAGAGGCTCTATACTATTTGAATATCTTAAGCTTCCCGTGCCTTTCGGGGTTGGGAGACTGTAAACAATCGTATGCGCGGCTGTAGGAGTCCGGGTAAACCTGTCAGGAAAGTTAGAGAGCCCTCTGAGGGGTTTAGATTGAAACACTCCTATTATGCCCAGGAGGCTCATTAGCTAGAGCTCTAAATTGATTCCTTCAGAGAAAAGGTGGTCAGGGATAGCCCCCCCTCCCGTGACTGTCAGAGGAGTTGGTGAAAGTCATGAAGCAGTAAAACAGACAGACTCTGGTTTTGGGGTAGATGCTCAGGCACGCCCAGAGGGGCACCCCTTGAGTTCTGGCTCGCCTTGCCCACCAGAACTCTCCCATATGACCCTGTCATGGGTGGGGACTCCCGGCACTTTATTGCTTCTGAGCAACCTGATATCCTTTCCCTAATGTCAACAGAATCTTATTCAATTGATCAACACTGGGCTACCAGCTGACATTCTAGAACACTACTCATTGGTCAAATCAAACTCTGCAAGGAGTATTTCTTCCTCAGCAACATGTCAATCCCTAACACCCTAAGGTTGTATCAGAGTGAATCCTGCTTCATCAGTTCACCTCTAACAGTGAGTAGTAATAGGGGCAGACTTAGCCTCTTTCAAGTCTTACCCTCTCTTCAGCACACAAACACATTTAATTTTTTCTCCTCGGATTGCTGGGTTTTTCCCCCCTCTCCCTTTATTTTAGACTTCAGTGCAAGAATAAGGAAAAACAAGATGTCCTTTCTCTCTACTGTCACTTTCTCCTGTATTCATCATGAAGATACATACAAGTCTTGCCAATGCTGAGATCCTGTATGAATCCACCCCATAACCAACTCTTCTCTTGCATCTGTGACAAACAACTCATGATTTTATCTTAAAGCTGTGCAAGACAGACTGAACTATTAATAGCAAAGAAGTGGTATTCAGAATGTTTGTGTGGACTGCCTGATACGCTTTCAACTTTTCTTAACATTCAGTGTCTGGAATTTGTGTTTTCTAGGCGGTTGTTTGGGGCATTGTGGGGTGTCAGGTGGTTTGTGATATTGACTCATTTTCATCTTTGCTTGCACTTCAACTATAGTTTCTATTTATGAACTTATGCATTTGTCCATGTTATACAGTAAAAATGCTGCCACACCACGCTCCACAGTATGAATTCTCCAAGGTTTTTCATGGAAACGTTGTGATGCCATGTCAAAATAGCACTGCAGATATTGAACCCATTCTTTGCAGGTTATCAGTCTATTCTGTTCTCAGTCCTCAATAGTTGAGGTTCTGTGGACTGCAACTTGAGTGAGATAACTACAAGCAGGTTGGTAGAACTCTAACTGAATCTTCAATTGAGAGGTAAATTGTTGTTGTTGTTGTTTATTCACCAAGTCTTATCCCTCTCTTTTGTGACCTCATGGACTATAACGCATCAGGCTTCTCTATCTATGGGATTTCCCAGGCAAGAATGCTGGAGTGGATTGCCATTTCTTCTCCAGGTGATCTTTCCCACCCAGGGATCGAACCCACATCTTCTGTATTGCAAAGCAGCATGCCCCAAAGACTTCTCTGAAAGTTGAGATAAAACATCAATTGAAACAAAGATAGTGAATTAACATTATTTTGATTCTCATTTTTGGAAAGGCTAGGTTATTAAAATGCAGATTTCCAAGTTACACTCCCCAGAAATTCTGATTCTGCCAGTCTGAAATAGGGCCTACAATATGAAAGCTTGTCCAGACTCCCGGGTGATTCTAATACAGGTGATTTTTTTTTTCTCTTCCTTAGCAAACTAAGCCCAACTTTTATTTCCCTTTAATGATAAGGTGGTCTTTCTCAGGTGGTTCAGTGTAAAGAATCTGTAGGCAATGCAGGTTCAATCCTTGTGATGGGAACATCTCTTGGAGAAGAAATTGGCTACACGCTCCAGTTTCCTTGCCTGAAAAAACTCATAGACAGAGAAGCCTGGCAGGCTATCGTCCATTGGGTCAAAAAAGAATCAGATACCACTTAGTGACTAAACAACAACAGCAGTGATCAAATGAGTTAGATTGTTTGAAAGGATTAAATGTTGCTTTGTGATTAAGCTATATTTGCAAAATTTTTAACAAATTCATTTTCTTAGTATGCACAGAAATTTTTAAAAAGTACATAACTGAAATATATGCTGGCTCTAAATATAATATTATTAGAACTTCTTGGATTCCCTCATCTATTTAACAATTAGGAATAGATTTCTCCCTAATAAAGGGCCCCTGGACAAGGGCCCTGTCCTTTCCTCACTCAGACCCATCAGCAAATCTTACTTCCTGACAAAAAAAAATATTAATAGTAAAGTCTTGGATATGTATTTAAAAATAGAATAGATTTCTCTGCCAGAGCTAATGAAGAAATGTTTGGCAGGAATGATTTTTGCTTTAGACTGCTTCCAATTTTTGCTTTCATTTTCTTTTTTAGACTTATTTCAGGATTCTGATTAAAAAAAATACAAAACTTCTATTGGAAAATATAATAATTACCAAATAGTATCTTGCAACTATATGAAGGAATATTTCCAGTGTAAATCCAATTGGTATTTCTCCCACACAACATATACCACAGTTCATCTGATAGAGCATATTAAATCCAAGAACCTCAAAAGCTTCTTTCAGACACAGTAGATTCTTCATGTTCCAGAAGAAAAAGAGAAGTTAAAAGTACATTCATTAAAGAAATGTCTACTTCTAAAACAATGAAAAGCATGTAATGTGTAAACATATAAGATCATAGGAAACTGTATGATAAAATGTTTAAGACCATGGACTCTGTTGCCAAATTGTCTGGCATCAAATTGAAAGGTTGTTGCTGAGCCGTGAAAGACACTGGGATTCTTGGCCTCCAGAGGAGAACAATTCAATCTGAGGCCAGCAACAAAGTTTGATTGCTCAGAGATTTTGTGTAATAAAGTTTTATTAAAGTATAAAAGAGATAGAGAAAGCTTCTGACGCAAACATCAGAAGGGGGCAGAAAGAGTGCCCCCTGCTAGTCTTTAGCAGGATGTTATATAGCTGCTAGCAGTCAGCTAATTAAAAAAGGAAATGTTTCAAAACTCATGAATGGCACCAGGCCCCTCACCCACAACATGCATTTTGAGATAACATTGGCACAGTGTGAGTTGTCCTGGACCATAAAAAGATTGACATGAATCTTGAAGAAACGCAGGTATCCAAGCAAATACAGTCTCATTAACATAGCTTAAGAGAACATTTGGTTGAGTAAAACATACTGGTTTGTCAAAGTCAGTTCTGAGTCATAGGCAAGACCTGACTTGAAGACAGAGTCTAGGATAAATACATAGTTCATTAACATAGCTTAAGATAAACATTTCCATAAGAAAAATGCATTGGTTAGCTCGAGGTTTGAGAAAAGTTAAGTTCTGGTGGAACCAGGCGTTCTCCTTATGTCAACACAGAATTTTTAAAAGAAATCTCTGTTTAAAAGAAACCCCTTTTAAAATTTCTATAGAGAAGGGGGAAATATCTAACACTTGTAGTTTGTTTCCTCCTGCTGCTTAAGAGAGAGAGAAAAAACGTCTAACATTTGCAGCCTATTTCCTCCATTTCAAGACCCTGGCCTTTCTGCCTGTTGCCCTCTCAAAATCTTGCAGCTCTGGTAACTGGGCCACCTTAAGCAGTTTGCTGATTTACTCACCTGTATGTTTGAAATCATGATAATATTGCCTTCAAGGCAACCACTTTAACTTAGCATCTTCCTTTCCCCATCTTTAACACAGTGGTAATAACAACATCTCTAGCAACAAAGGGTTCCTGTGAAGATTAAATGATATACTATATGTAAGCTGGTTTCTCTAGTAAACGAGTTGATCCATATTGAAAATTCAGGAAGTCTTAGTCATCATTGTAAATACTAAGGATTCGAATTGTATTTTATCTGTTTTTACTTGTAGGTGATGATTATGGATGGTGACAACAAATATTTATTGAAATTTAAAGGCTATAATTTTGCACGTCTTTTTGTTGATATTAACTTTCTAAAAAATCTAGATGACTTTGAAACTAGAGATGATGATGTCTTCGTCATTACATACCCCAAATCTGGTAAGTCTGAGTAAGTCTGCCACCTGTTTCATTCTTTACTCTGGTTTGGTAATACATGTGGACAGATGTACTCTTATCCAGACTTTGACAGTAGCCCAGCCAACAATTAGGTAACCATTTAGGATCAGAAGAAGGGTTAAACAAACCTCATGTGTCTATCTTATAAGGTCATTTGAAATGCTTATACTGTCATCTCTGTTAGCACCTATGAAGAAACCAAATAGGAAGCCAATAGCTCACCAGGCTCCTCCGTCCATGGGATTCTCCAGGCAAGAATACTGGAGTGGGTTGCCATTTCCTTCTCCAGGGGATCTTCCCGACCCAGGGATTGAACCCAGGTCTCCTGCATTGCAGGCAGACGCTTTAACCTCTGAGCCACCAGGGAAGCCCTCAGGAAGCCAATAGGAGATATTTATTAAACGCTGCCCTTGGTCTGAGAATGAAGAAAATACATTTAAAAGAAAAAAACAAAACAAAACAGGATTTTTATTAGGAGCATATCTCAGCCAGAACTAATTCATGTTTCGTAGTTCTCTAATTGATTTGTACTTCCATATAATAAGAAACCCCAGTAGCTCAGACGGTAGAGAATCTGCTTGCAATGCAGGATACCTGGGTTCAGTCCCTGGGTTGGGAAGATTCCTTGGAGAAAGAAATGGCAACCTACTTCAGTATTCTTGCTTGGAGAATTCCATCAACAGAGGAGCCAGGCAGGCTACAGTCCAGAGGGTCACGAAGAGTTGGACACAGTTGAGCAAATAACACTTTCCATATAAGAAGAAAATAAATTTCTCTAGGATAAATTGTTCTCAACATGAAATTTTTACAACTTGTTTTTTTATATTGGGCTTCCCTGATGGCTTAGATGGTAATGAATCTGCCTGCAATGTAGGAGACCTGGGTTTGATTCCTGGGGTGGCAAGATCCCCTGGAGAAAGGAATGACTACCCACTCCAGTATTCTTGCCTGGAGAATTCCATAGACAGAGAAGCCTAGTGGGCTACAGTCCATGGGGTCCTAAAGAGTCAGACACAATTTTTCATATCAGGCAATTTTTTATATTACACTGTTTAGAACATAAGATGACTGGGGCCAGTGAAGCAATGTTGTATGAAGTGAATAATGGTCTCAAAGACACATTGGAATCTAAGTCAATGGAAATAAAAACATTCCTGATTTTTATGAAAATACTCCAACTCTTCCTTTTACCATCTACTTTGAAATTCATGACCTTGTTTACTTCCCTGAAATAGTAATACATCCCTTTACCCCTGGATTCTCCCACTCTGCACAACTTATTAACACCTCTGATTTGGTGATTATTTTTCCTCCCTTAGTTATCAGTGGCATCTCAGTCTGCCTAATTTTAGTTCAAACACTGAAGTCCATATCTAGTTTTTCCTTTATCCTTAATTTTGCCCAAGTATTTTGTCAAGAAATAATAAGTAAGCAAAAAAAGTGAAAGAGGTCTTGAGCTCTTAATTTGTCTATTCTTTTAAATGACAAAACTTCTATATGCAAGACAGCAAAAGAGACACAAATATAAAGAACAGACTCTTTGACTCTGTGGGAGAAGTCAAGGGTGGGATGACTTGAGAGAATAGCATTGAAACATGTATATTACCATATGTGATATAGATTACCAGTCCAAGTTCAATGCATGAATCAGCACACTCAAATTGGGTGCACTGGGACAACCCTGAGGGATGGGATGGGGAGGGAGCTGGGAGAGGGGACTCAGGATGGGGGACACATGTACACCCATGGCTGACTCATGTCAATGTATGGCAAAACCCACTACAATATTGTAAAGTAATTAGCCTCCAATTAAAATAAATATATTAATTTTTTTTTAAAGAAAGAAGACTAAGGAAATGGAAACAGAGTTAGTCAGAGAAAATTTTGGAAACAGACTTTACTTGAAGTAGAGGAAACCGAGCTGAAGGATGAATCTGATTCACTATTATTATGGAATCAGAACCCCCACAGCTCTTCAGAGTGAAAAAGGAAGTAAAACCCTTGATATCATCTCTAATAATTTTAATGTAAAACACAAACAAACAGAAAACTTGGACAAATTCACTGATGTCTTTAAGGTGGTAAAAAGAAAGAAACTGCTTCAGATAGTTTTGAGATGGATGGCATTATTATTGACATTTATTGTTAAAAAATTAATTCAAGGTTGAAAACAAGATATATATTTTTACAGGTACCATTTGGACTCAGCAGATATTAAGCTTGATTTACTATGAGGGACATCGTAACAGAACTGAAATTGTGAACACAGCTGACAGAAGCCCCTTCCTGGAATACAATCTACACAAAATAGACTTTGAGAAGAGACCATCCCCTCGCCTCTTTGCTTCCCACGTCCCGTACTATTTAGCACCAAAAGGTCTCAAGAACAAAAAAGCTAAAGTATGTCGCACAAATAGCTCATGAACCTTTTGAACAAACAAAAATAGTTTCTTTACATAATGTCCTCCCAAACCCACTCATTCACATTCCTTCTAATGTGATTATTATAATCTTTGTGATATTGTTCTTAGTCTCCCAGTCCTGTCCGACTCTTCACAACCCCATGGATTGTAGCCCATCGGGCTCTTCTGTCCATGGGGATTCTTCAGGCAAGAATACTGGAGTGAGTGGGTTGCCATGCTCTCCTCCAGGGGATCTTCCCAACCCAGAGATTGAACCCAGGTCTCCCATGTTGCAGGTAGATTCTTTAGAGTCTAAACCAACAGGGAAGCCCATGACTGCTGGAGAAGCCTATCTCTTCTCCAGGGGACCTTTCTGACCCAGGAATCAAACCAGGGTCTCCTGCACTGCAGGTGGATTCTTTACCACCTGGGCTACCAGGGAAGCCCTGGTACCTCCTATACCCCACCAAATAAAAATATTACTTTACACATTAAAGCTATATATGAAATTTTGCAACAAGCAGTCTTATAGATCTTCACACTTTTTTTGTTCTGGTGAAGTGTTTCCCTAAAAGTGAAAATTTCAGCTTTAGATGACCAAATTTTTAAATGTTGGTAGGTATTATCTATTTGCCTTATAAAATCTATCACTGACACTTCATCAAATAGCATATAAGAATGTTTTTTTCCTTACACACTCACCAAAGAATGAAATTATAAATCTTTGCTAATGCGTTAGGTAAGAACTATCTTATTCTTGAGTAACTGTAGTCCTTTTGGTTTTAGTAAACTTGAGCCCCTTTCTGTTTATTTCCAGGCCTTGAAATATCCTTCATATCCTTTGCCTATCTTTCTTAAAATTTGTCTTTATTTACTGTTTGCTTGAAGCATTTGTATGGGGTAAAAATTGTTCCACTTAACAGTTACCTTTAAAACTTGTTGAATGCATTTAATTTCATGTAACCAACTTAACAATTTTTCCTTCATAGTATCTTGCTATCGAATTTTGTTAATAAACACTTCCCAGCTAGAAAGATTGTGCAAATACTTTCCAGTTTTCCTCTCTGTTTTTATTTTTTACATTTAATTATAAATTATATCAGATATCACAGGTGATTTGAAATATGACTATTGGGTAATAATTGCCAATGGGATTGGCCAATTGATCCAATATGATTTCAGCATTTAGTTTTTCCCTACTGTTTTCAAGTCTACATTTTGATATGCTATTTCCATATTTCCCTCCTCTGACTATTCATTCTGCATTCCCAAAATTAATAGATATATTTAATATGTGCCCATTCTTCACTGTTTTGAATGATGTAACTGATAAAATCCCATGAAGTTTATTCTTTAATATGTTAATTTCCCAATAATATTAAATGCTGATTAACATTAATAAAATAAGATTAAGTCTGAGAAATCATTATCATAGCTCTTTTCCAACATTCCATCCAGCAATATTCTATGGCTCTTTATTTATCAAATATACATTCGTGTCTGGGCTTCCCAGGTGGCTCAGTGGTAGAGAATCTGCCTGTGAAGCAGCAGATGTGGGTTATATACCTGGGTTGGGAAGGTCCCCTGGAGAAGGAAATGACTAACCTCTCCAGCATTCTTGCCTGGAGAATCCCCATGGACAGAGAAGTCTGGCGGGTCACAGAAGTGCTGGACATGACTCAGCAACTAAACAAAAAGAACATTTGTGTCCACCACAAGTGTTATGATGCTCTTTGTATGCTTCCTACATTTTTTTTTTCGTGGATTGCCAGATTTTGGTTTAAATTTTACACACGTAATTAATTGGTTTTCATTATTGCCTTCTCTATTTAGCTATTACTGTTATAAAGTAAATGATACTGATCTTGTTACACTATTATATTTGGCTCCACAAATCTCTTCATTTGTTTTATTAATTTTCCCTATATTCTCTGAAATACATTTTATTTTAAAATAATAATATATTCTATATTTCTCTGCTTTTCAATATTTGTACTTCTTTCTTTTCTGTTTCAGGACTTAAATATCTATAGAAAAGAAATAGAATACTGAGGTGATGAGAAATATCATGTCCTTGACTGACATTTTTTTGTACACTTTTCTTCATTTTGTTTTTTGTTTTATGTTGCAATGATTTTGAGGTACACAATGCTGAGAAATACTTTTTCCCCCTTTCTCAGTTCTCTTGAAATTTGAATTTTGTTCTTCAGAAAAGTTCTAATCACTTAAAAATCCTTTTTTGGCACCTGAGGTACAACGTTCCCTCTTTCCCACCTTTAAACTAAAGCAAAAAGAAATTGATTAGATATTTACTAATGCTTTATTTCTGAGATAAATCTTACATTTTTATATTATTGTACTTTATTAACATTCTGCTGGAAGAATTTTTTTTTTTTCAGGAAATTTTATCTGTAATTATTTTTTAAATAGACAGTTTTCTATGATATTGAAAGATATTTGATTTTAATATCATTGTAAGTCAATTTTGTAAGACAAATTTTGAAGCTTTTAAAATTTGTTTAGTTTTTCAAGTATTTTAAAATTACAAATAAGAATATTTTGAAGATTTAATTAAATTCCACTACAATATGTCTCATACTGATAGCTCTATAGTTCTAAAACATTTTCCCTTTTGCAGTTTACTTCATTTAGCTACCTTTCCCTAAATCATTAATATAATTTTATTTTCAAAGTAAATTATCACCCTTTCATCTATATTTCAAAACTGTTGAAAAAAACTGCAATGTATACGTTCATGAACTGATGACTATTTATCTAATTCTATGATTACATTTTATCATTCATTAGTAACAGTGAAAATTTTTTCGTTGTACATTCTTTGTTCTTTTTTTTGTACATTTTTCAGACTATGGGCATTTTCTTATTATATTGTTATTTTTTTGTTGCAAAGAACTAAAATTTTTAAAATAATTAATATTTTCCACTTCATTGATTTCTGCTTTGATTTTAACTTTTTCTCATATTTTGTTTGAATATATTTTTGTCATGTGATATCCAATATTTATTTGTTAAATATTGATATTTTAAAATGATGAATATCCATTTCAGCATTGCTATGGATATAATGTTGTTAGCATCAAAGTAACCTATCTTTTCATTTTTAATTTTCTCATTGGTCCAAATTATTCTGAAGAATTTTTATTTTCAAATAAAATGTTTATAAATATTTATAAAACTAAAATTGTTTTTCAGTGTTGATAATTAATATTAAGGAATAGTAATTATGGAATCAGGTAATGGTATAGTAAGAATTCTAAGTTTTGAAATACATCAAGAAGTTTTATGGCCAATTACATGTAGATCAATTTTTCAATGCATTCCATGACTACCTGAGAAAATAATGTGAATTCTCTGCTTGGGGCACCAGAAATTGAAAGTGTTAGTTATTCAGTTGTGTCCAACTTTTGTGACCTCATGGACTGTAGTCTGCCAGGCTCCTCTGTTCGTGGAATTCTCTAGGCACGAATACTAGAATGGGTAGCCATTCTTTGTCCAGGGGATCTTCCTGGCCTAGGGATCAAACCCAGGTCTCTTGACTTGCAGGCAGATTCTTTACCATCTGAGCCACCTTGGGACACTAACACAAACATATAAAATAAATTTTGCTAAATAATATTATAAATTTATTATGTTAATCCTTTTATGCTTATGTTTGAAGATAAGTGTGTAAATTTTCATGATTGTAACTAAATTGAAATCTTTCCAGAGTTTCTAGACATTGTGCTATTCACATTTTTCTATTAATGCAGTATACAGATTCCTATTCTGTTGGTCATTAACCAATTTTTTTATTGTCCTATTAAAATATTTGGCTTTAAATTCTGCTTAGCTATATATTATCAATTGTTTTGCCCTTCCCTGAGATTTTGACATGTGCCTTTTCTTGTTCTTTATTTTCAATGTTTTTTTTTTGACTGCTGTATAATTTTATATATTATGTAAGTAATTCTATGAGACCCACACTTTTCCTTCATTGAATACTTACCTTCTTCCATTATTCTATTATTAGAATATACCCTATTACATTACATTCTTGAGCATGTCCCATGGTGCACATCAGCATGAGCTTCCCTAAGCACCCAAGAATAGAATTGCAAAGCCACAAAGTACAAAAATATTCAACTTCATAAAATGATGCTATTTTTTTCAAAGTTGTTGTAGCATAAACAGTGAAAACTATAAAATATGAGTTTTTATTTTTCTTTTAGTATTTTTTTTCTATCAGATTTCCTGATTTTATCAATTTGGTGATTATAAGATGCTATCTAAAACTGATCTTAATTTCCAGTTATTTAATCAATAATGAAATTAAGCAGGTTTTGAAAACCTTATTGCCCACAGTTATTTCTTATTCAGTGAAATTATTAAAGCTTTTGTCAGTTTTTTTATGTTACCTATTTCATAGAGATTTGTACATGTATCTTCTGTTTTATTTTGTTGTTGTTGAGTCTCTAAATCATGCCTGACTTTGTGGGACCCCATGGACTGCTGCATGCCAGGCTTCTCTGTCCTGCACTATCTCTTGGAGGTTACTCAAACTCATATCCATTGAGTCGGTGATGCTGTCCAATCATCTCATCCTCTGTCGCCTCCTTCTCCTTTTGCCTTCAATCTTTCTCAGTATTAGGGTCTTTTACAATGAGTAGGATCTTTGCATCAGGTGGCCAACGTATTGGAGCTTCAGCTTCAGCATCAGTCCTTCTGATGAATTCCGAGTTGATTTCCTTTAGAATTGATTGGCTTGCTGTCCTTGCAGTCCAGTGGACTCTCAAGGGTCTTCTCCAGCACCACAACTGAAAGGCATCAATTCTTTGATGCTCAGCCTTCTTTATGGTCCAACTCTCGCATCCATACATGACTACTGGGAAAAACACAGCTTTGACTATATGGACCTTTGTCAGCAAAGCAAGCTCTCTGCTTTCTACAGTGTCTAGGTTTGTCATAGCTTTCCTTCCAAGGAGTAAGCATCTTTTAATTTCATAGCTGCTGTTGCAGTCTGCAGTGATTCTGGAGGCCAAGAAAATAAAATGTAACACTGTTTCCACTTATTCTCCTCTATTTGCTGTGAAGTGAGGGGACAAGATGTCATGATTTTAGTTTTTGAATGTTGAGTTTTAAGCTAGCATTTTCACTCTCCTCTTTCACCCTCATCAAGAAGTCTCTTTAGTTCCTCTGCTTTCTGCCATTAGAGTGGTATCATCTGCATATTTGAGGTTGTTGATATTTCTCCTAGCAATCTTGATTTCAGTTTGTGATTCATCCAGCCTAGCATTTTGTATGATGAACTCTGCATAGAGGACTTCCCAGGTGGTGCTAGTGGTAAAGCACCTGCATGCCAATGCAGGAGATGTAAGGGATGTGGATTCGATCCCCGAGTTAGGAGGATCCCCTGGAGGAGGGCTCACAACCCACTTCAGTATTCTTGGCTGGAGAATCCCATGAACAGAGGAGTCTGGTGGGCTACAGTCCATGGGTTGCAGTGAGACAAACACGACTGAAATGACTTAGCACACAGGCACTCTGCATAGAGGTTAAATAAGCAGGGTGACAACACACAGCCTTGATGTACTCCTTTTCAATTTTGAGCAATCCATTGTTCCATGTTTGATTCTCTGCCTTTTCTAAATCCAGCTTGTACATCTGGAAGTTCTTGGTTCACATACTGCTGAAGCCTAATCGCATGGTTTTGAGCATTACCTTGGTGGCATGTGAAATGAATGCAATTGTATGGTAATTTGAACATAATTCTAGATACTAATCTATTATTAATATCTGTGCTGCCCTTGGAGAAGGAAATGGCAACCCACTCCAGTACTCTTGCCTGGAAAATCCCATCGATGGAGGAGCCTGGTAGGCTGCAGTCCATGGGGTCGCTGAGAGTCAGACATGACTGAGCAACTTCACTTTCATTTTTCACTTCCATGCATTGGAGAAGGAAATGGCAACCCACTCCAGTGTTCTTGCCTGGAGGATCCCAGGGACGGGGAGCCTCGTGGGCTGCCGTCTATGGGGTCCCACAGAATCTGACACCACTGAAGTGACTTAGCAGCAGCGGCAACTACTTTTCAGGATTATTTTTTTCTTGGAGGGGAGGGGTTTAATTTTCTGCAGGTCATTTATTACTGGTCTTCAATGCTCTCTTCTCACTGTACCCACTCATCATTTTTGATTCCTCTTCATATAACCATCTGTCACAATAAAGGCATGTTCAACTGTGTAGAGCGCTCACATTTTAAAATAGAGAAAGAGCACTAGGCACCACGGAGGTGAAGAGCTACTAAACTATGGCTAATTAATTGAGGTGAATGTGTGCTCTGTGATGGAAGCTCTTCCTGTGTGTGTGTGTTTTTTTTTTTTTTACAGAAACTGTTGAAACCAGCTTTCCTGCATAATCTCATAATGTTTATTCTTTGTCATTTAATTAAAGCTGTCTTAAAATATTGCTAAACCCAACAGAACTCTTTTAAGTTCACTATTTTGTAATCTGTGATTGATACGTTCATTCACTAAGACATCATTTCTTCACTCATTTCATCAAAAATTATTGAATGCCTAATATGTGACAGACAGTAAATTATGAGAAAATGAAAAGTGAACCTTTATTCACACAGCTTATCATCTAACAGGAAAGACAGGTATTCCCAAACAAATATAAATAATTAAAAACTATGATAAGTAATATTCAGAAAAACTGCAGATTTCATATAAGTATAGAGAAGAAGAGGATCTGGTATCATTAAAGGTGCTAGGCAGTGTTTTCTGAAAAGAAGTAACCTGAAAACTGCAAGCTAATAAATTGGTTCAGTTCCGTTGCTCAACTGTGTCCGAATCTTTGCCACCCAATGAATCGCAGCATGCCAGGCCTCCCTGTCCATCACCAACTCCCGGAGTACACTCAAACTCATGTCCATCGAGTTGGTGATGCCATCTAGCCATCTCATCCTCTGTCATCCCCTTCTCCTCCTGCCCCCAATCCCTCCCGGCATCAGAGACTTTTCCAATGAGTCAACAGTTCACATGACGTGGCCAAAGTATTGGAGTTTCAACTTGAACATGAGTCCTTCCAATGAACACCCAGGACTGATCTCCTTTAGAATGGACTAGTTGGATCTCCTTGGAGTCCAAGCGACTTTCAAGAGTCTTCTCCAATACTACAGGTCAAAAGTATCAATTCTTCAGCGCTCAGTTTTCTTCACAGTCCAGCTCTCACATCCATACATGACCACAGGAAAAACCATAGCCTTGACTAGACGGACCTTTGTTGAAAAAGAAATGTCTCTGCTTTTAACTATGCTAACTAGGTTCATCATAACTTTTCTTCCAAGGAGTAAGCGTCTTTTAATTTCATGGCTGCAGTCACCATCTGCAGTGATTTTGGAGCCCCCAAAAATAAAGTCTGACGTATTTCCACTGTTTCCCCATCTATTTGTCGTGAAGTGTTGGAACCAGATGCCATGATCTTGGTTTTTTTGAATGCTGAGCTTTAACCCAACATTTTCACTCTCCTCTTTCACTTTCATCAAGAGGCTTTTGAGTTCCTCTTCACTTTCTGCCATAAGGGTGGTGTCATCTGCATATCTGAGGTTATTGATATTTCTCCTGGCAATCTTGATTCCAGCTTGTGCTTCCTCCAGCCCAGCATTTTGCATGATGTACTCTGCATATAAGTTAAATAAGCAGAGTGACAATATACAGCCTTGATGTACTCCTTTTCCTATTTGGAATCAGTCTGTTGTTCCATGTCCAGTTCTAACTGTTGCTTCCTGACCCGCATACAAATTTCTCAAGAGGCAGATCAGGTGGTCTGGTATGCCCATCTCTTTCAGAATTTTCCACAGTTTATTGTGATCCACACAGTCAAAGGCTTTGGCATAGTCAATAAAGCAGAAATAGATGTTTTTCTGGAACTCTCTTGCTTTTTCCATGATCCAGCGAATATTGGCAATTTGATCTCTGGTTCCTCTTCCTTTTCTAAAACCAGCTTGAACATCTGGAAGTTCACAGTTCACATATTGCTGAAGCCTGGCTTGGAGAATTTTGAGCATCACTTTACTAGCGTGTGAGATGAGTGCAATTGTGTGGTAGTTTGAGCATTCTTTGGCATTACCTTTCTTTCAGATTGGAATGCAAACTGACCTTTTCCAGTCCTGTGGCCACTGCTGAGTTTTCCAAATTTGCTGGCATATTGAGTGCATTACTTTCACAGCATCATCTTCCAGGATTTGAAATAGCTCAACTGAATTCCATCACCTCCACTAGCTTTGTTCATAGTGATGCTTTCTAAGGCCCACTTGACTTCACATTCCAGAATGTCTGGCTGTAGGTGAGTGATCACACCATTGTGATCATCTGGGTCGTGAAGATCTTTTTTGTACAGTTCGTCTGTGTATTCTTGCCACCTCTTCTTAATATCTTCTACTTCTATTAGGTCCATACCATTTCTGTCCTTTATCGAGCCCATCTTTGCATGAAATGTTCCCTTGGTATCTGCAATTTTCTTGAAGAGATCTTTAGTCTTTCCTACCACATTGTTTTCCTCTATTTCTTTGCATTGATCGCTGAAGAAGGCTTTCTTATTTCCCCTTGCTATTCTTTGGAACTCTGCATTCAGATGCTGATATCTTTCCTTTTCTCCTTTGCTTTTCACGTCTCTTCTTTTCACAGCTATTTGTAAGGGCTCCCCAGACAGCAATTTTGCTTTTTTGGCATTTCTTTTCCATGGGGATGCTCTTGATCCCTGTCTCCTGTTCCATGTCACGAACCTCTGTCTATAGTACATCAGGCACTCTATCTATCAGATCTAGGCCCTTAAATCTATTTCTCACTTCCACTGTATAATGTAAGGGATTTGATTCAGTTCATACCTGAATGGTCTAGTGGTTTTCCCTACTTTTTTCAATTTAAGTCTGAATATGGCAATAAGGAGTTCATAATCTGAGCCACAGTCAGCTCCCGATCTTGCTTTTGCTGACTGTATAGAGCTTCTCCATCTTTGGCTGCAAAGAATATAATCAATCTGATTTTGGTGTTGACCATCTGGTGATGTCCATGTGTAGAGTCTTCTCTTGTGTTGTTGGAAGAGGGTGTTTGCTATGACCAGTGCGTTCTCTTGGGAAAACTCTATTAGCCTTTGCCCTGCTTCATTCTGTATTCCAAGGCCAAATTTTCCTGTTACTCCAGGTGTTTCTTGACTTCCTACTTTTGCATTCCAGTCCCCTATCATGAAAAGGACATCTTTTTGGGGTGTTAGTTCTTAAAGGTCTTGTAGGTCTTCATAGAACCGTTCAACTTCAGCTTCTTCACTGTTCCTAGTTGGGGCATAGGCTTGTATTACCGTGATATTGAATGGTTTGCCTTTGGAACAGAGATCATTCTGTCATTTTTGAGATTGCATCCAAGTACTGCATTTCAGACTCTTTTGTTGACCATGATGGCTACTCCATTTCTTCTAAGGGATTCCTGCCCACAGTAGTAGATATAATGGTCATCTGAGTTAAATTCACCCATTCCAGTCCATTTTAGTTCCCTGATTCTGGAATGTCGACGTTCACTCTTGCCATCTCCTGTTTGACCACTTCCAATTTGCCTTGATTCATGGACCTAACATTCCAGGTTCCTATGCAATATTGCTCTTTACAGCATCGGACCTTGCTTCTAATCACCAGTCACATCCACAACTGGGTATTATTTTTGCTTTGGCTCCATCCCTTCATTCTTTCTGGAGTTATTTCTACACTGATCTCCAGTAGCATATTGGGCACCTACCGACCTGGGGAGTTCCTCTTTCAGTATCCTATCATTTTACCTTTGCATACTGTTTATGGGGTTCTCAAGGCAAGAATACTGAAGTAGTTTGCCATTCCCTTCTCCAGTGGACCACATTCTGTCAGCCAAGCTAATAAATAAGTATTAACAAAAAAGAGATGGGGGGAGAAGGAAGCCAGGGAAAGAGAATGTGCAAGTTTCCTGATACATTAATGTGGATGAAAAATGAAGGAAGAAGAACAGGCAAAGTGAAAGTATTAAAAGATTGAGAGGTCAATAAGAGTCAGGCTGCTCAAAGACTAATAAATGATGGTGATTTCTTTCAGCTTAGGCAGTAAGAAGTCTTTTAAGAATCACCAGAAGGAGAGTTATGTAATGCAATTAATATTTTTAGAATATCATTCCTTTTTATGGATTGAAAATGATGGTAGTGAATACAGGCAAATTAGTTAGATACTAGTGTGATAACCCACTGAACACCAACGATGCTTTGGGTTAGAACGGTCACTCTGAGACTGGAGAAACTGCAGAGTTTTAACACATATGTTTAAGGTCAAAAGGAAAGGGATTATATACAGTAAAAATGAAAACGGGAGAAATAGTAAGATGCTTTCTATATTCTGGCTCATACACCTGTGTTGATAATGATGTCATTCATTTAGTGCTTAGGGAACACTGAAGCAGGGTAAAGCTGAAAAGAGAAGATTATGAGATTGATTTTGACATATGGAGTTTAAGATGATTTAGACGTATCCAAATGAAGATATTTGAAAATTTGGGGAACATACAGGCCTACATTTCAAAGAGGTTTGCTCTAAAATTATCGATGATATTAATTTGGACATCATCACTGTATAGACCATAGTTGAAACCATGATTATACTTAAAATTGAGAGTGAGGAGGAAAAGGACAGAAAAAGAGGAGGAAAAGAGAAACGAAGAAAGAGAGTGTACAGGAGGAAAAAAGGGAACTAGTACTATTACTGAGATAATTTAAAACATAATGTTTGGGTAGAGAGAGTGAGCCCATGAAGGACACTGAAAAGGAGCTATCAGAGAGGTAGGGAGAAAAAAGTTGTGTGTGCTGACAAAAGCCAAGAAGGAGTGTCAAGAAACCTTTTTAATACTTTTTAACCTCTCAGGGCTGAGAAGTCAAGTGAAAATGAAAGTTTAAAATATCCATCAAATCTAATTACATGAAAAGTGCAGTAGAGTAAACCAGGTTGGATGGGTTGGGGTGAAATTGATGAATCCCAGATATATAACACTGGCACAGACACATGTATTAATATATTGCAACTGTCTTCTATATTTCTATTTTTATAGCTAATATTGGACTTCAAAAAAATCCTGCCCCCAGTAGAATTATCATCTCCCAACAAAAGCTGCCTGTTTTCCCATGAAACGTACTGTATCTCATGATCTAAGTCAGAAACTAGCCTTCATGCTTGATATCTCCTTCACCCTTGCCTCTTAATTTCGCTAGTTATTAAATGTCTGAATTCTGTCTCTGATTCCTTTGTGGAAGTTGCAAACATACCAATCTATATTGCCTCTTCCATGGTCCAGATCACCATTATCTTTTGCTTAGTTTCTATAACAACTTGTCTAACTGATTTGCCTACTTGGAATTCTTAGCCCATCTCCGTTTATTCTCTATTCTTCAACCCGTGCTATCATCTTAAAATGCAAATGTGTTCCCTTCCTTATTTTTATATTTGAGCTGTTCCATAAGAATGTGATCCCAAAAATATATTCATAAACAACAGATTTTGCTGGAATTGTGACTATAGGAGACACTGAGTAAACTATGCAAAATCCTGGAGAATTTGTCTGTTCCGTCATCAGTATACTATCACCAGGTATCAGTTTTAACTTACCTGCCATCAAGTTGCCCAATGTTGATATATTTTTGTTCTAGTTTTTTCATCAGTCTTTCAAGCAGATATTTTTTTCACCGTATCTTGGAGAAAAACTCTTAACTTTCTCTTTCCAGGAAAATAGAATTTGGTCAACTCAAGTTTCTGCTTTAAAGCCCTTTCTAAAATGGGATCCATATTTAGCTCAAGCAATTATATACCATCAATACTGATGTAGATTTTGAGGTCTTCTTTGTCTACTACTTTCTTTGACTATTTCTTGGTAATTTGAGGTAATACAATTTATGTCTATTCTTTAATTGGAATTGACAAGCCCATATAGATTATCACAAAGCACTTTGAAGATTTCTCACAGAGCTGAAGGTGATATTCTTAACTATATAGTGTCTATGTTGAAACATTTTCTAGCTACTTGTGTCAAGTGTATCAAAGTATGTAGTTTAAATGAAGGCAGAAGTAGCTATGTTGTTTGGAGATTCATAACTAAATGATAAGACTAAAAGTAAAATCAAAGAAGTAGGTATATATTTATAATGGTTAAGGATAATGGTTATTGGGGGCAGTAACTGCTATCCTTATTTATATAATCACTTCTTTTCTGCCCCTACTCCCATAACATTGTCACTCTATTCTTCTGACTCTAATATGTGAGTAAACCTATTCACCAAGGTCTTCATTTGTATTCATGAATTGGGATCCCTTGTAAACCTGCTCTACTAATTTATTCAGATTGTAAAATATATCAGAATTGCCTTTCTTTTGAAGGGTGAATGATATTTCATTGCATCTATAGATTTTGTTCATACATTCATCCATTGACAGACACATGGATGACTTTCACTTTGTGGCAATTGTAAATAATGCTGCTATTACCATGAGTGTACACATATCTGATCCTCATCTTCATTTCTTTTGCATGTATGCCCACAAGTGGACTTGTTGGATATGGACTTAATTCTTTGAGGACTTTGAAAGAGTAGTAAACTTTGAAAGAGGAGGTCTAATGCCTCTATATGAGATATTCTCATTCAAGAATCTATTGGATATCTAATGCCCCCTTGAGAGTCCATTTGAATTTTACAATGAATTTTTCAATGTGTAAAAATATCATTAGGATATTGATAGGGATTGCACTGAATCTGTGAATCACTTTGGGTGGTATTAACATCTTGACAATATTAAATTTTCCAGTTCATCACCATGGGATGTTGTTCTAGTCAACTTTCTAAAATATTTTCCAGAACACAAATATTTTACCACATTGATTAAGTTTATTCCTAAGTATTTCATCAGTTCTGAAACAATTGAAATTGGAATGATTTTGCTATAATTTAGCCTTTTGGAGAAGGAAATGGCAACCCATTCCAGTATTATTGCCTGGAAAATCCCATGGACAGAGGAGCCTGGTAGGCTACAGTCCATGGGGTCCCAAAGAGTTGGGCGACTGAGCGACTTCACTTTCACTTTCACTTTTAGCCTTTGGATTGTTCATTGTGAGTATATAGAAATATAAGAGTTTTGCATGTTGGCTTTGTATCATGCAACTTTGCTCAAATTGTTTATTAGTTCTAACAAGATTGTGTGTGTGTGTAGAATCTTTAGGATTTTTCTATGTCTGAAATCATGTTGCCTGTGAACAATTTTCCTTTCCAATTTAGATGCCTTTTATTAATATTGTTTATTTTTCCTTACTGTTCTGGCTAGGACTTCCAGTACTATGTTGAAAAGTGGGGAGAAGTGTTGAAGCGGACAGAACAAGCATCTTTAACTTGTTCCTGATTTTAGTAGAAAATCTTTGAGTCTTTCACCATTAAGTGTGATGTTAGCAGTAGGTACTTTATATAGAGCTTTTTCATGTTGAGATAGTTTCCTTTAATTCTTCATTTGTTGAGTGTTTTTGAATCATGAAAACGTGTTGGATATTGTCAAACGCTTTTTCTGCATTAAATGATGTGATCATGTGGTCTTTCCCTACATTCTGTTTATGTGATATTACACCAATTAATTTTCATAGTATGAACCATCTTGCATGCCAGGGGTAAATCCAATTTTATTATGGTTTATAATCTTTTCAATATGTTGTTGAATTTGTTATTAATTTGTAGAGGAATTTTGCACCCTATGTTTCATAAGTGATATCGGTCTTTAGCTTTTTCTTACACCATCTTTCTGGCATTGGTACCAAAATAATTCTTGCTTAACTGAAAGATTTTGGAAATATTTCATACTCTTCAATTTTTTGGAAGAAAATGAAGAGAATTGGTGTTAATACTTCTTTAAATGTTTGGTAGAAGTTACCAGGAAAGCCATCTAGACTTGGGTTTTTCTTTGTATTTAGTTAGTTGCTTTATAATTCCCTTATGAATTATGGACTCCAGGGGGCTTCCCAAATGGTGATAGTGATAAAGAATCTGCCTGGCAATGCAAAAGATGCAAGATATGTGATTTTGATCCCTGCATCAGGAAGATCCCAAGAGTAGCAAATGGCAACCCACTCTGGTATTCTTGTCTGGAAAATCCCGTGAACAGAGGAACCTGGTGGGTTACAATCCACGGGGCTGCAAAAAGTTGGACATGACTGAGAGGCTGAGCACACACACAACAAACACAGAGAGAGTATTATTGACCGGTTAACATACTGAAGAACTTAGCAATTTCTGAAATGTATGCATGTGTGCATGCTGTTACTTCAGTCGTGTCTGACTCTTTGCACCCTATGGACGATAGCCTACCAGGCTCCTCTGTCTATGGGATTCTCTAGACAAGAATGCCTGAGTGGGTTGCCATGCCCTCCTCCAGGGGATCTTCCTGACCCAGGGATCAAACCCATGTCTCACATGTCTCCTGCACCGGCAGGCAGGTTCTTTACCACTAGTGTGACCTGGGAGACCCTCTGAAATGTATATAATAAGTCTAAAAGCGTGGCTTGAATGAGTGACCGAAGTTGAGCTCTCCTTGTAAAATCAAATGATAGGAAACTCCAACAAAGCTGACAACCACAGCACTCAGTTTAATAGAATGAATGTTACAGATCTTAGCCAAACTTTAGACTTAGAAAAAGCCCAAGGCACTGTCAGTTTTCTAAAATGTGGTAAAGATGTTGGGCTATAACTCAGGTGTTTCTTATAGAATGAACAGTTTCTCATACAATTCTTTCAGGATCTCAGAAGTTCTGTGCTTAAAATCAGCAGTTTTCTTGAGAAAGAACTGAGTGAAGAGGATCTGGATGCTGTTGTGAATCAGGCTGTGTTTCAGAATATGAAGGTTGATCCTCAAGCTAATTATGATAGCATTCTGAAAAATGAAATCGGGCTGAGAACAAAGGGACACTTCCTGCGCAAAGGTGATGTTAAGTGGGTAATAGAAGCAAAAGTGTTGAGACTTGTCTTGAATCCTTGGCTGCTGCTGTGGCTGCTGCTGCTGCTAAGTCGCTTCAGTCGTGTCCGACCCTGTGCGACCCCATAGACGGCAGCCCACCAGGCTCCCCTGTCCCTGGGATTCTCAGGCAAGAACACTGGAGTGGGGTGCCATTGCCTTCTCCGCCTTGGCTGCTAGATTAAGTTAAATGTGGCCTGCAACACGTCTCTCCAAGAATCACCGTTTAAGCCAAACAGAACATCATTGATCCTAAAATGAACCTGAAAATTATCCCAGGAAACAGAACAGAACTTCAGTGTCTGACTAATAAATACTAGGTTCCTTCTTTCTTCACCATGTGACCCTACTTTAAAATTTGTTAAAAAGTCTTACTGAAAGGCAAAAGATATGTGTCCAGGAGAGCTCCAATTCTTGGTTTACCTTATTGCTCTTTAGAACATTCTAGATGGAGTGTTAATATGTATTTTGTTTTGAGAGGATTTTTATATCATTTCTTTCCCTTCAAGTTGATATTTCTTCATTGTAAAAACTAGATTGATACCTCATTAACCCAATCTGCTATGAATTCAATCATCCAAACACATGAATAAATTTTTATTATGCTCCATTAAGTTGCCAGGGGTTGCTAAGAATAAATATATTTTCTCCTGATGCTCCTTAATTTCAATTTTTTCATTTAATCTTTTTAATGTAAATTATTCTAAAACATAATTTGCACTTATCTACATCTCTAGACTCATATTTTATCCTGGTATATTCATAACAGCACTATGACAATAGACACTGATTAAATTTTAATTATATAAAGATCTTATTAAAATTACTGTGGATACCAGTATTTTAAAAAGTCGTTGCTTCCTCTTTGTCCCATTTATTATGAGTTTTCACTTCTCACTGCTCAACTAGATCAGATATAAAGCATTTCTCATGCCCAACTTACTTACTGGCAAATGACCATAATATAAACAAAATAAATTCTGATAGCTAAAGATGCCAATTTATTCATCTTTATTACATAATTGAATTAATGTTGGTTTCAAACTTCCATCAAGTGAAACTTTTGTATTAATGACAGCCCTTGGCACCCTCTGTTCCTTGAATTTATTACTTGAAAATCTATTTGTAATGGTTCCTCTTTCCATGGTATGCTCCAGGCAAGAATACTAGAGTGACTTGCCATGCCCTTCTCCAGGGGATCTTCCCAACCCAGAGATCGAACCCCAGTCTCTTGTGTCTCCTACACTGGCAGGCGGGATACAGTCTATTTACAATATTATATTAGTTTCAGTTGTATAGCATAGTTCAGTTCAGTTCACTTGCTCTGACTCTTTGCGACCCCATGGACTGCAGCACGCCAGACCTCCCTGTCCATCACCAAGCCCCGAAGTTTACTAAGACCCCATGTCCACTGAGTCGGTGATGCCATCCAACCATCTCATCCTCTGCCATCCCCTTCTCCTCCCACCTTCATCTTTCCCAGCATCTGGGTCTTTTCTAATGAGTCGGTTCTTCGCATCAGGTGGCCAAAGTATTGGAGTTTCAGCTTCAACATCAGTCCTTCCAATGAATATTCAGGACTGATTTCCTTTAGCATGGACTGGATAGATCTCTGTGCCATCCAAGGGACTTTCAAGAGTCTTCTCCAACACCACAGTTCAAAAGCATCAATGCTTTGGCTCTCAGCTTTCTTTATAGTCCAACTGGATAGACCTTTGTTGGCAAAGCAATGTCTCTGCTTTTTAATATGCTGTCTAGGCTGTTCATAACTTTTCTTCAAAGGAGCAAGCATCTTTTAATTTTATGGTTGCACTCACAACCTGCAGTGATTTTGGAGCCCCCAAAATAAAGTCTGTCACTGTTTCCACTGTTTCCCCATCTATTTGCCATGAAGTGATGGGACCAGATGCCATGATCTTAGTTTTCCAAATGTTGAGTTTTAAGCCAATTTTTTCACTCTCCTCTTTCACTTTCATCAAGAGGCTTTCTAGTTCCTCTTCACTTTCTTCCATAAGGGTGGTGTCATCTGCATATCTAAGGATATTTCTCCCAGCAATCTTGATTCCAGCTTGTGCTTCCTCCAGCCCAGCATTTCTCATGATGTACTCTGCATAGAAGTTAAATAAGCAGAGTGACGATATACAGCCTTGACGTACACCTTTCCCGATTTGCAATCAGCCGGTTGTTCCATGTCCAGCTCTAACTGTTACTTCCTGACCTACATACAGATTTCTCAAGAGGCAGGTCAGTTGGTCTGGTATTCCCATCTCTTTAAGATTTTCCAGTTTGTTGTGATCCACACAGTCAAAGGCTATGGCATAGTCAATAAAATAGAAGTAGGTGTTTTTCTGGAACTCTTGCTTTTTCGATGATCCAGCAGGTGTTGGCAATTTGATCTCTGGTTCCTCTGCCTTTTCTAAATTCAGCTTGAACATTGGGAAGTTCATGGTTCATGTACTGTTGAAGCCTAGCTTGGAGAATTTTGAGCATTACTTTACTAGTGTGTGAGATGAGTGCAATTGTGTGGTCGTTTGAGCATTCTTTGGCATTGCCTTTCTTTGGGATTGGTATGAAAACTGACCTTTTCCAGTCCTGTGGCTACTGCTGAGTTTTCCAATTTGCTGGCATATTGAGTGCAGCATTTTCACAGTATCATCTTTTAGGCTTTGAAATAACTCAACTGGAATCCCATCACCTCCACTAGCTTTGTTCGTAGTGATGTTTCCTAAGGCCCACTTGATGTCACATTCCAGAATGTCTGGCTGTAGGTGAGTGATTACACCATCATGATTATCTGGGTTATGAGTATATTTTTTGTATAGTTCTGTGTATTCTTGTCACCTCTTCTTAATATCTTCCGCTTCTGTTAGGTCTATACCATTTCTGTCCTTTATTGTGCCTGTCTTTACATGAAATATTCCCTTGATATCTCTAATTTTCTTGGAGAGATCTTTAGTCTTTCCCATTCTATTGTTTTCCTCTATTTCTCTGTATTGATCACTGAGGGAGAAGGCTTTCTTATAGCTCCTTGCTATTCTTTGAAACTCTGCATTCAAATGGGCATATCTGTCCTTTTCTCCTTTGCCTTTAACGTCTCTTCTTTCCACAGCTATTTGTAAGGCCTCCTCAGACAACCATTTTGCCTTTTTGCGTTTCTTTTCTTGGAGATGGTCTTGATCACTGCCTCCTGTACAATGTCACGAATCTCCATCCATAGTTCTTCAGGCACTCTGCCTATCAGATCTAATCCCCTGAATCTATTTGTCCCTTCTACTGTATAATCATAAGAGATTTGATTTAAGTCATACCTGAATGGTCTAGTGGTTTTCCCTACTTTGTTCAATTTTAGTCTGAATTTGGCAATAAGGAGCTCATGATCTGATCCACAGTCAGCTCCTGGTCTTGTTTTTGCTGACTGTATAGAGCTTCTCCATCTTTGGCTGCAAAGAATGTAATCAATCTGATTTTGGTGTTGACCATCTGGTAATGTCCATGTATAGAGTCTTCTCTTGTGTTGTTGGAAGAGGGTGTTTGCTATGACCAGTGTATTCTCTTGGCAAAACTTTATTAGCCTTTGCTCTACTTCGTCCTGTACTCCAAGGCCAAATTTGCCTGTTACTCCAGGTGTTTCTTGACTTCCTACTTTTACATTCCAGTCCCCTATAATGCAAAGGACGTTTGTTTTTTTTTTGCGGGAGGGGTGTTAGTTCTAGAAGGTCTTGTAGGTCTTCATAGAAGTGTTCAACTTCAGCTTCTTCAGAATTACTGGTCAAGGCATAGTCTTGGATTACCATGATATTGAATGGTTTGCCTTGGCAATAAACAGAGATCATTCTGCCGTATTTGAGATTGCATCCAAGTACTACATTTCAGACTCCTTTTTTGACTATAATGGCTACTCCATCATACATGTACAGCATAGCGATTCACTATTTTTGCATATTATACTCCATTATGAATTATTGCAAGGTAATTGCTATAATTCCCTGTGCTATACAATGTATCCTTGTTGTTTATATACTTTATACTGGAATCCTGGAGCAAAGGGTTCTCCAGCCTTTCTAAGTGTCCCAGTGGTTTCCCAATCAGCCAAAGTCTGAGATGCCCAGATCATGGCTCAATCTGTCCACTCCCCAGTGTCTTCTCACATGATCTCCCTTTTCCTCTGAGTCTCTCCCAAGGGTCAGAGGTCCTGGCATGATCGCCCTTCTTCCCTTCATACGTGTGCTACCTTGTAACTTTCTGATAGTCCTGGTTTTCCAGGAGTCTGACTGCCTGTTTCTAGATAGAGGTCTTTCAGTGAGAAAGAATCAGTTAGAAGCAAAGTGTCAATGAGAATTCTTCCACACGAAGGTGTATTTTTGATATATTCTTGGGGAGAGTTGAGGTTCAACTCCTTTTGCTCACCATCTTGATCTCTCTTCTACTTAAAAATCTTTGGGCCTCTCTCTCTCTCTTTTTTTTTTCAATTTTAAAGTTGAAGAAAATACTTACTTTGAAGGGTATCATTAAGAACTATATTATGTAATATAATAGATGTGGTTTACCAAGTATGGTGTGTGGAACTTTGTAAGATATACTCAAATATTCTAATCTCTTTGCATATTTAGCTTTATTTTTCCTTCTTAACAATGTTCTATATTCTTAACAACAGTTCTATATTAATGGTAGTGGATAGTGAAGGTTTAAGATAAGGAAGTGGATTATAACTCTATTTTCTGTGTTATTGTGTCCTAAGTGTGTTTTTAGCTCAGCCACATATAAGAGAAAGTGAGGCATCAAATTCCATGGAAAACAAATAGATATTTGTCTGCTTGAGAAGATAATAAAGTGGATTGAAGGAAGCTTTTGCCCCAACAGTGCTACCTCCTAACCCAGGGCTGTCTGTGTTTGTCCCACCAGGTACCATTGGAGACTGGAAACATTACTTGACTGTGCAGCAAAATGAGCGATTTGACAGAGTATTCCAAAGGAAGATGAAAGATTTCCCCTTGAAGTTCATCTGGGAAATAGATGAGGAGTTGGATCAGTGAAAAATATAAAAATATTGTAAAAATCAACTTGAAAGCGTATTTTAATATACACATTAATTTGTGCTTCTCATACAAATGTTAATTATAAAACTTTCTTAATTAACAAAATCAGTAAACTGTGCTTAGATTCATTTCCATGCCGTTAATGAAACTTTGACATTTTACCAATTATAATGATTTGGATAATCTGCACTGTTAGCCTTTATGATAAAGTGAAAGAAAGAAAGCATGCAACATGAATATTTTGAGAGTGTTTTCCATAGCAGGCATACATTATTTATCTATAATTTTCTAATTGAAATTTCATATTTTGGCTTAAAACCAATGTGACTATTGAGTAAATAGAGAAATCACATGCATCTGAGAAGCAGATTCATCTGCTTAATGATTTACCAGTTCACAAAATTTATACTAAGGAGTTAAGTTTCAAAGGTAGATTGATCACCTAATGGTCTAATTATTTAATTATTTGGATGGAAAGAAATATTTGTATCTATATCATTCACTAAAGTAATTCTATGTGTATTTAACAGTTGAATATTTAGAATAAAATTACTTTGAACAACAAGAAAAATATAGATAAATATGTCTTTTAATTCCTAAATGGAGAAAACCTTGTGAGCATAAAAGTGTTGTAAGAAAATGAATAAAATTTATAAATTCACAATCAAACACCTCAAGGCATCATGCTCCATCAGTTCAGTTCAGTTCACTTGCTCAGTTGTGTCTGATTCTTTGCAACCCCGTGAATCGCAGCACGCCAGGCCTCCCTGTCCATCACCAACTCCCGGAGTTCACTCAAACTCATGTCCATCGAGTCAGTGATGCCATCCAGCCATCTCATCCTCTGTCATCCCCTTCTCCTCCTGCCCCCAATCCCTCCTAGCATCAGAGTCTTTTCCAGTGAGTCAACTCTTCACATGAGGTGGTGAAAGTATTGGAGTTTCAGCTTCAACATCAGTCCTTCCAAAGAACACCCAGGACCGATCTCCTTTAGAATGGACTGGTTGGATCTCCTTGCAGTCCAAGGGACTCTCAAGAGTCTTCTCCAACACCACACTTCAAAAGCATAAATTCTTTGGTGCTCAGCTTTCTTCACAGTCCAACTCTTACATCCATACATGACCACTGGAAAAACCATAGCCTTGACTAGATGGACCTTTGTTGGCAAAGTAATGTCTCTGCTTTTCAATATGCTATCTAGGTTGGTCATAACTTTCCTTCCAAGGAATAACCATCTTTTAATCTCATGGCTGCAATCATCATCTGCAGTGATTTTGGAGACCCCCAAAATAGTCTGACACTGTTTCCACTGTTTCCCCATCTACTTGTCATGAAGTGAAGGGACCAGATGCCATGATCTTAGTTTTCTGAATGTTGAGTTTTAAGCCAACTTTTTCACTCTCCTCTTTCACTTTCATCAAGAGGCTTTTGAGTTCCTCTTCACTTTCTGCCATAAGGGTGGTGTTATCTGCATATCTGAGGTTATCGGATAAGCTGGCAATCTTGATTCCAGCTTGTGCTTCTTCCAGCCCAACGTTTCTCATGATGTACTCTGCATATAAGTTAAATAAGCAGGGTGACAATATACAGCCTTGATGTACTCCTTTTCCTATTTGGGCCTAGTCTGTTGTTCCATGTCCAGTTCTAACTGTTGCTTCCTGACCTGCATATAGGTTTCTCAAGAGGCAGGTCAGGTGGTCTGGTATTCCCATCTCTTTCAGAATTTTCCACAGTTTATTGTGATCCACACAGTCAAAGGCTTTGGCATAGTCAATAAAGCAGAAATACATGTTTTTCTGGAACTCTCTTGCTTTCTCCATGATCCAGCGGATGTTGGCAATTTGATCTCTGGTTCCTCTGCCTTTTCTAAAACCAGCTTGAACATCTGGAAGTTCATGGTTCACGTATTGCTGAAGCCTGCCGTGGAGAATTTGGAGCATTACTTTACTAGCGTGTGAGATGAGTGCAATTGTGCAGTAGTTTGAGCATTTTTTGGCATTGCCTTTCTTTGGGATTGGTATGAAAACTACCTTTTCCAGTCCTGTGGCCACTGCTGAGTTTTCCAAATTTGTTGGCATATTGAGTGCAGCACTTTCACGGCATCATCTTTCAGGATTTGAAATAGCTCAACTGAAATCCATCACCTCCACTAGCTTTGTTCAGAGTGATGCTTTCTAAGGCCCACTTGACTGCATATTCCAGGATGTCTGGCTCTAAGTGAGTGATCACACCATCGTGATTATCTTGGTCATGAAGATCTTTTTTATATAGTTCTCCTGTGTATCCTTGCCACCTCTTCTTAATATCTTCTGCTTCTGTTAGATCCATACCATTTCTGTCTTTTATTGAGCCCATCTTTGCATGAAATATTCCCTTGGTATCTCTAATTTTCTTGAAGAGATCTCTAGTCTTTCCCATTCTGTTGTTTTCCTCTATTTCTTTGCATTGATCGCTGAAGAAGGCTTTCTTATCTCTCCTTGCTATTCTTTGGAACTCTTCATTCAGATGCTTATATCTTTCCTTTTCTCTTTTGTTTTTCACTTCTCTTCTTTTCACAGCTATTTCTAAGGCCTCCCCAGACAGCTATTTTGCTTTTTGCATTTCTTTTCCATGGGGATGGTCTTGATCCCTGTCTCCTGTACAATGTCATGAACCTCATTCCATAGTTCACCAGGCACTCTATCTATCAGATCTAGGCCCTTAAATCTATTTCTCATTTCCACTGTATAATGTAAAGGATTTGATTCAGTTCATACCTGGTCTAGTGGTTTTCCCTACTTTCTTCAATTTTAGTCTGAACTTGGCAATAAGGAGTTCATAATCTGAGCCACAGTCAGCTCCTGCTCTTTTTTTTACTGACTGTATAGAGCTTCTCCATCTTTGGCTGCAAAGAATATAATCAATCTGATTTTGGTGTTGACCATCTGGTAATGTCCATGTGTAGAGTCTTCTCTTGTGTTGTTGGAAGAGGGTGTTTGCTATGACCAGTGCGTTCTCTTGGGAAAACTCTATTAGCCTTTGCCCTGCTTCATTCTGTACTCCAAGGCCAAAATTTCCTGTTACTCTAGGTGTTTCTTGACTTCCTACTTTTGCATTCAAGTCCCCTATCATGAAAAGGATATCTTTTTGGGGTGTTAGTTCTTAAAGGTCTTGTAGGTCTTCATAGAACCGTTCAACTTCAGCTTCTTCACTGTTCCTGGTTGGGGCTTGGATTACTGTGATATTGAATGGTTTGCCTTCAACGAACAGGGATCATTCTGTCATTTTTGAGATTGCATCCAAGTACTGCATTTCAGACTCTTTTGTTGACCATGATGGCTACTCCATTTCTTCTAAGGGATTCCTGCCCACAGTTGCCGGGGTCCAGCCCCGGCTGATCCAGGGTATTCGAAGCGGGGACGGCGTCAGCGACCTATTTATTTAAATATTTTATCAAAGATATAAAGAGTAATAGGATGAGGATAGCTCAGTAGGAAAATTCAGTGGAGAAAAGAGGCTGAGTAGCTTGGTTTACGCGGGAGACCAATAAAACTTCAAGACAAGAAGTTTGCACCACTTACGTAGGCCGCAGGCATCCTTCCGTTCTCCCGAAGGAGAGGAGACACTGAGGCCTCCCCGGTCGGATCTTAGAAGCCCAGGCATAATTAGTAAGCATGGTGGGTTCTGGGCTCCAGATGGAGACTCAGCCAGAGTGAGAGAGAGAGCGACATGGGGAGACCAGTATTTCGAGAAACTGATCCCAATTCTTTATTTTCCATGGTCTACTTTTATACACTGAGATGTTATGCAAAAGTCACGCGGGGTCAGCAGTCCTGACTTTTATCAAAGTCAGGTGCTTCATACAAATGTATACAGAGGTCTTAGGGGTGTTACATCATCTTCTGGCCAGGGGGGCCTGCTGACAATTTATGACCCTCTCCTTGTGACAGCGGTCAGTCAACCAGGACACTTATTTCTCCAGGGGTGATTATTCTTAAAACAGACGCCACCCAAATAAAGTTACATTCCTATAGGGTGAGGGTGTAGTGGGTTTTAGTTAAAGAAAGAATTTACTTAGCCTAAGGTCTAACATGATTAATATCAAAGGTTAATACTTATTTCTTCTATATATTCATTAATGTGTGTAAGGGCAGGGGATGTGGAGACTTAGCAGCAAACATTGGCTCAACAAATGAAAAACCCTTCACCAATACAATTTCTAATCAGCCCATTATACTTATACTAATAGTTTTCTAACTTTTCTAAGGAACCTGTTTTTAGAAGGTTTAAAGCATCTCGTGCCTCTCACGGTTGGGAGGCTGTGAGCAATCACATGTGGCCGGACAAGCCTGTCAGGCAGGCTAGAGAACCTTCAGAGGAGTTTGTAGGTTAAAACACTCTTATCCCGCCCAGGAATTATTATTAACTGGAGCTCTAGGTTAACTCCTTCTCCGAAAGAGGTGGTGGGGGACAGTCCCCCGTAAAGTCAGAGATGTAGGTGAGAGCACAAAGTAGTAAAGTAGGCAGGCTCTGGTTATGGGGGTAGATGCTTGAGGATTTCCAGGGGGACTCCTGAGGCCCGATCCCACCTTTGCGTATGTCGAGCCTCCTTCCTCATGACCTTTGTCATGGGCGGAGTACCTCACTCTGACCCCCAACACACAGTAGTAGATATGATGGTCATCTGAGTTAAATTCACCCATTCCAGTCCATTTTAGTTCGCTGATTCCCAGAATGTCGACATTCACTCTTGCCCTCTCCTGTTTGACCACTTTCAATTTGCCTTGTTTCATGGACCTGACATTCCAGGTTCCTATGCAATATTGCTCTTTACAGCATCAGACCTTGCTTCTATCACCAGTCTCATCCACAACTGGGTATTGTTTTTGCTTTGGCTCCATCCCTTCATTCTTTCTGGAGTTATTTCTCCACTGATCTCCAGTAGTATATTGGGCACCTACTGACCCAGGGAGTTCCTCTTTCAGTATCCTATCATTTTGCCTTTTCATACTGTTCATGGGGTTCTCAAGGCAAGCATACTGAAGTGGTTTGCCATTCCCTTTTCCAGTGGACCACATTCTTTCAGACCTCCCCACCATGACCCGCCCATCTTGGGTGGCCCCACAGGGCATGGCTTAGACAAGGCTGTGGTCCGTGTGATCAGATTGACTAGTTTTCTGTGATGATGGTTTCAGTGTGTCTCCCCTCTTGCAACACCTACTGTCTTACTCGGATTTCTCTTACATTGGACATGGTGTATCTCTTCATGGCTGCTCCAGCAAAGTGCAGCTGCTGCTCCTTACCTTGGATGAGGGATATCTCCTCTCGCCCTTTCTGCGTCGTTGCAGCCTGGCGCTCTTGGCCACCGCCCCTGACCTCCGTCGTGGAGTAGTTCCTCTCGGCTGCCACCCCTGATGTGGGTGAGGGGTAGCTCCCCTTGGCCACGCTTGTGCACGGTCCGTCACCCTCCATAACAGTCAATAAATAAAAACAACTCCATACTCAAGTACCATAAAATAAGTAAGTAAATTGTAGTATTTCATATAAGTAAACTCTATACATCAGTAGGAGAAGGCAATGGCACCCCACTCCAGTACTCTTGCCTGGAAAATCCCATGGATGGAGGAGCCTGGTAGGCTAGAGTCCATGGGGTCTCGAAGAGTCAGACACGACTGAGCATCTTCACCTTCACTTTTCACTTTCATGCATTGGAGAAGGAAATGGCAACCCACTCCAGTGTTCTTGCCTCGAGAATCCCAGGGACGGGGGAGCCTGGTGGGCTGCCGTCAGTGGGGTCGCACAGAGTCGGACACGACTGAAGCGACTTGGCAGCAGCATACATCAGTAAGGATGCAAGAATTACCATTACATGGTAAACGTATGTTAACCCCAGAAACATGGTATGCACTGGAAGAAAATCCATATGTTTGTTTCAGAATTCATTATACAAGACAGGAAAATTGATAAATTTAAACTATGGATTTAGAAGGGGTGTAGTTAGCTTTGCAGAGGGAGAAATATAGTAATTGGTCAGGAAAATGAGATCATTCCTGGGTGTTCAGTCAATTCAATCACTCAGCCATGTCCAACTCTCCGTGACCTCCATGGACTGCAGCACGCCAGCTTTCCTGTCCATCACCAACTCCCAGGCCATGCTCAAACTCAAGTCCATCGAGTCAGTGATGCTTTCCAACCATCTCATCTTCTGTCATCCCCTTCTCCTCCTGCCTTCAATCTTTCCCAGCATCAGGGCCTTTTGCAGTGAGTCAGTTCTTCTCATCCGGAGAAGGCGATGGCACCCCACTCCAGTACTCTTGCCTGGAAAATCCCATGGACGGAGGAGCCTGGTAGGCTGTAGTTAATGGGGTCACTAAAAGTCGGGCACGACTGAGTGACTTCACTTTCACTTTTCACTTTCCTGCATTGGAGAAAGAAATGGCAACCCACTCTAGTGTTCTTGCCTGGAGAATCCCAGGGACGGGGGAGCCTGGTGGGCTGCCGTCTATGGGATCGCACAGAGTCGGACACCACTGAAGTGACTTAGCAGTTCTTCGCATCAGGTGGTCAAAGTATTGCATGTTGGTATTGGATCCTGGGTGTTGGTAATACTCTATTTTTTGATCTTAGTACTGGTTCCTTAGGTGTGGTCCCTTTTTCAATATCATGAAGCTGTACTTGTATGATTTGTGAAATATTGTGCATCTTGTCAAATGTTAATGAAGTTTATGAAATAACTAATAAACATGAAATCATTCTGTTAGAGCAGATCTCTCCCCCCAAACTCTTGAAATTTATAGAAACGACAAAATATTGATTCAAAAAAAGCAAAAGTTTAAAAACTAAGTAATGCTCAATGTTAAGAGAGACTAAGGTAAAATAAATGTTCTCTTAAATAAATTGTGGAAATGGAAATCAGTTCAAATATGCTTCATAACCATTTGAAACAAATTTTAAAAATCCTAAAAAATAGTCACATTCTATAATCTCGTAATTTTACTTTAAAACTTTCTGATTACTTCAGTGAACTCAATTTTCTGCAATTAAAATTTTACCTTTACTACATTTCTTTTTTCAGACAAGAAACATTTCCATTTCCATGAAATTGGTGTATTTTTACTGCACAGATATATACATATTCATCCCTTTGTGAAGAACAGGAATCTAGAGTTTTCTCTCATTTTTGAAACTCTTTCTCCTTGCATCTTGTTTAAGCACTTTGTTACATGTAAGAATAATCTACTTCTAACCAGATTATGCAAAACAGGGTGCATGTGTTCGTGCTAAGTCACTTCAGTTATGGCGACCCTGTGGGCTGCAGCTCACCAGGCTCCTCTGTCCATGTGATTCTCCAAGCAAGAATACTGGAGTGGGTTGCCATGCCCTCCTCCAGGGGATCTTCCCAATCCAGGGAATGAACCCGTGTCTCTTATATCTCCTGCATTGGCAGGTGGCTTCTTTACCACTAGCACCATCTGGGAAGCAAAACAGGGTGGTTCATCAAGATGATTGATCCCCATTCTTATGCCCAAGACCCAGGCACATACTAAGAAAGTAAAGAGCATAATTTCTGTCTCTATAACTTGACTTTTCTGGACATTGAAGTTCATTCATGTTGTACCATTGTATTAACATTTTTTTCCAGTTTTATTCCTGAATAGTATGCTATTTTATGGATATACAATATACATATTTTACAAAATTTACCAACTATATGCATAACATACATTAATTTTGTACAATGTTAATTATAGTTCAGTTTTAGCGAAGAGCATTGTGGGAAAGAAAAGAAAGAAAAGAGGTGGGATATGGTAGGGTGCAGATTTGCTTTCCTAGAGCATAGAAAAGTCCCATCAAATTCTGTGAAGCATGAAGAAGTGATAATAGAACCTACATAAATAGTTATGAATTTTGTAGAATGTAAAAGAGGCAATCTATGGCATCAAAATACAAAAGGTGAGGAGTAAAAGGGTAAATCCATTAAAGGGAAATAAAGATAAGTTTTTATCAGCAGAAAAAAAGAATATTTTAAGCTATTCGATGTTTTATGTAAGCTTCTAGACTAAAAATATGAAACATAAAAGAAAGGGGGACCTAGCATGTTACTATGGAAAAACCACTAATTCACAAAGAAAGAAAGAGGAAAAATGGAGTTATAAAATATCTAGAAGTCAAAAAAGAAGGTGGGAGTAGTAATTCCTTCCATGTCAATAATCACTCTAAATCTAAAGGAAAAAGCAATAAAGATCAAAGTGGAACAAAATGAATCATAAACAAGAAAAACAAACAAACAAAAAAAGGGTCAATTAAAGAGCTGGTTCTTTAAGATAAATAAAATTGACCAGCTGTTAACTAGATTGAGATAAAAAGAGAGAAGACTGAAATAAATACAGTTAGAAATGGAAAAGGAGACATTGCAGGGGATACTACAGAAACACATAGAATCATAGACATCATTACGAACAATGACATGCCATTGAATACATAACCCAGCAGAAATGTATATAGTTCTAGAAATACAATCTACCAAAACCAAATGAGAAAGAAATAAATAATCTGAATAGAAAAACACTGAGATTAAATATGTAATCAAAAGCTTCCCAATAAAGAAAACACCAGGATATGAGGTTTTTACTACTGAAGTCTATCAGATATCTAAAAACTAACACAAATTCTCCTAAAATCTTCCAAAGTATCAAGGACAAGGGAATATTTGCAAACTTATAGTAGGAGGCCAGAAATACCCTGGCCAAAAACACATAAAAATACCACAAGCAATGAAAACCATTTATCAGTATCCCTGATGAATATAGATGCAAAAGTTCTCTACAAAATATTAGCAAGCTGAATTTAAGAACATATTAAAAAAAATTACACACTGTGGCCAGGTGAGCTTCATCCCTGGCATCAAAGATGGTTCACCAAAAGGAAACCAATAATTATAATATATCAAATCAATTATATGAAGGGTAATAAAAATAATATAATCTCAATAGATACAGGAAAAGAGTTTTTAAAAATAAATAATTTTGTAAAGAAATAAAGCATTACTAGATTGGGTATAGAAGGAAAATATTTCAACTTAATAAAAACCACATACAACAAACTCACAGCTAACATCATCCTCAGGAAGAAAAGTTTAAAACCTTTCCTCTAGGAACAGGAACAAGACAAGGATGCCTACTCTCCTGGCTCCCATTCAACATAATATTGTAAGTCCTACCAGAACAGTTAGGCAAGGCAAAGCAATACAAGTAATCCAAATAAGAAAGGAATGAGTAAACTTGTTGCAATTGACAGATGTTACAATTTTGTAAATAAGATCAGATCAGATCAGTCACTCAGTCACGTCCGACTCTTTGCGACCCCATGAGTCGCAGCACGCCAGGCCTCCCTGTCTATCACCAACTCCCATAGTTCACTCAGACTTAGTCCATCGAGTCAGTGATGCCATCCAGCCGTCTCATCCTCTGTCGTCCCCTTCTCCTCCTGCCCCCAATCCCTCCCAGCATCAGAGTCTTTTCCAATGAGTCAACTCTTCGCATGAGGTGGCCAAAGTACTGGAGTTTCAGCTTTTGCATCATTCCTTCCAAAGAAATCCCAGGGCTGATCTCCTTAGAATGGACTGGTTGGATCTCCTTGCAGTCCAAGGGACTCTCAAGAGTCTTCTCCAACACCACACTTCAAAAGCATCAATTCTTCGGTGCTCAGCCTTCTTCACAGTCCAACTCTCACACATCCATACATGACCACAGGAAAAACCATAGCCTTGACTAGACGGACCTTTGTTGGCAAAGTAATGTCTCTGCTTTTCAATATGATATCTAGGTTGGTCATAACTTCCCTTCCAAGGAGTAAGTGTCTTTTAATTTCATGGCTGCAGTCACCATCTGCAGTGATTTTGGAGCCCAGAAAAATAAAGTCTGACACTGTTTCCACTGTTTCCCCATCTATTTCCCATGAAGTGATGGGATTGGATGCCATGATCTGTGTTTTCTGAATGTTGAGCTTTAAGCCAACTTTTTCACTCTCCTCTTTCACTTTCGTCAAGAGGCTTTTGAGTTCCTCTTCACTTTCTGCCATAAGGGTGGTGTCATCTGCATATCTGAGGTTATTGATATTTCTCCCGGCAATCTTGATTCCAGCTTGTGCTTCTTCCAGCCCAGCATTTTTCATGATGTACTCTGCATATAAGTTAAATAAACAGGGTGACAATATACATCCTTGACGTACTCCTTTTCCTATTTGGAATCAGTCTGTTGTTCCATGTCCAGTTCTAACTGTTGCTTCCTGACCTGCATATAGGTTTCTCAAGAGGCAGATCAGGTGGTCTGGTATTCCCATCTCTTTCAGAATTTTCCACAGTTTATTGTGATCCACACAGTCAAAGGCTTTGGCATAGTCAATAAAGCAGAAATACATGTTTTTCTGGAACTCTCTTGCTTTTTTGATGATCCAGCAGATGTTGGCAATTTGATCTCTGGTTCCTCTGCCTTTTCTAAAACCAGCTTGAACATCAGGAAGTTCACGGTTCACATATTGCTGAAGCCTGCCTTGGAGAATTTGGAGCATTACTTTACTAGCGTGTGAGATGACTGTAATTGTGCGGTAGTTTGAGCGTTCTTTGGCATTGCCTTTCTTTGGGATTGGAATGAAAACTGACCTTTTCCAGTCCTGTGGCCACTGCTGAGTTTTCCAAATTTGCTGGCATATTGAGTGCAGCACTTTCACAGCATCATCTTTCAGGATTTGAAATAGCTCCACTGGAATTCCATCACCTCCTCTAGCTTTGTTCGTAGTGATGCTTTCTAAGGCCCATTTGACTTCACATTCCAGGATGTCTGGCTCTAGGTCAGTGATCACACCCTCGTGATTATCTGGGTCGTGAAGATCTTTTTTGTACAGTTTTTCTGTGTATTCTTGCCATCTCTTCTTAATATCTTCTGCTTCTGTTAGGTCCATACCATTTCTGTCCTTTATCGAGCTCGTCTTTGCATGAAATGTTCCTTTGGTATCTCTGATTTTCTTGAAGAGATCTCTAGTCTTTCCCATTCTGTTGTTTTCCTCTATTTCTTTGCATTGATCGCTGAAGAAGGCTTTCTTATCTCTCCTTGCTATTCTTTGGAACTCTGCATTCAGATGTTTATATCTTTCCTTTTCTCCTTTGCTTTTCGCTTCTCTTCTTTTCACAGCTATTTGTAAGGCCTCCCCAGACAGCCATTTTGCTTTTTGCATTTCTTTTCCATGGGGATGGTCTTGATCCCTGTCTCCTGTACAATGTCATGAACCTCATTCCATAGTTCATCAGGCACTCTATCTATCAGATCTAGGCCCTTAAATCTATTTCTCACTTCCACTGTATAATCATAAGGGATTTGATTTAGGTCATACCTGAATGGTCTGGTGGTTTTCCCTACTTTCTTCAATTTTAGTCTGAATTTGGCAATAAGGAGTTCATGATCTGAGCCACAGTCAGCTCCTGGTCTTGTTTTTGCTGACTGTACAGAGCTTCTCCATCTTTGGCTGCAAAGAATATAATCAATCTGATTTTGGTGTTGACCATCTGGTGATGTCCATGTATAGAGTCTTCTCTTGTGTTGTTGGAAGAGGGTGTTTGCTATGACCAGCGTGTTTTCTTGGCAAAACTCTATTAGTCTTTGCCCTGCTTCATTCCGTTTTCCAAGGCCACATTTGTCTGTTACTCCAGGTGTTTCTTGACTTCCTACTTTTGCATTCATAGTAAATCCTAAATGTCAGCCAAAACCCTGTTGGAGTTAATCAATAATCTCAGTGAATTTGCAGGATACAAAATCAATACAGTCAGTTGTATTCCTTCACATTAGTGACAAAACACCTAAAAATAGAAGACAACTACCTCATTTACAATAACAACAGAAATAATAGAATACTTGGGAATAAATTTAATGAAGGAAATGAAAGATATGTACAATGGAAGCTACATGAATTTGCTGAAATCAAAAAAGACACAAACAAATGGAAAGATGCCTCATGTTTCTGGATGGAGAGAAACAGCATCATTGAAGTGTCCACAGTACCCAAAGTTATCTACAGATCCAATACACTTCCCATCAAAATACCAAAGGCATTTTGCACAGATACAAAAAGAATAATCCTAAAATTTGTGTTTCAATAGTTTGCAATGACATACCTTGCTGTAAGTCCATTCATGCTTTTATTTGTTGTTGGTTGAGCTGCATGTGTGCTTAGTCACTCAGTCATGTCTGAATCTCTGTGACCCTGTGGACTGCAGCCCGACAGGCTCCTCTGTCCCTGGGGATTCTCCAGGCAAGAAAGTTGGAACGGGTTGCTATGCCCTCCTCCAGTGGCTCTTCCCAACTGCAGGATTGAACTCAGGTCTCCTGCATTGCAGGCGGACTCTTTACTGACTGAGCTACCAGGGAAGTCCATTGAGCCACATAAATGCATAAATTGTTTTTCATCAAGTTTGGGAATGTTTTGGCCACAGCTTCTTCAATTATCTTTTTCTACCCTTTTCTCTCCTCTCCTTCTTGTACATATGTTGATATAATCAAAGTTTTTCGTGGGTCTCTGAGAAGAATTTTTAATTTTCTTCATTATATTGTTTTTCTATTCTACAGATTGATGGTTTCTATGAATTTATCTTCCTGTTACCTGATTCTTTCTTTTGTAAAATGCCACTTGCTGTTGAACTCTCCTAGTGACTCATCATAAAGAATATATTTTCAACTGTTGCTTTGTTTGCTATGTCCAACACCTGGGTGCATTCAGAAATTTTTGAAAATAAACTGCTTTTTTTTTTTTTTTCTGCATGTGTGGCACACTTCCCTGCTTCTTGGCATATTTAATTGACCATTTTATTAGAAACTGAACATTCAGGTAATACAGTTTCTCTAAATTCTGATCTCTTCCTGAAGGAGGTTTGTTTCTGCCTTTTTGCTTTGTTTTGTTTGTAATCATTTGTTTTAATGATTAACTGGGCTTCCCGGGTGGCACTAGTGGTAAAGAACCCACCTGCCAATGCAGAAGACATAAGAGAGATGCAGGTTCAATCTCTGGGTCGGGAAGATCCCCTGGAAGAGGGCATCGCAACCCACTCCAGTACTCTTGCCTGGAGAATCCCATGGACAGAGGAGCCTGGCAGGCTAAGGTCCATGGGTTCGCAAAAGAGATGGACACGACTGAGGTGACTTAGCACGCAGCACGGAATAGATTCTACAGCCACTTTCCTCAGCAGTGTGCTGATTTTGATGTGTCCACTCATTTCTTTTTTAAATTCTTGTTTATTTACATCTGAGCCAGCACAGCTTAGTGCTCAGTCAAAACTTGGTCAGAGCTTGTGCTTAAACATCTAAAGTTGGTAAGATTTTCATCTTACAACACAGGCGAAAGTTAAAATTTTCACTTTTATAAATTTCCATTTACTTTCTTCAATAACTTATTTTGGGAGAATTTCATAATTATTCTTTTCTAATTATTAATGTATTTTCTCCCTAGAAATAGATTATGTTTTAAAATTTAGAAATCCCAGTGGAAAAAGGCAGTCTGAATAATTACAGTACCAGATTTCTGTCACATCAAACCCTATTTTCTTAGCTGTCAATATTTCTCCAATAAAAGAAACTGAGGTTTTCACTTGAATCAAATTTTTATAAGAAAAGATAATAATAAGAAAAATGAACCCATGAACTCCTCAGCTACTAAGAGCAGTTATAAGTAAGGAATCTAATGTGACTTTCCCTGGTGTAGTGACTACAAGATAGGGATGAGGGAAATTGTGCTATGAATAGCTTGAGTTTTGTTCCAAATTCGATAATGTGCCCAGTGTAAAATCAACACGTGCAAAGTAGTCATGATTTTCCTTAGTTTATGGGAATAAATATCTGTGTGTCAAGAAACACTAGCAATAGAAGAGAGCCATCAGTTAATGTCAATAACCCAAATGAATACACAGGGAATTTTAATAGACTTTAGACTATCTATCCTTATGTCCATTCCATTTAGAAGACAAATTTACTTGCTAAATTGTAGAACCCATTAAAAAGATGATACGAAACAGTACCTGAAAGCTCAATCCCAGACCTATTTTTCCCTCTGTGATATAGTATTATAAAGGGGCTTCCCCGGTGACTCAGCAGTAAAGAATCCACCTGCAATGCAGGAGTTGAGGGGACACCGATTTGATCCCTGGGTCAGGAAGATGCCCGGAAGGCGGGTGTGACAACACACTCCAGTTATTCTTGCCTGGAGAACCCCATGGACAGAGGAGCATGGCAGGCTACAGTCCATATGGTCACAAAGAGTTGGACAGGACTGAAGAAGCTTCGGAGAAGGTGATCGCTCCCCACTCCAGTACTCTTGCCTGGAAAATCCCATGGACGGAGGAGCCTGGTAGGCTGCAGTCCATGGGGTCGCTAAGAGTCGGACACGACTGAGCGATTTCCCTTTCACTTTTCACTTTCATGCATTGGAGAAGGAAATGGCAACCCACTCCCGTGTTCTTGCCTGGAGAATCCCAGGGACCGGGGAGCCTGGTGGGCTGCCGTCTCTGGGGTCTCGCAGAGTCGGACACGACTGAAGCGACTTAGCAGCAGCAGCAGAAGCTTAGCACGCGCACACACACACGTCTGACTTTATTTCACTAAGCATAATATTCTCTAGGTCCATCCACATTGCTGCAAATGGCAATATTTCATTATTTTCATGGTTAAGTAATATTCCACTGTATGTATCTTAATCCAATCATTTGTGAATGGGCACTTAAGTTGAAAACACCCTCTTCCAAAAACAAAGGAAGACTCTACACATGGACATCACCAGATGGTCAATACTGAAATCAGATTGACTATATTCTTTGCAGTCAATGATGGAGAAGCTCTATACAGGCAGCAAAAACAAGACCAGGAGCTGACTGTGGCTCAGATCATGAACTCCTTATTGCCAAATTCAGAATTAAATTGAAGAAAGTAAGGAAAAACACTAGACCATTCAGTTATGACCTAAATCAAATCCTTTATGATTATAGAGTGGAAGTGAGAAATTGATTCAAGGGATTAGACTGATAGACAACATGCCTGAAAATTATGGACAAAAGTTCAAAATGTTGTACAAGAGGCAGTGATCAAACCATCCCCAAGGAAAATAAATGCAAAAAGGCAAAATGGTTGTTTGAGGAGGCCTTAAAAATAGCTGTGATTAGAAGAGAAGTAAAAGGCAAAAGAGAAAAGGACAGATATACCCATTTGAATAGACTTTGAATTTGGAATATTCAAATAGGGAATTTGAATAGACTTTAGAATATCTATCCTTATGTCCATTCCATTTAGAGGACAAATTTACTTGCTAAATTGTAGAACCCATTAAAAAGATGATACAAAACAGTACCTGAAAGCTCAATCCCAGACCTATTTTTCCCTCTGTGATATAGTATTATAAGGGCCTTCCTGGTGGCTCAGCAGTAAAGACTCCACCTTCAGTGCGGGAATTGCAGGAGACATAGGTTCGGTCCCTGGGTCAGGAAGATGCCTGGAAGGAGGGCATGGCAACACACTCCAGTATTCTTGCCTGGAGAATCCCACGGACAGAGGAGCACAGCAGGATTCGGTCCATGGCATCATAAAGAGTCAGATAGGACTGAAGCAATTTAGCACACATAGTTCTCTAAAGACCTTATCAACGTTTTCCCAATTCAGTGACAAAGAGCACACAAATGATGATTGACTGTTAGATAGGTATTAAACTGTGACAAAAATACTGCAGAATTTGGGAATACTCTAATCTTTCAAAGTAAGTCTATTTACTACATGGAGATATCACATTCTTTCATCATCATCTCAGTTCTTCATACTACACCTATTCTCAATTCTGTTTCATCAGAAACAAGACAACCACAATGATTTAAAGGTGCCATTCTAGTGCTATTGAAGTAGAAGCAACCCAATCTATTGTATTTGTGATGTACAGACATAAGACAATGAATGGGACACCAAGAAACACATCCTTACTTTTCAGAATTATTCAAAAGTATGGACCTTGAACCTTACCCAGAAGAACTGAGTAGCACTGAGCTGGTTGAATCATTTGCTAGCATTATTTGTGGTAAATGGATTACACTTTGTCACCATTCTACAGTAGATCATAAGAATATCTACATTTCAGCATCAGCCTATCACTCCTCTTGAGAGAATTATTGATTTTGGGAGCAGTACTATAATTGGTCATCTGTAATATCTCTTTGTGGAATATTCAGTCTTCACATTCTCCTTTGGAGGCAAAATGGTTATTCTTTTCACTTGCATTTGTGTCAGAAGTTACCTCTCCATTTCAACTAATCTCTCCAGTGAGTAATTGCATACATGTGTAGGGGTGGAAAATGTTTCCCTTCTTTTCCTCTGTGTCCTTTGGCTGGTCTAATAATTCAAGAACACAAACCAGATTAACAGAAGAAAAGCAAATTCAGTTTCATATTTGACAGTGCCCCACAAAGACATGAAAACTCAAAGACACAGTGGCAATTGTGTTTATATTACATTCTTAGCTAAGGAGAAGGAGAAAAGGGTCTGGGATTGGAAGGAGAGGAAGAAAATTCACAGGAAGGTGAGGAGAACAAATGCCTGGCAAACAGATGGTGGCTTTGCCAAGCAGATGATACAATAAGTTATCTCTAGTGCTCAAACTACTGCCCAGTTGCATTTATACCACACGCTAGTAATGTTCAAAATTCTCCAAGCCAGGCTTCAACAATACGTGAACTGTGAACATCCAAATGTTCAAGCTGGTTTTAGAAAAGGCAGAGGAACCAGAGATTAAATTGCCAACATCTGCTGGATCATCAAAAAAGTGAGAGAGTTCCAGAAAAACATCTATTTCTGCTTTATTGATTATGCCAAAGCCTTTGACTGTGTGGATCACAACACACTGTGGAAACTTCTGAAAGAGATGGGAATACCAGACCACCTGACCTGCCTCTTGAGAAACCTATATGCAGGTCAGGAAGCAACAGTTAGAACTGGACATGGAACAACCGACTGGTTCCAAATAGGAAAAGGAGGATGTCAAGGCTGTATATTGTCACCCTGCTTATTTAACTTATATGCAGAGTACATCATGAGAAACTCTGGACTGGAAGAAACACAAGCTGGAATCAAGATTGTCAGGAGAAATATCAATAACCTCTGATATGCAGATGACACCACTCTTATGGCAGAAAACGAAGAAGGACTAAAGAGCCTCTTGATGAAACTGAAAGTGGAGAGTGAAAAAGTTGGCTTAAAGCTCAACATTCAGAAAACGAAGATCGTGGCATCCAGTCCCATCACTTCATGGCAAATAGATGGGGAAACAGTGGAAACAGTGACAGAGTTTATTTTTCGGGGCTCCAAAATCACTGCAGATGGTGACTGCAGCCATGAAATTAAAGGACCCTTACTCCTTGGAATAAAAGTTACAACCAACCTAGATAGCATATTGAAAAGCAGAGACATTACTTTGTTAACAAAGGTCCATCTAGTCAAGGCTATGGTTTTACCAGTAGTCATGTATGGATGTGAAAGTTGGACTATAAAGAAAGCTGAGAGCTGAAGAATTGATGCTTTTGAAATGTGGTGTTGGATAAGACTCTTGAGAGTCCCTTGGACTGCAAGGAGATCCAACCAGTCCATTCTAAAGGAAATCAGTCCTGAATATTGATGGAAAGGACTGATATTGAAGCTGAGCTTACAATACTTTGGCCACCTGTTGCAAAGAGCTGACTCGTTTGAAAAGACCCTGATGCTAAGAAAGATTGAAGGCAGGAGAAGGGTCGACAGAGGATGAGATGGTTGGATGGCATCACCAACTCAATAGAGATGAGTTTGAGTAGATTTCGGGAGTTGGTGATAGACAGGGAGGCCTGGTGTGCTGCAATACATGGGGTCTCAAAGAGTCAGACACGACTGAGCGACTGAACTGAATGAGCTGAGTAGCGTTTTTGGCCTCACCATGTCGCATGCAGGATCTTAATTCCCAGGCCAAGGAATGGATCCATGCCCCCTGCAGTGGAAGCACAGAGTCCTAACCACTGGACAGCCAGAGAAGTCCTTCTAGTAATATTTATTTTTCTGGTACTGGGCTTTTATCTAAATTCTTTCATACAGATAAACCAGAGATGAAAGAATTTCCAAGGCTGTTTAGTCTTAATTGCCTTCAACTCAAAACAATGCACATGCAAAGTAACAAATATATTCATCTTCCCCTCACTTGTTTGTACTGTACTAATCAAGACTCTTTAGTTATTTGATAATTTTTAGAGCCACCTAAATATATGAAAGCTATATGCTCATATAAGAGGGCAAAAATTCTATAACTGTTTTGCCTTGACTTCTGATAAACCTAGCCCTATATAATTCCAAAATATTTATTTAGAGATTTAGGAACATATCCTGGGTTAGGAGTATATCCTGCAGGAGGGCATGGCCACCCACACCAGCAGTATTCTTGCCTGGAGAATCATGGACAGAGAAGCCTGGTGGGCTACAGACCACACGGTTGCAAAGAGTCCGACATGATTGAAGAGACTTAGCAAACAAAACAAAACAAAACAAAACACTAACACAAAATTTTAATTCACCGTGATGGTGATATTTACCATGATTCTAATATAAGTAGACAATAAACAGTAAAATCTTATATGATTTGTGACAGTAGACTGAATTTTTTTGTCTTTTTTTTTTTTTTTTCTATTCTCTCCCCTTAGGATCACATTAAACGTTTCCATATCTTTCAAAAAATGTCTCTCTAGGAAAAAAATCCCATTCATTCATGATGGGTCCCTTTTTGTCTTCTCATTTTGTTTCATTATCCTCTTTCATTACAGTAATACATAAGAAGAAAATTGATGCTTCCTGTTATTAGGATGTTCACACAATTCTACACAAGCATCCGGCAGCACCAATTTCTTCTTCATTGGCTCTCCTCCTAAACTAGGCTTGATCGTTGTTCTCAGAAGCAGTATCTTTTGGCTACCTGTGTTCTTTTCGGAAGGCTCTGGGAAAGAACTCACTTCCAAGCTTAGTCAGGCTTTTGGGAGAATTTGGATCCTTGGGGAGGTAGGACTGGACTTATGTGAGGAGACATGTAAGGCCTTGGGGAATACACCGTGGAGATTTGGGGAGGGGATCATATATACGCCTACCCCAAAACGCATGGTCTAGGCCAGATGTTTAACACACGGTGAATGCTCATCACTTTCTGTGGGGCTTTGAGATATTCTACTGTTTACTCTCCACTGCCTTCTATGAGAATGGCTCGAGGAAGAAGTGGGAGGAAAGTCTTCTCCTTAACCAAACTGCCTTTTTCTCCAATCTGAAGGGTCGAACTCTTGGAGCAACCAAGTCCAGGATGGCAGTATGTGATGTGTGGAAACTTAATCCAGAAAGGAGGGAGGTCAAAAAATGCAGACACCTCATGGCTAAGAACGGCATGACCTCCTTTAATGATGGACATTTGTGACTCGCAATGAAGAATTTCTTTGCATCAAAAAACACAGAAAAGAAGTACTTACATGAAAAAAGGGAAGCTAGTCAGATAGGTGAGGTCTTCTCAGTGGAGCTCACTGGTCCTGTTCACTCAGGTGGCCAATAACATGAATGGCCTGAACCACTGACACAGGTATTACACCTCTTAAGTAACATTCCATATTTCCAAATGAAAAATTGGTCTCTCACCTGCACTGTAAATTGGTACCAATGGGAAAGAACCCAGGAGTCTGGGGGCATAGGAGGAAGCTGGGACAACAAAATGGTGATTTTAGGTTGTGTTTTAGAGATCATAAAGAGACCATTAGGTTGTATTTTATTTCTTTTATTATGAAATACAAAAATTATAGGTAACACTAAAATGAACAATTTATCTACAAACCAGTTTTAGAAATAAGATATTACTCTACATTGATTCCCTTGTAGCTCAGTTGGTAAAGAATCTGCCTGCAATGCAGGAGACCTGAGTGTGATTCCTGGGTCGGGAAGATTCCCTGGAGAAGGATATGCCAACCACTCTAGTATTCTTGCCTGGAGAATCGCACGGACAGAGGAGCCTGGCGGGCTACAGTCCATGGGGTCACAAGAGTTGGACATGACTTAGTGACTAAACCACCACTGTGCTGATTGTATTCCCCTTCCCACATCCCAACTACCTCCCACAGAGAGAAAGTAATCACTACTGTCATTGGTTCACAGATATGTTTCTTCCACTAGTCCAGATATTGTTAAACTGCTCTCTATATTGATTGTACTCAATTTAAAAAATTTATTTATGGCTGTGTTGAGTCTTAATTGGGCTCCCCAAGTAACCTTAGTGGGAGAACCCACTGCCAATGCAAGAGACAGAAGAGGTGTGGTTCCATCCCTGGGTCGGGAAGATCCCCTGGAGGAGCACATGCCAACACACTCCAGTGTTCTTACCTGGAGAATCGCATGGACAGAGGGGCCTGGCAGGCCACAGTCCATGGCATCGAAAAAAGTCGGACACACTGAAGCAACCTAGTATGCATGCATGCAGAGTCTTACCCATGCAGAGCGTGGGTAAAAATGCAGACTTGAGTAGCTGCAACTTATGGGCTCTCTAGATTTTGCATAGCCGGTTCAGTTGCTCCTTTGCTTGTGGGATCTTAGTTTCTTGACTAAGGATTGAACTTGCATCCCCAGCTTTGGAAGGCAGATTCTTAACCACTGGACCACCAGAGAAGTCCTATTATACTCTATTTTATTTCCATCAATAGTATCAAAGAGTTTCTATTGCTCCACATTCTCCCCTACACTTACTATCACTTTCCTTCCTACAATCTAATGGGTATGACGTAGTTTTAGTTTGTATTTCCATGATTAGTAGCAATTAAGTATATTAAAAAGTATTTAAATTCCTCATTTAATTCCTTTTATGTTTGCCTATTCATAATTTTTGTCATTTGTTCTTTTGTGTTATGTATATTTTTCTTACATATTTATTTGAAATTTTATAGATAATAAATGCTGCTGCTGCTGCTAAGTCGCTTCAGTCATGTCCGACTCTGTGTGACCTCATAGACGGCAGCCCACCAGGCTCCCCCGTCCCTGGGATTCTCCAGGCAAGAACACTGGAGTGGGTTGCCATTTCCTTCTCCAATGCATGAAAGTGAAAAGTGAAAGTGAAGTCGCTCAGTCGTGTCCGACTCTCAGCAACCTCATGGACTGCAGCCTACCAGGCTCCTCCATCCATGGGATTTTCCAGGCAAGAGTACTGGAGTGGGGTGCTATAATGCTACTCTTTGATAATTACATGCATTCCAAATAACTTCTAGGAAATTAGGGTAAATAAAATTTTTATGTAATTTCAAACATAAAAGTTATAAAAAAGGGACAAGGAATTCTCGTGTACCCTAAAGACATAAACCTCAAACGTTCATATTTTGCCCCAACTGCTTTGCCATTCTATCTCTCTTTTTCTCTCTGGACTGTTTGTGAATCATTTTCTCATTTTTCTCAATTACTTGTTTAATTATTTCCAAGAAATAAAGACATTCTCTTTCATATACACAGTAGCACTAACAAAAATCAGGAAAATCTGTTCAAAATTCTTCGACTGTTATAATGTCTTTTTTTGTTTGTTTTTTATTTTTTTCTGGGGCAGGATGAAATCCATACTAATGCATTACATTAATTGACAAGTATTTTTAGTATCCTAATTCTGAAGTAGTTTCTTTCCTTTCTCAGTGTTATTTGACCATAGTATTTCTGAATAGTACATATTAGAATGCTGCTCATTTTTAGTTTTTCTAATGTTTCCTCAGCATAGGTTAAGATTTTGACATAGGAAAAATTTTGACATAGGAACATTTTGACAAATTGTACTGAAATTTTGTGTCCTCGTCGATCATAATAAAAGTTCATTAGGTTGATATAATTCAATAACAGGGATGTTGGATTTGACAACTTGGTTGAAATTTTCTGTAAGGGTTTTTGCATTGTGAATTTATTTGCTTTTGTTATTAACAAATTAAGAACTTGTGAGGATTTATTTTGAGAATATATACAGCACTGACTTAAAGTTTTTACACATTTTTAAAACATAATAAATAATTTCCCCATTACTTATTCTATATGTATTACTTAGTACCATGAAAGTGAAAGTGAAGTTGCTCAGTCGTGTCCCGACTCTTTGTGACCCCGTGGACTGTAGCCTCCCAGGCTCCTCTGTCCATGGGATTCTCCAGGCAAGAATACTGGAGTGGGTTGCTATTTCCTTCTCCAGGGGATCTTCTCGACCCAGGGATTGAACCCTGGTCTCCCGCATTGCAGGCAGACGCTTTAACCTCTGAGCCACCAGGGAAGCCAAATTTCCCTTCTCTATTTTAATTTATTAATCTATTCATTCATATAGCATAGATGAGGAGTTGTCAACCTATAGCTGTTAACCAAACCCAACTCATTACCTGTTTTTGAATGAGTTAAGAGTTATTTTACAAGTTTTAAAGACTGAAAAATAATTAAAAGAGGAATAATATTTTGTGACACAAGCAAATTATATGAAATTAACTTTTAAGCTTACATGTGGAGAATTTTTTTAATACATACACTTACAAATTTATGGATGTGTATGGCTGGTTTTGCACTCCAATGACTGAGTCGAGTAATTGTGATAAAATCAGTCCATCATACTATACATGCTTGTTGCTTCATTCTGCTACTTGTAGCCACTACTAATCACAATCATCATTATTATTGTTGTTATTATTATTGATTATTGGAATAGGGTCATTTACCTTTTTAACATAAGAATTTAGTATTTTCTTGTGTATCTTTCCAATATTTTTACATGTCATTATTAATCAATAGCATTTCATATGCCATTATATGGCCATGCTGAATATTTTATTTTTCTGTTATCAGTGCATACTCATCACATTAAAATAAATGAAGAATAGTAATGTTTAAATGTCATGCTTTTAAGGCACAGTGCAGTATGGATTACTTTTATTGAAGACAGTAAATAAAGCATTGTGATAATATAACTGTGCTCAAGACTAAGTACTCATCACACTATTCCCAACTTAACGAGAAATAAATGACCAGAAAACATTTTAAATGTTAAAATATATCTTGTTACAAAATTGCTTTACCAAAATTATTTAAAGTGACTTTGAGAAAAGCATCTAAAGTGTGTTCAGAGAAAATAAACTTGCCAAAGACTGTAAATCACCACTCACCTGCCCATAAGTCTAATTTTGTCTTTAGTAGACCTGTATTACCGAAAAAAGTTGTAATTTATTATTATAGTATGAATTTTATTAAGAAAAAGCCCTGGTGACTTTTTCCGTCTTGTTTTATAAGTACTTTCATATCTTTGTTCTTGTCACTTGGCCAGTAAAGCTAAAATATTTACTCTCTGGCCCTTTTACCAACAAGTTTGCCTATTCTTTGATAAATGTATGTTTTCTTATTTAGTTCAAAGGGTTATAATCCACACAATCATTATTAATTTAAAGACATATATTGTCCCAGAACTGGATGGGTACTATTCTGGTACTGGCATTCCAAGCTGGTTCTGATATGCTTTTGACATGTCTCCAGAGTATTTGTACTTCTTTACTTTCTGATATAATGAGACCTTCAGACTCACTTGTACTTTGTACTTTCCTTGCCCCATCTCTCCAAGAACTTCTGCTGAAATCTCGTAATAGAAAATGGTATTTAGAAACCAAGATCTGGGCTTCAGGTGTGTTCATTGCTTTGACTTCTCATTGCTTTTAGGTCACCGAGCAGACAGAGTCAGGAAATAAGGTACAATTAATGTATATGATATGAAGTACTCCCAATTACCTTAATTCTTTGAGTTCTTAAAAGATATGAAAGACAAGATAAGTTGATTATTTGGAATAAGAGGAGCTACTTATTACATCACAATTATGCCGGGCTTTCTAGATCCTTTATTCCATTTTGCCCTTAGATTATATTTTGGACACAGAATTACTGGACTAGGGCATGCTTCTGAAACCTTAGAAAATTAAAATGTCACTAAATTTTGGAAGGTTCAAGGAAACAAAAAGGTTAAGTGATATTAATTGTTGCAGGATGCCTCGTATTATTGTCTTATATGGAAATGAGTAAACAGAAACCATGCCTTTGGTCACTGATGCCATACTGTCTCTTTCACTTGTGTTAATACAGACTGATCTAGAGAGAAAGAATAGGGAAAGTTGTCAAGCATCTCAAAAGACCCCTGAAGCATTTAGTTCACTGAAAATCTGTGTTATGTAAACAGCACCTCTTGGTAGACTTTTTCCCACTGCTTTCTGTCTTTCATACTATGACACAATCTCACAATAGATTTCTACCTTTAAGCTATGCCATGTCCACAAAATGGATTAGTGTCTAATTTAAAAACTTGTTGTGTAAAACAAAACAAGATTGAATATTTACAAGCTTAACTTCAGTTCAGTTCAGTTCAGTCGCTCAGTCCTGTCTGACTCTTTGCCACCCCATGGTCCTGGTGGACGCCAGGCTTCCCTGTCCTACACCAACTCTCAGAGCTTACTCAGACTTATGTCTATTGAGTCGGTGATGCAATCCAAAAATCTCATGCTCTGTCATCCCAATGTCCTTCCACCTTCAATGTTTCCCAACATCAAGGTCTTTGCAAATGAGTCAGTTCTTCACATCAGGTAGCCAAAGTATTGGAGTTTCAGCTTCAGCATCAGGCCTTCCAATGAATATTCAGGACTGATTTCCTTTAGGACGGACTGGTTGGTTGTCCTTGCAGTCCAAGGGACTCTCAAGAGTCTTCCCCAAAACCACAGTTCAAAAGCATTAATTCCTTGGCACTCAGCTTTCTTTACAGTCCAACTCTCACATTCATACATGACAACCGGAAAAACCAAAGCTTTGACTAGACGGACCTTTGTTGGCAAAGTAATGTCTTTGCTTTTTAATATGCTGTCTAAGTTGGTCATAACTTTTCTTCCAAGGAGCAAGTGTATTTTCATTTCATGGCTGCAGTCACCATCTGCAGTGATTTTGGAGCCCCTCCAAATAAACTCTGTCACTGTTTCCATTGCTTCCCCATCTATTTGCCATGAAGTGATGGGACCGGATGCCATGATCTTCGTTTTCTGAATATTGAGTTTTAAGCCAACTTCTTCACTCTCCTCTTTCACTTTCATGAAGAGGCTCTTTAGTTCTTCTTTGCTTTCTCCCACAAGTGTGGTTAAGCTTAACTTACCCTCACGTTAAACTTTATATCCTACCAGTGGAGATTTGTGTATTGAAAGAATTAAAAATCTCCTCAGGGATAAAATACTGGCTCTGGTGGAAATCTGAGAATCATTATCAGAGAGAAAGTTATGTAGGCAAGATAAAGGAAGAATTGGTGAAAAGTCCAAGAAGATGTTAGGATATGTCTGAGACAAGTGCCAGTTGTTGGAAGATACAGAAAAGATGACACGTCTCCTTAAAATTATAGCAATGCATCTAAGCACAGTGTACTCACTTTTGTATATATAATTTTATGATAATTTTATATGAGAAACACAAATTAATATGTATATTAAAGTATGTTCTCCATTTTAGACTTCTTTATATGATTTTTGCATTGACTCTACTCCTCATCTATATCCTAGATGAACTTCAAGTGAAAATCTTTCATCTTCTTTTAGAATATTCTGTCAAATCTTTTATCTTCCTCCACTGTGAAGTGATGTTTCCGGTCTCCAGTGGTACCTAGTGGGACAAGCACATGGACAGCCATGGGTGAGGAGGTAGCACTATTATGGAAACACTTCCTACAACCTACTCTAATCTCTTCTCACACAGCTAAATATTGAGAGTTCTCCATGGGGTTTGATACTTCAATTTTCCTTGCACAGGATTGAGCTAAGAAACAAATTTAGTATGGAATAATTCTGAAAATGACTTATAGTCCACTTTCTTATTTGTTCAACTTCCATTACCATACCATTAAATAATAAACTTTCTTTAGAAGGAAAAACAAAACCAAAATTTATTTGTATGCTTGATTAATATTACAAATAATTTTGCAGAGAAGATGTTCAATTTACCCTCTCTAAGAATTAAGTGACATTTGATATACAGCCAAGGTAGCATTTGAGATGAGTGAAAAATAAAAAATCTACTTAACGAATGATGTTGGCTATATAATTATCCATCCAGAAAAAAAACGAAGGAAGATGGATTCTATCTTATATAATATATATAAAAACATGATTACAGATGAATTAACAATTTAAATTTGAAAGCAAAGCTTTGATGTTTAATAAATAAACAATATAATTCTGGTGTTGGTTAAGTGAAGGATTTCCCAAACAGGAAAATCTTCCCAAACAGGAACAAAAATTGAAATTGATCAACTGGACTACATTAAAATTGAGAATGCACTTATTAAAATATACCAAAGTGTTACAAAAAGAAAAATAATAAAAAAATCTGCAACACATTATCTGTAATAGATTAGTGCACAAATGCTCAGTCGTTCAGTTGTGTCTGACTCTTTTGTGATCCCGTAGATTGTGGCCCACCAGGCTCCTCTGTCCATGGGACTCCAGGCAAGAATACAGGAGAAGTTGCCATTTACTTCTCTAGAGGATCTTCCCAAGCTAGGGGTCGAACCTGAGTCTCCTATTTCTCCTGAATTGGTAAGTGTATCCTTTACCACTAGTGCCACCTGGGAAGCCCTTAGTAGATCAGTACCCAGATTCACATATATATTTATATTAGTTAAATATATATAGTTAATAGCATAAATATATACAATGGAAATACATGTATAATAAATGAGAAAAACCATAAAAACTAAGTAGTGAATAAAAGTTATACTTGTTTAACAGAATAAGAAATACTTATGGCCAATAAACATATCATTAGTGCTTAGTCTTCATCATTTGCAACGATCTTCAGAAAAAAATGAGGGCTATATCATGTAAGAGTTATTTATGTACATATATATATTATTCAACCATATAAAAATCACTGACATTTTCAACAATGTGCATAAATCTGGAGGGCCTTATGTTTAAGTGAACTGAGCTAGAAAATGAAGGAAATATTGTCAAGTATCACTTATGTGTGGAATCTAAACTAAAGAAAGGTCTGGCTTGCAGAAAAAGAGAATAGAACGGTGGTTATGAGAAGCTGGGAGTCGGAAGAAACAGGAAGTTGTTGATCTAAGGGTAAAAAATCTAAGTGGTTTAATGCATAAGTTCTGAGGTTTTAAATTAAAAATATTAATTGATTAACTTAGGGCCTGGCAATGAAAATGAACAAGAATTTCCCTAAAATATTCTAGTATGTTTTCACTACAGAATTGAGGTCATGAGTAAACTTGAGTTTACCAGGCGCTGTTCCATAAAGTTCAGTCTTCCCTTCTTGTGATGAAACCATTGAGGAGCTGAAATAGTGTAGTTTTCTGTTTTCTATCTTGAGGAGATAATTTTGTTTTTTTTATTTTTTAACTTTACTTTTTCTTTTTTAGCATGTGATGATCTTCAGGAAACTGAAAACTATAGTAGTACTTTCAAAGATCCTGAGGATTTCCTTTGACTTAGTTAAGTAAGAATTATTCTGGAGATATTTATTGGGAAAAGTCTTTAAATCTGAGCCTAAGCTTAGAGTCAAGAATAGCATTAAAACTTGTTACTTTCTACACATGAACATCACCAGATGATCAATACTGAAATCAGACTGATTATATTCTTTGCAGGCAGAGATGGAGTAGTTCTATGCAGTCAAAAAAAACAAAACAAAAAACAAGACAGGGAGCTGACTGTGGCACAGACCATGAACTCCTTATTGCCAAATTCAGAATTAAATTGAAGAAACGAGGGAAAACCACTAGACCATTCAGTTCAGTTCAGTTCAGTCGCTCAGTCATGTCCGACTCTTTGTGGCCCCATGAATTGAAGCACACCAGGCTTCCCTGTCCATCACCAACTCCAGGAGTCTACTCAAACTCATGTCCATCGAGCCTGTGATGCCATCCAGCCATCTCATCCTCTGTCGTCCCCTTCTCCTCCTGCCCCCAATCCCTCCCAGCATCAGGGTCTTTTCTAATAGTCAACTCTTCGCATGAGGTGCCCAAAGTATTGGACCATTCAGGTATGACCTAAATCAATTTCCTTACAATTGTAAACTGGAAATGACAAATAGATTCAAGGGATTAGATTTGATAAAGTGCCTGAAGAACTAGGGAGGGAGGTTCATGACATTATACAAGAGACAGAGATCAAGACCATCTCCAAGGAAAAGAAATACAAATAGGCAAAATGATTGTCTGAGGAACCCTTACAAATAGCTGTGAATAGAAAAGAAGTGAAAGGCAAAGAGGAAAAGGAAAGATACACCCATTTGAACGTAGAGTTCCAAAGAATAACAAGGAGAGATAAGAAAGCTTTCTCCCTCAGTGACCAAAGCAAAGAAATAGAGGAAAAACAACAGAAGGGGAAAGACTAGAGATATCTTCAAGAAAATTAGAGATACAAAGGGAACATTTGATGCAAAGATGAGCACAATGAAGGACAGAAATGGTATGACCCTAACAGAAGCAGAAGATATTAAGAAGAGGTAGCAAGAATACACAGAAGAACTACACAAAAAAGATCTTCATGAACCAGATAACCATGATGGTGTGATCACTCACCTAGAGCCAGACATCGTGGAACACGAAGTCAGGTGGGCCTTAGAAAGTATCATTATGAACAAAGCTAGTGGAGGTCATGGAACTCCAGTTGAGCTATTTCAAATCCTAAAAGATGATGATGCTGTGAAAGTGCTTCACTCAGAATGCCAGCAAATTAGGAAAACTCACCAGTGGCCACAAGACTGGAAAAGGTCAGTTTTCATACCAATCCCAAAGAAAGGCAATGTCAAAGAATGCTCAAACTACCGCACAATTACAGTCATCTCACACATTAGTAAAGTAATGCTCCAAATTCTCCAAGCCAGGCTTCAACAGTATGTGAACCATGAACTTCCAGATGTGCAAGCTGGATTTAGAAAAGGCTTGATATTTGGCAAAACTAATACAATTATGTAAAGTTTAAAAATAAAATAAAATTTAAAAAAATAAAATTAAATTTAAAAAAAATAGAAAAGGCAAAGGAACCAGAGATCAAATTGCAAACATCCTTTGGATCATTGAAAAAGCAAGAGAGTTCCAGAAAAACATATATTTCTGCTTTATTGACTATAACAAAGCCTTTGACTGTGTGGATCACAGAACTCTGGAAAATTCTTAAAGAGATGGGAGTACCAGGCCAACCGACTTGCCTCTTGAGAATCTGTATGCAGGTCAGGAAGCAACAGTTAGAACTGGACATGAAACAACAGACTGGTTCCAAATCGGGAAAGGAGTACATCAAGGCTGTATATTGTCACCCTGCTTATTTAACTTATATGCAGAGTACATCATGAGAAAAGCTGGGCTGGATGAAGCACAAGCTGGAATCAAGGTTGCTGGGAGAAATATCAATAACCTCAGATATGCAGATGACACCACACTTATGGCCGAAAGCAAAGAAGAATTAAAGAGTCTATTGATGAAAGTGAGAGTGAAAAAGTTGGCTTAAAGCTCAACATTCAGAAAACTAAGATCATAGTATCCAATCCTATCACTTCATGGCAAATAGATGGGGGAACAGCAGAAACAGAGACAGAGTTTATTTGGGGGGCTCCAAAATCACTACAGATGGTGACTGAGGCCATGAAATTGAAAGACACTTTCTCCTTGGAAGAAAAGTTATGACCAACCTAGATAGCATATTAAAAAGAAGAGACATTACTTTGCCAACAAAAGTCTGTCTAGTCAAGGCTATGGCTTTTCCAGTGGTCATGTATGGATGTGAGAGTTGGACTGTGAAGAAAGCTGAGCCCTGAAGAATTGATGATTTTGAACTGTGGTGTTGGAGAAGACTCTTGAGAGTCCCTTGGACTGCAAGGATATACAACCAATGCATCCTAAAGGAAATCATTCCTGAATATTCTTTGAAAAGACTGATGTTGAAGCTGAAACTTCAATACTTTGGCCACCTGATGGGAAGAGCTGACTCATTTGAAAAGACCTTGGTGCTGGGAAAGATTGAAGGCAGGACGAGAAGGAAACGACAGAGGATAAGATGGCTGGGTGGTATCACCAACTCAGTGGACATGAATTTGAGTAAAGGCCAGCAGTTGGTGATGGACAGGGAGGCCTGGCAAGCTGCAGTGCATGGGGTCACAAAGAGTCAGACACGACTGAGTGACTTAACTGAACTGAACTGAAAGGGGATCCTCCCCTGTGCATCTCGGTCCTTGGGAAGAACACAAAGAAAACTCTGAACTCTTACCTGTGGCCAAAACAAATATATTAAAGAAAGAACAGAAAGAACATGTGAAGGGAGAGGTGGATCAAGCCAAGAGAGGCACTGGCCCCGGATTTCCTGAAGAAAGAACAGAAAGAGCACCTGAAGGGAGAGTTGGGCCAAGCCAAGAGAAGCACTGTCCTCGGGTTTATTGAAGAAAGAACAGAAAGGACACTTCAAGGGAGAGGTGAGCCAAGCCAAGAGAGGCTTTGGCCCCAGGTTTACACAACAGAGAACAGGAAGATCTCAAGGGAGAGATGGGCCAAGCCAAGAGAGGCCCTGGCACTGGAATGATGAGGTATGGGTGTGTTCAAACAGGGCTTTTACATATACATCTAGGTGGTCGTGGACTGATAGATTTGATTGACAGTTGCAAGTTTATGTAACAACAGGCTTGAATGCACATGCCTTTCCCATAATTCAGTCTGTTATAATCAGATGTGTGTATGTATAGAATATTTGTGAACCCTTAATGGGCTCCTGGCTACCTAAGGTCACCTGAAGACACAGCTGTGCGTCAAGGATGCATGTGCCTGAATTGGAGAAGCCACTGAGGTTAGTCTTATCCATTGTGTGGTGCCTAGGGTACGTAGGCAAAATTGGAACAGTCCTTTTGGGTATTTTGTAGCCTATCTGTGAGCTCTCTTATGCCACATTGGAGTGTGTGTGGGGTGGGTTTAGAGCAGCTTTAATCTCTTTCAGCTAGACCAACCCCTGTGGCTCCTGCCTAACTAACTACCTAACAAGTGACAGTGGTGTACCTTTCTTTATAAAAGAGGTATTTAAATTTATCATCACTTATATATTCACCATAACAAGCAGTCTCAGGAATACACTCTGTGTTTTACAAAAGGAACTCTATTATGAACAAAAAGTTTCTTATGAAACAGTATAGATGTATTTGTATCATATGGCAGTTCCCAAGAAATTTCACATAAATTAGTAATAAAATTTACATGTCAGATAAGCTTGACACACGCTTCTTTTTTGCTTCTTTTTTCACTATAAAATGATAAACAATCAATAGAAAAGAAACTCACCTGCTCCAGAACAAGCCCTCCTGTATTTTGAAATAGCTGACCCAAAATTCTTGAAGTGTAATTATAGGACCTCCATGATTTCATATTCATAGGGATCTTTAACAGATACTCTGCTTATTCATTGGCAAAGGGACTTGCTCCCTGGAAGTCAGCTCCTAGGACTGAATCAAATTCAAGACAAGGCTTTAATTGTATTTAATTAGAATACAATCAAGTAAGTGGATTACACTCTGTGACATGTGTGCAAAAATTAATTATTTTGTTTGTATTACCAATTCATCTTATTCTCAAATTTCCCCTCCCGCTCATAAATAAATAAGTAAATTAACAAATGAAAAAGTGAAACTTTGAGATTAAAGATCACCTTCCTTTTCATAGTTCTACTATTGATTCACATGCAGTTTCAATTGTTTTTTGAAGATGCACTTGCTTCTGGCTGTGCTGGGTCCTGGGTGCTTTCTCCAGTTGTGGTACACAGGCTTCTCACTGGGCTGGCTTCTCTTGTTTCGGAGCACGGGCTGTAGGCTTCAGGAGCTGCTGCACGTGGGCTCAGAAGTTGCAGCTTGCAGGCTCCAGAGCACTAGCTCAGTGGTTGCGGTGAAGGGGCTTATTTGCTCTGAGGCATGTGGGATGCTGGACCACGGATTGAACTGGTGTCCCTTGCGTTGCAAGGTGGACTCTTAACCACCGGACCACCAGGGAACTCCCTCATGCCATTTTAATTTACACTGTAAGATAGGTAGTTAGAGAGCTTTTTCACAGCCATGACGGTCCAGTGCAGTGTGAGGAACTTGTGCAGGATTCAAAACCAGTTTTCCATGTTGTGACATTGTTCTTCTATCAGAAAATAGTTAGTGTCTCTGATTGCTAGCCGCCCTGACAGCCACAATACCCCGCCTGCACTTTATCAACCCCCACCCAGAACCACTTCCGAGCACCACTTAGAGTCTATGGGCAACCAAGGGCAATGTCTCAAGATGTGTCCCACCAAAATGCCCTCATAGGTTCTGCTCTGTTGTTGTCCTGTCATTGGTTTACCCCAATGCTTTAAATTATGTTGTAAGACTTTTTAGGCTGGGTTCCCCAGGAAACAGACTGAGACGTGCATGCAGCCTGGAAAATGCTCTCAGGGACAATACCTCTGAGGAAGTGAAGGAAGCAAGAAAGGGCGCAGGGAGAAGTTAAACTGCAATGTGGTGCACAAAATCCACAGAGGACCGTAAACAGGGGGCTCAGGAGCTGGGATGCCCTTCAGAGCTGTTTTTCACTTGAGGCAGTTTTGCTGCTACAGATGCAAATGCAGAGCAACACTTGTGCATCTGTAACTGAAGGAGGTGCCATCTAGGCTGCAAGTGAATCTTTTGTTTTTTTCTGAGTTTGATTTTTTGATGAAAACACCAGCAAAGGAATATGGAGGAGTATTTGTTTTAGTCCATTTGGGCTGACATGACAAAACAGCAGACTCTAAGTATTTGAATTTATTTCTTACAGTTCTGGAGGCTGGGAGGTCATGGTTGTGACACCTACATTTTCATGTTCGGTGAGAATCTGCTTCCTAAGCTGTCCTCTCACTGCAACCTCACATGGCAGAAGGAGCAGGCAGCTTTCAAGGGCCTCTTGCACAAGGGCACTAACCCCATTCAGACTTCCTAAAGAACTCAACTCCCAACATCATCACCTTGGGGGTTATAATAATAACATATGAATTTTGGAGGGACACAAGTATTCCGTTCATAGCCATAGACTTCATTTTGGCATTCCTTTTGTGTAGTACGGTTAGAATAAGATGAACTAGGCAACGTGGAGATTTGTAGACAAAACCAGGTGTAGAAATTCATTGGTAAATGGACTCTTGGGGCCATTTTTAATGTTTATTTATTTTCCCTTTTAAATTAATTTTTTTAATATATAAATTAAGGAAGAGTGGTAGCTCAGCTGGTAAAGAATCTGCCTGCAATGCAGGAGACCTCAGTTCAATTCCTGGATCAGGGAGATCCCATGGGGAAGGGGGAGGCCATCTATTCCAGTATTCTTGGGCTTCCCTGGTAGCTCAGATGGTAAAGAATCTGCCTGCAATGCAGGAGACATGCGTTGGATTCCTGGATTGAGAAGATCCCATGGAGAAGGAAAGGGCTACCGACTCCAGTATTCTTGCCTAGACAATTCCATGGAAAATGGAGCCTGGCAGGCTACAGTTCCTAGGGTCAAAAAGAGTCCGCCAAGACTGAGCAAATTTCCTCACTTATTCATTATAAATCTCACTGTACAGAAGAGAAAATGGAAGATCAGATGTCATATGATTTTTTTCTAGCTCCCAGTTAGTAGAAGAGCCTATTACTGCAATTCTCACACTTTTTCAGCAGAATCATCTCAATTATTTGTATACAAAATAATGTGTTAAATTTTAGTAGTGACCTAAGGTCCGTCTAGTCAAGGCTATGGTTTTTCCAGTAGTCATGTATGGATGTGAGAGTTGGACTGTGAAGACAGCTGAGCGCCGAAGAATTGATGCTTTTGAACTGTGGTGTTGGAGAAGACTCTTGAGAGTCCCGTAGGCTGCAGGGAGATCCAACCAGTTCATTCTGAAGGAGATCAGTCCTGGGTGTTCTTTGGAAGGAATGATGCTAAAGCTGACACTCCAGTACTTTGGCCACCTCATGCGAAGGGTTGACTCATTGGAAAAGACTCTGATGCTGGGAGGGATTGGGGGCAAGAGGAGAAGGGGACGACAGAGGATAAGACAGCTGGGTGGCATCACTGACTCAGTGGATGTGAGTTTGGGTGAACTCCGGGAGTTGGTGATGGACAGGGAGACCTGGCATGCTGCGATTCATGGGGTTGCAAAGACTCGGACACAACTGTACGACTGAATTGAACTGAACAGTATTAGGTACTAAATATTAAACCTTCATTTTATGTCCCCATTTGCTCAAGCCCCCAGGGGCTGGAGCATAGTAGTCGTTGCTCAGTCACTCAGTTTGTCTCACTCTTTGTAACCCCATGGTCTGCAGCACACCAGCCTTCCCTGTCCTTCAGCAGCTTTCGGAGTTTGCTCAAAATCATGTCCATTCAGTTGGTGATGCCATCCCACCATCTCGTCCTCTGTTGTCCCCTTCTCCTCTGGCCTTCTATCTTTCCCAGCATCAGGGGTTTTGGCCAATGAGTGGGCTCCATGCATCAGATGGCCAAAGTATTAGAGCTTCAGCTTCAGCATCAGTCCTTCCAATGAATATTCAGGGTTGATTTCCTTTAGTGTTGACTGGTTTGATCTCCTTGCAGTCCAAGGGACTCTCAAGAGTCTTCTCCAACACTACAGTTCAAAGGCATCAATTCTTCTGCACTCAACCTTCCTTATGGTCCAACTCTCACATCCGTACATGACTACTGGAAAAACCATAGCTTTGACTAGATGGACTTCTGTTGGCAAAGTAATGTTTCTGCTTTCTAACACACAGTCTAGCTTTGTTGAAACTTTTCTTCCAAGGAACAAGCATCTTTTACTTTCATGGCTGCAGTCACCATCTGCAGTGATTTTGGAGCCCAAGATGGTAAAGTCTGCCTCTGTTTCCATTGTTTCCCCATTTATTTACCATGAAGGGATTGGACCAGATGCCACGATCTTAGTTTTCTGAATGTTGAGTTTTAAGCCAGGATTGAGAATTTTTCACTCTCCTCTTTCACTTTCGATAAGAGGCTCTTTAGTTCCTCTTCCGTTTCTGCCATTAAGGTGGTATCATCTGAATATCTGAAGTTATTGATATTTCTCCTGGCAATCTTGTTTCAATTTGTGCTTCCTCCAGCCCAGCATTTCCCCTGATGTGCTCTGCATATAAGTCAAATAAGCAGGGTGACAATATACAGCCTTGACATACTCCTTTTCCTATTTGGAACCAGTCCATTGTTCTATTTCCAGTTCTGACTGTTGCTTCCTGACCTGCATACAGGTTTCTCAAGAGGCAGGTCTGGTGATCTGGTATTCCCATCTCTTTCAGAATTTTCCACAGTATTGTCATCCACACAATCAAAGGCTTTGGCATAATCAATAAAGCAGAAATAGATGTTTTTCTGGAACTCTCTTGCTTTTTTGATGATCCAACGGATGTTGGCAATTTGATCTCTGGTTCCTCTGCCTTTTCTAAAACCAGCTTGAACGTCTGGAAGTTCACGGTTCACGTTCTACTGAAGCCTGGCTTGTAGAATTTTGAGCATCACTTTACTAATGTGTGAGATGAGTGCAATTGTGTGGTGGTTTGATTTTGGAGAAGGGGTACATACAATCAAGTACCCACAGTGGTAGAGGGTTGCTGCTTCTCATGAGCAACAGTTATCTCAGCTAATGATTTTAGTGAATTTCCAGGTATGGAAAGGTGCAAGAAATTGGATTCATAAATTTTCTCCTGAATATGTTAATAATCTGAAGTCCTTTTCAGCCAGTTTTCCCAAAGCACAGAGCTTTTCATTTCTGATCTCCACCCTGACTCCTTTCAGTGTGTGTTGATGGTCAGCGATAGCAGGCGCTAATGACTCAATCCTTGTAGAGCCAGATGAGAACAACCTTCTTTAGTTTAAAGTCTAAAAACTTTCCTAAACATGTCACGGCTAACAAAGTTGTTGCTACTACCTTCAAATACTTTATTTTCTGTGTTGTATAATTGTCAACTGCTTATAGGAAGATCTTGTTAGTATCTCCAACAGTTTTGACTGCTTTATTGTTTCTGAAGAAACCGGATATCATTTTCCTCATTCAACAAAATGTTACCCAGTTTATTTATCCAAACTGAGCTTACCTGCTTACATCCTACAGCTCTACTCACTGGCCAGGACAAACTCTTCACAGAATATATCTTTCTCAGCAACATAGGAATTCTCACCATTCCTAAATTTATATCAGAAGTGGATTTTGCCTCCTCAGTTCATATGTAACAGTGAGTAGTAAAAGTGTTGACTTAGCCTCTTTCAAGTCTCACCCTCTCTTCAGCACACAAATGTATATTTTTCTTTTAAGTTTTCTGTCTTTCCTCCTTTTCTTTCAGATTTCAATGCAAGAATAAGAGAGGGGCACAAGATGTCCTTTCTCTTCATACAGTCATTGTCTCTTGTAATCCTCAAGGAGATGCTAACAGTACATGTCTTACCAATGCTGACATCCTATGTATATCCATACCCTAGACTTTTTTTCTTGTTTCTCTAACAAACAGCTCTTAAATTCCATCCCTCTTGAGACTGTGTAAGGTAGACTAAATATGTAAATAGAAAAAAACTGAAACAAAACATGAGTGATGTTCAGAATGTTCATGGAGGCTCAGTTCAGTTCAGTTCAGTCACTCAGTCATGTCCGACTCTTTGTGACCCCATGAATCGCAGCACACCAGGCCTCCCTGTCCATCACCAACTCCCGGAGTTCAATCAAACTCACGTACATTGAGTCAGTGATGCCATCCAGCCATCTCATCCTCTGTCGCCCCCTTCTCCTCCTGTCCCCAATCCCTCCCAGCATCAGAGTCTTTTCCAATGAGTCAACTCTTCGCATGAGGTGGCCAAAGTACTGGAATTTCAGCTTCAGCCTCATTCCCTCCAAAGGAATCCTAGGTCTGATCTCCTTCGGAATGGACTGGTTGGATCTCCTTGCAGTCCAAGGGACTCTCAAGAGTCTTCTCCAACACCACAGTTCAAAAGCATCAATTCTTTGGCGCTCAGCCTTCTTCACAGTCCAACTCTCACATCCATACATGACCACAGGAAAAACCACAGCCTTGACTAGATGGACCTTTGTTGGCAAAGTAATGTCTCTGCTTTTGAATATGCTATCTAGGTTGGTCATAACTTTCCTTCCAAGGAGTAAGCGTCTTAATTTCATGGCTGCAGTCACCATCTGCAGTGATTTTGGAGCCCCCCAAAATAAAATCTGACACTGTTTCCACTGTTTCCCCATCTATTTGCCATGAAGTGATGGGACCGGATGCCGTGATCTTCATTTTCTGAATGTTGAGCTTTAAGCCAACTTTTTCACGCTCCACTTTCACTTTCATCAAGAGGCTTTTTAGTTCCTCTTCACTTTCTGCCATAAGGGTGGTGTCATCTGCATATCTGAGGTGATTGATATTTCTCCTGGCAATCTTGATTCCAGCTTGTGTTTCTTCCAGTCCAGTGTTTCTCATGATGTGCTCTGCATAGAAGTTAAATAAGCAGAAGTTAAATAAATTTAGGGTAAGATTGTTGAGTGTTGGGAGGCATTTGATAGTGACTCAGACTTTCATCTTTGCCTTCCCCTTCAGCTATACTTCCTACTTATGACCTTCTGCACTTGTCCATGTTATACAATAGAAATTCTCCCTCACCATACTCCATAGGCTGAGTTCGGTTAGGTTTATCCTGGAAAATTTGTGATGCCAATGTCAAAAGAGCTCTAAATCTCCCTCTATTGAAACTATTCTTTGTGGTTTAACAGCCACTCTATTTTATTCCACAGTCAAGGTTGACTGTATTCACTTGAGTGAGGAAACTTGTAGAAGTTTCGTAAGGATTTAACTGGACATTTTCATTAAGAGTCAAATAACGTGGCACAAAGTCTTCTCTGAAAGCTGAGCTAAAATATCCATTTTAACAAAAACAGTGCTTTAACACTATTGGGACTCTCCCTCCCCACCCCCCACTTTGTATAAATGGCTGGGGTTTTAAGAGGCAGATTTGTAGGTCACACTCCTAAGAAACCAAGATTCTACCTATCTGATATAGGGCCTGCAACCATGAACGTTTACCCAAAAACCCGGGTGGTTTTACACAAGTCATTTTCTTCTCTTACTCAGAAAAACTTTAACCTTGGCCTCCTTCTATTGATCAGATGAGACAGATGGTTTGTAGAGGTATTAAATGTTCTTGACACATACTTTCCACAAAGCCATATTTACAACTTAAAAAAAAATTTGTTTTCTTAGTGTACACAGAAAGTTTTTAACAGTTCATAACTGAAAGGTATCTTCATTCTAAATTAATATTATTAGAACATCTGGAATTTCTAATCTATTAGCATTCTAAATAGATTTCTAGGCAGAGCTAATGAAGAACTACTTGAGGTCAAATTTTTGCACAGATACATCGTAAGAGTATTTACTTTCCATTTTGACTTTCTTTTACAGATTTCTTTTAGATTTCTCACAAAATATAATAATTTCCCTACAATATCTTGCAACTACATGATGGCAATGCTTTGTAGATTGGAAGAAAAACATACACAACCAAAATGCTGCAAAATAAGCTTTTTGGGGACATCTTACAATCTTACAATATCTTACAATATCTGGAGTATATTAGGTGTCATTGTTGTTCAGTCGCTCAGTCCTGTCTGACTCCCTGCAACTCCATGGCTTCCTGTCCTTTACTATCTCCTGGAGTTTGCACACACACATGCCCACTGAGTTGATAATGCTATCTAACCATCTCATCCTCTGACACGCCCTTCTCCTCCTGCCCTCTATCTTTGCCAGCATCAGTTCAGGGTCTTTTTCAATGAAACAAACAATACCTGGAGACAGCCTCTCAAATAGCTCTAAGGAAGTGTGCCTAAGAAGTAAGAGAGGAGCTAGGATATATATGGCTTTTTTTTTGCTGGGGGGAGAAGCGTGCTAATCACAAGAACTGACATCTTAAGCTAACGATCTTAGCGCTTTCTATGTATGTGAAAATGCAAAACAATCTGGGGTCAGAGAAATTGTTCCTTACATATGTATCTTAACTACCCAAGGCCAGTATCCAAAGCAAAGAACGCTTCATAGACTTCTTCATCTGGAATTTCCCTCAGGGTACATCATCCTTGGGTGACTGCCCTGGCTAGTGGCCTGATCCTCATGGAACTGGAGCGGAAGGCAATATTATTTTCTTTGCAATTTTGAGAGTAAATTGAATTTCTATTACTCATGCAGAGCATTTACAGCTCGCTTAATGTTCCAGATATCAAAGCCTCAAAACTTCTTTCACAGCAGGCTATCTTAACTCCAGAAATCGACAGAAATAAAAAGTACATTTATTAAAGAATTTCAATTTCCAAAACAGTGAAAAATATAAGATTGAAGTTATAAAAGACTAAGAAACTATATATTAAGGTGACTAAAAGCCTGGATTCTCCGGCCAAATTATCTGAAAAATCTTACAGCTCCACCAACTGAACTCTGTTGAACAGTTTGCTGAACTTCTTGCTCCTCAATTTTCTCATCTGTGTGTTTTGGATTATGGTAATACTACCCTCATATGCTTTTAGGGAAAACTGTTTCAACTCTTAGGATCTTAGTTTCCTCATCTGTAATATGATGATAAGAACAATATCTCACATTGAGTACTGCAAAGATTAAGTGATGTAATACATGTAAAGTGGGTTTTATGGTAAATGAGTTGATACACATATGACATTTGCATCGTTCTTGGCACATAGTGAACATTCAAGAAGTCTTAGTCATTATTGTAAAACACTAAGAGCCTGAAAATAATTATATTTGTTTTTATTTGTAGGTGATAATTATGGACAACACTGACACATATTTGCTGAACTTTAAAGGCTGTGATGTTCATCATTCTACAGTTGATTTTAATCTTCTAGAACATCTAGATGATTTTGAAATTAGAGATGATGATGTCTTCATAATCATGTATCCAAAATCTGGTAAGTTTGAGGGGAGGCCACCTGTGTCAGTCTTGACTCTGGCTTGGTAATACACATGCACAAATACACATGGTCGCTCGCATGGTCGCAAAATCAGCAGAATGGTTGAAGGCATATCCCCGCAACAGAAGCAGCTTGATAAGATATCTGGTAATATCCCTCCTGGCAATATCCAGTCTCCTGGTAAGGTGAGGGAGAGAAAAGCCTTCATACACTGGGCAAATGTGAGTCACACCATCTCCAGAGTCCACCACGACTCCAGTTAATAAACCTTGAGCATACAAAGTCAGGACTGCCTGGATGGCTACATACACACCAGAAAACTGGTAAGTTTCAAACATTACCTCTACAATCTTCTCTCTGTTTTTGGTTGGGTTCATAGGAGGTTCTGTGAGTAGAATTTTACAATTCCTGGTATCTATGTTAAGGTACCATACCTTGATGGTACCCCAGCCTATGATTATGTAATCATTTAGCATAATTGACTGTGTGGATCACAACAATCTGTGGAAAATTCTTAATGAGATGGGAATGCAGGACCACCTTACCTGCCTCCTGAAAATCTGTATCCAGGTCAAAAAGCAATGGTTAGAACCAGACATGGGACAACAGACTGGTTCCAAATTGAGAAAGGAGTATATCAAGGCTGTATATTTTCACCCTGTTTATGTAATTTATATGCAGAGTACATCATGTAAAATGCCTGGCTGGAAAAAGCTCAAGGTGGAGTCAACGTTTCCAGGAGAAATATCAATAACCTTAGACATGCAAATGATACCACCCTTAAGGCAGAAAGTAAAGTGGAACTAATAGATTTATGTTTTAAATCTATTAAAACATAGATTATTGGATTTGACCAGATCAGTCCGAACATATCTCAATGTGCTATAGTCACTGTAGTTAAATAAATTATACTTCAAATTTGGTAGTATTTTTAGTGGTTTGATTCTTGAGGAAGTGAGACTCTTTTGAAAACATGGATTTAGAACATTTTCCAACTATAATTTTGACATAAAGTTTCATTTAAGAAATTCTTAATGTTAATTTGGATGTAACTTCTAATTTAGTCTTTCAGTTTAGCCTTAAAGTATCAGAATATTCCATCTTTATGTAAAAGCCCTTAAGACATGAACATGTGTTACTAAGGGAGTTAGTATTAAAAGGTAAATATTGACACTGAGGCCATCAGTATTAGGCACATTCTCAAGGGTAAGCCTTTAATGTCTATCTTCCGTGCATTTGTGAACTAGTTTTATGGGATTCAGCTTGAGATAGGGAGTGTCTCTTGGTGTGTAATTTTTACTCAGGGAGATTGGGATTTCTCTCTTTCTGACACTGATGCTCCATTATTAACAACCACCACACTATGTCAAAGAATGTTCAAACTACCACACAATCACACTCATTTCACATGCTTCAAGCTAGGCTTCAACAGTAGGTGAACCGAGACCTCCACACTGACAAGCTGGATTTAGAAAAGGCAGAGGAACCAGAGATCAAATCACCAACATCGCTGGATCATACAAAAAGCAAGAAATTGAGAAAAACATCTACTTCTGCTTCATTGACTACGCTAAAGCCATTGTGTGGATCACAACAAACTGTGGAAAATTATTTAAGAGTTTGGAATACCAGAAAAGGAATATGTCATGGCTGTATATTGTCACCCTGCTTATTTGACTTATATGCAGAGCACATCAGGCGAAATGCTGGGCTGGAGGAAGCACAAATTGAAACAAGATTGCCAGGAGAAATATCAATAACTACAGATATTCAGATGACACCACCTTAATGGCAGAAAGGGAAGAGGAAGAGCCTCTTATCGAAAGTGAAAGAGGAGAGTGAAAAATTCTCAATCCTGGCTTAAAACTCAACATTCAGAAAACTAAGATCGTGGCATCTGGTCCAATCCCTTCATGGTAAATAAATGGGGAAACAATGGAAACAGAGGCAGACTTTACCATCTTGGGCTCCAAAATCACTGCAGATGGTGACTGCAGCCATGAAAGTAAAAGATGCTTGTTCCTTGGAAGAAAAGTTTCAACAAAGCTAGACTGTGTATTAGAAAGCAGAAACATTACTTTGCCAAGAGAAGTCCATCTAGTCAAAGCTATGGTTTTTCCAGTAGTCACGTATGGATGTGAGAGTTGGACCATAAGGAAGGTTGAGTGCAGAAGAATTGATGCCTTTGAACTGTAGTGTTGGAGAAGACTCTTGAGAGTCCCTTGGACTGCAAGGAGATCAAACCAGTCAACACTAAAGGAAATCAACCCTGAATATTCATTGGAAGGACTGATGCTGAAGCTGAAGCTCTAATACTTTGGCCATCTGATGCATGGAGCCCACTCATTGGCCAAAATCCCTGATGCTGGGAAAGATAGAAGGCCAGAGGAGAAGGGGACAACAGAGGACGAGATGGTGGGATGGCATCACCAACTGAATGGACATGATTTTGAGCAAACTCCGAAAGCTGCTGAAGGACAGGGAAGGCTGGTGTGCTGCAGACCATGGGGTTACAAAGAGTGAGACAAACTGAGTGACTGAGCAACAACTACTATGCTCCAGCCCCTGGGTGCTTGAGCAAATGGGGACATAAAATGACGGTTTAATAGTTAGTACCTAATACTGTAGATCACCACTAAAATTTAACACATGGTTTGGTATACAAATAATTGAGATGATTCTGCTGAAAAAGTGTGAGACTTGCACTAATAGGCTCTTCTACTAACTGGGAGCTAGAAAAAAAATCATATGGCATCTGATCTTCCATTTTCTCTACTGTACAGTGAGATTTATAATGAATAAGTGAGAAAATTTGCTCAGTCTTGGCGGACTCTTTTCGACCTCAGGAACTGTAGCCTGCCAGGTTCCTTTTTCCATGGAATTGTCTAGGCAAGAATACTGGAGTCGGTAGCCCTTTCCTTCTCCATGGGATCTTCTCAATCCAGGGATCCAACGCATGTCTCCTGCATTGCAGGCAGATTCTTTACCATCTGAGCCACCAGGGAAGCCCAAGAATACTGGAATAGATGGCCTCCCCCTTCCCCATGGGATCTCCCTGATCCAGGAATTGAACTGAGGTCTCCTGCATTGCAGGCAGATTTTTTATCAGCTGAGCTACCACTCTTCCTTAATTTATATATTAAAAAATTAATTTAAAAGGGAAAATAAATAAGCATTAAAAATGGTCCCAAAGACCATTTACCAATGAATTTCTACACCTGGTTTTGTCTACAAATCTCCACGTTGCCCAGTTCATCTTATTCTAACCGTACTACACAAAAGGAATACCAAAAGGAAGTCTATGGCTATGAATGGAATACTTGTGTCCCTCCAAAATTCATATGTTATTATTATAACCCCCAAGGTGATGATGTTGGGAGTTGAGTTCTTTAGGAAGTCTGAATGGGGTTAGTGCCCTTGTGCAAGAGGCCCTTGAAAGCTGCCTGCTCCTTCTGCCATGTGAGGTTGCAGTGAGAGGACAGCTTGGGAAGCAGATTCTCACTGAACATGAAAATGTAGGTGTCACAACCATGACCTCCCAGCCTCCAGAACTGTAAGAAATAAATTCAAATACTTAGAGTCTGCTGTTTTGTCATGTCAGCCCAAATGGACTAAAACAAATACTCCTCCATATTCCTTTGCTGGTGTTTTCATCAAAAAATCAAACTCAGAAAAAAACAAAAGATTCACTTGCAGCCTAGGTGGCACCTCCTTCAGTTACAGATGCACAAGTGTTGCTCTGCATTTGCATCTGTAGCAGCAAAACTGCCTCAAGTGAAAAACAGCTCTGAAGGGCATCCCAGCTCCTGAGCCCCCTGTTTACGGTCCTCTGTGGATTTTGTTGCACCACATTGCAGTTTAACTTCTCCCTGCGCCCTTTCTTGCTTCCTTCACTTCCTCAGAGGTATTGTCCCTGAGAGCATTTTCCAGGCTGCATGCACGTCTCAGTCTGTTTCCTGGGGAACCCAGCCTAAAAAGTCTTACAACATAATTTAAAGCATCGGGGTGAACCAATGACAGGACAACAACAGAGCAGAACCTATGAGGGCATTTTGGTGGGGCACATCTTAAGACATTGCCCTTGGTTGCCCATAGACTCTAAGTGGTGCCCGGAAGTGGTTCTGGGTGGGGGTTGATAAAGTGCAGGCGGGGTTTTGTGGCTGTCAGGGTGGCTAGCAATCAGAGACACTAACTATTTTCTAATAGAAGAACAATGTCACAACATGGAAAACTGGTTTTGAATCCTGCACAAGTTCCTCACACTGCACTGGACCGTCATGGCTGTGAAAAAGCTCTCTAACTACCTATCTTACAGTGTAAATTAAAATGGCATGAGGGAGTTCCCTGGTGGTCCGGTGGTTAAGAGTCCACCTTGCAACGCAAGGGACACCAGTTCAATCCGTGGTCCAGCATCCCACATGCCTCAGAGCAAATAAGCCCCTTCACCGCAACCACTGAGCTAGTGCTCTGGAGCCTGCAAGCTGCAACTTCTGAGCCCACGTGCAGCAGCTCCTGAAGCCTACAGCCCGTGCTCCGAAACAAGAGAAGCCAGCCCAGTGAGAAGCCTGTGTACCACAACTGGAGAAAGCACCCAGGACCCAGCACAGCCAGAAGCAAGTGCATCTTCAAAAAACAATTGAAACTGCATGTGAATCAATAGTAGAACTATGAAAAGGAAGGTGATCTTTAATCTCAAAGTTTCACTTTTTCATTTGTTAATTTACTTATTTATTTATGAGTGGGAGGGGGAATTTGAGAATAAGATGAATTGGTAATAGAAACAAAATAATTTATTTTTGCACACATGTTGTAGAGTGTAATCCACTGAGTTGATTGTGGGAGAATTAAATACAATTAAAGCCTTGTCTTGAATTTGATTCAGTCTTAGGAGCTGGCTGGAGAAGGCAATGGCACCCCACTCCAGTACTCTTGCCTGGAAAATCCCATGGACGGAGGAGCCTGGTAGGCTGCAGTCCATGGGGTCGCTACAAGTCAGACATGACTGAGCAACTTCACTTTCACTTTTCACTTTCATGCACTGGAGAAAGAGATGGCAACCCACTCCAGTGTTCTTGCCTGGAGGGTCCCAGGGATGGGTGAGCCTGGTAGGCTGCTGTCTATGGGGTCACACAGAGTCGGACACGACTGAAGTGACTTAGCAGTTAGGAGCTGGCTTCCAGGGAGCAAGTCCATTTGCCAGTGAATAAGCAGCTGCTAAGTCACTTCTGTACAATGTCATGAACCTCCATCCATAGTTCATCAGGCACTCTATCTATCAGATCTAGGCTCTTAAATCTATTTCTCACTTCCACTGTATAATCATAAGGGATTTGATTTAGGTCATACCTGAATGATCTAGTGGTTTTCCCTACTTTCTTCAATTTAAGTCTGAATTTGGCAATAAGGAGTTCATGATCTGAGCCACAGTCAGCTCCTGGTCTTGTTTTTGCTGACTGTATAGAGCTTCTCCATCTTTGGCTGCAAAGAATATAATCAATCTGATTTCCGTGTTGACCATCTGGTGATGTCCATGTATAGAGTCTTCTCTTGTGTTGTTGGAAGAGGGTGTTTGCTATGACCAGCGTGTTTTCTTGGCAAAACTCTATTAGTCTTTGCCCTGCTTCATTCCGTATTCCAAGGCCAAATTTGCCTGTTACTTCAGGTGTTTCTTGACTTCCTACTTTTGCATTCCAGTCCTCTATAATGAAAAGGACATCTTTTTTGGGTGTTAGTTCTAAAAGGTCTTGTAGGTCTTCATAGAACCATTCAACTTCAGCTTCTTCAGCGTTACTGGTTGGGGCATAGACTTGGATTACTATGATATTGAATGGTTTGCCTTGAAAATGAACATTCCTGACATTGTGCAGGAGACAGAGATCAAGACAATCCCCATGAAAAAGAAATGCAAAAAAGCAAAATGGCTATCTGGGCAGGCCTTACAAATAGCTGTGAAAAGAAAAGAAGCGAAAAGCAAAGGAGAAAAGGAAAGATATAAGCATCTGAATGCAGAGTTTCAAAGAATAGCAAGGAGAGATAAGAAAGCCTTCTTCAGCGATCAGTGCAAAGAAATAGAGGAAAACAACAGAATGGGAAAGACTAGAGATCTCTTCAAGAAAATTAGAGATACCAAGGGAACATTTCATGCAAAGATGGGCTCAATAAAGGACAGAAATGGTATGGACCTAACACAAGCAGAAGATATTAAGAAGAGATGGCAAGAATACACAGAAGAACTGTACAAAAAAGATCTTCACGACCCAGATAATCACGAGGGTGTGATCACTGACCTAGAGCCAGACATCCTGGAATGTGAATTCAAATGGGCCTTAGAAAGCATCACTACGAACAAAGCTAGAGGAGGTGATGGAATTCCAGTGGAGTTATTCCAAATCCTGAAAGATGATGCTGTGAAAGTGCTGCACTCAATATGCCAGCAAATTTGGAAAACTCAGCAGTGGCCACAGGACTGGAAAAGGTCAGTTTTCATTCCAATCCCAAAGAAAGGCAATGCCAAAGAATGCTCAAACTACTGCACAATTGCACTCATCTCACACGCTAGTAAAGTAATGCTCAAAATTCTCCAAGCCAGGCTTCAGCAATATGTGAACCGTGAACTTCCAGATGTTCAAGCTGGTTTTAGAAAAGGCAGAGGAACCAGAGATCAAATTGCCAACATCCGCTGGATCATGGAAAAAGCAGGAGAGTTCTGGAAAAAGCAGGAGATTTCCAGAAAAACATGTATTTCTGCTTTATTGACTATGCCAAAGCCTTTGACTGTGTGGATCACAATAAACTGTGGAAAATTCTGAAAGAGATGGGAATACCAGAGTACCTGATCTGCCTCTTGAAAAATCTGTATGCAGATAGGAAGCAACAGTTAGAACTGGACATGGAACAACAGACTGCTTCCAAATAGGAAAAGGAGTATGTCACCCTGCTTATTTAATTTATATGCAGAGTACATCATGAGAAACACTGGACTGGAAGAAGCACAAGCTGGAATCAAGATTGCCGGGAGAAATATCAATAACCTCAGATATGCAATGACACCACCCTTATGGCAGAAAGTGAAGAGGAACTCAAAAGGCTCTTGATGAAAGTGAAAGTGGAGAGTGAAAAAGTTGGCTTAAAGCTCAACATTCAGAAAACAAAGATCATGGCATCTGGTCCCATCACTTCATGGGAAATAGATGGGGAAACAGTGGAAACAGTGTCAGACTTTATTTTTTTGGGCTCCAAAATCACTGCAGATGGTGACTGCTGCCATGAAATTAAAAAATGCTTACTCCTCAAAGTAGACAGCATATTGAAAAGCAGAGACATTACTTTGCCAACAAAGGTCCGTCTAGTCAAGGCTATGGTTTTTCCTGTGGTCATGTATGGATGTGAGAGTTGGACTGTGAAGAAGGCTGAGTGCCAAAGAATTGATGCTTTTGAACTGCGGTGTTGGACAAGACTCTTGAGAGCCCCTTGGACTGCAAAGAGATCCAACCAGTCCATTCTGACGGAGATCAGCCCTGGGATTTCTTTGGAAGGAATGATGCTAAAGCTGAAACTCCAGTACTTTGGCCACCTCATGCGAAGAGTTGACTCATTGGAAAAGACTCTGATGCTGGGAGGGATTGGGGGCAGGAGGAAAAGGGGACGACAGAGGATGAGATGGCTGGATGGCATCACTGACTCGATGGATGTGAGTCTGGGTGAACTCTGGGAGTTGGTGATGGACATGGAAGCCTGGCGTGCTGCGATTCATGGGGTCACAAATAGTCGGACATGACTGAGCGACTGAACTGAACTGAACTGAAGTCACTTCAGTCGTGTCCGACTCTTTGCGACCCCATAGACGGCAGCCCACCAGGCTCCTCCATCCCTGGGATTCTCCAGGCAAGAACACTGGAGTGGGTTGCCATCTCCTTCTCCAATGCATGAAAGTGAAAAGTGAAAGTGCAATTGCTCAGTCGTTTCTGACTCCTAGCGACCCCATGGACTGCAGCCCACCAGGCTCCTCCATCCATGGGGTTTTCCAGGCAAGAGTACTGGAGTGGGGTGCCATTGCCTTCTCCAGTGAATAAGCAGAGTATCTGTTAAAGATCCCTGTGAATATGAAATCATGGAGGTCCTATAATTACACTTCAAGAATTTTGGGTCAGCTATTTCAAAATACAGCAGGGCTTGTTCTGGAGCAGATGAGTTTCTTTTCTATTGATTGTTTATCATTTTATAGTGAAAAAAGAAGCAAAAAAGAAGCATGTGTCAAGCTTATCTGACATGTAAATTTTATTACTAATTTATGTAAAATTTCTTGGGAACTGCCATATGATACAAATACATCTATACTGTTTCATAAGAAACTTTTTGTTCATAATAGAGTTCCTTTTGTCAAACACAGAGTGTATTCCTGAGACTGCTTGTTATGGTGAATATATAAATGATGATAAAAAAAAAATAAATGATGATAAATGTAAGTACCTCTTTTATAAAGAAAGGTACACCACTGTCACTTGTTAGGTAGTTAGTTAGGCAGGAGCCACAGGGGTTGGTCTAGCTGAAAGAGATTAAAGCTGCTCTAAACCCACCCCACACACACTCCAATGTGGCATAAGAGAGCTCACAGATAGGCTACAAAATACCCAAAAGGACTGTTCCAATTTTGCCTACGTACCCTAGGCACCACACAATGAATAAGACTAACCTCAGTGGCTTCTCCAATTCAGGCACATGCATCCTTGACGCACAGCTGTGTCTTCAGGTGACCTTAGGTAGCCAGGAGCCCATTAAGGGTTCACAAATATTCTATACATACACACATCTGATTATAACAGACTGAATTATGGGAAAGGCATGTGCATTCAAGCCTGTTGTTACATAACTTGCAACTGTCAATCAAATCTATCAGTCCACGAGCACCTAGATATATATGTAAAAGCCCTGTTTGAACACACCCATACCTCATCATTCCAGTGCCAGGGCCTCTCTTGGCTTGGCCCATCTCTCCCTTGAGATCTTCCTGTTCTCTGTTGTGTAAACCTGGGGCCAAAGCCTCTCGTGGCTTGGCTCACCTCTCCCTTGAGGTGTCCTTTCTGTTCTTTCTTCAATAAACCCGAGGACAGTGCTTCTCTTGGCTTGGCCCGACTCTCCCTTCAGGTGCTCTTTCTGTTCTTTCTTCAGGAAATCCGGGGCCAGTGCCTCTCTTGGCTTGATCCACCTCTCCCTTCACATGTTCTTTCTGTTCTTTCTTTAATATATTTGTTTTGGCCACAGGTAAGAGTTCAGAGTTTTCTTTGTGTTCTTCCCGAGGACCGAGATGCACAGGGGAGGATCCCCTTTCAGTTCAGTTCAGTTAAGTCACTCAGTCATGTCTGACTCTTTGTGACCCCATGCACTGCAGCTTGCCAGGCCTCCCTGTCCATCACCAACTGCTGGCCTTTACTCGAACTCCTGTCCATCGAGTTGGTGATGCCATCCAGCCATTTCATCCTCTGTCGTCTCCTTCTCGTCCTGCCTTCAATCTTTCCCAGAAACAGGGTCTTTTCAAATGAGTCAGCTCTTCCCATCAGGTGGCCAAAGTATTGAAGTTTCAGCTTCAACATCAGTGCTTCCAAAGAATATTCAGGACTAATTTCCTTTAGGATGGACTAGTTGGATATTCTTGCAGCCCAAGGGACTCTCAAGAGTCTTTTCCAACACCACAGTTCAAAAGCATCAATTCTTTGGTGCTCAGCTTTCTTCACAGTCCAACTCTCACATCCATACATGACTACTGGAAAAACCAAAGCCTTGACTAGACGGACATTTGTTGGCTAAGTAATATCTCTACTTTTTAATATGCTATCTAGGTTGGTCATAACTTTTCTTCCAAGGAGGAAGTGTCTTTTAATTTCATTGCCGCAGTCACCATCTGCAGTGATTTTGGAGCCCCCAAAATAAAGTGTACCACTGTTTCTGCTGTTCCTCATCTATTTGCCATGAAGTGATGGGACTGGATACTATGATCTTAGTTTTCTGAATGTTGAGCTTTAAGCCAACTTTTTCACTTTCCTCTTTCACTTTCATCAACAGGCTCTTTAATTCTTCTTTGCTTTAGGCCATACGGGTGGTATGATCTGCCTATCTGAGGTTATTGATATTTCTCCCAGCAACCTTGTGCTTCATCCAGCCCAGTGTTTCTCATGATGTACTCTGCATATAAGTTAAATAAGCAGGGTGACAATATACAGCCTTGATGAACTCCTTTTCCTATTTGGAACCAGTCTGTTGTTTCATGTCCAGTTCTAACTGTTGCTTCCTGACCTGCATACAGATTTCTCAAGAGGCAGGTCAGGTGGTCTGGTATTCCCATCTCTTTCAGAATTTTCCACAGTCTATTGTGATTTACCACTGTGTTAAAGATGGGGAAAGGAAGATACTAAGTTAAAGAGCTTGCCTTGAGGGCAATATTATCATGATTCCAAACATACAGGTCAGTAAATGAGCAAACTGCTCAAGGTGGCCCAGATAGAAGAACTACAAGATTTTGAGAGGGTGACCAGCAGGAAGGCCAGGGTCTCCAAACAGAGGAAATAGGCTGTAAGTGTCAGAAATTTTTTTATCTCTCCTAAGCAGCAGGAGGAAGCAAACTACAAGTGTTAGATTTTTTCCCCTTCTCCATACAAATTTAAAAAGAGGTTTCTTTTAAAATTCTGTGTTGTCATAAGGACACCTGGTTCCATCTTAACTTGACTTTTCTCAAACCTTGAGCTTAGCAATGCGCTTTTCTTATGAAAATGTTAGTCTTCAGCTATGTTAAGGAACTATGTATTTACCTTAGACTCTGTTTCAAGTCAGTTCCTTCTAAGACTCAGAACCAACATGACAAACCAGTATGATTTACTCATTCAGGTGTTTTCTTAAGCTACGTTAATGAGACTGTATTTGCTTGGAAACCTGCCTTTCTTCAAGATTCATGTCAATCATTTTATGGTCCAGGACAACTGACATTGTGCCAATGTTTTCTCAAAATGCATGTTGTGAGTGAGGGGCCTGGTGCCAGTCTCTGAGTTTTGAGACATTTCCTTTCTCTAATTAGTAGACTGCTAGTAGCTATATAACATTCAGCTCAGGACTGCAGGGGCGGGGGGAGGGCGCACTCTTTCTGCTCCCTTCAGATGTCTATATCAGAAGCTTTCTCTATCTCTTTTATACTTTAATAAAACTTTATTACACAAAAGCTCTGAGTGATCAAGCCTCATCACTGACCCCAGATTGAATTCTTCTCCTCTGGAGGCCAAGAATCCTGGTGTCTTTCAAGGCTCAGCAACAATCTTTTAATTTGATGCCAGACAATTTGGCAACAGAGTCCATGCTCTTAAACATTTTATCAAACAGTTTCTTAGGATTTCTATGTTTACACTTTACATGTTTTTCATTGTTATAGAAGTAGACATTTCTTTAATGAATGTACTTTTAATTTTTCTTCTGGAACATGAAGAATCTGCTACCTCTTAAAGAAGCTTTTGAGGTTCTTTGATCTGATATGCTCTTTCACATTAATTGTGGAACACGTTCTGTGGGAGAAATACTAATTGGATTTACATTGGAAATATTCCTTCATATAGTTGCAAAATACTATTTGGTAATTATTGTATTTTCCAATAGAAGTTTTTTTTTGTTTTTTTTTTTTTTTAAATCAGAATTCTGAAATAAGTCTGAAAAAGAAAGTAAAAGTTGGAAGCAGTCTAAAGATGCATCTTCAAAAATCATACCTGCCAAACATTTCTTCATTAGCTCTGGCAGAGAAATCTATTCCTTTTTAAAATCCATATCTAAGACTTTAATTTTAGTAATTACTTTTTTGTCAGGAAGTAAGATTTACTGATGGGTCTGAGTGAGGAAAGGACAGGGCCCTTGTCCAGGGGCCCTTTATTAGGGAGAAATATATTCCTAATTGTTAAATAGATGAGGGAATCCAAGAAGTTCTAATAATATTATATTTAGAGCCATCATGTATTTCAGTTATATACTCTTTAAAAATTTCTGTGCACACTAAGAAAATGAATTTGTTAAAAAATTTTCAAATATAGCTTTATCACAAAGCAGCATTTAATCCTTTCAGACAATCTAACTCATTTGATCACTGCTGTTGTTGTTTAGTCACTAAGTGGTATCTGATTCTTTTGTGACCCAGTGGACGATAGCCTGCCAGGCTTCTCTATGAAGTTTTTCAGGCAAGGATACTGGAGTGTGTAGCCATTTTCTTCTCTGACAGATATTCCCAACCCAGGGATTGAACCTGCATCTCCTGGATTGCATGCAGATTCTTTACACTCAACCACCAGGGAAAGACCACCTTATCATTAAAGGGATAAAAGTTGGGCTTAGTTTGCTAAGGAAGAGAAAAAAATCACCTGTATTAGAATCACCTGGGAGTCTGGACAAGCTTTCATATTGTAGGCCCTATTTCAGACTGGCAGAATCAGAATTTCTGGGAAATGTGACTTGGAAATCTGCATTTTAACAACCTAGCCTTTCCAAAAATGAGGATCAAAATAATGTTAATTCACTATATTTGTTTCAATTGATGTTTTATCTCAACTTTCAGAGAAGTCTTTGGGGTATGTTATTTTGCAATGCAGGAGATGTGGGTTCGATCCCTGGGTGGGAAGGATCAACTGGAGAAGAAATGGCAATCCACTCCAGCATTCTTGCCTGGGAAATCACATCTCACATGCTAGCAAAGTAATGCTCAAAGTTCTCCAAGCCAGGCTTCAGCAATATGTGAACCGTGAACTTCCAGATGTTCAAGATGGTTTTAGAAAAGGTAGAGGAACCAGAGATCAAATTGCCAACATCTGCTGGATCATTGAAAAAGCAAGAGAATTCCAGAAAAACATCTATTTCTGCTTTATTGACTATGCCAAAGCCTTTGACTGTGTGGATCACAATAAACTGTGGAAAATTCTGAAAGAGATGGGAATACCAGACCACCTGACCTGCCTCTTGAGAAATCTGTATGCAGGTCAGGAAGCAACAGTTAGAACTGAACATGGAACAACAGACTGGTTCCAAATAGGAAAAGGAGTACGTCAAGGTTGTATATTGTCACCCTGCTTATTTAACTTATATGCAGAGTACATCATGAAAAATGCTGGGTGGGAAGAAGCACAAGCTGGAATCAAGATTGCCGGGAGAAACATCAATAACCTCAGATATGCAGATGAAGGTGAAAGAAGAGAGTGAAAAAGTTGGCTTAAAGCTCAACATTCAGAAAACAAAAATCATGGCATCTGGTCCCATCACTTCATGGGAAATAGATGGGGAAACAGTGGAAACAGTGTCAGACTTTATTTTGGGGGGCTCCAAAATCACTGCAGATGGTGACTGCAGCCATGAAGTTAAAAGACGCTTACTCCTTGGAAGGAGAAGGGGACGACAGAGGATGAGATGGCTGGATGGCATCACTGACTCGATGGATGTGAGTCTGAGTGAACTCTGGGAGTTGGTGATGGACAGGGAAGCCTGGCGTGCTGCGATTCATGGGGTCGCAAAGAGTCGGACACGACTGAACGACTGAACTGAACTGATGTGTTATAGTCCATGGGGTCACAAAAGAGTCGGACAAGACTTGGCAAATAAACAGTAACAACAAAAACAATTTGCCTCTCAATTGAAGATTCAATTAGGGTTCTCCCAACCTGCTTGTAGTTATCTCACTCAAGTTGCAGTCCACAGAACCTCAACTATTGAGGACTGAGAACAGAATAGACTGATAAACTGCAAAGAATGGTTTCAATATACGTAGCACTATTGTGACATTGGCATCACAACGTTTCCATGAAAAACCTTGGAGAATTCATACTGTGGAGTGAGGTAAGGCAGAATTGTTTCTGTATAACACGGACAAATGCATACGTTCATAAATAGAAAGTGTAGTTGAAGTGCAAGCAAAGATGAAAATGAGTCACTATGACAAACCACCTGACACCCCACAATGCCCAAAGCAATCGCTTAGAAAACACAAATTCCAGACCCTGAATGTCAAGAAAAGTTGAAAGCATATCAGGCAGTCCACACAAACATTCTGAATACCACTTCTTTGCTATTAATAGTTCAGTATGTCTTGCACAGCCTTGGGAGAAAATCATAAGAGTTGTTTGTCACAGATGCAAGAGCAGAAGAGTTGGTTATGGAGTGGATTCATACAGGATCTCAGCATTGGCAAGACTTGTATGTCTCTTCATGATGAATATAGGAGAAAGTGACAGTAGAGAGAAAGGACATCTTGTTTCTCCTTATTCTTGCACTGAAGTCTAAAATCTTGAAAGAGGCTAAGTCTACCCTATTACTACACACTGTTAGAGGTGAACTGATGAAGCAGGATTCACTCTGATACAACCTTAGGGTGTTAGGGATTGACATGTTGCTGAGGAAGAAATACTCCTTGCAGAGTTTGATTTGACCAATGAGTAGTGTTCTAGAATGTCAGCTGGTAGCCCAGTGTGGATAAACAAATTGAATAAGATTCTGTTGACATTAGGGAAAGGATATCAGGTTGCTCAGAAACAATAAAGTCGTCAAAACTGTCAGAGATACTAAAGAGAAATGTATGTGGCCAGTAAGTCATATTTACTTAACTTTGAGAACTGTACAACACACAAAAGGATGTATAATATTTGAAAGTTATAGAAACAACTTTGCTGGGCCTGAAGGGAGGTTAGTAAAATCGTTTAGATATATCTTAGAGGGCAGGTGTGCATTCTTCATTTCTTTATATCATCCCATAAAACTGGCTATGGAAATATCCAAAAGCCTTCTTAACTCACTGAATATTTAAATCAATTTTTCAAAATGCCCAGATTTGTCCATCACTTAAATGATGCCTTTCATTGCTCTTTATTTTTTTATTAGATGTTACAGAAGATTCAGCCCATCTTTTCTGTATTCTACATAATTAACATTTGTCTCAGATCTGTGCAAACATCTCTTTGGAGTTTTCACTCAATATTCTGTTAGCTAACCTGCATAAGTTGCTCTTCAGTAATGATTCTGAGGTTTCCACTAAACCCATTGTTTGATCCTAGAGGAGATTTTTAATCCTTTCAATGTACAAATCTTCACTAGTATGCGCTAGTGTTTAATTTGAGGGTAAGTTAAGCTTCTAAATGTTCCATCCATCTGGTTTCTTACAATGATCGTAAATTAAACATTAATCCATTTTGTGAGAGTGGCATAGACTTAAAGATAAAAATCAATAGTAATAGAGTTGTTATTGAAATTAATAGCTCAGTCAAGAATTTCTGTATGTATAACATGAGTTTTCATTAAACTAAATACTTAACGAGTCTTTTGAGAAGCTCCGAGATCTTTCCCCTATTCTTTCTAGGTCAATCTGCAGTAACACAAGTTTAAAAAAAAAAAAGTGCTGCATCAGTGATCAAAAGCGTTGTTTCAGTTGTCTCAGTTCTCTACCAAACAAGGATACGGTTCATGAGCGAGTAAGAATGTTAGTAATCTTCTTTCCGTGGAACTTTCCAAGGCTTACTGAAATCTTAGCTTTCTAAGGTTTTGGATGGTACAATAATTGTTCAAAATATTAACTAAAGGCAAAATGGAAGAAAGGATTTAGAAAGTCCTATATAGTTGTGATGTAGTAACTGGCTTTTCTTCCTCACTCCAAATAATCAATTCATCTTTTCTTTTTATGTCTTTTGAGAGCTCAAAAAATTGAGGTAACTTGGGGCATATTATTTCATATCATTTCAGACTGCACCATTTTATATTTCCTATGTCTGTCTGCTAGGGGACATAAAAGCTATGAAAAGTCAGAGCAGTGAGCACAAATAAAACCAAGATCTTGGTTTCTTAATACCAATCTCTGTTTACAGAAATCAGGAGAAATGACTGATTACAGAGATGGGGCAAAGAAAATGCAAATGAGTTTGGATCATCTTATTATACCAGAAAGAAAAGAGGTATACAAACAATCTTGGAGATATGTCAAAAGGACCCCAGAACCAGCCTTGAAATATTGCATCTGACCAATTCTGGAACAATTTGAATCTTAAATCCTTTCTTCCATTTTGCTTTTAGTTAATATTTTGAACCGACACATACGTCACAGTGGTAAGATAATACCTTATTTTTAAAACTGGAAATAAGTTTACAGACTGATTTATAATTATAGCATTACCAATTTTTTTGTATTTTATACTAAAATAATAAAAGACAACCTAATGTTCTATATTACCATTTTTATCTCAACTTTGTGGCATGCCCCCAGACTCCTGGGTTCTTTCCCATTGATACGAATTCAGGGTGCAGGTGAGAGGTCTGGTTTCTCACTTGGGACTGTGGACTGTAATGTATGAGGTGTAATACTTGGGCGATAGTCCTGATTATTGATAATGTTACTGGTCCTCTGAGCACACAAGCCCGTTGTTTTTCATTGGTCAGCCTGCACGTATCTGACTAGTTTCCCACTTTTCATTTAAGTTCTTCTTTTTTGTGTGTTCTTTATTGCAAAGAAATCCTTCACTGAAGTCCATGGTAAAGAATCCCTAAGGGGGACTTCTCTGGCCATCCAGTGGTTAAGACTGTGCTTCTGCTTCAGGGGGCACAGATTTGATCCTGGGTTGGGGAACTAAGATTCAGCATGATGCCACCTTAAAGGTCCATCTTAAAGGAGGACGTGCCATTCTCAGTTGCAAGGTTCCCCCTTTCTGGAAGTGGTCCTTATGGTGGCCCTACTTTTTCCACACAGCATATACTGCCTTCATAAATGCCATTACTCCAAGGTTCAAAGTTTTTAAATGGAGAGAAAGACAGTTTGCTTAAGAAGGGGATTGCCCCCATTTCCTTCTCTAACCATCCCATTCAAAGGCAGAGGACAAGAGAACAAAGGGGTAGCTTAGCATGTCTATCATCCTCATAGAAACTGATGAGCTCTTGCTATGGGGCTTAAATCAAATTAACATTCTGGGGTAGGCAGAGTTAGGAATCTTCTCCCAAGAAGTTCCCCCATTCTACACAACTATGCATGTGTTTGCCTTCCAAGGCAAAAAAGGACTTTGCAGATGTAATTAAGGTTACTAATTAGCTGACATTAATTAAAATTGGGGGACTATCCTGGCTTATCCATTTGGGCTCAATGTGATTCAGTGAACCTGTGGGGCAGAAGAGGAAGGTGAAAGGAAAGTCAGCAAGATTTGAAGCACAGGAGGGATTCAAGAGGCCACGGCTTGCTAGAAGATGAAGGGGCTACCTGTCAAGTAAACAGTTTTGCAACCACAACTAACTAAATTCTTCTAACAACCTGAATGCACTTAGTAGTGGGTACCCCCCAGAGTATTCAAAAAGAAATAAAATCTGGCCAACTCTTTGATTTCAGCCTTGGCGATTTTAAGCAAAGAACCCAGCCATCATGCTGGACCTTTTGTCTACAGAACTCAGAGATAATAAATGGGTGATATTTTAAACCACAGGCTTGTGATAATGTGTTATGTAGTAATACAAAACTGCTGCTGCTGCTAAGTTGCTTCAGTCATGTCCGACTCTGTGCGACCCCATAGACGGCAGCCCACCAGGCTCCCCCGTCCCTGGGATTCTCCAGGCAAGAACACTGGAGTGGGTTCTCCGTGACTCCAACTAAAGCTCACTATATTTATTATTCAACACACTTCAGTGATTTAACTATTGTCAATGTCACCATTAAACGTGCAGTGTCCAGAAACTATCAGTCAAACAACTGATATGAGGCTGAGCTGTGAATGTTCAGGACCTGGGATTATGTAGAATTAATAGATAAGAACTACTTACGGTTCATGTGAAGAGGAGCCCTGGTGTCTAATTGCAGTTCTATGAATTACTAATTGTATGGCAGGTTATTTAATCTAAGTTTCAGTTTCCACAGTTGTAAAACATTGGGAATTAAAATATACTGTAAGGCCAGGTGCAGCATTCTAGGATTTCCCTGGTGGCTCAGATGGTAAAGCATCCTCCTGCAGTGTGGGAGACCTGGGTTCGATCGCTGGGTTGGAAAGATCCCCTGGAGGAGGAAATGGCAACTCCCTGCAGTAGATTTGCCTGTGAAATCCCATGGACAGAGGAGCCTGGCAGGCTCCTGTTCACGAGGTTGCAAAGAGTTGGATACAATTGAAGGGCTTTCACTTTCACACTATTCTAAAGCAAGCATACTTGGGAATTAGTTCAAAGCAAAACTACAAAATTGTGTGTCCAAATTTTATTACCCCCCAAAATTTGGGATGTCATAATTTGACACCTTGTTTATCACTTAACTTTCCCACTTGTTCACATTCTTTCATTTATCTATAGTCAATTTAGTGACTGCATAATACTTTTAGGTGTAGGTTTCAATTTCCTTGAAGACAGAGACCAGTTTTTTGTTTCCATGTGACCTCAGGATCTAGAGCAGAGTGAGCAGGCAGTAAATACTTATTCAATGGAAATAAATAGTTCAATTGTTCTTATCATATCCTAATAAGATCACAGGATTGCCAATGCATAAAACAGTTACCCACAAAGATTCTGTATCACTGTACTTAAAAATTTTTTTTATTAGCATATAGTTGATTTACAATGTTGTATTAGTTTCACATGTACAGCAAAGTGAAATCAGTTATACATATACATTGGATTGGGTTAAGTCACTCAGTCATGTCTGACTCTTTGCAACCCCAGGGACTGTAACTACCAGGCTCCTCTGTCTATGGGATTTTCCAGGCAAGAGTACTGGATTGGGTTGCCATTTCCTTGTCCAGGGGATCTCCCCAACCCAGGGATCAAACCCGGGTCTCCCGCATTGCAGGCAGACACTTTACCATCTGAACCACTAGGGAGGCCTTACATGTACATGTATCCACTCTTTTTTGTAGGATTCTTTTCCCATGTAGGTTATTACAGAATATTGAGTAGAGTTCCCTGTGCTATACATCATCACTGCACTTTTCCTGAAAATGATTACAGCTAATGTAATTCACCACATATTATTCTTCTCTCTTGCTGGCATGTTCTGTATTGTTGACCAGTATGAACGTTATTCTTAAAGAGATAGGAAAACCAGACCACCTTACCTGCCTCCTGAGAAATCTGTATGCAGGTCAAGAAGCAACAGTTAGAACTAGACATGGAACAACAGACTGGTTCCAAATCAGGAAAGGAGTACATCAAGTCTGTATATTGTCACCCTGCTTATTTAACTTATATGCAGAGTACATCATGAGAAACGCTGGGCTGGAAGAAGCACAAGCTGGAATCAACATTGTCAAGAGAAATATCAATAACCTCAGATATGCAGATGACACCATTCTTATGGCAGAAAGTGAAGAAGAACTAAAGAGCCTCTTGATGAAAGTGAAAGAGGAGAGGGGAAAAAGTTTGCTTAAAACTAAACATTCAGAAAACTAAGATCATGGCATCTGGTATCATCTAGAAATTTACATTTTAACAACCAAGCTATTCATCCTAAAACATGAGAATCAAAATAATGCCAAAGCACTGTCTTGATTTCATTGAATGCTTATCTCAACCTACAGAGAAGCCTTTGTGGAATGTTATTTGGCACCCAGGTTAGATCCTACTAAACTTTTGGAGGGTTCCTCATTCCTGTTGAACTTCAGTCAACATCTATTGAGAACTAAGGACTGAATAGATTGGCTGATAAACCACACAAAGAATGGTTTCAATAGAGGTAGATGGAGAGCTTTCTTTTGACATAAGCATCACAAATTCTCCAGTAAAAAACATAGAATACTCAGAGCCTAAGGAGAAGGAAATGGCAACCCACTCCAGTGTTCTTGCCTGGAGAATCCCAGGGATGGGGGAGCCTGATGGGCTGCCGTCTGTGGGGTCGCACAGAGTCCGACACGACTGAAGCAACTTAGCAGCAGCAGCAAGGAGTATAGTAAGGGAGAATCCATATTGTATAATATGCACGAATGTAGAAGTTTGTAAGTAGAAAATGTGATTGAAGTGAAAAGCCAAAATGGCAGTATGAGTAACTATCACACACTTTCTGACACCCCACATTGTCACCCCAAACAGTCATTAAAAGGCACTAATTTCAGAGACTCTGGATGCTGTGAAAAGAGGAAAGTGGCAGGCAGCCACACAAACATTCTAAACATCACTCTATTTTTTGCTAATTTAGTTCATTCTGTCTTGCACAGTCTCAGGAGAGAGAATTATAAGAGCTCTCAGAAACAATGCAAAAAGAGCAGGGAATAGGATAGATACATGTAGGAACTCAGGATTGGTGAGACATAAATAGTTTGTTTTTCCATGATGAATATAATAAAAGACAATGACTATATAAAGAGAAAGGAGATCTTGTGTCTCCTTACTTTTGTATGGAAGCTCAAAAGAAAAGGAGGAAAATTAGAAAACTGAGGAGAAAAAGTACATTTTTACATTGAAATGAGGGTGAGACTTGAAAGAGATAGAGTCTACCCTATTACTACTCACAGATGAACTGATGAGACAAGATCCCTTCTGATGTGATTTCAGGGATGTGAGAGACTGATGTGCTGCTGAGAGAGATATATTCTGTGCAGGTTGTCTTGGTCAATAGGTAGCTTTCTAGGGTGTCAACCAGTAGCTCAGTTTGCATAAATAAATTGGGCAAAATTTTGTTGACTTTAAGAACATATCAGGTTCCTCGAGAAACAAACAAAAAAAGTGGTCAAAAGTGTTGGAGATATTAAAGAGGTCTACATGTAACCAGGAGTCATATTTACTTAACTTTGACAAACTGTACTGCACACAAAAGGATGCATTTGAAAGCTATAGCAACAGTTTTGTTTGTCATGGAATGCTTAGTAAAATCTTTTAGACCATTCTCAGAAGACTGATGCTCAATCTCCAGGCTTTTATTTGCACTATCCCATGGGCGTCCCTTGTGGCTCAGCTGGTAAAGAATCCGCCTGCAATGTGGGAGACCTGGGTTCAGTCCCTGGGTTGGGAAGATCCCCTGGAGAAGGGAAAGGCTACTCACTCCAGTATTCTGGCCTGGAGAATTCCATGGACTGTATAGTCCATGGGGTCGCAAAGAATCAGACACGACTGAGAGACTTTCAATTCACTTCACCTCATAAGGGCTTCCTAGGTAGCACTAAGTGGTAAAGAACCTGCCTGCCAGTGCAGGAGACATGACATGCAGGTTCGATCCCTGGGTTGGAAAGATCCCCTGAGGAGGAAATGGCAAACCACCCCAGTATTCTTGCCTGGAGAATCCCCATGGACAGAGGAGCCTGGTGGGCCAAGGTCCATAGGGTCACAAGGAGTCAAACAGGACTGAAGTGACATAATATCCAGTTCTCAGTCCAGCTTGCTGAGTTTCATTCATCTTTAGAGAGAAGCTTACAGAGTCTCCAGGATTCACTATAAATTGTATCAAATCAATCATCTATATAAATCAGTAGTGACACTATAAGACTGTTAACATCTCACATCCTTTTAGATTACTGATGCTATTTTTGTGAAAATAGATGCAAAAATCCTAAAACCATTGTAAGCAAAACCAATGTAGCAATGTTAAAAAAAAATACACCATGACAAAGGCCGGCTTAGTTCAATAGTCAAGGTTGGTTTGAAAAGTTTCATTCACATTGCTCGAGTATAAGAGAAAGCCTGTATTATCAATGCAATAGTTGCAGAACAAGCATTCGATAAAATTCAGCAGTCATTCATGCAGGAAACTGTTAGCAAACTAGGGAGAAAAGGGAACACTTTTAACCTGAAAAAGAGAATCTACAAAAACTGCCACAAACATCACACACCAGTGCAACATTTAGTGAAAAATGTTTTCAAAAATGTTTCTTCACAAAAAAACAAGAACAAGACTGCCTGCTGTCCTTAGTTTTATTCAACACTGTGTAAGAAGACATGCTACACGATAATAAAACAGAAAAAGAAGTGAAAGCTCTTTTTTAGTCTTGAGCTCTTAATTAGTCTATACTTTAAAAGATAAAGCGAAAGAGAGGAGACTAAGGAAGAAGAAACCAGGGAGCCTCAGAAAAGTGTATAAAGGGAGTTTACTTGAAGTACAGGAAACAGAAAAGCTGAAGGATTAATCTGAATCACTGTCTTGGAATCAGAATCACCACAGTTCTTCAGGTTGAAAAGGAAGTAAGAGGCCATGATACTACCTTTATTAATGTTAATGTAAAAATAAAAATAAAACAAAAAACTTGGGCAAATTCATTGGCACAATTAGAGTGGTTAATAGGAATTAAAAGCTCCAAATGATTTTGAAATGGATGGCTTTGACTATTGATATTTACTATGAAAAATTTATTCAAGGTTGAAAACAATATTATTTATTTTTACAGGCACCATCTGGTCTCAGCAGATATGAAGCTTGATTTATTTTGAGGGACATCGTAACAGAACTGAAATTGTGGAAACGGTTCATAGCGTCCCCTTCCTGGAATACAAACTACGCACAATAAACCATGACAAGAGACCATCCCCTCTCATCTTCTCTTCCCACAACCCATATTATTTGGCACCGAAAGATCTCAACAACAAAAAAGCTAAAGTATGTCATAGAAATAACTTATGAATACTTTGCATAAACAAAAATATTTTCTTCAAATATTGTTCTCCATCCCTACTCATCTACATTCTTTCAAATGTGATTATCATAATTTTTCTGATCTTGTCTTATACATTAAACCAATATATACGTAAATTAGATCATCACAAACATTGCTTGCAGTGTTATTATATGTGTTGTGCTTAGTCACTCAATCATGTCCAGCTTTTTGAGACCCTATGGACTGCTGCCAGCCAGGCTCCTCTGTCCATGGAATTCTCCAGGCAAGAATACTGGAGTGGGTTTCCATGCCCTCCTCCAGGGGACCTTCCCAACCCAGGGATCAAACCCACATCTCCCACATAGCAGGTGGATACTTCACAGTCTGAGCCACCAAGGAAGCCCAATATAACATATAGCAAAAACTTTTATGTCAGCACACAAAATTCTATTCTTTTGTAATTTCAGGATGGCAGTAGAATATATAGCATGTACTGGTGGACAGGTAGCAGCAAATAAACACACCAAATTGCAAATTGCAATAAACATTCTTATAGATCCTTGTACTTTTTAGGTCTCTGGTGAAATGTTTCTCTGAAAATGGAGTTTTCAGATTAAAGGATCCAAATATTTTATATGTTGGTAGGTATTATCTATTTGCATTCTAAAATCTATTAATTTGCATTTCATGAAGTACTTTTTTCACATCTTGCCAAAGACTGACATTATCAGTTTATGCTAATGTGCTAGATAAATACAACGCTATTCTTGAGTAATCTGAAGCCCTTTTTTCTTGTTAAAGTTTGAGCATCTTTTTTTACATTTTTGGGCCTTCATATGTCCTTTATATCCTTTATTCATTTTTCTTTAGCCTGTCCTTTATTTGCTTTTTTATTGAAGTATTTATATAGGGGCAAATATTGTTCTAATTAACAGTTTACCTTTAAAAATTGTTCACTGCTTTTAATTTTATAGAACCAGTCTTTTAATCTCTCCTTCATAACTTCTGGCTCTTAAGACACCCAAAAATACACCTCCTCCACAAAAATGCAAATTCTCTCCAGAGTTTCTAATGAACTTTTATATTTAATTATAAGTTATATATGATACTACATGTGACTTGAACTAGGACTGTTGCATGATATTTGTCAAACTGGCTGGCCAATGGACCCAATATATTTTAAGCATTTGCTTTTTACATATTATTTTGAACTCTACATTTTGACGTACTAACGTTCCTTAGTTCCTGCTTCTGAGGTTGCATTTTTATTCCTAAAATTGGTAAATCTGTTTAATATGTGGCAGTTCTTCACTGTTTTAAATATTATACCTGGTAAGGCAAATTCCCATCAATTTAGATTCTGATTAGATTTTATTAAAGGTATATATTAATTCTGGAACATTCATTGCATTGCAATATTCCACCATTCCTTCCAGCATCATTGTATCACTCTTTATCAAGTCTATTTTCATGCCCGTTGTATGTGATATATTTTATATGCTTCTACACATCTTTTCCTGAATCTTCAGTTGATAATTTTTTTATTGATAGTAAAAACTGGAAAATGTTCACCGTCATATTTCTATTTAGTTACTACTGTTTTAAAATAGCGACATTGATTTTGTTACATTATTTTAGTTGGCTCCATTAATCTCTTTTTTAGTTTTATTAATTTGAATATATTTCATTTAAGAAAATACAATTTTTGCTTTCCTTTCCAATCTTTGCACTTCTTTTCCTTCTCTTTCAGTGGTTAAAATCTGCAGGAAAAAATACAATAACACAGATTATGACAAATGTCCTGGACTCTAGTACTCTTAGTATCTTTGCTTGGTTTTGTTTTGTGTTGTTTTGCAATTGGTTTTTGAGGGACATAATGCTGAGAAATACATTTTTGTTATCTTAGTTTACTTAGAGTTTTACTTGTAGTTTTGTTTTACTATTCAGTAGAGGTCTAATTACATAAAATGCCTTTTTAGGCAACTCAGTGTACCGTGTTCTTCCTGCCATGCTTTAATCTAGAGTGAAATGAAATCCACTAATAATTTACTAATGTTCTATTCCTGGGATAAATCCTACTTGTTTATAGTAGAGTTCTGTGTTAACAAACAGCTGGAATAGTTTTGTTAATTTCAACTCAAGAATTGTTGCTGCTGCTGCTGCTAAGTCGCTTAAGTCGTATCCGACTCTGTGCGACCCCATAGACTGCAGCCCACCAGGCTCCCCCGTCCCTGGGATTCTCCAGGCAAGAATACTGGAGTGGGTTGCCATTTCCTTCTCCAATGCATGAAAGTGAAAAGTCAAAGTGAAGTTGCTCAGTCGTGTCCCACTCTTAGCAACCTCATGGACTGCAGCCTACCAGGCTCCTCCATCCATGGGATTTTCCAGGCAAGAGTACTGGAGTGGGGTGCCATTACCTTCCGCTATTTAAAAAACACACTTTAATATTCCATAATTGTTCTATTATTTGACTGTAGAATCACTAGAAATCTGATGTTGCAGATTTTTTTGAATCTTTGTGTATTTTTTCTAAGTCATCAAGTGATTTTCAAATATAAGACAACATAATTTTTTGAAGATTTGAGTATAGTCCATTATAAATATGTCTGATCCTGTTAAATTTATAATCTACAACATCTGTCTTTTTCTCCTGAATTTAACTTACCTGCCTTTCTTAATCCAACAATATAATTTTATTTTCAGAGTAAATTATCCTCATTTCATCTAGATTGCAAAACACTAAAAAAAATCACAATGTATTCTGTTATGACTTGATCATTTTGTCTTGTTTGCACATCTTTTTCAATCATTTGTAATTTTGAAAACTTTTACATTTTTTGAACACTTTTCAGGATATCACAGTTTTCTATTACACGGTTTTCTTTCAAAAATCTGGCTTCTTTTTTAAAGATAATTTAAAGTTTTCTATTTCATCAATTTCTGAATTTATTTTAATAAATTATTTCCTAATTTTTTTCCTGCAAATATTTTTCTGTGTTTAATTAAATACTAATTTTATCTTTTTCCAAAATTGACATTTTAAGATGATAAAATTCTTTTTAGTATAGCTATGGATGTAATTTTGTTATTTTATAAATAATCTATCATTTTAGTTTTGATTTTATAATAAAATTATATATAATATATAAATTTATACATTATATATAATTATAATATATTATAAAATATAATTATAATTTTATAATAAAAATTATTTTGAAGGTGTTTTCAAGGTTTTTTCTACAATTTTCTTTTTAAAATGTTTTCATCACTGATTATAGTACTATGATATTGTCATGAGGTAATGGTACTAAAGAGTTCCAACTTTTAAGATTTAATAATAAGTTTTATTGCCAAATGCATGATCAATTTTTCAATATGATCTATGAATATACACTATATTCATGAAAAATAGTGTATATTCCATGTATCAGGCATAATATACACACATATATATATAATATATTTTGTTAAATAACATTGTAAATTTATTATGTTAATCTTTTTATTCTCAAGTCTAAAGATAAATGTGCCTACAACTCCTGGTATGATTGTTGCTAAGCCAGAATCTTCAGTGACTTACTAGAAACTGTAGTGTTTATACGTTGATGTTATTTATTACACAAAATTTCCTGTCTTTTGCTCATTGCAAACAAATTACATGTTGTTTTGTTAAACTATTTGACTTTAAATTTTACTAAACTTTATTTTGACACTGTTTCCCGCCCCCACCGGGGTTTTCCCATATGACATTTTTTGTTCTTGACTTATAGTATTATTTTCCATTGTTCTATAATTTAAGAAGTTGTGTATATTATCCTATCTGAACTGTATTTTCTCTAACTGAATAATGAGATTCTTTGAATATTTTTTATCATAACACATGCTGCTATAAACATTCTTGAGCACATACCCTGGTGCACTTCTGAATGAGCTGCCCTAGAATAAACACCCTAGAATAGACATGCAAAGGAACAAAATAAAAAAACATTCAACTTTATAAGAAGATGCTGTTTTATTTTCAACAAAGCAGTTGTGCTAACTCAAGCTGAAATCAATATATGAGCTCTTATTTCTCATCTAGTAATTTTCCTATCAAACTTCTTAATTTTTTATAAATATATAATTACAAAAAAGTATCTCAAGTGTCAATTTGCATTTCTTAATCCTTGAAATTAACCACATTTTAATATATTATTGGCCATAATTATTTCTTTCTCTGTGAAATTATTACAACTTTTGCTCAATATTTTATGATGTTGTTTATCTTATTCTTTTTGATTTGTTATTTGCATATATATATATACAAATATATACACTCTGAGTACAGATCTATTATTGGTTATATACACTGGTCCTCATATTTTCTTGCATTTTGTAACACTATGCTATATTTTGACTAATAGCATTCTTAATGTAGTCCAATTGATCAATTTTTATTTTAAATAATTTTTCCTGTTTAGGAAATCCTTTTCTTATCCAAGACTAGAAATACATTCTTAATCGTTTTAGATGTTGAGGTTTTGCTTCCATATTCAAATCCTTAATTCACTCATAAATGTGTTTGAATGCATGCTGTGAGGTTGAAATTTATTTTCTTTGGTTTTTTTTTCTATATGGAAATTTATTTGCTCCACCATCATCAGTTACGCAGTTTTTCCTTGTTTCAGCAATGTCCAATGTTACCTTAATATCACTTAATATTCATGGAGAGTAAATTGACACAAATTCAATGCAAGGTAATTTCCAGTACTAATTAAACTTATAAATAAATAATTTCATTTTTAGGAATTAGTCCTGTATGCTTGCACAGTATGAAATATCTTATGAACAAAGTTATTTATTACGACAGTTTTTGAAATAGCAAAAAACTGGGAAAAATAAATTTCCATGTATAATATACTGCATGAAATATTAAGAAATTGTTATTCATTGATGTAACAATGCTATGTCGGAGAAGGCAATGGCAACCCACTCCAGTACTTTTGCCTGGAAAATCCCAGGGACAGAGGAGCCTAGTGGGCTGCCACCTATAGAGTCACACAGAGTCGGACACGACTGAAGCGACTTAGCAGTAGCAGCAACAATGTTATGTAGGCATTAAAAACCCTGTAAAGATAACCAAGAATTATTAAAATTATTTCATTATTCCTCCTGCAGATTTTTCACATCTACAGAAACCCCAAGGATGTTTTGATCTCTTTCATTTTCCAAATTCGGTGGCTACATTAGGAGGTCCAGACAACATGGGGGATTTCATAGAGCAGTTTCTAGATGTAAAAGGTAACTGTAAATTTAATTATCAAGCAACATGTTTATGAAGCAATGTTGGCATATAGCCAAATTCTCAAAACTGGGGAACATATTTTAGGAAGATGGAGAAGTGGTAATCATAAAGATAGAACGCACATAGAAGATAGAATGTCACTATAGTTAGAACTGGACATGTAACAATGGCCTGGTTCAAAACTGGGAAAGGTGTACGACAGGTCTGTATATTGTCACCCTGCTTATTTAACATTTATGCAGAGTATATCAGAGGAAATGCCAGGCTGGATGAATCACAAGCTGGAATCAAGATTGCTTGGAGAAATATGAACAACCTCAGATATGCAGATGATACCACTCTAATGGCAGAAAGGAAAGAGGAACTAAAGAACTTCTTGATGAAGGTGATAGAAGAGAGTGGAAAAGCTGGCTTAAAGCTCAACATTTAAAAAACTTAAGATCATGGCATCTGATCCCACCACTTCATGGCAAATAGATGGGGAAAAAGTGGGAACAGTAACATATTTCATTTTCTTGGTCTCCAAAATCACTGCGGACAGTGACTGCAGCCATAAAATTAAAAGACGTTTGCTCCTTGGAAGAAAAGCTGTGGCAAACCTAGACAACATATTAAAACCAGAGACATTACTTTGCCAACAAAGGTCTATATAGTCAAAGCTATGGTTTTTCCAGTAGTCATGTATGGATGTGAGAGCTGGACCGTAAAGAAGGCAGAGCACCAAAGAATTGATATTTTTGAATTGTGGTGCTAGAGAAGACTTTTGAGAGTCCCTTTGTCTGCAAGGAGGTCAAACCAGTCAAGCTTAAAGGAAATCAACCCTGAATATTTACTTGAAGGACTGATGCTGAAGCTGAAGCTCCAATACTTTGGTCACTTGATGCGAAAAGCCAACTCATTGAAAGAGTTCCTGATGCTGGGAAAGACTGAGGGCAGGAGGAGAAGAGGGTGACAGAGGGTGAGCTGGTTGGATGGTGTCACTGACTTAGTGGACATGAATCTGAGCAAACTCTGGGAGATAGTGAAGAATAGGAAGCCTGACATACTGCAGTCCATTGGGTCGCAAAGAGTTGGACACAACTTAGAGACTGAACAACAATTGTCTGTCTACTTAGTCTGCCATCCAGTGGCTTTTCTGTCCTCATGAGGAACACTCTGGGGATTGTCAAGGTTGCAGAAGCAATTGTACAGGAAATATTTTTACTAGAGTATTAGATAATCACTAACAGTCTAACAACTCAAACTAGCCAGATTCAAAGCTAGATCTTCCAAGTGTTTCAGAATAGTTAATGTTCAGGATGGGTGAAGGTTTTGGACTCTGTCATGGACTTAGGGTAGGTCTTATATGACAGCTGTGGAATGATCATTCCAGCACTGAGGAGAATAGAGTGATGCAAGAGGCTTGTGCAATGTTGGATCAGGGCTGTCATCATTTAAAAGATTATATTCAGGTGCTGTCCTGTTGTAGATAGTTAAAATTGCTATCCACAGACCTTAAAATAGACAATAAGATGTATGTTTTCAGATGAAAGAAGTAGGAAAAGAAAGGGGCTTACCTTAACAAAGTTTTCAAAATTAGATCTTTGGGATTCTTTTGTCTACATTGCTGTTTTCCTGTAGACACAGACAGTAGGTTGCAAAGGTAGGTTTGGTATTTAAATGAGGTAATAGCTCCCCTGAACACCATTTTTAAAAGATAGTAAAGATGTCCAATGGTGGAATCTTGTCTATGTGGGAAATCCAGAACAAAAAAGAAACTATAGTTACTGTTCAATAAGTATAAGAACTTTATCTTGTTCTTTATTAATTTTCCCACAGTCTTAGGAAGGCTTTGGTCTGATCACATCAGAGGCTGGTATGAACACAGACATGACTTCAATATACTGTTCCTGATGTATGAAGAGATGAAGATAGTAAGAGGTGTGTTTTTCTTATTTTAATTATTTCTTTGAAATCCTTTCTTATCTTGGTTTCAATGAACCATATTCTCCTATAGTTGTCTTTATGCCTAACTATTCAGGCTTCTTTTGATGTTTCTAATTTCCTGCCCCTTCATTTGTCAGAGCTCTCCTCTCACTGTGTACAAGTCATCTCTTGTGATTGATTCCTTTTCATGTAACAATTTATAGCAATAAAGGCAAACTCAAATGTGCAGAGCAACCATAACTTTGAAAAATTGAAAAGGGATTGTGGGAGCACGGGGGTGAGGAGCCACTAAGCTATGAGCAATTAGAAGTGAATGTGTGCTACTGATGCAAATTCTTCCCAATTTTAAGGAGAATTTTCAAAGGTAGCTTTCTTGTGAAATCACAAAATGTTTCCATGCAGGCATCTGATCAAAACTGTCTTAAAATATTGCATAAACCAAACAACCTTTGTGAAAGACAAACTTCTCTCAATGCATGTTACCCTTTCCCTAGTCCAGATCAGCCTTCCTAATTTGGTCTACCTACCTGCAATCTCAGCTCATCAACATTTATTCTCATATTTTTCAACCAGAGTTATCAACTCAAAAAGCAAAATCTGATTTTTTCCCTATTTTTATATTTGATTTTCTCCATTTAAATGTGCTCATGATAAAACTATCTATAAATACAGAATTTATTGAAAATTTGGACATAAAGACTACAGAGGAACTGGGCAAGATCTCTTGAATATTAATATTTCTCTGTCTGTCATCAATACACTATCACCAGGTGTCACTTTTAAATTACCTTCCGTCAAGTAGCAATTATTTATGTATTTTTGATCTAGGTTTTTGCCAGTCTTTCAAATAATAATTTTTAGTTCTGTAATATGGAGAGAATCTTCTTTCAACTTCCCCTATCAAAGAAAAATAGATCTTAGTCAAATTATGTTTTCTGTTTTAAAGCTCTGTCTAGATAAAGATCTCAATTTTCTCAAGCTATTGAGTATACATTATGTTGTGGATTTTTAGGTCTTTCTGTGCCTACTACCTCCCATGGAAAATTTTTGGTAATTTTACCTAAAACTCTTGATGCTTGGCTTGCTAATTAGTTGCATTGGAAATACCCAAACTCCATATAAAACTTATTTCGGAGGATTTTGCATGTTTCCCACAGATTTGGGGGTATTATCTCCAGGATCGTAGTGACCATGAAAAGTCATTTCAATCTACCCTGTCTCAAGTATCAAGCAGTATGTATTTGGAATGAAGGCAAGGGTAGCCATACTGTTTGGAGTTTCATATTTAAATGAGCAAAATAAAAATAAAATCAAAGAAGTAGTACTTATAAAAATAAGGTAGTAGTTATTTAGGGGGTGGAGGGCAAGGTTTATGATTAGGAAAGGGACGTGTTTGTGGGGGGTCTGAGATACTGGCAGAGTTTAACTTGATGAGCAGGTTGTAATCATGAATATTCACTTTATAATAATTCATTATGCTTCATGCTTATTTTATGCCTTTTCTACATGTGTGTTTTGTTAAATGTAAAAAACACCTCATGAAGATTTTAATTTATCTTAAGTGAAATGGGAAGCTCCTGAGTGACATATCCTAGAGAAAGCCTAAAGCCTAATTTGGGGAGAGAATGAATCTTTCATCTTTTGTGATCTTTCATTTATATATTGACGTTGGTTGAAACCTTCATAAAGAAACTCATACACACCTTTATGTGTATATGTGTGTGTGTGTATGGGTGAAGTAGTCTCTGGAGGCTGAAGTCATAGTGTGATAAAGAAGGGTGCTCATTGTCTTGTTTGGAGTACAGTTCACAAGTTCAGATATTGAAATCCCCTCTGTTATTATTTTTTTAATCATTTTCAGTTTTCTGTCAAATTTTTATTTTTGTCTCTTATACCTTGAATATCATAAGCATAGTGACTTAAACTTTCAGATAATTGCAGCATCTGTAAAATGTATCATTCTATTATTCCTATATTTTTGCTGATCGTTGACTGCATTGCCTTTTGCTTAATGTTCTTGCATATTCTGATTTACATAAGTTATTCTATATAAAAATTATTTGTAGAAATAGTATAGTAAAGATGGTACTGTTATTTTACTCACCAACGAACACTCAAACTATCCTGCTGACAGTTGTCACCTACAAGGTAAATATTAAGATGTTCGTTAACCTACAATGGAAAAGAATCTGAAAAAGGAGAGATGCACATGTATATGTATAACTGAATCACTCTGTTGTACACCTTAAACATTATAAATCAACTATACTTGAAAGAATTTTTTGCTGTTTGCTCTTTGTACTGTGCATTCTTATTACATAGGAATGCGACTCATTTTTGTGGTTTTGCATTGTGCAACTCTGTTCAATATGTTTATTAGTTCTAAAAGATTTTGTGGCATCTTTAGGATTTTCTATATATAAAATCATCTTGTCTACAAAGAGAAGTAATTTTATTTCTTACATCCAATTTGAATGCCTTTCATTGATTGATTGCTTAGTTACTCTAGCTAAGATATTCAGTACTATGTTGAATAAGTGATGAGAATGGGTATCCTTGCCTTCTTCCTGATCTTGGCAGAAATAGTTTCAGTCTTCCACCATTGAGTATGATGCTGCCAGTAGTATTTCACATATCTCCTTGTAATGTTGAAGTATTTTCCTTCTATTCTTCGTTCATTGAGTTATTTTATTATGAAAATGTGTTGGATATGAAATGCTTTTTTTCTATATCAGTTGAGATGCTCATGTGGTTTATTGCCCTTCACTCTGTACATGTGGTATTACAAAAAATAATTTTCATATTTTGAACCATCGTTGCTTCCCAGGAGTATATCCCACTTGATCATGATGTACATAACCCTTTTAATATGTTGCTGAGTTTATTTTGTCACTAATTTTTGAGGAGTTTTGCATCTTACATTTTACAAGTTATATGGATCTTTAGTTCTCTTTCTTCTAGTGCTTTTCTCTGACTTTGGTATCAGGGAAATGCTGGCCTTATAGAATAATCTTGTGAATGCTTCCTCTTCAATTTTTTGGAAGAGTTTGAGAAGGACTGATGTTAGTTCTATAAATATTTGATAGAAGTCACCAGTGAAGCCACATAACCTTGGGTTTTCTTATTCATGTGCCCACTATATTTAATTACTTGAATTTAATTACTCTTTAATTACTTTTTCCTCTTGAAATTCTGACTCATAACAAGCACAGATAGCATATTATTGTTCTCAATCTTTGCGAGCAATTATCACAATTTCTGGACCTCTCTTGCTTTTTCCATGATCCAGCGGATGTTGGCAATTTGATCTCTGGTTCCTCTGCCTTTTCTAAAACCAGCTTGAACATCTGGAAGTTCACGGTTCACATATTGCTGAAGCCTGGCTTGGAGAATTTTGAGCATTACTTTATTAGCGTGTGAGATGAGTGCAATTGTGCAGTAGTTTGAGCATTCTTTGGCATTGCCTTTCTTTGGGATTGGAATGCAAACTGACCTTTTCCAGTCCTGTGGCCACTGCTGAGTTTTCCAAATTTGCTGGCATATTGAGTGCAACACTCTCACAGCATCATCTTTCAGGATTTGAAATAGCTCAACTGTGTTCCATCACCTCCACTAGCTTTGTTCATAGTGATGCTTTCTAAGGCCCACTTGGACGTGAGTCTCAGTGAACTCCGGGAGTTGGTGATGGACAGGGAGGCCTGGCGTGCTGCGATTCATGGAGTCGCAAAGAGTTGGACACGACTGAGCGACTGAACTGAACTGAACTGATCACAGTTTCTGAAATATATAATATATTCTAAAAGTGCTGGATGAATGAATGATGAGCTGTCTTTATAAAATCAATCAGTAGGAAGCTCTAACACAGCTGACAATCAGAACACTCCTTTTCATGTGTGCTCTGTGATATATCCTTGAAAAGCTCTAGATGTAAAATAAACCCAAGGACTTCCAGTTTTTCAAAACATGGTAAAGATGTTGGGCTGTAACTCATGTATTCTTTGTAGACTGAATAGTTTCTCATACAATTCGTTCAGGATCAGAAGGTCTGTGACTAAAATCAGCAATTTTCCTGAGAAGGAACTGAATGAAGAGGATGTGGATGCTATAGTGAAGCAGGCTTCATTTCAGAATTGAAGGATGATCCACGAGCTAATTACAATAATATTCTGACATCTGAAGTTGGGACAAGAACAAGCCAAGGACATTTCCTGTGCAAAGGTGATATTCAAAGGTTTATAGAAGCAAAACTGCTGAGAGTTTCCTTGAGTACTTGGCTACTACACTAATTAAGTAGTGCTTCCAAAATGTGTCTCCCAGTACTGCCATTTGGTCCCTGGAGAGAAACAAAAGCCTAACTGAAAATGTCCCTAAAAAGTATTCCAGGAAACAGAACAGTACAGAGCCTGACACTTTAACCTGACTAATGAATATTAGGATCTTCCTTTCAGATCACAATGACCCTACTCTAACATCTGTAAGCAAGTCTTACCTGGAGGCAAAAGAGAGCTCCAACTTCAATTTCCTTTATTTCTCCTATTAACATACTAGAGATTTAGTTAATACGTATTTTTCTCTGAGGGAGGGTGTTCAGATTACTGTTATTTTCTCATGTGTCAGATTTCTTCTTGTAAAATGTAGCCTGATACCTCATCAAACCAATCTGCTATAAATTCAATTATTCAGTAATAGGTAGTAAATTTCTATTGTATTTTTGTAACATGCCAGGAGTCATTAATAATAAATATAGTTCCCTCCCAATACTTTTAAACTTTATTTTAAATTCAGTTTTTTAATGCACATTATTCTAAAACATAATTTGCATTTCTCCATTATATTAAGATTTTATTCCCTAATGTATACATAACTTATATTATGCTGATGAACATATATTCTTAATTATGTAAAGTTATTTTACTGAAAATGCTATGCTGTGCTGCTGCTGCTAAGTTGCTTCAGTCGTGTCTGACTCTGTGGGACCCCATAGACGGCAGCCCACCAGGCTCCCCTGTCCCTGGGATTCTCCAGGCAAGAACCCTGATTTTAAAAAATCATTGCTGCTTCTTTTGTCCCATTTATTATTATTTTAAATTTATTTATTTTAATTGGAGGCTAATTACTTTACAATATTGTATTGGTTTTGCCATACATCTACATGAATCCACCATGGGTGTACACGTTTTCCCAATCCTGAACCCCCCTCCCACCTCCCTTCCCATACCATCCCTCTGGGTCATCCCAGTGCACCAGCCCCAAGCATCCAGTATCATGCATCGAACCTGGACTGGTGATTCGTTTCTTATATGATATTATACATGTTTCAATGCCATTCTCCCAAATCATCCCACCCTCTCCCTCTCCCACAGAGTCTAAAAGACTGTTCTATACATCTGTGCCTTTTTTGCTGTCTCGCATACAGGGTTATTGTTACCATCTTTCTAAATTCCATATACATGCGTTAGTATACTGTATTGGTGTTTTTCCTTCTGGCTTACTTCACTCTGTATAGTAGGCTCCAGTTTCATCCACCTCATTAGAACTGACTCAAATGTATTCTTTTTAATGGCTGAGTAATACTCCATTGTGTATTTGTACCACAGCTTTCTTATCCATTCCTCTGCTGATGGACATCTAAGTTGTTTCAATGTCCTGGCTATTATAAACAGTGCTGTGATGAACATTGGGGTACACATGTCTCTTTCAATTCTGATTTCCTCCATGTGTATGCCCCATTTATTATTGATTTTCACTTCTTGTTGCTCAACTGTGTAAAGCATTTCTCATGCCTATAAGAGCTTGTTTACTCTTACAAATGCCAACAATAATATTTACAGTAGAAAATCTGATAGCTAAAGGTACCAAATGTTAATCTTAATTAAAAAATAATTTAATAATGGTTTCAATCTTCCATCAAGTAAAACTGCAGAAATAACAGCTCAGGATACCCTCTGTGATATTGATTTCATCATTTAAAATCTTTGGGTATCATTTTTCTCTATTTTTACAAATGGAAAAATACTTAACTTGAAGAGTTTTGCTAAGAATTACATTACATGATAGGTGTAGTTTGCTTAGCATGGTGTGTGGAATTTAGTAAAACATACTTAGATGTTTTAATATTTTAGGGTTTTCTAAAGAAAGGTTATAATTTAATGGTAATAGTTGGTGGAAGTCAAGCAGATAAGGAAGTGAACTATAACTCTACTTTCAGTGTTTACTGCATGCAAAGTTTTCTTAGCTCAAAATTGTGAAAGGGAAATAAGATAAAATCCCGTGGAAATCTAATAAATATTTAGCTTGGCTTGAAGAAGAGATTAAGTGGACTGTAGAAAATGTTGGTCCTGACTGTGCTACCTTCCTACTCAGGTGCTTTTCATGTGCTTGTCCCACTAGGTACCATTGGAGACTGGAAACGTCACTTGACTGTGGAGCAAAATGAGAAATTTGACAGAGCATTTCAAAGGAAAATGAAAGATTTTCCCTCGAAGTTCATCTGGGATATAAATGAGGAGTAGAATCACTGTGAAAGAATCATATAAAAATCTACTAGTGACAGAGCATATTTTAACATACACATTAATTTGTGATTCTCCTACAAATTATAAGTTAAAGTTAATTACATAACTTTTATTCTTGTTCAGTGGCTAAGTCATGTCAGCTCTGTGACCCCATGAACTGCAGCATTCCAGGCTACCCTGTGCTTCACTATCTCTCAAAGTTTGCTCAAACTCATGTCCATTGAGTTGGTGATGTCATCCAACCATCTCATCCTCTGTCGCCCTCTTATTCTCCTGCCCTCAATCTTTAGATAACTTCATTTATAAACAAAATAAGGAAACTCTGCTTAGATTTGTTGTCTTGAATTTTATGACCACTTTGAAATTTCAAGAGTAAAATGATTTGGGTGATAGTCTGCGTTGGTATTATGTATGATAAAAGGAAAGGAAATAAGCATGGAACATGCATTTAAAAATTTTGAGACCATTTTCTATAGTGTGTATTTTTCCTTTATTTATAGTTAAATTTAGGATCAGACATTAAAAATCCTTTCATCTTTCTAAGAAATTTTACTTGTTGATTTAAAATCAATGTGAATGTTGAAATAAAGAACTCACAATAAAACATGCATCATTTCAATAGTTTCTGTCAGTCAGTTCATTCACTCAGTCATGAACAACTCTTTGCAACCCCATGGACTGAGCACATCAGGCTCCCCTGTCCATCACCAACTCCTGGAGTTTACTCAAACTCATGTCCATTGAGTCCGTGATGGCATCCAACCATCTCACCGTTTGAGGTGGTTGTTGTCCCCTTCTCTTCCTGCCTTCAATCTTTCCCAGCATCAGGTTCTTTGCTTATGAATCAGTTCTTCGCATCAGGTGGCAAACATATTGGAGCTTCAGCTTCAGCATCAGTCCTTCCAATGAATATTCAGGATTGATTTCCTTTAGGATTGACTGGTTTAATCCTCTGGCAGTCTAAGGGACTCTCAAGCTTCTTTTCCAACACCACAGTTCAAAAGCATCAATACTTTGGTGTGCCCAGCCTTCTTTATGGTTCAGCTCTCACATCCATACATGACTACTGGAAAAACCACAGCTTTGATTAGACGGAACTTTGTTGGCAAAGTAATGTCTCTGCTTTTTAATATGCTGTCTAGGTTGCTCATAGCTTTTCTTCCAAGAGCAAGCGTCTTTTAATTTCATGGCTGCAGTCACCATCTGCAGTGATTTTGGAGCCAAAGAAAATAAAGTCGTCAGGGTTTCCATTGTTTCCCCATCTATTTGCCATGAGGTGATGGTATCAGATGCCATGAGCTTCCTTTTTTTAATGTTGAGGTTTATATAACCCAGCTTTTTCACTTTCCTCTATCACTTTCATCAAGAGGCTCTTTAGTTCTTCACTTTCTGCCATAAGGGTGGTGTCATCTGCGTATCTGAGCAATCTTGATTCCAGCTTGTGCTTCATTCAACCTGGCATCTCACATGATGTACTCTGCATATAAGTTAAATAAACAGGGTGACAATATACAGCCTTCAAGCACGCCAACAGACAATCCCAGTCCATTGTTCCATGTCTGGTTCTAACTGTTGCTTCTTGACCTGCTTACAAATTTCTCAGGAGGCAGGTAATGTGGTCTGGTAGTCCCATCTCTTGAAGAATTTTCCATAGTAGGCTGTGATCCACACAAAGACTTTAGCATAGTCAATGAAGCAGAAGTAGATGTTTTACTGGAATACTCTTGCGTTTTCTATGATCCAACAGATGTTGGCAATTTGATCTCTGGTTCCTCTGCCTTTTCTAAATCCAGCTTGAACATCTGGAAGCTCTCGGTTCATGTACTGTTGAAGCCCAGCTTGGAGAATTTTGTGCATTATTTTGGTGGCATGTGAAATGAGTGCAACTGTGTGGTACTTTGAACATTCTTTGACATTGCCTTTCTTTGGGATTGGAATGAAAACTGACCTTTTCCAGTCTTGTGGCCACTGCTGAGTTTCCCAAATTTGCTGGCATATCGAGTGCAGCACTTTCACAACATCATCTTTTAGGATTTGAAATAGCTCAACTGGAATACCATCACCTGCACTAGCTTTGTTTGTAGTAATGCTTCCTAAGGCCCACTTGACTTCACATTCCAGGATGTCTGGCTCTAGGTCAGTGATCACACCATCATGGTTATCTGGGTCATTAAAATCTTTTTTGTATAGTTCTTTGTATTCTTGCCATCTTTTCTTAATATCTTCTGCTTCTTTTAGGCCTGTACCATTTCTGTCCTTTACTTTCCCCATCTTTGCATAAAATATTCCATTGATATCTCTGATTTTCTTGAAAAGATCTCTAGACTTTCCCATTCTATTGCTTTACTCTATTTCTTTGCACTGATCACTGAGGAAGGCTTTCTTATTTCCCCTTGCTATTCTTTGGAACTCTGCATTCGGATGGATATATCTTCCCTTTTCTCCTTTGCCTTTAGCTTCTCTTCTTTTCTCAGCTATTTTTAAGGCTTCCTCAGACAATCATTTTGCTATTTTGCATTTCTTCTTCTTGGGAATGGTTTTGATCACTGCCTCCTATACAATGTTATGAACCTCCATCCATAGTTCTTCAGGCACTCTACAAGATCAAATCCTTTGAGTCTAATCATCCCTTCCACTGTATAATCATAAGGGATTTGATTTAGGTCATACCTGAATGGTCTAGTGGTTTTCCCTACTTTCTTCAACTTAAGTCTGAATTTGGCAATAAGGAGTTCATAATCTGAGCCACAGTCAACTCCCGGACTTGTTTCTGCTGATTGTGTCAAGCTTCTCCATCTTTGACTGCAAAGAATATAATCAATCTAATTTCATTATTGACCATCTGGTGATGTCCATGTGTAGAGTTGTCTCTTGTGATGTTTGAAGAGGGTGCTTGCTATGATCAGTCTGTTCACTATGATCAGTGTGTTTTCTTGGCAAAACTCTGTTAGCCTTTTCCCTGTTTCATTTTGTACACCAAGACCAAACTTGCCTGTTATTCCAGGTATCTCTTGGCTTCCAACTTTTGCATTCCAGTCCGCCGTGATGAAAAGCACATCATTTTTTGGTATTAGTTCTAGAAGGTCTTGTACATCATCATAGAACAATTCAACTTTTAGCTTCTTTGGCATTAGTGGTTGGGGCATAGACTTGGATTACTGTGACATTGAATGGTTTGCCTTGGAAATGAACAGAGATCATTCTGTCATTTTTGAGATTGCATCCAAATATGGAAATCTTTTGTATTCTTTTGTTGACTACGGGAACTACTTCATTTCTTCTAAGGGATTCTTGCCCACAGTAGTAGATATAATAGTCATCTCAGTTAAATTCACCCATTCAGGTTCATTTTAGTTCACTGATTCCTAAAATGTTGATGTTCACTCTTGCTATCTCCTGTTTGATCACTTTCAATTTGCCTTGATTCACGGACCTAACATTCCCAGTTCCTATGCAATATTGTTCCTTACAGCATTGGACTTTACTTTCATCACCAGTCACATCTACAACTGCACGTTGTTTTCGCTTTGGCTCAGCCTCTTCATTCTATCTGGAGTTATTTCTCCACTCTTCTCCAGTAGCATACTGGGCACTTAATGACCTGGGGTTTTCATCTTTCAGTGTCATAGCTTTTTGCCTTTTCATATTATTCATGGGGTTCTCAATGCAAGAATACTGAAGTGGTTACCAGATCACAAAGTCTACACCAATGATCAAAGGCTCAGAAGTGAAGTAATCATCTAATGGTTCAAACATTTAACTATTTGCATGAAAAAAAATAATTGTATCTGTAATATATATCACTCGCTGAACTAATTCCACATGTATTTAATAAGCTAAATAGTTTAAGATAAAATCATTTCAAATAACTAGAGAAATATAGGTGAATCTGACCACAAATCTCAAATGGGGGAAAAATTGTGAAGCATAAGAGCAGTGAAGAAACCTTTAAAAATGTCCTATAATAGGTAAATGGATTAAAAAATTTCTAGTGTATTCATACAATGGAATGTATGGATGGATGTGAACAGGCATGAACAAAGCAGAATAACTTCAATGGATTGCAAGGGCATTATGTTAAGTGAAGAAAGCCAAACACAAAAGGTTACATAGTTCATTATCTTCTAGTTATGACATTCTCAAAGCAACAAAGGTATAGTGAGGGAGAACAGATCAGTGATCTCCAGGTGTTAAATTTGGGGAGTGGTTGTGAATACTAATGGGTGACACAAGAAGTGTTTCTTCCTGTTGAGCAATCAGTTTGTATCCTGATTGTGCTGATGGCTACATGAAACTACACACATGTGCTTGTCTTACTAGGTATGTTGGAAACTGGAAGCATCACTTGACAATGCAGCAAAATGAAAGATCTGACAGAGTATTCCAAAGGGAGATGAGATATTTTCCTTTAAGTTCATCAGGGATATAAATGAGGAGTACAATTTACAAAAGAATCAGATAAAAACTCTACTAACTAGAGAGCATATTTTAATATATATATTCATTTGTATTTCTAATACAAATGTTAACTATAACATTAACAAAATCAGTAAACTGTGCTTGGGTTAGTTGTCATGAATTTGATGAACACTTTGAAATTTCAAAAAATAAAATGATGGTCTGCATTGTTAGCCTGAATGATAAAGGAAAGACAAAAAGCGTACAACATAAATTGTAAATGTCTTGAGTTTTCTGTAGTGTACACTTTTTATTTATCTCAATTAAATTTAGGATCAATCACATGTTAAACAGTCTTTTCATCCTTCTAATTAAACTGTAATGCTTTGGCTTACAATCAATGTACCTATTGAAATTGAGAAATCACATGTAAATACACACATCTATTAATAATTTACCAGGTCACAGTTTTCACAAAAGATCAAAAGTTCAAAGTAGATTAATCATTTAACTATTTGGATGAAAAACATAGTTATGTCCATAACACATCACTAACAACTAACTCTGGCTATATTTAATACTTAAATATTTAAGATAAAACCATTTTGAACAGCTAGAAAAGTATAGGTGAATCTGATCATAATTTTCAAATTGCAAAAAACTTGTGAAACATAAAGCAGTGGAAGAAACTTTAAAGAATTAGTAAATTTAGGGCGCTGGTCGCCGCCGTGGCGTGCGGGCCCATGGAGCACCGCATTGTGGGGCCCGGGCCATACCGGGCCACCAGGCTGTGGAATGAAACAGTTAAAAAAAAAAAAAAAGTAAATTTACAGTCAAAAACATTTTGAAGACTACTATCCAGTCAACTTCCCTGGTGGCTCAGATGGTAAAGCGTCTGCCTACAATGCGGGAGACCCGGTTTCAATCCCTGGGTCGGGAAGATCCCCTGGAGAAGGAAATGGCAACCCACTCCAGTGTTCAGGCCTGGAAAATCTCATGGACGGAAGAGCCTGGTAGGCTACAGTCCATGGGGTCGCAAAGAGTTGGACACGACTGAGCGACTTTCTTTCTTTCTTATCCAGTCAACGAATAGAAATAACCCAATACTCATGTACAGCAATAGAAATAAAGAAATTGTGTGGCTTTGTATAAAGAAACACTATAAGAATGCATGAATTACAACTACATGGAAAACATGTATGAATCTCAGAAATATAATATTCACTGGAAAAAATAGACACATCACACAATTCTTTATAAAAGATTAAAAAACAGTAAGATTAATCTATGGCTTGAAAAGGAGAGTAATTACCTTTTGAGGATGGTATAGTAACTGATTAGGTAAATGAGAAAAGCCTTAGGGTCTTAGTAATATTTTTAATTGAGTTATAGTTGCTGTACAATATTATATAAGTTATAGATATATAATATAATGATTCACAATTTTTAAAGATTATACTCCATTTATAGTTATTATGAAATATTGGCCATATTCCCTGTATTGTATAATATATCCATGTAGCTTATTTTATACATAATAGCTGTACCTTTTATTCCTCTACTACTATATTGCCCTTCCTCTCTTCCCTCTCCCCACTGGTAACCACTAGTTTGTCCTAGTAATAGTTTATTTCTTGATCTTAGTGCTAGTTCCATAGGTTTAGTCATTTTGCAAATATTATTATTTGCAATAATTTTTTAATTTTCCTGTATTTGTGTCATTTTAATAAATATGTGAAATAAATAACAAATATGAAAACATTTTGTATACTAAACACAAAGCTTGCCATTTATAGAAAAGACAAAACATTAATTCATAACTGCATACAAGCATGCTAAGTCGCTTCAGTCATGTTGAATGCTTTGTGACCTCATGGACTGTAGCCCACCAGGTTCCTCTATCCATGGAATTCTCCAGGCAAGAATACTGCAGTGGGTTGCCATGCCCTCCTCCAGGGAATCTTCCTGGCCCAGGGATTGAACCCACATCTGTTATGTTTCCTGCTTTGGCAGGCAGGTTCTTTACCATTAACGCCACCTGGGAAGCCCAATTCATAATTAGCAAAATTTTAAAAACTGAGTAATGCTCAATGTTTAAAAGAGTAGAGTGAAATAAACATTCTCATACATTTTTGTGAAAATGGTAATCAGTTCAAATGTTCTTTACAGAAATTATGACACAAAATTTAATTTTAAGAGACCATAGAGGAGCCATTAATCAATACAGCATCATATTGACAGAAGACACACAGACCAATGGAACAGAATAAATGTCCCACATATAAAATTACAGAAGTACAGCTGAATTTTGACAAAATTGCAAAGGCCATTACATCAAGAAAAATAGATTATTCAGCAAATGATGTTGTAATAATTGGACATTCATAAACAAAAACAATGACATTTGATTTAAATATTACATCTAATAGAAATTAACTCAAAGTTCATTGTGGATATAAATATAAAAGAAATCTATAACACTTTTAGAAGAAAACATAGGATAAAATATTCATGACTTCGGCACAAAGTTCTTAGCCATGAAATCAAGACATCATCTGTTCAAAAGATATAATGAACTTGTTTAAAATTAAGAAAAAAACTCACACTGCAAATTATTTTCTTAGGAGATGCAGAAAGCTTTTTAATTAATGTAGTATTCCTGAATATTCCTATTTTAATAAAGCTGTTTATTTTCAAAACAGAAAGAAAAGCCATAGACTGGAAGGAAATATTTTCAAATCACATACAGTATCTCCTGAAGGACTTATATCCAGAGAAAATGAATTCTCTAAAATTCAACAGTCAGGGAACGATCGGTCCAATCAGAAAATCAGCAAAAGACTTGAAAAACACTTTATCATAGAGGACAAAGGAACGGTGAACATTTCCAACTATATGTGCCACCATTAGTCACCAGAGAAACAGAAAATAAAGCAATTGTGAGATATCACTGCTTACTTATTTGAATCGATTTTATGAACTATTGGCAACATCAGATGCTGCCAATGATATGGAGCAAATAGATCTCTCTTACACTGCTGAGTAATACACAAAATGTCACAGCCACTTGGAAGACAGTTTGGAAATTTCTAATAAAATTAAACATATACTTAACATATGATTGGGCTTTCCTGCTGGCTCAATGGTAAAGAATCTGCCTGCCAATACAAGAGATGTCAGTTAGATCCCTGGATCAGGAAGATCTCCTAAGAAGAAAATGTCAACCCGCTCAAGTATTCTTGCCTGGGAAATCCCATGGACAGAGGAGTCTGGCAGGCTATAGTCCATGGGGGTTACAAACGAGTTGGACATGACTTAGGGACTAAACAACAGCAACAACACCATGTAATTATGTCAGGAGCCATGTTAGTCATTATTGACAAAAAGGAGGCATGGCCCCAAACCCCTCTCCTCATTCCGCAGGCACGGTCCCAGGATGAAGGAGTTAGCTCTTGTGATTCTGACTTGTTTCTTCCTTTCTTTGGTTGAGTTGGCTGGAAAGAATGTCAAGGTGCTTATTGTTCTTGAGAGGAGCATGAGAAAGCACAAAGCCTTGTGCAGCTGTGCCCAGAAAATAATCTATAAAGTAACCATTGACATTTGTTCAAGGATCTTTACAAAGAATGTCCCAGGATGAGCATGCAGTCCGCAGCTTGAGGCCATGGGAAGGATTGTTATCTGAGACCTGTTTGTGAGGGAAATGTTTATTGGCAAAGGAAGTTTGCTGAGTTTCGGGTTTAGGAATAATCAAGAATAACTAGAAGCCTTTTTAGGAGTTAGTGATCTTAAGATGCTAGGGGCAAACAGGATTTAGAAAGATAAGATACAAATTGAGGAATGTGGCTGGAGACAGTAAATCTGGGTGGGGGAAACTGAAAATGTCAAACCTCTGACCTAATGCTTTAGTCAAAGTATAAAAGAGAAACTGAAGCTTGAAATAAACATGTAGTTCTGTACTATGAGTCAGAGACTACATCATCGTCCGCTGATGTAGTTCTGTACTATGAATCAGAGACTATATCATTCGTCCTCCGACACCGCTAACCCCTTCAGGCTGATTCCCTGGCTGCTGGAGCTGGTCTCCGGCATAATTAAGCAATCCCACTGTTGTGGATTTATCCTAGAGAATGAAACTTTTATTCACACACAAAGTTGTTCATGAATTTATTACACCTGTTTGTAATAACCTAAACTAGATGGTATCTCAAATGTCCCTTCAGTAGGTGAACAGATAAAGACACCATAGTATAGCCATACAATGGCATTTCACTCAGGAATAAAAAGAAATGTACAAAACACAATAACTTAAACAAATTTCAAGGGCATTTCCCTAACTGAAGAAAGATTAACTCAAAAGGTAACATAGTTTATAATTTTGTTTTCATGACATTCTCAACCTGACAAAATTATAGTGATGCAAAGCAGCTAAGAAAAATCCAGGTGCTTAAGTAGGTGGGTGGGTATAACTACTAATGGGCAATGACAGGAGCTTTCTTCGTGGTGATGGGGCACTTTGTATCTCCTGACTGTGCTGAAGTTTACATGAATCTACATGAGATAATGTTTCATAGGAGTATAATTACCTCAACCCCCAAAACAAGTACATGTAAACACTGGTGAAATCTTAACAATGTCTGTTTTTGAATTAATATTTTACTAAAATCAACTTCATGCTTTTGATAATGTATTATGGTTATGTAGGATATTATTATTGGAGGAAACATGGAGAAGGGAACTTCTCCATGAGTTTCTGTATTATTTTTACATGTTCTTATGGAGCAAACTCTTTCCAAATAAAAATTATAAAATAGAACATCAGTTTAAAAGTCCTTAAAGAAGAACAAAGCTGAAGAATTCATCCTAGACAGTTATCAAGATCTATTTTCAAACCTCTTTATTTTTAAATAAGTAGATCTATAACAGTTTTTCAAAGACAGTCTATAGTCCCAATGTTCCCTCTTTCTCTTACAATGAAAAAGTGATCTCTACAATCCACTTGCTTATATATTCAACACTAGTACACATGTAAGTAGTATAACAATTGCTAAGTTATGTTTCTGTGAAAAGAAATTTACCAACTGGATTACAGTATTGGTATTCAGTTCTTTTTTATTTTTAGCCTTGCAGTGTATGGACAAAATTTGATTTCTACAATTTATTTTTTATTATATATTTTTAATTGGAATATAATTGATTTACAATATGCCTGCTCCTTGGAAGAAAAGTTATGACCAAACTAGACAGTATATTAAAAAGCAGAGACATTACTTTGCCAACAAAGGTCTGTCTAGTCAAGGCTATGGTTTTTCCAGTAGTCATGTACAGATTTGAGAGTTGGACTATAAAGAAAGCTGAGTGCCAAAGAACTGATGCTTTTGAACTGTGTTGTTGAAGACTCTTGAGAGTCCCTTGGACTGCAAGGAGATCCAACCAGTCCATCCTAAAGGAAATCAGTCCTGAATATTCGTTGGGAGGACTGATGCTGAAGCTGAAACTCCAATACTTTGGCCACCTGATGCGAAGAGCTGACTCATTTGAAAAGACCCTGATGCTGGGAAAAATTGAAGGTGGGAGGAGAAGGGGATGACAGAGGATGAGATGGTTGGGTGGCATCACTGACTCAATGGACACGCTGCTGCTGTTGCTGCTGCTAAGTCGCTTCAGTCGTGTCAGACTCTGTGTGACCCCAGAGACGGCAGCCCACCAGGCTCCCCCATCCCTGGGATTCTCCAGGCAAGAGTACTGGAGTGGGCTGCCATTGCCTTCTCCGTCGATGGACATGAGTTTGAGTAAACTCAGGGAATTGGTGATGGACAGGGAGGCCTGGGATGTTGCAGTCCATGGGGTCGCAAAGAGTTGTACACGACTGAGAGACTGAACTGAACTGATTTACAATGCTTTTTACATATATGTATGTACATACGTACGTACATATGTGTGTATATATATATACGTATACACGTATGTATATGGCTTCCCTGGTGGCTCAGTGGTAAAGACCAGCCTGCCAATGCAGGAGATGTGGGTTCGATCCCTGGGTCAGGAAGATCCTGTGGAAAAGGAAATGGCAACCCACTCCAGTATTCTTGCCTGGACAGAGGAGCCTGCTGGGCTATAGTTCATGGGGTCACAAAGAGTCAGACACAACTTACTGACTAATCGAGCACGCATCCTTTACCTCAGTACCTTTATAGCCTTAAAAATCTAGTGTGGCTAGTCCATGTCTAACTGCAGTCTCAGCCTACACTGCTGAGATTTTCATTTGCTATTCTACAGCCTCTTTGTCTCCTATCAGTTTCTACAGAGCCACAGTCTCTTTGACCAATAGTTCTTTCACCCACATCTATATTCCCTCTAAGATTTCCCTGATTTCTTAATGTGGTGTAGATCACACAATTAGTATTATTGATTCATTTACTTTTTCATATTACATTTATTGCAGTCTACAGTTCTATATTTGTGTATTTTATTTAACACTTCTTCTCTCTCCATTCTTCTTCTTTTTTTAAAATTTATTTATTTTTGACCACACTGCCTGCAGCATGTGAGATCTTAGCTTCCTGACCAGGGATTGAATCCACGCCCCATGAAGTGAAAGTGCAGAGTCCTAACCCCTGGGTCAGGGAAGTCTCACTTCACTCTCCACTCTTATGCTGGGAGAAATAAATACACTGTGAGAAAAGGGACTGACTACTTTGTATTATTTCACAGGGCTTGGTACATAGCAATCACACACACATAAAAATTGTTTAATGATTTAACTCTCAAAGGAGTATAAAAGTAACTAGGCAGACAAAAGAGGGAAATTATTCCTGGGAAAACAAGTAGGAAGTATGAAAACTCACAAGATGAGAAGAGTATTGATGCTTTTGTGAATCGCCAAATAGTTTGATGTGGCCAGAGGTCAGTACGCACACAGTAAAGGACAGACAATATACAGAAAAGGTGTATTTGAGGACAAATTCCCAGAAAATCACCTAAGGACTACAGGATAAAAGGAAAGGGATAAGAAAAGTTAGTAAACACATAAGCATGTCCAGTAGTGCATCTAATTCTTTTAAAAAGAAGGAAATACTAATATTTCCACTATTGTTTTCTAAATTATGAATGGATCTTCAAGTGAACAACAGACCATGAAAAGTGCATGTGTATATGAATGGAGAGTACTGTTAAATGTTTTTAATCAAAATAAATCAAAATCAAAATTGCTGATGTATAGAATCACTTGTGATCTTCATAACAATTATTTCTAAACAGGAATCATTTAACTAAATAGACAATTTCTTCAAAACCTTGGACAAAGGAGAATCTATTGTCTTTCTCTGATCTTGCCCCGACAGAACAGCTTCTGCTGTAGCCCATAGAAAGTTCACTAATGTGTGTGTGACAGGGGGTAGGGGTGGGGAGTGAGGAGTGGGGGAGGGGTAGGTAACTATTGTAAACAATTTAATTCCATTAAACCAGACATACATAGAGGAATAACCAGACCAAGTCCAAGTCTAATGATTCAGTAATACAACCATTTAATTGAAGCTTTTCCACAAGAAGAAAATAGGTATTGTATAGCAAAGTTCAGTTCAGTTCAGTAGCTCAGTGGTGTCCCACTCTTTGCAACCCCATGAATCGCAGCACGCCAAGCCTCCCTGTCCATCACCAGCTCCCGGAGTTCACTCAGACTCACGTCCATCGAGTCGGTGATGCCATCCAGCCATCTCATCCTCTGTCGTCCCCTTCTCCTCTTGCCCCCAATTCCTCCCAGCATCAGAGTCTTTTCCAGTGAGTCAACTCTTCGCATGAGGTGGCCAAAGTACTGGAGTTTCAGCTTTAGCATCATTCCTTCCAAAGAAATCCCAGGGCTGATCTCCTTCAGAATGGACTGGTTGCATCTCCTTGCAGTCCAAGGGACTCTCAAGAGTCTTGTCCAACACCACAGTTCAAAAGCATCAATTCTTCGGCGCTCAGCCTTCTTCACAGTCCAACTCTCACATCCATACATGACCACTGGAAAAACCATAGCCTTGACTAGACGAACCTTTGTTGGCAAAGTAATGTCTCTGCTTTTCAATATGCTATCTAGGTTGGTCATGCTTTCCTTCCAAGGAGTAAGCGTCTTTTAATCTCATGGCTGCAGTCACCATCTGCAGTGATTTTGGAGCCCAAAAAAATAAAGTCTGACACTATTTCCACTGTTTCCCCATCTATTTCCTATAAAGTGATGGGACCAGCTTAGAATGATGGTAAACATGAGTGGCTGCTGATCCTGGAGTTACTTCACTGTGACAATCTTTTCTTTCTCATCAAAGGAGAAAAGAGAATCATTGGGAAGCATACTACCAGAGAGAAGACTGAATTGTAACTGAGGGACCGTATTCATGAAAGGATCCTATGGAAATATTCTTTCCACCAGTCCCATTTTTCTCTCCTGGTAAACAGAGGTATGAGAGTTTAAAATAGTCTGTAAGTTAAGCAGTAGGAAACGTGTCTCCTCTAAGTAGTCAAGGTCAAAATTTACCCCATCTAGTTAAGGGAAAAAACTAGGCCCAAAATTAAATTCAAAGCTTAAAAGAAGCAATGTAGAGCAAAATATTTAAAAAATTTAGAAAGTACCTGCATTGTTTTACATATCTGTGTCATTCTAATGCACAAATATCATAGGTGATTTTCTGTTGCCTTGAATTTAAAGCTCATTATTACCCCCAGATAAACTCAATAGGAATATTTTTCATCTTTTCCTGAAAAAAAAGTCATGATTTTGTTGCTGTCAGTTGCCAATAACCACATGTAACAGAGGAGGAAATAGTAAAAAAGTCAGCTGCAAGTGAGTTTTGCACAAATAACACATATTTTGTTGAAAGCTTCAAATCTCTGAATAATTTACTGCATCCTGACCACTTTTAATTTAGAGAAGTGTGAGGTGGCTCAGATGGTAAAGATTCTGCCTGCAATGTGAGAGACCTGGGTTCATCGATCCCTGGGCCAGGAAGATCCCCTGGAGAAGGGAATGGCTACCCACTCCAGTATTCTTGCCTGGAGAATTCCATTGTCAGAGGAGCCTGGAGGGCTACAGTCCATGGGATTGCAGAGTTGAATACGACTAAGCGACTAACACATACACACATGAGGTGATACCTGGGTCAAGTCTATAAAGCTACCACTTCATTTTAATTATCCCAAGTTAACAACTGGCCAAATTGTCACATAATGTCAGCGAAGTCTGGACCCTAAATTATTTTAAATGAGTACTGAGATTTATATCTACTATATTCTTAAACTTCAAAATTGTTCATATACCTACATATGCACAAAATAAACTTTACGGCCTTATTTAAGCAAACAAAACATAATTTGGATCATCCTAGTTGATAAAATCAATTTAATAAAATAATAATGTTAAGATATTTGAAATACATTTCTACAATGAATTACCAAACTCCTCTGTATTCTGCTATGTCAGCGTTGCCCTACAGTTTATGCTCTCTGATTTATACCTTTTCTTCTTGTTTCCCAGAAGCACAATTTCAACATCAGACAGGGGTCTCCTTTGTGCCAGCAGGATCTCACTGAAAGTGGTTAGCCTCTCTGAGATTGGCCTGTTTGAAATAAGAATGTCCTCCCTGGACTCAGTTCAACTCTTTTTTCTCAAAGATATCTCTTCTGAATGCTCTGTTCTTTCATAATGCACAGATTTCCTCTCAACAGCCCATAACGTACAGGTCTGAAACATTATCTTTCTCATTTGGCTCATACCAAATGTGATCATATGCATATAACACAATAAACTAGAATGAAATTAAGCTTTATCTCCATTACAAATGACTCACCTCTAGCTCTTACTAGTTGGGAGATGTTCTTCATATCATTAATTACCAGCTGTGTGACCTTGGGGTCAAATGTACCACTCCAACTTTACATTTCTGAGATATGTTAGGAAGAAGAGATGTACATTATAAAATTCATGTAAATAAAAGTAAGATTATAATTTAACTTTAAATAGCTATAGGGAAAATTATCAGCATCACCGACTCAATGGATATGAGTTTAAGCATGCGTTTAAGGGGCCACAAAGAAGATAGGACTTAACAACTGAACAACAACAACAACAATATTTGCATTTTGTAGCAAATTTAACCAGCAAACACTAGGTTTGCAGAAGGTCAAGGGCCCACTGCTAGGATCTCTGTGGTTAAAAGAATGGGGAAGTCATACTATTACTTCCAAAAAAAATTTATACTCTAGTTAGGATAATGAGGTAATCCCAAATATAAAAGAATATGTTTTAAAAAAGCAGAACTTTGTGAGTGAATTTAGAATGCACATTCCAAATGAGGTCAAACTGAATTAAATAGGATGATGAATGTAGTAGGTAATAAATTTTAAGATGAATTATAAACTTATAAGACACACAGGTCAGTAAGAATTAGATATAGAACACAGAAAAGGAGGAGTCAAACGTTTGGTTAGTAAAGAACCATGACCAGAGGCTGCAGCTCTGGACCAAGCTCTCTAGATATTCTAGATATTGAGAGAGAACTTAGAGGTTTCCAGTTTGAACTCTCATAAAGTAGGAACTGCCCCCCTCTGCAATCTCCTAAAACATCACACTGCTTCTCATTAAACTCTAACATTCCAAAGAGCTTATCACTCCCAAAAGCACTGAATCAGTGTTGAGACAACGCAACCTACAAGAGAGCTGTCCCCTGTAAAATGAGCCAAAATTTAGGAGTGAAATGCCTTGACGTCTTTGAACATATTTTGCCCTTGATCATCATGTCAGGATTTGAGCTTTATTGAGGCCACCTGCTATAAGCAAGTATAAATGGAAATTCTATGAAATTGACTAAATGAAAACAAAGAATGTAATCTAATCTGCTCAATCTAAATAGTTTTAATGGTAAAGGATTTGGGAGTTTACTAGAACTGGCTTAAGAAAATAACAAATACAGCCAATAATCTGGTGATTATCAAAACAATGGCAAACGCATATGTTAAAAGAGAGAGTCCATCAAAAACAGGGCAGTCTCCCAGAAGGAGAAGGCAGATGAAGGAGAGGTGCCGGGGCAGCCCACCGCGTGGTCAGGCGGCCGTTGGGTGGACGCCCTGGCCTTGGCGCCTCCGCCCGCTGTGTGGCCACGGCAAGCTCCGCACCCACTCAGCGGGTTATCCTGCCCACTCGCACCAACGTGGTTGCTAGCATGCCCAGCGGCAAAGTGAGATACGCAAAGCTCTCCAGCCCCGGCGGCGGACATATTAACCGTCAGAAGGAAACTTCACCTGCCAAAGAGAGCTTAAAGCCGAAAAGATGCCCAGGTGTCGTAAGACCTCATGTATTGGAGAAAAGCCGTACTGACATTCCTTTTAAGGCCATTGCCTGCGCCTTCTCACAGTTTTTGGTTGGTGCTTTTCTCATTATTACGGGCTGCCTCCTGCTGGCAGGCTATATCAGCAAAGTGGGCGCCAATCGAGCCTTCCCAGTCCTGACTGTCGGCATCCTGGTGTTCCTCCCGGGGTTTTACTACCTGATCGTCGCCTACAGAGCCTACCGAGGCTGCCCCGGCTGCTCCTTCCGTGACCTTCCGGACTTTGATCACTAGCCCCCACCCCAGCCAGAGGAGTCACAGGTAGGGGTGAGCAGAGTTGGAGGCATTGGACAGAAGCTGTAGAAATCTATGCTTAAGAATTAAGGAAATCTACCGTTTTGCAAATAAATATTTGGCACAACTATGGCCAGATTTTATAAATCCATCCTCCAAATGTTGAGTTTACAGTTAGCCAACTAGAAAGTTAAGAGAGGACGTGTTCTTTTTTTCTTTTCCTGGCCCTTGCAGAATCCCATGACAAATTTTTCCACTTGGATATGTATGGAGGAGGAATAGCAATGTTAATTGTGTGAGGAAGTGAAAAGTTGTTCTGTGAAAGCAAAATGTTGCCACCGCCACCTATTTAGAGCTGAATGTTTCTTTTAAATAGTCCTCATGGACAATTTTATTATATCTTGTGGCAAATAGAAAAATGCAATACATTATATTAAATTTATTACCAAGTGATTTATTTGAAAAGTTTTTATTTTATCCCTCATATTAATCTCTAACTTTGTATTCTATGGATGATCTTGATAAAACCAAATACCAATTGAGGAAAAATTAAGACCACTACAGCTGTGTTGTATGGAGGCCCTACAAGTTTTAGGGTCACACAAAGCTCCGTTTAAATCCCAGAGGCAAACTTGCCAGCTGTGTATAAGCTTGGACAAATTAATACTCTGAGGCACAGTTGGGGACCATAATTCCTACAGTTTTAGGTTCTTAGTTCAGTTCAGTTCAGTTGCTCAGTTGTATCCAACTCTTTGCAACTTCATGAACCACAGCACGCCAGGCATCCCTGTCCATCACCAACTCCCGGAGTCCACCCAAACTCATGTCCATTGAGTCGGTGATGCCACCCAACCATCTCATCCTCTGTCATCCCCTTCTCCTCCTGCCCCCAATCTTTCCCAGCATCAGGGTCTTTTCAAATGAGTCAGCTCTTCACATCAGGTGGCCAAAGTATTGGAGTTTCAGTTTCAACATCAGTCCTTCCAATGAATACCCAGGACTGATCTCCTTTAGAATGGACTGGTTGGATCTCCTTGCAGTCCAAGGGACTCTCAAGAGTCTTCTCCAACACCACTGTGCAAAAGCATCAATTCTTAAGTGCTCAGCTTTCTTTATAGTCCAACTCTCACATCTATACATGACCACTGGAAAAACCATAGCTTTGACTAGACAGACCTTTGTTGGCAAAGTAATGTCTCTGCTTTTTAATATGCTGTCTAGGTTGGTCATAACTTTCCTTCCAAGGAGTAAGCATCTTTTAATTTCATAGCTGCAGTCACCATCTGCAGTGATTTTGGAGCCCAGAAAAATAGTCAGCCACTGTTTCCCCATCTATTTCCCATGAAGTGATGGGACTGGATGCCATGATCTTAAGTTTTGCGTTCTAGTGGGGGTTAAATAAAAAATTCCATATCAACAACATAGCACATACGTGTTTTCAAAAGTATTAGTTTCTCACTGTAAAATAGGGTTCTATAGAAGAATGCACTAAGCCATTAATGAATTACATCTATTCACCTCAAACAACATAGAAGAGCTGGCCACCAGAGAGAATTAGACTGCTAATCTGCAAAGTTACAAGTTTAAATCCAGACACAGCGTTACTTTTTATTTGCATGAACCTTCTCTTGATTCCTATAAAGGAATAGGGCAGATCAAGGCTTTGTGGTGCCTAAATTTTCTATAATTTGGATGAAGGGGGGGGGTCCTCTTTAGAAATAGAATGCAAATTTGTGAATTCAGAATTAAATAGAGGGCTTATCAAGGGGCATATACAAGGGTGGGGCCCTGATGGGTAAGTCTCATTAGCTTCCTGATAAATTTGGCTGTTAGAGAAAGTGAAGAAAGGATCTAGAGAAGAGGACTGAATATGGAGTCAAGGCTGTGGCTCCAGAATAAAGGTAATATTGAACAAACTAGTAATATTTTCTAGAGAAAAGTATATCATCATATAAAAACAAATACTTTTTGAAGTGTTATAATAAAGAACATAGATTTGTGAAAGATAAGGAAAGGAGTATATTTTCTGGACAAAGAATATTGTCAATTCATAGAAGAGAAGGAAGATACTCTCAGATGTGTTACTGTTAGAATAAACAGGATGTAGTCAAGTTTAAAAAAAGAATTTGGTGATCTTCCATGAGTATTATATTATTGTTCATACCTAGACATATACATAATGAATGTGAAAAACAAATAAAGCTCCAAATATTAGTTTGATATTTATCAAATTGTGCTAAATAAACAGAGATAAGATGAAATGTAATTTGTTTGGGCTGGATAGCATCATCATAATCCACTCTCTTATTAGAAACCACAGAATATACAGAAGAGTATATTGGGAAAGTAACTGGTAAAAAGTTCACCACAGCTTCAATATAAGTAATTAATATCAAAGAACAATAAATCTGTGCAACGTTAGTTAAGGAATGCCAATTCATGAAATCAAAGATCCAAATAAAGTCAGTAGTGGCAAACCTTTGTTTAGAGATGAACCTTATCCCAAAGAACACAGTTAGGCCAGTAAAGACACGCTATGAGAGCATGATCATACCCCAGAAGATGATACTAGAAATCCAAACATTGTCTTAACTCCACATGGTATGGATAGTATATGTGGTAACTTTATCATTTTAGTTCACCAAGTCACATATCTAACAACTCTTCTTGAATTGTACTTATATTTATGTGTCGTTTCTTTTGTTATACAGAGTTGAGACAAATTTCCTAGAACAACATCCTTTTGAAACGACTAGATTTCCAAGCAGTGCCTGACAGCCATCTGATAACAGTTAATTGGCTCACCAAGCTGAGTCATTGGACACAAGAGATGAGAGAGTGTAAGAAGCACAACCCATCTTCAGACAGAAGGATATTTCTAACAACATTCTGAGAGTAGGAGCTTATCTCTGATTTTGAAACAGGGCACAGTACTTCATTAATTTTTGGAAGAAAGTCTTATTTCTCTGTCCTCCCAAGAGTGTGGGCCACAAACTCATAATTTACTCTGAGGTCTTCTTCTGTGGTTTTGAAAGTAGCCTGTGTCACGGTGGATTCCACAAGCTCATTCATCAGCTGCTTTTCAAGAAATTTGTGGAACATGTCAAGTCTTAAAACCCATACTGAATTGAGAATATTACCTGTCAAAATTTTAAACAGACTAGATGCACCTGCCCAGTAAACTTGGGTCCCATCATCAAGATTTGTGTGGGAGACACAAAAACAAACACCTATCCTGTGACAGCACGTTCAGCTTCAAATATATCATTTAAATGAATGTGGGGAAAAACAAGACACTGGTCCTGCTGAACAGGTGCTAGTGCAGCAGTCAAATGAGTTTTTTTTCTATGCCTTCTCCTTTCTGCCTTTCCCTCCTCAAAATACATTATGAAAGGCTCTATTTGACAAAGTCGTCAAGTAAAAGTATTGGCAAAACAAGAACAGAACAAAACAAAAAAGCAGAAAACAGGATCATATAGAGCTATACCTGGAAAAAGGAAGTGGGAAGTAGAAGAAAATGTTTCTAGACTTGAGTAGATCCAGCTCACACTCTAAGATCTTTCAAGTTAGTCATCAGTGATTGGGAATTTTGGGGCTCCCTCAAGTTAAGAAAGAATGGTTTGTGCATTTAACAATGAAGTGATATATTCCATTAAAACTGATCAGGATACACATACTTTCTTACACCTTTCCTCTCTTGGGACACGTTTGGGAAAAAATTATCCCTAAAAAATGATAATAAATATTTATAACAATATTTTCTAGTGATTATTGATATATACACTGCTGCTGCTGCTGCTACGTCGCTTCAGTCGTGTCCAACTCTGTGCAACCCCATAGACGGCAGCCTACCAGGCTCCTCCATCCCTGGGATTCTCCAGGCAAGAACACTGGAGTGGGTTGCCATTTCCTTCTCCAATGCATGAAAGTGAAAAGTGAAAGTGAAGTCGCTCAGTCGTGTCTGACTGTTCGAGACCCCGTGGACTGCAGCTCACCAGGCACCTCCGTCCCTGGGATTTTCCAGGCAAGAGTACTGGAGTGGGTTCCCATTGCCTTCTCCCGATATATACACTAAAATGTTTTTAAAATAAAAATAATTATATGACTTACTATATTTCAGATAAGAATCAGTAAAGATAAATGGTGTGGATTTCAAAGTCTTCCAGCACATTTAGAAAATTTGGGTTCAAAAGTGAGCATGAAAAGCTAGAGCTTTGAAAGTCTACCACTGATTATCAACTGCCTTTGTTTTGATCTGCCATTGTTCAGTGAAATGCTACTAAAGCAGAGTAGCAGTTTAGAAAAAGTGAGCTTAATTTCTTTACTATTCACTGTGTAACTGGGCACTACATGGGGAATAAAAACAAGACAGTCTGGACTCTTGGCACTACTACCAGCCAATAAGGTGCTTTAAAGCCCGATATTCTTACACAGATACATTTAGCTTCTCATTTTAAATGGTTCGTTAGATGTTTAAGTGCATTACCTGAGTGCTAAGTTATAAAGAGTATATCACATAGCATGTACATAAGTACAAACTTGTTTTGAATAGCCAAAATACTAGATCATGGTATTTATTTGTATTTGCATCACATTTTCTGTGATGTATCAATGTAATTGATATATTGACATTTTAAGATGGTTGTATTGCTGCTTCTCCATATAAAAATTTAACTGGAAAATGAAGCATTTATAAATACAATTTAATAGAAAATTCTTTATACAGAATCAGAATATTTCAGGTAACATATTATTTAACCAACTGACTTGTTTAGTTACTCAGTTGTATCTGACTCTTTGTGACCTCATGGACTGTGGCACCAGGCTTCCCTGTCCTTCACTATCTCCCGGAGCTTGCCTTATTGAGGTTAATTTATAAATATGAGCACAAGCCATTCATATCTACACAACTCAAATAATTTGTCAATTAATATATTGCCCCAGATTTTTCAGACATCTTAAAAATGTAACAATTATAGTAGATTATCAATCTTTGTTCTTGTTATTTAGTCACTAAGTCATGTCTGACTCTTTTGAGACTCCATGGACTGTAGCCCTTCAGGCTGCTCTGTCCATGGGATTTCTCAGGACAGAATACTGGAGTGGGTTGCCATTTTCTTCTCCAGGGGATCTTCCAAACCCAGGGATTGAAACCTTGTCTTCTGCATCGGCAGGCAGATTCATCAGGAAAGTCATTATGAATCTTGTTAGCTATCATTTGACAATGTAAATAAAAATTTTAAATGTACATAACTTCTGATCCAGAAATTTCACATTTAGAATTTATCACATATATATAAATACATATACACACTTATAATATATACTTTATGATCTGAACAAACATAATTGTGGTAAGATGTTTAGTGTTAAACTGTTTCAAATATTAAAATCAAATATTAAAATCAAACAACTAAGTCTCCATCAATAGCCATTAGGGTTAAATAAATTATAGAACATATTTAATATCAAATATGTTATACAAACATATATGTACAAATTTTAGAATGTGTTGAATAATTATTGAATGTAATAAACATTTCTAGAATAGTGCCTAGCATTATCCCATTTGTTTCCTTACAAAGTAAATTCACAAATACATATATTCCCTCCCAGTTTAACAAAAAAGATAAACTAAACAGTGGGAAAATATTTTTTCTAAGTTCATTCATTTTTATCAATTGGCTTAGAAATGTATACTATTACAACATTCATATTTGATTAATGGATTCAAAATTGTATGTGCATAAACTTTCTTACATTATACTAATACTTTTTAAATGTTTATTATGAGCACATATTATTTCTGTGTTTGAGAACTACTTTTAAGTACCCTGAATAATGAAATTTTATCCTATCAAAAATAAACTACGTGTCAAATCCTGGAAGATGATGCAGTGAAAGTGCTTCACTCAATATGCCAGCAAATTTGGAAAACTCAGCAGTGGCCACAGGACTGGAAAAGGTAGTTTTCATTCCAATCCCAAAGAAAGGCGATGCCAAAGAATGCTCAAACTACCGCACAATTACACACATCTCACATGCTAGTAAAGTAATGCTCAAAATTCTCCAAGCCAGGCTTCAGCAATACGTGAACCATGAACTTCCAGATGTTCAAGCTGGTTTTAGAAAAGGCAGAGGAACCAGAGATCAAATTGCCAACATCCTCTGGATCGTCGAAAAAGCAAGAGAGTTCCAGAAAAACATTTATTTCTGCTTTATTGACTATGCCAAAGCCTTTGACTGTGTGGATCACAATAAACTGTGGAAAAGTCTGAAAGAGATGGGAATACCAGACCACCTGACCTGCCTCTTGAGAAACCTATATGCATTTCAGGAAGCAACAGTTAGAACTGAACATGGAACAACAGACTGGTTCCAAATAGAAACAGGAGTACGTCAAGGTTGTATATTGTCACCCTGCTTATCTAACTTATATGCAGAGTACATCATGAGAAACACTGGGCTGGAAGAAGCACAAGCTGGAATCAAGATTGCCGGGAGAAATATCAATAACTTCAGGTATGCAGATGACACCACCCTTATGGCAGAAAGTGAAGAGGAACTAAAAAGCCTCTTGATGAAAGTGAAAGAGGAGAGTGAAAAAGTTGGCTTAAAGCTCAATATTCAGAAAACGAAGATCATGGCATCTGGTCCCATCACTTCATGGGAAATAGATGGGGAAACAGTGGAAACAGTGTCAGACTTTATTTTTGGGGGGCTCCAAAATCACTGCAGATGGTGATCGCAGCCATGAAATTAAAAGATGCTTACTCCTTGGAAGGAAAGGTATGACCAACCTAGATAGCATATTGAAAAGCAGAGACATTACTTTGCCAACAAAGGTCCAGCTAGTCAAGGCTATGGTTTTTCCAGTAGTCGTGTACGGATGTGAGAGTTGGACTGTGAAGAAGGCTGAGTGCAGAAGAATGATGCTTTTGAACTGTGGTGTTGGAGAAAGAAGACTCTTGAGAGTCCCTTGGACTGCAAGGAGATGCAACCAGTCCGTCCTAAAGGAGATCAGTCCTGGGTGTTCTTTGGAAGGAATGATGCTAAAGCTGAAACTCCAGTACTTTGGCCACCTCATGCGAAGAGTTGACTCATTGGAAAAGACTCTGATGCTGGGAGGGATTGGGGGCAGGAGGAGAAGGGGACGACAGAGGATGAGATGGCTGGATGGCATCACTGACTCGATGGATGTGAGTTTGACTGAACTCTGGGAGTTGGTGATGGACAGGGAGGCCTGGAGTGCTGCCATTCATGGGGTCACAAAGAGTCGAACACGACTGAGCAACTGAACTGAATTGAACTGAACTAGATCTATAACGATGTGAGAATGCTGAAATAATAGTAGTTTATGTCATTAAAGCAATCAGGTGAAAGTACTTTAGAGAATGTCTCCAAATACTAAACTCAATATAAGATTAATATCTAACTGCATTAAAAATAATGTTAATCATAATACCACTATTTGACCACACGTCCTAAAATTCTTACCACAACCCTTTATAGATATTAGTCCAACATTTTTATGGATAAAATCTGAGGCAAGAAGTCTTCAAAAAACTTACCTATGTTTAGCACGTAACTAGTAAGTAGAGAGCCAGGACTGGAATTCACAATTCTATGTGTTTAAGTCCTGGCAAAAAGAAAAAAAGGAATACCAAAGATGGCAGTGGAATCACAACCAAAATCACCAGGTCTGTGCCAGAAAATTAAACAGAAAACTGGACAGCTTTCTAAGTTTAGAGGGCTAACAACATTTTTCAGGTAATAGATTCAATTCATCCTGTTTTTACATAAATACCCGATAGATTTTTATCTTGTGAACAAACCCAAATGTCTCTGCCACACTTCATCTTGAGAATTGCTAGCATTGTCTAAAATGATAGTAATGACATGGTAGAGAAGGACAGTGGGCAGAATGAAAAAGCATATCTTTAAAATGGAAATAGTTTGTGACTATATTGTATAAACTATATCCCACATTAGCAAGAGCTATTTCAGGGAGTTATTAATTGTAAAAGTGTAAAGTGGCTCTCAATAAAAAGTTTGAGAGCCAGGAACCTATTTCTATAAGAAGTTCCCCAAAATAACCTGGTATCAAGTTGTATATTCATTGCAAAGGTGTTTCTTTCAGAGTAATTTGAGAATTACAAAAGAATTAGAAGCCTCCCTTCAAGAGTTAAACAGTAATCTGGCCCTAATTTGAGAGTCTGTAACTCACGAGAATTTCTCATAGAAAGACATATCACTATCAGGGAGCAATTGGTTTGTTTCTAAAGTCTGAGATAACAGTGAAGTCTGAGTGAGCTAATGTGATAGACTATTATATATGTCAGAGGTTATTGAGATGCTATATTAGTTCTTTTTGTCTTTTTTGCATTCTTCCAGTATTTTTTATTCTGCAATGAAATTGGTCTACTAAATTGGCAGTTAGTGGAAACAGGAAAGCAAGAGGATAATGATATGTCCATTTTTTGTCTACTTGATACTCATACTCCATACCATGGACAAAGAATAATGATGCCGAACTAAGCTCAAGTAGTTATGGTGTTAGCTTCCTGTACATACCAAAGGTTTTGTTTGTACACTGGACATGTCAGTTCAATTATAAAAGATTTAACAAAGTCAATTATATCTTATCTACAAGAAACCCACTTTAAATATAAAGACGTATCAGTCAGTTCAATCGCTCAGTCATGTCTGACTCTTTGCAACCATGTGGACTGCAACACGCCAGGCTTCCTGTCCATCACCAACTCCCAGAGCTTACTCAAACTTGTGTCCATTGAATCCGTGATGCCATCCAAGCGTCTCATCCTGTCGTCTCCTTCTCCCACCTTCAATCTTTTCAGCATCAGATTTCCCAGTCTATTCCAATGAGTCATCTCTTCACATCAGATGGCCAAAGTGTTGGAGTTTCAGCTTCAGCATCAGTCTTTCCAATGAATATTCAGGACTGATTTCCTTTAGGATGGACTGGTTGGATCTCCTTGCAGTCCAAGAGACTCTCAAGAGTCTTCTACAATACCACAGTTCAAAAGCATCAATTCTTTGGTGCTTAGCTTTCTTTATAGTCCAACTCTCACATCCATACCTGACTACTGGAAAAACCGTAGCTTTGAGTAGATGGACCTTTGTTGGCAAAGTAATATCTCTGCTTTTTAATATGTTGTCTAAGTAGGTCATAGCTTTTCTTCCAAGGAGCAAGAATCTTTTAATTTGATGGCTGCAGTCACCATCCACAGTGATTTTGGAGCCCAAGACAGCAACATCTCTCACTATTTCCATTGTTTCCCCATAAATTTGCAATGAAGTGATGACCCTGGATGCCATGATTTTAGTTTTTTGAATGTTGAGTTTTAAGCCAACTTTTTCCCTCTCCTCTTTCACTTTCATCAAGAGCCTTTTGAGTTCCTCTTCACTTTCTGCCATAAGGGTGGTGTCATCTGCATTCTGAGGTTATTGATATTTCTCCCAGCAATCTTGGTTACTTCTTGTGCATCATCCAGCCCGGCTTTTCACGTGAGGTATTCTGCATATAAGTTAAATAAGCTGGGTGACAATATACAGCCTTGATGTACTCCTTTCCCAATTTGGAACCAGTCTTTTGTTCCATGTACAGTTCTAACTGTTGCTTCTCGACCTACATACAGATTTCTCAGGAGACAGGTAGGTGGTCTAGTATTCCCATCTCTTAAAGAATTTTCCACAGTTTGTTGTAATCCACACAGTCAAAGGCTTTGGCGTAAGTCAGTGAAGCAGAAGTAGATGTTTTTCCAGAACTCTCTTGCTTCTTTGATGATCCAACAGATGTTGGCAATTTGATATCTGGTTCCTCTGCCTTTTCAAAATCCAGCTTGAACATCTGGAAGTTCACAGTTCATGTACTGTTGAAGCCTATCTTGGAGTATTTTGTGCATTACTTTGTCAGTGTGTGAAATGAGTGCAATTGTGCGGTAGTGTGAACATTCTTTGGCATTGCCTTTCTTTGGGATTAGAATGAAAACTGACCTTTTCCAGTCCTGTGGTCACTACTGAGTTTTCCAAAATTGCTGGCATATTGAGTGGAGCACTTTCACAGCATCATTTTTCAGGATTTGAAATAGCTCAACTGGAATTTCATCACCTGCACTAGCTTTGTTTGTAGTGATGCTTCCTAAGGCCCACTTGACTTCACATTCCAGGATGTCTGGCTCTAGGTGAGTGATCACACCATCATAGTTATCTGGGTCATGAAGACCTTTTTTGTTTAGTTCTCCTGTGTATTCTTGCCACCTCTTCTTAATATCTTCTGCTTCTGTTAGGTCCATACCATTTCTGTCCTTTACTGTGCCCATCTTTGCATGAAATGTTCCCTTGGTATCTCCAATTTTCTTGAAAAGATCTCTAGTCTTTCCCATTCTTTTGCTTTACTCTATATCTTTGCACTGATCACTGAGGAAGGCTTTCTTATCTCTCCTTGCTGTTCTTCGGAACTCTGTATTCAGATGGGTAAATCTTTCATTTTCTCCTTTACCTTTAGCTTCTCTTCTTTTCTCAGCTATTTGTAAGCCCTCTTCAGACAACCGTTTTGCCTTTTTGCATTTCTTCTTGGGGATGGTCTTGATCACTGCCTCTTGTACAATGCCGTGAACCTCTGTCCGTAGTTCTTTGTGCACTCTGTCTATCATATCTAATGCCTTAAGTCCATTTGTTCCTTCCACTGGATAATCATAAGGGATTTGATTTAGGTCATACCTGAATGGTTTAGTGGTTTTCCCTACTTTCTTCAATTTAAGTCTGAATTTGGCAATAAAGGGTTCATGATCTGGGCCACAGTCAGCTCTCGGTCTTTTTCTTTTCTTTTCTTTTCTTTTTTTTTTGCTGACTGTATAGAGCTTCTCCATCTTTGGCTGCAAAGAATATAATCAATCTGATTTCAGTACTGACCATCTGGTGCTGTCCATGTGTAGAGTCTTCTCTTGTGTTGTTGGAAGAGGGAGTTTGGTATAAACAATGTGTTCTCTTGACATAACTCTGTTAGCCTTTGTCCTGCTTCATTTTGTACTCCAAGGCCAAGTTTCCCTGTTACTCCAGTTATATCTTGACTTCCTACCTTTGCATTCTAGTCCCCTATAGTGAAAAGGATATTTTTTAGGGGTAATAGTTCTAGGAGGTCTTATAGGTCTTCATAGAACTGTTCAGCTTCTTCAGCATTACTGTCTGGGGCATAGACTTGGATTACTGTGATATTGAATGGTTTGCCTTGGAAACAAACAGAGGTCATTCTGTCATTTTTGAGATTGCATCCAAGTACTGCATTTCAGACTGTTTTGTTTACTATGATAGCTACTCCATTTCTTCTAAGGGATTCTTTCCCACAATAGTAGATATAATGGTCATCTGAGTTAAATTCGCCCATTCCAGTCCATTTTAGTTCACTGATTCCTAAAATGTTGATGTTCACTCTTGCCATCTCCTGTTTGACCACTTGCAATTTGCCTTGATTCATGGACCTAACATTCCAGGTTCCTATGCAATATTGCTCTTTACAGCATCGGACTTCACTTCCATCACCAGTCACATCCACAGCTAGGTGTTCTTTTTGCTCTGGCTCCATCTCTTCATTCTTTCTGGAGTTATTTCTCAACTGATCTCCCGTAGCGTATTGCACACCTACTCACCTGGGGAATTCATCTTTCAGTGTCCTATCTTTTTGCCTTTTCATGCTGTTCATGGGGTTCTCAAGGCATGAATACTGAACTGATTTGCCATTCCCTTCCAGTGGACCATGTTTTGTCAGAACTCTCCACAATGACCGGTCCATCTTGGAGAAACCTATAGGGCATGGCACATAGTTTCATTGAGTTAGACAAGGCTGTGGTCTTTGAGATCAGTTTGGTTAGTTTTCTGTGATTGTGGTTTTCATTTTGTCTGCCCTCAAATGGTTATGGATAAGAGGCTTATGGAAGCTTCCTGATGGGAGAGACTGACTGAGGGTGAAACTGGATCTTTTTCTGATGGGTGGGGCCATGCTCAGTAAATCATTAATCCAATTTTCTGTAGATGGGCAGGGCTGTGTTCCTCCCTGTTTTTTGACCTGAGACCAAACTATGATGGAGGTAAGGAAGATAATGGCGACCTCCTTCAAAAGGTTCCATGCACGCACTGTCACACTCAGTGCCCCTGACCCTGAAGCATCCCACTGTGGACACACACATCTGTCAGAGACTCCTGGACACTCACGGGCAAATCTGGGTCAGTCTGTTGTTGGGTCACTGCTCCTTTCTTCTGGGTCCTGGTGCACACAAAGTTCTGTTTGTGCCCTCTGAGAGTCTGTTTCCTCAATCCTGTGTAAGTTCTGGTGGGTCTATGGTGGGATTAATGGTGACCTCCTCCAAGAGGGCTTTTGCCATACCCAGATCTACTGCACCCAGAGCCCCTGCCCCTGCGGCAGGCCATTGCTGACCCGTACGTTTGCAGGAGACACTCAAACACGGTCCTGGCTCAGTCTCTGTGGAGTCTCTGGGTCCTGGTGGGCACAAGGTTTGTTTGAGTCATCTGAGCGTCTCTGGCCAGTAAGGGGTTTGAAATTTCTAAACACAATTTCACCCCCGTACCATCTTGCTAGGGCTTCTCATTTTCCCTTGGACATTGCATATCTTTTTTGTGTGTGGGGGATCCAACATTTTCAAGTCAATGGTTGTTCAGCAGCGAACTGTAGTTTTGGAGTTCTCGCAGGAGAAGATGAGTGCACGTCCTTCTACTCCGCAATCTTATGCCACAAACATCGTCAAAGACACACACAGGATAAAGTAAACGGATGAGCAAGAATGCCATGCTAACACTCAAACTCAGAGCAGCTATATTAATTTCAGACAAAGCTAACTTCAAAGCAAGGAAAATTATCAGAGACAAAGAGGGGTATCACATAATAAGGGATCAGTCGTCCAAGAAGACATGTGCTCAGTTGCTCAGTCATATCCAACCCATGGACGATAGCCCACCAGACTCCTCTTGTCCATGGAATTTTCCAGGCAAGAATACTGGAGTGGGTTGCCATTTCCTTCTCCAGGGGATCTTCCTGACCCAGGGATCAAACCTGCATCTCTTGTATATCCTGCATTGCAGGCAGGTTCTTTACCACTGAGCCACCTAGAAAGCCCCCAAGAAGACATCAGTTCAGTTTGGTTCAGTCACTCAGTTGTGTCTGACTCTTTGCGACGCCATGGACTGCAGCACGCCAGGCAAGAAAACATAACAATCATTAGTGGCTTCACACCTATAAGCAAAAAGTCAAAATACATGAGGCAAATACTGATAGAACTACAGGGATAAATAAGTGAATCCACTATTGGAGTTGTAGACTTCAACACTTTTCTATCAGAATAGACAGATACAGTAAGGAGAAAATCAATAGGCACATAGTTGAAGTCAACAATACCATTAATCAACAGACTGTAATTGACAACTATAGGCCACTTCATACAACAATAGCAGAACAGGCATTCTGCTTAGACCCAGCGGAGAAGGCAATGGCACCCCACTCCAGTACTCTTGCCTGGAAAATCCCATGGACGGAGGAGCCTGGAAGGCTGCAGTCCATGGGGTCTCTGAGGGTTGGACATGACTGAGAGACTTCCCTTTCACTTTTCACTTTCATGCATTGGAGAAGGAAATGGCAACCCACTCCAGTGTTCTTGCCTGGAGAATCCCAGGGACAGGGGAGCCTGGTGGGCTGCCGTCTATGGGGTCGCACAGAGTCAGACACGACTGAAGTGACTTAACAGCAGCAGCAGCAGCTTAGGCCCAGATGGAATATTCGTCAAGGTAGACCACATTCTAGGCCATAAAAGCATTTTAACAAATTTAAAGGATATAAGAAAATAAATATTAAAATCATATAGACCAGAATGGAATTAAACTATAAATCAATAACAGAAAAATAGGTGGAAATCTCAAAATATTTTGAAATAAATGAAAATATAACATCAAAATTTGGGGAATGCAGCAAAATTAGTATTTAGAGGAAAATTCATAGAAGTGAACACATATATCAGAAAAGAAGAAAGATGTAAGTCATCTAAGCTTCAATCATCTAAACTTCCACCTTAGGTAACTAGAAAAAAGGAGCAAATTAAATCCAAAGTAAGCAAAAGAAGAGAAACAATATAAATATAAATTAGAGCAGAAATTAATGAAATTGAAAACAGAAAATTAACAAGACCAAAAACTATTTCTATGAAAGAGTCAATCAATTAATAAGCCTCTAGCAAGGTTAAGTAAAAGAAAAAAAGGAGAGAAGTTGCAATTACTAATTCAAAAATTAAAGATATAATACTAAATGGCACCCCACTCCAGTACTCTTGCCTGGAAAATCCCATGAATGGAGGAGCCTGGTAGGCTGTAGTCCATGGGGTCGCTAAGAGTCGGACACGACTGAGCGACTTCCCTTTCACTTTTCACTTTCATGCATTGGAGAAGGAAATGGCAACCCACTCCAGTGTTCTTTCCTGGAGAATCCCAGGGATGGGGGAGCGTGGTGGGCTGCCGTCTATGGGGTCGTACAGAGTCGGACACGACTGAAGCAACTTAGCAGTTATTAGAAAACAGGTAACCCATGAATTATCTATTTACATAGGGTAACCTTCTCATTGCCTTCCCTTGAAGGTAGTTTTTTGCCTACTTATCTGGCAGATTCCACAGGAGGGAGAACAGGAAAATCAGGACTCCTTTGTTTACTGTCCAGAAGTTGCCAGTTTGGTTGGCACAAACGAGACACCTTTGATTTCTGAGTTTTGGACTCTGATGTTCTGCACACTGTAGTCTCCTTGTCACCTGAACCTCCAGATTTCCAAGGTCTTCACCTCGCCCTGACCCCTGTCAGTCTCTTCTCCGTTACACACACAGACTCTCTCTCTCTCAAACACACACAAGCTCTGTAAATGCATTCTCCCCCGCCCCCATTAATGTAAGACTCCCTCCTCAACGCTCAACTTGAATAAAAATACTAGTATCAGACCCTGAAAATTCTCCCGGGCTCCTCCTCTGCGTCGGCCCAGTTCTCAGGTTTCCAGGCGGGCCTGATGGACGGCAGATTAGATTGGCTGAGCTACTGGAGAAGCAGAGGCTCCACCAAATCACAAACCCAGGATTTTCATCCTTCTCGGCCTCCTCCCTAGACTCCTGGCAACAGGCGTGCGTCGTTTCTCTTAGGGGAACCCAGCCTGGGGTTGCTATGGAGACATGACGCTGCGACTTGCAGAACAACTAGGACCCAGATATCGCCTAGCAAACCTAAGCAAAGCCAGTGCCCTGCGTTGCTGCCTTCCATATCTGCACGCCCTCTTCATCCAAAACTTTTTTTTCTCTTAACTCCTTCCATGGAAGATTCCATCCCCGTCAACCAAAAAATAGAACACCAAGAACTTGGGGAAACAGGGCGGCCGTGGGAAGAAACGGTAACTACTTCCCAAGCTCCTGAGCTTGGATTATCCGAGGCCCTAGAGTTGGAGCAGGGGCCAGAAACTGGACTCCAGCCCAGGAGCAGCCCTCCTACGATGCCCCTCTCTGGAGCCAGAACGCCGGATCGACCTGTGGATGACCTCGTAGGACTACGCGCATCATTTCCATCTTCCGCATTTCAGGAGCTCCCTTCCACTCTTTCTCCCCTGGCTCTGGCCAGGCAGGACTTTATGGCACCATGGCAGTCAGACAAGACCACTAGTGTTATTTCTGAGGCTGAGACACCTCATTTTGGCCATTTGGAACAATTATCTGATAAAGGTGGATCAACTCTTCATCAAACATGTCAATCAAAGGGAAACACCTTTCATCAATCTCAGCAAACTAAATATCCCCTGTATGAACTGAGGGATGTGAGCGACCACACCTCTAAACAGAAAGAGCTGAGATTTGACATTTTTCAAGAAGACGACTCAGACAGTAACTGTCATCTAGATCAGCCTGAGTCTGGGGCTTCTCAAGTGGCCCCCAGCATGCTTGAGATTGCCATTCAGAATACTAAGGCTTACCTACTGAAGACCAGTAGCAAGTCGGGCTTAAATCTGTAAGTCTTGGAGGAAAAGAGAGAGGAAAATTTGGCAAAGGGAGGGGCTATGATTATCTTTGTGTGAGGATGTGCTTCTGTGGGTGAATGAAAATATATCTGAAAAGTCTGAATTAGTGAGAGAGTAACTTCATAACTCTTTGTATTGTAGGACTCAAGACAGGTCACTGGTGGAGTTTCTTTTAGCTTCTTTAAAGGTCCTAGATACACAGAAATAAAATCTAGGAATTATGGAATCTGGGGTTTGAAAGAAACCATTAAGTATCTCTCCAGGATGCTTATTTAAAAGGACTGTCTACCAAAATCTAAGCATTTTCAGTGCTTGTATGATGTGGTTTCAAGTCCCTACCCAGGCCAGTGCTGGAGGGATAAATTACCTGCTTCACCTGGGACTGTCCCAACTAAGCATGGCATCCTGAGAAACTTCTCAGTCCGAGGCAAATCAGGAGAATTCCTTGCTATACAGGCCACCCAAGTACATGCCATTTTATCCAGATCTCTTTTAAAATAACCAATGACCCAGGAATATTCTGACCATCCTATTATAGCTAAGATTCAGATCTCATCATTGAGTCCAGATTTCTAGAGGTTCTTGCTTCCAGGATTACATAATCATAGGGTCAACAAAATTACAGGGCTAGAAGGGACTTGAGAAAACATCTAATATAATCCGCTTGCTTTTTAAATGAGGGGACTAAGTCATGGAAAAATTAATTTGCTCAACATTTCTCTGGCTACAACACTCTCTGACTCTTACCTTTCCGCCATCACTCTGCTTCAGCCACATGGCCTTGTCAGTTCCAGTGTTGCTACCTTGGCCCAGATGGCTTCTTCCCTAAGTCCTCCTTAGTTTTTGCTGGCTGTCTTCACATCTTAGGAATCAGCTTCCATAGAACTGTATTATAACTGCCTGCTCTTTGCTTCATAGTACTTAAGGTCATTTATAATTGTATAGAGACTTACAGACTTATATTTAATGTTTGACTCTCCCACTAAAGTGCAGGTCCCCAGAGTACAGGGACCATTTGATTTTTGAACGCCACTATATATTTATATATATATATAGTGCCTCAGAGAAGGCAATGGCACCCCACTCCAGTACTCTTGCCTGGAAAATCCCATGGACGGAGGAGCCTGGAAGGCTGCAGTCCATGGGGTCTCTGAGGGTTGGACATGACTGAGAGACTTCCCTTTCACTTTTCACTTTCATGCATTGGAGAAGGAAATGGCAACCCACTCCAGTGTTCTTGCCTGGAGAATCCCAGGAATGGGGGAGCCTGGTGGGCTGCCATCTATGGGGTCACACAGAATCAGACACGACTGAAGCGACTTAGCAGCAGCAGCAGCATATATTTAATGCCTAGCACAGTGTTATCAGCTATTTACTGACTAAAGAATTAATTAATTAATTAATTAATGACAGTACAGGAGACACAGTTTAGACCTTTTGAATATAGTTAATCCTCAAATGGGGGCTTCCTTGGTGATTCAGCGGTAAACAACACGTCTCGCAATGCAGGAGATGCAGGTTCAATTCCTGGGTTGGGATCTCCTGGAGATCCCCTGGAGAAGGAAATGGCAACCCACTCCAGTATTCTTGTCTGGTAAATCCCATGGACAGAAGGAGCCTATCGGGCTACAGACCATGGGGTCACAACAGAGTTGAACACAACTTAGTGACTAAACAATGACAACAATCCTCAAAATAATTTGCTGAGATCCCTACTGATTACTCAGCAAACATTAATACCATTCAATATACGTATGTGGCAAAAGCTTGTAACTATTACTTGGCTTTTAAAAATGTGAAGTATAATCTTATAGTCTGAAGAATAAGATATCAGTTAATATATAATGTGAGGAGTCTTCACAAAACCCAAATTAAAATATTATTTATAAATTACTGTCTTTAATTACAATTTACTTAAACTTCAGGTATGTAATTTGCTGGATTCTACTTGAATTGCTGATATAAACTTCTTGTCACAATTCCCTGGGTTAAATAACAAGCAAGAATTTACAAACTTTGATAAAATGTCAAAAAAGTTCATTATAAATACTTGAAAGTTCACAATTTAAAACTGAATACAAAACATAAAATGGGAAATTTTCTTTTACTGAATTATTTTATAGCTGACATTGCTTAAATAGCTAAATTTAATTTAGTGTCCAAATGCTAAGTCTCTGAGGTGGTAAATGAATTCCGTCCATAATATTCACTATTACTTTCTAAGGGCTTTATAGCCTGTAGTTAAAAATGGCTCATTAAAGATGAACTAAACTCCATATCTTATACACAGCTATTATTTAACAACCATGAAAGCTATTTTTTATTGAAGTTAAAACAATTTTGACTAAAATACAAAATTGGTTTTCATTTTGTGGAATAAAAAGCCTGCAAAAAAGACTGCTTCTTTCTTTTCTGCCAGTCATAACATTTCTGTTCATTTATAAAAATAGCAATTTTTGGAGAAAGAAGGAGATATTCTTCATATATAATATTTGCAAACTGTCCTTCACATCTGTCGTGCATATAATTTACCTATTTTCCTTTGACATTCTTAAGATCCATTAGACAAATACAGATATTAAAGAAAGAATTAAATAACTAGGGCAGGGTAAAGATAGTAGGAATTTATTGAACATCCATTTTGTTTCACTATGATAAGGAAGGAGATGTATTAAAACACCAAACAAAAACCTAATTTCAGCCCTGGAAGAACCTACTGCAGTTGCTGAATGAGAAATACATAATGTACACAATCACACCACAGTGTATCAGTGGTCTTAGAAAGGCCCAGTCCACACTGAGGAAGAACAGTTTCAGGAATAACCTGAGTGGTAAGGCTTTGAAGATTAAGTGTATAGTAAATCATTTCTTGAGAAAAATATATATAGGACACCACAAGCAAAGGCTCTCAAGTCAGACAGCAACAAGATGCTGGACAGACATTTACCTTGCTGGGCAGACATTCTAACTGAACTAATTGTTAGAAATGAAAATGGAGAGATATAGTGCTTATCCACCAGAGAGGTAATTTATGCAAGTCCTCACACTGGACAGAGGAATTTCTATCTCTCCTGAGAGCAGTTTGACAGGCATTTTGGGTTCTTCAGTAGTAAATTTCACGTTGAAAAACTGGTATCTTAAAAAGCACCTCCTAGCAGTTATGTGTAAAATGTAATGAATTAATGAGAGCTTAAAGATTAATTAATGAATCAATAGAGAGGTTAGAGGCAGCTTCACTAACTCAGTTATGAAATAAAAAGCTACAGCAGTGGTTTTAACAGAAAAGGACAAAAAATATTAGAGTGCATCACATTTTAATAAACGTGAGAACATCAGATGACATTTTTCTCTCCATTTGTGTGTGTGGGGTGGGTTGGGGTTGCAATATGAAATGTATTTCTTGTAGGTCTAAAAACACTGAAGTATATAACTGGCTTAGGAAATGTGAAAAGAGAATTGATCTTAAAAGAGTCAGCTGGATTTAAAAATCAAGTTGGATTTGATGAGGGGTAGGAAAGGGGGATGGAAAAGAAGTTATGTTAAAAGAATGAAAAATAAGCTTAGTCACTTTTAAATATATAACTGAGAGATTTTGATCTGAAATAAAAAGTAAAAATTGTAGCTGATGTAGAACATGTATCTTGCTGTAACGTGTTTTTCTTTATTAAGTTAAATATTCATATCATATTGAAGGAATTTCTTAAAAAGTTCTAGGATAAGTTATTCTTGACAATGGTAAAAGTTACTGAGTTTTTCCACTAAAAATCTCTCAAGTCTTTAGGTTGTTGAAGTTTCCTAAAAACTCACTGAATATGTATGAAATATTTCTTCAAATGCTTTAGACAGGGATATTATCTGGACTTTTCTCTTTTCGGGTAGATATGATCATCTTTCTGAAATGCTGACCAAGGTTTTAGATAAGCGTCCTGAAAATGCTGTGGACATCATTGAAAATATTAGCCAAGATGTCAAGATGGAACATTTTAGTAAAAAATTAGATACACTCCAAAATGAGAATGAGATGCTTCCAACCTATGAAATGGCAGAGAAGCAGAAAACTCTTTTTCTTCAGGGAAATGTAGAAGGAGCTGACCAAGAACTGGAAGATGAAATAGTAAGTCACTCTGTAAATTTGAATAGGTCAATCTTAATGGTTTTTTTGAGGTGAATGGGGTGTGGCTTTAAATTCATACCCACTGCCTTTTTATAGCTTACTAAATAGTATTTGCAACCTCATTTCACACCACTCATTTCCTTGGTTAGAGTTTCTTATGTTTTCACATTGTGTTTTAGTATTTCACAGATTTAGCTATTTTATGTTTGTGGGGCTAAATTCCTTGGTATCAGTGAAAATGGTTTCTTCATCTTTTATATTTTCCAAAGTGCCTGGGACAGCCTGAGTGCATAGCTATTTCTTATTGAGTATTGTTGAATGAATGAATAAATGGCACATAATTTAAAATTTGGCTTTAAATCAAGATGCATATTTTTCCCTTTAATTTACTGGAAAAATTAAAATAGCTTCTAATGTCATTTGCATTTTCTTCCAAGGCTACTTCTTCATATTGTAACTTGACAGTATGTATATCAATGAGACATAATAGGAGAGAAATAAAAGATTTCTTTTAATCCCCAAAGATAAATTGTTGAGAATATTTACCGAGAAAGTTGGTGACAGAGATTAAAAGCTATCATTCAAGAATGAAATCAGCTGTATTACAGAAATTTTACTTTCAAATATTTCAAATCAGTATCTGCTTTGTTTCCTAATGCCTGCATTTTTGCAATTTATTCTACTGAGTAATTTATACTGTACATCTACTGAGCTTCTATGTTCCATTACTCTTAGGCTATTTAAAACTGTCTACATACTTACAAATTTGATGTTTGGAGTAAGACACGTTCAAAAAAGGACACAGAGTTCAGTCAAGCAAAGATAGGAGGGGTAGGGATATACCACATGGAACTAATGGTAAAGAACCTGCCTGCCAGTGAGTTAGAGACGCGAGTTAGATATCTAGGTCGGGAAGATCCCTTAGAGGAGGGCATGGCAACCCACTCCAATATTCTTGCCTGGAGAATCCCATGGTAAGAGGAGCCTGGAGGGCTACAGTCCACAGGGTCACAAAGAGTTGGACATGACTGAAGCAACTTAGTAAACACACACGCAAACCCTCTAGAGCTCTGTAGCCTTCATAAGGAGACACAAATGACACAGTGAGATATAGAAGAGTCAGAAGGGACAAGTGATAGGTGTCAAGGACTTGACATTAGCTGATCTTTTCTAAAAATATCTTACTCAAAACACTTGGTTATGGAGCTGTATATAGCATTGACAAGTCTGGGGACAAACAGCATGTGGGGATCAAATATTTGTTATTTTTGCTTTTATTTCTTTTGCATTGGGAGACTGATCTAAGAAAATGTTGCTATGATTTATGTCCAAGAATGTTTTGCCTATGATCTGTTCTAGGAGTTTTATGGTGTCATGACTCATAATTAGGTTGTTAAGCCATTTTGAGTTTATTTTTGTAGATGGTGTGAGGGAATGTTCTAATTTCACTTATTTGTATGTAGCTGTCCAGCTTTCCCAAAACCACTTGTGGAAGAGATTGTCCTTTCTCCACTGTACACTGTTCTTGCCTCCCCTGTTGTAGATTAATTGACCACAGGTACACAGGTTTATTTCTAGGCACTCTATTCTGTTTCATTGATCTATATGTCTATTTTTGTGCCGGTACCATGCTGTTTTGATTATAGTAGCATTTGTAGTATTGTCTGAAGTCTGGGAGGGTTACACCTCCAACTTTTTTTTTCCCTCAGGATTACTTTGTCTATTCTGGGTCTTTTGTAGCTCCAAGTAAATTTTAGTATTAATTGTTCTAGTTCTATGAAAAAGGTCATTTTTATAAGGATTGCATTAAGTCTTTGGGTTGAAAGCAGTTCTCTTATGGATAAAATATTAATCACAGTGCTTGTATTCCCAGGCAGAACACGCTCTTCCAAACATAATGGAATCAGCTTTTTATTTTGAACAAGCTGGAGTTGGTTTGGGCACAGATGAGACTTACCGCATATTTCTTGCCCTCAAGCAGCTTACTGACACCCACCCAATCCAAAAATGTCGTTTCTGGGGCAAGATCTTAGGTCTGGAAATGAATTATATTGTAGCTGAAGTGGAATTCCGTGAGGGAGAAGATGAAGAGGAGGTGGAAGAGGAAGATGTACCTGAAGAGAGGGACAACGGAGATGGTGAAGCTGATGAAGACGATGAAGATGAATTACCAAGGCCCTTTTACAAGGCCCCACAGGCTATTCCAAAAGAAGAAAGCAGAACAGGTGCCAACAAATATGTCTATTTTGTTTGCAATGAACCAGGAAGACCATGGGTGAAGTTACCAGCAGTGACACCTGCACAAATCGTTATTGCAAGGAAAATCAAAAAGTTTTTCACTGGGCGATTGGATACCCCCATTATAAGCTACCCACCCTTCCCAGGAAATGAGAGTAATTACTTACGAGCACAAATTGCCAGAATTTCAGCAGGGACCCATGTCAGCCCACTAGGATTCTATCATTTTGGTGAAGAAGAAGGAGAAGAGGAAGAAGAAATAGAAAGTGGGCGAGATAGCTTTGAAGAAAACCCTGATTTTGAAGGCATCCAAGTGATCGATCTAGTGGAATCCCTATCCAATTGGGTTCATCATGTACAGCATATCCTCCCTCAGGTAGGGGTTTTGCAATTCTCAGCCTATCAGCTAGTCAGTAAATATGTATTAAATTCTGTCTATAATGCACACAGTATATTCAAGACAAAGGCCTTCAGACTGTAGACAAAGACAGAGACAATTAAAAAATCTAAACACAAAGTAGTATATAATTGCCAAGTCATTTAGACCCAGGATCTTCAAACAGATTTTATTTCCAAATGAAAGTAAAATGGGCTTTATTTTATTTGGGCTTCCCTTGTGGCTTAGATGGTAAAGAATCTGCCTGTAATGCAGGAGACCTGGATTTGATCCCTGAGTTGGGAAGATGCCCTGGAGGAGGGCATGGCAACCCACTCCAATATTCTTGCCTGGAGAATCCCCATGGACAGAGGAGCCTCGTGGGCTACAGACCATGGGGTCGCTAAAAGTCGGACACAACTGAGTGACTAAACACACATGGAGTATTTGGCAAGTTATGGAAGAATTTAGGTTTAGGTGTGTTGTGAAATTATTTTTATATGTTAAATATAAATGGGTACATTAATTTTGGGAAGAGTTCTTTTATTCCATTCTTATTAGCCAAGGAAATTTTTTTGCATGAACAATAAAAGATTTTAACAAAAGCAAGTAAAGTGCCATATAGTAGTTACATAGAACCTTTTCTGCCTGTTTTTAATAGCACTTTATATATAGTAGCTCATTTAAGACTCACACTTGTATAAAAGACTAATTTCTTTATTGTACAGGTGAGGAAACTAAGGCAGAAAGCTTAGGAAATGTCACAAGGGAAACAGATCTAATAAGTTTCAGATGTGAATGAGCAGAATGGATCCAGAGTCCACACTCAAAAAATCCGGTAAACGGTCTCATTGGCAGGTAGAATATCTTCACTATACTTTGATATAGATAAGAGATAGTCTTAAATATTTCTAGATGAGTTAATTAAATGAGAAATTATAACCTCAAAACTCCATACCTAATCTTATTATCACATTGTTTCTATTAATAATAATAGTACCTTACCATCATATAAATGAGTAAAAGGCATTATTACCTTTTTCACTAAGGTTTGAATAATTTTAATATATAAATACCCTGTAACAATATTTTGCTTGAAATAACATAGATCAAAATAGCATTTGGTAAATATACATCAAATGAATGAATGGTCAATATGCCACACAGTGGAACACCATGCAGATTAATCATTTCAATCCAAAGGAATATTCTGGCATTTTAAGGTCCTCATTAGACCTCTAGATCTTGCAGTATTTTTGCCTAGGGTCGCTGTAATTGGTTCAACCCCATACAAAAAAGTGAGGAGGAAGAGGAAGAAGAAGATGAAGAAAAAGACGAAGAAAAAGGAGAAGAGCCTGACGACACAGAACAGGAAGTGGGGCCTCCACTCTTGACACCAATCTCTGAAGATTTAGGTAATTTTACATATCCTACATATATATGTGTGTCCATAGATGTGTGTGTATATATATATATATACACGTGTATATATATATGTACACATGTATATATATATGTGTGTGTGTGTATGTGTGTGTGTGTGTGTGTTTTGTGTGTGTGTGTATACAGGAATACATAAATATGTACATGTGTATATACGAGCATGAAAGTGAAAGTGAAGTCGCTCAGTCATGTCCGACTCTTTGCAACCCCATGGACTGTAGCCCACCAGGCTCCTCTGTCCATGAGATTTTCCAGGCAAGAGTACTTGAGTGGGTTGCCATTTCCTTCTCCGGGGGACCTTCCTGACCCAAGAATCAAACCCCGGTCTCCCTCATTGCAGGCAGATGCTTTACCCTCTGAGCCACCAGGGAAGCCCATTTACGAGCATACCTTAGAGACATTGTAAGACAGATTCCAGACCACTGCAGAAAATGTGAATATTATAGTAAAATGAGTCAACTTTTTGGTTTCCCAGTGCACATAAAAATTATGTTTACACTTTACTACAGTCTATTAAATGTACAATAATATAATATCTAAAAAATGTACATGCCTTAATTAGAAAATACTATATTGTTGGGGGATGAGAGAATTAGGTGAGGGAGATTAGGAGAGACAGATTTCTAGTTACAAGATAAATCACTTATGGCTATGAAATATAGAGTGTGGGGAATATAGTCCAAATAACATAAGATCTTGGCATGGTGACATGCTGCATGCTAAGTTGCTCAGTCGTGTCCGACTCTTTGTGCCCCCTTGGACTGCTGCCCACCAGGCTCCTCTGACCATGAGGATTCTCCAGGCAAGAATACTGGAGTGGGTAGCCATGCCTTCCTCCAGGGGATCTTCCTGACCCAGGCATCAAACCGGGGTCTCCTACATTGCAGGCTGATTCTTTACTAACTGAGCTATGAGGGAAACCCATATATGAATATATACACAGGTATTTCTGGCTTTTCAAAAAATCAATTTACAGCACTTTGCTTTTATGAGAGAAGTACATTAGTACAAATTTTCACTGATAGAAATTAAAAAAATAAAAAGGCAAAACAAAAGTAATGTTCAGCATTTTTTGCAGTGAGCAGTTATAGGGCAGCACACACTTCAGGCTGTCAGAGCGGCACCTCCAAGCTCCTTCCCCAGGAACTACACTCAGCATCAAGTTGTCATAGCTTTGCATTGTGTTTGGAGCTTCCGTGCTTTATCTCAGTTTATCTTGGCAATCTATTAGCAAGGTGTGTCCTAAGGTAATTGCTTCTTTGCTCTATGTCATTTCGGCTTACAAAATGTTTCATAGGAGCGCCCTACTTTTGGATAGTGGGGGAAACCTTTACACACACATACACACACACACTGTAGTTAATGGTGGGAGTAAAGACAGAGGTTGCAGGAGTGTATTGCAGAGGGGAAACATAAGTTGGCTCTCTTACTAGAAATGCTGACAGTTATCTTTTTTTTTTCATACTTGTTTTGCATTCTACAGATCATAAACACATGACATAGAGTAAAATATCATGAAGTACTATTTTTTTCCAGTATACTCTTGTTCTCATATTCTTCTTTTCTTCCTGTTCAGTTTTGGAGTGTTCATGCTCCAAACCGTAGCTCTCTTTCATAATACTGAATTGGTCATCACATATTTTTCCCTCTACCACACAGGCCTCCTCTCCCTTGGTAAAACTTATTTTCTCTGTTGTTCAAATGTACACACATAAATAAACACAAGACAAATATATATAAACACACATTTTTTTCAAATTTCATTGTTCCACAATGTTCAAATGATATCCTCCTGATTCTATGTTAAACAGATGTTTTAACCTTTCTATGTCAAGTGTGTGTATGTTTTAAGGTTTATAAATATAGCTTTTCAGTTACACAGTATATGCTTGTCTATTTAGGAGTTAAATCTATTTTGAATTTCTCTTTGGTTTACAGAGATTCAGAATATATCGCCTTGGACAACACGGTTATCCTCAAATCTCATTCCTCAATATGCGATTGCAGTCCTTAGATCCAACCTTTGGCCTGGAGCATATGCCTTTTCCAATGGCAAGTAAGTATGTGCCCACTTGTAAGGCTGTTATTTTGATGATTTAACTTCTAGAAAGTATAAGTTATCACTGGAATGTGAAGTTACTACTGTTTTCACTCTTCTTTGGCATGTCAAGTCTGTAATGGCATAAGATGAATTCAAACAACATCCATCTTATGCAACAAAGCATCAAATTCAGAACATTAGAATAATTCAGACTTCTGTGTTTTCATCTGAATTATCCAATTAACGGAGCTAAAATGTTTTTTATTCTATGGTTATTTGAGTAATTGATAATCATTTCATGGAGGTAATTCTAAGCAGTGTCAAATTGAGTCTTATCATTTTTGTTAGATATCTTGAGAAAAGATAATTTAAAATATGTATGATTTAGGCTATCACTTTCAAGAGAATTAGGATAAGAGGATAGTCAATGTCCATCTGTCACCCAGAGCATATACTTCCATTTGTCTTATGCTTCCATTCCTTACTTAATAACCTAGGGTCAGGAGCTTGGCTGAGCTGGAGAACTGAGTGGTCAAATGTCAGAGTAGCTATGAGATCAACAAGCCAAAAATGAAAGTGTTTTCAAGCAGTTAATCACTTGCTGTGATGGCATAAGCAAGTTGAAGCACTGATTCTACTCGCTGTCCGCCGCCTCATTCCATTTGCCTGCGTGGAACAGCACACTGGTGGAAGGCGAGATGGGTCAGCACAGATGTGAGGGCATCCCACTGACAAGGAAGTCCTCAACATAAGGCTTTTGCAGTTTTATGGACCTGCTACCAGAGGAAGGTAGGGAGGACTAGGAAAAAGTACTGGGTACTGGGACTTGCCTGGTGGTTCAGTGGTTAAGACTCTGACTGCCACTCCAGAGGATGCAGATTCGATTCCTGGTCGAGGAACTAAGATCCCACGTGCCATAATGCCAAAAATCAAAAACAAAACAAAAAAACTACTGGGTACTGAGTCAGAGTAAGGGAAAGCATCTATAAGATCTCCTCTTCTCTTACTCAACCCCCATTAGGAAGCCTTGGCAGAGGGGCCTGAAGACTTCTGCTGAAGGCGCGAGATGAAGAGGCTTGGGAATAAAAGGCACCTGGGCCAAAAATACAATTCTATCAAGAGCATGTCAGGCCAGAGGGGCCAGAGTCCTTGCCCACAACTCCTCTGAGACTGCAGTGCACTGGCTCTGCACCAAGTCTGTTGCGGAGAGAGCACTTTTCTCCATGAGGTCTACCAGGGAAAGCTTTTGTGAATGCCCAAGGTTGGACCTGAAAAATCATGCATAGGTTTCTAACCACAAGCCCAAATCCTCATGCAGCCAAGTTTGCTAGATTGGCAACTTCTTAATTCTTCCTAACACTAAGGAATGTATGCAACCTTTAACTTAGTTGTTTTGTTTTTCTGAAAATAATTAAAAGATCAAAGGCTGTGGTCCAGTCCAGGTGTAGGGTTCATTTTGAGAGTCTGGCCCTATGTTTTCTTAACCAGGTTGAGCAGTTTGGGTCATAGTAACCCGCTGTGGGCTTCCCAGGCTGTGTGTGGTAAAGGATCCACCTGCCAATGCAGGAGACGTGAGAGATGTAGGTTCAATCCCTGGGTCAGGAAGATCCCCTGGAAGAGGTAATGGCAACCAGCTCCAGTATTCTTGCCTGGGAAATCCCATGGACAGAAAGGAACCTGGCGGGCTACGGTACACGGGGTCGCAAAGAGTCGGACACAACGGAGCACACACACACACCTCCCTGTGGTAGAAGAATCATTTAGAGATAGTTCATCTCTAATGCATTTTAAATATACTGTACTGTTTTAACATTATGGGGCTATGATACTCTTAAGTACTTTATTCTTCAGAAAAGGGTAAGTTTTTCTTACTGAAAACTTATATATGATCTACATTTTATTTTTAACTTACAGAAAGTTTGAAAATTTCTACATAGGCTGGGGTCATAAATATAGTCCAGACAGCTATACACCTCCAGTTCCACCACCTGTTTATCAAGAGTACCCCAGTGGACCAGAAATTACGGAAATGGATGATCCTACTGTGGAAGAGGAGCAGGCTTTCAGGGCTGCACAAGAAGCAGCAGCAAATTCAACGGAGGAGAATGAAGAAACTGAGGAAGAGGAAGATGAGGAAGATGATTATGACTGATACAAGTAGAATTAGCCCAGTCTCATGAGACTGATACACACATACTCCTTATTTGGGACTGATTTATATATATAAATTACAACTATTCATGTGTAGAATATCATTCCCTGAAAATAAAAATTTGGAATTTCACATTTGGAACTATTATTATGTACTTTTAGAAAGATGCTCAACAGATTTTTCAGAGGCTAAATGACATTTTCTTAATTAGTTTTGATGGCTTCAGCTAACCAAATATGTACTTCTGTATTTTTTAAGCCTCAGGTTGAATTTCTAATAGGCAAATAATATATACTCCACAAAAGCTACTTGGGGGGCTTAAATATTTTTTGAGTGTCAAGGAATACTGAGATCAAAAATATTGATAACTAAATTAGAGCATGTGTTCTTCAGCAATTTGTGATACTTTTGCAAATACTGTATGTATATACATCTATCTATCTATCTATCTATATATATTCCCCCCAACCCTCTGTATACAGAGGGTATACAATTCTATTACCTGCTTCAAGACTGTAGGAACATTCAAATTTTTTAGCTTTTACCTGTTACTTCTTAAAGAATCTTCTCAATGTAACTTCTTTCATCCTATAGAAATTGGTTTTACCTGATTTGGGGAAAAACTATTTGCAGAGATGGCTAGCTGGGACATCAAAAGACTTCAGACTGATATTTTCTATCACTGCTTTTCTAAAACTAGTTATTTTTATTCACTAAGAAAGTATTTTTAAGTCCTATATCCCTGGCACTCCAAGGCTACTGTTAAAAACTAGGCATTGCTTCAGAAATCTTAGGAGTTTACATTCAATGAGGGAAATATTTTGTGATACAAATATTATGTCATAGTACAATGTCAAGCCCTGTGGTGAAGAACCAATTAAAAAATAAAAATAAAAAACCCTTCTACTCCATGGTTATTATGTGTAAAATGAAAGTATCAGTAATTGTAGTTTCTGTAATTTTCTTGTCATAGACTGGCAGTTTGCAGATGAGTGATCTTACCTTCAAGCAACATTGCTTATCAAACCCTTAGAAAGGGAAGTTCCTCAGTCGTGTCCGACTCTTTGCGACCCCGTGGACTGTAGCCCACCAGGCTCCTCTGTCCATGGGATTTTCCAGGCGAGAGTACTGGAGTGGGTTAGAAGGTACATTTAATCCAAACTTGAGCAGTTCAGGAAGCACTTCTAAGAGAAGAACTAAGGAGGAAAGGATCCTAGGCAGCGCCAGCTGTATTTTGGCAAAGGACTTTAGGCTGAAAGAGTGAAACTTTGAGCATGGTGAGAGATGAAACTGAAGAGGTAAGCAGAGCCCAGATTGTATAGGACGTTTGGATTTTAATCATGAGCAATGAAGGGGACTCAACTAGGCAGTCACAAAATCGTATTTGTATTTTAGAACAATTTGGCTTCTGTGTGGAAGATGGACTGACAGAGGATCAAGACAAGCAGACCAGTTAGAAGGATATTACACCGTCTAGGTAAGAGATAAGGATAGCATGAAGCACCATAACTGCATGGGGATATAGAGTGGAAACCTGTTTACCAGTCTGAATGACAGTATTAGAAAGGAGGTTTTCCAGAATTTTCCAATTGGCAATACTATTCATTCCAAGAGTGCAACACTTAGTATTTAATATAATAGATAATATTCATAGAACTTCATTCAAGTAAGTTCTTGTTTGTTTTTTAATGGGGTAGCAGCCCCTTACTGCTTCTCCTTTTTAATTTCTCTTTTTTCATCTACCCAGATTTCTTTTTAAGAAAGTGCCTCTGACCCATGGTAGATGGTCACATGCTAATCAGATGTGCCCTCTATGGAATCTGAAATCTACACAGACATTCTACCTCAACTCCTAACTTGATTGCTCTTGCTATAATATTAGGCCATATTCTAGCCTCAACTGTTGCCTTTGTTCTAGAATAGTTCCCTAGTTACCTGTGGATTCTGATAATTTGAACGAATTCTCTTCTGCTTAAAACTGGCCAGAATAAGATTCTTGCTTCAACCTTAACTGGCAAATCTAACGTGAAACTGAAAGATTCCTTCTTACAGGACACATTAAACATATGACTCTCACAGTTATATAAGAGTGCAAATATTTAACAAAAGCAAATTACTCTTTTCAGAACTATGCCTATGAAGTATTAAGGTTCTTTCTATCTAGTGAGGAGGGAATTTCATTACATATATAATAACAGAATAAAGCAGAATGCTATAATGGTAAGAGCTTGGAGGTGAGACAGTCTGGGTTCACATCTTGGATTAGGGCCACTTTCTTGGGCAAATTACTAATCTCCAAAGTTTCAGCTTCCTCATAGGGCTAATAACAGTATTTGTCTCACAGAATATAAAATATTTTGGAAATCAAACTAATTAATACATGCAAAATACTGAGAATACCTAACACAAGTTAGAACTCAACAAATAGTCATATGACTATAACACAAAACTAGTTTCTGAAACATGGATAAATCAAGAAATACAAAACTCACAATGCAAACAAGATATTTTATTGGAATAATTACTAAACAATGAAGCACTAAAGGTATAATTTAGACATTTTAGAAATTAAAATATAAATGGAGTATTTAGAAAATTCACAGATTCATATGTTGTATTAAGGTTAATACTGGAATTTGGAAAACAAAGAAAAATTCCACAATCACTGAAATGCTGACTTCTTCAAGGGATCTTCTCAGCTGTAAAGACTTGAGAAGCTTGTCTCCTAGCCTTGAAAAGAAATTTTTAAAATGTTAAGTGAGAAGTCAATTAATTAAAATATGCATTATCATCTAATATCAAAAAAGCTAAAATCTTGGATTTTTTTCAAGATAATGAAAATTCTGTAAGGAATAGTACAACTTAAATTTAGGAAATTAGGAAATAATTTTTAAAGTCAATGAAAAAATAGAGAAATTAAGGAAACAATTCCATTCACCATTGCAACGAAAAGAATAAAATACTTAGGAATATATCTACCTAAAGAAACTAAAGACCTATATATAGAAAACCATAAAACACTGGTGAAAGAAATCAAAAAGGACACCAATAGATGGAGAAATATACCATGTTCATGGATCGGAAGAATCAATATAGTGAAAATGAGTATACTACCCAAAGCAATCTATAGATTCAATGCAATCCCTAACAAGCTACCAACGGTATTTTTCACAGAGCTAGAACAAATAACTTCACAATTTGTATGGAAATACAAAAAAAACACCCTCAAATAGCCAAAGCAATCTTGAGAAAGAAGAATGGAACTGGAGGAATCAACCTGCCTGACTTTAGGCTCTACTACAAAGCCACAGTCATCAAGACAGTATGGTACTGGCACAAAGACAGAAATATAGATCAATGGAACAAAATAGAAAGCCCAGAGATAAATCCACACACCTATGGACACCTTATCTTTGACAAAGGAGGCAAGAATATACAATGGAGAAAAGACAATCTCTTTAACAAGTGGTGCTGGGAAAACTGGTCAACTACTTGTAAAAGAATGAAATTAGAACACTTTCTAACACCATACACAAAAATAAACTCAAAATGGATTAAAGATCTAAACATAAGACCAGAAACTATAAAACTCCTAGAGGAGAACATAGGCAAAACACTCTCCGACATACATCACAGCAGGATCCTCTATGACCCACCTCCCAGAATATTGGAAATAAAAGCAAAAATAAACAAATGGGACCTAATTAAACTTAAAAGCTTCTGCACAACAAAGGGAACTATAAGCAAGGTGAAAAGACAGCCTTCAGAATGGGAGAAAATAATAGCAAATGAAGCAACTGACAGACAACTAATCTCAAAAATATACAAGCAACTCCTGCAGCTCAATTCCAGAAAAATAAATGACCCAATCAAAAAATGGGCCAAAGAACTAAATAGACATTTCTCCAAAGAAGACATACAGATGGCTAACAAACACATGAAAAGATGCTCAACATCACTCATTATCAGAGAAATGCAAATCAAATCTACAATGAGGTACCATTTCACACCAGTCAGAATGGCTGCGATCCAAAAGTCTACAAGTAATAAATGCTGGAGAGGGTGTGGAGAAAAGGGAACCCTCTTACACTGTTGGTGGGAATGCAAACTAGTACAGCCACTATAGAGAACAGTCTGGAGATTCCTTAAAAAACTGGAAATAGAACTGCCTTATGATCCAGCAATCCCACTGCTGGGCATACACACTGAAGAAACCAGAACTGAAAGAGACATGTGTACCCCAGTGTTCATCGCAGCACTGTTTATAATAGCCAGGACATGGAAGCAACCTAGATGTCCATCAGCAGATGAATGGATAAGAAAGCAGTGGTACATATACACAATGGAGTATTACTCAGCCATTAAAAAGAATACATTTGAATCAGTTCTAATGAGGTGGATGAAACTGGAGCCGATTGTACAGAGTGAAGTAAGCCAGAAAGAAAAACACCAATACAGTATATTAATGCATATATATGGAATTTAGAAAGATGGTAACGATAACCTGGTATGTGAGACAGCAAAAGAGACACAGATATATAGAACAGTCTTTTGGACTCTGTGGGAGAGGGAGAGGGTGGGATGATTTGGGAGAATGGCATTGGAACGTGTATAACATCATATGTGAAATGAACTGCCAGTCCAGGTTCGATGCATGATACTGGATGCGTGGGGCTGGTGCACTGGGACGACCCAGAGGGATGGTACAGGGAGGGGGGGGGTGGTGTTCAGGATGGGAAATACATGTACACCAGTGGCAGATTCATGTTGATGTATGGCAAAACCAATACAATATTGTAAAGTAATTAATCTCCAATTAAAATAAATAAATTTATATTAAAAAAATATAATGAGAAGTAATACCAAGTAAAAATGCAAAGCAAATTTGAAAAAAAAAATTAAGAAAATTTGAGACAAAGATAAAACACAAAAAATTAAAAAGAAAATATCACCTTTTTATGGAATAATGAATCAAAAGTAAAAATCTGGCTGAAATTCAGAGAGAGACAAGTAAAAACAGGGAAGGAGAGATAAAGATGAGACTATGAGCAACGAAATACCACCAATGCCTCACTTTCAAGACCAGAAAGATAACAGCCAAATAAAATACTCAGCCAAACTCCATCTTAGTATCTAACCTCATCTATGATCTCAAGTTATCTGTATACTGGTGAGCAAGCATCTTGCTTTTTCTAACAGTTAAAATTAACCTCTAACTTCATTCAGCCAAATAAATGATAGGGTTAAAAAAAAGGAATGCAATTTTGGTATTTAAGTCATTGCAAAGAAACCTCTTTGCACAAACATTTGCAAAGAAACTTATCATAATTAAATTGAAGAACTTCTTCAACAATCCTTGCCTTTATATCCCAAGTTGTGAGGCTAAAAAGATTACTCTAGCTCTCTCTCTTTTCAAACAACTTTAGTCCTTTCCCTCATGATCCTATTATTCTTCATAAATGCTCCTCTCTACTGCGGTGTCTCTTCTCCCTTTGAAAGTGAAAGTTGCTCAGTCTTGTCCAACTTTTTGTGACCCCACAGACTATATAGTCCATGGAATTCTCCAGGCCTGAATACTGGAGTGGGTAAGTGTTCCCTTCTCCAGGGGATTTTCCCGACCCAGGGATTGAACCCAGGTCTCCCACATTGCAGGAGGATTCTTTACCAGTTGAGCCATAAGGGATGCCCTTCTCTCTTTAGAGGGAAACAAATGTGGAGTACTTAAAAGGGACTTTTTTTCTTCAAGATTAGAGAATTGTGCATTTTCTAGACTTGATATGCTACCATATAGCTTCTGTTTATACAAATGGAGGGGATCCACTTCTTAGGAATTTTTCTATAATGTACTGCTCATCACTTAAATGCAAGGGATAAAGAGGCAACACCACTGGAGTTAATTTCTGGAATTGTATATATCCAGTAAGTATTATGTGTATGAACAGTTCTTGAATCTGAAAGAAAAACATGTCCCTCAGAATACTTAACTCTCTCAATAGTTTGATAATTATATCTCCAATAGTACATCCAATACATCCAAGTGCCTAACATAGAGCCTCAGGAATCTTTAGAATCACATTTAATCAACCAAGACCAATATGAGCTGGAACTCCTTGATTAAGTTAGACTTTCTTATCATACTGTTGCCATTTTCATTACTCCCTGATAATCAAAATTAAATTACGTATTATAAAATTAAATATTTTTATGAAGTTCTCAGCAAAGTATTTGACAATATTTGGGTATCATCTGAAATTTAAAGATGTCCATTCTGGAATTAAATGAACAACAACATATCTTTGCCAATCTAATATTATAAAATGAGGTGTTAGGAGTTACAAAGGAATAACATTGATTTTTAACTTAAAAATTTTACACTTTGAAGTTCAACCTGTCCAAGCGTCACATGAAAAATATTTAGATACTTACAATTTTCTCCTCTGAAGAAAGCACACCTTCTACTGCCACTATCTGGTATTGCTTATGTTTTAAATTCCCCACAAACTTCCGTAGTTGCTTGAGACTGCTAACTTCCATGTCTTGCTTTAAGAGTTTCTGCATTTCTCGAGAAGGACACCCAGGATCAAATACTAGTAAACACAATGTTCGGTTTTTTTTCTCTTCAATTCCAACAACTGTTCGACTATGACCTATAGAAATATCAAAAAAGAGTACATATATAAATGTGAGAGAGACACTTATTTGAGCAGGTACATACAGGTGTAAGTTACTATACACACACACACACACATATATATAGACACCTTATATATACTTTTTATGTGTGTTTCAAATATAAATACAGTCAGTCCCTCTGACATATTGCTTATCTGAGTTCTTTCAGTTCTCAGACACAAAACTTTAGTTCTACTTCCTAACCTCCAGTTTTCTTTCGTTCAATTTTAGTTTTCCAAAGGCTTCATGGCAAAATATTCTACTTCTACTATGCCAAATATTTTAGTTTCTTTTCCTAATCCCATAGTCCTTTTTATTTAAGTGATCTCAGATAAAAGGATTTGAAATTTAACTGCTGGGGGACAAAAACTCATGGTTCCAAGAGGTAAACAAAAGTTAAGCAAAGTAATGCAGGGAAGAGGGAAAGGAAATGCCAGTGCTAGAGAGGGATGAGTAATGAGTTAAAAAATTTTAAAGGGTGGCCAGGGAAGGTCTCATTGAAGTAAGGAAAAGCCCTGAAAAAAATTAATGATGAACAATAAAGGAAGAGGTAGCCCTGAATCAGGTAGCCCCAAAGATATCAAGGATATCATCTATTACTGCAATGTATTATGATGATGCTATAGCTCTAAAAATCAGAGTAATGTCAGTGTACTTCTCTCCTCTCATTATCAGAATCTTAACATACTCTAAAGCAAAAGCTAATTAGTTGTCTTAAATAAATAAATCATCTTATAAGTTACACTCAGTATCTATAAATTATACTAACCTTGATGCTGAAGATAGATAGGAGGTTTAGATGTACACACTACTTTTGGACTTCCTTCTCTCTCTGAAGCATAGTAGCTCAATATCCACTCAAATAAGCGAGGGTGTGTACCCAAAGGACCAGTTGACTTGTGAAAGTCAACAATACGGCACCTATAAAATAATTTACAAAATGGATTATTTAGAAAATATTTTAAAAACTTTTCTATAAATGGAGTTATAAAATGCAAACATTTTAAATTAATTTTATTTCATCATTATTTTCCTAAGAAGAAATAAAGTTTATTATTTATCTGAAAACTGTTATTTTAGGAGGAAATTCTTTAATAACTTAAGGTTGATGACAGCTATCAAAGTTACAAAAATTTTCTCACACAGAAAATCTCCCTTTGTAGTAAATGAGGATCATACCTGATTTTAAAGAGTCTACATATAACCTGAGACATGGGGACTTTTATTCTAAAGTCTCTAAACCTGACGATTACTTAGAAGTTGATTTTTAATTCCTCAGCAGCCATGAGGAGCTATCAAAAATATCCCAAATATTTTTCCTGTCAGTTCTCTCAAATTTCAATAATAGACAAGAAAAGAATACCTGTAAAGATCATAGAAAACCTGTGTGTACCCCCATCTATACATCTATCTATCCTCTATTTAGCAATAGACCATACTGGTACTGTTTCCTCAAGAGGAAGTCAACCATGAATAAATCAAATTATTTTAACCAGGAGCATTATTTACACTTCTCAACAACTAGTTTAAAAAGACTGAGTATAAAGGAAAGGAAAAACAATTAAAAGCTTTATTTTCACTTTAAAGTATAGCACAGATATCCTATTCTTGTCTTTCTTGGCCATAAAGTTTCCAGACACACCCACATTGCACTGGTTGCTATCTTCAGCCTCACCAAGTTTAATGTTGATAACTTTCAGCTGATTACTCCTGAGCTTTAAATATTGAAATGAACTTCTGGAAAAGCTATCAAAAAGTAAGAACAGTGATCTTGGGTTAGCAGTTGACTACAAGTTTAGATTGAGAATTTGCATAGTATTCTATGGATAAATTCACAGAGAGCAAAAGGAAGACATTTAAATAACTAGTGAACAAATTGAGGGTATAGTAATAAAAAGGCTTTACAAAGAACTAACTTATTACAGGTACCAAGAAAACAGCTTGATATATCAGGTACTTTAAACAAAAATTTTCCTTTCCTTAAAAATGACTTAAAAGCTCAAAACATGATATAGTATAAACAATCTGAAGGTGTGACCAGACTGGCAAAAAGGAAAAGAAGAAAAATTTAAAGGGCATTAAAACAGTCCTTTGAATTTAATAATTCAAGAAAGTTATTATATACACAGTCATTTTTCTATTTAAAATTCAAGAAGTATTTTTATCTCTGAATATAACTCATATATAGAAATGATGTAAAACACTGGCAAAATGACTTGGAAACAAACATAAAAGGAAATATACAGTCATGAAGCTTAAGGCAAACTTTCTATTAAAGATGATCATAAGCATTTATCTCTGATGCCTCTTGAAAGCCCAACAACATAATACTGAAGGAGAAAATGATTTAAACACCTATGGAGAAAGAGAATAGGGTCCAACAAGAAACTGGCACACATTTCTGGAAAATGGATAGCAGGAGAGAGTAAACATAAAAGTGACTGCAAAGAAATAGAGACAACTTTCTTAAAACCCAAAAGAGGACAGAAGTTTAATGAACACCAGGTATTGGGTAGAATAGTACTGAGGCTGAAAACAGAGATTAACTCGAAGGTTGAATAAATAGAGCAAATCACTAATCAACTCCTCACCTAGTGGAGGAACTATAGGCAAGAATGGACTCTGAGAAAAGAGCTGTCTCTTATACTAATATTGGAGAGTCCCCAACCACACAGCAAACTTCCACCTAAGAAATGAAGTTTTCTCAACTACAAGCGCCAGAAACCCTACAGGACTGCCAATCAGCTTTTTTAGTGCCTCATTCTTCACTTTAGGAAAAACAGTAAGGATTTTTAAAAGTTAGAAGGAAGTCTTCTAAATGAACAGACTAAAATAAATAGACATGAAACTAATTTAACATGGAGGAAACAGAAAAATGCAAGGAATAGAAAAATTTTACAATCATAAAAGGCTATGATGCTATGAAATTACTCCTTAAAATCAAAAAACATTATTGTTAAAATAAAAATTTCAATACAGTAGTGAGGAGATAAAGTTGAGACTCCAGATAGTAAAACAAAAAGCAAAGATCAAAAAGTAAGACATGACCAGTGAACTCAAAAAGTCAAAAAAGTTCAGGGGCCAACAAACAGGAGTGCCAGAAAAAAAAAAAAAATAAACTGGAGAGATCATATTCATCAAACAACAGTGAACCCTTAAACTCTTACTGCATGCCAGTCACAGTCTTAAGCACTGTATCATCACTACAACTCTATGAAGCAGTCACTATTTATGTGTTCTTTTTTCAACGGTGGAACTAGGGTACGAACAAGTTAAGTCATAGAGTTAATAAGCAGAGAGCTAGAATCAGTTGTAGGCAATTTTACTCCAAAAAGTCTAAGCTCTTAACCACTATGTGCTTAGTCCCTCAGTCATATCCAACTCTTTGTGACCCCATGGACTGTAGCCCACCAGGCCCCTCTGTCCATGGGATTCTCCAGGTACATCTTGCCTTCTCATTAAGTAATACTTATTGTTAGAAGCTAGTAGAGGAACAACTTGAAGAAGTGAAGTCGCTCAGTCATGTCTGACTCTTTGCGACCCTGTGGACTGTGGCCTACCAGGCTCCTCCGTCCATGGGATTCTCCAGGCAAGAATACCGGAGTGGGTTGCCATTTCCTTCTCCAGGGGATCTTCCCAACCCAAGGATCGAACCCAGGTCTCCCGCATTGGAGGCAGACGCTTTAACCTCTGAGCCACCAGGGAAGCTTAATCTAATCCATAAATGATTTTGAGTTAAGAATAATATAGCAACACAAACTATCACTCAGTAATAAGACTAGGCATCCTTTCTTAGGAAGCTAATAAAGGAAGTGTTCAAGTAAAAGAGAATAATCCAAAAACGAGAAAGACATGGAAGCCAGGAAAAAAATCCAGGATCTAATGCAACAGAATGAAGAACTGCAACACGATTAGAGCTATGGAAAGGATCTAGAAGCAAACAATCCAGACTAGAGAAGAGGACAATCGGGTTCAAGAAAAACGTCTCCAGGAATAAGGAGTACCTCAGATTACATAAATGGAGTTTCTGCAAAAACTTTACCATGATGCAGTCAAATAGTAAAAGGGAAAAGGTAAGGCAATTCTTAAGGAAAACTTTAAAAAGCTTTTCAGGAAAGATACAAAATCATTAGTGAATAATATTTACATAGTTATGACTCTAACTTAATAAAAACTGGAGATTTAACCATATTATAAAAAGTGAGGAGAAACAGGTGGGAGATATAAGGAGAATGCAACAGGTAATGTCTAAAGCTGACAAACCAAGAAAAAGCCATGAAAGCATATTATTTAAAAACAATGAAAGTGACAGCTGTCTCTAAGAAATAAAACTTGAGAATAGAGAAGAGCAAGAAACAGGGTATGTGTGGTTGGTTTTCATTATAAGTCTTTAATTTTATTAATGCTACTTAAATTTTATTTTTAAACTATCCCTTTGATAAAAAGCACAAACAACAAAAACTTCCTAGACATAACAATAACATTAACTTGGCTTTTTAGGTACATACTTTATCCTCAGGGAGGTGAGAAGGGTATATATTTCACATGCTCCAATCCAGGCCTTTGTTCCCTGTAACTTGTCATTAAGCTGAGAGGCACCCTGTGGATCAAAACCTTCCTTCCATGCATCTTCAATCATAGACTGAATTTTTGGAATGCAAGGAACTGACATACCTAAAATTATACAAAGCAAACATGTAATATGACAGTTACTAAAGTACTGAATAATACTAAGCAGTACATCATATATTCTACAAGAACCTAACATTTATAAGACAGTTATTTCTGACATCTACTATATCATTTTCTCTTCCTACAACCAGAATGAAGACTTTTAATGCAAATATCCACTAAAATACATCTTTATTAAAGCTATCAATTTTAATACGCATATTATATATTAATTCATTCCACATCATATGTATTTATTAGATGGTAAATTCAGAGTTGTATTTCACATACCTTTCAAGCTATCATCATAAGCATCATTTTGCAATAATGATGAAAGCAGCATTTGGAAATTTCTGTAACCACAACCCCAACCTTTATCACCAAAAGATGAATGAAAGTGATCCACTCCTGCAGAAAGCCACACACGTCTCACATCTGTGGCAGCATTCTGATAATACCTATAAAGTGCTTCCATAATTCCTAAAGTGGAAAAGAGATATAGAAGGTTTAGAAGGGTATCACCTTTCTATGTCTGTCTCATACATTTCCAGTATCAATCTCTTTTTCAAGGGCACATGTAAATCCTGCCAATTCCATCTTCTACCTTTTTACTGACATAGTCTTAGTTATTGTCCTGCTTGTTTTACACAATGCAAGGTTCCTAATACTAGCATATTACTTATGCTGAATTGAAATTGTTTGCATTTTTCATTTCTGCATCTACAGGGCCTAGCACATAAAAGTACACTGCTGAACGAATGTTATCTCTCCATTTTATTATACATTATGCTGGATATCATTCTCTCTCAAGCTCACTTCTAATCAGTTTGCTCCCAATTTAAAAACCTCATTATGGTTTATCACAGAGGGTTGATTTTTATGTGATATAACTACTTCCGGTTGGCATAAAAAAATACCAAGATCTACATGAAGGAATTGTTTTTATGTACATCAGATCAGATCAGATCAGTAGTTCAGTCGTGTCTGACTCTTTGCGACCCCATGAATCGCAGCATGCCAGGCCTCCCTGTCCATCACCAACTCCCGGAGTTCACTCAGACTTACATCTGTCGAGTTAGTGATGCCATCCAGCCATCTCATCCTCTGTCACCCCCTTCTCCTCCTGCCCCCAATCCCTCCCAGCATCAGACTCTTTTCCAATGAGTCAACTCTTTGAATGAGGTGGCCAAAGTACTGGAGTTTCAGCTTTAGCATCATTCCTTCCAAAGAAATCCCAGGGCTGATCTCCTTCAGAATGGACTGGTCGGATCTCCTTGCAGTCCAAGGGACTCTCAAGAGCCTTCTCCAACACCACAGTTCAAAAGCATCAATTCTTCGGTGCTCAGCCTTCTTTACAGTCCAACTCTCACATCCATACATGACCACAGGAAAAACCATAGCCTTGACTAGACGAACCTTTGTTGGCAAAGTAATGTCTCCGCTTTTCAATATGCTATCTAGGTTGGTCATAACTTTCCTTCCAAGGAGTAAGCGTCTTTTAATTTCATGGCTGCAGTCACCGTCTGTAGTGATTTTGGAGCCCAGAAAATAGTCTGACACTGTTTCCACTGTTTCCCCATCTATTTCCCATGAAGTGATGGGACCGGATGCCATGATCTTCGTTTTCTGAATGTTGAGCTTTAAGCCAACTTTTTCACTCTCCACTTTCACTTTCATCAAGAGGCTTTTTAGTTCCTCTTCACTTTCTGCCATAAGGGTGGTGTCATCTGCATATCTGAGGTTATTGATATTTCTCCCGGCAATCTTGATTCCAGCTTGTGCTTCTTCCAGTCCAGCGTTTCTCATGATGTACTCTGCATATAAGTTAAATAAACAGGGTGACAATATACAGCCTTGACGAACTCCTTTTCCTATTTGGAACCAATCTGTTGTTCCATGTCCAGTTCTAACTGTTGCTTCCTGACCTGCATATAAATTTCTCAAGAGGCAGATCAGGTGGTCTGGTATTCCCATCTCTTTCAGAATTTTCCACAGTTTCTTGTGATCCACACAGTCAAAGGCTTTGGCATAGTCAATAAAGCAGAAATAGATGCTTTTCTGGAACTCTCTTGCTTTTTCCATGTATATATATAATTTTTTTAACTTTTTATTTTATATTGAGTATAGTTGATTAACATTAACAATGTGATAGTTTCAGGTATACAGCAAAGTGATTCAGTTATACATAATTCTGTTTTTTTTCAAATTCTTTTTCCCATTACGATTATTATATAATATTGAACAGAGTTTCCTGTGCTATACAGTAGGTCCTTGCTGGTTATCCATTTTAAGGGTATAAATATTTAAAGAATATAAAAGGATTTGTTTATGATATTAAAGATGCAGGAATTTCTTAAATAAGACACTTAAAAGACACAAGTAAAGGGAAAGATTGAGAAGTCTGATTACATTCAAATTTAAAATTCTGCCTAATTAAAGACACCATATACAAAATTTGGGCTTCCCTGATAGCTCAGCTGATAAAGAATCTGCCTGCAGTGCAGGAGACCCCGGTTCAATTCCTGGGTTGGAAAGATCCTCTGGAGAAGGGATAGGCTACCCAACAGTATTCTCAGGCTTCCCTTGTGGCTCAGCTGGTAAAGAATCTGCCTGCAATGCGGGAGACCTGGGTTCAAGGCAAATTATAGATTTGAAGAAGAAAACTGCTCTTCATATCATCAATGAATAATTAATATCTTGAATACTTAATGGACTGCCAAAAATCAATAAGAAAAAGACAAAAAATCCAACAAAGACGAGAAAAGGGACTAGGTTATTTACAGAAGAAGCGAACTCAGGAGACATCAGAGAAATACAATTAAGAGGTGTATCTTACCATTAAATGGCAAAAACTTTAAAGAGTCACAATATAAATAAAGTGTGAGTCAAAAACACAATGACCTAATGTAGGTTACAACCATTCTAGAAAACAATTTCATAATACTCAATGAAATTAATTATGCAAATGCCCTTTAATCTAGTATTTCTAGTCTGGATGTTAGAGAAACTTTTGAGGAGGAAATCTGTTCATAATTTTTAAGAATAAAACACTGGAAACAATGTAAGTCATAAAAGCAAATTCTGTTCAGCAAAGTGAAAGCAGCACAGTTTAATAATCAACATATTTAAGCAAATTCAATCAGAGCATACATATTGTATACCAACTTACACATAGTTTAAAATATAAAAGATTATATATTATTATGGAAACTTACATACAAGATAAAATTACTAAAACATATATGAGATTGATAAATACCAAATTCAGGATAATGATTCCCTTTGTGGAGGAGGAGAAATTAGAAATCAAAGAGGGGTATACAAGGGGTCTAAAATACATATAAAAGGTTTTACAGCTTAAAAACATTAAGTTTCATAAAAATTGGGTAGCAGGAACAAAGCTGTTTCCATATAATCTTTTTTAACTATACTAACAGATGGTCATGTATGGATGTGAGAGTTGGACTGTGAAGAAGGCTGAGTGCCGAAGAATTGATGCTTTTGAACTGTGGTGTTGGAGAAGACTCTTGAGAGTCCCTTGGACTGCAAGGAGATCCAACCAGTCCATCCTAAAGGAGATCAGCCCTGGGATTTCTTTGGAAGGAATGATGCTGAAGCTGAAACTCCAATACTTTGGCCACCTCATACAAAGAGTTGACTCATTGGAAAAGACTCTGATGCTGGGAGGGATAGGGGACAGGAGGAGAAGGGGATGACAGAGGATGAGATGGCTGGATGGCATCACTGACTTGATGGACATGAGTCTGAGTGAATTCCAGGAGTTGGTGATGGACAGGGAGGCCTGGCGTGCTGCGATTCATGGGGTCGCAAAGAGTCAGACACGACTGAGCGACTGAACTGAACTGAACTGAACGGATATGTTTTTTTTAAATGTGGAAAATATCAGGAAAAAATACATTCTTTGGAACAAGGCAGATCTGATTGTGAATACCAAATGGGCTATGCAACCTCACCTTGTGCTACTTTGCTTCAGTCATGTCTGACTCTTTGCAACGTTATGGACTGTAGCCCTCCAGGCTCCTCTGTCCATGGGATTTACCAGGCAAGAATACTGGAGTGGGTTGCCATGCCCTTCTCCAGGGGATCTTCCCAACCCAGAGATTGAAACTGTGTCTCTTATGTCTCTTGCATTGGAAGGCAGGTTCTTTACCACTAGCGCCACCTGGGAAGCCCAACCTTACCTTAGGAAAGTAATTTAATCTCTCTAAGTCACAATTTTCTCATCCAGAAAAATATAATACACAAGGTTTTTCTTTTGAGAGTTACATGATACAATATATAAGGTCTTAATGTCTAAAACTATACTGAACAATATGGCAGAAACTATTTGCATATGGTTATCTGAACATCTGAAATGTGGCTTGTCCAAACTCAGATGTTCTGCAAACTAAAATACACATTGCATTTTAAAGAATGTACAAAGATTGCAAAATACTGCACTGATAATTTTTAATACTGATTACACATTGAAATATATTTTGGACATATTGGAAAAATATTAAAATTAATTTCACCTAGTCTTATTTTTCTAATGTGACTAATGGAAATTTAAAATTATTTATGTGGCTCACTTACATTCTACTGGACAGCAATTGTCTGGAAAATAGTAAGCTCTCAATAAAAACTATTCTCAAAGGTCCATTTTCAAATGTCAAGTAAATTGATACAAGATAAAAGTGAATCATTTACTATAAAAATAAAAGATCAGGAGTTTTAAAACAACACACAAAAAAATTATTTGAATACATGGTCTCACCTAAAACTATATAAACTGTGGGCTGTGAAAATCAAGCACAATTCAAATAATCCTATTACTTCAGTGATGTATGAAATATTAAAACCATGATTTGGATTAAATACTCACCAGACGTTTTTGTTTTTCCATCATCAACACCAATAGCTAATGATTCCATCATATCAGCTTTTCTTCTGTGAAATTCAGATGGATGCATTCTTCCCCTATTTACTTCTATCTCCATATTTCGTAGCTGCTGTTGTTTGTACCCTCCAGAATTATCTAAACCATATTGTCTCTTTGAACATAAAAACAAATGACTTAATTTTTATGTCCCTTTACATCAATGAGGTGAGAAATTTACCACTATTTTATATATCTGGAAATATATTTTGAAACATTCTGGTTTATTGACTTCTATATAAGTCAACTTACAGATTTTTATGAAAAATAATTACACAACAAAAAAATCCCTGAGTTAATAACAGCCTTTCTCTACAAACAACCATTACGGCAAGAAACTTCTTTTCCTTGAAGTAGGGAAAGTAGAGAATCCAGTCTTCCTACTAATGGTAATGTGAAAAGCAGATGAGTTCTGACCATTCTGCTGATTTTTTTGAAGACAACCTATCAAGGAGCCTGTACTTCTTCCCTGGTTCCTAGGCTAGCCTACAAAGGCCTACTTAATCCACAATTCACTCAGGTATTCACTCTATGCAGTAAATGAACTATGTTTTTGCATACTGACAGAAAATCTAAAATAATATGTTAAAACAGCCCCTACAAAAATATTTCTGAGATCTAAACAACTAACCTGCAAAGTTACATAATAAACGTATACTCCCTTAAACATTGAAAACTTTTGTATTGATAATATAAGGTAGAGAAGATATAGGAAAAGTCAACTTTTTTCTCCTCTGAATCTTGGTGGGAAAATAATTATGCAAATAGATGAACCACAGATGAGAAAAATAGCCTAAATTAGATATTCTAAAGAAAGAATAGCCATGTGCAAGAAATCAGAGGAAAAAAAGTTAGAGGTCAAACAAGTTCAGGAAGATTATGATATGTACAATGCATATTAGTATATTAAAGGCTTTAAGAAGACATCAGGTACACAAACCTGTTTAATTGAACATTTTCAAACCTATTCATTCATAAATCCTTTTTATTCACACATTTTCCTATAAGCACATAGAAAAAACATTTAAAATCTATCAGCATTATTAGCAAATGACTACATAGTCTACAGCAAGTTAGGACTGAAAAGAGTAGAAAAAGTTGTTAAAATATAAAAGAAGCTACCAGTTTAGTTCAGTAGATACTACCATTCACCTAAAATAGGCTCAAACTTCATAAAAAAGCATTTTCCATGAAAAATGGTTCTTTCTAAATTCCTGAACTGCAGTCACTAAAAGAATTTAAGACTCAGGAGACATTAATTCTAAGTTTCTGTTTTAAGTATTTATGCAAACATTTAAAATTCTGAGTCTCAATTTCTTAGTTTTCTCCATTAACATAGGTTTAAAAGTAGGCTTCACCATTTAATACTGCCCAATCCTGAACAAGTTAAGCTACATAAGCACTCTTTGTTTTCATTTCTTCCTCTGCTGTTCAAAAAAAAAAAAAAAAATCTAAAATAACTTTATGGAGTATGGAAGACTGTAAGATACTTTACATCAGGGTCTCCAACTCCAGGGCCACAGACTGGTACCAGTTCATGACCTATCAGGAACCAGGCCGCACAGCCAGAGATGAACAGTAGGTGAGTGAAGAAAGTTTCATCTGTATTTACAGCCGCTCCCCATCACTTGCATTACTGTCTGAAACTTGTCAGATCAGCAGCAGCATAATAAATGTAATGCACTTGAATCAACCTGAAACCATTCCCCTGCCACTCCAGGCCCATGAAAACACTGTCTTGGTCCCTGGTGCCAAAAAAGCTGGGGACTGCCGCTTTGTAACAAGTGTTTGCTCCAGTATGCAAATGCATACTTATGAATGGTGGTTGTTATGAACAATAAAAAATATATGTAAAAAATATTTTGTATTATAATAAAGACAAAAATAATAAGCTGAAGTCTTAACAGCATGTTTGAAAAATAAGAACTCTAACTAAACCAAAATAATATAATTATTATTAATCTTTGTACCTGCAGCTTCTGAAATTCTTCCATTTCTTGTCTTGATTCTTCAGATCTCCTCTTTCTGTCTTCTTCTTGTTGAAGCTGTTGAGCCAACTCTAGATCTCTAGAACACTGGACTCTATTCACACCTATTATATATTTTTAATATTTAGAATAAAAGACTGAAATCAAGGCTCACTTATATGTTAGTACATATTTTTAAAATGGAGTAAAGGCTATTATTTTGCCATTTATTCATGACTATGATGTCATAGAAACACTGAGTATAAATCCAGCAGAACTTAAACTGCCTCTGTAAGGGTACAACCTCCACTTAAATCACTAATATTCACCGAGTGTTTAGGCTGTGACAAACACTTCTCATTAATTATCATTAATTATCTCATTTGGATCTTCATAACAGGAAGTTAAGTATTATTATCTATTGAAGAAATCAGAACTCAAGAGAAATTAAGTAGCACCCTGGAGTGGTGCCCCTCATTAATACATATAAGGCAGATTGGTTTTTAAGAGAAATACTTGGTTGGGGTGGGTATGGTGGAAATAATTAAGGAATAAAAAAACAAGTGAGCAAAGTACAGCTATTAGATCACAACCTAATGTCTGACCTCAAGCAAAGAGTATAACTTGCCCATTTTGCTCTCTATCCAGTGTGCTACACATCCATTATTCAGTGCTCTCTGGCTAGCATCTCCTTGACCTCCCAATTTGATGGTTTAATTATGTATCTAAATATTCTTTCTTTTCCTTCAAATCTCTCAGCCTCTGATACCTCTTCCTAATTGGTCCCCACTTTTACTGGTGGAAATACACAATCCAAAACTGATTTTTAGCATACTTATAAGGCTATCTACAGTGATTCACTCAGACTCACCTCAGACTCCAGCCTATGGAGTACACATAGCCTATGTGTAAGCCTATGGAGGTTACAGAATAACTCATGTACCCATACAAAGCTTGGGTCTCCCTGGTGGCTCAGTGGTAAAGAATCTGCCTGAGACCCGGGTTAGATCCTAGAGTTGGGCAGATCCCTTGGAGGAGGGCATGGCAACCCACTCCAGTACCCTTGCCTAGAGAATACCACGGACACAGGAGCCTGGTGGGTTGCAGTCCATAGGGTCACACAGAGTTGGACAGGACTGAAGTGACTCAGTAGCAGCAGCAGCATACAAAGCTTATCATAAACAAAGAATTATCAGAAACTCAACTTCAGAGTTATTCTTCCACAGTAATTAGTAAAGAACCAACACAGTAAAGAACTGTCCCATCTTTACTGCAGCAATTCTCGTCTTGGTATTAGGCTGAGTGATCAGGTAATGCTGTCCATGGACATCACTAACTGTATCAGGATCGCTGCTAATGAATACTAGAAACCTCTGCAGTAACAGGAGATATCTATGTACCTTAAGAAACTGATATCCAGTAGAACACAACTGGTTTCTCTTTTTGTCTACTTTATATTTTGTTTCAATGGAATTGTGAAACTCAAATAGGATCTTTCCACTTCTAAGACACCATCATGATTACTTAATCAATGCCACTAGCAAAAAAGATAGGGAAACAGAAGAAAACTTTAGAATCTCTTATAAAACTAGTCAGTGGTAATAAAGAAGCTAGAAGAGTAGTTGAAAATGTACTTGAAAAACTTTGAAGTCACATACTTCACATTCTTTTTAAAATTACATGTGCCATATGGCAGCTTCTGAGTTCATAAACAATTTTTACTGTTAAGATGTTAAATTCAATTACTTCCGGCTGCTGAAAGAATGGCCTCAACTTAATGGTACAATATTTCATTATCTTCTGATGTTCTGGGTCAAAACCCTGGATGCACACCCCTAATTCAATTGTTGGTCACACCAGTTAATCCTTTACATCTTTTCTGTGAAAAATCTTTGACAAGTTGAAGCTGTATTAAAATTTTTTTAAGGGACAGATTTATTTTTAACCAGTGTGTTTTCTTCCCCTCTATAACACTAATCTAAAAAGTAGATAAGTGTCTAGGAAGTAGAAATTAAATCATAACATCCTTATCTTTAAACATATAGTCATACCTTGTCCAAAGCTGCTTTCTTCCAAATGCAAGTCAACATGTTCCTGCAGAATATGGTAGTTTGTACAGACGAGCCCACACATAGGGCAGTCATAGAGTAGTTGATTACAGTCTGTATTAGAGATATAATTTAGTTGGTCTTATTTTTAAAATCTTTAGATTTTTCACATCAAGTCAAAGACTGTCTACTACTCACTAACTATATTAAGTAAAAACTCTTTGTAGTTGGATTTAAAGCAATTTTCTACTTCTAGATGAAAGACTGAGCACAAACCTCTTATCACTACAGTGAAAGGAAATATTAATAATAAATATTCAGCTCTGTAGTCAAAATAAGAAAAGGAGAAAGGAAAATCAAATGGTAAATAGTGGTCAGTCTAGACATGGATTTTGGGGGCTGGATTCTCAGTACCCTCCAAACTAAGTAGTGATGTGCAGAATTCAAGCATTTAGCATAAAGCTGGACATGGATCAAATGCCCTAGTTTGCAGCATAAGATCAAAGAGCTGCATCCATTAACCAGCACTGCAGACAGACAGGTACAACTTGCCCAAGAGAGAAATGGTACTTCTATAAGACCAAGACCTAGCTGATACTGGGTACAGATGTTATTAGAAAATTACAAATTAAAATAAAACAACACTACATATATATTAGAATGACCAAAATCTGGATAGTCAAAATCTGTATGATCAAAACTCTGGTTTTTCTTAGTCATGTATGGATGTGAGAGTTGGACCGTAAAGAAGGCTGAGTGCTGAAGAATTGATGCTTTTAAACTGTGGTGCTGGAGAAGACTTCTGAGGGTCCCTTGGACAGCAAAGAGATCAAATCAGTTAATCCTAAAGGAAATCAACCCTGAACATACATTAGAAGGACTGATGCTGAAGCTGAAGCTCCAATACTTTGAGAATGAGATGGTTGGATGGCATCACTGACTCAATGGACAGGAGTTTGAGCAAACTCAGGGATATATCGAAGGACAGGGAAGCCTGGTGTGCTACAGTTCATGGGGGTCACAAAGAGTTGGAGTGACTTAGTGACTGAACAACAACAACAAAATCATAGACAACACCAAATGCTGGCAAAGACTTGAGCAACAGGAACTCTCATTCACTGCTGGTGGGAATGCAAAATGGTCCAATCCCTTTGAAAAAGTCTGGCAATTTCTTATAAAACCAAACATACTATTACTACATGATCCAAAATCACGAATTCCCTTGTGTTCACCAAAATGAATCAAAAACTTCTGTCCACACAAAAGCCAGTACAGTTTATAGCAGCTTTATTCATAATTGCCAAAACTTGGAAGCAACCAAAGGGACCTTCAGTAGGTGAACAGATAAACTGTGAAACATCCAAAAGAATATTATTCAATGTAAAAAAAAAAAAAAAAAGCTATGAAGCCATAAAAAGACATGGAGGAATCTTAAATGCACATTGCTAAGTGAAATAAACCAATATGAAAAAGCTACATGGCATATGATTCCAATTATACAACATTCTAAGAAATGCAAAAACATGGAGACAGTATAAAAAGATCAATGGTAGCCAGTGGCCACAGAAAGGGAGGATGAACAGGTGGAGCACAGGGGATTTTCAGGAAAGTGAAGCTATTCTGTATGATACTAAATACTAAATGGTGGGTTCGTGTCATTATACATTTGTCAAAACCTGTGTACATCACCAAGAGTGAACCCTAATATAAACATGGACTTTGGGTGATATTGACATCAATGTAGATTCGCTGACTTTGACAAATGTATCACTTGGTATGGGTTGTTGAATGCTGGAGGAGTTTAGGAGGATGTCCGTATGGACAGAGGGTACTTGGGTACTCCCTGTACTTTCTACTGAATCTTACTGTGAACCTGAAACTTTCCTAAAAAATAGCATTTATTAAAATTCAAAAAATGAATATATGCCCTCTCCTTCAGTTCAGTTCAGTCGCTCAGTCGTGTCCGACTCTTTGTGACCCATGAATCACAGCACGCCAGGCTTCCCAGTCCATCATCAACTCCTGGAGTTCACTCAAACTCATTTCCATTGAGTTGGTGATGCCATCCAGCCATCTCATCCTTTGTCATCCCCTTCTCCTCCTGCCCCCAATCCCTCGCAGCATCAGAGTCTTTTCCAATGAGTCAACTCTTCGCATGAGGTGGCCAAAGTATTGGAGTTTCAGCTTCAGCATCAGTTCTTCCAATGAACACCCAGGACTGATCTCCTTTAGGATGGACTGGTTGGATCTCCTTGCAGTCCAAGGGACTCTCAAGAGTCTTATCCAACACCACAGTTCAAAAGCATCAATTCTTTGGCGCTCAGCCTTCTTCACAGTCCAACTCTCACATCCATATATAACCACTGGAAAAACAATAGCCTTGACTAGACAGACCTTTGTTGGCAAGGTAATGTCTCTGCTTTTGAATATACTATCTAGGTTGGTCATAACTTTCCTTTCAAGGAGTAAGCATCTTTTAATTTCATGGCTGCAATCACCATCTGCAGTGATTTTGGAGCCTAAAAAAAAATAAAGTCTGACACTGTTTCCACTGTCTCCCCATCTATTTCCCATGAAGTGATGGGACCGGATGCCATGATCTTCGTTTTCTGAATATTGAGCTTTAAGCCAACTTTTTCACTCTCCTCCTTCACTTCCATCAAGAGGCTTTGTAGTTTCTCTTCACTTTCTGCCATAAGGGTGGTGTCATCTGCATATCTAAGGTTATTGATATTTCTCCCGGCAATCTTGATTCCAGCTTGTGCTTCTTCCAGCCCAGCGTTTCTCATGATGTACTTTGCGTATAAGTTAAATAAGCAGCATGACAATATACAGCCTTGACGTACTTCTTTTCCTATTTGGAACCAGTCTGTTGTTCCATGTCCAGTTCTAACTGTTGCTTCCTGACCTGAATATAGGTTTCTCTCCTTAACCTTTCATAAAAATTATTCAAATGAATCAGACTTAAATGTAAAATTCAAAACTTCTAGACGATAACATGGGAAAGGTGACCTTGGGTTTGCCAGAGTTTTGATACAACACCAAAACATGAAAAAACACCAACCCATGAAAAAGAAATCAAATAAGACAAACTTCATTAAAAGTAAAAACTTCTGATCTGTGAAAGACACTGTTAAGAGAATGAAAAGACAAGTTTCAGACTGGGAGAAAATATCTGTGAAATATTTGCAAAATCCAATGAAGGACTTGTATCCACAATATATAAATTATTCTTAAAACTCAACAGTATCAAAGAGACATATGATTCTAAATGTGTATGCACAAACAACAGAGAGCCTCACAATACATGAAACAAGTCTGATATAGCCTAAAGGAAAAACAGACAAATATACTGGGATATATAGATATATATAGATCATAATTGGGAACTTTAACCTCCTTCCAAAAACTGGTAGCATTGCTGGACAGGAAATTAGTAAGGACATGGAAGATCTGAACACAAACAACACACAAATATAGACAAATATAGAACATTTGATGCAACAACAGCAGAATATACATTTTTTTCCTCAAATGTCTATGGAACATGTGAACATGTGCTAAGACAGACCATATCCCATATCTTAGGCCATGAAACAAATTTCAATAACTTCAACAAATTCAAAGGAACTTAAATCATAAAGTTTGCTCTCTGATCAAAAACGAATCAAAGTAGAACTCAGTTAACAGAAAATCAGAATCCCAGACAATCCAGATGCCACTGGCCTGGTGGTAAATAAAAGAATACCCTCTGGAAACTGGTCTTCCCTGTGGCTTAGATAGTAAAGAATCTGCCTGCAATGCAAGAGACCCAGGTTCCATCCCTCAGTTGAAAAGATCCCCTGGAGAAGGAAATGGTAACCCACTCCAGTATTCTTGCCTGGAGAATTTCATGGACAGAAGAACCTTGTAGGCTACAGTCCATGGGATCACAAAGAGTCAGACAGGACTGAGCAACTAACACTTTCATTTTCACTTTCTTCCTCTGGAAACTAGATTGTGAGTCTACTTCTCCTCAGAAAGTTTCTACAGCTACTTTTGAAGTAGATGAAACATTTATTGTTTGCATCAAAACTCTTTTCCATTATAGTAGTTTCATATTATAATAATGGCAAATGAGCAATGCTATAAACTTAAATTAAAAACACATTTGTAGTGATCTTATTTACAAACCAACTTTTGGGATACTACATATTAAATTGAGACTTATGCTACTTATTATATAAAATGAATACTTTACCTTCTAACGGAGTGTCTAAAAGATCAGCATGCTTTGTTTTCACATGAGTTTCCATATCTTGACTATTATCTTCTATTTTTCCACAGAATGGACATTCAGGAGGACTGTACATTGTTTCATAAATTGATTCTTTAATTTTGGTTCGGTCAGACTGTTTTTCTGTACTTTTCAGGAATTTTCTAGATTCAGTTAAGTTCTCTGAATAAAAGTCTTTATGTTTTAAAGTACCATCCTTAGGCAGGCTTTGAGCTGAAATCTTCAGCTGATTAGATGCACAAGCTGAATGAACACTTGAATTAATGTCTGCTCTGCACTGTAGGCTGCTGTCCTTCCTGTTATCGGAAATTCCATACTGTACTGTATTAATCCTCTCAAAGTTTCTTTCTAGTTCATTTTGCTCAAAATGAGCAGTTTCAATATGAAAACACATTTCATCATAATTCACACCTGACAACTTGCAAAATGGACATATAACTTCATTTTCCATGTGAACAATTAGGAGGTGAGCCTTCATGTCTGGTTCTGAGGATACTGTTTCACCACAAATATCACAAGATAGCATGGTAGAGCCGGTAACTAGAAAAGAATACAATGTTATTTATGTTAGAAAGTAAGAGCTGAAGAAAAAGAAAATACATTTTATAAAAGGATTTGGAACAACTATATTTGTTATTTATAACTAGATTATTTAGATGAAGAAATTTTCAATGTCCTTACTGTTCCTCAAATATACTATTTATAAATCTCAACCAAAACTTCACTACTGTATTTCAAGTTTATGGTTTGGATAAAACAAAGGCAAAGCGCAAGTGAAGTTGCTCAGTAGTGTCTGACTTTTATGGCCTGTAGTCCATCAGGCTCTTCCATGCATGGGGTTTTCAAGGCAAGAATACTGGAGTGAGTTCTTATTTCCTTCTCCAAGGGATCTTCCTGACCCAGGGATGGAGCCCTGGCTCAGACTCTTTACTGTCTGAGCCACCAAGGAATCCCTAAACAAAGGCAATGATACAGCAAATTGAAATAAAAAATTTTTCAAAAATTTCAAAGTGTGTCTGGACTGAGGTGAAGAAAAAATAATGTATATAAACTCGCCCAGGTAAAATAAGCCAAGTAAGAGAAAACAAAGAGAAGAAACCTTATCAACCAATATATCTAAATACAAAAATTTTAAAGTTATTAACAATGAGTTGCACAAATAAATTTCATAATAGCAGTTAACAGTTGAAGAGTTTTACATGTCAAACTAATTTAAGCACCATTACTATCATTCTGGGCTTCACTAATAGCTCAGCAGTAAGAATTTACCTGCAGTGCAGGATCCAACCTGCAATGTTGGATCCCTGGGTTGGAAAGATCCCCTAGAGGAGGGGACAGCAACCCACTCCAGTATTCTTGCCATGAAAATCCCATGTACAGAGGAGCCTGTCAGGCTATAGTCCATGAGGTTGTAAGGACTGAATTGACTGGGCACACACGATCATTCTAAATGAAGGAAACTGGCTCATAGTCACCAGCACCAGAAAATGATTAGCCAAAATGCTAACCCAGTCAGGCTCCAGAGCTGCACTCTCCACCCAAAATATAAAAAAAGCACAGTAAACACAGTTTCGGAGAAGGCAATGGCACCCCACTCCAGTACTCTTGCCTGGAAAATCCCATGGACGGAGGAGCCTGGTAGGCTGCGGTCCATGGGGTCGCTAAGAGTCCGACACGACTGAGCGACTTAACTTTCACTTTTCACTTTCATGCATTGAAGAAGGAAACGGCAACCCACTGCAGTGTTCTTGCCTGGAGAATCCCAGGGACGGGGGAGCCTGTTGGGCTGCCGTCTATGGGGTCACACAGAGTAGGACACGACTGAAGCGACTTAGCAGCAGCAGCAGCAAACGCAGTTTAAAAGAGCACCGATTCCAGAGCCAAGAGAACTGGGTTATAATCTCAGGTTTCATAATTTTAGATGAGACACCTCACCTTTCTGAGGTTCGGCCTACAAAATGAGCTGTACTGAATCAGCAGTCACTTCTGGGTTTTACAAAGTTCTGGCTATGACACAAATTTTGCTAAGACGTTTTTTAAAAGCAAGCACAGTCATAACCTTTCTACTATCTAGACTATCTTTCAGCTAGAAATTGTTTTAAAACAAACAAAGTGAAAATAAGGAAACTATCCCCACCATTTAAGTAAATTTAGTTTCATAAGATCGCCCAACTTTGTCTCTCCTCCCCCCCACCCCTTTTCCTCAGACAAGTGAAAACAGTCTCTGATTTTGATGTAAATTCTCCCAAACCATCAGTGCAAAGAACGTGACACCCAGAGAAGTTTCTTCTTTTCCCGGGCCAGGACCCAGAAGAGTGTGCTTGAGCTCCCCAACACTTAGATCAGAACAAGTGGATGACAGATGTGTGGAGGTCGGCGAAAGGTGCCGGAGCCTGCCCAAAGGTCCATGCCAACGTCCCAAGGCCAGGACGTGAAACCAGTCCCGATACTAACTGGGTCAAAGCGTTGGGCCTAGGGATCCGGGGCTGGGACGGTCAGTTCCTACCGGCCTGCAGAGCCGGCCGCTGTCACACTTTCCTATGCTTGGCTTCCTCTTCGGATCCCGCAGCAGATGTCGTCTGGCTCGCGGGCAAAGGAGTGCTGCCCGGTGTCGATTACCTTTCCCGGCCTGAAAATCTGAGGTAGGCCCTTATTTTTACCCAGAGACTCACGGTTAACCGAGAAGAGAACCGGCGACTCTGAAAAGCCTCAACCCACAGACGCAAATTCAAAAAAGCTTTTCCTCTCTTCCCCGGAAGAGAAGGAATCCCAGCATGAACCTCTGCATGCTAATCTGGGTCGTAGTGCATTGTGGGAGTCGTAGTCGTTTTCCCGTCAAGGTTCCAACGCCTAATTTAAGAGGAGACACTAGACTCAAAGGTCTCTATAAATGAATTCCCAGGTTGGGTCCTAAGGCATTACGCGAATCCACAATACCCACTGTCTAGGGCCTGACTGAGTAGCACTCTAATACATCATCAATCAAGGGCTTATAATGTTACAGCGTGCCAAACTCCGCGAACTATGGAGGGTGGCAAAGACCTGTTTTTGCCTCAAGGTTTCAAGATAACGCTATTTTGACCCCTGATTAAAAATATGAAACAGCTCTTGGTACTTAAAAAATACAATATCAGAATTTAAAAAATCGTATCAATAGAGAGCTGTAAGGTAACCCAAAAATTTTCTCAGAAAAGAGAACAAAAAAGAACAAGAGATGGAAAACAGGAGCTTCTTTGGGGAAGGAATCATGTGCTAATTATCTTGCATATTCTGTGCCTTGCACTACATAAACAATCTGTTTTCAATACTGCTTGTTCAACCCCAAGGTTGAATCATGTGTTGAACAAGGCTATATGTGTGTTATAATAAATTAAGAATACTTTACTTGGAGTTATTTATTTCATACATCAGTGGCTACTATTTTGCAAAAAAAAAAAAAAAAATCCACAGATTTACGGCATCCAAAATTTTTCAACTGAAAGGTTGAAACAAATGAGCAGAGAAGGTAGGAAGAAGTGAATGAAGTTGAAGAAAATGAAGCTCCACGAGGTCAGGATTTTTATCCGTTGTGTACACTATTGTACCTCCAACATCAAATCAAGTCTGGCACAGATTAGTCCCTCCGTCAATACTACGTTGTAAAATGAATAAATGAATGGATGGAAGCTTGGATGTATGGATGAACAAAAGAACGAACGGGTGAATGACAGAATTGGCAGGGAGCGCTACTGCTGGCAGGGCAGTAGGACACACTTCTGCCACAGCAACGCACAGAGTTAAAATCCCAGAGTCCAGAGTCGCCGGATTCTCCATGAGTGGGTGGGGCTGGGGCGTCCGCTTCTCTCCGCCCCCCTGCCTGTCGGTGCTGCAGCTTCGCTGCCGCCGCTGCCGCCGCCGCCGCCGCTGCCGCGTGCAAGGGCTTCTGGGAGCCCAGACTTAGGGGTCTAGAGTAAGGGGCGCAGGAGGCCGCCATCTTGAGTTGTGAGCCTGGTCTCTGTACTCATCGCTAGGGGCGGAGTGCTGACCCCACAGTTACCGCAGCAGCCACCACAGCCGGGGACTGGGAAGTCAGGGCGCCGGCTAGTGCCACATTAATGGGTAAGTGGGAGTGACACACACCAGGTGGGGTGAGCCTCGGGTTTGGTCCTTTCGGGAGCTACTAGTTCCTGAGGCCACTGTTTTTATCTTCCACTACAATTGGAGAAGGAAATGGCAACCCACTGCAGTGTTCTTGCCTGGAGAATCCCAGGGACCGGGGAGCCTGGTGGGCTGCCGTCTGTGGGGTCGCACAGAGTCGGACACGACTGAAGCGACTTAGCAGCAGTAGCAGCAGCAACAAAGGGTTCAGGGCCGGGCCGGGTTCTCTCAGCTTTTCCAGAGGGAGACAGCAGTGGCGGGGGCGTGGCGGCCAGACCTTTCCCTTGAGGACGCGAAGCCGCAGGGAGCTCAGAGCCTCTCCGAGAGCCAGGCTGATGCTCAGGAGCTTTAGGCACAGGATCCTCTCGCCGCTCTGCTCCGCTGTCTCTCGGCAGTTCTTTTTTTTTTTTTTTTTCGGTACACGGTCTTAACAGACGTTGCCTGTCACTTCAGGGGCTCAGCAGTCTTTTCCGCAGCTCAGCTTGTTAGAAGTTCCTTCGTGTCCAGAATAAGGCAGGTTCAGCCCCAGGGGCCTACGTGTCGCACCCTCTACCGCCAGCGCTGCCGTCCACCTGGCGCAGATGCCTGGAAGGGCTCAGTCCTGACGCGGGCCAGCGCGGGTTAGATGCTTCAGTTAGCTCACTTCCAAGGTGACAGTTTAATAGTGTCTCCTCACTAATGCACAAGACATGAGAGATGAGAGGAATTGAAAGCTGTGAGAAAGGATAGTGCTACTTCAGAAGAATATGACACTGGCATTTACTCTTTGTCTTTTTGAACACTTCTTTAAAAAAACCTTCTGATCTGATGTCTCTTAGTTACAGCATTCCATGATTTATATTTTATTTTAAAAAGTGACTTTCTCTCATGGTAAACAGGAAATGGCTCTGTCCTTTAGATCTTCAAGTACTGCTTGTTTGCTTGTAGGGGCTCTGGTTGCTGCACTTTCCCCTTTGTACTGATCTTGTCATTTTACTAACAGACACCCAAGCCCATAGAAACGCAGGCTTTATGGAGACAAGAAATTCCGTTAATATGTATTAGAAAAAGTTCAGATTCCAGTTATTTGCCCAACCTCCGCACAGTTTTTTCAAAGAGCGGAGTCAAAAACAAGCTTATGACTGAAAAAAATCCTCTGGCAACTTTATAGTGTTTGAATGGCATTTCTTATATTTGAAATAACTTGTATGAGACAGCAGGCTTTGAAGTACTGTCTTTTAAGCTATATTCCAGAGAAAGAAAATCCCCTTGGGTGAGGCAGCTTTAAAAAATCATTTTCCTTGAACTTACCCCCTTTAAAGCAACTGCAGTGAGGATGCAGATGTTAAATAAGGGACAAGAAGTTAGTACTATAGAAGGAAAACAAACAATATATGAGTTGCTGGGGCGAGATTTTATTTGGTTAGCATTTATACTGAAAGATTTTAATTTGTCATTGCCTAGATTGATGGTCTTATGAGTACTGTCTGCTGTGTGTGTTGGGAGGCACAGGTGATTCAATCAGATGTGGGGAGAAAATATTAGAACTTCTGCTTATATTTTAAAACTTTTCTTTTTTTAATAAACTGTGAATTTATAAGTGGATAGTTTATTAAGTTAGTAATATGCATATATAAATAAACAAGCATATTGAGGGTGAATTCCCAAATGTATTTTGTGTGCATAGGATATGTGATCAAAAGTTTAGAAGCCAGTGGCCTAGAAGATGCCTAATGCATAGGTGGTAAATATTGTAAAGAGGTTTATTGCTGCGAACATTTCATTTTGCTAAGATATTTTATACTGTTGAGTGTAATTCAACAATAAATATGAAGCCATTTGCTCGGTAATTAACTTTGTTTTTCCCTTCCAAGAGCCTAAGCTTTTATTAGTGCAACAGAGCTTTTATATATAAAATAGAGAATAATGCTAAACATTGTTATTAAGAAAGTTAGATTGAACTGTTTCTAGACATAGGTATTTGTAGGTGCACACAATATTGCTAAAATTAATTTATTGACTATTTTATAAAGAGATATTGGTTGATTATACATGTATTTTAATTGCACAACTATATACATGTGTTAAGAGGTGCAAAGTACTTTTTAAATCATTGTAAAGTCCTCAGCCCTTTCCATTCTACCTTTAGTTCCACCACTAAAGAAATTTTTCTTACTTTACCAGTGACCTGATTATCAAGTCTACCTTCCTGTGGCACTTGACTTATTGTAGACACTTAAATATTTGCGGGATAAATCAATGAATGAATAAATTGAGTGACTTTTTTTTTTTTTAGGGTCACTGCAACTGAAATATTTCTTTATCTTTTAAATTCCCTTCTTTTTCAGGACTCTTATTTTCTTCTGATCCTTCTATTTATGTTTGGTTTCCTTTGTTTTCCATTTTCCATGGAAATGTGAACATCCTTAAGACATCCTTTGGGCGTCTTTCTTTTATAGCTCTAGTGCTCTTGTATGATCATTCAATACTCTTTTCCTGAGTTTGACTCATAATTTTTAACCATTTATAAATCAAAACCTTCTGTTTGTGCTCTATGTACTATAAATTTAACACATTTAAGATTAAATTCACTATACATCATTAGAGTTGCTGCAGTAAACAATAACAAAATTCTAACAAGGGTAGCCAGGATACAGAGCAACAATAATAGCTAATGGAAATGCAAAGTGGTATACTTACTTTTCAGAATGGCAGTTATAAAATGTGAAGCATATGCTTGTCCTGTTATCCATAGATTCTACTCCTAGATATTTACCTGAGAGAAATGAAAACTTATATTTACACAACCTGTACATGAGTGTTTATAACAGTTTTATTTGTAACTGCCCTAAACTAGAAACTGAAAACTACCAGGGCTTCCCTGGTGGCTCAGAGGGTAAAGTGTCTGCCTGCAATGCAGGAGACCTGGGTTCGATCCCTGGGTTGGGAAGATCTCCTGGAGAAGGAAATGGCAGCCCACGCCAGTATTCTTGTCTGGAGAATCCCATGGACAGAGGAGCCTGGTGGGCTACAGTCTACCGGGTCGCAAAGAGTTGGACACGACTGAGCGACTTCACCTTCACTAAACTAGAAACCACCTAAATGTCCTTCAGCTAGTGAATCAATAAACTGTGGTATATCTGTACAATAGAATATTGCTAAACAATAAAGAATGAATTTTGATACATGCCAACACTATGGTGACTCACAGATACACTATGTTAAATGAAGACAATTAAGACTATATACTGTTGTAATTTCATTTATGTGAAATTTGGGGAAAGGCAGAGCTATGGAAATAGTGGTTGCCAGGTTTTAGGAGTAGGAGAAGGACTAAATAGGAGCAGCATGAGGAAGTTTTGGGGGGAATTATGAAGCTGTTCTGTATCTTAATTATGTTGGTTATACGCCTGAGCATTGTGTCAAGTTCGTAGAACTGTGTACTGAGTGATTTTTGCTGTGTGTAAGTGAAAAATAAAATAATTGAATTCATTGTTTTCATCTCAAAAACAAGGAGGCAAGAAAACAAAACCACTACGCCAGTCCTCCATCTGTATTCCCTTCTTGGGTTATTTTGTCATTATTCTGAAAGAGTTCATGCTGGAAACCATGAAATCATCCTCAACTCCTTTCTCTTTCTTAGCACATATTTCTTATGCTCACTTGGCCTCTAATTCTTATTGAATCAGTATCTGAAATATTTCTGGAATCAGTCTGTCTTCTGTGTTTTTCAGTGCAGCTACTAATTTACTTTAGGTCTTTTATCATCAATGTTTGAAACAACCTTCTCTTTAATTTCTTAATTCTTCTCCTTAGGATCAAGACCAGATTTCTCAGCTAGATTGCAGGAACTATATATTTCAACCTTACCTACCTTTCTGGTTTTATCTCCTGCCCCTTTTAAAATATATTTTATGTTTATATGTTTTGTATATTTATAAAATATTTATGTGTTAATTTTAAAAATATGTATAATAAAACTACTTAAAATATAGAAATATTTCAGTATTTTAAATGAACTGATTATACTCTAGTACTGAAAATTGGTATTGTAGTCATAAGTCAAGTCCTGACCTGTGTGGTTTTAGTTCTTTAGGCAGTTCCTTAAGTAAATGAAAGAAGCCAGACACCAATAAATACATACGGTGTGCTTACTGAAACTTGATGCTGTATTTTATTGAAAATAAGACAATTCATTGCTGATTATTTCTTGATCTTTCCAGAAGCTGTGATTTAGAAGTTTTTTATCCAACTGTTTTCATGACTGTTTCCTGGCTAACAGTTATTTTAAGATGCACCTCACTTATAGAAAGGTTAAAATACCAGGGATAGGAGAGTGCCTCTCCGAATCAGTGAAATTATGGTAATGACTTTGTGTTTAGACCAAAATCTATTATTTGTTTGATAGTGAAGTCCTAAAACATTTGATTATTTTCCTCCAATTTTGATGTGGAGGTGAGAGGATGTATTCATTGTACATAATTTTCAGGATGAGTTTTATTGGTGTATTTAATCCACGAGCCTGAATTTATTGCCCCAGAGTAAACATCTCATGTTATTTTGAAAGTAATTGATACCTATTTTCTTCACTCCTAATCTTAAGATGCCATGGCTAGTCCAGGGAAAGATAACTATAGAATGAAAAGTTATAAGAATAAAGCCCTAAACCCCCAGGAGATGCGTAGACGAAGAGAAGAAGAAGGAATACAGCTTCGAAAACAAAAAAGAGAAGAACAGGTAGGTGTCTTAAAATATTTAATTCTGTTATTGCTAATTTTTAGATAATTTTAAATGAAAAATTTTTTTCTAGGAAATTGAATATAAATATATTTTTATTAGAATCCAGTAATATTAGCAAATTCATGAATCAGAATCCTGTGCTATTTTAATCACTGACAAGAATGACTTTTCTAGTCCATTGATGAACCTTTTATGTCAATATTTCTACCCCAGCGCTAAGACATATTTACTCTTGAGCCTATTTGTATCACTTCCACTCAGTGTTGCAAAATTTGCCCCCTAGAAAAACATTAACTGTATTCGTCACTTTGTGGTTTTCATAACCCTTGCCCCTAAGTTAATTATAATCATTTTCCTATGCTACTCATACTGTTCTCCTATAGTCTCATCAGGCAGACCTCTTAGCCTTCTCTGTTTGAGCTTTATATATGGAACATAAGGAATAGAAAAATTCATTTAAAAGAATGCATCTCCACATGTTTCATTCCAAGACACACTGAAATTTAGAAGTATTCATCAATAAGTAGAAGGGTATGGTCCTCACATACATGAATTAGAACCACTATGTAAAAGGGACTAGCAATGTAGAAAGTTAAAAAAGGCCTGTTTTAGAAATATGATTATCCCCCCTATTTATAGCATCTAACATAGTCTCTACTATATTACAGTAGGTACTTAAGAAAAAAAAGTCTGTTAAATAAAGGAATAGGAAAAGAACTGTGTAGAGACTGAGGAAGAGCAGAATTTTATTTAGCTATCAAAAAGATTATGATACCAGATTTTTTATCAGTTTTGATTTACGAAATATACCTGTAAATCTTGCTCTGCGACTTGACCATGTCTCTCTCTTCCTCTCTTTTTTTTTTTTCTTTATGTTCACTCAGTTATTAAGCATAGGGTCATCTTTCCTGAGAGTTGTTCTTGTTACTTGTTAGTCTGATATACTGGCTCTGTTAATATATCACATTATCTCACTCATATAACAGATCTGCTTTTCTTCTTAGATATCTCATAATTCAGTGTAGGCATATGTGTTTTTCTAAGTGCTGTAAAATATAAATGTGTGTTCTGTTTATGGTACTGGAAATTGGTTAAAAGACCTGAGATTAAGAATGTCCCAAAGCAGTCTATAGGACAAGAGCTAATCTAGCCCCAGATGTTTAACTTCTCTTGAATAATTTAGGTGTTTATGGTATGGCGATTACAAAATACTAAAATATTCGGAACTTTAAGTGATAAAATGATTGTTTTGTTCACTTAAAGGAAAAAATAATTCTATGGGAATTTAGGGTTTTATGGAAAACTTAATGTATTATTTCTCTTTATTATAGTTATTCAAACGCAGAAATGTCTCTTTGCCCAGAAATGATGAATCTATGTTAGAAAATCCTATCCAGGATCCAGACATCAGTTCCACTGTACCCATTCCAGAGGTAGATATTACAAATGTATTTCAAATTATATTTCTTCAGTATTTCAGAGATGTACTGCAAAATTATTAATTTAAAATGTTTGGATAATAATTATATTTTCTGTGTTTTAGGAAGAAGTTATTACTTCAGATATGGTTCAGATGATTTTTTCTAATAATGCTGATCAACAGCTAACAGCTACACAGAAATTTAGAAAGCTGCTTTCTAAAGGCAAGAATTATTTTCAGTGTGCTTATTTGATGTTACTTATTTCCTGATGTTACAGGAATTTGTAGTGCAATTTTGTTAGTTTTTTTTTAAATTTTAAGACTCTTTGCCAGTACGTCTTAATTTTTTCTATAATCTCTTTTTTAAAACCATTATACTGTCAAAGTAACACATGTTGATTGTAGAATATCTGCAAATGTAAAAGAATTTAAAGAAGCAAAATAGTCCCAAATCAGTCCCATTGCTAAGAAAGTTAGAGATACATATTTATAAATTCTTACAGAAATATTTTTCAGACTTTTTTAAAATGGCAGCATGACAGCAGAGCATGAATGTAAAATAATTTAATCAGATATTTCTTTTTTTACAAATTTTAAAAAATTTAATTTCTATTTTATATTGGGTGGGAGTAAAAGCATTAATATTATGTATTATCTTGTTGATGTTTTATAACTGTAAGAGCAGTTTAGGCTGTAGAATCCAGACTTTTCATGTAGAACATCAAAACAAAACTTTGTAGTATTTTACTAGCTTTGCAGAAATCTCCCAATTTTTGAAAAAGTTAGGATAGCAAATTTGTAGAAAAAAGAAAAGGAAAAATGTCTATTCCTTTTTTTTTTCTTTTGACCACATTACTTGACTTGTGGGATCTTAGTTCCCAATCATTGAACCTGGGCCCCCTGCATTGCAGGTGCATTGGACTGCCAGGAAATCCCAGAAATATCTTTAAGTTTGCATTTATTTTAATTGCATTTACTTTTTGCACTTATTTTAATTTGCATTTAAACTTCTTAGAGATTTTATTATTCTCTTAAGTCCTCACCTATTGTGAGAGTTTATCAAGAATTCTACATAGTTCAATAGCATTTTTGTAAATAACATCTTGAGAAGATAGGACTTGTCTGGCTGAAAGACATTAGGCAGTTCATGGTTGTAGTGAAAGGGATATCCCTGGAAATTGGAGTATGGTTATGAAGAATTAGAAGGACTGTTATCCTTAGGAGGGTTATTATCCTTTGATTGGTGTTTTGAGTATTGGACTGAAATACTCCCATACTGTAAAGGTGACCTGCTAAATAGCCTTTAATTTATGAATTTTAAATATTTGTTTAGGAAATATTTTAAAATTTTCTTACTGTTACACTAATGAAAAATAATTTGCTTTTTTGTAGTTGTTTTTTTTTTTTTGGCAGCATACATTGCAGTTATGAGAGCATTTATTTTCTTCAGTTACGTCCAGCTAAGGGTTTCAAGTCTGGGCAGTGAAATCTAGGAAAGAGTTATTTTGTGTGTCCTGTTAACTGACACAGGGTCCAGATCATTGTGCTTTTGTATCTGCATAATAGCTTCATTCTTTTTTAATTTTTAGAACCTAATCCACCAATTGATCAAGTTATACAGAAACCAGGAGTGGTGCAGAGATTTGTGAAATTTCTTGAAAGAAATGAAAATTGTACATTACAAGTGAGTTCTGTAGTTTACGTTCTTAATTATCTTTCCAGAAATGACATAGGATTAGTTTCTAGTGAAAGCAACTTCTACAGTACTGAATATATTGTAAGCATTCAGTAAATATCAGTAGGTGGCGATTAAAGGTGGTGCTACCTGTCTTGCCCTGGTCAAGTTTACAGTGCTAATTTTTTCTAGGAACTGTTACTTTCTCTAGAAACTATTATCATTAAGCAATTTTTTTTGAAAAATATATTTAAAATCATTTGTAATTTTAAGAAAAATTTTATAGTTGTCAACCTTTAATAACTTTTGCTTTAGAAAATCATAAATCAAAATGTTAACCTACTTAATAGTTAAATTTATTTTGGCTCCTAACTAAAGTTGTGACTTTTTAGTATAAACTCTTGTACCTCTTAAAACATTTTTATCTGATTGATCAGTTCCTTTTTTTTTTTTTTTTTAAGAAAGAACAAATCAGTATAATCTACTTAAAATGTGACCAAAGTTAAGTGTGTCTTAAAGAGTGTTGCTTCTCAGTTATAGTGAAAATTTAAAGATGTCTTCCAAATAATTGGCTACTAAAAATATTGAAGTTTGCAAATATTTTACTGTTTAGGATTGTTCTTCCTGACTTTCATTGCTATATATATATAACCTACACCTACTTTCTTAATGCTCTTATTGGTATAGGAGAACTGTTCCTGGTATTTGAATAATTTGAAATTACATCTTAGAATAGTGTTCCATTTAATCTGAGTAACTTGGGAAAGATCCTCTCTCTAGGTATAAGCAAAGAAATGTGCTGCACTTCTGAATATTACCCATCATGAGCTTTATAAAAAATGCTGAGAATGTTTACAATAAGGATAGTCTTATGTCAATTAAGTGATAATGCTATAAGGACTATTAATCACCTAAAATCTATCTATCAACTGGGGTCTTTATGTAATAGTGCTGTAAGGGCTGGAAATCATGGTTTGGTCATTGACTTTATTTGTAAGCTCTGAGTCCAAACTAAAACCTAAGCCTCCTGATAGCAGTTTATTATTTGGCTCTTTGATTCTAAGTGATTGAAAGAAGAAGTGAATGGATAAAATTGAATGTTACTTTAAACAATACATTGTATAAGGCATTGTAGTTACAGATTGGTAAGATATTTCTCTCTTTGCAGAAATTCTTCACTCTGTTGGGGAAGACAAACACCTAAACAGATCTATAGTACTATAGATGATACTATAGTACACTTAGTGCTAATAGAAAATTGTTATACAAAGTACTTTGAGAGCAGAGAGAACATAGCAGCTTATGTTTACAATGTTACACAGCTAGTCTTAAGGGGGAATGAGAGTTTAACAGGCTGAATAAAAGGAAAAGTAATTTCAGGTTGTGAAAATAGCATGTGTAGAAAGCACAGTATTCAAGAACGTTGGGGATTTGAGAGTTTATCAATCATTGTGTGTGTGTTAGTCATTCAGTCGTGTCCCTTTGTAATCCTGTGGACTGTAGCCCTTCAGGCTTCTCTGTTCATGGAATTCTCCAGGCAAGAATGAGTGAGTTGCCATTTTGTTCTCCAATTAATCATTATACTTGAAACCTAGTGAAATTCAACAGTGTGTTCTTGGGGCAGCTATATGGTGTGCCATATTATCCAAGTTAATATGAAATATATTGTTCAATATATTCTTGAACCATACCAAAGAATGCTCAAACTACTGCACAATTGCACTCATCTCACACGTTAGTAAAGTAATGCTCAAAATTCTCCAAACCAAGCTTCAGCAATATATGAACCGTGAACTTCCAGATGTTCAAGCTGGTTTTAGAAAAGGAAAAGGAACCAGAGATCAAATTGCCAACAATCACTGGATCATCAAAAAAGCAAGAGAGTTCCAGAAAAACATCTATTTCTGTTTTATTGACTATGCCAAAGCCTTTGACTGTGTGGATCACAATAAACTGTGGAAAATTCTGAAAGAGATGGGCATACCAGACCACCTGACCTGCCTCTTGAGAAACCGATATGCAGGTCAGGAAGCAACAGTTAGAACTGGACATGGAACAACAGACTGGTTCCAAATAGGAACAGGAGTACGTCAAGGCTGTATATTGTCACCCTGCTTATTTAACTTATATGCAGAACACATCATGAGAAACGCTGGGCTGGAGGAAGCACAGACTGCAATCAGGATTGCCGGGAGAAATATCAATAACCTCAGGTATGCAGATGACACCACCCTTATGGCAGAAAGTAAAGAAGAGCTAAAGAGCCTCTTGATGAAAGTGAAAGAGGAGAGTGAAAAAGTTGTCTTAAAGCTCAACATTCAGAAAACTTAGATTATGGCATCCAGTCCCATCACTTTATGGGAAATAGATGGGGAAACAGTGGCTGACTTTATTTTTTGGGGCTCCAAAATCACTGCAAATGGTGATTGTAGCCATGAAATTAAAAGACGCTTGCTTCTTGGAAGAAGAGTTATGACCAACCTAGACAGCATATTGAAAAGCAGAGACATTACTTTATCAGTAAAGTCAAGGCTATGGTATTTCCAGTGGTCATGTATGGATGTGAGAGTTGGACTATAAAGAAAGCTGAGCACTGAAGAATTGATGTTTTGAACTGTGGTGTTGGAGAAGACTCTTGAGAGTCCCTTGGACTGCCAGGAGATCCAACCAGTCAATCCTAAAGGAATTTAGTCCTGAATATTCATTGAAAGGCCTGATACTGAAACTCCAATACTTTGGCCACCTGATGCAAAGAGCTGACTCATTTGAAAAGACCCTGGTGCTGGGAAAGATTGAGGGCAGGAGGAGAAGGGGACGACAGAGGATTAGATGGTTGGATGGTATCACCGACTTGATGGACATGAGTTTGGGTGAACTCCGGGAGTTGGTGATGGACAGGGAGGCCTGGCGTGCTGCGGTTCATGGGGCTGCAAAGAGTCGGACACAACTGAGCGAATGAACTGAACTGAACTATACTAAGTTCTGTTTTGAGAGTGCATTTATCAGTCCAATAATGTTACCCTAGGTACCCAACTAACACAATTGGCTATATAGTACCGTGCTGTAAAAGGTTTATAATGCTTTCCACACAAATAATACATAAAAAACAACCAAAAAATAAAGAAAACATTTTTAATCTCGTAGTATACTACCTTGAAAAGTATAGTAGTGTAGTACAGCAGCTGGCAGGCAGGGGCTGGCATGCCAGGTGAGAAGAATTACTGACTGGAGGAGGGAGAGAAAGTGGGGATGGTAGAGCTGAAGGATCGTCAACAATAGGAGATGGAGGTTAGGCTGCAGATATATATCAGTATATATATATGCAGTATATCTGTATCACTCTTGCCTGATGTTGATGGAACACACGTTCACATCTTTGAAAGTTTGTATCTTGAAGCTTCATATGTAGGGGACTTACTGTAATTGAGAGGCCTCAAACTGGGGACCTACATGTTTGGCCTGCACATGTTTTAAAATGTATGAATTCAGATATCAGGCTTTCAAAAGTTGAAGAATTTCAAATGGAAGTCTAGATTTGGGGCTTCTTTTTACAAATCAGAAGAATTGGCATTGTTGCCACATACTGAAGATCTAGTGGAGTTGAATAGGAACTCTGCCTCTTTTTTTTTTCCTTTTAAAAAATATAACCATTTTCTCTAGTTTTATCTGTACTTTTCATGCCTTTCACTAATGCTTTTTATTACACTTTTATTAATCATAATAATACCTACCTTAATGTGAAAAGTTGTCTAGGCCAAATATTTTTAAAGCCATTGTCATTATTGTCACTCCTTAATTTGCAGGTCTAATTTGCTAGTTGGTTAGAGAACCATGAGTTAAAATTTTCTCAATTGCATCATTATAAATCCATCACAGATAAGTATATCTGAAATCTGATTGATATGAGTAACTTCCCAGAGGCACTGCTACTTGAAAGAATACCACAAGTTCTTATGGCTCTGCTAATAATGAACTCTTTCACCTTGAACTAACCACCTAAATGTATGGCTTTCTAGTTTTTCTTATTTAAGTGAGAAGGTTTAGAATAGATGATCCTTAGGGAAACAAAAGTAACCTTTTATGATTCTGCTGCTGCTGCTGCTAAGTTGCTTCAGTTGTGTCCGACTCTGTGCAACCCCAGAGATGGCAGCCCACCAGCCCTCCCCCGTCCCTGGGATTCTCCAGGCAAGAATACTGGAGTGGGTTGCCATTTCCTTCTCCAGTGCAGGAAAGTGAAAAGTGAAAGTGAAGTCGCTCAGTCGTGTCCGACTCCTAGCGACCCCATGGACTGCAACCCACCAGGCTCCAATGCCCATGGGATTTTCCAGGCAAGAGTACTGGAGTAGGGTGCCATTGCCTTCTCCATTTATGATTCTAAGTTCCATAAATATTCTATTAATTAAGTAGTGTGTATCATTTTGTTTTAAACTGCTTGATTTAGAATACCTGGCTCCCTAATAGTAAACATCAGGGGTTTTATGAAATATAAATTCGGATGTGTTCATTTATTGTTCATGATTTTATAAATTTTTATTCTTCTCAGTTCTTATTTTTCCAGATTGAAGAGTCCTTTTTAAAAAAAATTTTTTTTACCTATCAAATCTGATTTCACATTGAATCTTATTAATCGTAAGTGAATCTTTCTCTCAGACTTAGTCAGCTAAGTCTTGACTCCCTCTCTTCTTCCTTTCTTCCTCTTTCTGGCATTTCTTTGGGGCTTTCATCTATTTTGCTTTTATTTTTCCTTAGTTTGAAGCTGCGTGGGCATTAACTAATATAGCATCTGGAACTTTTCTGCATACCAAAGTAGTGATTGAAACTGGGGCTGTTCCAATTTTTATCAAACTTCTTAATTCAGAGCATGAAGATGTTCAAGAACAGGTAAGTTTCTAACTTGAACTGTTATATCTACTAGATTTTAATTTTCTCTTGAAAGTGCCATTTGTGATTATGATTTGAAATTCATTTTTACCAAGTTGCCTGTGCATTACATTTGTTAGAATATAATAATTTCTGTTTAGTGTCAAATTGGAAGGAAGAATGAACTGTTTTAGGTATTATCCTAGCTCCTTTGTATATAGATTTCAGCTATTGAGAATTACTATTCCCATTTATAGAAGAGCATACTGAGACCCAGAAAAGATAGTAATTTACCCAAAGTCACGGTGAAGGGCTGAGCCAGGTTTTAAACCTGGAACAGTCTGACTCCTTGTTCTTTACTTGTATGTAGATTATTTTATTGTTTCTTTTTAATATGTCATGTTATTTTTAATAAACCATTGTAGATTAGACTTTATAAATAAATTATCATAGTTGTTTAACAGGGAAAATTTAATCACATATAATTTTTACCATCTAGAGAAAGTCAAATGTTTTGTTATTTTTGTTTTGATTCATGTTCATGCAAATTGATCCATAGATCTCACTACCATTCCATTTGTTTGTTTATATATATATTTTTATATTTTTTCCCACTTAACAATAGTATTGAGAGCTTTTTCTTATGGCATTAATTATTCTTGAAGAAAATTTTACTGATTACTCATTATCCATTCAGGTAGCTACATAATTTATTCCTCAGTAGTTGTACAATTGAGTTATTTCTAGCTTGTTGGTGTTAATATTGTGGTGAGCATCATTATATATCAATCTTGATAGTAATATGTCTTGACATTCATATATGCCTTGATTATTTCATTAGGGAAAAATGATTATACTCAAAGAAAAGCTTTTAAAGTGCTATTACTATTTCAAAGTTGACTTCCAAAATGTTATAAAAATTGATATCCCACAAACAAAATACTTCACAGGGTGAAAAATGTCATCACTTTAAAAACTTTTTCTTAAAAATGTGAAAAATAAACTTAGGTCTAGAGTAGATGTTAAAAATATTAGTGTAAATTTTAAATGTTAAAATATAATTTTCTCAGTTGAAAAATTAACTTATGTCTACTTTTGTACTTATGAGAAACTTGAAATGAAAATATAATGATCATTTGCATTTGTGTAATTTCTTATCAAATTGAAATTTAATACATGAATAATTTGATCTTTTACTGTCATTTATTTAATCTGGACTATCTCTAAGCTTATTTTTAAGCATTAATTCAAGACAGTTCTCACATTAGCTTTACCTTATAGTTTACTATGCTTTATCTCTCCTTCCTTTTTTCTTTTACAAGTTAGTTCCTTCCCAGTGAGTGGATTCTTTGGCATAGTAGCAAACTTCTAGCATAGGTAATTGTAAAATTCCCTAAATAGATATACAGTTGACCCTTGAACAAAACAGGTTTGAATGTGTTGGTTTACTTACACACAGTTTTTTTTTTGCAATACATACATACTGCAGTACTATACAATCTGAAGTTGGTTGAGTCTGCAAGTGATCTTGGGTAAGGAGGGCCAGCTTTAAAGTTATACATGGATTTTCGACTGTGCAGGGGTTGATGCCCCTCACTGCCAAATTGTTCAAAGGTCAACTATATTTTGTCTCTCCATGTAGATTCAAAGTAGACAAACTATCTCCTTCTTAAAGAGAATAAACATTTCACTATCATGTAAAAAAATTTTTTAAATGCCCTGTGTTTTAATTTGACTAAAAATATTATTAAAGATATTTTTGAAGTTTTCCTTTCTTGTCTACTAGCATGTTTTTTTTTAACATCTTGAAAACTTACCAGTTTTTTCCTTTTACAATAAAATTTCATTCTTAAGAGAGAATCTTATTTAAGATATTGTCGTAAAAGAATATTTTTTATTGTTTTTTGAAGGCTGTTTGGGCACTTGGTAATATTGCTGGTGACAATGCAGAATGCAGAGATTTTGTTTTGAATTGTGAAATACTTCCACCTCTTTTAGAGTAAGTACTTTAAGTTTATCACAATTAAATACTATTAACTTTTGGAAAAGCAAACTATTTACACTATATTTCTACGTACACATTTACTTCTTCAGTGATACTTTTAAATTTTGCTTATGTTTGGCCAAGCCTGAAATAGCTTGAAATTACATAAAACTAACAAAATTTCTGGTTGTATCATATCTTTTATGTTCCCTTAAGCCACACTTCACAGCATTCATTGCTTACTTGATGCCTACTGTGCTAAAACAATTATTCTAGAGAACAAGGATAAGTAGTAGTTTTTAATACACTAAAAATTTAAAAGTTACTAAAGCAGATGATATTGAGTTGATGAACAGATGATGTGTTGAACTTGTCAGATTTTCATATTTGATTTTGAAATGTTCAGAGAACAGAGAGATTTTTTCAGAATTAGAATTTTACTTAAAATGACTTAGCTAGTGGTTTCTTTTTCTAATACTTTACACTTTTTTTAAGAAAAGAAGCTCCCCTATAATATAGGGTTCTTTACAAAGATGACGTAAAATTATTTGAAAGATAGGTTTATTTATCCAAGTTGGTTATCATTTATTGAGAAAATTTTTATTTAGGCTGAATACCATTGGCAAATAGTGAAAAAGGAAAAAGTAATTGAGATATTTTGAAAGGGAAAATTTTACTCTTACCATTTCTGTGCCATTTGCCATCCTTTCCAAGCTTAGAAATTAGAATATGTTTTTAGATACAGTTTTGTTTTGTTTTTAGATACAAAGAATATGTTTTTAGATACAGTTTTGCAAAATATATTTTATTGTTTTAGAATGTGTAACTTTCCGTGGACAAAATGGATTTCTCAGCATCATTTCACTCAACTCACACTGAGTACTTAACTATGTTCAGGCCACTGAACCACTTGTGATTTCATTTACTTTGGGCTTATTCAAAATAATATCTGAGCAGTTAGTCCAATTATAAAGGAAAATACTGATTTAGCATTCAATATCAGAATTATTTTGACGTTCATACTACTAAAAGTATCTGTTAAATTTTCAACTTAGGGTTTTTCTGGCCTGATTTTATGGTTTGTAGATTAACTGTGAGCACTTTGTTTCTCTTTTTACTTTGTCTCTAGGCCATATTCTTTGCTGTCTGTCTTTGGGTCATTTATTATTTGTTAATATTTAAAGTTGGTAATGGTTTATGAAATAATAAGTAAGCATTTCTTAGTTCTAATTACTCTAAATGTTCTGCTGTTAAGTCACTTCAGTCGTGTCTGACTCTGTGCAACCCCATAGACGGCAGCCTACCAGGCTGCCCCGTCCCTGGGATTCTCCAGGCAAGAATACTGGAGTGGGTTGCCATTTCCTTCTCCAGTGCGTGAAAGCGAAGTCGCTCAGTTGTGCCCAACTCTTAGCAATATTTTAATTATGACTAAAGAAACCAAACTAAAAAACAAAGGTCTAATGAAAAACAAACAGTACCCAGCTATCTAATCATGGTTATAAACATAATAAATTTCAGAAAAAGAGTAGGTTTAGAAGTTTTCAAAGTTTCATTAAAAAATTGAGAAAGGTGATAAGAAGGAAGGTATGTCAAGATGTTCTCACCATGGTTGGTCAAAAGGAAAAATGGTATTACCTTTAAGAAGATTATGGATAATCTGTAGTTCACATTGAAGTTAAATTAACATTTAGCTAATGTGTTAAGTGTGTATAAAATTTTTATTAATATAATACAGTTTTATCAGTTCTGCCTTTTGATTTTCAGTAAATGTAAAGCTTTTACTATTATGGACTTTATATACTGAAATGGTGATTTAGTCACCAAGTCGTGTCTGACTCTTGTGACCCTATGGGTTGTAGCCTGCCAGGCTCCTCTGTCCATGGGATTCTCCAGGCAAGAATACTGGAGTGGGTTGCCATTTCTTTCTCCAGTGGATCTTCCCAACCCAAGAATCGAGCCTGGGTCTCTTGCCTTTCAGGCAGATTCTTTACTGACTGAGCTACTAGAGAAGATCCCAATATACTGTTATAGCTTTGTTGTTTTAATTTAATGCAACTTTAATTTATAATACAGCAAATTTGGATAAGAAAAGATTTGTAATTTCTCATAATATTCCCATTAATACAAGGAGGATAATATACATCACAGCTTAGCCAAGTACAGTCTTCATGCCAAATTTGGCCTGTCCCCTGTTTTTGAAAATTAAATTTTACTGGATCACATCAATTTGCTTACTTAATGTCTGTGGTTGCTTTCATGCTGTATCATCAGAGTTCAGTAGCTGCAACACAGGAAGGCCTGTGAAGCCAAAAGTATTTACTGAAAAGTTTGTCATTTCCTGATGTAGTAAGTCAGTGTAACTACCTTATTTCTAAATGAGTTATGGTTTTAGGAGGTTTCAAATATTCTTTATAGCAAAACTTTTAGAGCATATTTTTGTGTGACAGAATATACACAATAAAAAATTTACCATGTAAAAGTTTACAATTTACTGCCACTCAGTATGTTCATAGTGTTTCTCAACCATAACAACTATCTAGTTCTAGAACTTTCTATCATCCCAAACAGAAACCCCAATACCCTTTTTTCCAAGTACTTGGATACCTCTAATCTGTTTTCTGTCTCTGTGGATTTGCCTATTCTGGATATTTTACATAAATGAAGTCATATACTGTGTGACCTTTTGTGTTGGCTTCTTTCACTTAGCATATGGTTTTCAGGGTTCATTCATATCATAGAATGTATCAATACTTCATTCTTCTTATAATTAAATAATATTCCATTATATGGATATACCACATTTTGTGGTACATTCATCACTTGATGGTCATTTGGGTTATTTCCACCTTTTGGCTACTGTATATATGCAGTACTCCTGTGAACATTTGTGTGCAGGTTTTTGTTAGAACACCAGTGTTTTCAATTCTTTTTAGGTATATACCTACCAGTGGAATTGCTGGAATGTGCTAATGCTGTCTTTACCTTTTACCACCAGACTTTTTCCATAGTAGCTGCACCATTCTATTTCTACCAGCAATGTGTGAGAGTTCCAGTTTCTTACCAACAGTTGTCTGTTATTTTTTTTAATTGATATTTTAATGGAAGCTAATTACTTTACAGTATTGTGGTGATTTTTGCCATACATTGACATGAATTAGCCATGGGTGTACATGTGTCCCCCCGCCCCTGACCCAAACCCCTCTCCCACCTCCCTCCCCATCCCATCCCTCTGGGTTGTCCCAGTGCACCAGCTTTGATTGCCCTGTTTCAGGCATTGAACTTGGACTGGTCATCTATTTCACATATGGTAATATACATGTTTCAATGCTTTTCTGTCAAATCATCCCACCTTCACCTTCTCCCACAGAGTCCAAAAGTCTGTTCTTTATATCTGTGTCTCTTTTGCTGTCTCACATATAGGGTCATTGTTACAATCTTTGTAAATTCCATATATATACATTAATATACTGTATTGGTGTCTTTCTTTCTGACTTACTTCACTGTGTATAATAGGCTCCAGTTTCATCCACCTCATTAGAACTGACTCTAATGTGTTCTTTTGAATAGCTGAGTAATATTCCATTGTGTATATGCACCACAACTTCCTTATCCATTCATCTGCCGATGGATATCTAGATTGTTCCCATGTCGTGGCTATTATAAACAGTGCTGCAATGAACACTGGGGTACACGTGTCTCTTTCAGTTCTGGTTTCCTTCGTGTGTATGCCAAGCAGTGGGATTGCTGGGTCGTGTGGCAGTTCTGTTTCCTATTTTTTAAGGAATCTCCACACTGTTCTCCATAGTAGCTGTACTAGTTTGCATTCTCACCAACAGTGTTAGAGGGTTCCCTTTTCTACACACCCTCTCCAGCATTTACTGTTTTTAGACTTTTTGATAGCAGCCATTCTTACCTGTATCAGATAGGACCTCATTGTGGTTTTGATTTGCATTTCTCTGATAATGAGTGATGTTGAGCATCTTTTCATGTATTTGTTAGCCATCTGTATGTCTTCTTTGGAGAGATGTTTAGTTTTTTGGCCCGTTTTTTGATTGGATCATTTATTTTTCTGGTATTGAACTACATGAGCTGCTTGTATATTTTTGTGATTAATTCTTTGTCAGTTGCTTTGTTTGCTATTATTTTCTTCCATTCTGAAAGCTGGCTTTTCACTTTGCTTATAGTTTCCCTTGTTGTGCAAAAGTTTTTAAGTTTAATATGGTCCCATTTGTTTATTTTTTCTTTTATTTCCATTACTCTGGGAGGTGGGTCATAGAGGATCCTGCTGTGATTTATGTAGAGAGTGTTTTGCCTATGTTTTACTCTAGGAGTTTTATAGTTTCTGATCTTACATTTAGATCTTTAATTCATTTTGAGTTTATTTTTGTGTGCAGTGTTAGAAAGTGTTCTAGTTTCATTCTTTTACAAGCGGTTGACCAGTTTTCCCAGCACCACTTGTTAAAGAGATTGTCTTTCTCCATTGTATAGTTTTGCTTCCTTTGTCAAAGATAAGGTTTCCATGCTGCTGCTGCTGCTAAGTTGCTTCAGTGGTGTCTGACTCTGTGTGACCCCATAGACGGAAGCCCACCAGGCTCCCCTGTACCTGGGATTCTCCAGGCACGAACACTGGAGTGGGTTGCCATTTACTTCTCCAATGCATGAAAGTGAAAAGTGAAAGGGAAGTCACTCAGTCGTGTCTGACTCTTAGCGACCCCATGGACTGCAGCCTTCCAGGCTCCTCCGTCCATGGGATTTTCCAGGCGAGAGTACTGGAGTGGGGTGCCATTGCCTTCTCCGAAGGTGTCTATAGGTTTGTGGATTTATTGGGCTTTCTGTCTTGTTCCACTGATCTATATTTCTGTCTTTGTGCCAGTGCCAAACTGTCTTGATGACTGTAGCTTTGTAGTATAGTCTGAAGTCAGGCAGGTTGATTCCTCCAGTTCCATTCTTCTTTCTCAAGATTGCTTTGGCTATTCGAGGTTTTCCTAAGTATTTTATTCTTTTTGTTGGCAGTGGTGAATGGGATTGTTTCCTTAATTTCTCTTTGTTTTCTCAGTGTATAGGAATGCAAGGGATTTCTGTGTATTAATTTTATATCCTGCAACTTTACTATATTCATTGATTAGCTCTAGTAATTTTCTTGTTGTGTCTTTAGGGTTTTCTATGTAGAAGATCATGTCATATGCAAACAGTAAGAGTTTTACTTCTTTTACCATCTAGATTCCTTTTTTTTTTTCTTTTTCTTCTCTGATTGCTGTGGCTAAAACTTCCAAAGCTATATTGAATAGTAATGGTGAGCGTGGGCACCCTTGTCTTATCCCTTACTTTAGGGGCAATGCTTTCAATTATTTGCCATTGAGGATAATGTTTGCTGTGGGTGTATCCTATATGGCTTTTATTATGTTGAGGTATGTTCCTTCTATGCCTGCTTTCTGGAGAGTTTTCATCATAAATGGGTTTTTTAATTTTGTCAAAGGCTTTCTCTGCATCTATTGAGATAATCATATGGCTTTTCTTTCAATTTGTTAATGTGGTATATCACATTGATTTGCAAATATTGAAGAATCCTTGCCTCCCTAGGATAAAGCCTACTTGGTCATGATTTGTGATCTTTTTAATATGTTGTTGGATTCTGCTTGCTAGAATTTTCTTGAGGAGTTTTGCATCTATGTTCATCAATGATATTGGCCTGTAGATTTCTTTTTTGTGTGGCATCTTTGTCTGGTTTTGGTATTAGGGTGATGGTGGCCTCATAGAATGAGTTTGGGAGTTTACCTTTGCAGTTTTCTGGAAGACTTTGAGTAGCATAGGTGTTAGTGCTTCTCTAAATTTTTGGTTCAATTCACCTGTGAAGCCATCTGGTCCTGGACTTTGGTTTGTTGGCAGATATTTGATTAGTTTCAATTTCCATGCTTGTGATGGGTCTGTTAAGATTTTCTATTTCTCCCTGGTTCAGTTTTGGAAGGTTATATTTTTCTAAGAATTCACCCATTTCTTCCAAGCTGTCCATTTTATTGGCATATAGTTGCTGATAGTAGTCTCTTATGATCCTTTGTATTTCTGTGTTGTCTGTTGTGATTTCTCCATTTTCATTTCTAATTTTATTGATTGGATTCTTCTCCCTTTTCTTCTTGTTGAGTCTGGCTAATGGTTTGTCTATTTTATTTATCTACTCAAAGAACCACCTTTTAGTTTTGTTGGTTTTTGCTGTATCTCCTTTGTTTCTTTTTCATATATTTCTGCTCCGATTTTTGTGATTTCTTTCCTTCTGCTAACTTTGGGGTCCTTCATTTCTTCTTTTTCTAGTTACTTTAGGTGAAAAGTTAGGTTGTTGTTTGATTTTTCTCTTTTTTCTTGAGGTAAGCTTGTATTGCTATGAACCTTCCCCTTAGCACTGCTTTCACTGAATCCCGAGGTTTGGGGTTGTTGTGTTTTCATTTTCATTCATTTCTATGCATATTTTGATTTCCTTTTTGATTTCTTCTGTGATCTGTTGTTTATTCAGAAGTGTATTGTTTAGCCTCCATATGTTTGTATTTTTAATAGGTTTTTTTTTTTTTCCTGTAGTTGACATCTAATCTTACTGTATTGTGATCAGAAAAGATGCTTGAAATGATTTCAGTTTTTTTGAATTTACCAAGGCTAGATTTATGGCCCAGGATGTGATCTATCCTGGACAATGTTCTGTGTGCACTTGAGAAAAAGGTGAAATTCATTATTTTATGGTGAAATGTCCCATAGATATCAATTAGGTCTAACTGGTCCATTGTATCATTTAAAACTTGTGCTTCCTTGCTAATTTTCTGCTTGGTTGATCTATCCATAGGTGTGAGTAGGGTATTAAAGTCTTCCACTATTATTGGGTTACTGTTAATTTTTCCTTTCATACTTGTTAGCATTTGCCTTACATGTTGAGGTGCTCGTATGTTGGGTTCGTATATATTTGATTGTTATATCTTCTTCTTGGATTGATCCTTTGATCATTATGTAGTGTCCTTCTTTGTTTCTTTTCATGGTCTTTATTTCAAAGTCTATTTTATCTGATATGAGTATTACTACTCCTGCTTTCTTTTGGTCTCCATTTGCATGGAATATCTTTTTCCAGCCCTTCACTTTCAGTCTGTTTGTGACCCTTGGTTTGAGGTGGGTTTCTTGTAGATAGCATTTATAGTGGTCTTGTTTTTGTATCCATTTAGCCAGTCTTTGTCTTTTGGTTGGAGCATTCAACCCATTTACATTTAAGGTAATTATTGATAAGTTTGATCCTGTTGCCATTTTGTTGTTTTGGGTTTGATTTTATAAACCTTTTCTGGGTTTCCTGTCTAGAGAACATCCTTTAGCATTTGTTGAAAAATTGGTTTGGTGGTGCTGAATTCTCTCAGATTTTGCTTGCCTGTAAAGCTTTTGATTTCTCCTTCATATCTGAATGAGATCCTTGCTGGGTACAGTAATCTGGCTTTTTCTCTTTCATCACTGGTTCATCACTTTCATCACTTTCAGTATGTCCTGCCAATGCCCTTCTGCCCTGAAGAGTTTCTGTTGAAGGATCAGCTGTTAGCCTTATGGGGATCCCCTTGTGGGTTACTAGTTGCTTTTCCCTTGCTGCTTTTAATAGTTATTGTTTGTGTTTGATCTTCGTTAGTTTAATTAATATGTATCTTGGGATGTTTCACCTTGGGTTTATCCTATTTGGGACTCTCTGGCTTTCTTGGACTTGGGTGCCTATTTCCTTCCATATTTTAGGGAAGTTTTCAACTATTATCGCCTGAAGTATTTTTTCATGCCCTTTCTTTTTGTCTTTGTCTTTTGGGATACCTGTGATTTGAATGCTGGTGCATTTAACATTGTCCCAGAGGTCTCTGAGGTTGTCCTCATGTCAATTCTTTTTCCTTTTTTCCTCTCTGCTTCATTTTTCCACAATTCTTTTACCTCACTTATTCTCTCTTCTGCCTCAGTTATTCTACTGTTGGTTCCCTCCAGAGTGCTTTTGGTCTCAGTATTACATTATTCATTATTGATTGACTCTTCTTTATTTCTGCTAGGTCCTTGTTAAACATTTCTTGCATCTTCTCAATCCTTGTCCGTAGTCTGTTTATCTATAACTCCATTTTGTTTTCAAGATTTTGGATCATCTTTAATATCATTTATTCTGAATTCTTTTTCAGGTAGACTCCTTGTCTCCTCCTCTTTTGTTTGTTTGGTGGGTATTTATCATGTTCCTTTACCTGCTGAGTATTTCTCTGCCTTTTCATTTTGTTTAGATTGCTGTGTTTGGGGTGCCCATTCTGTAGGCTAGAAGTTCATGGTTCCTCTTTATTGTGAAGTCTGCTTCCTGTGGGTGGGGTTGGACTAGTGGCTTGTCAAGGTTTCCTTGTTGGGGGAGCTTATATCTGTGTTCTGGTGGGTGGAGCTGAATCTGTTCTCTCTGGAGTGCAATGAAGTGTCCAGTAGTGAGTTTTAGGGTATCTGTGGGTTTGGCATGGCTTTGGGCAGCCTGTTTTTTAATGCTCAGGGCTTTGTTCCTGCTTTGCTGGAGAATTATCACTGTATGTCTTGCCCTGGAACTTGTTGACCCTTGGGTGGAACTTGGTTTCAGTGTAGGTATGGAGACTTTTGGGTGAGCTGTTGTCTATAAATGTTCCCTGAAATCAGGAGTTCTCTGATGTTCTTAAGTTTTAGAGTTAAGCCTCCTGCCTCTGGCTTTCAGTCCTTCTCTTACAGTAGCCTCAAGATTCTCCATCCATAAAGCACAGATGATAAAACATTTAGGTTAATGGTGAAACAATTCTCCACAGCAAGGGACACCCAAAGAGATTCAGAGTTACATAGAGAAGAGAAGAAGTAGGAGGAAGACAGAGGTGACCAGGAAAAGAAGAGGGGGAGTCAAAAAGGGAGTGAGCAATCTAGCCAGTAATCAATTCCCTAAGTGCTCTCCACAATCCAGAACACCCAGAGAGATTCACAGAGTTACATAGAGAAGAGAAGAGGGAGGGAGATAGAGGTGACCAGGAGGAGAAGACAGGGAGTCAAAATGGAAGAAACCAATCTAGCCAGTAATCAGTTCCCCAAGTGTTCTTCACAGCCCAGAACACCCAGAACAAGTAGAGAAGAGGAGAGGGAGTAAGGAGATTGAGGTGACCTGGGAGAGAAAAGGGAGAGTCAAAACAGGAGAGAGCAGTCAAGCCAGTAATTACATCCCTAGGTGAAAATGTATACTGAAGATTAAATTCTTAAATGTACAAAATTGATTAACAAATACCAAAATGCAAAGATTAAAAATCTAGAATAGAGGTTAGACTCTCAAAAATGTAATATAAAAATTACAAAACAAAATCAATCACAGAAATTTTAAAAGAAATATATATATGTGAAATTTGCTTTAAAAATAAGGTCTTTTTTTTGCAAGGTAATAGTAGGTTATAAAAATGAAAATTAAAGGCGTAATAAAGAACTTGAAAAAAAAAAGTGATAATAGTAAAAATATATCTAGGAATTTCTCTGGAGCTGTTGTGGGCAGTGTGGGTCAGTTCAGTTTCAGATAGTTCCTTGTTCCAGCTTTTACTCAAGGTCAACTTATTCTCAAGGTCTGTAGGCCCCCTTCAATGCACAGTTAATGTTAACTACAGGGTTTCTGAAGGAGATCAGCCCTGGGATTTCTTTTGAAGGAATGAAGCTAAAGCCGAAACTCCAGTACTTTGGCCACCTCATGCAAAGAGTTGACTCATTGGAAAAGACTCGGATGCTGGGAGGGATTAGGGGCAGGAGGAAAAGGGGACGACAGAGGATGAGATGGCTGGATGGCATCACTGACTTGATGGATGTGAGTCTGAGTGAACTCCGGGAGTTGGTAATGAACAGGGAGGCCTGGCGTGCTGCGATTCATGGGGTCACAAAGAGTCAGACACGACTGAGCGACTGAACTGAATAGGGTTTTAATCTGTTGCACCTGTCACTTACAGAGCGGTTCCCTCTTTGTTTCTTTTGGCTTCCTTTGTTTGCAAGTCTCTTTAGTGTCTAATTTTTGCCCTAACACAAGGGGGCGAAGGTGGTCACTTATTTAGGCTTACTCGTTCAGTTGTGGGGAGGAAGGGACACTGCAAACAGATATCTGGTGTTGGGGGAGTGGTCTCAGCGTATGGACCACACTGAGCTTGCCACAACCCAAAGCAGCATGTGCTTCCTGGGTCTACACTGCTCAGGCTCCAGGGCAGTCTGCAAGGTCACTGTCCCAAGTGGACCCTGCATTTCATGCACTTCCCAGGTCTAAACCACGCATGTTCTTGGGTACTCCACAAGGGCACAGACCCAGATGGGCATGCGTTTTGTGCCCTTCCCAGGTCCGAGCAGCTCAGGTGACCAGGTGCTTGGCGAGTGTACTGTCCCAAGTTGGCCGTGCGTGTGTCTGAATCACCTCCCTGGTCCCAGGCGCTTGGTGTTTTGGGTACGCTGCAGTGGCACCATTTCAGGTGTCATGTGTCTCCTCTGGGGAGTTGATCTCAGGCTGCAACCCTCCTGGCGGATGTCAACCACCCAGGATCCCAGGAAGACATGGTTAGCAACTGGGTGCCTGCTCAGTTTGGTGGAAGATGCTGAAATGTTGGTCTCTGGGGCCGCCCCTTGCCTTCTGGCTGCCTCTCTACCTCCAGGCTGGGTAGGGGTGGGGAGGGTCCTATTTGCAGCTGTCTAGGACGCAGGCCTTAGAGCCCCTCTTGGGAAAGTTCCTTTTTTTTTTTGTCTCTCTGGAGATCCCACAGTTTTGGTTGCTATCTCATGTTAGATCCTTCAGATTGTCCTCAGGGCACTCAGGCCCGGTCTGATGATATACCCCAGCCTCAGCAAGCCCCTGGGCTGCTTCTCCACTGGCAGTGGTGGTTAGGCGCATAATGTGTGGTTTTTTGTTTTTTCGTTTTTTTCCTCCCGGTTATGTTGCCCTCTGAGATTCCAAAACTCCCCACAGACCTGCCTCTGAGAGGGTTTCCTACTGTGGCAACTTCTCCTCCTTCACAACTCCCTCCCCAGGATGGATATCCATCCCTAAATCTTCTCTCTTTTTTTCTTTTATGCTTTATCCTACCTCCTTTCAAAGAGAATGAGTTGCCTTTCTGGGTGCCCGGTGTCCTCTGCCAGCATTCAGAAGTTGTTTTGTGGAAGTTGCACAACATTCAAAGGATCTTTTGATGAGTTTATGGGGGGAGAAAGTGGTCTCCCCATCCTATTCCTCTGCCATCTTCTGTTGTCCATTATTCTGATTAAAGCCATCTTAATGGATATGAGGTGGTATTTAATTTTGCTTTGATTTACATTTCCTAATGACATTGCATATCTTTTCATACATTTGTTCGCTATTTGTGTATCTTTGGAGAAATATCTAAGTCCTTTGCATATTTTTAAATTCAGTTGTCATTTTGTTGTTGAGTTGTAAGAATTCTTCATGTATTCTGGATAGATTCTTATCAGATAGATGATTTTAGAAGATCTTTTGCATTCTGTGGGTTTTCTTTTCACTCTTTTGATAATTTCTTTGATTCACATAATTTCTGAATTTGAAGTCCAGTAGTATCTATTTTTTCTTTTGTTACTTATGTTTTCAGTGTCATATGTAAAAAACTATTGCCAAATTTAAGGTCATGAAACACTATGTTTTCTTCTAAGAGTTTTACCTCTTATATTTGCATTTTTTGGTCCATCTTGAGCTAATTTTTTTGTGTGACTCTAATTGAGATACATGTGGACATCCACTTGTTCTGGCATGGTTGCTTGGAGACTATTCTCTCCTTGTTGAATGATCTTGATACCTTTGGTGGAAAGGAGTTGACCATCCATGTGTGAGTTGAATCTGCAGACAGATTCTTTACCCAGTGAGCCACCATAATGTTGCATAAAAGTGGCGACATTATGTTTTTTATCACTCATTCACCATTGAGAATAATGTTAGCTGTGGGTTTTTCATAAATATCCTTTATCTTATTGAGATGGTTTCCTTGTCCTAGGTTGCTGAGTGATTTTATCATGAAGAGGTGTTGGGATCTGTTAAATGCTTTTTCTGCATCAGTTGACATCATCACATGTTTTGTTTTGTTTTGTTTTCCTTTATGCTGTTAATGTGGTGAATATATTGCTTGGTCTTTGTTCATTGAACCATCTTTGCATTCCTGGGATAATTCTCAGTAGTTCATAGTGTATAATTCTTCTAATATGTTCCTGGATTCAGTTTCCTAGAATTGTGTTGAAGATTTTTTTGTATCTGTTAGTAATACACACACATACACTCTTGTCATATCTTTGGCTTTGGTATCAGGATAATGCTGGCATCATAAAATAAGGTAGGAATGTTCTTTTTTATTTCCTAGAAGAGTTTGAGAAGGATTTAATTCTTCTATAATGTTTAGTAGAATTTACCAGTGAAATTGTTTCATGTTTGACTTTTCTTTATTAGGAGGGTTTTGATTATTCATTCAGTATCTTTAATTGTTATATATCTATTTAGATTTTCTGTTTCTTCTTGAATCAGTTTGGTAGTTTATGTGTTTCTGAGAAATTGTTCATTTTCTTTGCATTATCCAATTTGTTGGCTTAGAGTTCATAGTATTCTCTTATAATTACTTGTGTTTCTGAAAGATAAGTAGTAATATCCCTAACTCTCATTCCTGATATAAGTCTTTTACTTTGTCAGTCTGGGTAAATGTTTATTTTGTTGATTTTTCTTTCAAAGAATCAACTCTTGATGGAGTTCATTTTCTCTAGTGTTTTTCTCTTTTCTGTTTTATTTATCTCTGCTCTTTATTATTGCCTTCTTTCTTCTAGCTTGAGGTTTAGTTTGATGCAGATTTTTTAGTTTCTTAATTAAGATGAAGGTTTATGTTATTTATTTGATATCTTGTTTAATGTAGGTGTTTTCAGTTATAATTTTCTCTGTGAGCTTTCAGTGAATTCTGTAAGTTTTAGTATGTTGGGTTTTCATTTTCATTTATTCTGAAATATTTCCTCATTTCCTGGTGACTTTTTTGACTTACTGGTTGTCTAAAATTATATTACTTAATTTCCACTTATTTGTGAACTTTCCAGTTTTTCTTCTTTTAGTGATTTTTAGCTTCATTCCGTTGTTCTCTGTATAATTTCAATCTTTAAAAGTATATCAGATTTACCTTGTGGTCTAATACATGGTATATCCTGGAGAATATCCCATGTGCACTTGAAAAGAATGTATGTTCTGCTGTTAATGAGAAGAATGTGGTATGTGCTGTGCTTGGTCATGTCCACCTCATTATGTCCCCATAAACTGTTAGGTGTCTAACTATTAGTTGATTTATAGTGTTGATCAAGTCCACTATTTTTCTTATTGATCTTCTGTTTAAGTGTTCTAGCTATTACTGAAAGCTATATTAAGGCCTTTGTGATAGTACAGCTGTCTATTTCTCCCTTCAATTCTGTCAGTTTTTGCTCTGTACAATTTGCTTTGTTGCTAAATGTTAAAACTTCATGATGGATTGTCATTCTTATCAGCATGTAATGTTATTCTTTATCTCTTAAGCAATTTTCCTCTTAAGTCTATTTTTCTAATATTAATATAGCTACCCTGGCTCTCTTTGGGTTATTATTTGCACGGAATATTTTTCCCATCCTTTCACTTTCAACCTGTTTGTATCTTTGAATCTAAAATGAGTGTCTTGTAGAATGCATTACAGATGGCTCATGAATTATTGTTTTTTAATTTGTTTTTTAATGCATGCTGCTAGTCACTGCCTTTTAATTCTAATTCAAGAGTTCAGTCTGTTTACATTCAGTGTAACTACTCATGGGAAAGTACTTCTGCCATTTTGTTGTTTTCTATGTATCTTATGCCTTAAACCTTTTTTGTTCCTCACTTCCTTCCTTCTTGCCTTCTTTTGCATTTATTAACTTTTTAAAAATAATATACTGTATTTATTCCTTTCTCATTTCTTTTTTAGTATATTTTTTGGTTGTATTTTTTAAATCTAAGGAGTACAGTGAACATCTTAAACTTAAAATAACTTTGAATTTATACCACTTTAGTCTCAGTATGCGGAGAAGGCAATGGCACCCACTCCAGTACTCTTGCTTGGAAAATCCCATGGATGGAGGAGCCTGTTAGGCTGCAATCCATGGGGTTGCTAAGAGTCGGACACGACTGAGCGGCTTCACTTTCACTTTCCACTTTCATGCATTGGAGAAGGAAATGGCAACCCACTGCAGTGTTCTTGCCTGGAGAATCCCAGGGACGGGGGAGCCTGGTGGGCTGCCGTCTATGGCGTTGCACAGAGTCGGACACGACTGAAGTGACTTAGCATAGCACAGTCTCAGTATGATACAAAAGCTTTGCTCCCTTATATCTCTTACAATAAGTTACTGTTATTACAGATTACATTGTTTTACATTGTGTGCCTGTTATCATAGATTTGTAACTACTGCTGTAAATGTATATATTTTAAATCATAGAAGAAATTATAAACCAAAAATTAAATAATGTCTTTTATAATTACCTGTGTAGTTATTTTTAATGTTGTTATTTCTTCACACAGTCCTGAGTTATTCAGATCAGATCAGATCAGTCACTCAGTCGTGTCTGACTTTTGCGACCCCATGAATTGCAGCACGCCAGGCCTCCCTGTCCATCACCAGCTATCTTATTTCAGGACATTTTAGTTATTTTAGTTATTTTTATAAAGTAAATATACTAATGATGGAATTTTCTCAGCTTTTGTTGTTCCTTCATTTTTGAAGGGTAATATTGCTGGATATAGAATTCTTGTTTGATTAGTTTTCTTTCAGCAGTTTAAGTATATTATTGCCTCTGTTCTCCATGACTTTTGATGACAAATCAGCTATTGATCATAATGAGAGAACTCCCAGTTAGGCAAAACAAAGGCAAGCCCCCTTCATCAATCTTTCAGGGAGTACCCAGATAGGTTAAAACAGAGAAATACAATAATTACTTGGAAACAAGTCTCCATAGACCCTTTTGGAAACAGAACTCACAGTGGGAACTCCAGCTTTTGTCTTCAAGGCTGCTTCCAGGCTAGGGAGGGGACTGGACAAAAAGATAAGATATTGCCAGAAAGCTCTCCTTCCACATTTCAGTCCCTTCCTGATTAAAAGTTTACTTCCTTACTATGAACATTTACAATCTTGGACAGTTCTAATTAAGCTAATACTAACAGAGTTTGCAAAAATTGGTGTTTTGGGGAAGGATAGGCCTCCAGGGTTATCTTCTGTACCATTTTTGCTGAAGTCACTCTAGAATAAGAATTCTTCCTGAATCTAGGTTCTCTGTACTTCTTGCAGTTTGCTAGCAGGCTGCAGATGGAAGTACTAAGACAGGCAGTCTGTTAAAAACAAAACAAAAACTATTTTTTCTTAATATCTGATCTTCATTCAATTTGACTCTGTATTCCTTACTTAATGAATTTGTATTGTGTATTATTTTCATGGTAAAAAACAAGTAATCTAATAATGTACTCTTTTAATTTTTTTTGGTTTTGCTTTTGTTTTTAATATAAATTTATTTATTTTAATTGGAGGCTAATTACTTTACAACATTATATTGGTTTTGCCATACATTGACATGAATCCACCACTTGTGTACATGTGTTCCCCATCCTGAACTCCCCTCCCACCTCCCTCCCCATCCCATCCCTCTGGATTCTTTTTAAAATATATAGAAATAACTAAGTCAATTTCCCATGGCACTCTTTATTTTGAATGTTTTTCTTTTTTTCTGGAAATATACTGAATCTTTAAAACTCACTTTTCCTTTTACCACATCAGTTTGATTCCTTATAAGATATATTAAGAATTTTTGTGTTATGATAGTAGAAGCTAGCTGAAAAGGAAAAATGAATATAAAGTGACAGTTCCTTTTTTCTTTTTCTTGGCAGGTTACTAACAAATTCAAACAGACTTACAACAACCAGAAATGCCGTATGGGCCCTCTCAAATTTATGTAGAGGCAAAAATCCTCCTCCAAACTTTAGTAAGGTATTTGTAAAGTACACAAATTAAGGAATCTATGTACAAAAATTTTTAAGTCTCCTTGTAATAGATTTTTAGAGATTGAAGGGACTGTTATCTTTTTAGTAATTATTTTTTAATTGACTGGACAGTGTTTGCACATACATAAAATCAAAAGATGCATAATGAAAAGGCTCACTTGTTTTATTTTCCCAAATAAAAAAGTCTGAGAAATATTTGACTGAATAACAATTAAGAGTCAGTCTTTTAAGTAAAAATGGTATTACTATAGGGAAAATAAAATAGCAAATTCAGCTTGTAACTCAAATGTATATATTTTCTGGAGATAATCATCATAGTTTTTTGATATGCAGAAGTGCTTGATGTGTACTTTCCATTTTATCTCACAATATTCAAAAGACATGTATTCAGGAGTTGAGGTTTAATAAAATTAGTAATATTTACTGCTTCTTTGGGATTATTCTCCCTCCCCACTATTAACTATAAGTATGTGGATGTGAAGACTACAGTGATCTGTGGTACATTTTGGTATCACTGCCTTTATTTGTGTAAATGTGCTGATAATTTTACTACCCACTATTGTTTTTATACTTTTAGTGTAAATGTCAACAAAATAAAAAAGGCTGATTGTGTTAGTATAAGCTAACACATAATAACTATGAAAATAGTTTGGGCATTGCTGCTGCTGCTGCTAAGTCGCTTCAGTCGTATCCGACTCTGTGCGACCCCATAGGCGGCAGCCCACCAGGCTCCCCATCCCTGGGATTCTCCAGGCAAGAACACTGGAGTAGGTTGCCATTTCCTTCTCCAAAGCATGAAAGTGAAAAGTGAAAGTGAAGTCGCTCAGTCGTGTCCGACTCCTAGCGACCCCATGGACTGCAGCCTACCAGGCCCCTCTGTCCATGGGATTTTCCAGGCGAGAGTACTGGAGTGGGTTGCCATTGCCTTCTCCGAGTTTTGGCATTAAAGACCCCCTAAATACAGTGGAGGAGAAGGCAATGGCAACCCACTCCAGTACTCTTGCCTGGAAAATCCCATGGACAGAGGGGCCTGGTAGGCTGCAGTCCATGGGGTCGCTAGGAGTCGGACACGACTGAGCGACTTCACTTATTTTTTCACTTTCATGCATTGGAGAAGGAAATGGCAACCCACTCCAGTGTTCTTGCCTGGAGAATCCCAGGGACGGGGAGCCTGGTGGGCTGCCGTCTATGGGGTCTCACAGAGTCGGACATGACTGAAGCGACTTAGCAGCAGCAAATACAGTGGAAGTGAGAAATAGATTTAAGAGACTAGATCTGATAGACAGAGTACCTGATGAACTATGGACAGAGATTCGTGACATTATACAGGAGACAGGGATCAAGACCATCCCCATGGAAAAGAAATGCAAAAAAGCAAAATGGCTGTCTGGGGAGGCCTTACAAATAGCTGTGAAAAGAAGAGAAGCAAAAAGCAAAGGCGAAAAAGAAAGATTTTCCCATTTGAATGCAGAGTTCCAAAGAATAGCAAGGAGAGATAAGAAAACCTTCCTCAGTGATCAATGCAAAGAAATAAAGGAAAACAACAGAATGGAAAAGACTAGAGATCTCTTCAAGAAAATTAGAGATACCAAGGGAACATTTCATGCAAAGTTGGGCTCAATAAAGGACAGAAATGGTATGGACCTAACAGAAGCAGAAGATATGAAGAAGAGGTGGCAAGAATACACAGAAGAACTGTACAAAAAAGGTCTTCACAACCCAGATAATCATGATGGTGAGATCACTGACCTAGAGCCAGACATCCTGGAATGTGAAGTCAAGTGGGCCTTAGAAAGCATCACTGCGAACAAAGCTAGTGGAGGTGATGGAATTCCAGTTGAGGTATTTCAAATCCTGGAAGATGATGCTGTGAAAGTGCTGCACTCAATATGCCAGCAAATTTGGAAAACTCAGCAGTGTAACAGGACTGGAAAAGGTCAGTTTTCATTCCAATCCCAAAGAAAGGCAATGCCAAAGAATGCTCAAACTACCGCACAATTGCACCCATCTCACATGCTAGGAAAGTAATGCTCAAAATTCTCCAAGCCAGGCTTCAGCAATATGTGAACTGTGAACTTCCAGATGTTCAAGCTGGTTTTAGAAAAGGCAGAGGAACCAGAGATCAAATTGCCAACATCTGCTGGATCATCGAAAAAGCAAGAGAGTTCCAGAAAAACATCTATTTCTGCTTTATTGACTATGCCAAAGCCTTTGACTGTGTGGATCACCATGAACTGTGGAAACTTCTGAAAGAGATGGGAATACTAGATCACCTGACCTGCCTCTTGAGAAACCTATATGCAGGTCAGGAAGCAATAGTTAGAACTGGACATGGAACAACAGACTGGTTCCAAATAGGAAAAGGAGTATGTCAAGGCTGTATATTGTCACCCTGCTTATTTAACTTATATGCAGAGTACATCATGAGAAATGCTAGGCTGAAAGAAGCACAAGCTGGAATCAAGATTGCGGGGAGAAATATCAATAACCTCAGATATGCAGATGACACCACCCTTATGGCAGAAAGTGAAGAGGAACTAAAAAGTCTCTTGATGAAAGTGAAAGAGGAGAGTGCAAAAGTTGGCTTAAAGCTCAACATTCAGAAAACGAAGATCATGGCATCTGGTCCCATCACTTCATGGGAAATACATGGGGAAACAGTGTCAGACTTTATTTTTTTTAGGCTACAAAATCACTGCAGATGGTGATAGCAGCCATGAGATTAAAAGACGCTTACTCCTTGGAAGGAAAGTTATGACCGACCTAGATAGCACATTAAAAAGCAGAGACATTACTTTGCCAACAAAGGTCCGTCTAGTCAAGGCTATGGTTTTTCCAGTGGTCATGTATGGATGTGAGAGTTGGACTGTAAAGAAAGCTGAGTGCCGAAGAATGATGCTTTTGAACTGTGGTGTTGGAGAAGACTCTTGAAAGTCCCTTGGACTGCAAGGAGATCCATCCTAAAGGAGACCAGTCCTGGGTATTCATTGGAAGGACTGATGCTGAGGCTGAAACTCCAATACTTTGGCCACCTCATGTGAAGACTGACTCATTGAAAAAGACCCTGATGCTGGGAGGGATTGGGGGCAGGAGGAGAAGGGGACGACAGAGGATGAGATGGCTGGATGGCATCACCAACTCGATGGGCATGAGTTTGAGTGAACTCCAGGAGTTGGTGATGGACAGGGAGGCCTGGCATGCTGTGATTCATGGGGTCACAAGAGTCGGACACGACTGAGCAACTGATCTGATCTGATACCATCCCTAGCCACTGACCTCCACATTTTACTCTTTTTTGTCAATACCTTTTAATATAATATGTGTCCTTTTGTTGATTTTTTTATATTTAAAAAAAATCTTTCTTCCTCTAAAGTATAAAATTCTTAAAGTTAGGAGTCTTTTTCTTTCATTAGACTTTTGTTAAGTAAATTTTTTGTGATTTTCTATGAGAGAAATTCTTTTATCATGCTTAGTTTTAAAAATTTTATTTTTACAATCATTTTATTTCTTCAAGAATAGTATTTTTTGTTCTTTGATTGCTCATCTTTATATTTTTATTCTTTTTATTCTTTTATAATTTCAGCAAACTGTCTTATCTGTGTAGGTTTGTAATTTTTGAATTTTTCTTTTTTTCTGATGTCTCCTTCATTTTGTTTATGGTCTGTTTATTTTGATTTCTTCCCTACTAGAGGCTCTCATGGAGAAGGAAATGGCAACCCACTCCAGTGTTCTTGCCTGGAGAATCCCAGGGATGGGGAAGCCTGTAGGGCTGCCGTCTCTGGGGTCGCACAGAGTCAGACACAACTGAAGCGACTTAGCAGCAGCAGTAGCAGAGGCTCTCATACAGCTGGTGATCCTTGACACTCTGGAAATACTCCAGAGGCAGGCACTAAGAAGCTGATTGAAAGATGGGTATATAGGCTCATCGTCTTATGAGCTTCACTATAGACTAATTGGGTAGCAAAACCATGTTTTCTTTGAGGAACTCCAAACTTCAGTATGTTTTCTGAAACCGTTTTGTTTCTCTAGGAACAGATTTTCTACTCTCCTGTTGGAAGGTGGGTAGATTAGGTTGAGTAGGTAATACCATTAGAGTCTAGGACCTGGGAATTGCAAGAGGGCTGCAAGTTTTCAATTCAATCAGTATGTAACTTTTACTTAATCTCTCTAGTTTACAGTCCAGTGTTTCATTTCAGCTTCTTCTATGAACTGTATCCCAAAGTTCAGTTTCTGTAGCTCACCAGTTGTAGTCAAGATTATAAATGTCTACTGGACTCCTCAAAGCTAGAATTTGTATTTCTATTTCTTCTTTTTCTAGTTTCTGAGAAGACAGTGTGGCAAAAATGTTTTTATTTTGTTTTCTTAAAACTAGAACTCTGTAGGACTTCATTGTTTTTTAAATCATTGTGGGGGTGTGTGTATATGACTCAGACATAGGAGATCCCTAATACATAATTATTTTTACAAACTTTGCCAAATAACTTACTCAGTATAAGATAAATAGGAATCATAATCAGTTTCATGTTTATATGTAGTTTTCATGATCATAGTTTTAAAACAGTGGAATGTCTTAATTTCTCTGTTATTTTTCTAGCTTAAATTTTGTGTTTAAAATTTTTATTTTAATTTAAATATTTTATTTTTATTTAAAATATTAAATATTTTTATTTAAATATTTTAGAAATTATTTTCCTAAAGAAACTGTTTTGGATAGAGAAAAATTTAAAAAACTGGTTCTTTCTTCCCTTCCAGGTTTCACCTTGCTTAAATGTCCTGTCACGATTGTTATTTAGCAGTGACCCAGATGTATTAGCAGATGTGTGTTGGGCCCTTTCTTATCTTTCTGATGGATCCAATGATAAAATTCAAGCAGTCATTGATTCTGGAGTCTGTCGAAGATTGGTGGAACTTTTGATGTAACTATAATTTATGGTTAATAAGTATATGATTGTGTTTTAAGTTTAGCAGAGTAATGGTCTTCTAAGCATCTCGAGTTACAAACTTCAGGAAGGATTGAAAAGCTACCAAATCCACTCTGCAGAATAGCTGAAATACTGAGAATCTGACCCTTAAACTTAGCTTTTATATCCTCTATTTGGAACTAGTCAGTTTGTTAATGAATTTGACTAGTTTAATCTCTTCATGAATGGGCGGGGCTTAATTCAGCAAGTATTTATTGAATGCCTATTACCTGCTAGAGTGTTGTGCAATATGTTAATAATGTATGGAACACAGTTCTGCTCTCACAGAACCAATAATCTAGTTAATTGTTCGTTACAATAATCAATTTGTGTATGGGTCCATGCAGTGAAAAACATTTAGTATTTCACTTGTATTAAAGATCATGTTTTTCTTTGCTGGGCTATTGTTGCTACTTTCATTAAAAAGAACAGATTTTCTATAAAAGAAATTAAAAACTTGTAAGAAAACTTGTTTTAAAAAGATTATTTTAGCTTCCTCATCCTCTTCTTTTAAAAAAGTGTATTATTTTTCTGCCTTTTTTCTTTTGTCAAAAAGTCATCAGGTAGGCTCAAACAAGGAAGATGGTACAAAAGAGAGGTTCAGTAAGAGGTTGTGGCCCTAGCTTGAAGACAGCATCTGAGGAAGAGGGGAACACAGTGCAACAGAGGGATCAGATCAGGGCCCACACTGATGATGACACCCACTAGAGCAGAGCAGATAAGCAGGCTGGAGCAGGAATTGGAACCAATACACGATAGCAGTCTAGCTGAATCAGAAGACCGGTCATACATAGGGAGGTTGTGATAATGGAAGCCAGCTTCGTATTCTTAGAAAATGGAGATATATGTCTGGAAAGGAGAAAAGCCGGAATAATCTTATGGTGCTAGATCAGAAGTAAAGGTATCAATGTGAGCTCATGGCTTTCATCATAAAGAGATAGAAATAAATATATATGTAAATGTACATGTATGTGTGTATGTGTCCTCTTAGAGGGCCTGAGAGCAGTGACAAACCTATACTAACAAGATGAGCACACCGAATGCACAAATCTTGGTTTTTAAACACTACTCTCATCAAGTAGAGTCATGGGTTCTTGAAGAAATGACTAATACCAGGGCTGGGCCTAAAAAGAAAAAAGGCAAGATGAACCCAGAAAATATTGAGAGCTCAAAGAAGCTGCTGCTGCTAAGTCACTTCAGTCGTGTCCGACTCTGTGCGACCCCATAGACGGCAGCCCACCAGGCTCCCCCGTCCCTGGGATTCTGCAGGCAAGAACACTGGAGTGGGTTGCCATTTCCTTCTCCAATGCATGAACGTGAAAAGTGAAGGTGAAGTCGCTCAGTCGTGTCCAACTCTTCACGACCCCATAGACTGCAGCCTACCAGGCTCCTCCATCCATGGGATTTTCCAGGCAGGAGTACTGGAGTGGGTTGCCATTGCCTTCTCTGGCTCAAAGAAGAGAGAAGTATCAAAAGGACACAGAAGGCCACTTGAAGGGACTCCTACAGTTTAAACCTGGAATGATTTGAACATTGAAATAAATTGTAATAACATATTACAACTTTTTTGAATAAAATAGCAGTCCATAAGTCCACACTTAAATAAGTAGATAGATCAATAGATTAAAAAGAAGGTACATAGTGTAAGTGATAGTATTAGAAAGTCATCGTTGGCAACAATACTGATGATTATTATTAATTCAGACAATAAATATCAGAATATGCTAAAGCTAGTGGTGAAAGTGGATTAAGGAATGGTATTTTACATAGCCTAAAAGTATTATTTTCTCACAAAACACTAATTATAAAGGGAAAAACAGTAGTGAAGAAATCTGGTGGACACCATCTTATTTAAGTGACAGAGGTCAGTGCCACTATAATGGACAAAATAGATACCATATGCCATACAATACCATGTAATGAAAAGACTATAGCATTTCTGATATCTCAGCCAAAAGCATGTAACTTCATCTTAATCACTGAACAAAACCAAATAATTAGCTTTTGATTGTCACAGGGAAAACGAAGGAATTCTTTTGACTTGATAGAGACTGGAAAGACATGGGTACAACCCATGATTCTGGGTTAGATTTCTTTGTTAGAGGAATATTACTCGGAAAATTAGTGAAACTTGAAAGGGATCTCTGGGTGGAGTATGGAGGAATTTTTTGTACTATTTTTGCAAATTTTTTGTAAATTTTAATATAGAATGTAAGTTCATATTTTTATTACTTTTAGGCACAATGATTATAAAGTTGTATCACCTGCATTAAGAGCAGTTGGTAATATTGTGACTGGTGATGATATTCAAACACAGGTGAGTTCAGACTTTAATATGATAAATTGGTAACTTAAGGAACTTTTAAGAAGTTTATCATTTTCATATGACTCAATTACATGTTAATCAAGATGTTAGTATTACCATAATTGTGCAGGCATCTGTTATATGTCAGTAAGCATATTCTCAGTAATAAGTAATCCATCTCAAATACCTCTATATGAAGGCACTATCCTAGACCTATATCAATGTAAAGAAGTATAGGATAGGAATTTGGCTCTTGAGGGGTTTACATTTCAATTGAGGAGACAATATATAATGAAATAAAGCAAATTACCTAAGGTAGTATGTTTCCTGAGAACTGATTTGTCCTTAAATACTATAAAATTTTTTTTTTAAAAATCGGTGTGCTGAGAAATCTTTGTAGATTCCATAAAGGAGTTGGAATTAAAGCTGGAGAATTTCAGTAGACTAGAAGAAATTTATGTGGTATGAGGTAGAGGCACACATGTGTGAGTTATGATTAAGAGGTGTTAAACTTGGCTGGAAAAGAAACTGCTTAGGAGATGGTGATTGATTATAAACAGGTTAAAAGTTGGGTTGGAAATGCAAGGGTCTTTGTAATAGATTGAAAACCTAGATTATGAGAGTTGAAGGAAGGATAGCAAGGAAACATTTTCCCTCTTTGGTAACTAACTGTGTGTGTCTCTGTCTGCATGTGTGTGTGTCTGTGTGTGTCTACATGTGTGTTTGCCTGTCTTGGATGATGGTGAGACTTAAAAAAAAAAGATGTGATGTCAAACTGATTTCAGATCTGGAATATTCTTTCTTAAAGATACAAACTTTAACTCAGAAACATTAAATTATCCATTGCTATCATGAACTGTATATTCTAATCTACATTCTTTCAGTTTTAGTCTTTTGAAGTCATATTTATTTAGTTATTAAACAGTAGATCTTTAGTAATTGATAGTTATTAATTTAAAATAGGTCTTTAAAATAAAATGCACTTCCACACATACACTGTTTTCAGCAGAATTTTGGTGCACTGCTTCATATGTTCTTCACCAAGTAAACATAATGTAAATCATTGTGGTTACTGTGAAAATGGAGCATAATTAATCTTGCCGTGAAATAAAGAATGTAAAGAGACAGAGCAAACCGTGCTGTGCTTAGTCACTCAGTCATGTCCCACTCTTTGTGACCCCATGGACTTGAAGCCCACCAGGCTCCTCTGTCCATGGAATTCTCCAGGCAAGAATACTGGAGTGGGTTGCCATGCCCTCCTCCAGGGGATCTTCCCAACCCAGGGATCGAACCCAGGTCTCCTGCATTACAGGCGGATTCTTTGCTGTCTGAGCCACTAGGGAAGCTCCTAAGAATACTTGAATGGGTGGGCTTTCCCTTCTCCAAGGGATCTTCTGACCCAGGAATTGAACCAGGGTCTCCTGCATTATAGGCAGATTCTTTACCAGTTGAGCTACCAGGGAAGCAAACTGTACTTACTTACAAAAGGAAAATAGGACAGTATAAATTTTAATGAAACAAATAGACTTAATATACACATTTCTTAACAGTTTCTTAATAGACACTATTTCTTAACAGTTTTGGAATTGGATACATTGAAACTGTTTGAGGTATAGATATAGATACATTTCCCCCATTAATTTATTTGGCAAAACTTAAGTGGTTGGATCCTGACCAATCACTAAATCTCTGTTCAAATAGTTGTGTCAGTTGAACTCTGAATGTATTTGTAAACTTGAAGGGCACACCTCTGTATTCTGCATATTTGCAAATGAGTGGATTGAGAACAGGGCACTTCACTACACCAAGTTTTGGCAGATTGGGAGCGTAGAAGACAGCAAGTACGTAACTAAGTTTTACTTTGAGAGAAATTTCTTTTTTCTTAATACAGTTTTCCAGAATTATTATTGTGTTTCTAAATAGTATATTTTTGTATAGTTCTTTTCCAATAAAACTGTTTTCATTTTGTTATTGTTGTTTTAGGTAATTTTAAATTGCTCTGCTTTACCCTGTCTTTTACACTTATTGAGTAGCTCAAAGGAGTCAATCAGAAAAGAAGCCTGCTGGACTGTTTCAAACATCACTGCTGGAAACAGAGCTCAGATTCAGGTAAATCGCTTTCATATCTGAAAAAACAGGAGATCTCAGGAGTTATTTTGGACAAAGGTCAGCATTTTATCAGTGATTTTTTTTTTTTTTTAGTGAGTTACTGAAAATATTTTCTTAAAAGATCCTTGAAAAGTTTTTTATAGAACTGAATTTTCCTCCTCTAAAATAATAACATTTACTTGTTGTAGGTATTCTAGTACAGTGCCTGACACATAACAGTTAGTCATTAAGAAGAGCTTGAATTTCATTAGGTTTCAATATCAGCAATGATCAGGCTTCCCTGGTGGGTCAGATGGTAAAGAATCTGCCTGCAAGAGACCCAGGTTTGATCCCTGGGTTGGAAAGAGTGGCTACCCACTCCAGTATTCTTGGAATGGCTACCCACTCCAGTGTGCTTGCCTGGAAAATCCCATGGATAGAGGAGCCTGACGGGCTACTGTCCATGGGGTTACAAAGAATCAGACACGACTGAGCAACTAACACACTAGGCAATAATCTTCCTCTCAATGCTTTTAAATAATGATTTATTAGTGTCCCATCAAGCTCCTTGAGTCATTTAATACTAATTTCATCTTGATCAATGACCAGCCTGTGCTTTATCATCTTTAAAATTTATATTCTGCTAATATATTTTCCAATCTTTAAAAGAAAGTATGTGAAAGTTTGTTGAAAATTTAGAAATAAAGTATTTCTAAAGGTGTTTCCAAAAAGTCTGACATTTTAAAGCCAATGAGTTTCAAGATTCCTCTACTTCATAATATTTATAAGACACTATTTGCATTGATTATGCTATATCATTTTTTCTCCTCAGGCTGTTATAGATGCAAATATTTTTCCTGTTTTAATTGAGATTCTTCAGAAAGCAGAGTTTCGCACCAGGAAAGAAGCAGCTTGGGCTATAACTAATGCAACATCAGGAGGCACTCCAGAACAGATCAGGTGAAAAAAAATTTTTAGTTGTTTTTTTAATATAAATAGGACAAAATTTGGAATAATACATACTTTTTATTTGTTGATAAAACTAAAACATTATTTCTAAGTTAGTTTTATAAGCATTTCTAATGTGAAATGATAGCATTTGTTACATCTTTTATTCATTCACAGTGGTTTACTTTTGTCAAAGTATAATTGATATTCTCCTAGGCAAACTATGAAAAATCAGAGATTAAAAATCTGAAAAAAAAGTGTATGTTAATTTGAAAACTATATTATTATGGGCATTAAGTATTTTTTTGACCATTAAAATCTCATGCGTGTAACTTTATAAAATGGCTAATAAATTCGAATATCCACTTATTTAAAACAAAATTGAAATAGACATTCCTAGTTGGTTGTTAGCCTTGCTGCTGGTGCTGCTAAGTCGATTCAGTCATGTCTGACTCTGTGCGACCCCATAGACGGCAGCCCACCAGGCTCCCCTGTCCCTGGGATTCTCCAGACAAGAACACTGGAGTGGGTTGCCATCTCCTTCTCCAGTGCATGAAAGTGAAAAGTGAAAGGGAGGTCGCTCAGTCATGTCCGACTCCTAGCGAACCCATGGACTGCAGCCTACCAGGCTCCTCTGTCCATGGGATTTTCCAGGCAAGAGTACTAGAGTTGGGTGCCATTGCCTTCTCTGGGTTGTTAGCCTTACCTGTGTATATTATCTCACTTTTATTCTTTCATAAATAAAATTTATTTTTTTTCAGGATACTTGTTTGGTTCTAGGATTTTTATTGTTTTTGTTTCTTTTCCTAACAACGTAAATAATAGGTATATGGACTTTGAAGTTAGCCTGCTTTCAAATCCTATTCAGTAAAAGATGCATGACCTTCCAAAGTCATTTAGTCTCTCTAATCCATGATTGTCTTCATTTTTTTAAATGGATAGTATGTTATGGTAGTGTAATTTGTACACTTCCAGTCTTACAGCATGGTGCCTAAACATTAAGCTCTCTACTAAGATTAGCTATTATCATTATTATTTGTAATCATCATAATTTTTATTATCAATATTCTCTTTTCTGCTGTCACCTTTTTTTTTTCCTGCATTGGTGGTTTGCGGGATCTTAGTTCCTGGACAGGGATCAAATCCATATCCCCTTCAGTGGAAACACAGAATTCTAACCACTTGACTGCCAGAGAATGTCCTGCTTACTTTTTTCCTCCATAGCAAAGTTCTACTTTGCCGTTCTATCTACAGAATCTTCTTTTTCTGAGGATCATTTCATGAAACTCGAAAGTTCTTTGGTTTCTTGATGTGCTTATTTAGGAAATAATTGTCTAATACATATTTGATTTAATTATTAATTTATACAAAAGAAGTTAGGCTGCTATGCCAATTTATAAATAACTAGGAGGATTTTGAAATCTACTTTTTGGGAGATCATTGTCTATTATTGCCTTCATTTCTACTGTTATTTTCTTTTCTCAGATATGTTGATACCATCTGTCTCTGCCTTTTATTTTCTATTCCTCCTCTTTGATTTAATCAGTATTACTTCCATTTCATTTGTGTCACGAATACAAACAGTAATAAAATCTTTCATTTGTTCTAACTTGTATATTTTTTTGATGCTGATGTTATTTTTTCTGTTTTGGGGCCCAAAGTTTGTAAACAGTTTATAAACAGTTGTATTTTCTTTTTCAATTTATTTTCATCTTTGTGTCTGTTCCTTAAAATGTATTAATATGAATCAGGTGTCCAAATTGAGATAATTATTTTTCTAGCCATTTCCACCATTTCATTAACTCTACATATAGGGGAAGGAGACTTGATCTCAGATAAGGTTCAACATTCATATCACTAATATTTATTGACTGCTAGTTGTTATGCTAAGTCATTTCAGTTATTGAGCGTCAGCAGTACATCAGATGCTTTCACATATTTCCATTAACTTTATAACTATGAGATAGTTATTCATTCAGCAATTACATTTGATCAGTCACAGGTTAGTATATGGCAAGCAAGTATTCCAGTGAAGATATGCACATTTAAAAGAGGTGGGGATGAAAACTAACTTCTACTGAATGTTTGCAGTATTCTCACAGCAACATTCTAGTTTAGTACTATATTATTTCCACTTTTGATGTGGAAACTGAGGCACAGAGAAGTTACACAAAATCACACAACTAAATAAGGAGTGGGATTAGGACTTGAAACCATGCAGTTTGGCTTCAGAGCATGTTTAATATGGACTTTAGAGCATGCTTAATATGGACTTTTGCCAGGTGAAGAAATTAGCTATTTTAAAGATCTAATAACAACTAGAAAAGGAAAAAGCATTAGGAAATGAGTAGAATAATTTTTGTGATCGTTGTTTATTAAGATTATTCACAACATGGCCTGTTCTGCTTCTAAAAGCCTTCTGTGCTTCTGAAACACAGCCTATATTTTAGAACATTAACTACGATTGTTTCTGTGGAAAATTTCTTTCAGTTTGATTTAGGTGTCTCTTTTCGGTCTTCATTTCTACCTACCCCGATGTGGCTTCATGTGTTACACGGGCTAGAAAGAAAGTGAAGTCACTCAGTCGTGTCTGACTCTTTGCGACCCCATGGACTGTAGCCTACCAGGCTCCTCCCTCCATGGGATTCTCCAGGCAAGAATACTGGAGTGGATTGCCATTTTAACCAACCTTTAAAACAAAAACAAACCTTGAGCCAACTATTCTCTGCACTCATATGCTATGCAAAAACAACTATAAGTACCAATTTGCTTATATGTATTTTTTGTAATATTTGTAATACCATTAATTGCTAATTATGTTAAATTATGAAAATAAGAGAGTAAGAATTTTCAGGTTCCTATATAAGTAAAAATTTAAGTATTTTTAATGTTTGAGATTGTTTAGGAATACTTAAGTGTTTATGTAACATTTCATTGAAGAATGTTTTCATGTCATTGCTATAAATATTTAAATCTTTTAAAATGTTTCTCCCCCACATTTTTTTTTTAATTACTCTAAAGGTATTTGGTAGCCTTAGGCTGCATTAAACCACTTTGTGATCTGTTGACTGTTATGGACTCAAAAATAGTTCAAGTGGCTTTAAATGGACTTGAAAATATTTTACGGCTTGGAGAACAAGAATCTAAGCAGAATGGAATAGGCATTAATCCATACTGTGCCCTCATTGAAGAAGCATATGGTGAGCATTCAGTAAAATTTATAGTTGGTATCAATTTTTTAATTGAGATCCAAGCGACACATTGGTTTCATGTATATAACATAATTCAATATTTGTGTATACTGCAAAATGAATGTAATAATTATAGTTCATGTCACCATAGTTAAATTTTTTTTTCTTGTAATGAGAACTCTTCAGATTTCCTCTTAGCAGCTTTCATATATATATTACAGTATTATTAAATGTAGTCCCCATCACTGTACATTACTTCCCCAAAGCTTATATAGAGTAGAAGTTGGTGCCTTTTGACAGCCCCTTTCACCCGTTTAATTCACCCCCTCACCTCCTGTCTCTGGCAACAGCCAGTCTATACCCTGTATCAATGTGCTCACTCTGAGCTCTTTGTTTTTGTTTGTTTAGATTCTGCATATAAGTGAGATTATAAGGTATTTGTATCTGTGACTTGTTTCACTGAGTGTAATGCCCCCGAGGTCCATCCAGGTTGTTGTAGATGGCAAGGTTTTCTTCTTTTTCAAAAAAACTGAATAATATTCCTCTGTATGTGTATGTGTTGTGTGTGTATGTACCACATTTTCTTTATTGATTCATTCTTTGATAGATAAGGTTGCTTCCATGTCTGGGCTGTTGTAAATAATGCTGAAATGAACATGGGGTTTCATAATATCTTGGAGTTCATTTTTTTTTTCATTTTCTTGAGATAAATATCAAGAAGTGAAATTGCTGGATTATATTTTTTAAAAAAATGTAAAAAGTTAAAACTAGAACTACCATATAATCCATATTGTTATCCATAGGGATTGCACCAGTTTGCATTCCCACCAATAGTGCACAAGGGTTTCCTTTTCCCACATCCTTACCAACACTTCCTGTCTCATCTTTTTGATGGTGGTTATTCTAACAGGTGTAAGGTGATATCTTATTGTGGTTTTGATTTCCATTTCCCTAATGATTAATGATGTTGAGCATCTTGTCATATACCTGTTGGGCATCTGTGTATCTCCCTTGAAAAAATGTTCATTCAGATCTTCTGCCCATTTTTTAATCAGGTAGTTTGGTTTTTGAGTATTGAGTTATATGAGTTCTTTATATATTTTGGATATTAACCCCCTACTAGGCATATGATTCGCAAATACGTTCTCTCATTTCCTAGGTTATCTTTTCATATTGCTGATGCTTTCCTTTGCTGTGCAGAAGTTTTTTAGTTTAATGTGGTCCCACTTGTTTATTTTTGCTTTTTTGTCCTTTGTGTTTGGCATCAGATCCAGAATTCAAACAACTGTCATCAAGACCATGGAATTTATTTCCAGATGAGGCATGAATCTAAGTCAGTTCTTTTTCCTCTCAGTATATTTCCATTAAATATTCACTTTCTGTCTTAAGTCCTATTATATCCACTCAAGCTTTTATTTGCTATTCAACCAAGCCTGGTAGACCACTTTGCCTTTATTTCAAATTATATAATGTCACTGGTTAAGACATCATATAAACAAAAGATATTAATCGCTGATTTAAGAATATTTCCTACTATAATTATTATTTTGGCCCCAAGTTATACTAGAGTTTGAGCTATTCTATGAGTATATATAGATATGATTCTTGATATATTTATATCCTGCAACAAATTGAAGAGGTTTATCTGTAATTAAGTGAAAAATACTTTTAGCATCATCCAGACTTACATGTGGATTATTTTCTTGTAAGCAGTAAAATAAAGCACTGTAGATTCTCTTTACACTATGCAAATGGGTTTTTTCAGTTTCACTTATAAACTGTATTGGATTTACAAATAGTATTCATTTATTCCTTATTGATACACTTTGGCTTATTCTGTGAGAGAACTTATTGTTAGTTTGCTCATTAATTTTAGGGTTTTGTTTTGTTTTGTTGCTTTCCCTTTTTGTGCTTTTTATTTAGCATGATTACTCTGGAAACAACTTGTGGAGTTTACATGATCTAAAACTGTCATTTTAAAATTCAGAAACTTAAGTACAGAGGAATCAAACTTATTTGGGAAAAATCATACAACTAGAAGGGTGGATTCTATGATCTTCCTACTGCCCAGCCTATGCTTACTCTTCATACCCTATTGCCCAATATTTTTATTCCTGAACTATAAAGCATAAGTATTGACTGTCATTATATGCAAAAATCAGATAAAAGCTACAGAATCACTTAAATGTGTAATCTAAAAAATACTACAAACTAGTGACTATAACAAAAGAGAAGCAGACTCATATAAACTAGTGGTTACCAGTGCAGCCAGTGGGGGTGGAGTGCAAATTATTGGGTAAGATAGGCTCAAGGATGTGTTGTACAACACAGGGAATATAGCCAATGTTTTGTAATAACTGTAAATGGAATACAACCTTTAAAAATTATGTTTTAATTTTTAAAATTAGATTAAAAATAATAGTTCCATTGACAGTGGACTGGTGATACTATTGATTCATTATTTTGATTTAAATACATGTTGAAATCTGAGTAATAACTTTGATTTTATATATATGCTTTATATAATAGGTCTAGATAAAATTGAATTTCTGCAAAGCCATGAAAATCAGGAAATTTACCAAAAGGCTTTTGATCTGATTGAACATTACTTTGGTGTAGAAGATGACGACCCCAGTATTGTACCCCAAGTGGATGAAAATCAGCAACAGTTTGTATTTCAGCAGCAGGAAGCACCAATGGAAGGGTTCCAACTTTAACTTGGTAGGAGGTAAATTAATGGCTAAGAAGGGTAGCTTTATATACCTCCCCTTTCTTGCATTGTCAGTAGGAATATTTGATGTGTTTTTGTGTAGAACAAAAAAAGAAAGAAGATGCACTTTTAGAAAGCAAAACAAGTTTCCATTCATATGCAACCTTTTATTATAGTTTTGTTGTTATGTTGGTGTGCCTGTATATATGTCTTTCATTGTTTTATCTTTTTTTGTATCTATTTGAGAACAGTTAAATACACTATTTAATAATTTAAGCCTCAGAAGGAGAATTTTGGTAAAGTATTACAATAATGGTTCTGAATTTTTCTAGCACTTGTGGAAACTGCACATCAACAGCACAGCTGTTGATCATTGCATTTTGGCAGTGTCTGACATTCCCGGTCTCTACTAAATCTACCTCTCAAAGCAAAAGCAAAACAAAAAAGCTTCAGAAGCATGAAATAGAGAAAAGGCTAAATTAGAATGTAAAGACAGATGTTACCAGAAATTATAAATCACTGTGCTATAGGTTATACTTTGCAAAAAAATAAAAAGGTTTAACAAAACCAGTAAGAGTTACTTATAAAACATAGGAAAAATATTGTACTGATAATCAATTAAAATGTAGCAATTGTGAAGAGAGAAGCTGTTCTTCATATTGAACATATTAAAATAATTACACAACATTTAAATATTTGTGTTTTTAACATATAAATGCTATATTTTATATTTTGACCAAATATGCTAACATTTTTGAAATAGTTTTTTTTTTTTTTTCACTGCTCATTTTAGAGAGCATCATGATAGAGATGCCATTATGAATCTAAAGTAGTGCTGCATAGCAAAAATAATACTGTATTCCTTTCTCTGATTTTTCAGAGCAGTAATTGAAAAGTTTCACTTTCTGTGTAATAATGAACTTAGGTATTTGAATGGCAAAATTGTCCTGAAGAAATCACCTTGTTATGTATTAAATTTTATTAAATGTACTTAATGTTTGGACACAAAAGGATGATATTAATGAAAATTACTAAGGATTCTTTAATTGGTTGAAACCTATATTAGGATTTTTTTTTCCCTTTGGTAATACTCAGAGGGTCATACTGCTGCTTGTCAATGTACCATTGTATTAGATTACATTTGTATCAGATTGGTTAATATAATGTAAGTGTTTATGTATTAACAGCAAAAACCTCTTCATATTGTGAAACTTTTAAAAAAGTTTCAATAGAGAATTATATATATATTTATTTATAGATCCATATATATGCATGTGTCTTATGTGTTTTTTTTCACGGTACTATATTCAGTAGTTTTCTAAGCAGATATGGTACTGTTGAGCTCAGTCTTTTCATTTATAGTTATATACAGGCTATTTACATTTCCAGTTATATATCTAAAATACTTATTTAAAAATTAGTTTATTGCTGTTTTAAGATAGAAACTAAAAGCATTTTTGATATGACTCATAGTCTATTCTGTAAAGAAAGATTTCATTTATGGTATCATTTATAATGTTTCTGCTGGAAATCAGAGGCATGTTAACAAGAAGAAAATGTAAACAGAGGTACTTTTAAATAGTATGACACTTTGTAAAATTATATATCATGAAACTAAGCTTTTGGCAAGACACTTAAAACCTACAGGCTATAGACTACAGGTTTAAATGGTGTCTGTAATGCTGACTGCATCTGCCAAACCTCTTTATATTGTTAAGTAGAGTATTGTATCTGTGCCCTTTTTATTTTAGTAGAAGTTATGAAGTTCAGTATATGTATATTCAAAAGAACAGGGTAGTTATATTAAAGATTACCAAACTGATGGTGAATTTATCAGATCAACACTTTTTTGTGATGCTGATAGTCTAAGTATCAGGTGACAGGGTATTCCACTCTTTCTAATCAGTTGAACTTGATAATGCAGCATAATTCATAAACTAACCAGCTGTGCCTGCTTTTATTTTGAGGACCCTGTAGTCAGTTTAGGAGATTTAGATTAATAAATCTCTAAGCCACGTCTTTCAAACAAAATAGTTCTTACAGAAGGAAAAATAATGGAAATAATAGAATGGCCTTTAATTTTAAATTTTTGCCAGTAAAGCAAGCATTATACTTCTAAGTATAGAATTTGACCATATTTTAGGCATTTATATACAAAAATTATATTTAATTCATTGGATCTGTTACTAGGATAATTGATTTGATTAGATTTGAATGCAAGGGGCAATATATAATTAATTGTTGGGACCAGCTATTGGTGTGGTAATAACTTTATTGAACCAATACTAGCAAATACTTTGTTTCTAAAATTTTTCTTAATATGACTACTCTTTTCAAATGTACTATTTTAAATGCTCCAAAATGTATTTTCCTTAATCTTCATTGGCCCTTGTGCGAAATTTTTTTCTTTTTTCAACTTGCTTTCCTAAGATTTATTATATTTAAATCCGAGAGAAACTGTGCCAAAAAAAAGAAAAGAAAACATGTTCTAAAGGGCAATGCATGCAACATTAATGCAGAAATAAAAAAAAAAATACTTGAAAGAGTCCTTTACGTTTAATTAAATTTGGTGTTTTAGTTTTGTCTGAATTTGAATTTTTACCAGCTAACCTATGCAATTATGCTTACTTGTTTTATATTTGTAAGTACTTGACTCAATGACCTGGGTGTTTTTACTATCAGTTTTATTTTGAAAACTGTTTTTAGAATTTAATTTTTAGTGTCGTTTTGTTCACTTATTGGTAGCACTAGAACAGGAAAGCAAAAAATAAAAACAAAAAAAATGTAATAAAATCTGCTGGCACAGAAACAGCATATCATTCGGTAACTGTAAAACCTATTTGCAGATAAAGATTGATTTGTTGATAAAGGACTTTTGTTGGACAAAACATTACCTTTGCCTTCATATTTTTTCTTCTCTTAAGAAGGAGCATTATGGAAAAAGTAATTAAAATACAAAGTCTTAGTGGATTTTTGTTGCTGTTCTAAATTCAGCAGTCTACTTGCTGCTTTGTGAAACTGTGAAATCAAAGTAATTGTTAACCTTTACTCATTTTAGTTCATAGCATTACTGTTTTATAGAATGTAACATATTAGGAGCCCATATGATAGAGCTCTAGAAGGATAATGTGTCTTTAAGTTGGGAAGTGGGATGGGGAAGATGTTCTTGACTAACTAAAAAAAAATCAACATTTGAGTAATATGCAATATTATGAAATGTTACAGCACTATATTAAAAACAATAAAATCCTATTTTACAATTGCATTTATATAAGTGTGTCTGTATCATTTGTTCTCACTTAGGATTGTGTATTCCTAACAGCAAAAATAGATGCCCTCAATGATTAAAATTCCATCCCCTTTCTAGAACCAGTACGATTTCGATTTCGTTGGTAGGACTATCTGATAAAGTAGTATGTTGCTTTTATTTTAGAACATATATTCAACTGTAATGGAGGATGTATCTAATTTATGTTTGTATCTCATGCCTTGGCAATTAATGGAACATTCACATGTTCAGCTGAGATTATTTTTCCTTTTCTATTATTTTAATGCAATACAGTGCATTTATTTAAGGCTTAGAGTTTTGGAAATAGAAGGGAATATCTGATTTAACTTTCTTAGTGTGCTCTGAAACACAAAATCACACAGTAGCCAAGCTTAGCCTCCCCCCCTAGTTTAGTGTTTTTATTTTCTTATTCTACTACCTTTTTTTTTTTTGCTTCATCTGGCCTCATTTCCTTCAGTATTTGAAACTTTGTTAATCACAGAGTAGTAAAAGTAGTTATGTCAGTTATTTTTAGGGTTTCTTGCTCCCAGTAAAGCAGTCTGCAATTTTAAGAGACATGTACATCATATCATTATTAGTCACTTTAACATTTCAATTTTCCATTCTTATGAAATAAAATTTTCAAATAGTTGCACTTGCAAGCATTGCTGTACAGCACCACCAGAACTAAAATGTTGGTTGGGAGCAACCCCACCAAGTAAAGAGCTTAAAATGCTCACTAGCTTTTGCATAAACACTTAAATTTGGAAGCAGTAGGCAGTTTGGGGAATTTAATGTGTAATGCTCAAAAGTACCTGTTATTTAAAAATTGGGAGTTCTAAACTTTGGACAGCTTTACTTTTGAGGGATCCCTCTTGTTCCCTTTCAGTCATGGTTGTTTTTTTTAAACTGCTGTCTAAAAAAGTATGGCAAAATTTTAGGGGTTTAACATGACTCATTATTTTCTGAGCATTCCACCTTCTAAATTGTTTTACTATAAAATACACAAAGAGAATAATGTGTAAGAAGACAGTTGAATAATAAAACACCTGTGTATTCACCATCCAATTTAATTATTATCAGTCCCTTGTAACTATTACTCTGGATGTTATTAATAATCCTTGTGCTTTGCTTCATTGTTTCATCTCATGTGTATATATATCCCTAAGAAATATAGCCTTACTTATCTGTTTTCTAAATGTATAAACTGGAAGTTTACATATATTTTCTGTATCTGGGAATCTGGGGTTTTGGCTCAATGTTAACATTTTTTGAGATTCATGTTGATGCATATATGTGTGGTTTGCTCATTCTCTTTGCTGTTTACTATTCTGTTTTGTGACTACATCGTGATGTCTGGTAGGGGAAGTTTGTTTTACTTTTGTTCCCGAGGCATGTGGGATCTTAGTTTCCCAACCAGGGATGAAAACTGTGCCCCGTGCGGTGGAAGCGCAGAGTCTCAACCCCTGGCCCGCCAAGGTAGTCCCCAGAATGCTCATTTTAGCATCATCTCTAGTGGCCAAAAACTGGACCAAATAATGAGATAAACTGGCATATTCATACAATGGAATACTATAACAATGAAAATGAATGACTTCCTGCTACTCACAGTCTGTGGATGAATCTCACAGTATAATACTGAGTATAAGAATTTATACAAGTGTATATTATATAATCTTATGTATATAAAGTTAAAACAGGCAAAACTAGTCTACGGTGATAAAACAACATGTTTTTTTATCTGTGTGGTAATGACTGACTGAGGGCAGAAATGAGGCAGAAAGGAGATGTTTTACTTCTTGATCTGAACAGTTATACGGTTGTGTTCACTAAAATTCTATCAAACCGTGTACACTTTTGTGCACTTTCTAAATGTATGTTCTACTTCAGCAAAAATTTACTAAAAGTAGAAATAAAAAAAGACTTCGCCATTCTTGTTACCAAATAAAGCCTTGACAAGTACTTTGTCAAATATTCTCTTTTACCTATCATTTATTGTTGCTGGTCATAGTGATGATATTCCGATGAATACTTTGTCAGTTAGAATATCATTTAGCCTTGGCCTGTGCAGCCAGTGCCGCTTCTTCACGCCATTTTGCCTTCTTTGCCAGGTTCCAACTTGTTAAAGATTCATGTCGTTCTGCAGCCTGCAGAAGCAAAAGGCAAAGCATTTTGACGCTCTGGAAAAATTTGTGTTTTAGAGATACACAGCAGACTCCATGAAAGAAGAAAAATAACAAAGCGTCAATCACATGTAGCATTTAAGATAAACGATCCTTTGATACAGAAAAAATCGGCCTAAGTCATTAGACTTCTAGACAACAGTACCGCTATATCAGAAATCTGCCCCCACCTCCTCTTGGCACACAAAAGATACAGTTGTTGGACAAAACATAAATCACTTTCAAATAGTTAAAATCAAGAAAGGGAAATCCTCAGGTACCTTTTATGAAAAGAATGCAAAAGGCATAAGTTAATGGGGAATGAGAAGGACAAAAGCCAGGATAGATGGAAGTGGCTTTATTAGGGGAAAATAATGGCTTTAACAGCTGTGGGCTAGAAGTTGAATCGCTATACCAATAGGCAAGTTCAGGATTTAGATCATGGGCATGGAGCTGAGGTATTCCTGTGGAATAACTAAAACTCTTACCAGCCTGAGAACTGGCAAGGACACTAGGCATTTACCTGGGGGAGAAAAAATTACTTGTAAAAAGAGAAGACAATTAGCATTGTGATCAGGAGGAAAGAACTCTAGCTAGAAAATGGATCAGAGGAAATAATCTAAATGTGCCACAGAGATATAAGTACAAAAAAATAGAGAAGAGACTTGGAGAATAGAATTAGAAATTCCAACATATATTCCCAACAGGTGAGTTATTAGAATGAGGGGAGAGGTCATATTTGAAGTAATAACAGCTTACACTTTTTCAGAAGTGAGCAAAGCTATAGGTCCCTCAGACTGAAGAACATACAAAGTCATTTGCAGGAAAAAAATAAAAATCTAATAGATACTGATGGAAGCCTAATACGCATTTCACATTTAACATATCCAAAATAGAGGACTTGATATATTTTGTCTGTCAGGGCTACCAGTTCTTTCCCTAGCCATAAACATGGGGAATGGCAACACCATCCATCGTAGATTCTCAAGCAGAAATCCAGGCTTTTTTGATGTCGTTCTTCCATTTTGTTTCCTCCTCCCACACTGAACTTACCATAAAGGTCTATCCTTTTTACCTTTCCAAACACATCTCAAATTGCTACCCATTTCTCCATCTCTATCTGACAGCATCTTAGATAAGGTAACATATTAATTATTCAAAGTGACAGATGAATTGGAGAGAAGGAAGATGGATACAGTTCAGTTCAGTCGTTCAGTCTGCGACCCCATGAACCACAGCACGCCAGGTCTCCCTGTCCATCACCAACTCCCAGAGCCTACCCAAACTCATGTCCATTGGGTTGGTGATCCCATGCTCTCCTCCTGCCATCAATCTTTCCCAGCATCAGGGTCTTTTCAAATGAGTTAGCTCTTTGCATCAGGTGGCCAAAGTATTGGAGTTTCAGTTTCAACATCAGACCTTCCAATGAACACCCAGGACTGATCTCCTTTAGGATGGACTGGTTAGATTTCCTTGCAGTCCAAGGGACTCTCAAGAGTCTTCTCCAACACCACAGTTCAAAAGCATAAATTCTTCGGAGCTCAGCTTTCTTTATAGTCCAACTCTCACATCTATACGTGACTACTGGAAAAACCATACCCTAGGAATCCCTTAGAAGAAATGGAGTAGCCATCATGGTCAACAAGAGAGTCCCAAATGCAGTACTTGGATGCAATCTCAAAAACAACAGAATGATCTTTGTTCGTTTCCAAGGCAAACCGTTAAATATCACAGTAATCCAAGTCTATGCCCTGACCAGTAACACTGAAGAAGCTGAAGTTGAACAGTTCTATGAAGACCTGCAAGACCTTCTAGAAATAACACCCCAAAAAAGATGTCCTTTTCTTTATAGGGGACTGGAATGCAAAAGTAGGAAGTCAAGAAACACCTGGAGTAACAGGCAAGTTTGGCCTTGGAATACAGAATGAAGAAGGGGAAAGGCTAATAGTGTTTTGCCAAGAGAATGCACTGGTCATAGCAAACACCCTCTTCCAACAACACAAGAGAAGACTCTACACATGGACATCACCAGATGGTCAACACCAAAATCAGATTGATTATATTCTTTGCAGCCAAAGATGGAGAAGCTCTATACAGTCAGCAAAAACAAGACCGGGAGCTGACTGTGGCTCAGATAATGAACTCCTTATTGCCAAATTCAGACTGAAATTGAAGAAAGTGGAGAAAACCACTAGACCATTCAGGTATGACCTAAATCAAATCCCTTATGACTATACAGTGGAAGTGAGAAATAGATTTAAGAGGCTAGATCTGATAGACAGTGCCTGATGACCTATGGATGGAGGTTCGTGACATTGTACAGGAGACAGGGATCAAGACCATCCCCAGGAAAAAGAAATGCAAAAAAGCAAATTGGCTGTCTGAGGAGGGCTTACAAATAGCTGTGAAAAGAAGGGAAGCGAAAAGCAAAGGCGAAAAGGAAAGATATTCCCATTTGAATGCAGAGTTCCAAAGCATAGCAAGGAGAGAGAAGAAAGCCTTCCTCAGTGATCAGTGCAAAGAAATAAAGGAAAACAATAGAATGGAAAAGACTAGCGATCTCTTCAAGAAAATTAGAGATACCAAGGGAACATTTCATGCAAAGATGGGCTCAGTAAAGGACAGAAATGGTATGGACTTAACAGAAGCAGAAGATACAAAGAAGAGGTGGCAAGAATACACAGAAGAACTGTACAAAAAGATCTTCACGACCCAGATAATCACAATGGTGTGATCACTCACCTAGAGCCAGACATCCTGGAATGTGAAGTCAAGTGGGCCTTAGGAAGCATCACTACGAACAAAGCTAGTGGAGATGATGGAATTCCAGTTGAGCTATTTCAAATCGTAAAAGATGATGCTGTGAAAGTGCTCCACTCAATATGTTAGCAAATTTGGAAAACTCAGCAGTGGCCACAGGACTGGAAAAGGTCAGTTTTCATTCCAATCCCAAAGAAAGGCAACGCCAAAGATGCTCAAACTACCATACAATTGCACTCATCTTACACGCTAGTAAAGTACGGCTCAAAATTCTCCAAGCCAAGCTTCAGCAATATGTGAACTGTGAACTTCCAGATGTTCAAGCTGGTTTTTGAAAAAGCAGAGGAAGAGATCAAATTGCCAACATCTGCTGGATCATCGAAAAAGCAAGAGAGTTCCAGAAAAACATCTATTTCTGCTTTATTGACTATAATGAAGCCTTTGACTGTGTGGATCACAATAAACTGTGGAAAAATCTGAAAGAGATGGGAATACCAGACCACCTCTTGAGAAACCTATATGCAGGTCAGGAAGCAACAGTTAGAACTGGACATGGAACAACAGACTGGCTCCAAATGGGAAAGGGAGTACGTCAAGGTTGTATATTGTCACCCTGCTTATTTAACTTATATGCAAAGCACATCATGAGAAATGCTGAGCTGGAGGAAGCACAAGCTGGAATCAAGATTGTCAGGAGAAATATCAATAACCTCAGATATGCAGGTGACACCACCCTTATGTCAGAAAGTGAAGAAGAACTAAAGAGCCTCTTGATGAAAGTGAAAGAAGAGAGTGAAAAAGTTGTCTTAAAGCTCAACATTCAGAAAATGAAGATCATGGCATCCGGTCCCATCACTTCACAGCAAATAGATGGGGAATCAGTGGAAACAGTGGTTGACTATTTTTCTGGGTTCCAAAATCAATGCAGATGGTGACTGCAGCCATGAAATTAAAAGACACTCCTTGGAAGGAAAGTTATGACCAACCTAGACAGCGTATTAAAAAGCAGAGACATTACTTTGTCAACAAAGGTCCGTCTAGTGAAGGCTATGGTTTTTCCAGTGGTCATGTGTGGATGTGAGAGTTGGACTCTTAAGAAAGCTGAGCACTGAAGAATTGATGCTTTTGAACTGTGGTGTTGGAGAAGACTCTTCAGAGTCCTTTGGACTGCAAGGAGATCCAACCAGTTCATCCTAAAGGAGATCAGTCCTGGGTGTTCATTGGAAGGACTGATGCTAAAGCTGAAACCCCAATACTTTGGCCACCTGATGTGAAGAGCTGACTCATTTGAAAAGATCCTGATGCTGGGAAAGATTGAGGTCAGGAGGAGAAGGGGATGACAGAGGATGAGATGGTTGGATGGCATCACCAACTCATGGCCTTGGGTGGCTCCGGGAGTTGGTGATGGACAGGGAAGCCTGGCATGCTGCAGTTCATGGTGTCACAAAGAGTGGGACACAGCTGAGCAACTGAACTGAACTGAACTGACTAGACGGACCTTTGTTGACAAAGTAATGTCTCTGCCTTTTAATATGCTGTCTAGGTTGGTCATAACTTTTCTTCCAAGAAGCAAGCATCTTTCAATTTCATGGCTGCAATCACCATCCGCAGCGATTTTGGAGCCCAGAAAAAGTCAGCCACTGTTTCCACTGATCCCCCATCTATTTGCCATGAAGTGGTGGGACCAGATGCCATGATCTTAGTTTTCTGAATGTTGAGCTTTAAGCCAACTTTTTCACTCTCTTCTTTCACTTTCATCAAGAGGCTCTTTAGTTTTTCACTTTCTGCCATAAGGGTGGTGTCATCTGCATATCTGAGGTTATTGATATTTCTCCTGACAATCTTGATTCCAGTTTGTTCTTCCTCCAGCCCAGCATTTCTCATGATGTACTCTGCATATAAGTTAGATAAGCATGGTGACAATATATAGCCTTGACGTACTCCTTTTCCAATTTGGAGCCAGTCTGTTGTTCCATGTCCAGTTCTAACTGTTGCTTCCTGACCTGCATATAGGTTTCTCAAGAGGTGGTCTAGTATTCCCATCTCTCAGAATTTCCCACAGTTTATTGTGATCCACACAGTCAAAGGCTTCATTATAGTCAATAAAGCAGAAATAGATGTTTTTCTGGAACTCTCTTGCTTTTTCGATGGTCCAGCAGATGTTGGCAATTTGATCTCTTCCTCTGCTTTTTCAAAAACCAGCTTGAACATCTAGAAGTTCATGGTTCATATATTTGTCAAGCCTGGCTTGGAGAATTTTGAACATTACTAGCGTGTGAGATGAGTGCAATTGTGTGGTAGTTTGAGCATTCTTTGGCATTGCCTTTCTTTGGGATTGGAATGAAAACTGATCTTTTCCAGTCCTGTTACACTGCTGAATTTTCCAAATTTGCTGACATATTGAGTGGAGCACTTTCACAGCATCATCTTTCAGGATTTGAAATAGCTCAACTGGAATTCCATTACCTCCACTAGCTTTGTTCATAGTGATGCTTCTTAAGGCCCACCTGACTTCATATTCCAAGATGTCTGTGGCATGCTGCTGCTGCTTCTGCTAAGTCGCTTCAGTCGTGTCCGACCCTGTGCGACCCCATAGACGGCAGCCCACCAGGCTCCCCGTCCCTGGGATTCTCCAGGCAAGAACACTGGAGTGGGTTGCCATTTCCTTCTCCAATGCATGAAAGTGAAAAGTGAAAGTGAAGGCGCTCAGTCGTGTCCGACTCTTAGCGACCCCATGGACTGCAGCCTACCAGGCTCCTCTGTCCATGGGATTTTCCAGGCAAGAGTACTGGAGTGGGTTGCCATTGCCTTCTCCGTCTATGACATAGAATCACGAAATAGTTAGAAGTGCAAAATTTGGAAGTGATGACCACAGAGGCTAGTTTGCCTGTGTCCTGTATATGAGCCCTTTTCCTTGCCATCTCTAATATGTAGTTTCTGAAGGGAAATTATGAGGTAATAACTTCCTAATTTTGCTTCTTGCTTTTCCCCAATTCTTGCATCTGCTGATCAGTTTTTACCATGAAATGCAGCCCCACAAATATTGATATCTCTGTGAAAATTTTCTCTAGTCTGAATTTCTCCATCCCTAACAACTTTCCTCTGTGTTGAACTCTCCTCTGGACACACTCCAGTTTATCGGTGTACTTTCTCATGGTGGTACCTACAACTGAGCCCATTTGAGTGTGATTATAACTTCTTTGTTTTAGAACTATGTTTTAGTAACATAGCCAGGGGTGGAACTGGATTTTGGTAGCCTCATCACACAGAATAGTTTGCCTGGAACCAACTAAGCATCTTTGACTCTCTGTGATGCTATGGACTGTAGCCTGCCAGGCTCCTCTGTCCCTGGGATTCTCCAGGAAAGAATACAGGAGTGAGTTACCATGCCCTCCTCTAGGGGATCTTCCCAACCCAAGGACTGAACCCTTGTATCCTGTCTCCTACATGTCTCTTAGGTCTCCTGAACTCTCATGCAGGTTCTTTACCACTAGTGCCATCTAGGAAGCTCTAATGTTATCTATATGTCTATTATTTTGGCCATGCCACGTGGCATATGGGGATCTTAGTTCTCAGACCAGGGAGTGAAGCCTTGCCCCTGCAGTGGAAGCATGGTCTTAACCACCAGACCACCAGGGAAGTCCCTATACATATCTATTTCTTTCTGTTGGCTTGGCAAAGAACTTAGGCTTTGAAATTATTCTTATCAAATGGAAATTTTAGTAAATGTTTATTGGAATGAACACTTAAACATAGAAATAAAGAAATTCAGTCATCTCTAGTTTTTAACCTACCTTAGTAACCTGCCTATCCAGTTGGTGATTCTCTAGCTCCTAAATGACAGATTGGATTCTGATATTGCCTGGACGCTTCGTGTTTCAAACTGTCTTCCCTTTATACTTCAGCCACATTAGTTCGTTGTTTTTTTTTTTTTTTTAATATACTAGACACTTTACTCTCTATAGGTTTTCCTCACTTATCTTGGCCTTACCCTAAATGACTTATTCTCATTCTTCTCAGAGTGAGCTTCCCTGACCACCACATCTGAAACACTCTCACTCAGGTACTATTTTATTATCTTCCGAGCTACTCATAAGTAAGTCACTATACACCAGCAATCCTGTTGGCTCTGCTTAAAAATATATCCCGGTTGGACCACTCCACATCATCTCTCCTGATATCACCCTTGTCTGAGATAATCTGTTGCCTAGTTTATTGCAATATCTTTTACATAGTCTCAAGGCTATGGTTTTTCCAGTAGTCGCGTATGGATGTGAGAGTTGGACTATAAAGAAATCTGAGCGCCAAAGAATTGATGCTTTTGAACTGTGGTGTTGGAGAAGACTCTTGAGAGTCCCTTGGACTGCAAGGTGATACAACCAGTCCATCCTAAAGGAGATCAGTCCTGAATATTCATTGGAAGGACTGATGCTGAAGCTGAAACTCCAATACTTTAGCCACCTGATGCGAAGGACTGACTCATTGGAAAAGACCCTGATGTTGGGAAAGATTGAAGGTGGGAGGAGAATGGAACGACAGAGGGTGAGATGATTGGATGGCATCACTGACTCGATGGACATGAGTGTGAGTAAGCTCCAGGAGTTGGTGATGGACAGGGAAGCCTGGTGTGCTGTGGTTCATGGGGTCGCAAAGAGTCGGACACGACTGGGCAACTGAACTGAACTGATGCCATAGCTAAACAGTTCATGATTTAAGGAAGGGTGTAGTTTGGATAACTTTCATACAAAAAAGTTCTTCCTTTGCCAATTTTAACCAGGTTATAAACTGTAATTTCTCATTTTTCTTTGTCTTATAAATGGAAACAAGCTTCTGTCCCTTCTGTCCAGATAGTTAATTTGTTGACTCAAATTTCCATGAACAGTGTTGTTTTCAGTACAATTGATATATGCGGATGGCTCAAGATGTCTGAGATGAGACTGTTCTTACGTTGGAAAACCAGCAATAATCCCCCAAATGAGAACAAAGCTATAATCTTTCTTAAAATTCACAAGTCTATTTTTACTTTTAAGAGGTACTCACCCTTTTGGCTGATGCTATCACTGCAAAGCAGGCGATGATTGTGAGTCCAATCATTATGTAACAAGCTTTCACCCGAGCTTTGTTTCTTGCAGCATCTATCATTTCTGGCCTAAACCAAGATGTGTATTCTATTAATTACATTAAAGCAATATGATTTCCTGACTGGCATAATAGACAATGATTTTTTATGTAAATATTCAAAAAATTGCCCTGAATGCAATTAGCAGATGTGAAAGCCTTACAAATTCTAGTACATTATCTCACTAATTTCAAATTAACAGGTATTTATTATTTATATTACTGCAGTAATATGAAGTGGCAGCTTATAAATAGATATAAGTAAAGAATGATTTTTGAGAAAGTATTCAGCAGTATTTTTTCTTATCTATGTTATTTGAATAGAATGCAGTAACATAAAAAAATAATTCTAGGAAGTAATTCCTCTTAAAAATTAAAAAATGTATCTTTAACTTTACACTAGTTGAAAGAACACAGAAAACCAATATCTAGCCTGTTTTCCTCAGGTTTTAGGCAGATTAAAGTAAGTTTTAAGATATTAGTTGCAAACAGGTGAATATTAGCACATTATTAGATTACACTTGTTAATTTTTGTTCCAGATGGAACCTGAAAGATCTGATCTTTTTTACCCATCCATCTGGCTTTGAACTGCTATACCAAATTAGTTTAACACTGAAAAGAAAGGAAAAAGTACAGTCATTATTAAATATCATTAGTGTATGGTACAAAAATTATAGGTCAGTTGTTCATTATATGTCCATTAAAAGCATAAAAGTGAAAGCTGTTTACATTGTAAATCTAACACTTAGCTTAGGAGGCATATCTCTCCTAAATAGCAATGATTTGAAAATTATAGAAAACAATAAAAAATATTCAAATACTTTCATGTCTCCAACCCCAAACTATAATACTTTTCCTAGGCACCTTGCTCAAAGTTAATTTAACAGAATTTCTCCTTTTTACGATATTTCTTTGTGATCGTGGGGAAGAATTATTTCTGTAAAATGGGTCTCTTCACATATACAGCTATATTGCTATAATATTGGGTCTAGAATCTCTAGACATGCGTTAATTTACAATAATGCAGGTTCTTTACATTTTTGATTACTCTGTCATATAGCCCTAGAATTCAAAATCCAAAAACACTGAGGGTGGTCTTTTTAAGCTTTTCTGGGGCTAATTTCTGCTCTGGGCTAAATTATAGATCTCAAGGAAAACAAAATTTGTTTTGTAATATTAGAAAAAAAATCTCCATGGTGAATAAGTGCTGAAAACAGAGTTCAAATTCCATGTCCATTCCTCATTAAATCATTTAATCCAAGAAAGGAATAAAAATGTTTGAGAATTCATTACTGAACATTTTCCCATATTTTTCCCATTTGAAATGCTTTTGATGACTAATAAGTTGACAATCAATAAAAAGTGTGCACAATATGCACAGAACAAGGTGTAGACCCAGTTTCCATCATCCATTCTAACAGGCATCGATCACATCATATAAAATAATATTTGAACATCTGAAATCCTTATTTGATTTTATAGTTCTAGTCTCACTTTTTTTTTTTGACATCAGTTTAAAAAGTGGTAGATTGGTTTTGTCTTTAGTTTCCTTCCTTCCCCTTTTAACCACTCCCTTGTAAAGTGCTGGGAAGATTTCTGGGCTTTGCATAAACTGAAGCTGTAAAAAAATGTTTTTTACGGGTGACCTTTACTTTATTTTTATTTTCGTAAAAGATTACATTTACCCTGGAGTTGAAGTTGTCAGTTTAGGTTTTATCAAGCGAACGTCTGTCATGGATATGGGATGAGGAGGCCAGAGACACAGATGCGCCCTGGCTCCTAGTCCTAGAAAACCCGCGCTCAGAGGGCTGCAGAACCGCGTACACCAGGCATCTCCTGCCCCAGAAGAGGAGGTCACATGGATGTGGCTTCTTCCCAGAGACTCTTCGGCCACACCATGAGTTATGATCCTTCCTTGGGTGGATTAGGGAGCCGCAACTCCTCCCCTCCCCAGCCCAGGCCAGGGCCCCTCCGCCTCTCAGCCAGCCGGGCATATGCGAGGACCCTAGTTTTTGTTTGGTTGGCTTAAGGGTTCCACTGCCTCCCGGCCCCTGAGCTCGCCAGGGGCGGTTATCTGAGCGACCGTGGAAGTATCCATTGAACTTGGGGATTTTCACCCGACTTCAACAATCTCCCCATAAGCTTAGCTTGTCTCTCACAGTCCAGTGAAGGAGCTTGGCATTTAACCGCACTAGGGGCGCGTGAGTAATTCCCTATAGAGTGGTAAGTAGTACTGTGAAGACCCGTGTGGCTCTGCACACCTCTCCCGACCTCTGTGCGCCCAGGTCGGGAAGTCGGTGGACCCCGAGCCTTCCAGGCCTGGAGCGGACCCTCGAGGGCTCCCTCAACCCGTCCCGGCACGGGCCACACTTACGGAATCCGAGGCGGGATATCCTCCATTGCTTTGAAACGCCCGGTCCACAGCAGGATTCTCTTGTCAAATTGCGACGGCTTGTGCTCGGCGGGGACCCTATGGACCTTCTCGGCTGCGAAAGCGACAGGGACATACATAGTGACGGAGAGACCGACGGCCCAGTGATCGGGGCGCACTCACGCCTCCATCCCCCAGCCTCAGCACTCAACGGACCCGTCCCTCCCGGGTCGTTCCCAGCCCCTGCTCACCAGAACCTGGGGGCTCCGAGCTGCCGGGGCTCCCGCCACTGGAGTACTGGGGGTGACCCCGGGGCCAGAGAGACGCGACCGGCCGCCGCTCGACTTCTGGGGGCGCTCCCGGGGCGCAGCAGGGGATGCGCCCTAGGCGGAGGCGCAGGAGGCTCCCGACCGTGGCCAGCATGCTGCTGAGCCCTGGTCCAGCGCCCTCAGCCCAGCCAGGGCCGGAGCTCCCTGGACCCCTGCCGCCCCGCCCCGCGCCGCTCCCAGGGGAGCCCGGGATGCGCAGCTGGAGTCTGACGTGCGCACCCCTGGGCTCCGGGTCCCCGCCCCCAGCCGGCGACCCCCGACCCGGGGAGTCTCGACCCTGGGGCAGAGTCGGTCCCCTGGCGCGCCGCGGACGAATTTCCTCCCGAAACAGCTCCATGCCTTTTAAAGGCAATTCTTGGTATTGAATAGAAATGTGTTTCCATCACATATATATATACATGTTTTTGTTTTTGTTTTTTTTTTAATTTCACTGTTTGGTGCTTAAGAGAATAAATTTAACCGCTCTCTCTTCCAGGGGAAGCCAACAATCAGACCTTCAAGAGCAGGTCGTTTCAGTTGTTTACCAAGCGAGAGTAAGGGCTTTCAACAAACTTCTGACTTTCCCATCAGGCGATTTTTTGAAGTTAGCTCTTCACCTCACCCTCCACTCCCATATTTTCGTCTTCTCCAGACAAAACAACCTCAGTTCCCACAGTTTTTGTCCACCTCTTCATTTCTTAGATCGCAAACTCTCCAAACACTCTTCAAAATGAGCTTTTCTACATTTCTACCATCTTCCCTCTCAAAAAGAGGGGAGAATCCTCTATTCTTTGGCATCTAAATGAGGATAGGAACTCAGAAAAAAAAGGGCTTGTAGGAAAACTGTCAACTCTAAAGAAATATACTTATTCTATGTCCTCATATTCCCTGGTGGCTCAGAGGATAAAGAATCTGCCTGCTATGAGGAGACCTGGGTTCCCTGGGTGGGGAGAGCCCCTGGAGAAGGGAATGGCAACCCACTACAGAATTCTTGCCTGGAGAATTCCATGGATAGAGGAGCCTGGAGGGCTACAGTTCATGGGATTGCAAAGAGCCAGCAGGACTGAGCCACTAACAACACAACTTCCTCAGATTCAAGGGACCACAGACCTCATCCAAGTTAAAGTGCTCCCCTGGGGGGAGCCCCAGGCCAGTTCACCCTCTGGCTTTTTCTGTCTCTGAGGTTTTTCTGAACCCAGACACTGAGCTACTTTTAGTTGGGTCTCCAGATACTTCTTTCCTTCCTAACTAGAAGTGTCCAGCTCTTGAGGGCAATATCTCTGTAACTTTGCATCTTTCGTGTAGTATGTTCAACAAAAGAAAACATTCATATCTCCCTAAAGAAACATGCATTGAGAGATGTGATAATGGAATGAACCATGAGCTTTGCTTTCACACCAAGGTTTAAACCCCTAATTTGTGATTTAAGAGTTGCACGATTATTAGCAAATCATTTAAGTCATTAGTCTTGGTCTCATTTGTAAAATAAGAATGGCTTCCTTTCAAGTTCATTCATGCAACAGCTATAAAAAAAAAAAAAAAAAAACAACCCTGCTCTATCTATGCCAGCTACTCCTCAGAGCTGGACTTAGAGCAGTGAACAATGTCCAGTGAGGATTAGCATATGAAGAGGGATAAAAAGACCAGGATGAGAAAAAGTAAGAAGACATGAGGTAGAAACTATTTAGAGAGGATGGTTAAGGATACCCTTCTAAATGTCCCTGGCATGTTAATAACCTTTCAAAGATGTTTCCTTCCCTTCACATTCTTTAACTAGTTCCCAAGCACAAGTGCGTTTTAATTCATGAAATCCCTTTTAGGGAACTGTAGGAGGCTATGAGCTCTCTGAGGGTATAGCCCAAACACTGGCTTTTAATAGATACTTAATTTTAATCTTACACAAATGAAAAAATTAATGTGAATCTTCAATAATAAAATGGATTGCATCTGGGCTAGTTTAAGAAGAGACTGGATACTTAGGACATGCTGCATGACAAACAGAATGAATTCCTACCTGAAAAATTATGTTGCCATAGGTAATATTTGATGGTTGCAAGTATATGCCAGTTGAAAATTCTCCCATTATTCAAATGTGTTTCTTCCTTTATTATTTTATTTTTCTTCACGTCACCGAGAATATCCATAGAGCTAGAGAAAAACATCTCTGTGAATCAGCCGGTCATTAATAGTTCACCAAGAAATATTAAACTAGTTATATAAATTTATTTCCCTGGAGAGAACCAAATGTCAGGCATCGACACATGGTTTTCTATCTCAGGCTTCTCTAGCATTGCAGAACCATAGGGCAAGAGAATCGTGGCTTATGTCATGAGAGAACAGTTTGCATTCTGTTCTCTGTTACTGATGGGATTAAAATACCACTATTTGGCAGTGTTCTCCATTTTTAAAAAGTTACAGCTGCATGAGAGATATTTTCTTTAGCTCTAGAATTGGGGCAACCAAACAAAAACATAAACAAACAAACTCAAATCAACTCCTAATAGAAAAAAAATGCCAATTATATTTCTTTCTTTCTTCTAAACCAGGACAGTTCATTTCTTCATTCCACAGATGTTCATTGAGTGTCTCCTGTGCGCTGAGTACTGTTCTGGGCTTTGAGGTCATTGCATAGCAGGTAAATATACACAATTTTTGTTTCTCATAGAGCTTATTATTCATCCGTGGTGCTTTCAGTTTACCCATTCCATACAATATTATTTCTCAGTCCAATGGTTCATCTAATTTGCATGTACTGTTTTCAGTTTTGCTCCTTCAAAGCTTGTTTGAATTAGTATAGTTTACTTTCCCATTTCCTACAGTTAATTTACTTGTGTTATAGATATATAACTTTTTAGAATAAAGTTATTACATAAAGTAAGTGGAAAGTGTGGGTAATTTTAACTTATTATCATTTTTTTATTATTAAAAGCTAGTGTGTGCTCAGTACAGGGCTAAGGCAGGAAATGCAAAGACTGCCACAGTCCCAGAAGTTCCCAGTTTGGCTGGGATGATATTCCCTCATCAGGAAATGCCTTGCTCCCAAAGGAGGAGCTGGGAGGGACTTTAATCTGTTTCCAATCCCCTACTAGTCCCTCTGTAGGGAAAGTTCTAAAGTGACAGTTTCCTGGCAGGCCCAGGTTACAGTGGTCTCCACTGGTTCACACAGCCTTGCCAAGTCGGTGGTAAAGTGTCGGATTACCTGCTCTGTACTACGTGTGTGCTGAGGACACCAGCCAAAGTTCAAAATGAGATCTCGAAAACCAAAAAGATCTATGTACTTCTCTTCATGTTATTCCTTTTAATTTCCATTTTCATTGCTGCAGTTCAGTCTTTTATTCTCTTTCAATCATCCTATTGTAAGGACCTCCAAAGTATCTTCCCCATCTCTGGTCAGTTCCATCTCCAGTCCTTTCTCTGCCTAGTTGCCGGAAATAGTTTTCTAAAACATGGATGTTATCGTGTAAAACTTTCATGGTGCCAGTCTCTTCCCTATTCCTTTTCTAATCCTGCTCCCCACATCCCGATCCCCAGACTACAAAAAGGACCCTGAAAAAACTTATAGCGAGGCAGGGAGGACTCTTTTAAAGTCTTCTGCTTTGATATTTTGCCTAGTTTGATTCAAATCTATGCCCTTGTCATATTCCTAGACATTTAAAATGTTACTAAGCACAGGTAGGTAGATTACATTGAATTACTCTGTGCTAATAGTGATGCACAACAGCAATCAACTAACATCACGGTTTAGTTCTGGCTTATATAGCTGGGTAGGCGCAGTACTCATCAGGGCACGGCTGAGTTCTGACTGGCTGAGTTGCTTGTTGTCCCATTGTTCTAAACATTAGTCTGAGAAATACATTCAGAAGAAACCAGGCTGCATTAGCTGCTTCTGCACCAATCAAAGCCTTTTATATTTTCAGTAATACATAGCCTGCATTTTTTTCTAGAAATAGCAAGTCTGAGATATAAGCATATTTATGAAGTACTATTTATGCAAACTGTCCCCTAGGGCAGTGAAGAGGCATCTGTAGTGGTCATGTCTCTCACTTTCTTTGGCTGAAAGGTTATTTTTGTAGCCTACTTGAATGTCTATAAAGACACATAAATGTCAGATTTTATGTAATTGCTAATCATTTTTGGCGGAGCAGCCTCTGGCACCCATGATCAATTTCAAACTCCAGAATTCCTAGTAACAATCTTTTATGACAAAAATGAGGATTTTATGGTCCCCTACCCTGAATTTGCTATAGACTTCACACCCTTGAGGCACAGTCATGCCTTTATGTGGTTCAAATCTGTATCTTGCAATAGAAATTTATAATGACTTGCCAGTACGTCTCCAGCTCCGAGCCCCACATCAACCTCTTCTTGCAAAAGTTAATGATGTCCATTATAAATGTATGATATAATACCTTACTTATACAGTTACAATTGAAGAAGGTGTTTGATTTTTCTTCATAATCATGATGTGAATGATGCCATCTCACGTTCTCTTAAAACAACTGCCTGTTTCCCTACATGCATCTATTCAGTTCTTCAGCTTCTCTCAGCTGCTTTTCTCTCTCTTGGTTCATGTGATCATATTTTCTAGGAAATGGGGAATTGGCCTATTTGAATGTTTTCCCTATTCAGGGATAAAGAGATCAGCTTAACAGAATAATTTTCATTTTGCTATTGTGAATCTTTTTTCTTGGGGCTACTCATACCGATTTCTAATTTCCAATGTGAAGTCTAATAATATCCAGGCACAGCTAATTTTTAAAAGGGTAGAGTCTCAAGAGTTTTGTTTTTTTTTTTCATATTTCTCCTTACACCACCATCTACAAATTCACACTAAATTATTATTTACTATTTATGATTGTGATAATGAAGATTAACAACAGAATTTGTTAAAGGTAATTGACAGGACACTAATACCACAAGTCATTTAAATTATCAGAGCTCTCCTACAAGAGAGCTAGGTAAAAAAATCAAAATCTAGGGAAATATTTTAAGGTCAAAACTAGATGGCCCAGGATACAGAATGTTATATAGGTTAAAAATCAGCTATTATTTGTTTATTATTCCTTCATTCTTTCACTCAACCAAAAAGTATAGATTAAACATCTATTCTCAAAAGCTTAATACTACTAAACATCCGAGAGTCAACCCTACTAGACTATCCAAAAATAAAACATTAATAATATTAAAAAAGCTATCTCCTTGAATACATACTTGTTATTGGAATTTCCATGTGTATTTTGACTAAATGGAAGTTCTAAAACAAAAAAAATTATGACACTGAGAGGCTGAAATATATTGATTCAATAACAAAGTTTTGTTTAGATCATGCAAAAAAAAAAAAAAAAGTTAAATGGAAGCAGAGACAGAGGTACCTGAATGTTAAATACTCTTTACTTCTATTACAAACATCATGTTCTGAGTTTGAAAGGTTTCCTGGCTTCCTCTGCTAAGTCACTTCAGTCGTGTCTGACTCTGTGTGACCCCATAGATGGCAGCTCACCAGGCTCCCCTGTCCCTGGGATTCTCCAGGCAAGAACACTGGAGTAGGTTGCCATTTCTTTCTCCAATGAATGAAAGTGAAAAGTGAAAGTGAAGTTGCCCAGTCGCGTCTGACTCTTCGAGACCCCATGGACTGCAGCCCATCAGGCTCCTCCGTCCATGGGATTTTCCAGGCAAGAGTACTAGAGTGGGGTGCCATCGCCTTCTCCAGGCTTCCTCTAGTAGTCATCTAAAATCTTGAAAGCTGGTTCATAAAAAGCTAGACTGCTCTAAGAGGCCATTAAAGTACTTACTAGTTGTGTAAGCATTGTATTTAAAAATTGAGTTATAAGGCCAGAAGGGAGTGGCATGATATATTTAAAGTACTCAAGGGGGAAAAAAAAAAACCAAACAAACTATAATCCTATGATACAGGATACTTTACCCAGGATGGTTGTAATTCAGAATTGAAGGGGAGAGAAAGCTTCTCAGGCAGAAAAAACTGAGTGTTCATCAATCCTGAACCAACTTTATAGAAGCGTTAAAAAAGAGCTTCTTTAAATACAAAAAGAAAGGCTACAACAAGAAATGCTGAGTGAATGAATAAATGGTGGGAAACTTTAAAAAAAAATTGTGAAGATTTTGTTCATATGTGTTATAGTTTGACTTTTTAGGGAAAAAAAGCAATTTCTATAACCAGTTATCCCCAAAGAAAAAAATGTTTAAAAGTTGAAAATAAGGGATCATTGCCCTGACAAAATGAAAACTTGTAATTTTTTTGAGTCAGTTTAAAAGCAAATTCTTTGCTCCTAAGGATATATCTTTACATTCAGTTCAGTTCAGTTCAGTTCAGTCGATCAGTCATGTCCAACTCTTTGCTTCCCTGTTCATCACCAACTCCTGGAGTTCACCCAAACTCATGTGCATCGAGTCAGTGATGCCATCCAGCCATCTCATCCTCTGTCATCCCCTTCTCCTCCTGCTCCCAATACCTCCCAGCATCAGGGTCTTTTCCAATGAGTCAACTCTTTGCATGAGGTGGCCAAAGTATTGGAGTCTTAGCCTCAGCATCAGTCCTTCCAATGAATACCCAGGACTGGTCTCCTTTAGAATGGACTGGTTGGATCTCCTTGCAGTCCAAGGGACTCTCAAGAGTCTTCACCAACACCACAGTTCAAAAGCATCAATTCTTCAGCACTCAGCTTTCTTTATACTCCGATTCTCACATCCATATATAACCACTGGAAAAACCATAGCCTTGACTAGATGCGCCTTTGTTGGCAAAGTAATGTCTCTGCTTTTGAATATGCTATCTAGGTTGGTCATAACTTTCCTTCCAAGGAGTAAGTGTCTTTTAATTTCATGGCTGCAATCACCATCTGCAGTGATTTTGGAGCCCCCACAAATAAAGTCTGACACTGTTTCCACTGTTTCCCCATCTATTTCCCATGAAGTGATGGGACTAGATGCCATGATCTTAGTTTTCTGAATGTTGAGCTTTAAGACAACTTTTTCACTCTCCTCTTTCACTTTCATCAAGAGGCTCTTTAGTTCTTCTTCACTTTCTGCCATAAGGGTGGTGTCATCTGCATATCTGAGGTTATTAATATTCCTCCTGGCAGTCTTGATTCCAGCTTGGGCTTCCTCCAGCCCAGCATTTCTCACGATGTACTCTGCATATAAGTTAAATAAGCAGGGTGACAATGTACAACCTTGATGTACTCCTTTTCCTATTTGGAACCAGTCTGTTTTTCCATGTCCAGTTCTAACTGTTGCTTCCTGACATGCATATAGGTTTCTCAAGAGGCAGGTCAGGTGGTCTGGTATTCCCATCTCTTTCAGAATTCTCCACAGTTTCTTGTGATCCACACAGTCAAAGGCTTTGGCATAGTCAATAAAGCAGAAATAGATGTTTTTATGGAACTCTCTTGCTTTTTCCATGATCCAGCAGATGTTGGCAACATCCAGAGATGTTTGATCTCTGGTTCCTCTGCCTTTTCAAAATCTAGCTTGAACATCTGGAAGTTCACGGTTCATGTACTGCTGAAGCCTGGCTTGGAGAATTTTGAGCATTACTGTCCTAGCGTGTGAGATAAGTGCAATTATGCGGTAGTTTGAGCATTCTTTGGCATTGCCTTTCTTTGGGATTGGAATGAAAACTGACCTTTTCCAGTCCTGTGGCCACTGCTGAGTTTTCCAAATTTGCTGGCATATTGAGTGCAGCACTTTCACAGCATCATCTTTCAGGATTTGAAATAGCTCAACTGGAATTCCATCACCTCCACCAGCTTTGTTCGTAGTGATGCTTTCTAAGGCCCACTTGACTTCGCATTCCAGGATGTCTAGCTCTAGGTCAGTGATCACACCATTGTGATTATCTGGGTCGTGAATATCTTTTTTGTACAGTTCTCCTGTGTATTCTTGCCACCTCTTCTTCATATCTTCTACTTCTGTCAGGTCCCTACCATTTCTGTCCTTTATCGAGCCCATCTTAGCATGAAATGTTCCCTTGGTATCTCTAATTTTCTTGAAAAGATCTCTAGTCTTTCCCATTCTGTTGTTTTCCTCTCTTTCTTTCCACTGATTGCTGAGGAAGGCTTTCTTATCTCTCCTTGCTATGCTTTGGAACTCTGCATTCAAATAGGAATATCTTTCCTATTCTCATTTGTTTTTCGCTTCTCTTCTTTTCACAGCTATTTGTAAGGCCTCTTCAGAGAGCCATTTTGCTTTTTGCATTTCTTTTCCATGGGGATGGTCTTGATCCCTGTCTTCTGTACAATGTCACGAAATTCTGTCCATAGTTCATTAAGCACTCTGTCTATCAGATCTAGTCCCTTAAATCTATTTCTCACTTCCACTGTATAATCATAAGGGATTTGATTTAGGTCATACCTGAATGGCCTAGTGGTTTTCCCTACTTTCTTCAATTTAAGTCTGAATTTGGCAATAAGGAGTTCATGATCTGAGCCACAGTCAACTCCCAGTCTCTTTTCGCTGACTTATGTATAGAGCTTCTCTATCTTTGGCTGCAAAGAATGTAATCAGTCTGATTTCGGTCTTGACCATCTGGTGATGTCCATGTGTAGAGTCTTCTCTTGTGTTGTTGGAAGTGTATGTTTGCTATGACCAGTGTGTTCTCCTGGCAAAACTCTATTAGCCATTGCCATTTCTTAAATACTTTATCTTGTAAACTAACAAAATATATATTTTCATTTAATGCTTGTTAGTATTGAATTAAACAGAAACATAAATATAAGTTTTTATCATGAAGTCGTTCTAAAATCGTTCCATAACGGTCCTAGTTCCTATTATGCTATTGGCTATAAATAGTAAAAAATATGATTGCCCACTAGGTGGCAGCGGAATTCCAAATTGCTCCAGGCTCCTCTGTCCATGGGATTTTCCAGGGAAGAGTACTGGAGTGGGTTGCCATTGCCTTCTCAGGTTCTAGGAATACACACCTACAAAATAGAGTCTTCCTAAATTCTCATGATAGGTATGAAAAGGATGAGTTCTGTCCCTGCCCTCAGCTAGCTCACAGTCTGACTTCCACAGCTCTATGTGTACCTTCTGTTTTTTTCCTTTTCCCTTTTTGTAGCTAAAAATTCTATATACAGACTATTCTCAAATATCAGAAAAGAAACTGAGTTTACTGTAGTCTTTTTTTTTGCCAGTGTGGATTCTGAGCAACCAAGTGGTTATGTGAGGTGCTTGGAAGAAAATATGAGATTTGTGTGCTATAAACCCAGCTCCCTAAAGGTTAACCTAATAGACATTCTTTGACAGTTTTTCCACTAAAATGGATTTGGTTTCAGGCATTGCTTTTTTTTCATGATTTTTCTCAGCCTCCAGACAATTAAAACTAGTATTTATGATTAGAAACCAGCTGTGCTTTAGGGCATTCAGTTCACGATTATTATATTTACTTCATAGTCTACTTTTGCTCTAACTAGTGGCAATAGAATTGCAAATTGATGGGAACAATCCCATTCTTTTCATCTCCATATTTCACTGTACTCCATTACATTATTTACATGAGAGTCCCTTGGACTGCAAGGAGATCCAACCAGTCCATTCTGAAGGAGATCAGCCCTGGGATTTCTTTGGAAGGAATGATGCTAAAGCTGAAACTCCAGTACTTTGGCCACCTCATGCGAAGAGTTGACTCACTGGAAAAGACTCTGATGCTGGGAGGGACTGGGGGCAAGAGGAGAAGGGGACGACAGAGGATGAGATGGCTGGATGGCATCACTGACTCAATGGACGTGAGTCTGAGTGAACTCCGGGAGTTGGTGATGGACAGGGAGGCCTGACGTGCTGCGATTCATGGGGTCGCAAAGAGTCAGACACGACTGGGCGACTAAACTGAACTGAACTGAAAGTCATATTAAAGGTAACATAAAATTTCCATATTCTCACATCCTGAACACAAATATTTTCTATTTCTTATGCTTTCTTAAAGTACTGTGCTCAGCCGCTTAGTTATATCTGGCTCTTTGTAACCCCATGGACCATAGCCTGCCAGGCTCCTTGGTCCATAGGATTCTCCAGGCAAGAATATTGGAGTGGGTTGCCATTTTCTCTTTCCAGGGGATCTTCCTGACCCAGAGATTGAAACCGTGTCTCTTATGTCTCCTGCATCAGCAAGCATATCTACATTTATATAGAGTTCTAATTAGAGTATCCATAATATCTTAAAATGTTTCACTTATTAGATGATAAATCATTTCCATTTTGCAGCTTAATCTTTATATTTATCTTTTTATGCAGCATCTTAATATTTAGCTATCAGATCAGATCAGATCAGTCGCTCAGTCGTGTCCGACTCTTTGCAACCCCATGAATTGCAGCACGCCAGGCCTCCTGTCCATCACCAACTCCTGGAGGTCACTGAGACTCACCCCATCAGGCCTCCCTGTCCATCACCAACACAGAGTTCACCCAAACTCATGTCCACTGAGTCAGTGATGCCATCCAACCATTTCATTCCCTGTCATCCCCTTCTCCTCCTGCCCCCCAATCCCTCCCAGCATCAGGGTCTTTTCCAGTGAGTCAACTCTTTGCATGAGGTGGCCAAATTACTGGAGTTTCAGCCTCAGCATCAGTCCTTCCAATGAACACCCAGGACTGATCTCCTTTAGGATGGACTGGTTGGATCTCCTTGCAGTCCAAGGGACTCTCAAGAGTCTTCTCCATCACCACAGTTCAAAAGCATCAGTTCTTCGGCACTCAGCTTTCTTCACAGTCCAAATCTCACATCCATACATGACTACTGGAAAAACCACAGCCTTGACTAGACGGACCTTTTTTTGAGAAAATATTGTTTCTGCTTTTGAATATGCTGTCTAGGTTGGTCATAACTCTCCTTCCAAGGAGTAAGCGTCTTTTAATTTCATGGCTGCAGTCACCATCTGCAGTGATTTTGGAGCCCAAAAAAATAGTCAGCCACTGGTTTCTAACTTTACCTATTGTAATTAATTATAGAATATATGTTGTCCTGGATGGGCTTTAGTTCAGATATTTTGTATAATTCTGTCTATAAATATGTACTCTCATATTTTTCAAAACATATATTCTGAATTTGATTCCCAACACATGTCAAGAATCATGTGTGTGTGTGTGTGCATGTGTGCGTGCACCAACAGTTTTACTCTGGGAAGTTTTAAGGAAACAGTTCACACAAACAAAAATGTCCAAGTAATACAATGTTATGATATTTCTTCAGACTTCACTTAAATTCTGTGAATTTTATCATAACTTTGTTTTTTGTAAGTAATGCTTTACTTTTTTTTCACTTTTCTATGATTAAATAATTGACAGAGAGTTTGTTCAGGGTGTAAGTTTTAGATCTAAATCAATTTTCTCTAAACTGTACTTCAATATCCCTCTCTGTTTGTTACATAATAATCACTTTCCTGGAATTATGTGATTCTTATTTTACTGACTGCTTAACTATAATATATAAATGGGTTAATTTGGATTTTAAAGTTCTGTTTTACTTATGTTTGTTTTTGTTTCAATATTGCATCATTTAATTATGTTACTTTATCTGGAAGCACTACTGACTCCTGGTACTTCTCCCACCTTTATCATTCTTATTCTCTTTTAGAATATTCTTTGCCATTTATTTTCCATTTTTATTATATAAAACAGCTTTTTATGATTTTCATTGCAATGACACAAAAAAAGTGAATGGGCTAAATTGAGAAATTATTTTTATTAAAATTTTTATTCTGAAATGAAACATGCTTATTGTAATGAAAATTCAAATAGTAATGAAGCATAGGAAATGAGTCTACTCGATCAAGTATTCTTTAGGGAAAACTAGTGTTTTCTGTTAGATTCTTATCTTTCCAATCTTTATATATATTATATACGCAAAAAATTTACTATTCTGCAACTGATTTTCAACATTCAGAATGGAAGCCAGGGCTTTCAATACCTGCTCATATAAACTTACTTCACTTTTTCAAGTGGCTGAACAGTCATTTATTGAACAAATGTGCCGTAATTTATTTAGTGAATTCTTTATAGACATTTAACTTATTTGAAATTTAAAAAAAGTTTATTTTCTGTTTTGCTATTAAATTGATGTATTTAAAATAAATTTATCCTTATATGATTTTTTACAAGGAATATCTTGTAAATAAATATATTTCTGTGTAGTTGAGAATTTATTTCTGAGATATGAATGTTCTAGCGGGAGAATTGCTAAGTCAGAGACTGTTCTTTAATTGTGATAAATACTGACAAATAGACCTTCAAAAAGTTGTCTTGAATTACTGTTTCATCTACAGTATATAATAATTCCTATTTCCAAACTAGTAAATTTAACACAATTTGAAGGTTCCAAGAATATCTTTTCCTGGTTGAGTAAACACTGTTCAACACATGCTTCCCTCTTGTTCTGTATCTGGTTTTGATTGACTCACTGGAGAAACAGGTTTATGATTCTAACCTGATACTTGGATGTCGGTAGATTCATCTAATGTATCTCCTTAAAAGTTTAAACATTTTTAGGTCAAAGGCATGAAAAAAGTGTTGATACATGACTCTGGAAGCCTTTTCTGGTTGAAATTTGCAGAGTACATTTGTATGGTCTAGCAGCAAGTTGAAGTGTCTGAATTCACATCTGTTTGGACATTAAATAGCTGTAGACTTCAGGCAAGATGCTTAATCTTATTGTTCCATAATTTCCTCCTTGGTAATAGTTACCAGCTTCACAAGATTGTTGTGAAAACTAGTAATGACAGTGATGAGGATAATAATAATATTTTTGAATAGTGATTTGTAGCTTTCAAAACACATTAATGGTGCCTTATCTCTTTAGATCTTTATGCTGTGCTGTGCTTAGTCTCTCAGTCATGTCCAACTCTTTGCAACCTCATGGACTGTAGCCCACCATGCTCCTCTGTCCATGGGGACTCTCCAGGCAAGAATACTGGAGTGGGTTGCAATGGCCTCCTCCAGGGGATCTTCCCAACCCAGGGATCGAACCCAGGTCTCCCACATTGCAGGTGGATTCTGTACCATCTGAGCCACCAGAAAAGCCCCAAAATACTGGAATGGGTAGCCTATCACTTCCCCAGGGGAACTTCCCAACCCAGGGATCGAACCAGGGTCTCCTGAACTGCAGTCAGAGTCTTTACCAGCTGAGCTGCCAGGGAAGATCTTTATAGTAACCCTATATGGCAGGTGGAATATGCATTTTGATCATCATTTTTTCACATAAGAAAAGTAAGGCACAGTTAAGATGTGGTAACAGTATCAGGGAATGTTTCTTTGAGAAGCTAATCTTACTCCACAAAGTTAATACCAAGGACAAGGACACTTACATAAATATTCCTAGCAAAGCGTTTCAGGGGCTCCTGTGTGTGTATGGCATTTCTTCCAATGTTCCTAAGGATGTTTACTATGGGAAGACCAGTCTGTGACCAACAGGTCTCCCTCTGCTTTTCCCGCCAAAACTCTTTGAATATAGTTATGGAGAAAAGTTTAATTACTAAAAAATAGAAATGTGTGTGTGTGATTTGTAAATGTGTATGTGATAAAAATACTATGAATTATTAGACAGCCATTGCTTTTGTATAGCAATTCACTCACCTATGCCCACTGGAAGTAGAATAGGCAAGTTTCCTCTTGTTTCTTCCACCCCTGGAAGCCTTGGTTCTGCATTTAATTTGCGCCTACTGTTTTCTCAGCTTCCACTAGAGCTTCATTACAAGCACTGATTTGCAGCCTTCCACACGCTAGGTTATTAGGAATAGCCCCAGAACAAAATACACACAGGCTCTTAGAGGTGAACCAGAAAGGGACCCTCTCTCATGTGGCTTAGCAGAGATTTGTCATCTTCTTCCCCATCCTGGAGGACGTGTATGTAAATATGCATTTTTATTTCTTTCTGAGGAGTAGGAGTAGATACTTGAAAGAAAAGAAAGTCTTGACATTAACAGATTCATGAGCTAGAGTTCCAAAATTTGGCTCCTACTTTTTAAAACGACTGATCCAGTAAATGCTTTTATACTCCCCCTGATTCAAATCTTAAAAGTTCATTATGAGTGGAATGATTAATAATTTTTCTCCCTAACTTGAACTATGTCACTAATATATAACTCTCTTGGAATATTATATTTCCCATGAAATCAGACTTATAGTTCAATGTGTATTTCTCACTTGGGTTGTAAACACATTCAGTTATTTAGCTACATTATTTAGCTCTTTTTCCAGGAAAGAGAACCTATGAGCATATATCTGATACTGCTTTATTTGGGGATACAGATGGGGAATAAGTAAGCAAAATTAGAGATAAATAATTATAGAATAGGTTTGAAAAGTGGCTCACTTATTTTTTTTTTTCAATTGATTCCCAGACATAGCTATTGAGAGTCTTCTAAGTGGCACAAATTCTTGATACCAAAGTTGATGAGATAATATCCTTGTGCTGAAGGAATTCACATATTAATCTAGTCAGAACTATAGAATTTTAGATTGGAAAGGAAAGTTTGAAATCAACTTATTCCATGTCTTTCATTTTACAGATGAGAACATGTAACCAGTGATGTGAGACACAAGTGTTTTAGTCATGCTTCTTTAATTTCAATTAGTAGACATCCAAGAAAAATAAACTGAAGAAAACGGGAAAATTATTTGCTTTCATAGCCAATAGTCTAAAGAAAGTTTAGCTTTAGTTACTGCTGTGTGTTCAAATGTTGGTTTCCCTCTCCTCTTCTTCTTCCCCTCTACCCGCTTCCCTCTTCTGTATTACTTGGCTCAGTTTTCCTTTTCATTTTGAACTCATTATCTTCTGTCTCAAATAAGTTTCCTTCAAGAAAGGTGAAGGTTGATAGCCCTATGGTTCACAAACTGAAATCAAGGAGGGTCTTCTGTCTCCTTCCCAGTGCAGAGAGGACCCAGGACTCTTGTGGCTGGCTCAGTCACGGATGCTTTCCACCCTTGTAGTGCTCCAGGATTGACAGTCCTTTCAGTGTCGCATGGAGTAGACAGTTCCTCAAAGAATTATAAAGAGGGATGGAGACTTGGAACACAGCAAATGCAGAAGGAGCTGAGACCAGAAAACAAGCCTTGGAGACAATGAACTTCCCAACGGCACTGCAGGTTATGCCTGCTTGAGGGCGCTGGTGTCCACTTCCCTTGTCTGCCAAGATGCCCAGAGCTAAGTTTAGCACAAAAGCAATCACTACTCCTCACTTCAATTTCAGTTATTATTTGCCTTTCTAGAATGCCTTTCTATTATTTGCCTTCTAGAATGTCTAAGAATTCTATTATATATATTTTCCTTTTAAAAAATACACTTCAGATCTCTTTTTGGAAATAGGTGGTTGCAAATATAATAAATAACTCACACCCTTCAACACTTCACTTTTCTTGTGCTTTTTACCAACATGGGCATCTCTTACTATCAGTTCTTATGTCTATAGAGTGGCATGTAAGGACTAATATCCTGGATTCCATTAGTTTTACATTGGTAACTTGCAGAATTTGACCTCCAGGTTTTGTTTATCTAAAGTATTTACAGTTGATAGCTCTTTAGATGGGAAATATCTAACACAGGCCCACTGGTTAACTGCTGACTAGATTTCACACTGTCAGCTTGTACATCTTATAGTCCTGCCTTCTATTTCAAACAAGCAAGAAACTGATCAAGTTCACATATTTATAGATGTGAAGGAATAGCTATTTGCAAAAATGAGAAGATCTTTGATTAATTTGTTTTAGGTCTGGCATTCTCAAAATTTTATTTTCCTATAATCTGATTTTGGCTGGAAATATAATACTAGAAAAATTATATAACAGCAGAAATTATGAAATGCAAGAAATGTCAATTGAGATTTTCCTCCAAAGAGCTTTTGATGTATACATCTGTTTGTGTGTTTTGTCTTCCAGTACTTGACATCAATTTTGTAGTTGGCCACTCATTAAAGCAGACAAGTAGCCCATACATGAATTTATCAGACTGTTGGTGTTTCTTACACATTCTCTAAGCATAAGTAATCCAGGGCTGAAAAAACAGTGCTAGAGTGTTGGGGACCAAGTCTTCCTCAGGCTTGTTGCTTTACTGTCTTCAACTTGCAGATTCTATCTCATGGTCTGAGATCATAGCTCCGTTGTTCCATAGAAGCATCAAGAAGGGAAAAGAAGCTGGGAGAGGCATATCCTTTCCTTTTAATATCACAGTGGAAGTGCCACTTACTTCCATATTTCATTGTTCACATGCTTATACGCCACCTTATTTTAGGCCATCTTTTGAAGGTTATGCAATTCATAATTTCTGCTCTGAAAGTCTAATTTTGTTGACCATGGCAGTGAAGGGCCTATCTGAAGGACTGGTTTAAAGATAGCTCAAGAACTGTGGAGAAAGCTGGGAACACAAACATTGAGTTATTGTGCTGACCAAGATATAAGGAAAATTGGTGAGAACATTAAATTCGCTCATTTAACATTTATTGAATGCCAGTTTCTGAGGTGGCCTTATACAAAGCCCAGAATGCACAATTACACTTGGACCTTGCTCTTGAGATCCTCACAACCTGGGCTGATAGGCTTCTGATTTCATCCTGCCAATAAAAGTGGTGGTACGATGTGTATTATTTCCCCACCCCTGCATTTTAGCAATAAAATCTATTAGTGTGTCTCCACAAACAGAGTAAAGAGATGACTATATGGGTCCTTTTTTGAGTGTTCATTTGCTTATTTTTATTTTCTTAGTAGTAGTAGTTGCTGAGTCATGTCCAACTCTTTCCAACCCCCAAAACTGTAGCCCACCCAGCTCCCCTGTCCATGGGATTCTCCAGGCTAGAATACTGGAGTGGGGAGCCATTCCCTTCTCCAGGGGAATCTTTCCAACCCAGGGATCAAACCCAGGTCTCTTGCATTGCAGGCAGAGTCTTTACAGTCCAAGCTACCAGGGAAGAAATAATAAATTTATTTTATAATTTTTATAATATTGTATACTGTCTTTATAATAAAAAATAAGCCCTTTATGACAAAATAGTAAGAAAATCATTGAATTTATACCCAGTTGAATTCAGAAACCTCAAAAGTTAACAGCAAAATGAAAGGTACAATAATCATTCATTTAGTTGTTCGTTTTACATGGAAGCAAGGAGATAGCTTTGGGTTTAAAGGATTCAGAACTTAATTTCATAGGTTGAATAGCATTTTCTTGTGGAATAACTGTTGAAAGCTTTGTAACTGAAGTAAAACTCACAACTCCTATGAAACAATATTTCTTTAATCGTTCTGTTGGCACAGCAGTGCTGGGATTTCTGTTTTGTGTGATTACACTTGAGAATCTGAAAGCGTTCCCACAGCTTTGCTCCCATGTCAACAGGAGAAGCTGTTTTCATGTCAACAGCACAATGAGTCAATGAAATGACAGAATATTCATTTCTTAACAGTTTCATGTACATCAGAATATTTTATACCCTTAACAAGTTTATGAGATATTATCACCATATTGTATGTAAATACATTTAAGCTAAGCAGTCGCCTAAGATTAATATCTTTGTTCTTTTCATTTGCTTATTTATTTATTTATCTTACTATTTAGTCCATGCTGAGATAAGACTGTGGAAGGTCTTGCTTAGCAAGGTGGGGGAATTTAATTCTGAAGGCAATAGGAGGTTATTCAATTTTCTGAATAGGAAAATGATAATATTGGAACAAACTTGTTAGAGGTTCATCTGTAATGATGCATTCTGTGCATCAGAAGGGGAATCTTGGGGTAGGTAACTAGTATGGAATTTTCCAACAAGAGACAGATAAAGTCATAAGGGCTTAAATTGTGATGACAACAGTAATAATGACAGAGAGGAAAGGGCAGTTGAAAGAGCTCTTTCTAAAGAAGAATTGACTGCTCACTGCAAAATGATGAAAACACTAGAATGTAAACTCCTCAAGAGGTGAGAACTTGTTTGTCTTTTATCATTTCTATATTCCCCTTGCATAGAGTGGTATGCCTGTGTATAGTAAAACATTTGATAAATGTCAGTAGAATAAATTAGAATAAAAACAGATAAATGCAGTAAAATGTAATATGTGCTTTGACAGAAGCAGAAAGAAAATCTTGGTAGAAGAGGAGATGGTTGAATTGTATCTGATGGACCAGTGAGGAGGACAGAAGGCATTAAGGCAGGGGGAAGAGGTGGGCTCTGAGGTGTGGGAACAGACAATCTCCAGCAGTTGGCCATTTCCCAAGGGTGAGGCAGTAGACATTACCTACATGCTGGAGCTGGACTTGCAGAATTTGAGCATCTGGATAAGGAGTTTTGACTAATTGCAGGTTTAAAAACAAATGAGTAAAGCAAAGAGGTCTTTAATATAGAAATATGTATATCATAAATGAGTGGAAAGTTTAGTGAGTCCTTCTCTATGTTTAGAATAAAACATTGAGAGACCAGAGTCAATTTGAAGCCTATTGTAATAACCTAAGTAAGAAGTGATGAAGGCCTAGGTTAAGGAACTAAAGACAGGGGTAGAGATCTTGGCAAGATTTTGAGAAAATGCAGGAATTAGAAAATAAAAGCCAGGAACTTCCCTGGTTATCCAGTAGTTAAGACTTTGCCTTCTGGTGGCTCAGACAGTAAAGAATCTGCCTGTAATGCAGAAGACCCGGGTTCGATCCCTGAGCCAGGAAGATTCCCCTGGAGAAGGGAATGGCAACCCACTCCTGTATTCTCGCGTGGTGAATTCCATGGACAGAGCAGCCTGGTGGGTCACAGTCCGTGGGGTGGCAACGAGTCGGGCACAACTGAACAGCTAACACTTACTTACTTCTAATGCAGGGTGTGTGGGTTCATTCCCTGGTCGTGGAGATAATAGTCCCACCTGCTTCAGAGCCAAAAAACCAAAACATAAAACAGAAATGATATTGTAACAAATTCAATAAAGACTTAAAAATATATAGATGATGAATTAAAAATGGAGAAGAATGAAGGAAATAGTGAAATTAAAGGTGACTCGGATGAATTCCAGGGTTCCACGTAGTCCAGTGGTAGTACAACAAGCTGAGAAATGGAAAACAGCAGGAGGAGGAGTGAGGAGAAGGAAATAATGGAATAAATTTTAGGCATCCTGACTTTGAAGTGTTAGAGCAGCAAGCAGGTAGTTTGATTAAAGAATGACCTGGACCAGAGAGTTGGCGAGTTATCTGCATCAGAGTTAAGACATGAAGATGAGATAATATTGTAGTGAGAAAGGGTGTTGGAAGAAGCGAGATTGATACTGAGGGAGGAACTCTGGGGAATGACCACATTTAGAGTCAAAAGGAGGAAGACATATCAGCAATGGAGACCAAATCTGAATGATCAGGGATGTCAGAGTAGAACCAAAAGAGCCTTTGCATTAGATTGAGGAATAATGGAAAGCTTTAAAAAAAAACTATGAAGAAAGAGAATTTCAAGGAGGAGGAATTATACCACAAAGGCCATTAAGATTCAAAGGAGATGCTTAAAAATGACCATTGAATTTGATAGATTAAAAAGCTTCATTTTTCTGAGATCTTTTTTGCAGAGTGGTGCAACTAGAAGCCAGATTTTAGTGGTCTCAGAGTTAATGGATCACAAGTCATTTATGACACTATTCCCTCAAGCATTCAGTTAGGAAAAGGAGGGAGATATTATTTTGTACATTTATCTATTGTATAAGGATGGAAATGATATGAACATGCATCCAAATCCTTATCACCAGCCTGACCTATTCCCTGAGCTCAGAGTCTTATATCCATGTTAATGCCTGTTACATCTTGAGAAGACTCCAGGCACCTCCAATATTAGGCTCCAGGCAAGTCCAATAGTCTTCGTTTACTTTAAACTAGTCTTTCTCCTGTATTCTATGCCACCCTTCAATGAACCAAGCTAGAAGCCTATTACCTTAACCTTCAACAACTACTTCAAAATAAATTTCCACCTCCTATGTAGCTTGAATACACACACACAGACACAAACACACACATAAACACACACACACACACACCACATCCTTCTTTCTATTCCCTGTCATAGATCTTAATCCTCTGTTAACTAGACTCCATCCATCGCCTTGTGTCAGAGTGATCTGCCTTAAACAGGACTCTTTTTGCATACTTTTTTTCTATTGTGATAAAATATGTATAACATAAATTTGAGCTTCCCTGGAGGCTCAATCAGTAAGGAATCTGTCTGCAATCCAGGAGACCCAGGTTTGAGCCCTGGGTTGGGAAGATCCCCTGAAGAAGGAAATGGCAACCCACTCCAGTAATTTTGCCTGGAGAATTCCAAGGACAGAGGAGCCTGGCGGGCTACAGTCCATGAGATCACAAAGAATTAGACACGACTTTATGACTAAACCACAAACATAAATTTACTGTTTTGACCATTTTAAGTACACTATTCAGTGGCATGAAGTACATTCAAATTGCTAGAACAGGACTTTGAACCTGTTATCTTTCTTTGATGATCACCTTCTACCCACAAGATAAAGACCTAAGGTTTTCATAAAAGAACTCTGGTCTGTGACATTCATTTATAATTTCATCTTTACATATGGCTGATGACTTCTCTCTAGTCATACGAAATGACTCTCCTTCCCTGGGTACATACTCTTGATACATTTTCTGCTGCTGTTTTCCCCCTTTATCTGGAACAGCTTTCTCTACTTTCTTTGATTAGCCATGACTCTTACTCATTTTTTAGGATTTCAACTAAATATCACATTCTTTATTTAACCTTCTTTAAAACCCTCCCATTATTCCCCCGGTGGCTAAGTGCTACTTCACTATATGATTATAGTGCCCTACTCACATTACAACCATCAATCACAACTGCTCTGAATTGATTGATGCTTTCAAAAAGACTCTTGAGAGTCCCTTGGATGCAAGGAGTGTAAACCAGTCAGTCCTAAAGGAATTGAACTCTGAATATTCATTGGAAGGACTGATGCTGAAGCTGAAGCTCCACTACTTTGGCCTCCTGATGCAAAGAGCCTATTCATTAGAAATGAATGAATGAATGAATCAGGGAAATGAATCTTTCTCTGATGCTGGGAAAGATTGAAGGCAGGAAGAGAAGGGGTCGACAGAGGACAAGATGGTTGTATGGCATCACCAACTCAATGGACATGAGTTTGAGCAAGCTCCAGGAGATGGTGAAGGACAGGGAAGCCTGGCATGGTGCAGTCCATGGGGTCACAAAGAGTCAGACACAACTGAGTGACTGAACAATGATTATGTGACTGTTTTCCCCAGGATTTTGAGCTCTTTAAAGTCTGAAATGATGCCTCAATCCTTTTTGTTCCTTTGTATTTAGCATATCACCCGAACATGGTAACTGCTCAACTTCTTATTTAACTGACCTTAATTGATCAACTGTCTGTTCAGCAGACAAGGCTAGAAGGTAAAGATGCTCAAGAGAGGAGGAGAACCCATACAAAGAGGTTTGAGAAGAGGTTATAGAGAATGGAATAAGGATGATGCATTACGGGTTGATTTCAATAGAAAAGATACCTTTGGCTCTGTGCCGAAAAAGAAGGAGGTAAAGATGGAGGCTGATGGGGGTGGCTAAGGAATGAAAGGAGTTTCAGGCTGAGGGCTCTATTTACTTTGTTACACAGGTGGTTGAACAGGGGGAAATTTGGTGCAGGTAGTAGTAGTGAAGTCACATAGTGTATGTTTGTTCAGGAAGTAAATGCACATCTTAAATGCAAAGACCCTAGAAAACATTTCATTCTGAAACATACCATGTCTTAAGGACTCATTCATATACTTGAGATTCTTTTTGGAGGCAAAGCTTTAGGTCTGCACGTAGCATTTTCTCTGCATATGTGTGCAAAGCCTTATACCTGAAGATCTCTGCTTTTCTGCTGGACTGCAGACCCACCAGCAGAGGTGCGGCTGGTTACTGTGATGTTGCTGTGGCTCATGGCAAGGCAGCCTGCACTGTGGGGAGAGTAACTGTAAATCCTCTTGAGAAAGACAGATTTTGTGTTAGTCTCTTGCTTGGAAAGTATAACATAGCATTTGGGGAAGAACATGCAACATCGGATCCCGTAGTTAGATATTAAAATAATGATGATCTCCACAACCAGCATATATTTGCCAAACGTGGTAGATGGGGATGAAGGTGATCCAAGCTATGAAGTAAATGAGCATGCCAAATGTTATGAATTTGGCCTCATTGTAATTCTCAGGGAATTTCCTGCCTTTGAAGGCACAAATGAAGCACATGAAGGCCAGGATGGCAGCATAGCCCAGCATGGAGCCAAATGCAAGAATGGACCCCTCCTCACATTCGAAGATAATGACTCTGGGCAAGGAGACATTCTGTCCCACAGCAGGGGCTGCAAAGATGAGCTAGAGGGTGCAAACGACAACCAGATGCCCGTGCAAGTGAAAATGATGGGGATGGGTTTATAGAAGCACTTCAGGAAGTTCTGCAGCTTGGACAGTTGAAGGCCAGCAGAATTTTCAGGGACTTCATCAGAATGTAGGAGATGCAGAGAGTAAAGCTCATGCAAGATTAGTGTCTGCTGGGTTTTACACGTGAAGCTTTGTGGTTCTCTAATGAAAAAGGCTGTGCCAGCGAAGTTGAGGAAATGACAGAAGAGGATTACGTAGCGGACCATCAATTCCCTGGATGATTTCACAACGGGTGTGTTCAGGTTTCTTGTAAACATTATGCCAATGGCCAGAACAAACAGAATTCCCAGCAGAGAGAGGGCCAGGAGCAAGATAGCCAAGGAGTCAAGGTACTCCATTTCCTTTTCAAAGCACATTGTGCTCCCTACAGGGGCCCAGTGAGTTTCGTTGTTGTATAAAAGGCAATGATCCGTATCTAAAAGACACAGCAGATTTGGTTACATTGCAAATATTTAAACCAGGTGATTGTCCCCAAATGCTACAAATGAGACTCCTCAGTGAGAGTTCTGACTGGAAAATGGATATAGATAATTGTCACATTGGTTACTTATTAAAATAAAGCATGCACATGACCCAGGAAGGTGAGAAAGAAAGAGTGACAGTGAGGGAACAGTAAGAGTGGAAGAGAAAAAAAGAAAAAGAGAAAAATTCATCTGGGCCATGAGTCTTTAGAAAATTAATATACTCAAGATAGATGCTAGCCTCTTATGAACTTGCTATGATAGGCGGCAGTTCAGGGACTGTCAAGAATAAGAACTTTGGTACCAGACATATTTCAAGCCCTTTCTTTATCCCTTATGGGTCCTGTAATCTTGAACAAGCTGATTGAACTAGTGCCTCTTGGTAGGAATAACGAGATCTCTAGAGTATGCACACCTCTGGGTTTTCATCATACTCAGTTTAGTTAATTCAGCATTTATTTATCTATAGTTATTGTGCCTCAGTTACAAATCAGACATGTCTGTGTGGGATACATAGACAAAAATTCACAGAGAACTTGCATTATTTTAAGAGGTGCTGGGAGAGGAAGTCCAGTAGAGGAACAACAGCTTCCCTTGGAAGTGAAGTTACTTTTACATCTGTTAGGTATTGAGTATTCATCTGCTGCAGAAGCATAAAACACTTTTTATTTTTTGAAATGAAAAAAATAAACCAAATAGAATCCATGTTAAAAAATCAGCTTAAAGAGAAATGGTTCAGGTGTATCACTATGTATGTTGTAGGGAGTGTAATTAATTACCTGTCTGATTACTATAGTGATTTTCAGGACAGGTCACACATTCATAGCAGCAAGTGTGTTGACTTTTTGTGGTTTTCTTCATTTGCCCAGGACTGCATTCCTTGAAGAATTTAGATTGAATTTTCTGCAAAGTGAAAAGAAATTCCAAATAAGTTTTTAAAAAGATTTATCCTAACTATAATATCTCTGATTTAATTTAAAGATTTATTTACAAAATAGTATTTTGGTCTTTTTTTCTTCATAGTGTAAAAGAATTCTTTTGTTATCTGGAGGAATTTCAACAACTTAAATAGAAAGTATTTCAGATAGTGAAACTGCTCAGGAAGAATACAGTTTTTGTCACATTAATAAATTTTGTAAGCAAATAAGGAAATTAACTCTTTTAAAAAGTCACTAGCAGACATAAAAGTGTATAGTGGTGGAACTAATGGAGGAAATGATGTTTTGGAAAATTTCAATCCTGTGCTATATGAAGAGTTCAACTATATAAGAATCATTGGACTTTTATATACTTTAGATGAAGGTTATTAATCATGGCGTCCAAGGAGCATGCCGTATCTAATCTTGAAAAACAAAATAATTGAAAATTATAATTTAAACCCATTAAAGTATTAGTTAAAAAGATAACCCTTGATACATAAATAAAATTTTATATTTAATTCATCTTGAGAATTTCAGTTTTAATTCTGCATGTCATGATGTGAGTCACACATACTACTCTACTTTTATGGAACCATCTCTTTTCAATATAGCTAGTAACTCTTTGCATTTCAGCTATTTTTTTTTTTTTTCATTCCTAATCCCTTTCTCATGGCACATCTTGTGAGATAAATTTTTTTTTTGTCTCACTCTTACCTTGGGAAGCCAAAGCTGAACAAGTAAATAAGACTTTCTCTAGAGTGTCTTAACAGCTATTCCTAGCCTGGAAAATTAAGCCCTTAGCTAACTAGTCTTTTCTTTGGGACATGAAAATGATCTGAGTGAGAAAGAAAAGTAGCCAAGGTTAGTAGCTCTGTGTTCACAGATGCTGGCTTTCTTGTCTTCACTACAGCTATGTCTGATCTGGGTTTTCAGCAGGCAGGATATCTGCCCTGTAGATTCCCCAGGGAAAACTTAGTCCAGAGTATCCATACTCCTAAAGGATGCTCAGAAGACACAAAAGGATTGAACTATGAGATAAAGCTGAACATCATTATGGGGATAAAAGTGAAACCTTTCTTCCCAGCTGTACAGTTTTTTCTCTTTCCCCACATAAAAGATAGAAATAAGAAAATGAATCTGGGTGAGAGGTGACTGGAGCTTGGATCAGGGTGGTGGTAGCAATGGAGTAGAGGACAAAAGTGTAGACTGTGTATTTTGAAAGTGTAACCTAGAATGGCTATGAAGTGTGACAGAAAGAGAAGTGACAAGAATCCCACTAGGATTTTTTCATAAGCAGCTAGGAGAAATGAGTTACCATTTATTGGGATGAAGGTAGGTTTTGGAGGTCGGTCTTGGAGATAATCAGCTAAGATGAAAAACTATTAGGCACCCAGGTAGAGATGTCAGATAGACAATTGTATATTTACTTGAGTTGAAATTCACAAGATAAAAATGTTGGCATCATCGGCCTTCTATATAATGACATTGTCTAAGTGCATGGATGAGATCACTAAGGAAAAGTGCAGATAGAAAAGAAGAGCAGGGAACTTCCCCGGTGGTCCAGTGGTTAAGACTCTGCACTTTGAGTTTATAGGGCACAGGTTTGATCCTTGGTCTGGGAACTAAGATCCCAAATGCCACAGGGTGTGGCCAAAATAATAAAAAAAAAAAATTTAAAAAGGAGCAGTTCGGAGTTCTGGGTCTATCAATATTCAGAGGGAGCAGGAATGGTAAGGAAAGGGCAAAGGAGACTGAGAAGTTGTGGCTAGAGACAGAAGAAGAAAACCCAGGGAGTGTGGTGTCATGGAAGCAAATATAGAAAGCGTTTCATGGAGGGGAGAATAATTAGCCAGTAAGCGAAGTAAGATGATGTTTGTATTTATTAACCAGAGACAAATAATTTTGATGGACTGAAAAGAATTTAAAAGAATTATGGGAGGAGAGAAACTGAGGCCAGTGAATATATTCAACTTTTTCAAGGAGTTTTGCTGTAAAGGGAAACAGGAATGGTCAGTATACAAAGGAGGAAGATGGGGATCAATACAGTTCTTTGGATTTTTTTTTCTTAAAATGGAAGGAAGAACAACTTATTTGTATCACTATTTAGAAAACATAGAAGAGAAAATACTTGAGGGTGCAGAAGAGAGTGGAGAATTGCCAGAGAAACATCTTTGAGCAAGTAAAAGGCGCTGGGATTCAGAGGAGCTGACCTTGGCTTGAAGCATGGACAGCCCACGCACAGTGCCAGATGGAAAGCAGCGACACAGCATAGATGTGGTGGAGGCAGTCAGTCCCTTGCGATTGTCTCAGTTTTGTCAGTCAAATAGAAAGCAGGGTCCACTGAAAGTGAAGATGGGAAAGGTGTGCTGGAGTAAAAGGACAGACAAGAAAGTATAAATAACCATCTAGGGTGGTAGACAAACGAATGCGCTGGGATACTCGTCTGATTTCCCAACAGCATTTAGAACCCAGTGGAAGTTAGAGATCATGAATTTTAAGTGAGAACAGTTAGCAAAGTAGGTGGGGTTTTTTGTTTGTTTGTTTTTGCCAAGATCAGCTGTATTGGTTAGACAAAGTTTAATATAATCAGGATTATACTTTGGTCCAATAAATGATGGATAGAGAGCTGGGCATGGAAACTGAGGGTGTGTACAAGGCAGTAATATACAAGTTGACCATGGAATTTAAGGAGGGAAGTTGGGAACATTGAACAGGCAGTAGGGCCACTGAGGGGTCTGGTGGGGACAAGGACTTTTGCAGTTGAAGTATCAATTGATTTGAATGCTACAAAGCAGCCAATACAAAATTACCTTAAGATTCCTGTGCTCATTTTTTGTTTCTTGATTTGTGACAATGAAGACATCATTCTTCAGGTCATATTGTGCCATCTTGTGATAGACATGTGGCCGTTGATCTCCCTCCAGAGCACAATATTGTATCCAGTATTCATAGCTCCATGGGCATAAAAATGAAATGAACTCCCTCCATCCATGAATCGGAGAAGGCAATGGCAACCCACTCCAGTACTCTTGCCTGGAAAATCCCATGGACAGAGGAGTCTGGTAGGCTGCAGTCCATGGGGTTGCTAAGAGTCAGACACAACTGAGCGACTTCGCTTTCACTTTTCACTTTCATGCATTCAGTTCAGTTCAATTTAGTTGCTCAGCCGTGTCTGACTCTTTGTGACCCCATGAACCGCAGCATGTCAGGCCTCCTTGTCCATCACCAACTCCCGGAGTCCACCCAAACCTATGTCCATCGAGTCAATGATGCCATCCAAAGATTTCTTCCTCTGTCGTCCCCTTTTCCTCCTGCCCTCAATCTTTCCCAGCATCAGAGTCTCTTCAAATGAGTCAGCTCTTCACATCAGGTGGCCAAAGTATTGGAGTTTCAGCTTCAACATCAGTCCTTCCAATGAACACCCAGAACTAATCTCCTTTAGGATGGACTGGTTGGATCTCCTTGCAGTCCAAGGGACCCTCAAGAGTCTTCTCCAACACCACAGTTCAAAAGCATCAGTTTTTTGGTGCTCAGCTTTCTTTATAGTCCAACTCTCACATCCATACATGACCACTGGAAACATTGGAGAAGGAAATGGGAACCCATTCCAGTGTTCTTGCCTGGAGAATCCCAGGGACAGGGGAGCCTGGTGGGCTTCTGTCTATGGGGTTGCACAGAGTCGGACATGACTGAAGCAACTTAGCAGCAGCAGCCCTCCATGAATGTGACATTTTTCAGTACAGCAAGTAACTATGAAAAATAAGACTGATAGAAATATTTTAAGTGTATCCATTATCCCAATTATAACACTACCCTTGCAAGGAATATCACTTAAAAATGAGAAAAAAGGATATTCTGGATCAATGAGTGTGAGAACTACTTAAGGACTAGTAGTTCTTAACTACTAGGCAACAATTTGAGAACTGTTGAGAATTTCTGATGTCTTGCTCTGTGAATTTGAGAAAGTAAGTTAATGTTTATGGAGATAGATTCTCTTACTTACAGAACTGAAATCTGAGCACCCTTATGTTTTCCACTTTGCATAATTTCAGAATGGGTCCTCTAGAGCAGATGCCACTCTAATCCTGGTTCCAAATTTCATTAGTGGTGTGATCTTGACATTTACAACTTCTTTCTAGGCCTCAGTTGAGATAAATGAAACCTATTATACTTAATAGGACTATTGTAAGAATTAAATGTAATTATTTCTAGGTGGCTGCAGCATAAGGAGTCTGCCTGCCAATGCAGGAGATATAAGAGATGTGGGTTCGATCCCTGGATTGGGTGGTTCCCCTGGAGAAGGAGATGGAAACCCACTCCAATATTCTTGCCTGGAAAATCCCATGGACAGAGGAGCCTGGCAGGCTACAGTCCATAGGGTCACAAAAGAGTTGGACACGACTGAGCAAACACATGTATATGAACACTTTAGCCTAGCATCAGAAACAGATTCGGAGAAGGAAATGGCAGCCCACTCCAGTGTTCTTGCCTGGAGAATCCCAGGGATGGGGGAGCCTGGTGGGCTGCGGTCTATGGGGTCGCACAGAGTCGGACACGACTGAAGCGACTTAGCAGCAGCAGGAACAGATTAAGGGTTAATAAAGATTAGCTTAATACTTTTAAATACCTATAATTAGCTGACAGGGATGATGTGCAAATAAATGAAAATGCTTTGAGTCTATCAAGTAATAAAGTCACCTGACATTCATATGCTACTTTCTAATACTCAAATCTGTGATGCCCTTTTATTCCATAACAACTCAGCGAAGCACACTTAGCAGGGATCATCGTCCTCTTTTCTCAGAGGAGGACCCCAGCCAAGGAGTGAAAGACCTTCTCTGAAGATACACATCTTGACTTTCATTATGGGGTCTTTCTGTTGCACCTAATGATATATTAGTTTAAATTATCCTCACTGTGTTTTTCTTTTTTTTTTTCTTCTGACTCAAAGCCATAATCAAGGTGCCATTTGGAAGCAGGAAAATTCATCCTTTCCTTCTAGAGTCACACTCAGCCTGGGTCTTTGACCCAAGTTTCAGCAGGTGATCCAAGCCAGGAATTGTCATGCTCACCAGCCCCAAAAATGAAGGCTGAAGCGACAGAGCTGCAAACCCAGAGAGGGTTCAGTAACAAATGCACCCTGTTCTTGAGTGCATCCCTACCTGAGAAGTTTAACTGGTGGACCTAATGTAACTTCTAGGGCTCCCCAGATGTCTTCATGGTAAAGAATCTACCTGCAAAGCAGGAGACATGGGTTCAGTCCCTGGGTCAGAAAGAGCCCTTGAAGAAGGAAATGGCAACCTGCTCCATTCTTGCCTGAGAAATCCCATGGACGGGGGAGTCAGGCAGGTTACAGTCCATGGGGTCACAGAAGTGTCCGACACAACTGAGCACAGAGTAACTGCTAGTGACCTCCCTCTGAGTCCATACTCATTGGGTGGGAGGTGGGGAATCTTACTATCACTAATGGTTTTTAAGTCTGTTTCAGTAACAGAGGGTATAGTAATTGTTGTTTAGCTGCTAAGTTGTGTCTGACTCTTTTGCAACCATATGGACTATAGCCAGCCAAGCTCCTCTGTCCATGGAATTTCCCAGGCAAGAATACCAGAGTGGGTTGCCATTTCCTCCTCCAGAGGATCTTCCCAACCCAGGGATCAAACCCATGTCTCCTGCATTGCAGGTGAATTCTTTACCACAGAACCACTTGGGAAGCCCCAGGATATAATAAAGAGACCTCTAAATTCTATTTCCAATTTAGTTCAGAAAATGATTTTTTTAACCTGAGAAGAAAGAAATGTAATGAAAAATTACTCTTCTTACTACTCAGTTTGTACAGTGAGAACTTGTACGCAGTACAGCTAGAACAGAAAATGTTTTACTGACACATGAGGCAGCCATATTGAACTTGTGGTGCAGGAGAGAATACTAGACTGAGAAGGAGGAGAACATTTGAGTTCTGGCTCCACCGTTAATGTGATATATAATCTATGGAACAAGGCAGAAGTTATTCTACTTGAATACAGTTATTCTTCCTCTGTTTTTTCTCATTTAATCTTTCATGAATGTTTCCTTCCTTCAGTTATTTCCCCCTTTGGCAAATACAGTGTAAGAAAATCAAGTTGTATTTTAAGTGAATATATTAGCTACAATAGTCAGGTCAATGACCAAATATAACTTTAGCAAAATCTTTAAGCATGTGTATTGATTTTATTATATGTCTTCACAGACTTCTAGTTCTTTTAATTAATTCAAATTTTAATTAGTATTACTTTAAAGAAGCAGAGTATCAGATCTAACATGGTGGAATTAACCAAAAAAGTCTTATTGCAGCAGTTGCCTGGAAGAAAAAAAAATATATGGAGGAAACAAAAATGGGCAAAAAAAAGCTTTCAGTGTTCCCAACTCTACCTGTGTATTGATTTTTCTTCCATTCGTTCCTTAAGCAATATACACATGTAAGCCTTAGTTTCTTATTTCATAAATTCTCTTCCATTCTCTTGTTTGAACTATAATTTCCACGAGCTTTTTTCCTGTATTTAATTAGGTTTTACAGGGTAAATTTCTGACACATATATGTTCCGTAAATAATGATAACATTGTATGATGTAAATAAAATGGCACAATTCCACATTTGTTCTTACAGGAAAGAGGATGGAACCAAACCAGTGCATTCATTACTTGTTAAATATTCTTTTGAATGTTTGCTCTGAATTAAATTCTGAACACTAATGCTACGATTATTAAGCTGTTAAAGACTTCTTCCATCCATTATTCATTTGTTTTTCATCAAGACTCTGACCCTCATGATAAGTTGACCCAAAAATATTTAGAGAGTAGGATTTGCATTTCCATGATTATATAATTCACCTCAGTATGGTAATGACCTATTTTTGAGAACACAAGGTCAGGAGGCCACTCCCATTAAGCTGCTGTGGTTGATGTTGTTTTCCGTGTCCTCAGCCGCTCTGCTGTCCACTGCAACTCTGTAAGTGAGCTGTGCTTGGGAAAAGAGATATCTATGTATGTCAAGCAGAGAATTGCCGAGGAAGCACCCTTGCATCTCTATCTGGTACCCAACCTATGTCTTTTACTTGTGTAAAGTTTTCCATGGTGTAGCAAAAGCACATGACTAAGACTAGGAGAGTTTTGCTGCTAACTCTATGGCTACTGATGGGCCCCAGATCCTTACAATTGAGGTCCCTCCATCTCTAAACTGCTGCAAGTCTCAGTCACCAGTAAAACCTCCTCTTGCCAGTTCTTTAGGATGAAGTGTAGTGAACATGAATCTGTGGATCTATCATAATATTTAAAGATTAGAGATGAGGTATGTTAATGCTTAGTTTGTGAAATGAAGTGAAAGTCGCTCAGTCGTGTTTGACTCTTTGTGACCCCATGGACTGTATAGTCCATGGAATTCTCCAGGCCAGAATACCGGGGTGGGTAGCCTTTCCCTTCTCCAGGGGATCTTCCCAACCCAGGGATCGAACCCAGGTCTCCCACATTGCAGGCAGATTCTTTACCAGCTGAGCCACAAGGGAAGCCCAAGAATACTGGAGTGGGTAGCCTATCCCTTCTTCCCAACCTAGGAATTGAACTGGGGTCTCCTGCATTGCAGGCGGATTCTTTACCAATTGAGCTGTGAGGGAAGCCCCAAGGCTTAGTTTAGTAAGCCTTAAATATTATTAGTTATTATTGGCCTCATCACTTCACAATCTTTCCCTTAGTCCCAATGTCTCCTCTAACTTCCAGACCATTGCACTTGAATGTCTTATGCTGATAAGTCGATTCAGTCGTTTCCGACTCTGTGTGACCCCATAGACAGCAGCCCACCAGGCTCCCCCGTCCCTGGGATTCTCCAGGCAAGAACACTGCTGTGGGTTGCCGTTTCCTTCTCCAAGTTCTTCAAACCCAACGTGTCCAAAATGGAATGCTTAATATTTCTTCTCTCTACCAGACCTTCACTTTTCTTTGCATTTTCAACTCAATAAATGGCACCAGTTGCCAAAATTTAGAATCATTTGCAGCATCTTTGCTTTTCCCTGTCATTCTTTACATCCAATCTATCTCCAAAGACTCTTCATCTTTCTTCTCAAGCGTATATCGCTCCATCCTCATTGTCACATTCTTAGTGCCTATAGTACTTATACCTGACGTATAAGGCATACTTATTGTATGCCTGGATTAACAAAGTTTCTCTGTCTAGTGCTGTGTTCATCTAATCAATGCACATTGCAGTAGAAATACCATTTTTACAATGGTAGGTCACATCACTCTCCTGTCTAAAAATAGCTCTAATTGGTTCCCTTTTGCTCTCTCAAGTCCAAACCTTTAAACATAGCTTGCAGACTTTTCATTGAAAGGGTGGCCTTTGTACCAGCAATAATCAGAATCATCTGAGAGGCTGTTAGAAGTGCAGTCTTTCAGGTCCCCCTTACTGGAACTACTGAATTAGCATCAACATGGTAATAAGATTACCAGGTAATTAACACTCCAGCAGAGTTTGAGATGCTCTGATTGTCAAGCCCTAATGATGGATACTTCACTAATCCTCCACTTTGTAATTTCCACAGAAGACTCCAATTCTGTGGTGCTACTTTCTGATCCCTGAAGATGCCACACTTTCTCTCTCTGTGACTTTGCTGGAGTGTTTCTGTCCTGCCTAGCTCTCACTCATCTATCATATTCACCAGGGATGTCATGATCTCTGGAGAATATTCTCTGCCATCTTGTATTTATATGAAACATTGTAATGCATTATTCTTCACTGTAATCAGCTCCTTAATTCTTTGACTGTTTACTCCTCTAGACACATGACTCCTTCAGCAAGAGAATTATCTCGTTGCCCATGATATTTTCAAAATTCAACACCATGGCCGGAATACTGAGACATCCAATAAATATTTGGCAAATGATTGTGTGAATAGTAGTTTGACTCTTATACATTCTCTTGTCCCACATACATCACTCACTACCTTGTACCTGATCCAGAATAAAGGAAAATAAACAAGGAAACCATAATCACTATTCGGGACAAGGAGGTAAATAGTCCTCACACACATTTGAGGAATATAAAATAATCTGTTGCAGTAAAACAAATATGATTGCACTCTCCCTGAATACTGTTCACAGATATCACCAAATATGGAGCCAGAGTAAGGATTATCCTCAAACACTGGAGAAAACTAACTCTTTTGAAGTTATTTGAATCTAAAATCACTCAGAAAGTATTATTTAAGTATTAGTGAATTTTTCCAGGGGACAAAATAATTTTGAGGAATATATCCTTGATTAGTGACCCTAAATATTGCTGATCTTTTCAATTTAATATCTATGTGGAGATTTTTTCCTAAAAAGACAATCGTTTGCATTATTGTATTTGTCCTATTGGATCTGGCAGGGACATGGCTCACTGGTGATCAAAGGAACAAGACACTCCTCTACTCCTCATTTCCAGGCTGTTTCTGTCTGTTTCTGGATAACCATGTCCCAGAGGGTGAATAAAGAATGACCCCAGGCTCCCAGTGTTTAAATAAAACATTTTAGAAGAGCTGCTTCGATTATACTTTCTCAAGAGCTTTCCTCAGAATGTTTGAGACTTATTCCTGATTTTAAATACTTTCCCAGAAGATAAGTAACTATTGCTATTTGTGTTTCTTTTTTCTTATGGGTCTCTTTATAGCTCCTCCCCTTTATCCCATCTGTCTCTGATTGTCTGTTTTCTTTCCATTACTAGCTCTCACTCTTAAAATTTCATCTAGTATGTTTTATTATGTTGGTCCACTTAACGTATAGGGGTTTCTTTTAAAAAACCAATCCATCATTAAAATTTTTCACTACAAAGAGTATGCTTTCAAATAGCCACCTTAACATAACTAGACATATAAATATGCATGTGTGTGTGTGTGTAGTAATGTATATTTTAAAGAGACTTTTAGTTAAAAATAAAAACCCTAATCTCTAGTCATACCTCTTCATTAGTTTTTGTTTTTAATTTTGCCTTGCATTTACAAAGTGAAAACTAGTTTTAATATGAGCAACCTAAAACACCCTCTGACCATCACATGATTCACCCAAATGTAAGCTGATCACCTCAAACCTCGGAGCTTGTGGTTGGGGGTGTTTAAAGTAAAATGACACAAGTGGAAACAGCCCTGGACTGATCCAGCCCTGTTCTGATCACTTATGTGATCAGAAAATACTGGGTCTTATTCCCTTTTACCTTTTTCCCCTAACAAATTTAAAAGAAATAAATTTTTGGAACATGATTCTTCCTTAAGACAGACAAGTTTGAATGCTGAGAAATTTGTTTTTGATGAGTTAAATTTATCATATAAAGCAGCAGTTTGCTTTTAAATGCCTTGTTTATGGACATTTCAAAGACACAAGTGGATAATCTTCACTAAATAGGGCCACTCTAATTAGAGTTTCTACAAACTAATCGAAGAGAAGAAAGAGAAAGACTTCTTTTACACAAATAATGGTTCATTTAAACCTGAGATAACAGGACTTGTTATGATTGACCTAGTAACATTCTTTTGAAGAAGACAGGAGTCCTAGAAAGACTGCCCTAAGAAAGAGTCCCAACTGGAGGTGTTGGGCTGTAATCACGCAAAGGGTATGGAATCAGAAGACCCAGACTGGAGTCTAGTACTTTTGGCTTTAGTTTCCTTACCCACAATATTTAGCGATAATAAAAGGGATCATTAAACATACCTGGTCTTGTGTTGTTAAAAGCATCAAAAGAGATAAATTCGTATGAAATTTTGAAAAACTGCAAGATCAGATATAAATCCACAAGCTAAAGGAAAATAACACTATCAGCAGAATCTTCTTGGAAAATAAGAGAATACAACTTTGGTGGAAAAGAATAGAAGGTGAAGGTAAAACAACTCTTATGCTTAAGAACAAAGAACTAATAATAGAAATGAAGGTTATTCAACACTGACAGTATCTACTTACAAAATAAATAAAATTTAGAGCAGCTTATAGCAATATTGCAAATTAAAGGAAAGAAAGAAATGATGGTAGGGGAATTTTCTTGTATGTGTGAGCTACTACCTCCCATGGTTGAAAGTCTCAAGCTTGTCACAGATCCTGAATGGCATAACTGAGGGCCAGCACTGCTAGCTGAATACTGTGAACAAGTCCCAGTTCAGTGTAATCCCACAGGAAGTCAGTTCTCAGGAAGAAGTTCCTTTCTGAGTCCTTAGTGGCCAAAGTGCCCTGAGAACAGTTGGAGACACATTGACTCAGATCACTGTCTTTAGCATGTGCACAAGCAGATTAGAGCATGGCATGTTCATTTAAGGGTTTGTTGTTATCACTGGGAAACACACACAGATTTTGAAGAAAGGACTGGAAAGAGGACACATTCCCTCTTCTAAAGGTAAACCCCACAACTTTGCCAATCCTTTTAACATCAGGAATGGTAGCAATCTAGGTGGATGTTGACCAGCTCTAGCTAACAATCCAGATCTTATTTATATTCCTTTCAATGGCTTTACTGAAGAGATTGAAAACATGGAATTGACTCAGAAATACCACAATGACATTAACCTTGGCTTCTGCTATGGTTCTCTCAAGTGTCTGATTGATCCTGACTTCGATGGTAATATCTGAGCGGAAGGCTGGGAGAGCTTCTCTGAAGGCTATGCACACATTATTTGCTGCTGTTTGAACTGCAAGAGTGTTGAGAGTCCATAGTCGTCATCTGTGGTTAGGATGCCAATCTAATCCACCCAGATTTCTGAATCAGGTGGGCCATTGCTTTAGTTTGGTAGAAGTCACTGGACACTGAGCATAAAAATGAAGGAAACTGAATTTTGTCACTTAGGGTTTCTGCAGTAGATTCATAACTCACCTGGAAATGGACAGAATATTTTAGTTATGGTGTTGATGAGCTGCAGGTGGCTATTCATAGTAGATGTTCTTCTCTTTGATTACTATGAGTTTCCATAAAGTTTTCTAAATTCTTTGATCCTTTCTATCCTTCCCCTTCAATGAACTACTTTATAAATAGCTTAAATCATGATAGTTAGGAGCTGATGATTGTTGAGTCATTGCGTCTCACTTTTTTGTCTGTGTATAGTATAAGCAAGGGTTCAGGCTCTACATTATAACTCTGTCTACATGCCTGTATTTATTTATATCTATCTTATATCTCAGGTCAGGGCTACCAGTGTATATGATTTAAATCCTTAGAAATAAATATGGGAAAACGCAACCAGTCAAATAAGCACCATGACTTTTGGGACTCCTTGTTTGTTCAAAATTTGTATAAATGGCAACTTTGATGACTTTTATTCTAGATAAATCATCAAGACAAAGAATCATCTGTCCAGGGGTCAGCAAACTTTTTTCTGTAAAGGACCAAATGTAAAATATTTTAACCTTTGTTGGTCACATATTGTCTCTGTCATATATTATGTTTGTATTTTTTTGTAACAACCTTTCAAAAAAATATGTAAAAATCGTTCTTAGTTTGAGAACTCAAGACCTTGAGAGCCACATTTGATCTACAGGCTATATAGATTTCTGACTCCTAATCTACTCAAATGAGCAGTAGCATTTTGGAAAATCTCCCTACTGTGTGCAAAGTTTTGCCTAATTTACAGCTTTGTTGATTTTATTCTAGGGAGAGTGGTTACCTTCCACAGCGGCCATTGCACCATGCCACTTGCTCAGTGAATTTTTTTCTTTTCTTTTTACTATTTATAGCAGCTACTGGTATGCAGGGAAAGACAATTCACTTTAAAGTCAAACAAACTGTTAGAATCCTGACTGCAATAAATTTAACAAAGTTAGTTAACATTTCTTTCACTGTGAAATGACAGGATTCTTGTGAAGACTGAAGGAGAAAATGTAAATCATTTAAATGGGTATTGGCACACAGTGGACATTCATTCACTAAACCTTAATTGCCTCAGGAGACATTGCTATGCTCAGCTTCACTCTGCTACCTGGGCTTCTGTGAAATCTGTGTTACCATGGAGAGTCCTCTCTACTGTTGTGCTATCATGGAAATTACATTTTTACATTAAACATCCATTGTTAAAAATATTCTGCTTTTCTTACTTGTCACCTAACTAGTTTTATACATAGTCTAGAAATGTTGGGCCAAAGCCTTATCTCTGAGATATTTGGGGGAACTGTTCTTTTTTATTTTTTTAATCTAAACTTTTCATTATCGACTGTACTAGGTTACAATATAATGGAACTCTCAGAGTTCCATTATATATATATTATATATATATATAATGGCTTCTAATCTTCCTTGAGCTTAGAAAGCAGTGATCTACTGAGGTATAAAGTGATGTCATATGAAGGTTGCTAAGTCGCTTCAGTCGTGTCCGACTCTGTGCAACCCCATAGACGGCAGCCCACCAGGCTCCCCCGTCCCTGGGATTCTCCAGAGTCTTAAGGGATATACACACTTATTTAGTCTGGCTCCAGAAAGTTATATAATTTGAATTCTTATGCATATTTATTATATTATTCATATATGTTTTTATCTGTTCACTTCTATCAGATGGTCACTTCTTGATAATCTGACCATAAGCATTGTCTAACTTTTGGCTTCTGATCTTCCTTGAGCTTAGAAAGCAGTGATCTACTGAGGTATAAAGTGATGTCATACGAAGGTTGCTAAGTCGCTTCAGTCGTGTCCGACTCTGTGCAACCCCATAGACGGCAGCCCACCAGGCTCCCCCGTCCCTGGGATTCTCCAGGCAAGAACAGTGGAGTGGGTTGCCATTTCCTTCTCCAATGCATGAAACTGAAAAGGAAAAGTGAAGTCGCTCAGTCGTGTCCGACTCTCAGCGACCCCATGGACTACAGCCCACCAGGATCCTCCATCCATGGGATTCTCCAGACAAGAGTACCGGAGTGGGGTGCCATTGCCTTCTCCATATGAAGGTTAGTTAGTTCAAAATTGAAGTTGGGGGTACTTGTTTGAGTAATGCACAGGAACTTAGTGCAGGGCTCTCAAACACGTGCTTTGGTCTTTCAGAGACCATTTGCTTACTTCCTGGTAAGGGCTTACATCATAGGAAGCTCAGTAATTCCAGTCTGTGCTCAAAGCCCTTCCGTAATACTCAAAATGAAATACCAAGCACACCGTAGCTTACAGGATGCTACATGCCCGGCCCCTACACATCTCTGGGAATGCATCTCTTACTCTGTACCTTTCTGCTCAGACTGATCTAGCCCTGTTGATCTTTTGCTTTTGTTTGGACATTTTATCTTCGCACTTACTGTTTTCTCAGCCTAGATGCTTTCCACTCCCCTCCCCCCGCCACCGCCCAAGAGGCTGTCTCTTCTCATTCAAGTTTCAGGCTAATCGTCATTTCCTTGAGAGTATTCCTTGACTTCTGGGCCTATCTACCTCTCACCTCCTTTTCAGTTTTCTTCATGGCATCTAACTGATGTAACTTTAGAAACAAGACAGTCGAGTTGCTTAGAGGCATCTGTCTTATGTAAATCATGCTAAAAGCTGTCAGAAACTAGACCTGACAGATTGGGGGGTGACTACTCCTTAGTGCTTTGATCACTATACTATCCATATTAGGGCACATCCTTTATTTTTTACTGAAGAGAAAGAAAAGTTAAAGTAGAGGTATCTCCTCAACTAGTTTCCTAGATTACCCTGATCCATTTAGGATGAAGAATATGATCACACCCACCCAATGGTAGTAGAACAAAACCACCTGTGGCATGAGCTGTAAACTCAACGTCCGGGAGACAGCCATGGATATTTCTGAGTAGCCAGCACCTATGACAGCCTTAACCCTTGGCACGTAGTTGGAATAGTCGCACTTAAACTCCACGATTTCTCTGGAGCTGTTGAACTTAGAAACACACCTCAGAGCAGCTGCCATTGCCACTGTGATGTCTGTACACGTGTCATAGATTTCGTACCCTAGTTTGACTCCAGACAATAGTGTTGAATTATTGATCATCTCAATGCTGTGTATCATGGCAAGAGTTTGAAGAAAAGTTGGTATTTCAAAGCTGTTGAGAAGCAAGTGTTTTTGAAATTAGAACATAGCTCTTCTTCAGACATGGTAATATCCAATTTTATCCTAATTTCTGCCTTATGACAGACAATTCCTGAATCACTGAAGTTTACCTTTCGGAGGATCTAAACTTTCTTTATTTAAAAACAGGTTTTGATGGACACCTTTCTCAAGAGTATATAGTGGGATTACCCTGGCAGTCCAGTGTTTCCAATGCTGCATGGCACAGCCAAAAAAAATGTTTTTAATGTATATAGGAACCCATAGTTTCTCTAATGGAGTCTGTATAACAGGATTTAATCTTTTCTTGATTATTCAGGATGATTTTGAATACTCAATTTAGTATTCTACAGTGTGAAGATGTATCTGATATCTGATATCTGTTCCTTTTTGTAGTTAGATGTCAGCATTTTATTGCTGTTCAAGAATCTGCTCTTATTGACTCACTTCCCATTTTTTAATTTTGTGATGCTAAGCTATTGTGGTTGGAAAACAGATGAATAAGAGTCTTAAGAATTACTTACAAAACAGGCTCTGGGTAAAAGCCCAGAAGCTTTCTCCTAGATAAAGTGCAATATTTTAGTTCTGAGGCATGGGTATTTCCTCATTTAGTGGGTTTTTCCAGTTGACTTTGGGACTTGTAGTTATTCCAGAGCACTGAATTGTTTGATTACTGACATACTGTTATGTTTACTTCACCCGCCACTATATACAAAAGGTTATAAACAGTGCCTAATATATAGTAAGAATTCAAGACATTTTTTGAATGAATAAAAGGGGATTTTTTCAGGGTTTTGATATTTTCAGGTTTCTTTTAATTCATTAGTTAACATAAATTGAATAATATTTGGATAATGCTGTTTGTCACTGCAGCTATCTAAATGTGAAGTTTGGCAATGAGCTTTAAGTTTTTAACTTAAAGAAAGATACAAAAGAGAGAGAGAGGTTAAAGTAATGAGTTGTCTGGCAAATAAAATGCATACTATTTTCAGAGTCCCCTACACGTTAGCTCCATGGGAGTCTGAATCTCTTTTGTTCACCTCAGTATCACCCATGCCTAGAATAGGGACGAGGTAATGTAGGCATTTAATAAGAGTTGTTCAGTGTTGAGTGAATACCGTTTTCTCTCAAGGAGTGACAATAAGACCAAAGGATGTTCAGTGACCTTTTTGGGTAATAAATTTTTTTAGACAAGATGACTTCTTTTTTAAACATTTTCCATCCTTATTAGTTGGCCTATGATTGTGGCCTTAAATCTATAGTCATTCTTTGGGTGCCAGCTTAGTGCTCTGAAAAATCCTCATTAATGGTTTTTGCAGTGTTCACTGGTATTACTGATAATCAATGATTAAGATGACAGTAGCTCAAAATATCTAGTTTCTGGAGAGAATGATAGGAAGGAATATTAGAGTGACATGGGAACACATTTTACCTGAAAGCATTCATATAGGACATGCTAAATACTTTTGATTTTAAAAAAACGGATAATTGCTGGGGAAGGATGGAAGAAGAGGGATGGTTAGGGAGTTTGGGATGGACGCGTACACACTGGTATATTTAAAATGGATGAACAACAAGGACCCACTGTACAGCACATGGAACTCTGTTCAGTGTTATGTGGCAGCCTGGATGGGACAGGAGTTTGGGGGAGAATGGATACATGTGTATGCATGGCTGAGTCCCTTTGCTGTTCACCTGAAACTACCACAACATTGTTAATGGGCTACACCCCAATACAAAATAAAAAGCTTTTTTTTTTTTAAAAAAAGGAGTTGAAAAGATGAGATTAAATTTGCATCCAAAAATATCAAGATAAAAAAAGCAAGATTTGAGAGTTAGCAGGAAGCACTGGAATCACATTGCCAGAGCAGCAGAAGCTGATGCTGTCTGCCTTTAAAAGTTATCCAGATCCTTGTTTTACAGAAGAGAAAAATCAGAAGCTGGAACTCAAAGAGTTTAAATGATGTGCCTAAATCTACAAAATCACTGTCCCCAAACTTAAATTGGAATTCAAATAGTCTGCTCTCATTAAAGAAAGCTATCTGCAATATCCTCCATTCAGCTTAACTTTTCTATAATACACCATGACAAATGTCTGTTCTATAGTCCAGCTTTCACAATGTAAAGTGTTCACAAATGAACACTCTGAGTTGAAGTGGGATCTTAATTTATTATGAAAGAATTAGATTATTTCAAGAATGAAATAAGTACAGTGTTGACAAAAACATTAGTGTAGAGAAAAATTTTAAGTGCAGTCTATTTTGAAGAATTAAATTCATGTTTGGAACAACCTGCATTTGTGGGTGATAGAAATATAAATGTGCTATGCATGCATGTAGTGGACAGGCTACTACTGTGCCTTCTCATTGGTTTTCTCGTGTAACTTCTGGGGTCATTCTTTTTAGGCAAAATCCAAATAAATACATTAATGGGAAGCATTCATAGCCTCTGTACTTGGAGGCTGATTATACATATAGTACTAATATGGTTTTCTTTTAAGGAAGAATAGCAAGATGTAATTATATGCAACTTAAAAGTGTATGAGTTTAAATTTTATTAAAATGATTTAGATGTTAATACAAGTAAACATTTACATGCCCTAGTCTCACAGTATAAGTTTGAAATCTAAATGTGTTCTCTGAGGCTTTACACACCTGGCACACTTCTGGATTTCTGGCCTTCTGGGTATTCTTCTGAGGACAGAATTTTTTCATGAATGGCAAACAAACCTCCAATCATGATGTGTCCTGGAGAATCGGCAGCCACTAAGTCATCAGGGGTCTGGCAAGGCTGAGAAGCAGCAAAAACAATCACAAAACAGGTCATCAGTAGTGCCATGTTTCTGTCTAATTTGCTCACTTCTTGAGAGTTCTTAGGAATCTCTGAGCTCACAGGTGGCAGGAACATGATTCCTATTTCACCTGTAAACACATATACAGCATGGGACACTGTCAAGGGCCAGAAACACCCAGTGTTCAGATAGCTGATGATGGTCAAAACAGTTCTTCACCAATACGAACATATCAGACCCTCTCACACCCCATTGTTGATGTGTGATGTGTGTTTAAATACAGCTCCTCACTGTGATAGCATCTTTTACTCTTCTGACATGTCAAAGGCTTTGAGTCATGTTGGTATTTCTTTTGAAGTGGGATATAGAATCTTTAAGAGGGGGCAGTTTGGGAACATTTTCTCACTTTGGAAATGGACAGTTATGCATTTTCAAAGGTATCAAATTCAAGCACAAAAGCTGCAAAGCAGTTTATAAAAAATAGCATCCCAAATTTATTTTCCCAGAAAAACTCTATGTAAAAAATGAAATTCAGTTAAATTTCGATATTTGTGATTTTCAGTTTAATCTAAGTTGGAAAATCTATTACTATTAAGGAGCCTTACAAAGGTAGAAAAACAAAGTTTCAAAAGACTTTGTGCTATAAAACTCAGTGTCATGTGGCAGGAAGTGCTCAGACTTTGCAAACTGACAGATTGGTTGACTCTGCCTACCACTTAGCATATGACCACGAACGAATTACTGAACTTTTCTGGACAATAATTTTCTCATATATAAAATAGGTAAGATACTCTGTCTCATGGATATGTTCTGAAACTTGAGCTGAATCGATTTGTAAAGCTCCTAAATTTTAGTAGGCACTCAGTAATCGGCTCCTGTCTAAATTGATCAGGGCTGCTGTCCCAGAAATACTGTAAACTGGTAGGCCTAGAATCAACAAACACTCATTTCTCACAGGACTGAAGGCTGTGAAGTCCAAGATCATGGAGCTGGCAGACTCAGTGTCTACTGAGAGCCTGCTATAAACCTCACATGGCAGAAAGGGCAAGGGAACTTTCCCAAGGCTGCTTTCATATAGCCACTAACCCAACTTGGAGGGCCCTGCTCTCATGACCTAATCACCTCCGGAAGGCCCCACCTCCTAATACCATCACCTTTAGGCTTAGGTTTTAACATCTGATAGGTACTTCCCTGGTGGCTCAGACAGTAAAGCATCTGTCTACAATGCAGGAGACCCAGGTTTGATCCCTGGGTCGGGAAGATCCCCTGGAGGAGGAAATGGCAATCCACTCCAGTACTATTGCCTGAAAAATCCCATGGACAGAGGAGCCTGGTAGGCTACAGTCCATGGGGTCGCTAAGAGTCGGACACGACTGAGCCACTTCACTTCACTTCACTTTAATATCTGAATTTTGGGAGGATATAAACATTCAGAACATAGTAGTTCCCTCCTGTTCTTTCCTAAAACCAAACTGAAAGTTATTAATTCCTAAATGTGGAGTGTTTTCCACAATTGGCTAAGTAAATCATTGTTCAAACCTCTTTCTCAAACATCTTAAATGCTTGCCTGGTGGAAATGATGATGTTTGTGATAGAACCATTAGCTGGCTATAGTCTCCCTACAATGTAAATCCATTACTAAGTTCAGCATAAGGAAAGATAAATGTATATTAATTACTTTGGAATTTCACTGGGCATGTTATCTTCACTGTTGTAGTTTCTATTACTATCAAGATTTAATTTTGGACCAGGGACAAAAGTTTTAGCCATCATTTTGAATCTAAAATTACTATACATTTTATGCAATTTTAAAAGACTTAAAAATTACAATAATAATTGCTATTTCAAAAAAATTTTTTTTAATTAACTGCTTCTGAAAGATAAAAATTGGAAAAAAATTTCCAGTGAGATGAATTACTGATGGCACTAGCTTGCTCCTCCTCTGATCTCAAGGTTCTATATTTCTTTGAAATTTTCTTTATGTGAAGACATATCTGGCTAGTATCATTTAAAAGTGATAGCACAGAAGTGATAGCACTAGCCAAGTAATTCTCATACAGACACCATTACCCTGCTTGGACAAGTACAGTAAGGGATGTAAAATCAATGAGTAAGTGTGCTTTGCACTATCATTAGTTTACAGCACTTTGGTAGGGTGAGTTGCTGCAGCCCAGTGAGCTAATCTGAGCTACAGTGGTTCCTAGATATGATCAGCATCTCAAATGGGCTATTACTACTATTGCCCACTTGCAATAATCAAATTATCAATGCATATGATGTTTAAGCAGCATTGGATGCTAGAGGGATACCACTGTATCATACATCACAAAGTACAGCAAACTTCAGCTTGGAGAAGGCGATGGCACCCCACTCCAGTACTCTTGCCTGGAAAATCCCATGGACAGAGGAGCCTGGTAGGCTGCAGTCCATGGGGTCACGAAGAGTCGGACACGACTGAGCGACTTCACCTTCACTTTTCACTTTCATGCATTGGAGAAGGAAATGGCAACCCACTCCAGTGTTCTTGCCTGGAGAATCCCAGGGACAGGGGAGCCTGCACAGAGTCGGACACGACTGAAGCGACTTAGCAGAGGTAAAATTAGATGGCCGAGGCCCAAATCACCAATGGAACTAGTTAGCTGCAAAGCTAAGTAATTGATTTCATTTAGTTGGATTTCTGGGCTTCCCTGATAGCTCAGTTGGTATAGAATCCACCTGCAATGCGGGAGATCCTGGTTGGATTTCTGGATTGGGAAGATCCACTGGAGAAGGGATAGACCACCCACCCCAGTATCCTTGGCTTCCCTTGTGGCTCAGCTGGTAAAGAATCTGCCTGCAATGCAGGATACCTGGGTTTGATCCCTGGGTTGGGAAGATCCCCTGGAGAAAGGAAGGGCTACCCTTTCCAGTATTCTGGCCTGGAGAATTCCATGGACTGTATAATCCATGGACTACAGTCCATGGGGTCGCTAAGAGTTGGACAAGACTGAGCGGTTTCAGATATGTAAGTATTTGAATTTCAAATTTTGAAAGTAGTTGGATTTCAAATATGTAAGTAATTTTAGAGTTGGTTCTTAAGAAGATTATAAAATAATTGAGTCAAATTTTGGTGTTCTTGCAATTTTTCATCTGCCAGTTCCTTTGTTCCTCTTTGTCTACTCACCTTGTCTGTCTTCCATCATTGTGTACTCCTCGCTGAATTGTCGGTTATCACTGCAACACTTCTGCCCCATCATACACCATCTGCTGTACTCCTGCCTGTAATGGAAAGTTCTCTCCTAGCATTTTGTTTGTGTGTAATATATAGATTTAGCATTTGAAAGTTAGTGTTCTTGAATGTTCAACATAGGGGACATTATCCTACTCAGGCCACCCTAGTATACCCATGAAAGTCTGTGAATCCCTTAAAATTGTATAACAATTTTGAGTGGACATGCATGTGTGTGTTTTTGGGGGGGAGAGCAGGCAGTGCTTTTTATCAGATTCTCAGAGTCTGTTTCCCACAGAGAAGTTAAGCACTACTGTCTATTAGAACTGATTGGAGCCTTGCTTCCCAGGAAACAAGGGAATGTTTTCCAAGATAATGATACTGCCTTTGTTATCCATTTGTACCTCCAATCATTCTCACTAATCTTCCACTAACAACTTCATCATTTGCTTGATATCCAGTCGTCATTTAAAGCCACCAGTCAAAAGACCCACAAAGTACTTCTCATCACTTGCAAAGCAGATCACAACTAGATCACCACTCTAAGAAAACCTACTTACCTTACTGACCATAAAATGAAGGGAAGGATTGCTGTTTCCCAGTGAAGTTAAGCAGCAGAAACAGTCTATACTGTTTCATTAGTTCAAAACAGAACAGACCAAGTATTCATGTTGCAAAGCTATTTTCATTTTCTCTTTTTTTTTTTTTTGCCAGTCATGCAAAAATGCTGTTATTAAAATAAATACTTTGTTATAATTTGAGGGTGTGTGTGTGTGTTCCCCTCTCTAAGAGGAGAACTTTAGTAATTTAGGTTGCCATTGAGATCTACCTTTCACAGTCTCACATGGAATGGTAATATAGCATTTCATCATCTTCTCTTTTAACTCTGATATACTGTTCCAGTTATACAAATACTTCTTTTGCCCAGCTCAGTCCTAATTGTAAATTAGGCAAGGAAATAAAAATCCCAAAGGATTAACCTCAGTATCCAATCATTGTCTCAGCCTTCTTTTTATGTATTAATTGAATCTCCCACACTTATCTTCAGTGGAGTTATAAAAAAGTTATAAGGCTTTCATCTTTTGTCTAAGTTGCACATACTTGAAAGCCATTTTCAGTATCAAGCTAAATTATAAATTCCTTGAAAAAACAAATCTGCTGAATCACTATTTTCAAGTTGTTGATACAATTGGCTGATTGAATGTTTCACTTTTCAGTTTTTTGATGTACACATATATAGTCCAAGACAAGCGCTAAGCTTTCTTTTCTCAATGATGAATAAGTAATGCTTAATTTATAAAATAAACTTTCTTCAGAAATTTCTAAACTGTGTTCCTGTATCCCCACATTCCCTAGTAAACATTCTGCACACAATGCTTATGTTAGTGACAAGCCTGTTCCTTCTTACCTGGGTTACTCTGTTGAGCCCAAAGTTGAAAAAGTCTAAAGATCACTTTATGTTACCCTACTGATGTTGATACTAGAGTATTTTCAACCTGTTTGTATTTGGTTTGGGTTTTAAATGTGTAAGTTCCTTAGAGAACTTATTCATTTTCTTCACAGCGCTTATTAATATCTCTCACCATTAATTTTTTGTTTACTGTCCACCTCCTCTATTATATTTTAAAACTCTGCAAGGATAGAGATTATGTCCATAAGGTTACTTGACTGTATCCAGTATCTCATACAGGGCCCAGCACATGGTAGACACTCAATAATAAGCTGTTGGACAAGTGAATGAATACTTTGAAACAGGACAAAAATGAATGGCTACAGTTTAGACTGCTGTTCTTGACTGGGTGCACATAGCTTTGGGAATCTACAACACCCATAGAAACTCTGAAAGCTGAATATTGGTGAATCCCACCAAAAAACAGCAGCTAAAAAGCTAAAAAGAGAAACTCCCAAGTTCACATTGGTTTTCTCTGGTTTGTGATCGCAGAAGGAAGATTTGTATTGAAGTCAATGATACTTGCTCCCCTATTTATTCATTCTCCACCTTCCACTCCTAATGAGCTAAATAGTGAGCACCTGGCTGATTGTAGCCCCAACAGACTGTTCACTACTGACCTGTTATTTGTTTTCAACATACTCCATGAGGTTCACAGTTCACATTGTGAATGTCACATGTGAGTGTTTTAAGGATAAATAACTTTTTATATGTGCTACACATACAGCTGTTCAATTCAAATCACTAACAGGAACAGGCCGAAGTAAGTGATAAGTAGACAAGAAACTCAGAACTCTGTCATATGAACAGCTCATCAGTGGAAAAACAGCAAAGTTGCTCAGGAATGGGGGTATTTCCCTTTATAGGTTCCCATCAACATAGGCAGAAGTAAAGATGTTGTGAGTTTGAGTGGGAAATAGGACCCAGTGTAAGAGACAAGCTCAACTTTTCTGCCCTTGAGATTTCAGATAATCAACAGATTTAATCCCTCAAACAAAGGCAGACAAATTTGGTTAAACCAGGTTGGTGAATTATTGCAGATCTAGCTGCTTCTGTTGGCAAGCAATCACTGAAGGGTTTTTTCAAAGTTTACTTATAGAAAGAGATAACAGAACTATTGAAAACAAACAGGTAAAAATCTTCTCTGTTATGATTACAAAAGACAGTAAAACAGATATCTTACTAAGAAAGATAATAATTATACTTATGACTACTATATAGAATCCTAGTTGGTTAGATTGACCAGCATTGTTTAGCTCTGAATCCATTCAATTTGTCCTCAAGTATTGTAGAAATAAATGTATATAATTCTTTAAATGTATAAAGTGGAAAATGAGAGTTGGAAACAAGAATAAAATTGAAACATAAACATTCGTGTGCTGATAGACTACTATCCATTTCTATAAAAGGAAAACTGATCATGTAGCAACTCAATGCTTTAGGAGAAATGTAGAGAGAACTTGGGTCAGTTATACTTACAATTCTATTCTCAGGTATAATTTATCTGAAATAGTCTCAGTTGCCTGGCCATTGATCAAAGTTACTTTTCATTTGTTTATACATTCTTTCCTTTCTTGGTTAAAAGGCATATTAAACTGTGCCTATGCTATATTTGTCAGAGAAGGCAATGGCACCCCACTCCAGTACTCTTGCCTGGAAAATCCCGTGGACCGAGGAGCCTGGTAGGCTCCAGTCCATGGGGTCGCTAAGAGTCGGACATGACTGAGCGCCTTCACTTTCACTTTTCACTTTCATGCATTGGAGAAGGAAATGGCAACCCACTCCAGTGTTCTTGCCTGGAGAATCCCAGGGATGGGGGAGCCTGATGGGCTTCCGTCTATGGGGTCGCACAGAGTTGGACACGACTGAAGTGACTTAGCAGCAGCAGCACACTATATTTGTATTCAATAAATACTTAAGTGTCTTCTATGTCTCTAGCATAGGGGCTGGAGAAACAAAAGTGAACAAAACAGAAAAATAAATCCATCTCTCGTGAGGCTTACACTGTAATGGAGAAGGCCAATAATTACAGAAAATGTATGTTTTATAATATATTAGAAGGTATAAGAAGGTTGTAAAGAATAAAGAAGCAAAAAGGGAGATAGAAGTTCCAGAGTTGGTAAGGCAAGTTGGTCGTTCAAAGGCTTGCTGAGAAGATGAGACATTTGAACAAAGATTTTAAAAAGGTGAGGGAGAGGAGCCTGTGGATATGGGAGGAAAGAGTGATCCAGTTACAAAGGCTTGACGAGGGAGATTTCCGTGGCAGCCTAGTGGTTAAGACTTCGCCTTGCAGTGCATGTAGTCTGATCCTTGCTTGGGGAACTAAGATCCCACATGATTTGTGGTCAAAAAACCAAAACATGAAACAGAAGCAATAAAGACTTAAAAAAAAAAAGTTGAATAGAGAGCATCCAGAATAGCAAAGAGTAGCATTTGGAGTAAAGGGAGTAAGGAGGGGGGCAGTAAGAGATGAATTAAAGAAATGACTGGGGACCATATATGAGGGCCTTGTAGATCATTGTAAGGACTTTGACTTTAAATGAGAAGTTATTGAAAGGTTGTGAATAGTAGAGTGATATATATCTTAATTTACATTTTTTAGATCACTTCATTGCTTTTTCATGTTCTTTTTCAAAAGCTTTTATTGGCGTATAGTTGGTTTACAAAGTTGTGTTACCTGATTTAAGTTTTTAAAGGGTCAGTTTGTTTCTGTGTTGAGAGTAGATCGGAAGAGAGTTAGTAGTCATTACAATAATTTAGGCAAGATGATGGTGGCTCTGGTGAGCCTAGTAGTAGCAGAGAAAGTCAGAAGTAGTCAAGTTTTAGATGTATTTAAAAACCACAGCCAACAGAAGTTGCTGACTTACTTAGAAAAATTGCCAGCTCTAAAATTCAATTTTTTTTCTTTTTTCAATTTCTATTACAACTACACTAAGGATGTGGGTATAGATTCAGGAAGTCAAATTATTTGGCTATAGAACCTATATATTGAAATAGGTAAATGTTCAAGAAAAACTACATAATATTTCTCTATATTTTGTACTATCACTATTTTTCCTAAAATATTCGATAAAATGAGATAAAAGATAAAACACAGTTTGTATTTTTCTCTTACCACCACTAAGTATGTGGTAAATATTATTTTTAATGAAGTGTAGCTGAAACATTTATTTTGAGCTTCATGGTTCTGTCTTGGTGTTTACCTAACAATAGCATAATATGTCCATCTTGGAAAATGCAAAAGATCAAACATTTGGCTTCAAAGACAGTAAAGGACAAACAGGAAAAGAACAATCATTGACAGTTTGCAACTTTTGAACTCTGTCACTCTCTCTTACTTGGTGTGTTTCCACACATCACTTTCATGCTTAGTTTAAAACTACTAGAACTTGCTTTAGTAAACAAGACATGATAAAAGCATTTTCTTTTGATTATGAAGTAAACCAAAAATTTAAACTCCACTTAAGAAAATTATCTTCCAGGAGATACAAGAAAAACAAAATGCTTATGAGTTACAGTTTCAACGAATAATAGAATGCTAGCAAGAGAGGTGTCTGATGACTTCCTAGTTCAAGTACTAGGAAGATCGGGAGGAGAATTTTATGTGAGCAACTAGAGCCTGGAGAATCCCAGGGACGGGGGAGCCTAGTGGGCTGCTGTCTATGGGGTCTCACAGAGTCGGACACGACTGAAGTGACTTAGCAGCAGCAGCAGCAGCAGCAGAGGAAGAGAAAAAATAAAATCTCCAGGTCAATGCTTCCCAAACTTACTTAAGATGTTAATAGTTGTCCTTTGATAAAAGGATTTTTATTTAATTAAATGGGAAACTTTGAGTTAGACTAAGTAAGCATCAGTTCAGTTCAGTTCAGTTCATTTCAGTCACTCAGTCGTGTCCGACTCTTTGTGACCCCATGAATCGCAGCACGCCAGGCCTTCCTGTCCATCACCAACTCCTGGAGTTCACTCAGACTCACGTCCATCGAGTCAGTGATGCCATCCAGCCATCTCATCCTCTGTCGCCCCCTTCTCCTCTTGCCCCCAATCCCTCCCAGCATCAGAGTCTTTTCCAATGAGTCAACTCTTCGCATGAGGTGGCCAAAGTACTGGAGTTTCAGCTTCAGCATCATTCCTTCCAAAGAAATCCCAGGGCTGATCTCCTTCAGAATGGACTGGTTGGATCTCCTTGCAGTCCAAGGCACTCTCAAGAGTCTTCTCCAACACCACAGTTCAAAAGCATCAATTCTTCAGCACTCAGCCTTCTTCACAGTCCAACTCTCACATCCATACATGACCACAGGAAAAACCATAGCCTTGACTAGACGGACCTTTGTTGGCAAAGTAATGTCTCTGCTTTTCAATATGCTATCTAGGTTGGTCATAACTTTCCTTCCAAGGAGTAAGCGTCTTTTAATTTCATGGCTGCGATCACCATCTGCAGTGATTTTGGAGCCCCCAAAAATAAAGTCTGACACTGTTTCCACTGTTTCCTCATCTATTTCCTATGAAGTGATGGGAACAGATGCCATGATCCTCGTTTTCTGAATGTTGAGCTTTAAGCCAACTTTTTTTTTTTCATTTACTTTTTTATTTTATTTTATTTATTATTTTTTTTAATTTTATTTTATTCTTAAACTTTACATAATTGTAAGCCAACTTTTTCACTCTCCACTTTCACTTTCATCAAGAGGATTTTTAGTTCCTCTTCACTTTCTGCCATAAGGGTGGTATCATCTGCATATCTGAGGTTATTGATATTTCTCCTGGCAATCTTGATTCCAGCTTGTGTTTCTTCCAGCCCAGCGTTTCTCATGATGTACTCTGCATATAAGTTAAATAAGCAGGGTGACAATATACAGCCTTGACATACTCCTTTGCCTATTTGGAACCAGTCTATTGTTCCATGTCCAGTTCTAACTGTTGCTTCCTGACCTGCATACAAATTTCTCAAGAAGCAGATCAGGTGGTCTGGTATTCCCATCTCTTTCAGAATTTTCCACAGTTTATTGTGATCCACACAGTCAAAGGCTTTGGCATAGTCAATAAAGCAGAAATAGATGTTTTTCTGGAACTCTCTTGCTTTTTCCATGATCCAGCGGATGTTGGCAATTTGATCTCTGGTTCCTCTGCCCTTTCTAAAACCAGCTTGAACATCAAGAAGTTCACAGTTCACATATTGCTGAAGCCTGGTTTGGAGAATTTGGAGCATTACTTTACTAGCTTGTGAGATGAGTGCAATTGTGCAGTAGTTTGAGCATTCTTTGGCGTTGCCTTTCTTTCGGATTGGAATGAAAACTGACCTTTTCCAGTCCTGTGGCCACTGCTGAGTTTTCCAAATTTGCTGGCATATTGAGTGCAGCACTTTCACAGCATCGTCTTTCAGGATTTGGAATAGCTCAACTGGAATTCCATCACCTTCACTAGCTTTGTTCGTAGTGATGCTTTCTAAGGCCCACTTGACTTCACATTCCAGGGTGTCTGGCTCTAGGTCAGTGATCACACCATCGTGATTATCTGGGTCGTGAAGATCTTTTTTTGTACAGTTCTTCTGTGTATTCTTGACATCTCTTCTTAATATCTTCTGCTTCTGTCAGGTCCATACCATTTCTGTCCTTTATCGAGCCCATCTTTGCATGAAATGTTCCCTTGGTATCTCTAATTTTCTTGAAGAGATCTCTAGTCTTTCCCATTCTGTTGTTTTCCTCTATTTCTTTGCATTGATCGGTGGAGAAGGCTTTCTTATCTCTTCTTGCTGTTCTTTGGAACTCTGCATTCAGATGCTTATATCTTTCCTTTTCTCCTCCCTTGCCCCAGCCAAGTTCTCTGATTTCTCAGCCTTTACCCTAGAGAGGTACAGACATACAGAGATATCATTTATAAAACACACCTGCTAAGTACTTTGTCCATTTGAAAATAGGGTTGTTCTTTTTCTTAAGGTTTCTTTATAAATTCTGCTACATATATGAGTTAAAATTATTTTATAACACTCTATATCTTGTCTTCTCAAACCTCTCTCTGTTGTTAGTCTCTAGAATATTGGAGAAAAATAATGTCCCATTTAGGTTAGAATGATGAGTTCAAGGAAACAACTTCATGGGTAAGTCAGGAAAAGATGGTTCTTTTGTTGCTAAACTGAAGTTTCCATAGATACCAACTTCAAAAATGAAGTCTCATTTTCCATAAATGCCACAATGAGACTGAAGCTGCAGATTTATTTGAACGCTGTAGTTTGGCACTGGGTTAGATATTTGCTGGTTTCACTTCATCTTTAGGATATTTAGTCAGAATTGACTCCTAGGATAAAACATAGACCATCAGTTGTCAATGCAGGAGATGTTAGAGACACAGGTTCAATCCCTGGGTGGGGAAGAAGGGATCTTCTTCATTATTTTTGCCTGGAAAATCCCATGAACAGAGGAGCCTGGAGGGCTATAGTCCATAGCGTCAAAAAGAGTGGAAAAGTAGGACACAAGTGAAGCAACTTAGCACACACACAGGCTTGCAAGCAAAACATAAGAATCAACGAAGGCAGAGATGAAATTCTGTCTCCACCATCTAATAGTTGAATGAAACTAGCTAAGTAACTTAATTCCTCACTTCTCTTATCTGTAAACAGAGCTAATAATATCGACCTAATACCAGAGCACCTGACTTGCCTCTTGAGAAACCTATATGCAGGTCAGGAAGCAACAGTTAGAACTGGACATGGAACAACAGACTGGTTCCAAATAGGCAAAGGAGTATGTCAAGGCTGTATATTGTCACCCTGCTTATTTAACTTCTATGCAGAGTACATCATGAGAAACGCTGGGCTGGAGGAAGCACAAGCTGGAATCAAGATTGCCGGGAGAAATATCAATAACCTCAGATATGCAGATGATACCACCCTTATGGCAGAAAGTGAAGAGGAACTAAAAATCCTCTTGATGAAAGTGAAAGTGGAGAGTGAAAAAGTTGGCTTAAAGCTCAACATTCAGAAAACGAGGATCATGGCATCTGTTCCCATCACTTCATAGGAAATAGATGGGGAAACAGTGGAAACAGTGTCAGACTTTATTTTTGGGGGCTCCAAAATCACTGCAGATGGTGACTGCAGCCATGAAATTAAAAGACGCTTACTCCTTGGAAGGAAAGTTATGACCAACCTAGATAGCATATTCAAAAGCAGAGACATTACTTTGCCAACAAAGATCTGTCTAGTCAAGGCTATGGTTTTTCCTGTGGTCATGTATGGATGTGAGAGTTGGACTGTGAAGAAAGCTGAGTGCCGAAGAATTGATGCTTTTGAACTGTGGTGTTGGAGAAGACTCTTGAGAGTCCCTTGGACTGCAAGGAGATCCAACCAGTCCATTCTGAAGGAGATCAGCCCTGGGATTTCTTTGGAGGGAATGATGCTGAAGCTGAAACTCCAGTACTTTGGCCACCTCATGAGAAGAGTTGAGGCCTGGTGTGGTGGGATTCATGGGGCAGCAGAGTCGGACACGACTGGGCAACTGAACTGAAATGAACTGAGGGTTGCTATGAGAATTTGTTGTTGTTGTTCACTCGCTCAGTTGTTTCTGATTCTTTGCAACCTCATGGACTGCAGCATGCCAGGCTTCCCTGTCCTTCACCATCTCCCAGAGCTTGCTCAAACTCATGTCCATTGAGTCAGTGATGCCATCCAACCATTTCATCCTCTGTCGTCCCCTTCTTCCCCTGCCTTCAAATTTTCCAAGCATCCGGGTCTTTTCTAATGAGTCAGCTCTTCACATCAGGTGGCCAAAGTATTGGAGCTTCAGCTTCAGCATCAGTCTTTCCAATGAATATTCAGGACTGATTTCCTTTATGACTGATCTCCTTGCAGTCCAAGGGACTCTAAAGAGTCTTCTCCAACACCACAATTCAAAAGCATCAATTCTTTAACGCTCAGCCTTCTTACCAAATTTGAAGAGCACCTAATTTAGCACCTGGCACTTGTAGTTGCTGCTGCTGCCGCTGCTAAGTCACTACAGTCGTGTCCGACTCTGTGCAACCCCATAGATGGTAGCCTACCAGGCTCCCCCGTCCCTGGGATTCTCCAGGCAAGAACACTGGAGTGGGTTGCCATTTCCTTTTCCAGTGCATGAAAGTGAAAAGTGAAAGTGAAGTCGCTCAGTCGTGTCCGACTCTTAGTGACCCCATGGACTGCAGCCCACCAGGCTCCTCCGTCCGTGGGATTTTCCAGGCAAGAGTAGGGTGCCATTGCCTTCTCCGCCTGTAGTTGCTAAATAGCTACTATTAGTGAAAGAAGTAGAGTCAGATTCTATCGTATTTTTGACATGTGGATCAGACACAGGCACTTTTTCTTTATTTCTATTTTGTAATCCACTGTCAAAGTACTGGGTCCAAAATTGAGATGAGACATTGAGTTAAAGTCCACTAAGCAGCCCAGAGGCAAGACACTGACCTTCCAGTGACTGTACCTTCCTCCTGGAGCTCTAAAGTTCATATTCTAAGCTGAACCCAATCTTTTTTTTTTTTAATGGTTATTTTGAATACTTAAAAAAAGTTATTTGTAAATTTTGAAAAAAAATTTTCCATTAATAAGAGATTTTGTAATACAGTAGGGAAGTTCTTTATTCGTAGGCTTTTTTTTTTTTTTTTAAGTCAGGAACAAGGCTTGTGACATCCTAGAAAAATATTGTTCAACATCCCCACCTGCTGGTAACTCTAAATAATGTTATTCAATTAGTGAAAACTGAAAATTCTTACTTTTAAAGATATAAAGTACTACTACTAATAATAATGATTAACATATACTAAGCGCTGTAAGGTCGTGGAGAACTTATCAAGAATTTTATGAAAGGGCAAGTGATAGAATAATAAACTATTTTTTGGATTGAGTCAATATAACCTAAGGAAGAAATAATAATTTTCAACATTATCATTAGGCAAGAGGACAAATCACGGACTCAATCCAAAGCAGGATTTTGGGTCCACATCATCTTATGTGTGCAAAACCACACAGCCTCCTAAATGACCTCTCAGCCTCCAGTTTTTTCCCCAGGTGTATCCATGCTGTACTGTGACATGTATTTTCTCATACAGATTAAAAACAAAGGAAAAAAGCTACTGGATAGACACTTTCAGCAGCAGCAGCATTCCATCCTGATTAGAATAAGAGCTCATAGACTGGGGGAAATGGGAGATAGGGAAAGATTGTGATGCAGATAATGAGACCCTGGAACTTAGCCTGAGCCTGGTGCTGTAAGGGGATGATACATTTTGGAATCTGGGAAGAGAGGGAGTGTATTTTACAAGTGAGAGGCATGTAAGTAATCTCTGGTCACAGAATGGACTGTAGTGCTTGTCATACATTTTTTGACACTTGTCACCAAGAGATGGCATGTGAGATCCATGGCCCCTCTCCTTGAATCTTGGCTGGTTCTAGAATTTTTTTGATTGATACAATATCACAGAAGTGACACAATGCAAATTTCCAGGCCCAAGTCTTTAGAAATGGGCACTTCTTGATTCTTGGAATAGTCAGGGAGCTCTGAGGCTCCATGTAAGACTCTCACACCAATATTACCCTATATGTATAATTGTTCTTTTCATGGTGATTCTATGGTTCGATACAAGCACCAGATTTCTTAACAAAGCATTTTAGCGTATCTGTTGAATATCTAGTTTGAAATACATTATTAATTATCTTTCTTTTAAATATGTGTGTACTTATCTCTGAACTTCTCTAGTAAAGTGAGTATTACAAAATATTTCTTATAACAATGGGATGTGGAGGTATGGGTTCATAGGGCTGAGAGCCACTGGTACAAGTGTGTACAACACAGACCCTTTGCTGGTAGGAGGTCTAGCAAGCTTGCTATTGTATTGATAAGACTGTGAACCTTTAAATCAAGCCAGGCTGGATTCGATCCTGATTCCTCATTTACTAACCATGAGACCTCAGGCAAGTAACTTAAATTCTTTGAATATCAGTTTTTTCATCTGTAAAAAACTCATGTTTTCCTCTATCTCATAGGATCAGTGAGGATAAAACCATGTAACAAAGTACTTAACACAGTGGTCACCACATTCGTGTTTGGTATGCATGTTTGTGTGTGCTAAGTTGCTTCATTGGGTCCAATTCTTCGAGACTCTATGCACTGTAGCCCCCCAGCATCCTCAATCCATGGGATTCTCTAGGCAAGGATACTGGAGTGGGTTGCCGTGTCCTCTTCCAGGGAATCTTCCCGACCCAGGGATTGAATCCAGCTTTCCTGAGTCTTCTGCGTCTCAGACGGATTCTTCACCACTGAGCCACAAGGGAAGCCCTGGTATACAATGTAGTATTATTAAAACTCCCAAAGTTTATTAATCCCTATAATGAATACTGAATACCAATTATAAGCAAAATGCTATGTACTGTTAATGATACAGATATTGACAAATGTTTTGTATTTATTCTTTCATTCCCGAGGAACCTGTGTCTCCATTCTGGCTTAAAGGATTCAACGTGCTGTCCTTCTACTGTCTGTTTTTTTTCCAAGTACAAACAATTCTACCCCTTTCAGTTTATCCTAGTTATTTCTTCTGGATCTTGAATTTGCATTCAAATATATCAAAATCTTAGTTTGGGGATTTTTTTGTATTTCCTTTTCTCTCATTCTCCATAGTCTCATTAGCATCTCTTATTTCCCTGCTGGACATCAGGACTACACACAGGTGAATGTGAGGTTCAGCTCTCTATGTCATCAGTCTGTGCACAGAAGAGATCACTCTGTTGTGTGAGGCTAGGCAGCCTGCTTCCTCAGCAAGTCTGGGTGTGTCCTCTTAAGGCAAGAATCAAAGTGCATCCCTGAGAAGGAGGGAGCCTTGCTTCCTACAAAAGGGTAGGGTTTTTCACAAAGCTACCCCTACAGAGAGGGCTTCATGCCTGCTGCTCATAGAATGAAGCAGGGAAAACATCATATCCTTCCATTCTCTGGCACAATTAATCTGAAAACTTCAGAATGTCATGAATTTGAAAAAAATGACTTCACAATCTTAACTTTTAAGTTAAACTCAGGATTACATTATCCAGGACATGTATTCATATCCCTACAGATTTTCATTTTCTAGCTTAAAAATTTGGGTTCATTCCCATCAAAGTGGATGATAAAATAATTGAAAGTCTAACATATGCCTGCAGTTGGCACCATGGAATTACTTTTTCACTCTATAGGCTTGTAATTATCAACATACCGGAACAGGGTCAAAACAGAAATCATCCTTACTATGACCCTGACTCTACTCAAGTCCATCTTTTTACCTTAATCACTTCCTGTCTCAACTATTGGTATTTCTTTTTTTATTTATGGTCTTATTTGATCCTTTTATTTCTAACTAAGTGAATGCTGAAGGCAGCTGGTAATTCATAGATTATTTAATGGAAACTCTTTGCAGGAGAATTTTCCATTAGTTTAATTCTCCTTACGTGATCCTCCACCAAGTCATATAATGACCTTGACGATTTGCCTAGAATTTCTGGAGGGACCAATTGACTTTTATGTCTCCTATGTCTCCCTTCAGAATTAACTCATGATTAGAAACAGATAATCAACCACCTTTTTAGTAGTTACAGTAGCTATGCTGTGAGGATGAAGTGGCTATTTATTCTGTTCATAAAAGTGACGCTTATTTCACATTTACTCTAAGTTTGTGACTAGGTTTAATATACACTTTGCTTTTACGTCAGATTTTATGTTGCCTTACTTGTTAATGAATTAAGTTTCTAGAGATGTGAACAAACAGAAATTACAGATAGATCAACCTAAGATGTGTAATGGTATGTAATTGTGTGTTTTCCGTGTTAGTGTAAATGTTACTGTAGTGTACTTTACTACTGTGCCATTTAATTTTTTAAGTTGTATTATTTTCAAAGTGGTAGATTTTCTGATTTACTTTTATGCATACAATTTATGTTGAAAGACATATTGTTAAAATTCAACATAGTTGACTTACCGTGTATATAGATATACATTTTTAGTACTACAGAGTTTAGGAAAATGATCCATAAGGCTTTGTATTTGAAACATTAATCACTTGATGTTTTTAGCTGTTTTGATTTTATAAAGTTAATATCAAAGCCACTTTTTTGCTTCTCTTTCTCTGATTAATTCCTCCTCCCCTTCACCTTTATTTATTTATTTTAACCTGAAATGCATGATTCTTTGTTTGTTTGCCAACATGATTAGCAGTTTTCATCCAAGGATAAAAATGGGTTCTATCACCTTTATATGAATCTTGCATTTTTAACGCTATAGTTTATACTTCTTTATTTTATGTAGAAAGTAAAAATTCTCTTGAAATTTCACTTCACATCATCTGTGCATGTGTGCATGGACTCCTCTGTCCATGGGATTCTCCAGGCAAGAATACTAGAGTGGGTTTCCGTTTTCTCCTCCAGGGGATCTTCTCAACCCAGGGATCAAATTTGTGTCTCTTACATCTCCTGCATTGGCAGGTGGGTTGTTTACCGTTAGTGCCACCTGGGAAACCCTCAAATCATCTATATATGGCTTATCAAAAAGATAACATATGTAACATGCTTTCTGATACAATAATTTTTTTCTATCTTTTATTTAAATATTACAAAAATTTTTTACAATGTTGTGTTGGTTTCTGCCATACAACAAAGCAAATCAGCCGTAATTATACATACATCTCCTCCCTCCTTAGCTTCCCTCCTCTCCCCGCATCCCATCCCTCCAGGTCATCACAGAGAGCCAGACTTGGGCTTCCTGTGCTATACAGCAACATCTCACCAGCTTTCCACGTTTCCATCTTACATCTGATAATGTGTGTGTGTGTGTGTGTGTATATATATATATATATAGAGAGAGAGAGAGAGAGAGAGAGAGAGATGCTACTTTCTCCATTTGTCCCACTCTCTCCCTCCCTGACTGTGTCCACAAATCCATTGTCTACATGTGTGTCTCCATTTCTTCCCTGCAAATAGATTGATCAGTACCATCTTTCTAGATTTCATATATATGTGTTAGTATACTATATTTGGAGAAGGCAATGGCACCCCACTCCGGCTCTTGCCTGGAAAATCCCATGGACAGAGGAGCCTGGTAGGCTGCAGTCCATGGGGTCGCTAAGAGTTGGACACGACTGAGCGACTTCACTTTCACTTTTCACTTTCATGCACTGGAGAAGGAAATGGCAACCCACTCCAGTGTTCTTGCCTGGAGAATCCCAGGGACGGGGGAGCCTGGTGGGCTGCCGTCTATGGGGTCGCACAGAGTCGTACACGACTGAAGTGACTTAGCAGCATACTATATTTTTTGTTTTTCTGTTTCTGATTTACTTCACTCTTTATAACAAGCTCTAGGTTCATCCACCTCATTAGAATGGGCTCAAATTCATTCTTTTTTATGGCTGAGTAATGTTCTATTATATATATATGTACCATATCTTCTTTATCCATTCATCTGTTGACAGACATCTTGGTTGCTTCCATGTTCTGGCTATGGTAAACAATGTTATTATAAACATTGAGGTACATGTGTCTTCTGTGATTATGGTTTTCTCAGGGTATATGCCTAGTAGTAGGGTTGCTGGGTCATATGGTTGATTTATTCCTAGGTTTTTTTTAAAGGAATCTCCATACTCTTCTCCATAATGGCTGTATCAGTTTGCATTCCCACCAACAGTATAGGAGGGTTACCTTTCCTCCACATCCTTTCCAGCATTTATTGTTTGCAGATTTTTTTGATGATGGCCTTTCTGACTGGTGTGAGATGATACATCATTGTAGTTTTGATTTGCATTTCCCTAATAATTAGTGATGTTGAATGTCTTTTTATATGTTTGTTAGTCATCTGTATGTCTTCTTTGGAGAAATGTCTGTTTAGCTCTTCTGCCCATTTTGTGATCCTGCTGTTTTCCTAATATTGAGCTGTATGAGCTGCTTATATATTCTAGAGATTAATCCTTTGTCAGTTGTTTCATTTGCAATTATTTTCTCACATTCTGAGGGCTTTTAATTTTGTTTATTATTTCCTTGACTTCCTACTTTTGCATTCCAGTTCCCTGTAATGAAAAGGACATCTTTTGGGGGTGTAAGTTCTAGAAGGTCTTGTAGGTCTTCATAGCACCGTTCAACTTCAGCTTCTTCAGCGTTACTGGTCAGGGCATAGACTTGGATTACTGTGACACTGAATAGTTTGCCTTGGAAAAGAACAGAGATTGTTCTGTAGTTTTTGAGATTGCATCCAAGTACTGCATTTCGGACTCTTTTGTTGACTACAATGGCTACTCCACTTCTTCTAAGGGATTCTTGCCCACAGTAGTAGATATAATGGTCATCTGAATTAAATTCACCCATTCCAGTCCATTTTAGTTCACTGATTCCTAAAATGTCGACATTCACTCTTGCCATCTCCTGTTTGGCCACTTTCAATTTGCCTTGATCTGTGACATAACATTCCTGGTTCCTATACAATATTGCTCTTTACAGCATCAGACTTTACTTCTATCACCAGTCACATCCACAACTGGGTGTTGTTTTTGCTTTGGCTCCATCTCTTCATTCTTTCTGGAGTTATTTCTCCACTGATCTCCAGTAGCATATTGGACATCTACTGACCTGGTGAGTTCACCTTTCAGTGTCCTATGTTTTTGCCTTTTTATACTCTTCATGGGGTTCTCAAGGCAAGAATACTGAAGTGGTTTGCCATTCCCTTCTCCAGTGGACCACATTCTGTCAGACCTCTCCACCATGACCCACCCATCTTGGGTGGCCCCACACGGCATGGCTCATAGTTTCATTGAGTTAGATAAGGCTGTGGTCCATGTGGTCAGATTGGTAGTCTTCTGTGATTGTGGTTTTCAGTCTGTCTGCCAGATGTTCAAGCTGGTTTTAGAAAAGGCAGAGGAACCAGAGATCAAATCGCCAACATCTGCTGGATTGTGAAAAAAGCAAGAGAGTTCCAGAAAAACGTCTATTTCTGCTTTATTGACTATGTCAAAGCCTTTGACTATGTGGATCCCAATAAACTGAAAAATTCTGAAATAGATGGGAATACCAGACCATCTGACCTGTCTCTTGAGAAACCTATATGCAGGTCAGGAAGCAACAGTTAGAACTGGACATGGAACTGGTTCCAAATAGGAAAAGGAGTACGTCAAGGCTGTACATTGTCACCCTGTGTATTTAACTTATATGCAGAGTACATCATGGGAAACTCTGGGCTGGATGAAGCACAAGCTGGAATCAAGATTGCCGGGAGAAATATCAATAACCTCAGATATGCAGATGACACCACCCTTATGGCAGAAAGTGAAGAGCCTCTTGATGAAAGTGAAACAAGAGAGTGAAAAAGTTGGCTTAAAGCTCAACATTCAGAAAATGAAGATCATGGCATCTGTTCCCATCACTTCATGGGAAATAGATGGGGAAATAGTGGAAACAGTGTCAGACTTTATTTCCGGGGGCTCCAAAATCACTGCTGACCGTGACTGCAGTCATGAAATTAAAAGACACTTACTCCTTGGAAGAAAAGTTATGACCAACCTAGATAACATGTTGAAAAGCAGAGACATTACTTTGCCAACAAAGGTCCATCTAGTCAAGGCTATGGTTTTTCCTGTGGTCATGTATGGATGTGAGAGTTGGACTGTGAAGAAAGCTGAGCACCGAAGAATTGATGCTTTTGAACTGTGGTGTTGGAGAAGACTCTTGAGAGTCCCTTGGACTGCAAGGAGATCCAACCAGTCCATTCTGAAGGAGATCAGCCCTGGGATTTCTTTGGAAGGAATGATGCTAAAGCTGAAACTCCAGTACTTTGGCCACCTCATGCAAAGAGTTGACTCATTGGAAAAGACTCTGATGCTGGGAGGGATTGGGGGCAGGAGGAGAAGGGGACGCCAGAGGATGCGATGGCTGGATGGCATCACTGACTTGATGGACGTGAGTCTGAGTGAACTCCAGGAGTTGGTGATGGACAGGGAGGCCTGGTGTGCTGTGATTCATGGGGTCGCAGAGTTGGACACACTGAACTGTAACTGCCCTCTGATGGATAAGGATAAGAGGCTTATGGAAGCTTCCTGATGGGAGAGACTGACTAAGGGTGAAACTGGGTCTTGTTCTGATGGGTGGGGCCATGCTCAGTAAGTCTTTAACCCAATTTTCTGTTGGTGGGTGGGGCTTTGTTTCCTCCCTGTTATTTACCTGGGGCCAAACTATGGTGGAGGTAGTGAAGATAATCGGGACCTCCTTCAAAAGATCCCATGCATGTACTACTACACTCACTGCCCCCAACCCTGCAGCAGGCCACCACCAACCCACGCCTCCACTGGAGACTCCTGGACACTCCTGGGCAAGTCTGGGTCAGTCTCTTGTGGGGCCACTGCTCCTTTCTCCTGGGTCCTGGTGCACTCTGGGTCCAGGGTTCTGTTTGTGCCCTCCAAGAGTCTATTTCCCCAGTCCTGTGTAAGTTCTGGCAGCTCCATGGTGGGATTAATGGCAACCTCCTCCAAGAGGGCTTATGCCATACCCAAGTCTGCTGCACCCAGAGCCCCTGCCCCTGTGGCAGTCTACTGCTGACCTGTACCCCCACACAGATGCTCAAATGCAGTTCTGTCTGTCTCTGTGGGGTCTCTGGGTCCTGGTGTGTGCAAGGTTTGTTTGAGCTCTCTGAGCATTTCTGGTGGGAATGGGGTTTGATTTTAAACACAGATTCACCCCTCCTACCATCTTACTGGGGCATCTCCTTAGCCCCTGGAAGTGGGATATCTCCTCAAAGTTGCTCCAGCCCTGCGCAGCCACCACTCCAGCATTTACCATCTTGCTGGGGCTTCTCTGACCTTGGACGTGGGGTGAACAACAGTACGTGAATTGTGAACTTCCAGATGTTCAAGCTGGATTTAGAAAAGGCAGAGGAACCAGAGATCAAATTGCCAGCATCCTCTGGATCATCGAAAAGCAAGAGAATTCCAGAAAAACATCTATTTCTGCTTTATTGACTACGTCAAAGCCTTTGACTGTGTGGATCACAACAAACTGTGGAAAATTCTGAAAGAGATGGGAATACCAGACCACCTGACCTGTCTCTTGAGAACTGTGTATGCAGGTCAGGAAGCAACAGTTAGAACTGGACATGGAACAACAGACTGGTTCCAAATAGGCAAAGGAGTACGTCAAGGCTGTATATTGTCACCCTGCTTATTTAACTTCTATGCAGAGTACATGATGAGAAACGCTGGGCTGGAGGAAGCACAAGCTGGAATCAAGATTGCTGGGAGAAATATCAATAACCTCAGATATGCAGATGACACCACCCTTATGGCAGAAAGTGAAGAGGAACTAAAGAGCCTCTTGATGAAAATAAAAGAGGAGAGTGAAAAAGAAAAAGTTGGCTTAAAACTCAACATTCAGAAACCTAAGATCATGGCATCTGGTCCCATCACTTCATGACAAATAGACGGGGAAACAGTAGGAACAGTGACAGACTTTATTTTGGGGGCCTCCAAAATCACTGCAGATGATGACTGCAGCCATGAAATTAAAAGATGCTTAGTCCTTGGAAGGAAAGTTATGACCAGCCTAGACAGCATTTTAAAAAACAGAAACATTATTTTCTCAACAAAGGTCTATCTAGTCAAAGCTATGGTTTTTCCAGTAGTCATGTATGGATGTGAGAGTTAGACTATAAAGAAGCTGAGCACCGAAGAATTGATGCTTTTGAACTGTGGTGTTGGAGTAGACTCTTGAGAATCTCTTGGACTGCAAGGAGATCCAACCAGTCCATCCTAAAGGAGATCAGCCCTGAATATTCCTTGGAAGGACTGATGCTGAAGGTGAAACTCCAATATTTTGGCCACCTGATGGGAAGAACTGACTTATTGGAAAAGATCCTGATCCTGGGAAAGATTGAGGGCGGGAGGAGAAAGGGAGGACAGAGGATGAGATGGCTGGATGGCATCACTGACTCAATGGACATGAGTTTGAGTAAACTCTGGGGGTTGGTGATGGACAGGGAGGCCTGGCGTGCTGCAGTCCAGGGGGTTGCAAAGAGTCAGACACAACTGAGCGACTGAACTGAACTGATTGTTTCCTTTGCTGTGAAAAAGCTTTTAAGTTTAATTAGGTCCATTTGTTGATTTTTGTTTTTATTTCCATTACTCTAGGAGGTGGGTCACAGGGAATTGCTGTGATTTGTGATGAGAAGCATACTGCTTGTGTTTTCCTCTAAGAGCTTTATAGTGTCTGACATTACACTTAAGTCTTTAATCCATTTGAGTTTATTTTTGTGTATGGTGTTAGAAGTGTTCTAGTTTCCGTCTTTTGCATGTAGTTGTCCAGTTTTTCCAGCACCACTTATTTATTGAAGAGGCAATCTTTTCTCCATTGTATATTCTTGACTCCTTTGTCAAAGATAAAGCACCCATAGGTGTATAAGTTTATCTCTGGACCTTCTCTCTCATCCCGTCGGTCTACATTTCTCTTTCTGTGCCAATACCATACTCTCTTGATGGCTGTAACTTTGTAGTACAGTCTGAAGTCAGGAAGGTTGATTCCTTCAGCTCCATTTTTTTCTTTGTCAAGATTGCTTTGGCTATTTGAGGTCTTATGTGTTTCCATGAAAATTGTGAAAATTTTGTTCTAATTCTGTGAAAAATACTATTGATAGTTTGATAGAGATTGCCTTGAATCTGTAGATTGCTTTGGGTAATATAGTGATTTTCACAATACTGAGTCTTTCAATCCAAGGACATTGCATGTCTCTCCATGTGCTGTGTCATCTTTGATTTCTTTCATCAATGTCTTAGAGTTTTCTGCATATAGGTCTTTCATCTCTTTAGGTAGGTTTATTCCTAGGTATTTTATTCTTTTTTGTTTCAATGGTGAATGGAATTGTTTCCTTCTCTTTCCAAGTTTTCATTGTTATTGTATAAGAGTGCACGGGATTTCTGTATGTTAATTTTATATCCTGTGACTTCACTATTTTCATTGAATAACTAGTAGTTTTCTCGGAGAAGGCAATGGCACCCCACTCCAGTACTCTTGCCTGGAAAATCCCATGGACGGAGGGACCTGGTAGGCTGCAGTCCATGGGGTCGCTAAGAGTAGGAAACGACTGAGCGACTTCACTTTCACTTTTCACTTTCATGATTGGAAAAGGAAATGGCAACCCACTCCAGTGTTCTTGCCTGGAGAATCCCAGGGACGGGGGTGCCTGGTGGGCTGCCGTCTATGAGGTCGCACAGAGTCGGACACGACTGAAGTGACTTAGCAGCAGCAGCAGCAGTAATTTTCTGGTGGAACATTTAGGATTTTCTATGTATAGTAATTGATGCTTTTGAACTGTGGTGTTGGAGAAGACTCTTGAGAGTCCCTTGGACTGCAAGGAGGTCCAACCAGTCCATTCTGAAGGGGATCAGCCCTGGGATTTCTTTGGAAGGAATGATGCTAAAGCTGAAACTCCAGTACTTTGGCCACCTCATGCAAAGAGTTGACTCATTGGAAAAGACCCTGATGCTGGGAGGGATTTGGGGCAGGAGGAGAAGGGGACAACAAGGGATGAGATGGCTGGATGGCTTCACTGACTCGAAGGACGTGAGTCTGAGTGAACTCCGGGAGTTGGTGATGGACAGGGAGGCCTGGCGTGCTGCGATTCATGGGGTCGCAAAGAGTCGGACACGACTGAGTGACTGATCTGATCTGATGTATAGTATCATGTCATCTGCTAATAGCGAGAGTTTTACTACTTCTTTTCCAATCTGGATTCCTTTTATTTCTTTTTCTTCTCTGATTGCCATGGCTAGGACTTCCAAAACTATGTTAAATAATAGTGGCAAGAGTGGGCACCCTTGTCTTATTCCTGATTTTAGAGGAAATGCTTTCAGTTTTTCACCATAAAGAATAAAGTTTGCTGTGAGTTTGTCTTATATGGCCTTTATTATGTTGAGGTAGGTTCCTTCTATGCCTACTTTCTGAAGAGTTTTTATCATAAATGGGCTTTGAATTTTGTGAAGGCTTTCTCTGCATCTTTTGAGATGATCATATAGTTTTTATCTTTCAGTTTGTTGATGGGATTGATTTGCACATATTGAAGAATCCTTGTATCCCTGGGATAAATCCCACTTGATCATGGTGTATGATCCCTTTAATGTGTTGTTGGATTCTGTTTACTAGAATTTTGTTGAGGATTTTTGCATCTATGTTCATCAGGGATATTGGCCTGTAATTTTCTTTTTTGATGATATGTTTTCTCTGGTGGCTCAGACAGTAAAGAATCTGTCTGCAATGCAGGAGACTCAGGTTCAATCCTTGGGTCAGGAATATTCTCTGGAGAAGGGAATGGCTACCCACTCCAGTATTCTTGCCTGGAGAATTCCATGACAGAGGAGCATGGCAGTATCAGGGTGATGGTGGCCTTATAGAATGAGTTTGGAGTTTTCCTTCCTCTGCAATTTTCTGGAAGAGTTTGAGCAGGATAGGTATTAGTTCATCTCAAAACTTGGTAGAATTTGCCTGTGAAGCCATCTGGTTCTGGACTTTTCTTTGTTGGAAGATTTTTTATCAGTTTTGATTTAAGTGCTTATGATTGGCCTGTTCATGATTTCTGTTTCTTCCTTGTTCAGTTTTAGAAGGTTGTACTTTTCTAAGAACTTTTCCATTTCTTCCAGGTTTGTATAATAATTATTAAATTATTTCATTCAAATTTAAATTATGTCTTATAATAATCAAAAATACTCCACATGTAGTATTCTATTCATTTAATAGCATTCACTAGTTGACTATGGAAATGAAGAAATTATCCCATGACTTCATAAGGAGCTAGAGAAAGATCTAGCAACTTCTTGGTACTAACTTTTCTATTCTTCAAAGCAGAGAACATGCAGGCGGTGCCAGGCATTGGTAACAGTGTATAGTGATATACATGCTAACAGACAGACTGTTTCCAACAGAGTGTCCCCAAGGGAAAGTATTGATTCCCCTCAGTCTCTTTTAGGGCATTCAGAGTGTCTTGTCTGCTTACTTCTGTCTGTGAGAAGATTCACCTGTTTACCCTAGAGTGTTGGATATAACATTATCATTTTCTACATGTACCATGGTGTGAAAAAAACAGGAAAGCACTGTTGAGACTATTGAGAGATTGTGATCACCTTCTTATTCTTCAGCCTCCATATGTGTTATTATTATATTATTATTCCTCCATATGTGTTCCCGTCTCCTTTCTCCAACTCTCTCCTCCCTATTGCCATTCTAAATGAGCTGGTGCTAAATCAAATCCAGTTCACAGATCCTTTGTTATGTCTCTAAGGTTTTAGACTGTGGCTTAGGCTGAGAGATATTTTCCTCCCTCATATCTTCACAAAGCAAATCTTCCTTGTCTTGATGTGAGAAATTTATGACAGTATGTCGATAAATCTATTTCATGCAGTGATTCCCCAGTTATCTGTATATTTCACATATACTTCAGGTAATCCTGGTGCAGATGGTCCAACTTCAAGAAGTGCCATTTTAAACCTTACATTAGATCTAACAACCTATCTCTTCTTTTGGCCTAATGTTTACTTACTTATTACGTTATCCCATTGTTATTTATCCTTTACTGGCACCCAAAAGCAATGTGTCATGGAAAGAGCAACATTTACTCAGCTCCTCCAATTGATAGATTGTTCCGTAAAGATGATGTATTGGTCTCAAAAGCTTTCAAACAGAATGAGGGATGAGGAATAAATATATTGTACACACAGTCTTAGAACCACAACTTGCAGTTAGTAGGCATAGTATCCACTCCACTCAGTGACAAGTTACAAAATTAGTGATTTAAGCAAAACTAATCTTGTTTAACTTGAGGAAATTACATGAGTTCTGAAAAGAGTTATTGATTTCAGTATTACATTAAACAGCAATGTATTTCATCAAAAGTACTAGTGATTGTTAGTCAAATGATGATATACAATAAAGTTATTGTAATCAATATATTCACATGTTAATTTTATAAAATACAAAAATGGAAAGGTTGAGAAAAAATAAAAGCCTCAATCTTCAATATTCATGGAACAGAAATTCTAAGTAAAGGAATCATTTAGTTTGTATGTCACAACTGGGCAATGATAAACAGAAAGTATACCTAGTATACTAAGCATGCTGCTGCTGCTGCTGCTGCTGCTGCTGCTGCTAAGGTGCTTCAGTCATGTCTCTGTGCGGCTCACGAGGCTCCCCCATCCTTGGGATTCTCCAGGCAAGAACACTGGAGTGGGTTGCCATTTCCTTCTCCAATGCATGAAAGTGAAAAGTGACAGTGAAGTCGCTCAGTCGTGTCCGACTCTTCGAGACCCCATGGACTCTAGCCTAGCAGGCTCCTCCATCCATGGGATTTTCCAGGCAAGAGTACTGGAGTGGGGTGCCATTGCCTTCTCCAATACTAAGTATACTATTGAACTAAGTATACTATTGATTTTTTAAAAAAATATAAGGACAAAATTATGATATATCATGTATCCTACCTTAAATTTTAGATCATTTAATTTCTTCAAAATTGTCCATGACAGTATATATAACATGACTGAAAATTCATACTTACAATGTAATCTTTTAATTATTTGTCTTGTTTTGATGAGAATATTAGGACTAAAAAGCATTTCTGGTTTTGCCCATTTCTCCCAAGTAAACACTGATATGACATGAAGTTGTTTACTGTCTTCATTTTTGGATTTTTTTGAATTAAAGTATAGTTGATTCCCAATGCTGTGTTAGTTTCAGGTGTACAGCAAAGCAATTCAGATATATATGTATCTGAATACGTATATTTTATATATATATCTGAATATATATATATATCTGAACACATATATTTTTCAAATTCTTTTCCATATAGGTTATTACAAGATATTGAATATACCTCCCTGTGATATACAGTAGGTCCTTGTTTATCCATTTTATATATAGTAGTTTGTATCTGTTAATCCCAAGCTCCTAATTTATCTGTCCTTCTCCCTTTTCCCTTCTGGTAATTATAAGTTTGTTCTGTGTGTCTGTGAGTCTGTTTCTGTTTTGTAAATAAGGTCTTTTGTATCATTTTTTTTTTTGAAGATTCCACATATAAGTGATACTTACCTTTCTCTGCCCAACATATTTCTCTTATGTGATCATCTCTAAGTCCATCCATGTTGCTGCAAATGGCATTATTTTATTCTTTTTTTATGGTTAGTGATATTCCACTACATATACATATACACACACATACATACACATAACACATCTTCTTTATCCATTCATCTGTTGATGGGTGCTTAGGTTGTTTCCATGCCTGGGCTATTAGTAAATAATACTGCTGTTAACATTGGGGTACATTATCTTTTTGAATTAATTTTCATCTTCTCTGGATACAGGCCCAGGAGTGAGATTATTGGATCATATATGGTAACTCTATTATTAAGTTTTTTAAGGAACATGCGCTGTTCTCCATACTCGCTTCACCAACTTACTTTCCCACCAACAGTGTAAAAGGTTTCCCTTTTCTCCACACCTTCCCCAGTGTTTATTATTTGTAGACTTTTTGATAATGCCTATTCTGACTGATTATCTGGGTCGTGAAGCTCTTTTTTGTACAGTTGTTCTATGTATAAGAATACACCTCTTCTTAATATCTTCTGCTTCTGTTAGGTCCATACAATTTCTGTTCTTTATCAAGCCCATCTTTGCATGAAATGTTCCCTTGGTATCTCTAATTTTGTTGAAGAGATCTCTAGTCTTTCCCATTCTGTTGTTTTCCTCTATTTCTTTGCATTGATCCCTGAGGAAGGCTTTCTTATCTCTCCTTGCTATTCTTTGGAACTCTGCATTCAAATGCTTATATCTTTCCTTTTCTCCTTTGTTTTTCACTTCTCTTCTTTTCACAGCTATCTGTAAAGCCTCCCCAGACAGCCATTTTGCTTTTTTGCATTTTTTTTCCATGGGGATGGTCTTGATCCCTGCCTCCTGTACAATGTAACGAACTTCTGTCCATAGTTCATCAGGCACTCTGTCTATCAGATCTGGTCCCTTAAATCTATTTCTTACTTCCACTGGATAATCATAAGGGATTTGATTTAGGTCGTACCTGAATGGTCTAGTGGTTTTCCCTACTTTCTTCAATTTAAGTCTGAATTTGGCAATAAGGAGTTCATGATCTGAGCCACAGTCACCTCCCGGTCTTGTTTTTGCTGACTGTATAGAGCTTCTCCATCTTTGGCTGCAAAGAATATAATCAATCTGATTTTGATGTTGACCATCTGGTGAGTTCCATGTGTAGAGTCTTCTCGTGTTGTTGGAAGAGGGTGTTTGCTATGACCAGTTCGTTCTCTTGGCAAAACTCTATTAGCTTTTGCCCTGCTTCATTCTGTACTCCAAGGCCAAATTTGCCTGTTACTCCAGGTGTTTCTTGACTTCCTACTTTTGCATTCCAGTTCCCAATAATGAAAAGGACATCTTTTTGGGGTGTTAATTCTAAAAGTTTTGTAGGTCTTCATAGAAGAAGCAGAAGCAGAAGATGTTAAGAAGAGGTGACAAGAATACACAGAAGAACTGTACAAAAAAGATCTTCATGACACAGATAATCACGATGGTGTGATCACTGACCTAGAGCCAGACATTCTGGAATGTGAAGTCAAGTGGGCCTTAGAAAGCATCACTACGAACAAAGCTAGTGAAGGTGATGGAATTCCAGTTGAGCTATTCCAAATCCTGAAAGATGATGCTGTGAAAGTGCTGCACTCAATATGCCAGCAAATTTGGAAAACTCAGCAGTGGCCACAGGACTGGAAAAGGTCAGTTTTTATTCCAATCTCGAAGAAAGGCAATGCCAAAGAATGCTCAAACTACCGCACAATTGCACTCATCTCACACACTAGTAAAGTAATGCTCAAAATTCTCCAAGCCAGGCTTCAGCAATACGTGAACCATGAACTTTCAGATGTTCAAGCTGGTTTTAGAAAAGGCAGAGGAACCAGAGATCAAATTGCCAACATCCGCTGGATCATGAAAAAAGCAAGGGAGTTCCAGAAAAGCATCTATTTCTGCTTTATTGACTATAACGAAGCCTTTGACTGTGTGGATCACAATAAACTGTGGAAAATTCTGAAAGAGATGGGAATACCAGACCACCTGACCTGCCTCTTGAGAAACCTATATGCGGGTCAGGAAGCAACAGTTAGAACTGGACATGGAACAACAGACTGGTTCCAAATAGGAAAAGGAGTACTTCAAGGCTGTATATTGTCACCCTGCTTATTTAACTTCTATGCAGAGTACATCATGAGAAACACTGGGCTGGAGGAAGCACAAGCTGGAATCAAGATTGCCGGGAGAAATATCAATAACCTCAGATATGCAGATGACACCACCCTTATGGCAGAAAGTGAAGAGGAACTCAAAAGCCTCTTGATGAAAGTGAAAGAGGAGAGTGAAAAAGTTGGCTTAAAACTCAACATTCAGAAAACAAAGGTCATGGCATCAGGTCCCATCACTTCATGGGAAATAGATGGGGAAACAGTGGAAACAGTGTCAGACTTTATTTTTGGGGGCTCCAAAATCACTGCAGATGGTGACTGCAGCCATGAGATTAAAAGATGCTTACTCCTTGGAAGGAAAGTGATGACCAACCTAGATAGCATATTCAAAAGCAGAGATATTACTTTGCCAACAAAGGTCTGTCTAGTCAGGACTATAGTTTTTCCAGTGGTCATGTATGGATGTGAGAGTTGGACTGTGAAGAAAGCTGAGAGCCAAAGAATTGATGCTTTTGAACTGTGGTGTTGGAGAAGACTCTTGAGAGTCCCTTGGACTGCAAAGAGGTCCAACCAGTCCATCCTAAAGGAGATCAGTCCTGGGTGTTCATTGGAAGGACTGATGCTAAAGCTGAAACTCCAGTACTTTGGCCACCTCATGCAAAGGGTTGACTCATTGGAAAAGACCCTGATGCTGGGAGGGATTGGGGCAGGAGGAGAAGGGGACGACAGAAGATGAGAAAGCTGGATGGCATCACCAACTCTATGGACATGAGTTTGAGTGGACTCCGGGAGTTGGTGATGGACAGGGAGACTGGCGTGCTGCAATTCATGGGGTCGCAAAGAGTCAGATACAACTGAGCAACTGAACTAAACTGAACTGATTCTGACTAATGTGAGGTGATACCTCATTGTAGTTTTGATTTGCATGTCTCCAATTATAATAGCAATTTTGAGCATCTTTTCATGTACCCATTGTCCATCTGTATATCTTCTTCAGAGAAATGTCTATTTAGGTTTTCTGCCCATTTTTTGATTGGGTTACTTGGTTTTCTTGTTATTGAGCTCTATGGGCTGTTTGTATATTTTGGAAATTAAGCCCCTGTCTTTCACGTTGTTTGTGAATTTTTTCTTCCTTTCTGTAGAGTGTCTTTTTCGTTTATGGTTTATTTGGCTGTGCAAAAGCTTATAAGTTTGATTAGGTCCCATTTGTTTATTTTTGCTTTTATTTATTTTTTTGCCCTGGGGCACTTTATTGTCTTCATTTTATTTACTACACATTATATTTTGAAAGTAAATGTTGACTAAATAACATATTTTTACATAATTTATTTATCTGAAATAATAGGCACTTCAGCCGCAAGGCCACTAGGAAAATGTGTGGTAAGTATAATACTGTAACAAAAAGTTTTCAAATGAATAGAGTTTGTTTAGCCCTCAAACGTGCTTAATTTATTCAGAGGGTTTAGTGTGCACACTTATATTTTTCTGCATATATCCATAGAGTGTGTCTCTGTACAGACTGTTCACTTTGAAGAAGCAAGTGCAGAATTTGCTGGTTTTGGGGATGGAAGGAGATGTGCCTCTGAAAATTATATTCCACTTGTAGCCAGAAACTTTACAGAGCTGTTTTACTGTACTGGGCACTCCATATTGTTTCTCTGGAAAATGGGATGCATATGTAGATCTCTCTGTGTGTTTAGTGTGAATTTCCTTAAAAAGTCAAGTAAAAAAATAAAATATGTATAGTTTGCATATGTAGACTTGTAATGGTTATTTTTCATTTGATGTTTTTGTGTATATTTTTGAATTTAATCTTTATTTGAACTTTTTGAAGTAAGTTTTATTACTCAAAATCTCCCTCACCTTTGAGTTCTATTCTTCCCTATCTTAAAAAGAATACACACAAACCAAAACCCCATGAAAACCAAATAATAAAAATTGGTCCACATATACTAGCCAAATCGCTTTTCCCATGCGCTACTGCTACTTCTAAAGTATCTAAAAGTTCAACCAACTTTTGGCGATATGCAAAGCTATAACCAATCCATCATTAAATCAGCGAGTTTTTGATGTGTAACAAACCACCCCAAACTTTACTGGCTTAAAGCCACAATCGTTTATTAGTGCACAAATTTATAGGTCAGCTATTTGGGTTGAGCTCAGCTGGGCTGGACTTCATTGAGACTCACTCATGAAGCTTCACTCAACTGGCAAGTTAGCTGGAGACTAGTTACCTCAGAATGGCTTCTTTTGGATCACTTACATGTCTAGCAGTTGGTTCTTGTTATTAATTAATTCTGGGTGTCACTGGAGTGATGGGTCTGACGTGTCTCCAGCAGGCTAGCCTGGGCTTGGCCATGTAGTGTTGTTTTAAGGTTTCCAGCATCATCAGGAGAAGTGGAGATTCAATATATATTAAGTGCTTTTCAAGACTCTGTTTGCATGTTTGCTAATAGATATGTTCAGACTCAACATAGGAGGGGATTTCCCAAAGGCATGGATGGAGAATTCATGAATCATTAGGAGCTAATACCGTAAAAATTCTATCACCATCACCATGTATGCATCCTCAATATGTTCTTGAATCACTCCTTTCTTTTCTGTTTTCACTGCCATTTTCCTAGTCCAGACCTTTGTTTTATCACCTGGAGTAGCAATCCTCATTTCCGACAAAATAGACCTTAAAATAAAGAATATTACAAGAGATAAGGAAGGGCACTACGTAATGATCAAGGGGAAGACATGTTATGTCTTCCTCTTCCAAGAGGAAGACATAACAATTGTAAATATCTATGCACCCAACATAGGAGCACCTCAATACATAAGACAAACACTAACAGACATAAAAGGAGAAACTGACAGTAATACAATAATAGTAGGAGATTTTAACACCCACTCACACCAATGGACAGATCATCAAAACAGAAAATTAATAAGGAAACACAAGTCTTAAATGACACATTAGATGAGATGGATCTCATTGATATCTTCAGGACATTCCATCCAAATGCAGGAGAATACACCTTCTTCTCAAGTGCACATGGAATATTCTCCAGGATAGACCACATCTTGGGTTACAAATCAAACCTCAGTAGATTTAAGAAAATTGAAATCGTATCATGCATCTTCTCTGACCACAGTGCTATGGGACTAGATATCAATTACAAGAAAAAAACTGTAAGAAACACAAATACATGGTGATTAAACAACATGTTTCTAAATAACCAACAAGTTAATGAAGAACTCAAAAGGGAAATCAAAAAACTCCTAGAAACAAATGACAATGAAAACATGACAACTTAAAACCTTTGAGTACAGTGAAAGCAGTTCTAAAAGGGAAGTTTATAGCAATACAATCCTACTTCACGAAACAAGAAAAACATCAAATAGACAACCTAACTTCATATCTAAAACAAGTGGAAAAAGAACAACAACAACAAAAGCCAAAATTAGTATAAGGAAAGAAATCATGAAGGTCTGAGCAGAAATAAACAAAAAAGAAATGAAAGAAACAATAGCAAAGATTAATAAAACCAAAAGCTGGTTCTTTGAGAAGATAAACAAAATTGACAAACCTTTAGCCAGACTCATCAAGAAAAAAAGAGAGAAGAATCAAATCAACAAAATTAGAAATGAAGAAGGAGAGGTTACAATAGACAATGCAGAAATACAAAGGATTATAAGAGACTATTATGAACAACCATATGGCAATAAAATTGATAAACTGAAAGAATGGACAGATTCTTAGAAAAGTTCAATTTTCCAAGACTGAACCAGGAATAAATAGAAATTATGAACAACCCAATTGCAAGCACTGAAATTGAAACTGTGATCAAAAATCTCCCAAAAAACAAAAGCCCAGGACCAGATGGCTTCACAGGAGAATTCTATCGAACATTTAGAGAAGAGCTAATGCCTATCCTTGTAAAACTCTTTCAAAAAATTGCAGAGGAAGGAACACTTCCAAACTCACCCTATGAGGCCACCATCACCCTGATATGAAAATCAGACAAAGACAACACAAAAAAAGAAAACTACAGCCCAATATCACTGATTAACATAGATGCAAAAATCCTCATCAAAATTTTAGCAAACAGAATTCAGCAAAACATCAAGAAGCTCATACACCATGATCAAGTTGGGTTGCATCCTTTCATCCAGGGATGCAAGGATTCTTCAATATACACAAATCAATGTTATACACCATATTAACAAATTGAAATATAAAAACCATATGATAATCTCAATGGATACAGAAAAAGCCATTGACAAAATTCAGCACCCATTTATGATCAAAACTCTTCAAAAAATGGGCATATAAGGAACCTACCTCAACATAGTTAAGGCCATATATGATAAGCCTACAGCAAACATTATTCTCAATGGTGAAAAACTGAAAGCATTCCACTTAAGATCAGGAACAAGACAAGAGTGTCCACTTTTGCCACTATTATTCAACATAGTTCTGGAAGTCCTAGCTACAGCAATCAGAGAAGAAAAAGAAATAAAAGGAATCCAGATAGGAAAAGAAGTAAAGCTCTCACTCTTTGCAGATGACATGATACTGTACATAAGAAACCCTAAAGATAGTATCAGAAAATTATTAGAGCTAATCAGTGAATTTAGCAAAGTTTCAGGATACAAAATCAATACACAAATCAATTGCATTTCTATATACTAATAATGAAAAATCAGAAAGAGAAATTAAGGAATTGATCCCATTCACTATTACAACAAAAAGAATTAAAAGATCTAGGAATAAACTTACCTAAGGAGACAAAAGAACTGTATACAATTATAAGACACTAATGAAAGAAATAAAAGATGACATAAACAGATGGAGAGACATTCCATGTTCCTGGGTAGGAAGAATCAATATTGAGAAAATGACTATCCAACCAAATACAATCTGCTGGTTCAATGAGATCCCTATCAAATTACCAATGGCATTTTTCACAGAACTAGAACAAAAAGTTTCACAATTCTTATGGAAACACAAAAGACCCCGAATAGCCAAAGCAGTTTTGAGAAAGAAGCATGGAACTGGAGGAATCAACCTTCCTGACTTCAGATTATACTACAAAGCTACAGTCATCAAGACAGTATGGTATGGCACAAAAACAGAAATATAGACCAAAGGAACAAGACAGAAAGCCAAGAAATAAACCCATGCACCTATGGGTACCTTATTTTTTATTAAGGAGGCAAGAATATACAATGGGGCAAAGACAGCCTCTTCAATAAATGGTGCTGGGAAAACTGGACAGCTACATGTAAAAGAATGAAATTAGAACACTTCCTAACACCATACACAAAGACAAACTCAAAATGGATTAAAGACCTAAAGACCAGAAACTATAAAACTCTTAGAGGAAAACACAGGCAGAACACTCAATGACATAAATCAAAGCAAGATCCTCCATGACCCACCTCCTAGGGTAACAGAAATAAAAACAAAAGTAAACAAATGGGACCTGATTAAACCTAAAAGCTTTTGCACAGCAAAGGAAACTAAGCAAGGTGAAAAGACAACCCTCAGAATGGGAGAAAATAGTAGCAAATGAAACAACTGACAAAGGATTAATTTCCAAAATATACAAGCAGCTCATACAACTCAATACCAGAAAAACAAACAACCCAATCAAAAAGTGGGAAAAAGACCTAAACAGACATTTCTCCAAAGAAGACATACAGATGGCTAACAGACCCATGAAAAGATGCTCAACATTGCTCACTATTCAGTTCAGTTCAGTTCAGTCACTCAGTCGTGTCCGACTCTTTGTGACCCCATGAATCGCAGCACGCCATGCCTCCCTGTCCATCACCAACTCCCGGAGTTCACTCAGACTCACATCCATCGAGTCAGTGATGCCATCCAGCCATCTCATCCTCTGGTGTCCCCTTCTCCTGCCCCCAACTATTAGAGAAATGCAAATCAAAACTACAATGAGATATCACCTCACACCGGTCAGAATGGCCATCATCAAAAAGTCTACACACAATAAATGCTGGAGAGGGTGTGGAGAATAGGGAATACTCTTAGATTGTTGGTGGGAATGTAAATTGATACAGCCACTATGGAAGATGGTATGGAGATTCCTTAAAAACTAGTAATAAAATCACCATATGACCCAGGAATCCCACTCCTAGGCATACACCTGAGGAAACCAAAATTGAAAAAGACACACGTATCCCATTGTTTATTGCAGCACTATTTACAACAGCTAGAACATGGAAGCAACCTAGATGTCCATCAACAGATGAATGGATAAAGAAGTTGTGGTCCATATACACAATGGAATATTACTCAGCCATAAAAATGAACACATTTGAGTCAGTTCTAATGAGGTGGCTGAAACTAGAATCTATTATACAGAGTGAAGTAAGTCAGAAAGAGAAAGATAAATATCATATTCTAATGTATATATATGGAATCTAGAAAAATGGTACTGAAGCATTTATTTACAGGGCAACAATGGAGAAACAGACATAGAGAATAGACTTAAGGACAGGGGGAGAGGGGAGGAGAGGGTGAGATGTATGGAAAGAGTAACATGGAAACTTACATTACTGTATGTAAAATGGATAGACAACCGGCATTTGCTGTGTGGCTCAGGAAACTCAAACAGGGGCTCTGTATCAACCTAGAGGAGTGGGTTGGGGTGAGAGTTGGGAGGGAGGTTCAAAAGGGAGGGGATATATGTATATCTATGGCTGATTCCCATCACTTCATGGGAAATAGATGGGGAAACAGTGGAAACAGTGTCAGACTTTATTTTTGGGGCTCCAAAATCACTGCAGATGGTGACTGAAGCCATGAAATTAAAAGACACTTACTCCTTGGAAGGAAAGTTATGACCAACCTAGACAGCATATTCAAAAGCAGAGACATTACTTTGCCAACAAAGGTCCATCTAGTGAAGGCTATGGTTTTTCCTGTGGTCATGTATGGATGTGAGAGTTGGACTGTGAAGAAGGCTGAGTGCTGAAGAATTGATGCTTTTGAACTGTGGTGTTGGAGAAGGCTCTTGAGAGTCCCTTGGACTGCAAGGAGATCCAACCAGTCCATTCTGAAGGAGATCAGCCCTGGGATTTCTTTGGAAGGAATGATGCTAAAGCTGAAACTCCAGTACTTTGGCCACCTCATGTGAAGAGTTGACTCATTGGAAAAGACCCTGATACTGGGAGGGATTGGGGGCAGGAGGAGAAGGGGACACCAGAGGATGAGATGGCTGGATGGCATCACTGACTCGATGGACGTGAGTCTGAGTAAACTCCGGGAGTTGGTGATAAACAGGAAGGCCTGGTGTGCTGCGATTCACGGGGTCGCCAAGAGTCGGACACGACTGAGCAACTGAACTGAACTGATGGCTGATTCATGTTGAGGCTTGACAGAAAACAACAAAATTCTGTAAAGTAATTATCCTTCAATAAAAATAAATAAAATTTTTTTAAAACATAGGTCAACTTTTACTAAAGATAAAATTTACCCTGCTTCAAAAAAGTTTTTTTTGAAACAGTTTTGATCTAGAAAAAAATAGAGTAACGTAACATGTATCTATGTACTGTCTATCCTGGCATTTTTACCTTTCCAAACTACATATTGAATAAGAAATAAGCATATTTGCAGGGTTTATAGTATGGAGAGTTACAAGGCAAGAAGAACAACCCTAAGGAAAATCTAGGGACATGTCTAGACACTTGAATGTGGTTGAGAAGCACTCTCTCAGTAGAGTCACTTCTGGTTCAGGACTGAGTTATTAGCTCTTGACCTCAATTCAAGCTTAATCACATCTTTGGAATGATAGTGGTAAAAGAGTTAACTGTTATTTACAAAATTGTCTGGTAACTGTCTTTGGCAGTAGCTACAGTGAGTTCTGGCTCAGAGTCAAACAAGAAGCTGAGTGACTATTTTACATAGAAAATACCTTTTATTTTCCTTCATAGTTCCTAAAAACTGCAACCAGGAAAATAACATTTCTTTTTCATGCAAGACCTGTCACGAGGCAATGTTAATCCTTCCTTTAAATAATATTGCGTGCTAAGTCACTTCAGTCGTGTCCAACTCTTTGCAACCCTATGGACTGTAGCCCACCAGGCTCCTCTCTCCACAGGATTCTCCAAGCAAGAATACTGGAGTGGGTTGCTATGCCCTTCTCCTGGGCATCTTTCCAATCCAGGGATTGAACCCTGGTCTATCGCACTGTGGGAGGTCTCCTGCATTGCAGGAGGATTCTTCATGGACTGAGCCCCCAGGGAAGCCCTTAAATAAGTAGTGTGTGCATGCCAAGTTGCTTCAGTTATGTCTGACTCTTTGTGACCCCATGGACTGTAGCCCACTAGGCTCCTCTGTCCATGGGATTCTCCAGGCAAAGATACTGAAGTGGGTTGCCATTTCCTCTTCTGGGGCTCTTCCCAACCCAGGAATGGAACTGATGTCTCATGTCTTCTGCATTGGCAGGTGGGTTCTTTATGACTACCACTACCTGGAGACATTAAATAAATTAAATGGAGATCAAATAACATTTTGTTGTTGTTGTTCAGTCACTTAGTCATGTTCAACTCTTTGCCACATGGACTGCAGCATGCCAGGCTTCCCTGTCCTTCACCATCTCCCTAAGCTTGCTCAAACTCATGTCCATTGAGTCAGTGATGCCATCCAACCATTTCGTCCTCTGGCGTCCCTTTCTCCTGCCTTCATTGTTTCCCAGCAAAAGTGTCTTTTCTAATGAGTTGCATCAGGTGGCCAGAGTTTTGGAGCTTCAGCTCCAGCATCAGTCCTTCCAATGTATATACAGGATTGATTTCGTTTAGGATTGACTGGTTTGATCTCCTTATGGTAATTCTGCAAGGAACTCTCAAGAGCTTTCTCCAGCACCACAGTTCAAAAGCATCCTCAGCCTTCTTTATGGTCCAACTCTCACTTCCATACATGACTATTGGAAAAACCTTAGCTTTGACTACATGAACATTTTCAGCAAAGTGATGTCTCTGCATTTTAATATGCTGTCTAGGTTGGCCATAGCTTTTCTTCCAAGGAGCAAGCGTCTTTTAATTTTATGGCTATAGTCGCCATCTGAGGTGATTTTGGAGCCCAAGAAAATAAAGTCTGTCATGGTTTCCATTGTTTCCCCATCTATTTGCCTTGAAATGCAAATGCCATGATCTTGGTTTTTTGAATATTGAGTTTCAAGCCAGTTTTTTCACTCTTCTCTTTCACTTTCATCAAGAGGCTCTTTAGTTCCTCTTCACTTTCTGCCATAAAGGTGGTGTTATCTGCGTATCTGACGTTATTGATATTTCTCCCGGCAATATTGATTCCAGCTTGTGCTTCATCCAGCCCAGCATTTCGCATGATGTACTCTGCATATAAGTTAAATAAGCAGGATGACAATATATTGCCTTGACGTACTCCTTTCCTAATTTGGAACCAGCGTGTTGTTCCATGTCCAGTTCTAACTGTTGCTTCTTGACCTGCATACAGGTTTTGCAGGAGGCAGGTAAAGTGGTCTGGTATTCCCATCTCTTTAAGAATTCCCAGTTTGTTGTGTTCCACACAGTAAAAAGCTTTAGCATAGTCAATGAAGCAGAGTAGATGTTTTTTTCTGGAATTCTCTTGCTTTCTCTATAATCCAATGGATGTTGGCAATTTGATAACATTAGTATCTGCCATTTACCTTATTTCCAAGGGCACATTCCCTTTCCCAGTCCTGATCACTGCTCAGATGAAATCTCATTATAGTTTTCTTGAACCCCCTTACTTGGATTTTTCCCAATTAATTGGCATCTTATATTGATTTGCAATTGTGAAAAAAAAAAGTGGTTCTGCCTACATGTAAAGAGGAGTAATCTACAATGTTCTAACCAACTGTACATATCCTTTTTCTTTTTTTTTCTATTTTTTATTTAAATATTGAAAAAAAATTTTTACACTGTTGTGTTGGTGTCTGACTCTTCGCAACCCCATGGACTGCAGCCCACCAGGATCCTCCATCCATGGGATTCTCCAGGCAAGAGTACTGGAGTGGGGTGCCATCGCCTTCTCCAGTTTCTGCCATATAACAATGCAAATCAGCCGTAATTACACATACATCCCCTTCCTCTGTAGCCTCCCTCCCCTCTCCCCCAGCGCATCCCTCTAGGTTATCACAGAGCCCCAGACTGGACTTTCCGTGCTGCACAGCAACTTCTCACCAGCTATCCATCTTATTTCTGATAGTGTATATATGTTGATGCTACCTCCTTCATTCATCCCACTCTCTCCCTCCCCTATTGTGTCTACAAGTCCATTCTCCACATCTCTGTCTCCATCCTTTCCCTGCAAATAGATTCATCAATATTGCTTCTCTAAATTCCATACAGAAGTCAATGGCACCCCACTCCAGTGCTTTGCCTGGAAAATCCCATGGATGGAGGAGCCTGGTGGGCTGCAGTCCATGGGGTCACTGGGAGTCGGACACGACTGAGCAACTTCACTTTCACTTTTCACTTTCATGCATTGGAGAAGGAAATGGCAACCCACTCCAGTGTTCTTGCCTGGAGAATCCCAGGGATGGGGGAGCCTGGTGGCTGCCGTCTATGGGGTCACACAGAGTCGGACACGACTGAAGTGACTTAGCAGCAGCATCAGCAGTGTTAATATACTATAATTGTTTTTCCCTTTCTGACACACCTCACTGTTTAACAGGCTCTAGGTCCATCCACTTCACTAGAGCTGACTCAAATTCATTCTTTTTTATGGCTAACATTCCACTGTCTATATGTACCACATCTTCCTTATCCACTCATCTGTTGATGGACATTTAGGTTGCTTCCATGTCCTGGCTATTGTAAGCAATGCTGCTATGGTCAGTGAGGCACATGTGTCTTTTGATTATGGTTTTCTCAGAGTATATGCCCTCAATGGGACATATTATCTCTTTGTTGTTTTTACTGACTCCCTCAATCCTCTCAACCATTTCTTGACCCTTCTTTTTCTTTCTTTCTCTCCTCCATGTTCTTTGTTTTCTAGTACTTCTTTCTCATCCTACATGCAATAAGGACAAGAAAGAAAGAGAGAGAGGAAGTGATGAAGGAAGGCGGGAAGGAAGGGAAAAAGGAAGGTAGGAAGGAAAGAAGAAATAAGATTAACCTGGCATAATCAAGACTGAAGGACAAAGGAATTAGACTTGAAGAAATATGTAGACATAATTGATTGAAATCTATAGGACGGTAGCTAAAGAAATAGCTCATATTTTAAGAATAAGCCTGGGAAGTTTTTCCAAACTTTCAGTTTTCTTCATAGCAAATATTGGATTAAATAGTCATTGTTATCTGGTAAGGTATCCTTATAACACTGAACTTGCCTATTTAAATTTTTTTCTTTATTGAGATAAAATCCACCATTTTAACCATTTTGAAGTATATGATTCAGTGTTTTGTTTTTTTTTTTTTAACATATTCACAATGTTGTGCAACCAACTCTACTAATTCCAGAATGTTTTCATTACCCACAAAGGAAACCCTATATACGTTAAGCAGTCACTTCCCAATACCCCACCTCCAGTCACTCACAATCACTAATCTACTTTCTGTCTTTATGGAATTGTTTATTCTGGACATTTCATATAGATGGACTCATACAATATGTGGCCTTTATATTTGACTTCATTCATTTACCATTAGATTTTCAATTTTCACCCATATTGTAGTATATATAAGTTCTTCGTTATTTTTATAGCTAAGTATGATTCCTTTGAATGAATATGCCACATTTTATTAATCTACTCCATAGTGATAGACACTGGGTGGTATCTGCTTTGACTATTATGCATAATTTTGCTACAAACATTTGTATTTATGTTTTGGTGTTTTCTGTTTTCTGTTCTTTTGGGTAAATATATAAGAATGGAATTATTGGGTCATATAGTAGCTCCATGATATGACATGACATGAGTTTGAGCAAACTCTGGGAGATAACGACAGGAAAACCTGGTGTGCTGCAGTCCACGGGGTCACAAAGAGTTGGGCGTGACTTAGCAACTGAACAACCACGAAGAGTAGCTTCATGTTTAAATATTAGAGGGACTGCCAAACTGTTTTCTACAATGGCTGCATTTTACATGCTCACCAGCAATGTATGAGACTTTCAGTTTCTCTATATCTTACTTTCCTTTTCCTTTAAAAAATTATAACCATCCTAATGGGAGTAAAGTGCTATCTCATTGTGGTTTTGATTTGCATTTCCCTAAGGATAATGATGTTGAACATCCTTTCATGTGCTTATTGGACATTGGTTTACTTTCTTTGGAGAAATGTCTATTCAAATCTTTGGTCCGTCTATAAATTGGGCTACTATCTTTTCATTGTTGAGTTATAACAATTATTCAGACATTTTGGGTACTAGATCTTTATGAGGTAAGTGATTTTAAACGTTTTGTCATTCCATGTGTTTTCACTTTCTTGATAGTGTGTTCCTTGATGTACACATTTTAGTGCAGTTCATCTTTTTCTGTTTGTTGCTGTGCTTTTGGTATTCTATTTAAGAAATATATGCTTACTCTAAGGTCATGAAGATTTACACTTAGATTTCCTTTTAAGAGTTGTACAGTTTTAGCTCTTATATTTAGGTCTCTGATTCATTTTGAGTTAATTTTTGTATATATTAAAAGTGTGAAGAAGAGCATCAAATTCAAAGCCCAGAAAGAGTCTGGGCAAGGAGCAAAATGTTTCTCAGAATCATTCTGCAATGAAAGAGAAAATTTCTTTTTCTTTTTTGCCTATGGTGCTAAAAAAGATCTAAAGTTTCAGAAAAAAAACTATTAGATACCTTTTATTGTGCTTAACTGTTCCAGTCACTGTCATAATAAAGAACACACCTAGGTTCTTTTTCACGATATTTTATTTAATTCTTACATCTGTGCTATAGTGTGGTATCTTATGTTGGCAGAACATGAGTCAAGCAGTCATCTATAAATGTGATTTTTAAGACACAGTTTTGAGAAGAAACAAGGGATGGGGCAGGACAGAGAAGAGGAAGAAGCCAAATAAGAATGTGTTTCCACAACCTAGATGTCCATCAACAGATGAATGGATAAGGAAGTTGTGGTACATATACACAATGGAATATTACTCAACTATAAAAAGGAATGCATTTGAGTTAGTTCTAATGAGGTGGAAGAACCTAGAGCCTATTATACAAAGTGAAGTTAAGTCAGAAAAAGACAAATATCATGTATTAACACATGTATATGGAATCTAGATAGTACTGGCGATCCTACTTGCAGGGCAGGAAAGAAGACATGGACATTTTGGACACAGTTGGGGGAAGGAGAGGGTGGGATGATATGAGAGAATAGCATTGAAACATATACATCACCATATGCAAAAGAGAAGACAGTGGGAGTTCGATGGATGATGCAGGGAACCCAAAGCCAGTGCTCTCTGACAACTTAGAGGGGTGGGATGGGGAGGAAAGTGGGAGGCTTTCAAGAGGGAGGGGGCATATGGATACCTAATGCAGATTCATGTTGAAGTATGGCAAAAACCATCATAATATTGTAAACTGATTATCCTTTAATTTAAAAAGCTAATAAAAAAAAGGAAAAAAAAAAACAGGCTTCCAGAAATAGTCCAGCAGATGATGCTTCAGCCTGATCCCACAGAGGAACTTTGGATTGTAAACTGCAGCTCGTATTTATCCACCACGAGGTCAATGAGCTAGGCTTTTATTTTCCTTAATCATCAGTCATTGGCTAAGGGCTATCCAGGGGATGTATAAACACTGAGGTACTGGGGCTCTGCCTATGGGCAAAGGTGGTCTGGTAGCCAAGGGCAGTTCCTCCAGAGAAGAGTCTCAGGTGGTGGGTGGTAGAGCTGGTTACTGGAAACAAAAGGAAGTTGAAGCTGGAGAAAGGGTGGTTCAAAAATGTAAGGGGGACCCAAGAGGATCTGAGAAAGCACCCATGGGTCTGCTACAGATAGTTACTATTTCTTCCAGTTTAGAGAGAAAGGAACAGAAAGGTTAAGTGCCCAGAGTCACTAGGAGAATGAGTACCAGTGTATCTGACTCCAAATTCCTTTCCCCTTTAATGTGGTACCTCCAGTTATGAAGATACTCTCATTTGGGAACTTCCAAGAATCTTCTTTCTCGTATATCGCTGGGCTGTTTTATTCAAACAGTAAACTTTTTCAGGTATTCTTTGAGATCTGTAATGCATACAGAATTCTGTATGTGTGTGTATGTGAGTGTATGCATGTGCTTTTATCTTCTGGGAAGAGAATCTATGGCTTATGCAAGTTTCTTAAAGGAATATAAAAAACAAAATGTTTAGAAGCATTATTTTAAAAGATCATTTTCTGTATTTACCTATTTTCCTGCCTAGGATTTTTTTTTTTACTTGCTTATCAGTCTTATGTCTCTAAATCATTGTTCTTAGGAGCTCAAATTATGATAATCACAAATGGCAATTTAGGATGATAAAGCTTTTTATTTCCCTTCTCAGAGCACCACTCTTATTGCATCTGAGAGGGATTGGTATGAACTCTTTTTTAAACATTTGATATAATTCAGCATTCAAGTCCTCTTGTCTTAGGCTTTTATTGTTGGAAATGTTTTTATTACTGATTCAATTTCTTTACTTATGATAAGTCTTTCAGGTTTTTATTTCTGACCAGTAGCACACAGAACTTACATATTATTTTGTTAGGGGGAAAGAGTTTACTTAAAAATAAAGCAAAAAATTCACTTGGGGCCTTAAATGGTTTGTGTTTCGCTGATCAATTCAACTGGATAATTGCCAGATATTCACTTAGTGTCCGTATGACATACACACACACATACAACCTGGCCATCAAGTGATATTTTTAAAAAGCTATTTTTAAATCCTAGTAATTTTCCTTGAATGTTTTTCTTCTGATTATGTGATACAAGTGGACAGAGTCTTTCTGTGTACACTTAACCACTAGGACTTCCTTTATAGAGTGAGTCTGAGGGTGTTTCTGTAAAGAAGGGACATTCTAAACTTTAGCATTGTAGGGCTGAGCCCCATGGACTGAGAAAACTCTGAGGCTTTGCAGAGAGGGGGTACTGGGTAGAGGAGACTGATACTGAAGGTTGTAGGGAGTGATGGTGGTATAGACTTAAAGCTTTGGGTGCCTGGATAGATGGATTGCCCCAACCTAGATCCAGGCTCTGGAGGTACCAGAAGAAAATATCTGACACAGAAGTGGTGACTTTCCCATAAGTTATGCTGAAAAATGGGTAAGGGTCAAATACACTCATAATCTTAGCCACTTTGACAAAGTAATACTCTTAGATTGTTTTACTCCTACCTATAATCCACCCTTCAGCCATCCACCACTTTGGGTCCCATTTTGCTTTTTCCATGTTATATTTGGATATAATATAGTTTAATATTGTTAAATTTCAGGAGTGATCTATCTTACTAATGTTTTAAACGAGGATGGCAGGCTGCAGGTTGTGGTGAAAAAGTGTGAATGAAAGCAAGATATTTGCTCTCTCTGGAGAGCACCAAACATATAGATAGTAAGCACAGGGCAATATCTGTCAAAAGAACAGAAGATGGAAGGAAGGAAGGATTCTGTGTCAATGGGGCAACACATAGCCCAAGTCTACTGATTTCTTCTTAAAGAGAGAACAAGATATTTTCCCCCATACGCGACTATCTCGGCATTTTAGATTGGAAATGAAATGTGGCAATCTCATTTTTTCATTTCCGCAATGGTCCATTGCACTACCACCAGGTACGAGGGGTGAGGAATCGTCAGGGACGCGTTTAAATGACAAAATATGTAGAGACTGGATGCATCTTTTCCTCTAAGCTCAGAGCCAGATCCCCAGAGGGCAGAGAGGCAGGCATTCTGCGCTGGGGAGCAAGGCAGTCTTGCCACTTGTGGGCCGAGATGGCGTCTGTCCCGGTCACTGAGAAGACCCCTCACCACCCCCCGCCCCCCACAGCCCAGGATTACTCTGGGAATAAATCAACCCAGGCCATGTTATGCAAAGACTGAGCGGTGCTCTGAGGTCCCCGTCTTCCGGCCTGGGCGTGCAGATTCAGGGCTGTCCCCTGAAGCATCCTTGATGTCATCTGAGAATAGAGGTGGGGAGAGTTGCTTCTCCCCTCCCTCGGCATCCTCCCCGCCCCCCCGAGATGACAGTGTCGCTTTCTTGGTTCTTTGGAGAGCTTTGGGTGTGAAAAGTGTCCTCAGTCCCAGCTCAAGATGGGAGAAGAGGAAACAGAGGGAAGGAGATGTGGGGAAAGGGACTTCATTGCTCAGGCTTGACTCGCGCAGGTGAGGAAGTGAGTTCTGAGCAGAGCATCTGTCAGGATGGCAGACAGGTGGAGACAGGCAGTCCCGCCTCGGCCCACCCGGTTCCCTGGGCGGTCAGAGCTGCACCTGGGCCGGGCCTTCCTTCTCCGCGACGCCCGGGGGATCCCGAGCCGCGGCCTCCGTCTCCGCCCCAGCGGCCCCGGGTCCGCAGCCCCGCCCCGCCCCGCCCCGCCCCGGCCTCCCGGCTCCGCTGGGCGCCGGTCGAGCGCCGGGCGCCCAAGTCTCGGCGGCCAGGAGGATGGCCAAGCTCCCGGAGCTGGAAGACGCCTTCCTGCAGGCGCAGGCTTCTCCCCCGGTTTCTCCCGAAGTCCAGGAGTGTTGTGTGCAGCTCCTGGGCAAGGGTTTGCTCGTTTACCCCGAAGAACGGGTGTACCTGGCGGCCGAAGCGCAGCCGGGGCGCGCGCTGGGCAGCGGGGAGAAAGCGGACGACCCGGAGCTGCCCGGGGGAGTTAAATCCGGTGAGTGCTCTGCCCTCCCGGGACGTGACTGGGACTCGGATGTAGTTTTAAAAGGGCCTCCAATAATAAAGATAAACACATCGCAAACGTACATGTGTTTCCCCTAGGAAAATGCTGGTCGAATAGAAATTAAGTCAAAGGGATTTTGTATAACTCCTCCGAACCCCCATAGGCCACCCCGTTTGACCCCAAGATACATTTAGAGCTAATTAATTGATTTTATATGCTGTTTTCCTTTATCGTCTTTTCAACTGGCAATCAGAAATGCATTTAAGCAATGGTAACTTTTCCTCCGAAGAAGAGGATGCGGATAATCCAGACAGCAAAACTAAAGCAACCGATCCACACCTCTCACAGAAGAAAACCATCACGCAGATTATGAAGGATAAAAAGAAGCAGACCCAGCTCACCCTGCAGTGGTAAGGCTCCCTCAAGGGTACCTATAACACCTGTTGCATTTTTAAAGTCAGTATATTCAGATTCTTTGCTTTTCTCCATTTGGTTTTCAAACTTTCTTGGAGGAGTTTAAAAGACCAATTAGAAATTCATCCAAAAATTGTTTTCACTGAATGTTTCGTATAGAGACATATCCTGGTACGGGTGAAAAATGATCTGCAATGCAAATAAAAATCATCACTTTGTTCACTATTGGCTAACTTCTTTGTAATTTCTTTGTTGTAGTTTCATTATTGTAATTTCTTTGAATGTAAGCAATAATGAATTTTTAATAACTTATTTGTTCAACATGCAATCAACTCATAAACTTTTATGTTTATAAAACATGAATCTTAAAAATAACTTAAAAAGAGGAAGGATCTTAACATTACCTTTTACTATAGAGCGCAAATTCAAAATTGTGTATCAATTGTGTATCAGTTCAGCCATATGATGAAATATGTTTGAACTAGAAGACATAGATCAATCAGTTAAAATGGTGCTATTAACTTAAATAAATATTCAACTATTTTAAAAGTAGCTTTTATATATGATTTATTACAGTGAATATCACTAATTAGATTTTGTGGAAAATCTTCTAAAACCAAGAGTTTATCAATAGGCTCTCTAAGGTCCTACAGAACCTTTTATAATATTGTTTCAAAAGGAGGAGGAATCTAAAGTAGAAACATAATATTAAACTTCCCTATGTAGGGTAAAGAAATTTCCTCCCAAATTCCAAATAGGATGCAAATAAGTTAAAATGTCTATTTGCTGATAAGTTACACAATCTGTTTATATGTAAAATGTGATCTAAATCTTAGAAAAATACAATAGAAAAATCAGTATCTTAATAAAAACTAGTACATTTTATTTCATTTAAACATTGAATTACAATTTGCATATACTAAATGTTTGTGATTGTGTCCTTAATTCTTCCAAACATTTGAAGTACAACCTTAATATCCTTCTAAAATTACGGCTAATCTATTGAAGTTGATATCTCATTTATTAGTTAAGAATATACTAGAGCAATAAATAATTGAGCTAACTATCTTAAATATTTAGGAAACAGCTATTTTCTTTAGGTTAATTGGGGCAAAAAGGTTTTGACTTCAGATATATTATGAAGGTTTTTTGAATGATCACTTCCATTCAATTTGAGTGAATGGAAACAAATTTGGGTTTTTATTTTATAAATATAAATACATTACAATTAAAGAAAAAAGTCATATCCAAAATTAAGATTGTATTTATGTCTAGGATTAGTCAGTATTTTGAAGACAAAAACAATGCCAACACCGGGTGAAAAAGTGGACATTATATGTGTCATTTAAATATAGTTTAAATAGTTGAGTATTTCTCAGTAATTTTCATATGTTTTGAGGCTATAAAATGTCATCATTTTTGTTTGAACTTTCCATACTCTCACCCCCTCCCAAAGAGATATATAGTTTTTAAAAAACCTAGTGGAGTTATTCACCTTTTGATAATTTTCCCTTACGATTATAGATTATAGTGGGGATGTTAAAAATTAGAATTAAAAATTAAAGTGAAAAAATCTGCCTGAGTAGCTTCAATTTTCACTCTTAGCTAGGTGTTTGGTTTTATGTATGCAGATTTTACTTGGATTTCCATCTTTCTGTGACAAAGGATAAAAGGAACCAAATCCCAGGAAACTCATCTTGTAGCTTTCACCTCACGCACTTGGGAACATGTTAAATCAGAGATCTTGAAGAGTTTCACTCAGTTTTAACCTAAATGTATATTCTATATTGCATTGCTCTTGTATAGTAGTAATTATGATTTTACTGTACATAAAAAGAATGTAAGTAAATTTTAGCCATTATTATCTACTGAAAGGGTAGAAGAATTGAGAGTAGAATCCACAAGTTCTGATTTCTTGATGGCTGTTCAGGTATTTGTAACGCTTAAATATATGTTATTACATTTATATAAATTGTGTGCAGTTGCAATTGCTGGTATCCAAATTAAGTGGAATTATTTCTAAATTTTCAAAGATTATATGATTATGTTTATAATATAGAACTGAATTTAGTGTCATGTTTGGTGGCATCTATAGAGAATAACATTATGTTTTGTGAGTACAGGATCTTTTAGGTAATTATAAGTACTGATTACAGCAAAAAAGGGTAGATAGAAATAAATCGGTACTATTTCAAACTTAAAGTTAATGTATTCTTATGTATTTTGCAAATAAATGTGTCACCATACTTCCCCAACTATTCAACGTTCAGAGCCAGTTTGTGAGTGAGTAAGAGATTGTAGGCATTTGCCAACCTGAAGCCTCTCAAGAATGTTATTTGAAAAATCCATCACCTTCAATTTCACTATTCATATTTGGTTATCACAGAGCAAAGCCTGATGAACAGTGAAGATTTACTCAGAAGTAAGGCTTATTTGGGCACGTGGACCAGGCAGAAGTGATTTTGTCTTAGCCATGGGTGTTTTAACTGCACTAACAGGTGTTCATTGAGGTTCTTGTTCTTCTAACTTTAATCCTTGTGATTATATTTTCAATATTATCCAGAATAAAAGAAGTCTACTTATGTCTGCTCATGAACACATTTATATAGAGTCTGTGTTCAAAAGGAGCATTAAAACAATGTGAGGGGGAAGGAAAGAAGAAATAAAGAAAAGGTTTGAACTAATTCTTTGCCCTTTTTCTTAGGCTTGAAGAGAATTACATTGTATGTGAAGGAGTTTGCTTACCACGGTGCATCCTTTATGCACACTATTTAGATTTCTGCAGGAAAGAGAAATTAGAGCCAGCCTGCGCGGCCACCTTTGGAAAGGTAAATAACACATTTTGACTATACTGCCTTACAACTAAAGTCATATGAGGCAGACAGTATGGAAACAAACTTAACTGTTCAAGTTTTCTTACAGAATATTAAGAAATCTGTTTGTAAATGAAATCTCTTAAGGACTGCATTTGGAACTACTCTATGTTTAATGTAGATTTTACCTACTATTTGTTTTACCTTGAACTGTAATTCTATATGTTTTAAATATTAGAACCCTGGCTACCAGATTTAATGTGACCTTAAAAGAAGCTTCAGATAAGTTCCATTCCCTTCAAAGAGGGATACATTAAAAAGAATGATATGGCCTGTACTGAGAAGCAAAATTAAGTGGAAATGACAAGTATCTTGTTAATATAATTGGTGATTGCATTTATTCTATCTCATAAACAGTTCTCTTAATTCTCCATTTGCTCTTATGTATATTTATACCCCAAACTCCCGAGATGTTGTGACAGGATTGGTTAAATTTCTCTCCTTTAAAAACATTCCTTTTTACTGAACCTGTGTGGTTAGGATGGGAATCGCTATAACTGATTGCTACTGTATTTACATACATGGGACTCATTTTAAGAATTTGGAAACAGTATCTATCTCTTGAGAAAGTCTTGTTTTTTGAGATTCTTGTCCTGCTCTATTGTCTTAAAAAATCTCAGATATCCCAGAAAAATTGGAACTTTAGATCTCAACTATTACATCTCTTATCAACTGAAATCCAAATTCTAACCTGTAGAGGGACTCATTGTATTAGAAAATAATGATGACTATCGTCTGGCTTCTCAGTTTTTTTTTTTTAATAAAATAATTTATGAATTTATTTTGAAAACTTATCTGTTTATAGCACACAGTATGATAAGGGCATGGTAATCCAGTGATTTTGGTTCCAGCCTAGGCTCTAATTTGTTGGGAGACCTGAAAAGCACTTAACCTCCTGAAAACTCAGTTCACTCATTCTATAAAATGAGGAGGTTGCATAAGACGACTTCTAATATCCATTTTAGCTGTAATATTTTACTAGGCCTCCTTATGATAGTAATTCTTAACTGTTTGGGGCGCCATGAAACACTGAAGATATGATAAGAACTACAGAACCAGTCCTCAAGAAATTGATGCACATTAATGCATAAAGTCTGCCATGGAGTCTTTAGAAGATCATGTCTAGATCTCCTAAGATTCAGGTTAAAAGTGCTGTTTTATGCAGAAAAGATTTTTGTTCATGACTTAAGCGCTAATTTTTAGTCAGTTTAGAGAAAAAGAATTTAAAACACTGAAATTTGAAACCAAAGAAAAGAAAAAATTTAAAACACTGCTGTGGAGATCTGGTAAGACAAAGAAAATTTCCATGTCCTTTCAGAGCTGGAGATAGATATTTAATTTGGGTGAATCTCTGCAAAGAATTACTATAAAGAAACTCAAAATTTCCCACAAACTATATAAATAAAGTAATAATTGTTCTAGTAATAATATCAAGCAAGAGCACATATTGGTATAATCTGCTTTGGAAATTGAGAAAAGGGCAATGGAACAATATCATCAAAAAAAAATACCTCTCTCCCTGTGCAGATGTGTCATTATGTATCAATATGTGTATGACATTATTTTTTCCAGACTAAATATTTACTCAAAGCTCAACATTTGTTTTCTAGAATTAATTGATCATGGGAGGCTTGCAATAGAACCCCACACCTTCTAAAAACTAAAGTAATTGACTTTCTTTTCAGACAATTCGTCAAAAATTTCCCCTCTTGACGACTCGGCGGCTCGGAACAAGAGGCCATTCAAAGTAAGGCACATGAATAAGCACATTTCAGATCTGTACACATGGTACCTTATACATGAGCACTAACACAGTGTGAAACAAGGATTGTCTTTATCGGTGAATAGAACTAGGTATTCTCTTCTTGATAAAGCAGAGAACTGCTTTACTAACTATTAAGACCTAAAAAGAAAAAAATAAATGGATTTTAGAATAATGTTTAAAAAGCTAAATTTACACAGAAAAATCATTTTTTTCTGGTGAAATAATCTTTATTTTATTTTACATTATTATTTAATTTTGGCTGTACAGGATCTTTGTTGCTCTCGGGCTTTTCTCTAGCGAGTGGGGGCTACTCTGCAGCTGTGGTGCAGAGGCTTCTCATTGCAGTGGGCTCACTTGTTGCAGAACACAGACTCGAGGGTGCATGGGCTTCAGTAGCTGTGGTTCCTGGGCTCTAAAGCACAGACTCAATAGGTGTAGTGCACAGGCTGTTGCTCCATGTCATGTGGGATCTTCTCAGACCAGGAATCGAACTTGTGTCTCCTGCATGGGCAGGCGGACTCTATACCACTGAGCCACCAGGGAAGTCCTCTGGTGGAATAATCTAAATGAATCATTTTTACAACCTTAAAGCCATGGCTGAAGGTACCAGCATCATGAAAAGGAAATGCAAATGGATGCCTAAGTGACTGGGTGGAATCCACACACTTCCAAAGATCAGGAAGGGGAGGGAGGGATTGAACATGGTCCAGGTTCTTCCTCTGTTTTTTTTTTTCCCAGAGAATAATTTATTTATATCGCCCTGTTTTCCATTCAAGACAAATGACAGGCACAAATGACTCAATGGAAATATAAATATAAAACGAACAGTCACGTTTTCTCTCTGTTGATAACGTTAGCTTTTGCTTATCTCTCGTGACAATCTCTGCAGAACCTTCAGCTACAGGTTCCTGTTCATCCATTATTTCTTTTGTCCACCATTTTTTTTTAGTTTTTCCTTTCCTAATGTCTACAAACATATTCAGATCTCTTCTGTGTTGATAAAAATAAAATTATCTCAAACCTGCTATACTCTTCAATATTGCTGTTATTTTTCTTCTCTTTGCTATTTCTTGAGAGTAGCTATCTGTTCACTTACCTTACCACTGATCACATACCTCTGTCTCGTCCATTTCTTTACCTGGACAAAAACTCAATGGCTCGTTTTTACTGTTGCTGATCTTCCTAGGCACCTGTCTAGAGTTTGAATCCACTGATAATGTCCTCTTAAAATAAATAAATGCATAAAGCTTCCTCTATGGCCTTTCTGTCACACCACTATCAAGTCTTTTTCCCTCTTCTGCCGTTTATTTTCCAGTTTATCCAGTGTCTCTTTCTGCCCTAACATCTAGTCCAGCATAGTCCAAAAAAATATAATGCGACCACATATTTAATTCAAAATTTTCTAGAAGCCACGTTAAAAAAGTAAGATGAGACAGATGAGATTGATTTTAATATTTTTTTAAGCCAACATATCCAAAACATGATAATTTGACCATATAAAAAATAAAATTATTGATGAGATATTTTACATTCTTTCTTTTCTACCAGTGTTTGAGATCCCATGTGTATTTTATAGCTACACTACATAGCAATTCAGACTAGTCACATTTCAGATGGCTCAGTAATAGACATGTGATCTGTGGCTATTCTCTTGGCTAGCTCAGCCTTAGTCATTTGCCGAAAAAATAGATCTTATTTTATTATGAATTCTCTTGAATCTGTGTCTCTCTCCATTCATACTTTCAAAACCTGACCTTGACCCTGTCTTTCTAGTCTGTTCAGTACAGTTCTCATCTTGACCTTGTGAAGTTCAGATTCAATCTTCTGTCATCCTCAGGCACTTTCACCTGCTCTTGACAAACTTTTCTAACCTCGACATTAAAGGCCCATTACGATTTAGTGCCAAACCATTTTCTTACCTTATTATCTGCTCCTCACTTTTCAGCATGCAGCCTGTGCTCTCACCAGTTTATTGATCACTTAGTTCCCTTTGCTTCCCTCTCAACTGCCACTGTTTTGTTCTTGCTGTCTTCCTCCATGGAAGATCTCCTTTTCCCTAGAAGGGAACGGAACCCCTATCCGTTTAAAAGAATGTCTCCTGAACTTCCTCTTCTTTTGAATCTTTTCTTTGCCTCTTGACATTTTGTAGGCTTTTTCTTTGCACCCTCATGAGAGAAGGCAATGGCACCCCACTCCAGTACTCTTGCCTGGAAAATCCCATGGATGGAGGAGCCTGGTGGGCTGCAGCCCATGAAGTCGCTAAGAGTCGGACATGACTGAGTGACTTGACTTTCACTTTTCACTTTCATGCATTGGAGAAGGAAATGGCAACCCACTCCAGTATTCTTGCCTGGAGAATCCCAGGGACAGGGGAGCCTGGTGGGCTGCCATCTATGGGGTTGCACAGAGTCGGACACAACTGAAGTGATTTAGTAGCAGCAGCAGCAGCAGTTTTTGATACCTATCCTAGTGGGAAATTAACTTATCTCCTCCTCTCAAAAGATAGTGTTTTGAAGATAGAGACTTTGTCTCACCCATTCTTGTATTCTTCCTGTGGTCTGCTATGTAATAGATTGGACTCCCCTGGTGAAAGTGAAAGTTGCTCAGTCGTGTCCGACTCTTTGCAACCCCATGGACTATTCGGTCCATGGAATTCTCCAGGCCAGAATACTGGAATTGGTAGTATTCTCCTTCTTCAGGGGATCTTCAAGCCTGGGATTGAACCCAGATCTTCCGCATTGTAGGTGGATTCCTTACCAGCTGAGCCACAAGAGAAGCCCAGGATTTCCTTGCTGGATCAGTGGTAAGGAATCCACTGGCCAACGCAGGAGATGTGGGTTTGATCCCTGGGTTGGGTAGACCCCTCAGAGAAGGAAATAGTGACCCACTTGAGTATACTTTCCTGGGAAATCCCATGGACAGAGGAGTCTGGTGGGCTACAGTTGAAGGGGTAGCAGAAGAGTCGGACACAACTTAGCAACAAAACAAAAACAATATAATAGATTATCAATTAATATCTATTTCACTGATTCCTGTTAATGTTAATAGTATTGTGACCTGAGAAATGAAATGCCAGATTGAAAAAGACAAAGTTGGCTCATTCCTTCTAACCAAATCAGCTTTTTTTCAAAGTTGAATCAGTTTAACTGGCTAATTTCTACTGAATTTGATTCCTGCTGAACTGTGTAGGGAGATAAAAGATTAAATAGTGTTTGAGGTAAATAGACAGTGGAAAAAGAGGCTAAGCAATGCAGAGAAATCCTCTTCACGGGGTCTACAAGAGGACAAGCAGGCAGGCTGCAGAGAAAGTCAATTAATCCTAGAAGGAGCCTTTAGGATTAGGAATGAATCATTAACCTTGTCCATTGTGACAGTGAGGCTCCCGTGTGTAGGTTTATGTTGTAAAACAATATGTAGTGACTTCAGGGAGTTTGTTTGGTATCTAACAGCTGATGCCCAAGAGCATAGCATTAACAATTTGAATTTGTTCCTACTTTGCTGATATGCCATTTGCTTTTTATAAATTGCATATTATACTTTTGGTACTTGATATCATGGGGACATTTTTTTCTTTGTATCAGCTAAGTATGTTGAAAGATATGGCAAGCTGTAGAGTTTGTATATTTTGTCATTGTTCATATTTTGATGTAATTATTCTTAGTGAGATGATTTTCCTGACTTTTTCATTCCCAAGAAATACTCTTAGACTTTTTTTTAATCTTAGAAGATAATATATCAAGAGGTAGAGTCACCTAGTGGTCAGGATTATGAGGTTTAAAGTTGAACAAATCTGAGCTTTAATCCCATATTCCCATATATAACTGGGTGAGTTGTTCAGCTTTTTATCAAGAAATTGGCTATGCCATTAGCTATTGGATTTGGTATGAGAATTAAATGAAAAAAGTATAGAAATGAATGGAGACATGAATATGCTTTCAACCTTGCTATCCTTAATAGTAAAGAATTATTATTAATAGTAATATGAAATTAATAATATATTATTCACAGTGCATCCAAAAATAAGCAATGCAACTAAAAGTTATTACTTATCGAGCACTACACACACATGCACACATACACACTCACTCTCTAATCTTTACGATGACAATACAAGATTGGAATTACTGTGTTTTGCAAAGGAGGAAACTGCAGTTCAAAGATCACTGACTTGCCCAAGGCCATGTAGGTACTATAACATAAAAATGTTGGCATTTAAATCAAGGTTTATTTGGCTCTAAAGTTTGTGCTTTAACAACTGATAAAATTTCTTCTCTCCAATATGTCATATCAAAAAGTTGTATAATTGAACTTTTGAGATTTTGAGGTATACATTTTATTTATTTTTTCTAATATAGCAGTTGTAAATGTTCATTAATATATTAGACTCTTCTTCAAAGAGCTAACAACATTTCTCAAGCATCAACATAAGGCATTTAAAATTATTTTATATTTATTTAGACATATTTTTGTTTTCTATAAAAGCAAATTTGTAGCACAAACAGTTTTACATTATGCTTTGAATTTTTGTCCAAAATTTCTCTATGTTGGCATATTATCTTTACAATCATCGTTTCTACTGGCTGTTTAATATTTCAAAAATTTGCCTTTTATGAAAAAATATTTTTATGTGTTTGGAAATGTGAAAAATTGATGAAACAAATATAAATGAAGAAGTAAGCATGTTTTGGAGAAACAAGATTTATAATTTCTCCCAATTTTACTAGTAATTTTGGAAAACTTTTTGTTGTCATTTTTATAATAGTGCCCAGAATGTATAATCACTAAATATCTATTAAATTATTTCTAACATATGAATAAATTTAGTATTAATTTATTTATAAGTAAATAAATAATAAACACAGTCCTCCATCCTTCCATTCACTCTCACCATCTCCTTCCTGCCAAGGAAACTAACAATCCCAATGGCAGTTTCTGCATGTTCTCAATACCAGTATAAAAACTGACTTCGCTTTTGAGGTTTTTTTCTCTCTTCTCTTTGATTCACCACCAATGTCAATAATATACTTTGATTTTCTTTCCTGTGCAAAATTTTTAAATTTAGATTTTGAATAAATAGAAATGGATCAAAATTCTATAGGTACAAAGAATGTTTAATGAAAAGTAATTTCTGCCTATTTTATATCATGAAAGTATTATTTTGAATATAGTATATTATGGATTTTTATTGATTACAAAGCATGGTGCTAAAGAGTTTTAGACAATAGTAAAATAGGGTACATACTGTCAAAAAACTTTCACTATTAATATTCATGTATTCAGTAAACATTTTACTGTGTGTCCTGGTGCTGACTAAGCCCTAGAGATACAATGATTAGCAAAAGAGTCTGTGTCCCACCCTTGCTCAAAACCGCTCAGCAGGATAAGGGAAAAGACAGGGGAGCCCACTGAGCAGATTTCATGAGACTTCATGCACACAGTAAACTGTTTGATTTGAAGTTACATTTTAATTTCTTGTAGACTTTGATCAGTCAAATCTCGGTTTTCAGACATGACAGATAAAAGCTATTATCTTATTTATTAGTAGTGATTTAGTGGGTTAATAAAACTGATATGGCAGCTGCTCTTATCATAGTAAGTTATTGCAAGGCCCTGAACAGCTTAATCCCATCATTTCCTTATCAGTTATCATTTGTCTAATGTAAACTAACATCAGGGCTACTAGCTCAGTGGGAACATATGTTTCAGGAATTCTATATAATGACAAAATGGAAAAGAAGACTTATAGGTGTAGGTATAAACTGATCATCAAATGAAGGAAAGTATTGGACACAAAGTAAATATTTTAGTACTAAAAAGAGGAGCAATAATTTCATTTGTCCTATTAAAATATAACGCACTCACTTTAAAATGTGGACATAAAAATTAATGAATAATTTTTCACCATTCCTAAAATGTAAATGATGTCTGTCACCTGATACAAGGCAAAGGACAGTTGATGCTAATGAATGAACACAATTTTGTTAATCACAAGGACTACTTGTATTATGCAAATGTTTTATTAGCTAAATTAGGTAATCATACCCAGGATTCTTAAGCAGTCATCATATATCTTTTAGGATAAAAATGGATAAAAATCATATAGGGAGAAAGAACTGTGAAATATTTGGAAATAGAGTAACCTACAGGATAGGCATTGTCTATTGGTATATAAGTTAAAAAAACTATTTATCCCATAGTGAGGCAAACCTCACTTTTTTATTCAACATTTACCTGTATGTATTCTGATTATGTTAGAATATTTCTGGCAAATATTTCCTAGCAAGATTTATTTTAGGGTAATATTTTAACAACAAATAATGATATAAAATGTTGCAAGTGAGATGAAAAAATTCACATATGTTTTGTTTGAAATTACTCTCCCTTGTTTATGAGTTTTATCTTCAGCTGTTAGGAAGACAGAGAGCTGCTCAATTATCTCTTTCAAAGACACTAAATCATCACTCAGATGATAATACGTTCCTAGTTAGACTAAAAGGAAGATTAAAGGGGAAAGATTATTTTACTGGCACTAGAAGAAACTGGATATGAAGTGTGCTAAAGCATTACAATGGTCATTGCAAAATATTGAGATTTATATTTCTAGCAATTTCTAGCCTTTTCACCTAAATACACTGACTGCCATGTCCTTTATATACATTGTTCAGATATACAACTTTTGTTCAACTCCAGTATTTTACCAGTAACCTGAAAAGGCACAGTCTTAGAAAGCAGTTATTGAAAACTATTGGCTTTAAGAAAATGTGTGTTTTATCAGTTTCTAGATTTCTAGCAGAACACATTGACTGGTCCAATAAATGAGGATTTTTCTATACATTAATTTCTAAAGGGGAATACAATGAAGGGAAAGATAAAATTCCCTTCCTCTAAATCTTACTGGTCAGTAGGAGAGAGAAGCTGTGTGTGCTCATACCAGTAGTACGAGATACAAAGCTACATGGGACAACTGACCAAGAGTTCGAAGGACAGAGAAATTAATTTTACCTAAGATACCGTGCAAAACTTGCTTGAATCATGGATAACAAGTGAGGATGTGTAGGAAGAAGGCATTCCCAGAGCAGAGCTCAACAAGATAAAAGCACGAAGGGAGGAAAGCACACATTGTTTAAGGAAAGCAAGGAACTCAGAAAGAGAGAAATTGTCTTTATTATTATTCAGTATAAATAGTTACCACCTATTAAGCGACTATTACATGTAAAGAACTTTATGTATACTTCACCTTGAATTTCCACAGCAGCCTGCAAGTAAAGTAATATTTATTTTACTTTACTTTATAGGTAAACTATATATTCAATAAATGTAATAGTTTATTATTATTATTATTCACAAAAGTGAAAGTGAAGCCTCTCAGTTGTGTCTGACTCTTTGCGACCCCATGGACTGTAGTCTACGAGGCTCCTCCATCCATGGGATTCTCCAGGCAAGAATACTAGAGTGGGCTGCCATTTCCTTCTCCAAGAGATCTTCCCGACCCAGGGATTGAACCCGGGTCTCCCTAAATCATTCAGTACTTGTGGTAGAGTTAAAGGAATTAGTCAATTTCCTCACGTCACATTAGACAAGAGATTTTAAAATCTCTATCAAATTTTAAATTGTGCTGTGTTTTTAAGTGTATGATACTGTATGCATGCCCTTTATTAACAAATTCTTGTTTTTAACATTTTCTTTATGATATATTGTTATTTTTAACTTTTTTCATGTGATGAATTTATTTATTCAACAAGTGTTTATTACCTTTATAGGGAGCTTATATTCTAGAGGGTATGTTTGTTTACATATAGAATTTCAAATATGAAACATTCAGACCAATGGTATTGTTCTTAATGATTCAAGTTAGCTATTAATTCTTAATGATTAATGCTGAAGTTGGAGAGGGAATGTGTCTGCTGAGTGCAAGCATGTTTGAACTATATTTCATCTAAGAATTTCTAACTATAAATTAAATTAAGATGCAGTGTAATTTTGTATCATGAGTATGGAGGGAACATGATCTCACAGAGAGTGCTCTGTGGAGCTTCGGGTTTGAATTTTGTCTTCAAACTCATAACCTTTCACACAACTTATTCAGAAAAATCACATAACCTTTTTGAACTTTGCTTTGAAATGGAAATATTACTTTACCTGCAGGCTGCTGTGGAATTTTGAGGTGAAGTATAGGTAAAATTCTTTACATGTAATAGTTGCTCAATAAGTGGTAACTGTTTATACTCGTATTGACTATCACCTGCTTCAGTTTTAACACGTTAGTTTGCAATTCTTTCTTTGCATGCTTCCCCCCGCCCCACAAGACTACCCAATTCCCCCAGGGCGGAAACCCTCATCAGTATCTTTTTGAATCGTTAGCTCCTAGCACACAGTAAGCCTTGGATATATGTTTGAAAGAGTGTTCACTCTTTCACTAGTTCCTTGTTGGCCAGCATATTTATAAGGTTGTGCTCATGTAACATGCTCAAGTACATCAACATGTCTCAATTATGAGACATTGCTAATGAGAAAAGGGCTGGCTGCTTCTCCCTTCTAGAGTGGAAAATTGCTGACCAATTACCTTCTTCAGGTGTCAATGTATATCTGGTTGATGGTGTCATTTATATGTGACCTATGAATAAAATACATTACTTAAAAGATTTTTTTTTAGATATAACATCTTGATTCTCATTGTAGGTGGAGGTATTAAATACTTCTATTTTTAAGGATGTGTGTGTGCTTAGTTGCTCAGTTGTGTCCGACTCTTTGCGACCCCATGGACTGTAGTGAGCCAGGCTCCTCTGTCCATGGGGATTCTCCAGGCAAGAATACTGGAGTGAGTTGCCATGCCCTCTTCCAGGAGATCTTCCTGACCCAGGGATCGAACCCAGGTCTCCCGCATTGCAGGTGGATTTTTTACCATCTGAGCAACCAGGGAAACCCATTTTTAAAGATATTCTGTCTTAATGATGAGAAGGGAGGAAGCAAAATAATAGCTGTTTTATAAAAATAAGGAACAAATGAATTGTGTAATAAAAATATCCTTTCCTTAAAAATATAAAGTAAAAAAAGAATTACAAATCCGTTAGTATTTTGGGGGGTCCTAAAGGATGTTGCAATTTTTACAAAAAGTGATCATCAAGTGATATTTTTAAATGGAAGTAAAGTTTGCCTAAGGGTTTTTCAGTGTGGTCGCTGCTCTGTGACTGGCAGGCAGCTGGGCTCAAGAAGCCATGAACCAGGGTGAAATGCAGAAACATATAGGTTCCTGGTTGATTATCCAGGTCTGGTTTTTAATCATTGTGTTGACAGCTCACACGGTGGTCAGGATACAGTGTGCCAGCTAATATTTGCTGAACTCATGGTTATCCCTTTGATTTGTCTTACAAATGTTGTCTACCACATGTGAAGGCAAGTAGTTTCTTCTCAGTTTACATGGCAAAACATTTCATCATGGTGTAATATTACTTACATGTTGAAAAAAGGATTATAAATGAGAAACAAGAAGATCAAATTATATAAAAGAATGAGTGCTGAGTGCTAAGTTGCTTCCATTATGTCTGATTCTTTGTGACCCTATGGACTGTAGCATCCCAGGTTCCCTGTCCATGGGATTCTCTAAGCAAGACTACTAACTAGAGTGGGTTGCTATGTTCTTCTCCAGGGCATCTTCCTAACCCGGGGACTGAACCCATGTCTCTTAGTCTCCTGCATTGACAGGGGGATTTTTTTTTACCACTAGCACCACCTGGAAGATCAATCAGCTTTAAACCAATGCTTACTATGTATTGCTTCAGACAGTGGCTACAATGATGTTTGTATTAATTCATTTTTAATTGGAGTACAATTGATTTACAATGCTGTGTTAGTGAAGTTATTTGAACTGTGGCATCTATAGAGCAAAGAGTAAGCTTTGCAAAAGATCGTGAAATTGCAGTTTATTTTCACTGTAATAGTTTCTCTTGTTCTCAGGCATCTCTTGCTTTATTTAACCCAATACAAAGTCATTTTCTTTTGGTATCTTAGTTCTAAAACCTAATAAAAGAAAAATAGTTATAATTATTTCAGACTTATGTTCACTAATCCTAATATGCTTGGCTGAATGTCATCTAAATATGTCCATTTGTTATGGTTTTTAGGTATTTACCTTATTATTTTCTATTACTATAGCTGATTTTGGCAATGTCTTTATCTATGATTTAAATAGTTTTCTTCTTTTAGCTTCTAATTAGAGACAAACGAACTCAAAATTTTGGAGTTTGCTTGTTTCATATTTCCTTCATTTCTCTCTTTGTCCCAATATACCATAGAGGTGCTTTTCCCTTATCTACCAGAGGGTTATTTTCTTACTGTAAAAATGGAGCTTATTCTCTTTAGGTTAATAGACTGATTTTGTTTTTCTTCCAAAACTGAAGGCTTGAACACTTATTCCAAGTCTGCTACACTCATAAAATATCTTCACTACCGTGATCAAATAGAACAGCTCTTTCTGAAGCATTTCTTATTATAATTATGTATTTTTTTCATATTTAGAAACACTTTCTTTTTCATCTCAAATGGCCCAGCGTCATGAGAGGCATCTTCTCTACCATTATACTGCCCTTGAAACCTAATGGGTGAGAAGCCATCTCTGGGACTCACATTTACAGAGGGCTCTGTTTCTGCCCTCTTTCAGCTGGTCTCCTCAGGAGACAAGGAATTCACAGCCCACATGGATGTGCCCACCTGGAGACCACATGCCCCTTCCAGCCCATATTTTAAGTCCATGGGGCCCAAGAACTCCAAACCGCCTCAGGCCTGCCTCCTGGGCCTATGTAGGCCTCTTCCTTCATCCATCCTCAAGAGACATAGACCTACTGGGCTGCTCGGGGGCACCTGTTCAGGTGTGTGTGAGGGTGGAACTTGGATGTGGAGGTTGGAGTGGTCTCGAGCAGCCCCTCACAGTGAACAGAGGAGCAGAGGCTGGGGGAGAAGTGAGGTGGGGATGGCTCTTCTCACACCACCATGTTTCCTCATGGAACTTCAGGAGGCCAGGCATTCTACGTTCAGACCTACCTGCCAGATCATTATGGCGGTATGCTGTCACGACAGGACAGGGACATTTTGTTTCACAGTGTGTTCACTCGATTTATCTATTTTAAGTAATTAGGTATAAGGCCTGTGGGCCTCCATTTGTACTCTTGTCCTGAGACTTGAAAACATTTAGGGTTAGAGTTGCTCTGCCAAGTCCCATCTTTATTATTGAGGTCAGCAAAGGGGCCTTGAAGCATAGATCCTCCATTGTCTTCTCCACTTCAAACTCAGATGGCAATGCTAAGAAATGAATTTTTTAAATATGATTACACTGAAGTCTACTGGAAGCCCCCTTATCCTTTTATTTCATTCCTTCCCTAATTTTAGATGAATGCAAATTGAAATGGTAGATAACCAAATATTTGATGGTGCTATATGGTAGGCAGAGAAGGGAAGGGAAAGTGAAGGCAGAAATGAGCAGACTTTGGCCACCCTCACTAAATACCCACTGTCCGAATGGTGTTTGTGGCCCGTGTGTAGCATTTGTACTTGAGTGTAAAGTAAGTCAGGATTCTGCAGTTGAGGAGAATGGGGTACAACTTGAGATTCCATGGGATGCTACATTTGCCTGTGTCTCCAGTTCCATGGAGAAGGCAATGGCACCCCAGTCCAGTACTCTTGCCTGGAAAATCCCATGGATGGAGGAGCCTGGTGCACTGCAGTCCATGAGGTCGCTAAGAGTCACACACGACTGAGCGACTTCACTTTCACTTTTCACTTTCATGCATTGGAGAAGGAAATGGCAACCCACTCCAGTGTTCTTGCCTGGAGAATCCCAGGGATGGTGGAGCCTGTTGGGCTGCCGTCTATGGGGTCGCACAGAGTCGGACACGACTGAAGCGACTTAGCAGCAGCAGCAGCCGGTTCCATAGAGACACTGATAACAAACTGTTCACACTGTTAATTCCATGTTTCATATTTCCACTGATTCATCACATAGTTGTTTTCTCCCCATTGTTGCACAAAAACTTGAAGTGAAAATGACAGTGAATTGGGCTTTTCACTCCTCCTGAGGAAAATAACTTTTAAAGGGTCATATGCTTTTGTACATATTCTTATACATGACATCATTGTCTTCCCCACACATAAAGTCATATTCTTCTCCATTCAATAAATGTACTACGAAGAGGACCCACTGTTTTCTGTTTCAGTTGACCACATTCAAATTGAACCAAGCAATTTGTAGATCGTTACACTGGATATACTTAGAGCCAGTGTCTACATTTACAAATTTAAGTGCCTACAGTTAAATGCCTGCAATTACATTTTTTTTTCTTTTTATGCCTTTTGAAACCTAATTTTTTAGAGGTTTGAGGGGATTGGCAGTAGATGATTTTCCTTCTTTTTCAAGCTTAGAGCCAGAAATAGGACCATAAGTTGGGTTCAGTTCAGTTCAGTTCAGTTCAGTCACTCAGTCATGTCCAACTCTTTGCAACCCTATGAATCACAGCACGCCAGGCCCCATCACCAACTCCCGGAGTTCACTCAAACTCATGTCCATCAAGTCAGCGATGCCATCCAGCCATCTCATCCTCTGTCGTCCCCTTCTCCTTCTGCCCCCAATCCCTCCCAGCATCAGGGTCCTTTCCAATGAGTCAACTCTTCGCATGAGGTGGCCAAAGTACTGGAGTTTCAGCTCTCAGCATCAGTCCTTTCAGTGAACACCCAGGACTGATCTCCTTTAGGATGGACTGGTTGGGTCTCCTTGCAGTCCAAGGGACTCTCAAGAGTCCTCTCCAACACCACAGTTCAAAAGCATCAATTCTTCAGCACTCAACTTTCTTCACAGTCCAACTCTTATATCCATACATGACCACTGGAAAAACCATAGCCTTGACTAGACGGACCTTTGTTGGCAAAGTAATGTCTCTGCTTTTCAATATGCTATCTAGGTTGGAAATAACTTTCCTTCCAAGGAGTAAGCGTTTTATAATAATCATGGCTGCAATCACCATCTGCAGTGATTTTGGAGCCCCCAAAATAAAGTCTGACACTGTTTCCACTGTTTCCCCATCTATTTCCCATGAAGTGATGGGGCCAGATGCCATGATCTTCATTTTCTGAATGTTGAGCTTTAAGCCAACTTTTTCACTCTCCTCTTTCACTTTCATCAAGAGGCTTTTTAGTTCCTCTTCACTTTCTGCCATAAGGGTAGTGTCATCTACGTATCTGAGGTTATTGATATTTCTCCCGGCAGTCTTGATTCCAGCTTGTGCTTCTTCCAGCCCAGCATTTCTCATGATGTACTCTGCATAGAAGTTAAATAAGCAGGGTGATGTACTCCTCTTTCTATTTAGAACCAGTCTGTTGTTCCATGTCCAGTTCTAACAGTTGCTTCCTGATAGTTACTGTTAAAGAAGGATTAAACACATTAAGATGTTACTTGAAAAAAGTCAGGAGAGGAAGATGATGATCAAGCGACTGCAGTTCTTATCTGTGATTCACTTCAATTCTACTTTAGTTTTCCACTTCAAAAAACTATATTAACACAGAGCTGGTTCTTGTTCTAGGTATCATTATTATGGGATTGGCATCAAAGAGAGTAGTGCATATTACCACTCCGTTTATTCTGGAAAAGGCCTGACAAGGTAGAGTCCTGCTATCTTCAAGACAAGTTCTCTGAATGTCTTTAAATAATATATATTGAATAAAATGACTTGCTAACTTTGCTTATTGAAATGTTTTCCTTTAAGCATCAGACCTTAATTTTAACTTTGTACGGACACTTACAATGACTGGGCAATTTATATAATTTGCAGTCATTAATGAGAAATTACTGGTGAGCCAGGTGTCCCAGAGAGATGTAAAAGAGAAACCAGGGAAGCAGAATTACTTTTAAATTAATATTTGCTTCTAAGGCTAAATTGATTTTCAAGCTAGATTCAATAAAATAAAGGCAGAAAATGTATTTTTTTCTATGTGATAACCTGCTTTAAAGATGCTTTGGCCAGTATCTTATGAGAATGAAAAGCTTATTCATCTCTAGTCACATATGCTCTGATATACCAGCTTACTTTAGTGTGATAAAGCTTCTGACCCCAGCTACTGAGTCTCTATGAAGGAAAAAATACAAATGAATATAAAGAACATGTTGCTCTAATCTGCCATCAACTCTCAGGAGGATGTTATTGACAAGTAAGGTGGCATTGAATGAAACCAGTGATAATATGCAATTATTATTTTTTAAAAATTAGAACTCCAAACGATTAGATCTGCATCCGAAATTTCTTTATGGTATGATTTACCAAGAACTGCTCTTAACTCTTAAAAGAATGATTTATTTTTAAAAGTAAGATATCTTGTGGAAAAGCAAATAACTTTAGTCACCTAAGTCATACTAAGATGAAACTCAGATACTATAGAGAACATTATGGCAGCTTATTAACCACTGCTTGCTGTGAAGTGAAAATACAGGCTAGAACACACAAATGCTTCGTATTATGTGCCTTCCTTGTCTCAATTCTTACCTGACTGCTCAATATCCTTTATTCTGCTTTCCCTTAGAGGCTTGGGTCCCTTTGAAAATCAAACACATTTCTCTAGATTTATTTCACTAGTCGTGGTGTAGTTACTACTTTTGTAGGTCCTCTGCATTTCCTTGATAGCTATAACTGTATATGTATTTTTAATTACTGAAAAATGTTCTTATTTTTAAGGTTTTCTGGAAGCAAGCTGAAGAATGAGGTAAGAATTATTTTCATTTATATTATATATCGCTATAACATGTATTACAAGCTTAACAATAGGGTTATTCATCCTTATTAGCAAATATAGAAATAAATGTTATTTATTAAGAGTCCCTTGAATGGCTGAGCACTTCAGACAGAGTTAAATTAGATTTGGGGCAATTAACGATTCTTTACATGGACCTACTGAACCTCCAATTAACCTAGCAGGGGGAATTTTTCAATTATTCTCACCTAGTATTAGATACTAGAAAGAGTATTTTTTAAAAGACCACCATTGATCCAAAAAATTTTTATTTAAATTTTAAAAAGCCTAAAGCTGAGGATATGGAAAAAACTGGTGTTTGGAGTATATATACCTATTTAGACAAAACCTTTAATAGTTGTCAAGAACCCAAATGTTATGCTGTGATGTTTTACCGTGTATGTGTGTGATGTTGCTTCTCTCTTCTGCACTGGGGGTGATGGCAGGGTGTGGCAGAGGTGGGAGGTAAGGAGAAAGGGCCCACCACACACACAGCACACACTTTCTCACCCAACACACACTTTCTCTGTAGACTCCCCTCCCCCTTCTCACTCCCAACCAAAGAACAGGTCAACAAACTGACTTTATCTAAATGACTTAAACTACCATTAGAGACTGCATGGCTAATTAGGCACATGATCACGTCTTCATTATCCTCAAGTTAACTAATCATTAAAGGAGGTGCCACAGAACCCTGGGCCCATGACAATGTGTTGTGTGGTCCATCTGGACCTGAGGTAAATTGTAACTCCATTAGTTTGGTGAAATGATGCAAACATATTAAGAAATAATATAAAAACCCCCAATCTTCTGAAATGGCCAATTTCTTCCCACAAGTGCTTTTAATACAGTTAATGGCTAATTACATAATAAAATCCTCCAGATTGCTTTTTTATCAATGAAATAATAGCTCTTTATTAGATAAACAGTTGTGAAAGTGCAAAAATATTGACTTAGAAATACACTTCAGTTGACTGAAGTTTATGTCAATAGGGAGTTTAAATCATTTCTCTCAGGTGTTCCTTCTACTGTTTTGAAGAGCTGGTGGTACCATCAGTCCATTAGCTGGTACAGCATGCAGGTGGCAAGCCTCGCTTTATCAAGTAAAAGAAAATTTTTTCTCATGTCTACTTCTTCCTCCTTAGAAGAGCACAATAAAAACTCAGGTATAGATTTTGTTAATAAAGTAAAAATAATTTTTCAATTAGCCTATACAGCCTATTTTTCTAAAGCTACCTGAAGCAATAATAGAGTATAATTATTGTGATTATTATATAAATGAGCACAGTTAAGGGCTGTCTAAAAGCTCGAAAATATTCTTTTTGTTGTTCAGTCACTAAGTCATGTCTGACTTTTTGTGACCCCATGGACTGCAGCGTGCCAGACTTCCCTGTCCCTCACTATCTCCTGGTTGCTCAAACTTATGTTTATTGAGTCAGTGATGTCATCCAACCATCTCATCCTCTGTTGCCCCCTTCTCCTCTTGCCCTCAATCTTTCCCAGCATCAGGGTCTTTTCCAATGAGTCTAAATACTTTAAAAAAATTATGATAAGATATGTGTTTAACAAAGTTGAAAATTTTTTAAATTGTTTTGTATTTGGAGTGACCAACCATCAGTTTGCTTAGGATGTGAGACTTTCAGTGCAAATCTTCATATCCTTCAGGTCATTTAAGCATTAAGAATGGTGAGGTAGGGAAAATAGGTAATAATATTGCCAATTTACAGCTAAGGAAACTGAGATGTATTTGTTTTCTTACAAATTCAAAATAAAATTCTATTTTTTAAACCCATGGTTGAAATGTTAATTAATAGATATGTGGTATTATAGGTATGTGGGAACAAAATTGTGAATGGATAAGTTTGATCCTATATAGTGTAGCAGAAAAATGTACCTTGAGCAAGTAATCATAACTAATCATAAAGAGTGTCTTGAGGGTTAACCTAGTATAAGTGATTAAGGACATTTCCTACAGGAAGTAACATTTAAAGACAGAACTGAGATAAGTAGGATTTTGGAGGAGGAGAAGAGTGGTCCAGACAGATGGAACATAGATTAGGATTTCTCAGCCTTAGTACCATTGACATTTTAGGCCAGATAATTCTGTGTAGTGGGAGATGTCCTGTGCATTTGTAGGATATTTCAACATCACAGAGTCTCTGGTTTCTATCCATCAGATCCAATAGCTCTCCCTCCACCTCACTGTGAAAACCAAAAATGTCTCTGATGTTGTCAAATATTAAAAACCAGCAAACAGGAAGGCAAACAAAAGGAGCATCATGCTATAGATACATGGATAGTCTGGATAAGAAAATATCCAAATAAGGATAAAAGCCCAAAGGATGGAGAGAAATGACTGATTTTAGCCAGGAAGTACTGGAAGAGAAACGGGTAGAAAGAATAGAAAGATGAAGGGCTCAGTTTGGAACTTGCTATATTTTATGTTGTGTCCGACTCTTTGTGACCTCATGGACTGTGGCCTGCCAGGTTCCTCTGTCCACAGAATTCTCCAGGCAAGAATACTGAAGTGGGTAGCCATTCCCTTCTCCAGGGGATCTTCCCGACCCAGGGAATGAACCCAAATCTCTTGCATTGCAAGCAGATTCTTTACTGTCTGAGCCACCAGGGAAGCCACCAAGGAAAAGACCCTGATCCTGAGAAAGATTGAGGTGAGAGGAGGAGAGGGTGACAGAGGATGAGATGGTTGTATAGCATCACCAACTCAACAAACATGAGTTTGAGCCAACTCTGAGAGATAGTGAAGAACAGGGAAGTCTGATTTGCTGCAGTCTGTGGGGTTGCAAAGAGCTGGACATGACATAGTGGCTGAACAACAACAAATATTTGATGTGTTTATAAAATATCCAGTGTATACTTGAAGTGAGCAGTTGGATATATATGACTGGATGAGAGGATTTAGGTATTTAGTTTGGTGGTGACTGAAGTCATGGTAAAGGGTAAACACATAAAGGGAGAAAATAAATGAGAAGAAAAAAACATTATGAGAAAAGAGTTGTGAAAAGTGGGAAAGAAGAACAAGAGAGGAGAATCCAGAGAGGGAAGACAAAGGAGAACATAGTGACACAGAAGCCAGGAGAAAAGAGTGCTTCCAAGGGAAGGGAATGCTTGCTGCTATCAAATGGAGCTAAAGGGCCATCAAGACACGGATTGGAAAAGGTCTATGGAATGAGTTAAGTACAGACAATAACTTCAGGGAGAGCATTTTCAGTGCTAGGGTTTGATTGATTTGTGAGAGAGCTAGGGTTTGACTGATTTGTGAAATGAGTGGGCAGTGGAATTGAATGTAGAAAACTTAGGATAGGGGTGGGCTTGACCATTAGTTCAGAAGGAAGATTGAACTGTGGTTCTGACGTTGATAAAACATAGTCAGTAAAGAGTAGAGACTGAAGATGTGAAAGAGAATTGAGAGTACAGGGTCACTGAAGAGATGGGCAAGGAAGAGCTTTGGAGTGGAGGAAGTGGCCCTAGAGAGAAGGACATTTATTTCATTAAAACTGAAAAGAGGAATGGCTTAGTTCAGATGGAGTAGGTTTGTAGATTTTGTGGCAGGAAATTGAGATAGTTTGGTGGGTTTCGTTTCCTCTCTGAGGTACCAGCAGTCAGGTCATTTTCTGTGAGTGAAATCTTGGTAGGGGGTCATAGAAGTCTGAAGAACTTTGAAGTCCCAGCTCTTCTTAGTCAGGATTTCCAGACAGAATATAGTCTCAATGCCCCAAGGCATCCATTGTATGTAGGGAATGAGTACTTTTATGCATCTGGAATTGTACTAGCCAAGTGCTTTCCTTGGGAGAACTGAGAAAATGGTCATTCAAATTGTTTTCTACAGAACTTTTCTTACAGATTCCCGGGTGAGAGAGGTGGGAACAGTTTCTGGGGAAGACAGGAAAGGTAGAACATTGTAAAATGTAAATTTCAGGAAACAGCAGAAATGCAAAATATTTGGGAGTAATCAAAAGAAAAGCCATCCCTGGTGGCTCACATGGTAAAAAATCTGCCTGCAAAGCAGGAGACCCAGGTTCAATCCCTGGGTTGGGAAGATCCTCTGAAAAGGGGAATGGCTACCCTGTGTCAATTCTTCCTTAAATTTAGACATTTAATACTCTATTTAAAAATTTGAGAGGGAGGTGGGAGGGGGATTCAGGATGGGGAACACATGTACACCCATGGCGGATTCATGTTGATGCATATATGGCAAAACCAATACAATATTGTAAAGTAATTAGCCTCCAATTAAAAAAAAATTTATATTAAAAAAATTTGAATGAGCAGTTATTTTTGGAAATTAACTTGATCTAAAAGGATATATGGGGTTTCCCAGGTTGCTCAGTGGTAAAGAATCCACCTGCCAATGCAGGAGACGCAAGGACACGCGTTCAGTCTCTGGATGGGGAAGATTCCTGGCAGTAGGAAATGGCAAGTCACTGTAGTGTTCTTGCCTGGAAAATTCCATGGGCAAAGGAGCCTGGCAGGCTACAGTCCCTGCGGTCACAATGAGTATAACACGACTCAGTGACTGAGCATGCACGCCTGCACAAAGGGTGTATAGGAAGTAATAGTTGAGGGAAGTATAAAGAAGAATATTCAAAGGAGCCGTGTCTGGCAGATATCAAAATTATGACACTATTATACTAACTCAAATGTAGGTAGAACAAATCTACAGCAGAGATTAGATACCTGAAAAAAGGCCCAAGTGTATGTAATAATTTAGTGTGTAAGAAAGGACACATTATACCCAATGAAGGAAGAAGTATTTTTCAATGAATTGTCATAATTCCTTTATGGAAGAAGAGAGAGTACCAAGTAAATAAATAAAATTCTTCAGGGCTTAATGTTAGAAAAATATTCTATTTTGGAAAAAAAAAATTCTAAAGTTTATATCTGTATGAAGTTCATATAAGTTATTAAATAAAAAATAATAATTAGAAGGAAATATATCTACCTCCTTTCTGAAGGGAGAATAACTTTTTAAGCATGAAAACAATTTAAGAGATTTCAAAGGGAAAAAAATGAAAACATGAAAAATTCTTTAAATCAAAGTATCATATACAAAATCTGAAGTCAAAAAAAGACAATGGGAAGATATTAGTCCATTGTCACATGCAAATATGACAATAGGATAACATCTCTACTACGTGAAGAAATACTAGCAATTTATTTAAAAAATAGGAGGACCTCAATAACAGTTTTTTAAAAAGACATGAATAGACAAAACACACGAGGAAGAAAAGGCCAATAAATGCATGAAAATGAACTACCAAATACATTTAAATTAGATTTTAAATAATGAAATTGTCAAATATAAAAATTATTATTAAGCTGGTAAAAGTATGGTGAGATAAGCTCTTTCATATCCTGCTGGTGAAGACAGAACAAATTTTCTGGAAGATCATTGCAAGATCCATGTTCAAATCTTAGACGTGTTCATACTCTTTCTCCCACTAATTTCACCTTTGTATGAATCTCACATAAAGAAAAAATAGAAAATGCAAACAAAATATTATGTACAAAATTGTTATTGACTATGGTGTGAAACATATCAATCTAAATGACTAATAATAAAAAATGGTCACATAATTTGTAAGACGTTTACAGGACTGAATATCATATCATTTATTAAAGACTTTTAATGACATGGAGAAGTGTTAGGAAGTAAAACAGGATGCAAAAACAAATATGGCTTCAAATATGTAAAATGTATAACATAAATCTGGGATATATCATATATAAGTGATAGAGGATTAATAGCTACAAATACTATGCTATGCAGTATGGCAGCCACTAGCCACAAATGACTATTAATTACCTAAAACATTCAGTTTCTTTGTCACATTATTTACATTTCAAGTGCTGGCTAGTGAATATTGTGTTTGAACAGTGCAGATAATAAAACATTTTCATCATCCCAGAAAGTTCTATCATATGGCACTTAGAGTGTGTTCAACTCAACAATAAAAATTGTCTGAGCCACCAGAGAAGCCCGATAAAAAGACCACCCAATAGAAATACAGTAAAGTGTGTGAACAGGCAAGTCACCAAGGTGAAAAAGAATGACACACACAGTGTCGGTGCTCACGGTGCCTGTTCTGATAGACCAGGCTCTATAATGCGTGCGTGCGTGCGTGCTAAGTCGCTTCAGTCGTGTCTGACTCTGTGTGACCCCATGGACAGTAGCCCGCCAGGCTCCTCTGTCCATGGGATTCTCCAGGCAAGAATACTGGAGTGGGTTGCCATGCCCTTCCTCAGGGGATCTTCCTGACCCAAGGATCGAACCCGTGTCTCCTGCAGCTCCCGCATTGCAAGCAGAGTCTTTACCACTGAGCCACTGGGGAAGCCCTTTATAATGTGTAGTCAATAAATATTTTGAATACCACCCTGCCAATAAATATATCTATTTTTAAAATGAAAATGAACATTAAAACCTTAATGAGTAATCATTTTACTATTACTGAACTAGCAGCAATTAAAACTATTAAAATATAGCCTTGTTAAGAATGGGAGCTAAGAAGCTTTTCTAAATGGTAGAAGGGGCAATACCTAATAAAACAGAAAGTTCACACACATTACGACTGCCTTCCTAGAGAAACCTTCACACTGTGCACAAGAAGGCATGTGTGTGGATGTTCACTGCAGTATTGTTTATAATTTCAGAATACCAAAAAATAAAAATTCCATTATGATATAGTAGGAAAACAAAATTTTATATATTTAAGAAAATACTACACTGCTTTGGAAATGAGTGAACTATAGCCTTAAGAATCAAATTAGGTTCATCTTGAATACGTAAAGTGTGCAAAAAAGCTCATTGCATGTAGAAAAATACATACTATATGGTACCAGTTTTAAAGCAATAGTATATGTTATTTAAAAGCATTTACATAAGAGGTAAATTTTTAAAGGTTTGTATAGTAATGATATAAACCAAATCCAGAACATTAATTATTCCTTATGAGGGGGATGGGAATGAAATTAGAGAGGGCGAAAGAGGCCACGATAGTATTTCAAATGTCTGATGTCTCAAGACGGTAAGTATGAGTATTTATTACTTTTTATATATACCTTCTTTTAAGTTTTAAATGGCTCATAATTTAAAAGTGAACAAAATCAATGGCAACAAAAGCAAAACAAAACATGGAGAGAAAATTAAGAGTCATTATCAACCAGCAGTATGAATTTTGATTGTTTAAAATGTTTTATTCATAAATATAGTGGTTCACATTTCAAAAATATCTTAGAGAAAGTCTCAGAACCCTTTAATTGCCAGGAATAAACAAACAAATGAAACCTAGTTTTAATACTTTGTCCTGGTCGAAGAAAACTTTTCCTGTGAATCTTCCAGTGTGGGTCCAATTTTGTTTTCAGTGGCTCTGGTAATGAAGTTGCCATTATTTCCTAGGGAATAGTCCCTTGATTTCATACATTTCAACCAGGAAGTTTCCCTGATAGCCTTCTCCTTAATATCAACCATTCATGACCAGTTTAACAACTTTGTACCAAGATAAATAGCAAATCCTCCCTCCTTGGAATATGCTTTTCAAATATTTGTAGACTGTTATCATGCTCTCTTTTAGTCATCACTTAACCAAACTGTGCAGCTTAAATCCTTTAATCTTTCCTCATAAATCAGACCCTCTTGCTTCTAATCATATTGTTTCTTTTCTGTAGGTTCCTTCTTGTTTTCTTTTGGAAAAAAGATTCCTAATCGTTCAAGAGTAGTGAAGTCATCAGTTGAGAGAAAAAGAAAAGAAAAAGAAACAGACCTCCATAGCTGGTCTAAGATTTGGCACCTCATTTAGTGCAATTAAAATAGAAAGCCTACTAGTGGAATTAAAATGAACATCTAATTTTTCCCAGTTTATCAATCTCTCCTTTCTTTTTGTGTTATAGGTTCTAGACAGAATATTATCATTTGATTTATACCAGCTTTGTACACACTTGTTAACATATCCAGACAAATTTAATTTTTGACTTTTTTTCTTTAGGCACTCTTCCCCCTGTTGATGTTTCATATGTGTTGCTGGCTTCTATCACAAAACTATTATTTATCAACATGAGAATTTTAAATAATAGTCAAAAGACATATACTCTGTTCCTTAATATGTGTTTCCATAGCACTCCAACATTTTTATTGGGAAATGTATTATTGTAACACATGCACACACACGGAGTTTTTAAAATAAGCCTAAGATAAAAACTCATAACCTACCTCATTGTTTAAAAGAGAAAAGTCCTCTTTGTGCCCTCACCATAATCACTTCCTGTCCCTACCAAACATTACTGCTCACAGAATTTGGTGCTAATTACTCCTTTGTCATTCATTGAAGTTTATCACTTATGAGTGTATACCATCATTATTAAACAATGTAGTGATGATTGTACTTAGTACCACTGAACTGTATCTTTTAAAATGATTAAAATAGTTAATATTATATATTATCATTGTCCAATTTACCACCAATGCATTATTTATTATTGTTCCTACATAAAAATGGATTCACTTTTTCTATGACTTTCTGGTTTCATTCAACATTGAGTGAGTGAAGTCGCTCAGTCGTGTCCGACTCTCTGCAACCCCGTGGACTGTAGCCCACCAGGCTCCTCCGTCCATGGGATTCTCCAGGCAAGAATACTGGAGTGGGTTGCCATTTCCTTCTCCAGCGGATCTTCCCAACCCAGGGATCGAACCCAAGTCTCCCGCATTGCAGGCAGACACTTTAACCTCTGAGCCACCAAGGAAGCCCATTCAACATTAGGTTTTGTAATTCATCAATGTTAGTATATGTAGGCATTCTCCACAAACAAAAGCAACAATCAGTTGCGACCTATGAGTGTGTGCGTGCATGTTCAGTCATCTGACCCTTTGCAACCCCGTGGATTGTAGCCTGCTAGGCTCTTCTGTCCATGGGATTTCCTAGGCAAGAATATTGAAGTGGGTTGCCATTTCCTCCACCAGGGCATCGTCTCAACCCAGGGATCCAACCTGCGTCTCCTACACCTCCTAACAGTGCTAAAGGCAGATTCTTTAACACTGAGCCATCTGGGAAGCCTTTGCTAAGGCTCTGGTTCCACCATGACTATGTATTCTTTCTCTCTATGTGTGGGTTTCTTGTAGGTACATTAGAATTGCAGTATTATATGTTACTTATTTGTCACTTTTTCTGATTTTCGGGAAACTACCAGAGGGTGCTTTGTGGCTCAGTCATGTCTGACTCTTTGCAACCATTTGGACTATATAGCCCACCAGGCTCCTCTGTTCATGGGATTTTCCAGGCAGGAATACTGGAGTAGGTTGCTATTTCCTTCTCCAACCTTTGAAGGGTGCTTTCCAAAGGATTCAAAATAAAACAAGTACCTGAATTTGGCAGAGGGAGGGAGGTTGAGATGGGAAAATCCTGAGTACTAGTTTGGGAATCTGAAGAGGTAGGCTTCAATCACAATTTTACCACTAATTATCTCTGAGGCATAATAAATTAAAACTTCTTACCATCTCATTTATTTAATCCATAAATGATTTGGTAATTCATAGATGAATTTGGCAATTTCTGACCCTTTCATAGTAAAGTAATTTCAGTAGCCTAAAAGTAGCTCTTTAAAACATGTCATTAACACATGTAAACTTGTGAACTAAAATTTCTAAAAGTTGTGAAAACTGAAAAAGTGTTTAAAACTAAAATCCGAAGTAAAAGAAAAAGGCCCCAACTATGAAACTATGTATGATTTGGCAACAGTAATTCTGCTGAAATATTAGTTTATCCAGGTATTTGATCTAATAAACAGTTTACTCAAACCTCCTGACTTGTTATGGTTTGAAAGATAAAGAAGAATGAAATTTTGTAGGTTTCTATATTGTTAGAATTGTATATTGTAGAATTCTCTGTCATTATCAAATAGTTGATAATGATTTATTTCTTTTCATTTTTTAAATTATAGGGTGGCTTCACTCGTAAATATTCACTTAGCTCAAAAACTGGAACACTTCTTCCAGAATTCCCCAGCGCTCAACACCTTGTGTACCAAGGATGCCTTTCTAAGGACAAGGTATCAATTAAAGATACTTCTCTATTGATTTTCTGATATGTTGGTTCCATATCTCAATTTGCTGGGAATCTCATGGCACTCGTGGGAAACAGAAATCTGCATAATCAAACATAATTGACTGATTTATAGGAGGGACAAATGTTTACTAACATTGATTCAGGACTTTCCAATTAATTATTTACCATCTCCCTGATAGTATATTATCAGAAGGTGGTAAAATAAACCTCAAAAGACTAAAGTTTATTTTTTATTTAAAACTCAGTATCAAGGAAGAAAATCCTAGAATGTGCCTATCATATGCAATTTCTTTCATTTTAAGTGTGATATTTTCTACTAGCACCATTTCATTTCAGTAATTAGTCATCAACCACTTCTCTAGGACAGAATTTTTTCCTATCATTGAGGGGGTGATACCTTACTCGAAGATTCCAAAGATTCTTCTCAATTATGAAACTTTGTGCTCTGTTGCAAAATTTTTTGAAAGTTAAAGAAGAAACAGTTTCCTGAAATTCAGTTTATAAAATAAATTGCATTGCTTATGTATTAAAGTCTAAAGCTAAATGCTCCCCTATTTCTAAACTTCTAGAGGCATTTGCTGGGTATCTGCTGGCTGACTAATAGCAGGATCCACTATTATATCAGAGCATAAAGATTTCTACATTCTTTTCAACTAAAGTTCATTTTCTATTAGCATTTGAGAAAATATCTTTCAGAGTATATTTAAGTCAGTTCATATTTTTAAGGTGCAAAGACAGATGAATATGATTAACAATGTCCAGCTGTGTTTAGTAATGGGCATTTGTAGAAACTGGAAATAAAAATGACATGCTGTTAAAAAGGTCTATTCATAGATAAGTAGAGATGCACAGTAACTTCGTTCTAATTCATAATACTGACAGACTTATTTCCCAGTTAGGAACAGGCAAAATATTGAAGGTAGTTCCCAGATCCAGGCAAGCCTCCTGAAGTATGTCCACTTCCTACTATGCTCCTCTCCCATCACATTTCTCAAGGTCATCACATCATCTTTTAACCTTATGGAAATAATATGATATTATCACTTCAGATTGGAGACACTTCCAGTAAATGTTAACATGTGACAATTTGTGGGGGAACTTGTGGAAATCTGCGGGACCTTGGGGAACACAGTTCTTTGGGGGAGGGTATTATTGGCTCACCTTTGTGGAGAGGATGGCTCACATGCAAACATATCAAGAAGATGTTTACTATGTAAATATACCAGGTGAGGAGGGTAGACGGAGAGAGTAACAAAGAAAAAAAGAAGTGAGGAACATGTTCCAGTAGTTTATTTCAGCCTTCTCTAACCTCCAAGGAATTCCTTATCTGTCAACTTGAAAAACTGGTCTGTAGATCATTTCTCACTCAGTATTCAAGATGCTTAAATAAGCTCTGGTTTCTAAATTCATTCCCAGTGGCCCCCATCATGAGCCCCATACTTCCCTTTGTCCTTTGAGGACAGCTGGGCCCTGCCTTTTACCTACCTAGACAGTAGCCAAGTTCCCCAGGCAACGTGTCAGTTCATAGAAAGAGGGGTGTGGCTGAAGCGGAACACTTTTAAGCACCTACTTTCTTGAGGCAGATATGATGGAGGCTGCCTAGTGGGAAGCTGACCCCAGTGAACGGTGTTTGCTGAAGCTGAGGGACCTGCTTTTTGCCCCCATCAGAGCGTCACTCAAGACAGGTGCTACCCCCTCTCTTGCTCACTGACTTTACTAGAGCGAAGACTTGCCTCTGATTCTACCCTCTATAATGTGATGTATGTTCTCAGGAAATTGAGCAAAATTATGTTTATAAAGACTGCAAAGTATTCTACAGTGAAAAGTTCTTACCCTAAGACTGTGTAACTATTAAATAAGCAAAGTACCAATGATAAGATTTACAATTTTTGATGCTTTCTGTATAGAAGAAAACAAAATTGACACAAATAAATGGAAACACTTGTGAAGATAAAAGTTCACTTGTTCTTTAGTGGCTTTCAGGGGTCAAAGGGTTAATTTTTGACAACAGTTATTATTTCCTTTCTATCATTCATGCTGTTCTTATCTTCATTTGAAACTATGTCTTGCGGCCCATCTGAAAATTGTTGCTTAAAGTAAAGAGCATATTTCATTTGCATCAGTGGTGACATATCCTGGCAGAGGTGTGTAGTCAGCATACCTCCTTAGAGGTAGATTGGTAATTTGCATGCCATCATTATACAGCTTTACACTAAACCACAAAGATGTCTGATGTCGGTGGGCTGCAGGGATAAAGGTTGGAGAGCAAAGAATTGGAGTAGGACATCCCTGTCACCATCATCACCTAGATACTATAAAGATAAAAATAGTTAACCATAGTATTGTATTATGGATTACTCCAGCCACTTTCATGTGTTAATTTATTTAGTCCTCATAACAACCCGATTAGATATTTACTGTTTTTATGATCTCCATTTTATAGATGAGGAAATTAAAACACATAAATGTTAAGTACTTTGCCCGACATCACATAGCTACTAAGTGGCAGATGAGAGCTAGCATTCAAATCCAGGTATCCTGCAGGCAGAGTTCACACCTCTAACATCTAAGCCTGTTCCTCTGTTCACATAGAACACACAACCTGTAACAGGTAGCAATATTTCTAGCTTATAAAATAAAAATGTTTTGAACATGGGTGTTCCTAGTTTCCCAGAAGATTAACAAGTTCTGCTGCTGCTGCTGCTGCTGCTAAGTCGCTTCAGTTGTGTCCGACTCTGTTGGACCCCATAGACGGCAGCCCACCAGGCTCCGCCGTCCCTGGGATTCTCCAGGCAAGAACACTGGAGTGGGTTGCCATTTCCTTCTCCGATGCATGAAAGTGAAAAGTCAAAGTGAAGTCGCTTAGTCGTGTCCGACTCTTAGCTACCCCATGGACTGCAGCCTACCAGGCTCCTCTGTCCATGGGATTTTCCAGGCAAGAGTACTGGAGTGGGTCACCAGTGCCTTCTCCAACAAGTTCTAACCTTCTGCAAATTGTAAGATGTTTAAGATTTTCTATCTGTGGATACAAGTATTAGTGTATACATGGAAACAGAGAATTTTTGTAACAGACATTTAATGTTGAAATCTTTTTTGGCCAACGAGTCATTTAATATTATTAGTAATTTGAGGTAATACAGTCAGATCTTATACTTTGCATGAGGAAAATGGTTCCATGTGCAGCATGTCTTGTTTTATCTTCTTCAACACCTTATAAGTAATATGTTATTACTACTTGAAGATATAAAGCTTGGGATCAGAGACAAAGCAACCTGTGCAAAACAGTGCAGTGGAGCCTGTTCAGTGTTAGCTGACTCCATAGCCGAAACTGGAAACCCCTGCACCACGCTGCCCAAGCACCTGCTTAATAAAACTGTGGGAAGAGTTCATGTATGTTATCATTTTACATTTATTTCTCCAATCAAAGGAGATTTCCTTATTAAGCAGAAAATTACAATGTCACTTTGACTGATAGTTCCCTAAACAATCACTTTTTTTGTTTTTCTTATCACACTGTCCTGCAACTATCCATTTGCTCGCCTTTGTCCCTTCACAAGGCAGTGTGCGCCTTAAAATAAGAATTACACCTTCACCTTTGTTTCCTCAGCATTGAGCACAGTGCTTGGTACATAACAGGAATTTTAACCATGTGCTTGAATATATGAACAAATGTATGCATGAACAAAATGAAGGCAGCATTGAAAGGGTGCTTTTGTTAAGATTTGTCTTCCTCAATATAGGTTGATACCCTAATAATGATGTACAAAACTCACTGCCAGTGCATCTTGGACAATGCAATAAATGGGAACTTTGAGGAGGTAAGAGTAACAAAGAACGCTTTGCTGACTGTATTATATAAACATTCTTTTCTTGTTTTTCATACAAGTTCATGTTAAGGAAAAATGTTAATGTACATACTCTTTGTTCTCAACTAGATTCAGCATTTCTTATTACACTTTTGGCAAGGAATGCCTGATCATCTTCTTCCCCTGCTTGAAAACCCAGTTATAATTGACATTTTCTGTGTTTGTGACTCAATTCTTTATAAGGTAAGCTCTTTAGGATGACTTAAACATGTATTTCTCATTCCATCTAAACTTTTCAATATGTTTTCAGTAAAACTTGTTATTTCTAGCTGGAGATGCACTATTAATTTTTTCTGATTAGAAAGCAATCAGCTTAATAGTATGTAATAGTGAATGTATTTTAATGTAAATTTATATTAAGTAAAACAAAAATCAGTTTCTGTTTACAGCTAAGAATGATTCTAAATGTGACACACTTCCATAAAAACTTACATAATTTTATTAACTGTCTAAGATGTTTTCAGAATAAATAGTGGCTTTTTCACAGTATCAGAGTTTGGGGAAAAGCAGAATTAAGCACTCTTATAGGACTAATAACTTGAAAAATCTGGAAATCTCTAATGTTAATGCATTAATGATGAATTTTGTTCTTAAGCCAAACAAGAGTCCCTAAGTGTCTATAGAAGGATCAGGAAGGATATTGAAAGCAAAGAGGAGATGGTTGGCCACAGAACCAGCCATTCAGCTGGAAAGAGGGTAAAGCTAATTCCCCCAGGAATCTGTTCCCAAGTTAGAGTAGATACAGGTCCAAGCTGAGGGAGAAAACTGTGCTACAATTTGGGTATTTTGAATTGAGTCTATCTGCATTAACCTGTTAAATTGTCATAAGGAAAAACAAAAGCTTTCCTTTTAAAACATATTAATAATTTGGGTAAGCAAGAAAACCCAAGCTGGAGCCCTGTTAAGTATTTTGGAGGAAAAATCCGTCTTAGTTAGTTGCTGCTATTACATTTTCAACTTTGCAGAGAAGTGAAGCAAACACTGAACAGTCCAGAAGCAACTTTGCACGTCGAGAACCAGTAGGCGGGCTTGACCTAGGATGAGGGAGTCCATATTTTCATCCTCTGTCCCATTCTTCCTTACTTCAGGATAAGAGAATAGAGTAGTGCTGTATATTCTCTAGCTTTAATTAAAGTTGAAGAAAAACAAAGGAGGGCAAGGATTGTCTCATTTCTCTGGATCAAATAAGAATATCATCATCCAGAGAGAAATGGTTCAGTTTGCACTAAGTGATTATCTGCAACGTTTAAGACATGAGGAAGTAATCGGAAAGGTGAAAGCAGGTGGTTCCAAAAGTAGGTATGAGACCTGGGCTCATACACGCACATTTACCAGCAGCAAGGAAAAGCTGTTCCGACTGTCTTTCAGACCTCCAAAAAATATCCGTAAAGCGTGGCTTTCCCCATTGCCAAATGGTCTATTTCTTTGCCTTCAGCACAAAAGTCCAGAGTTTAAGTACCTTTCCATACACAAAGTTTTTCCCACAGTGAGCACTGTAAAGAGAGTAGTGTATTGTAACATGAGCTTTGGCAAGACCTTCATCCCACCTCTAGAGATTGGTCAGCTTTTAGTCCTTAAAACTGTGCATAATTACCAAGGCCAGTTCACTGGTGACGAGCATACTGGGCATCTACAACAGTCTGGCTTTAGTGTTTCGTATACGTGGACTACATGTGCGTTTTGCTAGTAGGCTACACAGGCCTTTGCAGATGAGTAGTTTACTCTCATTTTGAAATATCTCCTGAAGCCCTCTTGGTCCTCGTCCCCAGGCTGGCCCACTCAGTTTATGAGCCAGCCCAAGGGGTCCGTACTATTCATAACCCTTCTGATTCCCCATCTCCTTGATTTATCCATTTTTCCTGAGCTGGTATCAGTTAGCACTAATTTTTTCTTTCCACTTGTTCTCATCAAGGTCATCCTTGATGAGAACCCATCTCACCCATGTTTAAGGTGCAGTCAGCCTAGCCCTTTCCTTTCAGTGTTCCTTATGTTCTGAAAACTAGCACTCTGTACTCAGTATATTCATGTCACCTGCTTAACTGGCATTGCAATATTTCTATAGACCCTTCCCCTTGCCTTTTACACACACACAAACACACATACACAGCTCACATATACATTCATTTTAGAGATAAAAGTACAACTTTCAGAAACGAGTTAATATATTATTCTCTGGAAAGCTCAGAATAAAAAGTAGCTGACAAAGAGTAAGTGTGTCTATAGAAATATTGAGTAAGGTTTTATGTTAACTCTCTTTTGCTGTGATTAAGGTTCTTACAGATGTACTTATTCCTGCCACAATGCAAGAAATGCCTGAAAGGTAGGTTCAGTCAATAAAATATACTTGCTTGTAAAGGGTTTAACCTTATACATTATAGTAAAGCAAAACATTCAGTAGAAATTCATTCATTCACCAGTGTTATTTTCCTGCTCCTGCCCGTTTGTATTAGCTGAAGAGATGTGCCCCAATCTTTATATTCAAACCTCAATGAACAAAATTTGATGGGACAATCCTGAAATCCCTTTGAGAGCTGCCCAAGTGAAAAATAAATATTTAAGTATAGTTGACTTTTAAGATACTTGAGGAAGTTCTTCAATGGAAACTGGCTAGAGGGAGATAAATGGGATAATTTGTGGAAAATAACCACAATAATAAAAACATAAGGAAAATTGTTTTATATTTATTATACTTTAGTCTTAATTTTGAAAATCAGAAAGGAACATAATGGAATTATTACCTTCTTTTTAACAAAGGAGTAAGATCTCAAATGGAAATGATGCTTGAAGATTTTTCACAAAGTCTTTTCTGATGTAAGAACAATAGAAACTTAAAACAAAGCCAATTTAAAAAACAATAAATTCTAATAAAGTAATGAAATTTATTTTAGTATTTGGGGATACAGATATACATAGGCGGGGATAATAGGTTCTCAATAAATACATGATGATTGATAAAACAATCTTTATTTTTTATTTACCTTTTCCTCTAGACTGGTTTGTTTATTTAAATAGTAGTTGGTCTGTCAATAGTTTCTTGTAATTATTGTTATATAGTCTTTAAACATCTAATCTGAGCTCTGAGTTAGGTAGACAACACTTCTGTGTCACAGCAAAACGGCTATGCTTACCTAGTGACAGGCATTCAGTCATGGGCTGTGTGTGCTGTGCTCAGCCACTAAGCCGTGTCCAATGTGACCCCATGGACTGTAGCCTACTAGGCTCCATGGGATTTTCCCAACAAGAATACTGGAATGGGTTGCCATTTCCTTTTCCAAGGGATCTTCCTGATCCAGGGATCGAACCTAAGCCTCCTGCATCTACTGCACTGGCAGGCAGATCTTTTACCACTGAGCCACCTGGGGAGCCATTCAGCCATGTAGCTAACAAGTAGTAACAGCTGAATTTTATTAAACATAGTGTGGGAGTTTAATCTTACCCAAATTATTTCACCTAATTCCTACAACCAACCTGAAAAGTACTATTTATGTATTTCTCTCTTAAGTATGCAAGTAGTTTGTATTCATTTAGAAAATGAAAAACATGCATAAGTGCACTTAAAAAATCACTGATAATCTTAGATTTTGAATGTCAGGTTATTATCTCACAAACTTTTTTCTAGGAATGTTAAAAAATGGAGTTATAGTACACATACTATTGCAGTATACTGTGAAAATCTTCCCATATCAACAAATACAGATGAGCATTTTTTAAATGATTGGATAGACATCCAGCATCTGAAAAATACTATATTTAATCAATTCCTTTTCATTGAACAATTGGATTTTTTTTTGAAAAACAACCTGTTACAGTATTCCAAACTGTTATGATCCCAAAGTCACAAAGAGGAACCTGGAGTACAAAGAAGTTAATTTATTTGCCCAAATTAGTAGGAAGCAGAACCTAGATTTTAATTAAGGTCTGTTTAACTCTAAACTCTGCCTATTTTTATTCCTTTACCATGTCACTGCTCCCCAACATATGCCCCATCCTAAATATATTTAGATCAGTTTCATTACGATGTCATATGTAGGTTGTTGACTGACATAAATTTTTGTATATTCTCATAATATATTTATACAACCAACATTTGCAATTTTCTAAATGAGGTCCTATAATTTGTGGTAATTTATTCTATAGTTATATTTGAATTATAGGAATTATTAGGAATTTGAAATATAGGAATCATGTAGAATTATAGGAATATATTACTAGAAACAAATATTAAATACCTGAAATGCATTGTGATCCCAATGCATGTCTCTCAAGAAGCCAAGATATGTACAATCAAGTGCACACTTACCTTTTCCCAGAACTATTTTACAGAAGATGATTGAATTATCAATATTAATAATAAAGTATATCTTTATTGATCACTTTCTGCCGTCCAAGTTTTAACCCAAACACTTTCCATGAATCATTTCATGTAGTCCTCATTATAATCCTGTGACATGAATACTATTCTTATTCCCACTTAACAGATGAGGAAATTAGAGTTTCAGGAGATTGAGTATTTTGATCAAGATGATAAATGGCAGACCTAGGCTGACTTCAGTCATGTTCTTAGAATCACAGAATAATACTATACCTCTATCAAACTGCATTTATTTAATGCATTGTGAACTATTTAGTATTTAATACAGAGTTTTTTGTTCTTTGGGAATTTTTATAGCTTATTAGCAGACATAAGAAATTTTGCTAAGAATTGGGAACAATGGGTTGTTTCATCCTTGGAAAATTTGCCAGAAGCTCTAACTGACAAGAAAATACCTATTGTGAGAAGATTTGTATCATCTCTGAAACGGCAAACATCTTTCTTACATCTTGCACAGGTACGTCAGTCAGCCAAGGGTATCTGAGTCACCAAATCAAAATTAAATCATTTGTTAGCAAAGACTGAGGAACTTTAAGAGACTGAGGACAAAGTGGACAGCAATTAAATCCAATGTGAGATCCTACAGTGAATGCTAGAACAGAGAAAGGACATTAGTGGGAAAATTGATGAAATTTGAATTATGTCTGTAGTTTAGTTACTAGTATTGTACTCACGTTGGTTTTCTGATTTTGGTAATATACAATGGTAATGTAAAATGATGACATAAGGAGAAGCTGGGTAGAGAGTATATGGAAATACTCTACACTATTTTTTGCAACTTTTTTGCAAATTTAAAATTATTTTAAAATAGAAAGTAAAAAGAGAAAAAACCTTTTGAATATAATGTAAAATGTAAAACTCTTATTTGCCACATGAATTCTATTAATAAATAAATCCAATTAATAAAATTAATAGATTGTGGGGAATGAGACCATCTGATATTTTGAAACCCACAACACACTTTACGTGAAAGAAAGTGAAGTCGCTCAGTCATGTCCGACTCTTTGCAACCCCATGAACTGTAGCCTACCAGGCTCCTCTGTCCATGGGATTTTCCAGGCAAGAGTACTGGAGTGGGGTGCCATTTCCTTCTCCAAAGGATCTTCCTGACCCAGGGATCAAACCCAGGTCTCCCACATTGTAAGCAAATGCTTTACCATCTGAGCCACCAGGGAAGTCATTTTAAACTACTTCTAATTTAGTTCTCTTAAATAGGAGGAAAAAGTAATTCCTAAATTAGAGTTATGTGTTTGTATATTGTTAAAATATACTTCCCTTCTCCTCAAATTTTCCTTTGTTTTATGAAGGTCATCAGCCTCTGAAATTTTGAAAGACTTGCTTAGGATAGTTTCAGATAAGAAATATAACATTGTGAAACTCTTATTTTATGACCATGGGTTAAAAAAAATATATTTTCTTATTCCAAAAATAGTTTTCAAACCTTTAACAGAGATGACCATGAGTCTCAGCTACTGCTTTTAGTTTTAAAATAAGAAATGAGTTATTTAGAATACATTTCTCTCAGAGAATTATTTCTCTAGAAGCTAAATTTTTCTTTAGATGGAAGATCAATGACATAACTTAGTATCCTTTTTACTTTCTTTATGCAGATTGCCAGACCAGCTCTCTTTGACCAGCATGTTGTGAATTCTATGGTATCTGATATTGAAAAGGTTGACTTGAATAGCATCGGATCTCAGGCCCTTCTCACCATTTCGGGCAGCACAGACACTGAATCTGATATCTACACTGAATGTAAGCCTTCTCTCTCTATTTAGAGCAGGGTCTCTCAATCTCAGTGCTATCCATGTCTTAGACTGCATAACTGTTTGATGGGGCAGAGACTGTCTTGTGTATTGAAGGATGTTTAGCAGCATCCTGGGCACTATCCCCTGCATGCCAGTAGCAGCCACCCCAAGTTGTGACAACCAAATATGTCTCCAGACATTCCCAAGTGTCCCCTTGGACTACACAATCATTGAGAAACCTTAGTTTATAGAAATACTTTTAATTTGAAAAAATTGTTCTCTATTTTAAAACAGTTGTACTTACTGATTGTGAAAAACCTGGAAAATATAGAAAATGTTAAGAGGAAAATAAAAGCCATCTATAATCTCATTGTCTAGAAATAACCCAAATGGAAAAAATCCTAGGAATAATCAAAATGGTTTTGAGTTTTCTTCCAGTTTTATATTACACACATATGCATTTCCATGTTTTCCACTCTTGGCATTACATGGGGTATAATGCATATCAAAATGGTATCTCAACGCAATCATGTTTTACAAAGCAGACGTGCCCTGCTTAGGTTTGGACAGTCTGACATTTACCAAGCCAGTATATGTGACCACACAGCCAAGCTCCATTTCCCAGGGATAACAACCAACTGTTTTTCCTACCATTTCTCTCTGAAAACACCAAAAAAATGCAGCCTCCTATAGGCTATAACTCACTGCTCTCTCGGGACAGGCCAACCTTAGTCCTGCTTTATGTTTCCTAATAAAATTATATTACCCTTTGGGATTCAGTAAACCTCAAACTGTTTAATAAAATGATAGTCCTAAACTGCCCCTTTAACTTTTACATGATAAAAGATTATTCATTTAAGTGGCTCATTTCTGCAGGGCAGAATTTAATTTTTGCTAAAGATAAAGGGTATTTCAGAAAGCAGGAAATCAACAAGTCTAGCTTAGTTCATTCATTAACTTTCAACTAATCCATTGCATTTAATGAAAGCATTGCATCCAAAACGAATTATCATCTCTATTGACAACTTATTCCTCCCTAGTGTATAATATATAAACCTGCATTTCAGTATATACCAAGACATATACACTTGTGACTAAAATTTTGAAGAGTCAAGAACTAAGGACTTTTTGTTAGTTTCCAGGATATGAAATTCATTTCTTTAACACATTTAATTTAATCTACCTGTCTTTCCCTTTTATACTATAAAATTACCAGTTATTCTAGTTTTAGGTTTTATCTTGGGTTCAAAATAGAATACAATATTAGGCTTTCTTTTTTTTTTTTTCTTTTTCCATGGTAGATGATTCTATCACAGTGTTTCAAGAACTGAAAGATCTCCTTAAGAAGAATGCCACTGTGGAGGCTTTCATTGAATGGTTGGATACTGTGGTGGAGCAGAGAGTTATTAAGGTATTTTTCAGATATATTCAGAAAATAAGATTTTGTTAATAGAAAATGCTAAACTGACTATAATTTCTTGAGTGGTGGGGAGTGGTGATAGGATATGTGTAATAATGCTTTGAAAAGCTTTTGAAACCCTACCAATAAGTTAAATCAAATATCAATATTAGAAATACAGCAGATTTGAGAGCATTGGACATGAATTGGATTTTATTTATTGTTTTCTGACAGACTACAAGCCACTGTGCCTTCGCTATCAGTCAATAAGTTTACAACTGAGTAACATCAGTAGTGAAAGATAAAACTGGAAAGATCTGGCCCTTTTCTTTTCTTTTTTTTTTGGCCCTTTTCTTAAAAAGCATGTTTTCATAAAAGGTGACAGAAGATATAGTTTTAAGTAATTTGCATTTTTTAATTCCAGGAGCTCAGTATTTTGTGTTTTGTATGTGGTTTCTTCAACTCTTTCAGTTAACCTTCAAGTCATCCATCACACAAGGCCATAAGAACAAATATATCCATCACCAATTGGTGTTAACCATTCCATATCAAGGAAACTAGTTATAGTGAGGAACTTTTTTTTCTCCTGGAAGGAAAACAGATTAACATTCAGGACCAGAGAAGTCAGTTAATCATTCACAGAAATATATAACCCTTTCTTCATACTTTGCTTCTGCTCTTTTTAAAAGCTCTGTCAAAGGAAAATTGAGAGAAAATATTTTGTAAATTATTTCATTTTGTTGTCCAACTCTGTTAGGTAACAAAACCATACACAATAAAGATCTATGAGCCTGAGAAATGACAGCAAAGACAGATGGAAAGTAAAATCCCTGGACAGATCATTTTATTTGATGACATAAAAGGCATGCTATGCCATCTGTCCATCTGTCAGTTTATCTACCTCTTGATCTTATGTACGAAGCATGTGGTGATGAGATAAGAGATTTTATATTTTCGTTTTTGTTGCTTTACTTATAGACCAGCAAGCAAAATGGGAGATCATTAAAGAAGAGGGCTCAAGACTTCCTGCTGAAGTGGAGCTTTTTTGGTGCTCGAGTAATGCATAATCTCACCTTGAACAATGCATCCAGTTTTGGTATCTTATGTGCTTTATAAAACTCTTCTTAGATGAATTACATCACTCATTCCTGAGTCATATTTCCTATCAATTATTAAACGTGTGGCACTGTCACTTCTCCAATCTGACTATTAAACCAGTGGACAATGATTGTTATTAGCCTGGGTATTAGAGTCAGACCACTTGCAGAGTTAAATCCTTACACTCCTTTTCTTTGAGTTTGCTTTTACCCAAGCTAACCTGCTCATTGTAGAAACGGGAGAATACTTCTTTCATTGGGTTACATGGGCAATTGAGTGAGGTGATATATATAAAAATACATTGCCAGCAGTTGGCATACAGAGTAAATAGCAGCTGTAACCATTACGTTCCATCAGTGCTAGGATAAATTTCCTTTGTTAAACAAGCAAATAAACAATAATCCATACATTACTTTCCAAAGGCACTATTCATTACAGTATGGTAAATGTCTGCATCTTTTCCAGGAACCCACATAGCTGTATTCCAAAAGTCAAAGAGCTGATTAGAAGACATGCTATCATGTTTCTGAACCATCTTTCCTGATCCATATGACTTATGAAAAAATTGAGTCAAGTTACCTTATTTCAAAGTTGAATACCTTCTTTTTCCTAAAATTTCTCAGGTTCTTTGTTGGTAGTTATAATGCTATCTACTGGACAGTACTTCTGTACTTTGTAATTGCATTTTGCAAAATCTTCACATATAAAATAGGTTACAATTAAGTAAATTGTCTTCATTTAATTTCCAACAGAATTAGATTAAATTAGTGAACCTGTATTGAGGCATGAACAAAACATATTGTCTATTGTCTGAAATTTGTTGCTTATGCTTAAGGTTTCTTAAATTATATAATACTTAATCCTGACTTTATTATGAAAAAAGACTCATTGGGAAATCTGTTGAATAAAAGTTTAAGGTTTTCCAGGATATCTTCCACATGAAAATTACTTTTTCTTTTTTTTAATGAAAGAACATTTTGTTTCAGGAGAAAAAGACATCTTCTCACTTGATACTTTTTTCAGACCATGTTGGCTATTGTCTAATTATTTAGTCCAAAGTAAACAGAAATACGGAGAGTAGAGCTCATTCTCCCTGGGTTAAAGCTTATCACACTCCAGTGTATGCCCTCTTAAAGCATAAAGCATGTCTCACTTTCATCCGTATTTTCCTTTGATGTAATTAGTGGCCAAAGAGCTGGCAGGACAGTACACACAGGGAGCTGGGCAGGCGGTGCACAAAAAGATTAGAGACCCCAGTTAAGCATGTTGGTCTTAGCAGGTCATTTAAAGTCCAACAAGTATTTGTTTATTTCAGTTGCTCCTTGTAAAGTGCTGCGAGATGGTCACAAAGATAACTTAGACGTCTCTCTTTTTTCTTTCCGTCTCTTTCTTTCCCTTATTTCATCTCGCAATGCCCTCTGCTCATTCCTCATCCATAAACAAGGTTCTTTCCATTTGATCCGAATGCTTCTTGATGAATACATTCTGCTCGCCATGGAGACCCAGTTTAATAATGACAAAGAGCAGGAGTTACAGAATTTATTGGACAAGTATATGAAGAATTCAGGTAATTTAAAATGTACATCTTATTTTGCATCTTTCTTTGTGGAAACCTAATTTCAGGAATTTGTAAGCACACCTGTTAAGTGGATTGATAGTAGACTCAGATTTTTCCCCACCAAATTGTCACTACTGATACAGGATACTAACACTAAGAGAGCCCTATTTCGTCTTTCCTCCATTGGTACATAGAGTAGTCAAGTAGTCAACTGGAAACTCTGAAGAATAAAATCGATATTCTTAACTTCCGAGAACTTAGATAAAATTGGAGAAATGACTGTAACACAAAAATAACTGTAATTCAAGATAACATGTCTTATAAATGGTGCAGAGATGAGTTCTATAGGGATTAGAGAGGGAAGGAAAGTCATCTATTTGGCATGTGATTATTTGCATTTTGAAGGCTATTCACTACAGAGTGGATTATTTAGTGCCCCTAAGAAAACACCTGGATGGCTGGATGGCATCACTGATGCAACAGACATGAACTTGAGCAAACTTTGGGAGATGGTGAGGGACAGCAAGGCCTGGCATGCTGCAGTCCATGGGGTCACAAAGAGTTGAACATGACTGGGCGACTGAACAAAAACAACAAGAAAATACCTATACCCACAAGTATATAGTTAGCAAAACCCAGCACCTCTGCCAAGACCAAAGGTCTGCCTGTCTTATTTCCCATGGAAAACATTTCTCAAAAATTTCCAGATTTATGACACAGCCCTGGAACATTTACAGTGTGTTTTGTTTTTCACTTGGGCTTATCTACTAGGAATGTGGCAATGATGTTAGCGTTCGTATTTTAAAAAAAACTTTCCAGATGCAAGTAAAGCTGCCTTCACTGCTTCTCCAAGTTCGTGCTTTCTGGCCAACCGTAATAAAGGGAGCACTGTTCCCAGTGATACTGTGAAGAATGAAAGCCATGTGGAGACAACGTATCTTCCTCTGTCATCTAGTCAACCTGGAGGCTTAACCTCTGCTCTGCACCCGTTCCCTGCTGGGAATACAGACAACATGCCGCTTCCAGGTAGGCTGTGAGACAACCAGGAACATCACTTAGGCTTCAATATGTCTCACAGGAACCTATTCCTTTGTTTTCTTAAAGCTAATAACCTCCAGGTGTTCCAAGAATAAAAAGGCTTATCTCCAATGACTTCTAATAAAGCTTTATAATATTTTGTGATTTTCAACATTTGTCATTCATATTTTTATCAACACTATTTTAAAGATAGACATCACACTTTAACATACTCTTCTAGTTATATCAGAAGTCCAAATACTTGGTTATTCTCACTTGGTGGAAGAAAGAAATAGATTAGGTGTCCACAAAATCCTTAAGATGCTTTGAAAGTCAAAAAATATGAGCTACTTACTTATTTATGGATTTTGAGGAGACTTTATTTGTCCTCCATTATAAAATAGATTCAGGGGACCTGCAACTAAGACGTGATGCAGCCAAATAAATAAAAAAATTTTTTTAAGATTCAGCTATTTTAGGATAACCATCACAAAAATTTTTCTCTTTGGTCTGTGGTTCCCTGTTGGTCTGAATGTTTATGGCTTAAACTAGCTACTAGATAATACTTTAACTCCACTTTTTGCCTTATGTCTTCCTTGAAATCCTTCTATAGACCTTATTTGTTGGATACACAGAATTTTAACCCTGGAAGGGCCTTATAGTTCAGGGGCCTAATTCCAACAATGGAAAGCTAGAGGCCCAGGGATTTGGTAGCTTTCATAGCTCATTGCTCACCAGTGGGGTTTGCATGGAGTTTTGAATTGGCTGCTTTGAAGCCATGGTCTTTTTGACATTATTGTGTTTTTCTTTCACACTATACATTGGCTTCCCAGGTGATACTAGTGGTAAGAACCTGCCTGCCAGTGCAGGAGAGAGTTGCAGGTTTGATCCCTGGGTTGGGAAGATACCCTGGAGGAGGGCATGGCAATCCACTCCAGTATTCTTGCCTGGAGAAGAATATCATGGACAGAGGAGCCTGGTGGGCTATAGTCTATAGGGTCACAAAGAGTTGGACATGACTGAAGCGATGGGATCTACAATGTCCCTTCTATACATCAAATCATTTAGCATTCAGTGCGTTTTTTTAATTACAGAGAAAGGTAAACAGCAGACCCTTTGCCCTTCCCAAGCTTGAGCTCTAATCATCTTTATACAGATGGAAGGATGAAGCCATCCCAGGCTCTTCTCCATGGTCAGTAACTCCAAAAGTTGCCACTGTTGTGAAATACATACATGTTACAATGATATTTTTAAGCCTAGAGTTTTGTTGTTTCCCCAGTCCTGTTATTTTTGGAGGTTAGAAATGATCTAAGTTGGAAAAAAGATATATTAATAAATCTTTTGCATAATTTTAAATGTTGTGAGCCCATCTGTTTTTAATCTGCCACTAGTGAATGCTCCGGTAACTTTTTTCCAGGTCAAATGGAGCTTTCCCAGAGTTCTGGACATCTGATGACACCACCTATTTCTCCAGCTATGGCGAGCCGAGGAAGCGTCATTAACCAGGGGCCAATGGCAGGGAGACCCCCGAGTGTGGGCCCAGTACTGTCAGCCCCATCACACTGCTCAGCATACTCAGAGCCTATTTATCCGACTTTCCCTCAAGCCAGCCATGACTTTTATGGGACCAACTCTAACTATCAGACTGTGTTTAGGACACAGCCTCACACCCCATCAGGACTCTATCCTCATCGCCCAGAGCATAGTCGATGCATGGTCTGGAGTGATCAGCAGCTTTCTAGAGACTTCTTCAGTGGCAGCTGTGCTGGGTCCCCATATAATTCTCGGCCACCTTCCAGCTATGGACCATCCCCACATGGCCAAGATCCACATAGTCTGCAGTTTTTAAATACAGGAGGCTTCAATTTCCTGAGCAATGCAGGGGCTGCCAGCTGCCAAGGAGCAACGTTGCCTCCTAATTCACCTAATGGTATTGAAATTTTTAAAGAATTTTTCCTTTCCTAAGATGACAGTTAGGCAAAACCAGACATTGAGTTCCACCTCTGGTGAACAGCACGTCATCCTGTGTAGAACTTCCTCAAGATTGTGGAATCTTAGACATTTGGAGCTAATTTCAGCCATGTACAAGCATATCCCTGGGCTTCCTGGGTAGCCCAGCTGGTAAAGAATCCACCTGCAATGCAGGAGACCCCAGTTCGATTCCTGAGTCAGGAAGTTCCCCTGGAGAAGGGATAGGCTGCCCACTCCAGTATTCTTGAGCTTCCCTGGTGACTCAGATGGTAAAGAATCTGCCTGCAATGCAGATTCTGCATTTGCAGAATCTGGGTTTGATCCCTGGGTTGGGAGTATCCCCTGGAAGAGGGCATGGCAACTCACTCCAGTATTCTTGCCTGGAGAATCCCCATGGACAGAGGAGCCTGGCAGGCTACAGTCTATGGGGGTCACAAAGAGCCAGACACGACTGAGTGAGTAAGCACAGCACAACACAAACATATCCCTAATTCTTGTGGCTTTATTACAGCTGTCCTTCTAAATGCCACACAGGGTGAAAACATTGTCAAACCGTATGTTAGCCCCAGAGAAGAACGTTGTGTCCTTTGAAGATATTTTTAGTGAATAATGTTTCTTCCAGAGAGCTAGCAGCAGATCTTAAAGATTAGGACCCAGACAGTGCTTCCTGTTGGTCTGGTAAAACACGTAAAGCTCTGTGGACTTATTCAGCCACCAGAGTGGCTGCTCTGTTCCCCCTCTCCTCAGCAAAGACCAGTCCTCCTCCCAGAAACATCAATCTGTAAATAAAACTGGTACTTGATAAGTAATCTTTGTGAAAGGCTAATAGTGCTTTTTTTCTTCATAGGCATCATAAGATCTTATTAATTTAGAGAAGGGAAATATGAGAGAGGTGTAGTCTTATATCTCAAAATTAATAATATGATAACTCCTACGTATTTTAAAAACAAAAAACAACAAGTGAACCATATCCATGGGTTTGGGTGGACTCCGGGAGTTGTTGATGCACACGGAGGCCTGGCGTGCTCTGGTTCATGGGGTTGCAAAGAGTCAGACACGACTGAGTGACTGAACTGAACTGAACCATATCCATATATAAGCACATCCAACTGTATTGTAAATGTTGATGTCAATGTAGTATTTACAGTAGGGTATCTTGAGGGATCTCTCCTATTACCTTGTTCTTTCATTTTTCTTCCTGAATATTATTTGCGATAAGTTAACTCTACTTTCTCAACACTTTCTGTCATAGGGTACTATGGGAGCAACGTCAACTACCCAGAGTCTCATAGACTTGGATCCTTGGTGAATCAACACGTTTCCGTCATCAGTAGTGTGCGCTCCCTGCCTCCATATGGCGACATTCATGATCCGCTCAACATTTTAGACGATGGTAGCAGAAAGCAGACCAGCTCCTTTTATGCAGACACACCACCTTCTGTTGCATGTCGAACTCCCGTAGTAGGTAAAATATATTAATAGTTTTTGAAAATATTTTTAAAATGTTGTTAACCTCAGGTATACAGTATTAACTGGGCACTCATGTTCCCAACCTTTGGTTTATCAGTTTAGATCTGAAGTTATGTTTTTGAATCTGTTAGGAACAGTCTTACCATTTTTCAATTTATATGTCACCATGCAACCTACTGCTAGATCTGTTATTCTTTCCAAAAAGAATCGCTGGCATCTAATTTTGTATGAAAATATTTCATATAACCTATCAAAAGTAGTCTAAAAAACTGTAAGGGCAATAATGATATCTTTTTCTCACTTTTTCTTATTCGCCGTTGGAAGCAGGGCCAGTGACAAGAACTGTCTTTGGACACCATAATCTCCATCAGTATCATAAAACCACTCCAGGTTTTTAAAAATGGTGACTTGTGAGGAAGGTTACTATCACTTTCTCATTTGTAAATAAAATATGATTAGACAACCTGTAGAAAATGTTGTTTTCTTAGTCTATAATGTACATTTTAAGTAAAAATGAGCAAAACTGTATGTTTTCCGTGAAGTCCCCTAGCATCTTATTCCAACAAAGTTGCTGTCCCTGAGAAAATACCACGACTTTTACTAGATGATTCGCCAGCCCCAGCAAAGTGTCTGCCATGGAGTAGGATCTCCATATAGCAGTGAAATGAAAAAAGGGAACAGAAAAAAAGGCATAGATTTAGTCTCTAAACCCACTAATAATGTAACACAGGCAAAGTATATATCCATGTAAGTATCAGGGCAGGTGCAGTGTTAATGTTTATATGAGATGATTGAAATCTTCCAATGGAATTGATTTCAGATTAGTGTTAAGTAGAGAAGGAAATGGCAACCCACTCCAGTGTTCTTGCCTGGAGAATCCTAGGGATGAGGGAGCCTGGTGGGCTGCCGTCTATGGGGTCGCACAGAGTTGGACACGGCTGAAGCGACTTAGCAGCAGCGGCAGAGGGTATCAACACCCAAACAGAGCATAAGGGAAAACTGAATAAAGTCCATTCTCCTCTCTCAGTGTGTTTTTCCAATAATTCAATAGGAAGCACTTCTTCCCTTCCTATGACCATTACAGATGCTCCTGAGCAGAGTCTGCCAGCTCATCTCATGCTATCTGCATATGGTCATTGCGTCTGTGTTACTCTAATGAAGCAGAAAATTCCACTTCAGGAAGTTTCCTTGCTGTGAGACTAAAAGGACCGTGTTGCTGTTGTTACTATTAGTTCTGTTTACTTACAGAGATAGTAGACACCTTGATGGAACATAGTTTGGATATAGGAGAGACTCTAAGCTTTAGTTGTCTGAGCTGGCTTATAAGTGAATTGCAAAGAAGACTTCAAGGTGAAAAGAGGGAATAGAGTAAGCTGAGTGAGTACCACAAGGAGTGTGTGTGTGTGCGTGCTCAGTTGCTCAGTCGTGTCTGACTCTTTGTGACCCCATGGACTGTAGCCCACCAGGCTCCTCTGTCCATGGTGTTTTCCAGGCAAGAGTACTAGAGAGGGTTGCCATTTCCTTCTCCAGGAGATCCTCCCCACCGAGGGATTGAACCTGAGTCTCCTGCACTGGCAGGCAGATTCTTTACCACTGAGCCACCCGGGAAGCACCACAAAGGAGTTACTGCTGCTACTAAGTCACTTCAGTTGTGTCCGACTCTGTGCAACCCCAGAGACGGCAGCCCACCAGGCTCCCCGTCCCTGGGATTCTCCAGGCAAGAACACTGGAGTGGGTTGCCATTTCCTTCTCCAATGCATGAAAGTGAAAAGTGAAAGTGAAGTTGCTCAGTCGTGTCTGACCCTCAGCGACCCCATGGACTGCAGTCTTCCAGGCTCCTCCATCCATGGGATTTTCCAGGCAAGAGCACTGGAGTGGGGTGCCATTGCCTTCTCCGACAAGGGGAGTTAGGACCTATAATTAAATGTCCTTAGTTATGAACCTGCTTTTTAGTGACAGAGATGATGGTACTTAGAAAAAGAAGAAAAACAGTACTAAGAAAGCAGCAACCAAAAATGCAGGAAATGTAGTGCTAGTGAGCCAGTTAGTGAACAATTTTGAGAACCTACTGTGATGTGCCAATCCTCATTTTAGATGTGCAGTTACAGCAGTGATCAGGTTAGAGTTCCTGCTTGTAAGAAGTCTACATTCTAGTAGGGAAAGATCAAGCAATGAAAATATTTTTTAAATGCATTAAAAAAGATAATTTCAGATACTCTCAGGTCAATTAAATACTAAGGTAAATGACAGACAGTAATGGATGAGCTGTTTTAGCTAAAATAGTTGGGAAAGGAATCCTGAGGCAGAAACATTTGAGTTGAAAGCTGAATGACGAGGAGGAGGAAATGTGAAAATCTGATGGTGCAAGTTCTAGTCAGAAGGAATGGCAAGTTGGATAGCCTCTGAAATGAGAATTCTTTGGCTTCAATGGGTAGAAAGAAGGCTCATGTGTTTTGAGCATGGTGAATGAAGAGAGGGGAGTAAAATAAATCAGAAGACAGAGGCCAGTTCACCTAGGGTATTATGAACTAGAGCAAGGAGCTTGGATTTTGTTCTAAGAGTAATGGAAAGTCATTGTAGCATTTAAGAAGAGGGACAATTTGATGTCCACTTCGGCAAGATTATCCTAGCCACTCTCTACAGGGTAAAAAGTGAAGCAAACAAAGGCGAGAGTCCTGAGACTAGTTAGGAGGCCTCTGTGTTAGTCCAGGTAAAGAGAAGATGGTGGTTTGAACTCCAATTGTGGAGATGCAGATGGAAAGAGGAAGTAGACTGGGGGTATATTTTGATGATAAAGTTGTCTGAATTTACGTTTGAAATTGAGTTTTCTTTGTGAAAGATGTTGAAGAAGGAAAATGCAAGGGGAGAAATAGAAAAGATAAGAATTGCTCTGAGAAACCATACACACTCAAATTTAGTACAAATATATATGCTAAATGCACAAGTAAGTATGAAGGCTTAAAGTGAGTGGCACAGAAAAAAGAAAATGTCCGTCTTTTTTCAGTTGCTATTTATATTTTCCCTTACAGCATCCAGCCTGCAAACCCCAATTCCTTCCTCCTCCTCCCAGTGTATGTACGGAACTTCCAATCAATATCCAGCTCAAGAACCCCTGGACTCCCATGGAGCAAATGGAAGAGAAATGGTGTCCTCTCTACCACCAATCAACACTGTGTTCATGGGAACAGCGGCTGGAGGCACTTAAAGCAACAGTGTTGGGTGGGGTGTGAAACTAAAAAATCTCTACCATTCACATCCTATCTACTCAGACTGCCATCAGAGAAAGAAAATGGACTATCCAGTGGCAGGATATTGTTTTGCAGGTCACTGGCATAAAACTATGGACAACTCCATAGTGAATGGAAATACTTGTGGAATTTGCCTTGCAAACAATTTGTTTAGAATGTATGTGGTCTCATTATTAATTATAGCATCAAACATTATCAAATGAACCAGTGGAGGTTTGAAGATGCAGACATTTCAACCATGAAGATTTAATATTTCTCTTCTTAATTTATTGAAAATCTGTGTGCTGTTTCATTTTTGGTTTTATAAAAAGAGAAACATTTATTTAATGCTTTTAAAATACTTTTAATTTATTAGGATCACAGAATCATTGTTTACTATCCCTTATTTGACAACAGTCAAATGTGTATGGCTACCTCCTATGGAAATGTTTACAGGATCAAGACTTAGTTCAATTCAGCCTCAACCAAAGATGCTTGACTTTCAATTCCTGTGCATTAGTATGAAGATTTATGTTACATAGCAGTATTCTGATTCTATGTAACTGAATGGAGATTAAAAATGCTTTCCTTCTTTATTTAAAAAAGATAGGAAGAAATAAAGTATAGAAATATTTTTAAAGGCTTGGTTGCTCTCAGGGCTGGTACTGTTTCTAAAGAATTCTTGGGATTTGCAGGCAAAGTTCCTTGGTATATCAAATTAAAAACAGTAATTCTAGAATATTTGCATATCAGATCCACGCATATAAATACAAAGAAATTGGGACTTGTAGACTGTTTGAACTTCTACAGTTATGGAAGCAGTCTTTAACTGAGTACTTTGCTTAGAAACTGAGAGTGAATGAGTATTTAAGGATCATCTAGATGCAAAAACAAACACAGAAATGAAGGATTCATTAAGTATAAACCAATACAATTTGATACACCATTTATCTAGCTGAATCTTTTCATATGTCTTAACTGGAAAAGTCTGTTGTTAAGACTTGTGGCCTATAGTAATGCGAAACTTCTATCAACTTTACAGGTTTTTCCTATAATCTTATGACAGGTGTTCTATTATTTTTATTAAGCATAGGGTTATACTGTAGGTCCTAGGTACATCATTATAAAAGGATCTGTAAGCCCTAAACACCCATTTTACATCATGATGTAATTTGGTAAAGACCAACTGTGGAATTGTTTTCAGCAAGCAATAAACAATTATCTGTGGACTTGTTGGGGTGTTGCTACCATTTGCTAGTATGTAGTTATGAGCTAGTTAATTAGCAGAAATATTTTGCAACAATAACAAATCATGAGAAATCTAAGTGTCCTATTCTTTGCTATGGTAGTATCATGAGTACAAAGGAAATAAAATTAATAAGGGCTTGGACTGAAAGAGAAAACAAAACAGCTTTAAGAAGTATTTGGCCATGAATATTAAAACTTAAAACCAAATTTCCACTGTATAGTAATTAAATATATTTTCAGCATCTTGTTGTGTGTCAGACACAATGAAAATACAAAGATGAAAAAGACAGTGCCAATATCTTTAGTAAGTTCTGATGTAATGAGAAAGGAAAGATAAGTAAAATCTCAACTGAAGATTTTTGATTAAAAAGCAAGGTGGGGAAACGATGTTTAGGGAACATCTAGCCTAGTGAAGAGGAACTAAAAAGCCTCTTGATGAAAGTGAAAGAGGAGAGTGAAAACTTGGCTTAAAACTCAACATTCAGAAAACTAAGATCATGGCATCCGGTCCCATCACTTCATGGCAAATAGATGGGGAAACAGTGTCAGACTTTATTTTTTGGGCTCCAAAATCACTGCAGATGGTGACTGCAAGCCATGAAATTAAAAGATGCTTACTCATTGGAAGGAAAGTTATGACCAACCTAGATAGCATATTGAAAAGCAGAGACATTACTTTGGCAACAAAGGCCCATCTAGTCAAGGCTATGGTTTTTCCTGTGGTCATGTATGGATGTGAGAGTTGGACTGTGAAGAAGGCTGAGCACTGAAGACTTGATGCTTTTGAACTGTGGTGTTGGAGAAGACTCTTGAGAGTCCTTTGGACTGCAAGGAGATCCAACCAGTCCATCCTAAAGGAGATCAGTCCTGGGTGTTCTTTGGAAAGACTGATGCTGAAGCTGAAACTCCAACACTTTGGCCACCTCATGCGAAGAGTTGACTCATTGGAAAAGACTCTGATGCTGGGAGGGATTGGGGGCAGGAGGAGAAGGGGATGACAGAGGATGAGATGGCTGGATGGCATCACCGACTCGATGGAAGTGAGTTTGAGTGAGCTCCGGGAGTTGGTGATGGGCAGGGAGGCCTGGCATCTGTGATTCATGGTCACAAAGAGTTGGACAAGACTGAGCCTAGCCTTAGTTGCAGGGAGGAAGTGGATTTAGGAAAGGAATTAGCGTAAGAATGGGCCACTTAGAAGGCTGTTTCTTTCATCCAGACGCCCAGCTGGTAAGTGCAAAGGCAGTGGGGAAGAATAATGAGGGAGAGACAGAAGTATAAGCACCATTTCAAAGAAACATGAACATCATTTCAAAGACTGCATTGAAGGGTTGGTGATTGACTAGATAGAAGGAATAAAAAGGATTATGTCACTAGCAGCTCTAAAGTTTTCCTTAACACTTTGCAGAGAACATCAGTGTAAATGAAACTGAAGTGAAAGTTGCTTAGTCCTGTCTGAGTGTAGCCCACCAGGTTCCTCTGGCCATGGAATTCTCCAGGCAAGAATACTGGAGTAGGTAGCCATTCCCTTCTCCAGGGGAATCTTCCCAGCCCAGGGATCGAACCCAGGTCTCCCACATTGCAGGGGTATTCTTTACTGTCTGAGCCACCAGGGAAGCCCCCAGTGTAAATAGTTGACCGTATAGTGATACTGTCCTCTTAAGGTGACAGAAAATGATCGGAGCAAGGAGAAGTTCAGAAGCAAGGGAACAGTGTCTGGGTTTCAGGTGCATCAAAAAGGTGCTAAATTTTGACAAGAAGAAGACTAACTTGCTGTTTCCCCTAGGTAGTGGACTTAGGCTTATCACTATTACAAGCCCAATTGTATTTCTTGATGCAAGCACCGTTGGCTTTCAGGCAGGACAGTTCTTGGTTTTGTAGGACTATTCTGCATCTTACTAAGATTTATCATTCCTGACCTCAAACACTAAATACCAATGCACTCCCCCAACACAGCCTTGTGACAAACAGAAACATCTCCCATATCTCCACATGCCTCTGGAGAGGCAGTGGCATTCCAGCATGAATTACAGGTGACAGCATCTTAATTTTACCAAAAGGAGCTTGAGACGTTTAATACCATCAGCTACCTCTATTGTTTAAGAATTGTTTCCTGGGACTTCCCTGGTGGTCCAGTGGTTAAGGATGCCTGCCAATGGAGGAGACACAGGTTCGATCCCTGGTCCAGGAAGATTTCACATGCCATGGGGCAAGGAAGCACGTGTGCCATAGCTACTGAGCCCAAGCTCTAGATCCCGTGTGCTGCAACTACTGAAGCCTGTGTGCGACAACAAAGACCCAGTGCAGCCAAAAATAAATTAATTTTAAAAATGTTGTATAAAAATGCTATCACAAAATCCATTAGCAAGTGCATGGCTAAGGATAATACAGATGTTAATACCTGTCTGTAGTAATTCAGTAACCTACATTACTTCTGCTTTGTGTCAGTCTGTATTCATCAGTTTCCTACATTTTCATAAGCCATCAATAAAAATGTCTTCCTATTAAACTAAAAAAAAAACTTTTTAAAAAAGACTTTTATCCTTCATGGATCTAAAGTTTGGCTGTTTTCCACACAAAATGCCTTAAGCAGCTAAACTTTAGATCCATTAAAGAACTGATTTTAATGTAGTTAACTAATTTTAACATAGTTAAGAGAATCTTGCCTAGATTTTTATGTTTATGAAAGTAAATTATTCTTCAAAACCTGTTAGAAATTGTGGAATATCAATTATAAAGAGGTGATCTGTTCAAGCTAATGCTTATGTGAATTACAAAATTAAGGTTAAAATTTTTAAATGGTAGGTTTATAACTCAATTTTGGGGGTACTATTTCATGCAAAGATGGGCTCGATAAAGGACAGAAATGGTATGGACCTAACAGAAGCAGAAGATATTAAGAAGAGGTGGCAAGAATACACAGAAGAACTGTACAAAAAAGATCTTCACGACCCAGATAATCACGATGGTGTGATCACTCACCTAGAGCCAGACATCCTGGAATGTGAAGTCAAGTGGGCCTTAGAAAGCATCACTACGAACAAAGCTAGTGGAGGTGACGGTATTCCAGTTGAGCTATTCCAAATCCTGAAAGATGATGCTGTGAAAGTGCTGCACTCAATATGCCAGCAAATTTGGAAAAGTCAGCAGTGGCCACAGGACTGGAAAATGTCGGTTTTCATTCCAATCCCAAAGAAAGGCAATGCCAAAGAATGCTCAAACTACTACACAATTGCACTCATCTCACACGCTAGTAAAGTAATGCTCAAAATTCTCCAAGTCAGGCTTCAGCAATATGTGAACCGTGAACTTCCTGATGTTCAAGCTGGTTTTAGAAAAGGCAGAGGAACCAGAGATCAAATTGCCAACATCTGCTGGATCATGGAAAAAGCAAGAGAGTTCCAGAAAAACATCTATTTCTGCTTTATTGACTATGCCAAAGCCTTTGACTGTGTGGATCACCAGAAACTGTGGAAACTTCTGAAAGAGATGGGAATACCAGAGCACCTGACCTGCCTCTTGAGAAACCTATATTCAGGTCAGGAAGCAACAGTTAGAACTGGACATGGAACAACAGACTGGTTCCAAATAGGAAAAGGAGTACATCAAGGCTGTATATTGTCACCCTGCTTATTTAACTTCTATGCAGAGTACATCATGAGAAATGCTGGGCTGGAAGAAGCACAAGCTGGAATCAAGATTACCAGGAGAAATATCAATAAGCTCAGATATGCAGATGATACCACCCTTATGGCAGAAAGTGAAGAGGAACTCAAAAGCCTCTTGATGAAAGTGAAAGTGGAGTGTGAAAAAGTTGGCTTAAAGCTCAACATTCAGAAGACGAAGATCATGGCATCTGGTCCTATCACTTCATGGGAAATAGATGGGGAAACAGTGGAAACAGTGTCAGATTTTATTTTTTGGACTCCAAAATCACTGCAGATGGTGATTGCAGCCATGAAATTAAAAGACGCTTACTCCTTGGAAGAAAAGTTATGACCAACCTAGATAGCATATTGAAAAGCAGAGACATTACTTTGCCAACAAAGGTCAGTCTAGTGAAGGCTATGGTTTTTCCTGTGGTCATGTATGGATGTGAGAGTTGGACTGTGAAGAAGGCTGAGCGCCGAAGAATTGATGCTTTTGAACTGTGGTGTTGGAGAAGACTCTTGAGAGTCCCTTGGACTGCAAGGAGATCCAACCAGTCCATTCTGAAGGAGATCAGCCCTGGGATTTCTTTGGAAGGAATGATGCTAAAGCTGAAACTCCAGTACTTTGGCCACCTCATGCGAAGAGTTGACTTATTGGAAAAGACTCTGATGCTGGGAGGGACTGGGGGCAGAAGGAAAAGGGGACGACAGAGGATGAGATAGCTGGATGGCATCACTGACTCGATGGACATGAGTCTGAGTGAACTCCAGGAGTTGGTGATGGACAGGGAGGCCTGGCGTGCTGCAGTTCATGGGGTCGCAAAGAGTTGGACACGACTGAGCAACTGAAGTGAACTGAACTGAACTGATAACTGAATTTTGGGGGTACTGTCTTTGAAGTCTTAAGGTGGTTACTACATATACATAACATAAAATTTTATGTTTTAGTTAATTTTCTGGATCCTTTTACAATTCAGAGACCAAAGGCCTGTTTTGTAACAACTTGAAGAAAAACTAAAACCCAGCTGAATCATTAACATAGACCCACAGATCAGAAGGGGTCTGGTTTAGAAGGGATCTGGTTTATCTTCTCTCCAGGTGGCACTGCCATAAGAAAAGTCAGAACTATCATCAGTTATATGTTCCCTAGTACACTTTCCAGGTTGCACTAGTGGTAAAGAACCTGCGTGCCAACGCAAGAGACTTAAGAGACCTGGGTTTGATCCCTGGGTTGGGAAGATCTCCTGGAGGAGGAAATGGCAACCCACTCCAGTATTCTTGCCTGGAGAATCCCATGGACAGAGGAGCCTGGCTGGCTGCAGTCCATAGGGTTGCACAGAGTAGGACATGACAAAAGCAACTTAGCATGCATACAAGTACACTTTCAGGTCAGAAGGAATTTTTTTGTTTAATAATTTAAGCTAAATTTCAATTACAGTTGTGATATAGAATCTTTCTCTTTCTTTCTCCTTTGCAAAAAAGAAGTCCATAAGACACTCAAGGTAGCCCAGGTCATAGTTTGGAAATGGTGAGGGGAATATTTTTCATTGGCATGATGCTTAAAGAGGGCCGGTCCTCTGGCATGTAGTATCAGGACCAGGGATATGAATACTCTGCAATGTATGGGAGAGATCTGAAGAACCGTCCTACTTCAAAAGCCAAACTGTGGAGAAATAGAGGTAAACCAGTAGGCTATGAGGGGATTGTCCCAAAACTTTTACCAATAATGGCAATCGGTATTAAATGTTCCTATGTCCATGAAATTCTCCAGGCAAGGATACTGGAGTGGTAGCCATTCCCTTCTCCAGGAGATCTTCCAGACCCAGGGATCAAACCCAGGTCTCCTGCATTGCAGGCAGATCCTTTACCATCTGACCCACCAGGACAGAAGAGCCTGGCAGGCTATAGTCCCTAGGGTCACAAAGAGTCAGATACAACTGAAGCAACTAAGCACATTAAATGTTATTTAACCCAATCAGATCATCTCTTAAGGAACAGTGACTGGGAAACTCATACACTTAATCTACAGAAACAAACAGGCAGAGGAGTAGAGCTAAAAGCAGAGGAAAAAAAGAGAAAGCAGCTGAGCTGGTACAGGAGTTCAGAAGGCAGTAATAGGCGGATCCCTCTAATGGGACATCGAGGTGGCAGGTCCTCAGACCTGATGTAGAACCCCGGCTCTGTGACCGTGCCATCCTGACCACCAGGGAACAATGCCAAATCCTCCTCTCTCCATTCAATTTGCTGGGAGCTATTAATGGACACGGGCTGCATTTAGCCATCCAGAGTATAGCTGCTCTGACCACACCACCAAATCCACAACAGCGTGTTTCCTCTTCTTCAGAAAAATTTGATAGGCAACACATTACAAGCTTACCGATTGTGCTTTTGAACCACTAATTCATGCTCGTACAAATGCAGTCCACCAAAAAAGGACAAAGAATCATGCCACTCCTTGAAAGTCAGCCCAGATGATACATTCTCTTTCCCTCTACCTCCCTCCCTCAAGAAAAAAAAAAAAAAAGGAAGAAAGAAAACAACTTTGAGATAAATGAATTCTAAAATCCAAACCCAGAGTTCTACCTTTTCAAAAAAGAAGGAGGCAGATGAGAGTATGCTCAAACTTCCTGGAAAGGGATATTACAGGTACTCAGATTTCTTTATAAACCTGAGTATAAAGGGAGTGAAATTAATTGTCATACAAGTCTCATAATAACAGCTATGAGATCTTATAAGGCCTGGAGGAGTAAACTGTTTATACTGTATTTTAAAGGCAGATTTATAATCCTAGGTGAGTTATAGAAATTTAAACAAAAACCTTCCAGAAAAGTAAACAATAATGATAATGGCATACAGGACATTTTGTGCTTTGGAAAAGATAAGAAATGATGAATTTATATAAAAGGTCATTATATTATCTCATTCAATTATTGAATTCTAAATTAAATCCTTGAGTTTGTAAATGGCAGAGAACACAACCTGTCTGTTCCAAAAGCACACTGATTAAATGAAAAGAAAATAAATTTCAGTTACTCTGTGATATAGACATTAGCAATGGCTGGGAAAGACTGATAGTTTTAAGTAGACTCCAGTGAACAATCTATTTGCTAAATTTTGAGATCTCTGACTACAAAATAAGGTCTTGTCTCTGTTCTGATTGGTAAAAAATGTCTGTGGTTAGTTTTCTAGTATCAAAATCTTATAAATAGTGTTGTTCCATTTTCATTGATCTTGGCTACATAATACTATGGTAGAAATGTTTCCTATTTTAAAAATAGTCTATTTCCAGAATGAGCAAGATAATTTATTTAGTTTTTTTTTTATAGAATCTAATCTAGTTGGAGAGATCTCTGATTTTCCCCCAAATTTCTCTTCTAATGTCTATAATTTCAATCATATTCATGCAGATGTTTAGGAAGATAAAATTGACCAGTCATTAGTTTGACCTTTTTTTACTTATCACATCAGGGTAAAAGACTCTCTGCTCATTCAGTAGCATGGGAAGTTTTTTTTTTTTTTTGAGAATACCATATTATTTACTTCTCTGGAAAATAATAACAGTTATTCACTAATCAAAGAAAATCAAAACATGAAGAGCATAATACTGTTATATTTCTAAATAGCACAACTAACAACATACTTATAGATTCCAGCTCCTATTAAAACTTTATCTCAACATTTACAAATATTTCATTTACACTAAAGACTTAAAATTTACTTATTGCATCAATTAACATGGGGTACATGTGTCTTTTTTGAGTTATGGTTTTCTCACTGTATATGCCCCATAGTGAGATTTCTGGGTCATATCGTAGGTCTAATTTTAGTATTTTAAGGGACTTCCATACTGTTCTCCACAGTCACTAATCTCCACAGTGACTATACCAATTTACTTTCCCACAAGCAGTGCAAGAGGGTTCCCTTTTCTTCACATCCTTTCCAGCATTTATTGTTTGTAGATTTTTTGTTGATGGCCATTCTGATCAGTGTAAGGTAATGCCTCATTGTAGTTTTGATTTGTATTTCTCTAATAATTGGTGATGATCAGTATTTTTTCATGTGCCCCGTGGCCATCTGTATGTCTTTGTTGTACAGCAGAAACTAAGGAAACATACAGAATTACACTCCAATAATAAAAAAATTGGGCTTCTCTGGTGGCTCAGCAGTAACGAACCCGCCTGCAATGCAGAAGACATGGCAAGAACTGCGAGTTTGATCCCTGGGTTGGGAAGATCCTCTGGAGAAGGAAATGGCAACCCACTCCAGTATTCTTGCCTGGAAAATCCCATGGACAGCCTATGGGGTCGCAAAAGAGTTGGACACAACTTAGTGACCAATCAACAGTGATAAATAAATAAATAAATAAAAGTATATACATAAAAATTATAAGTGATAGCATAAGCTAAAACATCAATTAAATCTACAGGGAAAAAAATTTTTTTTAATTTACTTATTGCAAATTGCCAACATCCACTGGATCATGAAAAAAGCGAGAGAGTTCCAGAAAAACATCTATTTCTGCTTTATTGACTATGCCAAAGCCTTTGACTGTGTGGATCACAATCAACTGTGGAAAATTCTGAAAGAGATGGGAACAGAGCACCTGACCTGCCTCTTAAGAAACCTGTATGCAGGTCAGGAAGCAACAGTTAGAACTGGACATGGAACCACAGACTGGTTCCAAATAGGAAAAGGAGTACATCAAGGCTGTATATTGTCACCCTGCTTATTTAACTTCTATGCAGAGTACATCATGAGAAATGCTGGGCTGGAAGAAGCACAAGCTGGAATCAAGATTGCCGGGAGAAATATCAGTAACCTCAGATATGCAGATGACACCATCCTTATGGCAGAAAGTGAAGAGGAACTAAAAAGCCTCTTGATGAAAGTGAAAGTGGAGTGTGAAAAAGTTGGCTTAAAGCTCAACATTCAGAAGATGAAGATCATGGCATCTGGTCCCATCACTTCATGGGAAATAGGTGGGGAAACAGTGGAAACAGTGTCAGACTTTACTTTTTTGGGCTCCAAAATCACTGCAGATGGTGATTGCAGCCATGAAATTAAAAGACGCTTACTCCTTGGAAGGAAAGTTATGACCAACCTAGATAGCATATTGAAAAGCAGAGACATTACTTTGTCAACAAAGGTCCGTCTAGTCAAGGCTATGGTTTTTCCAGTGGTCATGTATGGATGTGAAAGTTGGACTGTGAAGGAGGCTGAGCACTGAAGAATTGATGCTTTTGAACTGTGGTGCTGGAGAAGACTTTTGAGAGTCCCTTGGACTGCAAGGAGATCCAACCAGTCCATTCTAAAGGAGATCAGTCCTGGGTGTTCTTTGGAAGGAATGATGCTAAAGCTGAAACTCCAATACTTTGGCCACCTCATACAAAGAGTTGACTTATTGGAAAAGACTGATGCTGGGAGGGGTTGGGGGCAGGAGGAAAAGAGGATGACAGAGGATGAGATGGCTGGATGGCATCACCGACTTGATGGATGTGAGTTTGAGTGAACTCCAGGAGTTGGTGACGGACAGGGAGGCCTGGCGTGCTGCAATTCATGGGGTTGCAAAGAATCGGACACGACTGAGCGACTGAACTGAACTGAACTGAACTAAGTGTTTTTAATGAAATGTCTTGGTAGTGTTCTCAGTCTTTGTTAGGTTTTGTTAATGCAATAATGTGTTGAAAGTGGCAAGAGATACTCCATTTTATCCCACGTTTTGATAAATATGTCTGCTCACACTGGTGGTAACAAGAATAGACAAGATCCGTCCCTCAAGGAACTTATACAACGGGTTACAGTTAAGAAGTAATTAGCTGAAATTGTGAAAAGAAGTGAAGGATCTCAGAGAAATTCAAACAAGAATTGAGCTCCTGGAGATGCATACAGTGCAGGGATATGATGGGAAGACCTGGTCAGGGAAACTTCTTGAAAAAAGTGATATACTGAGATTGAAGAAAAAGTGAGAAGGGATGCTGAGGAAGGACATTGTGGTGGGGAAGGGATGAGCAGTCAGAACAAGTTCGGGACAGGACAAGGTCCAGCTCATAAGGAACCTGGAAGCAAAAGGTGAAAAGGTGTGGCAGAGCATGGAGAGCTTGGAGGAGTGGCTAGAAAGGCACTCCTGAGGCTTTCATGACTGTGGTGGTTTGTTGATAAAGCATGAGAGACATAAAATTGTAAAAATCTATAAAATATAAGAAGAGGCTGGTAAGAATGTCAAGCTGCGATGTTTATAAACTCTGAAGTGCTAAAATATTTTCACAATGAGAACAGCATTGCTTTCCTAGAGTCCACTACTAAAAATAACCTTTAGCCCCTTCTATGTGTTCCATAACAACACATAATTAAAGAACTTAACCTTATGGTTTTCTATTGGAACATGTTTGACATATAACATTGTATTAGGTTTAGATTTTGGTTTTCTTCATGAGGGTTTTCATGAGGGTCTCTTTTTAAAAAATGATAATCTCAGCCAATAAAACAAGTTTTAACAGAACTCACTATTCTTTTTCTACAAATTCAATCCCAGACTTCTTCCCTTGAACTATCAGGGAAATATTTAAATCTCATGGAAAAGTAAACTATGTTAATGCTTCTAAGTAGCATTTTTCTGTATTGCTGATGTGATTAATTTTAACCTTAAAGTTGAAGGGAACTAAAGGTGACGAGAAGGTCAAAACCAAGATTTCTCACTGTGGTGTGGAGACTTTTCTTAAAAGAGATGTAGAGTCTTCGAGTAAGAATTGAGGAACACACTTACAAAGGTGAAAAATTAACTACTCAATATGATACCTGCTCTAAAGTAAAGAGAAACCATTGTTTTTATTAGTTAAAAACAAGGATGGTGTTCTTACCAATCAATAGAATGAGGGTCAGAGATTTATAGCCCTCAAGCATCTTTAAACACACCGAGGCAAATATGAGCTCCATGGGCAGTTAGTTAATCAAGATTTGTCATTTGGCTTTGTGTACTTTAGCTTATTAATGCTTTATACATGACCTTTATGGAAAACAGAACTCTTTCCACATTTTGTATCGTAAAATGGCAAGATTTCTTGTCTTGAATTTTGGAGGTAATGTTTTGTATTATTTTCCACCTCCCCTCCCAATTGTTGTATTATTTGTTTGTATTATTTGCCTCCCCCCGCCACCCCAATGAACTACTGCCTGAGTATCGCTACCATTTATAATATTCATTTTAACTCTCCACTCTGCAAAGAAACTTCACCTAGAATATGTACCTAAAGATCGTTCCTGATGTGTTTTCACAGAAAGCTGAGAATTCAGTTGCCTAAGAAGTTGGAGGCACTTGGACATCAAACTAGCAGAGAAACCCCCTCTGAGGGTACACTGATCATTCAGTAAAAGAGAACTCCTTGGCATATCAGCGTTCTCTCACAACCTGATGCTCCCCAGAGAATATAAGGGCACACTGGCCAAGAAGTAACTAGTGAATCCTGGAAACCAAAAAGAATAGCTTGTCTTTGGCACATGCTTCCATGCTAAGTGACTCACCCTAGTGAAACTCCTGTAGAGCTTCTTGTGAGCTCCTTACATTTGAACACATATGACCATCAAAGATTCAGAGAGTCCAGCAGGGACTCAGAAGGATCAGGATAACGTGGGATAGATCTGAATTATCCTAGGAAAGGCACCAACCCAGGAACCACAGAGTTATCTTGACCTGGTTGTTCAAGTTTTCATTAAACTATGAAGATAAAGTTGAGAGAAAATATGTAGCAATTTAAAACACTTTCTACAGAGTCAGACAAATCTGTATTTGAAGGCACAGAGCTCAACTGTGCTATGTATGATGTTAAATAACATCTCCAAGACTCATTTTCCCCTGATACAAAGGAACTGACTTACAAAACAGAAAGAGACTCACAGACTTTGAGAACAAACTTATGGTTGCTGCAGGGAAGGATGGGGGGAAAGGATAGTTAGGGATTTGGGGATGAACATGTACACACTGCTATGTTTAAAATGGATAACTAACAAGGACCTACTGTGTAACGCATGGAACTCTGCTCAGTGTTATATGGCAGCCTGAATGGAAGGGAGTTTGGGGGAGAATAGATACATGTGTATGTAGGGCTGAATCCCTTTGCTGTTCACCTGAAACAACATTGTTTGTTAACTAGCTATACCCTAATACATAGTAAAAAGTTTTTTTAAAAAAGTTTTTTTTTCTCATCTGTAAAATAGGTTTAATTATATTATCTACCACAAAAAGGCTTTTGTGAAGATTAACTCAGCTAATGTTTATGAAATATTTAACATGATGGTTTCTGACACATTACACAGACTCAGTAAATGGTAACTGAGGTTAATTGTCATTATTATTCAAATCACATAGAATCAGTAGTATTATTGAAAGCAAGGCAAGTTGTTCCTGTGTGTCCTTATCGGTAATGTAGACTGCTCTATTGCTAGAGCTGTTCAGCAAGATAACCTAGCATGGTGTGATTAAATAAGAATTTAGTACCTAAAAGTAAAGGAAAAAAGCAAAATGTGGTAAATCATTAACTACTCCAATATGGTTTTATAGAAATGACATCCACAGAATGCAATATGGTCTGATTGTTGGATATGAAAACATGATTACAAGAAATATTTCAAAATAATTTGTTTATACATATTTTGGTAGTTTCATACAATGATGCAGATTCTTCCTCTATTGATCAATAATTCTGGGAGGACACTTTCAATGTCAATATTTCAGTCTGATTGTTTTCAGACCTATAATATGCAGCCATAAAAAAATGAGATTTTTCTGTGAAAATTTCTATTAGGAAGAAAATAGTTTCACTGATTAATTTGATTCTACATTAAAAGTCAGTTAAATTAGTATTTTTAAAATGTAAATAGCTAAATTTATAATCAGAAATTATTAAAGTGTTAAATGTTTTTAATACCTTCAGAACTGCAAAGTTAGGGATAAGCTTTCTCTTGTCTGTATTATTATTGTAAGCAGAACTTTTACCCCAGCCAAAAGAACTCTCCCAAGCTACTAAGCTGAACATCCAGTTGTTAATTATTGAACATTTCCTCAAAGATGTTCTGCGGGAACCCAAGGCTCAGCATGTACGCCATTGGCGTCATTGTATTCTCTCCAAGTTTTCCCTCTCATCATTATAGAGAAAAGCAAGCCAAAAACCTAGAAAACATTCCAAATTCCCTTTCAGTCCCTGTATTCCTTCTGGTTATCTTCCTGAGTTCTCATCTTCTCATCCTCAGAGACAAGATCCCAGAGCAGATTACATCCTTAATAGGATTATGGTATTAGCTCCAACTTGATCAGTTCTCCATCACTTCCAGACAGAGTTTCCTTCAACACAATCTGCACTACTCAAGATCGTCGTCTCTGGCTCCTTTCTGACCTTGGAACAGGGCCCAAACTCATCAGCATGGCTCTAACGCTTTTTTTTTTTTTTTTTTTGGCTTTTCCTGCTTGTACCTAATGTTAATCAATATAACGTATATGCTCTTTGGAACTTTGTCTGCAACTGGAAGCTTCAGAGGATTTTTAGATGTCAAAAATAATCACTGTGTAGGTACTGAGATTTCCTTTATGTTCTGTGGCAGAGTAGAAAGTGTAGAAATATGAGTGATAAATGGTCAATAGAGATGAAATGCTTATAAAAATCAATAGATTTAATGGCTCTAAAATATTTCAGGATGTTAGCATCTGACACAAACAACATTGAAGGAAACCTTATTTAATGGAATATCTTGGCTCATGTAGCAGTCTTCCTAATGTATGACAAAGTGATATTGAAAGACTGAGGAAATAGACTTTGATGGACCTCAATGACATATAGGCAGATCGCTTAACTGAATTGAAGCTTGAGATTTTTAAAAAGTTAATACACAGAAATTTAATAAATGCAATAAACTCTCTTCTACTTTCTTCTGCCTCTTCTTCTTTGACTGATTCTTACGAAACCTTCCAGTACAGATTTACAGTCTCTAAGAAATCATTCCTGAAACTCCACAGTTCAGGTTAAGGTCCCCTGTATACATTCTTTTCAAGTCCTATACTTCGCCAGCATGACTCTTATCATGTTAGTTTGCTGTCTTCTGTCCTAGACTATTAACTCTGGGATGGCTAGGCAATCGTTAGGCTTTTTGATGTATTTCCACAGTAAATATATGTTTAATTAAAATTGCATAATAAACATCTTCAAATTCAGAATGAATAATCACCTGTAGGTTCAAGATGCTGTGTATCAGATAACATAATGAGGTCAGAGTCAGGCTGTTCATCTAACAGGGACCCAGAACTGCACAAAGAATGAAAATTTACTGAGGTTGGGTTTGTCCTGGCAGGTACCAATCAGAAGCATTCCTTGGAGAAGAAAATTGTGTTACATTTTTGTCTTTAGATTTTCTTTTCAGTCACAGACTTGAAACACAAGTGGATTCTGAGAACTAAGGTCTAATAGTTATCCACTTTAATAGCATAAGCCCTCAGTAAATGAGTAATTCATTCATTAATTCATTGATTAATTCATTGAATGGTTGATTGGGAAGGCTTGCAAGTTGCCATTGTAAGTCATGCAATCCAAATATGCATCCTAAATAAATTCTTGTGCTTTTGCTCAAGTAGAAAGATGGTAGGATGTTCTTAACAGCATTATTTGCAATAGGAAAAAAATTGGAATCAACTTAAATGACCGCCAATAGATGAATGGATAAGAAAAAAAAAGAATTCATGCAATGGAATACCATATTCAGGCAAAATTAGTGCATTAAACCTACACATATTAGGAATAAGTCATGAAAAGATCATATTAAGTGAAAAAAGCAAGTTTAAAGGGAAAAATATAATATTTATGTAAATATAAAACCATAAAACAAAACTATTTCTTTTTATGTATGAAAGTGAAAGTCACTCAGTCCTGTCCAACTCTTTGTGACCCCATGGACTATACAGTCCATGGAATTCTCCAGGCCAGAATGCTGGAGTGGGTAGCCTTTCCCTTCTCCAGGGCATCTTCCCAACCCAGGGACTGAACCCGGGTCTCCCGCCTTGCAAGCAGATTCTTTACCAGTTGAACCACAAAGGAACACCTTTTTCTGTATACATATGTGATAAAAATTAAGATATGTGGTTGAGAGGTATATATATTATTTTCTGTGTAATGACTACCTTGGGGGAGGGAAGCAGAGGAATAAGGCGGGATGAAGTTTCAGTAATACCCTAAATGCTGTGCTTCTTTAAAAAAGATGTGAAATAAATATGGCAAAATGTTGTATGTTGGTTAAAGTTTGGTGATAGATACATTGATGCTTATTATATTGTCTTGTGTACTTTTTAGTAAATTTAAGTATTTCATAATTATTTCTTGAATTACAATAGAGAAAAACAAATCATAAGAGGGGAGCACCTATTCAGCTTTAAAAATTAAACTTTATCCATAGGTGTTGGTTCAATCTTGAGTTGAATAAAATATGCTGTTGAGAGTCAGAGGGTTATTTGAGTCTCATTGGCAAATGTTTATATCTCTGGTAAAGTCAGTTAGGCAGTAAAAAATGGCTTTGTTAGATAAGATAGAAAAGAATGTCTTTCTTCTTTACAGCAAATAGTTTTCCTAATTACAAAAGCGAAAGATGCTCAGAAATGTAAAATAAGAGGAAGGTAGGAATACACATATAATCTTGCCTCTTATAAATAAAATCTATAAACATAATTTTTCACATGTGCACATGCCTATATGCATACATGATTTAAGGGCATCTCTCTGTGCATACTGGTTTGCACTTAATATTATATGATGAACATATTTTCTATGCTATTTCATTTTGTTTTACTGAAGATTTTTGGTAACTGTGTAGGATTTCTTCAGACATGCTATTATTTGCTTAATCAGTTCCCTACTATTGAATATTTAGGTGGCTTATAGACTTTTTAAAAAAAGAAAAAGATAATGAATTCCTGGTTCACTGGAAATAATATGATTTCAAATGTTTTCTAATTCAGCATTGTTTTCATTGAACCCCAACATGTAAATACATGCATTTGATTTTTTTCTGACATAAGGAATCATCTAGACGATGAACTAAATTTCCCATCTATTTTCAGCATGTGTAATATCCAGGAGACAAATCCACTGTAACATCCTCGCCAGCTCTTAGCATGTCTAGGGGTTGGCATGCTTAGGCTACGACAATATTCCCACAATGATTTTTACCTGCTTACTTTGGAGGTGAGGAAAAAGAATGTCAAACATTTTAAAAGTGTTCAAAATCAAATTCTTAAGAAAGGACTAAACTGTTTAAATATTCTTAAATGGAAATTATTTCCAAAATATTAATAATACAGACACTGGATGAGTTCTTTTAATCCCCACAACAACCTGATATAACATATTTAATGAAATAAATTTCTGGACCCAAGATGGAGCTGCTTCTGCCCAGGGAGCCATGTCAGCAAACTGAAATTTAGATAACTTCAGTGTCCCTGTAAATATTCTACTTGACCGGAAACTCAATATAACCAGTCAGTCAATCCCAAAACACCAAGTCAACTCTGAATTCTATACTTTGTTCTATAAAAGCTTCCTATATGTTCTCATTTTGCAGTTCTCAGAATGGAGACTGTCCACTTCATGAGTTGTTAAGTAATGCTTGCTTATATCACCTAAATTGTCATTAGCTATTTTAAACATATTACATTAACCTTTAAGTCGAATGTTAGAAGAAACTGCTTTATGATTCCTTTAAGATAAGTGAAAGTGAAGTCGCTCAGTCGTGTCTGACTCTTTGTGACCCCATGGATGGTAGCTTACCAGGCTCTGTGGTCAGTGGGATTTTCCAGGCAAGAATCCTGGAGTGGGCTGCCATTTCCTTCTCCAGGGGATCTTCCCAACCCAGGGATCGAACCCAGGTCTCCTGCATTGCAGACAGACGCTTTACCGTCTGAGCCACTAGGGAAGCCCTCCTTTAAGATAAGACAATCACAAAACAGTCCTAATTGCCGAAAAAGACCTCTAAAACACAAACACCCATGTTCACATATCCATACGGATGTGGCAATAGTCTAGGTAAGAGACATGAACTCAGTGCACCTTGGGGAACACAAGCAAGTAGAACTGAAGTGAGGCAAAATGCCATTAAGCAACCACACAGTGGAATTCAGACACTGTGGGGTCATGATTTGATCCCCTATCAATGCCAGTGTCACAATTCACTCTTTCAAGTTCAGTTAATATTGATGAGGTTATAAACACATGGCTTCCTCCCTTGAAATTATTTATCTATGCAAACACACCTCTCAATAGCCTAGCAACTCATCTGCCCTCTGCTTTCAAGGATATATGTGTCACATGTTCCGTTATATAAAAGAGATGATTCAGACACATCTTCTGAATGTCTCTGTGAAGAAATAAAATCCAGTTTCCGTCCAAGTCAGTGTAAGCAATAATGTTCAATAATCAAGGACTTTTCTAAGTTATATTATCATAGTTTTATTAATATGAGTATATATATATTGGCAAAGGAAATGGCAACCCACTCCAGTATTCTTGCTGGGGAAATCCCATGGACAGGGGAGCCTGGCAGATTACAGTCCATTGGGTCGCAAAGAGTCGGACACGACTAAGTGACTAACACACACACACACACACACACACACACATATATAATACTTTTGCCTCAGAAGACAGTCTTCTGAGGCAGATCTGTGGGTTTCTGGGTCTGCTAGAGTAAGGGAACTTATGGGAGGAAGCCCCATGTGTCACATAGGAGCTGTGCCTGGAATTCCTTGGTTACTACAATCTGGGTAATCAATGAGGAAGATATTACAATATTCCAGGTTTAAAAAGATAGCTAAGGCCTCAACTCTTGTCATTAATTCATTAAGTTGAAAACAAGACAAGACTTGATTAATTAGATATGGAGGATGGAGGTGGCAGTAAGTGTGATGGGAGTGAAAAGGTCTGACGCAGAAGATTTGATATGTGGTGATGCCATTAACCAATTAAGAAATGTAGGAGTAAATGCAGTGCTTATGTGAGGGATATGAAGTTGAAGTGTGACAAGAAACATAATCATCTTATGCACATTAGTTTTGAGGTGCTTTTGGAGTATGTCTAGGTTGGCTTATTTCTGGTCTAAAACTCAGGGCAACAGGAAAGCCTGGAAATATGCCCTTGATGGTTTAAGATAAGGTGTTAGTTAAAACTGTGTCAGGATGATTGCCCAGGGAGAATTTATAGACTAAGCAGAGCAGTGGGCCCAAAAGAAGGTCCTCAAGAAAATCCTGTGCTTAAAGCGGAGACACAGAGAAGGCAAGCATGAAGAAGACTGACAGTCAGAGCTGAGGGCAGAGAAAGGGGAAAGTCAGGAAGTGGAGAGTTTCAAGACTATGTAATGATCAATAGGGGAAACAGAGCATAAACGTATGAACACATCATGAACATGCAAACACAGCATAAATGCTCTACTAAGAAAAGGTTTGGATAATATCTATTGAGTTTGGCAATTTGGAGATTAGTGGGCTCTCCAAGGGCTGTTTTTCAACTGAATTGTAAACAGAAAGTGAGAAAAGGAAGACAATGAGTGTGGAACACCCTTACAAATGTTTCCTTGCTGGATTAAAACAAGGCTATTTGTTGTTCTTCTTTTTGACTTGGAAACATTTAAGGATACTTAGAGACCACAGTCTTGGGCTCCAAAACCACTGCAGAGGGCAACTACAGCCATGAAATTAAAAGACACCTGCTCCTTGGAAGAAAAGCTATGACAAACCATGACAGCATATTAGAAAGCAGAGTCACTACTTTGCCAACAAGAGTCTGTATAGTCAAAGCTATGGTTTTTCCAGTAGTCACGTATGGATGTGAGAACTGGACCATAAAGAAGGCTCAGCACTGAAGAACTGATGCTTTTAAACTATGGCATTGAAGAAGACTCTTGAGAATCCCTTGGACTACAAGGAGATCAAACCAGTCAATCCTAAAGGAAATCAATCCTGAATGTTCATTGGAAGGACTGATGCTGAAGCTGAAACTCCAAAACTTTGGCCACCTGATGTGAAGAACTGACTCATTTGAAAAGACCCTGATGCCAAGAAAGATTGAAGGCAGGAGGAGAACGGGACAACAGGGAACAAGATGGTTGGATGGTATCACCAACTCAATGGACATGAGTCTGAGCAAGCTCCAGGAGTTGGTGAAGGACAGGGAAGCCTGGTGTGCTGCAGTCCATGGGGTCGCAAAGAGTTGGACACAACTGAGCGACTGAACAACAATGAAGAGACCACAGCGAAACACCAAAGAGGAAGACACTGAAGGTAAAGGAGCGATGAAGACAATAGATGGAGTGACATACTGGAAGGGGTGTCCTGATCCAGGCTTGGCTGCATCAGTGGGATGTACTGATTATTGCTCTAGTTCTTTCCCTCTACCCTATCAGGACACTCTTTTATTACACGACTGATTCACATACTTCAGCAGGATCTGCAACCAACTCATCCATCTGTGAGCCTTGCTCTTCCACGTTCTCAAGCAAAATTCTGGAAGAAGAAAAAAAACAAAATGAACCTGGTGGTTGAAAGCAGAATTCAACCAGAAAGAGTTAATAAAGTGACCTCATAATTGGGTTTTCTTCATCTAACAGGCAATCTCAGTTATTAAAACAACACAGCCACAAAATCTTCATGATAAGGTAGAGATTTCTGCAAAATCCAAGTTATTTCTGCAAAATCCTGGACTTCCCTGACTGCCTGAATTGAATTAGAGTATATTTTAAGCCACTGTATTACACATACATACACAGAGAACCCACAAAGATATGCTGTTCTCCTGGTCACTAGATGAGGTTCTGATGTAGCAATAACAAGCCATAGACAGGTTCAAGCAGGTCTAAAGGCAGATAATAAGCTTGCAGGTTTTTAATTTCCTAGTAAAAGGCACAGTAGGCATTCCTACTCCATTCCTGACCCCCAGCTCATCTCTCAGGCTCAGTCCCCACCTCCAAGTGAGACCCGAAGGTCTCACTTGGGTGAAATACGGTAAGGTGTCCCACTATGCCTATTATGTAGTAATTCTTACAAACTGAAAACTTAATGCTTTGTTTTTTTAATGTATATAAAATTTAAGATGGTCATTATGTGAAAATAGCAACATCAAAACAGCCTTGTGAGAATGACAAGTGACTTCCTTTGCTTCCTTTCTCTGTCTTCTCATTCCTAATAATCTCACTTTTTATCAATGCCCATCTCCTCCTATCTTTCTCTTCTGAAGTTCATAGCTGATATGACAATTTTTTATCCACTGCCCTTGCCCCATGGCCAATTATCCTTACCTTCCAAAAGCAGTTCTAGAAGTTTCTATTCAAGTAATCAGTCAATGTGTCAACCAACATTTACTGTTAAGCTCCAGACATTATTATCCTGAGATGTGGTAACACAGGACTTCCAGGGTGACCCACCATTGGCAGGTATACCTCATTTTATTTTCTGGTGCTTAACTTTACAGAGAACACTACCAGAAATGAAAATCTCAGCCCTGAGCCCCAGAAACAGCAGGAAGAATCAAATATGGGGAAGAAAGGTGCTTGCGGTACCAGAATGGCCTGGCATCCCAATGATGTTTAATAAGTGTTTTCATCAGGAAATTGGAAAATCTGATGTATCAATGTCTCTGAATAGTTTGCATCTCAAAAAGAGTCAGAATTCATAGACACTTCAATATACTGTAAGCATTTTTCTTGGGTGCTGGAAGAAAAGTATTATAATAGCCACTACCTAAGGAACCCTAGAATGAGTTTCTCTCCTTTATCATTCTTCACAAATGAACACTGTTTGTTCTGAAAGTTATGATTACCAAACATATACATGCTTTGGTGTTTCTTGATGTAGTCCTGAGATTTTTGTCCTTCACTTAAAATCCAAAAAGGAAAAAGAAAGATATCTGCAAAGACAACAATGATGATGTAGAAGTAAATTATAATGAAAATAAGCAAGCAAACCACAAAAGCAACCAATCTATGGCTCTTTTGATTCACAGAAATCAAAACACTTTCATTCACAGGGTGGCAGTCCCTGCAGATGCATATTCAAATCAACTTTAAACGTTCAGTCCCTGTTGCATTCAGCTCCTTTATTTCTGTAAGTTTTTTTCATTCTTAATGATGGCGCAGATGGACTCACAACTGGAGAGCGTGTAGAAAGATTCTATGTCACAGATGAGCTAGGAAAGCTGACCTGCCTTCCTCTGGGCTTGGTTGATCATTACCCTTGATCAAATAAAAAGCCACATGTTCCAGCTGCCCTTATGCCCTGGTTACCCCAGTGAGAAAAAGAAAGGAGAGAAACAGAGAGAAACAGAAGGAAGACTTGGGACAAGATAGATAATCCTTATATAAATTTTCATATCACCTGAATACAAGCATGTTTCATGCATTTAAATTCTTCGTTTTTTCAACAAACATTTAAATGGAATGAAAGTGGCTCACAATAAATCATTTACTCTTGCTGTGATGGAAATGATAATCTCCTGCAATCAACCAAGCTTTTAAAATGTCATATAGCATGTACTTAGAGAAAAAAATGTCGAGATGCTGGATTAGATGTGAAGAAGAGAAGAGTGAGGGCTGAAAAGAAGGGAATGGAAAGAAAGCCAAAGAGCAGTTACTCCTCCTGACTTCATATTGAATCTTTGAGGGTGTAGACATTTGGTAGATATTTGGAGTTACTTTACACTAGAGATTTTTGAAGGCAAACATTCTACAAAATGAGGTGTCTTTTCCCCCTCCAAAATGAATTTTAAAACCTAGTGCTCTTCTGAAACACATGGAAACATCTCCATGTGGCAGAAGTTGGTGAAACAAATTATAAATTAGTATACATGATACCACATTTCTTGTGAAAACATATATTTTGGGGGGTATAAAAATAGAACATATAGGGAGGGGTGCATGTGTGTGTGCTAAGTTGCTTCAGTCGTATTCGACTCTTTGTGACCCTGGGTTATGGACTGTGGCCCACCAGGCTCTCTGGCTGTGAGATTCTCCAGGCAAGAAAACTGGAGTGGTTTACGTACCCTCCTCCAGGGGATCTTCCCAACCCAGGAATCAAACCATGGTCTCCTGCATTACAGGCGGATTCTTTACCGACTGAGCCACCAAGGAAGCCCAAGAATACTGGAGTGGGTAGCCTATCCCTTCTCCAGGAGATCTTCCCAACCCAGGAATTGAACTGGGGTCTCCTGTATTGCGGGCAGATTCTTTACCAGCTGAGCTACCAGGGAAGTGCTATTAAGATTTAGACATTGGTAATTATGATTATAGTAAATATCCCAAAAAGTGTTGAATAGTTTGCTGGTTGAATAGTTGGTTAGCCAGAGGTTAATGTAGGGCTTCCCAGGTGAGTCAGTGGTAAAGCATCTGTCTGCTAATGCAGAAGAAGCAGGAGACGAAGCTTTGATCCCTGAGTCGGGAAGATTCCCTGGAGGAGGAAATGGGAACCCAATCCAGTATTCTTGCCTGGAAAACTCCATGGACAGTGGAGCCTAGCAGGCCGCAGTCCACAGGGTCACAGAGAATTGGACACGACTGAGTGACTGAGCACGAGCATAAGGGGCTAATATGTGTTTTCTGGAGAATTCTGTTATGGAGCAGACCCTGTTTGAACTTGATGAACCAGCTGTGTGGACAGAAAAACCCTGAATACTTGCCTTGGTTTTTAAGGAATCTCTTTGCATTATCTCATTTTATTGGTCCCAAATCAAGGAGAAATGATAGGCATTCTATTGACTGATGACAGATTTGCACACAGTAAATTTAGTGATATGTAATTGCTCAAGGCAAAATGAAAATCAACATATAGCAAATGATGTGTACTTTTCCAACTAAAATCAGAATTAAAACAGTAGCTATTTAATTTGGTTGAGGAAAAGTTTCTGGAAAATGTGTTTCAAGGAAGTAAATAACCCTAGAATGTGAAGAGCTCTCAAATTTGAATGACAAGAGAAGCAGGAATGAAGAAAGGGGGGTGAGAAGCAATAAGCCAGCCCTAGAGTGACATCACCCTGAAGGAGATATTATACTTAAAGGTAAGTATACCTGAAACTAACACAATATTATATAAATCAACTATCCTTCAAAAAAAAAGATAAGTGCAACTTCTTTCAATTTTTAAAGAGAAGTGAAACAGAAAAAAAGACTTCAGTTTTATTCGTTAACTTTAAAAGATGAAAGACTAAGGCTTTTAAGTACAGCATGAAAGAAATGTGATTGCAATGCCCTTTTTCCTGATACTCTGGGGCTGTTGACCACCATGCAATATACTGACCTAAACGTGAGGATAAAATTCAAAGTCCATTCATCTGACATCAAAAAAAGGCATTTACTCAATTCTTATAGTTTAATTTCAAATCATAAAGAAAAAGTCTTTGTATTTTATGGCAACTTGAAGCCACACACCTCTTAGTAAAGATGAATAAATCAGTAAAGTGACATTTTTCCTTGTGTAGTTATTGGCCAAAGTGAAATCAGAATCTCTTTCCTAAATCATAGGGATAGCAAAGTTCAAACTGGATTTTTAAAATTTGTATCGCATGCCTGCAAATTAACTCTCAGTCATCTGATTTCTATTATTTTGCTCACCTTGAACAACTCAAGCAGGACCTGTTCTGGAAAGAGGTGGAGCATATTTAGCTGCCTGAGTGCCAAGTCTTTCTAGCATGCTAAGTCAATTCAGTCATGTCCAACTCTTTGCAACCCCATGGATGATAACCCGCCAGGCTCCTCTGTCCAAGGGATTCTCCAGGCAAGAATATTGGAGTGGGCTGCCATGCCCTCTTTCATGGGGGAATCTTCTGGACCCAGGGATCAAACCTGTGTCTCTTTACGAATCCTGCATTGGCAGGTGGGTACTTTACCACCAGCGCCACCGGGGAAGCCCAGACTTCCCAGCTACACCTCCAAATGAATCTACACAGTTTTAATGACTTATGCAATTGTTACTTAGTTGTTGCTGCTAAATTTTAGGGGGGAGATTTTGCAACAGGGATCAATAGATGTGTTTCATTTCTTAGTTGCCTCATTTCTGGGACTCCTTGAAACAAGCATATGCCAGCTAGAGAGACAGCTTTCAGTGTAATCATGGCTAGAAGGCAGCATTTCTTTAGTTTGGTATTATCCGCCATCTCTGAGAAAAGCACCTGCAACTGGCTTTGTCAAATAGAGTCAGATAGATAGAGATCAAAGCTGCAGCCTCTGTGACTGGTTGACTGGCAAGATGAGCACGGCCAGAAAAGAACAATCGGGTGGCTATGCACAGCTGATGTGTTCCCGAGCTTTCTCTCACATCTGGTTTACCTCGTTTTATCTATGCTGATAAGAACAAGAAAAGTATCTGAACTGGACAAAGGCTAATGATAGCGTACTATTGTCTGTTAGTTGCTCAGTCCTATCCAACTCTTTGCAACCCCGTGGGCTGTAGCTTGCCAGGCTCCTCTGTCCATGGAATTCTCCAGGCAAGAATACTGGAGTGAGTTGCCATTTTCTTCTCTAGGGGATCTTCCTGGCCCAGGGATTGAACTCAGGTCTCCTGTATTGCAGGCAGATTCTTTACCATCTTAGCCACCAATGTATTAATAATATGCTATCATTTTTTAATATGCTAGTAATAAAAAGTGATAGTGTATTATTAATACATTCAAATAAAAATCAAAAGGATTACTTATAACTCCCCAAACAGTATCAGATTGATCTTTAGGTTGTGAACTTGTGCTGGCCACACAGTTTTCCTCTCAGGAGAATTTTGAGGCTTTCCATCTCATCTCTTTCTACTTCCCACGCTCCAAGAGGAGTTTGTCCATAGCTCAAGGGGGCACCATTGATCTGTTGGCTAACAGATGGCTAACATGGTGGGGAAGGCTAGATGCTGGTTCATAGGTTCATAAAAGCACTGATTTCTCAACCAAGAGTATTTCCTACCCACAGGAATTGTAAATCAGAGCAAGTTTTAAAGAAGATAGAAATTTCCCTTTGTTATTCAGGGTTTTAGAAAGTATTTCTGAACAGATTACAGAATGTGAAATAGGATGTTTTTTATTCTGCAGAATGTTCATGCAGTTAGAAATCTCAGTAGTTGCCAAAATAATTTCCATTGCCTTGAAATTATTTTCCTTGCATTAGCTTTAGTTCCTTTTCAAGCCTACACATTTGTACATTGTTTTTTTTGTTGATTTTCTATGAATTAGAACAGATATATCCTAATGTGTCCCTGGATTATGAGTTTATGCAATACTTTTTATAGGTACTAGAATTGGGGCAAATTATTATAAATACACTTATAAACACTTATTATAAGCTCACTATCACTAATGAAAAATAAAATCATATATATAATCATATATATGTGTGTGCTTATATCTATATACAGAGATATAATCTCTTTTTTTCCTAAACATAAATAGGATAAAGTTTATGATGTTTTTGCTAGTCTTTCTATATCATTTTAAATAAGAACCACTATATAAACAATCTCTCATAACCATGGTTTCAAAAATAAATTCTATTGATGATACAACTCAACTGACTACACATTGCTTAAGACGTTTTCATATGCCTAGCAGTGTGCAGCTAAAGGTAAATTATTCTTCATCTTAAGGGTCATTTACCTAGGGGCTGTTTGGCATAAGCATGGTTTTAATAACAGCTTCTATTACTACAGTCACAACAACTCCAAATAAGAAAAAAAAAAAACAAAAAACAATCCCTGAGTTTGGCAGAGAATGAGTAAATTTGTGAAAGAAACTGGATGCTCTGAATTATTCCTGAACCTTCATGACCCCAGTGGCAGCTCTCTTCTATTGAACTCCAATGTTCAAGGCAGTCATCACATAACTATGGGATGTTTGCAATCATAGTAAATCTACTGAGTGTCTGCTATGTGCCAGACACGGTGCTAAGATTATATGAGTTGCCTTTGGAAATCTTTCCCTCAGCTCTATGAAGTAGCATTTTCCAAGCAGGAATACTGGAGTAGGTGGCCATTTCCTTCTCCAAGAAATCTTCTCTACCCAGGGATCGAACCCATGTCTCTTGCTTCTCCTGCATTGGCAGGTAGATTCTTTACCTCTGTGCCACCTGGGAAGCCCAGGTACTACTGAAAACCGAGAAAACTCCGTATTGGAGACATGAGGTGGGTTCCCCCCAAAGTTACACATGAGTGAGCAAGAGAGTTAAGAGTTAACACTAGGTGTTGTAAGGTCACAGTGTGCGTCCTAAGATCCTATTTCCTGCTTTTCTGTAATTTATATTGCTTTGAAATTATTTTCCTCCTGTTAGCTTTAGTTCCTTAAAGGAACTAAAGATCCTAAAGTGCGTCCTAAGAGCCTACATCTCAGCCTACATCTGACCCCACCCACTCTCCCTTCCCCTCACCCTTATTACATCCCGTCCCGGGTCATAGTCTGGTCTTGTTGGCTTGCTCTCAGCTGTTGGGGAGGAATTTCTGAATAGGGCCTTTTGCTCAAAGTCTTCAAATTACTTGAATAAACAGAAGAAAAAAAGAAAAAGCTTTAAGTTAATAGTGAATTTTGTGATAGTTGGCAATTATTCCCATTTTGTTTCTCTCCCTAAATGGATGTATATAATATTAGTTTGTTCAAAAGTTTATTCCGATTTTTCATAACTTCTTACAGAAAAACTCAAATGAACATTTTGGCCAACCCTATAGATGTCAGCCAAAGAGAACTACAAAATTACTCATGTTATTTTTATTGACAAACTATACTGAAACTTAGAGGTGAGATGCCTCAAGAAACTATTTCCAGGTCCATCAATGAATTGAGATAGAGACATTGTTTTCATTATGTTTTCTGTTACCACAGTATTTTATAAAGACCCACAACAACACTGTAACAGGGTACTTCTATTTTCACTATTTTTGTGGAGGAGGGGACCTCAGCTTGGGAGGTTAAGTAACTTCCTCAAGCCCACAAGCTAAAAAGTGGCAAGACAATACTGTGGGCCGTAGTTTGACTCCAAAGTTCATATTTTAAACTCTTTTTGCTTCATTTCCCAAATGCAAAGGTGCAATTCACAGTTGTTCAGACATCACTCACATACCTTGTGTGGGGCAGGGTGGGAGACTGATCCCATGCCCTTTAAAGAGGTTTATCAGAGCGCCAATTAGGCCACCCTTCTACATCTTTTTCCTGGGAACAGAAAGGCAGAGGGCCTCCTACAGATTCTACATCGCTACACAACCAATATATTTAATAAGCCACTCGTTTTAAAAATGTTTTCCCTTCTCTGAACCTTCTGTTTGTGTTGCCTTACCTGCTGCAATTAGCACCGCACCACCCATGGCACAGGCACGTTTTTACAATCCTGACAATATCGGGGCAAGTTAGCAAAAAGTTTCCAACACTATGAAACATAGCCAAACCAGTCTTCAGTACGATCCCATTCATCCGCTAATAAATTAATAATATCTCCACGTGTGGACAGGAAACAATATCCTTTGGAAAAAGAGCAGCAGGTAAGAAGGTACTTTCATCTGCATTTATTTTAAATTCTATGACAGGTGTCCTTTTCCATGACTCAGAGAATTTCCTCCTTTTTTTCCTATTGATATGTTTAGTAAATCAAGGACCTAAAATCACAACTGTGAAAGTTAAAAAAAAAAGAAAAAGCCTACCGTAGATTTTTTCTTTACCTTGAAAAAAAAAAAAAAGTTTACCCTCTCACCACAACAGATGGTTTTAAATGCAGTGATTACAAAATTCTGAAGGTAAAATGGTTTAATTACAAAGTCAATACTGCCTCCAACCTGGGCTAAGTCTTTAGCGAAAAAACAACAGACGGAGCAGTGCAAACGCTAAGGCAATGTTTAACCAGAACTTTGCATAGCTACTGCAGTCGGGTTTTCCATGAGGCTTTAGTAAACTACAGATCACGATTCTGGGTTCCTATTCACTGAATGTCCTCAGAGGATGAAGAGTTACAGAGGAGTATGTATCTCACCACGCGATACATGTATACACACAAACAAGTCTGATGAAGCCTGCTGGAACCCCAAATTATGAGTTGGGGTTCAATTTCAGCAAAAATGGGCAAATAGGAAAAGTTAAGAATACACAGAGAAGGATTTTGTCACAGGAATGAGTTTGCAATTCATTTTAAAAGGACATCGTTCTGAAATTACATGTTAGTAAGTTATTTTCCAAACATTAAATGGTCAGTTTTGGCTTAAAACATAAGAAGTGATTCAACTGCTAGATGTTTGTGGATGTTGGTTTTGTTTGTTTGTTTGTTTTTTATCTCATGAGAGGGCAAAATTTAAGTTGGATTTCTTTGTAAAATTATCATCTGTTTTTCCAAAACAGAAATGATCAGAGGACACAAAATATTATTTATGGGTTAAATCTTGATTCTAATTAGATTTATAATATGAAAATGAAATCAGAGTGCCTGGGGAAAACCTTCTATATGCTAGCAATACAGTCAGACATAACAAATGACTCAGTGAAATTAATTTCATTTTATCCATTAAATGGAATTAGAATGATCCATGAAAGCTTATGGAAAAGAAAATCACATGCATTTTCCTTAAGCTGGCGTATTCTTGCTTCATGTTCACTAAACATTTAATATAGGCAATTACAGGATAGTTAGGGTCACTGAGCTGAGCAGGTGTGGGAGGATCTAAACAGTTAAGTAAAATAAACATTTCTGATGGTCTTATCTCTGCACCTTCTGAACTTAATAAATGTCACGAGGATAACCTAAAACAACTCTTCTAGCAGCTCCATGGGGAATTAAATTCAGAAGCATTTTGTGATTTCTAATCTGCTCAGGTTGCTCTGCTAGGGAAAATGCCTCATTCCACTAGGAAGTACCTAGGGTTACATTCAAAGACATTTGGAAAGGTTGGTGTTGAGATTAAAACGTAAAGAAAAGAAAACAATAAAAAAGAGGTAAGCACTATGTTCTAAAAATACAAATGGCTTAAAAGGTACAATTTTACAAACATTACATTAAGACAAAGTAAGTAACTTCTCAGTGATAATTACCACACATTAATTTCAGCTTGGGAGAAGTATTAAAATTTAATTACCCAAATTTATAGTAATAAGACACATCTAGTTGCTTACTGAATTTCATTCTCCACCATAAGTTTTCTAAAAAGCTCTAAATAAGCAAAAAGTCTCAACTTCTAAAAGTCATTAATATAATTGAGAAATTCTTTGGTAATCCTTAGTGACAAGTTCTTGAAAACCACACATTGGAAATTCATTCTTTCACTCTCATTTCCTTCTGGATAGGCAACAATTCCAATACGCTTAATGTCATTTAATGTCTAACCTGAAACAAACACTCTGCACTGCAATACCATAGAGAAATAGACCATTCCACTTGTCTTAACTATACATCTTGGTGAATTTTCACAAATTGAACACAGCTGTGCAATCAGTCCTATGACCAAGAAGCAGATGTTGCTAGCACCCCATAAGACTTTCTTGCACCCCTCTAGTCTGTGTCAGCTCAGGGGAACCATTTTCCTGACTTTTAGAAGAGGTTCATTTTGCTTGTGTTATACATTACATAAACAGAACCATCCTATTTACACTTGTATGTGTCTGGCTTCTTTAGAAGCTTAGTGTTGTGTTTTTAAGATTCATTCCTATTTTTGTGTAAATTGAAGATTGTTCGTTCCTATTGCTCTATGATAGCCCATTTTGTGACTCAAACACTGTTAGTGATGGGCATTTGGGCAGATTCCACTTTTGCTCTTGCTAATAGGGGTGCTAAGAACATTCTGGCTCATCTTTTGGTAAACACATGTCTATATTTCTGTCAGGTTTATGCCTAGGATTCGAACTATAATTCACAGTATGTTATTGTTCAGTTGCTAAGTCATGTCTGACTCTTTGCAACCTCATGACCTACAGCATGCCAGGCTTCCCTGTCCTTCACTATCTCCCAGAGTTTGCTCAAACTCATGTCCAAATTCACAGTATATAGAATATTGTATAATATGTTCAACTTTAGTCAATGCAGCCAAAGCTGTATCACAAAATGAGCTTTTGTTAGGAGCCCTTGGCTTTTACGTCCTTGTATATTATGAATTACTGTTTTGCATGTCAATGTTTCTATTTATATAAATTGTTTTATGTTATACATCTCATTTTGTTTCCTACATTTTTCCTCACTCAGGATTATGGACTTAAGATTGATGCTTGCGGCTTGTGAACATCAAGTCTGTTACTTCTAACTATACACTACCACACGATGGATAGTGACACTTTTATTAACAACAGAGGAAGAGTGTCATCTTAAAATCAAGTTTTTAAAGACTGTGACTATTTGATTCTGTGGGAAAAGAAGGACATAAAACTATAAATTGTGGTCCAAATTTTATTTTGAAATATATATCTGAAAGGAAATATACCTGATATAAATAATGCTTACTATGATAGAGGACTTAAGGTGTTTTTAAATTTTTTTCCTGTATTATCCAAAGATATTATAGCCAAGAAAAAGTAAGTAAAAAAAGAAAATATAAAACCTATGAGTACTGTCTTTACATGAGTTAAGTGCAAACATTCTTATTTTTGGTAGTTTGAACATTTGTTTTCACATCATTGTTTTCATTATCGTTATTTGCAGTTGATGCTAGGCCTGTCTCTTCAAATATTACCTTTTGTTTTTCCTCGCTATTTAGTTTCTTTTATTTTTCAACTTTCTTCACTAGAAGGGCCAACTAGAAGTCAGCACATCCCTCTCTTCTCAAGGGAGCAAGCTTCTTCCTCCCAAAGCTAACAGTTGAGAGTTTCCATAGAGTGTTACTACAAAAGTCTACATCCTCTAGTCTTATTTTAAGATATCTTTTCTCTTCTTAAACTTGTTTCTTAATTAGCTCATTCATTATACCTAATCCACACTGAGAATATCTTAAACTATAACTGTTGGGGTTACTAAATAGAAATAGGATCTCATACAAGACAAGAGTCCTACAATTTTTTTTTTTTTTTTTGGAGAATAGTTGCTTTACAATGTTGAGTTAGTTTCTACTATTCAGCAAAGTGAATCAGCCACACATGTACGTATGTCCCTTCTTCCTTCGATTTCCTTCTTCTTTAGGTCACCACAGAGCACTGAGTAGAGTTTCCTGTGCTATACAGTCAGTGCTTATTAGTTTTTTATTCTATACATAGTAGTATGTATATATATATATATATATATATATATATATATATATATATATTTGTCAGTCCTAATCTCCCAATCCATTCCAACCACCCCTGTTCCCTTGGTTTTGTTTTCTACATCCGTGGCTTTATTTCTGTTTTGCAAATAAGTTCATCTATACAATTTCCTAGATTCCATATATATGCATTAATATACAATATTTGTTTTTCTCCTACAATTTTAATCCATGGATTCATGTTACCCAATTTTGCTTCTACTTCAAACTATCCCTTTATTCTCAGCTACAAACAAAAATGTCATTGATCATTCTCTTAAACAGGAACAAAACTCAAAACTAGGGTCAGAGAACTTTTAACAGATTAGAAAGGACAGTAGCGATTATCTAATTTCAGTGGTAACCTTTTCTTATGTTCACTTATCAATGAATTAAATTATTATATTTAACCTACATTGATCATAGTTTAAAGAACAGACTAAAATTTGGCTTCATCAAGATTGCCGGGAGAAATATCAATAACCTCAGATATGCAGATGACACCAACCTTAGGGCAGAAAGTGAAGAAGAACTAAAGGGCCTCTTGATGAAAGCGAAAGAGGAGAGTGAAAAAGTTGGCTTAAAACTTAACATTCAGAAAGATAAGATCATGGCATCCAGTCCCATCACTTCATGGCAAATAGATGGGGAAACAATGCAAACAGTGACAGACTTTATCTTTGGGGGCTCCAAAATCACTGCACATGGTGACTGCAGCCATGAAATTAAAAGACGCTTACTCCTTGGAAGGAAAGTTATGACCACCCTAGATAGCATATTGAAAAGCAGAGACATTACTTTGCCAACAAAGGTCCATCTAGTCAAAGCTATGGTTTTTCCAGTAGTTATGTATGGATGTGAGAGTTGGACTATAAAGAAAGCTGAGTGCATAAGAATTGATTCTTTTGAACTATGGTGTTGAAGAAGACTCTTGAGAGTCCCTTGGACAGCAAGGAGATCCAACCAGTCCATCCTAAAGGAAATCAGTCCTGAATGTTCATTGAAAGGACTGACGCTGAAGCTGAAACTCTAATCCTTTGGCCACCTGATGCAAAGAACTGACTCATTGGAAAAGACCCTGATGCTGGGAAAGCCTGAACGTGGGAGGAGAAGGGGACGGCAGAGGATGAGATGGCTGGATGGCATCACCAACTCAATGGACATGAGTTTGAGTGAGCTCTGGGAGTTGGTGATGGACAGGAAGGCCTGGCGTGCTGCAGTCCATGGGATCGCAGAGTCGGACACGAGTGAGCAACTGAAGTGAACTGAACTGAAACGACTTGTCATGAGGCACTTTTCTCTTTGTTGGTCCCTTTCTCCATATAAAAATATTAAAAATTAAAAAGCATGAAAATCCAGTATGATGAGGAGGAACTGGGAGAACAAGGGATATGACCAGAAGGCTCTGTCCATATGGCTGGGGAGGCAGAATGCTCCTCTCATGAGCTGGACCACATTTATTCACCCTCTCTCTTGCCACATCCACATGGAAGTGCTCTAGGGAGCCCTTGAAAGGTCACGACCGCAAGGTTCCCCACCTACCCTGACTGCTTACCTTTCTCTCTCACAGCATCTTTTCTGTCACACAGATCATTCCCTCAGGCCCCTGTTCTCTGTATCTAGCAACCTGGAGATCAGACAGTCATATAAATAAATGTTCAGTGAAGAAGGGGCTCTGGAGGGTAGGAGTCATCTCTTCATTCTTTTTTCCCACTGTGGTTAAAAAAAAAAAAAACAAAAAAAACCCTACAAACCCTGGTGTTGACTGTGACTCTCTAGAACTGTCTGATCCACGTAGGTTGTCTGACTTGTTGGACCGACTAGAAATGACAGCTCTGGACAGAAAGCAGGGGGTCTCCCCTCTCACACACACTGAGGCAGCTGCCCACCTCGCCTGCACCCACGGCTGCAACAGTGCTGTATAGCACCTCTACATTTTGGATCCATTGAAAACTATCTCAAAGCAGTGTGCAACCCCAGGATAAATAAAGGAGACCACTTGTGCATTTTAAAGCCTTCCCTTGGTTAACAACTTTGACTAATGATGGCAACAAAATTATTGGAGCCTGCAATAAGCCATCCAGTGGTCAAATAGGTCAGCTTATGAGCAGTATTAAGATTTAAATATCCTTTAAAATTAAACACTTTGGGGTTATTAATGTTTCCTTTCCTCTCAAAATTTTTCTGTTGAGAGGTGGTATGGGAGGAAATGTATTAGCAACAGTAGGATGTGGAGAATAACGCCGAGTACATTAAACATCTGTTGATGGAGCTATTAGCACAGTTTGTAGATACTGCCACCTGGCCCTTATTCCATTTTGCTCCAACTTTAGTGCCTGAAAATATACTGCAGCAATCATGTTCCGCTTCTATTAAATCTTTTACTACTGCATTAGGTGGAACGTAAGCATCAATCAGTCCTCATTGAGATAAAAAAAAAACACCTACTTAAGGCAAAATCAAAATGCCAATAAGAAAATGCCAAGGGTTAAACATCACTTAGCATTCAAGTTGGCTGTGTTATGATCTGTGTGAGAGGAAGTCCTTTAAGCAGTAAATGGAGGCAAAGGCACCTAAAGTTTGTATAATCACCTTATTCAGGTGATAGAATTTCAGCTCCTTCCTCTATAGGTTATTTTCAAATGCAGCATCAGATTCCTCACAGAACTAAATAAGAACTAAATAAGAAGGGGAACTAAATAAGAAGGACCTCAAAATAAAGGTCCATCTTCCTCAAATGTTAAGCCTATACTGGCTGTTCTTTTTTTTTTTTTTTTGGAAAAAGCATATGAAAAGTGCTTGTTGTGAAATCTCATTAGATTTGCAGAGTCCAAATAAAGTTACAAAAAGTTCTCTACTAAGGACAATTGACTTAGCCAATGTAAGACCACTCATCCCAGGTTTTCCATAGAACACGGTCTACAAGCTACAAAAGCATTCTTCCTCGCTCTGCAACTGACGCTGGCTTCCTTGTTTGCCAGCTTCTTGGCTCCTCCTATATTACTGTTTTCTTCATATACAAAGCTACTCTACTAAAGAAATTCACCATGCTTGCAAAGGGGCTTCAAGGGATCCCAGGATCAGAAATTTCATTTTTAAGCTCCTCTTTGACAGGTGCCTGCTCGGCCATTTGAAATTTAAGGCCTCGGTCTAAGCATCTTTACAGAATGAAGGACTCAGTGACGCACTTGAGCTTTCAGAGAGACTGTTACGGGTCATCTCACCCATACTAACTTGTTCTGTGCAACTGCCGTGTGTTCTAAGTCATGTCTGAATCTTTGTGAGCCCATGGACTGCAGCCTGCCAGTCTCCTCTGTCCATGGGATTTTCCAGGCAAGAATACTGGAGTGGGTCTCCATTTCCTTTTCCAGGAGATCTATCTTCCCAACCCAGGGATCGAACCCACCTCTCTTAGTTCTCCTCCACTGGCAGGTGGATTCTTTACCATTAGCCCACCTGGGAAGCCATATCTGCAACTGCCACAGATACATAATGTTCCTAGAAATTGTTCAGCCCTAAAACAAACAAACAAAAGCAGTGTCTTTCTGTGTCCTAGATTCTATGGTCAAACATCAGCCCCAGTATTATGAGTTAGGAGTGTCCTGCTCCTGGTTTGATGCAGTGGGACTGGCTTATCAGTCATAATCATATGAAAAGCATCTGTCTACTTTCCATTCTGTGAATGGAAGATGTGTTGTGGAGAGATTTAAGTCTTTGACATTCTTTGATAATTCAGTCTAGTTACTGCATTTGTTTTCATTCTGCTTCCTTATGTAACTGATGCTTTGGTTTCCTTCTCTGCAAAATGAGGAAGATGATGCATGGGTTATATATTTCACAGATGATAAGTATAAAATGGAAAAATATATACCATGAAGTACGATACAGCTACTGAAAGCATAATCTTTCACCTTTCTCCTGCCTTCCCGTTCCCAATGTCGTTACCCTAGTTTAGAAATATTTTATGCCTTACCTACCTTACCTCTATTCTGTCAATTTGTAAAACACTAAAAACAACCCAAAAAACCCCTCTGTTTCCTTTGCTTACTGAAATACCACTGATTCTTCCAGATTCAACCAATATACTTTTCCCTCCCTGAACCTCCTGGTTCTCCCAGAATTGCTTACCTATCAAATTTTGTATTATACTATTAGCTTCTGATAAGTCTGTCTTTTCATTTAAACTGTAAATTCTTTGATGGAAGAAGTCCTGTTTTGGTTACCTTTTCTTCCTCTACAGTACCTAGCATAGTGCTTGAAAAACTAGTTTCTTGAATTGAATTGAATCAATGGAATGAGGCTAGTGAAAAGATCTGGCTAAGAACATTACCATACTAAGACCATACATCTCTCGCCAAATTCTGTTGGCCAAATCTTTTATTCTTTATATTCAGGACCTCTTGGCAGCATTTGATGTGGCTGAGCATTTTCCTTTGTGAAGCACATTTTCCTGTGGGTTTTTAGGACACCACCCACTCCTTCTCCCCCACCCCGCCCTGCCACTTTACTATTTCTCCAATTTATTTTCTGACTCCCCTTCCTCTGTTCATATCTAAATGCTAGAACATCCCAGAATTCTATCGTTAATCGTTCACCCTCTCTACTAACTCTCCCTAGATAATATCACTTTATCTGATGCCAGTAAATATCACCAATATACTGTCAGTTCTTGTTTATATCTCCAGTTCAGAGTGCTCTCCTGAATTCTGGACTTATCCATTTTTCTTTGAGGTTCCACTGTGATGACTGATTGTCATCTTAAATTGAACATGCACAGTGCAAAATGCTTGATTTCCTTCCCAAGTCTAGTTGGTCCCCATAGCCCCTTCAAGTTGATTAGGTCAAGTCTAGGAGTCATCTTTCACTCAACCCTTCATATCTTACATCAAATCCATCAGCAAGGCTGGTGACCTCTCCTTGCAAAACATATCTCACATCTGACCCCTTCTTCCATCCCCACCACTACAATGCTAGGCCAAGCCTCCATCACCTCATGCCTGGACGTTGTGAACTTCTGACTTTCAACCTTTCCCTGAAGTCTTTTCTTCACTCTAGTGTCCAAGGAAACTGGTAAAAAAGCACGAGTTCTTTCATGTGCATTAAACTTCTCCAAAGACTTCTTATTGGATTAGAATATAATCTAAACTTTTACCTCATCATCTGCAAGGCTCTGAACTTCGCCTAAGTCTTCTGGCTTATATCCCATACTTTCTTTCTGGAACACTCCACTCCCGCAAGGCACTCTCACTGTCAGTTGCCTGGGACATTCTTCCCTCAGATCATCACATGGTTCCTCCTCATGATTCAGGTCTCAGCTCAACATCCCCCTCAGAGAGATCTTCTGTGACCAATCTAGCCATGGTAGCCTTGCCTCCCACTCAAGAGCCCTCTACTCCATTATTTTATTTTATATTCTTACTAGAAATTAACACTGTCAGCAATATCTCTTTACTCCTTTTCACATTTAGTATTTACCTCCACCAACAGTATTCTTGGGTTTCCCTTGTAGCTCAGCTGGTAAAGAATCCGCCTGCAATGTGAGAGACCTGGGTTTGGTCCCTGGGTTGGGAAGATCCCCTGGAGAAGGGAAAGGCTACCCACTCCAGTATTCTGGCCTGGAGAATTTCACGGACTGTATAGTCCATGGGGTCGCAAAGAGTCAGACATGACTGAGCGACTTTAACTTTCCACCAACTCCTCTTTGAATCAGAAATTTATTCTTGCTCACTATTGTAACAGTGGGCAATGCCTGACCCATAGTGAATACACAACAAATATCTGATGACTGAATGGAACATCTATTTCATGTATTCATTGAGCAAACAATCATTTACCATGCTCTGTGTTCAGGCCCTGAAGATGCACTGCTGATATCAGTGCTTTCAAGAGTAGTAGAGGAGACAACCAAGTAAACAGAAACACACACGACAGCGGGCTCTTCCTTGATGAGGGACAGGTGGAAGCCCAGCAGCACCCAAATGAGACGTGCAACACAGGCCTGGAATGGCTCTGGGAGGTTCGGGAAGAGACTTTCTGGAAGAGAGTATACTAGGTTTCTACTGCAGTTACAGCAGATTACAACCAATTTAGCATCTCTACACAGCAGCCATTTAGTATCTCACAGTTGTATAGATCAAAAGTCCTACTGAGGGCTTCCCTGGTGACTCAGCAGTAAAGAATCCACCTGCCAATGCAGGAGACATGGGTTCGATCCCTGATTCAGGAAGATCCCCCCTGCTGCAGAGGAACGAAGCCCATGTGCCACAACTACTGACCCTGGGCTCCAAAGCCCATGTGTCTCAAACACTGAAGCCCGCATGCCCTGCATCCTGTGCTCTGCAACAAGAGCAGCTACTGCAGTGAGAAACCCGTGCATTGCAACTAGGGATAAGCCCACGCAGGAACAAAGACCTAGCAAAGCCCAAAATAAGATAAATACATAAAAAATTTTTTTAGTACTTTTACAAAAGTCCCACTGGGCTCAGCTGGTTCTCATCTTAAGAGTTTCACAGACCAAAATCCCCTTGTTTTGGGGCAGTGTTCCTTTCTGGAGACTCTGGGGTTATGTGTTTCAGATCATTCATTCAGTTTCATTTCAGCCACATTCATTCATTTCAGCCACATTCAGTTTCATGGAGTCGTAGGACTGCTAGTATTTCCTCCTTGCTGTCAGTCAGATGCCAGTCTCTGTGCCTGGAAATCACATACAGTTCTTCTCAGCCTTTCCATGTAGCCTGCCTCCAATCAAGGGGCATCAACTCTCTCATACTTTGAGTCTCTGCAACTTCCTCTTCTGTGGCATCCCTCTGCTGCCTCCAGTCAGGAAAAGTTCTTCACTTTTAAGTCCTGGTGATTATAGGGGGCCTATCTGGATAGTCCAGGATAACTTTCCTTCTTTATAGTCTGTAATGTGAATTATATATCTGTAAAGTCACGTTTGGTGAGTATTGCTCAGTCACATCTGACTCTTTGTGGACAGCAGCATGCCAGGCTTCCCTGTCCTTCACCATCTCCCAGAGCTTGCTCAAACTCATGTCCATTGAGTCGGTGATGCCATCCAGTCATCTCATCCTTTGTTGTTCCCTTCTCCTCCTGCCTTCAATCTTTCCCAGCATCAGGGTCTTTTCCAATGAGTTAGTGAATATAACTTAGCATAATGACAGTTTCTGGGGATTAGGATATAGACATCTTTGAGGGGGCATTATTCTGCTTACTGTAAAGTAGATGCCTAATCTAAATCTTGCAGATTAATTGGAAGTTTTCTAGGCAAGAAAACTGAGAAGAACATTCCAAGCGAAAAAAAGAGAATCACAAATCCTTGCCAGTCATTCCACCTGGCTAGAACACTGAGATGTGAGTGTGTGTGGGAAAGTCATTCCATCTGGCTAGAGAGGTGGGTAGAAAATAGACACTGAAGGCAAGTTTGAACTTTATCACAAGGTCAACCAAGAGCCACCAAGGGCTGGGAGTTAATGATGGGATCAATTGTTTTGTGTTGTTGTTTAGTCATTCAGTCACGTCCAACTCTTTTGTGACACTATGGACTGCAGCCCGCCAGGCTTCTCTCTCCATGGAATTTCCCAGGCAAGAATACTGGAATGGGTTGCATACCCTTCTCCAGGGGATCTTCCTGACCCAGGGATTGAACTTGCGTCTCCTGCATTGCAAGCGGATTCTTTACCCTTGAGCCGCCAGGGAAGCCCAATGGAATTAATGGAGAACAGCAATACCACACGAGGCTGAGTTCGCTCTAGGAGCAGAGGAACTTGTATGTAAAAATACGTGAACACTTCTGTGATCCAACAAGTGAGGAAGAGAAAGTGGCTGATTATGCAAAAATCTGTGTGAAATGCTCCAGGTCACCTGGGAAGATTCGGGCGCTCTGATCCTTACCAAAAAGGATCATGAAAGGATTCTCAATCCATAGTAATATGTATATATTACAATAATAATAATATATATATATAATTATACACATTTAAAATTTTATACATATGTATTAAATATAGCTTTAAATCATTATATAAATTTGTAAGTATCTTTATAATATAATAGAATTTATTCTGAATCATCTGGATGTTCTCATCAAGATTGTCTAATCCAGTTGTCATTGGATTTTGGCCCCTACAGCTGAGTGTATGTATACGTTTCCATGGTCCAGCTCTTAATGAGAAAACAGCAAAAGCAGACCCAATGATTCATTCATGCTGAGTGAAGGCCAAATGATCTGTGCCTGTTGTCTGAATGACAGTGTCACAGTAGAACAAAGAACAGAAGTGATGGGAGATGGGAGCCTCCACGTTGAACTCATCAGTGAGAGTACGCTCGGCACAAAACCCACAACCCAGCAGTAGGCATCATGTCATGTTTCAAATAGAAACTTGGTTTCAGCAAAACAAAACCATCTGTTATATTAAATTAAATATTAATTTGAATAGCGTTGGTTTTATAGTTTTGTTTATATATAATTTGAACTTTCATCTTGTTTAATAAGGTTTATATCTAATTTTGTAGGTTGACACATATGTAGAGATTATTACATATAAGATTGATTTAACACTGGGGAGGGAGTTTATAAAAATAATTTTTATTTGTAATTCAAATTTCAGAAATGCAACTCCATTGTTTTAGTTATTTGACTGCTATCCTTCATAGGACGGGTGATTATATTTCAGTCAGGTAATTGAGCAGAAGGTGGAAAAGAAATAGGATGACTTAGAGAATTGTAGAATCAAAACATTTCTGAATTTGAAAGAGAAATTATCTAGTTTCATAGTGGCTTGTATCTATACTGAAGAGTTCTATACTACAAGCATATATATTTCTATTTTGTTATATGTTAATTGTATTTTATATATGAATGAAAAACACCATAACCTTTTTTTTTTCTGGTTAGTAGCTATTTTTTTAAGTTGCATTTTTAATTGGAGGATAATTGCTTACCAACATTGTGTTGGTTTCTGCCATACAACAATGTGAATCAGCCATAAGTACGCACATATCCCCTTCCTCTTGAAACTGTCTCCCACTCCCTTCACCCCAGCCCTCTAGGTCATCACAGAGAACCAGGCTGAGCTCCCTGTGTTATAAAGCCACTTCCCACTATCTATCTACTTTACACATGACGATGTATATATTCCAATGCTACTCTCAGTTCACTACACCCTCTCCTTCCCTTACTGTGCCCGCAGTCCATCCTCTACATCTGCGTCCCTATTCCTGCCCTGCAAATTGGTTCTTCAGTACCATTTTTCTGCTGCTGTCGTTGTTCGATCACTCAGCTGTGTCCAGCTCTTTGCGACCCCATGGAGTGCAGCATGCCAGGCTTCCCTGTCCTTTACCATCTCCCGGAGTTTGTTCAAACTCATGCCCATTGAGTCGGTGATGCCATCCAACCATCTCATCCTCTGTCATCCCCTTCTCCTCCTGCCTTCAGTATTTCCCAGCATCAGGGTCTTTTCCAATGAGTTGGCTCTTCAGATCAAGTGGCCAAAGTATTGGAGCTTCAGCTTCAGCATCAGTCTTTCCAAAGAATATTCAGGGTTGATTTCCTTTAGGATTGACTGGTTTGATCTCCTTGCAGTCCAAGGGACTCTCAAGAGTCTTCTCCAGCACCATTTTGTTAGTTTCTGTATATATGCGAAAAATGCCAGATTTTTGTAATGAAAAATCTGTATCTATTTTTGTGCTAAAGCTCCTATTTAGAATATTAAAACTGTAAGAATTAAAAGGACTGTTAAATTCAACTCCATCACATACACACAAACACACATACACATACCTGTCATAAAAAATAAGAAGGACTAGAGTTGGACGAGGACAACTTTCAGGACTTATGTTTTTTATATCTTAGACCCATAGTAAGTCAGGCTTGTTTATGACTTGTGCCTATAGCCCCTTATACCTCTTCATCCAACTCAGAGCAGTGGAAGTGCCCAAGGTCTGTCTTCCCTACTGGGCTCAGCTCTGCAAAGCTACAGGTCTCTTCTGCCTGATTCCTGCTGTATCCACATCGTTGAGCACATATCATTGAGAAGGAGGGGAGGGGGAAAAGATGGGCCGAGAAATGAGATGGATGGATGGATGGATGTGAAGGAGGAAGGAAGAAGGACTGAAAGAAAGGAAGGATGGAAGAGGGAGCTAAGGAGGAAATGTAGTGGAAGAGAAAGAAACCTAGTTCAGGACTCTGAACACCCAGTCTACTCTTGTTACTATATCATACTCAGTGATGAAGTAAAGTGAACATATTAGTCACTCAGTTGTATCTGACTCTTTGTGACCCCATGAACTGTAGCCCACCAGGCTCCTCTGTCCATGAAATTCTCCAGGCAAGAATACTGGAGTGGCTGGCATTCCCTTCTCTAAGGGATCTTCCCGACCCAGGGATCAAAACCAGGTCTCCTGCATTGCAGCAGATTGGAATACATTCTTAAATGTATAGAATCCAGGCAGATTCTTTACTGTCTGAGCCACCAGGGAAGCCCAACATACTTGGTGAAACCTTAAATCTACATTTTTTAAAAAAGGATTTACATTTGAGATTACAATCTTGCTGTCATACAAAAAGCCCCACAAGAATAGATGCCAGCTTACCATGATACCATAATAGAAGAAAGCTCCATGGAGACACCCCTGCCTATATTTTACTAAACCTATATTCTCAAGCTTCACACAATGTGTAGCATTTTGTGTGTTTCCAAAAAATATTTATTGGATAAATGTATGTAGGTATCAGGGAAAGAATAAGGAAAAATGTTGCAACTAATTCATACACATTTGTAAGTCTCAGTCAAAAGATTCATCTGTCTATTTTTATAAGAAAATAAAAATACCTCCTAAGCAAATGGATTACAAAAAAAAAATGTCTTGAATCTGATGTTGTAAGATGAGAATTCTCATTTACAAGGGAGAATACATCTAGAGGGAATTATTAGGTTGGCGCAAACTAGCTGCAGTTTCAGACTGTGAATTTTAAATCATTATCACTAGGCTCAAACACATCTTTATTAATCAAAATAGGAACCATTGCAATCAACACATTTTTGCCAACTAGAAATGAGTTTGTTTACTCCTGTAGCATAAAACTCCATGCTTTGGGATTCACAAGCTCTTGTAAAGCATGTTTTGCATCCTGCTAGTTGTGGAAGCATTTCCCCTGTAAAAAGTTGTCCAGATTCTAGAAGAAGTGGTAGTCGGGTGGTGAGAGGTTAGGTGAATATGGCAGATGAGGCAAATCTTTGTAGACCAATTCACTCACCTTTTAAAGCATTGGTTGTGCGACATGTGGTTGGGCGTTGTCATGGTAGAGAATTGGGCCCTTTCTGTTGACCAATGCTGGCGGCAGGCGTTGCAGCTTTGGGTGCATCTCATCGATTTGCTGAGCACACTTCTCAGATATAATGGTTTCACTGGGATTCGGACAGCTGTAGTGGATCCAATAGGCAGCAGACTACCAAACAGTGACCATGACCTCTTTTTGGTGCAAGTTTGGCTTTGGGAAGTGCTTTGGAACTTCTTCTCGGTCCAAGCACTGAGCTCGTCATCACCATCTGTCACATAAAATCCACTTTTTGTCACGCATCACAATTGGATTGAGAAATGGTTTGCTGTTGTTGCATAGAATAAGAGAAGACCACACTTCAAAATGATGATTTTTTTTGACTTGTGGTCAGCTCATGAGGCACCCGCTTTCTAATTTGTTTCAAATGCCAAAAAACTGTAGGATGGTCAATGCTGGGTTCTTTGGAAACTTCTCCTATAGTTGTAAGAGGATCAGCTTCAATAATTGCTCTCCATTAGTCGTTGTCCACTTCTGATGGTCAGCCACTGAGCTCCTTATCTCCAAGGTTCTCGTCTCCTTTACTAAACTTCTTGAACCACCACCGCACTATATGTTAGCAGTTCCCAGGCCAAATGCATGGCTGATGTTGCAAGTTGTCTCTGCTGCTTTATGACCCATTTTGAACTCAAATAAGAAAATTGCTCAAATTTGCTCTTTGTCCAACAACATTTCCATAGTCTAAAATAAATATAAAATACATAGCAAGTAACGTCATTAACAAAAAAATAAATCAAGCAATGTGCATTAAAATGATGTATAACATAACCACACTTATTTAAGTATGTATCCCAATATTAAAGACAAATTTCAACAATGCAAAAACGGCAATTACTTTTGCACCAAAAATCAGGTTAAATATTTTAGTAAAACATTAGAGAAAGAAATTTGCTTCCTCTAAAATAAAGAGTAGACAGCTGACAAGAAGACACAATGATCTCTCCCAACGGAATCAAGTACATAGAAACTGCCCGAAGAATGAATGAATGCTCTTAACCAGTTGTGCTGCACAAGGTCACATGTAAACGCTGCAGATCCAGCAAGCGTTTAAAAAAAAAAAAAATCGGTGGAAAATCAAGCAATAGGTGAGACTGGAGAAGCAGTCAGGAGTCAGGAAATCTTGCAAGGAGCCAGCGGTGAGATGAGGGATCTCAGTTTTTGCAGCGGGGAGTGGTGAAGAGGGTCCAGGCTTTGAAACTGACAGACTTGGGGGCACTCACCATCTATCTGACTTTGTATAGGTTACTTGCTCTCTTTGAGCTTCAGGTTTTTTATGTGCAAAATAAGAGCAATGCTATTTGCATTAGGGTTAGAGTGTATAGAGCTACTGGCCTACAATAGGTTCTCAACAAGTGGTATTTTAAATTACCATCATCATTATTAAAATCATCCCAGATCTGGGACCTCTGAATATACAGAGGAAAACAAAAAATAAAAACACTTGGATGACTTCACTTTTGCATTTCTAACAAGCTCCTAGGTGATGCCAAAAAGGGCTTCTCCATGGACTATACTTTGAGAAACCAGGTTAGACCCTTTCAGAATCTCTGGCCCTCCTCCAGAACTAAAGTTCCACAAGGTCTCCAAGTGATTCCCATGTGCAATGAAGTCTGAGACACACTAATTGATAGTGTAGATTTTCTGATGCAAGATCAGAGGATGAGGTGGGGAGTTCTTTCTATAAAAGAAAGTATGAGGATGAATTTACATTGCTCTAAAAAACAACAGCTCAAACTCCAATACTTTGGCCACCTGATGCAAAGAGCTGACTCACTTGAAAAGACCCTGATGCTGGGAGAGATTGGGGGCAGGAAGAGAAGGGCACGACAGAGGATGAGATGGTTGGATGGCATCACCAACTCAATGGGCATGAGTTTGAGTAAACTCCAGGAGTTGGTGATGGACAGGGAGGCCTGATGTGCTGCAGTCCATGGGGTCGCAAGGAGTCGGACACGACTGAGCGACTGAACTGAATTGAAAAAACAACACTTAATGGGACATATTATGTCTAGAATTTTCTTCTGAGTTCTGTAGGAAGAAAGGCCCATTGAGGAGGTGGCTGATGACCAGGAGGGGAGACCCACCTTCACTCTCACCATGGAAGCTATGCCAGTGCCAATCTCCTTTGCTTTTTATAGAATGATGGTTTGGTAGAGCTGGGCTGTGGTGTTCTTAGAGTGTTACCAGCGAGGCCAAAGTAGATCAGCTGTTACTAGGGTCCCATAAGCCTTTCTGTCTGTGGTTTGGTTCATCTCCAAAGGCAGCAAGTAGAAAAGGCACTAGTGTTTCAGCCTGTGCACAGAGCTAACTGCCCCTCCCTTTGCACAAAAGGCACTGACTCTAACCTCGCCTTTGCAATATCCCCGATCTTTATCAGGGGGTTATGTTAAGGGATCACTGGTTGGAAACATTTTATTGTCCAGGCTCTGTCCTTAAACTAAAGTGGGCAGCCCAGAAATGCAGAGTGGCTCCTACCTCACCACTGACCAGGCTCTGAGAAAATAGAAATCAAGAAGGAAAAGGGATATGGGAAAACTAGATAAAGGGAGAGAATTTAAAGGATATTTCTAACTCTGAAGAGGATTAGTATCATGTGAAATGAGAATCTTGGCTTCGTGTCCCCTGGCTCTAAATTACCTCAACGATCTTCCTATGACTGTGGGGTTGGAACAAAATAGGATCTGCTTCTGGATACTCAGTTATCAGCCTGGAGCTCCAGGGTCTGTAAAATAAAGGTAGAGGAGGAAACGCTCTTAAAGGAACAGTGTGTCTAAACACAGTCTGTCTGACCGAAGCAGCCTCATCCTCTCTGGGGTCTGCAAATCCATGGTCACTGCTCCCTCTACTGGATCTTGAGGTTGTTGTTTCGTCCAGAGTCGTGTCTGACTCTTCGTGACCTTAAGGACTGTAGCCTGCCAGGCTCCTCTGTCCATGGGACTTTCCAGGCAAGAATACTGGAGTGGGTTGCCCTTCCCTTCTCCAGGGGGATCTTCCAGACCCAAGGATCAAACCCTCATCTCCTGCATTAGCAGGCGGATTCTTTACCACTAAGCCACCAGCGAAGGTCTTGCTGGATCTACCAGAGGAGATTGCCTGATTTATTAATTCCAAAATCCCTCATTCATTCAATCTGCCCTCCAAGCAACTGCTCTGAAGTGCAAAACAATATTTTGAAGGTATGGGGAAAATAAAACCAGTTTATATTTTCCAGACAGTCTGTTACTGGATGAAAAAAAAAACATAATTTATTTTCCACAGGAAAGAAAATTATAAACAAATGGCCGCTGGTGGAGACATATTCTAAATAGCATTGATATAAATGTTGAGGTATGGCAAAACCAATACAATATTGTAAAGTAATTAGCTTCCAATTAAAATAAATAAATTTATAATAAATAAATAAATATATTCTTAGAAAAGATGAATAAACTTTCTCCATGTGCTAGAGAAGCAACACGAATGCAAGTTCCTCTCCTCTTTTGCTGTCCCACCAACCCCACAGCAAGGATAGCACGCGGGCCTTTCCTCTTTATGGTGAATGGGCTTCAATGGCAGGTGCTCCGTTATTGAAAAAGACTCAGAAAAAACAGTAAGAATGAACAGCTTACCACGGACACAACATAATCTACTAAAAACGTATCCCTCTTTCTACCTCTTCTTTCTTATTTTCCATTTCTAAATAGAAAGGAAGATTTCCCTTTCATGAGATCATTTTAATATGGATAACTTCAAACCTATATAAAAGTGAAAAAATCAGTATTCACCGTCCTATACTCCCCACACAGCTCCCATAGTTATCAACACAAGCCAATCTTGTGTCTACCCTCACCAGCTTCCCCTTGTACTATTAGCATCAAGTAACTTTCACACATATTGATTCATTCACAAATCTTTCAGTATTTGTTCTAAAAGATAAGGACCATTCCTGACCATAAATATATTATCATCATTACACCTAGAAAATTAATAAATTCTTAATACTGGATACCGAGTAAATGTTTAAATTCGAATTGCCCATACATGCCATTAAGTTTTTAATAATTTGTTTGAATTAAGTTCCTAATAAGGTCCACACATTGGTTTGGTTGATATGTCTTTTAAGGTATTTTAATCAATACATTGCTCCTTCTTCTTTTTCTTGCAGTTTATTTTTAATGAAACCAAGTTTTTTGTCCTATAGAATTTCCTTCATTCTGAATTTTGCTGATTGCATCTCCGTGATATAGCTCCATAAATTTGGGCTTCCATATATTGGTACTTGGACCTAGAGCCTTGCCAGATTCAATCTTTTTTTTTTTTTTTGAGCAAGACTGCCTCATAGGCAGTGTGTTCTTCCATCCAGAGACATCTAATGTCTGTTTATCACTCCTTTAGTTCTGTTATCAGCTGCTGATGCTCAGTGCCTAAACCATTAATTCATTGTGATATTCTAATTCTATATTTTCTCATTCATTTCTTAACTGGAATTGTTCTACGGAAGTATACTTCTACTTGATTACCCAGTGATATAGTTTTCATAGGAAAGGCAAGATAAATGACTGATTTTCTTTATTTGCCAGTTATCAAAATAATGCTCCAAAGGTGGCTGATTAGTTTAATTCTACTCATGTGTCCTTAAACAACCTCTAAGACTCATCTTTGAATGGTTGGGTTTTGACACTATTCACAGGTTACCAGAAACTAGGTATAGATTTGCTTTTTCCATTATTATTCTATCAATTTTATAGTGATATTAATTTTCAATCTTTCAGTTGGCTAGGTCTCTTTTTTCATCCAGCTTGGGTTTACTTGTTCTTTCTTGCATAACCTTGAATATTTATTCATAAGCAGACTTTCTCTCAGTCTCACACATAAGCCTACACACTCGTTTATTTATTTGTTTATCCATTAAACAGTGTCTGTGTGTATTAAGTCGCTTCAGTCATGTCCAACTCTTTGTGACCCTATGCATTGTAGCCCACCAGACTCTTCAGTCCATGGGATTCTCCAGGCAAGACTACTGGAGTTGATTGGCATGTCCTCCTCCAGGGGATCCTCCCAACCCAGGGACTGAACACTTGTCTCTTATGTCTCCTGCATTGGCAGGCTGGATCTTTACCACTAGCACCAGCTGGGAAGCCCGAAACAATGTTATTGAGGGTCAACTACTTGCCAGGCAATCCCTTTCTTCTTGAATTACTTTCCAAAGTGGAAGACAGGAATCACAGATACACAGACACAAAGACACACACACACACACACCCCACGCAATAAAAGAAATTTCCCATTCCTGTTTTCAGTTTCAATGTCATCCTCTTAGTCTTGTTTGCCTTTTTTCCCATGAGGGTTGGCATCAGTTATAAAGCCTTCTTAGTTATAGGAATGAAATCGTGTTTTGGTTAGAAGTTAGCAGGAGAGCAACTCCTGCAACTGTGAATGTATATGTGTCTCTGCATGAAATGTTTCACATACTGCTGTGCTTGACCCAGCCCACGGTTAACCAGGGAAATTTTTGGACTAGAAACCATGTCTCTGACAACAGCATCACAGGCCAGGTGACAGAGACTAGTCATCACTAGTGTGCTAAATTCTTTGGGGCAGGAGTATACATTTTGTTATTGGGAATACTTTATTTCTGTACCTCCAGTAGCTTATCTTTTTTAAAAATTTTTTGCCACACAGCAAGTGGGATTTTCATTCCCCGACCAGGGATCAAATTCTTGTCCCCTGCATTGGAATCATGAAGTCTTAACCACTAGACCACCAGGGAAGTCCACTGGCATTTCTTAACATGATGCATATTTGAATCTCCTGGGGAGCTTATAAAAATGACTGATGCCAGGCCATAGGTGAATAAATCAGAATCTTTATCAGGCAGTGGGTATGGGGATTGTTTTTAAAAGCTTCACAGATGCTTCCAATATGCAACCAGGATTGAAAACATAAGCCTGAATTTACAGGCTTTTTACTAGGTAATGAGAGCCATGACCAAATGAAGCAAGTTCCCCAATATTGTCAGTAGAGGGCAGCATGGCCCCAATAATTAAATAATCCAAACTTCTGTCTCACTGGACTAGCCCATAGATTTTTTCAGCATTCTAAATTAAATATTCTGCTTTCACAAAATTGTGAAATACAAGCTTTAACTATATTTTGAAATTATATAAAATTTAAATTAATTTAGAAATTAAACTACTAATATAAATTCTGAGTACAATTCAGCTGTTTCAACAATACTGAGGTTATTTTAAACTACATTATTTTACAGCAACATTATTTCAAACTACAGATAAAATAACTTTAAGTGATGCCAGAATAAATAATTATTAGGATTTGATGAAATTTATGGAATATATTTCTGGATTTGGTAAATTATTTTTTAAAATTTTAATAATAAGAGTTGTCAGCATGATTGATTTTCAGTCTAGAAGATGAAACTAAATATTTTGGCAGGAATATCTGGAAAGAATTCCTAGGAATGTAATTCACAAAGCTATGTCAGTATCAGGATAACCAATAAATGTTTGCTGTATTAGATTCAGCAGATAGGAGAAGTCCTGAGTCAATAACCCAGTTTCGTCTTACATAAAGATTCTCATTTATCTGAAACATAAAAATACGTGCTACTTTTAAATGGCCTTTACATCTACCTTGTATTTAACGTGAATGGGGCCCAATTATAAGGTGGTGGAGAGTGCAGTCCATCTGATAAAGACGAGGTTGAAAGGGAATAATCTTCTTTGGGAGGCGAGTTAGTTGGGAGTCATTTACTATTGGAGGAATAATATCAGGCTTCTTACACAGATTTTTACAGCACCAAATGGATCTTCTTTCCTTCTTACTTTCACTCATTGTGAATATATAATAAGCTTTAACAGAAGAATCACTTCCAAGAACTAAAAATCCCATAATAAAGGTCTAAAAATCAAAGGCCTAGTTTTACAATGGAATCTGTTATCAGCCCTATTGCTCTGTACTTTGTCACATTTTGGTACCATTTCAGGTGAGTACTAAATAAATCTAGCTGTGTGAAGAATTAATACAGCTAAATCCAGCAAAATGAACACATTCTCATATTCATATATATATATATAGTCATTTGCATATTTAAAACATCCTCATCTATAGACACATGTGTACAAACAACCCCACACCCTCTGTACCCACTGACACTGGATTTCAATAAAATCATATTTCTATTAAAATTTCAGTTCCAGCCATAGACTATAGTGAAATACTCTCATTAATGTAAAAATAGTAATTCAATAATATAGCCTCAAAATTCACACAAACTGCAGCCTTTTACTTCAGAAGTCCTGACATATATGCATTCAAGACTTGAGACATCTTGTTATATCCTTACCACACTTGAACTAGACAGATGGAAGATTATAAACTAGTCACACCCACCTTTATTTGATAGAAAGTTGTTTAAAGAACAATTTTTAAAAATAGCAACCATCAGGGTGGGATGGGGAGGGAGATGGGAGGGAAGTTCAAAAGGGAGAGAACATATGTATACCTAAGGCTGATTCATGTTGAGGTTTGACAGAAAAAACAAAATTCTGTAAAGCAATTATCTTTCAATAAAAAAAATAAATTAAAAAAAGGAGCAACCATCAAAGACAGCTTCTTTCTTATAAATAATATCTTGTCTTCTTGAGCAATATAACTTTGTACCTGACACCTCTAATGGAGATGTCATTTTCATCTTTAGAGATGCCAAATTTGCTGTCTGTGTACATGTGACACTCACATTTTACCTTGTATAAATGAACACAGGACAAAGTCCGATACTAACAGACACGACAGACTTCCACATAAGGGTACAAGGATGATGAGCACTTTCCACTCCCAAACCCGCTGGTCTCTTTTCCTATAGTCATGAGGGCTGTTGGTCATTTTGCTTTAGTGGACAAAAGTCAACTGACTGCCCACTGCCTGTGCCACAGGCCTGCAAGCTTAGGATGGAAAACAATTTCGACATTTGCCACTTGGACTCCCGCCCTCAGCAAGCACATTTGTTGTTCCTACATGGTCTTTTGGCTGCCTTCTCTCCCAGCCATCTGTTAAGAGAGGCATTGTGCCTGCTCAGATGGGATGGTGCCACACTTTCCAAGAGACTCTCACAAAATACATGTGTCTTGACTACCTTGACTTCACGAAGTTCAAAATATATTTACCAACCAGAACTGCATTTTGAAACTCCACAGAGCTGAGCGCTAAAGGACTGAATTCTGTGTCCAGATAAATTGTGAGATCCCAAAAGAATTATTCAAGACTTAGTTTCAATGGGTGGATAATGAAATCGAATGCTGCATTTTCCATGATTGAACACCGGATATAAATACAGCTATACACATCACTGCTTTCTCCTTCATGTGACCAGCTCTGAGCAGACAGTGACTGTACACCTGTTATTCCCTCATCTTCAGGGCCACACATCTCATTGATTCACAGAGATGTTTATACACTTGGAATAGTTGATTTGCACACGATTGATTATGGCTTAGTCCGTGTGAGCCCAACTGTCATTAGCAAGGCTGTAGTAGTGATGATCATAGATTTACTCTATGAAACCCAGCAAGACAGAGACCGCCTTTCCAAAGAAGATTGGGTTGAGCTTTTTTGTACCTTTCAGCTACTACATTTTCAAGTTTACATTTCCCCTCAAGGTTTAAACGTGCCTCTTACCAGATTCTTATGCATTTAAGAATGGAGTTTGATCCCATCTGCAGGTCTTTGACAAGTTTCTTTCTCTGACATCTTCCCACCAGATAAGTCACCGTGTTTTGCACCCAACTTGTGTATCCGGAATTTGGCTGATGGTCATTTCACACATCCACCTCTGGATCAGAAAGCAAAGCCAATTTGGGATGGAAGCCTAACAAAGGCAACCAAACACCACCTGAAGGAGCTCGAGCTCTGATCAGACAATAAATATTGTTGTATACGCATACTACCAAATTTCACCATTTCTAAGTCTCTTTCCTCTAAAATTCTAGTTAGAAAAATAATGATTGTTTGGAGTATAGTTGCTTTACAATGCTGTGTTAGAGTCTGCTGTACAACAAAGTGGATCAGCTGTCTGTTTACATAGATCCCCTCCCTCTTCAGCCCCTCTCCCACTGCAATCCTATCCCACCCATCTAGGTCATCCCAGAGCACCAAGCTGAGCTCCCTGTGCTAAACAGCAGTTACCCATTAGCTATCTATTGTACACATGGTGGTGTATATTTGTCACGACTAAAAGCTAACAGTAAAGAATTATTTAAAACTATTCATTTAAAAAAAATTGCCTAATTTATATCTGCTCAAGACTAAATAAATAATAGAAGTTTGGTTTTATGTAGAAAAAGTTTGGTTTTACGTATACTTTTTTCCCCAAAGGATGCTGTAAGTAATGAAAATAAACTATCACACTTGATTCAAGGAGGGTTTTGTGCAAATGATGGGCAGATTTGAGTGAAGCGGTTACATTGTGTGAGAGGGGCATTCTGCCCAGAGAGGCTGGTGAAGTAATACAAACCTGGACGAAGGATAATTTGAATGGAAAGGCCAAGCAACAGAAGGAAGTTCTCATGAACTGAACTGCGGTAATGGGGTAGGGAACACTGTGATATGAGTTCACTGAATCAGTCAGGAGTGTGTAGGAGGAGCCCTGTAACTAGATAAGGAATCTGACCTTACAGCCCAGAGTGATGGGAAAGCCACAGTGGTTCCACAAACTGGGCTGTGGTGTGGCAATCTGGACCAAAGCTTAGGCTGAATATAGCCTAGAGAGTTAGTCACAGTGGGACACGGCCTAGAAGGCTGATGGCTGCCTGCAGACCTGAGGTGTTCTAGCTAGAGTTGGTGAGTCCAGCTCTGTGAGGTGAAGAACCATGCATACCTTATCAGTTCAGATACATCACTGTATTTCCAGTGTTGAACACAGAAACTGGCATATAGTAAGTGCTCAATAAATATGGTCGCTCAAATTAGGGAGAAGAGAAATGAGTTCTATGTGATGGTTTGAAGAAAAGAGCACTAACAAAGAGCACTAACATTTGGCAATGGGGAGTCTTTCATATATGAATGACAATTATTATTCCAAAGCTTCTTGAGTTAGGACTAGAGCCAAATTTAAAACAAGCCACATAAGCTTAAACTTCAGGGGCCCTCCCTGGCACAGGGCCGTTCCAAGATTCTGGGAGTGAATCTAGTAATATGTGTAAGAGTCATCATTTTTTGTAAAATTATTAAAAATAAGATATTTTAACAACAATAGAGAAGACTGGGCTTCCCTGGTAGATCAGATGATAAAGAATCCGCCTGCAATGTGGGAGACCCAGGTAGGATCGCTGGTTCGGGAAAATCCCCTGGAGAAGGGGACTATCCTTTTCCCAACCGACTTTCCTTTGGTCACTCTTACCTTCATGCTAGGGATGGTATTATAGAGTAGCTCTGAGTCTTTTTGAAATCTGACTAAAAGGAAGCTGAATCAAAGAAATAATTTCACTTTAGTGAGATCCAGTTTGCAGTTTTCAGCCCTTTTTGAGTGTAGCAAAGCCTTAGATACTTGTTCTGCTACTGTGACTGCTCACCTAGTACTGACCCACAGAGAATATCAAGAGTCTGCGGTCAGAGACGATTCTCTGACTGTGTCTTACAAGGCCAGCGCCCAACCAGTTGTGGTTGAGGAAAATGGTGATGGTTTGAAGGTAGAACCACATTATGAAACAGTTTCCCTCTTATCCAATGTTTAGAGCTGAGTTTTCAATTTTCATTAACACCTCATCAAAAAAGATGTCATTACTGCTCAGTAATGCAGTAGAGAATATTGCAAATTCATCTCACATTCCTTTTTGATGGGAATCTCATGAAATAGAATTTATCAGAATTATTATATTGGTGGGACATAAACTTTTGTCAAAACTACAAATTGTATGTGTGTGAATTCACAGATTTTATATGCCCCCAACTATTCATAATAAAGAACAGACTTCTAGCATCCATGTTAGAAGAAAGACTGAATTACCTTTCCACTCTGTCTATAGGAAATATTTTTAAATTACTTGTCCTATAATTAGGTGATCAAAAAGTAGACAGGCAAAAAAGTAGGACAAAATGTATTATAAAGGTATACTGGGCAAAGTAATAGAAAATAATATGTTGTTTTTCTTTTGTTTTGTAATATCTGTGATATTTGTCAGCTTTTTAACATTTGTAATTTGTTGCCGTTGCTTTTCTTATTCTGAATATTTGCCTAATTTATAATTAGAAGTTGGCATTCTCTCTCTTAAAGAACCCCTTTCCCCAAAATGTATAAACCTCAAGACCCACAAAACCTGACCAAAAACAGAGGTGGTGAATATGATAAAAAAGGATTTAGAAGAAAGACAAATTGAAATGCTTCTGTATATAAAAACAGAAAATTTCAAGATACTTGATGGCATATTTGGAAGTAGAATGTAGCAGAAAAGCTGAGGATCAAACTATATAAAACAGTCTCCCATTTGTATACATCAGATCCAAAGACTTGTATACAAGGGGGTTTTAAAAATTGAATTATGGAGTATAGAGACAAGAGCAGAAATAAACACTAACAGAAATAGGTACAGGTCAGGACCTGAAAAGCTTCTATTTTCAGTGGAAAATAGGAAATATAATCCTAAAGATGAGATTATCAAGATAAAGATAAATGCAAATTTGTGAAAGCTAAGATTAAAAAAAAATACAGAAGAGTACTATAGAATTTAAAACCGAGTTTTATACACACACAGTGGGCCCTCTGTATTCATGAGTTCTACACCCAAAGGGTCAATCAATCATGGATCGATTGGTGAATGTGGAGGTCTGACTCTGCTGCACCCTTTATCAGAAAGGATTTGAGCATCTGTGGATTTTGGTATGCACCAGGTACCAACCTCCCACAGACACAGAGGGATGACCTGTGTGTGTGTGTACCGTGCTCAGTAGCTTTAGTCGTGTCCAACTCTTTGTGACCTCATGGAGTATAGCCCACCAGACTCCTCTGTCCACGGGATTCTCCAGGCACGAATTCTGGAGTGGCTTGCCAGGCCACCCTCCAGGGGATGTTCCCCACCCAGGGATCAAATCCAGGTCTCCTGTGTCTCCTGCATTGCAGGCAATTCTTTACTTGCTGAGCCACCAGGAAAACCCAAGGGGTGATATTATTTACCAATAAAGATGATTTAAAGTGAAAGCAGTTTTTCTTCAACATTTTGTAAATATTAGTACTGATAAATTCTATAATATTATTAATAATACAAATATTATTATTTGCAGGAGCCTACCATGCTCCTCTGTCCATGGGATTTTCCAGGCAAGAGTACTGGAGTGGGTTGCCATTTCCTTCTCCAGAGGATCTTCCCGACCCAGGGATCGAACCTGGGTCTCCCACATTGTAGGCAGACGCTTTACCATCTGAGCCACCAGGGAAGTCCAATAATACAAATAATAAACATTTAAATATAATATCTAGTCAGAAGATTTTTGTGAATATATCAAAATCTGTTCAATGTTGCTCAGCAGTGCCTGGCACAGAGCAAGGGCAAAAACTATATATTTGAATTATATATTATTAGAGTAAGTAAAAATGAAATCAGTTGAAATCTGCAAGAAACAAAGAAGAAAAAAAAACCATTCTTGATAGAGCAGGCTTTAATGGACATTTACAACTTCATTGGTAATAATCATCAAGCAAAATAAACATATAAGAAATATTTACTATTTTATTGTTCTTTGAAAATATTATCCTTGAGAGAAGTTTGAAGAGACTGAAAGGAGTGGAAGGTTAATAAAAGAGTTGATTTAACAGATTTAGCTGTTTGAAATAGCAAGGTTTTATTTCCACTAATAAGCTGTCACTTAATGTAGTATGTTAAAGCTCAAGGAAATTGCACAAAGCCTAGATTCATCTTACTGTTTTTCTTTACTCTGAGAGAATATCTTAATTACATCAAGGATAAATCTTAATAAACAAACTGTAGAAAGGTCAGAAAGATTTCCTATACATAGACAGCTTTCAAAATCTTTCTGCCGTGTATCTTTTGAACATACTAAGATTGTAGGTAACAGAGTCAAGAGTTTCCAGTTTTTCTTCATTCTGATTTTCATATCAGGATATCTGAGAAACAAGTGAGTTCTAATACAAACCCTAGTATCTCAAGAATTAGATAACTGTGCAGCGTGATCAAATTTTTTATAACTTCATTATAACCATTTCTCATAGACTTTATTTCCAGGCTGTATTTCCATTTTTATCCTTTAGCATGCAGCTTTAAATTGTCCAGTGAAATATTTTATCTAGAGCTGCAATGTATGGAGAAACCCACAGATTCAAAGGAAATCAAATGAGATGCCCCTGCAACCGATTCAAGTCTCTAATATTGAAAAGATGTCCTATAGAAAAGGTTGATGAGGATGCAGAAGAACTAGAAACTTCATGCATTACTGGCAGAATAGAAAATGATACATTCAGTTTGGAAAGTTTGTCAGTTTCTTTAAAAGTTGAACGATCATCTAGTACAAAACTCAACCTTTCCACTCTTAGGTGTTTATCCGAGAGAAGTGAAAATGTATGACCATATAAAGATTTGTATGTAAAATAGATGACCAGTACAAGTTTAATGCATGAAACAGGGCACTCAAAGCCAAAGCCGGTGCACTGGGACAACCCAGAGGGATGAGATGGGGAGGGAGGTGGGAGAGGTTTGGGATGGGGGACACATGTACACCCGTGGCTGATTCATGTCAGTATATGGCAAGAACCACCACAATATTGTAAAGTAATTAACCTCCAATTAAAATAAATTAATTAATTAAAATATATTTGTATGACACAAATGTCTGGAACAGCTTTATTTGTCAAAAACTGCAAATTTATTTGTCAAAAATTGAAAACTACCCAAACGTCTGTCAACTGGTGAATGGATAACCAGATTATGGCATAGCCATGCGGTGCCACATTTTTCTTCAATAAGAATGAATTTTGACATGTACAACAACATGGGTAAATCTCAAAGAAATTATACTGAATGAAAGAAGCCAGGTGATAAAGAGCAAGTTGTTTTATCATTTTATTTACATAAAGTTCTACGAAATGCAGATGAATCTCTTCTTATAGAAAGCAGATGAGTTGTTGTATAAGGATGAGAAGACAGGGAGGACCAGGAAAAAAGAGTAACAAAGGTATGAAGACATTTGATATGTTATCTTAGCTTTTAAATATGTGTTATATGTTTATTACCTTGATTTTTGTGATGGTTTTATGGGTATATGTAGTTATGCCTCATTATTCTCAGGGTGATTGACTCTAGAACCCCACTCTAGGATTCTAAAATCCACAGATGCTCAAGTCTCTCATATAAAATGGTGTAATATTTGTATATAACCTATGTACATGTATTTTAAATCATCTCAAATTACTTATAATTAAATAATGGAAATGCTATGTAACTAGGTGTGAACACAATGTAAATAGTATATAAATAGCTGATGGTGTGTGACAAATTTAAGTTTGGCTTTTGGAAACGTTCTGGAATTTTTTTCTAAATATTTTTGACACATGGTTGATTGAATTCACGAATGAAGAGCCCACAGGTACAGAGGGCCAACTGTACATATAAAAATGATCAAATTGTACAATTTAAATATGTATAATTTAATTAAATGTAATTATAACTCACCAAGCTAGACATGTACACCTGTGATGGATTCATTTTGATATTTGGCAAAACTAATACAATTATGTAAAGTTTAAAAATAAAATAAAATTTTAAAAAAATGCAAAAAAAATAAATAAATAAAAATACAAAAATAAAAAATAATTAAATAAAATAGTGAGTGAGTGAGTGAGTGAAGTTGCTCAGTTGTGTCCGACTCTTTGCGACCCCATGGGCTGTAGGAGCCTACCAGGCTCCTCTGTCCATGGGATTTTCCAGGCAAGAGTACTGCAGTGGGTTGCCATTTCCTTCTCCGGAGGATCTTCCCAACCCAGGGATCTAACCTGGGTCTCCCACATTGTAGGCAGACACTTCACCGTCTGAGCCACCAGGGAAGTCCAATTAAATAAAATAAGATACATACAATTAAGAGTTAACCAGAAACGAGACTAGCTTTTTATTTAAATCACCCAAGAAAATAACCTGCTAAAGAGACATTTCTAAATTTCAAAGTGGAATCTAAAAGCCTTGTTAAAGTATTTGGAAAAAATTCAGTAATCTAAAATCACACAAGACTGAAGTGATATTGTTAGAAAATGGAATGGTCATTGCCAAGGACTGGGAGAGGGGAAGATGGGGAGTTAATTGCTTAATGGGTATGGAGCTTCAATTTTGCAAGATGAAAAGAATTCTGGAGATTGATGGCCACACAACAATATTAATGTACTTAATATGACTGAACTATAGGTTTTAAAAAGCTTAAGATGGTAAATGTTATATGTATTTTATTATAATTTAAAAATAGATCAGGTTTAAACATAATAGCTAAAACTATATTTAAAAACTCAGAACAAAACATAGGTGTAAAAGATCTTGGATTTATCTTAGATTAGGCAGTGGTTTCTTAGATATGACCAAAAGCATAAGTCACAAAAGAGAAAAAAAATAAGTAAATAGAACTTAAATGTAAAACTGCTGTGCTTCAAAGGACAACATCAAAAAAGTTGTTAATACAAACCACATAGAGGGAGAAAACATTTGCAAGTCATAAGGGACTGTATCCAGAATATATAAGGAACTCTTACAATTTAACGGTAAAAATACATCTTAACTTAAAAATGTGCAAAGAATCTGAATAGACAATTCTGCAAATGGCAAGTACGCACATGAAAAGATCAACATCATTAGTCACTAGGGAAATGCAATTTGAAAGAACAAGCACCATTTACACATAATCAGTGAAATGAAAAATAACAAATATAGGTGAGGCTGTGGAGAAACAGGAATAGAATTCCTGGTGAGAGAGTAAAACCATGCAGACTTTAAGCTTTGTTAGGTAGATTCAGAGCAGCTTTTAAGGTTCAAGCAAGTTTTTCTGCATTACTGAGGCAACCCTTCAGAGTAGTTACATATATTAAAAGGTTTTACACTTTGATTGTTGGTACATACACTGCTCCCAGGGGGAGCTCCTAGGATTGCTCCACCTGCTCTTTTAGGTTGTTCCAGAGTTTCCTTGCAGAAGGCAATGGCACCCCACTCCAGTACTCTTGCCTGGAAAATCCCATGGACGGAGGAGCCTGGTAGGCTGCAGACCATGGGGTCCCGAAGAGTTGGACATGACTGAGCAACTTCACTTTCACTTTTCACTTCCATGCATTGGATAAGGAAATGGCAACCCACTCCAGTGTTCTTGCCTGGAGAATCCCAGGGACGGGGGAGCCTGGTGGGCCGCCGTCTATGGGGTCGCACAGAGTCAGACACGACTGAAGCGACTTAGCAGAGTTTCCTTACATGCATGTCATCACTGTTTGGGTATAGATGTGGGGAGGGAGGCTCTCTGCAGATCTCCCAATTTTTCCCTGGCATCCCCAAACTCTCACCCGTCTCTTCAAATATGGGAAACTAGCAGGGTTTGGGTTTCCCTTGTGGCTCATACAGTAAAGAATCTGCCTGCAGTGCAGGAGACCTGGGTTTGATCCGTGGGTTGGGAGAATCCCCTGGAGAAGGGAATGGCAACCCACTCCAGTATTCTTGCCTGAGAAATTCCATGGACAGAAGAGCCTGGAGGGCTACAGTCCATAGGGTCACAAAGAGTCAGACAAGACTAAGCGAGTAGCACTTTCATCAGGGTCTACCTGGACACGGCCCCCTCCTTTCCTGCAACTGGCCTGGAGACTCTGGGGCGTTATGAATTAAGCAGGGCCATGGATGGCTCCTCTGATTTGTTTCTTGTCTGTCAAGAATTGTTGCCCTGTGCTGTCTGGTGTCTAGTGCCTGAAAACAATTATTTCATATATTTTGCCTGATTTCTAGTTGCTTAATGTGGGAGAGTAAATCCTGTCCCTCTTACTCTACCTTGACCTAACATGGAAGTCAGGTTATGTATTTTTTATATTCCCATATCTGTGAAATGAGCCCATGCCAGGCTGAGTATAGAAAATCATCACACTAAATTGCCCCCCAAATATTTCTTGGAGTTTCTCAGGTGCTTCCTCCCCTATGCTCCAGAACACATTTCTCAGGTATTCATTCACTGATTCACTTACTCGTACAAGAGATATTTATTGAGAGATTATAATATTCCAGATCCTGCTAGAGGCACTGGGGATACAATGAAGGAAGTGTTCAGAGATGAGATGTGAAAGACAAGAAGGAACATGTATCCTGCTTTTATCAGTTTATGTTTTGTTGGAGGCCAGCCATCATCAAATATGTACATTTCTGAAAGTAATTAGTACTACAAGAAAATCAATCAGATACTGTAATAAAAAGCGACTGGGTGAAAGGATGCTAATTTAAGGTAGCAGTCACTGAGAAGGTGATACTTGATCTGAGACTGAACTGACAAGAAAGTATCACCAATAGAAAACCGGGGAAAGAGAACTCCAAGAAAAGCAACTAGCAAATACAAAGGGCTCAAAGTGGGAAAGAGAAACGGGTTCTCGAGGCACAGAAAGACCAAAGTGGCTAGAACATAGACTGATGAAGAAAGTGTTCAGAGATGAGATACAAAAAGTATTGACTAACTTTTAGTCTCAGCACAAAAATGAAGTGGATGGGATCCAACCACTACTTATTCCTACCAACACTCTACTCTCCTTTGAAGACCTAGCCAATTCTATTCAAATGTCTACTCCTACCCCCAGAAAATGCTGGTACTGTCAGCCAATCATAAGTAATCCTATTGACCCTAATGTTGTTAATAAATCAAGTAAGATGAGGACTGGGAGGTGTCAATTAGATTTGACAACATGGAAAACATCAATGATTTTTGACATGAGCAGTTTCTGTTCCTTGGATGAAAAAATAAGCTTATTTGTAAGGATTGAGGAGTGCATAGGAGGTGAAAATTCACACTCAAAAGTCTAGAAGTTTATTTGATTGTTAAATGTATATGTGTGTGTGTGTGTGTAGAAGTTAAAGTTCTATACTTTAAGTAATTAAGGTCTCAAATGAGTATATAGACAATTATGGTCAAATTAGTCTGATATCCAATCGATATTTAAATTGTAACTTGGTATGTAATTGGTTTTGCTACCCACAAAAAATTATCAATCACTTTTTCATCTGACTTCTCTCCTGTATCTTTTCTTCCTCTTCTGTTACCTTCTCGTTTTTGCATGCTTTGAATTAAAGGACTGTGCCTCTGGCAGGAATGCAGTCATGTCTGTCAAACTGTGGCTGTCACTATGACTGAGGCATTGGATTCCACAAGCACGTGCCTCTTCACCTGTAATAAGCAGCAGGTTACTGTAATTCTGTGTGTGAATTTCTGGGATAGACATGTCAGGCATTTCTCTCATTGGTGATAAATACCTAGGAAATCCCACTACAATCTTGGCACAGTAAATCTTAAATCTGAGTATATCCTAGAGTCCAATTATGATGCATTACACAGGTGTTATAAGCAAATGAGATAAAGAGCTTGGTTTGCATTTATTACTTTTAAGACATTATATGTGATCAACGTATACTTTAGACAATTATCTGGTCTTGTAACATTCTGTGATATCTATTGTTAAAGTGACTAGTGGCTCAAGTTCTTAAGACTTTAAGCATAATGGATATGAAACTCCAGTAATAATAAAGTTATTTTTAGGGATTAGAAAGAATTTTCTGAATGGGGATACACAGAAGATAAAGCATTTTATCTATTTTTGATTATTTCTTCTGAGTAATATTTTATCTATGGACAAAGTCACAGACACGATTCCATTGAAGTGGCATTCTGATGTGAGGTCAACTGTGTATTAAATCCTGTGTTCACAAAAGTAGAATTATTACATTTTTATATTAATAAAATGTCAAGGTGTTTTAAAAAATGGTGTGAAAAAGTGAACACCTTAAAATGCAAGGTGTTTACTTTTTGTTGTTATTATGTTAGATTTTTATTTTAATAAGATAAATATTTTATTTTAATTAGAAAAAGAAAAGAAACTAGGTTGCAGATGTAGATCCCAGAGAGAATGTTTGCAACTAACTGGTAGCATTGACCAGTTAGCTAGCTATTTAACCCTTCTGTCTCAATGCTCTCTTCTGCAAAGTGGGAATAGTAATACCCACTTTCTCTAATCCTGACTTGAGTGGGCTGGTAGCATCATTTTATGTACAAAAATCAACACATGATCAGTGTAATGATCCCCACCATTCTGGTGGGGCATAATTCTAATCTAAACTTATTTAAGGCCCCAGAAGATACTCATGGATTTAATGACTTATGAGAGCTATTCCTTTTCCCAACTGAAATTAAAAAGATAAATATCTAGGGACTTTTCTGGAGGTACAGTGGATAGGAATCCATCTGCCAATGCACAGGGCTCACGTTAAATTCCTGATCTGGGAAGATTCCACATACCACAGAGCAGCTAAGCCCATGTGCTACTTGAGCCCGTGCGCCTTAGAGCCCGTGCGCCTGGGAGCCCGCGCGCCTGGGAGCCCGCGCGCCTTGGAGCCTGTGCACCTGAGAGCCCGTGCTCTGCAGCAAGAGAAGCCACTACAACAAGACGCCTGCACACAGCAACAAGGCCCCAGTGCAACCAAAAATATAAATAAATAAATAAAAATGGCATAGTCACTCTGTAAACAGTGTGGAGATTTCTAAAAGTAAATATTAAAAACATTTTAAAAATTAAAAAAGATAGTATCTATGACTTGCCTGAATAAATATTAATCCAAGTATGATGCATGTTGGGATAAACCTGTAGGGTTTGCCTGACTGTTGAGTTCTGTAGTGTCACTCACATCAGTCAACATGGCCTGAGTCTTTGGCTTTGATTTTTGGCACTAATGGTGATCTTTAAAAAAAAAACAACCATAAAACATCTGAATGAGTGTCCATGGCACAGATCAAATTTTGACTGGTAGAGCCAAGCATGTTCTTTCCCCTGCTTTTCCTTGGCTCCCTCTCTGATGATCCTGCTACTCTCCCCACAAAGGACAGTGACTTGCTTGGCTTCCAGTCCACACAGAGTGACAGGCTTATTAAAGTCTAGATGCAGTTTGTTCCTAACAAAACCTATACTTGAAAATAAAGCTTTCAGTCCATCAGTCTCATTGATGACAACAAATGACTGTTCTGACTAATGCTTTCATTAATTTAAAAGGTGTTTAAAGTCTTGAATATAATATATGCTGTGGTTTAGTAGAAGGAATATAAGCTTAAGAATCAGAAAGGCTGGTTCTGCTCCCTGTAAATATCATCATCTCTCTGATCCTTATGTTCTATATGCACAAAATGGGCATCATCGTGCCCCTCCCAGGAGGCTTTTATGAGGATTAAATTGAGGTAGCATCTGTAAAGTGCTCAGGTTCTTTAAAAAGGGAACTAAGCTAATATGAAAGAAGAGAAGCAAATGGGAGAGGTCCCAACTGGGGGCTGGAGTAACATACAGGTCAGAAAGGATACACGTAACAATAGCAGTGGTGAGAGTTTTTTTTAAAAGCCCTGAATGTTTCTGGGCTCTACTTCAGTTGAAGGAGTGATAAGATGTTTGATGAAAATGGAGCAAGAGCCACGAGGACTGTGAGAAGAGAAGCATAGCAGAAGACCAGGAAGGTTTTAGTTTTGAAGTTGTTAAGCTTAAGATGCCCAGTAGACATCCAAGTGGAGTCTGGTGGGGAGGTACAGGCTAGAAATACAATCATGGAGTCATCAGTGCAGAGATGATGTTTAAAGCCATGAGACTGAAGTCACCCAAGAAGTATGTGTAGAAAGAAAACATCAGAGGACCAAGAGCTAAGAATTAGACTCAGTCTTGGGAGCAGTAACACTCAAAGGTCAGACTAATGAGGATGTACCAGAAAAGAAGACAAATGAGGAGTAACATCTTCCCTGAACTCATTTATGTTTTCAATGTCTTTGAGTATCATCACACTGCTGCAGAGTAAATACAGATTGCAATAACAATCTTCCATTCTAGAAAAGAAAAAGTTGTTACATATTATAAGTATATAAGCATTACAAATTAATGGTATAAAGAATAAATGTGTGCATGGGTTTTCACAGTATTTCAGTTTTGCTTCCTTTTGTGTAAAAGGTCTAGTTTATATTGAAGTTCAAAGGTATAAAGAATAAATCCTCAACGTGTTTTCATATCTCAGTATCTTATGTCCTTTCATTTACAGCAAAAGGTACAGGAAAACAAACAAAAAGTGTTCACCTCAGAGTTTGCCTTCCACGGTCGCTTAAAAACACAAAGGTTCTAACTTTTGTTGCAAAAGACAGGCTCTATTTCAACAATTTCCATTTTGTAAAGACACTCATTCAATAAAATCACGTGTTATACAAGGAAGACTTTATGGAAGCTAGTATTCTGTAGCAGGGTGTTCAGTTCCCTCTCATTTGATTCCATTATTGGCAACTATTCATAACACAAATGCTTTGGTTCTTTCCTCCCTCTCCCTGCCACAATAGGTTGAGTAATTAACCAAGTGAAGAGGCTGTCAATTAAATACTGATACTAATCTAGGCATAAAAGCTTCTTTAGGGAACACTGGTTTTGAACATATTTTCAGCATTATCAGCATTGATTGTATTCAATCCAATTCTCATACAATTGAGTGCTCCAGATGTTTATGTGCCATCCAGGCAACGCTTGCAACATGGATGACCCACACTGTAGAAGCAGCCTTCACAAAGAATGTATGGAGAAGCAGCGCTCTATTGTGCCTCCAAGGCCTGTTTTTCCAGGAATAGATGTTCCATCATTAATTAATGTCCCACATCTTTAATGATAAGATTGTCAAGGACAATTAAGGAAATGATTACAAGTGTCCTTGGCAACTGGAACGCCCCACTGATTTTAGCTTACTTTCCCTAAGTGTGACTTAAAGGTCATTTCTTTGAAGTGTGGAGACTTAAGCATGGCTTGCATGGGTGTCATTATGTGCAAACGATATATAAAAAAGAAGATATCTTTCTAGCTTCATATCTTCAGCATGAATAAGAAGATATTTTAAAATAGTTAAATTTTTGAGCCATTGCTTCAGCAACTAATATCTAATAGTAAATGATCCTTAGTAATTGCTAGGGTTTGTTGCTACCAGTCTTATTAACTTGTTTGACTAATTCATCTACTGTACACTGTAACTGGTTTCCTTTAAACGAATCCATTTTGACTATCACTAGCCATCAATGATTTCCTGTTTTCTCTTACTTTCACATCAGTTTGTTGATGCGTTCATTCAAAGACAAAGGCTTATCTTCTGTGTCTTTGGGTCTTCAAGAAAAGCCCCCTGTTCCAGATCATTGTGAAAATAAAGCTAATGAAGTAGCCTGCTACAGCTTCATGGACACTAACCGACGATGTGTGTACTGGGTCAGCCCAGGCATAGTGGGCAGCAGAAGCATCCTGTTTGCCAGTGCTCCTTGCCTCCTTAGCCACACGGAAGTGCCACTGGGGCTCAGGTGTACGCTGCATATATGGTGAATTTGAATCACAGCTGAAGAACTCTCAGTTTAGAGAACCCTAAGTTTCTTTTGCTCCAAATGATTGATGACATCTGAACAAGAACCAAACCTGTCCTCTGCTCTGGAAGGAGACATGGTCTTTCTCTACCAGCCACACAAACATCCATGTGAGGATGAAGGTATCAGTATCTCTCTGAATAGTTGAAGGCCATGCAGGAACATGAGGACCCAAGAAGAGTTTCCTTTCAGCACCCATTTGTTGGTCACACATTAATTGTGAGAAAATGTCTAGCAGAGAAGTATTAACCATAATCACCCTTGGAAGGAGGATTTCAGACTATACAGGCTCCATTCCCGAACCAGCCCTAGGCCCTTCCCCAAGCATGTCTTTTCCTTCCTGATAGTAAGACACTCTCAATGGGTTGTTTTGTTTGTTTGCTTGCTTGCTTTCTGGCTGTGCTACGCAGGAGCTTAGTTCCCCTACCAGGGATCAAACCTGTGCCCTCTGCTTCAGGAGCAGAGTCTTAATCACTGGATTGCCAGGGAAGCAACCCTCAATGGGTTTTTATTTTTTCATTACCTCAGACAGTAAAGCGTCTGCCTGCAGTGCTGGAGACCCAAGTTCAATCCCTGGGTCAGGAAGATCTCCTGGAGAAGGAACTAGCAACCCACTCCAGTATTCTTGCTTGGAAAATCCCATGGATGGAGGAATCTGACAGGCTTCTGTCCATGGAGTCACAAAGAGTCAGACACGACTGAGTAACTTCACAGGCAAGTTTAACATTCATTCACATCAGTTATGGCAATGCCTATCAATAGCTTATTTGGAGCTTCCCTTTTTCCTCCAAAACCTACTGATCTTCCATTTACTTTTCATAACGTTTCACATATTCTGTAATGCAAACTGCCTTTAATTATTTTAGAAAAGAAGCTGCTATATGTTTTTAAAATAAATACCAAATACTAGATTGCATAAGCCAAAACAGTATGACTACTTAATATATTTCAAAAACAGATACATCACCAATGATCTCTCCAAAGACATTTGAAAAGCACCTTTTGTATTCACTCAATCCATAGTTATTACCCAAACTACCCTAAAAGATTACAAAAGTTAAAGACCATCATGACAGTGAACAAACTAGTTTTTTAATTTAAAAATGTATATTGTTTATGGAGAATAATAGTATCATGTTTATTGTATTAAAATATAACAAACATAAAGAAGAATTAAATTATCTACAGCACACCATCATCTGATATAAACAATGCTAACTTTTAAATTTTGTTCCATGTCAACCTTTATATATATGCTGCTGCTGCTAAGTCGTTTCAGTCGTGTCCGACTCTGTGTGACCCCATAGACGGCAGCCCACCAGGCTCCCCCGTCCCTGGGGTTCTCCAGGCAAGAACACTGGAGTGGGTTGCCATTTCCTTCTCCAATGCATGAAAGTGAAAAGTGAAAGGGAAGTCGCTGAGTCGTGTCTGACTCTTCATGACCCCATGGACTGCAGCCCACCAGGCTCCTCCATCCATGGGATTTTCCAGGCAATATATATATATATAACATACAAAATTGGGTATGTATAGATTACTGACTTTTTATTTAATATCTTCTCATGAGCATATCAAAACTATGCCATTGTCTTAAAATTTAAGATGTTAATGGTCTCAGGTATTTTTGTGTCACATGACCAGAATATAATTTACGAAACCATCTTCCTATGATTTACTATTTGAATTATTCCTAATTTCCCCAGTAAAAATTCTGCAGCATATAAACTTGTACTCAAATATTTGTCCATGTTTATAATTATGTCCTTGGAATAGATTCTTAGAAATTAAACAACTTGGTCAAATAACTAGGTTTAAGGTTCTTGAAGCACACTGGCTAGCTGACTTCCAGAAAAATTAGAACCAATTTCTACTGCCAACCACAAATAAGAGTGCCTGTTTCACCACAACCTCACCATTGAGAATTATCTCACACCTTGAGTTAATAAATTAAAAATAGAGTCTCTCTGCTTTAACCACATGTCTTTCTTTATGATGAGATTAGGTTGAGATTAGGTTGGAATACATGTATTAGTCATGCAATTACCTTCCTGTGGTGAAACATTTAATTGTTGATATAGTTTCCTATTTTTCCTATAGCGAATCATGATTTTTCTTTTTACATATGATCATCATTACTGTTATTTACTTTCTTTGTGAGCCTGCCGTTGGGTTATATGGTTGACAGCTTTGTCAGATATCGACTACCAGAGTAAAACTTCTGACTCTATTCTGGAAATAGGTTGATTGACAACCTTAAATTTTTAGTGTTTATGTGAATTTTTATTTTTCTGGGTATATTCATAAGTCTTTTGTTGAAAAATTGGGAAATTGTTACCTAGACATCATCTTAAACTGTAGTGCAGAAAAATTAATTTTAAACTTTATTTTTTTCCATTAGTATAAAAAAGCTTTAAAACAACAGAGAAAAATATACCCTTTCAGGTAAATTCAAAGACTAATGAATGTTAGTAATTCACAGTGGCAAAAGGTCATTTCCATAATTTTCACGTGTATAACAATAGTGTGTGTTTGGACAGAGTTTAAGGTGTGACACTCATTTGTATTTTCTCTTTGGAGAGATGATGGGCAGTCATGCATCTAAAGGTTCTGGCAGGAAACTGAAAAATGTCCCCATTCTCTTCATTTGTTTACCAAACATGCTGCTTCACAGAAAACTGAACAATCCCAATGTTTCTGTTTCCAAGAGTGGCTATTTTAGAAGAACGTGATTAGTGTAGAAAGACAATCCTGTTCTTTTAAATGGTCAAGACTAACTCCCCCTTTTCTATGTTAAGTGGATAAAATTCATGCTCAAAATGTCCATTTCACTTGTGGTTGATAGCTTCCTTTTTAATAGACAACCCTGAAAATTTTTCTTCCATTATAAGACTTTCTATTAAAATAACCAAAACTCAAAATGCAGAGAATTCAGGAATAAAACCGGAAAAAAAAATCAAAACTTAACATGCTTGCAATGTAAAACTCTACTATTGATTCCTAATAGTAAGACCATTATTTCAACTATGGTAATGCTATAATTTGGATTTTTTACATTTTTAAAAAAATCCAATGTAAATACTGCACTATTTACATTTTTGATGACTAAGTTTGGTGTTCTTTTGAAAAATAAATTTAATTGATTGAACAAAGCCAAATTTGACTACATTTTTGGTATGTTTACACAAGATTTTATATGTATAAAATACTAACAATTTCCAAAAGAAAAATACCATTGGTCCTGCACTGGGACGACCCAGAAGGATGGTATGGGGAGGGAGGAGGGAGGAGGGTTCAGGATGGGGAACACATGTATACCTGTGGCGGATTCATTTCGACATATGGCAAAACCAATACAATATTTTAAAGTTAAAAAATAAAATTAAAATAAATAAATAAAAATACAACAATAATGTATGAAATGAAATGAAGTCGTTTCAGTCGTGTCTGACGCTTAGTGACCTCGTGGACTGTAGGCTGCCAGGCTCCTCTGTCTATGGGATTTTCCAGACAACAACACTGGAGTGGGTTACCCTTTCCTTCTCCAGACGATCTTCCCAACCTAGGAATCGAACCTGGGTCTTCTGCATTGCAGGCAGACTCTTTACCTTCTGAGCTACCAGAGAACCCCTTACAATAATGCATACTTGCTTCATCTATTGATGTAAGGGCCAAAACAATCTTAAAAATCTTGACAAGGAGAAAGGTTTGAAAATGGCTATTTATTTTCTAGGTTTTTTAATATCACTCTATGTCTTCAAATGGAACAGAAATACAGAATCCAGTCAGTATCTTCTATGAATTTAGTGCTGCTTTAATTGTGTAGGAAGTACTTGTCTGCATGTGATTCTACTAAAATTTATAAATTGCTTTTAGTTAGTATATGCTTACCCACTCCAGTGTTCTTGCCTGGAGAATCTTAGGGATGGGGGAGCCTGATGGGCTGCCGTCTATGGGGTCGCACAGTCAGACACAACTGAAGTGACTTAGCAGCAGCAGCAATATATGCTTAGTCCCCTTTTAATGAATGAGTAAATTAACCAAATGACAGTAAAATTAAAGTAACATGAAAGAACAAATCCTTATTTACAGCTGTTAAAGTTAAGATGAAAAGAATAAGAAGAAATCAACACCTTCTATAAGTGTTCCTTCAGCACTTGACTTTGTTCAGAATGTGAGCATGTCTCTAATATTGTTTATTTTAAGTTGCTTCAATTGGTGTATTGTGTTTACTTTGAATGTCTTGGAATTCCAAATCTGTAAATTGCATTCCAACCAAACAGCCATAGACCTTTCTCAGAGTAAAAATCCTTCCAAAAAGAATGAGATTAGCTCATTTTAGTGAAAGATAAGTTCATTAGGACACTTTGAAGATTGATGGAATGTCTGGAGTTAGAGTTCTTTTCAAGTACCTTGAGCTCAACAATTTAAGTTAAATTAATTTAACTCAAAGCAAGTTTACTGAATACCTCCTATGACCAAGACACTGTGGGGATACATATAGGGGTAAGTTGCTCATGATAGGGGTAAGAAATTCATGATCCTAAAGAGTAAGTGTATCCATTATTAAATATAACAGGAGGAAGAATATGGTTAGTTCTCTGAACAAACAGGAGAGATAAGTCAAATTGGGATGAGGAGACTTGGAAGGATTCATGCTCAGTACTGCAGCAGCCATTCTGGGACTCTAGGGTGATATTACTACATACTGAGAATGGCAGAGCAGAAAGACATCAAGAGTCTGTGGGTCCTCAATGGGTCATCATTCATGCTGAAATCATCTTACCTTTACATTAGGGCCCAGAAATCTGACTGAGCTCTGAGAAGGGATGGAACAAAGCTGAGGGGGTGTAATGAGAATAAAAGATGGGACCAAACACAAAAAGGTAGGATAGAGAGGAATCTGTACTTCTGAACATGGAAGGTTGCAGAAGAGCCAAAGATGTCTGACTGATTGTATTCATGACTGCTATCTGCCTCAATTGGAACAAGGGAGCGGGAATAGGTTTGAGGACAGAGAATGCTGAGTATCATTTTGGTGCTGAGTTAGAAAATGAAGAAAAACATTAATGTTGCTAAATACTTTTGAACCAAATTGAATTTTGAGGAAAAGAGAATGGCTTTATCCCCATTGGGTTAAATATGCCTTGTCCACTCCACACTGAAGTGACAATTATCCAAAGTTGAGTTTAATATTACAGAGAAACCCCTGGTTCCTTACTGTTTGAGCAAAACAGTTCAAACAAACATGTTGTCTGTTTCCTTCTCTAACCTGATTAAATTGAGAGCAAAAGAATAAAGATGTGTTTAAATCTACAGGGGCCCAGAGAACAGGTCCCATTTCTCAGGAAGAGACTGGAACATGTTAACCAGCAAAATGAGGGAATGGTTCAAGAGGAAAACATTGGGTTATTAATTCAGGGCATCCAGCACAGCAAAGAGGTAATGGAAATTTCTAGAAGGATGATAAAGGAAAGCCTAGGATGAAGGCAAAAGCCTAAAGAACAGCAGCCAGTACTCCCTGGAGCTAGAGGCTGGTGAACAGTAGAAACCTGCCTGTTGTTGTTCAGTCGCTAAGTTGTGTCTGACTCTTTGTGACCCATGGGCTGCAGCACGCCAGGCATCCTGTCCTTCACCATTTCCCAGAGTTTGCTCAAACTCATGTCCATTTGATTTTGGTCAATGCCACCCAACCATCTCATCATCTGTTGTCCCTTTCTTCTTCAGCCTTCAATCTTTCTCAGCATCGGGGTCTTTTTCAATGAGTTGGCTCTCCACATCAAGTAGCCAAACTATTGGAGCTTCAGTCTCAGCATCAGTCTTTCCAATGAATATTCAGGGTTGGTTTTCTTTAGGAGTGACTGGTTTGATCTCCTTGCAGTCCAAGAGACTCTCAAGAGTCTTCCCCAGCACCACAGTTTGAAAATATCAATTCTTCAGCACTTAGCCTTCTTTATACTCCAACTCTCACATCTGGACATGACTACTGGAAAAACTGTAGCTTTGACTACACAGACCTTTGTCAGAAAAGTGATGTCTCTGCTTTTAAATATGCTGTCCTGGGTTGTCATAGCTTTTCTTCCAAGGAGAAGAAATTAATTTTCTTTTAATTTTGTGGCTGCAGCTACTGTCTGCAGTGATTTTGGAGCCCAAGAAAATTAAATCAGCCACTGTTTCCACTTTTTTTCCCTACTTATTTGCCATGAAGTGATGGGAACAGATGCTATGAACTTAATTTTTAGACTGTTGAGTTTTAACCCAGATTTTTCACCTGTGGAGGGTGGAAAAGATTTTTTTTTAAGCATAGATTGCCCTGCTCCATCATTTCCTGCTTACATAAATAGATCTTTCTTGGTCCCATTGTAACCCTCAGGAACTGGGAGTCTTCGTCTGTACCCTGGAAGAAGAGAAGAACTAGTATGATTAGAGCACCAGCCAGTCTTTACCCATGTCTAAAGCTAAATAATCAAGTAAGAGCCATATGAACTTATGTGCTAGGAGAATAAATGAAGAATAGTTAGGGAAAGGGGGTACCAGGAACTGGTGTACAATTTATTGTAATAAGCCTTCTAGGGCAACTTGTTCTTTTTAAGTAATATAAATCATTTTGATAAAAATAAAAATTTAAAAGAAAATGAAAAGGTAAAGAACTCATCCAAAGAACGGCTCAGATAAACAGATTACAGTCACTCCCATTGAACTCTGTATTCAAGGAACTCTGTTCCTCCAGTCTGTGGCTGGCTACCCTCATGATATAGCATAAATTCTTTTCTCTCCTCCCTGGTAAATCTTACCAGAGCAGGCTAAATAGCAGAGAACACCTTGCAGGGATAAAAGAAGGATTTATTTCCCCAAAACTGTTGAGCCACTGTCTCTCAGGGTGTGGATAACACAAACACACTTTAAATCTCTGTTCAAAACTATCATTTTCTTTTTGATCCAAGTATTTGGGCAGTGTAAAGAATTCTGGAAATCAAATCCGAGCTGGTTTGAGCTGGATGAGACTTTGCTAAATCACTTGCATTCTTAAGAATACTTGAAAGCCAAGTAGTGCACAATTAAAATGTTAAACTACACATGAACAGCAACCAGTCAATCCTAAAGGAAATCAGTCCTGAATATTCACTGGAAAGACTGATGCTGAAGCTGAAACTCCAATACTCTGGCCACTTGATGCAAAGAACTGACTCATTGGAAAAGACCCTGATGCTGGGAAAGATTGAAGGTGGGAGGATAAGGGGACGACAGAGGATGAGATGGTTGGATGGCATCACCAACTTGATGAACATGGGTTTGAATAAGTTCCGGGAGTTGGCGATGGACAGGGAAGCCTGGTGTGCTGCAGTCCACGGGGTCGCAAAGAGTTGGATACGACTAAGCAACTGAACTGAACTGAACAGGATCTGTTTGACTCTTTGAAAAAATAAAACAGCACATGGAAATTTATCTTCTTCCATGTTAGTTGCTCAGTAGTGTCTGACTCTTTGTGACCTCATGGACTATAGCCCACTAGGCTCCTCGGTCCATGGAATTTTCTAGGGAAGAATACTGGTGTGGGTTGCCATTCCCTTCTCCAGAGGATCTTCCTGACCCAGGGATCGAACCCACATCTCCTGCATTGAAGGCCACCATCTAAGCCACTAGGGAAGCCCATCATAAAGGGATGTAAAAAGCCTGCCAAAAGGGGAAAGGGAAGATTTCAAATATAATTATTGCCTACTGATATTATCTTGCCATGTAGCAGTCTAAAATTATAGAGAAGGAATGTACCTTAGAATCAACCAGTTCAACACCAGGAAGTACAGATATAGGAGCAAAGGTCCAGGAAGGCAAAGTGACTTGCTTGGGACAAAAAATCATTTATGGAAAGGCAGGGAAGAAAACCAAGACCCCTGACTACCATCTATCATCAACGCACCTTAAGTGCGGCTTCAGTTGTCACTGCCCAGAGGCCATGCCATTGCCAGGCTAGACGATGGGACTCCTGGCACAAAGAGCTCATGAAGGTGGACATTTCAACCAGGCGGCAGGTAAAGTGCAGAGCAAGTGCTGGGTTAATGCACTGCACACAATGCGACTCAGACCTGTGTGTCAGGAAGAAAATTCACAGGGTTTTCAAAAGATAGTAAAGTGCTTAGGAGCTTGTTTTAAAGGATCAGAATGCTCCTACCTCTTTTCTGTTCCTTTCATGTGTGCAGTAAAAGAGCAGAGGCATTCTATTTCCACCATAGGTTTCTGAGTGCGAGACCAAGAAAGCTTTTGTTTTGTTGTTGGTCAGTCGCTGAGATGTGAAACTACTCTTTAGTGGCATAGAGCTTCAACAAGACATCACTAGCACAAGGCAGGATCCTGGCCATTTGAGCCTCCTTTTTAAGTATCTGACATCAGCTTCAAGAGAGCCTCTCGCCACATGTAAGTTTCCAATGTTGCCTGTAGACACGCTCCAATGAAGGAAGTCAGCAGGTGAGTTTGTTTAATATATATTCTCCACACGGCTTTTCCAACATACCCTCTTAAACCATAACTCCAGAGCCTGGCTTTCCCCTCTGTCTGTATTTCAAAACAGAGGGGGGAGAAAAGCATTCCTTTTTGTTATGTATCAGTGCTCACTCATTGCCCCTATCTACCGATTTCATTCAGTAAGTGTAATAAATATGTTTGATACTTGCTTTAAATTTCCTGGTTCTTGGGAAAGTTTCATCATGAGGAGTTTTCCTTCACCTCTAAGGCAAATGAGCTTACCGTAGTCCATTAAAATTGTCATTTTATCTGAGGACCATGGACAAACTTTGTTAGGTAGTGTTTCACTCTTATCTCTCTGTCTGATCAGAGAGGAAGTCTTACTAGTTCTTTTTAGCTAGAAGCTGATTACTGGCCTCACGATTACACAAAAGAAGATGCGCTTCTTTCCACACCTGAAGGCATCTGAGGTGCAATTTGTGTGGTACTTACAAGCCCTGCTAAAAGCAATGGCTGCCTACTTTCCTAATCTGTCTGTTTGCATTTGTAGGCATTGAGAATTCACAGTAAACAAGGTAAAGAGCAAATGCTTTCATAGGTTTGCAATGGACAGTAACAACTACTGGTAACAAAGAGAAGAAGCTCTTTGCAAATCTATACTTTATCAGCTGACACATGTGTGAGGATGTTTATGTACAGACCTTCTAAAACATCAGAATTTACCATTTCCAAAGACATGAACTAAACTGAACTGATTTGAAAAAAAAGATTTTTGATCTTCTAATTTCCAGTATTCTGTCCTCATTTGAAAACATGCAATGTACAATATACAAATATAAGGTGATAATCTGTACCTTATAAGTGAGCAATGGACAGTAAGATATACTGTAAAGAGAAATTGATTCATGAGTTTCTATAAAATTTACATAAGGGGAAGAGCTTCACCTCTCTGTGATGGCCTAGCTGTTGTTCAACTTGAAGTTTGAGTTAAATTATATAGAAGTCCTCTTCAACAGTATGATTTTAGTAGTTTTCAAATCTCTGTTCTAGATGAGTGCTTTAAATATGTAAAAATTGGTGGAATCTTTAATCAGAATCTCAACAGATAAGGCTTGAGAATCTGTTGATATCAAGCTGCACAGGTTACTGTGATGCCCAGCTTCTGAACACTCCCAACATCCATCAGTAGCATCTGCCCTGCATTTGACAGCGAGATGGTTAAGTGCTTGCAAGAAAGGTGTTCTGCTTTTCATTGAACAGATATCTATAGCTGTCATATTCCAGGTGATTAAGAGGAAAAGTTGAAATTTTGTATGAAGATAAACTAGTTTGATTCATATCTTTTTTTACAGAGAACCAGTTACAGAATAGATTTTTTAAATTTCTAAGGAATATTTCTTTAGGGATCTTTTCAAATGTTTTGGTCTTCCCTGGTGGCTCAGACAGTAACAAATTTTCCTACAACGCAGGAGACCTGGATTCGATCGCTGGGTCAGGAAGATCCCCTGGAGAAGGAAATGGCTACCCACTCCAGTGTTCTTGCCTGAGGAATCTGATGAACAGAGGACCTGATGGGCTACAGTCCATGGGGTCGCGAGGAGTCAGACACGACTGAGTGACTTGCGTTCACTCGGTCAAATATTTTAATACATGCTCTATTGAAATTCCAAAGTTTTGTACCAGAAAGCATAGGATACTTGACCGTGGCCTGGAAAACTATGATGGCCGGAATAAACAATGAACTAACACCACCATAAAAATTCTGGTATGGTATCTCCAGACAGCTTAATTTTTGAACAGGAATATGATTAAAACATGAAATAGCATAGTAAATAAAGTTGTTTGGAATTGTCTAAAATCCTAAATTTTATAGGCTTAAAACAGTACTTTATAATCCATACTAAACTCTTATCTGAAAGTAATTGTCTATCCTGTGCAGTTGCCTCTTCAAGGCTCTTGATAATCTTATAATGCTTACAATTTAGAGGAAGACTTATCTCAACTGTGCTAATGACTAGAGGGCTTGTATCCAATACTTTATCCTTGATTTATTCATTAATTAAACAAAAGTATACTGTGAATTTACTATGTGATAAGCTCTGTGGACAGTTCTGGGAATTCAGTAGTGACTACAACAGATCCAAGGGCACTGGCGGAATGGAATATATCTGGCTTCATTTTCCAGGTTCTAGAATCAGAAGTTGTCCTTTGAAACTATGTTTGTACTATAATTTCTCACAAAAAAATTACAAAAAATGATCTTGAAGGATCACTAACATAATGAGATCTATTAAACTCAACTTATATATGGTTCCTCTCTAAGGAGGTAGTGTTTCACAACAAATGAACAAATTCTGCAAAAATTGAAATTGTTTAAACGACCTTACTAACTAGATCAAATAGGCTATAACAATTGTCAAGAGCAAAAGAGTTGTATATAAAGTCTACCTGTTTCTCATATAGGATGCAAGATTTAAGGGTCCAGATTTACAGTTTTTTCAGAAGCAAGATATATTTGAATTCTGATGGATTGTTTGAATTAACTATATCAAATAGAATCAGCCAATCTAGCTAAAGAGCAATCTGAGTCTACAAATCATCGGGTGATTATCAGATAGCTATAAAAAAAAGTCAACAGAAAATAGTAAGTGGGAATAGACAGATTGGTGGAAATTTGGTCATTCATTCAATGAATATTGCCTTTCCACTATAAACAATGCAATATGTAAAAGTAGTGGGGATATAAAGATAAAGACAATCCTTCCCTCAATAGTTCCAGATCGGTAGATGTGTGAGATTTGCACTGCCTCGTAATTCAGAGGATGCAGGAGGGAGAGGCTTTTCATGACCTGGTCAAACTGTAACCTCATCACCCCCAAGCGCTCTGAAATACCAGCATTTCCTGCACTGGACAGGTGACAAGCTCTCCCACATTTGAGTATTGTTAATGCTCTTCACTCTGCCTTTTCTTTAACTCCTCATAACCTTTGTGAGTCACTCAGCGGTTCCTTGTGTGGAAGACTTTATTGTCTCTGAAAGACAGGTAAGCTGCTACTGTAACACATCGTTTTGTTTTATTCTCTGGCTTGTTTTGTCCTAGGTCCCAAATCACCTTGAGAGAGGCATTTTGTCTTATCTTGTATCCTAATATAGGTTACATGGCTATATACATAGGAGGTGCTGAATTTTAACACAATTGAGTTACTATTTGCATCTAGAAGGAGGAAGTGGGCTTTTGTTAAATTAGATTTAATGAAGTTCCCAAGGCTGTGCCATATATAAAATACAGATAATTGTTCACGGAAAAGGAACATAGCTCAGGACTTTTTATCTAGTGCAGTTTGTAAGTTAGTTATCAGTTTAGGATTTTCACAGTCTCCAGAATTTCCTGAATAATGTTAAGTGGATTGTTAATTTGTATAATTTCATCGACAATGGTACAGTAAGTTTTTAGGAAATCCAGATAAATTCAATATAGCATGTATTTATAGAATATAGCACTTGAAATTATATATATTTCCTTCAGTTCTTTTAGTATTTTTTCATACACAGTTATTTTCATCTTATGCTATGTTGAACTATATGCTATGTTAAGTTGCTTTAGTCATATCTGAGTCTTTGCAACCCTGTGGATTGTAGTCCACCAGGCTTCTCTGTCCATGGGATTCTCCAGACAAGATTACTGGAGTGGGTTGCCATGCCCTCCTCCAAGGGATCTTCCCTGCCCAGGGATCAAACCTGCAGCTCCTGCACTGCAGGCAGATTTGGCATTGCTGAGCCACCAGGGAAGCCCATGTTGAACTATACTTACAGTTTATAGAACACTTTACAAAAGTTACTCAAGAACTTGATTTACTTTTTATTTTGGTTTTTGCCAGGCCTTTACTGCTATTTATAACACTTTCCAGTTTTCAAACACTAAGCACAGAATGTAAAATTTTAAAATATTTCATGGTTGAATTATTTGTTCATATATGCCAAAAATCTTTATTACTTTTTTTATTATCATTTATTAATACTTCCCCATATCTTTATTAAAGCAATACTTTTACAGTTTATCTCTACCAGTCATGTAACAATTAAACATTTACTTAAGAGCAATTTTAGATCTAAAGGAAATGAGAAGAAATAATAAATGCAAAGAAACAACACTTTATATCCTAAATGCCTTCCTAAATTATGAAACCAAAAATACATCCAAAAAACTTCATGCAAATGACCAGACTAGTGAATAATTTACTTTTTTAAAATAAGAGGAAAAAACCAAAAACAAAAAGACCTTACGAAAATTCCTGGGCTCAGGAGTTGTGGCTCCCAGGCTCTAGAGCACAGACTCAATAGCTGTGACATGGGCTTAGCTGCTCCATAGCATGTAGAATCTTCCCAGATGAGGGATCAAACCTGTGTCTCCTGCATTGGTAGGTGGATTCTTTACCACTGAGCCACCAGAGAAGCCCAGTAAATTTATAATTTTTAAATCACTTTCTTAAGTATCCATCTTTTAAATGAAAGATTTCGATGAACCTATTTGCAGGGCAGGAGTAGAGATGCAGACATAGTGGACACTGCAGGGCAAGGAAAGGGAGGGAGGAACTGAGACAGCAGCCCTGACGCACACACCACCATGTGTGAGACAGACAGCTAGTGGGGAGCTGCTGCATAACACAGGGCATCCAACCCAGCACTCTGTGACAACTGGAGGGGCGGGATGAGGTGGGAGGGAACGGCAAGAGGGAGGCCACATATGTATACTTAACGGCTGATTCAAGTTGTATGGCAGAAATCAATCAACATTGTGGGCTTCCCTGGTGACTCAGCTGGTAAAGAATCCACCACCTGCAATGCAGGAGACCCTGGTTGGACTCCTGGGTTGGGAAGATCCCCTGCAGAAGGGATACACTACCCACTGCAGTATTCTTGGGCTTTCCTGGAGGCTCAGACAATGAAGAATCCGCCTTCAGTGGGGGAGACCTGGGCTTGATCCCTGGGTTGGGAAGATCCCCTGGAGAAGGGAAAGGCTACCCACTCCAGTATTCCTGCTGGAGAATCTTCATGGACAGAGGAGCCTAGCGGGCTACAGTCCGTGGGGTCACAAAGAGTTGGACACAACTGAGTGCCTAAGCACAGCACAGCAACACAACATCATAAAACAATTATTCCCCCAATTAAAAATATATACATAAATAAAAGATTTATAGGAAAATTACCATCTTAAGTATCAATCATATAAAATATTTTAAGTAATAAGCAGGTACAAAGTGTAAAATAACAAAAGCCTTGAATTTGGGCTTACTCTGCTTTCTATAAAATAATAGTTTAAGAATTTTTTTTCTGGTTATGAGTCATTGTGGTTTGAATAAAACTATTTTTATAAATTACTAGCAATCTATTCTTCATCCTATTTTTCATCCATCCTATTCCTTGGATATGATTTCTTAAATTATGAAAACCACAATTAACAATTCACCCAAACATCGACTCCCAGGGACAAAGTGTGAAAATATATTAGGAAAGAACTACAAGGACATCCTCAGAAGATAGTGCTTTTGAATACAGAAACAGGAGCTCCCTTCACAAAGGACCGAGGGGATCTATTTGTGGTTTCACATACACATTTTGAAAGCCCCCAATTGTAGTTTCAGTATCAAAATAATGAAGTGTCAATGGCATTTCTCCTCACAGTAAAGAATTAATTAAACAACCTCTATAATGATCTGGCTGCTAATAGTACTATTTCTGACATGAGACCCTTTTACCTTGGTTCTGAATTACATGAATCCTTGTGAATGCTTTTGTTATAAATACTCATCTTGCTTCCTCATGTGTGATATGAATTTCTATGATCATAGGATCACAATTATCTCCTTACTCCTTTCAAAGAATTTGTATAGCCCCTTTGATAAGAGAAACTCCAAGTGTTTTGCAAACACACCGTTTACCACAGCCAATATGAATCACTGCCCTCGTTTTATAAGAATAGCAACACCACCTTTCAGACAAATTGTCAGGCAAAGAAAAGTCTTAAATCACACCTAGAGACAAGCTACACACACAGCAAGAAGTCCAAGTTCTGGAAATCACGTAATTTTTCTACTATCAAATACGCTTTGCTTTATGCAATAGATGCTTCCTTAAGGATTCTTATAAATGAAGAGAAATGAAGAGATTCTAATAAATGAAGATTTGTTTCCAAGTCAAATCAAACTTTAAGGCATCCAAAGACTTATTCCATAGCAATGAAGTTTGATTAGTCATTGGGTTTTCAAAAAAGAGAAAGTATGTACTACATATTTAAGAGAAAAACATTCACTTTGTGCCAGGGAAAACCTAAATTTGCAATTTCTTGAAACAGAATACAAGAGTCACAAATTTCAGTGGTTTATAGGCTCAGGTAGGAAACATAACCAAATAGAATGAGGCTAAGTACAGGGCAAGAGGTGGGGGTGGGCACCAAGCCCGCATGTGAGGGCTAGGCCCGACCCAAGAGGCAACTGCTGCTTGGATCTCAAACAGCCTGTGTGCAATATTTGAAAATACAACCCTATTTCACCATATCTTCAGTGTTTTCAAGGCACAACGGAAAGCAATAAGTGTATGTGAAACTTCTTTTTTTTTTTTAATTTTATTTTATTTTTAAACTTTACATAATTGTATTAGTTTTGCCAAATATCGAAATGAATCCACCACAGGTATACATGTGTTCCCCATCCTGAACCCTCCTCCCTCCTCCCTCCCCATACCATCCCTCTGGGTCGTCCCAGTGCACTAGCCCCAAGAATCCAGTATCGTGCATCGAACCTGGACTGGCAACTCGTTTCTTACATGATATTTTACATGTTTCAATGTCATTCTCCCAAATCTTCCCACCCTCTCCCTCTCCCACAGAGTCCATAACACTGTTCTATACATCAGTGTCTCTTTTGCTGTCTCGTACACCGGGTTATTGTTACCATCTTTCTAAATTCCATATATATGTGTTAGTATACTGTATTTATGTTTTTCCTTCTGGCTTACTTCACTCTGTATAATAGGCTCCAGTTTCATCCACCTCATTAGAACTGATTCAAATGTATTCTTTTTAATGGCTGAGTAATACTCCATTGTGTATATGTACCACTGCTTTCTTATCCATTCATCTGCTGATGGACATCTAGGTTGCTTCCATGTCCTGGCTATTATAAACAGTGCTGCAATGAACATTGGGGTACACGTGTCTCTTTCCCTTCTGGTTTCCTCAGTGTGTATGCCCAGCAGTGGGGTTGCTGGATCACAAGGCAGTTCTATTTCCAGTTTTTTAAGGAATCTCCACACTGTTCTCCATAGTGGCTGTACTAGTTTGCATTCCCACCAACAGTGTAAGAGGGTTCCCTTTTCTCCACACCCTCTCCAGCATTTATTATTTGTAGACTTTTGGATCACAGCCATTCTGAAGGCTGTCTTTTCACCTTGCTAATAGTTTCCTTTGATGTGCAGAAGCTTTTAAGGTTAATTAGGTCCCATTTGTTTATTTTTGATTTTATTTCCAATATTCTGGGAGGTGGGTCATAGAGGATCCTGCTGTGATGTATGTCAGAGAGTGTTTTGCCTATGTTCTCCTCTAGGAGTTTTATAGTTTCTGGTCTTACGTTTAGATCTTTAATCCATTTTGAGTTTATTTTTGTGTATGGTGTTAAATTGAAAGCATTTCCTCTAAAGTCAGGAACAAGACAAGGGTGCCCACTTTCACCATTACTATTCAACATAGTTTTGGAAGTTTTGGCCACAGCAATCAGAGCAGAAAAAGAAATAAAAGGAATCCAAATTGGAAAAGAAGAAGTAAAACTCTCACTATTTGCAGATGACATGATCCTCTACATAGAAAACCCTAAAGATTCCACCAGAAAATTACTAGAAATAATCAATGACTATAGTAAAGTTGCAGGATATAAAATCAACACACAGAAATCCCTTGCATTCCTATACACTAATAATGAGAAAACAGAAAGAGAAATTAAGGAAACAATTCCATTCACCATTGCAACGGAAAGAATAAAATACTTAGGAATATATCTACCTAAAGAAACTAAAGACCTATATATAGAAAACTATAAAACACTGGTGAAAGAAATCAAAGAGGACACTAATAGATGGAGAAATATACCATGTTCATGGATTGGAAGAATCAATATAGTGAAAATGAGTATACTACCCAAAGCAATTTATAGATTCAACGCAATCCCTATCAAGCTACCAACAGTATTCTTCACAGAGCTAGAACAAATAATTTCACATTTTGTATGGAAATACAAAAAACCTCGAATAGCCAAAGCGATCTTGAGAAAGAAGAATGGAACTGGAGGAATCAACCTACCTGACTTCAGGCTCTACTACAAAGCCACAGTTATCAAGACAGTATGGTACTGGCACAAAGACAGAAATATAGATCAATGGAATAAAATAGAAAGCCCAGAGATAAATCCATGCACATATGGACACCTTATCTTTGACAAAGGAGGCAAGAATATACAATGGATTAAAGACAATCTCTTTAACAAGTGGTGCTGGGAAATCTGGTCAACCACCTGTAAAAGAGTGAAACTTCTTGATATCCTAATTCAAAATCTTTTAAAATCACTGGACAGGAAAAATAAACCAATGTCTGCTGTCTAGATTAGAACTACAAGACACTACGATGTAATTCTCCTATTACATCAGAATGTAATTACATCTGCTATTAATTCAGAATGTAACACATTCTGAAAAAGGCAACCACTCAGAAGTTAACCCTTTATCTCATGGCAATGAAAGGAAATCTCAAGAGGACGTTTGGCCCAGATCTTCTATGAAGGTAGATCTGTATCAGAACTACTGTTGCACAACAGATTCACCTTGCTGTACACCTGAAACTAATACAACATTGTAAATCAATTACACCCCAATAAAATTAAAAAAAAAAACTACAGAAAATGTTCTTTCAATGAGCATTTGCTGTAAATGCCAACTCATGCCAGTCATTATGCTATATGATAGAGATAGGGCATTGAACAGGATGCAATGCTCCCTCTTTTGAAGAGCTTGGGGCTTAAGTCATCTTCTTGCACAGCTTTACGATTCCAAGTGGAAGGGTTGGGTGTTCACTTGCATAACTCTTCTGTCTCTGGTCCCATCCCCTCACTCTCTTTTCCCAGGGGAGTAGGAGTGACTTCCCTGGTTGGTGAGTTGCTCAGAAGGACCTGGGAAAGTACAAGTTGGCTCCTCCTTCTCTGTCTTGGGGCATTCAAGTGATGACTGGCCTCACTGAGGAGAACAAATGACATTTTGCAGGATATATTCAGTTTGAGTGAGAGTTCAAAAACTATTTGTCCTCCTGTAAGCCATGCCTTCAGAATATAGTTCTAAAGGTTAAAAAGTTGAGGACAGAGAAGTTTGTGTCCTCTGTCTTCTGTTCTCTGTGGCTCCAAGCCAAGAAAGGATAGAGAGGTGTTAATTACTGGGTCCCATCAAAGTCTCAACAATGTCCCCAGAGGGTAAACCCATTGTGAAGTATATCGTGCTGTGACAACACACAAGAGGGGGATCTTAACCAAGAATCGAAGAGTCAGAAAGGCTAGTAGCAAAAATTATGAACTATTATACATTTATCCAGGTAAAAGCACAAGCAAGTATGGAAAGACCATTCCTGGAATAGAAAACAGCACGCACAGAGACACTGGAGGCAACATGGCCATGTGGCAGGGTCAGCAGAAATTCAGGAGGGAGTGCAGGAGGACGGAAGCATAGAGAGAGTGGACGAGAGACCAGGTGGTGAAGCTAAAGACAGCGCAAGTTCTTCTGGCTTTCTGAGGATGTCTCTGAAGGGTTTTCAGTAGAAAAGCCACACAAGCAGATTTGTGGGTTCAAAAAAATCAGCCTGAGGAAAAATGAAAGCTCAGTCTGGCTATAATATTACAAACAGGTTGACAGCAGCAAGGCGGGAGAGAAATGAACTAATTATTACTATAGGAATCTAGGTGAGAAGAGAAGGTTCCTATTCTAGGCATAAAGAAGAGAGACTCAAGAAGTATGTTGGAGGCAAAATCATCCAGTCTCAAGGGACCTTTTGACCTCAGGATGGAAAGGTCCTCGGATCCAAGCAATGTCCCCATCCTGCCCTCTGGCCTCCCACAGCTGGCATTCCAGTGGGTCCAGTGCTAAAGTCAGCAGCTAGTGTAATCTGGTATCTGATCCTTTTTAGCTTGGTCAGAGATGATAATACACCTGGACTGACAGCCCTCCCCAGGGCTCTTGGTGCCACTAAAAATCCCTGAGTCTCTTCCAGGTCCTTCTCATGGCAACCCAGGCTTAGTGGTCCACCCCAGCCTCTGTGCAGGGCTTATGAGCCCTCACTAAAACCAGCCCAATGGTTCCCAACTTAACTCCTTCTTACTTCTCCTGGAGCAGTGGGTCAGCTGTCCCTGCATCCCCACTACCCAAGAACCCAGAGTAGCCAGAAAGTGGGGTTCATGCCCTGTTAAAGGAGTTCTCCATTTAATTTACTTAACAGTCCTCCAATTCTGAAATCTGAACACATCTTTAATTTTTTATTCTCCTACTTCTGACTCTGTGTCAATCCTCTTTTTTGACAGAATTGGGATTCCTTAACTTCCTCTTCCTGCCAGGGCTTGCTCTTATGTTAGTTGTGGTCTGGACACCAAATCTGGTTTTCAAAGTGAAAGTGTCAAGTACCAAGTCTCTCTGGCTGCAGAGGGAACAAGTTTTAAAGGAAAAAATCAAATAATGAAACATAATAACAGGTGACATTCATCGCATACTTTATAATAAGCCTGGTGAGCACTGTTCTAAGTGCTTTTAGATTTAATTTCTTTAATCACCACAACAACCCTAGTATATTCCCCACTGAGATGAAACGGGGGTGGAGTGGGGCTGAAGAATTATGTCACATGTCTAGGTTGCATAGCTACTCAGTGAAGGAGGAGAGTCTAAAACCAGGCATTCTGAATCTTTGCAAAAAAATCATTTTCATGTGATATAGTTCAAGTTAAGAGAAAAGGTATTTCAATAAAATTAGAGAGTTGGTGGGTGTTTCAAATGCTGCTAATCGGTCAAACTCCATAAGGACTGTATAAGGTTCATTTGACTTGGCAGTAAGAAAGTTAGCATTGACCTTGGTATTTTTAAGTATAGCGGAGAAGAAGGGCAGTTATCAGGAATAAAAGAATAAAGGAGAGTTGAGAAATTAAGGAGGAGACATGATATCATTCTTCATGGGGAGTAACCATATATACGGTTGAGGAAGAGTTTCTGTTTTCTTTTGTTTTGTAACTTAGGGGTAATTGAACATATTTAAATACTGATAGACTCTGATAATAAATAATAAAGATTCTGATGCTGGGAAAGATTAAAGGCAGGAGGAGAAGGGGACAACAGAGGATGAGATAGTTGGATGGCATCACCAACTCAATGGACACGAGTTTGAACAAACTTTGGGAGATAGAGAAGGACAGGGAAGCTTGGCGAGCTGCAGTCCATGGAGTCACAAAGAGTCAGACATGACTTAGCAACTAAATAACAACAAATACTGATAGGAAAAGAAATAGAGAGATGACCCAAGGTCAGAGGGAGTGATGAGAAACCTCTCTATACCTCATCAGAAGCACCCCAGAGATCATAGAAGAGGTTCTCTTGCTTAGTTTAAGATCTGTACATGTGTGCATGCTAAGTTGTGTCCAACTCTTTGGAACCCCATGGACTGTAGCCCCGCAGGCTCCTCTGTCCTCAGAATTTCCCAGGCAAGAATACTGGAGTGGGTTGCCATTTCCTCCTCCAGGGGATCTTCCTGACCCTGGATTGAACTCAGGTCTCCTATGTCTCTTGCATTGACAGGTGAGTTCTTTACCACTAGTCCTATCTGGGAAGCCCTTAGGAGCTGAGATAAGCAAATTGTACAGCATAAATGTGAGGGAATGAAAGCAAATCCAAAATTCAGCAATGGCCTCTTCCAGAACTGCTTAGCGAAGACCCAGAGGCTTATCATGAGAACTGTAAAACTTATGGGGTTAAAAGTAATAAAAATAAAAACATCTAAGTAGCAGACCAGTGTCTTCATCCTCTTTTTCCTTCAAGAAGTAGAAGCCAAGATGGTTCAGAAATACACATATGAGTTTCCATTTGATAGACTACAAAGTTCAAGGCAGCCTTTACTTTTGAGAGTTGTTGCTTTCATGTTCTGAAAGACCTAAGGCTATGAAACCCAGTGGAAATATGCAAGGGGAAGGAAACCACTTACAAACGGTGACAGTTCTCCTAATGGAAGCATTGTTCAAAGCAAGTGCAGTGGATAGTCCTCCTTGATTTTCCTACCAAAGCAGCCTTTGCCAGAGAGAAAAAAACACTGACCTGAAGCTCATATTGGGCAAATATTACACTGCATTTTAGCAAGACCTTATTGAAAATATGTCCTGTTTTTTCTTATTAAGGCATGTTGTTTGGCATAATCACTTTCCTTTTTTAGCTGTACAGGGGTTCAAAAACATTATCCCTACATCGCCATGATGCACTGTAGGGTATAAAGCAAGCCAAGAATGTGTAATGTAATTTATAAAAACTTCTCCTTTGGAAAGTTATTATCTGAGTTACTCACATTACTCTTAGCATTGATCGCTTTATATTCTAAATATTTGCATATTTTTCTGGAAAATATTTTTCTTTTTATGTCCTACCCCACATGTATTTTATATAAAGTAAGAATATCATAACTCTGAGTTTAATTAATTACCAGTTTTTTTTAAAAATCCTGCTCTTTTGTGTTATGTCTTATTTATAATTTCTAGGAAGAAATTTTAGCCAGAAAGGAAAAGAATTTCCTAATAGACTTCACAGAAGTCACACAATTTTCCCTGCCATATAAGTAGTGCTCATATTCTGAGATTGTTTTCACATCTATTTGTCCTTTGTAAGGCTATAATTTTGCTATGTCTTTTTCAAGTTACAGTCTTAGAAAGTGGGTGCTGTGTGCTCAGTCACTCAGTCATGTCCAACTCTTTGCAACCTATTTGTAGCCTGCCACGTTCCTCATGGGATTCTCCAGGTAAGAATACTGGAGTGGGTTGCCATTTCCTCCTCCAGGGGATCTTCCTAACCTGCCCTGGGGATTGAGCCTCCATCTCCTTGCACTACAGGCTGATTCTTTACCGCTGAGTCATCAGGGAAGCCCAGAGGGTAACCCCTAGCATAAATTTTAGATCACGGGTAATTTTCTAACAGCAACCAAGTCTGCCCAGAATATCTTGAGAAAAATCTGCCCACTAAGGGCAATGATCTGGGACTTGCCTTGAAGCTGCGTGTGTGTGTGCACGCTCAGTCGCTTCAGTCGTGTCTGACTCTTGCAACCCTAAGGACTATAGCCTGCCAGGCTCTTCTGTCCATGGGATTCTCCAAGGCAAGAATACTGGAGTGGGTTGCCATGCCCTCCTCCAGGGGATCTTCCCAACCCAGGGATCGAATCCACAGCGTCTCCTGGATCTTCTGCATCGAAGGCTAATTCTTTACCACTCTGCCACCTGGGAAGCCCCTTGAAGCTGCCACATGTTAGTATAACAGGGACAAGTTAAAGGTAGGCAGACCTGCTTCAAATGACTCTGGACAGCTTAAAGAGAGAGAATAACAAATCTATTTTCATTTCAAGGCACAGAATGAGATCTGATAACTTTTCATGTTCATGATAAAAAAAAAAAAAAAAACTGACCAGCAAAAATATTTATTCCCTCATTCCACCTCATTCTAGACTCCTACCCTTGACTTTGCCATAACCAACAACAGCACAGTCTCCAAAAGAGTCATTTCTGATATCCCATTCTAGCTACCCTCCAGCCTGCCTTCTACCTACCTGCTTCAGGACTCCTACTCAAGTAACTCTCATCTGGATCCTCAGTTCATAGGCATTAGCACTGTGTCCCTAGTTCCCTCTTTCCAAGTTAGATTTTCTCTCCCAGGACACTTTTCATTCCCTCCCATGTTCTCCTCGTGTCAAAGGGCTAAACATGTGTAATCCTATCTGCCCATTTCTTGCGAGCATCAGTGGCTGAACACTGCTGGGAAAAAAATACACAACTCTTCCCATTTATGAAGAGTTTGGATTTCTCATAAGTCCAGGACCCATATCCCAAATGAGCCCTCAACACTGCCTATCAATTCTGCCACATTTGGCTAGAATTTTTAAATTTTACTCGCTCCAAATAAACTATTTCCTATCATAACCTTCCTTTTCAAATCTCCTGCATTCCATTCCCTATGCCCTGTTTACCTCTGAGAATCTTCATGCTTTATTGTTACCATTAAGGTCTAGCCACACTGGCCTTCTTTCTGCTTTTTAAACACCAACCCCATTTCAACCTTGAGGCTTTCCACAAGCCATCCACTTTACTTGGAAGGCTCTTGCCGTTGATCTCTATGTGGCTGGGTCCTGGATATTCAGATCTCAGCTCTGGAGGTACCTTCCTAGCCAGGTTTAACAGTAATCATTCAGTCACTTTCTATCAGAACACACCGTTTAAATTCTCTGCATAGCACTCATCACTGTCTGGTAGTCCTTCATTATTAGTTTATCTGCTTGGTACTTTCCTCCTGCTTCTAAATGTAAACTTCATAAGAGCAGAAACATTACCTGATTCACTCAACCAGTCTGGGTCTAGAACAGAACCAGTGTAAATGAGGCACTTAGTAAATATTTCTGAATGAATGAATGAAGTCATCTCATGTATTTAAGCATAATAGGAACAACTGACTATAGGTCAGATTCCTTGAGAAATAGACTACAGCATGGAGATGAGCATGCAGGAAGTTCAATAGTAGGTGCTGTTAGGATCAATGCCTGTGAGAGGAGAAAAAGAAGCAGGACCGGACAGAAGGAAGAGCTGGCTATGACGAAAGAGCTGGGACAAAGCTCCCAGTCAGCTGTGCAAAAAAGGGGGCTGAAGGTCATCAGTTGGTAGCACTTCTGAGTGGGAACCAGTAGCAAATTGACTCAAGTCTTTCCAGAAGTTCTGAGAGAAGCATCTCTAGAATTCTGGAGGCCTTCTTTATCTGAAGGAAACTTATGAGGGGAAGGCTAGTGGGCAGCTGTATAGTCCTGCAGTTGTTCTTAGGATCACAAATGAGACTCCTCATTTCCTTCCTCCAATATTCATTCCAGATTCTCCCTGTCACCAGTAGTGCCTCTGGGTCTTGATGGGTTACTGGGAGGATTGAACCAGACCTTCAGATTGGAGGTGTCTGAATCCTTGGTCCCCATGTTATACTCAGGCTGAGGTTCTGCAATTGTCCACTTATTATCAACGTTAGGCAAAAGAGCATCTAAAGATGTGCAAGTGGAACCTTAGGCTGCCAAATACATCCCTCCTGCCACGCCTGTGCCTCCTCCTGATATCAGGGTAAATGGTGTCTGCCAGGATGGTGACTCCTCATCTGCAAATCCCTGGCAGGAGGAACCCAGAATGCCTGGGCGTAGGCCACAGCTTAAAGTTCAGTGGGATCTTTTGCTGAGTCCTCTGTTGGAAGCATTCCCTCTTTGTGAACCAGGATCTTATACCCACAGAGCCCAGAGTTGTACAGGCAGCGAGCACCAATTCCCAAAGGCAATCACTGGGAAATATGGTATTTGTTGGGACATTCCTGCTTCCATCCCTTGGTTTCCAAATCTATGTACTTCTTGAGGTCACAGCTCCGCATGATGGCTGTTGACCGCATTTCTGCCTAGAGTCATAGAGAATGAACCTACCTCCAAATTCTATCACTTTCTGATGGACTAGGGGTTAGGACTTTAAGATGTCTTTTTAGTTGCTGTGGAAGGGGTGAGAGAGAAGGACACAATGCAATTCAAAACTGGGGGAAGATGGTGAAGAAGAGAATTTAGTTAGATCTCACTCTAACCTGTACCTCCTATCTGCCCCAGCCCCACACATTTCAAAATAAAGCACTTCTAAGTTTATTTGGTTTACATATGGGGGTTTTGCACAAGCTTTCATTTGAAGGAAAAAAATCCCTAAAAAATTAAAATTACTGAACTAGAGAAACTTTGGGGTCTACCAAAAAAACCATATTTTAATAAGAACTTGGGTCCTATGACCTAGGTTTGAATTCCAACATAATTGATTACTTCTTTTTGATCCTGGGAAAGTAAACTAATTTCTTTAGAATTTAATCTTTTATTTGTAAAGTGGGAGAACTAGATACTGACATCGGGAGTTGCTGCAAACATTAAATAAGATAATCCAAGTTAAGTGCTTGCATACTAAGTCGACTCTTTTCGACCCTATGGACTGTAGCCCTCCAGGCTCCTCTTACCATGGGATTCTCCAGGCAAGAATACTAGAGTGGGTAGCTATGTCCTCCTCCAGATCTTCCCCACCCAGGGATTGGAACCCGCATCTCTTGTTTCCTCATTGGCAGGCAGGTTCTTTACCACTAGTGCCACCTGGGAAGCCCCCCAAGTGAAGTGCTTAGTACCTTTTCCAACACACAAAAAGTGTTTCATTACTGTTAGCCCTTATTAATATTTTATCTCGGAATACTGAATGGACTGTCCTGGTCAATGGAATAAACCACAGGGACTCTAACATGGAGGCAGTAAAGAGTCAAGTGAACTCTAAGTAGCTAATTTTAAAATGAATCCTATTAACAAAATGAGAGCCCCTGATTCAGAAAGGAATCCAGAAGTTCTGTAAGCCATAGTCTAGAGATGCTGTCTCATTCTACTCCTGCAGCCAAAGACTCCCACCAAAAGCTGAAATACACTGGAAAGATTTTGGAACCAAGCCGGAATCACTCCAGTTCCCCTGTAAGGAAAGTCCCTTGCCTCCAAGGGAGGAAATTGTAGACAAGTGAAGAGGTGGTCAAAATGAAACCAAAGTGAAGCAAGTGAGGGGTGCAGAGCTGAAAGTGAGGCTCCCTCTTGGGTCTACACACACCAACCCTGTGATTGCAGGACCATGAGACAGAACATCTCCTAAGGGCAGAGACCATGAGGTTTTTTGCAGGTCAGTATGAAAGTGTGCTCTTAAGTATTGACAGAGGAAAAGAAATGGTTTAAAAAAGAGAAAATAAAGCTGAAGAAAGTAAAGACTTCTGTTTCAATAATGAGAAAAAAAAGGCCAGGAGAGGTAAGTGATGACTTCCTGCTCCCACAGCTGGTGGTGGTCAAAGCCAGGATTGGAACTCACTCTTCTCACTGGCCAAGTTTTTTCCATTGTAACATGCAGACATCATGAACCATCAAGAGAATGTTCTAGGAATCCCAAGTTATAGCCATAGAAATGAAATGCATTTGTAAAAAGAATTTAAAATTATGAATGTGAATAATGGGTAAACAGTAGTGGAAAAAAATCTTTGAAAAGCATAATGTTCCAGACACACTCATGACCTATTGATGGAATAAATTCTTTTTTTCTTTTCCTTAACCACTTTTGTCTGTGTCAGTCACAACAGTCTTGACATGACTTTGGCATTACAGTAATCATTACTATTATATAGTAGCGCAAATCTTCTGCTGTGTGTCAAGAACTGCTTACTTTGATATCTCAGTATAGATCTATGAGGTTGTTGTTGCTGTTCAGTCGCTCAGTCGTGTCTGACTCTTTGTGTCCCCACGGACTGTAACACACCAGGCTTCCCTGTCCTTCACCAATTCCCCAAGCTTGCCCAAACCCATTTCCATTGAGTAGGCATTGAGTAGATGCCATCCAACCATTTCATCCTCTGTCGTCCCCTTCTCCTCCTACCCTTAATCTTTCACAGCATCAGGGTCTTTTCCAGTGAGTCAGTTCTTCCCATCAGGTGGCCAAAGTATTGGAGTTTCAGCTTCAGCATCAATCCTTCCAAGAATAATCAGAATTGATTTCCTTTAGAATTGACTGGTTTGATCTCCTTGCTGTCCAGGGGACTCTCATGAGTATTCTCCAACACCACAGTTCAAAAGCATCAATTCTTCGGGGCTCAGCCTTCTTTATGGTCCAACTCTCACATTCATACATGACTCCTGGAAAAAACATAGCTTTGACTAGACAGACCTTTGTCAGTAATGTCTCTGCTTTTTAATATGCTGTCTAGTTTTGTCTTTTCTAGGAGCAGGCATCCATCTTCAGTGATTTTGGAGCCCCAAAAAATAAAGTCTGTCACTGATTTCATTGTTTCCCCATCTATTTGCCATGAAGTGATGGGACTAGATATCATGATCTTAGTTTTTTGAATGCTGAGTTTTAAGCCAGCTTTCTCATTCTCCTCCTTCACCTTCATCAGGAGGCTCTTTAGTTCTTCTATAAGGTAGATATTATTGTTCTCATTTTTACTAATAAGAAAACAGTAAGAAAGAAATAGTAAATATTTAAACAAACAAATAGAGTATTAGGATTTGAATCCAGATCTAACTCCAAAACCCGCGCTCTTACCAAGGACGCCTTGGTATCTTTCTTCCTTCTCTTTCTCTTCTCCATGTACATCTCTGTGAAGCTCTTTTGAAATAAGCTTGGTCTCAGCCTCTTGCTCTACCATTTTAAGATGCCCATGTTATTATTTTCTCCACTCCTAGACCTGTGCCCTGTGCTCTTTCCAGCAGGCAAACTTATCCCTGTTTCCATTCTCCACTCTTCTTTCCAGTCCTCCTGGTTATTGCCTTAGTGGCCCCAGAAACGCTCGATGGGTTTCTCCTGGTTTTGTTTGTGTTTGTGGATTCTTAAGACACATTAGTATTTGTACCTCTTACCTTTACTTTTCCAGGCTACAGTGCTTCCTCCTCACTTGCTGTCTTCTCCTTTAGGGGTAAGAGACTTTCCACATTTGGGAGTAAATCACTTTGTTTCCAATATTTTTCTAGCTTTTTAATGCAGCATTTTGCAGGCAAGTTTAGCTACAGGGGCATAAATTGAGCCAATGTCCAAAGGCCACAGTAAACTTATGAGAGCCCTCAAAAGAGAACTGAAGCTTGGATGACAAATGAGAGATACATGGAATTAGTTTTATGAGTTCCTCATGGGAGAGGTGGTCAGGGTAGGCTTCATGCAGAAGGGCATAGAGGAAACAAATGACCTTCCAGGAAGGACAGTGACACAGAAATCTAATCGTTGGTTCAGGGAACAACAAGCAAGTTAATAATGATTTTAGAAGCAAAAAATTCATACAGGAGAACTGTAAAACTGAATCTGAAAAGGCAGGCTGGACAAGGGTAGAGTGGCCTTGAATGACAGACTTTTATTACTCTAAATAAGAAAATCTTGCTTGACACCTATTTTTTATAAACAAAGTTTTATTGGAGCACATCTGTGCCCATTCATCTAGGTGTTATATATGATTATTTTCTCTTTATAACAGCAGAGTCAAGTCCTCTCCCAAAGAGATGGGTATGGTCCACAAAGCCTAAAATATTTATCAAATGGTCTTTTCCAAAAAAGAGTTACTGACTCCTGCTCTAAAAGATGCCAGTATATTTCTTACCTGCAGAATAACATATAATAATGACAGAAAATTGTGCTTAATTAAGAATTTCTGAATTACAAATTTTATTGATAAAATTAAGAACAAGAAGAACAAAGAAAATGCATATTAAGACTCATTTAGAAGTAATGGTGGAATTTTCCTTATGTGTTTTCACCATTTCTAAATACCTATTGATAACAGAAATGTCTTTTGCAGAAGTCTGTGTTGTGTGGGTGATCTAGAATATTTGTCACAAAAGGAAAAGGAATACATTTTAATTAAAAAGTAAACTCTGTACATAAACATGAGTCACTGAGAAATGGAATGACCCTAAGATATGGTGCAGTTCCTTTGTTTTGTACTGAATGCACAAGAATTTTAGGAATACGTTACCTAACCTGGCAACTTAATCCTTTCCCTGCTGCTTCTCAAAGCCACTCTCCTTATTGGCTTGAATTAGGCCATGGTAACAAAAACAAAGTCTTTTTTTCTTGAGGATCTTTAGGTAAAGCAGGGCTGAGTTATGCGACAAAGCTAACCAGGTAATTCTGTGTTTTGTCTGCCAAGGTTTTCTCCTGACACTAACATTCGGATGCAGTTAACTTAAATGAGAAACTCCACTGAAAGGGATTGCATTCTTTTCTAAACACAGGATTCACTTATTTAAAAATGAATAAAACTTTTAAAATTAGTTTGAATTTTCTTTATATCCTCAACCCAGAATGGGAAACAAACAAGAGAAGAGCATCAAAAGAAAAAATGCTAAAGGTGATCAATATGGTGCAATATATATTATATAAGTATAATAACATTAATATGCTCTATAGTCAGATTATAAAAAATGATAAAACAGGAGAAATCGCCTTTTCAAAGGAAGTTAAATATAAATGGATACTAAAGGAAATAGAGGCAACAGTGAAAGTTGTTTTAAAGAAGAAATTTGGTAGATACTGGTTTTTATTACAAAATGTTATGTGTTCATTGTAAAAACTTAAACTATGGGCAAACAAAAAGAAGAAATTAAAATTTCAGCCTTCAAGTCCACAGATAACCAATCTTGACATTATGCAGTTCTCTGAGAAGAATGTGGGATAAAGACAGCTTTCTCTGGGTAGTAAGAATGAGATTTATTGGTTTGTGTTTTCCAAGTGGTCTGCTTTGACCTGTGTCCATTGAATACCATCCTGCTTGTGATCTTCCCTTCCTGTCTGCCATCAGTCCCAAGGATTTCAGGCTTGCCTAGCCAGTCCCACAGTTACATAAGCCGATTCCTTATAAAGAGAAAGTAAATAAATATATGTATACATGGAATATATACAACTTTTAAATATATGTGTAAAGATCACAGAAAAGAAAGGCAGAGATTTGAAGCATGAGAAAGTTTCTGTTGCTAGAGGGAGCCCCCTCGTGTGTCAATGAACAGGGCTGACTCTAGGACCTGAGAGGAGCAAGCGATGACCTCAGCCTTAACAGCCACAAACATATGCTCCTCCCCTTTTCTCATCGTGACTGGTATGGGGTTGATTCTACACTTCACCTCTAGAAGCAGGCACATGACCTGATCTGGCCAAAAGGATTTTGTTCTGGAGTTTCCTTTGTAACCATTGGGAAGGAGAAGATTAAGGAGAAAGCCCATCATAGAATACAGTTGTCACAGGAAGAAGAGAATAAGAGATAGAGTAAGCCCTAATCCTGATTATATAGTCTGCCCCAATATCCAACCATACCTGAATGTGGAATCCTAGTACTATCCAGTTATATGAGGCAACACATTCCCCTTTATCTTTAATTCAACTTCCAGACTCAAAAGGAGCAACCAAGAGAGGTCTGCAATCAAAAGAAGCCTGGGAAAAGGACATCTTACAACCTTATCAAAGCTTAAAAAATGCAAACCCTGCATTATCTCACATGCATGTGTCTGAAAAAAACAATATAATAAGCCACAGTTCAAAAATACAAACCATGCCCGAAACTAAAGATAAGCATGTGTGGCTTCTGTTATACAAAAGACTATAATATTTAAACACCACTTCAGGGAAGCCTGTGTGGCACCTCCCACTGGGTCAGATACACCTGTTATATTCTCTGTCACTGATGCATCCCCTTCCATAGAACACCTCAGTGATAGTCACCATATATTTGTCTCATATAACTTTGTTTCTATAACTGCTTGTCTGCCGTCTCCTTTCTCAAGATCCCTGAAGCTGCATAAGAGAAAGAACTGTGTCTTGCTCCTCACTCTGTCCCTGGGGCTTCCACACGGCAGGTGCCCCACTGCATTACTGGAATGAATAAGAGGACACTAAAGTGACAAGATGCTTGAAAGAAAAACTCTCCTTTTTAAACCTATTTGAGAGCAACTGTGTATATCAGATGTGTTTGAAAGATAAATTAGTTGTATTTATCATTCGTGAATTTGTTTCATCATCATTTAAAAAATGCATTGAAGTATAGTTGATTTACAATGTTAATTTCTGCTGTAGAGCAAAGTGATTCAGTTATACCTACATGTATACTTTTTATATTCTTTTCCATTATGGTTTGTCACAGCATATTGATGATAGTTCTCTGTGCTATATGGTAGGACCTTGTTGTTCATCCTCATCACCATTCCTGAAATAATTTTATACAGATTCATTTCAGATTTTCTTCCATAAATTTAATTGAAAGTAAGAGCTGACATGTGTAAACCACTTTATGAATTACAAAGTGCTTTTCATATACATTAGCTTCCTTAATCCTTACAGAAATCCTGGAGCAGAGGACCCATGGCTCAAGGAGGCTAAGTGCCTTGCCCAGGGTCACACGTGTGCACAGGGTGAGTTGAAGCCAAGCACAAACCCCAGCCTCTGTCTCCAAATTTAGTGCAATTCTTCCGAAGATAATAAGCATGTGATCCATATTAATTATTCTTTAATATTAGTAAGTATTATTGAAACCTGTATATGTTGGGGGTGTGTGTGTGTGTATGAAATCAGATATGACAGAAAGCTGAAAAATAAGGAACACGCTAAAATTCATTTACTCTAAAGGATAGCGTTATATTTTATATTTTAGCCAGATGAGTAAAGCAAATATGCATTCGTGTGTGTGTGTGTTGCTTTAAAATGAGAGGAAAAGACTACTTAGCTGTTGAGATTGGTCAGAATTCCCCATTCACATCTAGTCTTACCCCGATGAAAATGATGTTTATTTTCATTTTGCTTTTGTAAAACTTAGTATATTTACCTTCTATATTATGAGGAAGGCAAATTATTCTTTAAGAAGGATTATTTTTGGGTAACAAGTCATTGCTTCCTTGAGGCTTTATGGTTAAAAAAAAAAAGTCTTTATAGGGGTGGGGCCTGCTTTCTTTTTTATAATTGTCATAATCCACCAGAAATAATACATAATTCCATGTCGCTCTACGGCTGTCTCACAGATGGATGGTATAGTATGTCTCTGTTTCCTCCAGCATTACCCCCAGCCCCTACTTCTGTTTTCTCCCCTCACTCACAGTCCCTGTAATTGTCACTTGGTAATGGATCCGGGCGAGCGTGGACACAGAGGTAACAGGGCTTGCTCACGTTCCCCGGCCAGTGATGCACCGCCTTATGTCATAAACAGTAAATCCTTTATGCTGAAAGCCTGTTCATTTTCACACCATTCGCTCGTTCACTAACAGTTGTCCAGATTTTAAAATTCAGCCTCTTACACTAATCCTGCAACTGCTGGTCCCAGACAGGTGCAGGGATCAGACTGGCTCAGTTAAGTAAAACATCTGGCCTGAAAACGATAATAGGCTCTTTTTACTCCCTCAAGTCATAGGAGGAATGTGAGGTTTTCAATGTTAAATCACACAATCAGGCTTTAATATTCACATATACATATCTCCCTCTCCCCTCTTTTCTTCTCTGTATCTCTGTCTCTCTCTGTATCTCTGTCACTTTCTGTCTTTCCTCTCCTCCTCACCCCCTCACATATACACACACTCCACACATGATAAACAGTGATATTTCACTATTTATTTTATAAAAACAAGACTTCTAAAGGGCAAAAGCCAAAGAAAGATGAAGATCTAACTGTGCGGACAGCCTTATGCCAGGTTCATCTCTGGGTTTCGACAGGTACTGTGGTGCTGTTCTCATAGAGGCCTAAAGATACTGTTCGCAGGAAGAACATCACGAGTTTCCGTGACATTCTCAGGTTTTGTGACTTTATGAGTTCAAAACAAATTATAGATGACCCAAGGTTAGAAAGATGATACCTGAGGATGAGCTTGTTTGGTGGCAAGTCTTTTACCTCACCAGTCCTATTTAGAATCCAGTCATGGACAGTGACTGGGGATGATACATTACTGACATTTACAACCCCTCCCAGCTTAACGTGCGGGGATTTTATGATACCGCTGCTGGGTGGTGGCAGACCTATAGTCCAGTTCTCAATACAAAAATGTAAGTATCACAAGGATCCCTGGTTTTCAACAAAGTTGAGAATTTCTCCAAAAAACCTACTATCAGGTGGCATGCCCAAATATTCTTTCAGGCACTGAAGACAATTTCTGCACTCATGGTCAAAGCCTCTCACTAAAATTCTTACCAACATCACTGCTTAGTGAAGAGCAGTGGAACGTCAGTGAAGTTTGATGAGGCTCAACCATCATGGAAAGGTTGGATGAGCATTAGAAGAAAAGCTGAGAATTTGATAGAAATAGAAATTCACTGGCCCTTCTCCAGGCTGACTGAATCAGACACTCGGAGGGCTCCAAATTTTTATATTTTAACAAATTTTATGTTTTGTTTGAATTTATGTTTTAACAACCCAAGAATTTATGTTTCAACAAATCTTAAGGTGATTCTGATCATACTGAAATTTAAGAATCATTGGATCAGGCAATATAGGTTACCCTTAATAGGACAGTAGGAGAAAGGAAGGCTGGAGGAGAGAGAAAAGATAAAGAAACATTTAGGAAGATGTAATCGCCAGTCGTTTGCAAGAAAAGGCGATGCTAGGCTAACTCCCAGGTTTTTGGCTGCAATGACCACCTTGCAGTGGTACTACTTACTGAAAAGAGACTAGAAGGGTCAGGATTCAGGCAATAGGAAGAATATAGTTTGAGAATAAATGAAGACAGAGAGAAAAATTCTTATTCTCCATTCAGACCACTTGCCTGCTTTTAGTTATCTAGAATCACTTAATGATCAATGAATAAAATATATTAAAAGTGTTTATACTCAAAATAGGACTACCATATGACCCACCAATTCTACTCCTGAGTATATATCTCCCCAAAAAGAAAAAAACACTATTATGAAACGATATATGCACCCCAATGTTATAGCAATATTATTTAAAATTGCTAAGATATGGAAGCATAAGTGTCCATCAACACACGAATGGTTAAACAAAGATGTGGTGCATATATACACAGTGGAATACTGCTCAGACGTAAAAAAGAATGAAATTTTGCTATTTGCAACAATATGGACGGACTTGGAATTGCACTGAGTGAAATAAGTCACTCAGAGAAAGACAAACACTGTATGCTATCACTTATGTATAATCCAAAAAATAAACTAGTGAATATAACAACAACAACAACAAAAAGACCTAGACTCACAAATTAGTGGTTACTAGTGGGGAGACGTGAGAGGGGAGGGGCAAGATCAAGATGGGGTGGAGGACTAAGAGACACAAATTACTATGTATAAAATAAATAAGCTCAAGAACATATGATACAGCACAGCAAATATAGTCAATATTTTATAACAATTATAAATGAAATATAATCTTTAAAAAGTATTAAAGTATACTTGAAAAAGTATAATTAAAAAGTATTAAAAAGTTATATACCTAAAACTTATATAATAGTATACATCAATATTATATACTTCAATTAAAAATAAATAAAAGTAAAGTAGTTACATTTTCTCTGAATAATCAATATATATATTATAGATATATGATATAATAAGGTTAATTCTATCCCAACCTTCATATACACCCTCATTACTTTTGGGGTACCTAATCCACCCACCACAAAGGAAAATATAAAAACTAGCATGGCAAGTGGTGAGAAAGGCTGGTTGGAACCAACTGTAATTACTAGAGGGAAAAAAAAGACAGGAAAAGAGAATGAGTGAAAAGGAAACAGGGTTAACATAGTGTATCATATCAAATAACATTATTGATATGTATTACATATTTATATAATAAAAATAAAAATGAAATAATAGACAATAAAAATTATTTGCAATATGTGTATCAGAGAATTTGCATCCAGAACACATAAAGAACTTTCAAAACAAATATTAATAACAATATAAAGACTAATTCAAAAAGTACATAAAAATACTTCATTAAAGAAGAGATACAGATAACAAATAAGCACATGAAAAGATGTTCAGCAGCATTAAATTATGAGTAAAATGCAATTAAAAGACAATTAGATACCACTACACACCTATGTGTGTGCCCAGTCACTCAGTCGTGTCCTACTCTTTGTGACCCTTTGGACTGAAGCCTAACAAAATGGCTAAAAATAGAAAGATTGACAATACCATATGATGAGGATATAATACCTAATGTTGATGTAGAATAAGTGGAACTTTCATAAACTGTTAAAGGTAATGCATAATGGCACAACTACTTTGGAAAATAGTTTGATATGGTCTTCAAAAATTAAACAAGGCATTATCCAAGAGAAATGAAAACATAATCCCCACACAAAGACCTGTATGTGACTCCATACTGCAAACAACTCAGTTGTCCATCAACCAGTGAATGGATAAACAAATTGTACATTCATACAATGGACTAGTACTTAGCGTCACTCCTTCCAATCAATATTCAGGTTGAATATCCCCTATTTCCTTTAGGATTGACTGGTTTGATCTCCTTGCTATCCAAGGAACTCTCAAGAGCCTTCTCCAGCACCACAATTTGAAAGCATCAACATATATACAACAAAAATGACTCTCAAAAACATTCCCACCGACAAAAGCCTGTTTACTTTAGCCAAACAGCTGGGATAGGGGCAGCCTAGCAAGACAGAAAGATTTTAGACAACAAATAGTCTATTCCAATAAGACACCTAGAAGAAACCTTGGTCTCGTCTCTACCCATGCTAACAAATGCCAAGAGCCCAGACTTTCACCCTCAACAGGCTGCCGTAAGTTGTCAGAGAAGGCTTGGTGGACAGTCAGGACTTCACCACCATCCAGTCATGGAATTTACTAATAAGAACAAGCTGATTGAAAATATTTCATCACTTTTGAAGAATTTTGGTGTAATACTTTGTGATTCAACAATTCAAAGGTCTCTTCTACATTCAACACATTTCATTTGATACTCTGGTTTTCATGACTGTCAGAATTTCTCAGAACTGAATATAATTTTCATATCAGTTCTGCCACTTGTACTTGCCTTATCAGTATCATCTTCACTCCATATTTTGGGTTTTGTACTGGGGAGAGGGCTATTTTAAAATCTTTGTCCTCTTTACTTAGTGATAATTCAATAATACACTTCCTACATTCACTTAACTGAACTATGGAAAAATGACCTACAAGTGAATGAGGGAAGCTGTATTGTCAACCTCTTTATTGGTGGAACTTTCACCTTTTCCTTGGGATACCTTACATAACTAATGTAGCATATGGACTGAGCGAAGGCATGTGTTCCATTTTACATGTTAAATACTAGTAAAGCATTGCTGTTGTTATTCAGTTGTTAAGTTGTGTCTGACTCTCTGACTCCATGGACTGTAGCAAACCAGGCTCCTCTGTTTTCCATTATCTCCTGGAGTTTGCTCAAATTCCATCTGAGCATGGAATTTGAGCATGAAATGGACTCATGTCCATTGAGTCCATGATGCTATCTAACCGTCTCACCCTCTGCTGCCTCTTTCTCCTTTTGCCTTCAATCATTCCCAGCATTAGGGTCTTTTCCAATGAATTGGCTCTTCACATCAGATGGCCAAAACATTGGAGTTTCAGTTTCAGCAACAGTCTTTCCAATGAAAATTCAGGATTGATCTCTTTTAGGATTGACTGGTTTGACCTCTTTGTACTCCAAGGCTCCTTCAAGAGTCTTCTCCAGCACCACAATTCTAAAGTATCAATTCTTCAGCGTTCAGCCTTCGTTATGATCCAACTCTCATATCCATGGCTTCCGGGTAACTCAAAAGGTACAGAATCTGCCTGCAATGCAGGAGACCTGGGTTCAGTCCCTGAGTGGGGAAGATCCCCTGGGGAAGGGCATGGCAACCCACTCCAGTATTCTTGCCTGGAGAATTCCATGGACAGAGGAGCTTGGCAGGCTACAGTCCATGGGGTCACAAAGAGTCAGACACCACTGAGCAGCTAACACTTTCACTTTACATTTTCTCACATCGATATATGACTACTGGAAAAAAGAATAGCTTTGACTATACACACCTTTCATGGCATATGGTCCCTTTCATGGCAAATAGAAAGGGGGAAAAGTGGAAACAGTGTCAGACTTTATTTTTCTGGGCTCCAAAATCACTGCAGATGGTGACTGCAGCCATGAAATTAAAAAGACGCTTACTCCTTGGAAGGAAAGTTATGACCAATCTGGATAGCATATTCAAAAGCAGAGACATTACTTTGCCAACAAAGGTTCGTCTAGTCAAGGCTATGGTTTTTCCTGTGGTCATTTATGGATGTGAGAGTTGGACTGTGAAGAAGGCTGAGCACCGAAGAATTGATGCTTTTGAACTGTGGTGTTGGAGAAGACTATTGAGAGTCCCTTGGACTGCAAGGAGATCCAACCAGTCCATTCTGAAGGAGATCAGCCCTGGGATTTCTTTGGAAGGACTGATGCTAAAGCTAAAACTCCAGTACTTTGGCCACCTCATGTGAAGAGTTGACTCATTGGAAAAGACTCTGATGCTGAGAGGGATTGGGGGCAAGAGGAGAAGGGGACGACAGAGGATGAGATGGCTGGATGGCATCACTGACTCGATGGATGTGAGTCTGGGTGAACTCCGGGAGTTGGTGATGGACAGGGAGGCCTGGCGTGTTGTGATTCATGGGGCTGCAAAGAGTCGGACATGACTGAGCGACCGATCTGATCTGATCTGATCTGATACACACCTTTGTCGGCAAAGTGGTATCTCTGCTTTATAATATGCTAACTAGGTTTGTCATAGTTTTCCATCCAAGGAGCAAATGTCTTTTAATTTCATTGCTACAGTCACTGTCTGCATTTTGGAGCCCAGGTAAACAAAATCTGTCACTGTTTCCACTTTTCCCTCTTTCTATTTGCCATGAAGTGATGGGACCATATGCCATGATCTTATTTTATGAATGTTGACTCTCAAGCCAGGTTTTCATTTTCCTCTTTTAGCCTCATCAAGAGGCTCTTTAGTTTGTCTTCACTTTCTGCCCTTAGAGTGGTATCACCTACATATCTGAGGTTGTTGATATTTCTCCCAGCAATCTTTATTTCAGCTTGTGATTCAGCCAGTCTGGCACTTGGCATGGTATACTCTGCATATAATTAAATAAGCAGGGTGGCAATGTACAGCCTTGATGTACTCCTTTCCCAATTTTGAACCAGTCAGTTGTTCCACATCCAGTTCTAACTGTTGGCTTCTTGACCTGCGTACAGGTTTCTCAGGTGACAGGTTAAGGTGGTCTGGTACTCCCATTTCATTAAAGATTTTCCACAGTTTGTTGTGATCCACACTGTCAAAGGCTTTAGCACAGTCAATGAAGGAGAAGTAAAGCATATTTCTTTCTTATTTCTAGGTACAATTTTAATGTAAATATATTCTCTCCACACCTCAGATATATTGGATGCCATATAAATACTTCCAGATATATTGGATGCCATTAGATTAAACCATGCAACAAAATATATATGCTCCAAACACTCTATGATATGCTAGAACATTGATCAGTTTGAATGTGATGAGGTCATATTTTGAAGGGGAGGGCCTTCTGTCCATCTATTTTTGCTTATGAAAATTTATTTCCCTGAACATTCTTCTATAGGGATCTAAGGTATATATGTGACTAGATTATGAGTCCTTACAGCATCTCTTTCAACACTTAGTTGTTATCTGTTCAGACTTGTCACTTCTCCAGTCAGAAAAACATGGCCTTGCTCTTGGACAGTTGTAATGTCTTCCTAAATGACATAATGTATATTCTGTTCCACAAAACACATTGAGACTGCAAAATATTCATAGCCATGAAACACCAGTTGAATCATAGAATCAACAAGCATTTAGAACTGGAACAAATCTTAGGGGTCAGGAGTTTATAACACTTTGTCATTGTCCATGTCTAGATTCTAAATGATGATTTTGAGGTGAAAGGCCCTTAATTTAAGCGAAAGCTCTCAAATAACCCAATCCTCAGACATCATGAACTTTTAAAAATTGAATCATCCATAATCTACAGATACTAGTGAATCAAATGGTATATGTTTGCTTCTGTTCTTGCATTTATATCCATGAAATCAGGATATATGGATTTTTCCCCTTTGGCAAGTCAGAGGTTGAGAAAAAGAAAAAAGAGCGTGGGGGGATTCCAACCTCTGAGTGTTATGAAGTATTTTAACTGGAATGTTTCAGTTGTGGCACCCTGGGGAAAGCTGTTTTCCAACTGGAGAGTGTGAAGTATTTTATGAACAGTGTAAAGAAAGCAGATGTATTGGCAAGAAAGCCTCTGCTTCTCCCAGCTGTGTGTGTTTCACTTAAAAACAAGAAAGATACCCCAAAGTAACTGGCCTTTCAATCTGAGAAACTTTAAATACTGCTTTTTTAGCAATTAATATGCATTTTAAATATATTCAACAAATAATTATATTTTATTATTTATTTTAAATAAGTTATTTCTAGTGGTAGGCATATTTTCTTTCTTTTCAATGTGTATTTACCTTAAACTCCTACTCAACAAAATGACAATAAAATGATCACATGTGTGCAATCAAAGCAATCCTCTATCTCCAATTCTACAAATTTGGGATTCCGATTTCCTGTTATACACAATTTAATTACCTCATATTATAATTTATATGTAATTCTGAGTTCTATGTTTTGAATTTATTCTTTTGTTTATCTACAAAAAATGCTATTTTTAATAAGAACATGACGGTCCATTGCACTGGCACCAAAAATCTGCCTAATAAACTCTTCATCTTTGAGTATTTGGATTATATGCAGAGTTCTCAAACTTTACTGGGCATCGGAATCACCTAGAGTGCTAATGGAAATGAAAACAAACATTGCTCTGCCTTGAATGTGCACACACACATACACACACACATGCACTCCTGATTCAGTAAATCTGAGGTGGAACCAGAAGATTTCCATTTCTAACAAGTTCCCAAAGGATGCAGATTCTGCTTTTCTAGGGACCACACTCTGAGAACAACTGATCTAGGATGCTTTGTCAGGAATTCACTTGCTTATCATGGACTTCACTGCTAGTCCCCACCTGGAACCTATTCCCCCCACCAGATCTGAAAATCTACATTATCAAGTAAAATATTTTGAAATGAATGTCAAAAAGCTAGGTCATAGTTCACTTAATATAGATCACATATTATCCTTCAAAGACTATCTTAAATCTTAGAATTAGGCTAGATCTTAATTTGGTTCTGTTCATTACAATGAAATGAAAATTTCAGATCACTGAGAGGCAGAAGCCAGTAACAGGATATCATAATCCCTTTTATTTCCTAAAATATATAATCATAATCAACATTAAAATATTCCCTTGCTGTTTCCAGTCCTCTTCTAAGGCGGAATTCTTCAATTTCTGATCACCTCCAGGCCTCCCACTAACATGGCTGTCCAATGATGGGAAAACCCAAAGAAAATTGAAGCAACTCACAGCCAAACTCTGTAAGGGAAAATGGACACTATTCCTAAAAAGGGGAGGTAGTCTAAATTCCTTTTATTTTTGTCCTCTTGAAGCAGATATTATGTGCCCTAAGTATCCATCTAATTTAGCACTCAAGACACAGAAGAAAAAATTTGTTCTATCATGATGCACGAAAATTAAGCCAGCACAATTGCTAAACAAACAACTGTTCCTACTACAAAAATTGCAAACATAACATTTTTTATCCGTTGTTGTAGTATAGGGCCTATTCTTTAAGAAATAAAGCTTCTTGGATGGAGCTCACTTCCCATGAAAAGGACAAATTATTGCTGGATGATGTCAGAGGGTCTCATGTCCATTGGGCTTTTTCTAGGGATTCATTAAGAAAAAAGTTATGAAAATGCTACCATAATATTAATCTTTCATTCATTCAACATCTTGGGAAACCCTGGTGAAAAGAACTTTCTGAGTTTACTTCACATATGTACTCCAGTTAGGAACATGATTGTAATAGCTGCCCTTCTTATTTTCTCTGGCAAAATACTATTCATGGCCGCTTATCTCTCTTTGTCATGTATATTATCCTTCATAGTATCTGACTGTATTTGGGTATTCTCCTAAAACCTCAAATTTTAGTTTTTAAACCCTGGATTAGTCTGGTTTTTCAGAACTTCATTAAATTCATTTCAGCCTTCTGTGGGAGATCTCCTCTCTAGAATAAACCAGAAACAAATCCATATTTTCTCTGATTCAAATCTTTTCTGGAATAAATCTAAGAATTCACTGAGATCATGCCTAGAAGAAGAAATGAAAGTATTACCTATGTCTGTATATCCTTCAGCTACCCACACAGGAGCCCAAAGTTACCAGAATAACATTCCTTTGTTCCATTGCTATTCGATGTAGTGAAAGTGAGCAATGATAAGATTAAATTTCTCCTCACTACTCCTCAGAGCGTGGTTTAGGAAAACAATACGATTTGCACACACCTTGTACTCCATCTACACTACCCACCTTCACACTTCAACCGGTCTTGCCCACCACCATCCATCCCTTCCTCCTGGATGGACAATACAGGATTCCCCAAGCCAGCTGGGGGCTTCCCAGGTGGCTCAGTGGTAAAGAATCCACTTGCCAATGCAGGAGACTCAAGAGACTCAGGAGATGTGGGTTCGATCCCTGGGTTGGGAAGATCCCCTGGAGGCGGGCATGGTAATCCACTCCAGTATTCTTACCCAGAGAATCCCATGGACAGAGGAGCTTGACAGGCTACAGTCCATGAGGTTGCAGAGTCAGGCATGACTTAGTACACACGCATGCAAGCCAGCTGGGGATTGTATATTACTGGGGTGCTTGTGCATGTTTTATGGATCTTGGGCTGTTGTTGCTGCTTTGAAAAGGCTGATTATAAGTGATGATGAAATATCAGAGTGGAAATACCCTTGTGCTTGTGCTCGGTCACTTCAGTCATGTCTGACTCTTTGCGACCCCATGGACCACAGCCTGCCAGGCTCCTCTGTCTAGGCTATGAGATTCTCCATGCAAGAATACTGGAATGGGTTGAAAATACCCTGGAATATCTATAAATATGGAGCTGGAGCCTGTGTGAGAAGACAGAGCTAAAGTTCTGAGAAGTATAAGCATAAACTCATGAGTTCAAGGCATGAGGAAGTATTAAATTGATGAGGGAAAGAGCAGATTCTGGGAATAGGAGGAGAGAAAAGGACTGGAAGAGAGACAGATCACCTGGAGATGTAGGAGCATCACTAGAAAAATACAATGTAATTGCAGCCTAGAGAAGAGAGCACCTGTCAAAGAATTAGTCCATGTCAAATAAGACAATTTCCAAAAGGCCATTACATGTAGTAGTTGGGACACCATTAATGACTTTATATAAATTTCAGTGTTGACATTCACAAGTACTCACTTAACATTCTCTTCTGCACAGACAAGTTGAAGGAAAAAGAAAGGTCATTTTCTATTCTTCCCATGAAAGAAAAAAATAACATTCCAAAGTTACCTGAATGAAGAAAACTAAGCCAGAGCTGAGAAAACTGATTGAAAATTGGCTTTGATCTGTCTTCTCTAGGAAGTCCTCCCTGATATCCCCAGGGACACCCCAGTGCCTGTTCTCCAGGGACCCTGAGCCATTTCCCACATTGCCCTGTACTCACTGATGGACTGGGCTGGACTCTGAGTACCCCGGAGTCAAAGCCTGGGGATCACCTCTCTCTTTGGATCTAGCACAGTGTCCAATCCAGACAAGAAAAATGAGTGAATGAAATGCCTGTGGACTGGCATGGGGAGCAAGGAGAGTGTCAGTGCCTGTTGGTAAATCCCAGTGTGTTTCACAAAAATCCTTTTTTTAATCATAATATATACATGTTGCCAGGATTATGACAGTTGTTCAAATTAGATAGGCTCTTTTATGAAAGATTTTCATTTGTATTCACACACACAAAAAAAACCTACACACATAAATAAGTGCCAAGAGTGATCAGTCTATTTTTCCCTCTAACTGACAGCATTCACAGTCATTTTATTGTGTCAAATAATGTTGTTTCCTCCTCTCTTTATCTTGCTTATGTCTGACCTTCCATTAAAAGTTGCTTAGAAACTGCTTAGCAAACAGTCAGGGTTGCTGCTCCCTCACATCTTCCTTTTGTGACTTCTCAGCTATTCTCTGGGTCTGTTCCCTTTCCATAACGTTTTTTAGGCTTCTTTTCATCTTCTTTCATCAGACAAGACTAAAGCCCAACATTCTCCTTCCATTGAAAGGAAACAGCCGCAGCTTCGGAAGCTTTGCTGCATACAAGCAGCTTCCATACACCTGCCAGTTAGAGAGGAGTAAACTAGCAAAGCTTCCATGGGCTTTTAATTTTTATTAACAGCTTTGCACAGGGTGCTAAGCAAGTCATACATTTTTTTAAAAAATGACAAAAATGTAAAGTCCATGATGCTCAGTGAAATCAACCAGATCTGGGGTATATGGAACAAGAGTCACGGAACTTATATGGAACAACAAGCTACCTTGCACAAACATCATGGATTGAGCCAGACTCTCCTGAGAGCATGAGCCAAGCTAGAATCTTAAAACAGAATTCTACAATAAATACCCAAGGAATGGGGGCTCTCTCCAAGACAGCAACAGCTAGAACAAATCACCCCCCTCTGCCATCCTCATCTCAACACTTCTATTGGTATAACTGATTAAACTGAACTGTACACCATGGAAGACTCTGAAAGGAAGATGATTCGGTACAACCTTCTTTATTTGCCTACTATGTTTAGGCATATTCTAGGGCTTCCCAGGTGCTGCTAACTGTTCAAGAACCTGCCTGCCGATGTAGGAGACGTAAGAGGTGTGGGTTCAATCCCTGGGTCGGGAAGATCCCTGGAGGAGGAAATGGTGACCCACTCCAGTATTCTTGCCTGGAGAATCCCGTGGGCAAAAGAGCCTGGTGAGCTACACAGTCCATAGGGTCGCACAAAGTCGGACATAACTGAAGCGACTTAGCAGCAGAACGGTTAGATGATATTCTAGAGTCTAGACAGTGGGTTGCGATGGGAAAGGGGAAACAGAATAAGAAATAGGAAAGGCACAGTCCTTCCCTGTTAAAAACTCACAATCATGGACAGGGAGGAGACTAGAGATACATTGCACAACTCTAAAATACTATTAAACTGTGCTGACTCTGTAAACAAAGTATTGCAGGACCAATGGGAACAGCAGCATAAATTCTACCTGCAAAGGGAAGGGAAAGTGAAAGGGGCTACAGAAAGCTTCTGGAGATGAGGAATTCAAACGAATCTTGCATAAGGAGGATTCTAGCGGATGAAAGACATTGTGGAGACCTGAGAGGTGTGTATGGAAGAGCAGATGGGCAAGCCCACCATTTTTCCCTGTGAATGGACCATGAGAGTGATGATACATTCACCATCAGCCTTTGACCCTGCCAGCTGAGCCAACTTTTCCCTCACCTGCTGCCTTCCTCCATTGTGGAATCTCAGAAAATCACTTCATTTACGTATATGTTGCTGACATTTCCTGACCCCAAAATCGGGACAGGTAATATGACTTTTTTCAGATTTATGAGATTCTTTTTCTGAAAATCTATAAGGATATAATTAAATAAGAACATGCTACAGTCTATCCCCATTGTGATAGTCACACTCCTAGTTGCATTTTGCTCATTAGTTGCATTTTACTTATACTTGTTTCTCCTTTTCTTTCTTACTGATCTTAATTTTGCATAATTTGCAGTTTCATGTAATCTTTGAATCCTTTTTGAAAAGGGTGGAATAGAAATGAATAAAGAAGAAAAAGTATATATCTAAAAGTACATATAAGTAATGAATCATGTTTATTGAAAATAACTACATTCAACTAAATCATATTTGTCTAGGAAAACTGAAGAGATATAATTCCTGATTTAAGCCCAGCTGTTGAGAAATTTTTAAATACAAGCACCTCACATTCTTGATGCCAGCTATTATTACTCTAATATAAGCAAAACTGAAAATGTAAGGTTAAAAGTTGACTCCTCACGGCTACAACTTCAGCTTTCTACCACACCTAACAGAACTTTAAAGAAGGAGGTAATCATGAGAACAGTGATTTGAAAAGAGTAATTTTCAACAACCTGTCTGAGAAGACGAGGTTTTTCAGAGTGAGCTCTGAAAAGTCCTGTTATTTTTGCTCTGGACACGTTACTCCATAGAAACCAAGCCTAGGGAGCCAGTATTCCAGTATTTTCACCACATATTAATGTTCCGCCAATTTATCAAATCCAAGCTAATATTTGACATTTGTCTTTCTAAAATTGAAAACAAAAATTATATAAGTTTGGATGAACACAGCATTTCAAAAGCATAGATTTTCCAAAATCTATTGTTTTCAAACTTTTTTTGTTTAAAGTCCTACTTTTTCTGCATTAACAAACAATGCATTTGCCTCTCAAATCCTTCTCTCTGTTTTTTATTGGCCTATATTCAGGATAGTCACATATTAAGAAACTGGATCTCACCATAATTTTCAGAATCAGAAGTGGAAGAGGTTTTCCATGCAGAACTACCCTGTGTAATACCAGTGCATTCAGTTTTTTCACTTTCTTGTTGAAAAAGAGAAGGGAATGGCCATTCATTAAGCACCTACCACATGGCAGGTGTTTTGCTGAGTGCTTTGTATACATTATCTCTCTTAATCCTCATAGTAACCCTATGAGGAAGGCAGTTTTATCCCCATTTTATAGCTCAGGAAACCCAAGCTCAGGGGGGATAAGTAACTTGCCCTGGGTCACCCAACCACTGGATGGATTATGACCTTGGGTCTAACTGCAAAGCACCGAATCCTTCCACAAAACATGTCATCTCCCACTTGCAAACACTTGGCAAGACATTTTCTATTTTCACTCTGCTATTTTAGCCTTGTTCATAGATTTCCATTTTGAATTATATATATATCTTCAATCAGGATCCTTTTTGGTGTTTTACATTTTTAAACTTTATTCTTAAGGCACTTTTATTCCTGGGGAGACAATTTTCTTTCCTTATGGAAAATTTTAGACCATATTGTCACTATGAAAATATCTTGGATCTAATTTAAATTGCTATTAATTGCAACTAGCATTAGCGTGAAATTTAAGAAAAAAATCATACAGCAACAATTGACCAAATGGTGAGATTTTCCCCTTTATTTTCCATTTTTCTTTTTCTGGGTATCTGTTCCTGCAGAACAAATTACTCTAAAACTTAGCACTATAAAACAACATCCGTTTTATTATATCTCATTATTTTTGTGGGTCAGGAATTAGAGTAGGTCTTGCTTAACCGGTCCATTTTTATGCCCCACGTGGCTTTGACTGAAGTCACTGGGCAGGATTCAGTTGGCCGACTGGCTGAGCCCGAGGCTCCAGGGCAGCTTCCCTCTGCCTGGGTCCAGGTGGGATGGCTGGAGGGCAGGGCTAGGCTGGAACTGTCAACTGATGCATCTTACACTAGCCTCTCAAACATGAAGGTCTCAGTATCATCAGACATTTTTTTCCTTTGGCTGCATGGTAGCATGCAGGATTTTAGTTCCCTGACCAGGGATCAACCTTGTTCTCCCTGCAGTGGAAGCATGGAGCCCTAACCACTAGACTGCCAGGGAATTCCCAGGGTCATCAGACTTTCAAGAAGGTGACTCAGATCTTCCCGAGAGTGCCAAAGGAGACAGGAAATGGAAGCCACTGATATTTCAAGGCCCGAGCCTGGAAACTGGCACAGTATTACTTCCATCATATTCTACTGTTCAACAGTCACACACTCATCCCAGACTGGATGGGAGGAGAAATTTTTAATGGGAGTGCCATCAAAGATTTTGTGGATTTGTGACAACCTTATCACAACCACTTTTTTTTTTTTTTGATACACAAAACATTGACTTCAAGAGTCTGCTAATACAGTACAGACTTTAAAATTATTCATTGATAGGAATTTGCAAGAGCTTTATTGGAGGTATTTTTATGAAAGATATCCAGGCTTCCCTGGTGGCTCAGTGGTAAAGAATCCACCTGCCAATACAGGAGATTTGGGTTTGATCCATGTGTCGGGAAGATCCCCTGTAGAAGGAAGCGGCAACCCACTCCAGTATTCTTGCCTGGGAAATCCCATGGATAGAGGAGCCTGATGGGCTATACACTCCATGGGGTCACAAAAGAGTCAGACATGACTTAGCAACTAAGCATGCATGCACATGAATGCGTGAAAGATATTCAAATAATCAAAAAATACAAATTTTTTAATTTTTTTAAAAAAATCAGCCAGTTCTTATTCAGCATAAAGACATCTGGAAAAACTCATGAGAATAAAAATATTTTCCAACTTCCAAATTCAGTGCAGTTTGAGGAAACAATAAATAAAGGTTTTGAGTCTCATTAAATACCATAACTCTGGTCTAGCTATTTGTTTCTATTCTCTTTATCTAATCTACAAGGTGATTTACAAACCAAATATTAGCCTGGTATGGGTCTATATGTAGAATTGGCAAAAGTTCTATTTAGATAAGAAACATAAGGCTGATTTTTAAAATCTGTTGCTGCTACAGCAGAAGCTGCTGGCTTTGTACAAAGGTCTTTGCCACTTCTTCCATCACAATAGGTTTGGTGGGCATGTAAGGGATTGGCAGGCTGATAGCCTGTTTTGTAAATAAAGTTTTATTAAAACACAACCATATCCATTCTTTTCATTTTGCCTATGACTGTTTTCGAGCTACAACAGCAGAACTAGTCTGGCCAATATTTACTAACTGACCCTTAGGAAAAGTTTGACTACCGTTCTAGGCCATGTTTCCCAGCCTCCTTTGTAGTTAAGATAGTGTACTTAGCCACTCAGTCGTGTCTGACTCTTTGCAACTCTTTGGACTGTAGCTCGCCAGGCTCCACTGTCCATAGGCTTTCCCAGGCAAGAATACTGAAGTGGGTTGCCATTTCCTTCTCCAGTGGATCTTCCTGACCCAGGGATCAAATCTGTGTCTCATATGTCTCCTGCACTGCAGGCAAATTCTTTACCTGCTGAGCCATTGGAGAAGTTTAGCCATGGTCTAAAGTTTGCTAGTGAATGGAAGTCATGTGCCATGTAGGACTGGCTTCTTGGGACAATAAAGAACTGTTCTTTTGCCAGCTGCACCCTACTATAACAATAACTTAGTTTTGACTAAAGCAAACAATGCTTTAAGGGATAGCAGAATATAAAAGGCATAGGACCGTGGTGGCTGAATGACCATGGAGCAGAAAGATCCACCAATTTGGGTCGCCTTCCCTGGATTCTCACATGCAAGGCAAACAAACTATCAACATTATACTACTGGAACAGTGGTAGTTTCTTTATTAAGGCAATCAAGTTTTATTCTAAGATAGCTTCACAATTTGAACTGCCAATAAAATATATAAACTAACACAAGTTGATCAAAACACTAATCATTAATTGCAGAACAAAAATCCCTATCCAATTCATTATTTTTATATTTCAAGTAGGTGAAGTTGGGAGTTTAAGTCTTCAGGAAATGATCTTTGGGGTGAAAAAAAAGCACAAAAACAAAAATTGTGATTAAATGTTACTCTGAAGCTCCTACTTATAAAATGCAAAAGAGCTTTTTCTTATACTTAGTTGCATTTCATAGAGGCTTTTACAGATCAGATTCACACCCTGTTTTAACAGAGACCCTTCCAGTTACTCTGTGGATATAGGCAGAACAGAAATCCAAGGGGAATCTGCATACGATTATGCAACCCCATCAGCTTCAAACTCTTTGCATTCAACTTCTGTGTTCTTTCCATCTTTTCACACAAGTGATCTGTCCAATCCACAGATAATTAGAATGATTTTGACACAGGAAATAAGTAATATTTGGATCATTTCTATAAGTAACATTGATGGTCTATCTATCACCTAGAGGCTGAAGTCAAAAAGTCATCTTCAAATGGTTGTTAAAATACCAAACATCCCATGTTCCTCTAAATTGTTTACTTATAACAATTTAATACATAAATTGCCCCTTTGTTTCCCATTCCTGGTTTGATGCATTGTTCTTGCAGGGGTGGCGGTTAAAAAAAAAATCAGAAGGATAAATATATATAAAGGATCCTAAGAACCCCACCATCAAATTCAAATGGTTAAACAGTAATTAGAGATACATATGGAGCTCAGAAGCCTTAGTGGGTACATCAGGAAGAGCCCAGACCTCCTTATAGTCTGTAGACTTTATTCTTTACGCCTTTATTGTTAGACTTGTACACCGTTTCCTTGAATGCCAAATTTAGTCCTCCTTCCTAATTAAAGATCTTTTCAAGCCCTTTTCAGAAGCCATTGGATTTTGATTAGCCCACAAAGGAAGGTTTTCTCTTCTGGGCACATAGTTCTCTGTCTCCATAGCAGTTAATTGAGTAGCAGAATAATGGTTTTCTTACAAGGAGGCTTACAGGCTACATAGAGAAGTTGATGCTTCTTTAGTCTCTGGGAACTGCAGTGACATTTACTAACGCTTAGTAAATTTAAGCCCAGGATGAGAGACCAAATTGATGTATTTGGACATATCTCAGTCTGATGTTTCCTGAGCAGCTGGGTCCGTGAAAAGACACGTACCCTGGCTCAAGGCTTCGACTTTCATTCTAGATGAATTTTTCATTATGCCCCTATTCCCTTACCTTCTAATAGAGAAGAAACCAGAAATAGTGACTTCTTTGAAAAATTCAATAAATTCTATTTTTACAGACCAAACTTTCCTGTGTAAAGCACAGAACCTACAAAGATGTTTAAGTTCTCAGAAGAAATTAGTGTATATGCATACTTGTGTGTATATGTGTGTGTACATCCCTCTCCTTTCCCAAATACCACTAAAACCACGGCTTATTGTTTGTCTATGTTTCAAGCAGAGGGAACAGAAATTCAATAGTTCCTTCTTTTAATTTTAACAAAACTGTTTTCTACTCTACCTGGTAAGAAAGTAGGAGACTACGTAATCCAGGATCTAGTGGCCACAAATACTTGTATGACTATATGCTCTCTTAATATCATATAGTCATCCAAACATTTGTGTCCACTAGATCACAGGAATTAAAGATGTCCACTATTTCTTAGATGCATACTTTAGACAATATGAGATGTCCCCAGCTTAGCACCACAGCCAAACTCTTCCCTGCCTCTTTATATATCTACAGTGCATGTTTAGTCACCAAATCGTGTCCAATTCTTGCAACCCATGGATTGTACCCTGCCAGGCTTCTCTGTCTATGGGACTTTCCAGGCAGGGATACTGGAGTGGGTTTCCATTTCCTTCTCCAGGGGATCTTCCTGACCCAGGAATCAAACCCAGGTCTTCAGTATTACATGTGGACTCCTGCACTGCAGGTGAATTCTTTCCTGACTGAGTCACAAGAGAAGTCACTTATGTCTATATTTGTATCCGTATCTATATCTAGCTGTACCTATGTATTCTATCTCTGTGTCCTCCTTAAACCACACTTTAGAACAATACAAAGGATTTATAAATTAGTTTGCAAATGAGAAAAGAGACAAAAATATTTAATAAGTGCCAACAACATTTGAAAGATGGAAAATAAGTGGACAAATGGGCATTGAGTTATAGCTAAGGAAACCTAACTGAAGTGCTAAAGGTGAAATGCAGATGAAACACAAGCCCAAGAAAGGTTCAGGGATTGGAGCTGGGGAAGGCAATATATGTGAGGGTGGGGTTGAAACTGGAGAATTTTGTTAATTATTTGTATCAGTAGAATTTGCCTCGACCTCTTTGTTTGCCAATCACACATCTGAGTATCTGTCTTTCTCCACTTCTGCAAGAGAAGGGATTTTATTTTTTAGACTCCAAACAAGTAGCTACTTGCACTCACATCTTTGTCTCAAGGTCTGCTTCTATAAGAACCCACCTAAGAGATCAGCACTTTACCCTCCAAAGGAAAATATTTCTTCCTTTGTTGATTTCTAATTTGCACCTTATAGTGACACTTGTGCATTCAAGTTTTATGTCTGAATTTAGTGAGATGAACAAGCTAGTTAGAAGAGGTGAATAAGTCTACATCTCTGCAAATCCATTAGGAGATGTAAACAGGCGGGGAAATAGGAAGGAAAAATCCTTTGAAAGGAGAGGTGGGAAACTCATGCCTCTGCACTGGGAAGATTTTCTTGGACCCCTTCATCAGGGTAGGCTGAATCCCTTCTCATTGACAGAAGCAAAAGTCTAATTGCCTAGAAGCCAAGACTGGAGGCCTTTGAGATGCTGGAGTGTGGGGATGGTGTCTTCCTGCTATTGCAGCTTTGAAGATGTGTGAGATATGGCCTCTATGAGCTAAGCAGCTGTCAGATAGTATATGACCAATTCCTTATTTTGCTTCAGAAAAGTGGGCAGGTCATCAAGGAGAAAAGTGAAATTTGAGAAGGTCTAAAAGGAGGAGTAGATTTTTGTATCTCTAATGTTGAAAGAGAACACAATATTCTGAAAGTCACAGATATCACAAATCATTGAGGTTGCTAGATGCCATATGGTTGAAAACTAGACATGTCCTATTTTATCCAACCAGTATCCATTTCTACATCCTCTCATTCCTATTTTAATTTGAGAAATTACTCACCCCCATTTTGTGTCATGGAGAAGGCAATGGCAACCCACTCTCCAGTGTTCTTGCCTGGAGAATCCCAGGGACGAGGGAGCCTGGTGGGCCGCCATCTATGGGGTTGCACAGAATCGGACACGACTGAAGCGACTTAGCAGCAGCAGCAGCATTTTGTGTCATCACAGTGGAATAATAATCATAGTAGATTATTTGCCATCCTAAACAAAAGGGAGTCCTGGGTCCTACCTTGGCCAGTTCCTACCATCACAAACCAGCAGAATAGAAATGAGACCTAATCTTGACCAGTCAATAATTACAGTCGTTCATGAGTATTCTGAAACAAAGACATGTACATTTTTCAATCAACCCTTCTCTTAACTGAGAAATAAATCCCAGCTGATTCCAGACCTGGTGTGGAGACTGAATACCTGAACAGAGGACATAAAGCAATCGTGACACTCAACATACTAACCGTGAGTTAGGGGTTTGCTAGTTCACTGTCACTGCATTGTTTTGTCCTTAATGCTTTTAACTGACCTGTACAATGAGGACCTCCCTGTGAGTTTCAGCAGTTAGTGCTGGCACAATAACTTAAACTCAAAAGACACTCAATAAATATTAATGACACTGAATGTACAAAATTTTATAAACTTGAATAAATGCTAATACCCTTTATAAACAAATATAGAGGCAATGTCATCCCCTTTGACTTTTAAATGAAATCTTTTTTAACTGGACTTTCTATAATAGTTGCTAAAGTTCGAACAATCCATCCATTTTAAGCATTTATTATGTCTCAAGAAAAGTGCAAAGTCCCAAAGAACAGTAAGATATTCAACCTGAGTTTAATGATGATTTAGACCTGCTTAGTAGTTAATGTTTCAAGTTTAAATCATGTGTTACAGAGAAAAAGGCTGGAAGCAAGGAAGAATGTTATTTAGTCCATTGACCTTGAGTAGAATTTCCCAATTTCACACCAAGGATATAGTGGTATTGACTTGAGTTAGAAATGCCTGAGACAGCTTTCTTGCCCATTTCCCCTTAATACAAGGTTACTAAGCAACATCTTCACATAAAACAAAGTACGTGGGATCAGAATGTGACCACAACTCCTGGCAAAGACTGTGATATGTAATAATGATGAGTTGTGCTTTTCACTGATGTTATACAATACGAGAATTTTCTTTTTAAGGCATTTCAAGGTGATACTACCTCTGTATGTCTAAGTCAGTTGATTCATCTCTGAAATACATCTATTCTGCCGCTGAAATCTCTCTCAATAGCCTCATATAACATAGTTAAATAGTGAAAAACTAAGGAGTCTAGAGATAGGAGGAAGGTAGAAAAAAGAAATAAGTGAATGCTGAGGATGACTTTGTGCCAAGCCTGGTGAAAAGACTGAATGTTAATTATTTCACATAGTTCTCAAAAAAATACTATGCAGTAGGAATTATTATCCCAGTTTTACAGCCTAGAGAAAATAGTGATCAAATAGGATTCACTAAACTGGATTGAGTTTATAATATGCCCTTGGAGAAAAGCATCATCTCCTCTTTACTATATTTCAATGTATAAAATATAATTATTCTATATATTTCTTAAACATTACTATGGATTGATTTCCTTATTGTTTACACTCATGTATCCACAACCTATGGTAGTGCCTTCCAGCAATGACTCTGACCTTGGCCGGAGAAATCTACTGATTCAGTGTGACCCCTATCAAAATGCCAATGGCATTTTTTTTCACAGAACCAAAACAAAAAATTTTTTAATTTGTATGGAGCTACAAAATACCCTGAATATTCAAATTGATCTTAAAAAAGAACAAAGTTGAAGACATCACACTCCCTGTTTGCAAACTATACTGCAAAAATACAGTAATCAAAACAGTATGGTACTGGCTCAAAGACTGAAACATAGACCAATGGTACAGAAAACAAAACCCAGAAAAAAAACCTATGCCTTTGTGGTCAATCAGTCTCTACAAAGGAGGCAAGAGTATACAAGTGGGGAAAGACAGTCTTTTAATAAATGTTGTTGGGAAAATTAGATAGCTATATACAAAAAATAAAACTGGACCATTTTCTTACACCATGTGTAAAACTAGAATCAAAATAGATTAAGGACTTAAATCTAAAAACTGAAACCATAACTCATAGAAAAAAAACATTGGTAGTAAACTTTGACATCAGTATTAACAGTATTTTTTTTTTATCTGTTTCCTCAGGGAAGGGGATCAAAAGCAAAAATAAAAAACTGGACAACATCAAACTAAGATGCATTGCACAGTGAAGGAAATCATCAACAAAATAAAAAGTCCATCTATTGAATGGGAAAAAGTATTTGCAATGATATATCTGATAAAAGGTTAATATTAAATTATATAAGGAGTTTATACAATTCAATACCACAAAAAATGAAATATTCCAATTTTAAAATGGTCAAAGGCCTAAACAGACATCTTTTCCAAAGAAGATATTTAAATGGCCAACAGGCACATGAAAAGGTGCTCAACATCACTGATCATAAGGGAAATGTAAACCAAAGCCACAATGAGATAGCACGTCACACCCATCAGAATAACCATCATTAAAAAACACAACAAATAGCAAGTGTATGTGAGAATGTAGAGAAAAGGGAACCCTCATAAACTGTTAATGGGATTGTAAATTGGTGCAACTGAAAAGGAAAACAAAATGGAGCTTCATCAAAAAATTAAGAATAAAACTACCCCGCCTGCCAATGCTGGAGACTAAGAGACACAGGTTTGGTCCCTGGGTCGGAAAGACCCCCTGGAGAAGGAAATGGCAACCCACTCCAGTATTCTTGCCTGGAGAATCCCATGGACAGAGGAGCCTGGCGGGCTACAGTCCATAAGGCAACAAAGAGTTGGACATGACTGAAGTGACTTCACGTGCATTCATGCACCATATGGTCCAGCAATTCCACTTCTGGTTAGTTAACTGAAGAAAACAAAAACACTAATTTGAAAAGATATATGTACCTCTGAGCTTATCTCAGTATTACATACAGTTGCCAGATATGGAAGCAACCTAAATGTTCACTGATAGATAAAAAGATAAAGAAGGTGTGCTATATATTAATACATGCAATGGAACATTGCTTGGCCATAAACATGAATAAAATCTTGTTTTTTGTGACAACATGGATGGATCTAGAGGTATTATGCTAAGCGAATAAGTCAGGCAGAGAAAGACAACTGCTGTATGATCTGACTTACAGGTATAATCTAGAAAACAAAACAAACAAACAAATAAAACAGAATCAGAGGTGCAAACTGGTAACTGCCACTGGTGAGAGGTATGGGTTGGGGGGTGAACAAAATAGAAGGAGCTGATTAAGAAGTACAAACTTCCAGGTATAAAATAAACAAATCACGGGAATATAATATATAGCATAAGAAATATAGGCAAAAACATTGCCATAATTTTGTTTGGTAACAGATGGTTACTAGGCTTGTGGTGCTAATCATTTCCTAATGTATCTGACTGCCAGACCATTATGCTGTACACCTGGAACTAACATCATATTGTACATCAACTATACTTCAATTTTTGAAAATACATCCCCAGCTTTTCTTTCGTAATTCAAGATTTCCATTTGCATTATACACATTTATCTCAGATTTTTCTGCTCTCTATAAAGACATATGAAGATTTCTACAGGGTTTTTGTAAAGTGCTCTTGCTTCCTGAGGCAGGCCCTCCCTGAAAAGTCTTAAAGACTCCTCAGTGCAACCCGGATAGCCTTGCCTTGAGTCAAACGGAAGTTAGTGGTCATGGATCCTGCCTCAGAAGTGAGATGGTGTCCGTGAATATATCACTCTCAGCTAACTGATCGGCTTCTTTCAGTTACTTTGGGTGGCCTGTTAAAAGTTCTCTTAAAAAAACTTATTTCATCGAGGAACTACAATCCAATCTGTCATCAGAGAACTTGTCAGAGACTTTTACAGAGATTTTGAGAATCCCAGTGGCCCCTGAAATGAGGAACTAAGGAAGAGAAGATGGGAAGCCTATATCAGGCAATCCAAAATTCAAGTGAGGTGTGAGGTAGGGACCATAAATGAATGAATTGGGTAGAAGCTTGGGGCAAACTGAAGTGCACACACCCAACCAGAGGGGGAAACTGCTGCCCGGCCCAGCAGATTACAGGCAGGTAGAAGTTTGGTGGTCAGATATTCCAGTTTTTTTGGAGATAAATGAAAATTTTTGTGTAAGAAATAATCCCAATTTCTAGTGATGGAAATTAATTCCATTGTTAAGCATGCTGTTCCTGCTAAGTCGCTTCAGACATGTCCAACTCTTTGTGACCGTATGGACTGTAGCCCACCAGGTGCCTCTATCCATGGGATTCTCCAGGCAAGAATACTGGAGTAGGATGCCATGCCTTCCTCCAGGGGATCTTTCCAACCCTGGGATCCGACCCACGTCTCTTTTACATCCCCTGCATTGGCAGGCAGGTTCTTTACCACTAGCGCCACCGTGTGCCAATTAGAACATTAGACAAGGAGGAAAGGAAACCATCATATGTACAAGATACCCAAGATAACAAAAGACCCCAGAGTTAACATGAGTCAAGACCCTCCCAGTTGAAAAGGGAAGCACCCTAGAGAGGAGTACTTGAAGGACCGAAAGTCCCAGAGTGTTAGCTGGAGACTTGAAACGCTATAGGAGAGAACTGTGCAACAGAACTGCAGTGATAGATGAAATTCTCCAGATTTGCACCATGTAATCACCTCTAGCCACACGTGGTTATTGAGCACTTGAAACATAGCTAGTGTGGCTGAGAAACTGAATTTTAAGTTTTAAGTAATGTCAATGTAAATAGCCACAGGTGGGTAGTGGCTACCATACTGGACAGCACAGCTACGGAAGCTCCAAATGAGTGATTTCCAACTTTAGCAAGCATCAGAATCCCCTGGACTTTAGCAAGCATCAGAATCCCCTGGAAGGTCTGCTAAAACACAGATCAGATTGCTTGATCTCTTCCTCCACTCAGAGTTTCAGATTCAGTAGGAACGGGGTGAGGGTTCCAGACTTTGCACTTCAAACAAGTTGGCAGATGATCCTGGGGCTGCTGGTCCACACGCTGAGAGCACCAAACTGTCACCCAGCTTTCAGATTCCCAGGACAGAGTGTTGTCCCGGAGAGAGAAACACTGACCATTACTTAATTATTAGTTTAAACACACACACACAAGTGTGCACACACACACACACACACACACACACACACACACTGGGTGGTCAGTAGATGAAATTGCCTCCACCACACTACAAAAACAGGGCAGGTGGAGCTCATCAAGGCCATGAACAATTTTGCTCTGTCTTGGAGAAGATGAGGTCTGCTTCTAAATCAGAACATACAGCATGTCTGCCTGTGTGGCCCTAAGCCTTGGTTCCACCCTAGCAGGGGGCAAAAGAGAAAATCCTCTATCATCAAGACCAAACTAGACACCTGGTAAAACCCATATGTCACAAAACTTGATTAATTTTTTCCTTGCTAAGCGTAGCATCAGCAAAGCGCCTGATTTATCCTAGGAATGAACTATTAAATATCAGTGCAGGTCAACTGCAGCTTCCATTCCTGGAAAACACATATTTCAGGTGTGGGGCAGGGGGAGAAGAGAGTCCCTTAACCTTCCTTCTAACCTTTTTCTTCATTTAAAAAGGCAGAAATAATCGAGATTTGCTGTTGTAATACAACCACGGAATTTCAAAGACATGACCTTTATACTTTAGTCCTAATATTATAAATAAACTTATTCTAGGTGGAAGAATAACACCTGACAGGTTGGTAGGGGTTGGGAGAGTGGAGAGGTCTTTCAGACTGCCTCCACCATTCTTGGTCAGTACAGCTCTAATCATAACATTCTATTACATCAATAATTCAGTTGGAAGAGTTAGGCTGCTTGCCATGTGTGGAATACCAAAAAAAAAAAAAAATCCTTTTTTATGTGTTCATGTATCTACACTTTTCCTCCCACACTAACTCTGGGATTTGCCATATGATTTGCTTCAAGTTCAGTTCAGTTCTGTCGCTCAGTTGTGTCCGACTCTTTGCAACCCCATGGAGTGCAGCACGCGAGGCCTCCCTGTCCATCACCAACTCCCAGAGTTTACTCAAACTCATGTCCATTGAGTCAGTGATGCCATCTCATCCTCTGTCATCCCCTTCTCCTCCTGCCTTCAATCTTTCCCAGCATCAGGGTCTTTTCAAATGAGTCAGTTCTTCGCATCAGGTGGCCAAAATATTGGAGTTTCAGCTTTAGAATCACTCCTTCCAAGGAATATTCAGGACTGATTTCCTTTAGGATGGGCTGGTTGGATCTTCTTACAATTGGGCAGTAGAAAATTGACATAAGCAGAGATTTTATAAAGCTTTTGCACATTTATTGCACATCTACTGTCTTTATATTCCTAAACTTTCACAATGATTATATGCTCAGGTAAGTTTGCAATATGTGGAACAAAGTCAGATCTGCCCAGCTGTCCTAACTGAAGCCCTAGATATATGAGACGATTTGGCCAAGATTAACATTGCTGCCTAGTGGACCTGGTATTGATCATGGATTCCTGAATGAGTTCAGTTGACTGCAGCTCAGACTAGGAAAACTGACCATCAGAACTGTGGACCCATGAAAAATAATAAATGATTTTGTTAAGTCAGTAAGCTTTGGGGGTGATTTGTTACACAGCTAGAGCTAACTGATTTATTGTGTTTCCTTATAGGTGCGTCAGTTATGTGGTATATCTAGGAAAAATTATGTTTTTTCCTAGATATAAAAAAAAAGTTATTCATTATATACATCCACATTTTTGGCTGTTCTTAGGCCTACTTCAAGCTTGTATTATGAAATCTATGGGAGGAGAAATCTTAAAGGAGGAAATTTAAATCCTTATTCCATTCAGATATCAGAATGTCATCGGTCTCAGTAAATCCAGTAAGTTTTTAAACAAAGTGAGGATGCTGAATGGGAGTATATGTTTACCACATGATCACAGACCTGATTATTACCCTAAAAGGAAAAACCCTCCCTTTCAGATGCATCCTCCCATCCCCCTTTGCCTGCTGACCATCCCATTTCCTTTTACAACTTCTACTGAGTTTCCAGTACAAACTGGACAAATTGTCCACCAGCCCCAGGCAGGGGGCTTGAGAGTGTCTTAACAGAACCCCTGCTGTTGTGCATCTCTGTTCTCCACTCAGCTGTCCCATCCTGCAGCTACAGTTCTAAAGTTACAGGACAGTTTCTAACTTTGTGCCTGTCCCAAGGCATCAGGACCAAGGCACATGATTTGTAATTTATGAGGACACCCACAGAGCTGTCACTTGTAAGGCAGGTGTGGAGAAAATGGCAAGCAGCTCTAGGAAAGAAAAGGACTCTGATCTCACCCCTGAATAATGGTGGCTAACCTAGCCATGGATAGAAAGCGTTGACATAAGCGAGCTTTAAAAATAAAGCGATGGCTCATCTTGCTAAAGGCACTCTCTGTTTGTCTCTACACAGTTGAATATAACAGAATTTAAGCAATCTATGAAAAAAATAAGTTGGAGTATTTATTCTGAGGCTGCTTGCCTGTTTTTGAACTGTGCTTTGCAGTCTAAACTATCAACTTCAGGTATCCTGTAGATAAACAGGCAATTCAAAATTCAAATTAAATAACCCCAGGAGGCAAGTGATGATGATTTTCTAATCTCCCTAAAAGAAATGATACAAAATGGAAACCTAAGCAAGTTAACTTGAGCTAGATGAAATGGAATTAAAAAAATATTTTTAATTAAAACAATATTTTTAACTGAATAAGCTGTGAGTCTGTATGTTAGCTGCTCATATTTTTGTGTCCACTAACTGAGTTTGATCTCATTACAGCTTATTCCACATTCCAATTTATGGTAATATTCTGGATACTAATACAAGGTGACTTAATCTTAACTTGATTTATACGGTAATGGTGGAAATCTATTTATAAGTAAAAGCAGAGTGAAAGTCTCAAGGCATTTCCCAAGCACCACAAGGCGCACGTTGCAATTCTGGATGGAAAGAATATCAGCTAGGAAGCAATCTGAGCTGTGAACCCAAATGACGTCATGATGAAAAGGCTCCAAGATTTTAAAAATATTGCTTACTGATAGGCAGCTCAACTTTCCACCTGGGGTCTGAAAGCTCCAGTGCGATGTCTGTGTTACAATGTAAGTCCGGGCGACTTCACACAACGTGAAAACCACAATGAACACAGGACTCAAATATCAAGCTGATTGTTGGTTGCAGTTGGAGCTTTCACACTGGCGAAACCAGAAGATTTTCCTTCCTTTGGTGAAGACAGATCGAATTGGAAGATGTTTCCCATTTCCAATTCTTCGTTTCTTCCTGCCAGACATAACTTGCATGCTGGTAGTAACAAGTCACATTCTTCTTACAGATTTCTCTATGTTGCCAATTAATAAACAGTCAGCAAACCTACTCAATGACATAAGCCATTGTGTCCTGCACCCTCTCACGTCTATTATAACTGATGAGGCTGAAAAGAACAGTTAAGGAGGTTTTGGACAACCCCAAGCCACTTTTTTGGCTCCTAGCCTGGAAAAACTCCTGACAGAAAGCTTGTCTGGTGCCCTTGGCGGAGACCCACAAGATCTAGTAAGATGCCAAAGAGGAGACAGTGTGACATCAAGAGGGAAACATGCTTAAGGCAAAGGGCCTAGGCCTGGCCAAAGGCAACTCGGGAAATTATTATCATTGGCTTGTGGGATGACTGCAATGCCAGTATAAAAACACGGACACTGCATTCTTTGGTCGATTTTTGTTTGGTGGTTTCATACCAAATTTAGTTCCTATTTTTAATCAGTGGAAAATAGAGTCTTGGTGGAAGTCCAGGATTATCCATCAGCTGGCCTTTTTCTTCTTTCCAGAATCCTAGCAATCAACAATCTATATATTAGCTTGGGTTTCACATCAGCAAGGTCCCAGTCACTTCCAGCTTGCCCCTTCAGCTGTATCACAGAAGATATTCTCATGGGAAGACAAAGTGTTCACAAGCTTAAAGAAAAGGTCTACTAAAATAACTGGGGATCACCAAATATTTCACATCCAATCCCTGCTCAGCTACTGTGCCCACCAACTTGATCTTTGTTGGAAGGTCCTCTGAAATTATATTCCTCCACTGCTGCTCCCCTTTCCCACCCAGCTACACCATCCCACAAACCGGGCCAAGTCTGGAACTGTGACATGCTAAGGGGGAAGTGAGGAGGGGAGGTTTGTCCAGAGCACTCAGCTGCTAGAAAATCTCTAAAGAGCCATGGGCAAGCAAGCATCTGAGAAAGCTCTGAGTTTCATCAGAATGCATGTTTGTGAGCAATCATCAAGAAGTATCAGCTCATGGGCATGAAGAAAGAGTCAAGTGTATACAGAGAGATCAGCTCAGTGCCCTGTGATGACCTACGGGGGTGGGATGGTGGGGGTGGGAGGGAGGCTCATGAGAGAGGAGATATATGTATACATATATCTGATTCACTGTGTTGCACTGCAGACACTAACACAACATTATAAAGCAAGTATACTAAATTAAAAAAAAAAGAAGAAGAAGAAAGAGTAGAAGATGGGTGGGGGAAGCCCTGAGCTTGGACCAAGACCTAAGATCTCTGGGGCCCACCTGAAAGATCTACTTCAGGTTAAACATAAAGGAACACAATAAAACCTGCCTTTACAGCTCATTATTTTCTTCCCTTTTACAGGAATGATAAGGAAACAGCTCAGGTTTCTTGATTTGTTGAGGGAAGGAGTTGTGAAAGTGAAAGTCGCTCAGTCATGTCCGACTCTTTACAACCCCATGGAACTATACAGTCCATGGAATTCTCTAGGCCAGAATACTGGAGTGGGTAGCCTTTCCCTTCTCCAAGAAATCTTCCCAACCCAGGAAAAGAGCTAGAGACAAACAATTTTAGGCTTCTGGTCTTTCAAACACAGATATAAATCTAGCCTTGGCCGCTTAACGCTGTGCAAGTTTGGCCAAACAGCTTAATCTCTCTGAGCCTCATTTTCCTCATCTGCAAATAGGGAAAAGAATGTGTACTGGATGGTATTGTTATAAAGATGAATGGAAATAACATATGCGAGGCACCTAGCACAATGGCAGTCTATTTTTATCACACAGATTCACAATTATTGCTGGCAGCAAGCAGCCCCTTAGCATGGCCACGCTTACTGATTTTACAAATGTTTGTTTCCTACCTGCAGTGGGCCAGACATCCTTTAAAATAAGTTTGTGGGATAAAGAAAACTAACATTAGTGAAAGGCCCCAGGAGAATTTCTGGCTCCTTCTAAGAAATTGGGGAAATACATGAGTGGAATAATCATATGGGTAGATAAGACATATCCATAAAACACACTGTAAAAGGCAGTGTGCACCCAAGTGCCAAAACCAAACAATTTAAATGCTGAGTGTTATTCAATCTAGCACTCTAAATATATGACAAATTTTTAGCTATCTCAGAATAGTCTATATTGAATATTTCCCCAGAATTCCTAACCATTTCCTTTTTTTATTTTTTAATTGGAGTATAATTGTCTTATTGCATTAGTTTCTTCTGTACAACAATGCGAATCAGTTTTATATATATATATATATATATATATATGTGTATATATATATATACACATACACACACATACATCCCCTTCCTCTTGAGCCTCCTTCCACCCTTAACCATTTCTAATGCATCTTATTTCAGAGTTTAAAGAGTTCTCTCAGAATTATGTCAGAATGCAAAGAATTAATCCCAAAAATATACAAGTAGCTCATGCAGCTCAATACGAGAAAAATAAATGACCCAACCAAAAAATGGGCCAAAGAACTAAACAGACATTTCTCCAAAGAAGACATATAGATGGCTGCTGCTGCTGCTGCTAAGTCGCTTCAGTCGTGTCCGACTCTGTGCGACCCCATAGACGGGAGCCCACCAGGCTCCCCCGTCCCTGGGATTCTCCAGGCAAGAACACTGGAGTGGGTTGCCATTTCCTTCTCCAATGCATGGAAGTGAAAGAGAAGTTGCTCAGTTGTGTCCGACTCTTCATGACCCCATGGACTGCCGCCTACCAGGCTCCTCTGCCCATGGGATTTTCCAGGCAAGAGTACTGGAGTGGGGTGCCATTGCCTTCTCCGATAGATGGCTAATGAACACATGAAAAGATGTTCAACATCATTCATTATCAGAGAAATGCAAATTAAAACCACCATGAGGTCCCATCTCATGCCAGTCAGAATGGCTGCTCCAAAAGTCTACAAACAGTAAATGCTAGAGAGGGTGTGGAGAAAAGGGAACCCTCTTACCCTGTTGGTGAGAATGCAAACTAGTACAGCCACTATGGAGAACAGTGTGGAGATTCCTTAAAAAACTGGAAATAGAACTACCATACGACCCAGCAATCCCACTGCTGGGCATACACACCAAGGAAACCAGAATTGAAAGAGACACATGTATCCCAATGTTCATCGCAGCACTGTTTATAATAGCCAGGACATGGAAGCAACCTAGGTGTCCATCGGCAGACGAATTGGATAAGAAAGCTGTGGTACATATACACAATGGAGTATTACTCAGCTATTAAAAAGACTGCATTTGAATCAGTTCTAATGAGGTGGACAAAACTGGAGCCCAGAGTGAAGTAAGTCAGAAAGAAAAACACCAATACAGTGTATTAACACATATATATGGAATTTAGAAAGATGGTAACGATGACCCTGTATGTGAGACAGCAAAAGAGACACAGACGTACAGAGCAGACTTTTGGACTCTATGGGAAAAGGCAAGAGTGGGATGATTTGAGAGCATAGCATTGAAACATGTATATTGCCATATGTGAAATAGATCACCAGTCCAAGTTCGATGCATGAAACAGTACTCAAAGCCAGTGCACTGGGACAACCCTGAGGGATGGGATGGGGAGGGAGGTGGGAGGAGGGTTCAGGATGGGAGATACATGTACACCTATGGTTGGTTCATGTCAATGTATGGCAAAAACCACTACAATAATGTAAAGTAATTAGCCTCCAATTAAAATAAATAAATAATTTTTTTAAAGAATTATGTCAGAATGGTAATATTTTCATCTTAACTCCTATAATTCAGATTGAAGTATTGCTTCAAGCTTGTCTCCAACATTTATGTTAAAAAGAGCAATGCTGAACTTCGCTAGTGCCTAAGTGGTGAAGAATCTGCCTGCCAGTACAGGAGACATGGGTTCAATGCCTGGTCTGGGAAGATCCCACGTGCCGCCGGGCAACTAAGCCTGTGCACCACAACCACTGTGCCTGTGCTCTAGAGCCCAAGAGCCCCAACTACTGAGCCCACATGCTGCAGCTACTAAAGCCCATGCACCCTGCAGCCTGTGCTCTGCAACAACAGGAGCCGTGGAAATGAGAGGCTTGTGCACTGCAACTAGAGAGCAGCCCCTGCTCGCTGCAGCCAGAGAAAAGCCCATGCAACAACGAAGACCCAGCACAGCCAAAAATGAATAAATAAATAATAAATTTATAAAGAAGAGCAATGCTGATGGACACGTCAGTACCTGAAACCAGAGCCAGAAGTAACTGAATCCCAAGCCACGTAAGTTCTCTGAGCCTCAAGTAATTTACTTTACTTATAAATTAAGGATGATAATAACATCACCAACATTGTCAATAAGAAAATACACTGCAAATTAGGAACTGACTACAAAAATATAAGCTGTTTTAGTCATACTGATCCAATGAGCTCATGTTTTCCCTCATGGTATCCATATTGAGCAAAAACAAACAAAAGCTCACACATTTCTAAGGATTGACGTTGTCCAAAAAGCGTTTACCAGAATCTCATACAAATAAGTTTAAATGCCATGGATTTAAGATTAAATTTTACCCTATTGGAGCAAAATGCCTTCAATTAACAGCAGTTTTATGAACATTTCATGCCTAGAAATTAGCAGTCATTGGGTTGAATAAATGATTTACTATTTAAAAGTTACTATTTAAGTAAAATTTTCAACATTTTTGCCTTCTGTCTCCTCAAGTAGATCTTTTTTCCAGAAAGTATATAGTGTGGTCATTTAATTGGGAAGCCTGAAGATTTTCCAGAATCCTCAGACAGCACTTTTTTTACCATCCACTGTGCATTTATTCTATATGCTTTTGTTCAATGATATATCTAATCTTATCGTACCTTTGGCTAATCCTTGTCTTACATTTTGTTCATTTTGCTTTTCTTCCTATTTTGAAATCCTGTTCCTTTTACTACTGATGTATCTTTTACACAGAAATGTATGACATTAGCTTTCAGTTCTCCACACAATCAGTTTCTATTTCCTTTTTTGTCACATTTAGGTGATCTCTTTGGCATCAGAAAACATATCAATCAGCTACAGCTGCATAACAAAACACCTCAAGACTCGGTGGCTTCCAGAACAACAATCATCTATTATAGCTCATGCAATCTGTGAGCTGGCCACAGATTGGCTGATCCAGGCGTGGCTCAGCTGTATGACTCTGCTGATTGCAGCCAGGTTTGCTCATACATCTACGGTCAGCGGGGGATCAACTGAACTAGGCTTAGCTTGCTCCTGTATGTGAGGATTGAATGGTGACTCTTCTTTAAGCTGGATTTGGCCAGTACAACTTGGAAAGGGCAATTAAGATACATGTGTCTCTTATTCTAATGCTGGGATCTATAGGCTATCCCAGATGTTCTTTCATGATGATGGGAGGTACAAGAGAACAGACAGAAACATGTCAGACCTCCTGAGGCCTAGGTTTGGAAGAGGCAAATCATTACTTCCGACCATCCTATTAGCCTAAACAAGGCACATGTTAAAGCAAAAGCCAAGGTGTAGAGAGAGACTCTCCTCCCATAGTTAACAGTCACTGAAAGTTACATGGCAAAGAGCGTGAGTACCAGCAGGAGTAAACTCCACAGTGGAAGGAACCGGGGCCTGCAGTAAAGTCTAGCATAAGATCCCAGCAGATGTGGATAAGCAGTATTTAACCCTCTGAGAGCATCAGAGTAGTTCGCCTTGTGTTCCCAGTGACCGTTCTGTCACACCAGGTGAGAACAAGAGGAACAGCTGTAGATAATGGGTAGGATTTCATGGCCAGAGTAATACCTATCGTTAAAACTGAAAGAATATTTACAGCAGAGGTTACGGTGCTCCACACAGCCTTTTTCCATATAACCCTATCATTGAGAAAAAACTTTGTTTCCAAGATTGAATTCTAACTGCTCACAGCTCATTTGCAATAAGTCAACTTTGGGTAACATTTGAGAGAGCCTCTTCTAGATTGCAAGTCACTGCAGTGACAGGATAAAAGAGTCTGACCCTAGTTCTGACTCAGCCCAAATATTAGATGTAGTATATAAGCAATCTTGGAGAAGGGAATAACACCCCACTCCGGTATTCTTGCCCAAAGAACTCCGTGGACACAGAAGCCTGGCGGGCTACAGTCCATGGAATCACAAAGAGTTGGACATGACTGAGTGATAAACACACACACACACACACACACACACACACAATCTTATCAGCATCATATAATTCTCTTTTATCAATACTGATGTTTCATTTCAAATGTCTGCTCCCTTTAATTACAGATCTATAACTTGTATCTTCAATGTGGATGTATCATAAGCAAACAACACCCTGCAGTATTTAATCAATCAGAACTCTGATGAAAACAAGTGCCTAGGAAAAGTAAACGATAAGAGCTCTAAAATACTGTGGGGAGTTATGGCAATAGAGTTTTTAAAATTCAAGCATAATGGTCTTGTCTCCTAATGAGATTTACAACATAAATAGGAAGTAATTTTAGGAATAAGAATAAATAGGAAAATATAGGATATTTTATATATGTTAAAAATTAAGGGCTTCCCTGGTGGCTCAGCAGTAAAGAATCTGCCAGCCAATGCAGGATACATGGATTCGATCCTGATCTGGGAAGATCCCACACGTCTCGGAACAACTAAGCCCATGCATCACAACTATTGAGCCTGTGCTCTAGAATCTGGAAGCTGCACTGACCCCAGGTCCACAACTACTTAAGCCTGCAAGCCCTGTTGCTGCTGCCAAGTCGCTTCAGTCGTGTCCGACTCTGTGTGACCCCATAGACAGCAGCCCATGAGGCTCCCCCATGCCTGGGATTCTCCAGGCAAGAACACTGGAGTGGGTTGCCATTTCCTTCTCCAATGCATGAAAGTGAAAAGTGAGAGTAAAGTCGCTCAGTCGTGTCTGACTCTTAGCGACCCCGTGGACTGCAGCCTACCAGGCTCCTTCGTCCATGGGATTTTCCAGGCAAAAGTACTGGAGTGGGGTGCCATTGCCTTCTCCCCTGAAAGCCCTAGAGCCCTGCAACAAGAGAAGCCCCCACAATGGGAAGCCCATGCACTGCAACTAAAGAGTGGTCCCTACTCGCTGCAACTAGAGAAAATCCATGCAGCAACAAACATCCAGCACAGCCAAAAATAAATAAATAGAATTTTTTTAAATTTTTAATCAATGTGATATTTCCATAAATCATATATATCTCAGATATAAAGTAAAAAAATTGGAACAATTTGGCATAAACTATTGTCATCTGCACCTAGGAGACGATGAATAAAAGAGACCCTCTAAACAGTTTCTCAAGATGTGCACGTGTTTTCTTTCTGGCTTACTTCACTCTGTATAATAGGCTCCAGTTTCATCCACCTCATTAGAACTGATTCAAATGTATTCTTTTTAATGGCCGAGTAATACTCCATTGTGTATATGTTCCACAGCTTTCTTATCCATTCATCTGCTGATGGACATCTAGGTTGCTTCCATGTCCTGGCTATTATAAACAGTGCTGCGATGAACATTGGGGTACACGTGTGTCTTTCAATTGTGGTTTCCTCAGTGTGTATGCCCAGCAGTGGGATTGCTGGGTCAGTGTACTAACGCATATATATGGAATTTAGAAAGATGGTAACAATAACCCTGTATACGAGACAGCAAAAGAGACACTGATGTATAGAACACTCTTTTGGACTCCGTGGGAGAGGGAGAGGGTGGGATGATTTGGGAGAATGGCATTGAAACATGTATAATATCATATATGAAACGAGTCGCCAGTCCAGGTTCAATGCATGATACTGGATGCTTGGGGCTGGTGCACTGGGACAACCCAGAGGGAGGGTCCAGGGAGGGAGGAGGGAGGAGGGTTCAGGTTGGGGAACACATGTATACCTGCGGTGGATTCATGTTGATGTATGGCAAAACCAATACAATATTGTAAAGTTAAAAAATTTAAAAAAAAAGAAACCAACAAGAAAAAAGATGTGCATGTGACATATTTGTTGGTCTCAAAGGGAAGTGTGACGGAGGCACTGCTCATAGACACTTGAAGCTTCTGGAAGGAGACTGCCAAGTGTGGCGATCTTTGGCATAGGCAGGCCTCCATATTCCTCGCCCAGAAAGGGCGAAGTGACTCCTTACCCATCAGCTAAAATAAATTCTGGCTTCCAGCCTGGAGTCTTGCAAACCTATTCATCTTTTCCCCATTAGCTCTTAGCTTCAAGCAGTCATGCTCAAGGCTCTCAAGGCAGACTAGAAGCATCAATTCACCTGGGACCTTGTTAAAAATACCAATTCTAGGGCCCCACTCCAGGCTTCCTGTCAGAAACTCAGAAATGGGTTTCTTACAAGGGAGATGAGGGAGGAAAGTAGTTGCTTTTTGAAAGACACTCATGCGTCTAAAAGAATATTTTGGAAAAGTTTCCATCACTAAGTAATTTGGTTGCTGAAAATTATTTTATCAACTAGAAAAAAAAAGAGGCTTGCAGTTGGGAGACTTTCATTGGTCTTTGAACTAATTTTATTAAAAATATTAAAAATGCAGTATCTTCCACTAACATACGCTGTAAGAAGTCAAGACAGTGAGGTGGAGAGTGAGGGGTCTGTGGGGATACATTTAAGTTTTGCCTCTTGGTCTTCACATGGTGTCCACTTCATGAAAACTCACTATGCTGTCCATTTATAACTAGTGCATTCTTCTGCACATATGTCATACATCCTTAAAAGTTTATGATACAAAACAAGAGAGGGTTTTTTTATCCCATCTCTGAGCCTACTGAGGTAGGATTGGAGAGGAGCTGAGGCTTAGAGTTGGGTAAGTGTAGAAAAGTCTCTTCCACACATTATCATGGTCAGTGTTCCCATGTTTCTCCTAACATTAAAATGTCATTCTCCATCCCTAATAGCACAGATACTGATGCTCTTGTTTCAACCTGTGCTTCCCACAGGGATTCTAGAGTTCTTACACTCTTATTCTGCTCCCCCGACACACACTGATCCTTCTCCCCATAGCCCCCCAGCATCCTCACTCCTGCCCCAGAATTCATGCATGAAGGCACAGGGGCAGGCCAGAGGGTCAGAGAGCACTCAGATGACAGTCGTGGGGCTGGCTGGGATTACGACCGCCTTCCAACGCTGACCGCTGTCCCTGAACCAAACTGCTGCTTCCTGAAGCTTGCTTCCCTTTGGGTGACTTCCTCCTCCATTGCCAACTCAGTCTCTCAGTGAATGTCCCCTAGTTATGTCCACATAATCTCAGCATATGTTTCAGTCCCACCGTGAGCACAGATTAGTTGGGACCTGCTTCTACGAAAGCAGTTGTGGCTACTATCAAACTTCATTTACACTCACAGCTTTGCTCTTACTCATTCATCATAGCATAAAAGTTAAGCATTCAAATTCCGGCTTCCCCACTTACCAGCCGTATAACCTTGAGCAGCTTTATTAACTCCTTAGTGCTTCTATTTAACCACAAGTAAACACGGGCTTTAACAGAACCTGCCTCATAGGTGAATACTACATGAATACTGTCTCACTCAGTGCCCAGGACACAGTAAAGGGCTCCACTGAAGCTAATCATTACTATTTATTTGAGAAGACATGATGGGTAAATGGGTAAAATTTCAAGTATCCAAAATTTTGCATAAGTCAGAATAATGATAAAATATTCTGAGTAGCTCTTTACCATTTTACAACCATCACAAAGGGCAATTACCATCACTAAAAAGCTAATAAATAAGCAGTGGTCTTTTCTTCACGATACACCAAGAAAAGACCTGGATATTATCTCCAAGGTGCTGTGATGCTAGAGGTATTCAGTAATGGCCAAGGGAGAACTGCATACATACACAAATATATGACGGTAGAAGTTCAATTTTTAATGGTGCACACAAAAATTACAATTTCGGTCAACCAATTAACTTTAAATATGCTATATTTGGGCTTCCCTGGTGGTTCAGTTGGTAAAGAATTTGCCTGCAATGCAGGAGACCCAGTTCGACCCCTAGGTCATTCCTTCCTGGAGAAGGAAATGGCAACCCACTAAGTATTCTTGCCTAGAGAATTCTATGGACAGAGGAACCTGGCAGGCTACAGTCCATGGGGTCATAAAGAGTCGGACACGAGTGAGCAACGAACATTTTTTCCACTATGCCATATTCAGGAATTTTTAATGTAACAAGATTACATTATGGTTTTCTAACTATAACTAGATTATTCAGATGACTATTTCTTAGGCCAGACAAGGTCAGGTTCCCTTGTCTAGATTCCCCAGCTCAAAACATTTCTTCCTAACTTTTATGTCACATCTAATCATTTGCTTAATATCCGTCTCCCCACAACACTCTCAACTCCATGAGTCTGGATCAGTATCTATGTCTTTGGCCACTGAGACAGAAATCAAAACCAGACCCACAAAATTCCAGGCACTAAATAAATATTTGCTGAGTGAATGAAAAATTAAGTGTGATATAAGCATGGTATAAGTCACTTATTACTTAAATCTAAAGTCTGCTTCTAACCAAGTGCATATCAGTGAGCAGATCACTAACCTCTCCATGTCTCAGTATCCCAGGAGGAGCACACCTATCCTGTTTCCCACGTGGGGGCGGTTGTGACAGCCAGAAAGGAAATACAAGTGAAAACACAATATTCATAGGTATCGTTATATAACATGGTGCCCAACAAATGTGTCTGTCAGGTGCCTTGCCTGGCCTTCACACATTGTAAGCGGCATCAATTTAACAAGGACGAAAGCTTGTTCACATTCCAAAATGTATTACCCTAAAACTGCCTCTGTCTTTAACCTGGTATTTTTTTCCCCATACTATTTCTCATTATTTGGCATGGAATATCTGCTTGTTTGTTTGTGGCCTGTCTCCCCCACCTAGAATGGTAGCTCCTAGAGGAGAGGTTTTGTTTGGTTCACAACTGTACGCCTGGTGCCTGCAACAGTGCCCAGATGCACTACGTGTTCCCAGTGAATACTGGTTGAATGAATGGGTAGAAATTGGAGAGGAGCATGGGTACCACAAAAGATGAGCAATCAAGTGTCTATCCTTGGTTGCTGCTGCTGCATTTGTACACTGTGAGTTACGGTGTCACTGAAACACGAGTTACCTCCTTGTTTCCAATGTGATTCCCATTTCAGTTGCCTAGAACATTTTAAATCCAAAGTCACACTCAGAGCCTGACACTTCTGCAGACCACGGCAGAGCAGGTGTCTTTGCTCGTCTTTAACGTTTCTCTGCAACGCCTTTATAGCCCAGACTCCAGTGGGAGCATTCACCCCTCCTCCAGGCGCTCACAACTCTTCAGGAGACTATTTCTTACTCTTGCCAAATTCCAGTCACCCAGCTGGGTGGCCAAAAAACAATACATTTGATCCACAAAAAGCAGTGGGATTGGAATGTCTCCCGTTACTGGGAGTCAAACAGAAAATCAAATTGACTAAATCCTTCTGGAATTCCATAAGGCAGCAGTTCCCTAACTCCCAGCTCTACCACATTTGCTGTCTTTTATAGCTGCAAAATGTAAACTTCTTAACACCTCTTCCCACTCCGTCACTCAGTCCTTCAATCCAGCTTCAAGGGGTGCCAAGGAGTGTGAAAAGGAGAGAGAAATGAGCTGCATCATATGGAAATGAAACTGTAATTAGTGAAAGTGTTATGCTTGTGGTATAAACTTAAATAACCGATTATGGACAATTACATTACATGTCCTTAATTCAGTTTTATGGTTACTTTAGATTTTGATCATTCCTGTAGGCTTGCCACATTAAAGAATTGCATCCGTGGGTGCTCAGTTGCTCAGTCATGTCCAACTCTTTGTGACTCCACGAACTGTAGCCCGTGAGGCTCTTCTGTCCATGGGATTTCCAGGCAAGAATACTGGAGTGGAGGAGTGGGCAGCCATTTCTGCCTCCAGGGGATCTTCCCCACCAGGGATCAAACCCACATCTCCTGCATCTCCTGCATTGGCAGGCAGGTTCTTTACCATTGAACGACGGGAAGCCCACATTACAGAATTAACATGCTTTAATTAGAATCCAACTGTACATCAACATAAGTCAGATGAAAACTTTTGCGAAGCATCTTTAGATTTTTAACTTCATATTTTCTCCCATCCCATGAAATTAAACCCTCCATCCATCCTCACACCACCACACAACTTGGGTGTTTTTTTTTTTTAATGTTTTCCTCATCCCCAGTTTTTAACACTCTAAAAGAGCAACTGTTGCAGTCAAGTTTCTTTAAAGGGAAAGTGCTTTGTCTTGACCACAGCAGCCAAAGTTATATTAAAACTGCAACTGGCTCTTTCCATGGCTGTGGTTTGGGCAAAAAGCCCTTCACTACTCTTTGCTGCTCCTCATCTGCCTTCTTTGTCTCTGCCTTCCTCTCTCCTTCCCCAGACAGAGGCTAGAGCTGTAATGTCAATGTCCATACACATCGGCAGTGAAGGAAGGTGGGTGAGTGGATGAATGTCAGCACCTCCTGATACCATCCACTAATAGGAGGATGTGAAGCACGTGAGAACTTACTGACGGATTTGCCAAATGAGTCAGTTCATTCAATTGCCACCTTGGTTGAGCTATTTGGATTTAACTCAATGTGGATCTTTAATTTGTAATTGTGCTTAAAATATCTTTAAAATATTATGACATGATAGAACACTGAAACAAAAAGCATTGTGCATGCCAAAGCATAGAAGCAGAGTTATGAAACATACATTTGTGGAAAACACAGCAAGTATTTGTCACTGGGGGTGTAAGTGAACTTCACATCTTTTTAGAAAGGCCAAAAAAGATAGAAAACACAGAAGATATATTGATGCTACATAATCAAAATTAAGAACTTTTTTTCTTTTCAAAAGATACCATTAAAGGACTTCCCTGGTGGTCCTGTGGCTAAGACTCCACACTCACCATGCGGAAACCCAGATTCAATCCCTGGTCAGGGAACTAGACCTCACGTGCCATAACTACGACCCAGGTCAGGCAAATAAATAAAAATAAATAAATACTTTTTTAAAAGATACCATTAAAAAATAAAAGGGTGAACACAGGATATAATGAGGCTATATATATATATATATATATATATATATATAAATATATAATACATACACATGCATATAAAAACATTTTTATTCAGAATTATAAGACAAAACTCCCAAAAGGTTTGAACAGAGAAAAGATATACAAAAGGCTAAATGGAACTAGAGAAATGCAAATTAAAACCATAATATCCACTATGGAAAATAGTATAGAGATTCCTCAAAAAATTAAAACTAGAACTAGCATATGATCCAGCAATTTCACTTCTGTGTATTTATATGAAGAAAATTAAAACACTAATTCAAAAAGACATATGCACCCCAATGTTCATTGCAGCATTATTTAAAATAGCCAAGATACAGAAGGGTAAGTTTATTTACCTGAGTTGGGAACATGTTTGGTTGGAACCAGCTTATTGGGGAACTAGTTCTTGTGGGGGTGTCTACCCTAATTGGAATTATCCTTTGGCTTGTACGGTAAGTTTGGGAGCTGAGAGCCGATTTGTTGGTGTTTCGATGCTGCAATTTTTTTGTGGAATTCTTTATATTGGAGTTGCTATACATGTTGTGGTATGGTCATACTTTTAAAAATGGGAAGTATTCCACCTATAAGTGGGGGTTACTCCATCTATCTCAAAAGAGAGCCCTTTTGAGCATATACTGAATAAAAGGGCAAAATATAATTGTAAGCCTATGACTACACTACTGTAATAGGGTGTGGACCCAATATATATTAGGAACAGAAGAGCAATGGCCTTTGAATGGCTCACTCAACTATTATGCCATCTCACAGTTAGAAGTGTTTTATAAAAGATCAGGGAAAAGAGATGAGATACCATATGTAGAAGCATTTATAACATTGCATCAGGAGAAAAAAGAGTCAGAGGACTACCACCATATGGTGTGGAGGTCTGAAAAAAACTCAAAACAGGGAACCTAGATAAAAGAGGTTAAACAAAATTTAGGAGATAAAACAAAATTGAACTGAGGATCCATTAGAGTTTCTAGAAAGGATTTATCAAACTTATAGGTGCTACCCAGATATAGACCCTGAAGCCCCTGAGAACGTAAGGATGATAAATATGAACTTCATCAGGCAAAGTGCCCCAGAGATTAAAAAATTATAGAAATTAGATGTTGTATTTGAAATGAATCCTTCTCAATTAGTAGATGTTGCTTTTAAAGTCTCTAACAACAAGGAACAATCACAGAAGCAAGATGTGAAACTGAATACAGTTTTTCTGGTAGCAGCATTGAAAGTCAATAATGTAAAGGAGGCTCCCAGGAGGCTCAGTGGTAAAGAACCTGCCACCATTATAGGAGATGCGGGTTCAGTCCCTTGGTCAGGAAGATCCACTGGAGAAGGAAATGGCAACCCACTCCAATATTCTTGCCTGGAAAATCCCATGGGCACAGGAGCCTGGCGGGATACAGTTCATGGGCTACGGGTCACAAAGAGTCGGACACAACTGAGTGACCAAGATATAGACGCAATGTAAGTGTCCATCAATAGATGAATGGATAAAGAAGATGTGGTACATATGTACAGTGGAATATTACTCAGCCATAAAAAGAACAAAATTTTGCCACTTGTTACAACATGGATGGACTTAGACGATAGTTTGCCAAGTGAAATAAGTCATATAGAAAAAGACCCATATTGTATGATTTCCCTTCTTTGGGAACCTACAAAACAAAATAAACAAATATAACAAAACAGAATCAGACTCATGGGTCCAGAGAATGAACTGGTGGTTACCAGAGGAGAGGGAAGGGGTAGGGGGAATGAGTGAAATGGTTAAAAAGGTTAAGATGTTCAAACTTCCAGTTTTAAAATAAGTCACAGGGATGCAATGTACAGCATATGGACTATAGTCAATAATACTGTAATATCTTTCTATGGTGACAGATGGTAACCAAACTTATTGGGGTGATCATTTTATAATGTGTAAAAATAATGAATCACTATATTGTACACCTGAATCTAATATAGTAATTGTAAGTCGATTAAATTTCATAAATATATAAACAAAACAAATTTTAAAGCACACAGACTACTACTACACACGTGTTAGAATGACAAACTAAAAATACTGGCAATGCTGTAATACAATTCCTCAAAGAGGTAGGCACCTGGAACGCTCATACCTCGCTGGTGGAAATGTAAAGTGGTACAACCACTTTGGAAAACTACTTGGCAGTTTCTTTAAAAGTTAAACCTGAGGCTTCCCTGGTGGGCCAGTGGTTAAGAATCTGCCTTCCAATGGAAGGGACAGGGGTTCAATCCCTGTTTGGGGAACTAAAATGCCAGTTATCAGATGAATGGATAAGAAAGCTGTGGTACATATACACAATGGAGTATTACTCAGCCATTAAAAAGAATACATTTGAATCAGTTCTAATGAGGTGGATGAAACTGGAGCCTATTATACAGAGTGAAGTAAGCCAGAAGGAAAAACATCAATACAGTATACTAATGCATATATATGGAATTTAGAAAGATGGTAACAATAACCCAGTGTACGAGACAGCAAAAGAGACACTGATGTATAGAACAGTCTTATGGACTCTGTGGGAGAGGGAGAGGGTGGGAAGATTTGAGAGAATGACATTGAAACCTGTAAAATATCATGTAAGAAACGAGATGCCAGTCCAGGTTCGATGCACGATACTGGATGCTTGGGGCTAGTGCACTGGGACGACCCAGACGGATGGTATGGGGAGGGAGGAGGGACGAGGGTTCAGGATGGGGAACACATGTATACCTGTGGCAGATTCATTTTTATATTTGGCAAAACTAATACAATTATGTAAAGTTTAAAAATAAAATAAAATTTTTTTAAAAAGGAAAATAAATAAATAAATAAAATGCCAGTTAAACCTATGTTCCAGCCATTCCTCTCCTAGATATTTATCCCAAAGAAATGAGAACATACATCCACACCATGATACGTGAATATTCATAGTGAAGTCGCTCAGTCGTGTCTGACTCTTTTCGACCCCATGGACTGTAGCCCACCAGGCTCCTCTGTCCATGGGATTTTCCAGGCGAGAGTACTGGAGTGGGTTGCCATTTCCTTCTCCAGGGGATCTTCCCAACCCAGGGGTCGAACCCAGGTCTCCTGCATTGCAAGCAGACACTTTACCATCTGAGCCACCAGGGAAGTCTAGAATATTCATAGTGGTCTAAGTCAAATTGCTGAAAACTGGATTTATTAGTTTCCTAGAGCTGCTGTAACAAATTACCACCAACCGAGTGGCTTAAACAACAGAAATTGATTTCTCTTACAGTTCAGGAGACCAGGTGTCAGCAGATGCATTGCTTCTAGAGGCTCCAGGGAGGAATCTGTTCCATGCCTCTCTCCTAGCTTCTGGGGGTTGCTGGGCAATCCCTGGCATTCCTGGGATTGCAGCTGCATCTCTCTGAGCTCTTCTTCTGTTATCATATAGCTTTCTTCCCTTCGTGTCTCTATGTGTCTGTCCTTTTCTTATAAGGCCACCTGTGAATGGATTTAAGGTTCACCTTAATCCAGGATGACCTCATGTCAGCCAATTATATCTGCAAAGACCCTATTTTCAAATAAGGTCACATATTCAGGTACTAAAGCTTAGGATTTGAACACATGGGATTAGGGAACACAATTTAACCCACTACCTGGTGTGGTCAAGAAAAGCCTCTAGAGAAGGGAATTGCTACCCACTCCAGTATTCTTGACTGGAGAATTCCATTGACATAGGAGCCTGGTGGGCTACAGTCCATGGGGTCGCAAAGAGTCAGACACGACTAAGAGACTAACACTTTATTTTCGCATGGTAGGTGGGGATGTACAAAAACAGGTGAGTGAGTAACAAGTGTTATATCAGTACAGTGGGATTCCACCTAGCTAGCAACATGGAGGAATCTCAAAACTGTGATGCCAAGTGAAAAAGGCTGGACCCAAAAAAAGTCTATACTGATGACTTTATTTATGTAAAATTCTAGAAAATGTGAATATGTAGTGAAAGAAATCGGATCAGTGACTGCCTGGATTTAGCAGCTGAGGGAGAGAGCAAAGAATCATGAGGAATCTTTTGGAGATGATGGAAATGGCCACCATCTTGATTGTGGTGATGGTTTTTGGTTTCGTGTGTGAGTCGCTCAGTGGTATCTGACTCTCTTCAATCCCACAGACTGTAGCTCGCCAGGCTCCTCTGTCCATGGGATTCTCCAGGCAAGAATACTGGAGTGGGTTGCCATTTTCTTCTCCAGGGAATCTTCCCAACCCAGGAATCGAAGCCGGGTCTCCTGCCTTACAGGCAGATTCTTTACCCTCTGAGCCACCAGGGGCTTATCTAAACACTTCAAATATTCACTTTAATGTGTATACTTCATTAGATGTAAATTATACCTCAATTTAAAAAAAAAAGAATTTGGGCTTCTTTTCAAATGAATGAGTCTAAGTTTTAGCTACAGGGAATTTAATTAAGTGGTGCTAAGTCGCTTCAATCATGTCAGATTCTTTGCGACCCTATGGACTGTAGCCCACCAGGTTCCCCTGTCCATGGGATTTTCCAGGTTGCCATGCCCTCCTTCAGGGAAACTTCCCAACCCAGGGATCGAACCCATACCTCTTACATCTCCTGCACTGGCATGTGGGTTCTTCACCACTAGCACCACCTGGGAAACCCCTAATTAAGTGGGCGGTGGGGGTAACTATAGATTTAACTAATGAAGAAAAGGGGACAAAAAAACAGCATTCTTTGATATACTTCTAATTTATAGTGTCAACCCTGAAGATACTAAAGAGATTAGGATAATCAGTGTAGATTGTGAAAAATAGCATGTCATCAGGATGTTATACATATATAACTGTTAGCACTAAATTAATTCAGAAATATCTTTGTTGTTGTTGTTCAGTTGCTAAGTCATGTCCAGTTCTTTGCAACCCCATAGACTGCAGCACATCAGGCTTCCGCGTTCTTCACCATCTCCCAGAGCTTGCTCAAACTCATGTCCATTGAGTCAGTGATGCCATCCAAGCATCTCATCCTCTGTCATCCCCTTCTCCTGCCCTCACTCTTTCCCAGCATCAGGGTCTTTTCCAAACAGTTGGCTCTTCATATCAGGTGGCCAAAGAAATATCTTTAGACACTAAAAATGCCAAAGATTTCAGTTTACACTGTAATTTTGGATAACGAATAAATATCTACTAGGTATGAATTTTCAAGTCATAAGAGTTCAGGGTGTCAAGATGCACTCTTCTTCCTTTTATATTAACTGGAATTAATTTAGCTCTTGAGATCTCATGTCCATCGAAGGTTTTACAATAGAAAACTCAAAGTGGACAATGCAAAGTAGACCACTCTCTCCCAGCATCAACCTCTGCCTTGTGTGTCATTGTGGCACCCAGGTAGAGTCTATGACTCCACTGCTCTCCTCCATCTAAACAAACCTCTGAGGGACAGCTTGCCTCAGCTTATCTTGTCATGTACTGGTGTCCATCACTGATGTTCTTGGTCTCACCACAACCTCTACTCACTGGGGCTCACTGGGCACTGGGTCTCCTTCATTCATACAGGTCCCTACTATGTGCAACCTGCCTATGGCTCTCTCTGTTCAGACACTCCCGCACACCACTCTGAGGCACAGGCCACTAAGGCTCCTCTCAGGCCCGTCTACCCAGATGCCCCCCTCACTCACAGATAAACCATTGCTCAAACGCTGTGTTGGATGAGGATCTTCTCCCTTATTCTTTCCACCTTCCAGGCTGTATGGGAAGCCTGGCAATGGTCTTCACCTTCCCCTCAGTCTGTCCAGAGTGTTCACTGCCCAGTTAACCCCCAGGGTTTCAGAGCAGGAAGGGTGAGGATACTGGGTGTTTCTCAAAGACAGACTGCAAATTGATTACATCCTCTCCAGATCTCCTCCTTGCCATGAGTTGGTCAGCCTTTACATTTCTTTCAGAGTTCATGGTATATTCTTCTCATAGTGCATTATTTAGAAATAAACTCCATGGCATCCTCATTCCATTTTTGACACTTGATCTTTCAGGCCAGATTATTTAAAATTGTAAGCCAGCTCTCTTTTCCAAATCATCAAGAAACCCTAATGGCTCTGAGGCCTTTCACCATGTATTCAGAACCCAACTTCATACTGTCTCTTCTACGGCCATTCTACTCTAAGTCATTATCACCTCTCACCTGGACTACTGCCATGTGCCCTGAACTTGGACTTCCAGTCTCTGGAACTGTGAGAAATAAATGTCTGTTGTTTGTAAGCTACCCAACTGATGGCATTCCATTATAGCAGCTCAAATGCATTAAGTCTCCTTCTGGACTCCTTGCTTCTACTCTTATTTTCTCAAAATCTGTTCTCCACAAAGAAGCTGGAGAAATCTGCCTAAAACATGTCAGATTCTGATACACTTTTCTAACCTAGAAGTTGCTCTTTATTTCATTCAGTGAAAGCTGAAGACCTTACCATAGCCTCCAAGGCCCCACATGTATGTCTTCAACCCTCTTAACTCTGACCTCCCTAACTCCAGCCCTCCTGACCTTCCTAATGCTCCCTGCACACACCAGGCATGCACCTTATGCCTGATGGCCTTTGCTCTAATTGTTCTCTCTCCCTGGAATTTCTGCTCCCCAAAATCTCGATAACTCCCTCAACACCTTCCTATCTCTGCTCAAATCCCACTTTCTCCATGCTGCCTACTCTGAACACTTTGATTCATGTTACAACCTTCAGTTCAGTTCAGTTCAGTCACTCAGTCGTGTCCGACTCTTTGCGGCCCCTTGAATCGCAGCACACCAGGCCTCCCTGTCCATCACCAACTCCCGGACTTCACTCAAACTCATGTCCATCGAGTCAGTGATGCCATCCAGCCATCTCATCCTCTGTTGTCCCCTTCTCCTCTTGCCCCCAATCCCTCCCAGCATCAGAGTCTTTTCCAACTCTTCTCATGAGGTGGCCAAAGTACTGGAGTTTCAGCTTTGGCATCATTCCTTCCAAAGAACACCCAGGACTGATCTCCTTTAGAATGGACTGGTTGGATCTCCTTGCAGTCCAAGGGACTCTCAAGAGTCTTCTCCAACACCACAGTTCAAAAGCATCAATTCTTCAGCGCTCAGCTTTCTTCACAGTCCAGCTCTCATATCCATACATGACCACTGGAAAAACCATAGCCTTGACTAGACAGACCTTTGTTGGCAAAGTAATGTCTCTGCTTTTCAATGTGCTATCTAGGTTGGTCATAACTTGCCTTCCAAGGAGTAAGCATCTTTTAATTTCATGGCTGCAGTCACCATCTGCAATGATTTTGGAGCCCAAAAAAATAAAGTCTGACACTGTTTCCACTGTTTCCCCATCTATTTCCCATGAAGTGATGGGACCAGATGCCATGATCTTTGTTTTCTGAATGTTGAGCTTTAAGCTAACTTTTTCACTCTCCTCTTTCACTTTCATCAAGACGCTTTTTAGTTCCTCTTCACTTTCTGCCATAAGGGTGGTGTCATCTGCATATCTGAGGTTATTGATATTTCTCCCAGCAATCTTGATTCCAGCTTGTGCTTCCTCCAGCCCAGCGTTTCTCATCATGTACTCTGCATAGAAGTTAAATAAGCAGGGTGACAATATACAGCCTTGACGTACTCCTTTTCCTATTTGGAACCAGTCTGTTGTTCCATGTCCAGTTCCAAACTGTTGCTTCCTCACCTGCATATAGGTTTCTCAAGAGGCAGGTCAGGTGGTCTGGTATTCCCATCTCTTACCTTGCCCCACCTCAAATTAATTGCCCATCTTCTTCCCCACCTCTCTTAACATCGTGTTTATCATCTGCTATCTCAGATAGTTTCCTTGAGCTGCAGATTTTCAGATGTTGAAAAGCAAGTAGAATGTTCATTAGAGAGTACCTGTGACCAGGTACCTGTGAAAGTGAGGGCAGGGAAACAGGGCTGGGCAGAGAGGGGAAAGGCTGAACAGTAATATGATCCCAGTGAAGAGGTCTCAGCTGGCCTTCTGGGAGTTATGGAGCTCAGATATTCCAAGTTAGGACGAAAGGTTGGGCCTTTGTGTCTGGATGTGGGCTACCTCTGGAAGGAAACCCAACCTTGAGTGAGGAGTTTTGTTTAAAGGCAATCCCAAGAGGAGACCAACAGTTGAAGGTCAGGTTCTATCAGCAGCCAAGATAGAAGCCAAGTAAGTCCTTCGTTCTAGAAGGAGTTTTCCAGTGGAACATTACTGTATCCACCATACCTCCTAATAATTTGCTTATGTCCTATCGTATTTCTTGTCTTCTTCTCTTGGCTAGAATATAAGTGTTATGAGAGTAGGGTATTTTTTTTATTAATATTTACAGCACCCAGCACGTTGTAAGTACTCAACAAATACTTTTAAGTGAATTCCAAAATAACCTTATCTAGGGCACAACTGACTCTTCCATTTGAAAGTCATATCTTTCAAGCATATTGGCTCTGGTATAAAGTCTACTTAATTGCTCAAAAGCCAATAATTTGGCTCTTTGCTGCTTTCAGGAATTCCCTTCCTGAAACCAAAAATACTTAATCATTGTCTATTGTAGTGGTGGAAGAGCTACAGAGTTGTTTAAAAAAAAAAAAGAAAAGAAAAAGGGATTTCCAAAAAGGAAAAGTAAATACCAAGCAACATTTCAAAATGATATGCTATCATAAAGGAGAAAAAAATTAGAATGTAATTATGTAGATGAACATATGGCTTCATAACATCATTGAGAAGCTGAATGCATGCCTGCACCATTAACTTCAAGAATCCTTCATACCACAGCAAAAAATCTCTCTGAAGTATTACATTACTTGTATCCAAACTTGGTCTGAACTGATATAGTACAAAGCTTCTACCATCTAGAAAGAAAACATCAGGGGAAAATGTATGCAAGGAAATAGAATAAAGGAAAATTTATCTTAAGTTCCTTTAATTTATGACTATATTTAAAGTAGCCCAACAGATGTGCCTTGAGAAAATCTATGTACTTGGACCCAGATTCCAAAATGACTACTTCCCAGAATATAAACAGATGCTCAGTGCTAGACACACACACGCATAGTGCTCACGTATAACATGTGGCCTCACCATCTGTAGTTTTGCAGACACATGTATACTACATTCTCTTTATTTCTTTCCTAAAATGCTAAGCTTCTAGTTTTAAATCCTAATTCAAACACTACTGGAGATTTCCAACAGTCAAGCCTGAGGGAGCTCTAAATACCATAAACAAGGCAACTCAGTTCAACAGCATAACACCCAGGGAAATGGTTTTCTTGGAAAAGACCCTGATGTTGGGAAAGACTGAAGGCAAAAGGAGAAGGGTATGGCAGAGGATGAAATGGTTAGATAGCATCACTCACTCAATGGACATGAATTTGAGCAAACGCCGGGAGATAGTGCAGGACAGAGGAGCCTGGTGTGCTACAGTCCATGGGGTCACAAAGAGTTGAACACAATTTAGTGACTGAACAGCAACAACAACATGTACAATTGCCTGAATGTCATGAAAGGAAAATAAAAAGTTGACTCTGACCTCAAAGAGTGATTGTTGTTCTATAGCAAAGGCTTGGAGAAGGACAAAAGGCCCAGACCACCCAGACAGGACAGATTTCCTCAAACAAATGCACATCTGAATCCAATCCAATATTTTATCTCACTTATTCTGGCTTCAACTTCTGCCTCACTTTTTGCATGCTCACATTTACACCATTCCCATCAGATTTCTTAAGAATGGATTTCCTTTGCATCGTAGAGCTCTGGTCTGCGATACACGGGTTTAAATCACTTGATCATAATGACAGTTTCCTGGGATTGAAGAACATGCTTGACATGGCTAGGAGGCCCGTATCTCAGGTCAAACACTGGTGGACTGAAGTGTCTTCCTGTGTCTCAAATGCCTCTCTCTCGAGATCTGGGCAACAGGCAGCCAAGGACCCCGTGATATTCAGCTCCTCATCAGAAGCAGTCATGTATGTATATACAGCACTAATTGGATTTGTTCATCCTTATTGTGCGCTCATAGTCCATGCAATCTTTTCCAAATTGCAACCAGACACTTTATACAAAACCATTTTATAACACTGAAATCGCATCTTTTTAACAATGGTGTCTGTACAAGATTGAAGTCAATTTACCCCCATCTTCTAGGACCCCCAAAAATCCCTTAATCCAAACAGGCTGCTCAATTTCAATTCAAACAAACATGGACCTGACTAATAGAGTCACACTCTACACGTCCACAAAGAAATAATAGACTTACATGAAGGTTTACTTTTTATAAGTCCCGTTTTACTTTCATGAGTAAAAATCTGTTTTTTGGAGATGCTGGGAGCTCAGATTTCACCATCCTGTCTTTCCCCATTAGTTACACTTACCAGGCGGGTGGGCTGTGTCATCTATTAAAATGGACTATCCAAATTCTTTCCCCAATGTCAGTATTTTTGAGATGAACATAGCAATTGTATCAATTGTGTTTTATTTAACTGTATAACAGCTTTTTCCTCAGCTGGGTTTTCCTAAAGCACAGTGTGAGAATGACAGAAATAATTTTGCAGAGTATAGAAACGCTCACATAATTTACTGATCTTCATAGTTATAACAGATTGTCATCTTCATATTGTCAAGTAGACCACATTTGCCAGCTTAATTTCCATAATAATAAATTGTGCTTCACATATTTATCTCCTTGAAAAATCTTGTTACATACTGGGAGAAAGAAAACTTGCTTTCATAATAATCCCATCATTAAAAGATGTCATTAAAGTCAGAAGTGCAAATTACAATCTTTCCCCAAAATATATTGAGAGAGGGCTTAGTATTTTATTTTAACAGCTTGACTGCACTGGAAATTTGAAGGTGAGGTTTCTTTTTGTGTTCCCCAGAGCCAAATGGGCAGTGCACTGCTCTCCTGACATCTAGAGAGCAACTGGCCTGGACAACTTATGGATTAACCAGTTAAGCTTGCAGTTGCTGCTTTGCCTTATGTGTGTGTGTGTTTTTTTAAGACCCAGGAAGTACTGACATCATTGTGGAAGTATAGAATTTAATTTCACCAATAAATCAAACTGGGCTCAAGCTGTTAGTAACACCATCATATTTACAGTCAGGCAGAGGCTAAATGACTCAGTGAACTGATAACAAGATATAAAGATTTTTCCCCTCCAAGTCCCTGGTTTTAATCAGGCCAAGCCCAGTGTAGAAGAGACCAAAGTGCACATGCTGCTGGTCAAGACCCTGCAGACCCAGTGTCAGGGGTCATTTCCAGAATCAGTCTGATAAGAACCCACATGGAGAGAGCAGAGCCAAATGCTGCTGCTGCTGCTGTGGCTGCTGCTGCTAAGTCACTTCAGTCGTGTCCAACTCTGTGCAACCCCATAGACGGCAGCCCACCAGGCTCCCCGTCCCTGGGATTCTCCAGGCAAGAACACTGGAGTGGGTTGCCATTTCCTTCTCCAATGCATGAACGTGAAAAGTGAAAGTGAAGTTGCTCAGTCGTGTCTGACTCTTAGTGACCCCATGGACAGCAGCCTACCAGGCTCCTCCATCCATGGGATTTTCCAGGCAAGAGTACTGGAATGGGTTACTATTGCCTTCTCCGAGCCAAATGCTGGGTTTTTGCAAACAAGAAAAGGGCCAAAGACCTGGGTGTGGTCCACAGAGATGGTCAAAGAGACAGGGGGTAAAGGTTTTGAAGGAAAAACAAAGCTTTAAAATGCCTGGCCTAGTATGGCAGAAAGAATGCTGTCCCCATGTGGAAAGCCCGACTTTGTTTTTTCTCTGATACCAAGGATGGGTGATGACTGTCTAGACAGAGGAATTATTAGGTATGATGGCCAATGTCATGTGTTAACTTGAGTAGGCCATGGTACTCAGATATTTGGTCAAACATCATTCTAGATGTTACTTTGAAGGTTAGTTTTCTCGTTGAGATTGACATTTAAATCAGTAACATAGATTACTCTTCATAATGTGGGTGGACCTCATCCAATCAGTTAAAGGCCTTCTAGAAAAAGACTGGTCTTTCACAGAAGAGGAAATTCTGTCAGGAGTCAGTCTTTGGACCACAAAATCTACTCTCTACCAGGTCTCCAGCCTGTGGCCTACCCAGCAGATTTTAGACTTGCTAGCTTCCACAACCACATGAGCCAATTCTCTAAGATAAATCCCTATCTATATATCTATTTATCTACACATACATATATGTACATATTCTGTTGCTTCTGTTTCTCCAAAGAAGACTGACTCTCTCACTTCTCTTTTCTTGGCCTCTTCCTTTCTTGCTCAGACTCTTTGTTTTCTAGGAAACACAGAACTACTAAAGATGTTTGAGATGAAAGAATCATATGACAAGAGAGGTACTTCAGTAAGCTAACCCAGACAGCAGTACAGAAGATGGACCAGAAAAAGACAGATTGGAACAGATTAGAACAATAATGCCTATAGGCCATGCCATCCAATATGGTACCCACTAGTCACATGTAGCTATTTAAGTCAAATTTAAAATTAATTGAAATGATACAAAATTAAACTATCAATCTTCTGCTGCACTAGCAAACATTTCAAATATTCAGCCACATAGAGGTAACATCTACCACATTGGAAGGTGTAGATTATAGGCATCCCTATAACTTCAAAAAAGTTGTATTGGAGAGTGACCATATAGCAAGATCAAGAAGGCCTCCACTCTGGCTATGACAGAAACAAGAGAAAGTCATTTGCATTGGGGGCTCAATAAGAGCTCAGTCAGATACCATTTGCTTTACATGTCTTATCCTGGGTTATCATGAACTATACTCCACAGTGTAGAGTACACAGGGTTGTCCATAAGATCACAGATGAGGAAACCGAATTTTAGCAAAATGTCATGCTCAAGGACAACAACCAGACAGTGATGGAGCCGAGATACAGGTCGAGGCAGTTTTAACTCCAAAATCTCCATAGACATAGACAACTGTCCTCCAACTGTCCTCACCATACATGGAAAAAGAATGTTTAAATGATGACAGAATGCTACACCAAATTCCAACTGGAATTCTAAAGCCATTACATTCCATTTATGGGCTTTCTCTTTAGCACCCATCTTTCTGCCTCCCTACACCTAAGGCACACAGAGCATTCCACAAGTCCCCTGGCATCTGCAATCCTGGATGTTCCTTCCCTGACTACAATCTACTTATCCTTGCCTTTTCTTCTATTTCCCCAAACCTACTGTGTTAGCTGTTCTAGTCTGTTAGGGTTGTTACAATGAAATACCATAGGCTGGGTGGCTTTTGCTCACAGTTCTGGAGGCCATGAATTCCATGATCAAGGCACCACCATGGTGGTGTTCCGGTCCTACCAGAGCCTCCTCACCATATGTTCTCAAATGGCAGAAGAGGCTGGCTGGAAGTCTCTCTCTGGACCTTCTTTTATAAGGCACTAATTATACTCACTGAGAACTTCCTAGGTGGCGCTGGAGGTAAAGAATCCACCTGCCAATGCAGGAGACATGGGTTCGATCCCAGGGTCAGGAAGATGCTCTGGAGGAGGGCCTGGCAACCCACTCCAGTATTTTTGCCTGGGAAACCCCATGGACAGAGGAGCCTGGCAGGCTGCAGTCCGTATGGTTGCAGAGAGTCAGATGTGACTAAAGCAACTTAGCTCTCACACACACACACACACACACACACACACTCACTGAGGGCTCCACTTAAGCACCTCCCACAGATCTTGCCTCCTAATACCATCATCTTTGGGGGTTAAGATTTCAAAGTCTGAATTTTGGGAGGACACAAATATTCAGACCATAGCAAATGACTGGGTCAGTCTCAGCTGCAACAACAAACAACCCTCCAAAATTCAGTGGCTTATAGCAATGCAACTCTATGTAGCCAGTCTACATGGCTATGTGTGACTATGTGTTACCATTCTACGACAAGGCAAGAAGCTAGTACCAGAATGTAAAAGAAAACACTCTTTCCACCATTGAGAAAGTCTTGCTAAGGAAAAAAAACAGCTGAATTAACTAATGCCCTTAGCCATACAACTGATTTACATTCTGGTATAATCCCCTTATGATGTCTCACATTGAAGTCCAGTAATAGCCCCCGGATCATGAAGAGTATTGGCTTGTAGATTTGTGGTTTTGCAAGGCTTTATTATTCTTCCAAAGGCCATGATCCTATAGTTACTACCAATGCTTTCTATAGATTCGAATCCACGAGGCACAAATCTCTCAAATTCCCTCTGTTTCCACCACTTCAAAATTCATGAAATATTTATCCATTCTTACAAAGCTTCCCTTTCTTTCAAAGTAAAATATGTCCCTGCTCCTTTAGGATAATAATCCTTGTCTTGAGATCACATCTACTTCCTATTGAGTTATTCAGCATTATTTAGTTATTATTGATTTATAAACTATCCTTTTTTCTTGAATATCACATCTCTAACTTCTGTTTGAATATACACCCATGCTCAAGTTTCATTCAACCTAAAAAAAATCATTATTTCAACCCCACCTGAGCCAAAAGTTAATCCTGTAACTCTATCTCACTTTCCAACTGGACTTCACTTCCTAACTTCCTATTCACACTCAGTCCACCACTCTACTGAAAATGCTGTTAACAATCAGCCTGACAATGAATATTTTAAATGCCTATTTGAGCCAGAATCTCAGTGCTGATCAACCATGTGCTTTTAATTACACCTCATGAAACAGATATTACTATTCATCTATCATTTGTAAAAGAAAATAAAGGCTTAAAGATATTAAGTAACTTCAAGGAGGCACACTTAAAAACTTTACTGAGTTTTAAACCCAAGTCCATCTGACTTCTTCTCACATCCAATTCTACTTGCTCTCTCTCTGGCATTCCTAGTACTCTTTGACTTTGTTTCTATGCTCTTTTGCAGGCTCCTGTCTGTCCCCTGGGGGAGCGTGCTCGCTACCCTTTCTCTACTGAGACCCACAGTTGTGCTTTTAGGGAAGAGTCGCCAGCAGGGCCCCTTCAGGGAGTCTGCTCCTAAACTGCCACACTGTTGGTAGGCTGCCTGCGAGGCACAGGTACATAGCCAGCTCCCAGAAGCATGCTCTAAGGAAGGGCAGCCTGCCTGCGCCTGCGGTGGCGCTCTTCTGTCCAACCAGGTGCTGGGTTGTGCAAAGAGCGCCCAAGAGAAAATGAGGAAAGTAGAGGGGGCTATGCGGGTGCAGCTTTCCATCCCCTGGAGGGAATTAAAAAAGAGACACCAAGACAAAGAAAGAAGAGAAGCAAAGCCAGAAGAGAGAAAGGCAGCCCTAAATAACTATCCTAAGAATTTAGTTTTAGGAAGAGAGCACGTGACCCTCTAACCACCCTTAGTAGGAAGGGGGTCACTCCCCCCGCTAGCTGGCTGGCGGGTTCCAGTACTTTGCGAAGAATGTTTTTCTCATGCATAGCAGCAGCATACCAAGCTTCCAAGCTTTCTTTCAGACTATCCTATGAGATGATTTAATTCTCGTGAATGCTTTCAATTCTGAAAAATGCCAGGTTATCCCTCTCTGAGAACATGTTTACCTTTTAACAGGTGCCTCTTAGAAATAACCTCCAAAGAAATAACCACGGCGAAACTTTCAGACATATTTACTGACCAATGACAGGATATTGGGGGTGGGGCGGGTGGGCGGATGAACACCAAATCACGGTAGACGGTGGTCTTCTTCCCTCAGAGTTAACCAGCTAAGGGTGTGACCCAAGCGCTCCCTGATTCCACATAGGATCCATCACCCATGAACGTACGTGCGCTGCCTGGATGCTGTTTGCATTTCCACATTCCTCTCAGTAGCTGCAGTCTAGCCTTCCCTACCCAAGGAGGATGGAATGGAGACACCATCACTGTGGCGATCTGGCTGCTCCCATGGAAGCCATTACGCTCCCGATCCAGAGCTTTGCGGCACCCATTTCCCCCACTTATGTGAAGAGGCTGTCGAAAAGCTTCTCTTAGCAAGGCAGTGTTGGGTTACCAACAGCTGGGAGCTGTTCTCCGCATCCAGGTTCCGGGTTTATGGGCGATTACGGGTTAATTGTGCGCAGTGGCCCTATGGGTGGCTGTGCCTCTGGCCGGGCCTCCTGGAGACACAATGCCTTTAAGTGGTGGCTGACTCTTGTGGGAATTTCAGAACCTGGCAAGATGGCACGGAGAGATATTTCAGGGCAGGCAGGCTTTCCAGCACCCAAAATAACCACCAGTAGGAAGCTGCCTCCGCAGCCCCCACAGAAGGTCAAGCCACCCCTGCTCTGTCAGCACAAGCCCTTTGAATCATCTCAACACTTTCCATTTAGCCAAGCTCTTCCCGTTCCCCACCCCCACTCTCTTTCCCAGGCTTTAAAACCATCTTGGAGATAGAGCAGGATCATTTCTCTCTTTACTTGGATTTGATAGAGAATTTTAAAGGGGAGGCACATGCAACAGGGAAATCAGCACCCTCCCTTAACCCACCAAACCACAGAAGCTCAGCCCTGGGACAGCTTCGGAGATCTGGCTGGAACTCACATTGTTAACTGAGGGATCGTCACAAATCCCAGTTATCCCAGGGTACCTAATCTGTGCCTTGACACTGCTCCTTTGCCCTCAAAATGAGGGACTTAAGTATGCCAATCATCCGCACGCATGAAGCCTCCAGCGCCACTCACGCTCCGGTCCTCCTAGCACCGTGAGTTAAGCTAAAGATTCCCGGGATTCCCCACGACATAGCAGCCGTGCTTCAGAGAGGTGCTGTAGCTTGTTATGAGGATGCCGCGCGTGGTTCCTGGAGGGTATATTTTCATTTAGTCTGGATGTTTGGCACACTCTGACCATCAACAGAAGCCCAAGGTAGAAATAGACGGCGTGACGGGTTTACTCCGAGAGTGTTGAAAATGTTTAATCAATTAATGGTGATAATAAAGTATCTCATCGGAAGATAAAACGACAATTCCTCAAGCTACAGCACATTTGTGTCCAGCCTCACAGCTTACAAGCACTTAGGGTGACTGATGGACAAACACGAGAGCTATGCAAATTATGAGTGTCTCCTTTTATGTTTACATTTGTGCATATTTCTGGCTATTTTTGCAGATAGGCAGATTAGCAGCCCTGCTGATAATTTGATCTCTCTGACAGAAGTGAAAAATCATTCACCCATCCCAGAAACATGTTCCCTATCCCCCCAGCGTATGGATGTAATAAGCTCTCTGGATGTTACCTTGCAGACAGCAACCATGCACATGAATAAGCCTGGGGATTTCTAGAGCAAAATTAACCTAAAAATGGGCAAAGAGATAAGCAGTCACAGCACAAGTAGCATCTGGTGAGATGAAATTTCAAATATTTCATTCAAATTATTTAAGACTGCAAGAGCTTATGACATGGCCATAAAAGAATGTTGTAGTATTTACTCATTCATTCATCCTCCAAATTCATTTACTAGCCTAGAAGTTGCATAAGAGTAGGGATCTTGCCTGTTTTTATTCACTGCTGTGTTCCCAGCTGTCTACTATATAGGAAAGGCTCAAAAAATAGTTGAATTGAATGAATGAATTCATTCGTAATTCAGCAAACATTTAACAAACAATACAGTACACAGGCTCTCTCATTCTTCTGTTTCCTTCTGTTCTCTTATTATTGTGCAATTTCACTTCTATAGGATTTTCCTTTTGTGGGGATATGCCAATACCTTGGTCTCTTCCCCCATTAGTTTGGTCTTTTTAAAACATTAAACATTTTAATATAAAATTGAAAAATAATAATTCAAATGGTTCTTAAATAAATTGAATTATCAATATGCCATATAAGAAAATTTAAAAATTAATCTTTGTATTAATCTTGCATTTTATAAGGAGGCAAATGATCTCAATATATTTATATAGAAGAATCATGTCTTTTTCTCTAGTTCTCAAGTGTTTACATTCCATTAAATATCTGAGGTATATGTGCAGATCTTAAAAATGAAATAAGTAATGTTTTTTAATGCAATCAAGTTATTTTTAAAAACAATTAAAAATTAATCAGATATATTAGCTAATCCAAATCACTAATTAATACAAATGGTTTTGATTTAATTCACTATTTAAAACTATTTTAGGACAATAATGGGATACCACTACACACTTATTAGAATGACTGACATACAAAAAACCGACAATGCCAAGTGCTAGCAAGGGTGAAAAGCAACAGGAATTTTCATTCAGTGCTGCTGGGAATGCAAAATGACATAGCCATTTTGGAAGGCAGTTTGGTAGTTTATTACAAAACTAAACGTAGTTTTACCATACAATCCAGCAACGACACTTCTGGGTATTTACCCAATTGATTTAAAACATGTTTTCATAAATCTTGTGCACAAACATTTATAATAGCTTTACTCATAATCTTCCAAAACTAAAGGCAATGAAGAAGTCCTTCAATGGGTGAAAGGATTAAAAAAAACTATGTCACATTCATACAATGGAACATTATTCAATGTTAAAAGGAAGTTAGCAAGACTTCCCTGGTGGTCCAGTGGCTAAGACCCTGTGCTCCCAGTGCAGGGGGCCCAGGTTTGATTCCTGAGCAGGGAATTAGATCCCACATGGCCACTAAGAGTTCACATGCCCATCTAAAAGAAAAGATCCAGTAAGCCACAACTAAAGATCCCACGTGCCACAAATAAGACCCAGTGCACCAAATAAATATTTTTTTAAAAAAGAAATTAGGTATCAACCCACAAAAAACATACATGAACCTTAAATGCATGTTGCTAAGTTAAAGGGAGCATCTAAAAGTCTACATACTGTATGATTCCAACTCTATGACATTCTGAAAAATGCAAAAGTAAAAACACCAGAGGTTGTCAGAGGTTTCAGGATAAGGAGAAGAAGCTGACTATGAGAAGCACAGGTGACTTTTATATGATACTGTATGATATCTGTTCTATATGATACTGTAATTAAAGATACAAAATAGTATGTATTTGTCAAAATCCACAGAACTTTTTTGGGCTTCCGTGTAGCTCAAACGGTAAAGTATCTACCTGCAATGCAGGAGACCTGGGTTTGGTCCCCTGAAGAAGAAAATGGCAACCCATTCCAATATTCCTGCCTGGAGAGCTACTGTCCATGGGGTCTCAAAGAGCTAGATACAACTGAGTGACTACTATTATAGAACTTTACAGCACAAAGAATAACCTTAATGAATGCACATTTTTAGAAATTATTTAGAAGGTTGAGGAGAATCACAGAATGGAAGGCAGAATGTGACATGATCTATTACAAATGTATGAAACAATCCCCTGAAGTTGGAGAGTAGGGGGGTATGTTGCCCTCAGTAACTTAAAAATTAGTGGAGTCTGTGAATCAAAAGGCAAAAGAAACAGCACATAAACAGAATTCTCTAGTTAATAAAGTCATTTCCCATGAAGGTACAAATTAACAATTCCGATATTTCTACCAACATATACATACATGTGTATATATAAGAATTAAGCAATTAACTAAATAAATAAGAGCCAGATTTCTTACTCTTGGACTAGTAACTTACAAATAAACAAGGATGGGAGACTAGAATGAGATTTATCACTGTTAACACTGACCTTAAAAAAATAGGAAGTAACAGTAAAAACCTGTCATTTAGAGTCTTGGCAATAAATATCAAAATAATCAGCTAAAAGAAATGAAAGTGATGTGTCCAAGAAGGAAGGAATGGGAGAAAGAAGTCAGAAGCCTACGATTTTCCGAAAACTAATTTTTAAAATTACTGCTTAAGTTGTGTGCTCAGAAAATTTTGATAAAGCAAAATTTTATTTTTAAAGGAAGGAAATAAAACTATGAGAGGCCCAATAAAGCCAAAATTTGAATGTTTAAACATACTAATAAAATTGACAAATCTCTAGCAAGTTTGAGCAAAGGGGGAAAAAATCAAAATTACTAGTATATAAAATACTAGTTAAAAGAAAAGATATAGTCACAGATACAGTAGTAATTAAAAAGTTAAGAAACTACTACTATAAATTCTTTCATGTAATTGGAAAACTAAGATGAAATAGCTAAACTCTTATTTTTAAAACTTACCAAAATCAACTGCAAAAGAAATAGAAAGCTTGTATAGTCTTCAAAAGAAAGACCTACTAAATAAATTGTATCACACTTGAAAGTTATTCTACAAAGGAAGCATCTGATTCTATCAAACTTTTAAGCAAGTTACAGACAAGTTTTGTCAAACTTTCAAGGAATAAACCACTCTGACCTTATGCAATTTCTATCAGAAAGAGCAAAAGAGGAAATACATCCCAACCAATTCTAAGTTGCTAATACAGCTTGACACGAAAAAAAAAAAAAAGAAAAGAAAATTACTTTCCTAGGACATTCATAAACATGAACACAAAATCCTTAATAAAATATTTAGAATATTTGTAAATCAAATCTAGCAAATCCACTGATGTCATTTATCATGTTAACTGTTTAGGGAAAAAACCTATGACAATCCCAATAAATGTAGAGGATAGATTTCATAATATTCAGCACCCATTTTTAGTAAATATTCTAACCAAACTGGAGATAGAGGGAAATATTTTAAGCTGGCAAAGGGTTAACCTCCAAAAATCAAATTATTTTAATGGTGAAATATTGGAAATATTCTTTTTAAAATAAGGAATGAGACAAGATACCTGATAAATATGTAAAGATAAGAAGAACCGAAGGGTACAATTATTGGGAAAGAAAGAAACAGAAATATCATAATATTCAGATTAACATACAAAACTCCAAAATAACCTACAAATTATTAGAATTAATGAGAGTTTAATGTAGGAGGCTAGTTATAAGAAAGGATAAACTATTCAACTAGTGAAGCTGTTAAAATTGATTAACAATATAAAAATAATCAAATTGCATCCCTTTATCATCTTCTACACAAAAATCAATTTAGGTTTTTTAAAAAGTGAAGATGTTTGATGCATGACACTGCATGCTTGGGGCTGGTGCACTGAGACGACCCAGAGGGATGGTACGGGGAAGGAAGAGGGCGGGGGGTTCAGGATGGGGAACACGTGAATACCTGTGGTGGATTCATGTTGATATATGGCAAAACCAATACAATATTGTAAAGTAATTAACCTCCAATTAAAATAAATAAATTTATATTTTTAAAAAAAGTGAAGATGTGAAAATCAAAATATGTAAACATTTAGAAAAACAACTTATCTTAATGACCTCCCCCACACATACAGAGAAAGATTTTTAAACAGAGCACAGGGACTTCCCCGGAAGTCCAGTGGTTAATAATTCTCCTTTCATTGCAGGAGATGTGGGTTCAATCCCTGGTGGAGGAGCTAAGATCCCACAGGTCTTGGGTCCAAAAAACAAAAACATAAAACAGTAGCAATATTGTTACAAATTCAATAAAGACTTTAAAAATGGTCCACATCAAAAAATCTTTTTAAAAAAATTTTTAAAAAGAGCACAAAAAAAACACAAACCGTGAAGAAAAACTGATAAATTCAAAAATTAAAATTAAGATCTTTTTATCAAAATATACCATAAGGAGAATAAGAAGGCAAAACGTACATATAGCCATAAAAGATTTATATGTAGAAGATAAAAACTGCATGAAACAATGAGAACACAAACACTCCAAAAGGAAAATAGACAAAGGTCATAAATTGGCGTTTCACAAAAGAGGAAACACAAATGCCCAACAAGCCTATTTAAAAAATCTCAATAGGGACTTCCCTGGTAGGGCAGTGGTAAGAATCCACCTGCTGATGCCGGAAACAAAAGTTCGATCCAGGAAGATTCCACATGCTGAGGAGCTCCTAAGCCCACGTGCCACAGCTACTGAGACTGGGCTCTAGAGCCCAGGAGGTGCAACTACAAAAGCCTGCACACCCTGAGCCCGTGCTGCGCAACAGGTGACGCCACCGCAAATGAGAAGTCTGCGTACCACAACAAACAATAGGTCTCACTCGAGAACCAGAGAAAGCCCATGCAAAGCAACAAAGACCCAGCACAGTCATTAATAAATAAATATATGTACCCAGCAATCCCACTGCTGGGCATGCACACCGAGGAAACCAGAATTGAAAGAGACACACGTACCCCCGTGTTCATCGCAGCACTGTTTATAATAGCCAGGACATGGAAGCAACCTAGATGTCCATCAGCAGATGAATGGATAAGAAAGCTGTGGTACGTATACACAATGGAGTATTAGCCATTAAAAAGAATACATTTGAATCAGTTCTAACGAGGTGGATGAAACTGGAACCTATTTTACAGAGTGAAGTAAGCCAGAAAGAAAAACACCAATACAGTATGCTGCTGCTGCTGCTAAGTCACTTCAGTCGTGTTCGACTCTGTGCGACCCCCTAGATGGCAGCCCAACAGGCTCCTCCGTCCCTGGGATTCTCCAGGCAAGAACACTGGAGTGGGTTGCCATTTCCTTCTCCAATGCATGAACGTGAAAAGTGAAAGTGAAGTCGCTCAGTCGTGTCCCACTCTATGCGACCCCATGGACTGCAGCCTACCAGGCTCTTCCATCCATGGGATTTTCCAGGCAAGAGTACTGGAGTGGGGTGCCATTGTCTTCTCCCCAATACAGTATACTAACACATATATATGGAATTTAGAAAGATGGTAACGATAACCCTGTATGCGAGACAGCAAAAGAGACACAGATGTACAGAACAGTCTTTTGGACTCTGGGAGAGAGCGAGGGTGGGATGATTTGGGAGAATGGCACTGAAACATGTGTATTACCATATGTGAAACGGATTGCCAGTCCAGGTTTGATGCATGATACAGGATGGTCGGGGCTGGTGCACTCACTGGGATGACCCAGAGGGATGGGATGGGGAGGGAGGTGGGAGGGGGGTTCAGGATGCGGAACACATGTACACCCATGGCAGATTCATGTCAATGTATGGCAAAACCAATACAATATTGTAAAGTAAAATAAATAAATAAAACTGAAAAATAAATATATATATATATTAAAAATCTCAATAGAGATTAAAGCAATGTTCATAAGACCAATAAAATAAGACTTGAAATATACTCAATTAGTAAAATTTTTAATTGTGAAAAAAACAAGTGTTGGCAAAGATATAGAGCAATAGGAATTCTTATTCACTTCTAGAATTATCTTTTTAATACAAATATGTGCACAACTCTATTCCAAGGAATTCAGACTATCCTTGGAAAATTACTTTGAATTTGCACCGTGAGACATAATATTAAAATGTAATCTCCATTCAAACAAAATTAAAAATAAAATCCAAGAAACACACATAAAACATACATAAAACTGGTGAACAATTTGTGGCAGGGACAAAAAAAAAAATGGAATGTTAATATACCAGTGAAAACAAGTGAAATACACTCCCATGCACAACTTGGATGAATTTTAGATATAATATTATATTGTGGAAAAAATGCTCAGAAGACTAACTGTAAGTAATTTAAAACATAAAATATGTATCATATTAAAATACAACCTTAAATCTTAAATATATAAATGTACAGATTTCCTTCTGAAAGTTTATACCACCTTAGCCTCTGGTCCACTGAGAGAGAATCACACAAACACATACACATACATACTCACCTGAATTTTTGTGGCAATATAGAGTACTGCTCCTCTGTTGATACTTTTCTCTTCTCTGAGATAATATTGTTAACATACTTTTTAAAAATGAACTTGAAGAAAGTAAAATCTGATATTAAGTCACTCACATCAATAAGTATTTTAAAGTTGATTAAAAAATTTCCTATTAAAGAAAAAAAGTAAAACTTTAATTCTTTTTAGCTCCCTCATGTGGCCACCAAGGAAAAAGACAAGTATTGTTTTCAATTAGAGATAAATCACCTTCACAGCAGTATCTACACCAGGATTCCTATATATCAGTATCATTCTGCATTCACTTGATAGGTCATAGAATGGCATATTTACAGAAAAAGAATTAAAGCGAAAATTATTGATTCTACTCACAATATTATTAGAATATCTAAAAAGAAAAAAGCAAAGCATGTTACATAAGACAAAAAGAAGAAAGTAATTCTCAACCCAGTAACACTAAGTGTATCCCACAGAACATCAATGAACAAAATGTTTTGGGGAGAATAAAAAAGTACTTCTTGGTAAAATAAGTTTGAAAAACTTGGTATACTATTCCTACTAGGATATGAACAGTGACCATTAGCTTAGTCAAAGCTCTGAAAAAGTCCTTTAGTAAAAACTCTGTTTAACTCTTTTCCACTTAACATTACTCTTTAAAAGGAAACTTCCATGAAAGTGCGGATTGACATAACTCATTTTAGCACATGCTGAATCAAAGTATCAATTCTAGTAGGTTTTCAAATTTTATTCAAAACATAAACGACTTGGGACAGCCAACAGACATGTGCAGAACTACATTGTTTAGTATTTATTGTTAAATATCAGATAGTTGAGTGGAGTGTGGTTATATGAATAAAAGAATAAATAAATCAATCTAGTGCAGAGAATAACAAAAACTTCATCTAGAATCCAAGTTACTTTTCAGACATTTTTAATTGTGTGTGTTTTTGATAAGGATAGTTAAGTCTGAGCCTTAAGTCTTCTAGTTGTAAAATGACTGACCATCTCTGCTGTAGTAGTTATCAGTTAAGGATATCAATAGTGACATATTTCAGATAATCTTCAAACTAACTGGAATAAATGGTATTAAGGACAATCTATGTTTGCAGTGCTTGGGAGTTTATATTTGTTCCTGACTATCACTATTTAAAACTGCCACTACAGAAATGATATAGAAATGATTATACATCTATTGCTGATTTTTGGTAAGGAAAATAATTTCAGTTTCTATCTTTGTCTCATTACCTTCCTCCCAAATTTATGCTTACAAAATATTCTGAGTGACTTACTTTTAATAATCCTTAAGTGGTTAACCTTTCAGAGTTGTGCTTGTTCAAATAGTATAGTAGATTTAGTTCCTGCCCTGACAAATAAAACTCAAGTTAGTAAGAATTTTCCCTAGGACAACATCAAAGAATGGTAAGAAATGACAATACTAACACAAATATATGCAAACTATTATAAAAATAAATTTATATATATATATATTTAATATCATATATATTTATTTCTCACTAAAAGGTTTTATTAGAAGGTAAAGATTCTCAACTGTCACACTGTTTATTAAGAGGTAATCACACCCTAACCATTTTTTTGAAATGTAAACTTAAAGGTGCACTGGCTAGATTCAGGCAGTGAGAAATCATTGCAGTAAAACACTAATATTCCATCTTTTAAATATTTTAATGCTTTAAAATTTATTTTTATTGCTTTTAAAGTTACTAAGTAATATAGATCCATTGTCAAGTAAAAGTAAGTATGGGAACTTAGCCTAGATAGGTGACGTTCCAACTAGCAGATAGAACTAGAAGAACAGGGAACCCTCACTCAAGAAAGATACAAACATTTGATAGCACATCTAGCCAAATCCACAAATTATTATTTTTTACACAGAACTAGGCTCTATAAACACATGAAAAAGAATTATCAAATACAAAATTGAGTGCACAACCAGGAAGTACCAAGTGTCTAAAGAAAGCAGAAATGACTAATACTCAAGGGAAAAGATAAATACACTTTTAAAAAACAGGACAAACAACAATAATTGAAAACAAGTATTACTGACATCCTCAGAGAGGTCTGAAATGGTAGTACACCTCCCCTTGAAAAAGAAACTACTAAAGAGCTTGGAAATTTTAAATCTGTTGCTTTTTAAAACTCAATGCATGAATTAACTAGCATAACAATCAAAAAGTAAAACAAATCAGTAAGCTGCCCCACCAAATCTCGTAATTACTCCAGAACATTATGGAGAGGAAAAAAAAAAAAAAACCCACAAAGAGGTTTTGGAATAAAATTAAGACATACAAGGGTAGGTCTAGAAGTTCCATTCTCTGTATACATATTAATAGAAGTTTTATAAAGAAAAGAAAATACAGTTGATCAAAGAAAATTTCCTAGAACTTTATAAAAGTATTAGCCTTCATTTTGAAGTTTCCATCAATGCTAGTCATAATAAATAAAAAAGATTTATAGATGAGAAAATCATTGTGAAATTTCAAAATACGTAAGATAAATAGAATATTTTTAAAGTTTCCAGAAAGAAGGAGAAAGTTATTTTAATAGGAAAAAGATTCCAATTGGTATGAGACTTCTAAACAAGCCACAGTGGAATCTAGAAGATAATACAGCAATACTTTGAAGACCTGAAGGAAAATACTTTGACCTACAATTCCATACCCAGCCAAACTAGCATTAAGTTCCAGGGCAAAAGTCATTTCAGACATGTAAGAATTGAGAATACTTATTCATTGCAAACCTTTTTCTGGAGAGAGAAAATAAAAAAAACAGAGAAGGAATGATATAGGATTAAAGAAACTGTAGTGAACCAAGACATAAATCAATCACATAATCAAGTCTAAACAATGGTTGATTAACAATGTTTAATAAAATCATTAACTAACTGAATCTAAAAATCCAAATGGTTGCAAAATGTGAGACAAAAACAGTGATGTATATAGACAGTAAAACTATGCTAAAACATTTTGTTTGTTCGTTGAGAAAATACAGATTCAGATGATTCTCAGACATCAGCTTTTAAAAGACATATTAAAATACTAAGGATAATCATTAAAAGAGCCAAAAAATCTAAAGGATAATAAGATCGATAGCACCAGAGAAAAAAAGAAGAAGCAAAAATAAAACTCAACTATAAGAAAATTCACAACCTGAACAACCATTAAAATATGGACTAAAGACATGAATAGACACCACACTAAAGAAGCTATACAGATGGCAAATAAGTACATGGAAAGATGCTCCACATCATATATCATCATCTGCTGCTGCTAAGTCGCTTCAGTCATGTCCGACTCTGTGCAACCCCATAGATGGCAGCCCACCAGGCTCCTCCATCCCTGGGATTATCCAGGCAAGAACACTGGAGTGGGTTGCCATTTCCTTCTCCAATGCATAAAAGTGAAAAGTGAAAGTGAAGTCGCTCAGTTGTGTCCGACTCTATGCGGCCCAATGGACTGCAGCCCACCAGGCTCCTCCGCCCATGGGATTTTCCAGGCAAGACTACTGGAGTGGGGTGCCATTGCCTTCTCCGATATATCATCTAGAAAATCGAAAACAAGATAACAGTGAGATACCACTACACATTTAATAGAACGGCCAAAATCTAGAACACTGACAACACTAAATGATGACAAGAATGCAGAGGACCAGGAGTTCTCAATCACAACGGTGGGAATGCAAATTGGTGCAGACACTTTGAAAGACAGTTTGCAGTTTTTTATAAAACTAAACATACTCTTCTTATCACATGATCAACAATTGTACTCCTTGATGTTTAACAAAGGAGCTGAAAGCCTATGTCTACACAAAAACGTGCACATGAATGTTTATAGCAGCATATTTATAATTAACAAAACTTAGAAGTAACCAAGGTGTGCTTCAGCAGGTGAATGGATAAGCAAACTGTCATACTTCCAGACAATAGATTACTAGCACTAAAAAGAAAGGAGCTATCAAGCCAAGAAAAGACACAAAGGAACTTTAACTGCATATTACAAAATGAAAAGATTATATACTGTATGACTCCAGCTATAATGCATTCTGAAAAAGGAATTATTCAGACAGTTAAAGAATCAGTGCTCATCGGAGGTCGGTGAAGAAGGAAGGATAAACAGGTGAAGCACAGAGGATGTTTAGGGCAGTGAAACTACTCTGTACGATACTCTAATGGTGGATACATGTCATCATTCATTTGCCAAAATCCACAGAATGGAAACTCTAACATAAATTAAGGACTCTAAGTGATAATGACGAGTCAGTGTAAGTTTGTCAATTGTAACCAATGTACCAGTCTGGTGTAGGATTTTGATACTGGAGTGGGCTGTGTACATATGGGAGCTGGTAGCATGGGGGAAGGCAATGGCACCCCACTCCAGTACTCTTGCCTGGAAAATCCCATGGATGGAGAAGCCTGGTAGGCTGCAGTCCGTGGGGTTGCTAAGGGTCGGACATGACTGAGCGACTTCACTTTCACTTTTCACTTTCACGCATTGGAGAAGGAAATGGCAACCCACTCCAGTGTTCTTGCCTGGAGAATCCCAGGGACGGAGGAGCCTGGTGGGCTGCCGTCTATGGGGTCGCACAGAGTCAGACACGACTAAAGCGACTTAGCAGCAGCAGCAGCAGCACAGGGGAAATCTCTTTGCCTTCTGCTCAATTTTGCTATGAACCTAAAACTACTTTAATTTTTAAAAAATTTTGGCCACGCCACATGGCATGTGGAATCTTAGTTCCCTGACCAAGTTCCCACCTCCTGCATTGGAAGCACAGAGTCTTAGCCACCAGACTGCTGCTGCTGCTAAGTCACTACAGTCCTGTCCGACTCTGTGTGACCCCATAGATGTCAGCCCACCAGGCTCCCCCGTCCCTGGGATTCTCCAGGCAAGAACACTGGAGTGGGTTGCCATTTCCTTCTCCAATGCATGAAAGTGAAAAGTGAAAGTGAAGTCGCTCAGTCATGTCCAACTCTTAGCAACCCCATGGACTGCAGCCCACCAGGTTTCTCCATCCATGGGCTTTTCCAGGCAACAGCACTGGAGTGGGGTCCATTGCCTTCTCTAGGGAAGCCGTAAAACTAATATAAAAAGTTACATATTTTTAAAAATTATACAGTAGTAAGTGAAATAATAAAGTAATCTATCTTTTATTGTTTGGAAGACTTCAATATATTTACCTAAGTGGGTATGTATTTTTCAAAAATCACTTTCAAGCTACCAAATTATAATAAAAGATTAAATTTTCTTTTGTGTTTAAAAAAGAAGCAAACTGTCAATTCAACAGAGAGAGCAAAGAACAAAAAACATATGGTGAACGTATAGAAGAATATAAAGTAAATATGAAAGACCCCTTTACCTCCCCTTATGCCACTACCCTCTCCAGAAGTAACAGCTGTTAGCAGTTTGGTCTATGTACTGCCACCCGCTTTTTCTGCAATTGTGTGTGCTAAGTCATTTCAGTCATGTCTGACTCTTTGCAACCCTATGGACCATAGCCCGCCAGGCTCCTCTGTCCATGCAATTCTCTAGGCAAGAATACTGGAGTGGGTTGCCATGCCCTCCTCCGGGGGATCTTCCTGACCTAGGAGTCAAACCTGCATCTTTTACACCTCCTGCATTGGCAGATTGGTTCTTTACCATTAGTGTCACCTGGGAAGCCCTTTCTGCAATTACGTAGACGGATTAGAAGGTAGATAGGGAATAGGTTTTAGTTCACTTTTTTCTTTTCCTCTTTTTTCTAAATAGTACAAGCAAATGTGCTTTTAAAAAAATATGTCATGGAAATGTTCACCCACTGAGTACCGAAAGTAGAGAGAAAAGCATAATAAATCCATATAAACTCATTTTCTACTGTTGTTATGGACTGAATTCTATCCCTCGCAAATTCACATGTGGAAGCCCTAACCCCCAGTATCTCAGGATATGACTGTATTTAGAGATAGTGCTTTTAAAGAGGTGATTGTGTTAAAATGAAGTCATTGGGGTAAACCCTAATCCAATCTGTCTAGAGTCCTTATAAGAAGAGGAAATTTGGACACACAGAAGAAACACCAGGGATGTGTATGTTCAGAGGAAAGACCATATGATGACACAGGAACAATGCAGTCAGCTACAAGCTCAGGAGAGAGGCTTCAGAAGAAACCACACCTGTTGACACCCTACTCTTGGACTTCTAGTCTCCAGAACTGTGGAAAATAAATTTCTGTTATTTAAACGACTCTGTGGTATTTGTTACTACAACTGTAGTAAACTAATACACTCACCTCTAAAAATTACCAACATTTTGTCAATCTGATTTCATCTATCCCACACCCACATATTTTTTATTCTGGAGTGTTTTTAATGCAAATCTTAGACCATCATGCAGTATCACCTGTAAGTATTTTACTTTACATCTTAATAAGAACTTTTTACATATTTATAAGCTGCTGCTGCTGCTGCTAAGTCGCTTCAGTCGTGTCCAACTCTGTGCAACCCCATAGACGGCAGCCCACCAGGCTCCCCCGTCCCTGGGATTCTCCAGGCAAGAACACTGGAGTGGGTTGCCATTTCCTTCTCCAATGCAGGAAAGGGAAAAGTGAAGTCGCTCAGTAATGTCCGACTCTTAGCAACCCCATGGACTGCAGTCCACCAGGCTCCTCCGTCCATGGGATTCTCCAGGCAAGAGTACTGGAGTGGGGTGCCACTGCCTTCTCCAATTTATAAGCTATATCACACCAATTGTGTGATTGATTGTGGTTGATCTTTCAACCACAGTCCCCTCATGCCTTCTAATAACCAACCCATATTTAAAATTTCTCCAATTGTCTCAGTATAGCTGTGTGTCTTTGTAAAGTTAGATCAAAGGTCCTCTTAATACATTTTGTTCTTTTTCTACCCTCTTTCGAACACTGGATATATTTATTACCTTCCAAAAAATAGGCAAAATTATCTTTCTTTTTTCTATTGGTATTTCTCCAATTATTGATTGTGTTGAACATATTTTCATTTATTTATTCAACCTTTACTATTCTTTTTGTGAATTATTTGACTATATTCTTGGCTCATTTTTGTGTTTACATCATCCTACATTTTTGTAGGAGCTCCTTATATTCAGAGAGCTTCATATTTTGTTGCATTGCATTTTCTCTTAATCTGCTCTTTGTTTTGTTAACTTCTTAATTTCTATGTGTCTTTTAATCTTCTCCTCTTTGACCTCTGACATTTGCTGATACTATATTAGTCATCCAAAACTCTTTGTTCTAAAATTTGTTTCTTACCAACTAGAATCAAGCATATTGATTAGTAAACTTCTTCTCTATAGAGTTTAAGCTAATTTCTAGCCTAAGTCTTAAGACATTTTGCAAATGATCTCAGACATATAAAGTTCTGTCCTCTACAGCACACACACAGAAAAAAATAGAATTCCTAGCCCAAATTCCTACATTTTTGTATCTCCTCAAATCACAAAAATGCTTATTTACCCGGAAAATGAGTTCACTTATTATGAACAGCACTGGAGATGATAAAACTTCAGAACAACCAAAAGCAATTCCAAGTAGTTATTGAATTCTCCCTGAAATGAAATGTTGGTTTTCCAGGGCTATTCACAATGACCTCATGCTCTTTTATCAGAATAATATTTCAAGGAGATTATTTTAAATGTATCCTTGAAATCTTTCTTCATGAAACCTAGAGCTCTAAAACCCAAGCCTGAGTGCTCTCTAGCATCAGTGCAAGCAGGAGGAAAATAGCATGCCAATTTTGATGCATATTTGTAGAATACTCTTTTATGCATATTATTTCTAGTGAGGGCAGAACAGCTGCAAGAGAGAGAGAGAGAACTGGGAAGTAGAGGAGAATTTTGTGGACCTTGCTATTAAAACAAAAAAGGAAAATCATCTCAAAGTGAGATGTAGGAAAGTTTGTGTTTTACCTTTTCTCCGACTTTCAGGAACAACCTATTAGCATCTTTCTAGATTTACTCAGACAACAAGCCCCACTATATGTGAACCAAGAGTCAGACCCATACAGCATGAGATTTCAAGATCAAACATAACAAAGAAATATAGCAGCTTCCTCAAATAAGTAAATGTCTAAGTGTTCATCTGCCTTTGACTTGTCTACAAATGTTTCTACTCCTCCTTCTCCACAGATTCAGTATCTTACGTCCCGAATCTTTGAAGCTACTCTCATAAAACGTATCATACACCCCGTGTCCAAGTATGGTCACTATGAGGGAGCTGTCACTGAGAGCCCTTGTGGAAAATTGATGGCTGACTGCAGAGGGCAAGACGATAGGACAGATGGCTGTCACCACTGCCAGCCCGAGAGGCTGAAAGAAACTCAGTGTCTGGGCAAATACCGCTGCATTTCATACACTTGCTCCTTTGTTAATCCAATCTCCCTGTCCGCAGCTGTCCTTCATTGTTTGGTTTTGGGGGGATGGAATGTTGTTTCATTTTCTACAGATATTTTCTATATTTTTAATTTGTTGATGACTCAAGGAACACATCGAAGGAATTCCTTGAAACCCCAAATCAGGAAAGAGTCTTATCTTGTTCATGAACAACAGTGAAATTTCTATTTAGCACAATGCCTGTAAAATATTGGCCTTCATCCTGCTATGGAGTACCGGATTTAAAGTCTTTTAAGATATTCTGTAAAAACCAGCTGGCATACTGAATATCTTAAGGTTACCTCCAAGTTAATTCACATAGTTCAGTTCAGTTCAGTAGCTCAGTCGTGTCCAACTCTTTGTGACCCCATGAATCGCAGCACTCCAGGCCTCCCTGTCCATCACCAATTCCCGGAGTTCACTCAGACTCACGTCCATCGAGTCAGTGATGCCATCCAGCCATCTCATCCTCTGTTGTCCCCTTCTCCTCCTGCCTCCAATCCCTCCCAGCATCAGAGTCTTTTCCAATGCGTCAACTCTTCACATGAAGTGGTCAAAGTACTAGAGTTTCAGCTTTAGCATCATTCCTTCCAAAGAAATCCCGGGTCTGATCTCCTTCAGAATGGACTGGTTGGATCTCCTTGCGGTCCAAGGGACTCTCAAGAGTCTTCTCCAACACCACAGTTCAAAAGCCTCAATTCTTCTGCGCTCAGCTTTCTTCACAGTCCAACTCTCACATCCATACATGACCAGTGGAAAGTTAGGTTAATGCAATGAAGAGGGGGAAAGTCAACATGAAAAAATCAGTCACATTAGAATGACTGCATGATTCATAAATTTTGCACTTTTCAACAGTGTCTTAAGAGTCAATTAAACATCCTTTATTTTCTAATTGAACTTCCAGTCTATGGAAAGCGATGTAAAATTAAGTCATAAGATGTTCATAAAACTTTTCATCTCTTCCTCCATCTTCTTGGCCCACCATAAATCTCATTTCCCCTCAGCCTGGACACTTCTGGTGTTAACAGATGACTTCAGGAAAGAAACAGAATGGCTGGCTTCTCAAGTGTCAAGGTCATGCCTGAATTGAGCAACACAAGAGGTGCTTCAGGGGAAAAGCTCACTTGCATTCTAGTTCACTTATAAAAGGCCAAACATGCATACTTATTAGAAAATACTTGATACATAAATCCTTAAGAGATTCCTTCAGTGTCTTACACTCTTCCTGTTCCATCTTCTGATGTCTGAATTTTAACCAAAGAATTATCATCACTACTGTGACTCTGCACAAAGGCTGGCCACCAATTTCACTAGAAATATCATTGGTCCCTCAGTTTTTCCTCTATTCTTCTGTGATGTTTTTCTAAAGTAACAATACTAGATTTCTGGGGAGTAAATTGGTACTTTCCTACATTTTTTAAAAGCTTCAGAAGGGTCTTTGCTTTCACGTGTCCTCAGTACAGTGTAACTAAAACCCTCCAGACTTAGAAATATCACATACTCCATAAAATATTATGGAGCTTTTCATTCCTATAGGAATTTAGAGAAAGTGAAAATGTTAGTCTCTCAGTTGTGTATGACTCTTTGCGACCCCATGGATTGTAGCTGGCCAGGCTCCTCTGTCCCTGGGATTCTCCAAGCAAGAATACTTAAGTGGGTAGCCATTATCTTCTCCAGGGGATTCTCCCAACCCAGAGATTGAACCTGGGTCTCCTGCAATTGGGCAAATTCTTTACCATCTGAGCCACCAGGGAAGCCCAGGAATTTAGAGAAAAGGCCCTCAAAACAATCTACTCGGTTAGCAATCTGTCATCTGGCTTGTTAGATGTCCGTGCTGAGAGGTTTCCTCTGTCAGAACCATCATTACCCCTGGTTACATGGCGCTCTCTCATTTGCAAACCTTACTGGTAAGCTCTTCTGCAAAGATCATTTGTAAGGAGGTTGAGGGTGCCCATTTCTCAGCATCTTTATGTCTTTTATTAAACTTGATTAGATGCTACAGTCAGTGCCATACAAAGTTTGAAAGTACTTTAATATTAATAACAAGTCAAGTCATTTGAGGGCTTCCCTGGTGGTGCTAGTGGTAAAGAACCTGAAGAACCTGCCTGCCAATGCAGAAGACATAAGAGACACAGGTTCGATCCCTGGTTCGGGAAGATCCCCTGGAGAATCCCCATGGAAAGAGAAGCCTGGCAGGCTACAATCCATGGGGTTGCAAAGAGTCAGACATGACTAAAGCGACTTACCACGCACACATACAAGCCATTTGAGATTTATGAATGGTTAGAGAGAATTTGTATCCACAAGGTTTCACCCTAGCCTGGCAAGTGGATCTTTCATGACCCATGAGACCTCACCAACTCCTATTCCATTCTCTTGAGCATTAAAATCACACTGACTAAGCACCTCTTGTATTAATGCACCAAGTACTGGCTCCATATCCATCTCTCCCTGCACTCTCTCAGCTTCCTGAAACTCCTGCAGTCCCAGCTTTCTCTTGCCCACGTGTGCACATTTCTAGGTGACACAGGGCAGTGTGTGCATTACATGTCTTCCCCACCCCTCCACATGCTTACATCGCATCACTTCACCACATAAACAGTTATAATTCTGCATTGGCTGAAAACTGGTGGATTTCTGTATCTTTTCATATGCAAGGATAATAAAACTGCAAGCAGAAAAAGAGTTAAACCACATTTCAATTTCTATGTGTAAATAAATATTGATATATATTGAACATCTACTTTAGGCCCCACACTCTGGGAAAAAATAAGACAAGTATAAAGAAATGGTTTTCAAGACGTGTTTCAGGGAACCCTAGGGCTCTCAAACCATTTCAGGGAAAATCCATGAACTATTTTCATAATATTACTAAGATGCTATTTGTCTTTTTCTCTCTTACTCTTGTATGAGTAAACAGTGGAGTTTTCCAGAGGGTATAGGACATGTGATATTGCAACAGATTAAATACAGAAGCAGATATGAGAATCCAACTCTTTTGTTAAGCTAGATATTAAAGAGACTTGGAAAACTAAACAACAATGCCACTATTCTCACCAAAATTATTTTGTTTTGGAAAATATAGTTATATTTTATAAAAAATATGTTAACATGTAATAGATTTATTATTTTTAGTAAATTAATAAGCAAATATTACTTAATTCTCAGTTTTAATTTCTAATATGATAAATCTCAATAGATATAACTATATAAACAGAAGTTCTTTGGGGTTCTATGATATTGTATCATAGAATAAGGAATATATATATATAATATTCTATGATATATATTTCCAATAAATATATATATTTAGTCTGCTGCTGCTGCTAAGTCGCTTCAGTCGTGTGCGACTCTGTGGGACCCCAGAGACGGCAGCCCACCAGGCTCCCCGTCCCTGAGATTCTCCAGGCAAGAACACTGGAGTGGGTTGCCATTTCCTTCTCCAATGCATGAAAGTGAAAAGTGAAAGTGAAGTCACTTAGTCGTGTCCGACTCTTAGCGACCCCATGGACTGCAGCCCACCAGGCTCCTCCGACCATGGGATTTTCCAGGCAAGAGTACTGGAGTGGGTTGCCATTGCCTTCTCCATGACCAACCTAGACTGCATATTAAAAAGCAGAGACAGTACTTTGCCAACAAAGGACCATATATTTAGTCTTCATCCATGTCTCAACTCCAATACCATTTCCATGATTAATTGCCTTCCAACTCCCATTGTCTGCTTTAACACTTTATAAGTAAAATTATCTCACTGATATTTATTACTTTATTGTCTGTCTATCCCCACTAGAATGAAGCCCCATGAAAGCACAGATAATAGCCATCTGAAAAATCTTGTTGAGGTCACTTTTGTTTCCCAATACCTAGAACAAAACTGGATTAAATGAATACAACTGTTCAGTGTGACATGAAATAAGCAAGATCAGTAGAAGTTTATACTTTCCTTGGATGCTTTGATTTGATTGTTTTAATTATTGTGCAGCTGCTTAAAATACCTTATAGAAGTCATTATAAGGTTATCTCACCTCATGCAAAATGCTTTATATTTGGTTGATAGTATAATAAGAGGGGTCTCTCTTGGATTTATTAAAACTAGAGTTTTATTTTTGTTAAAACTTGAACCAAAAGTAGACTGTCACATTACCGACACTGGAGGCCTTGGAGGGTGGCTGCCTGGGGGACCCGTGGCTTCTATGTTTTAAAATAATATATAAAGGCAAATTTAATTTAGAGATTTTGTTTAATATCTATAAAAACTGCACTCCCATGTAGGGACCAGGAGACTTCCAGCCATATTGCTTTCTGAGTTACAGTGGAATTTTGATGAAAATGTGGGCTGCACTAATTTTTTGTTGCAGGATGGGGGAGTAGAGGGGTACTGGGGAAATGGACATATTTTCAATAGGTTTCCCATATTTTTCTACATTTGCTTCTTTTTGTCCCCCTTCTCTACAAGGATGGTGTTTAAAAAAATTAATGCACCTTTAATTTTAATTAAGCTTTCATTGATTAACTATGAGTCAGGTCATACTGCCATGAGCTAACTATCATGGTCCCTGACTTCACAAAACTTATAGGTTTGTGGGGAAGACTACTTTAAAAATTAAATTTAAAACCAACTATAAAAAACATCATGGGTGCTATGTTGTGGGGGAGGGTGAGTACAAGATGCTGTAGAAACAAGAACACATAACCTAAGACAGGACAGAAGTGGGAGGCAGTAGGAAAGACCTGATGGAGGAGCTGGACTTCCTGAAGTAAAAACAGAGGGAATAGTCTTCTAGGCTAGAAAGAGAAAATGTTGAAAGTTTCTGAGAAGAGGTAGAGCACGTTTGACAACCTAAAAGGAGTTAACATGTCTTGACCCAGAGGGCAGTGGAAAACCACAGACGAATTTTAAGCAAGGGAATGGCCTGACCAGAAGTGGTGGCCACTGCTTGGAGGAAGGTTTCAAGAGATCAAAGCTAAAGGTAGTGAAGCCATTTAATATGTCATGATGGGAATCCAAGTGGGAGCTGATGTTAAGAGACTGTTAGTTGCATTGCAAAGAATTGGACTGATCCAAAAATCTTTAAGAGAAAGAATTTATAGATTTTAGAAGGCAATTGGATACCTGAAATAAGGAAGAAGTGAAATATCATGAACTTTTTCAAGGCAATCCAATGGATCAATGATGACCCAGAGGTTTCCAATGTAACCTTGCTCTTACATGCTCCATGGTGTTTGGGAAGACTTAATCTGTCACCAAACAGAAACTACCTTTACTGAGTTAGTTATTGGGTTAGGATTAAAGGCAGGGTATAAAACAATTTTTTCCTATTTCAGTTCAAATAGTTGGCCTCATAAAGATGCCTAGAACCTCCTTCCTTTATCGTACTACCCTGACAGTCCAGGCTCCAGCCTGCAACTGCATTCCCCTTGTCGCTGAGGCCAGCAAGATTCCAAACCTTTTTGTCTGAAGCTGGCAAAACTCAGTTCTGCCTCTACTCTGGGAAAGCAGTAGGGGATCCTGGTATTTCTCAGAATACAGCACCCATAGTATAAGCACGCGTCTCCCTTCCTAATTTGATCCCCCTTCCACTAGAGTATAACTTTGGTGTTATTCTGCTAAATCTCTGCCTCCCCACTAGACAGAAGGCCTAGACATGACAAGGAGTCAATAAGACAAAAGCTTAATCCTGACACAAAGGTTTAGGAGACTGGATGGATAGTAATACAATTCACAGAGCTAAGATACCCTGCAAGAACAGAGATGGGAGTGTGATCATAATGAGGTAGTATACGTGAGCTATCTTAAGAGAAATGGGATGAATCACTTCAATGACAGAAAAGGAGGTATCAACCTAGCATTACCAGGGGCCCTAACGTGGTTATATTTGGAGGAGAGAAGAGGGTGATTCAGTTTGGCTCATTTTTGTTGCTGTTGTTTGTATTTTGGCCCTAGAGTTATATATTGTGTAGTGTAAAGAGTAACAATCTTTAATTGTCTGGTTCCTTGAGCTTGAGACCTTGCACAAAACAGCTAAAGAGCTGTCTTTAGACTTCCTCTGGACTTACAATGGCTTCATCTCTCAAGTAAGTGTACAGCTCTGTACCTCCTGTATAATAACAACTATTGCCTCTATATTATCTCAAACTGCTATTGAATTCTTTATGGCTGTTTTATTTTCCGTGTTTATTTCTTGCCTCTAAATATATAGCCTATGCTCCTAGAAAGCCAGAGAAATCTCTGATTCATCTCAGTCATTCATCTCAGTCAATCAGTCATAAAGTGGATGATCAAAAGATCTTGGCTGAGATGTTTAGAAAAGTATATGTAAAAATATGTTTTAAATAAGGCATAGTGTTACTATACTTTGCTTTAGTTTTGATGACAATCCCTCTTCTATTAGATACTCATCAAGTGAAAGAGAATGCTGTAACTCTCAGACTTTAAATACACTTCTGCTATGATGCAAATGACTTCAAATTTTTGACATCTTTGAAATCACAAAATTACCTTAATCCAAAGGATAGGGTTATAACTATTCCTACAATTGTTCACCATCCATGTCAATAGTTCGTTACATTGCTGCACTCCTTAAACTCTTCTCCAGCTAAACCAGACTGTTTATAACACAACTGGGCTACTGTGGTAGTACTAGAGGGTTGGAAATCTGAATGCAGTCTAGTTAGTTGGTTTATTTTAGTTCAGATTTTGCACAATACAGACAGACTGCTAAGATGCATGCAACTGACATTGACCCAAGGATAGATCCAATTTTTCTCTTTTAAAAAAAAATATTTATTTATCCACTTTTGGCTGCCTTGGGTCTTCATTGCTGCTCCTTTGCTCTAGTTGTGGTGAGCAGGGGCTACTCTTGATTGCAGTGTATAGCTTCTTACCGTGGTGGATTCTCTTGTTGGCAGAGCATGGCCTCTAGGTGCCTAGGCTTCAGCAGTTGCAGCACGTGGGCTCAGCAGTTGTGGCACATGGGCTGAGCTAATCGCTCACACATGGAATCTTCCCAAACCAGAGATCGAACCCATGTCCTCTGCATTCAGAGGCAGACTCTGATCCACTGCACCACCAGGGAAGTCCCCACTTTTTCTTAAATAGATTTCTCCTCTTTGTTGAAGACAAGTATGTCTTGTCACAATGTGGCTGCCTAATTTTAGCTCCGACTAGAGTTTGCTTAGCCACCAAGCTCCAAATCCAGGCCAGAAATAGGCAGGAGAGTGATGGTCATGTGCTTAACGAGATCCCAGGCAATGGGCCAACACACATTGGAGCTGGGGTGGAATTTCTTGCCCTGTGAAAATGCAGTGCTAAATCTTCCTCTCCCTCTCCTCTCTTTCTCTACGAGTGGCTCTCTCCTGTACAGTGAACTGAGCTGTCATCCGAAACTAATGAGGAAGATGTGTCTCCCAGCAATCCAAGCGACAGTCAAAAGTGCATGACCTACCAGCCTTGACTGCTGTGCCAGCTTGGACCATGATTTCTGGAATGGCTGGCAAAAGTATTTTAATATCGTTCACCTTGGTATACTATTTCATCAATAACTTCTAAAATTTCACAGGGTGCATCTTTAAAGTCCTAAGACATCCTCAGCTTAAAATATATACTCTTAACATCTTTTACTATACAAAACAAACCCATTCTTCCTCTCTCACTTACTGACTTTCATTTGGACTTGCTGTTTTTGTAAGTGAAATATGAATTCTCACTCTTATCTTTCCTTCTGCTGATTATCAGTAGTAACTGAAGCATATTTAATAAGAAAATTATTTATAAGCCTATAAACATAACTTGTATTTATAAATACCTAAATTTAGTTGTATGCTCATGTCTCCTTTACTTTTTGGGGCTTTCATACCCTTTTTACAGAAACTTTTACCATATGTTAAGCCTTTGACTGTGTGGATCACAATAAACTGTGGGAAATTCTGAAAGAGATGGGAATACCAGACCACCTGACCTGCCTCTTGAGAAACCTATATGCAGGTCAGGAAGCAACAGTTAGAACTGGACATGGAACAACAGACTGGTTCCAAATAGGAAAAGGAGTACGTCAAGGCTGTATATTGTCACCCTGCTTATTTAACTTCTATGCAGAGTACATCATGAGAAACACTGGCTGGAAGAAGCACAAGCTGGAATCAAGATTGCCAGGAGATCAATAACCTCAGATATGCAGATGACACCACCCTTATGGCAGAAAGTGAAGAACTAAAAAGCCTCTTGATGAAAGTGAAAGAGGAGAGTGAAAAGTTGGCTTAAAGCTCAACATTCAGAAAACAAAGATCATGGCATCTGGTCCCATCACTTCATGGGAAATAGATGGGGAAACAGTGGAAACAGTGTCAGACTTTATGTTTTTGGGCTCCGAAATCACTGCAGATGGTGACTGCAGCCATGAAATTAAAAGACGCTTACTCCTTGGAAGGAAAGTTATGACCAACCTAGATAGCATATTCAAAAGCAGAGACATTACTTTGCCAACAAAGGTCTGTCTAGTCAAGGCTATGGTTTTTCCTGTGGTCATCTATGGATGTGAGAGTTGGACTGTGAAGAAGGCTGAGTGCCAAAGAATTGATGCTTTTGAACTGTGGTGTTGGAGAAGACTCTTGAGAGTCCCTTGGACCACAAAGAGATCCAACCAGTCCATTCTGAAGGAGATCAGCCCTGGGATTTCTTTGGAAGGAATGATGCTGAAGCTGAAACTCCAATACTTTGGCCACCTCATGCAAAGAGTTGACTCACTGGAAAAGACTCTGATGCTGGGAGGGATTGGAGGCAGGAGGAGAAGGGGACGACAGAGGATGAGATGGCTGGATGGCATCACCGACTCGATGGATGTGAGTCTGAGTAAACTCTGGGAGTTGGTGATAGACAGAGAGGCCTGGCGTGCTGCAATTCATGGGGTCGCAAAGAGTCGGACACATCTGAAAGACTGAACTGAAGACACTATGGGACAAATGCAAAAATATCATATTTATAAATGCCTTTTCTAGGACTGATTTCCTAGACTACTTAAGAAAGACACATAAAAACAAAAGTCTCAAGGATTAGAAAAGACAAAGAAGGCCTGTGACCTTAATTAGCATAAAATCTTTAGGTTTTTTTCAGATTTTTTTCTAGTTGTTAGTTAAAATATAGCTGCAAAATCAAGGAATCAACAAATAATACAACCATCTACATCTACAATATTTTAAGATGTAATTAAAGTTTTGAACTAAAAAAGAAAGAAAGAAAAGCATTTTACCCTAGGGAAACTCTTAAGGTATGTGTCCCATGCAAGGAGACATACGACCTTCACACTGGATTTAGAAAACCACACTCAGTTCCTCTTTGTATGCAAACACTTTTAAGAAGCTTTTTTTTTTTTCTTGTGCTGATTGTGTTTGCCATCATCCTTTCTTCTTACCTGTTCCCTACTGTGACTTGGACACAGAAGGTTGGGACACCATATCTAACTACAGACCTAAGTCATCCTTATCCATCCCATACCCAGAAGTGAACCTCTGTGACAAAGGCTAATTAATTCAGGAGACCATCCAATTGGATCAATAACATCACTGATTAGCTAATGAGCTGGTGGATGGAAAGCATCCAGGGACACACCTAATGATTCAAACTTTGTGCTGTACTTAGTCACTCAATCATGTCCAACTCTTTGCGATCCCGTAGACTACAGCCCGCCAGGCTCCTTTGTCCATGGGGATTCTCCAGGGAAGAATACTGGAGTAGGTTGCCATGCTCTCTGCCAGGGAATCTTCCCAACCCAGGGACTGAACTCAGGTCTTCCACATTGCTGGCAGATTCTTTACCATCTGAGTCACCAGGGAAGCCCAAACTTTAGGGATAAAGCAAGTTCTACCCATTACATTGGGATTCCCAGGTGGCACTAGTGGTAAAGAATCCACCTACCAACACAGGAGACATAAGAGACCCAGGTTTGATCCTTGGGTCAGGAAGATCCCCTGCAGGAGAAAAATGGCAATCCACTCCAGTATTCTTGCCTGGAAAATCCCATGGACAGAGGAGTCTCGTGCAAGCCCTGGGGTTGCAAAGAGTTGTTCATGACTGAGCGTCTGAGCACACACCCATTACATTAAATACTTTGTTAAATATTTTGACTGCCATCATCTTTGACCTAGAGATAAATTCTAAAAGTTTATTTGGGGTTCCTGGAGAGGGACAAAAATATTTCTAGAATTTTTGGTCAAAAAACATTCCTTCTCTCTTCATGAAGGCCACCTTCTCAGGACAAGTATGTATTTGAGGAAGAAAGCATCTTCAGTTCCTGGGACTCACCATGGTCTCTGGGTCTGTACATCTGGTATCCCTTCTGCTTTGAGGCTGCCTTCTTCTCACCTCCTCCCTTTTGTCAGACTTTGGATTATATGCCACTTCTCCAAGAATACAGCATCGAAAAAGCAAGGATGTTTGCTGATCAGGTAGACAAACCTGCATCAATGCTTCAGCAAAATGATCAGTACCTCCTTATTATTAATGATGCTGACTGCTGTTCTGCTCAGTACTCTGTTTAATCATATTCATTAAATTCCTAAAATATGAATAGCCCAGTTATTAGGTACTAAGAAACAGTATCCACTAAAGAAATAGAGTCTTTGCCCTCAAGGAGATCAGAATCTAGCAAAAGTAAGAAACATACAAACAACTAATGATATCACAAAATAGTAAGGCTATAGCTAATGTATGTAAAAGTGCTATAAGAATATGTCTACAGGTGGAACTGAGAATTAAAGGATAAGTAGGACTTGTACAGGAGAGAGGGCATGGAGGTCATTCTCAGCAGGAGAAACATCATAACCAAAGAAATGCCAATATGGAAGAACACTGTGGATTCAAATGTTAGAAAGAAGTTTGTTCAGTGCCTAATAGGAGGTGAGCAATGGTAGGCAACAGAGAAGGGGGCTTCCCAGGTGGCTCAGACAGTAAAGAATCTGCCTGCAATACAGGAGACCCGGTTCAATCCCTGTGCCACAGGGAAGATCCCCTGGAGAAGGGAATGGCTACCCACTTTGGTACTCTTGCCTGGAGAATTCCTATGGACAGAAGGGCCTGGAGGCTACAATTCATGGGGTTGCAAAGAGTCAGACACAACTGAGCAACTACCACACCTACAATGGTAGGAGGGATGGGCAGCTATATATTTGTGAGGCCTTACTTCAAAAACCAGGGGGGAAAGTGCAATTAAAGGTACTAAAAAAAGCTTTTTCCTTAAAAAAAAAGTAATAGGCTCATAATAGTAATATATGAATATATACTTGTAAATTGCAAAAAAGATAATATTTTGTGTCATAATTTTATGTAACACAATGAATAATAATATTTATTAATGTGGTATCTTGGTTTCTAACTCATTTTTCTACAAATTCATTTACAAAGAACAAAGAATGTGTACTCTTAGGAACTTAGTTTTCAAACAATATAATTAAAAGCAATGTCAGCTGCTAACACAAATAGATCACAAATATTTTTTGATAATTCCTAATGGTCTTTCTGCTGACACAAATTTACTTAAATTCTTAAGGGTATTCCATATGGAGTGGCTACACTGAGATACATTTCTGATAAATTATTTCATAATATGAATTTTAGTACATCTAGAGCCAATAATTCCAGGACAATTTTTTTAAAGATTTGACTTTTCCTGTGAATCAATTTCGTGTAGATCTCAATTTAATTTTAGATGTAAATTTATACAATGACATTTTAATGTTTCCTCTGACATTTCCTAAAACTAGTGGAGGTTGTATAAGAAGCTAAAAGTAGCCTCATGATTTGCATATAATTCAAAACACCTGTTTATGCAATCCATCTCTGTATCTTCAATTACAAGGAAAACCTGATTTTGTAATTGTCTCCTTAAAATGATTCATGTGAAGTGTCACATGAAAATAGCATTCTTTTCTGTCAAATGTGATCATTCTTAAATTTATTTTCTCCTTCTAAGCCTGTGGATATTTGGTTTATAATGCTGCAGCAGTTTTCAAAATCAGAAATTCAAAACTCTTAGAAAAATTCTAATAACTTCCTGATATGCTTTATTGCAATATCTGTGTGTATGCCTTGACTTTGTAATTATTTACAAACAAAGTTTACTGCCCGGTTTCCAGAGTTCCTGACCCTGCACTCAGGCTGGAGATCCAGCTCATATTTGTGCAAATGCACACGGATGGGCTCCAGGGATGGACCAGAAGCCTGTCTCCCACCACAGTGCAGGTGCTCACCCCATACAAAAGCCCTCCTCTCTCCCAGGGACATAACTGCCTCCACTGCTACAGCTTCGGCTTCCAGCGCCGCCATGGCCACTGCCAATCTCGGTCCAGCTTCTAAATCTGGATGCCCCCTGGGGAACCCAAGTCATCCCAGACTGTCCGAGGTACATGCCAGGAGGCCAGGCAATGCAGACATTAGCTGCAGCAGAGCTGAGCTCATTCACGAGTACACTACAGCCTACCATGTCTGCACTGCTTATGCCCATGCTCTATTGTTACTGATACTTGTGTGGTAGCTCACAGAACAGAACTTCAAAGATAAAATCATCAAGAATTTCAAGAAGTGCATAGCAGAGCATTTGACCAAGGATGGGGTCCCTTTTGAAAGCAGGGCCCTGTGTAACTGTACAAATGCGTGCTTGAGAAGCCTGCCTTGGGGATGGAGGATACAAAGAAAGCTTTTTCAAATAGTATGGGGACAAGTTTTAAAGCTCTTTAAATGCCTTAAGAAAGAACACTAAAGTTTGAGGCACTTAAGATTCGGAAGTGGAAAAAGAACACTAAATTTGTATTTTAAAAAGATCACTCTGATGCTGAATCAGGTAACAATACTAGTGGATCAATATAAAAAATTTATATAATCTCAGCAAGTGATTATATGGCACTGGATATAGGGATAGTTATAGATTCAAGTAATAACCATAGCATTTTGAGTGCTAAATATGTGCTAGGCACTTTAATGACATTGTTTCTAATCCTCAAATAACCCTCTGAGGTACATATTATCCCCATTTTGCACATGAGGCTGCTGAAACCATCAGAGTCTAGCTTCCTAAAGTCATACAGTAAGAAGAGCAGAGCCAGAATTAAGCCCTGAGATCATGCTCTCCCCATCAGGCATCACTTCTAAGCTCAAGAAGGACACCCCAGAGTATGGTGACAGATTTATGCCAACTTTAGGGACAGGAAAGAGGCAGTTTCCCTTGACATTTTCCCCTCTCTATCCTACACCCTACAAAGTTCTCCAGCTTGTCCATGTTTATTTCATGTGTATTTCAAAGATCCTATGCAATAAAGAGGGCTGGGATCTAAAAGGGAAGACATTGCAACAGATTCTTTCAAGGTCGTGTATGCATAGTGCCAAATACATAGTTGGCACTACACAAGTATTCCTTTCCTTTCCTTACTACTTCTCTGACAGTCACGCTCTCACTATGCTCCAGTTTAATTTGGTTTGGTTTAGCTTTCTTCCCCTACACTGGTACCCCCACCTAACTGTCCTCTATGTGTCGATGACTATAAATTTGCCCAGAGGGCTTTGGAAAATGTGTGAATTTTCCAAGCTGTGGAGACACTGCTCTGATTTGGTTCAGTAATAGTCCATGGGGAGGCATGGTTGGGAGAAATGAAAGAGATAAGGATGTAAATGAGTGAGGTGATTAGCACCCCAGCAGCATCCAATAAATGTCAACAGTCTGTCAGTCACAGGAGGAGGATGTTTAAAGGCTGTTCTATTACCTACCCCAGAGCAGGTGAGAGCTCTCCCACAGTGAACATCCCTCGACTCCACACACAGAATCAGTCACAGCCTCCAGCCTGAACATCACTATGCCTTCATCATACAACAACAACAACAAAATGTTCGTCTATATTGATAAAGACACCAGGCTTGATATTTCCCATCCATTTAACTGTTAAGATCTTGGAATCTGATAATGTTGGGCTATATGATATTTTATCATAGATGTAAAAACTAGGAAAATGAGACCCATGGAGTTATTTCATCAGGTCTCCAGCCAGCTCTCCACAACCAATGACATTCAGTTTGAATTAAGTCAGAAATTATGTCAGGACACAAAGTTTCAAATGATCATTCCATTTCCCACTGTACCAATCCTCATAGTATTTATTATTCCTTAATAAGTAAATATCGACTATTTTAGCAGTTTTTCAGGATTAAAACAAAGTTCAGCTTTACACTGAAGTCCATATAACAGACACTGTTGGTGGGGGAGGGGCACTCGTTTGCTGCACAGTGACCTTGTAGGTGCACACACAGAGAAGCCCCTTTACAGACATGTCTACTTTCACACTGACTATTTGTTCACTTTCACAGTGACTATTATCACCTCCTCTTCACAGACTCAGAAAAAGTCAAAGTATTACTGGCTCCGTGTCTGGGGCAACTGGACACAGCCATGTCTGGTTGCTCTTTGCAACCCCATAGACTGCAGCCCACCAGGCTCCTCTGTCCATGGAATCTGCCAGGCAAGAATACTGGAGTAAGTAGCCATTCCCTTCTCCAGGGGATCTTCCTGACCCAGGGATCGAACCCCAGTCTCCTACATTGCAGGCAGATTCTTTACCATCTGAGCCACTGGGGAAGCCCAGAGACTCAGAGAAGTTAGACAACTGGCCACCTATCACAACGCTCGTACAAGGTGGAACCAGAATTTGATTTTAGTCCTCTTTAATTTCAAGCCATCTCCACGTGTCAGAGTTCAGAACTTGTGCAGGCATACACAATTAACTCTGCCGCTTGGCTAAATGGAACAAAATGCAAGCACAAAATTGCAATTCAACTGTATTTCAATTTTAAAAAACTGAAGAAAAAGCAACCACATAAATGCCAATCTGTTCCGATTCAAAAATGAGGTCTTACTGTCTAACCCAGGTTCAATGTCACTTATTTCTCCTGTGACTTCTTATTTTCCTGCAGAGCTAACCATTAGGCCACAAATAATGTAAACTGAATAAATGTTTGTTTCCTGGGGTCTGAGTAAAATTAAAGTCATAACTATCATTTTCATAACAGGTCATCGAGGTATATCAACTTTGCAGTAAACTGGGAAATCATTGCTTCCCCCACTGATAATCCAGGCAAACTGAGAAATACCATGAATTAGCTTGAGTTAAACAGTTGGCTACAGTTGTGCCGTGTATACTCTGCTTAGCAACAACCGTCCGGTCTTCCAATGATGACAGAGCCCTGGGAGCCGAGTCCTGACCCGGTGGAATGCGTGGAGCGCTGGGTGTGCAGGCTGCTGGAAGGCAGGAGATTAAAGGAGGGCTGGCAAGCATGGGCTGGAAGGAGAGCGCAGCACTGAAAGACATGTGTGTGTCCTGTGCAGGGATAAGTGCTGGGCCACCAAGGACCTGAAGGGTGAAACCGAGCCAAAGGATACCTGGTGGATCCTTCGCAAAGAGGACGGGAGGCTGTGCCTATTTATTGAATATTCACTAAGTGCAAACACTATATGAGGCTTAGGGTAGATGAAAGTGATGAAGACATGGTTTTCCACCAGCAAATGTTTACAGCCTAGTGTTTCATCAGGTGAAGGAGGAGAGGGCACTGCAGGCAGTGGAGTGTGTGGGTTAGTTGCTCAGTCATGTCCGAATCTTTGCAACCCCATGGACTGTAGCCCACCAGACTCCTCTGTCCCTGGGATTCTCCAGGCAAGAATACTGGAGTGGGTAGCCATTCCCTTCTCCCAGGGATATTTCCAACCCAGGGATTGAACCCAGGTGTCCCACACTGCAGGCAGATTCGTTACTGAGCCACCAGGAACCCTGCAGACAGTGAATGACCCAGGGAAGGAGGTGTGGGAAATGACAGGTCTGTCTGTATACCAGCCAGGCTGGTAGGAATGTGAGTCCTGCTGAGGAAACGTGGGCAATGAAACTAGAAAGTAGTGAGAAGCAGCAAAGCGAACAACATGAAGACACAACTCATGGAATGGGAAGCAACATTAGCAGAGTATATACCTGGTAAGGGGCTAATAGCCGAAAGGCTAATAATTCAAAAGCAAAAAAATCAAACAACTCAATTTAAAAATGAGCAAAGAACCCGAATAGGTGTTTCTTCAAACGTCCTCTAAGCCACACGTCTAGATGCACAGCCTCTACTCACTTTTCCTAACTCCTCATTGCTCACTAAACCTTGTGGATCTTGATAGAGAGTATTTCCTCACATCTCAGATCCCACATGGTGTCATAGTTGTCCCTGCTGATCTATCACAGCCCTGAAGACAGTCAGTTGCCAACCTTCCCACTCTGCCCATCCGCTTCCTCCCTCCTCTCTCCTCTCCCCGTCCGTTGTCCGGTGCTTCCGTGAGAAACAGACAAAGCTGACAGCAGCAGAACTCCAGCAGCATCTGAGAGGCAACCACAGGCCACGTGGAGAGCCTCCACTTTAGGGAGGTACTCTCTTCAAACAAGACAAAAGACTCCCCTCCCCTGGGAGCTCCATGAAGACGACAGTAAACATTACCTGTAACCCCATCACCTAGAGACTATCACCATTAACACTGTAGCTATTTTCTTTCAGGCTTTATTATCGATATATACCTAGAATTTTTCCTTGATGAAATTAGAATGTACATCTATATACATAATATGTATGTGTATTGCATGCAGATATAGGTAATTTATACCTGTCTTTTTTCATGTCAATAAACACTCTTAGGAAACTAGATTTTTCTTAACAGCTGACTACTGTCTTATAAATACCACATACCATTTAAACATTTGCCTATTGTTAAACATTTGAATTGTTTCTGGTCTTTATTATCAAAGTATACTGGAATAAATATCTTGTATATAAATTTATCTGTACCTTTATTATGTTTATGTTCATAAAGTAACAGTTAACATTCATTGCTTTTCTTACTATGCGCCTGTCTCTGAGCTAAATGCATATATTACCTCCTTTAAGCTTCACAGAGTCTATGAATAGGTTCTATTATTATCCCTATTACAGGGGATGGATGACATAGAGAGGTTAAGGAAACTGTCCAAGTCCACACAGGAAGAACACAGGAAAGTCAGGGTTCCAATGCAGTTTTACTCCAGAGCCTGAACTCAAAAATCTTCTGTAACTTCCTGTATGTTAGTCACTCAGACTGTAGCCTGCCAGGCTTCTCTGTCCATGGCATTCTCCAGGCAAGAATACTGCAGTGGGTTGCCATGCCTTTCCCCAGGGGATATTCCTGACCCAGGGATCAAACCCAGGTCTCCTGCATTACAGGCAAATTCTTTAATGTCTGAGCCACCAGGGAAGCCCTGTAACTTCCTAGACAATTAAATTACATGGAATCAAAGATGGATGATTTTATTTACTCATCTGTATGTTTGTTACAAAGTAATTCTTGCAAGCAGTATATGAGTGGTATTAAACGAAAAATAAAAAACTCCTACACCCTCCCTGCCTCCTCCCCAGACCTATTCCCTAAAAGTGGCAGTTAAACCTTCCTTCTTCTTCCTTCTCTTTATTGTCAATGTTCTAAAATGGAATGACGATGTGTCTAAACATGACTCTTGGGACTTCCCTGGTGGCCCAGTCAGTGGTTAAGACTCTGTGCTTCCACTGAAGGGAGTACAGGTTCAATCCCTGGTCAGGGAACTTAAGACCCCACATGCTGTGCCTCACAGCCAAATAATTAAAAATAAATAAATAAAGGTGAATCTTCATTCCATCCATCTAGAAGAATACTCTGTGAATGCTTTCGATCTGAAGACTTGTGTCCTTTTAAGTCTGGGAATTCTTTTCTATCTTTTTAATTATTCTTTTTCCTTGTTCCCTCCTTCTTCAAAACTCCTTTTGGAGGAACATCAGATTTTTTTCTCACATCTCACTTAGTTATTCTAAGTTCTGGGAGATTTTCTTGACATCATCTACCAGTCTTTCTATTTAATTCTCTACACTTCAGGAATTTAATATTTTAATTTTTAAAAACTCTTTCCTTGTCTTCTAATGAGGTGGATGAAACTGGAGACTACTATACAGAGTGAAGTAAGCAGAAACAGAAACACTAATACTGTATATTAATGCATATATATGGAATTTAGAAAGATAGCAACGACAATCCTATATGCAAGGCAGCAAAAGACACGCATATGTAAAGAACAGACTTTTGGACTCTGTGGGAGAAGGCAAGCGTGGGATGATTTGAGAGAATAGCATTGAAACATGTACATTACTATATGTAAAATGAACGAACAGTGCAGTTCGATATATGAATCAGGGCACTCAAAGCCAGTGCTCTGGGACAACCCAGAGGGATACGGTGGGGGAGGGAGGTGGATTGGGGGTTCAGGATGAGGGGACACATGTGCACCTATGGCTGATTCATGTTGATGTATGAAAAAACCACCACAATATTGTAATTATCCTCCAATTAAAATAAATAATTTTTAAAACAACTCTTTCCTTGTCATTTATTGGGTTTCTCAATAAAAAGAAGCAGACTCTGATTATCAGATTTGTATGCAGGAAGTTCACTGAAGAGTGTTCATTAGATCAATACCTGCTGAGAGAAAGAGAAGTGAAGAGAAGGAAGCAGGATCGGGCAGAGGGGGAAGTCGAACTGTGCCAAGACCTTACTTGGCAAAGGCATGAGGCGCTACACACCCCACTGACAAGTCCTGGACTTCAGGCCGTCCCAAAGAGGGGGTGCTGTGGCCTTGGATAGTGGTGCTAGCTGAGGTCCCACGGGTAGGCAAAGAAACTATACCCAGAATACGAGTTTATTCTAGGCAAGAATACCAGAAAGGTCACTGCAAGAAAGAAAAAATTAAATGCTTTATGTCTCTCCCATTTTAAAAAATATTTGCTTTAAACTATTTGTTATGCATTGAAGTGTAAGTTAATTCTGCACTACTTTTGCCAGTCAGGCTAACTTTGTAACAATTTATGTTTCATATTTTCAAGTCTTCAGCATTAAGGATATATTTAGGTAGCCTTATGAGCCATGTCATTTTTCCCAAAATAACATCCTGCCCCTAAACCATGCAATCCGATCATAAGGAATTCATATCAATGACACATTGTCAACAGACATTTCTGAATCTGAAAAGTATTTGACCTATCAAAGGAGCACTGGAGCAAAGGTCTACTATCAAAGACTTACATCCCATCAGGCCAGGTTTCTCTTACAACCCTGAGTGACGATCCTTCATTTGTCCGTTAGCACTCAGCCTATCCTGCCTATAGGCAGGTCCTCCCCTCTGCCTATTGGCCAGACAAAGAGTGATGGACGGCAGCAGCTGCTGCCTCAGTCAGTCCCAGGCTTCACCTCCACCCTACGGAGATCTCGGACTGAAATACATCAGGAGGCCACTCAGCTGTGCATTATGGAGACCAGGTAGAGGGCCAGCAACCTGTGCACTTTCACCTGAAGCTAAGAGGTCTGGGTCAGAGAAAAACCAGTGTCTCCATCCCCTTTTCCCTTTACAAACACAGCACAAACCAGGGACTCGGGCTGTAGGTTTATCAAAGACTTAGGTGCAAACGGGCAATTAACAGGCCAACCTTAGTTCCTGAGAGAAAACGAGGTAAAAGCAAAGGGACTGGAACAGGCACTTGGAGTCTAATACTGGGTCAGCGCTAATCGGTGGGTAGTGTTTTACAGATCGGGGTTGGCGGCACTGTCAGGCGTGTCTCAGCAATGCCACTGTCACTAAATCTGCAACTAGAGTAAGGTGGTAGGGAGAAGTGAGACAAGAAAGAGGCAACATCCAAGGACCCTGGAATGGACAGATCAGTGAATTTTCCACGGCTGCTTTTTTGCGACTGTATATTTGGGGAGTACACTTAAGTGTCAAGTTTTGAGGTGATGCTGTCAGGCTTCCCTGGTGGCTCAGATGTTGAACAATCTGCCTGCAATGCAAGGGACCTGGGTTCGATCCCTGGGTTGGGAAGATCCCCTGAAGAAGGGAACGGCTACCCACTCCAGTATTCTGGCCGGGAAAATTCCACAGACAAAGGAGCCTGGCAGGCTACAGTCCACGGGGTTGCCAAGAGTCGGACACGACTGAGCGACTTTCACTTCACTTTTCTGGACACTGCCATTCTATGTGTACGGCTAAAAAGCAGTTGCTTTCTGAGAACTCCAATATTCCTGGACTGGGGACTCATATTGACCCTGGGTCTCCTCCACCAAACAGCTGACCAGCCTCTACTGTGTATCAATAATCTCCGGAGGCAAAGCAATGGGGATGAGCTGACAGCAGCATCTGCTGCTCGTCCATCATCTCTTCCGGCCAATAGAAGCGGGACATGGTCCCCAAGGCCTGGGAAGGCCCTCGTTCTCCCTCTCCAGTGGCTGTGCCAGATGAAGAAGTCATTACTACTCAGGGCTGGAAAAGAAACCAAGGATGTCTGGAGGGAATAAAAGAATGAGAGAACAGGATACAGGCAGCCAGTTGGTCATCAGGGCACATTACAGCCTTTGGGCACTCTTTCCAGATGCTTTGCATTTTTCAGTGTGCAGCCACTTTCTCCATCCCTTCACTGGAGGCAGGGGGTGGGGCGCAGTTCAAGGTTTTAACATCCCAGCATAACTCAGTCTTTAAGAGAGGGATAGAAAAGTCTTGAGAAAGAGAAAGCACTGCAAAAAGTGAAAAAAAAAAAAAAAAAGAAACTGAAAGTTGTTTAGTCTTGTCCAACTCTTTGGACCCCATGGACTATACAGTCCATGGAATTCTCTAGGCCAGAAAACTGGAGTGGGTAGCCTTTCCCATCTCCAGGGGATCTTCCCCACCCAGGGATCAAATCCAGGTCTCTTGCATTGCAGGTGGATTCTTTACCAGCTGAGAAGCCCAAGAATCCTGGAGTGGGTAGCCTATCCCTTCTCCAGTGGATCTTCCCAACCCAGGGATTGAACCAGGGTCTACCTGCATTGCAGGTGGATTCTTTACCAACTGAGCTATCGTGGCAACCCAAAAAGAGATTTAAAGTTTTCTCAGTATTTTGAGATTAATTCAGGAAGTTCCAGAAGGAGGAGACGTGGGTTCCTAGGCGCCATGAATATCATTTAGAGAAAGTGAGAAAGAAACAAGATAAGCAATCATTCAGTGCTTCTTCAAATGTCCTCAGTGTGATATGATTCTCTCTGTACTCAGGATGTGTAGGTCTTCCGTGGTTGCCCTTCATCACTGTTTTCACATCCTGATTCTCAAAAGTTTTATAGTTGTTAACAGTGATAGAATAATATTAGTACTGTCTTTCTCTTGAATTATGCACAGCATTTACAAAGATTGTTCACTTTCATGATTTCATCTGAAATCCTAGGGAAGAAAGATATGTGGTATAGTGCCCCTTTTAGAGGCAAAAGCCAGAAAGGTCAGAAAAGGTGCAAGCAATCTCAGGTAAAAAAGCTGGTAAGAGGTCAGTGTGGAACTTGACCTCAGACGTTACATTTCCAAGTCCACGTTTCTTTCCACACTCATGGCTTATATTACATCAGCCCTGTCCACAACTCAAGTAACACTAGTCAGCTGTGATCCACGAGTAGGGGCAAGGTGAAATACATAGCACCTGGTGAGTTCATCTGAAGTATGCTTCTGCTGTGATGTCATTGCCCTGAAGGAAGTTACATCCATGCCACCGGCGCGGCGGGGGCGGGGGCGGGGGTGCGCACGCGCGCACATGCGTATGTTATAAAATTATAATCATTTCACTCACCAATCAGTGACAGCTGAAATGGAGCCATTGAGTAATCTCAGTTCTTTTATGAACTCTTTTATCCCCTCTCATTTGGGATTTGGTGTCATTTTCTTAGTTCTTTGGGAACTGAAAAAAGGGACAAATTAATTGACAAAGTCGGTTGATTTAAATTGAAATCTGAAAGGTAAAGTTCTATGCGTGTGTGCTTATGCATGTGGGTATTTTAGAAAGGAGTGTGATTCGCTTTTTGGACCTACAGAAAACAATTCTTAACATTTAAGAGTAGAATTCATGCAGAAAAACATGTACGGCAGTGCATACACAGTGCAGAAAATGAGCTGTCCTCAAATTTGTCAACTTCCAATAAATGACATGCTTCATTTTCCCTTCCTTAGGATCAATATTTTTAAATGTCCCTTTCCTTTTCCTCTTTTCATAAAAATGACAATAAAATATTTTTCCTTACCTCCTCAAAAAATGCAATAAAAAGAAAGATTCTACTGCTAGCTTAAACCAAACAAGTAAAACAGCATGACCAAGCAGGATCTCATTATTCTGAAGACAATCTTTTCTGTGTTTTGACTTTCCACACCAAATTAAGTGATTTGGATTAGACGATGAAGCTTAGAAACTCTCACAGTAACTCTTAGCAAACTTTAATTCATAAACCCTAGACTACACATTGTTCTGTGGCTCAGTTCTGTCGCACGTTGCTCTGACTCTGTGACCCCATGGACGGCAGCACGGCAGGCTTCCCTGTCCTTCACTATTTCCCACAGTTTGTTCAAACCCATGTCCACTGAGTCGGTGATTCCATCCAACCGTCTCATCCTCTGTAATCCCCTTCTCCTCCAGCCCTCATTCTTTTCCAGCATCAGGGTCTTTTCCAATGTCAGCTCTTCTCATCAGGTGGTCAAAGTATTGGAGCTTCAGCTTCAGTATCAGTCCTTCCAATGAATATTTAGGCTTGATTTCTTTAGATTGACTGGTTTGATCTCCTTGCTGTCCAAGGGACTCTCAACAGTCTTCTCCAGCATTACAGCTTGAAACCATCAATTCTATGGTGCTCAGCCTTCTTTATGGTCCGACTCTCACATCTGTATGTGACTACTGGAAAAACCATGATACCAAACAAAAACCATCCACAAAGAACATCAGTTAAGAAAGAAGAATAAAAAAAAAGAATAACAATTCTTGATGTTTTTTAGCTAACATCAGATGATGTCAGAAAGATTAGGAATACGGGATAAAATCATCATGAATGTATAAAAATGGAAATTTCCCTAAGATCCTAATTATTCTCTCTACTAAAAGAGCAGTGAAATCGTCTATCTTTCCCAAATGTGATACCAAGACAGACCTGTCTTCCTCCCTCAAATCCACTACCTCTTAAGTTTTAGGAACCAAAACAAAAAAAAGAAAAAAGAGTAGGAAAAAAAAGGTAAAGTTAAAAACTATAGCCTTCAAGCAATTAATCATCTCCTGCAAGCACAAATAAACTATAAAATGTATTGAATTAATTGTATCATTTATTCTCTTACTAAGGAACAAATGGGATTATAATACTATGGTACAAAAAGACCAGTCAAAAATGGGCAGAAGACCTAAACAGACATTTCTCGAAAGACGATACACACATGGGCAATGAACACATGAAAAGATGCTCACCATCACTAATTATCAGAGAAATGCAAATCAGAACTATAATAAGGTATTCCCTCACACCAGCCAGAATGGCCATCATCATAAAATCTACAAACAATAAATCCTGGAGAGGATGTGGAGAAAAGGGAACCCTCCCTCATTGTTGGTGGAAATGTAAACTGATATAGCCATTATGGAGAACAGTATGGTGATTCCTTAAAAAAAAAAAAACTAGGAATAAATCTACTATATGACCCAGGAACTCCACTGCTGGGCAGGTACTCCAAGAAAACAATGATTGAAAAAGACACACGTACCTCAATGTTCATAGCCGCGCTGTTTACAGTAGCCAGGACATGGAAGCAACCTAGATGTCCATCAACTGATAAATGGATAAAGATGTGGTACACACATACAATGGAGTATTACTCATCAATAAAAAAAGAACAAATTTGAGTCAGCTCTAGTGAGGTGGATGAACCTAGAGCCTGTTATACATAGTGAAGTAAGTCAGAAAGAGAAAAACAAATATAGTGTATTAACACATATGCGTGAAATCTAGAGACATTATACTGATGAACCTATTTGCAGGGAAGGAAAGGAGATGTAGAGGTGGAGAATGAACTTGTGGACACATTAGGGGAGGGAGAGAATGGGACGAATTGAGAAAGTAGCACCAACATATATATACTACCAGGTGTAAGATGGACAGCTGGTGAGAAGTTGCCGAGTGCCACAGGGAGCCCAGTCTGGCTCTCTGTGATGACCTGGAGAGATGGGAGGGGAAAGGGAGGAAGGCTGAGGAGGGACGGGATGTATGTACAATGGTGGCTGATCTGCATTGTATGGCAAAAACTAACACAACAATCATAAAAAAAATTTAATGTAAACAAATAAAATGAATGCAAAAAATGTTCACACACACCAAAAAAACTAAAGTAAGTAAATAAACTAAAACAAAAAAGTATTCAGGTATTTCTTAAAGTATAATGATAGATTGTTCTTGTGACTAATTCTTGAATACAAAGGGCAAGAAAAATATAAGGAAATGTTAAAATGTTACAATGCTATAATTTGGCGATTTTTCTCCAGCTTCTTGCATCTTCAGTTTTTGACACTCCACTCACTACCTGTGAATCTTAGATCATAACTGCCAGTTGGAAGTCAAGAGTATCTATAAGTTATTGATGTATCTTCAGACTGTCTTGACAAAACTCAGCAGTTAGACTGGAGATAAAAATGCACAATTCACTTATTTATTCCACTCCATTTAAGTGCTGACATACTTATATCTCAAATGTAACCCAGACTAAAAAGGTATCTCACTTGAAGCCTTTTTATGTAGAAATGGAATGCATTAAGTAAAATGTTTTGAAAGTCCATGGTTTGAGACTGAAGAACATAAATGAGCAGTTACTATAAGCAGTAACCCAATCTTCTGGCAGTTATAAAGGAGCTGAACTTTTACAATAACGGTTTAGGAGAAAATTGTCTGGAATCAGTTGCCAAGATAATCCTTTGGAATCAACTGGTATGGTGACCCAATTTAACAAACACGGGCTTCAACCATGCAATAGTTAAACAAAGAACACATGTTCCTGAAGATAATTATACTCTGCTCTCTGACTTTCAGAGTAAAGTGTATTTGATTACATAAACTAAAGTAGATTTCCTTCCTTTTCAAGAAGCTGACAATCTTAAGGCTTGAAGTGTTATTGTGACTTTCCCAGGCCACTTTTCCAGTCTGTCAGTCTACCCACCCTCCTCAGCAAGGAAATCCCCAAATTTTAACAAGCAACTTTTTTTCTCAAGTTGCTGGATACTTTCCAAGACTACTGACCAGTTAGGAGATGGTGAATTAGTATCTCCTCTTTTTCCTGTATCTAACTTTTATTAGATTTCATATACCAGTATAAATTACCCCATAGCATAGATGTGAATTCTTTTCATCATAAAGAAGAATTTAGACGACAGAAACAAAGAGAGGCAGTACTAGATGAACAGGATATAATTTCTCTACTGCTATAATTTTCCCAAACTAAAATCTTTTAAAGTTGAAAGGATTTAAATTTTCTTTAAATAGTCATACACGTTATCTTTTAAAAACGAGACTTCAGGAACAGGTTCAGATGCTTTCGTGTTGATCTTTGCAAGCAATATTTGCATGTGTGTTCCATCATTAGCAAATTATTTTAGAAAATAATGAGGGAACATCCCCAACTCTTTACACAAAGTTAGCATAGTCTTGATAACAAAATCAGCTAAACATACTACAAAAGAGAAAAAATACAACTTCAGTCATGAATATATATACAAATTCCTAAACAAGATATTCACAACCAAATCCAAAAAATTATGAAAAAATAATGAGACATCATCACCATGGTTGGTTAATATTATCAACAGAAAATCAACTGATGGAATTCTCCACATTAACAGATTAAGGAGAAAGTTTGGTCATTTCAATTCATTCAATGTGAGAAGTAAAGTCATCACCATTTATAGATGATATTAGTGTCCACATAAAATATACTGAAAAATCTATAAGTAAATTATTGGTATTTATAAGCAAATTTAGCAAGTTGGCTAGATTAAAAAAAAAATCAATGCACAACTATCTGTCTTTACCATCAACAATAAATTAGAAATTTTAATTTTAAAAAGATATCATTAAAAAGAGGAACAATAAATGGAGAATGCCTAGGAATACATCTTGAAAGACATTTTAAAAGAACTAAATAAATAGAGAGCTATTTTGTGTATTCGCACAGAATATATCCAATGGCAAAAACATGTCAATGATCCCCCAAATAGATCTAGAAGATTTTTCGTGGAACCTAGCAAGCTAATTTAAAATTTTATATGGTGATTCAAAATAGAAATATATCCAGGATGCTCTAAAGAGAAACCACAAGGTATGTGAATACACTCTACCATAAAGGAGTGGAAAGGCAAGCCACAAATGGGAGAAGATATTTACATTGCATAGTACAAAGGACTAGTGTTCCATATATATATGTGAAACTTCTATGAATCTAAAAGAAAAAATAAGCAACCAAATAGGAAAAGTGTGCAGAATACATAACATTTCATGAAAGACAAAACATTAACAGCTAATTGTCATAAGTAATCAAGAAAAAGAAAATGAATATTTTTGGACTCTGATACACACACAACATATTGGCCAATTTAATAATCAAGATAAAACATTAAGAGCTAATTGTCATAAGTAATCAAGAAAAAGAAAATGGATATTTTGGACTCTGATACACACAACATATTGGCCAATTTAATAATCAAGACCATGTGCTGGTGAAAATGTTTAGGAATGGAAACTCTCTCATCCCTTATTTGTGGGAGTATAAACAGGTACCTGCTTCACGGATCACTGCCTTGTTGTGGCAAAGGGGCTTGTGTAACTCAATGAAGCTATCAAAACAGAATCTTAAGGGAAATCAACTCTGAACACTCACTGGAAGGACTGATGCTGAAGCTGAAACTCCAGTATTGTGGTCATCTGATGCAAACAGCTGACTCATTGGAAAAGATGATGTTGGGAAAGATGGAGGACAGAAGGAGAAGAGGACATCAGAGGATGAGATGGCTGGAAGGCATTACTGATGCAATGGACATGAACTTGGGCAAACTCTGGGAGACGGTGAGGGACAGAGAGGCCTGGCGTGCCACAGTCCATGGGGTCATAAAGAGTCGGACATGACTGGGTGACTGAACAACAATGACAACCAGGTACAATCAATTAGAAATACATGTTGGCATTACTCAGTAGAGTTAAACATGCAAAAACACTATGATTAGCCATTTTACTCCCAAGTATGACACACTTTAGAGAAATTCTTGTATGTACCAGGAGACACTTCCATAGTTGCGTTTTCTTCAGTATCAAAGAACTGTGGACACTGGGAATTCCCTGGCTGCCCAGGGGTTAGAACTCCACACTTTCACTGCCCAGGGCCTGGGTTCAATCCCTGGTCAGGGAACTAGGATCGTGCAAGCCCGGTGGCACGGCCAAAAGACAGACAGACAGACAGACAAAAAACTGTGAATGCCTGAAATGCCCCTTAACGATAGAATGAATAGAAGTGTAGTTTTATTCTCTACAACAGACTACATACAGTAGTACACACAACAGGAAGAAAATGGACTACAGCTTTAGATATCAACCTGATTAAATAGTAAAAACGTAAATCTGAGCGAAAGCAGCATGGACACAGGCAGTATGAGTCAATTTACATGAAGTCATAAAGAGACAAAACTAAATGATACATTGTTTAACCATGTGCATCACACAGGGTAAAACTGGGGTAAAAAAAAAAAAAACAAGAAAATGCTTTATTTAAACACTGAGTTAAATACTTTTCTCACTCAGTTGAATCTTTAATTTTTAGAGATCAGTTCTTCATTTCCTCAGTGGACAGGACTTTAGTTACAAATTGTACACTAAAACCACAGAACTCTGATCCATATTATTGTTTACACAATACAAGAATATTTATCTCAAAAGAAGCTTAAGAAAAATAGCCAGTAGCCTCTAACTTCATGTAGTAGAGATAATTTATAAATTTATAACGAGGACATAATTGTTAGGAGCTTCCCTGGTGGTTCAGTGGTAAAAATATGCTTGTCAATGCAGGACACGAGGGTTCAATCCCTGGGTCAGGAAGATCCCCCGAAGAAGGAAATGGCAGATTGCCATTCCAGTATTCTTGACTGGGGAATTCCATGGATAGAGAAGCCTAGTGGGCTATAGTCCATGGGGTCACAAGAGAGTCAAACACGACTTAGCGACTAAACAATATTTGTCAAACACAAAAAGAAAATAAATACAAAGAAGACTGCTATGATAAACCTATTGAAATCTAATTATACCTTAAGTTGTTCATACAGTTCATTGTTTATCAAGATAGAAGATATTAATGGTGGTGGTTTGGTCACTAGTGAAGTCACTCAGTCGTGTCTGACTCTTTGAAACCCCATGGACTGTAGCCTACCAGGTTCCTCCCTCCATGGGACTTCCCAGGCAAGAGTACTGGAGTGGGTTGCCATTGCTTCTCCAGGGGATCATCCTGACCCAGGGATCAAATCCAGGTCTTCTACAAGCTGCATCTGCAGGCAGACGCTTTACCATCTAAGCCACCAAGGAAGCCCTAACTCGTACAGCCTGACCCAGGAATCAAGCCTGGGTCTCCTGCACTGCAGGCAGATTCTTTACCCACTGAGTTACGAGGTAAGATATTAATAGATGTTTAAATTTGAGGCCCTGCTAAGTAAATATTGGATAATTATAGAAACATTAAGATCTTAACTGAGCATTTACAGAGAATTTCCCTAAATAAAATAAATAAAACTTAAATCTACATAAATCCTTCTTGTGACTCAGCAGGAAAAGCTATGCTAATCATCTTTCAGAGAAAAGGTCATGAAATCAGTAAAATGCAAATATGAATTCTGGCTCTCTCATCTGTTTACTCTGTGACTTCAGAACCATTGCTGCTGCTGCTGCTGCTGCTGCTGCTGCTAAGTCACTTCAGTCGTGTCCGACTCTGTGCGACCCCATAGATGGCAGCCCACCAGGCTCTGCTGTCACTGGGACTCTCCAGGCAAGAACACTGGAGTGGGTTGCCATTTCCTTCTCCAATACATGAAAGTGAAAAGTGAAAGTGAAGTCGCTCAGTCGTGTCAGACTCTTAGCGACCCCATGGACTGCAGCCTACCAGGCTCCTCCACCCATGGGATTTTCCAGGCAAGAGTACTGGAGTGAGGTGCCATTGCCTTCTCCGTCAGAAGGATTACTGAACTCCTAAAAATAAGGAGTTCAGTAATTTATTTATTAGTTCCCTAATAAATAAAATTAAATAAGAGGACTGTTAGAAAACTTACATAAAATATAAGCAAATTGCCTATTAAGTATTCAAAATGTTATCTATTATTAATGCAATTATCAAAATATTACATCAGTAACAACTATGTTTATCTGGGGCCCTGACAATTTAGAATGTTCACAAGATATTTCTGTTATTGTTTGAGTTATGAAAGTTTTTCTTAAGTAAGTTCATTGGCCTAAAGATTCCTTATGTAAAGAAAATAGAGGTCTAAATCAATATATTCATTAGCTGGAAAATTCAACTGTTTCTTTTGCTTCCTAAAAAATTGATATGTGCAGGTATATCCTGAAGTGGTAGGTTTTCAGAAACTCCAAGGGACAGAGATCTATTGGCCATCTCTCAGAAAGATGCATTTCAAATCTTATTTAATAGTTAAGAGAAAAAATTATCTCATTTAAACGGAAGCATCCTGATTTCAAACTACAGGACAAAGCTACAGAAATCAAAAGAGTATGAATTGGCACAAAAACAGACGCATAGAGCAATGGAACAGAATAGAGTCCAGAAGTTAATTCACACTTATATGGTCAATTAATCTCCAGCAAAGGAAGCAAGAATATATTGGATTGGCCAAAAAATTCATTTAGGTTTTTCTATCTTATGGAAAAATCCAAACAACTTTTTGGCCAACCCAATACTGTGGGGAAAAGGCAACCTCTTCAGTAAATTGTGCCAGGGAAAGGGGAGAGCTGCATACAAATAAATCAAGCAGGACAACAGTCTCAGTTCAGTTTAGTCCCTCAGTCACGTTTGACTCTTTGCAACCCCATAGACTGCCACACCCCAGGCTTCTCTGTCCATCATGAACTCCTGGAGCTTGCTCAAACTTATGTCCATCGAGTCGGTGATGCCACCCAACCATCTCATCCTCTGTTGTCCATACACAACTCAAAATGGATTAAGGACTTAAATGTAAGAGCGAAAATCATAAAACTCCTACAGGAAAACATAGGTAGTATGCACTTTGACTTTAGTTTTAGCAATATTTTTTTGGATATGCGACTTCAAGAAAGGGAAATAAAAGCAAAAATAAACAAATGGGACTACAACAAAGATGCTTTTGCACAGCAAAGGAAACTACCAACAAAATGAAAAGGCAGCATATCTCAAATGAGAGAAGACATTTCCAAACTGTATATATATTAAGTTAATACAAAAAATATGCAAAGAACTCACACAACTAAACATCAAAAAAAGCAAATGACCTGATTTAAAAATAGTCAGATGACCTGAACATTTTTCTTAAGAAGACATACAGATGAAAAAATAAAAAGACATACAGATGGCCAAAAGACACATGAAAAGATGCTCAATATCACTAATTATCAAGGAAGTGCAATTCAAAGCCACAATTAGATGCCACCTCACATATGTTAGAATGGCTATTATCAAAAAGCAAAAAATACCAAGTTTTTGAAAGGATGTGGAGAAAAGGGAACCCTCATAGACTGTTGGTGGGATTGTGAATTGGTACTGTCACTATGATTAAACAGTACAGACTTTCCTCAAAAAATTTTAAAAAGACCTGATATATGATCCATCCATTTCAGTTCTGAGTATTTACCTAAAGCAAACAAAAACACTAATTTCTATACACACACACACACACACACACACACACACACACTGGAGTATTACTCAGCCATGAAAAATAAAATCAAATCTTGCCCTTTGTGACAACATGAACGGATCTAGAGGGCATTATTCTAAGTGAAATAAGTGAAACAGAAAAATAAATACTACATGATCTCATTTACATGTAGAATCTGAAAACAAAACAAAATGAAACAGACTCATAGATACAGAAAGCAAAGGAACAGTTACCAGAGAGGGGATGGTTAAGGGGATTAAGAGGCACACTTCTAAATCACAGGAATGTAATATACAGCATAAGGAGTATGGTTAATAATATTGTGATAATTTGTACGGAGACAGATGGTTACCATCCTTATCTTTATGATCATTTCAGAATATGCAATGTCAAATAATTATGTAGTTCCTCTAAAACTAAAATAATACTGTAATCAACTATTTCAATAAATAATGTTTTTAAATTTCAAAACATTCCAAAAACAAAAATTTGAATTTTTCATATGATGGCAACCGTTTACATTATATTTACAAGTATTTACATAGCAATTACATCATATTATGTATTATAAGGGCTTCCCTGGTAGCTCAGTGGCAAAGAATTCTCCTGCAATGCAGGAGCTGCAGGAGATGCTGGTTCAATCCCTGGATCAGGAAGATCCCCTAGAGGAGGGCATGGCAACCTACTCCAGTATTCTTGCCTGGAGAATCCCACAGACAGGGAAACCTCGTGGGCTACAATCCATGGAGTCGCAAAGAATCAGAGGCAACTTAGGGACTGAACAACAACAAAGAGATGATTTAAAGTATACAAGAGGTTGTCTGTAGGTTATAAAATACACCATTTTGGATAAGGGCCTTGAGCACCATGTATTTTTGTATCCATGGGTATCCTGGAAGCAATCCCGCAAAGGCTCCGGAGGGACAACTGTACTACTTACCTACCCATAAAAATGTACAGGTGCCTGATTCCTGAAGGGAAACCAGATGAAAAGTTCTGAGCTGGCCTCTCTACCTAAACCAAGGCTTGGCTTGTTCTAGGGCTTTCATACCCACAAAGAAGCTGAAAGGAGAAATGGCTGTATCTTTATTAAAGCTCTCATCCTGGCTGGGCGGGGGAAGGGAGAGACAGGCAACAGCCTCATGAACAAGCACTGGGTCGGATGGCTTTTGACCCAGTGCCTAGACCCACGGTGTCTGTTATCCAAGAGCAGCAGGAGCTCTGAAAAACACACTTAAGACCAGGTTGCAGACTAGGAGGCGCCCAGGGCATCCACCTGGCTCACAGCTTTGAGTTTTCTTATTTTTTATCTTAGAATGCGTTTTGGGGTCCTGTTGTGTTTTCTAGTTATCTCTTTTTACATTTTCTTTATTATCTGTATATGGTTGAAGCAAAAGGAGTGGATCTAATGGTTAATTCACTCTCATCTCTCCAGAAAGTGATTTTCATGTATTCTTTAGGAAAAACCAAATAACACAATTTCTATCTAAACTAAGACTCCTAACATAATGTGTGTTATTGCCTGTTTTCTTCCAGTAATCTACCATTTCATCATTTCACCTGTCCTGAGAAAGGGCATTCATGGGTACTCACTAAGCTGGATATTACAGCTAATAATTCTAGTAATTTGTTTCCTCCATTAAGTAAGTTACATATTACTGCACATTGAAATTATGGTAATTACATATTACTGAAAAAGTTCTAGTTTCAAAGTCTCAGCTTTACCAGATTAAACAAAACATGGTTATCTTCTGCTCCTGGTCTGAAGTTCAGAAAGGCTGTACTTTTATTTCCCAAGGAACAGACACTATTTGCATACATGTACTCAGGCCCACAGAAAGCAAATGTAATGAGAGGTTTCCTTCCAATACTGCATGCCAGAGATTTCAGCTTTACTCATGTGATGCTTGGAAGACACAGCTCCCTTTTGTATTACATTTCCCTGGAATTCTAAAGGATCCCTGGCTAACTAATTCTGTCCAACATTTAAGAACAGGCCCTTGCTTGGTGAGATTTGGGAAACACAGGACATTTTCAAGTAAAGTTGATCTTTACATCTTCAAACAGGATCTTCAGTTGGAAGTACACTCATAGTAGAAATTTTTTAAAAACTACTATACACTATTTTCAAATCAAATGTGAGTTTGTTCCCATTTCAGAGTTTGGAATCATAAACATCCCTCGATAGAGATCACCTAGTCCCGTTTCTACTTTGTAGACATGAGCAAACTGAGGGCTTAAGAGGTGACAACATTTCACACCACAGGTCAGTACCCAGTGTCTTGATATCCAGTCCATCACTCCTTCCATGCTACTCATTAGCCTCCTCCATTCTTAGGAAAGTAACTAAGATGGTGTCATCAGGTTAAGGGTGTATTACTTTCAGAGAGAAGACAGGGCAATGTCCCATGAAATGTGGCCACTGGGCCGAGATCCCAAAGTATGTGACCTCTGCAGCTACATGCACCCAGGGATTAAGTCTGCAGCCTTCTGTGCTTCAAAGGTGGCAATCAGCAGCATGCCCTTCCACCTTTCCCCTCTCCTTTTAAGAGCTAAGGGGTCTCTCCAGCTCTTCAACTGCTTGTTCACATAACTATTTGACATGTGCCCTGAAACGTCTTCTTTTTCTAATTTAAGTATTCACTTATTTATTTTATTTTTGGCTGTGCTGGGTCTTCGCTGCTGCACTGGCTTTTCTCTAGTTGTGATGAGCAGGGCAACTCTTCATTGCAACTTGCAACTCTAGTTGCAGCTCTTCATTGCAGTGGGAGGCCTTCTTATTGCGGTGGCTTCTCTTGTTGAGGAGCACAGGCTCTCGGGGCACAGGCTTCAGCAGCTGTAGCATGCATGCTCAATAGTTGTGATTCCTGGGTTCTAGGGCACAGGCTCAATAGTTATGATGCATGGGCTTTGTTGCTCCAAGGCATGTGGGATCAGGATTAGACCTGTGTCTCCTGTACTGGCAGGTGGATTCTTTACCACTGAGCCATCAGGGAAGCCCACTGTCTTCTTTTTGACATCAGCTATTGGAATTTTCTCTCTACTGAAATAACTCTGTGTAGTTTTCAGGTCTATTATCCAGGGTAAAAGATGGGAGGAAAGGATCTTGGTTTCTCTTTAACTTGTTGGGAGAGTTTCTTTAATTTAGCATTTGGTTTTATTTCATGTTTTAACTTTTCAGCTGCACTCTGGCATATGGGATCTCAGTTCTCCAACCAGGGATGGAACCCATGCTCCCCGCATTGGAAGTACAGAGCCTTAACCACCGGACTGCCGGGAAAGTCCCTAATTTATTGACAGGCCTTTCTTTTAAATGTATAGCTGCAGCCTATTTTTCTAATAGCAAGTGCCTGTGACCATGCTCAGTCGCTCAGTCATGCCCAACTCTTTGCAGCCCCATGGACTGTAGCCCACCAGCTCCTCTGCCCATGGGATTTTCCAGGCAAGAACACTGGAGTGGATTGCCATTTCCTTCTCCCAGGGATCTTTCCCCCGATCTAGGGATTGAACCTATGTCTCTTGCATCTCCTGCATTAGCAGGCAGATTCTTTACCACTCCAATAGTTGTTTACTAACAGAGTTATCCTAGACCATTTCTGAAAAGCTGTTTACCACATCCATTACAAAAATAATTCAGTGCCTTGCTTTTTCGCTACTCCCTCATACGCCCAGAAACAAAGCTACACACATTGATGTAGGTCGGGGATTCAAATTTATTTTAACCACTGAATTCTTGCAGAGAAAAAGAAGGCTAAAAGATAAAAATACATGTTCATTTTGAACCATTTCAGAATCACCATCTTCTTAAACTATTTGCAAACACCAACAGACACTACTGAGGTCATGGCCACATTCCGAGTACATGATTTCTTTGGAGAATTAGCTGTGCTCAAGAGTATACGCACTCAGAAGAATAAGAAACTTCCTTGGTGAAAGCGCACTTTGAGATTTGAATTTCTCAGTTTGATTTCTGACATGGTCATATTTAGCTGGTTTTCACTCCAAATTAGCTGGATGACTGCCAAATTTTCTTTTTACATACTTTTATTTATTTATTATTTCTGGCTGTGCTGGGTCTTGGCTGTTGCGGGGGCTTTTCTCTAGCTGTGGTGAGCAGGGGTCTACTCTCTAGATGTGGTATTCGAGCTTTTCATTGAGGTGGCTTCTCTTGTTGCAGAGCTCAGGCTCTAGGTGTGTGGGCTTTGGTAGCTGCAGCTCCCAGGCTCTAGAGCAAAGGTTGAATAATTGTGGCACATGGGCTTACTTGCTCCACAGAATGTGACATCTTTCCAGACTGGGGATCAAACCCGTGTCTCCTGCACTGGCAGGGGGATTCCTTACCACTGAGCCACCAGGGAAGCCCCAAATTTTCACTTCGATTCACTGTGTGGCAACATCTTGCATGAGGCATATAAATTGAATAGGAGGTACTGTTTGTTCTTAAAGTGTACATTTCAAATTTTTAAAACTTCAATTTTTTTCAGGTAACGTCATGGGTTAGGTTATTTTACAAATTGATTCATTCCTCTCATAAAGAAAGATAAAACAGTCATGGTCAATAGCTAAACTTTTACTTTCAAATATGATGCCCAGTATTTATAGCATAAAGTTAAGAACAAAATTAAATGTGAAGTCTGCCTTGAGGTCTGCTAGGCTATGTGCACCATCGATCTTCTTTCTACATGTTATACTTAAAACATAGTTAAGCCAACTTATTTATACCACGATGAAATATACTCAAAAATCAATCATGATAACCAAAGAAGTTAAAAACAGAAAATTGCCAGCCTGGGAGTCAGTGCTAAAATTTCTTCCACACATGCCAAGAGAAACTTGCTATGAGTGAGTTTCTAAGAAGCCGTTTCAAGCCCTCTTGAGGCATGTGACAGGGCATCACACTCAGATGGGTATCTTCACCTTCTGTCTGTTATTTCTGTGGTCTCCTTTTAATCCCTTTAGCATCCTGCTGAAATGAAGTTTATAAACAGAAGTTTGGGGATGGATCAACACCAATACTGTCAAATATCTAAGTCAACAATTTAAATCCTTCAGTCTACTTACACCTTCAGAATGTGCAAAATCCTCTATGTCTCTGCATCTTACAAAAGAGGCTTCACATGCATGTTAGTTTCCAGCCTATGTTTGTGTCTAGGCTGTTATCTTCCGACTGTGAGTCTTTAAAGAAAAAAAAAAAATTCCTATCAGTGAGTCAGATAGACTATAGTCAGAAATAAAAGACAAGTAAGGTGACTTTTCCAGTTAAGTAAAAGAAAGAAATAACTTATACATACTCTCTAAATTAACTCTTTGTGTCCAAACAACTATCAGAGGATGTAAGTTTCCTTCTAATATTCGTCCTCTTGTAAAAATCTAACAAGTCAAAGTATTTTACACACAGCTATTCCAAATCTACCTTTTTGTCATTTGTTATCATTTTAAAGGTTTGGGTCTTGTCAATTATATTTGTATAATAATACCTTTATACTAAGCATCTCATAGAGACCCAGTAAAAAGAACTCATTTCTGAAAGATGAATTTGGTCTTAAAGTCCTAGAACTGTTGATTGTCAACATGAATTCAAGACAAGAAACTCAGAAAGTTGTGATTATTTAGCCAAGCTAAAGTTTTCTTACACCTAACAGTGAAAATAGTCATTAAAATATAAAGAAGGAAAAGTTTAACATTCTTATAATAATCAAATATATGTTAATCATTACAAAGTAGCCTCATCTATTCATCAGGATAGACCATGGAGGATTTTTACTTGAAAACACTATTAAGAGCTACTTTAATTTATATGAAAATAATTGAACACTCTTTCTCTTGGTTTTTCACTAGGCAAACTGGAATTCCTCCACTTAGCAGTCTAGTGAGATTTCAGAGAACAGGAATTTCTTTTTCTTTTATTTCTTTAAAATAAAACCACCATTCAGAGTCCCATTAATCACTACAGTATCATTACTAAGTAACACTGAAAAAGCTGGCTTCTGCAGATATGTTTTCAACTAATACTATAATAAGTTGAATCCACAAAATCTTGTCAGCTACTCTCCAAATTCCAAACACATCCCCGCTCTGTAAAACAGGCAATGATGGGTTTAGCGGGGGCAGGAAGGGGGGGAACAGCCTGTGAGATTACCATGTGTTCATCCTCTTTGGCTAGCAGAATAAGGCAGCATAAAATGCCAGCACTCAATGATTCAAATAAACCATGGCCAAGAGAGGGGTTGGGCTAGCTGCAGGTCAGTGCTGTAAATTAGTTCTATTCCATACATCTTTCCTTAAAGCAGCTTCTTTGCAGTTTTCAGAATAAGAGATAATACAGGTGGACAGAAAAAAATCAGAAGGTAATGAAGTCAGTTGGCTTATTAAAAAATGAAAGGCAGGTCTTCTGAAGAGGAAATTTCATTGTGATGCTACCTTGAAATGTATTCACTCAAAGGTAACTTGGCTTCATTTATTAACTTTGAGAGTAAAGACATCTTTTATTTTCACAGTTATAAATATTGTTAGAATTGTACATGAGAACTAGGGTACTCAAAGGGAATTTTGATGGAATTAATTTAATTTTCATATAGCAACTTCCCCATCCCAACCTTGGCAGCTCAATAAATTACCATTAAGCTATCATAAAGTTGAATTCCTTTCTAAAAGTAGTTTTATATTCCCTCAGCCCAATTAGGAAATTGAGACAATTAGATTAGATGCAATTCAAAACAGCTGATTTTTCTGGGGATATTAGTACATTTTTTCCTCAGGATCCAAGTTTTGAGACATTCAACTCTGGTTTGTAGTCTCTTCTCCTAAAATAACTGTGAAAGAGGAAGCGAGAGAGAGAGAGAGAGAGAGAGAGGAGAGAAACTTTTCTCCCAGTTTTCTCCTTCAACCTGTAACCTATGCCCAAGGTTCTGTATCAAAACCTGACTCTTTTGACCCTGCTAATGTCTTGGCAGTTTGAATGGCTGGGAGAGTAGAAGGGTTAAATTTACTTGTTTTACTTTCTGCCTCAACACAGAAACAAGAAGCGACCTCATTAGATTGATAAATACCACCCACATGTAAATAAACAGCTTTTCAGACATACAGAAAAGACTGAATATGCTTTGGATGTACTGCTGACTTTTCCCTTTCCTCTCTTGACTTTGGATTTGGAGGAAGATTTTTTTCTTGCCTAAATTCAGGACTGATGCTCACTGGCCCAATTCTCCATATTCCTTTAAGCTCCTGTGCAGTCAATACCCTTAGTTCACTTCAGTTTAATCGGGTCAGACTCTTTGCGAACCCATGAACTACAGCACACCAGGCTTCCCTGTCCATCACCAACTTCCAGAGCTTGCTCAAACTCATGTCCATCAAGTCAGTGATGCCATCCAACCATCTCAACCTCTGTTGTCCCCTTCTCCTCCTGCCTTCAATCTTTTCCAGCATCAGAGTCTTTTACAATAAGTCAGTTCTTCGGATCAGGTGGCCAAAGTACTGGAGCTTCTTCAGCTTCAGCCTCAGTCCTTCCAATGAATATTCAGGACTGACTTCCTTTAGGATTGACTGGTTTGATCTCCTTGCAGTCCAACTGTGGAAAATTATTAAAGAGATGGGAATACCAGACCACCTTACCTGCCTCCTTAGAAATCTGTATGCAACAGTCAGAACAGGAGATGGAACAATGGACTGGTTCCAAATTGGAAAAGGAGTACGTCAAGGCTGTATATTGTCACCCTGCTTATTTAACATATATGCAGAGTACATCATGCAAAAATGCCAGGCTGGATGAAGTACAAGCCTGAATCAAGACTGCCGGGAGAAATGTTAATAACCTCAGATATGCAGATAGCACCACTCTTATGGCAGAAAGCAAAGAAGAACTAAAGAGCCTCCTGATGAAAGTGAAGGAGGAGAGTGAAAAAGCTGGCTTAAAACTCAACACTCAAAAAACGATCATGGCATCAGGTCCAATCACTTCATGGCAAATAAATGGGGAAACAATGGAAGCACTGACAGACTTCATTTTCTTGGGCTCCAAAATCACTGCAGATGGTGACTGCAGCCATGAAATTAAAAGACGCTTGCTCCTTGGAAGAAAAGCTATGACAAATCTGGACAGCATATTAAAAAGCCCAGACATTACTTTGCTGACAAAGGTCTGTGTAGTCAAAGCTGTGGTTTTTCCAGTAGTCATGTATGGATGTGAGAGTTGGACCATAAAGAAAGCTGAGCGCCAAAGCACGGCTTTCTACCTGTGGTGCTGGAGAAGACTCTTTAGAGTCCCTTGGACCATTAGTTAGGTTCAGTGATGTTTTTAAAACCTGTTTCCCTTAAGAGAGGATTGAGAACTGTGAACAGAAACCAGCCCGGGGCAGCTGGCCTCACATTCTCTTTTCTTCCTTCCTTCAAGATGTGGGAAATCGTTGCTCCTATAATGCTTGTGAAAAATAACAATTCGTTGGGCCTTGCTGAGTCTGAAAGGTTTTTTTGGTTTTGTGTGTGTGTGTGTGTGTGTGTGTGTGTGTGTGTTTCCTGCATTTGTGGGAAAGGTAAAGTTCATGGCCAAAGTAGAATTAAAATGTCAACCTGAGGAGGTACGGGGGATAGGAGGTGGTTACTAGGAAGTAGTCAGGGACAGGTTTCCAGCTTCCTGGCACTGGCTAGACCTGCGATTCGGTGCCCGCTTCCTACCGGTTTTCCCAGCTCAGTACTGCCAGCCTCTGGCCACGCTGCGGAGCCCAGGCTGCGAGGCAAGGAGCGCGCTCAGGCGACGAATGCTCGGGCCTAGAGATGCCCTAACCCAAGGAAGCCAGAGTCGAAACTCGTATGTTCAGGATGGACAGCGGGACCTGAGCGAAAGCGGGGAGTGTGACTCACGGAGGCTGCGCCGGCTGGTGGTGATCCGTTCCCGCACGCAGCGCTGCGCTGCCCTTACACTTGACCCGGGGCTTGCGGGTCGAGCCCACCCTGGGCCTAGGGCAGTGCGAAGCGGAGTGGTCCCAGCAACGAGGGTGGTCTTCCCTGGAGTGTTCGCTTTTTTGTCCCCAGAAGAGAAACGGATAAAGCGGTTGTTGCCCTCCTGAGTAACGGTGGGAGGGATGTTCTTTCTGCCTCACCTGTGCGCCCGGACCGCGGTAGGCTGCAGAAACCGCGGAGCTCAGCCACAAGACAGTCCGGCCGCTAAAAGCAGACTTGCCTGAAACTGTACCACAGAGGTGTCTTTATTTTAATTTTCTTTAATGAACTGCATTATAGTTAATTAAAAAAGAAAAAAACATTTCAGTCACTGAGGACTTCTCACCATTTATAAACCGAACTGGAGATATGAAGCCAACTTATAAATCGGGCAAAACCAAAATTCAACCCCAAAACTATTTGGCTTAAAATACAAATGTATTGTAAATACAATGTGTTGTAAATACAAATGTATCTTTAAAGGCGCATTTGTTCGCAGTTTTTAATAGCCTGTGAATCACTGTGGGACTTTCTGTTGTATTTAAACTATTTAAACTCTAGTTATTCACTAGAGTTCATTTCTATCAGTAATCCACACTGTCACTTCCTTGGGTCTGGGCTCTCAAAGCTCGCAAACGCTACCCGCTCTACTCTCCAAGTACGCCCCACAGGTATTTCCGTAACGTGGTTTCCCCCGCCTGACCGGATGTATAAAAAGCCTCGTCTCAATACATTCCTAAACTTTAAGGACCGAGCACACCAGAGCTGGGGGAGGGGTGCTTGAAAAGGAAGAAAGCGTCGCAGAAAGCCGGTCCGAGCCGGGAGAGCTCTCTGAAAAGTAAAGAGAACGGCGATGCGCAAGGCGTTTCACAATTGGAGTATATCCTCTTTCACAGCTGCTGTTACTACCGACTGAAGAGTCAGCAAAAGCCCTCTCTGATCTCCCTGCAAGTGCCTAAGATAATTCCTCTTGCAGCCAACGAGTCCTTGTTCCAAAAAGTTACTGAAACTTAAAAGGATGCCGGCCGAGGAGACTCGGCGCGGCCGGGGGGCTGGGTAAGGCTCCTGGACTCCTCGAAAGCAGAGTGTACCGGGAGAAGCCGGAGGCGGGGCGCGAAGAGCGCGGACCCAGCGGGTTCGGATGGAGGACATCCAGGAGAAAGGGGCGGGGATCTTACTCTAGAGGGTAGTAGGGACCCGCCTCAGTGAATGGAAAAGAGAGGTGTGGGAGCTGACGGCCAGTGGATCGGCTCCGAGGGGGCGCAAAGGAGGTGCCCCAGGGCGATGGTTACACTGGCTTCGGCCGCAGCCATTTCCCCGCAGAGGGAGCTCCTCCGCGCGGAGAGGAGTTCCCGGACTCTGACATCCTATCTGCGAAGATTCGGATCTCCTAGGGGATTCCTGGGGATGGCACCGTTCCTTCCCGCAGGAGCCCAGCGCAGAGACTCTTCTTCACCTCGTCACCCCGGATGCACACGCTCAATTCTCCACTGTGAGGTCGGGGCTCTCCCCAAAGACCCTTCCCCACCACGCCACAACTTCCTCTCTCCAAATGTAAGATCCCCGGTTCCTCCCTCTCCTCTCCGTCCTCCTGCCCCTCCGGCGTTAGCCTGGAAAATCCCTAGTCCTCAACGGTGCGAAGTCTCAGCGCTCAAGTTCCGGGCTGCGCAGGTCGCCTCACCCCTGGGCATAGGCTCGCCGCCGGGTGTCCCGGGAAAACGCACCGGCAGCCCCTCGGTCCCTAGTCCCTCTCACTCCATTGGCCCCCCGGTCCCCGCCCCCGACGCCCCCCTCCCCCCGCCTCTGCGGCTCAGGAGTGGCGTCAGCACGCCTGCCCCGCGTGGGGTTTAAATGCCCACTAGCCGGAGCCCGGGCGCTTCCAGCTCGGAGCGCGGTGGCGGCTGGAACTGCAGGGGTGGGAAGGCAGCGTGCGAGCGGGATCCCGAGCCGCGGAGCGCGCTGACCCTCGCTCCGCCGCGGATGACTCGGGAGCTCGGGTCCAAGTGGCGCCCAGGCAGCATCCCTGCCCTCAGCCGTCCGAGGAGAGTTGACGATAAAACACTTAAAAGTCTCCGCTGCGGGAAGCCATGAGCTGTCTGGATGTTATGTACCAAGTCTATGGTCCTCCCCAGCCTTACTTCGCAGCCGCCTACACCCCCTACCACCAGGTACGTGTCTCCTCTCGTCCGGACCGTGTAGACAGGTGGCGCGCCCCAGCTTCCCCTAGTACTGCCAGTGCTCCGAGGACCCCCGTACCTCCGCGCAGGTCCAAGGGAGGCCGACCAGCCGCGGGCGCCTCGGACGCGGGGATTGCCTGCGCTGCCACCCAATAGGTTGAGGTAACCCCTTTGCTCTCTCGGGAAGGCAGCTAAGCCCTGCTAATGCGCGCCCCGGATTTCCTAGGAATAATCAGTCCAGGATCTCGCGGACCGCGTTGTTTCTTTGGAGTCTGTTGGACTCCAGATTGTTCCGAGCCCCGTGCCGGCTCGCGGAGATGCCAGCAAAGCTCACGCAGAGAAAACCAAACTTTGGTCCCAAAGGTGAGAGTGACGACGAAACAAAGGCAAGGGTCTGCCTCTGTCTTTCTGAGATGTAAAGACTCGCGTTCTCATCCATGCAAGCTTATCAAAGCCTTTTTTATCCCCGTTTCAATTCTTAGGCGATCAGGGCAGTTAATTTCAGAACCAGCGAATTCGTTATAAAGAGAACCGCACGAAACTCGCTAACTTTGTAATCTTTGCTTTGCAAAGTTCTGGGGATTATTGACCCAAAGTTCTGGGTATGATTGACCCTGTAGGGACCAGTTTCATAGATAATATTAATACTTCGCCTTTCGCTAGCCTAAGTAGCTGAATCCGGCTGCCTTGCCATCAACAAACTCACTTTCGAGAGGACCCCTGGCCCCGGTTCTGCAAACTCCTCAAATTTTGTTTAATTATTCCAGTTTTTCTATTCTCTGGGAATTTTCTGATTGAACATTTTTCTTTCAGTCCTCAGCTGATGTAGTTGAAACTGGTGACAGTAGTCAAGGAAATGAATAAGATCACACACTCCAGTGGGTGGAGGGGGGATCCCCTAGGAGTCCTGAGCAGGTTCCAAAGTGAGAGCCTGGACTCCTGTTTTGGGAAAACTGAAATACACCTCGGTGCCTGAGCCCATTTTTGCCAAATTTTGCTTGCAAAATATATATTTGAAAATTTCCTGATGAATTAATGATGGAATGGGTAGATTTTGCATTTTTGGTTTTTGCTTTTTCCCTTCCTCCTCTCCTTTGTAAAACTTTGCAACTAGGAGTTTATTTAGTCTCAATGTTAACTTTAGGAACCACCAGAATCTCTCATTTTAAGCCAAGTGGGAATATGGTAGAAATGGTGATGTAGCTAAATAACTTCAGTCTTTTAGCTTCAGTGTCTAAGATGAGCTTCTTCCCAGGCTGGGAGTATTACAAAGAGAAAAAGGTGGGTTGGTTTTCTATCTGTTTGGTCCTTTCTCCTCCCTGATCCCCAGCCAATCTATATCACCAAGATCTCTGTTCAGTTTTGTATGATCAGGGTCTCCCTTGAAGGACACCTCTGTCTGCATACTGCTTTAGCATTGCATTGTCCATTGCTCATTGCTAAGAAAATGTTTTCAGCAACCACACTTGGTTTTGTAAATTACTATCAGACAGTCATGATTTACTCAACCTCACAGCCAAGATCATCCTCTGCTGCTTTTCTTTTTTTTTTTTTTTCCTCAATACACACTGATGGTGAGGGTAGAAATAGCCCACTGGCTTTTCCTTTCTCAAAAGAAGGTCTCTCTAGAAGCTGAGATTTTTAAAATAGCCAGTTCATGGATGACCACATACCAACTTCCATTTATTAAATTGATCCATATCACGTTGTTATTCCATGTTTATACCCCATAGCAGTTCTTCCTTTACATCCTGGTTGTGTGGAGTGGATTTTGTTACCTTCATGTTCTATCACGAAGATGCTTAATCCTGCATCTTGTACGTCTGCCCTGAATTCTCAGCAAGGAACAGTCAGGCTGTAACTGGACTTGGGTGCCCTTTACCCTTGGAGCCTGATTTTAAAAATATATCTGCCTTGAGCCTGCCTCTGCGGTCAAACTGCTTAGGCTTCTTCCAGGACCTTCACCCTGACACCTTCAGACAGTTTTCTCTGTGTCCTAGCAACAATTCTGGGGAGACAAGCTCCAAGAAGGACCCCACCTCTCAGGAACCCCACCTTTGTTCAGCTGCAGGTTGAAAGGCCTGCGGACTGAGGCCCACATTATTGAGGTTATTGAGGACCGGCATAGGCACTCACAGAAGGCAGTTGCTCCTGGTTACCTTAGGGATCCGGATGAGGGAGTGCAGTCAGAGCCCAACTTGTTATGTCTTTTGAAATTGACTTCTCTATTATTTCTCCTTTGAGCAGAAACTAGCCTATTATTCCAAAATGCAAGAAGCCCAGGAGTGCAACGCCAGCCCCAGCAACAGCAGCGGCAGTGGCAGCTCCTCCTTCTCCAGCCAAACTCCAGCTAGTATAAAAGAAGAAGAAGGCAGCCCGGAGAAAGAGCGCCCACCAGAGGCGGAGTACATCAACTCCCGCTGCGTCCTTTTCACCTATTTCCAAGGAGACATCAGCTCCGTTGTAGACGAGCACTTCAGCAGGGCCCTGAGCCAGCCTAGCAGCTATTCCCCAAGCTGTACAAGCAGCAAAGCCCCGCGGAGCTCCGGGCCCTGGCGGGGTAAGTACGAGCCTCACCAACAAGAGGGGATTGAGAGCTCGCACAGCCTGGGGTCCACCTGCAGGGGCAGCTGAAAGAACTATAGGTGTTAGAGAAGAGGTGAGATGGGGCATCGGGGGAGGAATAGATACAGGCAGGCATAAGATCTCTTCTTGAGGAGGCAGAGCAGAGCAATGGCCTAGGAAAATCAATAGCTTTGAATTGGGAGCCCTTGGATTGTGCATTGGATTCCACCACTCCCTAGCAATATGACCTTGGGCAAGTCTCTTAACCTCTTGGAGGTCACTCTATTTACTGGTCTCTAAAATTAGAATAACACTTGCCCTCTTAACTACCCCTGGAGATGACAGTAAGGCAACTAGAAAATATATGGAAATGTGCTGTGGAAATATGAGGTTTCCCAAGTCAGGGGTGGGGGTGGGGGAGGTGGATCTTCAAGTACAATAGCTTTCAGGGCCCTTAGTCCCTTTCTGAAAATATCTCCAAAGAAAAATGTCTGAGAATGCATTGCAAGCAAAACCTGCTGAAGAATGTCTCCTAAAACCTACTTATGCCTTTCGCCAGATTTCAGTTAATTGGGAAATCTTGAAGCAGAGAATGTCTTTCAATAAGCAAGTAAAGTAAAAAAGAAATAAGACTTTAAGGGTAGCCAAAACACTTCTAAAGATTTTCCCCAAACACATCCCCTCTTTATTACTTTATCATTCTCACAAAACCCTGCTTTAGCTACCCTGGGACAATGGCTTCTTGGACAAGTCAAGGAGCTCTCCCTTCTATTCTGAAACCTCCACCTCCCTTTATTACCGAGACAAGGGTGGAGGTATTATTTATTATTTGGTAAAATTTCTCACTAATCTTAGTTTTTGATGTGTACCAAGATGAGAAATGAGGACTTTATTGTAAAAAGGAAAACAGGTATTACATTTTGGGGGAAATGACAACCATCGACCTTCCATTTTTTCCTTAAATCTGATCATTTGTACAAGCCTTGCCTAGACAAGATCCAAAAACAAAACATTCCTTTTATTCTCCAGTTGCCTAAATGTTTTTAATAGACTGCTCACTACTTAGAATGCATTTTCGAAGCATTTTAAATTATCGACTATGAAGTGCAGATGCCTTCTCCAAGGTCCTTTTCATTAAATGCCTTTCCTTCCTTTCCTCCCCACTAAGGCAACAAATTTGATCTAAATGCTTCTCACTTAAAATGCTTCCAGACACTAGGGGTCAACAATGACACGGACAATAATAATTATTATAATTATATTATTCCTGGCGCCCACACTTTGATGCATAAAGTTTGTTCATTAAAACGGAAAAGACCTGTCCGTTAGTGTCCCTCTGTGCAAATAATACAGCTACACTTTTAACATATCAAGTTTACTTTCTAGAAAAAAAAAAAAAAGCCTTTTGAAAGAAAGTTTCTAGAAAGGAGGCCAATAATAGCAAGACTCCGAAATATGTCGATGGACTTCCAGTCTATCAGAGGCCTTGGAGGGGCACGATTTCTGGAGCAAGGGAGGCTGAAATGCGAGAGGGGGTAGTGAGATCGCTAGGCGACCAACCAAGAGCGGGAAGAGGTAGCTTTAGCTTGAGAAGAGGCTGCGGGCCGGGAAGGCGAGGCCGCTTCTTGCCCGAGGTGGCCCGGATAGGAGTCCGAGGGAAGCTCCCCGCGCCCCGAAACTGGGGCTGGGGAAGGAAGCTCCGCAGTTCCTCTCCCCACCACTCGCGGGGTTCCCGCAGCGGGAATACGTCCGCCACTTGCGAGGGAGCGGCACTCCCCGACCTCGCGTTCCCAGGCCGGAGCCCCGCGAGACAAGCGCCCTTCCCGCCCTTCGCCCAACCGGAGCGATCAGCTCTGCGGCGGCCGCGCGGGGTCGGTCGGCGACCGTCTCCCGACGGTGACGCGCTCCTCTCTCTCTCTTCCCTTCCCTCCGCCTCGCTCGCCCGAAGACGGCTCCTACCCCATGAGCCAGCGCAGCTTCCCCGCCTCCTTCTGGAACAGCGCTTACCAGACGCCGGTGCCCGCGCCGCTGGGCAGCCCACTGGCCGCCGCGCACTCGGAGCTGCCCTTCGCCGCCGCCGCCGACCCCTACTCGCCGGCCGCACTGCACGGCCACCTGCACCAGGGCACGGCTGAGCCCTGGCACCACGCGCACCCGCACCACGCGCACCCGCACCATCCGTACGCGCTGGGCGGCGCCCTCGGAGCCCAGGCCGCCGCCTACCCGCGGCCCGCCGCCGTGCACGAGGTCTACGCGCCGCACTTCGACCCGCGCTACGGGCCGCTGCTGATGCCCGCCGCCTCCGGGCGTCCGGCCCGCCTCGCGCCGGCCCCGGCCCCCGCGCCCGGCAGCCCGCCCTGCGAGCTCTCCGCCAAGGGCGAGCCGGCCAGCGCGGCGTGGGCCGCGCCCGGGGGACCCTTCGCGAGCCCCGCGGGGGACGTGCCTGGGGGTCTGGGCCTCAGCGTGGACTCAGGTAAGCGGGAGAGGGGATGTGGCATCCCCGGGCCCCTCCTGCCCTGTGCCCCAAACTGGGCTGAGCCGGGGACCCCATTTAGCTCTCCTTGGAGACCCCAGTGACCCTGAGGCGCGAAGGTCTGCACGTAGCAGGGTTGTGTTTCAGCAGACAGATGACTCTGTCATCGGTGTGGACAAAATGAGAAAGTGGCCGGTTAATATTACAGAGGATTTTTTAAGAATAAAATTTGTCGGAGAGGTTCTAGCTCTGTGCTGTTCAGTACCGTAGCCAGCAGCCACGTGTGTCGGCTGAGCACATGAAACGTGGCCAGGCTGAATTGGGGTGTGCTGTAAGTGTATAATACACACTGGATTTCAGGACTTTGTCCCCAAAAAGAATGTAAAATTCATCTCATTATATTTTATATTGATTGCATGTTTCAACATTGCATACTAAATATATATTGGGTTAAATAAAATATATTACTAAATTAATTCTCACCTGTTTCTTTTTACTTTTTTTTTCAATGTGGCTGCCAGACAATTTAGAATTATACCCATGGCTTCCATTGTTTCTATTGGACAGCGCTGATCTAGAGTACCTGCTAAGAATGTAGTTTAAAATCCTCTACAACTTGAGGGGCGGAGAGGGTCTTGTCACCTAGTGATAGTTACAAGTCATACAAATATGACCCATGACTGATAACAACTTAATTGCTAAATGACATAGGTCTCTTGAAAACAGAAAACTTAACAAGAATACGTTATTAGTGATAATATTGCGTCCCTAGCTTAAAGAGTTGAATTTGAAAGGTACATTCAAATAAGGGTTTACTTTTTTGTTTGCTTTATTTTTAGGGCAAAATGAAAAAAAAAATTGCATAATAAATTGGCTTGTAGTCTTGCCCCGCTTTCTGTTCCCTCAGGTGCAGATGTGACATTTGTTTGCTTTGCTTTTACTTTCGTTCATGCTCTTTAGATGAATTCTGTGACTTTCACAATAAAACAGTGGTGTCTGTCTTTCTCTTTCTTTAAATATCTTGTGCCTTCCCCTCCCCACCCCCTTCTCTCTCCCTCTGTCTGTCTCTTCTCCCTCTCTCTCTCTCCCTTTTATTTTCTCTCTGTTTTCAGGTTTGCAGCCTCAGGACAAAAGCAAGGATCTGTACTGGTTTTAGACAGCCCACCTTCTTCCCTGTAGGTCTCTGCATAGCGCAATTGGTGACACTCAGAGCTGAAATCAAGTGGGTTTGTAACAGCTTCTGATCTTGGTTTGCAGCTCGTCGTTATTCCCTCTGTGGTGCATCCCTCCTGAGCTGATCTGCTGACCTTCCCCTTGCCCCTTCCCTTCTGACCAGCCATGGAGGCTCAGCATCTGTGCCTCTCACTTCATGGATGAGGACATGGGGGAAGGCAGAGACTTCAAACTGCTCCGTGTATCGGGGAGAACCAAAACACACGCGACAGAGTTTTCATCTAAAAAGAATGCCTTCTGCCAAAAGAGCAGACCCAAAGACTCTGAATGACGCTCAGTGACTTTTGGGCAAATCACTGGAACTATCCGTGGTGAGATCACTCAGGTGACAAGATATCATGGTTTTCTTGGAAAGAAGGAAAGAAAAAGAGACGTTTTGGTGTGAATATTTTTTGTGCTGGTGTGAATTGTTTCATTAAGTAGTGGGATCACAGCACTGCTGACTTCAATATCCTCACATTGAAAATGTCTTTGTATTTGCATCGAAGACTATATGGTAGAGAAGTCAAAAGAAGCCAATTCTTTCTTCCTCACCTGTAGCCTCCAGCTCCCTTCCTGCCCACTCTCTCCCTGCAACACCCACTCCAGACACAAAGATACACCTTTTCCTTCGGACTGTGAACATAGAAGCCTCAGCCTGAATGTGAGTGGCAAGTGGCTTATCTGGAGCCACCTGCCCAAGTCTTACTGAAATGCAGCTGTCGTAGGACAACTGTTTAAAACTCCAGAAATACATCGACCAAGGTGGCACTTCCCAGTGTTTGGCACAACAATTGCAATTGCACTGGATATGTTTTATACATGTGTGTGTGTATATCATATTTTTTACAAAGGACATTTTATGATGAAAGAAAAAACTCTCTCTGCCTTCTCTCCCACAAGTTCTGTCCCTCCCTCTATCCTCCTCTGGATGGAAGGAAAAAAAAAATTAAGCCTCTAGAGACCCCAGTGGTCTCCAAGAAGAACTAGGAATCACCACAGGGGAAGAGATGTCCATGGAGTCTTGGGTATCTCAAATATTCTGTCTCTATGGTCATGATTTGATCACTTTAGTATTGGGACAGGGGAAGGGGTTCATGTGTGGGCAAAACTGAAGGTGATGAGGAAGAAGAAACGAACATTAAAGATGTTTGTTTACCACTAGGTTGCTGTGTTATTTCTTCAAAGGAAAACAAATGTCTTAGTTTTTCTCTAATAGAATAAAATAATTTATAGTAGTATGACCTGATGTCAGTAAGTAAATTCACTTTGTATAAGTATTTTTGGTTTTCCAAAGTGTTTGCCATGCCATGAAATCTGAGAACTCCAATCCACCTTGTATCAACCTTGGAGATGGAGAAGTTAGGTATTCTCACCTTGTTTCATAAATGAGAAAATCATGGCCCAAGGAAGCCCAGGTTACCTGATAGCCTTCATCAAGTAAAAGACATGCATAGGAAAACCGGCTTGTGCACCATTGTGCATCAGTCAGATACACACATTATTCTCCAAAAGAGAATTATCGTTACTTCTTAGATTCCACACTCTTAAGATAGTAAAGTACTCAGTTTAAAAATGTTTTTGAAATCTTGGTTGTTTTATACTTTGATCAGCTAGGCTAAGAAACCAAACGTACAACTAGGCCAGAAAAAAAAAGAATTTATTAAGAACTTAATGGTTTTATGTCCCCTTGATGCCAAAGTTATTTGTGTTCTTTCCCTAAAGAGAGAGAGTTAATGTTGTTCCCAAATTGCCCTTGAAGGCTGTTAAAGCATAAAATATTAATTCAAATCTTGATCTTCATTATAATGTGTCTGATTTTTTGCAGCCCCATGGCCTGTAGCCCGCCAGGCTCCTCTGCCCATGGGGATTCTCCTCCTCCTTCATTATAACACAAGAGGCAAATACCATTTATCTTGGATAATATTCTCAAGAGTTGGGTGCAGTTAGGGGACCTTATTCAGAGCATGGCTTAGCAAAGTTACCCATCTCTTCTTTCTGTCATTTTGGTACCTGTTAAGTAGACTGTGATCATTAAAGAACCTGCTACTGGTTTTGCTCAGATAGAAGGTACTATATGATTATATTTCCCCAGATGTGATAGCAGTCAGTAATAACTAATAATAATTGCATTGTATATGCTATGGTATGCTATGCTAAGTCGCTTCAGTCGTGTCTGACTCTGTGCGACCCCATAGACGGCAGCCCACCAGGCTCCGTCATCCCTGGGATTCTCCACACAAGAATGCTGGAGTAGGTTGCCATTTCCTTCTCCAGTGCATGTAAAGAGAAAAGTGAAGGTGAAGTTGCTCAGTCGTGTCCGACTCTTAGCGACCCCATGGACTGCAGCCTACCAGGCTCCTCCGTCCATGGGATTTTCCAGGCAAGAGTACTGGAGTGGGGTGCTATTGCCTTCTCCATGCATTGTATATAGCAATAACAAATATTAATTGTTTATCATTTTTCCAGGCACGGGTCTGAGGGCTTTATATATAGGTTAATTCAACCTCACAACATTTCTGTGTGGTACTTATTACCACAGAGGCTCACAGAGGAGGAGTAATCTGCCCAGTCACATAGCTAGTAAGTGGCAGAGCCAGGAAACCAACCCAGGCATCCAGGGGGCAGAGACTGCACTGTTACCCACAACACTAACTGCTGATCCACTTCTGACTTGTCTTGAGATGCTCAACTTTGGGCTTACTTTCTCCTCCACAGAAGATGAATAAAGAAGAGAAAAGAGGCAGGGCAGCAAAGACTGGCATTCTAGAATGTATAGAATCCCAGGTCTTAAAGGAAGTATCACAGGACATTGTCCAGACTCCCACCTGCAGACCATGCAACCAGATGCAGAGTTCCATTCATCTCTAGGAAGGACTTATTATTGCATCTCTTATTAATTCATTTCAGTATTTTTAGCCTTCTTTGCTCTGAAGCTCTTCACACCCAAACTAACCAAGTCGTGTTAAGCATGTTAGTCTGAGGTTTGGACACTGAAGCAATAACTAAAATTAACTTTGGACTTCTCTGTGATTTTTTAAATCCATGTTCCATTGGCATGGATCACCAGTGTATACAAGCATAAATAAAATGCATTCCCTTTCAGCGCACTTTTAAAAACTTGCCAATGAGTGTACAGATGAAGACAGCAAGTGTGTTCTCTGCTGGACATCTTTTCCTAGTAGTCTCTTCCCTCTCTCAGAAGCTTTCCCTGAGCTCCACCTATGTTAGCACTCAAGATCTCTGATCAGAACCCACAGGGAGCCTTTTCTCAGCCACGAGGTTCTGATTACTGAAGCCTCTCTCCTGAGCTGCATCTGACCTGAATATCAGGTTGCTGGTGAGGAGACTCATTCACTGGAACTGGCCTTCGGGGCAGTCCTAAACAGACCTTCCAGACTGCCGAGCAGGGCTCCAGTGACCTGGCGCGTGGAACATGCAGAGCAGAGCGCTTCCCTCCATGTTTTACGTTCCCGAAGTAGAAACGCAAGAAGCCCTGGGACTCCCATCGTTCAGATCTGCGTAATAGTTTCAGAGGGAACTTTGGTGAATTCGTAGCCCTAACTGACATTTTTTCAACATTCTTGTAGGCCTACCAGGTCATGTAAAGGATGAATTCTCATGCTTGTCTTGCTAGTATTCGTGAAACCATGAGACTAGAGGAGGCCCTAGTAGCTGAAAAAAAGACATTGAAGGAAAGGAGGGATGACATGAGAAAGGTAACCATGATGTATCTGCATATATTATACCCGGTTGGGGGTCTCAGGGAGATGAGATTCTCCTCTAATCATCCCAATTGGCAGCAGTGCCCTCCTTACCCACGGTTTTCCCTTTGCACTTGGCCTCCGCTGAGGGAGAGGCGACGAAAAGGGGAGAGACAGCTCTCCGCTACCAAGTAATCCTGTTGCCGATTGCCCTCTGGCTGAGAACTCAGTCACCCAACTGCAGGGAACTCTATCTGTTCTACTCCTCTGGTTTAATAGGAGTTGCCGTCTTGTCTCATTTCCCCTTTGAAGTTCTATTTCAATGCGTGGCAAATTCTAGCAATGACTTAAGATTGATTCAGGCCTGGATGGGAGGGAGGGCAGAGGTGGTGGGTGTTGGGAACGCAGACTGCCTGACTGGAAGCTTCCTTGGCCACTCTTCCTGGGTAAGTACTGCATTTCTGTGCCCTTTCAAACTGGGTGACACAACTCGTAAGGTAATTTTAACCTCCCATTTATTAATGCTTAGACTCATAAACCCTGTGCTTATATGCAGGCACCCATATCCCTTCTGTCAAAATAAACAAGCTTTTTTTTTTTTTTTTTAACACTTAGTGATTGGTTACTTCAGAGTTGGAGGAGATTTTTTAAAGTAAAACTTAAGCTGCTTTCCATATGAATGCCATTTCCATAAGCTGCATTTTTAAACATAACTCATCAGGTATCAAAGCATGGAGGAAAAATGGAAAGATATTTGAAAAGACTTTAAACGAAACCAGAAAACCTAAGATTTCTTTATAAAATTGCTTTCACAATCTGTAGATCATTTGCATGCAGATAATTCCTGTTTTGATTATACCTGTGAAAGTCTTTGCTCTCTATATTCCCTTCTTCCTTGCAAGAGTTTTAGGATTTATCATCATTCATTATTTGTTACATATTTCTAAAATCTGGAGTTAAGGAAAAAGCATCCTAAAGGCACTGTCATTACTACAGTTGCTCTCTGCACGTAACTGATGTTTTTAACAAACAACAGGGTAAAGCAAACATAAATTTCATATTTCCTCATTACCAGTTCTACTTCCTGTCCCATAAATAAATGAAATTCATAATACAAATACAGGATCCACATGATAGAATTTGTTTATCTACAAATACCACATACACACACTCACACGATAGAATCTGTGTATCTACAAATACCATATACGCACACATGATAAAATCTATTTATCTACCAATACACACATCACTAATGCAGGCCTAAAGAGAAATCAGAGACCCCATGCCCTCAGACAGACACAGACACAAATGATTATTCTCACTTGACAGACCAACTGTATCACTCTTTCCTTGTATTTCACTCCAGCCCCAGAGGGCTGGATCAGGAAAGAGACACTTGATAGCTGCTGTTTCCATGGTTGGAATATTTGTAAAGTTAACGCATAATCTGAAAGCAGAAGCTAATAAATTATAGGGTGCTAATTGGAGCTGGAACGGAGCTGTCAATCATGTTATCCTAAACACAGAGAGACCCTCATACCCTAAAAAGGCAAGGCAGCCTTCAGGAGGAGCACGCAGTTGTCTCCAGCCTTGACCTCCGCCCCAGTGGAGACACTGCATCCAGGCAGAGTGGCCGATGAGAGTCGGCAGAGGTGATTCTGCTAATCCAAACTCACTTTAAGAAAATAGACAAATCCCCTTTGGGGAAAAAGAATTAAATATTTGACTGAAGAATTAATGTTTAGGGAAACATTGTTCAGAGCAATATATATAGTGAATTTACTGGAATAATTAATATTTTGGTAAAACATCATCCACTATTTGGATTTTTTTCACTTTATAACTTTTAACTCAGTAAGAGAAAAATCTAAAGTTCTCCACACATGGTGTCATGTTCTATCTCAAATTACAGTGTTTCCAGGCATCTACCAGTGAACTCTTACGGAACTAAGCTCCTCTAAAACAGAAGCCAATTTCCTTTATCATACTGAATTCACTTGTTTCATCTAGAAAAACAACAGCAGCATATTTTCTGTTCGTTTTGTCCTTAGAATCTCCTAGTAAGCCCTAGTCCTACTTTTCTCCCAAAATTTCTAGTTCATTAAAGAGTGATTTTGTTCAAAACTATCCTCCTCTGTCATTATCATTTCCATTTCCTATCAAAACTGTATAATTAATAAGTATACAATTGTTATTACCTATAAGAAGTTTAGGTGAAAGGTAGGCTAAAATTTGAAAAACAAAACTAAAATATTAACTTTTTATTTCTAATCAATAGTTGTATGACTAATGATCTAGTTACCACTTAGAGATTTTTACCAACATTTATTTAACGAGTACATAGTTTAGTCTATATATGTATTTACAGGTATACATCATATATGTATTTATAGTCCTTATATGTATTTAGTAAAACACTCTATTTACCTCATAATTTGGAAGCTTCTTTAGAATACTTCACATAAAAATAGTTTTCACTTAGGAAGAACTAATCAAGTATCTTAAAAATATAAACTCACAATTGCTTAAGATATGCATTATAATTGATGGGAATGTCAGAACTTATTTATTTTTCTGCTAATTCTCATTATTACCGCTTTGCCCTTGTTTTGGGCAACGACATTATTTTCCCTGTGCCAGTCATGGTATTATCAAGAAACAGGGGAAACCAAACAAAAAATAAAACTTTCTGTTACTGCTTTTTATTTTTACTAGGCACGATCCTATTTTTTTTTTCTTCTAGTGCATTTTACCCACTGTGTAATACATCTCAGAAAACAATGGGATGTTTTCTCATTTGGTAACAGCACTTTTTTCATAGTACCAACTTTTGGGGGGAATTTCTTGACATATCTGGAAGGTTGTTTCCATATATCTAAAGGTTCTGTATTATTTGTATTCTTCCACCTTGCTTTGTGGAGTGTGAAATCCTGTTTTTATTTCAGGAAGTTTCTCCTCCACACTCAGAAACTGACAGAGGCCGTTGACAGATTTGGTAAGAAACACAAAGAACAGGGCTTTTGATATTTGTTCCTCCTTGTTCAAAGGCTTCTTCTAAAAACACATTCTTGTACTTTTTGAAAGGAATAAGAAAAGAGTGTAGGGAAGTGTCAGACCTGTATCCTAAGGGAAAACCATGATACAGTCATATTTACTTGGGATTGATGAGAAGGAAATTTTTGTTCACAATTTTGCACTTAACTGTTTCAAACTCTCTAATAAATTTTAAAAATGATAATATAGGCTCCATCATCTTTCACTGAAGTTTGGGACATCTGGGTATTTGATGTTTAAGGACTGAAAAAATTTTAAATCCACCAGTAAGTTACTACCATCTCCTTTTTTTTTGTTTGTATATTTATTTGTGATATAAATTGTATTGAAACTATTTTAAATCAACTATACTCCAATAAAAATTAAGATAAAAAATAAAATGTATAAAAACTCAAAAAATAAATAATGCTTCATCACCATAAAATACCAGGGCTGCAGGCTAATATAGGCTTTGGGTCTCAGGAGACTGAGGTAGAAAGTACAGGTACCACTGACTCTCCATGTGTCACAGAACAACAACGAGGGCAAGACATTAAGTAAAAATTATACCACTTAATAGTGTATGTTCTTTAGATCATGAAAGTTTCTGACTACATTTTCACTGCTACTTTAGAGTGCAAATTTAATTTTGTCACTTCTTTATTAGAGGACTTTCTAAACTCAATTACACAAGCTTTATTCTCCTTCTTCTTACTTACTGTAAACAGAAAAGTTCTAAAAGGGACATTATAAAAAATGCTTTCCATGTTGTCTGCTCATTTCCTGATCTAGTTCCTATGCTTCCTAGCCCTTATGTCCATATGGATGCTGAGAATGAGGTTAGATCTGTCTTGTGACAGTTCCCAGGAGGACACCCAGCTCACCATCAGATGCTTTCAGCTCAAGGGTACATCATCTTAACAATTCTACTAGACTGCTCCTCTGGGTTAGCACACTCAGCAATGTCTTTCTTATATTCTACAGAAGCTTCCTGGTAAATTCTTCCTTCCTGTGCTATTAGGAAACCTTCAACCTAACTACCCTCTCATCCAAATGCTATCAATCCTTCGAAGTCTCACTAAAGTTCTGCCTCTTACATGAAGCCTTGTCTCCACACTAGACGCAGTGAATGGTCTCACCTGTATCAGAACTCTTGCTACCTAATGTCTATGCCATGTATTTTCCATTTATTATTTAACATCTTGTGACACGAGTTCAGGATTTAAAAGGTTGCAATAACCCTAAAGATTATCTCATTCTCTCTTGACTTTAATGTTCTTTACCCCCTCAACTAGATATTCGGAGAAGGCAATGGCAACCCACTCCAGTACTCTTGCCTGGAAAGTCCCATGGGCGGAGGAGACTGGTAGGTTGCAGTCCATGGGGTCTCGAAGAGTAGGACACGACTGAGCGACTTCACTGTCACTTTTCACTTTCATGCATTGGAGAAGGAAATGGCAACCCACTCCAGTGTTCTTGCCTGGAGAATCCAGGGACTGGTGGGCTACCGTCTATGGGGTGGCACAGAGTCGGACACGACTGAAGCGACTTAGCAGCAGCAGCAACTAGATATTAAGTACATTGAGCAGGTACCACCAACTCTTGTGAGAAAAATACACAGATTATTGCATTAATTGTTTTATTTTATTATGTGCAAAGCAATTTAAAAATATAGGTTCATCTAAGGTTTATGTACAAGTTGAAAAAAAAATAGTCTAAAAGTCTGCTTCAGTTAAAAAAAAAAACAAACAAATCCTCTTAATAAAAGGAGTGGGGAGAGGTTCTGTCACTTTTAGGAGGGAATTAGTGTCCCAAGTGGCTCAGTGGTAAAGAATCTGCCTGCCAGTGCACGAGAGGCAAGTTCGATTCCTGGGTTGAGAAGATCCCCTGCAGTAGGAAATAGCAACCTACTCCAGTATTCTTGCCTGGAAAACCCCATGGACAGAGGAACCTGGTGGGCCACAGTCCATGGGGCCACAAGAGTCAGACACGACTGAACGACTGAGCAGGCATGCATGCACACATCCTTTTTCTGTGCTTCTATCTGGATCCTCAGTCTGGGTCTTCTGCTCAAGGACATCCCTTCAACAATTGTCCTCTCTCTTCCTGCACCATCACTTCTCCCCCTCTACTGGATCATTTCCATTAATATAAAAACAGGCTGCAATATTTCCTACCTCAAAAAAAAACCTTCTTTGACCCCATCTTCTTTTAGTTACTGGGCTTCCCTGGTAGCTCAGCTGGTAAAGAATACAGCTTCAATGTCAGAGACCCAGTTCGATCCCTGGGTTGGGAAGGTCCCCTGGAGGAGGCATGGCAACCCACTCCAGTATTTGTGCCTGGAGAATCCCCATGGACAGAGCCGCCTGGAGGGCTATAGTCCATGGGGTCACAAAGAATCCAACATGACTGAGTGACTTAGCTCATCACTTTTTACTTAGTAACTCATTTCTCTGTCCCTTTAAGTGGCAACAGGCCTTAAATGAGTCATCTTTTTGCTCTCTCCACTAACTTTTACATCTTCTCTTATACCAACTCTAGCTTAGATTCTACTACACACACTTGCCAAGGTCATCAGCTAGTTCTAGATAAACCTGAAGATCAGCTCTCAATAATCTTTTACTTCTCTCAGCAGTAGGATGATGCATCAGTTAAGAACCTCTGATAAGCAGATGTCAAGACACATACCATGTACTTGAGGCATTATTAATCTATTCTAGCAAAGATAGTGGCTCCGATGATAAAGAATCCTGCAATGCAGGAGACCTGGGTTCGATCCCTGGGTTGGGAAGATCCCCTGGAGGAAGGCATGGCAACCCACTCCAGTATACTTGCCTGGAGTATCCCATGGACAGAGGATCCTGGCAGGCTACAGTCCATGGGGTTGCAAAGAGCTGGACACAACTGAGCAACTAAGCACAGCACACAGCAAAGATACTACACCTGGCATGGCAGCTGCAATCGGAGTTAGTATTTTATTTGCCTCATGGTACACTAAAGCTATTCTCCCGAGTTCATGTGGTCTTTTCAGGAGCTCTGGTGAAATAAAAGGAAATAAGACAGAAGCCATGAACACTGTGACCTTCTAACATAAATGCTGGTGCTAATCATTGTAATTCCCCGGGATCCTATTGTATTTTTAACTTACTGTATCGGCTAAGGGAAGGAAGAGAGGAGAGGCACAGTTCCAGAGTTGTCTGTTTGGCCTCCACACACCATGATACATTTCACCCCACAGGTCAAAGATGCAGTGGGCCAACCACCAAGTATGTCAATCCCTATTACACATTAAAAAAAAATTATTTATCTATTTGGCTGCACTGGGTCTTCATTGCTTTGTACGGGTTTTCTCTAGTTTCTGCGAGTGGGGGCTACTCTTCATTGCAGTGCTCAGGTTTCTCATTGTGGTGGCTTCCCATTGTGGAGCACAGGCTCTAGGCACACGGGCTTCATTAATTGTGGCACATGGGTTTAGTTGCCCCATGGCAGGTATGTGGGATCTTCCCCAACCAGGCATCAAACCTGTGTCCCCTGCATTGGCAGGCAGATTCTTCACCACTAAGCCATCAGGGATGCCGGGCTCCCACCATTGCTGCTGCTGCTGCTGCTAAGTCACTTAAGTCGTGTCTGACTCTGTGTGACCCCATAGACAAAAGCCCACCAGGCTCCGCCATCCCTGGGATTCTCCAGACAAGAACACTGGAGTGGGTTGCCATTTCCTTCTCGAATGCATGAAAGTGAAAAGTGAACGTGAAGTCGCTCGGTCGTGTCCGACTCTTAGCAACCCCATGGACTGCAGCCTACCAGGCTCCGCTGTCCATGGGATTTTCCAGGCAAGGGTACTGGAATGGGGTGCTATCGCCTTCTCTGGGCTCCCACCATTAGGTATTAGTTAATTAATGTAGTTCCTTTGAGGTGTAGTCTCTTCCTCCTCTATCAGATCCAGTCTATCCCAAGCCAGGCTAGTTTGGAATTTAACCTGGTTATCAAGTTGGTAGTGTCCAGGGGAGGTGTGTGCAGCTCCTGAGGGGGCCCATGTTTCTTGCTGTGGAGAGGCCACAGGAGTATCTTCCTGTACAGAATGCTGGCTCTTACATTAGAGCTATGAGCCGTCTTGACAAGCAGGGAGGGGTCTGCTGAGCCAAATTCCTTGGGGGCATCCATCCAGTCTCTTTCCCCAGTCCAGAGTTTCAGGGTCTTAGGTTTTCTCAACAGACCTACCTTGACCGATCCGTCCCACCTCTCTGGAGCTCTGTAACTCTCACATGCAAGGATTCCCCCTTACTTGTGTTTGCTCTTACTTGACAGTTTATAAACGTCCCTTTTTAACCTATCAGAGACGTCCTCTAGCTCTCACACTTAGCCTTTGTTTGCTACATAACCTTGATTTCTCATGATCCTTCTTCAGGGAATTAGGGCATCTTAATAAGAGCCAGCCAGTTCCACTGTTCTCATAGACATCATCACCTCTGTGTCTTTCAAAAGCTTGAATCATCCAATTGGCAGAGGTTCCCCTCCACGGGACATTTTTCTTATTCACCACTAGTGAAGTCCTTAGCTCTTGGGGCCCCCACTTTGTGCCCAGGACTGTCCACGTCCCAATATCCCTCATGATGTGGTCCTCTTAGCCCCGTGATGAATGAGCCAGACCCCAAACCCCAACTTGCTACCTGTTTTCTTTGGCTTTTCCTGCTACTATCTATATTAGTTAAGGGCCTCAAAGAAACAGATGCCAAGAAGAATAAATGTGCAAATGATTTGTTGGGATAAATGTTTGGGAAAGATAACGGGAGGGAGAGAAAGAGTAGGTTTAAAAAAAACCAAAAACACCTTCAGATTGCAATTCAAGCCTGAAACCTGTTAAGAACAGAGAGGCAGGAGGAATGGATGAGGAGAGCCTGGAACTACAGTGCTGTTCTGGGTAGGTGTTAGCCAGACTGAGCGGGTGTCAGTCCCCAAGTCAGAATGGCCTGACAGTGGCCAGATAATGTCCAGATCAGGCAGGAATGGCCCATTTCTGGTACTCCCCTGTGTTTAGTCAGTGGCTGGAAATGGCCCACGGGAAGCCTGACCTGGCATGAATGTCACAGTAGATCTGAAGGTACAGCAGCTGGACGTGTCAATTAGCCATGCTCCCCAAGGCAGGTTCTCTTGAAAGATGATCTAAACAGCACACCTCCGTGTCCAACCACAGGGGACCATGTAATTTATGGTCTGAACAAGATCACTTGTAATGTGAAATGAACATGGGTAATAATCCAGGACAAAGGCATAAACTGGGAGTATCCAGGCAAACTAAGACATATGGTCACCGTCACTGCCAATAATATTTGACACAGTTCATAATTCCATCCCTCTTCAAACACTGTGTTTATTTGACTTTCAGGATTCCATGGGCTCTTGATTTTCATGCTGCTTTTCTGACACCTCCTTCTCAGTCTTCTTTGCTAGTCTCTCCTCAGCTCCTGAATGTCTAAACACGGAAAGACTTTGGCTTCTGCCTTCAGCCCTTCTTTCTTATTTATCCGCACTGCTGGTTGAGCTGGGCCAGTCTGGTGGCTAGTCAGTACGCTGACAGCTCTGCAGCCAGCACCCCCTCTTTAACCCCCTCTCCCACTGCATATTCAGCCTCTCCCCTTAGGTCTCTAAGAATCCTCTCAAAATGAACACATCCTAAACTGAACCTCTAATTGCCACCTCACCTCTCAAGATGAATCTTCTCTCCTTCGGTCTTTCCCATCTGATAAGCGGTAACTTACGTTCCTCCCACTGCTCAGGTTAAAAATCTTAAATCTTTTCTTCTCTGGTACTCCATATCTAATCCATCAGCAGAACCTTCAGAAGAAACATAGAAGCAACCACTCTCTTCACTTTTACTGCTGTATCTCCTTCCCTGCCAAGCCATCATCACCTCATGGTTAATCATCATAACTTTCTGATTTTCCTATTTTTACCTCTCTGTCCCACTCTACTCTCAGTCCCTTCTTCACACAGGCTCTGAAAGATTCTTTTAAGACCAAAGTCAAATCATGCATTTTGTATGTTCAGAACCTCCCAGTGTCTTCCTATCAGGTAAAAAGCCAAAGTCCATACAGTGGCCTGCATGGTCTAACCCCCACTAGCACTCTCCTCTCCATCCTTTCTTTTTACTTGCTGTTAAGTTATATGAATTCTTTGTATATTTAGCCCACCAGGCACCTCTGTCCATGGAAATCTCCAGGCAAGAATGCTGGAGTAGGGAGTGGGTAGCCTTTCCCTTCTCTAGGGGATTTCCCGACCCAGGGATCAAACCTGGGTCTCCTGCATTTCAGGCAGATTCTTTACTGTCTGAGCCACCAGGAAAGCCTATGTTTGGGGTATTAGCCCTTTATCACATTTATAATTCCAATTATTTTCTCACATCCGGTAGATTGCTTTTTAATTTTGTTGATTTTTTTTTTTTTTTTTACTGTGCAAAAGCTTTTTAGTTTGGTGTAGTTCCACTTGTTCAATTTTGCTTTTGTTTTTGGTTTCAGATTCAAAACATCATTGCTAAGACATGTGTCAAGGAACTTATCACCTATTTTCTTCTAGAAGCTTTAAGGTTTCAGGTCTTATATTGAAGCCTTTAATCCATTTAAAGTTAACTTTTGTTAACTAAAGGGAGTTGTAAATAAGACAACAATCCAGTTTCATTCTTTTGCATATGACTGTCCAATTTTCCCAATGCCATTTATTGAAGGGACAATCCTTTCCCCATTGTACGTTCTTGCCTCCATTTTTTTGGTCATAAATTAATTAACCATATATGCCTGTGTTTATTTCTGGCTTCTCTAGTCTCTTCCATTGAGCTATGTTTCTGTTTTATATCAATACCACTATTTTAATTCTATAGCTTTGTAATATAGTATGAAATCAGGAAACATGATGTTTCTAGCTTCCTTCTCCTTTCTCAAGACTGCTTTGGCTAATCAAGGTCTTTTTGTCTTCAATTTTTTTTAGTTAATGTCTTATAGTTTTCAAAATATAGTTCTTTCACTTCCTTGATTAGATTTATTCTTTTTGTTGCAGTCATAAATGGGATTGTTTTCTTAATTTCTCTTTCTGATAGTTCATTATTAATGTAAAGTAAGGTGGCAGATTTTTGTGCATTAATTTTGTATCCTGTAACTTTACTGAATTTATTAGTTCTAATAGTCTTTTTATGGAGTCTTCAGAGTTTTCTATATATAATAGTATCTGCAAATAATGACAGTTTTACTTCTTTCTCAGTTTGGATGTTTTTTATTTCTTTTTCTTGCCTAATTACTCTGGCTAGGACTCCAGCCAGAGAAGGCAATGGCACCCCACTCCCGTACTCTCGCCTGGAAAATCCCATGGACAGAGGAGCCTGGTAGGCTGCAGTCCATGGGGTCGCCAAGAGTCGGACATGACTGAGCGACTTCACTTTCACTCTTCATTTTCATGATTGGAGAAGGAAATGGCAACCCATTCCAGTATTCTTGCCTGGAGAATCCCAGGGACAGAGGAGCCTGCTGGGCTGCCGTCTATGGGGTCGCACAGAGTTCAACATGACTGAAGCGACTTAGCAGCAGCAGCAGCAGCAGCAGGACTCCAGTACTATTCTGAATAAAAGTGGTGAAAGTGGTCATCCCTATCTTGTTTCTGACCTTAGAGGAAAAAGCTTCAGCTTTTCACTGTTGATTATGATGTTAACTGAGTTTGTCATATACTGTCTTTACTATGTTGATCTCAACATTCCCTCTATGCCCACTTTGCTGAGAGTTTTTAATTATAAATGGATGCTTCAGTTCAGTTCAGTTCAGTTCAGTCCAGTCGCTCAGTCATGTCCGACTCTTTGCAGCCCCATGAATTGCAGCAGGCAAGGCCTCCCTGTGCATCACCAACTCCCGGAGTTCACTCAGACTTACGTCTATCAAGTCGGTGATGCCATCCAGCCATCTCATCCTCTGTCGTCCCCTTCTCCTCCTGCCCCCAATCCCTCCCAGCATCAGAGTCTTTTCCAATGAGTCAACTCTTCGCATGAGGTGGCCAAAGTACCGGAGTTTCAGCTTTAGCATCATTCCTTCCAAAGAACACCCAGGGCTGATCTCCTTCAGAATGGACTGGTTGGATCTCCTTGCAGTCCAAGGGACTCTCAATAGTCTTCTCCAACAGCACAGTTCAAAAGCATCAATTCTTCGGTGCTCAGCTTTCTTCACAGTCCAACTCTCACATCCATACATGACCACTGGAAAAACCATAGTCTTGACTAGACGGACCTTTATTGACAAAGTAATGTCTCTGCTTTTGAATATGCTATCTAGGTTGGTCATAACTTTCCTTCCAAGGAATAAGCGTCTTTTAATTTCATGGCTGCAGTCACCATCTGCAGTGATTTTGGAGCCCCCCCAAAATAAAGTCTGACACTGTTTCCACTGTTTCCCCATCTATTTCCCATGAAGTGATGGGACAAGATGCCATGATCTTTGTTTTCTGAATGTTGAGCTTTAAGCCAACTTTTCACTGTCCTCTTTCACTTTTATCAAGAGGCTTTTGAGTTCCTCTTCACTTTCTGCCATAAGGGTGGTGTCATCTGCATATCTGAGGTTATTGATATTTCTCCCAGCAATCTTGATTCCAGCTTGTGCTTCTTCCAGCCCAGTGTTTCTCATGATGTACTCTGCATAGAAGTTAAATAAGTGGGGTGACAATATACAGCCTTGACGTACTCCTTTTCCTATTTGGAACCAGTCTGTTGTTCCATATCCAGTTCTAACTGTTGCTTCCTCACCTGCATATAGGTTTCTCAAGAGGCAGGTCAGGTGGTCTGGTATTCCCATCTCTTTCAGAATTTTCCACAGTTTCTTGTGATCCACACAGTCAAAGGCTTTGGCATATTCAATAAAGCAGAAATAGATGTTTTTCTGGAACTCTCTTGAGTTCCCTCGAGTTGTGATGGTGACCTCAGGGAGCTTCTCATGGTGCCTATGGAAGTCAGGAATACTTTTGAGTTGGGAGGGGCGTCTCGGGATTCCTCTGGGGTCGGTGCAATGGAAGAGGGCCTCATCTTGAGTTTAGGCGGGAACCTCAGGGTTCCTCTCCTGTTCTGACTTGGGTCTTGGGGTGTGTATGCCGTTTCAAACAGGGAGTCAGGTCTAGACTTGTGTGGAGGCATGGAACTCTGCTTTCCTCTAGAGTTTTCAAAGAGGTTTCAGGCCTCCAGTCGAGTTGAATTTGGGACCTGGGGCTCTTTTCGAATTTGCAACTGGGGTATCAGTCCTCCCTTCGTGTTGTGAGTTGATTCTCGGGTGACATTCGAATGGGTGCAAGGGAATCAGGCCTTATCTCGAGTGGATGGGGAAATCCATGTCTTTCGAATTGTGACAAGACCCCCGGGTTCCCCTCCAGTTTCCCTCCAGTTTCAAGTGGAGACCATCCTCCTCTTGAAGTGCGACGGTGATGTCGGCATTCCTTTCCAGACGAAGCAGGGGAATCGACCCTCATCTCGAGTTGACAAGGGGAAAACAGGGCTCTTCTTGACTTGTGGCAGGAAACTCAGTGTTCCTCTCGAGTGGGGACGGGTATCTGGGGAAACTTCTGGAGTCTGAATTACATACAATGGCATTTGTGTTGTATATGTTGGCCCTTTGTTTTTTCTGGTTGTAAAGAAGCCTAGAAGGATTGCAATAGGTCTTCTAGTTTGGGCAACCCAGAGGCTTGATCAACTGTAAAAAGCAAAACTGAATGGGCTCCTCTTTACCAAAGAGAGAAAATCAAAGAGAAGTCAAGGACAACTTAACATTTATTCCGCATCCATAAGGCCATTCTGAGGATAAAAGTTGAGTTTACAATGAGGGAGAAAAATAATTTTTTGTCTTCTCTAATATCCTTTACCATCATTTTAAGGACTTTCAGCATTTCAGGCTCATCTAAGTCTGATCTGAAACTCAAAGCAGTCCACAAACTTCTGTAATATATCTAGGTCTCAGATAACTCAGAATCAAAAGAATCCTCATAAGTATCCCTCTCGGCAATATACCAGTCTTCTGGCATCTCTTTTATGAGCTAAAAGTGAAAACTTGTGAAATGTGTTGGAAAAGGATGATGAGAAAGCCAGAAGTGAAAGTGAAGTCACTCAGTCGTGTCCAACTCTTTGTGACCCCATGGCCTGTAGCCTACCAGGCTTCTCGGTCCATGGGATTTTCCAGGCAAGAATACTGGAGTGGGTTACCATTTCCTTCTCCAAGAGATCTTCCTGACCCAGGGATTGAACCTGGGTCTCCTGCATTGTAGGCAGACGCTTTACCATCTGAGCCACCAGGGAAGTCCTGAGAAAGCCAATTCACCCATTACATATGAATAGTTACTTTATATTAAAGATACAAAGGGTCAAAAGACACCACCTGAGTTTGGAAAGTTTGCAATTTATTCAAGTTAATAAAACACATAGAAATAAGGTAGAAACACCATACCACAATACCATAATTGCCAGTTAACAAGGCATAAAGACAAAAGCAGCAGTAATTCTGATAAGAAGGAGGGGAGGGGGTTAGAGACAAGCCTTTCCAACAAGTTGGAATATGAGCTGACCCTAAAGGATGTCTGGAATTTAGATAAGTAGAGAAGAATAGATGAGACCATTCCAATAGGCCAGGGAAAACAAGGATGCATAAGCAACACAGAATATCTGAGATCAAGGACAGGTTCTTTTCTCCAGGACATTTTGAATAAAGCATTTGCAGCAGAATTATAGCGACATATTAATTTTCTCCAGGTAAATCTTTGTTCAACTGGCAACATTAAAAAAATGTCTTTCATTTTCAACCTAAATATTTTTCTTACAGACTGTTTCTTTTCCTTGAACAATTTAAAATTAAGGTTAGAGTTATTGATTGGCTTTGTATTGTTTTGTTTATACCAATGATAACTTCTGCCTTTGGGAGCCATAATTTCTCTCAAGTCTAATATTCCCAGGTCATTTTTGCAGATAAAAAAACTTATCAATGAGATTTTATTCTTCTGTTAATTTTTAGTGAAAGTGGTCGCTCAGTCATGTCCGACTCTTTGCGACCCCATGCACTGTAGCCTATCAGGCTCCTCCGTCCATGGGATTTTCCAGGCAAGAGTGCTGGAGTGGATTGCCATTTCCTTCTCCAGGGCATCTTCCCAACTCAGGAATTGAACCTGGGTCTCCCACATTGCAGGCAGACACTTTATCGTCTGAGCCACCAGGGAAGCCCAGTATTTTTTTTTTTTTTAAGTGAATAACACATTTTAACTAGTGCCGATTTTAGCCATAGCCAATTTTTCCCTCTTGATTACAAAATCTAATTTTTCCAGAATAAACTTACAGTTTTCAATATTATCAGCCATTTGTATTTTTATCAATTACTTTGATTTATAATAAATTTTCCTATGCGATTTCAGCCACTGTCTATTTTATGTTGTAGTAAATATTTCTACCAATATCATTTATTATGAATTATTTTTAAAAGTCTAATAATTTGCACTTATATCCTAGCTAAAGCATGATACTTTATGGGCTGTTCTCCTCAGATATTCTGTAAATTTCTCTATTATACAGATTGTAATGCAAGTGTATTGTACTGAAAATCCAATTCTCCAATACATTTCTTTGTGCATTCCAAAATAAAGTTTCTGTATTGCTTTGGCAGAGAAAAAGTCATAGATGCAAAAAGCAGAAGCTGACTCTGACTTAAAAGAAAAACATTTATTAAAAGGATATGGAGATAAGTCACAGAATCCTTGGGAGGGCTTAAGAACCAAACTCAGAGGCTATGGAGCAGGGAACCCTTGCTAGAAGCAGACAGCAGAACCAAGTCCCCAGTCTGCCTGCCCTGGTTGCCAGAGGCACCAGGCTCCAGGCTTGCTCTCCCGGCTCCCCTAAGCCCTGGACGCTGCGTTCTGGGAGCCAGACTAACTCCACTTGCCACCATGACCAGGCGTGACTCACCGGGGTCCCTGTTTCTTTGCTTCCTTCTCTCTCAATTAGAAGCCTGTGGTGGGTGTGTCTGAGAGGTGGGGGCTAGGGTCACTGCCTGCCTTCGTATTGCATGAGATCTTAGGGAAGCAAATAGAACACGGCTCCCCATCTGAAGATGAAGATAGAGGAACTCCCCAACAGGGGAAGGGGCGTCATATGGTAGGCCAACAAAAAGAATGATCAATGCCCATTAATAAGTCTAAAGATCAGAGGGAAAATATTCTGCCTTGTTCAGTGGATACTAGATATGATAAGAGTGGCCATAAATCCTGGACCTTTACTTGGGGGCTGTTCACCACAGAACAAACACACCGACTTCCCTGTGTACCTCACCATACAGCCTGTCGTCTCTGCAAGTTCCCAGGCAGTGGACACATTTAAAAATGAACTAAATGATCCAAAGCAGAAACGGATCCATGTTCTGCTTCCACAATAGTTTTTAGCAAATGTTATTAGTATAATCAAAGTGTTCTTTGTGTCTTGTGAACACTCTGTATGCTGCAACTAAATAACACATCGAATACTTTCATTAGATCTGTTGTTAGAACGCTTGAGGCTTCCAGATTTAAATGGGTAACTGCAAAGAATGACTGGCTTTAAATCAGTGTTTCCCTGAATCAATTTTTTAATAGTTCTCATTTAGGTGCTTATTATTTTGTATGGTTGCTGAAAATCATATAGCTTGAATTAACATTATATTGTCATTTATATTTAATTTTAAGGACAATTTCATAGTAAATGTAATCTTAAGCATTTAATGTAGAAAATAGATATGGCAAATTTAAAATCTCTATATTAGCTAATTTCCATAATATTAATAGCACAAAAATCACAGAGTCATTTGTATATGATCCAAAGATCATGGAATGCTAAACTTTAGGACACAGAGATCTTCATGGTCCTCTTTGCAATATGATTGAAACTGCTGTTCCATGACTCCAAAAAACAAAATATTGTAGAGTAGTCATTAAGGACAATATTTTATTGTATTAATAGCTTTCTTAATGACTCGTGTCTCGGGTGCTGGTTCCTTCTGTATGTGTAGAGTTATTTAGTCATTTCCTTTGTCCTGCTTGGGATAATCTGTAGTTCACTTGGCCCCCTGAGCACACTTGTTCTCCTCCTTCAGGTCTTTGAACATACGTGTTTTCTTTCTAAGATGTTTCTCTTAGGGCCCAGACTGAAGGGTGGGAAGTGGCCTAAGAGACCTCGGGGCAAAGGATCACAGTTTCATTTCCAGACTTATTAGTCTTTCTAAGCTTTTCAAATGCTCAGAGGTTCACCACAGAATTCTGCTCAAGGTTAGACTGTTGGTATGGAGATTGTCTCAACCTAAACCAAATGGCTCTTAGAACCAAAATTAGAATACAACTTCCGGTGTTAATTTGGAGTCACAGACCACCACACCACATCTATCACCCTACTAGGTTTTCTTTCCATGACCACTTAATGGGAGGAGTGTGTATCTCAACCCTGCATGTCCCAAACAGAGCTATTAATCAAACCCATCTCCATATCCACTGTGAGTGAGGCAGGCATAGTTCAGGCCTTCAGGCTTGCCAGGAAGGCAGTAAGCCACTTGTTTTTCTTGGCAGATAGCTATGTCTGCATGTGGTTCCTTCTCTTCTTTCCTCAGACCACAAGATTCAGATTCCTTAGAGCCTAGAGGACCCTCAGAATCGGCTTCACCTTGTCTGCATTCTGTAGCAAGTACCATGTAGTTTAACCCTTCTTGGTTCTTGGTTTCCATTAAAGCAACCGACGTAACATCATCTGAATTCAAACAAATTGGATGACCATCTTCATCTGTGAAAAAAAATACAAACATTATTCTAGCATGTATTTGGTTTCCTGTATTTGTAATATTCAGGTTCTATGAAAATTAGAAAAACACCAGCCTTGCTCATTGTTTCAGTAAACATTTATGATGACCACTGAGGGAACACAAAGATAAAAGACATGTTCCCTGTCCTTGATAACTACTACAGGCTAGTAGGAGAGCAGAAGTAATAAAATGCGATGGAAGGTTACGTGTGCTTATGTAAGAAAGGAATACGCGAAGCAGTAAGAGCATATAGAGGTAACTGCACAACAGGTGACACAGGTCTGGTCTTTGTGACAGGAATTAAGTGGCCCTAGGATGGCCCTTTTGCATAAAGTGCTTATCCTTTCATCTTGCCACATTGGCTAAAATATCTACCTTTAAAGATGTACTTTTTTAAGTCAAGGAATTCAGTCATTTATTAAGCTAATATTTATTGCCTGCATCCTGCATACCCGGCCGTGTCCTAGGTATTGATGAGATAGCTGTGCACGAAACACATTTGTTGCTATTTGGGGTTTACACTCTAATGGGGGGGTACTGACAATAAACTAGTGGACAACTAAATCTATGTCATATCTAAACACTGATGTGAAATATAATCATAATAATTGTTATTAATATGTATAGAGTGCTAATTACATACCAGGCACTGTTCTAAGCTATATGCATATATTAACTCATTCTTCCCCTATTAAGTAAGTACTGGCACTATCCGCTTTCAACACATGAGGAAATTGAGGACAGAGGAGCTTAATACTTTTCCCAAGGTCACACAACTAGAATTTGAACCCAAATTGTCTGGCTCTAGTCGGTCCTCACGTTCACCTCCCCAAGCAGAGAGAGGAGCTGCCATGCTATGTGCAGAGGAGGTGGTGGGCAGTGTGCCCTACAGGAGTTCTTGAGAGGGACTGAGTCCAGACATACATGTGTGAGGTGGGGGTGCCTGCAGAAAAACAGATAGAGGGAAATCTGACCTTCTTCACAACTGTGCTCATATTATTTTGTCTTTCTCTACTTAAAGGCTGACCTTCTTACTTAGAAACGTATAAGAATTCTATTGAAACCTAATAGCAGAGATTCTGAAACATTCCACAAAATTCTAGGGACTCTACCAGATAAACATACAAATGTATATTGAAGGAATTATTTGTTTTTTATCCATGTTTCCCAGTCCCTGAGTGTTACTGCCTGGATGAAAAGTTTACAGTCAGAAATATAACTGTCCTTTCACTTAGCATCACATTTTACAAATCAGAAACATTTCAGTCAATAGATGAAGGTCCCTCCCTTTCTCCTAATGATACTTACAGCACAAGAGTGTCCAAATGTGTGGGTGAGACCAGTCTGGCTGCCAAGCTTCTGTGCATACCCCAGGCTGGATTTATTTGGAATGCATTTAAATTGAAATATCGGAAAAATTTAAACAATTTCAAAGGATGAAGGGAAGCACCATTGCACCTATTTATTCCCTGATGGAATTTAATGGATCTACCTATTAACCAGGGCTTCCCCAGTGGTTTAGGGGTAAAGAATCTGCCTGCGATGCAGGAGACACAGGAGATACGGTTTTGATCCCTGAGTCAGGAAGATCCTCTGGAGGAGGGCATGGCAACCCACTCCAGTATTTTTGCCTGGAGAATCCCCATGGACAGAGGAGCCTGGCAGGCTAACAGACCATTGGGTCCCAAAGAGTCAGACATGACTGAGTGACTTAGCACACATGCACACACCTATTACCAAGTTCCAAATCTGAACTACAAAGCTTATGTTATTATCAAAACATATGAATCACTGTTCTTGCTCTGTCTTAGTAGGTGTTTATTTAGTTTTTCAGGCCCTCACCCACTGCTGAATAACACAAAGGCCAGGCTGCAGGCTCTTTGGTATCATTCCATGTTCCTCTTCATTATTCCAACACCATTCTAGTATATTTCAAACCATGTGAATAGTCAGTTTTTCTAAAATATCTCCCCCATAAAAATAAGCTTATCAGATGTTGAGTTTGGTTAGTGCGTATGAGCTGAATATCAATGGAGGAATCCAACTGTTATGATTATTGTCAATATGTACTCAAGAATAACTTGCTATGCATGAAAATAGCAATAAAAATATCAAAAAATGATAGGAAGAAATAGGATTAAATTGCCCAGTGGCCCAGATTATTGAGGAAATTAGGATGATATTCCTGAAGGGCTTAAAGAAATTAGGCTAAAGGAGTTTAAAATTTCAACAAAAACATATGCTTATAACATAGGTCTAGGTACTCACATTATCAGCCGCTTCACTGCCATAACTTTGGCTCATTAAATAGCATATTGGGAAACATGATTTAATTTTTTTGCCTACATTGGAAAAAAATTCTTTTCCATAAGGCAAATAAATTCTATTTTTACAAATTCTGGTTCAATATGTCAAAGAAAAATCATTAGCTCACTATTTCATCGCTTCATAGTACTTAGGACAATATTTAGTAACTTGACCCTGGCAAGCTTTCAGCAATGAGTACATCTTCTTATTGCATAAGGAATTTATGAGAGATGGGGCAGGTTGTTTATTTTGATTTAAAAACTACTGAATAGAAAACTTGCAGGTCCTTACAGCAGAGATCCTGAGCAAAGACGGCATGCACTTGGCAACTCTTGGTTTAAGAGGGAAATATTAAAATAAAGACTTCCAAGTAAGACAGGGTATTTACAGACGAGACATATGCCGGCTGACTGGCTATGTTTAGAACAGCAGAGAAGCATTTAGATTTGTTTCCTGTAGAACTCTCTGGGACTGATGAGGTGATGTTTACACAAATGTTTGGATGAAGTCACTGGGATATTTTTACTAGATGCCCAGATATGTTACTAATCTTCTCTCTATCCCCTCTCCACCCCATTAGGTCAGTAGGACCATAGCATAGGCATGGTATTATTGCTCCCTTAATCCTAATGCCCCTCTCCTTTTTTTCTTTTTTTTCAAAAAAGTCCTCCCAGTGGCTTTACTTGTCTTCTTATATAATGTCTGACAATAACAAAGAAGACTTCTTACTGTTTTGTTAAATACATCTACCAGTCTGCAAAACAGCAAACTATTATTAAACACATTCTTTTACTTAAAAGTTAATTAAGTTTAAGCTTGCCTTAAAGTGACTGTTCTATGATTTCTATCCTTTGCAAATATTCAAACTCTGTTTTTCATTCTATTTCTTCTCGCTTCTCTGTCACTTTTTTTCAGTCACATGGCAATTATCAAAAATGTTGGTGATCCCCATATATCTTTCCATTCCTTATGGTCACAATTTACATTTGTTGTAGATTTCAGAATGTGAATTTCTCTTGTTACCAAAATCATATATATGTCATGGCACAGACTTGTTTCTAAAAAATTATTAGAGCTTTATTATATTCCCTGTTAACCTCTTCCAGTATCCTTATTCTGCCTAGTTATGTCTGCTTCTCTATTTTTTAAAAATATCCTTTAGAATTTTAATTCAGTCTGTCAACAACTTGGCTCCTCAATAAATTAGATATAACCAGGAAAGATTATTATATCTTTTCTAGCAGGCCAAAAGTAGCAAATTCTTTCACCACCCCTAGCTATGCAGAACGCTAAAGATAACAAAGTTTCCTTGCCTTTGCTACCACTCTGTGAAGGCTGAGAGCAAAGGCTCTAGAATAGAATCCTGCTCCAGCCCCATCCAGCAGGATGACCATGGGCAAGTTACTAACCTCATTCTTTTCATCTGTAAAATGGTAATGTTATAATGCCTACTTCATAGGGCTATTGTAAGGATTTAATGAGTTAAGTAGCACAAGTGGTATATTCAAAAGTGCTAGAAATAAAGTTACATAATATTGAAATTAAAAGCCATTCATTAAAAGGGGGTTGTCCTTTATAGATACCGTGAGCAGTTTGGTACTTACCTCAGCTTCATAGATGAAACTAGGTAATGCTACATGGTAAAAAGATTTGTGTAAGTGTTCATGGAGACATCTGGTAGACCCTAAGGTAAAGCTAAGCTCTCAGGTCTTCTAACACCCATTATGGCAGCCTTTGCTATTTTTTTTTTTTTTAACAAATGTCCATACATATTAGAAGGAAAGGCTTCTGTGAGCAGAGTTGAATTTTGAAATATAACACAAGTCAACTGTAAATTCCTCATATCCCCACAGAACTCTTTCTCTGCAGCATTTGACCATTTCTGACTGTGAGTCTCTCTCTTTTCGATTTCCATGACAACCTTCCTCTTCCCATTCTGACTTCTCTCAGTGCCCATCAAGAAAAGTCAGTCAGTCTTCTGTCTTCTACCACTGACACTCTGAGAATCATCAGCTCAGCCTCATGATGAGATAGCAGGTAGCACCAATGTGAAATTGGCTTATTCTGAGGAGGATTGGGATGTATGCTCAAAGCACATCTCTTTCCAAATTGTCGCTTAGCTGTTCATGTTAAAGATGTGTCACGATCAGAGTCTAATCTGCATTCATGTCATAGATCGAAATTTACTCAAAATGTGTAGTTAGAAACACTGCAAACAAGACAAGCAGATAATCATCCTGGGCTTCTTATTTTTCCCTGCTATTATTAGTCAAGTGTATCACTCAAGGTGAAGGTCTCACTGTAGAGAGATGCCTCCAGGGCAACAATCAGCCATTGAATAATCAATCAGTGCTGAGCCAAGAGGCTTAATTTCTGAGGGATTCTGAGTCATGGTCCATCTTGCCAGGTTTATTTCTCAGCAAGAATGTTTGCATTTGAAAAAAAAGAAAAAAGTCCTGTGAACTTTTAATTATGGGATGGAGTTTAAGAACAGCTGGAAAGGATCATTTTAAAATTTATTTTTCTGCAGCCAATTAGGCAAATGTATCATAAATCTGTCTTTGGAAATGAATTAAGTGACTATTGTGTTTTAATACCAAAATACTGAAGTGGAATTACACTAGCCTTTATCAGGGTATGACCCACTACAATAATCACAGCAAACTAACTAGGCAGTTTGAAGTACTAGATTAGATATATACACATGGATGGCTTTTAAAAACACAGTATTAATGTAAAACGGAAGAAAAGGAGCACTGTATAACACTAAAGTATCCATCCATACAATACACATTTTGTAGAAAACATACAAATTAACAGAGACACATTAAATGGCTACCTGGCAGGTAGAGAGAGGAACTAGAACAGAAGAGGAATATGGAAATAAGAGGCTAAACAAACAAATGAAAGAGAAACCCTGCATAGACCAATGATGATAATGCACCATCAACTGTAATTAACTCAGCTCTGCCACTGAGGTCGAAACTGGCATGAGAAGTGGAGAATGAAGAGAACAGGCCTCATGGAAATATAGTCTAACATGTTAATTCTCTTTCTTACTATCTTAGGTTATAAATCCAGGGGCCATATCATTCTTCTTTTTTTTTTTAATGTAATGAACAAACCAAAATTACTTTCAAAGAGGAGGATAATAAATACTTAATTATGAGGATGGTGCCAGTGTATTATTCCTCCTGTGCACTGTAAGATATCTTCCAGGTACATCCCATTTTGACCTTGTTCAGTTAACACTGGAGAGAAAACCCAGAAATTCTGAAGAAGAATCAAACTTACCTTCAAAGCCTTCATTTATGACTCCACTGGGGTTTGCTTCTCCTCTGCATTGAGAAATACTATTTAAGGAAAAATTTCTGAATAACTGAAGCTGTTCTTGAATTTTATGGAAGGTAGGTCTTTGGTCAGGTTCTTGAGCCCAGCACTGGGTCATTAAATTCCACCTGGATATATGAGTAAAGACATGAAAGTAAATGGTGACTGGATATCATTAGGAAGCCATTACCAATAACCTGCGTAAGGTCATTTCAGACGGAAAAGAATTTGAGTTATTGCCAGTTTTCCACAATTAATATAACTGAACCAGAACAAAAGCTTTTGTTTCTTATTTATTTAATTTGTTGTTGTTGTTTAGTTGCTCAGTCGAGTCTGACTCTTTTGCAACCCCACAGACTGTGGCCCACCAGGCGCCTCTGTCCGTAGGATTTCCCAGGCAAGAATACATTTCCTTCTCCAGGGGATCTTCCTGACTCAGGAGTCAAACCCATGTCTCCTGTACTGCAGGTGGATTCTTTAACCGCTGAGCCACGGGTCAGGAAGATAACAGTTGCAGACAATATAACTACCTTTATTAGAAAACATCTTCCTTCTGAAAGGCCAACATTTAACAGTTATTAATCAAATAAATAGATAGATAAATATATGGTTAGAAAATGTTTACCGAACCAATAAGAAAACCAACAGCTAAATTATTGAAGAAGCTGAGATTAAATTTTACATTTATACATTGATATCTGAAACAAAATCTAAGATGTACTCCAAGCCATACAGATATTTAGTGGCAGAAATCAGATCCAGTTCTTCAGTGCCAGGTTAAATAAGATGCTCAGTTCCCCTGGCCATAAATAGCTGGTTGTTTAATATTATCTTTTCCTTAATGATTGTCTAAGACATGTCTGTGCAGAACTCTCAATGAGTGTTCATTCATTCATTCATCAAAGATCTGTTGGACACATTATATACGAGCAGGATATCAAGAGCAAGTGATGTGGCAGTGTGGCTCCTGTCCTCATATGATATATACACATATAAGAGGGTGACAAAATTTACCCACTACAACTCACAGGAACAGGGGGAAAACGTAGCTCTTTTGATAGCTTTGTAACTGATTCGCAAAGCCTCACCCAGCAGAAGAAAATTAACTTCATTTAGAACAATGCCAGTTATGAACTAGTCTGTTCTGAAAACCACCCTTTTTGGGTAATCCTTGGTCTTTTATGGCTAATAACTTGCTGTCTCTTATCTTCAGGCCATTCCTACTCCCTCTGTCTTCCTCTCCAAGGTGGTGTCAGGATTTGCATGAGCTGTACTGGCCCTGTGAAGGATGCTTTGGGCCCCACTGTGCCCTCCAGGCCTTCTCTAGTCTCAGAGTGGAATGATGAGGAATTCCATAAGGAGCGACTGGTCTGGTCCTTCCTGCAGGCATCGACTGCTGTCTGCAATCCATGATCTCTTTACCTGCTCTTTTGGTCCTTCTCACGGAACTGGTCCTCCCGTTTCTCTCTCTAGCTGCAGGCCTCTCTGAGACTGCATCACATCCTACATCTGCTGACAAGGCTCAGGGAACCCTTTCCTGTTTCTGCTGCATGCCTACAGGATGCTCCCTAGCCAAAGTTCTAGCTTTCAACAAAATGTTCACTTTACACAGGGAAACAAAGGAGGCTTGGGAGCAAAAGCTACATGTTCTCTTTCTGGTCATGGAGTCCATCCTATTCAGGATGCTGAGTGTCCCTGTCAACGCAGGGGGTCCGTCAGGGATCTCCTTGCCATCCTGCCAGACTGGGAGGAGTAGGCAGTTGCTCCCCGTGTTTGGTGTCACCTCATCTAACTGAAGCCTACAGAGGTTTCAGGACCTAAATATCCAACATCTTCACCCTCTTATTTTGTCAAGGTTTCTTCTTCCTACCCTTGTCCAGGGCTTAGAAGGAGTGGAGTTTCTCTTCTTCTTGTTTGTTAGATTATATAGAATTATAGGTTTAGTAGCTCAAAGTTGCCATTTAGCAAACTAACAAGGAGCTAAAGGATTCTACATAAGCCTCTCTCTGCTCTAAGCATCGTTTCCAAGTCTGCTGACTCACTAAAAAGGTCAAGTGCCTGCTCTCCTCTTTCACTCTCTGGAGCTAGAAGGGTGACTGGGGGCAGAGAGAGAAAGGCTAATAAAGAAACATAAACTGGGAAGTATTTAAAAATTTTAGTACTACCATATCAACAGATAAATATATAATTAAAACTTATAAGTTCTAAAAATGGTACTGCTGCTGCTGTTGCTGCTAAGTCGCTTCAGTCATGTCCGACTTCTGTGCGAGAAAACAAATGTGAACGCTAATTAGAGATGGAACATTTTCGGTAAGTTGCTTATAGAAGAACTTCTGCGGAGGTGGCGTTTAAGCCAATGAACTCTGTAGAAAAATAAGATGCTAGCCATGGGAACTGGGTGGGGATGAAAGTCAGGGAACACACTAGAAGAGGCAAAAGCATGTGTAAATTCCTAACTTTGGAAAGAACTTGGCACATTTTAGAATGTGAAGGACAGCCAGTATAACTGTAGAGCAGTCACTGAGGGGGAGAGTATAAGAGATGAGGCCAGAGAGGAAGGCGAGATCACAAAAGTCAAAGATCAGCCTAGGCGCTAGATTTTATGCAACACTATGGAAGCTGTCAAAGATTTTTAAGGGAACATGATCTTTACATTTTTAAAGGATGACTCTAGCTGATATATATAGAGAATTGATTATAGAGGGGCAAGTTGGAAGCAAGGAAGTTATTCGAGAAGACTAGGTGGAAAACCCCATGGATGGAGGAGCCTGGTAGGCTGCAGTCCATGGGGTCACGAAGAGTCGGACATGACTGAGTGACTTTACTTTCACTTTTCACTTTCATGCATTGGAGAAGGAAATGGCAACCCACTCCAGTATTCTTGCCTGGAGAATCCCAGGGATGAGGGAGCCTGGTGGGCTGCCGTCTATGGGGTCACACGGAGTCAGACACGGCTGAAGTGACTTAGCAGCAGCAGCAGCAGGCGAGAGATGATGGTAGTTTGGACTAAAGCAATGACAATGGAGTGAAAATACATTCAATCTCTAGGTGACAATGACCCAGAAACCATCATAGGTATTGATTGAATAGTAATATCTGTATGTGGCACAAAAATTCCACTTCTATCTCTTTTATTTCTTGACAAGCACCTCATGTCAGTGTTAATATCAGAGTATTATAGAGAAACCTAATATTGATCTTTTTCAGTATTGATCTGATGACTTTTCATTTATATTACAATTTACATTCTGGATATAGAGTACTGAGCATGGCTGTATTTTTATACATTAGAATCATCACTAAGAACCTAATCCTTTACATATTGCTTTATAATCTTTGGCATTTAGCAACAGGAATGAAACAAATAACTCGAAGGACAATTCGACTCTGAAATATCATGTAACTGATACCCCGATCATGGAATTTAAACCAATTTTAAAATAGAATCTTAATGATAAACCTAAGGGTGGACTTCTAAGGTGGTGCTACCAGTAAAGAATCCACCTGCCAATGTAGGAGGCGCAAGAGATGCAGGTTCGATTCCTGGGTCAGGAAGGTTCTATGGAGTAGGAAATGACAACCGCCTCCAGTATTCTTGCCTGGAAAATTCCATGGACTGGTGGGCTACAGTCTGTGGGGCCACAGAGTGTTGGACACAACTGAGCGACCAGCACACAGGTGAAAGGAGAAAGTAAAGTGTAACTTGCCACAAGAAACCTAACCTCTTCTAAAAACAAAGTTGTAATTCTGAGATATTATCAAAGGATACATGGAATCTCTCAAGACTTGTCATATTTCAATTATGAAGTTTTTACTTTTTTATAATACACTTCATTCTACAAAGTATTCAAGACACTTAACGAAGATGATATAGTGAGAAGGAAGGAGGAAAAGGAAGGAGGGAAAGAGGAGAGAAAGCACCCAGACAATTGCCCCTTCTCCACTCTGCACCTCACCCACTCCCACTTTCCTGCAAAAGTTTAATTTATGTAAGTTATCTAAGCAGATATTCCTAATTTTTCATCTATGGAGGCTTTAATTTACATTATTCTTCTTAACTCTCTAATGGCAAAAACAAGTGACCTGATAAATATATAACACCTTTCTCTCCCACTGTCCAGGGTCAAATGAGTACTGACTGCCCTAGATTAAGAAAAGAGGCACGCTCTATAAAGCAATAGTCATTTAAAAGTAAAGAGCACAACTTGTTCAGGCTTCCCAGGCGGTGCAGTGGTAAAGAACCTGCCTGCCAATGGAGGAGACACGAGAGACGTGGGTTTGATCCCTGGGTCGGGAAGATCCCCTGGAGAAGGAAATGGCAACCCACTCCAGTATTCTTGCCTGGGAAATCCTATAGACCAAGGAGCAGGGCAGGGTACAGTCCATGGGGTCGCAAAGAGTCAGACACAACTGAGCACACATACAACTTGTGCTCTTAAACAATATTAAAATGGCAATGGAATAAATGACTAGGCTTTTAAATATTATCAAACCCCCAAAATGCATTTCTTGCATCTTGTAAATTAACAACTATTTCTTTGGTATAGGGGTCTTTGCTTACAAAAAGGGGTCTTTCCTTACTTGTCGCAATTCAGTATCATGCATTAAATACTTTTACCAAGTTATAGTTACAAATATTGAATCATATTAGTCTAAATAAAGTGACAGGTCCTTCAATTTTGTTAAAATTTACCTGGGATGGTTCTACCTCTGAACAGATACTCTGATACTTGAAATATCTCATTTAGCTAAGTGTTTCAGTTCAAATTCTTCCATTCACCATACCAACCCTTTTACTCCTCTTTGCTTCAATTTCTTCCAAAATAGCACAAAACTCATTAACCATGTTCATTATTAGTTTTTATGAGTTAAGTTCTTGGATTCATAAAGCAATTGAAATTTAACAGATGAAAACTCCATGGCATCTTTCAGAATTAAGGGCAGGTTAATTAATAGGCATTTAAGCAAATCATATAAAATTCAGATTTGAAAAAATCCCTTACTCACTATATGCACTCCTGGAAAGATGCAATTAACATCCAGATATACATATTCTTGGGCTTCCCTGGTGGTTCAGATGGTAAAGAATCTGCCTGCAATGCAAGAGACCCAGATTCGATCCCTGGGTCAGGAAGATCCCCTGGAGAAGGAAAAGGCCACCCAGTCCAGTACTCTTGCCTGGAGAATTCCATGGACAGAGGAGCCTGGCAGGCTACAGTCCATGGGGTCCCAAAGAATCAGACATGACAGAGCAACTAACACTTACACATATTCTTACAGGGTAAAAATAAGATGGTGAGGCTCCATGTTCTCTATTTTGACCTCCTGCATTGGAGAAACTCTCCGGTAATTTCAGTTTCCCTGTGATACCTGTGGCCGAGAACCCCAAAGAGCTCTCACTTGATGTAGATTGCCCTTTGATCCCATTTATTCCTGAGAGTGTTAAGGTTGTTGTGCAAACTAAAAGCTGAAGAGAACACTGAGGACTGGGCTTTGCACCATACGTCCCAGACTATGGAAAGAAGGGCGGGAATGCTCTGAACTTTCACATTCCATTAATAGCTAAGCACAGCGTAGCCATCTATGGGCTCACCTGACCCAGAGTGCATCCAGGTGCTGAGTATTTAAGCAGTGAATAGAAGGTGCAGACCGGCTCAGCGCAGACTTTCAACCCTCTAAGCTGGGCCTGTGATCTCAGAGAAAGGCTTCAAATAAAAATCAGTTTCCTCTGTACTCTAAGGAGAGTAGTTAATCTTTATCATGACAACTTAAGGCCGTGGCCAGATGAATGGCATCACTGAGAGCTCCATTTCCTTAGCAGGGCTTGTCTCCCTAGTCGGCCATGGATCGTTAACCCTTCCTGGGGATCTGAAGCAGGCGGCCTTTGGAGGGTGTAGAGCATTGTTTGCTTTTTAATTACTGATGTTCAAATGAACTTCAAAAGCAGCAATGGAAATTTTGGCTTCAAGGAAACTATACTTTCATAAAATTAGAGCAATAATATATCCAAATGAATAATTACTCAAGATAAAATCATATAGAACATTATCTTTTTTCACTCGTAATGAGGAATATTTTTCTAGAACTTTTCTAGCACTCCTTCTTCCTCCTCCTTCTAGTTAAATTTCTGGATACCTTTGGAGAGGGCAAAGTTCAACATAACTGCATTTTTCTTCCTTACAATAGGACAATTAATTATCTACCTTCTTCCTCCCCAAACAGAATAAATGAACACATTAATCAAAATGTATAATTCAGTGATTCCTAGAGTGCCTATCAAAAAAAGAAATGCATAATTATGATGAGATACATTACTCCCTAGAGGGGAAGATATGCCAAATAGAATTCTAACAGCACAAGGAAAATTTTGTGCAACTAAAATTTGGGGGAAATCTTCTGAGTATTCAATAGATGTATAAGAGGTACAAAACAGTGATTAGTTTGCTAACCACTTGATACAAATGTATTTCATACTTAGGAATGCTAGGTTGTTTTTTTTTTCCCCTCAAGCCCTAGACTAACTTTTTAAAAATTTTATATAAATTTCTTACCCCTAACTTACAGAAGTTTTTCCATCTGCCCCAAAAGGATCATGAATCATATTTTTAGGCACTGCCACCAAACTCGTTCAGATATGTGTATAACTGATCCTTCTGTAAATATCCCCGAGGCTATAAAAGCTAAATCAGAAACAGACAGTGATTCCAATCTTCTTCAAGCTGGAAGATTTAAATAATACAAAAACATTCACCCACAGAACATCCAACCAAGGTGCCCAGTTCTTAATCATCTTTTGGCTCCAGTCTGAATAATCCTCTAAATAACACAGCATGGTCAAGGCCGTGCAGCCATGGTGTGTATCCGCATACTGCTAATTCCTTTTGCACTTGTCTGTACCGCACAGTTTAGCACTTTATTACATGTTGGCTTCTTATCCAACTGCTCCATGTGTGTGTCTGTCCTTTCAAAATACATTTGGAGATGCTGAAGAGCCGTGGCTCTGGTTGAAACACTTCTGTATTCCACACAATCTGTAGCATGGTGTAGTACATACAACAGAGGAGTTTATACTTGTTGATTCTATGTTCTTTCAGAAACATCATGGGTAAGACACCTTTTAGAAAAACTATCAAGACTTCCTATTTCTGCTAAAAGGTTGTTCACAAGAGGGTAGATTAGTACACAGCAAAATAACCTGGTGTATTTTCCCTTTATAATTAGATCAAAATCACCAACTGTTCCAAGGATCACAAATCTATTAGAATTCAGGAGCTGCCAGGACCAATTTGATAGAATCTCTAACACTTACTCTATGTTAAGTTCATAAATAGATAACAACCTATATAGGTTGTCATATATTTTTAGTAGTAGTATATCCCAATATCAGCTTTATTAACAAAAGCAATTCAGCTTTTAAACAATATACTCCTATTTAAGAGAACCTTTAAATATGCAGGTTAAGATGTTAGTCAAATCAGATGTTCCAAAATAAAATGAGTATGTATGTGATACACACACAAACACACAAAGCACTTTTGTTTACTTATTAGAATTCACTTAACCAAGAGTAAACATATTGTTGTTCTAGATTTTGCTTCTGAAGTAAAGTATTATGTGTGTATATATATATAAATAAAAAGATATCATCATATATTTAATGAGTTAAATGTCACAATTTACATTTTAAATAGGATATACAAATATATGAACTCCAGTTTTTATTTAAAAATACCATACCAATGAAGCATAAGAATGCATGTACATGTGTTTTTGCTTTTGAGATGCTTATGGGAACATAATTAACTTACAGATCATCAGGACAATTTCTTGGTGGCTCCAGTCTCCCTCCTGTTTGCACATAGTTTAAAACATCAAGGTTGGAATGAGCTGGGTAAGGTTGATGACCAAGAGTTAAAATTTCCCAAATCAGAATTCCAAAAGACCTAAGGATATTAAACAGTTTGCTTTAATTATACTTATTACAAACATCATGTTTACAGTAGTTTTTCCAACATAATTATTCCTGGGGCTATCAAGAGTCTACTTTGTGATTGGCATTATTGGCCCCATAAAAGGCAAATGGGGGACTTAAAAGCAAGTCAACCTCAAGAAAAAGTAGAACAAGCAACTGCCTACTACCAACACTTCAAAGGTGATAGGAAGGCTTAGTAGGGGCACACACACACACCCACACACACACACCCCCACACCCACACACACACACTCTGCTCCTCCTCCCTGGCTGAACCTGCACTGCAGACCTCCATTACCTATGGCTTTCATAGCTTCATTATGTAAACACACTAGGGGTGAGCAAGAAAGCGTTTCATCTCCTTGAGTTTGAGTGCTAGCAAAAGTGGAGAGGGAAGGCATGAATAAAAACTGGCAAACCAAGGGCCAACTTTATCTTATTCCTGATTTTGCAGAGGTCCAGTCTAGCTTAAAAGTTATTAGAGGGCTTCCCTGGTGAAAAGTCTGTCTGCCGATGCAAGGGTTTAATTTGCAATGCAAACCCATGCAATGCAAGGATTTGCATGGGTTTAATTCCTGGTCCAGAAAGATTCCACATGCCTCAGGGTAACTAAGCCCGTGTGCCACAACTACTGAGTCTGTGACACCCTTGAGTCCAGGAGCCACAACTCCTGAGCCCACAAGCCACAACTCCTGAAGCCCGAGCGCCCTAGAGCCTGTGTTCCGCAACAGGAGAAACCACGGCAAGGAGAAGCCCGCATACCACAGTTAGGTAGCAGCCCCCATTCCAGTAGCCCCCACTCACCATATCTAGAGAAAAACCCAAGCATTAACAAAGACCCAGCATAGCCAGATAAATAAATAAATAAAATCAGTTTTTAAGTTACTGGATACATCTTTACATTTTGAGCAGCTCTAATCAAAAGTTTGGCGTCAACAAGCAAAAATGAGGGGTTCTATTCAAATAATAAAGAGCTGTCCAAACCTCCCTCATGTCCTAATCTTTTTGAGATCTATGATTGAAATTCTGCTTATAAATTAATGACCAAACATCCCCAAATAGTAGGCATTTGGACACAAACTTGGACATTAATTCATAGGTGCCAATTCCTATTAGTTATAGCCTCTACATTTTTGAAGAGTAGTAAGATAGCTGAAGTAAATGGATCTCCTGAACACACACCAGTAAGCTAACGGATCAAAAAGAATTGGTATAAACCGCTGAGACCCAGGAATAGCCCCTTCTTACCCTCTAGCTTTCACTTTAGCTAAAGGAAAATCACTCAACCTCTATGGTCTTGTGTTTTCTCACATACGAAACAAGATGACCTTTTAAGGTCCCTTCTGGCTCTGATATTTGATGGTGCTGCCCACGTTTCCCTGTGCCCTGTAAGCTCACCATACATCAGACTGAGTAGTGAAGATTCCATCCATCAAACTTTCTGGAGCCATCCACCGAACAGGGAGCAGACCGTCTCCTCTCTTCCTATAGTAATCGTTTTTATAGATGTCCCTCGCGAGTCCAAAGTCCCCAATTTTCACTATCCGTGATGGACTGGTATAGTCTTTCATGGAGACAAGGCAATTCCGAGCTGCCAGATCCCTAGAGCAGAAGCTATATTTAATAATAATAATAACAATGAAGTTCCAGAGATCAGACAAGCAACACTAGTAGGTCTGCAGAGAAGAGAGATTTTAGTAGAAAGTATTGCTATCTTGAAGGAATGAAAATGTTAATTATCTTGTAAGTTTCACCCAAACTAAGGTGATTATTGTGTCAATATTCATAAGAACCCGGTATCCAGAAAGTCACTATACCTGTGAATGAAGTGCATCTGCTCCAAGTAGACGCAGCCTTTCGAAATCTCTACACATAGGTCCACAAGGTCAACCAAGGTGAGTAAAGGACCATGAAACTGCAGGAAACAAAAGAAAACTTATAGGCACTTTTCCAGTTTGCACTATATATAAATATGGCTGGGCTTCCCAGGTGGCACTAGTGGTAAAGAACCCTCCTGCCAATGCAGGAGACAGGTTTAAGAGACATAGGTTCGATCCCTGGGTCAGGAAGATCCCCTGGAAGAGGTCATGGCAACCCACCCCAGTATTCTTGCCTGGAGAATCCCATGAACAGAGGAGCCTGGGGGGTCCATAGGATCGCAAAGAGTCGGACACTACTGAAGCGACTTAGCATTCACACATTCATATGACTGCATATATATGATGTTTTAAAGGAATTTTTAGCTACAGTTAAGGAATTCAAACAGAGGAAAAGAGCTATATTTATAGGCTTTCCACCAAAATATACATAAATAAGACTATGTTTAATAAGCTAAGGCAATGTAGACTCTTCATCGGAAAGCTCTTAGGGTGTTAGTCAAATGGACTATGCTAAAACCCATTTCTGCTACTTACAAGTTGTGTGAACTTGCTTACAGGGCTTAATGCACTAAACAACTTTCTCATGTATAAAATGGGAACAATAAGACTGATTGTGCTGGATCTGAGATGAGATATGTAATCTGGTGAGACATACTAGGAACTTAATAAACAGTAGCTGCTCTCATAAGTAGTAATTACGATAGTTTAATTATTGGCCCAATGTCACGCAATAATGTCCATCATGAGAATGGGCTTGTTCTCCAGATAAGCCGCATAGAAACTGTGAGCAATCCTCTGTTTCAAGGTCACAGATTACTCCTCTCATCTAGGAGAACCAGCACAAACACATAGTTGAGCCTGTACTAGCTGCAATGATTTCTACATGGAAAAAGCCAGTTGGAGTTTTTATTAGGACCATATGGAAAAAATTCAAAGTCCCTTCCTGGAGGCTATATTCATATGTCTGTTCCTTACTATTTCCCTGAAATTACCCTATTTCAAGCCTTTATCATCCCTATCTGACGCTTCCCAAACTTCCCATGTCTCCAGCCCCCTGTGCTTTAATTAGCTCACTTTGTTGTGACCCACTGCCTGCAGAATCTACTAGAGACCCCTGAGCACAGCCTCCGTGGAAGCCCCAGGCTGCACCAGCCTTTCCTCATATCTATTTATTTTCCATAGATTCTCCTCCCACAATCTGTGCTTCGGTCACACTGGGCCATTTGCAGCTCCTTATACCTGCTCTGCATTTCTCAACCTCTGTACATTATTCCTGCTCTCATTTCTGGAAGGCCTTCCCTATGCTTGATTTCCATCAACATCCTTCACTGAGCATCTCAAAGGATTCACAACCTTGAAATCCCTTGATTCCTCATAGACGGGTGCTCTTAAATATTGTTCCCTCTGCCGCCTCTGACAAGCTCATGTCTTGTCCCCAGAGTAGGAAGAATCCTGATGATCTGGGACTCAGTATTGCCATGATCCCACTCAACCACACCTACATCTCACCTACATCTTATAACTCGACCCGATTTTACTCCCAAGAATCTGTCTGTGCAGCCCCTTCATGGTCCACCACATGCCTGTCTCACAGCCTTGTGTCTGAGTCCTGCTGGGTGTCCTCTCAGGTTCACTGGCTCCTCGACGAACAGAACTGCTTTACTCCTGGCAAAACCTACTCTACTCTTGAAGACATTCTTCCCAGAGAATCCTCCTCCTGAATGACAGTCTGATGGCTGGTGCCTTGTTCTCTGCTGACAGATTTTCAGATGCTCCTTGCCTGCCTGGATCTCTAACTATAACTTACACCTATTAGTCCCTCTGACAACCTACTGGGACACCTTATCACCCCATGTCAGGCCTTTTTAACTCCAGATGCTACCCTGGGCATCTGTCTTCTCCTGCCAACTCTCCAGATGTATCGAATCTCTATCTCAGTCTATCGCTAGTCAAAGCCTTTTATAACTCATATGGGTGTAGCTTCAGAAACTGTTCTCTCGCACCTTGATAGTGCCCCAAACAGAAGACCTCCATCATGCACCCTTCTTGCATCTTCCCAGTAGGTAACGTCTCTCTCTCTTGTCTGAGCTTCAGCAGCATATTCTCTACTCCATTCTAATAAACCTTCTACCTTATATTCTACCTTAAATGAGTTATTCACATGTGACTTACCCACCTACCATACTGGCGAGGTCCTTGAAAGCAACTGCCACATTCCCCACTGCTGTATTAAATGAAATAAATATGCAGCAGAAATTTCATGAATTGAATTGTATCTGGCTATGGACTTGTATTATAGATACAAATAATAGATTTGTATCTATAGAGCTTTTTTTGATAGAGCTTTTTTTTTTTTCTTTTTTCACTCTTTTTTTTTTCACTTTTTCTATCTTAGTACATTTTAGAATGTTAGTTCTATCTTAGAATGTCAACGTTAAAAGGAGCTGAGAAAGTTTTGGATTCAATATTCCATTTTACAGATGCAGAAACTGAGTGTCCTGAAAATGAAGGACTAGCCTAAGGTTTATAAACCCAGTTGCAGTCAATTCTTAGGCATTCAACTCAACAAAACAGTCTCAGAGCAGAGATGGGGAGAAGGATGCTTGTGCAAATCTAGAAAGGTGCTCTGAGTACCCTCTGTGAAGAGATGGCTGGCCCCACGTGAACTTAGGCTGGTGAGAGCTTAGAGCCTATAGTGCTCTGCTGCGGACCCCAGACCTTAATTCTAGCACTGAGCACCTAAGGGCACCCTGTCCTATAGGGTCCTGCAAGGGAGACAGGCATGGAAGCTGCCTGGGTAGCCAGCAGGAAAGACAACAGAAGGACTAACGTGCACTTGAAAACCAATCATCGGAGCCACTAGGACACTAGCTGAATAGGATTCATTAGAGAAAAGCAGCGCTGTGAGTTCTTTCAGCCCATCTTCGTTGTCTCTTCTCTCTCCAACAAAAAACTAAACGAAGAAATCTACCAAGAAACTTTCTTATTAACGTCTCTTCCCAAACCTTACTAAAGTGACCTTGTAGAGGGAATATTATAATCTCATGAGGATGAACAGATGAGAATAGATAGAGCACGAGCCAACGTTTTGGAGGAAGGAAAGCAGATGGAGGCATGGTCATTTAGCAGAGTCCATAGAAATGAAAGCTAGCTGCCTGCAGAGAAGAAAGCAAGAATTAAGAGATTTTTTTTTTACTATGCTGCTGCTAAGTCGCTTCAGTCGTGTCCGACTCTGTGTGACCCCATAGACGGCAGCCCACCAGGCTCCCCCGTCCCTGGGATTCTCCAGGCAAGAACACTGGAGTGGGTTGCCATTTCCTTCTCCAATGCATGAAAGTGAAAAGTGAAAGTGAAGTCGCTCAGTTATGTCCAACTCTTCACGACCCCATGTACTGCAGCCTACCAGGCTCCTCCATCCATGGGACTCTCCAGGCAAGAGTACTGGAGTGGGGTGCCATTGCCTTCTCTGTTTTTTCACTATAGAACCCTATAAGTACTCTGGAATTGAAGGCAGCAAGTATCTCTGAATGCAGGGGTGAGGAGTAGGGTGAAGAGCAAGGTGAATACTTAAAAGCTTGTTTATGGGCTAACTAGAGCCCCTCACTGCATCAGGAGGCTTTCCTCTGCAAACCGCACCCCCACCACACACACACACATACACACAGAACCAAAACAATTCCAGGTTCAAAGATACCAGTCACGCTGAGGCTCTGTGCTGAAAATGGAGAAGGGAATTAAACAAGCATCCTCATTCCGAGCCTTGAGACCCCCCAGCTCTCTTCCCTGCTTTGACTCCCTGAACTGAGGCTCATGCATTTATTGCCCCAGCAGGAGACCAGCAGACTCCTCTCTGGGAGAAACTGGCATATGCCAGGGAAGACATCCAGATGCTGTCATTAGGGGACCCCAACAGAACACCAGGGTCCCACCTGACAACAAAAGGAAGCTGCTTGGACACATAGGCTCCAATCAGCTTCTTAGGGCTCACTATTAAATATGCAGACCAGCCACAAATTACCACACATTTGAGAAAAGCTTCTCACATTACAAACAGATCCCAAAACAAAGAGGCAAAAAGGAAGTCAAGACAATGTAGGAAGCAAATTAACACTTTAAAAAAAACACTATAATTAGTATCCTAGGAAAGATAAAAGAAGATTTTGCATGTATGGAAAAATCAGAATACTATTTTAAGAGGCAGTCAAAATATAAGAATGAGTCTGTGGAAAATTAAATTTTTAAATTCTATTTCAAAGCTGAGGAAATATACCAGAATTGAGAGCAAAGATGCAGAGTAGAAAATAGGAGAAAATAGTTAATAAAAAGATAAAACAAAGATGACTATTATCCAAATAATGGGATTTTTTAGAACAAAGAAATAAAGAAAACAAAGAGTTAGTTGCCAAAGAAATGATATGAAAAAATCCCAGAACTGAAAGGCATGATTTTCCAGGCTGAGCATCCAGATGAGTAAAAAGTACCACAGATAAGGAGAAGTTCCTAAAATTTTCCAAAGAGAAGGGCAAAAAAGCAGGTCACTGATCATTTGTCCAGGAATCAGAATGGCATAAAAGGTTTTAAAGACAATTGTAGAAGCTAGAAAACAAAGACAAAGAGGATTTAGTTTTGAGGAAAAGGGATTCTCAACCTAGAACACAGCAAATCATTAATCCAGTGTGAGGGAATGAAAAAGAACATTTCCTCAAAGTGGAAAAAAAAAGGAGATTTTTGCCTCTTGTGCTTTCTCTTTTCTAAAACAGAATAAAATCGTGGAATTGAGGAAATAAGGGCCCAACGTGGAAATTACCAGGGTAAACGTGAAGGAAAGCCCTAGATAACAGCACTGTAGAGACCAGAAGACGAAGTGCCCATATCAACTCCATGAGGGAAGTGTCCAGGGGAAAAATTGTGAGGAGCTGGATTATCTGATACATTTAACCATGTTGAGAAAGGATTACAGTTCTGCCAGAAAGTCTAGGTATATAGAAAGCTAAGCAAATGGGGGGAAAGAGGCATTTATTAAACTACTCAAGAGAAGAATCACAATCATAGTATTTGAGTATCTTAGCAAATAATAATTAAATAGGCATAGCAATGTAAACCTGCAAAGGTGATTTATCTGCAAATTGGGGTGACTGTCAAAGAATGGGGAAAATGAAGTTTTTCTATGTGTAGAGCTGATGGGGCTGGGCTGGTACATGACTACTTTTAGTCAAGAGTAGTAGTCATGCCTACTCTTAGGTTAAATCTTCGCCTCTCATGGTAGACAGTCAATAGATTTCCCCCAAGGCTGAAAACTCACTGTGTACCATATACGCAGAGCACTTAGGAACGCAGAGGTAAACACCAGAAGGAATGAGCAGACACCTATTTTTCACCATAAACCTTGTCATATAGTTCAGTTTTTTACGCATATAATGTGTACTTTGCTGGGTTTCTCTAGTGGCTCAGACGGTAAAGAATCTGCCTGCAATGCAGGAGACCTGGGTTCGATCCCTGAGTTGGGAAGATCCCCTGGAGATGGTAATGGCTACCCACTCCAGTATTTCTGCCTGGAGAATCCCATGGACAGAGGAGCCTGGCAGGCTACAGTCCATAGGGTGGCAAGAGTCGGACACAACTGAAGCAACTTAGCACACATGCATGCACATGTACTTTGATAGAAATAAAAAACAGAATTTTTAAAACTACAGATTTAAATTTTAGTTATTTGTTTTGTCTCAGGTGTTTCTCATCTGAGACCTAAAGCAAATTCCATAGGAGCTGAGACACCGCCCCCGCCCCCAAGCCTGATTCAACATGCAGGCCACAGGATTTCCAGCGACCACCTGTGCAGGGTGCTGCTCTCGGCCCGGGGGAGACGGGGACGATGCACTGGGGCTGCGTGTTGTAAGAGGAACCCCAGAGCAGACAGGACCTCTTAGCATGATGGTAGGAAAAGAGAAAGTAAGGAGCTGGATGGGGGGCATGAAGGAGGATGCATGACATCAAGAGATCTGTTTTTGAGATGCCTGTGAAAATCCATACGGAAAATGTCAGCTGGGGAGGAACGTATAACCTAGTACTTGGTAAAGAAATGAGGGCTGGAAATTTCAATTTGTGACATAAAGGCAGGTAAATTAACTACAGAAAAACTCCACACAGTCTCTGTTCTTGAGAGAACACAATTCTGGCAGCATGGTGGTGGTGGGGAACCTATTTTTCCATTAGATACTAAAAACAGGCTCAATCAGCCAGAAAAGGCCAGACATTAGCCCAGGGTTCTAGTTTGAGTAATCCAACATGAAGTAAATACAAGAATTTTTCTGATGAAAGTCGTCTAAATTTCTACCATCAGGCAAAACTGCAGTCTATTGAATTTAAAAGAAGATTAAGAGGAACTTAAAGGTCATCTGCATTACCAAACCAATAGTGTGGACCCCACTTCCTACCGGCGTCATCCGGGCTTTACGCAAATAGGTAAGAAGGTCTCCTCCTTCCATCAGTTCCAGGATAATGTACTGGGGTTCGTTCAGCAGACAAACTCCAAGCTGCTTCAGAATGTTGGGATGATTAAACTTGCTAAAAGGTGGAAACAGACAGGCAGGTTGACATGTCAGCAACAGAAGTCTTGTGAAGGCCTTTGTGAAACAGCAAATCTTTATCTCTGATTTCCTTTCAACCCCTGATTTTTTTTCTCCCTCTAATAAATGAAAGCCTCCTTTTCATGCCTGCCTTACAGAGGTAATATTGCAACCCCTAGTGGCCAAGGCATGTGCATAGAATAGGGATAGTTTCAGAAGAAGTGGCATTTATATCAAGTATTTTATGTTTGGGGGAAAAAAAAGTAACTTTAACTAATACCTTTCTTCAAAAGACATTTTAAAAAACACTACATTTTTGATCATGACAAATATGAAATAATTCTCTCCCTTTTAGAGAAACAATTCAGACACACAGTTTTGGCTACAATTGTTTTCTCAAGAGGTCAAAGCAAATAAGCCCCAGTCAAATGGTCAGAACCGACAACCTGCGACCCTGTCGACCACCACCTCAGGGTTATTAAAATGTACCTGAGTCATTTTCATTATTATTAACTAACTCTAACTTGAAGACAAGTTTACCAAGACCAAGGATATTTTCACTGATGTCACCGTGCTTAAGAGAACTCTCCCTTACTTGGTCTACTTGACTTATGATTACACATTTAGAAAAACATAAGCATATTTAAAGCTTATCAGCCTCAGAAATCCCTTGCAAAACATGCTTCTTATTGGAGGTAAAAGAAAAGACCTATTGTCTAAGGACTGCCTGTGCCCAGACTCAGAGAATCTATCATAAAAATCTATTCTACAGAATACTAGTCACTCCAGACATACTTCCTTTTAAATTTCAGCCATGCTTATTTTGAACATAATCTGTGATGTCAGCTGATTTTGAAAGTTAAAAATCCACGAATCATATGTAAAAGCTTCCTACCCATACCAAGGGAAAATTATTTCAGAACTGCCTAATACCTCATCAGATGTGCTTCCTTCAGGAATTCAATCTTCTCCTGGTCTGTGGAGCCCTTCTTCAAAGTCTGCATAACATAAAACAAGCCAGGAATCAGTATAGCAGACATTTCTGTGAGCTAAGCAGGTTAATGGAGACAACCTTTGTTTTGTAATAGCCACCTTTATCTTAAACTATGTTCTCCAATTTCCCAGCCTTTCTTGCAAGCAAGGGTGGTCATATGACTCAGTCCTGATCAATGAAATGTAAGGGGTAAATTGTTGAGGAGGTGTGTGGAAATTTTTTACTTTCCTGAACATATACATCTCACACTATCCTCCCCCTTTCCATATCCTGAATGAAGATGTGATGCTTGATTCTTTGGCAGCCATCTTGGAACCATGAGGCCCCACTCACGTACAAAGTCGAGAGAATTTCAGATACACTCGCTCTGGCTTGACACAGCACTATACCAAAGCCAGAAGTCATCTTGTTATGTAAGAAAAAGAAACACTTGTTTAAACCACTTGAGATTAAAGTATGTTAAAATGCTATCAACTGGAAATGGAGAGAGTTTTGCAACTTCTCTGACAATTTCTCAAAGCAATAAATTCTTAACAAACAATAATCAGGATAATACTCAATTACATAAAAGATACGTCATCTGTTGATCAAAAGAAAGTTTAACAAAAATACAAGAGTATATCCAGTGCTTCCTTTTAACTGCATCAAATACACTATGATGAATAATTTTGTAGTACAGGGGTCAGCAAACTACAACCTGTGGACCAATTCTAGACTATCATCTATTTTTGTATAGTTATAATCTGAAAATAGGTGTTTCATTTTTATTTTTCTAGTTTTATTGAGGTATAATTAACTTGTTACATTTTGAAATGGTTGGAAAAAGTTATAAAAAAATAAGAGGACTGCATAACACATGAAAATCATGTGAAATGAAAATTTCCATTTTTATAAATAAAGTTTTACTGGAACACAACCACAGCCATTCATTCACATATTGACTGTGGCTGATTTCACACTGCAGTGCCAGAGCTGCATAGCCAGAACTGACACCATCTGGCTAGCAAGTCCAAAATATTTACCATCTGCTCTAGCACCAAGCACTGCAGTTCTCTTAGAGTATATTTGAAGAGGAAAACTCTCTGCTGGTCTTAGCGAATTAGTAACCTCAGAGGTAACTGTTCATAACAGAACTTATGCAGGAAATGGAAAAAGTACTGTGATTTCCGTAGCTATGGATAGACTTCTACCTTCTCCTAGTCATCTTTTCAGTCAAGATCACTCCTTTTTTCTCATTGTTATATTTAAAATAAGTCCCTGTCAATAATGCAGACATAACAAGCCGAGGAGTTAAAAGAGCCACCTTACCTTCACAGCTACTTTGGTTTCTCCACTTCCAACGCCTAAGATGTCTACCGCTGTCCCTTCATACACTTCTCCAAAGGCCCCGCTTCCCAGCAAGAGACGCAGAGTCAGTTTTCCCCGAGGGAAGGCAGGAAGACTTTCAATCTCCTCTTGGGTCGGAAGAGTACTGGAAAATAACGTTATTTTTGGTCTCCCAAAATGCATACGGTTTATAAGTGGATGTGGGTGTTAGTGTTTGAGAATAAAAAAGGAGGAGAAAGGGAAGAGAAATCTCATGGCTTGGCAACACTGTAGTGCCTTCAGTGTGACATGGTGTTGTGTCTACATTCCTATTCCAGTCCTATTCCACCTTCTAGAATATTCCTTCTGTCTTCTGAAACCCAGACAGAGTAGATTACTTTACTTCTAGGCAGCTTCCTTTTGATAACATGCCTGTGAGTTCATTGCCTCAAAATTTTTCACTGTAGTTTGTTTTGTTAAAATTATCAGCTCGTATTTTCTTCAGGTCACCTATTTGTATAAAAAGCTATTGCAAATGAGTAATAAATACAGCTGGGCTCATGAGCTCAAAGCTTTTACTTTACTTCATACACCTAATCTCTCATGTAATACAAAATTTACTATGATCGCAACATCATTTCTTGTCCATCAGATTAACTTTTAGAAAGTCAAGTTTCTCACTTGGAATATTATGAGCAGGAGAAAATTCATCAGCATTAAAAATGCTTTGAGCTTTTAAAAGAGAATCTTGAAAATCAGATACACTGCATATTTTCTCAAGGAAAAGCCATCTCTGAAAAGCATATTTAAGTCACCTCTGTGTCTACTCCAAGTCCTGTGTTCTTATGTCTTTAAATAAATTTCTAGAAACAAGGCCTATGACTAAATACAATCCTTTTTGCATGGAGCATAATATAGTGTCTGTCTTTTAAATGAGACATTTAAATATTGTCTTAAATTATGATGACAATGGAAGTTAAAACCTCATATATTTTAGAGAAGTTTTGTAGACAATCACCATACAATTTCTGAAAACAGAAAAAAATTGACTTAATAGCACACACAAGAGAATCCGTCTCTTCTTATTGAATCAACCATATTACCATCTACTCCCTTCCACGTAGTATTTATCTCTTTGTTTTACTTATTTTTAAATTATGTGCTAAAACACTAGGAAACATTTGATTTTTGTTCATGCTTCTTAGGATAGGATAACAACATAATTTGCCATCCATCCCAGGTTACATTTGAGAATGAAAGGGGATGTTATTTTTGAATATGCCAGAAAAATGAGCATAAACCAGGACAGTCCTGGGCAACGTGGCACTCATGAACACTCTTTTTAGAGTAGCCCACAATAGGATCACAGAGTCCAACACGACTGAAGCGCCCTAGCATGCACGCACTCTTCATCTAGGTGTCCCGTAATGCCAGCACAGGTTACATACTGTATCGCATAGCAGGCGTTTGCCAGCCCCACTCCAGTGGCCAGGCTTCGAAGTTCAGCCAATTCTTTGTCTTCGTTTATGAGAACCGTCAGCCCTTCCTTGGGAGTGCTTTGATTCTTTAATCTATGCCAGACTATCAAGAAAAAAAAGCATAATTTACCAAATGAAATATTGCTTTCTTTTTCTTTAGAAAAGGCTGCTAACAATACATTTTTAAAGTTTATACTGAACAACATTATTGATAGAACAACCAAATTTGATTGAAAAAAATAGGCCCATAATAGAAAAACTAACTAAATCCAGGTAAAAAGTCATATGAAAATGTATAATTTATACCACATCACATTTTATCTCACTTCTCAGTGTAAATCTTAATATATTTCCGATTGCTGTTATAAACACGTGGAAGTATCTTACTATCAGAACTTATTTCACAAAATCACTCATAGTCTAGAATCAAAATAAACCAAAGCAAATCTGCATTATAATTGTTAGTGAACAAATTCATTTTTGAATCCAGATACATCCAGGTTATTCTCCTCAGCAGACCTAAAGGATGCTTTCTATATAACGGCATGCTTTATTTTAAAATGCAGAGTACAGAGTGTATATTCATTGTTTTTCATAATACACATACTCACGTATATAGAAAGATTATTAGAATGAAATCTACCAAGTATTAGCAATGGTCCTCCCTAGGTGTGGAATCATGGGTGATTTGTATTGTTTTCTTCATACAACAGGCAAATATTATTTTTATAACCATAAAACATGTTATATTTTTCAAAGATTAAAATACATATGTCATTAAGATTGCCCATCTATACTAGAATATTGACACAAAAGTTGAAAACAGTAAGGATGCTTTGCAAGATGATGCTTAAAATTTGAACTTTATTCCACAGTAGCTTCTGTACCCAACAGGTGAGAGTTTTACGCAAGTGAAATTTCATCTGAGGGACCACACAGGAAAAGATCTTAAGTACTTATGCTAATATAATTTTTCTAAACCTGAAATGCTCTTACCACCCATCTTTCATTTTTAAAGACCCAGCTCAAGACTCCATATCCTCAGGGATGCTGTCCAAGACCTCTGCAACCTCTGTTGATATCTCATCTCTGAACTTATAAGACCAACTGTGGCTCTCAGTCAGAATGGCTGTGTCACTGTCTTCTACATTCCATTTACTACTTCCTTTTATTGCTGTTTAACACATCTGTCTTATTTTACTTTCTGCACAGGATATATCTTGAAAGTGAAAGTGAAAGTCACTCAGTCATGTACAACTCTTTGTGACCCCTATACAGTCCACGGAATTCTCCAGGCCAGAATACTGGAGTGGGTAGCCTTTCCCTTCTCCAGGGGATCTTCCCAACCCAGGGATCGAACCCAGGTCTCCCTGGGTTCTTTACCACCCAGGTGGATTCTTTACCAGCTGAGCCACAAGGGAAACCAATATGTCTTACCTCCCCCATTAAACGACAAGCTCCTGAGGTCAGCAATTATACTTTTTATTTTTAATTGGAGGATATTTGCTTTATAATGTTGTGTTGGTTTCTGCCATTCAACAACATGAATCAGCCATAAATATACATATATCCCTTCCTTCTTGAACTTTCCTCCCACTCCCCATCACACTCCTCTAGGTTATCACAGAGCACCATTACAGCTTATTTTCCTTTGCTCCCAGTGTAAGGCTCATGTTGCACAGTAGATATAACCACTCACCAAAGAGTAGGCTGTTGATGCTTATTTTAAAATCTTTGTTTCAATTTTGTATTTATAAGTATTTATGAGAACCCTCAGCACAATTAAAATTTTTAAACAATTGGTATTTTCATTATTTGAATAACTCAATCTTTCCTCATGCACTCACACAATTCTACCAGTAAAACCACATGCACTATTACTAAAAGCAAAAGAACCAGATTAGCTTAGCTCTACTCAAAAATGCATGAGTTCCATGTAGAATAAAGACCTTTAAGTCCTGAGAAAGTCAGATATCCATGAAGTGTCTTGAAAGCACAATAGGTTGTCTGAAATTATCTCACGTTCATCCACTAGAGTCATGAGTTTAGACAATGATGTACAAGTAGGCAGGCAAAGGTCAGATGAAGGATCCTTCACATAATACTCCTTCCCAGTAGGAAAGCAGACAAATAGTCAAGCCTATATGCCAACTGCCAAATATACTACAGTCATATGCATAATTCTGGAGGGGCTGGCTTAGTGGCACAAACATCAGCTGTGCAGTACTTAGACTCCCTGGAACCACAGGTTAAAATCCTGGCAGGGTCAGATGAAATTTTTAGCTTTCCAAGTTAGCTGAAGGAATCATATATTCCATATATTGTCTGCTGTGGAATGTTTGAAAAGAAATCTCAATTCAAGTTTCAACATGCTAATAGCTATGACTCTAATCAGTTTGGGGAAATAATACAGATTTAGGACATGGAGTGAAATATTAACTTTCTTTATCCTGAGAGTTCAACTTTATGTGTGTAACTTTTCCTTAAACTTTTCCCTATTTATTAAAAAAAAAAAAAAGAAGAAGTCCCAATTTCCTGACTATATGCTTGAGTGTTGGTTTCTGGTAAATATCATGTCTTTTTTGTAATGCTTCAGCATGTCAGAGGCTCATATGTTAATGACAGAGTGACTGTGTATCTTATAATCCAAATCAGGACATTTTAGGAGACTGAAAGAAAGTAGTAGTAATGACTATAATGGAATGATAGGGATAAAGCAGGATGTATAATCAACTATGATAACCTGAGAGTGAAAGTCTCTCGGTCATGTCCGACTCTTTGTGACCCCATGGACTATATAGTCCATGGAATTCTCCAGGCCAGAACACTGGATAGCATTTTCCTTCTACAGGGGATCTTCCCAACCCAGGGATCAAACCCAGGTCTCCTGAATTGCAGGCGGATTCTTTACCAGCTGAGCCACAGGGGAAGCCCAAGAATACTAGAGTGAGTAGCCTATCCCTTCTTCAGCAGATCTTCCCAACCCAGGAATCGAACCAGGGTCTCCTGCATTGCAGGCAGATTCTTTACCAACTGAGTTACCAGGGAAGCCTGATGTATGATAACCTGATAGGTCTAATGTTTAATTACCTTTTGGGGGCTTGTCCCTGTATTTTCTCATTATTAAATGTTTAAATAAAGACTTTTAAGACTAACGTATTAGTATAAAATTAGTGATGAGAAATAGCTAGCTTTCTATCAATCTAGCCAAACTGCTCTACTTTCCTGGTTATTTACAAATAAGCAGAGATTTGAAACAAATAGACCAGACATCCAAAAGTGAGAGTGAATGCTACAAGCCAGAAATGGATCTTCTGCAAGAGGCCCTGTTCATTTTAAACTGGGCTGTCTGCTTGGAGACCCAGACTATCCTGAACAAGGGTATCACTGGTCTCCCTTTAATCCTCCACTTTTTTTATACCCAGAGTTATTTTTCTTTTACTTTTTTCAAACTATAAGTTACAAACACTTGTTATATAGCCAATCTGTAATACTGTTTTAAAAAAGGCTAGAAGTTGGTGCCTTAGCAAGTGGTTTTACCTAAAGAATACTGTGAAGTATAAATATGGATATATTTTTCATAAAATGGTTACCCCAGATTAGAAAAAAAAAATTCACAGGGTTTAGTGGTTATTGAAGCATAGCCAAAGGTAACATTGTGAATTTCATGAATCTATTTCATGTAGAAAGTTAATCAGATATAAATTAAACTCAGATAAATCAATTAATACGATCAAGTAAGCAGTTTATTACCTATTGATGTATTTTTAAATCTATTATACTTACCAAAGATTAATGGGATTGTAATAACCAGAAATATTCCAATTATAATAGTAAGTATAAAGCTTGTTTCTGGTATCCAAAAACCATCTAATAAAATAAATGAGAAAAAGAACATAATTCAAAGAGTAAAACTCGACTGTCTCAGTATTATGCCAGAATATGCCAAAGTTAGCCCCTACTGAATTTTTGCAAGCCAATAGTTAAACCATCAGTAGCTTGAAATCATCCATGGAGAGAGTATATTTACACTGTGAGTAAATATACACTGTGAGTTTTTTCCTCTTTTTTCATTTCCAGTGATCTGGTTTCCAATATATCATTGGGATATACCCACCCTATTTTCTACTTTAAAATGGTTGATAAAACATGAATAATCTTTTTAATGAATTTGGGACAAAGAAGTCTCAACTTTCATTTATCATATAGTTGGGAATATCATTTCCTCTATAACGTCTTCATATACATTTAATTCCATGAGTATTTAACCGAAGAATATAAACATGAAAACATGATGTGTGTGTGTGTGTGTGTGCTTGCTAAGTCACTTTTGTCTCATGGCTGACTCTGTGGGACCCTATGTACTGCAGACTGCCAGGCTCCTCTGTCCACGGGATTCTTGAGGCAAGAATACTGGAGTGGATTGATGTGCCCTCCTCCAAGGGATCTTCCGAGCCAGGGATCAAACCGACACCTCTCACATCTCCTGCGCTGGCAGGCGGCTTCTTTGCCACTAGCGCCACCTGGTGAAAACATGGCACCTGCTCTTAGTTTCACTGAGAAAAGAAGACTTGGGGACCAGGGCTAGGCAATCTATGGCATGCAGGCCACATGTGGCCATAGTAACCTGATTTTGCACTACTCATGAACCAAGAATAATTTTTACATTTTAAAAATATGATCAGGAAAAAAAGAAGATGCTACAGAGACCGAATGTAGCCTGAAAAGCTTAAAATATTTACTATTTGGTTCTTTCGGAAAAGGTTTGTGGAGCTCTTCTCCAGGTAACTAACGATAATACAAATAAGAATGACTTCAGTTTTGCATAGAGTAATGTGCTGTGTGTTAAGGAGCAGCAGATAAGCATCACAATGGGTACTGATGGATGAGAAGAATTTCAATTGACAAAGTGAGGGAAAGAAAATCCCAGTTAAGGGCAAGTGGTAGGTGGTGCAAGCCTGCATTTGAGGCTGAGGGAACATGGTGTCATGGAAGTTTGTTTGTTTGTTTGTTTGTTTGTTTACCAGTTTGGTATGGCTATAGCCGTAAGGATAAATATTGGGAAAGAGGAACCACAATCGAAGGGCAAATCATGGAAGGCCTTAAATGCCACAGAAAAGTTTGTACTAGCTTCTGAAGGCAGTGAATGGAGAGCCATTTCAAGATTTTCAGAGAGCGGTGTAGTGATCCAGCTTGTGCTTCAGCTGGATTAGCTGTCAGGAGTGGGGTTAAGCCAAGAGCACGGGCAAGAAGTGGTAGCTTAAGTTAGGAAAGCCAAAGTAGAAACAGAAAGAAGGGAACTTAGTAGATAGAAATCAAGATAATAAAGTCAACAGAACTTGGTGACTGAATAGAGGGGAAAATCAAACATGGTACTGAGATTTCTAACCTATGTGATCAGAAAGACGATGCATTATAAACAAAAATAGGCTACCCAGTGGAAGATGTAGATATTGGGGAAGAGACAAAGTTGAGTTTCAGGTGTGTTGTGTAGCAGATGAGAGAACCAGGAACAGAAAATAAGGCTGGATAAAAACCAGACTGCGAACAACCTTGGAAGTCCATCTAGGAGCATGGACTTCATGCAGTAGGCATTAAAGATCAGCTGACGGTTACTGAGGAGAAAAAGGACATGTTGATATTGATGTTTCAGGAAGCTCTCATCACATAAAATGAATAGTTCAATAGTTTCTATGGTAGTTTGGTGAAGTTATATAGTCACTCAATTACTGCTAATGCTGAGAATACATTTATCTTTATCTCTGAATCCTTGTGTAATAAGTTAGTATGTAGACAGACATGGTAACATACCTCCAACTAATGTAATATCCTCACTGATTCCACTATATTCACCAAACCCCAGATGATTTACAGCTGCTACTCTGAACTGAAATGTTCCTTTCAGGTTTTTGGACTTCCATGTGCAAATGCTATTACATGAGCCATTAAATGCCATCTTCCATGTTAAATTCTGGTTCCTTGAATCATTTGAAGTGCTCTTTCTGCAAAAAAAAAAAAAAAAAGAGCAGAATCATAAATACAGGAAATATACAAGACAATATATGTGTTATTTCTAGATGCTCATATATCATTTTAATGACAGAACTCCAGAGCGTCTCCTGTTGCACACTTTGCCCTTGATCTCATTCCTCTCACATGGTTTGGCTACAGAACATAGCAGAGTCTTATAAAGTCATCCCAGCAATGCCTGGAGCCAACCAACTCAGCCCATCTGGAAAATGACGAATAATCAATGGCTGAGAGACAGCTGAAGAGCCTCTTCTTACTACTGGAGCGTGCAAACTTTCTTCAGAACTCCAAACACATAAGACAATGATTTCATACTTTTTAACTGGAAATTTTTAAATTTTTCTTAATTTTCAGTCTCTTATGCTACCTATCATTTACTGATACCATATCTGGATAAAATACAGAACATAAAATTGAAAAAGAAAATAAAATAGTTCGGCTACCAAAATTATCATTGTATCTGAGATTCCGAGCCTCATTGCTTCCAATTAGCCTACACCCTACCTCAGTATCAGTCCTCATTACTCTTCCTAATGAAACATGGGAAGAGAACAGAGCTGGGTTCAAAAGACATACTAAAATGACTTTTAACAGAATCATAGACTGAAGGTAAGCTCAAGGCCTTCCCATTATGTCTTTTCTGACAATGACCTTTTCAAGTCTGAGAAGGTCTAAAACTTTTCAGACCACAGCAGTTTTAGGGCATGGTACCAACCCACAGTCAGCTTGAAGATAAATAATGGAAGCCAGTTCTGCTCCCACTAACTGAATGAGTGTCCTGAAAGAGTACCAAGGACAGCAAGAGCTGAGCCTCCAAGGGACAGAGGATGAGCTAGGACATCAGGAGGACCAAGACAGCAGCGATGGTTACAACTGTGACCAGCAGCTAAGTGTCCTTGGGACCATCCTAAGTAAAGCTGTGGGACAGTGTTTCTCTTGCATCATGTGAAGCCTCATGTTGGGAACTGGCAATTTCAATTTTCAACCCAAACAACTCTGATCCAAAAGAAAGACCTTTAAACATGTATAAAGTGGTAAAACAATTATCCTTCAGTTAAAAATAAATACATTTTTTAAACGTATAAAGTGGCTCTTCACAGACATTGGCCACTAAGGAAGAGAAGGAAGACTTTTTATACTGGTTGAGTACCTTCTATTTACAACACATCATACAGGGGCTTTTCCTATGCTGTATCATTTCACTGAATCTTCACAACAACCTGAAGAGGTAGATATCATCATCTCGTTTTACAGATGAGAAAGCTCAAGTTCAAAAAAGAAATAGAGCAAGGATTTTAAATAGTCTATGTACTGGGTTGGCTAATCCCCCTCAAAATTCATGCCACCCAGACCTTGTGAATGTGACCTTGCTTGGAAACAGAGTCTTTTCCAATGTAATTAAGCCAAGATGAGATGGTCCTAGTTTAGGGTGGGCCCTAAATCCAATGACCAGTGCCCTCTTAAGAAGAGACACACACAAGGAGAACACATGAGATCACAGAGCCAGACTGGAGCGATGCATGTACAAACCAAGGAAAGCCAAGGATTGTGGCCCATCACCGAAAGCTGAGAAGAGGCAAGGAAGGATGCTTCCCTAGAATCCATCCTGCCAAGACCTTGACTTAAGACTTCCAGTCTCCAGAACTGTGAGAGAATATATATCTGTTGTTTTAAGCCACCTAGTTGGTGGTACTTTGTTCTGGCTGCCCTGGGAAACTCATGCAATCTACTCAGCTCCCAAGTGCATGCACTTTGCACTAAGACCACCAGTACACCATGAGCAAACACACACAAATGTCCTGACCGAAGAAGTTACTCTGAGATACTATGAGATCTTCTGAGATAGATGACACTTTATATTATTCTACAGTCCCTCTCCTGAGAGTAGAGACTTGGGGGCAAGGAAATGCAGAGTATTTACGGAGCTATGCACTAAACATGTTACTTAGGGGAATACACTGCAGTGCTCCTAGCAAGGCTATGGTGTGGCCTGGTTGGTGAACATAACTACAGTCATAGACCACCAAGACAGTTCTACAGGTCAGAATGTACTTCACTCTGCATTTTGTTTTTAAAAAGTACCAGGCATTTCAAGAAGTTTTCAGTTAGAAATAAGCAAACATAATTCTCTAGTGTGAGCAGGAAATTTTTTTAAGGTTATGGGAATGCCAGAGCAAGATGAAGCAAAAATAGATCTAAAGCTCAAGTTGCCAGGACTATAATTATGGAAGTGACTTTTGTCCTTGGAGCTTCTTAAAAGATGGTTTCATAGTCCCGTGAGGGGAGTGTCTGTGGAATTTGGAATTCTCTCCTCAAGCTGGCACGAAATCAGCTCATCTGAGCCAGTTATGATTCACAGAGCTCCCCATACTGGCCGGATCTGAGGTTGCATATGTTCATCAGGTTTTCATCGAAGGCACAATTTTAGTCCCTGGGAACACACTACAAACTGTAACCTTGAAAATGGAGAGAGAATCCTGGGTTGCCTGTACACAACAGACCATTTCAGGTCTTGACTTGACTTTACCTTCTGAAATATACCAGCTCATTGTCAGTTCTCACTAGATCTTATTCATCTTTCTAAAACAAATCAGTCTCAGAAATTTATATACATACCATCATCTAACATCAAACATCAATTTAGCTTCTTAAACAGAATCGATATCAAGTAAATATTAGGTGCATGCTCAAAAGACTGAGTTATTTCCACTGACAAGCTGTTGCAGATTTCTGAGAAGAATGACTATCTGCCTTATAACTGAATGCCAAGGCTGACCACTAGGAATTGTGCAAAGAATGTAATGAGGCATGCAAGACCCTTAAACTAAAGATCCCTTATGTTTACTTATAAATACACATTCATAAATATTGTTAATTTTGACCTAATAATACCTTACAATCAACTGCTTAGGTCTTTGTAATTTACAAAGCACTTTTGTAAACAGACATACCTGATTTCAAGGATATAGTACATAAGTCTGCTTCCATTATCATCAGATTTTTCCCACTGTATTGAATTTTTACTCCCTTCTAATAATTTTGGAATCCCTGGTTTACTTGGGAGTCCAGCTTTGGAAACAAAAGAAAATTTGATTGATATGTTAGAAGTATAAAATATTCTGCATAACATCTTTCTATAGACAACATTTACTAAGAGAAAAGCCAAATACATTAAAGAAATATTCAGAAATACGTTCATATGAGTGCATATGTTTAAGTGAGTACGTGAAGATTTTTATTAGTGACGGATTAGATAGATTTATGATAGGAGTAACAATAGATCTTCGGAGAAGGTGATGGCACTCCACTCCAGTACTCTTGCCTGGAAAATCCCATGGATGGAGGAGCCTGGTAGGCTGCAGTCCATGGGGTCACGAAGAGTCAGACACGACTGAGCAACTTCACTTTCACTTTCCACTTTCATGCATTGGAGAAGGAAATGGCAACCCACTCCAGTGTTCTTGCCTGGAGAATCCCGGGGACAGGGGAGCCTGGTGGGCTGCCGTCTATGGGGTTGCACAGAGTCAGACACGACTGAAGTGACTTAGCAGCAGCAACAATAGATCTTAGCCTGACACAAAATAAGTGATGCAAGTAAAAAAGATGATTGTAAGATTTGGAGCATTTTCCACTGATTCTTACAGGGATCAACTTGGAGTTATGGTATAGCTGTTAAAACACTGGTTAATTTAATATACTTGTTAGATTTTTTATTTTTAACATCTGGTTGTAGTAGTCTATACGTAAATATTTGAACACCCAGTGACACTGTTTTCATTTACTTCTTACTACAAAATATCATAGCTAGACAGAAAATCAGAATAATGAAAGGTGAAATAATTTTTCCCAGTTTAGGATCCTGCAAAACCAGATGAGTATTATCTCATTACTGCCTGTAAGAAACCCCTACCCCTTCTCAATTTCTTCAGTCAGTCTCTAAAGATAGTCATTTACTCTTTTAAGAAAAATCTCAACCTCTAGGATTAGTAAAGTAAGCGATGAGAAAAGAATTGAGAAATGTCCAGAGTTTCCCAAGTGTTGACTATGTTAGTACTCACCTTTAGTCTTAAAACTTCCCGGAAGCGAGGTGCTGTTTGCTCCTGTCCTGTACACCACCACTGCTCGGACATTATAGGACGCGTAAGGCTGTAGGTCTGTGATGTTACAGACATAAGCAGGACCTTGGCTGCACGAAGCTTTAACATGGTAAAACTCACTGTGCTTCCACTAGGAAAAGAAGTCTCAATTAACATTTTTGTTTCTTTAAGAAAAACTTCTTAAACATAGAAATTCAAAAGCCTATAGCAAGCATTAAAGCTTAAAGTTTATACTAAAATAAGAACTTCTTTATTATTGCAAGGTCCCAGATAGTATTCCCTTCCACCAACAGCAATTTTATTTTTTATGACAAGCTGTAAGTTACTTGAACAATGGTCCCGAGGATAAGTCCAAGGTGAGATGTGCACCTCTGACTGTTTATCATCGGGAGGATTATTTGGCTTCTCGGTATCCCTAATCATAGGCTTCTTTATCAAATCAGGATGGCTGAGGATGCAAATTCATAGCTGAAGGGAAATGATGGATTAAAACTGTGATATTTTCAAGTGCATACATTTGCTGATTTCAAAGTAGTAATATTTTCACAATATTTCACATTCTGAAGAAGTCCACAGTGACTTATAAGTGAAAACATTTAATTTTTCCTCCCCACACCCTCTTCAGGCATCTAAGCAACATTCCTTATTTTTCTACATAGGAAGCCTAGTTCCCTAAAAGAAGAAAATCTTTGCCTATTGTCACTCAATCACTAGTAGCAAGGTTAGGAGTTAAATATAGGAAATGTTACTTTCATTTCACTGGGTCTGTAATTATAGCTATATTAAAATTCTTTCTCTGAAGCACTGCTTTTAAAGAATCTGTGTGTTTTTAAATATCTGTGTATTTTAAATAAGATACAAGATCCTTAATATCTTATATGAAAACGATGACTTTTTTCAACACACAAATAGGAGAAGACAGAGGATACGGCATTCTGTCAAGGGTTCTTCATGTATTTTCCCCAGTACAGTTTCCTAAGAAGATCAGTTTCCATAAATAAACCTTACTTTACATCTCCTTTTTCATTTAGCATTCACAAGGTCATGCCATTTCATTGGATGGGCACTTTATATTAGTTTTCTATTCAGTTAGAAATAATTCAGTATAGCCCCTTCAGGAAGTAGATCACCTTATTACAGAAAGAAAGAGGAACAGAAGGAACGAAAAGAAAAACCAGAAATGCTGATGTCAGAGACATTTCCTGTTAAACTCCTAAATGTCTCAGTCTCACTGATTCATATAGCCTAATGAAATAATGCAGATGCAGAATAATATTTATTCTGAACCTTCTGAGGGGGGTGAGGGGGAAGGAGGAAGGGAGATGTTGAGTCCTGGCTGAAAAATTTTAGCCCTTTTTGGTCCTGCCTCCTTAATGCCTCCTTCAGTGAGTAGTCTAGATGGCCCAATATCCCACACCACTCAGAAATCATAAGAACTCCTTGGAGTGTCAGGGAGATATTTGGCCAAGGGTTTTGCTAGAAAACTGTCGAGTATTGACCTCACCACAGCAATGAATGTTCTGGGCGGATCACTAACTTGTAGAGATGCCATGGGCTATCCCAGTAAACCTCAAGGGAGTTGGGATCTTCATTCATCATAGGCCAACAAGTGCAGGGGGGAAGGCTACCAGAGAGGATTTCCAAATTATTGAGCAAGGGTGTGAGGGAAATGGTGCAGACTATGTCTCAGAGACAGAAACTTCGGAAATGTCCAGTTCTGGTAGGGATTCCCCTGGACAGCTAAAAAAAGACAATTTTAATGAATTTTCATGAAAAAAATTTACCAAAGCAAAATTATTTATTTCTCCTCAATCTTAAATTGAATGTGTTCTTTTTCTGTGCATTATTATAATAAAGAATCTATGAAATCTAAAGACCAAGATAAAAAGTTAGCCCTTGTGCTCTAAGACTCTCATTTTTCCATGTAAGGAAAAGATGAAGACTGGAAGTTTATCTTTTTGTCCCTTTTCAGAAAGGAGAAGGGCGGAGGTGGAAAGGAACAAAAAAGATTAATTAAAATATGCATATTCACCTTTGCCACTCACCCCTCAGAGTTTCCGTGTGGAGTTACAAGACTATTTCTAACTTCCTACCATGATAAGGTAGGTTCAACTTGCTCAAAAGAAATAGACCTTCCAACTAGATGGCATCACCAACCCTCTCAGAACACAGCCTTCTACATTAGTACTTGTAGGTGATAATGCACGTAGAAGTTACCATCTTACATTTTCAGCTTCATGGTTTCTCAAGCAGTCTATCTAAAAACCTGTTCTGAGCAAGGGTAGAGGAGGTCTTGACACAAAAGCATCATATGAAACTCATGAGGACAGAACCAGGTGGCCCCTGTCTGCTGCCCCTCTCCTAAACTTTAAGAAGTGGGGTGGGTGGTGATGACTCATGTTCCTTCTGCAGAGGGACTAAGGAAAGCCTCTGTACCGATGAGTCAGCAATGAGGCAGAGGGTCCTCCCCTGCCCAGCTGTGATTCTGACTCATTGGGCCACCTGCCTGAGTGTCTAGCCTCTCATCAGTAACACGAGAGGCTGGAGTCACCTCTAAGGTCCTTCCTCAGTTCACACCTTTGATATGGGAAATGAACTTTACATCCCTCCCCTTGACTTCAAGCTGAACCGCATTCAGTTCAGTGCAGTTCAGTCGCTCAGTCGTGTCCGACTCTGCGTCCCCATGAATCACAGCACTCCAGGCCTCCCTGTCCATCACCAACTCCTGGAGTTCACTTAAACTCATGTCCATCAAGTCGGTGATGCCATCCAGCCATCTCATCCTCAGTCATCCCCTTCTCCTCCTGCCCCCAATCCGTCCCAGCATCAAGGTTTTTCCAATGAGTCAACTCTTCTCATGAGGTGGCCAAAGTATTGGAGTTTCAGCTTTAGCATCAGTCCTTCCAAAGAACACCCAGGACTGATCTCCTTCAGAATGGACTGGTTGGATCTCCCTGCAGTCCAAGGGACTCTCATGAGTCTTCTCCAACACCACAGTTCAAAGGCATCAATTCTTTGGCGCTCAGCTTTCTTCCCAGTCCAACTCTCACATCCATACATGACCACTGAAAAAACTATAGCCTTGACTAGACAGACCTTTGTTGGCAAAGTAATGTCTCTTACTTAAATAGATGTCCCCCAAAAAGATGATCCTTTAATTTCTCCAATTTAAAACTGAATTTTTATGAAATGACTATTTTCTAAATAGGTAGCAAATCATCATAAACATGCTCAATGGAAAAAATCAAATTAAACTATGGTCTTGGTCTTATCAACTTAATACTTAGAGCAACTTATCACTGCTGTTGCTTATTTTTCATAGTTTTTATCTAAAAGTACAAAGATTCTAAAAGTACAAGACTCTAAAAAATATTTTATATAGTAAAATTTTAAAACCTCTGGGGAGCAACTTCATTTTTAAAAAAAATGAAGTCATGACCATATTGATTTGTTTTTACAAAACACTCCTAACCAGTCTTTATAAACACAGACACACAAATATATAGTAGTGAAAAATGCAATGTCACAATTATAAAAACTCAGTAATCTATTAAGTATGTCAATATAAAAATCAGTGTAGATTTTCCTTAGAAGTGAATTAATTAGATTAATTGATGCTTAAATTCAGTGGATCTCTTTACATTGGTTAATGCATGAAGATTTTTGAATGAAGAACTATTTAAAGTTTTCAAGCCAAGATCCAACTACTTTACAATAAACTAGTTTATCACTTACTTCTTTCCTGTTGCTATACAGTCCTTAAATGGTTGAAAGAACATTTATAAACAGATTTTAGGTTTATGCTTGTTCAGTTTTTTCCATTTTTTTTCCCATAGAATAAAACAAATTGCTACGGACTTCAAACCAGAGAACCATGCTGATAACATCTAAAGTAAGTAAAACATTATGAAACCAGTAAACCGTAATTTATACTCTTTTATGTGGAGCCTTTTAAGAGCAAATTAATCTCTCTGGGAATTTTTTCCATCAGAAATCAGTCTAGATAGCTTACCACATCCACCTGGAAAATCTGAACCAATGAATGTCATCAAATATATCACTCATTTAATACAAGTGAATGCCCTCAAGATATTTTTTGGAAAAAGCCTTTTGATTTATTCTGTAGCATAAAACAAAGATTTGCATTAAAAGCGTACGTTGAGATGTACCTTTTGGAGTTCAAACCAAAATCTGATGGGGTGAACATTTGATGGAGCCTTCCAATGTAACTGCAAACTAGTGTTCTCTGGAAGAAAGGCGTAAGGTTTCTCTGGCGAGTCAAATGTTTCCACACTGACAGGGTGACTCTCCGCACACCACATTTCCTCGGCATGGCAGGCCAGAACCTTTTAGTAAAAGAGAACAATTGCTTAACCTTTCTCGAACCTTGCTCTCGAGAGTGGTAATTAAAGTACCCAATCCACTGGCCGTACCTTTAACACATAGAGTTTTCTACCAGACAGTCTAGTAACGAGGAGAGAGAGACTTCCACCTGGATATTCACTTTGCCTTAGTGGAATCTCTGGAATGGGAGCCAGATGAGAGATTGCCACCTGATAGCGGACGGACTCTCTCGGTCCATTTGGCTTGTGAGATTCCCGCCAGGATATAACGAGGCTGGTGTCTGACTGCACGGTTGTGTTAATGAGCCAAACTGCCTCCGGTACTGAAATAAATAGCAGTGCACAATAAGGGATGTTGCAACAGCATTGCAAGATGGAAAGAAGTCATAGGGTCTTGGTTGAGGAATAAGCGTATCATGTGAGCAGAATGAATGACAGATGTTCCAAGGGAAAGCCAGCCTCTTATATAACGGTAAGCTACCAGGCTGCCTGAAAGGCTCTCGCTTATTTTTGACTAATGACTAAATCATTCTCTGACTCCAGCTCAAGGATCTGGCCAATGCTGGTGAGTTTTGTGAACGCCATCGGAGACATGTGAAAGAAATGGCATTTCCTCATCATAATCGTCACCTCTTACAACACATTTTCAGACTCTAAATCCATTTTTTTTAAGGCAATGAGGTTCCATGACTTTGTATCTCAGTAGCCCTCGGTAAAATTCACATAGATCTATGGCTGATTCATGTTGAGGTTTGACAGAAAACAACAAAATTCTGTAAAGCAACTAAATTAAAACTTCAATTAAAAAATAAACAAAAATTTTAAAATTCACATAGAGAAAAAGTTTGACTTTCCTGGGTCTCACCACGTGTACAGAGGTCTGTAAACATACAGGAAGAGAGTGACACTGTGTGGTGAGACCAAAGAATGTGTTTCCAGTAACACAGAATTGGTTATGATGTTTTGCTATATAGTTGCTTTTCATTTTGATGGAATGTTATCCATCATCTTCTGGTGTTAGAGAGTAAGGATGTCATCAGAATATTCTTCTACAAACACATTTTTCTTACTAAGTTTAAAAAAACTCACATAAGAAAGATTTCTTAACATTCAGATAAAAACCGAACATAAGCTCACACATCACATTAATTGCAAAATCCCACTCTAGAAACCCACACCATGCCCATAACTCACCTCCACTTTTAGTTTTTCCCCAAATCTCTTTTCCCAGAGGTATTTGTTCCAAAGGATCTGAATAATAATTCTTTACAGCTATCTGTATCATATATGTTGAAAATGGTTGTAAACCTTCAATAAGGGCTATACTCCCCTGAAATTCCTGTAATTAATTTTAAAAAATCAATATCTTATTCTTATTTTTTGTACAAATGGGGAGAAATTATTTAATCAAAGAGAGAAAAAGGAAAAGACTCAAAATTTTTAATTTATTTTTAAATCTTGGATCATGACTGACGGTCTTCATTGTCCTAATCTGCCCAGACCTGAGTTGTTTAATGTTTCCAGGAATAAATGCCAAATGATTGGCAGCCCTCAGTCAATTGTGACTTAATTATTTCATGTAGGATGTTAAATTCCCAGAGGACAAAACTGTCTTATTAGCGTTGCATTAGAAATTCTGCAGGAAGGTATTGTGAGAATGTGACACATAAGTTAATACAGTAAGCTACGTTACCTAATCATTCTTAGAAATAAAACTTAAGAAACTGAAAAGGCTCTCCTTAAACCAATGGTTCTCAATTTTGGTTATACTTTGGAATCATCTGGGGAACTCTAAGAAAACACTGAGGCCTGGGTCCCACCCCTAGAGATCTGATCGCATTAGTCTTAGGTGAAGCATGTGCTCAGAGACTTTACAAACTCCAGTGAACCATCAAGGTTGAGAACCACTCACTGCCTTTGATCCTTATTAATCACTGTGAAGCCAAAATGATAGATTAGCTATAATAAGAGAAATGCCAATGCCAGTCTTAGTCAGCCAAATGATTAATCTGTCTCTGAAACAACTCCTTTTAGAAATGTGTAAAGAAGATTAAAATAGACAAAATTCAAAAATAGATAATGTATTTTTTTTAAATAGACAAATGAAGTAACAAGAATCAGATGTACTTTCTGTCAAAGAGTACAGTGCTTGTTACCTCCAATAGATGATGGTCAATTTCACCTTTTGACTTGATCAAAATATAAGTACAAAGAAAAATACTAGAAATACATGATTCCATCACATGGAATTGGAACATTGGTGATGGAATCACTGGGTTCCATCATTGATCAGTGATGGAATGAATTGTGTCCATTCTTTCATTCAAGAAATACCTAGTAAATGCCTATACAATGGCAAGTATTATGCTAGGAATACAATGATGGATAAAAAGGTGAGTGAGTGAGTGAAGTCGCTCTGTCTTGTCGGACTCTTTGCGACCCTGTGGACTGTAGCCCACCAGGCTCCTCTGTCCATGGGATTCTCCAGGCAAGAGTAGTGGAGTGGGTTGCCATTTCCTTCTCCAGGGGATCTTCCCAACCCAGGGATCAAACCCAGGTCTCCAGATGCTTTAAACTCTGAGCCACCAGGGAAGCCTGGATAAAAAGGTAGTCCCTGCCTAAACGCACATTTCACAACATATAGAAAATAAAAATATAATGTACAATTTGTATACTAGCTATATACGAGGTACACAATAATGTTCTTTCTGTCCAATTTACTTCTTACTCTTCAATCTGTTGGGATGGCCACAAAAACAGGTCTCTATCAATTTCTGCATATAATTAGATAAAATTAGAGAGCCAACAAACCCAGCTCTTTTAGGACACTCAGGGAACGGTTACTATAAGGCAATCTACCATTGGTTAGAGTTAATGTACTTCCTTAGAGCTTAACTTACTCCTAGGCAAGAGACTAGAATCCAGAATGGTTTGATGATTCAGCTCTAAAAATCAGAGTAATAGCATATTTCAGAACATTATGCAGAAAATACTTCAGCTGAGGATTTTATATCAAAATAGGGCACCTTGGGAAAAGACAAGACAACTGGCTTCCGCCTTACCAGCATTTTCTCTCTCAGTTCAGAGCTGTTCTTCATGTCAATTACTTCTTTGTAATAAACCAGGTATGTGGGAGTGGGACTGATGATGCCATCCCATGTGAGTTTTGTCCGGGCAGGTGGCAATCTGATTGTGAGGCTGGTGTTAGTGGTGTTAAGTATAGTTGGCTCTGCAATATCAGAAGCTAGAGACAGAAATGCTCTATCTAAAATAATAATAAAAATGATTAAACATATACACACATGGATAAGAGAGAAATAGCAGATTTATCTAACATCAAGGATAATGTCGCATTTCATTTTTATTTAACTGATAAGGTATGATATATTAGAGTGTTGGAAATGTTATTCTGGACAGGAAGACACTTTTTTTTTTCCATGTATTTTGAAGATGATAAACGCCTGGGGGAAAGAGCAAAGTAATTGGTAATTGCTTACAATTTCCAGCAGATGGAGCTAAAGTACGCTTAATCATGTACCTGCTGCTGCTTAGTCACTTCAGATGTGTCCGACTGCGCGACCCTATGGCTTGTAGCTCGCCAGACTCCTCTGTCCATGGGATTTTCCAGGCAAGAGTACTGGAGTGGGTTGCCACGCCCTTCTCCAGGGGATCTTCCCAACCCAGGGATCGAACCTGGGTCTCCTGCATTGCAGGTAGATTCTTTACCACTGAGCCTCCAGGGAAGCCCAAATTATGTACCTAGACAGTAGCAAAATGGACCCTTTTTTATTTGAAGAAAGCAATGAGAGTATTCTGTCAATCACATTTTTCAGTGCACTCCTAGGATGAAAACTGGTGTCACCTTTAGGACTTTCATTCTACAGATATGCCTGTGTGCTCAACCTCAACCAGATATTGCACGTGCCTTTTGAATCTCTTAATGAATTATTTACCAAAATATACATTCAGCTTATTTATGAATTCTCCCATTTTTCATACTGTATAACTTACATATTTTATAACTGAATACATTTAAGCAAGGAGAGTTTCTTTTATTCATTTCTGTCTGTCTCTAAGAGGGAATGATACTGAATTTAGAATGACATTGTGACTTTAATGGAAGAGAGAACTTGAGAAAACCACTTTAGATTTGAACGTAACCCATAAGGCTATATGATGCTGTTTTTGTTTTTGGTTGGTTGGTTTTTATATTTCAAACATTTTTTATTATGACTCTCAGCAAGAAATATAGTCAGTTCCACCATAATATGATACTGCTGCCGTTAAGTCACTTCAGTCGTGTCCGACTCTGTGCAACCCCATCCCTGGGATTCTCCAGGCAAGAACACTGGAGTGGGTTGCCATTTCCTTCTCCAATGCATGAAAGTGAAAAATGAAAGTGAAGTCGCTCAGTCGTGTCTGACTCTTAGCAACCCCATGGACTGCAGCCTACCAGGCTCCTCCATCCATGGGATTTTCCAGGCAAGAGTACTGGAGTGGGGTGCCACTGCCTTCTCTGCTTCGTGGGTCTAGCCCGGATAATTTGATACATACATTCCTAAAAGTCATTGCATTAAACAAAATCCAGAAGGTTTGTGGGGAAAATAGATTTAGGAGCACAACACTAGAAAACTTCATGAGTGACACATGAAATAAGCAAGATGGAAACAATAAAAATAGTAGCACACATGTACACACGTTAAATAGTTGACATATATAATACTATAATACATAAGTCACTTCACCTTGAAAAAGACCTGAAATTAAATGCAAAGCTTTCTGACACCACTGGGAAGTCTAAAATACCATCAGGGGAGACACAAGACAAAAAGAAGGGAAGTTATGTGATTGAGAAGAGAAAGAGAACAGAGTGATTGACAGGCCAAGGATTTCCCACATCTAAAGTGGTCTGCCACAGCCCAAGCCACGAGTACACATAGAGATAAACTGTGACCCAGGCAAATAGCGATTGCTGTGTGCACCAAACCCTGACCATTTGGAGCAATGCTGAGAGCACAGTGATGAGCCGGAAGGACTGCCCTGGAGGAGGAGACATTATGAGATTTTCCTGACCCTAAACTGGGAGAACAAGCTTATAAAAAAATGTGACTTTCCTACCTGGAAAAGGCTGTAGAACTGAACTGTAAACCAAAATATGTTTACTCCTTGGGGCTTCCACCTGGGAAAGGATGGCCCCATTGCTTTTCTTTGCTTGATAAATCTGTGTGCTGTCCTCTACTTTGGAGATCCAATATAGAAATTCTCCATCCACAGTCAAGCTAACAAGCATTTTTCCTGCTGATGAAAAACATAAGTGAAAGAAAGAACGTAAAGAACACAATACATAGCTGACATTTTCTGCTCTAAGCAATATATGAAATCTTTTTTCTGATCAATTTTGAAAGTATTATTTCAGTATAAAAAATAATTTTATTTTGAGTTTTTAGCCTAAGCATTTTCCAGATATTTTCTCATCGTAGTGCCATATCAAGCCAACTTGCCATATCAAGCCATATCAAAGCAAATACTATTATTATTAGTCTAATTTTGTAATTAGGAAACTGAGGCTTGGAGGGGTGAAATAATCCCCTCAAGGCTACAAAGTTATCCAAGGACAGAACCAGTATTTAAAACTCACTTGTGGATCATCGAAAAAGCAAGAGAGTTCCAGAAAAACATCTATTTCTGCTTTATTGACTATGCCAAAGCCTTTGACTGTGTCGATCACAAGAAACTGTGGAAAATTCTGAAAGAGATGGGAATACCAGACCACCTGACCTGCCTCTTGAGAAACCTGTATGCAGGTCAGGAAGTAACAGAACTGGACATGGAACAACAGACTGGTTCCAAATAGGAAAAGGAGTACGTCAAGGCTGTATATTGTCACCTTGCTTATTTAACTTCTATGCAGAGTACATCATGAGAAACGCTGGACTGGAAGAAACACAAGCTGGAATCAAGACTGCTGGGAGAAATATCAATCACCTCAGATATGCAGATGACACCACCCTTATGGCAGAAAGTGAAGAGGAACTCAAAAGCCTCTTGATGAAAGTGAAAGTGGAGAGTGAAAAAGTTGGCTTAAAGCTCAACATTCAGAAAACGAAGATCATGGCATCTGGTCCCATCACTTCATGGGAAATAGATGGGGAAACAGTGGAAACAGTGTCAGACTTTATTTTGGGGGGCTCCAAAATCACTACAGATGGTGACTGCAGCCATGAAATTAAAAGACACTCCTTGGAAGGAAAGTTATGACCAACCTAGATAACATATTGAAAAGCAGAGATATTACTTTGCCAACAAAGGTCCGTCTAGTCAAGGCTATTGTTTTTCCAGTGGTCATGTATGGATGTGAGAGCTGGACTGTGAAGAAAGCTGAGTGCCGAAGAATTGATGCTTTTGAACTGTGGTGTTGGAGAGGACTCTTGACAGACCCTTGGACTGCAAGGAGATCCAACCAGTCCATGCTAAAGGAGATCAGTCCTGGGTGTTCATTGGAAGGACTGATGCTGAAGCTGAAACTCCAATATTTTGGCCACCTCATGCAAAGAGTTGACTCATTGGAAAAGACCCTGATGCTGGGAGGGATTGGGGGCAGGAGGAGAAGGGGATGACAGAGGATGAGATGGCTGGATGGCATCACCGACTTGATGGACATGAGTTTGAGTGAACTCCGGGAGTTGGTGATGGACAGGGAAGCCTGGCGTGCTGCGATTCATGGGGTCGAAAAGAGTGGGACACGACTGAGTGACTGAACTGAACTGTGTCATTTCACATCAAACAACACTGACTGAAGGGAGGTAAGAGAAGAGGCTCAGGACTCAATGCCTTGCTCAATATTTTTATCAATAATTGAGAATGAATGCAGAACAAACATATTTATCAAGTTTGCAGATATTACATGAATCATACTGTTGCTAGTGCATTCAGTGTTTGGCTTACCAATCAAAAATATCACAGCAGAATCATGAAATGGATGGAAATTTAATAGCATTTAATAACAAATAAAACATCCTAAATTCAAGGTTAAAATTAAGTCTGTAAATTAGGAATGAAAGAAATCTGGCTTAATAATCATTAAAACATAAAGAAGGCCATGAGTTCTTCAAATGGCAGGCAGCTCAAAGGCCTAATGTCACTTTCAGCTGCAGCAAAAAGAAGACCTGGGTAGTCAAAGGTCCTCTGCGCTGACCAAAACACATTCAAAGTTCAGTGAGTTATTATGGGGCAACATTTAAGAGGATTAAGCAGCTAGAGTAAAATCTCAGGAGGGTGACCAGGGCAAAGAAAGATCTAGAAGCCACACTGCCTAAGGAGTATTTATAGATACTTGAATTTTTTCCTCTAAAGGAACTGCTTAGCATGGGCTATGACAGCTGTTTGTACAGTTAAGTGGCTATCATGTGGAAAGTGACTGACTTATTCTTCGTAAATTTAAAGGTCAGAATTCAGGTCAGTGAATAGAGGAATGGGAGAAAACTTTGGTTAAACATAAGAAAAGTATATAATATTTAGAATTGCACAAAAATTAAACAGATCTCTTTATAAGGTAGTAAATGCTTTATAAACAAGAGCTCAAGGCTGTTTTTGTAAAGGAGATTCCTTCCAATATTATGTCAGCTAAATGATCTCTAAAGTCATTCTAATTTTCCAGTTTTGGGATTATGGCTTTCAATTGTGGCTTCATGAAAGACTGACTAGTTCTATAAGATAAAGGCCCGTTAGATAATTCTTGTGTATCAGATGATAAAGAAAGTTATTCTGACACTTGTTTAAATGGTCAGGAAGACTTTAATCAAGGCTGTTGTAATATTGCAATGGGGAGGGAGATGTGCACAATTCAAATACAACAATGATGACTGGGAGCAGTGGCCAACAAGGAGGGGAAACATCAAGGGGCCGGGGCGGGGAATTCCTGCTAAACTGGCCCACTAGGATTTTTGCTAAAGGCAAGCCAAGAACATCAACAGTGGGGGATAAAGAATTGAGTCAGATACTGAGTGGGAGGGATTCTCTCTAAACTGATTTGGCAAGCTTCTTGGACTCAGCAAGGATGGACGTGCTAGGTCAAGTGTGAGGCTTAGTTTATTCACACTCCTCACAAGAGTGGAACTGAAGTTTAATCAGGGACTTCCCTGGTGGTCCGGTGGTTAAGACCCTGGACTCCATGCTCTACAGCATGAAGCACTGGCTGGACTCCTGGTGCAGGAATTAAGGTCCAGCAGGTCACGAGGCACAGACGAAAAAAAGGAATTAAAGTTTGACCAAGGAGTCTTTATATCTTTGTGAGTCTTTGTGAGTGTCTTTGTGAATCTTTTGTCACAGACTCAACAGAAGTAGTTATCCTCCTAGTAAGAGAAGTTCAAAACATTATCTCTAATCTGAAGCCCACTGAAAGTACATTGCAATTGTTTCTAGAATGCTCTGGGACATGTCAACAAAACCATACATTCAGTTATACCACACAGACACACACACACATTTGCAGTTTCCAAATGCCCAATAGCACTTTTGGTGATGGAAATATTTTATATCTATGCTGCCCAATACAGTAACCATTAGCCACTTAATGGGTTTTGAACATTTAAAATGTGACTAGTATGGCTGAGGAATTAAATTTAGAATTTAATTTTAATTAATTTAAACTTAAATCACCACATGTGATGAGCGATTACTATATTGGATGGTGAGGACTAGAGCCTTAAGAATATATGGGGATGTTTAGGGTATTTTTTAAAATTTTACAAGTACTCCTAATTAGGAGACTACCAAATGACTTTAAAATATTTCCTCCATAAGCTTGTGAATTTCAGCAAATAGACCTGTCAAATATTGACCAAGTCACACTAAATGTGGAGGCAATGAGATCATCAACATGGAAGTGAAGTACTGGTAGGAAGATCAGGGATGCTGTAGTTAAGCCCAGTTTCAAACACCAGCTCCTGTATTAATTGTAACCCTACCGACATGTGACATTACCTTTCTCAGCCTCAGTTTCCTTATCTGTAAAACGCATATATTAATATCTACTTCACTGAAGTATTTTGAAGATCAAATGCAATAATGCATTTAGTAACCTGTTTAGAATATGTAATTGAGCTCAATAAGTTGTATTAATAGTTCTGTTAACTGTAAAATGACAAGAAGAAAAAGGTTTCCTACCGCTCCAGAAAATTATGCGAATGCCTATGTACAATTTGCCTGAACACAACTTGAAGACCACAAAAACATTTGGCATGGTTTGGAGGAAATACCATCAGATAAGATCAGATCAGATCAGTCATGTCTGACTCTTTGCGACCTCATGAATCGCAGCACGCCAGGCCTCCCTGTGCATCACCAACTCCCGGAGTTCACTGAGACTCACGTCCATCAAGTCAGTGATGCCATCCAGCCATCTCATCCTCTGTCGTCCCCTTCTCCTCCTGCCCCCAATCCCTCTCAGCATCAGAGTCTTTTCCAATGAGTCAACTCTTCGCATGAGGTGGCCAAAGTACTGGAGTTTCAGCTTTAGCATCATTCTATTATTTGTATGTGTATATATATATATCCATTTGGGTATATGTTGAATGTAACCCCTTTTTAATGGGATAGGAAGGTTTCCCATCACCAGTGAAGATCTACATACACACAAATGTCTTACCAAGTGGAACAGGCAGGATGATAACTTGCCAACACTGACATGCTTCTAGATCTGTTGCCCAAATCTCTAGACCTTTGACAAAGTATATCTGTGGTTTCTTTAGGTCAGAGGTGTCGATAGTCATTGCTCCACTCAACTCAGATTCAGTCACATTGCAAGAACATTGGCTTCCGTTTGGATGGTTTATGACTGGGGGTTGCAGAATTCGGTGCACAGTCTGGTTGATAATACTGTAGTAGAACATCTGAGATCCAGAATCAAAAACTTCTGTCCAATATAGGCGACTATTGGGGGAAAAAAAGACCCTCCAATTTAATCAGTTAAACCTACCATCACACATATCACTTTCTAATGAAGAGAAATCATTTCTAATGACTGTGGGAACGAATGCCACCTCTAGAGAGGACATGTCTCAGTGCTCAAAAACTTTCTGATGGAAAAGGTCACATGAAGTCCAGTATGTAGCATTTTCCAACAATTTCTCAATAAATGTGTTTACAACAAAAGCCTTGGACTATAATGGCCTTATAAGTGTGTGTTAGTCCCTCATTTGTGTCCGACTCTTTGTGGCCCCATGGACTGTAGCCTATCAGGCTCCTCCATCCATGGAATTCTCCAGGCAACAATACTGCAGTGAATAGCCATTCCCTCGTCCAGGGGATCTTCCCAGGGATCGAACCTGTATCTTCTGAATTGCAGGTGAATTCTTTACCGTCTGAGTCACCAGGGAAGCCTTAATGATCTTAGGTATTGTATTAAATGGTTCGTTAAAGGCTCTAAATATGAAATATATTTGCATACTTTGCATCAACACCATCGCCATTCCTCTCTTAAGTTTGTTTCTACTTCTTAATACTAGTTACCAATCTAGTTTCAAGACAGACTATAACCATGGTAATGGCACAAACATAAGCAGCCTGAAAAACTTCCCTTCAGGTGCTGAATGGAGGTCTTAAAATTCATCTAATGAAGACATTAATTAAAGACAAATGAGCCCAGAATATCATTTACTGTGCAAAACAAACTGCCTATCTCCTGCTCATTTCCTACCACTGTCCTTACCAACTGGGGGTATTTATTAAATTCACTGGATTAAAAATACACTCCAGTTTCCTGCTGGTAATTAATCTAACTTTAGGTTGAAGGAGTTCTCAGTATGGATTAATTTTATATATTGGTGGTTATGGGCTCATTATTCATACATAGAATTACTTACTGTAAGTTAACATCAAGAACATTAAGCATCTTATTGTCCCATCATTGACTCTGATATTAAACCAAAGATATCACATTAAATATGTTTATGTCTATTTCATCACGATAGAAACAGATACACTTCACATACCTTAAAAAAGGATACACAGAAAAAGAAGTTATTGTTGAATTTCTGTAGCAAACTTTCAGCTTCCTGGGATATTTCACCTTGTTCTCAAGATCCATATCAAATATTTGCATTCTGTTCTGTGATTCTTTCAGCACAAAGTAGAGGTGCCTTGAAATCCAGTCAATTGTAATAAATGTGATATTGAAAACCAGTGCATCTCTGAAAATCTTAACAGGTAGTAAGCACAATCAAGAAGATAGTGGTCATTTTCCTCAAATCTGATGACATTTTTTAAACATTCATATTACTTATTAACTGCACTTCTCTTTTGTAATATCAAATCTTGGTAACTCTGGATTGTGTACCGTTGTAACACTGGACCTCTTTTCACACGTGGTTAATTTCAATCACCATGGCTTCAACTGTAATCCACAGACCAGTGCTACAAATCTACATCTTCAGGCAAGATGGCTCATTGAGTTACTGATTCAAATATCAAACTACCTACTGAAAATCTTCAAATGAATGATCGCAGGAAACAGAATGCATCACTCCACCCCCAAATCTCCTTTTCTCCTGCATTTTATATTATTATGGATTTCCAAGACTCACCTGAGGAACAATCTTGACAACTGTCATTCACCCTTGACTTCTTCCTCCCATTACTACGCGTAGTGAATTAGTCCTATTTTAAATATCTTCCAAGTTTATCCTCTCCTCTCTCACTCATTGTCTCTCATTTCCTGCTTAACATTTCTCATCTGGATTTCTGTGATAGCCTCCTGACTGCCTCTGACTTAACCTTCTCTAAGGTTATTGAGACAGGTAACAGAGAGGTCTTCCTGAAACACTAGTTGATTGCATTAATAATCCACTAAATGTCTTGAACAGCTTAATGCTGGCTTTAAAATTGACACTCAACTCCTTAGCACAGTAAAGAAGGCCCATTACATTCAGGCCCCTGCCCACCTCTTCAGCTTTAACACCTGCCTTTCACTGTGCCCCCTCACCTCCATCTCCACTCCAAGTTCCTTCTACTTGTTGTGCAGTCACCAAATCATGTTCAATTCTTTTGCCACCCCATGGGCTGTAGCCCACCAGGCTCCTCTGTCTGTGGGATTTCTCAGGCAAGAATACAGGAGTGGGTTGCCATTTCCTTCTCCAGGGGATCTTCCCAACCCAGGGATCAAACCCGTTTCCTGCACTGCAGGCGGATTCTCTACTGCTGAGCCACCAGGGAAGACCTCCTTCTATTTACAGCTCCCCAAACAGGCTGTGACTCTCTGGTTTCCCAGACTTTGCTGATCTCTCAGCCATGCCCCACTTTCACCTGATACATCATCTTTGTACCCAAGATGTCTTTCCACTCTGCCACTATCACGACCATTCCACCCTGGGTTAAGTATCCGTTCTCTGCAGTCCCATTGCATCCTGCCCTCGGCACAGCACTTACAGTCTTCTGCCTAGCCCCTCCACTAGCTAAATTCAGTGAATGCCTACCACAGGCCAGGCATTGTGCCAAGTGCCTTCCATGGCTTAGCTCATTAATCTTCACCCTAAGATGAGGGACTATGCAACCACAGTGGTTAAAGAAACTGCTGACGGTCACAGATCTAGCATGTAATAGAGTCAGAATTAAACTCTAGTTTGTCAGATTTCAAAGCTCACCCTCTTAACCACTATGCAACCCTGTCTTCCTTATCTTAGACTAATACAAGACTGGATTTGCTCAAAGATAGTGACTTTTTTTTTTTTTTTACCTCTATCTCAGGTAACACAGTGCCTTAAACCCACTGTTTGCTAAATTAAGCCTGAATCACATTAGCCCCAAATCTAACCTGAATTCATTTGTAAGTAAATAATTGTACAACACCTGTCTTTTTCAGCCATTCTAATCTTAATGTCTCAACCACTGGCCAGTCATTTTAATCACAGGCTTGTGTGATAGGCAGATACTCCACTTTCGTTCAAAGGAATTACATAGCAAAATACCTCAGTGCTGGACCGGTTGTCCATCCTGAGGAGGAAGAGGGAGTCTCCCTGAGCACAGTACCCCACTGCATCATCAGCTGTGTAGCCCATGGCACCGACATCGCCTTCTGCCAAAAACGTCCATGCGACCTGATTTCGATCCATATCTAACAAAGTTATCTTGTTGTCAACGAGAGTTATGAGGTATGGAAATGGGTTAATTTCTAAAAACAAACATGTAGATAATATGTATGAGAAAAAGAACTTTAGCAACACCCCTTGTATCAGACCATTTTGAAACCCATGAGTCTCTGGGCTCATGGATTACACCTATACCTGTTTCAGTGGAGACTGCCCAGGCACTCTAAGCCTAGGTTTATATAAGCAGGTTAGGTGATGATAAAAGTCGATTACTTTGTTTGACTTTAATTTCAGCTCAGAGATAGTACGTGGGTATCCCTGAGAATACTAAGGGTCAAAATGTTTTTAAATCACTAGAGAGAGAGTGAAGTGAAAGTCACTCAGTCGTGCCTGACTCTTTGTGACCCCATGGACTGTCCATGGAATTCTCCATGCCAGAATACTGGAGTGGGTAACCATTCCCTTCTCCAAGCGATCTTCCCAACCCTAGGGATCAAACCCAGAGCTATTAGGGAAGTTCCTGATAATTAAATCACTAATTGTTATTAATATTTGATAATCAAATCAAATTTATATTATATAAAATTAATATACTATTAATACTTTTATAAAAATTAATATTGATATTTTATAATTAAATCACTAATTGTTATTAGCATTTGTACAGGTTTCAGATATTAAATACCTGATGTTTTGGACTTTACTATGTCAGAAAATGGTCCAGGTCCTTTGGATGTGAAGACTCGAACCTAAAGAAAGAAAAGAATATAAAGAAGTGCCTTCAGAAGTGTCCTGAGTGACAATAATTGAGTTCTGAGACTGATAAATTATTGAATGCTTCATTTCAGAGTTATGGGATACATTATGAATAGTTTCAGTTAGTCACATCTAAGTATACAGCAATAAACTATGAGGAAAAATATTGTCCTAAACTACGATTTCTAGGGCTTTTTTGTCCAGAAAAGTACAAAGTAATGGCACAAATCCCTATTGCAGAACATCTAAAGTTTTTTAAAAAGGTTTTTAGCTATTTCCAAAATTAAGTTACATGGAATATTTAACAGAAACAAAACTATATAGATTATGGTAAACTTCCACTTATCATGAAATCAACATGAAGTTTCAGATAACTAAATTTCCTGTACTTTTTAAAAAGGGGATTTATGAAAAGAAAATAGTAATTAACCCTCATGTTTGAAAATGAATAGTGTGTTTCAAACTACTTTTACATAGATCATCTCCACAACTACTGAGAGTAGAAACTGGACAAAGATCCTCATCAGGGTAGGTAACCCAGCCAAAAGGACACAGGGAGGGGCTGGCATGAGAACTAAGTCTTCTGAGGCCTGTGTGCATTTCTTCCCACTGCGCCACACTGCATTCCAATAGCAACATTTTTTAACAATTTTTATTAAATGTCTTTTATTATATAATAATTATTTCCACTTCCAAACCTTGCCTGTGTACTATAGCCTACGAGAAAATTGCCGTCCATAATGATGACCTGGAAAAGACAGATCCTCAAGGGTTATCTCAATCAACAAAATATTGGTTCATTTTTATTATACCTCTATTAAATCAATTCTACTGTATTCTATTTATTACTATCTATCCCTGGTGTGTGTGTGTGTGTGTGTGTGTGTGTAATGTGGTGCATATATATATACACATATTTTTATATATATCAAGCAGGCTTCACTTTTGTACTGGACTATTCAAGTAAAACTCATGCCTATGCATGTGTGTCACTTTGCAAAGTTCTGTGCTGAGATCTGAACAACTATAACCATATAGCTCAGCAGTAAAGAATCTCCCTGCCAATGCTGGAGACGTGGGAAGAGCCCCTGGAGGAGGAAATGGCAAGCCACTCCAACATTTTCGCCTGGGATATCCCATGGACAGAGAAGCCTGGTGAGATACAGTCCGCAGGGTCACAAGCGAGTCGGACACAACTGTGAGGCTAAACAATATCAACAAACCATAGAGGCAAGTACACTTAACCAGAATATTTGTTTAATTGGAACACACATAATTCTTAACAAATAAGAATGTGTATTATCTCTCACTTTTATGTATAATTTTTATTAGTATATGTTAACCTATTATAAAAATAATTGTTGAATTAAAATTTTATAAAAATTAAATAGATCTTCTGGAAATCACAAATCTCTAAAACTCTCCCCAAAAGGATGGAAAATAACTCTAAATATGCACAACCTTGTCACTAGTCTGATACATAATGAGGATGTAAAAATCATCAAGCCATCTACCATAAGGGGAAAGCTTTGTCATATTAAATTAAAAATGCCCAAACAGGTGGCAGTAGCTTTTTCCTTTTGACTCCTACTCTCTTTCACTTTCTTCTCTCTTAGCAGCCAGGTGAAAAATGTGAGATGTCAACTACCTAGACCCTCAGCTTTTATTTCCTTCGATAACTGGAAGTAAGGGCATCCCCACTTGTTGGATGCCTCCCAGGAATTGATGTGATGTGATGTGATGGAGAGGATTCTAGGAGCCAGACCAAACAGCACACTACTTCCCAACCACACAGCTCTGGTACCTCACCGATGCACCCAGGGACATGGCTTTTTCTTCACAGACGATGTGAAGATCGAATGAGATAATCAATATAAAAGCACCTACCGTGATACATGGCCTTTAGTGATGGAGCCAAAAATAATGATTTGTTCTGAATCTGGAAGCAAGAAAGTGTCAGGATGTCCTTTATCCTAGCTGTACCCTCTCCCTGCTTTATATTTGCTGCCCACTTGACCTCTGTGAGTACAGCATACATCAGGTTATTAACAGAGCAGACTTCTTAACCTGGTCCTTTAATCCACTCTCTGTTTACACTAAGACCCCCCGTATCCCCATTTTCACTCTCATACCTGGAAGGCAACACTGTACCCGGGACTCATGCCCTCAAGTTGAAAAGACATCACTGAGGGAGTGACATTGACAGCAATCCAGTCTTCAACTGTTTTGTTCGTGTCGTTTTGGTTGGATATTTGGTAGAAAATTTCGAATCTTGTCAACACACCATTTTCATGCTGAGGCTTATTCCACCTAAATTCCACCACAACTACATTCTTGTTACGGTGTTTTTCACTTGGTAATATAAATATTCTGGGATTCTCTGGTGCTGATGGAACTGAAAAGCAGAGATACAGGGCAGAAAAGAGTATAAGGTCAACTTCTATCACTCAGGATGAGGGTACGGAGCAACATAGTAATAAATATTTCTCATTCCAGACAGTTAAGGTGCATCTATCTTGTCCTTAAAGATCTTCTGGAGAGAATATGCCATAGATTTCTTCAGGAACCTATCCTGATATTTCTGCTAGTCTTCCTTTTCTCCAACCCAAATCCTGCTTACTATGATTGAGGCTCATCTTTCTAGTCTGTGTTTGTGTACATGGAAGCTGGCTAGTTCTCCTTATAAAATACAGTATTTACTCTCATTCTGGAGGTGGAAATGGCAGTCTCCATTGGAAGGAAGACACTCTCTCTACCTAGATTTTAGCCAGTTCAGGGTATAAAATAAAGTATATCCTGGGTCCAGGTCATCTCATCTTGAACCCTCTCTAAGAGTATGGCTTGACTGTTGCCATTTATTCTAGAGCCAAACCAAGCAACTGAGCCTCTCACAGTCCTTTAATTAATTTCTCTCTCTGTGTGTATGTCAATCAAGAGAAACTCTTCTGCTCGTTTTTCAAGTCGTGCCATCCAAGACATTCCTCTTCTTTCTCAGGATTCCCCCACAGGGTCTTCTCCCAGTCTGTCATTCCAATCCCCTGCTCCTTAATGTTCAGCCCTCACATCATTATCCAATCCCCAGGCCTTCTTAGATTGTACGTACATGGGATAAACCTCTTCTTGCTTCATCCCTTAGAACCCAGCTAAAGTTTCCACTCCCCAAAGGAAGGCTTTCCCTGGCCACACCAGTCCACAAGCATGGCCCTCTCTTAAGAACGCTTCACTTGATAGAGGTGAAGGTTTCGTGGCTTGTTTATTCGCTCTATGCTATTGCTAGTCAACGGTCACTGTCTCATTTCTATTATTATTAGCAGTATCTGTGTTTTTCTCTGTGTGTCTTTTTTAACTTTTCCCCCCAGCTTTATTAAGATATAATTGATATATGGGCTTCCCTGGTGGCTCAGACAGTGGCAAAGAATTCTTTCCTAGGTGGTAAAGAATCTCCTGCAATACAGGAGATCCAGATTCAATCCCTGAGTCAGGAAAGTCCCCTGGAGAAGGGAATGGCACCCACTGCAGTATTCTTGCCTGGAGAATTGCATGGACAGAAGAGCCTGCCAGGCTAGAGTCCATGGGGTTGCAAAGAGTCATATACAACTGAGTGACTAATACTTTCAATAGACATATAACGTTTAGGTTTACAGCGTACAGTGTGATGGTGTGATACACACATATATAGTGCAAAATGATTAAGGTCAATTAACACATCAACTTACATAATTATAATTGTTTGATGTGGCAATAATATTTACTATCTACTCTCTTAGCAACTTTCAGGTATATGATACAGTATTGTTGACTACAGTTACCATGATGTACATTGATCCCCAGAACTCATAACTGTTTTATGAGCTTCATCAGAGAAAGAGAGAAAGCACCTTTTCTTGATCCTTATTAAATCCCCCCAAATCTAGTAGAGGACCGGCACATGGTAAGTCCTTAATAAATATTTGTCAATTTGAATAATTTCCAACTATATTATAAATTTCCCCCAAGGCAAGTGCCAAATCGTATCATTCTTCCTTATTCCTGAGTACTGAAGATCCGTTGCTCTCAGTGCATCCCCTGATGGATGCAGTCAAGTCCATTTCCACAGAAGAATTCTACCAAAGCTAACATCCCAAGACAATCTCAAAGAGTGCACACCTGGATCCAAACACTAACTGCTCCAGAACCTGCCCAGGTTCCACTATGCTCCTGTTATGAGACTCATGAATAAATACTGCTGATAAAATCTTAACAGTTAAAAAAAAATGCAATGGCAAATGTATTTCTATGTTTATTGAGCTCTTACTGCCTGCCAGGTCCCATGCTGGGAAGTTTATATAAATTAAATTAACATGATATGATCATTTGCCAATGTTTACAAAAATGACTGAATGGAGATTTGAAGAAACTAGAGTGAAAAGTTCAGAGTAAGCCCCAGCCCCGCCACTTACCAACTCTTACATGGGGCAACTTCTAGGCTTAACATAACATAATAACCTGCTAAGAGATTGTTATCTCTTAGCATAATGGAGATAATAACACCTGTTCTACCTACAGCAGAGCTATGTAAGGATCAAATAAATGATACAATGATGTTTCTGACACATGATAGGGATATAATAAATGTTTAATAAAGAAATGATACATATAAATGTACTTTGTACATTTTTAAGTGATATACACATGTAAAGATGTAGCTAATTTTCTTTTTAAAAATATATTCCAAAGAAAAACATTTTTTTAAAAGTTTAGACATCGGTTGTTCACCTACAGAAGATTCTGAATTACCATCTGTAAGAACACTTCCTGGTAAACCTGCCTTCCAGGAAATTTTTACATTCTTAAATCCCCTTTGTCCTTATGAAGCATTTTACAAATAACCTGAAATTTTAATATTTCTGCATTACATACATACATCATCACAGTCAAGTGAAACAGTCTTTAAGGAATCTGAAATATTATTTTGAAATGAATTATGCAGATTTAATTGTGCTATTCTAATCCCCAAAAAGTCACTGAAAGAGTATTGAATCTAAATACATCTACACAAAACTAAAAATTATTGTTAAAAATGATTAATTATCCATTCTAGATCATGGAAAGCAAGATTTTACCTTTTCTAAAAAGAGATTTTAGCCCCTGTACCTGTTTCGGGTGTTCGGAGTGACAGAGATGTTTTGGGACCCTTTCCCCAATAGGTATACGGAATGACAGAGAGATTAAATAAGGCGTAGGGCTCCAGCCCTTCCACAGTAAATCCAGGTTTAGATTGTTGTTCACTAGCCAGGAGCTAAAATAGAAGCACAAAATATTATTTTCTTAGGAAGAGAATCATAACCTTTTTTTTCCAAATTACAATCTTTAAACTTTGGTCCACATGAAAGTTAACCTTGCAGTTTTGGAAATGCTAATGTTGGTCAGTCCATGTTGTTCCACAACACTAGTGTATGTAACACACGAATGGTTAACACTAACCATACAGCAATCAGAGACGAGCTGTAAAACAGAATGCTCAGGAGTAATCTTTATAACCAAATGCTACAGAACAGCGAGGGAGATGGACTCAGCTAAGAAAGTGCAAATCAGTATAGGCAGGCCTGATGAAGATGGTACAGTCTGTTTGAAAACTAGAAGTTACTAGAACCAATGCCATACCTTAGAATGAGCACTAAATTCCACACTGTAGAAAATGATGCCCCAATCCACTGCTGGGGGAGCATTCCAGAGGATGTGAAATCTCGAAGCATTTCCTTCAATCATAAATGAAGACTCTGGAATGGCATCTGGGATAACCTTAGGGGTAAAGGAAAAGTTCCCTATGGGATGAAAGAAAGAACAGAGAGAAAAAAAAGGGGGGGCGGGATTATCAATTATTGCAGACACATGGAATATTAATAGAAATCACTGATAATTAGAACCAAAATAAAATTTTTCTTTCCTTTAATATACTCTGAAAATCATCCTTTTCTGACTGTTTCAGGCTGTAAATTTGGGTTAGGAGTTAAAAGGATTGCAAGCAAATCAACAGAAACTACTAAAGCCTTTTTTCCCTCTTAAAACATAATTTTAAAGGAAAAAAAAAAAACCCAACCTTAAAATTTATTTAACAGAAAGTATGGAGAAGAGAGGGTAAGCAGGAATAAAATATCATACCTGGCAGAGGTTTGAGGGATGTCTGAACAATTGTGAACTGATTAAATTTGGCTGGTTCCAAAACAGAGACGCTGGTCCTCTGACCGATTTCCTGAGCTGTGATAATCCGAAAACCATTGATCCAGAACAGCCGACCACTGTAGTACATCAGTGCATTCTGGGAAATGTCGGAGGTGCTCCAGGCTGCGAATTCTGTGATGGTGGTATCCCCAGCACTGCTGAAACAGGACGCCAATTAGCGTGTGTGTCTGGAGTGGGATAAAGGTTGGTACATTCAAGTAGAGAATTCAAGAGGAGAGACTGTGTGTTTGTTTAGTGTGTGTGTTTGAGAACAAACTTTGCGACAATAATTCTCGTTATTCTTAATTCTATGTAAAGTTGACTTTTTGCATTTTTTTCAGGAAGTATTCCTAAAGTAGATTTTCCAGGGCTTTCCTTACGAACATGATATTGCAGTAGCAAGTGTTACACAGATCTTAATAAATCCTCATGATTTTTCGTAATAACCCCACATCGAAGGCACAGCCCACTGATTGGTTTCTCCTCACTGCCTTCCTCTTGTTCTTGGTTAGTCATACTATTTACTCACCAATCTTTATTCTAAGCTGTTTGATCCTTCGCTTTATACTATTCACAACTGTCTGTTGCTTCATTGATACTTACCAATTTCCACAGTTTAGTCCAAATGCTCTGTTTCAGACCAGGGAATTCAAGTAAACAGAATGTCATTTAAAACTGCTTTTAAAGTTTTTTCTCAATGATGAGGAATTTTATAATGATTTTTACTTTAAAAATCTGCTTGGTTTACTCCGGTTTTCTAGTATTAATTACTCCGCTTTCCTAGTACTCAATAATAACTACCTCAGGGATTCTCAGCCTTTTAGAGTAGTCATTTCATTTTAAAAAAATGATTTCTCTAAATCTTTTAAAGTGTTGACACTCCCCTTTTAGAAAAATATGGCACTTAAAATAAAAATAAATACAAGTTTTGTTTTGAGAGTTTCATAATACCTCCTCGAGGAAACCGAAATTACCTCAGAGGACCTGGGAGTTGTGAGCCTTATAAAGAGAAACTACATTCACGCGTACTATTCCCATAGTTCTTTTTCTCGTAAAAGATTCGTTATTCATACCGATTCAGATGTGAAGACAGCACCTGGCTTGCCTTTTGGACTTGCACCTCTTCTAATTTTACACTTTCTTGTTTCCACTTCTCATGAGACCTTTCCAGTATATCTCTTGGTGAAATATATAAAACCAAATTCCATATAGAAGGAAACTCACCAAGCAGGATGCACTTGACCTGAGAAGGCCGGCACTTCTGGACCGTGCACAGGGCTGCTGCAGCCTAGATCCTACAGATCTGTTCCTGTTAGCCTTGTTCACAAGTGGTTTATTCAGCATTCCCAAAACAGTCTCCAGGACAGAGACTTCCCTGCAGGCTGAGACTGGAAATCCCTTAATTGTCATTGGCTGGGATTGCCCCTCATGCCCAGCTGAAGACTTTTATTCTGTGAGTATCTTCTGGGCCAATCTAAAAATTCTTGACATCTGGTGTTCATCACAATTTCAGCACAACCTCCTCACTTGCAGGAAGTCAGTACCTCAAACCCTTCAGTCCACAGCAACAGGTAAAGCTGGATTTAAATCTAAGCTCAACAAAAAAAATCACTAAAAGGTAAATCCTTCCATGAAGCATGAGATACGTATAGAGGTCAGCTGAGGTTACTCTACTGGGGGTTTACTCATTTATTCAGCAAGTGTTGGGTGCCAGTTCTGTGGTGGCCACTAGGAATACAGTGGTAAATAAGACAAATGCAATTCCTGCCCTCCTAGAATATACAGCCTAGTAGAACAGGCAGGTAAGAAGCAAATAACTACATCACTGAATGACACTTTAAATGGAAAGGCAGAATGGGCTGGTCTGGCCAGAGAAAGCCTGTCTTAGAGAAAACCATGTTTAAGCTGAGCCATGCAGTCTGAACACAAAGTAACCAAGAGAAGCAAGTTTGGGGACCATTTTATTCAGAGAGAACAGCAAGGCATAGGCAACTTTAGAGCAATATACTCAGTTCTGACATGACTAAATATGCCTGAACTTTTATGACAGATACACTCTTTTTAACCTCCAAGACAGATATGGTGTTATACTGATAATAGATTCATTATTTAATAAACCAAAGGGAATGGTTGTACATAGCAGAGGGAAGAACAGTCTGAAAAGCCACTTACAGTTGTCATCAAGTTCAGAGTATACTGAAAGACAGTAAACAGCTAATCTCATCTCTATTGTTGCTTAGTCACTAAGTCACATCTGACTCTTTGTGACTCCATGGATTGCAGCCTACAAGGTTTCTCTGTCCATGGGATTTCTCCAGGCAAGAATATTGGAGTGGGTTGCCATTTCCTTCTCCAGGCAATCTTTCTGACCCAGAGATCAAACCTGCGTCTCCTGAATTGGCAGGTGAATTCTTTACCACTGAGCCACCAGGGAAGCCCAATCTCATCTCTACTGTATGCTAGAATTACACTGTTCAATAAGGTAGGCTACAGGTGACTACTGAGCCCTTAGCTACCAAAATTAAGGAACTGAATTTTTATGTTATTTAATCTTAGTTAACCTAGGTTAAAATTTTAAGCTAATATTTTATTTATACATTATAAGTCATATATATGATTTACTAGAAAATTTTAAGTATTTTGGAAAAACTTGGGTACATAAATCAACTTTTTCAACTGTAAATTTTATAAAATCTAACTGCAGATCAAATATTTCCTATAAAAATTTAGTGTGCAAATTGAGATGTTCTATGTCTGTAAAATACACCCAGGCTATTAATTAGAATTAATGTGAAAAAAATGCAAATATCTCATTAATAATTTACCTATGTTTTTACTTTTTTAAATGAAGCAATTAGGAAGTTTATAATTATGTATGTAGCTCACATTATTTGTATTGGGCAGTGATGATCTAGACTAGAGGTAAGGAACTTGAAATGCAGAAGAAGGAATTTTGGTTTTAAATTAGGGAAAATTTTCTGCTTGTAAGATGGTTCTGGAATTCCTATCTTTATCTACCACTCTTTTTTCTGGTGTTATAAAAAGGCAACACTTACTTGGAGGGCAAAATGCCTGTCATTTGTATAACCTTGTCAAGATCTGCTGCACTCCATTGGGCATGCATACAAGGAAAATTAACCTTGAGACAAAGAAATGCATTTTTAAAGGAGAAACTCCCTTCTCTTATCTGCTGAATCCAACAGTATTGATTTTCTGGACACTTGAGAGCAGGACTCTCAAACAACGCCAGTTAGATTGTCCTCTGAGATGTGCAGACGCGTACAGAGAATCGTGATCCTTCAGGACACTGTCATTTGAGCACTGTCTGTATCACACAGACAGATTCTTTTGATAATCAGACTGCCAGTACTTCACAATTTCTAGGAAAAGGAACAGCCAGTTTTCTATGGTTCACAACTGGGAAACTAGCTAGAGCTATACGTTATAGCTGATATAAAATAAATGATTAATCAGATTGCTCTGTATACGCTTATATGCATTATAGGTATACATATACATATATATATATATAGCTTCCTGGTGGCTCAGATGGCAAAAGTCTGCCTGCAATGCAGGAGACCTGGGTTCGATTCCTGAGTTGGGAATATCCCCTGGAGAAGGGAATGGCTACCCACTCCAGTATTCTTGCCTGGAGAATTCCAGGACAGAGGAGCCTGGCAGGCTATAGTCCATGGAGTCACAAAGAGTTTTACACAACTGAGTGACTGAGGATACATACACCTTTATATACATATATACATATATATATATATACACACACACATATACACTCCATTATATATTTATATATGTATACATATTCCTTTTTCATATTCTCTATGATTAAGAATTTTTCCATAAGCCAAACAAAAGTATTTTTTAATCTAAAAGTAATCTTGAAATTGTATTCATAGAACAGGAACTTTTGGCCTTTGTAAGATTAGACTCTCTTGAAAATTTGATGAAATGATGGATGCTCAGCTTCCAAGCACTCACACACATCCTAATGCCAGCCATGAATGGGGGTCCAAGAACCCAGTATTAGAAATCTCTGCCCTAGAGCAGGACCTTTTGCTTTACTTTAACCTTTTCCTGACTACCTCTCCAATTTACTGTGTGACAGTCAGCAAATTTATACACATCTCTGTTTCAATGTCCTCATCTATGAAATAAAATGACCTCTAAATTCTCCCTCTGACTGCTGTTCTCTAATGACTTTTTGTCCTTATTTTATTTTGAGATATGTAACTGTTTCCTTGAAGTTAAAAACTATTGGCTGTTTAAACTAAAAATAGTAATAAACATGGATTTTATAGTATAGGTAAAAGTAAAATATATGACAATAAGAGCACAAAGAGTGGAGGGTAATAATTGGAAACATATCATTATAAAGTTTTAAATCATCTCTTTAACAAGTGGTGCTGGGAAAACTGGTCAACCACTTGTAAAAGAATGAAACTAGAACACTTTCTAACACCCTACACAAAAATAAACTCAAAATGGATTAAAGATCTAAACGTAAGACCATAAGAGAACATAGGCGAACATAGAGGAGAACATAGGCGAAACACTTTCCAACATACATCACAGCAGGATCCTCTATGACCCACCTCCCAGAATATTGGAAATCAAAGCAAAAATAAACAAATGGGACCTAATTAAAATTAAAAGCTTCTGCACAACAAAGGAAACTATAAGTAAGGTGAAAAGACAGCCTTCAAAATGGGAGAAAATAACAGCAAATGAAGCAACTGACAAACAACTAATCTCAAAAATATACAAGCAACTCCTACAGCTCAATTCCAGAAAAATAAACGACCCAATCAAAAAATGGGCCAAAGAACTAAATAGACATTTCTCCAAAGAAGACATACAGATGGCTAACAAACACATGAAAAGATGCTCAACATCACTCATTATCAGAGAAATGCAAATCAAAACCACTATGAGGTACCATTTCACGCCAGTCAGAATGGCTGTGATCCAAAAGTCTACAAGCAATAAATGCTGGAGAGGGTGTGGAGAAAAGGGAACCCTCTTACACTGTTGGTGGGAATGCAAACTAGTACAGCCACTATGGAGAACTGTGGAGATTCCTTAAAAAACTGGAAATAGAACTGCCTTATGACCCAGCAATCCCACTGCTGGGCATACACACTGAGGAAACCAGAATTGAAAGAGACACATGTACCCCAATGTTCATCGCAGCACTGTTTATAATAGCCAGGACATGGAATCAACCTAGATGTCCATCAGCAGATGAATGGATAAGAAAGCTGTGGAACATATACACAATGGAGTATTATTCAGCCATTAAAAAGAATACATTTGAATCAGTTCTAATGAGGTGGATGAAACTGGAGCCTATTATACAGAGTGAAGTAAGCCAGAAAGAAAAACACCAATACAGTATACCAACACATATATATGGAATTTAGAAAGATAGTAACGATAACCCTGTATGCGAGACAGCAAAAGAGACACAGATGTATAGAACAGTCTTTTGGACTCTGTGGGAGAGGGAGAGAGTGGGATGATTTGGGAGAATGGCATTGAAACATGTATAATATCATATATGAAACAAATCGCCAGTCCAGGTTAGATGTATTATACAGGATGCTTGGGGCTGGTGCACTGGCATGACCCAGAGGGATGGTACGGGGAGGGAGGTAGGTGGGGGGTTCAGGATGGGGAACATGTGTATACCCATGGTGGATTCATGTTGATGTATGGCAAAACCAATACAATATTGTAAAGTAAAAAATAAAAAAAATAAAAAAATAAAAGTGCAACATAAAAACTAAAAAATATAATAAAATAAAATCATTTATGAAATAAGAACACTTTGAATATGACAATGGTAAGTTGAAGATGTTTACTGTTAAAACATGTATAATATCATGTATGAAACGAGTCGCCAGTCCAGGTTCGATGCACGATGCTGGATGCTTGGGGCTGGTGCACTGGGACAACCCAGAGGGATGGTATGGGGAGGGAGGAGGGAGGAGGGTTCAGGATGGGGAACACATGTATATCTGGGGCAGATTCATTTCAATAAAAAAATAAAATAAAATAAAAGAGACTAAAAATAAATAAATAAATAAATAAAACAAAAGTGCTTATTTTACTCTCTAAAGCAATCTAAAGAAAATTATAAATACACATAATTTAAATGTCATGAGAGGAGATAAAATGGAATACTAAAATAGTGTTTTATTCACTGTCAAAAATGCGTAAAGTAGAATAGAGGAATAAACAGCTGATGAGACTAATTGAAGTCAAACACCAAGATGGTAGACTTAAATTCAAGCATATCAATAAATAATTATATTAGATGTAAATGAACCAAACACCCCAATTAAAAGGCAGAAACTGTCAGACTGCATAAAAAAGCAAAAACTTATATGCTGTTTACAAGGAACACACTTTAAGGGTAAAGACAAAAATTGAAAGTAAAGAGATAAAGAGCTATGCCCTGCAAACTAAGCATAAGAATGCTGCTATGACTTTCTTAATGTCCTAATATCAAAAATATTAATGTCCAAGGTAAAAAGCAGCGGCTGTGCTTTGCTGGAGCAGCCGTGAAGAGATACCCCATCCAAGGTAAGAGAAACCCATGTAAGATGGTAGGCACTGAGAGAGGGCATCAGAGGGCAGACAGACAGAAACCACAATCACAGACAGCTAGCCAATCTGATCACACGGACCACAGCCTTGTCTAAGTCAGTGAAACTAAGCCATGCCGTGTGGGGCCACCCAAGACAGATGGGTCATGGTGGAGAGACCTGACAGAATGTGGTCCACTGGAGAAGGGAATGGCAAACCACTTCAGTATTCTTGCCTTGAGAACCCCATGAACAGTATGAAAAGGCAAAAATAGGACACTGAAAGAGGAACTCCCCAGGTCAGTAGGTGCTCAATATGCTACTGGAGATCAGTGGAGAAATAACTCCAGAAAGAATGAAGGGATGGAGTCAAAGCAAAAACAATACCCAGCTGTGGATGTGACTGGTGATAGAAGCAAGGTCTGATGCTGTAAAGAGCAATATTGCATAGGAACCTGGAATGTCAGGTCCATGAATCAAGGCAAATGGGAAGTGGTCAAACAGGAGATGGCAAGAGTGAACATCGACATTCTAGGAATCAGCGAACTAAGATGGACTGGAATGGGTGAATTTAACTCAGATGACCATTATATCTACTACTGTGGACAGGAATCCCTTAGAAGAAATGGAGTAGCCATCATGGTCAACAAGAGAGTCTGAAATGCAGTACTCAAATGCATCTTTTGGATGCAATCTCAAAAACTACAGAATGATCTCTGCATTTCCAAGGCAAACCATTCAATATCACGGTAATCCAAGTCTATGCCCTGACCAGTAATGCTGAAGAAGCTGAAGTTGAACAGTTCTATGAAGACCTACAAGACCTTCTAGAACTAACACCCAAAAAAGATGTCCTTTTCATTATAGGGGACTGGAATGCAAAAGTAGAAAGTCAATAAACACCTGGAGTAACAGGCAAATTTGGCCTTGGAGTACAGAATGAAGCAGGGCAAAGGCTAATAGAGTTCTGCCAAGAGAATGCACTGGTCATAGCAAACACCCTCTTCCAACAACACAAGAGGAGACTCTACACATGGACATCACCAGATGGTCAATAGCAAAATCAGATTGATTATAGTTTTTGCAGCCAAAGATGGAGAAACTCTATATAGTCAGCAAAAACAAGACCGGGAGCTGACTGTGGCTCAGATCATGAACTCCTTATTGCCCAATTCAGACTTAAATTGAAGAAAGTAGGGAAAACCACTAGACCATTCAGGTAGACCTAAATCAAATCCCTTATGATTATACAGTGGAAGTGAGAAATAGATTTAAAGGACTAGATCTGATAGACAGAGTCCCTGATGAACTCTGGACGGAGGTTCGTGACATTGTACAGGAGACAGGAATTAGGACAATCCCGAAGAAAAAAAATGCAAAAAAGCAAAATGGGTGTCTGAAAAGGCCTTGCAAATAGCTGTGAAAAGAAGGGAAGTGAAAAGCAAAGGGGAAAAGGAAAGACATAACCATTTGAATGCAGAGTTCTAAAGAATAGCAAGGGGAGATAAGAAAGCCTTCTTCAGAGATCAATGCAAAGAAATAGAGGAAAACAATAGAATGGGAAAGACTAGATCTCTTCAAGAAAATTAGAGATACCAAGGGAACATTTTGTGCAAAGATGGGCTCAATAAAGGACAGAAATGATAGGGACCTAACAGAAGCAGAAGATATTAAGAAGAGGTGCAAGAACACACAGAAGAACTGTACAAAAAAGATCTTCACGACCCAGATAATCACAATGGTGTGATCACTCATCTAGAGCCAGACATCCTGGAATGTGAAGTCAAGTGGACCTTAGAAAGCATCACTACGAACAAAGCTAGTGAAGATGATGGAATTCCAGTTGAGCTCTTTCAAATCCTAAAAGATGATGCTGTGAAAGTGCTGCTCTCAATATGCCAGCAAATTTGGAAAACTCAGCAGTGTAACAGGACTGGAAAAGGTCAGTTTTCATTCCAATCCCAAAGAAAGGCAATGCCAAAGAATGCTCAAACTACTGCACAATTGCACTCATCTCACAAGCTAGTAAAGTAATGCTCAAAATTCTCCAAGCCAGGCTTCAGCAATACGTGAACTGTGAACTTCCAGATATTCAAGCTGGTTTTAGAAAAGGCAGAGGAACCAGAGATCAAATTGCCAACATCCACTGGATTATCGAAAAAGCAAGAGAGTTCCAGAAAAACATCTATTTCTGCTTTATTGACTATGCCAAAGCCTTTGACTGTGTGGATCACAATAAACTGTGGAAAATTCTGAAAGGGATGGGAATACCAGAACACCTGACCTGCCTCTTGAGAAATGTGTATGCAGGTCAGGAAGCAACAGTTAGAACTGGACATGGAACAACAGACTGGTTCCACAGAGGAAAATGAGTATGTCAAGGCTGTATATTGTCACCCTGCTTATTTAACTTATATGCAGAATACATCATGAGAAATGCTGGGCTGGAAGAAGTACAAGCTGGAATCAAGATTACTGGGAGAAATATCTATAACCTCAGATATACAGATGACACCACCCTTATGGCAGAAAGTGAAGAAGAACTAAAGAGCCTCTTGATGAAAGTGAAAGAGGAGAGTGAAAAAGTTGGCTTAAAGCTCACATTCAGAAAACTAAGGTCATGGCATCCAGTCCCATCACTTCATGGCAAATAAATGGGGAAAGAGTGGAAACAGTGGCTGACTTTATTTTTCTGGGCTCCAAAATCACTGCAGATGGTGATTGCAGCCGTGAAATTAAAACACGCTTGCTCCTTAGAAAGAAAGTTATGACCATCCTAGATAGCATATTAAAAAGTAGAGACATTACTTTGCCAACAAAGGTCCGTCTAGTCAAAGCTATGGTTTTTCCAGTGGTCATGTATGGATGTGAGATTTGGACTATAAAGAGGGTTGAGTGCAAAAGATGCTTTTGAACTGTGGTGTTGGAGAAGACTCTTGAGAGTCCCTTGGACTGCAAGGAGATCCAACCAGTCCATCCTAAAGGAGATCAGTCCTGGGTGTTCATTGGGAGGACTGATGTTGAAGCTGAAACTCCAATACTTTGGCCACCTCATGCGAAGAGCTGACTCACTGCAAAAGACCATAATCCTGGGAAAGATTGAGGGCAGGAGGAGAAGGGGGTGACAGAGGATGAGATGGTTGGATGGCATCACTGACTCAATGGACATGGGTTTGGGTGTACTCCAGGAGCTGGTGATGGACAGGGAGGCCTGGCGTGCTGCAGTTCATGGGGTGCAAAGAGTCGGACATGACTGAGTGACTGAACTGAACTGAACTGAACTGAATACCAAAATAGTCTTTAAGATTAAAAGTATTACCATAGATTAATGAGAATATTTTATAGTGACAAAAGGAAATATAATCAAGTATATAGATAAGAATACTAAACACAAAGCATTCAGATAGATCAACTAAAGAGGTCTACTGCTGCTGCTGCTGCTAAGTCGCTTGAGTCGTGTCCCACTCTGTGCGACCCCATAGACGGCAGCCCACCAGGCTCTGCCGTCCCTGGGATTCTCCAGGCAAGAACACTGGAGTGGGTTGCCATTGCCTTCTCCAAAAGATGTCTACAGGCCTGTCTATAATCATAGTTAGAGACTGTGTTAAGAAGCATAGAAACCTATCCACTCATTTCCTAGGCTCTTGAGGGGCATGCTCCTCAGTGCCTCTACTGGACTCTCTTTATACCCCATTGCCATATTCACCCTGGTGGCAGTTTAGTCAGCTAGGTCATGTCTCACTCTTGCGATCTCATGGACTGTAGCCCACCAGGTTCCTCTGTCCATAGGATTCTCCAGGCAAGAACACTGGAGTGGGGTGCCATTTCCTTCTCCAGGAGATCTTTCCAACCCAGGAATCGAACCCAAGTCTCTGTCATTGCAGGTACATTCTTTACCAACTGAGCTAAGAGGAAAGCCATAGAATATTCACCATGTTCTACACTAATTAGTTGTTTACAAACTCATCTTTCCTTGCAAGCACAATGTCTGCAAACACAGTGGATAATTAGTGAATGTTTAGTGAAAGAATAAATGAATTCTTAAGCACTATCATTTATAACTAAGGGGCAAGTTACTTTCTCTTTTTCAACCAATTACCTTCAGTATTACTCACCTTTGACCCCGAAGAACAGCTGTATACAGGTGAATACACTGACTGTCTTGAACCAACCAATATAGGAACCCATCACTAAGGTCTAAAGTTAAAGCAATTACCTAAATAGAAAATAAGGAAAGAAAACAAATCAAATACATGTTTAATCTTTGTGATTACATCATGCTTAAGCTACAGATTTCTCTTTAGCATCCTCTTTGGAATAATAAACTTAGTGATTTTTACCTTTTACTGAGTATAAATATCATGTATATATGCTTATTACTATGTAGTTTGGATATAAGCACTGGTTTCCTAAAAATCCTCAAATGGCAGGAACTATCTATTATTCACTTCTATATACTTATCTCTAGTGGTTCTCAAAGTTTGATTTTTGGACTACCAGGATCAGCATCACCTGGAAACTTGTTACAAATACAAATGTTCAACCACACTCCAGGTCCTACTGAATGAGGAACTTTGAACCACTGTGCCAAGCCTTGTCTAAAGCTAGCACAACTTTGGACTCTTCAGCCACATAAGTCAGTGAATCTGATCGTTGTTTAAATCAGTTGTTCTCAAACATTGCTGCAGATTAGAATTACCTGTGATTCTTTAAATATATCAATTTCCAGTCTGGCATTCTGTTAAATTTTGATCTCTGGAGATGGTACCCAGTCTCCAGTGTGTCTTCAAATTCCCCAGATAATTCCAATGTGTCACCAAGTTTGAGAACCAACCATTCAAGCCATTTTAAATTATATTAATATCTGTTAATTACAACTGAAAACATGCTGATAATTTTCTAAAATACAATATAGACATGGTTTTCACGTGATACAATTGGATAGAGTCGTGTACATATGGAACTTTAGTCCCATTTCCAGCTGACATCTTACAACCACTTTTTATTACTCTCTCTTTGTCTTCTTGTTACAATTTGCGTCTTAAGTCCAGTTGATTAGGTGAGACCTGTGGAAAGACTGAGTCTCCTATGAAATAGAGTGCAAGAGATAGAATTTACAATCCAAGGGATCTTTTTTGCTTTCTTTGGCTTTATAGGTATTGAGATTACAAGGAGTCTGACCTCAGAGTAGTGGAGTCTTTCTAGAGCAGACCTGGAGGCTAAGAGGTATCAGATAAAATAAAGTTGATGACTATACCTTTAGCAAGATATAACAGCATATAAACAAAAACATCAATCAGGGAAAAATATAAAAAGAATGCAATGAAGTATCCAAGAACTAAAAGTACTTGGTTACCCAAGACTTGCTATAAAGAAATAATCTCAAGTTTCATGGCTGCCAGAACCTTCAGTCATCATATGAATCACAGCCTTTTGTCTTTAAGAAAACTCAACCTACTCTTTTTCCAAAAGGTAGAAAACTATTCTAGCAATTCCCAGCCTTTGGGGAATTGAATTATGTCCTTGCTTCAGGCTAAAAGAGATTTATTGATAATTTTTCCAGTTAAAGTGAAACCAAGTTAATATTGCTTTTTATCTATAATGAGATGCCCTCGAGTTTTATAAATCACAGATTAACTCTACTTTATCTTTTAAAAAAGAAGATTCTATGACTCCCTTTGCTGAAATACGACAAACTATGTCAGCCATAAGTCAGATTCAGGGGATGGGTCATTACCCCATTCCTTTACACCAGCCATTGGAGCCCATGGTTAAAGAGTGTCAGAGGGTGTTCCATAAACCTTTGGAAACCATCATTATGTCTAACAAAGCCCATCCCTTGGAAATAATCCCTTTGATCTAAATTAAAACCTTGAAGTTTAATCCTGTGGTAAAATGTACTATATACTATGAGTCCTACATCTTTTCACTTTAAAGGAATATCTCATTTCATTTTCCCTTATCATACAAATGAGTCTTTCTATAAATGACTTTTATTATACCTGTTGATTTCAAAGTTATCTTATGACTCCATGATAAATTTGTGAGTAACGTGTAAAGGAATGACAATGAGAGGGAAGGCTTTACTCAGTGTAAAACATATTACCTTCAAAACACTCACTAGCATTAACAGAGACAGATGAATAAAACATCAAACAGCGGAACCAGAACACATATTGGCACAAGCAGCAGCACCATTAGCCAGCCTGAGAGAGAATCTGGAGTGGATTTTAAATAAAAATGTATTTCCTCAAACATGCTGAGATGTCTAAAAATTCACTCATTTATAGAAAAGTTCCCAGGGCCACTCCAGGGCAATCCTGAGTAGATGTTTCCCAAAGGACGAGATCAGGACAGCAGGGTGATTGCAGACGAAGTCAAGGGGATGAATAGGAAGTTACTCTTGAGATACTATTATCTTTAATATGCCTTTAAAAAAAGAGTTTTTCCCCTAAAATTTTTTTATTGAAACATAAAAAATATACTTTGTATTCAGACTCAAGTGGCCCCAAAATACAATTAAGGGATCTTTTCATTATTTGACAGAAATGAATAATCTCTGGTGTGTAAACTTCTATTTCTTTTAAATACCTGTGTTATAATCTGTATATGAAAATCTTAGGAATTATAACCAGCATGTCTTTTGGAATTGAGGATCGAATGACTCAACAATTTGTTTGTTTGTTTATAAATGATCTGGTATACCTATACTATGTATGTTTTATCTCTATCAACAACAAAAAGGGATAAAAATTTTAAGAAATATTATATAGATAGAAATAGTATGAATGATTTATTTCTTCCTCACACTTTTCAGTAATTTCTAAAATTTCTACAGTAGACATATTCTTAAGATCATCAGAAAAAATAAAATTTCAAAATATAGATGGATAGCTAGAGGGAACCTAAACAGGATCAAAAAAAAATAGATATTGCTTCTAGAAGTTGAGGAAGTAAAAAAAAAATTTGCCTTAGAATCATTTCTCTTAATATATTAGTGCATTTTTTAGATTGAGTTACAAAATATAACAACTATTGAGTGGTTGTTCTCACTACTTCCCATGAATTATCTCATTTAATCATCACAACAACCCTAAGAAGGAGGACAATTGTTAATATTCCCATTACTCAGTTAATGAAGCAGTCACAGAGAAGTCAAATAACTTTCCTAGGAGCTGCATAGTTATTAGAGCAGTCAGTACCAGAAATTGACTAAAAATAATAAAACACCTAATAATCACCCAAGAAGACGTTCTCAAATATCCGATAGAATTCCTAAAGACTATAAAAATGGACAAATTAAGATGCTCTTAAAGTGTGAGTCCATTCAAGATAAAGCAAAATATAAAAATCTCCATATTATATTTTATTTAATCAATTATGACAATCAAATAAGACTTAGAGAAATTTGGTTATACCAAGATCTTACCATAGTAGTATTTCCTTTCAGATTCTACCTGAAGTATTCACAACAAGTGGAAATAGTATTATTATAACTATACAACAGCATTATTTAGTATAATTAAATGATCAGATCTTATGTTTTGAACTTTCACCTTTTTCCCAGAAAACCAAGGCTGTGCCTGTAATACAAGTGGACTTTCTCCATTTAGCCTGGTACTTTCAACTGAATATAACGTGGTCCAGTAGAGATATCCACCGACCGAGTCCACCACCATATCATTTACCAGCAACTTCACGTGAGTCACGATGTCTGTGTGTCCTGTCAACACAGACTGCCTTTGAATCTATGAAATAATCATAACTCAGTTTTAGTGATTTTTAAATGGCATCATTATTTCTGAATAGTTTATTGCAATTGTTAGTAAATTACTGCATTCATCCATTCATTTCTCCAACCATAAATATTTACAGGCACTCTGTGCTGAGTCATGCGCCTAGCTTGGGGAATGTAATTACAAGGAAGCTTACTCCTTTTCATGTCTCCAAAGAGAAAGGAGATACACTTATTTTGAGTTAATAACTTGCTGTTTTTAATCATACACCTAGACAATCAACACATAATCAAAACATAAGAATGTATTTGATTAGATTCCCAAAGATGTATACTCCAAATAGTGATGTCTCTCCTTGCTCCTCTCTGTTTAATCTCCCTAATATTAATTACTATAATTAAGTACCTATTATATGCCAGGCACCGTACGTCTTTTTTATCTTTAAAATATTAGTTATTATAACCCTCACATTAAGCCTGTAAAGAATTTCCATTTCCTACTTTTTCACAAGTAAAGCTGGGTTCAAAGAGGTGAAGTGATTTTTCAAGAAGTTAAATCATTTTATAAGAAACAGAGCAAATACTTGACACCAGTTTGTATACTACTCTCCCACTTCCTCCTTCAAAACTATTTTCATACTAATCCATTTTGGGAATCATTCTCTGATTAACCCCACTCAGCTCCATTCTGCCTACAAGTCATTGGCACTTATGAATTCAGACTATATCATATTACTTTGCTTCTAAATACAATGCTCTGTCCCTGGAGAAATGGCAACCCACTCTAGTATACTTGCCTGGAAAATTCCATGGACAGAGGAGCCTGGTGGGCTACAGTCTATGGAGTCACAAAGAATCGGACACGACTGAGCACACACAACAACAATGCTCTGTGTGCTTCTTCTAATGATTCACGATGTTTTCTTTTTTGACACTGGTCTTAGCTGTGGCATGTGCTATCTAGTTTCCTAACCAGGAATTGAACCCAGGCCCCCCCAGGAATTGGGAATGTCTTACCCACTGGACCACCAAGGAAGTCCCCATGAATTTATTTTTATGTCATGAAAAGAGCAGGGGCAAGTGGTGATGGTTGTGCAGCAAACACACTAAAAACCACTGCATTTTATATAATCGAAGGTTGAGTTTTATGGTACATAAATTATATCTCAACAAAGCTGATATATTTTTTTCAAGGGCAGGGACATGACTACTATTTTCCTCATATTCTCTACTATGCCAATTGTCAAGGCTCTAAACATACTGGTAACAGATAATGAATAAATAAACAAATGGATATGTGCCCTCCTAATTAGGAAACAATTTTGTACCATAAAACCAAAATGACTCTTCTGTATCTTAAAACTGAAGCAATCTTTTTCTTGATCTATTAGACCGTTGATCTCATCATCAACCGTTCTTTTCTTCAGTGTGCACAATGCACAGGATGTCTTCATCTGGCCCCCAAATCCCACCCTGTCTGCCCTCCTCAGTGCCCCCTGAGCCTGACAGTGATGGCCTGCACCAACCTAGCTCCCTGTTCTCTGGCTTCCAGGGAGGTGCAGCCAATGGAAGCAGTGGCAGAAGATCAGAGGGCAGAAGAAAAGAGGGATGGAGGTACATGTGTACTATCGTATCATTCCTTGCTGGACTATACCTTTTGACAATGGCTGGTTTTCATGTTGGCAACTCTGCTAAAGCTACAGCCCTCACCATTCTTTCCCTTCTTTCCCTTGTCCTCTCTGCCTAGAGGCAGTAATATCCTCCCACACTTGCTAGCCCAGAGCGTGCTTCACCATCCGATGCTCATTTCCTTAGCCCTGTCCATGCTGTTGAAAATAGTCCCCTCCCTTAGTTTCTTTTCATTATGCCTTTGGGGTGTGCCATCTTCCTCAGGACACTACTCCACCGGTGAACATTTTAATATATTTATTTCAAGATATTATTGAAAATACATAATTAATCAAATAGTGATATAGACTTTCCTTTCTACATGAATATTTTAATTAAAAGGTGAGTAGGCTTAGAGACAAATATTAAGTAAATAATAACATAGGTGAAACACAAGTATGAAAAAAATCATGAAAATGACATTCCAGTCACTGAAGTGGGTAGGCATTGTTTGAGAGCATGTAGGACGTCAGGCTTTAACTTACCACATAGGTCTTTCCAGCCCAGTAGAGAAAGTGACCCAGCCACTCAAAAGCTAAAGCCCCTGCTCCTGCAATGTTGGGTATGTGATAATTCTCTGAGAGGTCTGTCCCATTCAGCAGCCATACGTAAACATCACCTTTCATGTCGCTGTAGTAGAGGCTGTTGTTATACCAATCCATGTCTCAAAACAAAGTGAATTGGTAGCAGTTATTTTCTCGTGTATGCCAGTGTAAACACAGCATGTCAGCAAATCACACATGCACCTCAGCAATAACATGGATATTCACTAGAGCTTCAGAGATGTGTCAAGAATGCTTCAATAACATTATTCTAAAATCTTAAGCCCTGGAACTAGACACAGGAACTAATATTCATTGAGCATCTACTCTTTGCCAACATCGTCCTGGGCACTTTTATGTATCTCACTCAACTCTTAAAGCTCTAAAGTAGAAATCATTTCCATTTTTTGACATGGCAAACCCAAGACTAGGTGAAATTATCTATTTTGCCCAAGGTTTCACAGATGAAAAGAGGAGGAACCCAGACTTGAACCAACTTCAAAGTATCATTCTTTCCATTAGTACCACACTACCTCCTAAGTCCAGCTCATTTTGGTCAGAAGTGCTACGGTAATTTTTAATGACCAAATAAAGAAATCAAATAATTAGATAATTACAGAAGATGCCATTAAGTAATAAATGGGTAGTTTTGCCTTAGGCATTTATTACACAATCTGCTTTGCCATGAAATTCTTTCTTATGTTTTATTTAGAACTTCATATAGCTGTTCTGTGCTCCAGTCTTATAGCAAACTCATAACAAATTACTTAACTATAGCTATCTTCATGGAACAGGATAGGCTGTTAGTTTGAGATGACACTGAGAGATTAAAATACACGAGAAGTGTATCAAAGCCTTCCTGAAATGGGCATACATCATTAAATAACCTCACATTTTGTGGAGTAATAAATGGCCCTCCTCCTTGAGGACAGACATTTTCTTCATCATGTCACGGGCAGTATAATTCAGTCAATATTTTTTCCTTTCCTTATTGACCTAATATTAAAACACTCAATTCTTCTGATTGGTCGAATATCTCAGGAAGTCTAACAACTAGAAACCTGCCATCCAAGTGTACAGGGAACTTGGTGTTTACCTGACACATTTCCTATATCAGAGGATAGGAATTCTCCTGGGCCAAAGCTATTTAATGGCTTACTCCAAAGTCCGTCTTCTTTCACGGCCATGATAAATGGTGGTTCTGCAGCTGTTTGGTTTAAAAAAAAAATGGAAAGAAATATCACAGAAAACACACATTTTTAGGTACACATCTTGTTTGTTAGATTTCTTTTATAAAGTAAATCAGCATTTTGAAAAATACACTGGAAGTATATGAATAATTGTATCTTAGAAGAATACTCTATCATATTAAACACACTTTGATTTTTATGTAAATATTTGTAATTGAACGTGAAGAGAAATGTGTATTGATGCTGCCACTACAGCAATGTCACATCATGGCAAATTTTTTTGTGGTTTTGCTTTAGCTATTGGTGATATTCAGAAGCAACAGTAGTATAAATGGGTCAGTTCTTTCCGTTTTCTTTCAACCAAGAGGACAGAATTCAACATAATTCACAGCCCCTCAACTTCTCTTGTCGAGACTTTCAGCATCCAAGCAGTGCTACAGCTTAATAAGCCATGAGAAAGGAGAAAACCACGAAGAAGAAGAAAATTATATTGTTTGTTCAAAAACATCTTGGACAGTATAAAATAGAACGTTAGAAACATTAATATTACACTGTGCTTTACTTGCTTTCCTAATCTCAGACAATAAACATGCTCAAGGGTCAATGCACCCTCATGCTCATTTCTTTACCACACCTAAGGTGAGAAATTTTAAAGAAGACAGGGAGAAAGCCTTTTTTGTCAGAATCACTCCCTAAATCAGGAGCATTCTCTCACCTGGTACCAGAGTGGTTCCCACTGAGGGCTCTGACCAAGGGCCTGGCCCCTTGGGAGAACTCGCTCTCACAGAAACCTCATATTTTGTAGCACTCTGAAGGTCATGTACATTAAGGACGGTCCCACTTATATTAGAGAACACGTGAGTGGTTTCAGGAAGGTCTTGGGTTGATACTTTCACCTCATAAGTCCAGTCCTGCCAGGCAGAAGGACCTACGCGGAAGAGTTAAACAATATTACTCACCAGGATGACATCAGCAAGGGCAAACAAAGGATTTTCAGTAAACTTATCTACAGCTTCACCTTGAGTGGAAGGATAATTGGGCCTGTTACCCCTTAATCGCCAGGGTTAACCTGATGATACGATTAGGACAGTGGCCATTCTACCCACTCATTTTGTCTCATCAAAGGAGACGTCTTGCCAACAAATGGGAGGCCACTGTCCCTCTCTGTGCTGTGTCACTGGCTGTGTGGAACTATCAGAAGGGTACACTATACAAGCTCCTAATAAACGTTTAACGACAAATCTCTAGTATTATTCCAGTGTCAGCAGAATATCACTTCCTAGAAGCCCAAAAAATAAAAATTAAAAAATTTTGCTAATTCATTTTCAGCCATCTTTGATATATACAACAAACAGGCATAACTAACTTGGTCTTAAAGTAAAAGTAGGGCTGCCGTCTATGGGGTCGCACAGAGTCGGACACGACTGAAGCGACTTAGCAGCAGCAGCAGCAGACAGTGTTTGCTAGGGGACCAGAGGCTGGCAAACTGCAGCCCACAGTTTGCAGCCCACAAATCTGGCCCACTGCCTGTTTTTATAAATAAAGTTGTAACGGAACACAGTCCCGGTGACTTATTTATGTATTATCTATGGCTGCTTACATACCACAAAGACAGAGTTGAGTAGCTATCCCAGAAACTGTATGACCCACAAAACAGAAAATATTTATTATCTGGTCCTTCTTTTATTAAAAAAAAAAAAATTGCCAACTGCTATGCTAGATGCTGTTCTGGGTTCTACCTATGCATCTTAATTCGGTCTATATGACAATCCCTTAGAAGGATATAATTAATATTTTTATTTCCAGCAGTGGAAACATGCATGAAGTGGCTAAGTAACTTGCCCAGGTCATTCTGCTAATAATTGATGAGACTAGCCTTTGAATCCATGCAGGCTGGCTCTAGAGCCCACCTGCATACCCACCACACATGCTGCCTCTCCAGAGATGAAAATTCAAGTCCCGAGAGTTTTAGGCTCAAATTCATGCAAGGTCTCCCTGGATACAAAATCTCAACCCAAGTGTTCCATTCCCCTGGCTAATGCATTCCCTCCAACTAGAATGTCAGTGCCTGGCTCCAAGGAGACACTCAATAAATGTTCCAACCCTTCTGTTGGGATGTACATGATAAAATATAGAAATTCTCTTTATTTATCAAAACTGGTAAATGTAGAACAAACGTAATAACACTGTGTGTATGTGTGGGAGAGAGACAGACAGAGTGCTAAGTAGCGCTTTGGGTTAATGGCTAAATAATCACATAAGGGCTCTCAAAGCTGAGTTGCCATGCCAAGCCTATTAAGTTTTCCTCTCCTTCTGACAAGGCCAGCCTCCAGGCAGGGGACAGGGAACTCACTGGCTCCAATGGCGAGCGTGGGGGGCTTCCACTGAACCAGGGCCTGGTGGGAGCCGAACAGCACGGAGAGCTGCTGCGGGCGACCCGGCAGCGGGTGTGGCTGGGTGTATGAGCCAAAGATGACCAAGTTGCCAAAGCCAAATTCTTCTATGTGACTCAGGTCACATCCCACGATGAATTCATTAAAAGACAGAGAATCCTGTTGGAAGACGGCCTTGCCATCTGTGACCAGGAAGTCGTTGTTTTCACAAGCGAAGCTCTTCACATTAGTGAAGGGGACGTGAGGTAGGATGATGTGGGATGCGGAGCCGTCCAGAAAGGTTGACATGAAGACTTGGGCAGTGTCGTTGAAATAAATGATTCGCTTGGACTGTGGCTTGATTGCAAAGTCTTTTAAAGTACCACTCTGCACAATACGCATGGCTTCTGAGCCCCCACCAGAAGGCACAGGAAGATCGACTCTATAAATGCCGTCTCTCAGGAGATAAAAGACATACCTGACACAGGAGCAAAAGAAGCCTGGTGTGAGTCAGTGCACAGGTGAAGGAGGAGCACCATTGTCTTATCCTGCTGGGCAATCAGAACCAAGTATCTCCAGAGTGGGTAAGTACAGGGTTTCCCAAGATGCAAACTGGAAAAGGCATTTATTACAAATATGCTCTATTCATTTAAGTTAGAAGTTGGAATCCTGGAAAATGTCAGCCTCTCTTATAAGGCTTAATCTCCTAATTATTACATGTGACTTCTTAAGGAATCAGAATTTAAGGACAAAAGGGGTCTTTAAAGGTTTTCTAATGACGTCTACTCTTAAAGGAAAGCATATTATGTAAAACTTACATGACTGAACTTGTCATTTATTATGAAACATTTTTCTCCAATACACAGAAATTCTTAGTCAAAATCTGTCAATAAATATTCCCATGCATTGTGAATGACAAAACGGAAGAAAACATAAACATTTAAGCCATTTTTTGAAACTTCATGGTATTATTTTGCACAGTTGCTACCCAGCAATACTAATCCTGCATTTGTATTAGACTAGGAATGATGCTAAAGCTGAAACTCCAGTACTTTGGCCACCTCATGCGAAGAGTTGCCTCATTGGAAAAGACTCTGATGCTGGGAGGGATTGGGGGCAGGAGGAAAAGGGGATGACAGAGAATGAGATGGCTGGATGGCATCACCAACTCAGTGGACGTGAGTTTGAGTGAACTCCAGGAGTTGCAGATGGACAGGGAGGCCTGGCATGATGCGATTCATGGGGTCGCAAGGAGTTGGACACGACTGAGCGACTGAACTGAACTGAACTGAACTGAACTGAAGCTTTTTGCTGACAAAGGTCCATATAGTCATAGCTATGGTTTATCCAGTAGTATGGATGTGAAAGCTGGACCATAAAGAAGGCTGAGTGCCGAAGAATTGATGCCTTCAAATTGTGGTGTTGGAGAAGAGTCTTGAGAGTCCCTTGGACTGCAAGGAGATTAAACAGGCCAATCCTATAGGACATCAACACTAAATATTCATTGGAAGAACTGGTGCTGAAGCTGCAGCTCCAATACTTTGGACACTTGATGCGAAAAGCCAACTCATTGGAAAAGACCCTGATGCTGGGGAAGATTAAGGGCAGGAGAAGAAGGGGGCAACTGAGGATGAGATGGTTGGATGGCATCACTGACTCAGTGGACTTGAGTTTGAGCAAACTCCTGGAGAAAGTGAAGGACAGGGAAGCCTGGCATGCTGCAGTTCATGGGGTCACAAAGAGTCAGATACGACTTAGGAACTGAACAACAGTAACAAGCTTTTAAAAATATTCACAATTAAGTGAGGCAATAGTGTTAGCATTTTACAAAATCATGATGAAGTACCCCAAAATTGAGTAAAAACAGCTGGGAAGAACCACCCAAAATCAGCAGAAAGGAGTCAGTGGAAGAATGCTAAACCCATGATAACCAGACCAGAAAAACAAACAGGCACTGAACTGCTCAGCAAGAGAAAATGGTGTAATGAAAAGAAGATAGGCAGGAAGGGCTTCTCATGGGGAGAGCAGAGGGGGAACAAAACTCTGAGTCATGCATAAAATCATGACAAACCCAAGAAGAGAAGCCAGGTCCCTGAGTCCCAGAGAAGAGATTTTTCCCATATGCCCATAAGCTACTGCAAAGGAGAAAGGAAAACCTGCTTACCTAGAAAAGTTGTGGGTGAAGTTTGAAAGAAATTTCCTCTTGGCTCTATAAGAATGAAAACTTTGCCTGGATTTAATTAAATATGAAATCAGATTGGCTCATCTGGCACTACGATATTATTAGCAAGCAAGTTTCCCTAAGATTCTTGCCAAAGGAAGAGAATTCACATTTACAAGGCTAACACTTACCCATTGTATGAATCAGCCACAATTTTTTGAGGTGCAATGATTGAGGGAGGTGCAATTGTCTCAATGTTTGAGCAGTTCTCTAAATCACAGACACATACCTAGAGAAAAGTACATCAGTAGCATTAGTGTCTCTAGTCAACTTGGCCAACAAATATTCCTTAAGCAACTGTTCTGTGCTTAGAATTTCACTAGTCGCAGAGCACTTTTTGAAAACATAAAAAAGCTCTTAAAAGACAGTTTTATATCCTATATCCTAATGAGTTCATATTCTATTGGTATCCATGAAATACAAGTACATATTTTTCATATTTGTGGAGACACTCAACTACTTTTATTAATATTTTAGCTATATCTAAGCTTATGGGCCTATCTAAGCACCGAAGAATTGAGTTTTTGAACTTTGGTGTTGGAGAAGATTCTTGAGAGTCCCTTGGACAGGAAGGAGATCCAACCAGTATATCCTAAAGGAAATCAGTCCTGAATATTCATTGGAAGGACTGATGTTGAAGCTGAAACTCCAATACTTTGGCCACCTGAGGCGAAGAGCTGACTCACTTGAAAAGACCCTGATGCTGGGAAAGATTAAAGGCGGGAGAAGAAGGGGACCACAGAGGATGAGATGGTTGGATGGCATCACCAATTCATGGACACGAGTATGAGTAAACTCTGGGAGTTGCTGATAGACAGGGAAGCCCGGCGCTCTGCAGTCCATGGGGTGGCAAAGAGTCGGACACAACTGAGCAACTGAACTGCACTGAAGCTTATGGGCTTCCAGCCACAGTGACTGAGCCCAGCCTCTCTTTCAAAAAAGGAAACTTGATTCGATAATACCAATATTTTCAGAGACCTACTAAAGTTATCCATGGTTATTACATAATTTAAAATGCTCACAGCTGATTTTAATCATGATTGGCAGTTGTTACCCAGTGATAATTCAGGTTACCACTGTCTCATGGAAGTCAAATTATCATTAGTGAAAACTCACAGCTCTGAAAAATCACAAGAAAGATGATTTAATGGTATATCAGGACTAAATAAAGTACTTAGTACTAGGTAAAATCTAGACCCTCCTATAAGACTCTATGTATGATTCATTGCTAACCCAGTATCTAAAACATAGTAAACACTCAATGATTAATTATTGAATGAAAGAATTATTTTACTTATAAATATTAATATGTCGAGATATGCATTAGATTTTCAATATCTAGTTGTTCACTTTAAATTCTCAGACTAACCAGTTCATCCATGATGAAATACATTTTCTGATAAAGCCAGTCTATGGAGATGGAAGAAATTAATCCTGAGCCTCTGTAAAAAATCCTCAGGCCAGACACATCAGACATGTTGGCAATGTCCTTCACCCATATAAGAGTTCCTTCAGAGAAATAAACAGCTTGCTGGTGGACATTAACTGATATTCCTGGAAAAGTGATGGCAAATACACGTGTTACTATGTAACAACCAGACAAAACACTGACACTAAAGAGAACTCATTTATTTAATCGTTAGCAAAGGTATTAAAGCCAACCTGGCTCTTTCCTTACACACTAAGGAAACATTTTTCTCTATTACACTGACCTGTAATATTATGGTGTGTGGCCTCTGACTGAAGGCAATGCGCTTCATCTACTAAATGTTTTAAAGACCTCTTTCTTAGAGAAGTTTTCCTGGATAAAAAGAGCCACTGTTCCTCTTCTTGAACTAAAAGAACAACACGACTTTATAGACAGACAGACCAATCATATACATATTGACACAAAAAAGATCAATATCACCCTTAAAAACAAGGGGACTGGGACACGGAAGAGCTTTGCCAGATATTCTCTGAAGATACTGGGGTATTTCAACTGTGGTATAAATCACAATTCTATGATTGGGGTGGGAAGTACTGTGTCAACCAAGTAGGATTTCTGGGTATGTGCCCCTGAATGCCCTCAAAATCACACCACATGCAGTATCACTGTTCTCAACAGCCTTGCCCAAATAGGAGCTCGGCTCATTATCCTCCACCCTGGGAATCTGACTGCTTGGTGGAGGTAGTCCAGCCCAGGCTGGAGGGGCTGGTTGCATAACACACACATATAGACAGACTTTGGTTGCTCTGTTTTGTCTTCAATTATCTCTCCCTTTGAGGCAGGAGAAAGGCCTGTAATAATGAAATTTGAGGACTGCAGAACTCTGCGTGATGTCCTATTCGACTGGAGACTGATGCATTGTGCCTTGATCAACACTTTTAGGGTAATTAATAAATGTTATGCAGTAATCATAGTAATAACAACCTTAAACCTGCTCTATATTTAACTCGTCCTTTGGATGCTTCTTGCATAACAAAAATACCTCTCCTTTCCTAGAGTCTAGTAACAGCCAAAGAAACTAAAGGTTGGTAATGGATGACATTCAATAAACACCCACCGGCATATCTGGGGGCAGATTCAGGGAATGGGAGGTCAAGTCAGCAAACAGGGTTGCCACCAAGACAGAAAACACACTCCTAGTATTTTGAGTTTTCGCGTGTTATTCCAAACATTTTGAACTAACTTTCCCCAAAATATTTCTGGTGCTTCTTAGACAGCATTTTCTTTTATTAAGATTTTGCTTACGTGGGAATCATGCAGTAAATATTTAGTCTCCCAAGGCAAACGTTAAAATGCTGAAGCCGGAAAAAAAAAAAAAAGATACTTGCCAATTAATAACAAAAGCTAATTTGGTAGTTTGAATATCAGAATAGTAAAATGTAACTTACTAAGTCCAGATAGATTTGAAAACCTAAAGGAAACTGGAAGAAAAAGATATCTGATCTTTATTAAATGATGGCCCATAAAGCGGAGGTTAGAGTAGGATATATGTATTCCCTAAGTATGTAAATGAAAGTCATAATCACTAGTGACTTTAACTGAAACCAAGAGTTTACTTGGGGCCATTTTTTTAATTTCTTTTTTTTTTCCTTTTTTTAATTTTTAAATTTCAATGTGAAAACTTTGCTCTGACAACTTACTCCTGTTTGTCAGCTGGGACTGATTTCTCATTTAAAATCGAAACTTATCAAGTATTCACAAGACAGTTATTTGGGCAGACAAGTAGGGGCTTAAGGAACACCGGATGACACAGGACCTGTAAGATCTGAATCCACCCTTCCACCCATCAACTTCCCAGTAACAGGAGGCACACCCCCAGTCTATACCTGCTGGAGATGGAGTGGTAATACTAGATTCTGCTTCCGGCCCCTCACCAACTTCATTTACTGCTGCAATAGAAAACCTATTCCAAAAACAATTTGGAGAGATGTGTTTTACATGGCATGGTGTGAACTTAGGATAAAAATAGAAGGAGCAATAACGTTTCTATTTAAAGGACAAGGTGGCAATGCGTGTATCTAGTTACTTGGTGCTGCTGCTCAGCACTAAAATGACCATCAATCATGTCCTTGTTTGCATTCCCCACAGAATAGTTCAGGGTCACAGAGGTCAAAAACAGAACTCTGCTATCTGCATGACCCTCATGCCCTAATTTACAGAGATCTTAGTAAATGCTAGAAAAGCTAACAATAATAAAATAATTCCCTTAACAGTTAATGTAAAAATACCATTAACATAATTCTACCTCTTTACTTTTTTCATGTTGGATTAAATGAAGAAATGATATTGATGGTGCTTATGTTGTCTTTTTTAGCCCATATTTATTAGCTCACATTTGTATTTTTCTCTGAATATAATAGAAAGGCTTGAAAATGCTTTTGCCTAGGATGGTGTAATCTAATAAGCATACAAACTTGAGGGAAACCACAACTTCAAACCAGCAGCACAAAGTCAATGAGACTTCTCAAAATACATTTTAAATTATTTTGTAGCCATATTTCTTAGATAATTATCATGAATGCACCCATGCTGGTTACATTCTCCATGCACCACTAAATTCTTACCTGTAGGTGGTATTTGGTAGAGTGGAGTAAAACTGGAAACTGGTTCTCTGTGTCCCTGAATCTAGTTTCTGGTTTTTGCTGATCAGCCTTAAGTTATAGCCTAAAATAGGTCCACCTGGGAATTGAGGTGGAGCCCAACTGACTTCCACCGAGTCGGGACTTGAGCTTTCAATATTCCTAATGAAAGGAGCAGTTTCAGGAACTAGAAGAGATAATGGTAACACGGTGAGCAGAAAATATACAGAGAAAAACGTAAACAGCGTAGAGTCAAAGTCTTGTTTTTTGAAAACAGCATAAATGAATATTTTCTTTAATAGTCACAATCAGTGGTAGGAGGTGGTAATATATGAACTGCAATTCTTGATCCCTAAACAATGTCAGTTAGCTACTCTTCTAAGGGACTCTTTAAAGAAAGTGTTATTTTCCTCACTTCTAATTTATGCCATAAAATTAAATGTGGAAGTATACAAATAGGATAATACTGTAGGGGAAAAAAAATGTTAAAAATCTCCAGATACCTGACTGAGTTAAAAAACAGGATGGAACCAGGTTAGGAAGGAGAAGAGACTCTGTAACAAAACTGAAGTCAATGATTAACAAGAGTTGAAAGAAGTAAGGCCTGAGGCCTTTTCCCTCATTAAGGTCCTGTGGCTGGACCAGTTCTAGCTAAAGATAGGGATTTAGATAAGCCTGAATTAGAACAGCCTGCTTCCCTTTTGCTGGCATCAGCTCTGCTGACCCAGACAGTACTCTCCTCCCCAAAGTTCTCAAGGTTCCCCAAATCCAGGTTTTCTGTGCCTTAGCAGCATCCCTTCCCTCATGAAGGACGAAAATGAGCATGCATTTGCTAACCAAGCATTCACCCACAGACTGTAGGATCTGCCCCAGTGGCAAAGAACAGAAAGGAAAACAAATGATCTGACAGCCAGTCCGCACCTGCTTTCCTTACCTCCTGTGCCTGCAGCCCCACCCGTTTATTTCCTCTTTTCATAGAAAGGCAGACTGATACCACTTTGCCCTTCAGCAGGCTCTCTCCCTCTGAACAGTTTTTGGGAGGTGCACTGCATCACCCCTGTCCTCTTAGAGTGGGGAGAGAGAAGACAGAGCCGCCCTCCTGCTGGCTGTTTTAAAAAGGCTCTTCAACTGATCTCTGATAGGGTTCCTCCCCAACTCTCAGACAGAGCTTGAGCAAACACAGATATTGCCTCACTCCTCAGCTCCCCGCACTAAGTGACTCAGGTGGACCGGGAAGAAGGAATCATCTCCTAGCCAATAGGAATTGGGATGTCAGAAAACCTAACTCTTTAGTCCACACCCAGACAGGCATGATCTACCCCGATGCAAGTACATTCCATGCCACCTCCGTGGCAAGTTGTGAGTAGTCCAAATCTCTCTGACAAAAGTCATCCCTGAAAAGGCTGGTCAGGTTAGGCAAGGTGATTATTCCATCTGATTAAGAAATTATCTTCATAAAGGCCCCAATTAAAAGGCGATAATAACCATCTAAAGTCATATATTTCCCATAGCTGAAAGAGAAAAGGGCCACAAGGTGACGGAACACAAATGGATAACTCTGTAAGTTTTGATGTGGCTAAAAAAGTGAGACAGAATTGAAGCATGAGATGTTATCCATGGAAAGGATACCCAGTATGAGAACTGAAACATATGGAGGGTTTGGGGGCTTGCATATCCAGAGAAAGACTCAGAAATGGAAAGCAAAATTTGCCTTCTTCACTACTTTGATGTAACTAGCCATCTGCCCTGGACCACAGTATGTCTCCAGTACTGGAAAATGTTCCCATAGTGTTGGAGTCCATGAGGCACTGCTCTGAACAAAAAGGATCTAGGTATTCTACTCTGATCTGGAACATTTCAAATATCACCCCAGACCCGTGTCTAATCTGAGGTCCTGAGGATGGTCAGGGAATAATCAGCAGAGGGACCACATGTACCCTAACATCTGATAAGCAAAAAGAAGGCACTAATCAGGGGAGAGGGAAAATGCCCCAACCAGCTTCATCAGCTGTCCTGCTGAGGTTTGGTCCAAGGCCTAGTTCAGTGTGAGGGTCTCTGCATGCAGCTGATTCTCCAGAACTGAGGGGTAGGGACATCCAACATCTGGCTTGGAATAAGCCCTCTCAAGTCCCCTCAGCTAACTCAGACGTTGAGAACACCAGCAACTCTCCCTGAATGTCTTCCCCTGGCATTTATCTCCCTGAAAGGCTCTAGGCTTGAATCCTTTTCCCAGTATGGAAGTCAAATCTTTGAAAGAATAAATCAGAAAATGTTCCAACGTATCGACTGTTTTTTAAAATCATCTCTAACCAAAAGTTGAAGTACAATAATAACCTCCCAGCTGGTCTTCCTACCTCTGTACTTCCCAGTGTCTATCACTCAATGTCATTCAACGCATTCTATGTGTATTTGCCAATTATCTTTTTAAGGAGCATTTGAAGCAATTATTCCTTTAAAACCTTCCATAATTCCTAATTACATAATGAGGCTTATTCCGACCAACTGCTTTAATGCACTCCCCATTTTTCCCGGACAGACCCTGCTCAAAGCATTTTTCTTACCATAGCAACCCATGTGTTCCTACTCAGAGTATACTTTCCTTATTTATTAGATTTACTGTCGAGGGAATTTCCTTTCCACCAAAATTTCCTTTCCTTTCCTTTCTCTGCTCTAGCTTCACTAGAGCAGAGATTTTTGTTTTGATCAGAGGTATGGTGGGCACCTGGGCTTCCCTGGTGTCTCAGATGGTAAAGAATCTGCCTGCAATGTGGGAGACCTGGGTTCAATCCCCGGGTCAAGAAGATCCCTTGGAGAAGGAAATGGCAGCCCACTCTGGTGTTCTTGCCTGGGAAATCCCTAGGAGAGAGGAGCCTGGTAGGCTACAGTCCATGGGGTCACAAAAAGTCGGACAGGACTGAGCAACTAACACTTTCACTTTTCATGGTGAGCACCTGGAAGACGAGTTGACACCCAGTTATGTACCCCATTGTTAGATGGATTGATTAACAAAGGAATAAATCTATTTCACTATTTAAAATAAAAGCAAACTAAACCAAAGCTTTGGAATGACCCCTGATTTCTCGAGCAAGGTATGCATGCCATACCTCCATAAGGATGAGTCCTGTAACTGGGACTTGGAGGGGAATACAGGTGCAGCTGGGCTGTGAAGATCCAAACCACTCGAAAAACATACTCAGTGAAGGGGTGCAGGGGCTCTACCACATAGGAGAGCTTGGACACGGCCTAATCAATGAGAGATCAAACATCAGTATTTATGGAATCGCTTCCGTATATTGTAACTCAAGAATACAGATTCATTTGTAGATGATGCATGGCCTTCTGGATATGAAGTGATCCAGGGCTTCCCTGGTGGCTCAGACAGTAAAGAATCCACCTGCAATGCGGGAGACCTGGGTTCAATCCCTTAGGTCGGGAAGATCCCCTGGAGAAGGGAATGGCCACCCACTCCTATATTCTTGCCTGGAGAACCCCATGGACAGAGGAGCCTGCAGGGCTATAGTCCATGGGGTCACACAGAGTCAGACAGGACTGAGCGACTAAGCACACACAGCACAGGGCCTGCCAGGCCAGCTGGAAAGGAGGCCTGGAGCTCAGAGCTGAGATACCCCGATCTCAGTCCACACAATTCACACCGAAATTCCTTCCGTCTTCAAACCTGCAAAATTATGGATTCAATTATTTGGCATTTACCTCAAGGCTTTCCTTTAATTTTCTGTGTTAAAATACTTGGTGTCTTGGGACTGTTCTCTGAACCTGCTTTTGCTGTCTTAATAGGGACCCCCCCTGGATGACCTCCCTGACCTCCACCCTAATTGGCATCATTTTCAATGGGATGGACAGATAATGACCAATGATGTGAGTAGTTGGTTATGTGATGCTGAGATGAAGGAATAATATCTATATCCAATAATATATTTTCCTCAAAAATAAAAGGTTTAACATGAAGAATAGCAAAGATTGAAGTTCAATGGTGGTAAAGCATCCACCTACCAATGCAGGAGACACAAGAGGCACAGATTAGATCCATGGATTGGGATCCCCTGGAGTAGGAAGTGGCAACCCACTCCAGTATTCTTGCCTGGAGAATCCCATGGGCAGAGGAGCCAGGAGGGCTACAATCCATGGGGTCGCATGACTGAATGGGCACGCAGGTACATAGGCAGTGGTTCATACCTCAGTGTAAGTCCAGCTTCCAGGAAGTTGTGTGTATTTCCACTGAATGATGTATTTTACTCCAGAGATGTTGGCCGATTTCCATCGTAATGTCATACCATGGCTTCCAATGGAAGAAGCAAAGGGTGCAGTGGGGAGGTCTGCGTTTTCTGGGGAGAAAACAAGATTTCATTCACCACATCCCATGTCTGTCGACGCAGGACAGCATGTCCCTGCTTCATCTCAGCACTCTCCTGCTACATCTTCCCACAGTTATTCATCTGCACAGTAACTGAAGCCTATAATTCAGTTGGTTTATTTCTTTAAATCAGCCAGTTGGTCTGGCAGCTTTTTTCCCCTCATCCTGCCTACCTGCTTAGTCGTGTCCAACTCTTTGTGACCCTTTGGATGTAGCCCACCAGGCTCCCCTGTCCCTGGGGTTTTCCAAGCAAAAATATTGGAGTGGGTTGCCATTTCCTTCTCCAGGGGATCTTTCTGACCCAGGGATCGAACCTGCATATCCTGTGTCTCCAGCATTGCAGGTAGGTTCTTTACCTACTGAGCCATCTAATCTTTGAAGATAGTTTTTCTTACAGGCCAGCAAAATGGAGTGTTCTGAGACTGCTTTTCTCTCGTCATACCACTTCTATATAGTTTAGAGGGGTGGGTGCCAAGGGTATGTGTAGGGCAACAGAACCATCCACTGACCCAGGGCACATATCTCAAGATATTTTTAAATTTTACACTATACACCTATAGCCCATTGTGTCAAACATATTATTTTTATATGTGCAAGTAACTGTTTGAGCTCCAAAGGGTCCTATAGTCTGCTCTTTTTTATTGTGAAATATTTCATGACTTTTAAGCATTAGCAACATTACAATTGGTACACAGAGTTATTGGTACTACTTCCCAGACACTGTATAAGTGTTAGAATTCTGAATGCCAGAACCATACTGTTTTGCTTATTATAGGTTTGCAATAAGTTTGAAATCAGGAAGTATGAATCCTCCAACTCTGTTCTTTTCAGAATTTGGGGTCACTTGAGATTCCACATAAATTGCAGAATTGGTCTTTCTATCCTGTGTAAAACATCTGCAAAAATGTATTTGGAATTTTGATAGGGATTGCATTAAATCTGTAGATTGCTCTGATAATACTGACATCTTGACAATATACCAAGTTTTTTAATTCATGAATGTGGGATGTCTTTCCATTTACTTGCCTTCTTTAATTTGTTTCAGAAATGTTTTGTGAACATTTCACTTTACAAATCATTCACCTTCTTGGTTAACTTCTAAGTATTTTATTGATGCTATTCTAAATGAAATTTTCATCATAATTTCCTTTTCAGATGGTTCATTATTTGTGCATAGTAATGCAATTGATTTTCTAGTTTTAACTTTGTTTCCTGCTACTTTGCCAAATTTGTTTATTAGTTCTAACAGGGTATTTTGTGGTATCTTTGGGGTTTTCTGCATATAAGATCATATCATCTGCAAACAAAGATAATTTTATTTCCACCTTTCAAATTTGGATGCCTTCTTCTTGCCTACTTGCTTTGGCTTGGACATCCAGTATTATAGAAGTGGCAAAAGCAGGCATCTTTTCCTGAACTTAGAAGATAAGGTTTCTTCACCACTCTGATTCAGAAGCAAATCAGGAGAGCAAGGCAAGATCCACCTGCCAATTTTCATCAACCATTGAAACAAGGACTGCAGCTTATGGAAAAGCCAATCATCTCTTGTTCTGGAAGGAACTGTTTATCTTCCAGTGGGAGGGAAAACTGGGGAATTCTGGAAAACCTAGCTGCTAACATAGGCTATAGTTTATCAAAGTGCTGATCCTTCAGAAATGACTAGAGAATTAAAACACTCAGGCAAAGTCTCTTGAAGACACCCAACCTGCTCTGAAATAAGTCAGAGGGAACTGGAAATATATACAGTCAAGTTCCTTACTCCAAATCTAACACTGGGAAGCATAACTTCTATACATTCTGCAAATTTCCCACTATGTTATAAGGAGCCATAACTATAGAAGGCACTCAATCAATTGAATAACGGTTAGCTGAGTGATGAAATTCACATTAAATAAAATATTTCTACACTTTCAGTTCATTAAAACAGTGGCATTTCCTGATAATCAAGTTGCTCAGGATTCACATTTGTCCCTCATATTAAGAGAAAAGTGATTGCATCCACTGAACTGAGGGCAAAATCTCAAATTCTAAACATGGCATATGCTGTTTCCCCTATTTTTCTCTGAAAGAAGACTTTTGCTGAGTCTCTAAATATGGATTACACATTTGAAGTTAATTAAAAAAATATATATTTGATTATATATATATATGTATATATATATATATCATATTGAGACATAGAAGTCTAGATATTTTAAGAGTTTGCTCATTGCCCCTACATTAGGACAGGTCCCTGGAGTGGTGTAGATTATTTTCAATAATAGTTGTGTGAGTCTGCTTACCTAGCACTTCCTCTTCATATGCGCCTTCCCCACTGCTGCAGCCGACTTCACAGGATTCTCTCTACGGAAGACAGATAGCGTGTCAGTCAGCGCAGCCTTTGTACTGCTTTTGCTCACAAGCTTCAACCAAATTTTGAAATATGAATGCCTGATATATAACTATACCTGTATATCAAGAATGTGAACTGTAATACTCAAGTTCCCATTTGCTAGTGGGATTAGAACAACACCTTTCAATCTTTTTTGACCATGTCCCAAATTCCAAAATACATTTAACAAAACAACTTTTTACACACATACAAGTTGGGGAAAAAAGATTGCTGAAACGGTAGTTTTTTCCCTTTTTTAAAACAGTTTTATTGAAGTTTATTTTACATACCATAAAATCTACCCATTTAAAGCACATAATTCAATGGTTTTTAGAATATTCAAAGAATTGTAAAATCATCATTACAATCTGAATTTAGAACATTTTTATCTCCAAAAGGAATCCTGAGCTGTGATGCAATCTTATATGTTCTTTTCTATGTCATTTTATTTATTGTTACTCTCTATTCAATAAGTTAATTTCATAACCTTCTAACGGGTGACACCCCACAAGGTGACAAAATACTGAGCTCAACAATGCAATTATATGTTTACTATCTTAGTCAAAGGTTTAGTGAATTACTTAAAACTCTAGCCTAAAATGAAGCCTATTTATTTTATGTATCCATGCCTTCCTTGAAAAATTAAAAGTGGACTATAAACTTTAGAGCAACTGAACATTTCAATGAATGACTTAGGGCCAAAGTTAAATCTTAAGGTCTACAAAAACCTAATGGTGATTAACATCTCATCTCATTAACTGAAAAAGAGTAAACATTTTGGTGGCTGAGACACAAATTTCCTGCGACTTTTAACATTAACAATAGTTAGGAGGAGAAAAAACAAGGAGAAGAGGCGCACAGCATAAAACTACAACACAATCATGATCAATCTTCTCTCTCTCTTTCAGTTTATAATACCTAGGACAACATTCTATTGTTTCTCATGATAATAGGGGAAACCATGACTCAATGCATTTACTCTGCATGTCCAGGTAGAGAAGGGCTGTTTAATTTGCAAATATTCAACTATCCCATATTTGATCTGTGCTCTCCAAGGAAGTGGAGCCTGATAAGCCCAGGTTTGCTTAGTTAAGGATTAAATACTTCAGTCTGGGCTCAGGATTATTTAACTTAAGGGTCTAGTATACTTTTCACATCTTCTTTGAGGTTTCAGTAAAATACACTCAACACATTCATTAACTGCAGAGAATAAATGTACCAAGTGGCAGCAAAATTATCATTAACCTGGGATTTTCTTTTCAAGAAAGAAAACTGAGGAAGAAGGAAGGAAATGGAATAATGAGTATTTGGTAACACAGCTAGTTCTGACCTATCCAGGAGCTTAAATGTTTTGTTTACTTCAATGAAGCTTGCCTTTTTTCCCCAGCTTTATTAAGATAAATGATTACCACCATAAGCTGACACCTTCATTCCATCATATAATTACCATTTCTGCTTTGTGATGAGAATACTTAAAATCAACTCTTTAGCAGCATTCAAGAACATAATACAATGTTATTAGCTGTAATCACCATGTTGTACGTTAGATTCCCAGAACTTGTTAATCTTATAACTAGAAGTTTGTACTCCAAAGAGTTTAAATGTTATCTCGAGTGGAGGCAAAGCTATTGAATAGGATTTCCTTCTTTTGTTTCTCCCTCTCTTTCTGTCTGTGCCTTCCTGCCTCTATCTCGCTTTCTCTCTCTCTCTCTCTAATCTAACATTAGACTTCAAATGAAGTTATCCAGTGTTTCTCAAACTCAAGTTGTCCTGGAGAGAACTTGAAGGAATTTGGGTTTAAGAAGTCCACAGAATCTGAGCCGAAAGCCCTGGATGGAGCATTTATACAGCATATTCCAGGCTACTGAGCTGCCATTCCCACTGTGAAAGCCAAGTTCATCCTTCCCAGGGGCTACACCCATCTGCTGTCTCTGTTCTCCTGGCAGTAAGATCACTTTTATCATCATCCCTCTGGCTCCACTCCTATGTTTCCCTGACTGTCACATCTGCTGTCTTTTGTTATTCCTGCAGCTCAAGGATAGGCCCCGCCACCCTCCCTGGATGCCTCTATTGCAGAGTCTCCATATGAACTGTGGCTTCATCTCCTGAAAAGTCATTCATTCAAAAAATATTTACTGATACCTTTTACATGCCAAGCACTGTTTTAGATTTTAAGGCTACGGCAGTGTATAAGACCAGTAAGTTCCCTGACTTCATGGAATTTATGTTCTCTTAGAAGAAAATACACAATAACAAAGTAACTAACTTAAAAAATAAAGTATGCTTGGATAATGTATTCTTGCCTGGGGAATCCCATGGACAGAGGAGCCTGGTGGGCTATGGTCCAAAGGTCACAAAGAGCTGGACATGAATGAGGAGACTTAGCATGCACCCATGAGGAAGATAAAAGTCAAAGACATAAGGCATGACCAGACAGGAAGGGGGCTAACTTTAGTTAGGGTGGTCAGGAAGAACCATGCAGAGGTGACCTTAAAGACAAGACCTGAGTGATCAGAAGGAGCTGGCCTTGAAAAAATCTGGACAAGGGCAAATGCCTTGAGGGAGGAATATGCCGCATAGACTCGGAGATGAGGGAAAGGCCAGTATGGCTGGTGCAGAGAACAAGGAACAGGAGGCAAGATGAGGTGGGTGAGCCAGCAAACACTGGTAGTTTGTACTTTTTCTTAAATGGCAATGAGAAAGGTTTTTAGAAGCTTCTAGATCAGGATAATCTAATTTGTGTTCTAAATTATCAGGGATAAGCCATCTCACTTGCTCACATCAGTTTCCGAATTACATCTTGCAAGCTACCACTTCTAAAACTATTCCCTCCAAGAAACGTGTGGGCAAATCCCAAGCTTTCTAGGTGGAAGCGTTGAGATGGTCAAGGAGTTCAAATTTCCTAAAGGTGTGAGCAGCTGAGTTAAAAATATCTCTCTCTATATCTCTCTCTTTACCTCCACCTCTATCGAGCATGTATGACTGTTCAGGTCTACATTATTTAATGTATAAAGTAGCAAAATATAATAGGAAAGAATAGAATGATTACATGTTACAATAGAGAGCAAGGGTACACGTTACATAAGCAGGACGGGGCAGCATAGTGATGAACAGTGAACTATCCCACTAGAGACCCAGTCCTTGAGGAACAGAGATGCCGATGCAGAGAAAGAACGTGTGGACACAGGGAGGGAGCGGGGTGGGATGAATTGAGAAAACAGCATTGATGAGTATACACTGCCGTATGTAACATAAATAGCTAGTGGGAAGCTGCTGTATAACGCAGGGAGCTCAGCTCTGTGCGCTGTGATGACCTAGACGGGCGCAATGCAGGGAGTGGGAGGGAGGCTTTAGAGGGAGGGGATATATGTATACATTCTGCAGATTCACGTTGTTGTACAGCAGAAATTAACACAAAAGAGTAAAGCAATTATCCTCCAACTGAAAAAAAAAAGGCTTTAAATTAACGAAGTTTAAAAAAAGAGAATGAAACCCCGTCCTGAACTGCTTGGATGCTTCAGGCACATTCGCTCTCTCTGGCTTCTAACGCAGTCCTCTACGGGACTGTTATTTTGGCTGCTGCTTTTGTTTTGGTCACATAAAAGAGTTCTCAGGCTTGTCTTTTTGTTTTTGTTTTTTTAAAATCTCATCCAGGAATGAGCTTTAATTGTCTATTTACATAAGGAGCAATTTTTCCTCTTTGTTTTGTTTCTTCTTAGCTAACTCAACCACCATTCACTCCCAAGGAAAAATCACTCAGATACAGGGTCACCACAGACTATTGAGAGAATATCCCAATTTAATTTTTGGCTTTTATTTTCTATTTGAAGGAATTTTTTCTATTTTACTAATGAATGCTCATCTGTATCTCTTCCTCAGGCATGATAGGATAGTTCTGTTTTCCGGTTTCAAGGACATTTTAAATAGAATACAGCATAGATGTGAAACTGAGAAATAATGCAGTTTCATCGTAAGTACCTATTGTCAAATAAACTAAAATAAATTTTGCAGGGTATAGAATCCTGGACAGGAAATTTTAATTGAAGAAGACTGAAGGAAAAGAAGGTCAAGTGCAGGGGAGAGATCTCCCGTGGGGCTAGAGGAGAGGGTAATTGGAAGATACCTGGGCAGCCAGAGTCAGTATGAGGTCCCTTATTATCATAGCAAGAAGTAAATGAACTGAAATTTAAATTTTAAAAAGCTGTGTTGCCAAAGGAGTTTGCTGAATAAGGAAGAAGATTGCAATCCAAGAGTACTCTTCTGCGACTTTCCTGGTAGTCAAGTGGTTAAGATCCTGCACTTCCTATGCAGATAGCATGAGTTCAATCCCTGCTGTGGAATGTGGCCAAAAGAGAAAATAAATAAACAAATAAATAAAAGGTTATCTTTGAATGCACTGTATTTAATGATAACCCACAGGCTTTAGGGGGAAGAGGTAAAATCAGCAGAGATGAGGGTATCCCCACTGTGCCTTTTCCTCTCTTCCCACCACCCAGGCTTCAGGAATCAGAAGAACCTTTCAAACCAGATTAGAGTAATATATATGTACACGTGTGAATGTGTATGAGTGCATACACACATCTATGTACGTTCATATATGCATTTTATATATGCACATAGATATGTGGAGCACAGCAAATACCTGAATCAAAGATAGAAACACAGTCATTTTTACACCCAGAGTTAGAGCACTCCTAGGAAGAACATTTCTGTGCACCAAGGATGACTCAGCCTTCTTCATCCTTATTTTAATCATGTTTTAAGGATAAGAGAGAAGGACGTGGGGTTTAATGACATCTTTTTCACAAGTGACTGGCACTCACCTCACAAACTGCAGCATAGCTTTCATTCTGCATGGAGGAAAAAGGAAAGAAAAATTACTTAAAACCTTTAGAGTTGTAAATAATTTTAATGACACTTAGCTAGGCATTTCTACCAAATTAATTTATGCCCCACCATTGACAAAATGCTTCCCCTGTGGTTCAGTGGGTAAAAGAATCCACCTTCAATGCAGGAGACACAGGAGACTCAGCTTCAATCCCTGGGTTAGGAAGACCACCTGGAGGAGGATATGGCAACCCATTCCAATATTCTTGCCTGAAAAACCCCTTGGACAAAGGAGTCTGGTGGGCTATGGTCCAAAGGGTCACAAAGAGTTGGATAAGGCTGAGCAATGGGGCATGAGCACATGAAAAATAATCAATAAAGAATAATCCAAAGCAAAAGATTCCAGAGCTGGGCCTTCTGTGCAGGAAGGCCACTGTACAAACTGCTATAAAAAGTATGCTGTTTGCATCACTGGGAAAAAAAAAAGGACACATGATGTCTACTAGAAAATTTCAAAATAAGCAGTAATCGGCGATGGACCAGGTTAGAGAATGAAGGGATGTTGGTAGGTGCCCAGGGCGACAGAATCGGAAATGAAAAGCCACCAATAGGTCTGGTTAGGAAAGGCCAGCAGATTCTTCTGCCCAAACTGGCCACTCCAGCATCCACTCTGCTTGCTGGACTGATTCCCCCAACAAATGGTACTTCTCATTCCTTCACTTGCTCAGTGCAGTCTGAGCACTAGCTACGTGCCCCTCACTGTGTTTGATGCAGGGGACAGTGTGAACAAGACAGAAAGCGTCCTGCCCTGATGGCCCTACATGTCGGCAAAGGATATTAAACACATGACTAGGCAAATAATGATTCAAACTACCATCTGGACAATGTGCTACCAAGGACACGGAACAGTGTTTTTATTTTTTCACTTGTGTATTTGCTTGACTGCACTGGGTCTTAGTTGCAGCGTGTGGAATCTAGTTTCCCAACCAGGGATCAAACTACAGCCCTCTGCACTGGGAGTGTGGAGTCTCAGCCACCAGGCCACCCAGGAAGTCCCTGGAAAAGTGTATGTAGAGTGTGTGTTTGTTCACAAGTCCAAACAGCACCTGCTCCAACCTTTGGTAACTTCCAGTCTATGAAGCACACCATCACAAGCAGGAGAGTGGGTGTTAGTGACTCCTGGAGCTGAGATCTGTGAGGACACCTGTACAAGAAAAGCTGTGAGGACTGACTATACACAAGAAGACGTTAATATCCTTATTTAAATCTCAATGCTGTAATTTGAGTCTTTAATAGAAAATGATATTCTGTGTGCTTAGTCGCTCAGTCGTGTCCAACTCTTTTGCGACTGCATGGACTCTACCCCCTCAAGCTCCTCTCTCCGTGGGGATTCTCCAGGCAAGAATACTGGAGTGGGTTGCCATGCACCCCTCCAGGGGATCTTCACAAGTCAGGGACTGAACCCAGGTCTCCCGTATTGCAAGTGGATTCTTTACCATCTCAGACACCAAGGAAGTTCAAGAAAATGATATTACCTTAAGTTATCATGATCCTAATTTAATCTCTGAACTGAATAAAGCAACCCATTTTTAAATTACAAAACTCTTATCCATGAGATTGAAGTAATTAATTATAGTGTAACAACCACTATCCTTAGCACGGATTTGCTTATTATCTTAATTTACCTATTAGGAAAGTAAAGTACCAAGTACCTTAACGAAGTCACACACTAATTGGCAAAGCCAGGATAAATGAAAAAGTATTAGGGAATGTATTTCCTACACGAAGTGAAGTAAACCTAGGTGTGTGTGCCCTCTGGGTTAGACTGTTTCCATGTTCCCCACAGAGAAACCTTGAATGTGATCTAAGTCCTTTCAAAGTGTGGTCTGGAAACACCCAGCATTGCATCACCTAGGCGCATGTTATAAGCACAGAATTTCTAGTCCCCACACAAAACCTAGTGAATCAGAATCTGCATTTTAGCAAGATCCCAGATATTTGCATATTAAAATTTGAGAAGTATAGGACTAGGACATTTAACAAATACTTAACATTCTACTAAAAGGTCACTATAGTTTGGAGCAATTGGTCATTCTGGCTTCCATGGTTTGCATTAACTTCTTTTGGTTGCCAGTTCACCAGTTGCATTAATAATGTTGATTTTGGGACTTCCCTGATGGTCCAGGGGTTAAGAGTCCACTTGGCAATGCAGAGGATGCATGTTCAATCCCTGGTTGGGAAATTAAGATCTCGCATGCCACAGAACAACTAAGCCCTCACACTGCAACTACTGAGCTCACTCCACAACCAAAGAGTCTATGCACCACAATGAAAGATCTCCCGTGATGCAAACAAAGACTCCATGTGCCACAACTAAGACCCCACAAAGCCAAATTCATTAAAAAAACAAAAGTGATCTCATTTTCTCCATTACTCCATTTCCATTATGTATTTCTCATACTTTTGCTTTAGAGTCAAGCAAGCTAATTAAAAGCCAATGGAAACTCACATGGGAATCCTCGTGGAGAATGTCTCTCTTGAGGGAAACATTAATATCAAAACAGAAACATAATTAATACTTACACACTTTAAGGCACAGTTTTCCTGATCTGCCGAATTCCAGAAATGACATCCTTGGATGCACTGTAAGAGAGAGTAAGAGACAGTGATGACTGAAGAAGTGTGATTTTTCTAGTCACCTGAAAATGCAAATAGTAACAAAGTGTTCCCGAAGTAGAAATCTATCTACCAAGGAATCTGTGGCCTCGGCAGCAAGCAGGACTTTTGAGATTGTAAGCAGAGCTGTCGTATTCACAGACAGAGGAGGGCTTGGAGTGGCTCAGGGTTGCTGAATGGAGTCTAGCCTGGGGCGGGCAGGCCTAGATCCCAGGGAGCAATAGAGTGTCTGGGAACACACTGTCCACTGGGCACCTGGTGCAGGGGAAGTCCAGGACAGCGTGGTGTCAAGCACATTATATAGGTCCTCGGGGTGTGTCACGCAACAGGCAAAACCTAAAGCTGGAGACTCAAGCAGAAGCAGCACATCAAAACCGGGGTAGGTGGATAGTCTGGGAAGTTGGCTGCCCTGACCTCCCACTGGACAGATGCAGTTTGTGCCTCCTTGCCTGGTTTGTCTGTGCCAGTGATTGCGTGGACCAGGCCGCAATAACACCTCAATTGCCTTCCCCTTCCCTCAGTTCCTTCTGCTCTGCCATCTCTCTTTTTTTTTTTTCTCCTTTTTCCTTTCATGTCTATGTCCTATCCTCAACTTTTTCTCTTTTCACTCTTCAGGTTCTCCTAGACTGAGTTCATCTCCCTTCTCAGTATCAACCATCCGAATCTGAACTTCAGCGGAGACCCCTTCCTGAGCTCCAGACCCAGATTTCAATTGTTTGTTAAACAGTTCCATTTGAGTCCTGACAAACACCTCAGATACTGGAGTGAGTTGCCATTTCCTCTTCCAGGGGATCTTCTCTACCCAGGGATCGAACTCGTGTCTCTTACAACTCGTGCATTGGCAAGCAGGTTCTTCACCACTAGGGCCACCTGGGAAGCCCCAAATTCAGCAGATGAAACAGCAAATTCCTCCTTTTGGACCCTCAAATTTGCTGTCTCCTATGTTTTCTATTAACATGCTTCAGTCTTCTGAGCTGCCTGAGCCAGGAGTCAGGGCAGCTTCTCCTCCTTTCACTGCCTTCCCACCCCATCCTCACAGACAATCCATCACCAAGTTCTACGGATTCACTTCTTTGTTGCCTGGACTCTGTCTTGGTTCCTTGCTCACTCACTGTTCTTGCTTTTCTGGGCCCACCACCGCTTGCAAACAGCTTCATGGGGGACAACAAAACCTAATCATATCCTTATCCTGTCTAAAACCCTGTGTGTCATTGAAACCAAATATTCCCAACATGGTATACCGAACTCTCCAGCATCTAGCCCAAAGCCCAGTCTTCTACTTCCTGTCTCTGCACACGCACACTCCCCCAAGCAAGCTGAAGTACCCCTCCTTTTCTGCACAACTCAGCTGTCTCAAACTTTTGGGTCCGGATACAAAGGGCTCCCTCTGATTAGTGTACCTTTCCCCTCTAGTCCTTCTAGAAAACATTTCATCTTTCTAGTTTTAGCCATGCAAGACCTGCAGGCAAGCAAGCTGCTTTTCCTCCTGTGTATTCTTTCTCCTCCCACCCACCGCTGTTCTGACTCTCACAATGCTGTCTGGCTATGATTTTATGTACATGTCTGTCTCTCCTACAAGACTGTGAGTCCTTTGAAACAGAGACCCTATTTTACTCATTCTTAAGTCTCTACTACCCAGCACAGTGCCTGGTTTTTACCTATACTTGGAGTCACCAAACACGTATTGCGTAAATGGATACAGGTTCAGGAAAGAAGACTATAAATGTAACTGATAGAGAAAAGAGCAGACACTGTCTAATCCAACCCTCTTAGAATACCCATATTTTAGTAGTTTTAACTACATCTCAGAAATTTTAAGTAATTTGGCCAAAGCTACATTCATTGGAAGGACTGATGCTAAAGCTGAAGCTCCAATATTTTGGCCACTTCATGCGAAGAACTGACTCATTAGAAAAGACCCTGATGTTGGGAAAGATTGAAGGCAGGAGAAGGGGACAACAGAGGATGAGATGGTTGGATGACATCACTGATTCGATGGACATGAGTTTGAGCAAGCTCTGGGAGTTGGTGATGGACAGGGAAGCCTGGCATTCTGCAGTCCATGGGGTCTCAGAGAGTCAGACAGGACTGAGCAACTGACCTGAACTGAACACAGCTAGGTATAATCAAAATCATGGTCTTGGCTTAGTCCTATGTTCTTTCCACTTCAACACACTGTCCCTGAACTCATGTTTGAATAATCTGTGATGCAGACTTCTCTCTATTTCCCATCCAGCTTCCTCCATCGGGCACAATTAAATGAGCTTTTACTTAGGAATTATTACAGTAATCAAACCTGACTTTTGTCCCTTTTTTATCAATGCAAACACTGTAAAGTCCCGGGCAGTAGAAGCAATTACTCACCGGTTCACTCAGGTTGTGAGGTGTGCCGACGTCAAGCTGTCTGCCCTGAAATGAAGAAGGAGGGACGGTGTAACCACCACAACATTAAAAAAAGAAAAAAAGAGCTTCCTTTTTTGCCTCTCCAGTGTTTTCTAACTGTCAATTAAGGAGCCAAATGTTTTAAAGTCATTAAATCAGTCATAAAACCAGACAAGATGCCTCTGCAAGTTAACAGGAATACCTTGGAGATCCCATGAGTTTGGTTCCAGGCTACTGAAACAAAGGAAATCAACAAATTTGGGGGCTTCCCAGTGGGTGTACAAGTACGTTCACACTATACTATAATCTATTAAAAAATCTATTATGTACTATTAAAAAAGTACATGCTTTAATTTAAGTTTTATTGCTAACAAATGCTAACCATCATGAAACAACACAAGGTCATCACAAATCTTCAATTTGTAAAAAACCACAATATATGCAGAGTGCAATAAAACAAAGTGTGCCTGGATAAGATGCAATGCCTATAGATTCTGCAGAAATGATAAAAGTGGGAGTTAGCATGTAGCCGAAAGAAGTAGTTAAGACCAATGAGGAGACACAGTATTAAATAAGCCTGTGACATTAGTCAATCAAGGACTCCTGGATTAGAGATGAACTACATTTGCATTTTTCTTTTTTTTAAAGAGACTAAAACAACAATGGACTGCATTTAATTAACATTATATAACAAACCATACAAAAAATGCATTCATATTCTAACCTAAATCTGTATACATTTTTGTTCACGACACACAAGGTCAAAGTGTGAATAACAGCTGCCCTAGGCAAGGTTTTTTTAAGGTGTATTTCTTCCTCGTGTTTCTATGCTTATTATCTTGGATTTTTTTTTTATAATGTGAAAAGCTATTTTCCTCCATCCAAGAAAGTACTTCCTATATAAATATCATTAGTGCCCTTGCATCCAGAATTAAGAAATGGAAAAATAAAATCATAAGCTAAACAGACTATTTGACCATGAGGTTAATAACCTGAAGCCCAGAAACACTTGATTTTGTTCTTCATAAAGTCTCATGTACTAATATGAACAGTGTTTCTTAATTCTCATGGCTAGGCAATGTGTGTGTGTGTGCATGCATGCTCAGTCATGTCTGACTCTTTGCGACCCCACAGACTGTAGCCTGCTGGGCTACTCTGTCCATGGGATTCTCCAGGCAAGAATACTGGAGTGGGTTGCCATTTCCTTCTCCAGGGCATCTTCTGAACCCAGGGATCAGATCCACGTCTTTTGCATCTCCTGCATTAGCAGGCAAGTGCTTTACCAGCTGAGTCATTGGGCTATGCAATATTTGAGGTTTATATGACCAGTCACTCTCCAACTCTTTAGCAAAGGGATTTTCAGAAGTTCTGGAAACAAAGGAGCTAATGGAATGGCATTACCACTAAAAGGTTTATGCTAACCAGGTGTTTGGGTTGCTTGAAAAGTACACCATTTAACATACAACATTTCTGTTGTAAATACTATACAACCAGAAGACAGATTAAACAGTTTTGTATAAAGCTATGGTGTAAAAATTAGTGTCTGTGTGCAAAGTCACTTCAGTCATGCTGGGCTGTTTGCGACCCTATGGACCATATCCTGTCAAGCTGCTCTGTCCATGGGATTTTCCAGGCAAAAATACTGGAGTGGGTGACCATTTCCTTCTCCAAGGAATCTTCCTGATTGAACCCACATCTCTTAAGTCTCCTGTATTGGCAGGTGGGTTCTTTATCACTAGTGCCACCTGGGAAGCCCTGGAAGCCCCCCAGAAGAGGAATAACGAAAAAACATTGTATTCAATTTTACTTGAGTAAATTGCCAAGCACATGATTTGGAGAATGCCACAACGCCCTTATAACACAAGTCACTTAAACTGTCTCAAACAGAGACAAAGGTGGTATTGGGAAACATAAATGTAGAATATGCATACCAGAAATAGATTAATGACTAGGCTAATCAGACATACAATTATATGTGTCATGCAAAAACTCAAAGTACCCCAAGGTTTCGGTGGCCTATTCCATCATCACCTTGGGGGTCCTTTGAATGATTTTTTCCACATGACACGTATAATCATAGTTCTAAATTGGGAAAGGAGTACATCAAGGCTGTATATTGTCACCCCGCTTATTTAACTTATATGCAGAGCATATCATGCAAAATGCCAGGCTGGATGAAGCACAAGCTAGAATCAAGATTGCTGGGAGAAATATCAATAACCTCAGATATGCAGATGATACCACCCTTAAGGCAGAAAATGAAGAGGAACTAAAGATTCTCTTGATGAAGGTGAAAGAGGAGAGTGAAAAAGCTGGCTTAAAACTCAACATTCAAAAAAATGAAGATCATGGCATCCACTACTTCATGGCAAATAGATAGGGAAACGATGGAAACAGTGACAAACTTTATTTTCTTGGGCTCCAAAATCAGTGCTGATGGTGACTGCAGCTGTGAAATTAAAACACACTTGCTCCTTGGAAGAAAAGCTATGACCAACCTAGACAGCATGTTAAAAAGCAGAGACATTACTTTGCCAACAAAGATCCATATAGTCAAAGTTACGGTTTTTCTAGTAGTCACGTATGGATGTGAGAGTTGGACCCTAAAGAAAGCTGAACGCTGAAGAATTGATGCTTTTGAACTGTTGTGTTGGAGAAGACTTTTGAGAGTCCCTTGGACTGCAAAGAAATCAATTCAGTCAATCCTAAAGGAAATCAGTCCTGAATATTCACTGGAAGGACTGATGTTGAAACTGAAACTCTAATACTTTGGCCACCTGATGTGAAGAACTGACTCATTTGAAGAGACCCTGATGCTGGGAAAGATTGAAGGCAGGAGGAGAGGGGGGTGATGACAGAGGATGAGATGGTTGGATGGCATCACTGACTCAATGGACTTGAGTTTGAGCAACCTCCTGGAGTTGGCAAAGGACAGGGAAGCCTGGAGTGCTACAGTCCATGGGGTTGCAAAGAATCAGACACGACTGAGCAACTAAACAACAACAATATATAATCACATGCATGATTAGCATAGTGATTAGCATAGTCATTAATCTGTGGCTTATACCATCATGGGGCTTCCCAGGTGGCTCAGTGGTAAAGAAGCTGCCTGCCAATGCAGGAGACGCAAGAGACATGGATTCGATCCCTGGGTCAGGAAGATCCTCTGTAGCAGGACCTGGCAACTCTCTCCAGTATATTTGCCTGGAAAATTCCACGGACAGAGGAGCCTGGCTGGCTAGAGTGCATGGGGTCACAAAGAGTCAGACAAGACTAAGGGACTAAGCAGGCACAGACACACATACAATCATACTCAGAGACTTTGACTTTGTCTGAATAATGAGCTTAACCTGTTAAGTGCTAAAAATCCTGTTTGGGAAAATTATGGTTTTTCAGGTTTATAGTCTTGAGCTTTTTTTATACAAACTAACCACTGAAAATGGGGGTTGGGGGAAGTTTTTCATGAAATGAGCATTATAGGAACTAACCTCTGGGTCAAAATCTACAATGATTCACAAGTGGGATTTCCTGGGGTTTCGTAACTTTTCCATGAAGGGATTTATATATGTCCGAAAGAAGCCACTGCTGAAACTGGTTTTTTTTCCCCGCTTGGGGCAGAGGGACAGGGAGCAGTGGTTAAGGGGTAGGGTGTGCTCTTTTCACTAATTAGTGAAGTAACTGTATCTGTTCATGATTACAGAGCCATTGTGCTTTTTGTTTTCTAGATCAACATGTTGTTGTCATGTTAACTTGCATCTCAGCCCATCATGAAAGTTGCCTCACAGAAGGTTTTAATCAAAGTGGCCAAACCAACAAAACAGGACATCCTGTTTCAAATTACACTCTCAACCTCATTTTGAACTGTTGCTTTTTCAGAGATTTGGCAAATTTCATGATAAGCCACTTAGCAAAGTGTTCACATTTGATGAAGCAATTTTTATATAAACATAATTTTCTGCCACCCAGTCCTTTAAAATGTCAACTATCCATGGTTAAATGAAGAGCAGTGCTACATTTTCAACTAGTTGCATGAAGACTTAAGGCACAGAGTCTAAAATTGTGCTCCTATTTAAAAGATTTCTCTACTCATATCTCTATAACTTGGATGCCAATCTTAAAAAAAAAATAAACATTTTTTCCATCTTTCTCAGCTTCTCATAAATATACGGGCCATCAACCTTGTTTAGTATTTAAGCTTTTGAGTATCTGTATCCATCTTCCTTCACATTGCTTAAATCTCACAGACAAAACAACTTGTACGTGACTACTAGAGCCTGTTACTGTAAAATGAAACAGAATACCACCCATTGTCGTCAAGAGTTACTAGATTCCCACCAGACTCCCCTGGGACTCCGCCCTTCTGCTGCAGGGGGCATGGGTTCAATCCCTGCTGTGGGAACTAAGATCCCACATGCCGGGCAAAAAGAATTATTAGATTCCCATCTGGATTTCCCATGAATCACCAAGTTAGCATACAATCACAACCCAGAAATTTCTAAATTGTTCACAAGTAGTACAATAGGTCAAGCTTGGTGCAGGTTTAACAGCATTTTGATTGAAGACCATCCTATTTTCATTCATATAGTCATGGCCTCAACATTTTTTGCTGATGGTTCATTGAAGCCCAGGGTTCTTTTCTTAAAAAAAAAAACAAAAACTAAAGTCTCATTTTTCTCATAGATAGATATGAGATTGATATTCATTCTTAAAGCCTAGTTTTCAAACACATTTGAGACTTTACACAGAGGCAGTGTGTCTGCATACATGTGTGCAAGCAAGTGCAACAGCTGCCATGTGACAAATTAGGGGTCAGATCTTCTAACCCTACCTCATGGCACATGGCATTTTTTTTTAAGCAGTCTTATTAAGAGCAAAGGGAAATACACCAATTCAGAATATTGCATATAGTGAAACAAGAGATTCCTCTGTTTATTTCTCACATTTTCACAAATTTTAAGAACTTTTTTTTTGCTGAAGGAAAATAAGTGGAAACTAAGAAGGAAGAGTCTATAAATTGTTTATCCTCTCTCTGGTCATTTTTGAGTGGAGTCCTTCATGAGCAGAAAGGCTTACAAAAGATGGCAATGCTGAGTCTATGATAACCTAGTATGCACCCAAATAACCTTACATAGGTATGATACTGTTGTCAACCAGCCCTATTCATTGACTTAGAATTATAAGCAGAGGAAAACTAAGTGAATATTTTTAGTAACTCTAACTGGCACTAACCAGCACCAGCCTATGCTCAGCTGTGTTCAACTCTTTAGGACACTATGGATGGTAGCCCGCCACACTCCTCTGTCCATGGGCTTTCCAGTCAAGAATACTGGAGTGGATAGCCATTTCTTCCTCCAGGGTATCTTCCTGACCCAGGAATGGAACCTGTGCCTCCTGTGACTCCTGCCTTGGCAGGCAAATTCTTTTCCCACTGAGTCACTTAGAAGGTCCAGTACTGACCAGAACCTCTCCTTAAAAGTTGCTGAATTTGAGCCTTTGAATTGGAGAGGTGATTAGTTTAGCAAGGAGCACACCATCTGTCCTGGGGTGACCCAGCACTACGAGCAAGATACATTTCAAGAAACAACAGAAAATCTAAAAGGGCTTGGAAGGTGGCTTAAGCATCTGTTGTGGCCTTTGGAACATCCTGTGCTTTTCAGAAGGTAGCAAAAAGAAGACCATCACTGAGCTCATGGAGCCCTCTCTTTCCATTCCATGTAAGCACCATCCACTTTGCTGCTCATTCTCTCCAACCTCTAGAACAATGCCAAAAAGATAATGGTGTTCCATAACTATATGCTGAAGGAATAAATCCAAGAATTCAAGATGGCCTAGTATTCAGGAAAGGTCCAGAAGTGTCTTGGAAGCATCACCCAGTGGCCTAGGATCATGAGGGATTACTCTCATTTCTTGAGACGTAATCAGACATAGGAACCAAAGGACAAATGTTGACTTTTTTCCTCTCGTTTGGTGTGTGAATAAAGATTCCTCTGATCTCCATTTCCTAACCATTTATATTTGTAGAGAAAGGAGAAGAAAGCTTAATATTTTTTGTTTTTAGATAATTAAGTACATAGAGAGTAAGAACTGTATCTTTTAGGTTAATTGTGCAACCAAATGCTTCATAGTTCTTTGTGTTCATAATTTTGTTCAAAATGAAGCTTTTGATTCCCCCTTATGTGATTGAAACACAGCCAAATACAATGACATGTAAGAGAGTGAATCTGCAATTGAATTTTTTCCTATCCCTTCAAAAATTGGTGTTAGCTCATAAAAGCAAAAGGGTGAATACCTGGGTAGTTTTTAAACAATGAAACAGCAGAGACGTTTCTTGGTGACCTTTAAGTCACACTGTAATAGTATTGAGTCCTTCTGTTGGCAGTTCTCAAAATTAAGTTTAATAAACCTAATGGCGTGCCCATCAAACGGTCTTGGGCAAGGTAGCTTCATGAGTCAGGTCTAGGGGGTTCAGATGAAGATGATTTTGTCAACACTCTTCCCTAATTTCCAACTGCCTCTCCATCCCCCTCCTCCCCATAATCATAGCTAACATTAGTGAGTGAGTCTCAAGTTCCAGGCACTCTTCTTGGCGTTCTACACTGAATTTCATTCAACGTCCCAACAACCCTATTTGGGAGATACTTTTATTAACTTCATTTTGCAGCTGAGAGACAGGGAGGTCTAGTAAGTTGTCCAAGAGTTAGGATTTTAATGGGGCACTGCTGCTGCTGCTGCTGCTAAGTCGCTTCAGTCGTGTCCGACTCTGTGTGACCCCATAGACAGCAGCCCACCAGGCTCCCCCGTCCCTGGGATTCTCCAGGCAAGAACACTGGAGTGGGTTGCCATTTCCTTCTCCAATGCATGAAAGTGAAAAGTGAAAGTGAAGTCGCTCCATCGTGTCTGACTCTTCGCGACCCCATGGACTGAAGCCCACCAGGCTCCTCCGTCCATGGGATTTTCCAGGCAAGAGTACTGGAGTGGGGTGCCATCGCCTTCTCCTAGTTGCCTCCAAAGCCTGTGCCCTTAACCAAAGCACAGATGCCACCTCTAATCTGTACCAAATTCCTCACTTTGGAGTGAGAGTTCTCGTCATTTACCTGAGCTCACCTCTTCCAATTACCTGCTTGAAAGACACTGTCCCAGTCCCAGATCTTAAATCCTCAACCCAACTCCTACTTCTTGGCACAAGTGTCCTTATATTGCCCACCTCAGGCAGAACTAACTTCACTCTTCACTTCCTACCTTATTAATGAAACAGAGCAGAATGATCTGCATTTTAATCCCACATATATTTGCTCCTGATGTGATCATTTTAAAAGTTAGCTGCGTTGTTTAAACTTGGTATTTTCATCTGAAACATCAGTGGGATAATAATTAGTGCTTAAAGTTCTGTGAGGATTAAATTAAATTATACATTCATTATTATAGTACAGTTCCAGGCACTTAGAAATTTATTATTAATATTATGTGCAAATTTGCTATAAACAGCCTTTTGCAGACATATCATTAGTGATGCAATAATCTCTTCAGATAAATTTCTTGATGTTCAGGGTTAAAGGTAAGCTTTCTCTTTTAATTTTGGTATTTATTTACCCACTATTTTCTAGAATGCTATCAACTTACATCCTAACGAAAAGCACATGGAAGTTCCAGCTTATCCAAACTTGGCCAATTTTAAGATGTCTTTATCTCTGCAAATCTGATAGAATAAAAATTGATAATTCATTTTTCCTATGCAATTTTATGTTGCTGTGAGGTTGAACATCAATCACATTTTTTAGTCATTAGTGTTTTTTAGCCATTAATGTTTCTTTTCTTTAAAAAGCAGGCCGCCTTGTTCTGAACAATATTTAAATACTCTCCTTTACAAGAGTTGGTAAAATTGTGTTTATCATATGTAAAACTTTTTTCCATTCTTTGACTTTGTTTTTATTGTCTTCTGTTTATTGTCATATAGTTAATTTCTAAGCAGTTGAATTTATTAATAATTTCTTTTAGTGAATCTAGGTTTTTGAAACAGACTTCTTTCCCACTCCAAGATTATACAAACAGTCTTCCCTAACTTATCAAAATATTTTATAGGATGAGGTCTTGTTCTGTTTTTGTTGTCTGTTTGTATTTAAATTATATCTTTTTAAAATACCTCATGGAATTTATTTTAATCTGGTAGTAATATGTTAATAGGAGTTGAAACTTTTTGAATCTTTTTTTTTTCACTTTTCTTTTCAAAGAAAGGAGTACTTTATTTTTTACTTTATTTTGTTTAGATTAGCTTAAGGTGTATGACAGAACTGAGTTTAAGGTACAGAGATTTCCCATCAACTCCCTGCTCCCACACATGCATAGCTTCTCCCATTATCAACACCATTCACCAGAATAGCACATTTTTAGTAAGCATGAGCCTACAGTGGAATAATCACAATCACCCAAAGTCCATAATTTACCTTAGGGTTCAGTCTTGGTATTTGGACAAAAGTATAATAATATAATACCATACAGAGTACTTTCACTGCTCTGGCAATCCTCTGTGTTCTGCCCATTCATCTCCCCACAGCCCAATGCCATCGCTCTCAACCACGGATCTTTCCAGTATCTCTGTAGCTTTGCCCTCTCCAGAACATCATACAGTTGGAGCCATACAGCCTTTTCAGATTGGCTTCATTCACTTAGTTAGGCATTTAGGTTTCCTCCATGTCTTTCATGGCTTGATAGCTCATTTCTTTTTATAATAGCTTTGAATAATATTTCCTTACCTGAATTGTCAGTTTGCTTATTCTTTCACCTATTGAGGGAAGGAGTTATTTTTCATTCTAAATGGATAGCTTCACTTTGGTTTCAATTATCATCTTTATCATATTCCACACTCCCTTATGTACACAGTAGAATTTCTGGAGCATATTCTGTTTTACTGGCTTGCCTATTCCTGTATTGGTACATATTGTACTAATTTCTGGATATTTTATAGAATTTTGGAATTACGGTTTGGTGGCACTAGTGGTAAAGAACCCACTTGTCAATGCAGGAGACATAAGAGACGCAGGTTGGATCCCTGGGTTGGGAAGGTCCCCGGAGGAGGACATGGCAAACCACCCCATTATTCTTGCCTGGAGAATCCCCATGGACAGAGGAGCCTGGAGGTCTACAGTCCATAGGGTCACAAAGAGTTGGACACGACTGAAGCAACTTAGCCCACATGTTATAAAGTTGTATATTGATATATAAGAAAGGTATTATATATATACATATATATATACTTTTTTAAACAGGACAACCTTCTGAATCTCATTATTTCTGACAATCATATTGAATTGACTTGAGGCTTCTAAAAGAGCACTTCTGAGCACTAGGTCCTCAACTATTGGGATTTGTTACTCGAAAAAAAAAAAAAAGTTTTATTGCCAAAGAAGATCACAAAATTGTGATTCAACAAAGCCATCAAGATGAGGTTGTATCCTGTTGAATGTACAAAATGAGGGTATGGGCAAAAAGCATGTCCATAGATTATTTGGCCATAAATCTCTCTTTTTTTTTTTTTTCATAAAGGATCTCACAATGCTAGTGTTCTGAAAAATAGTAATTATTTTTTTGTTCTCTGCAGCACATGGCACATACAATCTTAAAATATCAGGTCAGTTAATACATTCAACTAATACATACAGATTCCTCCATTAGTGTAAAACCCATGCTCAAACATAGAACTATGATTTGTGCATTTTGGGACAGCAGTTTTAACATTCCTTTCTACAAGACACTTTTGTTTCTTTTTAAAAGGCAAAGATGCCTCAATATCAAGAATCACCCAGTGAGAATGATAATATAATATACATCTAATCTGAGTCTCAGGGCTTCCCAGGTGGTTCAGTGGTAAAGAATCTGCCCGCCAATGTAAGAGACGCAGGGGACGCAGTTTTGATCCCTGGGTAGGGAAGATCGCTGGAGGAGATGGCAACCCACTCCAGTATCCTTGCCTGGGAAATTCCAGAGGAGCCTGGCAGGTTACAATCCATGGGCCCAAAGAGACAGATACGACTGAGTGACTGAACATGCCCAGAGTATCAGTAGGCAAGAAAAGGATATAGTAGAGGCAACCTTTTGAGAAATAATGACTAATAATTTTCTAAAAATGTTGAGATACATGAATTGGCAGTTACAGTGAGTATGTTGTACGTTATTTACCAAGCATGATAACAAAAAATTAATTAACAAAAAGAACCACCCAATGACATCAAAGATGACCTGCATAGCAAAGTCCAAGCTAAAAACGATAGCATAGAAAAAAAAAAAAATTCAAACAGTGCAATAAACTCCAGCACTTTTCATATCGTTCCTCTGATCCGTGGCTCTATTCATTGTTCCTTCACCTAGCTTTTGTCTCCCCTGCCCTGATGTGGGAGGAACAGATGGAGAACATGATTACAATCACTAGTCAAACTGGCAGACCGTGTCTTCTGCAGTTGCCACCCTATCAGCTGTGCCTTTCTCTGTAGGAGGTGAACGGAAGGCAACTCAGCAAAGGAACAGACTGTCTGCTCCTTCTGCCAAACCCTGAAATCAAGGAGCCCACACACAAAAATAAGATAAAACTAAGTTTAGCTAAAACACAAAATGGAGACTCCAATAATAGAAACAGCCAGCATCAGTTTTGATAGTCGGGAAATTAATAAATAAAGTATAGTGGCACATTCATGTGATGGAATATTTACAATATATTAAGGACTGTACTGCCATAAAAACATCAAGCATTCAAACAGTGCAATAAACTGTTTTCCTGTGTACAGGAAAATCCACAAAGTAATGTTCAATGAAAGAGCTGGGTGCACAGTGTGTGAAAAATTATATACATACTTGAGGAAAAAAGTCACTGAAAGAAAATACAATTATAGGTCAATAGTTGTGGAAGTACAGGATTTTTTCTTTTATTCTTCTCTATCATAAACATTTTACAGTGAATATGTATTGTTCTTATAATCAGAGAAAAAAATGTAATAAAAAAGAAAATATTTAATAGTCCCAGTTTTCCATTTTTAAATTTGGATATTTAGGTTTATAAAACCCTAAAGCACATATTTCTACATTCGTGTAGTGACGTCTTCAGCAGAGAATTCTATAAAATACCAACCATATTTTTATTATTTTTTTTCAACCATGTTTTTAAAAAGTGCTGAAACAATAGTAAGCTAAAGCAGTGTTTAAAATGATAGTTTAAATTAAACCAAGAGTATAACACAAATACCTTTCCTTTTTCACTCTACCACAGACTTCTATCTCTAATACTTTAGCCTAATAATGAATCGTATTTGGTATTTTTTTATTTTAAAAATATGACTATAAGTATTGTCACATGGTCTTTAGATAAGAAGAGCGCATCTTTCCCTGACTAGAATGTATTTGGCTTTTAAAGTTGATTCAGTGACTGTTTTAAGCACAAATAAGTCTCAATAACTGTAAAGATGTGAAACACTATTTAGGAGGAATGACACCCAGAAATGAGGAGAAAATCATAAACGTCCAGAAAAACTCACCAAAAATATTATAAATGCACAGACAGGAATTTACAAACAATTCTGTCATTTAATAATGATAATCATATATAAGTATATAATACATAAAATAACATGTAAATATATAATGATTAATAATAAGAAAAAGTGTTCTACATGGCATCCGCATCTGCTTCCCTCATCATCCCCCTCCCGATACAATTGTCTATCCACAATATAAATAGTACTTTTGCCTGCAATGACAAGGTATTGCCCTGTGGCCAAACCTATTTCATGCTTCAAGACAAATATAAATGATTTTGTAACAAATGAGTTTAACTGATATTTTTTAAGGTGTGCAAATTGATTTCATTTACGCATCCTTTGCCCGAATCCCATACCCCCTGTTGCAAAAATAATAATAATAATCTATGAACAGACAACTTGAAAGAAATAAAGTAGCTCTGCCCTACTTACTATAATCACTAACTTTCCTAACTTATTTTGGAAGAAGGACTCTTGCCTTGCCATCATTTCTCATGAGAAAACTTCTCATAAAGAGAAAATAATTCAACCAATATAATAAGCTGAATTCTATCTCTTCTGCTTCCTATAAAGACAAATATTAGACCAGGAAAACTTACCAAGTTAGTTACACATGACTTTAAACAGCTGTTTAAAACTGTACACTGGACCACAGAAATCCATACGCAGCCAAGAGTTGCAAAATTGACAAGTTTCAGACTAAGCCAGTACACGTTCTTCATCACTTCTCTAATGGCGGATTTTCAGATGAACTTTCTTCTCATTTTCTCCATCTCGCTATCTGAATTCTTTGGGTTTCATCACTTCAGTTGAAAGAGTGGCTGGCGGACTTTTTGGTCTTGTTTTGATGTGTTGGGATATCTTTGCCTTTTCAATAATGTTCAGAACTTTGAATACTAGATAGTTTGTATCATTCCCATAACAGCTATTTCAAAACGAGGCTTCCTTTTACTCTCATAAAGAAAGTCACCCACTGAGTAAAGGTTAGGTCTTAGGAGAGCGCTTCACAAGGAAAGTAAACAAAGCGGAGAAGGCAAATTACATTTCAGCAAGCATGTGACACGTGCACAGTCTGAGACGGATCAGACTCAGTGGACCCTCCACCACTTCACTTCTTTGAGGTTTGTTCAGCTATGCAGGAAACTGGATTTTAAGCATGTTTAGCAAACAGTAACACTATTCTAATAAAGAATTATCAGAAAAAAAAAAAAATCAAAGCACCCAAATCAAATGATGCAGCAGAGAGGAAAAACATAACCCTTTGAAATCAAACATACATACTTTAAAATAAAAAAGCAAACAAGCCTGAAATTAATAGACAGGTACTCTGAGGGTCAGCTAAAGACAAGGAAGTTTGTTAGGCACTTTTAGAACTTCACTACATATTAACTAAAACACTGCCTTATCAAGACTATTGAGACAGAGAACTGGAACTAGCCACCACAGAAACTTAAGATATGTCTGAGGGTAATTGTCTTGAAAAGGAAATATTGTACAAATTTCAATCTGCTCAGCATGGAGATAAAGTTCAAGCCCAAAACAAAGAATTTTAAATGTTTGCAAGGTACAGAAGTGAGTCATTCTGGATAGCTACTTTTTAGATCGCCAGGGGTTAACTCTTTAAGGCCAGATATTGTCATGTTGGTATTTTTTCTCATGACAATCTATAGTTTCAAATCAACTTCCTTGTCTTCTTAAATAAATTATACTGTTGTAACTTACCCTTGTGTTAATGACATGAAGTTCTCATTGTGAGGAACACCCACCTGAGGGTTTGTTTCGAGCTGAGCATCCTTTAGTAAATGCTAACCAAACTGATGACCAACATGAAGAAGAATGGAACTGACTCTAGATTGACCCCTAAAACCTGGTCTCTTGAAAAAATTCCCCACCCTCTGCCTATTTTTTGTTCATTGTCTGCATTTGAAAGAACATAGATCACAGAATATGCAACTCTCCAATTTCTTGGTCAGAGGATATAGCCATTTTTCTACAAAAGCATGTTTAAATTAGAGAATAAACTTTATTGCCTATGGAATTTTCTCTTCCCAAAGAAAAGTATCTTTTCCTGGTGCCACTAGCCCTTTCTGTCTTATTAGCACAAGTAATATTTGTAACTGTTACTTCACTAAGTGGACCACTAAGTACTTCCTTGAAAACCTAAATATAATCTTTACTCTCACTTAATCTAATTTTTGGTATATCCTTTCAATATCAAGATTTGTGCTTATTCTGATTTGAGGAATTTAACTGGCACATAGATTCGCACTTGTGAAAAATAAAGTATGTTCCAAGATGTTTGTTATAAAATTAATCATATTAGCAAAAGACTTAACCTAAAATATCTATAATCTAATAGTGGATCAACCATTAATTCACACAACTTGTCCAGGTGATTTCTCCAAATAGACTTCTTTGGACTTCTTCACAGCACAATAGTCACCAAGCAATTGGGTAGCTTGCATGGTGACTTAGAGCTTTGATAAAAGTGTGCTGGGGTTAAGTGTATTGACTTTCATGATTCATCTTTAGAAATCATTCAGCTATTTTTTTTAAATGAGGCTATTTTCCCCATTTTATTGGTTACCAGAAAGGCACAAAACTGCCCTGATTCAAGGAAAGGGGAGTTAGACCCTACCTTTTGGGATGGGAATAGCAAAGTCCTAGAAGAACATGTAGGATGGGAGAGACTATTGCACCATCTTTGGAATAAAATCTGCCACCGTGTAGGCAGTCATGACTGGAATGTACAAGTTTCAGTTACCACAGTTTAGTTAACTAACAATACAGTTCAAACTTCAGTTAGCACAATATATTACCTGTGAGTACTGTGCATTAAATACAAACTTCTCTGCTATCTCTGCAGTCCACAAATCAGATGTATATAACAGATGCACATTAAGATCAGATATCAGTCATGTCACCTCTTTCAAAGTTTATCAGTGATTGGCCACTCACTGCATATCTGTTATTCCGCTCTTACACAGACAGCAAAGCAAGGCGGCATGTTGCCTCCTTGTCTCCCGGTGATAAACCCACATGACATTTTGCAAAATGATGTTTAGAAAAATGGATAATTGAAAAAAGGAATTGGCCGACAAAGATAAAATTGCAGCAGAGAAATAAGAACTGATAAAACTGGAAGTGATATTTGAATCAAATGTCAATGGAGGATTTGATACCAAAAACAAAGGCAACAAAAGCAAAAATAAACAAAAAGAACTATAGCAAACTAAGAAGTTTCTGCATAGCTAAGGAACTCATCAACAAAATGAAAAAGCAACCTACAGAATGAGAGAAAATATTTGCAAATCACATATCTGACAAGAGGTTAATATTTATTTGTAATGTCTGAGTTTTGTACCATGTGTACACACGACAGCTTCAAAAAATTAATAACTTTTTAACATATTCTGAATGAGAATTTGAAAGCATCGATTGCAAGCTCCAAATTCATCTCGAGTTAGAATAGGATACTTGAAACACATGACTAGAGTTCACACCAAACAAGTTTCTCCAAGATGGCTTTGAACAAAATTTTTGTACATGCATTAAAAATGTTATCCTAACAAATAAGACTTAAAACTCCCGCAAATCCCTTAGAATAAATTGACTTTCCCATGGGATCAATTCTGCAATGAACAGATCACATTCTGAAACAATGGCTTGGTTCATAGTTGAATCAGTGAGGTGGCACTATGAGAGGAGAAATTGTTAAAATGTTCCTTTATAATCCCTGGTGGCTCAGATGGTAAAGCGTCTGTCTACAATGGGAGACCTGGGTTCGATCCCTGGGTCAGAAAGATTCCCTGGAGAAGGAAATGGCAACCCACTTTAGTACTCTTGCCTAGAAAAATCCCATGGACAGAGGAGCCTGGTGCAGGCTACTGTCCATGGGGTCACAAAGAGTCAGACACGACTGAGCAACTTCACTTTCACTTTCCTTTATTCTAATCCTATTTCGTTAGAATAAGCTTTACAGATGGTTAACAACAGATTTGATGTGATCAAATACATCTGAGTTTTGAAATTATATATACTGAAAATATACAATCTACATCCTCTAACTCAGTTGCAGTCTATCAGTACCACATGGGGAATGAAATTTTACAGGGAAATAAAATTTTACAATCGTCTAAAGGAGCCCCAGAGAAGGACCTTTCATACTACCAGGCTTGAGAAGGGCCATGTCAACATTCATGGCCTAAGAATTTGCCATGCAACCAAATTCTTACTCCAGCACATGGCCTTGCCATCCTGCGTTACTACTTTATCAGACCCACTAGAAGCCTGATCACGGTCTGCCATAGCACGTGTGCTGAACCTTGAAATTGGCTAAAAAGACAGATACACTAGCCATCACCAAGGCAATAATTATTCCTATGGTGGGTATCAATCGAGGGTGTGTGGTCCCCCACTGACATTCATCAGAGCCAGTGCATCTCCTCTCCATGCCTCAAGGAAGGGGTGATGCTACAGCATGCCAAGGAGGAAAGTATTAAATTATTAGCTTTTCAGGTTCAACAGCCAACGTCCTTGTCAGGAGGAACAGAGGCCAGAGACACACATTTCAGTTTCTGCTCTGCAATTTGGATTTGCTACATTATTATCAAATTTAAGTTGTATTTTAGCCTGGGACCTCAGTGGCTGAAATGCACAAGTGAGGAGTTATTAGACACTTGTGTCCTCCACACTCCTTCCCTGAGACTTGAAGGTGGAAATAGGATCAATTACGCCACCCCTTTTGCACAGAACAACAAAAGATAAAAATCACAATAGAAAGGCATCATTTTTTTTTCCAGCTCTTCTCATACATTTATTTACCTCTGAGTGCTCAGGGGATTTTATTGTTGTTGTTGTTCAGAGCCTGTTTACCTGCTGCTTCCAAGTTTGGAGCTTTCTCAGATTCATCAAGTTCTAGGAGGCTGGTTTTTAAGTGGTTGCTCTTTGTATGAGGTACTTAATGGTTCTTAAAAATCTGCCTCAGGAGGAGTTTTTTAATGGCTTGAATAAATTAATGCTGTAATATTAGGTAGAAAGGAATGTATAAAATTATGTATGTATTCTGAGACTGGTCTCAAGTATGTAAAGTAAAACTAGCTCCCTCTCTGCCTTCCTCGCCCATCTTTCCTACCCTCCCTCACACCTTTCTCCTTTCTTTCTTCACCACTCAGAGAAAAAATATTCTGATATATTTCTACCAATTTTTTTTTCGGTTTTATTTTGAAAGTATTTGCACTTTTTGAGCCTTTTAAATCTAATTGAGACTAAAAAGCCTTGCGTTTTCATGGAAAATCCTTTCAGAGATTGAATCCAGACACTGGATGACCACTTAACATTTTACCTACAGCCAGCCCTGAAGAGAAAACTGCTTTTGTAGTAAAGTTGAGAGGTTTCCAAATGCCAAATCAGGCCCTCTTCTCCCAGCCTCCAGATCAGAGGAGTCAGAATCTACAGCAGGGTTCTCATGGTTCCCCTCTGACAAGAGTGCCCCCAACTTTTGCTTCCTTTTTTTCTGCTTTTTGACCACACCCCACAGCATGCAGGATCCCAGTTCCCCTACCAGGGATAGAACCTGTGCTCTCTGCAGTGGAGGTGCGGTGTCATTAAGACTGGACTGGACTGCCAGGGAAGTCCCAACCTTTGTTCTTAATGAAGCATCTCTAAGTGTGGCACTGGGGCCCAGGAACCCCGCAGTATCGCATAGCACCACCTTGCAGACCGCCATGCACAGCACCAGCACCCCACTGGAACAACCGCTGCTGTTTCAAACCCTACTCCAGGCATGAAATACATGAGCAGAACAAAGAGAGCAACTGCTAAAGGACAGAAGGTGGTCACAGGACAGGAAAGCACCGATGCAGCTCACTGAGCCAGGGAACCTCGATGGGACATGGGAGCAGGTAAGGGAGGCAGTGACTCTGACCCATGAGAACCAAGTCCCAGGACTTTTATCTTGTAATGAAGTTGCACACCCTAAGAAATGTGGGATTATAACTGTAATTATTAAGCTGTGAGTGATGTGGGAAAAACTTCAACATCATCCTTAATACAGATATTGAGAAACAAATAAAAGAGGGGGGAACACAGGAAAACTTACCCAATAACTAATTATGTTGCAGGAAAATGGGGATCAAGAGGATGGTCCTGTCCCAGGTCTTAGGTGAGTTCCTGGGACGGGCCACCAAGTGAAGGTCCCTGGCTTCACATAGGAAAGAATTCAAGAGCGATCCATAGTAAAGTGGAAGCAAGTTTATTTAGAGAGATACACATTCCTGAGTCACAATAAGGTCCATCAGAAAGTGAGAGCAGCCCCAGGGTGCAGGACTGGTTGTTAATAGTTTTTACTGGTTGTTAATAGTTTCATAGGCTACTGAGCGGGAGGAATATTCTATCTCTGAGAATGGGTAGAGATTTCCAGGAACAGGGGCACTGCCCATTGTTTGGCCTCTTCTGCTCAGCCTCAGAACCGCCATGGCGCCTGTGCGTGTGTCATTTAGACTGCTAACGTATTGCAATGACTGTATAGTGAGGCTCAGGGTCTGCTGCAAGTCCAGTCTTCCAGCATCTTGCGCCTAGTAGATTCTAACCAGTTTTCCTTATGTCCTCAATAGCTGTGTCATTCTTTTAATGGTTGAGCCCTGCCCCCTTCCTTCCTATTTCTATTACACCATTTATTGTTGTTTACCATTTACAACTTAGTCTGAGCACAAAACCAATTAGCTTTAAATACCAATGTCTTTCCAAGAATACCACCAAAGGTCACCTAGGAAAGAGAAGAAAAGGAATCTTCCAGGTTTTTCTTTGCTTCAGAAATTACTGCAGTGGTAAAGAGAGGCTCTTGGTATGTCAGAAACCAGTTCTTTACCCTTAGTGGGTATTGAAAGATCAATTACTACCATCATGGTAGACACGGTATTAGATTTCAAAGCACATTATTTCTCTTATGTCCCCCACCTCCAACATGTCTCTGACGTCAGAGCCCTCACATTTCCGGTCTTCTGGAAATAGTACAGTAGTTAGAGCACGGACTCCTATATTAGCCTGTGTCCGATCCTGGCTCCGCCTATGAGCTTTGGAGTTACTTCAGTTCTGTCTGAGTTGACTTCCTCATCTGTAGGTGGAGATTATTACAGATTCAATCACAGTGTATTAGTACCTGCCACTTGGTATGATCTTGGTCAATTTCTTCACGTTTAAGAATTTTGTTACTCTAGGTACAAAAGTTGTTCCAGTTGAGGTTAAATTAGTTCTAATGACTTGTTCATTGACACTTTGACAGTTATTGAATTGACTCTTTGAACAGTTATTTGGCACTATGTGCCAAAGACCATGCAAAGAACTATGAAGACACCAGTGGGCCAAGCAGATCAAAACCCCTGTCGTCACTTGGGTAGGGACCAGAAGACACAGTAGACATAAACAGGTAAAACTCATACTAAGTTATTATATGCTAATGAGTTCTAAAGAGGAAAAAGAACAGATTTGAGAGGATAGAGGGCTGAATTTGTAGGTTGCTATATTAGATATTATAGCACTGAGTAAACTCTGATGTAAGCGCTGAGTAAGCACTGACCCTGATGCTGGGAGGGATTGGGGGCAGGACGAGAAGGGGACAACAGAGGATGGGATGGCTGGATGGCATCACTGACTCGATGGACATGAGTTTGGGTAAACTCCAGGAGCTGGTGATGGACAGGGAGGCCTGGCGTGCTGCGATTCATGGGGTCACAAAGGGCCGGACACGACTGAGCAACTGAACTGAACTGAACTGAAATTCTATATAATTTTGTTTATTATTTAAGATATATAAGATTGTCATTTTAACTGAAACAGTGAACTAGTTCCATTATATGAACTAATTCCATATAACAAGGTTATCTGCTCACAAATTAAAAACATTTGCACAAACATTATTTTCTTTAGCTATTTGTGTTTAGTAAAAAGATGTCTCCATCCCTCTCATATATTTTTCAGCAAGAATACTTTGACCACTTACAAGCAAAGATTAGAGCCAAGAGCAAAGTGCTTTATTTCAAAAGCTCTTATTGCTATTGTGGATGACAGACACAATGTTTAAACTCAGAGATGATGAACTAGGAAACCGTGACTTCAGACTTAGCAAGGTTGTTTGTTTAATCACCAGATCTGCATTTGCAAATATTGCAACATATACCTCAGACAAACATTCCAACTGAATCTTTCGCTAGAAAGAAATTTTACAACACAAAATGATTGCAAAGCTCCTCTAAAATAGTTTATAATAATATAATTTTGTATTTTAAATAATTAGTATTTATTGTATTATTTTAGTCTTATTAACAGATTTATACCATTAAATATTTTAAATTTTAAAATTTAATCAAATATTTTAAATATAAGTAATAATATGATATACTATTAGCTATAATAAAATATGATTAAATATCATTAAACAATGTAGTTTAATATTACTAAAAATATATTTAACAATGTAACTTAAAATACTATAATATTTACTTTTTTATTTCAAAGACTGGGCTCGGAGAAGGAGGTTAATTCAAACCACAGGCATCTGGACATTAATAGCCAACAGCCTAATATGGCGATCAGTGCCAAGCTGCCATATCATCAAGGAGGCACGAGTGTCTGTTTTCTGCCTGGCAAGAGCATGGTAAATTGCTTTGCAGGCCTCAATCAGGGTTCCCATTTAAAAGGCAATCACTAAGGAAAAAAGTCTGCAATTGGAATTTTGAAAATATGCTATTCGAATGTTTTTGTTTATGTGTCAGAGTTTAATTACATGTTTGGATATACACACATAATTCAGGATGGTTCTTGTGGTTTTCTTCTATCATGAGTTTTGTATCAACACACAAATATAGCTGTTGTGATTAATTCACACAGAATGAGCAATGTCTGTGTACTATACACTAAGAAATGGTTTATGTGGGTTATCTTGTTATAGTCTAAGATTCGAAAAAATAACTATTAGCATATCCACTTGGCAGTTGAGAAAACTGAGGCCCGAAAGGTTAAAAAAGTTTCTTAGGTTCAGATAGATGAAAGGTAGCAGAATTTGGGAATGAGACCCATATTTATCTAACCCTAAAGTCCATAACCTTAATCTTAACATTAACCTTGACATTAAACTGTCTTTAGCCAGGTAATGTTTTCACTGGCTCATCAGCAATCTTTTCATCTTTCTGAAGTGGACTATCTAATTTGTAGAATGGTCCTGCTCCTTTTAAGGTAGAAATGCATTTTATTTAGCACTATCAATTTAAAGTTTAGAGTAGTTCCCACTTCCCACCTTCACCCCCAAATTTAAAACAATGATAATAATAATAACAGGAGAAAAGCAATCCCTGAATTATAATGTATTACATTCTGATTGTTGCTATAACTAATCATTTCTCAAGTTTTAGATTTGAACAAAGCTCTTGGAAGAATGGCAACATTTAAAGTATATTATTATCATTTGTAATAGTAACATTCTTTATATAAGACTTACATTATGCTAGATATTTCTTAGAATATATGAAATATACTACATATTTCTCAAAGGAGTTACCAAGACAAAGATCTAAGACCAAATAGGGTTTGGACAAGAGACTAAACTTTGGCTTAAGTAAGTGTTAGTCGCTCAGTCGTGTTCAACTCTTTGTGACCCCATGAACTGTAACAGTTCACGAGCCTCCTCTGTCCATGGAATTCTCCAGGCAAGAATACTCGAGAGGGTAGCCATAGCCTTCTCAAAGGGATCTTCCCAACCCAGGGATCAAACCCAGGTCTCCCTCATTGCAGGCAGATTCTTTACTGCCTGAGCCACCACAGAAGCCAAAATTTTAGCTTACTGAGAACTAAAAATGTCCTTATGAATATGTCATTAGGTCAATCAGATTGTTCCCTGATCTCTAGAACTGTGAAAAGTTGATCCAACTAAATCCCTCTGACATGTGTGAGATAACTAAACTTCATTGGCCTGTTCTAATCACCAACACCACTGTGTTCACAAGATCACAGTGTTCTGTGCTTTTGATTCCTCTCCCTGGGAGAACTCTGACAGCAAAGGAGAATTTATGAGTTAAGTGGGGATGATGGCCATCTCCGCACTTGGGTTTGTGTTTTGGGCTTTAAGCCATTCACGAGCTCAAATTTTCTTTCTATCTCTAGTTTTGACTTTAAAATTCATATAAATTTAGCAGGTTATTGAATTAACACTGGGCCCACCTACTTTCAGACTTCTTTAAACGAGATCATGTTTGTGTGGTTTAAGATATTTTCAATTTGTTACTGTGATTCTTAGTCAAGAGTTTCTAAAGTGATACACTATGCTGCTGCTAAGTCATTTCAGTTGTGTCTGACTCTGTGCGACCCCATAGACAGCAGCCCACCAGGCTCCTCCGTCCCTGGGATTCTCCAGGCAAGAACACTAGAGTGGGTTGCCATTTCTTTCAGTGCATAAAAGTGAAAAGTGAAAGTGAAGTTGCTCAGTCATGTCCAACTCTTAGCAACCCCATGGACTGCAGCCTACAGGGCTCCTCTGTCCATGGGATTTTCCAGGCAAGAGTACTGGAGTGGGTTGCCATTGCCTTCTCCGAAAGTGATACACTATAATAAAAACAAAAAGAATATGAAATGATAACAGATAAAAATGAAGCCTAACATCTTGCAGGTCATACAAAAATGTTTGTGGGTGATAATATTGGTATCAAACATGAAAAGATTTACTGTCAAAAATTCACAATAACTCTATTTTTCTTTTTCTGGTAGCTTATCCTATTTACATGGAAAGAATGGATCCTAATTAAGCTTCAGGAGCACAGAGTTGTTATTTACTAGTAAGGTTTGTTCCAGGTATTAAACAGTCTTACAGCCATGAAATTAAAAGAAAATTGGAAGAAAAGCCATGACAAACCCACACATCATATTAAAAAGCAGAGACATTACTTTGCTGACAAAGGTCCCTATAGTCAAAGGTATGTTTTTCCAGCATACAGTTTTTCTAACATTTCATGTACAGATATGAGAGTTGGACCATAAAGATGACTGAGCACCAAAGAATTGATCTTCTGAATTGTGGTGCTGGAGAAGATTCAAGAGTCCCTTGGTTTACTGCAAGGAGATTAAACTAGTCCATCCTAAAAGAAATTAATCCTGAATATTCATTGGAAGGACTGATGCTGAAGCTGAAACTCCAATACTTTGGCCACCTGATGTGAAGAAGTTGACTCTTTGGAAAACACCCTGATACTGGGAAAGATTGAAGGCAGGAGGAGAAGAGGGTGACAGAGGATGAGATGATTGGATGGCATCATTGATTCAATGGACATGAGTTTGAGCAAATTCTGGAAGACAGTGAAGGACAAGGAAGCTTGGCATGCTACAGTCCACGGGGTTACAAAGAGCCGGACATGACTTAGTGACTGAATGACAACAACCAAACTCGGTACGCTATCTACAGTCAACATGGCTGTGTGTTTCAATATTATGTGTAGTGTGATTATATAAAGCAGATCAACTACTGTAATCAATATTGTATTCTTTCAGTTGCTTTTATACCTACCTTGAATTTTCACTGAAATAGCCACTTTAAAACCCTGGTTCAGTTGTTTTGAAGGGACTCCTCAGCAGCTAATCCACCCCAAGCCATTTATTTCAAGTGTAAAAGAGAAGTATGATGTCTTCCATATGCCACCTCCTTTCTGAGTCTCAACTTCCATCTGTTCCACTGGAAACTGAATAGTCACAGTTTCTCAGAGGAACAAGAGAGCCTGTAAATGAATCTCAAGGGACCCAGCTGTGAGGGCTGTGGTGTGATCACTGCCTCCCTACCCGCCAGCATAAGCACTGCCCTCGTCACGAATGGACACTCCTTCTAGAGGCACAGATGCACTTCTAAGACTGGACAGCAATTCACACTTTGGATGCTTCATTCTGTTCAGACTTGGAAATGCCAAATAGACGGTCTCTGAGACTAATTCTATACCAATACACAACGTATTAATAAAAATCAACCGCTCCGCTACCTAAAACACTTGGCGGCTTCCCATTTCCCTTTAGACTGTTTAATTAATTAAACAGGGAGGCCATTAGTCTGAGTTGGTTCTAATGCTCTGGTGGTTGAGGTAAGCAAACCAAAACTTAAGCCTGCCTATAAATGCCTCGAGGCTGAGAAATTGAAACCTGAGAACAATCCATCGCAAACAGCCAACTGGGCTTTTCCCAAATGAGGCAACTGCTCAATCAAATAATTTCCTTGGGACTTCCCTGGCTGCCAATGCACAGGGCCCTGCTCAGGGTTCCATCCCTGGTCGGGGAAATAAGATCACACATATCAAGCGGCATGGCCAAATAAAATAGATAAATAATTTCCTTGCTTTGCCTCTTCATTTAGCTGTGTGAGTCTCTCCCCTAGCTCCTGTCCACAGAGCACTTCTACCCACTTCCCGCCTAACGAATTCTGATTTGGAGCTGCCCCATTAGAATCTATATTTGCTCACATAAACTCTTAATATTACTAATGTGCCGCAGTTTACCCTTTAACAGTTCAACATCTAAAAGTCCCTAAAATGAATATGATTTACGAGGGACCCCTCAGCCTACCTGCTCGGCTCCTCTCCCTCTGATCTCCTCCTTACATCAGCCTCCAACTGGCCAGAGCGCTTTCTGGTTCTTTTCTTCCCCAGCGGGCCTTCCCTCGTCAGTCTCCACCACCTGGAAGACCCACCCATCTCTCCATCTGACTCCTCTCGCCCATCCCTCCCACCACGTTCCCAGTTGCCCTCCCAAGACTAGGTGGTTCCCTCATTCCATGGTCCCCTGGATCCCTCTTTCTGCTCATAGTTGGCACACCTGTAATTATTTGCTGATTAATTACTCTTCAGTTATTCCTATTAAGGCTGTATTCCTTACTAGATTATCAATCACTTGAAAGTAGCAGTGTTCTCACTGCTGACTCCTTGAACTAAAATTTAGCCAATAGGCTCAAGCATGTGAAGTGGGCTGATATCTGAACATCAGTTTCTCATGATTCAACCTAACACCTGTTCAACAAATACTTATTAAGCAAACACATTAAAAAACATTCACTGTGGTTTTAGGATTTCTGGGTGTATGTGTGTTCAGCAATTGTTAGCAGTTATTAAAAGAATCTCAAATTATGCTAATTTTAACTGTTATTCAAAGTGTTAAATGTTATTTTAAAAATCTCAAATTCTGCTAATTTTAAAAATTTAATTGGGTTTCACACAAATTTTTTTCAAAGTTAAATACAATAATGAACTCTAAAGAAAGGGTCCTACTTGAAATATAGCAGTAGTTTCCCTCTACTGCTTTGATCTTAGGCCAGTTTTCTGTTCACATGAGTTTTCTTCATTCTTCTGTAGATTTAACCGAAATAGTCATACCTGGAGCTCCGGGGAGCCCCTACAGGTGACTTCCACAGGATTACCCTCCTACCCGTGGAAGGAGGAACCAGGACCGGATCTAGATTTTGCACTGCCACACACCTGCTTCAGACGCCTTTCTTCACTTTCCCTTCCTGAATTGAATTTAATTGTTTAAAACCATGACTGGTTCTCTCAGTCAGGAGCTCCTCTCCAGGGATGCCTTGCGAAAACTCCCCTAACTTTTACACTGAATATACGGAATCATTTACCTAGAATGACAGTTCACCCAACCCAGCACTTGGTCAGTATCTGGGGTGACAACACCAGGAAAATAGGATGTGCATGAACAACAGTCACGACAATTGTGCCTCGGGAGGCCAACCAGATTGCTCAAGACCCACCTGCCTTCAGTCCTTACAGCAACTCAACTCAGTGAACATGTTATCAAACCCATTTTACAGGTGAGGAAACTGAGGCTTGAGCAGTGAGGCGTCAAACCCAGATAGATATATCTCTGAATCTCTCAGGCAAAGTTGCCTCTGAAATTGATGGCTTCCTTACTCTCTCAACTCATTTGCAAGTTAATTGATTCCATAGCTTATAGACGTGAAAGGGGTTAATCATGGAAACTTTTACACATACTTTTTTTTTTTTTCATGTTTTTCCATATTATTCATCATTCTGTTTCCTGACAGTCTGCTACAGTGGAAGCATGACACTGAGGATCTATTCTCTTTTGTAAACAACTTTATTGAAATATAATTCACATACCAGACAATTTGCCCATTTAAAGTATGATATTCCATGGCTTTTAGTCTATTTACAGAGTTGTGAAATCACTACCACTATCTAATCTAAGAACATTTCATCATCCAAAAAAGAAACGCATACCCATTAACATTCCTCGTTCCCGCTCCCTCCAGCCCCTGGCAACCACTAATTTACTTTCTGTCTCTATGGATTTGCCTACTCTGGACATTTCATATAAATGGAATCACAATTGTGGCCTTTTAGGTCCACTGCTTTTACTTAGCATGGTGTCTTCAAGAGTTATCCAGGGTTGTAGCCTGTATCAGTATTTAATTCATTTTTACTGCTCAATAATATTCCATTGTATGAATATACCACATTTTATTTGTCCATTCAAACAGATGACAAACTTCTGGACTGCTTCCATTTGGGAATGATTATGAATAACGCTGTTTATGACACTAGCTCCATTTGCTTTCAGCTCACCATACTCCCCTTTTACTCTATAGTGATTACAATGAGCTCCCCTATGTCTGTGACAAATTACTAGAAAGAAAGAAGGCTAAAATCCCTGGGCAAGATAGCAATATTTGGGTCACACTCGGGGTGATCAAGTCTTCCTGGTTTGTCCAGAAAATGAAGTGAAAGCGTTAGTCACTCAGTCGTGTCCAGCTCTTTGCAACTCCATGGTCTACCCTGGACTTCTCCAGGCAAGAATACTAAAGTGGGTTGCCATTCCCTTCTCCAGGGGATCTTCCAGACCCAGGGATCGAACCCAGGTCTCCTGCATTGCAGGCAGATTCTTCACTGTCTGCATTACCAGGGAAGTCTGGTTTGCCCAGAACTTCTCCAGTTTTAACATGGAAATTCCTGCATCCTAGGAAGACTTTTCATTCCGGACAAACCAGGATGATTGGCCAATCTCAACTGGGACTTAACTCAAAAAAGAAACCCACTTTTCCAGAATGAGTTTTGTGGTTTCTGGTGGTGGTATAGTTAATTTTTTTAAACTGGCTTTTGCGGTACCGATCATTTTACATATTTCTGCTGATGTTATATTTTTTAAACTGGCTTATGGAGTAACTATTTTTTTACATAGTTTCACTGGAGTAGAAAACCATTATTCTTTTAATTTCTGCATGGTGAACAATGCCCCAAAATTTCACAATTTCACATATACTATTTTAAAGTTACGCATATTTACCTACTTATCTATTTATCTGGTGGGTAGACAGATACTATTTGCCCTGCATTTTTATTTTCCTTGTTTGACATTTTTTAAGACTTTATCTTTGGGAGCAGGTTCACAGTAAAATAAAGTGGAAGGTATAGTGATTTCCTATATCCCCCCGGCTCCTACACATACATTGCCTCCTCCATAATCAAAGTCTCCCAGTAAAGTGGTATGTTTGTTACAATTGCTTGCCCTAAATATTTTTAGGCAGGGTACTAGTTAGTAATTAAAAGACCTCCCTAAAAGCTGAAACAGGCTTCCCACGAGACACAGTGGTAAAGAATCTGCCGCCTGCCAATCCATGAGATGCAAAGAGACATGAGTTCAATCCCTAAGTGGAGAAGATCCCCTGGAGTAAGAAATGGCAACCCGTTCCAGTATTCTTGCCTGGAAAATGCTACAGACAGAGGAGCCTGGCCAGTTACAATCCAAAGGGTCACTGAGAGTCAGACATGACTGAACACCACTACCCCAAAAGCTGAAAAGCCTCATGTCCACAGGGTGGCAGTGTAACACTCCATGAACCCAAATGGAATTCAACTAACACCTGTGTTAATAAAACCTAATCTTTATAGGGAAATAGCAAAGGCCAATCAACTCCTCCTGAGATCAGTGGCTTTTTTCTGTGGCTGGTAAATGGACCCAGATGGTTAATGACTGATGTTTCCAAACCACCATGGAGCCCTAACAAGAAATACAAACTTTTTAAAATTTTATTTTAATTGGAGGCTAATTACTTTACAATATTGTGGTGCTTTTTGCCATACATTCACATGAATCAGCCATGGGTGTACATGTGTTCCCCATCCTGAACCCCCCTCCCACCTCCCTCCCCATCCCATTCCTCAGGGTCATCCCAGTGCACTGGCCCTGAGCACCCTGTCTCATGCATTAAACCTGGACTGGCGATCTGTTTCACATATGGTAATATACATGTTTCAATGCTGTTTTCTCAAATCATCCCACCCTCATCTTTTCCCACAGAGTCCAAAAGTCTGTTCTTTACATCTGTGTCTCTTTTGCTGTCTTGCATACAGGGTCATTGTTACCATCTTTCTAAATTACATATATATGCGTTAGTATACTGTATTGGTGTTTTTCTTTCTGGCTTACTTCATTCTGTATAATAGGTTCCAGTTTCATCCACCTCATTAGAACTGATTCAAATGCATTTTTTTAATAGCTGAGTAATATTCCATTGTGTATATGTACCACAGCTTTCTTATCCATTTGTCTGCCGATAGACATCTAGGTTGCTTCCATGTCTTGGCTATTGTAAACAGTGCTGCGATGAACACTGGGGTACACATGTCTCTTTCAATTCTGGTTTCCTCGGTGTGTATGCCCAGCAGTGGGATTGTTGGGTCATATGGCAGAAGAAATACAAACTTGATCAAACAGTTCAAAGGCTAACATTGTATGCCCTTGTTAAAGCTTTCTTAAAAATTTCTTTTGACAAAATCTTAGAATCTTGGGCTTCTGCTGCTAAGTGACTTCAGTCGTGTCCGCCTCTGTGCGACCCCATAGATGGCAGCCCACTAGGCTCCCCCGTCCCTGGGATTCTCCAGGCAAGAACACTGGAGTGGGTTGCCATTTCCTCCTCCAATGCATGAAAGTGAAAAGTGAAAGTAAAGTCGCTCAGTCGTGTCCCAACTCTTTGCGACCCCATGGACTGCAGCCTACCAGGCTCCTCCATCCATGGGATTTTCCAGGCAAGAGTACTGGAGTGGGGTGCCATCGCCTTCTCTGCTTAGAATCTTAGGGCCTTAAAAATCACAAAATTCAGTGTTTTCTGCCTTTTTTCCACAAAAAAACCCCACAAAACACACTGTATAATAGGTTTCCAGACACTACACATGCCCCTGACATTTCATGAATTATAACTTCACACCTTTCCCTCAATTTAAGGAAGAATTTTGAAATTCAGGTAAATGACAGGGATATAAGGGTAATCTTGAATCTTGTCTAGTTTTTAATTTATTCATTCACTAGCTTCAATACTTGCTTCATAGAAATAAATTTCTTTTACATGCTTAACACCAAATCTCGACACATGGGTATGTTAAAATTCTTAAACTGAGAAAACAAAATTCTAGTCCCAACCTTTCTTGTACATTCCTGAACCCCTTTCTTGAACATTCTCAAAGTTATCTGGGAAAAGAGCACAAAAACAATTACCTTTAGTCTGAATTGGCTCTATTAGCATAAATCCAATGGTGCAGACATGATATTCACAAATTTTTATATTTACTTTTAAAAAAGGAGTCTAGAAAGAAATGTGCACATTTTACTGCAAACGACAGCAGACTTGGAGTTTGGAAACTTTGTTCACATCCTTAAAGGTAGGGGTAAAGGAAGGTATGGGCTCTCTTTTGCAAGACAAAAAGACAACACTGAAATTACTGAGAAAAACCATTTCCCTGTTATAGTTTCCAAGTCACACAGCAGGCCAGCGTTCACCTCTTGTTAATAAAGCAGCACTAACAGATTCAACAACTGAGTAAAACCAAAGGAGAAAAAAAACCACACAGACTAAACATGAATCTAGAGACATATTCTCTTTCACTTTTGAATGTCAGGTCCCAGTGTTCATGGCATAAAAAGCAATCTGATCTCCAAGGGTGCCTCGTGATGCAACCTGTTTTCTTCCAGGAGTCTTCAGTCCTAATTGTTCTTGGCTCTTGTTTTCCCATGTTTGACTCAGATATCTATCATGACATTGCTGAAATCTGAACAGGTAGACAGTGACTATCTAATTTTCTCTAATTCTATCAAATTCTCCAAGAGAGAAGGTAGCATATGTTTAAATTCCTACTCTGTCCATGAACTTCTGTTTGGAAATTCTAAATGCCCACTTTTATAACTCTTGTAATGGATGCTGAATAGCTATAATTAGATTGAATAGAATCATTTTTTGTTTTCAATCTTGTTTTTATTGTTAATAAGTGCCCTCCAGGATGGCAATCCACTGTGGCAGAGGATCTTTGAGGCCTAAAGTACATATCTAGGCCGTGAGAGCTACTTTCCTCAAAAATGGAATATATTGTTTGAGTTAATACTTTCTCTAGATCGCATAGCCTGATCCCTGTAGGGGGCTCAGTCACTAACTAGTTAATTCCATCACTCTCTTCCACAGGAAGCCAGGCCCTTCCCACTTACAGTTTCTCAGTAGATCCTGAAGTTTACATAACAACTTCCTGTTTGATAAAACAGGCAGTATACGCACAGTTTTGCTATGAATGATGCTTTTGAGAGCTGTGTCTTTGATGTTTCTTTTAGGGATGGTTGCTCACCTTTATAACAGATTTCAAAGAGCCATTCAGATAACTTGCCTACTGTTGGTTGGTCTGGAAAGCAATGCCCCTCTTTCGAGCTCATTAAGGTTTGTCCCCAAGAGCTTCCCCTAGAATTGCCTGCTTGGGTCACTGAGAATGTAATTTGCTGACAGAGGGTCCCTGAACAGCCTGGGGGTAGCAATCAAAATAGCTACAAAGCGTTGCTAACAAGTTGTTGTTTAGTCACTAAGTCCTGTCCAAATCTTGCGAGCCCACAGACTGTAGCCCACCAAGCTCCTCTGTCCATGGGATTTCCCAGACAAGAATAGTGGCGTGGGTTGCCATTTCTTCCTCCAGGGGTATCTTCTAGACCCAGGGATCAAACCCTCATCTCCTGCACTGGCAGGCAGGCTCTTTTCCACTGAGCCACTTGGGAAGGCTCAAGGTCTAATCCTCACAACAGAGCAAAGTAGATATTATCCACAGGTACAGATCAGGAAATTGAGGCTGAGAAATGCAGAGACGTACTCAGTGCAGAGAGTACTCAGATGTACTCAGTACAGAGTACTCTGAAGCTGGAGCTGATTCTCCAGCAGCACTCTACTGTCCAGGGGCTCCTTTCCCACGGATGATGGGGCTTCCCTGGGAAACATCTGTATCTCTAGAGGGACACAGTTTCCATCTCACAAATTAGAAAGCTGGAGAACTCTAGCTCCAGCCCCAGAACTACTAAGACAGAACATTTGCCCTCCATCAAAATACAATCACTGGGGTTTGTTTGAAGGGGTTCTATTTTTTTATTGTGCTTTAAAAAAACAACACATAACATAAAATTTACCATCTTAACCATTTCTTGCTACTGCTGCTGCTGCTAAGTTGCTTCAGTCGTGTCCGACTTCGTGCGACCCCAGAGATGGCAGCCCACCAGGCTCCGCCATCCCCGGGATTCTCCAGGCAAGAACACTGGAATCGGTTGCCATTTCCCTAACCATTTCTTAATGCTAACTATATGCACATTGCTGTGCAACAGAGCTCACAATTTTTTCATCTTACAAAACTCAAACACCATAAAACAACAACTCTCCTTTTTTGCTTCCCCTCAACCCCTTCAAGAAACCTTCTACTTTGTGCGTCTCAGAGTCTGACTATTTTAGATCTCTCATGTGAGTGAAATCATGCCGTATTTGTCTTTTTGAGACTGGCTTCCTCTACTAAGCACAATGTACTCAAGTTTCATCCATTTTTGTAGCATATGACAGAATCTCCTCCTTTTTAAGGGCTAAATAATGCTTTGTTATATGTATAGACCACATTTCCCCTTTTTTAAAAGAGATCTAATTGACATATACCATTGTGTGAGTTTAAGGTATACAACGTGTTGGTTTGATTGATACATTTATATGTTTGGTTTTCGCTGTAGCATTAACACCTGCATCATGCCACAGTTTATTTATCGGTGGATGGACACAGGTTGCTTCCGTGTCTTGGCTAGTGTAAATAATGCTGTAATGAACATGGATGTGCAAATATCTCTTCGAGATCCTATTTTCAGCACTTTTGGATATATACCCAGAAGTGGGATTGCCAGAACATATGGTAATTCTGGGTTTTCTTTTATTTTTTGAAGAAACTCTATACTGCTTTTCATAGCAGCTGCACCATTTTGCATTCCTACTAACAATGCAAAAGGGTTCCAATTTTTCCACATCCTCACCAAAACTTGTTATCTGCTGTTTTTTTTTTTAAATAGTGGCAACATTATTTTTTATTATGTATGTCTCTGACTCTTATCTTTCCCTAACCTTGACCCATTTCAAGGTTCTTTCCACTTTATTTATCTGTTTGTCTGAATTTTTTAAACATCTGTTACTTCTATAATCTTTAAGGCACTGAAGATACATTTTTAAAAAATCTGTTGCAGAAAGGTTGGCCAAAACCAACATTATGTAGGCATTTGATAACTTTGAATATAGTATATGTGTTACTGAGTGCCGGGGTCCAGCCCCGGTTGGATCCAGGGATTCCCTCAGGATGATGGCGTTGGCCATTACCGGATAGCAAAGGCTGAGAGATTTATTAGATGCTCAATAATAACTGGTTTACGTGGGAAATCAATAAAGTTCGTGACACCAAACTTGCTCTGACCACGGAGGTCGCAGGTGCCCTCTCTAATAGCGGAAGGTGCCCCACCTTAGGCACCTTCTCCAGTGGGTCTTAGAAGCCCAGGCAAATAAGTGGTTGCAGAGGACCCCCACACTCCAAATTATTTTGGCATGAAGGAAGAACAGAAGAGAAAAGGAGGAAAAGGAAACAAGAAAGAACGACACGGGGAGACCAAGCTTCAGTGAGCAAGGCCCCTAGCTTTATTTTCAACAGGGGCTTTTATACCCTAAGTTGCACATAGAGGATAATAGCGGGTGTGAAATCATGCAAAGTCAGCAGTCTTTGATCCTTATCAAAACCAGGGTTTCTTTTCTGCAAACTTACCGTATACAAATGGTTTAGGTGATTTACATCATCTTCTGGCCAGAAGGCCTGTTAACATTTTATGACTCTGATAAAAGTTTGTCAACCATAAGAGGAATAGCAGGAGGCTATACCGGCAAACCAGGGTGCGAGGTGGCGGGACTCACCGTTCTTCAGCTGAAATCCTTTGTGGTGCGAAGATAAAGTTTGCATCATCTATAATGAGGACAGTGGTATCATCAAGGCCTTCAGAAACATCCCTGGAATTACTCTGCTTAATGTAAGCAAGCTGAACATTTTGAAACTTGCTCCTGGTGGTCACGTGGGATGTTTCTGCATTTGGACTGAAAGTGCTTTCCGAAAGTTAGATGAGCTATATGGCACTTGGCGTAAAGCAGCCTCCCTCAAGAGTAACTACAACCTCCCTATGCACAAGATGCTCTTATTTTCTCTAAGAGTAACTATTTTAAAGTTTGGCGCCATCCTCCGAAGGTGTTAGATAAAGTTGCATTCCTATAGGGCAAAGGTGCAGTGGGTTTACAACAAAGGAAAGAATTTATTATCTTAAGGGTCTAAAGTTGTTAACACCAAGGCCACTAGTTATTTTTCCTACATACCAACTATATTAATTAATACACTTCCAAGGATACAATACAGGGGATGTGGAAACTTGGCAGCAAGCATTGGCTCAACAATGAAATCGTCTACTAGTTCTATTCTGACAATTTCTAACTCTCCGATGAGGCTCTATACTATTTGAATATCTTAAGCTTCTCGTGCTTCTCACGGCTGGGAGACTGTAAACAATCGTATGCATAGCTGTAGGAGTCCGGGTAAACCTGTCAGGCAAGTTAGAGAGCCATCTGAGGGGTTTGTGAACTAAAACACTCTTGTCACACCCAGGAACTTTATTAACTGGAGCTGTAAGTTAACTCTTTCTCAGAGAGAGAGATGGTGGTGGGGGACAGCCCCCCGTAAAGTCAGAGGTGTAGGTGAGAGCACAAAGCAGTAAAGTAGGCAGACTCTGGTTTTGGGGGTAGACGCTCAAGAATTTCCAGGGGGACTCCTGAGGCTTGATCCCGCCTTTGCGTATGTTGAGTCTCCTTCCTCACGACCTTTGCCATGGGCAGAGTTCCTCATGCTGGCTCCTGGCAACTGAGTACTGAGAGAAATGATAAAATTGAATTGTAGATTTTTCTGAACAGTGTGGAGCTGAGGCTAAAAGATCATGCTATGATCCAAATACCTCTCCATCATCACCTGTCTTCTCTGTACCCACTCAAGTAAGACTAACATTGTTAGAAAAACTATCATTAGCTAAGGCATGTCCTAGACTGTCAAGTGAAAATCCATTTCCTTTGTTATGCAGACAAATATATTTATTAATTTAAAGTAAATAAAAATAAACATTGTGCTCTCCTGCCAACTTACACTTCTACATAAATCTGTAATCAAGTTGCTTAGAAAGGTAGAATTCAAATGTACTAGAACCTTATCTCATAAAAGTAAAAACCATTTGCTGAGACAAAGTGATAAAATGATAAAATTCCATGAAGAAAGTGGTCTGCACTGAGGACCTATTATTTATGACAGACTATTTCCCATACATTTTTCTCCTTCAGTACTCACTATAGCCCTCTATGTAAATATTACACAGCTGAGCGACTTCACTTTCACTTTTCACTTTCCTGCATTGCAGAAGGAAATGGCAACCCACTCCAGCATTCTTGCCTGGAGAATCCCAGGGATGGGGGAGCCTGGTGGGCTGTCATCTATGGGGTCACACAGAGTTGGACACGACTGAAGTGACTTAGCAGCAGCAGCAGCACCCTCACAACCTGATTACCTCCTAAAGGCTCCACCTTTGAATACAATCACATTGGGGATTAGAGCTTCAACAAATGAATTCTGGGGAAGACACAGCAATTCAGTCTATAGCATAGGAGCTACTGTAAACAACGGTATTAAATTCAACTTCCTTGGCCAATGTTTTCTGGCCCTACTTGAAGGTGAATCCAGTTGGGTTTATTCCTAAGGCATGTCTTGAGGACTAGGACATAGTCAACAGTGGGACTTGATATTATGTACTATTTATCAAATTTAGGGACTGGTGACCGATCACATCTTTACACCCATATTTTTAAGTCTTCTCCTCTGTTGAATGTATTTGAGATTCAATGCACCAGCTTGCAGTCACCAAATTTTCCATGGGAAGTGAGGTTGCTCTTACTTTTCATTGGAAGGGAGAAAATACACCTGATTTCCAGCCGGAGACATGACAGGGAAGTATCAAAGACAAAAGACAGCAATGTTAGGATCACTGAGACCAAGTAAAAAGTCAAGACTACAAGCCAGAAGTACTATTAGGATGAGGGTCTCAGAGGCAAGTCAATAAACCAACTGATTTGAGGACAAGGTCTACTGATGAAGGATAGCAAGTTCTCATCATGCTGTTCATGCCCATCTGACTGAGGTGTGAAAAACAGCTTTGATGCTCAAAGAATAGAAGTACAACAGTGGAAATGACAAGCTGAGGAACTGAAGCTTTTGTTGAGGTCTCAGCTGCTTACTTCTGCACAGTATCCTGGGTCAGTGGCTCACTTCTGTTAGTGTACAAGCTTGATCAGATTATTACCCTGGAGAAGACTGTCTCTTTTCTACCTGCCTGGCTTTGATGACAGTAAGGCTTATTTCTTCCTGTTCTTCTGCATGTTCAGATATTATAGAAACTCTATAAGCCTCTTAATTTACTCTGCAGAAAATCTGCTCTACAATGTACTGTGTGCTGTGTCACCAAAATGTGTTATTTGAAAAGAAGCAGGTTCCATCCCTGGTCTGTAAAGATTCCACATGCCACAGGACAGGTGGGCCCAGGAATTGCAACTACTGAAGCCCAGGCACCCTGGAGCCCATGCTCTGAAACAATGGAGATCACTGCAACGAGAGGCTCCCATTCACTGCAGCTGGAGAGTAGCCCCCACTCTCCACAACTGGAGAAAGCCCGTGCACAGCAATGAAGACCCAGAGCAGCCATAAAATAAATAAATAAATCTTAAAAAAAAAAAAAAAAAAGGATTCAAGCAGGTGAATGGATCTCAAACACTATAAATCCAAAGAAATCTACAGAATGGCATGTCATACTTAAACTTCTAAAAACTAAAGACAAATAAAAAAAATTTAGAAAATAATACCTTACTATGGTGGGGGAAATATCAGAATGACAGCAGATTTCTCATCAGAAATCATGGCAACGGGAAGGAAGTTGAACACTATTTTCAAGTACTGAAAGAAGTCAACCAGAATCTTGCACCCAGAGAAAATGTCTTTTAAGAATGAAAACAAAATCAACACATTCTCAAAGGAAGGAAAAATAAGAACTTATCTCCAGTTCAGTTCAGTTCAGTCGCTCAGTCGTGTCCGACTCTTTGCGACCCCATGAATCGCAGCATGCCAGGCCTCCCTGTCATCACCAACTCCCGGAGTTCACTCAGACTCACATCCATCGAGTCAGTGATGCCATCCAGCCATCTCATCCTCTGGCGTCCCCTTCTCCTCCTGCCCCTAATCCCTCCCAGCATCAGAGTCTTTTCCAATGAGTCAAATCTTCCCATGAGGTGGCCAAAGTACTGGAGTTTCAGCTTTAGCATCATTCCTTCCAAAGAAATCCCAGGGCTGATCTCCTTCAGAATGGACTGGTTGGATCTCCTTGCAGTCCAAGGGACTCTCAAGAGTCTTCTCCAACACCACAGTTCAAAAGCATCAATTCTTCGGTGCTCAGCCTTCTTCACAGTCCAACTCTCACATCCATACATGACCACAGGAAAAACCACAGCCTTGACTAGACAGACCTTTGTTGGCAAAGTAATGTCTCTGCTTTTCAGTATGCTATCTAGGTTGGTCATAACTTTCCTTCCAAGGAGTAAGTGTCTTTTAATTTCATGGCTGCAGTCACCATCTGCAGTGATTTTGGAGCCCAGAAAAATAAAGTCTGACACTGTTTCCACTGTTTCCCCATCTATTTCCCATGAAGTGATGGGACCGGATGCCATGATCTTCGTTTTCTGAATGTTGAGCTTTAAGCCAACTTTTTCACTCTCCACTTTCACTTTCATCAAGAGTCTTTTGAGTTCCTCTTCACTTTCTGCCATAAGGGTGGTGTCATCTGCATATCTGAGGTTATTGATATTTCTCCCAGCAATCTTGATTCCAGCTTGTGTTTCTTCCAGTCCAGCGTTTCTCATGATGTACTCTGCATATAAGTTAAATAAGCAGGGTGACAATATACAGCCTTGACATACTCCTTTTCCTATTTGGAACCAGTCTGTTGTTCCATGTCCAGTTCTAACTGTTGCTTCCTGACCTGCATACAGATTTCTCAAGAGGCAGGTCAGGTGGTCTGGTATTCCCATCTCTTTCAGAATTTTCCACAGTTTATTGTGATCCATTCAGTCAAAGGCTTTGGCATAGTCAATAAAGCAGAAATAGATGTTTTTCTGGAACTCTCTTGCTTTTTCCATGATCCAGCAGATGTTGGCAATTTGATCTCTGGTTCCTCTGCTTTTTCTAAAACCAGCTTGAACATCAGGAAGTTTTATCTCCAGTAGATGTACTTAAAGAATGGCTGAAGAAATTCCTTAAACAGAAAGGGAATTTTAATGGAAGAAACCCTGGAATATAAGGAGGGAAGGAAGAACACAGAAACCAAAAATACAGGTAAATACAAACTAAAGCCATAGCAAGAAGCAAGGAAATAATAAAGGTGAAAACAGAAATCAATGATAGCAAAATTTTTTTTAATTACAGAAAATCAATAAAATAGAGAGTTGGGTCTTTGGGGGGAAAAACAAAGTTTGACAAATCTCTAGCAAAACTGATGAAACAGAGAGAAGATACAAATTACCAATATTAGGAATGAAAATAGAGATAGCACCACAGATTGTGCAGACATCAAAAGAATTACAAGGGAACATTTACAATACAAACAACTCTACACACATATATTTGACAACTTAGATGAAATAAACCTCTTTTTTTTGAAAGATGTGGACTACTATAATTCACTCCATATGAAATACTTTGTAGATCCCTGTAACTATTAAGGAAATTCATTTCATGAGTAAAAATCCTCCAAAAAACAAATGTGCAGGCCCAGATGCTTTCACTGGAGAAATCTACCAAACATTAAAAAAATAATAATTATATACAAACTTCCCAGAAAACAGAAAAGGAGAGAATAATTTCAATTCATTTTATAAAGCTAATTTTACCCTGACTCTGAAATGGACAGCAAACAAACAAAGAAAAAACATCGCAGAAACATACAGACCAATATTCCTCAACAGTACATATTCTAAATCCCTAACAATATATAATTAGCAATGTATAAAAAGAATTAGATTCCATAACCAAGTGGGGCTTATGCCAGATTTAAAAGGCTGATTTAATATTTGAAAATAAATCACTGTCATCACCATATTAGAAAGCTAAAAAAGAAAATGTACATGCTCATATCAATTGAAGCTGGGAAAATATTCAGTAATTCAGTATTCACTCACTCACCAAAAAACTCAGAAAAATAGAAATAGAAAGGAAATCCCTCAACTTCATAAAGAAAATCTATCAGAACCCCTACAGCTAATGTCATATTTAATGTGAAAGTCTTATGCCTTCCCACTAAGATTGGGAACAGGGTAAGGATGTCTGCTCTCACCATTAGAAGCTCTAGTCAGTTCAGTAAGACCAAAAAAAAAAAAGAAAAGAAAAGAAAGGGCATAAGATCAGAAAAAAAGAAAATAAAACTTTTTAAAATTAATTAATTAATTTTAATTGGAGCCTAATTACTTTACGATATTGTAGTGGTTTGTTGAAAACATGATTGTCCACATAGGGAAGACCCCGGGAATCTACCAGAACTTCCTAGAACATAAAGGTGAGTTAAGCAAGGAATGGCTTGATTTGTAAGTTTTGGGACAGGTCCAGACAGTTCTTTCTCTCTCTTCCCACTTATTAATCTACTGGCAGGAGTAATTCGGTCTGTATTCACTGTAGGATTCGGGGGATATTTCATTCAACTCATATTCTGTATTTATCAAGTCTGTCTGCCCACACTACCCCAATACTAAAACAAAACAGCTTTTTTATTGAAAGCAAAAAGCTACTATTTTTATATAGCTAAAACAGATCATATAAATCTTTTCACCTTGATTGTATAGGGAACAGCACATATAGGTAGCCTAGACTAAACTGTCATAAGAAGAAATATGGACTCATTTAGGTTTCAGAAAGAACTAAAGCACAGCCATAAAGCAAAAATAATTTAGGAGTTTGAAGCAAAAATAAGGATGTCTGTTTTGCAAAGGACACACTGGACAAAATCTGGTAGATGGACATACTAGACATACTGGTAGATGAAAAACTGGGGGAAGATATTTGTGACTCCTACACAGACAAGGAACCAACATTTGGAATACATTCATATATATACATAAATCACCCTGAAAAATCTAGGACTTGTTTCAGAAAACAGGCAAATTGTATGACATATCATTTACAAAAACCTAACTGCCTAACATGTGTATCGACAGCTGTCCAACTTTAAAATGAATTTTTTAAAAGTTTTTATTGCAAGATATTTGTTTTACAATATTGTACTGGTTTCAGCCATACACCAACATGAATCAGTGATAGGTATACATATATTCCCTCCCTCTGAAGCCTCCCTCCCACCTCCCACCTCCCACCCCGTTCCACCCCTTACTTACCTTAGGTCCACAGACCCCCAGCTGGAGTTCCTTGAATCATACAGAAAATTCCCACTGGCTATCTATTTTGCATGTATTAGTGTATATGTTCAGAGAAGACAATGGCACCCCACTCCAGTACTCTTGCCTGGAAAATCCATGAACGGAGGAGCCTGGTGGGCTGCAGTCCATGGGGTCGCTAAGAGTCGGACACGACTGAGCGACTTCACTTTCATTTTTTACTTTCATGCATTGGAGAAGGAAATGGCAACCCACTCCAGTGTTCTTGCCTGGAGAATCCCAGGGACAGAGGAGCCTAATGGGCTGCTGTTTATGGGGTCTCACAGAGTCGGACATGACTGAAGCGACTTAGCAGCAGCAGCAGTGTATATGTTTCCATGCTAGTGTCTCCAGTAGTCTCACCCTCTCCTATCTATCCCATTTCCCTGCGTCCATGAGTCTGTTCTCTATATCTGCCTCAATAATGAATTTTAAATGCTGTGAAACACCAGCTTATACTCTGTGAGGATGGCAAAAATAGAAAGTAAGATAATATAAAATTTGGTGGGGACATTGGATAATAGGGACCCTCCTGCACTGCTGGAAGGAGTGTAGACAGGTGCAACCATTCTGGACAGTAATTTGGCAGTGCTCAATCAGGTACCCACAGCTCTGTGACCCAGCTGGGAACATAATGGGACACGCATGAGGATGTAGAGGAATCAAGACATCTGTCACTTGAGGGATTGAGCAAAGTGAAATGTGGTGTTTGTACACCTTGGAGCACCATGCAACATTTAGAATAAATAAACTGGGTATGCATATAACAACATAGACAGCTATTAAAAACAGAAAAGACCCAGAATAGGACTTTGTATGTGCAAATTTGTATAAAGTTTTAAAACACACACTCAAACAACAATGCTTTTTATAAAGTTGCATGTGAATTCAAGAAAACATAAACTACATTAGTTTTGTTGCCTGTAGTGGGGAAGAAAACAGGGGTGGTGTATAAATAACTAAGCATAAAGGGGCTTGGTATAGACTCTTGATGTTGATGACACTGTGACTTGCAATGAGTATCTTGGCTCAATCCTCTGAATCTAAGGTAAGTAACGAAGAAGATGAAGGAGTAATGGGAGGCTGGTTGTATAGAAGAGTGAAAGCTAAGATGATTTCATGTAACATCATCTAAGTGGAGTTGATAAACCAGACAGTCACATTAGGCATGCACAGCTCAGCTGCTTCCTGTTTTTTTGGGAGGGAGGCCTCATCATGTAAGCCTGCTTCCATCCTGGGCTGTCTAGGATTGGGTGGGAAAATTCTCCTAATTTTGTAGTTTAGTCAGCAGGCCTAGTTGGATCTCACATTTGCAACCAAGGACTATTGGTAATGGCTTCCATTTTTACTCTATTACTTAAATTGTTTAAAATGGGACAGGGGAGAGGGCTACTATTTATTGGGAGCTGACCCAGAGACTATGACTGTCATAGGCACTCACTAACCTGAACTGCATTGCTTTTATTATTTGGCAACTAATTTTTTCTACCATCTTACCAACCTGGATCAAGATACAGCATGGACTTGGCAAAAAGCTGTGGAGTACTGAGTTGAGTCATAAAGGTCATGATCTCACGACTGGAGAGGAATGAAGCCATTAACAGAGCCTGACATTGATTCCAGTGGTGAAGCGCTGAAAGATGGACCTCAGTTCTTGTCTTCTTTGAAGAAAGAATTTGGCCAAGACTGTGAAAAAGACGAAAGCACTTATTAGAAGCAAACTATGTCTGGAAGAAGCAAAGTGCGTGGAAGAGCATGCAGGTGAGCTCAGAGTGAGTTGCCCACAAAAAGGGCGGCTTAGGTTGCCTCTATAGGAGCAGTTTTCTGGGTTGTCTCTGGCCAGTCACCTCTATATTTGGTCCTGGTGTAAGCATGGAGGGGCTTCCCAGGTGGTGCTAGTAGTAAAGAGCCCACTTGCCAATTCAGGAGACATGAGACGTGGGTTCGATCCCTGGGTTGGGAAGATCCCCTGGAGAAGGGCACGGCAACCCACTCCAGCCTGGAGACTCTCCATGGACAGAGGAGCCTGGCAGGCTACAGTCCATGGGGCTGCACAACTGAAGTGACTTGGCAGGCAGGCAACGGGGCATGGATCTCTCAGTCCCGATGGATTCCAGCTTCTCCCTCCTTTTGTCCTTCCCCCGGACTGAGGGCCTTCTCTGTGCGTGTGTCAAGGAAATCCACAGGAATGCACCCAGTCAGGGTCCGCTGCTGGTAAGCCATCTCAAAGCGTTGCCAGGAGACCAGGTGCAGCTGCTCAGACTGGGGCCTGGATATCTCCCACCTCAATATCAGAGCTTGTTGACTCAGGTTTGTGAGTAAAATTACATGAGCTTGCTTATCAGTCTTTTTGCTGGCTACTTTCAATTATTACTGTGTTCTTAGGGTGTGGCATACGAGGAGGAAACATGAGATGGGGGCCGTGGCGTGCTGGGAAAAACAGGCAGCGAAGGAGGTAACAAGGGAGCCAGACAGCGTGTAAAACCCTTAGTCATCGTGGCGTGCCTCCCGCAGCACAGTCCCTGATGTCCCTGAACCTTAGCACAAAGGTGAAGTGTTCCTCCACATATTCTGTTCAGTTAGGCAAGAAAATGTCTGTTACAGCTTTAGTAGATTGCCATTAAAACTAAGAGGCTATTTAATATAGCTAACTTCAGCTATCTTAAAAACTGCTCATGTACCACACCTAATTTCCCAATCTCGTTTGATAAAGACTTATGACTTGATAGTACTATTTAAAAATAATTATTATATTTACAGAGTCTACTCTTGGTACTTTTCTAAAAATGTATGTCTTATTCTTTTCCACAGTTGTCAAAGTAATAAATCCAAGTCATTATAAGAGTTCCAAGTCCTTTCCTAAAGCCAATAAATGTGTAAGAGTTTTAAACAAAAGAGGTATCTGTAGTTTGTCATTATTTATTTCAAGTTTTCTTTTGCTTTAGGGAATGTTGTGAATTTGCAACGTATATATTTTGCGTTATGTAATTGTACACTTTGATCAGAAACACACAGTTAAATAGTAACCTGTAATACATTTATATTACATATGTAGCTAGGTTTGCAAATTTTCTGTCCAACTTAGAATGATAATAACTTTTAATGTCTTCAGTTCAAGTTTGAGGAAACACCATGTTTGAAAACCTGGGCGGGCAGTAATGTTTCTAGTAGGACTGTGTATATGAGTTCGGTCACTTAGTCATGTCCAATTCTTTGCAACCCCATGGACTGTAGCCCATCTGGCTTCTTTGTCCATGGAATTTTCCAGGCAGGAATACTGGAGTTGGGTTGCCATTTGCTACTCCAGGGGAATCTCCCTGACCAGGAATCAAACTAATGTCTCCTGCATCCGTAGGCAGATTCTTTACCACTGTGCCACCTGGGAAGCCCCTCTAATAGGACTAGAAACACACATTTTGCAGTGTCTGTACTTTGATTTTTGCAGCCCTCGTATTCACTCAGATGCTTAAATTTCTGTGTGCACTGAATTAGAAGCAATCAATATAAATGAGAAAACATCTTTATAACGCAGAGTAGAAATTTGCTGGGAATTATTTATTGATCATGCAAACTTCAGAAGCTGAACATATAGTTTTAAATTATTTTTCTGCTTAAAATACAGTATGTGATTGTTGTAAAAAGGTAAAACATTCCAGAAGTATAGGACAGAATTAGGATTTTTTCTTCTTCATTCCTTTTCCTCACCCACACTAGAAAAACACTGTCAGGTTTTTGTGGGAATTCCTCAAGAATTTGCAAAATTGAGTTTTGATTTTGCCTCAAGAACATCACTATTTACGTGTAACTGATATTTTGTGATTATATTGCCCATCACATAGATTAACTTTTTAAAAGCAGATGAAATTTGGTTCACTATCTGTAAAGTTATCATAGGGACTTTAAGGAATCACTTCCCAGTGTTAGACTGACTCATTTTAGATTCCATTCTTTGGAACAAGAAGAGCTGGTTAGGCCTGTTTCTCTTGGTTCCCACAGTCTTTTCGTGACCCAATCCAACTTTACCTCAAACTGTTACACACCCAGTAAAACTTGCTTTCACGTTATTGATATATTTTTACTTTTAATAGTTCTTGGATAAATTACTTTTTTTGCTTCTTTTCTTTGTAGGAAAAAAGTCAGCTGGTGTAAGTACTAGCAGCTTAAACTCTGATGAAAGCCTCTGCCAAAGCAAGAAAAGCTTTTGGGACAATACCAAGTTCTTTGTACCCTGTGCTGTGCTGTGCTTAGTCGCTCAGTCGTGTCTGACTCTTTGCAACCCTATGGACTCTAGCCCGCCAAGTCCTCTGTCCATGGGATTCTCCAGGCAAGAATACTGGAGTGGGTTGCCATGCCCTCCTCCAGGGGGTCTTCCCAACCCAGGGACTGGACCCAGGTCTCCCGCATTGCAGGTGGATTCTTTATAGTCTGAGTCACCAGGGAAGCCCTCTTTGTATCCTAGATAGATAAAAAAGCTTAGCAATTTGTCATTTTACACTTTACAGTCCATTAAAGAGGTAGATAGTTGATCTCTGTTGATTTGCAACAGAAATTCTTGGCACATTAAATGGATGAATAAAAGTAGGAGAGCAATTCTCAATCTTATGTTTCTAATTAATAATGTTTAATTAAAGTGACAAATGCTTACTAAATAAGTAGATAAATGTGCTTTTAAATTAATGGTTAAATACACGGCTTTAACAAAGATGTGGCAATATTTTCTCATCAATAATTGAAAAGCTAAATAGTCTGACTCCATTCATAAATTCATTCACTCATTTGTTGTTTGGTTAATATATCAAGCCATCTATGCATCTATCTTTCTTTTTATCCATCTATCTTCTCAAAAAGTACTTTGCAGAACACCTTATCTGGAGGTGGCACTGGGAGAATAAAAAAGCAAACAAAAAAATCCCATAAAACATCAAAGGTATCCCCAGAGGCTAAACAACAATGCTCCGGATATAATTCTTGAAGTGGATTTTTTTTGGGTAGTGTTTCTTTTTTAAAAATCATAATATTGATTTATATGTATCTTAAGGGGATTTTCTAAGAAACTAAAATTAGAGGTAAAAATGTATACTTTCAAAGCCCCACCCTAGAAGATCTTGATTTAGGAGGTCTGGATCTGTCATTTACTAACTGTGAGCTCTTGTTCAAATAGTTTTATTTTTCTTTGCTGGATTCCTCATCTATAACAGAGAGATAATAAAACCTACATTTGAAGCTCATCAAGAATATGATACTATACATAAGAACCTTTGGGACTCCAAACTGTTATACCATTCTAAGGTAAGTCATATATAAGGTGCCTCAATGAAGCACAAACACATTTTCAGGGGCATAGAGGCTTTTTCTTAGTTTTCACAAACACTGTTAATGGCTAGTGATATTCTGTTCTAAGTAATCAGTCAATGTTTGTGAGTTAAGAAAAATACATATCTAAAATTTTTTTCTGATTGATTCCAGTGAGGGGTGTGGGGAGGACTGGGAGAGAGGAAGGATGGACAGAGGAGAGAAGAGGTGTGGAACGTGGGCTGAGAAGATGGAAGTGGGCAGGAAGAATTAGTGTATGGGATGGTGGCTCTGCAGACCATGGCTGACCATGGATGGTCTTGTCCTGGTCATCCTTCTGGGGATCTCAGTCATCCCAAGAGCCCTTGGAAATTTTGAAAGTACACTTTGAAACCCTAGAGTGTTAGCTCTAGAAAAGAATGCACAATTATCCATTCCAATGTTCTCAGTTTTGAAAGAGGAAATAGTACCAGAGAGGTTAAGTGCCTTAGTCAAAGTCACACAGCCAGTTAGCGGCAGGGACACATGATAATCAGCATGAGTTGATTTGACACCGGGCCATTTCAGAATTCTAAAACATAAAGTGGTTTAGTTGCTAAGTCATGTCCAACTCTTGTGAACCCAAGACTGCCAGGCTCCTTCTGTACAAGGGATTTCCCAGGCAAGAATACTGCTGTGAGTTACCATTTCCTGCTCCAGGGGATCTTCCTGACCCAGGGATTGAACCCAGGTCCCGTGCATTTCAGGCAGTCTCCCACATTGCAGGCAGATTCTTTACTGGCTGAGCCACCAGGTAAGCTCTACAACATAACTGCCCATATCACATTGGTGTCAGGATTAGTGAGGGGCCGGGATGGGTGCGGCTCAGATGCATGCTACTAGAGCACATGTTACTAGCACTAGTCTGCTGACCACACTAACTCTTGCCAGATTTTGGCCCCCATTCTATGAGAACGCTCTTATCTCTCCATTGGGTTACATCTTACCTTCTATGATTTCACTTTTGAAATTACAATATTTTTTATTTTTTATATTTAAATGTGTGCTTTTTTATTGGTGATGCAAAAAAACCAAAATATTTGTACTTGTATCCATGGCGACCCCATGGACTGCAGCTCCTCTGTCTATGGGGTTTTCCAGGCAAGAGTACTGGAGTGGGTTGCCATTACCTTCTCTGGTCATGAGGGTAGAGCCCTAATGATCTTGGCCCCATAAGCTAAGCCTGACACTCAGTGCCCAGGACAAATTTCAACATTCAAGTTAAGGGTTTGTGTCTGTTATGAGTGGGGTGTCTGCATGACAGCTGTTAAAGACATGTAGTTCCAGGAGAAGTAAGAGGACCCTGGCTTAGTCTGTTTGCGGAAGTGATCCAGCCTCAAAATTCCCCTCCCTGCCTCTCAGCCAGGCAAACAGCTCTGGTCTTTGGACTGCAGGTAGCAACTGTGATGACAGCAGAACCTAGAACTCTCCTCCAGAAACCCACACTGATCTTCCCCTCCATCTCAGTCTCCCACAAGAGAGTGGAAGCAGGCCACTTTAGTCACGGTCTCTTTTAAGCCTGGAGGGGGAAGCTGCCCCCCTGTGCCTCTTCTGAAGGTGTTTGGGAAAAAAACAAAATAGAAACTATGAAGTTACCCTAAATCTCACCCAACACACTGCAGGAAACAGAAATGAAATTTCAAATCCATGTGGGAAACAGTAGTTTCCATAAATCATTTTCTTGGCTTCACAACTTTTCCAGCCTCAGGGGCTCTCTGAGTGTAGGTAAACTAAGAACCCATTAGGTAAACTAAGAACCCATTCAGATCAAGTATACAAATGTTCTTCCAGAACTATTTTTTTAAACTACACAAATGTATTGCAGGCAGCTAGAACTTGAAAGTGGGAGAAGGCAATGGCACCCCACTCCAGTACTCTTGCCTGGAAAATCCCATGGATGGAGGAGCCTGGTAGGCTGCAGTCCATGGGGTCGCTAAGAGTCAGACATGACTGAGCGACTTCACTTTCACTTTCACTTTCCACTTTCATGCATTGGAGAAGGAAATGGCAACCCACTCCAGTGTTCTTGCCTGGAGAATCCCATGGACGGAGAAGCCTGGTAGGCTGCAGTCCATGGGGTCGCACAGAGTGGGATACGACTGAAGCGACTTAGCAGCAGCAGCAGCAGAACTTGAAAGCAGGGATATTCCTTGAAAGTTAACACTGTAAATCAACAGATAATGAAGGGAACATGGGGAAAAGTCTCATCAGGAGAAACCGACTCTCTCATTAACATCCAAAGAAGAAATGGAAATTAGAGAAAGGCCAGCTTAGGAGGCAAGCTAGACAGTGCTCTGTTAAGTCCTGTGCTGGGAGAGGATTTGGTCAGCTTATTCTAGCTGTGTATCACTGGTGGCTTCCCTTGTGGCTCAGCTGATAAACAATCCGCCTGCAATGTGGGAGCCCTGAGTTCAATCCCTGGGTTGGGAAGATCTCCTGGAGGAGGAAAAGGCTACCCACTTCAGTATTCTGGCCTGGAGAATTCTGTGAACTGTATAGTCCATGGGGTCACAAAGAGTCAGACACAACTGAGTGACTTTTACTCACTCACTCAGCGCTGGTAGCAGAACTACACAGATGGTGATGACAAAGACTCTCTCCTTGATCAAACTAACATCAGACTCCTCCAAGCCCCCTTTCTGATTAAACCTCACCCTTGAGTCCTCTCTGGCCTGCTTAGTCCAGTTTTAGCAAGATTTCTGCTAAGTCAGTTTAGAGAGAATCCCCCATCCTTAATATCTGATTATCCCTGATATCTGATCGAATTCCTCATTCTCCACCTTTGATGTATAAATCCTTGACCTGCCCTCAGCAGGAATCCTGTTAAGTGGGTTCAACAAGAATCCCCCTTGCATTGATGTCTCCTCCTAGTATTGTCCCATCAACTCCTTGTCACTCTGCTCCTTGCCTGGAAATCCCCGGCTGTCTTTGCCATATTCAGAGGTGAACCTTGATCTCTCTCCACTATTGCCATAGTCTTGACCCCTATTGCAATAGTCCTGAACAAAGTCTTCCTTACAGTTTTAATAAGAGTCAGAACAAGATTGTACTTTAATAGGATTGAGAGGTGGGAAAGACAAGCATCCTTACTTTGTTGCTGCTAACATTAGAATCCCTCAGTCAACTTTGCTGTTCTTTATGTTTACCTAACAACCTCTGATGGAGTTTAGCTCCCAAAGTTGTTTTCTGCTGAAGAGACTGTACCTCACCATCTTACAGTTCTCACTAATATTTAATATACTGGCATTGGTGCTGGTTTGTATACTTCTGTGACTAACTTAATCATGGAGCAGTATACCCACGGCAAACACAATGACAGAAAACAAGTTTCTGGGCCCACAAAAGAGAGGCCCAGAAGGTGAGACCTGGCCACGGTGAGCTACTGCTGGAGCTTAGATGACGGAGCTACTAGTGAACATCAGCAACCAGTTTTTGAAAAGTCAATAGGCAGTTAGAGATGAGGAAATAATGTGGATAATACAAATTATTTTGGCCATTCCATTCAAATTTTAATCTTTTTTTTTTTTTCACACTGTTTACATTCTAAGACTCAATATACATTTGTATTGTCACCCTTTATCGCTCAGATTTGCCCATGGCTCTATCCTGACTTGGAAATATAATTATAATGCAGAATCTGGTTCAGAGGTCCTGGTGGGGTGGAGACAGGAGTCTGTGTTTCTGGAAAGCTCCCAAGTGTTGCAGATGCTGTTGGTTTGGGGCACTTAGAGTATAAGAGGTGAGGTGTCATCGTCTTTAGTCTAGAGTATTGGTATAAACTCCTCACTGGTCTCCCTGCCTCTTTTTCCAATCCATTCCCCATGCTGCAGCCAGTGTGGTCTTTCAAAAATGCAAATCTAAACGAGTCCTGCCAGTTTTTCTGCTTCTCATAACCCACAGAGCCTCAGAGCCTGCTGCTGTCTCCTTCCTCACCTTCAGGCACCCACTCCTGTCTCAGGCTCACTCTTCCAGCCCCCATGAATCAGACTCCATTCCTGTAAGCACCTGTCAAGTCGACTTTTCTGCTTTCTCACAAGTTCTTCTCATCTGACAAACATTATTTCTCCTATTTCCCATCTTTACGCCTCTCGTGTCCTCCCAAGTTACGAACCTTTCTCTCCTCTCTGATCTCTTCCATTCATTGTACTTATCAACCTATATAATTACTTGTCTCAAATTTCTATCAATAGATCATGAATGAGGGAGAGAGGTACCTGTATTTGTTTTAATTGAATCTCTGTCACATTGTTTCACATATAGAAAATATTCAAAATATATTTATTGAGTTGGATCAGAAAAGGAAGAGAGTTAAGGAAGGAGTAGCCTGTAAAGGTTTCAAACTGATACCTCATTTGGTCTATTCCAGAGAGTCACAATCAGGGTTACTAAATATCAAGGACAAAATTGACTAGGTCATCAAATTGACAATCTGAAGAACTGTAACTACTTTAGAATAAAACTAGGCTTGTGGTTCTGTTTAAATTCTGTCTTATCCAAGCAATACAGAATGCATTTTTTATACATAAAACAAAGGAGCCCTGACCAGTTGTTCTCAATTTCCACAGAAGGGCTAGCAAATATAAGCAAAAATTATAGTTAGATATGCAAAATACAGAAAGATTAGATAGTAAGTAGGAGTAGGGGTTAGATAGCCTGTGAGAGACCCTTCTGAAAAATGTTTCACATGATAAGTAATTTTTAGATCTTAGTTTGTGAGATGTTGTAGATGGATTCTAACAATTATAATCTTTAATAGCATCTTGGAACTTTACATGAACTTCAGAGATGCATTATAAAAGAAAAATCAAAATGGTACGAACTCAAGAATAAAACAGGCGCACATGCCTAACATAAAAGTCTGTGTGGCTGAAGTATATCAATTCAATGAGGCTTATTAGTCCTGGAGTGGATTGCCATTTCCTTCTCCAGGGGATCTTCCCAACCCAGGGATCGAACCCGGGTCTCCCACACTGTAGACAGAGGCTTTACCGTCTGAGCCACCAGGGAAGACATTGTATTATATACAAAAGTATAATTGATAACCTGTTGCATTTTCATGTTTTTCTTTCACTATGCTTTTTTTTTTTTTTTTTTTTTGACTAGAGACTATTTTTTAAGGAAAGAATGGCATGTGCAAGTACTAGGATCCACCTGGCCTTTTAGTTTTCTCATTACCTGATCCCAAAATTCCCGATCTGGCTCAGGATGCTGGTGTAAAATAAACTACTGGAGTCCCATCAAGGTACCGTCTTAGACAGAAAAGATCCCCAAGGGAGCCCACCTGCCCCACCCTATGAATTCCTCAGGGTGAACAATGCTCCCATTGTTTATCTTCATTCATTACTCTCAGAGCCACACCTGGTAGAAGCCTGAAGCTGCCCATACCCACCTTCTTAGAAAGAATGAAAGGAAAAAAAAAAAGGAAAAAATGGAGTTAGGAAATGATTCAGCATATCAAAGTATCTTTTTGTTGTGTGTAAGAATATATAATATTTTCAGGGGTGTGAATTTGCTTTCAATACAAATATGCTAAACCGATTATTTACTGATTACTCACAAGCTAGAACTTAAAAAAAAAAAAAAAAACCAACTCCCTTTTTACTTCTTTATTTGTGGCTGCCCAAGGGCTTCAATGGCACCCCACTCCAGTACTCTTGCCTGGAAAATCCCATGGACGGAGAGTCTGGTAGGCTGCAGTCCATGGGGTCGCTAAGAGTCGGACATGAGGGAGCGACTTCACTTTCACTTTTCACTTTCATCATTGGAGAAAGAAATGGCAACCCACTCCAGTGTTCTTGCCTGGAGAATCCCAGGGACGGTGGAGCCTGGTGGGGGTCCACCAGGGGACCCTATGGGGTCGCACAGAGTCAGCATAGACTGAAGCGACTTAGCAGCAGCAACAGCAAGGGCTTCTGTGGGGCTTCTCTGGTAGCTCAGCTGGTAAAGAACCTGCCTGAAATGCAGGAGACCGCAGTTCGATTCCTGGGTCCCGCAAGATCCCCTGGAGAAGGGGTAGGCTACCCACTCAAGTACTCCTGGGCTTCCCTGGTGGCTCAGATGGTAAAGAATCCTCCTTCAGTGCGGAAGACCTGGGTTTAATCCCTGAGTTGGGAAGATCCCCTGGAGGAGAGCATGGCAACCCACTCCAGTATTCTTGCCTGGAGAATCCCAGTGGACAGAGGAGCCTGGTGGGCCACAGTCCACGGGGTCGCAAAGAGTTGGACACGACTGAGTAACTAAGCACAGCACATCACAAGGGCTTCTGTAGTTGTGGCCCCTGGGCTTAGTTCCCCCATGGCATATGGAATCTTCCTGGACCAGGGATCCAACTCATGTCCCCTGCATTGGCAGGTGGATTCTTAACCACTGGACCACCAGGGAAGTATGCTAGAACTTCTTATACATATTTTATCTAGTCTTTGTGACAACCAGGAAAGTTAGGTATTATACTCCCCAGTGAAGAGAAGCCCAGAGAGAATCAGTCCCAGTCAATGGCTGATCCGAGATCCAGACTTGAATCAACCTCATTTCTAAGCCTGAATTCTTTCCTCTAAGTTCTGCTGCCTTCCAGAAAGCAAAGCCCCAAAGATAATCTCATTGGAAGTTTCGACTAACTTTAGTCAGTCAAAAAATAGAGGAAAAAAGGAATGCATGTGTGCACAGACTGTATCGGGGGTATCCAAAAAGCGCGTGATGGACCGAACTGGACCTTAGAGAGGCTACTGGTACTCCCCACCCCCGCCCCAGTACTTCCGCCTCTCTGCTTCCGCAGGTGTTACCCAGGAAAACCGCAGCGCGCGGAGCGGTAGCGAGAAGGTTACGGTAGAGAGCTGAGGTCTAGCGATCTGGAGACGTCAGTCTTTAAAATGTGTATTCAATCTGTCCTCGTTCACTTTCACTACCTCTTTCTCACCCAGCTATTCGCTAATAGCCTTGTAATCCTCCCCTCTTCCAAACTGTCCTCCCCCAAACCCTCCTTCACCCGCCAGATCATGTCGTTCCTCCCGTCTGAACCCTCCGTGGCTGCTCTTTGCTCCGGGGATGAAGTTTAAACACCCTTCCAGGCCCTCCGCGTTCGGCCCCTGCTCAGTACTCTGGCTTCCCACTCCCGGCCATGAACTCACCTGTTCGCCTCGCTCCCCCCACGCAGGCCCTTTCCTCCCTCAGCTCTTCTGCGCAGCAGGTAAGTTCTCCTGCCCCCGCCTTCAGTTTTCCCGAGTCCCATTCACTCTCCGAGCCTCAGCTCAGATGCCACTTTTTAAGTGAAGCCTTTCGTGTCTAATTCCTACCTGCAGTCTCGACTCCTGCCATCTAATTAGACCTTCCTGGGTGTACTCCACTGGCGCTCTTCGTCTACGACTGCAATTTGCTTTGCATACTTGCCTGATTATTTTTAATGTCTGCCAAGTGTCACAAGGTTTTAGAGCCGTGCCTGGAAGGCACCCTTCTGAAACCTAGTAACTTTTCAATGAATGAATGAATGAATGAGGGAACTTGAACTGGATGTTGTCACCACCATCATCCTACCGTGACAATATTTCGAGTCCCTCCATTGCTACTGTCAATGGCATGCTCAGCCCCGTGGGCTTAGCAGAGAGTAGGCGGCGCGCCCACCCCTGGCTCCGGCACTCTGGGGACTCCCCGGGCACACTGCTGCTCGGGGCAGGTCTCACTGCCAGGAGTCCTCCGGGCTCCCAGGTTCACGTGCACTGGAGAGGAGGGGCGGAGGAAAACGAGAGCGTATGCTCTCGGAGGAAAACGGAGCTCCCGGTGCGCCTCCACTCCCGCGGCCCGCCGCCACCCGGGAGCCACTTCCTCCTTGGGGGCCGGCGTGCGGGGCGGGGCAGGAGACGCCCCCGCCGGGCTGGGCCCCGGGCCGCCCCAATGAGATTCGGTGCCCGGCCGCGGCTGCGCCCAGTCCAGGCGCTGCGCTCGGCCGCGGAGGAGGCGGCTGGCCGGGGCGGCGGCGGCGCTGCGCGCGCCAAGGGGAAGCCGAGCCTGCCAAGCTGGCGCCCGGCGGGGCCATGGTGGCCGGCGCCCGCGGCGGCTGCGCGCAGGCGGGGGCTGTCCGGCGCGGCCTCCTGGCCCTGCTGCTCGCGGTCTTCGCGCCGCTCTGGCTGCAGGCGGAGGAGCTGGGTGAGTGGAGCGCGTCCGGTGGGCGGCGGGCTGGGCCTGGAGGGACAGCGCGCGGGGGAAAGTCGGAGTCTCAGCCTGCGCCTGGAGTCCCGCTCTCTCCAGCCGATGGCGGCTCGGGTCAAAAATAAGTTACTGCATTCCAGTCGCTCCCCACCAAACTCCTTCCTTTGCCCGCAGACACTTCGCGCCTCCCTACTTTCTCTCTCCCCCTCAGTTGGTTTCCAGACTTCCTGACTCCGCGGGCCCCGTGAGAAGTGACATGGCCCGGGGTTCGCGAGCTGAAGACCCCAGCCTTACGGGGAGGGTGTGAGCGGGGGAGGCGCCTCTCAAACCTTTTGACAGAGCTGCCCACAGTCGGCCGCCTCTCGTCCCTGCGCGGCGTGTGAGCTTCTGGCTGGCACGGATGGTTGGGAAACGATTTCCCGAGGTCCGCCCTGGGAAGCCGGCAGCCCCAAACAGGACGCCCCTCTAGAGTGTGCTGCTGCGCCCCGACTTGGAACCGTGTGGTTCGGCTCCTTCTTGGGTGTCTAAGCGAGTCTCCCGACCTGGCTGATCGTTCTCTGGACCTGGTCCTTGCCTTCAAGTTGGACCTAATTAGCCCACCGGCGAGTTTACTGCTGCTTATCCAGCAGCTGAAAGCAGTAAGCCGTTTTACCAGCTGTAGGCAAATCCTTGAAATTTAGTTCTTTATTGATCGCGAGGGACAGCTTTCTGCGGAGTTTTCCAGTGGTTTCCCTCCTAGCTTACTTTTGCCCCTCATCAACTCAGATGATTTAATGGCAGTGCATCTATCCAGAATATTTTGACGGCTCCCCGCCCCGTGTTTTCTAATGGGACAAGAATCAAAGCTAAACCAAAGGCAGGCGTTTTGGTCACTGAACCCTGTATTCTCAGTCTGAAACTTTGATACTCAAGATGTTGATTTTGGTTCCTAAATTAGCTTACATAGCTATTTGTTAGGAAAGAAAGAAAAAAATAAACCCCTAAAATAGCAGAATGCTAGGAATGTTGTAAAATATTGATAAATGTGTGTGCTTTTATTAAATATGTAGGATTTTGATCGTGGGTGTCTTAAGCCCTTAGAAAATGTTTCTCAGGTCATTGTTTGAAGATGCACCTTCAGTACTGTACGTCTATGAATAGATCCAGCGATGTGTTCCTATACTAGTCTGGCCACAGCTGTCACCATCTTTCCAAATGCAGTTTTTTTAGATGTTATATGGCATCCAGACTGTTAACTGGGTGCTTTATAGAGCAGTCTCTGGGAAGTAGTGTGATTGCTTAGATTCCTAGAGCTTCACATTTGATATTTATTGCACAAAATTGTTGGAAGAAGATGTCGTGTTTCCATGAAGAATCCTGTATATTTAGGACGTTAAAAGAACCAATAAAGGCATAGGTATTCAAACACAAAAGAAGTAAAACTTAGATTTGGCACATTTACTGAAAAAAAATCTAGGAACTTGAGTTCTGATATCTCTTGAGTGAAGAGGCAAAATCAATGATTTTTGAATATCTCTCACATCTGTGGTATTTCAGATTAGCCCTTGATCACCTGTTTTTCAAGTTTTCGTAAATTTAAGTATGCAAACCCGTTTTAGGTTTTGAAATATGCTACTGGGTATATAGTTGTATGGTGATCTTCAGTGATATTAGTACTCTTAATGTTTAAAAAGTAAGACTCGTGCCTTAGCATGAATCTGGTTTTGTTGAGAAGACTCTATTTATTGCATTTTACCATCATTGTTTTTGAAGGTAGCTTAGTCTGGTGCTTCTTGGCTCCCCCACCTGCCTGATCACCCCTGTCTCCAGAAGCTTTGTAAAGCCCCAAACCCATACTGTGAATCAGAACATCCAATGGGTGGGGCCTGGGAAGATGCGATTCTAAAAAGTTCCCACAGGTAATTCTGATTCAAATCAGCTTTGAGATGCTGGAAACATCTGATATTGTACAATGTTAATTATATATATCGTATATTATTATAACATATATCATATAATACTGTGTGATGATAATATGATAAAGTGCTACTACCATCTGTGTCACAGACCATTTAATATTAGACTTCTATTCATTGTGTTGTTTCAGGAAATAAATGTGATAATCTGAATATTTATAAGCCTAGTCAATGAATTTATTCATTTTTTTTAAAAAGTCAGAGTCTGGTGACCCCTGAAGCTATACTGGTTCCTTGTAAGACTGCTGCTTGCCTATGTGCTGTTTTTGCTATATATTTTTTTTTCTTTTTTTTTTTTTTAAAGTCCATTCTTCTATATTCACTGCCAGGCAGGCCCCAGGCATTAGGGCTTGATAAGCAGAATATGGGCTGATTTTTGCTCCTTCTTATGCCCTGTTCCTCTGGACCCACTTAACTAATGTTAAGTATTTCCACAGATTGTTTCACATGATTTTGACTTTACATAATATCACATTTGGGGCTTCGCAGGTGGCTTAGCAGTAAAGAATCTCGGTGCAGTGCAGGAGATGTGGGTTCCATCCCTGGGTTGGGAAGATCCCATGAAGAAGGAAATGACAACCCACTCCAGTATTCTTGCCTGGGAAATCCCAAAGACAGAGGAGCCTGGCAAAAGAATCGGACATGACTTAGGGACTAAAATGACGACAGTAATATCACATGTATGTTGATCATTAGCATTGTTTCAGTTTGTATAAATCCATAGGCTTGGGCTTAGGTCTTATTACCTTGATTATCAGTTTTGTGAAATAAAATACCTTTTATTCATGTGAGGAATTGGTGCTAACTAAAAATCTCTGATTCTTTCTTCACTAAAATATTTGGAAATGGATATTAAAGATTTCCTTCTTGTGATTTAAGTATTAGAAGAATAAAAATAAGCAGTTAATATCTGTGGAAACTTGTAAGCATACAATTAGATACAGAAAATTTGATTATAAGATTCTGCCCAACTCTAACTTTTTACTTTCAGAAGTTCTGCTTTTAAGCCATCTGTCCTTTACATTTGGTTCAACAGGGAACAGGTGATGTCTGATGCTTTGGGTGACTGGCTTTTTAAAAAGTAGTCCCCACTTTCTTCTGGCACCTTCTGCATCAGTGCGTGCAGTTATCCCAGATTTTCCTTCATCTTGAAGGTCTGCCATTTGGTCAACGTGATAAACTCTAAGTTCTGGAGGGCAGTGACTGGGACTGTCCTTATCTTCATAGCACCTGACCAATAAATGTTTCTCGAGTTGAACTGAACAGTGTCTTTTTATTTAGGAGATATTTTCAAATTGTCCTCCTTAGAGGAAACTAGGTAATAAAGGGTTTAATCAAAGTTCTTATGAAGGCACATCTGATGCTTCCACTAATTAGCTCTGTTTCGCAAGCCCAGCTCTCTTGGCGTGCTTATTTCTATACGTCAGGATGCCTTTAAATGCAAGTGCAGCAGAAGGAAGGGAGGGTGGCCACCAGAACAATATGTCTTTTGGCACTAGTTTGTGCAATCTGTAACTGGCACCCTGAAACATTAAGTTATACCATATATTTCAGGGGAGAAAAAGTTGTGCTGAAGGATTAATTAAACACATCAAAGGATGTAATTAAAACAGGATTTGAACTCTGAAGTGTCTCAAACTGTACTTACAAACTTTTCATAAGTTGAACCCTTTTACCTTAGGGTACTGCAACAGACTAGAAAATCATATTAAAGATCACAACTTGGAAATAAGCAAGACATTTGACATTTATAAGAAACTAGATTTTTATTTTTCAGGTGCAAGGGGAAATTAACTGCAGCATGTAGCAAAGATTTTAGTCATGTTAAGGCGGTGGGGTACGGGACAGGGAAGAGGGACAAGGGAGATATTTCCTAGAGAGTTTTGGACTTACTGCTATGATAGTCCTGAATTATGAAGTCAAATCTCTGCATATTAGAGCAACCAGTTGTTTTAAAATTTTAAGGAGATAATGTCCTGTGCTTAGTCATGTCCAACTCTTTGCAACCCCATGGACTGTAGCCCTCCAGGCTCCTCTGTCCGTGGGATTTTCCAGGCAAGAATACTGGAGTGGGTTGCCATGCCCTCCTCCAGGTAAGGAGATAATACACAATACCTATTTGGACTTGCTCTTAGCACAGAGAACTCAATAAATGGCAGCTACCTTATTAATTATTACTGTTTATTACTATTGACACATACAGGGACCCTTTGTTCTGCCTCCCCCACTGCCTCCTGGATCTCATTCTCTACCACACTCCATGTTCCCAGCCATACTGATTTTCTCACTATTTCTCGGTGGTATCAGGCTCCCTGCTAGCTCAGAGCTTTTGCATGTGCTACTCCCTCTGCCTGGAACAGGCTTGTCCCCAAATGTCCACACAACTTCCTTCCCCGTTAGTCTTTCTTGGGATCTTGCCCAAGAAAGGGCTGGAAGGAGACCAGCCCTAACCACCTGGAGCCCTCTTGTCTTCCCCAAAACTCCACATGCTCTGCTCCTTGCTTGCAGTTTTCTCCAGAGCACTTCATATCTTCTAACAGAGTGATCTATAGCTTTCTTTCTTGTCTATCTCCCTGCCATGAGAATGCAAGGTCCATGAGAAGCCTGGTGCTGTGACTAGTGCTTGCTGGGTGCTTGGTAGGAGATGGGTGCTCAGTGAGAATAGGGTGAGAAGGCAGTGAGGAACCAGTTCCTGCCCTGCGGTTGAAGACTCCGAGCTGACCCTAGCTGAGAATCAACCTGAACAAGACAAAGTACTGAACTTGTATGTCTAGTCCAACTGCTATTTGTAAACAGAAAGTCTGAAAATATGGGTTTAAAATAGAGGAACTCACACAGAAGCAGAAGATGTTAAGAAGAGGTGGCAAGAATACACAGAAGAACTGTACAAAAAAGATCTTCATGACCCAGATAACCACGGCAGTATGATAACTCACCTAGAGCCAGACATCCTGGAATGTGAAGTCAAGTGGGCCTTAGGAAGCATCACTACAAACAAAGCTAGTGGAGGTGATGGAATTCCAGTGGAGCTATTTCAAATCCTAAAAGATGATGCTGTGAAAGAGCTGCACTCAATATGCCAGCAAGTTTGGAAAACTCAGCAGTGGCCGCAGGACTGGAAAAGGTCAGTTTTCATTCCAATCCTAAAGAAAGGCAATGCCAAAGAATGCTCAAACTACCGCACAATTGCACTCATCTCACATGCTAGTAAAGTAATGCTCAATATTCTCCAAGCCCGGCTTCAACAGTACGTGAACCATGAACTGCCAGATGTTCAAGCTGGATTAGGCAGAGGAACCAGAGATCAAATTGCCAATATCCGTTGGATCATCGAAAAAGCTAGAGTGTTCCAGAAAAACATCTACTTCTGCTTTATTGACTACGCCAAAGCCTTTGACTATGTGGATAACAACAAACTATGAAAATTTTTCAAGAAATGGGAATGCCAGACCACCTGACCTGCCTCCTGAGAAATCTGTAAGCAGGCCAAGAAGGAACAGTTAGAACTAGACATGGAACAACAGACTGTTCCAAATTGGGAAAGGAGTATGTCAAGGCTGTCTATTGTTACCCTGCTTATTTAACCTATATGCAGAGTATATCATGCGAAATGCCAGGCTGGATGAAGCACAAACTGGAATCAAGATTGCTGGGAGAAATATCAACAACTTCAGATATGCAGATGACACCACCCTTATGGCAGAAAGGGAAGAAGAACTGAAGAGCCTCTTGATGATGAAAGAGGAGAGTGAAAAAGTTGGCTTAAAACTCAACATTCAGAAAACAAAGATCATGGCATCCGGTGCCATCACTTCATGGCAAATAGATGGGGAAACAATGGACTTTATAATAAAGTGACAGACTTTATTTTTTGGGGCTCCAAAATCAATGCAGATGGTGACTGCAGCCTTGAAATTAAAAGACACTTGCTCCTTGGAAGAAAAGCTATGACCAACCTAGACAGGATATTAAAAAGCAGAGACATTACTTTGCTAGCAAAGGTCCATCTAGTCAAAGCTATGCTTTTTCCAGTAGTCATGTACAGATGTGAGAGTTGGAGTATAAAGAAAGCTGAATGCCGAAAAAAGAGATGCTTTTGAACTGTGGTGTTGGAGAAGACTCTTGAGAGTCCCTTGGACTGCAAGGAGATCCAACCAATCCATCCTAAAGGAAATCAGTCCTGATTATTTATTGGAAGGACTGATGCTGAGGCTGAAACTCCAATACTTTGGCCACCCAATGAGAAGAACTGATTCATTGGAAAAGATCCTGATCCTGGGAAAGATTGAAGGCAGGAGGAGAAGGGGACGGCAGAGGAGGAGATGGCATCGTTGACTCAATGGACATGAGTTTGAGTAAGCTGCGGGAGTTGGTGATGGACAGGGAAGCCTTGTGTGCTGCAGTCCATCGGGTTGCAAAGAGTTGGACACGACTCAGTGACTGGACTGAACTGAACTTCTGGTATATTCCAAAGCATTGAAGATGAAACGAAAACTATTGCCAGACTTTCAGGTCTGGAGTAAGAAAGACTAAGGAGTAATTTTGCCTTTTTGCAGCACTGATATCATCTTCCAGATGTAATCACATTGATATCATCTTCCAGATGTTAATTCTCTGCTTTGTATATAAAATTTAAAAAAAAAAAAGTTTTTCACCTTAGGGGGTTCAGGAATGGAAGAGACTTAATTGATGAGGGGGAAAAAAACCACATGGTGATTTTTAACCCACTGTGGAAATAAATTCAAACTGAGTTATAATCTTGGGATGGGGGTGGGGATGGGAGAAAAAGAGGAGGAAAGTCTGAGATTCATGAAAGCAGGAATGAAACAGAGCCTTTTTATTCAGCACCAGCACCAAGTACAGTGCCTGGCTGATAACTATTTCCAGATAACTGTTTCCTGAGTCAGTGCATGCACACTGTGGCTGAGGTCTGAGAGAATGAGGTGAAGGGTAATAGTCACTTAAGTGTTTTTAGAGGATATTGCACACATGACTGTTGTGATGTCTTTAGAGATACCTTACATGTGTTCAAGAAAATAACTGAATTCAACCCTGAAAAGGGCTGGGAATCTGAGACCCCTTTCCAAACAACACTGGGAAAGCTGCCAGGTTAGGTGCTGGCAGTCTTGAGAGCAGGGGAGCGGGTGGTATACCGGTTTGGGCGAGGTGAGTCAGTGGTCCCCTGAGATCTGCAGGTGCTTATACCTTGAGGACAGCAGGGCCCTGCTTTACCTTGAAGATCATTTGGGGACAGTTTAGGTATTTGTGACATTGGCACTGTGTCAAGCTATAGAGTCCTATATGCCTTGACTATTCAATGCCACTTCTGTTTAATCTACTTATCTAGTTTTCATGATCTCCAGGGAAGACGTAATTCCCCATATTTGCAGAAATGTCTTTGTCTTATATACACTTGTATATGGTCGTTTTAATTTTATATGGCTCCATTTCATAACTGAGAGTGTTTCATGAATATACCTAGAGGTTGTGTGTAAATGATTTTTATGGAGCACTCTATTCTTGAAAAAAGGAAAAAACAACACTTTTATTTCTGATGAACATCAAGACCAGTGAATGTTAAAGGTTATGAGTTATGAAGTCCAGTTCAGTTTCGAGTGCCAGTATATAAAATTTCCTACAGGGAAAACATTAAACATTTCTGTGGGTCTCACTTAAATTCTAAGTGGCTGAGTAGGTTAATGCAGCTTTCTTATTGCTTTTCACAAAAGCAGGTTCACTTCAGATTGAAGTGTGGTTGATTTCAGTCCCAAGGAGGAAACTGTTGAGACATAATAGCTCATGGGCCCACTGGAACGTGAGATCTGTTTATTAGATTGCTCCTGCTCTGAGTTTAGAATGGAGGCTGCTTACTGTGAGAATCACATGGACCACGATTTGCCTTTTCTTCCACTTGCCCCTAGAAAGCCACTGCTTTGCCAAGAGTCTAGAATAGAAGGTAACTCAACTCAACAAAGAAATGGCCCTGTACCTGCTGTCAGTGCTAGCTCAGAAGGGTCGAAAAATCTTTGAGACCCTCTTGCCTTTTGGGTAAGAAATTCCTTTTTCTTCCCCCCAACCCGTCTTTCTTCTTTTCCTTTTTCATCCTCTTTGCTATAGTTACTGTGCTATATTATTAAGATCTTAACAAACACACTGCTTTTCCCCTGAGGTATTCAAGTATATTAAAGACTTCAAGGCATTTCTCCCCTAAAGATTTAATTCGCATCTATTAACATTTTCTTACATGGCCACAATGGCTTGAGCACACCTAAAAATACTAATGGTAATATCTTAATATCATCTAATACTCAAGTCATATTTCCCCCGTTGACCTAAACATGTCTTTGGGCTATTGGTTTGTTCAAACAAGGATCCAAACAAGGTTCACACTTTGCTGTTAGTTACTACATCTGTTAAGTCACTTTTAGTCTATGGCTGATCCCCAGCCGCATACATTTTATTTTCCTGAAAGGAAGTCAGATTCAGTCATCTGGTGACATGGCTCACATTTTAAGTTGACTTACTGCTTCTGAGTGGTGTGTCTTTTACTTGCACCAGCGCCTAAAGTATAAAGCTGAATTAGACCTACAACTGTGATTAGACTCAGGCTAAATGTTTTGATAAAGGTACCTCAGAGTGCCATGTACTACTAATTGTATCACAACAAGATGCATTTATTATTACTGTTATTTTATTGCCCCGTGTTTGAATGATGCCAAGAATGATCAGTGACTTCCAGAAATTACAGCTTGATCCCTCCGTTATAAAGTTGCCTTTTCCCATATGACCTGGAAGTAGCCTGCAGGATAGTAATTTCTTGCTCACTCACAGGACTCATCCCCATCAATATTTCAGTTAGTGGTTTAAGTGTCTGTTGATGATTGTTACCCAATCAGATTTTTTTGATGTAAACAACATTTTAAAACCTTACCTTTGTATTTTTTTTAGTCAATTTTTTTTTTGCCTCTAACTTAATTTAGTCCTGACAAGTCTGAGAGCTGTTGAAGGAACTGAGATTCAGAGAGACTGGATCATTTACCCCAGACACATTCACTTTCTGTGCCTAAAGTGGACTCGGGGAGCACGTCCTACAGTTTTAAGTGCCTTAGGATAGTCTCCTGACTCTCATCTTCTTGAGATGTTCTTCCAGATGAGATCAAATTCAAGAAAGGAAGCCTTGGAAGAATGCAGTTTCAGGGGGTTTTTATGCAATAAAGTTTTAAATTAGTAGCCTTTGGCTTTCTCTTAGAGGTGATTATATTTGCCACAGAAATATTAAGACCTTTAAGTGGAAAGTGTCAGTCACTCTGTTGTGTTCAACTCTTTGCAACCCCATGAACTGTAGCCCCGCCAGGCTCCTCTGTCCATGGAATTTTCCAGGCAAGAATACTTGAGTGAGTTGCCATTCCCTTCTCCAGAGGATCTTCCCCACCCAGGGATCAAAGCCAGGTCTCCTGCATTGCAGGCAGATTCTTTGCCATCTGAACCACCAAAAACTTCCAATTAGTAGCTAACCATGGGCTTTTATCCACTGTGATACATTCAGCAGTGCAGAATACAGAATGTGCAATGGCTGTACAATTTTTACAACCATGCAATATGATGAATTTTATGAGGTTTACTTTTTTTCTCACAAGTCTTACGTTTCATACCTCATTAGATGTATGATAAAATGCCATCTCTTTCCCAATGGAGATTTGCTGTTCTTTGGTGGGTAAACATTGATTGCTTTTTCCTTGTATGTGGTGCATACATGTGTGTTCTCACAAACCTTCTCATCCTATTTCTTTGTATATTTTCCATTGTATGTTCAAATAATTTCTAAATTGATGCTCTTGTCCATGTGTCAGAAATATCACTCTGTTATAGTAAAATATCATGTGAAATGAGTTGCCAGTCCAGGTTCAGAAATATCACTCTGGCTTAAATATAGATCCTGAAATTTATTATTTTCTGTCCTAGGTGTATAAGTGAAATCTAGAGTAAATCTATGTCAGAAATAGATGTGTTCCAATTTTAGAAATAGATACTAAAGTAAAACCATACAAAGCTTACATGTTAAGGATTTTTCATTTTTAAAAAAATTCACGGCAAGATCCCTGTTAATAATGAAGGCTGTTTAAGTCTCTTAGGCTTCCCTCGTGGCTCAGATGGTAAAGAATCTGCCGGTAATTCAGGAGACCCAGGTTCAATCCCTGGGTCAGGAAGACCCACTGGAGAAGGGAATGGGAACCCACTCCAGTATTCTTACCTGGAGAATTCCATAGACAGAGGGACCTGGTGTTCATGGGGTTGCAAAGAGTCAGACATGACTGAGCAACTAACACTTCACTTCCTTCCCAAGTCTCTTGCTACTCAGAGTACATCTTAAAAGGACCAGCAGAATAGTCATTATCAAGAGATTTTTGGACATGCAGAAATTTCAGGCCCTGTGTGTTAGTAAGATTTCCAGGTAGTTGCTGTGCCCACTGAAGTTTGAGAAGCAGCACTTTAATCTACTGAAACCTTCATTTACAGAGCAGCTTTTGGAAGCTACACTGATGCAATCAAGTAGAACAACCTCTGCTGAAAGTGAAATAGTCGCCTCTCAGACTATTCCTTTAATAGTCTAGTAAAAAGCACTTACTTAAATAATTTAAAAAAGAGTGGTGGAATTTCTCGTAAGTTTTATGAGAAACCCTGACTTAAATATGGCTCTCTTCCTCATGTTAATTTTGAGACCAAAAGAGAAGGACTATAAATAAATAATTGTAATGTGGGTTTTAATGCCAGTTGTGCTGCTTAGCAGTAGTAGTGTGATCCTGGGCATGTCTTAAATCTCTGTTTCCTCACTCCCAAAATGTGCAGCTTTAGCAATTGCAGCCTAAATGCTTGAGTTTCATGGTCTCTGGAGTCAGACAGGTGAGGTTCACACGCCAGCTCCTCCATGGGGCTGACAACTCAGCTTCTCAGAGTCTCCGCTTCTTCACACATATAGCAGGGATAATAGGAAGGACATATGATGAAGAAAGGATGCTGTGTGCTTTCTTGGGTTGTGCTGGAATTGCCCTGTCTCAGAAGATATGGGGTATGTACTTGGATGTTTGAGATTTTACTATTTATACATAGCTGTTTGTATGTATGCCTGTGTGTATGAAATGTTTTATAATTTTTAAAATGGGAATTAATAATATATTAACCAAATATGATGATCCTAAAGATTAAATAAAATTAATATAAAGGCCCTTAGAACACTCAGTATGTCACTTTTTACAATAGATGGTTGATAAATGCTACCTATTAGTAAGAGCCTTTCACAATTAATTTTATGGTTTTTTTTTCCTGTTCTAGTAACTTTTTGGTTCTTAATAATTTTAAAAAAATCTGTCAAAGTGAAAATACCTGTGTGTATGAGGGAGCAAGAGAGAAACATTTACCATTTTATATTTTAAAAAAATTTATTGACGTACAGATGATTTATAATGTTGTGTTAATTTCTGCTGTACAGCAAACTGACTCAGTTTTATAGATATGTGTGTGTGTATATATACACATTCTTTTTCATTTTCTTTTCCATTATGGTTTATCACAGGTTAGTAAATATAGTTCCCTGTGCTATACAGTAGGACCTTGTTTATCCACAGTTTTAACTTCTAAAACCCAGGTGAACTTTGTACTTAGTAATATTGGAATTTTTGGACATGGAGAGAAAAGTCAGTGTCTGGTTACAATTTATGTGAATATCAGTAGTATGCATATTTAACATGGAACCAAGTTCGGAAAACATAGCACATTGAGATGGAAAGGATTGCTCTTATTTATCCTCAGCTTGAGCAACTGCAGCGTGGCCATGACATCAACATCCTGACATTATTAGTAAAGGTCAGCAGCCATTTTTCTCTGACTTCCTTATCCTGAGCATCTATTCGACAGGGATAAAGCAGTCATCTTAGGTTTATTTTGCTTTACAAACAAGGGTTTTGTTTTATTTTTATATTTGCATCTGTGAAACTGAGACACTTTTCTCATACAATGTGTCCAATTTGTTACCAATTTATCTTGTAAGTTAAGCACTTGTAACTTAATAACAACTTTGGGAAGTCTGACTTTAGAATATCAGTCAGATATTACAATTTCAGCCTCTGGTTGTAGACCTCTAAAGTCTCAGGTCCATCTCTCCACAACTGATCTTTGATCCCAGAAGCACTGTTTTGGGGTCTCTGTGTGCCTAGGAGTTGGCCCATATGTCCCACAGAACACCACTCCCAGGAGACATCCAATGAGCAAGGAGTTCCTTGGGAGTATTACAGCCTGCGTCCTCTGTTAGAGCAGGGGCTTTGAGATTGTTCTGAGGTAAAGAAAAGGATTCTGGGAGCTTATTTGCCTTGTTACTCTTTTTTGGTGACATGGGCTTGCTCTCTGTAAACCTTCTAGGGCCAGGGGATCCACAGTGCCTACTCTGACAGATGCTGAGCTGCCGGTTAGTAGCCCTACGTACATCTTGAGGAATGCATTCCAGTTAGGCTTTCCAGTAATTTCAAGCACTTAACACACACAGCCTTATTCATCTTTACCATGCCCAGTTTTGGTTGGTCATTTTGAAGGAAGATTGATACAAACTTCTTAGAATCATAGAGCCAATGAGTGTTACAATTTGGAAGAAGCCATCTAATTCAAAACAATATTCTTGATACTTTGTGTATGGTATTTTAAGAGAAAAATACAGTAATTATAACATTGAATTCTCGCTATATGCTCGCCTCTCTGCCCAGTGCTTTACTAGCATTGTATCATCTGATCCTCATGATGACCCTAGTTGGGCACTGTCATTGTCTCTGTGTTGCAGATGGTGAATTGACTCCTGGAGAGGCAAAGGGACTCACTCAAGGCCACATAGCTTCCAAGGACAGAGGAACCTAGTGCATTGCGCTCTGCCACTTCCCAAGTATATGGAAATAGTTTATGAAATTAGAAAAACAATATGTGTCTTCCCCTCACATCCTCAGCCCTTACAGTGATCTTTTTTCCTTTTCATAGGAGTCACAAGACTGGAGGGTGACCAAAGAACTATGGAATTGTCACTGATTTTATTTATACCCCATTAAAGAATAGCATAGCATTCGGAGAAGGCGATGGCACCCCACTCCAGTACTCTTGCCTGGAAAATCCCATGGACAGAGGAGCCTGGTAGGCTGCAGTCCATGGGGTCGCTAAGAGTCGGACATGACTGAGTGACTTCACTTTCACTTTTCACTTTCATGCATTGGAGAAGGAAATGGCAACCCACTCCAGTGTTCTTGCCTGGAGAATCCCAGGGACAGGGGAGCCTGGTGGGCTGCCATCTCTGGGTTCGTACAGAGTCGGACACGACTGAAGCAACTTAGCAGCAGGAGCAAAGAATAGCATTAAACTAGGTTCTGAGATTTTTATTTCCATTGGGCACAAATGATGCTTTTTAATATGTTAATATTAAAATTATTGATGTCTTTGCACACTGATGAAAACATCTCCCATTATGTAGGGACTGTTGGATAGGACCTCTTGAAATGATTTAATTTTCATGCATTCATATTGATTTAAGTGATTTTTTTCTTTAGCTGATAGGAAGCATTGTGTTGAGAGTTCACATAGAGAGACTTGACAAGTCCCTTCTGTTCCTCCCCTTTTTTTTTACTTTCATATGCCTTTCATCTGCTGAGACAAAAGTGTCATCTTCATTACATTAATAGTTATACCTTTAGCACCTATTTTATACATAGTAAGAATAAAGTTTAAGGAAATTCTTAAAGTTTAAGTTTGCAGAATTGTTTTGCAGAGTCAGTCATGTGTCTATGGCTACAACTATCATCCATTATTTTTTCAGGAAAACTAAAGATTTAGAATAATTGAAGTTTTACCATTGTAACTTCTGTTTATTTATTCTCACAAAGAATAAAAAGACTCAAAAAAAAGAATAAAAAGACTCTTCTCCGCTTGCTCTTCTATTCTTTTCCAGGCAACACATAAAGTAAAAAAGTTAAGCACAATTGGAGGGTAACAAAGTTTACAAGAGAGGATGGCTGACAGTGAAATTAGTAATAGCTTGGGAAAGCTGTTCGCTTTACCATCAGACAAAGAGCTCTGTAATAATTGCAAACTCCCTTTTGTGGTTGAAAAGACTGTAGTCATCAAGAGTTCACTTGATCTCAGACATAGGAAGAAATTTTCTCACACCCACACAGGGGTAATGGTGTATGCATTGAGACCTGTTGTAACTTGAATATTACAAAGAGCAAAGATACAACTGTAATGAAATCATGTTTCTAGAAATGGTTTCACTTGTGATATTTTAGAGCATTCTTTCCCAAATTGCAACTTGGGACCCATCTGTAGGTGGTACATTTAGTTCACTTGGCACAACCAGTATGCTTTTAATTTTAAAAAAGAAAGAAATGGAATAGAGTAGGAAATATCATAGTTCATTACATATAATAAAAAGTACTATAATATTCAGTTCAGTTCAGTCACTCAGTCGTGTCCGACTCTTTGCGACCCCATGAACTGCAGCACGCCAGGCCTCCCTGTCCATCACCAACTCCCAGAGTTCACTCAGACTCACGTCCATCGAGTCGGTGATGCCATCCAGCCATCTCATCCTCTGTCGTCCCCTTCTCCTCCTGCCCCCAATCCCTCCCAGCATCAGAGTCTTTTCCAATGAGTCAACTCTTCGCATGAGGTGGCCAAAGTACTGGAGTTTCAGCTTCAGCATCATTCCTTCCAAAGAAATCCCAGGGCTGATCTCCTTCAGAATGGACTGGTTGGATCTCCCTGCAGTCCAAGGGACTATAACATTAGGCTCTTGTTATTTATGCAGGTGTATGGATGTGCGCTTGCTTAGGTTGTGACGAAAAAAACATCTTGATTCTAACTATGGGTCATAATAAAACAAGTGTGAAGACTGCTGTCTTGTTCTGTGGTTGAGTTAGTAATTAATCTTAAAGGTATTTTTGTACTAGTTGTTTAACTTCATCCAGATAATTTTCCAACAAGTGCAATTCAGTTTAAAAAAATGTTTTTAAAGCCTGAATCATTCTTTGTAGTATTGCAGAACTTAGTCCATATCAGATATGTCTTAATTTCACTTTGCTGTTAGTGGAACGTGACTTCTTATCAAAGGGAAATAGTCTTTTAAGGAAGTTATTGTTTTCCTTTCTTAGTGGCTGGAATTACAGTAGACTAAATAAATGGTGGATTCGTGTAGACAAGCATCTGGGATTTGTCTTAAGCTTATTTAGAGAATAGCTTGTATAGCCATACTTCCTAAGTAGCTGATGTTAAAGTCTGAAAGAGGCATATCCGTTCATTTCAGGTATTTGGAGAGCAGATATTGGGTCCATTGGATCTGTCACTTGACTCTCAGGAATTATTGTTAACTCACCTCTCTCCCCCTCTGACTGTGAGTTCCTTCAAGTGAGAACCACATTATATTAAGTTCTGAGCTGTTTGTTGAGTAAGTTTTTAATGCCAGTTTAGGTATGTTGGTTTACAGAAACTTAAGACTAATGCTGAACACAGCCTTTAATGTTTCAAAGAACATTAGGTGGATTTGGTAGTTTTAATTATGTTATTTTTCTGGTTTATATATAATGTACTCATAGTTCAGAAGATAATGGAAATCAATTCTAATCCCACACCATAAAAATAAACACTTTAAACCTTTTTTTTCCCTTCATACTTATGTATGTGGTCAATATTGTTTTAAAATTAGTTTTCTAAAACATGGTCTTAACTTTTCCTTAATATCAATTTGCTTGGAGACATCATAGTTTGACTCTTCTTATTTAGATTGTTTCCAAATGCTTAGAGTTAAAATGTTTAGCGTTGGGGTCGAGATTGCTTGGGGATTTATAAAGCATTGATGAGTACTTGCAGCTTTCTCCAAAATCGAAGCTTCAGACATCCAATTTTATTTCTGTAAGTTGTCTTGAGGAGGTAGAGGGTTGGTGGCTCCAGGCAAACCCCAGGATTTAGGTCCCTCATGAACCCTTCACATATTCTTCAGAAGGGAGAAGTTTTCGGCCGAAAGAGAGGAGGAAATGATACAAAGTTTAGTCATCATGTGCTTTGGCAATTAAATTACAGTTCAAAAGAAGAAGAAAAGCCCTGTGTGGTAGAACTTCGAAAAGTAGACAAACTTCCTGTGGCCAAACTTCCTCCTTACCCCCTTCTTGCCCTGTTCTCCCCTTGATGGTGGGTAGGTGGTAGGTCAGTGTCCCTGTCCCCTGCCACCAATGCATCACTGCGGCTCACTCTCCCAGAGTCCTCCCAACACCATGTGTAGCTTCATCCTAAACCTGATACGTATTTTTTTTTCCCTTAAAGATTGACCTTTATTTTTCTTCATTTTAATTAAAAAAAAAAAAAAAGACCAAAACACCTATGAATACCTCATCACCCAGCTATAGTAACCATCAACATTTCCCCCATCTTTTTCATTTATTTTTCTCTCCTCCCTCCCTTTTTTTGCTGAAGTGCTATATGGCAAATCCCATACTTCATGTCATCATGTCATTTCAGCCTTACATATGTCGGTAGGCATCCCTAAAAAGAAAGGCATTTTCTCAGGTAACTTCAATACCATTTTCACACCCAAAACAGTGAATAGTACTCCCCTGATAGTATTTAATATCCCAATGTCTTTTTTAAAATTAGCATCAGTATTAAGAAGGATGAGATGGTTGGATGCCATCATTGACTCAGTGGACAGGAGTTTGAGCAAACTCGGGGAGATGCTGAAGCACAGGAAAGCCTGGAGTGCTGCAATCCATGGGGTCACAAAGAGTTGGACACACTTGAGCAATTGAACAACAGCAACATTTATTAATGGGCTTCCCCTGTGAGTCAGCAGTGAAGAATCCGCCTGCAATGTAGGAGATGCGGGTTTGATCCCTGGGTGGGGAGGATCCCCTGGAGGAGGGCATGGCAGCCCACTCCATTATTCTTGCCTGGAGAATCCCATGAATAGAGGAGCCTGTTGGGGTACAGTCCATAGGGTCGCAAAGAATTGAACACAACTGAGGTGATGACTGAGCACGAAAGCACACATTTATTAATAGAAATACATTGCATTTGAAAGTCTAACTTTTTAAACTTGTAGTTGATTTATAGTGTTTCAGGTGTATAGCAAAGTGCATGTTATGTGTGAGTGTCAGGATTAGAACCCAGGCCCCTAACATGAGGCCGAGTTTCAGTTTTCTAGAGTAGCTCTCTGGGATCAGAATGAAAAGAAGTATTTCACAGTCGGTCCTCTTCTCATCTCAGTCAAAGATTAGGAGCAGGTGGTGAGGAACGACTCTTGCCTCTCTTAAGGAAGACTTGGAAAGTGAAAGTCGCTCAGCCTTCCAGAGCCAAGTGTGTCCTCTGTGACCCCACGGACTATGCAGTGCATGGAATTCTCCAGGCCAGAATACTGCAGGAGGTAGCCATTCCCTTCTGCAGGGGATCTTCCCAACCCGGGGATCGAACCCAGGCATTGCAGGTGGATTCTTTACCATCTGAGCCACCAGGGAAGCTCAAGAATACTGGAGTGGGTAGCCTATCCCTTCTCCAGTGGATCTTCCCGACCCAGGAATGGAACCACCCTTTGCTGTACACCTGAAACATTGTAAATCAACTACATATATACTTTTTCAGATTCTTTTCCATTATAGGTTATTATAAGATGTTGAATATAATTCCCTATGCTATACAGTAGGTCCTTGTTATTTTATATATAGTAATATGTATCTGTTTGGAGAAGGCAATGGCATCCCACTTCAGTGCTCTTGCCTGGAAAAATCCCATGGGTGGAGGAGCCTGGTAGGCTGCAGTCCATGGGGTCTCGAAGAGTCAGTCATGACTGAGCGACTTCACTTTCACTTTTCACTTTCATGCATTGGAGAAGGAAATGGCAACCCACTCCAGTGTTCTTGCCTGGAGAATCCCAGGGAGGGGGAGTCTGGTGGGCTGCTGTCTATGGGGTCACACAGAGTCGGACAGGACTGAAGTGACTTAGCAGTAGCAGCAGCAGTCTGTATCTGTTAATCTCAAATCCCTAATTTAATCCCCCAACACCACTTCCCCTTTGGTAACCTTAAATTTGTTTTCTATGTTTGTGAGTTTACTTCTGTTTTGTAAATAGGTTTATTTGTATCATTTTGTTTCCACATACAAGTGATATCATGTGGTATTTGTCTTTGATTTACTTCACTTAGTATGGTAATATCTAGTTTCATCCATGTTGTTACAAAGGGCATTATTTCCTTATTTTGTTATAACTAGTGATATTCATATGTATATATATATACACATATACACACACACACACAAACACATGCATACACACATACACATACCATGTCTTTATCCGTTCATCTGTTGATGGGCATTTAGGTTGCTTCCATGTCTTGGTTATCGTAAATCATGCTGCTATGAACATTGGGATGCATTTATCTTTTTGATTCAGCATTTTTATCTTTTCAGGTTAATATGCCCATAACTGGGATTACTGGATCATGTGATAACTTTGTTTTTTTAAGGAACCTCTATACTTTTCTCCACAGTGGCTGTACCAATTTACATTTCCACCAACAGTGTAGAAAGCTTCCCTTTTCTCCACACTCTCTCCAGCATTGATTATTTGTAGTCTTTTTAATGACGGCCATTCTAAACAGTATGAAGTGGCACCTCATTGTAGTTTTGATTTGCATTTCTCTAGGAATTAGTGATGTTGAGCATCTTTTCATGTACTTGTTGGATATCCATATGTCTTCTTTGGAGCAATGTCTATTTAGGTCTTCTGCCCATTTTTTGTTTGGGTCACGTTTCTTTATATTGAGCTATATAAGCTATTTGTATATTTTGGAAATTAAACCTCTGGGGTTGCATTATTTGCAAATATTTTCTCCCATTCCGTAGGTGGTTTTTTCATTTTGTTGATGGTCTCCTTTGCTGTGCAAAAGCTTTTAAGTTTAATTAAGTACGCTTTATTTTTGCTGTTGTTTCCATTACACTAGGAGATGGATCAAAAGAAATATTGCGTGATTTACGTCAAAGAATGTCCTGCCCGTGTTTTCCTCTAGGAGTGGTCTTACATTTAGGTCTTTAATCCATTTTGAGTTTGTTTTTGTATATGGTGTTAGAAAATGTTCTAATTTCACATTTCACGTGTTGCTGTCCAGTTTTCCCAGCACCACTTATTGCAGAGACTGTCTTTTCTCCATTGTATATTCACGCCTATTTTGTCGGAGATTATCTGACCGTAGTGTGTGGATTTATTTCTGGGCTTTCTATCCTGTTCGTTAATCCATGTGCCTGTTTTTGTGCCAGTACCGTATGTTCTGATTACCATAGCTTTATAGTATAGTCAAGTCAGACAGCGTGATTCTTCCAGTTCTGTTTTTCTTTCTCAAGATCATTTTGGCTATTCGGGGCCTTTTGTGTTTCCATACAAATTAAACAACAACAAAAAAATGTTTTTGGCTCCAGTTCTATGAAAAATGCCATTGGTAATTTGATAGGAATTGCATTGAATCTATAGATCGCCCCCAGTTATCATTTAAAAATGGTTTGGTAAGATTGGTTTTTTCAAATAATGGTCCAAATAAGATTCATATGGTTGTTGTGGTGCTTAAGTTTCCTTTAATCTAAAACACTTTTTAAAATATCTCTTTGTACAACTCATTGTTGAAGAAACTGGGTCAGTTGCGCGTAGAATATTGCAGCCTGGATTCAGCTAATGACTTCCTTATGGTGTCGGTACGCTTGTGTTTCTACCCTCTGTGTTTCCTGTGGACGGAAATTAGATGTAAAGTCTTGATGAGATTCAGCTATTGATTCGCATGTTTTGCTTTTTGGTGAGAGTACACGTGAAGGTGTGTAGAGCACGTTTGATCCTGTCAGAAGACTTATAACATCTCATGGTCTCATGTGGTCATGCTCAGATCCATCGGTGGGTTTAGATGTGTCAGGAGACTTGTAACATCTCATGGTCTCATGTGGTCATGCTGAGATCCATCAGTGGCTTTAGATGGTGCCCTGCCTGATTCTTTCATTTTGAAGTTCTTCCTCCACCTTCTACCCATCTATTTGTTCCATCTGTTTGTTACCATTGCCAGATATTCTTATCAGCAAGTTGTTCATTTTAATAGACAGATGTTGTGAAAGACTCTAAAGAGGGCTCTGATAAGATAGCAGTGCAGGTAGTTTCCCAAAATTAAACACAGATACACTTATGTTACAAAATAAAGAGGTGAGACAAAAGTGTTTTCAAAATTCTAGAATCGGATCACCTTGGAATTGTCATCTGGCATCCACCATTGGTTAAATAGCTTTAAGGCAATTCCATATACGTCTTGTGTTGTTATCTGTGAACTGGGTCATACATTATGACCCTCTCAAACTCAACACTCCGTGCTGCTTAGAAAAAATATGAGAACTTGGTTAGTGGATTTAGTACAAAAAGATTTTAGAACAAAAATTCTCCTTTATTGGTTATCATTCTGTAGTGATCTTTTTAATGCAAGCTTCTATAAATTCTTTAATTAAAGATAAGTAGAAGAGCATACAGGATCACAAAATCTAAATAGTATAAAAAAGTATAAAATAGGAAATAAAAGCACCTTTGTTTTCACCCACTGCCAGTCAAATTTAACCAGGCTGATAGGTTTTTTTTTTCCAATTTTTTAATTGAAATTTTTATTCTGAGATGACCACAGACCTCTTGCAGTTAAGAAATAATACAAGAGATGTGTGCCTTTGCCTACTTTCCCTGTGATAGTATCTTGCAAAACTGTAATATAATATCATGACCACAGTATTGAAGTGAATACGTTATATATGGAACATGAATTGGTAGACTTTTAAATGACTCTTGACATCTTCCTTGTTTGTGATTCTTAGTTAGAGCTGAGTTCTGAGTTAAGTGACAGAGTGTTAGGATGAGGTCGTGGGAATAGTGTTTATCTGTTGTTTTCATTTGCTTTATTCAATATATGATACCATATGCTTTATTTATGCTCTACTTTATTCAATATATGATACCATAGGCATTTTATCTCCCTAGGCACTTCCTAGTCCCTCTTTGATGTATTTCTAGTTCTTTTTTTCACTCAACTTTATCGAGATATAATTGACATATGACGTTGTGCAAGTTCAAGTCTACAATGAGCTGGTTTTATATATTTATATATTTCAAAGTTATTTAACATCATGGCATTCATTAACAACTGCTGTCACCTCACATAATTACTATTTCCTTTTTGTGGTGAAAACTTCTAAGATCTACTCTCTTAGCAACTTCCAGTTATATACTATAGTACTGTTAACTCTATCTAGTCCTTTGAAGTAATCAAAACTATGGAAAGATGGTCGGTTGAAAATTCCTGATGTCATCAATATCCATGAAATACATTTATTATATTAGCACTTGCCCCAGAAAACTCCATAAATAGTCTTCCATAGGTAAGAGTGAAATTGCAGCTTCTGATGACAGTTGTTTGCTTTTCTAATGAATTAGGACTTCACAGTTCTTTTCAGGTTTTTTTGGGAGAACAAAGACTTAGTTTCATTCTGCTAGATTGTGAAAAGGGAAAACTTTCCCAAGAAGGCACAAATCTCCCATGTAAAGTAATGATGGGAGTGCTGAAAACTTAAACTTGCTCCTGTTCTGCCAATGTCAATGGGTGAAAGGAGTTTCCTCGTGGGGTTTAGAGTAGAAGGCATTGAAAAGAAGCATAATTACAGCCTTGAATAAAAGTGACCCCCTGGGATTTTCCTTTGTCATGACATGTCACTTAAAACTTAGAATACAATAATCATGTACAGGCTGATTCACCTGTCATTGATCCTCATTTTATATGTAGCTATGTTGTCTAGGAAGTTTTCACTTTCTTTTTTCTTATTTATTTATTTTATGGCTATGCCACGCAGCATGCGTGATCTTATTTCCCTGACCAGGGATCCAGCTCGAGCCTCCTGCAGTGGAAGCGTGGAGCCCCAACCATTAGATTGCCAGGAAATTCTCTTTTTTCTTATAAAAGCAGAGTTTCATAGTACTAAGAAAAGGGACATTTAAATGTTTGACCAGTGATATCTTGGTGGCTTAGACAGCATTATTTATATGTACATTTATAAGCAGACATTTATAACTAGTTCACAAGAAAAAAAAATCAGCAGACTCTAATTTTGACTGATCATAATGGGAAAGACAGGAGGAAGAGAAAAAACACTGGGGTTTTGAGTCCAGAAATGATTGAAGACTGAGGCTGATATGACAGAAAGGGAAGCCCAGGGGGCAAGAAGATTTGGGCACAGAGGCTGTAAGTTTTGTTCTTACATGTGAGGTGATAGCCATATTTCTGGACTCAGCTTCAATCCCTGGTTTGAAAGATCCCCTGGAGAAGGAACTGGCAGCCCACTCCAGTCTTCTTGCCTGGGAAATTCCCTGGACAGAGGAACCTGGGGGGCTACAGTCCCTAGGGTCACAAAAGAGCGGGACACGATGGAGCAACTAACAACACCACTAGTTACCTTAGTGTTGTTTTACCAGAGTGCTCAAAATCAGTGCCTTCAAAGGCGAGGTGAGCCGTAGAAATGAGTGACCGGGACCTGGTGGGGAGTGAGGGCATCTATCTCTATTAAAAGCACAGCTAGAATGCCTGCTGGTGTGATTGCCATGTCTTCTGGTTTCCAAGAGAAATTATGCATTAGTTGTTTTTTTTTTTTTTTAAACTAGAGCCTTTAAGAGCAGGTAAATAATTCAAGTTTTAAATCAAAACTTTGTTCCCTATGTGCTTCTGCAGCATATGCATTACTCTAGTATAATTTTCATTTAATTCTCAACAATTTTGTACTTACTGCCAGAGAGCTCCAGAAATATGTTTTTGTTTAGTTCCTAAGTCATGTCCAATTCTTTATAACCCTTTGGACAGTAGCCTGCCAGGCTCCTCTGTCCTCGGGATTTCCTAGCAAGAAGACTTGAGTGGGTTGCCATTCCCTTCTCCAGGAAATCTCCCCAAAGCAGGGATTGAACCCGCATCCAGAAATATATTTTACAGCTATCACCTCAAGCTTTAAGAACCAAACTTATAGGCTTTGTCCTCAAACCTGCTTGCCCTCTGGGCTTCTCTTTTTGTTTTATCAGCCTCACTGTTCCAATCATCTCTGGACTCAAAATCTCAATGTTGTTATTTTCTCCTCCTGTCTTTCCCATTATAATAGGTTGAAACCCAAGTCCATTGATTTTTTTCTTGTGAACTTCCTCCTGTTTTTCATTCCCTTTCCATCCCAGCTAAGGCATTTTAAACCCTCCTCCTGCTCTATGATGCACATTCTCCTGCATTCTAGTTCCTATCTTGAGTCTTTTTCAAATACCTCTTTCATTATCTCACTTCTCAAAATCCTCTATGGGCCTCTATTACATAGTCATATAAATTCCACAACTTCTGCCTAGACCTCCAGGTTTCAGAGTAGTTTTATCTTAGCTGTCTATCTCCATTTCCCCTTGGAACTAACTTCCTGCTTCTTTAGGTCAACTCTCCTCTAATCCAAGGCTTCCTTGGTGGCTAAAATGGTAAGGAATCTTCCTGCAATTCAGGAGACCTGGGTTAAATCCCTGGATGGGGAAGATCCCCTAAAGGAGGAAATGGCAACCCACTCCAGTATTCCTGCCTGGAGAATCCCATGGATGGAGGAGCCTGGTGGGTTTCAGTCCATGGCGTCGCAAAGAGTCGGACATGACTGAGTAACTAACATTTACACTTTCCCTCCAGTCCAGCCTCCCAGCTTGGAATCTTGAGAATTCAGTTCAGTTCAGTCGCTTGCTCCTTTTAATTTCATGGCTGCAGTCACCATCTGCAGTGATTTTGGAGCCCCAAAAAATAGTCTGTTATTATTTGCATTGTTTCCCCATCTATTTGCCATGAAGTGGTGGGACCAGATGCCATGATCTTTGTTTTCTGAATGTTGAGTTTTAAGCCAACTTTTTCACTTTCCTCTTTTACTTTCAAGAGGCTCATTAGTTCTTCTTTGCTTGGGCAGGGCTGTCCCTCGACCTTGACTGCTGGTTTGGCACAGATTCTCCCACCCTTTATTTTAATGAGGCCTCCAATACCATTTTGGGCTTCCCTGGTGGCTCAGTGGTAAAAGAATCCACCTGCCAATGCAGGAGACCTGAGTTCTTTCCCTGGGTCAGGAAGATCCCCTGGAGAAGGAAATGGCATTCCGCTTCTACTCCAGTATTCTTGCCTGGAGAATCTCATGGACAGAGGAGCCTGGTGGGCTATAGTCAATGGTGTCGCAGAGTTGGACATGATTGAGCTACTAAACAGCAACCATCACTGTTTGGGCTGCAAGCCTCAAGGCAAGAAGGAAGTGGGATAAAAGAAGACCCCAGATGAATCCTGTAGCAGCGGCTAGGCTGGAGAAGGAAGAAGGCTGCCAAGGGCTTCAGATTCCCATGATGCCCTAGCTGGGTCTTCTGCTGTAGGAGGCTTTGGTCTGCCTTCTGTTACCACCACAGAGAGTTTCTTCTCCAACAGACTTCTGCTTTCTCTCCCTCTGGCTAAGGGCAAAAATTCTGGCTTTGTTTCTCTGAAAGTGTATTAATTATAGGCATTTTGTGCTTTGAATTCAATGTATGCTCCTTAATCTTGCAGCCCACCGAGTTTTACATGCTGTCAGATAACTTGGTTGCTTTAATTTACTGGAGCAACTTGTTGGTCAATTGATTAAACTTCCCTATTCAGAAAACCTTGAGAGAATTTCTTATTTTAGTGAAGTAGTGAGAATTCACTGAAATAGATTCTCTCTTGCCCTCTTTGGCACTTTGTTTAAGCTCCTGCAATGGCAGGGGCACCTAGAATTACAGTTATCTGAGCATGTGACTGTCTCCCATTTCACTTTGAGTGGTGAACAGCCATTGCTACTTGTATGTGTCTCCAACAACGCCATGTCTGGCAGGTGGCAAGCACGCAACTCATGATACATCCTGAGTCTATTGTGTGTGCGTGCTCAGTTGTATCCAACTCTTTGCGACCCTATGGACTGTAGCCCACCAGGCTCCTCTATCCATAGGGATTCTCCAGGCAAGAATACTGAAGTGGGTTGCCATTTTCTCCTCCAGGGAATCTTCCCAACCCAGGGGTTGTATCTGTATCTCCTGCATTGGCAGGCAGATTCTTTACCACTGAGTCACCTGGGAAGCCTCCAAGTCTCCAAATCTGTGGCTGTTATTAACTGAGATATGAATGTGGGATGATTGTTAATCCCCAGCTGAATGACAGGCTCTTAAAGATAGTCAACTCAGCATGAGTCTCAGATTCTCCAGAAGCATTTTGCATACCTGACCCCATTTAATCAGGACAATTACCCCCAAAATGAGTGGTATTTTTTTCCCCTCAGTTGCAAATTGTTTCATACCATTGGCTTGCTAATAGACAAAACCACTAATGGCAAATCTGTGAATGCCAAGGGCCCACTGTGCAAGTGTGGATGGGTAGATGCATAGATGATTAGAAAAAGTAATTTGATTAAATGATGTGTTTGCAAAGGGCTTACCATGCTAATACATGAAACATTTTGATCAACAATGTTCAGAAGATTAAGCTGAGAAACAAGAGATGAAATAACCTGGAATAACAGATACCGTGTAATAACTAAAACAATTTTTATTTTTAGCTTTTCTGTCTCTCTTCATAGAAGGAATAAAATACATAAGGTGAAGATTAGAGTGAACTTTCTCAGCTCTCGGTAAGAATTCATTTCACTTACTTCTTGTATCCTTTTTTTCTTTTCCAGGTGACGGCTGTGGGCACATAGTGACCTATAAGGACAGTGGCACCATGACATCTAAGAATTATCCATGGACATACCCCAATCACACTGTTTGTGAAAAGACAATCACAGTACCGAAGGGGAAGAGGTTGATTCTGAGGTTGGGAGATTTGGATATTGAATCCCAGACCTGTGCCTCTGACTACCTTCTCTTCACTAGCTCTTCTGATCAATATGGTAAGCAAAGAGCTCTCGCCTTCTGCGAGTGTGGGAAAATTTGAGATGTGGAGAGGAGGCAAGTGGTGTGTTCATTAGTGTCACAGCCTGGGGAGATCAGAAGAAAAACTTGCCCTTCGTAGACTCTCAGGATGGTTCACATGGATACACTTGCTTCATAAGCCACAACAAAGACAACTGAGGAAGTTTCAGCATTTTGTGTGGGTGTCAGGAGCTTAGTTTGAGTTTACGTCTTGCTGGGAAGAGAACTGGAGATGTGTAGCATTTGGCTAAAATACCTACAGTTCATTCATTGATGTGACAAATACTGAATAGTGGTCATGTGTTCAAGTACTCTGTGAAGGACTAGGTGGGATATAGCAGTGAAAAGACAGAGTTCCTCTTTTCGTGGTGCTTGCACTGGTGGAGGGACAAGTGGAAAACAACCAAAAAAATGCATCTATAATATGAGAGGTAGTGAGGAAGAAAAATAAGGAATAAGAAAAGTAAGTCATCCTAAGATGATATCGAGTCTGGTTCTGAGTGTGTTTGTGTTCAATGGAATGGTCAAGAAGCCTTCTCCAACAAGAGGGCATTTGAGCAGAGACCCAAGTGGACTGAATGAAGGCACAGTACACCTGTGTCTATGGTCAGTTTTCTGGGTAGGGGAATGGCAAGTGCAAAGGACAGTTTTCAGAGTAACCTTTTGAAATTAAGCTCTTTGTCGTTTCAATATGCTGTTAGCACATTGGTGTCTGAACTCACACTAACAGTGACCCTACAGTCCTTAGCCCAAGGAAACAACTTGGATTTAGATGACTAGAAAACAAAAACAGTCTTATATACAGGTTCTTCCGAGGTTAGAGTTTTTCTGAAATTCACTGTGCATACAACTCTGAAAATGATACAGGTTTTAAGCAAAACTCTGTCCACCTGCTACTTTCATAGGTAATTTCTCTCAAGCACACAGCTTTCTGGGCTGTCTTTATCTTTGCACCCAGAGATTCTGCACTCCTCCCAGTGTGGTACCTCCTCCCAGCATGAAAACCCAGACCAGATGAGAGACTGTTCAGAGATCTAAACTTACCTAGCCCTCATGGAGGAAATGGAGAAGGCAAAGGCACCCCACTCCAGTGTTCTTGCCTGGAGAATCCCATGGACGGAGGAGCCTGGTGGGCTGCAGTCCATGGGGTTGCTAAGAGTCGGACACGACTGAGCGACTTCACTTTCACTTTTCACTTTCATGCATTGGAGAAGAAAATGGCAACCCACTCCAGTGTTCTTGCCTGAAGAATCCCAGGGACAGGGGAGCCTGGTGGGCTGCTGTCTATGGGGTTGCACAGAGTCGGACACGACTGAAGCAACTTAGCAGCAGCAGTAGCATGGAGGAAAAAAAACCTAAGTTTTTTTTTTTTTTAATTCCTGGGAATATTATCCATTGTAATGATGGTTCAGTTACTCTGCCAGTAAAGATGGTTAATTTCATAAAATTTGTTGTTGTTCAGTCACTAAGTCGTGTCGGACTCTTTGCTATGCCATGAACTGCAGCAGGCCAGGCTGCCCTGTCCGTCACAATCTCTCTGAGTTTGCTCAAACTCATGTCCATTGAGTTGGTGATGCCATCCAATCATCTCATCCTCTGTCGCCTCCTTCTTCTCCTGCCTTCAGTCTTTCCGAGCATCAGGGAAAGATTTCCTATGAGTGGGCTCTTCACATCAGGTGGCCAAAGTATTTGACCTTCAGCTTCAGCATCAGCCCTTCCAGTGAATATTCAGGGTTGATTTCCTTTAGGATTGACTGGTTTGATCTCCTTGCTGTCCAGGGGACTCTCAAGAGTCTTCTCCAGCACCACAGTTGGTGGAGAAGGGAATGGCAAACCACTTCAGTATTCTTGCCTTGAGAACCCCATGAACAGTGTGAAAAGACTTTCATAAAATTAAACTGCAATTAACAAGTGGCAAGTTTTTAATTCCAGTTTGACTCAAAGGGGAAAAATGCAAATCCCAGGGGTGCTGGGATCACTTACTGTTCGGTAGCTCTGGTCATGGCAGGTGTATTAATTTACGGAGGCACTCTTCAGGGAATCCCTCACTAGCCCGGACATTGCCTCCAGATTCAGAAGGGGGCACCAAGTGTCAGAGCTCCCGTGCAGAATGCGAGGAAAGGGGCTGCAGGGCCAGGACAGCATTCTCACAGCTCGTCTCTCTGGGGAAGCATCTCCTTTCCCTGAAGATGAACAGTTAATTCCACCAACTGACGGAGCAGCAGTCTGATCGTCTCTGTTGCTTTAGGTCTCAGATCACGGGCTGAGGTGAGAACTAGAAAGGGGGGCAAATTGTCCTGAAGCATGATTGGAGAATGGATGTGGCTTTCCCATGCATTTTTGATGTGTGTTCACAAACAGAAAAGAGGAAAAGCCTGGGATTTAACTGTATTTTGAGAACTTCCCTGGTGGCTCAGATGATAAAGAATCTGCCTGAAATGCAGGAGACCCGGGTTTGATCCCTGGGACGGAAAGATCCCCCGGAGAAGGGAATGGCAATTCACTCCAGTATTCTTGCCTGGAGAATCCCACGGACAGAGGAGCCTGGCAGGCTATAGTCCTTGGGTCTCAAAGAGTCGGACATGACTGAGTGACTAACATTTAACCGAATTTTAGGAGCTGGGTTACAAGGTCCTCATGGTCCGCATCAGGGCACTCCAGTGCACGTTTCTAGCTTCTTGAATTTTCAAGAGTTAGACGCTTCACTTGGAAGTGAGTAATGAATTGCCATTCATTTCAATAAAGCCCAGTAAATTCATTTTTCTCTTCAGATTTTTTTCCGACATAGTTGTGTTTGTTTTTTAAAAACAAAATATATGCTCATTATAGAGGTAAGCATATTCATTGTATGCCAGGCATAGGTTTGGCCTTAGGTAGATTTTCTGGAATCCTCAAATTCCCCCCTGCAAGGTTGTTACTATTAACTTCTTTTTGCAAACAGAGAAATTGAGGCATGGTGAGTTTTGTTGTTTCTTTCTTTTTTTTTTTGCTGCACTGTGTAGCTTGTGGAATCTTAGTTCCCCAGCCAGAGACTGAACCTGGGTCCTGGTGGTGAAATCACTGTGTCCTAACTAACCACTGGACTGTCAGGGAGGTCCCAAGATTTTTTTTTTTTTTCAACTAACATGCTGAAGATCACACAGCTAGTTAAGGGATGAAATAAAAATTTATGTCTATGTCTCTGTGGTTTCAAGACATCTGTTTCCAGATGTCTCTTTCTCCCCAAGTCCCAACACCCAAAGAAAGCTTCATGCTCTACTGCCGTCCCCAGGTGCTCCGCCCAGTACTGCATCAGACAGCAATTTTGCCTAAAACACAAGTGTAGTTAATATTTTGGGTTGGGGATGTTCTTAAATACTTATTGATGCTTAGAATTAGTTTATTTTGAGACTGCTTTAAAGAGTTCTTGATCAGTCACATTAAGGCAAATCTGGTAGACAAGAATAATAGAAATGAGCAATAAAAGGAATACACAGAAAGGAAATTAGAATATTTCAATCCTATAAGCATATTTTGAAGAATTAAATGGCTCAGAGCCACATAGAGTGGGTATACACATGCATATACATATATGTTGCATCTATATATATTTGTGTCTTTGTATAATAATTCTGAAGAGCATTCTTGGAGAAGCTGCTTATTCATATATTTGTACTTAAAATATTTCATCCAGTGATTTGAATATAGTAGATACTCTGTGAACAAATGGTTTAAAATGTGAATTGGCAAGTTCAGTGGTGAGGAACCAGTTAAGCAAAGCGTGTAATACTTACTTGCAATATTAAACAGCTATCTGTCAAAAAGACAATTAACATGGAAAGCTGCTTATGATGATATTGTTGTTGTTGAGTCGCTAAGTTGTGTCCAACTCTTTTGCGACACCACATACTGTAGCCCACCAGGCTCCTTTATCCATGGGATTTCCCAGGAAAAAATACTGGAGTGGGTTGCCATTTTCTTCTCCAGGGGATCTTCCTGATCCAGGGATTTAATCCAACTCTCTGGCATTGGCAGGTAGATCCTTTATTGCTGAGCCCTGATATAGTGTTAGGTAAAATATGAATACATAGTAATGTTATAATAATAGAAAAAACCCTCTAAACAGAGTGAGAACATAACTGCAGCAAATTGTTAGGAGGAGGATTTTCGAAGGATCAACTTGGTGTATTGTTTTGTCTTCCCTTGACTCTTGTTTTCTTTAATAAACATTTGTTTCTTAATAAAAACAAGTAGATTTTCTTTGACTAAGATCACTGACTTTAGACCTATATTTTAATTTAGTCCCCTAGTCAGTTTGAACTTCCTGGCATCTGCCAAGAAGGAAGAGGAGGCTGGAGTGCTTTGTTTGCCTGGGCGAGCTGAGGGAGTGGGCTTTCCTGTGGGGCTCGTGTCCTGCTCCCTGGAGGAGGTGAGGCCCCTATGCAGCCGGTGTGGCCCCAAGACTGTGGAGGGAGGGTCCCAGGGACCCACAGCACCTGGAGGGGAGTGCGCACTGTGGGGGAGGTGGGGTAGAAACACGTGCTCTGGAATACCGCCTGCAATTCCAGTATACTGGGCTCTAACAGTTTCATGTGTGGCTGAAACAGCTAAATAGTTTTGGTTTATCCAGCTCAGATTTTTTTCAATTAATTGCTAAAACCCATTGCCAAGAGATTTTAAGACTCGACACTGTCAGACTTTTAAATGTGGAGTTAATGTTTTGAAAAAGAATTATGTCTTCTGGCATTCGTGTTTGGAAGCTCTGCCAAGAGTGGACATAGTTGGAATGTGATTCATTAACCGCTGTGAATAAGCTGAGGTTGTAGTTTTTAATCATTGTGCATTTAATTTGTAATGGTTCTCCCTGCCCACCCCACACGGATTCTGTTTTAAAGGTTTGGTGCATATACTTTGATTGCTTTCATTCCTGGTAGCAAAATATACTGTAAACAGGTGTGACCCACATCAGCTTTCACAGTGATCAAGCAAAATGTACACCTGAGCTCACTGATTGTTAAGAGACCCGATACAAACAAGGTGGGATGATTTTTCTGTTTGTCCTGTATTATAATTATGGCTGATATTTCAGATCCAACATCAATTAGAAGAGCGTACTTATATACCTATGGCTGAGTTAAGACACTGATTCTCCTTCTTAAAATACTCTTTAAACAACCAGGAATCAACAACTTTATCAGCCTTACTTTAGAACATATGTTAAGAACGAGGTATGATTCTTCAGTTCAGTTCAGCTGCTCAGCTGTGTCCGAGTCTTTGCAACTCCATGGGCTGCAGCACGCCAGGATTCCCTGTCCATCACCATCTCCCGGAGCTTACTCAAACCCATGTCCGTCAAGTTGGTGATGCCTTCCAGCCATCTCATCCTCTGTTGTCCCCTTCTCTTCCTGCCCTCAATCTTTCCCAACAACAGGGTCTTTTCTGATGAGTCAGTTCTTCACATCAGGTGGCCAAAATATTGGAGTTTCAGCTTCAGCATCAGTCCTTCCAATGAATATTCAAGGTTGATTTCCTTTAGGATTGACTGGTTGGATCTTCTGGCAGTCCAAAGGACTCTCAAGAGTCTTCTCCAACACCACAGTTCAAAAGCATCAATTCTTTGGCACTCAGCTCTCTTTATAGTCCAACTCTCACATCCGTACATGACAGTATGATTTCAAGATATTTTTAAACATAAACTTTTAAACTTATAAACATTTTTGGATATAAAACATATATACTGACTTTTAAGATCGTGTGTACTAATATCTGGCCAAAAAAAAAATTTAAGTATCATACTTTTCTTGGAGATTTTTTTTCACTGTTACTAAGGGCATTTTGCATTTCAGTTTGAAGCCAAAGTAACAGAGACTTCCTTCAAAAGAAACAGCAATGTCCCTTTCCTGGTCTAGAATTCAGTCAGGATCATGAAGCATTTAGTTGTATAGTTCAGTTCAGATTGCTGCTGAGACTCAATCTCCTCCCTCTTATATTTGTGATGTAAAATAATAAGAAGTTAGTTGTATAAAATATTTAAATATCTTGAACTTGTGGGGAGAGTAGGTGCTGCTTCAGGCATTGTGTCATACCAATATACCTACATTTAAAATATGAAATGTCTCATGTTGTTTTATTCATGACACTGAAGAGGGAAGACTGTGGATTCATACTAACGATCATTATTCTTAACTTTAAAACTTCTTAGGCACTCTGTAACCTTGAGTTAAGGTTAAGTTAATGTTAAGTTAATGTAATGGAACTTAATGTTAAGTTCCAATTCCAGTCTTGCTGACCACAAAGAAGTCACCCAGAGGTTTGTTTCTGCTACCACTGTTTGTGGGGATCCCAGAGAAATTGTTATTTCTGTTTCCTGATATTTCAAGATTTACTAGGTCCCAGTTTTCCATGAAAGTTGATCTTTCCCCAGTGGGTAGAGTTTAGGGCTGTTCCTCAACTCCCTGAAGGACCTGATGGAAGAATCTTGGTGGGAATATTGGTCCCTTGGGATCTCAAAGGACCTTGTTCTGATGGAATTTCATAGACTTCCACACCCAGGTCACTGTGGATCAATAAAACCAGGCCTTCAGCATGGACTGAGATGAACACTTCTGTTTCTGTGTAGAGTTTTCACTTGGGCTTAAGAGTGCAGACTCTGGAATTAGACTGCCTAACTCCAAATTCCTGCTTTACTGATTATTTTTAAATTACTTTGACCTTGAGCAAATGCCTTAATTTTCCATGTCTCCATATTCCCTTCTTCAAAATGGGCAAAATAACAATATCTGCCACATTTGGGTGATTGAAGCACTTGTATATATAACTTTAAAGTACAATGTATGGCCCATAATAAGCACTCAGTCAACATTAGCTACCATCATCATTCCTTCCCTCCTTCCCCTTTTCTTCCTGTCTCTCCCTTCCCTTTCCACCTGCTTCTCCTCCTCAGTGGGCTAGAACACAGTCTATTGTTTGTCTAACATGTCGGTCCTTTTTTCTACTCCACATGCTCTCCTTTCACCCAGAAGAGGCTAAGCTGCAGCAGGACATGCCATCTACCCCTCCTGTGCATCCCTGGTGACCCAAGTTTATCCAAATCAGTCCCAGCCTGTGGCATGGGTTCCCTGAGTCAGAAGTAGCTTCAGGGGACAGATTTTCTCCATCCAGCTTCATGAGATGAACAGAGAACCCATGTTCCTTAAGCCCATAGTTCATTCAGTTTGGCTTGTTTTGTTTTGTTTTGTTTTTTTCCACTGCTACCACCAGTTCACATCTTTGTGTCTATTTCATATAGAAAAAACTTCCTAATTTTTTCCTCTTTTCTTTCACCAGTCTCCATTCCTTCCAGGCCATCTAAGATTATCTTGTTAAATATTGTTGTGATAATTTCTTTCTTTATTTCAAAAATGGTTAATTGTGCCCCACTGTCTACAGACAATTGCTAGCTTGGTGTTCAAGGCGGGCTCACTCACTGTCTTCCCCACCCACATTTCCAGCCACATCTCTGAGTCTCTGTATCTCTATGCCCTTTCCAAATAAACACATCACACAGTTTCATGTTCAGTACATTTGATGATGTCATTTCTTCCACGTGTCCCTCTCCTGTTCCCCCTACTTTTCTGCCCCTTCTAAAACACAAACACACACACACATAACACTCTCTGACATACATCACAGGAGGATCCTCTATGACCCACCACCCAGAATATTGGAAATAAAAGCAAAAATAAACAAATGAGACCTAATTAAACTTAAAAGCTTCTGCACAACAAAGGAAACTATAAGCAAGGTGAAAAGACAGCCTTCAGAATGGGAGAAAATAATAGCAAATGAAGCAACTGACAAACAACTAATCTCAAAAATATATAAGCAACTTCTACAGCTCAATTCCAGAAAAATAAATGACCCAATCAAAAAATGGGCCAAAGAACTAAATAGACATTTCTCCAAAGAAGACATACAGATGGCTAACAAACACATGAAAAGATGCTCAACATCACTCATTATCAGAGAAATGCAAATCAAAACCACTATGAGGTACCATTTCACGCCAGTCAGAATGGCTGCGATCCAAAAGTCTACAAGCAATAAATGCTGGAGAGGATGTGGAGAAAAGGGAACCCTCTTACACTGTTGGTGGGAATGCAAACTAGTACAGCCACTATGGAGAACAGTGTGGAGATTCCTTAAAAAACTGGAAATAGAACTGCCATACAACCCATCAATCCCAATGCTGGGCATACATACTGAGGAAACCAGAATTGAAAGAGACACGTGTACCCCAATGTTCATCGCAGCACTGTTTATAATAGCCAGGACATGGAAGCAACCTAGATGTCCATCAGCAGATGAATGGATAAGAAAGCTGTGGTACATATACACAATGGAGTATTACTCAGCCATTAAAAAGAACACATTTGAATCAGTTCTAATGAGGTGGATGAAACTGGAGCCTATTATACAGAGTGAAGTAAGCCAGAAAGAAAAACACCAATACAGTATACTAACGCATATATATGGAATTTAAAAAGATGGTAACAATAACCCTGTGTACGAGACAGCAAAAGAGACACTGATATATAGAACAGTCTTTTGGACTCTGTGGGAGAGGGAGAGGGTGGGATGATTTGGGAGAGTGGCATTGAAATATGTATAATATCATATATGGAACGAGTTGCCAGTCCAGGTTCGATGCACGATACTGGATGCTTGGGGCTGGTGCACTGGGACGACCCAGAAGAATGGTATGGGGAGGGAGGTGGGAGGAGGGTTCAGGATGGGGAACACATGTATACCTGTGGCGGATTCATTTCGATGTTTGGCAAAACCAATACAATATTGTAAAGTTTTAAAATAAAATAAAATTAAAAAAAAAAAAAAACACACCCACACCCACACACATACACACACACACAGTGTGAAGACAAAGCAAATCCAATGCTAGTTACCTAGAACCTCCTCTGATGTTCAGCAGCTCCAGATACTCCTCTTGGGCTCACGTTGTTTTTCTAAACCTTCAGTGGAGCACCAATCTCAGGTGGAGATCATTATTTTAGCCTCTCAACTGATATGGGGTTTCCTGAGGAAGGAACTGCATTTGATTCATCCTTTGAACATCCCCTGTTGCTTGTCATAATCTTATACTTGCAGACTCTCAATCAACATTTAATGAATCAAATTGCATGCAGCTTGATTTTGGCAAATATACATTTAAAAGTCTATAATCTTATAAATTTGAGTATCTTTACTCACACTGTAGGAAGATTTATAGTAAGATTCCTCTATCAATAAATACCTGCTCTGCATTTAAAGGAAGACTTGATTTACCTACAATTTTAGGACTCTACTTTTATATTCAAAAGACCATGAAACTGTATAGAAGGTGCCTGCAATAGAGCGTTCAGCTGTGCTGTACACTGGGCTTTGGGGCTCTAGAGTTACTCACTTAACCCTCATAATAGCCCTGTAAGAGGGGGCCTATTATTAGCATCCACACATAAGGAAACTGAAGCTCAAAGAGGTCAAGTCACTTGCTTATAATCACTTAACTAGATCTGGGATTCAAGTCTGGATGTTTGGCTCTAGGGACCCCATTCTTAAGCACCGCGCCATTCCCATTCAGGGTGACAAAAGCCATCTGATCTCATGGTTTGTGCAGTAGTGAACTGTGGTTCTTGTTCATTATTTGCTGGAAGAAATGGAGACCTCTGCAGGCCTTCCCCTAGGGGTGGGTATCCTGAGAACCAAATGGAATTCTGAGAAATCACTTACATGCAGAGTGCTAGTATAAATTTAAGGCTTAAAAAAGTACTTCTTAGTCAAGAAATTAAGGGAGACATCATGGTCAGTGAACCTAATTATAGTCAGTCAAATTAGCTGTGTTGCTAAATGACTTGGACTATGGAAAACCCAGGAAGTTCCAGAATTGTTCTCTTACATTTCCTGTACTCCCACCTCCACCCCCAGTATTTTTTTAACCATTGTCAGTGAGTTAGAAATACAACGATGTGAAGTCAGCCATTAATATTTATATTACACCAGGAGCGAGAGAAATGGGAAAAGTCGGAAATAATACTGAGTATTTTGACTCATAACTACAACAAGATTTCTGTGATAATAGTTTAGAATGATACATATCTGGCATATTGTAATAAGATCTAATCATTATGACTTCTCTGTTGATTTAAGAAAATTCCAAATAGAGAAAAACGCAAGATTGGCAGCCTCTATTTTATACATGGTTTATGTCTCAAAGCCATATTACAGAGAATGCAAAATTCTTATGACTTCTGAAGATAAAACAAAAGCCTATGAAGAAGCTTTTGGAAAATTATTTTGGGGCTTCCCACACCCCAGAAATGCATTCTCCTCTCTCACTGGGGTGGTTTTGGTGGAAATGCTTAAGAAAGACTGCTTTTTCTTTTGCTTTGTTTTGCCTTTTATACCAAGATAGAATTCAGAAAGAATTTAAGCATTTGAAAAAGTTAGGGGACTTCCCTGGCAGTCCACTGCTGCAGGGGGTGCTGGTTCCATCCGTGGTTGGGGACCTAAGATTCCCATGTGCTACGTGGCACGGACAAAAATTTTTTTAAAATACAAATAAAACGTATCTCTTAAAAAAGTTGTATCAGCCAGAATGTTCCATGCTAGATGTCTCATTAACATAACCATAAGCCTCAAGGAGAAAAGATATTGGCTTCTTCCTTCTCCTTTTCCTCAAGCACTTCCCCAGAGATAAACTGTGATTCATTTCAGCAAATTGCCATCTTTTGTTGGGTGAAAAGTGATCGCCTAGGTAGGTTCTGGCTCTTCTTGACCCGAGTCCTGTAGCCCCAAGGAAAGCTGCACCTTTGTCTAGGAATCTGCCTGGTTCATTTGTCATCTGTCACTGATTTTTGTCTGGGAACCAGAGACCAAAACTCTCCAGGGATACCACTTACATTCTTACGTGACTATGGTTTTAATGGCACAGTCCAGGAATATCCCTTTTTTATGCAAATGTCCCTCCTTTTCAAAGAAAATGGCCCTGAAAATTCTGTAATTTTGTACAGTGGCCTACTGCAATTAGCTAGCGAGGACAAACCCTGCCATTTGACTGCACAGGAAAAAACAAACGGAAAGTGGACAGAAGTCCATGGCATTTGCAGCTTTTCTGGAGATTGTTTTATCACTGTGCCTCTACACCCAGATCTGGGCCACATCAGGAACCACTTCTGTGGCAGCTGGCCGATGGCACACCTTCTGCCAGTGGCTTGCCCAGGGAGTATCACTTCATCTCATCGGCATGTTCTTATCTGCCATGAAAAATTAAATGTGTGAGTAAGATGGTGCTCATAAGGCTAATGGAGGCTTTTAGGAGTTTTTGATGGTCGTTGTTCAAGTTGATTTATGACAAATCTCTGGTGAGTTAGTTTTTCATTTGGTCTCTGTTTTCACCACTGGATCTGGAGAGGGAGAGATCTCCTCTTTGGTTTCTTTTAACAGCATGCATAGCATCTTTTAAACACATCTTTTCACAGGTGAAACACTAATTTAGTGCCATGAGTTTCAAGATCAAAAGCATAAACCCATCTGAAATGACTTTGAACAGTTATTAAACAAAATACTGCCTTGTATCCGGAAACGTAGGCAGACAGGCCATGGAGAATGGAGCGTGAGGATGAATTGCTGCATGGATTGTCAGATTGCCAGAGATTCCAGAGGACTGGCTCCAGGCAGACAGTTCATTCTTCCTGGTAGGACAGTTTGCTTTTATTCACACATGGGAAGATAAAGGGTTTCCCCTCTCAGCTGCTTATGGAACAGGGGATGTGCTGAGAGGAACTGGCCCACTGTGCTCAAAGCAGGCAGCTCCTAGGGTTCCTGGCCCTTATTCCTTTTGTCCAAGGAGTCAGTCCATTGTCTGCCAGCTCCTGGTCTCATGTCTGGTGCCAAACGCCACAATGCTACTCCATTTGGTATCACTGATGGCTTTTCCCACAATCCAGGGTGACTCACTACAAACCACAAAAGATAGAAGGATTTATTTCTTGTGATTTTCTTACTACTTGATGAACTGCCTTTCTGCTGTCTCCCAGTCGGATGGGAATTTGTGACTACAAAGATGGAACCTGCTTCCCAGACAAGGATAGAGGTAGGGAGGAGGTCAGAGTTAGACAGCAAGTCAAGTTCTGTGAAACACACAGCACTTCCAGTTGTAAAGCAAACATCCATGCAGATTGTGAGGCTTGCTTTTAGGTCTGCTAGAGTTCTTAAGAACCACTGAAAAGGGTTAGGGTTCAGCCTTAACTGTGAATTGAGGCAGTTTTACCAATCTAGGAACACTGTGCAGGAAGAGAATATAACCACGGTCAAAGCTAGAAGTCACCTCTGAACTCTTAGTGAATTTCCAATGACACTGGCATTGTGTACTGTTCAAATAACAGGTGTAGATCCTTTTTAAAAATTGAGACAGAGAGTACCTAAGAGTAAATACATCTTTTGGACAGATGTGGGTGGAGAAATTCTTTCATAGAAAAAGATACCATCCTCAAGAGAGTCTGGCTGAAAACAGAGAACGTAGGACTTTCCTGGTGGCTCGGTTGTCAAGAATTCATTTGCCAGTGCAGGGGACCTGGGTTCGATCCCTGGTTCGAGAAGATGCCATACGCCAAACAGCTAAGCCCGTGTGCCACAGCAGCTGAAGCCCACACTCAAGGGCCCACGAGCCACAGCTCATGAAGTCCACGAGTCTAGAGCTTGTGCTCTGCAACGAGACCCAGCACAGTGAGAAGCTCGTGCACCGCAGGTAGCGAGTAGCCCCCAGTCTCTGCAACTGGAAGGAGCCCACATGCAGCAGCAAAGACCCAATGCAGCCCAAAAGTTAATTAATTAAAATAAATTAATAATTAGTTTAAAAAAAAAACAAAGAGAGAACTTAGGATAGGCAGGTCCTTCTGTGGTTTCTAATTAATTATTTTTCCTTCTCACTGCCAGTCACACTTTTCTGTTTTCATTGCTTTTCCCTTTTAACTCCAGGAATGCAGTTATTAACTTTTAAGTCTGTGAAGTGAAATCTTTATCTGTCAGACCTTCAGACAGGCAATAATTTGAATGTTTTGCCAAAGGCAGTAGAGCAGCCAGTCCCCAGCTTGAATTCCCTGCTCTGGACTAGAGCTGCCTCCTGCTGTGTGGTGGCTGTGCCTTGATGAACCTATCAATTAACTTTTAATGATGGCATTTGTATAGGCAGGGTATATCCTATCCCTGCTAAGGTTTAGTTATGTTTTTGCAGCATATCAATGAGAATGTGGGAAGGATGGTATCTGTGGGTTAAGGGTGATTAAAGGATGTGTGTGTTTACATTTTCTTTCTTTGAACTTCTTCCAGAAATGTTTACTGGGACTTTGGGGGGATGCAGCCAAATTAGAGTTTTACTGTGTGTTTTTGATTTAGGAAATTATATGTATTGCACAGCAAGTTAGCATGATGACATGCACTCTTACCTATTCATGTACAGTATTTATAATTTTGCAGCCTTTCTTTTCAATTGTTCCATAAAAATCTAAAAAAAAAAAAAACAAACCCTCCAGTTATTCAACCGCGAGAATAATGGTTGCAACAACGTAGATGGACCTTGAGCACATATTGCTACGTGAGATGAGTCAGATAGAAAAAGACAAGTAGTGTGTGATCTCCATTTACATGCTGCTGCTAAGTCACTTCAGTCGTGTCCGACTCTGTGCGACCCCATAGATGGCAGCCCACCAGGCTCCCCCGTCCCTGGGATTCTCCAGGCAAGAACACTGGAGTGGGTTGCCATTTCCTTCTGCAATGCATGAAAGTGAAAAGTGAAAGTGAAGTCGCTCAGTCGTGTCCCACCCTCAGCGACCCCATGGACTGCAGCCTACCAGGCTCCTTTGCCCATGGGATTTTCCAGGCAAGAGTACTGGAGTGGGGTGGATCTCCATTTACATATGGAGTCTAAAAAAAGACCAGTTCATAAAAACAGAAAGCAAAATGGTAGCTACCAGGGGATGGAGGGTGGAAAAACAGGATTGATGTTGTTTAAGGGTAAAACTTGCAGTGAGTAACAAATAAACCCTAGAGATTTAATGCACAGTTTAGTGAATACAGACAATACTTTATTGTAATCATCAACTTGCTGAGACTACTACTTAATTATCACAACCACTCAGAAGAAATGATAAGTAATATGATAGATATGCTAATTTGGGGAAGGAAATGGCAACCCACCCCAGTATTCTTGCTTAGAGAACTCCTTGGACAGAGGACCCTGGCGGGCTACAGAGGACCCCCATGGGGTCACAAAGAGTCGGACACAACTGAACAACCAAAACAACATCACACATGCCAATTATTCCTACGATGACTCATATTAAAATACATAAAGATATCAAACTAACGTGTTGTCTACCTTAAATTAGTGTTATATATCAAATATATTTCAACTAGAAAAATGTCAAGTTCCCACTGATAATCAATTTAGACTTGCTTTTCCTCACTGTTTTTGTTAGAACTCGTTGGAATGTAATAGAAGTTTAAGGAGAGATTGGTATGGTGTCACCATCACTGTTTGGAGAAGTCTTCATGTTGTTCTTTCTTCTTGGAAAAAGTAAATATGGGTTAGGAAAATATTCTGACTTATTAATAGCAACAAGTAACTAGTTATTTCATCTTTGTTGTTAGGTTTGCAAAGCAAGTATCTCACTTAACCTGTGCAAAGAACAAATGAATTTGAAATGTATTTAAAACTGAGAATCAGTTGCAAAAGTCAAGCACAGTAATGACTCACTTTACTTTTGAAAAAAGCTTCTCATTCTACTTTATTATGCAAAAATGGATTTAGTATTAATTGCATATCTTCTGTGCTTATGAGCACTCTTAAAGATCAACAAATCCATATAGCTACCACACTAATGATTTTCTTTCCCTTCTTTTCTATAATTTTCTTGCTTACTTCTTCATGATATTCTGTAATGACAAGATTAAATATTTTATGTATCTTTATAATCATGTTTTTAAAAACCAACTGTTATAAGTAGAAAAACATTTAACTTCATTTAGATTCAGACAATATTTGGAAAGCTGCCACATGTACAAGTTTTCTGAGAGAAAGTGATGGATAGGAAAGTCCCTAACCCCACGGAATATAGTCTGAAAGGAAGACAGGCATTATTTGTTTGTTTTTGTATATTCATTTAACAGGTATTTAATGCATGAGTAACTCTTTATATCCTAGGTTCCATTCTAAATAATTTGCAAGTATTAACTCATGTAAGTAATTATATACAAGTATTTGTAAAGAGAGAATCTTTTTTATTTGAATTTCATTATCATTTAATAATAGGGAACAACAGAGATGTGTGGCATGTAAACATACAGCATCTCTCTTATTTCGTCACATTTTCAGAATATGACATCTGGACCGGACAAAGAGAAATCTGATCCCTTATATCAGGAGAGGAAGGCTGGGTTGGGTTCACAATCTTCTTCTGCCTATTTAAGCCATTTGGTCCCTATATTGGCTTTGGCTGATGTGACCAGTTGTACTCATGCTGACTTGGCGTGGTCTTCTTCCCTTAACCTGATGTAGTCTTTGTTGTTGCAATTACCCGTTTCTGCTGCTGCTGCTGCTGCTGCTGCTAAGTCACTTCAGTCATGTCTGACTCTGTGTGACCCCATAGACGGAAGCCCACCAGGCTCCCCTGCCTCTGGGATTCTCCAGGCAAGAATACTGGAGTGGGTTGCCATTTCCTTCTCCAATGCATGAAAGTGAAAAGTGAAAAGGAAGTCGCTCAGTCGTGTCCAACTCTTAGCGACCTCATGGACTACAGCCCACCAGCCTCCTCCATCCATGGGATTTTCCAGGCAAGAGTACTGGAGTGGGGTGCCATTGCCTTCTCCAATTCTATGCTATTCTATTTTGGGAGAAGTTGATGAAGAGTACCTGCCTTCAAAATTTGTTTGCTCATCCCTGTTTTCAAAGAAATTATCATGTCTTGCATACTTGACTCTCAAGATGACAATTTACAAACTAAACTTATACTTGAGTAGTCTTAGGAAGGTCTTTTTTTCTTTTTTTTTATAAGCTCCAAATCTAATTTTGTCTCTTAAAATTTCATAGAACTTCTTATTGCTTTTCAAGCAACATAGTCTAGAAACAATATGTTATACTCTTAATTGTATAATATATACTGTGGAATTTCAAAAGCCTTTAGAAATTACTCTGCTTTCTTATAAACTTCATTTTACAAATCAAAGTAAATTATATATGTTAATCAGAAGTTACTGTTAAGAGTGGTAGAGAAGAGAAAGAAATGAGTAAAATGCATGAACATAGATTTTTACCATGTATGGGACAGTCTTTAAATTGTGGAACTTTCTTTTATGTACATTTTTTTTTAAAAATTGTAGTATAGTTGATTTACAATGTTGTGTTAGTTTCAAATGTACAGCAAAGTGATTTAGTTATGCACACATGTATTTTGTATTCAGATGCTTTTCCCTTATAGTTAATACAAAATATTGAATATAGTTCCCTGTGCTGTACAGTGGTGGATCTTTCTTGGAAAAAGGGAATTTGTGAGTTTCTTTGAACAAATTTAGGAGGCCCCTGTGCTTAGGCACTCAGTTGTATCTGCCTCTTTGCAACCCCATGGACTAGTAGCCTGCCAGGCTCCTCTGTCCATGGGGATTCCCCAGGGAAAAATATGGAGTGGGTTTCCATGCCCTCCTCCAGGTGATCTTCCCAGCTCAGAGATAAAACCCAGGTCTCCCACATTACAGGAGAATTCTTTACCAGCTGAGCCACCAGGGAAGCCCTCGGAGGCCCCTAGAATATATTTTGTGATAACATTTTCTTTGCTATCTCTCTGAGTCTCTCCAGGCTGCTATAACAAAATATCATAGACCAGGTAGCTTATGCACAACAGACATTCATTTCTCACAGTCTGGAGGCTGGGAAGTTCAAGATCACAGTGCTAGTGGATACAGTGTAGTGGCTGGTGAGAACCCAGTTCCTGGTTCATAGCCATCTTGCTGTCTTCACCTGCTGGAAGGGGCAAGCCAACTCACTGGGGCCTTCTTTATGAAGGCTCTAATCCCATTCATGAGGGCTCTGCCCTTGTTAAACTAAGCACCTCCCCAAGACCTCACCTCCTAATACTATCACATCAGGCATTAGGATTTCATTATATGAATTTGATTGGGATACAACTATTTAGACCATACTTTAGGCAAATTTGGGCTTCCCTGGTGGCTCACATGGTAAAGAATCTGTCTACACTGCAGGAGACCTGGGTTTGATCTCTGAGTCAGGAAGATTCCCGTGGAGAAGGGAACGGTAACTCACCCCAGTATTGTTGCCTGGAAAATTCCGTGGACAGAGGACATGAGTCTGGTGGGCTACAGTCCATGGGGTTGCAAAGATTCGGGTACAACTGAGTGACTAACACTTTCATTTCACTTTTTTTTTTTCTTTAAAGCAAATCTAGGAGGTTCCTAGAATATCACTTAGTAATAACGTCTTCTTTACCATCTAACATATCTGTGTGTGTGCGTGCACTCATGCTAAGTCTTGTCTGGCTCTTTGTGACACCATGGACTGGAGTTGCCAAGCTCCTCTGTCCATGTAGTTTTCCAGGCAAGAATACTGGAGTGTGTTGCCATTTACTTCTCCAGGGAATCTTCCCAACCTAGGGATCAAACCTGCATTTCTTGCATCTCCTGCATTGGGGTGGATTTTTTTTTTAACTACTGGCACCACCTGGGAAGCCCCCAATATATTTGATTTTATTAAACTATTTATTTATTTAATTTTGGCCATACTGCACAGCATGGGTGATCTTAGTTCCCTCATGAGGGATTGAACTCATGCCCCCTGCATTGGAAGGACAGAGTCTTAAGCACTGGACTGCCAGGGAAGTCCCCTAATATATTTGATTTTTGTTAGTAGTGTTCTTACAAAAATAAAAACCTATGTCTTGGGTTGTTCATAATTAAATTAACTAGTTCCAGCCTGTTACCTATCTAGAGTTGGCCACTGTCCCTGCCTTGGTTTGTCTGTGTAATTAAGTTTACCATCCGTCTCTACCTCTCAGTCTCAGTACAAAGCAAAATTTCAGTTGGTAAAATATGATAATCCTATGTGTGTATTGTTTGGTGAATTTGACCTTTAAGGAAGAAAAATGCATAAACAAAATCTTTGTACTGGTCCAGATTTTGAAATGAGCCGCCAGCATGCTTTGTTTTCAGGTCCGTATTGTGGAAGCATGACTATGCCCAAAGAGCTTTTGCTGAACACCAATGAAGTAACTGTGCGCTTTGAGAGTGGATCCCACACTTCTGGGCGAGGTTTTTTGCTAACCTATGCCAGCAGTGACCATCCAGGTATGGCGGAATAACCAGCATGAATCTGTAAATCTTTATCTGTCTTAGAATTTCTCTTGCTAGTCATCATCTCTGGACAGAACTGTGAGCTCAGAATCAGAATTGAGATGTGAGGGAAGAGAGGAACACAGTGTCTTCATAGGTATTTAGTTAGGTCTGAACTGAATCCTTTCATAACACATGTTAGATTGATCACTGACTTATATGGGAGAGGATTGACTTAATTTTCCAAGAAACCTTGGATTGTGTATCTTTAGGGATATGCGCCTGACCCTCCTGAGGTCTGGCTGTTCTCTGGGACTCTCCCCCACCCCCCTTCTTAGTCCAGGAAACAAGCCTTTTAAGCAGTGATATCCCCTGCCCCAGCCCTCATACACGCCAGCGCACCAGCCTGGGAGCATGCAAGGAGAGAAGGATGAAGTCGCTGTCACCGAGTGCCCCATTCATCAAGCTGGCACATCAGCAGGAGCGAAGAGGAGCATGAACATGGATGGGGAAGGAAAACACGGCCTCTGTTCCAGGTCTCCAACTCCAGTCACTTCCGTGCAGCCCAGGGCCTCTCCAGGGCCTCAGAGGAGCCCAGAGTTTCTGCTCAGTTCCCTGAAAGAACTCTGAGAACAGGGTACTCCATTTATTTCCTGCTCAGCCAACCAGATCTGAGCAATCCTAGCAGGCTCCAGCATGGCCAGTGATTAGCATAGGTTGCTTCCTAAGAACCACTGAAAAGATTAAGGAAAGAACTCCTGCAGCAAGTATATTTTGGAAACGATCCTAGGTGCCATCTGAAAGCACACAAATCCACAGCATCTTCGCGTTTCCACTCTTAGTGTAAGTTCAGTTCTATAAGTTGCTTCAGAGAGCACCTTTCTTTTAAGTGTTTGGACCTCATTGATCAAAGCTGATAGGTACTTTGTGTTCCAGCTAAATGCCACTAGATAAACTGTCAAATTAAAATGTTCCTGAACTTTCTCTGTAAACCACATGGGCTCTTGAAATTGTTTTCTACCTGCCAGTAGAAGGTACGTGATCTTTGTAGGTATGTAGTTAATAGTAACAAACCAACGTTGTTTTTTGGTTGGAAAAAGATTCTGTTACCATCCACTGGATAAACGGTGAAGAACCATCATGGATGGTAGAAAAGAAAGATGAAGGGGAACTAATGAAATCCTGGGGATAGTGTATCAGTTTTTGTTTATTTTTAAACAGAAAAGTTCAGATAACTAGAGAATAAATAAATACTTTTCAGAAACTGTTTCATTTTAAAAGAAATCTTTAGAACATGAGTGTCCTAACTTCTATTCAGTCTGCTAACTGCAGTTGTCTTTATTTATGACAGATTTAATAACATGTTTGGATCGAGCTAACCATTATTTGAAGACAGAATACAGGTAAATACAGTGTTCTACTTGTGCTGCAGTCATTTGTTGCTGAATATTTTGTTTTCCTTGACATTAAGCCAGATAAAGTACCTTTATTTGTGTCGATTTAAAAAATCATCTCTGTTGTAATGAGTCAGGAATATTTGAAACGGTTTCTTATACAGCAGAGATCAGCAAACTTTCTGTCAAAGTCCAGGTAGTAAATATTTTAGGTTTTTCAGGCCATGCAGTCTTTTTTTATCTGTTCATGCAGTTTCTGTTGCCTTTGTAATGCAAAAGCAGCCATAGACAGTATGTGTGTGAACGAATGAGCATGGCTGTATTCTGATAAAACTATATTAAAAAAAAAAAAGTGCAGGTTGGATTTGGCCATTGGGTCATAGTTTGCTGACCCCTGAGTTCTACTCCAGTACCAGTGTGCCAAAATGGAGTCTAGAGTGCATTTATACCCGGCCAGCATTTGGGAGTGACTTTTGTGATTCTGGAGGGGGTTCATTTTCTCTTTCCCACAGGAAGTAGACCTACTGAGAATAGGAGATGAAAAGTTTCACTCCAGCGTTACTTTAACTGGAGAAATTACTTGATCTCTTTGATGTACATTTTCTCATTTCTAAAACAAGAGCCTAGAGGGGATTTCTCAACCTTGGCACTATTGGTATTTTGGACGATTTGTTCTCGTGAAGAGCTGTTCTGTGCGTTGTGGATAATAACAGCATCCCTAGCCTGTGTGTGCCAGTTGTGATAAACATCTCCAGACATTTCCAGGTGTTTCTGGGTGGGCAGAAATCACCCCTAGCTGAGAACCACTGGTCTAGAAGTCATTGTCAACAAAAACACTAACGACAACTCTTAACTCCTTAGAGTGTTTTCTTGGTGCCAAGTACAGTTCCCTGGATTTTGTATATCAATAGCTACACAATAAATAAGTATACTCCAAAAGTCAAGCTCAAGGGTCCATGGTCCTGTCCATCTAACATTCTAATAAATGAGATTCTTTTATATGCATAATCAACCCTACTGTTTACTAATATGAAGTCTAGTTCAGAAAAGACAAAACAAAGATGACCAATAATTCAATGTTGCCCTTAAAGTTGCTGTTCATCCAGTGTGGACATTCACCAGCATTTTCTTTCCATCTGTGTATAGTCCCGGTGGTGTCGAGGCCTTCGGGTTAGAGAAAGGAATATGCTCAGCCCCACAGTGTGATATTATGGTGCCAGATCATGTAAGCTGTGGGCCAGCCGATTTGTACTGTTTAGTTAAAGATGAGGTATGATGACTAGGACAGAGCCATAATCCTTCATCTATCATGAAATGTAGAAAATGTAGAAAGTTGGAAAAGTCAAATAATTTTTGTGATTCATTTGGTGGCAGCACCTGATTAATGTGACCGTAGATTCATCTGACAGCAAAATTGGACTAAATTAAACATGAGGCTGTTTTATCTTTATCCTTTTGGCCCAATACAACTATCCATGTATTTGGTAGAGATGTGGAAGTTCTGATTAATACTTGCAGACCTCAGGAGGGTTTTATATCATGTACACTGTTAGCACTGTTTTGCTTTTCCAAAATCCTTCAAATTCTGAATTCTGAAATATATCTGGCTCTAAGGGCTAGGATAAGGAACTATAAGCCTGTAATAGGATTTCCATTATTTCTGTTTCTTAATTCCTTGATTATTGCTGCAGTGCTGGATTCCATTAGGTCAATGGGGAAGAATTATAAACCATGTACTTGGGTAGTTTTGATAATTAGGTGTTGTCACACATCTAACTTGCTAAGTCTGCAGGAGGAAATTGAGAGGAAATGAAATAAAAGCAGCTGCTATTTTGGAATCTGTTTGGGCTGGTACATTCTTCTTGAGCAAACCAAACAAACATTATTGTAATATGGTATATATAGAAACAAGGGCTTATGGCATTCATCTTCAAAGCTGTCAATGTTCACGTAATGTTCTGAGTTTCCTTCTGCGTGTTTTTTAGATGAATAATTGTCTTTCATAGCCTATTGATATGTTGATGCTGGAAGGAACTACAGAAGAGGAAACTGAATTTAAAGGGGATTATATGCAATATCCGGGGTCACACAGCTAGTTAGGTAGTAACAGAGCCCAGGTCACCACAGCCTAAGCCCCTTCAACCAGACCATATGCCATGACATGTTTCTGGAAAGTTTCTTGAAAAATGACTCTTAAGTAAGTGGAATCCTAATTGTAAATGTACCTATTTTAGTCAAACTCATAGAAACAGAAAGTAGTTGCCAGGGGCTGGGATTAGGGGAAATAGGGAAAGGCTAATAAAAGGGTATATAAACTTCCAGCTATAAAGATGAATAAGGTCTGAGGATCTAATGTGTAACATGGTGACTATAGCTGATAACACCACATTGTATAATTGAAATTTGCTGAGAGAGTAGAGGGACTTTCCTAGTGGCTCAGGGGTGAAGAATCCGCCTGCCACTACAGGAGACACGGATTCGATCCCTGAGTTGGGAAGATCCCCTGAAGAACGAAGTGGCAACCCACTCCAGTATTCTTGCCTGGGAAATCCCATGGACAGAGGAGCCTGGCAGGCTACAGTCCATGGGATTGCAAAGAGTCGGATATGACTGAGTGACTTAGCAGCAGCAGCAAGCGTGGTGGTGGTGGTTTAGTCACTAAGTTGTATCCAACTCTTGTGACCCCCTGGCCAGAGTCCTGCCAGGCTTCTCTGTCCATGGGATTCTCCAGGCTAGAACACTGGAGTGGGTTGCCATTTCTCCCACTTAAATGTTCCCACCACAAAAATATATATGTACGTGTGTGTGTGTGTGTGTGTGTGTACGAGATGATGGCTGTGTTTTATTAGATGGGAACAGTTCTTTCACAATGTATATAAATATCAAATCATCATGATGTACACTTTAAATATTTTACAATTTTATTTGTCAACTATATCCCAATAAAGTTGAAAAAAAAATACACCTTTTTTCTGATTGCAAAAATAATTTGTAATTAATGTAGACCATTACTATACTCTCTAGGCATTTAAACTTGACTAATTCAAAATGAGTTGTGCTATAAATAGAAAATATAGTGCAGATGTTGAAGATTTATTTTTCCAAAAGACTAGAAGTATCTTGATAATTTTTCTGTTCATTACATGTGGAAATGATAAATTTTGAATATATTGGATTAAATAGAATGTATTAATAGTATTAATGTGTTTGGCTCTTTAGACTTTTTTTAAGGTGGCTACTAGAATATTTAAATTTACATGTATGGCCTCCATTCTGTTGTAACTGGATAGTGCTAGTAGAGTGAATCCAAATTTACAGAGTTACCGATACTGAAAGTGAGGGAACCCAGAGATATTTCTTTTTCTTTTTTTCTTTCTTTCTTGTTTTCTTTTTATCCATGTTTTCTTTCTTTCTTGTTTTCTTTTTATCCATAAACAAAGTTGTTATTTAAACATTTCTTTTTATAAAAACAAGATTATACTATATATATAGTGTTTATACACTTTATCTTTTTTCTTAAAAACATTTTTTCTTGGACATTTTCAAATCAATTAAGATGCTTTAGGGAAGCTCATGTTTAATAGAGTTTATAATGAATTCTGATATAAAGCAAATAGTTGCTGTGTAAAACTTGCCCTCAGATTAACGTCTTAGATTAATCTGTGTGTGTGTGTGTGTTAGTCACTCAGTTGTGTCTGACTCTTTGAAACTCTATGTCCTGTAGCCCACCAGGTTCCTCTGTTCATGGGATTATCCTGGCAAGAATACTGGAGTGGGTTGTCATTTTCTTCTCTAGGGGATCATCCCAACCCAGGGATTGAACCCATGTCTCCTGCATTGCAGGCACATTCTTTACCATCTGACTCACCAGGGAAGCCCTTAGATTAATCTGTGTTTTCACAAATCAAGTTTCTGATTTGTCATTAGAGGAAGATGTTCCTGCATGTTGCATGGAGAGAAAATACTTTTAAGTATAATTTAATACTTTTTAAGTAAACCTTAATAAAATATATACTCTTATTTTTTTTTTTTTCCAGCAAGTTCTGCCCAGCTGGTTGTAGAGACGTACCAGGAGATATTTCTGGGAATGTGGTGGATGGCTATAGAGATGTAAGTAATTGAGGGTAATTTTATGGCAGGGAAGACATTAAAAAGTTAGTGCTTGTTGCTCTGCCTAAATTCTTTACAAAGTAAAGTCAAATAAGATGTAAAACTTTGTAGATAGATGCATAGTTCTCTTTTCTGAGAATAAATGAAATAATAAGTATAAAAATCAAGGTTTTTCATGCATTCATTCCTATTTTTAGCATTTCCAATTAAGCATACTGTAAATGAAATGGTAAACAAAACCCTTTATTATAACCTAAGAGTATAATTCCATCCAATTTTCATAAGAGATCATCCTTTTGTTATAATTTATTTATTGATTTTACTACTCCAATTGCTTCAGGTAATACAGCCAAGGACATGAACATTTTACAGCACAGAATAGTGACGTTGTATCTGGGACCAATGAAGCCATTTGCCCTGCTCTTTTATATTATTCCCCTCCCTCCTTGCACCCCAATTTCTTAGGCCTATTGAAACTGGGTGATATACATTGTTTCCAGAAAAAAATAAACTTACCAGAAATCCTTTTTCTTAAGTATATGTCTTACATTCAGATTCACAATTCTTCATTTCTTACTATTCACAGATTTCTATCCTGGAAATCTGATACCTGATTTTTTTAAATTTACATTACTATTTCAAATAGTTGGATTTATAGCTCATGGGAAGGGGCTTGAGTTATTAGAAATACGAAAATCTGTACAGTGATGGAAATGTCCTAAGATTTGTTGACATGTTCTTATGCACAGGGAAGATGTACATGCTCTAGGAGCTTGATCATTTATCTCCTACAGGAGGAGGGAAAGTTGGCTTTAGTTTTGCTTTCAGTACCTCCCGATTCTGGAAGCAGCAGGTCTGTGATTTTGCTCATTGTTTCCTTTTTCGTGTGTTTACAAGATTGACACAGAATGTTTACTTGGCCTAGAAACTGAATCTTAGAATGATTTATACTACCTCAGTTCAAAAATTACTTGGCATAGGCTGAAGTACTAAATGACTTTAGGAAGTAAACCACAAGACATAAAAAAGTTAAGGTATAGTTTTCACCTCCTAGCAATGTATAGTTTTAATTTATTTTTTTCCTGTCCTGTGTGAGAAACTTAAGAATTCCATGCAGCAAGAGAAATAGCGTTGTTTCTTTCTTACTTTAGCTGTTTACCCTGCCTCTTCTGGACAGAGCTCTCCTTTTCAGAGTAACAGGTAAATGGTTTCCGGAAATGCTGACTAACAGGTTTCCCATTTGACACACTAGCTGGTTTTATACCATTTGCTCTCAGTATGATTTTATCTGGAAGGAAAATTTGTATTTTGAAAACATATCTCTTCAAAGAAGTCAGACTAGTGTCTCTTTTTAGTATATGTTGATATTGTGGGTATATTAGATATCTATTGCCACATAACTATTACCAAAACATGGAAGCTTGAAGTACATGTATTACCTCTCATGTTCTGTGGTCAGGAGTTTGAGCATGCACCGTGGAGTTCTCTGCTTCAGGGACACTCACTCACCAGGTTGTATCCAAGGCGACACGAGGGCGTCACTGGGGCTGCAGTTTCATCTGAGGCTCCACTAGGCAAATATTTGCTTCTAAGCTCACATGGTGGTGGTGGTGGTGCTGCTGCTGCTAAGTTGCTTCAGTCATGTCCGACTCTGTGCGACCCCATAGACGGCAGCCCACCAGGCTCCCCGTCCCTAGGATTCTCCAGGCAAGAACACTGGAGTGGGTTGCCATTTCCTTCTCCAATGCATGAAAGTGAAAAGTGAAAGTGAAGTCGCTCAGTCATTGGTAGCATTCAATTACTGATGGACTGTTGGATAGAGGACCTCAATTTCTTCTTGGTTGGAAGCTATCCTCAGCTTCTTACCACGTGGACTGTTTCAACGTGGCTACTTGCTTTTTTTCCCCCTCCTGATAATTTTCTTTCCATCTCCTGTGTACCATCTTTATTTATTTTTTAATTTTATTGATGTATAGTTAATATATAATTATATGGGCTTCCCTGGTGGCTCAGACATACTTCATTCAGTATGACAGTCTCTAGGTCCATCCATATGAAAAAAAATTGGTATAGACAGTCTTTTATATAAAGCCTAAATAGAGACACAGACATAGAGAACAAACATATGGACACCAAGGGGGAAGTGGTGGTGATGGGAGGAACTGGGAAACTAGGATTGACATGTACACTATTGGTACTATGTATAAAATATGGCTCCCTGGTGGCTCAGATGGTAAAGAATCTGCCTGCCGTGCAGGAGACCTGGGTTCGACCCCTGGGTTGGGAAGATCCCTTGGAGAAAGAAATGGTAACCCACTCCAGTGTTCTAGCCTGGAGAATGCCATGGACAGAGGAGTCTGGTGGGCTAATAGTCCATGGGGTCGCAAAGAGTTGGACGTGACTGAGTGACTGACACAACACAGCACATAAAACAGGTAACTAATGGGAACCTACTGTATACAGCACAGGGAACTCTACTCAGTGCTCTGTGGTGACCCAAATGGAAAGGAAATCCAAAAAAGAGGGAGGGGTACGTACAGCTGATTCACTTTGGTGTACATAATAGAAACTAATACAATATTGTAAAGCAACTGACTCCAATAAAAGTTAAAAAAAAAAAAAAAAAGAATTGGTTCATTCTGTGTTGTTTCAAAAGGCAGAACGAAGATCTGGGAGGCCAGTTTCCATAGCATGTAAAGAATAACTGAACAATGCAAAATGAGATAGGGTGTCTCCAGAAACAGCAGGGCCCTAATCACTGAAAATGTCAAGTGTGCAGATTACAGCCTTCATCATGGTGGCCTGGGTGTGTGTGGGAAGCTGCTGTGGGGTGGAGAAAGGGCCAGACTGTTAGGAGGTGTCACAGAAAACTTTCAAGATCATTTACAATTCTGAAGATTCTTAATTCTGTCTCCTTGGCTGGTGAATTAAGGCATCGTACAGTGTTGGCTCAACATGCCAGTTAAGAAATACAGACTTTAAGCTCTGCCTCACCTGGAAACCAGAAATAAAAAGTGCTCAGAACAGTTTTTCTCTTGGCACCTTCTCCCAAGCCTGCTGACTGTACCATTTGCTTTTAAGTGGAACACATCCCTTAACTAACATGTTTCAGTAATTCTCCATTCCCCCCAAATATCCAAGAAGTACTGTAAGTTACAAGGACACAGTGCAAAAAGTGTGTTCCTGATGTAGCAGCGAAAGGGAGAACCCAGGTGCATACACCTGGAAAAAGCCAGAGGCAAATAAATACACCATGTAGGTGAGTGCTTATCTCTGACTGATGACAATATAGTGATTTTATTTTTTCATATTTTCTGAAATGTATATTACTTTTCTAAGGAAAATGTTATCATGGTAATTATTAAGATTGTAGCGACGTTAAAACAATTCATTGAATAGACTGAGGAATACATTTTTATAATTTTGAACATGTGCTTGCTTGCTTTCTTTCTTTTTTTTTTTTTTGGCTCTGTTGGGTCTTTGTTGAAGTGGCAGGGCTTTCTCTAGTAGCAGTGAGTGGGGCTATTCTCTCTAGTTGCAGTGCATGGGCTTCTCATCGCGGTGGCTTCTTTGTTGCAGAGCATGGGGCTCTAGGTCACGGGCTTCAGGAGTTATGGCACGTGGGCTCTAGAGCACAGGCTCAGGAGTTGTGGCCCACGGACTTAGTTGCCACATGGCATGTGGGATCTTCCTGGACCAGGGATCGAACCTGGGGCTCCTACATTGGCAGGTGGATTCTTTGTCACTGAGCCACCAGGGAAGCCGTCTCCATATTATGTTAAAGTGAATCTAAAACATGTACTCACATTAACTTTTAATACTTTGTCAATGCTTTTTAATACAAGTTGTTTTTTCCTAAAGGAAGACTTAAGAAAATGCTCCAGTTCTGGGATGACTTGATAATTTATTTGAGTCTTCTCATGCTGATCTGCTTGGTCATCTTTTGTGGCTCAGAGAACTTGAGAGATGTTTAATTGCACCAAGTTCCTGAGCCTTGCAGGTGTTCTCCTCAGCTGTCCATTGCATTCCCTTTCCTGAAGAAATATGTTTAAATTTTTTTGTTTAAGGCAATCACTGATTAATATAGGCTTTCCTGTATTTACATTTCAGTGAAGTGTAGATCCCCAAATAGCTAGAAAACAAAGTATAAATCTATTGTTCAAAAGGAAAATTTTTAAAAATCCCAGTTCAGTGAGTATGAATTTTTAAAGATCAAGAAGCAACAGTTAGAACTGGACATGGGACAATGGACCAGTTCAAAATTGGGAAAGGAGTAGGACAAGGCTGTTCATTTAACAGCTTATTTAACTTATATGCAGAGTGCATGCATGCATGCTAAGTTGCTTCAGTTGTGTCCAACTCTTTGTGACCCCATGGCTCCTCTGTCCATGGAATTTTCCAGGCAAAAATACTGGATTGGGTTGCCATTTCCTTCTCCAGAGCATCTTTCCAACTCAGAGGTCAAACCTGCATGTCCTGCAGCTCCTGCACTGTAGGCAGATTATTTACCGCTGAGCCACTGGGAAAGCCTGATATGCAGAGTACATTACGGGAAACGCTGGGCTGGATGAATCAGAAGCTGGAATCAAGATTGCCTGGAAAAATGTCAACAACCTCAGATATGCAGATGATACCACTCTAATGGCAGAAAGTGAAAGGAACTAAACAGCCTCTTGATAAGGGGGAAAGAAGAAAGTGAAAAAGCTGACTTAAAGCTCAACATTAAAAAAACTAAGATCATGGCATCTGGTCCCATCCCTTCATGGCAAATAGAAAAAATGGCAACAGTGACAGATTTTATTTTCTTGGGCTCCAAATCACTATGGATGGTGACTATAGCCTTGAAATTAGAAGACACTTGCTCCTTGGAGGGAAAGCTGTGACAAACCTAGACAGCATATTAAAAAGAAGAGACATCACTTTGCCAGCAAAAGTCCATGTAGTCAAAGCTATGGCTTTTCCAGTAGTCAGGTTCAGGTGTGAGAGTTCAACCATAAAGAAGGCTGAGTGTTGAAAAATTGATGCTTTCCAATCGTGGTGCTGAAGAACACTCTAGAGAGTCCCTTGGACAGCAAGGAGATCAAACCAGTCAATCTTAAAGGAAATCAACCCTGCATATTCATTGGAAAGTTTGATGCTGAAGTTGAAGTTCCAATACTTTGGCCACCTGCTGCATAGAGCCAACTCATTGGAAAAGAACTTGACGCTGGGAAATACTGAAGGCAGAAGGAGAAGGGAGCAGCAAAGGATGAGATAGTTAGAGAGCATAACCAACTCAGTGGACATGAATCTGCGCAAATTCCAGGAGACAGTGAAAGACAGGAGAGCCTAGCATGCTGCAGTCCATGGGGTCACAGAGTCGAACATGACTTAGCGACTGAACAACAAGATGAAAAAGCCTCAGCTTTAGAAAACATCAATTTTCTTTAAGTTTGTAGAGTGATTTTTTTTTTTTAAGGAAACAACCTTCCTTCCTGGAAATAACCCAGGAAAGGGCTTACATTTTTATCATGATATTATGGTAGCCAGATCTGGTGGTTATTCTCTTGGGGATGTAGCTTATGTCCTGCCTTTAATATAATGAAAAAATATTAAACAAATACATGTAATTTAATATGCAATAATGTAATGAAATAAATTCCATAAAAGGGGCACATACCACTGGGTACGTCAATGCTAGGGACTGTGAGAAATGAGAATATTTGTTGTCAATGATAACAATAGGTCCCATTGCTTGTTGGCCCATAAACCTGTCCTCTTGTTCCCAAGGAGGCCCTTGGACATGCCAAGTCCACTGAGAGCTCTATGCAGGGCAGGGATCCTGGGGTGAAGACCATCTCATCCCCAGGCTGAATTCAGAGGAAGCCAGGTGATCCCAGAGACAGTGGGAATAGCTGCCCAGCTGACACCTGGATCAATCTGCCTTTCATTTAGGGCGGAGAAAGGGAAACAGCCCTGCATCAACCCTGTAATAGTACACAGGGTGCCCTTTAGAATCACAAAGCGATTCTGGACATCACCCAGTCCAACCTTTTCATTGACCAGGAGAACTGGGAAGCTGGGTCCAGAGCAGTGAGATGACTTCACATCTGGTAGAGTTGGAGGCAGAGACAGGGTGATGCGCTAAATTGCTGAATTTACATTCAGGATGTCTCCATTATAGCTAGCTCCTCTATTTTGTGCCCTAAGAGACTAAAACCATAATAAGACACCTTAAAAAAAATTCATAAAAGATGAAAAGGCAAGCTGCCTTTTTAAAGATTACTATATTCTAATTCTTTTTTCCCTCCAAATCAAGAAGGGGGTAGTATCTGCCTCTGTTTCAGCATTCTCTTCTCTTCTCTTACTTCTTCTCTGTCATGAAATCCTCCCCTTTTTTCACTATGATAGTAGCCATTGGAAAACTGACTCACTTTGCCAAATCTAATCTAGTTCAGGAAATATGAGCTCTCTAAATTAAAGATCACAAAAGTTCTCAATTTTATTGCAACCGCATTGTTGCTGCTGTTCAGTCACTAAGTCCTGTCCGACTCTCTGATCCCATGGACTGTAGCACGCCAGGCTTCCCTGCCTTCACTACCTCCTGGAGTTTGCTCAAACTCATGTCCACCGAGTCGGTGATGCCATCCAACCATCTCATCTTCTGTTACCCCTTTCTCCTCCTGCCTTCAGTCTTTCCCAGCATCAGGGTCTTTTCCAATGAGTCGGCTCTTCTCATCAGGTGGCTAAAGTATTAGAGCTTCAGCTTTAGTATTAATCTTTCCAATGAATATTCAGGGTTGCTTTCCTTTAGAATTGACTGGTTGATCTCTTTGCAGTCCAAGGACTCTCAAGAGTCTTCTGCACAATTCAAAAGCACCAGTTCTCCAGTGTTCAGCCTTCTTTATGGTCCAACTCTCACATCCTTACATGACTACTGGAAAAACCATAGCTTTTGATTATATGGACATTTGTTGGCAAAGTGATGTCTCTGCTTTTTAATGTGCTGTCTAGGTTGGTCATAGCTTTCCTTTCACAGAGCGTCTATTAATTTTATGGCTGCAGTCACCATCTGCAGTGATTCTGGAGCCCAAGAAAATAAAATCTGTCACTGTTTCCACTTTTTCCTCCTCTATTTACTATGATGTGATGGGACCAGATGCCATGATCTTCATTTTTTTAATGTTGAGTTCTAAGCCAGGTTTTTCACTCTTTTCTTTCACCCTCATCAAGAGGCTTCACATTAGTCACAAAAATATGGTTGGTCTCATTGGTCCTCCTAGTATTATAACCTAAACCTAAGAAAAACTGTCCACTGCAGTAAGGTAAACAGTGTTGGCATTAACATAAAGAGAAACTCCCAAATTCAGTTATGAAACACATTTTAATGAGCTGCTTTTTGGCACTAGCCATCACAGAGAAGTGAGGCATTGCTAAAATTATTTAGGAAAAGATCCTTCTGGACTGCTCAGTCCTGGGCTAATAGCCAGATCACCCTCCCACACTGGTCTGGGCTTGTGGGGGCCGCTGGGCCTGGGCGCCCTGTGAAAAAGTTCCCTTTCCTTCTCCCCAGCCCGACTTCCAACCACAGGGCCACCTGCTAATCAGGGGCAGCCAGGTACCTGCTCCAGGTTCATCACCCCAGCCAGCAGCCATGGAGGGCTGAGTCAGCTGTTAGACCCACTCAGAGGAGATTCAGGAAATGAGAAGGGGGCTGTTGGCCCTGGGTTGCTCTTCATTTGCTCTGAGACCTTCATCCCATTTTCTTGTCCATTGAGTGTTTTGTGGCTGATACTACCATTTTGGTTTTGAAAGTGAAAATCTCTGAGTCATGTCCGATTCTTTGAGGCCCCATGGACTATACAGTCTGTGGAATTCTCCAGGAATCTCTGGGTTGGGAAGATCCCCCAGAGAAAGGAGTTTGGGTTTTGATGCCTTGTTAAATGTCTAATTTTAAAATGAAACTGTGGTATGGAAGTTTCACCTTCTCAAATGATCCTCAAAATGTGCATTTAGTAAAAAAATGTAAGAAACTGTTGTTGTGGTACAATCGCTCAGTTGTATCTGACTCTTTGTGACCCCATGGACTATAGCACCCCAGGCTTCCCTGTCCTTCACCATTTCCCAGAGCTTGCTCAAAGTCATATCCATTGAGTTGGTGATGTCATCCAACCATCTCATCCTCTGTCATCCCCTTCTCCTCCTGCCCTTAATCTTTCCCAGCATCAGGGTCTTTTCAAATGAGTTGGGTCTTTTCAAATGAGTTGGCTCTTCACATCAGGTGGCCAAAATATTGGAGCTTCAGCATCAATACTTCCAATGAATATTCAAGGTTGATTTCCTTTAGGATTGACTGGTTTGATCTCCTTGCAGTTCAAGGGGTTCTCCAGAGTCTTCTCCAACACCGCAGTACAAAAGCATCAATTCTTGGGTGCTCAGCCTTCTTTATGATCCAACTCTCACATCCATACATGACTATTGGAAAAACCATAGCTTTGACTAGATGGACCTTTATCGACAAAGTAATGTCTCTGATTTTTAACATGCTCTAGGTTTGTCAATGGCACCCCACTCCAGTACTCTTGCCCGGAAAATCCCATGCACAGAGGAGCCTGGTAGGCTGCAGTCCATGGGGTTGCTAAGAGTCGGACACGACTGAGCGACTTCACTTTCACTTTTCACTTTCATGCATTGGAGGAGGAAATGGCAACCCACTCCAGTGTTCTTGCCTGGAGAATCCCAGGGACGGGGGAGCCTGGTGGGCTGCCGTCTATGGGGTCACACAGAGTCGGACACGACTGAAGCGACTTAGCAGCAGCAGCAGGTTTGTCATAGCTTTTCTTCCAAGGAGCAAGCGTCTTTTAATTTCACGGCTGCAGTCACCAACTGCAGTGATTTTGGAGCCCAAGAAAATAAAGTCTTTCACTGTTTCCATTGTTTCCCCATCTATTTGTCATGAAGTGATGGGACTGGATGCCATGATCTTAGTTTTTTGAATGTTGAGTTTTAAGCCAGCCTTTCACTCGCCTCTTTCACTTTCATCAAGAGGCTTTTTAGTTCCTCTTCACTTTCTGCCATAAGGGTGGTGTCATCTGCATATCTGAGGTTATTGAGATTTCTCCCGGCAATCTTGATTCCAGCTTGTGCTTCCTCCAGCCCAGCGTTTCTCATCATGTACTCTGCATAGAAGTTAAATAAGCAGGGTGACAATATACAGCTTTGACATACTCCTTTCCCAATTTGGAACCAGTCCGCTGTTCCATGTCCGGTTCTAACTGTTGCTTCTTGACCTGCATACAGGTTTCGCAGGAGGCAGGTAAGGTGGTCAGATATTCCCATATCTTGAAGAATTTTCATAGTTTGTTGTGATCCACACAGTCAAAGGCTTTAGCATAGTTAATGAAGCAGAAGTAAATATTTATTCTGGAATTCTCTTGCTTTTTCGATCATCCAACAGATGTTGGCAATTTGATCTCTGGTTCATCTGCCTTTTCTAAATCCAGCTGAACATCTGGGAGTTCTCAGTTCACGTACTGCTGAAGCCTGGCTGGGAGAATTTTGAGCATTACTTAGCTAGCATGTGAAATGAATGCAATTGTGTGGTAGTTTGAACATTCTTTGGCATTGCCCTTTTTTAGGATTGGAACGAAAACTGACCTTTTCCAGTCCTGTGGCCAATGCTAAGTTTTCCAAATTTGCTGGCATATTGAGTGCAGCACTTTAACAGCATGATCTTTTAGGATTTGTAAGAAGCTGAGCAGCTATCTATTCTTGCTGAATAAGTCACCCCAGAACTTAAAATGATGTTTTAAAATGATAGTCATTTTCTTGGCTGACCAGTTTGTGGGTCAACAGTGTGGGTTGGTTGGTTCTTAAGCTCCTTTTGCCTAGAACTGCAGCTGCATTTGTGTGATAGATCACCTGGGGTGGGAGTCTCAGGAGGCCTTACTGACAGTTGGCAGGGCCATGTTACCTGCAGCAGAACAGAACAAGTGATATGGCCCAGTTCAGATTCAGTGTGGGAGGTGACCACACATGGGCATGGCCACCAGGAGGCATTATCCACTAGAGAGCCACGGGTACTGTAAATCACCTCCCTTCCTTCCTACCTGGTGGAAAGGTTCCCAAGTTAGTCAGCATAAATATATGACTCTGATGTCATTCTGAGATGGTTATCTAATACTTTTTTCCATTCCTTTCTACTTTAAATGAATTTTAGCCATATCATGGGTCATGTAGGCATCCTGACCACAAGTTGCAACAAAATGGAAAACTCCCATCATATGTGAAACGCACTGTTGAGTCACTTATGAGTGATGATGTTGCTGTATTTCAGACCTCTTTATTGTGCAAAGCCGCCATCCATGCAGGAGTGATCGCAGATGAAGTGGGTGGTCAGATCAGCGTGTTTCTGCGCAAAGGGCTAAGTCGATATGAAGGAATCCTGGCCAATGGTGTTCTCTCAAGGGAGTAAGTACTTAGCTTTTTGTTCTGAATGCAAGGTAACCCTGCAGGCATATGTAGTCAGCTCACAATTTTTTAAAGACAGCCGGCATGTGATACCAAGGGCCTGTCAACTGGGAAAAATATGTTTGAATGCTTGGAGTAGTATTTATACTGCCCATTTGGGCTTCCCAGGTGGCACTAATGGTAAAGAATCCATTTGCCAATGCAGCTGACTTACGAGATGCAGGTTCTGTCCCTGGGTCAGGAAGATGCCCTGGAGGAGGGCGTGGCAACCCATTCCAGGATTCTTACTTGGAGAATCCCATGGACAGAGAAGCCTGATGGGCTATGGTCCATAGGGTTGTAAAGAGTCTGACACAATTGAAGTGACTTATCTTGTAGCAATAAAATAGTTCACTGTTTATGCTGACAAGTTAGTTAAAATGGCACATTTCTAAAGTCCCAGGGCAGCAGAACTTTCTACTCTTAGGTGCTTCAGTGGGAGGGAATAAAGGCTTATTCCCCTCTAGTTTCTCCTGTTTATGTAAATTACTGATTATCGCCAATATTACCAAAGACATTGAAGGAGACACAGGACTGAAATAAACCCAGGCAGAACCACAGAAATCTCTAGAGGATCCCTAGAGACCATCTCCTAAGGATGAATAATAGTTGAAAAGTGAAAAAAAAGATGGCTTTTGTTAACATTGTTAACTTCTGTTTGTGTTGTCCTCTGATCTTTTAGCCTTTTACTAAAAAAGTATGTCAGTTGCTTTAAACACTTCAACCTCAGCTTTTCTTGCTTTCAGGTTTCCTCAGCTTCTAGAGAGGAAAACTAGAACTGTTATAACTAAAATAGGCTAGCCTTGTGATCCAGATGTCCATCCGTATAAACAGGCAGCTAAGACTGGTCCAGAGGGACACTCCCTTTGGATTGGGTGGCCGCCTAGTGAGGGAACAGTGCTCCTTGGGCCACTATACAGTTAGTGTCCTCAGGGATTGGTCCCAGGACTCCTGTGGATACCCTGGGATGCTCAAGTCCCTTATATAAAATGGCATAACATTTACATGTAACTATGCACATCCTGCCATGGACTTTAAATCATCTCTGCTGCTGCTGCTAAGTCACTTCATTCGTGTCCAACTCTGTGCGACCCCATAGACGGCAGCCCACCAGGCTCCCCGTCCCTGGGATTCTCCAGGCGAGAACACTGGAGTGGGTTGTCATCTCCTTCTCCAATGCATGAAAGTGAAAAGTGAGCGTGAAGTCGCTCAGTCGTGTCCGACTCTTAGTGACCCCATGGACTGCAGCCCACCAGGCTCCACCGTCCATGGGATTTTCCAGGCAAGAGTACTGGAGTGGGGCGCCATTGCCTTCTCCTATAATACCTAATACAATGTAAATGCTATGCAAATAGTTATAAATACTACTGTAAATGTTGTGTGAAGAGCTGCATGTGGCAAATTCAAATTTTGCTTTTTGGAATATTTTTCCTGAATATTTTTCCTCTGGTTGGTTGAATCTGGGGATGCAGAATCTGCAGATATGGCTGACTGTATATACACATGTATGTGCTCATACATATGTACTATAAACATAAATAACATTTTATGTACACGTGTATTATATATGCTCATATATATGCACACACATAAGTATATACATTTTTTTTTCACTTACATATTTACCTCAAACTCTTTGGGACATTAAAATTTATATCCTGATTTATAAATTTATGCCCTTTTTTATGGGCAGCTTCCCAGGTGGCACTAGTGGAAAAGAACCTGCCTGCTAATGCAGGAGACATAAGAGACGTGGGTTCAATCCCTGGGTCAGGAAAATCGCCTGGAGGAGGGCACAGCAACCCACTCCAATATTCTTGCCAGGAGAACAGAAGAATCCCATGGACAGAGGAGCCTGGTGAGCTATAGTCCATGGGGTGGCAAAGAGTCAGACATGATTTATAGTCTTTATAGCATAGTGTGTTGCTTCTGCACAGTAAGCTTTAAGTGTCTGCTCAACTTTGACTTTTGAAGATCTATTTATGTGTTTTATGGTTCGCTCTATTGATACTGTGGTACTATTTATCAGGAAGGTATCCAGCTGTGACCTAGCTCTGTTGCGGTGCTACTTCTCCAAATAGGAGCAAAGAACTGGCCTTTGGCCTTAAGTCTGTTGTTTTTGGATCTCTTGCCTATGCTTGAATACATTTGCATGCTTCTTTTTTAGAAAAACAGGATAGGAAAAAGTTAAACTTGTATTACTTGGATTTTACTTTTGAAGAAAAGTTATTTAAGCTATTGAATAAAAGTAGGCATAATGTCCTCAATTACTTCTTCTACATCAACTGGACTTACTACATTAGAAGTCACTTTATATAATTTGATATTAAACTTTAGGGCAAAAATAAGAGTCCAGAAATCTAAATCATGAATGAATTAGCAACGTTTTGCTCCACAGTCCATATAGTTATTTGAACTAACTGAATGATTTTTGCTTTGGTGTGCCTAGATAGAAAGTCTAGAACTATATCAAGGTCCCTTCTCCCTTCTGGCTTTGTGGTTCTTCTTTTTGTGCCAGCAGAAAAGAGTGAACTGTGTGCTCACACCATCCCTTCCACTGATGTCCATTCCCAGGCCTTCAGGGAGCCGCTGTTTTGATTGGTGCTGTTTTGCTGTTGGGGAAGCACTGTACATGCGGTCACTGAACTTCTGTTCCCACGCATGATTGTCTGGTGTTCAGGAAGACACACAGAAGGAAGCATTGCCACTGAGGAAGAAGGGGTCCCTAAAGTAAATATCTAGGGTTCTTCTGGGATTCATCCCGGGTCAGGTCACTTCCCTGATCTGAGGAGACCAGAATGGAATCAGGAAGAGCCACTGACCTCACAGAGGACGATGGCTCAGACCATCTGTAGGGAGGGCTTTGTGTTTACATCAGACAATTCATGATGGCTTCTACAGCCCTCTGGGAAGGCTGGCAATTCCTGGAATCTGATTCATTCACCCTAGTGTGCAAATGCCTCAGAATCCCATCCTCCCTAGGGGGTTTTTATTTTTAAAAGCAGCAGCTTATTTACCTACAGAATTCTCTAGGTGGTTGTATTTAATTAGTTTAATTGGGTGAAATGGAAAAACATATTCCAGCTGAAAATAGAGGAAAGCCAGGCAGAGAGGTCTGAGAATCACAGCCTTCCCTAGCATCATCATCTTCTCAGGGTTAACTCCAAAGCTAACCTTCTTGCCTTAACTTCTCTTTTTCAGTCACAGAATAAATCTTTTAATGATTCATGGCAGTGAGAGCACATCCAGGTGATCAGGGAAGAGGCAGTATTATTTGGGCTTATCCGGCCAAACTTCAACTGTAATAGTGGAGAAATGTTAGAGGAAATGGAAAAATTAAGAAGTGGTTCTAAATACATCTTAACTAATTTAAATATGAATCGGAAAAATGTGAACTGCAACAGTGTGAACCTTTCTTTAAAGGTTAGGAAACCTGGGTCCTCACCCCCACTCAGCCACTAACTATGAACTGAAGGAGGTCCGATGATCCACGTGGGCCTGCATTTTCTCATGTATGAAATGGTTGGTCTCTGCATTATACTCTGCATGGATCATAATAGAACCTGAATGTGGAAAACCAAGGCTTACAGAGTCTCTTCCTGAGAGTGGACACAGAATATGAAAGAAAAACCTGTTACTTAAGAAAAAAACCAAAAATCAAAACCTTTGATGTGAATGTGCTAATACTCTTGTCCAGACTATTTTTGGATTCTCTGTGGATTTCACATTTCAGTACTCTTTGTCCTTTATTGCCATAGTAACTGAGTCAAAACATTTAAAATTGTAAGCAGTACTCAGATTGTAAACTAATTGAACATGACAGTGATATCTACCTTTTTTGTTTACCTCTAGTATGTAATACATAAAGTATGATGCATATAAGATGAATCTTGAGAATTTCAAGTTTCTATTCATTCTCTGTACTGTCACAGCATTGAGTTGAGGGATTTACAAAAAGAAAAATGTGATGGTAGGCCTTAGGAACCTCTTCTCTGCAGGAGACAACTGCAGAGCAAGGCTGATTTGATAAGTTCGCCAGGAGAGTAATACAAGTCATAGAACTGGGGGGCCCAGAGCCCCGAGGGTCGACGCCAGCTGTGCAGGACTGTCCAGCAGCAGAGGGGGCCAGGTGCAGGACCTGTCAGTGAGGCGCTCTGAGTTTTCTCCAACTATACCTTGTTATCCAGAGGCAGGAACTGCTTCATGGCCTGGTGTCTTTGCTGCAGGAGGTCGGAGTGTGACTGGAGAGACCAGGCTGAGGAGGTCCCTCAGGCTGAGAAGGGCCACTCAGGGAAGGAGTGAAGTCTGTAGCAAAGGCAGCAGATAACAGGCTCATTCTTCTAAAAGTGAGCAGGCGTCTTCATGTCTCAGTGTTCCTTGACGGTTGATAGTGGGGCGCTGTGCGGGTGCCTGCTGAAGCAAAGGGCATGTCTAGGGCAGGCGTCCTTTCTGCCTCTGTCACCAAACTCATTACCTGGGATTTCAGGGTGTTCTAGAGACCATATATGTGTACATTTCCTTCCCAGTACAGTGTGGCGTGATGGAAACAGCACGGAATTTTTATTCACAAGCAGTGCCTCAAGAGTCCTGGCCACTTGCCACCTGTATGAATTTAGGGAAGTTGCTTACCTTCAAAGGGCCTGAGTTTCTAGGTCTATGAAATAAATACCAGTGATGGAGAAAGAGTGGCCTTGCCAGGTGCTCTGAGGACCACGTGTGGTGTGGGAAGGCTCTGAGCCCCGTGCTGTAGCGCTGTGCCAGTCATTAAGATCCAGTTAAGCAACTCACCTCCTCATCTTTGTGTTTATTATTTCAGTGGTTCCCTGTCAGACAAGCGATTTCTGTTTACCTCCAATGGTAAGGATCGTGCTTTCCTTAAGAATTTGGTAATTTAAAAATCTTCAGGGGTAGTTTATTCTTCCATACCCCTCAGATGAGATAGTTTAAAGGATTATTTTTGTTTCCCCTCAGGCTATGTAGCACCAATATGCTGTGACTTAAAAATACATCAGAGAATAAACCCTACTAGCACTAGGAAGAAAATATTTTTCTTTATAATCTCTCAAACTTTTGCCAAAAAGAATGAAAATTTAAAATGACATTTAAGATAAATTCCTTTGTCAGTTTTTAACAGAAAAAGCTTTTGAGTAAGTACAACTTGTATTTATGATCAAGTTATTGAAAATGAATATATAGTATAAAGGCTTTTTTTAGCCCCTCTATCACGGAACTTATCCTGGGGAAATAGTCTCCCTCATATAAGATACTTGGGGAGAACACTGTAAACTTGTCCTCTCTGCCCAGGAAGAGGGCTGGCCTTGCAGCTGCCGCCTCCGCATTGTCTTGGGCATTGCTGTAGTTAAGCGCCTAGGGGTGATGTTGCGTATGGTGAACTGATCTTTGAGCACCTGCAGTACCTGCTCTTCAAGGGTACAGAGCAGGAAGTCCCCCTTCTAATCAACTGAAAAGAACCTCAGCATTAAGCTTTTAAGACACCTTGCACTTCATTGAAATTAGGGTGAATTTAGGAGGATAGAGAGGAAAATCTACAGTGGGGACAGAGAGAGATCACTTTTAGGGGATATAAATTCTGTAAAAAAAAAAAAAAAACAGCAACAATTTCAAGACGCCACAGGACCAACAAGTCAAATGGAACTCTGGATCATTAACAACTAGTAATTAAACAGTTGATTCAGTATCAGAACGGAAGTAAATCAACTGAATCATTCTAGGTGAAATGGGGTGGTTTTTTTTTTTTTGCTTTCATTTTGTGTCCATATCTGAAATCTTTTCCTGCCCTTTATCCTAGGCTGCAGTGGATCCTTGAGTTTGGAACCTGACAGGCAAATCAGAGCTTCTTCTTCTTGGGAGTGGATCAATGAGACTGGAGATCAGGTCCGCTGGTCTCCTGGCCAAGCCCGACTTCAGGACCAAGGCCCGTCGTGGGCTTCAGGGGACAGGAGCAAGAATCACAAACAGAGAGAGTGGCTGAGAATAGATTTGGGAGAGAAAAAGAAAATAACAGGTACGGACACAACTGCAATTTCATGAAACAAGATGACTTGCCATTGAAATTGTTCTGAATTTGCATGGGTGTCCCCATCTCAAAATATCATGTTTTGTTTAAAAGTAACAAATCTTCACCTTGTCTCTGTGAGAAGAACCCGTGTGGAGGGTATACAGTGTGTGGATAAGAGAGCTGGTATCTCTTTGTGGAAACCTTTTTAGGGCATGTTGTCAGTGTGAAAACTCATCTGTCATCACGTTTCTAGATGCAGATAAGAAAAGCAGGCCTGAAAAATGATTTGAAATTTCAGATGGGGGAGGGGAGGAAAGGAAAAGAAACCTGAAAATAAGAAAGCAAGTTATGTATAACATATTTTTAAAACTAACCCATAAATAATATTTTCTTAACAAGGAATTAGGACCACAGGATCCACACAGTCAGATTTCGACTTCTATGTAAAGAGTTTTGTAATGAACTTCAGAAACAACAACTCCAAGTGGAAGACCTATAAAGGAATTGTAAATAATGAAGAAAAGGTAAGAGACACTCTGGAGGGAGGAACTGAGCCGGAGAGCGGGCCTCTGGATATTTTCATTAGTGTGTTTCCAGAAAACAGATGCAAAGCACCACAGGCAATTACTTAGCCTTTGGGTGCAAAGCCTTGTATCTTCACTATCAGGCATGTCTATACAAATGCAATGATTTCATATCACCAGGTATGAGTGGGTTGATCAAGACCTAGAAACTAATAGAATCTTTAGGTAAAAGTTACTTGTTCCTACAGGTATTTCAGGGCAACTCTAATTTTCGGGACCCTGTGCGGAACAATTTCATCCCTCCCATTGTGGCCAGATACGTGCGCGTCATCCCGCAGACATGGCACCAGAGGATAGCCTTGAAAGTGGAGCTCCTTGGTTGCCAGGTTGCACCAAGCAGGACCCAAGGTGAGTGATGGAGTTACTGAATTCTGGCCCCCTCCTTTCACAAACTGCTGTTACCAGTGTGGTTTCTCCAACATCTCTTCTCACTCAGGTAATGACTCACTGGTGTGGCACAAAACAAGTGTGAATACTGTTGGTTCAACGAAAGGAGAAGATAAGACAATCTCAAAACCCATCCCCTCTGAAGAAATGCCCAAAGGTATGGCAGGGATAGTTCTGTGGTTTCTTAAGGAACATAACTGGTATTCCAGCCAATAATACAGGAGCTTCAACAACATTCTTTTTTCCTCTGTCATGTAAGTGTCTGGAGGCAGATGGTTCAGAGGTATCTGCATATGCATAAGATAATATGTATCCACATTTTTCATTGCGATGCTGAAAGTAGAAACAGACTGGAAACAAAAGTATGTGCCCTTCAAACACTATGTAAATCTTTTGTAGGAAAAAAATACCAATAGCATATTCATGCCATGGAACACTCTAATAACCATTAAAAAGTACATTAGAGAAAGTTCTCTGAGACACACAACTTAAAATAATAAACATTAAAAATACATTTATTTTTTTCAGAATGTAAAATAATTTGCACATTTTATACAATTTGGTAGATTTGAGAGAGATATATATATAAGAAAATAAAAATCATCCATAAATCAGCATCCATGGTCACTATATTCCACTGTGTATCCAATAATATTTTTGTAACTTCAAAACAAAATGGCAGCATAGCACATATTTTGTTCTGTAGCATATATTTTTCATTTGACATTGTATTTTGAGCATTTTCCAATGCTATTAAATAGTTGAAAAACACAGTTATTAATATCTTTATAGTGTTTCTTCATATGGACATATTTAATTAACATATTTAGTTAACATAGTTAACCATTCCCCTGTTACTGGATGTTTGAACTGTTAGATTTTTCCCAAATTCCCACTCCTATAAATAACAACACTGTAATTTACATAAATATTGTTCCCTTCTAAGTTCCCTGTCCTCCGTTTCATGAACTACACATTTCCACTCCTGATCATTCCTTTATTTTCTTCCCAGCGAACACAGAAAAAAGAAGGGTTAAGAAGAAATATTTCTCCTTTAGTTCTCATAGTTTCTACAAGCTGGGGGTCTTCAGTGGCTGTTAAGTGACCTTCTTCCTTAGAACAGACAGTTGTGGGAAGACATGGTCTGATGTTGGGCTGCATTTCCCTTCAGCCCACAGTTCCAAAGGTCTGCTTCCCTGGGCTTCTGTTACCCTACAGGTCCAAACCTGCCCCCGTCTTGGGGAAATGCTTACCTGCCCCCATCTCTGGGAAATGCTTACCTGAGCCACGCTGAGAGTTCTGCACTGTGCTTACATCATCTACCTACCTGAATAAGGCCAGCTGTAAACCTCCCCAACCATTTTGATTTTTAGTCTAATTTGATCCAGGCAACAAACTCAGAGTAAATGTTTATCCCAAGAAACACTGGAAAGTGCCTTTGCGGGAGGGAAAAAAGATCAATTTTATTTTCCTAAACTTCAGCTGGGGTTTTGAGTCCTCTCTTTTTGGTTTCCAGTATCAGTACATGTCTAGCGTGTATTCTTTTTCCCCACATGTTAAACCAGTGAGGACTTTTCAAATCAGTGTTCAGTTTTAGATCACGGGATTTGGTCGCTCTTCATTTCTGTTGTAATGTGGTGGCTTTCCCCCTTTTCAGGATTAAACATCACAACTATTGTTATTCTACTGGTGCTCTTCTTCGTGCTGGCTGCTGGAGTGGCAATCTTTGCAGTCCTTAGAAAGTATGTGACTTCACATTTAAAATTTTTATTCTAATTATGTCAACAATTACAAAAGTTTACTGCTCTTCATATGTTCATGTGTAGAAAGCAGCATCACTTCTTCCAAGATAAAATGTTAATTTATACTTTTAAAACAAGTTGGAGAGAGGGAGAAAGTATCAAGTATTATTTCATGAGTAGTACCTATCATTTAGAAATATTTTCAGTGGGATTTTTTTGTTTTAATAGGAAGAAGAAGAAAGGAAATCCTTATGGATCATCTAAGACTCAGAAAACAGGTTGGTTGAAAAAACTATTACAGTTTTATTCTGTCTTTGAGGACATGAAAACCCACACACACGGTTAAAGAAATAAGATTTAATAGCTTTAAGTTAGCAAATCTAACAGGAAAGAATATATTGTATCCTATCTCTTAATTCAGAATCTTCATAGCCAGTTTACTTTTACCTTTGTATCCCATCATTTGTCAAAAATTTTTTTTTGGCAACTGGAGTTTGAGTCACCACACTGCCTGTCATCAAGGAGAAGACAGCACCCCCAGTACCTCCAGGCCTTGCGTTTCTCATTCTGGGAAATCGGGGGAAGGATTGGGTCTCGCAGGTTTCAGAGACTCCTTAGGACACGGGATGCCCTGCAGTGAATCAGCTGTGGTCCAGAGAGAGGGCAGCAGGCAGGACCCCTGAGAATCTCAAGGCCACCTTAGGGTGCCACCTTCAAAGGCTCTGAACCGCAAGCTGTGTGGACTCTTCAAGGTCACAAGTGCCCTGTCAGCTCAGATTAGGCAAGTTCATGCCCGGGTGGTCTAAACTGGGGATAATCTGGGGGCTGATGGGTACACAGTGCATTTTACAGGCACGGTGGAAAGTGTGGTTTGGGTGGTGTGTGCTGCTGTTGTAGTGACCTCAGCATGCTGTTTCTACCACACACCTGGAGAGTGTGGTTGTGCATGTGCCACAGTCAGCTGGCAAAAGGCAGCCTGACCTCTGACTTTAGGAGGAACCTATTGTGGAGTAACCGTGTTATAATCCTGAGATATTTGTTTCGTGTTATCTTTATTCCAGACTGTTGGAAGCAGATCAAGTATCCCTTTGCCAGGCATCAGTCAGCTGAGTTTACCATCAGCTACAGTAATGAAAAGGAGATGACACAAAAGTTGGATCTCATCACCAGTGATATAGCAGGTAGGTACCAAGTCTCTGTGACCCTGCTATAAGGTGCTGCTTATGGGAGAGGGGAGGCCAGGAAGAGAAGCACAACTAAAATCTTTTGTTTAGACAGGATCTGGTAAATCAGTAACGTATGACATTTTCTCTCTGTGCTCTATAAAGAGTCACAAACTAACACTGAAATATTTCCCCGAAGCCCCATTTAGCCTAGACTCTTACACCTGCAGGGCCTCTGACACCCAGAGCGATGGTCCTGAAGTACCACTGAAATTTGGATGCCCTTACTTAATCTATTTTTGTTACTAAGGTTTTGATTAAGGCACTAGGAAAGAGGGACTAGAAAGATGAATTCAGCATAGCTCCTGCCCTGAAGAAAGAGGAAGAAGATGAGGCAATCTGTTAGAATGGCCTCAGGGTTTTGACAAGCCATTGTGGAGTCACTGGATTTATGAAGAAGGATCTATTGTTTGGTTTTTCAAAATGTCTAATCCATCAAGGACCAATAGTTTTATAAAATACAGTATAAATAGTAAGTGAAATTTTAAAAAGAAATTGAAAAAATTGTTTTAATTTTTAAAAAACTTTTTGGCCATGCCCTATGGCACATGGGATCTTCTTTCCCTTACCAGGGATTGAACCCCTGCATTGGAAATGCAGAGTCTTAATCACTGGGTCACCAGGAAAGTCCCACAACAATCATTTACTAACCCATATGCTCCAGGAACTCCTTTTCTAAGTGGCTTCCATCTGTGCATCCCATTTTTCAGGGCTTAACAGCTGGGAAGCATCCTCTTTCCTCTTACCCTACTTACATTGTTGGTGACCAATTCTTCTGATGGTGGTGGTTTAGTCGCTAAGTCATGTCCGACTCTTGTGATCCCATGGACTGTAGCCTGTCAGGCTCCTCTGTCCATGGGATTCTCCAGGTGAGAATATAGGAGTGGGTTGCCAGTTCTTTCTCCAGGGGATCTTCCTGACCCAGGAATCGAACCCAGCTCTCCTGCATTGCAGGCAGATTCTTTACCAACTGAGCTATGAAGGAGGCCGTATTCTTCTGATACCTGTCCCCAAAGTGTGGTCCTTCCAAAGCTGCTGCTAGTCCCCTAATTGATGACTTTTTGGGTTTCATTTCTCTTTTTACTTTTATCTTTCCCTCTTCTGTCTCCTTCCAGGGTTACCTCTAGTTGCCAGTCACTTATTTAGAATCTCCATAGGTTTCTACACAATTAAGCCAAACTCCCTGGCAGGGCACTCACTGCCCACCACGATCTAGGGTATAGGTAACAACTCGCACCTGGGGCATGTGTTTGCATTCTTGCCCCACTAGCTGCTACCTGTGTGATCCTGGAAGAATTACTTAAATTTCTCTCTGCTTCAGTTTTCCGTTTGTAAAAGTACTATGAGGAAAGTGAAGTCGCTCAGTTGTGTCCGACTCTTTGCGACCCGTGGACTGTAGCCCACCAAGCTCCTCCGTCCATGGGATTCTCCAGACAAGACTACTGGAGTGGGTTGCCATTTTTTTCCAGAGGATTTAACTAATTGATATATTAATGTTATAGAATAGTGCCTGGCGCCAAGAAAGGACTCAGTAAACGTGAGCTCTATGATTATCATTGTTGTTGTTTAGTCGCTCAGTTGTGTGCTCTTTCTCACCTCATGGACTGTGGCCAGGCTCCTCTGTCCGTGGGATTCTCCAGGCATTACTGGAGTGTGTAGCCATTCCCTTCTCCAGGGGATCTTCCTGACCCAGGGATCCAACCCGCGTCTCTTACGTCTCCTGCATTGGCAGGCAGGTTTTTTACCACGAGCGCCACCTGGGAAGCCCATGATCACCATTACCAGTTGTCATTAACTCCCAACCTATCACTCTGGTCTTTGCTTTCTATTAAATTTCTCCACATCTCCTATACTCTGGTCACACCACTCTTTGTTCATGGTTGTTTAATAGGTTGTTCAATCACTTTTCCCTTTCCTGACAGTATTATTTTCAATTCCAAAATTTAGCCTTTCAAAAGCCAGTTTAAGCGCTCCATGAAGATGTTCCCTCATACCCCTAGGTGTGGTTAGAGGTAATCTCCGCCTCTCGAAGTGTGGTATCTGTGCTGCTTACATCCCTGTCTTTTTCTTCCGCCGGGTACACGTCAGGCACTGGGCAGAGCACTCCCTCTGCGGACAGCCGGGGTGTGGCTGGAGTACCAAAGTCTACTCTTTGGGTTTCAGATTACCAGCAGCCTCTCATGATTGGCACCGAGACGGTCACCAGGAAGGGCTCCACCTTCCGGCCGATGGACACCGAGGCGGACGCGGCGGGGCCGGGTACCGAGGCCGGCGGCCACTACGACTGCCCCCTGCCGGCCGGCCGCCACGAGTATGCGCTGCCCTTGACCAATCCCGAGCCCGAGTACGCCACGCCCATCGTGGAGCGGCACCTGGCCCGCGCGCACACCTTCTCGGCGCGCAGCGGCTACCGCGTCCCGGGGCCCCGGCCGGCGCACAAGCACTCCCTCTCCTCTGGTGCCTTCTCCCCAGCTGCCGGCTACCAGCGGCCGCCGAGCCCCACGCCGGCGGAGCCGGGCTACGACCAGCCCAAGGGCGGCGGCTTAGCCGCAGGGTGCGCCCCTCCCGACCATCCGAAGCCCCAGGTCAGCCCCGCGAGCAGCGCTGCCTACTTGGCCCCCCGAGACTGCCTCAGACCCCTCAACCCGACGGCCATGACCGCTCTTCTGTGAACACACACACTGTGAACCAAACTGCTGCTGCGGTACTGAGCGCCAGGCTGCGCGCCGCCCTGGAAGCCGATGCGCTCGGGAGAGTGTGCGTGTGAGTGTGGTGTGTGCGCGTGCGTGTGTGCGCAGTGGACCAGGATCCTGCGGGGAGCGCCCCCTCCACACTGTTTACAGAATTGTGCAGCTGGTTTTGTTTTGACTCTGAGGGCCAGTGTCTGTTGGGTTTTGTGGGCTCGAAAAATGAACATTTTCGGATGGCGTTTTCATTTCTCTAACTGTGATACTGAGCTGCTTCGATGTAAAAATGTGCAATCTGTACAGAGTTGTATTTAACAAGAATTAAAGTAACTTAAGTTTGCTTTAGCAGATTTTCGTTCTGCAGGGAGGTTAAGTGGGAGAATGCAGCTGTTGCAAAAACATATAATAGTTATGTTCACTTTTTAAATATATTTTATCTGATACCGTGTTAGCAGCAGGTCTGTTTAAACTTAATCTTGTTGTTGTTATGGCTCATTTCCTTTCCTTTGATATGGAAAACTGAAAGCATTGTTAACATTCTTCTCCTGGAAGGAATGAAATTACTTGAAACAAGAAAAGCACACCAGGGTGGTTGTTTGCAATTACTATCAGTAGGTTAAAAAGAACAGACAAAATACAGGCACCTCGGCAGCTGCCGATTCCTTAGGCCCCACTTCAGGTGGGCATGCGCAGTGGCCTGTCAAGGGGTGCAAGGACCAGGTCTCTGTGGCCTGCAGGGGACCTCCCTTCCCTCAGCCTGCAGGACTTGGCCCTCTGAGCAGCTGGCCTTCCTGACACGTAGCTTCTTGTTCACCTCGGGCCTGGCAGATAACTCGCTTTCACATGCAAATCTGCCTTTTCAAACTGTCTGCAAAGCCAAATGCCCAGACTTAGAGCAACCAAAACTGCTCTCTCAACAGACAGAGTGAAGGTGGCACAGCAATTACGCTCTAAATTACTGTGTCAGATGGTTTTGTACCTCAGATGAAAAATATTGCTGAGGTCAGACGCCCACACTTTTCATGACTCTCGGAAACAGCACATTGTACTATTTGAAACACAAAAAAGTTATTTGAAGTGTGTTCTTGTTAAAGTGACTGAAGGCAAATCTACATAGGGCTTTTTCTACTGAGATGGCTGGAAAGCGCTAATTTTGTAAGAAAAAATTTTCCCTTAAGTAGGTGTCTATAATTCCAGATTGGCCCTGACTTCAGCTGTACCTCGCTGTCCGGTGGTTTATCTGAGTTTGCTTTGTAAGTTCACTGTGGGCGGGGGACGGGGGCAGGGTGCGAATTTAACCTCTTTTGTCAAAGAGGAAAGTGTATGTTTTTGTTTTAATGGAAAATGTGGACCAAAAAATTCTTTCCCTAAAAATGTATAATACTAGTTGTATGACACTTTCTGTGATTCTGAGGTGCTGGAAGGTCACAGCAGACTATCTGTGGTTACTATGGAGGACAAACCATTTACCTTGTGAGTTTACATGGTTTTCTACGCATACTAATTGTAATAAACTATGCCAAACCAATGTACATACCCGTCTCTCATTGGTATCCTGCTTGCTGGCCTACTGAAGGCACTGGAGGCTCAGCCTCCAGACAAGGGCAAGCGGTACAATGGGAAGAGCAGACGTGGCTTCCTCTGGTTGGTCCTAAGTTGGAAATAGGGACAGAAATGAGGGAAGCCGTCAGTTATTAATAAAGTCCTAGCGCTCTGGGGTCAGTTTCAGGCATTTTAATTTGGCTTCCTTCATTGTTTCCAGAAGTAGTGGTCCAACTTCCTACAAGCCTGACTTACAGCAGGCTGGCCTCTCTACTGGCTACTATGGATAATGAGTTGGTTTCCTATGCTTATTGCTGTAGGCAGCCAGCCAGAGTTCTGTTTTATTTATGGTCTGCCCATGACCCATCTGTATATCCAGTTTGTCATTGCCTAACCCTGAGCCTCAGTTTCCTCATGCATAAAAACGATATGAGTGTGCCTTCCTCCAAGGCTCACAGATAAGAACTGTGACATTTGGGCTACATGTATTTTTAACATTAAAATACTAGTCAAAAAACCCCACACTTCTCTATGGTGGGGCAGTGTCCATCTATCCCATTTCTTTCCCGTATATATGATCCAATCATGACAGAAAGAGCAAGGACAGGACTTTGTTTTGGAACACCACTTCCTCAGGATGGCCTCACTGCGTAGCCCAGGATGGTCAGTGGAAAAGTCTGTCTGATACACCCAGCACAGCCAAGCCTAAACTACAGGATAAGGGCAGGAAAATACTATGCTTTTCTTTTCCGTTTTGCAAAATTAGCACCTATGATAAGGCAACTGTCTGTTTTTTTTTTCTATGTTATCAAATCCTACTGGGAGGCAAAGATTGCAGTCTGTCACTTCTTACAATTGTGGCAGAAAGATATCTGCTTAGACAAGACTGCCATCCACAGAGGTTGCTGACGCTGCTCTGGCTTCTATTACTATGATTTACATGTGCACTAACTCATATTTATAATCAGCCTAGAAAACATCTAGAAAGGATGCTAGAAATTTCTCTTGTTTGTTTTGCACTGCTTTAGATTCTTAGCAGAAACTGAAATCATATTTATCACAATGAATAGCCTTTCACAAAAACATCATCACAAGGCCTTTCATATATACATCAATTTAGCAATCCAAGTGTAGCCACCAGCTTGGCCTCATTATTCTCAAAATGCTTCTCGCATTTGTTTACGCACCAACTATTTATTAAGGTTCTGAGAGCCACACTCACCCTGTACTTCCTTGAGAGAAAGCACAAGCTTGGGCTCTCACCAGGACCTGGGAGAAGCTGAGTCCCACTGATGAGAAGCTAGGGTTGAATGAGTCCTCCTAGCGGTCTCTGCCCCCAAACCCAGCCCATCCAGTCACCTAGTAGTGCCCTTCTCCAAGCCACACTGCTGTGTTCATGGCCCGCTACTGATCTTTCACTTCCAACTATGGTTCTCTCACCCAGCCTCTCCCTGCTCTGGGAATAAACTCCCCTAGAGGTTTTCACTCTGCTTTTGGTATTCTGCAATTTTACCACTTGGGGTTGCTATAAATTCATTTGTATTCACTTGGGGCTTCCAGAATCTCAGGATTCATCTTTATGAACTATGAAAAAGTCTCAGCCTCCCTTTTCCAATACTACTTGCCTCTGCTGTTTTCTTTATTCACTCCTGGGATTCCTGTGGAGGCTCACTGGGCCTTCTCATTCCATCATGTCTCTTCTTCCCTCTTATTTTCTCTTTATTGTTCTTGTTGCATTCCAGGTAAATTCCTGAAAGACAATATAGCATAGTGGTTGAGTGCATGATGGGCAAGGAACCAGAACTTCTCTGCACCTGTTTCCTTGCTTGTTACCTGGGGAAAAAATACACTCTCCCCCTACCTATAGCTGTTGTATTAAATGAAGCTTTCAGAGCACTGTCTGACCCACATGCTGCTGCTGCTGCTGCTAAGTCGCTTCAGTCATGTCTGACTCTGTGCGACCCCATGGATGGCAGCCCACCAGGCTCCCCTGTCCCTGGGATTCTCCAAGCAAGAACACTGGAGTGGGTTGCCATTTCCTTTTCCAATGCATGAAAGTGTAAAGGGAAAGGGAAGTCGCTCAGTCGTGTCCAACTCCAGGGACCCCATGGACTGCAGCCTACCAGGCTCCTCCATCCATGGGATTTTCCAGGCAAGAATACTGGAGTGGGGTGCCATTGCCTTCTCCCTGACCCACATGAAGCACTGTATAAGATTACATATTATACTCCAGTTTACTAATTTCCAGTTTTGCTATCTGCTATTTAATCATTGAGGTTTTAATGTCAATTAAAATTTCTGGAGGGTCTACTGATTCTTTTTCAAGTCTTCCCTTTTCTACAGTGTCTTGGTAATTTCTTTGGCTTTGATTCCTTCTTTTAATCATGTGAAACCTATTCATCTTACATTCTTTTTTATTTTGTTATCTTCATCTCATTGAGAGTAAGACCCACAAAGTCTGTGTAGTGATTTTATAAGGCTCCGTCAACACTGCCCAATGAAACTTTTGCAAGAACGGAAATATTCTCTGAGCTGCTCAGTAGGGTAACTACCAGAGTCACATGTGGCTGGAGTGAATGAAGAAAAATCTTTTTAATCTTGTTGACTTTTCATTTATTTAAATGTAGAAGCCAGATGTGACTACTGTTGGACAGGACACCCCGCATCGGGCTGTCACCTGTCTGACGTCATCCCCCACCTTGTTCACCCCAGGCCAGCCATGTGGAGCCCCTGGCTGTCGCCCACCCATGCCAGGGACGTATTCTGCACTTGCTGTTCTCTCCCTGGAAACCTCTTCCCCTGGACCGCGGCACAGTTTGTTCTCTCAGCCCCATCGAGTCTGTACTCCAGCGAAAGCCCCTTATCATCTTCCTGTCCTTGTCAGAAAACTGCACATCGCTCCCCTAACACGTTTTCTATCTCCTTTCCTGCTTCACTTTTCTCCTTGACGTGTGTCACTGTCTAATCCAGCACAGTTTTATTTTCTTGCTTATTATCTGACTCTCCCACTAGATCACATCCAATGAAGGAAATGACTTTTGTCTCTTTTGTTCCCCACGTATATTCCCAGCACTCAGAACAGTTTTCAAGGAGGATTGGCCCAGTGACTGAAGAAGTTCCGGAGGCTCTGTCCTGATTGTCGTTTCTACCAGAGGACTCTTGTTTGTGATAGTTTGTGTGGTTTCAGACTGCTGTCTGTGAGTCATCCCTCAGCAGGGTTTTTTCTTCCTGGTGAAAACTTTGTGGTAATGTCTTTCTGAGGGGTTTTTGAATTCGTATCTGTTAGGTACACCAGGTAGGGTTGCCAGATAAAATAAAGGATACCCCGTTAAGTCTGAATTTCAGATAAACAAGTAATTTTTTAGTTTAAGTATGTTCTGTGCAATGGGACAGATTTATACTAAAAAGTTATTCACATCCTATAATATGGATTTGTTAAATCTGGCAACTCTAGTACCAGGAGTACCAGCCACCTTGCACCAGTTTTTAACTTTTGGATTTAACTTTTCAAAAACTGTGCAATACACACCTTCCTCCTGATTCCCACTTCCCCATCCACTCTCTCCTTCAGCCCCATGCAAAGCTCTCTTCCTTTATGACTCAGCTGGCTAGCTCTACCAGCTTTTCTTCTCCATGTGTCACCTAATGTCTTCCAAGCTGTTTCCCCCATTCACTGGGGACATCAGCTAGCTCAGTTCTTCTCCAATCTTTCTCTATAATCATGTGGAAAAGTTCAGTGTCAACATGGTAACTTTTATGATTTTTTTGACATCTACTCTCGAAACCTGTAGTTCATTCAAACCACCTCCATATATGTCCACACTTGTTATCAGCAAGAACTCCAGCTCTGAAATCTTAGTAATTTTATCTCTGCTCAAAACCTCCTGTTCTCTTGATTCCTTAGCTTTCATCCTAGGATTCACTGATCTAAAGAAGAGATTTAAAATTTATTTAATGCCTAGATACCATCACTTTCCTCTGGCTGTTAAACTTTTTCAGTTTTCTTTTCTTCCCCATCTATCACTTAAACTATTTTGTCTGAGCATCTTCACTCCATCCATGGTCTTTCCAGGACTGACAACCTTAAGGCCCCAACGACAGAACTCCCCTTCAGGATGCCATCTTCCCATCTCCATCAGAGCAGCAGAACAAGGCATAACTGTTCAATGGAGCCTCTCAAGATAATCCCAGTTACCTCAGGCTCATTATTCCCTACCCCTTTACATGTCTTGGATCCACTTCTTTTCTCATCTTTTTTTGCCACTCTGCACAACTTCCCTCTAGAGATCTTGCCACATCTTTCATTTAGGCAAGAAATTAAAATCAGATCCGACAACTCCTTGTCCATCCTCTCCCCGCAAAACTGCATCTACTCCAGTCCTTTCCTCCTGTGCTGATGGAAAAAATATTTGAAACCTTCACACACCAGTTTCTCCCTCATTTCAGATTTTGCTTCAATTATTTCCATTTCCTTTATCTTTAATTTCTGTTTCTGAACTGATATCTTCCTCTTGACCTATAAATGTGTTCAAATCTCTCACAAGTATAAAAGGATTCTCCCTTAATATCCTAAGTCCTTCTAGTAAACAGTGACCTAAGCCTAGAATTTTCATGTGCCTTATCTCCCATTCATTCTTTTTTCCAGTGAAATTTTTATTTTCTATAATAGCCCTTTCCACTGTTTCAAGTCTTCTTTTATATTCTTTAAGGGCATTTAAAAAAGATCTTAATGACCCAGATAACCATGATGGTGTGATCACTCACCTAGAGCCAGACATCCTGTAATGCAAAGTCAAGTGGGCCTTAGGAAGCATCTCTATGAACAAAGCTAGCGGAGGTGATGGAATTCCAGTTGAGCTATTTCAAATCCTCAAAGATGATGCTATTAAAGTGCTGCACTCAATATGCCAGCAAACCTGAGAAACTCAGCAGTGGGCACAGGACTGGAAAATTTCAGTTTTCATTCCAATTCCAAAGAAAGGCAATGCCAAAGAATGCTCAAACTACTGCACAATTGCACTCATCTCACACACCAGCAAAGTAATGCTCAAAATTCTCCAAGCAAGGCTTCAACAGTACCTCAACCAAGAACTTCCAGATGTTCAAGCTGGATTTAGAAAAGGCAGATGAACCAGAGATCAAATTGCCAACACTGGATGGATCATTAAAAAAGCAAGAGAGTTCCAGAAAAACATCTATTTCTTATTTATTGATTATGCCAAAGCCTTTGACTGTGTGGATCACAACAAACTGGAAAATTCTTCACCTGACCACCTTATGTGCCTCCTGAGAAATCTGTATGAAGGTTAAGAAGCAACAGTTAGAACTGGACATGGAACAACAGACTGTTTCCAAATTGGGAAAGGAGTACATCAAGGCTGTATATTGTCACCCCGCTTACTTAACTTATATGCAGAGTACATCATGAAAAATGCCAGGCTGGATGAAGCACAAACTGGAATCAAGACTGCCAGGAGAAATATCAACCACCTCAGATATGCAGATAACACCACCCTTATGGCAGAAAGCGAAGAGGAACTAAAGAGCCTCTTGATGAAGGTGAAAGAGGAGAGTGAAAAGCACTGGCTTAAAACTCAACATTCAAAAAACAAAGATCATAGCATCCATACCATCACTTCATGGTAAACAGATGGGGAAACAATGGAAATAGTAGCAGACTATTTTCTTGGGCTCCAAGATCACTGCAGATGGTGACTGCAGCCATGAAATTAAAAGACGCTTGCTCCTTGCAAGAAAAGCTATGATCAACCTTATTAAACACAGACAGCATATTAAAAAGCAGACATTACTTTGCCAACAAAGGTCCATCTAGTCAAAGCTATGGTTTTTCCAGTAGTCATGTATGGATGTGAGAGTTGGACGATAAAGAAAGCTGAGCACCAAAGAATTGATGCTTTTGAACTGTGGTGTTGGAGAAGACTCTTGAGAGTCCCTTGGACAGCAAGGAGATCCAACCAGTTCATCCTAAAGAGAATCCTGAATATTCAGTCCTGAATATTCACTGGAAGGACTGATGCTTTAGCTGACTTTGGCCACCTGATTTGAAGAACTGACTCACTGGAAAAGACCCTGATGCTGGGAAAGATTGAAGGCGGGAGAAGGGGACGACAGAGAATGAGACGGTTGGATGGCATCACCGACTCAATGGACATGCGTTTGAACAAGCTCTAGAAGTTGGTGATGAACAGGAAAGCCTGAAGTGCTGAAGTCCATGAGGTCGCAGAGTCAGGCATGACTGAGCGACTGAACTGAACTGAAGTAAGGGCATTTTAAATAGTTTTCATATAAGTACTTCACATTTTTGGTTTAATTTATGCTTAGGTATTTTTTGTTGTTGTTACTGTAAATGGTCCCACATCCCTCCTTTTACATATCAAGAATCAATAAGGCCCTTGTGGAGAAAAGCATAATTCTGTTCTAGTTGTATGACCAAAAAAATATCATTCTACATCTCTCTGATACCATTTCCTTATTTCCAAATGGAGATCATAATAGTGTATACCTCATGGAGTGTAGTGAATATCGTAAGAGTTAATACATGTAAAACCTTTAGAACTGTGCCTTGCCCCATGACAAGCACTATGCTGGTATTAGCAGTTACAGAGATATATTTTAATATGGAATTAATTTTTTGTCCAGATCGATTTGTTTATATACTGCTCCTTTACTAAATTCCTTATTTCTAGTAGTTTTTGTTGACTTAGTTTTTTGGAAATGTGTTCATAATGCATGCAGATAGTGCTGGTGCAACCTCCTTTATTTACAGTCCTTCCCAGGTGGCTCAGTGGTAAAGAATCCGCCTGCCAATGTAGGAGACATGGGTCTGATCCCTGGGTTAGGAAGATCCCCTGAAGAAGGAAATGGCAACCTGCTCCAGTATTCTTGACCGGAAAATCCCATGGACAGAGGAGCCTGAAGGGCTATAGTCCATGGGGTAACAAAAGAGTTGGACATGACTTAGCGACTAAAATAATAACAGTAACAAGAAGAAATATCCCCCTACTAAGCATGATGCTGGCTTTGGGGCATAGGTTATGTTGGGCTGTATGTTATTATGCTATGTTCCATTTTCCCCCTCACCAAGGAATGGGTGTTGAATTTTGACCAATGCCTTTTCAGCATCCTCTCTAGGATCCCTCTCTGCTGCTGTTGCTGCTGCTGCTAAGTTGCTTCAGTCATGTCTGACTCTGTGCAACCCCATAGACGGCAGCCCACCAGGCTCCCCCGTCCCTGGGATTCTCCAGGCAAGAACACTGGAGTGGGTTGCCATTTCCTTCTCCAATGCATGAAAGTGAAAAGTGAAAGTGAAGTCGCTCAGTCGTGTCTGACTCTTAGTGACCCCATGGACTGCAGCCTACCAGGCTCCTCCGTCCATGGGATTTTCTAGGCAAAAGTACTGGAGTGGGGTGCCATTGCCTTCTCTGAGGATCCCTCTCTAGACTCAGCCAAATGATTTACTTGATGCCCTAACACATGTGGTCATGGTGTATGAGTCTATCAAAGTGCTGCTGAAATCACAGTGATAATATTTTACTTAGAATTTTTGCATTAATACTTTTTTCAAGATAGCCCTTTCATTTTTCTTTGTGTCAGAGCTTTCTCCTGTTTTTTTTTTTTTTTTTAGCTAGACAAAAAGAATTTAGAAGTCTTCTTTTCTTTCTAGGTTGTTCTCTTGCTAGGCATTAGAATTATCTGCCCTTTAAAGGTTTAATAGTGTTGCCCTATGAAACCATGTATGGGGGTAATTTGTTGGGGTTGGTAGCAATCTGATGATTTTTTTCTATTTCTACTCCTATGGATATCTGTTTAGATTTTAAAACTTCAGTTTTGGTAAATTATATTCTTTTAGAAAAGCTGCCAAAGTTATTCATATGGAATTGAACAAACAGTCTTTCATTCTCCTTTTAGTTCCCTCTCTTTTTATGGCTATTTCTCCTTTATTTCTTATACTAAACATTTGCCTTTAGTCCTCTCTTTTCCGTGGTTAGTATGGCCAGCACATTGTCTTTTGCCCCTGAAAAATCAGGTTGTTTTTTGTTGTTGTTCTACTTGTTTTCTGCTTTCAGAAGCTGATAATCTATTTTTTGCAGCTGTAAGCAAAGGCAAAATCCCCTTAACTATGGTGAGGATGACAACAGATAGGCACCCAGTGACAATGACTCCTTCCCTGGATGTCACAAACACTACTTACTAAAGCATATGGGGACCATACGCACACGCAGAGATTATCTGTGTGTCAAGGGAGGGAGGATGCTACAGTCTTAAGGATTCAGAAATCTGCTTATAACTTTAGGGGGTTCCTGCATTCAACAGTCATTCAAATACAAAAAAAGTATTTCTATTGAAACTCAAATCCAGCTCATTTTTTTCCAACCATCATTGTTAAAAATCAACGTAGAATCAATCATAGGTTCCATTAATCCTTGCACCATTTAAGAAAAATAAAAATAACTGTTGGGAGAGCAAGACTGAAAAATTGGTAATTTCATCTGTATTTCCTTTTATGGCCTATTAAAGATGAATCAAGACAGGGATTTGAGTCCTGCTTTTGACACTTATACTATCCATATGACTCTGGGAAGTAATATCTTTCCTAGTGCTCAGTATGTTCATTCTCATAATAAAGAGTATTTTATTTGATAATCCTCATAAAGCCTTCCAGCTCTAACAATAGGTCAAAGTAGAATATCCCATTTGGAATCTTCTGCCCCCTGCTGGCATTTTATCAAACTTCAGATTTTACCTTTCCAACACACAGAATCTAAGTTTTAGTTGTCTGTTTCACATATTGTGTATCTAATTTTCCTTCTTACAGTCTATTCATCTATCATCCTACTTAAAGGCCAGAGGTCTTTCTTTTAGAACCAAATACCCTCTTGAACTTTAAAACAATCTTGTTCCTTTTGCTGTTTAAATCTTCCTTCTCCCCTGATTTCTTTTAAAGTTTTGTTGCAATCTCCACTATTGGGATAGATTTTTGTTATTTTTTATGGTTCTATTTTTACTTTATAAAATTTGAGGCTATTTTAAATTGGTATATACAGATCAGAATTACTTTAACATTGGAATGTGAAGGACACAAAAAAGAGGAATAAACTTAACCAAGGAGTCAAAAGACCTGAAAGCAGAAAACTATAAAACAGTGATAAAGGAAACTGAAGATGATTCAAAGAAATGGGAGGATATCCCATGCTCTTGGATTGTAAGAATTAATATTGTTAAAACAGCTATACTATACAAATTTAATGTGATCCCTATCAAAACACCCATGACATTTCTCACAGAACTAGAATAAATAATAGTAAAACTTATATGGAACCACAAATAACTCCAAAGTGTCAAAACGATTGTGTGGAAGAAGAACAAAGGTGGAGGCATAATCTTTCCAGACTTCAGACAGTAATACAAAGCTACAGTAATCAAAACAGCAGGTACTGGTACACAAACAGACATATAGATCAATGGAAAAGAACAGCCCAGAAATAAACTCACACACCTATGGTCAATTAATCTACAACAAAGGAAACAAGAAAATATAATGAGTAAAAGACAGTCTCTTCAGCAAGTGGTTGTTGGAAAAGTTGGACAGCCATAGGTAAATCAAGGAAATTAGAACACTTCCTCACACCACATGCAAAAATAAACTCAAAATGGTTTGCCATGACACTATAAAACTCCGAGGAGATAACAAAACATTCTCAGACATAAATTGTAGCAGTATTTTCTTAGATCAGTTTCCCAAGGCAAAAGAAATAAAAGCAAAAATAAACAAATTAAAGGCTTTTGCATAGCAAAGGAAATCATTAACAAAAGACAACATACAGAATAGGAAAAAATATCTGCAAACAATTCAACTGACAATAGTATCCAAAATAGATACAAACAGTAACCCAATATCAAAAAAAATCAAACCCAATTAAAAAATGCACAGAAACACTAAATAGACATTTCTCCAAAAAAGATAGACAATTCTCCAAAGAAGACATATGCATGGCCAAAAGGCACATGAAAAGATGCTAAACCTTGCTAATTATTAGAGATATGCAAATTAAAACCATAATGTGGTATCACTTCACACCAGTCAGAATGGCCATCATCAAAAAGTATACAAGTAATAAATACTGGAGGGAATGTGGAGAAAAGGAAACCCTCCTACACTGTTGGTGGAAATGTAAATTGGTATAGCCACTATGCAAAACGGTATGAAAGTTTCTTAAACAACTAAAAATAGAGCTACCATATGATCCAGCAACCCCACTCCTGGGCATATATCCAGAAACTATGAAAACTAATTTGAAAAGATACATGCACCCCAATATTCACAGCAGCACTATTTATAACAGCCAAGACATGGAAACAACCCTAATGCCCATCAACAACTGAATGGTTTAAGAAGATGTGGTATATGTATACAATGGAATACTGTTCCACCATAAAAAAGAATGAAATATTGCTCTTTGCCGCAACATGAATCAAACTAGAGAATATCACGCTAAGTGAAGTAAGTCAAACAAAGACAAATATTATATCATTTAATTGTGAAATCTAAAAAATAATACAAACGAATCTATACACAAAACAGAAACAGACTCAAGGACACAGAAAACAAACTTACGGTTATTACCAAAGAGGAGAGGGAAAGGGGAGGGATAAATTAAGAGTATGGAATTAACAAATACACATTACTATATATAAAATAGATAATAATGATTTACTTTATAGTGGAGGGAACTACACTCACTATCTTGTAGTAACTTAGAAAATTACCTGAAGAAAAAATATATATAACTGAATCACTTTGTTGTACACCCGAAACCAAAACAATATTGTAAACCAACTATAAACAATAAGAATATAAAGAGTTTCTCCATGCCTGATAATGCTTTTGTTCCTTTAAGTCTATTCTCTCTAAGATGAATGTAACTATCTCAGCTTGCCTTTGGAGACTATATACCCAGTTTATCTTTATCTTTTCACTTTCAAACTTTCTGTATCCTTAGGTGTGTTCCTTATAACTTTTTGTTGTTTTTCTAATTTGAATTCTTTCTCTTAATGGAGAGTTTTAGTCCTTGATCAAGGACTTTCAAAATCTAATCCCAGCAGCACTCTCTTGCTTTCTGCCAGGATACGCTAGCTAATTCTTACATTTTTGATATCTAGTCTTCTTTCCCCCTTACCAAGCCCAGCACATTTGCAGCCAGGAATTAACCCTAGTTATAGACCTGGCAGCAAAGAGAGGAGACAGGCAGTTACTCTCTGAGGAGAGGAGGGTGGGAAGAGGAGGAAAGGCGGGTAGCAGCCTCGCAGCATCTTCTAGCATAAGCTGAGGTGACTTGGTAGGAAGGGTGGGCTACTTTCCCAAGACTACAGGATGCAGTAGGGAGTGCAGAGCCAGCATCCTCAGGGGAATCCATTCAGGTGTCCCCATGGCATGTTTCAAGGTTCTAGGTTTTCCCTACCAGCATCCTGAATTTTCACAAAATAATATTGGGCTGAACATTCAAGTCCCTGAAGCTCTGTGACTATAACAATTAGAGGTTTGACCTGAATCTCGGCTTTTTCAACCTTTCCATTGCAGGAGAAAAGACCTCCTTGTGAGTTCCCCTTGTGAGCTCCTTTTGATTATCCCCTTGTGAGAATGGCCTCTGTTCATTTTGAAGGCAAACCATTCACTATCACAGTAATCCAAGTCTATGCCTCAACCAGTAATGCTGAAGAAGCTGAAGTTGAATGGTTCCATGAAGACCTACAAGACCTTCTAGAACTAACACCCAAAAAAGATGAACTTTTCATTATAGGGGACTGGAATGCAAAAGTAGGAAGTCAAGAAACACCTGGAGTAACAGACAAATTTGGCCTTGGAGTACAGAATGAAGCAGGGCAAAGACTAATAGAGTTTTGCCAAGAGAACACACTGGTCATAGCAAACACCCTCTTCCAACAACGAGAGAAGACTCTACACGTGAACATCACTAGATGGTCAACATTGAAATCAGACTGATTATATTCTTTGCATCCAAAGAGAGAAAAGCTCTATATAGTCAGCAAAAACAAGACTGCAAGCTGACTGTGGCTCAGATCATGACTGCTTATTGCCAAATTCAGACTTAAATTGAACCAGGTAGGGAAAACCACTAGACCATTCTATTCAGGTATGACCAAAATCAAATCCCTTATGACTACACAGTAGAAGTGACATATAGAGTCAAGGGATTAGATTTGATAGACAGAGTGCCTGAAGAACGATGGATGAAGGTTTGTGACATTTTACAGGAGGCAGGGATCAAGACCATCCCCAAGAAAAAGAAATGCAAAAAGGCAAAATGGCTGTCTGAGGAGGCCTTACAAATAGCTGTGAAAAGAAGAGAAGTGAAAGGCAAAGGAGAAAAGGAAAGATATACCCATTTAAATGCAGAGTTCCAAAGAATAACAAGGAAACATAAGAAAGCTTTCCTCAGTGATCAATGCAAAGAAACAGAGGAGAACAATAGAATGGGAAAGACTAAAGATCTCTTAAAGAAAATTAGAGATACCAAAGGAACTTTTCATGTAAAGATGGGCTCAATAAAGGACAGAAATGGCATGAACCTGACAGAAGCAGAAGATATTAAGAAGAGGTGGCAAGACTACACAAAAGAATTATATAAAAAAGATCTTCATGACCCAGATAATCATGATTGTGTGATCACTCACCTAGAGCCAGACATCCTGGAATGCAAAGTCAAGTGGGCCTTAGGAAATATCACTACGAAAAAGTTAGTGGAGGTAATGGAATTCCAGTTGAGATATTTCAAATCCTAAAAGATGATGCTGTGAAAGTGCTGCACTCAATATACCAGCAAATTTGGAAAACTCAGCAGTGGCCACAGGACTGGAAAAGGTCAGTTTTCATTCCAATCCCAAAGAAAGGCAATGCCAAAGAATGTTCAAATTACTGCACAATTGCACTCATCTCACATGCAAGCAAAGAAATGCTCAGAATTTTCCAAGCCAGGGTTCAACAGTACATGAACTGTGAACTTCCAGATGTTCAAGCTGGATTTAGAAAAGGCAGAGGAACCAGAGATCAAATTACCAAAATCCTCTGGATCATCAAGAAAGCAAGAAAGTTCCAGAAATACATCTACTTCTGTTTTGTGACTATGCCAAAGCCTTTGATGGTGTGGATCACGACAAACTGTGGAAAATTCTTCAAGTGAGGGGAATACCAGACCACCTGACCTGCCTCCTAAGAAATCTGTATGCAGGTCAAGAAGCAACAGTTAGAACTGGACATTGAACAACAGACTGGTTCCAAATCGGGAAAGGAGTCCATCAAGGCTGTATATTGTCACCTGGCTTATTGCACAGTACATCATGAGAAATGCTGGACTGGATGACGCACAAGCTGCAATCAAGATTGCCGGGAGAAATATCAATAACCTCAGATATGCAGATGACACCACCCTTATGGCAGAAAGTGGAGACGAACTAAAGAGCTTCTTGAAGAACGTGAAAGAGGAGGGTGAAAAAGTTGGCTTAAAACTTCCCATCACTTCATGGCAGATAGATGGGGAAACAGTGGAAATGGTGACAGACTTTTTTGCATTCCAAAATCACTGCAGATGGTGACTGCAGCCATGAAATTAAAAGATGCTTGCTCCTTGCAAGAAAAGTTATGACCAACTTAGACAGCTTATTAAAAAGCAGAGACATTACTTTGCCAACAAAGGTCCATGTAGTCAAAGCTATGGTTTCTCCAGTAGTCATGTATGGATATGAAAGTTGGAATATAAAGAAAGCTGAGCACCAAAGAATTGATGCTTTTGAACTGTGGTGTTGGAGAAGACTCTTGAGAGTCCCTTGGACAGCAAGGAGATCCAACCAGTTCATCCTAAAGGAAATCAGTCCTGAATATTCATTGGAAGGACTGATGCTGTCGCTTTTTCTGACCACCTGATTCAAAGAACTGACTCACTGGAAAAGACCCTGATGCTGGCAAAGATTGAAGGCGGGAAAAGAGATAAGATGGTTGGATGGCATCACTGACTGAATGGACATGAGTTTGAGTAAACTCTGGGAGTTGGTGATGGACAGGGAAGCCTTGCGTGCTGTAGTCCATGGGGTCGCAAAGAATCGGACACGACTGAGCGACTGAACTGAATTAAACTGAACTGTGAGCTCCCCAGGGGTCCTTTGGCTGTCATTTCAGTATTAATAGCTTGATAACAGTCTGGGGTCTCTCATTATCCTTCAGTAGGTCATCAGTACAACCTAGCAGTAACCAGCCAATTCTGCTGCTCTCGTAGACATTGTTCTTTCCATACTTATGAAATGCCTCATTGAACTTCTACAGAATTCTTCTCTATGGGGATATTTGCCTAAGTTACCACCTATGTCGAGGAGCTACTCTGTGTCCGAGGTCAGGGGCAGCGGCTGAGAGTGCCAGGCTGCGACAGCGCGGGAGCAGCCGAGTGGAGCTACCCCCACCCGAGGCCAGGGGCGGCGGCTGGGAGGAGCAACCCCATGTCCAAGGAGCAGTGGCTGCATGGGCGCCAGAGGGCCTAGAGGAGCTATTCACGTTCAAGGTCAGGAGGGGCGGCGGTGAGGAGATACCCCTCATCCAAGGTAAGAAACAGCGGCTGCGCTTTGCTGGAGCAGCCATGAAGAGATACCCCACGTCCAAGGTAAGAGAAACCAAAGTAAGACGGTAGGTGTTGCAAGAGGGCATCAGAGGGCAGACACACTGAAACCATAATCACAGAAAACTAGTCAATCTAATCATACTAGGACCACAGCCTTGTCTAACTCAATGAAACTAAGCCATGCCTTGTGGGGCCACCCAAGACGGGCGGGCATGGTGGAGAGGTCTGACAGAATGTGGTTCACTGGAGAAGGGAATGGCAAACCACTTCAATATTCTTGCCTTGAGAACCCCATGAACAGGATGAAAAGGCAAAATGATAGGATATTGAAAGAGGAACTCCCCAGGTCGGTAGGTGCCCAATATGCTACTGGGGATCAGTGGAGAAATAACTCCAGAAAGAATGAAGTGATGGAGCCAAGCAAAAACAATACCCAGTTGTGGATGTGACTGGTGAAAGAAGCAAGGTCCAATGCTGTAAAGAGCAATACTGCATAGGAACCTGGAATGTCAGGTCCATGAATCAAGGCAAATTGGAAGTGGTCAAACAAGAGATGGCAAGAGTGAACGTCGACCTTCTAGGAATCAGAGAACTAAAATGGACTGGAATGGGTGAATTTAACTCAGATGACCATTATATCTACTACTGTGGGCAGGAATCCCTCAGAAGAAATGGAGTAGCCATCATGGTCAACAAAAGAGTCCACCTTTAGAAGAAATGGAGTAGCCATCATGGTCAACAAAAGAGTCTGAAATGCAGTACTTGGATGAAATCTCAAAAATGACAGAATGATCTCTGTTCATTTCCAAGGCAAACCATTCAATATCACAGAAATCCAAGTCTATGCCCCAACCAGTAATGCTGAAGAAGCTGAAGTTGAATGGTTCTATGGAGACCTACAAGACCTTTCAGAACTAACACCCAAAAAAGATGTCCTTTTCATTATAGGGGACTGGAATGCAAAAGTAGGAAGTCAAGAAACACCTGGCGTAACAAGCAAATTTGGCCTTGGAATACGGAATGAAGCAGGGCAAAGACTAATAGAGTTTTGCCAAGAGAACACACTGGTCATAGCAAACACCCTCTTCCAACAACACAAGAGAAGACTCTATACATGGACATCACCAGATGGTCAACACAGAAATCAGATTTATTCTATTCTTTGCAGCTAAAGATGGAGAAGCTCCATACAGTCAACAAAAACAAGACCGGGAGCTGACTATGGGTCAGATCATGAACTCCTTATTGCCAAATTCAGACTGAAATTGAAGAAAGTAGGGAAAACCACTAGACCATTCAGGTATGACCTAAATCAAATCCCTTATGATTATACAGTGGAAGTGAGAAATAGATTTAAGGGACTAGATATGATAGACAGGGTGCCTGATGAACTATGGACTGCAGTTCGTGACACTGTACAGGAGACAGGGATCAAGACCATCCCCATGGAAAAGAAATGCAAAAAAGCAAAATGGCTGTCTGGGGAGGCCTTACAAATAGCTGTGAAAAGAAGAGAAGCAAAAAGCAAAGGAGAAAAGGAAAGATATAAGCATCTGAATGCAGAGTTCCAAAGAATAGCAAGAAGAGATAAGAAAGCCTTCCTCAGCGATCAATGCAAAGAAATAGAGGAAAACAACAGAATGGGAAAGACTAGAGATCTCCTCAAGAAAATTAGAGATACCAAGGGAAACATTTCATGCAAAGATGGACTCGATAAAGGACAGAAATGGTATGGACCTAACAGAAGAAGAAGATATTAAGAAGAGGTGGCAAGAATATACAGAAGAAATGTACAAAAAAGATCTTCATGACCAAGATAATCACGATGGTGTGATCACTCACCTAGAGCCAGACATCCTGGAATGTGAAGTCCAGTGGGCCTTAGAAAGCATCACTACAAACAAAGCTAGTGGAGGTGACAGAATTGCAGTTGAGCTATTTCAAATCCTGAAAGATGATGCTGTGAAAGTGCTGCACTCAATATGCCAGCAAATTTGGAAAACTCAGCAGTGGCCACAGGACTGGAAAAGGTCAGTTTTCATTCCAATCCCAAAGAAAGGCAATGCCAAAGAATGCTCAAACTACCGCACAATTGCACTCATCTCACATGCTAGTAAAGTAATGCTCAAAATTCTCCAAGCCAGGCTTCAGCAATATGTGAACCGTGAACTTCCAGATGTTCAAGCTGGCTTTAGAAAAGGCAGAGGAACCAGAGATCAAATTGCCAACATCCGCTGGATCATGGAAAAAGCAAGAGAGTTCCAGAAAAACATCCATTTCTTATTTATTGACTATGCCAAAGCCTTTGACTGTGTGGATCACAATAAACTGTGGAAAATTCTGAAAGAGATGGGAATACCAGACCACCTGACCTGCCTCTTGAGAAACCTATATGCAGGTCAGGAAGCAACAGTTAGAACTGGACATGGAACAACAGACTGGTTCCAAATAGGAAAAGGAGTACATCAAGGCTGTATATTGTCGCCCTGCTTATTTAACTTCTATGCAGAGTACATCATGAGAAATGCTGGGCTGGAAGAAGCACAAGCTGGAATCAAGATTGCCGGGAGAAATATGAATTAACTTCAGATATGCAGATGACACCACCCTTATGGCAGAAAGTGAAGAGGAACTCAAAAGCCTCTTGATGAAAGTGAAAGTGGAGAGTGAAAAAGTTGGTTTAAAGCTCAACATTCAGAAAACAAAGATCATGGCATCTGGTCCCATCACTTCATGGGAAGTAGATGGGGAAACAGTGGAAACAGTGTCAGACTTTATTTTGGGGGCTCCAAAATCACTGCAGATGGTGACTGCAGCCATGAAATTAAAAGATGCTTACTCCTTGGAAGGAAAGTTATGAACAACCTAGATAGTATATTGAAAAGCAGAGATATTACTTTGCCAACAAAGGTCTGGCTAGTCAAGGCTATGGTTTTTCCAGTGGTCATGTATGGATGTGAGAGTTGGACTGTGAAGAAAGCTGAGCGCCGAAGAATTGATGCTTTTGAACTGTGGTTTTGGAGAAGACTCTGGAGAGTCCCTTGTACTGTAAGGAGATCCAACCAGTCCATTCTGAAGGAGATCAGCCCTGGGATTTCTTTGGAGGGAATGATGCTGAAGCAGAAACTCCAGTACTTTGGCCACCTCATGCGAAGAGTTGACTCATTGGCAAAGACTCTGATGCTGGGAGGGATTGGGGGCAGGAGGAGAAGGGGATGACAGAGGATGAGATGGCTGAATGGCATCACGGACTCGATGGACGTGAGTCTGAGTGAACTCCGGGAGTTGGTGATGGACAGGGAGGCCTGGCGTGCTGCGATTCATGGGCTCGCAAGGAGTCGGACATGACTGAGCGACTGAGCTGAACTGAACTGAACCACCTATGTCTGGGGTCTCTACGAACATCCTCAGGTTAAGCAACTTGCTAGAAGTACCCACAGGACTAAGCACAGACCTGTGCTCACAACTATGATTTATTACAGAAAAAGAACACCGAGCAAAATCAGCAAAGGGAAAAGGTACATGAACAAGGTCTAGAGGAAGCCATGGAGTCACACATGAACTTAATTCCTCCAGGAAAGATGTATAATATGTATAAAATAGCGTCCACCAAGGAAATTGGCCTGAGCCTGGGCATAGGAGTCCAGGGTTTTTATTGTGCCCAGTTAAGCAGGCATTCTTTGCCTAACATGTACCAAAATGCATGATTCTCAGAAGGAAAGCAGGCATTCAACATAAATCCCATTGTCTGTACAAACACTTCACGCAGAGTAAACCACCCTTATCAATTAAGAGAATGGGGGAACACCCATGAAATCCAAACTGCTGGACGTATGTGAACCTTGCAAGCAGGCCTTTCTAAGGCTAACAGATTCAGGCCTGCTTTGACAACTCTTCTGCACACCATCTGTGACATACTTAGTAACTGACCATAACCTGGTGCCTGGGCCTATATGGACGCCACTTACCAGCCAGGTTGTCATCCTCTTCATTCTTTGGAACAGAGATGAATCAGCTCCTATTCTATTAACCGGTTTTCTTGGATCTCACTCCTGGGCTACTTGCATTAGTCTGGATCTTCCAGGAAGCAGACACGTAGACTAAGAAGGGATCAGCTATGGAACAGATTTACCAGGGGCAACACTGGTGAGGAAAAACAGTGGGGGTGCTGGGGTTGGTGGGAGGCAACCCGGCCCTGATGCAGGTAAATAAAAGAAGGAAGGTTGAGTGAAAGTGACTTAGAGACTGTAACACAATCTCAAGGGAGTATGGCAAGACCGTCAGGTAGTCTTAAAACCAAAGTGAAGGAGTCATCTCCCTGCCAGGCTCAGTCCCTGGCTGGCAAGAGGCAGAGACTGTGCGTTAAGGTGGGGATGACCAAGTGCAGCGGCTGCAGGGCCTTTGGTCCCTTATGTTCCCTCCCGCTAAAGAGATGAGAGGTGCATTCACCTGGCTGCTACAACCATGTCTGTAGCTCTCAAAATACACCTGAAAAAGATTTATCAGACAAATATTTAGCACCAACAGCACATAATAATTTGCATTAATACTTCTCAGCTAAAAAAAAAAAAGTTAATATTTCTCAGCTAAAAAAAAAAAAGTTAATTATAAAATCCCCTAATCTAGAACACTAATTAATAATGAAAACACAAATAATCTTTTTTATTTCATGAACTGAACAATATCCTATGTAGATGAATTTTGGGGAAAAGACTTTTCCAAACTGGTGAACTGGGAGCTGACACATAGCATACAGTATTAGGACTGAATCAAAGTTACTCAATGACAAAAAAATAAATAAGTATGTTTACATGTTCATAAAGTAAAAGTGTTAGTTGTTCAGTCATGTCCGACTCTTTGAGACACCATGGACTATAGCCCTCCAGGCTCCTCTGTCCATGGAATTCTGCAGGCAAGAATACTGGAGTGGGTAGCCATTCCCTTCTCTAGGGGATATTTCCAACACAGGAATCGAAGCCGTGTCTCCTACACTGCAGGCAGATTCTTTACTGTCTGAGCCACCAGGGAAGCCCCAAATGTTCATCATGCAAGTAAATTTCTGAAATATGCTTTACATTAATTAATACTTAAGAATAAAATACCATTTTTGAGTTTTTCCTCCTGACTGACCTCAAATACCCTTGACAAAGAAATAGCATTCCTACATATTTTACCCCTAGTTCTTAGGTTGACTATAAATGACCACATATAAACCTTGTGAGGAGCAAACTGAACAAAGTTTATAGATATGTCTAAAAATTATTAGACACAATTTAAGAACTTCTAAATTATATATGCTTAGATGATAGATGAACAGCCTCTTACACAGTATCTAATAAGAAACAATTTTATTGTTATTATTATTTTATTTTTTGGGTCACACTGAATGGCATGTGGGATCTTAGGTCCCCGAGCAGGGATTGAACCCTTATACCCTGCATGGTAAGTGTGTGGAGTCTTAACAACTGGACCGTGAGGGAAATCCCTCATTGTCTAATTTTTATCAATGTTATCCTCAAGGACAACATTGGCTATCAATTTTCTTTTTCTTTTTGCTGCACTGTATGGCACGAGGGACCCTATATCCCAGGCCACGGATCTAACTGAGTCCCCTGCACTGGGAGCATGGAAGTCTCAACCATGGACTTCACGACTCACTGATACAAATGACAGAAGCTACTGGAAATAAAGAAAAGCCTTAACATGAAAGACTTGTAAAATGTTTATTTTTAAATGAGATTAATACCATTTTAATATAGGAGAGATGCCATCTTTATTTACAGGCTAATAAAAAAATACTAAAACTCAATGCAACTACATATGGTACATTTGTCAAAAATCCTATAGATTTGAGGCCAACCCTACATGGAAAACTGGGTAGCTGGGATAGCACATTACATAATAAGCACATCAGAAATATGCAACTTACACATGAATCAATATATTTTGTTTCTAAACATGAAAACAAAGTCTACAGTGGGGAGGAGGGGAGGGTAGAACCAGCACCAAAGAAACGCTGAGCTAACTTCTGACAACTGTTAAGTCAGCCAAAACCATTTGTTTATATTACCAAGGATCTCAAAATTTTCATGTCTTTTCAATCTGTTTTAAAGTCTCATAACCCAAATGCTGTTTGCCATCAAAGTCACAGACACTTAGAACTGTAGAAGTTAAATGTAAATATATACACACATACATACAACCCTCATACTCTTAAATTTTTTTTTCTCAGCTTTCTGTTTGTGTGTGCATCTGTATACTTTTTTTTTTTTTTTAACTGTAATGGCTTTGTAACAGTTCTCTCCTTATCTGGTTTTGTCCTAGAAATAAGTTTCTTTCCTACAAATGTGAAAACATAAAAACGGTTTCTCATTTAGACCTTTGGAAAGAGTCTGTAATTCTCAGTTCATCTCCCAAAGACCATATATTCTAAAAGGAACTTTTAACCAAGTACTTTCTAAACACCAGATGGGAATCTCACAGTAATCCCTGAGCAACAGTGCTCTCACATAGGCTGCAAACCAAGGTGAAGCAGGAATGAAATGGGAACTGACCTCTGTAATTTTAAACTAACTGGAACATTTTTCATTTTGCTTATCAGCCCAAGAAGGGAGTTTCTATCATAACCATCTCATACAACCCTTTACATTACACAGCGTCCTCATAGAAATGCCAACTCAAGGCTCTTAAAAAAACTCTTTATAGACATATTAGCTCTTGAAAATCAAAAGGCTTTGGTTAATATTTCCTAAGGATTCAGTCTTAGTAGATAAAAGATACTCTCTGAAAAACTGCCAAGGCCATCCCATCCTAGACAGTCTTTTAAAAAGATAAGAATAACATAGTTTCAAGTCACAACAAAAAAGCTTTCAGATATGTGACAATGGAAATTTTTTTTGACTGAATGAATACACTGGTTAAAATCCAGTTTATAGATCTCATATCATGCATGGGGGCATGTGCTAGAGTAGGGGGAATGCATGAGGAGGAAACATTTTTCTTTTAAGAGTCCTAGCCTGTCAGGAGCAAACAATAACATGTGGCTTCCTCATTCAGTTGTACAGTTAAATACTAGTTTTTGCTCAGAGGCAATATTATGCTAAAAGGTATTTTAATATCAGTAACCACATATACTACGAAGTGCATTTCCTATTACAAATTAACGTGGTGATATACAGATGAACAAAACTACCAAAACAAACCATAAATGAGTAACAGGTGAAACATAAAATTTATAAATAGCAAAACCACCAAATAAAGTATATACATTTTGTAGATTTACCTATGAACAAATATATAGTGCATCTAGGAAAGACAAGAGAATGTGTTTTGTATCACATAACATCTGAGTATTAGAAATGAGATACTGATAATACTCTAAAAGCCTTCTCCCAATTTATATTCCTTCAAATGTATATTCTTTAAAACAATGATATTGGCAAAACTATCATCTCTTCAAATGCAACGTTTCTCACTTTTCCCTGCAGGGTCCAGTGGCCTGCGGAACAGCACAGAAGAGAGCAGGCACTCCAAGCTTATTCCTGGGATAAGAGAAGTAGCAAATCTAGTTTGCATATGAAAAGCACTTTAGTCAAACTTAACACTGAAAAGCCAACCAAAAAGTTATCATATCAAAACGTGTTCACTTTATCCTGCCCACCACCAGTGCCTCAGATTTATAGATTATTGGCAAACCAGTTAGTTATCAATACTTTGAGAGAAAACTGCTGTTTGAATTAAATGTATCTCATTGACATAGTAATAAATTTGAGCTTTAACCACCAGAAAAAAAACATACCTTTAAGTGCTAGGACTATCGCAATACAAACATTATGAACAACTCAAAATGTATAAAACTGCCTTTCGTGGATTCCAGAAAAAAAGCATTTGTGACTAAACATTAATAACATAATGCTCCAATACCGCGCACACAAATCAACATAATTGAGAACAGATATTTCACACTCATCTGCATTTCTTTTAAAAAACCTGAAAAGTACAATAACTGAAACTATTTCTAGTGCAGCATTGATTGATACAGGATTGCTTAAAGAAAACTATTCTGTACTGCGTGAATAACATTGAAAAGCAAACTCATTATAATAAATGATCATTAAGAACTGATTTAGACATCAGGAAGCACATTAAATTACAAAAAAACACTAAAACCATTCAGTTAAAAAACAAATTTAAGTCAAGCCTACATTTCTGCAATTCACTGAGTCAAGTTCTGTCCTTTGAAACATCACACTTAACATTCTGGAAGATATGAATTCATTTATTCTATTTAAAGGCTATTCCTTAAAAAAAAAAAAAAAATTCCAGTTAGCACTGTCCTTCTACTAAATGGAAAAGGAATCAAATAAAACAGCAGTGCTTCATTTGGTACTTCAGAGCCTAATACTATCCTTTTGGGAAACACATGCTTTGGTACTTTATAAATTTGAAGAAAATCAAAATTGCTTTTCATGCAATAGCTAATTATGGTATACTACAGAAAACAGGGAGTTTTATGCATTTAGAATTGTTCACATGAAGCCCTGAGGTACCCGCCTTTCATTTAGGCAATAAACAGCCTCCTTAAATCTTATACAGTCTTTGTCACCATCTTCCCTAGTGCCCCAAATTCAGAATAGTCTGATTAACAATCTTGTCTGAAGATACAGTCAATTTAATAAGACTTTTTATGATACAGACTGTGTAGATCATCTAGTTTAGAAGCATTGTCTTCTAGAGGAGTTTCACTTGAAGCTCCTAGGTCTCCATTTTCGTGTCCATCAGTAACTGCCTTCTTATTAAATCCTGAAAGAGAAAATAAGCAGAAACTTCCTAATTAGAAAAAATCATACTTTTGTTGAGCAATAACAAAGGAAAGTCCACTGTTACTAATAATAGTAATATGAAGCAAATAATGGGGCCCTAGATTAATCAAGACAGCAATTTCTGACAAAGGAATGCTTCCTTATAGCAGATATCAAACACTGTACAAATGTTTTTAATATTATCTATTGGACTTATCTAAAAATTATATAAAATTTCCTACCAAATTATTCATGAAATTCAGAATTGATACACACAACTGCAGGATTCAATCAGTTCTACTTAACACAAATACCTATGGAACTGTACATTTTTCTTTCACATTTTGTTTTCAAATTATTTAACTTCAGCTCACTGAGGCACATACTAGTTTATTTACTAAATCTAACCTGTTGGTAAGACAATGTCCAGATAAAATTTAAAACTAATTTGGTTAATCTACAAAACAGATAACAGACTAGCAAATAAATGAAAGTTGACTATGAAATCTGCTTAGTGAGCTATGAAACATGGATACATGCTAAAAAGATAACCAATGGATACATTTCTTGTGATTTGTGATCAGTTAGTAGTAACATATCCTAAGAGTATACATGTTTGGTTATTTGGGTCACATTTTAAATGGTCTGCAATTTATATAGGTGACAGGGAAACCCTTTAAAAAAGGCTCCGCTGCAAAAAGGAAGGGATAAGCCTTCTAATCCTGACCAAAAAAAAAAAAAAAAAACCAGAAGAAAAGGTAAAAGAAAACAAAATCAAAAGAAAAGCAGCTCAATAGTGCAAGGTTTTGGCATACTGACACAATGGTTTTGTTCAAGAAGCACAGGGAGACCAAATGCGACTGCTGTCTTTGTACAGATACTTTACAACACATAGGCTCACCGAAAGGACAACAGTTCATCAGTCTACTGTAACACTCTGTGCCACAAGTTCTCAAACTTTTTGATTTCAGGATGCCTTTATGCTCTTAAGAACTGAGAACTGCAAAGAGTTTTTTTTCATGTAGGTTTTTAATAGTAAGTGATGTACTGCCGTTTATCACATTAGTGATTAAAATTGAGAAATCTAAAAAAAAATTACTTTGTTAAAAATGGTAATAAACTCCATAAATGTTAACATAAGTATCTGTTTAGTGAAAATAATTCTAATTTCTAAAAACTTAGTCAGAGGAATGTCACAATTTTGCAAGTATCTTTAATGTCTGGCTTTACATAAGACTGCTAGATTCTCATATCTGCTTTCACTCAATCAGTTAGAAGCACGTGAAGAAAGTTCACTTCTCGTAGATGTATAACTCTGAAGAGGGGAGAGTAACTTAGCCTTTTCAAATAACTGTCAATATTCTTCTTTGATATTATACCAAAATTTACAATATAGAATCTAAAACTATATCAAAGAACTTTCACACTCGGATGCATTAAAATCATTTGTCTATCTTGCACTTTTGAATGGCTCTTTCACCCAAGCAGGATTCAGTAATATCACACGCTGGTCATTTCAAAAGTATTAGATCCCTGAGTTATGCAACAATTGCAAAAGCTGACACATTTCATTTTACTGTATCAAAAAAATCATACTCATTAATATCACCACCAATCTTATTAGAAAAGCTCTTTAACTGTCAAGCTCATGGTGGTTGATATGTGTTTTACAAAATTCTGATTTCCACTTGAAAGTCCACATTTTACCACTGGCAATAAATACTGTCAGCTGTTCTTGAAGTGATGGATTCACCTTGTTCATTTTAAAGAAAACAGCTACCAAATAGTCTGAACAACCATAATTTGTCATTCTTTCAAGTAAAAATTGTCATCCATGAAAAGAATGGCTAATTCAGCTAGCAAATTAATCACTTACATACTTTTCCTCAAGACTAGCATCTTAGTCCAGCATATAAACTCAATGCTATGCATACTTCCCATTTCATCACACAGAATAATTAAAAAGTCATATACTCAACATTTAATAAAATGAATACCTTTTACTATTTTACAGAGGATATTCTTAAGAAACTGGCATTTGCTTCTTTTTTATTCTGAGCAGATGACAAGGAAGAACACAGTGATCACTAGTAAAGCAGTGCTACTTGCCTTGACTCATACTAAGGCACCAACGGTTTTACCACCACTGGTTCTGTACCATCAGTGTAAGTATCAACACAGGACGAACAATGCCTTAGTATTTATTAGTATGAAAAGTTTGGATCTCAGAACTCCCTGAAAGGTCTCAGGGTCCCCTACAGATCTATGGATCACAATTTAAGCACCACTGCTCCATATAAAAGTGCTAGAATTGTTCTTTAAAATATGTATAGATGATAGTAAAGGAACTAAACCCAACATCCTCAAGATTACATATCCTGATTCCAATAACAATCACGAGATAACAGTCTAATTACTTATTCAAATTCAGCCTGTAAAATCACTGCATTATGAGAGAAGAATGTGCATTAAAACAGCAAGATGTTAAGATGTATCTACTCTAAAAGGCATGTTGGCCTTTGTTTCTGTCTAGAAAACTTGAATTTTATTTATATTTCAAGGATTAGCTATAGTTTAGTAACTGCTCATATATTTGTCCAAGGTGAATCTAGAAGAACTGACATGTAAATAAAATATTGGCATAATTACTGGTGTATAATAAAGCTATAATTTAGCAAGGGAAAGCTATCCACTCTGTTAATGCTGGTTTCCCCATCATTAAAACAGTGTTACAAAGAACATCTAAGTCTTTTATATTTTTTAAGTTTATTGAGAGTAAATACATTAATTATAACGTTCACGGTGATTTTTACCTTGTAACATTTTGATTTCCCCACTTGTATCTTTACAACTAGCACCAGGATTACTACTTCCCTCTAATTCATCAAGGTACAAACGGTAACGATGTCCACTCTCATCTTCATACTCTACATTTTCATCGTCAGAATCCACTTCAGGAGCCACGTAAACTACTTCAAATTCAATCTCTCCTCTCTAAAATGGGGGAAAGAAAATGAGAAAACCAAGTTACTGTAACTTTAAAAGATTTCCAAATTCTCTGGGGTGAGAAGCAACAGTTGGGCCTCAGATGTAGCTCCTTTCAAGACAACAAATAGTGAAATTTTAGACTCTCAAGAGGTACACATAATTTCCTTTCAGTACTACAGATCTTTCTCCTGATCAAAATATTTTCCCCAAAAGACCTAAAACAAAAAAGGATGATTATTCAATTTACAGAATTTCAGAACAAAGTGTTCAGTTTAAAAGTCATTTTGTCATTTTATACTTTACATAGTAGCAATTCAGAAAATCTATCTAATAGTCAGATATTAAAGTCGCACCTAAGGGCACCACACAAACTTTTCTTTGACTAATTCAAGAAAGCTCTACACAATGATTTCTTGTTTCTTACTCAATAGGTCTTGAGCATTTCCTTAACTGTCACTGAGAGCCAGACATAGTTGTTGGTCAAGGTATTCTGTTGAGTAATAATACCAATTACTGTGTGTATTGTTCAAAATTATATCCTTCAATTCTCAGAACAACTCTATTGTAGTCCCCTGTACATGAATGAGAAACCTGAGTGAGTCCTGGAGAGAGCTGATAACTCTCAATAAGATGAACAAGTAAAATAGAAAAACAGAAATTGACTCCGAAGTCCTTCCTCTTTCTCTCCTATACTAGACTAAATGTGTAATATTTATATTTTATTCTTTAATAACAACTTAATGTTCAAGTAAAAAGTTATAGATTTTATGTTAAAAAAATTCTGAGCTATAATTGTCACTTAATAAGAGACTACAATCACTACACACAAGACCAGTGTTTGCAACTCTCTGAAAATTATGGCCTGCCTTTGCTCAAAAGAAAGCATGCCTTTTTTTTTTTAATTGCTACCCACTAAGTCTCTTTGGTGCTCCTCTTTCCCAGCAGTTTAAGGTTATCCTTCAGAACTTTAACATGTGTTCAGCATTTCCATAAAATTTTGTATCTCATGAACTGCCTGTTTATGTCCCCTTTGCCTCAGCAGCCATTCATCCCACTCTTACACTACAGGATGACAGCCAAGTTGGACTGAGAAAACACCAACTTAAAGAAACTAGTGCTGCATTCTTAAATCTCCCTCATCAGATAATGCTTTAAAAAAAACACTTGGAGAGTTGGTAAAAGCAGTGAGTTAGTCACTCAGTCATGTCCAACTCTATACGACCCCATGGACTGTACTATCCATGGAATTCTCCAGGCAAGAATCCTGGGGTGGGTAGCCATTTCCTTCTCCAGGGGATCTTTCCAACCCAAGGATTGAATCTGGGTCTCCCACATTGTAGTGGTCTTCAGTAAAGTTCTTTAGATGACAGAATCAGGTCTGTGGTAGCTTTCATGAAGAAACAGATTTTAGGTTTAATATGAGGAAGAGCTTTCTAAAAATCAGCAGTCTAAAACAATGAAATAGACTGCATTATCACCAACAAGTCCTCCCTTTAATACTGAATACAATTATTTCCCAGGTGGCACAGTAGTAATGAATCCCCCTGCCAATGAAGGAGATGCAAGAGACGTGGGTTCGATCCCTGGGTCGGGAAGATCCCCTGGCATAGGAACTGGCAACCCACTCCAGTATTCTTGCCTGGAAAATTCCATGGTCAGAGGAGTCTGGTGGGTCCATTGGGTCGCAAAGAGTCAGACACGACTGAACATGCAACACACACACATTCATTTAGTGATACTGTAGTTATTTATGCATTAAGTAGAATTGAGCTAGAAATTCACTTTCAATTCTGAAATTAAAGTCTGCTCTGGCATACTATACTGATGATCCAATGAACATCTCAATGTACTAACCAACACCTCTCTAATTCCCTCATACCTATTCTTGAAAGAAAAAAACAAAACATTTTTTATATCTTAATTTTTCTGGATAACAAATATGACTCCTGTATATGAATCTCAATTCTTTAATCTATTTGTTCTGCAATCTTGAGCAAATTAATTTCTAAGAACTTTATTTCACTCATTTTAAATAAGAGGGCTGGTTAAAAGATTTCTAACAATGCTTGACTTCTAACATTTACAACTGTAAAATCAATCTACTTCCAGCATTGTTTTTTCTATAATACTTCACATCTATATAGTGTTTTAGTCATTAATGATGTTTTGCTTTTCAAGAACCAAGTCCTGTTCTGAACACTTTATATGTATTAACATACTTAATCCTTCCAGCTCTCAGATGAGGACACTGCAACACGAAGGACTTAAGTAACTTGCTCAAAGCTATACAGCTGTGAAGAAGAGCAAACAAAATCTTTTTCAGTAAATCTGGCTGAATGTCTTCTAAAAAAGGGTCAAGTCAAAGGAAACTAGTATCTATAGATAAACACTTTACTACCTGAGAAAACTCCTCGGGAAGTTATCATCTATTCAATAGACTCAAAAAGGAACAATGGAAAGATCCAATTTTAATTATATAAAGGGAACTTACCTGCTGGGAAAGAATGGTTACAGCTTCTTTATGCTTTGTGTCCCGGAGGTTAACTCCATTAACAGCCAGAATAGCATCTCCAACGTGCAGCCCTCCACATCTATCAGCAGGTTGCCCTGGGTGGATCTCAGAAATGAGGATTGGAACACCATGCTCCTTTCCACCCTAGTCAAAAAAAAAAAAAAAAGCAGCAAACTAGTTTACCTTTGTATAGTCACACACTATTCTGATAAAATATTTTTCTAAAAACATTTCAATAAGCACCTATACTGTCTCTATAAATGCTGAGTGATATCCTATTTGCTACTTAGGTAATGGTAAATCAAACTATCATGAATATCAAAGAGTTACCTCTAAGTAAAATGATTAATAATATATATGTGCTTTTTAAAATGCATTACAGAATTAAAAAAAAAAAAGAACCCTGAAAAACCGAAAGAACAATTGGCTTAACTCTCTTTTAAACATAAATATTTTATGTATTAGTAGTCCATAGTATTATCAGATTTTATCAAACCTAAGCCCCAATGAACCCTAAGAAAGAAACCATTATTTTATGTTCCACAAAAATAACTGTAAGATGAATCTGAATTTCATAGATGTTAAAATGTGAAAAAATATGCAATGCAAAATTAATGAAATACAGTATTTGGTACCTTTCACTTTCTAGCTGTAATCATAATTATGTGTGTGTCTTATTTCTCTTACTAAACTTATGCTGTTTGAGGGAAGTATACTCAAAAAGGTAGGTATATTCAATAAAGATCTATTAGATAAACTTTTTATTATAAGAAACATTTCTACAGTAAACAATACCAGAAAGTACATAAACTTCTGCAGTGACTAAGTATAAAAAGCCAGCTTATTTATTGATTTGGAACAAAGCACTGTTCCAAATAGTTCAGGTCCAACTCTGTGCGACCCCTGAGAGACAGCAGCCCACCAGGCTCCCCCGTCCCTGGGATTCTCCAGGCAAGAACACTAGAGTGGGTTGCCATTTCCTTTTCCAACGCATGAAAGTGAAAAGTGAAGTGAAGTCGCTCAGTCCTGTCTGACTCTTAGCGACTCCATGGACTGCAGCCTACCAGGCTCTTCCGTCCATGGGATTTTCCAAAATGCTCTAGTTATATGTATTTCAAAATAGATTGCTCTCAAGAAGGCTGTCTAAGACAACTGTAAAGGAATCAACATTTAAAAAGAGGAATACTTGGACCCAAGAGCCAGTGAAATCTGACAGCCAAGAAATGAGACAAGAGAAAGACAGCAAATACTCTAGAGAAAAGAACAATACAATCTGGGGTCATTTAACACAGAAGAAAAGAGTCCTATCCAATCCCAAAGGCTCTTACAGGCATCACAGGATGTGGTGCAGAACTACGATATGAGTCATAATGAAAATGATAAACAATGATTACTGAAAAAATACTTTAAAGTAATACTTAACAGTTATTAGGAAGATTTCCATACCAAAAAAAAAAGTGTTTACACAAAAGTGCTATTACCCATGGGGATAAATTTAGTTATTTAGAAAATATATTCAGAATACTTTATCTCCCAATGATGTTCAACAAAGGAGTGTGATTATACTAGAGAAGTGTAGAGAAAAGGAGACTGGAAGCACTACTTCTTACTGTAATTGAAATGCCAAGGCCTTCATGATCTTCCTTAAGGAGGAGAACTTTTCTAATTGGACCAACACCTTGGCTTTTCTTTAAAGAGTCTTGATCCTTGTTGGAGAAAAAAAAAAGAAGAAAAATTAGTAGTACTTAAACTATATACCATATAGAGTAACTTGCTTTTAGAAATGTTTGTTTTCCTGTAATGGATACACCGTATAATGTTAAGAAAGTAATCAACAGATACCATGGAAAAAAAAAAAAAACAGATAACACGGGAAAGCAAAAATAGTGGTTCTATTAATATAGTGAATGTACATGATTTTCTCACCCTCTTGTTAATTTCTTTAATATTTATACGTGACATTACAAAAGAAACTACTGCCATGAACTGATAAATAATATCTTTAAGAAATAAAAGGAGGCAACTTTAGCTTCACTGGAAAATTGCTTTTAGATCTATAACCATTTCAACTGATTTATAGAACTGAAAAAACAAAATGTCAATTGGTCATTAACTCTTTTTCATTTCTTTGAACTCTGGAATCTACCTCTTAACTAAAGGACCTTGCTCCACCAATAATTCTTTCTCTGGGACCTTTACTTTTTACCTCTCTCTACAAGCTCCTTCCCTAAAATGAAAAAATGCCAAGCCTAACCAAGCTATAAAACACAAACCACGTACAAACACAAAACATATAAAAACCCTTAAACTATCCACAATCTTGGCTACCTTCTATCCACCCTCCATCTTTCCTGAACCTTTACACAAAGTTAATCCTCACTGTAGTTACTTCCTTGCCTCCCATATTCAGTAAGTACTCCAACCCGTAATTAGGGTTCTGCTCCACCTGCTCCACCGAAGCTGTCTTCTCTGCAGTCACTGGTAACCAATGTGGCTGCTTCCAATGAATACTCTTTAGTCACTGCCCTTTTGAACCCTGCAGAAGTTGATACTGTTCACAGTCCCCTCCCTGAAACCTCTTTTCTTTGGTGTCCATTACACGTTGGTGTACATTACATTACATGGGTTTGGGTGGACTTGGGGAGTTGGTGACGGACAGGGAGGCCTGGCGTGCTGCGGTTCATAGGGTTGCAGAGTCGGACACGACTGAGCGACTGAACTGAACTGAACCATTACACTACTTTCCTAGAAGGCCCATATCTGACAGCTCTATCTCAGGCTTCTGTCTTTGGTGATTCATTTCCTTCCCTGAATCCTTAGTGGTTTCCTTCCATCTTTTTACTTTCTCTCTACTTTTCCTGGGTGACTTAATCAATCCCATGGCTTCAAAAGATGATTTACCTAGTAATCTTCAACTCAAGAGTTCTCTCTAGAATTCTAGAGTCATATATATAATTGGATATAAACTGGCTGTCCACTGGCACCTCAAACACTACATGTCTAAAACTGATATCATCTTTCTCCCAAAACCTTCCTTTCCCTATATTTGGTTTATCAATGCATGCCATCATCTCACTCGATTGCCCAAACTCAAACTGAGACTTTCCTTCTTACTCACCTACTTAACCAAAAGCAACTAGTCACTAACTCCTTTTGATTCTAATTCTCTCAAACCTGTTCTTCTTCTGATCCCTTTCTCCTCATTATCTTTCTACATGTATTTCTCTGATTTCAACTAGGCCCTCTTCCAATATATCCTCCTCACTACCCAAAGCAACTGTCAAACAAATGCTAACTCTTATTAAGTCCACTATTTTATTTTAAAATCCTCTGACCATCAGGTTAAGATTCAAATGCCTTTATTTAGCACAAGATAACATTTATCATCTGGCCACTGCCTAGAAGTTAATGGGAACCAAGAGAACCCCAAGAAGACAATGGCACGAGTGCTTACTGCAATCACCACTCCTCTCCCATGAACGCCACATACATATCAATTCTTCTTAAAATGATCTTGTCAAAGGCAACAAATAATTTTACTATTCGAGGCCAGGCTTTACCTGATACTAAAATATGTGATCCACTGGACAGGAATTAGATACGATTTTATTATATTAAGGCTTATACCATTAGGCTGCTGTTGCAGTGAAATTTAATACATTTTTATGTAGGTAGAAAGAAAAGCTCCTGTACAGTGGTGGCTACAGAAACAGACAACTGGACACAGATCTCAAATTCCAGCTTAATCCAAAACCAAACAGGTATAAATGTTAGCTTGGAAACAATATATAAAGCTAGTTACCAAGAGTCCCCTTATAAAGAACTACCCCCCAATTTTTGCAAATTTATCAATACACTCTGCTAAGCTTAGAACTTCTGTAAACATGCCTAATCGAGATCCAGGAAAATTCTGAAATATGAGCTGAAGCAACATGCATCTGCTATCAATAGTTCAGTGTCTTCAGAAATACCATTTTTGGGGTATTAGTGTAGGAGCTATATGGGCAGCTGAAACCTTAAATATGTATCTATTTTAAAATAAGTTTAATCCCACTTTCACTTTTAAATAAAGGTTTCAAATTCTACTAGAATTCTTAAAAATGCAACGGACTTGTGATTAAAGAAAGGACAAGACTGAGTGAGAAACAGTAGCAAAGCAAACATACATGGCCTGGTGGAGCATGCATCGGTCGCTTCAGGTCATTGCGTCCTCTACAGGCTCTGATCACAGTTTTGTGACGATGCAAGTGTATTTCAGCTTCCAACTGGTTCCAAAGCTTATCATGAGCAGGTCCCTTCATATCTCGTCCAAGTAGCTGTATTTGTTGGACTCTTCATTTGGGAAAAGAATTTAGTTAGTTTTTCATTATATATATATATGTATATATATACACACATACATACATACACACATATACATAAATATATATAAAGTGTTCAGAAGAATTACTGAACACAAGTAGCTTTCACATAAATTTAATTTAGTAATGAAACTAATAGGAATTTCCTGATGTCTCTCAGATTTATAAAGACACAAAAATTCTGAAAAAGACAGGTGTCTTCAAGGGAAAACTAGTTTTAAAAAAAGAATGACTATGACCTTCTTTAATCACATACTTTAGTTCATATACATCTTAGAAACAATTTAGGAGGCTAATGTCAACATGTTTCATGTCTTCCCTGCAATCATACTAGTCTTCAGATGAGGCTAACTGTACAAAACATTTTTCCAATGACAGTTTCTTTTTACAAAATGATTACTTTTTTAAATGTGGTAAAATTATTAGAAATGTGTACTCTGAGATAATGTAAATTATTTTTATTTGCTCCACATCAATTCTTAATACATTAAACCAACAAGCACAAAATTATTTAGTAATAGTGAATCACCAGAGTTTGTGAATAATTTACCATAAAAGTTAATGAAAGCAGAACTCTATATTATGATAAAATCACTGTCATTCCAATATGTTTTTGAGGGACAAGAGAGACTGGGTTTCAATAGTCACACAAAGAATTCCTACGAAAGTCCTGCTGTACGTGGGAATATCATCTGTTATGGTGTGAAGACAGGAAATGGTGAAAAGTATAGCTCTATGAGTCGTTAGCATTTCACAGTAATTTACTAGCAGTGTGTATGTCAACCAGAAACACCTATTTAGTATGGCTAACTAAATCTGCAACATGTAATGCTATGAAGTTAACAACAGTAAGCTACAATCAACCATAAAATCACTTTTATATAAAGATTAATATATTGTTTACTAAAAGGGGTAAAGTCCACCTCTGTAACTATGCACTTGGTTACCTAAGAGCTCAAGGGTACAATGGTACCCATTTTCCACACACCTTCCTGCCAGTTCCTTATCCAAGTACTTGGCAGCCAGTCTTGCCCCATAAACTTCAGCCTGGAGAACAGCTATATGTCTGCGAAGGGCTTCATTCTCTTTTCTCAATAACTTCACTTCAGCTTCAAGCTGAGCTTCTTTCATTTTCTCTTTTTTGTTTGCTTCGAGTTCTCTCTCCTGTTGCAATTTTTAAAAAATGCAATGAAAATACTTTCAAGACTCTCTAGCAATAGACCATGCTCCTTAAAAGACACAAAAGCACACAATCTATGATACCAACGATGAAAGCATATGATAAAAATTACCACTTTATTTCTATAAAATGGAGCACAATGATTTGGATCCAGTTTTTTCAAAACTAATACCAGAGGTGTTAGAACCACTTCTAGGTAAGATAACATAGCTTGAGGCATCCTGATCCTGAGGATACTAAGATTAGTAGCCTTCTCTAAGCACATGTTATCATATACTAATAGTAATGGCTTCGATGGATAATTGAATCTACTCTCTACATTCTAAAATGACTCTAAAACTAGACTAAAATAATCACTCTGGTGACTGTGCCCAAACATTTCATTAACTTTAATGCAGCAATTCTATAAACTATAAATTCGGTTACAAAGAGAAACATTTTTAAGCCAATTTATCTTAGAGGATTGTAAGAAACTTCCAATGCTTAAATTAGAACAGATATTCCAATTTTTTAAAAACATTTTATGGTAATGGAGAAATGCTGGTAATAACTGCATTAAAAATATTTACACATTAAAAAATGTCAATATAGAGAACAGACTTGTGGTTGCCAAGAGGGAGGGGGAGAACGAGAGGGACGGATGGGGAGTCTGGTGTTAGTAGATGCAAGCTATTACATTTAGAATGGATAAACAACAAGGTCCTACTGTGCAGCACAGGGATCTTTATCTAACCTCCTGGGATAAACCACAATGGAAAAAAACATAAAAGAGTAAATATATACATGTGTATAACTGAGTCATTTTGTGGTACAGCAGAAATTAGCACAACATTGTAAATCAACTGTACTTAAATAAAAAATATAGCTTATGGGAAAACTAACTATAGATAAGTATATCCATGATGCAGATTATCACTGAACTCTGGGATCTGGAATGAATCATCTATTTGTCCAAATGTTAAAGTGACTGAAGAACTGTTTTCTGAGACAAAATACTGGCCTCCCTTGCCTACTATGAGGTTGGATAGATATCCATTTTTATCTCTCAAAAAAGGATGCTATCCTTTGCTTCACTTAGTAGATAACTCATATATATGAATTTATAGGTGTCAGCCAGAGAATATAACCTTAAGGTTTTTGCCACCAAGTTTTTATCACCAACTCACATGCGAAAGAAATAATTTTCAATATACTTTCAAAGTATAAAGTACGGTGTACCTACTCCTATACATCAAGGGTTACAAATGTAAATACCTTTGGGATCCAAGCACAGAATAGGCAGGTAGGTACAAAGGAAAGCGGAGGGGAAAACAGAAGGTAAAAATCCTGCCTAAAGACAGTCAAATTCAAATCTGAACTCACAGACACACACACAGTAGGACTAAATAAACCTTTCTGAGAGTTGGATGTGGGCCCTGAGAGATCTTTTAAATGTTATTTTTGGATCAAGAGAACCATCCCAAATTTGAGTGGAAGTGTTTACTGACTTACAGCACTACTTTCACAGATTCGTTAATTTACAGAATCTATAAATCCTGTGAAAATGTAGTTATATTTACTGATGACATGCAGAAGACACTGTTCACTACACCATGTCCCCTTAAGGAGATTTAAATAAAGCTCCACCTCAGCACCAGGAAGAATGCTTCTCTTAAGTGAATGGCACAGGATATTGTTTCTAATATTCGAGTAGTGAATACTGTAATTATTTCCCTTTTACTATAAATAATAAACTGAGAGAAGGAAATGGCAACCCACTCCAGTATTCTTGCCTGGAGAATCCCATGGACAGGAGCCTGGCAGGCTACAGTCCATGGGGTTACAAGAGTCAGATGCAACTTAAGAGACTAAACCACCAGAGAAAGACTACCCTCAATTTGGCAGCAAGTGACAACTGTCCTTAAGATTTCTTTTTTTTTTTCCCCCTGATAGAAAAAGAAAACACTTGGAAAATGAAAATAATAAATTTTATATTCAAATGTAAAAAAAAATAATAAACTGAGAAACAAATGTAAGCAAACTTTTAACAATTAATGGAATGTATTTTGATACTAATTTTGATGTCTGCTTTGATCTACTGTTTTAACAAAAGCATATCAATATACAATATATTTAAACATCAATATATGATATATTCAAATACAAGGCAGTGAGTACCACCATCTTAAAAACAATAAAAAAAATATATAGCCTAAAATGAATGACAATTACCAAATGCTGAATATACTTATCACTTCCTTGATTAAACTTTTGTCATTACGTATGTGATAAGAAGGAAGATTAGCATGCTTTTTCAACTTCTATAAAAAGACAAATATAACAACCAGAACACAATTGTCTAGATTTTTTCTTTTTAATTTGAAGAACTAATAATCTAGAATCCTTCTTTTACAACAACTTTGGAACTCTTAAAATCTCAATTTATTTCAGAATCTCTTTCCTAAAAGGGCAGGTTATCAGTTCCAAAAGAAACCATGGTTCGGACCACATGAACAAAGTCTTTTTAAATGACATTTATGGAGTTTAACACTTTTGTTTCAGGAAAAAAGAGTTCCTAGAAGACCAAAAATTGTTTATGGGCTAAATAAATTTTATGTTGAGGATTATCTACTTACAATCACTTTAATGAGCTATTAATACAATATTTATGAAATATGAGAAACATATTAAGTCACTACTTTGCTTTAAAGATTTAAACTCCTAGTGAATCAGACAAACTCTCTAGCCTGAAATGAACAGATGCAAGCAAAAACAGGACTAAGAATACTTTTAGATTTAAAGGAAAGAATTTTGTTTCAGTTAACCTGTTCATCATTAGATACCAACAAAGAAGTTAATTTTGTATTTTGATATCTACATGCTATATTTCCAAATGAAGAAAAGTCATATGACTACTCAGAACCTGATTAGGCTTAGGTAGTGGGAAAAATATTAAGAATTTATCTATACTGTTATTTTCTAAGGTAAATTTAATAAAGGGTTTCAAAATTCAATAGTTTCAAAGGCCACACAATTATTCTCAAGACTGCTGAAAAGTTATAACACATGCAGTGGATGAATAAGAAACCAACATGCACATTCTTTCTCCGGGAATAAATTCAAATAAAAAAGGAGGAAAGAACTAGGCCCGCACAAGGAAAACCAAGTCTTCTTTTGCAGCAGTGGTATGAGCAAAGTACAAAGCTCAGAAGTTGTCAAAAGTGACGGGTTCTACAAATAATAGCAATAAATCACCAACAACAGAAAAATCTTTTAATAACATGAGGTGAGAAAACAGCAATGGGCTACTGACTGAATTTTTCAGGTACTGGCACATTAAAAAATTATCATCATTAACATCACTTTCAGATACGTACAAGGTGACAACATGTACTATGCAAAAAAAGCACTAAGAACACTTCAGCATAACATATTAAAGCAAAACAGAAATGGTATACTTACCAGCTCCTCCACAGAGGGGACAGACTTAAGATATAAGAAAAAAGTTTTATAATTAGAAAAACATCAAACAACATATTTAGTGGTACAATCATTACAAGGAAAATTCCTATATGTTGAGTATCACTCAGGTCAAGTTCATTAAAATAAATATATTTGCAAATCCATAAGCAATGGTAACCGTACAGGATTAGATTAATTTTTTTTTGTTTTATCCAAACTGATTAACACAGTTTGGATAAATGTCTTTCCACTAAAGCACCATGTTTCCAAACTAATGTTAATATGTCAGATGAATTCTATTCTAGTGAAAATGTACATTGTTTCTGAATGTTAATATCAAATATTCCAAAGTAGCAGTTATGAATCTGACTCATCTCAGTTAAACAAAACACTAACAATTTATATTTAGAGAATTTCAAAACTTAAAAGTACTTTAAGAGAATGTAAATATTCATTTAAATAAATTCTAACATATCAGTCTTAGAAACTAATCAACCAATTAAACAGAAATAACTGAAAATGAATAAAACTTTAAGCTGCATTGTTGTCATCATCAACATCATCTTATCTCATCCCTCTCCCAAGCTGTATATCTTATTTACTGCTGTGTTCCCTATAGTACACTTAATACATATGAGGCTAAATCAAAATGAGATTTTAAAAAAATTCTCTTTAAACAACCTACACTGATTAAGAGGGCAATAGTTAATTATGCAACACTTATAAAAATGAACATTATGCAAACATGAGAAAGCACTCAGTGGCAGGGAAAACACTTATATTAAGAGCAAAAGAAAAAATGTGCCACTGGCTGACACCCAACTCCATTTTCCTCCATTTTCTCCCTTATTAAAAGAACTCAGATTTTACTGGAGGTGGTCATGTGACCAACTAAGGGACTGATATGCAGCTAGGGAAGGCCAATGAGACAGCTAAACAACTGGCAAAAAGCTGAGGAGGATTTCATGAAAAGGTCATTAAAGAAAATGAACGCAGCTAGGAAGCACTGTTTTCCCCTTAGATTTTGGAATGCAAGATCCCGGAATGCAGGTAGGAAGAAATCCTGAAGGCAGAAACCATGAGCTGAAGATGACAGAGCAGAACAAAAGGAAGCTGGATCCCTGGTATCTGTGGAGCTGCTCTACCAGCTCTGGACTGCCTGTCTCAAGGCTTCTTCAACTGAGAGAAAAGACTGATAACGTGGACTATTTAAGAACAATTCTCATGTTACTTGGGATCTGTTTTATATGTAGCTAAACTAAATCTTATCTGATACAGTAGACTGGCAAAAAAAAACTGCTTACATGTTACAATCACAAATATCTTTTAAATTTATTTATATGGATCTTTTTAAAGGGAATAAGATTCTATTCTGAGTACCAATTGGTTATTGATGTTGTCACTGGTCATTTCCAGGTAATGAGATCAAGGATGATTAAGACCATCTTCACATTGCCTATATTTTCCAAATTTTCCAGGAGCACACACCAATTTTTATAATTAAAAAGCCTCATTAAAGACTGTCCTTTTCACCCTCTAAAATGCACATAAGTATGTGTTATCCTCTAAACTACTTACCAATTTTGCCTTAATGGTACCAGAGTCAACACTTTGGCCAGTTTTAGCATGAAGCTGAAGCTGAATAGAGTGCAACTGTAAAAGTTGATCATGTACTTCTTTCTCCAATACAACTTTCTCTGCTTGGGTCTCTGTCAGTTCAGATTTCAGATCCACCAACTGTGCCTTAAAAACCAGCAACAATAGCAGAAATTAACACAGCACTGTAAATCAACTATATCTGAATTTAAAAAATTAAAAAAATTAAACAGCAACAATAAAAAACATTATGTTTAGTTTTCTTTATTTTTGATTATATTATTCAAGAATGACACAGAGAGACTATTTGCAATGAATAGATGAACACTGGAAGACCACTATTTGACCAAGCTATAGGATATCCACCTAAACTGACATAAAATCAACAGTACAAGTAAGATATTTGAGTGGAAAGAGAACCCTACCATAAACAGTATCTCTTAATAACACAATAGGCTAGTTCCATTTTACTTTGCTCACTTTAAGAAGGCTTTTCACTGTTTCACTTTTATCTGCAAAGTTTATGAAAATACACAGGTATGGGATGATTCATCATCCTATTGAGATAACATGTGCTATAGTCATTTACTAACATTAATAGTATGTTACAGGAGATGCTGAAGCTCCGATACTGTGACCACCTGATGCTAACAGTCGACTCACTAGAAAAGACCCTGATGCTGGGAAAGACTGAGGGCAAAAGGAGAAAAGGGTGGAAGAGGATGAGATGATTGGATAGCATCACTGACTCAATGCACAGAGACTGAGGAAACTCTATGAAGTGAAGGACAAGGAAGCCTGGCACGCTGCAGTCCATGGGGTCACAAAGAGCTGGATACAACTTAAGTGACTGAACAACAACCAGTCACCAATCAGTGGAGAGCCCAATCAGTGGTGCCGCCTTCACCTCAGTGAATAGTGGTTCAAATCAGCCTAACCACCATCTAGCAGTTATTTTAGGTGCTTCCATACAAACTACTGAGCTACAGTGGGTCCAAAGACCAGAGTTAACTGCAATCTAGAGTTAACTGTTACAGCGTAGCAGAACCACTCATCAGAACCACTTAGCTATTCAATCTGAAGTTTTCCATTTTTCACAACTGATACATTGTTTTACAATAGCACACAGGATATATCCCTTGTGTGTGTTTGATCTTTCCAGCTTACAAGTAGATGAAAGACCAAGGCAAGGCCTTAGTTTTCTACTTAACATAAATTTTACCACTAAGCATCTCAAAAGCCAAGAAACATGCTGGCCCAATGAGTTAAAACTGTGGAGAATACTTTCTAAATTTTAGGTGATACTTACTTATGCCCTTGAGAAGCTTTCTTATCAACTGAGGTAATAAATATGCATTTGAACCAATCAAAAAAAAATGTGGCAAGTTACAGATATATTTAGAATTGGTCAGGTCCTCAGGAATTCAAAGTAAAGGAAGGTTTAAAGAAGGTTAGTGAGGAAAAGTGAGCTTTGAAGGGCTCTGAAGTTAAAGGACAAGAACAAAATAGAAGCAATAAAGCAGACAAGAGATGAGAAGACCAGCAAGGACAGACCAAGACTAGAAGCAACACAGGTAAATTCCCTGAGCGTAGAGACCGGAGGACAGGAGTCTATTTCAGTCTCCCAACTGCACCAACTGGTGCCTAGTATATACAAGATGCCCAGTAAGTATCTTTAAGTTGAAACAAATTCTAATACTAGCCTTGTGATTTCACATAAATCATTCTGTCTCAAGTTTCCTTGGTTTTAAAATTGTATAGTATCCACTAGGTATAAATAAATAAGATACAGGATATAATATAGAACAACAAGGAATATACACAATATTCTAACTTTAAATGGAGTATATAATCTATAAAAATGTCAAATTGCTATGCAGTAATCTGAAATTGATATAAATCAACTATACTTCAATAAAATTTTTAAGTAAATACAACAGGAATAATACCCATGCTTTGACTATTTTCATATTATTAAGCGTATATATGAAAGCACTTATTAGAATATGAAGACGTTCTCAGCAAGATTAAGACTATTGAGTGGACTGTACACGAAAGACTGGACAAGGCTGGAGAGGAAAGCAAGGCTAGATACAACGAATGGCTTTGATTGATAAACCAAAACTGAGACTGAATCTGACAGGAAATCACTACATGTTCCCAATGACATTTTGTTTTTGTTTTTAATAGCATTTTGAGATATAATCCACATAAAATTCACTTTTTAAAAGTGTACAATTCAGTGATTTTTAGTATAATCACAGAATTATGCAGCCATCAACACCATATAACCCTGGAACATTTTCTCTCAGTGACATTTCAGCCACATGATATTTGTAGGTAGGAGGTGAAGACAGGGACACAAGCAATATCCTACACAGATTTATCTGGAATACAGTTCTAATGAGTATATACCTAGGAAGGAAACTTTTGGGTTACAGAGTATGACTGTGTTAAACCTCAGCGGAAAAGGCCAGTTTTCCAAATGACTGTAGCAACTGACATGCCTCCCACGTATGATAGTTTCAGAACCTTGCCTTCATTTGGTATTGTCAGTCTTCTTAATTTTAGCCATTCTGGGAGGAATGTAGTGGCATTTCATTGTGGTTTTAATGAAAACTTCTTGATTACTGCCACAGAAGCTGAACCACTTTATATTCCTACCAGCAATAAATGAGGGTTTGTTGACAGAAGTTTTGCATATATGTTTTGTCTCATGCTTCTCCAGGGCTTCCCTTGCAACAGTTGGTAAAGAATCCCTGGGTTGGGAAGATCCCCTGGAGAAGGAAACAGCTACTCACTCCAGTGCTCTGGCCTGGAGAATTCCAGGGACTGTATAGTCCACGGGGTCACAAAGAGTTGGACACAACTGAGTGACTTTCACATGCTTCTTCAGGGTCTCTAATTATACTAATATGAATTACTCTTTCCCTATCTTTTATATCCACAATTTCCTCTTAAATTCTTTTTGTTTTCCTCTTGCTATACTTACTGTATTGCCTATTTTTTTTATGTTCCTTCCAAATTAGGCTCCATTCTAAAATAATTTTCCCCTATTTTCCCCCAAAGTTCTGCAAGTATTCTTTTTATTACTTTATTTCTGAGTTTTCCTGTTTCTGAATCATTCTGGTCTATTCATAGATAAATTAACATTATTAATTTCCTTTAGTTTATATTTTACAGTTTCCAATTGATTTGTAGCCTTATCTAACATGCTTTCATTGTCTCTTGTCATATTATTCTATTTATTTCTATCTTTTTTGCATATAGTACATTTATATGGGGTTTACAGAAAATCCTTTTCTGTTACTCATGTTGAAATGAAATGGGTTTTCATATAGCACCTGTCAGGGAGGAGACTTCCATGTGGGGGTTTAAGGTGAGCATGGGTAGCTTTCCTAGCTTCAGGTTAGTGGGCTACCTCCCCTGGTCTTAAAGTGAACTTAAAACCATGGCCTCTGTAGCCAGAACCACTGTTTTGAAATCAGACACCTATATATGTATTCCATCCCTAACTTGAATATAAACTCTCCTCCCTTCAGACTTCATGTTTCTGCCCAGCACAAACAGGATTCTATTTTTTAGCAATGGTTCTTTACAATTGGACCGTCTTTCTCAAAAGCGGTTTGTGTTAGAAATTTCTGAGATTCTTTGAGTCCAGCCCAGTACTCTGTAATCTTCTTCCTGCAGCTTCTTTGTGTGTGCCCGTGGTTGTTTTGCATTCCTCTGCAATCTGGAGGCAGTTTTGCCAGTTGTTCTCAGGCCCTCTGCTCAAGTTTCCCATCCAAAGGGATGTCTTCTCCTTTGGGGCTCTGTTAGTGACTTCTGTGTCTGGGTCCCCTTGCTATTCATTCCTTCTGCCACACAGGTGCTCAGTCACATGATTTGTGTGGGTCCTGCTGCCTCAATCCATCCATGTTCTGGGGCTTATGAAGACACCCTCTCTTCATCTAGTTTTGCTTAAGAGGCTATGACTGGATTTCTTTTTTCATAATTCTAGTTCTTCTGTTTTTACAAAAGATGTTTTAAAATTTAAAACTTAATCCATTGCGATCTTTCTCAGACCAGAAATCTTTATCTTACATTTTCAATGCAACAGAAAAGCTGTGATAGGCTAGATCAGTACTGCCTAAGATAAAGTTAATATGAACCACATGTGTAATTTAAATTTTTCCAGTAACCACATTTAGAAAAGTAACATTAAACAAGTGAAATAAATTTTTATAATATAAACCTAAAGGTTTAATCAGATTTACAGTCAGCTTTCTGTATCTATGCATTCTGCATCTACACATTCAACCAATTGTGTATCAAAAATATTTGCTGGGGGAGGGGGCAGGGGGAAACTTCAGAAAGTTCCAAAAAGTAAAACTTAATTTGCTTCATGCTGGCAACTATTTACATAGCATTCACATTGTATTAGGTATTATAGGTTAACTTAGAAATGATTTAAAATACATGGGAAGATGTGCACTGCTTATATGCAAATACTGCAACATTTTATATAGGAGACTTTAGCATCCATGGATTCTGGCACCTGCAGGGGAGGGCTGGGGAGGACTGGAACCATCCCCTACAAATACTGATGAATCAGTTCAGTTCAATTCAGTTCAGTTGCTCAGTCGTGTCCGACTCTTTGCGACCCCAAGAATCGCAGCACGCCAGGCCTCCCTGTCCATCACCAACTCCCGGAGTTCACTCAGACTCACATCCATCAAGTCGGTGATGCCATCCAGCCATCTCATCCTCTGGCGTCCCCTTCTCCTCCTGCCCCCAATCCCTCCCAGCATCAGAGTCTTTTCCAATGAGTCAACTCTTTACATGAGGTGGCCAAAGTACTGGAGTTTCAGCTTTAGCATCATTCCTTCCAAAGAAATCCCAGGGCTGATCTGCTTTAGAATGGACTGGTTGGATCTCCTTGCAGTCCAAGGGACTCTCAAGAGTCTTCTCCAACAACACAGTTCAAAAGCATCAATTCTTCGGTGCTCAGCTTTCTTCATAACGGTACTTAAATGTTTGTGGCAAGAAGTACATTATGTGTTTCAACAGGTATGTATTGTCTGGTTTTCCTGTTATGATTTATGTTTCAAATAAAAAACCTCATTATTTATTAATAGCTGAGCAAAACTTCTGGCATTAATAAAGATACAAAGAGGCATAAGTGGTATTCATGAATTAATTTAGCAGGATATCTTGGGATACTGTGCATGCACGCTAAGTCACTTCAGTTGTGTCCAACTCTTTGCGACCTCATGGGACTGCAGCCCGCCAGGTTCCTCTCTCCATGGGGATGCTCCAGGCAAGAATACTGGAGTGGGCTGCCATGCCCTTCTCCAGGGGATCTTACCGACCCAGGGAAAGAACATGGGTCTCCTGCATCTCTTGCATTGGTTGGCGGATTCTTTTCTTGCTGAGCCACTGGGGAAGCCCTAGGTTAGCAGATTAATATTCAGAAGACCTCCATACTACCCTGTTGTTCCTGTAGTATGGAGGTCTCTTGAAAGTGGCCTACTATAAACAGGAACACTCATTAAGTGAAATAATTTCTCAAGAGACTGCTCAACTTTAAAAAAATGAAGGAAAAATTCTTTACAAAGCAAGGATGCAGTAACAAAATTCAAAGCTCAAGTTAATTTTTTTGAAACAGAGTGTTTCAAATTTACTCTAAATTTAGTAATATTTGAATAAGTCTTGTCTATGATATAAGCATTTTAGCTGCTAAGAAAAATTAGTGATACATTTTATGTGAAGATTATAAATTTCCATATTTTATTCAATGGCTACCCTCCTAATACAACAGGATTTTATAATCAAAGAGATCTTAGAGAACATAAAGACTACGATTATGATGATTACTATTTAGATAACAAAACCAACGCCTATCAAAACTGATTTTCTTTCTATGGCTATCCGAACAGTGGTAGAACAGCCCTTTGAACCCAATCCTTACTCCTGGGGTAAGGAAGCAGATGTGTTATCAAGCAGTTAGCTGTAAGGAAAAAATGTTTCTACTGCTACAATACCTGTTTAACTTACTAACAATATTGTTACCACAAAACAAGCATTTACCTACCATATGGCAGGTGTACATGTACCACGTGTCATTTGTAATTCTCATCATCATTCTTTCTCTCTCTTTTTTAATAGTTAAGGAAACTGGAAATCAGAGTTTAAGCAATTTGCCGAAGATCACACAGCTAGTAAATAAGACTCAAAAGTAGCTTGACCATAAAAAAACACCCGAGCATCTTTCACATCACTAACCTTGGCCATGCAATAACCAGGAAAGAATGAAAATTAAAAAACAGTTGATTTCAACCTTCAACTCTTCCATTTCTACACTGATATCTAAAAAAGTCTTTTAAAAAGCAAAATCAAAACCAGTTATATGTAAGACTACCTTACATATAGACTTTATTTGGGATTCATTCTTTTCACTTTCTACATCTGATTTTGGACTCATTTGTGGGAGAAAAAAAAAAGCTGACCATCAGGATATTCTTTCCCTAGAACTCATAAAGAACAAAAAGACTTCACTCTAGGAGGATCTCTAAGCCTTAGGTCCTTGACTTTCACTTAAAGGTCATTATATCAACCAATGGTGAGATTTTCTAAGGCAGTGATTCTCAAATATAGTCCCTGGATCTCCATCATCAGCTAGAATGGAGTGGGGAGATGTATGAGCATTCTGGGCATATTTTGCAACATAGGAATGCAGTATTCTCAGGAATGAAAAAGACAGAAAGACAGGGTACCTAAATAACTTAGGATTTTTTTAGGATTATCATTACCATTCATTTGTATATGTAGTCATTACTATTCTATTTCTTACCTCAAATTCTTTTCCATCAAGTTAATTCCTTTCTAATTCTTAACTACTGGATTCCATTCTGTGGCACCAAAAATCGAAGCAATTTTTTATTCAGAGTTTCCTATTATTTCACACTGTCTAGACTTTAATCCTCTGTCCACACAATTTTGTAAAAATGTACAACAGCTGTACTTTTCCTTTCTAGACGTAGGCTAGTTTCTATTTAACTGTCTTATGGATAAAAAAGGCAATTACTTTACCTTAAGCATCCCCCCAAATCTCCTATTCTGGGGAGGATTAAACTAAGACAAGAAATTAGCAAATATCCAACAGCAGGGAACTTGGATCCAGGTCATTCATCACTTTGGGCATTTTGTACAGCTCTTTTGATAAAATTTTACAGAGTCTAAGCTAAGAATCTAAATTAAAAATCTGGTAAAACATTTTTATTTTGCACATGAAGCTTTGAGGTCCAAAGAGATTAGGTGAGTTGTCCTAAATTACAAACTGTATGGGATTAAAACTCAAGACCTCCTGACATCCTTTATAATTCTGGCAGTAATAGGAAAAATGGAAAGGAAGGAGTCCATGAGTTCCAAACGAGATCACATCCCAAATTTCAGAATTAGAGCTCTAAGCAAGAGACTACTCTGAACATACACCACGTAGCCAGCTTCACCCCCCAAACATCCAGATGCATGTGCACACACACATACACAAACACACGTGTAGGCACTGACAGGCATGCACACAAAAGCACACACACTCAGAGTGGTTCTTTGTAAGAATTACAAAGAAAACAGTTGACTTCAAATAGCAATTTGACTGTTATGAACCATAGCATACAAAGCTGCTGATAAAGACATTTCCCTGCAAACGCTTCTATACTTTTGTTTTAAAATACATGTATAAAACGTAATTACATCAGTAAAAAGAAACAATTATGCTTTTAAATGCATATTTTTACTATTTGGAAATGCAATTTAGGATGAAAGTACAGATTGGAATTTAAATCTCTAGCAATAACACCATTTAATGTCAATATCTAAAATTTATCATCTATACCCACCTACTTTCCTCAAAGGTTTTAAAGCTCATAAGATCAATCAAACAAATGTAAAAAATAAAAACCATACACTGATGGTGGTATATGACTGGTAAAGATAAAAGCCTTACTACAGTTTATTGAGTATTAAATATTGAGCTTCTTATTAATAGGAGAAACTTCACAGATTATATAACTTTCCTTGCCTCATTTAAACAAACAATGCTATTTTGTTTGTAAGACTGTCTTTTTCCCCCCCAGGGTCTAAACTTTTAAAAGAATCTATCATTCTTTATACAAAAGGTCATAAGCTACCTGACAGACAAGAGCATCATTGCTTCACATGGCCATTTCCCCTCTGTGACAAGAATCGAGGGAATAATGTTACTAATGAAAGCATTTTGATCCATTCTCTTTCTTTTCTTCTACTTCTTCAAAAAAGCTGAACAAAGTATTACAGCTCATTTAATTTAACCCACACCTTTATAAAGACTCTTTCTCTATTTTCTCTTTTCTTCCTGTGACCAGGATTCTTGGCGCTGCTCTAATATCCAAGATTATAAAAAGCCAATGAGTCCTGTTTTAAAGCAAAGACTGTGACCAAACAGAAAATATATTCAAAGGTTAAACATGAAGATCTGTTAACTCAAGATAGGAAATAATATTCTCTTTTTTAATTATATATCAGCTCTTGAAATAGTATGTTCATTTGGCTTATGAAAGTTCTGTGAGAAAACTCTACCTCTCTGCTGCAATTTCCAATCCAAGCATAAAGACCACTAACTTCATCTGTCATCATTTCTCCCCAAAGTATTCTACAGCTATTTTTAGTTCCCCACATCATCACACATTTATTCAACAAGTATTTATTAAGCACCAATATATGCCAGGCAGTGGGCTAGGCCCAAGGGATACACCGCTAGATGAGACAAACGTGGATCCTGCCGTTCAAAGCTTCAGCGGCCTTGCGCAGGAGGCGGCTCAGACAGAAAATGAATGACATATATAATAGCATTAACCATGTGCCAGGCACTGTTGTGAACAAACTCATGTTTTAATTGTCCTAATCCTCACAATAATCCTCAAAGATACTTTTTTGTATGAAGGGAAGTGAAGCAGAGAGATTAGGTAACTTGTCCAAGGTCATTACAAAGTCAGTAGTAATTTACATAATTAAAAGCCATAATAAGCTGTCTGAAAGGAGCTAAACAAAGACAATTAGTGGGGTGGGAGTGTATGGCTATCCTTCTGGGAACACTTCTGGGAACAGCTGCAGTTATTATAAGAGCAGCAGTTCTCACTGGTCTGTGTGACCATTTCAGAGCCAAAACTATTTTCATAATAATAAAGTATGATTTGCCTTTTTCATTGTGTTGACATTTATTCCAAAGATGTTAAAGCAATAATGACTAGAAGGCTGACAACACGTCAAGACAGCGGCACCAAACTACCAGTAGTCAATGAATGCTTCACTAACAGGCACTCCCAGTACAAAACAAAAAGCATTTCAGAATGTCCCAATAAAGCAGCAAAATTATCAATTTCTAAAAATCTCAACCCTTGAGTAAGTTTTTAATGTTCTGTGGGATGAAATGGGAAGCATGCATAAAGCATCCCTGATGCTTCCCTGATGGCTCAAATGGTACAGAGACTTGGGTTCAATCCCTGGGTCGGGAAGATCCCCTGGAGGAGAGAACGGCAACCCACTCCAGCATTCTTGCCTGGAAAATTTCGACAGAGGAGCCTGGTAGGCTACAGTCCATGGGGTTGCACAGAGTCAGACCCGATTGAGCAACTAAAACCTGCCTTTTCATTTTCAGTTTGCTGCACGTCAAACTATGTTTTCTCAAGAAAAAGCACTTATGCAACTGCTTGAGTTGCAAAGCTGAACACTTTTTTCTTGGAACATCATTTTTATTTGAAAGAAGAACAAACTGTGGTTATTAAGACTGATATATCTGGCAGACATGTTCTTAAAGATAAATAAAGTGAATCTGTTATTCCAAGGAAAACAACTGACAGCATTTGTTGTCAATGGTAAAAATTTACACTTTCAAGTGAAAATTAGAATTTTGGAAAATCTGAATCCAGCACCATAAACCTGACAGCTTCCCAATATTTAAATATTTCTCATGTGATTGGAGATATTAACAAATGTGATTTTTTGATATTGTATTATGAGGTGTGTCCACATTTGGAAGAATCTGGATAACCCAGCAAACCAATGTTTGCAAAATGACCACACACAATGTTAAAATCATGCCTTGGTAAAAGATTCATTCAAAGGCTATAAAGACAGACCAATGTATTTTAATGTGACGGTATATAAAAAGTTCACTGATAGATTCATACTCCACATTGTAACTAACCTTTAAGTAATTACCTTTTACTATCAAAGAATATCCACAATTATCTGAAATAGCTATTAAAATACTGCTCCCTTATCGAAGTACTTATCTCTGTGAGGTCAAATTTTCTTTCTATAACCAAAACCACATATCACAACTGTCTGAATGTAAAAGGGAATACAAGAGTCCAGCTATCTATTGAGACAGATTTTTTTTTAATGTAAAACAATGCTACTCATAATTTGCGGGGAAGTATAGTTATTTTAATTAATAATTATATTAACACACAATGGGTTTACTGTTGCTATTTTTTAAATATATACATTTTATTGAAGTATAGTTGACTTACAATGTTTCACATGCACAGCAAGATTATACATATACATATGTATATATAGTTATACACATACACAATTATCATCTTTGAAATTATTTCCATTATAGGTTATTACAAGATGTTGACTAGTTCCTTGTGCTATATACTGTTGCTACTTTTAACTCATATAATACTGGGTTGGCCAAAAGGTTCATTCGGGAAACACTGAATGAATCTTTTCAGTTCTGTTCAGTTCAGTTGCTCAGTCATGTCTGGCTCTTTCCGACCCCATAGACTGCAGCATGCCAGGCTTCCCTGTCCATCATCAACTCCTGGAGCTTGCTCAAACTCATGTCCATCAAGTCAGTAATGCCATCCAACCGTCTCATCTTCTGTTCTCCCTTTCTCCTCCTGCTTTCAATCTTTCTCACCATTAGGGTCTTCTCCAATGAGTTGGTTCTTTGCATCGGGTGGCCAAAATATTGGAGTTTCAGCTTCAACATCAGTCCTTCCAATGAATATTCGGGACTGATTTCCTGTAGGATTGACTAGTTTGATCTCCTTGCACTCCAAGGGCCTCTTAAGAGTCTTCACCAACACTACAGTTCAAAAGCATCAATTCTTTAGTGCTCAGCTTTCTTTATGGTCCAACTCTCACATCCATACATGACTACTGGAAAAACCATAGCTTTGACTAGATGGACCTTTGTTGGCAAAGGAATGTCTCTGCTTTTTAATATGCTGTCTAGGTTGGTCATAACTTTTCTTCTAAGGAGCAAGCATCTTTTAATTTCATGGCTGCAGTCACCATCTGCAGTGATTTTGGAGCCCCCCAAAATAGGCTCTGTTTCCATTGTTTTCCCATCTATTACCATACAGTAATGGGAACAGATGCCATATCTTAGTTTTCTGAATGTTGAATTTTAAGCCAACTTTTTCACTCTCCCCTTTCACTTTCATCAAGAGGCTTTTTAGTTCTTCGCTTTCTGCCATAAGGGTGGTGTCATCTGCATATCTGAGGTTACTGATATTTTTCCTGGCAATCTTGATTCCAGCTTGATAAATCTTCTGGTCAACCCAATAATTATTTAGTTTTCTCAGTTTTAATTTCTAATACAGTAAATACCAGTAGATATAACCTGTATTTCTTTTTTTCATAAAAAGCTCTCTGAGGACCTTATAATTGTAGAATGTAAAGGAGTCCTGAGACCAAAAAGTTTAAGAATTATTGTTTTAATTTCTGAAAGGAGACCCATGTGGACTGGGCCATATAGAAAAAAAATCAGAAGAATGATAAGATATGACACTGGAGAGCTATCCAGAGATCAGATCACAGAGAGTTCATCAGTGATAAAGAGTCTGAATTAACTCAAAGTACAATTGAGGAATTTAAAACAGAATTATATGGTCATATTTATGTTTTTTAAAAGGCAGCTTTGTGTAATATGGAAGACAATGTGACTGAATTAGAGTTAGGGGATCTGAAATGGAAGAAAGATAAATCTGTGGTGTATTTTTAAAAGTTAAAGTATTTTAAACCTCAAAATGAAGTTCTAAACAATACAAAAATGCTTTCAGTTTTCATTTTAACGTAAATAATTCAGTTGCTCTATGATCAAACTGGAGGTGGAGTAAAGAAAATGAACCTACCCAATATATTAGAAACATTACCAGTACATTAAATCCATACTCAGTACTCTAATACAGTGATGTTTAAAGTTACTTTCAGTCAGTTTCAACTTGTTCTTAAAATGGAACACCATGAAATAGTAACTCAGAAATCATATCTTTGTGACTGATTCAGTCATTCAATAATGTGGTGGGCACCATCTTAGACACAATGGATAGCAGACTTGTCCAGAGAGACACCATCCCAGCTCTCAGGAAACCTGTATTACAGAACGATTACTGGTAATCTTTGAGGATTCATGGTAGAACAAAATGAAGTTGTTTCAAATGATTTACTCATTCAAATAAACATTTGTAGAGTATATACAGTGTGCCAGGATCTGGAGAAAAAAAAATGATAAGACGTGGATTCTGCCCTTGAGGATTTTACATTTAATAGAATGAGATTAAAAATACATTTCCAATTATGATGTAAAGTGTTGTAAACACCTGTACAGAGGCATGTGTGATGTACCAATTCAAGAGAAACAAAGGGAGTCAGAAAGAAGGGAATGCTGAATGGAGATCAGCTAATACACAGAGAAGGGAAAGGTCTGAGATATGAAAACCCCTAGCTGGTGAGCTATGGGGTCGCACAGAGTTGGACACGACTGAAGCGACTTAGGAGCAGCAGCAGGTGAGATACGGAGGCAAGCAGGTCAGAAAGGTTGATATTTAATGTGTGAGTTCCAAATTTCCAAAAATTGTCCCCTTTAAGGGGCCAATTCTGTAATCCACATATATAAGTCAATTTGATAACCACACTGAAAGGAATTATTTACTTTTCAATATGGTGTGGGAAGAACCATGGAGAGAAAAAACTACCAACCAATTTTCAGAAACCAAAATGGATTCACAAAGGGATACTGTTACCCTCAAAAGTCAGCTTTCACAAGCATTTGATAGTTCAGATAATTTCACCTACAACAAAATCTTGACCTTCAAGGAGCTTACTTGACAGAAGTAGAGAAATGTGGCAACCACTAGTTACAGCCCAATCTAACAAATCTTGTAACAGCTTGAGTTTCAAGGTGTTAGTCATAAGGCTTGCTGGGTGAGGAAAGCCTTCAAAACAAATGGTGATGTAAGCGGTGTCTTGAAAGATGAGGGTGTTTGATCCTGTAGACAAAGGGGACAGAGAAGTTACTATACACAAAAGTCTATGCCAAAGTAGAGATGCCAAGAAAGAGCAAGCCTATTTAGAGAAAAGAAATTAGACCAGCTTTACTGAGGGACAAGCAGCTAACAAGGGGAGAGGAGAGATAAGGACTGACAGACTGGGCACTGACCAATGTGCCAGAGTATGAATTTTAGCCAGTTAAGTGATAATGTGCCTGCTAAGTCACTTCAGGCATGTCCAACTCTGTGCAGCCCTATGGACAGTAGCCTGCCAGGTTCCTCTGTCCATGGGGTTCTCTAGGCAAGAATACTGGAGTGGGTTGCCATTTCCTACTCCAGGGGATCTTCCCAACCCAGGGATCAATCTCACATCTCTTATGTCTCCTGCATTTACAGGTGAGTTCTTTACCACTAGTGCCGCGTGGGAAGCCCAGTAAGTGATAAGGAGGTATACAAAGAGTGTGACAGAGTCAGAGCTGGCTTTTTTGATATGAACCTTAATATGAATCACTTTAGAATGAATTTTGGCAACAAAAGGATGATTTGGAGGGGTTAAGAAGTAATTAGGAAACCACGTTGCTGTGTTGTGCTTAGTTGCTGAGTCATGTCCAATTCTGCAACCCCATGCACTGTAGCCCACCAGGCTCCTCTGTCCATGGGATTCTCCAGGCAAGAATACTGGAGTGGGTTGCCATGCCCTCCTTCAGGGGATCTTCCCAACCCAGGGATTGAACCCAGGTCTTCCACATTGCAGGCGGATTTTTTATTGTCAGAGCCACCAGGGAAGCCCAGGAAACTATGTTGCTGCTGCTGCTGCTAAGTCACTTCAGTCGTGTCTGACTCTGTGTGACTCCATAGACAGCAGCCCACCAGGCTCCCCCATCCCTGGGATTCTCCAAGCAAGAATACTGGAGTGGGTTGCCATTTCCTTCTCCAATGCATGAAAGTAAAAAGTGAAAATGAAGTTGCTCAGTCGTGTCTGATTCAGCAACCCCATGGACTGCAGCCTACTAGGCTCCTCCACTCATGGGATTTTCCAGGCAAGAGTACTGGAGTGGGGTGCCATTGCCTTCTCCGGAAACTATGTTAGGAATATGCAAAAAAGGATAAAGTCGCCTAAATCCAACCCATTCTCTTTCCTGCCAGTCCTGCTCCGTCTTCTGGATTCCTTACTTCAGTGAATGGTATCAGTCTTCTACGGTTGTCATAATAAATTACCACAAACTAGGTGGCTTCAAAGAACAAAACTATTTTCTCACAGCTTAGGATGCAGGAGCCTGGAATCCAGGTACTGGCAGGGCTCACGACTTCCGGAGACCCTGAAAGAAAAACTATCTCATGCCAGTCTCCTAATGCCATGGCTGTTTGACTTGTATGCCTGTCCCTCTCTAATCTCTGACTCCATCCTCACACAGCCTTCTTCTCTGAGTCTCTGTGCATCCTCTGAGGATAATCTGTCACAATCTGCTATGACCTTATCTCTATCCTTACATTAATTACATTTGCAAAGACCCTATTTCCAAATAAGGTCACATTCTGAGGCTCTGTGCATAGACATGAATTTGGGGGGAAGCACCATTCAAGCCACTGCAGGTATCAACCAATACATTTCCCAAACAGAAATGGGATGTCACCCATAATCCTTTCCATCTACATGATTATCAAATATGGGTTATACTCCTTTAAAGATTATCTCCTCTTCTTCATCCCCAGTACCATTTTCATTTCAGTAACACTCTTGCGTGTATAGCAAACTTCCTGCTATGGCACTGAATGAATGCAATTATTACTCTCATTTCTATGTTTGTATACCTGGAGAAAGTCATACAACAGGGCAGACTGGTTGTACCATGAATTTATGGTAACTCTAAATTACCTTAGCACTGCCTGGCAGTCCTTCTATCTGACTGGCCAACTTCTGTCACACTCTTTCATTACTATTTCAGATTTTGCTCACTCTCCTTGGGCTTTTACTTTCAACCATTTCCAGTTGTCGTCCCAGGCTGCTATTGTATACAGAATAAAGCCACCATCACACAAAACACTCCCTCCTGCTTCTGTGCTCATCATCTCTTCTTTCCCTTTAAGTGTAACAGCTGTCTTTGCAATATGACGTCAGTCTCTCGACCTGTATTCTGACCCTCATCTTCATTCAGAAAGCTTACTGCTACTGATAATCCCCCTCTTTTCCCTAGAATATCCAGATTTTCCCTCAGCTAGATGCTGCTCATTGGCTTGCAAACACGTTTAACTTTATTTTTCCATTAAAAAAAGTGAAAACAGTACGTCCCCTGAACTCCGCCATCCAGCCACACTCAACTGTTTCTGGTTGCTTTTCTCTCTACCTCCTTTCCCAACCAGAGATAAATGTGTTTTTGGAGAGATTGGTTTTTCGTATTCTGTAGTCCTGGGCCCCTTACTTAATCCCTGTAAAATGGGAATAATAAACCTACGCCACATGACTTGTGAGAAATAGGTGAATCAATATACACAGAAGACGTAGGACAGAGCTGGGCCCATAGTAACTGACCAACAGTTAGCAATATAGTCATTGCTGATAATATCTCATATCCTTCCATTTATCCAGCCAACTAACATTGTGGAATCATCCTGAATTCCCTCATCCCTCTATTCCAACCCATCCCTGCTGCTGCTGCTAAGTCGCTTCAGTCATGTCCGACTCTGTGCAACCCCATAGACGGCAGCCCACCAGGCTCCCCGTCCCTGGGATTCTCCAGGCAAGAACACTGGAGTGGGTTGCCATTTCCTTCTCCAATGCATGAAAGTGAAAAGTGAAAAGTGAAAGTGAAGTCGCTCAGTCGTGTCCAACTCTTAGCGACCCCATGGACTGCAGCCTACCAGGCTCCTCCGTCCATGGGATTTTCCAGGCAAGAGTACTGGAGTGGGGTGCCATTGCCATCCCTCTATTCCAACACATCCCTAGGCTCTGTTTATTTTCACTTCTCAAATCTCTCTTGTTCTGAACACTTTCCTCTGTCTCTGCTATCCTACTCCCATCATCTCACATGGATCAGAATTAAGAGTCCCCAGTGGTTTTCTGCATTTATTCATTTTATTTCCACAAACTCTCTCCTTATCACAGCCAGACTGAACTATTCTAATTTCCTATCTGAGATTCCTAATCTCCTGAGATTACCACCTAATTTAAAATATTTCCCATTGTTATGATAAAGCCCTCAAATCTACTACATGGTCTAGAAAATCATAAAGATGTAGTCCCTACGTACTTGTGCAAACTTCTTTTGCCCTCTGCTTATAACACTTATCAACTCTCAGTTCTTCAAATGCATTAGCACTCACCTATCACCGCTGCTTTCCATTTCCTGCTCTCTCTACTGGAATGTTGAATGATACTCCTCTTTCTCTTGGCCTAATTAATTCTTACTCATCCTTTATGTTTTACCCAAATGGTCACTTCCTCAAAAGAAGCCTTCCTTGATCTCCCAGAACAGTTCTCATTACTCTATGTTCCTCAAAGTTGGAATTTCACATTTATATAATAATTATTTCAACAAATTCCCCCAATAGAATCCAAGTTTCATAACAGTGACGACTATATCTATTTTTGCTCTCCCTTGTATACCAAGTGCCCAACACAGCACATGGCACATAGCACTCAATAAGTATATATTGGATCAATATTAAACTTCAAGTTCAATGCTGCAAACAGTCCCACTGCTTGTTTAAAAACAAAATACTTCTGCACTAGTCTAGAATGCTGCCCAGTTTATCCAAGTATGGAACATGGCACTAGAAACTAAATATGAATGGCCTTGGGCAAAGGGAAATCAATGTAGTAATTACTGAAAAGAGCAGGGATGGGGAATTCCCTGGTGGTCCAGTGGTTAGGATTTGGTGTTCTCACTGCCAGGGGCCTGGGTTTGATCCCTGGTCAGGGAACCAATATCCCTTGTAGACAAAAACAAACCAAAAAAAAAAGAGCAAGGATGGACAAGTGAGAATGGGGGCAATATTTTTTGGTGGGGGGAAAGTTGGTTACTATTTTTGAAACCTACCATGTTATGGCACTACAATTGTTCATGAGCAGTTAAAAGCCAATGTTAAATAAACTACAATGAAACTGATGCAGTTAAAAACAAAAGAACAAAAACAGAATAGCTTTAAAGCAGTAAAAGGACAGTATATCATTTCATTTTCAATGAAGCTCTAGATGGCTCCGGACAGTAAATCACTTTAAAAATGATACTGACTCAGCAACTGCTGAGGGAAAGGAGGATGTGAGAGAAGATGCGCTGTGTAGCTGTTATTTTAAAGAAGGGGTGAACAGGCAGAAAACCCTGTTTCAAGGCAGAGAGGTGAGTTTTCATAAAGCACAGGATGTTGCCCTTTGTTCTACTCCAACACCTCCTCCTGCTGCTACTATTACCACTACTACTGTCCCAACCAGTACCTGTGACTCCAGCACAGCTGTTCCCAAGTGGCTCACCATAGCAGGGATTCTCAAGCAGGTGGGAAGTATGAGAGAGACATGAGTGATTAAAAATGGCACTACCTCAAAATATTCTGAATTCTTTGCCCTCCCCTTCCCCTCTCTCCAAATACAACTTATGGAAAAAAGCGGTCATATAGATGCAATTTATATATTTCTTTTAAGTGCAACCTCTGATTTTTTTTTGTAGCAGAACCGTTTTCCTAACTACTATATTAATATTAAATTAACTACCTAAAGACAATAACTTAGCAGAAGAAGGGCAATTTAATCTAAGTTTATCTAAAATCTAAGATTTAATCTAATCAATTTAAATCTAAGTTACTCTTGGAGGTATCTGTTTCTTGATTATAAAAATATTTCATTACAGTAATATGCTTTAAGTATTAATTTCTAAAACCACCGAACTTTGGTGTACGTCTGGTGCACTATATCAGACCTTAAGCGACCTCAAATATTATGTCTTAATGTCCATATCCTTAAAGCAATAAAATGAATTTAATTCACTTACTAAAAAATAAAACAGGGCAAGAAAGTGTGAAATCTTTGCTAAAATTTCAAGATCTCAAGAGATTGCTAAAGGTACACAGGGCAACCTCTGAAATTCTGCAGATGATACAATGGCAGATCTACTTTGAAAGGCACTGCTGACAATGACTCTCCTCAGCAACACACAACTAATTCCATGAAAACTGTAGAAACTGTTAAACAGAGAAACAAGAACCTTACAAAGAAGTCAACTGTAACTGAAAAAACACACAAACAACCCCTATTTTCTAAAATCTTCAAATTAAAAGCTTCAAGGATGGTAAAAAAAAAACATGCTCACATTGTGATGGGCTAGCATTTCTTGTTTTGAGAAATAAAGCCACCTTCTAAGCCAGGACACAGAATCAGAATACATAATTATGATTTTTGAAAAAGAAAATGCGTAATTTAATATAACTCTAAATACTCATTTAAAATATTTAAAGATGAAAAAACTGAGCATCACCTGCTCACAGAACAATCATTTCTCCAAAATTAGATTTTTAAAATCTGACATCAAAACATCAAAGTTTCTGTAAGTCACTTAAAAAATGAATTAGATTTTGTTTCATTTTTTAAAAACCTGTTTATTCTTAGTGTGTGTGTGTATACTCACTCAGTTGTGTCCAGCTTTTTGCGACCCTATGGACTGTAGCCTGCCAGGCTCTTCTGTCCTCAGTAAAAACTCTCAGTTTTATAGGATGAATAGCAAAAGCTACTAAAGACCATCAAATGCAATGTCACTACCTGAATAAATAATCATCTTCTAGAAACTACAGCTGAATCAAGAAATCAAGAGACATTTTCACAGATGTAGATGAATAAATTATTAGCTTTATGTCAACACTTTCAACCCTTTCAAAAAGGATAAAAGAAATTAACAGTTCTTTCAATGAAGAAGAGTCACAAAATCTCCCATATACAATTCTATGCTCATCAAAGATAAATTATACTACCTTTTTCATGACGGACAGGAAACAGAAAGAACGCTAACTAACTACTAAGCAAGGAGAGAATGCATTTCTGATATTCATATTGATCTGGATCCAGTGGGCACTCTCAATCATCACAACTGATAGTAATGATTTCTTAGGAAATCTAATGTCAAAGAGCTTTGCATATCATTTATTATCCTATTTTTATCCACTTTAAAATGAAAGACCCATTCTCTTATTTACATTATATAATTAAAAAATGCTCTTTATATAATAATGTTAATCTATCATGATTTCTAAATATCGTAAAAATGTGCTAATTTTCTGCAAAACATGGTAGGTTTTTTGGGAACTACTACTACTGCACTCACACCCACAACCAAGATGAGAGACTTAAGCAAATGATCGCTCTTCACATACTTTCAAAAATAAATCCAGACTTTGGGAAATGTAGTAAAGTACAGACACAACCTCAATATTAGAAGTCATCTGAATAACTGTAGGGCGCTCTGGAGGTATCTGCCTGTAATTTAAGGACTAACTGTAAACTGAGACAGACATTGATCCTATTTTGTTTTTCCCTTTTTCCTAAGAGCTTTGATCAAACTCCCCTAAATAGTTCATGCAGGCAAGTAATAGCGCTGTCTGTGTGCAACAATGAAAACTGACCTGAAATAGTCCAAAATAATCAGGACTGGTGATATACAAACCTGCAATGTGAAAGTAGATCTAAAAACTCAAATGTTAAAAGGTGAGCTAAAATATTCTTATGACAGAGCACCTTTGAGCTTGTGTTAAGTCTTAGGCTTCTTAACGAAAAGGCACAAGTAGACAGGTGTAATTAGTTCCTGTTTCCTCCTCATAAAGATACCAGGAAGGTGGCTTTCAGGGCCCCAGGAGACCTACATGTCAACCTACACACCTATTCCTGCTCTCACCTCACGTCACTCTTTTCCTTCACACACACTCACTCTCTCGTCACATATGAAGCCCAGGTGCCCCAGTTGGCAGTTTTCACCGGTGCGTTAAATGAAGTCTGATGGCTGGAGCTGAATGCCACCGCCTCCAGGGCTCAAGGCTCACCTCTAGCTTGTGGTTGATTTGGGACACAGTCTGGGCTTTGTGGCAAAGCTGCGCAAAGCAGGAGCTCAGGCTGGTCATCTTCTGTCTCCCCTCATAAGTGATGTCCGCCTGGTCCGGATCAATCTCGCCCAGGAGCAGATCCACATCCACGAAGGCCTTGTCGAACTCCTTCTCCAGCACCTCCAGCCACCGGAACATAGATACTCCGCCAGGGGAGACCCCCACGGCGCAAGAGGCTCCCCCTGAGCCCCCTCCGGCCCCCGCCGGGCATGGACCGCCCGCCGACATGGCGCCGTCTAGGGCCTCCCCCGACTGCTGCTGACCCCGTCGTCCACCCCGCGAGAGGAACTGCTGGGACTGCGGGAAGCCCCGCGCACGCACGCTCCGTCCGTCCCCTCTCTTCCCCTCGCGTGGCTAACGCCGGCAACGAAGCCCCAGAGGGGCAAGAGCAGCAGAGCAGAGGCGGCAGCGGTGGCACACGGAAGACGCGGGCCGTCCCACCTCTCGGCCCGCCCCCGCCGCGCATGCGTAGAAAAGACCTAAGCAGACGCAGCCCGGAGGGACGAAATAGGCGGGGCTAGGGTGCGACCTTGGCCTATGAAAAGCCTCCGTTTGAGACCTGCCTGTCAACGGCCATATTGAGAACTGGCATACTCCAGCTTGAATCCCCGAGGCATGGAGACGCATGGTGTGGGGTTCCAAGTTGGAAAGGCCCGGAGAAGAGAAGGTGTCCACGTCGCAGAGGGGAACAGCTTCCACCCCTTTGACTTCATAGTGGGCAGGAACCGTTCTAAAGTAGTCCGACAGAGTTGCCGCGGTAACATTCTGTGGCAGGGAAGAGTGAGAAAGGGCCGTGTGAGCATGCGCAGTGGCCACGTTTTACCTTTTGCAGTCCAATTCCTGTTACGGGTGATATGGGTGGGGTGGGTGGACACACTAGCCCAAGCCTTAAATTGCGGACGGAAACTGCCTAGAACTGCTAGTTGAAGGACAGCGGCTCACCAGGTGTTGCTTAATTAAGAGGAGTCCTTTCCTCTTGTGATTAAAAGTCAGGCAGCCTTGGATTCAAGTTTTAAGTCCTATCCCCTATTCCCTGTACCATCTTTGTTGTATTTTTTAACCTCAAAGCCTCAGTTTCCAAATTTTATTTCGCTCAGTAATAAGGTAAAATGCTTAGCTTCAGTGCTTGGCACTTGATATTCCTTATTATCACACCACAGGTTATACATTTCCAAAGCAACTACCTAAAAATGTTATTAAAAAAAAAAAAAAACTTGGATAGTGTTCGTACACGTGACATTGCAGTGAAACAAAATTATGAAGATTTACATATTCATAGGCAGATTGACAAAGGCAATGGCACCCCACTCCAGTACTCTTGCCTGGAAAATCCCATGGACGGAGGAGCCTGGTAGGCTGCAGTCCATGGGGTCGCTAGGAGTCGGACACGACTTAAGTGACTTAGCAGCAGCAGCAGCAGGCAGATTGAATGCAGAGCCTTGTTGAGGCATCAGGGACACAAAAATGAATGAGACGTGACCCTCCCATTAGCAGAGCACATAGCTACAACTTTAATGTGAATTTTGGGAGTGTTGAGCAGCTGTTCTTTACCATTCCACTTACTCACTCTCAACCCCCTTCCAGCCCAGTCTTGAAAAGGAAGGCGAAAGTAGTCTGATACAGTAGGCTGGTGAGAACTGTCTCTCATACAAGATATTGCCTAAGGGAATATTTCACTGGCTAACTACAGACTCTCCCAGTTAATCTCCATCAAAATCTGCGCTGTGGGTCCCTCACTAATGCCAGTGAGGAATAAAAAATCATAGCTTTAGTTTGCCATCTGGGTCAGGGCAGACTGTTCAACATATCAGTCAATAAAGTTTTTTGGCTTCAACAAACTTGGCTAAGCAAAACTACTCAGATCCTTTCCTTGAGCTTAACTAGGCACATTCACACAGGTTTTACCCAGAAATAATATGAAACTAAGATTTGCATTTCCCACCCTCCAATCTCTGCTCCCAAATTAACTTAATTTTTATCTGCAAAATTTGCAAGAACATCATTACTACAGCCACCAAGTTCCCAGCCACTTTCCCTATTCATAGTACAGTTAGCAATCCCATTTCCAGGAATTTAATGTTAAGTTGGAGTTGAGGGGCCACGTACACATGAAATCACAATAATAGATTTTAGTTATTGAATACATACTATGTGTTAAGCATTTTGTTATTTGCTTTGCTTCTTTGACTCTCACGAAATCCTGGGAGTTAGCTGTTCTCAGTTTGTTATAAATGAGTCACAGAGAATTTAAGTATCTTGGTATATACCTAAAAATCCACTGAGGTGAGATTTCAATCTAGATGTCTTTTTCTCCAAAGTCTTAGCTGTTAATCATGGGGTATAGAAGGATGCAGAAATCCATCTCTTCATGCATAAGTTAATAAGTTGGCAAATCAATCCCAAAGCTTCTTAAAAAAAAAAAAATTCCTTCCCAGTTATAAGCCATATACAAACATTAATATATAAGAACTATTCCCCAAAATTAAGTGTAATACTCATTTTCTATTGCTTTTTGTTGTTGTTGTTCAGTCACTAAGTCATGTCTGACTCTCTTATGACCCCATGGACTGTAGCCCATCAGGCTCCTCTGTCCCTGGAATTTCCCAGGAAAGAATATGGAGTAGGTTGCTATTTCCTTCTCCAGGGGATCTTCCCGACCCAGGAATTGAATCCGTGTCTCCTGCATTGTCAGGCAGATTCTTTACCACTGCATCACCTGGGAAGCCCATTCTATTGCTTACCACTTTCTTTAGTTTATATAAACTACACCTGAAAATAAATTAAAAAAAAAATTTAGCTTCATATTGTATGGGTACAACCAAAATGAATTTTAAGTATTAATATGTATCCAGTGCTCTGATCCTTGGTGAATACCTCCATTTTCAGGACTGAAGAACCCGACTCCACTTCTGTGTACAGTTTTTACAACCACTCCAACAAGTCACACCCTTGTGACTCAGAACACTGTCATCTCATATTGTCCCTTCTCATTACGATGCTGTGTAGCAGCTTCCTCATCCCTATGTGCTGCTCCTTGGTGCTACGTGACTATTTCAAATGCTCATGAGCACCCTTTTGGTAGACGTTATCTTTTGCCCACCTTGATTGGGGTTCTGCACTTTGGCAAGTCAAAGCCGACCACGGACGTGAAAGGCCTGGTTTGATGTTCTAGTGCTGCCATCTGTTGTCAGTGTGCTCCATCTACATGCGTTGCTTTGTGTTGGTCTTTGGAATTGTATAGAATCTCAGTATTTGTGGGACTGAATTTCCTGGGATAATAAAATCTTCATACTTCTATTTGCAATTGCATTGGCAGGAAGTTCTAAAAACTGTTTCATGAATCATGTTTATGTTATAAAAAAAATTTCTTATATAACTTAAATGTGACAATCTTGTTTTAAGAACTTATCCCTACAGAGTTTTACCATAAGGTGTTACTAAGAATACAGTGGGGGACTGAAGAAACTGGGAAAAAAGGGAAGATGTTAAAGATTTCTTTGGTGGGTAATGGTAATTAGCTGTACGGTTAGTATAGATTTCAACAGGCAGATTCTTTAGCATTTGAGCCACCAGGGAAGCCCAAACGTTAATTAGCACATCATTAATTGCAAAGGCACCGTAGTTGAATGGACTTAGAAACCTACCTTGAACTGTAGAGGGAGACTACCATTTATTGAATGCTTCTGTGTGCCAGGCCCTGTACTAAGCTTCACATGTTTCAGTTATTCTCCAGTAATCCTACCAGGAAAAGAAAAAGGTATTAAGCACCATTGGTCACTGGAAACAGTTGTATAATGAATAAGGGGGAAAATCCACTAGCATTTTACTTGAGCAGTGGGAGGAAAGTACATACATACTCATATGTACTATTTATATTTATACATATTTACTAATAATCTGAAACTCTCTGATACACATGCTGAAGAAGTTTGGGCATTCCAAAGTGACTTATTAACCTCATCCTCCTGGTTATTTCTCTTTCATACACAAATGGAACAACTGTTTGCCCTCTTGTTTTTAAAACTTGAGAATTTTGGTGTAGTGATGTAGGATTAGCTCAGAAACCTCTCCCAAGAAGAACCTTCTTTTTTTTTTTCCTCATGTGGGGCTGTGGACGTGTTCCCTGTCTAGTTTCCTGCAAATACCTGTTACAGCATTTACCATACATTTTTTGGCAACAATAATGGTATCTTGCTTATTTTTGAATCCCAGATCCTAACACAGGGCCTTGAATCTAGTAGGAATGCTGAAAATATGTGTCATCAGTTCAAAAATTGAGACGTTACAATAGTCTACTTAGAAAATTCTAAAGACAGTCACTTTTTAAGACATACCTTTAACACCTGCTAGAGAGTAAAACTAAATATATTTTCATATTAGCTCAACAGTTAGGAATATCTATAAAATATATGTTCCTTTAAAATCCAAGGAATATTTTTCCCAAGCTAAAGAGAAAAGTTCATTTAACAGTGATGGATGATTTCACTAATAAACCCAGCACAATTTAGGCTTCAAGAATTATTTTACTTACTCTAGAGTTTAAATTTATAAGATACTAATTTTGCATTGTGTACCCAAATCTAAAACAAAACAGCAAAAAGTAATTTTAAAAATTCCTATTATTTTTAATGTTGTCGTACTACCCAAAACAACCTAAAGATTTAATGTGATCCCTATGAAATTACCCATGACATTTTTCACATAACTAGAACAAATAATTTGATAATTTATGTGGAACCATGAAAGCCCCATTATTGCCAAAGCAATCCTGAGGAAAAAGAACAAAGCAGGAGGCACAGTCCTCCCAGATGTCAGACAATACTACAAAGCTACAGTAATCAAAACAGCATGGTATCTGCACAAAAGCAGAAATATGGATCAATGGAACAGAATAGAGAACTCAGAAATAAACCCACATACCTATGGTAAATTAATCTTCAACAAAGGAGGGAAAAATACACAAGAGGGAAAAGACAGTCTCTTCAGCAAGTGGTGTTGGGAAAGTTGCACAGCCAGATGCAAATCAATGGAATTAGAACATACCCTCACACCACACACAAAAATAAACTCAAAATGGCTTAAATACTTAAATAAAAGACTTGACCCCATAAAACTCCCAGAATAGAACATAAGGAAAACATTCTCTGACATAAATTTTAGCAATGTTTTCTTAGGTCAGTCTCCTAAGGGGCAATAGAAATAAAAGAAAATGTAAAGAAAAAAAAAAAAAACAACAACAACAATGGGACTGAATCAAACTTAGAAGCTTTTGCACAGCAAAAGAAACGGTTAAGTGAAACAAAACAACTGACAGACTTGGAGAAACTACTTGCAAATGATGCAAATGACAAAGGATTAATTTTCAAAATTCGCAAATAGCTCATACAATTCAATAACAAAAAAAACAGTTCAATCAAAAAATGACTCAGTTCAGTTCACTCAGTCGTGTCCGACACTTTGCGACCCCATGGACTGCCGCACACCAGGCTTCCCTGTCCATCACCACCTCCCAAAAGCTTGCTCAAACTCATGTCCACCAAGTTGGTGATGCCATCCAACCTAAATAGATGCCATCTATTTAGACTGGAAGATCTAAATAGACATTTCTCCAAAGAAGACATACAGATAGCAATAGGCACATGAAAAGATGCTCATCATTGCTAATTAATAGAGTAATGTAAATCAAAGCTACAATCAGGTACCACCTCATGTGAATCAGAATGGCCATCATTAAAAAGTCTATAATAATAAATGATGGAGAGGGTGTGGAGAAAAGGCAACCCACTTACATTGTTGGTGGAAATGTAAATTGGTGCAGCTACTATGCAAACAGTATGGAGGCCTCTTAAAAAACTAAAAATAGAGTTGCCATATGACCAGCAATCCCACTCCTGGGCATATAGCCAGACAAAACTATTACTTGAAAAGATACATGTACCCTTATTTTCATAGCAGCTCTATTTATAATAGTCAAGGCATGGAAATAACCTAAATGTCCATCTACAGATAAATGAATAAAGCAGATGTGATACATCTCCAAATTTGATATATGTAATACATATATCATATATATATATATATATGATATATATATATACACACACATACATACACACACACACATACGTGGCTTCCCAGGTGGCACTAGTGGTAAAGAACCTGCCTGCCAATGCCAGTGCAGGAGATGTGAAAGACACAGTTTCAATCACTGGGTCAAGAACATCCCTTGGAGAAGGAAATGGCAACCAACTCCAGTATTCTTGCCTGGAAAATCCTGTAGACAAAGAAGCCTGGTGGGCTACAGTCCATAGAGTTGCAAAGAGTCAGACATGAATGAAGCAACTCAGCACACATGCATGTACAGATACATACGATGGAATACTACTTCTCCCTAAAAAGAATGAAGTAGTGCCACTTATAGCAACATGGACGGACCTAGAGATTATCATATTAAGTGAAGTAAGTCAGAGAAAGATAAATATCATATATCACTTACATGTGGAATCTAAAAATAAATGATACAAATGAACATACCTAGGAAAGAGAAGCAGACCTACAGACACAGAGAACAGACCTGTAGTTGCCAAGGGCAAAGGGAAATGGAGGAGGGAAAGACTGGGAGTCTGGGATTAGCAGATGCAAACTATTATTTATAGGATGAATAAATAACAAGCTCTTACTGTAGAGCACAGGGAATTATGTTTAATATCCTATGCTAAGCCATAATGGAAAAGGATATGAAAAAGAATATATGTAGGTATAACTGAATCACTTTGTTGTACAGCAGAAATTAACACAACATTGTAAATAAACTATATTTCAATAAAGTTTACAAAAATCCATATTACTATATTTCTATTCCCTTACATACTCGAAGACTCGCTATAATTGCTTTCCCACTGTTACCTGATCTACATTCTTCATTTACCCTCTCCCACAGCTCCAGGTTTGGGTGAGCACTATCTAAAACCGCCATTTATCAACAATGCTATCAGAGTTTACTAATCATTGATTCTTCCTCATTCATCCACTGGCAAGTTACTGTTTACATCTCAGATGGTCAGACTTCGCAGATCAGACAGACTACCCCCTCATCAGCCTGTCCTTTATATTTCTTTTGGATTCGTTCCAAAAGGGACCCAAAACAACTGGATTCTGAACACCATTTAACGTTAATTATCTTTTTTATAATGTATATTTAAAAGTACAAACTTTTTTTAAAATGATCTCATTAGAATTTTTATAGCCTTCTAAATGAACAAGTCAAAAAGGTATAGTAAACAGTTACGCAAAAAGCCATGTCACAACCATTGTTAAAAGTATAATTTCTATGACCCTCAGGTGGTTGCAACTCACTCAAAACTCTTTTGACTTTTGTGGTCATGATGAGCAAAAATGAAGGTGAAAAGACTTCTAGTGTGGACATTTGTCACTAAAAAATGGGGGGCTGTCCATATTTGAACCCTAGGACTTCCCTGGTGGCTCAGATGGTAAAGAATCTGCTTACAATGCAGATCAAACCCAGGTTTGATGCCTGGGTTGGGAAGATCCCCTGGGAGAAGGGAATGGCAACCCACTCCAGTATTCTTGCCTGGAGAATTCTATGGATGGAGGAGCCTGGTGGGCTACAATCCATGCGGTTACGAGGAGTCAGACACGACTGAGTGACTAACACTTTCCTTTGGTTAGGGAATTGTCTCCTTATGTGACTAGAATACTGGAAATTTAGTCCTCCTTCCATAATGAACTGAAAACATCAGATAACACTTTCCCAGCTCTGTGACAGCTAGAGCACAGGCATATGACCCAGGTTCACCTAACCGAAAAATCATCCACCTGAAATTTTTAACATGCAGATTGTGAGGCAGGGATGGACAGAATTCTTGCTGATAGGGAGGATAAGGTGAGGGTAGCAGCATCCTTTTGCAGTAGCCACAGTGTCAGCAAGCATATCCAATTTCCTGTTCAGTGGTGGAAGCAAGGGCATCTATGTTGTGTGGACACCACACTGAAGTGTGTGATTCTGGCTGAATACATGCATGCATGCGAAGTCGTTTCAGTTGTATCTGACTTTTGCGACCCAGTGCCATGCCCTCCTCCAAGGGATCTTCCTGATCCAGGATTCCAGGGATTGAACTTGGGTCTCTTGCATCTCCTGCTTTGGCAGGTGGGTTCTTTACCACTAATACTACCTGGGAAGCCCTCTGGGTATGTAGCCTTCCTTTATTCTTGTCCACTTTAAAATCTGGTTCTCCAGGTTTTCCTACAGTTCTGTGTGCTACACAACTTCCTTTCAATAATTCCTTTTCTTCTTAAATTGGTCAGAATTTGTTTCCATTGCTTGCAACTAATAACCTAAAGAGATATAATTATTTCTTTTCTTTGGCCACACGCAGCTTTTGGAATTTTAGTTCCCCAACCAGTGGTGGAACCCGTGCCCCCTGCAGTGGAATCACAGAGTTCTAACCACTGGACTGCCAAGGAATTCCTACAACTGTCATTTATTAAGACCCTCTTTTTGCCATTTCAAAGCCTAGGCAGAGAAAAAAAAAATGGAAAAAAGGTTTGTTTTGGAGATAGGACTAAAGTTTCTTTTTTCCTCCTCCTTGCTTCTTTTTCCAAATTTTCTTTTACTGAGCATTGCTTTGCTATTCGAAAATTCTAAAAATTAAAAAAAAATTCTATTCTATTCTAAAAATTCTATTACTGGACAAGAGAAATAAATAATAAAGCTTCTTGAAAATCAGAATATTGACAGAAATCTCTTATCACTTCCTGTCTCTGATAGTAAAAGAAAACAGAGGACAAACAATTAGAAAAGAGGAGAAGAAAAAGTCTTTTGGGAAAAGCACACAAAATCCTTTGGAAATAGAATGAATTGATTATTACAGCCAAGAAACTTTTGCCTTCGAAGTGACAATTGTAGCAAAGTAAGGTTGAAGAGGCGATCAGAGAAGATTTTCAATATTAGGAAGAGTTTCTAAGAGCAATCTGCTGAAGCCACATGGGGAAATTTAGGTCTTCAATTTGGGGGGAAAGAGTTTCTCTATATAATCTTTTGCTTAAAACGCTTTCAAATTCCTTCAGCAGGGATGAACACAGCAAGACACGAAGTCACAACTGTGGGGCCCCCAGGACATAGGAAGCTTTCCCTCACTGGTAGGAATTCACGACCAAGTTCCTCTGAAAACGAAAGAACTTTTCTTCCATTATTACAAACAAACAAAGATAATAGACCTAGTGTGATGTTATATTCATCCGAGTCAGTAACATTTTTGAACAACAAAAATATTTTCTATATGTGATATGAGGGTGATCAAGTGACAGATGAATCAAATAAGTTACCTGTGGCTCTAAACATCTCTCCATTGTACCCCCATTGTTTCACTAGCAATAAAATACTAAAACAACAACAATAAATAGAAAACCTGTCTATTTTCCCATACTGGTTAATGCGAGGAGAAAACACCTGCCCATTGCAATCCCACAAAAATGGTTTTAATACAGGGTCACAGAAAATTCAATGGTTTTATAGCCCACTATAAAACAGCTCTTTGTCTTTTCCCCCTAATTCCCGAGTGTCACATTTAACAAAACAAGGAAACTACAGATAATAGAGGTGTTTGCAGATTAGCCTTTCAAGCCATAAATAACATAGGGTTTTGCTCACCTACAAATATTAAGGCAGCTTATCAATGTTTAAGTGCCTTCCTCTTTGTAATAGTTGCTAACATTTTAACCCAGGCAAATTGGGAATTTTTTCTCTCCTGTCTTCTTACATTGACAGAGTACACATTCATAAGGTTCTATGATCAGATTTCACGGTATAAAAAGTGAGGCATCGCCTGAACACTCGCCTGCTACGTGAGAGGCCCTGTTTTGGGAGATGTGTCTGCTCTACGCTTTCCTTGCTCTGCTCTCTCTCTGCTATGGTCTCGATCCTCACTGTCCTGGACGATGCAGCTGTGACTCAGAGCAGTCGGTGCAATGCTACAGGCTAACGGAGGTGCCATCAGGCATTCCTTCCACCACCAAGAAGCTCTACATCAGCCATAGCAAAATTCAACACCTTCAGGTAATCACTCATTCTCCTGCAACTTTATTTTGTGAGACAGGGTGAAGGGGTGACTGTGGGGTTGTTAAACTTAATGTAAATAATCAAAACTTAAAAGCGATGATTATGAAATTGTGTTGCTGTACTAGCTACCTGTTTGCTCTGTGTAGTGAGATGGGTATGTGCCTCTGGATATTTCATTTTAGTTAAGGAGCCCCCCCAATAATAAAATAATATTTTGTTTTAGTTTTTTAAAATTTTAATTATGTTGTTGCAGAGTTAAAGTAGAGTAATGATTCTTAACAAAAAGAGTTTGAGAGCATTGGTTTCTTCGTGTCCCCATTTTAAAAAGAATTTGGGCGAAAAAACATACTTTTGTTTATGCCATAGAAGGCAGATGATACTTATAACATTATAAGGCTATCAAGATAAACACAGCATGTGAGAATTATTCATACAAACCCTACAAACCAGCCAGGCATTAATATCTTTATGGAAACTTATACAGAAGAAATACACGTTTTTGTTTTGCCACATTACTGAAATTCTCATTCTATGTGCTTTTATTTTTTAATTTATTTATTTTTAGTTGATCTATGTGCTTTTAATTATGGCGTTTATTTTCATGCTTTCCTATTCAGAGGGCACTTGAAAAGAGTGCTATAGATCTGTCTGACTTGTATAACATGAAGAAACTTGTTTTTGACCTTTGGTATTTTGAAAGGTATCAAGAGACTAGAGTTCTCATTTTAGTTTTCTCACTAGCGATAGAATTACCTTAGGCAAGCAGTTTAAAAAAAAAAAAATCTCTGGACCTTATTTGTTACTTTTATGACATGAGAAGGCTGGATTAGATTGGGGATCCCAGGAATTTTCTAAATGGAAAATTCTATGACTCTCTGGTCACTGCTTCCCCCTCATCAATCCAAACCTTAAGATAAGGAAATACCTGTGTATGATCCAGATGCAGAGACTCAGCAAGGGAATGTACTTTTCCTTCAAACAGAGACACCTCCCTATCCCCTTGTTTTATTTGGTCAAGAAATTTTAATGTAGGTGCACACAAACCCTGGGAGTTTGAAATATGTGGCATGGTATTTATTTCGAGGTTCAATAAGCACCACTGCCTAGTCGTCATCTGTTTACTTTCCTCTTCTAATCCAGTAGTGCCTAATGCCTGTCAGGTCTCAGAATTCAAGCAAGACACCTGGTTAAAGGGCAAAATGCTTAAATATTTGTCCTGAGGACTTGAGATACTGAGAGGTGGAGTGTCAACGAAGCCTGGTAATGATCCCCCACTGCTGCTCTGCAGTCAGTAAAATGAAATTATGTCTCTCATCAAACTCACTTACTGATTGAGTTCATTTGTCACTGGTTTAGGTTCACTGAACAGCAATATTGATTGGTTTAGGTTCATTGAATAGCAATATTGCCACTTCCCTGACTTTAACCTAGTTAATTATCTCTAGAAAGGACTGTTCGCAGCAGAAAAGTTGAAGAAAGAAAGGACTGTTTGGTGAAGGAAGTAGAAAGTTCTGAGCAATAATACTTTTCTTTTCCCTTTTAAAAATCCTTCAGGCTTTAAATGACCATATTTTACTTGCATTTAGTGAATGCAATGTTATTCTGTTTATCTGGTTTGAATTATAGAATTGGGTGCCTGTATTTTAAACAAAAAGACTTAAAATGGATCTACAGATTAATAACAATATAAACTATATATATACACACACACATACACGTACATATTACACATACATACATATACATGTATGCATGCATAGCATGTTTATATATACATATATATGTGTATATATACCACAATTTTAAATGTTTCTATTACTTGTTCATATGATTCAATTGTCTTTGGGTCTGTGAATGCTATGGTTGAGACTGGAGATAAAAGATGAAAAATTCAGTTCCAGGAGTTTCTTAGTGGCCCAGTGGTTAGGATTCTAGGCTCTCAACTGATGTGGCTCAGGTTTAATCCCTGGTTGGGCAACAAAGATCCTACAAGCCACACAGTACAGTCAAAAAGATTAAAAAAGTATTAAAAATTCAGTTTCTGCCCTCAAGAAAAGAGGGTTTTATTCATCCTTTTATCTGTAAAAATCCCTACTTCTTTGAGGTGCACATCATCAGACAATAACACTCTGTTTGTTCCTCTGTGAGTTTCATACTGTGCCCCTGTCTCTTTCATCCTAAGTCTCCTAGTCTTCCTCTCCATCCTAAGTTCTGCATCTTTTGGGGTGCCTTTAGCGTTCAATATCCTAGTCCCACACTTCCTTGAACTCACAAAAATTATCTATCTACATTTGCAGTTCTCCACAGCTGTCTACTCTCTTGTTTATATCATAATCCTCTTTATACCTGAAATTTTCTAGTCAAAAATCTTGAATTCCCATATGCGCTCTCTTGTCAATATCTCCTTTCTATTCAGCTGCCACATGCTGCGCTTATCATTCTACCTCATGGAGACTTCTAATCCTAGATCTACCCACATTCTCTCAGATATCAGTCCATTTCTTATTTATCTTCTTTCCCTACCTCTTCCCCTTTTGCATCCCACAATTGTGACCCTATGGACTGTAACCCACCAGGATCCTCTGTCCACAGAATTCTCCAGGCAAGAATACTGGAATGGGCTGCCATTCCCTCGTCCAGGGATCTTCCTATCCCAGGAATTGAAACTGCATCTCCTGTGGCTCTTGCATTGCAGGCAGGTTCTTTACCAATTATCTCAATGCTTACTCAGCAAAGCCTCAGTCTCTGTTTAACGTGATCACTTTCCTTTGTTTCTCCTATACCTGACAGCTGGTGCTGCTGGAGAGGATCATATCTGGTGTCATACCCAAGATAACTTTTACCAAACCCAAGGTCACGACAATGCATGCCTGTATTTTCTTCTAAGAGTTTTGCAGGTTTAGCTCTAACATATAAAGAACAAATAGAAATGTCTTTGGGGTTCTCCAGTGACTCAGTGGTAAAGAACTTGCCTGCAATGTAAGAGCCACAGGAAATACAGGTTCAGTTCCTCGGATGAGAAGATCCCTGGAGGAGGGCATGGCAACCCACTCCAGCATTCTTTCCTGGAGAATTCTGTAGACAGAGGAGCCTGGCAGGTTACAGTCCATAAGGTTGCAAAGAGTTGGACATGACTGAAGCAACTTAGCATGCATACAGAAATGTCTTTCTGGTGGCAGTCAATGAAAATAATTATTTACGTATATCTTTTGTGGAAGAGAAGAAGGTACTTCAGATTCTTCTTGTGTAAGAAATGTATAGGGACTTCCCTGATGGCCCAGCGGGTAAGACTCTGTGCTCCCAATGCAGGGGTCCTGGGTTTGATTCCTGGTGAGGGAACTAGATACCTGGTGCCGCAACTGCAGTCTCAGTGCCGCCCCCCAGTTGTGTCTGGCTATTTGCGACCCCATGGCCTGTAGCCTGCCAGGCTCTTCTGTCCATGGAATTTTCCAGGCAAGAATATTGGAGTGGGTTGCCATTTCCTCCTCCAGGGGATCTTCCCCACCCAGGGAATGAACCTACATCTCTTGGGTCTCCTGCATTGGCAAGCAGATTCTTTACCACTATCCCATTTGGGAAGCCCCCAATTAAGATGTACTGCAGTCAAATAAATAAATACATATTTTTTAAAAAGAACTATATAGTTTATCAACAAGGGAGAGGTTATGAATTCTTTTTATATTCTCTCCATACTTTCCAGAATTTTTAAATTTTTTACAGAAAACAAATGTTGCTTCGATGATCAGGAAGAATTCCAACATAGTTTAGAAAACGCCTTGCTGGCTTGGTTCACATATGTCTGAGGCAGTCACTGTGAACGTGTCGGATTCCTGTGTGCATTTGACCTAAACAGAGCCTAAGGAAGTCCTGTGACCCTCTAGTGCTTGGAGGGGGAGCTTCCCAGAACTGAAAACTGAAACAAAGCCTTTTCATGGAGAGACCAGCAGAATTGGCCCCTCTGCTCTGTTTCATTTTACTTGGCTTGCTTTTTTTTTCTTTAACTTTTCATATTATATGGTAACTTTTATCTCCATAAGTATTAGGTTCACCAAACTGTAAAACTGTGATGGCAGGAATTTTACTTAGCTAAGCTTTCTAAGCCTGTTTTTCTTTTTTTCCCCCAAGCCTAATTGTTAACACCAAACCACACTTGCCTTGCTTTTTAACCAATGTTGACAAATGGCCAACAGTCCCAAGGTTAGCTCCAGGGCAAAAGCATCTCTTTCCACATCTCTTGAGCACAACCCTGCTCAGCCCACGGAAATGGAAAAAACAAGTCTGGCAGATTTTTTTTGCCTTTGTCAGCTCTGCAAACTCAACTGATAAGTTGAAAATCAATGGGTGTCTTTCTCATTGTGGCACCAGAACTCTATACACTTCAGCTAAATTCATGTTATAAACAGTAAAGTTAAAAATATATGTGTGTTAACATTTCTCCAAAGAAGACATACAGATGGCTAACAAACACATGAAAAGATGCTCAACATCACTCATTATCAGAGAAATGCAAATCAAAACCACAATGAGGTCCCATCTCACACCGGTCAGAATGGCTGCGATCCAAAAGTCTACAAACAATGAATGCTGGAGAGAGTGTGGAAAAAAGGGAACCCTCTTACACTGTTGGTGGGAATGCAAACTAGTACAGCTACTATGGAGAACAGTATGGAGATTCCTTAAAAAAACTGGAAATAGAACTGCCTTATGACCCAGCAATCCCACTGCTGGGTGTACACACCTAGGAAAACCAGAAGTGAAAGAGACACATGTACTCCAATGTTCATCGCAGCACTGTTTACAATAGCCAGGACATGGAATCAACCTAGATGTCTGTTGGCAGACGAATGGATAAGGAAGTTGTGGTACATGTACACAATGGAATATTACTCAGCTATAAAAAAGAACACATTTGAATCAGTTCTAATGAGGTGGATGAAACTGGAGCCTGTTATACAGAGTGAAATAAGTCAGAAAGGGAAAGACAAATATTGTCTATTGACACACATTATGGAATTTACAAAGAAGATGGTAATGAAAACCCTATATGAGAGACATCAAAAAACACACAGATGTAAAGGACAGACTTTTGAACTCTGTGGGAAAAGGTGAGGGTAGGATGATTTGAGAGAATAGCATTGAAACATGTGTATTACCGTATGTTAAATAGATGACCAGCGCAAGTTCGATGTATGAAGCAGGGCACTCAAAGCCAGTGCTCTGGGACAACCCAGAGAGATGGGGTGGGGAGGGAGGTGGGATTTTCAGGATGGGGGGACACATATACACCCATGTCTGATTCATGTCGATGTATGGCGAAGACCACCACAATATTGTAAAGTAATTAGCCTCCAATTAAAATAAATAATTAATTTTTTAATTAATTTTTTAAAATATATGTGTTAGGGTAAGATAAACCTGGATTGGAAGCCCAATCTTTCCACTTCCTAGCAAGAAATACTTGGACAAATTGTTCTGCCTTCTTGAGCTTTAGTTTCCCTCAGTGAAAAGGGAATAATCATGTTTACACACAGAGCTTTGTAAACATAAGCGTTGTATGTGCCAGTTCCAGTGACATGGATGAACCTAGTGGCTGTTATACAGAGTGAAGCAAGTCAGAAAGAAAAAACAAGTTCTGTGTATTAACACATATATACGGAACCTAGAAAAATGGTACCGATGAACTTATCTGAGGGCAGGAACAGAGAGCAGACGTAGAGAGAGGACTTGTGGACACAGCAGGGGAAGAGAGGGTGGGACAGCGTGAGAGAGTGGCACTGACACATATACACTACCAGATGCAAAGCAGATGCTAGTGGGGAGTGGCTGGATGACACAGGGAGCTCAGCCCGCTGCTCTGTGATGACCTACACGGGTGGGGTGGGAGGGAGGTTCAAGGAGGAGGAGACGTAAGTATACTTAGGCTGTTTCAGTTGTTGTACGGCAGAAACCAACACAAAAGTATAAAGTAAGTGTCCTTCAATTAAAAGACAAAAGATAAGCATAGTAAATATTTAGAAAATGGTAGGCCATTTTAACTAATAATCAGTTCAGTTCAGTCGCTCAGTCGTGTTCCACTCTTTGTGACAGCGGGATTATAGCACGCCGAGCCTCCCTGTCCATCACCAACTCCCGGAGCTTGCTCAAACTCACGTCCATTGCATCGGTGAGGCCATCCAACCATCTCATCCTCTGTCATCCCCTTCTCCTCCTGCCCTCAATCTTTCCCAGCATCAGGGTCTTTTTAAAGGAGTCAGTTCTTCGCATCAGGTGGCCAAAGTATTGGAGTTTCAGCTTCAGCATCAGCCCTTCCAATGAATATTCAGGACTGATTTCCTTTAGGATTGACTTGTTGGATCTCCTTGCTGTGCAAGGGACTCTCAAGAGTCTTCTCCAACACCACAGTTCAAAAGCAACAATTCTTCGGTGTTCAGTTTTCTTTATAGTCCAACTTTCACATCCATACATGACCACTGGAAAAACCATAGCTTTGACTAGACGGACCTTTGTTGGTAAAGTAATGTCTCTGCTCTTTAATATGCTAAGTTGGTCATAGCTTTTCTTCCAAGGAGCAAGCTTCTTTTAATTTCATGGCTGCAATCACCATCTGCAGTGATTGTGGAGCCCCTCAAAATAGTCTCTCACTGTTTCCATTATTTCCCCATCTATTTGCCATGAAATGATGGGACCAGAAGCCATGATCTTTGTTTTCTGAATGTTGAGTTTTAAGCCAACTTTTTCACTCTCCTCTTTCACTTTCACCAAGCAGCTCTTGAGTTCTTCTTCACTTTCTGCCATAAGGGTGGTGTCATCTGCATATCTGAAGTTATTGATATTTCTCCCAGCAATCTTGATTCCAGCTTGTGCTTCATCCAGCCCGACATTTTACATGATGTACTCTGCACAGAAGTTAAATAAGCAGGGTGACAATATATAGCCTTAATGTACTCCTTTCCCAATTTGGAACCAGTCTGTTGTTCCATGTCCAATTCTAATTGTTGCTTCTTGACCTGCATACAAATTACTCAGGAGGCAGGTCAGGTGGTCTGGTATTCATATCTCTTGAAGAATTTTCCACAGTTTGTTGTGATCCACAACAGAGGCTTTGTCATAGTCAAAAATCAGAAGTAGACGTATTTCTGGAACTCTCTTGCTTTTTCGATCTTCCAATGGATGTTGGCAATTTGATCTCTGGTTCCTCTGCCTTTTCTAAATCCAGCTTGAACATCTGGAAGTTCACAGTTTATGTACTGTTGAAACCTGGCTTGGAGAATTTTGAGCATTACTTTGCTAGAGTGTGAGATGAGTGCAATTGTGCAGTAGTCTGAGCATTCTTTGGCATTGCCTTTCTTTGGGATTGGAATGAAACCTGACCTTTCCAGTCCTGTGGCCACTGCTGAGTTTTCCACATTTGCTGGCATATTGAGTGTGGCACTTTCACAGCATTATCTTTTAGGATTTGAAATAGCACAACTGGAATTCCATCACCTCCACTAGCTTTGTTTGAAGTGATGCTTCCTAAGGCCCACTTGACTTCACATTCTAGGATGTCTGGCTCTAGGTGAGTGATCACACCATTGTTATCTGGCTCATGAAGATCTTTTTTTGTACATTTCTTCTGTGTATTCTTGCCACCTCTTCTTAATATCTTCTGCTTCTGTTAGGTCCATACCATTTCTGTCCTTTAATGTGCTCAGCTTTGCATGAAATGTTCCCTTGGTATCTCTAATTTTCTTGAAGAGATCTCTACTCTTTCCCATTCTATTTTTTCCTCTATTTCTTTACATTGATCACCGAGGAAGGCTTTCTTATCCCTCCTTGCTATTCTTTGGAACTCTGCATTCAAATGGGTATATCTTTCCTTTACTCCTTTGCCTTTTGCTTCTGTTCTTTTCTCAGATACTTAAGGCCTCCTCAGACAACCATTTTGCCTTTTTCATTTCTTTTTCTTGGGGATGGTCTTGATCACTGCCTCCTGTCACGAACCTCCATCCACAGTTCTTCAGGCACTCTGTCTATCAGATCTAATATGTTGAATCTGTTTGTCACTTACACTTTATAATTGTAAGGGGTTTGATTTAGGTCATACCTGAATGGTCTAGTGGTTTTCCCTACTTGCTTCAATTTAAGTCTGAATTTGGCAATAAATTCTGAGCCACAGTCAGCTCTCTGTCTTGACTTTGCTGACTGTATAGAGCTTCTCCATCTTTGGCTGCAAAGAATATAACCAATCTGATTTAGGTATTGACCATCTGGTGATGTCCATATGTAGAGTCTTGTGTTGTTGGAAGAAGGTGTTTACTATACTCTGTCAGCCTTTGACCTGCATCGTTTTGTACTCCAAGGCCAAATTTTCCTGTTACTCTAGGTAGTTCTTGACTTCCTACTTTTGCATTCCATTCCCCTATAATGAAGAGGACATGTTTTTTGTATTAGCTCTAGAAGGTCTTATCGGTCTTCATAGAACTGTTCAACTTCAGCTTCTTCAGCATTACTGGTCAGGGCATAGATGGATTACTGTGATTTTGAATGATTTACCTTGGAAACAAACAGAGATCATTTTGTCACTTTTGAGATTGTATCCAAGTACTGCATTTTGGACTCTTGTTCACTATGATGGCTACTCCATTTATTCTAAGGGATTCTTGCCCATAGTAGTAGATATAATGGTCGTCTGAGTTAAATTCACCCATTCCAGTCCATTTTAGTTCGCTGATTCCTAAAATGTTAATGCTCATTCTTGCCGTCTCCTGTTTGACCACTTCCAATTTGCCTTGATTCATGGACCTAACATTCCAGGTTCCTATGCAATATTGCTCTTTACATCATTGGACTTTATTTCCATCACCAGTCACATCCACAACTGGGTGTTGTTTTGGCTTTGGCAAAAGTAATCTGCATTCACCTGATAAAGGGAAAAGGTTCTCTATGCTTAATAACATAAAACGACTATTCCCTGGATTTAGTTAAGAATATGACTGGTATTTACTATGTAGGCTAGTCTATATACTTTATATATAAAAATGGAGACAAATTGAAGCTCCCACACCACACTTTGTCCTCAGAGAAACTGTCCATTCAGATTCATGTTATCTCTGAGACTGGCTGCATAGTCAGCTGTCTTTTTAGGGTTTGTCATCAAGCAGATAGAAGTGGAGGCATTTGCAACATGAAGGTCTTTTTTTCGGGACATCAACAGTCCCAGAGGTGCAAATCAATGTGTAGAGTCATTTGTGACTTAATATGAAAGAAAGCCTAGAAAAAGGCAATTTAGAATGAAGAATAGATTAAACACCCTGCATCTTGGACAGGTCATTTATTTTATTTTTATTTTTCGGCCTCATCGCTTCAGTTCAGTTCAGTTCAGTCACTCAGTCATGTCCGAATCTTTGCAACCCCATGGACTGCAGCACACCAAGCTTCCCTGTCTACCAACTCCCGGAGCTTGCTCAAACTCATGACCATCTCATCCTCTGTCGTCCCCTTCTCCTCTCACCTTCAATCTTTCTCAGCATCAGGGTCTTTTCCAATGAGCCAATTCTTCACATCAGGTGGCCAAAGTATTGGAGTTTCAGCTTCAGCATCAGTCCTTCCAATGAATATATAGGACTGATTTTCTTTAGGATTGACTGGTTTGTTCCTCTTGCAGTCCAAGGGAATCTCAAGAGTCTTCTCCAACACCACAGTTCAAAAGCATCAATTCTTCAGCATTCAGCTTTCTTTATAGTCTAACTCTTACATCCATACATGACCACTGGAAAAACCATAGCTTTGACTAGATGGACCTTTTTGGTAAAGTAATATCTCTACTTTTTAATATGCTATCTAGGTTGGTCATAACTTTCCTTCCAAGGAGCAAGTGTCTTTTAATTTCATGGCTGCAGTCACCTTCTGCAGTGATTTTGGAGCCCAAGAAAATAAAACCCATCACTGTTTCCATTGTTTCCCCATCTATTTGCCATGAAGTGATGGGACTGGATGCCATGATCTTTGTTTTCTGAATGTTGAGCTTTAAGCCAACTTTTTCCCTCTCCTCTTTCACTTTCATCAAGAGGCTCTTTAGTTCTTCTTCACTTTCTGCCTTAAAGGTGGTGTCATCTGCATATCTTAGGTTTGCAAATATCAATATATTGATATTTCTCCTGGCAATCTTGATTCCAGCTTAAACCTTCCCTTATATGGAAGATTTGTACTATATAATCTCTAAAATTTCTGCTTTTCTAAAAATATGATCTGTGTCCAGATCTTGTGTCTCATTTGAAAAACATTAATTATAGACCACAGGCAGCAGAAAATGTATTAGAAAATGATGAGTTGAGGAAGAAAGGGCTTTGGAGTTCTGTAAACCCTGTTGAAATTCAAACTTGCAGGGTTATGAAGAGAACTAATAATAAAATGTAAAAAAGCACATGGAACTTGTAGATGCTCAACAAATTCAAAAACAAAAAGTACTATTCTTGGGACTATGACTAATTAATGCATCTGATTAATCATTAAGAAAATATCAAATGTTAGCAGCAATATATAAGCCAAGGCAGCTGCCAAAAATTTTATGATTAAAAATATTTGTTTATTGAATTTTTAACACGAGATTCTTCAACTAGTGTACCATTTTAGGAGATGCTTTAAAATATACCATAATTCACATCACAGGTCCTCCTATAGTATAATCACATATAACAAATATGTGCTGCAGTATTAACCCACTTTGAAGGTATTAACCGTATACTGGTATTACAAAAGGGTTCAACTGCACAATTAAATCAACATTTAGAAGCTGTAGACAGTAAGACATAAAATTGTGCATTGAAAATTCCAGCTTAACTGAATTCTAAATCAGGTTGAAAATTTTGTGAAGATTTATTAAGCTGAGGAAAATCTGGAACAATTCTTCATTTACCTAAACATGATTTTACTCGAGAAACAAATACCAAAAATTACACCATCCTAAAAAGGAGGTAGATGTCAAGCTAGGAGTTTGGAGGGTATGTGGAAAGATAGGTGTGCTTAAACTTGCAAACCATGGAGAAAGTGTATCAGATTCCTAAAATTGAGGAGAGGAATTGCATTAGGTCTGGGGTATATGCATGAATGGACTCCTTGCTCTACAGACATGGAGACACGTGTATCCTATTTGTTTCTTCATGAATCTTTTTCATCAATGAAACAAAAATTGGGGAGTGGGAACAAGGAGACTAGTTTTCCAAACTATAATATACTTGAAAATGTCTTTCTAATAGGCCCATCCAACTGATAGCAGTATCTAGCACATTAAATTTTTTTTACTTTTAATGCTTAAAATTGTTTAAATGTAATTTAATAATTTTAACACATCTAGACAATGTGAAATGTAGATAGATAATGAAAATTCCCTATAACCTTACCTTCTAAGAGTTAGCAACTCTAGTTAACAGCTTGGTGAAATTTCCAGATTGTTTCCTTTTTGGCTGTTACAAGATGATGCAACAAAGAACATCCTGTCGCACACATCATTGTGCAATTTGTAAGCACTTCTACCTAGAAGTAAACTTGCTGGGTCAAAGAATACACAGCAAAAGTTGGCCAATTTTATGTCTATCAATAGTATATGAAAGTGCTTAAAATATTTTAGACCTCTTACACTGCTGCTGCTGCTAAGTCGCTTCAGTTGTGTCCGACTCTGTGCAACCCCATAGATGGCAGCCCACCAGGCTCCCCCGTCCCTCTAGCAGGTGTGAATAAAAATGGTCAGGACCTGAGTTTCTATCCTTTTCCAAGAGATAATTTAAAACCACATGGAGCCCAGCCTGTGCTCTGTGATGACCTTGAGGGAGGGAATGGGGTGGGGAAGGAGGTTCAAGAGGGAAGGGGTATATATCAGATCAGATCAGTCGCTCAGTCGTGTCCAACTCTTTGCGACCCCAAGAATCGCAGCACGCCAGGCCTCCCTGTCTATCACCAACTCCCGGAGTTCACTCAGACTCACGTCCATCGAGTCAGTGATGCCATCCAGCCATCTCATCCTCTGCGTCCCCTTCTCCTCCTGCCCCCAATCCCTCCCAGCATCAGAGTCTTTTCCAATGAGTCAACTCTTCGCATGAGGTGGCCAAAGTACTGGAACATATATGTATATAATTATGACTGATTCATGTTGTTGTATAGCAAAACCAATACAATGTTGTAAAGCAACTTCCCTCAAATTAAAAAAAAGTTTCATTACTTAAAATTTTTTTTAATTTGAGAGAAGTTGCTTTACAATATTGTATTGGTTTTGCTATACAACAACATGAAGAATCCCAGAGACGGCGGAGCCTGGTGGGCTGCCATCTGTGGGGTCGCACAGAGTCGGACACGACTGAAATGACTTAGCAGCAGCAGCAGCAGTAATAAAATAAAATAGATCCTAAGGAAAAAGCTGAAGTATCATTAGTATTGAATGGAAACGTATATGCCTTTTTAAAAATAATAATCCTAATTTACTGCTTTTCTCCTCTTTTCCCCATCCCTGCTTTTTTTTTTTTTTTTAATAGCTCTCTAACTTTACCCAAATGTTAGCTCTAGAAGATTTTCTTCTGCTGGCCAGTGGAACAGAGTCAGTAGAAAACGACACTTTCAAAACTCTGAGTACTTTGAAGACCTTGGAACTCTGGAAAAATAAGTTAAGACGGGTCCCCCGTGCTCTCCCAGCCAGTCTTGAAGTGTTAAAACTAAATGATAATTCAATATATGTCCTTCACGGATCTGATTTTGAAGGACTGAAGAAATTAAAAATCCTTGAACTGAAAAACAATCTGATCTCTTCTATCTCTCCCAGCATGCTCTCCTCCCTTGTCAGTCTGCAAAGCTTGATGTTAGACGCCAACAACATCGAGAATGTGGAGGGACCGCTGGCACTTCCCCATCTGAAACATCTGAGCATGGAAAATAACAAGCTACATCTCATACCAGCTAGCTTCTTCACTTCCCTTCAGTCTCTGCAATTTCTCAGTTTCAGTAGTAACTTTCTGACTAAAATTCCTATTAACCTCCCCAAATCTTTGCTCTCTTTAAAAATGGAGAGAAACCGGCTCAAAGCGGTGAGGTTTCGAGATATGAAACACTTAGAGAATCTTTCCCACCTTTACCTGTCAGAAAACTCACTCTCTTCCATCGAGGGGGCACAGCTCCTTGCCAATTTAACCACCCTTGAGGTGTCCCAAAACCAACTTCAGACGTTGCCCCTCCGACTACCAGCCCGGCTACAAAAGCTGGATATCAGCAATAATCTGATTCGGAAAGTTACCGCGCAGGATTTCCGGGACCTCCGAGATTTGAAACACTTGTTTCTGGACAACAACATTGTCAGCTTGTTTGAAGCTGGAGCCCTGCAGAAGTGTTCCCAGCTCTCCAATCTGGCCTTGGAGCAGAACCTACTCCTGTCTATACCTCTGCGGTAAGTGAGCTTTATCATCTGTGGAACTTACCAGAGAAGTCTTCCAAAGATGGGGGCAACTAAGTACATTATACAAGAAAGAAAAGTAGTCCAAGTAAATGTAATTTATCTGATTAAAGCTATCCAAGGGTTCAGAGGCAGAAGTTTTAAACAAGGGTTTGGAATCTCCAGCCCTCAAGCTGACTCCTACACTAACTTACCTTGCCTGTGGGACAAGATACCAACAGATCTATATTAGAGATCTGTATTAGAAGCAACTGCAGCTTCAGGGAAGTATGCTAACGAACATCACAGGGGGCTATTACTTGTAAAAATGTGTTCTGGTTTTCTAAGCTATGGCCTGGATCCAGCAACAGGCGCACTAGGCATGTGCTTAAGGGGGTACATGCTTAGTCCTGTCTGACTCTTTACAACCCCATGGACTGTAGCTGCCAGGTTCCTCTGTCCATGGAATTTTCCAGGCAAGAATATTGGAGCAGGTTGCCGTTTCCTACTACAGGGGATCTTCCTGACCCAAGGATGGAACTCGTGTCTCTTGCATCTTCTGCATTGGCAGGCAGATTCCACTGCACCATTTGGGAAGAAGGCATGTGTTTAACACTAGCAAAGCAAGGACCCCAGGAAAAACTGAGGGGGAAAGTGTAGTAAGACATTTATATTTTTAAAAGCACTGAAATAGTTTATAAGGGAAAAATCAAAATCTTGAAATCTAACATTGTATTTATTTTGAATTATGCATTTAGGAGTCATTTGTTTTTCTCAGTGCTGCGGGGTGCTGCTTAGTTTTCTGTGGGCCTGTTTGTGAGTGTGTGAGTCAGTTTGTGTTGGTCTTACCTTATGTTTTCAGTTGTTTCTTTTATTCTCTTTCTCTCACACACACAAACACACATACATCCTCATACTCTGGCGCTTAATAAATTTTTTCCAAATATCCCTACTTCTATCTCCAACCCACTGTACTTGTTCCCCTCTAACCAAAGTCATAATCTGTTACTAATATGTTCATGTTAATTGACTCTATTTAATTTTTATCCCATGTTTCACATTTTAAAGTAGAATAAAAATAGAAGAGTAAGTACTATTATTCTCCTTAAAAAGATACTATGTTGTTTATTAAACAGCAGATTCTTTTTCTTTGTGGGGCAGTGGTCTTTGTGGGGCGGTGGGCAGGGTGTGCAGGGGTGGGAGTGTTCTAGACACAACAGCCAGTACAAAGGCTCTAAGGCTAGAGCATGTGGTCAGTATTTCAAGACTCTCATTCTTAAGACCAAGATCATGTCATCCGGTCCCTTCACTTCATGGCAAATAGATGGGGAAACAATAGTAACAGGGGAAATGGTAATGGGGAATGGTTCAGTTCAGTTCAGTTCAGTTCAGTCGCTCAGTCGTGTCCGACTCTTTGCGACCCCATGAATCGCAGCACGCCAGGCCTCCCTGTCCATCACCAACTCCCAGAGTTCACTCAGACTCACATCCATCAAGTCAGTGATGCCATCCAGCCATCTCATCCTCTGTCGTCCCCTTCTCCTCCTGCCCTCAATCCCTCCCAGCATCAGAGTCTTTTCCAATGAGTCAACTCTTCGCATGAGGTGGCCAAAGTACTGGAGTTTCAGCTTTAGCATCATTGCCTCCAAAGAAATCCCAGGGCTGATCTCCTTCAGAATGGAATGGTTGGATCTCCTTGCAGTCCAAGAGACTCTCAAGAGTGTTCTCCAACACCACAGTTCAAAAGCATCAATTCTTCAGTGCTCAGCCTTCTTCACAGTCCACATCTCACATCCATACATGACCACAGGAAAAACCATAGCCTTGACTAGACGAACCTTTGTTGGCAAAGTAATGTCTCTGCTTTTCAATATGCTATCTAGGTTGGTCATAACTTTCCTTCCAAGGAGTAAGCGTCTTTTAATTTCATGGCTGCAGTCACCATCTGTAGTGATTTTGGAGCCCCCCAAAATAAAGTCTGACACTGTTTCCACTGTTTCCCCATCTATTTCCCATGAAGTGATGGGACTGGATGCCATGATCTTCGTTTTCTGAATGTTGAGCTTTAAGCCAACTTTTTCACTCTCCACTTTCACTTTCATCAAGAGTCTTTTGAATTCCTCTTCACTTTCTGCCATAAGGGTGGTGTCATCTGCATATCTGAGGTTATTGGTATTTCTCCCGGCAATCTTGATTCCAGCTTGTGCTTCTTCCAGTCCAGCGTTTCTCATGATGTACTCTGCATATAAGTTAAATAAACAGGGTGACAATATACAACCTTGACGTACTCCTTTTCCTATTTGGAACCAGTCTGTTGTTCCATGTCCAGTTCTAACTGTTGCTTCCTGACCTGCATACACATTTCTCAAGAGGCAGATCAGGTGGTCTGGTATTCCCATATTCCCATGGGGAATGGTAACAGGTTTTATTTTCTTGGGCTCCCAAATCACTGCAGATGGTGACTGCCGCCATGAAAGTAAAAGATGCTTGCTCCTTGGAAGAAAAGCTCTGACAAACCTAGACAGAGTATTAAAAAGCAGAGACGTCACTTTGCTGACAAAGGTCCGTATAGTCAAAGCTATGGTTTTTCCAGTAGTCATGTACAGATGTGAGAGTTGGACCATAAAGAAGGCTGAATGCTGAAGAATTAATGCTTTTGAACTGTGATGTTGGAGAAGGCTCTTGAGAGTCCCTTGGACAGCAAGGAGATCAAATAAGTCAATCCTAAAGTAAATCAACCCTGAATATTGATTGGAAGGACTGATGCTGAAGCTGAAGCTCCAGTACCCTTTGGCTACCTGATGTGAAGAACTGACTCATTGGAAAACACCCTGATTTCTGGGAAAAATTGAAGGCAGGAGGAGAAGGGGATGACAGAGCATGAGATGGTTGGATGGCATCACCAATTCAATGGACATGAGTTTGAGCAAACTCTGGAAGATACTGAAGGACAGGGAAGCCTGGCGTGCTGCAGTTCATGGGGTTGCAAAGAGTCAGACATGACTGAGTGACTGAACAACAACATTCTTGTTATTTAAATAATTTCTCTACTATATTTTCGACTACTGCATGCTCCTCCAAAAAATATGCATCAAGTAAAAAGTCACAAAACAGGTTAGGGAGTAACTATCTCACCTAAGGATTCTCAGCAGGCTCTGACAGCCATGGACAAAACTGTGAACTTGGTGAATTTTTCTATTCAGGTGACTTTTAGAAAGCATTTGGGGAAGTAATCCTGCTAAGTTGAATGAGTGAAAAGTAGCTTAATTATTCTTAATTACTTCTGACAGAGTATCTGTGTTTTAATAAGTGACTACAGAAAGCACAATGCTTTTACCCAACAGAATGTATAATGGGTTTGCAAGCCTGCTGCCTAAAACTCAGCATTCAAAAAACTAAGATCATGGCATCTAGTCCCATCACTTTATGGCAAATAGATGGGGAAACAATGGAAACAGTGAGAGACTTTATATTTTTGGGCTCCAAAATCACTGCAGATAGTGACTGCAGCCATGAAATTAAAAGACACTTGCTCCTTGGAAGAAAAGCTATGACCAACCTAGACAGCATATTAAAAAGCAGAGACATTACTTTACCAACAAAGGTCCATCTAGTCAAAGCTATGGTTTTTCCAGTAGTCATGTATGGATGTGAGAGTTGGACTATAAAGAAAGCTGAGAGCTGAAGAATTGATGCTTTTGAACTGTGGTGTTGGAGAAGACTCTTGAGAGTCCCTTGGATCACAGGAGGATCCAACCAGTCCATCCTAAAGGAAATCAGTCCTAAATATTGATTGGAAGGACTGATGCTGAAGCTGAAACTCTAATACTTTGGCCACCTGATGCGAAGAACTAACTCATTTGAAAAGACCCTGATGCTGGGAAAGACTGAAGGCGGGAGAAGAAGGGGACGAGAGAGGATGAGATGGTTGGATGGCATCACTGACTCAATGGACATGAGTTTGAGCAAGCTCCAGGAGTTGGTGATGGACAGGGAAGCTTGGTGTGCTGCAGTCCATGGGGTCGAAAAGAGTCGGACACTTCTGAGCCACTGAACTGAACTGACTGAAGCCTGCTGCTGCTGCTGCTCAGTCGTTTCCGTCCTGTCCGACTCTGTGCAACCCTATGGACTGTAGCCCTCCAGGCTCCTCTGTCCATGGAATTTTCCAGGCAAGAATACTGGAGTGGGTTGCCATGCTCTCCTCCAGGGGATTTTCCCAATCCAGGAATTGAACCCAGGTATCCTGCGTTGCAGGCAGATTTTTTTTTTTTTTAACCACTGATCCACCAGGGAAGCCCTTGCAAGCCTGAGCTAACCCTAATTTTCAAATCTGATTTCACAATTTGGATAACTTTTAAAAAGCCCATTCATGCCTAGACCTCACTTCAAACCAGTTACGTCATCACCCCAGGCATCAGTATTTTTAAAAAGCTCCCCAGATGAATTTAAGGCATAGCCCAGGTTGAGAACTACTGGGAAAGGACAATGAGGCAAGTAATGAGCGACCAGGGGGTAGCTCATGGGTATGCCCATGAGGCATAAATGAAGCCACACAGCTCTCTACTCTGTCAGAGAACTTGGCCTGTGTTCTTATAGAAAGTGATTTTTAAATTCCCCATCATGACCACCAAACCCCTACTCTGCAATTTTTCTTTGAATTGGAAATTTGGAAGGACCCCAAAAAGTTTTTCCGTGGTTTCCCTCCTATAAAGAATTAAAGTACAATACTATCTATTCCTTGGGCTTCCCTGGTGACTCAACCATAAAGAATCTGCCTGCTAATGCAGAAGATGTGCGTGTGTTCCCTGGGTTGGGAAGATCCTCTGGAGGAGGAAATGGCAACCCACTCCAGTATTCTTGCCTGAAAAATTCCATGGACAGAGGAGCCTGGCAGCCTACAGTCCATGGGGTCGCAAGAGAGTTGGATACGACTGAGTGACTCAATCACAACTTAGAATTTAGACTACCCAGAACCTGGGTCTCACTTTTTGCTGCTTCTCATTTCACCAGTCTGCAGCTCAGGGAACAAAGATAAGTTACACCATTCCTTCATTATTCACAGTTTGGATAATTCAAATCCAGAATAGCTTTCTACAACCTAATGAAGCCAGTTAGCATTTTTTTCTTACACTCAAGTGCCATCTACTGACAAAATGGGGGTGTGCCTCTTTTTACGCTAAGAAGGGGTATTGCCCAAAGAACAAACAGCATTTCTAGACACTTGTTTGTCTTAAAATCAGGGCTACATTTTTATAGAAATCAGATTTATAAAAACAAACTATATCAAAGAAATAAATGACTGCCAAAAGCAGGAAATTACTGATTTCTCTTATAATACCATTTTGATTATCCATAACAACATGAAAGAAAAAAAGATACTTCTAAGAACAGGTACAGTTTTTGGCTACCCAGCTGATAATTGAATAAGTGTGTTTGTTTAAAAGAAAAGCTTGGCTTGCTCATTGTCCTTAGTTAACATTTTTATGTGACTTCTGTGCAGTGAATACTTGGAAAATCAGAAGCTTTAAAAAGCTAAATAACTGGGACTTCCGCAGTGGCCCAGTGGTTAAGACTCCACTTCCAATGCAAGCGGCATGGGTTGAATCCCTAGTCGGGGAACAAAGATCCCACATGCTGTGGATGTGGCCGAAAAAAAAGAGCTAAATAATTTACCTGAAGTCACATACTAGTAGATAGAATAGCCAGAGTTAGAACTCAAAGTCTTAATAAGTAGACTTGACTCTTGAGTTTACCATATCTTTCCTCAGCTGCTGTGCCCCTTGTACCCTCAATAGTTCCAGAGCCTTGGTTGCCGCATCATCACCAATTAACAGTCCATTTTTGGGGGAGAAAAAAAAAGCTACACACAGATTTTCTGTATAACTTTTCGAGATGTAAGCTGGATAAGCTGGTGTGTGCACAAAGTTACATTCTCTCAGGGATTAATTTCAAACTGAATTTAACTGTGGATATCAGTTTGAAAATTGTTAATTGTATTAACAACAGACTTATTAAGAGAAAATGTCTTTGCAGAAGCTTATACCACACTTAAAATGTATGAAGTGATTTTCCCTGGTAAATTAACCTATTTTGTTAGGTAAATTTAATTCCAAATTTTAAAAAAGTCACTTTAAACAAGCATGACTTTAAAATATTCAAAAGCACAAATACTATGTATGTATATATATTATATGGTTTAGGAGATGAATACAAATATAAAATACATAAACATAAATATATACAACTATAAAATGTAAATATCAAAGAAAAAAACCAAGGACAAAATTTAGGCTAAGTGCCAGTAACCATGGGCTTCCCTTGTGGCTCAGATGGTAAAGAATCTGCCAGCAATGTGGGAGACTAGGGTTCAATCCCTGGGTTGGGAAGATCCCCTGAAAAAGAAAATGGCTACCCATTCCAGTAGCCTAAAAGATTAACCTTTTAGAATTAAATTCATCTAAAAATAACACTATAACAAACAAAAGGTAATATTGTTGTAAAATATGGTTAAATTCATTTGTTTCTTTCTGTTTGGCATAGCAATCATATGACTGAGACCACCATAAAAAATTCCAGGGAATACTAAAAAGCATGAAATAGAATACATTCACATGGCATGGAGATAGCATTTGGGTGGTATTTTTCAGGACCTTTTTTCCCATAAAACTTTTTCGCTTATTGCACTTCATAAAGAGAATGAAGTGAAGTGGCTCAGTTGTGTCTGACTCTTCGCGACCTCATGAATTGTAGCCTATCGGGCTCCTCCGTCCATGGGATTTTCCAGGCAAGAATACTGGAGTGGGTTGCCATTTCCTTCTCCAGGGGAACTTCCCGACCCAGGGATCCAACCCGGGTCTCCCAGATTGTAGGCAGACGCTTTACCGTCAGAGCCACAAGGGAAGCACTTAATGGAAAGTTGTTGACTCAGAGAAAGATTTTCAGTTCACAACTGTGATCCTTTTTTATTTTTATCAACAGTTGTTAGCATGAAATTTTTCAAATTGGTAGCCACAGTTAAATTTTTTTTTTCTGATTATACAGCAATACCTGTTCAAGGTTGAAAACTTTGTGTGCTGAGAAACAAAGGAGTCATCCATAACTGCTCAATCAGAACCCATGTCTAGCCATAAGTTGTTTTTATGTATTTCAAATCAATTTTGTCTTCTATTTTCCCCATTTAACATTATTGTGTAGCTTTTTTTTTCTGTTTCTTTATTTTTTTTGTTTTATAAATATCACTATGGACCCAGAGATCTTAATTCATTCAGTGAGTTATGGTTATTTATAGTTGCTAGTCTCTTTTGATGCTCAAATTTCCTTAATAGGAGCCTCTCCAAGCTGGTTCCTGTGTTCACGGGACACAATTCCATTATCTCTATTTAAAAAAAAATTGTGGTAAAACACACATAACATAAAATTCACCACGTTAACCATTTTAAAATGTACAATTCAACATTAAGTGTATTTGCACTGTTGTGCAACCAGCATCCAGAACTTTTTCATCTTGTGAAACTGAAACTCTGTACCCATTAAACGGCTCATTTCCCCTCTCCCCTAAATCCCTGACAACCACTATTCTACTTTCTGTTTCTATGAATTTGACTACTCTAGACATCTTATATAAGTAGAATCATACAGCAGTTATCTTTTGAAGTGAAATGTTTGTCAGCCAGTCGTGTCAGACTCTTTGTGATCCCGTGGACTGTAGCACACCAGGCTTCTTTGTCCGTGGGATTATCCAGGCAAGAATACTGGAGGGGGTTGTCATTCCCTTCTCCAGGGAATCTTCCTGACCCAGGGATCGAATCCGGGTCTCCTATATTGGAGCAGATTCTTTAACGTCTGAGCCACCAGGGAAGTTATCTTTTTATGACTGGCTTTTTTTCCCACTTAGCGTAGTATCCTTATTCATGTTGTAGCATGAGTCAGAATTTGCTTCGTTTTAAGGCTGGATAATATTCCATTGTAGGTACTTATATTTTGTATTTTGCTTACTCATTCATCAATCAATGGACATTTGGATTGCTTCCACATTCTAACTATTGTGAATTTGACATGGGAGTATAACATGGGTGCATAAGTATCTCTTTGAGAACTTCTTTTCGATTCTTTTGAGTATATACACAAAAGTGGAATTGCTGGATCATATGGCAATTGTATTTTTAATTTGGGGAGGACCACCATACTGTTTTCCATATCGTCTGTACCATTTATCCTCCCATCCACAGTGCACAAAGGTTCCAATTTCTCCACACTCTTGCTAACACTGTATTTTTGGATAGCAGCCATCATGATAGGTGTTCCAGCAATCTCTGAACAATTCATTGCGTTCTGGTTCAGATGTTCTAGCTTACTTTGCCCCAGACATGGAATTAGCCATTTTTTCAAGATTTTCACTGGAGGAGAAAAATATATGAATATAAAATAGAAGAAATCAGAGGATTAGAAAATAAGTCCTATGAGAAAGGGTTAAAGATCAATAGGTAAGACTTAGGTTTGTACTTTAAATTATCTTTTCAAAATAAAGCTTGTTTTCTAGCTTCAGAGGGAACAGAACGGCGCAGCAAACTTGGATGTTGCTCAGTCTGAGTTGCCTCGGCAGTTTGGAATGACGGTCACAGCCTCCTCTCACATCCTGTTTCCATGCTTTTTCAGGCTCCCAGGAACCTTAGCCAGGCTGGACCTAAAAGGCAATGCCATCCAGGATATTGCTGAGAGGGAGGTCAAGGATCTGAAGCAGCTTCAGGTTCTAAACCTCAGGAACAACAGGCTTTCCGCTTTAGACCTCAAAGCCCTGGAGGTGCTGCCTCGCCTCCGGCACCTGTATCTGGATGGAAATCCATGGAATTGCACCTGCAGTCTCCTGAGAGCCAGAGAGGTCCTGAAGGCCAAGGGCACAGATGTGAGGGGAGGACAGTGTGTGGCACCAGCTGAACGACAAGGGGAGAGCTGGATGTCTTCCAAGAAGATCATGAAGCAATGTGAGCATCACTTACATCTGACCGAGAAAAGCAAAGAGACCAAAAAGAAACCAAAGCTGGAGGAGCACACCAGCATCAGAATCAATGTGGATGATGATTATTATGATTATGAGATAGATTAAGGGTGAGCTTTGCAGTTTAGAAAAAGATTTTGTTTCTTTCTTTCTTAAAAGTAGACCTCATTTTTAGAGCAGTTTTAGGTTCATAGCAGAATCGAGAGCAAAGTACAGAGATTTCCCGTATACCCTCTACCCCTACACAAACATAGCCTCCTGCATTACTACATGTCCCACCAGACGTGGAACATTTATTACAGTTGATGAACCTGTATCAGTGCATCATAATCACCTAAAGTCCACAGTTTACATTGGGGTTCACTTTTGGTGTTGTACATACCATCAGTCAGTTCAGTCACTCAGTCATGTCCAGCTCTTTGCGACCCCATGGACTGCAACACGCCAGGCCTCCCTGTCCATCACCAACTCCCAGAATTTACTCAAACTCATGTCCATTGAGTCAGTGATGCCATCCAACCATCTCATCCTCTGTCATCCCCTTCTTCTCCCACCTTCAATCTTTCTCAGCATCAGGGTCTTTTCCAATGAGTCAGTTTTTCTCTTGAGAGAAGACTTTTTTTGAGAGTTCAAAAGTATCAATTCTTCTGTACATACTATGGGTTTGGACAAACATATAATGACATGTATTCACCATTATAGTATCACAGAGTGGTCTCACTGCCCTAAAAGTCCTCTTTGCTCCACAAAAAATGCTTTTTAATGTTCAATCTGTTAAGCAGAAATATATAATACATTTAGATATGCAATAAGTTTAAATAAGTTTTTCTCTTTTTTTTAATGAATGAAATGACAGTTAAGTTGAAATGACGGTTAAGATAAGTTGAGGTGGAAGGAGTAATGTAGAAAAGATCAACGTTCAGAAGAAGATGTAAATTCCTACCATGTTAAAAGTAATTTGTGTTTTATACTGAAACCTAGACAAACAGTAATGCCCAATAAAATCGCCATCTAACTTCCTGCAAATTGAGCAGATCGTTTTCTCAAATAAAGTGATGGTTTCGTATATGAAGCTGGTACCTAAAGGCCTATACTATATACGTTTGCTTACAAGAAATAAAATGGACTCTAACTTCAAGCAGGAAAGAGTTTATTGAAAAGATTGGGACTAGCTCACAGAATCAAAGGAAAAACTGGAGCATATGGTAAGGATGGAGATCAGGTCGGGCCCCAGGGAAAAGAACTTAATGTAGAGTCCCTGAGCTTTTTCAGGGTTCTCTCTGCAGAACGAAGTGTTCCACTATTATCAGTGTTATTAATAGCTCCCCTCTTCTCAGGAGTCACATCCTCAGAGGGAGAGACTAATTGTTCTAGCTTGAGTCACATGTTTGCCTTTAACTAAGGGACAGAAGCCAAGGCTACTTTGACAGTCTCCCCACGACCAAAGGGAAATCAGAAAGGGAAATGTAAACTGGCTGTGTAATTACTGCAGATGTCCCTGTACCAGGCTTCCTGAAAAGAGCATGCTTTAGTTACATTCAATTTTCTCCGGGGACCATAGTCTCCGCTGTGCCTCCCTTGTGATTATCTGCATGCATTTGAGAGCTGCCTGACAGAGGATATAGGTGTGACTGTGGGATAATTTTCTATCAACCTACCTGTGAAAATGTGCTGTGTGCTTAGTCGGTCAGTCATGTCTGAATCTTTGCGACCCCATAGTCTGTAGCCTGCCAGGCTCTTGTCCACAGGATTTTTCAGGCAAAAATAATAGAGTGGGTTACCATTTCCTCCTCTGGGGACTTGTGAAAATGATCTACTTGCAAATAAATTTAAAACCCCATCAAAATCAGCTGCTGTTCTAAACAGTAAAATTTATCAGCTATAGTTTTCTACAAAGATTTTCATCAAAATTACAAAGAAAGAAACTGTAGCGATTGAGTGGATGAGCAAAGATGCCCATAAGAAGCTAAAACTTTCTCCAGAATGCTATGTTTTAAGTTAATCTTTTGGCACGTTTTGCATTACTTGCTTTATATCCATATTTTCTTCTCCCCAGATCTTTATAACATTGATATTCCTTGGAGAAGAGCCTACTAATATTGTTGTTTCTAGTACTCCTTGGCACATTGACAGGTATCCCAAATACATGTGCACAGATGTGCAGAAATCAGGGAAGTCATATGGTTTTCCTTGCTATTGTGTGGAGCTTCAATTCTTCTAATGAGTTAGACCACAGTTCTCTCTAACAAAGATGAATGATGCTTTGTGTGTAATGATTTATATGGTTTATAAATGATTTATACTCGCTGACTGCATGGATATTGATAATCAGAAGTCTCACGCAATGAGGACCTTGGGAAAGAATCTAGTCTTGTACAGGTGAGGGAGTTCAGGCTCACAGGGGTGAAGTGACTATTCAGTTCAGTCGCTCAGTCATATCTGCCTCTTTGTGACCCCATGCACTGCAGCACACCAGGCCTCCCTGTCCATCACCAACTCCCAGAGTTTACTCAAACTCATGTCCACTGAGTCGGTGATGCCATCCAACCATCTCATCCTCTGTCATCCCCTTCTCCTCCCGCCTTCAATCTTTCCCAGCATCAGGGTCTTTTCAGATGAGTCAGCTCTTCACATCAGATGACCATTGTGACTATTGGGTCCTCACATATAGGAAGTGGCAGAACCAGAACTTGATTGCATCCAGGTGTTTTGACTTCAGTCCAGTACTCTTTCTACTATAGCATTCAAAACTACGTTAAGATTCCCTTAGCACATTAGACTCACAATGTCTCGAGTGGTAATAGGTTCAATAAAGTATCTGTATTCATCTGCTTGGGCAGCCGTAACAAAATACCACAGGCTGGGTGACTTAAGTAACAGAAAATCTGTTCTGGAGGCTAGAAGCCCAAGGTCAAGGTGTTATAAGGGTTGGGTTTTGGTGAGGTGTCTCTCCTGATTAGAAGAGGACTGTCTTCTCACCATGTCCTCACATGGCTTCTTCTCTGTGTGCACACACATGGGAAGAGGGATATCTTTGACATCCCTTCTTATAAGGACACCAGACCTATTAAATTAAGCCCCACCTTTGTGACCTCAATTAACAGTAATTAAGGGCTTCCCTCGTAGCTCAGTTGGTAAAAGAATCTGCCTGCAATGCGGGAGACCTGGGTTTGATTCTGGGGTCAGGAAGATCCCCTGGAGAAGGAAATAGCAACCTATTCCAGTTTTCTTGCCTGGGGAATCCCATGGACAGAGGAGCCTGGCAGTCTACAGTCCATGGGGTCGCAAGAGTCAGACACGACTTAACTGACTAAATCACTACCACCTCCCTAGAGGTCCTATCTCCAAATACAATCACGTTGGAGGTTAAGGCTTAACATATGAAGGAAACTTGGGGACACAGTTCAGTCCACAACAGTATTTATCTAACTTTCTATCTATCTACCTACCTACCATCAATTTATCTCAATTTCTGACTCTTGATTAAGTTTGTTGATGAATTAACATAAAAAAGAAAAAGAAGGTTGAAAGGCCAAGGAAAGGAAATTCTAAGGCCCAATTATTACACATTTACACTTAATCTACACATTTTAAAAGATCAGACAATTATGTATTAATCATGGAAAACAGCTAGTGACCAGGACTGAGATATAAGATGAGTGAAATTGGGAAGGAGAGACGAAATATGGAATATAAGAGACTGCTTCAACTGGAAGGTGAATGTAAGTGGAGCTGGGGAAGGGGTGGTCTTCCTAGCACAGGGTACATTCAATGCCTAGGAAAGAATTACTTGGTAGATGAAGGTAGATAAAATGTCAGAGACCAATTTTTACTCTGTTAATTTTCAGTGCCTGTTTCCTCATGCATAAGATGGGGATTACATACAACCTCCCAGAGTTAGTTCTTTCGAATTAAACCTAATATATGGAAAAAAGATAACTCCATAATTTGCAAAGCTGCCTCTACAAATGGAGACCTTGCTCTATACCCCAACTGTCAATCATATGGTGGCATTTGTAAATGGTGTCCGTCCACTAGGGCTTTGCAGTGGTCAGCATGTATCCATACTGCAGGCCCTTCTCTTCCCTCGCTAAATCCTCCCAACAATTCAAAACACACCTGTTTGGTCCTACCAAGCCTCAGAACCAAGCCACTCACTGCCCGATCACACTCCTCCTACTGGTTGCTCCCTCAGTAATACAAATCATAGTGGCAGCCTATGTAAAGCCTATTTAAAGGTGCAATTTTGGAGAAGGCGATGGCACTCCACTTCAGTACTCTTGCCTGGAAAATCCCATGCGCAGAGGAGCCTGGTAGGCTGCAGTCCATGGAGTCGCGAAGAGTCGGGCACGACTGAGCGACTTCACTTTCACTTTTCACTTTCATGCACTGGAGAAGGAAATGGCAACCCACTCCAGTGTTCTTGCCTGGAGAATCCCAGGGATGGGGGAGCCTGGTGGGCTGCCGTCTATAGGGTCGCATAGAGTCGGACACGACTGAAGCAACTTAGCAGCAGCAGCAGCAGCAAAGGTGCAATTTAATGCATCTGGTAAGGGCTTGACTGTTCTTAGATAAAAGACCAGCCTCCTGCTCAGCCCTTGGGGAAGGCGATGAGAAGTTTATCCTAGTTTGAAATCTGAGAAGGAAAGACTGAAGTGAATAATCTGAAAATGAGGGAAAGAGGGCACTGGTTTCTCCTTTCCGGCACACACTCAAGGTCACACGTGAATACACGGCTTTTTATCACAGCTGATATTTTCATTCAGGACCATTTCTAGTTCCTACTCAGAATTGCTTAGAATTCATAAACTTTACAGAGTTTTTCCTCACAGACTTTATAAATTTCTGTTATGCCATATGTGTAATAGCAGGAAAGTGTAGACTTGTATTCTTTTGATGTATAGGATTTCAGTCTATGCCGTGGCAAAGGGGCTCAGGAGTCTTTTCAAAAATCTTTGGTTTGGTTACATCTGTGAATGCCTCCCTTACTTCCAAAGGAGGAGACCCATGGAGAAACTGGTTTGAGACAGGAACTGTGTCCTGGTTTTAGACAGGAACTAGGGCTTTCCAGGTGGCTCAGACGGTCAAGAATCCACCTGCAGTGCGGGAGACCGGGCTTCAATCCCTGGGTCAGGAAGATCCCCTGGAGAAGGAAATGGTAGCACACTCCAGTATTCTTGCATGGAAAATTCTATGGACAGAGGAGCCTGGGGGGCTACAGTCGATGGGGGTCGCAAAGAATCAGACATGACTAAGAGACTGTCACACACACACACAGGTTTTCAAGGCTGATGCTGAGAAAACCCTTCTTCCTCTGAATGTGAAATTTGCTCAGTCGTGTCCAACTCTTTGCGACCCCATGGACTATAGTCCATGGAATTCTCCAGGCCAGAATACTGAAGTGAGTAACCTTTCCCTTTTCCAAGGGATCTTCCCAACCTAGGGATTGAATCCAGGTCTCCAACATTGCAGGTGGGTTCTCTACCAGCTGAGCTACAAGGGAAGCCCAAGAATATTGGAGTGGGTAGTCTATCTCTTCTCCAGGGATCTTCCCGACCCAGGAATCAAACCAGGGTCTCTTGCATTGCAGGTGGATTCTTTACCAACACTGAGCTATCAGGGAAGCCTCCTCCTCTGAAGGTATCCTTTTCTTTCTCTAAAGGTTTGTTTGCTTGTTTTATTAGATCCCATCATTGAAAAAAATGCTCTGGTATTGAGGCTGTAGCAAAAATGTTCCTTCTCATAAAACAGCCGTGTGTGTGTGTGTGTGTGTGTGTGTGTGCGTAGGTGGTGAAGGTTGGATATAGGCATCCATTGACATTTGACTGTTTCATCCCTTTTATATATAGGTTATATAGAATTCACCAGCCCTGAGAAACTGAATAATAATAGTAATTTTTGTAAAGTTCTAGCTTAACCAGGAGTCATGGTTCAGTTATATCATTCATTACTTGATTAACTAGATATTTTGCTCTTCAGTTCAGTTAAGTCACTCAGTAATGTCTGACTCTGTCACTCCATGGACTGCAGCATGCCAGGCTTCCCTGTCCATCAGCAACTGCTGGAACCTACTCAAACGCATGTTCATCATGTCAGTAATGCCATCCAACCATCTCATCCTCTGTCATCCCCTTCTCCTCCTACCTTCAATCTTTCCCACATCAGGGTCTTTTCAATTAAGTCAGTTCTTCACACTGGGTGGCAAAAGTATTGGAGTTTCAGCATCAACATCAGTCCTTCCAATGAATACTCAGGACTATTTCCCTTTAGGATTGACTGGTTTGACCCTCTTGCAGTCCAAGTAACTCTCAAGAGTCTTCTCCAACACCACAGATCAAAAGCATCAATTCTTCAGCTCTCAGCTTTCTTTATAGTCCAACTCTCACATCCATACATGACTACTGGAAAAACCATAGCTTTGACTAGGTGGACCTTTGTTGGTAAAGTAATGTCTCTGCTTTTTAATATGCTGCCTAGGTTAGTGGTCAACAAGAGTCCGAAATGCAGTACTTGGATGCAATCTCAAAAACGACAGAATGATCTCTGTTCGTTTCCAAGGCAAACCATTCAGTATCACAGTAATCCAAGTTTATGCCCCAACCAGTAACACTGAAGAAGCTGAGGTTGAACGGTTCTATGAAGACCTACAAGACCTTTTAGAACTAACACCCAAAAAAGATGTTCTTTTCATTATAGGGGACTGGAATGAAAAAGTAGGAAGTCAAGAAATACCTGGAGTAACAGGCAAATTTGGCCTTGGAATATGGAATGAAGCAGGGCAAAGACTAATAGAGTTTTGCCAAGAAAATGCACTGGTCATAACAAACACCCTCTTCCAACAACACAAGAGAAGACCCTATACATGGACATCACCAGATGGTCAACACCGAAATCAGAGTGATTATATTCTTTGCAGCCAAAGATGGAGAAGCTCTATACAGTCAGCAAAAACAAGACCAGGAGCTGACTGTGGCTCAGACCATGAACTCCTTATTGCCAAATTCAGACTTAAACTGAAGAAAGTAGGGAAAACCACTAGACCATTCAGGTATGACCTAAATCAAATCCCTTATGATTATACAGTGGAAGTGAGAAATAGATTTAAGGGCCTAGATCTGATAGATAGAGTGCCTGATGAACTATGAAATGAGGTTTGTGACATTGTACAGGAGACAGGGATCAAGACCATTCCCATAGAAAAGAAATGCAAAAAAGCAAAATGGCTGTCTGGGGAGGCCTTACAAATAGCTGTGAAAAGAAGAAACATAAAAAGCAAAGGACAAAAGGAAAGATATAAACATCTGAATGCAGAGTTCCAAAGAATAGCAAGAAGCGATAAGAAAGCCTTCTTCAGCGATCAATGCAAAGAAATAGAGGAAAACAACAGAATGCAAAAGACTAGGGATCTCTTCAAGAAAATCAGAGATACCAAAGGAACATTCCATGCAAAGATGGACTCGATAAAGGACAGAAATGGTATGGACCTAACAGAAGCAGAAGATGTTAAGAAGAGGTGGCAAGAATACACAGAAGAACTGTACAAAAAACATCTTCACGACCCAGATAATCACGATGGTGTGATCACTGACCTAGAGCCAGACATCCTGGAATGCGAAGTCAAATGGGCCTTAGAAAGCATCACTACGAACAAAGCTAGTGGATGTGATGGAATTCCAGTTGAGCTATTCCAAATCCTGAAAGATGATGCTGTGAAAGTGCTGCACTAGATAGGCCAGCAAATTTGGAAAACTCAGCAGTGGCCACAGGACTGGAAAAGGTCAGTTTTCATTCCAATCCCAAAGAAAGGCAATGCCATAGAATGCTCAAACTACCGCACAATTGTACTCATCTCACATGCTAGTAAAGTAATGCTCCAAATTCTCCAAGCCAGGCTTCAGCAATATGTGAACCGTGAACTTCCTGATGTTCAAGCTGGTTTTAGAAAAGGCAGAGGAACCAGAGATCAAATTGCCAACATCTGCTGGATCATAGAAAAAGCAAGAGAGTTCCAGAAAAACATCTATTTCTGCTTTATTGACTATGCCAAAGCCTTTGACTGTGTGGATCACAATAAACTGTGGAAAATTCTGAAAGAGATGGGAATACCAGACCACCTGATCTGCCTTTTGAGAAATTTATATGCAGGTCAGGAAGCAACAGTTAGAACTGGACATGGAACAACAGACTGGTTCCAAATAGGAAAAGGAGTTCGTCAAGGCTATATATTGTCACCCTGCTTATTTAACTTATATACAGAGTACATCATGAGAAATGCTGGACTGGAAGAAGCACAAGCTGGAATCAAGATTGCCGGGAGAAATATCAATAACCTCAGATATGCAGATGACACCACCCTTATGGCAGAAAGTGAAGAGGAACTCAAAAGCCTCTTGATGAAAGTGAAAGTGGAGAGGGAAAAAGTTGGCTTAAAGCTCAACATTCAGAAAACGAAGATCATGGCATCCGGTCCCACCACTTCATGGGAAATAGATGGGAAAACAGTGGAAACAGTGTCAGACTTTATTTTTCTGGGCTCCAAAATCACTACAGATGGTGACTGCAGCCATGAAATTAAAAGACGCTTACTCCTTGGAAGGAAAGTTATGACCAACCTAGATAGCATATTCAAAAGCAGAGACATTACTTTGCCAACAAAGGTCCGTCTAGTCAAGGCTATGGTTTTTCCTGTGGTCATGTATGGATGTGAGATGTGGACTGTGAAGAAGGCTGAGCGCTGAAGAATTGATGCTTTTGAACTGTGGTGTTGGAGAAGAGTCTTGAGAGTCCCATGGACTGCAAGGAGATCCAGCCAGTCCATTCTGAAGGAGATCAGCCCTGGGATTTCTTTGGAGGGAATGATGCTAAAGCTGAAACTCCAGTACTTTGGCCACCTCATGCGAAGAGTTGACTCATTGGAAAAGACTCTGATGCTGGGAGGGATTGGGGGCAGGAGATGAAGGGGACGACAGAGGATGAGATGGCTGGATGGCATCACTGACTTGATGGACGTGAGTCTGAGTGAACTCCGGGAGTTGGTGATGGACAGGGAGGCCTGGCGTGCTGCGATTCATGGGGTCGCAAAGAGTCGGACACGACTGAGCGACTGATCTGATCTAGGTTAGTCATAACTTTTTTTTCAAGGAGCAAACGTCTTTTAATTTCATGGCTGCAGTCACCATCTGCAGTGATTTTGGAGCCCACAAAATAAGGTCTGTCACTGTTTCCATTGTTTCTATTTGCCATGAAGTGATGGGACCAGATGCCAGATGCCATGATGCCAGGTGCCAGTTTTCTGAATACTGAGTTTTAAGCCAACTTATTCACTCTCCTCTTTCACTTTCATCAAGAAGCTCTTTAGTTCTTCTTCACTTTCTGCCATAAGGGTGATGTCATCTGCATATCTGAGGTTATTGATATTTCTCCTCGCAATCTTGATTCCAGCTTGTGCTTCATCCTGCCTGGCATTTTGTATGATATACTCTCTGCTGCTAAGTCGCTTCAGTCATGTCTGACTCTGTGCGACCCCAGAGACGGCAGCCCACCAGGCTCCCCCATCCCTGGGATTCTCCAGGCAAGAACACTGGAGTGGGTTGCCATTTCCTTCTCCAGTGCATGAAAGGGAAAAGTGAAAGTGAAGTTGCTCAGTCATGTCCTACAGCGACCCCATGGACTGGAGCCCACAGGCTCCTCCATCCATGGGATTTTCCAGGAAAGAGTACTGGAGTGGGGTGCCATTGCCTTCTCCTTGTACTCTCTGCATAGAAGTTAAATAAGCAGGGTGACACTATACAGCCTTGACATACTCCTTTCCTGATTTGGAACCAGTTTGTTGTTCCATGTCCAGTTTTAACTGTTGTTTTTTGACCTGCATACAGATTTCTCAGGAGGCAGGTCAGGTGGTGTGGTATTCCCATCTCTTGAAGAATTTTCCACAGTTTGTTGTGATCCACACAGTCAAAGGTGTTGACGTAGTCAATAAAGTAGAAGTAGATGTTTTTCTGGAAATCTCTTGATTTTTCAATGATCCAGAGGATGTATGTACCCAAATGAAATAACTACTTTCTTTACAAGTCAGCCAGAAATTTGATGTTTTCCCATCAGTAATTGTGTAGTGAATGCTAAAAATTGGATGTTTGCCAGATTATCAGTCTGAAATCTTATGAGATGGTTAAACTGTCCAGCACAGTTTTATGTGGAACTGATGTCATTCCAGTAATAATAATGGCTTATCTTAACACTCTGATTGAGGCATATTACTAGCCCTATCTCTGAGCACTAGGATTGCCTATATTCTGGATGGTATCTGGTTTTGACAGAAAAAAGCTGGTATGATGGATTTCCTTATCTTTTTTCTCTCTAAGGCAAAATACTGTTTCTAATATTCTCTGTAAGCTTTCACAAAACACTTTTTTAAGGAACCTAATATAGAGGATTTAATTTAATAGATGTTATTCAATGTTCAAAATAGTAAGTGACAATTGCCTTAAGAGTGTTCTTATCCAAATCTGTTTTAGTTCCTGGAAAATACTTAATATATTCCCACCTTCTCCCCTCCCCTCTCCCCACAACACATATCCTCCCAGGCTCCCTGACCCAGTGTTGGATCACTGTTATTCAGGCTTACAGTATTCATTTCTGCTTTAGGACTTATCAATCTCTTTCCCCCCCTTTTTTAGAAATAACAAATGCCACTGAAAATAATACTATCTGAATAGTCAAAATATAGTACATGTATTATATGAAGAGGGCATGCTAAGTCATGTCCGACTCTTTGTGACTCTATGGACTGTAGCCTGCTAGGCTCCCATGTCCATGGGATTCTCCACGCAAGACTACTGGAGTGGGTTGCCATGGCTTCCTGCAGGGGATCTTCCTGACTCAGGGATGGAAAGTGTGTCTCTTAGGTTTCCTGCACTGGCAGGCAGGTTCTTCACCACTACCACCACCTGGGAAGCCCATATGAAGAGTAGTTCACAGTAATTATGCACTTGGAAATGTAATGGAATCCAAAATAAGATCCCTGTGTTACAGGCTATGTGTTTTTTAACGTAAAGGTTACTTTCCATTTACAGTCGTTACAAGATATTAGCTGTATTTCCTGAGGTATACAATACATCCTTGAGCCTATCTTACCACTCAGTCACTAAAAAAAGCATAGAATTTGGCCATTTGTGGAAACATGGGTGGATTTGGAGGGCATTATAGTGAAATAAACCAGAGAAAGATAAGTCCTGTAGGATATCACTTATATATAAAATCTAAAAAACACAACAAATCAGTGGATATAACAAAAAAGAAGCAGACTCATGGATACAGAGAACAAACTAGTGGTTATCAGTGGGGAGAGGAAGGGGCAATACAGGGATGGGGGTGGGAGGCACAGACTTTTGAGTGGAAGATAGACTATGTGTATTTTTACTTAAAATTAATACCAACAGATTATTTACAAAGATTACTTCCTTTGAATGGCATATAAGCTTATCAGCAATGTTTATAGATACTTATTTCTGATCAGCATTTATCCTCAGTCTTTACATGTGGCCAGTCTGACTGGTAAAAAAAAAAAAAAATGTACCTTATTGTTTTGATTTCCACTCTCCTATTAGTGAGGTTGAGCATGTTTTTTATATATTTGTTTGCCTTTGCATTTCCTCGTTTATTACCTGTTCATATATTTGACTCATTTTTTAACATTCAGTTCTTTGTTTTTTTCCTAAAAATCAATGTGTTGGGTTTCTTTGTATAGCAGAAATATTCTATTTTTTCAGCTATATTACTAATATTTTCTCCCAGACCATCATTTTTCTTTCAGCTTGGTTTATGGTATCTTTTACCTTACAGAAAATTTTAACCTTTAGATAGTCAAATTAGTCAATCTTTAATATATAAAGTGTACACATATATGTATTGATATATATACATATACATACACTAAGATATATTTTAGTGTGTTTACATGTAATATATTGTATGGTGATGGTGGTTTAGTCCTAAGTCATGTCCGTCTCTTGTGACCCCATGGACGGTAGGTAGCCTGCCAGACTCCTCTGTCCATGGGATTTTCCAGGCACAAATACTGGAATGGGTTGCTGTTTCCTTCTCCAAATATATTGTATATATGCACATATATATAGTATGTATATATACGATCTATATCTATTTCTATGTTGTAGATATATTACTATGAAATATACTGACCTATATTTCAGTATTCTACATTACTTAGAAATTATCTATGGAACTCAAATGGATTCATCACTTAACCCTATTTAATATTATTTCCAACTGCTAAAGTTAACTAAGAGTCTTAGAAATTTTATTTAAAATGACACACTAAATATTGCCATAGTAAGTTCATCAGAATTTATATCCAGCTGACCCTTGAACAACATGGGTTTGAACTGTGTGGGTCTACTTTTATGTGGATTTTTTTCAACAAATATATACAGTACTACACGATTGGTAGTTGGTTCAATCCACAGATGTGGAACTATGGAAATGGAAGGCCAACTATGGAACTTGAGCACTGTCAAATTTTGGTTTCCATGGTAGGTTCTGGAACCAATCCCCCATGGATAGTGAGAGATGACTAGAGTTCTAAATTGTTGAACATACAAGTTTACATTTTTCCTGATTTCCACATTATGTGGTGGTAAACTTATCTAATCAATAACATCATATGAAAAGTTCAGGAAGTTCAGATTAACTAGACTCTTTATGAGAAGACAAATCCAGGGAAAAATTTACAGATTAAAAAAAAAAAATTCCAAACTGTCAAACAAGGATAATTTCCCCAAGGATTTTGGATTCCTGTATAAAAACAATTATGATTTAGCAGTTTCTGTGAGAAAGTGATTTTTTTCCCCTTCAAAAGCTAGTACATAGTTCACTTTCTTTATGTTCTGGAAATTCTAGTAATATTAGATTTATGTAAGTACTTCTTAGCCTCTGTAAACCAATCAGAATAAAGCTCCTTTTACTGAAGAGAGTTTATAATTTAACTCAGGTGTTGGCCAACCTTTCATGTAAATGACCAGACAGTATAAATTTTAGATGTTGTGGTCCATATGCTCTCTGTTGCAACTACTCAACTCTGCCAGAGACGACTCATAAATGAGTGGACATGGCTACCTTCCAATAAAACAACCACAAAACACACGGTGGTAGACTTCCAGTTCACAGTTCAGCATACAAGGATGTGGAAGTTGTAACAGCAAGTGACAAGCTAAACAAACTGAACAAATCAACAGCTCTTCTTAGAGCCACAAGAACAGTGAGGTCACAGGGCAAACTGCTGCCCCCAAATTGAAGAGACAGACAGCAGAAAACAGGGAATTACAATTTATCGGAGCTGACGCCTACACAGGAGCCAGGGCTTTGGTAGGAACACCTGACCTGTGACTGATGAATTGCTGGAGGCTCAGAGTGGACAAGTCTAAGAATTAAAAACTCTGGGGGGGAAGCCCAGATATGCGGAGGCCCCTCTTTTTGTGAGTTTTACCTTCAGGAACTCTACCAGGATCACAACTGAATACTAGAGGAAGAGTCCCTCTTACTTCTGGCAAGAGGAGGGGGAAAAGATGATTTTGAAATGTGCCAGAAATTCTACTCCTAACAAGACCTGCTCTCAATAGGCTATTTTGCCAGAGCCTAAACTGTTGGGGTTTTATCAGAACCTAACTGACCTGGGGGAAGAGAAATACTCAACTCCAGCCCACTCCAGCCTTTCACTTGGGGGAAGGGAAATACAGTTGGCCCTCTGTATTTACCAATCCCACATCCATGAATTTAACCAACTGCAGATTGAAAAAAAAATTTTTTTTTAATTTAGAAAGTTCCAGAAGCAAAACTTGATCCTTTGCTGCACTCCAGCAACTATTTACATGGCATTTAAATTGTATTCACAACTATTTACATAACACAATATGCTACTGGAGATCAGTGGAGAAATAACTCCAGAAAGAATGAAGGGATGGAGCCAAAGCAAAAACAATACCCAGTTGTGGATGTGACTGGTGATAGAAGCAAGGTCCGATGCTGTAAGGAGCAATATTGCATAGGAACCTGGAATGTTAGGTCCATGAATCAAGGCAAATTGGAAGTGGTCAAACAGGAGATGACAAGAGTGAACATTGACATTCTAGGAATCAGCGAACTAAAATGGACTGGAATGGGTGAAGTTACTCAGATGACCATTATATCTACTACTGTGGGCAGGAATCCCTTAGAAGAAATGGAGTAGCCATCATAGTCAACAAAAGAGTCTGAAATGCAGTACTTGGATGCAATCTCAAAAACAACAAAATGATTTGTTTCCAAGGCAAATCATTCAAAATCACAGTAATCCAAGTCTATGCCCCAACCAATAACGCTGAAGAAGCTCAAGTTGAATTGTTCTATGAAGACCTACAAGACCTTTTAGAACTAACACCCAAAAAAGATGTCCTTTTCATTATAGGGGACTGGAATGCAAAAGTAGAAAGTCAAGAAACACCTGGAGTAACAGGCAAATTTGGCCTTGGGGTATGGAATGAAGCAGGGCAAAGAGAATGCACTGATCATAGCAAACACCCTCTTCCAACAACACAAGAGAAGACTCTACATATGGACATCACCAGATGGTCAACACCAAAATCAGATTGATTATATTCTTTGCAGCCAAAGATGGAGAAGCTCTATACAGTCAGCAAAAAAGGACCAGGAGCTGACTGTGGCTCAGACCATGAACTCCTTATTGCCAAATTCAGACATAAATTGAAGAAAGTAGGGAAAACCACTAGACCATTCAAGTATGACCTAAATAAAATCCCTTCTGATTATACAGTGGAAGTGAGAAATAGATTTAAGGGACTATATCTGATAGGGTGCCTGATGAACTATGGACGGAGGTTCGTGACATTGTACAGGAGACAGGGATCAAGACCATCCCCATAGAAAAGAAATGCAAAAAAGCAAAATGGCTGTCTGGGGAGGCCTTATAAATAGCTGTGAAAAGAAGAAACATAAAAAGCAAAGGACAAAAGGAAAGATATAAGCATCTGAATGCAGAGTTCCAAAGAATAGCAAAGAGAGATAAGAAAGCCTTCCTCAGCAATCAGTGCAAAGAAATAGAGGAAAACAACAGAATGGGAAAGACTAGAGATCTCTTCAAGAAAATTAGAGATACCAAGTGAACATTTCATGCAAAGATGGACTCAATAAAGGACAGAAATGGTATGGACCTAACAGAAGCAGAAGATATTAAGAAGAGATGGCAAGAATACACAGAAGAACTGTACAAAAAAGATCTTCATGACCCAGATAATCACGATGGTGTAATCAGTGACCTAGAGCCAGACACCCTGGAATGTGAAGTCAAGTAGGCCTTAGAAAGCATCATTACGAACAGAACTAGTGGAGGTGATGGAATTCCAGTTGAGCTATTCCAAATCCTGAAAGATGATGCTGTGAAAGTGCTGCAACTCAATATGTCAGCAAGTTTGGAAAACTCAGCAGTGGCCACAGGACTGGAAAAGGTCAGTTTTCATTCCAATCCCAAAGAAAGGCAATGCCAAAGAATGCTCAAACTACCGCACAATTGCACTCATCTCACATGCTAGTAAAGTAATGCTCAAAATTCTCCAAGCCAGGCTTCAGCAATGGATGAACCATGAACTTCCAGTTGTTCAAGCTGGTTTTAGAAAAGGCAGAGGAACCAGAGATCAAATTGCCAACATCCGCTGGATCATGGAAAAAGCAAAAAAGCTCCAGAAAGACATCTATTTCTGCTTTATTGACTATGCCAAAGCCTTTGACTGTGTGGATCACAATAAACTGTGGAAAATTCTTCAAGAGATAGGAATACCAGACCACCTGACCTGCCTCTTGAGAAACCTGTATGCAGGTCAGAAAGCAATAGTTAGAACTGGACATGGAACAACAGACTGGTTCCAAATAGGAAAAGGAGTATGTCAAGGCTGCATACTGTCACCCTGCTTATTTAACTTATATGCAGAGTACATCATGAGAAACGCTGGACTGGAAGAAGCACAAGCTGGATTCAAGATTGCCAGGAGAAATATCAATAACCTTAGATATGCAGATGACACCACCGTTATGGCAGAAAGTGAAGAGGACTTAAAAAGCCTCTTGATGAAAGTGAAAGAGGAGAGTGAAAAAGTTGGCTTAAAGCTCAACATTCAGAAAACAAAGATCATGGCATCTGGTCCCATCACTTCATGGGAAATAGATGGGGAAACAGTGGAAACAGTGTCAGACTTTATTTTTCTGGGCTCCAAAATCACTGCAGATGGTGATTGCAGCCATGAAATTAAAAGACGCTTACCCCTTGGAAGGAAAGTTATGACCAAGCTAGATAGCATACTCAAAAGCAGAGACATTACTTTGCCAACAAAGGTCCATCTAGTCAAGGCTATGGTTTTTCCAGTGGTCATGTATGGATGTGAGAGTTGGACTGTGAAGAAAGCTGAGCACCAAAGAATTAATGCTTTTGAACTGTGGTGTTGGAGAAGACTCTTGAGAGTCCCATGGACTGCAAGGAGATCCAACCAGTCCATCCTAAAGGAGATCAGTCCTGGCTGTTCTTTGGAAGGACTGAAGCCTTCTGAAGGACTGAAGCCTGGCTGTTCTTTGGGAGGACTGATGCTGAAGCCGAAACTCCAATACTTTGGCCACCTCATGTGAAAAGTTGACTCATTGGAAAAGACTTCGAGGCTGGGAGGGATTGGGGGCAGGAGGAGAAGGGGACAACAGAGGATGAGATGGCTGGATGGCATCACCAACTCAATGGACATGAGTTTGGGTAAACTCCGAAAGTTGGTGATGGACAGGGAGGCCTGGCATGCTGCGATTCATGGGGTCACAAAGAGTTGGACATGACTGAGTGACTCTACTGAACTGAACTTTGTATTAGGTAGTAGAAATAATCTAGACATGAGAAAGTGTAAGGGAGAATTGCTTAGGTTATACCATGCCATTCCATATAAGGGATTGAGCATCTGAGGATTTTGGTATCTATAGGTGGTCTTGGAACCAAACTCCCGTGGATATTGAGGGATGACTTACCCAACTCTTGCCCACTCTAGTACTCCCAAAATGAAATACTCAGGCATAAATCTAACAAAGTACATATGAGATCTCTATGAGAGAAACTACAAAACACTGATGAAAGAAATAGAGGAACTAAATAAATGGGGAAATATATTCCATGTCCATGTATTGTTGTTGGTGTTCAGTCACTCAATCATGTCCAACTCTTTGTGACCCCATGGACTGCAACGCACCAGGCTTCCCTGTCTTCCACTATCTCCTTGAGCTTGCTCAAAGTCATCCACTGAGTCCGTGATGCCATTCGACATCTTGTCCTCTGTCATCTCCTTCTCCTGCTGCCTTCAATCTTTCCCAACATCAGGGTCTTTTCCAATGAGTCAGCTCTTCGCACCAGGTGGCCAAAGTATCAGCTTCAGCATCAGTCCTTCCAATGAATATTCAGGACTGATCTCCTTTAGGATGGACTAGTTGGATCTCCTTGCAGTCCAAGAGACTCTCAAGAGTCTTCTCCAACACCACAGTTCAAAAGCATCAGTTCTTTAGTGCTCAGCCCTCCTTATGGTCCAAGTCTCACATCCATACATGACTATTGGAAAAACCATAGCTTTGACTCTACAAACCTTTGTTGGCAAAGTAATATCTCTGATTTTTGTACAGCAAGACTCAATATTGTTAAGATGTTCTTAATAACTTGATCTATAGATTCAGTGCAATCCCAGTAAAAATCCCTGGAAGTCAATTTTTTGATATTTAAAAATATATCCAAATATGAATATCCAAACAGTGAACCTTGTTTATGGCAATGACTTTTTAGATAGTGAACAACACTATGATCCAACCATGAAAGAAATAATTGTCCTATAAACACAATAGAATACTACCCAGCCATAAAAAGAATAAAATAATGCCATTTGCAGCAACACAGATGGACCTAGATATTTTCTTTTTTTTAAAGAGATTTTCATACTAAATAAATAAGTCAGAAAGAGAAAGACAAATACCATATAATCACTTATATGTGGAATCTAAAATAGGACACAAATGAACTAATTTATGAAACAGAAATGGACTCACAGATACGGAAAACAAACTTATGCTCACTAAAGGGGAAGCAGGGTTGAGGAAGAATAAATTAGGAGCTTGGGATTAGCAGATGCAAACTACTATATATAAAATAAATAAGCAGCAAGGTCCTACTGTAATAGCACAGGGAACCATATTCATCCTACAATAAACCAAAAGAAGAATATGAAACAGAATATATATGTGTCTAACTGAATCACATTGCTGTACTTCAGATACTGACACAACATTATTAATCCACTATACTCCAAAAAGAGAAAAAGAATGTGGAGCAACAGCAACTCTCAATCTTAAATGATGGGAATGCAGTATGGTACAGCCACTTTGAAAGCTAGAGATACTCTAACCACATGATATAGAAATTGGGAAAGGAATACGTCAACATTGTATATTGTCACCCTGCTTATTTAACATATATGCAGAGTACATCATGTGAAATGCTGGGCTGCATGAAGCACAAGCTGGAATCAAGATTGCTGGGAGAAATATCAATAACCTCAGATATGTAGATGACACCACCCTTATGGCAGAAAGTGAAGAACTAAAGAGCCTCTTGATGAAAGTGAAAGAGGAAAGTTGGTTTAAAACTCAACATTCAGAAAACTAAGATCACAGCATCCGGTCCCATCACTTTATGGCAAATAGATGGGGAAACGATGGAAACAGTGTCAGACTTTATCTTTTTGGGCTCCAAAATCACTGCAGATGGTGACTGCAGCCATGAAATTAAAAGACGCTTGCTCCTTGAAAGAAAAGCTATGACCAACCTAGATAGCATATTGAAAAGCAGAGACATTACTTTGCCAACAAAGGTTTGTCTAGTCAAGGCTATGGTTTTTCCTGTGGTCATGTATGGATGTGAGAGCTGGACTATGAAGAAAGCTGAGCGCTGAAGAACAGATGCTTTTGAACTGTGGTGTTAGAGAAGACTCTTGAGAGTCCCTTGGACAGCAAGGAGATCCAACCAGTCCATCCTGGGTGTTCATTGGCTGGACTGATGCTGAAGCTGAAAGTCCAATGCTTTGACCACTTGATGCGAAGAATTGACTCATTTGAAAGGACCCTGATGCTGGAAAAGATTGAAAGCAGGAGGAGAAGGGGGTGACAGAGGATGAGATGGTTGGATGGCATCACTGACTCTATGGACATGAGTTTGAGCAAGCTCTTGGAGTTGGCGATGGACAGGGAAGCCTGGTGCTGCAGTCCATGGGGTTGCACAGAGTTGGACATGACTGAGCGACTGAACTGATAAAGCTAGTAAAAAGACCAGCGATTGTGAGGAGCTGGGGGTGGGGGATGTGAAGGATACACAGGTAAATCACAGAGGATTTTTAGGGCAGTGAAAGTCCTCTGTATGATACCATAATGATAGGCACAGGTCATTATTCATTTGCCCAAACCCACAGAATGTACAACACCAAGAGCAACTTGTAATGTAAACTATGGACTTTGGGTGGTAACGTATGTTCATCACTGGTGACAAATGGACCAGTCTGGTGGGGCTGTTGTCATGGAGGAGGCTGTGCATGTGTGTGTGCAGGAAGGGATGGGAAATCTCTGTACCTTCCTCTCAATTTTGCTGGGAACCCAAAACTGCTCTAAAAATAGTCTTAATAATAATGCAAAATATAATAATGTCTTATGGGATATAAAACATATGTGCAAGTAAATACATCACACACTTGCAGGAAAGGCAGGAGGGGGTGAGCGGGTTTATGTTGGTCCAGGTCCTCTAAAAACAGATCATGAGACTGGAGTCGCCACGCCGGAGAACTGTGAGGTCATGGCCTGTGAGGGGACATAGAGAGGAAGCTGGGGAAGGACAGGAGAGCTGTCGCGTCAAACTGTGCATCTCACGTGCTTCTCACATGCACATGGAATATTTATCAAGATTGACTACATGTTAGGTCAAAGCAAGTCAGATCATGGAAATCATTCACAAAGTGTCACAAAGTGTTTCTTAAAGTGGTAATTAAGTTGCCTCCCACTCTAGTATTCTTGCCTAGAGAATCTCATAGGCAGAGGAGCCTGGTGAGCTTCAGTCCAGAGGGTTTCAAAGAATCGGACACAACTGAAGCGATTTGGCATGCATGCAAGCATTGCTTAATTTCCAAGCATTTGGGAGCTTTTTCTTTGTTCACAATGCTTGGAAGTTAAGCAATACGTTTCTGGAAAAAGGCATGCTCAAAAACATCTTGTTGGAAATAAAATATTTGTAACTAAAGGATAATGAAATATTATTCATCTGGAATGCCAGAAGGAATGGAGTTTGTTGTTGCTGTTGTTTTACCTTTTACGTAGACTATTTCAAACACATTAAAGTGAGAAGGGGACCCTCAGTACTCTCTGCTCTATTTTGCTGTGAACCTAAAATTACTCTAAAGTCAATTAAAGAAATAAATAAACATGGAATCGGGCAGACTTGGTCCATGGTCATGGTTTATTGACCCTTGGTCTAAATTGTTAATATCCTACAGACAATGGAGGAACATGTAAAACTGCACCAAAATACAGACAGCTGGAAACTCCACAGGACAATCTTGTTTCTTCAAACATAAATTGGAAAGGAAAACAGGGAAGGAGATGAGATGAACAGACTGATAGAGACCTAAGAGACCCACCAATCAGTTACAAAATGTGGATCTCACATGGATCGTGATTCAAACTGCAAAAATACAAAAATTTTAAAAATTTGAGGATTATATAAACAGTTGAAAATTTGAACAGTGATTTGATATTTAATGACATTTGGGAAATATTCTTGACTTTTTAAGTATGATAATCTATTATGGTGACAGATTCGAAAAGAGCTCTTATTTGAGGTAGGATGAAAATTAATGATGTGTAGGATTTGTTTTAAAATATTATGAGGGACCTAACTCTTGATGAAAGTGAAAGAGGAGAGTGAAAAAGTTGGCTTAATACTCAACATTCAGAAAACTAAGATCATGGCATCTGGTCCCATCACTTCATGGCAAATAGATGGGGAAACAATAGAAACAGTGACAGACTTTATTTTCGGGAGCTTCAAAATCACTGCAGATGGTGACTGCAGCCATGAAATGAAAAGAAACTTGGTCCTTGGAAGAAAGGCTATGACCAACCTAGACAGCATATTAAAAAGCAGAGACATTACTTTGCCAACAAAGGTCCGTCTAGTCAAAGCTATGGTTTTTCCAGTTGAACTGTGGTATTGGAGGAGACTCTTGAGAGTCCCTTGGACTGCAAGGAGAACCAACCAGTCCATTCTAAAGGAAATCAGTCCCAAATATTCATTGGAAGGACTGATGCTGAAGCTGAAACTCCAATACTTTGGCCACCTGATGCAAAGAACTGACTCACTGGAAAAGACCCTGATGCTGGGAAAGATTGAAGGTGGGAGGAGAAGGGGATGACAGAGGATGAGATGGTTGTATGGCATCACTGACTTAATGGACATGAGCCTGAGTAAACTCCGGGAGTTGGTGATGGACAGACAGGGAGGCCTGGAGTGCTGCAGTCCATGGGGTTGCCAAGAGTTGGACACAACTGAGCGACTGAACTGAACTGAACTACATTTTTATTTGAGGAGAAGTGAATGAGGATATAGGTTTGCCCATGAATCAGTAACTGTTTAAGCTGTGTGATGCTATATGGAAGTTCATCACGCTTTAACATATTTGAAATTGTTCACATAAAAGTTAAATAAACACCACTATTCTACATTTGCAGTCATATTTGCTTCTTTGTCACTTGTAACTTCCTTACTTTTTTTTTCAGTTTAATATGTACTTACAGTGCACTTTCTCAAGCTAAACACATATATCTAATTTAGTTGGATGTGGGATTAAATGTAGACAACATAATCATCTTACATAAAAATGCCTTGCCAGATTCTTTTATCTGACATAAATTGAGATGTTATACAGCTTGCACAATCCATCCTGTCATGTTGGTCTGCACTCTCCATAAGAGGCTTTAACGGAATGTGAAGCACTGCTTCTAAATGCTCTTCAGTTGGACAGGTTTAATTTTTAATTTATCAGTTGATTGATCATATAAATTCTATGTACTGGATCTATAACTGCTTGAAGAATAACTTTCCAGTGGCTGTATAGATCATTTTCTCTTTTGCTCTATAATAGATATGCTACCAAATGTGGTGATATTAAAGTTTTCTCTTGAATGGCTAAGAAATTGTTCCCATAACTATTTGTCTTTTTCTTTCCCTTGTTTAATTTTAAGAACCTTATGACAAATTCAGCATGCTTCCAAGTATTTTTTTGAAGGTTTTAAACTTTTGTTTGCAAATTATCATTACAAATATTTTTAAAAGTTCAGGGTCTCATTCTTGGTCCTCACGTATTTGACAAAAACATATTTTAAAATAATTTTCACTTAAAATTTCCATATCTAGCTCTATTCTTGGAATGTGACTCAATGAAAATCAAAGTTTACCCTTTGAGTCAACATTTTTTTTTTCTTAATATTGTCATTCTTAATGCTTCAAGATCCAGCAGCTGAACTTGGACTGCGCCTTGGTATTTTTTACTTAAAGAGGCTTTCACCTTTTAATTAGAAAATAATCTAAAGGGCTATTTGTATGAGCTCTACCATAAGGTGACAACTGTCAATAATGAAAAATGTAGTAAATGATAACGTTCTTTCTAAAAAAAAAAGAAATAAAAACTTTGTCTCGATTTTTTTTTTCCCACAGTAGATTAAATTACTGAGCTCTCACTATTGACCAGACATGATGCTAAATCCTTCAAGGACAGTATTGCTCTGATCCTTACAACAATCAAATGAGGACTGGAATAGCATCACTTCCATGGCACCACAGCCACACTACAGTTAAGGATACAGTGAAGGAAGTAGGAGGATGAGCAAGCCAAAAGGACCCTCCTTAGAGCCCAGCCTCTTACACATTATCCTGAATTGCTCATCTCTAACCGTTTTTCTGTAAAATTGAGATGCTTCTACCTGACCTACACAGATCATATGTTTGGTTGTGAAGATCAAGCTAAACTTAAAATATATATTTTTTAACTCTGCAAAGAAATCAAATACTGTTCCTGTAATACTTGAGAGTTAACATCTTTCTGGGGCTGTGGAACTCTTTCTGCCTTTTTCTCTCCATGGTAGAATTTGAGTTTAGATATACGTAAGAAGCCCAGAATTTGTATTCTGAACCGTTCACATTCCGAAAGTGCCACATTTACTCCTTTTTGGGAGGAAAATTTCAAAACAAGAAATCATTTAGAAAAGAAGCTCATAAATTTCTTTGGATTTATATATATATGTATATAATAGGACATACAGTGCGGTTTTTCTGTTGTCCTAGACTTGTGTCTGAAAAGGCCATTGAATCTACCTCCAGAAATGCAGCCAGAAATGGGAGTAACCACCAGCACCTTCATTCTTAGCCCAGTAAAAGGTGCCAAAGGCGAGAAATGGGTCCCCCTCTCTTCCTGCCTCCTCTTAGGTGGTGGAACACGCCTTAAACCATGAGACCTGCTAACCTACCTCTGGCTGCTCTAGGAGGACACAAACAACAGGAGAGACGGCAGGACCTGCATACTGGGGGCGATGGCGGGGGCACTGTCAGATGGAGACCGTTTGCTCAAGTTTTCAGTCCCAAGAAGCTGCAGCCTGCGTGGGCTTTCACACCTGAGTTGGCCATGCGGAGAAGAGACTGATGGCTCTCACCCTGGCAGAAGCGGCAGACGGTAGGGCAAAAAGGTGAGTACAGCAGAGAAATGGGGCAGGTGTCCTGTGAACTATGTAGCCAAATTTCAAAGGGACACTGGTGCGCGGACAGCTTCCTTAGCAGGGCACCTTGGAGCCACGTAGCCGACAGCACGGCCAGTGAGGAAGAAGACTGCAGGCTTTCCCCGCTCCTTCTTCGCTGCCCATTACCAGAGGAGCAGGCGCGGAGACCAAGAGACGTCAAAGCAGGAAGTGCCTGCTGCCCAGCCCGCACTTCCTTGGGCTGAGCTGCCAAAGGGAGGAAAATTCTGAATGAACAGGAAGTTCAAGTTTTAAAATAGGATGAAGAGAGTCTTAGAAACGAAAATGAGATTAATTGAAAAAATGACAATGACTGCATATTAAGTCATGAAGCCAAGATGTTAACAGATGTTTCCCAGTAGGAAAAGAGGACCTGAAAGAACAAAGATTAGGTAGCTATCACAAAAATGCAACTGTTTGATTTCATATATAGGCTGTGTGTGTGTGTGTGCGCGCGCGCTTATTCACTCAGTTGTCTCCAACTCTTTGCCATCCCATACACTGCAGCCTGCCAGGCTTCTCTGTTCATGGAATTTTTCAGGCAAAAATACTGGAGTGGCTTGCCACTGCCTACTCCGGGGAGCTTCCCGACCCAGGTTACTTACATGTATATATAATATGCAATTATATAATACATAACATGTAATAATATTATATCTAGACCCACATATAGGAATGAGAAGTGCTATTAATAGAACCATAAAATTTATGAGGAGCCCTGAGATTTACGAGGGAGTGAGAACTTAAAGCTAGGGAATCAGGGAAGTTTCACTGAGGAGGCAGGCTTCTTGGAGGATGAGACTTGAGAAACAGGTTGGGATTTAGGCGAGACCTAACAGGGAAACAGGAATTCAGGAGAAGGAAAGAGCTTGTGCAAAACGGGTAAAAAATGGTACAGACAGCTGCAAGGAAGAACAGAACTGGCCTAGAGGACCACTCTGTAGTCCAGATTGCCTGTGAACGGGAGGATCCTGCTGCACGGGCAGTTTACAGCAAATAGAGGTGGTAACTGAGCTCAGTTGTGCTGGTAGTTAATAATCGTTGAATGAATGAATGAATAAAAAATGACCGGAGTTGCCAGGCGACAGAGCCTCTTTTTATGTATTGTTCGGAGAAGGCAATGGCACCCCACTCCAGTACTCTTGCCTGGAAAATCCCATGGACGGAGGAGCCTGGTAGGCTGCAGTCCATGGGATCGCAAAGAGTCGGACATGACTGAGCGACTTCACTTTCACTTTTCACTTTCATACACTGGAGAAGGAAATGGCAACCCACTCCAGTGTTCTTGCCTGGAGAATCCCAGGGACGGGGCAGCGTGGTGGGCTGCCGTCTATGGGGTCGCACAGAGTCGGACACGACTAAAGCAACTTAGCAGCAGCAGCAAGCAATGAACAGCCTGTAAGGATATAGTCTAGAGTGGAATAAGTGGGCAGAAAGCATTGAGTTTCAGGGACATTACTAAATATCCTCATTGTCTCTCTTGGAAGAATTAGCCTCGGCTAGAAGAAGAACGAAGTACAATAGCCAGACCTCTCTATGGGGCACAATTCCCCCTCTTCAGGCACTTCCTGACCTCCAGCATCAACACTTGCTGAGGGCTACTTTCTACCCCTAGGTTCTTTCTGGTAATTTCCAATCCACTTGGGCCATTTTTACTCTTTGGCAGCCGTTTCTGGCGGGGCTGTGAGAAGAGACAGACCGCACGAATCGCCCATTCCAATCAAGAAGACGCGCGCCAGGCGGGCGACTACTCCTCGGCCTCCACACGACCAGGGGGCGCTCTCGGCCTTCGGTCCAGTTAGTTCGCAGGCCCATGCCCTCCCTCCCCGCGCCGGGTTGGGCCACATCCTCGGACTCAGAGGTCGCGTCAGAGTTCCACGTTGACCAATCACAACTGTCCATGTACTAGGTGGGGCGGGGCTGCCGAGGCAAGAGGAAGATGGCGGCGGGGGCGAGGTGAGGTGTTGGCAGTAGAAAGGGGGATCGGGTGCAGGGGGCGGGGGAACGCGGAGCGATGGCCCGCGCCGGCCGCAGAGCCGGATAAGAAGCGGTCGCGCCGCGGGTGTGGGAGGGAGAGAGGAGGGCGCCCGGGCGCCGCGAGAGTATGACGGGGCTGTACGAGCTGGTGTGGCGGGTGCTGCACGCTCTGCTCTGCCTGCACCGCACGCTCACCTCCTGGCTCCGCGTTCGGTTCGGCACCTGGAACTGGATCTGGCGGCGCTGCTGTCGCGCCGCCTCTGCCGCGGTCCTAGCGCCGCTCGGCTTCACGCTCCGCAAGCCCCCGGCTGTCGGCAGGAACCGCCGTCACCACCGGCATCCGCGCGGGGGACCGGCCCCGGCCGCCGCCCACCGGCGACTACGCTGGCGCGCGGACGGCCGTTCCCTGGAGAAGCTGCCTGTGCACATGGGCCTGGTGATCACGGAGGAAGAGCAGGAACCCAGCTTCTCGGACATCGCAAGCCTCGTGGTGTGGTGTATGGCCGTGGGCATCTCTTACATTAGCGTCTACGACCATCAAGGTGAGACCCAGAGCGGGTCGGGGGACCGGGGCCTCTCCGGCCGCGGGGCCCGCACATCCGGCAGGTGTACCGGGGCGCACCTCTAGGCACAGCCCTCCCGGCTCCGCGAGTTTCTGTGCCCCGAGGCCCTTGAGTGCAAATTTCGGTGCTAGCGCCTTCGAGGAGGGGAGATAAGCTTAATTGAACACCTGCTAAACCTTTGAACTCGATTCATCACCTTGTACATACTTAAAAATATTTCTTACCCGTTATCACGTCCTAGTAAAGTGGATGGTGTTTGTATACCCTTGTTTCACAAATGTGGGAGCTGAGGTCGCTAACATTTACACATTTGTCCAAAGTTTGAAAGGTAGTAAGAGGAGGATTGATATTTTAGCCAGTCTGTACTTTCCTTCGGGTTTACCTTTTTGTTACACCGCAGTGGTTCCTCAGAGAGGCCCAGAGCACTGTTTTTAAGTCACAGCTCAGTGGTTGAGGACAAGTGGCATTTGAAGTAGGCTTATGAAAAGTACCTGAGAGCCTGGATAGGCGACTAGGAAGGTGGTCACCTTCTGTTTTCAGCTGCCTGGGATGTTGTGCGATCCTTGATCCTCAGGGGCCAACACAGTACTTGTCCTCCCATAAATTTTGATTGAGGAAATTTTCACTGTAGGGAATTTTTGTAGGTACAGAACTTGAACATTTATTGGGTAGCTACAAAGTTAAAGCCCAGTGCTAGGCATATTCTTGGAGAAGGCACTGGCGACCCACTCCAGTACTATTGCCTGGAAAATCCCATGGACGAAGGAGCCTGGTAGGCTGCTGTCTGTGGGGTCGCACAGAGTCGGACTCGACTGAAGCGACTTAGCAGCAGCAGCAGCAGCAGCAGCAGCAGCAGGCATATTCTTTGGATTCTTAACATTTAGTTCCATAGACTCAGGCTTGTTGGGGGTAGACACATTGACAGGAGTGGCAAGTTGAGCAACAGATGTTGAGAGTTAGTAGTTGCTGTGAGAAGTTAAGTTCAGTCGGTGGGTCGTGTCCGACTGTGACCGCATGAACCGCAGCACGCCAGGCCTCCCTGTCCATCACCAACTCCCGGAGTCCACCCAAACCCATGTCCATTGAGTCGGTGATGCCATCCAACCATCTCATCCTCTGTCATCGCCTTCTCCTCTTGCCCTCAATCTTTCCCAGCATCAGGGTCTTTTCCAGTGAGTCAGCTCTTCGCATCAGGTGGCCAAAATATTGGAGTTTCAGCCTCAGCATCAGTCCTTCCAGTGAACACTCGGGACTGATCTCCTTTAGGAAGAGAAATTCTGATTGGAGGAGCTCCCAAAGTTCCTGCAGAGGAGATAGTGTTTAAACCAGGCTTTGAGGAGGGAGTAGGAGATAAATGTTTTGTTTGGGTCTCAGTCAAATACCAAAAGCAATAGCATTTCCTTCCAAGTAAGAATGATTGAGGAATGTTGGTATGAAGGAAAGAAAACTAATATTTTAGTCTCCGTTCAATAGCTTAAATTAATGGTATGCTCACAGGAACTACAACTTGATTTTTAGCACTTAAATCTTTACCACATAGGCAGGTTTAAGTGTGACGGTTTGTCAGAAAGGGTAGGTTGAGGTCAGACAGCAACTCTTGCAGGGTATTAGAATTACCTTTGATTGACCAATCACCTTCCTTGCAGCCGGCAAGGAACGTGGTGGTGACTCATAGCCCATCGTCATCAAATGATAGCTTACCCTCTGAGGTTAAAGTTAATATACTTAGGTACTAAGATTTTATGGAACTTGCCAAAAGACCAGTAGAAATCACAAGACTGTAATAAGGCGACACAGTCTTTGCTTGAACAATGCAACAGAAATACTGTCTGAGGGAAAAGTAAGTGAAGCAGAGGGGAAATTAATTAAAGCCGTTGAGCAATGTGGTGAATTGACTTTAAGTGAGTCACTTATATTCAAATAATTCTTATAAAGCAAGTACCATTGTGTTCTAGTAGAGAAGGAAAATAAATAATTAAATAGAACACAGTTTATAGTTTTGCTACACTTCCTTGTTCTGAAAATTCCTGTTCTTGAATTGCTGGTGTGATTCAGAAATATCCTATCGTATTTGCTAAAGAAACCATTGGTAATGAAAAGGAAGAAGTCAAGCTAAGCAAGTCTTGACTGATAATCAAAGAGAGTTTTACGGAGCATTTTCAGTGCACGGACTCAGAGCACTTTTTGTCCTACTGTAAAAGCAATTTTGATGAGTTTTTAATGGGATAGGGGTTAATTTCATTGTTTGAAATAAGAGACTTTGAATTTACTCATCCTTGCTATTGACTGATTGATTCATTCATTTAACAGGTGACAAATTGGGAGATACTGTTCTAGGCACGAGGCATCTAGGCCAGTGATAAAGACAAAAATTCTTATGCTCATGGAACTTACATTTTGGTGGAAGTGTGGCAAATAGTATAAATGAGAAAAATGTATTTGATCATAAATGCAGTGAGGAAAAGTAAAGCAGAGGAGGGGGAGAGGAATGTTGAAAGTCAATGGTAGAGTAGGGAGTACAGTTTTAAAAAGAGTGGCCAAAGAAAGCCTCATGGACTTTAAAAAAAATGTATTTATTTTTAATTGAAGGATAATTGCTTTACAGCATTGTGTTAATTTCTGCCATATATCAACATGCTGCTGCTGTCGCTTCAGTCGTGTCCGACTCTGCAACCCCATGGACTGCAGCCCACCAGGCTCCTCCGTCCATGGGAGTCTCCAGGCAAGAGCACTGGCGTGGGTGCTGTATCGGCCATAAGTATACGTGCGTCCCCTTCCTCTTGAGCCTCGTTGACTTTTGAGTAGACATGAAGGAGGTCGGTGAGCAAGTCATGTGCTTATGTAAGAAAACTTATCCTTTTTCCGGGGAACTATATAGATACTTGGAGAAGGCAATGGCACCCCACTCCAGTACTCTTGCCTGGAAAATCCCATGGATGGAGGAGCCTGGAAGGCTGCAGTCCATGGGGTTGCTAAGAGCCGGGCACGACAGAGCGACTTCACTTTCACTTTTCACTTTCATGCATTGGAGAAGGAAATGGCAACCCACTCCATTGTTCTTGCCTGGAGAATCCCAGGGACGGGGGAGCCTGGTGGGCTGCTGTCTTTGGGGTCGCACAGAGTCGGACACGACTGAAGCCACTTAGCAGCAGCATATAGATACTTATAGATACTTAAACTGTCCAAAATGGCAGTGGCTAAAAGACAAGGATGGAGAAGGCAATGGCACCCCACTCCAGTACTCTTGCCTGGAAAATCCCATGGATGGAGGAGCCTGGTGGGCTGCAGTCCATGGGGTCGCTAAGAGTCGGGCACGACTGAGTGACTTCACTTTCACTTTTCCCTTTCATGCATTGGAGAAGGAAATGGCAACCCACTCCAGTATTCTTGCCTGGAGAATCCCAGGGACAGAGGAGCCTAGTGGGAGGCCGTCTATGGGGTTGCACAGAGTCGGACACAACTGAAGCGATTTAGCAGCAGCAGCATATAGATACTTAAGCTCTATTCAATTTTCTTAAACTTTCACTTGAGCCTATTTCTGTGTAAATATTTAACATTTTAGAAAGCCTATTGATATAGTCTTTAATGTCACATTTATTGAGTACTTGCTGTGATATAAAGCATTAGGAAACAAAGAAGTACAAGAGATTGTGTCTCTTAAAGAGTTTATTCTAAAGTCAGGGATAGTTACTAAAGATTATTATAAGCTAATGTATTAATGCTAGTGGATGACAGAGACTTTAAAGAGAGAAAAAGAGAAAAATCCATGAGGAACAGGGTTACTTCTCAACATACATGCTTGAGAAGTATTCCCAAGAACACAATACTTCCTTATCCCTGTCCGTAGTAAGGAATGGGGTGACATCTGAGATAGACCTTGCAAAAATAGGTAGAATTTGGATTACCATAATCAGTACAGTGTTCAGTATGTGACACACACAGAATGGGGAATTCCTTATTGGCAAGCATTCCCATTAGAGAAGCTAGAACAGCATTACTGAGTAGTGTGTTGAGATCAGTAAATATAATAGGTAAGTCTCTTGATGAAAGTGAAAGTGGAGACTGAAAAAGTTGGCTTAAAGCTCAACATTCAGAAAACCAAGATCATGGCATCTGGTCCCATCACTTCATGGGAAATAGATGGGGAAGCAGTGGAAACAGTGTCAGACTTTATTTTTGGGGGCTCCAAAATCACTGCAGATGGTGACTGCAGCCATGAAATTAAAAGACGCTTACTCCTTGAAAGGAAAGTTATGACCAACCTAGATAGCATATTCAAAAGCAGAGACATTACTTTGCCAACAAAGGTCCGTCTAGTCAAGGCTATGGTTTTTCCTGTGGTCATGTATGCCTGTGAAAGTTGGACTGTGAAGAAGGCTGAGCACCGAAGAATTGATGCTTTTGAACTGTGTGCTGAAGAAGACTCTTGAGAGTCCCTTGAACTGCAAGGAGATCTAACCAGTCCATTCTGAAGGAGATCAGCCCTGGGATTTCTTTGGAAGGAATGATGCTAAAGCTGAAACTCCAGTACTTTGGCCACCTCATGCGAAGAGTTGACTCATTGGCAAAGACTCTGATGCTGGGAGGGATTGGGGGCAGGAGGAGAAGGGGATGCCAGAGGATGAGATGGCTTGATGGCATCACTGACTCGATGGACATGAGTCTGAGTGAACTCCAGGAGTTGGTGATGGACAGGGAGGCCTGGCATGCTGCAGTTCATGGGGTCACAAAGAGTCGGACACGACTGAGCGACTGATCTGATCTGATCTGATGTAATGAAAAGTTGAGAAATGAGGTAGAATAAAGACCTGGGCAGCTGTTCTGGTTATCTCTAACTTTGTAGTCTACCCCAGAGCATAGTGTTTTAAAACAGTTTATGTGTTGACTTGGTTCAGGTGGGCAGTTCTGTCTTGATGTCTATTCTAATCATAAGGTTACAGTCAGATAGTAGCTGGGATGTAAAAGGTTTCACACCATATATTCAGTACCTGGTTTGTGATGGCTGGCATAGATGAGGACGGTTGGTCATCTGTCTTCACAGGGCTAGCTTAAGTTTCCTCATTTAACAGTGACCTTAGGGTAGTCATACTTCTTTTATAGTTATTCCCAAAGAATTAGCCAAAGGCCAAAACTGTAGGGCTTCTTATGACCTAGCTTAGGAAACCATGCAGTGTTACTTCTCCTGTATCCTGTTGGTCTGAGAAGCCACAGGTCAGCCCCCAAATCAAAAAAAAAAGGAGAAATAGACCTCAGTGAGAAAATGGCGTATGCAGAAGGGGAGAGACTCAGGTGGAGATGATGGCAGCCGTCTTGGAGATGACTTACATTACCACCTTAAATTTTTCCCTGTCTTGTATCCTTTCACTCTAATTCGGCTTCCCTGGTGGCTCAGTGGTAAAGAATCTGCCTTCAGTGCGGGAGAGCCAGCTTTGATCCCTGGTCTGGAAGATCCCCTGGAGAAGGGATTGGCAACCCACTTCGGTATTCTTGCCTAGAGAATTCCATAGACAGAAGAGTCTGGTGGACTACAGCCCATGGTGTTGCAAAGAGTTGGACACAACTAACACATATATACATTCATTCTAATTACAGCTAGATCTAGATTGTATTTAATCCTTAGACAAAGAAATTCATTAGTACTTCCCATGGTTTGACTCTGCAAACACACTGATCTTTTCATTTCCATTTACCTGCACTGCTTCTTGATTATAATCAAGAATTTCTACAATAATTCTTTTACCTGTCAGAAATTTGAGTTGTTTTCTCAGGAATTTCTTGAGCTCAGAATTCTAGAAGGGTGATTTGGCAATTTTGTCTATACTGTTATCATTTAAGCAATGACCATAATTGGGTTGGAACAAAAACTGGAGTTTGGAGCTTTTGGTGCTTTAGCTTTAGGGATGCTATACTTGCCTGGATCTCCCTTAAAGTATGCCTTGATCCAGGTTACCTGGAGATGTATCATTATCTTCAGGGGTGGAACCTGTTCATGTTGCTCACTGTATTGGTACCATGCTGAGAACCTTGTTGTAGGGCAGTATTTTCAAAACATGGTCTGTGGGCCATCTATGAATGAGTCATTGGAAGTGTTTATAAAAAGTACATATTCAGCAGAGTTATTAATCAGATCAAATTAGGGGAATGGGACCTGAGCAACTCTATTTTAATTAAGCTACTTACACGATACATTTACACATTGAAGTTTGACCCTACCACAGATGAAAGGACGTGCCACTACTTATATTACATCAGATTATTTATTTATCTTTTATGTTCATTTTCATAAGTGAGGATGATCTTGGGTGGGTCTTAATTATTAGTTAATATTTTTTCTTTCTGTTTTATTTGAAGTATAGGTAATTTACAGTATTTTGTTAGTTTCAGGTGTACAACCAAGTGAATCAGTTATACATGTACATATATCCACTCTGTTTTAGATTCTTTTCCCATATAGGTCTTTACAGAGTATTGAGTAGTGTTCCTGGTGCTATACAGTGGGTCCTTATTAGTTATCTGTTTTATATATGCTGCTAAGTCGCTTCAGTCGTGTCCGACTCTGTGTGACCCCATAGACGGCAGCCCACCAGCCTCCCCCGTCCCTGGGATTCTCCAGGCAAGAACACTGGCAAGAACACTAGCAGAGTGTATATGTCAGTCCCAGTTTCCCAGTTTACCCATTCCCACCACCCTTCCCCCTGTAAGTTGGTTTTCTGCAGCTGTGGCTGTCTTTCAGTTGTGTAAATAAGTTCATTTATACCATTTTTTTTAGATTCCACATATAAGTGATACCATATTTGTCTTTCTCTGACTGACTGACTTGACTCAGTATGACACTCTCTAGGTCCATCCATGTTTCTGTAAATAGCACTATTTCATTCCTTTTTATGGCTGAGTAGTATTCTATTGTATATAATACATACCACATCTTTATAACCGTTCCTCTGTTGACGGACATTTAGATTGCTTCCTTGTCTTGGCAATTGTAAATAGTGCTGCAGTTAATTATTACTTACTATTGCTATAAATTGGAGTGATCCGGAATAAGGCATTTGCTTCTATGTGAGAATTTAGCAACAAAACAAATCTTTTGTATTACTCTCTCTAGTGTTATTTCCATGGTTGTAAATCCATACTAGATATCTTTTGAAATGGTTTTGTGGTTCAGATTTTTCACACTAGCATTAAAAACGATCTGCCCTGTATACTCCCAGCCTTCCCAACCTATTTCTCATTCTTTTATATGCCTTTTACTTTATCCATGATTAGGTACTTGATGTCCCCTCCTTCTGGAGTGTCCTCTTTTCCTCTTCTTGGCAAATGGCTATCTGCCTGTCCAAAAGCTACCATTGCTCTTTTAAGTCCGTCCTGTCACTGCTCAGGTACTCTCTCTCCGCTACTCCATTCCTAGCCTTGCTGTCGCCTTGAATCTCCTTAAATGCTGTACATCTCCAAGTTCTCCATTTTGGGAAGTAGTAGTTGTATGTACACGTGCTCAAACTTTGGTACTAGCTTGTAAGCTCCGCAGATGGTATCTATCCTCACTGTTGCTTTTCCTACAGATTGTAGGTTGGTGTTTGCGTGTAATGAGTAGGTCAGTATGTATTCCTTGAATTGGAAGAAGAGGCTGCATGTTTTTATAGGTAAGGATGATGAATTGTAATTTGTTTTCCAGCACCAATACCCAGAGGCCTTAACACAGTGGGAGGGAAATGAACACAGTTTGCCCTAGTTTACTTATTTGGCACACTGACACAGATGCTGTTGGGAAATAGAAATTTATCAAGTATTGTGCTCCTTACACTGAAATACGGAGTTGCCAGAAGTGTTGAAAGTCTAAATATAAATGTGATTAAATTTTGATACACAGACAGTACAAACTAGGGTACTTGTCTTCTCTCGAAGGGATTCTATTTCTAATCTTCACCCTCGTATAGTATATTGCAAATATAATACAGAATTTCATATTTATCATAACATCCTGTGATGTCCTCTCCCCTTTTTCTACAAAGGGCTAGCAGCCTGTCAAAAGCTATCAATAGATCCTTGTAAATCATTCTCACTATTAACTGCTAGGTAGCTTCCCTTGACTATCCCAGTTTTGCTTTGTCTTTGAAAAGCTGTATCCTGTTTTTGAAATGACATTGTTTTCTGAGTAGCTTTCCATTTAACCATAGTATTGGATTTCTGTATGAAAACAAACCTTTCCTTAATAGTAATAATTATTCTTTGTTGCACTCTTACTATGCACCAGATGCTATGCAAAGAAGTGCATTAAATCCTTAGCACATTAACCAGTCAAGAAACTGAGATTCAGAAAACCAGGAACCACATATAGTAAGAGACAGATCTAGAATTTGAACCAGGTTTTATTCCAAAGCTTTTGTGCTTAACCATTATGCTGTACCAACTTCCACTAATAAGAGAATATAACCATAATCCAGGCACCTTGGTACTATTCCTGATTATGTTGGGTCATCTTAAAGCCTTGGTAAAGTGTTACTTATCTAGAGGTAATAAAGATAATTTGTAAAAGGTATTTAAAGGTAAACAGAGTTTTCTTCATCCACTAATATGAACGTTCATGCTGTGAGTTGTAGGACACACTTGACTTTTTTTTAATCAACTGAACTTAATTTTATGGAGCTGCTGCTCTGTGTTGAACTATTTCCTTGTCAGATGAGCAGAGTCTGTGAAGATAATCTCATTTTTAAGATTTACAGCCAGAGACTTAGAAAACCCACAGGGCTTGTTTATTTTGCCTACCTCTCTTGCTGAAGAACTGGAAGAACTGGAGCTAAAACCCAGCCCTTGCACCATTGTACTGGGTCACTGTCCCACATATCTCTCCCCTTGTTACAGCATGCTCATTCCAGGATAATTGTTGTTCTATGAGGTATTGTGGGGCTTTCTCTTGAAACAAAATTATTTAATGGCTTATGAGATTTATTTTGTTCTGAGTACTTCAGTCATGTAAAATTTTATTGGTACGTTAAAAAAAAATTGTCCTATAAGTATATGTTTTCTTCTCTGAAGATTGCCTCTAATAGTGTTACAATTGGATTGTTAGAGAACTAAATGAGGATAACCACCAGATAACTTACTTAGGTGTCTCATTTAAAAAGAAAGGTAGACTATTTCAAAGGATGGGTATTTATTTATTAAAAAAAAAAAAAAAAAGTATTGCTTTAGTTCCTTAGCTGGTGAGATGAGAGATTGTAACAAGATTGGTTGAGTGTTTATCTTGCTTTTCTTTCCTTTCTTTATCATGTCCTTATAAACACTTGCTGTTAGATATTTCTTTAAAAATCTGTTTCTGTTGAAGAGAAGCAATAGTCACAGCAAAAGTTTAGATTTCAGATATAAAAAAGAAATACATGTATATTTTGAAAGTCTCATTTTTTAGAATTGATTTTTCAGTTCATATAAATTTTAGAAGAAGCAATATTTAAGATCTGTCTCTTACTATATGTAGTCTAAGGACTTCCCTGGTGGCTCAGACAGTAAAGCGTCTGCTTACAATGTGGGAGACCTGGGTTCGATTCCTGGGTCGGGACCTCTGGAGACGGAAATGGCAACCCACTCCAGTACTTTTGCCCGGAAAATCCCATGGATGGAGGAGTGTGGTAGGCTGCAGTCCATGGGGTCGCAAAGAGTCAGACACGACTGAGTGACTTCCCTTTCTTTTCTTACTATATGTGGGTTCCTGGTTTTCTGAATCTGTTTCTTGACTGATTAATGTGCTAAGGATTTACGATAAACCGGTTTGATCTCCTTGCAGTCCAAGGGACTCTCAAGAGTCTTTTCCAGCACCACAGTTTAAAAGCATCAATTCTTAGGCACTCAGCTTTCTTCACGGTCCAACAAGCACGTCCATACATGACTAATGGAAAAATCATAGTTTTGACTAATTAGGCCTTGGTCTGCAAAGTAATGCTTTTTAATATGGCTGTCTAGGTTGGTTATAGCTTTTCATAACCTGTGTAGGGCATACTTAATTCCACTCTCTTTGTAATATTTTCCCTCTCAGCTTCCGTGACATCATGTGTGTTTGGATGTCTTCCTGTCTCACTGCCTGTTCTTCTGGCTTGTTTGCTCCACTTCTAAAAGTTGGGATGCCCTAGAAGTTTGTGCTGTATGTATGCCCTTGTCTTTCTGACGTTCACCCTGTCTCCTAGATCTGCTGCTGCTAAGTCGCTTCAGTCGTGTCCGACTCTGCACGACCCCATGGACTGCAGCCTACCAGGCTCCTCCGTCCATGGGATTTTCTGGGCAACAGTACTGGAGTGGGGTGCCATTGCCTTCTCCCATCTCCTAGATCAGGGGTCAGAAAACTTCCTTAAAGGGCCAGGTAGTAAATATTTTGGACTTAGTGAGCCATATGGTCCCTGTCACAAACACTCAGCCCTGTCGGAAGGTGGCCGTGCGTGAGTGGTGCGACTGTTCCAGTGGCAGTGGTTTGCTGACTCTTGACCCAGATAGTTTTCCCAATCCTTTCGCTTTAAATATCATCTGTATGCGCACACTCAGGTTTGAATCTCCAGTCCTTATCTTTTCTATAATTCCAGGCTCCTTACCTAACTCCTTACCTAACTCCTTACCTAACATCTCCGTGTTTATTTTATTAGGCATCTCAAAAGCTTAACATGTCCAAAACAGTACTCTTGAATTCGCCCCCCACCACCAGACCCTGCCTTCCTGGTTTATTTCTCATCTCAGAAAATGGGAGACCACTACCTTCCAACCAACTGCTCAAGCTAAAAATTTACATGTTCTACCTCTCATCTGTCGTCAGGCCTCCTTGACCTTCTAGAGTATATTCCAAATTTGCCACTGGGTTGTGGTTCTTCCTGCAGCCACCCAAGTTTGGGTTTTCATTATTTTTCACCTGGATTATTGCTGTAGTGGCCTCTTAATTTATCTTCTGTTCTGATCTGGTCCCTGTATAATCCACTCTTTACCCATCAACAAAGTGAACTTTTTTGGTAATATTATTCAAACTCTAAATAAAACTTGACAGTGGCTTCCCATTGTTCTTGAAATGCTTACTGAATTCAGGGGCCTTTTTTGTTAAATAATGCAATTGTTAAAATAATCATGAGATTAGCACCAAAGAAGGATACATGTTATACAAGTGAGAGAAGCAGGATACAAAATTGCTTGGTCAGGTATGCCTGCTGCTGCTGCTAAGTTGCTTCAGTCGTGTCCGACTCTGTGCGACCCCATAGGTGACAGCCCACCAGGCTCCCCCGTCCCTGGGATTCTCCAGGCAAGAACACTGGAGTGGGTTGCCACAGGTGTGCCTCAGTTCAGTTCGGTCGCTCAGTCGTGTCCGACTCTGCGACCCCATGAATCGCAGCACGCCAGGCCTCCCTGTCCATCACCAACTCCCGGAGTTCACTCAGACCCACGTCTATCAACTCAGTGATGCCATCCAGCCATCTCATCCTCTGTCGTCCCCTTCTCCTCTTGCCCCCAATCCCTCCCAGCATCAGAGTCTTTGCGAATGAGTCAAGTCTTCGAATGAGGTGGCCAAAGTGACTGGAGTTTCAGCTTTAGCATCATTCCTTCCAAAGAAATCCCAGGGCTGATCTCCTTCAGAATGGACTAGTTGGATCTCCTCGCAGTCCAAGGGACTCTCAAGAGTCTTCTCCAACACCACAGTTCAAAAGCATCAATTCTTCGGTGCTCAGCTTTCTTCACAGTCCAACTCTCACATCCATACATGACCACTGGAAAAACCATAGCTTTGACTAGACAGACCTTTGTGGGCAAAGTAATGTCTCTGCTTTTCAACGTGCTATCTAGGTTGGTCATAACTTTCCTTCCAAGGAGTAAGCATCTTTTAATTTCATGGCTGCAGTCATCATCTGCAGTGATTTTGGAGCCCCCAAAAATAAAGTCTGACACTGTTTCCACTGTTTCCCTATCTATTTCCCATGAAGTGATGGGACCAGATGTCATGATCTTTGTTTTCTGAATGTTGAGGTTTAAGCCAACCTTTTCACTCTCCTCTTTTACCTTCATCAAGAGGCTTTTTAGTTCTAGTTCCTCTTCACTTTCTGCCACAAGGGTGGTGTCATCTGCATATCTGAGGTTATTGATATTTCTCCCAGCAATCTTGATTCCAGCTTGTGCTTCTTCCAGCCCTGCATTTCTCATGATGTACTCTGCATATAAGTTAAATGCTTAGGAAATACTAAAAACCAGAAATAGTCATTTTATGATGATGAGATTAAGGGACATTCAGTTTGTTAGGAAGGATGGTTATGGGACATTTCCTTGTTGTCTACACTTATACAGTTTTTAATACTAGAATTTAAAAAGCCTCAAGATATAAAAAGAGATCTACATTTGGCATAGGGTTTATCAAAAATACCAAAAACATTGTTGTCTTTCTGAGGTCTACTTTCCTAGCATAATATTTTATTCTTTCATGGAAATTGTAGACTTTCTGGTATGTGCTCATGTGTTTTTTAAAAATTTTGGCTCTTTCATATATCTTTTCTATATATATATATTTCCAGATAGTTTACATGAGGGAAATTGTGCATGAGGTACAGTTGTAGAACAACAAGCATAATGTAAAAGTTTTTAAATCATTATGGCAAAACCCTAACTTTAGATTCCTAAGTCATCTGTAAAGAATTCAAGTATCTGTTACCCTGTAACTTCTTAAAAACCTTAGAAAGAGCTCTAGACTTAGTTTTTTGTTTTTTTTTTTTAAGATTCTGTTCATTTGTAAAACGGCCAACTTTCGTTTAACTTTTGGGGGAGGGAAATTCAGAATTTAATAGTAAGATGAATTTAGCGCTGTTTATCAGCATTACATAGTTACTGAGCTGAATAATTGGAAGTCAGGAGACCTGGATTTCAATCCAAAGGCTTAGACTCTTGACCAAAGGCAGTTAGTTGCTTGGCCTTGCTGAACCCTCTGTAAAAGGACAGGATAAAATAATTCTTGCAGTTCATTTTTATATAATTCTGTAAAGCACAGGTTTTTCATGAATTTGAGTATTTGCTAGTGTTTTTGCCTTCTCTTCAGTTCAGTTCAGTTGCTCAGTCGTGTCTGACTCTTTGTGACCCCATGAATCACAGCATGCCAGGCCTCCCTGTCCATCACCAACTCCCGGAGTTCACTCAGACTCATGTCCATCAAGTCAGTAATGCCATCCAGCCATCTCATCCTCTGTCGTCCCCTTCTCCTCCTGCCCCCAATCCCTCCCAGCATCAGAGTCTTTTCCAACGAGTCAACTCTTCGAATGAGGTGGCCAAAGTGACTGGAGTTTCAGCTTTAGCATCATTCCTTTCAAAGAAATCCCAGGACTGATCTCCTTCAGAATGAACTAGTTGGATCTCCTTGCAGTCCAACGGACTCTCAAGAGTCTTCTCCAACACCACAGTTCAAAAGCATCAATTCTTCGGTGCTCAGCTTTCTTCACAGTCCAACTCTCACATCCATACGTGACCACTGGAAAAACCATAGCCTTGACTAGACGGACCTTTGTTGGCAAAGTAATGTCTCTGCTTTTAGATCAGTTATTCCTAAGTGTGTGCTGCTTCCTTTTGCATAAAAGGACTTTTATTATGGTTTCTTTATTTTTATTACATCATTTTGGCTTTAGATTCTGTGAAGGCAAACAAGATGAATTATGATACGAGAAAAAGGCTCTCCACATATATTACGATATTGCCAGAGGAATTGCCTGTCTCAGTCAGAGGCATTCTTATATCTTGTCGCAGATCTTGTTCTGTGAAGTGTGTATGTGTAGACTTTGAATCCTGAAGAAAACTGTAGCCCAAGAATATTGCTTATGGAAAGTATCAGTAAGATAAGAACCATAGAGTATAATCAGATTTCTGGATGGCAGTCAGGCTGCAGGGTATCAGGAATTACTTTGCTGGTAATCTGTCTTTGCATTTAGTATTTTTTTTTTTGGATTTAGTACTTTTCAGAAACTGCTTTTTAATTTCATCCTTCCATCCGAATCAGCCGAGATAAAGGTTCAATTTAAAATAACTTTCTGGAGGTCTTTTTTGTAAAAAGTATTTGCATCTCTGTGTAGTAGTTTCCTTTTTAACAGCATTTCTGCCTGTGTGCAGTAAGCAAGTGTCTCCTTTTATTGTGAGAGGTTCCTGGAAGCTTTTTAAAAATTCCATTCAGTGTCATGTCCATTTAGGTTTCATTGTTATTAGGTAGCACTTTGTGCACTGATAATTCAGTTTATTAAATAAACATTGAACTCCTGCTACGTGGAAGGCACCTTAGGGGAAAAGAGATAACAAGACCCAAGTTCACAAGTAAGACTACAGTTCATAGGGGGTGGGGGAGAGTTAAGCTATAACTAATAAAAGTAGAATATTGGTTTGTTAAGGAGTTTGAGCAGATGTTTGTATTTGCAAGAGTGAGGTAAGTCAGAGGAGGAATTGGGCATATCTGGCTAGAAATTCAGAGCAGCTTCTTGAGGGTAAATGACATTTCAGCTGGCCTGAAGAATTGGGAGAATTTTACAGATGTGGGGCTGGGGAGGTAACAAAGGTTGAAGGTTAGAGTCACTTCAAGTGCTATGGGGGCAATATAAAGCAATCAGATTTGCTGGGTAGAGAAGTATAGAGAAATTGGAAGACTCAATTGTGTTATAAACATAGATTCTTTCTACCTACCAAGTGTGGAAGCATAACATGGAATGTTAATATGGATCTGCATAGTTTGTTCCTAATACTGTAGATTTTTGTAAGCATTTTGGGAGTCATTGAAGAGGTTAAAGTTGGAATGTGCCAGGCTTACAGATGTACCCAAGGAAAATCTGTCTATAGTGATACACGCTAGAAGAGGTAGAAGACCCATCAGAGGGTGGTTGTAATATTATAAAGAAGACTATTGCTTGAAACAGTGGGGTCAGTGGACAAAGGGAAATAGGTTCAGGGGAGCATTGCTATAGAAGAGCCAAGGGATAGCATTCTGATAGGCTGGTGATGGTAATGCCAGAGAGCAGAGACCATGTCTGGGTGACTGGGTAGCTACTGATGATGTTATTAGAAGGAAAACAACCACAAGAAGGGCTGTGTTTTATTTTGGTTGGTGTTGGTGGTGATTTTTTAAAGTTACATGAGCGGCTTTACAGCAGTTGTGATTTTAAACCACCCACTGTCCCATCAACCTTACATATTTACTGTTCTCCTTTAGGCTTTGTCCCTAAGTACGTATAAGTTTTACACTTTCGTGCTATTTCTTTTTTTTTAACTTGATGCAATGTAAGTGTTTGAGAGTTTTTTTGAAAGATAAGCTACCAAGTTTTAGATTTGTTCATTTTCAGATGCTTACAGAACTTCAAGGTGGGATTAGATGTTTGAATAAACTCAAAATATTGGGAACCAAATGCCAATCCTTTTTTTTACTTAAAATTTTAATATTTTGTTCATCATGGATGTTTTGCATTATTTTTAAATTTTTAAGGGTATTACATTAAGTTACTATTAATTTTAGTTACTAGGATTTTTGCAACGCACAGCTTCCTGCCCCCAGTTTTGCCTCATTCATCTTACCCTGGTCCTGATGCTGGGGTTTTAAAGTCCCGTAAAGAACCAGAGAAGGAGGAGCACATGGACAGAAAGAGGGCTGAGGCAGAAACGCTGAGGAGTAGTCTCCATTTAGAGATGGAAAGAGGAAAAAGATTCAGTGCAGAGTGAGAAGAGGCCATTCAAGGAGTAGATTGGGAACTGATCCAGAAGATAATTCAAGCAAACTGGGATGAGGATAGGATTTTGAGAAGAAAGAAGGTCTCTGACCTGTCATGGCCTTTCCGCAGACCAAAGTGCTTGGGCTTCCCTTGTGGCTCAGCTGGTAAAAAATCTGCCTGCAATGCAGGAGACCTGAGTTGGATCTCTGGGTTGGGAAGATGCCCTGGAGAAGGGAAAGGCTACCCACTCCAGTATTTTGGTCTAGAGAATTCCATGGACTGTATAGTCCATGGAGTCGCAAAGAGTCGGATGTGACTGAGCGACTTTCACTTTTCTGTGCTTGGCACTGTGCTAGCCTCTTGTAGGCGCAACAGTCAGAGCCCTGCCCATGGAGCTTATATGACCTACCCCTGGCATGAACACCCTTTCCCTGTATCTTTAATCGCTTTTACAGTAACCCCACCTAAGTCGTCTATCATCAGCTATCTCAAACTAGTGTTTTCCTTCAAACCAGTTCTTTGTAGAATTTCCATACTTTTTAAAAGTATTACCACCTTCTGTTTCCCAGGGTTAAAGCCATGGGATTTTCTGTGTTTACCTCTGTTCAAGTCATGTTCTTTATTCTCTCAGCTCTTCTTTTACAGTGAATTCTTTTTCACTGCTTGATCAAATTATGTGTGGACTACTGCAGTGGTCTGCTGCCAGTCCTCCTCTATACTGCTGCTAGGTTGGTTTTCCTAAAGATGAATATTTCTACACGTTTATACATTGCCCAGAAAAGGTTGGTTACCCATTGGGTAGGCAAAATGAAGTAAAAATTAGGCCCATTCCCTTATTCCTTTTCTCAAATCATTTGATTTCTCAAATCAAAAGTAGTATTAGTCTGTCTTTTGAGAATTCAGTGCTTTTTTTCTTCATGATCTATCTTTTCCATTTTCTTTTCTCTTAACTTTCTGAGGTCAGCTCAACTTAAGTCTTGTTTGTTTTACAAAGCCTTTTCTTAACCAAAGAGACTGCTTTTTATCTTTGAACTACTGATAGACCCATACTCAACCAAGTTGGCATTATACAGCATATTCAGCAGATTCTGTGTTACTGTATATATATTTATTTATTATGTTCTGTCTCCCAGTTGATCTTTGAGCTGTTTTGTTAAAGACAGAGCTGACTGAGAGTACAGAGAAGGAGCCCTTGATAAAGGTCTAAGAGGCAATGACCACTAGAAAGCTGGCCTCTCTGAAAATAGCCAAATTGTTTTTTATTAGAGCTCTCTATGTTAGTTAAGTTTGTTAATAGTTCCTTGATCTTTCTCAGTGATAGATAGTAACTGTAGTTTTTACTTTTATGTGCATGGTTGGAGGATCAGAAAGAGTTTTATGTAGTATATTTTCATGCTTTACTTGAATTTACTAAATTTTGATTTCGGCACTTTTGTCTGTTCTCTTTGTTGTTGAGTCGCTAAGTTGCATCTGACTCTTTTGCAGCCCTGTGAACTGTAGCCCCCCAGGCTCTCAGCCCCTTCTGTTTTTCTTCTTTTTACATAATTCATATTATTCTTACTGTTAAAAAAAAACTAATCAAATTGAGGTAACAGTATTGCATGCACAGAGTGAATCTGTAAAGAGAGTAGTCTGGGAGAGAGGAAGATAGAAACTTTGGACCGCTGCTGCAGTTTCTAAATGCTCTGACAAATCCCGTAAGGATCTTTCTGAGACTTGGGTCTTAGTTTCTTAACCTGTAAATGAAGATGTCAAGTGAATGGTCTCTGAAAAGTTCTTTATAGGTCTGAATTTTTCTCATATCCATATTGACACGGAATTGTTAACTCCTGTCTTTTTTTGACTTTAGTCCGAGGCCAGACTTAAAATAACAGTTTTGTTGTCATGTTTTCCTTTTAGATTCTAGTTTAGGATTAGTCATCATTGCTTCATTTGGAATTTTTTCAGTTCTAGATCCAGTATTGTTTTCATAACAAGCATCCATTAATTATTGATGAGGATAAATTAACCTAGTTGACATTTACTTTTTTTTTTTTTTCTTTTTAAGGTATTTTCAAAAGAAATAATTCCAGGTTGATGGATGAAATTTTAAAACAACAGCAGGAACTTCTGGGCTTAGATTGTTCCAAATACTCACCAGAGTTTGCAAATAGTAATGACAAAGATGATCAAGGTAAGCTTGAGTGTAAAATTGAATACCTAACATACGCAGATAATGTTTTTTGTATTTCAAGGCAGATTCTATTACTCTTTTATTTATTCATTTTGCCCTAGTGTTTATTATCACTACCTTTAATCATCAGAGTTAAACTTTTCTTTCTTCATCTGGTTAAAAGATAATTTTCAGAAAAAGAAAATCATGACTCATACATATTAAAAAATAAACACATGTTCAAGATTTTATTTAACTCAAACAACCAGGAATCAGTAGATTTTAAAGCCTGTTCAAAGAGAATCCAAAGAGTTGACACACTTATAGATCAAAAATATTAAAATAAATATGTGAATAGAGACAAAACTTGTTTAATTGAATCTCTACCAAAGAATTGTATGTCTATAAACAAGAATTAGGCAGAGCTATTAGTTATCTAGAATCCTATCAAATGTAAAACAGCTCCATAGAATAAGAATTTGGTAAGGTAGATCCGTGTGCTATAGACAATTCATTTCCATTAAAGCAATTTGTTTTCTTCCTACAGCCTTCATTTTTGTCTTCTATCTGTGTTATTACTAATAATACTGTAATTGTAGATGGCATTTTGGGTGAGCGGAAATTGTAAGTTACCCTATAACTAAAAAGCAGGGACATTACTTTGACAACAAAGGTCTGTCTAGTCAAGGCTATGGTTTTTCCAGTGGTCATGTATGGATGTGAGAGTTGGACTGTGAAGAAAGCTGAGCACCGAAGAATTGATGCTTTTGAACTGTGGTGTTGGAGAAGACTCTTGAGAGTCTGTTGGACTGCAAGGAGATCCAGCCATTCCATCCTAAAGGAGATCAGTCCTGGGTGTTCATTGGAAGGCCTGATGTTGAAGCTCAAACTCCAATACTTTGGCCACCTGATGCAAAGAGCTAACTTATTTGAAAAGAACCTGATGCTGGGAAAGATTGAGGGCAGGAGGAGAAGGGGACGACAGAGGATGAGATGGTTGGATGGCATCACTTGACTCAATGGACATGAGTTTGGTTAACTCTGGGAGTTGGTGATGGACAGGGAGGCCTGGCGTGCTGTGGTTCATGGGGTTGCAAAGAGTCGGACACTACTGAACTGAACTGAACTATTAGAGGATTTATTCATAGATACAAGGTCATTCTGAGCACTTTGATAAGACTATATGTAAATAAATACACAAATGATATGTACAGGTTCTTTCAGAGCAAAGTAGCTAGGTATGCTTTGATGTTAAAATTGAAGGGTGTAAAAGATTCTTGTTTACTGTAAGAGCTATACTTTTTCTTGGAACTGATTTTGAAATATATTTGAAAGAGGGTATTTTTTAAAAATATCTTTTTTTTTTCTTCCAGTTTTAAATTGCCAGTCGGCAGTGAAGGTGCTGTCCCCAGAAGATGGAAAAGCAGATATTGTAAGAGCTGCTCAAGACTTCTGCCAGTTAGTAGCCCAGCAGCAAAAGAAATCCACAGATTTGGATGTAGATATGTTAGACAGTTTACTTAGTAAGTCGTATATGTCTGTTTTTAGTTTTGTCTCACAAGGATGCTGTGTGAAGGAGAATATCTATGTCTCATTCTTACCATAAAGCCTGATTTTGTTGTTTTTGTTGTTGTACTTATTATGTTTCTAAAGTTTAGAGACCCACATAATTTTGAGATGATAAAATGTGTAGTCAGCTCCTTCACTTTCAGAATTATTGGTAAAGGAGAGGATCTAAAAGGGTTTGGGGGGCATTCCTTAAAAATAGAACTTCTACTTCTGCCTCCTTCTTTTAAAATTTATTTTGCCTTATTTTATTTTATCTTTCAGTTTTATTGAAATAAAATGACATACAACATTCCTCTTTCTTCTTAGTTTGAACTGTCTGTTAAGTTTGAATATTAAGTTTGAACTCAACAGCTATTTAGGAATCAGTCCCAGGAATATACTACTATCATCTGTGACTCCTTTCTCAGTATTCCTTCTATTCTGTTGTACCAAATATACCACTTACTCTGTCATGTTACACTACATGTAACTTTATATTTTATCTATTTTTCTTCAATTGCTTATAAAAACCTTTAGTTTGTTTATTCTTTCCAGAGTTCCTTAGGAACTTTTTGCCTTAACTTTATGGTCCTTCTGCTTACTAGCCTTATCCTTAATCCTTTTGAAGAAAGGCAGTAATTTTAATAAATTCATGTCCATTGTTAGCTTTTATAGCCATACAATTTCAAATGTATTTTTCATTTACTCAGGTAAATTCTCCATTTACCTTGTGACCAGAAAGTTAGTGGCTGAACTGAGGTTATTAGAAACTCTTAGAACCTGGGTCCCTTGGATTATAGCATCTTTTGTGCTACATCATTGATTATTTATATTAAGATTTATTTTACTTTATTTTTTAGTAGTTGAAATATTTTTATCCCCCTTTCCTCTCAAGCCAGATCTCATATGGAAACCAGCTTGCAGAGTAAAGAATGGCCAGATCTTGGTTGAGGCAGGTGTACAGTCTCGTCTTCCCCTCCTGGGAAGCTTGGGCTTTCCTCTAGGGAATACTGAGACCCTTTGTACTGTATAGCTAGGAGTTGGTCTTGCTCTGTAAAATCGGCACATGTGGAGGGAAGGAGAATAGACAACTTTTAAAGTTGCTTTTCATCCCTGAAGTTACTTGGTTCTGTGGCCAGAATAAGTGTTTGAGTCCTTAAAGCAATGAGGGTCTCAGGATGCCAAGAGAACACATAAGTTGAGTCTTGAAAGATAGATGGGATTTGAGGATTACCTGTAGAATGGGTGGGAGTTGGGATACCCCTCCTTGTCAGGTAATCAGTCCAGTTAAACAGCCTTTAGAGAAAATTTCCACATTTGGAAATAACAGATATAAAAATATATGTTGTGCCAAGAAATTGGGGTATGGAATGTATAAATAAAGTTTCTGAAGAGAACAGATACATGAAAACATAAGAAACCAATTTGATGAACAGAATTTGCCATAGGTCATTTTTTTGTAAGCAATGTATATTAATTTCTTATGTGTGTTTTTTTTCTTTCCAAGGTTCAAATGGTTTCCCTGACCCTGATTTAGTATTGAAGTTTGGTCCTGTGGACAGCACACTAGGCTTTCTTCCCTGGCACATCAGGTTGACTGAGATTATGTAAGTAGTTAAAAGTGTACTGACTTTAGTTCAGTCCAGCAAGTGTTTCTTGAGCCCAGCGCCATACTGGATGTGATGGGAATTCCCAGAGAATTATTGTAATACTGGATCCTTTCCCTCAGGTGTTTGACAATATCAGTGGTAAAATAAAAACCTATGTAAACGACTCAGACACAAGAGATTTTGTGGTTGTGCAGATATTTGGTATTAAAACTAATCATCATAGGAGACCAGGAGTGATCTCTGTGGGCCAGAGTTGTTGATTCTACAGAAAAGATGTAACTTGATGCAAAGTGTGTAAAGGGGGTAGAATTTTTGTAATTAGAGAAAAGGCAGAAAGTGTAGGGAGTGAGCTGCAGGGAACAAAGAAAAACTAGGGGGCAAGACATGAGTGTCGCGTTAGAAGGAAATAGGTAACTGGCCACACCAGTGCAGAGGCTTAGTGTTAGATTCTAGTAGTATATGGTGAAATCAGATAGTTTGGGACTGTTGACATTGAGAATGCTTTAAATATAAGCATAAGGAATGTGTGTGGTTGTTAGAAAGGCAGTAGGAAATCAGTGGGAATGGTGATTTTGGAAGGTTCGTTTCGCAACTATGTTTTAGAGTAGATTGTGTCTGGGTAAGAATGAGCTAACGTGACAACTGAAGAGTTTGTCATACTCTTGACATACCTGTAATTTATGAGAGTACATGGATGAGAATGAAACTGCTTATTTAGAACAGAGTTTGGCAAACTTTTTGAGTAAAGGGCCAGAGGCTAAATATTTTAGATCCTGGAAGCTGTGTCTCTTTCAGAACTGCTGTTCTCTGTTGCAACTAAACACATGCCGGTGTAGCTAAACAAGCGTGGACGATTATGTCAACACACGTGTGTGACCATGATCTCGTAAAGCCTCGTTTACAAAAATAGGTGGCAGTCTCCTGGACTGTAATTGCAGACCCCTGGTTTAAAATAAAGGAGAAGGGCAGCTCGGTGAGGAATACCAGAAAATTAAGAAATAACCCAATGGGACTTCCCTGGTGGTCCAGTGGCTAAGCCTCCGAGCTCAGTGCCGGGGGCCCAGGTTCATTTCCTGGTCAGGAAACTAGATTCCCAGCTGCCACAACTAAAGATTCCGCACGCCACAATGAAGATCTCACATGCCGCAACTAAGACCCCAGCACAGCCAAAATAAATAAAAATAAATATTAAAAAAGAACCAAATGTCCATCAGTAGAATAGTTACACTATGGCCCACACATACAGTGAGATATATGTAACACTTAATAAACCGGATGTAGAAGCCACATGTATCTACCTAATAAACCTTCAAAAATACGACTGAGTGAAAGAAGTTTGCAAAATAATATGCACTGTTTGATACATTTAAAAGCTATACTTACTTCATGAAAGTGGATGCCATTGGGTAGAAAAGGAGGAGAGACCATGAGATGCCTCACCTCCTTCTTACCTCCATCTGGGGCGGATCGTGCTCCGGCTGCTGTCCCATGCCGCTTTTGTGGAATATTTATAGAAGGGAAAACTGGATAAAAATGAAAATGAACAAATTTTAAAAATATGCATCACTGGTGAATCTCACAAACATAATATTGATTGAAAAAAAGCCCAGACATAAATAAAAGAACACACACTGTGGAATACTGTTGATAGAATTTGCTGCATGAGATAAAGCACATGTGGAAGAAAAAAGAAAAAGAGAGAAACTTAGGAGCCTAAAAATATATTTTAATTCTGGGTCCTAGGAGGAATATACTATGAATTCTCTTATTCATGAGAACCAGTTACCAAGTTCACTTGCAGGCCTAGCACTTTCCTGATTGCAGTAAGAACTAGAGGAGAAATGAAATGATTCCTGAGTTGTTAAGCCTAAGTGACTGGATAAATTACAGTGTCATTGAGACAAATGGGAAAGGCAAGGAACCATTGATTTTGAAGGGAACAGGTTGAATTCAAGAATAAGATTTTGAGGCCATGGTCTGTTTAGACTTAAGAGGGCAGATGAAGATGTAAGATTGGTGCTTAGACGAAAAGTCACAGTAAGGGTGGATCTTTGGGACTTATCGGTACCTAGCAAGTGTGGAATGTAAACCAACAAGGACCTACTGTATAGCCCAATAAACTCTACCCAATATTCTGTAATAATGTATATGAGAAAAGAATCTAAAAAAGAATGTGTATATGTATAACTGAATCACTTGGCTGTATATCTGAAACTAACACAACATTGTAAGTCAGCTATACTCCATTAAGATTAAAATTACTTTTTACAAGTCCCTTTAAAATGTCAAAAAAAAAAAATGTATAGAGGGGTTAGTTTTTATTTGAACTCTTTCACAGCAAGTTTAATAATCATTTAGTAGAAATAGTTTGATGTACTCTATGCTTGTAATTTACTTTCTTCTGTTCTTAATCTTTTTGGTCATTACCCTTCTGGTTCCTCTCCTCCAAATTATAGCGTATCATCTAATTGCTTTTTTCTCCTTTGGTTTTTTTTTCCCCCAGCTCTTTGCCTTCCCACCTAAACATCAGTTATGAGGACTTTTTCTCTGCCCTTCGTCAGTATGCAGCCTGTGAACAGCGTCTGGGGAAATAGTGATTCGCTGGTCGCGTGATTTGATTTCAGGCTTTTGGAGAAAAGGACTCAAGTGACTCTGATGTTTACAAAGCACCTATGAAACCCTGTACACACCTAGTTCATAATCCTCATAATTTATCAACAAACACAAAAAAGTGTCTTACTTGAGAGTAAGAGTATGTGTGAGCGAGTATGTGTGTGTGCGCGCGTGTGTGTATGCATGTGTGTGTGGAAATAAACTTATAAATGAGGAAGTAGTGGAGAAGGAAACATGGTGAGCTGGTACCTTTGAGCAGATTGCAGCAATGTTTTAGGAGCTGAAATTTCAGATTTAAAGGCTTCAGCCCTAACTACTTCCCTGTTTTTCTGGGGAGAGAAAGGGGCAATTAAAGCTATTTTGTTGTTTAGGGGGGTGGGGGAGTAATTTTTGTTCAGTTTTTCCAAGTGACCAAACTTTAAGTTTTAAGAATAATATATTGACATATGAAATGGAAGCATTCTGAGTTTGAGGGATGGAGTTCCGTGTTGTTCACATGTTAAAAGTTTGCTCACCTTTGGAGCAGAGGGAATACCTGTTTTCAGACATCCGTCCATTTTCATCTCTTCATTATTATCAATGTGACTTGAAAATGTTGCTCTGTTGTCTGTGTTCTGGGTTGTGACGATCATTTGAAAAAGAACTCTTACATTGGAATACAGAATTTAAAAATTTTAAATATTGTTTGAGACAGTCAAAAAAAAGGTAAAAAGTCATGATCTGAAAAGTAAACATGGAAAGTTTCCCAGATAAGTAGAGAAAGTTTTGATTTCCTTTTCCATTTGGTGGGCTGTTTGCGAGATAGTACCCAGAGTTGGTTAAAAAAATATTTCCATTAACTATGTTTATTTAAAATAAGCATTTGAGGGAAGTTACCAAGGCAGCTCTATTCCTCAAAAGTAACCTGTTCCTCTTTGGAATAGCACATGTAGGGCCATGTTAGTACCCAGGATTTTTACTGAGTAAATCCTGATGGTGACTTTGTATTAAAAGATCTTTAAGTGAGATTGAGGCCTGTGTAGGTAATAAAATATTACCACAGTTCTACAAAAGTAATTTAATTTTGCATGTTCTCTTTCATGGCAGAGAACAGCACTGGTTTTGTTATTTTTTAAATGAATAGATGATTTTTTGATAGGTGTTTAGTAGTTCTCCCCTCTCTGCTGATACTTGGACAGAAACCATTCTTTATATATTTGATGGACTGTTTTCAGAAGAATCTTATCAACAGCAAGTGCACAACAGTTATCCAAAATGATACGTTTAGAATGGAGTAGATTTAAATACTAGGTCTCAGTCTGAAAAATAGCAGAGAACACTGGATTTGGACAGCAAGGTTTGAAATTGCTTGTCAGATTCTGAGTCTATAAAGAATAAATGTTTTGACTCTGGATTCCAAAACTCCATTTATGATTTTAAAAATACACTTGAAATAAAATGATTATAAACTAAATTTTGGTTCAGTGACATTACTTTGCACATTATAGTTCTTTGTACATTGTGAGACTTTTTTTTTCAAGTCTTAATTTATTGCTAAAAGCTTTGTGTGATGCGACATCATATCTCTAAACCTTACCAGAGAATTTTTTTGTTTCTGTCTCCCTGTACTGTCATCCATGTTCTATTGAGGCTTTTTGGCCTTAGTTGAAGACTGAATTTATGCCTTTTATATATGTGTCTTTTTTAAACATTCTGGAATATATATGCTTTTAATGAATTAAATTTAATGGGCCCAATTGAAGTGAAGGGATTTCATTTTTGTTGAAGTTAGTCAAATAAATTACCCACTGGGATGTAGCCAAAGCCCTACAAGAACAGTTGAGTTTTTTGTATTTTTATTTTGTCCTTATATTTCATAGCAGTGTAGTGTTACCTATCAGAGTAAATCTATAATCTGACATGAGTCTGTTATTGTCCTAGATGGGAAGAAACCCTTAAAACAAGTTGCTAAGGATTCTGATTTCAGATTAGGCATTCCAGTTTCTTTCCATGAGGTTAACTGCCAGTACAGTCTCCACAATTTGAATGACATCAATCATTCTATAATTCCTGCCAAAATCACCTACTAGTTATGCATTATCAGGGCTCTCTTTGCACTCTCAAGAAGAACTGAAAACTTTAAAGAGTTGTTTATCTTTATGTGTTTTGAAGAATATCTTTATATTGTTTCTTCTGACACTCTCCACAATGGAAAAATTATCAAATTAAGCCTACCTTACGGATGGCAGCTTGGAGCCTAGCAAGAGGTTGAGGGTTTGAATTCCATTCCCAATTCTGATTTGTGTTTTGTTTCTTAACACTTGATTATTGTTAGAAAGTTTGAAAGCTGGTTTTGATGTGAATAGCAAATTCTGATATATTGTGACTAAGGCTGAATAGTGTCTGTCTTAAGAGAGGAATGTGTTCTAATGTTGATGAACAGTGCCAAATACACTGTGCACATCTACAAGTTAATCTTTGAATGTATGTTACTGGATTAGCCCCTCCTCTTCCTGTGTGATGGTACCGTGCGTAGAGTCAAATCCTTGTGATGTTTTGTATGGCGTAGACTTTGGCAACATGTAAATAATGTGTAAAGTTTTTATGATTAAGGAATCAAATTTATTGAATTTTATTATTGAAGGTTGAAATGATGTGTATGAATAAAAACAATAAAAGAATATACTCTTTTCATGGACTATAGTATTATGTGAATGCTACATTTATTCTAAACATGTAGGGACTGCAGAAATGTGATGAGAAGTTCATATGACAAGATAGCAATACTATTTTTTTAGATGGTGTGTTCTTGATTGAAGTATATTCTCATTTTTACCAGATTAAACATTTGGAATCTTAAAATGTTAATTTGCTTTTTGCTAGGTAAAAGTAAGGTGAAATTGAGCTTTGCTACTGCTAAAATTTTCAAAATTCCAGAATAATATCTGAATAGTTTTTTTTTTTTTTTACTAAATATTGAATGCCAAATTGAAAATGTATATGTGTACTCTTTTAGAAAGGAATTTGACAGTTCTCGTCAAACCAGAAAATAGAAGGGTAAGAGCTATGGTTTTTCTTATGTTGCATAGAGTATTCACTTTCTCACTTGAGAATCTAATTGTAAGGTAGTTGGCTTTTTATGCATAATTTTCATCTGAAATCAAGTTTCTCAAAAGTCACCTTTTAACTTTAGTTAATAGGACATACCGTTAACAAAAGCTAGTGTAGGGGGAAGTTCAAAAAAGTTTGAAATAAAACCCAACTGCTGTCAACAGTTGTCCAAGAATCCTAGTTGATAGGCCATATACTTGATAAAATTGGTGGAAAAGGGAAGTGCAAAAACAATTTGCTTTCAACTTTAAAAAAACACATTCATTGTAAAAAAAAAAAAAAAAGAATTCAGAGAAGCAAATGTAAAGGAAAAAACTTCTAATACCATCATTCATTGATTACATTTCTGGTGACAATCCTAGAATTTTTTGGTATTTATATTTAAATGGATCTTACTGTAACAGGTTTAATAAATTCCTTTTAAACTACAAACCCCAAATTGAGTGTTGCATTCTGTTTTGTGTTTGGCTCTTGTGTCTAGATATAAACAGTTATGTCACATGAAAATGTTTGAAAAAATTATAGTCCACATTGAGTTGTCCTTAATGAGAACTCAGCCTTGGTCCAAAATCTTCAAGAAATTTTATACCCATTTCTCTTCCCTCGATCTTCTAGAGATTCAAGTACTATAAATTAAGCATCTGGATTTAGCATCCAGATGATGCAAAAAAACGTAAAAACTATATGTACTCCCAGGTCAGACTATTTGGATTATCTGCTATTGACCATTTTTATACTTTTCTTCATTAGCACTAATAATTTAACTTGCCCTTATAAGGACAGGGGTAAAAATCTGTCTCAGGGAAGGAAAACCTGACCAAAATGATGAAATCAGAATGATATCTAAGTGTCAACATAATAGTATATATTTCCTTTCTGATGATTGGTGTCAACTGCTGCTGCTGCTGAGTCACTTCAGTCGTGTCCGACTCTGTGCGACCCCAGATGCCCCATCCCTGGGATTCTCCAGGCAAGAACACTGGAGTGGGTTGCCATTTCCTTCTCTAGGTTTTAACTGCTAAGTCTTTTATAAGTTTGGTCTGTGAACCATTCCTTTATTTTGATAAGTATATTTTGCCATGTCATTCCCCAGTAACAGCCATATGTAACAACTGCTTAAAGATAACTTGTACAGAATTCACTAGAGAAGTAACAGGTAATGGTAATAGTAACCCAACTGTTTTCCCCAGAGAGGAGCCTATATTTTCATTAGGTTTCAGATAATTAGAAAATGGGACATCAAAATGTGGACTTTGACTCCACTAGAGAGATTTGACAGCATCTATCCAGTGCAGTTGTTTACTCCGGCTGGAGTGGTTATGCCCACTGCTGGACATTTGACAATGTCTGGAGGCAGTTTTATTTGTCACAGCTGGGGGAGGAGAGGAGTACTCCTGGTATCTTAAGAGGCCAAGGCTGCTGCTGGCAGTGCTACAATGCATCTGACAGCCTTCAAAACAAACAGCTGTCCTGCCTCAAATGTCAGTAGTGCTGAGGCTCAGAATCTGAGGAGGGTTGCCTAAAATGTGCTGTACGTAATTGTGGGGGAAACAATTTGTTTAGATTTGAATCCATAGATCATAGTTTAGAGATGAAATATTTACATGCATATTTTTAATTACATGATGATATATTAACTTTCCTACTCATGAGCTCTATTCATTATTTTTACATTTATCTTTGACATTTTGAGATACCTACCAGTTTTCCAAAGCTTGTCAGCTTTTGTCTAAATTTATTTGAAATTCATGTTTTTTGAAAGATAGTAGTGTTATACACAAGTATGATATTGTAAGAAATATAATGCTTCAAATTACTCATTGTATAAACAAGTTAGCAATTTCTTTCATGCATCCTGTAGGTAATTTGTCTCCAAAAATTAAAAATTGTATGTATTTTTAAGCTTTTTATTTTGTATTGGGGTCTAGCCAGTTAACTATGTGATAATTTCAGGTGAACAGCAAAGGGACTCAGCCATACAAAAAATTATCTTTAAAATGCTTGTATATATGTTGTATGCTTATTTTGGAGATCCTATCTCTAAGAATAGTAACTAAATAGGTTTTATATTTCTTTACCTCTTGTTTTTAAATAATTTACCTTTTTTAGCCCTCTGAAAATAACAGTGATAGAAGTGGCTTCAGTCTAATGTAATTTCCCCAAATACTACCTGCAATTCAAATAAATAATTGAGAGTGCTCCTTGTGAAGAGACTTTGCTTGGCCTGGACACAGGACTTTTCTGAGGGATAATTATAGAGATACGAACCTGCTTATATTTGAGTGTTCATGAGATGTATGTATACATGAAAATAGTGAAGTTCATCTGTATATAAATATGCAGAATATTAAGTTTGCAAAATCAGTCCTTATCAGTTACACTCTGAAGTCCTCAGCTTACCAGATGGAATACAAGACCAGCCGTGATGCTCAGCATGTCGATTTGATGGTGCTTTTAATTGTTTTAAAAGAAAATCATGACTTGCCTACTACTTACGGCCCAGGAAAAGGAGACAAGTGAAGTTAACACAACCAGCTTGTGTACGTATTTTATTCATGCAAGTAGAAGTAAGATTGTGATCGATGTTCGTGTCAAACAGTAGTTATTGCCGAATTCCTCTTCATAGGACCTACACCATGTTCTACTTCCACTTGCAGTATATAAGATTGCCTATTTCCTAGAGTCTGCTGCTGTCAGCTCTTAGATTTTTGCAATTTGATGGACAGGAAATTTGTGTGCTTTTAATTTGCATTTTATGGTAGATTGTGTTTGCAAAGATGGCTACAAGAGTAGTTTCTATTCCATGTGCCCTTTTTTTTTCCCCATGTACTTTTAAGCTATGTTACTTTGCCAGTTTTTCATAATGAGATAGTCTATTTCCCTATTCCTTGAATCTGGGCTGACCTTGTGACTAACTGTGGTTAATGTATGTGTCAGAAGTGACACTCAGCTCACAAGGCTGCATCTTAAAGATCTTGCTTCTTCCTCCTTTTTCTCAGAGCGCTGAACTATCACATAATGAGGTCTATCTGTCTTACTGGAGAGACCATGTGTGGGTGGAGCGGGGAAGGTCTCAATGAAAGGAGGAGAGAAGGAGAGAGGCTTAAGAGGGGCTATAAATGGACATTTTAATGGGTCTATTAAAAGATATCAGTCAGTTCCCTTGTGTAGACCTTATTTTAATCCAAACTTCTGTTTGTTATTTTTATTTGTTTCAGGTTAAATTTACACATTAACTTGGAGAGAATTTTTATGCTGTTGAATTGACCAGGCCCAGTGGACATCATTCATTTGTTTAACTCTTGAGTTTTTTAATCCTTCAGGATTATTTTAAAATTTTATTCATGTAAGTATTGCAGATTCCTAACTTCACATGCAAGTATTTGTGGCTCAGCTGGTAAAGAATCCGCCTGCAATGCAGGAGACCTGGGTTTGATCCCTGGGTTGGGAAGATCTCCTGGAGAAGGGAAGGCTACCCACTCCAGTGACAAAGAGTCGAACACGACTGAGCAACTTTCACTTTCATTTGTATAGATTTTTGTGTGTTGATTTTATATTCTACCTCATTGAATTCTCATATTGTTTATAGTAGTTTTGTTTTTCTTAGGTTTTCTAGATATTCTATCATATCATCACCAAATAGAGATAATTTTACCTCTACCTTTCCAATTCTTTTAACTTTTTTCTAATTATGTTTGCTAGTACCTCCAATGTAAAAAGTGGTAGAGATAATGGGTTCAGTTCAGTTCAGTTCAGTTGCTCAGTTGCGTCCGACTCTGCAACCCCATCAATTGCAGCATGCCAGGCCTCCCTGTCCATCACCAACTCCCGGAGTCTACCCAAACTGATGTCTGTTGAGTCAGTGATGCCATCAACCATCTTATCCTCTGTTGTCCCCTTCTCCTGCCCTCAATCTTTCCCAGAATCAGGGTCTTTTCAAATGAGTCAGCTCTTTACATCGGGTGGCCAAAGTATTGGAGTTTCAGCTTCAACATCAGGCCTTCTAATGAACACCCAGGACTGATCTCCTTTAGGATGGACTGGTTGGATCTCCTTGCTTTGGCATTTCCTTTCTTTGGGATTGGAATGAAAACTGACCTTTTCCAGTCCTATGGCCACTGCTGAGTTTTCCAATTTTGCTGACATACTGAGTGCAGCACTTTCACAGCATTATCTTTTAGGATTTGAAATAGCTCAACTGGAATCCCATCATCTCCACTAGCTTTGTTCATAGTGATGCTTTCTAAGGCCCACTTGACTTCACATTCCAGGATGTCTGGCTCTAGGTGAGTGATCACATCGTTAGGATTATCTGGGTTGTGAAGATCTTTTTTGTATAGTTCTCCTGTGTATTCTTGCCCCCTCAATATCTTCTGCTTCTGTCAGGCCCCTACCATTTCTGTCCTTTATTGAGCCCATCTTTGCATGAAATGGTCCTTTGGTATCTCTAATTTTCTTGAAGAGATCTCTAGTCTTTCCCATTCTATTGTTTTCCTCTATTTCTTTGCATTGATCGCTGAGGAAGGCTTTCTTATTTCTCCATGCTATTCTTCGGAACTTTGCATTCAAATGGGTATATCTTTCCTTTTCTCCTTTGCTTTTCGCTTTTCTTCTTTTCACAGCTATTTGTAAGGCCTCCTCAGACAGCCACTTTGCTTTTTTTTTGCTGTGCTTTAAGCCTGGCTTCAATGAGAATGCCTCTACTGTTTCCCCTCTTATCAGGTGCTGATTTGAAAGCTAAGCATATGTATATGTTTATGTTTATACATATAAATTATGATAAATATTTATCATTTCCTATTTAAACAGTTGATTATTAAATCAAGAATGGATGCTAAATTTTATTCAAGGCTATTTAGAATATATAGGGAAGATCATATGATTTTAGTTCTTAGATCTTTTAATATGGTGAGTTATACTAATGGTTTCCTAATATCATCATTGTATTCCTGGAATAAACCACACTGAGATACATTATTCTTTTTTTTTTTAATGAGCTATTAGATTCTATTTGCTGATATTTTAATTCAAATTTTGCATTGATGTTCATAAATAGGTCTGAAGTTTTCTGTCCTTTGCAGTATAATTCAGGTTTTTGAATCAATGTTATATTTTACAAGAATACACTGGATGTTTTTCTTCTTTTAGAACAGTTTAATAGGGTGATATTATTTAATCTTTGAAGATTTGATAGAATTTCCCTCTGAAACTACCCAGACCTGGTGCTTGTTCTGGGGTTAGTTCTTTGATAAGTTTTTAATTTCAGTTTATATTTTCTATCTGAATAGACGCTAAATGTGGTAAAATATATTTTCCTAGTATATTCATTCAAGTTTTCAAATTTGTTTGGAAAGACATGAACTAAGTCATGTTTCAGTGTTTTCTTTTTTAAATGCAGCCTTTGTTTCCAAGTTATTTTTTCCTTTTCCTTTCTGTGTTCTTTTTTATTAATTATCTAGTCCTCTCATTTATTTTGTTGATTAATTTTTAAAAACCATCTTTTAAATTTGTTCTATTGTTTCATTTTGTTTCTAAAGTGTTATTTGTACCTTATCTTTATTATTGCATTTCTTCTTTCAGCTTTCTCTGTTGTTATTTTTATAGCTTTTGAAGTGGGTATTTAATGCAGTACATTTATTCTTTATTTTTCTTAATATATATGTATATATGTGTGTATATATATATATACTTTATATTATAAGCTTTAAATTGTCCACCCATCACTGATTTAGTTGTATCCTACATATCCTGATAATGTGATGTTTTTATTATAGTTTTTAAAGAAATCTGACAATTTTGGCTTGTCTTTCTGCTGTTATGTAAGTTGTTTAATGAATGGTTTTTAAAGTTCTGGTAAAGTGATAATTTATGCTCTTAAAAACTTGTTTATTGTCTTATAATTTTGTTATATTGTGATCAAAGAATATCATTTGTGTTTTCCTACTTTATACAACTTTTTGAAATGTTCTTTTTGACATAATACATAGTTTTCTCAAATGTTTCATGTTTCTTGAAAAGAAGATAGATTGTTCAATATAGTACAAATTTTTATATACATTCATGCATATAAGTACCTACTTTATTAAGTATGTTATTAATATTTAAGACTTCTATATACTTACATGTATTTATTTTTGCTTTATCTGTCTTGGACTAATGTATTATTAATTTATCTTATCAATTTTTGCATCTTCTGAAGTTTCTGCTTTATGAATGTGGCTGTGATATTATTTGGTATAGAGATACTCAAAACTGCTATATTTTCATTATGAATTATGAACTTAATGTTACACAGTGTCCTTTATCTTTGATTAATGCTTTGGGGCCTGAGTTTGCCTTGTTGGATATTATGCTCACAACCCTGCTTTCCTTTTGTTTGCAATTGCCTAGTCTATTCTGCTTATTTCTCTAGTTTTACCCTTTTTGAGGGATGTCTCTTGGATACAGCATAAGCTTGGACTTTACTTTGTTAAACTATATGGAAGAAGTAAGTAGTTGGTTAAGCCTCTTTACATATATTGGTATATCTTACTTGGTAAGTCTGTGCATTGATGGTGGAGACATCTAAATTTTTGCTGAAGACTTCCAAATTCGTGCTTCCTAGGTTTTCAATAATGTGTATTATTTTTATAAATGAACACCTATATAGAGTAAACTTTTATATTAGAAGAGCCGGGTTTTTATATTTTATGTGCATGAGCTTCCCAGGTGGCGCTAGTGGTAAAGAATCCACCTGCCAATTCAGGTAGACATAAGAGACGCAGATTCAATCCGTGGGTTGGGAAGACCGTCCCCTGGAGGAGGGCATAGCAGCCCACTCCAGTATTCTCGCCTGGAGAATCCCATGAACAGAGGAGCCTGGCGGGCAATCATTCAAAGGGTTGCAAAGAGTTGGACACTGCTGAAGTGACTTCACACGTGTGCACTCATTGTATATATTTAATTTTACTTATATAGAGTTTATATATGTATAATATTTTTTATTTTAAAATGTTTTGCATGACTTTTTTTTCTTTGATTGACAGTAGTGACCTGAAATAAATAGACTGACGAATATTTCTCCAGCAAAGGTAGATTTATGTGGAATCAGCAGAGAATTGCAGTTCTGAGTCTGCAATCACAGTGAGCCTTGTTCAAGTCCCCCCACAGCAAGAGAAGGAGAATGCTTATGCAGAGAGGCAAAAGGAAGTTGGTAGGGCTGTGGTAACAGAGAGCCCATGGCTCTTTACTGGTTGAGTCCTTGTCAGGAAAGGAGTCTTTCTTTTCCATTGATCTGCTATTGTTACAGGGCATAAGAGCTCCCCCTTCTGGTCTCCCAACTCTATTCAACTGAGGTTTGTGTTAATTTTTTTTTTTTTTTTTACAATGGTTTAAAAAAATCTGTGCTGTGCTTGTTGCTCAGTCGTCTCCCATTCTTTGTGACTCCATGGACTGTAGCCTGCCAGGCTCCTGTGTCCGTGGGGATTCTCCAGGCAAGAATACTGGAGTGGGTTGCCATGTCCTTTCCCAGGGGATCTTCCTGACCCAAGGATGGAACCCAGGTCTCCAGCATTGCAGGTGAATTCTTCACTGTCAGAGCCAACAGGAAAGTGCTTGATATTTTCATTGTCATTTTCTTTTGTCCTTTTTTGTTATACCATCTCCCACCCCATAGTAGTAACCTGCTCATAGTGGGTATTTGGGGAATAGTAAATAACATGAATGACTGTCCCTAGGCAACTTTAATCCCTCTTTGAATGTGTCTGCTGGAACCAAATCTGTGATATAAATAGAGACCAACAACACTGTATGACTTGACATGATCTGGTCATTCTGTTTTCAAGGAGAATTTAAAACACTACGGTTCATCATTTCCTTGAACTCAATTTCCCCTTAAGCTGAATGTGTCATTCTTCTTTTACTGGGTACTTTTGTCTTTAGTATTCATATGACATGCAGAGGAAATGGAAATTTAAAAAATACTATTTATTAACAGATTATGATGGTGTTCTAGGCTGAATAATGGCCACCCAAAGATAGCAAGTCCTAAACCCTGGAATATACGTTTCCAAACGTTCTCTTAACGTTTGGAAAAATGGTTTTGCAGATGTAATCAAATTAAGAATGTAATACAATTATTGTATTGCTGTCTATTTCTTCCTTCAGTCCTGTTAATATTTGCTTTATATATTTATGTTCTCTTATGTTGGGGTGCATATATATTTACAATTGTCATATCCTCTTGATGAATTGACCCCTTTGTCGTTGCACAGTGATGTTATTTGTCTTTTTTTGACTTAAAGGCTATTTCATCTGACCTAAGTATAGTCTTTTCTTTCTCTTTTGGTTATCATTTACCTGGAATATCTTTTTCCATCCCTTCACTTTCAGGCTTCATGTGTCATTAAAGTTAAAATGAGTCTCTTGAAGGTGCCAAATCGTTGGTTCACCAGAGCAGGAACTGGGATCTGCCACAAGGTTCACTTCGCTCTCCTCCCCCCATCAGAGGATGACTCTGCCATGCTGCCTGGGTTTGGGGTAGGGTGAAGGGTAAAATGTGAGACTGTCTTTCCTCCCTTCTTCAGTGCATCTTTTCTTATTTGTTCCATCCAGGGTCTGTGAGGTGACCAGTGCTGGAAACTCCTGTCACACCATCTTGCTGACCTTTTAAAGCACTTCAACCTGCTTTAAAAATAGATGAAATAAGGGCCAATTTTTGATGCAGTAATGTTGTTGCTATTGGCTTGTTGTTATAAATCCCGTTTTTCAAAAAGAGTTGCAGCATCAGCAGATTTCAACAAAGTGGTTACTAAGCATATCTGGCTCTTCATGCAGCCGAGTCACTTCCTAGTGATCTTTATCAGACCGAAACTAACAAAGTTTGAATATGCTAGTCTTTGTGTAGTGAGTATTAACATTTTCTTTATTTTTCCCAGTGAGTTGTGTCAAAATGGCATTTGACAAATCAGTCAACTGAAATAGAATTCTGGGGTCACCTTCATGCCTCTTTATTTCATTAGGAGTGGAGTCATATCCATTGTGGTTCATTTTTCTTGTTTCATTTTCATAGCCAGATACATGATTTAATCTTCCCTCGTAGCTCAGTTAGTAAAGAATCTGCCTGCAATGCAGGAGACCCGGTTTTGATCCCTGGGTCGGCAAGATCCCCTGGAGGAGGAAATGGCAACCCATTCCAGTATTCTTGCCTGGAGAATCCCATGGACAGAGGAGCCTGGCAAACTACATTCCATAGGGTCACAAGAGTTGGACACGACTTAGCGACTAAATCACCACCACATGATTCAAGGGCAGTTTACTTGGAGAAAAAAACGCATTTCTCTTGCATATGTTACATGAAATAGGAAAAACCTAATTCTTCATCAAAAGCATCAAAAAGTTGGTACTTTTGGACTGTGATGTTGGAGAAGACTCTTGAGAGTCCTTTGGATGGAAAGAAGATCAAACTAGTCAATCGTAAAGGAAATCAGTCCTGAATATTCACTGAAAGGATGGATGCTGAAGTTCTAATACTTTGCCAACCTGAAGCAAAGAACTGACTCATTGGAAAAGACTCTGATGCTGGGAAAGATTGCAGGCAGGAAGAGAAGGGGATGACAGAGAATGAGATGGTTGGATGATATCACTGACTTGATGGACATGAGTTTGAGAGAACTCTGGGAATCAGTGATGGACAGGGAAGCTTGGCATACTGCAGTCCATGTCGTCACAAAAGAGTCAAATGTGACTGAGCGACTGAACTGAATTCTATCAGAATATAGAAATTTATTAGACATATACGCCCCTACTTTAGGACTGAAAAACTTCCTTTGGTATCTCCTGAGACTATTCAGGTATGGGGCTTCTGGAGTGAAGAATTTGTTGTCAGACTGAGTTACTGGTTGATGTTTCTCCTATCATACATGTTCAGGCCACAGATCCTGTTTCTCTCTCTACATTGATTACTAGGATGCTTAGAAGTGTTCCTCACTTCTACTGAGTCTGAGAATCAATCCTGCTTTCGTATTATAATTTTTAGCCTAATTTTTCACCAACTCCAATTTCTTTATTTATTTATTTTCATCTTTAAAGAGCTTAGCTGGTCATATTTAGGTTGTCCTAAAAAGGTAGATCTCATCTTTGCATGTATTTAAATCACAGGGTTTTGCAGATGGGGTGAGTGTGTTACCCAGGCTCCATGAGGAAACATAACCCAGGTCTTGCTGGCTCTCGCCCTTGCACGTCTTCTCTCCTCTGGGCTCTGACTCCTGTCCTCCTGTAGACAGACAAATGCTCTTTCTGCCTCTCCAGGCCCCTAGGGCAAGCTCCTCTAGCAGATGTTCTCCACCCACCCCTTCCCCATTCAGATCATCTCATGCAAATGAATATCACAGACTTGGAAATGCACTACTTCATAAACATGCTTTCTTTAAAATATTCTCTTTACTTTAAAAAATTATTTATTTATTTATAGGCTGTGCTGGGTCTTTGTTGCTGCACGGGCTTTTCTCTAGTTGCGGTGAGTAGGGGCTACTCTAGTTACAGTGGGCTTTTCATTGCGGTGGCTTCTCTTGTTGCAGCTCCCGGGCTCTAGAGCTTGGGCTCAGAAGTTGTGGTGCATGAGCTTGGTTGCTGCTTGGCATGTGGGATCTTCCCAGACCAGCGATCAAATCTGTGTCTCCTGCATTGGCAGGTGGATTCTTCACCACTGAGCCACCAGGGAAGCCCCATAAAAATTCTTGAAATCCTCTTAGCTCAGCCCAGATCCACAGGTTTATTCAAGCTAGGAAGTCAGGAAATGTACAGAGCACAGGGAAGTGACCGCACTTCCTCTGTTGTTTTGGCCTGTGTTTTGTCTCTCTGCAGCCCCAGGACTGTGCTCCCATTCTGGGCACTCCAAACTGTTTACTGCTCTTTCTACCACCGCTCAGGTCACAGTCAGGGTGCACCCGCGCTGGTGATGCCCTCTCATGAAGTCTTCCTATCCATGATTGTCTTGCCTCTAATGCACATGCTCTTCATGGGATGTAGATGGATGTTGCTCCATTTCCTGATGCTTTGTTGAATATGCGGTTCTTGAGAAAAACAGTGTGCACTGATAATTGAGAAAAGTATAGGGGTCCTATGCCTTTTATAGATTCAGAGAAAAAAAGCATTAATTAAGAAAACTATTCTTTTTTTGTTTTTCATTTAAATCTTTCCAAGTTGTATAATCAAAATATGGTTTTATAATTTTTCCCATTCATTAATTATCCCTTTTAGCTATTTGATTCAAGTCAGTTCAATTAAATATTGAACTGTACATATGGCATAAAATATATGAGCTATAAAATAAATAAGGCATTGCTCCTACTCATAAGAAGTTTTAGAGTAATACTTTTTTTTTCTCACTCCCCTTGGAGAGGATTTAAAAACACTGATGTCAGCACTCTAGTCCCGGGAACTATGATTTAAATGGTTTAAGGTGGGGTCTATGACATTTTTAAAAATTGAAATATAGTTGGTGTGCTGTATTATATTAGGTACCTGGCTGATAACCTGCTCCTTCCTCAAGGACATTTTATTGCCTTCTGTTGGAAACTTGTGGTAAGCAATGTACTTTATTAGGTCTCCAATGTGAATGGTGTCACTTAGATGTGGGCTGAAGTAAATATTTTGGGGGCTCCAAAATCACTGTAGATGGTGACTGCAGCCATGAAATTAAAAGATGCTTACTCCTTGAAAGGAAAGTTATGACCAACCTAGATAGCATATTGAAAAGCAGAGACATTACTTTGCCAACAAAGGTCCGTCTAGTCAAGGCTGAGGTTTTTCCAGTGGTCATGTATGGGTGTGAGAGTTGGACTGTGAAGAAAGCTGAGCACCAAAGAATTGATGCTTTTGAACTGTGGTGTTGGAGAAGACTCTTGAGAGTCCCTTGGACTGCAAGGAGATCCAACCAGTCCATCCTAAAGGAGACCAATCTTGGGTGTTCATTGGAAGGTCTGATGTTGAAGCTGAAACTCCAATACTTTGGCCACCTGATGCGAAGAGCTGACTCATTTGAAAAGACCCTGATGCTGGGAAAGATTGAGGGCAGGAGGAGACAGGGATGACAGAGGATGGCATCACAACTCAGTGGAGATGACTTTGAGTAAAGTCCGGGAGTTGGTGATGGACAGGGAGGTCTGGCATGCTGTGGTCCATGGGGTTGTGAAGAGTCAGACATGACTGAGGAAATGAACTGAGCTGAACTGAACTGAAGTAAATAACTCAAAGCACAGCAAAATCAGAGGTGAAACATTTACAACTGAATATAAATGACTGTCTCATGCTTCATAAAGCAACACTGGTGCCTCCCCACTTAGTTATTCAGAGTATCCCCTACAGACGCCTCCTCATCCTCTGCCTTTCTCTCCAGCCCTCTCAGCAACCCTCCCCCAGGTCTCCTCACTGACTGGTCTACCCTCTCTTGGGAAACTCCACTCTTCTCCACCAAGTGGATAATGCTGATTTACAGGAACATTTGTTGTTGTTCTGTCCCTCAGCTGTGTCTGTCTCTTTGTGACCCCATCGACTGCAGCACACCAGGCCTCCCTGTTCTTCACTATCTCCCAGAGTTTACTCAAACTCATGTCCACTGAATCAGTGATGCCATCCAACTATCTCTTCCTCGGTCGCCCCCTTCTCCTGCCTTCGATCTTTCCCAGCATCAGGGTCTTTTCCAATGAGTCAGCAGTTCACATCAGGCGGTCAAAGTATCGGAGTTTCAGCTTCAGCATCTGTGCTTCCAGTGAATATTCAGGGTTGATTTCCTTTAGGATTGACTGGTTTGAGCTCCTTTAGGATGGACTGGTTGGATCTCCCTGCTGTCCAAGGGACCCTCAAGAGTCTTCTCCAGCACCACAGTTCAAAAGTATCAATTCTTTGGCGCTCAATCTTCTTTATGGTCCAGCTCTCATATCTGTGCATGACTCCTGGAAAAACAAACTTATGTTAAAAGCTGTTTGTGTTTATCTGAAGTTTAAAATTTAATGAGGCATTGTGTATTTTTGCTCTGTCTGACAACTACTCCCTGGGCCATTAACTGTCATTGGTAGCACAGACTTTGTTCTAGGGTCAAACACATATGAGGAATATGGTTGATTCCAGAGTCACATTTCCACAGGGCAAGTCTGATTTGGCCTAAAACATAGATTCCCTTCCTTGCTTGTCTGTCACTTAGAGAAACTTCTCTTTATCAGCCCTGGTGGGTTTCTTCCAAGTGCAGCTTGGAAGATGTCAAAAGAACTAAGATTACCATCTTATTATTATTTATTGATAATTGATAATGATCATTTAATTACTTCATTTTTAATATGGCATTTTGCTTATATGCTGGTATACATTTCAACATATCATCATTTATCTCAAAGACCTTATTAAAGGAAATTCCCTGGTTGTCCAGTGGTTAGGGCTCTGTGCTTTCACTCCTGAGGGCCCAGATTTGATCCCCAGTCGGGGATCTAGATCCTGCACATCACAACGAAGATCCCACATGAGGCAACAAAGATCCTAAGAGCCCAACTGAGATCCAGCACAGCCAAACGAATTAAAAAAAATGTTTTAAATCAATTTATTAAAAAAATACAAAAACACCAAAAAACCCTAGTTAAGACCTTTGGGTATGATATATCTGTCCCTTTGTTTTGTTTACATTTATTCAATCATTCATCAATCAATATTTTAAATACTTATAGTGAATAGGACATTTGGTAGGTACAGTGTGCAAACAGTGTAAGGCCTGCTTACTGACTCTCTGAACGTCGTGCTTTGACAAGGGTACCACAGATGCTTGGAAATTTGTATTAGTCACAGATACATAACAAGTCAATCCACCAAATCTTGGCTTAAAACAACAGCATTTATATCTCCTTGTTTCTGGAGGTCGAGAGCTGGGTGCAGCCTATCTGGGTGCTTTGCTCCAAAGTCTCTTACAGGTTTTGTCAGAGGGGGGAGTTGCTGCTCCGATCTCCCAGATGGTTTTTGGCAGGATTCACTTCCTTCATGGTTGTTGGGCTGAGGGCCTTAGTTCTTCACAGGCTGTTAACTGGAGCCTGATCTCAGTTTCTTCTCTCTACAGGAGCTCAGAACACAGCAGCTAGTGTCTATCAGAGCAGATAGACAGGAGGGCCAGGGAGTGCTGGCAAGGTGGAAGTCACACTCTTCTGTAACTTAATCAACACAGAAGTCACAGTTTTTTATAACGTAATGTCCTAACACTTTTATGATATTCTATTTGTTAAAAGGAAGTCTCTTAAGTCCAGCCCTTAAGAGAAATCATTGTTAGGGGTGAAAACTGAAGTCACCTTTAGTAACTTTACACTCTGGCTTTTGTTTTGCAAAAAGTCTGACCTTTTTTTTTAATAATAACTTTATTTATTTATTTTTTGTTGTGCTGGGTCTTTATTGCTGCACGTGGGCTTTCTCTAGTTGCAGTGAGCAAGGGCTGTGCTCCGTTGCAGTACATAGGCTTGTCATTGCGGTGGCTTCTCTTGTTGCAGAGCGTGGGTTCTCGACGCAGGGGCTTCAGCATTTTCAGCTCACAGGCTCCAGAGTGTGGGCTCAGTAATTTTGGTGTAGTGGCTTAGTTGCTCCGCAGCGTGTAGGATCTTCCCTGACCAGGGATTGAACCCACTGTCCCCTGCGTTGGCAGGCAGACTTATATCCATTGCACCACCAGGGAAGTCCCAGTCTGACCATATTGAATTGATTACTTTGAGGGACAGAGAGGAAGAGAAGAGAATGCTTTTTAAGTGATGAAGGAGGGGCAGGAGAGATTTCCACAGGAGCAGAGAAATTGGAAGCCAAGGAACCTGTTGAGAACTACTGCCCTTGGTTTGCCTGGAGTGAGGGATCAGAGTTGATTTTAAGTACATTTAAAGGATAAATGGGTATTTCTTACACACCCATATAAATTTATGGACTGAGAGTCATAGTCACTCATGGTATTTCTTAATGTTTACTTATTTTAAGAGTAGATATGGGATTGAAAGGGGACTAATAACAACGTGGTGTTGGAGGAGACTCTTGAGTCCCTTGGACTGCAAGGAGATCCAACCAGTCCATCCTGAGGGAAATTGGTCCTGAATATTCATTGGAAGGACTGATGCTGAAGCTGAAACTCCACTACTTTGGCCACCTGATGCAAAGAACTGACTCATTTGAAAAGACCCTGATGCTGGGCAAGATCGAAGGTGGGAGGAGAAGGGAATTACAGAGGATGAGATGGTTGGATGGCATCACTGACTCAATGGACATGAGTTTGAGTAAACTCCTAGAGTTCGTGATAGACAGGGAGGCCTGGCGTGCTGCAGTCCATGAGGTCGAAAAGAGTTGGACACAACTGAGTGACTGAACTGAACTGAATACCAATGTTTTGAACTAACTGCATTTATGGATTTAAATCTTGGTGTGTCTAATTTAAATTGGTTGTTTGTAGAATTCTGTAAAGCCTATTAAATCATGTTAGGTAGAATTAGTTCCAGAACAATAATCAGTGCTTCCACCAGACTTAATATTCTTTTTCATAATTATTTTCCAATACGTGAAATGCTGTAAAAAGACCAGAACAAATGAATTTTTGCTCATTTGCTATTTTGAGTTGTCAGAATATGGTATTTATTGGACTTGGAAGATAAAAATATTACAAACATTTTCAAGTTTGAGATAAAATCTTAGTAAAATGAACAAAAATGATACATCCGTGCCTCATTCTTCATTCTATGGCTCCTTCCACTTGAAAAAAAAAAAAAGTAGACATTCAACATTGACTCTTGTTTCCTCTGTCTTGGGTCTCATAACTGTCCTTCCATTCCCACCACTCCCATCTTGGCTGTCTCTGCTGCACTCCTGCCAGAGTCTCCCAACAACACCCCCACCCTACCCCCGCCCCTGCCACTCCCGCCCCCCGACCCCCCCCCACCCGCCACCCCAACCCCCACCCACTGTCACTCCCAACCCCCGCCCCCCGACCCCAGCCCACTGCCACTCCTGACCCTCGAGTCCCTCCTCTGCACCGCAGAAGAGTGATTGTCAAACAAAGTCAGATCACCCCGCTCCCTTCTCAAGACCCACCCACAGCTTCTCACCCAATTTTGAATAAAGCAGAAACTTAGCAATCCTGAGCCAGCCCTCCCGTGTCAGCTCCACTCACCCCTCATTCACTGTGTCTGCATTTTGTTCTGGTCCTCAGAGTTACTAAACTCCAGAGCCTAGTTCATATAAGTCAAGCATACTGACAAGTGAACAAATGAGTTTTGAAAAAAAAGCAAATCTCCCCAAGGTGGTCTAAGTGTGCATACTGCTTATTTTTAATAGACACATTTTCCCATAAGCTTTTGCCTGGATCCGTTCAGGTTCTGTCTCATGTATTAGCTTCTAGTTCATTCTGTCAAATGACTGAATATAATTAAGAACCTCGTGTGGGAAGCAGATAAATGCAGACTTCTCTGCTTCTCTCCAAGGTGAGTAAAGATGACCTGTTTGGCTGTTCAGCTAATTTTTGTTGAGATTTAGAAGACTGATAATGTTTATCTGTTTGATGAAGTTTAGCAGTAACACGTGTGGGTCAGATATGTCATGGTATTTAGGAACTGGACAGTGGATTGTGAGCCCGAGGAAAATTTGTTATTAAATTCTCTCTCCTTCAACTCACCAGTCCTCACGAGTATAAATCTTCTAGTTTTCATAAATAACCTGGCCGTCAACGACCTTGGAAGCCACCTGACAATGACCTTGGAAGCCCCCCATTGGCCATGTCCTTAGAAAGGAGATGCATCTTCTTGATTAATAAATACACCAGCAAGACTTCTGTGGTGGTCCAGTGGTTAAGACTCTGCCCTGCCACTGCAGGGGGCATGGATTGGATCCCTGGCTGGGGAACTAAGATTCTGCATGCTGGGTGATGTGCCCCTCCCCACACCCCCACCAAAGATAAAAAATACACCATTTTCAAAATCTGGAAAATAGAGTTATTAATCATTCTCAGTGCTCCTGGAAAAAGCAATTTCTGTGTTAGCAAAGCAAATCATTTCTCTTTGGCTAAATAACGAAAGTGGACTCTAACCTCTCCTTAACTTCGGGTCGTGTCTGAGAGCCTGGGTCCCTGCAGAGTCCGTAGGACCCAATTCCTTCTCGATGGTACTCTTTCTCCAAGCTGTCTCTGCATGGTAGACAGAATTGAGGCCAAGCTTAGGTTACCTTTCCTGGAGATTCTGTGTTAACTTACATAGTTCTCTCAGAGCACATCCTGCCTAATGGACTTAGTTTTCAGGGAAAAAATGACCATGTATAAGCCATAGAAATGTATCTTAAGAGATGACAAAAACACAAAATGGTACACTTAGAGCTTTTATCACTTTCTCCAGAGAGTGAAAGATATGCCTACTAGGCACCTACTGTGCACTTAGTACTTGGCCAGGCTGAATAAACCATTTATATAGGCACTGCATAATGGCAAATACACAATGATGAATAATATACAGCATGATAGAAGACAAAACCAGGGACTGTAGGAACCAAAAGGATGGCAATCAAGATGACTGAGGTCATCAGCCAAGTCTTCAAAAATCTTCACTGTAAGAACGATTTACCCAGGAGTCTAAGCCTGTTCTCCTTATGGAGCCTGCACAGTAGCTTCCTTGATTTTTGCTTTTGTTTTTTTATTTTTCAAGCTATTGTTCCACTGCCTCAGAAATGTGATCATTTAGGCCACAACTGGCCACTTGTAAAAAGACCCTAAAGGAAATCAACTCTTGAGTATTCATTGGAAGGACTGATGCTGAAGCTGAAGCTCCAATACTTTGGCCACCTGATGCAAAGAGCCAACTCGTTGGAAAAGACCCTGATGCTGGAAAAGATTAAGGGCAAGAGGAGAAGGGGATGACGGAGGATGAGATGGTTGGATGGCATCACCGATTCAATAGACAGACATTTGAGTGAACTGGGAGGTAGTGAAGGACTGGGAAGCCTGGCATCTGCAGTTCATGGGGTCGCAGAGAGTAGGACACAACTTGGTGACTGAACCACAACAAAAGAACCTAAGTCCTTCTCTATTTCCCGGAGACTCCAGATATCTGCAGAGTTTGGTTCAGCTTATAGAACCATCCAATCCCATTTCTGCCTTCAAATCTGAACTCAAGTTTCTTTGGAGGCAACACAATAATTTCTTTCCAACACTCTATTTAGAACCTGACCACCACACTGTCCTCTGTCCCAGAGCCTCAGAGGCTGAAGGACCCTCTCCGGATCCCCAGCACCACAGTAAAAGCACCACGGCTGCACGCTCACATGCAAGCCTTTCTCTTTGAAAGCTCAGGCCTTTCATCTTTCTCCTTTTCATCCCTGTCTTAGCTGGTCACTCGTCCACACTCAGTAATGACTGTGGGCTGTGGCTCACATCTTCCTCTTTATCCCAGGCCCCACCATCATTCTTGAAAGAAGCACAAGCATTGGAATCAAAGAGAACTGGTTTTGAAACACAGCTTTGCCCTCTACCAAGTGTGTATAACATCTCTGATCCATAGTTTCTCGTGTAAAACATAATAATGGTGCTTATTTCTAAAAGGTGGGGAGACGTGTAAATTGCTTATCACGGTGGACAACTCATAGAAACGGATAAATAAATGTTGCCTATGAGGATTCCTATGATGTTGACAGTCAACTTCCACATCGCCCAGCCACTTTCAGCTTTGGGCTACACCCTAGCAATCTGAATCATTTTTCCTGCAAGATCCTAAAAAAATCTACCTTCTTTATACCACATTTTTCTATTATTCTATCCCTCTTATTTCTCTGTTCTTCAACTTTCCTTGATCTTCCATTCTTCCTTGTTCTCCGCCCTCTCTTTTCTTATGTTTCAAAGGAGCGCAGACCTCGTGGTGGTGTTTACAACATTCTTTGACAGTTGCTTTCTTGTCTTTCCTCTGCGTCTTTTTAGCAGAATCCCTAGTGCTAAATCAAACCAGGTGATTTCCTCTTCTGTTTTATGCCCAGTCTCCAGAGAGTTGTTAGAAAAATGAAATTGCACCTCAGTGAGGATCTGTAGGCTCATGATCTTCAGCCTCACCCTGGGAGCTGCCTGGGCCATGCCTTATGTTTCAACCCACAACATTCCCCTCCTTCAGGTCACGTCTCTGAAAGTTCCTGCTCAGTTCCTGAGTTCCTACACTCTTGCCATCTACATCATAAGAGAAGCTTCCTTCACTTCCTGTTACATCCAGCATCTCAGTCCTTTCCCATCTCCTCCTCCAAAGATACAGATCCACTTGCTCTTTAGCAGAAGATTCTGTACCCCATCTTTCCTTAGGGATGTCATTCCACTGTTCATCTCTGCTGTCTTTATTGCTTTACCCTTCTTCCACCTACTTGCTGTCTCTTTCAAAATACAAACGTATTCAGGATCTCCTCTCCTTCAGCTGACCCCTTTCCCTGGACACTATTGGCTGTGTTCTCTGTTTGAAACACGTCTCCTGGTATTTCCTGCTATAAATCTTTTCCCTCTCTTCCTTCTCTCTCCTTTCCCCTCCTCCCTCCTTGTCTCCCACTCCTCCCGCCAACTCCTTTTCCTTCTCCTCATCCTCCTCTTTCTTCTCTCTGAGTCTCCTTTCCTCCATAAGCACATGAACATTTTTCAGGGGTCTGTCCTCCACGCTTTCCTATTGTTATTCTGGATCATTTCATATAGAGGTCAGAATCACAGTATTTAACAGCTGGCACTGTTGGGCACTGACAGAACAGGTACTGGCCATAAGCATCAGATTTAGCCATGCCAGAGCATACCAGCTGATGTTAGACCTGCCTCTGGGGCATCCACAGTCACATTTGTCCCTGGGCTGTGCCTCTTATGCCAAACCTCTTTCATAAATCATAGTGGGCACACTGACTGGGATGGGATGAATGACAGGTACCATATGTTTTGTTGCTGTGGTTTAGTCGCTCAGTCGTGTCCAACTCTTTTGTGATCCCCATGGACTGTAGACCACCAGGCTCCTCTGTTCATGGGATTTTCCAGGCAAGAATACTGGAGTGGGTTGCCATTTCCTCCTTCAGGGGAACTTCTCGACCCAGGGATTGAACCTGCTTCTCCATGTCTCCTGCATTGCAGGCAGATTCTTTACCGAAGTCATGCTAACTGTGTCTTGTCCATTTCCACAGCATCTCTAGGCTACCTGGTTCATTGTCATCATCACCAACTCACCCTGACCTCTTTGTTAGAAGAGCTCTTACTTATCTTTAAAAACTAGATATACATTTCTTTAGGAAGACTTTCTTGAGATCCCCAGTGTGCAGCTGTGGGGTAAGTGGACTCCACCCGGTCTCATCCTCATGACTGCCTCTTTCATTCCGCTTACGAGGAGATACTGTGTCCTCTCCCTGCTTGCCTCTCTAGCTCTTCCCTGCAACATGAGGCCCTTGCAGGCAGTCTGGGCTTGTGCTTGGTGCTCAGTAGGAGCTCAGCAAGCATCTACAGGTTTGAAGGACTGATGGCTCCGAGCGGGGAAACTGTAAATGATGAACACTAGCACACTGGGTGTGTTCATCTTTATTATACAGATTGTGCTTATCATTCGAAAAGACCTGAAACTGGCAATGCTGAGAACACTACCTGGGCTTTGTTCAGTGTTTGGGGGAAGTATCGAGACACCCAGTGTCCCTCGGGAGTTCCTGAGAATTTAAAATCGATTGGAGGGCTCTGTGAACATCTGCTGCCTACCCCTGGTACCCATGGATGCTTCACGAATCTTGACTGACTGACTCCACCTTTCTCTGTGCTTTGCCAAAACATACCCATCTGCTTTAGGTTCCTTTCATTTGCCTCTGTCCTCCTTTCTGGATTTTTCTTTCCTGGAGTAGAAATAACAGCAGAATGGTTGAAAGTTACAGTCTCGCATTCCTCTTCTTTGATATTTTTAGTGCCTTCTCAAACCCTGCTCCTCTTGTAGTCATTTCAGTGAAATGAAATTATTTATTTTTATATGTTTCTCTTTTGCCCTGTAACTTTGTTACATCAAAAATATATTCTAGACATAAATTGCAATTTAGTTTATTTTTCTGGATCCTGCATTGCCTGTAACCATTTGATTTAAGCTATCAATATTAGAGACAGAGGCTACACTTCCTAGAGACCCAAGCTTCTGCACCTCTGGTGACATGGGGGTGGTGGCCAACATGTGGGGAAAACACAATCTGTGAGTAATAAAGCAAGAGGTTTCCTCTAGTCAGCGGAGGAGGCAAAGTTGTTTGGAGCATATTAACCTCCACACTAGTAAAAGGACTCTTTCTTCAGAATTGTCTTTTAAATTATTGTCCAAATTGTGGTTAAAATATTTCCTCCCTAGCTGTTGTATTTTTATTTCATCTCATCATTTCCCCCCAAAGAAGATTCACAATACATGGGAAAAATGAATTTCTCAAATTCTTAACATAGAAATTCAAGCTTATGGTATCAGAGCATTTTATTTTTGTTAGACAAATACCACCTGGTGGTAATTTAAATGTGGCTTGTGATTGAAATGCAGAGTACCTCTTCCTCTGTCCTGGATCCTTGCTGGGGTTTCCTGAGCGTGTTATCTGTGTCGGGCCATCCTCATATTCCCTCTTTCCACTAGGTCTCACCACTAGACCCTGTGTTATGTTGTCAATGGAAGCCTGGTGTTGGTTCATTTCATGTTATTAAGGAATGCAGGAAATTGGCTCTCATTGATCACACAGAGTACTAAGAAAGAACTAAGTGCTTTATATGTGCTATCCTGTTTTAATTCCCTCATAATCCAGTGATGAAGAGATTATTTTCATCCTGTTAGATAAGTGCACCGGGTTCGGAAAGCTTAAGTAATTTGATTTGACCAACAGACAACAGAGTTGGGTGGGGGGAGGGGGCTGGATTTCAATCCAATTATGGTTGCTTTGGGAAGCCTGTGATTATTCTTCTGTACAAGGTTACATCTTACTGTATCTAGGGAGTGCCACAAAATTTAGTATTTTCTTTTTTATTGGTATTGACTTTTTTTGTCTTAAAAGTTTCACTGTGGTTCCCAGTGGATTCTCTGTGTCTCTTATAAACTGCTTTGGAGGGTACTCTACGTACATATATGCCTATGTGGACATGCATGAGAAATTAGAGATAGTTTTGTTGATACGTTAGAATATTTAACCAATTGCATTTTCTACTGAGGATTCTTCTCTTTTCTATATCCCCGTTTTGAGAGTTTTATAAAATAGTCTCTAGCTTACCAAAGGAAAATGTATTGGGTTGGCCAAAAAGTTTGTTAAGGTTTTCCTGTAAGATGTTATGCAAAAATTCGAACAAACTTTTTGGCCAATCCAATACCCACAACTGGCTTCTCTGCACAAATGATGGAGTGGTTGTGTGTGTTCAGTCACTCAGTCGTGTTCAACCCTCTGAGACCCCATGGGCTGTAGCCTGCCAGGCTCCTCTGCCCATGGAAATTTTCCAAGCAAGAATATGGGAGTGGGTTTCCATTTCCTCTGACTCCGACCCAGGGATCGAACCTGCGATCTTATTTCTCCTGTGTTGGCAGGTGGATTCTTTTACCACCAAGCCACCTGGGAGTAGTTGACATGGTCCCAATTCGATTCCCAAACGGTCCTCATCTCCTTCCCATGTATTTTCTCTACTTGCCACTGTGTTCTCTTGCAACTTGGTGTCCACTGAAACCAGTTCCTAGAAGCTGATTCCACCCCTCCTGCACCCTTCTCTTTTGGGGGTCAGCTTTTCTCCTTTCAATGAAAACTTTCTCTACTTACTGTCATTTTTGACTCCTTTTAGTCAGGACCTCACAGTTGAAACAGTGAGATAAGTGATTGTTAGCAGTATTTCTACAACTAAATTACAAGAGCAAGAACTTTGGTTACGAGGTTTTATCTTTTAAAAACTCATCTGAAGTGGCTGGACAGTGCTGATATATGGTGAGCCCTCAACAAGCATCTCCAGGTGGTTGGTCAGGGCTACCTGTGTGTCTCTACAAGAACAGGGACTATACAAAATGGCCCATTTACTAGTTTGGGTTCTCCTTGTCAGGCACTTTGAAAATGACCAACCCAGTAAATGGGGTAAGGCCTGCCATCTGCCAGGCACATGTACATTAAGAATCTTTAGTGAGGAAAGGCTCTTTAACCTGAGGAACACTTTGGTGTCATTTAGCGCCGAGTTAGTTAGATGATGTGATGTAAATCATAAGCCAGGGCTCAAGTTATTCAGTGATCTTTTGAGCCTTATTGTTCTGTCCTAAACAAACCCTGTTCTTTGCCCAACATCTGCTTTGTGCCACCCAACCCAGTCACAGTCTTTTCTCCATTTTCACTTGCTGAAATTTTCTAAGGCCTGTGTGTGCTCCCAGAGCATCTCGTACTTCTGCTGGCAAAGCACTTACAACCATTTAAATTATGTGTGTGACTGGATAATAGATCACAGCCTCTCTAGGAAGCTGTTAGATGCTCATTGCTTCAGAGGAGCAGTGTAGAGAGCAGGAAGTGAAAGCTTCTTCAACATTTTGGAAGTAGAAGGGCTTTCCCTATACTGAAATTTGCTGTTGTACTCACCAAAACCCATTTCATTTTTCTCTTGGACACAACAGCTAGATGATGTTTTTCAGACTCCCCTGGAGTCAGATGAGACCATAACTAAATCTGACTTACAGAATTTTGATGAAAACAATACGGGCCTCTTCCTTACCTGGCCCGAAGAAACCTCCCTAGCAGTCCCCAGTGTCCATCTCTCTTCCTCTGCTGGCTGCATGGAGAGGGCCCTCAGGACCCAGAGCATGGTGGAGCCATGAAAGGGAAGGAGAATAGTTAATTAAATCACCACATGAGAGATTTGCTGCTGCACACTTCCAGTGAACTGTCTAATGAGGGGATGGAGGATGAGCTGGGGGACAGAAAGACCTGATACAAACAGGTGGAACCTGAAAACGTGGAGGCCAGGTTGGTAAGAGAACTCTGCAAAAGGAACACATACGGAGTGAATCTGGAGGCCCTGAACACCATGCAGCCCAGCTCAGGCACAGGATACAGGACTGTGGGACAGAGGCTATGATGAATGAGGGGCTTGATCAATCCTTATCTCACCTTATTTTCCCCTCTTGCCACCGTGTTCCCTTGCAAGTTGGTGTCCACTGAAACCAGTTCCTAGAAGCTGATTCCACCCCTCCTTCCCCCTTCTCTTTTGAGGGGTGAGCTTGTCTCCTTTCAATGAAACCTTTCTCTGCTTACTGTCATCTTTGATCTTCTTTTAGTCAGGACCTCACAGTGGAAACAGTGAGATAAAAGTTAAGTGATTGTTAGCAGTATTTCTACAACTAAATTACAAGTGCAAGAACTTTGGCTACGAGATCTTATCTTTTTAAAAATTCACCTAGAGTGGATGGACAATGCTGGTATATGGTGAGCCCTCAACAAACATCTCCAGGTGGTTGGTCAGGGCTGCCTGTGTGTCTCTACAAGTACAGGGACTATACAAAATGGCACGTTTACCAGTTTGGGGTTTCCTTGTCAAGCACTTTGAAAATGACTACCACTTGTCATTGGTGACTGCAGAGGCTGACATCAAGCATCAGATGGAATGCTGGATGTCCCAGCAGATGCAAGTGGGCAGGTAATCACAGGTGACCCCAAGGACAGAGCTGCCCTTCCCAACCCCTCCCTAGCGACTCTTCAATACTTTATAAGACCCACCTCCAAAATTATATGCAAGCTGTGGAAAGAGGAGGCCTCGAATGGGCTTTGATGATGTTTCTGCTACTCTGGGGGAGTGGAAGCTTGAAACAGAAAGTAGGTTAGGTTGCAGATTAAGATTCAGAAATGTGTATTTAAAAAAAAATTTTTTTTAATTGAAGTATAGTTCATGTAATCTCTGTTGTATGGCAAAGTAGCTCAATTATACACATGTAGACATTCTTTTTCTATGTTCTTTTCCATTATGGTTTATCACAGGATATTGATTATAGCTCCCCATGCTTACAGTAGGTCCCTGTTGTTAATCCATCCTGTATATAATAGTTTATACTTGGTAATCCTAACTCCCAGTCCTTCCCTCCTGCACCCCCTTCCTCTTGGCAACACTGTTCTCTAAGTCTGTGAGTCCATTTCTGTTTCCTAGATAGGTTCATTGGTGCCACATTTTAGATTCCAGACAAAAGTGTTATCATGTGGCATTTGTCTTTCTCTTGCTGACTTACTTCACTTTGTGTGATAATCTCTAGTTGCATCCATGTTGCTGCAAATTGCATTATTTTATTCTTTTATTATATCTGAGTAGTATTCCAGTGTGTGTGGACCACATCCTCTTTATCCATTCATCTGTCAATATACAGTTAGGTTGTTCCCATGTTTTGGCTATTGTGAACAACGCTATGAACATAGGGGTGCATGTATCTTTTTGAATGATAGTTTTGTCTGGGTATGTGCCCAGAAGTTGGATTGTTGGATCATATGGTAATTCTATTTTTAGTTTTTTGAGGAACCTCCACGCTGTTACCTATAGTGGCTGCACTAACTTATATTCCTACCAACAGTGTAGGAGACTTCTCTTTTCTCCACACCCTCTCCCACATTTGTTATTTGTCGGCTTTTTAATGATGGACTTTCTGACTTGTGTGAGGTGGTATCTCACTGTCATTTTGATTTGCAAAACAAGTATGTGTTTTTCGCCACCAAGGATGAGGACTAAGATTCATCCTGACTCCCTCATTTGCTTGCCTGTCTTTCCTGCTGTCCTGTGAGCTCTGTGAGTCAGGGCCTGTCTGGCTCACCAGGGTGTCCCCAATGCCCAGCACATGGTAGCTGCTTAATGACTATTTATGAATATTTGAACAAATGAACAGTCTGTGGGTGAAAGAATGGTCCCATTCCAGTCTGTCAATGATGGCTGTGGGAAATAACTTCACATCAGCAAAAGCAGAGAATCAAGTTGAGAGAGCCTTCTGGGGGTGGATTTTTTCATTTCCTTTGAAAAGTCAAAGGGTTTCCCTGGTGGCTCAGAGGGTAAAGAATCTGTCTGCAGTGTGGGAGACCTGGGTTCGATCCCTGGGTTGGGAAGATCCCCTGGAGAATGGAAAGGCTACCCACTCCAGTATTCTGGCCTGGCAAATTCCATGGACTGTATAGCCCACAGGGTCACAAAGAGTCAGACTCAACCAAGTGACTTGTACTTTCCTTTTTCTTTGAAAGGTCAAAAAGCTAAATGTCACTGAATCTATTTCCTGGGAGACAGCGTTAGCTCCTGGGGCCTTAAAATACAAATGACCAATGAGAGAACACTGTCATCGTTGTGGAGGCTTCCTTTAATTCACGTTTAACTCTTAGGGTGCTGAGTTCAGAAGACAATAAGCAGATGCAGTGGCAGGCTTCCACTGTGACATTTGCTTTTACAAAAAAAAAATGCTTATCCATTTTACATACTGTCTCTCCATAACTCTGATTTCAATCATAATGATCACGAGAAAGTATCAATAGTACTTTTATATGAGCTGGGAATACTACTTTTGATAATGATTTAAGAGTGGTTATTTTTGATGTATAATGGTCTAAGATAGTTTCAGTACTGGGTTTTCATTTTACATGGTAATTATAATCATGACAATAATTATTAACATTGTTATGGTGTGGAACACTTACTCAGTGCTTGGCACTACTAAGTCGCTTCAGTCATGTCCGACTCTGTGCGACCCCATAGACAGCAGCCCACCAGGCTCCCCCATCCCTGGGATTCTCCAGGCAAGAACACTGGAGTGGGTTGCCATTTCCTTCTCCAATGCAGGAAAGTGAAAAGTGAAAGTGAAGTCGCTCAGTCGTGTCCAACTCTTAGCGACCCCATGGACTGCAGTCCACCAGGCTCCTCCATCCATGGGATTTTCCAGGCAAGAGTACTGGAGTAGGGTGCCATTGTCTTCTCTGACCTGATTGACTAGTTTACGATTTTATTTTTGGAAGAACCAAAACTGTAAGTCTTAAGTCTCAGTTTGGTGTCATGAAGCTTAGCATAAGTGACTTCATTTGAAGACTACTGTCTCTCTTTTAACATGAACAGTGTCAGGAGACTGGCAAGGCAGGAATAGGGAATAAGTGAGTTCCACCCATCTTCCTTTTCATACTGTTGAAAAGGTCCATCTAGTCTGAGTTATGGTTTTTCCAGTAGTCATGTATGGATGTGAGAGTTGGACCACAAAGAAGGTTGAGTGCCAAAGAATTAATGCTTTTGATCTGTGGTGCTAGAGAAGACTCTTGAGAATCCCTTGGACAGCAAGAAGATCAAACCGTCAATCCTAAAGGAAATCAACCTTGAATGTTCATTGGAAGGATTGATGTAGAAGCTCCAATACTTTGGCCAACTGATGTGAACAACTGACTCGTTGGAAGAGACCCTGGTGCTGGGAAAGATTGAAGATAGGAAGAGAAGGGGATGACAGAGGACAAGATGGTTGGATGGCATCATTGACTCAATGGACATGAGTTTGAGCAAACTTTGAGAGATAGTGAAGGACGGGGAAGCCTGGCATGCTGCAGTCCATGGGGTCACAAAGAGTTGGACATGACTGAAGCGACTTAGCACACACTCATGCATGCACACACATAGCCTTCTTTTGTCTTGCCAGTCCTTCCAACACTGTTGTAACCAACACCTGTATTAAATTTCTTCTGTTTGAAATGTCAAGAGAAATCTGAGGTTCTTTCCCTCAACTGAACCTGACTGGTACTCTTTACTTCCAACTATGGCAGAGAATGCTGTCCCCCAGCAGACAGTTCTGCTGAGCTGTTCTAGGAAACATTCTTGAAGCCTCCATCTAAAGATTCTCCTCCAGCAGTTCTTCTCAGTTATTCAGGAGATACCAAAGTTTCTACGCCTAAACTTTCTGCTTACAGTGATTTCTATTCTCTGCAACTAAACCAACCCTGACTGAAATGACAGGATTCTGGGATTCAAAAACTTGGTCATCTTTCTAATGCTCCGTCTCTAAAACATCTGTGCACCCATCTCACTGGCCGAGCATCAGACTGAGGAGCCACACATACATTCCGGTGACCAGAAATCCAGAACCTGAGAGTGTCTGCTAACTGCTGGTGAGGATACAGGGCAGACAGGTCTGGGGGTTTATGGGCTTCACTTTGTTGGGTATTTGTGATTACAATGATCAGTTACAAGAGTCGTTTGGAGGTGATTTCTTAATTTTGCACACATTGGTAGTAAAAGGAAGTATGACAGATATGCACACAAGTTTTAGTTAGACACATCTGAGTGAATCCAGCTCCTCCATACATGGCTTGTAGTTCTCAGTTTTCTTGTTGGAGTGTGGGTAAAATGTCAGCAACAGCTTTAGAAGATTCTTGTACAGGATTAGGCGAGATAACCTATGTATATTGGTAAAACACAGCCTGGTGACTGGCATATGGTAAGTAAGTATTAAATTTTTTAAAAATAGCTATTATTTTTTAAATTAATAATTTTTAATTGGAGGATAATTACTTTACAATATTGTGATGGTTTTTGCCCATATATCAACATGAATCAGACACATACATGTGTCTCCCAATCCTGAACCCCCTTCAAACTCCCTCAAAAATAGCTAATATGTTCCTAATTTTTCAAAATGGTTTTACTTGTAGGTATACCTTTTAAAAACATGGATGTGTAAATTCGTGATTTAACCAAGTCCACTAAACTTTGGCAAGATCGCCTGGGCCAAGGCTAGGGCCAGGGCGAGGCTGTGTCATTGAATGTTGTGCCTTTTCCACCTGAGATACAAGCCCAGAGGTCTGCATTCAGGACTAGAGGAGAAAATGTCCATTTATTTCCACCAGCCACAGTGGTGATTGGTCATTCAGGAAAGAGCATGAAGGAACCTAAGTGTACTCTGGGCATGTTTCATCCATAGATTTTTCCCAAAAGGCAAATGTGGTTATGGAAGACTATAAAAGATTGCTGATGAATATGTTCCACTTTTTTCAACAGAGTGCACATTTTGACTTCGGGGACAATTATCTAGGAAAGTCTCCATAAAACTAGTGCTGTTTCTGGGGCTATAACTCCCAGGGATCGTTCTTAGGAGAGATTCTGTAAAGAAAAATTTGAACACCAGAATGGTCAAAGGGCTGCCTGGCCCATTGTGTGGGAACTTCGTTTTCCATGTCACACACTGCTGATGGCCTACTCAATAGTTGTTTCCTCTTCTCCTTGCTTACAGAATACAATTTTATTTGGACTATCACTTGTGATGAATCATGAGGCATGAATGAAGTAAGTCAATTAGAGCAATCCTGTTTTTCCCCTTTGCCAACAATTGGTTTAGGGGTCTAGCCAATGGCACGAGAAGTCAGGTGGGGGCTTCTAGGAAAGATCTTCCTTTCTTCTGCAGGAGAGTCACCCCATCCTTCCTGCTTTAGAACTTTTCATGTAGAGTTGTGATGCTTGGAGATGTTGCAGCCATGTTGCAATCATGAGGTCAAGAGAATCCCAGAAATGAACATGGAGAGCTCTTATATCATTGATCCACTGACCCCACCCTGAAAGTGACTATCTTCAGAATTTTTGCTAAGTGAGATAATAATTAAGAGGCTAATTTGTTATACTGTTTTGATCCTGATTCTGTCTGGGTGCAATTTGATGGTCTAGTCAGAAGATAATTTAGTACAAGATCTAGTTGATAATTTCTGGTTAAGTGTTGATCTCAAATTTTCCTAATTTTACTCTTTGTACTGGTCTGTGTTTTATAATAAATGGCAAAGGAGTCTGACTCCATTGATAGATATTTTCTGTCTCTTTGGAAGAAGATGGAGCAGAACGTGACTGCTCTTGATCCTGGCGCATCTCCAGGTAACAAGTTTATTCACACAATTGTGTAGGGACAACAGAGGTTCCCATACTGAGAGTCTTCAGTTATTTTTAGTTGCTGGCAGACAGGGTCATGCTTGCTGCCATAACCTCAATAACTGGTTCTACCCAAACAAACCTGAAAACCAAAGAGTGTCACAAAAAATCCAAATGATATATTAATGATGGTTATATATTTTTTCTTTATATCAGCTCTTTACAGTGCTTCTTTGCCATCCTGTTTTTTTTTTTTTTTTTTTTGAATTCTTGAAATCTGCTGCACACTTGACACAAAAACTGTTTTGCTAGTCCTAATGGCTAATTACTTGAAGTGGGAAGAAAAAAAATCTCAAATACAGACTGATTAACAGTGTAAGCTTACAAGTTACCACCCACACATGGAGCCATACTTCTTCAATGAAAATATTTTGTAGAATTACATAAATTCACCAGGAACCTTAAACTATATATTTTGGGAGAAAAAGAAGCAGGCTTCCTGGAGGAAGACGCTGGTTACCTGTATTTAACTACTCTAAAAACCTTTTTGTATGTTGATAGCCTTGTCATATTTTAGAGTAAAGAATGGGCAGTGAAGCTGCTGGAATTTTTGCTCAAATAACCTAACTGGATGTACATTTTTAATAAGAAGTTTTAGAAAAAGTTATAAACTAATGATATTCCATAAAATAAAATATTTACACAAATGAATGGAGAACATAGCATGGAAGCATATACACTACCATATGTAAAATAGATAGCAGTGGAAAGTTGCTGTGTGACTCAGGGAACCCCAACTGGGGCTCTGTAACAACCTAGAGGGGTGGGATGGGGTGGGAGGGAGGTTCAAGACGGATGGGACTTAAGTATATTCATTATTTTTTTTAATTGATTTATTTATTTTAATTGGAGGCTAATTACTTTACAATACTGTAGTGGTTTTGCCATACATTGACATGAATCAGCCATGGGTGTACATGTGTTCCCCATCCTAAACCCCCCCTCCCACCTCCCTCCCCATCCCATCCCACAGGGTCATCCCAGTGCACCAGCCCTAAGCACCCTGTCTCATGCATCGAACCTGGACTGGCGATCTGTTTCACATATAATAATAAGGTATATCTATTGTTAATTCATGTTGATGGATGGCAGAAATCAAACCAATATTGTAAAGCAATTATCCTTCAATTAAAAATAAATGAATTAAAAAACAATTTATACAAAATACCATTGCAATAACATCCTGTAAACTTGTAAAGCCATCTTCTCTCCTTTTAAGAGATCTATCGTGTTCGTTTTGATATAAAAGTAACATATGCTCCATGACACAAATTCAAACTCCACATTCAGATGTTCAAATGTATAGTGTGGAAGTTTCCCATCAGCTTAGCCTCCTACAGACCACAGCTACTATTTTGTGCACAGACTTCCCATTTCTTATGCATACATAATATATTTGTATAAATGGGATCTCACTCAACATACTGTTTATAAACTGCTTTTGTCACTTAAAATATATATCTTGAACATCTTTCCAAGTTAAAAGTTACATACTTCATTTTTTAAAACAGATGCCTAACTGTCCAATGGGTACATATACCATACTTTATTTAACCAAAAAGGAAGAATTTTAAAACTTTTTAAAAACTGTTGCAAAGAAATCTATAGGGGACATTCTATGTACCTACATCCTTATGTACTTATCTGATTATTTTTCTGAGGATATATTCTAAGAAGTGGAATGACTGCATTCAAAGTACTTAAAAATTTTACTGCACATCAGCAGATTTCTCTTATATTGATTTGCATCCTTATATACCAGGACCCTCTTCCCAATATCCTTGTTATTGCCAAGTAACAATCATTTGAATACTTGTCAATCTGCAAGATAACATCATTGATGTTTTGTTCTGTATTTAACTAATGACTAGTGAGGCTGAACACCTTTTCCTTGGTTTATTGACCACTTGTATTTCATACTTTGTTAATTGCTTGATCATGTCCTTTGCTTATTGTCGATAGGCAAAGTTAATCTTTTACATGGAAGAGTTTTTATATAGCAAGGGCACCAGTGGTTTGTATTTGTAGAAGTTACTTGCTTATTGCAGGATTCTTTATCCAGTTTATTGAGGGTTTGTTTCTCGTGTAGCCTAGTCTTCTTGGAGAGAACATGTTGAGTTGGGTGATGCCTCCTCTTTGTTTCTGTGGTACTTTGGATATGTATCCACTAGAACGCTTGAGGCCTTCCCTAGTGGCTCAGACGGTAAAACGTCTGTCTGCAATGCAGGAGACCTGGGTTCAATCCCTGGGTTGGGAAGATCCCCTGGAGAAGGAAATGGCAGCCCACTCCAGTGTTCTTGCCTGGAAAATCCCATGGACCACGGAGCCTGGTAGGTTACCACTTGAACCTAGTAGGGAGAGTTTCAGGAACTGACTCCTTCATTAAACCTGTAGCTCATGGGAGGCAGGGAGAGTTCTTGTTCCTCTTTGTGCCTTGGAACCAAAGGTGGTGACCCTCCTAGAAAGTGGCCACTAAAATGGTAACAAAAGCAAACCCAGCTGGCTTTCTTTTTTCTCTTTCTTCCAAAATGCACCCCAGGCTGGATCCACGGGAGATTAAGACATGCAATCTTGCTCTCTTCATTCCAGTGTTGAATACTAATGGTATGCCAGCATTATTCCAAAAGCAGCTCCCCGGAAGGGAAGCACTGGCCTCCCCTCGTCAAAACACTGGACTCCCCTGCTGTTTTTCAAGTCAAGGAAAAGGGGTCGGTCCCCAAATTTGGAAAGTGAAGACCGCAACGTTAAAGCCACTGTCTCCATATATAATGCTGTATACGAATGGAGAAAATGAAAGCAAATGACCCATGCTGGGAAGAATTAGCATTGCAATGCCTCAAAAATGATAGATTCGGAAAGGACCATTCCATATTTTGAAACACAATTAGATATTTACTCATTTATTTCTAGCTGCAATTGTATCTCATTTTTTAGATTTGTTTTGCAGCTTATTCTCTTTTTAGTGATCATGCTGATAACTGAAATTTCTGAAAGAGCTGTTGCTAAGTGATGTAACTTGAAGCATGTAATGAAGCTTTCCCATGACTACTTAAAAGTAAAAAAGTACTATCTTAAGTTTACTACTTCATAATCAATCTAGTTTTCATGTTTGTGTGATTGCGTCTTCCCCCCTTACCTAATTAAAAATTGTGTAAAGTCATCTAAAACTGATCTAATAATCTAACAGAAGACCAAGGGAAAAATCTCCTTCAGAAAAAAAAGCTTAAAGAGTGACAAGGAAACATGACTTGGGTATTCAACATTGGGTTAGCTTGCATTATCTAACTGGGTAACTTTGAGGTTGTCCCTCTCTCTTTGTGAGCCTAAGACTTTATTGCAAGTTCCAGCCAATGTTATAAGACATAAAAGACAGAGTATAAGCATGAGAAAAAGACATTTTCTATATGAATTGAGCATGTGCATGCTCAGTCACTCAGTCGTATCCAACCCTTTGTGACCGCATGGACCGTAACCCACCAGGCTCCTCTATCCATGGAATTTCCAGGTAAGAATACTGGGGTGGGTTGCCTACTTCAGTGGATCTTACCAGCCAAGGGCTCAAACTCTCATCTCATATCTCCTGCACTGGCAGGTCGATTTTTTTTTTTAACCACTGGTGCTACCGTATAAATTGTACTCTATTATAAATTTAAAAATCCAAATGACTTTAAAGACAAATTATTAGATATAATAAAATAGTTCAGCAAATTTGCTATGTAAAAGATTAACATACAAAAGTAATTTATATTGCCATATCAGCAATAAGCAAATAAGAGTAGAAGTAGGAAAAAAATTTCATTCTAAGAGCAACAGAAAAATATGTGCAATTTATCCATGGAGAATATTAAAATACATTACTGAAGGACCTAAGGAAAAAACTGAACGGATAGAGGTATATACTGTTAATAGATGGAAAGACTTGATATTGCAGTTTATGTTATATCTTTCCTGAAAGAACTTACAAACTCAATAACATTCCAATAAAATCCCAATAGAGTTTTTAATGAAACTTGACAAACTGATCCTGAAATTCATATGAAAAAGGCTAAGAGGCCTTTTGTATAAAGGGGCAAGAGAAGCTAAGACAATTTTCAAGAAAGCAAGAAGGAGAGGCTTGCCATTCAGATATAAGGGCAAAATATAAAGCTAGGGAACACAAGGTGGTGCTTTTTTCCAGAGATAAACAAAAAGATTAATGGAACAGATAGGTAGAAAATAGAGCTCAGCAAAAGCCCACACTAATATGAGCACTTGATACATGACAGGGATACCATCATAAATCAGCAGAGAAAGGATGGGTCTTATTAAATAATGTCTGTATAATATAATAACGCTAGATAAAGTCAAAGATAAATTCCAGGAAGATTAGACAAATGTGGAGGACAGAATTTTAAAACTATTAGAAGAGAAAATAGATAAATATCTTTATAATCTCTGTATAGGGGAGGGTCTTGTAAATGCAAAAACATGATTGAAGGCAGGAGGAGAAGAGGGTGACAGAGAATGAGATGGTTGGATGGCATCACCTACTCAGTGGACTTAAGTCTGAGCAAACTCTAGGAGATAGAGAAGGACATGGAAGCCTGAAATGCTGCAGTCCAAGGGGTCACAAAGAGTCCGACATGACTTAGTGACTGAACAAAAGACTTGAAAAACACACAAAAAAGGCTGATGAATTTAATTATATTAGCATTGTAAAGCTTTTTCATCATAAGAGGTTTTAAAGGGCTCAATTACAATCTACAGACTGGAAAGATCTTTGAGATAAATATATTTGGCAAAGAATTCATTCTAGGATACATACAAAGCACCAATGAATCAATAAGCAAAAGGCAACAACCCAACATAAAAATGGGCAAAAGAAATGTGTGAATAGCCAATCACTGGCCAAAGAAAACACCTGACTGGCCAGTGAACATATGAAAAACCACTCAATTTCTAGTGAGGGACTTGAAAAAAAAAACAATAGTCAAATAATATCTTAAACACCTAAGACTGGCAAAAATGGAAATGCTTAATATAGCAAATTCTGCAAATCTTTGGAGAAATAAGAACTCTTTTCCAGGACCTTTGCAGTCCAGGGGAGGAGAGCTTAGTATTTAAAAGGGTGGACTTTTGAGGAAGCCTGTCTCCCTCACTGGCTATGTGACATGGTCAAGTTACTTCAAATACCCATATCTCAGCTGCTTCATCTGTGAACTACAAATGACAGAAATAGCCAAATGTAAGGAGCGCTTACTTATATCAAACCAGGCCCTGTTCTAAGGGACCTCACTGAGTTTTTGTGAAGATTAAATGAAAAGCTTTAAATAGTTCCTTCTCCAGCATTAATACTTTATACGTGTTAGGCATTTTTATTTGTCAATATCTAAAGTAGAACTAAAAGTAAACTAATGATGCTAATATCTAAACAGTCATTCAAATACTTCAATCTGATGACTGCATTTTGAAGTGCAAATTCTTAAGAAACTCTTGTACATGTTCTCAGGGGGCCTATATAATATTATTGCAGTGTTGTTTATTACAGCAAAAACTATACAAATGAGTAGGAGGAAAATAGATAAGTAAATTGGGTGTGTTCACTCAGTCTTAAAAGAATTACATGTAACAGCATGGGAAATGTCAAACACATAATATTAATTGAAAAGCAACACACATATTGATAAACCTATACAATAAGATTCCATTTGTTTAAAGTTTAAATCCATGCAAAACATTACGATGTGTTTATGGACAAATATAAATGGTGTAAACTTATAAAAACAGGTGTGGAGGACATTACCAAATTCAAGATTATGGTTACATGCAGGTGAGAGAAGGGAATCCAGAATCAGGGGGAAAAAGGATCTGAGTGGACAGGAACTCAGTCATATTGTGGTTGCATCATCTGGACCACACAGCTCCTCTGGTGCTGCAGAAGCAGACAGACAAGACAGGAGAAACACCAGTGGGCTTTCTACCACCTCAGCCCAGAAATGGCACAGATGGTTTCTGCTCACATTTCACTGGCTAGAACTAGTCACTTGACCCCACCCACCTGCGGAGAAACTGGGACAGGCTTGCTTGTGGTGAACACTTGTCATGTTTCCCACACTTGGCCGGTGGACTAAATGTAGCCAGAGCATACACTAAGCTTCAGAATAAATAGCCTCATATTGTCTTTTTTTCCCCCTCTTGATCTGAAAATCCCCAGTAGTTCTGTTTACCTGAATTCCTTAATCGTTTGGTCTTCAATGACTAGATCAAATGCCTTGAATACTTTTATAGAGACCAGCTGTTCCTTTCACAAAATCAGCAGATGGGAGCAGAGGTTACCAGGATTTTCTTCAAAAGTGACTCAAAGAGAAAGTCTGGAGTGGTTCTACACCTTTGAAAGATTTTGTGTGAGTGTCTAGAATATTTTGAGTCTTCAAAAGTAAATGTTAAATAGTAATTGTTGTTGCTATTCTTTTAAAATAAATTAGGATTTGTCCCTTAGTGACTTAATAAGGCTGTTTGATTAGGGAGTCTTTGAATGAGGTAAATGCTGGCTGGTAGATCGTCTATGAGCTTGGGAGTCTTTGAAAGGATCATTCATCAAAGCCAGCAGTTTTGGCAAACTCTGAGCTACAGCTTTAATTAGCATTATGTTGCTTTCTTCAGTTTGGATTTTGCATAAGTTAAAGCAGCCAGGGAAATATTTTACTAAAATCCACCTGCTCACTCAGCATTAGCTACCCCTTTGGTTTTCCATAAATAGCTCAAAATGAAGAGTTGACGCTTTACTTGTTTCCGTACTCACAGCTTGGGTGCCTCAACCGAACATATGGAAAAGTAAAGTTTATGACTCTTCTTGACCCAGGGAAGTAGGTACCTGAGGCTGTTTTCTCAGTGTTCTCCTCGATCCCCATCTGGCTCTCAGGTTTGGAGCTGGCCTTGTAATGAAGTCAGAGCTCTAGCTGGCTTTGATGCTGCCCTGGCATGATCTTTTCTCTTTTTTCTGAAAATGCTCAAAAACACAGCTCTCTTACAAGTCACTCTCAGAACTGCCTGGATCTTTTACTTAGTATCAATCTGTCTTCAGTTAAGTACAGGTGATAAGTCATATGGTTATATTGTGAAGCCAGTTTCTATAAACATAGTATTGAAATAGGATAAAAATTATTTTGATAACACAGGATGCTCTGTATTTAGCAGTTGCTCTCCCCTCTTAGTGATATATTCTTCATCTGAAAAGTGAAAGTGAAAGTCTTAGTCGCTCTATTGTGTCTGACTCTTTACGACCCCATGGACTGTAGCCCTCCAGGCTCCTCTGTCCATGGGATATCCCAGGCAAGAGCACTGGAGTGGGTTGCCATTCCCTTCTCCAGGGGATCTTCCTGACCCAGGGATCAAACCTGGGTCTCCTGCATTCCAGGCAGACTCCTTAGTGTCTGAGCCACCAGGGAAGCCCTATTCTTCATCTATGCTATGCTGAGTCACTTCAGTCATGTCCGACTCTGTGTGACCCCATAGACGGTAGCCTACCAGGCTCCCCGTCCCTGGGATTCTCCAGGCAAGAACACTGGAGTGGGTTGCCATTTCCTTCTCCAATGCATGAAAGTGAAAAGTGAAAGTGAAGTTGCTCAGTCGTGTCCGACTCTTAGCGACCCCATGGACTGCAGCCTACCAGGCTCCTCCGTCCATGGGATTTTCTAGGCAAGAGTACTGGAGTGGGGTGCCATTGCCTTCTCCGATTCTTCATCTACTTCCACTCAAATAGTGTATGAGATTTGCGAGTTTCTCTCTAGTACAGCAGGAAAGAGGAAGAGAAGTACAGATGGAGGTGTGCCAGTGGTGATGGTGCTAGCAACTCACCATGATAGGAAATAGCTTAATGCTTTCCAGCAGTTTGGGTGGATTCTCTTTGTCCTCCATAGTTTCTGGAAATGGCTATCTGGTTGTACAGAGACCTCCATATCTCACAAAGCTTATTGATCCCCTTAGAACCAACAGAGCATATTCGGTACCTTTCAGGATAAAAAGGGAAATAGATTCTTGCCTTCCACATTCCATATTCTTAAGTATAACTGGAGCTGATAGAACAGAAGCATGTCCACCTTAATTAAGCAAATTAAGACTCATACATGGTGAAGCTGACCACAGGTAAGCAGCTCTCATCAAGAGGCTAAAGTTTGGAGATTGGAACATTGTCTTGAGAAAAATGGTTAATATGGGGTGTAAAGAGGAAGATTACCACCCCCCTACCTTCAAGTAAAGTGACAGTGGCTTCCAGGGACCACCCAAAGGGCTGGGTCATATCTCCTGCCAAAGGGAGACTGGAAATCAGCCTGGGGCCACAGAGCAGAAGGCTGCGGTTTAGGAAACAGCAATCCCACCAGTAACGGGACAAAGAGGGACACTTTCCATGATGGGCTCGAGAGAGAACTGACCTGGAGTCTTCAGACAGCACTTGGCACAAGAGGGCTGCCAGGAGGGGAGATTAAAACAGAAAAATTATGCAGGTGGATCACTGAGAGAGGGCTTCCCAGGTGGAACTAGTGGTAAAGAACTTACCTTCCAATGCAGGAGGCATAATGAGACATGGGTTTGATCCCTGGAGAAGAGCATGGCAACCCACTCCAGTATTCTTGCTTGAAGAGTCTCATAGACAGGGGAGCTGGTGGGCTACAATTCATGGAGTCACAAAGGGCTGGACACTACTGAAGGGACATAGCATAGCATAGCATAGCAAAGTGTAGTATAGTACTGTAAGTCAGAACCAGAGGGGAGTTTTAAGAAGCTAATAGGAAAGCATACCCCACGCCGGGAACTGCAGGTGCCAACCCGGTAATGGGGGTTCCCCAGGAGCTCACTGAGGTCTGTTCCTGAGGCCAGGTTGGCTTTAAACATCAGCATGTTCTGGGGAGCTAATGCTAGCTCACTGTTGGAGGGTGCCCCCCTCCAGCCTTCTCTTATTTACTTTCCTTTCTCTTCCAAATGCCCACAGCTAGCTAGAAGGGGTGAGAAGCCCACCAAGCCTCTCTCCCCACCAGCACGATGCCTGTGACAGCCACTAGCTGGCAGGTGCTAGATGCCAGAAGATGCTTGTTTAGAGCATTAAAAGCTAATAATACATTGTACGTCATCTATTATTTACTTAATGGTGACTGTTCTTTTGCTTTGAAGTTACTGGAAACCTTTTCTTCTCTAGGAGAAAGGCTGTGAGACCTGCCTGGGATTTCATTCAAGGAGGAGGTGGGGCATGGATTATGCGTAGAAGGGAGCTGATAACAGATTTGCAGAGGCAGGACTGAGAAAGCAAAAGTTGCTGTATGAATCCACAAGAACAAGGTAATGGGTAAGAGTAGAGACTGGATCCAGATCACACGTGTTTGCACCCTACACTCCGCTGTTTGACCTTAGGCAAGTAAGGTCACCTGGAGGAGGGCATGGTGACCCACTCCATTCTCCTCACCTTGAGAATCCCTATGGACAGAGGGGCCTGGCATGCTACAGTCCATGGAGTCACCAAGAGTCGTACACGACTGAGCGACTAAGCACAGCACACCACAATTTACTTACGTTCTCTCTGCCTCTTGGGCTTCTCTGATGGCTCAGCTGGTAACAAATCTGCCTGCAATGTGGGAGACCTGGGTTTGGTCCTTGGGTTGGGAAGATCCTCTGGAGAAGGGAAAGGCTACCCACTCCAGTATTCTGGCCTGGAGAATTCCATGGACTATTGCATGGGGTCACGAAGAGTTGGACACGACTGACCAACTTTCACTGTTTCCTTACCTATAACATGGCAATAATAGTAGAATCTACCTCATAAAGTTCTTATGAGAATTAAATTGATTAACACATAACAAACACATACAACAGTGCCAGACACCATGAGAAATGCTTTATAAATATTGGCTCTATGGGTCCAGCACTCAGGTTGCCTGTTACATAAGCAAGCAGAAGGGTCTCAAGGATGACTATTCCAGTAAGCCAAAAAGTAAGTGAAGTGAATTTCTCCCTGGTTGAATCAGGAAAGGTTGGTCTGTGCTCTGCCGTCCACAAGGGGCACATTCATTATCATTCTATAGATAGTTCAGCAGATTTCCTTTCTCTCTAGGAAAACGTAGGATGTACTTATGCACAGCTTGTAGTGCAAACACTGGCATAACTCCCTAACAAGTCTTGAAAATGCTGTTATATTTTAAAATAAGTAGCACTTCGTCTTAAAACAGCATGTAAAATTTTATGCTCCTCCTCGCGCCAGGGCTGAATTTTGCTTTCATCTGCACACCAGCAGGAGGCGCTGTCCCTGAGGAAATCTAGTGGAACTGGCGCATGCCATTTACATTCAGGATACTGCATTCGAAAGTGAATGTTTAACATCACTTGAATAAGATTTCTGGTCTGTCGTGTTGATTCTCATAGTCTGTGAATTCCAGTGTCAGCTAATAGGAAATCTTTTTCGGTTCCTTGCCCATAACTTCAATATGTATGTTTATAAAGGAGGAGGGAATACAAACCTAAATTTTTTTTCATCTCTTGAAAAGTGAGATGTCTGAGGTTTGGAATCTGTCTAGCTGCTTCCAAGTATTCAGAACAGAATTTTAAACAGGAAATTTGAAGAGAATTTGACATTTAATTTCTATATCAATGAGTCATGTCACTTGTTTTTAACTATGATCTACACACTTAGCATTTAAAACCAACATCCATTTGCACCACATGCAATTGAGTTAACTAATAACCACATATGAACAAAAAGGTCAAAGACTTTCTTTTTTTTTTTTTCGTCCTCTGTTCCAGTTTGCTTGTCTGTTTGAAACCAGGGTAATGACTGAGATATCACTATGCTGCTGCTGCTAAGTCGCTTCAGTCGTGTCCAACTCTGTGCAACCCCATAGATGGCAGCCCACCAGGCTCCCCCGTCCCTGGGATTCTCCAGGCAAGAACACTGGAGTGGGTTGCCATTTCCCTCTCCAATGCGTGAAAGTGAAAAGTGAAAGGGAAGTCGCTCAGTCGTGTCCGACTCTACGCAACCCCATGGACTGCAGCCCACCAGGCTCAGCCGTCCATGGGATTTTTCAGGCAAGAGTACTGGAGTGGGGTGCCATCACCTTCTCTGAGATATCACTATGATATATGATTAAATTATTATGAATACAGACGATATTACCTTCAACATGGACACACAGATACACACATCAATTAACTAGGGGGTGCATAGTTTGGTCTTCCTATGTATATTTATCTCTGACAAATTTGAGTTTAAAAAATCTAACTGAAGTTAATGACTTGTTCAAGTTGTTTCTCATATGGGCCTTTGAAACAGAGACCTAGATTGAGTGCCTTTAGTTAGTTCTGTATTCCCAAGACTGCTGTTACTTCACTGGAAACCTCTGAAGGAGGTTTTGCCTGGATAGGTTTATGTCTGAAAGTGCTTCAACCAGCTTTAATGTGGAATGACTGGGCCACCCTATAAGGTTAATTTTCTGGCAGTTTCTTTCTCATTCGCCATGCACTTATTGGAAGGAGCAACATGTCCACAGTTATCGATGTGGTGGGAGAGTACAGTATACTAGTGACTGAGCATTCAGTGCCTCTATGGTGTTAATTTCATAGAAATGCAATGGACTCCTGCACACAAAGGGAATACATGAGAATATGTGTTTCCTTTAATGTTAATTCAAGGAAAAGTGTTTTATAAAACTTTTAAAATCTCATACATATTGAATAGTAAAACCCATATACAAAGCTCTTACCCATCATACATAGTCTAAATAGGAGAGACCCCAAGTAATCTATACAACCGTTCAGTTCAGTTCAGTCGCTCAGTCGTGTCTGACTCTTTGCGACCCCATGAATCACAGCACGCCAGGCCTTCCTGTCCATCACCAACTCCCGGAGTTCACTCAGACTCACGTCCATCGAGTTGGTGATGCCATCCAGCCATCTCATCTTCTGTCGTCCCCTTCTCCCCCTGCCCCCAATCCCTCCCAGCATCAGAGTCTTTTCCAATGAGTCAACTCTTCGCATGAGGTGGCCAAAGTATTGGAGTTTCAGGTCTCACCCAATTTAACATAGCATAACTAAAGCTGAATCGAGTAGCAGACCTACCTGGCATAAAATATAATATATTTAGCCTGTTTCGGGTAATAAGTCCCTATAAATTTTCTGGGCATGTTTCAACCAGAAATGGAGCTAGTTGGTGAATTAATTGCTAAGGGTTCTAATGCACCTCTTAAGGCAGAGTTAAGTCATATAGGAATGTTGCTAGTCCCAACAGTTGAACCCTCTGACAGACAGTGACCAGAGGAAATTTGCTCTGTAAGCCTGGGTAGGATTTAAGTCAGTCCAGTTAAACTTCTGAATTAGACTGTGCATCTGCAAGACACCAGACATGGTAGAAGAAACCCAAGGCCTTATGAAGTAGGAACATATTACTTTTCCATTAAAAGTGTTAATCTCTCAGTAGTGTCCAACTCTTTGAGACCCCACAGACTGTAGTCCACCAGGCTCCTCGGTCCATGGGATTTCCCCAGCAAGAATACTGCAGTGGGTAGCCATTCCCTTCTCCAAGATATCTTCCTAACCCCGGGATCAAACCTGGATCTCCTCACATTGCAGGCAGATTCTTTACCATCTGAGCCACCAGGAAAGGGTAAACACTTCATAAAGACCAGGGGGACCAAACCTAGAGCTTCATAATGAGCATTAAGGGCAGGAGGGTAGAAGCAGGTTTAGAGAATAAGGAAGATTCTCTTTACTTTGAAGGATAACTGAAAACTCACTTGTGTCATTTCTCTGTTTCATTTTCTCTTTCCTCCATGCTTCTTGTTCATTTCTTATCACCTGTGTGTAGGTACAGTCCAATGAACATTTGTGGTAATAGACCCCATGTAAATACTATTGTTGCTGTAAGATTTGGTGTCTGATATTGTTTTATTAATAAGTAGAGTTCCAGGTCATTGCTGAGGATTTACTTGCATTTTTAGATGATTCCCTAACATTGCAGTTTAATTACTAACAGAGTAATGGTATATGTGTTGAGATAATTATAAAAGTGAGAAAGATTTATTCCTTAGCACTTCAATGTGATTTACTTTCATCTTAGTTACAGCAAATCCTAAAGAGTTTTCCTCACTTGAGATTAGTTGTTGGCAACTCATTAACAACTCACTACAGATATTAAAAAGGGTCAGTAATTAAAATATGTCCACCTCATTCCACTTGTGAATTAACTGAAAAATATTCATCCAATTTTGGTGAATTTTTCATTATTACCTGGTATCTTCAGATTGGCCCTGAATGCAGTGAATGTACCATTTATCTAGTTAATAAAATGGTAAAAAGAGGACTACATTTATGTACTACAAGGAGATCAAACCAGTGAATCCTAAAGGAGATCAGTCCTGAATATTCATTAGAAGGACTCATGCTGAAGCTGAAGCTCCAATACCTTGGCCACCTGATGTGAAAAACTAACTTGCTGGAAAAGACCCTGATGCTGGGAAAGATTGAAGGTGGGAGGAGAAGGGGATGACAGAGGATGAGATGGTTGGATGACATCACTGACTCGATGGACTTGAGTTTGAGCAAGCTCTGGGAGTTAGTGATAGACAGGGAAGGCTGGCGTGCTGCAGTCCATGGGGTTGCAAAGAGTCAGATTCGATTGAGTGACTGAACTGAACTGACATTTATGTACATGAGAGATGCCATCCTGGGTCAGATTACATGTGTGGTCAGGCACATACCTGACAGTTGAGCCTAGAGCAGTGCCAGGAGTGGCTTCAGGTGGGAGGCAGGAAGAGGGGATTGAAAGCACAGTGACCCTGATTTAGGCAGACCCTTTGGGGAAAACTTCCAAGCCATTAGGATTTTACACATTAGGTTTTGAGTTACAGGTCATGTTGTTTGACCAGGCCTAACTTTCTTCATATGAAGGGCTTCTATTTCAGATTTTGATGTCATTTCCAAATCAGGCTGTCCAACTCTCATGAGACACAGTTGAAGCATTGAGAAGAAGCCATTTATTACCAGCTTCCTCTTGTGTCCTGTTCCTAGACTACACTGACTACGAATTAATGTTATATTGTATATGTGCTGTTCTCTGCTTAGTCACTCAGTCGTGTCCGACTCTTTGTGACTCCATGGACTGTAGCACACCAGGCTCCTCTGTCCTTGGGGATTCTCCAGGCAAGAATACTGGAGTGGGTTGCCATGCCCTCCTCCAGGGGATCTTCCCAACCCAGGGATCGAACCCAGGTCTCCTGCATTGCGGGCAGATTCTTTACCATCTGAGCCACCAGGGAAGCCCAAGAATACTGGAGTGGGTAGCCTATCCCTTCTCCAGGGGATCTTCCTGACCTAGGAATTGAACCAGGGTCTCCTACATTGCCAATGGATTCTTTACCAGCTGAGCTACCAGAGAAGCCCTCTATTGTATATACTTTATATCAAAGAACTTATTTATTAAATGAAAACATTCATTGAAATATACAGAAATTTGTGATTTCATATTTTTAATATAATGGTAGTCTTGTAAACAAATGAAATAGCTTGGCCTATATTATGTATATATATATGGTACATAATTTATTAATACAATCTACTAAAGACTGGTTAATTAGCATTTTAAAAATGCTAATTAGGAGTCCATATCCCAGAGGTAACTAGTTACCTGTTGTTATCTAAATCTGTACCAGTGGTTTTCTTATTTAGCCAAAAGGAAGTTATAAATAATTACTCACTGAAGAAATGAGTAGTGTTTAAAATGTATGGTTAGCCAGAACGACTGTACAGCCAGTCTTTATCCTTTTACGAAAAAACAAAGAAATCAAGCACCCAGAAAACATCCTGCAAACACAGCAACGTAAACTGAGTGATGCCTTAGCTCTAGAGCTCCTTGAGGTCATTTGTGCCTCCTGCGATGGAGAACTAAGAGGCTTATTGATCCTGTTTTCAAAATATTGTTGGATCTGCTTTGTAGTTTCCTACATGATGCTTTTCTGAGTCGAGTTGTGTTAGCGTGGGCTGTAATAACAAAATACCACAGACTTGGTGTCTCAAACAACAGACCTTTATATCTCACAGCTCTGGAAGCTAGGCAGTCTGAGGTCAGGGCGCCAGAGTGAGCTGGGTTCTGGTGAGAACCATCTTCTTAACTTGGTGACTGCCTTGTTGCTGTGTCCTCATAGGATGTAGAGAGAGAGGAAGAGCTATGGTGTCTCTTTCTCTTTTTGCTGCTGCTAAGTCGCTTCAGTCGTGTCCGACTCTGTGCGACCCCATAGACGGCAGCCCACCAGGCTCACCCATCCCTAGGATTCTCCAGGCAAGAATACTGGAGTGGGTTGCCATTTCCTTCTCCAATGCATGAAAGTGAAAAGTGAAAATGAAGTCGCTCAGTCGTGTCCGACTCTTAGCGACCCCATGGACTGTAGCCCACCAGGCTCCTCCATCCATGGGATTTTCCAGGCGAGAGTACTGGGGTGCCATTTCTCTTTTTAGGAGGGCACTAATCCCATCGTGGAAATCACCTGTGGATCATGTAAATCTAATTACTCCTAAACCCCACCTCCAAATAGCCTCACACTGGGGCTAAGGGCTTCAACTATGAATTTGCAGTGTGGGGACACATTCAGTCCATACCAGGGGTACTTTAGAGAAAAGTTTATTAAGCTTAAAAGAACAGGTTGTATGACTGTTTCTGTACCTGCCTGCAGACAAATTTTTTTTGTGTGACACAGTTTAGTCTGACTTGTTTTCATTTAACATACAGCCTCGCAGCCAGGTTGTGGGGAGGAAATGTATAGTTCTGAGATCTCTAATCGTTGCTGTCAAACTTGGGAGGCCCTGCTCTGAATGTAACAATCCTGTTCTGTGTCTTCATTAATAATATTTCAGACTGGAAAAGCAGTCCTTCTTAACTGCAGTATAATTTTTTCCATCAACAAAATCAAACCATGTAAATACGTGAAATTAAACTAATGAACTATATGTAAAGAGCCTCCAATATGGTGTTGAGATTTTTCTTCATGCAAAGAAATCATTATTTTTTTAAAAAAAAATTGTTGAAGCATAGCTGATTTGAATCCCCTGGTGGCTCAGACAGTAAAGAATCTGCCCGTAATGCAGGAGACCTGGGTGTGATCCCTGGGTTGGGACGATCCACTGGAGAAGGGAAAGGTAACCCGCTCCAGTATTTTTGCCTGGAGAATTCCACTGGAGAGAGAAGTGTGGTGGGCTACAGTCCATGGGGTCTCAAATAGTCGGACACGATTGAGCGACTACACTTTATTTTCAGTGATTTACAATGTTGGGTTAATTTCTGGTGTACAGCAAAGAGATTCAGATATATTTTCTTTTTCATATTCTTTTCAATTGTGGTTGCAGGAGGTGAATATGTTCTCTGCGCTATGCAGTAAGATCTTGTTTATCCATGCTATATATAATGGCTTGCATCCGCTAGTCTCAGACTCCGAATCCCTCCCTGGTGCAATCATTCTTTATTACTGTGAGTTCTTGAACTGCAGGAGGATGGTTCAAGATCACCACGAAGAGAGCTGTCAGGCATTGAAACTGTCCTCAATTATGTGCAGAAGGAATGGGGACAATCAATGGATTATTTAGTTATCAATGACTCAAACTGTACAAGTCTACTTAATTTTTCATATTCCTAATCTGGAAGTCAGAAGGATATTCTTTAAGCATTGTTGTGCCCATAGAAAACAAGTTATTTGAAATTCATTTTTCTCTTATTCATCTTATTCATTTGGACATTCCATAAGTCTCATTTCCAGGCTTGTGATTTTAAAAGGGTGATCATTTTGAATCTCTTACCAACAGTGACAATGTGTTATTTTAGAACTATTTCAGATGCCTTGTTGATAAGGGATGAGGTACTTGGGATGTGGAGTTCAAAGCAGAAATCAAAATGTGAAGGAAAGAACAAATGGATAGAAGTTTCAAGGGTCAGATTGGTGCCTTAGGGTCTTGCTTATGCTAGATTAAAAGCCTTATCTATCTATTAAAATCTCTGTATATGTGGAACTGAGTTTAGTAACATGTGCAGTTAAGAACTTTGTACATTTTTAAACAAGGTCCTACTGTACAGCACAGGGAATAAATTGAATATCCTATGATGAATCATAATGGAAGAGTATGGAAAAGTATATATATGTATCACCAAATCACTTTGCTGTACAGAAATTAATACAAGGTTGTAAATTAACTGTACTTCAATAAAATAAATTTTAAAAAAAGAACTTTGTACATTTTCATTGGATCAGTGTTTGAAAAGAATATCTTCAGGTGCCCTGAGGCATTTGATTAGCCAGGAAGGATTTTGCTAACAAAAAACAGGTTCCATTTTCCCCACTGGATGCTTACTCATTTGTCCAGAGACCTTATTCATCAGTATGGAAATGAAATCCACTGACTTTAGAACCCAAAATCTCCTCTCGAGTCTTTCATGTAGATGAATTTTCAGGGCAATTCATCAGACCTCAGCCATGAGTAAGATCTTATGGATTCTAAGTTTCACTTCTTGCCAAGGATTCTATGATTAAACACTCAAGCTTCTTCACCAATTTAGCACAGGGACTTCCCTGGGATCCAGTGGTTAAGACTTCACCTTCCAATGCTGCGGATGTGAGTTCCATCCCTGGTCGGGGAATTAAGATCTCACATACCTTGTGGCCAAAAAACCTAAAACAGAAATAATATTATAACAAATTCAGTAAAGACTTTAAAAATGGTCCCCATTAAAAAAATCTTTTAAAAAATGCTTAGCACAGATTATTTTTCATCTCTACTTTATTTCCTAATATTTCCTAATTAGATATAGAATATTAATGTTTATTACTGTTATTTGATATATTATCTTTGATCTATTTCCTTCAAAAGGCAATTGAAAGTAGAAATCTTCCTTTTCCCAGAGTAAAGACCAAAAGGATATCAAATGGATACATTTTTAAAACTGAATGCTCCTCTTATTTAAAGCATTATGCTAACTGCTCTGAAAATTAGCAACTAAAGACATTGTTTTTTGCTTTTAGATCTCCTGATTGCATCCTTTGCTCTCTGATTACGAAATATTCTCTCAGAGTTTGAAGCTGGTTACCTTTCTTTGAAGTTTAAAACAAGCATTTTCATTCTTTGCAAGGTTGTCCTTGAATTCCTTCTTTTGGTTTCTGCATAATTTCTGGTTGTGCCTTAACATCTAGTTTGTTTTTGCTTCTTCTCACTTTGGCCATCTTTTCATTTTAAAAGAACACTTTCTTCTCTATGATGCTCCTCCAACCCCCACCCCATGCCCACTCACACCCCACCCCACTACCAGGTCTGATTACTTTGTCACTTGGTCTATATTTATTCCAGGACTTTGAGAAGTTGTATTAGGTTATCTGTGGTCTTCGTGGGGGCTTCAAAGACTTGTGCTAAAAGACAGTGATTTGTCTTTTACTAGCTTTGCTTTTCAATCTCTTCTGATGAATTAAAAATTCTCTGTTATCATTATCTGATCTATTATTACTTCTTCTTCAATGTCATGTAGCTTTTTCAGATCAGTTCTATTTTCCAGTCCAAGGTTAATTTTGAAATGTACAGAACTACCCACAGAGAGTCTGCAGTTCCTTCTTTATCTAGCAAGTTACTTCTGCAATGTTTCTGTTTTCTTTTTTTGCATGCAGTCCATTCTTAGTTGCGCTTTTTAATGTATCTGCATCTTTCCTTTAGAATTCAAACTCTACCAAATTCCACTGGCTCTTCATTTCTTCAAGGCTGCAAAATGCTGTCTTAGTCAGCTTGGGTTGCTGTAACAGAATGCCATAGACAAAGTGGCTTAAGCAACAGACATTTATTTCTCACACTACTAGAGGCTGGAAAATCTAAGATCGAGGTGCTGGCAGACTTGGTCTCCGGTGAGGACCTCTTCCTGGTTTGCAGATGGCTGGCTGCCTTTGTGCTTTAAGAGATCTCTAGTCTTTCCCATTCTATTGTTTTCCTCTATTTCTTTGCACTGATCACTGAGGAAGGCTTTCTTATCTCTCCTTGTTGTTCTTTGGAACTCTGCATTCAAATGGATATATCCTTCCTTTTCTCCTTTGCCTTTCACTTCTCCTTTTCACAGCTATTTGTAAGGCCTCCTTAGATAATCATTTTGCCTTTTTGCATTTCTTTTTCTATGGGATGGTCTCGATCCCTGCCTCTTGTAAAATGTCACCAACCTCTGTCCATAGTTCTTCAGGCACTTTGTCTATCAGATCTAATCCCTTGAATCTATTTGTCACTTCCACTGTATAATCATAAGGGATTTGATTTAGGTCATACCAGAATGGTCTAGTGGTTTTCCCAACATTCTTCAATGTAAGTCTGAATTTGGCAATAAGGAGTTCATTATCTGAGCCACAGTCAGCTCCTGGTCTTGTTTTTGCTGACTGTATAGAGCTTCTCCATTTTTGGCTGCAAAAAATATAGAATGAGAAAGACTAGAAATCTCTTCAAGGAAATTAGAGATACCAAGGGAACATTTCATGAAAAGATGGGCTCAATAAAGGACAGAAATTGTATGGACCTAACAAAAGCAGAAGATATTAAGAAGAGGTGGCAAGAATACACAGAAGAACTATACAAAAAGATCTTCACGACCAAGATAATCACAATGGTGTGATCACTCACTTAGAGCCAGACATCCTGGAATGCAAAGTCAAGTGGGCCTTAGAAAGCATCACTACAAACAAAGCTAGTGGAGGTGATGGAATTCCAGTTGAGCTATTTCAAATCCTAAAAGATGATACCGTGAAAGTGCTACACTCAATATGCCAGCAAATCTGAAAAATTCAGCAGTGGCCACAGGACTGGAAAAGGTCAGTTTTCATTCCAATCCCAAAGAAAGGCAATGCCAAAGAATGCTCAAACTACCGCACAATTGCACTCATCTCACACACTAATAAGTAATGCTCAAAATTCTCCAAGCCAGGCTTCAACAGTACATGAACCGTGAACTTCCAGACATTCAAGCTGGATTTAGAAAAGGCAGAGGAACCAGAGATCAAATTGCCAACATCCACTGGATCATCAAAAAAGCAAGAGAGTTCCAGAAAAATATCTACTTCTGCTTTATTGACTATGCCAAAGCCTTTGACTGTGTGGATCACAATAAACTGGAAATTTCTGAAAGAGATGGGAATACCAGACCACCTGACCTGCCTCTTGAGAAACCTGTATGCAGGTCAGGAAACAACACTTAGAACTGGACATGGAACAACAGACTGGTTCCAAATAGGGAGAGGAGAACGTCAAGGCTGTATATTGTCACCTTGCTTATTTAACTTATATACAGAGTACATCATGAGAAATGTTGGACTGGAGGAAGCACAAGGAGGCACAAGTTAAGGATAGAGTTATAAAGACTCAGAGCTTTAGCAGGAATATTGGAAACACAAACCAGAGTAAGGGGGAGGTTCAGAGACTCTTGATAAATTTGCATATTGTGTTTATTTCCTAAGGGAACACTAATAACTTGGTGGGGAAACAGAAAAAAGAAACACTTATTCTCCTCCATGTATAGTCAAATGTAGCATCTTTGGTTTTTTTTTCAAAGACTTTATGTGTTCATATTTGAAGATATGAAGTTCTGAAGACTGATCTTTCAATTGTTGAAAAATATTAGAAATGATAGTGCAAAACAATGTTTTCTGGTGTGATTTTTATAAACCCTTAGACAAGTACTTGAGAAATATATTCTCTTTGGTGACATTTCAAACAGCATATGTTTTAGTTTGAAGTAATATATTTCAGCTTCATAAGGAATAACAACATAAATAACCAAAGTATGTATTAGGAAATAAATCCTTGAGTATTTCTCCTGAACCAAATTATTTTCTGAGCAAATTCTGTTTTCTGAAATAGAGACTGACTCCTTCAAAGAATAACTCTATCCCTTTGTCCTGTCACTAGGACTAGGCAGTTCTGTAAGGGGATGGTGGTGTTCTATTATAATACTGACATTTAGTGATTGAAAACAACATTTTTAATGAGGCTTGCAAACTTTTAATTTCTGTGATTTTGTCTATGTAACACTCTGCCAATAAATCAATCAACAATATCGATAAAATCAGCAAAAACAGGTATCACTGAGTTCACATTCATTCACTCAACAAATTTTTATTGAATCCCTACTATGTGCTAGATACTAGTCTAATCACAATAAACCAGAACAACCTTTTTGACTTCAAGAAGCTCAGATTCCAGTAGGGGAGACAGACAAAAATAAATAAATATGTAACTAGACCTGGAAGAGTGACTAGCATATAATTGGCTTTCAGTAGCTTTTACAAAAACAGTTTTTATTGAAGTAAAATTTCTATAAAGTGTGGTAGGCAAGATGATGTCCCCCTAACAATGTCCGTGCCCTAATCCCTGGAATCTATGAATGCTACTTGACAAGGGGAATCAAGGTCATGGATGGGATTAAGAATGCTAATAAGCTGACTTTAGGGTAAGGAAATTATCCTGGATCATCTGGAGGCACCCAAAGTCATCCCAATGGTTCAGAAGAGGAAGAGGCAGGCAGTGTCAGAGCAATGCAGTGTGAGGAAGCCTTGAATGGCTTTTGCTGGCTTTGGAGACAAAAGGGAAGCACAAACCAAGGTATGTGGGCAGCCTCTAGCAGCTGGAGAAGACAAGAAATGGATTCTCCCTGAGAGCTCCAAAAGGAAGAAACCCTGCCGACACATTGATTTTAACCCAGTGATACCTAGTTTGGACTTCTGATTCCCAGAATTATAAAATAGTAAATCTGTCTGTCTTAAACCGAGTAAGCTGGTAACAATTCGTTGCAGCAGAGATAGGAAACTAATACAAACAGTGAAGTTTATAGATCTTAGCATATAAATCAATGTCTTAATAAATACCTTTACTCATGCAAGCAACCAAGCTACAGATATTTCCATTACCACCATCATATTTTCTTCACTGAGGCTTTCTAGTCAAACCATTCTCCCCCAAACAGAGGGAATCGCTGTTCTAATTTCTATCATATTAAATTACTTTAGCTTGTTCTTGAACTTCACATAAACCCAGTCATAGAGTATGCATTCTTTTGTTTCTGGTTTCTTTCAACATTCTGGTTTTGAAGTTTATCAGAGTTGAATCTATCTATTCAACCCCCCACCCCTTTTTCAAAAAGTCTTTTTGGCCCGGCTGTGGCCTGTGGGATCCTAATTTCCCCGACCAGGGATTGAACCCACAGCTCCTGCAGAGGAATCAAGTGGAGCCTCAGCCACTGGACTGCCATGGAGGTCCCAGTAGTTCATCCCTTTTTACTGATAGTAGTATTGCATTCAAGCACACAGTCAGGTTAGATCAGGGCAATGCCTGAAATCAGAACTTCTGTCATAATTCACTGGTCAAAGCTGTAGCAGCACCTACCCAGATTGAAAGGGATAGAGAAATAAATCTGTCTCTCTTAAAAATTATTTTCCAGTTTTAAAACTGAAATAAATTTTAATATACACGATGCAAATATACAGCATTTTGCAAATTTTTCACTCAAAGGGGTCTCTCTATTTGAGGAAATCAGCGTGTTACACTTTGAGAGATGAAGTGCAACAACCTGGGCACCAAAATAAAAAAATGAAATTGAATCAAAAAATGAAAGAGTTATGCAAGGTGATGCAGGGCAGGAGATCAAAGGTGAAGGATCATTACAATATTCAAAAGAAATCCAAAATGACGGCTACATCATGGTCTCATTAATGTTCCAAAAGTGCCTCTCTTTGGGTAAACTTGAGCATTTTGGCAGACATTCAAGCAGCTTTGTCAGTAAAAAGATTTTTACATGACTACTATTGCTATTCCCATGATTAACTTCTATAGGTGGCATGGTGTTGAGAACACAGGAGGTGCTAGTTCTGCAGAATACACTTGGGTAACTGCTCTTCAAGCTTGTTTTCAGCAGCCGTTTCCCCTCCTCATGCTACATCCTTCTGCTCCTTGTCATGGGACCTGGGTAGGCACTTCTTGCCACTGCCTCCGCCCACAACTCTGCCCCTTGAGGTGAATGGCAAAGGCCCTATTGTGGACCAAGCTGTCTCCTCAAATTCATATGTTAAAGTCCTAACCCCAACCCCTCAGAATGTGAAGGTATTTGCAGATAGTGCCTTTAAAGAGGTGATTAAGGTAAAATGTGATCTTGTGGCTGTGCCCTATTGCAATATAACCAGTACCCCTTCTAAGAGGGCTTCCCTGGTGGCTCAGATGGTAAAGAATCTGCCTGCAGTGCGGGAGACCTGGGTTTGATCCCTGGGTTGGAAAGATTCTTTGGAGAAGGGAATGGCTACCTACTCTAGTATTCTTGCCTGGAAATTTCCATGGACAGAGGAGCCTGGGGGGCTACAGTCCATGGAGGTCACAAAGAGTCAGACATGACTGAGGGACTAACACTTATAAGAAGAGGTTAGGACAGGGACACGCACAGAGGAAGAAGACAACATGAATACCCTGGGAGAAGATAGCATCTACAAGCCAAGGAAAGAAGCTGCAGAAGGAAGTCCTGCTGACATGGTGATCTTGGACTTGTAGCCACCAGAACCAGGAGGAAAGAAGTTTCTGTTGCGTAAGACACCTGGTCTGTGGTATTCACTATAGCAGGCTTGGAAAGTGAAAATGAATACAGACCCATGCAGAAGATGGGAGATATTATTGTGGCAATATATGGAAAGTACCATCTGGTACAGTGAGGTTTAAGCCCCTGCTTTCTGTTAGTTTTCCGTTTGTCCCATCTGTTTTTAGTTCTATTCCTCCCCACTCCCCACAACCTTTCTTGCCTTCCTTTGTTTTAGTTATTGTGATTATGTTTGCAATTCTACTGTTCCTCCTTTTAAGCTCTAACTCTGTGTATTCTTTTAGTGGTTGCTCTAGGTGGTGTTTTGCATCCTTATTTTATCACAGCCTGCTTAGAACCAACATTGTACCCCTTCACCACTTAAGAGACTTGTAACAGTATGATTCTTTTGTGCTCTCGTCATATATTTTTCTTCTATGTATTTCATAAACATTATCTTTTAAAGAAACTAGGAAAAAAGAAAATAGCCTCATATTTATGTATGGATGGAGCATTTCTGGAGTTCTTCATTTCTTTTTGTGGATCTGACTTTTTTATGTAGCACTTCCCTTCAATCTAAAGAATTTCCTTTAGCATTTCTGAAAATAAAGGTCTGGTTGCAGAAAAGTTCCCTGAATTTTATCTGGAAAAACACACACACACACACACACCTTAATTTTACCCTCATTTTTGAAGCATATTTTCACTGGATATAGAATTACAGTTTGACAGAAAGAGACTCACAGATTTAGAAAATGTATGGTTGCAGGGCAGAAGGGATAGTTAGGGAGTTTGGGAAGGTCATGTACAGACTTCTATATTCAAAGTGGATAACCAACAAGGACCTATTGTATAGTACATGGAACGCTACTCAATGTTTTATGCCAGCCTGGATAGGAGGGGGTTTGGGGGAGAATGGATACATGTGTATGTATGGCTGAGTCCCTTTGCTGTTCACCTGAAACTACCACAACATTGTTTTTTTTAATTAATTAATTTATTTTAATTGAAGGATAATTGCTTTACAATATTGTGGTGATGAAACTACCACAACATTGTTAATTGGCCATCAGTTCAGTTCAGTCGCAGTCGTGTCTGACTCTTCACGACCCCATGAATCGCAGCACACCAGGCCTCTCTGTCCATCACCAACTCCCGGAGTTCACCAAGACCCACGTCCATCGAGTCAGTGATGCCATCCAGCCATCTCATCCTCTGTCGTCCCCTTCTCCTCCTGCCCCCAATCCCTCCCAGCATCAGAGTCTTTTCCAGTGAGTCAACTCTTCGCATGAGGTGGCCAAAGTACTGGAGTTTCAGCTTCAGCATCATTCCCTCCAAAGAAATCCCAGGGATGATCTCCTTCAGAATGGACTAGTTGGATCTCTTTGCAGTCCAAGGGACTCTCAAGAGTCTTCTCCAACACCACAGTTCAAAAGCATCAGTTCTTCGGTGCTCAGCCTTCTTCACAGTCCAACTCTCACATCCATACATGACCACTGGAAAAACCATAGCCTTGACTAGACGGACCTTTGTTGCAAAGTAATGTCTCTGCTTTTGAATATGCTGTCTAGGTTGATCATAACTTTTCTTCCAAGGAGTAAGCATCTTTTAATTTCACGGCTGCAGTCACCATCTGCAGTGATTTTGGAGCCCCCAAAAATAAAGTCTGACACTGTTTCCACTGTTTCCCCATCTATTTCCCATGAAGTGATGGGACCGGATGCTGTGATCTTCATTTTCTGAATGTTGAGCTTTAAGCCAACTTTTTCACTCTCTACTTTCACTTTCATCAAGAGGCTTTTTAGTTCCTCTTCACTTTCTGCCATAAGGGTGGTGTCATCTGCATATCTGAGGTTATTGATATTTCTCCCGGCAATCTTGATTCCAGCTTGTGTTTCTTCCAGTCCAGCGTTTCTCATGATGTACTCTGCATATAAATTAAATATACTTATATGCAGAGTACATATGCAGGGTACTTATATGCAGGGTGATAATATACAGCCTTGACATACTCCTTTTCCTATTTGGAACCAGTCTATAAAAAGTTTAAAGTTTGAAAAAAAAAAAAAACTATAGTTTGCAAGGTTTTTTAAATGTTCTTTTGCTATGGGTTGATTTGTGTGTCTCTCCACCCCTCCTATCTGCTCCAGATTCCTTTGTTGAAGTTTCCATCCTCAGTACTTGACCTTATTTGAATATAGAGTCTTTACAGACGTAATCAAGTCAAATTCTGTCATTAGGGGAGCCTAATCCAATATGATGGGCCTCCCTGGTGGCTCAGATGGGAAAAAATCTGCCTGCAATGCTGAAGACCCGGCTTCAACTCCTGGGTGAGGAAGATCCCCGGGAGAAGGAAATGGCAACCCACTCTAGTATTCTTGCTGGGAGAATCCCACGGACGGAGGAGTCTGGCAGGCTACAGTCCACAAGGTTGCAAAGATTCGGACATGACTGAGTGACTAAAACACACACCCCAATGTGATATGGTGTCCTTAAAAAGAGAGAAAATGTAGATAGACAAGCACAGAGGGAAGACATTGTGAAGACGAGCCAGGAGAAGGCAGTCATCTGCAACCAGAAATAGAGACCTGGACTAGACCTCCCTGCATAGTCCTCAGAGATAATCAGCCCTGGCAAGGAACCAACCAACCCTTGATTCTGAACTTCTTGCTTCAGCACTGTGAGACAATAACTTTCTGTTGTTTAAGCCGTCCCGTCTATGGTACTTTGTTATGGAAACCCCAGCAAACTAAGACACTTCTTTTCACTTTAAAGATCTTGTTCCACTTTCTTCTGGCCTCTGAATCTTTTCTAACGAGAAGTTAGCTGCTATGATTATTTCCCTATATGTAATGTTTCTTTTTTTCCCTCTGGATACTTTTTAAGATTTTATTTTAATCTTTGATTTTCAGTAGTTCGAAACTTACAGGGCCCAGTGATCCTGCTTGGAGGTTACCTGTAAATTAATTTTGTCATCCAATTTGGATACATTTTTTCCATTACGTCTTAAAATATTTTTTTCTGCCTTATTCTTTTTCTCTTCCCTCTGGACTTCAATCATCAAAGGAAATAATAAGACTCTTTTCATTTTTTTCCAATATTTTTTATTTCGGTTTTTCAATTTGAATAATTTCCATTTATCTGTTTTTAGGATTTAGTTCTTTTTTGTATTTTAATTCTTTTCTAAATCTTTTTCCATTCATTTAGTTCTTTTTAAAATATATTTTCCATTTCTCTGCTGAGACTCTCCATCCATTTATTCTATCATTGTCCATATTCTCTTGAACAAATTTACAGTAGCTTTTAAGACCCTTTATCTGCTAAATCCAACATCTGGATCATTTTGGAGTCTGTAGCTATCGTGTGCTTTTTTGTGTGATTGTGGGTCACATTTTCCTTCCCCCATCACTAGGAATTTGTATTATCTGCAGGACATTTTAGGTAGCAAATTGTGAGGAGTCAGAAATATATTAAATTTTGTTCTGGCAAGCAGGTCAATTTACTGGTGAATCCTTTTGATATATTTTGCTTTTGTCCTGTCCTGGACAAGTTTTATTCTTGGGAGTGCTACTTACTCGTGAGCCTTTCTGGGTGGTACTTGAAAGCCCAATGCTCAGCAAGGTCTCAGCTCTGGCATGGCTGGATTCCAATTCCTCCAAGAACAGCCTGGGAGTATTTCCATTCAGCCCTCTGACACCCAGTGCTTGTTCTCTGCTACACCCTTGGAGTCTTATGTTGCTTGTGTCTGTCCAGCACCCAGACAAGTACTCCAGGGTACTCAGCATATAAGTATGTGGGGACCCCTCTGTACCGCTTTCTCTTAGCTGTCCCATGACACGTGCATTCCAGCCACCTCAGCAGCCTCAAGGTACTCTGCCTCCTCGGATCACTGAGATCTTTATTCTCCTCCCAGGTTCCACATTTCTGGGTGGTCAGGAAACTGCCCCAAGGAAGAAAACTGCAGTCCCTGTGCAGCTCACTTTGTGTTTCCTGTCTTTCAAGCATCAAACCACTGCTATCGTACAATTCCTGAAAAAAGTTTTTATTTGTCCTGGTTTAGAGTTGTTCTTGGTAAGAGAATAATTCCAATACCACTGAATCCACCATAGCCCAAAGTGGAAGTTCAACACTCAAAACATTTTTTATGCATAAATGAATGAATTTGACTTTGCCTTCCTAGTGTTCAAATCTGGCACAATTGGAGCTTAATAAATGTTTGTGAGATAAATTTCTAAGATTTCAAAGAAAATCTGCCCTTAAACTCCAATATTGGTCCACTAAAACGTGGAAGATAGGAGTAGCAGAAGGTACTAAGTGTTAGTATGGAACTTTTTTTTTTTCCCGATTTTTAGTTGGCTTGCACTTTGTGCAAATGAAATATTTCTGTATCCAGAGATGTTTTATTGGTAAACTCTACAGAGGAGATTCCTCTACAGAGGAACACTGACACAGTGCAAGTTACTTTCTAGGTGGAAGGAAAATTGACGTCTGCAGTAGACTTGGCTGGGAAGAAGCAACCATGTTGTTGAGATCAGATGAAACATAATTTTCTGTGAGGAATAAGAAACAGTGAGTTGTTAAGAGATTCATATCTTATTTGATTGGGGATGTCATCATCAGCTCCCCAAGGAGCTTTATGAAGAGGGCGACCCTCTCTCCTTTTTACCTTGTTTTCTGAGGGATTTTTTTTGTGGTTTCTTACCAGACCCAGCTGGGTCTAAACAAGACAAGACCAGCTGGGGGAATCCTTCTACAATTGGGTCCTACAGGTCCATTCTGTGTCACCAACTAGGGTGGGAGGGGCCAGCATCAAGCTTATTCCTCAGTGGAAGTCTACCACTTTGAATAGCATGGTGACACCTCAACTTTATGCTAACAGAATAAAATGTTCATTGCTTCAAGTTTCCATAATGATAAAATATTCACTTTTCTTCTTTTCAAACTGAGATTCCCTCCAGAATATCATTGGGGGAATCCACTGTGATTTATTGTCATAGCTTTGATACCCACTCTTTTCCTTTAACCCTTTTACTCCAATTCTCTGCGCATCACATGGAGATACAAATCTTTGTTCTTGTTTCCTAGAGAAACAAAGAGGCAGCAGAGTTAAAATTTGCTAATAAATCACATGATCATCTGTAGTACGAATTTTTATTTAAAGACAGAACTAGAAATATGCAGATCTCCCTAGCTGCCTGAGTCCTGACACTTCCTCCTTTGGAGAATTAATTTGATTCAAGACTCTGGAAAGCAAGAAGATGAATTAGTTATTAATAAGATTGATTTATGCAAAGGAAGCCACAACAATGAATACATTGTGCATTATGCAAAGCAGAGGCAATGTACTTCAGAACAAGAGTCACTTGAAATCTTAATTACAGGTTATATATTGAAGTACATGGCAATGACAATGTCCTGCATTTAACCTCAGAGATATCAAATGAAAACCAGGTTTGAAAGAAATGTTTAAAAGAGTTATTAAAAAATCACAACACCTAAATCGTTATGAATTTATATGGATTTCTTGACTTAAACGTGATGAGATGACACATGATAGAGGACAGCTGAGCACATTTACGTGTGCCTTTCTGCTCCACAACACACCTTATATGCTTAATGAGGATGTAACCTTCTCTGTTATAATATAGCGCACATCCCAGCGGGGAGGAGGCAGCCATTAATACACAGCTGTTGGCTTCTGTGTAATAGAGATATGGAACAAAACAGCCTCTATTTTGCTGTTGCCTTTTTTTTGAAACAGCAGTGAAATTTCCTACAATAATAGTAATGATAATAATCTCTTACAGTTACTCAGTGATTTACAGTATGCAAAGCTTTTGGAGATTTAAAATAACAGTGGCTACCAGTTGTTCACTGTGTTTCAGGCACTTTCTTAAATGCATCACATTTACTGTCAGCTGAACTCTTAACAGCCACTCTAGGAGGTAGCCTTTGTTTTTTTTGGTTTTTTTTTTTTTTTTGTCATTTTCCAGATGAGAAACTGAACGCTGAGAGATGAAGTGACTTAACTAAGATCATGTAACTTGTTAAGAGGTCAGAGCTGAGATCTGTGTGACTGCAAAATCCATCGTTAGATGTCACAAATAGATTTTAACGTTAAATACTTACAGCTGCTCACTGCCGTGCTCCCAAAGTGTTATGATTTGAAAAATAATGTATTTACATAAAAGGACAAAAAATGGAAAAAGCTGTTGTCTGGTTAAATTTTCTTCTCTTCATTTGCTTAATTTTCCTCGTATCTTCAACAGGCCCATATACCATCACCTCAGACAGAGCCCACCCTTCTTCAGCATGTGCTCTTGCTGTCTGTTAGCCTATAAGAGCTTCTGGCTACCCAGTCATGAGACAGCTGTGTTCAAGAGGGGATTCTGTTCTTCCATCATAAATATTTTACTCTGTGTGTGTGTGTGTATGTGTGTGTGTGTGTGTGTGTGTGAGGGGAACACAGGAGAGAGTAATTAGATCCATCGGGAACCAAGTTTAACTAGCTCACACACAAAGTGAGCAATCTGTTTTTTTCTGCTGCAATAGTGGCGGCTCCTGTGCACTACTTTTGAGATTTTGTTGAGCTATGCCTAGTATTCATTCAGTCACTAAATAATACTTGAGCATCTTACTCTATGCCAGGTTCTGTATTAGAGGCTGAGAATAAACTAAAAGTATAGGTACGTTATTCCTTTCCCTCATGAAGCTTTTAGTCCAGTTGGGAAAAAAGATAATACCTATGACAACAGAGTGTGGAGAAGGAGATTTTGAAAATAGTGACCAAGTCAGAGGCCAGCAGACGACTAAGTAGGTTTGGGGAGCGGAGGAACATTGGCTCCCAACTCCTGATGTTTCCATCCTTGTTGGGGTACATGAATTTGCATAACTCCAGCATCTTTCAGTTTTTATTCCCGTCTCTGGATGTCACTATTGTTTATCATCGCTCTTTTTCTCTACCCTTCCCCATTCAATCTTACCTGATTAGGGAGTTTGGGAGGAAGATCCAGACACAGATACACATATAGTCCCATTCCTTCCACTTCCTTTCTTTTTGGGAATGCCTGCCCATGGAAGTACATGTGTACACACACACACACACACACACAAACTCACACACACACATACTCACACACACACACACTCACATACACACACACACTCTTGTCTGCCCCTCCATACTGCCCTCTGGGAAGGTCTGTGAATTTCAGCCCTGTTGAGACCAGGTGGGTGAGTCTATCTAATTCTGTGGTACAGTATTAGAAACATATTTTTGCTCCACATTTAAGCCACATTCTTTCATATCAACTTAAAGACTAATAAAGGTGATATTTTAACCCTAATGCAGCTTACTCTTCTGCATTATTTCTCAAGTAGCTCAGAAAGCTATATGAGTGGGAAAGACTGGTATAAATTATTGAGTTCTTGTACTGATTATAACAAGTATCTTTTAAAGCATCTCTGTTTTAGAGAAGAGGTCCAAGAAACACTGAATTATTCTCATAACCTATTTGTAAATATGATTACTGTTATTTCCTATAGCAAAGTCATTTGAATAAAAGTAGTGCTGAAATGAAATTGTTGGGAGTTCAATTATTAATATAGAATTCCTCTGACCTTTACTACATATATAATTATTAATGATAAATTTAATTTGGGCTCTTTTATAAATGAGTTTTCCTCATTCTATAATATTAAGCCACGGAAATTTATTTCGGTTTAAAAAAATAATTATATAACATTTATACAGAAAAGTGTATGAGCTATAAATGTCCACTAACATGAATTAAGTTATTTAATTCTTTGAGTTATCACTGGCCACCCACTGTTCAAAATGCAAATTCTGGTGAGGAAAAGAATATGATGATTTTGCTTTTATATTTGTTGATTTGGTAATAAAATCGAGGAAGCTCTGACATCCACTAATATTTTGGCTCCCCTTTCTCTTCCTAGCCATGCAGCAATGCAGACACCTCCCAACGTGTGAACTACCTCTTATTGACTGGGTGGGGGCTCTTACCTCATCCTCATCTGCCCTCATGCATGTGTAAGCATATGAAGGTCCATAGAGAGAAGCTGTCAATCTGATGATACTCTTAAATTTCTTTAGGGACTTAGGAGGATTGGAGGGAAAAAAGGGAAATTTTAATCACCTTTATTTTTTTTTTTCATTTTAAATGATTTGAGTTAAATTTCAAAGATGAATCCTCCAGCTCACTTCTGGAGAGCTGCAGCTTTGCTTGATTAACTCTAATCTAAATACAATCAACCCTTCTTCTAAACCAGACACACGCACATTTTCCCCACATAAATTTGCATGTACTAAATGTTCCTTTAACCACTTATTGAATGCTTAGTAAGACCTTTCCAGGGACTTAGAAATGCAAAAACGAACCCGAAACAGAATTAGGACAGAGTGATCAACTCTAGAGTAAATTTCGGAAGTAAATTTGGGAGCACAGAAGTGTGTCCCTGCTTAATCCTTCAGTCGTGTCGGACTCCCTGTGATCCCCATGAACTGTAGCCCGCCAGGCTCCTCTGTCCGTGGGATTTTCCAGGCAAGAATACTGGAATAGGTTGCCATTCCCTTCTCCAGAGAATCTTCCCGACCCAGGATCAAGCTCGCGTCTCCTGAGAAAGTGCTAAAGAGCCAATAGAAAAGACTACACAATTAAGAGAGTGTGGGAAACATTCTGGAAGGAGAAGAGTTTATTTACAGAGGATTTGGGAGTTCGAGGGGCACAAAGGAACAGGTAAAGGTGAAATTCAGAGGTGAGGAGATAGGAACGGGGACAGACAGTTAGGTGGAAATGAGGGTAGGGTGAAGGATGGAGGATCCTAAGGCTTACATTTTGGATGACTAGGCTGTGTGACATGAAGAGAATTAACTGGTTCCAAGTTTTCAAAATTAATTACAAGTAAATGCTATTTTGGACATATGTGAACTTCAACAACTTTTTAAATATTTATGGGAATGCTATTAGGGTCAATTCTGCTCGCTACCCGGCTTCCCAGGTGGCACAGTGGTGAAGAACCTGCTAATGCAGGAGACAAAAGAAATGCGGGTTCGATCCCTGGGTAGGGAAGGTCCCCTGGAGGAGGGCATGGCAACTCATTCCAGTATTCTTGCCTGGAGAATCCCATGGACAGAGGAGACTGGGGGGCTACAGTCCACAGGGTCACAAAGAGTTGGACAAAACTGAAGCGACTCAGCACGCACGCACGCACGCACTGCCCGTTACCAATTAGAAGGGAGAAATGTTGAAGGGAGAGAATGACAGGAAAAGAGTTCCTACATCAGGAAGTCAGAAAATGCATTTCTCTAATACCTGGGTATTGGAAAAGACCCTGATGCTGGGAAAGATAGAAGGCAGGAGGAGAAGGGAACGACAGAGAATGAGACGGTTGGATGGCGTCACCAATTCAATGGACTTGACTTTGAGCAAGCTCGGGGAGTTGATGATGGACAGGGAAACCTGGTGTGCTGCAGTCCATGGGGTCGCAGAGTCAGACATGAATGAGCGACTGAACTGAACTGAATACCTGGGTGGTGATCATTAGAGCTACTCTTTCGTAATATGTGAATATGATTTTACATTGTTTTCAAATTTTGGTTCTGTGCTCTTTTTTTCTAAGTAATATGGAAACTATTACACTTTAGGAATCATACTTTGTAATTCCTTTATTTACTCCCCCATACATCACTATATAGTACAGAATGTTACATGTTTTGTTATAGTTATCAGTTATAGCTATCACTTTTGGGGAGAAACTTTTAAAATCATCCTTCGTTATAACCTTATATTTAGCTACTTAATACATGTTTGTTGGAGCTACAAAACCAGAAGTAACTTGGACAGTGGAGGCTCAAGCGTTGCTATGGTCTATGAACCCATGGAAGGCCAGAGAACACATATCCTTTCCTGGCATGGAAACCAAATGAGTCTACATGAACATTCACTCCTGTTGCCCTGGGCTGCAAATATCCAGCACAAATGCTTACATCTCCTCTCCACCCCAAAGAGAGCATTCTCTGTGAAATAACAGAATATGCCAAGAACTGTCAAAGCCAACAGCCATAGATGTTAATGATTTTTCTTGATTTTTTTCCCCCTGCAAGTCTAGCTTCAATAGGCTTTAGAATAGCAGTGGAGTGTAAGTTTTCTTTTCTAGGTGACACTGTCAGCCTTAATGTGTGTCTTGTTGATGTGGAAAAGGAAAAAAAATCCAGACACTAAGTATTTTCTGTTATTTTGCCTCTATATGTTTTACTTTGTGCGAAAACTGTTGTTAACACTTCATGATCTCCAGATCCCAGAAGGGATATTTTTAATGAACAGAGAAGCAAGCAATATGGTGCTGAGTGACGATTACTTAGCAATGATGTTCAGTTTTTTAAATGATTTTTAAACACAATTTAAAATTAGTTGTAGATTTACAGAAAAATTACATGGATAGTACTGAGTTCTCATACAATTTTTTCCCAGTTCTCCCTGCCATTAACATCTCACATACCAACATCTGAACCAATGTTGGTATATTATTATTATCTAAAGTACACGCTTTGTTCAGAATTCCTTAATTTTCCCTAATGTCCTGATTTATTCCAGGACCTCATTCAGGATACTGCATCACATTTAATCACCCTTTCTCCTTAGGCTACTTTTGCAGGTTGGGCATTTGTACCAAGTAATAGGAACTAAGATGAATGAGCCCTTAGTGGGTGGATTTACATTAACTGGGCTAGACGGTGGGCTGTGTTCATGTTTGCTGTTGCTACAGGTGTCAGAGCCTTAACATTTCTTTAGTGTCCTTGTTCTTGTCTCCCTTCCTGACTTGAGGCTTCCCTAAGTCCTCGCCCTCAGAGATAGTCTGTGTCCCACAGCTCTTTCAGCTGCAATCAATCCACTGATACTAAACTGGAGCCCTGTGGGTGTTGTGATAAAACCTGGAAGTGAAATAGCATTCTATAATCTTATGATTAAATCTCAGTCTTTCAGTGTGCTGTGACTTTCCCAAATATTTCTCAATGGTGAAATTCTCCCATGCCAATCCTGCTTCCAACTCCCTTCTCTCACTGTGATATTGCCAATTTATTTCCCCGAAGCTCTGATCTCTAGGGTGTGCTTTTCCCCCTTTTGTCAAGTCCTTTCAACAAATACTTGTTTGGCATCTACTGTGTTCCAGGCACTGCTTTGTCACTGGGGAAATGATTTAATATTGAGAAAAAAGTTGATGTTGCAGGAGAAATTAAGGATACTATCTGGAATGATGTCCTCGATTAAGAGGTAAGAGGATGTAACTTAATTTACAAGTGGAGAGATTGACTTTACACAGGAGCTTGCACACTGGACGCTAGGAGCTTGTAACAGGAAGGAAGCAGTAATTTGGCCCAGATGCAAGTAGTTTGGTTGATTTGGCCTCATAACGGACTGAAGCCAGGAAAGCCATCAGAAACAGATAATTCCTTTCTCTTTCTCTGATTCTTGGGCATCGTGGTTTCTTGTAACTCTCCCTGTTTGCTTCATTCTCCATTCTCTTTGAAGTCTGATATGCAATCCTTAAGCAGGGCTATGATAGGAAAAGCCTCCACCATAATTCTTTCAGGTCATCAACCTAAGAGCTTAAAGCTGCTATTCGGTTTCAATTATAAACTTCTGGAAGAGAGAACCGCACCATTTTCCCATCTGAGGTCAGCGGTCTACCATGGTTTCAGTTATTTACAGTTGGCATTTTGCCCCACTGCTCACTTTGCAGGCACTGTGAAGACCCTCTCTCTGAGAAGCACATATAAGCAGGTTCTAAAAGGGGATGTGGAGTCGGGGAGGAAATGATTCCAATTTCTAGCTCTGTGTGTGTGTGTGTATCTGTGTGTGCACAGGCGGGCAGGGCGTGCATGTAAAACATCCAAAGTCAATCTGTATCTTTCATTTATCATCCTTAAAAATACCTATTGCTCTGCTCAAGTGCATTTAGAATCTCATTTTGGAATTAAGAACCCAAGGAAAAGGAAATTGTATTTTAAATTATGGCTTGAATTATTAATGCATAGTTTAAATTAGCATAGTTTAAGTTACTGGTGTGCATTCTCTTACTAAATTTAAATTCCTCACTTAAAATATTGTTGAATATTGTCAAGCAAATTCTACGGTGCAGGGCTGAACCATGGTCCTGTAGGTGCTGAAGCAATTCTTCTTCTGCTTCTAGTTCTTTCAGCATACCCACCCCCAGCCCCCCAGTTTTTAAAAAGCTAGCTGTTCACCCCATATGGAATCTGTTGTTATGCTTGTTGACCACTTAAGACAAAAATGAATGCTTCTTTGTCCTAACACTGGGTAACACTGGCTGAATTATTTAGACAGTTAGACACTCTTGGAATTATCCCCCCCAAAATCCTGTCCACTTGGGAAAAAAGCTAAATTCCATAAAAGTAAAATGCCACAGGAAAAAATTCTACTTTGGATTTATGAATATGAATATTTCCTTAATTATAAAATATTATGATTTCACTATCTATCCAGAAAGAAATGTTTGATAAGTTTAGGAAATTGCTTTCATTTGGTAAGCGACTTAAATGCGAATAAAAGTGGAGAAATAGACAATGTTTTTTCTGTGATGTTTTATTGGCACATGTGGCTTCCAACTGTCCCCTGGTATTGATCCACCCTTTTTTCCTTGGTGATAGAGTCTACAGTTTTTATCTAGGCACAGGCAAAAGAAATAAAGACTGCATTTTCTGGTCCTCGCCTCTTATAGCTGGGTGTGACTATTAATAAGTTCCTGTATTAAACTTCCAGAAAATTTCCTTAAAAGGAGCAACTGTCCCCTTCTTTATCTCTTCTTTTTCCCCCACTGGCCAGAATTTGGATGTGATGGCCAAGCAGTAATATTGGGTCATGAAATGTGCTGTGTGTTAAGTTGCTTCAGTCATGTCCAACTCTGCAGCCCTATGGACTGTGGCCCACCAGGCTCCTCTGTCCATGGGATTCTCCAGGCAAGAATACTGGAGCGAACTGCTATGCTGTCCTCCAGGGGATCTTCCAAACCCAGGGATCAAACCCACATCTCCTTTGTCTCCTGCATCTGCAGGTGGGTTCTTTACCACTAGAGCTACCTGGAAAGCCTGAGTTCATGAAATATAAGCCACAAATTGAGGATGCAGAGCAGCAAAATCAAAGTAAAGGAGCATGGGTCCCTGACACTTCTGAGCTTTCTCACTTGCTCAGATCGCTTTGTTCCTACATTAGTTCTCTGTCGCCACAGTAATACTGAGTAACAAATGTTCACAAAACCTCAGCAGCATGCGATAATACCTATCTTTCACAGGTATGTGGGATTCAGCTGGTCTGAGGCTGGGCCCCCTTCTGGGGGTCAGCAGAGGGTTGGCTGATCTAGGTTGGGTTCGAGTGGGGCAATTTTTGACTCAGCTCTGCTTGGTCTGCCTTTCATCCTCCACCAGAGCAGCTGGAGCACATCCTTAGCAAGTCATGATGGAGGCACGCAAGAGACAGTGAAACATGAGAGGTCCCTGAAGGTGTAAGCTTGGAACTGGAACACCAGCACTTCTGCCTCATACTATTGGCTGAAGTAAGTCATCAACAAACCCAGATTCAAGGGAGTGGATTCTACCTCTTTAGTGAGGGGAACAACAAGTTACAAAACAAAGGGGGTGACAGTGGGAAGAGTGGAGAATAGAGGCCACTTCTGCAATCTCTCACGTTTTAGACTTCTTTTATGCAAAAGAGCAAACTTCTGTCTTGTTGAAGCTTCTGTAACTTAGCTTCATTTTTTAAAAGATAGAATGCTTTATTGAGTATTTAAAATATCATTTTGAGATGAACAAAATTAGATAAAGATTAGATAAAAATTCCAAGCTGAAAGTCTGTCAATGGTAGTTTCGTTTTCATTGTAGGCAGCTGACCCTACTCTTCATTGATTTATTGAGTTCCCACTGGAATGTGAACTTCATGAGGGCAAAGATGTTTCTTTTTAAAATCACTGTTTATGTCCACAGAATGGAATAATAATAATGGAATAATGTTCCGTAGTAGACAGTCAATACTTTTTGATAGAATAGATAAATGATATGGCAATTAAGCTCAATATTTTAGGAAAGAACTCATCCGTAGAAAGAATGCAAGCATGAAAAGTGGTGACGAACAATTAAAAAAAAAAAACAACAGGATTATGAATAGCTTTAGAACTCATGGCTCAGACAGAAAAGAATCTGCCTGTAATGCAGGAAACCAGGTTTGATCCCTGGGTCGGGAAGATCCCCTTGAGAAAGGAATGGCTGCCCATTCCAATATTCTTGCCTGGAGAATTCCATGGACAGAGGAGCTTGGTGGATGACAGTAGGGGTAGCACAGTGTTGGACATGACTGAGCAACTAACACTAGTTAACTAACTAGATTGCTATACAATAAATATTTTTTAAAATGTGGATGTATCTTAAAATAATTTTGTGACTGTAGCTGACAATATAATTGGGCTCATTCAGCTCCCATTCCAGTCACTTTTAACTGGACTTCTAGAAATATAAAGACTGTAAAGCTAAAATCCACATTCCACACTCTCTAGCCACCAGTGTCCCCAGGCTGCCTAGGTTTCATCACGTTGACTCACCTACACTTGATTTGGAGAAAGCGGTGAGCACATGGGTTTGGGGAGGTGGCTGTGCACAGAGTGTGTCCTGAAAAGACTGATGGCAGAGGTGCCCGATTTTCTTGGGTCGGATACGGTGAAGTTTCTGACTTGGGGTCACAGGATTAGACTGGTGGGGGCAGTGCAGCTGTCTCCCCTTTAGTTCCAGTGCAGTCTTTCAACTTTTCTCCTGTTTGCTCTGTTCCTGGCTGTATGATATTTAAACCTAACACTTGGACACTCCAAGATATTCTGTACACTACATAATATTTCCTAAAAGAGCTTCCTTTTCACAAACCAAAAAAGAGGAGATTCAGTTGCCTGTATTTATTTTCAGAAATGACAGGAGATTTGATCAATTTTATTAGCACCACATTTGCTAGAGTGCCATTTTTATAGATCTTTAGTCAAAATGTTGTGGAAAGTTATTTTTGATTAAGGATAGAGGCAGAGCAACTTCATAAATAGGTATATTTTATAAACATATCTTTGATTTTTGTTTACTTTAAAAATATTTCTTAGTAGGAAAAAAGAGAAGTTACAAAATGGACCCTGATTAAAGAATCGAGAAGTAAAAATTATTAATATTTCAAATGTATTTTATGGTAATTCTTTTGTATATCCAGATAGCATGAAGGTCAAATTTTGTTTTAATTGTTTCTTTTTTCTATATGCCCTTTCCTGTATTCTTGAACAGATTTTTATCCCACATAGAATACTGATAAACTTGAAAATTTGGAAATAATGCATTTACTTTTGGTGACCTTTTTGATAATGTGTCTATACAAGTAAAGTAAGCTGACTTTGTGAACACTTCTGTTTATTTTGGGAGAAAGAGATATAAATGACAGTATGGAATTGTAAGAAAAATAAGTAGAATTTACACATGTGAGCTTACACCTGGCTTTCTCAACCTCAGCACTGATGGCATTTTGGGTTTGGTAACTCTTTGTTGTGGAAGATGTCGTGTTCATTGTAGGATACTAGCAGCATCCTTGGCCTCTTCATACTAGATGCCAATAGCATAAACCTTCCCAAGTTGTGATGATCAAAAATGTCTCCAGGTGTTGCCAAATGTGCCCTGGGGACAAAATCACCACCCACCTCCCAGTAAGAGACACTGTGTTACACAAACATATAAAACATGGAAGCAACTTCTAGCGAAGTGCTTAATGATAGTCTTTCAAGATCTTGAAAAACGGCTTCCCTGATTGGTAAAGAATTGGTAAAGAAGTTACCAATTGGTAACTTTACCAATTAAAGATTGGTAAATAAGTTCAGTTGGTAAAGAATCCGCCTGCAATGCAGGAGACCTGAGTTTGATCCTTGGATTGGGAAGACCCCCTGGAGAAAGGAAAGGATACTCACTCCAGTATTCTAGCCTAGAGAATTCCATGGACTGTATAGCCCATGAGGTCACAAAGAGTTGGACATGACTGAGCGACTTTCACTTTCAAGATCTTGAAAAGCATACATGAAATATGCACCATAGAAACACCTTAGTATCATTTCAAGGGCTTGTAATGATACAGATGCATCTTTTTCACTCTATTGCACTCATTATGTAAATTTTTTTTTCATATCAGATCCAAATGAGCAAGTTATCAACTTAATAAAGACAAAAAAGCCAGGCACAAATACAATGAAAAAACAGAAGAAAACAAAACTGGAAGCACCTAGCAATTACCTGGGATTCATTTTGTTGTTGTTTTCTGTGATTCATTTTGAGCCTATGAGCCTATGGTAATTCCTAAGGATATTTTAAACAGTTGGACTCTAGCCCTCGGGGTGAAATGAAAAATTATTTCCTTCTTTTCCCAGCAGCTGAAAAGAAAAATGACTGTTTACCTGAGTTTCATTCTCAAACCAAGTTGGGTGGCCTTTGGGCTGTATTGTTACTATTGTTTGCTTATATATTCTATGATCTTTGAAAGTGCTTCAGGGTTGCAGGAGCAGTTTTCAGACCCCAGAAATAATAATTAAACTTGAAATACTCAGTAAAAACAAAAACTTTTTCTGACCCAACAAACATTTGTTTGAAGCACAACATCAAAAATTTTATGTTGGAATGAAAGTTTCAATATTTAGGACCCAGAGAGGCTTTTAAAGTATTATTCCAGAGTGACAAAGTAAAGATGTGATTACAAACATAGACATTTGGTTTATTTAGGTAATTAAATAAACTGCCTTACTTTAAAAAATAGCTAGAAATTCAAGAGATCCAAATTTTTATTTTGCTACTGAAACAACCTAAGCCAGTGATTTTGAGAAGAGAGAGAGGAAACAAAAAAAAATAACTCTCTGGTTTCACATATTTTTGCAGGTATCTTGTTACATAAAACTCCTCTCTGAGTCCTTCACCCTCAGATTAGCTTGTTGGATCTGGCCAAGGAATCTTAATTGAGATCCATGCATGAGACTCAGGAGGTCCTGAGAATTCTATAATAATGCACACGCATGCATGTGTGCTAAGTCACTTCAGTTGTGTCTGACTCTTTGTGACCCCATGGACTGTAGCCTGCCAGTCTCCTCCATCTGTGGGATTTTCCAGGCCAGGATACTGGAGTGGGTTGCCATTTCCTCCTCCAGGGATCTTCCTGGCCCAGGAGTGGAACCTGTATCTCTTATGTCTCCTGCATTGGCAGATGGGTTTTTTACCACTGAGCTACCAGGGAAGCCCCAGAAGCATATGTGTGTGTGTGTTGCTGAGAAGTAAGGTAGGGTGATGAATAAAATATGAAGCATGAAATATTTTATTTTAGGATAAAATTGTGTGGAGAAAGTGGGATTAAAATACAAGCTTAAGGGACTTCCGTGGTGGTCTAGTGGGTAAGACTCCTCACTCTCAGTGAAGGGGGCCCAGGTTGGATCCCTGGTCAGGGAACTAAATTCCACATGCTACAGCTAAATATCTTGTGTGCTGCAACTGAAACTGGGGACAGCTAAATAAACAAATATTTTTAAAAATACAAGTTTAGGAGGAAAGGGGATTATGCACAATTTCCAGCTGTCAAGAAGAGCTAGTTCATGTATGTGTCAATTTCGTCATATACCGCAATTCTGGTTTAAACACAAACTTGTTTGTATTATATTAACCTGTGGGTATTTTAACATTAATTTCCGTTTTATTGCTGTTACTTCCTTTTTCTTTGGGTTTAATTTGCTGTTGTTTTTCTACTTTCTTGGGAAAACATTTTAATCATTGTTTTTTTTCTTCTAACTTTCACTTTGTATCTAACAAATTTCCTCAAAACTCTAGTTGATATCCATAAATATCCATCCATTTTGATATGTAATATTTCATTATCTTTCAAAGATTTTTATGTCCAATATGTTGTTTTGAACATGGATTTTTCAGAAATACATTGTATAAGGCATTTCCAACATTTGGGAGATTTTTTGTTATTGTTATCGATTTCTAGTTGAATTATAGTATCAAGCAAACATTCTGAGTGATTTCCATTATTTGACAAGGTTTTTGACCTAATACATCGTCAGTATCGGCAAATGTTCCATGTGCATGTGAGAAAGACGTGGGAGGTACAGTTTGACCTGAGAAACTTGCCCTTTCCCAGCTCCCTCCCAACGTCCCTTCACAGGCTTTGACTTCGTACATCTTCTGCTTCGTGGCTACTCCGGTCCTGACATCTGCTTCCTAGAGGAGGATATGCACTAATACAACCCGCTTACTCTCTACTGCCTTTTGTGCAATTGTTGCAATGTATTTATTTGCACATTTTTTTTAATTGAAGTATGATTGATTTATAATATTGCTTGCACCTATTTTTTAAATCCTATAAGACATTATTGTTTTTTATAGTCAGTATCTATTTGTATTCATTTTCATTTTCATGCATTGGAGAAGGAAATGGCAACCCACTCCAGTGTTCTTGCCTGGAGAATCCCAGGGACGGGGGAGCCTGGTGGGCTGCAGTCTATGGGGTCGCACAGAGTCGGACACGACTCAAGCGACTTAGCAGCAGCAGCATGCAGAAATTTACTTTTTAAAGAATTGGTCTTTATTTCTTCTTGCATTTTCATGGCCCCGAACTCCTAGGACTGGAATCATATTTTATTATGGCTTAAGAACCCCTTTGGTTTTTCCTTTAGTGCTGGTCTCTTGCTGATAAATTTTTTACTTTATCATTCATTTGAAAATATTTTTGTTTGGGCTTCATTAAAAAAAATCTTTGCTAGCTATATAACGTTAGGTCTCTGCCAGCATCCATGAAACTATGGCAGACTAACTTGCTAGCTTGCAAATAGGGTACAACCTCAGACGACTTACAGTTCTTGGTTATTACTGCCTGCAATTATAATTTTATTTGCCTACTTGTATACATTATCCAGCTCCTCCTCTAGAATTTAAGTTTTATGAAGTCAGAGACTTGATTTCTTTACACCCTGTATCTTTAGGATGTAAAACAATCCTTGGCATATAGTAGACACTCAAAAAATTTGCTGACTGAATAAGAAAATAAATGAAAAAAAAAAGAAAATAAATGAAAATCTTTTCTTACACATATTACTAGCATAACATTTCAAAAATCTATAGAGCCATTTTCCTCATCATAACCTAAAGGCAAACCAAATCTTATTTTATCAATGCTACCTAGATCATTTTTCTTCCTGACTCAAATGTTTCTTAAAGTCTATTCTCAGCATAATCATATTAGTCACCATTTCATCCAAAGCACATTGCTTACACATGTTCCTGTTGTAGGAGTTTTGGGCATTGTGGGTAACATACTTAAGAAGACAAATGGTGATACTATGAAATCTGGAGTAAATTGCTTCTCAGTCTAGTGCAGGCTTTACTCTTTACTTGCAGTGTATCCTTTAGCTAGTCACTTAACCTTATACATCTCAGTTCCTTAATCTTTAAAATAGGGATAATGATAATGCCTAATTATACGGGAAGATCCCCCAAAGGAGGAATTGGCAACCCACTCCACTATTCTTGTTCGGAAAATCTCATGGACAGAGGAGCCCCGTGGGTTACAGCTTGTGGGGTCGCAAAGTGTCAGACACGACTGAGCACACACTCATTCAGTTCATAATGTTACTGCAATTGTAAACAGACACCGCACAGGTAAAATACTTCGTTGAGAATTGTGCCTATGTACACTTTGAATAAACGTGCACTGAGTTGTCTGTGGAATTTGGGTATGATTTTTCCTCCCCAGGGCCGACAGTGCTGGAGCATTAGGACTCTGCCAACTTTGTTTGCAAGTTCTTTGCTCCACACTGAAGGAAATTACAAAGCCAGTGTACAATAACTGTTAAGCTCTGGGTTGGGCCACTAAACTTTCTCCCAGCTTTCTGTTTGGTGCAGGTGATCTTAGGTCCCTTCTCCAAGGTAAAGGTGAGCAGAAAAGCTGGGCAGATCTTTTGGAAATTCCAGGAAGTTAAAAGAAATGCATTTTGAGTTTTGAGTTGCATTTCTGTGTTTATGGTAGTTGACATTTTAATGAGTTTCCTTGGTCAGAATTTCTCCCCAAATGGTAGTATCAAAGCTCAGTTTTATTAAAACGAGAGAATAACTGTTGTTGAAGTCTCTTTTCACGACAGGAAACTGAGACATTGTGTTGTTGTTGTTCAGTCACGAAGTTGTGTCTGACTCCTTGTGACCCCATGGACTGCAGCATCCCGGACCTTCACTATCTTCTGGAGTTTGCTCAGATCCATGTCCATTGACTCAGTGATGCCATCCAACCATCTCATCCTCTGCCACCCCTTCTTCATTTGCCTTCAGTCTTTCTCAGCATCAGGGTCTTTTCCAGTGACTCAGCTCTTCGCATCAGGTGGCCAAAGTATTGGAGGTTCAGCTGCAGCATCAGTCCTTCCAATGAATATTCAGGCTTGATTTCCTTTAGGATTGACTGTTTTGATCTTCTTTTGCAGTCCAAGGGACTCTCAAGAGTCTTCTCCAGCACCACAATTCAAAAGCATCAATTCTTTGGCGCTCAGCCTTATTTATGGTCCAATTCTCACATCCATACGGACTATTGGAAAAACCACAGCTTTGACTATATGAACCTTTGTTGGCAAAGTGATGTCTCTGCTTTTTAATATGCTGTCTAGGTTGGTCATAGTGTTCTTTCCAAGGAGCAAGCATCTTTTAATTTTGTGACTGCAGTCACCATCTGCAGTGATTTTGGAGCCCAAGAAAAGAAAATCTGTCACTGCTTCCACTTTGTCCCCTTCTATTTGCCATGAAGTCATGGGACCAGTGGAGGAGGCAATGGCACCCCACTCCAGTACTCTTGCCTGGAAAATCCCATGGACGGAGGAGCCTGGTAGGCAGCAGTCCATGGGGTCACTAAGAGTCGGACACGACTGAGTGACTTCACTTTCACTTTTCACTTTCATGCATCGGAGAAGGAAATGGCAACCCACTCCAGTGTTCTTGCCTGGAGAATCCCATGGACGGAGGAGCCTGGTGGGCTGCTGTCTATGGGGTCGCACAGAGTCGGACACGACTGAAGCGACTTAGCAGCAGTAGCAGCAGCAGCATGGGACCAGATGCTTTTATCTTTGTTTTTTGAATGTTGAGTTTTAAGCCAGTTTTTTTCACTCTCCTCTTTTACCCTCATCAAGAGGCTCTTTAGTTCCTCTTTACTTTCTGCCTTTAGAGGAGTCATTGTGGTGAAATGACAAAAATATCATAATGAAGATGTAAATCCTGGCTGGAGAGATGTTCATGAATATATAGCCCAAGTTTAAACCTAAAGCCCTGTGCTGAATATGTGAAGTTATTATATAAGATATTTAAAAAATCATTATGTTACTAGATAGGAATGTAACTGTGTCATTCTGATATAACATTTTATTTTATTTATTTTAACTGCAGAGACTATCTGAGAAAAGCTTCTGACCAAGAGGAAATATTGAAAATGGAGAATGTTTCTTTTGTGAGGTGGCGCAAAGACTCAGATGCTTAGTTCCCAAATGCTGGCAGCCAGCAGCCATGCACATCCAAAGTCACAGTTCATCATGAACTCCACATCAACACCAGTGCAAAGTGTTGCTAAAAACTAGACTGAGAAGCTGGTGGTTATAGACAGAGCTCTAGAAATAGATGAATTTCGGAGGACAGAAACAGAAAAGGCTTGACATTCTCAGATGGTGTTATATTTACGAGTTGCTCTCGAAAATGAAATTGAAAGCTGGTGACAAAGCATTCACCAGAAAATAAGTAACAGAAACAGTCCCTTGGGCCTGTGATTGAGGATGGCATTTTGCTACATCATGCAGAAAACTTTCCTTAACTAAGGCTAAACTTAAGGAGTGTGAGACAGGATAAGTATAAACAGCAGCTTTACAGACACGAATGCCAAAGCAGAAATGGCATGGGGCACATTTTCTTCTAAGCACCTTATTATCATCGTATTATTATTATCAGTAACCCCGTGTTCATACTAGTTTCATGCACACAGCATGCATTCTGGTGTGTTTGGACCGTACTGATTTGCACAAGCACACATTGTTCCCATGACCCTGCCTGTTAGAGTTCATAGTCACTCTCACATGTGTCCTGGTTTGGGAATGATAAATTGTATGGTCACTCTGTGCGCGGTACATTATTAAGCATTTGGAGGCTAATCCAAGAAAAGCTGGTTCTTGGACTTAACGATACTTATTTTTCTCCTTTATGGGTGCAAAGAGTTCCCTGCCATGTTCTAGAAAAGCTGAGAGGGGTAGCATTGGGGGGGCACAGGAGTATCCAGTGCCTTGGCACTTGCAAGGCTTAATAATAGGTGAGTGAAAGAAAAAGAAAGTGTTAGTCGCTCGGTCATATTTGACTCTTTGCAACCCTGTGGACTGTAACCCACTAGCTCCTCTGTCCCTGGAGTTTCCCAGGGAAGAATCCTGGAGTGGGTTACCATTCCCTTCTCCAGGGGATCATCCTGACCCAGGGATCAAACCAAGGTCTCCTGCATTGCAGGCAGATTCTCTACTGTCTGAGCCACCAGGGAAGACCCAATAGGTGGGTAAGTTGGTTGAATTAAATATTTAACTACCCCAGAGCCTCTTGGATTTAGGTAAATGCTACAACTCTGATGAAGATTCTGAGGAGTTTAAAGAACACCGCAGCCCTGTCAAAGAGAAGTTGTGTTCAGTCTTACCATATTGGAAAGCAACGATGGTGCAGTTTCTGGCTGGAAGGCTGGTTCCTACAGCACCAAAAATAGGACCAGTCCTTCCTTCATGCTGAAAGTGGGGAGTGAATGCATCTTTGTTTTTATCATGTTGAAAAGGTCCCAATCATGAACTTGTTAAACTTATAAAGCTACTACTTAAACCTGTTTATGGACTCAGCATCCCTTTGCCACTTATCAGGGCAAGTAACCAATCAGCTGGGTCCTGAGTAGAGTTTATTATTTGGAGATGTTTAAGTTCCCAGAGTATGACACTGAAAAGAAATAATTTGGGCTTATCCTTTTAAATGAGTAATCTAAATGCGTGCTTCTAAACTTCATGCAGGTGATGAGAAATTTCACCCAATTTACAGGCACCGATTTTGATTTCAGCTTCTTGTCATTCAGTCGCTCAGTCGTGTCTTGGTGACTCTTGGCGACTCCATGGGCTGCAGCACATCAGGCTTCCCTGTCTTTCACCATCCCCCACAGTTTGCTCAGACTCACGTCTATTGAATCAGTGATGCCATCCTTCTCATCCTCTGTCGCCCCCTTCTCTTCCTGCCTTCAATCTTTCCCAGCATCAGGGTCCTTTCCAATGAGTCAGCTCGTTTCTTGAGGACAAATCATCTATTTGTCACTCAGTGTTGCCAGCCTGCTTTCCATGATATGTTTTTGGGCTAGTGAGCAGAGTTTTTCTCTCTCTGTTTAATGGACTGGGCTCTTCTTTCTGACTTTTATCTTTTAAAAAGGGAGATCAGTCCCCACTAAACACAGGGTTTGCAGCCTCAACCACAATCCTCGGCCAGACAGCAGATCCTGCCCTCTTACCTCATGTCTCCTGATGCTCCTCAGGACTGTTTAGCTTTTGTCACCCCTTCAATTTTCACTTTCTTCATTGTTTCTGGTATCTGTGGGCATCTTTATCTTACTTTGGAACTCTAGTAACTATAAGAAAAAATAGCTGATGTATTTTATCTAGCATTTTTATGTATGTGTGTGTATCTTCACATTAGCTTCATCCACTGTATTGAATAGAAATCCTGTCTATTCACAGCTAAGGAAACAAACACTAGAAAATTTGCAGGACCCAAGGTTACAGGGTGAGTTGGTAGGAGAATCCTGTGCATGCCCATCTCTGGTATTTCTGCTTTACTTTCCTGCTCTTGGGCTAACTGGAATTGTTTCCAAAAGTTTAAGCCTTTTCGTATATGACTTCTTCTTTTCAAAAAGAAACTCAGTTCTAAAGACTTCCAGAGCTCTATACTGTGACCAACTGCCCTTGAAATGTTGCTGTCGAACCAATTGAGAACAGAAGATCCCATTAAACTTAGAATGGATTCTACTTCATTTCAGGCAACCTGAAGTATATTTAATTTGCCAGCCTAATTTTGGAACAGGATAGTTCTTGGCAAACACAAATACCTCTAAACCTGCAGAATATTAACTCAAATATTAGCCATATGCAAACTCATAAGTTTGCTGGAATTTACAAAGATAATATTTATAGCCCAGCTGCTCATGTGAAAAAATATTTAAAATGATTAGATTAAAATATCTAGATTTAGGGATGAAGGTCAAATTCTGGACTTCCTCTTGCTAAGGAAGAGGCTGATTTTGGCTCCCAATATATCACAATGGGAGTAAAATGTTTGTTTTATGGCTAAGAGTTTGGAAGAAGAAAATTACCAAAATGCTCTCTTCCCATTAGGTCTTCTTTATTCTTCCTTATTGCATAGTCTTTATAATAGTTGGTTGCATATTTGCGGCTGTCTCATTTCACGTAAAAAATAATACTAGTCAGCTGTTTACATAACTGAATACTCTCAGAATTGAAGCTCTTTACTGACAGACTGAATCACATAAAAGAAGTAAGTTAACTGTGGGATTAATTCTACTTTTTGTTGAGAGACAAGTAAAGACAAAATAAACACAAACCCAGGAGCCTTCTTTATTGTGTTGTAACTAAACTTTTCCATTGATGCCAGATTAATTTTAGTTATAAAATGTAGCTGATACTACATTGCTCATATTATTTTTAAGCAGAAGGAATGATTCTATTAAAAATGCAACCTAAATAATTCATCACTGTGATGTGAGAATCACTTAACTAGATTTCTCTGCTTAACTCTGACATCCATATTAATGATGTATTATGTTGATTAAAATTCAAGGATCAGTTATGGTTGGGTAAACCACAAATGTTATTTTTTAAGTCCAAATTCTCCAAATTTTTGTAGTAAATATTATGTGTAATGAATCTTTGGTATCTACTTGTGGACTGTTCCAAGTAAATAAATTAGAAGCATACCTGTGCATTTTGTGGGAAATTATTAAACCCTTTACAAATATAATCACTGGAAATATATTTCAACTGATTTATTCTAAGAACCAAAGTGTAGTGTCCAATGGTCATTTCTTATGAAACTAATCACATCCTAGTGTGATTAATGCTAGCTGGAGATAAAAGAATTCATTGAATGTCAATATTTGTACAATCTAAACATTTTTACTCATCAACATAGTCTGGCAAATATTAAAGAAATTTTTATTTAACCTGATACAGTTAATTGTTCTCTTTATAGGAAAAGCTTAGAAATTATGAAAGAGAGAAAGCTCAGTGCAAGATTTTTGACTGTCATTGACTGTAATTTTTTTTTTGCCTTGTCTATGAAAGGAGAAAGAGATGTAAATTAAATGAAGTATTAATATATGTTCTTTATTACAAAGATTCTTACCCAGTAATCACTGAGAAATAATTTGGAGGCCCAAGAATTGTGAGCATTTGATAAATAAATATATTAAATTATCTCTGGAGTATCTTGGAATTCCAGTGGTTCTCTTTACTTTGAGACTAAGGTGACTTAGGTCCATGGGTCTAATATTGAGAAAACAGAACCTTCACATCTGTTTTCATGCCTGCAGCAATTTACTGGTTTTTTCCCACATCTTTTCCAGAAAGAGCAAACCCTTATGCTGTACAACTGCTCTCTATTCTAACAGTAAGCTCTTTTCCGTTTTGATTACCTCTCACCTGCTTTCAGAGAAGGAAATTGCAACCCACTCCAGTACTCTTGCCTGGAAAATCCCATGGACAGAGGAGCCTGGTGGGCTGCAGTCCATTGGGTTGCTAAGGGTTGGGCATGACTGAAGCAACTTAACAGCAGCAACAGCAGCACCTGCTTTCAGAAATGTTTATGGCAGCTTATCAGAAAATAGGATTCATGCCCACAGTAGTCACTATCGGGAAAGGATCACTTTCCCTGTGGGGTTTCCCCTCCAGTGGGTCCATGTGCAGTACCTGAGCTGCTGCTGAGCCGGCAGCATCTTGGTGCACAGGGCAGGTTGTACACACGCTACTGGGGCCTCGCACAGGCACCTGCTTTAGTGTCGTTCTGCAGACACAGAATGAAATGTCCTTCAAAATAAAGGAGCAAAGCATTTCCATTGTTCTGTTTGACTAGTTGCCTTCTTTTGGTTTGCCCAAACACGTGTGTTTTCTCTAAGAAAAGAAGTAGCCATATGATCCTTTGATTAATCCCGTAAGCCCAGTTGGGCTTCGCTGAACAAAAAGCCTTTTCAAGAGGACAGTGGGAACATTTTTCATTGCTATTTCTGAGGAAAAAGAAAACTAACATAACATAACCTAATAGAGTGGTGGTTCTATAGCGTTAAAGGTCTACCTCTCTCTTTTACCCATTTCTTTCTGGAAGTTCTAAGAGCAGAATTTTTTTACTCCTGGTGGGGAGAAAAAGATGTGGAGTGTGTGTATGTGTGTGTGTGTGTGTGTGTCTATGTGAAATAAGATGAAACAGTTAGATTATTGGAGGAATATTACACCTCTTCATTTTCTTTTCATCCTCCCCACTCTTCTTTCCCTTAACATGTCCCGCCAACTGACTGCTATCGACACTCTGAGCACATTTCCATAACCATCTCATTAGGCAGCTCTTTTGTCAATCAACAGGTATTTAGTACTTGAAAAAAAATCCATTTGAAAAGATTTGACTTTTCCCTCTTAAAAATATCCCAATTATTTAAAAAATGATGATATTAGCAATTACAATTGCCCTCCCCCAACGGAATCCTGCCTATCTTCTCTACAGTAATAGTACTGATTTGACTGCTCTAATGAAGTGGTCCTCCCCCTGTCACTTAGTTAGGTAACTGATCATTGGCTTATCTACGTTTTCTAGATGTTCTTGGCAAGTAAACAATGGTAACATAGGAACTTGGCACTTTGACAAGATGATCAGACTCTTTGATACTGGTGAAACCCCAGAGGGGAGAAAGCTTGTTATATAGAAGTCTTTTGTGAAGTAAGTGGTGACTGGGAGTGAGGTATTTCAATAGATCTATGCTCAGTTACGGAGAAGGCAATGGCACCCCACTCTAGTACTCTTGCCTGGAAAATCCCATGGATGGAGGAGCCTGGTAGGCTGCAGTCCATGGGGTCACTAAGAGTCGGACACGACTGAACGACTTCACTTTCACTTTTCACTTTCATGCATTGGAGAAGGAAATGGCAACCAATCCCGTATTCTTGCCTGGAGAATCCCAGGGATGGGGGAGCCTGGTGGGCTGCCGTCTATGGGGTCACACAGAGTTGGACATGACTGAAGCGACTTAGCAGTAGCAGCATGCTCAGTTATGACCTAGCAGCAGCAGCAGCAGCAGCAGCAGCATGCTCAGTTATGGTATCTAGTGAACAGTAGCAGGGATGCTAAACACCCTGCAGAAAGTAGGATGGTCTTTTAAAAGGAAAAACTGTCCCATCTATTTGCCAAAAGTGCCCCTGGAGAAAAAACCTGGGTCTGGTGTATATTGTGAAATGAAGAAAGCCTTTAAGTCCTCTTGAGTTTTCCACCTAGCAGTTCTCCTCCGTGTCGTATGAAGCCCCTGTTACTCCCACTTATACCATGGACCACTACTCACCTTGCTTCTAGTCACTTTATGACACTCCTGGACACAGTCTGTTTCAGAGAATGTTACTCCTTCTCCCTGGAACCAAAGTGAAGACTGATCCCCCAGTGCCTCACTACTCCACACTTCCTCTATGTTATCTGCTCCTATTGGGATTTGGCAAGACTAAAAAAAAAGATGTTGTAAATAGGAAAAGGTTTAAAACTACACTAAATATGACTTTTTGTATAGTATAATGGGGAAAAAAGGACGAGTTAGTGATACTGCTAACCATTCTTAAGTCTGAGATGCCCCATTAGAACACTCTCTAAATCTTTGCCATGTGAATCCATCTTTCAGAAACTTTGTGCTATAACGATGAAGTTATTTTTCCCCAGGATTCATCACCTTCCTCAGTAGCATGTTTTGTGAGGTCTGGGTAAGTCTGTCTAGAATTATAACAAATATGTACACACACACATATACATATACATACTTATATGTATACATATCTATATGTATATAGTATAGTATAGTGATAGTGTAGTATATCTTTATATACTGTATATGTTATATACATTGTATATACTGAATATATGTACACTTAGGTGTATACACATGTAACTTATTACTAAGTGTATATATATTTAGTATATACAATGTATATAACATATACTAAGTATATATATGTGGTGTGTGTGTATGTATATGATGCATACTAGAGGTTTAATCAAGGCTCATTGAATGGATGAATAAAGGAATGAATGAAAAATATCCCCTCTCCTCTATTCCTGCAGTGACTCTTTTTTCTTTTTTTGCAGTGACTCTTCAATTTTTCTTAAGATAGATTTGATTTCTGTCGCTTGAAGTTAATAATCCCGACTGAGAATTGGATGGTTTTGTTTTTTTTTTTTAAGCCCTTATCTTTTAAGAAGAAGAAAGTGAAAGTGAAAGTGGCTCAGTCCAACTCTTTGCAATCCCCTGGACTTCTCCAGGAATTCTCCAGGCCAGGATAATGGAGTGTGTAGCCTTTCCCTTCTCCAGGGGATCTTCCCAACCCAGGGATCAAACCCAGGTCTCCCACATGGCAGGTGGATTCTTTACCAGCTGAGCCACAAGGGAAGCCCATCTAAATTCATTATCTTCAACTACAGAGTTTGTCAGTTATCCCTGGCTCAACTCTGCCCTTGAGTACTTCCTCAGACACAGTTGGATAATACTCCATTCCAATCCCTTTTCAGATGTTTAGTGGGCTTTCTTCTACTGCAGCTCTGTTGAACAGACATGAGTCTTCTCCTTACTTTGTCTTCTGACTTTCTAACACTCTGAGTCAATCACATACGCAAGAACTGCAATCCCCATGCAGGCTGTCCTCAGCAATACCTGACACCCTTACCTTAGGACTTTATGAGAACTGATCGTCCACATATATCAAGCTCTGTATCCCTTCCTTCTCTGTGCCTGGTTGTTTTCTGGGAGTAACTATCCCTGAGTCACAATAGAAAGAGCTTCTGAGGGAGAGTGAGGTGGAGAAGAGATTGACTTCTCAAGAGGCATCACTTACAGGGCAGATGGGAAGTTGCCAGGTTTTCCGACTGATGTTTTTCTGACCCAGTGATTAAACAGTGGGGAGTAGTAAAGTTGTCTCACTCCCTATTATCATGTGGGTATCATACGGCTCCTCTGTATAGTTAGTTTGATCTGTTGTACACTTAGAGGAAATGCCTCTCAAATCTGAGCATCAACTGAGTATTGTTTTCGGGTTGCAGCCTCAGAAATCTACATATCCCTTTATGGTACTTTATAAATATTTTTGTGGAAATTTGGAGAGATCATGTTAGAACTGAAACTAAAAGGTCCAAGAATTATTCGTATACAAGTTATATTTCAAGTGTTTTTAAGGGCTTTTTACCAAATATGACATATACTCAAGTATGAGTCCAACTATTACTAGTATTCATACATTTCAAATTTTGATAATGTGATTCTCTAATTCAGAGGCATAGTTTCCAGCTTTGCCTTTGACCATTGTCAGTATTGGAACTCTGGTTCCCCTATCTCCATTTCAAATCCTTCTAGTACAAGAAGGTGTTAAGAGTTTCTGTGGTATGTTGTCAAATCTGCCTGCTGCATTGAGGCTCTCTGTTTGCTGTCGGACCATTATTTCCAGTGATGGTGGTGGCCTTGACTTGACTTTCAGAGCTTGTCTGGAGCCTTACTGATGGCAGCCATGATTTCCTCATTGATGACTGCTCTTGGGCTTCCCTTCTGGCTCAGCTGGTACAGAATCCGTCTGCAATGCGAGAGACCTGGGCTTGATCCCTGGGTTGGGAAGATCCCCTGGAGAAGAGAAAGGCTACCCAGATCTTAAAGTGCTTCTGTATTCATTTAGATTTAAGCTCTTTGAATGTGGGAAGCCTACAGACCACATGGACACTCTGGTGTCTGGTGCAGAGGTGACATCTGATGGCTGTTGGTTTATTGATTACCATGAAGGTGGAGGTTGTCATGTGGGAAGTGGCAGACTCGCAGATTGGGAAACTGATCTCAGCTTTACATGTCATTAGAAAACCACGCTATGAACGGAGAAAGACTTTCCATATGTTTCACATGTATTTATTACTATTTTCTATGTTTGTAGCCACTAACTCCTATGTGCTGTCTCATTTACTTTACTCTTTACTGCAGACATAATTATTACATTTTTCACTGACAGAAGAATTCAGGTTCAGAAGTGGTTATAAGGTCACAGTAAAGAGAACAACAATAACACTCATGAAATTCCAAGAATTTTAGGAATTGTGAGCCATGAAGACCAAATATATAAAAAATGTATTTCTTATAAATCACAATATCACAGCCATTCACTGAATTCGTGAAGGTATTTCAGGAGAAAGATATGGAATTCAGTTTAGTATTTTGGGTTCGAGATGTTTGTGGGATCAAAAAGTAAAGATAGTAGGCAGTAATCTATAGTAGTCAGAAGCTCTGGAGAAGGACTTTATTCTGAAAAATCATGTCAAAATGATTTGAAAGTCATTTCCTATAGATGATAATTGAAGCCATAAAAACATATGAGATTGCCTAAGGAGAGGTTGTGGAGCAACCAGTTACCAAATTATTTTAAGATATATGGCTATCATTGTGTGGGGGATGGCTTATAACTCAGAAAGCTTGTGATTTTGTAAGTAACCTCAAGGAAGAAGTCTAGAGACTGAGACTTGAGGAATTCTGACATTTGATGGCTGGGTATGGGAGAATGAGTTTACAGAAGAGACTAGAAAGGAGTTACTAGGCTAGAATTAAACCAGGAACATGTGGGTAATGATGGGATTCACTGGGAAGTCTAATTTTATACATAAAGCATTAGTATCATAAAAGGCTAAGGTGAGGACTAAAACCTGTGCTGAGTTTTACAACATGGAAATCATTGATAATCTCAGTGAAAGTTTTTATGTGAAGTTACTGGACAGAAGCCAGACTGATTAAGGAGTGAAGGAAAAGTGAGAAAGCTGGGGTAATGAATCAATGAGTTCAACAGTTTGGCTTTGAGGGGATGATGAGAAATGGGAGGGTGATGAGGAATCTAGAGAAGGTAACTTTTTTAAGATTGAAGAGGCTTAAGTATGTTTGAATATCTGCAGGACAAGGAAGATGTCACACATAGGAGGGAGAAGAGACAATTGATAGATAATGTAACTGAGAAGGAATGCTAGAATAATGTTTCTTCTCAGAGAATACACCAAAAAAGTTTGGTTGGGAAGTCAAAGAGTAAAATAGCTGGAGAAAGAGTGTCCGAGGTAAAGCTAGTGGCTTTTGTGTTTGATTTCCAAATGAACTTTAATCCTAGATATTTAGTCTTAACCAATCATGGTCATATCACTCTTTTTGCCTTAATAGTCTAGGACTGGTAGGTGGCCTAGTCATGGTCAATAACGTGTAGGAGAGATCTGCTTAAGGGTTTCTGGAAGACATGGCTCCTTTCTTTTCTGGATGTTGGTATATTTGGATCTGACACCCAGAAATGCAGTCTCTGGCAACACTGAAGGAACCAAGTTAAGGGCAGAAACAACTCACTGAGGCTGGTAGAGAAAGATGGATAGAATCTAGTTCTATGGTAATATCTTGGAGACGTTGTATTCACTGATTCTGGCTCCTGCCCAACTCTTGTATAATGAGAACATTGTACTATCCAATACATTTCCTGTTGTGGGAGCCAGTTTGAATCAAGGGTTTCAGCTACTAGCAGTTGGATATGTTCTAACAGGACGGTAGGACCAGTTGCTGTCAGGACAGCACTGATCTTGGAGTACTAGCTGGCTTCTGAGACTAGATAACACTCATATTTTGAGATCCCACAGAAACCTGTGAGCTTTACACTGGTTCCACATAGACACTGATGCTGTTTGTTGTTGTCTCTGAGCTGAATACACCCCAGTGCTGGGTGACAGAGACATTCTTTTAGGACTGAATCAATACACAAGTAACTGGTGCTCATAGAGTCTCATGACCTTGCAAAGTCAGCCCTAACTAAATTATCCTGGAGAAAAATTGATCTTTAGTAGGGTTTTGGGCCTCTGTAAAGTTTATTTCCAAGTAGAGAATATGGTAGGCTCCACTGTGAGTCACAAAATAAAAAACTGGAGTTAAATACAAAATTAGGAGCTCACTTGGGTTTCTGAGTAAACAAAAATATCACAAATGGGCTTTTGTATTTATGGGGAAAAATACGTAGAAATGGTTTAAAAATAAAAAAAGAATTTATAGATAAAAGAAAAGTTTTTATTGAGTTGGAGGTAGGCTATTTGCCTTTTCACTATTTGACAACTTAATGTTGAAAAATATCTGATATGAGATAACTTATTTCCATTGACTTTAACAACTCACTCATGTTCATAACCTTAAAGGGTAAGGACAAATCTACTGTATCCAATTGAATGAATAAACTAAACCATGTTTAACTTCTGATTTGCCAAGTGAAAAAAAAATGTTTACCATCTTCTTACCTTCCCCACTTTGCTGTCAAAGGATATTAACTAGAAAATGATGTCTCACCATTTATTAATATTCTATCATGTTACGTCAACCTTACAGACAAGAAACTGTTGAATTGTAGCTGAATTAATCTATTGGGAAATTGAAGGTTTATCAATGAGGAAAGGATAGATCTCTCTGGAGAATGGAAGCACAATTAGCAAATTAATGAATCTGCCTACAGATTTACTGTGATGATTATTTGTTAGCTTAACTAAGAAATTGTTGCCGCTCTTGGTAGAGACCCCTTCTTTCCCCTGATAGCTGCATTTGCTCAGGCAGGTGTGTTGACAACTCCAAGAATTCAGTGGAGGAAAAACAATGTCAGGGTTATACCTCTGCATTTCCCCCCACTTTTTTTTTTTTTTAGAAAAAAATGTTTATTTTTGTCAAATTTATATCTGCACATTGTTCATTTCCTTTTATCCTATTTTTAATTGAAGGGTAATTATACTGTTGTGTTGGTTTCTGCCACACATCAACATGGGTTAGTCATAGTACACATAGTTTCGAGATTCAATCCCACAAGGTTTGTTAAGCAAAAACCTTGGTTTTTTCCCTTTCACCATTTTTTCCCTTCACCAAAAGCAATCACTTTCTACTGTCCTAGTTGATTCTCTTATTGATTGATTTATCACTATGGAAGCTGTGGGTTTAGCTTTCTGTTTTCCTGTCCATAAATATACATATGCATCATTCCATCCTCTCATCAATCAGGTTTAGTTATAAATTTAACTAGATCAAGAGGCAGTGTTTGCACTGTTATGGCTTAGCAAACACTATTTGGAGTTTAGACAATTAATGAACTATGATTACATTTCACCTCCTGCCTGAACAACTCTTGGTTATCACTGGAGTTCTTAAGTACCATTTAAAAATTTTTATTTTTTACTTGCTGTTAAGATCTACCCATTCTTTTCCCTTTACCCTCTCCACAAATTTTCCACCAGTTTACTTTCTTCTCTCCTGCATGAATTCAATTATGTGAATGAAACTCTGAAGCTCTATCATTCGAGATACCATGTGTTTAGTAGCATGTGTTGAGTAGATTCAACCAGATTTAGGAGAGAAAGAGAAGAGTGACGTAACAGCACAAGGAAAGTAGATGGGCACTGGGCATTTGCAGCAGCACAAGCAATTTCAGACAACTGTTGAACAATTTGGGGAGAATCATCGGTTACTTTTGGAGCATGACTTTGAAGTTTTTGTCTGATAAACACAAAAGTGTGGTCTATGCTAAACAGATGGGTCAAAATGCCTGGTGATTCTGAGGTCTGAGTCACAGACGAAATTCTACTCTTTCTTACATGAGTGGAAGTGTGTTCAAAATCAGCAATGTTAGAGAAGGTGTAGCTGAGAGTCAACTTGTGCTTCCTAAAGGAATTCAGCAGTGCTAGTATGTGGGCTTGCCTGGTGGCTCGGTGGTAAAGAATCTGCCTGCCAATATAAGACACGTGGGTTCAATCGCTAGGTCAGGAAGATTCCCTGGCGAAGGAAATAGCAATCCACTTCAGTATTTTTGCCTGGGAAAACCCATGGACAGAGGAGCCTGGGGGCTACAGTCTATGGGGTCACAAAAGAATCAGACACGACTTAGTGACTAAACAACAACAGAAGTGTGAGTGTCTTAAGTGAGGCTCAGAAGATGTAAGTGAAGAAGGGAATGAAAATTTTGCAATAGTGATGTGCCACTAACCACAACTGGCCAGAGAGGTAAACTGAGCAATCAAGTATGACCTGAAAAACTACATACATCCCCAGCCAACAGACCTCATTCCTCTTCTGTTTGTTTACAGCTCAGAGGATAGATTTTGAGGCCAAGGAGGCAGCAGGGAAAAGGGAAATGGGCCTTCCCACATCTTTTCTGTTTAATTCCATTTAGACACACCACTTGACCTTTGCGTTGTATCCCCTTTACCATAAAGAATAATAAAAACACAAGGCTGGAGGCTTCTTTGGGGTCTTTATAGCGAGACTGAAATCCTACATCTCTCATTCTGCTCCCTCCCATCTTGGTTTTCTCCCTTTCAGACTCGCTGGAGATTTAGATCATTTGCATTCAGCGGTCTCTTGAGGGGAATGACCAGGCACAAACGCTGACATTAGAGTGCAGACACAGCACTGAGTTGTGATGGGCCAAAAATAGTCAAAGGGAAGCAAGCCAAATGTGAAGGAAGAGGGCACGAAAGCAACCAGTCATTCTAGGCAGACACCTGAAATGACCATAAATGTTGTTTTAATGCAGAGACTCCAGCCACGATTTGCTGCCTGTTTCAGCTGAAGTGCATTTTGTTCACGTCTCCTACACTTGGTGGGTCTTCCAAGGCCAAACTCATTATGAACTATTAGAATCTTAATGCCCATGAGATTACAAACCCTGGTCCTATTTGTAACAATTCTTCAGAGTGTCCGAGGTGGAAAAAATCTGAGAATGAAAGGCTGTTGAGAAAGAATGTGACAGTGTGTTCATTTTAAAATGGGAAATGAGTTAATGAGTTAAATTTGTTAATGAGTTAATTTTGGTAGAAAAAGACCTTAGGGATATTTCAGGTGGGAACTGGAAGTTACATAAATTGAAATGTAGATTGGAGAGCTTTTTTAGATGACTGTTTCCTCAAATGTTCCATGGTTTTTAAAAAGGGCTCCCAATATTGTTAAAGGAATGGAAACTTACATTTTAACAAAAAAAAAAAAAGAATCTCATCTTTTTATCCTCTTCTCTTCCATTTCCCCTTTGTTAATCAGATAGTTAACTCCTTTAAAAAAAAATTAACTTTTTAACTTTTAAACTATTTATTTTGTATTGGGGTATAACTGATTAGCAAACAATGCTATGATAGTTTCAGGTAAACAGCAAAGGGACTCAGCCATACATAAACATGTATCCATTCTCCCCCAAACTCCTTTCCCATCCAGGCTGTCACATAACATTGAGCAGAGTTCCACGTGCTATACAGTGGGTCCTTGTTGGTTATCCATTTTAAATATAGCAGTGTGTACATGTTCATCCCAAACTCCCTAACTATCCCTTCCCCCCTACTCCTCCCAACCATAATCTCATTTTCAAAGTCTGTGAGTCTGTTGTGTACATAGACATTTGTATCATTTTTTTTTCATTCCACATATAAAGGATGTCATACAATATTTCGCCTTCTCTGTCTGACTTCACTCAGTATGGAACTCTAATTCATTACTTTCTTGAGTGTTGCTTTCTCCAGAACCCCTTTTCTGTGGCAAATCCTATCACCAATATTTTTTTTTTTTTTTGCTGGTTTCCAGTGCATTTGGCAGTGGTGGTATCAGCATATGTCTCCATAGATATGAAAAGTGAGTGTTAGTTGCTCAGTCCTGTCCCACTCTGCAACCCCATAGACTGTAGCCTGCCAGGTTCCTCTCTCCATGGGATTCTCTAGGCAAGAATACCGGATTGGGTAGACATTCCCTTCTCCAGGGGATCTTCCTAACCCAAGGATCGAACCTGGGTCTATCTAGGGCCAATAATTCCAAATACTGCATGAAGTGGAAAAAAAAAATTAATGTGTATCATTTTTCACTGTAGAATCTCTATCCAGGGAATCTAGATAAAGTAAAATGTGAAAAATGTGAAAAATCTCTTTCTTAAGGAGTCCACTATTAACTGGGGTTTGGATCAAGAGGTCTAAGAGATGCTTGGGACAGTGAATCAGTTTCCTTTGGAGGCAATATGGTATGCAGATGTAAGATTTCTGAGCCAGTACACAGGTTCTCCCTTGGAGAGTGGCGATCCAAGGTAGAGCACCACAACCCACCACCAAAGAAGTTGTCAGGGTCCCCTGCTGGGTGCTTCCCCTCATTTAACTCTTACAGCTCCACGGGGAGAGAGACACAAAGTAGCCTCGTTGCCCAAAGGAGTCTGTGTCTCAGAATTCAAGTAAATGGCTTAGGGAGTCTCTGCTAATAAGTTTCAGAGGCACGAAGGGAACTCAAATCCGCCTACATTTCTCTCACGGCGCTATGAAACCGAGACGCTGAGTTGGTCCGCTAGGCTTTTTTCCAGTTCCCAGAAAGATCGTAAGACGTTGTTTCTCCTCCAGGCCCATTATGGTGACTGTAGGTGTATTGTTTAGGATATCCACTCGAGTTTGGGTTTGTAATCTGGGCGGCATGCTTCTCAGCATCCTGTCGCTGTCCCGGGAAGGTGGTGCTAGTTTCTGGGGCTTCTCGGCAGGAGCGGGGATTCCCCGCCAACTAAAGAGGAGGATATATTCTTAACCTCACAGGCCGGGAACCCGCTCCCCACCCTCCCTGCTCCTCCTTCCCTTCCCAGCCCAAACGAAATAATAATTAAAAAAAAAAAACCCCAACAATCGGCGCCTCGGGTGGTGCCTCGGGTGGACAGGGACCGGGAGCACAGGGGCATCCAGGCACCTCGGGAGCGCCCTCTGGCGAGAACAGAGCGCGCGTGCCCCGCCCGGCCCCTCTTCCCCGCCTCCGCTGCGCCCCCGCCCGGCTCTCCCGGTTCACTCTCAGTCTCTCACTCCGAGAGACACAGACGGCAGCTTTCCGAGCGAGCCGGGGAACTGGCTGAGGCGGCGCCAGCACCACTGTCGCCGCTCGCCCCGAGCCGACCTGGGCACCGGGAGAAAAGGCGAGGCCGGAGCCCCATCCTCTCTCTCCGCGGGGATCTCCTGAGCTGACCGGCCGCTCGGCGCCCCCGCGCGACACCCTCCACGGCCACTTCGCGGGGCGTGCCGCGACTTGGGGGACGCAGCTGGGGAAGCGCCGGGGCGGGAGGCGGCGGCGGCGGCAGAGCGAGGGTGCGCGCCCTAGGACTGGAGAGGAGTGAGCCGCGGGCTGGGCGGCGGCGGCGGCGGCGGCGGCCGTAGCCGCGGGGGCGTCCCCCGCCTCGCTGGTTGGCCGGCAGCACCGCCTCCCCGGGCCGCGGTCGCCCGGCCGGGTCCTCCGCGCGTTCCCGGGCCCGGAGCCGGCGCGCGATGCGCCCGGCCGCGTTCTGATCGCCGCCGCGCCGCCGCCTCCGCCGCGATGATCCCCCCCGAGCCGCAGCCGCACCAGCCGCCGCCGCCGGCCCCGCCGAACCATGTGGTGACCACCATCGAGAACCTGCCGGCCGAGGGCAGCGGCGGCGGAAGCCTGTCCGCCTCCTCCCGGGCCGGCGTGCGCCAGAGGATCCGCAAAGTGCTGAACAGGTGAGCGGCGGCGGGGGCGCCGGGCAGGGGACCCCCTCCCGTCTCCCGGGCGGCCCCGAGGCCCTTTGGGACGGACGGAGTCGCGGCGGGGAGACGGGGGAGGGCGGACGACGACGCGCCCGGCGCTGGCAGCGAGGCCGCGCGGCAGCTTTGTCCCGGAGCTGGGAGCCGCGGAGCGCCCGGGCGCCGGCTGGTCCGAGGCGGGAGTTCGGGGAGAGGCGGGGTTGTGCCTGCCGGGTTGCGGTTGTCCGCGCTCACACCCTCGCACACGCGTGTCGCCTCAATTCTCTTTGCCACACGGGCCCCAGCTTTGCGCTCCGGGGCAGAGAGAGGAGCCGGGGGTGGCCGGGAAGGCGCGGGGCTGCGGGGATGGCGTGGAAGTCGCCGGCCTCGCGTCCGCCGGGAGGTCTCGCACCCCCTGGCTGGGAGATGGGGTCACGGCGGCAGCAGCCCCCGTGGGCGGTCGAGGGGACCCACTTCTGCCGCCCAGTGCTCCAGTTGCTGCTCTGACTCTTCCTGGCCCGGAGCGGGGAAGGGGAGATTAGAGGCCTGGGTCAGACCCAGGCAAAGTGCACAAATGTTGCGGGAAAGGGGTGAGGAAGGAGGCTCCGAGTGTTGCAAACCCAGAGGAAGCGAACGCTGGCGGCCGGCTCCAGTGCTGGAATCTGCGCAGTGGATGGAGCAAGGATGAGGCGTTCAGGATGAGAACCCGGGTTGATGTGAAATGGGGCCCCTCTGGCGCCCCTGAGTCGGCTGTGATGCGAAAGGGAGTTTTTCTATTAAAGTAACTTGACACGATTGAAGAACTGACCCTTAAAATTCAAATAGAGGACTGATTTTATATGTTTTTTATTTGGGTACCTGTGTGCCTTCCCATGCATCTGTTGGGAATAACTCAGAAGGTTGCTCTGTTCATACAGGTTTTTGTAGGGCGCTATTGTGGGTAGCTGAGAGTCCCACAAGGGATTCACCTCGAGTCCTTTGGGGCTGGAAGCACTAGGGGGGAACACAAAATATGTACAGAAATAGAAACCTAAAAAGCTCCGTATTTTCCGAGTATCGTGTAATTTAGTTATATGAAATCCCAAACCATTCAAGAATCCCTTGTGAAGACTTAGGGATTAGCTTGTGGGCACTTCTGTGTGTTTCCATTTATTATCAAAGGAGAAGAAATTCACTCTGAAATGAGACAAGAGATGGTGATAGAAACTCAAGTCTTTACTTTCCTCTGATTGGTAGCTTAGGATAACACCTTTCAAAATACTGCATTTAAAAGATAATGAGCAGAATAAATCAAGAAGATGCTGGCTCAGTACATATTAGGCGGGCTTCCTAGTTTTTATGAATATCTGTGATTTTTTTTTGAATCATAAATGCCTTGGCATTGGATGTTTAAAATTTTATGCAGAATATGTTAATTATTAATTTCCCTCATCAAACTGGGGAAAAAACTTGGTGCTACAGTTCATTTATCTTTGCTTGATTATAAGTTATTATTGATTCTGTGCAGGTTATTTCATGGTATTTCATGAATCTTAGAGTCCAGAATAACAAGATCACTGAGGCAGGACCTGAGGGGACCTGGTGTGTCATCATTCCTCTGCCGCTGACTTGCCATGTGGCTTGGGGCAGAGCTGTTTATCTTGGTCCCTGGTTTTGTCACTTATAAAATGTGTTTTATACTTGTCTTACCTCTCTTATCATAGTTTTGAGAAATAGATGGGGTAATACAGAAGAAAAGACTTGGGAAAGTATAAAGCTTTACATGAATTCGTTGTTCAGCAGAATTCTGTTATCTAAGGGAGGGTGGTGGGAACATCGTAAGCAAGTGAATTGAAGTCATGGGACATTGTGGGGGAAATGTGTTTTATTAGCTTTCAGTGATCTATGACATGAGTTTTATAGAGGAGGAACTTAGACTGAAAGGTTGAGTCCGTGACATTCCGTGGCTCGTACATCTGTGAATGGAACCCTAGGATTATAGCCTCTAGACTTCAACTGTAACATTTGGTTGTCTTTCAAAGTTTTGCAAAATTTTCCGTGTACTATTTGGCATTAAATAATGGTCTTTCCTTATCCTTAAAGGATAAGAAAATGTTTCTTTTGAGAAGGAGTGCCTTTGGTAAGGAGACTAAAAAAAAAAAATCAGTATAGGTATAAAAATCTTGGTGGATTAATTTCATTAGCATGCTGATGGGCCTGACTTTTGCCCCATGGTTATGGCAACAGGAGACAGCACTAGTTGTAACTGCTGAATGGTTGAGCTCTAAATAAAAGAGCATGGAGTGGGGAGTGGAATTTTTGAGATTCTATGCCAGCACTTCAGTATGGCTCCCCTCTAGTTTGAATCCTCGAGGTGTGTTGGACTAATCCAGTAATGGCTTTAAGGCTGGCCCATGGGGTGCCATATCACAAGTATCCTTTTATTTTTCTATAAGCTAAAGATCACTTTCCCCTCCTTTTTCTTCTTCTTTTCCTCTTCTTCTTTCCTTAATATTTGTATTTCCTTCACTTGTCTTGCCCTATCAACTAATTGTCTTCTGGACTTTGTTTCCTTTCATCTAACCCTGGCCTGCAGCAGCTTAGCTGCTAGAAGAAAGTGAGGCTGCAAATCTGGAAGCTTGGAGCCAATATGAAAAATATCCCTCTAACTTCTGGCATGGAGATGTACTGCTGGCAGCGTTCTATTGCTGTGAGCTGGCCAGTTGAGTGTCTTCAGTGACTGAGAGGGGCATGGCACCCTGTTACTCTCTCTGAGCATCCCATTGGGCCAGAGAGGTGGTGCCGAGAGACTGAGGATGATGTTCTAGGATGAGGAAGGTCAAAGTGTGAGCATCGCAAGCCTGGTGAACTGGCTGCCACTGGTCACAGCCTGTAATAATAGCTACCTGCCAACCCAGAGGAGGAAATGCAAACACATATGTTACCTATATCCTGTCTACCTAGGGACAGGTAAAGAGAGAAGTACCAATTAATAATTAAAGGTACTTGCTCTCAAGAATCTTAGAAGGAAAATGCAGTGTTACCTTAATGCAATCTGCCTTGCATTGTCCTGCACCATTTTATCTTCACAGTGTAGCTCCAAATCCTTTTCCCCTTTCATTAAAGGCTCGTAGAGTTGGATTGTTACCTTTCATATATGACAAATGGGTGGCTTTACTGATTGACTGCTGTGCTGTGTTGTGCTTAATTGCTGAGTCATGTCTGACTCTTTGTGACCCCATGGACTGTAGCCTGCCAGGCTCCTCTGTCCATGGAATTCTCCAGGCAAGAATACTGGGGTGGGTTGCCATACCCTCCTCCAGGGGATTTCCCAAGCCAGGGATCAAACCCAGGTATCCCCCATTGCAGGCGGATTCTTTACCATCTGAGCCACCAGAGAAGCCCCCACTGGTTGACTACTCCCTGTGAAACATTAGAGTAGAATATAATAGTATCCATGATTTTGGTGAAAGAGGAGGTGCTAGATAATTTTTTTAAACCAATTAATGGGATATGTCACGTGCTTCTCCTCTGTCCTAATAAAAATTGCTTCTGTCAGTGCAAAAAATACCAAATGATTTAGATGCTGATATAATTGTTACTTCTTTAATTCCCAAAGACTTAGAATAATATCTTGGTTCAAAGAAGAAAAAAATTATGGCAAACTCCTCTTCACTTGTTTCCTGACTGTGGAATAACATTTATTACCCTGCTACAGGCAAGCAAGGTATGACAAAAAAGAAAGTACTTGAAGGGCAACAATTGATGACCCTCACACAGAAACTGTTGATACTAGTAGATTTCTTAGAAACATAAGAGTAGATACTGACCTATGTAGTATCTGAAGATTTTCTCCTCTAAAATTATTTCTTAATAAAATGTTTGTGAAAAATGAGTGATGGCTTGTTTTATGTTTTGCATGTGTGTGGTTTTATCTTTCCCCACTTGAATATTATTTTCAGATCTTAATAATAATCACCATGACTTTCCAGTTTTGACCCATTTTCTCTCCAATAAGAGATGAATTGGGTTGTCTCAAGGGGGTTCCTGCCTTTTTGAGTCTTGTGGTGGGGATGTTTAATCATTAGAATGGAATCGTGAGTGTGACTCTGGGTTATCCATTCATCTGATTTAAAACTAACTTAACTGGTTTCTAAGTTACATTTTGATACATTTCATTAATTTTCAAATATGTGAAACTTTTCTGAATTATGAAGAGCATTAAAGGATACGTGCAAGAGTTGCTAGCAAGCCTACATAGAATTGACATCCACATGGGGAGTTACCGTATGTGATGGAACAGTATGTATATATAGCTTTTCCGGGTTATTAAATAAAGTGGAGAGAACATGGTGAACCAACGGAGTGCCTGCCAAGAACAGGGTTATGCTTGTCCTGTTAAGTACAGTTGATGAAGACATCTATTATCTCTTAGGTGATCCTTATTTATCAAATGGTTTTTGTTAAAAAATTGATAGAGAGGTTCCTCCTCAAGCTGCAGAATGAAAGGGGAAGACCAACCAGTAATGAGGATAATTGATACAAAGTATTCCAAGTGGAACAGGATGGTGTGATTAAAAACAGACATTTCTGAGATCAGTAGTAAACACAAGATGTCTGAAGGACACATTTATTTTTAACTAAAGGACAATATTATAAAAATAAAGGATCAGTGTATTTTTTTTTTGCACAGAGCTTGGAAAAATGAATGTTCATATTAGAGGAATTTTGGTTTACCCTGGATGAAGACGGTGCATTTCCAAGGAAGTAATGTGGAAGGAAATGGACCTATCTTCATGTAATTTTTCTGTGACCTTTTACTCAAGATCTTTCAGTGTCACAGGAATATAATGAGACGTCCGTTTTTACTGTACACTGCTATAGATGTAGATGATATAGCAAATTGACTCGACTGCCCATATAGTTCTAAGTTACTTAATGCAAAAGCTTATTTGGCTTAATTGTGGCTTTATTTAATTAATGGCTTATTTAATTGCCATTTCTCATAAAAGCAGCATGCAGCATGCAGAAGTACTACCACCAAGTTTTAGTTTAGCTTTCTCATTCGAGTTCAGGCCAGTGAGCATTCACTGTACCTTGTTCAAGCACATTAATTCTTGATTATGTTTCTAAAAATGTATACTTAGGAAGTCAAACTCCAATAAACACCTGGAAAAATACCCCATACTATTTGGTGTATTTCTTGACTATGGCTTAAGCATCTATAAGTACACACTCGTTTATGTCAAGGGCCAAAACCACTTGACATAAAATTGACCATCTTAACCACTTTTAAGTGTACAGTACAGCAGTCCTAGCTGATGGGTATTATTGTGCAGCTGATCTCTAGAATTTTTTCTCCTTGCAAAACTGAAAATCTGCATCTGTTAAACAATAGCTCCTCTTTTCCCTTCCCCACTGACCCTGGCAACCGCCATTCTACTTTCTGTTTCTAAGAGTTTGGTTGTTTTATTGATAGATACCTCATATAAATGGAATCATGCAGTGTTTGTATTTTGTGACTGGCTTATTTTATTTAGCATAATGGTCTCAAGGTTCATCCACATTATCACAAGAGGCAGGATTTCCTAAGGCTAAATAATGTCTATGTATCTATCTCTATATTTGTCTATATCACACTTTTTAAATTCACTTGTTGAGGGACATTTAGGTTGCTTCTATTCTTGGCTGTTGTGAATAAAGCTGCTGTGAAAACGAATGTGCAAATGTCTCCTCAAAATCCTTTTTTCAAGAACTTAGGCTATATACCCAGGAGTTGAATTGCTAAATTTCTGTTTTTATTTTTTTAACATTTTGAGAAACCTCCATACCATTTTGCATTTTCCAGTGTCTGCACATCCTGCCAACACTGTGTGTGTGTTTGTTTTTGATAGTGGCCATCCTCATGGGTGTGAAGTGATACCTCACTGTGTTTTGATTTTCCATAATAATCACTGATGTTGAGCTTCTTTTCATGAACTTGTTGGCTATTTGTGTATCTTTGAAGAAATATCTGTTCAGGTTGTTGTTCATGTTGCCAAGTCATGTCCAACTCTTTGTGACCCCAGGGACTGCCCCGCACCAGGCTTCCCTGTCCCTCACTATATCCTAGAGTTTGCCCAAGTTCATGTCCATTGAATCGATGATGCCATCCAAGCATCTCATTCTTCATCACCCTCTTCTGTGTCTGCCTTCAGTCTTACTCAGCATCAAGGTCTTCTCCAATGAGTCAGCCGTTCGCATCAGGTGGACAAAATATTAGATCTTCACCTTCGGCATCAATCCTTCCAAAGAGTATTGGGGCTGATTTCTTTTAAGATTGACTAGTTTGAGCTCCTTGCTTTCCAAGGGACTCTCAAGGGTCTTCTCCAGCATCACAATTCAAAAGCATCAATTCTTCGACGCTCTGCCTTCTTCAGCTCTCACATCCACACATGACTACTGGAAAAACCATAACCTTGACTATATGGACCTTTGTCAGCCAAGTGATATTTTTGCTTTTTAGCACACTGTCTGCGTTTGTCATAATGTCTATTCAAGTACTTTGCTCATTTTTAAATTGGATTTTGTTGTTGCTGTTGAGTTGTAGGACTTCTTTATATATTCTGGATATTAGTTAGTTCGTTAGTTCAGTCTCTCAGTCATATCCGACTCTTTGCGACCCCATGAATCGCAGCACGCCAGGCCTCCCAACTCCCGGAGTTCACTCAAACCCACGTCCATCGAATCAGTGATGCCATCCAGCCATCTCATCCTCTGTCGTCCCCTTTTCCTCCTGCCCCCAATCCCTCCCAGCATCAGAGTCTTTTCCAGTCTCTTCTCCATCAACTCTTCGCATGAGGTGGCCAAAGTACTGGAGTTTTAGCGTTAGCGTCATTCATTAACCCATTATCAAATATATGATTTGCAAATATTTTCTTCCATTCCATTCATTGCCTTCTCACTCTGTTAATTATATGTACATTTATTTGTCCTTAATCACTTGCTGTGTGTTGAGGCATTTTCTGGGGGACACATACATAGCAAAACATTATTCTTAGCTTGAAGGACCTCAAAATCTAACTGGGAAACTTGGCATAGGTACTGCTGTTGAGAGTGAATGATTGTAATCTGTAATCTGAATTTTTATGTTTAATGCTTAATTGTATGCTTCCAAATGTCTAGATGCTAGAATCATAGAAATAAGTTGTCCTGTATGTGATCCATATTGAACTTACTCTGTTTTATACAGGTACTAGCTGAATGCACAAAAGTTGAGAAGAAATTTCCCAGGAAATGGCAAGTGAAACACTAAAATCAGTGTCTTAGAAAATGTTTTCTTTGAAAAATAACATGTCTCAATCAGTGGCCACATGAACGTGATTTAAATATACTATTACTAAAATTTTAAAAATACTGTTTTCTATTGTATTTAAATTTTGAACACTATCTCAGGAAAATTTACCTTTGTAACTGTGATGATTAAAAAGTACCTTACATACCATTTTGCAAGTTCTGATATTATGAACCATCAATTCCTGCCATTTTAAACAAATTAATTAAGGAAACTTAGTACAGCTGAAAATGCATTTAAAGGAGGTTAAAAGCCAAATCATGCTAATTATATTCAGATTTAAGAGTGGTAGGGCTCCAATTCCTAATAATTCCTGGCTTAGAGTTAGTATAAGGTTCTGATCCATTGTGTAAACAAATGCTTCATTGCATTCTCTTTTTTCTCATCCATCCCTTCATTCATTTAATCAGTCAGTCATTTATTTAATGAGTCTCTATTAACTGCTTACTATATATTGAGTACTGCTGGATCACAGTGATGAACCCGACAGGTGTGGACTGAAGTGGGCTCCTGAGTGCATTGCTCTAGTTTCTGTTATTACCCTTCCAATATTATCCATCAAGTGGACAATTCAAGTAAAGTGGAAATAAAGACAACATACATCTTTTCTAAAAATGATTAGATTTTTCAAGCTGATCTAACAGAGATTGTTTTTCAAAAGTCCCATAATTTAGCTGTTTTTCCTGTAGGAAAACTACTCAAAAGGGAGACTGAACCCATAATAAAATTACTTGAAGTATACAAAGAGTCAGAGGCAGATCTTTCTTGATGAATACAATAAAATTTGTTTCACTTACGACTTAAAAGAGAAAAAAAAGACAGGAAAAAAAAAAAAAAAAGACAGGCCTTAATGTTCATCTACTTTCAAAGTGTTAGAAGGAAAAGGAGAAGAGACTTGGATCTCATCCTGCCATTTCAGGGCAAACCTATCCAGGTCATTGCCATTATAACACAAGAAAATAGAGTTTCCTAGAAATAATAACATTCTGACAGTGCATACACAGCTTTGAGGGAGCTTGGGCACATGTTCGTGCATTGTAAGGTAAGAGAAAGGTAAAATATGACAAAAACATGAGGATGAGTTGGAAGTACTAGATTGCTTTACTATAGAATTTGGTGTAATCTATGAGAGTGTTAATGAGCATGTAGATAGTGGCTCAAGTTCTTAAATTTTTACATTATAAAGCATACATTTTATATTATGAAATTTTACATGTTATTCTCAAAATCATCTTTTTTATAGATATGGAAACCAATCTTTATGGTCATGCAACTAAGTGCTTTTACAAGACTACAGAGAAAGGAGAGAGTAGGCTGGAGACAGGGCAGGAGGCTTCAGGCTTGACATTTGTCTTGGCATGGAAAGATGGTGTCTAAGGTTGGGGGGATATAACAAAATATCATAGACTGGGTAGTTTAAACACAGACGTTTATTTCTTACAGTTCTTGGAGGCTGAAATGTCTGAGATCAAAGTGCTGGCATATTGTGTGTCTGGTGAGGGCCTTCTTGACTTGCAGACAGCTGTCTTCTTGTATCCACATATGGTGGAGGGGGAGAGAGAGAGAAAAGGAGAGAGAGATCCTTTCTCTTATAAGGATGCTAATTTCATCATGGGGACTTCACCCTCGTGACCTCATCTAAATCTGATTACCTCCTGAAGGTTCTATCTCCAAATACCATCATACCAGGGAGTTGAGCTTTAACACCTAAATTTTGGGGGAACAGAAGGCAATGGCACCCCACTCCAGTACTCTTGCCTGGAAAATCCCATGGACGGGGGAGCCTGGTAGGCTGCAGTCCATGGGGTCGCTGGGAGTCCGACATGACTGAGTGACTTCACTTTCACTTTTCACTTTCATGCATTGGAGAGGGAAATGGCAACCCACTCCGGTGTTCTTGCCTGGAGAATCCCAGGGACGGGGGAGCCTGGTGGGCTGCCGTCTATGGGGTCACACAGAGTCGGACACGACTGAAGCGACTTAGGAGGACTTAGGAGGAGGAGGAAACATTTGATCATAGCAGATGGGTAAGATAGGAACTTGTGCAAGAAGGGAGTTGATAGAAAGGATGAACCAAATAGAGAGTAAAGAGGTTGGAGGAGGATTAAGTGTTCAGTTTGACAATATTATGTATAGGTAAAAAGGCAGTAAAGTAAGTCTAGAATTGTAGGATGGAGTCAGACAATGGAAATCTTTATACACTTCTATAGGAGTTAGCCTTCATTTTCTCGATTCTTGAATAGAGAAAGGACTTAATCCAATATGTGCCTGAATATGATATTCGCCTGAATATGATATTCTGGGTAAAATCTGTAGGATAGAGGGACAGGGGATGGGCTAGGGTTTGGGGGATCAGTTAGGTGTCTACCGTAGCCATTTGGAGAAGTGGAGATAGCAGTCTAAATGGGATGGAGACAGAAGTGCTGTGATTTGAAGTGTGGACCAGGGTCACACTTCAGAGAGGAAAATTAGATCAGATTATTCTTGCGAAAGTACTCAACAGTGCCTGCAACATAGTGAGTGTTTAATACTTGTTTGTTGAAAGGTTATAAAGTTGCTACAAGGAAAGCATCTGCTCACTAGGGCAGAAGAGACCTAGTGTTACCCTGAACTAGAGAATCAGCGTGAGGGCCACAGCCAGCTACTCAGAGTGTGGTCTGTGGACCTGTGCTGATTCACAGACTGTGTAACCAGACTGTGTAATCTGTGTAACCAAATGAGGACACAGATCAGGAGTATGCATTTTGAAATATCTATAGCAGCTTGACAGATTACTTTTATGTCTTTTCTTCTAATATTAAAATACTGAGTCATGTATTTTCATTTTTTTATTTTTGCCATTTTATTTTTCTACCAGTCGATTTTTTGAACTGCACTTCCCAAAAGAATTGTCTTCAGTGAATTGAAAAAAGGAACCGATATTCTGTAGTAGGTCATTTGAGAAGCACTGGTTCCAGCCCAGTTTCCAAGAGGGAGCAACATCGAGTCTGGATTCTGGAAGTACGTCTGATCGTGGGGCAGGATAGCATCTTAGGGTGATGCTTGTCATGGCCCTGGAAATCTGTGTATCCCAGTTGGTGAGGAGGAGGCAGCAGGTTGGGTCTGAGAATAGTTGCATCAAGTATCAAGGACTCCACCCAATCGCCTAAAAGGGACCCCCTGGAATGGGGAAACTATTTAAAGATGAGAAGGGGTACAGCGCAGCACCCCAATTCTGTGAAATAGGCTACAAGTGGACAGTGCTACTTTTCAGGGACTCTGAAGTTAAAGAGAGCAGGTTCTAGGTCTGAGTGTCAGAAAGGAGGGTCAGGGTTACACGGGGCCTCAGCACGAGTGACAGGACCACTGGTGTGGCTCTGCTGCAGGCTCCGAGGGGCACAGAGTAGGAACAGAGAGAACCTCGGGGGCCAGACAAGCACAGCGTCAGCTGGTGGTGCCAATGGAAGTCTGGATGGCATGGTTTGGGGAGGGATTGTGAGGTGGAGGTTTCTAAACAGAACTTTTGAGGAGCTCTGCTCTGACTAGGAGCCGAGTAAATGAAGAGTCTATTCATAGCAGACATCATGCAAAAGGTCTGTGTGCTGATGATATGATACAGTGGAGAGGGAAACATGGAGGAAGGAGGGGGATGGAGGAAGGAGGAAGGCTTGGGAGGACTGAGATGGTAGGAGCCAAGGTGCGGGGCAGGGGGTAGGCTTGGAGAAGCCAGGACACAGAGAGGAGAGGGAGAGCATGGGTGTCAGTGAAGATATTTGGGTGGATTTGGTGGTGAGAATAAAAGCTGATTCCTGTCTTGTGGCTTTTCTTTGTTGTTGTTTTAGTTGATTAGTTTATTTTTATTTGAAGGATAATTGGTTTTCAATGCTGGTTTGATTTCTGCCATCCATCAGCATGAATTAGCCATAGGTGTACCTATGTCTCCTCCCTCTTGAACCTCCCTTCCACCTCCCATCCTTTCCCAGCCCTCTAGGTTGTTACAGCGCCCCAGTTTGGGTTTCCTGAGTCATACAGCAAATTTCCATGGGCTCTCTATGGAGGCTTTTCTTTTTCTGTGAACTCCAAGCTCACCGTATCAATTCAGACTGAAGGTGCTGGATGGTGAGGAAGGGTATAGGGCGTTTGTACAGAGGCAAGTGGGAAGCAGTCATTTCGGAGAGTCAGAAAGGAGACATAGAAGAGACGCAGAGTAGGATCTAAGGCTTTATGTGCGTATTTAACATCTGTGGTGGGGAAGGGGTGAGGAGTGTGATGGATGGGAAGAACCTACTGATGTTTAGAGTGTGTCTTGGAAAGGGTTAACTCGGAAACAAACACAGGTACCTCCGGAGGAACCATCACTCTGAGAGGCGTGATCAGACAGCAGGACAGATGCCTGGGCCCTGGTGACATGCAGCTATGAAGAAGTCAGGGTATTAGTGCAGGGCATATTTAGGGGAGCTGGGGAAGATTGGGGGCTCGTTTATATTTGGGAGTGGGGTGTGAGAGAGAGAGAAGAGGGGGTTAAACATCCCTTGGAGATTTTGTGGGCCCCTGGAGTGATGACATCCCCTTCAGAATGTGAAATGTCAGATGTTCTGTCCCAGGGAACTGACCTTCGTGGGTTTTTTTTTTTTTTTTTTCCGGTGGAGGGGGGGTGGCCTCAAAATTCTCATTTGTAAACTGGTTAAAGTCATCCCAGCCCTCCATTTCCCATTGCATTTGGGGAAGTTTTAAATGAAATAACATCTGGGAGAGGGCTGGGAAAGCTGCCAAGCACTATGCATCTGTTATCTTGGTCACAAAATTGGATGGGGAACCTGGCTTCTCGTGGCCTCACGTGGTCCCAGCCTGGGATGAATGCTGATGGGCGCCCTCCCGCACGTGGAGGACTTGGAGATACAGGCGCTGCTGGCTCCGGAGTTTTTCCTCCCGAGCCTGGTCGAGAGTCTGAAGTAGAACCCGCCCATCCATGAATGAGGCAAAATCTGTTTACTTCAATGTATTCCTTTTTTTTGAAAGCTAGATAGATTTAAAACACTTTTGGCTTTATTTTAAGAAAAGTTCTTCTAGGGGAAGACTGACTTGGCAGAAGGCATCTGTCCTGACATCTGATCGCGCCTCTCAGAGTGGTGGTTCCTTCGGAGGTACCTGTGTTTGTTAAGGAGAGTCTTGACAGGCTTCAGGAAAGGGTTAGTGCCTCTTGAACCAGGGAGATTTCACAATGAGCGTGCGCCTAAAAGGCTCCATAGAGCTCGGCAGTGGGACGGACAGAGCGGCTCAGAGGGAAGGGACAGAGCAGCTTTAATGTGCTAATGAGGGGAAGCCCAGATGCCCGCAGATCAGAGGAGCTCTTTGTGACACGCGGATGGCTGGAGGCTCTGTCCTTATCTGGATCCTGCCGCAGGCAGGAGAAACACTGCCCTCACACAGGGGCCCTTTCCTCCAGAGATAGCCTTCCACGCGGCTCCCAAGGGACTGGGTGCTGAGGGGCTGCGGAAGGTCCCAGGGTGAGGTGAGGGATTGAAAGCAGGGAGGCTGGGGGTGGGGGACGCGTAAGTGGGGAGGGTGGAGAATGGGAAGAGGGAGCACTGTCTTGCAGGGTGTGTGGAGTCAGAAAATTAGGAAAGACCTTTGTGTTAGTCGCTCAGCCATGTCTGACTCTTTGCAACCCAGTGGACTGTAACCTGCCAAGCTCCTCTGTCTGTGGGGATTCTCCAGGCAAGAATACTGGAGTGGGTTGCCATTCCCTTCTCCAGAGGATCTTGCTGACCTAGAGATCGAACTGCATTACAGGTGGATTCTTTATCATCTGAGCCACCAGGGAAGCCAGGAACGACCTTTACAGCATCACAGAATGAACTGTTGTCCCTCCAGTGCTGCTGGGCTTGATGAGTGGCAACATTCAGGCCAGTCTAGAAGGTGGTGATCTGTCCTTGAAAATAGTGCAGGTCAGTTTTCATCTAGTTATGGAATAAGTCTGAAACACCACACAACCTAAGAAAATCCAAACTACCATCAGCCAGTGAGTGCTGGGATGAATTTCACATTCTGCTTATTCCATTCAGTGATGGCCAGTGGGGAAGGGTCAGGAGTAGGATCAGGGACCTTGTCCTAAAGCTGAGTTTGCATAGGAGGACATAGTATTTACAAAGATCATGTGTTTACTTGTACTGACCCATCTACTGATGGAGAGATCGGGTAGCCAAAGCACACCTAGGTTTGCTCCTGTTTCTGGAAGATGAGTTCCCAGAGAAGATCAACAAATGAAGCCTTCAGTCCATGGTGCCTTGACCTTCTCTTTTATCTCTCACTTTTCATTTCTGAATCTTTCTGGGAATATGTAAATACTTAAATATAATATCTATTTATATATGTGTGTGTGTTTGTGTTAAGTTGCTTCAGTCACGTCCAACTCTTTGCGATCCCTTGGACTGTAGCCTGCCAGGCTCCTTGTCCATGGGAGTCTCCAGGCAAGAATACTGGAGTGGGTTGCTGTGCCCTCCTCCAGGGGATCTTTCTGACCCAGCCATTGAAGCCTGACTTTCTTTATGTCTCCTGCATTGGCAGGCAGTTTTGTTTTGTTTTGTTTTTTACCACTAGTGCCATGTGAGAATCCCCATCTATTATGTATGTATATATATATATTATTTCCCAAATAATGTGGGATCCCCAGGTGGCTCAGTGGTAAAGAATCCACTTGCCAATGCAGAATACATGGGTTTGATCCCTGGGTTGGTAAGATCCCCTAGAGGAGGAAATGGCAGCCCGCTCCAGTACTCTTGCCTGGGAAAATCCCATGGACAGAGGAGCCTGGCAGGCTACAGTCCATGGGTTGCAAAGAATCAGACATGACTGAGCAACTGAGCACCAAATAATGTATATTTGATATTATTTGTAATGAATCTTTGTCTATTCATTTGTCTGTCTCTTTCCACCTTTCTCTGTTTCTCTCTGACACACACACACACAAATTGATAGAGAATAATTTTCCATTTGGAATAGTTTGTTTCCTTCTTGAAGATAGCCGTCAACTTTCCTTACCATGCTTTTTTTTTTTTTGTCTCAGAGTTGGTTCAAGGAGAATGGTTTATTTTTAATGTGTTGGCTTTTTATTTAGGAACCACACTGAATTGGTATCACTTAAGAAAACAAAAATATTCAGTGTGGAATTACCTATGAGCTAGCTATATCTGAATGTGTGAATACAACTGTGGAACAAGTCAGCACAGAAAGCTTCTGTCTCCCCCTCCCCTCCTTTCCCCGAGCCACATATGGTTTCATTACAACACTTCAGTTCCAAGTGGTGACGAGTCTGGTGACTTGATTTAATTTTTTTTTCTTCTTTTTTTTTAGTTCTTCTTTTCCTTAATGCTTCCTATCTATTTCCTGCTGCTAATGGGGTCCCTGTACTTTGGATTGACCTTCCCCAGTGCAAGCCTGAAGAAGTAGAGTAGTGCTAGTATAGTGTAGTAGAAGTATAGCTGCTGCTGCTGCTGCTGCTAAGTCGCTTCAGTCGTGTCCGACTCTGTGCGACCCCAGAGACGGCAGCCCACCAGGCTCCCCTGTCCCTGGGATTCTCCAGGCAAGAACACTGGAGTGGGTTGCCATTTCCTTCTCCAATGCATGAAAGTGAAAAGTGAAAGTGAAGTCGCTCAGTCGTGTCCGACTCCCAGCGACCCCATGGACTGCAGCCCACCAGGCTCCTCCATCCATGGGATTTTCCAGGCAAGAGTACTGGAGTGGTAGTATAGTATAAGGTGCTTCTTGCACTGGTTTTAGAAAATTGATCATGTACAACTCTAATGCTGATAAGTGGACACATCTGCATCCAGTGTGAAGAGACCATAATTATTATCTGCTTAGCCCCAAAGTGCATTGCAACCTGAGAGTATCCTTTGAAGATGACAGAAGAAAAGCACCATCCAAAGCACTTATAGCAATGGATATCAGACTGCTCCTTTTGGATATCAATTTGTCAGAGACATGAAAGTGTGCAGATGGGAGTGTCTGAGGATAGACTACTGGGCCATGACTGCAGCTGCCTGGGCAGTGTGTTAGTGAATTGAGGTACGACGACAAATACCATTCCCTGTTTCCCCTTGTCACAGCGAGAAGCAGTTCATTGGATTTAGGAACCTCTTCCTTTTTAGTTATTCGTGGAGTAGCAGGTAAAGGAGTCAGAGCCTATAATGTACTCTTTTACTAAAAAATAATTTTCTGCAGTCTGCTATTCTTTACCACATGCTCTTCCAAATGGTGGGGGTGGGGGGTGGGAAGTAAAATACGAGAAGCAAAGACATTTTCAGGTGAAATACAGAAAGAAATGGGGGAGCCGTTCGGAGAGCTAACCTTGCATTTGTAATATTCTCTGCTATTTTAACCATTGACGTAATTAGCTTCATAAAGCATAAAGTATCGATCCCTGTCCCTTCTTAGGGAAATGCTAGCAAGTGAACAAATGAAGAAAAAAGTCCCAGACAGCATGTGACACATGAATGAATCAAAGTAAAAAAAAGTAAAAAAAATTGACTGCTTCATCCCATGTCAAAAATACCAATTTTGGTGAACTATTAAAGCTCTCTGTGGAAATATTTTGAACTTAAGCCATGAATAAAGTAAGGCTGTGAATGGTGTGTTAGAGCCCTGATCCTCAATCTTCAGGTGCTGCTCGGCAGTGCTATGAATGCTTCAGAGTATAGTCCAAAGATGAACTAATATAGAAGCTCAGTCTGTGAGACATTGTAACTCTTCACCCAAAACACAGAGGCACCAATGCATCTGAAAACCTTGACATCGGACCCTTAACCCCCAAGTCTGAGTTGCGTGTCCCATTCCATGTGCTGGCTATTTCCTGTCGTTTCATATTCTATGTTATTTATTTGTCTGAACCCTCCCCATGTGTTGTAGGACCAGAAGGGTGTTCTTTACTCAACATCTTACATAAAACCTGGCATAAAGTAAGTGCTCAGTAAATATTGAGCCCATTGAGTGATGGGCCAAATGGTCTGCTAGAGGACCTTTCAAAACAGAAGTTATTTTCAGCAAATTGATGTCCTCTGATTTTATTTTCTCAAGTAATGTGTGCCATAGTGCCTGGCATAGAGTTGGTACTCAATAAATTTTAGTTTTAGTTTTTTTTAAATTGATCTGTGGAAAGGTAGGGAGTATAGAAAAAGTATAGAAGGGTGATTTGAATGGTGGCAGAGTTAGGAAAACACTAGCTATGCTACATAGGTTCTACTTATACTTTACAACTCAATTCACATTTCTGTCAACTCTCTTTCCTCAAAGTTTTCAATTCTTTCTGCCAAGAAATTTCTTGTGGGATCACCAGTTATAGGAATGCAAATAGAAGTAATTTCAAACTCATTATAGGCAGCAGTGGTTAAGAACAGGGCTCCTACTCCAGTACTCTTGCCTGGAAAATCCCATGGATGGAGGAGCCTGGTGAGCTGCAGTCCATGGGGTCGCTAGGAGTTGGACACGACTGAGCGACTTCACTTTTGCTTTTCACTTTCATGGATTGGAGAAGGACATGGCAGCCCACTCCAGTGTTCTTGCCTGGAGAATCCCAGGGACGGGGAGCCTGGTGGGCTACTGTCTATGGGGTCGCATAGAATCGGACACGACTGAAGCGACTTAGCAGCAGCAGCAGCAGACTACCTACTGTATCACCTGAGTGTTCTGATCTTAGAAACAATTTCTTCTCTTTTTCTAGGTTGTTGTGAGGACTAAAAGACTGTATCTATCACTTAGAATAGCATCTGACGTATAGAGAGTTCTACTCAAAGTTGTATTATTATTATTAGTATCAGTATTAATATCAGCCATCATCACCATCATCATCACTGGCAGGTAAAAATCCCAGGAAAAAATAGGGAAGAAAGAAACTGATTACTAAGAAGACTATGCAAGTAGGGTCCATGTCTGTTCTTTTTAAAGATGTTTCTTTATGTGGACCATTTTTAAAGTCTTTATTGAATTTGTTACAATATTGCTTTAGTTTTATGTTTTTTTGTTCATTTGCTTGGCCTTGAGGCATGTGGGGTCTTAGCTCCCTACCAGGGATCGAACCCACACCCCTTGCATTGCAAGGTGAAGTCTTAACCACTGGACCACCAGGGAAAGTCATCCATCTGGTTTGATTAGTGCTTTTTGCCCAGCTTCCAGCATAGCCCTTGGGCATAATAGTGTTGATAACACTTGTGTAATGAATTAATAGTGTGGTCTTGTGGTGTCTTGAGAAAGCAAAGGTAGGAGAGTTTTATGATAGAATTCCTGCTCAAAGCAAGTGAGGTGAAGGGAGAACACATATTATTCCTGTTCATAAGTATTTTCCTAAACAACTTATAGCAGTTCGAAATTACAGTTAAATTTCTTCTTTGAATACATCATCTTGGGAAAATTAAGCAAGATTAGATTTATATCCTTTGCATGTTGGCTTCAAGGGCATGCCGTGCTAAGTCACTTCAGTTGTGTCCGACTCTGCAACCCTATGAACTGTAGCCCGCCAGGATCCTCTATCCATGGGATTCTCCAGGCAAGAATACTGGAGTGGATTAACATTTCCTTCCACAGGGGATCTTTCCGACCCAGGGATCAAACTGATGTGTCTTACATTTAACCTGCATTGGCAGGCAGGTTCTTTACTACTAGAGCCAGCTGGGAAGCCCCTTCAAGGAAAGCAGTTCTAAGTGTGGTTAAGAGATGCAAACACATATGAGATTAGGGCTCTGCTTGCCAGTGTTTTTTATAATCAGTTATTATTTCAATTAATCAGTTAGATTGCTTCCCTCTTAAGAGCTGAGTTAGTCTTGGGAAAGAATGGAGCACTGCTTAACAGTGGCTTTGGAACATGAGGCATTGGGAGAGAGTGGGAGATTGTAGCGCTAGAGAGCTATAAGCCTACTGGGGTAGAGAACAGCACACAAGTGAGGGAGCCCACCAAGAATCAACTGTGCAGTCTCTGAACTGTATCCCAAACTCCCCACCCGTGGAATCAGAATCAGCTTCACCCAAAGACTTTCAGAGGCATACTGGTCAATAAATGTTTGAGGACATGTCTGTGTGACAGCTGTGAGAATTCTGACAAGTCATTTGACATACACAGTCACTAAATCCCTCTGCAGCTCTTATGATATTTGATTATACATGACAACAAGACCCAAAGGCCTTCTGACACATCAAATGTTGTTTATTTCTAAAGCATATGTGCAGTCTTTCTTCTTTAAGTGTTGGCCCCTCAGAATAAAATTGACAGCTCAGCCGTTTCAGTGGTGGTTCCATGTCCTTCTGTCCTGGGGGCAAAGAGCTCACGCAAAGAGTTTAGAAGTTAAAGAGCCTGTGTACTAGATTAGAATTTCAACCAGGGAATTTTTGGACACCTCAGTATACTTAGATAAACCCTGCAAAGATGAATTTAGGATAACTTGACAAGTTATCTGCACTGGAATAAAATGGACATTAGCATACCTTTTTTTTTTTTTTCTTTCTGAAAACTAGTTGGCTTTTAAACTCCTTTTCCAGAACACACAAATGTGACACTTTGGGAAGCAGGACAGATTCACAGCGTTGCTAACTGTGACAGCCTCTTTTTCCCTCCCTCCAGCCTTTGTTGCATCACTAGGATGTGATGTTTTTGCCGATGTGGAGTGATGGAAACTTCCACTTTATGATATTATCAAAGATCTGCATACATAAAAAAGAGTAATGAAGTCATTTGGCTTACATTCTTGATATCATTTGTATTGCCTCTGTGAAGGGTTGAACGAAGCAGTTTTCTATAGCTGCTGTAAGCAGTAAGTCTCTAAATATTAAATGCTGACTCAACATAAGCATGTCTGCAGAAGAAGATGATTAACTCGAAGAGAAGCTAACGTCAGCAAGAAGAAATACAACCACACATTCAAAAGGAATAGGGAGTATTTCCATGTGACATCTTCAGGAACCTTTGCAAACAGAAAGAAAAAAATACAGTAATTGCGTTAATGTGGCAATGAGTATCCTCTTTCTTTTCTATCCTTGTTGGAGATTTTGTTCTCCAGAGCCTGTTTTGGGTCCCTCATTGTTGTTCAGTCCCTCAGTCGTATCTGACTTTTTGAGACCCCATGGACTGCAGCATGCTAGGCTTTCCTGTCCTTCACTGGCTCCCAGAGTTTCCTCAGTGTCCACTGAGTCATTGATGCCATCCAACTGTCTTATCCTCGGTCACCACCTTCTCCTCCTGCCATCAGTCTTTCCCAGTGCATCCATCTAACCCCAGATGGTCTGCATAATCCAGTGAGTTCTTGGCATTCTTCCACAGATTGTTGTTGGTTTTAAGGCAGGCAGCATAGGCCCCAGGTTGGCACAATCAGAACGAAGGGAGAGACTTCCATTTGATGGTGAGGGAAGAGATTTCTCTTTCTCTGCTGGATTTAAACGCAGAAGCAGCCATCTTGCTATTGGCTGTTACTGTCCTTTACCTTATGACCAAGAAGGAAACCAACCTTCGGATGTCAGTGATGGCGAGGACGGCGGACTGGAGAGTGGTAAAGTACCTGAGTCCTTGAAGATATTATTGGACTGACTGCATTGCTGCATGCTTGGAGCTTACCCGAGTCACTGGACTTTCATTATATGAAATTATAAATATCCTAACTGTTTTGGCCAGTTTGAGTTGCTCTTTGTTTGATCTGACATTGAGCTCTTCCTTAACGGATGGACACATCTCTCATTCTTTGCTCTGAAACTGATGACCTTTGATGAATACCAGCCGGGGCCATTTCGTGTCTTTTATCTCTTTCTGGATATCTCTGCCACGGAAGAGCAGAGGCTGGTTTGCTCCAGTCTGTGGTATAAAGGGTTGGTTTTCCCAAGATGTGGTTGCGCAGGAAGCAGAAGGAGTGGGCTTGATTACCCATAGGAGTCTGTGGCACCCTTGATAATCCCAGGCTGGTCTGGATCAGACACATATTGAGGGGATGGAAGTGCTGGCTGGTAGGTTCCCCACCGCATCATCCATTTATTCCCTTGTTTGATAAGCATCTGTTCTGTGCCAGCTTTGTGCCAGGCCGGTGCTCGGCATTGTGTATGTGAAAGATCTCATGGAGTATGGTGAAGACCCTTGGGGCACTGACATAAGGGTCTGGGGAGGGCATCTGAGCCTTTAAAAGCTAAGCCAACAACTGGAGAATGGGGAGGACTTAGAGTGAAGAGAGGCGCGTGGGTGTGTGGTGAGGGTTTATAGGGAATGATGTTTTAGGCAGAGGAAACAGCACATCACAAAATTGTGAGTGGAACCATGCTACATTCTGGGAAATGAAATTGGTTCTGAAGGCAGCAGGCATGTGTGAAGGGTAGCAAGGTGTTAGAGGCTGGAGTGGCAGGTAGGGCTCAGATCAGGCTGTGCTTTGGAAGTTTAAGTTGTGTGTGTGCAACTTAAGAGGACTGAGCAATATTGGAGATGCTAAGCACAAGAAAAATATGAGCGATGTATACTTTCATAAGCTCTAGCTACCTGCAGTATAAACAGTGAATCTGAATACTGTAAGATTGGTCTCAAGCTAGGAGATGGTTGCAGACGTGAGATGTGGTGTTATGATATACACTTAACCTTTAGTTTCTAAAACCATGGGTTTTGATTGTAATTACTACATAAGAGAAGGTGAATTGGGTTTGATGGTAGGTGTATGCGATTTTATCTAGTGTGACAATTGCATGATCTCAGGCGAGTTGCCTAAACTGAGTTTTTGTTTCATCATCTATGAAATTACAATAAAAACACCTACCTTACAGGGTCATGGAGGAAGCTTAAATATGATTATATATTTATAGTCCTTGACACCATGCCTGAAACGTGTTAGTCATTATAATTATGAATAAATGTGTAAGGAAGAGGCAGAAGAACAAGGCAGTGGAAGAGCTTTCTACTTGAGTTCCTTCATAGTCGGGGACTTGAGAGTCACATGAAAGTCTCAAAGCAAGTATAGTTATGGTGCTATCATATTTTCTTTGGGAGGAGGATTGATATTTATTGTGTAGACAACAGATTTCTAATAATCATTGTTCTTGGATGGAGAAGAAGTAGAAATCAAGATAAGAAAAAGGATAAATAGAAGGTATGCTTATTTTTAGAGGAGGGGAGGGATATTGAATTCTCAGGGCAGGGGGAGAGGTTAATTTGGTCCTGGGAGATCTGGGAGATGCTGGGAGCAAGGGCTTCCGGAAGACGCATGGTTTCTCTTCAGTGACAATATTCTGCAGGACACAACTGGAAGTTTAGATGAAAGCAGCTGTATTTCTTTAGGGCGGGGGCTTTTGTTTGCTTTTTTTTTTTTTCCTTTTTAATCATGTAGAACAGCTGCCATATAGTAGCTATTGTAGTCAACGCGTATTTGTCGGATGAATGAATGAAGAGATGGATGTGCTTTTACCAAGTTTCGAAATTTGGGGCTCAGAATTTCTGCCTGAGGTCTAGGCAATGCCGGATTGAGTTCCCTCCATTTGCCACCTACAAAGCAGCCTTGTATTTTCTTGCAGTCATTAGAGAAGCTAATTAGAGGAGCTGATCAGTGGCTGATGAACTGATTCATGGAGATAGATTTCTCAGGCCAGAGTTTGAAAGAAAAGAACAGATTCTTTCCTTGGGCTGCGTGAGCAGCTATTTTTAGTCTGCAGGTGTTGCAGCTTTTTAGAAGCTTTTGGCAGGGTTTCCTTCTACTTCCATTTTACCCAGAATATGTAACTTTCATCTCTTCCATTCCAGAAACATGCTGCTTTGTGTTTTCTGAGTAGGAAAGGGGATTGTGGGAAAGAATAACCAAGGAAAAATATATGAAGTGCTTAGCACAGAACCGGAGAAGGCAATGGCACCCCACTCCAGTACTCTTGCCTGGAAAACCCCATGGATGGAGGAGCCTGGAAGGCTGCTGTCCATGGGGTCGCTGAGGGTTGGATACAACTGAGCGTCTTCACTTTCACTTTTCACTTGCATGCATTGGAGAAGGAAATGGCAACCCACTCCAGTGTTCTTGCCTGGAGAATCCCAGGGATGGAGGAGCCTGGTGGGCAGCCGTCCATGGGGTCACACAGAGTCGGACACGACTGAAGTGACTTAGCAGCAGCAGCAGCAGCAGCACAGAACCTGGTCCCACAGTGAATGGGTAGTCAATAAGAGAGGAGACAGAAATGCCATGGAGGAGGGAGATGGCAGATAGACACTGCTGTCTGCTGTATGTGAAGGAAGTTTCTCTGCATCCCTGGAAATAATGCATGGCTTCCTGCTTCCTCTGAATCAATTCCTGTACCAAGAGCCTTGGCTTATAATTTTAGATGTCAATACATATTAGTTAGGAAGGGCCGATCAGTATTCTCTATGCATTGCTTAAAAACAAATCCCCTCCAAATCAACTGGTGAAAACACAAAACCTTAATGCTTTGAAAAATGGATCCCTAGGAAACTGCACAACACATAGTTCTGAGATGAGAACTGTCTCCAGAACAGTTATTTTCTAGGATAAATTTCCAGTCATACATTAGATTTATACCAGAGATGGATAAAGTGGAAGTTACAAGTATTAGTTTACTCTCTGTTTATGTGTCCGATGTGAGATGCCATACTTAGATCTTTGATAAGGACCAGCCTGGAAATGTCTTGCTTCCTGCAGAAAAGTTGTGGAAGTCAATCAGATACACTAGTGGCTTGTTTCCAGCTGACTATGCATTGTCTTGGTTATGGATCGTGTTCTGACTGGTACCACAAAGGGATGGGGAACAGCTATGCAAGTTGTGATGACTGTATCAGTCAGGGCTCTCCAGAGAGAGCAGAGAAACTCTCCAGAGAAATAGAACCAATAGGAAATACACATATGTTAAATATATTTTTATATAGTATAAAGATAAGGAAATATTGATTTATATATATTTCAAGAGATGTTTTCATTTATTTATTTTTAAAATTTATTTATTTTATTTTTGGCTGCTCTGGGCCTTTGTTGCTGTGCGTGGGCTTTCTCCAGTGGCAGAGAGTGGGGGCTTCTCATTGCAGTGGCTCCTCTTGTTTGGGAACACGAGCTCTAGAGCTTGGCTCAGTAGTTGTGGCACACAGACTTTGTTGCCCCATGGCATGTGGAATCCTCAGGGGCCAGGGATCGAACCCATGTCCCCTGCATTGGCAGGCAGATTCTTAACCACTGGACCAGCAGGGAAGTCCGCAATGTTAGTTTTAAGGAATCTACTTACCCAGCTGTGGGGGGGTGGGGGGGGGGCAGGCAAATCCAAAATCTGTAAGGCAGGTCAGTACACTGAAAACTCAGGCAGGATGTCCATTGTAGTCTTGAGACAAAATTCTTCAGGAAAATTCAGTTTTTGCTCTTAAGACCTTCATTTGATTGGATAATAATGATACCCACCCTCCTTGTTAAGGATAATCTGCTTTACTTAAAATCAACTGATTGCAAATGTCAATCACATCTATGAATACCCTCTTAGCAGCACCTAGACTAGTGTTAGACTGGATAACTGGGCATCATAACCTAGCCAAGCTCACACATACAATTAACTGTCACACTGGTGGTTTTGATGATTGTGACAGTGGTGTTTGTAGCATTACCACGTATCAGTCACTGGGGGCCAAGTGCTTTCTGTGCATTATTCTGTTTAATCATCTTAAATCTCTGTTTGAAAAGATGACGATATTAAGTCAGAGAGGTTGTTAAACTGCCCAGAGTTGCACAGAGACTGCATGGTTTGCCAGGGCTTAGTTCTGAAGCCCGTGCTATAATGTAGTATTTGATACGGCAAATGTTAATTGATGCCTTTTTGTTTCCTCCCAGTGACAGAAGCCTAACCGGAGGATACAATATATTGTCTTTCACTCATCCTTGGGAAGTCTAAGGGGGCTGGCTTTGAGCACAACTGGACCCAGGAGCAAAAAGGATGTTGTCAGGACTTTGTCTTTTGCTCCATCTCTTGGCCCTACCTATTTCCTCTTAGCCTTATTCTGTTGACAGGCTCTCTGTATGTGAAAGGTAGGACTCATCCTCCGACTCAGCAAGCACTGTAGAAAGGGGCTTTACTCTTCCATAGCTGTATAACAATTCCAGGAAATGGTGTTGGCCTTGCTTGGATGATGCGCCTGTTTCTGGTCTAAATCCTAGGTCCCAAACATGCACCTAACTCTCAGATCTAACTCTGGGCTGGCAGACTGGGAATCCTGGAGCAGGGCAGGATGATGGAAAGCTTAGCTGTATAGAACCGGTGAGGTGGGAGGGCCCTGCAGCGTTCAGGCCTCCCTCTGAAGACAGTTCCCTGTGGACATCTCCCTGGAAAGGATACCTCCTAGGACTGGGTGTGACAGTTTTATATTCCCCAGGAGCAGAAGTGGGCTTCCCAAGTGGCACTAGTGGTAAAGAACCTGCCTGCCAATGCAGGAGACATAAGAGACCCAGATTCAATCCCTGGATCGGGAAGATCCTCTGGAGGCAACCCGTTCCAGTATTGTTGTCGGAAGAATCCTATGGACAGAGGAGCCTGGAGGGCTACAGTCCATAGGATTGCAAAGGATCAACTCAAGTGACTGAGCATGCACTCACACACACAGGGGCAGAAGTACTTTGAGGCCCTTTGAGGGAGCACTCTTTTGACTTCCTTGGTCTATTTGAGAGGAAAGTCAGCCCTAAACTCGTTAGGATTTAAATGTAGAATTAAAATTTTTTTCCTCTGATTCAAAGCAAAGGACCCAGGCAAAGGTCTTCTCAAGCTTTAATGCTAAATTAGCTTCCCAGTAGGTACCTAAACATCAAAGGCTGTCTTAGGAAAGGAGATGGTACAACTGAATGCTCATATTGCCTCATCCTTTCTAACTGCACATCGAGGACTACCCTGAAATTTGGTTGTTTGTATTCCTGTCTTATCTTCTGACAATCTTATCTTCCTCTCGACTGTGAGCTATTAGGGGGCAGAGCCCAATCTTATTTCTTTTAGTAACTCCCTACAGTTCTAGCACAGATTTCTGTCACAGTGGGCACTCAGTAAAGTGCTTATGAGCAAGTGAATGAATCTGAGTCATTATGGAGTAAAACCATCCATTGTGTGCTGCACTCAGAGCATTCTCCAGGGTCCATTTTTAAAGGGCCAGAACACAGAACAGGGCTAAGGGCACTGGTCTGGGTCAGCCTGCCTGACACTTTCTAAACCTCATACCGTCATTTATCAAATGGAGACTGTAACAACGTGCTATAGAGATCTTAAGATATATTGTAAGCTTCTGGCTCATGGTTAGTATTCAGTAAACATTAGCTATTGCAATTACAGTTAACCCTTGAAGAATACGGGGATTAGGGATGTCAACCCTCCTTGTAGTGGAAAATTCACATGTAACTCTCAGCTAATCCTCCTTGTACTCCATTCCTCCATATCTGTGGTTCTACATTCTCAGATTCAACTAGCGGTGGATTGTGTAATAAACACTGTAGTATTTACTATTGAAAAATATCTGTGTATAAGTGGACCCATGCAGTTCAAACCGTGTGGTTCAATGTACCAACTATACTGTTATTATTTGATTACTAGAAGGTTACCAGGCTCTGTTTGAACCCGGCGAGCATTTGATTTAGTTGTGCTCATCATGTGCCTCTATCACAGGTCAGAAGTTCTGTCTGTTCTTACTCGCATTGCAAAAGTAAAGAGATATATTTCAAAAGAAGTTTGTTCTTTCCTCTTTTATTCAAACAAGACTAGTATATATCTCATCAAGCTGTTGCAAAGACATACACACAAGCAAGAAACAATACTAGTGTACAGGAGGCTGTTCTCTAAAGATCCTGGTCTTAGGAATTCAGCAAGATAAAGCTGCCACTGGCTTATCTTTTTCTTTTAATTTTGTTGTTGTTGTTGTGGACCATTTTTAATGGTCTTTATTGAATTTGTGGCAGTATTCCTTTTCTTTTAAGTTTTGGCTTTTTGGCTGCAAGGCATGTGGGATCTTAGCTCTCCTACCAGGAATCAAACCTGTGCTCCCTGCATTGGAAGGCAAAGTCTTAATCACTGGACCACACGGGAAGTCCCTGCAGCTGGCTCATCTTGATGATCCCCAAAGATGTTCTTCTTTAGGTCACACAGATCTACTTTCATGACGAGTGTGCCATTTCTCTCTAAGCTAATGGTCGACTAATGACTTAAACCCTCCTATGTTCATTCTCGTATGGAACAGTCAATTCCTGGCACATCATTTAATCATCTTTATGTTCCAAATGCGCCCAAGTCACCCAGGGGGCGATTTCACTATGTGCATATGTTCTCAGTCGCCTCTGACTCTTTGTGATCCTGTGGACTGTCAGCTGCCAGGCTCCTCTGTCCATGGGATTTCCCAGGCAAGAATACAGAAGTGGGTTGCCATTTCCTTCTGCAGGGGATCTTCCCAACCTGGGTATCAAACCCACGTCTCCTGCATCTCCTCTATTGGCAGGAAGATTCTTTACCACGTACCCACCTGGGAAGCCCCATTTCACTTTGCAGATAGAGGTAATTAATTGTGAGAGGGAGGGGAAGGGGGAGTGGAGGCTGTCCAGACTTCTCTGGAATTCTCTCTCTGCATTTCCACCTTGGGGAGGATGAGAATTACCTGTAGCTTTGCTATGGTTGGTACAGACAAAGGAACTCTTGAGGCAGTTTTCTGCTTCATTGTTGCTGTTGGATTCTGAGAAACTATGGATAAAGAAGTGCCTCCAGATGAGGTGGGAAATATATACTTATTGCTTTTTACTGTTGTTGCCTAATACATTTTCAATTATCATTATATTTGTTTCACAGAGAAGGAAACCAAGCATTACAAAGTTGCAGATAACAGAGCAAGTAGCCAAGCTGAGATGTGACTTCAGGTTGACTTTAGGGTCGGCTGTCTAAACCATCACAGTGTACCTACAAAGACAGCACGAAAGAACACCTTTATAAAGCCTCCTGTGGTCTCTGCTCAGATGAATTAATTTTCCATACCCAAATCCAAGATGGAGAATGCTGGATGAATCAAATCTCAGACAAATTGAGGCTTTTCTTCTGGCAAAACCATTACATTCAAAACCATTCATTTCTAAAAATTTTCTATGTGGTGTAATGTTTCAAGATGTATATGACGTTTCGGGGAAATGAAAAAACCACATGGGACTTCTAAAACTTGGACTTCGGAGGTAGATCCAAGTTTTCCTTTAGAGATGGTCAGAAAATGTGAGCTTTGGAGGCTCTTCTGATCCAAGAGACAGGACACCTACTTGACTGAGGTTGCAGAGCTGGACAAGCCAACAGTTTGTCCCTGGCCCCTGGCCCCTGGTCCATCCCCTGTACTTCAACTTCCCTAACTTTCCTGCTGGGCTTTCTCAGAGGTACTGCTTAGAGAACAGGTGGTAACAAAATCAACTTCTTATGTTGATTTCACTAAAGCTCAGAACTTGTTTGACTTCTGCTTTTCGTGCTTCATAACTAGGAGTCGCACAGAGACATCTACTGATGCTTGTGAAGTGAATCTGATGCATGTTGAGATATGTCACACATGGGGATACAGCACTTATTTCTTCATGATAACCAGTTCCTTTCTTCCACTTTTTGCTCCTTGTAATGCCTCTTGGACATGCATACAGTGTAAGGCACCAAAAACCATGTATATGCCATGTGTGTACACACACACACACATTTGTTGTTGTTTAGTTGCTAAGTCATGTCTGACTCTTTGCGACCCTGCGCACTGTAGCCTGCCAGGCTCCTCTGTCCATGTGATTTCCCAGGCAAGAATACTGGAGTGGGTTGACATTTCCTTCTCCAAGGGATCTTCCCAACCCAGGGATCGAACCCACATCTCCTGCACTGGCAGGTGGATTCTTTACCACTGAGCCACCAGGGAAGCCCCATATACATTCATACATCAGTTCAGTTTAGTCGCTCAGTCATGTCTGACTCTATGCGACCCCATGAATTGCAGCACGCCAGGCGTCCCTGTCCATCACCAACTCCCGGAGTTCACTCAAACTCAAGTTCGTCGAGTCGGTGATGCCATCCAGCCATCCTGAACATACATAGTTACATATATATCTTAAATCATTTTTTAATGTGTCTCATATTCAGTACTGAGATTCTTCTTTCTCTAGTTTTCTCTCTTCCAACAGAAGCAAGCCCCTAAAGCACTCCAGATTGTATTGTTTTGGAGTAGCCAGTTGTCTTAAGGCAACATCGCACTTAAGGAATTCCCATTTTTAAAGCATTATTTTCTTTCTAAGAAGATATACTGCACTCACAATATTTCTGAATAAGCATAGATGTCTTGCGATGTAATGGTTGCTATAGAAATTAATCACCTCCAAAAAAGAATGGTGAATACAAATCCATGTAAATCACCTAAAACAGTGGTTAGAACTGCCCTCTGGGCATGTTGGTTTATGAGGAATTTCAGGAAAAAAAAAAAGGATGTTTTTCTCTTTCATGGAAAAAGGAGGGAGAAAGCTGCTTTTGTGCTCTGGTTGCCCAGCCTTCTCCCTTCCCACTGGCGAGCACCAGAAGGTTGTGGGGCAGGAAGGCAGTCACTTTAACTGACAGAGAAGGCTCTTGTGATAACTAATTGCAAAATACACTTGGGCATGGCAGGGCCCATCACTTTATGAATATTCTGCATTCAGATTCTGAATCGCCTGTGCACTTTCCAAGACCCTGAGAGGAGAACTCAGCTCAGGGCCCCACTGCTTTGGCAGGCGCTCTTTTGCATGTCCTGACCTAGGTCTTTCGAGTTGAGCTGGAATTTACCACTGATTTCTATTCAATAGAAATAACAAAAGTGGAAATTATTTTGCGGGTTGACCATTGAGGAGGGATCTGCTGAGACAGAGGAAAGCATTGTGAAGGGAAATTCATGAACTCCAGAAAAAAGGGCTCAAAAGGGAATGAGCAGCTCAAGGATGATTTCCAAAATTTGAGCTATGTTGAGCTGTGCCATCTGGCACCTAGAATAGGATTTGCCTTTTTGCCGACTCCTTGTGGGTCAAGACCTGTAGCTTCCAATCCTTTCAAAGACAGTCTATCCTTCAGAAATGTGATGCATTCTGGTATGACTGGTGTACAGGGCCATTCCTGATTGAAAGGATTTCTTATAGAAAGGTTAATGGGAGCAGGTTAATATACTGCAGGTGTTTTTAGCTAGGACAATTCAAGGAATCATATTAAGAAGATATTCTGTGACAGTATTGGGGATACAAGTTTTGATAAGGGAATATCTGATAATTATTAAGGATATATTTTTAAATAGAATTAATAGTCAAAAGAGAAGCCTCAATAATTCATGTGCTGATTTATGTCACTTTTACATGATAGTTTAAAAGTCACTTGTCCAAGTGAATTCTGGCCTCAATAAAATGCAGAGTTGCTTTTGGTTTGGAAAAAAGTTTGTTTCCCAATTATAAAAATTATAATTATTATTTTGCGACAATATTTGATTGAGATGTAAATATTAAACATAAAGTTTAAGAAAACCTTTTATGTTTGATGGTTTCATCTAAATGAAAATGATTCTTTTCTGATACTGTTGTGTAAAACAAATTTAAAGATATGAAAATTTTCATGTTTGACTAAAGAATAAGATACAGAATTCTGTGTAGCCCTTATAGATCCTTCTGGCATGAAAGCTCACTTAGTCACTCATGTAATTTATGCACAAATTCTACACCAAGAACACTTACCAATTTGTTCCACTGAATGGATTTTACTCTCCAGCAAATACCCCTTGAATTAAACACATTTAATATAATAAGAGATTTCTTATTTTTTCAGTATTTTAGTTAATGCTAGAGTTTCTAACCATGACATATAAAGTAGCAAAATTGGAAGCATAGAAAGGGAGAGAAATTTAAAATTGATTTTAATAATTGTAGTGTTTCAGATCAGAGCCAACAGAATTAGAGTTTATTTCATTTACATGAATATCAATTTTTTATGGAAAAGTTACCCCTACAGCTTATGAATGTCCAAATAGACAGTTCAAATAGACATCCCTGAAAAATAAGCTAAGCTATCTCCCTCAATCCTCAAAATTTGCCACTAACCTTGTGGCTAGTGGATATACTGCCTTTAGTTACAGGAATCAGCACTTTATCTGCATGTACTAAGTGCTCGGTACCATGCAGCTCTAATCTGTACGTCGGCCTTGTGAAAGTTATCAGTTACCAGATGGGTAGTCAGTATCCACTACATTTCGAGATGAGGAAGTAGGTTCGGAGAAGTTAAGTATATTGTTCAAGATTGTGTGGACAATACTATAGTTGATATTCAAACCAAGATCTGTGTTTATTACAAAGCCCCTGTTTCTTCTCTAGGCAGTAATTTACAAGTGTTTTAGACAGTAAAATTACTCTTTTTGCCTTATATGATTTGTTTCGGGAACAACATTGTATCTAACTGCTAGAAAAAAAGACCAAGTGCCTCAGATACATTGTCTTCATGATTTGGTGAAAGTACATCATCATTGGTGGGAAGCACTGAGCGTCACATCAGAGCCCTGGTGTTCTGAGAGGACCCAGTGTGTGACCATGCCTGGGCAGGCTGCCAGCCCCACCTAGAACCGTGCTAGGTCTGAGACACTGGGAGACCCTGCCACTTAGAAAATCACATGATTCTTAAACGCATTTTAAAACAGGCTAATAGGGCTTCCCTGATAGCTCAGTGGTAAAGAATCCACCTGCAATACAGGACATGCAGGTTCCATCCCTGATCTGGGACGATCCCACATGCCACGGAGCAACTAAGCCCGTGCACCACAGCTACTGAGCCTGTGCTGTAGAGGTCGAGCTCGGCAACAGGAGAGGCCACCGCGCTGAGAAGCTTGCCCACTGCAACTAGAGAAGCTACTGGGAAAAAACCCTGCACAACAATGAAGGCCTGGCACAGCCAAAAAAATATAAATAAAAAATTACTTTTAAAAAACAGGCTACAAAATTAGGTAAACATGCAATAAGGTAGCCGAGCTTTTTGACTAATCTCAAGTGAAAATAGTGGTTTCTGTGACCTAGTCTAAATGTGGAACTTCTCAGATGGCACAGTGGTAAAGAATCTGCCTGCAATGCTGGAGACCCAGGTTCGATCCCTGGGTCAGAAAGATCCCTGGAGAAGGAAATGGCCACTCACTCCAGTATTCTTGCCTGGAAAACTCCATGGACAGAGGAGCCTGGTGGGTTACAGTTCATGAGATTGCAAACATTTGGGCACAACTGAGCTGAACACATACATACACACACACACACAGTCTAAATGTACACAGCACTGAGGAAACAAGTCTCCAGAGAGGGCATGAATTTGACTTCTAATGTGTTTTCCCATCTGGTGAATGGCTTTACATTTTGTGTCTGCTTTCTCAGCTTGACCTGTTTTGTACCATACCAGTCCTTCAGTGAAGTGTCTGTGTGTGTGCTCTCACCTGGGTCCCATTCTTTGCTACCCCATGGACTGTAGCCCTTCAGGCTCCTCTGCCCATGGAATTTTTCAGGCAAGAATACTGGAGTGGGTTGCCATTTCCTTCTGCAGGGGATCTTCCCCACCCAGGTACTGAACCCGAGTCTCTTGCCTCTCCTGCACTGGCAGGCAGATTCATTACTACTGCATCACCTATTAATGGTCTAATTTAGTTCAGGACAGGATTATAACTGTTTCAATGCTAGTTACCTTAAAGTTTAGTTAGAGAGGTGGGGCGGGTTTGAGCATAAAATTGTCAGTCAAGAATTTTAGGTAGCATTCCTAATTGTTGCTCTAATTTCAGGAAAAATCACTTCTTTAGGACTGTGACTTGTTTCCTTCTTTAAGTTCTCTTTTGCTTTTTTATTCCCCCTTCTTAGCCTTCCTCTTGAACTTGTTAAGCTTTGGGATTTCAAAAAATTCTTTTCTAAGAAGAGAGCAATGTTTTTTCCCAGGGGTGACACTGGCCCGTAGAGTCCATGAAATACCCTACTGTAGGATTCAGTGACTTGCTTTCCTTTCATTTTTTACTGTTTCCCAACATTTATCTCCCTGGACCCCTCATGGGCTTGTAATACTTTTGCAGTCACCACTTAAAAAATATAAGTGGTCATTAAAGAAGTCTGTAAAACATAGATATATGTCTATATAATTATTTGGAAACATAGTACTTAATAATGATCAAATTGTGTCCCATGTCTTCCTCATGAGTTTATTTTTTGTTTTGCTGAAGTACATTAATAATTCTTTTGGAGTAGATTTATGAGTGATAAACTTTCAAAGTCCTTGCATTAAACACAAAAATTCCTTGGATGCTAGTTTGGCTGAGCCTAGATTTGGTGCTCAGATTTATTTACTGTCAGAACTTTGAAGGTATTATCCATTTTCTTTTAGCATGTAGTGTTGTCCTTGTGAATTCTGAGGTTAAAATGAGTCTTGTTCTTTTGCAGGAAACCTAGTTTTCTCTCTGAAAGTTTTAAAGGTCTTCTCTTTATCCTTGGTGTTGAGTTTTACCACAATGTACCCACCTGTGGACTTTAAAATTCATCCTGCTGAGCACTTAGTAAGCTTTGACAATTTGAAAAGGTGTGTTTCTTTGATTTTGAGAAATGTTTCTGTTCTCTGTCTTCTTTGGTTCTGAAACTCTTACTAGCTAGATGTCAGAACTTTTATACTTCTAATTCTAAACTTATCTTACTCATTTTGCGTTTTTTTTTTTTTTTGTCCCTTTGTGGTATCTTTGGGAGGATTTTGGCTTAGTCCAACTTGCTAATTTATTCTAAAGCTAGTGTCCGTTTTGCTATCCAGTATATATACTGATTTTGCAGTTTCTACAATCACATATTTGTTTCCTAAGAATCTCATATATTTTTTCATACAGTCTAATATTCTTAGATGCAACAGCCTTTGCTGTTCATGTGTGTGCTCAGTTGCTAAGTCATGTTCCACTCTTTGCGACCCCCGTGTACTGTAGCCTGCCAAGCTCCGTTGTCCGTGGGATTTTCTGAGCAAGAATACTGGAGTGGGTTGCCATTTCCTCCTGCAGGGGATCTTCCCCACCCAGGGATCAAACGTACGTCTCCTGCATCGGCGGGCAGATTCTTTACTGCTGAGCCACCTGGGAAGCCCCGTGCAGTGCTGTGTTCTGCTTAGTCGCTCAGCTGTGTCCGAGTCTTTGCAACCCCATGGACTGTAGCCCGCCAGGCTCCTCTGTCCATGGGATTCTCCAGGCAAGAATACTGGAGTGGGTTGCCGTGCCTCCAGGGGATCTTCCCAACCCAGGGATAGAACCCTGGTTTCCTGCCTTGAAGGCGGATTCTTTTACTGTCTGAATCACTCGGGAAGCCCAAGAATATTGGAGTGGGTAGCTATTCCCTTCTCCAGAGGATCTTCCTGACCCAGGAATCAAACTAGGGTCTCCTGCATTATAGGCAGATTCTTTACCACCTGAGCTACCAGGGAAACCCAGGAAACCCCATATGAGGGTATTAATTGTACAATCAGTTTTCATTGTTCACAGTAGTTATGGTCTATTTGCTGTGAATTAGTGAATTAGCAAATACTGAATTAGTGACTATTGAACCATTGATCCTATGGGAAATACAACATTAGATGCTGCCTGTGAGTTTCTGGTCATAACGTTTTATTCAACTGTGAAATAAAAGAGAAAGTGAAAGTCGCTCAGTCATGTCCAACTCTTTGGGACCCCATGGACTATAGTCCATGGAATTCTCCAGGCCAGAATACTGGAGTAGTGGGTAGCCTTTCCCTTCTCCAGGGGATTTTCCCAACCCAGGGATGGAACCCAGGTCTCCCGCATTGCAGGTGGATTCTTTACTAACTGAGGCACAAGGGAAGCCCAAGAATACTGGAGTGGGTAGCCTATCCCTTCTCGAGCCAGATCTTCCCAACCCAGGAATCAAGCCGGGGTCTCCTGCATTGCAGGCGGTTTCTTTACCAACTGAGTGGATTCTTTACCATCACATTACCTTTTGTAATGTGTGTTTTTGTTGTAGGCACCTTATTTAATATACAGGCAGCTCTCTGTGTCGGCAGATGCAGAATTGTAGGATATAGAGGGCTGACTGTTGTAAGTCATTGTATATAATGGACTTGAGCATAAAAAATGTGAAAACCATGGCACTAAATATGCCCCAGAAAAGATACCTGTTTACAGTATGAGAGCTGAGACAAGAAGGCAGAGCGTTGCCTTGTTTTCACCTTGTTTGAATGTGCAGATCAGACCTGTCAAAAGTGTCCCTGCTCCGTGCATGTCCTGATTGACCTTGGAAGTGCGACGAGTATCGATTTGGGGTTACAGATTAATTTTAGCGAGTAGGCGAATTCACAAGTATGGAAACCACAAATAGTGCAGATCAGCTATATTTCTTTCAAAGTCATCTTCCTTTGTTCTATTAAAGTCTATTTCTTTAGATGTTTGAGGTTTCCTTTATTGAGTTTGGTGCCCGGTCTCAGGGGTTGATTGTCTTGAAATATTTGGTAATTCTTGTGTGTGCTCATTTTTATATTGGAGATTCTTTGCTTCTCTGTGAATACTCTTACCAGAATCCATCTTCTCTGTTGGGTGGGGGGAGCTGGGGTATGCTGCCGAGGGGTGGTGTTCATGTGCTCCTCTTCTGGAAATAGAGACTTGCTGTTCTTTCTGGCGATGACAGTCCACGTCCGTCTCCAGTCAGCTGTCCTCATGTGATGCCTAGGCCAAGGGGTGGGTAATGCAGATTCTGCAGCTTGTGGTGGTGGAGTTGTGCAAGGTGGGAGAGCAGGGTGTCCTGGATCGTTCACCAGCTAGTTCCTGAGACACTTTCCTCAGGACTCCCACCTGCTGCCTTGTCTGGGCTCTGAGTGTTCCAGAGTCACTCCCACCTTTGCAATTGATGGTTCCTCCATGTGATCTGGGTTGTGGTTTTCCCCGTCAAGTATGATTCTGTCGTTCTTCCTTACTTCTGGAAATCCTCAAAATTTCCGTCCATCAATTCCGCCCATTCTTGTTTTCCAGCACTGTTGTGAATTTATTCCTTTTAAAGACAGATTTTCTGATATTTTTAGGAAATGGAGGTGGGAGTAGATAGGCATAAAGTCTTAGTCTGTCATTTTGATCTAATTCCATACTATTCTAATTAGAAAAACAATACAGTTCTTTAAAAAAAAAAAAACTTTGTATTTTTCAAATGTTCCAGACAAGAATGTCTGGATTCCAGATTTCAAGGCAGGATTTACATGGAATTCTTTATTGATGACTTATATAGGCATCTGTGGGCTTCCCTGGTGGCTCAGATGGTAAAGAATTTGCCTGCAGTGTGGGAGACCTGGGTCCAATCCCTGGGTTGGAAAGATTCCCCTGGAGGAGGGTACGGCAACCCACTCCAGTATTCTTGCCTGGAGAATCCCCAAGGACAGAGGAACCTGGCTGCAGTCCATGAGGTCGAAAAGAGTTGGACATGACTGAGCGAACTAAGCATAGCACAGCGTAGGCATCTGTAAGAACACGTTCAGTTCAGTCGCTCAGTCGTGTCAGACTCTTTGATTCTAATTTATTATTGTTAATGGTTGTATTTATTATTGTGTGGATTATTTTTATCTTCATAATTATTCAAATATACTTTATGCATCGTATTTTTATATGAGTACCTTCTGTGCTCTAACGTTTGTATCAAAGCAGTGATGCCAGGCACTTTATGGTTCATTATCTCATTTACTTCTCACAGAGATCCTATAGTGCAGTGGTGGGTTGTTTTCATTTAGAGGAGAAGGAAGCAGGTTCAGTGACATTAACTTTCCTGTGGGTCCCAAGTAAGTAGAGATACTGGACCTGACCTACCTGCTCTCCGGCTCCAAGTTCATCCGGATATCGCACTCTTATGGAAGACTGGCGCTGCTTCCATGCTGCTGGTCATCAGCTTTCTGTGCATGTTCTCATGCGCATAAAAATGAGGATGATGGGAAAGTTATGAGAAATGGGATCTATGTTGGAGGAACCGTGTGGTAAACATTTCGGCATATGCTACAGCCTCCTGTTACCGGATTCTTCTCCATGTTAGAAGAAATAACTATTTAAAAACTTCATCTTTCTAAAAACAAATTAAGGATCAATTTAGTGTCATTATCAACCATTAAAAAACATTCCATCCTAATTTAAGGCATACCAATCAAACATTTATTTAAGAAAAATAATTCTACTCGCCCCAGGGTTTTTCATTTGAATAAACAGATAATAAATCAAGAAATACTGCACACGGCAGGCATGTAGCTCCGAACAGCTCAAAAATTCTTCCAACGTCTATATTGCAGAAACATAAAGGAGTTACTTAAGGATTGAAGTGAGAAAAATACTGCTGCTTTTATCTGTAGAGATGGTGAGTACTTTAAATAAAAGCAACAAGATCCCAGTTTCTAACTTCTCTATCTTGAGCTGTTTAAAATCAGAATGAACTCAAATTTAAGAGAAATTTCCTGAGAACATGGCCTGAATATGGCCTCATGTTACAGCTCCTACTGTCTGCACCCTCTAGTTTCTCATGGATCTGATTGGAAGAGTAGAGTTAGGTCTCCACATGTGCTTTGAAGATGCAACTTCCTGTCTGTGGGTCACTGAACCATTTTAGATACTAGTTCAATTATCCATGATGTAAAATTTAAATATAAGTCTATGGAAATCAGGCCTTGGGTATCAGGCAAGCCTCAGAAATATCCTGCAACTTTCCTATCTCTTCAACTTTTTTTTCTTGGTGGAGTTAGAGGAGAAGATGATTTGTTGAAATTCAAAGGTTCTTATCTCTGCCATGGGCTCCCCACTGCAATATTCTGGACTGCAGAATTCCATGGACTTGTATAGTCCATGGGGTCACAAAGAGTCAGACATGACTGAACGAATTTTACTTCACTTCACTTCACTCTATCTCTGCCAAATACTAATTTCTAATCTGTTAGTCTAAGTCATCTGAGAAGCATTATGGAGAAATAAATCTCACTGACATTAAGTTGGATGTCTGTTTTATAGGAGCAGAAGAAAATGTCAGCTCTCGTGATTTTGGTTACTACCACACGAGAAGAGGTTTACATTAATAACTGAGTCTCACTCTTCTAAATCTGAGCTTGTTTTGACAGAAGCTGTAGTTTCTCCTGGTAAACTTTCGAGTGTTGCTTCCCAGTAAGGACTCCCCTGCTGCCGGCCTTCTCATCCATCCTGCATGGAGCCCCCCACCCCTTGGCTGCCCTGGCATTCACCCAACTGGAGGAGCAGCATCCTGCCAGGTCATGAAGGCTTCTGATAAGCTCCAGCCTGTCCCTGCAGCTTGGCCAACTAGTGAGGAGTGGAACGGACGATGAGTCCACCCCTTGGTAATGCTCAACTGAGAAGGTCCCAGAACACTGGTTCTTGGGTCCACACTATGGGAGAGTTGAGTATGATGGCTTTGCTATGTCAGGCTTTTCCTACCTGGGATTTATCCAGATCACCAGGTAGCTTTGTTTACCTGGATTTCAATACCAACTTATGAATACTGTGCTCACATTTCCCTTTCTTCTCCACCCTCAGGCCCTTGACCTACTATGTTAGACAGCTTTGGCCCTTAAAATGGATTTTCTTCTGCAAGCAAGTCTCCACTGTCCTTTCTACACCCTGGTGTCCTCCCTTCTCCTTCCAGAGTTCTGCCAGATGTGGCTGTACATGCCTGAACACGAAATGGAGACATGATCAAGTGTGTTCCTGCCTCCCCCAGGAAGACTTTTTAGCCCTAATGTAAATCTGTGGATACAAATAGGTACTTTAAAGAACAAGGGGCTTCCCTGGTGGCTCAGATGGTAAAGAATCTGCCTGCAGGGAGACCTGGGTTCGATCCCTGGGTGGGGAAGATCCCCTGGAAAACGGAATGGCAACCCATTCCAGTATTCTTGCCTGGAGAATTCCATAGGCAGAGGAGCCTGCTGGACTACAGTCCATGGGGTCGCAAAAGTCAGACACAACTGATTGACTAACACCTTTCACCCTTAGCTCTACTTCTCAGATCTGAGTCTCATGTCAGCCTGGCCAAGTATGGTGTATAATTTTTCCATTCGTTTCTTTTCCTCAGGAGCTCTTTCTCTGGTACTTTTATGTTTAAACAGCAAGTTTCGGTACACTGAGTTTACGTGGGTGTTCTGGACCTGAATCTCCGTAATGCCCAATTCATCTGTGAAATCTTCTGACACTCACTGAACGTTACTCAAAGATTAGAGTACAGAGGACCTTCATCCCGATAAATTTCCTGCAAAGTGCCAGTTAGAATGGACTGGAAGTGTATAAACCCAGAGGGCACAGTGATAAAGAATCCTCCTGCAATGCAGGAAATGCTAGAGACCTGGGTTCAATTCCTGGGTGAGGAAGATCCCCTGGAGAATGAAATGGCAACCTATTCCAGTATTCTTGTCTGGAAAATCCCATGGACAGAGGACCCTGGTGGGTTACAGTCCATGTGGTTGCAAAGAGTTGGACATGACTGAGCACACACACACGTGATGTGTATAAACCTGGAAAAATAACCGTACTGTGAAGTTTATGGGAGAGGAAAAGAAGTAGCAAGGAGGTGATTTTTAAAGTAAGTGAATGTTTATGCATATGTTCACATTATTTTCCTTTTCTACTTTTAGATTAGGATAATTCTCCTTTTCAATTAGCTCAGAGAGGCAAGCGCAAGCACGCTCAGTGGGTACAAGTCATCATACAGTGTTGCCTTGGTGGGGCAAAGGGGCAGAGGGGCCTGACGCAGGTTCCCACGGTTCAGGATGCAGCCCAGCACGAAAGTGTGAATGAGTGAAGAGGGAGGAGCGTGTACCTTCAGGCCGGACCAGACCAGGAGCACATAATGGGGGCTCCTTTAGGTCGGTCTTTTCCCTGTATCTGCTGATTGAAGAGCCCTCCTGGGAAATGGCCATGGCAGTTTAACCAAGTTTAACCAAGTGAGCAATGGCATGGAGGATGTATGCAAGGAAATCATTTTTCATTTCAAAATGAGTGTAGTCGGAGGAGAGAAATACATAAGGGTCAAGAGCTCTTCCTAGGCTCATTGCTTTTGATCTCACATACATCCATTTGTTGAATGCCCAGAGGGACAGGAAAAGGATGTAGCCTCTGTCACCCATCAGAAGGCACTAGGCAGTTTCTGATGAAGTGTTGGTGGAGGATGGAGTTTTATCTCTGAGGCTCACTGGGGATATTTCATCTATACTAAGACACTATTTATTGCCTTTGTGGTTTTTTTAGATTATGTTTCTGCCCCTGAAACTTTTCCTGGAAATACAATAATGGCAATTTGCATTTGTACCCCATATGGTGCTCACTGAGCTGAAATTCAAATTTGATCGTTGGTCACAGTTCTCTCCTTCAGTGTTTTAAGGCTTGGTGGTCACATGTTGGCTATGCTCTTCCTGTTTGGTTTGAAGAATCTAAACATATCTTTCTGATTTATAAATTCCATATTAAAGAAAGTGTTTTCTAAAGCAAAAGCTCTAGTACCTCTTGAGGGAAAATCTGTATTTAGAATCAATTATTTTAGGCTTTTATGCTGCAGATGACAAAACATATTAGAAAGATGTTTTGCTGTTTTAAAACGTGTAGGAGCAAATTAGTCTCACCACATTGTTTAAATTCAGGGTAAAGCTATAGCTGTTTTCATCCCTCTTCTATTTCTATAATCAAGGTAAGAAGGTTTACAGAATAGAAGTGATGTCCTTGATGAAACCCTAAAGTCTAAACCAGTCAACAACAGCAGAAAAGCAGCAACATCTACTACGATAATGACCCTTCAAATAAACCAGGAATCATAGGAGGTCAAGGGCGGTTCATCTGGTTGTGAAATGAATCTTTGTCTTTAAAACGGTGACTTTTCTTTCTGTCTTTCATTCAGTATTCTGTTTGCCTTTATTGATTCGATTTCGAAATGGTAATGCAGTTACCATTTCTTTTTAACTTTTAGGTTGTGTGTATTTTTTTCAGTAGACAGCATTGTACCTCTTTAAAAAAATTCTTTTTAACACCAAAACCATTTTGTATTGGGGTGTAGCTGATTAACAATGTTGTGACAGTTTCAGGTGAACAGCAAAGGGACTCAGCCATACATACACATGTATCCATTCTCCCCTGAACCCCCTCTCATCCAGGCTGGCCCATAACATTGAGCTGAGTTCCATGTGCTATACAATAGATTTTTGTTGGTTATCCATTTGAAATATTGCAATGTGTACATGACCTTCCCAAAGTCCCTAACTGTCCTTCCCCTGCAGCAACCATAAGTTCATTTTCTAAGTCTGTGGGTCTCTGTTTTGTAAATAAGTTCGTTTGTGTCATTTCTTTTTAGATCCTACGTATGAGGGATGTCGTATGATGTTTCTCCTTCTCTGACTGACTGACTTCAATCCGTAGGACTCTTTCTAGGTCCATCCATATTGCCGCAGATGGCATTATTTCATTCTTTTTAATGGCTGAGTAATATTCCGTTGTATTAAGTGAAAGTGAAGTCACTCAGTTGTGTCCGACTCTTTGTGACCCCACAGACTGCAGCCTACCAGGCTCCTCCGTCCATGGGATTTCCCAGGCAAGAGTACTGGAGTCGGGTGCCATTTCCTTCTCCAGGGGGTCTTCCCGACCTGGGGATTGAACCCGGGTCTCCTGCATTGCAGACAGACGCTTTACCCTCTGAGCCATCAGGGAAGTCATTGTATTAATATATATGTGTATATATATACCACATCTTCTTTATCCATGTCTTGGCTATTGTAAACAGTGCTGCAATGAACACTGGGGTGCATGTATCTTTTTGGCCATGTTTTTCCCTGGATATGTGGCCAGGAGTGGGATTGCAGGGTCATATGGTAGCTCTATTTCTAGCTTTTTAAGGAACCTCCATACTGTTTTCCATTGTACCAATTTACAGTCCCACCAACAGTGCAGGGGGTTTCCCTTCTCTCCACACCCTTTCTAGTATTAATTGTTTGTGGATTTTTTTGATGATGGCTGTTGTGACTGGTGTGAGGTGTTACCTCATTGTAGTTTTGATTTGTATTTCTTTAATAACTACCAATGTTGAGCATCTTTTCATTTGCCTGTTGGCCATCTGTATATCCTGTTTGGAGAAATGTCTATGCAAGTCTTCTGCCCAGTTTTTGAGTGGGTTGTTTGTTTTGATGCTATTAAACATTGTAAGCTGTTTGTAAAATTTTGAGACTAATCCCTTATCCATCACATCATTTGCAAATATTTTCTCCCAATCTGTGGGCTGTCTTTTCATTTTGTTTATTGGTTCTTTTGCTGTGCAAAAGCTTTTGAGTTTAAGTAGGTCCCATTTGTTTATGTTTGCTTTTTTTCCTCATTATTCTGGGAGATGGATCAGAAAAGATTTGCGGTGATTTATGTCAGAGAGTGTTCTGGCTATGTTTTCCTCTGGGAATTTTATAGTGTCTGATCTCACATCTAGATCTTTAACCCATTTTGAGCTTATTTTTGTATATGGATTTAAGGAATGGTCTAATTTCTTTTTTTTTTTAACGTGTGCCTGTTCATTTTTCCCAGCACCATTTGTTGAAGAGACTGTTTTTCCAACATTGTGTAGTCTTTCCTTCTCTGACATAGATTAATTGTCCATAGCTGCATGGGTTTATGTCTGGGTTTTCTATCCTGTCCTGTTGATCTGTATCTCTATTTTTGTGCCAGCACCTACTGTTTTGATGATTGTAGCTTTGTAGTATAGTCTGAAAGTAGGGAGCCCATTTCCTCTAGCTCCTCTTTTCTTTTTCAAGATTGCTTTGATTTACTTTCAGTGTCTTTTGTGTCTCCATACAGATTTTGAGATTTTTTTGTTCTAGTTCTGTGAAAAATACCATTGTAATTTGGTTGGGATTGCATTGAATCTGTAGATTGCCTTGGGTAATATAGTCATTTTGAGGATATAGATTCTTCCAATCCACGAACATGGTATATCTTTCCATCTGTTTATGTCTTCTTTGATTTCTTTCATCAGCATGTTACAGCTCTTGGAGTATAGGTCCTTTGTCTTCTTAGGTAGGTTTATTCCTAGGTATCTTTTTTTTTTTTTTTTGATGCAGAGGTGAACGGAATTGCTTCTTGAGTTTCTCTTTCTGATCTTTCATTGTTAATATATAGAAATGCAACAGATTTCTGTGTGTTAATTTGTAACCTGCAACTCTACCAAATTCACTGATGAGTTCTAGTAGTTTTCTGGTAGCATCTTTAGGATCTTCTATGTATAATATCATGTCATTGCAACAGATTAGCTTTTGATTCAGAAACAAATTCATTCCATGGAGTGAATTGTTCAGGTACCACTGAAGATTTAAACAGCCTATATTTAAACAATCAGATATATACTTAACCCTATTTCTTGTTTACTTGAGGCTTTTCTGAATGAAAACAGACTTCTTTTTTCAACTGGAATCCCCATCCATATCTAGAAAATACTCATAAAATTAACATTCCTCAGTAAATATTGGTGATCCTCTAGGAGTTAGCTAAGCAGATTTCCTTCTTCTTCAACATCTTATTATTTGCAAAATAGTTACCTTATATTTGAATTCCTACTGTGTGCCAAGCATACCTCTTTCTCAGGATCATAAGCATCAAGGAGAAGAATAAAGTAATAGAAAGGCCAGTGCAGGCCTATTTTATACAAATTATCATTTAGTCCTCTCTACAACACTTTGAAGTATCATCTTTTTACAGGCATTGATACTTGCCATCAGAACATGGTCACTTATTTACCGTTACACAGCTAGAAAGTGTGTGGTAAGGATTTGAACTCAAGTTTCACTGACAACCAAGCCCTTTTACTCATTATAGAATTTGGATCTAATTGTGTTGTTGCTATGAATTATGTGAATATTATAAACTTAAATATAGTAAATATTCAGGGGAAAGAAAACAAGGGTTTTTTTGTGTGTGTAGTTAAGAGATCACAGCCAGTTTGATACAGAATCTTTTGACTCTGAGGATGTTTATAACTTCATGTTTGTGAATATCAACCTTTAATAACTAACGCCAGTTAATTTTAGTCTTTTCTAGAAGCAACCGCTTGGAGAAGGCAATAGCAACCCACTCCATTACTCTTGCCTGGAAAATCCCATGGGAGGAGCCTGGTAGGCTGCAGTCCATGGGGTCGCTAAGAGTCGGACACGACTGAGCGACCTCACTTTCACTTTTCACTTTTATGCATTGGAGAGGGAAATGGAAACCCACTCCAGTGTTCTTGCCTGGAGAATCCCAGGGACGGGGGAGCCTGGTGGGCTGCCATCTATGGGGTTGCACAGAGTCAGACACGACTGACGCAACTTAGCAGCAGAAGCAACCTCTATTCTACTCAGAACAGCTCATTTCATTTTTCAGTTTATTTTTATTTTACTGAAATTATTTCATTGGCTCACTTATATTTGGTATAATTTTTAAAACAATGATTTAATAATACACCATTCAGCTTTTTTTCTTTTTTCTATATTAAAATGATAATGATTATAGCTTCTATCATCGAAGTATAAGCCCAAGTTTCTTGGTAAAATGCTGTCATGAGTGAGGTTTTAATAGGAAGATTTAATTCTTCTGTCAATGGTTATCCATTGCCAGTTTCACGCTGGTTATTTCTACTAAATCTGATTTTTCAAGATCATTGTCACTAGCAAGATGACATGTGTGGCTGAAGCTATGGTAAATTTTGTTTTAAGCCACTTATTCTTTCCAGTAATGTATTCATTTAGAAATGAATAGAAACCTGTTAGTTTTTGTTTCTTAGTTAGTCCATGATTAAAATTTGATTTTATGATTAAAATTTGTCTCATCACAAATTGTCCTTTGTCAAAATACCATGCCAGTCTCAAATTCTTTTAATTTTAGCACAATCAATAGTCAAGTGCCTCTGAGACAACTTTTCCTATCAAATGCACCAATCTTGTTATTGATCCATTTTTGGATTGAGTCCTGTAGATCCTGTTAATGGATTTCTAAAATACAGGGTACTTTATTTCACATTCCATTTGAATGTGTTTTGTGTATCTCTAACCAAATTATTTAGTAGATCTTAATAGCTGATTTATATTTCATGTTGGGACCAGATCTGTGGAGGTAGCCCAAACCATATTTTTCTGAACCAATTTAAAAGTGGTCGTAGTTTTCTAATATATTAATTTGCTGTGGTCTCCAATGAATTGGAGCTTATAAATTGGAATTTAAGCAAGTGACACAGCTATCTCCTCTACCTGAACTAGATATATAATATTATCAGGTGCACTGTTAACATTATGTACTCTAACTTTCACTGGATTGTAAAAATATCTGAAAAAATTTAATGTCATGGAAAATTGAACAGATGAATTAATACCACTTCTTAAGCTGGTAAAGAATCTGCCTGAAATGCAGGAGATCTGGGTTCAATCCCTGGGTTAGGAAGATTCCCTGGAGAAGGGAATGGCAACCCACTCTAGTATTCTTTCCTGGAGAATTCTGTGGACAGAGGAGCCTGGCAGGCTACAGTTCATGGGGTTTCGGAGAGTTGAACAGAAGTGAGTGACTAACACTTTCACTTTCTTTTATTCAAGTCTATGGACGTTGATGTCAATGTGAAATTTTGTGTAATGGCCTTCATGGGTTTAAGCATACATCGGTGGTAGATCAGAGATCTACCTTGTAGATCTTGTAATGGAAATCATCTTGTAATGGAAATCATCTTGTAATGGAAATCATCTTGTAATGGAAATTGCCTAAATCCTAACCAAAAGAGTTGGCTCTGTTTTGAATGTTCTGCCAAGGAAGAACCTTTTCATTTGATTGTGGCAATGAACACAAAGACTGCTAACCAGAATCAAATGAAATAAAAGCTCTCCATATTTGCAGGTCTAAAAATGTTGTTAAGCCTCAGTTGCAACAGTCAGAGCACTGGTTTTGCTGGCACTGGAAGAAGTTCCTTTAGATTTACATCACTTCTTGTCATCACATCTGGCTCTAGTTGTTCCCCTTTTTGCTTCCCTCTCTTGTGGTCTGATACACATAAATCTGAAATAAAGATGGTATTTCCAACTTTATAAGCATTGGTCATGGAAGCACAGACTCTGGCAACAATACCTCCATGAGGATGTTCCTTCACCATCCATAGATGATGTCTCTTAATGGAGATGTGAGGTCTAGCTTTGCAGGTATGAGAAATACACTAAAAATGGATGGTTTCATTGCTATTTATTTTTGAAGATAAGTAGCCATCACAACACAATTTTCTGCAATTATGTTTGATAGTCTTGTTGTTCTGTATTTGTGCTTGCTATTCAGAAACAAAACATGAGCAATTATGACAAAATTTTTCTATAATTGAACTTTGACCAGTTTTCCTATTGGTTATTACTTTGCTTCCTGTCTACTGTCTGTATATATTATTGGCCATTCAAAGTCCATTAAAAAGGAAATGATAAAGGATCTGGGTGAGAGAAGGGACAAATCATCTCTGAGGACAAAGTTATGAGAGCAAATATCCTACTTCATTGTCAAATGTAGCATAAATTCTGTTGTTGGGCTCAGAATTTCAGAGCTATGCTATAATTGGAAAATGCTATGAATAGCTGGAAAGTTCAAAATGTAATGAGGAAAAAAACACAGTAAAATTTAACATCCTGACAGACTGGTTGTTATTTTTGTTTTATTTTCTTTAAAAAGTTTTCAACTTTTGAGATCCACCTCTCCTAGCACCGAAACACACACACATGGTGAGAATATATTCTAAACGTAAGCACATGATAAGTATTTGTTGATTTGTTTCAACTTATTTTACTGTCATTTTATGGGTGCATCTGTTCTGGAGAGAGAATGCCTGCATACAAACAAGGCAAATTTAACTAAACTTTACAGGATTCCAGTTTTAAAGAGTAATTTGTAAGCGATTTTCGAGATGTGATTCTTATTTCTGTCTGAAGCTGTTCCTACTCTTAATCTCAATTACACTGTCTAATCTGAGTGTTTTTACTATACTTCTAAATGGTCTGGATTCTTGCATAAATGTAGCTGGAACTGTTTTTGACGAGGTACAGCAGATTTGCAGCAGGTTGGAAGGCAGTGCAGAGAAATCTCTCTTGGCAGAGAGTGCGAGCAAGGTGCCAGGGCTCTGGGGGCCAGCGCGGTTCCCATCCACGGGTCATCTGGCACTTGCCCAGTCTCAGTCAGGGTATGTTACTGCCTCTCCTTAAGGCACGTATAGATGGGGTTGGCCCTGTTTGGAAAGATCTACTACAATAGAGGGTGTATTTCTCCTTGTTTTAATTTTTTTTTTCACATACAGTCACAATCTACTACTATTTATTTAGTACTTGCTACATACATTATGTCAGTTATCCTCATAAAATCCCACAAGGTAGGCAGTATTTATTGCCCCGTTTTACATTTGAGGAGACCATTCTTTAGGGAGAGTAACTCGTATGATATATGTTTATATATAGATAATATATTCTTCACAGCTTTTCTGAAAAATAAAAGCTAACTGCTCATGATCACTTTAGAGAGTGTTGAAAGCATTTTTGATGATCACTTCTTAACAGTTAGAAGCAGCATCCTTTCCCCCTGTTCTCTAGTGTTTTAAACCTATGAGTAAAGACTTGCTTCCATCCCGCAGGTTTAAGGAAACTCTCCCATCCATGCCGTGCTTATTCGAGTTGCTGTGTCTTCACAGTGGGATTGTAATGGGAAATATTTCTCTTCTGGATAGAAACAAGCATTTCGTTTCATAATGTAGAGGTGTTTTTAATTTTGGAAAAAAGTATGAGACTTAGTGGACACGGGTTTGGGTGGACTCTGGGAGTTGGTGATGGACAGGGAAGCCTGGCGTTCATGGGGTTGCAAAGAGTCAGACACGACTGAGCGACTGAACTGACCGACTGACTGATGAGTTGCTCAATATAATGCTCCCTCAGAAATGAACTTTTATAAATGGCTCTCAGAAGAGCTGAAACATCACAAGGAGAGAGACCACAGTCCTGAGAGAAAATGATAGTTGTTAAAATGTGGTTCAGAAAAAAAAAATGTGGTTCAGATATAAAGGAATATTACTCAGCCATAAAAAGGAATGGGATTGGGTCATTTGTTGTGATGTGGATGAACCTAGAGTCTGTTGTACAGAGTGATGTGAGGCAGAAAGAGAAAATCAGGTGTCCTGTATAAATGCGTATATATGGAGTCTAGAAAAATGGTGTTGATTAATGTGTTTGCATGGCGGGAACAGAGACGCAGATGTAGAGATGGACATGGTGGACACAGGGAAGGCAAGAGGAGAGTGGGGTGAACTGAGAGCAGCACTGACATGCATGCACCATCTGCGTGAAACAGGTGGCTAGCGGGAGGCTGCTGCGTAACACCGGGGGCTCAGCGTGGTGCTCTGTGATGCCCTAGAGCGATGAGATGCAGGAGTGGAGAGCGGGGCTCGAGAGAGGGGATATATGCATACAAATAGCAGATTCACGTTGCCGTCCTGCAGAAACCAACACAACGGTGTAAAGCAGTTATGCTCCAGTGTAAAAAAAATGATGAGCATTTTCCATAAGTTACAAACACTTTTGAAAGAAATTGCAGTTGGTGTTGTTAGTTTAGAATTGAAGAACCCGAACTCTGACTCTTTCCTTGTGCTCCATTATTCTGACTTTGGTTCAAAAGTGAAAGAAAATGAACTGGATGGTTTCCCTGGTAACACCCATTTCCCTCCATTCTCCTCACACCTAACTTCCAAGTCCTGACTCATTTTGAGACTTTTTGGAAAAGATTTGAGATTTGAATAAGAGAAGAGGAGAGTATAAATGGGTTTGTACTTAGTCCAAAAATGTAGATTTTACAATTAGTCTCTTAATAACAATGACATAACCACAAATCAAATGATGCTGTGAAAGCAGTCTACAAAGTGCCATTCAGATAACTCACAACCACTGTAAGATGACAGAAGGGCTGGTACTGTGTTTCTCGGTTGAAATCTGAGTGAGCAGAGCTTTTGTGAGATTGATGCCTCTCCTTACAAAGTGTTGAAGGGGTGGAGCTTGGATGAGAACTCAGGTCACATGACATTCGGTGCAGTCTTCTTCAGATCACTATGACTATCCCATTTCAAACTGAATTTTCTGTGATAAGTATGAAAGATCGTATAATATACCCCTCTTTAAGGTGCATGTGAGCTTCCCAGGTGGCACTAGTGGTAAAGAACCCACCTGCCAGTGTAGGAGACATAAGATGCTGGCTCGATCCATGGGTTGGGAAGATCTTCTGGAGAAGGGCATGGCAACCCACCCCAGTGTTCTTGCCTGGAGAATCCCGTGGACAGAGGAACCTGGTGGGCTATAGTCCATAGGGTTGCAAAGAGTTGGACATGACTGAAGTGACTTAACACGCATGCACAAGGTGTATATAAAATGGTCTTTGATAACTTTTGTGTAAATTCTTCTAAATTATTTGACCTAGAGGAAAACCATTAGTGGCTAAATGGAAATGCTGTGCTTTGTGACATTACCAGAGAAGTAGGGGCAAGTATCCTTAAAAATTATTGACCCTTTTTGGACACTAAGATTATTTAGATTACCTGATACTGAATTTCAACTGTGGAAGACTTCTTAAGCAATGACAGAATAGTATCCTTTGTTTTTATTGTCAAAATCCAGTCTGGAATACAGGAAAACTGATGACCTGGTTCATTCATCCATTTAACAAGTGTTTATTGGAGTGCCTACTCTGTGCCAAGCACATTTTTAGGTTTTAGGGGAACAGGCAGTGAACAAAGTAGACAGAAAGCTCTCATATCATGGAGTTTACATCCCTCTGGGGAAAGTCATACAAAAATAAGATAAATATGTAAAGTATATGATATGTGGGATAAAGTTAATGGCTATAAAGTAAAACCTGAAGTGCAGGGCTGATGTGAAGAATGGCAATGATGATGAAATTGAAATAAGGTGGTCAGGGAAAGCTTGACTGAGAAGCTGACTTTTGAGTAAAGACCTGAAGGATATGAGGGAACAAACTCTTGTTTGTTTAGGGAAGAGTTTCCCAGACAGAGGGAACAATCGGTGCAAATGCTAATGCTATATGTGCCTATGTTGTTCAAGAAATAGCAGGAGACCAAGGAGGCTGGAGAGGATTGGGAGGAAAGTGGGAAAAGAAGTTTTAGAGATGAAAACAGAACTGATCCTTGGAGAAGTGTTCTGCAGACCATTGTAAAGACTTTGGCTTTTCTCGAGTGAAATGAGAGATTTTTAGCGAAGGTAAGATTGGGTTCTGGTCTATAAGAGCTGTCTTGTGAAAGATCGTTCTGGCTGGTGCATTGAGATGAGACAGTCCTAGGTGGGCAAGAAGAGAATCAGAGAGATCATTTAGGAGGTGATGGCAGTAATCCAGGTGCTAGTTGATGGCAGCTGTGTAGATGACAAGAGGTGGTAAAATTCTGGTTGTATTTTGAAGGGAGAGCCATCAGCATTTCTGGGCTGATTGGGTGTGAGGTGTGGAAGAAGGAAAGGAAATGAAGACGAGATTAGGTCTTTTGGTCTGAGAAACTGGAGAGATAGAATTACAGTCACCGGTGATAGGGAGGAGGTAGTGAGTGAGCAGGGGTGAGGGAAAGACTGGCAGCTTAGTGTTGTATTTGGAAGGTGTATTAAGTATTCATGTTGGTTGTTGATGAGGCCTTTGAGTCTAGGAGTCTAGAGCAGAGGAAAAGACTGGCTGGGCATACATGTTTGGGAGTGATCACATAGTTGATCTTTAAAATCACGGTACTGGGTGAAATCTCCAGGGAAATGATATAGCTGAAGGAGAGAAGAGGACCGTGGACAGAACCCAGGGTCACTCCTACATTATGAGCTAAGAGGAAAGAGGAACCAGCAAAGGAGACCAAGAAGCAGTTATCCATGAGGTATAAGTAAACATATTTTATATTAGTAGATTAATTTGTTTCAGCAGTTCTTCTAGTTATGAAGCAAATGGCAGCAAAGGAAACTGGAAAAGTGGCCAGTGGTGTAGGGGAAAACCAGGAAGATTTGTTCATAAATGACACGACTTTGTGTGTGTGTGTGCTCAGTCGAGTCCAGCTCTTTGAGGCCCCATGGACTGTAGCCTGCCAGGTTTCTCTGTTCATGATTTCCCAGGCAAGAATACTGGAGTGGGTTGCCATTTTCTACTCTAGGGGATCTTCCCAACCCAGGGATCGAACATGCATCTCTTGCGTTTCCTCCTGCTTTAAAGGCAAATTCTTCACCACTGAACTACCGGGGAAGCCAGGGCTTAGCTAAGACAAATCCTTAGTGGATAAAGTGGCAGAACTAAGTCTGTGTGGTGGTCGGGGATGAAGAAGCAATTACACGTATTCCCACTCCACAGCCTTTGCTCTTGAAGGTATACCAATTCTAGTTGCTTTGGATTTGACTTGGTATTGAAAGAAAATTTAGGCTCTGATATCCTGGATACTGGGCTTCCGAGGTGGTGCTAAGTGATAAAGAACCTGCCTGACAATGCAGGAGACATAAGGAGCCCTGGTTTGATCCCTGGGTCGGGAAGATCCCCTGAAGTAGAAAGTGGCAACCCACTCCAGTATTCTTGCCTAGAGAATCCCATGGACAGAGGAGCCTGGTGGGCTACAGTCCATAGGGTCACAAAAAGTCGGACATGACTGAAGCGACTTACCATGCATGCACATCCTGGATACTAGGTAAATAACACCTACTCTGTTACTTGGAATTGTGTCCATTGCCCTCTAATTTTTTTTCATATACTGGGAGTTTAACTTTTCTCTCTAATTTGATTCTCAGTTATATACTTTTATTCTGATGTTTGAGGATAAGAACATCTTTGTTTCTGGTTGGGGGGTCTAGACTTGTCTTCATGGCCTTCATTTATTTATTTAACATTTTTCAGAACCTATTGGGCTTCCCTGATAACTCAGTTGGTAAAGAATCCACTTGCAATGCAGGAGAACCTGGTTCAATTCCTTGGTCAGGAAGATCCACTGGAGAAGGGATAGGCTACCCACTCCAGTATTCTTGGGCTTCCCTGTGGCTCAGCTGGTAAAGAATCTGCCTGCAATGCGGGAGGCTTGGGTTTGATTCCTAGGTTGGGAAGATCCCCGGAGAAGGGAAAGGCTACCCACTCCAGTATTCTGGCCTGGAGAATTCCGTGGACTGTATAGTCCAAGGGGTCTCAAAGAGTCGGACACAGCTGAGCGACTTTACTATTATGTATCAAGCTTTGCACTTCATTGTGAGTTTACAAGTACCAAACGAGCTAACCCCCTTTCCTGAGAGTTCCCATTCTAGTGTGCATGAGCAGTTATAATGTAGTCTGATGTGTGCTGTAGTGGACATGAGTGTTGAGGGGAGATTTGCTAAAGAAATTCTGGGAAGAGAGCAACCAACTTCCTGGCAAAAATTGAAGAGTGCTTCTCAGAAGAGGTAATACTCAAGCTTTGTCTTGAAGGATCAATAAGAGTTTTCCAGGGAAAAAGAGGGCAAACGATATTCTAACCAGGAAAGTAGTATATGTCTGGGCAAGATAACTTGAAGCCTGGAGTGTAGAGTTTGTACAGCTTAGAAGGCATGTGGAGGAAAAGTCAAAATGGTTAACAGGAGTGGGGTTATGAAAGCCATCTTTGAGGCCTGTGCTCAGCTCTGTTGTTAATGCTTTTTATGTATTTACTCACTGAATTCTCAGAACAACCCCCTGGGGTGATACAGTAAATCCATTAAATCCATTTTTTTTTTTTTTTTTGCTGATATGTGTCCTAAGGCATAGAGAAATTGAGTGATTTCTCAAAGCCAAAGTAGATTTATAGTATGTGCATCTGATGCTGAAAGTGTAAGTTGGTTCGTCCTAACACTTTTCCTCATTATTTTCTTCTTGGAATTATGGGGGACCTCCTTCTTTATGACTTATCACTGCTTCTTCACAATCTACCTACTACCTTCCATCATTATCAGATTTGACAAAGGCCTTCATTTTTTTCTGATGATTTTTTCACCTCTTTCCACAAATTGGAATTTAAAGCCCCTTTATCGGGTTGGCAAAAATGTTAGTTACTTAGTCGTGTCCGACTCTTTGCAACCCCATGGACTGTATTCCAGCAGGCTTGTCTGTGGAATTCTCTAGGCAAGAATACTGGAGTGGGTTGCCATTTCCTTCTCCAAGCCTCCTGCCTAAGGCTTGGTTTATGTGATATGCCATCTGACCCCTGTGAGGAGCCCTTGATCCTGGCATTGTCAACCATGGCTCAGAAAAACGTCCATCCTTCAACACTGTCTGTGGAACCTACTGTTCACACATGTGCTGATGTCCCTCCTGTAATGATCACCTTCAGGGTGGACAAGACTTGAAAATAGGATCTGTTTACTTGTTTCGCTGGGGTTCTTGGTTTCCTGTGCTGTAGGTTTCTACTGAATGAGTTGTGAATGGAAGCGTAGGTGGCTTGGGACGTGGCACACCTCCTCGTTAGACGTAGATTTACACGGTTCACATGTAGTAACATACATCTCTCTCTGGGAGATAACTGGGGTCCTTGCACTTGATAATGTGTCTTCTTTACTGTTCTGTGGAAGGAAATGCTTCTTCATTTTCGGGTCTGGCCTTTTCCTCCTTGGGCAGAGCCTCACAGTTTTTGAATAACTCTCGGTGTAGCTTTTTCTTCAATATTACTGTCTCCCATTTGCAACCCTTCAACTGGGTCTTCATTCTATGTTGCTCATGTTCTTCTTTTTCTTCTGAGTGTTATTTCTGCCCAGGGATTATTCAGCTTCTTTAATAAGGTAGTAGAGAGGTTCCTCCAGCTCTGTCACATTCTTCCCTAGCAAGGAGTTTGATCCTAGCCTATAATATGGTAATTGGGGGCCACACATCTCCAAGGGGCATGGCTGAACTGACATTTCATCTAGACCCTCCTGACTTCTAGACTTTGGGTGCTTGGTGTGGGTCATTAATATCCTGGAGCTTGCACTGCCATCTAAAGAGGCTTGACTCTGGAGGCAGAATTCTTGTTTACAGTGTTCTGCTACTGCTCCATTTCTTTACATTAAGGACAATTGGTTTTTCTAGTTTTGTTCAGGGAACATTTATTGAGCAGCGTTTATTGATTCCTCTGTGCCAGATGCCGTGTAAGCTCCTTGGCATACAAAGGTCTCTGCTTTCAAAGGGACTCATTCTCCAGTAGAGTGACTCAAGGACCAATGTGTAGGACTCTGGTCATTGACTTATTCCAAACATTCCTGGCACATATAGCTATAAATTCAAGTAGAATAGAGGATTTCCATAAAATGAAGATGGTGGATATAGGGAAGTCATCTGATAAAAATTTTTAAAGTGTAAATGAGCTTTAAACATTAGCAATAAACATGCTCAGAGCCTTTGACTTGAAAATGTGCAGTGTTAGAATTATGATTCCCTAAATTACAATTAAGGCACAGAAGGAAGCAGATGTTGAAACAACATTAATGTTGATAAATAAGAGACTTTTAAATAGTCTCAGATATTTCTAAGAAGTGGAAAGGATTTTTTTCAAATTCTTTAACATATAGTCAAAGAATTCATTCTTAAATATGTCTAAACTAAAATAAAACTCAGAGACATGCACATCTGAATGAACTGCTTTCTTACTCGCTTATGTCTGGATGTTCTATTCTTAGACCAGAACGGGAACATTTCTCTTCATAAGGAATTTATTTCAATTGCATGAGTGTGATCTATGAAAAAGAAGATTTTTTTTTAGGATTTGTGTAGAGCTCAGAATCTGTCCAGAATGAACTGAGGGAGCTTTGGAGCAAAGCTGGAAAAGCCTAAGATTTAGGAATGAAACTCAGTGTCCAGAACAAAGGGCTTAATTAATCTGCTCTGTCTCAGGAAAACAACAACAAAAAAAGAAAGTCACCATAGAAAGAGTAAAGAGTTTTCTGCCGGGGAGATTAAAAGTCTTAGTTTTGTCTTGATAACAATATGGACATGCCTTAAAGATGGGGGAAAAAAACTCATTTGCTAGAAATTTAACAGTGTGATTTTATTTTATAAAGAAAAAATGAGCAAACAAATTAAGTGGAATTGAATGATCTGGCAAAAATTTTAAGTACATATATAATATCAAATAACAAAGAAAACATAAAAATCACAAAAGGAAAGAGTAAAAAAACACTTCTGCAAGTTGGAGGCATGATTTCTTTCTTCCAAATTTCTGGTTTCTTTGAAAGAAAAAACAGACTTGCATCTTTGTTGTGTAGGTCAAGAAATATGCTAGAGATAAGAGACTGGGAAAAGACCTGTGTTCAAACCGAGGCCAATGTTCAAGGACCCCACACTAATGCTCTTTTTGCTAGCAGCCTGTCCTTGCCCAAAGAATGACAGCAGTGGAAGAAGGCGGGTGGAAGACAAGACCAAGGGAGACAGATGGATTCTGTCCTGATTGCCAACGGACTGTGCCTAAAGTTGTCCATTAAATCCAAAGGATTCCCTGCAAAATGTCTGCCAGTGGAATGCAGAGCTTCTGAAAGGAACCTTAAAGTGCAGCTGGGAGTGAACATTGCCTGGGCCGTGGCGTGGCTGCCAGCCGGTGGCCCGCCTCGTGCTGTGCCCTTCTGCCGAGCAGCCATCTGCTGCAGCTTTAATGAATGAATCTCTCTCTCTCTTTTTTGACAGAACAATAGCTTCTGTGATGTGACCTGCATTCCGATGGACGGATTGAGTCCTTTGCTGACACTCCTGTGTGTGTGTGTGTGTGTGTGTGTGTGGTGTGTTGCAGGGGGTGGGGTGGTGTGAAAACAGAGCGATGGTGGGTGTCAGCATTCTCTCCAGTGGGAGATGGTGGATGTTGTAAGAAGGTTAATGCTTTAGGTTGGTTTTTAATTGGAATGCTCCATCATCTCTTCCTTTGGAGAACTGGACAATTGGACTGCTGCTGCTGGTATCTCTCCATGTCCTTTCTGCAGTTTGTTTTTCTTCCGTCCTGAACACTGAAGGGGTGGCTCAGGCAACAAAGAATCTGCCTGCAATGCAGGAGACCCTGCTTCTTCGATCCCTGGGTTGGGAAGATCTCCTGGAAAAGGAAATGGCAAGCCATTCCAGTATTCTTGCCTGGAGAACTCCATGGACAGAGGAGCCTGGCGAGTTACAGTCCATGGAGTCGCAAAGAGTTGGACACAACTTGAGTGACTAACACTTTGGATACACTTTGGAAACACTGAAGGATGGAGTCACTTCTTTCCAGAAGTGCTAGTGAAGTACAGGCCTATGGAATAAAATATTTAAGCAGATTTTTTTTCCCTTTTTTCTAATCACCTGACATTAACTTGGATTGATTAATCTCCTCTGTCCCTCTTGGCCAATGTCTGTAAATCCATTGCTCTGCCTTTGATGCAGTTCCCTGGAGAAAGTCTCTGTAGCCCCCCTCAATATTTCTTTTCCCTGTGGTGTTCATCAAACTACAGGCTGGTTCTTCTTAATTACCAAGGAGAGAAAGAAACACCCCAAAAGACAAATCAAAAACTTTACCAGGAGACAATTGATTTGGTCTTTGGTTTAATCATCCTTGGAAAAAGAGAAAATCCTATTTTGCTTGTCAATAATGGTCCTGTGGTTATCATTAGCCTAAGAGAACTGAAGGAGAAGTTAATTTTGGGGAAAACTTTTGAAGATTATTTTGAAGATTTGGTTTACAGGACTCATTAAGATCATCTAGTTTCTAGTTTTCAAGAAAAAAATAATTTCAAGTAAAATCTTACTCAGAACCTTCATAGATAAACCAGACACAGTTGTAGCTGATCTGGTTGAGGTGGAGATAAGTGGGCAGGATAGAGGTTCAATCTTACCTCACAAGAGTCAGCATGTACAAGGCTCTGTTGGATGCAGTTTATAAAGCTACTTGTAGAGCATATTCTGGAGAAGGCAATGGCACCCCACTCCAGCACTCTTGCCTGGAAAATTCCATGGATGGAGGAGCCTGGTAGGCTGCAGTCCATGGGGTCGCTAGGAGTCAGACACGACTGAACGACTTCACTTTCAGGCATTGGAGAAGGAAATGGCAACCCACTCCAGTGTTCTTGCCTGGAGAATCCCAGGGACAGAGGAGCCTGGTGGGCTGCCGTCTATGGGGTCGCACAGAGTTGGACACAATTGATATGACTTAGCAGTAGCAGCAGAACATATTTATTTGTTTGGGGGTAAAATTATGCTACATTATTGTAGAGAGTAATTATTATTTTTGCATTTTTATTGTTATTCTGCTTTTTCACTATTAGCAGAAATGCTGTTTTATAACTTTCACTGGTATCTCTTCTGCTCATCAATTTGGGCTACAAAAGGCAGAGGATGGGATAAATGGTAACTAAAAATCCCTTCCATTCTAAAATTCAAAGTCAAATGGAAATGTTTTCACTTTTACATTTTTTGTGAAAATTTTCTTATGTGGTTGTCACATGATAGCCTTACCATTAGGTATTTTATTACTGTTAAGAGCTGTGCTCTAATTTTATCGAATTTATCTTTCTATATATGGATGTATTTATAGATATACATGCCTATATCTATTTATTTATACATATATACATATATAAAATCCATTTTGTATAATTCTTGCATAGTTCATTTTGAGAAATACATAGATCTCTAAGTAAACGGCAACGTAGAGCACTCCTTAAATTCCTTTATACAAATCCATTTACCAAACTCTAAGAAAATTCTTTTTATAGAGACGTCAAGAAAGCCTCATCAAATATACGTTGTTGCTATTTTCAATTTAAGGGTCAGCCAAAGCCTAAGGGGCTTTCCTGGTTGCTCAGATGCTAAAGAATCAGCTGCAGTGCAGAAGATCCAGGTTCGATCCCTGGGTTGGGAAGATCCCCTGGAGAAGGGAATGGCAACCCACTCCAGTAGTCTTGCCTGGGAAATCCCATGGACAGAGCAGCCTGGTTGGCTGCAGTCTGTGGGGTCTCAAAAGAACTGGACACGACTTAGTGACTAAACAGCAACCACAGAGATTACATTGCTCAAGCTAAATCTGCAGAATTAAAAGACCGCAAGTGAAGAAATTCAGATGGAGATGGGGGTGGGGTGAAGATGGCAGGTAGAAATCATTCTGTCTCTTTGTTTTAAAAAATTTAAATTTATTTATTTTAATTGGAGGCTAATTACAATATTGTATTGGTTTTGCCATACATCAACATGAATCCGCCACGGGTGTACACGTGCTCCTCATCCTGAACACCCCTCCCACCTCCCTCCCCATACCATCCCTCTGGGTCATCCCAGTGCACCAGCCCCAAACATCCTGTATCCTGCATCGAACCTGGACTGGCGATTCATTTCTTATATGATATTATACATGTTTCAATGCCATTCTCCCAAATCATCCCCTCCTTTCCCTCTCCCACAGAGTCCAAAAGACTGTTCTATATATCTGTGTCTCTTTTGCTGTCTCACATACAGGGTTATCGTTACCATCTTTCTAAATTCCATATATATGCATTAGTATACTGCATTGATGTTTTTCTTTCTGGCTTACTCACTCTATATAATAGGCTCCAGTTTCATCCACCTCATTAGAACTGATTCAAATGTATTCTTTTTAATGGCTGAGTAATACTTCATTGTGTATATGTACCACAGCTTTCTTTATCCATTCATCTGCTGATGGATATCTAGGTTGCTTCCATGTCCTGGCTATTATAAACAGTGCTGCGATGAACATTTGGGGTACATGTGTCTCTTTCAGTTCTGGTTTCCTTGATGTATATGCCCAGCAGTGGGATTGCTGGGTCATAAGGCAGTTCTATTTCCAGTTTTTTAAGGAATCTCCACACTGTTCTCCATAGTGGCTGTACTAGTTTGCACTCCCACTAACAGTGTAAGAGGGTTCCCTTTTCTCCACACCCTCTCCAGCATTTATTGCTTGTAGACTTTTGGGTCGCAGCCATTCTGACTGGCGTGATAGAAATCATTCTCTTGACTGGATGTATGCTCTACTGCAGCCCAACATCTGAATATATAGGAATATATAGGTCCATACTTTCATCTGATGGCTCCTGATCCAGACTTAGCATCATAAGGTCCAGGGCTCCTTACCACAGACTGACTCTCTGTGCTTCAGTTTTCTCATCTATGCAAATGGTTAAATGTGCACGAAATACAGTGATGACGCCAAGGTTTTCTAACTCAGTGACTATTAATATCAAACAGTATAAAATTTGGAATGTTAAACGTATTGTACTTTTTTGAAAAATATTAACTCATCTATAATTTATTTTCGACTGTCCATTAACCTTAATATTAAATTAAGCTTCACAATCCAGTCCAAGACTATTTCAAACACCTAGGGGCTAATACTTCATTTAAAAAATTTATTATGAGACGATTCTTTCTTATTGCTAGTAGATTTTTTAGCATTAGGTTGACTAACATCTGAACATGACATTTATGCCACTTAATCTATTGTAGAATTCTTGTGCTATTTTATATCTCAGGATTCATACCTCCTGGTTTTTAAGTGATTTTTAAATTGCTGTTCCCAGAAGAAGCACCTTTTAGGAACCGCAAGCAAAATTAGTACTTGAATTGCATTTTGTAATATTTATTCCCTACCCAAACTAGACACATTATTTCCAAAGTGATACTTGGAACCTATTGTTCAAAGCGTAGTAAGACAAGTAGCCTGAGAATGGAATGGACTGCATTTTGGAATCAGGACCTTCCCAGCCTATGGTGACCACACACCGAGCAGCCAACATGGGGCAGGGCGGAGCTTTGCGCAAGGTAGAGCTCTGTGAAATTTCGCAAGTGTGGGAGTGTATTATCCTTGGTTTCAAGTTCTTTATTGCTTCTTTGGATCATGAGGGGAGTCTGTTTTTTTTTTTTTTGACAGGTTTTTATTTTTCATTTTTTAATTATATTAATTCGAGAATGATTACTTTACAACACTGTGATGGTTTTTGCTCTACATCAACATGAATCAGCCACAGGTATACATGTGTCCCCCCCATCCTGAACCCCCATCCCACCTCCCTCCCCAGAGCACTGGCTTTGGGTGCCCTGCTTCATGCATCGAACTTGCATTGGTCTTGATGCTCCATAGTTGACCGTTATGGACAAGACTTCCAAGCCCCCAAAATGGCCCAAGAATTTTTCGCACCTCACCGCTTCACCAGAGACCCAAAGTAAAGAAAGGCACTTAGACTAATCAGCAACTAGAGAGGATGTGAGAATGGTAGGGACTGTGTGGCAGCCTCGCCTCAGTGAATTCTGGTCCAGGCTTACCCACTTTCTCTCATTCATGCCTGTGTTGACTCAGTTACTGCCTCTGTTACCTTGCTCAGCTCAAAGTTCCATACCTGAACTCAAGTGCCCTGCTTGAGGATGGTCTAAGGTAATAAAAAGCAGAAACAGTAGCATAGAATTAAGGACCAAAAAGCGTTTTATAACCCTGGAATTTCAGCTGCCAATGCAACTGTGCTGGCTTAAACCAGCTGGCTGAGCAACTGGCCGGTGGGGAGAGCGGTGTCGTGCCATTTGGGAGGTCTGCACAATCTGCTTCTTGGGAATGTCAGGAGCCTCCAGGCAGAGCTGAACGCAGACTCTGCTTCTGGGCCCACTCTCACGTGTCCTTTCTGCATCTGTGTCGGGCACCTCTGGGTCGTTCACGGGTGCCTGTTCTCCAGTTCACAAGCAAGGTGTCTTCCTGGCAGACAGAATGCAGCCACCTCAGGCCCTATCTCTAGTCGATGACTGCTTTGAGTGTGCTGCGCCTCTGGACAGGAGAGAGTTGGGGTACTGTGGGTTTTCCAGAGCAAGCCTGGGTCCCTTTGCCTTGCCCAGCCAGAGACAACAGATAAGGGGCAGTGCAGAGCGATGGCGCTGTCTTTTGATGTGCTGTTGGGCTGCCTTGCTCAGTGAAGGATGCTGGTCCCTCCACTGTGGATGGGAAACTGTGATTAAACCTTCAATGAGTGCTTCTTTACTAGGCAACGGGGGGACAGGGCCTGGAATCTAGTCAGTTCATTGATAAAACTCGAGGTTGAAAGCATGACTGTTCCTTTGTGCAAGTGCACCCAGGCCTCATGAACGGGCTACTGCCCAACTCGGCCATCTGGGCTACTGCCCAGCCCAGCCGCTGGGTGTTCGGAGGCATTGCAGAGGCCATTTTAAAGCGCCTACAAGTGAAGCTTTTAATTCCTCACTGGAAAGTGTTGGGACTTGCCAGTTGTTGCCGAGGCCCCTGTTGATGGGTTGGAATTTCAGCAGATATTAAGGAGGCAAGGAAACCCCATCCTTAATGGACATATTTTCAGTATTTTAAGCAAATATCTAACTTCCAAGTCAAGCATTTGTCATAACTCTTAGCATCCAGATGAAAGCTGAAAAAGGGAAGAAGATGAACGGGGACATAGATTTTCCCCAGTTTTGTCCATGGGGCAATATTCTAAGCCTGTGGTGATGATTTCCTTCTTGGTCCTGGTTGGGAGGTTTTCCTTCAGATACATGCTTGGTGAGCACCTCTCCTCAGGACTCAGGTACCCTGAATCATTTGTGATTCTGCCTCTGCATCCAGTGTGTTATCCTTTTTCTTCCACCTTTCCCAGGCATATTTTTAGGTCAAACAAACATTTCAAGAGAAAGAATGACCCCAATTGCCCATGTGAATATTTTAGTATTTCTTGACTCTAACTTTTTTTTTGGGGGGGTGCTATTCTACACCCCTTATAGAAATATCTTGGTCACATTCAATTTTCAGAGGTTAGTGATTCTTGAACTATATTATCCTGGGACTCTTCTTTGGAGACAGCCACAAAAGTAAAGAAAAAAAAAAAGTAGAGCATCAAGGTGTAAAGCATTGTAGTGGTGCTTTCTATGTATTAGAATCTTCAACATAGATTCCACCAATCATCCAAAAAAGCTTGAATTTTAGATGTGAGCTTTGATAGAGGCATATGAAAAATAGTTTTGCTGTTTAATCCATTATTCCTTTAGAATGTATACTGAGAAATTTAAAAGATTTATATAGGGTTGTGAATTTTTGGTATTGACTGTTTATATATATATATATATATATATATATACTGTTTAAAAATTAAGTTTTTCTCTCATTTTGTGGACAGTTCTTAGCAGCAAAGAGTGCTTCATTGAAAGACTGTGGTAAAAAAAATGCCTTCTTTTGGTAGAACTCTATGTTTCTAGAATTTCTGATCTCGGATGAACTTATCATTCACAACCTTGTAGAGGTAGTTTAGTGGAATTAGAGCATGGACTTCAGAGGCAGACTGCTTGGTTCAGACTTCTGCACTTGTTGTGTGACCCTGGGTAAATCACTTACCCACTCTGTGCATTCATTTCTTCATCCATAAAGTGGGTATATTCATAGGGCTGTTCTGAGGTTTATTGGGCTGATCTCAATAATGTTATGTAGAACAGGGCTTCCCTGGTGATCCAGTGGTTAAGAATCTGCCTTGCAATGCGGGAGACACTAGTTCAATCCCCGGTCTGGGAAGATCCCACATACCATGGCGCAATTAAGCACACACTACAACCACTGAGCCTGCACCCTGGAACCTGTGAGCCACAGCTACTGAGCCCACGTGTAGCAACTACTGAAGCCCACACGCTCTAGAACTTGTACACTCCAACAAGAGAAACCACCATAATGAGATGTCCATGCACCACAATTAAGAGAGGAGTTCCAGCTATCTGCAACGAGAGAAAGTCTATGCGCAGCATTGAAGGCCCAGCATTGCCAAATTAAAAAAAAAAAATAGTAATGTTTTGTAGACAGCGTGACTTCCCTGGTGGCTCAGTGGTAAAAAATTCACCTGCCAATGCAGGAGACTTGGATTCGATCCTTGGGTTGGGAAGATCCCCTGGAGAAGGAAATGGCAACCCACTCCAGTATTCTTGCCTGGAAGATCCCATGGACAGAGGAGCCTGGCGGGCTGCAGTCCATGGGGTCGCAAAAGAGTCTGACACGACTGACTGATGAGCTTGCACACATACAACAGTATGACACAAGGTAACCACTCTGAATATTTGCTGTTTCCTAGCATTCTACGCCTGGAGATGGGTATGGAAATGCACTCTGAGCAGGATAAGGAATTGCCCACAGGGAAGACTGAGGCAGCTGAACAGCTCTATTATCCAGCCTGAGTTTGGGGACTGAGTACCCTGCTCCTTTAAGTACACAGAACTGAATTCTGTCCTCTGCATATGGAACTTCTAAGTGAGACTTCCATGTAACAAGGGCCCTTTGACATTTCAATAACGAAATCCTTGCCTGCAGGGCTGAGGCAAAGTTCCCAAGTGCTCAGGATTATTCTACAACTAAGAGTTTTCCATTTTGGTTCCAATGTATCATAATTGAGGGAAGGAAAGCAGTTCTAGCAACTAGTCTACCTTGCCATACCTGAGATGTAGGAAAAATAAGTAAAATGGATTCCTACATAAATATGTAGCTACTGACATAAAAATAGGACTTAATAAACAAACTTTTGGCTGATACATGCATGGAAAAAGAACAGAAAGCATGACAGTATTTGAAAGGGTTCTCTTTTTTGTGCAGTTGAAGAATAGTTTGCTGAACCAAGAGGTTTTTCAGAAACATTACAGGAGAGATTCAAATATGTATAATGCTGGATTTATATAATTTAATGAACACTAATTATAAATTTAAGCAATTCTTTTTGATCACTTCCTATATGTTAAATACTTTGATCACTTCCTATATGTTAAAGAGCTTCCTCAATGTTCTTCACAGATTATTAATTCCATGTTACCATTTTCATTTTTAGTAAGTAAAACTAAAGTTTTACTTAACCAAAGTTGTGAGAGATTTGCTTGAGGGTATATATAACTAAGAATTGACAGCAGCATTCAAATCTGGAAATTTTTGACTCTGAATCCACATGCTTGCCACTGTAATCATATTGTCTTTCAAGGATGATTTAGTTCAGTCCCGTGGAAAACTAGCAATAGCAGCTCCTATTGTGTGCAAGGCGTCAGGAGGTACTGGGATCCAAGCAAACAAGACAGGTGTGCTTCATGCTTCAGGAAACCAACAATCCAGGTGGGATGACAACACTTAGCGACCACCTCCATACACTTTTCTCTTTCTCTTATGCATTCCTTGATAGCTGCCTTGAATAGACAATGCCACTACCTTGAGGATGGTTTAGCCACGTTGTTCTCTTGAAGATAATATTTTTAAATGTTCTTATTTGTGCAAAAAGTATGTGCACCTTAAATTCTCACCCCCGTTACCTACCGTTGCCACCTGACGTGGTAGCTTACAGACTGGATGATGTATAGTATAGGCTCATCCTCAGCTTGGTTACTTTGAAGGATCAGCGGGAGAATTATAAATTAATTAAGTTATAATGTATTTCATGTTAAAATAAGACATCTGATTCTATCAGTTTTCAGACACCTTACGTGATGCTAGTAAAGGTGAAGTTGATTTGTTCTGATATTGTGGAGCTCACATAGAATGGGAAGGGAAGAACAAGAAAGCAATCCTGATGTATTCCCAGAGAAAGTGGATGCGATATGAAGTATCCTTGCAGGAAAGAAACATTGTGTGACAACTGATGCTCCATGGAGAAGGGACAAATTATTAGTGCAGGCAGGAGAGGTGCCCAGAGAGGTGGGGAGAAAATGAGGCTTGATGGCAAGATTAAGAGCTTATTTAGGAAACTCGGCATCATTTGTTTCTTACTACTGCATAGCTATATGAAACTTGCATTCCTGCGCTGAGCAGACTCTTTGCCCTTAGAATTTGCTTTTTAGTTTCACTTAAGAACTCAGGAAGAGAAAAATGACCTATGACACCCTGCATCCAGTCACTCATTGTTGGCTAACTTAGTGTCACCTAACATAGCCTTATATCTGCTTCAGGTCTTCACTAACATAATGCAAGGGAATCAAAGAAGGATCAGACTGTGTTGTGAATTGCAAATTTCTTGTAGGCTTAGTGTTTTCTTTTTTTTCCCCCTATCCTGAGTACTTAGGCGGCTGCTCATTTATAATGGGAAATCCTATAAGGAACTCCATGAAACACTTGGAAATGAGTCAACAGAATCTCAGTGAATGGGTGAGGAAAGCATCTCTAGCAGATTCAGTTCTTGTGACTACATTTCTCCCCGGCTTTATCACTGAGACTATTCAGAAAACCAGAACAATTGCAGGCAGGACACCAAGACTCTGGTCATCACCACAGGATGAGAACATTTAATAAAACCAAGTGGAAACCTTGCGAGCTCTTCCTTCCCAGCTGACACGCGGGCTGCCAGACAAAGGGCTGATTAATAGAAGGGAGCCCGTTGTCAGGCTCTGGCATTGTTGGGTCAGGCCGAGAGGGGCAGTGATTCCAGATCTTCTCAGTCCCGTGTCTGTGTCCGGCTTCTTCCTTCTCCACTTCTCTCATGGCCCTTCGTGCTCAGTTCATAGAAGGCACAGGTGCACGGAGTTTGCTGAGGGACATGACTATCATTTATTTTTTAAAATAGTCTATATTTTATTTATTGATCATTTAAAATTTATTTATTTTGGCCGTGACATGTAGCATGTTGGATCTTAGTTCCCCAACCAGGGTTCGAGCTCACACTCCCTGTGGAAGTGCAGGGTCTTAACAACTAGACCACCAGGAAGTCCCAGCTGTGGGTTTCTTTAAAAATTAGTCTGAAGTCTCGTGTTAGGTATCCAAACCAATATCTACAAATTTAATCTTTCCCAGTAATCTACTGTAAAATGAGAGATTTCTTTCCAGTACGGACCAAACTAACGTGTGACATCTCTCATTTTCTATAATTCTAATTTGACACAACTAAAATCAGTATCAGAGAAGGCAATGGCACCCCACTCTAGCACTCTTGCCTGGAAAATCCCATGGACTGAGGAGCCTGGTGGGCCGCAGTCCATGGGGTCGCTAAGAGTAGGGCACGACTGAGTGACTTCACTTTCACTTTTCACTTTCATGCATTGGAGAAGGAAATGGCAACCCACTCCAGTGTTCTTGCCTGGAGAATCCCAGGGACGGGGGAGCCTGGTGGGCTGCCGTCTATGGGGTCGCACAGAGTCAGACACGACTGAAGCGACTTAGCAGGAGCAGCAGAAAATCAGTATCCCCCCTTTACATTTCCGTCTCTTCTGTAATGCCTCGTCTTACTGATTACAAATAACGGTATGTGAAGAAGAGTCTCAGCCAGCGTGAGATAAAGCAGTGATGGCAGAACATCTGCAGATGGAATAAATGCCTGTAGTGACTGTTACTCCTGTATATGAGGACGAGTGTCTGATGATACTATTGAGGGTGTTTCTGTCCTCTTGGATATTTACTAACTCTTGTATTATGGACGGAATCCCTCAGTTTCCATTTGGAGGTTTGGAGTCCTTGATGTGTAACATTTTTTTAGAATTCATGATCAATCCATTGCCAAGCCAAGATGTAACCACATAAAAGAGGCAAGATAGGAAGGTGGTTGGCTTTCCCACCCAGTCTACAGGTCTCCATTTTCACTATTTTGTATGGGTGAGGAGGCCTCATAACTCATGGATTATTCCCCCAGGATTTTAATACAGAAAAACCAAAATCCAGGTGTAGTGTTTTATAAGACACTGAGAATTGTTGTTTTCTCATTCACTTATTAAAAATCCCCATTGTTTCTGTAGCCCTTTCAGCATGTTTACATCTTGAAATGACATCCCCCCCTTCCATGCTTTTTAAAATGCAGGACCTTGAACATCATCACACACACACAAGTGCTCAAAAGGTTTTAAGATTCACTCTTTGATGTAAAACCACGGGGTCTTGTATAATCATCTGCTCACCCAGAGCGCAGATGCTGCTCTCTTTCTCGGCAAACAAAGCTTGGATGTGAAGGGCAACAATGCGCAGAAGATGTTCACGCCCACCTCTCTTCTCCCACCCAAGGGCTAGTGCTGGAGGCTGCCAGCTCCTGTCAGCGGCTCCTCACAGGGGCTTTCCTGAGTGATCAAAGGAGAAAGTGTCTTCAGGGTATAATGTGCTGGAGAAGAAATGTTGAAAAATGCGGAGACGTGGGGCTCTAGATCAGCCGGAGCTCTTTAATTGCGATAAGCCACTCTTGCCCACTTTGCATAATGCGGGAAAGCCCCGATGCACAGCGTGTGGCAACTTACGCTGGGGCACAGGGGGCACCTGGGCTCCAAGTCAGGCTCCACGACTTCTGGCTCTGTGACCTGGGCGAGTATCTTAAATCTCTGCGCCTCAGTGTCTCACAGGGTGCTGTGCTGGTAAACTGGCTCAGGGTCATGCCCGGGAAGGGTGGGGAGGGGGGAGCTGAGGGGGTTAGGGGAGGAGCTCTGATTTGTAGCTTTTGCTAATTTCTATTGCTGCCGCTATGGCGATTTCCAGTTATCAAGGGTTGGGGCTTGCGAAACTCCTGAATATTTAACAACAGGCTCAGCAGCCAGCACAAGTGTATCATTGCGGATCTGTAAAATAGACCTAATAGAGTTCACTTCCTAGGCGTGTGGTCAGGATTAATAAGACAGGGTATGCAAAGTTCTTAACACTGTAAATTCTGGAATATGGTCAGTACTTATTGAATAGGAACTGTTTTCAGTGATTCTTGGCTGCATACCACTTTATTTATTATTTATTTGCCAGCGCTGGGTCTTAGCTGTGGCAGGCGGGATCTTCGATCCTTGTTTTGGCATTTGGGTTCTTTAGTATGTGGAATCTAGTTCCCTGACCAGAGATGGAGCCCTGGCCGCCTGTATTGGGAGAGCAGAGTCTTAGCCACTGGACCACCAGGGAAGCCCCTGCATACCTCTTTTAGGGAGTCTTTATGCTAGTAACTCTAATCTTGGCTTCAGATGATCACAGAAAATGTGTTATGATTTGATAGAGGATAAAATTAATCTTCTTTTAATTCTTAAACTAATTATGTATATTACATACCATTTTAGAGGGAAAAGAGAGATATTAAAAAAATATAGAAGTGTATACTGCCAAATAAACTATATTCATTGATGCTTTTTAAACTCCTAAAGTCTTTCTAAAAATTAAAAAAAAAAAACAACCTTCTTGAGGATCTTTTTGCCAAGTCTTGAGTATTTTCTGTGTTTTTAATGACAGATCCTGGGCTCTGTTTTAAACAGGGAATCTCACTAAGGAGGTTGTGTTCCCCCTGGAGGAGGAAATGGCAGTCCACTCCAGTATTCTTGCCTGGAGAATCCCAACAAAGGAGCCTGGCAGGCTACAGTCCATGGGGTCGCAAAGAATCAGACATGACTGAATGATTGAGCATGCACACACACACACACACACACACACACACACACGCACGCACATGGAGGAGCCTCACTTTGTTTGGGTCTAAATAGGACTTGTTTTGGTTCTGCTTACTGTGTTCAGCTGTGCTGTCTTACCTCCTCCTTGCCCAGGCATCCTTTCATGACATCATGGGACATCCTTAAACCTTTCTGGTTGAGTTTTAAATTCTTTTTACTTTTTAAGTTGAAGTATAGTTGATTTACAATGTTATGTTGGTTACAGGTGTACAGCAAAGTGATTCAGTGACATTTTGAACCTTTTGATGTATATTTTTCATTTCCAAAACATACATTTATGTTGTTTAAGCTACCATCTACCAAAATCACATTTCCCATCCCTCTAATCAGGGGAATATTTATTGTACCTTGCTATGGTAGCACCTGACTTTCCTGGTGGCTCTGTGGTAAAGAAGATGCCTGCCAAAGCAGAAGATGCAGATTCAATCCCTGGGTCAGGAACATTTGATTCACCTGAAAGTCTCTATTCCTCTGGAGAAGGAAATAGCAACCTGCTCCAATATTCTTGCCTGGGATAATCAATGGAAGGAGGACCTTGAGGGGCTGTAGTCCATGGGGTTGCAGAAAACCCCAACACAATTTAGCAACTAAACAATAAAAACAGCACATGGCAACACCACAGCTTGCCAACAGGTTGAGATGTACTGCTAATCCTAACACACCAAAGTGGGAAGCTCATATTTAAATGAAAAGAATTTCTCAAGACTCCAGATCCCATGTCTGTAATTTAATAACACTGGCAACTTTCCCTAAGATGCTGCCTGCCCCTCCCAGGTCAAAGTTTAATTGCCATTTGCAGTTAGAGGACTTTAAATTTGGGGAAAGGGATTTATAATGCAGTTAGCTCTAATCAAATCTTTTGTCTCAACCTTGTCAAAAATATTTTTCTAGCTATTTAATGTTCTCATTTATTTTGAGGGTGAACATTATCACTAAAGGGTGTATGAATGACATGGAAAAGCATTTTTGTTAACTTTCTTCTATACATCAATGGGAGGAAGTAAATATTCCCACCTGTTGAGATCATTACTGCTGATAAACAGAGGACTGCAAACCCTGAGGTGTGGATACCTAAAGGACTTGGTTTGGATTGGTGGCCATCAAAGTATGGTCTGGGGGCTTTGGGAGCCTCTGAGATCCTTTCAGAAGCTCCACACAGTCAAAACTATTTTCTTAATCACACTAAAATGTTATTTGTCTTTTGCCTTCTCATTCTCTTACAAATTTTGCAACAGATGATGCAGGAGCAGATGTTACTCCACCTGTCTTCTATGAAGCCAGACATTAAAGAGATTTGCAAAAACATAAACAATGCCACTCTACTCATTGAATTTTTTTTTTTTTTGCTTTGGAAAATTCAGTTATTTTCCAGTGAAATATGTTGCTTATGCTAACCCACAATAGGTTTATTTTGTTACTTTGGACAATACATAAACATTTTAAAATTTCTCAGTTTTAACTTCTATTGTGGTAAGTGTGAATTGATATAATCCACATTAGCAAAAGCCCTTTGGGTCCTAAATAATTTTGAAGTATGTACATGGGTCCTAGACCAAAATTCCTAAGAGCAGCAGTCAGAGAACTCTATGTTTCCTCAGCATTAAAAAGTTATAATATTAAATTCTGAGGCTCCAGAGGATCTTTCTGAATTTTCACAATCAAAGCAACCTTCTGCTTTGCCTCAGAGTTTGACTGTATACTACTTAGGATCCAAATTAAATTCCACTTGAGTACAAAACTAACTAGAAATATCATTCTTACACCCATTGAGCAAAAATCTACTGAGTACCTATGATATATAAATACAACTATGTTTCATAAATTACTAGTTTAGGAAAATAGTGTCTCAAACTAAACAAAAAAACCTGTGACTACCTCTAAATAATAAAACCTAACATTTATTAAATACATGCTATGGGCTAGATACTATCCTAAGTGTCTACTGGAATAACTAATTTACTCCCAGGATCAATTCTGTGTATTATTATTATTATTCCTTTTTTATAGCTTCCCTGGTGGCTCAGTCAGTAAAGAATCCACCTGCAATGCAGGAAAGCAGGAGACTCAGGTTCGATCCCTGGGTGGGGAAGATCCCCTAGAGAAGGTAATGACAACCCACTCCAGTATTCTTATCTGGAGAATCCCATAGACAGAGGAGCCTGGAGGGATATAGTATACCTGGTCGCAAGAGTCGACATGACTTAGTGACTAAACCACAACCATTCCTTTTTTCTAGATCAGGAAGCTTGGATACAGAATGATTAAGCAATTTGCCCAAAGTTTAAAGCCTGGTAAGTGGCAGACCCAGGATTTAAACTAGCAGAATCTCTGCAGGTAACCTCCTCAGCGTATGTGACACCATCCAGCGCACAGTCTCCAAGCTGGACATTGGGACTAAGCTGCGTATGACTTAGAGCAAAACCCAAAACCACACTCAGATTTGCTGGAGTTAGTTTATCCTGGCAGAGCTGGAGGAAGCTATCACTTCAAGTCTATCGTTTATTTCTGGATTCTTCAGATTAGACTACAAAGTTTGACTAACTGGAACTTTTGGTTACCTTAACTTGTTCAGCCATAAAAGTTGTGAAGAAATACCCCTATTACACCAATAATCCTAGACAGTCTTGACCTTGAAATGGGGAGTGAAGCCCAGAGAGTATACTGTCAGCAAACCAGCTCCCAGTAAAATAATTTTTAAACATTTAGTGTCATCCACTTACACATAAATAAGTAAATCAATCAAATACGCTGTCATGTACTGAATTCCTAAGCTGGAGTCGACCCCTCAGGACACCTCAGAATCGCCTCTTATGAATCTTAAGACAAGCTAACCCTGTATGTGGAGAAGGCAATGGCACCCCACTCCAGTACTCTTGCCTGGAAAATCCCATGGGCAGAGGAGCCTGGTGGGCTGCAGTCCATGGCGTCGCGAAAAGTCGAACATGACTGAGCAACTTCACTTTCACTCTTCCCTTTCATGCATTGGAGAAGGAAATGGCAAGCCATTCCAGCGTTCTTGCCTGGAGAATCCCAGGGACGGGGGAGCCTGGCGGGCTGCCGTCTATGGGGTCGCACAGAGTCGGACACGACTGAAGCGACTTAGCAGCGGCAGCAACCCTGTATGTAGGGCTTCCTCAATGACTCAGAGGGTAAAGAATACATCTTCAATGCAGGAGACAAAGGAGACGCAGGTTCAATCCCTGGTCAGGAAAATTCCCTAGAGAAGGAAATGGCAACCCACTTCAGTACTCTTGCCTGAAATATGGGCAGAGGAGCCTGGCGGGCTATAGTCATGGACTCCTAGAGTCAGACATGACTGAGTGACTAAACAACAGCAGAGGCTGTATTGAACATTAGACACTTTCGTTTTCAAAACACGCTGTATGTTGCAGACCTAAATAATCAAGAATTCTGGGATGATTTTTACTTCAAGCAGAATGGTCTTTGTCTAGTGAACACAGTTATATGTTTTCTCCCATGGTCAATAATACACAACAGTCTCAGTTCTCAATATTTTAAAAAAATTTCGTCCCTTGCTCACAAGAGGGCGCTGATTCATATTCATGCCTAAAGTGGCAAAAGAATAAATTTACTCAAACTGGAGACACATTGGCCACAAGAAAACTGTGACTTGGCTTCTTTTTCTTTTAGCAAATAATCTCAAAATTTACAGTTCTTAGGTTGTAAAGAAAACAAATAGAACCTATTACATACTTGTCAGATAAATGTGAAAAACTAAGTTTTGAGGGGAAAATTGAATTTGATAAGGGTTTTGTTAGTTCAATTTAATTCTTGTCCACTTTTATCATATTGTTGAGATGTTAATAAAGAGTTTCAAGACATAAAGAAATCTATAAGTCTATAAATACAAGTATTTTAGTAAATACCAAGATATGAATATATGAGTCTAAGCCTTGTACATATTCTTAAATTAATCCATATTAATGTTTTCCTTGTTATTATAAATCAAAGCTTTTTAGGTAAACCTAGTTGCTGTTTTTCCCATTTGCCTAAGAAGTACACATTTATTGTAGAAACCTCAGAAGATATAAAAAATGTTAAAAGAAAACAATAATTACTCATTCACAACTTGATTAATCGTAGTTTTACATATTGGTATATTTTCTTCCATGTTGTTCATATATAATTGTGATTATGCTGTATTTAGATATAAAAATAGAGTTTTGTATGACACTTGGAAAACTTAAGTTATATCAGTTATTTTCAAGGGTCATTTAGACTGTTTAAAATGCAATTTTAATGACTCTCCAATATTCCATTTTAATTATTCTTTTATTCATGAACATTTACATGGGCTTCCCTGGTGGCTCATTGGTAAAGAATACTCCTGTCAATGCAGGAGACACAGGTTTGATCCCTGGGTCAGGAAGATCCCCTGGAGAAGGAAATGCAACCATCTCCAGTATTCTTGCCTGGAGAATCCCATGGACAGAGCCTGGCAGGCTACAGTCCAAAAGGTCACAAAAAGTTGGACCCAACTTAGTGACCAAACAGCAATGAACATTTATATGCTTTCTTTTTATCTACTATAAATGATAGTGGATATTTTTGATAATAAGTCTATGACGAAACATCTGATGACTTTCTTAAGACACATTCCTAGAAGTAAAATCCATACATGGAAGAATGTGGTTATTTATAAGTCTTTTGACATATACTACTAAATTGCTAATTTTTTTTTTTAACAAGTGTGTACAGTAGTAGAGGATCTGATGCTCTCTAAATACCTTCATTAATATTGAATATTTTAATTTAAAAAATAATAGCTAATTTGATAGGTGAAAGTGTTAATGATTGATGTGATTAGGACTTGATTGATTGGTAGAGAAGTTAATTATTTTCTATATTCATTGACCATTTTTTTCCTGTGAATTATCTTCTCATGCCTTTTGTCTACATGGTTTGGACAATTTTGTTTTTGCATAAGCTCTTAGTAGTATAAGGGTGATATATATTCATCTGCTATATTTGGAGTATTTCCCAGTTTGTACTTTGCCATTCAACTGCTTGTGACTTTAAGAAAAATATTTGAGCAGTTTTTAGTTTTTATGTGTTTAAATCTATTGAGTACCTGTGTGATTTCTGTCACTGATTTTTTTTTAATGTGTAGAATATTTAGATGATTCTTTATTGAAATGTTTTGATGATAGGGAAAGGTTTTCAGAACCTGTGGCTTAAATTTTAGCTTCATTTAGCAAAAGATTTCCAGGAGTTTAATCTGTTTCTAGGAGTATAATTTCACTTTCAGTTGAAATAATAAATATTGAGGGATAAAAAGCCCTAATTTATTGTTATGCTAATTTTGGAGTAGATTAGAATTTTACTGGGATTTTGGGAAGATTTTGCTCCATATTGCATCAAAGCTGCTTCTGGTAGGCTAATTCAAGCATTTATTACAGTCTTCTATTTCCCTAGAATTATATGAGGATGATTTCACCTCAAGGCACTTTTCAATTTCACAACTTATTTGTGAAGTATTAATCATGTTTTCTAAAGATGCCCCAGTTACCAGTAGCTCCAGTGAGTTAGTTGACTGTAAACTGTTTTTATTTGTTTGTTTTCTGATGCACAGTATCTGGAGCATAGTAAGTACTCCAACGTGTTTGTTGAGTGAATGTATAACTGAATGACTTAGTGTTTTTATTTTTTCAGAGTAAATTACTTGTCTTACCTTTTTAGGTATGCTTATCTAGGTTGAACTTGGTTTCCTATTGTATTGGGCCTATCTTCTCCAAAGCACTAAAGAGGTACCTCATTTTTTTTTGTGGGCTTTGGAAATACCAGAGAGCAGAAATAAGGGTCTGTTTCCTCTTTGGTTCTTATTCCAGAGAACGTTCCTATGTGAGTAGAGTCTTTTTCTGGCTGTCTAGCTCTCTTTTGCTCCACTTTGCCAGAACAAACACTCTTGTCAGATGACCAGATGCTGTGGGGTCCAGGTCTGCCTGGGGATCCTGTCACTTAGCTTTTCTCTTCTGGCTGGCCTCATTGTCCCCTTCCATCCTCATCACAATGAATAGCAGTCAATGTAGTCTTAGTGTCGGAGAAGGCAATGGCACCCCACTCCAGTACTCTTGCCTGAAAAATCCCATGGACGGAGGAGCCTGGTGGACTGCAGTCCATGGGGTCGCTGAGGGTCAGACACGACTGAGCGACTTCCCTTTTACTTTTCACTTTCATGCACTGGAGAAGGAAATGGTGACCCACTCCAGTGTTCTTGCCTGGAGAATCCCAGGGACGGGGGAGCCTGGTGGGCTGCCGTCTATGGGGTCGCACAGACTCAGACACAACTGAAGCGACTTAGCAGCAGCAGCAGCCTTAGTGTCTTTTATCTATGGGACCTACTTGCTTATGGCAAAAATCTTAACTTCTTTTCTCTGAATAGTATTTCATTCCCAGGCCTCTTCCTCTGGCTCCCAGCTTGGTTCAAACCTCGGTCATCTTTCCTTGGCTAAAACCAGTGGTTCTCTCTTGCCAGATTCTACACCTTTCACAGAGTCCCTCTCCTATGACAGCTTAGTACTGTTTTCTTCGCTAAGAAGCCCACTTCATTAGGGTGTTATGAATCAGGTTGTCAATTCTCATTCTCTCATTTAAGGCCCCATTTCCCATTAAGGCCTCATTTCTCTCATTTAGGATTGCCAGATTTAGCAAATAAAAATACACAATAGATACAATGCCCTGTTAAATTTGAATTGCAAATAAACAAAGAATAATTTTTCTGTATATTACACGCAGTATTTGAGACCTACTAATACTCTAAAATTCTTCTTTGTAATAATTATTTAAAAAATAATACTTAAAAAAATTGTTTATAGCAATAATTTTGAAGCTTAAAGACTGGTTTTGCCTTGCACTGTTTTCCCCTTTTCTAACAGAAGTAGATTTCAGTTACATTCATTGCACCTTACCCTCATCTGGAAAGTATTAATAGTTATTTTTCTTTCACTAGCGCAGCTTGTTCTCTAGCAATCAGCCCACTGGTATGTTCCCAATCCTGCTGTGCCCTGCCTTTACATCAAAAAGAGAAAATCTTGCTTAAATCACTCTTTTTGAAGCAGAGAGGCATTAGCATTCTGTTATTATTTCTTTTCTTCTCTTAGGCTCTTAGCCGAAGGTTATGTAAGAGGGTCTGTGGTAAGAGAACTGAAAAAAATCCAGTTCTGTTTCCTCCAGGATGTGCCGCATGATCCTTTAACTTGTGTCCAATGGATCTGGTTGATGTGGTTTCCAATATTGGGGCCTTTTGTTTTGCAGCATGATGGCACATGGAGCTTTTCGTACATCTCGGCAGGAATGTTTGATGTGTGTTTCTCTTAGCTCTGCCAGTAAAAATTACTTACCAGGAATTTTTTCCCTTCACAGTGGTAACAAGTTGCTGGTAGCACAATTATGAAATTCCTTCTACCACTATGCTGACACTGGAGCTTCAGATTCTTTTGAACTCCCTGGATGGGTTTCCCTTGGTGCGTGTGTGTATGGCAGCCATGGGGCCAATTGCCCTGCACGTTGTCCCAAGCCTCAACTGTGTGATTGCAGCCGCAAGACGGTGTCTGTTTATGAAGCACTTCTCACGTCTTTGTTGATTTTGAAAAAATGTGTGAGGGAAGCTTAAGAAACCTACCTAACTAAACCTTTGCACCAAGGAGCAGATGATGAAACGGGCTAGGTGACCTTCAAGCCCCCTGTGAAGTCTGGGATTCTTGAAGGTACATCATGAAAGAAATATGGGGGAGGGCAGCTTAATTCCTTTCACCATTAAACACCCTGTGTGTGTGTGTGCGTGTGTGTGCTCAGTTGTGTTCAACTCTTTGTAACCCTGTAGACTGTAGCCTGCCAGGCTTCTCTGTCCATGGAATTTTCCAGGGAATACTGGAGTAGGTTGCCATTTCCTTCTCTAGGGGATCTTCCCCACCCAGGGATCAAACCGGTGTCTCCAGCATTGGCAGGCAAATATTTTACTGCTGTGCCACCTGGGAAGGCCTGAACACTTTTGGGAAGAGCCTAATTATTCTCGTTTCATGAGACCTTGATGACCTTATAGAATTACAAGAATTAGGTTGAATGTCTGGTTCTAATGTTGTATTTGTTGAGGCGTCTAATTCAATGGTTATATATCTCAGTGGAAGATGTTACGTTTTCTAGAAATATCACAAGATTCAGGAAAAGCAAAAGTGGAACAGAAAGGAGTTTCCGTTTTCATTTGTCTACTTACTGGACAATTGTTGAGGACTCCTAGCACTGTGTTGGTGGTTGTCCCTTCAGCTTTAGGGAGCTCAGAGTTTAAAAAGGGATATCCATGGAAAGTGGATATTGTACTGAAAGCTGATTAGACATATTTACAGAGTATCATATGAGCACTGAAGAGTCTGTGTAAGAGAATCAGTCAGTGATGCTTAGAGACCAAAGTAGGTGACCTCTGAGTGAAACCTGAGAGAAATGGAGGATTTAACAGTTGTTCTAGAGACCATTCAAGTCAGGGGAGGAATATGAATGGAGACCCAGGGGTGATGGGTTGAGGTGTTGAGTTATCCGGTAGCAATAGGGAAGCCTGGGTAATTTTAAGCAATAAAGTGACATCAGCAATTCTGAACTTTAGAAACACAATTCAGAAAGTAGGAAGACCAGTTATGGCTATGATAAACGCATGCAGTGGAGGCAGAGACCCTCGGAAAGGAGAGGAAGAGGTGAATTTGAGAAGCTTTAGTTGTAGAGGGGCAGAAGAAGATCCCCTCTCACTGGGGGATCCAGTGTAACCAGGTCTTTTGAGTTGCTGTTAAATAATATAGGAAACCAAGGATGAGAGAAGGGGGAAGAAGTGTAGTAATTATATTTTGGCTGTTTTGGACTAGAGGTGGAACATCTAGATGAAGACATTGGAAATGCCCACCTGCCATGCAAGAGAGAGACGGTGGCGCAGACACAGCTGTAGCAGTTACGCAGACATTAGGGCCTGGTTAAAACTGTGGTCCTGGAAGAGCTCCCCCAGGGAGAATGAAATGTATGAACCTGAGAGCGGAATCTTTGGAACATTTAAGGGGAGGGGAGCAAGAGAGAGACTGCAGGGAGGCTGACTGGGGGGCTTCCATCAGGGTTGGTGATGGAGCATGAAGGGGCACGTGAGGTAAGGCTGGGAGTTGAGAGCTAGAGTCAAAAGTCATGAGGAAATTCATCAGCCTTGCTCGAATGACTGCAACACTGACATTAAACGTTCAGATGCCTCTGTCTTGTTCATTCCTAGGTGTCACCAAAGGGCTTCTAGTGTATATAAGAGCACTGAACTGTGCAGGCTTTCCCTTGCAGTGATGAAAAGGAAATAGGCCACATGAAGTGGATTATGGTTAATGGTTATGTTTACTCTTATAGTCTGCTTTAAGCTTTAAATTTTCTAACCTCTGCTAAAGAATATGACAGTGGTTGAATAAATGTTTGTTTATTCACACCCCTACCTACATTATTCTCTTATAGCTCCACCCTGTAAAGTTGTTGTCAGTATTGTTTTTCCTTTGATTTTTTGGGGGCCTTTTTTGAAAGAGATCTTTTTAGGGCAGGTGGAACTCTGATACCTCTGTGACCTGGTGGGCAGAAAGGATACTGATGTGGGTCCAACAGGCCATGTGCTGCATTATATACATTTTTCAGGATTGCAGCTCTGTGTCATGCTTTTAAGGGTACAACCAAATAGCAGATTCATATTTAATCTCTGCTGTATTACAATCCCTAAATCTATCTTTTCAAACTTGTATTGAAGTATATATTTAAGATTTCTGTTTTTCTTTCTAAATGAATCAGCCTTTTCTGATTTCTTTTCACAGTGATGTGCTCTGTCTCTTAAAAATCAGATATAGGAAAAGGAAGTTATTTTCACTCTAACTTGACTCTGTGTATTTCTGACATATATTTCTTGTTAGCGTTCCCTTCTGAGATGACAGCGCATATCTTTGAAAATTACTGAAATGCAAAATGCAAGAGAGGAGACCAAGAAGTCAATATTTAATGAGGATTTGGATTAACAGTGAAACCTTCATCTGTAATACAAGAAATAAAAATGCCTATGATTTCAGAGAAAAGCAGGTTCGTTCTTTCTGGCCCTTAGTTTCCATTTCCTTACATATAAAACATTATGAAAATCAGAAGGGCAGAAACTTTTTCAATTTTCTTTGACCACAACACCCAAAACATTAGCTGTGCTGAATAATGTGGGTGATGACTTGGCATTTAACTGGAACAAAATTCATGTACTGATGGGCAAAGGGAACCTCTGAGGAGCTGACTTAGAATAGATTCCTCTGTGACTGGAAGGTGCTTCCAGCTGGCAGAACTGTATGAACATGATCAACAAGAATTTCCCAGAATGAAAAGTGGTCAAGACTTAGTCTAGTGCTTGGGCTACTTCTGTTCAAAGAGAATGAACATGGAACTGAAGCAAAGACTGGTGTATTTTTTTTTTTCTCCTCCGAGTTTTCTATATATCACCACTCTTTTAAAATCAGCAAAGTAACCTTTTTGATTTTGAGACATTACCTGGGAGACACTCTACAAATACATTCACTAATTCTTCTGTGTCTTCGGGTTCTTTGATAGGTCAGTGGGTAAAGAATCTGCCTGTAATGCAGGAGACGCCAAGAGATGAAGGTTCGATTCTTGGGTCAGGAAGATCCCTTGGAGAAGGAAATGGCAACCCACTCCAGTAGTCTTGCCTGAAAAGTCCCCTGGATAGAGGATCCCCACGGGCTACAGTCCAAAGGGTCGCAAAGAGTCAGACACGACCAAATGCCTAAGGACACACACAAGTTCTCAACTGTAGGATCTTAAGTATCCTGCGTGTGTGTGCATGCTCAGGCACTTCTATCGTGACGACTCTTTGCAACCCTTTGGACTGTAGCCCGCCAGGCTGCTCTGTCCAGGTGATTCTCCAGGCAAGAATACTGGAGTGGGTTGCCATGCCCTCCTCCAAGGGATCTTCCCCATCCAGGGATCGAACCTGCATCTCCGGTGTCTCCTGAATTGCAGGCATCTTTACCCAATGAGCCACCTGGGAAGCCCAGTTATATAATCCAGCCTTACCCCATAATACCTTATCGAAGTGGTGGCATATAAATTTTGCATGCTTCTCCATCTGTCTACCTTTTTTTGTTTCATTAATTAAGCTGAAGAGACTTGGTCTGGGACACTTGGTTTAGAAGAAAAGAAAAATGTTAATTTGCTCCCTACTGTTCTTCTGTCAGCAAGTGGTGGCATTTGAATTTTGCATGCTTCTCCATCTATCTACCTTTTTTGACTCCATTCATTAAACTGGAGAGACTTGTTCTGGGACACTTAGTTTAGAAGAAAATAAAAACGTAAATTTGGTCCCTACTGCATTTCTGTCAGCAGACTTGTAATTGTGTTGCCTTGGTCTCAGAGGACAGCCAGCACTGGAGTGGTGGTAGCAGAGCTTAAGGACTTGAAATCCAACCCCAAGCACATGCCTGTGCACAGATGGTGGGTTCACTCTTTGATGGATGAAGAATTGTCAGTTCTTAACTGCTGATGCTCATCCAACTAGGGAAAGCTCTTACTAAAGTGGATTTCCTCAAGTCCCAGTGGGTTAGTGGGTTCACCTGCCCTAAAAATTTCAGAAGCAATTATGAGGAGTCCAGGTTATAACTTTTAGACAGGCAAGCAACATTTTTTCTGGTCTACAAAATTTTCCTCATTCTGACACCACTGGTGAACTAGAAAGGTCTTTAAAGATAAAATAGTAAAACCGACTTATTGTATAGATGAGAAAGTGAAACCAAATTGGTCATTTCTCTGTGTTTAATTAAAATCCATATCGCTACCTTGTTTCTATTGTGACTGGTTTGATATTTTTTAATATTAGCTATGTACGGCCATTTAACTGCCATGTCTAGGTTGCCATATAAAATTAGACTAAATTGGAAGTTCTAGTAGAAAGATTGGGCTTCTCTGATCCTTCTTGAACTGTTTGAGAAATATAGTCTATCATCTCATGGGCATCCATCCAGAAATTCCTGTTATAATCTGCCTTCCAATTGCAGTTTAAACTGTACGAAAAAGAAGCATATTTGCCCCAAAATATCTCTATCTGACAGTAATACAGTCCCTCTTCCATTTTCAGATATTGTTATTGTCAGTAATCATAATATTTTTCAGGGTTGGCTGTAGGGCAGGCTCTCTGTCTGTTCTTGAATACAAGTTAAGACTAGTTTTTACATTTCTGAGTGGTTGAAAAATCAAAATAAAAATATTTCATGATGTGAAAATTATATGAAGTTCAAATTTTATTGTCCAGAAGTAAAGTTTTGGAGCATAGCCACGCCCATGTATTTTTATATATTGTCTAAAGCTGCTTTTGTGTTACAACAACAGAACTGAGTGGTTGCTGTAAACACTGTGAGACCCACAAACCCTAAAGTACTTACTATCTGATCCTTCTCTGGTGGCTCAGATGGTAGTCTGCCTGCAATGCGGGAGACCTGGGTTCTATCGCTGGGTCAGGAAGATCCCCTGGAGAAAGAAATGGCAACTCACTCCAGTATTCTTGTCTGGAAAGTTCCGTGGACAGAGGAGGAGTCTGGTGGGCTACAATCCATGGGGTCATAAAGAGTTGGACAGGACTGAGTGACTAAAACTTTCGCTTTCACTTCATCTGGTCGTTACTATCTGGTGCTTAAAACTCTGCCAATCCCTACTCTGTATCACATTCTCTAATCTATGTTAGTTCCACCCAGTCCTTACAGCAATGCTATTTGGTGTGTATGTTCACTGTTTCCTTTCTACAGATGAGTAAATTGAGGCTTTAAAGAGTGTGTGTGAATTGAGCAGAGTGATCCAGCGAAGGGATGACAGAGCTGAGAGTAATTAATACATGTTCACCTGATGGGAAAGTGCTAAGCCTTTTGTCATATACTAAATTGACTCTATTATTGCCTAACAAGTCGTTCCTTTTCTACAACTGTGTGGCTGTCTTCCACACTGCTTCTTAATTCTGTCACCATTAATTGGAAGAGTTGGTGAATGCACATGATTATACAGTAAAACTGAGCATAATATAGATCATAATTTGATAAATCTTTCCCTTAATTGAATAAGTCATCTGCCAAACTCTACTGTTGACTAGGCCTTTGGTAGAATATATGTGAGAATAAAAATGTGATGTGGTTTGTCCCCCACTTCCTCAGTACTCATCTGATGGACTTTCTATAGCACATGCCGAGCAAACAAACAGATGTGAGAATAGGCTGAAGCTAAAAGAATGGTTGAACCACAGAAGGAGGATATCATGAGTAAAACTAGTGCTTTGAATTTGATGCTTATAACTTGAGCTTTTTAAATTGAGCAGTAATTGTAATCATTTCAGTTTCTCTATTTTTGATGGTAATACTTAGCTAAAAACAAACGTTAGACAAATCACAATTCGCTTGTAATGGGCTCTTGTAATGGAAGGAGAAAGTGCTTGAGAAACACTCTCCGAGTGTATAATTCAACTTTTGTGCAGAGTTGTTTGTCATGGATAAAAATGCAACAACTAGAAAGTCGTTATGTTATACATTTCAAATTGGAATATCTCAAGACAGTCATTAAACAGCACAAAGGAGCATCTGAGGCCATTGACTACCTGGAGCTGAGTGATATAAATGTCTCTATAAGTGTAATTTTAAGCCATATGCTCCGAATGTTGTTAAAATATCTTCAAAGAAACTGTGAATAGCACCTCTATCCGTCAATTCATTTCCATTCGACTTTCAAGTCTTTCAATTAGTGAAGAAAGAAAATGGTTCATAAAACTACTTCCTTTTTTTCTCTTAATGTATCTTTACACTTGTAGAAAAACTGAAGTAAATATGTCTACGTTTAATTGGCTGACGTCAAGTAAGGCCTGCTTTGTTTGCTGGGAGAGGTTGCAGACCGGTATCATCACCTTGAGTGAAAAGGGGAAATTGTAAACATAGAAATGATCCGGGGGTATCTCACAGAATCCAAAGGCATTTGGTATGATGGAATATCACAGAGAAGCAGGGCTAGAAATGCTTGAAGGTAAGCAGCTGTGTTTCATTTTCTTTCTCACTGGGTCAGGGTCTCTTGATTCCGATTCTTTCTAGTGTCTTCTTTAGGCTTTTCTTCCACAGACCAGTCTTTTGTACTTCTCCATTTACATTTTGGAACATGACCTTCTCATAGGTCACCAGAGACTAACCATTGTCTCAGTTCCCAATGTCTAGGAGACAATCTGGTTTAGCTTGGATCTGGGGCCAATTAGCTGTGGCCAGGTATATAGGTCCTATAGTTGAAACATGGCCATTAACATCTTGGGTTAGGGAGAATTTTCAGGAAAAGGAAGTGGCAGTGTGGGCGGAGTCTCAGAAATGAATCTGCTACCTGTCCTAATTGCTAATGTAAAACCAAAAATGAATGGACTACTTATATATTAGCTTTACTTTTTCTTGCTTAACTCAGGAAAACTTGCTGAGATTATGTCTGTGTGTGTGTATGTTTGAGATTATCTGTGTGTGTGTATGTGTATGTATGTGTGTGTGTGTTTGAGATTATCTGTGTGTGTGTGTTTGTATCTGTGTGTTTGAGATTATCTGTGTGTGTGTGTATGTGTGTGTGTTTGTATGTGTGTGTGTGTTTGAGATTATCTGTGTGTATGTGTGTGTGTTTGTATGTTTTATTTTCTCCATGTGCTTGTGCCGTCCAGGCGGTTGGGATGTTTGTGACTGAATGATGGAACAGCTCACCCACTGCCCTACGTCCAAGCTTTGTTCCCGATCACGTCTACCACTGGCTTCTGAGGGCAATTGACCTCTGCATGGCTGACCCCACTCTGCACAGCATGTTTGGTTTTCCAGCTTCACTAGTCAGAAATTGCTAGTCTATCCTTTCACCCTGGAGTTTTGCAAGATGATGAATCTATTTACCCCCTTGTTAAAGATGACAAAGGGTCAAATATTTCTGAGGTGCCATTTCTTTCCAGCAGCTCTAAAGAGCTTTTGTTCTTGACAACAATGGTAACTCCTACCACTGGAGCTGATTTCCAGCAGTTTCTGTTGGACCTCTTACCCTTAGTTCAGTTTCTTACCCGTTATGTGTACAGCAACATGTAGGGTGCTGGAGATACAGACACGTAAAGAATTGATTTCCACAATTAGATAGGTGTATTGATTTTAAAATGCACAGAATACGAAGGAGCACAGAGGAAGGTCTTTCAGATAAACTACTGGGAAGGAAGTGATGCTCCTTACAAAACTTGTGTTAAAAGAACAAGCCTGCGCCCCACACCTAACTGCTTTCTCAGTTTTACTTTCCCCTGCCCTGCTGGAGCACCGTTGTCAAAAATCAGAAAACTATCTATGTGTGAACTTGGTTCTGGATCCTGTCCATTCATCTGTCCATGCTTGTGTTAATTCTCTTCTGTTTTAAGACTGTGATTTTATAACAAGTTCACAATCAAATAATGTAGGTCTTCTTGCTGCTTTCTTCTTCCTTCCCTTTCTCCTCCCTTCCCCTTTCCTCCTGCTTAATCAGGATTGCCTTGGCTGTTCATTTGCATATCAATTTTAGAACCAGCCTTTCAGTTTCCACCAAGAATTCTAGTGGGATTTTGATTGGGATTGCTTTGAATCTGTAATTTATTTTGTAAGAACTGATGTCTTTATAACATTGAGTCTTCCAATCCATGAACAAGGTATTTGAATCTTTTAGAATATCAAAAATGCTTTCAATAAAGATATATAGTTTTCAGTAGTAAGGTCTTAAATACCTTTCATTAGATTTGTTCTAGGGCATTACATATTAATTATGGGTTTTAATATTAAATGTGAGTTTTTTTTTCTTTTTAAAATTATGAAGGTATGATAACAGATTTACAGGAGACTTGGAAAATACAGAACAAGGTCTCATATAGTTCCACTGTATATTACACTTATTTTTTAAGTAAGTAGATTAAGATTTTTAGTTGGAGTGCCAATATCAAACTCTTGAAAATTAATAAAATGATAAATATGGGTTTTAAAATTATTATAAATGGTAGCTTTGTTAAACTATATTTTTTATTTGCTACTGCTGCTAAGTCACTTCAGTCATGTCTGACTCTATGTGACCCCATAGACGGCAGCCACCAGGCTCCCCCATCCCTGGGATTCTCCAGGCAAGAACACTGGAGTGGGTTGCCATTTCCTTCTCCAGTGCATGAAAGTGAAAAGTGAAAGTGAAGTCGCTCAGTCGTGTCCAACTCTTCGAGACCCCATGGACTGCAGCCTACCAGGCTCCTCCATCCATGGGATTTTCCAGGCAAAGTACTGGAGTGGGGTGCCATTGCCTTCTCCGTATTTACTACTAGTATAGACATAAAAGTCATTATTTTGTATTTCTATGTATCTGTAGTGACTTTGATACATTCACTCATTAATTCTATTTCTAAGTAGATTCTTTTGATTTTTCTGCATTCAAGAGATGTTCAAGCTCTCTCTCTTCCTGCCCAATCCAGGACACCCAACCCAATCTCTGCATGGATTTAAGGTTTTACCACAGACTTTGAATCTGAGCTTATTCAACTTTCCAGTCTCCTAGCAAGGCATCACAAAGCCTGCTTAGAAATGGGGTGGGAATAGGGTAAAAGAGAAAGGGAATGGATCTAGGAAGAACAAACACAGATGACTCCTTCAGTAATTATTGTGCCTGCAGATAAAAGGTCCTTGGATAGTAAAGTGCTGTCCTCTCCCAGACACGGAGATTAAGCTTGTGACTCATTTTGTGCCAGGGCCTTTCCCCAAAACACATTATTTTATGGCTTTTAAATGACTGACAATTTTCATTGGCAATGCAAAATTATAACTTTTGCAGTCCAGGCAGTACTCTTTCTAAAGCTGAAAAAATAACTTTAATTTCAGTAAGCTTGAAGCTTGAGGTGCAGAGTCTGAATGTCCCACCAGTGGGACATTCCGAAAGGAATGACCAGGATTTCCAGTTCCACAGCAGGGACAGCCCTGTGAGGCTCCATCCCTCCATTCAGGACATTCCGGAGGACACACACGACTCTCCCGCAGTGCCATGTAGCCAGGGACTACGTGGGCTGTATCGCTCCTTAGTCCCCAGCCCTACCTCTAGCAGGGTGTAGGGCACAGCAGGCACCCCAGTAGTGTTTATTGAGTGAATGAACACAGGGTAGGACGATGAGTATCTTGTGTGTGAATCACTCAGGGCTACCTTATTATTTTATCCCCAGGTGGGAGGCAAGATGGTGAATTTTTTTGTTTGTAGTCAGTTCACATCTGTCCCAGAGCAGCACCATGTAGAGTGATATAATGTAATAATCCACTCTGTATTTCTTAATGTAGTTCAAATCAGAAATGTAAGGATTTCTCTGAGCCATGGAAGACCTGTCTTAAGACCGAAGGGAAACCTGTAGAATAAAGTGAAATTCTCAAATCTCCCAGCTCTATTTGTGTCTGTGCAGAGTAAATGAACCGAGTTCCAAGCCCCAGCACCTCAACGGAGATGATGCTTCTTTGGAGAGAAGCCCGCAGTGTGAAAGTTATTTCAGTGGTATTATTTGAATATCAGAGATAGATGTAGCTGTTATTAATATTGACCAACCTGCCCATAAACTCTGTTTGACTTCTTGTATGATACTGAGTAATGTGCCAACACAGAAGATTTCCCTTGAAGAAGATACCTGTTATAGCTTCATAATGTAAAGTTGGTTTCTTACTATTTATTATCAGTGTCTGACTTAGGGCTGAGAGGAGGAGGAAGCAGGGAGTTGTTAGTTCCCTTTGGGATGATGAAAAAGTTCAGAGAGTGGTGATGGTTATACAACATTGTGAGTGTACTTAATGTCACTGAATTATATAACACACTTAGAAATCTCTATAGCAAAATACGCAGAAAAGAAGTTCTTCATACCCAAGAAGACAACATGAGCTCAAGTTCCAGATGATTTATGGCCAGTGACCGCTTATTGGTTATCTCTGTAAAGGTCACTGCATAGGGACCCCTACCCTCCAGCCACTCCACACCCCAGCACCTCTAGCATATGTCAGGGCTCTGTCTCTAAGACACAGCAGTTACAGGACCAGCATCCTTGTACAATTTGTGGCTGAACATACTTTATTCGTTTTCTGTTCCCATATGGGAAGCCTTCTCGTACTGTCAAACCATGCATCCTGCTTTCTAAAGACTGACACTGGAAGCGGACATGCTTCCCACTTGTAGCCTGTCTGATTATTTGAAATTCTTCTGCATGTGAAGTAGCATGTCTAAGAGAAAAAGATCTCCCACTCAAAGTAAATTGTGGTCTGATTTTCACCGGTAGTTTTTATTTTGAGGAAAATTTATCTCAGGTATTTAATTGTGGGACATTTTGAAGCCCTTTTGATTTACTGAGGAGGTTTAAAAAAATGGAACTTGGATTGTAATTTCTGACCTTACAAATGATTTGCTTTATTATTAATTAAAAATTTTAACCGATAAGTATGGTTTTTAAAGTTAAGTATCCTAATATTGGGAATAATTACTAAACTTAGTGTTGGGCTGATTTCATTTCTTCAATGAATATGGATACAAATTTGTAGTTCTGGTTTATAGGTAGAATAAAGTAAGGTGATAAATATTAACAGCACTAGTAAAGCTTTGCATTATGAAGAGGAATAAAAAAACAGTAAAGATTACTAGAATAAAGCCCCTAACTTGATTTTCTTGCAAAGCCTTCCTAGAAACATGAACTTCCTTTGGATTGACAGTGCTTTTTCTATTTTGCAAACTGCTTTGTTCAACTTGTTCTTTTGTTTGTTTGGTTTGGTTTTGGTGGCAGGGTTGAGTCCAGTTTAGCCTATGATCGTGACAGCAAAACACTGAAATTCAGAATTTTTTTTTCTGCTGGAATATCTGTTTCAAATTGGCAGTTGACAGTTCTCATTTCCTTTGGTTAAAAGAAGTGGTTAAGTGAATAGCTTCTGTTTTAAGGGCACTTGAATTATTGGGAAAAAAAAAAAGCAAACAGGTGAGATTCTTCATCTCATTGTACTTCCACTGATTTTCAGTGCAGAATTGTGAATCCTGAACTTTGGAGTCTAAAAAAATTAACTAGATATGGATACTCAGGAACTTCTGTCTTATTCTGAAGGCCTGTGGGAAGTGTGAGTAGTTGTAGAAGACAGCCTCCCATATGCAGTTTGCACCATATGCTCCTTCTTCTCTTCTCCAGGTAGAGTTTCTTCTCCGGCTTAACCAGTGGTAAATTTCTGATGAAGTCATTAGATAGCTTCCTTTGCCGTGCAAAAGCTTTTAAGTTTAATTAGGTCCCATTAGTTATTTTTGTTTTTATTTTCATTACTCTGGGAGGTGGGTCCAAAAACATATTTCTGTGATTTATGTCACAGAGTGTTCTGCCTATGTTTTCCTCTAAGAGTTTCATAGTATCTGGTCTTACATGTAGGATCTTTAATCTGTTTAGAATTTATTTTTATGTGTGGTGTTAAAATATGTTCTAATTTCATTCTTTTCCAGATAGATAGCTGTCCAGTTTCCCCAGCATCATTTATTGAAGAGAATTTTCTCCCATTGGGTAGTTTTGCCTTCTTTGTCATAGATTAATTGGCTTTAGGTGTTTATTTCTGGACTTTCTATCGTGTTCCACTCTATATTTCTATTTTTGTGCCAGTGAGTGCATGCATGCTAACTTGCTTATGTAGTGTTTGACTTTTCATGACTCTATGGACCATAGCTCACCAGACTCTTCTCTCTATGGGATTCCCCAGGCAAGAACACTGGAGTGGGTTGCCATGCCCTCCTCCAGGGGATCTTTCTGACCCAGGGATCGAAACTGCATCTCTTACATCTCCTACATTGGCATGTGGAAGCCCCTTTTGTGCCAGTATCATACTGTTTTAATGACTGTAGTTTTCATCAGATTTATCTGTGTTGAGAAAGCTGTTACTTTTTCTGTGATGTAGCTATGCCTAGAATCTCACACATTACTTCTATGTGAAAAGATAATTTAAAATAATTCAATTAATGTTTTCATTTTTAGAGGATAGAGGGAATGAAAAGTGCCCACTAAACTGAGAAGGATCTGGGGATCAAAAAATGAGGCAGGCAGGTGCATATAATCAATGGATCAGTTTATTATAGGGTAATTAACTCATAGGGTGGGATAGAGATCTGGAGGAAATCATCCAGAAGCATTCACAGCTGCACTCCATACCACTGAGGGGCCATTGAGCCACTTTATAGTTAACCTAGGATATGAGGGTTCATGCTAAGAAACAGGATGTGTATTACTAAGTAAAGATTTATGAATGGATACCTAGTCTGAAGCTCCAATACTCTGGTCACCTGATGCAAAAAGCCAACTCATTGGAAAAGACCCTGATGCTGAGAAAGATCGAAGGCAAAAGGAGAAGGGGGTGACAGAGAATGAAATGGTTAGATAGAATCACTGGCTCAATGGACATGAACTTGAGCAGACTCCGAGAGATAGTGGAGGACAGGGAAACCTGGCTTGTGGGTCTCGAAGAATTGGACACAGCTTAGTGACTAAATGACAACAACACATAGTCTGTGGGCCCTGGGAATACTGTCTTCTTCATTGTATTTGGACTAACAGAGCATAAAGTCTACTTTGTCCTAATGATTATTAAACAATATCTGTTAATTACAAAGCCTTTGATGACAGAGATGTGATTTACCTCACAATATAGTCCTAGGTAGGATCTACAAAAGGACAGGAGGAACTGTATGTGCCCAAGATGGCATCAGTTATGCTAACAGCCATACAATTTGAACCATATTTCAAAGGAAATTTTGTAATACAGAAAAAATGGATTCCTTATGCTCACATTCTGCCATGAATACTCTAAATGGGAAGTTATTCAACTCAGTAGCATAATAAAAGAATGGTGCCTTAAAAAAGTCACCATATAACTGAAGGAGTATATTACTGCAATAATTTTCAAGTTCACAAAAGAAATAAGACGTTGTTATATGAAATAGCACAACTACAGAACTCATCAATTACTAGTTGCATTCACATCCACAATTTGTAGTTTACAGAGTGATCAGATGCACACCAGCTCATTCATTCTTAACATGACCCTGTTTATAAGTGCCTACTATATACTGAGCCCTGCTAGACATATAAACAAGATAAAGAGTTGGCTTTCATCCTTTTAACAGCTGTTCTTGATTTTCACAAAGTGTTTAAAAGTCTGTGATATTAATAGGAGAGCAGTTGCATGAAGGGGTAGGAGGTAGCCCAGGTCAAGCTAGGGTAGCTGGTGTCTCTCTACTAGCTGCGGTTGGGATGTGGTCCTGCCCACCAGGTCTTCTGTTGATTCTGTAGTACATCCTCATAAAAGACTAGGACTTGGTGAAATCTGGCCAATTTGTGGGGGTTAATGCATTGTCTCCCAAATATCAAAAATAAGGTATACATTTATAAAATGAATGGCTTGGTGATTCTTGATTTTTTTTTCTGATTTGAAAATTGAGTGGACATTCCAATCGCTGAAATTGTTGAAAATTTCAGAAAATGTAAAGAAGAAAATAAAAATTGTTTGTAGCTAGGACCAGATCAAGACATTACACAAAGAATAGACAAATATAGCACCCTCAACCCACACTGTATTTCAAAATAAAAACAATACTAAACTGTGCAATAAATGTAAAGAAGTCCAGCTGTGTTACGATTTTTGCATGATGACTGATTCTTTGTCTTATTTAATCATGAAATTTTTTTTCAGAAAAACTTATTTTACTACCTCTGCTCTCATGCTATCTTAGCCACCTCCTGAGTGACCCAGTGCTGCCTCTCTGTCCTACTCCCTAGAAATAACCATTCTTTCTATTTTGGTGTGTATTCTTCTGAGTTTTCTTATATAGATAAGAGCAAATTTTATAATTCAGTTTGGGTGCTGAATATGTAATTTTTTATCTTGATTTTTCACTCACCATATCATGAAGATATTCCCATGCCATTAAGAAGTTTTTGAAGAAACTTTCAATTTGTAAGTCATGGCTCTATTGAAGGAGTCACTGATAGATTCTGATTTTATAAATTTGCTTAAATAAGGTTCTCTGAACAGCCTGCTGCATATATCTTTTAATCTATTTCTGATTTTTATTTGTGTTAAACTTAGATCTGGTTTGGGCTTCCCAGGTGGCTCAGCAGTAAAGAACCCACCTGCTAGTACAGGAGATGCAGATTCTATCCCTGGTTTGGGAAGATCCCCTGGAGAAGGAAATGGCAATCCACTCCAATATTCTTGCCTTGGAAATCCCATGGCAAGAGGAGACTGCAGGCTACGGTCCATGAGGTCACAAAGAGTTGGACACAACTGAGCACACACACACACACAGATCTGGTTCATATGCTTGCCAGCAAATCTGTCTCTTGGTACCTTTGACAATCCAGAGTGGTATTATTTTTAAAAGGAATGATAAACAACTTTTCTCACTTGATAGAAAAGATAGTATCTTGTTTTATTTTACACTTAATTGATTCAGTTCAGTTCAGTTCAGTCGCTCAGTCATGTCTGACTCTTTGCGACCTCATGAATTGCAGCACTCCAGGCCTCCCCATCCATCACCAACTCCCGGAGTTCACTCAGCCTCACGTCCATCAAGTCAGTGATGCCATCCAGCCATCTCATCCTCTGTCGTCCCCTTTTCCTCCTGCCCCCGATCCCTCCCAGCATCAGAGTCTTTTCCAATGAGTCACCACTTCGCATGAGGTGGCCAAAGTACTGGAGTTTCAGCTTTAGCATCAGTCCTTCCAAAGAACACCCAGGACTGATCTTCTTTAGGATGGACTGGTTGGATCTCCTTGCAGCCCAAGGGACTCTCAAGAGTCTTCTCCAACACCATAGTTCAAAAACATCAATACTTCGGTGCTCAGTTTTCTTCACAGTCCAACTCTCACATCCATACATGACCACTGGAAAAACCATAGCCTTGACTAGACGGACCTTTATTGGCAAAGTAATGTCTCTGCTTTTCAATATGCTATCTAGGTTGGTCATAACTTTCTTAGTAGTGGAATAAATGTTTGTGTATACTTATTGGCCAACTTTTCATTTCTACCCATGTCCTTTAAACATTTTTGTCATGACTATCAGAATTTTTGTAACTGCTATGTCTCTATTAAGGATATCAAAACTTTTCATATTTGTTGGAAATATTTTGTTTTTCTTGCCTTTAAGTTTATGGTATATTTGATATAAAAAGACATGTTTAAATTTTATCAATATATCTGTATTTCTGAATTTATTCATTATTTAGAGAACCCTTCCCATCCTGAGATCTAAAATCCAAGTAGGTTTTCTTCTAGGCATTAAAAAACTATTTCTCCTTTTTTTTTAAAAAAAACTTCTACTTCCTGTGACTGAGATCTGTTTTATACAAAGTATTGTTTATTTCCACTTACTAGTTATTTGACATAATTGTATTTGAAGTGTTCAGTTCTTGGGTTTGGGAGATAAGATATGATGATCTAAAAAGTCAGCTGAATGGATCATCTTTTTACATCCTCCTTTTGGTCTTCTGGCATTGTGTGCTGGACATCAGAGCAGGTATGAACTTTCCATCTACTCCTCAAAACATTCCCTTTTTTCCTTCTTTGCATCTATGTTCCTCTTTACCTCTCATCTTCCCCTAAATAGCATTTGAAAAATACAAAATCTGTCATCTTCTCAGCGACAGGTATGAAGACCTTGGTCACAGAGAAATCCAATTAGGAAATTTGAAAAAAAAAAAAAGGAAATTTGATTACTTAGCACATAATATGCCTTTTTGACCGAGAGAAATTGCTGACTTTTGTAGATGTTAGAAATATCCCCTAGTCAGCTCCATGTATTTTTCTGTGAGAGCAATTTTTAATGGAATGGTTTAAGGTTGTTTTTGAATGCAGTGAAGAGACAGTCAGTAGTGAAAAAATTTTAAAGCTGGCATGGTACAGAGAGAAATTTGATTTCTTATTTTGAGATTAATTGATAGTCTTTCCAGGAGTCATCCATATTTCTGAAGAGTATTTTAGTTACATTCGCTTCATCCTTCTACAATCCATATGAGAATGATAGGATTTTTGCAGATGGCATTGGGCCATACTTCATTTTTGGTCAAATCACATCATAATGATGCCACTTATTCATCCATAAAAGCTTATGGAAGTGCACTGAACATCTGCACATAATGCAGCCATTCATGCAAAAAAAGCCAAGAACCCTATTTATCTCAAGGGATCTGTGAACTCTCTCTTCCTGCTCAGTCTGCCTCAGGAGTTTCAACTGTCCTGGGAGAGAAGTGCCAGCAGCCCATTAGCCTGATGAGCCAATCCATAGAAACATGCTCTCTGCCGTCCCACATGCCTGGCTTGAGCTGGGGAACAGCCAGTATTCATTTAGTTCTTCTGGAGCCCATCAGCATCATCTTCGTTCTTTATTCCTCCATGCCCAAAACACTGCCTGGACATACAGCTCCCCATGGTGATCTTTACCCTTAATCACATGTTGTGCGTAGCTTTTAGCCAAAACAAATTTAAACTTTTTGAAATTAGAGCAGTTCCTTAGTCAGACATTGTTACAAAAGTAGTAGTTCAATGAAAAACCAGCCATGAAATTTAAAGACTGCAGCCATGAAATTTAAAAGATGCTTGCTTCTCGGAAGAAAAGCTGTGACAAACCTAGACAGTGTATTAAAAAGCAGAGACATCATTTTGCCAACAAAGGTCTGTATAGTCAAAGCTATGGTTTTTCCAGTGGTCATGTATGGATGTGAGAGTTGGACCATAAAGGAGGCTGAGCACTGAAGAGTTGATGCTTTTGAACTGTGGTGTTGGAGAAGACACTTGAGAGCCCCTTGGATGGCAAGAAGATCAAACCAGTGAGTCCTAAAGGAAATCAACCCTGGTTATTCATTGAAAGGACTGATGTTGAAGCTCCAATACTTTGGCCATCTGGTGCGAAGAACTGACTCAATGGAAAAGATCCCGATGCTGGGAAAGATTGATGGCAGGAGGGGAAGGGGACGACAGAGGACAAGATGGTTGGATGGCATCATCAACTCAATGGACATGAGTTTGAGCAGACTCGGGGAGATTGTGAAGGACAAGGAAGCCTGGTGTGCAGCAGTCCATGGGGTCACAAAGAGATGGACACAACTAAGTGACTGAACAACAGCAAACCAAATGTTTTGCTAAGTACCAGTGAAGACCTTTGAGAATTCCACTCAAATTTAAATTCAGTGAAGGGAAGTTGTCTTGTACACCTGGTGCCTAGAACCTGACACGTGACACACGGCTAGTGCTAAATAAATATTTATTGAATGAATGAAACAGTAGATGGATGATGAATTTATATTTTTCACATACACAATAGGAAACATATTTAAGTTCTTGTTTAGAAATGACCTAATACTTTTATTTGGACATTTTGATAGATTGGATAGATTGTCTTGTATAGAAAAGAGAGTACATATTTTTTTATATTCCACAAAAGGAGGCAAATTACCATTGAATAAATTTTAAATGAAATATCAATGTAGGAAAGTTCATTAATGCCATTTCCCATTTTGGAGAAACGTATTCTCCATGGCTGAGAGAACATTACAAAGACTATCCGAACACCGTACAAAAACAATAAACCACACGTATCAATTTTCTTTATGTTTTTAGTGTGTATATAATTATCTATTCAACAGATTTTTTTCTGGGATCTTCACATTTAAGATAAGAATATAAAAACTTTATGTTTATATTTTTTAATGAAGAGTTTGAAGAAAACATTTGTGTTGAATCTGCAGTGATTATAATGTAATTTTTTTTACAATTCAAGAGAGTTATATTAGTGCAAATGCAAAAACATGCACAGTTGTGCTATATAAAAAGAATCTCTTTCTTTCCAATTTAAATAATGGTTTTCCAAGATCTAATTAGACCTATCTCAGGTGACTAATTGCTGTGCAAGACATATGAAAAAATATAACCTTTTTTGTGAGGCAAGAATTGCTAAACTATGTGGAAGAAAAGTTGTAAGAGATAAGAATAAAGTGGTATCATAGAACTTAAAAATATTTGGCAGCTGTTCCTACAATTCCAAAGATGGTATCATTAAATCCGTTTTATATTATTCCAGTTATTTGTGCTTTTTCAACATTGCTTCATCTCTTTACACTTCCCCACGGCTATGAAGTCAGGCTTATGCAATGTTGACACCTCTGCACACAATATCCAAATTCTACCCAGTAAATCTACCAGCATACATACAACACGCTGATTCAGAAGAACACAGAGCCATGTGTGAAATGCGGTGAGACTGTTTTAAATGACATCCAGAGAGGTTTAGTTTTATATCAGTTGAAACTCAGCATAAAATAGTTTAGGATGATCTTTCAGGGCTCCACCACATCAAGATTTCCTTCACAGTGGAATAGCTGAATCTCTGTGCTTGTGTAGGCTCAGGCATGTCTGAAGAGGTTAAGATACCTCTTCCAGCAAACCCAGAACCATGAAAAACCCAAAGAATAATGAAAAGAGGATTATTCCTGAGATTCTATCACTGTAGACATAGTGAACTTTATAGTCATCACAATAACATCATAGGATGTAGTGGCCTGGATGCAGGAGGTTCTGGTTGATTCTGGGCTGGTTCCCATGGCAACCTCCCAGAGGCTGTGGTCCCTGGATGGGTCTCATCCAGGAGGCTAGGGAGCCAGCTGGGTTGAGAGTGGGAGCACGCAATGCTCCTCTGGTTAGAAGTCCTGGCACTGGTAGGCACCTTTATTCTGGATATAATCTAAAGGCATGCTTTCCAGATGTTGAGAAAGTGTCATAGAGAAAACCCAAATCATAACTCAGTTTTCTTATCTGTAAAATGGAGATAATCATAGGGCATATTACTATGAAAATTAAGTGAGTTCAGATACATAAAGTCCCAATGTTACTATTTGCACCTAACTTTAAATTAATGACTTTGCAATTATTTTTCTTAAGGAAGGCATTCCAAGTTGTTTAAAGCTTCACATCCCACAGAACCTGGATCTGCCCTGTCTGGCAGATAGAAGTGAGAAAAGCAAAGTCAGCGCTCCCATACGGGAGGTGAGGTAGAAAGAGAGGCTCAGGACTTGTCCAATCTGAGCATCTACATCATAAAATGGGAGGGTGATGTCTTGGCCACCTCACAGGGATGTGTGAGGCTCAGATGAAGAAGCATGTGAAAGTAACTTTAAAATGTAAATCACTAGAAAATAATAGCAAATGAAACAACTGACAAAGGATTAATTTCCAAAATGTACAAGCAGCTCATACAACTCAATACCAGAAAAACAAACAACCCAGTCAAAAAGTGGGAAAAAGATCTAAACAGATATTTCTTCAAAGAAGACATACAAATGGCTAACAAACGCATGAAAAGATGCTCAACATCGCTCATTATTAGACAAATTCTAATCTAAACTATAATGAGATATCACCTCATACCAGTCAGAATGGCCCTCATCAAAATAATAAATTCCCTTTGGGAAAATAGCATTGAAACATGTATAATATCATGTATGAAACGAGTCGCCAGTCCAGGTTTGATGCACGGTACTGGATGCTTGGGGCTGGTGCACTGGGACGACCCAGAGGGAGGGGAGGGGAGGGAGGAGGGTGGAGGGTTCAGGATGGGGAACGCGGGTATACCTGTGGCGGATTCATTTCGATATTTGGCAAAACTAATACAATATTGTAAAGTTTAAAAATAAAATAAAATTTAAAAAAATAATAAATTCTGGAAAGGGTATGGAGAAAAGGGAACACTCTTGCACTGTTGGTAGGAATGTAAATTGATACAGCCACTATGGAAGATGGTATGGAGATTCCTTAAAAAACTAAGAATAAAACTGCCATATGACCCAGCAGTCCCACTCCTAGGCATATACCCTGAGGAAACCAAAATTGAAAGAGACACATGTATCCCATTGTTAATTTCAGCACTATTTACAATAGCTAGAACATGGAAGCAACCTAGATGTCCGTTGACAGATGAATGGATAAAGAAGTTGTGGTCCATATACACAATGGAATATTACTCAGCCATAAAAATGAACACATTTGGGTCAGTTCTAATGAGGTGGATGAACCTAGAACCTGTTATACAGAGTGAAGTGAGTCAGAAAGAGAAAGATAAATACTGTATTCTAACACATATATATATGGAATCTTAAAAAATGCTACTGAAGCATTTATTTACAGGGCAGCAATGGAGAAACAGACAGAGAATAGACTTATGGACATGGGTAGAGGGGAGGAGAGGGTGAGATGTATGGAAAGAGTAACATGGAAACTTACATTACCATATGTAAAATAGATAGCCAATGGGAATTTGCTGTATGGCTCAGGAAACTCAAACAGGGGCTCTGAATCAACCTAGAGGGGTGGGATGGCGAGGGAGACGGGAAAGTTTCAAAAGGGAGGGAATATGTATACCTATGGCTGATTCATGTTGAGGTTTGACAGAAAAGAACAAAATTCTGTAAAGCAATTATCCTTCAGTAAAAAATAAACTAGCTAAAAAATTTAAAAAATGTAAATCACTAAGTTATCATCATCATTGTTATTATTTGGCAGTGTTTGTATGTAAGTCTCTGTAGTCTGCAAAGTCAGTAGGTAGTCTGGATAAATGTGCACCAGGTCACCTTTAATTCGTTACATTTTTGCTAAGCATTTATTTCTTCTTGAAAGATGGTGCTTGCACAGATATCTAGAGTGTACTGTTTTGAAGTTTTTATTTTTATTCACTTCAGATCTTGAAAATGAGTAGTCCTTCTAGATGTTCTTGTGGAGGTAATATCAGCCGAAACTTTGGGAATTCTATTTAGTATCCCGAGTTTTTATTTTATCACAGTGAGTTTTAGTTGAAGGTGTTTTTGAACTGTAGATATTTTGCTGATTGTCTGAAACCTAAATCCTTATGAAATATGCTAACCATTCATTTGGAAAACAAAGTTCAAATTGTACTAGCTTCTTTCCTATCATCACCTGAAATCCAGGTAAACTCAATTCAAAATCTGTCCAAGAAATATTTAGTGTCTGCTGGTTCTAGTTGCTGGGGGCATACAAAATCAAATAAGATATGGTCCTTGCTCTCTGAGAGCCCAAAGCCTAATGTGGAGAAGCAGACACACGTGGAATGTTTAAGCAACTTGATGGACATCAGGACAGAGGTGTTTATTCACAAGGGTTAGCACACGACTAGAGAGGTGTCATCTACATTAGGCAGGTGGGTGTGAAGGGAGTTCCCAGAGCAGGTGACACGGAGAGAAGATGTAAATGTGACTAGAAGATGGCCAGGAAGGCATGGAGGAACGGTGTGATCCTCCATGATAGTGTGGTCCCCATGCGTGTGTCTGCCCGATGCTGAATTGTGGAGTAGAGCCAGAACAGGCTTGGCCACGGGGAAGTCTTCAGTGTGATGCTTAGGAATTTGAGTGATCTTCTGGAAATCTTGGGAGCCACTGAAAGATGTTTTCCCTGTCCTTGTCAGTGAAACCACTTTTCTCCTAGTTATACAGATTGAAGGTATGTTGTCTTTTTTTAAAAATCAATTTTTATTGAAGTGTAGTTGCTTTATAATGTTGTGCTAGTTTCTGCTGTACAGTAAAGTGTATATTCCCTCTCTATTGGATTTCTTGCCCATTTAGGCACCACAGAGCATGGAGTAGAACGCCCTGAGTTACACAGTAGGTTCTCATTAGTTGTCTATTTTATCAGTTCAGTTCAGTTCAGTCGCTTAGTCGTGTCCAACTCTTTGCAACCCCATGAATCGCAGCAGCACGCCAGGCCTCCCTGTCCATCACCAACTCCCGGAGTTCACTCAGACTCAAGTCCATTGAGTCGGTGATGCCATCCAGCCATCTCATCCTCTGTCGTCCCCTTCTCCTCCCGCCCCCAATCCCTCCCAGCATCAGAGTCTTTTCCAATGAGTCAACTCTTCGCATGAGGTGGCCAAAGTACTGGAGTTTCAGCTTCAGCATCATTCCTCCCAAAGAAATCCCAGGGCTGATCTCCTTCAGAATGGACTGGTTGGATCTCCTTGCAGTCCAAGGGACTCTCAAGAGTCTTCTCCAACACCACAGTTCAAAAGCATCAATTCTTCGGCACTCAGCCTTCTTCACAGTCCAACTCTCACATCCATATATGACCACTGGAAAAACCATAGCCTTGACTAGATGAACCTTTGTTGGCAAAGTAATGTCTCTGCTTTTCAATATGCTATCTAGTTTGGTCATAACTTTCCTTCCAAGGAGTAAGCGTCTTTTAATTTCATGCCTGCAATCACCATCTGCAGTGATTTTGGAGCCCAAAAAAATAAAGTCTGACACTGTTTCCACTGTTTCCCCATCTATTTCCCATGAAGTGATGGGACCAGATGCCATGATCTTCGTTTTCTGAATGTTGAGCTTTAAGCCAACTTTTTCACTCTCCTCTTTCACGTTCGCCAAGAGGCTTTTGAGTTCCTCTTCACTTTCTGCCATAAGGGTGGTGTCATCTGCATATCTGAGGTGATTGATATTTCTCCCGGCAATCTTGATTCCAGCTTGTGTGTCTTCCAGTCCAGCGTTTCTCATGATGTACTCTGCATATAAGTTAAATAAGCAGGGTGACAATATACAGCCTTGACGTACTCCTTTTCCTGTTTGGAACCAGTCTGTTGTTCCGTGTCCTGTTCTAACTGTTCCTTCCTGACCTGTGTACAGATTTCTCAAGAGGCTGGTCAGGTGGTCTGGTATTCCCATCTCTTTCAGAATTTTCCACAGTTTATTGTGATCCACACAGTCAACGGCTTTGGCTTTGTCAATAAAGTCAATAAAGCAGAAATAGATGTTTTTCTGGAACTCTCTTGCTTTTTCGATGATCCAGGCAATCATCTATATATCATAGTGTGTATATTATTGCTGCTGTTTTCCACACCATTTACTAATTCTCCTTTCAATTTGTTCTTCATGGTGTCTCTAGACTAGGTATTTTTGCCCTGTTTTAGTCTCATCTTTTCTGAGTCTTCCCTGGAGGCTCAGATGTTAATGAATCAGTCTTCAATGCGGGAGACCCAAGTTTGATCCCTGGGTCAGGAAGATCCCCTGGAGACGGAAATGGCAACCCACTCCAGTTTTCTTGCCTGGAGAATCTCATGGACAGAGGAGCCTGGCTGGCTACAGTCCATGGTGTTGCAAAGAGTCGGACGCGACTGAAGGGCTAACCTTTTCACTTTTCCTGTGCAGGGTCCACTGTGGGGCTCCCCTAAATGCACTCCCTGCCTCCCCTCTTCTCCAGTCTGTTCACTGTCTTAACCCTGACAAGTTCATCTACTTAAATCACTTGGGTTTCAGAAAGCTTTAGCATCTTTCTGTGACTCATGGTATTCTGCCAAATACAATAAATAAATAAATTCCAACTTGTGTTGGAATGAACTGTAAACCTCCTCCCTTGACTCCCAAGCCCGTGGTACAGCAACAAGCAATGAATTATCTACCCTCAACTTCCCTTCTCCCAAACCCACCCTCTCATCAGGCCAGGGTTAGCTTGCCGTGTCCCTCCCAGCTCTGTCACCAAGCCACCGTTGTGTCCCCTCTGTAGGAATCACTACTTCCTCTTGATTTCAGTTGCTGCTTCTGCCATATACATACCTGGCCCATCTTGACCCATATATGCTGCCTGAAAGTGTTAATTATTATTTATTTTACAATTATATTTGATTTCTTCAAATTTTAAGCTCCTTGAGGGGAAAATTTGTGAGATAATCCATCAAGCGCTCCGCATAATGCCTAGCTCATAGTAGGCTCAAAAATTATAATTATTGTTATAACTACTTTGGGTGTTTTTGTGTTTGTTTTGTTTTTAGGATATGGCATCTTTGCATCCATAGAGCATTTAGTAAAAGAGGCCCACCCACAGATGTGCTGTCCAGACCGAACGGCTGGCTCAGCACTATAAATGTCTGGCCAAATGTTGAGAGTAGAATGCAAAGATTTTTCCCTTGCAATTGTAAATCTTATAAAGTGTTTGATTCCAGGCATGCTCTTAGATAGAACTTTCTTATTGTTAAAGTATATCTATTATTATTAAAAATTTGACACTTAATTGTGAAAATTTCCAAGGATGTGAAGTATACACAATAAAAAGTAAATTTTCTTCCATACCCACCTTCCCCTCAATTCATCCCTAGAAGTAACTCCTGAGATGAATAGATCTTTAACCACTCTGTTTCATGTATGATAAAATGATGATAACTTTAAGACACTGCAGATTTATGCAGAATCATCAAAAAATATGTTCATTATTCTCTTAATTCTTGAGACATTTTATTTATTGTTGCTGTTCTGTCGCTAAGTCATGTCCAACTCTTTGCGACTCCATGAACTGCAGCACGCCAGGTTTCCCTGTCCTTCACTATCTCCTGGGGTTCGCTCAGATTCATGTCCATTGAGTTGGTGATGCTATCTAACCATCTCATCCTCTGCTGCCCCCTTCTCTTTTTTCCCTTCAATCTTTCCCAGGATCAGGGTTTTTTCCAATGAGTCAGCTCTTTGCATCAGGTGTCTGAAGTATTGGAGCTTCAGCTTCACCCTCAGTCCCTCCAAATACTGGAGTGGGTTGCCATTTTCTACTCCAAGGGGTTGTCCTGACCCAGGGATTGAACCCATGCCTCTTGCATTTCCTGCAGCGACAGGTGGATTCTTTACCAACTGTGCCACCTGGGAAGCTTTTATTTATTAATAAGCTTATTATTCAACATTCATTAATTCAACAACACATGTGCATTGACCACTTACTATGTGCCGCAGCCTATGCTGGGCCAGCCACCAGCTATGACCCCCATGCTTGTAGTGACTCTAGAGTAATACCACTCATTATTGGTGCTAAAGGCCACTTTAGCCGTTGTAAACTGGAGCTCAGCCTTTCTCATATTGTACACTGAATGTAGCTCCCTCCTATAACTGTACTCATTCTCATGATTTTATAATGTGCTTCTGACTCTTTACCTATTGAATTATATTGCTATGTAACACGTGACCACAAATTTAGTGACTTAAAACAGGACTCATTTATTATCTTACATTTCTGTGGTCAGTAGTTCAGGTATGCATTAACTGGGTCCCCTGCTCAGGGTTTCACTAGATCAGGCTGAAGTTATCACCTACAGAGTCCTCTTCTCAGAATATGCTTGAGAATGCAGTTCCCACAAGACAGGATCGATGCCCTTGTTTATTGTTAGCTGTTGGCCGAAGGGACCTCTTGCAGCAATTAGACACTGGCTCCACTCCCTGTAGTCTCCATAGACCTTTTCACAGCATGGCTATTTGCTTTCTTCTAAGACAGCTACATCTCTCTGACTTCTAATCCCTTCTGTTTTGCTATGAGAGACATGTAACTGTAACCTAAGGGGAGTGACTGTTGCATCACGGTCACCTTCACTTATGGGAAGAGATGGGTGTACGTGCCAGGGAGCCAGGATTCTGGTGGGTGCTTTAATATTTTGCCTACAATACCCATGTATGACATTGATATGTTAAGGTCAAGATTTAATTTAGTTCCAAGTTAGACTTGTAAAAATGAAGCAGAGGCTAGACTCTGAGAAGGTTAATTACAAGACCGCTACCCTTACTTGGCATTCACGGGAGGCTGGGCTGGATGGGCCATTGCCTTGACCTTATGAGAGCATTTTAATGTTCTGCTAAAATAGTCCAAGGATAAAAATTTAGCTCGCAGTTCAGAAAAGGATAAGGGAAGCTTTTCTGGAATTTACTTAAGAGGAGCAGAATTTAAACTTATATTTAATGCTAGTGACAGACCTGATTAGACCTAAGCAGATGGCCAGTGACAACTGCAGATGGTAACAGCCTCAGTTTAAAAAGTGTGCCTATTTCTGTGGGGAATAACAATCTTTAATATTTTGCTTTCAGCCTCCAAATTCCTTCTGGAGTTGGCTTTGTAGTTTTCCTCAGAATTTAGCTCTTCTGCTAATGTTTTCATCTCGGTTAATAGGAACCAAAGACTTATGTGAAGAATTTCAGATGGCACTCTGATAATTACTGAACATGCCACATAGTAAAACTTAAAATACTGATCACTGTTAAGAATATGTGTTGTCAGGACTTGCCTGGCAGTGGTCAAGACTCCGTGCTTGTAATGCAGGAGGCACGGGTTTGAACCCTGGTTGGGGAACTAAGATCCAACATGCCTGCCACCTATGTGTCCAAGAAAAAAAAAAGAAATATGTGTTGTCATGGCACTTATGTGCTGTGTTGAAGTGCCATTTATCATTTCCCATAGGTATAGTTATTTAATAGCTTCCTTGGTGGCTCAGTGGTTAAGATTCCCCCTGCAATGCAGGAGATGCAAGGGACTCAGTTTCAGTCTCTGGGTCGTGAAGATCCCCTGGAGAAGGAAATGGCAACCCACTCTAGTATTGTTGCCTGGAGAATCCTGTGGTCAGAGGAGCCTGGTGGGCTACAGTCCACGGGGCTGCAAAAGAGTCGGACACGACTGAGCTACTAAACAATGACAACCACAAATAGGCATGGTCGCTTAACAGCCAACGGATCAAGGTAAAGAGCTCTATTGCATTGGATGGAACAAGCACAGAATTGTTTGTTTATTCTACAGATATTTTCTGAGTGCCTGTCGTGTGCCAGGCATGGCGCTCATGCTCAGGATACGACAAAGATCAAAACAGACCTGGCTCCCGCCTTCAAGGGGAGGGGACTGAGGGGTTAGACAGGCTGAAGAGATCCTAAAGATGACTCTATTCTTTTATTCTCTAAAATTAGACTTTCTGTTTATTGTCCAGACAGTGAAATGATGGCCCATCAAGGGATGAAAGATACCTGAGGTCAGGCTGTGGGTGGAGTCGCATTAGTACTGAAATTTCAAAGTGCCAACTCATCCAGCCTTGTCACATAGCTCCCTCTTTTTGGATCTGGAGGCAGCTAAGTGAAATTGTTTTGAAAAAATAAAGTAGGCATGAAGAAACGCAGAATCTCTTGCCTGCTCTTCTTCTCGTTTCTGTGCCCCACACTAATGCAATTGGGCCATTTTGCCCGGGGTCACAGAGCTAATTAGAGGCGAGATAGTGACTTGAATTCTCTAAGTCCCATGTCTTTTGACTACAGCTCCGTAAAATACGCTCACACCCTCTACTCTTCTGTCCTTCGTCGCCATTTTCTCGTGTGCATATAATTATTCTTTCAGTAGAATGGCTTTCAAAATGACAACCTCAGCTCCTTAGTATAAATTTTATTCTCATTTTCTTTAAAGACTTTTTTTTTTGGGTCCAAATCTGTCCAACTATATTTTTAGATATTTTCTCTTAGATTTATGTTCTACCTATGCCTCCTTAAGAGTAAATTTTCCTAGTCTCAGGCATCTGGCTTCCAGATAAAGGGATTTTGTTGTTCTACTTAGAAGGAAATGTGCATGCTAGGAAAGTTACCACCTGGAAATTTTTTGACTGCTTAGTTTACCGTTGACCTCTGACGATGGAAACCACCTGTATATGTGATACTTTTATTGTCATTTGGGATTCTTCTAAAAATAAGACACGTATGTATAAGTGGGAATTGACTAGAAAATATCCTTCCTAACTAAATTTAATTTTGTCGGCAAATAGAGGAAGTTTAGTGTTCAGTGTGCTAAAATTCTGAAATCTGACACAACAGATTTTCCTTTATAGTCCAGAAGGTTTCTATATCCTGGACCTAATAATGAATCCAAGATTTACTGATGTCTTGACACAAATCTTTTCAAGAGCCTCTTACTAGTTTGTGTTTTTTCAGAATGGTAATGCCACTTGCTTTCACATCTGCCTCTTCAGTAAAGATGATACTGATCCTTTCAATATTAATGTGCTGCAAGGATCAATTAGTTGTTTATAAAATGCTCTTGAATATATTTCCAGAGCTGATGAATACAGCCTTGTGATAAAGATAAGGGAAAATAAAAGTGGTTTATTATATTCCAACAATGTACTCTTATCCTCAATTTTTTTTTTAGTCTTATTAGGCCCTATCAGTAAGTAGATGCCAAAAAATGTTGGCTTATTAACACATGCAAGAGGTAGAAGAAGCATATGGTTCTGTTAGACTCAGTCCATTCATAAAATGGACTTGGGTAGAAAATGTTACTCCTCAGTGCTTTTTATTATTGTTTTATTTTTCCCCCAAGAAACTCAAAATTCTTTAACCAGTATTATGGTGTTCATAGCAGTTCTCTCAAGGCCAATGTAAGGGGAGTAGATATTATTAAAAAAATAATCTCTCACCTTACCAATTCCCAGCTTCATCCATCCATACCTGTGACATGCACAAAAACTCAAAATAACTTCCTTTCCTTTCCAACTCATACAAACACTCAGACAACCAGGCAATATCATCTAGGTGAGTGTTTCTCCACCGAGGCTGATTCTGCCCCCTGAATCCCGCCCAGGGTGGGAGAGGGGGGCACATTTTGGGACTGGAGACATTTTTGGTTGGAACAACCTGGGGGGTAGGGATTGCTGTTGGAACCTAGTGGGTAGTGGCTGGCGATGATGCAAAACACCCTACAATACACAGGACAGCCTGTACAACACAGAACTACCTGGTCCGAAATACCCATTGCGCTGTGGTTGAGAAACTCTAGTGGAGAGGAAAAAGCACTGGCTGGAGGGGTGAGAGATATCATACATCTTTATTTGTCTGTGCTTCTTCTAGGCCCACCAGAAAGAGAAAAAAAGTACTCTGAATTTTCAGAATGAACACCTTATACATATCATAATCCTTTAAACAAATAATAATTTAAATGTTGTTAACAAAAGTTGCATAGACTTTAAGAAAAGGAAAGAAATCCAGAAAGAAAGGATTAAAGCATCATGTTTTAAGTGTCTTAACATTATCAAAACTGATACCCTGTTACTTGAAACATCAGTGACCAAGATGGAGAGGGAGAAGCAGGAGGCAAAAGAAAAGGAGAGGAAAAAGGAAAATGTATGCTGATTTATTTAATGAGACTTGTGATACTTCTTCTTGCTTTTTAATAAACTTATGTGTGCATGCTAAGTCGCTTCAGTCGTGTCTTCTTTGTGACCCCTTGAACTGTAGCCTGCCAGGCTCCTCTGTCCATGGGATTGTCCAGGAAAGAATACTGGAGTGGCTTGCCACGCCCTCCTCCAAGGGAGCTTTCCCACCCAGGGATGAACTTGCATCTCTTTATGTCTCCTGCATTGGCCGGCAGGTTCTTACTAGAGCTATATTGAAGTGAAGTGAAGTGAAATCGCTCAGTCGTGTCCAACTCTTTGCTACCCCATGGACAGTAGCCTGCACCAGGCTCCTCCGTCCATGGGATTTTCTAGAGCTACATTAGCAACTTTGCTCTGAGCTTGGAGCTATCACAGGAGACAGCATGTGGGGGCAATAAATGGTTGTAAGAAAACAAGGTAAACTAAAGGGAAGAAAAAGACCCTCTGGATACACGAGTATGAAAGTCTTCACGGTGGTGGCGCAGGAAGGATTAGCAAGCTGTTGTCAGTTTAGTCCTGACTGTGAAACCTGGGCTGAGATGCCAAGTTTGGTGTATGGACCCTGAGTTATTGAAGGAGCCTGCTGCTTCTGTCCATATTTTTACTTGCCAACTTCCTAAGCGGTTCCTGGCACATCGCTTAACCTCCCTGAGGTGAGATTACATGTCACTTTATTTGCTTTCTGTGATTCAATGAAAATGGAGAGATACAGAGAGAGGTCTCCATCTAAAGACATGTGCTATTTTACCGGTGTTATTACTTAACTTCATCCTTCATTAATAACATGTTCAGCCACCCAAACAGAAATAAGTACTTCTGTAATACTACAAACTGTTAAGCTCTCTGCTAAGATCTAAAATCTTATGTCATCCTCAGTAGTAGCTTCAAGTTTTGCAAGCAGTATCTTTTGCTAAAGCTCGCCTTCTCTGGTGGTTACTTGGAATTTCTATGGATGTGATTTTTTTTTCTTTCTGAGCAATTAGTTCATTGCTGCAGCACTAATCATGAAAACAGGTCAGAGCCTTCTTAGAGCTGGGTTCTTATGCTTCCCCCTAGCCCCCCGGAAAACAGCACTTAAATATTAATAACATCACTGGGAAAACACGGCAGCTATTTCCCCGTTTTCTGCAGCTCAATGGAGAGCTGTTCAGTGTGGACCCCGGCGCTCTCCCCTCATGAATGGAAGTGATTGTGAGGAGGCCATCTCCTACTAAGGCAAGATGTGACACAGTGAACAAAGGCTGGTTTTTAGCCTGATGTGATGAGCTCACCCCAGTGCCCATGTGGGGACTTTGAAGCTTATCCAGGTGCCAGCTTTCTGTGTATATGACATTCTTGGGGACTGGGCAGCAGGCCTTTAAACATTGATCTGTAGTGTATGAATTACAAGGTCAGATGGGGTGAGATATCATAATTTCTATTTAGCCTGAATTTCCCCCAGAGGAGACATATTTCCTTTACCCTGAGTAAAGGAAATGCGTAATATTTTCAAGTCAGCCAAATCAATAAAGGTGTTTTAAAAGTAAATTTGTGTAGTTATTTTCTGGGGTGGATATGGCTGTAAATAAGAAGGCGTATTTCTCCTTTTCAGTACCTCCCACATCTTCTGTGAGGCTATGCTAATGGTCAGGAGAGATGCAATTAGGAACCCAGGTTCAGCATAGGCAGCTGAGATGAGAAAATCTCACAGAATCAGTATTTTTTTAAACTGAAGTAGTATTGACATAGTATTATATTTGTTTCAGAGGTACAGCATAATGATTTGATATTTTTATAGATGATACACCATACAAACGTATTATAATATTATTGACTATATTCTCTGTGCTGTACTTTATAGCCCTGTAGTATTTATTTTATAACTGGAACTGTGTACCTCTTAATTCCCTTCATCTCCCTCACCTCTAGCAACTACTGGTTTCTTCTTTATATCTGTGAGCCTGTTTCTATTTTGCACAACTCAATATAAAAAAAACAAAACAAAACTCTAGCAATAACAGATAATCCAATTAAAAACTGGTCAGAAGACCTGGATAGGATTTTTCCAGAGAAGAAATACAGATGGCCAACAGGCATGTGAAAAGATCCTCAACATCACTGATCATCAGGGAAATGGAAACAAAACCGCAGTGAGGTATCACCTCACATCTGCCAGAATGACTACCGTCAGAAAGACAAGAAGTAACAAGTGTTAATGAGGATGTGGAGAAAAGGAACCCTCTTGCGCTGTTGGTGGAATTGTAAACTGGTGCAGCCGACCTGGAAAAACAGCGTGGAGGTTCCTCAAGACTGAAAATAGAAGTACCATACAATCTAGCAATTTCACTCCTGGCTACATAGCTGAAGAAAATGAGAACACTAATTTAAAGAGATTCATGCACCCTGATGCTCTTGGCAACATTATTTATAGTAGCTAAGATTTGGGAGCAACCTAAGTATCCATCAACAGATGAATGATAAAGAAGATGTGGTATATATTCACACACAATGGAATCTTAGCCATAATAAAGAACAAAATCTTGCTATTTGCAGCAACATGGATGGACCTGAAGAGTATTATACTAAGTGAAATAAGTCAGAGAAAGACAAGGATTGTGTATTCACTTACACATGGAATCTAAAAACAAACAAATGAACAAATGTTACAAAACAGGATCCATCTTTGATTCATATGATATCTTAGAACCCCTCTGCTATTTTTTTCTCTTTCAATTGACTCTGTTGTTTCATCATCCTGTAGTCTTTGTTTATTATATTCAGTTCAGTTCAGTTCAGTCGCTCAGTCGTGTCCGACTCTTTGCAACCCCATGAATCGCAGCATGCCAGGCCTCACTGTCCATCACCAACTCCCGGAGTTCACTCAAACTCACATCCATCAAGTTGGTGATGCCATCCAGCCATCTCATCCTCTGTCGTCCCCTTCTCCTCCTGCTCCCAATCCCTCCCAGCATCAGAGTCTTTTCCAATGAGTCAATCTTTGATGAGGTGGCCAAAGTACTGGAGTTTCAGCTTTAGCATCATTCCTTCCAAAGAAATCCCAGGGCTGATTTCCTTCAGAATGGACTGGTTGGATCTCCTTGCAGTCCAAGGGACTCTCAAGAGTCTTCTCCAATGCCATAGTTCAAAAGCATCAATTCTTCGGTGCTCAGCTTTCTTCACAGTCCAACTCTCACATCCATACATGGCAATTGGAAAAACCATAGCCTTGACTAGACGGACCTTTGTTGGCATAGTAATGTCTCTGCTTTTGAATATGCTGTCTAGGTTGGTCATAACTTTCCTTCCAAGGAGTATGCATCTTTTAATTTCATGGTTGCAATACCCATTGGCCATATGCAAATCCATCCAACTATTTGAACATCGAAGTGAAATTAAATTGTATTATTTGTTTTCCACTTATGTAGAGATTTTCCAGTCACATTATATATTGTGTATATAAATAGTTAGGCATCCACAATACACCTAACACTGTGTTGGGTGTTACGTGAATTGAGAACAAGAGCAATTGATAGTCTAGACTTACAAGTCAAAAATGACTACAGAATAAGACTGATACTGCTACTTAGTGGAAAAGTGGCATCCTTTGAATCAACATTTATTAACTAAGAAAATCTTAGGTAAGATAGTTGAGCTCTGAGTTTCATTTACCTCACTTGTGAAATGAACATACTACTACTAACCATGTAATACTACTACCATGTAACTGTAACACTACTAACCAAGTGCTGTGTGTGCATGCATGCTTAGCCACTCAGTTGTGTCTGACTCTTTGTGACCCCATGGCCTGTAGCCCACCAGGCTCCTCTGTCCATGGGATTTCCGAGGCAAGAATAATGAAGTGGGTTGCCATTTCCTTCTCCAGGAGATCTTCCCATCCCTGGGATCAAACCCACATGTCCTGTGTTTCTTGCATTGTGGGTGGGTTCTTTATCCACTGAGCCATCAGGAAAGCCCCTTGTAGGTACATGATCATGTACCTACAAAACACTGTATACAACCCATTAATGCAGAGAGGATGCTCAGTAAATGTTACCTACTATTATGAAGACCCCAAAACATGCACTATGGTTTGAGGGCTCTCAGGATTCAGGGTAGGAATGTACTCTTTGTGAGTTGGAATAGTTTGGGAGGAATTCATGAAAATTCCTCTTAATTTGAGCTCTTAATGGCCGATGAGAAATGGTGGGTCCTAAATGTACAAGAAATCTGCAAAAGAGGCCAAGATGTATTAACCATGGTAACATTTTGAAAATAAGAATTGGTAAGTACAAAATTATATATTGTGTAGTATTCAGACTTGATACCCAAACTGACACTTGTCATTTAATCTCCTTAAAACCGAGCTGTGATTGGATATCTTGGGGGTGGGTGTGTCCAAAATGGGCGGCAGCATTGGCTTTCTCTTGGGCTGAAGCTACATATGGAGGGTGTGGGGAGCAAAATTCAGAGGTAAAATGAAAGTCTGAAGAAGAGAGCCACTGTGTCCTTCCCAGGGACAGTCACAGAGATGCTGAATTTGGAGGGACAGAAGTGGAGCTGTAGATACATGTCAGAGCATAAGTGTTCAGTGTCACAGACGTGATTAAGATGGACTAAGAACATGCAAGAGGACATCTTAAGTGCCGCAAGCACCAGCCACCCTCTGAGGCTCACCTGTATCAGTTAGTAGGTATGTGATAATTAGATAGATCAGGTTGACTTAGACCAATTAGGAATTCCTGCCCACTCTAAAACAAGAATCTTTTCATGTCCTGGTTGATCCATAGGCTGCCTTTCACTTCTAACTCTTCTTACTTTTCACCCATCTACTCCAACTGAGCTTGTGGTCTTAATGTTTTCTCTTTACACATAGTTGCCTAAATTCAAGCCTTTTTCTTTATATCCAACCTGAATTCCCAAGTATTAGCCGCTCAGTCGTGTCTGACTCTTTGCAACCCCATGGACTATAACCCGTCAGGCTTCTCTGTCCATGGAATTATCTGGGCAAGAGTACTGGAGTGGTTTGCCATTCCCTTCTCCATGGGATCTTCCCAACCCAGGGACTGAACCCAGGTCTCCTGCATTGCAGCAGATTCTTTAACATCTGAGTCACCTGGGAAGACTGTATTAGTACATCCTTGCACGTAGCACCATTTTCCAGATGTAGCTCATGCCTCTCAGAGAGCCCTGAACAGCTAAGGAAACCAGTTATTTGCTAAATAAATCTGTACTTACTCTCTTGGAAGATGATTTACTACATTATTATAATTCCATGAGGATTTTTTTTTAATCAAGGAAGCTTTACCACTTATGAATGATCACACCTGCTGTTGAGATGTAACTGACTTCCAAAACATACACCCATTGTCTAGTTTTATGTCAGTGAGTTCTGCTGCTCAAGAATTCAATTCTTCCCTTGTACAAATCTCAGGATCAGTTTGCTGTATTTTTCAGGCATTGTCCTGTAACCCCAACATTAATGTTTTCTCCTGTGAAGTGTTTCTAAGTCAGCCTCAGGGGATCAGGCATCTATTCCCATGGGTCTTGAGTGAGTGTTTTTATAGCTACAACCATCAACACTCATGCTGTTTTTGTGTCATTTTAATCGTTGGGGTAAAAGGCATCCCTAATATTTACTATTTCATGCTGAATACAGAAAAAAAATAGTTCATTATGTAATACTGTTTCCCATAGGCAAAAAATCTGAATTCTGTAAGCTTTTTAAACATTTTTAAAAACATTATTTTGCCCAACCTCGGTCATCAGCAAAGATGGGAGGGAAAGAGAATGATTTGTGTCCTATTCCTTTTAGACTGAATACAATTCATTTCTTAAATCAACATTTTAGGGTTAAACTGCAAATATTCTTTGTTCAAGAACTTCTATTTTTATAGGGGTTCCAAGCTATTGTGTGAAAATGATTCAGTGAAATCAGTGCCTGCACCATGTTGGTTAGTTAATATTTATTTAATGCTTGAATTAATCAGCACTAGATTCTTTGCTGGTGTCCTGGGTTCTTCTTATCCAAGAGATTTTTTTTAGACTGACATGCTGCTTTCAAGGTTAAAAGACATGCCTTCTAATGAATATTTTCTAAAAGAATGGCTCCAGGCCATCCCACCTTTTCCCCACAATATCCCCTCAAAACTTCTACCACCACCAAAAAGAATACTGTAAACTTCAGGACTGCTCTTTTAAAAAAATATTTATTTATTTGGTTGCACTGGGTCTTAGTCACTACACATGCAGCATGAGGGATCTAGTTCCCTGACCAGGAATCGAACCCAGGCCCCTGCACTGGAGGCGTGGAATCTTAGCCACCAACCACCAGGGAAATCCCTCTAGATGACTCTTGTAGTGAAATTTACAAGGTCGTTTTTCCTTTGTGTGAAGCTGACTTTTAAGATACTGAGGGAATTGTGCCGACTGGGTCTCCTCACCCCTATGCTAAACCTGGAGATCCACAGGATTGCTTCCAGAATAGGATCTGTGGACTCTCCTGTCTTTTACTCCTTCGACTATTTCTGGAAAAGTTAAATAGCTTTGAGATCCGGTCTAGGAGAGGGAAAAATAGAATTAATATCTTGCTTAGTTGTAGTTGTTCAGTCGCTAAGTAGTGTCTGACTCTGCCACCCCATGGACTGCAGGGTGCCAGGCTTCCCTGTCCTTCACTATCTCCTGGAGTTTGCCCAAACTCATGTGCATTGAGTAGATGATGCCATCCAACCATCTCATCCTCTGTCGTCCCCTTCTCCTCCTGCCTTCAGCCTTTCCCAGAATCAGGGTCTTTTCTAATGAGTCAGCTCTTTGCATTAGGTAGCCAAAGTATTGGAGCTTCAGCATCAGTCCTTCCAGTGAATATTCAGAGTTGGTTTCCTTTAGGATTGACTGGCTTGATCTCCTTGCTGTCTAAGGGGCTCTCCAGAGTCTTCTCCAGCACCACAGTTCAAAAGCATCAGTTCTTCAGCATTTGCTTATTTGGGTTCCCTTTATCACTGACATAAACCGGCAGTGTTTGAATGTCACGTCACACAGGCACAGGCCACATTCAATGGGCTCAACAGGATGAATCCCTGGGGCCCTTCCTGAGCCTGGAGTAACACTGCAAACAGGATGCAATCTGGAGTGTAGATGTAGGGGCCAGCCAGCCCCTACTCGACTGGGTGCCTTTGCATTGGTGTGAAATTTCCCAAGAAACAACTGTACTCCTTTGTCTTTTTTTTTTTTTTTTGGTCACATTATGAAGTCATAGACCAGCCAGTATAGGAATGTGGCTTCTCATTAGAGACCTCTTAGCAGTGCTCCCCCAGAATTCACAGCAGGATCCTCTGTTCTCGGTCTTCACTTGCTGGTGACTCGTAGCAAAAGCTCAACTTGTAGAGAGGGCTCTTCTAAATAATAGCAACTTGGCCACTGCATGAACTCATACTAATTATGTTTCTGTCACTCATCTGTGGTAGATCTTTTGTGGCTCTTGTATAAAGTAGCTCCAGGGTATTATTTCTGCGTACTTATGTAAGCTCTGCTCATTAAATAAAGTGCTCGGAGTTAAATTTCCTTTTAATTTTGTTTTCTAAGATCATCCTAATAAGCGAGGGACTGCACTGTAGTAGGCCCTTTTTGTAGAATAGTTAATGGCAGCTTGATATAAGATCAATTTTTTAAAACATGCAAAGAAGTCAAGGGGCCTTATCATTACTTTACACTGCTTTTTAAAGTTCCTCAGCTCTTGCCCAAAGTGTCACAGTAACAATTCATTCGATGTCTCCCAAGTAGTCATTATCAGAATCTGGATTCTTTAAGTGGAAGGAGTATTAGACTTGCAATCAAGAGAGGAATTTTATCACTGTCACTTAACAGCTACATAAATCCCTCAATTTCTCTAAGCATCTTTTTATCATTTGAAAATGGGCATAATAATTTTTATGTTACAGGGTTATTATGAGAGTGAATGATTCCTTTGTAGGTGTGATTCCTTTATCCAGAGTCCAAAGCACTTTGTAGATGGGCAAATTCTACACATCTTTGTTTTTGTTATTATTATTTTTGTTAATGCCAAACTACTTTAGATAGGGATATTTTAAATATGCCCTTTGGGCTTCCCTGGTGGCTCAGTGGTAAAGAACCTGCCTGCCAGTGCTGGAGACACAGGTTGGATCCCTGGTCCAGGAGGCTCCCACATGCCTCGGAGCAACTGAGCCCTTGTGCCACAACTGTTGAGCTTGTGCTCTAGAGCCTGGGAGCCGCAACTACTGAGCCCACACGCCGCAAATACTGAAAGCCTCTCGCCCTAGAGCCTGTGCTTGGCAACAAGGGAAGCCACTGCAATCAGAAGCCCACGCACTGCAACTAGAGAATAGCCCCTGCTCACTGCAGCTAGAGAAAGCCCGCGTGCAGCAACAAAGACCCAACAGAGCCAGAAATAAATAAATAGACACAAATTTAAAAAGATATGCTTTCGATGTAAGCTAAGGGTTTTATGTTTGGGATTTAAGCATAAGGTTTTACAGGCATCTTTGAATATTTCTCTTAAGAATAACTATAATGAGTGATATTGTGTAGAAAAATCTCATCTGAAAAGTCACATGCTCCTTTGTTGACCCCATGGAGCTGACTGGTGATGTGTGGCTAATGGAACCAGTCGCAGCTGCATGGTGTCCAAATTTGTATTGTTGGGCCGTGCTATGCACATTCTAGTTTGATTGACCTTTACTGACTCTTTCTTAACTCGGAAAGTTTGAGGAAATTCCAATTCATATGTCAGGCAGAGAATTCCAATTTGCTTTGTGACAATAGCACTTGATGACGACTGTCACAGTAGACTTAAAATCATTTAAAACAATTTCAGTTCTTTAAGTTGAATGTGTTGGGTCAAACAAGATCAATGGAGTTGCTGCTTCCACCCAGCTTTTCGTTTACCCTAAAAAACAGTGGTTTTAATGCTTTGCATGTATAAATTTGTAACATGGTTTCCATAATGTGAAACTAACCAAGATTTAGTAATTCCTGGGACTAGATTTGACTGAGCGACTTCACTTTCACTTTTCATTTTCATGCATTGGAGAAGGAAATGGCAACCCACTCCAGTGTTCTTGCCTGGAGAATCCCAGGGACAGAGGAGCCTGGTGGGCTGCCATCTATGGAGTCGCACAGAGTCGGACACGACTGAAGCGACTTGGCGGCAGCAGCAGCAGCCTTGATATTAGAATCTATTTCAATATGTGTTATATTTGGGATTTTACATCATCAGTACATCCTTTTATCCATATGTACATGCATATTTTATACAATAGGTAAAAAAATCTTTATATGGTATTTTCAGTGACATAATGAAACATATTTGTGGTTTGATCATGTGAGTGCGTCTTCTGTATAAGTGTAAATAAAGATTAATAATATGTTAATACAGAAAATTGATAGTTGAAGGAAGTTAAAGATCTCTTTTTACTCTGGATTGTTGTATTCAATTAAATTATCAGTGGATATTTAACACCTTCTATGTGATGAAACATTTTTGTAGCTATATTATGGATTGGGGAAGAGGGAGAAGGGAGAGAAACTTCTAACAATTTAATATTGTTTTTTAGTTTTCAGACCCAAATTACCCTTATATACCTCCTTTCAGTAGTCCTTGTTTTATATTATATAATACACAGAATAATATATCATCCTCAGTGACTCTAAAACATCCATTTTAACTCCCTTTCTTCAGATTAAACCCCTTGGGCAACACTAGTGGGAAAAATATAGATCTACTTTTATGTAATATTAATAGTTAGATGGTGGTGATATTGTTCCATTTGGTTGCTATTTGTCTTCAGTGAAAAATCATTTTAACCAAACACTCCTTCTGCTTGTGTTGTACCTTTTATCATGATGGCTGTAAATCACTGTAATTTTTTTTTCAGTGAGAAGTGTTTTAAAAAGTGTTAAACAAATGTCACAGCATCTGGAACAATATCAGAGACTGGCCTCTTGTACATTTGAACATTCAGTGGAAAAAGATGTTTCTTCTCCTTCTACACTGGCCATAATGAGTCCTTCGTGGTGCCTCCATTTATACCCTCTTTCTCAGAGATCTCATTATTAGGACATAGTAGGCTGCACTTATTATACTGAAGTAGAACTGAGCACCAGTCACCTCTTATAGGCTGCAAAGTCCGTGTGGTATTTGCTCATAATTACTAGTTTGATTGTGAATTATGTGTCAGGCCATCACAGGTTACCTGATCAGAATATGACATGGTGCCCAACCCCTAAAGTGTCCTAGGTGATTGGAGAGTGAAGGAATATGATTACGAAGGAAATATTTGGAACACAAGTGCTTGCCCAGGACGGAGGAGGGCAAGCCTGGGGAGAATGGGCTGGCTCTGGATTACAGCCTTGGAAGTATTAGTGAATTTTCAAATATTCCAGCTGGAACCTTCAGTCCCCTAAGAGTACAGTTGTGAAAACAAAAGTCATTAATCTGGCTTCAAACAACTACTTTGGGCAAAGCAAGGATTAGCATCTTGTCTTTGATTTGGGATCCAGGGAGTTGACAGAGGTAGAACTTGAGTTGGTTCCAGAAGAACGGATTAGTAGAAGGCAAAGCACAGATGAATGAGTGTCCATGACTGCCTCAGGGCAGGGGGTTACCGTTGAGCACTTTCTAGGTAGCTGAGAGAATTCAACTGTATGATGAAGAGGTGACACACAAAGAAATACTATTTTGTTTTTGTTTTGTTTGAGGCCTGTTCTTTTTCTGTTTTTTCAATTAAATCATTTATTTTTGGTTGTGCGGTTTGTGGGATCTTAGTTCCCTGACCAGGGATTGAATCCACACCCCTTGCATTGGAAGCACAGAGTCAACTGCTGGACCACCAGGGAAGTCCTTTTATATTTATTTTATTGGAGTATAATTGCTTTACAATGTTGTGTTAGTTTCTGCTGTACAACAACAAGAATCAGCTGTATGTATACATAGATCCCCTCTCTCCTGGACCTCCCTTCCACCTCCCCTCCCCCATTAGGAGATAAGTTTGGGTAGACAGACTTGAGGGTAGGAATTATGGGAGAGCCCTTGAAAGTGACAAAGAATGTATTGACTTGATGAGATGGGAAATAGGGAATTATTATGACTTTTGTGTGTGGGAGAAATAAAAGGAATCTTGTTAAGAAAATTGTCAGAATGCTATAACTTAAAATATTTGGAGGGCACTAAACTAGAGCTTCGGAGAAGGCAATGGCACCCCACTCCAGTACTCTTGCCTGGAAAATCCCATGGATGGAGAAGCCTGGAAGGCTGCAGTCCATGGGGTCGCTGAGGGTCGGACACGACTGAGCAAATTCCCTTTCACTTTTCACTTTCATGCATTGGAGAAGGAAATGGCAACCCACTCCAGAGTTCTTGCCTGGAGAATCCCAGGGACGGGGGAGCCTGGTGGGCTGCCGTCTATGGGGTCGCACAGACTCGGACACGACTGAAGCGACTTAGCAGCAGCAGCAAACTAGAGCTTAGAGTCTAGCCAAGGCATTGCTCTGTAATTCAGTTAGGGATCTAGACTCAGGGGAGAGCGTGACACTGAGGATTGAGGGGAAAGGACAGCTCAGGGACCTTTAGAAATAAGCAGGGATGAGATTTTAGAGAAAATGAATTGGAAGGTAAAGGAGAAAAGGATCAAAGATAACTCATAGGGTCCTGGTCAAGGATGCTGTATATGGGATTTTGAAAAGGGAGAACTGTTTTAGGAACTGATGAACAAGTGAAACTTTTCATCAAGCACTATAGTTACACAGGGAGGCATTTCTCAGCAGCCAGTGCAGAGCATGCTGAATGATGTCAGGAGTCTGCAGGGCCCCAGGGCCTCTGAAAATCTGGGTTCAGAACTCCCACCGTATCACACTTCTCCCACGTTCTGTTGGTCAAAGCAAAGTCACAAGGCTGGCCCAGAATCCAGGAGGAAAAGAAATAGATTCCACTTTTGAGGGGCATTGCCAGAAATGCTTTGCCAATGGGCATACAGACAGGAGTGGGAAGAATGTGTGGCAGGTTTTTTTCAGTACATCACAGAATATGACCAGATTTTTATTACAAAATCTTTGAGACTATAGCATGAAAATACATTTGGTGATCAGGAAGAAAATTTAGAGTGGAAACATGGGGACCAGCTAGGATGTTATGGTAAACCAGGAAAATAGTTATGGGTGTATTAATTAAACCAATGGCAAATGGATGGACAAATGTGAACAGATCCAAGAAGTATTAAGATGGAAAAACTTGGAAATAATTTTGATGTGGAGAAGAGTTGAAGATGACTATCAAATTTCTTATTTAGGCAATTCAGAATAAAACCATGATAGTCACTGAAATAGGAGCAGACTTAGATGGGGAGATGAAGACTGCTGTTTGGGTAATGTTGAATCTGAGAGATTTATAGGACATCAGTGAAGGAAAAGGAAAAGGTCTCACCTGAGGATGAAAGGCTTGATAGGGTTTTAAGGAAATTGGTAAAGTTGTTGTTGTTGAGAATGAAGGGAACAGATGACTGGGAAATGTGGGCCAATGGAGAGTGTTGGGCAGAGAGTGGAAACTACGAATGTGGGTGGTTCAAGCTGAGCAATTTTTTCTAGTAATGATGAGCCATAATGTATACAGGTATTCTCTACTTTTTTGAAAGTTCACCTTATACCACTTTGCTTTCACGAAAGACCTATGTTAGTACCTGCTTTGATAACTGAAAGAAACCTGAAAGGCTTTTTGCTTTGACGAAAAAAGGAAGAAAGCAATAATTGCTTTTAGTGCTTGTTTTGCAATGAGCTGTTATAGAGACAGTGCACACCCTGAGCAAGGAGAGGGGTACCACCAAACTCCTTCCCTGGGAACTACGCTCAACGTCTCAGCATCCAGGTGCCATAGCCTTGAACTGTGTCTGTATCTGGGCTTTATCTCAATCTATCTGTGTATCTGTTAGCAAGGTCTGACCTAAGGTAATTGCTTCTTTGCTTCATACCAGTTCGGTTGACTAAAGTTTTCATGGGAATCCTCTACTTTGGGATAGTGTGGGAAACCTGTATAGGCAGAGAGAGTTCCATGGATCAGCCCTGACAGTAGGTGTTGGGTAAAATGCCTCTGCTCTATATAAGGAAAAGAAGTGTAGGTAGAAATTTCTGAAGATCAAGATAAGGTATCTGAAAAGGCAGTAGTCAGGACCAGCGACATATTTTGCTGGACACAATGCAAAGTGAAAATATTGAGCTCCTTCTTCAAAAATTATGAAATGCAAGATGGTGGCGAGAAAGCATTGAGCCAATCCGGGGGCCCTTCTGTACACATCACATGCTCAGGAAGCTGGCCTGGCAATGGGGAAATGATATAGACTGAGGAGAACACAGTCACTGTGAAAATTTGGATATTTCTCTTTGAACATCCATTTCCTTCCTCTTCTTTTGTCAAACCTATAAATAACTAAGGTAATAAAAGTGATGGATGCTAAGGAGGTTGTGGACATGGAGGAAGTTTGCTGGCATGATATATTTGGGGGCTGACCCTAACTATTTATCTCTGCCTATTTAAATGGAAAAGCTGATCTCTCTGGCCTCAAGCCCTATATCACTGTCTGTGTCTGCTCTGTGACAGCCCCGATGAGTTCTCAAGCAATATTAATTTGAAGGTTATCATTTTAAGCACAATTTTCCTCAAATCCTCTATTTTCTCAGGAACACATGAAGCTTTCTTCTTCATTCTTTCCCTTCTCTATGAATCTACCTGAATGCTGGCTTGCTTGTGCTGAAGAAAGAGGGGTTACTCTCTAGCATTTTTGAAGAGTTCAGGAAACAAAAAACCAATTTGGGGAGGTGAGAGTTCTACCACTGAACCACCAATGCATGAAACAAATTTTGAAATCAAAGTTGAGTTAAGTATGCTGGTCCCAGTGAGTCCTAGTTTCTGCAGCACAATTTCTGTTGCAGACACATAAACTCCCATCCCTGTTTCCTTTAATTTCAAAGAGCCTGGCCTTGAGAGGGTGTAGGGTTACTGGGAGTCAGGCTCTCCATCCTTATTTGAAAGGCAAATGTGAAATTATACTCAGACTTCAGATTTTTTTTTTTTTAGCTAGAATGAATTTAGAGATAAGTGATTGTGAATTATAATCTTTTCATCTTATAAATGAGGAATCTGAGACCCAGAGCTGTGATTTGCTTCACATCAGTCAGCTGGAAGGTATTGACTTGAGAGACTCTAGAGGTACTCTTACAATATCCCAATATGCTCTGTTATCTTCCATCCTAAACAACAACTAACTACACAGAAAACAACCCTGTCCCAGTTCCTTCCACCACAGTACCTCGAATAGTGATAATAATTTATTCAGGAAGCTCATTAAGATTTTTTTAAACAGATGATAATTTTAACAATAGGAAAAACTAAGATCTTACCAGTTTCAAATTTCTTTCAAATTTGTCTTGTAAGGATGTTTGTGATTAAGGACATGAAGCTTTCCTTTCTTTCTAAGAGCAAAATATAACGTCCCATTATTTGGAAGAAAGTCAAAGCGTTAGTCAGTCGTGTCTGACCCCATGGACTGTAGCCCATCAAGCCCCTCTGTCCATGGGATTCTCGAGGCAAGAATACAGGAGTGAGTTGCCATTCCCTTCTCCAAGGGATCTTCCAATCTAGGGATCCATCCCAGGTCTCCTGCATTGCAGGCAGATTCTTTACCACCTGAGCCATCAGAGAAGCCCATTATATGGGAGGGGGAAGGATTAAAGAGAAATCAATGATCTTCTTAAGTGGAATTTATTTTAGATAAAGCTTACCACAGAATGAATTTCTGTAAATAACGTCATGCATTTTTCAGTATTGCTTTCAGTATAAAATCATATTACTTCTTTGTGAATTTAAGATAAAGGAAATCATATGCAATAATGAAGCAATTATTTTTGAATTATAAATAAAACAATTTTAGAATAGATATTAGAAATATTAAGCTTATTTGTTTTCAGAAACTTTATCTGCCAATTTTTATCCTGGACTACAGTATGTGGAGGGAAGTGTTTCTCTACAGGGTGAATCTCATGTGATATTGCTTAAATCTTTATTGCCTAGAAATATTTTTTTTGTTTCAGTATAACTTGTTAACATTTGAAACTTGTGTATTTTTTCAAAAATAAGCTACATTTTATACAGTCATAGCTTTACAGGCAATTTTCAAGGATGGTACAGAGTTCCCATTTATTTCACATCAAGTTCCCTCATGGTTAACATTCTATGCTGCTTCGGCTGCTGCTGCTAAGTCACTTCAGTCGTGTCCGACTCTGTGTGACCCCAGAGACGGCAGCCCAGCAGGCTCCCCCGTCCCTGGATTCTCCAGGCAAGAACACTGGAGTGGGTTGCCATTTCTTTCTCCAATGCATGAAAGTGAAAAGTGAAAGTGAAGTCGCTCAGTCGTGTCCGACTCTTAGCAATCCCATGGACTGTAGCCCACCAGGCTCCTCCGTCCATGGGATTTTCCAGGCAAGAGTACTGGAGTGGGGTGCCATTGCCTTCTCCGAACATTCTAGGCTAGTATGTTATAATTAACAAACCGATAATTATACATTATTGTGAACTAAAGTCATGTATGGATGTGAGAGTTGGACTGTGAAGAAGGCTGAGCGCTGAAGAATTGATGCTTTTGAACTGTGGTGTTGGAGAAGACTCTTGAGAGTCCCTTGGACTGCAAGGAGATCCAACCAGTCCATTCTGAAGGAGATCAGCCCTGGGATTTCTTTGGAGGGAATGATGCTGAAGCGGAAACTCCAGTACTTTGGCCAACTCATGCGAAGAGTTGACTCATTGGAAAAGACACTGATGCTGGGAGGGATTGGGGGCAGGAGGAGAAGGGGACGACAGAGGATGAGATGGCTGGATGGCATCACTGACTCGATGGACATGAGTCTGAGTGAACTCTGGGAGTTGGTGATGGACAGGGAGGCCTGGTGTGCTGCGATTCATGGGGTCGCGAGGAGTCAGACACGACTGAGCCACTGAACTGCACTGGACTGAAACACCATTTCCTTAGTTTTCTTTTCCAAAGTCCTATGCAGGAGAACACGTTATTTGTACTCATAGTTGTCATGTCTCTTTGGGCTCCTCCTGGCTCTGACAGTTTCTCATACATTCCTTGTTTCTAATGACCTTGACAGCTTTGAGGAGCACTGGTCAGGTATTTTTTGGAAGCTTCCTTATTGAGATTTGTCTGATGTTTTTCTCATGTTTGGACTGGGATTATGTGTTTAGCGAAGGAAAAGTGCCATTCCTATCACACCGTGTCAAAGATACATACTCTCAACTTGACTTACTATTGATTTTAGTCTTGATCAGTTGGCTGAGGTGGTATTTGTCAGCTTTCTCCCTCTCCTATTTCCATACAGTATTCTTTGGAAGGAGTCACTTTAGCCCATATAAGGAGTGGGGATTAAGTTCCACCTCTTTGATAGCAGTAGATCTGTATAAATTATTTAGAATTCCTCTGCAATGGGAGATTGTTTTCTTCCCTCTTTTATTCAATCATATATTTATCTCAGTGTGGATATATGTTTTATAATTTTAGTTACATTCCCATGCAACTTTATTTCATTTGCTGCTCAAAGTGTTTTAGGTTTCGCCTTTGGGAACTCTTTCCATTGAATTTGCATATATTTTATCTGATAGTTTTCAAATAAGTGTGTTATACTTTCAAAAGACACCAGAATATATCTTATATAAGAATAAGTCTATTACCTTGACACAAAACAGAGGTCAATAAAAATTTCAAGTGGACCATTTTCTGTGTTTGCACCACATTTTTTGCAATCACATCAAATGCAACCTACTCTTAATATTCAGTCATTCAACAAATGTTTATTGGGTGCCTGTTACTTCAAGACACTGTACTAGGTGCTGTGGGAAGTTTGAGGATGACTCACACAAGGCTCCAGCATCCATAAGCTTGCAATCCAGTAGACTAATTATGTCAGTACCCACGTAAGTCTGTTGCAGAAACTGGGGAATTGTAAGAGAGATACCAGGCAATTCACAAAAAGCAGAGCACACCACTGATCAAGAGGATGTTCAAAAGGACCTTGAACTTTTTAGAGCATGAAATGGACCCTGAAGGACAGCAAAAGGATTCAGAGGTGACGAAATGGGAAGACTAGCACAACCTGTGCACAGAACACAGCAAGCAGGACTTGGAGGTGGGAAAATAATGGTCACTACAGAGACAGAAAGTAGTTCAGTGTGACTGGAACTGCTAGTTATTTTCATTCTGAATTTATAGTGGGTGGCTAGTCCATGGGGTCGATAAAGAGTCGGACACGACTGCGCGACTTCACTTTCACTTTTCACTTTCACGCACTGGAGAAGGAAATGGCAACCCACTCCAGTGTTCCTGCCTGGAGTATCCCAGGGATGGTGGAGCCTCATGGGCTGCCGTCTATGGGGTCGCACAGAGTCAGACACGACTGAAGTGACTTAGCAGCATACTTCATTTATAGATGGAGTTCACTTTTAGCTTAAGACTTTTTATTAAAGGAAAAAGTCTTTCTGACTTCAGATGTGTTAGTAAGAATGTTTGACATCACACTTGAGGTTCTGCTCAATTTCTTGTTTTGTGAATACCCTTGTTGTGAATCCCAGAGTTGTGGAAATTTTATAGTTTAAAATTTTTATTCCTATTTTGTTTGCCACAGGTAACTTTTAGAACCACTCTGAATGTTGATTTTGCTCTTCAGAAGATTTGAAGATGTGTAATTAAGCTGATCAGTTCAGTTCAGTTGCTCAGTCGTGTCTGACTCCTTGTGAGCCCATGAATCGCAGCACGCCAGGCCTCCCTGTCCATCACCAACTCCTGGAGTTCATTCAGACTCATGTCCATCAAGTCAGTGATGACATCCAGCCATCTCATCCTCTGTCGTCCCCTTCTCCTCCTGCCCCCAATCCCTCCCAGCATCAGAGTCTTTTCCAATGAGTCAACTCTTCGCATGAGGTGGCCAAAGTACTGGAGTTTCAGCTTCAGCATCATTCCTTCCAAAGAACACCCAAGACTGATCGCCTTTAGAATGGACTGATTGGATCTCCTTGCAGTCCAAGGGACTCTCAAGAGTCTTCTCCACAGTTCAAAAGCATCAATTCTTCGGCGCTCAGCTTTCTTCACAGTCCAACTCTCACATCCATACATGATCACTGGAAAAACCATAGCCTTGACTAGATGGACCTTTGTTGGCAAAGTAATATCTCTGCTTTTGAATATGCTATCTAGCTTGGTCATGACTTTCCTTCCAATGAGTAAGCGTCTTTTAATTTCATGGCTGCAATCACTATCTGCAGTGATGTTGGAGCCCCCCAAAACAAAGTCTGACACTGTTTCCACTGTTTCCCCATCTATTTGCCGTGAAAGCAAGGTCCGATGCTGTAAAGAGCAATATTGCATAGGAACCTGGAATGTCAGGTCCATGAATCAAGGTAAATTGGAAGTGGTCAAACAAGAGATGGCAAGAGTGAATGTAGACATTCTAGGAATCATTGAACTAAAATGCACTGGAATGGGTGAATTTAATTCAGATGACCATTATATCTACTACTGCGGGCAGGAATCCCTCAGAAGAAATGGAGTAGCCATCATGGTCAACAAAAGAGTCCGTAATGCAGTACTTGGATGCAATCTCAAAAACGACAGAATGATCTCTGTTCGTTTCCAAGGCAAACCATTCAATATCACAGTAATCCAAGCCCATGCCCCAACCAGTAACGCTGCAGAAGCTGAAGTTGAACGGTTCTATGAAGACCTACAAGACCTTTTGGAACTAACACCCAAAAAAGATGTCCTTTTCATTATAGGGGACTTGAATGCAAAAGTAGAAAGTCAAGAAACACCTGGAGTAACAGGCAAATTTGGCCTTGGAATACGGAATGAAGCAGAGCAAAGACTAATAGGGTTTTGCCAAGAAAATGCACTGGTCATAGCAAACATCCTTTTCCAACAACACAAGAGAAGACTCTACACATGGACATCACCAGATGGTCAACACCAAAATCAGATTGATTATATTCTTTGCAGCCAAAGATGGAGAAGCTCTATACAGTCAACAAAAACAAGACCAGGAGCTGACTGTGGCTCAGATTCTGAACTCCTTATTACCAAATTCAGACTGAAATTGAAGAAAGTAGGGAAAATCACTAGACAATTCAGATATGACCTAAATCAAATCCCTTATGATTATACGGAGGAAGTGAGAAATAGATTTAAGGGCCTAGATCTGATAGATAGAGTGCCTGATGAACTATGGAATGAGGTTCATGACATTGTACAGGAGACAGGGATCAAGACCCTCCCCATGGAAAAGAAATGCAAAAAAGCAAAATGGCTGTCCGGGGAGGCCTTACAAATAGCTGTGAAAAGAAGAGAAGCAAAAAGCAAAGGAGAAAAGGAAAGATATAAGCATCTGAATGCAGAGTTCCAAAGAATAGCAAGACGAGATAAGAAAGCCTTCCTCAGTGATCAATGCAAAGAAATAGAGGAAAACAACAGAATGGGAAAGACTAGAGATCTCTTCAAAAAAATTAGAGATACCAAGGGAACATTTCTTGCAAAGATGGGCTTGATAAAGGACAGAAATGGTATGGACCAAACAGAAGCAGAAGATATTAAGAAGAGGTGGCAAGAATACACAGAAGAACTATACAAAAAAGATCTTCATGACCCAGATGATCACGATGATGTGATCACTGACCTAGAGCCAGACATCCTGGAATGTGAAGTCAAGTGGGCCTTAGAAAGCATCACTACGAACAAAGCTAGTGGAGATGATGGAATTCCAGTTGAGCTATTCCAAATTCTGAAAGATGATGCTGTGAAAGTGGTGCACTCAATATGCCAGCAAATTTGGAAAACTCAGCAGTGGCCACAGGACTGGAAAAGGTCAGTTTTCATTCCAATCCCAAAGAAAGGCAATGCCAAAGAATGCTCAAACTACTGCACAATTGCACTCATCTCACACGCTAGTAAAGTAATGCTCAAAATTCTCCAGGCCAGGCTTCAGCAATATGTGAACCGTGAACTTCCTGGTGTTCAAGCTGCTTTTAGAAAAGGCAGAGGAACCAGAGATCAAATTGTCAACATCCGTTGGATCATGGATAAAGCAAGAGAGTTCCAGAAAAACATTTATTTCTGCTTTATTGACTATGCCAAAGCCTTTGACTGTGTGGATCACAATAAACTGTGGAAAATTGTGAAAGAGACGGGAATACCAGACCACCTGACCTGCCTCTTGAGAAACCTCTATGCAGGTCAGGAAGCAACAGTTAGAACTGGACATGGAACAACAGACTGGATCCAAATAGGAAAAGGAGTACGTCAAGGCTGTATATTGTCACCCTGCTTATTTAACTTCTATGCAGAGTACATCATGAGAAACGCTGGGCTGGAAGAAGCACAAGCTGGAATCAAGACTGCCAGGAGAAATATCAGTCACCTCAGATATGCAGATGACACCACCCTTATGGCAGAAAGTGAAGAGGAACTCAAAAGCCTCTTGATGAAAGTGAAAGAGGAGAGTGAAAAAGTTGGCTTAAAGCTCAACATTCAGAAAACCAAGATCACGGCATCTGGTCCCACCACTTCATGGGAAATAGATGGGGAAACAGTGGAAACAGTGTCAGACTTTTTTCTGGGCTCCAAAATCACTACAGATGGTGACTGCAGCCATGAAATTAAAAGACGCTTACTCCTTGGAAGGAAAGTTACGACCAACCTAGATAGCATATTCAAAAGCAGAGATATTACTTTGCCAACAAAGGTTCATCTAGTCAAGGCTATGGTTTTTCCTGTGGTCATGTATGGATGTGATAGTTGGTCTGTGAAGAAGGCTGAGCGCCGAAGAATTGATGCTTTTGAACTGCGGTGTTGGAGAAGACTCTTGAGAGTCCCTTGGACTGCAAGGAGATCCAACCAGTCCATTCTGAAGGAGATCAGCCCTGGGATTTCTTTGGAAGGAATGATGCTGAAGCTGAAACTCCAGTACTTTGGCCACCTCGTGCGAAGAGATGACTCATTGGACAAGACCCTGATGCTGGGAGGTATTGGGGGCAGGAGGAGAAGGGGCGACAGAGGGTGAGATGGCTAGATGGCATCACTGACTCGATGGACATGAGTCTGGGTGAACTCTGGGAGTTGGTAATGGACAGGGAGGCCTGGCGTGCTACGATTCATGGGGTCGCGCAGAGTCGGACACGACTGAGCGACTAAACTGTACTGAACTGAACTGATGGGACCAGATGCCATGATCTTTGTTTCCTGAATGTTGAGCTTTAAGCCAACTTTTTCACTCTCCTCTTTCACTTTCATCAAGAGGCTTTTAGTTCCTCTTCACTTTCTGCCATAAGGGTGGTGTCATCTGCATATCTGAGGTGATTGATATTTCTCCCGGCAGTCTTGATTCCAGCTTGTGATTCTTCCAGCCCAGCGTTTCTCGTGATGTACTCTACATATAAGTTAAATAAGCATATAAGTTAAATATACAGCCTTGATGTACTCCTTTTCCTATTTGGAACCAGTCTGTTGTTCCATGTCCAGTTCTAACTGTTGCTTCCTGACCTGCATAGAGGTTTCTCAAGAGGCAGGTCAGGTGGTCTGGTATTCCCATCTCTGTCACAATTTTCCACAGTTTATTGTGATCCACACAGTCAAAGGCTTTGGCATAGTCAATAAAGCAGAAATAGATGCCTTTCTGGAACTCTCTTGCTTTTTCAATGATCCAGCAGATGTTAGTAATTTGATCTCTGGTTCCTCTGCCTTTTCTAAAACCAGCTTGAACATCTGGAAGTTCACGGTTCATGTATTGCTGAAGCCTGGCTTGGAGAAAAATTTTCATATTTTCAGTATGAAAATGGTTGGGGACAGATGAGAAAAATAAATTACCTTCTCTTTTCTGGTTTTTAAAACATCTTGATTATTTTTTTTAAAAGCCAGGTTTATTGAGGTACAACTTATATGCAGTGAAATTCACCCTTTTTGGTATGAAGTTCAGTGAGTTTTGACGAAAGTATTCAGTTGTGTAACCACCACAATGGAGAGAGAGAGAGTGCATTCAAACACGACAGAAACTTTCTGGTGCCCTATTGTGGTCAGTCCCACTGCCAGACCCTGGCAACAACTGGTTAGATTTCTGTCTGTGTTTTTTTCCAGAATGAAATAAATAGAATATGTATACAATCATGCAGTATGTAGCCTTTTGTGTCTGGTTTCTCATACTTAGAATAATGCTTTGAGATTTGTTCTTATTGGTGCATATATCAACAGTTTATTCCTTTTTATCATGGAATTATTCCATTTTATTTGTTTGTCCATTCAACCCAGCTGATCAACATTTGGGTTGTTTCCAGGTTTTGGCAGTTGTATAAAAGCTGCTAGAAGCATTCACAAGCAGGTCTTTAAATGGATGTATCTTTTTTTTTTCCATCTGTGGTAAATACCTCAGCATGGGATTGCTGTATCATATGGCAAATATTTGTTCATTTTGGTAGGAAACTGTCAAACTGTTGCAGAAAGGTAGTAGCTTTTTATAGTCTCAGCAGCAGTGCATGAAAGTTCTAGTTACTCCACATTCTCACCAGTACTGGGAATGGTGAGTCTGTTTAATTTTCACCCTTCTTATTGATGTGTAGAGGTATCTCACTTTCCTAATAAGTTAATAATAATAAATATCTTCTCATTTGTTTATTGACCACCTGTTTCTCCTTTATGGCAAAATAACTGTCAAATCTTTTGTCCCCTCCCCCACCTAAAAATCTTCTTATTGATTGGATTGTAGGAGTTCTTCATGTAATCTAGGCATAAACTCTTTATCACATATGTGTTTTGCAGTTTTTATTCCCAGTCTGTTTGTAGCTTGTGTTTTTAGTCATATGATAATTAGAGAAAAAGTTTTTGATTTGATAAAGTCAAATTTATGTATTTTCTTTTATGGCCCACACTTTTTTATGTCTTTTATGATAGTTTTTTGCCCAACCCGAAGACATCACAAAGGTTTTTTTCTCATTGTTTCTTTTAGAAGTTTCACTTTTAGGTTAGAATTACACTTAGTTTTATGTCCATTTTATGACCATTTATGACCCAGTGTTGTTTAATGTGATACAAAGTTATAGTTTTATGTTCATATTTTTTTTTAATTCTCAGATTTCATATTCAAAAGCAAAATCCAAAATCTATACCTGACTTTTAACTATTCTTGTTTTCAATGGCCGGCTCCATTCTGTTAACTCATATGATAGTTTGATTGTAATATAAGGACTGGCGGACAACACATCTTCAGCGGTAAATGTCTCTGTTTCCCATCTCTTGTATTGATTTTTCTTCTTTTCCACTATAGTAAATATCAGTGAGACTTTATTTGTAATACTTTTTCTGTCTTTCATTTTTAGTCTTTTTCAAAAGACTCAAAGGCTCTGGAAAGAGTCTAGTGAGATCAGTGAAAATCAGTAGTTGGAGGGATAGTCATGACTGTGGAATACAAAGAGAAATAGAGATGATTAACACAGAGGAGGAAGTATTTAGGTGAGGGAGGGAAGCTTATATTTCAAGGAGTCTGGCTTGCATACACAGGACAAATTAGAAAGGATCATAGTAGAGCCACTGCACTGAAGCCGGGGTTGGTCAGGTTGTAGTTATATTCCACAGGGGGAAGAAAAGCAGGATGGGGAATGGAGAGGGGCCAAAAGAACACAGTAACCATGGAAACAGTGTGCAAAGAGTGAGAACACTGAGTAGTGGGGGTAGGAAAGAATATAGAGAAGAAAGAGAAAATAGTAAAGATAGAGCCAACATTCAAAGTTTTGTGGACAGGGAAAATGGTATGTCTAGGGGGCAGAAATGGGAGGGGTGGGGATGAAAATCCAGTTTAAGAGGATGAAGATGCTGGATTTTTAAACTATGCTCTTTTGCAAAAGATAGCAATTGGCCCCATCTAAATTGGTCTTTGGAAATATAATTTGGGATTTAGTTTAGAGTCATGAGATCATTACAGCTGTGAAGATTGAAAATAAAAGATCAATCTGAGGACAAGAAGTGTAGAAGAAGAAACTTTAACTTTTAAAGTGTATCTAGTTAAAAATGAAAGAGTAGATTGGAAACAACTGAGGAAAACAAAGAAAGAATATTGAGAGAACTAGCAGAGGAAACAGAGCAGGTGGTAATTAAACAGATGGAGGTGCTTCAGGAAGTCCTTCAGATACACAGGGTAGTGATCAAGAAGAGTAAGGGTCTACAAAAGACAATTATATTCATTTAGAAGAATGACTTTGGTCATTTTTCCTTGAAGGAAAAAGAAAGTAAACAGGGGCACCATCTCTTAGCTGTGTTCCTTAGCTTGTGTGTTCTGATAGCTATTAATAAATGCTACAAGACTAAATATTTTGTTTACAAAAGTTTAACAAAGTTAAAAATATTTCTTTACTGAAAAGGATTAATTTTTTTAGTAATACTTGGCAACCTTCAAGATACTAATGTGAATTGTTGTTGTTTAGTCTCTAAATCATGTCCGATTCTTTTGCGACCTCATGGACTGTTCCTCTGTCCATGGGATTTCCCAAGCAAGAATATTGGAGTGAGTTGCCATTTCCTTCTCCAGGGGATCTTCCCTCACCAAGGATCGAACCCAAGTCTTCTGCGTTGGCAAGTGGATTCTTTACCACTTAGTTAATGCACATGACTGAGCTCTAAGGAAGAGGATTTTACTATCCAGCTTTTCCCACTTACTGGGCTTTGCATCCTTCTCCCTCTCCTTTCTTCCAATGAGGGCAGAGAGAAAATAAACAAATAAGTCAATAAACTTTATAGTGTACATTTAGTGTGAAAAGTATTTTGGATAAAAGTAGAGACAGGGTATGTATATGTGGAAGAGGTCCATTTTAAGGGTGGCCAGGGAAGGATGACATTAAAAATTAGGAGGACGTGAGAAAGCAAACCATGCTTCCCTCTGGGGGAATCACATTCTAAGTGCAGCACTGCAGAGGCTAGAGCAGTCTAACACGTTTGCAGAATGCCAAGGACAGTAAAGCTGGAAGGGTAGAGTAGGCGGAGATGTGGTCAGAGATGTGTGTCTGATATTGTTTTAGGCGATGCTTTGACGGTGTGCGATTCCTGGGCCTGGGACACTGACTGGGATAATCTAGCCTGGGGTTTTGGTTCTGTGTTTCCCATCACTGTCAGCAGGTGAGTATCTTACCTTGCTGCTTCTCATCTTGGCTAGTGGCTCATGGCCATCAGAGGAGCCTTGGCCAGAATGCTTTCTGCTCTAATCTATTCTGAGTAGGGTGTGATTTTGTGCAGCTTTGGAGAAACAAGTAGAAGCCAAGTAGAGGATACTGCAATCTGGCTAAGGATATCCTCAAAAAGGAGAGATTTGTTGAGGTCCTGTGATAAACATTAATCATTTGCTGGGGCTGGACATATCAGGGTGTCACAAGCTCCTGCCTCAGTGAAGTGGAGTAGAAATAGATGCCTCAACTTCAAATATCCCCTACTCTTTCCATCCCTCCCTTTGCCTTTTCTCTTCCCCTCTATGGCTATAAAGTAATAATAGGGATCAGACCTTACACAATTTATATGCAATGTAGGTTATTTCTCTCCCAGTAACAGTTCCCAGTGACTCCAGTGTAATAAAAATGATTGTTAGGAAGGTTATTGTGGGTATTTTAAAAAACTCTTTGATATTATTCAGTCTGCTTCTTTTCCCTAGGCTGTGATTTATCATCGTGCTCTCCTATAACATAGAAACGCTATTGGCTTTAAAGGACTTTAACTTATTAAATACCTTTCAGGTGCCAACTCAGTTCCTTGACCTTCACTCTTTCAATCTATATTGTTCATAGTTTAAAATCCCTTCCCTTGAATTAAGTTCTTAAGTTATAATTGTTCCTATTTAGCTTTTATCACCTTTTAAAAAAAATTTATCCACTGGGAACTGAAGTTTGCAGGTGATGTGCCATTAGTCTTATTTCTCTTTTTGGTGTTTTTCCCTCCATTTCCAAGTCATTTTGATTATTTTGGTCACCATGTTGCCTTATAAACATGGTCATCTCATTCAGCACTCTCAAATATGTATTCCCTCTGATGGATCACCAAATTTTTCTATTTCATTAAATAAATAATTGATTCCACCACTTTATCCAGAAAAATATTCTCAGTTGCATTTTGTTGAATTATATTTTATTTTTTACCCATATTAATGCTGCCCTTGACTCTTTTTGACAATCTTTCTTACACCTTCTGGATTTAGAACCCAAATAATTATCAGTGGCAAAGTAAATGTTAGCTAATGCTTTTTAGCACATTAAGATGCATATCCTTTAGATCTGGAGATTTTTACATTAACTTTAAAGTAGCATGTTATTTTTGGATGCATTAACAAGACCTCCTCAGCATTATCTTTCCCTAATGTTCAACTGTGTTAGTTTTATTTTAAGTGTGAGATTTACAAAGGAGCTTCCATTTGGGAGAAGGACTGACTATTTTGAGACACTCAATTGAGGAAGATAAGGCTACAATAATATATTTGTATCTGTATACATTCACATTAATTTTTTCATCTTTTATTTTGAAATGTATTATTACCTTTTTGTTATAATGATGAGAAATGTCAGGTTCAGAGAAGCATGACATCCAGTGCATAGTGTAAAGTAAGCCCCAACAGCAAAAAGATGGGTGTATCTAATCCTTGTTGCTCCCATGACTCTGGTAAGACAGGGCTGGGATGATTGAATCATTCATTGAATAAACACTGAGACCTCTTCTGTAGAACCTGTGGATGCATTGAGGGCAGGCGTGCTTATCTGGTACATCATTATATTGCAGTATATATAATGGTGTAGTGACTAATAAATAATAGGACTGGCCCTACACAAAGGAAATCAGTCCTGAATATTCTAAGGACTGATGCTGACACTGAAACTCCAATACTTTGGCCACCTGATGCGAAGAACTGACTCATCTGAAAAGACCCTGATTCTGGGGAAAATTGAAGGCAGGAGGAGAAGGGGATGACAAAGGATGAGATGGCTGGATGGCGTCACCGACTCGATGGACATGAGTTTGAGTAAACTCCGGGAGTTGGTGATGGACAGGGAGGCCTGGCATGCTGCAGTCCATGGGGTCGCAAAGAGTCGGACATGACTGAGCGACTGAACTGTACTGACATATTTGGGCTTCCCTGATGGCTCAATGGGTAAAGAATCTGCCTGCAATGCAGGAGACACAGGAGACATGGGTTTGATCCCTGGGTCAGAAAGATTCCCCTGGAGAAGGAGATGGCAACCCACTCCAGTATTCTTGCCTGGAAAATTCCATGGATAGAGGAGCCTGGCAGGCTACAGTCCAAAGGGGCACAAAGAGTTGGAAATGACTGAGCACTAGCACAGAAACTAAAGAGACATGACAACTAAATGCAATATGTGATTATTAAATGGATCTTGGACTGACCATAAACACACACATACACAGTATAGTTAGGGCAATTGGGAAAAGTTGAATAATTATGAATAATTATTGGGAAATGGATGGTAGAGAAGCTAATAATATTGTATCATGTTAAACTTCTTGAGTTTGATAATGATATGGAGATTTTTCTAGGAGAATATCCTTTTTCTTAGGGTATATATGCTTGAGGATTTAGGAGTGAAGTGACTTGATGTTTGAAAGTTGCTATCAGTTGACTCAGAAAAAGAAAAGGGGGTGGGCAGGCTGGAGCAGAGAGAGAAAGGAAAAAAGTGAAAAATAAAAGTAGCAAAACTAACTGATGAATATAGTAATATGGTGTATGTATGTGAAAGTGAAGTGAAAGTGTTTGTCACTCAGTCATGTCCAACTCTGAATTCCCATGGACAGAGGAGACTGGTGGACTACAGTCTATAGGGTTGCAAAGAGTCGGACATGACTGAGAGTGCACATATTTGTTGAGTGAATGAATGAATCAATAAGGAGCGGAAGGTACGTGTAGAGAAGAAGACAGGAGGGCTGGCAGGTGTCCTGGTTCTAAGCACTGTTGGCTACCCTCACCTCCTGATAGTAGAATGATAAAATTACTTCCTGTTATAAACTTGTTACTCTAACAAGGATAGCAAACCGTGTGTATAAAGGTCAAAGAGTTATCTTAGGTTTTGCAGGCCACATGTAGATGCTGTCACTTCTTTTTTTAAACAACACTTTTAAAATGTAAGAATCGTTCTTAGCCTGCAGGCATTACCAAAAAAAAAAAAAGAACCTGAGCTGAATTTGACCTGCAGGTTGTAGTTTCTCTGCTATAGAACAAAATCATTATAAAAATTATCCAGAGAGTACATGTTATACTATATGTTTCACCGGAGGCTGTATTATAATCGGGTCCTTCGAGGCCCTTCTGTAACGAAAGTCATTTGTGTGTAGTCCAAGACTGTTACAGGATTATAAAAATAATAGGACTCTACTTTTTAGAAAAAATTTACTACTTCATTAAGATATGATTTATAATCTTCTTACTCAGATTTTGGTGTTGGGTTATACTGACCTTGTAAAACAAGTTGAACAGTATCTCATGCTCCTAATTGCAAAAGTTTGTGTAAGATTGTTATAGTTTCTTTCTTGAATGTTTCTTAGAATTTAGTAGTAAAACCACTTGGGACTGAAGTTCTCTTTGGGGAGCAATTTTGATAAGGATTTCAGTTTCTTTAATAGAAATAAGGCGATTCCGTTTCCATTTCTTTTGTGTCAGCTTCCCTGAGTTGTAACTTTCAAGAAATTTGCCCATTTCGTCTAAGTCGTGTTGGCATAAAATTGTTCTTCAGTTTAGTTCGGTTCAGTCGCTCAGTCGTGTCCGACTCTTTTCGACCCCATGAATTGCAGCACACCAGGCCTCCCTGTCCATCACCAACTCCCGGAGTTCACTCAGACTCACATCCATCGAGTCAGTGATGCCATCCAGCCATCTCATCCTCTGTCGTCCCCTTCTCCTCTTGCCCCCAATCCCTCCCAGCATCAGAGTCTTTTCCAATGAGTCAACTCTTCGCATGAGGTGGCCAAAGTACTGGAGTTTCAGCTTCAGCATCATTGCCTCCAAAGAAATCCCAGGGCTGATCTCCTTCAGAATGGACTGGCTGGATCTCCTTGCAGTCCAAGGGACTCTCAAGAGTAGTTTCTTATTATCTTTTAATGTCTGTAAGATATGTGTTGATATGTCTTTCCTATTAGAGCTTTCTGTTCTCTCTCCTTTTCCTTAATCAGTGTAGCTGGTAACTGTTAAATTTTCAATTGGTCAATTGTTGATCTTTTCAAAGAATCAACTTCTAGCCTTGTTCATTTTCTCTTTTGTTTTCTGTTCTATTTATTTCTGCTTTTACCTTTGTTATATCCTTCATTCTCCCTTGAGTTTACTCTGCTTTTATTTTTCTAGCTTCTTAAGGTTGAACCTTGGGTTATTAATTTTAGTTTTCTCTTCTTGTCCAATACTAGCATTTCTGTTTTCTTAAAAGCACTACTTTAGCTATATCCCACAAATTTTGATATATTTTGGTTTTTATTGTCACTCAGTTAAAAGTATTTTATGCTGTCCTTTGTGATCATGATACATATATTATTAAGAAATGTGGTTTAATTACCAGGCAGTTGAGGTTTTCTTTAGTGCCTCAATACTAGCAATTTCTAATTCAATTCAGTTGTGAACAGAGAATATATTTGTATATTTATTTTAAATTTCTTGAGACTTGTGGTGAAACCTAGTTTATGGCCTATCTTGGTAAATACATATGTGCAGTTGAAAAAAAGGGTATGTTCTGCAGTTGTAGGATGTTGTATTCTACAAATGTCAGTAAGGTCAAGTTTTTTGATGGTGTTGTTCAGATCTTTTGTCTTTGCTGATTTTTTTACGGGGGGTGTCTATTAGTTGCTGAGAGATGAATTTTAAGTGTGATTTTTTGGAGTGACTTGATTCTCACTTTAATTCTGTTAATCTTTGTTTTGTGTATTTTGAACCTCTATTATCAAGCACAAATACATTTATAATTGTTTTTCTGGATGAATTTTTTTGTCATCATGAAAGATTTCTCCTTATGTCTGGTAATGCATTTTATTTTGCTGTCTATATTACCTGATATTAATATACCATCTATGCTGCTGCTGCTGCTGCTAAGTCGCTTCAGTCATGTCCGACTCTGTGCGACCCCATAGATGGCAGCCCACCAGGCTCCCCCGTCCCTGGGATTCTCCAGGCAAGAACACTGGAGTGGGTTGCCATTTCCTTCTCCAATGCATGAAAGTGAGGAGTGAAAGTGAAGTCGCTCAGTCGTGTCCGACTCTTAGCGACCCCATGGACTGCAGCCTCTATAGTTTTCATATAATTAATTTTTGCATATTATATTTTTACCATCCACTTTTATGCAATCTTTCTGTTTTACTTTTTAAAGTATGGCTTTTTTTAGGATATCTAGTTGAGTCTTGCTTTCTATCCACTTTTTGTCAGTCTCTGCCTATTAATTAGGGACTTTAGAGCATTGGCATTTAACATAATATTAAATATTTTTTGGATATTGCTTTACCATTTTATTTATTTTTTTTTGTTGTTTTGATCACTCTGTTTTTGGTTCTTTTGTTCCCCTTTTTTGCCTTCTTTTGAATTATTTAAGTGTGTTTTGGTACTTAATTTTAAATTATGTTTTGATTTTTTTGCTATATTGCTTTAAATTTTTTTTCAGTTTACTTAGAGTTAATATTGTACCACTTCAGGTAAAATATAGAAATCTTACTGTTAGATAAATCCCATGACCATGCCCTTTTGCTGTTTTTTTAATATTATGGTTGTCATATGTATTAAATCTACACTTGAAAACCCATTGGAAAATGTTTCAATTTTTACATGTAAAGCAGACCATTTTAAAGAATTTAAGTGGAGAAATCCAGTCTTTAATATATTTCTAGACAGTTCTCAATTTCTAATTTTTTTTGTCATTATTGTTATTGAAGAACCAAGTTTCCTTCTAATACTATTTTTCTCTTCAGTCTGAATAGCTTTCTTTAGCATTTCTTGTAAATCAGAACTCAGGACAAAATTTCTTTCAGTTTTTCTTTATCTAAAAATGTCTTACTTTGATCAGGATTGTGGTGAATCTGTAGATTGATTTGGGGAGTACTGCATTTTAATGATACTATGTCTTCCAATCAAAGAACATGGGGTGTGTTTCCATTTTCTTAGATTTTCTTTAATTTCTTTCAACATTGCTTTGTAGTTTTCAATCTACATGTGTTTTCTTTTGTTAAGTTGATTCCTTTTTTAATCTATTGTAAATGGAATTGTTTTCTTAATTTCAGTTTTGGATTATTCTTTTCTAGTATATAGAAAAAATGATTGTTGTTTATTGATATTATATCATGCAACCTATCTTGACTGATTAGATATAATAGATTTCTTTTTTTAGATTCCTTAGGGTTTTCTAGAAATCTTTATCTTGCCTTTATTCCTGAATGATATATTTGTTGAATGTAGAATTTTGGTTTGGCAGCTTTTTCCCTTTAACACTTTAAAGATGTTGTTATACTGTCTTTTGACCTCCATAGTTTCTGATGAGAATTCCATGATTATCTGAATGTTTGCTTCATTTACGTAATGTTTTATTTTCTTTAGCTCATTTCAAGAATTTTTCTTTATTTTTAATCTTCAGTCACATGGTTATGATGTATATGAGTATAGTATCCTTTTAATTTGTTCTGTTTGAGATTTACTGAGTTTCATGAATTTGTCTTTCCTGACTGCTCTGATAGGATTTATTTCTTTTCCCCTTTCCTATACATCCATCCACTCATATTTTGAGAACTTGCCATGTTATTCATTGAACATTCACTATGTACCAAGCACTGTGGTAAGCATTAGGAATACAAAGAGAAGTAAGACATTATCCCTGCCATTGCAAAGCCCATTATTGAGTGAAGATGTTAGCCAAATGAGCAGATAATTATGATTAAGCATGATGAGTGCCATAACTGATGAGAATGAAACATGTTGATTGGGGGCACAGAAGAAGAAACAGCTACTTCTACTTAAGTAGAGATTCAAAGGATGAGTAGGAGTTTGTGAGGGGAAGTCGAGGAAGGCTATTTCAGACCATGTGTGAAAATGCAGAGACATCAAAATGTGAGGAGTAAACATTGTGAGTTCGATTAGTGATGGAAATCACCAAACACTTGGGCACTGAGTTGCAGGAGGTTGTGCAGAGCCTCCCATGCCTTGTCATGGAGTTTAGACTTCAGAGCTACAGGGGAAAGAAATCTGGAGAATGTTACCTGGTTGCAGTATGGAGGATGCTCTTAGATAGGGGGAGAAAGAAGATGGTGGGTCATGTTGGTCTGGTGGGAGAGTCCAGATGGATGATGATAAGCACCTGAATGTAGATAGTGACAGAATAAATGAACAGGAGGGGCTGATTTAAGGGACAGTTCTGCCTTAGAAACTACCGGTGTTGGTGACCAACTGAAATGTGTAACATTTGGGAAAAGGCAAGCTTTGGAAGGCTGGCTCGGGTGAAAGTTGCCTTCATTAACTGAAATAGAAAACAGAGGAGGAGCATGGTGAAAGGAGAAATAATTAGTTTCATTTGGAAAGGTTATGTTGGCAGTTTCTGCAGTATACCCAAGATACCGATCTTGCTTATTTCGTTGGCAGCTCGATTGGTACTTGGCATCTGCTGTGATGTATGCTGCGTGGTTAGTGTTCTGTGGATAAGGATGACTTATGTCACTAGGCAGAATGGTGGCCGTGAGAGAACAGAGCCATGTACTTCACTTTCCAGTGTGCTCTTCAGCAGTACACACATGGCCTGTCCCTAACAGGTGCTCAATAAATACATATTTTAAAGAATAAGTAAATAGAATTGTAACATTGATGCCTCTTTCTTACAAGTTGCTTACCTATTATTTTGGACCTTTAAGCACTAACAGAACATTAACTAAGCTCACTGGTTAAGAGCCAGCCTGGGCTTCTACTTGTGTCTACCTTCACTCTTGAATTAGAAAGAGTGGGTGAATGTGTAAAATAGCTAGCTAGGTGGAGGCTGGTATATAGCACAGGGAGCTCAGCTAGGTGCTCTGTGATGACCTAGAGGGGTAGGGTGTTGGGGATGGGTGGAAGGCCCAGAAGGGAGGGGATACATACATATAGCTGACTCACGTTGTCATACAGCAGGAAGTAACACAACACTGTAAAGCAATTACATTCCAATCAAAAATAAATTTAAAGAAGAGTTAGGAAAACGGAGTGGGTCTTATCAGTAGCTCTTTCACAGAGGAGAACTCTGAATGGGCCTTTGTATTTTCCTTAAATGGACTCTTTTTATGATTTGTATAGGAGAAGGTGATGGCATTTTGTGGCATGTAAATGGTACCTCTTCAAGGTTTCAGGTAAAAAAGAGGGAGGGATCATGTCTATCTTATTTTCAACTGTTTACCTGGTATCTAGAGGTATAAACATTATTAAATATTTAACAGATTGAAAGTGAAGTGAAAGTGTTAGTAGCTCAGTCGTGTCCAAGTCTTTGCGACCCCATTGACTATAACCTGCCAGGCTCCTCTGTCCATGGGATTCTCCAGGCAAGAATACTGGAGTGGGTTGCCATTCCCTTCTCCAGGGGATCCTCCTGAACCAGGGATTGAACCCTGGTCTCCTGAATTACAAGCGGATATTTCATCACTGAGCCACCAGGGAAGCCCCCATTTAACAGATTAGTGAATGAACATAGAGGTTCATATTTAATTGGTATTTCTATCTAAACCTGAAATCAATGGTGTTAGACATATTTGCTCACACTCAATCCTTTTGTTCTGAAACTTCTTCAAGTGTGTTGTACAGCTCTGGAACTTTTTAGAAATTTCACTTTCTGACCTTTGTCAGCTCTCCCAGAAAGGCATTGTGAAGAAATATCCTAAAGTCCTTTGTTGAGGTCGACAGAAAAAAATTGTTTTTCCCCTCTGTCACTGCTTTCAGAATTGCTTTTACAAGAGGCCTTTGGGGAGAATCTGATTTTCTCCATTGTCTGTACAGGCTTGACCTGTTCCCCTTGGTTTTGACAAGTCCGTGGTGATTACTGACAGACGAGGGCAGCGAGGATGGTCCGCGCTCTCCTGATTGCCCTGAATGCAGCAGCCGGCCACTTGCTGTGGGATATGGGGGGCAGGATGCCCCCCGCCGGGTGCAGGCCTGCCACCTGCCCGGACGTGACAGGGAAGCCCTTGGGCAGCCACAAAGCAAACGTTCCCTTCAGTTTGGTCCCGATGCTTCGCGCACAGGAGACTCAGGTGGGTTCCCGTTCTGCCCGTCATCCGTGGCCATGATGGGCTGTTCCGGGGTGTGAGGAACCTCAGCTCCACACTTAGGGCTGCAGTCCAGGGCTCCTCTCCTTTGCCTGTCTTGTCCTGCCCTGCCATCTGGTCTTCCCATCTTTCTTCTTGTCTCTAAACAGTTCTTTCATTTCCTTCCATTTCTCCGAACTCTTTTTTCCTTCATGAGAGTGGCCTGAAATTCTTCTCCAGGGCTTTTCCTTTTGGATCAGTGAAGGTGTTTTCTGAGTCACCAACAGCTGAGAGGCTGTGACAGGAGACCCCGAACATTTGCTTTTCTTTCAGACACACCTGGTTCAGCCTTCGTGGGGCAGTGTGGTCAGATGCACAGCTGAAGAGCCAAAATAATTGACCCTTAACAGCCCAGATAGTTGAGAATTACTCAGGTTTTTTTGAAGGGGGGAAAAGCAACACAGCTCACAGCTGCATTTTAAAAAACCCTCTTTCTACTTTTGTCCATTATCTTCATACCCCAAACTGTTCTCTTCCCCATTCAGTTAAACTCTTTTTATTCCTCAATATCACCCTTTTCTTTCTCGGCACTTTATCATGAAGCAGAATCAACCTTTCTTTCCACAAGATGTTCTCCTTCTAATTTTGGAAGGAAGAGAGGGAGCTAGGAGCTATTGGAGAAAGAGAGCTTGTGAACATCCTTCATGTGATAAATTTTGTACTATTATAAAGTACAGCAATCTGTTTTAAGTAAGTACTTCAAGATGAAGTCTTGCATACACTACTAGATAGGAAGAAAGTTTTTCAAGAAAATAATTCCAGATTATTTGTTATGCCATTTCTTTCAAAGGCAAAATATGAATTGTCAGAGAAATGACTCCTTGTCTGACATATTTACTCTCAAATGATTGGCTTTGTGACATTAGAACTGGTGAAATTTCACATTTTGGGATTGTGTCTTCCATCACAGGTTGCATCACTCATCATGGAGAGATTTTGAAATAAGATATGCTTTGCCACCAGGAAGGAAAAACATACAAGAAAGCAATAGTTCCTAGGCTGCTAGCTGTAAACATAGCAATTTGTCAGTTGTCTGAGTTAAGAAGGTCTAAGAGATCAAGTTCACTAGATAGATGCTGTTTGTGGCTTGAGGGGTAGCAAGGACACAGCACAGGGACTGCCTTATAGGAAGCTCTTGATGGATGTGTACTGAACTGAACTGATAGAGAAGCTTTGAAGTCCAGAAATTTACTTTTGGACATTTAGCTCCCACAGCTATTTGTCTTAATTTCTGAAGTCGCCTCTCACATTCCTCCTTCTCTTCCGAATCACATTTGCACAAAAACCCTCACGCTTGACTCCTATGTCTTTGGAATTCAGTGGGTATTTTCTGCCTGGGTGTATATGAGCTTCTAAAAGGAGGATGAAGGGGCAATGTCTCAGTGCATGGGGCCCACCCCCAACAGCCTAGATATATACTTAGAGATGATGCTGATGATTTTATTCCAGTGAGACATATATTGGAGGAACCACAGAAGGATGCTATAATCATATGGCCTGATTCATTTTTCTCCTTCTCTTGACATTGTCATCATTTGTTCATTTTCCCAGGTATCTGTTTTATCTGGGATTGATACTCAGGTCAGTTAGTGGATGAGAAAATAGGTGGTTGGACAGGATCCTTTTTTCATGACATTGTGACTCAACAAGATAATCGTACACCTGCTATGTTATGCTATGCTATGCTATGCTATGCTATGCTAAGTCACTTCAGTCGTGTCCGACTCTGTGTGACCCCTAGATGGCAGCCCACCAGGCTTCCCCGTCCCTGGGATTCTCCAGGCAAGAACACTGGAGTGGGTTGCCATTTCCTTCTCCAATGCATGAAAGTGAAAAGAGAAAGTGAAGTCGCTCAGTCGTGTCTGACTCTTAGCGACCCCATGGACTGCAGCCTACCAGGCTCCTCCATCCATGGGATTTTCCAGGCAAGAGTACTGGAGTGGGGTGCCATAGCCTTCTCTGTTATGTTATAGAGTACTTGAATTATTTGAAGCCAAATACTTCAAATGCACAGGCATTTAAAGAAATCTGTGAACACTTTCCTACAATAATGCAAGAATCTACAGACACATGTGCTTTTGGAAAGTGTATTGGCTTTGTAAGCAAAGTATAACATCTTTAACACTATGACTAACTTAATGCCTTTTCATACACTGTTCATCACAAAGTAAAATGTGATTTGTCTCCAATCTGACTCTCCTCAAAATTCAGTAATGACCGTGGCATGTCCTTTTTTGGGATTGGAATGAAAACTGACCTCTTCCAGTCTTGTGGCCACTGCAGAGTTTTCCAAATTTGCTGGCATATTGAGTGCAGCACTTTAACAGCATCATCTTTTAGGATTTGAAATAGCTCAACTGTAATTCCATCACCTTCACTAGCTTTGTTTGTAGTGGCATCCAGTCCCATTACTTCATGGCAAATAGATGGGGAAACAGTAGAAACAGTGGCAGACTTTATTATCTTGGGCTCCAAAATCACTGCAGATGATAACTGCAGCCATGAAATTAAAAGACACTTTTTCCTTGGAAGAAAAGCTATGACCAACCTAGATAGCATATTAAAAAGCAGAGGCATTACTTTGCTGACAAAGGTCCATATAGTCAAAGCTATGGTTTTTCCAGTCGTTATGTGTGGATGTGAGAGTTGGACTATAAAGAAAGCTGAGCACTGAAGAATTGATGCTTTTGAACTGTGGTGTTGGAAAAGACTCTTGAGAGTCCCTTCGAATGCAAGGAGATCAAACCAGTCAATCCTAAAGGAAATCAATCCTGAATATTCATTGGAAGGACTGATGCTGAAGCTGAAAATCCAATACTTTGGCCACCTGATGTGAAGAACTGACTCATTGGAAAAGACCCTGATGCTGGGAAAGTTTAAAGGCAGAAGGAAAAGGGGACAACAGAGGATAAGATGGTTGGATGGTATCACCGACTTGATGGATTTGAGTTTGAGTAAGCTCCAGGAGTTGGTGATAGACAGGGAAACCTGGTGTGCTGCAGTCCATGGAGTCGCAAAGAGTCAGACACAACTGAGCAACTGAACTGAACTGTGGCATGTCACCAATAAGTGACCAAAATGGGATAGTGGCTAAAATTTCACGGTACCATGAAACCAATACCAGTTCTATTAATGAGACTCCTTTGCATTCCTATCTATTCTCAAATTGATTAATGATACTTCAAATGTGAGGTTCATAATGTTAGTACTCATTACAAGTGCTTTTTCAAAGAGTAGCGTGGAGATCTGGGCACAGGCTGTGAAGTTGATCAGCTTGGGCATGAATTTCAGGTACAGCCTTCACAGCTGTGACTGCGGGTGTGTGGCTAAGCCTTCTAGCTTCAATTTCCTTATCGGATAAATGAGGGCAATAACAACCAATCTCAAATTTGAGAATAAACCAGAAGATATACATAAAGTTCCCAGTGTAGTGCCTAGAATATTGTGAGTACTTCACATATGATTGGAGTTAGTAGAGCAGTAAGCAGGGATTACTGTTATACCCATCTGTCAGATGAGGAAACAAAGTCTCAGAGAGTTAATGCTACTTGCCAAAGGTCACACAGCAATTTAGAGAGTAGAACTTGGCCTCCATCTAGGATCTCTGACTCACATTTTCCAATTTGAAGATATATCAAGATTGATTTTATCTACATTTTTCAATTGCAGATGGATTTTTGAGACAGGAAGGAAGTCAAATTAGATTTTCTAATCTCATTGGAAAGAATTTCTATCCATTTTCCTCCCTCTTTTCTCCTCCAGATTCCCAGAGCTTCATCTGATCTCTCACTGTCCTGTCTCTGGGGCTGCCATCTGACCCTTCTCTTTTCTTCTGCTTGAATCAGCAGCATCCCCTCAGGAGTGCGAGGGTGGGGAGGTGACTATGGGTGCTCAGTCATGAAGCCTCTCCTGCCTAGAAATACTCTCTCCTCTGGAATCCCAAGCTTCATCCACTTGAAATCCAATTGAAGAGGAGGGCATTGAAATTGATGAAGACAAGAAAATATTTATAAACAAGGAAACAGGATTTTTTTAGGCTGATGATAAGTGGCATCTGCTTCAGGGAAAATGGGGCATCTGAGAGCCCAGGACTCAGAGCCATAGATTTTGGGTTCTAGCCCAGATTGAAATTCTATCTAATTGGGCAATCATTGCTCCTGTTTGTGTTCAGTGGCTTTCTCTGAGAAATTAAGGGGCTGGTCCGGCTCTTGGGTTGCAAGCTCAGAGGTCCACAGACAGGCAGGTCATTTGTGTGGACACAGTGGGCCACGGGAAAGTGTTTGTGCAGCGTAGTGTGAGTGGTGGGGTCTGTGAGGAGTTGTGGCTGCATCTGCTTATTAGCTCCAGGTGTTGCTGATCTAGAAGAGAGGACCATGATCTGTCCAAAAGCAGATCCTGAGATTAGGATTTGGGTGTGTGTGTGTGCTCACTCAGTCGTGTCCAAGTCTTTGGGACCCCATGGACTATAACTGGCCAGACTGTTCTGTTCATGGGATTCTCCAGGCAAGAATACTGGAGGGGGTTGCCATTTCGATCTTCCCAACCCAAGGATTGAACCTGCATCTCCTGTGTCTCTTGTATTGGCAGGTGATTCTTTACCCCTGCTCCACCTGGCAAGCAGAATTTGGGTACTGTTAGTTTATTTGGGAGTGGGTCCCAGGAAGCATAGTGAGGAAAAAGGGTAAGTGCAGCTGAGAGGGATGAAAGCTAATAAAAGATGCATTAACACAGAAGATTTTGTAGGGTAATGAGACCACTCTGTATGATACTGTAATGATGGACACATGTTGTTAGTAATATGTATATGTTTGTCCAAACTCATAGAATGCAGACCATGGAGCAGGAACACTAGTGTAAGCTATGGACTTGGGTGATAATGATCTGTCAATATAGGCTCACTGATTTTGACAAAGGTACCACTCTGGTGGGGGGTATTGATAGAAGGGGAGGCTATGCACGTGTAGGGGCAGGGAGTATAAGGGAACTTGCTGCAGTTCTGATCAATTTTGCTGTGAACCTAAAGCTGCTGTAAAAAATAAAATTTTGTTCTTTAAAGTGAATTAATGCACGTGGGAAACCTAGGTTTAATCAGCCTTGAGAACCTCCTGAGAGACTGCTTATGGCACGACCCAGAATCATGTTCTTGAGGACTGTGAGGCTGGCAATGATAACTGTACGCAGGGGGATAGCTTGAAGTGGGGAGCTTTTGGTTAATAAGGAAATTGCCCCTGTAAGCCATAGCAGACACATGGGTATATGGGTGGTCACCAACTAACAGTATCTGCTACTTGACCTTTTGCTTTTTCAAGAAGCCAGAAATCTTACTTTTTATGGGAAATTCCTTGATTTTCAAAGTGGCCACTAAGCCAATTTCTTATCACCCAAAATGATCAAATAAAAGATGTCTATGTGCTGCGATTCATGGGGTCGCAAAGAGTTGGACACGACTGAGTGACTGAACTGAACTGAACTGAACTGATGGGCCATTTTTGCCCACTGGTCATCTGGATGGGAACTAATGCTAAGTGTTTTCCAAGAATTGTATTATTTAGTTCTCAAAGGAATAAAAAGGAGATGGCTGCCATCATGACCCACATTTTAGATGAGGAAATGGAGGTACACAGAGTTTCTGACTTGTCCAAGGCCCAGTAGCTGTTACTGGAACCAGGATGTAAATCCAGTTGGCTGAGCCGCTGCAGCTCATTGCCCTGAATTTCACTGATTGCACCCAGACCTAAAGTTCATGGGGAGGGACAAACCGAAGTCCCACCAGCAGCTGACTTTGTCCCATGTAAAACTGAACTGAAGATTTTAGATCACTTCAATCTGATCCTGTGATGAAATGATTTCCAGAATAAAAGTGCTGAAAAACACTTTTTCTGACATCAATTTTAGTCTCAAGGTATTTCATTCATACAAGAGCAACTGGGACCTTGAAGAAAAGACACTAAGTCTGGAGACTTGAACAAATTTTCATTAAGGAAGCTCTGAAAAAAAACAGGAAAAGATGTGTTCTCAGAAATTCTAATAATTATTACGCACATATTTTTTCAGCTGAACACAGGAAGGCAAGAAGCTTTGCCAAAAAAAAAAAAAAAGTTCTATTTTAGTTCCTGAAACTCTCTGCTGTTTTGCTCCCCCATCAATTCAGCCTGATGGGTAGTTCTATTGTAGACATGTCAAGGTGGGTTGTGGCAGTTTTTCTTCTATTGTTCTTATCTTTACAAATGTTAGACACAAAGAATTTATAACATCCTCTTCAATTCAAAAGGGAATTATGTTTGTAGACATAAAATCTGTGCGTTCATCTCATTAATTTGGTGCTGTCTGTATTGGCTTTGAGCCCTTGAGGGATGGCTGCAACTACTAAGTGTTTCTAGGGTATTAGGTTTTATGTGAAGCATTTGAGCAATATTTAGCAGATAGGAACTTTTTGTAGTTGTCTTTTTACTTTTTTCAATTAAAAATAAAGTTGGCTGACAAACTTCATAAAGAATTCTTCAAAGACTGAGCTGTTCCTCTTTGAAAGCAAATGTTTCTTTTTTTCCTGGACTTTATTAGCAAATACACATGGTATCTTCCACCACAACATCCATTTTTGCAACAATGCGAGTTTACAAACTTCAGAAGCCTTATCTGTGGGTAATTCTAATAATTAAGATTTACACCCTGTACTGGAAATTATACCAATAAACAAGATGGTAGCTGTTTTCAAAGAATTCTCCATGTATTGGTGGGGGATAAAGGCAAAAAACCAGAACAAAACAAAAAACCTGACAATTGCATTACAGTGCAACAGTGCAGTGATAGAGGTCCAGAGACACTGAAGGCCTAAAAGAGGGAGTAGCTGACCTTGGGGCTTCCCAGGAGGCTCGAGTGGTAAAGAACCCACCTGTCAACGCAGGAGACTAAAGAGATGTGGGTTCGATCCCTGGGTCAGGAGGATTCCCTGGAGGAGGGCATGGAAACCCACTCCAGTATTCTTGCCTGGAAAATCCCATGGACAGAGGAGCCTGGGCAGGCTACAGTCCATAGGGTCACAAAGAGTTGGACACGACTGAAGCAATTTCACACACACGCAGCTAACCTTGACTGTGAGAGGAAGGCAGAGGACCAGAGAAGACTTCTTAAGGCTGAGGAAGAACAGAAATTATCCAGTCAACAGAAGAAAGGAAAGAAAGAGTGATTTAAGCAGAGAAAGAATGGATTTAGAGGGCTGGAGAAAAGCATAAGGCTTGAGGAACTGAAAAAAATTCCCTGTTGCATCCTAGTTGGACCAGGGGCTTAGGGACCAGGAGTTGAAGGAGAAGATGGGGTCAGCCAGGTCATTACTATGAACCATGTTTCTGGAGCTTGGCCCATGTCCTAAGCAGTGAAAAGGCATTAAAGAGAGGATCGGCTGGAGGTGGAGGTTTCACAGAGCTGACCAAACCTCTATGAAAGGGCAATCCCTCATTCTGTAACTAACTTGACAGATGAGTCCATTGACATCTAGAAGATTTTCCCCTTTGACTATCAAATTAAGTTATAGAAAATAGTGTACACGTTTCATTAAAGGAATTGTTCATGTGAAGAATTTTTGCAATCTGGATTTAAAATGTACTTTAAGTTTCCTAGTTGTCTGGTTTGTCTACATCTTACTATTATAAAAGCTTTGCCTATTTAAGAATTGTATCCATTTAATTATCATTATGAATCTGTTTCTCTTAGAAACATATTATTTAATTTTCCAAAAAAAGAAGCTTCAAGTATATTTCCTTTTGTTCCTTTATTTAATATGCGTTGATTCTTTCCAAGGACCCATTGTAGAGTCAGCCCTGTTGACAGCTTTGCACTTGACTGTTGCTCAGTACCTCACTGAATAATTGAGTAATTTTCTAATTATACATTGTAATGAGTGCGATGTGGTGTGTGTTTTAAAAAGAAAGATAAATAAGAGAATTTTCCGACTGTTGTCATTAGAAGAAAAATTAATTAATAATAGGTACAAATTTGTCACTCGCCGATCATACAGCCATGCGCAAGTGTAAAATATGTTATGCCAGTACCTTGTAATTCATAGTATTGATGAGGAACCAGATGATACATGGAAAAAATGAGGAATAATAGATGGCAGATATTAAGAGCTGAGAGTTATGGTTGAAACAACATAAAATGTGATAGGGGTGTAAAGAAGGAAGACCTCAGAAAGAGCCAGAATCATTGTGGAAGTGTGCAGGAAGGATACTCAGTGTGGCTTGCCAGCCGATTTGGGGTGTTAATGGCTTGTCTTGCTGGGGAAGGTTTTATGTGTGAAAATAATCTTGATGCTTATCATGGTGCCAAGGAGAACAGAGTGGTGATGATCAGGAACTAAATATATGGTCTCAGTATACTTCTCGTCCAGGACCAAGCACTAACGTTTTGCTTTGCCATGATTTGGATCCAAACCGCCTTCCTAGTTTTATCCAGAGCCCATCACTCCCAGGCTTTTCTCCAGTCTGCCATACTTCATGACTCCTAGAGATCGACCCTGCCTCCTCTCATTTCACACACGTGTGTACGTGCTCGTGTTCACTCACGTCTGGCTCTTTGCAACCTTATGGACTGTAGCACCCCCAGGATCCTCTGTCCAAAGGAAGAATACTGGAGCAGGTTGCCTTTTCCTCCTCCAGGGGACCTTCCTGACCCAGAGATAGAACCCAGGTGTCCCGTGTCTCCTGCATTGACAGGCAGATTCTTTACCACTGAGTCATCTGGGAAGTCCAGTTTCACACACTGGACTGAAATGGCCTGAGGCCATTTGTCTAGTAGAGCAAGCCTTCCCAAGTCTAGATATGATGCTTGGAGAGATGACGTGCAACTACCACCCTCTGTCCCTCGCCATTTGGTAAATATGAAAGACATTTGGTGCTAAACACTACCTGTAAACAATCCATGGCACAAGATGCAAGTTTACTTCCCCCAGATGCTGTTCACACGCAATTTCAAACCATTAAAAGAATTAAAACAGAATTTAAATTGAAAAGAATAAAAAATAGAATTTAACTTAAAAAAAGAAAATAGAATTCCCTAAATGCTAATAGGAGGCTGAGGCAGTGAAACAAAATCTGAGTCTGAACTATACTACCTCTAAGACTTTACCTCAGTTTCTGCCGTGTGAGTAAATTCAATATCTAGTTACTATTGAACAAGGATGCTCCAAAACAAAGTTAGTTATAGTTGGGAAGTACTTGAGGAGCAAATTTAAAAGAAGTCTGAAAAATATGTTTCTAGATAAGTGGAAACCAGGAGAGAATTTAATATAAGTTATTAGCTAGCATTATCAAGTATTATCTCCTTTACAAATCACTTCCATATCTGACCAGTGAGAAAAACAAAGATAAAGTTTAAGGGAAAAGTTTATTATCAATTAAATATATTAATGTCCATAGTTATTTCTATACATTGTTTTTTCTTATTTAAGAGAATAGTTATGAAAAACCCAAGAATTTAAATGTTAATGTTCTTTTTATTATATGAGGCAGGCACAAGAATTAGAATTTTATGAGAAACTAGTTTATCCTGGGTTAGTACAGAATATCAACTAACATCTTTTTCAGAAAATAAAGAAATTCCTTTCCTATTTTGTATTTGCAGGGAGGAGAACATTTAGATGAGGTAGTCTTTTCCATAAACTCTGTTATGTTCAAAAAGAATATTTGTCCTTTTCTCAAAGCACCTTGTCTAAATCAATGGTGCACAAAAATAATTACTATCAGAGAGAGAGCTTCCCAGGTAGTGGTAAAGAACCCACCTGCCAATGCAGGAGACATAGGAGATGTAGGTTTGATCTCTGGGTCGAGAAGATCCCCTGGAGAAGGGCAGGGCAACCCACTCCAGTATTCGTGCTCGGAGAATCCCATGGATAGAAGAGCCTGGCGGGTCCCATTGGGTCCCAAAGAGTTAGAGAGAAGTGAAGCAACTTAGCATGCATGAGACAGTTCAAGACAACAACATTGAAAAACCCTGAACTCACCTCCTCCCACAGACACAATAAATCTACCACTACATGTGGAATAATTCCATCTGAAAACTAGGTGAAAAGAACCTGGACAGCATCAAGACATGCAGGAAAGGCAGGAATATGGCCACTATGAGGGAAGAAAAAAGCACATTCCAGCTGTGGCCAGCCACAACTGGGAGAAACCACAAAGGTATAAGTCTTTTCCCTGAAGAGCAAGGGATTTGAGCTCCACATTAGGCACTCCCAACACCTAGATCCTGCTCAGGAAAGATGAGCCCCCCTCAAACAGCTGCTTTTGAAAACCAATAGGACATATGACCAGGAAAACTATAGAACTGCAGAGAACAGAAATCCTGTTCTTAAAGGGCTCATGCCCAGACTCACTAGTCACCCGAATCAGTGCAAAAACACCAGATTGAGAAGTGTGCAGACTGTAAATGAAGGGGACCCACATATTAACTTTGAAGTGTCTGCTAGAGGGGCAGGAACCAGGTGAGATGCTTCCCTGGGGACTGAGACACTGGCAGGAGCCAGTTATATCATCTCAGGCTACCTTGCCAGTATTGTTGCTGTTGGGCACCAATTTGGAATTCTCTATCTAACCTGTTAGCTCCCCTTAACTGGGTCTTTCTGCCAGTGGAGCTAAGCTCTGTCCACCCGTGCCCCACCGCAGCTGCAGTCCTGCCCTAAGAGCAGGGTGCACACAGCCCACAGAGGGGACAGCCTCTGAGCTCCTGGCTCTGGTGGCCAGGCAGGACTGCGCTTTTGAGCCCCAAAGGGCATCTCTTAATAAGACCATTTCTTCGAGATGAGGAGAGAGCGCTGATATAGCTGCATGCATGTGTGTTAGTTACTCATTCATGTTCGACTCTTTGCGACCCTATAGACTGTAGCCCGCCAGGCTCCTCTGTCCATGGAATTCTCCAGGCAAGAATACCGGAGTGGGTTGCCATGCCCTCCTCCAGGGGATCTTCCCAACCCAGGGATCAAACCCCAGTCTCCTGCAGCATAGAAACAAACAGAAAATTAGTCAAGACAAGGAAACAGAGGAATATGTTCCAATCGAAAGAACAAGACAAGACTTCAGAAAAGGAACTAAATGAAATGGAGAGAAGCAATCTACTTGATAAAGAATTTAAAGCAATGGTCATAAAAGTAATGATTTACTGAACTCAGGAGAAGAATGGATGAATGTGTAATAAACATCTTCATGCAAGTATTATTTTTATGATTGAGAGTTTTTTAGGATAAATTCTCCAATTACTGGGTCAAAATATAAAAACACTTTTATGATTCTGGATATACAATACCATATAACATTCCAAAATAGTAAAATCTAGTTAATACATCATTATTTTTACAGCATTATATTTCTGTGTTACGCCACATTGATAGCATTGAGAATTTTCCTTTTTTCCTAATTTAATATATGCTCAACAGTACTCTATTGTTATTTTAATGTAAATTTATTTGATAATTAGTAAGACTGAGAATGACTCCCTGTGTTTGTTGAACGTTTCTCCTTTCTTATCTTTGGAGACTTGACTTTCATGCCTTGAGTTCTCTTTTGGAGTGTTGATTTCTTTCTGGCTGTCATCATAACTTTTTCCAATTGGTAGGCAATAAGCAAGGCTTTGGGGGCAGAAAAAGCACTTTCTAGACAATGAGGCATTCAGAGAGAGGGAGCCCTGGGAACAGAATTTATTTGGCCGGGGGAAGACAGCGTGGTGATAGAGTTCTCTGCAGTAAGTGTCTGTCCATTGTGTGAACAGAAATAAAAAGGATACTGCCTTACTCACATATCATACTACAATATCAGAATCCTTTAAAGAATGTTTTTGACTGTGTGATTGAAATGTTTTACTTAGGGGTAACAAAGATTGTTTTCCATCTGGGAATATAATTCCCTCTTTTTGGCACAATTGCATCCTGAGATTAGAGAGAGGCGATCATTTTTCAGAGTCTTGCATTCTTTTTTTCATGCCATCTTGGCATCAGAGATGATGTAGATCTTTGCAGGAGTTGTTTCCCTGGTGATATTTCACATTACCTGGCACCTCATTTCCTCTCTGACACTGATTCACCCTAATCTGTTAGAACTGATGGGTAGCAGGTTTGACATGCTGGCATGCTCCATTTTTCCAACTGTATGCGAGAAGCCCACCACTGGGTTAGCCGTGTGAGTCAATCTTCCATTCTTCTCAATCGATGAATATGTCTGGGTATTTAAAGAGTGTTTGGATGTTAACATCTAGTTTGGAATATTAGTAGATGTTACTTTATTGGTGTTTGAAGGGATGTTTGTTACTAGATTCTACTTTAAATTTTGTATTCTTGAGGCTGTTGTGTTTAAACGAGTCAGGAAGCATCGTAATGTAGTTCTGGTTGGTTTTTCAATGGCTTCATTGATTAAATATTTACAATACAAGCATTGCTTTTCATTTTTGGTAACTTTTTTATGTAGTCACTTTTGATTTAAGGAACCTGGTTTTGACAGGACAGTGAACATTTGGAAGAACAGTCTCTGTGACACTGAATGCCTCTGAAAGCCATTGCTGGTGGCCTCTCATGTGTACTCTAAGAGGAACTGTCATTTAGGAAGGGATCTATTTTTAAAGTGACTAAGGTTTTTTATATTTTTCAAATTAAATTGGCAATAACAGCATGAATCGTGATAATGCATGGTTATCTTGTAAAATGCTGGAAGACATCTTCAATCCAATAAGTTATTCTTGGAAGTGTTGCCTTGAGGCTGGGTGGTAAAGCATCCTATCATCCAGTGTTGGAGCCAGAACTGTAGTTTGTGAAGCAAAGTTAGAGGCAAGTGATGGATGAGACTTGAGCCAAAAAAGGCGCTTGGATAAGAAGGCCCCTGGAGGGAGCAGTACCTTGGTCATGGAGCAACACCTGTGACCAAACTAAGTGGGCTGAGGGAGGGTCCCAAACAAGGGTCAGGTTTGCCTTTGCATCCATGACAGGCTAGACTTTGGTTCATAGTCAGAAGTCAGGGCCAGAGGCACACCTATGAGAAACCACGTTGGTGGCTTCCAGAAAAAGGAGAATCTGTATGACTGTTTCTCTGGAATGACTTAGCTTCTCGTCAGCAACCTCATCCCTGGGATTGTCCTTGAGATTAAAGATCTCAAAATGGGTCTTAATCTTCTGAGTGTGTCCTCAGTTATTCAAGCCTTGTCGTTTTTGTCTAGAGTCTCTTTCTACACGGGAAGGAGCTTAAGGGCAAGGTGTGGGTTACCTCTTCTCTATGAAATTTGCAGAGTAAGGAGGCAGGGGAGGCCAGGAAACTAGACCAGATGGAACCAAATGCCCAGATGGAACTGAGGGGCTGATCTGAAGGATGGGACCTGGGTGGCAGTAGCGGTGGTGGCGGTTTAGTCACTAAGTCATGGCCAACTCTTGTGATCCCATGGGCTGTAGCCTGCCTGGTTCCCTCAGTCCATGGGATTTCCCAGGCAAGAATACTGGAGTAGAGGGTAGTATGAGGGGAAACCTCAGATTTCTGATTTTCATAAAAACAGGACAAGATTACCAGGAACCTCCAGTGCAGGTGGGGTCTGGAGAAATTCCTAAGGTGCTGGCTTAAGAACACTTTCAAGAGGGGGCCTGGGGTTGACCGCTACCTCTTGTTGGGCAACAAGGTATTAAGGATTTTCCGTCAACTCAGACAATGTTAACTAGTACTAATATTATACGTGTTATCTCTAACATGCAAAATTATTTTGGGTTTATTATTAAAATGTCTTTTGCTTAAAATATAGTTTAAATATATAATTTTCTTTTTGTGGCATTCTTAAACAGTTTTGTTCATTTTAAATCCTTTTAGCTATAACATCCTTCTTTCATGAAAAATTAATACTGTTTCTCTTAAGAAATAAATCCTGACTCAGTATGGATACATTGATATACATCTGAAAAGCGGTGCTAGTCTCATAGCTTCTATTTAATATTTCAGATTAACAAAACATAAAAGAAGTCATTTTCATATTTTAGTTCAATTGATCATAAATTCCCAGAGGAAGGCAGTCCTCTTTCATATTCTGGATGGTGCTTTGAATCTATGAATATTCAGCCAACACTAAATCAATCTATAAAGGCTTGATAGAGGTCAGTTTTGCAACTCAGATCTAGTTGCATTCTCAGGCAGATGATAACCACAGGCAACTCTATCATAATCAATGGTGAAGTTGATACCTTGTATTCTAGTTCAGTGAACCTAAGAAGAGTATGTGTGTTCAAGCATGGAAGAAAAAAATGGTTTGTATTTATACAAAGGCTTTTATGGTAATTTCCTTGAGCTTGATGATCACTGTCTTGATGATTAATGCCCCAGGGTAGTAGAGAATTGGTCTTTATATTGTTCCAGTTTTGCATTTGAGAAGTGGGAAACAAAAATAAAAGGAGTGCCTTTCCTTGTTTTGTTTATAAAACTTGTTTGGCAGCACTGACAAGCAGGACAACTTTAATCTTTTTACCTTGTTGGTCATAGCTGTTTAAACAGAACAAGCAAATCAGGGTAGTAAGAAATTAAAGGTGCAAAGTGTGCTGGTCCTGATTTTTTTCTCCACATATAGATTTGGTGATAATGAGATAGTTGCATTTGGGAGTGATTACCTCTGCCCCGTGTAAATTTAAACTCCAGAGTGTATGAGAAGGCTGCCTTTAAGGTTGCCATATCGCATGAGCCATTTAGGAGAAGCAAATAAAATTAGGCACTGAATTAGTCTGATTAGTATTACAGCACTGTTTACCAGTGTCATGTTAAAGATGTTTGTAACTTGCCACTCAAGTTCTTTAATGTGGGCTTTGATAGTAAGATTAGATGGTGGTGGGACCACATGGACATGAGATCCTACCTGGATAAAATCACACTTGTGCCAATATTAGATGATCCTTCTGATGACAGCAGTGACCTTGATCACCCCTAGCAGGGGGAGGGGATGCTATGGGATTCTAAGGAGAACGCTGTACAGTGTGGGATTCTAGCCGATGAGTTGTAAGGCTGAAAGGTGAAGTTGTAACTAACCATCTAACAAAGTATAGTAAAAAGAAAAAAATTCCTCTTCTTAATTTAATATGCTATCAACTTGCCAAAAAGCTATTGCCTTAATCTCCATGTTTTGTTAAATGAGGTTTTGAAACGTGGTGAGAGGTTGCTATGGTGGAAGTAGAACACTGGAAAAATTTCAATCCTGAAGGTTCTGGGAAAAATCAAGAGTGGAGGAGGTCTGGTTGTTGTGTCCAGTACGTTGTGTTGGTGAAACAAGTTAATGACTCTTCACAGGAAAATCTGAGACGTGGAGACAACTGTGAACCACAGGAGGAAGAGACGTCTGAGGTGTGAATGTCTGTTGTTTAGAAGCTGGTGACTTGTTAAATTGGGATATATATATATAGTGGCTTATAATATAGGGCCTGTGCATCTTATAAATTATTGTTTTAACTTGCCAGCTAGTCTGATTCTTGTCTTATTTCCATACATTTGTATTTCATAGACCCCATTTCTTTGTTTCTTTTTTTAATCCCATTGCTCTGCATACATTCCTGCAGGCCACCTTGAGATTTTTATGAAACAAGGTTGGGAATGTATAAATAAAGTTGAAAGTAATGTATTCTGAGAATACATTATTCATCAAGGTATTAGGACTTTCCAAAGCAACTTTTATTGTGAGATCTCTAAGAAGCTTGAAATAGTCAACTTATTAGAAGTGCTATTTGTCTTGATAATCATATTTTTCTTTCTAATAAACCTTTACTGTGCTGTTTTCCTGTTGGCCTCTGATGTTGCAATAAATTGGAATTACAAGACCAGTTCTTAAAATAGAACACAATTCTTTTTCTGTAATAAGATCAGCTTTCATTTAGATTCACTACAATGAAAATATAATGAAAACCTCAACTTCAGAACATAGAATCTGGAGAAATTCACTGTCAGTACCAAAGCTATTCATCACCTTTTCAAGATATAACAAAATATTTCATTTCTCACTGAAATTATTTGTGGTGATTTAAAAATATTCTTCTGATAATGAAAGATATCATGAAGTTAACCTTGGTGAGATGATTTATTGCAATTCATAGTTATAAGAATATAATTTAATTAGTTATTCAGGATGTGAGAAGACATACACCACAATATTTAATCACTGAGTCCAGGAAAAATGCATTCCATGCATTTGAGTTACCGGTCATACTCGCTGCAACAGAATAGAGAATATACATTAGCTGGGACTTTTGTCAACCTTGGATTCATTTACAACAACAACAAAAATAGTATATTTAGGAGAATGGCTTCTGTATAATGTCCACAGTGTCTTCCCAGCCTCACCCTCATGTTTATGCCTCAGTGGCACAAAAAGGGGAAATGGATGAAGAATACAACCTAAGGAAGATGAAGGCTAATTCTGTGGACTCTCACATTGCAAATACTTATGAAAGACTATGGTAAATTTTCCGTCCTTTATTCTCTTCTATGTTAAATTGGAATCTTAAGGTAAATACCTTTTTGATGAGATTCTAAGATTCTGTATCAGTCAGTACAAACCAGTTTCTGCTGTGTTAACGTTTAACTCCAAAATTCTCAGTGGCTCACAATAACCATATTTGGATCCTGCTCCCTCAACGTGTCCATTACAAGTTGGCACCATAATTACTCAGAAAACCAGGTGTGGTAGGTGCCATCTTCACCCATGATTTCACAAGTGCTGAGGCAGGGAGAAAAAAAATATGGAGAGTCATGTGCTGGTTTTACAGTCGTCATTTACACTATGGGCACACTGCTTTTGAGCAAGCCAAGGGTTACAAAATTCTACCCCATACCAGAAGAAGAAACCCAGCATATGTAGACAGCCTTAATGACAATCACAGGGGCCAATGATTGAAAGATGCACTACCAGTCTAAGGATATCAGTGCATTACTAGTCTTAGGATATCAGCTTCCCCAGTGGCGCAGCAGTAAAGAATCTGCCTGCAATACAGGAGATCCAGGTTCAACCCCTGAATTGGGAAGATCCCTTGAAGGAGGGCATGGCAACCCACTCCAGTATTCTTGCCTGGAGAATCCCATGGACAGAGGAGCGTGGCAGGCTACAGTCCACAGGGTCGCAGAGTCGGACACGATTGAAGTGACTGAGCATGCATGCATGCATGCTAAGGATATCATGTTTAGAGAGATGGAAGAAAAAAACATTGTACTGTCTACCATAAGGTTTAGAAAATAAGCATTAGGGCTGCACATTAAAAACATTGTTTATACTCTTAAATACTTTACATTTTAAAGGGGAGGTAAGCATATAATTATATAAGACTAGATAATGATATCTGGTTAGAGAGAAATATCTTAAATTATAAGGATAAAAGCCAAATAATATAACAAAGAAAAACAAGTACTTTAAACTTGAGTTTGCACATGTTCTCTCCTTCTTAGCAGCTGTATGATTTAACCTCTCTGCGTCTGTAGACAGGGAATAGTGTCTGTGCCATTGGGTTATTGTGAGGATTGATAAAATGCCAAATATAAAGTGCCTGCCGCATAGTAGGCACTTGATCAATGATAAATATTATTAGAACACTTTAACATATAAAGTATTTTGCTTCAACTCAGCATACATGTAGACAGGCTCTTAATGAATGAGTTTAATCATGTTTAATATTTTCTATTTTTAGGGAATATATACCCAAGTCTATATCTGATGTCATTGTTTTCTTTTAAATGATAAATTCAATGATAATGTATTTTTAAAATGATTTTTAAATTGTCCCTCTACCACTACACAAAGGATATCCACATTCCTATTGTGCTTGTTGCTTTGCAGTGGCTATGTTATTTATTATTTAAATTTACTTGAAATGTTTAGAAACCTTAAGCATTTGACTCACTTTATAAGATTTTGTCAACTTTCATAAGCAAAAGAGGCTTAAAATCAGACAATATGAAACAGGTGAACATATGAATGCATCACAAAAAGACTAAATTACTAAATTTTTGTGAACTAAGACAAAATTCTGTATAATTTTGCCAGCTTGAATTGAAGATTTTCAGTAAACCAGAGACAACAACTAACATGGATTAACTCATCTACTTTTCACAAGAAGAAGACAGGTGCTCCTCTGGTCCCCATTTTACAGACATGGACACTGAATTAAGTGGCTTGTCCATTGTTGAACAGAGAATAAGAGACTGAGCCAGGTTGAAACAACGCAGCGTGGTCCCTAAGCACAACCTCAGCACCGTCGTTCTGCCGCTCATTCATTCATTTGTTCATCCATTCACTTTTCTTCTTCCTCTTCTCTCTCTCTCTAGTAAAATTATTTGCATTTCACAATTCCAGATATACTGCAAGGCTTTTTGATAAACTTATTGACAAGTTTAGGCCAAGTGATGGTAACAGAATGGACAGGCATTAGTAATCTCAACTGCCTTCCCGTGCTAAGGAGAACATAAAAAGGAGCAGGATGGACCAAATCTACTCCCCAAAGAGGCTGGAGGCCACCATCATGGACTTGAGATTGCTTTTTGTATCCATCAGTTGAAATGGTCACAGCATAGCAATTAGATTTAATGAAGGGAAGCTGCTGATAACTAAGACAGGCTGCCAGACCTTCTGTTGGTTATTTTTAGAGGAAATAGATTGTACAACCTGTTTGGCCCCAATTTTTATCCTTCTAAAATTGCTTTTTCTTGATGGGTTTTGCTTCTTTTTCTGAATTCCAGATCAAGAATGAACTCCTAAAGAGAGCTTACTTGATAGCTTTAAACAAATGCCATCGTTAAAAAACCGAATGCTTGATGATTGTCCTAAGACCAATTATGTAAAGATATAAAGATAAAGACACAGCCATAGACATATTATATACATACACACACATAATTACATTTATGTATATATGTATTTGTTATGTCTTTTATGTTGTTATTTAATGGTATTTATGACTTAGGACTTCTCGTCGTAGTTTTCCAATAAATACATAATCTTTTCTTATTTTTAGAAAAAGTAACTAGAAATAAAGAATCCATCTGTACGACTGAGAGTGTTTTTTGAAGACTGAGCTTCCTACCAATGATTAAATGTCTGCAGAATTTGTCACTTCAAAAACATGCCCAAACTTCAGTTAAAAAACCTTTAAAGTTATAAGAAACCAAATCTCTTGTTATTGTTAACAGAGGGCTGATTGGCTATTATTTCCTGAGGTCACATATACTCAGAACGAAATTTTAAAAAGAGACAAATGTAAATGAAATTGTGTGATGCCTGTTATTTGTCTCTTTTTCAAGTTTACTGGCCTAACAAAATACTCAACTGACTGCATTAAGCTGAGCAAAATATGTCCTTTAAAAACTGATAATAGAGCCCTTGAACTCTTTATCTAATAGGAAAATCAAAGTGAGATTTTTGAAAATTAAAAATATACTTTAAACATGAACATTATGATTTTTATACAAAACAGCAGTTTAAATGAAAATATACTGAAAGAAAAACCTCACCCCATAAAAATCACATAAAAGATGTTCTGATTTTAATTAATAAAATTATTGATTGTTTATGGTGTCAAGTAATTGATAAGAAGTGAGAAAAAAACCCACCGAATCCTAAAGTTTCACTGCATCAATATTTGATGCTTTCCTTAATTAAAAAATTACAGCAAGATGTAATAATTTTTAGGGGACTTAGGGTGTTTTTAAAAAGCATTTTATCTTTTAATGCATGGATTTTGGGGGTATGGTATGTCATATAATTCTCCTGTTTCTCATGTTTATGTTGTAGAGAAAAAAAGCAAAATTTTCAAAATTTTCTTGAAATATAGTTTATCTATGATGTTGTGTTAGTTTCAGGTGAAGAACAAAATTATCCTTATGCATACACATACACACAGGAAAAAAATATATATATATATAAGAATATACATATTCTTTTTTAGATTCTTTTTCATTATAGGTTATTACAAGATATTGAGTATAGTGCCCTCTACTATATAATAGGTCCTTTTTGGTCATCTATTTTATATGTGGTAGTGTGTATATTTTAATTCTAAACTCCTGATTTATCCCTCCCTCCATCTTCCCCTTTGGCAACCATGTTTGTTGTCTATATCTGTGAGTCTACTTCTGTTTTTTAAATAAAGTCATTTGTGTCAATTTTTCAAGATTCCACATGTAAGCAGTATCATATTCTCTAGGTCCATTTGTGTTGCTGCAAATAGCATTATTTCGTTCTTTTTTATAGCTGAGTAATATTCCTATATGTGCACGTGCGCGCGCGCACACACACACACACATACACACACCACACCCTCTTTATCCATTCATCTGCTGATGGACACTTCCATGTCCATCTTCGAAGGTTGCTTCCATGTCTTGGCTATTATAAGTTAAAAAGCAGGTAAATTTTAATGTCATGTTGTCACATAGTCACCAAAAGATTGGAGAGCTACTACAGTCTGTAATCAGGAATGGAGGAAACAGAATCTATTTTGGGTGAAACTTCCCATAAATTTTCTTATTTATCTTATAGTTTCCCATACATTTTTCATATTTAATGTCATCAAATGTCCACAGAAATATTCTAAATTTTTTTCTACTGTAAGTTTTCAGTGGAGTGGTTTATTACTCCATTAGAGAAGATTTTGAAAATAGAGGAGAGAAAATTTTAATTAGCAAAAAAATTTCATTTCTTTCATTTCTGTGAATGCTACCATCCTCACACCAGTTCACTGCCTTTCAAGACTCCCCCTTTGGGAGTATTCTATAGTTAAAGATCCAGAACCAGACAAATTGGCAAAGTGTCCCTAAAGGAAATCACGTAATATGTGTGCATTTTTCCCCTCTGTATTTTTATTGACATTGTTTCCAGTTATTCACTGTATAAAAGGCTGATTGTTTCTGAAACTCAGAAATGGGTCAAAAGCCATCCTTCACCACACCCACACCGCCCCCCCCCCCCGCCCTTCTCCAAGCTTTGTGTACTGCTGCCTGCAGCATTCGCACTCAGTGAAGTCATTCTTCCTTCTCCCCAAATAAGTACTGAGGATTAGCTATTGTGAGTGACTGATGCACATAACATTCTTCTTTTACTATTTCATCCAGTGGTCTCGTGCTTCCAGTATTTTTGATTGCACTCTGAGATCAGATGATGTATTCAGCAAAAACCTAAAAAGAAACTTGGGATGATTTTGGACTAATTTTATTGAAAACTTAATATCAACTTCTTTTTTAAAAAAATGTCACTTACACCAAAGCGACATGATTAAATCATGTAAAGAAAATGTCTGCCAAGGCTGGAGGAAGCACACTCAATAGCTTCTTTACAGATTTTGATCATTTTAATTTAACGGCTCTTGTAGAATTTGGCGGAGAAGGCAATGGCAACCCACTCCAGTACTCTTGCTGGGAAAACCCCATGGATGGAGGAGCCTGGTAGGCTGCAGTCCATGGGGTTGCGAAGAGTCGGACATGACTGAGCGACTTTCACTTTTCACTTTCATGCATTGGAGAAGGAAATGGCAACCCACTCCAGTGTTCTTGCCTGGAGAATCCCAGGGACGGGGGAGCCTGGTGGGCTGCCGTCTGTGGGGTCGCGCAGAGTCGGACACGACTGAATCGACTTAGCAGCAGTAGCAGTAGAATTGGGAGGTTACTTTTGCATCATAGCCTGACATAGATAGTAGTCGATACATTCAAAACCACAGCACATCTTGCTGAAGCCATCACACCTAGAGTTGTCTAGGGTCCCCTGGGGCAACTGGCAGTCAAACAGCCCTCATCCATTGCGCAGGTGACAGGAAGGCAAGTCAAAGACAAATGTGAGTGACCCGAGCTGGGCTTTGGCTGACCCAGTGAGCACATAGTGAATGCTTCTGTTAGCAAGACTCAGGTCTCCTTGAATTTTGTCAGACCCCTAGAGTGCCTAGAAATTTCAAACCCAGTTTTCTATGAAAAAATGATAAAGCCAGATTCTGAGCTTGTTTTCTGAATTTTGTAACGGCTCTAAGGAATTTACCACTTTCTATATTATCCCACGTACATATTGCTTATCTGTTGTCGTCTTTTCTCTCTTCCTGGTTGCTGGGATGCTATCTTCTATATATTTTCCATCCCCTCGCCCCCCTCCCCCCACCCCCCGCCAGTGTCTAGTACTTATTGGCTACTTGATCTAGATGTGCTGAATTGAATAACGCAAAGCACAGGAAACCGAATGAAAGATTCCACCGCTGATTGGTGTATTAGGGAACAATCACACAGCTAATTTAATTTGGGATAGAAGTGAGAGGAAGGTCACCATATTACCTGAATTAGTTGGATTTACCATGGGGAAGATCCTAAATTATTGCATGATCCTTCACTAGAAACTGATAATGGGATACAAAGAGATCAAACCTGTGCATCTAGCTTCTAGGTTAGTGCTGTATCCACTAAATGTATCACATAGAGATTCCTGGGTAAGCAGAGCAGAAAAAAAAAAATCTTGCTTTCAGATATTTCAGTACAGGATAGTAAAGTAAACATGAATTTATATTCCAATAATCTGTAATCTGTCTTCTACAAAAATTAAGAGATACTCAAAGACAGATCTGGATTAATTTTAAACGTGACTTTATAGGGTTTTTTGTTTAGTGATTGATGTTTAGTGATTGTCAGATTTATACTGCATCATGTTTCTTCAGTCAGGCCCTGCTCACAACAAAAAGGCATTCTGAATAGGAAATAGAAAATTTTAAAAATAAAAGTATTGCTATTGAGCAAATAAAAGATTGAACTGATTATTTATTGGAAGATTTACATAAAACTGGTTGACATTTTTTAGCTAATTAAATTTAGTGGAATTTTATTGTTATAATTCAGAATAATAAATATTAGATAGTGATTTATCATCATAGAATATCTTTGATTTGTCAAATCATGTTATTAATTTCACCTATTCATTTTTGCCTGATTTTGAAAGTAGATGAAACATCACTAATGTAACTGAAGGATTTTTTCCCTCTTGTATGTAATTTTATAGCTTTGTTAGAAGATTTTGTTTGTTTTCAAAAATAAGACATTTAAACCTACATGTATTTATTTTTCTTTATGTCCTGTGGAGTAGTGGTTGCCAAAGTGTGATCCTTAAATTATCTGAATTAGATTTAGCTGGTGTGCTTGTTAAACATGAAGACTTACTGAATAAGAAACCTGGGGGGGATGGGCTGGAGCCCTAGAAAGTGCACTTTTATCAAACACCCTGGAGAGTCTTATCCAGAGTGTTACAGACTTTGAAAGTAATATTTTTATAACATTGGGATTTGGCTTATTTATAATATTTAAATCATTTAATGACTAGGCAACTCAGTTGAAATATAGATTCACAGCATCTTCAAAAAGAAAATCTCCATTATTTGATGTCAACAGAACATATAAAGGACAAAGACAGAATTTCCTCTTTTATCACTGCTTGAACTGTAACTGGCAGGGAACCGCAGGTGGCTTCTGGCACCCGAAGGCAAGCTCCAGTGGTAGTCAGTAAGAAGCCAGTGTCCTCAGCCACACATCACAAGAAAATGAATTCTGCCCACAACCTAAGCGAGCTTGGAAATAGTTTCTCCCTAGTTTAGGCTCCAAATGAGAGTGCAGCTCAGCCGATACAGTAAGTCCCCTACATGTGTGTGCATGCTCAGTCGCTTCAGTTGTGTCCGACTCTTTGTGACCCTACGGACTGTAGCCTGCCAAGCTCCTCAGTCCATGAGATTCTCCAGGCAAGAATACTGGCGTGGGCTGCCATTACCTCCTTCAGGGCATCTTCCCGACCTAGGCATTGAACCCAGGTCTCCTGCATTGAAGGCAGATCCTTTACAGCCGAGGCACTGGGGAAGCCCAAGTCCCCTAACATATGAACTTGGAAGTTGTGAGCTTTCAAAGATGAGAATATGCCCTCACTTGTCCATTCATGAATGGCTGCTTCAGCTTTTGTGTACCAGTCTACGTTCAGGCCCTGTGCCTCACTTACTAACAGCGCCTCCTCAAATAAAGAAAATTCCCTTGATGTTTTTCCTGTGTCATGAATTGCTTCGGTTCTTTAGCAGTACCAGCTACCTCACTGACGCATCTGCGCTTGCTTCCAGACATCCTGGGCTTGAACTAATGATACTGTATTGCTGCTGCTACTGCTAAGTCACTTCAGTCGTGTCCAACTCGGTGTGACCCCATAGACGGGAGCCCACCAGGCTCCCTCGTCCCTGGGATTCTCCAGGCAAGAACACTGGAGTGGGTTGCCATTTCCTTCTCCAATGCATGAAAGTGAAAAGTGAAAGTGAAGTCGCTCAGTCGTGTCCAACCTCAGCGACCCCATGGACTGCAGCCTTCCAGGCTCCTCCGTCCATGGGATTTTCCAGGCAAGAGTACTGGAGTGGGGTGACATTGCCTTCTCTGATGATACTATACCACTCTGCCCTATAAACAGCAAAGTACACAAAAGCACAGTGACTTGAGGTGGATGCATGCATGTGACGATATATGCCAGACACATGAACTAACTTACATGACTGGACATGTGAACGAACGTATGCAGCTTTGTAAGTTTGAATCTTGAAGGTGCATATGTAGGGGACTTACTCTAGTTAAGAGGATTCAAGGATGTTACAAAAATAGTTTCCCTTTGATAAGGTTTTTAGTCATGATTTCAAGTACATGTACATAAAGTACTTGTATTTGTGGTCACTTATCATATATACTTGAGCCCATTTAATACTTGTGGATATTAATTAGCCATCTCACTTGCATCATACGCAACTCTTCCTTTGATCCCATTTGTGTTTTTGATAATTTCCCCATCGTGTCAAAGTAAACTTAAAATTGCCTTGTCAGATCAGATCAGATCAGTCGCTCAGTCGTGTCCGACTCTTTTCGACCCCATGAATCGCAGCACGCCAGGCCTCCCTGTCCATCACCAACTCCCGGAGTTCACCAAGACCCACGTCCATCGAGTCAGTGATGCCATCCAGCCATCTCATCCTCTGTCGTCCCCTTTTCCTCCTGCCCCCAATCCCTCCCAGCATCAGAGTCTTTTCCAATGAGTCAACTCTTCACATGAGGTAGCCAAAGTACTGGAGTTTCAGCTTTAGCATCATTCCTTCCAAAGAAATCCCAGGGCTGATCTCCTTCAGAATGGACTGGTTGGATCTCCTTGCAGTCCAAGGGACTCTCAAGAGTCTTCTCCAACACCACAGTTCAAAAGCATCAATTCTTGGGCGCTCAGCTTTCTTCACAGTCCAGCTCTCACATCCATACATGACCAGAGGAAAAAGCATAGCCTTGACTAGATGAACCTTTGCTGGCAAAGTAATGTCTCTGCTTTTCAATATGCTATCTAGGTTGGTCATAACTTTCCTTCCAAGGAGTAAGCGTCTTTTAATTTCATGGCTGCAATCACCATCTGCAGTGATTTTGGAGCCCCCCAAAATAAAGTCTGACACTGTTTCCACTGTTTCCCCATCTATCTCCCATGAAGTGATGGGACCAGATGCCATGATCTTCGTTTTCTGAATGTTGAGCTTTAAGCCAACTTTTTCACTCTCCACTTTCACTTTCATCAAGAGGCTTTTTAGTTCCTCTTCACTTTCTGCCATAAGGGTGGTGTCATCTGCATATCTGAGGTGATTGATATTTCTCCCGGCAATCTTGATTCCAGCTTGTGTTTCCTCCAGTCCAGCGTTTCTCATGATGTATTATGCATATAAGTTAAATAAACAGGGTGACAATATACAGCCTTGACGAACTCCTTTTCCTATTTGGAACCAGTCTGTTGTTCCATGTCCAGTTCTAACTGTTGCTTCCTGACCTGCATACAGATTTCTCAAGAGGCAGATCAGGTGGTCTGGTATTCCCATCTCTTTCAGAATTTTCCACAGTTTATTGGGATCCACACAGTCAAAGGCTTTGGCATAGTCAATAAAGCAGAAATAGATGCCTTTCTGGAACTCTCATGCTTTTTCCATGATCCAGCAGATATTGGCAATTTGATCTCTGGTTCCTCTGCCTTTTCTAAAACCAGCTTGAACATCAGGAAGTTCATGGTTCACATATTGCTGAAGCCTGGCTTGGAGAATTTTGAGCATTATTTTACTAGCATGTGAGATGAGTGCAATTGTGCGGTAGTTTGAGCATTCTTTGGCATTGCCTTTCTTTGGGATTGGAATGAAAACTGACCTTTTCCAGTCCTGTGGCCACTGCTGAGTTTTCCAAATTTGCTGGCATATTGAGTGCACCACTTTCACAGCATCATCTTTCCGGATTTGGAATAGCTCAACTGGAATTCAATCACCTCCACTAGCTTTGTTCGTAGTGATGCTTTCTAAGGCTCACTTGACTTCACATTCCAGGATGTGTGGCTCTAGGTCAGTGATCACACCATCGTGATTATCTTGGTCGTGAAGATCTTTTTTGTACAGTTCTTCTGTGTATTCTTGCCATCTCTTCTTAATATCTTCTGCTTCTGTTAGGTCCATACCATTTCTGTCCTTTATCGAGCCCATCTTTGCATGAAATGTTCCTTTGGTATCTCTGGTTTTCTTGAGGAGATCTCTAGTCTTTCCCATTCTGTTGTTTTCCTCTATTTCTTTGCATTGATCGCTGAAGAAGGCTTTCTTATCTCTTCTTGCCATTCTTTGGAACTCTGCATTCAGATGTTTATATCTTTCCTTTTCTCCTTTGCTTTTCACTTCTTTTCTTTTCACAGCTATTTGTAAGGCCTCCCCAGACAGCCATTTTGCTTTTTTTGCATTTCTTTTCCATGGGGATGGTCTTGATCCCTGTCTCCTGTACAATGTCATGAACCTCATTCCATAGTTCATCAGGCACTCTATTTATCAGTTCTAGGCCCTTAAATCTATTTCTCACTTCCACTGTATAATCATAAGGGATTTGATTTAGGTCATACCTGAATGGTCTAGTGGTTTTCCCTACTTTCTTCAATTTAAGTCTGCTGCGACTGGCGTGCTAAGCGTGGCCAAGAGGAGCCACCCCACGTCTGAGGTCAGGGGCAGAAGCCGGGAGGACCCCATGCCCGAAGGGCGGCGGCCAAGAGGAGTTACCCCACGTCGGAGGTCAGGGGCAGCGGCCGAGAGTACTAGACTGCGACGGGGCAGGAACTGCCGAGAGGAGCTACCCCTCGTCCGAGGTCGGGGGTGGGGGAGTCGGGGTTGGGGGGGGCGGCTGAGAGGAGATATCCAGTGTCAGAGGTCAGAGGTGGCGACAAGAGGAGTTACCCCATGTCCAAAGTCAGGGGCAGTGGCCGAGAGTACCAGACTGCAATGGGGCGGGAATGGCCAAGAGGAGATACCGAGCTTCGGAGGTCAGGGGCAGTGACGAGAGGAGTTACCCCACGTCCGAGGTCAGGGGCAGCGGCCAAGAGTACCAGACTGCGATGGGGCAGGAACTGCGGAGAGGAGCTACCCCACGTCCGAGGTCAGGGGGGCGGCTGAGAGGAGATACCAAGCGTCTGAGGTCAGGGGCGCGGACAAGAGGAGTTACCCCACATCCGACGTCAGGGGCGGTGGCCCGGAGGAGCTACCCAACGCCGGAGGTCAGGGGCTGCGGCTGGGAGGAGCAACCCCACGTCCAAGGAGCCGTGGCTGTGCGGGCGCAGGAGGGCCTAGAGGAGCTATCCCACGTTGAAGGTCAGGAAGGGTGGCGGTGAGGAGATACCCCTCGTCCAAGGTAAGGAGCAATGGCTGCGCTTTGCTGGAGCAGCTGTGAAGAGATACCCCACGCCCAAGGTAAGAGAAACCCAAGTAAGACGGTAGGTGTTGAAAGAGGGCAGCAGAGGGCAAACACACTGAAACCATACTCACAGAAAACTAGTCAATCTAATCACACTAGGACCACAGCCTTGTCTAACTCAATGAAACTAAGCCATGCCCGTGGGACAACCCAAGATGGGCAGGTCATGGTGGAGAGATCTGACAGAATATGGTCCACTGGAGAAGGGAATGGCAAACCACTTCAGTGTTCTTGCCTTGAGAACCCCATGAACAGTATGAAAAGGCAAAATGATAGGATACTGAAAGAGAAACTCCCCAGGTCAGTAGGTGCCCAATATGCTACTGGAGATCAGTGGAGAAATAACTCCAGAAAGAATGAAAGGATGGAGCCAAAGCAAAAACAACACCCAGTTGTGGATGTGACTGGTGATAGAAGCAAGGTCCGATGCTGTAAAGAGCAATATTGCATAGGAACCTGGAATGTCAGGTCCATGAATCAAGGCAAATTGGAAGTGGTCAAACAAGAGATGGCAAGAGTGAATATTGACATTCTAGAAATCAGAGAACTGAAATGGACTGGAATGGGTGAATTTAACTCAGATGACCATTATATCTACTACTGCGGGCAGGAATCCCTCAGAAGAAATGGAGTAGCCATCATGGTCAACAAAAGAGTCCGAAATGCAGTACTTGGATGCAATCTCAAGAAGGACAAAATGATCTCTGTTCGTTTCCAAGGCAAACCATTCAGTATCACAGTAATCCAAGTCTATGCCCCAACCAGTAACGCTGAAGAAGCTGAAGTGGAACGGTTCTATGAAGACCTACAAGACCTTTTAGAAATAACACCCCAAAAAGATGTCCTTTTCATTATAGGGGACTGGAATGCAAAAGTAGGAAGTCAAGAAACACCTGGAGTAACAGGCAAATTTGGCCTTGGAATACAGAATGAAGCAGGGCAAAGACTAATAGAGTTTTGCCAAGAAAATGCACTGGTCATAGCAAACACCCTCTTCCAACAACACAAGAGAAGACTCTATACATGGACAACACCAGATGGTCAACACTGAAATCAGATTGATTATATTCTTTGCAGCCAAAGATGGAGAAGCTCTATACAGTCAACAAAAACAAGACCAGGAGCTGACTGTGGCTCAGACCATGAACTCCTTATTGCCAAATTGCCTTGTAAGACATGTCAGACCTAGTCTTGACAACATCCTCAGATTCCATCTTAAGAATGGCCAAGGACATTATGAAAGTTTTTGTGGCTCTTCACCTGAAGACCAGTATATCCTTGGAAGAGAGGGAGGAGGAGAAGAAAAGGGAAAAGAAAGAAGAGGAAGAGGAGGAGAGAAGGGGAAGGGATCAATCAGTCAGTTCAGTTGCTCAGTTGTGTCTGACTCTGTGACCCCATGGACTGCAGTACACCAGGCTTCCCTGTCTGTCACCAACTCTGGGAGCTTGCTCAAACTCGCATCCATGGACTCGGATGGGGTCGTGGAAGAAGAAGAAAGGGAGAGAGAGAGGAATGGGATGTCTTATTTAATACTTTTTTTTTGTCAGCCTCCTTCCCCTTGGAATGTATTTAGGATCAGGTCCAAAGACATAAGATGTTTTCTATTAACGTTCCCTTTCTACTAAAACCACCTGTGCTAGTAAGACTCATTTTCTCCGAGTTCCAGCTTGCCACTCAACTTTGATAGTTTTATGAGATACATATGAAAATAAAGCAAAAGATTGTCATAGCAATGATTAGCCAGTCTCATTGTTGGCTTCTCTAGCTAATATCTAGCTATTAAACTATTCTTTGCAGCAGAAATAATTATACTTATTTACTAGTTCTGAATGATGGAAAAAGTACAGTGTACCCAATGTAAAGCAATTCTATGTCTGAAAAAACAGAGGTTTCCCATATTTAGCTGCTTACTCACAATGAGATCATTTATGCAAGAATGTTCATTTAATTAAGAACAACTTAATTGATGCATTATAAATTATGCAGTGAAAGCTAAGGAAATCTAAAATAGGATTAAAAAAAAAAAAAACACTTCTCTCTTCAGAGAGAGGTAAGGACAAATTTCAGAGAAAAGGCAGCCTACACTAAATCTTATCAAATGAGTTTTACTTCCAACTGGCATTTATGTTTCTTCTGTGGCAGAGTAGGTATGGGAACATAAATCTTGCATCAGGGAGCTGGAATCTACTTTAATCAATGACAGTCAGCCCTATACTCTTGGATAGGAGTTAAACACAGCAACTAGTCAAGTCTCATGAGAAAAGGATGTCCATGCACATGCCTACATACACACATGTATATACATATTTTAAAAATCGAATAGTATCAAAAAGTTAAAAAAATACTTATGTACTTATTTAATTTTGTAACTGTGCTGGCTCTTCATTGCTGCACGGGCTTTTCTCTAGTTTTGGAGAGTTGGGGCTACCTTCTAGGTGTAGTGCAGAGGCTTCTCACAGAGGTGGGTTCTCTTGTTTCCGAGCACAGGCTGTAGGGTGCTTGGTCTTCAGTGGTTACATCACATGGGCTCAGTAGATGTGGCTCCTGGGCTACAGAGCCCAGGTTCAATAAACGTGGTGCATGGACTTCATTGCTCCACAGCAGTGAATGTGGGATCTTCCTGGATCAGAGATCAACCCATGTCTTCTGCATTGGCAGGTGGATTCTTTACCACTGAGCCACAAGGGAAGCCCTCAAATTTTTGTAATTGCATCCTATTGCACCATATTCCCACTTCACCACCGACACTCAGTTCTGCTTCCCAAGTAATTTCTTTTAAACTGCTAGAACTGTTTCTTCTGATACTTACTTCAATTTCTCTAAATAAATTGCCTTTCCCCTTTGCTATTTTCTTTTAAGAAAATTTTAAACATCTACTAACTTCTTGTTATGGTAGACAAAGATTTAGATTTTTAAGCGCTAACTCATCTTCCATCTCCCAGCTGCTCAATATAGTCATATTACTTTCTGTTTTCAAAAACTGATTTTTACTGCTTACACTATGGCTGTTGGTCACAATAGCAATATTTGTAAATACTGCCCACCAGTAGTGTACTATGATAACATTTCCTGTCTGTATAATCTCTTGCTTTCCTGGAGTTTCTAGTTACTCTTCTTTATTTCTTGCCCTATTATGGTATCTTTACCTTTTTTTTCACAAAAGGTTCATCATGTCAGACATTCTATTAAGAGTATTTTTTTTCCTTTTCCGTATCCCACCATCTTTCAGCCTTAATCAGGGTTGCTTCTCTCTGGTTTTTGCTGCATTGGTCAAGTCTTCATGTTTAACGAAAAGTCTGAGGCTCTGTTTTTGATAAGATTCTCATAAGATTCTCAGGAGGATTTTTGCTAATATCTGTGAACCACTGACCTAAGGTGAGGAGAGCGCATTGATAGACAGTGGCTCAGAGAAGATGGAGATATGAAATAGAAGCACTTAATTGCACCTTGAATTTTATTCTCTATGTGTGTGTGTGTGTGCTCAGCCACTCAGTCCTATCTGACTCTTTGCTAACCCATAGACTGTAGTCTGCCAGGCTCCTTTGTCCATGGGGTTTCCCAGGCAAGACTACTGGAGTGGGTTGCCATTTTCTACTCTAGGGATCAAACCTGCAGCTCCTGCAGTGGCAGGAGGATTCTTTACCACTGAGCCACCTGGGAAGCCCTTATTCTCTGTGGAGAAGACTAAAATGTACCCTAGAGTTTAAGAATTCTGCCTTTGTAGTCAGACAGCTTAGATTCTACTAGCTGAATGACCTTTGAAAGTGGTTGAAGCTCACCAAAGTTCAGTTGCCTATCTTTAAATTGAGTGTACTTGTAACAACCACCTCATAGGGTGATAATGATGATTAAAATAAGATAATGCTTACAAGGAGCTGAGTGTTATGCTTGGCACATGCTGCTGCTGCTAAGTCGCTTCAGTCGTGTCTGACTCTGTGCGACCCCATAGATGGTAGCCTACCAGGCTCCCCCATCCCTGGGATTCTCCAGGCAAGAACACTGGAGTGGGTTGCCATTTCCTTCTCCAGTGCATGAAAGTGAAAAGTGAAAGTGAAGTCACTCAGTCGTGTCTGACTCTTTGAGACCCCATGGACTGCAGCCTACCAGGCTCCTTCCTCATAGTCAGCACTTAATGATTATTTACTGTTATTATTTATTGTTAAAGTATCTATTCACTTTACCATGAAATTGCAAGGAACAAAGAATAAATAAAATCCTTTTCATAAATTTAGATATGAGTAAATCAGTTATAAAATTCAATATATTTAGCTATTTAACCTAAAATTAAAATAGGTTTATGCATGAAACTAAATTTATATCATATATGTGGACAGACATATGTTAGTATTATTTTCAGTGTCAGTATTAAAAAAGAATTTCCTGCCTTATTATTTAAATAATGAATAATGTATATTTTTACTTGCAGCCTTATGTTGTATTTTAAGAACGCCATTTACAACCTAATGATTTATTTCACATAAGACAAACTAGCCTTTTGTTGTTAAATTGGTCCATACATTTAAAATTGATTTATAATGTAAATGACACAAAAATCACTTATCATATTAAAATTGAAGGAAATAAATATGGCCCACTATTTTATTGTTCTGATGTCAGCAAGTTCAGGAAAGAGCTGCTTGTCAAAATTAAAAAATGTTTCCTGCTGATCATGTAAATCCACATCCTTTAGCTTTTCCTCATAGACTATCTTATTTTTTTTTCACTTATTGTAGCATGTTTTTATAATTATGCCTTGCAGTAAAGAAGGAGCATTATACCTTACGTTGGGAAACTTGGGTCTAGTCCTGTTTCTATTGCAGCCTCTAAGTATATTCTTTCTGTTCCCTGATGTGTGTACAGCCTTAAGGCAAACGCAAGGCAGTCATGCTTCTTTCAAATTCTTAAGCTTGCACAGATACCGTTCCTACCTGTGGGAAAGAAATAGGGTCATTCAGGTTGTGTAATTCAATAGAGTTGTGTTCGCAGGATGGCCTGACTGTTGGAGCAGCTCTGTAAAAACCTCTGTACCGAGCCATGCCCTCCTCAAAAGTGCATCATCAGCTTGACTGACCTGATACCATTTGTCACCCAGCAATCTCTTTTTCTCAGTTCATATCTTCTTCATAATTGAAACCAAGTTTGATGTTCTGGTGGTTCAACAGTACAGAGGAGTGATTTGTTAGTTATCCAGTTACTTTGAGATTTAAGAAGCAGATAGGTGGGGTGGGGCAGAGGGTCTACCTAAGTGCCAAAGCTTTCCTTTCCTGTACAGTGATCTTATGGCCCATTGTCTCTGTATGCCTTCTGAATGAATGATGAGGAGACATGTTCGGTTTTACAACATGGTACTTGTTTAGTGAGAATGTTGAATCTGTAAGAGTTTGGTTGAATTAGTTGAATTCTCGAACCTGCAGTCAGGATCTTTTTTATGTTGGTCAGAATATAAATGGTCAAAAAAAACCACAAAAACCTGGGACTCAGAACATTTCTCACTTCTAATTATGCTTCAGAGAAGTTTTAGTTTCTCCAGTGGTTTTGCATTCATTGTCATAGTATATTAATAGCAATGCAATAAGGGCTTAAATCTACATGATAAATGGAAACTAGTGTTGTTTCCAAAAGAAAACCTGTAATTAATTTTATATTGGCACCTTTTTAGCATTACAAAACAGTCCATCAGGTTTTGTGGTCACACATCCATTTTTTTTCTAGAAACATTTCATAACTGCAAACCAAGATGCACTGGGAGCCTAATGCAAATATTAAGGGGACAAATATTATAATTAGATGCACAAATGGCAGTAACCCCTGAGTAATATAATATTTAAAACTGCATCTGTATTTTTGTTTGCACATTAGTCGTTGAGGTATGCAAATACAGTATTTTTGACCTATTATCACTTTACTTTTGGAAATAACCTCGTTGCTTTTGGAGTTGATTGTGGTTCTTAAATGTATATAGGCTTAAAAACATATGTTATACATACATGCTTATGACTTTCTTATGTGCAAGAGAATATAATTTTTTTAAAAGAAGCAGAATGATTTTATCTAGTCTGATAATTGCTCATTTATGTTATCTGTTTGGCCTCTATACTTATTTCAGTTTATGATTTCTGCTTTATAGATTTGGCTTTTTGTATTATGGTTACAAAATGTTTCCCACTTCCAAATTATATAAGTAGTTTTCTGTATTTTCTTACGGTATTTTTATGCTCAGGTTTTACATTGAAATATTTAATGCAGTAAGAACTAACCTTTAATCTAAGGTGTGAGGTGGGAACTTTCACCAGTTGTTTGCAACACTGTTTGCTAAATAATTCATATCCTCACAGTGAATTTAAAATCATGTCTGTATTGAGATGTTTATGAATAATCCAAGAATAATTGTTAAAAACACATGTATTAAGTTCATGTAAGTGGAATAAAATTTTTATGAATGGACCTTCCAACTACTTTCTCTATAGTTTTCTTTTTCTTTTGGTTCTGAAACTTTTCTAAAGAAAATTGTTCAGTTTTGGAAATGTATTCCTTATTCCTCCTAGTCACTTCCCAGGTAGCACAGTGGTAAAGAACCTGCTTGCCAATGTAGGAGACCCAAGAGATCCGGGTTTGATCCCTGGATCAGAAAGATCCCTTGGAGTAGGCGTAGGCAACTACTCCTACTGGAGTAGGAAGTGGAAACCCACTCTAGTATTCTTGCCTTCAAAATCCCATGGACAGAGGAGCCTGGCAGGCTATAGTCCATGGGTCGCAAAGAGTCAGGTGCAACTGAGCACGCACACTTTATTGTGTACTGTTATTATGTACAATTAGGTATACTCTTCCTATAGGTACACTGTTTTTGTTACTACAGGCTTACAAGCTTTACCATATTTATTATATACAGAATGAGCTCTTTTCTCTTTCTGAAACCTTCTTGCTTATTTTTGTGCAATCATTTTTTGTTTACTTTAGAATGATTTTTAAAGCCCCCTTTCCTTCCTTCACCTACGTTCAGTTCAGTTCAGTTGCTCAGTCGTGTCCGACTCTCTGCGACCCCATGAATCACAGCACGCCAGGTCTAAGTTAACGTTTCCAAATGCTTTATTTTTAAAATCAAAATTGAAATCTTACTGATGGATTAGTCTTTGGCAAACTGATATCTTCCAGTTTTCAGTGGTTGTAAATAAAACGCTAACATTTTCTTCACTGCAACCAGACAATGGTACAAACAAGTTAGACACTCAAAAACATTCAGTGTAGAGTGCGCACGGCCAAGACGCTCAGGCAATGTTGTCCTGGGAAGGCTCTGCAGGGAGATTGTGTGTGGGTTGAGGTTACAGGTAGATGGGAACGCACATGAACAGAAGAAGAGACACGTGGAACTTTTGAACGCTGTTGTCATGTCGCCGTTTTCCAATATATCACTTTGCCAAGCCTAAAAATAGACATAACGTTTGACTAGTCTGTAAGAGAGATAGCACAATGCCCTTTGAAAATTTCAGTCAGAAGTTTATAGAGTCACTGCTGGCAATGGAATGGATAAAATTCTATCAATTTTTTTGCAGAAATATTTTTGTCTAATTGATCTTATAAATCACTTCAGTGTTTTTGCCTGGAGAATCCCAGGAACAGAGGAGCCTGATGGGCTGCCATCTATGAGGTCACACAGAGTCGGACATGACTAAAGTGACTTAGCAGCAGCAGCAGCAGCAGCGGTAGATCTTATAAAACTTTGGGGACTTTTAGTTTGCTCATAGTAAAAATAGAACGTGATAACAAGTGTTCAACTTCAACAAAACAATATATAATCTAAATGCTGGACAACAGATTGAGGACTTAAGACAGTTTTATTCTGAAGCTTTGTCAGCATATCGAAGGCAATTTAGAGCATACAGCTACCCCTGGAGAGTTCTATGACAGGCAGAATCAGCAGACTGGGAAATAAATTAACTACATTTAGTAGTAGAGGGAGAGAATTCCCAGAAAACTCTGAAACAGCAAGACATTACAGTATAAAGATCTTTACATCCATTCATAAATGTATTACTTACACCATTTTTCACCTAGGCGGGCTGTGTTTTAATTTTCTGTCTCACTAAGTTTTTCTCAGTAGAGGGTTAAGCTTGCAAGTCAATTTAAGGTCTGTCTCTTGAGGTTCAAAAAAGAATTGTCAAAAGGCAGTTGTCTTTCATTAATTGATGTCCTGCAAAAACTAAAGCAGTAGAAACTTTTTTTCTTTTTTTCTTCTTCTTTTTAAAATGATGTCTTGTTTCAGTAATGTCTCCTTAAAGGCCTGGCATAATTGGTGGAGTACTTTTAAAATTCATGGATGAGAGAAAGACCCAATACTCATTCTTTCTGTATTTCTATCTTAAGTTAATAGGAAGAATGTAAGGCCAAAGGTATGTCCTGATCTAGGGACAGCTGAAGTTAAATGTAGTAAAGGAACAAAGAGATGAAAAGTATCCTTGGAGGACAAAAGAAGAATGGGTGGAATTTGTAGGCAGCAATTCAGAAACAGGAGCAGATTCACTTGTCTTATTTGTGTTGTTTAATATTGTAATGTTACTTTGCTGACAAAGTTCCATATAGTCAAAGCTATGGTTTTTTCAGTAGTCATGAATAAACGTGAGAATTGGACCATAAAGAAGGCTGAGTGGCGAAGAATTGATGCTTTTGAACTGTGGTATTGGAGAAGACTCCTGGGAGTCCCTTGGACTGCAAGGAGATCTAACTAGTCAGTCCTAAAGGAAATCAATCCTGAATATTCATTGGAAGGACTGATGCAGAAGCCGAAGCTCCAATACTTTGGCCACCTAATGCAAAGAGCTGACTCATTAAAAAGACTCTGATGCTGGGAGAGATTGAAGGCAAGAGGAGAAGGGGATGACATATACAAGATAGTTGGATGCCATCACCGACTAAATGGACATGAGTTTTACCAAGCTCCAGGAGACTGCAAGGAGATCCAACCAGTCCACTCTGAAGGAGATCAGCCCTGGGATTTCTTTGGAAGGAATGATGCTAAAGCTGAAACTCCAGTACTTTGGCCACCTTATGCAAAGAGTTGACTTATTGGAAAAGACTCTGATGCTGGGAGGGATTGGGAGCAGGAGGAGAAGGGGACGCCAGAGGATGAGATGGCTGGATGGCATCACCAACTCGATGGACATGAGTTTGAGTGAGCTCCAGGAGTTAGTGATGGACAGGGAGGCCTGGCATGCTGCAATTCATGGGGTCACAGAGTCGACACGACTGAGCGACTGAACTGATCTGAACTGAAGAGATAGTAAACATCAAGGAAGCCTGGTGTGCTGCAGTTTATGGGGTCGCAAAGTGTCAGACACGACTGAGCAACTGAACAACAACAAAATATTGTAAAAATTTTTAGAAGAATGCATTGGAAAATTGGAGGAAGAGAATAACAATATGTACCCTATTGATATGTCAGGCTGAGGACCACAGGCCTCATGTACCCGGTTCTGTAGAAGACTGGTACTCGCATAGATAGATAGAGAGATAGATAGTAGATAGATAAATTTATACAACTGATCTTATCATAAGGCTGATGATAAAACTGATCTTATAATAAAGCCCCTTGAAGCTATATTATTCAGTTGGTGGACTACACTGATTTTTTTCAGTTAATACAATCATGGTTAAAACTTTGTCACTTGGTAATAATTAATGCAGAGCTTAGTAGCTCTGTCAGGACTCTTTTCGTTTTTTCTATCACATTTTTCCCTTCCTTTTAGCGCTTCTTCAACCCACGGTGGCATCAGGGTGCAGGAGGAAGCCTGTGTATCCTTTTAACTGGTGCAGCTTTATAGGGAGACATCTAGTGTCCCTGTGGCCCTGGTGCTGGCTTTTGAGTCTTTCCTGCCCTCCATGGAAATGCTCTTCAGCAGCCTGAACAATGAGCAGCCCGAGTCATGGGTGTTTGGGGCTGGTTTGTTGGCGTGACTTATGGGCATTCACCACTGAAATCTATTGTCCCTGCCGTGGGCTTTGAGAACTGTGTAACTACTAGTCTTTTGGCCAGGCCACTAAGGGTCCACTTAACCATTTTTTATAGTGGTAAAATACACATAATGTAAAATTTACCAATTTTTAAATCTACAGTTTCATGGCATTGAGTTCACTTGCAGTGTTGTGCAAGCATCCCCATTATTCACTTTCAGAATTTTATCACCATCTCAAACATAAATTCTGCACGTTTTAAACAATTATTCCCATTCTCCTCTCCCCACTCGATCCTAGTAACTTCTACTTTCTGTCTCTATGCATTTGCTATTTTAGGTGCCTCATGTAAGTGAGATCAAATAACATTTGTCCTTCTGTGTCTGGCTTATTTTGCTTAGCATGATATCTCCAGGGTTCAGCCAAGTTGTGGCATGTGTCAGAATTTCATCTCTTTTTATGGCTAAATATTATTCCATTGTTTGTATATGCCACATTTTATTTACCCATTCATTGGCTGATAGACATTTGAATTATTTCTGCATTTTAGGTATTGTGAAGAATACTACTATCAACAGGAGTTTGTAAGTATCTATTTAAGTCCCTGCTCTCAGTTATTTTAGGTATATACCCAGGAGTGGAATTGCTGGAAATGGGTCTACTTTTTATCTTAGTGATTTTTGGTATCCCCAAATTTTGGAGATCTGAGAATTTCCCCTTCTTTCTCCATACTTCACTGAGGGAGGCAGGACATTGGGAGACTGTCCTCAAGTCTGTGGGCCTGGCTGTTTTTCTCTGGTACTTCCCTGGTGCTGGCTGAACTGGGGACTTAAATGTTGATGCACAGTATTCACTGGACAAAGGAACAGCTTCCATGCTCTGTGATTCCTTCCAGCCTCTCTGCTTTGAGGTTTCAGCTGTGAGAGGAAGTGAGCCTAGGCACTCACACTCATCACTTGATCTTCACCTTCTCTCTCTGTCTTGTTCCTCAGTACCAGACGACTTTCTATTTCCACTCCTTGTTGTCTAGAATTTTCCCTGCATCGTATCCTTTGACCTTCTTTGTTAAGACTTACAGTAAAGCATGTACATCTCATAGCTTTTAATATGTAAAGCAACTCTTTTGGAATTTAGAAAGCCTCTTCTTTTCAACAAAATCAGGCTTTCAAATCTGTTGTATCATTCTGAACATTCAAAAATTTAGCTTGAAACTTAAAGCTGTGCTCTAACATCTTTCCTCTTTATGGTATTGACTGAATTCTGAAGTATACTAAGTGCCGTCTGTTCAATAAATGGGGAAACGGCAGGGTAGGAAAAAATACATCAGTGAAATGTATCAAAACTACTGTCACCATTACTTAGCAACACCATTTATGTGGCCAGTTTCTGGTCAGTGTCTCTCCTCTGCTCTGTTCTTGCAGTTCTGATTTGGTGATATCATACTGCTGTGTGGGGCCAGTGGGATCACCTTTGACTTGTTGAGTTCTGGAGAGAGGCTTTAAATTGCTTATTAGCATATGCATCGGAGAAGGCGATAGCACCCCACTCCAGTACTCTTGCCTGGAAAATCCCATGGATTGGAGGAGCCTGGTGGGCTGCAGTCCATGGGGTCGTGAAGAGTCGGACACAACTAAGCAACTTCACTTTCACTTTTCACTTTCATGCATTGGAGAAGGAAATGGCAACCCACTCCAGTGTTCTTGCCTGGAGAATCCCAGGGACGGGGGAGCCTGGTGGGCTGCCGTCTATGGGGTCGCACAGAGTCGGACACGACTGAAGTGACTTAGCAGCAGCAGCAGCAGCAGCAGCTGCAGCAGCAGCAGCATGTGCATGTAGGTTCTGTTTTCAGATATGGTGAGTATTGTCAGATCAGAATACAACCTAGCTAAAGCTTTAATACATATATCTTACAGTAATATGATAGAGGTAAAGAAAAATAAATTGGCAGCATGGTAAAAAGAATTACAGAAGTAAGTTCAGACTACTGTTTTGTGTGATTATTGATTTCTAATGGCTTTGCTGTGACTTCATTGAGCCATTAGAAGCTAAGTCAGGTTTAAAATAAAAGGAAACTGCTTGTTGTATATGCAGGAGCTCTTCCAGATTGATTGAAATAGAGATTGGGAAGACAGTGGGAGTCCTTCCTCATGTGCTTGGGTTCCTAGTGGCCTCAGAGCTAATACACATCACCTCGATAGGAAACAGTGAACTGTCCTGGGCCACATTTCCATTGTCCTCAGCTTGGAGAGTAAGGCAGTAAGGCAGGGAAGGCTATTAACAGTCAGTGAGGAGAGAAAAAGTTAATGAAGAATTCAACAATTCTTCAGAGCACATCAGTGCCATTCCACTGATTTTTGCCAATGTCTGCCTAGGAATAGTAACTTCCAACCCCTTTTGCTAATTCATTGTATATGAGAAGTTGGTAAGCCAAGGTCTTCCTTCAGCACCACCATTTCATCATGGCTAATTTCACAAGCTCAGAGATCAGGTAGAATCTTCTGTTTATTTTCTCTTTTACTCTGATTTACTTCCATTTGGTCCAGGGAGCTACTGAACTTTTCGGTAATAGAAAGTCTAATTTCTCACCTAAGTAGCATTTTATGTTTAGGACACACTTTGTAGAGATGTTAGAGCAACACTTGTGCCCGCACAAGAATCCATACAGAGAAAAGACCAGAATGATGAAACCTACAGTTGTCAGCTTCTACTGGCTTTCAGCTTATATTTCCTTTAAGACCAGCAGCTTATTATAAAACAGAGACATCACTTTGCTGACAAAGGTCCATATAGTCAAAGCTATGGTTTATCCAGTAGTCATGTACGGATGTGAGTTGGACCATAGAGAAGGCTGAGTGCTGAAGAACTGATGCTTTAGTATTGTGGTGCCGGAGAAGACTCTTGAGAGTCCCTTGGACAGCAAGGAGATCAAATCAGTCAATCCTAAAGGAAATCAACCCAGGATATTCATTGGAAGGACTGATGTTGAAGTTGAAGCTCCAATACTTTGGCCAACTGTTAAGAGCCAACCCATTGGAAAAGACCCTGACGCTGGGAAAGATTGAAGGAAAGAGAAGGGAACGACAGAGGATGAGATGGTTGGATGGAATCAGTGAGTCAATGGACATGAGTTTGAGCAAACTCGGGGAGATAGTAAAAGGACAAGGAAGCCTGATGTGTTGCAGTTCGTAGGGTTGCAAAGAGTTGGGCACAACTGAGTGAGTGAAAAACAACAACAAAGACAACCAGGTCTGTTTTTGTTTTGTGGATGGCGTGACCTGGCTGGATCTTTTAGCGTGGCTTATCCATGCTCAACACGTCACTGTACAGATAAGTGCTGGTCAGTCCAAAGCCTTCCAGATCTCAGGAGTTCTCAGCCTGTGTTATCCCTTCAGAGGCTTTTTGCTCCATGTCTGCAAAATGACTGTGAACACAGATTCATGAGGGTTGAATCAGTAGTTCCATTATTTAATCCAGTAGTTCTTCTACCTGAATGGTCATCAGAATCACCCAGGTCACCATTAAAGTTTCTAAAAGATTCATTAGATTGAAATCTCTATGAATTTGTCCTAAGAATTTATTTTTTTTTAAAAGAGGTCACCATGATACTGATGATTAACTGGATTTAGGACTCATTGATTTCATCCATTTTTCTTTTTTAAAGAAGGTACCTATCTAAAATAGTTACAGGTGATTTTTAAGCCAGGGCTATATATGAAACACAAAGCTTTTAAAAATACATTTCAGGACCTCAATCTCTGAACTTTAGAGATAGCTTATTGAGATTGGGGTCTTAGGCGATCATAATTTTCTTAAAAAGAGAATAGATATTTCTGGTTCATATGCCAGTCCTACGTGAGATTCCCTGATCTAAACTGTTCTGTACAGATAATAAAAAAGCTTAGTTTCTTTTTGTTCAAGACATTAGGAAATGTCTTATTTAAACTATATGTATGTCTTTATCATAAGATGCCAGTAACTAGTGACAGAAGTTGCAAAAATTTGAAGCATTTGGGGAACTGTTTTAGAAAACAATAGGAACAAATAGGGCCTGGAATTTATCCATGAAAGAAGAGGGGAATTTGAATTTAGGAGATTAAAGAAGCACTGAATATTAAGATAAAACTGTAAAGTCTGGACTTTCCTTAAACAATTATGGTCTTTTGGTTACAAGTAACAGAAACTCAACTCCAAACAGCAACGGAGTTTTTTTGTTTGTTGGTTTTACATATAGGGGAGATCAAAAATTAGGACAGCTGAGTCCAGAAACTCAAAAAATGGTAGAACTCTCTTTGTCTTTTGTCTCTGTTTTTCTCTCTGTGTTAGCTTCCTTCTCAAGCAAGCACTTTACAGATGACAAGGACAGTCCACTGACAGTCTCAAGCTTACTGTACTAAGTAATCCAAAAGGAAAGAGTGTCTCCTCCCTCTTGCGGTATCCATAGTTCAGATCTCTAGGAAGACACTGAAGGGCCTTGCCTGAATCATTGGCCCATCCCTGAATTTGTCCTGCTGGTCTGGGGAAGGAGAGTGGCCAAGTGGTCAGCCTGTGACACATCCCCCTTTGGAGTTGGGGATACCAGCATGTCCCCCAGGACCCTGAAAGTGGAATACACTGACTCCCCAAAGAAGGGAAGGGGAAAGAATTATTGGGCAGGGAAAAGCCTAGAAAACAAACTGGATGATTTTGCTTTGTCTGTCCCAAGCTCTAGAATTTGCTTAACTTTGTAGTCTGTGGGGAGTCACTCATCAGACCCTCCTGGGGCAAGGAGAATAAGTTTCTTTTCAGGTTATGTGTATTTAATGGTCCACTGGGAAGGATGTATGGCTGAAATGGAAACCAAATTTTCCCGCATTTAATATTATCAAACTGAATTGATGAAGTATACAAATGTGTAGACGGATATACAAAGAGGCACTTTATAAACCTTTCCAAGATAAATGGGCTGACCTAACTGGTAAAGTAATAAGGATTTTGCTATTGCAATATATTTGCATGCAAATGTGTTCCTGTGTTGAGAATATGACCTTGAACTTGAGCCGCCCACAGCTTTCCAAAATCTATTTAGTGATGCTTATAAGAAAAGAAATGAGGAAAATATTTTCAATTCAAAAATCATTAAAATCACCCCTGAAGTACTTCCCTTTGATATTAAAAGCAAATAATTAAGGGGGTCCATATTACTATATCGAGTGAGGTTCTCGTGTCACTGTTACGAAGTCAAGGTCAAAAAATAATTTAGTATTTAGTTCTCTGTTGTACGATGTGCCCTTTAAAAATGTTCTGTGGTTGATTTTGATTGGTTCTTGGCAGTATATGTTTGGCTTCTGGCACAGATCAACAATAATTTGCAATTTAGCTATAACTAATTATTAGCATCATTTAAGGGCAGTTGTTATTGACACTTCAAGTTATGAAAGGCATCTTTCTCAGCTTCATGAGCGCAAACACTCTGCTGTTTTAAGGTTTCATCAATTACACTGAGGTTATTTGGATGGATTTTAGAGCTTTGGCCATTTTCTGTCTCTTCACATGTGGTTGCATGATGATAATGTCTTTTGAGCACTAGCTGTGTTATAGGTGCCCTTTGTATATGTATTTAATTCTCATAACAGCCAGACGCAGTAGGTGCTTTGATTTCCCCATTGTGTATCTGAAGAAGCCGAGTATTAGACAGTTTAAGTAACTTGCCCAGGTCACACAGCTAATAAATTCTGGCACCAGGATTCCAGCCCAGTTATATTTGGCTTCAAAGCTCAACTTCTTGATCCCAGGCCCTTTCCTCTCTTCCTTTCTCCTTGACCTGTAACTGTATGAAAGAAAAAAAAAAGAAGAAATTTAAAGTTCTTAAATTACACGAAGGAATCCAGCCACACAAACCATACATATTCTCCCAACTTAATTGTTTTCCATCAGTTCAGTTCAGTTGCTCAGTTGTGTCTGACTCTTTGCGACCCCGTGGACCGCAGTACACCAGGCCTCCCTGTCCATCATCAACTTCCAGAGTTTACCCATATTCGTGTCCATTGAGTTGGTGATGCCATCCAACCATCTCATTTTCTGGCATCCTCTTCTCCTCCTGCCTTCAATCTTTGCCAGCATCAGGGTTTTTTCAAATGCATCAGCTCTTCGCATCAGGTGGCCAAAGTATTGGAGTTTCAGCTTCAACATAATCCTTCCAATGAACACTCAGGACTGATCTCCTTTAGGATGGATTGTTTGGATCTCCTTGCAGTCCAAGGGACTCTCAAGAGTCTTCCCCAACACCACAGTTCAAAAGCATCAATTCTTTGGTGCTCAGATTTCTTTATAGTCCAACTCTCACAACCATACACGACCACTGGAAAAACCATAGCCTTGACTAAATGGACCTTTGTTGGCAAAGTAATACCTATGCTGTCTAGGTTGGTCATAACTTTCCTTCCAAGAATTAAGTGTCTTTTAATTTCATGGCTGCAGTCACCATCTGCAGTGATTTTGGAGCCCAGAAAAATAAAGTCAGCCACTATTTCCACTGTTTCCCCATCTATTTCCCATGAAATGATGGGACCAGATGCCATGATCTTACTTTTCTGATGTTGAGCCTTAAGCCAACTTTTTCAGTCTCCTCTTTCACTTTCATCAAGAGGCTCTTTAGTTCTTCTTCACTTTCTGCCATAAGGGTGGTGTCATCTGCATATCTGAGGTTATTGATATTTCTCCCGGCAATCTTGATTCCAGCTTGTATTTCTTCCAGTCCAGCGTTTATCATGATGTGCTCTGCATATAAGTTAAATAAGCAGGGTGACAGTATACAGCCTTGATGTACTCCTTTTCCTATTTGGAACCAGTCTGTTGTTCCATGTCCAGTTCTAACTGTTGCTTCCTGACCTGCATACAGGTTTCTCAAGAGGCAGGTCAGGTGGTCTGGTATTCCCATCTCTTTCAGAATTTTCCACAGTTTATTGTGATCCACACAGTCAAAGGCAATAAAGCATAGTCAATAAAGCACAGGCATAGTCAGTAAAGCAGAAATAGATGTTTTTCTGGAACTCTCTTGCTTTTTCCATGATCCAGCAGATGTTGGCAATTTGATCTCTGGTTCCTCTGCCTTGTCTAAAACCATATTTAGTTTTTCATATTTAGCTGTAATAGATACTTTAAAAGGTGTCATAGATGTTGGTTCTTATTTTAGCTGAAGTTTTATACATTTACAGACATTTCTAAAAGATTGTAAACAATACAAGGCTGTTCTCTGAATTTTTTGTATCCCTACTGTATTTTCTAATGTGTACTGTATTTTCTCTTTTCTCTTCAAAAGAGATACAGAATAATTTAAACACAATATTTTCTTGTGAATGCTTTATATTCTGATGAAAGCCTTCTTCTTGGCTTGTAGACAGCTGCCTTTTTGCTGTATCCTCCCATGGTGGCAAGGGAGCTCTGATGTCTCTTCCTCTTACTATAAAACAGCTAATTCCATCTTGGGAGCTCTACCCTCATGACTTCATCTTAATGAATTATCTTTCAAAGTCCCCACCTCTTAACACATTCTCATTGAGGATTAAAGCTTCAACATTAGAATTTTGGGGGGACGTATTCATTACATAACAACTTCTGTTACAGAAGATGTTGTTCAGTCACTAAGTTGTGTCCGACTCCTTGCCACCCCATGGACCGTAGCACTCCAGTATCCCCTGTCCTTCAGTATCTCCTGGAGCTTGCTCAAACGCATGTCCATTGAGTCAGTGATGCCATCCAACCATCTCTTCTTCTGTCATCCCCTTCACCTCCTGCCCTCAGTCTTTCCCAGCATCAGGGTCTTTTCCAAGAGTCAGCTCTTTGCATCAGGTGGCCAAAGTATTGGAGCTTCAGCTTCAGTGTCAGTCCTTCCAAAGATTATTCAGGGTTTATTTCCTTTAGGATTGACTGATTTGATCTCCTTTCTGTCCAAGGGACTCTCAAGAATTTCTCCAGCACTGCAATTTGAAAGCATCAGTTCTTTGGCACTCAGTCTTCTTTATGGTCCAACTCTCACATCCATATATGACTATTAGAAAAACCATAGCTTTGACTATATGGACCTTTGTCAGCAAAGAGATGTCTATTCTTTTTAATATGCTGTCTAATATGTCATGCTGAAATCTAATATACTGATCTTATAACTTCCCTGGATGAATTAATATGATTATGTCCAATATGATTGTGTGAATGAGTCACCTTGAAAGGCAATGGGTTTCTAACCACTGGAGGTGTTCAAATGTAAGTTGAGTCACAAAACTTGTGGAAATTTAAGCATTTGATGGACTTGGGAGCTAAGTCACCCTGAAGGATCTTTCCAATCCTGAAATTCTACAATTCTTAATTTTTTCTGTGGTACATCTATGCTAAATATCAAATTTCCCCTTCTTAAATGCTCATAATCCACCCAGTTGAGAAATTTCTTCTGAGACTGCTGTCAAAGTGTTCATTTTATAGTTTGCTGACCCCTTTTTCTTCCTTTTTGGTGACATTCAGGTCAGCATATGCCCATCTCCTTCATGGCTTCCTCTTCCCTTTTCTGTGCTCTCTCAGAGGTCAGTGTCAGCAGTTCTGCCATCCATTGACAAGTTCTGCAGTCAGCTCCAGATGTGATTTATACTTGAACTGTCTTAGAGCAGCACATGCTCTTTCATCATCCTTCACCTCCCTTCCTTGACAATTTCGTCTTACCAGGAATCATTCCTGTCTCTTCCATGGAAGCTCCTCACTGACAGAGACCGAAGCAGGAGGTGAACGGAAGTTCTGGCGTACAGCTATTGTTTGGACACATTAAAGCAGCTGCCCAGCCTGGGCTCCAGCCTCCCTTAGTTTGGGGGCATCAGCTCTAATGTTTTATTTTTATGTATTTATTTTTAAAATGACTTATTTATTTATGTATTTTTGACTGCCCTGTCTCTTAGTTGCAGCAGACAGAATCCTTTGTTGCAGTCCTCAAGCTCTTCGTTGTGGCCTGTGGGATCTTAGTTCCCCCACCAGGAATCGAACCCACATCCCCTGCATTGGAAGGCGATTCTTAACCACTGGACCAGCAGGGAAGTCCCTGTTTTATTTTTAGATGCCTCAATTCCTCCTGGTCTTTCTCAGGTTTCTGACTAGTTTGCACTTATCACAAACCTTTCCTGGATTGTATGTCTTTCTCTGTGTATTTTGTACATATCTTTTAAAATACAGGCTCGGAGGTGGGCGAGGGGCGCGGCAAGGTGGAGCTTGCCCACGCCGTTTCTTTGCTGTCTTTCCCCTTCTTCCTCATCGGGCTCACAGAACTGTATAGTCTTGGAAAGTGCATCATGCCTGCCGCTACTGTGAACTTACTGCCGTCTGTAAAAGCCTGTCTGTAACACCTGGTCTGCACGTCTCACCGTTCTCCCTTCTCCCTATGCTCAGAAGCTCTGAGATGCTGGGGCCCTGTATTAGTTTGCTAGAGCTGCCACAACAAGGTCCTGCACACCAAGGAGTGCTTAAACAACGGGAGTTTATTTTCTTATAGTTCTGGAGGCTAGAAGTCAAAATCAAGGTGTTCACAGGATTGTTTTTCTGGAGCTTCTCTCCTCGGCTTTTAGATGGCCATCTTCTCCCGGTGTCTTCACGTGGTCTCCCCTCTGTCACTGTCTATGTCCACATTTTCTCCTCTTAGGAGAACACCAGTTAGTTGGGTTTTCCTCCCCCTAATGAACAAATTTTAATTTCATTACCTCTTTAAGCACCCAATATCCAAATTCAGTCACATGCTGAGTTGTTAGGGATTAGCGCTTAAACATGCGAATGGCGGGGCGGGGAGACACAGTTCAGCCCCTAACAAGCTTCTCTTCCCTTTAGTTGGCACTAGCAGATGAGAATTAGGCCCGTGGTACTAGTTTGTTCTTGTTGTTGTTGTTATTTTGCCTTTCTGCTAACCTTTCATAGATGCAATGTCAGCAAAATGTCAAGTTCATCTGTGTTGATCTGCTTTTGAGAAGGCTCAGCCCAGTGTTTCAGGACTGAATTCATTTAACTCTCCTCTTCCTTCCTTCTGAGAAAGCAGCCTGAACACATGCCTTCTGTGCCTTTGTTCAGGGCCTCTCCTTTGGCTCAGCAGTAAGGAATATGCTTGCAATGCAGGAGCCGCAGGAGATGTATGTTCAATCCCTTAGTTGGGCAGATCCTCTGGAGGAGGGCATGGCAACCCACTCCAGTATTCTTGCCTGGAGAATCCCATGGCCAGAGGAGTCTGGCGGACTATAATCCATAGGGTTGCAAAGAGGCAGACACAGCTGAAGTGACTGAGCACGCAAACATGCCTTTGTCCTAATTACGTCTATCAAAATCCTCCTATCCATCAAGCTCAACTCAGATACCACCCACTGTTTTCTTGCTCTCTGCTGCCATAGTCTTCTGTCTGTATGGTAACATTTATAGTTATTTACTTTTTCTATTGTGTTAGTGTTATTTGCGGCTAGTCCTTCTTGCTCATGGACTTCCCAGATGGCTCAGTGGTAAAGAATCTGCTTGCAGTGCAGAAGACCCAGGGTGGGTCCTTGGGTTGGGAAGATCCCCTGGAGAAGGGAATGGAAATCCACTCCAGTATTCTTGCCTGGAGATTCCCATGGACAAAGGAGCTTGGCAGGCTAGAGTCCCTAGGGTTGCAAAGAGTCAAACACGACCGAAGCGACTTAGCAGGCATACTTCTTGCTCATATAGGATGATGAGCATCTTGTAGAAACATCCTGATACCATATTCATCTTTATTCACCCTAAAGTACCAAACGTGTGGTTTGTACCCAGCAACCACTCAACAAATATTACATTGGTTTGAATTTTATCATAGATTTAGACTAACATTTGAAACAACAAACTGTAAAATTATGTTTTATAGTTACAAATATTTTCAAAAGAACTATATAAAAAATCATTGATAGGAAGAAAATAATCATTGGATTATCTTAATAGTTACTTTTAATGGCTGCTTGAAGTATTTAGCCTAATTAAAATGTATATTTTTCCATAAATTTTTCATGATGATCTCACCTTCTGAACTCCCAAAGCATTGTTTGTTCCTAGCACGAGTTAATGATGGCATACCCTTTTATCAACATCTTTTCTAGACACTTATATTAAAATATAGTTCCTTGGTGAACAGGGGCAATGGTTTATAAATGTTCCATCCCTGACACCTGTTACAATAAACAGTAGATAATGCAAGGCAGGCCACAGAGGGTTACTCTCATCACTTGTGCAAGTTACTATCAGATCACGGTCACAAAAGTACTCTCAGAAAGAGCTTGTTTGAAAGAATTGTTGAGTCTAGCAATTAGGCAGCTTTCCTCCTAGTTTATCTCTTAGCCTCTTTTTCCCACTGCATTTCACCTAGTCACCTTTTACATATTAAAATATTAATGAGCACCACTTGTAATACATTTTATCCTGAATAAATAAAATGTCTTGAAAGAGAATAATGTTTGGGGTGGCAGTAGGGGCAACGCTACTATGTGTGGTTGTGCATGTTGTGCACTGAGCAGAGACATCAGCCAAAGGGAGGATGCAGCTGAAACCAGTCTGATTAAACCTCATCAATTCATGCATCCCGGCATGCAGCTATGTTAACCCAGAGAAAGGAAGCCTTTTTCTAATTAGCATGGAAGTACTGTACATTTGTCAAACTCTGCATCTGTAGAGTTTCATCCACCCCAAGGGACACCTTTTTTTGCAGCTTTTGTAAAGATACCCTGTGAACTGGCAGCATCCCTGGGGGTTAGAGAGAGATGGATCTACCACATATTGCACAACTGGGGGGCCAGAGTAGAAGCAGAGAAATTGGTTGATAAGCTCTTGTAGAAACCCAGGAAAGAAATGAGGTTGTCTAGGACCAGGAGATAGAACTGAAGGACTTGCTGATGGATTAGAGACAGGGGTGTGGGAAGGAAGGGGTAGAATGGAAAGGGTCTGCGGAACACTGGTCTGAGCATTCAGTGATCAGAGTTGCCATTTACTAAGATAAGATGGGAAGGACTGCAGGTGAGGGCCAGTTATGGAGAAATTTAACAGTTCTGTTGTGAGGAGTCTTACTGTAGTTGCTGCTTGAGGATTTTTTACTTTATACGTCTCTGGAGTTCCAAAAAAGCAGCCATGAGAAGGCTCAGTATATTGTGTGCCCAAAGCCTAAAAAAGGCAAAAGAGCCTGGGCTGACCATTTAGGTAAGTGAGCCACCATCTTGGGGCCCATTTGCCATTACTCATTAGGTACTCATTAGTACCAAAGTACTTTCTTGCCATAAAACACTACCATTAATTTCTATATCCTTTTCTCATTTTTATGATATTATATGTGCATATCACTCTGGAAAAAAGGGTGGCATTAATAGTAAACTAATGCAGATTCTCTAAGAGAAAAAACAAAATCAGCAATACATGCAGAAGCCTCAAGCTGCTCCCTGACATTTTTTTTTTTTTTTGCAATAGTACTGGCTCAAAGACAGACACTTGGAAGACTTGTGGACATGTTTTCATGCCTGTAATTCCAGTGAAAAACTACTCTCCTACCCTAGATTTAGATCCTAGGAGGGTATCTGTGGATTACAGAGTGTTCTGTTAATAGTTCTCTCCCAGATAATCATCAGCCTGGCATTTGACTTTGCAAAATGGGAAGGAAAGTCCTTCTTCCATAAGCCAGTTTCACAAAACAAAAAACAATGCCTCAATTCTTGACTTGAAGCCTAAATGCTGTAATGGTCCCATAAATGATTAAAGCAGCAGCTGGTAATGTCTTGGAAACAGATTGATCAGTTGGAATGCTTTAAAATCTGTCTGAATTCTGCATGCCTTTGAGCAGTAGGAACCAACTCTGATGTGAGACTGAGAGTGGGTGTTTAGGACTCAAAGATATCCAGATAGTTATTAAAATCCTGGCAGGGATTGTATCTCTCTAGGACAACCACTAGCATATTTTAACCCCAAAGTTGTATATAAATTTTAGAAACACTTGGGATTATGAAAACTCATGGTGTCCCCTGTTTAACTGGCGAGGATGCTCCAAGTCAATTCTTCTAGGATAGTATTGTCATTTACTCATAGCAAATGGGTTTTGAATGCCTATGATGAATGCAGTCGTGGTGAGATGGAATCCCTGCCCTTGTTGAGCTTATGTCATGGTGGAAGAAACAGACAATAACTTATTAAATAAAGATTATATGTAAATTCACATAGTAATAAAAGCTGTGTTGGAAATAAAGCTGAAGTGGTAAGATACTACTTTAAAATGAAATATCAGGAAAGGCCTCTCCAAAAAAATAACAATTGAGCAGAAGTTTCAATAATGAAACATAAAGAGCCAACAGGATACATACCTGGAGGAAAATCTGCATGCCAAAGAAGGAATAGCATATGTGAAACCTTGAGGAAAGAATGGACTTGGAAAAGTTGAAGATTGGTGAGAAGGCAGGTGGGGCTGCAGTCTGAAGTGTGAGGAGAAGAAGAAAAAATTGTAGAATCCAGATTAAGTGTTGCCTTCTAGATCATAAGGAATTTGGTTTAATTCTATGGGGAAAACAAGAGTTTTAAATAAGAATGGGATTGACAGAATTGGTTTCTAAAATCATCCCTCTGACTACTGTGTGGAGAATGGACTCTGGAGGGCACATATGGAAGGAGAAAGACTGAGCAGAAGATAATTGCAGTTGTCCAGGCAAAAGGAGATGATGGGACGGGACTAGGGTGCAAGTGAGAAGGCTGGTCACAAGTGGCTAGAGATGGAATCGGGTTTGAAGGAGGAACCGATGGAACTTGGTAGAGGATTGGATTTGGGAGATGAGAAAAGAAAAAGACATAAAAGATGACAGGTTGTGACTTAAATTCTTCACCCTTAAGCAACTGAGTGGATTAGTCTTAACTGGATAAATGAGCTGGGTCTTTAACCCAAATGAGTAACAGGTTTAGATGGAAGTGATGGAGAAATTCAGAATTTAGTCTTGAACTGGTTAATGTGAGATGCCTAATATCCAACTAAGTGATGATGTCTGGTCGGTCATTAAGGCTCACTTGATGAATTACCAAGGGAGTGAAATAGACAGAGGAGAAATCTGAGAAACAAAACCTAAGGCCCATTAATCTTTAGTGAGTACACAGGAAGAGGATCCAGTAAAGTAGGAGAAAACCAGCAGAATATGGTATCCTGGAAGCCAGGGGAATGAAGTACTAAGAAGATGAGTCAGTAGAAGACTGGTAACTGACTACTATATTTGACAAGACAAAGGCCGTGGCTATACTTGCAATAGCACTTTCAGTAAAGAGGTGGGGACAAAAGCCTGCAGTGGATGCATGGAGGGTAGACGAGTCTTTGAACTTTTCCTCTAGAGGACTTGAGGGAAATCATGTGATAGCTTGGAGGGGTTGCCTTTCATTGCAGTTCTGTTTTTAAGGTGGCAGTTATAGCATGAATTTGTGCTATTGAGAATGATCAAGAGAGAAAATCAAGATACAAAACAGAGAGCAGGGGTATTCTCAAGAGCAAAATCATCTAGTAAGTGAGAGAAGATGGTGTCCAGGACATGGAGGGAAAGCTGGCCATTGATAAGAGCAGGGAATGTCCTTCCATACAAGCATCAGGGAGACCACATGGGATGGAGTGAAAGTTGCTCAGTCATGTCCAACTCTTTGCAAGTCCATGGACTGTACAATCCATGGAATTCTCCAGGCCTGAATACTGGGGTGGGTAGCCTTTCTGTTCTCCAGGGCATCTTCCCAACCCAAGGATTGAACCCAGGTCTCCTGCATTGCAGGTCGATTCTTTATCAGATGAGCCACAAGGGAAGCTCAGGGAAGACCGCATATACAGGACCAAATAACTTAGGTGTGTAAAGGACGTGATAAGTAAACCACGCAGATCTTACAAGAATGCTTTCATTTTTCCAGTGAAATGTGAAGCAAAGTTCATCAGCTGAGAGTGAAGAAGGCAGAGAAAGTGGTGATGAAAATTTAAGGAGAGAGAGAAAGCAACTTTTTCAGGGAAATAGGGTACAGTTACTTCATAACACTTAATGCTCTCAAAAGATCTGTCATTAATCTGAACTTATGCTCTTTGTTTTATTCACTGAATATCTCAATGGAAAAAGAGCATGGTTTTGGGCAAAGGATGAGGGGGCAGGGGTTAGAGATTAGCTGTGTAAACAGGGGCACGTTATTACATTGGCAAAGTCTCATGTTCTTTATCTGTGAAATGGAGGTGGTAAATTCTGCCTAATGGGGTGATTGTACATATTAAATTGGACAACATATTTGATGAATGTTTTGCTTTAAAAAACTTGCTATTAGTCTTTTTCTGCCCATTTGTCATTGGATAAACAGCTATGGGGATTGGTGATTAATAAGTACTGTGCAGGTTTTTTCCTTTTTATCTGACTCGATCTTACGTATTTGTTTGTTTGATTTTTATTGGAATATAGTTGCTTTACTGTGTTGTGTTAGTTTCTGCTGTACACTGAAGTCGATCAGCTATATGCATACATATATCCCCTCCCTCTTGAATCTCCCTTCCACCCCACTTCCCCTTCCCACCTCTCTAGGACATCGCAGAGCACCAAGCTGAGCTCCCTGTGTGCAGGTTTCATAAGTGCCTAAAGTGGGCCTAAAACTTTGAGGCATAGGGAAAAGGAACATCAAGTGAAACATGACCAGTAAGTTTCCCAGGGGCTCAAGAAGAAACAAAGCTGGTAGAAGGCTGATATGGAGGTGCAAATGGAGTTGGAGTTAAAAAGAAGCAACTAGGAAGGAAAGAAGGAAGTAGAAGCAGGAAAAGGTAGAGAGGCCAGGAGTGTGGAATGGAGTTGTGGACCGGATGAAGGTCACAGACACAGTTCAGCGTTTGTGTTTAGGGTTAAGATGGCTCCATAGCTGGTCCTCATCGTTACCAATTCAGTGCCAAACCCTAGACCTGGGTCCCCAGTTTGCTCATTTTACTTTGACAGAGGAAAATGCGAGAATGTAGGCCCTGGGAAAGGCATGGTCAAGTGTACTCTCTCAGGAGTGGGGAAGGGAAGGAACTGAATCAATAGAAGACTGGGACATTGCTGCTAAAACCTATTTCTCTGAGCTTTCTCTGTCCCAGACTCAACCTCTTCCTTCAGTGAAGAGAGTTGCTGATTCAGGACTGAGATTTGCAGTTGGTAAATACTGAATAAATAATGATTTGCTAATACCATGGACATAGATATTTTTAGGTAAGCCTAAAATCTTGGTCTAAGAATTTACACCCTATGGCTGAATATATAAGGTTTCTTTAGTTAAGGCAGAAGGCAGTGAATTATAAATTGCAAGGAATAAAACCACTTGTAAAACAAGTCTTTGTAGACATGGTGCCTCTTTTAACTACTGCAATTCTTTTTTGGAAAAGGCAAGGCTATAAATAAATAATCATAGTTCTCTTGGCTGAGTTTCCAAAGTGCTCGGATCTTCAGCTTTGACTGTTCCACACTAAACAGCCTCTGGTCACCCAGGCACTGTTGTAAAATCTCTTTAGAATGCACAGTAGATGTGCCTTTGTTGTTTCTCAAAATCCTAAGTGTTGACTGCACGATCACACTTCATCTCTAGTTTTCTTCATTCTAGAACTTTCCTACTGAGAAACTTTCAGTGAACTAAGGAAGATGCATCACTCACTTTCCTTTTCAACTGTTTATTTGTTCAACGTCTAACTGCAGACATGCGGTAACCTTACCAGAAAATGCAGAACTGTGACTGGAAATATGTTCTACTATTCATGGTATCGTTCTCCCCCACCTCCATTCTGCTGCTTATTCTACTATGTCTGTATTTCTGTGCTCAAGCAGAATACTCCCTCTCTCTCTTTTGTTCTACCCAGAACTGGTCATACTGTTTTGTCAACCCGCCTGTTTTGCGATTGCTGGATCTCTTTATCTTCTTTTCAGTTCAGGATCTCAGAAATCTCTCACTTCATTCTTAACTGGCCCCTTTTCCTCTCTTTACCCTTCTCTCTGTTTTTCGTTGCAGCCTAGATGCTTCTTCTAAAAGTCAAAGCTATCACTTCTCTTAAAATTCATACAACTGCTTCCAGTTGCCCCAGGATAAGGGTACACTCTGAGGCTGACTCATATGGTTCTCCCTCACTGGACCCCACATCCCTTTGTGGCTTCATGCGTCCCAGCTTCCTTTTATCCTATGCCTGGCCACAGGGTACTACCTTCAGGACAGCTTCATAGATGTGGAATGAAGGCAGGCAGGCAGGAAGATGGAAGGAAAGAAGGAAGGGCGGAAGGGAAGGAGGGAGGGAGGAAGGGAGAGATAGAGGGAAGGAAGGAAGAAGGAAGGAAGGAAAGGAGGCAGAATGAAGGAGGTGAGAGAGGAAGGGAGGAAGGCAGGCTTCTAAGGAGAGGAGGGTCCGAGGCAAGTGGGGTTTTCCCTTCCTTTTAAAACATCTCCCCCGCATTTCCACTTGTCCCGAGCCAGAGCGTTAAAGTCTTTGTGTTTTCTTCTCTTTTAGAAGGTTTCCAATAAGTTATATCCCAGGGGTGTGCGTATATCTCTGGCTCTTTTCCTTTTGGACCCAAGGGCGATGGAAGCCATCTTGGTCTAAATGTCAGCCGTCACCAGCGGGATGTCCGAGGTTACAGCCAGAGCTGAGTCTGACAGCGATATTTTTTCTGTGAAGATTGCTTTGTACAGGACAGAATATCCAATCTCAAATCTCATTTAGAGAATTATCTTATTGCTAATACTAGCTGCAGCAGCTGATAATGCCCCAGTGGTCATTCTTTGTACAGATTAAACAAAGGACACTAATCCATTAAAAACAGCTGCTGCTGCTGCTATGTCACTTCAGTCGTGTCCGACTCAGTGCGATCCCATAGACGGCAGCCCACCAGGCTCCCCCGGCCCTGGGATTCTCCAGGCAAGAACACTGGAGTGGATTGCCATTTCCTTCAGTGCATTAAAGTGAAAAGTGAAAAGTGAAAGTGAAGTCACTCAGTTGTATCCGACTCTTATAGACTCCATGGGTCGATAAGCCTACCAGGCTCCTCCGTCCACGGGACTTTCCAGGCAAGAGCACTGGAGTGGGTTGCCATTGCCTTCTCCATTAAAAATAGCATTGACCTTAAGTCGGTAATAATCGTCCCAGGATTACCAGTTACCTAGCAGTTATTCTAGAATAAAGTTTTCAGTCTTGCTAAGTGAATAGGTGTGGTCTAGGAATTCCTGGTGTTCTCACATCTATTTATAAATAGTTTTTTTCCAAGTACCAGTGTCTCCTTTCTAAAAATAAGATTACCATGGCTCTTTGTCCCCTGTGTGCTCTGCCCTCACACAGTGTGAATGGAAAATTCACACTAATACCAATACCCTTCATTAATAACAAGAGTACTTCAGTTCATTCCATAAGTATCTATAGTCTATTATATGCCAATACAGTTCTAGATGCTGAGGATACAACAAATGAATCAGTCAAAAATCTCTGTGCTCCTGAGGTTCATGTTGTTGCTTCATAATAGGAAGTTGCCAAGCACTTTCATATCCGTGTCTACTTTTGATCTTCACAATAATATTATGAGGTATGTAAGGCTTTTGTCGTTTTAGTCACTAAGTCATGTCCAACTCTTTGGCAACCCCATGGACTGTATCAGAGAAGGCACTGGCACCCCACTCCAGTACTCTTGCCTGGAAAATCCCATGGACGGAGGAGCCTGGTGGGCTGCAGTCCATGGGGTCGCTAAGAGTCGGACACGACTGAGCGACTTCACTTTCACTTTTCACTTTCATGCATTGGAGAAGGAAATGGCAACCCACTCCAGTGTTCTTGCCTGGAGAATCCCAGGAATGATGGAACCTGGTGGGGTGCCGTCTGTGGGGTCGCACAGAGTCGGACACGACTGAAGTGATTTAGCAGCAGTAGCAGCATGGACTGTATAGCCAGGCAGACTTCTCTGTCTATGGGACTTTCCTGGCAAGAATGTTGGAGCAATTTGCAATTTCCTTCTCCAGGGGATCTTCCCAATCCAGGGACTGAACCCATGTCTCCACTGAACCAGCTAGGAAGTCCCCGACAAGGCTATTATCCTTTGCCTAAATTAAGAAAACCTAAGCTCAGGCTTTGTCTTGATGATTTTAAAATTCATACAGCTGCCTCCAGTTGCCCAGATCAGAATCAAGGTCTCCTGATGCTAGAGCCAGTGCGTTTTTCATCCTCCAGTTTTTCCACTGGCAATCCAGTTCCTCTAGCCAGTGGGCCTGGTGCACTGTACGCTGGAAGTGAAGATCACTAAAGCACCCCACTCAGGGAGCCCTACTGTTTTTCTATCAGCTTCCCTTTCTTTATCCTTCTAATGACTTTTTGCTTCTTTCTCTAACTCCCATAGTGTGTAGTTTTGTATACTCCCCTCTTTTTATTTAGGTGGCATCTTTGAATGGCTCTCCATTCAAGAATAGAAGTCTCCAAAGGCAGTATTTTCTCTAATATATTCCCAATTTGATGACTAAACTAATGTAACTCATAATATGCCTTTGGGTAAAATGATTAGAGGTGGAATTTTATTTTTACTAATCAGGGCAAAGGAGAAATCAAATAAGATAATATTTATTCTTATATTTCATTAATAAAATATATGAAGACTAGAAGGAGGGGGCGTCCCCTTCTCGGTGTGTTTCCCCCTCCCCCACCCAGGTCCCTTTATTTTCTCAGCATGGACTTGGCTTCTTCTCCAGGGTTCCTGCTTTGTGCAAGCCTCTAGGACTGCCTATGAATGATGGATGATGGTGTGATAAGGGCCATGGAGAAAACAGCATCAGGAAATGCAATGTTGCTAGAGAAGTTAGATAAAGGGGAGGTCACAGGGAATTATGGTCATGGTGTGAGGGACAGAACCATATCCCCTAGAGGTTAGAGGGGAGATTTCAGCAAGATGGTGATGAGGGTCGCAGTGCCACTAAGACAGGCCAAGATTTTCCGATCTGAGGGCAACCTCATATGCTCTGACAAAATCATTAAGAGCAGTGATTCTTAAACCTGAATCTTTTAGAAGCCTTGTTTAAAGAGGTTGTTGGTCTCTTCTGATACAGGAGGTCTCATGCTATTAGCTGGGGGACTCTGTTTTGAGAACTACTGATCTAGATACTACAGCTGTCAAATAGGGAAGACATATAACCAAGGAGACAGCCTACCTCTCTGTCTCTCTTCTTCCTCAGCCACCACCAGAGTCCCTTAGCGCTGACTGCTGATTCTTGGAACTGAAATGCCGTCATGCAGTCTCTCATATAAATGGATTTGATTGCTCAGGGAACTGGAGGCAGTTCCTCAGGCCAAAATGACCTAGTGACCAAGGGCATAGCTCAGGTGAGCCGTGAACCAAGACTCAGTGCCTCCTGCCCCTGGGGGTTCCCACCTTGTACAGCCCGCAATGGACGTAGCTAGGGTTCCAGGTCACACCTGGATTGATTAAAGAGGTATCCATCCTTATTCCTCTTGTGCTCTCAAAATAGCAATGGAAACAGCCTTTGGTTAAATGTCTAAAAGCTATTGGTATATTTTTGCTCCTTTGTTATTCTCCATAGAAAAAACAATGCATTGGTTTGAGTGTGATAAGTAACATGATGCGTTTTGCATGCATAACGCATTTATCCTCACTACAATCCAGTATGGTAAAGGTTGTTAGTATTACACTCTTTTTATAAAATGAAGTGCCTGAGGCACAGAGGGTTTAGATAACTCACCCAAGGTCACTCAAAGTATAAGTAACAGAGGCAGGATTTGTACCAAGGCAAAAGCCTGGACTTTTTTTTGAACTATTTTACCGTTTTGTATTTATCACCTAAGCTGAAGCCTTTCATGAACCTTAACAAAATGGTTCCTAAGTTTTGAACCAAATAGACCACTGAGATAGCCACCCAGAATTAGCCAAACTCAAGGTTAAGGGCACAACATCCCACAAGACTGCTCTCACTTCAGACACCAGCCTGGCCCAGTTAAGGGGGTCCCACAGCCACCTTCACTTCAGACTGGCTCCAGATGTGGGGGTCCCGATTAATTCCCTCAGGCTTGTTAATTTGCTGGAATGACTCACAGAACTCAAGAAAGTGCTCTACCTAATGATTAAAATTTTTCATAGCAAAAGCATATACATTAGAACCAGCCAAAAGAAGAGGCCCATAGGGAGAAGTCCAAGAGGGTTTCAGTTGAGAAGCTTCCATCATCTTTGGGGATGTGTCCCTCCCCATATCAAGGTGTAAGAATACTCAGAGCACTACCAACCATGCATGGCAGCTCACCTAGTTGTTATTGAAGCTTCCTGATCTGAACTGAACTAAACTGATGCAGGCATGACAGATTGAATCACCAACCACTGGCTAAACCCAGTCACGAACCCCTCTCCCCTCCATGGAGTTAGTGCTGATATCAGGGACTCAAAGCCTGGACATGATTGGTCTTTCTGGTGTGGCCAGGCTCCATGCTTGAACCACATCCTCAGCGTAAACTCTCAGGTATGGTCCAGGGACCCACCATGCATATCAAACACACTCCCATTTACTTGGAAATTCCAAAGGTTTAAAGATTGCCTCCCAGGACTGGAGACAAAGGCCAGTTAGATTCTTTAATACATGGAAGCAGAGCCCAGCAAGGTGGTGGAACGGGGCTGCCTGCTCCGATGTGACTTTTATGACATTTTTTTAGGTCAACAGCACTATTTCTGGGCCAGGCAGTCATCTCACTGTCATAGAAAGGGGAAGAATTTTCTCCTGGAATTTCTGCAAATAAGCACTAAGTCAGAAAAAGTAACACTGGAGAGAGTGTCTAAATTGGGAGAAAGCCAGAGAACTCTAAGCAGCGGTGGCTGCCGGTGCCACAGCCCTGCAGCAATTTGCAGTGAACTTGCTCGCAAACAAACCAAACAAACTCCTTAGCAAGACAGCAAGTGTCTGCTGTGTGAATTGAGGGCCGCAGAACTCCGAGTTGTGAAGCTTTTATACACCCCACATGTAAATTACAGTGCTTGTGAATTGGGGTTGGTTCACATGTAAATGAGAAAATGCCAGAGTTAACCAAGTCTGTCTTTGAAAAGAATGGATATCTAGGAACTAAAGACTGTACTGAGGTACTTGCAAATAATAGGGAGAGAGAGAGAGAGCTGTTCTGATTCCAAGAGACCTCTAGAATGAAAAATAATGAGGGATGGAAGGGGGAAGGGGAGGGTAAAACATCAGAAGAGGCAATCTTCCATGAAAATCTGCCTGTACACCATTAATGTCTGTCTCTACAAATAAGAACAAGCAGATGAGAAAATAGTAAGGAGGTACATAAATAAAAGCAGGGGTGAGCTCTGAAGGGAAGCCTGTTATGCATGGGTGGAGCCTTTTATTTTAAAGGGCTGGCTGTTATAAAAAATATGCACATTACACACATGTTTATAGCTCACTCAAAACATGGGATTTCCTATTATGTTCAGCCCTCTTTTCTCGGAAACTGAAGCCCATCAAATCTGAAGAATAGAATCAGGATTTCCACTAGGAAGAAGGAAGAGGTGAAGGAATGTTTAATTTTGCCTGAGTATACGCATCTGAGTATCCTGGACATTTGCAACATTGACTGATTTGCCTTCTCACTGGCAAGCAAGTGAACGAGCTAAGTCGCTTGTCATGTCCAACTCTTTGTGACCCCATGGAACCTGCCAGGCTCCTCCGTCCATGGGGATTCTCTAGGGATGAATCTTGGAGTGGGCTGCTATTCCCTCCTCCAGGGGATCTTCCCAACCCAGGGATTGAACCCACATCTCTTATGTCTGCAGCATCGGCAGGCAGGTTCTTTACCACTAGCTCCACTTGGGAAGCTGTGCTGTCTTTATTCTTCACTTGCTAACTAGACATCTGAGAGAGATGGGATTTTATGATCACTATGGCAGCTTTTAAACTATTAAACTCCTCCCTTTAGGTCCCGTGCTTCTGGGTTAAGCAACATAAACTGGTACCCAATGACAATGTATAGCAAGTACGTTTTCCTTTTTCCGCCTTTTTTTTTTTTTTTAAGAAAAAAGAATGGGTTAATATTGTAATAATTACAATCAACTTGTTTGTAATGTGACAGGTCTGAGTGAGGATTAGAAATGTCAGTGGAAGCTGAGTGTAATTTTTATGTCATGGCACAAGCGGTGCTGAAATCAGTTGCTTCACATTAAGAGAAAGCAGCCACTGCTGTGCCTCAGGAACTCACCCGTGGGATCTGAGGCTTAATGCCTCCGGTCCTCTTTGAATTCTCCCTCCCTAGGTCTGTCCCCATCAGCCAGAGGTAAAACCAGTGCTTGGCAGGAAAAGAAGTGTTTCCCTGAAAGGAGCAGGTCTTGATACAGAAGAAAACTCCCATTTAACAGAGCTGGCTATGATGCCAGGGCAGTGAAAAGAAAAGGGACTTCTGTATCTGCCCAGACCTACATTTGTGCCCTTGTTCAGTGCTCAATAGTCTAGGGCAGTTTATTCTACCAATCTGAACCTCCATTTACCCATATGTAAAATTGAGATGATCTTTAGGTCTATATTCCAAAGTGGTTTCCAGGATTAAATAAGTGAACATATCTGTAGTTTCTGAAACACAGTAGATGCCCCCCTCCTAAGAAGAATACATTGAATATCAAGTTAATGAATTTCTAATGCAAAATTAAAGCCAAAAAATTATCATTGACTTTAAAAGTTGATGTACATCTTAGAAAAACAGATGTGTATTTTCCTTTACTCAAATACTGCCACCACACTTCTGACACCTGATGTCTGGAAAGGTTTTCCACACATCAGGCAATTCTGTGACACCAGCTGGGTGTCCTACAATTCAACTCAGTTCTTATACTATCTACCTTGTGTTAGCATCAGATCCACAAACTAATATTTCCAAGCCAAACTGCAGTCTGCTTGCCTACGACACAGCAAAGCCAATCTACTGACACCTGGCTGTAGTGAAGGAGAGTACACCATTTATTTGTAGGGTGCCAGGCAAGGAGGACGGGCAACTCACTGGCTATCAGGGGAGGATTTTTAAAGGCAACTTGTGGGGTGAGGGTTGCAGCTTATAGACTTTCTTCTGATTGGATGGTGGTGCGATAACAAGGTGGTGTTTCTGGGATCTTAGTCATTAAGCTTCTCGTTTCAACCAGCCTGAGGTCTGAGTGCTTGTGGTCAGCATGTAGTCACCACCCCCTACCTGGCAGACAAATTTCTTATCTGCAAAAGAATTCAAAGATATGCATCAGATTGATATGTATATTGCTTGAGAAGGAGCTAGGACTCTATTTTATCACTAAGTATATACATATATATACACATATAATATATGTATTTCATCTATCATTACTTTTCTTGCTTAACTGCTTTTCCTTTGTTTATGCATTCCCTCACTTTCCTAATTAGTAACTGTTGAGTCTGCTCATTGGAACTCACGGAAGGCCTAGGACACTAAAGCTTTTTTCTGCAAACAAGAAATGGGGGGCAGAAAGGAGTTTTTATAAGTGGGAGGTCCCCACAGGGTTCTGCTGTTTCCATCCCCTTTTTTTCTTCAATACTCCACAATCCCAAGGGGAACAGGGGCACAGCAAGAAAGGGAATGAAGTTTTGGATAGAAAAGTTAATCATGAACTCGGCAAAGGAATTTGGTTTTAGGGGAATTCAATTCATTATGATCTCTGTCCCACAACAAGCCTCTGACTGCAGATGCTAATTGCAAGTTCCAAGTTGTCACCTATACTTCTTACCAACCAGCTATAAATCAGGATTCCTACAGCCCCTTTATTGGGTTTGATAATGTGCTAGAAAAGGTCACAGAACATTTACCAGTTTACTATAAAAAGATATGGTAAAAGATAGAGATGAACACCTAGATGGAAGAGATACATAGGTCAGGGGTGGGGGAGGGGCCTTGGGGCATCCCTGCCTTCTCTGTGTGCATCACCCTCCCAGCACCTCCATATGTTCAGCAATCCTGAAGCTCTCCAAACCCCTTTCTCTAGAACTTTCTATGCAGGCTTTGTTACACTGGCATGATTGATTAAATCATTGCCAGTTGGTGCTGGAACTCAATCTTCCAGCCTCCCTCCCCTCCCCAGAGGTTAGGGTTGGGACTGAAATTTCCAGTTCTCTAATCATGTGATTGGCTCCCCTGGCAACCTGGCAGCCAGCCCCCATCCTTAGGGACTTTACAGAAGTCACCTCATTAACATAAACTCAGATGTGGTTGAAAGGGGCTAGTTATGGATAACAAAAATCCCTCATTTCACCTTTATTGCTCTGGAGCTATTTCAGGAGCTGGAAACAAAAGGTGTCCCTTTAGTTCCTTTTTTTAAACCTTTATTTTATAATTAGAGTGTAGCCAATTAACAATGTCATGATAGTTTCAGGTGAACGGCAGACAAACTCAGCCACACACACACATATATCCATTCTCCCCCAAACTCCCCTCCCGTCCGGGTTGCTACATAACACTGTAGTTCTTACCACTTAGGAAGTTGCAAAGGATTCAGGAGCTCTGTGCTGAGAATGAAGAATGGAGACTAAATACATATTTCTCATCATAAATCACACTATCACAATGTCTAGTTTATCTTATGAGCTGTCAACTTAGTGACCTGCTGTATCAGGGTTGTAAGGTCCAGCTGAGAACATTCATCTGTTGGTTGGCAGCATGCCCTTTGGCTCTCTTGCGCTGATGCCTGCTGCCCTAGCAGAAGGCTGATTCTGTCTGCATGTCAAGTGGGTAGAGCAGCCCCCCCCCAAGATTGTGCCCACCTAGACCCCTGCCCTCCATGCCCAGGTCTGGGAAGCCTTAGGGAGCACTTTTCAATCCACTTGCCAAACATGCTGCCCCAGAAATGGCAGGGGCGTCGCCACAGGGCGCCAAACGATCCCACGTGTGTGTTGGCTTATTTAGGGAAGCGTCAACGGTCTCTGGGAAGGGAGACGGCTTATCTGGAGCTGTGAGTGGCACCTCTCTACCCTTTCCTGTCCTTCTGCAAGAGAGAGCAGGTCTTTGAAGAGAGGGGTCATGTCCCAGCGCATCCAAGCTTGCTTTGTTTACAAGTGAAGCTTGTCCAAACTCGAATGATTGTTCAGCAGCCTGGAAATGGTTTTTACACTGAACGTTTTACACCGAACATTTTCGTTTTCCATCATTTAGTTCTGCCAGAAGTTATTTTTAACCAATAATGCCACTTTAAAAAGCCTCAGAGTTCAAAGTAGATGACTAGTTTTATCAGCAGATGCCTCCTAGTAAACTTACTCTGAAAATGTCAACACATGGAAGAAATACTGCATATTCCTTCCTGGCCAGGTAGCATTTTAAACACCATGCATGCCAGTTCAGAATCATATTGGACTTCTCTCCTTTCTTCTGTAAGGACCGGCTAAGCAAAGGCAAGAAGAGTCTTTTCCTGCCTTAAATTTCCAAATTCAAATTAACAAGAGAAACAAGTCACATTTAATATAATAATTTAATATAAAATTAATATAATAATTTAATATAAGTTCTACCTGACACAGAATCCTCACAAGGAAATGAAAGAGACAGACCTGGGATATATGTGCTTGGACTGATGGAGAGTCAACAGTCACATGGGCTTCCCAGATGGTGCTCATGGTAAAGAGTCCACCTGCCAATGCAGGAGACGCAAGAGGCATGGGTTTGATCCCTGGGTTGGGAAGATCCCCTGGAGTAAGAAATGGCAACCCACTCCAGTATTCTTGCCTGGAAAATTCCATGGGCAAAGGAGCCTGGCAGGCTACTGTCTGCGGAGGCACAAAGAGCTGGACATGACTGCGCGACTGAACACACACCCGCACAGTCGTGGAGCAGTATGATCAGCCACAGGGTGTGAGGTAAGTGGGGTAAGCTGGGGGAGCTGAGCAAGGCCTGTTTGTTGGGTTCTTCTCGGAGTCCCTTTATCTTGAGGCTGTGTCTTTCCTTTAGATGCAGGGAGGACACCTCACAGTAGGAGGGTTTTATGACCTGTTAAAAGGGAGAAGGGCAAGAAGCTGGAGGAGTGGGATTAGTGCCCTTCTTTTCTCTACTATTTTCTCAAACTCCTTTGGCATAAAACATTAAATATGTCAATGTACCATATTTTGGAGTAGGAGGTCTTGAAACCCCCTTTTCTTCGACATTATTGAAGTACTTGTATTTAAATACTCCAAGGTATATTTAGAGATTAGATTGTGTGTCTTGCATGGTTCAGAGGTTGTATGGCATAGTGCTCTAGAATAAGACTGCCCGGACCAGATCTTGGCTTTACCATCTATTGGCTGTAAGCTCTTGGGCAGATTACTTAACCTCCCTGATCCTTACAGCATCCATGACATGTAAATACTAAGGTCAGGAGCATAGGATTCTCATGAGTTTCAGGTAACGCATGAAGCACAGTGTCAGATACAGGATAAGGGCTCCTTGAATGTTAGCTACTTTTTTCCTTGCTTATGGGGAATTCTGTAACTTTTAGTAACATTGTTTTCGTTGTTTGTGGTTCGTTTCTCAAGTTCAGCCCCTGTGGACTTTGTATTGTAACCAAATACGTAGAAGAGAGAAATCATGGGGCCCTAACTAAGATGATTTTTCTTAATGATTTTTCTTTATTCTTAATGAATAAAGAACTGAAAATAAAGAAAATATATCTTTCTGCAAAGTCTCACTATAGCTCCTGAAGGCAGGAGCTGCAAAGCTTTGGACCAATGTAACACAAACCTCAGTGATCTCCAGCCATTTGCCTCGTGCCCTTTCAAGGGAAAAAGATCCTTGAGACTAAATCTACCTGTTCCGTCTTCTCTGTGTTAAGCCCGTAGAATGACTGCTCCGCTCCAAGTCCAGCCCCTCTAGTCGCTATGACTGTGGTGTTCTAAGTTTCCTTGTCCTAGACAGGGACCTCCTTGCTCCTTCCCCTTCCTGAGTCCTTCTGTTGTACCCTCCAGAGCTGCTCCTTCACTCTTGTATTTCCACACCCTGTTCTGAAAGCCTTCTCTCCATTCTGCCTGGTTTTCTCTTGAGGACGCCATTTTTCTCAAAGGGTAGCTGAGTGTTATTTCGCATCTGTGGTTCCTGGGGGTAAGGCAGCAGATCAGTTGCTCTGTTTGCTTTGTTACATCCAACTATAATCTAACCCCTTCTCTTGTGAACATGCCATTCACTGATGCCCCCCTTTCTTGCTGTTTCCTCCTCCCCAATCCTGCTCATCCATAGAAGACTTGGGTAATTGCTTCGTAGTCTCCATCTCCATCTCCAGGAAGGCCTCAATGGGCGATTTGAATATCCACGTGAGTGATGAGCCGTTTAACACCAAATCTCCCACCCGTGTCTCTCCTCTTCCTTGACCTTCTATCGTCTTAGAAACGCACCCTATGTGTACCCCTGGACTTTGCGTCAGCATCTCCAAAATAAGTAGCTCTGGCCTTCTACATTCTGTCTGAAACCTTCTCTTGTTCTGGTTTGTTTGCTCCACTACTCACACTGTGCCCATTCTTTGACATTCTTTCCACTTCACCATTCCCTCCAGTTCACTGACCTCTTTACTCATTGCCCACGTCTTGTAATAGCATCCTTGGGCTTCCCTGGTGGCTCAGAGGTTAAAGCGTCTGCCTGCAATGTGGGAGACCTGGCTTCGATCCCTGGGTCGGGAAGATCCCCTGGAGAAGGAAATGGCAACCCACTCCAGTATTCTTGCCTGGAGAATCCCATGGACGGAGGAGCCTGGTGGGCTACAGTCCACAGGGTTGCAAAGAGTCGGACACGACTGAGCGACTTCACTTCACTTTATCTATCTTAGATTCAAAGGTCTATTTTTCTAATACGACTCTAGCTGATACCATTAACTTCCTTCCTTCTCTGTATTTTCGTTAACACTCATTAGATAAGAGATTGAACTCTAGAGGAACACACTTTAATACTTAGTTCATGCCCATTTCTGACCAGTGCAGTGCTGATAGAGAAGAGTCACACATCAAAGTAGATAATATGATACCGATTCATGGGCTCTAACCTCAAAGGGACCCTTAGTGCCACCTGGCAAACCTCCTCCTTTTTCCTATTCATTCTCCCAAATGCCACAATAAATATTTCAAATTATCTCCAGTCTTCTCAAAGCTCAGTTACCCCATCTCTGCTTCTTTGTACTCTAAGGACAAATTAGTAGCCATGAGCCAGCAACTAGGTCTTGATAAGACCGATGTTATCAAATCTGAAAAGCAGTGACTCAGCACGCATCCTCTTTCCCTCACCTTCTGTAGGATAGGAGAGCAGACCCTTTGTAAAACTAGTGATGACCCCTCCACCCAAGCTATCTAAACTATCCTTCTGTTTGCTCTAGAAATCACAGCTATCAGTTCTCCTTGGCCTCTCATTGCAGTCAGCATTTTACTTTGAACAGGAACTTAAACTCGAGAAACCTTGATTCCTCTCGCCATACCAACCCAATGATGTACTCTCATTTTCCTTTTTCTTGATGGCACGACCATCCACCCAGTTGCTCATGGCAACGTCCTCAGACATCCTTGTTCCTTGGTTTCTTTCTCAGCCATGTGATCCATCAGCAAGTCTTGTTGGCTTTATATCCACTCTTGAGCTAAGTCTGATCGCTGCTCAATTTCACTGCTACCTCTCTCTTCCATGTACTGGAGTGGGAGCTATCTAATTGGTCTTACTGGTTGTTTCTTTTGATCTCTTATCCACCCCTACACACTAACAAGGAGACTAATTGTTTTAAAGTTTAAATAAGCTCATTTACGACAAGATCACTCCCCCTGTTGAAAACTCTGTGAAAACATCCTATTGCGATTAGAATAAAATTCAGTCCTTTGTATGACAGAGGGGCTATGCCTCCCTCTCACACTTTATTTTCTACCACTTCTCATTTTCCATACTCACTGACTACCCTGTGTTCAGCCCTTTGGGCCCACCAGACTGTGTGTTCCCTCTACTATACATGGTCCTTCGCTTCATTTCAGCCTCCACAGAAATGCCTTTTCACCACCACCATCACTTTATATCATTTTCTTTGTAGCATTCATCATCAACTGAAATTAATGTTATTTGCTTATCACTTATTCCTGGTTTCCCTAATACATGGCGAGTTCAGTAAGGATGGGGATGGAGCCTGTCTTGCTTGTTGCTATGGTCTAGTGCTTAGAACAATGATATATAGTAGATGGTGAGGACCCCCCAAAAGGCTAAAAGCGCTAGGAGTCTGCTTGCAGGTGCTTTTTGACATACATATGTAAAAACACCTTGGATGTATGATTAAAGCAAAGGGAATTACTTGAAAATCTTTTCTCAAGAGCAGTTGTCTCCCTAAAATACCTTGTCTGTTTTTGCACCATGTTATTATGAGAGCGTGGGTTGGGGAATTGTTTTGGATTCCATTCTTACTGTGTTTTCCCCACGCTGAAAACTATCAATCAGCTACTATCTATTAAATTTTTTTTATCAAGCTGAAGACAGAGAAATGAGTTTAGCTTCTTGTGATACAGTGACATTTTATGGATGTATCATTTTCTCATGCTGGGAAAATTAAACTTCTCATAAGATTAAATTGTAATACTTATTACTTTTCTTTGTTTTGAATCATTCTCAAGTCCTTTAGCCTGTGCTTCTTTGAAGGCATTCCTGCTGGGTATATTATAAGAGTTTCAAGTCAGAGACACTGAGAAAGCACAGTGAAAGTAAATGAAGAAGAATGTCAAAGGAATGGATTAATTTAAGATGGAACTTCACATGTAGGAACAACTTCTCATTGTAGGAGTATCACAAGAGAGAAAAGATGAGACTCACATTTCAGAGGAAAGATGAGATTCAGATAAGAAAAAGTAAGGCAAAGCCTTATAATAAACTCTGAATATTTGAAGTAATTGGATTAAAGAGGCTTACCTACAAAGATGAGAAATAGATGATATAAACAGATGCGGAGCATATGGAGAAATTTGCATGGCCAAAGGTGGGTGACTGTGCCAGGCCCTCGGCCACAATCTAAGTGAGCAGGAGTGAGTGACTGTGGGAATGCTAGCTGGGGAATTCCAAGAGCATTGACTGATGCGTCTAGGGATCTTTCCTAAACAACCCTTGTCTTTATTCTTTCCAGCGCCAGAGGTATGACAGCATTCTGTTCAAGGCTCATACATAAACTTTCTCTCTGCACCACCTTGAAAGGAAAGTACCGTGTTCTAAGTAAACAATGCTCAGGATCACGCTTCAGTTGGATATGAACTCTCATTAGGGTTTCAACGTCTAGCACGTAGAATGTAAGAACTGGGAGAATATACAAACCTTTCTTGGGAGAAAAAACAAAAACTAAAGTTGATCTAAAATAATTTGAGAGAAATGTGTATTAGAAAGAGGAATTATTCTAAGTTACTTTGTCTTAGAGCAGGAATAAATCACACAGGATAGTGTATTGGTAAATAGAATACCAGTAATCCACACATGGAAGATATTTAGCAATTTATTTATTGAAGAAAGATAGTAATTCTGAGGCATAAAAAACTAATCCTATATTGACATGTAACAATGTAAACCTTTCTAAATCCCTATGAAGAAATGCACTGATCATCAGGATATCCTTAGGGAGACAAATGCATGCACACACGCACACAAAGAAAAAGAAATAGGAAAAGAACCTGTAAGGAACATTGAGAGACTGGTAGATCCATTCTCTCAGTTTCTGACAGGAGAGAACTCAGAAACTATGCCAGAAACACCAGAGTTGGGCTACTTTTAAAGATACATGGGAAGGGAGATGTCATAACTTGGCTTAGTGACTCAGCCCAGGTTATTAACAGCTTTAATAATATTGTATGATTTTTTTACTTAACTTAAAATATGTTCTCTTCTATTCCGTAACTGTTAATATTTTGTAGTTTGAGTGTCAGCTGTTAAATGATGTATTTGCAGTGTTCAATGACTTGTTTGCTTGTTTCTACTCAGCATAGTGTAATACCTAATACTACAAATAATGAGGCAAAAATACTACTATTAGCTAACTTACATTAAGCCCTTTTATATACCTTATATCATTTAGTTTTTGTGAGATGTAGGTACTAGTTTCATCCCTGATCTTCTGATGGGGAAACCACACCTCAGAGAAGCTGCTGCAGAACTTAGCCAAGGCTGCTAAGTGGCAAAGTTGAGGCTTGAATTTGGCTGCGTTGGACTCCAGAGCCCAACACTTACCCATTACACCTTCCCTTCCCTCTATAAATACCCCATCATCATCACAATAATGTTTCAGGTTTGCTTCCTACCTTTAGTCAGTATTGGTGGAGTATTTTCGCCCACAAGTGAATTACCATGTTTATTTTCTCCCGGTTTCTTATATTTCTTAAATATTGCCATTACTTGTGTTCTTCAGGTTTGCCTCAAAGATGTCTGGTCTCCTAATTTTCTTCCAGTGATTCATGGTCTCACTCCTTTCACACCAACTGTTGAAGTCTTTCCCTCACAGCTTTTCCTTTCCATTCCACAGCTTACATGATTCAGGTCCATCCTGTTGTATCAAATTGGAATCAGGACCACTGGGTTGGGAGGAAATAGTTTATTTAATATATCCACTGTTTTCATTCAGTGTAACAATGATTGCCTTTTTTAAAAAGTAGAGTAGCTTAAGCGACACATAATTTGCTGCATTTACTAGCCATGCGCATCTGACAACAAGAATATGTGGAAGCCACTTGACACAGAAGTTGTTTATCTTAGAGACTTCTAAGTTAGGATCCAGACTATTCTTCCCAAACAGATGCCTTCAGTTATTAGTTGACTTTTAAAATCACAATTCTCTCCGAGGGACTCTCTCTGCTCTTGCTTCAGATAATGAGGAGCATCAGTCAGCTGATTTTATTGCCAGCACACTTCTGCATTGACATAAAACAGGAACTAATAGTATTTACAATGTGCTACGTTTTCTGGCGGTGCTTTGCTGTCCTCTAATCAAAAGATGGGCGGTAACTAGAAGTCCATTTCCATATAATCACAGCACACTATCAGTGCCTTTGTATGGAATTACACTTTTAACCATGAAAGACTAAAATGACTGTTTAGAAAAGCACCACTAAGATATCACCACTTTCGTGAAATAGAGGTATAATAAGGAAAGGATCAGTTGCTCAGGCATGTCCGACACTTTGCGACCGCATGGACTGTATAGCTCACCAGCCTCCTCTGTCCATGGAATTCTCTAGGCACGAATACTGGAATGGGTTGCCATTTCCCCCTCCAGGGAATCTTCCCAATCCAGGGATTGAACCCGGGTCTCCCTCACTGTAGGCAGATGCTTTGCCATCTGAGCCACTGGGGAAATAATAATTCAGCCGCTCAGTCGTGTCCGACTCTTTGTGACCCCATGAACCACAGCATGCCAGGCATCCCTGTCCATCACCAACTCCCGGAACTTGCTCACACTCATGTCCATTGAGTCGGTGATACCATCCAACCATCTCATCCTCTGTCATCCCCTTCTCCTCCTATGCAATTGAAGAGACTAGCCTTGACCTAAGCATCTTCATCAAGGTCATTGTTTATTGTGTTCAGAGACACAGCTTTGTTTCAGACCTTGTGGCTGGTCCAGCTGAGCCTCTTGGGTGCAGCTGTGTCCCTAATTATACACTGCTGAGCTTGTTACAGTAGTGACCCCAGTAGTGACCCCAGGAAGAAAGATTTATGCTCCAGGTGTCAAAGCTAGCCATCACCTACCTGCGAGAAAGGAGATAAAAGGAAGATTTGTAGAGGAAGATAAGGCTCTAAAGTTGCTAGAGAGGAAGAAAGTGCACTGACCAGATACCAGGCATGCAATTGGCACATGCTGATTGACAAATGGAAGTAGAAGGAAAATTAATAGTACCAATAGGGAAAAAAAGTCAGGTGAAAGAGGAATCAAGGACAAAGTGGTGGTTTTAATGATCACATCTTAGTCTCTTCTATTTATTCGAGAATTTAAATACTTTTATTTATAGTATTTTGCAATCCACACAACATTTAACATCAGTTTCTTCTTTGGGGCTGCACCACCAGTCCTTAAAGTGAATAGTGCAGTCTACAGATACTGAAACTGGCCAGGAGGGGGTGCTCTCTGCACCACACTAGGTGTCTGACCCTGAGACAGTCCAGGTAATTCTTAATCTAACCTCTGAGGTTTTCTCTCATTTTTACCTAACCACAAAATAACTCTATTAACTTAATATAAATTTAAAAATGACAATAAGGAATAAATGATCAAATAACTGGTTGACAAAATGACAGAGCAAGGTGACTTGTACCCAAGTAAAAAATGAATATGGATTTATCATATCCAGGAAATATCTGGCTAAAGTTAATAAAAGTGTTAGGCTTCCCAGGTGGTGCTAGTGGTAAAGAATCTGCTTGCCAGTCCCCAAAACCTAAGAGATACAGGTTCAGTCCCTGGGTTGGGAAGATGCCCTGGAGAAGGGCATGGTAACCCACTCCAGTATTCTTGCCTGGAGAATTCCCTGGACAGAGGAGCCTGGCAGGCTACAGTCCATGGAGTTGCAAAGAGTCAGACACGACAGAAGCAAGTCAGCACGCATGCAATAAAAGTGTTAATATGAAAAATGTTTAAAAGTAAAAGGTTTATTGTTAAAGTCTGAATGAAAAACAAATATTAAGCATCAGCCTACCTTCCATATCTTTTTCTTTATTTGACTATTTAATGCTGAACTGTTGGAGAGACATGGAAATTTTCTTTTCATCCTTGAAATAAATTCATGCAACTGAGAGATCTGATGTCTTGATGAAAGAAGGCTTGGAGGACACCGTGTTTCAAACTGTCCCTTCGTGTAGTGTTCCCAAGTTCTGTTTATACCCCAAGTCTCCCTTGGCCATGCTGAAATGCAGGATTTGTGAGAGGTATTCATTTCTGTTGTAAACTGGGAGAAAGAAGATTGAACAAGAGATGAGAAAGGAGCTCTTGCTTGACATTCAATCATAGGTCTTGGGCAGATCCACTGAGGAGCATACACAGGGAAGCTGATGTTCTGCAAATGGGTTGTCTTCAAACTGACTGTACTTGCAAAGCTTTGTACAGTTTCTCTGGGGACACATAGCCCAGTTTGAAGACCACTGGATTGTAAATGAATACAAGTGTGATCAACATTTTGCAACTTTCATTTGCAAGTTAATGAAAATCTTGAAGACATGTATAGAAATAAAGCCTTCCTTCTGGGGGCATTATATATATAATTGTTGGAATATAATGTCTATAACTGTAATACGATTCAAGTCATATTTACAATCATCTGAGATTCATAGAGTAAGCAACACACACCAACATGAAAATGACATGACAATTTATGGTATTTAAATAGTGCTTTAGCATCTAACAAGTGGAAAAGATAAATACATTATTATATTAATCCATTCTAAATTGCTTTAATATGTTATAGTTCTGAAGACTCATTATTCTAAAAGCAAAAAGAGAAAATTTAAGGTGTGTGTGTCAAACAGTGCAACTGAAAAAATGCAACCAATGAAAAGAATGAAGAGTGTGGAGGTAAAAACCTGAGTGTGATGGTTTATGTTTTACAAGGGAAGAGTGGCTTGAAGTGGTTAATTCATTTCTATTTCTGTGGTTTTCAAGATGCTTTCTGGAACAGTTTTTCTTGTAAATTACTCAGTTCACTTGTATTCACTGAATCTCTGCCCTGTGCTGGTGAATATTGCTGGGTGCTGAGGCTGTGGCAAGGAACACGATGGTCTCTGTCACAGGAGGCTTGGTGCTTCTCTCTCCCACACTGGGCTCTACACACAGAAAGGACAGTAGAGTTCAAAGAAAGAGAAGGGTTGTTTGGTTTAGAAGGCCTGCTTCATACCCCAGCCTCATCATGTGAGCCTGGTGACCTAGGTGCCGTGAGAGTCTCCAAGCCTCCTCAGGAGCCTAATGAAGAGCCTCATCAGTTTCCTAATCTAAAAGTTAGGAGATAGTGTATGGACTCGATGGACATGAGTTTGAGCAACGCCGGGAGATAGTGAAGAACCAGGAAGCCTGGTGTGCTGCAGTCCATGCTTTCGCAAAGAGCCAGACATGACTGAGCAACTGAACAACAGCAAGAGTTATTGTAGCAACTAAATAAAATCATGTTTATAAAAAGCATTGGTAAAATACCATCAGATGTGGGTTATTGATGCGATTGTCCCCTTTCTGTTCTTTATCAAGCCCTCCAAGCATCTTCTGCTTTACCCACATCATTAAACCATCTAGCTTCACTGGGTCTTTAGCGTTTACTACATTAATGCTGCTCTTTTCTGGAGTTGAAATTCTCTTTCCTCCCTTGATTTTTCACTAAGACTGGACCTTACTCTCAGACCCAGATCACCTGCTGTCTGCTTTCTTTGTATGGAAGCCACCAGGAGAGACACAGGACAACCCATGAATAACCCATCCAAGATAGTTTAATTTTATGTTGACACTTGTGTCTGTTCAAACATCTCATTCACCTGTTCTCCACTCTGTGTTTCTTTAAACTCTCAGTCTCATTTTCTTCCCTGCCTTTTCAAAAGCCTTTGCCTCCCATTTTACTGAAAAGATGGGAACCATCCAGTGACTTTATTTCATGTTCAGGGACCTACACTGCATCCTCTCATTTTCTTTCTCTCTGTCGCTTCAATTTCCCCTTTTCAACTTGTTTGCTTCCTGTTGTGTTTGCAATAATGTTCTTTTTTTTTCTCTTTTTTTAAAATTTTATTTTATTTTTAAACTTTACAATAATGTATTAGTTTTGCCAAATATCGAAATGAATCCACCACAGGTATACCTGTGTTCCCCATCCTGAACCCTCTTCCCTCCTCCCTCCCCATACCCTCCCTCTGGGTCATCCCAGTGCACCAGCCCCAAGCATCCAGTATCGTGCATCGAACCTGGACTGGAGACTCGTTTCATACATGATATTATACATGTTTCACTGCTATTGTCCCAAATCTCCCCACCCTCTCCCTCTCCCACAGAGTCCATAAGACTGTTCTATACATCAGTGTCTCTTTTGCTGTCTCGTACACAGGGTTATTGTTACCATCTTTCTAAATTCCATATATATGCGTTAGTATACTGTATTGGTGTTTTTCTTTCTGGCTTACTTCACTCTGTATAATAGGTTCCAGTTTCATCCATCTCATTAGAACTGATTCAAATGTATTCTTTTTAATGGCTGAGTAATACTCCATTGTGTATATGTACCACAGCTTTCTTATCCATTCATCTGCTGATGGACATCTAGGTTGCTTCCATGTCCTGGCTATTATAAACAGTGCTGCGATGAACACTGGGGTACACGTGTCTCTTTCCCTTCTGGTTTCCTCAGTGTGTATGCTTCTGCACAACAAAGAAAACTATTAGCAAGGTGAAAAGGCAGCCCTCAGAATGGGAGAAAATAATAGCAAATGAAGCAACGGACAAACAACTAATCTCAAAAATATACAAGCAACTCCTATAGCTCAACTCCAGAAAAATAAATGACCCAATCAAAACATGGGCCAAAGATCTAAATAGACATTTCTCCAAAGAAGACATACAGATGGCTAACAAACACATGAAAAATGCTCAACATCACTCATTATCAGAGAAATGTAAATCAAAACCACTATGAGGTACCATTTCACACCAGTCAGAATGGCTGTGATCCATAAGTCTACAAGCAATAAATGCTGGAGAGGGTGTGGAGAAAAGGGAACTCTCTTACACTGTTGGTGGGAATGCAATAATGTTCTTTTTTTTTTTTTTAAGTGGACATTGTCTTTTATTCTTTTGTTTTTTTTTTCTTTAATAGAAAATTATTTAATTAGTATACATGTGTTCCCCATCCTGAACCCTCCTCCCTCCTCCCTCCCCACACCATCCCTCTGGGTCGTCCCAGTGCACCAGCCCCAAGCATCCAGTATCGTGCATTGAACCTAGACTGGCATCTCGTTTCATACATGACGTTTCACATGTTTCAATGCCATTCTCCCAAATCTTCCCACCCTCTCCTCTCCCACAGAGTCCATAAGACTGTTCTATACATCAGTGTCTCTTTTGCTGTCTCGTATACAGGGTTATCGTTACCATCTTTCTAAATTCCATATATATGCGTTAGTATACTGTATTGGTGTTTTCCTTCTGGCTTACTTCACTCTGTATAATAGGCTCCAGTTTCATCCACCTCATTAGAACTGATTCAAATGTATTCTTTTTAATGGCTGAGTAATACTCCATTGTGTATATGTACCACAGTTTCTTATCCATTCATCTGCTGATGGACATCTAGGTTGCTTCCATGTCCTGGCTATTATAAACAGTGCTGCGATGAACATTGGGGTACACGTGTCTCTTTCCCTTCTGGTTTCCTCAGTGTGTATGCCCAGCAGTGGGATTGCTGGATCATAAGGCAGTTCTATTTCCAGTTTTTTAAGGAATCTCCACACTGTTCTCCATAGTGGCTGTACTAGTTTGCATTCCCACCAACAGTGTAAGAGGGTTCCCTTTTCTCCACACCCTCTCCAGCATTTATTATTTGTAGACTTATGGATCGCAGCCATTCTGACTGGTGTGAAATGGTACCTCATAGTGGTTTTGATTTGCATTTCTCTGATAATGAGTGATGTTGAGCATCTTTTCATGTGTTTGTTAGCCATCTGTATGTCTTCTTTGGAGAAATGTCTATTTAGATCTTTGGCCCATGTTTTGATTGGGTCATTTATTTTCTGGAGTTGAGCTGTAGGAGTTGCTTGTATATTTTGAGATTAGTTGTTTGTCGGTAAATCCACGCACATATGGACACCTTATCTTTGACAAAGGAGGCAAGAATATACAATAGATTAAAGACAATCTCTTTAACAAGTGGTGCTGGGAAATCTGGTCAACCACTTGTAAAAGAATGAAACTAGAACACTTTCTAACACCATATACAAAAATAAACTCAAAATGGATTAAAGATCTCAATGTAAGACCAGAAACTATAAAACTCCTAGAGGAGAACATAGGCAAAACACTCTCTGACATACATCACAGCAGGATCCTCTATGATCCACCTCCCAGAATATTGGAAATAAAAGTAAAAATAAACAAATGGGACCTAATTAACCTTAAAAGCTTCTGCACATCAAAGGAAACTATTAGCAAGGTGAAAAGGCAGCCTTCAGAATGGGAGAAAATAATAGCAAATGAAGCAACGGACAAACAACTAATCTCAAAAATATACATGCAATAATGTTCTTAAAGGGAGGTGCAGTACTCACTTGACACTGTTGAGACCCTGCAACATTTACTGTTTTCTTCCTTTCTACTCTTTGTGACCAACTTCTCAAACTTGCTCACACAAGTGGTCTGTGACCACTAACTCATTCCTTGTGCAGCCTAGATTTTTTGACCCATGATTTTGGTGAAAAAGCAGATGTTGTTGTTGTTCAGTTGCTAAGTCGTATCCAACTCTTTGTGACTCCATGGACTGTAGGCCACCAGGCTCCTCTGTCCATGGGATTTCCCAGGCAAGAATCCTGGAGTAGGTTGCCATTTCCTTGTCCAGAGGTCTTCCCAACCAGGAATTGAACCCACATCTCCTGCATTGGTGGATTCTTTACCACTGAGCTACCAGGGAAGCCCCTATTTGCATATATTTGATTCTAAATATCATAACCTTTATCAATACAAACATTTCCAAAAAAGAGTCTTGTAAAGAATTGTTACTACATTTTCCTGAGTGAGAGGATACACATTTTTGTGGAATAGCTTGCTTCTCCAAGAACACTGTCCTTGTGGCTTATGACATAGATCAAAGAGAGAAAAAAATAACACATGGATATTTGCAGCAACTGCATTCTGAAAGCAGAAGGAAAAAGAAGAGGAATGGGGCATGTCAAGGGAACAGTGTTGGAGTAAGAGGTGTCTGAGATGATCAGAGTTGATTTTCTTAGTACCAAGGGTCAATAACTTGGAGTCGGTTTTGTCAGTTTCTGATAAATAGGATGAGTCAAACAGCAGTCTAGAATAAAAGTTTTACATTAGTATTCACATACAGGAAGTCAGTCAGTGTTAATGTACAGTTTGATGCCAGAATCAATCTACAGAATGTTTCCATACTGTATAGATTCTTTGTACCTTTGCAGAAAATTCCCCCCTGAAATCCCCCAGCTGGAAATAGCTGTCACTGTAGTTCTGCCTTTTCTAGAATTTCATATAAATGAAGTCATTCAGTTAGTTCTTAACTTGTGTCTGACTTCTTTCTCTTAGCATGTTTTTGAGATTCATCCATGTTCCATGTATTAATATCTCTTACTTCTTTATTGCTGAGTATTGTTCTGTGATATAGATATAGAACAATTTTTTATTTACTTACCACTTGAGGGAGGTTAAAGTTTTCTTTTTTTTAATTAATTTTTTTATTGAAGGATAATTGAAAGTTTTTTTTTTTTGCTGTTATAAAGAATGCTCCTATGAACATTCTCATATGCATTTTTGTGCATCATTTTAATTCCTATTGGATAAATATCTAGAAATGCAAATTGCTACTTTACTCAGGGAGATGTCTGTTTAACTTTATGAGATTTTTCAAAGTGGCTATAGTGTCTATTTTGTGTTCATATCAGCAGCCTGTGAGCATTCCAGTTGCTCTGAATCGTCATTAACACTTGGTGTCATCAGTTCTTATAACTTGAGCCACTCTAGTAGAGGTGTAGTGGGATTTCATTGTGGCTTTAATTTGAATTTCTCTGATGACTAGTGATGTAGAGCATCTATTTATACCTTTCTTGGCCATTCATATATCTTGTGATGTGTCTGTTCAAATTTTGTGCCCATTTTTAAACTGGATTATTTGTCTTCAAAAAATTGTTTTAAAGAATTCAGGAGTCTCTGAGTTCTCATGAATACCTTCTTATGTGGAGGAAGTAACAAATCCGGTGAATAAACAGAGGAGAATTCACTTCGGGAAGGAGCAGAGCTGGGAGCTAATGAGCCTCCTCTCCCAGGTTGGCTGCACATCAATGATGTACTGATACCCATGGTGGGGTGTGAACGCAAGGCCCCGTGATGAAAACGGCAGCTTCCAGGGATCATATGGTTTGCATTTTTATTTATTTGTTTATTTTTGCTGCAGGATCCAGGCATGGGTTCCTCTTGAGCTAAGAGATATTAAACTATTCTTTTTTTGGATAGAAGTTCCTCCAAAATAACATAAGGAAATTTTTAGACATATTGAAGTGAGAGGTATTTCAAAGCTATGTGGTGATAAATCTCAAAGCACAGAGAATTTAACATGGTCATTAAACCTTATGTTAGAAGAAAAGGATTATAGCACAAGCATTCGTTTTTAAAGATTTAAAATAGAACGCTTATGTACCAGATATTGTAAAATAATTTAGCAATTACAGTATTTTTTAATTTTAGAGATTATTTAAAGATTTTTAAATTGTTGTATTAATATCTCACACTACTTTATTGAAGAGTTTTGTTCTGTGGTGTAGAGATAGAACAACATTTTTATTTACTTAACACTTGAGGGAGATTAAAGTTGCTTTCTTTTTTGCTATTATAAATAATGCTTTTATGGTCATTCTCATATATGTTTTTGTGCATCATGTTTTCATCCCTATTAGATAAATATCTAGAAATGCAAATAATACAATATATGCTATCTATTACATAATAATTTTGTACTAAGGAGTCATTGCCACATAATATTTATTCAGCTCCATTGTGTATATTGTGAGGTACCCATGAGAACTACCCAACATAAGCTCAATAATCTTGGCAGTTTACCAAGAAATAGAAATTTTCTCTGAAAAATATTGTGTTTGTTTTTTTCAAGATGAAATAACAGGCACACATTTTTTGAGGGACATTCAGATCACTGTAGCTGATCTTTTGTAGATATCCAATTCAAGTCACATAAATAACTTAGATTTTGCCGTGCTGAGTGTAATAATTGAGTAAATAACAGATGGAGATAGAAGAGATAAATTAGGGGGTCAAAAATTATGATAGTCTTTGTGAAAATAATAAGATTATATACTGAAAAAGATAATTGTTGAAGTGGAAACCAGAAAAGACAAGTGGCATAAAAAAGGATCAGGTTTTGGCCACAGCACAAAGGACTCCTCCAGCCACGAGGTTCAGGTTGGATCTGACATACCCTGACTTTCAGAGCATCTCCTCTCTTCTTCTGGGCTAACTTGACGCCAGGGATAAACATGCAGATGGTCTCCCACAGTGCACAGTGCCTGGCATGGAGTAGACAGTTGGCACAATTTGATGAGCTACTTGGAAATTCGCAAGAATGAGAAGAATTGTATCCAGAGCAAAAAAGAATTTTTTAAAAAACTTTCATGTCTGGTGACAAGCACTGATGCTACAAATAGAGTTAGCCGAGACCAGGCTTATGAAACCTGCACTATCTGGATCATTCCTGAAAATCTGCTTGCTTTTGTACAAATAGCACCTCTTTAAGCCTCACTTCAGCCAACCACCTGCTCCTCATATAGGATCAAATTTAACTCATTCAAGAAGAAATTGAGAACTTACTTTGTATTAAAAGCAGTTCAACAGTTCCCTCACATATGCATGATCATGGTTACCATACCCTCAAAAGTAAGGATCTCCATTTATATCTATCGATTTAAATTTAGAAGGGAAACATTTGGCTGTATTATCCTATGGTTTACCAACCCTTTTTTGCATGTAGTTCAGACCTTATAAAAGTAAGTTTGTTGAGTTAGGTTTTCTGCATACAAGCAGTTTTCATCTTTCTTGAGATAAATCATAATAACAAACACAGTCTCAAATGCTTATTTCACTGTACTTTGAAAGTAAAGACGGGAATGGGAAAAAGTTGATGGTGGAGAGTGATGGGTGAGCCAAAGCCTAATGAAAGGCCTGACAGCCCCTCACAAGATTCGACACTGAAGAGACACAGACAGAATTAATTCTGTTAAGACTCTTAAGAATTTAACAATAAAAGAGGCCCTTTGCTTTGGCTGCCAAGAATCTCAGTATTAAACTTGTCTTTTTTTAAGTTTATTTTTTAAATAGCACAGTCGCTTTATTTTTTTAAATTTCGGCTGCACCCTGAAACGTGTGGGACGTTAGTTCCTCAACCAGGGATTGAACCCACAGCCCTTGCTTTGGAAAGGGGAGACTTAACCACTGGACCAGCAGGGGGCTCCCTAAACTTAAGTCTTAACTGTAGTAGCTCAATGATTATCTCTAGTTCTTGGCATAATGACATTTTCTTTCTTTCTTTTTTTTTTTTTTAAACTGCTGTCCTTGAAACCCTGTGTTTAAATGTTTGTTTTGTCAAAAACATAATACATATATATACATATATATGAATTTTAAGTGATCTCAACGCTTTTTTGAAAGTAGAGCACCAATTCAAAAATAGATAAAAATAATAACAATGCAAAGAAGTTTAATGTTATGAGCTATCAAAAAGCCAAGAATTAGGCAAAAATAGATTTGATTTAGCACCTATTTCTTATATCTATCCCCTGATTTGGTGCAGTGGTACAGAATCTGCCTGCACTGCAGGAGCCGCAGGAGATGTGGGTTCTACCCCTGGGTCAGGAAGATGCCCTGAAGGAGGAAATGGCAACCCACTCCAGTATTCTTGCCTGGAAAATCTCATGGACAAAGGAGGTTATATTCCACAGCTATATTCCAATGCTACATTCCGTAGCATTGCAGAGTCAGACATGACTGAGCACACACACACACACACACACACACACACGCACACGCACACGTGCACAGACACACACATCATACACCCTGACTGACCATGATTAGCATTAATATAGAGATATTCACTGCTTTATTTTATTATGCATTCAGGGAAGCTGTTCAGAAGTATAAATTAGAATCTGTGGCACTGTTCTATTTTTAGAAAGTTGAAAGGGACCTTAATAAAATTAACTATTACCTCTAGAAAACACATGATGATACAGACACCATGGTAAGGCCTTACTAATTCTGATCTAATTTAATATTCACAAAACCATGTGTGACATCATGACCCTCATTTTATAGTTGAGAGAGCTGAAGCCCGTGAGTGTTATGTGTGTTGATGAAGGTGACATCTCCAGCAAGTTGCAGAACAAGGATTTAAACCCAGCACTGTCTGGCCAGATTCTTTGCCACTGTATAGATACCAGCTCCTTGAGGATGAGTTCAGTGAACCACCCTCTCCTTGCTCATTGCACAGAATCACATTTATTTGTGTAAATGAGAAATTATTTTGTCTTCAAAGACATTAGTCCAGCCATTCCTTAGAGATACATTCTGATGCTTAATATTCCCGTCAAAGGTATGAAGCCCGCCTTTGTGTCTAGATTTATCTTTGCTGTGCTCTCCCGTGTTCTTTCCCTTTTGTCTTTTTGTCAGTCGAGGGCAAGGCTCTTAGACACACTGACACACCGTGGGAGACTTAAGGGAAAATGCAATCCTCAGGTTTTTAGATATCAGTAAAGTAAAAATTACTAGGTGATTTACTAGTAGTACAACTGGGGATTTCAGAATAAGCTCCTCTTGCACTTTATGTTTGAATAGCTGTTCTTGTCTTTCAGAATCCAACATTGTCATCAAATTCTTCAAGAAAAAGATTCCTCCATTTCAAAGTTATATTTTCTTTTTTAAAGTTGCCCTCAAAAAATGGGAAACTGATAAAAATGAAGTCTACTTTTATTTTTAGGAGGTAGTTCATGGCCCAGTGAAATTTTATTTTTATATCTGAAATGAGGCAAAATACCGATATAATGATTTATTCTAATTGAAGAATTTAGCACAGAATTTTTACATGTTTAATATATAAGAGCATCTTTACTCCAGTACCCTCATCTCTTTTTTTCTTTCTTTAATTCAGAAAAAATATTGAAATAGAGTAGCATAAACGCCATTGTCAGCTAGAACCACTGAAACTCAGCGGTGGGGAGCCTGTGACAAAGTGCCTGGGAGCTTGATTTCCAATGGCCGATGGCCCTGTGCTTGCTAATTGGAAAGGACTCAGTACCAAGTAAAGCTGCTCATGAAACAAGCTTTTGCCAAGTCAGAAAAACTTTATTTTCACTGCCATAATATAAGATATCAAGTGCAGTTCTGCCAGCTTACAATTTAACCCCAGCACTGGGAGCCTGGAAGAGCCTGGGTAAATGAGAGGTACATGATCAAGTTTACTTTCATTGTGTGCTTTTAACCTTTTCACCTTTTAACCTTTTAACCTTTTAACCTTTTCATTGTGTGCTTTTAACCTACCTTGCCAAACTTTTAACCAGAGCTGCCAACAAATGACTAAATGAGCTTATTTGAGTCTCCAGGCTTTTATACCTACCCTACCCTGCCCCTTATTCCCTCATGAAGGAACTAACAAGCCATGCTGTGGCCAAAAGGCAGGCTGCAGAAAAGAAATGGAGAAAGAGAGAGAGCTAGAGTCAAGTTTAATTCAGTCCCTGGCTAATTGGTGTCCAAATAATTAAGAGCTGGCTTAAAAAAAAAATATCCAACACTTAATAGAGGCTCAGCAATGACTACAGCACAGGAAAGAGCATTGCAAATTTTGGAGCATTTATCAACTACGGGGAAGTCCACGGCTATGGGGTAAAAGCAGGAAGTTAGATAGAAACAGAGACCCCAGTAGAAGAGAAGGAAATTAGACAGCTAGCTGGCAGCAGCAAAGTCATCTAAGAGCTGGAAAAAAGATCAGCTTTCATTTTCAGTGATGAGATGGTGGGTAATTGGTAGTTTGAATAAGATTTATTCTCAATAACCCCCCTTTTTTGCTTGTTTTATGTTCCATTTATGTTGATTAATAAATACCTATCTACAAACTAAAGTTAGAACCCCGAGAGAAACACTTTTCTGGTTATGTCTCCAGGTTCAATTAAAATGAGGTTAAGGCAATTATTTAGAAGATTTAAAGGAAAACAATCGGGTGGCTAACACACACACAATCTCATTTTTGCCTTTATTAACTGGCAAATTCAATGAAAGACTTAGACTTTAATTTCAGCACTTAATTGTTGTTTGGTAGAATTGATGGTCCAAGGTAAAATATTTAGTGAGTATTATAAAACTATTTCTAGAAATTCAATACCAAATGACATATTTTTTTACAGTTACCATGGAGATGGGTTCTACACTAATAGATAAGATATTTAATAAATGGCAAGGAAAGAAATTGCCTGTGTACATTTTTAAAAAGTGAGATCCTTTTGTGCCTTGCTGTTTTTTGAGCTGAAGCTTTGGAAAATGCCAGTGGACTCAGGGGATCTTTGCAACCCTTAGTGTTCCTTGAACAGAATGACAATCTTAGGTTTAAAATGAAAAGCATTTCTGAATTGACATCTTGCAGCCTTTAATGAACTCCTATCATTGTCAAAATATCCCTCCATTCTCCGAAACAACTTTCTTGAACTGAAGGTATGCTTTTGTTCCATTGGTGAGAGTTTCTAGAAACTCTGGGTCAAAATGATGATTCTGGAAGCATTCACTTTTAGATGGACTAAGGAACCCTTTGTAATCTGACCTTTGGGGGCCTGTTTAGTCAGCTCAAGTTAAGCAGTGGTTGGCCAAGCCTACCACTGTCTTGGAAAGTGGTGTGGTTGTAACTGATCCGTTCCATACACAGCAAATTGGCCTCTGTAATGGGCTTCCTAGGTGGTGCTAGTGGTAAAGAACCCTCCTGCTAATGCAGGAGATGTTGAGATGTGGATTCAATTCCTGAGTTGGGAAGATTCCCTGGAGAAGGGCATAGCAACCCACTCCAGTATTCTTTCCTGGAGAATCCCATGGCAGGCTACAGTCCATGGTGTTTCAAAGAGTCGGACATGACTGAGCAACTAACACTTCCTTACTTATGCATCTTGAGCAGAAATCCAAATCACAGACCTGAAGAAAGCTGCATTTTGAGTGGAATTTTTCTCTTGAGGGATTTGTAGTCTTAGGGGATTTCTGATTTTCTCAGAGACCAAGAACTCTGGGAGACATGAATGTTATCTGGATTAAGAATCAGAGGATCTGGGCTCTAGGCTTGGCTTTGCCACCAGCAAGTTGTGACCTTGAATTATCCACTTAGCCTCTCTGAGTTTTATTTTCCTCGACTCTAAAATGAAAGAGATGGACTGTGTGATTCTTAAGCTCACCCAATCTCTTGAGATCTCACAATCTTAAATTAGTGTATAATTACTCTCTACTCTCAAAGGCAAGAACTGTTAAATCTGTTGGATTTGGTTTAAAAGATAAAATCGTGGAAGTTCTGGGATAATCATTCTCTTTCTCTGAATGGCACTCTCCAGTCCAAGAATCCCCTCTACAGTATTAGACCTGCATATCCCTATCTCTGTGAGAGAAATAAAATATTAACAGTTATACCCACACTGGAAGGAAGCACAAAATCCTCCACTGCCTTCCCCTTATCTGAGGGCTCAGGCCTCTGTTGTAAATGAGCCCAAGTCCAGACCTGATCTGCTTCAGGTGACATTCCGAGGTCACCTGTCAGACCGCTTGAAGATTCTAAACCTAATGAAAGATGCACATCCTTATTTACATGCCTTTTCCTCCCTTTCTCTTGGGTAGCACCCAAGTGCATTGATTCAAATCTAGTCTCAGCATACAATAAGAAATGCCATGTATTCTCAGGGTGCCACTAAAAAACCTAACTATAAAAATGACTGTCAGTTACAATTATAAATGCTATTCTTTCTGGTGCCTGACCTCTTTCTTTCTGCAACTCAATATTCTTTACCATGTGCAAAATAGACAGCAACAGAATGAATGAATAGTAAATTATAATGAAGCAAAACTTGATCAACCAGGAGCCATGGACAAAAGAAATGCTGGAAGGGTGTCTTGCTGCTCAACTTCTCATATATATATTCCCATATTCTAGAATCTTGAAAGTATAAGAAAGAATTTGCACAAATTTCTGTGTCTTCAGATATATGGATATATAAGTAGATACTTGCAGACATGTGTGTGTGTGTTAAAACAAAAATAAAGAACATATTTATTTATAGAAAAAAATGGTATTTTCAGAATTAAGCACTTGGGTTTTGTTTCTGATTACTGAAATTGATTACAAATATTAGCTAAAATCTCTTGTTATGGGGAGTGTAGTGTTTTCCCTCCATGCTATCTTAACTTTACACATTATTTGGGCAAAGATACCAAATGTATATGTGTGTATATGTATGTATTTATATGTCTACATATATATTTATATATATACATTCACATATATATAATTTGAATATTTTAAAAGCTCATTTGTTTGTCGTACTTACTGTAGATTTAATGTTTACATATGATACATAGTTATTCACTGACATTTTTCTAAAAGGTGAAAATGAGCAAATGATTTGTCCTTGAGAAGGTTTTATGTGGAGTAAGAATTAGACTCCAATTGACCCGTTTATTTGTGAGCATCTCTTGAATGTTCTCTTGTGGCTTAGCTGGTAAAGAATCTGCCTGCAATGCGGAAGACCTGGGTTAGATCCCTGGGTTGGGAAGATCCCCTGGAGAAGGGAAAGGCTACCCACTCCAGTATTCTGACCTGGAGAATTCCATGGACTATAGTCCATGGGGTCGCAAAGAGTTGGACACGACTGAGCGACTTTTACTTCACTTTCACTTGAGTGTTCATGGACTTCCTGGGCAGTGTGAATTAAGCTCCATAGGAGCTCCTCCAGAGTTCCTCTCTTTTGTTAGCATTCATAAAATATGAGAGCCCACTAACACAGTGCTCAAGTGGTCTCATAAATGGAACCCCAAGCTGGTTCTACTTTTCCATGTTTCTAAGAGGAAGGGTTTGCCAATGCACCATAGATGAGCAAGCCGAGCCAGATGACATCTGTGATTTTGATGAGATTTTGGAGAAAAGGCATATTGAATACCTGACCTTGTTAATATTATTACAGCAACTCTCAGCCAGTCACCCCAGTGAAGGAGGAGGACTGGCAGTTCCATGGCCTGGAGCAGCTTTTGGGCTACTGCCCATGTGGATAATCTCTATTCTTTTTTCCAGCTTGTTTGGCTTAATTCCTAGGGCAGTAGACATTTCTTGCTAGCATTTGGCCATGGAAACCCTGCCTGAGTTAGAAATAATATGAGATCAGAACATTTTAAGAAAATAAATTCAGGACTGTATACAGTCGGAGTTTTACCTTGAAAGGCTGAATAGTTAGTCATTAAGCCTTTAAAGATGATAGCCCTGATGTTCCATTCACCAACTAACGAGCAATGACTCTCTTTTCTGGACCTGGTGTCTCATCCATTAAAAAAAAGTACGCAAATAGCACTCACCTTAGAGGCCTGTTGTTAAGATTAGATGAAGAAACTCATACAAAGCACTTAGAAAAGAGCCTGCCATATAACAAGTGCTGTATTAGGTTACTTTAAAAAAAAATCTTTGAATGTCAGTGTTTTAACTTTGGGTATTTCATGAAAATGATGAAGCAGTACCTGCTCAGCACACTCATTGCTCCCTTTCCAATATTTCACTAGATTGTTATTGATCCATTCATCCACTGTTTATTAACAGTCTCCATGTAAGGGGCAAGGAACTGGACAGGCAAGATACAATGTGCATAGCGGATCCCCAATCTCTTTCCTCACAGAGCCAAGTCTAGTTGGGAAGATACATGAAGAATAAGTAAGCAAATGAGTAAGTCAAATAATTACGGATTTTGATTAGTGCTGTAAAGGAAATCAGTGGGAGTGGCGGTAAAGAATAATAATAAACAGAGTCTCAGGTTAGGTGGAGGAGATGAAAAATGGCTTCTCTGAGGAGGTGCTGCATGGCATGGTTTATGAAGGCTGAGAACAGTGGGGCGAGCATGTTCGGAGCAGTAGGAATAGACAGAATGTGTGAAGGCCGAGGCTCTATCCAGGGACCAGAGTGGCTGGAGCAGAGTGAGAATGGAGGAGGAATCAGAGCATCAATGGCTTGTTAAGTGTAAGGGTTAACGTATTGTGGTTTGCATTTCCTAAAGATTCCTTTAGCTGTATTATAGAGTGGGATGAATTGAGAGAATAGCATGGAAACATATACATTACCATATGTAAAATACATAGCAAGTGACACAGGGAGCTCAGCCTGGTGCTCTGTTGCAACCCAGAGGGGTGTGATGAGGTGGGAGGTAGGAGGGGCGTTCAGGAGGCTGATCCATGTTGATGTATGGGAGAGGCCAACACAATATTCTAAAGCATTTGTTGTCGTTGTTCAGTCGCTAAGTCATGTCCGACTCTTTGTGACGCCATGAACTGCATGCAGCACACCAGGCTTCTCTGTCCATCACTATTTACGGAAGTTTGATCAAACTTGTGTCCATTGAGTCAGTGATACCATCCAACCATCTCATCCTCTGTTGCCCTCTTCACCTCTTGCCCTCAATTTTTTCTAGCATCAGAGTCTTTTCTAGTGAGTCAGCTCTTTGCATCAGGTGGCCAACATATTGGAGTTTCAGCTTCAGCATCAGTCCTTCCAGTGAATATTCAGGATTGATTTCCTTTAGGATTGGCTGGTTTGATCTCCTTGGAGTCCAAGGGACTCTCAAGAGTCTTCTCCAGCACCAGAGTTTGAAAGCTCCAATTCTTCCGCACTCTGTCTTCTTTATGATCCAACCCTCACATCCATTTAAAGTAATTATCCTCCAATAAAAAAGAGAGGGAGAGAGAAAAGAAATGCCAAAGAAAAAAGAGAGGTTGAAGAGTGTGGAGTGAGGATGATGGGAGCAGGGAGAGTGGTGGCACTCCCAGAGTCTAGATGGGAAAGTTTGGTGGCTTGGACCAGGCTATTTGCTGTGGTGGTGGGAATAAGAGGTGGCCTTGAGAGATGTTTTGGAAATCAGATCAATAGGATTTGCTGCAAATGGACTGAACTGGGATATTAGAGATAGGAAAGAATTAAAGTAGGGAAATGAAAGTCCCTGCCTTAATTTTGATGATAAATATGATGACTATTAAGTCAGTGCTGACAAAGGAACAATCTTTACATATTTAAGAGAAGATTTACATATAATGCATGTAAATATAAGATCCTATACTGCATGATATGGGACAGAATCTAATAGCTAGAAGAGTTGTATGATGTTTGGGAAATTTCTCTGCTGAATAGAAGAATATTAGGTAAATTTCCTAAATTTATTTCTCCTTGCTAGGTTGCCTTAGATGTATCACCATTAATTTTCCAAACTCTCCATCCCCTTATACATACTGTAGGTTATGGTTTCTAAACTACATGATATTTACAAAACACTTTATAATTCTAGAACTTTTTAAGCATTCTGTTATGAGCAATTTGAACTATTTATCTTCCTACCCTGAACCTGCAGCAAATAATAACCTCCCTTTATTGACTTCTTCATCTGCATACTGAAATTTAACAGTAGCACCTTCCTCAGTGGGTGGTTGTAAAAATTAAGCAACTCAGTACCTGTAAAGTGCTATGCTATGCCTGTCACATAGAATTATTTCAGTAAATTTTAACTCTTACTATTAGTCTAGACAGGCTTCTTAGTAAATGTGTGCATCAGCTTCTTCATCTGCGAAATAAAGATGGTTCCCTTCTCAGAAACCAGTGGAGAGTCTGGTGTATTACAGAATGCTGAGCCTTTCTAAGAAGCCGTTAATCCAACAACAGGGTATTCAGTTCAGTTCATTTCAGCCACTCAATCAGGTCCAACTCTTTGCAACCCAATGGACTACAGCATGCCAGGCTTCCCTGTCCATCACCAACTCCTTTTTTAAAAAAAATTAATTTATTTATTTTAATTGGAGGCTAATTACTTTACAATATTATGGTGGTTTTTGCCATACATTGACGTGAATCTGCCATGGGTGTATATGTATTCCCCATCCTGACCCCCCCCTCCCACCTCCCTCCCTATCCTACCCCTCAGGGTCATCCCAGTACACCGGCCCTGAGCTCCCTGTCTCATGCATTAAACCTGGACTGGTGATCTATTTCACATATGTTTCAATGCTATTCTCTCAAATCATCCCACCCTCGCCTTCTACCACAGAGTCCAAAAATCTTTTCTTTACGTCTGTGTCTCTTTTGCTGTCTCATATATAGGGTCATTGTTACCATCTTTCTAAATTCCATATATATGCATTAATATACTATATTGGTGTTTTTCCTTCTGACTTAACTTCACTCTGTATAATAGGCTCCAGTTTCATCCACTTCATTAGAACTGATTCAAATGCATTCTTTTTAATAGCTGAGTAATATTCCATTGTGTATATGTACCACAGCTTTCTTTATCCATTCGTCTGCCAATGGACATCTAGGTTGCTTCCATGTCCTAGCTATCGTAAACAGTGTTGCGATGAACATTGGGGTACATGTGTCTCTTTCAGTTCTGATATCCTAGGTGTGTATGCCCAGCAGTGGGATTGCTGGGTCGTATGGCAGTTCTGTTTCCAGTTTAGGACTCTCCACACTGTTCTCTGTAGTGGCTGTACTAGTTTGCATTCCCACCAACAATGTAAGAGGGTTCCCTTTTCTCCACACCCTTTCTAGCATTTATTGTTTGTAGACTTTTTGATAGCAGCCATTCTGACCAGCGTGAGATGCATCACCAACTCCTGAAGCTTGCTCAAACTCATGTCCATCAAGGTGGTGATGCCATCTAACCATCTCATCCTCTGCCATCCCCTTCTCCTGCCTTCAGTCTTTCCCAGCATCAGGATCTTTTCCAATGAGTCAGTTCTTTGCATCAGGTGGCTGAAGTATTGAAGTTTCAGCCTCAGGATCAGTCATTCCGATGAATATTCAGGACTGATCTCCTTTAGGATGGACTGGTTGGATCTCCATGCAGTCCAAGGGACTCTCAAGAGTCTTCTCCAACACCACAGTTCAAAAGCATCAATTCTTCGGCACTCGGCTTTCTTTACAGTCCAACTCTCACATCCATACATGACTACTGGAAAAATCATAGCTTTGACTAGATGGACCTTTGTTGGCAAAATAATGTCCCTGCTTTTTAATATGCTATCTAGTTTGGTCATAGCTTTTTTGGGTGGTTCACACCAAAGGCACTTGGCCAATCACAGTATGTGATACCAAATGTTGAAAAGTGTGGAAAGATATATTCCTTAAGGCAGTAAGTTTATTTTTTCAATTTTATGTACAGTTTTACCTGCAGAGAATGGCCAGTACTTTATATGCATGAAGTGTTATTATTATTTCTTACCTATTTACACTGTGTTATATTCAGAAAGGATTTGAGGTGGACTACAGTAAGGGGCTCAGAGATCATAAATCATTAAAAGTAACAGAACTAAAGCAAGTATAGGAAAGGGAAAAGTATATAGAGATTTTATAAATATTTTATGTTTTCTGTAAGAATTTTTTCATGCAGTTATTTCCAGTTACTTTACAATCTTCTGTTTAAACTTCATAAAGTGTGTATCATGGAAAGGTAGCAAACATTGCCATCACGCCAGGGGTGTGAACATGTCACTGTCCTACTAAAGTCAGGGTTAGGCATCGTTGGCATAGGTGCTGATTAGTCAGGGTTAGGCATCGTTGGCATAGGTGCTGATTGCTCCAGTATTTTGCTTTCCTCAAACACATGTTTTTCATCAATAATACTTTTTTCCTGCAATTTTGAGTAACTTTGCAATGAACTTAATAGAGGAGGATATATTCAATATTCAATAAGATTTTTTTAATTCATCCCATCAAATCCATAACATATAAGGAAAGCAAAAAAGAGGCAAATCACTCTGTTGATATGCACAAAATAATTTTATGCAGTTTTAAACAATTTTTATTACAATGTTTTTCACTTGGCATTATTTTTTAAGCATTTTTACATTTTTACATTAATCTTTTGGCAATAGTATAAAACTGCTGCCTACCAGTCAATCAGACTGATGCCCTGTGACTTAGTGAACCATTAAGTTATAATAACATTTAGGTCATTTCCAAATTTTTGTCTTTATGACTAATAATCCTGATATAAGCCTAGTTTATCCATCTTTTTGGATGACTTCCTTATAATACATTCTCAAATAGATTATTGGAAGCATCAAAGAATATGAATATAGTTGTATCTGAGTATATAAAACTGTCAGTAATGCAGGACATGTTTTGCCCCCTTTTTAAAACATGGGTGCTTTCACCTTTTCTACTTTCATGAGTATAAGTTGATGAAAGTTTCTCATGCTGATGCAGTGACTAAATTTTGCATTCTGGCAATCAAAGACAGTTGAATTTATGCTATGTTATATTAATATTCTGTGCTATAATATCATATACTACACACATGGAAATATAATACTGATATAAAATGTCAGTACTTACAGTATATTTATATACTGATATAAATAATATGTATCACCCTACTGACGAATTATTTCATCATCATGCTAAAACTAATGATTTTATTTTTTTAAATAAGCTTTTCTAGAAATAAGTAACACCATATAAATATAGTTAAATCTTGTAAGAAAACTCCATAAACTCCCTAAGTGTCAGATACATAATCCATCTTTTATAGGAATACTATTTTGTAAGGACCTCAAAAAATAGATAAACTGATTTAGTAAATAATTTGAAAGATCAGGCCTTGCTCTTAGGAAGTTGTTATTTGAAGAATCATAAACAGAACAGAGGGATCTAAAAATTGTAACATTGAAGACTTAGTGGGTGCAGAATATATGAAAAAGAAAAGTAATGAAGTAAAAAAAAGATAGAGATGCAGTAAAGCAGTGTAACATATGTTGATGAACACTTGTGTGATATGTCTGTGGATGGCCATATAGTTTGTGGCTAAGATCCAGGAGTTGGAATTTGACTGTTTGGATAACAATTCTGTCACTTGCTAGCTGTGTGATCCTGGGCGGGCACTTAACCACTTTGAGTCTCAGTTTCTTCACCTGTAAAATGGAGAGAATGAAGTTACCTATCTTACAGGATTATTGTGTGATTAGTGCCTGGTACATAGTAAGTGCTTAATAAGTGCTTAAAAGTTAGCATTGCGATTTTATTATCACTGTATGATAAGAACTGAAATATCCAGAATGACTTGTTTCTTTCAGTAAAGAATTGAGTAGAGACATTTAATTCACTTTCATTTTATAACACATAGACGACTCCAAAATATTTGCCCAGAGGGTGTGATTTGAGCAGTATGTGGAAGACTACTGTCAACCCTTGCTGTTGTTAACTCACTAAGTCGTGTCCAGCTCTTTGCAATTCCATGGACTGTAGCCCGCTGGGCTCTTCTGTCCTTGGGATTTCCCAGGCAAGAATACTGGACTGGGTTGCCATTTCTTTGTCCAGAAGATCTTCCTGACCCAAGGATTGAACCCACATCTCCTGTTTGGCAGGTAGATTCTCTACCACTCAGCCACCTGGGAAGCCCCAACTCTCAACCATGTCTTCCACTAATTTGTCAAGTCCTACTGTTATACCATTCCTTTTATTGAGTTTTACCCTACTCCCTTTATCACCACGTTTTCAAATGGAGAAAAGTGGTATATTACTTCACTATCTCCTTGGCATCAACAGGATTAGCAGAATTTCTTGAGTGGTCAAGACAACACAGGAGCCCATGCTGCTTCTAAAGGAAGGCATGGAGGTGGGAACAAAGGCCTGAGAGTGGCCTGTGGGACTGAAGGTGGTTCCTGCTGTGGAGGGAAGAAAGGTTGACATAGAGCTCCATGCACTTTGGGGGTTTTGCATCTGGATATAACTAGAATGGGGGCTTCGCAGGTGGTGCTAGTGGTAAAGAACCTGCCTGCCAATGCAAAAAATGTAAGAGATGCAGGTTTGATCCCTGGGTCAGGAAGATCCCCTGGAGGAGGGCATGGCGACCAATGCCAATATTCTTGCCTGGAGAATCCCATGGACGGAGGAGTCTGGCAGGCTACTGTCCATGGGGTCGCAAAGAGTTGTATACAACTGAAGTGACTTAGCATGCACGCACACATGACTAGAATGGACTTGAATCTCTGCAGAGGACAGATCCAGGAGCTATATGGTTGATCTGAACAAGAGATCTCTACATTACACTTGAAATGATGTTTTCCTAGAACCGGTAATCTGTGATTTGCCCTTGGATCCGGGGGCAGGATCTGTTCCAAAGAACTCTGTAGGCAAGAAAAAAGATGAAAAAAAAAAAAAAAAAGATTAAACCCAGCTGCAAAAGCGTGCATTCTCAGTGAAATGAATGAGCAGAAAACTCTTGCCTTGACTTAGAAGGTTTTTTTCAAAATTAAGTGACAGAACTATTTTTAGGTTCTTAAAAAATGCCATTCCTTTTAACTAAAGCTATCTTTTAGGTGCGTAAATGGCAACATATCTGGCTAGGAAGAAAAAGAATTTCCACCTAGAACAAGTTTATAGAGAGGTTAATCATACTGATAGAATAAAATAGACCAATTTTTACCACAAAGAAACATTTCAACATGCCGAATTACCAGAGAGGAGAATGTTTTCCATTTTGGAGTTAAATTTACAGAAAACCGCGTTCAACTCTCAAGGAAAAAGCATTTTGATTTCTTTTCCCCCTCTTTTCCTTATAATGCAGAGATCTAGAACACTATTTTGGTATTGGTGTTGTTGATGCTTATATATTCTCTAAATGTCAAAAATAAGGATTCTTCAATTTACAGGTAGATCACGTAACTCCTAGAGGTGATTACACACATCTGCTCTGACCTCACTTATCACAGTCTCAGGAACTAGGACCATGTCGCTATGGTTCTCACTGGATGCCCAGGAGCTACATAGCATGGTCCTGTTGAAAAATCTAGGGCTCTGCGTCTTTGAGTCATTGGCCTTTCTGTCCCTGGAGAGCCTTCCTGGTTAACACCTGTCCACCCCTTTCTCATGTCTTGACAGCTCTGTTTCCTAAGCGTTTCTGAGACTATCAAGGCAATCTCAATGTGTCACGTGTTGAGGGTGTCCATCTATCTATCTCCTTTCTATGGAAGATGAAGCACAACCCACATTTAAAAATGCAATCCTTGGGATTTGCCTGGTGATCTATTGGATGGGAGTCCACCTTCCAATGTAGGGGACTTGGGTTCCATCCCAGGTCGGGAAACTAGGATTCCACATGACTCAGAGTAATTGAGCCTGTGCTCTTCAGCTACAGAGAAGCCTGCACACTTCAATTGAGACCCAACACAGTCATAAATAAATAAATGATCTTAAAAAAAATTCAAATCCTTATAAAATCTGAAGTTAATAAAGATATCAGTAAGAGGAATAGATTACTGCATCACTAGAAAAAGGAAGACAGCCCTTGATACCATGTTCAAAGGTGAACTGCTGAAGATGGTCATTGAGCCTTAAAGAAGAATACATTGTTAGACAGGATCAAGGTCTTGCTTCAGAGAGGATAATAGTTTGGCTGAATTTTATCGTGTGTTATCTTGTTGCTCACTCTGAAATTCTCCTCCCAGCCTTTGGGATACTTGCTTTATCATCTGTCAAGTCCGGTTGGAGACAGGGGATTAGGAATATTGTTGGCTGTTTCCAGCTCTGAGTCAGCATTTTGGGAGCATGAGAGCCAAGAGAAACGTGTTGGTCTGCAAACGAGCTGCTCACAGCAGCAGATGGTTGATGAAGGCTGGTCAGTAAATAGTGCTGAGTCCCAGAATGAGGCCACATGATACAGAGTTTAATAAACACAGTCCCAAGGTGAATTTTTTTAAAGAGTTATGCCATGTTTATTTTTTTTATAAGTTAAAAACCTTTCCCAAGATGAATTTGAAGCAGAGACATAGAGCAAGATGACTTGATGTGGGCAGTAACATTCTATTTATCTCTGCTTCCTGAGTTTGACCCTGTGAGGTAGGCATCTCTTGGGGTGTGCAGCCAGGGACTGGAAAGATCTAATGACACACAAAAGAAATGCCCTCCAAGATATGCCCACATGAAGAGTGGCTCAGAACTGCACTTTTAGACACCTGCCGTTGCTTCCCTCCATAACGCAGCAGAAGTAACATCAGGATCTGCTCTACTTCCTCCTCTCCCTTCCTCTTCTCCCTCTTCCTCTTTCTTCTCCTGCTTGTCTTTCTTCCGTGTCTCCAAGTTTTGTCTTTCACTTTTTTTCAGCCAGGGATTAAAATTTGAATCTTGACTTCCAAAAACTTACTTTGTAATGGAAGTTCTATATACAAAGGCTAAATCAGTAGATGGAAAAGCTCAAGTAGGTAGAGATCAAGACAAGAATGTTACCTCTCTATGGTCTAATGAAGAAACAATGCCCCTTTCCTATGATGTAGATTGCTTTTTTCCCCCCTCTCCTTTTCATTTAAACAGCAAAAGCCCCCATGACTTCACAAATGTGTCTCTTTTTTTAAAAAATTAATTTTTATTGGAGTATAGTTGCTTGTGTGTGTATGTGTGTTAATTGCTCAGTCATGTCTGACTCTTTGTGACCCCATGGACTATAGCTTGCCAGGCTCCTCTGTCCATGGAATTCTCCAGCAAGAATACTGGAGTGGGAAGCCATTCCCCTCTCCAGGAAATCTACCCAACCCAGGGATCAAACCAAGGTCTTCTGCATTGCAGGTGGATTCTTTACTGCCTGAGCCACCAGAGAAGTCCAAAAGTTGCTTAACAATGTGGTATTAGTTTCTGCTGTATAGCAAAGTGAATGAGCTATATCATCCATGTGTGTGTGTGTGTGTGTGTGTATAAGTGAAGAAGAACTAAAGAGCCTCCTGATGAAAGTGAAAGAGAAGAGTGAAAAAGTTGGCTTAAAGCTCAACATTCAGAAAACTAAGATCATGGCATCTGGTTCCATCACTTCATGGCAAATAGATGGGGAAACAGTGGAGACAGTGGCTGACTTTATTTTGGGGGGTCCAAAATCACTGCAGATGGTGATTGCAGCCATGAAATTAAAAGATGCTTACTCCTTGAAAGGAAAGTTATGACCAACCTAGGCAGCATATTAAAAAGCAGAGACATTACTTTACCAACAAAGGTCCATCTAGTCAAGACTATGGTTTTTCCAGTAGTCATGTATGGATGTGAGAGTTGGACTAAAAAGAAAGCTGAGTGCTAAAGAATTGATGCTTTTGAACTGTGGTGTTGGAGAAGACTCTTGAGAGTCCCTTGGACTGAAGGAGATCCAACCAGTCCATCCTAAAGGAGATCAGTGCTGAGTATTCATTGGAAGGACTGATGTTGAAGCTGAAACTCCAATATTTTGGCCACCTCATGCGAAGACCCTGATGCTGGGAAAGATTGAGGGCAGGAGGAGAAGGGGACGACAGAGGATGAGATGGTTGGATGCCATCACCGACTCAATGGACATGAGTTTGAGTAAACTCTGGGAGTTGGTGATGGACAGGGAGGCCTGGCATGCTGCAATCCGTGGGGTCGCAAAGAGTTGGACACGACTGTGACTGAACTGACTAATATACATATTTACTCGTTTGGCTGGGATTCCTTCCCATTTAGATCACCACAGAGCATTGAGTTCCCTGGGCTATACAGTAGGTTCTCATTGTTACCTATTTTATACATGGTATCAATAGTATATATATGTCAATCCCGATCTCCCAAGTCATCCCGTTCCCCCACTGTTCCCCCTTGGTATACATATGTTTGTACCCTACGTCTGTGTCTCTGTGATGTATATAGCTATGGACCATGCTAGGCACTTTGAGCAGTGTCCTGCCCCACACCCCAGCCTTTATTCTATAAGTGTGCTCAGGATACTAGTTTACCAGAGAGCCATTAAAACTCAAGCCGCATTTCAAGTATGGCTCTTGATTACTGACATGATAATAAACTGAAAAGTTAAAAATCCTTCTAGTCTTCAAAATTATTCTCCAGCTTATAAACTCTGTCAATCATAGCATTCTCTTTAAAATACTATTCAAGAAATGTCAATTGCCACCTGAACTCTCTATTACGTTTCTACAGCAGAAATATTGTATTTGTTGTTTAACAGAAGGGCATATATGGAATGAAGGGGAGGATGGAAGCACTGTGAAATCTCCACCTTTGGAAATATTTAGGCGTTTGGTACCAGCCATCTGTGCTGGTTGTTGTGTGGGACCTGCCCAAACCCTTCATTTGGCTCAGTTGCTCTGCAGGCCAGCAGAACTTCCCCCTTGGCTCACAGTCCAGTTGGACTTCAGCATCTGTCTCTTCATGCCCAGATTAAACACCTGCTGGCTTTTAAACCCTCTGAAGACCTTTGCCGCCCATTGAGTGAAGGGAAGTTGGAGCTTGGACAGTGCATTGGGGCAGTTTCTGACACTACAACTAAACACACTGTACAAAATTCACATTCTCTCTAACACAACTCCCTTACTAATTCTCTTCAAAATATTTATGTAGAGGGAAAATAGCATCAGGTGTCAACCACCTGTCTCCCATAGTTGGGAGATGAATTATATCTTCCTCATGGGCCCAGAAGCCAGATCCTCACTTCTGCCAGTGGTCTTGTGAAAGACTGGGCTGCCTGGGTTCCCACTCCATGTGCTGGGCTTTAGGGAAGACCAGGACACAGAGAACCAGAAACTCTAAGGTTTCTAATGACCTTAGGTCATTTCCATCATGTTGAATGCAGGGATTGGCTTTGACAAATAAACACCACCATATAAAGACTATCTCTCTTACAATGTCTCCCACAATGCCATATTGTGAGTATGTCATATCTCTTCCCACTTCCTGCCCTTAGCTGGCTACTCTGTGCTATAAGTTGGCATTATTTTTTTTAAATAATTCTCCTGTTGTTAACAATAGTCTACATTTTCCTGAGAATATTTGTGAAGAATTCAGATGTCTCCTTATCCTTGTCTTATGTGTAATCTATAGTTACTAACCCATTAAACACACTGTTCTATGTCTGTATTTGTTTCATCTTTGAAGGGATGTAGATATAGAATTGTCCCCATAGTGCTGAAGCATTTAACAAAGCTCATTAAAAAATACCCTCTGGTCTATTTGAGTGTCTCTATTTGAGGCTTTTAGGTCTCTATGCTAACATGTATGCCTTGATGGGAATGAAACATTTTTTCCTTCTAGTTTATAATTTTATTATAGTTGAATCACAGTGCTTGTATCTTGAAGGAATTTTTGCGCTAGTAGAGGACGGAGCCTTGTTTCTTTCAGTAGCCCGTCTACTTTCATTCCTCCCCTTTTTATTCTTAGAAACCCCCAAAGTGGTTCAGGAGTCTTGCTCTACTTCCACTCATATATTTTCAGTAAATATTTTCACAACTGCGTGCGTGCTCAGTCGTGTTTGACTCTTTGCGACCCCATGGACTGTAGCCTGCCAGGCTCCTCTGTCCATGGGATTTTCCAGGCAAGAATACTGGAGTGAGTTGCCATTTCCTATTCCAGGGATTTCCATTAATACCAAATGGGAAAATGCTTGCAGATGTGTTCTGAGACTGTCAACTGAACCAAAGTTTTGTGTGCCAAACATAAAAGGGTGAGTTAGTGAGAAAACTTGCGCCTCTCATCTCTCTCCCTGATCCAGCTCCGACAGCACTGGGAATGTGCAGAAGAGCACACTCCATAAGAAAACATTTTATGAAATATGTATCACAGCAGCCATCATGTTCTGTTTCTCAGAGGGCTTCATTTCTCACCTTCCTCAGATTGGCTATGAAGCTGGAATGTAGGTTAGCAATATCCATCCATGCATGGCTAGGTAATATTCACAGGTTCTTAACCCATTCTCCTCTAATTTTATATGTTGTTTTAGAAAAATGAGTAACTGTCATATGAATAGCTCTATTTTTCTAGCCATTATTACACATGATCCTGTCTACTCCTCATTCATCCTTGAGCACCTAATTTAAGTGTCTTTTAGCTTTATGAACCTTTCTTTTCTGCCCCTTCCTCATCCTCTCAGACTTTACTTGTCACTGTCTCCCAAAGTTAAAGAAACTATAATCCTTTCCCATAAATAAGTTCCAAGCATTTCCAAAGAAGGAGGAAAAGAGGGCATTTTAGGGAAGCAAAGTTCTTTGCTTGTGAATGACTTCTTATCTAACCAAAATGGAAGTAAAGATTCCCAAGAGTGGAAGAAATTGAGACCTTCTCTTCCACAAAGTTCCACAAAACAAATTAAATCTGACTCCAAGTTTCTTGACTCTGGACTCAGAGAAAATTCTCTCAGCCATTTAAGGGAGGGGTTCCCTTTTCTCATTCCCAATTCACCCCAAACCCTAGCATCCCACTGCTTACCATCCCATCCATTCCTTTAGGGCCACATAGATGACTCAGGCTCTCATGCATGTCAGGATACACTGGACTACCAGAGTGCAGATTTTCCAAGCCTGCACTGTCCCTTGGAATCCCACAGCTTTGTGAGTTTTATGCCACCATGGCACAAAAATCAGTTCAGTCTAGGAGCCCTGGTTCCTGGGATATAGCTTCCCTTGATGGTTTACCTGGGATAAAGCTTCCCTAGCTGATTAACCAAGCCAATTCACCCAGATGTCTGTACCCTTCCCCTCCGCAGAGTGGCCCTTCCCCAGAGGCTAGCTCTGGGTCCACTTCGTTTGTAGAATCAACTGTAGTTTTGAGGACTGTTCCCTCAGCTTGATACTTCTATGCTCTCCTCTCTTTAGCAGTCTTGCCTTCCTTACCCCTGACACAATCCACTCCAGGGGATTCAAGAAACAATTTAGCCCTCTGTTTTTAGTCCTTTGTTTTCCTTCCCAATAGTTCTTATGCCAGAGAACTCAAAGGCTGAGAGGAAAAAATATAGGGGGAAACCCATATATCTAAATGCCTTAATAAATTATTTCACTATCAACATAAAGTAAACCCTAATCTCTTTTTAGCCAGTCTTTCTGAGGTTAATGTAATATCTGTCTTACTCAAGAAATAAAGGACCCAAGGTCAGTCTGACCTCTTATTCCCTCTAAGGGAATATATCAACAACTGAGTCATTAAACAAAGCCCATTCTGCCTTTCTTACTCATAGAACTTCATTAGGTTTATCTAAAATGTGCTTGAAAAATAATCTAATTTATCTTGCTCCACATAATTTAATTAGAATTCAATTAAATTCAGCAGAATGCATACATCATTGTAGATGTTGCACCTTGATTCATTTTATTTGCTATTTTTACTTTAAAGATGGAGTTGTTTAGCCCTGCAGTAGCCTATCCACAGTAATCTACTTCATGCATAAACTAAGTGGTCCTCAGGAGCACTAAGGGAAACAAAATGTGTCCATCATTATGCAACTCATTTGAATTGAATCTCTTTGGCAGCGTGTGCGCTGGGAAGACAGGTACTTGATGTATCAGTTCACTATACTTCCGAAACAGAGACCTTTTTAGCCCCTCCCTTGTTTTCCTTTAGACACACACACACATAAATAGATCAATAAAGGAAAAAAGTGATATTCAGATTCTGTCCAAGTCACCTTCACAATCACTGTCAAATCTTTACGGTGTCAATCCCAAAGCACAGGCAACAGAAGCAAAAATAAACCAGAGGGACTGCATCACACTGAAAAGCTTCTGCACAACAAACAGTCAACAAAATGAAAAATGCAACCTTCAGAATGGGAGGAAACATTTGCAAATCACGTATCTGGTAAAAGGGGTTAATAGCCAAAATATATTAGGAAGTCATATAACTCAATAGTAAACAAAAGTGAAACCAATTTTAAAACACTGTCCGAAAGAACGGAATAGACACTTTTCTGAAGAAGACATGCAAATGGTCAGTAGGCATGTGAAAACATGCTCACCATTATTAATCGCAGAGGAAATGCAAATCAAAGCATAATGAGGTAGCTAGCACCTCATTTGAATGTGTATTATCAAAAAGATAAGAGATTACAAGTGTTGGCAAGGATGTAGAGAAAAGGGAACTCTTATACACTGTTGATAGGAATGTACTCGGTACCTTCATTTTGGAAAACCATATGACAATATGGAGGCTCCTCAAGAAATTAAAAATAGAACTACAATATGATCCAGCAATCCCACACTGAGTATGTATTCAGAAGGAATGAAGTCAGTATCTCAAAGATATATCTGCACTCCCATGTTCATTACAGCGTTATTCATGATAGCCACAATATGGAAACAACCTAAGAGGCCTCAGTGGACAAATATATACACACACAGATACACACACATTTGTCCCAGGTGGCGCTAGCGGCAAAGAATCCGCCTGCCAATGCAGGAGTCATAATAAATGCAAGTTTGATCCCTGGGTCAGGGATGATCCTCTAGAGGAGGAAATGGCAACCCACTCCAGTATTCTTGCCTGGGAAACCCCATGGACAGGGGAGCCTGGCAGGCTACAGTCCATAGGGTCGCAGAGTGGGACACGACTGTGGCGATTTATCATGAATATATATATATATATATATATATATATATATATATCATATCTGCCTCTCTATCTATGTGTCTCAGGCTGTCATGCATATCCAAACACATTGGGCTACCAGGATGTATATTTTCCAAGCCTTCACTGTTCCTTGGAATCCAGAAGCTTTTATCTAAGGAGCATTAGGTGCTTTTAAGAAGTTAGGCTGGAAGAAACGGCAGGGGCAGGGGGCGGGGAGGAGTAGGAAATACACCTATAGCAAAAAAAAGTTAGAATTAAAATTGGAATGTTTGTTTTTAGCTCTTGAAGTTTTACATAATTTCCCTGTTAGTGGAACTTAAAAAAAAAAAAATAAATGAAGGCATTCCCTTTTTTAAAAAAATTGGAAAGACAGTATCTTAGCATTGTCTCCTTTGGCATTTTGCTGCATACTCACTCATAGGATGCGCTCTGTTCCTTGGACTCTTTAGAATCATCACTGCAGGCTTTTCTAGCTGACACAGGTGAGCTAGGGGAAATGTATGAAAGATCTGAGAATGCTTGGATTTACCCTAATCTTGAAAAGGAAGGAAAGGTGGTTTGTAAATGGTTTCTGTTGGAGATAGTGAACGACTCTTTCCCCAGAAGTCCTCATTGTAAAAGGGCCAGACATGATTGAAGCCATGGTAAAGGTTAGGAAGGGACCTCGCCCTACCCCTTCCTACTCTGGAGACTGGATTTCATGAAGTCGGTTGTCTCAGAGCACACCTCGTGACTTCAGCAGCATTTCTCAGTGAGCTCAAGGAGGAGAATGGTGAGTGTACAGTTTATGTTTACCTAAGTGGCCCTTCATTTTTCTTTTCCTCCTTCTTCTTAAAGAACACGCCTTGAGGGCCAGAGACTGGTTTTCAGTCATCACTTCGGCAACTACTCCACTTACAAGAATAAACTGATCTCTGTTATATAGAACATGAATTTAGTGAGAATAAAAACACTCAGAACAAAAACAATATGGCACCATTGGCTTGTAATCTGCCTGATATTTCTGTTTGGCCTGACGTGTTTACCATAATGCTTAGTCTTGGTACCTTTAAAAAGTTGAAGTATTCTGTACCTCACGAACCATCCTGAGTTGTCTTTGAATGGCTTTGCCAGGGGTCATGAGTAGTAGAGAATCTGCCTGCTGATGCTGAAAGACATAAGAGGCAAGGGTTCAATCCCTGGATCAGGAAGATCCCCTGGAGGAGGAAAAGATAACCCACTCCAGTATTCTTGCCTGAAGAATCCCATGGGTGGAGGAGCCTGGTGTGCTAGAGTCCATAGGGTTGCAAAGAGTCAGACATCACTGAAGTGACTTAGCTCGAACTTGTCTTTGACCAAATTCCTCAATTTAATATTCTTATTTTCTCTTTTTCCACCAGCCCCACTCCTACCTCAGGTCTTAAAAATTTTAAAATCCTCCTTCGATTGCCTGACCTCAGAAGGTCCCTGCACTACCTCTCACACCGGTCTGTCCTTCTGTCCTCTTCCATCTTGATGGCAGCTGAGAACCTTTTGGTATTTCCCATTTGTGGACATCCCTTCCTTCCGATCTTCTAATTGCCATTTCCTCTTTAACCCTGAAGCAGAAGTGGCAATGATATTTTTTTTTATTAGAATCATCCCTATAGTAGAAACTTCAACAGGTCAGATTTCTTAAATAAGTAATATTTAATTATAGTTAATAGTCAGTGTTCATTCTTGCAGAAGACCTTTTCCTCTAGAATGAATTTTGTCCAGCCCATGTTGCAAACATTGGATTTTGATGTAGTTTTTAGTTGTTTTTCCAGGTAGTATGTCAGGAGTACTGAGAAAAAATTACTGCATTGTTGTCAGATCCTTGTGATGGGACAATTGAAGTCATCTTTTGATGCAAAGAATGAGGTGGGAAAATGTCAGCCAGTCTCCACTCAGAGAATCCTTTTATGATTTGAAAGCAAAAGCCAGATTTATTTGTCTTCTAAAATGAGGCATGGCTTCCCTATTTATTTATCCTGAGTTCCCTGCAAGTTCTTCCAAGTAAAAGGCATAATTGATGATCTTAGTTGATTATACATTTTTCAAGCAGGTTTTAATTGTATGTGAAGAAGTTCAGCACTTAGTGGAATCTAATTTTCCCAATTTACTCTTCTTCAAATACACTACACTTCATGCATACAAATTTGGTAAATATGTGATGAAATAACGGAGTTTGACATGGGTCTTTATTTTTAAAGAAAGTGAGTCACCAGTCCACTTGCGTACTTTCTTTGTTTTTATTTATTCAATAGATTTTTAAAGTTAAATGTTTGCCATTTGGCCTCAGGGTTCATAACATAATTCAAAATGCGGAGTTAAAAGCATTTTGTAATGAAAAATGTCAAAGTCCTTTAAGAAAGAAGACATCAACACAGTTAGGCTAAAAATGTAGAAATTTATTTCTTATTCTCCAAGATGTTAGGAAGTGTAAGAATTCAAGTCAGAAATTCCTGTTTAAAACTAAGATCTGTTAGTTTCATAGTACGCATGTCAGGTGAAACTCCTTAAATATTCCTCATTATTTTTTGTTCTTTTTTTTTTCTTCTGTTTCTTCTTGTTTGTTTTCTCTCCTTCCCCAATTTCTGCAGAGCAGTAATCCTTTAAAATTTCTATATTTAGGAATAAATTAGTCAGAACTTGAGAAAATAAATCTGGGATGCATGTTAGCAATACTTTCTCTACTTTTTTTCTCAATGTATCATAATGCAATCATATAGATTTAAGTAATCAATAAGAACATTTGGTACTTACAACGTGTGCTAAAATGTAATAAGAGCTATTATTTTGAGTATTTCTTATGAGCCAGGTACTATAGAAAGCAGTTTATGTCAACTGTCTCGTGTAGTCCTCATGATAGTCCTGAGAGATATGTATTATTAATATTATCCCTATTTTATAGGGAGAAGGCAATGGCACCCCTCTCCAGTACTCTTGCGAGTCCCAGCTGGTTAGTGTAGAGCCAAGATCCAAATTCATTTCAAAACATAAACTTTTTTATATGATATTAAAAAGCACATACTTTTAAGGCACACTTTGCATTTCAAAACATATACTTTTTTCGTATATTTTATGACACCATACAGGTTCTCCGAAGGAAGATGACAAACGTTTTTACCTTAAAAGCTAAGGATTAAAAACATCTTTTAAGTCCATTGTCTCCAAAGTGAGAATACACATCTAAAAGAAAATATAAATTGATCCCCTGGAACCCAGGAAGAATATATCATCATTACTTTATATTTGGTGGGGGGAAGATAATTAAACTTGACTAATTTTTAACATTCAAATTGACCCTGGTACAGTTTCTCAATTTGTAGATTAGATGGTTGCAGCTTCATTTTTTATCTGCTGTATAATTTTATTTTTCTTTCCTTTATCTCTTTTTCCTTATCTGTTTTATTTCCTCCTCTCTTCCTTTTTTCTCTTTCATTCTTTTTAGTAACAGCTTTATTGAGATATAATGCGCATAGCATACAATTTATCTGTTTAAAGTGTACAATTCAATTTTTTTTAGAATATTAATATTTTGTAGACAGTTATGTGTGACTAACACCATAGTCAATTTTAGAACATTTCATCATCTTGAAAAGAATCCCCCTACCCTTTAATTATTGCCTTCCCATCTCCCCATCCCCCCAACCCTTGACAACAAGTAATCTGCTACCTGTCTGTAGATTCTCCAATTCTAGACAAGTTGTATGAGTGGAATCATGCAAATTGTGGTCTCTCATCGCTGACTTCTTTGGACCATTGATGCTTTTAAGGTCACCTTAAGGTTTAAGGTATATTAGATTCTTTGACTGGAGAGGGCAGTGGTACCCCACTCCAGTACTCCTGCCTGGAAAATCCCATGGACGGAGGAGCCTGGAAGGCTGCAGTCCATGAGGTCGCTGAGGGTCGGACACGACTGAGCGACTTCACTTTCACTTTTCACTTTCATGCATTGGAGAAGGAAATGGCAACCCACTCCAGTGTTCTTGCCTGGAGAATCCCAGGGACAGGGGAGCCTGGTGGGCTTCTGTCTATGGGGTCACACAGAGTCGGACACGACTAAAGTGACTTAGCAGCAGAAGCAGCAGATTCTTTAACAGAGGAGTGAATGTTCTTCTGACAGATGGGGTTCATGGTAGTCCCTGACTTCACCCAGTTAATGTGAGTCTGGTTAAAGGATTTAGCAGTTGCATTATCTCAGGAACAAAGCTTCCCAAAGAGGATTGTTGACTTACAAATGATTCCCCACACAAAATTTGAGAGTCAGAGCTAATACCACAGTGTATCATAAATAACCAAAAATGGTGCTCAATTGAAATTTCTCTTATTCTTAATTTGACCTTTCTCCATCAGCTATGTGGCAAACTAAAATAAACACAGTGAAATGAATCACATGTAACAAAAATATTAGCTACAATTTGTGATTGTCAACAAGACAATAAAAATATGCATTTCTTCTACTTTTATTAAGAATGGGCTTTGCTCTCAGTATACAGTGTGCCTTAAGATATTACCTGACACATTGCTGGCAAGCAATTAAAAAATTAAGCAGCCATAACGTGAAAATAACCTTTCCAAATTTAAGGGGAGGAAAGGAAGATAAGTGTCATACCCCCCATCATTTTTAAAATGCCATTAAATATAATAATAATTATTTAATCCACCTCAATTGGTATTCTTACTTATTAATGAATGATCAAAATCCTTATACTCCTGGAGAAATTCCTCTTCTTTTTATCACTGTAAGGATGGCTGTATTACACCAGAAGAACAAGATGGTAACAGACTAAAGCACAGTCTGCAAATTATGTTGAAAGTGAAAGTTTCTCTGTCATGTTCAAGCAACCTCATGGACTGTAGTCCGTGGAATTCTCCAAGCCAGAATACTGAACTGGGTAGCCTTTCCCTTCTCCAGGGTCTTCCCAACCCAGAGATCAAAACCAGGTTTCCTGCATTGCAGGCGTATTCTTTACCAGTTGAGCCACCAAGGAAGCCCAAGAATACTGGAATGGGTAGCCTATCCCTTCTCTAGTGGATCTTCCTGACCCAGAAATCAAACTGGGGTCTCCTGCATTGCAGGTGGCTTCTTTACCAACTGAGCTGTATTGAGAGATGCATAAAAAGCTCTGCTGAAGAGAAGCAAAAATTAAAAGCCTGCAGCTTTGCAGTGTTGAGATGAAAATAGAGATAGGTCTATCACACTGGGTCAGGGGTGAATGTACCATGGAACTATGGAGTTTCAGAGTGCCAAACTTACAGAAGCATCTGGCTTTCCAATCGTTCTCCTTATTGAAACTTTCCCACTGTAATATAAACAGGATTTGGTTCTGACTAATGGAATGAGCTATCACTGCAGATGGTGACTGCAGCCATGAAATTAAAAGACGCTTGCTCCTTGGAAGAAAAGTTATGACCAACCTAGACAGCATATTCAAAAGCAGAGACATTACTTTGCCAACAAAGGTCCATCTAGTCCAGGCTATGGTTTTTCCTGTGGTCATGTATGGATGTGAGAGTTGGACTAAAAAGAAAGCTGAGTGCTAAAGAATTGATGCTTTTGAACTGTGGTGTTGGAGAAGACTCTTGAGAGTCCCTTGGACTGCAAGGAGGTCCAACCAGTCCATTCTGAAGGAGATCAGCCCTGGGATTTCTTTGAAACGAATGATGCTAAAGCTGAAGCTCCAGTACTTTGGCCACCTCATGCAAAGAGTTGACTCATTGGAAAAGACTCTGATGCTGGGAGGGATTGGGGGCAGGAGGAGAAGGGGACAACAGAGGATGAGATGGCTGGATGGTATCACTGACGTGAGTTTGAGTGAACTCCGGGAGTTGGTGATGGACAGGGAGGCCTGGCGTGCTGCGATTCATTGGGTCGCAAAGAGTTGGACATGACTGAGCAACTGAACTGAACTGAATGGAATGAGCAGAAAAATTTGGGAATGTTATGACAGGAGCTTGCTTCACATTCCTTGCTTAGAAATTCCAGAGAACAATTCTTACTGAATTAAAACTCTGCTCTACACTTTAGGTTCCTCTGTTTCTTACTTCTCTCGATCCATCTCTATTATCAGAATTCTTACCAGCCAGCCTAGTGATTTGATATAGCAGCTTCTGAAACAGCAGTGTTCTTTTTTTCTGAGATAGCGTGCCAAGTTCAAAATACCAAAAGTACCCCTCTTCCATTATTTAAAACAACACCCCCCAGAAAAAGCCTCAAAACTATGCTCTTCTTGAAACTTTTTCCATATTTGCTTTGCCCAATTTTAAAGACAAATTATTTGCAATAACTTGTAGCAGTTTTATATAGACTTACTGGAGTCCATAGGTATTTTTATGTTCTCTATTCAGATAGTTTCATTTGTTTACACTCCATGCCCCTCTATGCCTTTTGGAGGCAGGGACCAGACATTCCTTTCTCATAACCTGTACCCAGCAGGCCCTTGACAAATGCTATTGACTCATCTGTTTCTCTGCAGCTAATCCCCAAACCCGCAGAGTGTGTGCATAATAAACAAGTAAACATGGCTGGTAACTCAGCTACCAAAGCGTTTAATCAAATACACGAAAGGAATAGACTTTAAGATCGAAGATACGAATTCCATACACATCAGCGTCTTCTGCAAGTAAGTCACAATTACAGAGTCGAAGGAAATGTAAAGTTCATATCTTAGTCTGAGTTCCCCAGAAAGCAGAGGTTTAAGTGCTGTTACTTTATTAAGGACTGCAATCCAGGGAGCAGGAGTGAGGAGGGGAAGGAGAGACAGGCAGTACTGGGGCACTGAGTCCCTAACAGAGCACCTTGTCAGCCAGGACATCTTCAGAGAGCTTGTGGAAGTGACTGCTGCTAGGGATGGTCTGCCTGGGAGGAGGGAAGGAGAAAGGAGAATCTATTTGTCTGCTTTAATTTTCAGGATATTTTTTAAATTTTTTATTTTTAATTGAAGGATAATTGCTTTACAATATTGTGTTAGTCTCTGCCATACATCAACTTGAATCAGCCATAGGTATACTTATGACCCCTCCCTCTTAAACCTCCGTCCCACCTCTTATCCCGTCCCACCTCTCTAGGTTATCACAAAGCACTGTGCTTTCGTTTTCTATTGCTCAAGTGCAGTCATTCCCTGGCACCTCCCAGTTCCTGGTGAGTGGGTACAAAATTGGTCCCTACAAGGTCTGGCCCTCAGCATCAACCCGGAATCTCCAGGGTAGGAGGTGCAAGACACACAGAAATAGTGTTGGTTGCAGTTTATTCATAGCCTTTCCTGGCAGCCACCACTGAAGCTAGGGTAGTGAGAGAGACCTTGGACATAATGAGACCAAGAGGATCTGAAGGAGGACATAAGTGTCTCAGGGCTTCCCAGGTGACACTAGTAAAAAAAAGAACCTACCTGCCAAAGCAAGAGATATAAGGGATACGGATTCAGCCCCTGGGTCAGGAAGATCCCCTAGAGAAGGGCATGGCAACTCACTCCAGTATTCTTGCCTGGTGAATCCCACAGACAGAGGAGGCTGGCAGCCTACAGTCCACGGGGTCACAAAGAGTCGATCACAGCTAAGGAGACTTGGCACGCCCACAAGCACACACATGCATGTCATATCACACAGTCATCAGTTAAAATACTCCTACTTTGCACAAAGGAATCCAAGCTCTGAGTTGGAGATGCACGAGATCATGGATCTTAATCAGTGGAATTCAAGAGCCAGGGGCTTCAATTTCCTGTTTTGTGCTTTTCACTCTTCTACACACTTCTCTAGACATACAACGTCTAATACACATGCACGTCTCTGACTCATCCTCTCACACTAGAGCTTCGAATGTCTCCTATACTTCCTACCTCACGGAGTCAGTGAAAGATCGTGGGATCTTTGAGGGATATGAGGGATTCCTTATGGTTTACTTCAGTTCAGTTCAGTTCAGTTGCTCAGTCATATCCAACTCTTTTTGACCCCATGGACTGCAGCACGCCAGGCCTCCCTGTCTATCACCAATTCCTGGAGCTTACTCAGACTCATGTCCATTGAGTTAGTGATGCCATCCAACCATCTCATCCTCTGTTGTCCCCTTCTCCTCTTGCCTTCGATCTTTCCCAGCATCAGTGTCTTTCCAATGAGTCAGTTCTTAACATCAGGTGGCCAAAATATTGGAACTTCAGCTTCAGCATCAGTCTTTCCAATTAATATTCAGGACTGATCTCCCTTAGCATGGACTGGTTGGACCTTCTTGCAGTCCAAGGGACTCTCAAGAGTCTTCTCCAACACCACAGATCAAAAGCATCAATTCTTTGGTGCTCAGCTTTCTTTATGGTCCAACTCTCACATCCATACATGACTACTGGAAAAAAACATAACTTTAACTATACAGACCTTTGTCGGCAAAGTAGCATCTCTGCTTTTTAATATGCTGTCTAGGTTTTTCATAGCTTTTCTTCCAAGGAGCAAGCGTCTTTTAATTTCATGGCTGCAATCACCATCTGCAGTGATTTTGGAGCCCAAGAAAATAAAGTCTGTCACTGTTTCCATTGTTTCCCCATCTATTTGCCATGAAATGATGGGACCAGATGCCATGATCTTAGTTTTTTGAATGTTGAGTTTTAAGCCAGCTTTTTCACTCTCCTCTTTCACTTTCATCAAAAGGCTCTTTAGTTCTTCGCTTTCTGCCATAAGGGTGGTGTCATCTGCATATCTGAGGTTACTGATATTTCTCCCTGCAATCTTGATTCACATGTATACCTGTGGTGGATTCATTTTGATATATGGCAAAACCAATACAATATTGTAAAGTTAAAAAATAAAATATAAAAAAATAAATAAATAAAAATAAAAAGTAAAAACAAAACAAAACTGACACGACAGAACCAGAGAATAGGTTAAATTCCACAAATGCAGAATCTGAGTCAAAGAAACACCAGTTAATGTTATTCTCTGGAGATGTGTATTTGATTCCTGCCTAAAAATCTCCTTACATCGAAGTCTAATTAATATTCAAAAGGAATAAATCCTTTCAGCAAAGAGCTTCAAGAAGTGAATGTCCTAACTTCTGAAAACAGGAATCTTGTCAAAGAACATAGTAGAACACATTCTTCCCATGGTCAAATGGTATTGTGTTTCATCAAGGCAGTGTAAGTGTTCTTATGGTTGTATATCTGAATTCATATGCTGACTCAGATCTTACATGATTTGCCTGAGAATAGTTAACAGAATGATGATGTCTCTACGTAAAGATTGATGTGCTCGCGTTCAAGATGATGACATAATTGTTTCATTCTCATGCCAAAGAATTACAAAGCAATATGTTTATGTAACTCTGTGTTGAAATTTTTCATACCTTTTTAAAGGAATGTATTCTTTAATGTATTCTTCTAAGGGAAGAAAATGAGATTCAACGTATTATTTATTTTAAATCTTATTATTTTGAATATCGACTTTGTAAAACACAGGTTTATTCACAAGATTCTAATGTCTATTTCTTGAACAGAACAGAGTGCTGTTGGTAATGGTTTATGTCAGTCTTTATGAGTACAAGCTCTATTATAACAGGTATTCAGCTTCCAACAGCACTGTTTTTCCTGAGACTCATGCATTTTTCATTGTCTAGTCATTCTGAATTTAAAGTGGAGAGGATGTCCTTTTAAATGCATAAACAAAGAAGAGAAAATGTGTATCATAATCTCTTCTCCATTTCTGCTGCTAAAATTATAGGAACTCTATATTCTATGTTAGAATGCATCTGGTGTGCTATTCTATAAACTACATGAATAACCAACAACTCCCAGTGCAAAATTCCACCCCGCACCATATTTAGCATTATTTTTGCAAGATAGCACCTTACCAGGCTTGTGCAGAGAAGAGTTTATTAATCTCACTAACTGGCAGATGGAATACAGTAAAAATGAGGTGTTTTTGTCTTTTGGAGCTAATAGTTTTTCAAGATAAGATAAGCAGCTATCATCTTCTGATCCTTTTCATTTATAGATATTTGTTCACTTGTGAATTTGTTCATTCATTCTTCTGTATTTATTGAGTATCTATCTCCTTCCTGGGGCTTCCCTAGGTGGCTCAATGGTAAAGAATCCACCTGCCAAAGCAGGAGATGTGGATTCGATCCCTGGGTCAGGAAGATCCCCTGGAGAAGGAAATGGCAACCCATTCCAGTACTCGTACCTGGAAAACCCCAGGCATAGAGGAGCCTGATGGGCTACAGTCCATGGGATCACAAAAGAGCTGGACATGACTGAGTGACTAAACAACATCTCCTTCCCTTTCAGCAGTCCTCAGGGCAGCCAGGAATATAGAAATGATTAGAATGCACTCCCTTTTTTTAAGGAGCTCATGAGTTAATACAGTATGGGAAGCACAAGTAGAGATAGGAATATACAGATGAGGACACTTAACTCAGCCTTAGTGAGCAAGGGGCGGCCAAGGGGAGGCTTTCTGGAGAAGATGGTGCCTTAAGATTATGAGGGGTTAGGTGAAGGGACCACATATCTCCTCTAGTGGTTAGTACAGGGAGAAAATTGTTAGGAGGGATAAGGTGACAGTAGATGAAGAGAAAAGATCCTAAATCACAGAGAGTGGTAAGAAGACATTCTGAGAAACAAATCCCCAGAAGTATTCATTCTGTGCTAAAAGAGAACAGAAGAGAATTTCATGAGAGGAAAACGATGGGGGCAGTGGAGGGGGTGGGCATTGGAATTCGCAGAGTGTCAGCATCTGCGTTTACTTGTATTCTTATTTCTTTGCCTATTTATTTTGCTTTGGGTCTCTAGTAACTTAGTATGGATTTTGCAGACGGCAGTAGTGACGGTATCGAGCTCCCTTCACGTGGAGAGGGATTGGTGAACTGATCTGATAAAAGGTCCCTTCCTTTCCTTCTTGTTTTACAAGTCATGTTGATTAGCATGATGGACAAAACCATAATTTGCATTTTTATCAAATCATACCTGCAGCACCTGAACAGCATGGCCACTAATTAAAAGGAGAAATTGAATACAGTAGATTTGCTGTTTTGTTTGGCTGAGGAAACAAGGATAGGCTTGTGTTGACCTCTGTTGAAAGGCGCACATTACAGATGTTTTGGTGGAAGAGCTTTCATCAGTCAGTTCGGCTGACTTATTTTATCTTCACCTTCCCCAGAATATTTCTGGAAGCCAGCCACCCAGGTTTAGCACTGTGCTCTGTGCCCTTTGTGAGGGCATAGAGTATTTGGGGGGCAGCGTAATGGTGGCGTGGCATAGTTGTTAGGAAGTTGGGATTTGGAATCATACGACTTAGTTTCCATCCAGATTCTCCCACTGCTAGCTCTGTGACCTTGGGCTGGCTACTTACCTCTGTATGCATCAGTTTACTTATCTATAAAATGGAACCATGACAATATCTGCCTTATAAGGTTCTTGTGAGGATTAAATGAAACAGTATGTATAAATGCCAAGCCTAGGACTTGGCATGTAGTAAGGACTTATTAAATATGAATTATTATTTCTATTTCATCTATTTTATAGTAAGTTACTTGAAGACTAAGCTCCAAAATCTTGGTTTAGTAGTTCCCCAGTGACAAGGACTATGCTTATTCATCTTTGCATATATAGAGCATGACATGGGAAGGCTGTTTTATAGTGTATTGGCACATACACATTAGAAGGTCTAAAATCTTATTCTCTTATGTAATTAATCTGTCACTTTTTATGGCCTGATTTTGTTCAAGATATTGCCAAGGTTTCAAATATCATGGTTGTAACTTAAGCAGGTGTAGGAATGACCATGTCCTCGCAGTAGTTGTTGACCTTCTTTTCCCAAGGAGACACACTCCATACCCAGCATCCTCTCGTAGACATACGCAGCACCAGTACCCACTCCCTGGTATATGAGTCGTAGCTCTCCCCTGCAGCTCATATTAAGGATGTAAGTTATTATGCAAATAAGAATGACCCAATGAGGAGGATAATCATAAATCCACTCTAAATTATTTTTTAATAATTTTAAACATTATTATTTTAACTGTTATTTTATGTTATGTGGTGACTAGATCAAACTTCTGCAAATAATTCTTTGAATTCTTTAAAATTCTTCAATGTTAGCACCTTTGTTTCTCATCACTTCCTGTCCAGTTAGTACCGCTAACTCTGTGTGTGTGTGTGTATGTGTGTGCGTGCTAAGTCGCTTCAGTCGTGTCTGACCCTTTGCAACCCTATGGACTATAGCCCTCAAGGCTCCTCTGTCTATGGGATTCTCCAGGCAAGAATACTGGAGTGGGTTGCCATACCCTCCTCCAGGGGATCTTCCTGACCCAGTGATCAAACCTGTGTTTCTTATGTCTCCTGCATTGGCAGGCAGGTCTTTACCAGTAGTGCTTCTGTGAAGTTCTCCATTCCCTTCTTTTCCATGATACCCCTGTTGCTCTGGTATTCTTCACTCAAAAGTGGTTTACAAAGGCTGACGGTGACTTTCAAATCATCTCCTATCCGTCCTCATTCATCCTGCCCTTTAAGCAACATTCAGTAGTACATCTGTTTCTTCCACAAAAGCCTCTATTCCCTTGGTTTCCTTGACACCAAGAAGTATCATGGTCTTCCCTTTAGACTTCTAACTGCTTATTTTTTTATTTATTTTTAACTAGGGGACAATTGCCTTACAATATTGTATTGGTTTCTGCCATATATCAACATGAGTCAACCATAGGTATACGTAATCCCCTCTGTCTGAACCTCCTTCCCGCCCCCCACCACATCCCACCTCACAGAGCACTGGTCTGCTTCTGACTCCAATGATATGCCTCTAGTTTCTTCCCTAACCCCAATCTGGGGATTCTCCAAGGATTTTCCCTAGGTCTTCCTATTTTCTCTCCTTCCTTCCATGGGAATAGCATCCATTTCTAGTGCTTTAGCCACCACGTTTATATGTATAACTTCCATATGTTTCTCCTGGTTGACCTCCCTATTCAACTCTGATCCCAGAATTCTGATACTCCCGGATCATTTGGAAGTTCATTTGGCAGCTCAAATTCAATATACCAAAAAATGTGTATTATCTTTACACTAAAGACAACTCCTTATCATGATTTTTTTGCAAATCAATTTTTAAAAATGTATTTATTTGCGTGCACCAGATCTTAGCTGTGGCATAAGGAATCTTCTGTCTTCATTGTGGCACGTAGGATCTTTAGCTGTGGCATGTGAGATCTAGTTCCCTGACCAGGGATCTAACCCAGACCCCCTGCACTGGGAGAGTGGAGTCTTAGCCACTGGACCATCAAGGAAGTCCTGCAGCTCCTATCATGATTTTTGTTAATGGATATCACACTTCCTAGGCTGGCTTAAAAACTCTTGAGTTGATTCTGGTACTTCTCTTTACGTCTGCCTTTAAAAAAAAAAATCATCCTTTCATTTCAACAAAACCATTCGGTGTTGCCTAGTTGTACCTACTGTCTTTGACGTGTTCATTTTCTATTTCCTTTGAATGGCATTGCCCAGCTGCAGACAGAGTGAAGAGCACTGTACCAACTTCCCAGTAAAAACAGTCATTATAGAACAATGATACAGAAGTAAAGGAGATACATCCCAGGGAAAAAGAGGGCAGAGAATACTTCTTAAAGGGGATAACATAACATGTGGGCCAAATCTTGAAAGATGAATGAGAGTCAGACTGACAAGTTGGGATGAACACTCTGGAAATAATAACACGTGAGAAGACATGCTGATGAAGAAGACCATGACTCATTGTTGAAGTGCGAGTAGCTCTGTAGGGTTGGAGCTCTGGCGCTGTGGGAATAAAATGGGAGAAGCTGGAGGCAGGGCTCCAAGGTGCTAGAAGTAGAGGGCAGAGGGGGCATCGAAGGCCTTGTTTCAGTAGCTGCTGCTGCTGCTTAACAAACCACCCAAAACTTCATGCTCTGAAAGCACCACCATTGATTATTTCTCACAGTTCTCCAGTTGGGCAGCAGTCTCTGGGGAAGGTTGCTCTCTGCTCCACGTGACGCAGGTTGGCACCACTCCACTGGGCCCAGAGGATCCACGATCCTCATGCACATGTCTGGTGCTTCAGCTGCGATGGCAATGGTTGGCTGGGTCTCTCTTTTCCTTTTCTCACAGCCTCTCAGTATTCAGTGGTCTAACTTGGGGTTCTGTACATGGAAGCTGTATCCTAGGAGGGCAGAAAATGGAAGCCACAGTGCTTCTTAAGACTTAGGCCCGGAAGCCACTTGACATCTCTCCCTCTACTTTCTGTTGGTTAAAGTAAGTCACAAGACAAGCTCAGCTTCCTGAAAAGGAAAATAGAACCCACCTCCCTTTGGGAGGAGCAGCTTGAGCGTAGAAAGATATGAGGCACTGTTAGCAGCCACCTTTTTAGACAGTGTAACATAGGCTTTATAGATCACTGCGTGCTATAGGATGCCATCTATGGGGTATCATCTATACGGGAGGATTTTAAACTGAAGACTGACGTTTTAAACTTATCTGTCTAAAAATATCTCTGACTCCTTTATAAAGATTGAATTGAGGAGTCAGGGCCAGTACTTGGAGACAGCAGTCTACCAATCTACCAAGGCAGCCTCTATCAACAGATTTCAAGCTAACCTGTGGAGAGTCTTTTTCATGAGCCCACATGCCTTGCCACAATGTTTCTTCTTCATGGAAGCAAATGGAATGAGTGATGGATTTGCCATTTTTTTTTAAAGGATACCACCAAGGTATCTATCCAGCTGAGGCCTAGAGTCTATGTACCAGGTCAGGAAACTCTGGTCCATGTGTCACATCTGCTCACCACCTGTTTTGGTAAATAAAGTTTTATTGGAACACAAGAAAAGGTATCTACCCAGGACCCTTCCAGAAAGATGGATTCACAAACACCATGGGGAAGGAAATATGTAATGCTGAAGACGCTCTGCCTAATGCTTCTTTGTTTAGAAATATGACTCTTTGCTTATTCGCTGTTGCTTTTTCTCTAAATAAATAAGCCTGGAAAGTCAGATGAGACTCTTGGCGAGAGCAGAAGCCTGCTTTGCTAAAGCCGGGGATTCGTCTTGTGTCAGAGGATACAGGTGTATGTGACCACAGAGACCACATGAGCATTTTATTTCTATGCAAAGTGAACTCTTTGACTCTTGCTAGTAATCTCGACTACAAAAGTCTTTATGGTCAGTGCCTATAAAAATGCCATGGAAAATATTTATAAAATTTGAAATCTCTTACTACACCACCTCAGTTACTAAATTTCCTTTATGAATAAGAGTTGTAATATATCAGCAACTGTGACTTGAGCAGAGGAGAGCAGAGACTATGCTTATTAGTGTTCATTAGAGCAAACTGAGATTCAAAATCTGGGAATGGAGAGGAGATACTCCTAGATTTTCAAGGGTTTCTATAGCCCTTTCTTCTAAGTGTTCCTAGAGCCAAGATTTTAGTTTATGAAAGAGAAGAGTCTCCCCTTTTTGATATGAGAATCTTAGGACAAGGTTGGAATATGGTCCCTCCTGGTCAGTGTTTGGGTTCTCTCTCAGGTTTCTGAACAATTTGTTCATGCCATGGTGGCAACAGGAAAATGTTAATTTCCCCTAGAGCTCTAGGGGAAGTGGGAAGAAGCCAGGAACACTTGGAGAGATTTGATCTCAACTCCCAACTTTGTCACTAATTATATGACTGTAAGCAAACTCCTTAACCCTTCTAAACTTTGGTTTCTTCCTCTGCATGCATGCTAAGTCACTCTAAATGTGTCTCACTCTTTGCAACCCAATGGACTGTAGCCCACCAGGCTCTTCTGTCATGGGATTCTTAGGGTTAGAATACTGGACTGGGTTGCCATGTGCCCTTCCACAGGGTCTTCCCAACCCAGGGATCCAACCGGCGTCTCTTATGTCTCCTGAATTGGCTGGCAGGTTCTTCACCACTAGTACCACCTGGAAGCCCCCTTCCTTTGCACAACCCCAGTGATAACTGCACTTTCCCAGTAGGATTGCTGTGATGAATTAAAAGAATCACTGTTTATTGCATGTAGCCTAGTAAGTGGCATAAGTATTCAGTAAATTTTAAGTGATTGTTCTATTGGATTTTCTGCTGATCTTTACTATGTTTCTCTTTATTTCTCAGGGAGATGTTAATCTCTGTGGCTCTAGGCCAGGTGTTATCCCTCCTTATTTGTGGAATTAGCTTGACCAGCAAGTACCTGTCAGAAGATTTCCATGCCAATACGCCAGTCTTCCAGAGTTTCCTCAATTACATTCTTCTCTTCTTGGTCTATACCACCACACTAGCTGTCAGACAAGGTAAGCATGCCAAACCCGTTTCTCTTTTACCAGTATCTTCAAGAGTGATGAGCTATGACCAGATTAACTTTTTTCACTTACAGCATCATAAGACAATTCAAAACCCCAAATCTCACTGTTCTGTTTTGTGATAATATAGCAAACAAAATGAATGAATAAATTACAAAGAAGCATGAATTATGTAAACTCAACGGGAAGTAAGAAATGCATGTATAGGCCGAAAAGTACAGTTGCTTACTACTTGAATTCCTGTTAGCATTTCTTATACCCCTCAGTGAATCTAAATAGCCAGCTTCCCTGGAACCTGAAACAGTCTTGATGAAGCTGTCCCTAATACCTGCTAGCCCTGAGAAATCCAAGGGGATTGCGGACAAATATATGTCTTTGAGAAAGGAAGATAAAAATAGTAAACGCAAACAACTCTAGTAATAACAAAGGGGAAAAGAAAGAAAAAACAGCTACCACAGTCATGTGACTTGTTCTGTCTAAACTTAAAAAGCTAAGGCAATGGAACAAATCCTTCAAGACTTGATGCAGGAAAAACTTATTAAAGGGCAGTTGCAGTTGAAATCCTTGTGGTATATCTCTGGAGGGTATATTTCAGAGACATATAATACCATTGAATCTGGTATAAATACTCTTATCTATGGCCCAGAAATAGCCAATAATGTCGCTATTATTAGCTGTAGCTATTGACTATAAAATATGCATTGAAAAGTAACCATAATAGGTTTGAAGATAATTATATACCTTAATAATGAATAAAGATACATGAATAGCTATATACAGTAATCCTAACCGTCATACTTTTTTGAAACTTTGCCACAAATCATATCTCAGCATTGTATTTTTACATTTCTGTATTTGGAGTATCATCCAGAATAATATTGCTTATTTATAATGATTTGGCCAGGACTAGATTTCATCTTAGAAGAAGAGTACAAATGAACAAGTTAGAACTGACTTTCAGTTTAACTTGAGATTGTCTAAGGTATTGCAGAAGCTAATTTCATTTACTTCTCAAAAATTGGTGTTATTGGTGTTTGTACAGGTATACCTGTGGCGGATTCATTTCAATATTTGGCAATACTAATACAATGTTAAAAGTTTAAAAATAAAATAAAATAAATAAAAAAATAAATAAATAAAATTCAATATAGGTAAACATAATTAAAGAATAAAATTTCAAACAAAACTTCAGGCTATGAAAGTTAAGACACTGAGTCTCAGCTACATTTCCTCAGTATGATTTGGAAGCCATTGATTTTGAACGCTACAAATGCATTATCTAAACAGTTGCTTCAATCCAGGAAAGGACTCCAGAAAATGAGAAAGTGGAGGAGGTGTATAATTAGAAATTTGCTTCTGAGAGACTGTCAATACGAAGAATGTATCATTTGATCATATCAAGAAGAGCTATGCAGTTCAACTTAAAAATAATTTAATGAAGACTTGAATGATAATTTAGAATTATTAAAGGATAGAATTATTTTAGCCCAGTACAAGGATTATAATTAAAAATAGTAAGATTGAAGAACAAATTTGCAACATTCTGATATAACAACAACAACAACAAAATCTCATGGAAATGGTAAATTCGTGTTCTCTGGAGATTTTCAGAACCAGTCTGCCAGCAGTCCCCAAACTTTTGGCACCAGGGACTAATGGTTTCATGGAAGACAGTTTTTCCATGGACCAGAGTGGGGGACAGTTTGGGGATGATTTAGGTGTATTGCATTTATTGTGCACTTTATTTCTGTTGCATCAACTCCACCTCAGACTATCAAGCATTGGATCCCAGAGACTGGGGATCCCCTGCTCTAGACTATAAGGTGATGAGCTGCAATTAGTTTTCAGGTTCTTGTCACTCTTGCTTTCCAGGAGCCCAGAGATTTAACAAAAACTCTCATCAGGGAAAAAAATAAAAGTAAGCCATTCTAAGAAGCAGAATAATTTCACAGTTACAGGTAGAGACAGAAAAGCTTAAAAAAAAAAAATTTAACTGTAGAAAAAGGCCCAAAGTTAATACATGTTGTTGAGACTTTATAATGTGCCAGCCACTATGTATGTGAATTACCTCTTTTATTCCTTCAAACCAAGGAAATAGGAATTATTATCTGAAAGTTTATCAGTGAGAAATTGGAGGCTCCCCTGGCATCAGGAATGTGCTGTAGGCTAGAACTAGGAAGAGTAGGCATCTCTCTGAGCCAGGCTGGGTACTTTCATGGCCCACCCTGCCCACCCATGTGGAGTCCAGGGGAGGAACGAAGAGGGGAGGGAGACATGTTTGAGCAAAAGGAGAGTTTTCTCCCTTGAATTTCAAAACCCTGGATAAGAAACCAGCCCTGGGTGAGAGGTCCAGTGCTGCACAGCAGTGAGGTCAAGAGGATATGGCTGTACGTGGTGCCGAGAGTGGATGGGCATGCGGGCAGGGCAGAGGGGTGACGGGAAAGAGGCCAGGGCTAGAAGCAGCAAGGAATTCAGAGGCACTTTGGAAGAAAAAGACTGAAAAGGACCTGAGAACTTTCTGTCATTATGGTTGATGATGAAGAAAATCAACTTCTAAAATGCCCTATCCAGAGATATCTGCCACGGCCTCAGATTATCACTAAACTTGCTGGCATGTCTTCATTTGGATGTTTACTTAGAATGTTTGTTTGTTTTAAGCTTCATCTTTAGAAGTTTTAATAGACCGGCATTAAGCTAACATCTGGAAATCAACATAGTAATTACATTAATTTTGTATAGGCTGATTCAGTGCTATGTTCTAGCAACATAATAATCTCTTTCATTATGCACCTCAAGATGTGAGAGGGGATGAACAGAGCAAAGAGGAGAGGATGGAAAGTGTGGTATGTGTGAGGGAACCGCTGTCTTGGCCACATTTCCTCCTCCATTCCTGGTGCTCCCTGACTAATCTCCTGGGAGGGCTGCAGGTTAGGGTCGAACAAGATACAGCCTTCTCAATTCTTCCATCACAGACATCACTGATCCTGCAGGGCCACTCTATTCATTTGATACCACCTTAGGCCACATAACAGCAAGGGGTTAGACTCAAGAACTGACAATCTTTCTTTATCACTTTAATCATAAAATGTATGATTGTCACATGTAAACACAATGTGATAAATGCAAGAAGGCTTTCAAGAGCACTAAGGGCCATGTCATTACAAAGTCTTATAGAATTTGACTTCTGAGTTAAAGTGAATTCTTTTCATCAAATTTGCATTGAACCTATGATCAAAGACTCTGAAGCAACAGACTCTAGTATAAGTTTCAGTGTTACTCCAGTTCAAGCTGGAGTTTTGAATTTGCCCCTGGTTAAGACTCTGATGCTGGGAGGGATTGGGGGCAAGAGGAGAAGAGGACGACAGAGGATGAGATGGCTGGATGGCATCACTGACTCGATGGACATGAGTCTGAGTGAACTCTGGGAGTTGGTGATGGACAGGGAGGCCTGGCGTGCTGCGATTCATGGGGTTGCAAAGAGTCAAACACGACTGAGCGACTGATCTGATCTGATTAATTGATTCCTACAAAATTTGTAGAAAACCAAAAATTGATTCCTACAAAGACCATCCTCCTAAAATTGTGTATTGTAGATAGGTTTTAAAGCTAGCCCTTCTTTTATTGGCACTAGGTTGTTTTTTTTATTCCAGATGGTTCTAAAATTTTTAAACATCTTGCCGTTTATCATAAAGAGCCTCATTATGAGGCTGTAGAAAAAATGTACTTCAAAAAACTAGTTCCAATAAGATTGTATCAAATTTGAGAATTTAGATAAAATTTAGATAACTGTTTACTTAGTTAGCTGTAACCACTTTGGGGAAGCTACTCAGACAATTAAAATATCCCCGTTGATTGAAGTAATGCCTGAAATCCAAACACAGGCTATATGGGTAAGGTGGGGCTTTAGGAACTGTAAAGGAAAATGTATTCTTCCTCTTGTGTTTCTCCTTTACTCTCACACTATCGTTCTTCTGACACCAGATGTGTGGGGCTTTCCCACACCCTGCAGTTCTGTGGCACCAGCTGAGTGTCTTACAACATAACTCAGTTCTGACAGTTGTGTCGAGAGATGGATGGAAGTTATTACTGGCGCTTCTGCCCTACCTGCTATAGGTCAGAAGTTGCCACCAACCCTCCTTGGATTTAGTTAATTTACTAGAGCGTCTCACAGGACTCAGGAAAACAGCTTACTTAATGTTTACTAGTTTATTACAAAAAGATATGATGTATTTTTGGATGGAAGAAGTGAGTAAGGCAAGGTATGTGGAAGGGGGACGTGACTTCTAGCACAGCTGTCTCAGAACCTCCATGTCACATGTTCACCAACCCCAGCATTCTCCAAACTGCATGCTTTTGGAATTTTTATGGAAGCTTCAATAGGTAGACATGATAATTAACCTCATTTCCAGCCCCTCTCCTCTCTCTGGAAAATGGGAAGGCAGGGCTGAAAAGTCCAGCTTTCTAATCATAGCTTGGTATTTCTGGTGACCAGCTCCATCCAGGAGCCCACCAAGAGTCAACTCATTAGAAGAAAAAAATTCCTATCTCCCTGGAAATTGTAAGGGATATAGGAGCTCTGTGTCAGGAGCAAGGGTCAAAGACCAAATAGCACAAAATATGTTCCTAGTGCTCTTGCATGTGTGCCTAGTCGCTCAGTCGTGTCCAACTCTTTGCAACCCCATGGACTGCAGTCCGCCAGGCTCCTCTATCCATTAGGATTCTCCAGGCAAGAATACTGGAGTGGGTTACCATGCCCTCCTCCACCCAGGGATCAAACCCAAGTCTCCCTCAATGCAGGTGGATTCTTTACCAGCTGAGCCACCAGGGAAGCCCAAGAATACTGGAGTGGGTAGCTTATCCCTTCTCCAGGGGATCTTCCCAACCAAGGAATCGAACCAGGGTCACCTGCATTGCGGGAGGATTTGTTACCAACTGAGCCACCAGGGAAGGCCACTAGTGCTCTTATCACTTAGGAAATTGCAAGGGTTTGAGGAGCTCTATGCCAAGAACCAGGGACAGAGAACTATGTGTATCTTATCTCACAGGTAAATGACTAAGAAAGTGTAGTGCTGCCAAAACTTACGGATTTGAAGCCTCTTCCTCATGTATCCTTTTTTCTTAAAATTCCATGTAATACTAGCTGAAATCAGGAAACAGAAAAACACAAAAAGCAGACTATGAACAACTAAGGGCTTCTTCCCTGGTGGTTCTGCAGAAAAGAATCTCCCTGCCAATGCAGGAGACACAGGTTCAATCCCTAGGTGGGGAAGATCTCCTGGAGAAGGAAATAGCAACCCACTCCAGTATGCTCGCCTGAGAAATCCCATGGACGGAGGAGCCTGGCGAGCTACAGTCCATGTGGTCACAGAGTTGGACATAACTTAGCAACTAAAGACACACATTTGAACAACTAAAGACCATGCAGTTCTTGCATTTGTGATGTAGAAGCTAGAAATGTGACCAACTTTTAAAACAAAGGTGAAATAAGATACATTTCTTCTGAAGAAAAACTTTATGTCATCAAACTTTTTCCATAAGCTTCTTTTATCAATTATTATATGAATCCTGCTTCCGCCCAGAAGCACTTTCAGTAGTTCTTAAACAATAGATATCCACGATTCTTCTGTTGGCAGTTTTTAACTTCTGAATATATATAAACCACACAAATTTTTTTCAGCTTTTAGACTTTTCGTTTTGTGCTGGGGTGTAGCCAACTAAGAATGCCATGATAGTTTCAGGTGAACAGTGAAGGGATTCAGCCGTACATACACATGTATCCATTCTCTGCCAAACTCCTCTCCTCTCATGCTGTCATCTAACACTGAGCAGAGTTCTGTGTGCTATACAGTAGATCCTTCTTGGTTATCCATATAAAGCATAAGATTTTTAAATAGTCAATAATTTCTTCTTCCTTTTCTTCTGCCAATTTTTCTGAGTTCTTTCCTCTCCAGTTTCTTTTTGTTTTCCCATCAACAAGCTGCTCAGTGATGAGGGAGGTAAGAATTGCAAGGCAAAAGCAGGATGTTGAGGGTGAAAAGAAAACATTTTCATCCCTTAGTTTCCTCTTCAAGTCATGATGATGGGGAAAGAATGGGTATCTGCAATGAAAACATGAATAGAACCAGAAGTGCCGGCTTCATTTTGGATACAGACCCTGAAAAAAGAAGAAAGTTTGCCGCTATTGGGCATCATTAGAGATATTCCTGGTGACTGGTTCTGCACATTTTGCTTTTTCACTGAGAGAGGTTTTTATATCCTCTTCTAGTTCTGAATAAACGGCAAGCTTGCAGCTAGAAACAGTTTGATGAGTATTGCATGAATTCTAGCAAATTCTTAACAGACATTAAAATATTTGTTGAATCTTTTGTATATTTCTTTGTGTGAGTGTGAAAAATGAAGCAAGTTACTAATAGTACTAACAGCACACTCAAATATATCACTGTGTGTAGTCTGAATTTTTCCAAAAAGAATACAGAAACGTAAATTCATGCCATGTTCTTCAAGAGAAATACTCTAGGTTTGAACACTAAATACCATAAGACAGAAATTCTGGAAGTCTAGGTTCTAACTTCAGTTATCGGTGGAGAGGCTGATGAAATGAATTTGGCTCAGGCTTATGGAGCACTCACCCTCTCCTGGTCCCCTCTACCCACTATCTTCTTTTTCCTTCCAGAGCACTGACGTGATGACTCATTAGAAAAGACCCTGATGCTGGGAAAGATTGAAGGCAAAAGGAGAGAGGGGCAACAGAGGATAAGATAGTTAGACAGCATCACCAACTCAATGGACATGAATTTGAGCAGACTCCAGGAGATAGTTGAGGACAGAGAAGCCTGACATGCTGCAGTCCACAGAGTGACAAAGAGTCAGGTAGGACTTAGTAACTGGGCACCAATAAGCACTGAAGTAGCCAGATTGGTGAGAGAAATATATAAAGATGACAGTCTTGTCTATACACAACAGCTACATGCAACTCATGGCCCAGTAGTCTAGTCCCTATAAGAACATTCTCAGAAGTTCCACTAATTAGTTCCATACTCATCTTCCACTAACTGGAAGATGATAGTTGCCTCTTCCAATGTAAGACAGGCCTCATATGTGCTCCCTGCAGAAACACTACACATCTTATAATTATGTAAGCTAATTTCTCAATTACCAATGTTGCAAAATTAAAAATACCTGTCTAATTAGAAAAAATATAGAACTTCATACAAAATAATATAGGCCTCTATGGAAACTGCAACAGTATATCAGACGCTGGAATCCCCTTCAGACCTCACCTCCCCACTTGTGTTTGTACAGCTCTGCCTCTGTGAACCTTTGCCCCTTGCCTTTGTTGCAATTTTCTTTGGTTCTTACCATGGGAAGTCCAAGACACAGGGCAGAGCAGGGAAAAGAGGTAAAGTGGGATCCAGGATTTTCTCAGAGCAGAAGCCTGAATTCTTATTTAAAAATTTTTATTTTATATGAGAGTATAGTTGATTTACAATGTTGTATTAGTTTCCATTGTATGGCAAAGTGATATATATCACTTCATGGCAAATAGATGGGGAAACAATGGAAACTGACAGACTTTATTTTGGGGGGCTCCAAAAACACTGCAGATGGTGACTGCAGCAATGAAATTAAAAGACACTTGCTTCTTGGAAGAAAAGTTATGACCAACCTAGACAGCATATTAAACAGCAGAGACATTACTTTGTCAACAAAAGTCCGTTTAGTCAAGGCTGTGGTTTTTCCAGTAGTCATGTATAGATGTGAGAGTTGGACTATAAAGAAAGCTGAATGCAGAAGAATTGATACTTTTGAACTGTGGTGTTGGAGAAGACTCTTGAGAGTCCCTTGGGCTGCAAGGAGATCCAACCAGTCCATTCTAATGGAAATCAGTCCTGGGTGTTCATTGGAAGGACTGATGTTGAGCTGAAACTCCAATATTTTGGCCACCTGATGTGAAGAACGGACTCATTTAAAAAGACTCTGATGTTCGGAAAGATTGAAGGCAGGAGGAGAAGGAGACAACAGAGGATGAGATGGTTAGATGGCATCACCAACTCAATGGACTTGAGTTTGGGTAAACTCCGGGAGTTGGTGATGGACAGGGAGGCCTGGCGTGCTGCAGTTCATGGGGTCGCAAAGAGTCGGACATAACTGAATGACTGAACTGAACTGAACTGAGACAGCATATTAAAAAGCAGAGACATTATTTTGCCAACAAAGGTCCATCTAGTCAAAGCTATGGTTTTTCCAGTAGTCATGTATAGATGTGAGAGTTGGACTATAAAGAAAGCTGAGCACCAAAGAATTAATGCTTTGAACTGTGGTGTTGGAGAAGACTCTTGAGAGTCCCTTGGAGAGCAAGGAGATCCAACCAGTCCATCCTAAAGGAAATCAGTCCTGAATATTCATTGGAAGGACTGATGTTGAAGCTGAAACTCCAATGCTTTGGCCACCTGCTGTGAAGAACTGACTTATTTGAAAAGACCCTGATGCTGGGAAACATTATTGACAGCGGGGGAGAGAGGGACAACAGAGGATGAAATGGTTGGATGGCATCACCAACTCAATGGACGTGAGTTTGAGTGAATTCCGGGAGTTGGTGATGGACAGGGAGGCCTGGCGTGCCTCAGTCCATGGGGTCACAGAGAGTTGGACACGACTGAGTGACTAAACTGAACTGATATCTATATCTATATCTATATCTATCTATATCTATATATATATATATACACACACATACACACACATATATATATCCATTCATTTTCAGATTATTTTCCCATATAGATTATCACAGAATATTGAGTAGAGCCCCTTGTGCTATACAGTAGGTCCTTGTTGATTATCTATTTTATATATAGTTGTATGTATTTGTTGATCCCAACCTTCTAATTTATTCTTCCTCCCATGTTTCCATTTTGGTAATCATAAATTTGTTTTCAGAGTTTGTGAGTCTGTTTCTGTTTAGTAAATAAGTTCATTGTATTTTTTTTTTTTTTTTTTTTAGATTCTACATGTAAGTGATATCATATGATATTTGTCTTTGACTTACTTAACGTAGTATGATAACCTCTAGGTCCATCCATGTTGCTGTAAATGACATTATTCTTTCTTATGACTGACTGATAGTCCGTTGTGTATATGTACCACATCTTCTTTATCCATTCCTCTGTTGATGGCCGTTTTCGTTGCTTCCATGTCCTGGCTATTGTAAATAGTGCTGCAACAAACATTGGGGTGCATGCATCTTTTCAAATTATGGTTTTCTCTAGATATATGCCTAGGAGTGGGACTGCTGGATCATATGATAGGTATATTTTTAGTATTTTAAGGAACCTACATACTGTTCTCCATAGTAGCTGTATCAGTTTACATTCCCACCAACAGTGTAAGAAAGTTCCCTTTTTGCCACATCCTCTCCAGCATTTATTGTTTGTAGACTTTTTGATTATGGCCATTCTGACCAGTGCGAGGTGATGTTAAGCATGCCGTTAAGCATTAAGTACGTTAAGCGTCTTTTCCTGTGCTTCTTGGCCATCTGTATGTAGAGGCCTGAGTTCTGCTCATACATAGTCTGTTCAGTGTCCACTTCTGTGGGTAACTTTGACTAAATCACGGAGGAGAAGGGATTCTTGGAGAGTTGGATAAGGAAGGACTTGGCAAATGTACATACTGAATTATAACTCCCTTGTGAGTCCTGAGGGAAATATTACTGTCACTTACCTAAGTCTGGTGAGGTAATACTCACTGGAGCCTCTTAAATCATCTTTCTTGTGGGAAACTACTTGGCAAACCTCCATTCCTCTTCACTGGCAGGTTGTATTTATGTTTACATATTGGAGAGTTTTAGCCCTCATAGTATAGAAAGGCTGTACTTCAATGACTTTTGAAATGAACCTTAGTGGATACTCCCTGGGAATTTTACTTATGTTGATAGGGAAGGGAGAAGAGAAGGTGGGGCAGGGGATAAGGGGTGGGCACTCCTCTGTAAACCATGCTGGGAAATAGTGAAGATCACAGAAGAAAATAAAAATCCAGTTTTAGCAAAATGGCTCCTCAGTATGTGAAGCAACTGGAACTCTCATATACTGCTGCTGGAAATGCAAAATGATAACGGACAGTTTGGAAAATGGCTTGATGCTTTCTTATAAAGTTAAATACCCACTTACCATATGACCCATCACTCATGTTCTTCCAGGAGAAATGAAAACATAATATCCACAAATATTATGTGCAAGTGTCCACTGCAGTTTTATTCATAAGCCAAAACTGTAAACAACCCAAGGGCTCATCAGCTCGTAAAAGGATAAAAACTGTGGTAAATTCCCACAGTAGAGTTTGACTCTGCCATAGAAGGACAATGTTATTATGCAATGATGTGTATTAATCTCAAAAGTATTATGCCACGTGCAAGAAGGCAGACATGGGACCGTATACACTGTATAACTACATGATGCTAGTAATGCAAAGTTCTGGAAAAGGCAAAACTATAAGGTCGGGAAATAGATCAATGATTGCTGGAGTAGGGAACCAGGGGTGGGGGTGATTGACTGCAAAGGGACACAAGGGAACTTTGGAGGTAATGGAAATGTTCTCTATGTCTTGATTGCTTAGAGGTTACATGACTGTATATGTTTGTCAGAACTCTTCAAATTTTTATACACCAAAAGGAGTGAATTTTATCACATATAAATTATACTTTAATATACCTGACCAAAGGGGGAAAAAAAGAGAAAGAATTGACCGCCTACTCTCACCCCTTGGTCGCCATGATGAAATTGCATATCACTGGGCTCGAGTTCCCACTGGGTAGCTTTTCCCTCACTTATGGATATTAGGAAAGGCCATTAAAATGTCCTCCTTCATTGTGGCATGCTTTCAGACTTCAAGAATGAGTACAGTTTCCCCTCTACTCCAGAAAATGTACCTACTCTGAAGAACTTGCTAGTGGGACACAAATTATTATTTATCAAGCTCACAATCCATTAACTAGTGTAAAAGTACATGAATTTCATACATACACAGTGCTTACAGGGGCAGTCTGCACTGAATCAAGTCTCCCACAGTCTTCATCAAACTTAGAGTACCTAAGAATGCATGTCCTATTTGTGTGAAGGTGGCTGACTCTCAAATAAAGTGATATGTTAGCCAGAACTTTCAATATGACTTAGCATGATCAGTGACTTCTAGATGGAAGGAAAATGACATGCATATGCAAGGCCCTCCCTCATTCCTCATGCCAAATACTTCATTAACAGATACCCTTCTGCTTCTTCGCTTCCAAACAGTGTGTGAGTTGGGAGGGAGGGATTGTCTCCCTGTTTTATCCAGAGTCTGTGTTGACTGTTAATTCTGGAAATCTTTAAGCGTTCATCTCTCCATGCTGCGAGCTGGCACAGAGAGATACTCATTCCTGGCACGAAGCTCCAGCATTCTTGTGGGAGATTGAAGGGTGGTTACAAGATGATAACTATATTGCCTCAAGGAGATAAGTCCCCTTCTGCCAAAATAGTGCTTTGTATGTAATTAGTGTAAAAATTCAGAGGAATAGAGTTTATCCTTACAATCATCTTTCTCATTAAAAAAGAATCATAATGGAAGAACAAAGCAGTCCCTGCAGTGAATTGAATTGCTTTCCCAAAGTTTTCATTAAATCAAAGACTCAGCGGTTAGCCATCTTGCAGACACTCTTGCAGTCGGCTGCAGGAAATTTGCAGGGGGCAGAAAATAAAACAATGAAGGGGACTTTTTTTTTTTTCTTTCCCAGGAGTAGAATTGCCTTGTGATTATCTTTAGATCAGAGTTCCCTGTCCGTGCATTTTTTGAGTGTCTGATTTCATTGGTTTCCGCTTCTCAGTTTTTGAGAACCAGGAAGAAGAATGTGTAACTCAGCAAATTTATATGTGATTCTTGCAAATGGTGGGTTCTAACTACAAGTTGGAGTGACTAGGCCCCTTCAGTAGGCCCCTTCAGTGACCTATAAGAGGAAAAACATAAAGAAAATGACTTCTAAGTAAGAGAAAAAAATGATCAGAGTTTATATTTTTGCCAATTTTTTTTTACTGTTTAACACTTCCTTGTATGAAAGAGCATGAATATTACATTCTTTTACCTTTAACTGCCTAATTAGTCATGTCTAAGAAGAAGTCTCCCCTTAAGAATCATATTCAGAAATTATTACTTAAGTTCACTAAATCTAAATCTAACTTTAGACAATTAGGATGTAGACTTTTTCTGTTTCTCAGGTCAATCAAAATTCAAGAACCATTGAGTCATCCTGGTTTAACTGGCCTGTATTGTATTTCTTCCTTTCAGAAGTCGGGATAATAATAGTAGCTGCTTTTAGTTTCCGTGTGGACCAAATGAGGTCATATATGTGGGAAATTTCTAGCACAGTGTCAGACATAGAGAAAGTATTCAATGAATGTAATCTGCCATCACTGGTATTAGATTTGCTTAATAAATGACTAATTTCCTCCCCAGAAAGTTGGATTTTACACATGTACCCCTTAATTTGAATCTGTTCTATCATGAAGACCCTGAAATTCATCAGTCATATCCCCACCACTTATGTTATCCATAACTTGTCACTGGATGTCAGAGCAGGCACTGGTATGATTCATAGAGGAATCCAAAAGGAAAGACATTTTAGATACTTTCTTACCCCTATGGTGTCCATTGTGAGTGAGGGAATTCATTGATATAATTATTACACTGGTACAGGACTAATTCTAAAATGCCTGAGCCCAAGTCCTCCTCCCCCAGCATGTAGAGCAGGGCTCCTACCGCTTGAGGAAGCCACGTTGAGAGAGACCATGGACACCCAGAGTCTGCTTAGAAGGAGCCAGAGCCCCTGCTTCAACTCTGAGGCGTAACTGCAATCAAATGGTCCAGACTACGAGAGACTGGAAGCAGTGGGAGGGTTGCCAAAGGAAAGAGCTGAAAAGACAATTCTCTTGGCAGATGCTTGCCCCAGAAATGAGTGCATATTTTATTCTAGAGCTTTCAATATGCCTGTGAAATCTCAGGATAGAATCACTTCCCACCTTTTCTCTCCCAATGGTTTTCCTGTGTGTTTCCTATCTCTTCTCCTGTTTCCTCTTTTCACCCAGCACTTTCCTTCTCACACAGTCAAAAATGATAGACAAATTGGAGGCAAGTGGGGGGAGAATATTATTATCCTTCTCCCCATTCACTGGACTGAGGCAGGACTGTCATTCAGACCCTACAGAGAAGATCCAGATTATGTTTATGCCACATCTGTGAATAACCACTCCAAGTACCTATCCTTTGTTCAAGAAAAGGCCCAGAGCACAAGGACACCAATCAAGATCAAGTATGTTGTAAACCGAGCTTGACTACATTTTTTCCAATGTTTTTTCTTCCATAACACACATAGAATGCATCTGTGAACTGCAACTAATTGAATACACATACAGAAAGCAAAGCAAAAAGCAGCTGAGAAAATTACATTCCCATTTGGGCTGTTTGACTGAGGCACATACTGGCTAGAGAAGTTGAGGAAATAACAGTGGGGTTTGGCCAAAACCAGGAGAAGATGGCATTTCTGTCCCTGATAATTTCCATCAAGGAATCACTTCTTAGAGCAAAGGCCATACATGCTCCAGCAGACCCTGTCATTACAAGAGTAAGCATTCCCAGGGGGTGAGTTGGGTCACTCTTTTATAGTAAAAATGCCAAAGCTCTGTGAGTTATGTGGAATAATCAGTGAGCAATACAACCCTTTTAAGGCCATTTCAAGGGAAACCGTAGTGAGAAATCTGTAAGCAGAGATCTAGTCTTACTAATGAAGTACTGCAGGGAAAATAATTTTCCTCATATCCGCTCACTAAAAGGAACGTCACTCCCATTTTTTTGACAGGGTAAGAATATTATTTTTAAGTTGAAAAATAAAATCAGGGTGGAGATCGGAAAAAATAAAATAATACAAGATGGAAAAGAATTGCGAAATACCCAGAGAGCACAAAGCATCAAGGGCTACACAGCCAGAGAAGCGGCCGCTGGTGTGTCGTTTTTCAGCTCAGAAGCGGGGAGGCTATCACAGACTCTGGAGCCATTGCTCGGCCATCTTTCAGCAGGAAGAATACGCTGCAGACAAACTCTATGGACGACTGGGGCGCCTCACCAGATTCACAGCAGCAGGTTCTATGCCTACAAGCAATTTCAACTTTGGGCTTAGTGAATGTCATTCACTGAGGTCGTGGTTTCCAGCTGTGCTGTGTTAAACTCGCACCATTTTAGCACAGCTTTAAGCAAACTATTGATTTTAAACTTTTGTAAGGCTAAAAGAAACTAAGTTAGATCATTCAGGAGCAAGCAAAGAACTCGACTTCTAAAAATAAAGTTAAGGAACTTGGTAACTTCTTTTTCACAGAGGATGTGTAGGCAGAGCTTATATAAGTGGCATAAATACAGAAGCCTCAGTACTGTTCAAAACTAAGTTATTTACTATATGGAAACCTAATAGGTCTCAATCCCTGATTTCTCTTGTTTTGGCATCAGATACGTTAACTGATTTAGATTCCTGATGGGAAAGTCAGTGATACTCAGTCAGTTCCTATACTCAGTACCTCTTAACTGAAGGAATGAACAGGGTGTACAAGCCAAGGAGTGGACTTTCCCCAGCCTACAGAGGTTTATAGTTTTAGTTCTGCCGATGATTACTTTATACAGAAACTTCTAGAACACTCTGACCTGATTACATCTATTCAACTGTCATGTGAGAGTTGGACCATAAAGAAGGCTGAGTGCTGAAGAATTGATGCTTTTGAATTGTGGTGCTGGAGAAGACTCCTGAGAGTCCCTTGGACAGCAATGAGATAAAACCAGTCAATCCTATAGGAAATCAACCCTGAATATTCATGGGAAGGACCGATGCTGAAGCTGAAACTTCAGTACTTTGGCCACCTGATGCAAAGAGCCAACTTTGAAAAGTTGGAAAAGACCCTGATGCTGGGAAAGATTGAAGGCAAAAGAAAAGGGGGCAACAGAGAATGAAATGGTTGGATGGCATCGTGGACTCAATGGACATGAGTTTGAGCAAACTCTGGGAGATAGTGAAGGATAAGGAAGCCTGACATGCTGTAGTTCATGGGGTCGCAGAGTCAGAAACCATTGAGCAACTGAACAACAATATCTAAATTTATCTTACATTCCAGAGTCATATAATTCCTCTTTCATGTATTAATTTCTTCCTTAATTTCATTCATTAAGTCTGCAATACCTCTTTTTTTTTTTTTTTTGCCTGCACACGTGTGCAGCATGTGAGAGCTTAGTTCCCTGGACCAGGAATCAAACCTGTATCCCCTGCATTGGAAGCATGGAGTTTTAACCACTGGACCTCCAGAGAAGTCCCAGCAAACAGTTTTTGAGGGCCTCTTTCTGTTAGGTGCTGTACTACCAGGTGTGAAGTATACTTGAGTGAAGAGGATCTCTCTTCTCACACCCCCTTCTGAGCTCACGGACAAGAGGAGGAGAGTAAAGAGTCTCTTCCATTGCAGAGGTACAGACCTGGGGGCCTCCCTTCCCCTTACCTCCACCAAATCTCCACTGCAAAAGAATTCACTTCTCTACCATCCATTTTATCACTCCATCCAGCCACCCTTTTGCAATTATTCACAGCAGGAGGATTCAGTACAAGCAGTTAAAATCAGTCCATTGCTGTTTCATGGTCTTCCCTTACCCTTTCCTTGATCACGCACTCTCCTTGCTCTAGGACCCTGACTTTACATCAAAAAGAGCCACTGCTGTTCCTGGGTCCCTGCACTTCCCTGCCCTCTCCCCGCCACCACCACCCCTCTGCCTCCTGGGAGGACACAGCGCAGACATCATCCCCTTCCTTTATTTAGACTTGGCTATGGAAACCTCCTGGCTGCTAGGCTTCTATGAGCCAGAGCACTTGGTATTTTCATTATTATTAGTGACTTCCAAGGCCCTCAAAGGTCTCTTCTCTTACAGGCAGTTTATCACAGATTTACCTGACTTACCTGCCACCCTCTGTGGGGTGGCAAATAGTCCTTTACTTTCTTGGCTTTATCCTTTTAAGAGGCCTTTACCTTTCTGGTGCTGGGGAATGTACCTTTAGCACTACTGGAATATGAATTTAAGCTGCTTCCAAGTTTCTAACAACCCCCATAAAATAGAAATCACAATAACTTAATATAATAAGACAGTGTAGGATATCAGAGTTCACAGGCTTTATCCCAGTACCTGACTGAGGAAAAAAGCTGCCAGCCACTCACTGGGATCTTTAGTGTTTGCGGAGGAGTGGGAGGGAGGACATAACATCAACCTCTTGCTTTCTACCAACTAGCTCATCTCATTTTCTTAGTATGTGGTGTGCTCCATTCAACACATATTCACCACATCACTTTCAGATTGTTAGGTTACTTACTATTTGGTAGTATTCTAGAGAGTTATAATATGTACAATTTCCAGTAGTCCCAATTCATTTCCAGAAAGTAGCACAGATATATATCCAACTAAATGCAGCAGTGATTATGATTCCTTTGAAGAAATCTTTATTGCATCCTCTTAATCTTGTGCCAAAATCCCTGATTTAAATCTATTTATTCATGCCTTCATGTGAAAACCAGAAAAGAATATTCCCCCTTAGCAAGCATCTCCAACCACAGGTATCCTGTGTATATCTACACAGCTCCCAAGGTTAAAGTTTAAACACACCCAACAACCAACTTAGAAAAGTCCTGTCATCTCTGGGGTTGAAGTTTCATTTGATGGTAGAATATATTGACTGGTACAAGTTGTCTTCAGTTAAATTTCACAAATAATTCTTGAACTTACTGGGTACCAGACACCAGGTGAGACTCCTTCAGATGCCGTCTTTCCATCCCCACCAGCCCTGGCCACTCATCCCTTCTCAGCTGGGATGAGTGCCATGACCCCTGAATAGCTCTCTGCCTGTCTCTGCCACATCTTCATCACTGTCATGGTGGCGGTGGTTTAGTCGCTAAGTCACGTCCAATTCTTGTGACCGCACGGACTGCAGCCCACCAGGCTCCTCTGTCCATGGGATTCTCCAGGCAAGGATACTGGAGTGGATTGCCATTTCCTTCTCCAGTGGATCTTCCCAACCCAGGAATCGAACCCAGGTCTCTGCATTGCAGGCAGATTCTTTACCAACTGAGCTATGTATCCCTCCCTTAAAATTTTATTTGTGCTAAATTAAAGTCCAGCAGTCAACCAGGCTTAGGATAATCATGTAAACCCTTGTTTTTTTGTGTGATTTTTTAAATTGAAATCAGATGTTTTAAAACAACTGGGGGAAGAACTGGTTAATAGAAGGTGATTATTTTCTATATCCATTGAAATCAGCATTTTTTCTTCCATCTTCATTTTATGAACCAAAATACAGTCTTTTAATAAGAATTAAAAGAGACTCAAAATCAAGATACTACAGTGTTGCAATTTCTGCTTTCTAATTAGCCCGTCTCCTTGAGGAAAGGAGGCCAGAGATATAATAACTAATTTTTTTGTTCACTGAATAGGGTGTGTTCTGAAGTGCAAGCCAAGTTGCCTTAGACTTTAGAGTGGGAGATGCTGACCCTCATATAAAAAGAAAATAAACTCAATATTTTAGGTACTAGTTTCAAAAGAAATAACTGGTTCCTACTGTGGAAATAGTGTCAGACTTTATTTTGCAGGGCTCCAAAATCACTGCAGATGGTGACTGCAGCCATGAAATTAAAAGACACTTACTCCTTGGAAGGAAAGTTATGACCAACCTAGATAGCATATTCAAAAGCAGAGACATTACTTTGCAACAAAGGTCCGTCTAGTCAAGGCTATGGTTTTTCCAGTGGTCATGTATGGATGTGAGAGTTGGACTGTGAAGAAGGCCGAGCGCCGAAGAATTGATGCTTTTGAACTGTGGTGTTGGAGAAGACTCTTGAGAGTCCCTTGGACTGCAAGAAGATCCAACCAGTCCATTCTGAAGGAGATCAGCCCTGGGATTTCTTTGGAAGGAATGATGCTAAAGCTGAAACTCCAGTACTTTGGCCACTTCATGCGAAGAGTTGACTCATTGGAAAAGACTGATGCTGGGAGGGATCGGGGGCAGGAGGAGAAGGGGACACCAGAGGATGAGATGGCTGGATGGCATCACTGACTTGATGGACGTGAGTCTGAGTGAACTCGGAGTTGGTGATAGACAGGGAGGCCTGGTGTGCTGTGATTCATGGGGTCTCGAAGAGTTGGACACGACTGAGCGACTGAACTGAACTGAACTGTGCTCCACACACAGCCTTATCACTTATAACTCAAAGAATTCCCTGGTGGTCCAGCGGTTAGGACTTGGCTCTTTCACTGCTGAGAATAAAAGTATGAAATGATAAAGATCCCTCCACAGTCTGTTCTTGGTATAAGAGGAAGTCCCAGTGGACTACTTTCCTTCTGTCTTTAACTCAGTCTCTTGTTTTCATCTCCTTGTGAATTATTGCAAAGAAGGGAGAACAAACGGGCCCTGTGATACCTGCTTCTGGAAGAATGCCACCACCACAACATTGGAGTAATAATATAGAAATTTATATCATCCATAAACCTTTTATAGTAATGTAATTAGTAGGGCTATTAATACTACTCAAGCCTAGCTTTCCTTATAGTTGTAAACACAGCTTGTGATCACATAAATGACATCAGTAATAATCCTTTAGGGCATCATGTAAACTGAGTCATTTTAGCTGTGGTTTAATGAGAAGTGAAAAGACTGAAAGTGTTAGTTGCTCGGTCATGTCCGACTGTTTGTGACCCTGTGGACCATCGCCAGCCAGACTCCTCTGTCCATGGAATTTTCCAGGCAAGGATACTGAACTGGGTAGCCATTCCCTGCTCCAGGGGATCTTCCTGACCCAGGATTGAACCCAGGCCTTCTGCATGGAGGGCAAATTCTTTACCCTCTGAGCCACCAGGGAAGCCCTTAATCAAAATCTCCATTCAAAAAACAAAAGATTATTTTTCCTTAGAAAGCAGAGTATGAGGGATAACCCATGAGGATTTTCTAGCATTTGGATATTGGATTCCAGAGGAGGTTTACTGGTGTTAATATGTCTGGGAAGAATGGATCAGAGAAATACAGACATTTTAGCCAATGTTAATGCAGGAATATGCCCATCACCAAATAGAAACTGTCTGTTTCTATAGCTCAGTGTCATTTACATATGGTTCTCTCAACTCTTGTGGCATTTTAATTAATGTTTAAGCCAAAAAAATGAAGTGAGTTTAGTATATATGTTTCTTATCTCTTCTGTAAAAAAATAATGAATGTGACGTGAAAGTAGGTTCCAGGAATCCCAAATTAGTATAAATTTGCAGAATGGTTTGGTTACCTGCTGTGGAATTCAGGACAGTCAAATCACATTCAAGGATGGTCTCTACTAGGGTTATGTTCCTTTCTTAAGCAGGTCAACTTAATATCTCTGTGACTTAGATTTCATCCCTGAAAAAAAATGGAAATGACGATAAAATAAAAATTGTTTATTAATATATATTGATCATTTTATATACTCCAAGGTTCATTAAAGTTTCAATCTAGCTGATATTTAAGAGACAGTATTCAATTGTATGTGACTTTTTTAGGGCTGACTTTTTTATTTGCTCTTGGCTCTGAATAAAACTAGTATATTCCAAGAAGAGTAAGATTTTTCTGAAGCAATAGGTAAAATGCCAGTTCATCCAACTTGGATAATCACTGATAGAGAATAGCACACTTCAGTGAGGGAGAAAGAAAAAAATAGGGCACAGTGAGTTTGTTAGATTTTGTGACCAAGCTATGCTCGGGTGGTTTCAAGTGCCACCCAAAGGGGAAAGAGAAAGGAAATGAGAATATATAACACAATTACATCATCTATAGGCCTTGTAACCATCATTTAGGTCATTTTATGGGTAATGAAACTGGGGCTTTGAGATATTAACTTATCAAAAAGTAAATAGCTACTTCCATTTAGCATATCAGTTTAGTTCAGTTGCTCAGTCGTGTCCGACTCTTTGCAACCCCATGAATCGCAGCACGCCAGGCCTCCCTGTCCATCACCAACTCCCAGAGTTCACTCAAACTCATGTCCATTGAGTTGGTGATGCCATCCAGCCATCTCATCCTCTGGCATCCCCTTCTCCTCCTGCCCCCAATCCCTCCCAGCATCAGGGTCTTTTCCAATGAGTCAACTCTTCGCATGAGGTGGCCAAAGTATTGGAGTTTCAGCTTTAGCATCAGCCCTTCCAATGAACACCAGGACTGACCTCCTTTGGGATGGACTGGTTGGATCTCCTTGCCATCCAAGGGACTCTCATGGGTCTTCTCCAACACCACGGTTCAAAAGCATCAATTCTTCGGCGCTCAGCTTTCTTCACATAGTAAGTCACAAAAGACCATGAGTGTCACTGTGCTAACAGCAACAACAATACAAACACAGACACACACATACACACACACTCATCACTGTTATTATGAACTTACCAGAAATCTAAGAAAGAAAAGAGACCTAAATGTATAAACTCCAGAAAATTCCCCTTTTAAGAGAAAAAAGCTCATGGCTTCTCTCATTCGTGGCAGAATGACAAGAGAAGGAATCCACAGAGAGACAAGAACTTGGACACAGGACACAGAGAAGATCTGTGTGTACCTGCAAACTGTATTTCATGGATCTCTGCCTAGTGCTGGGCATGTAGTATGCAGAGCCTGTGGGGTGGAGCAAGAGAGCTGGAAGAGATTCCACCTGAGCTGCGTGGAGCCTCCCCAGGTGCACAGCAGCTATCCTTTGAGGTGGGAGGGAGCAGTACAGGTGGACTGACAGAAACGAACTTGAGGCACTATATGCATTCGCGTCCAGGTAGGTCTTGGAGGCGCTGCAAGGTAGCTGAGGGAAATCTCTCGGAGACATTCCAGCCAGAGAGAAATTTCTGTAATGCAGAAAGCCTATTACATGCCTGGAGAGCAAAGAGAATTCCCCAGCAACCTGAACAATAGTCTGCTGAGCTATAATGCAAAAATATATTTTTAATGATTCAGATAGTTGGTTGCTTGGTTACAAAGTGCAGAGAGCTCTAAAACCTCGCCCATGCTCAGACCCCAAGTCTTGAAGAAGAGTAGTATTGATCCTGCTTGCAAACATTTGAAGTCAGCAGTGAACGAAGTCAAACTAAAGGTACGAGAAAGCCAACTCCCACTGGTCAGGTTGACTCAACCCCCTAAACAGGTAGCCTGACATAAAAGGACATCCTCTTCTGGAAAGTAAATATTACTTAGTTCAGTCTCTACTGTTATTTCATACAAAATGTCCAGATACAATAAAAAATTACTAGGCAAGTGAAGAAGGAAGAAAAACGTGGCACATGGTCAAGAGAGAAAATAATAATAGAAGCAGACCCACAGATGTCATAAAAGTGACATGAAGTGATGTCACAGATACTGGAATTATCAGACAAGAAGTTAATAATAACTGTGATAAAAATCTTGTGGAAGAGGTAAACAACTTCATGAAGATATACAGATTTTCTTTTTTTTTTTAATTTTTTTTAAATTTATTTTTTAATTATAGATTTTCATCAGAGACCAGGAAACTAAAAATAGCCAAGTAGGAATGCTAGAGATTAAAAAAAAATCAACATAAGGAGTGAAGATTGTAGAATTAAGTGAAGGAAAGAATCTGGGAACTTGAACATAGCTGAGTACACAATATGCAGTTGGAACAGGGAAAAATGAGTGAAAACAAAAGAAAGAAAAACAGAATAGACTATTGGGACAAAATGAAATTATCCACTATCCATGTAATTGGACTCCAGAAGAAGAGAAGAGAAACAATGGGGCAGAATAAATATTTGAAGAGATCATAGCTGAGAACTTTTCAAATTTCCTGAAGGACATCAAATAGATCCAATAAGCTTAGGAAATCCCAAGTGGATAAATGCAAAGAAAGCTGCTGCTGCTGCTGCTGCTAAGTCGCTTCACTCATGTCCGAGTCTGTGTGACCCCATAGACGGCAGCCCACCAGGCTCCCCTGTCCCTGGGATTCTCCAGGCAAGAACACTGGAGTGGGTTGCCATTTCCTTCTCCAATGCATGAAAGTGAAAAGTGAAAGTGAAGTCGCTCAGTCGTGTCCAACTCTTTGCGACCCCATGGACTGCAGCCTACCAGGCTCTTCTATCCATGGGATTTTCCAGGCAAGACTACTGGAGTGGGTGGCCATTGCCTTCTCCAGAAAAGAAAGCTACACCTGGGTATATCATTGTCAGACTGTGGAAGACCAAAGAAAAGAGAAAATCTTAAAAGCAGCAAAACAAAGAATATGCATTACTAAAAGGGAAAAACATCTCTTTCTAGAAACAATAGATGGAAGAAGTCAGTGGGCCAACTTTTTTAAGGTGCTGGAAAAAAAAACTTGTTATAAGTCTGTGTATCTTTTTCACTTTATCTTTTTAAAGCGAAGGCAAATAAAAGGCATATACTGATTAAGAAGCAGGGCCAAAACTGGAACCAGACCTGTCACATCACAGTCAGTTCTGCCTTTACCTCGTTGTATTTGTTGTGTTTGGGGATATATCATCGGCAATGCCAAACTTTAAATGTTTTAATTTTTGCAGTTTATTTGTATCATAAAAATAATGAATGTCTTTGAACTATGGTGTTGGAGAAGACTCTTGAGAGTCCCTTGGACTACAAGGAGATGCAACCAGTCCATTCTAAAGGAGATCAGTCGTGGGTGTTCATTGGAAGGACTGATGCTAAAGCTGAAACTCCAGTACTTTGGCCACCTCATGTGAAGAGTTGACTCACTGGAAAAGACCCTGATGCTGGGAGGGATTGGGGGCAGGAGGAGAAGGGGACACCAGAGAATGAGATGGCTGGATAGCATCACCGACTCAATGGACATGAGTTTAGGTGAACTCAGGGAGTTGGTGATGGACAGGGAGGCCTGGCGTGCTGCAATTCATGGGGTCGCAAAGAGTCAGACACGACTGAGTGACTGAACTGAACTGAATGAATGTCTTATAGAAATTTAATCAGTAAGAAGTATGGAAAGTAAAATCCCTTATTTCTTACCTCCTACAGACTCAAATTTGGGCTTCCCAGGTGGCGTTAGTGGTAAAGAACCTACCTGCCAATGCAGAAGACATAAGAGACTCAGGTCCAATCCCTGGGTCAGGAAGATCCTCTGGAGAAGGAAATGACAATCCACTCAGGTAGTCTTGCCAGGAGAATCTCATGGAAAGAGGAGCCTGGCAGACATAGTTCATAGAGTCTCAAAGAGTCAGACATGACTGAAGTGACTTAGCACAGCATAGATTCAAATTGACAAATCTGAAATGATAGACAAGATCTGTTGGAAAGCTCAATGTGGCTCACTTTCCTTGATTTCTTTTTTAGACTTGAGTTGGGAAAAGTCATAACAGGCATTCTTGTCAACCCTTCTTTATTAAAGTAAATCCTCATTGGCAATAAAAATAAGAAATTCAATACCTTAAATGTGAAAGTTTGAAATATTTTATTTCTAACTCAAAAAAAAAAAAAAAAATCAGAGCAAAATTTTCCAAAGAGTTTACCACAACCACACTTAGGTAATTATCTGAGTTATGCGTGTGTGTATGTGAAGTCACTTCAGTTGTGTACTGTTCTTTGCGACCCTATGGATGTGTAGCCTGCCAGGCTCATCTGTCCATGGGATTTTCAGGGCAAGAATATTGGAGTGTATTGCCATGCCCTTCTCCAGGGGATCTTCTCAACCCAGGGATTGAGCCCAAGTCTCTTACGTCTCCTGCATTGGCTGGCGAGTTCTTTACCACTAGCACCACCTGGGAAGCCCTATCTGAGTCATAAAAGAAAGCAAAAGTGTGATGTGGTTTCCTCCTTCCAAGTTTACTCTGTTAACTCCACATGTCATTACTCCGGTGTTTTCCAGTTTGATGACATGAAGCAGCCTCACTTTCACCATTTTCATTGTGGAGCTGTTAAAGGACAAAAAAGTATTGATGGATAACTTTAAGAGTCACCTACTCCAACTGTAGAATCTCTACTTCTTCAATATCCAGGGACTCAGAGTATACTTAAGTATTTAAAATGTTTTTTTTTTTTTTACTGGAGTATGATTGCTTTACAATGTTGTGTTAGTTTCTGCCATATGACAAAGTGATTGGCTATATGTGTAGCCCCTCCCTCGCGGGCCTGCCTCCCACACCCTCATCCCGCCCCTCGAGGCCATCACAGAGCACTGAGCTGAGCTCCCTGTGCTATGCAGCAGCTTCCCACTAGGTATCATTTTACACACCGTAGTGTATACATGTCAGTGCCACTCTCTCAGTTCATCCCACCCTCTCCCTCCCCCAGTGGCCACAAGTCCATTCTCTCCCTTTGCATCTCCATTCCTGCCTTGCAAATAGTTTCATCAGTACCATTTTTCCAAATTCCATATAGATGCACGATCTTTGTTTTTCTCTTTCTGACTTACTTCACTCTGAATGACAGACCCTAGGTCCATCGACATCACTCAAATGACCTAAATCCGTTCCTTTTTATGGCTGAATAATATTCCATTGTATATATGCAAACTCCAGGAGATAGTGGAGCACAGAGAAACCAGGCATGCTGCAGTAGTTGGGGTCACAAAGAGTCAGAAATGGCAGTGAGTGGACAACAGCATTATATGTACCACATCTTCTTTTATACTTAAGTATTTTGAGCTCATTTTGGGAAATTCATCCCATCTTTGGGTAGCTCTGACCATTAAATTTCTTCCTTAAGGTGAATCAAAACCTGTTTCCTTTTCACTGATCCCTTATATCCAAAATCTATTTTGGGTGGCCCGAAAGAATATCATGGGACTCATTGGAAAAGAACCTGTTGCTGGGAAAGATTGAAGGCAAAAGGAGAAGAGGGCAGCAAAGGATGAGATAGTTGGATATCATCACCAACTCAGTGGACATGAACTTGGGCAAACTCCAGGAGATAGCAACGGACAGGGAGGTCTGGCGTGCTACAGTCCATGGGGTTGCAAAGAGTCAGACATGACTTAGCAACTGAACAACAACAGCAACAGAATATTAAATTCCTCTTGAGCTATTTGAAACACACTCCCTGTACATTTTTCTCCTCTAGACTAAATCTCTCCAATTCCTCAAAAGTTAACCTTCCTCCACTCTGATTTCTTATCATCTTCCATGTGTTCTTTTTCCCTTTGAGAGAGGAAAACCCACTTCCCTGCTCTTCAGAGTGAAATGAGACTAATCACTTCCCTCTTTCTAAATAATACACTTTAAATAAAATTTTAACCTGCACTTGATCTCATTTGTACTCAAAGCTCACTGCACCTAAATAATGCCAAATGAAAAATTGATTTCTTTTCTTTTTTTTTTTTTTTGTAATTTGAGTCTAGTTTTATCTTGTATAGGGATTGTATCTAGATACATAAAGAACTCTTAGAACTCATTAGTAAAATATGAATAACCCGATTTGAAAATGGATAACAGCTATTGAATAGAAATTTCTCCAAAGAAGACATACAAAAGACAATAAGCACAGGACATGATAATTATATCATTAGTCATTAGATAAATGCAAATTAAACCACAAACAGATACCATGTCACACCTACTAGAATCACTATGATCAAAATAGTAGACTACAAGCTCTGGTAAGGAAGTGGAGAAATTGGAACCCTTATATCATACATCAACCATGAGAATGTAAAATGGTCCTAAAGGCAATTTGTTTCTCCTTGAAATATTTAAACATGGAATTAACCTATTTATTTTCTTACATATTCCTATATCCTTATTGTAGGAAAGAATTTTCCCAAGCACCTACTTCCATAACTTTTAACTAAAGTTGTTTTTTTTTTTTTTTTACCTTATACTTGACCAGAATTTCTGCCACTGTGTTATAAACCCACTTGTTTCTAATTATCTCTTGTATCCCTCAAAGTCACCTTAAGTCATATTAAATCACTAAAACCTTTCCATCTTTTATTAAGGACTACTGCACACATTTTAGAACTTGCTTCATAGGTCCTTTTTTCTATACTTATCAAAGCTTTCATTGCATACCTTGATACTCTCTTTGATTTCTCCATCGTTCCTAAAATGGAAGCTATATATTAGATACTGTTAAATATAGTATAACTGACAGAAGTTCATCTTTTCTGAGTAAGCCTCCCTATCCTTTCACTGTCGTAAACAAATTTTACTTTGTTGTATTTCTCCTGTTAAAACTTATTTGAATGGCTAAGAAAGTAAAGGAGGTAAGCCCTTCTATGCCCCTCATAGCTGGAGAAAGGGATAGTTGTATGGTCCATTGTGGAAATTCAAAATGAAAAGGATGATTGGAATTTCTTTAAGAATTTTCCTCTTGAGTTTAAATGGGAAAATGTCCGAACCTTTGACAGCGAATTATCTCTGTTCTAATCCAGTCCAGTCTCTTCTTTTACTGTCCTCTAAAAATGAAAGTGAAAGAGGAGAGTGAAAAAGTTGGCTTAAAGCTCAACATTCAGAAAACGAAGATCATGGCATCTGGTCCCATCACTTCATGGTAGATAGATGGGGAAACAGTGGAAACGGTGTCAGACTTTATTTAGGGGGGGCTCCAAAATCACTGCAGATGGTGACTGCAGCCATGAAATTAAAAGACGCTTACTCCTTGGAAGAAAAGTTATGACCAACCTAGATAGCATATTGAAAAGCAGAGACATTACTTTGCAACAAAGGTCCATCTAGTCAAGGCTATGGTTTTTCCAGTGGTCATGTATGGATGTGAGAGTTGGACTGTGAAGAAGGCCGAGCGCCGAAGAATTGATGCTTTTGAATTGTGGTGTTGGAGAAGACTCTTGAGAGTGCCTTGGACTGCAAGGAGATCCAACCAGTCCATTCTGAAGGAGATCAGCCCTGGGATTTCTTTGGGAGGAATGATGCTAAAGCTGAAACTCCAGTACTTTGGCCACCTCATGCGAAGAGTTGACTTGTTGGAAAAGACCCTGATGCTGGGAGGGACTGGGGGCAGGAGGAGAAGGGGACGACAAAGGATGAGATGGCTGGATGGCATCAGTGACGTGAGTTTGAGTGAACTCCGGGAGTTGGTGATGGACAGGGAGGCCTGGCGTGCTGCGATTCATGGGGTCGCAAAGAGTCAGACACGACTGAACAACTGAACTGAACTGAACTGAACTGAAACGCCTCATTGATCTGTGACAGACTTTTTATAGATTTCAGATAATTCTCAGTCTTTTTTTCAATAATCAATATTCATACTTTAAGTAGAATCTTCCTCATTAATCATTCCATTTTTTTAGACAACGATCTTTTCATTTTGGTGAAGAATATATAACATAGGTTTATCATTTTAACCATTTTAAAGTGTATAATTCAGTGGCATTAAGTACATTCAGTTGTGCAATCACCATCACTATTTATTTCCAGACCTTTTCATCTCAAACAGAAGCCCTATGTACCTATAAACAATAAATATTCTTCATCCACCTACTCCCAACCTCTGATCATCTCTAGAGAGTGATATTTTTAATTTGTTACTGTAGTTTCCAAGTCTCTTTGGCATCTACCATGAACCCTGAGAAGAATGGTCTCTGCCTGCTTGGGAATGGTTTTTCATTGCATGAATCTTAAGGGGCAGTGGGTACATGGACCACACTGGCCTTTGACCAGAAGAGTGTCTTGGGTGTTGTTGGTGTTGTTTTGTTGCTAAGTGGTATCCAACTGTTTTGCAACCCCGTGGACTGTAGCCTGCCAAGCTCCTCTGTCCATGGGATACTTCAAGCAAGAATGCTGGACCAGATTCCATTTCCTTCTCCAGGGAATCTTCCTGACCCAGGGATGGAACCCTCATCTCCTGCATTGGCAGGTGGATTCTTTACCACTGAGCTATGAGGGAAACCCAATGTCTTGATTAAGTACTATCAAGCCAGTCCCTATTTCTGTTTACTTCTTTACTTCCCGTGCCCCACTGTTAAACGCCCTTTTTTTTGCAGTCCTGGGTGGGTTGGATGTTGAGCTTGCTCATGCTCACTTTGGTAAGGGATGGATGCTACCACACCAACAACAGTAACTTTTCCAATCTTGTAACTCCAGTAACCCCTAAAATGAAAACCACAGGGATCCAGATCCCCGTCGCCACTTCCTATCCCTTCTGTTCTGACCCCTAGAGTGTCTGCACCACTAAACATCAACACCTCTTAAGACTTGTTGATGTGGATTTTTGACCCTCCTCTGGAGGATGTCAACTCTTCTATGCTCTTACCAGCCACCCCCATTCTCCACCTGGAATGCTCTGCCTCATGTCCTCCACACCTCTCCTGTTAGAACGCCCTGTTTTTACAGCCCAGCCTTTGGCCCATGTGAGGAAGGATATATTTTGACCTTGCGTTACTACAGCTACTTTAAAAAAATAATTTATTTTAATTGGAGGCTAATTACTTTACAACGTTGACATGAATCAGCCATGGATTTACATGTGTCCCCCATTCTGAACCACCTTCCCACCTCCCTCCCCATCCCATCCCTCAGGATTGTCTCAATGCACCAGCTTTGAGTGCCTGTTTCAGGCATCAAACTTGGATTCATCGTCTATTTGACATATGGTAATATACATGTTTCAATGCTATTCTCTCAAATTGTCTCACCCTCGCCTTCTCCCACAGAGTCCAAAAGTCTGTACTTTACATCTGTGTCTCTTTTGGTGTCTCATATATAGGGTCATCATTACCATCTTTCTAAATTCCATATAAATGCGTTAGTATACTGTATTGGTGTTTTTCTTTCTGATTTACTTCACTCTGTGTAATAGGCTCCAGTTTCATCCACCTCATTAGAACTGATTCAAATGTGTTCTTTTTAATAGCTGAGTAATAGTCCATTGTGTATATGTACCACAGCTTTCTTATCCATTCGTCTGCCAATGGACATCTAGGACATGTTGCTTCCATGTCCTAGCTATTGTAAACAGTGCTGCGATGAACATTGGGATACACGTGTCTCTTTCAATTTTGGTTTCCTCAGTGTGTATGCCCAAAAGTGGGATTGCTGGGTCATATGGCAGTTCATTATAGGGACTGGAATGCAAAAGTAGGAAGTCAAGAAACACCTGGAGTAACAGGCAAATTTGGCCTTGGAATATGGAATGAAGCAGGGCAAAGGCTAATAGAGTTTTGCCAAGAGAATACACTGGTCATAGCAAACACCCTCTTCCAACAACACAAAAGAAGACTCTACACATGGACATCACCAGATGGTCAACACCAAAATCAGATTGATTATATTCTTTGCAGCCAAAGATGGAGCTCTATACAGTCAACAAAAACAAGACCAGGAGCTGACTGTGGCTTAGATCATTAACTCCTTATTGCCAAATTCAGACTTAAATTGAAGAAAGTAGGGAAAACCACTAGGTATGACCTAAATCAAATCCCTTATTATTACACAGTGGAAGTGAGAAATAGATTTAAGGGACTAGATATGATAGACAGAGTGCCTGATGAACTATGGACGGAGGTTCGTGACATTGTACAGGAGACAGGGATCAAGACCATCCCCATGGAAAAGAAATGCAAAAAACAAAATGGCTGTCTGGGAAGACCTTACAAATAGCTGTGAAAAGAAGAGAAATGAAAAGCAAAGGAGAAAAGGAAAGATATAAGCATCTGAATGCAGAGTTCCAAAGAATAGTAAGAAGAGATAAGAAAGCCTTCTTCAGTGATCAATGCAAAGAAATAGAGGAAAACAACAGAATGGGAAAGACTAGAGATCTCTTCAAGAAAATTAGAGATATCAAGGGAACATTTCATGCAAAGATGGGCTCAGTAAAGGACAGAAATGGTATGGACCTAACAGAAGCAGAAGATATTAAGAAGAGGTGGCAAGAATACACAGAAGAACTGTACAAAACAGATCTTCACGACTAAGATAATCACGATGGTGTGATTACTCACCTAGAACTGGAATGTGAGTTCAAGAGGGCCTTAGAAAGCATCACTACAAACAAAGCTAGTGGAGGTGATAGAATTCTAGTGGAGCTATTCCAAATCCTGAAAGATGATGCTGTGAAAGTGCTGCACTCAATTATGCCAGCAGTGGCCACAGGACTGGAAAAGGTCAGTTTTCATTCCAATCCCAAAGAAAGGCTATGCCAAAGATTGTTCAAACTACCGCACAATTGCACTCATCTCACATGCTAAGAGTCGGTCACGACTGAGCGACTTCACTTTCACTTTTCACTTTCATGCATTGGAGAAGGAAATGGCAACCCACTCCAGTGTTCTTGCCTGGAGAATCCCAGGGACAGAGGAGCCTAGTGAGCTGCCATCTATGGGGTCGCACAGAGTCGGACACGACTGAAGCAACTTAGCAGCAGCAGCAGCAGCACACGCTAATAAAGTAATGCTCAAAATTCTCCAAGCCAGGCTACAGCAATACGTGAACCGTGAACTTCCAGATGTTCAAGCTGGTTTTAGAAAAGGCAGAGGAATCAGAGATCAAATTGCCAACATCCACTGGATCATGGATAAAGCAAGAGAGTTCCAGAAAAACATTTATTTCTGCTTTATTGACTATGCCAAAGCCTTTGACTGTGTGGATCACAATCAACTGTGGAAAATTCTGAAAGAGATGGGAATACCAGACAACCTGACCTGCCTCTTGAGAAACCTATATGCAGGTCAGGAAGCAACAGTTAGAACTGGACATGGAACAACAGACTGGTTCCAAATAGGAAAAGGAGTTCATCAAGGCTGTATATTGTCACCGTGCTTATTTAACGTCTATGCAGAGTACATCATGAGAAACGCTGGGCTGGAAGAAGCATAAGCTGGAATCAAGATTGCCGGGAGAAATATCAATCACCTCAGATATGCAGATGACACCACCCTTATGGCAGAAAGTGAGGAGGAACTAAAAAGCCTCTTGATGAAAGTGAAAGAGGAGAGTGAAAAAGTTGGCTTAAAGCTCAACATTCAGAAAACGAAGATCATGGCATCTGGTCCCATCACTTCATGGGAGATAGACGGGAAACAGTGGAAACAGTGTCAGACTTTATTTGGGGGGCTCCAAAATCACTGCAGATGGTGACTGCAGCCATGAAATTAAAAGACGCTTACTCCTTGGAAGAAAAGTTATGACCAACCTAGATAGCATATTGAAAAGCAGAGACATTACCTTGCCAACAAAGGTCCGTCTAGTCAAGGCTATGGTTTTTCCTGTGGTCATGTATGGATGTGAGAGTTGGACTCTTAAGAAGGCTGAGCACTAAGAATTGACGCTTTTGAGCTGTGGTGTTGGAGAAGACTCTTGAGAGTGCCTTGGACTGCAAGGAGATCCAACCAGTCCATTCTGAAGGAGATCAGCCCTGGGATTTCTTTGGAAGGAATGATGCTAAAGCTGAAACTCCAGTACTTTGGCCACCTCATGCGAAGAGTTGACTCGTTGGAAAAGACTCTGATGCTGGGAGGGATTGGGGGCAGGAGGAGAAGGGGACGCCAGAGGATGAGATGGTTGGATTGCATCACTGACTCGATGGAGGTGAGTCTGAGTGAACTCCAGGAGTTGGTGATGGACAGGGAGGCCTGGCGTGCTGCAATTCATGGGGTCGCAAAGAGTCGGACACGACTGAGCGACTGAACTGAACTGAAATGAATGGCAGTTCTATTTTCAGTTTTTTAAGACATCTCCACACTGCTCTCCATAGTGGCTGTACTATTTTGCATTCCCACCACCAGTGTGAGAGGGTTCCCTTTTCTCCACACCCTCTCCAGCATTTATTGTTTGCAGGCTTTTTGATAGCAGCCATTCTAACCAGCATGAGACGGTACCTCATTGTGTCTACAGCTATTTTTTAAAAAAGCTTTCATGTCCTTTTATGTTTGTATGCAATTCAGCTGACCATCTTAGTTACAAGAATTTACTTTTAGTATGATTTTTTTAACAGTGAAAGTGAATTTTGGCATGTTATTTCTCGTGATGCCTGTCACCTAACATTTACTTATAAAAGAAGGATCAAAAGTAGCTTAAGGAGAATCATATGAAATAAAACCAGATACCTTTTTATTGTACTATACCCTGGAAACGAAGAAAACTCCCTGCACTGAGCTTCACTGAGGACACCATCCTGATCATAGTCTACTAGAAGAGACGACAGGACTGATAAAGAAACCCAGACAATCACAAGACACATGTAACATTTATCCCAAAGATAACTCTCTTATCTTGTTTCCAGGATTTTTCAGTACCTCAGTGAGTAGATTTGTGCTCTAAAAGCCCATGTCTGTGATTGACACAAAATCAGATTTGCCCGGGGTGGTTCAGAAATTTAGTCTCCTAAAACTAAAGTTGGGTAAATAGCAAAATAGTTTTGAAAATAACCCTTAAGGATATTTTTATGAGGAGCCATAAAAAGACTACTTCCACATTACTAGAGATTTTAATGAAGACTTTATAATGCAGAACATGTGTGACTCAATGGATTCATCTCTTTTCTAGACAGAGATTAAACTAATTTTTTTGTTGTGGTTGTTAAATTCATTTATACCCCTTCCATACCTGGGGACTAAGGAGAAACAGACAGGAGCCAGGGTTATTTCAGAGGTTTTCAGGACAAAGGCAGCTCTATACTTCCCCTCTAAATGTATATCTAGTGTTCAGAGCTGTAATCAGAGCCTGTCCTCCTAGCCTTGGGAGGTGAAGAGGTAATTTTACTATTGATATAGTTGAATGGGTTAACCTTCAAGAATTCTGTGTGTACATGCTCAGTCATGTCCAACTCTTTGTGACCCCATGGATGTAGCCCACCAGGCTCTTCTGTCCATGGAATTTTCCAGACAAGAAAATTGGGGTGGGTTGCCATTTCCTTCTCCAGGGGATCTTCCTGACCCAGGGATCAAACCCATGTCTCCTGTGTCTCCTGCATTGGAAGGTGGTTTCTTTATCACTGAGCCACCTGGAAAACCCCTCAATAATTCTATAGCCTATAAATAAATTAGTCTTCTATCTTCTATTTAGTGTATTTTGGCAAGGTGGGCCTGCATGTCTTTTTATGTTACTGGAATCCAGACAATGAATACTTTTCAGAATGGCCACATTAGGACTTCTTTCTTTCTTTTTTTTTAATTTGTAAACATGACATAGAATATATATTCTGAGAAATTTTTCCCAGTACAGCACCTCTAAGATTATGATTTACAGTGTTTTAAGAGTCTTTTTGGACACGACTGAGTGACTAACACTTTCACTTTTTCTTCTTTGTTAAGTGTAATTGACCTTACAGGAAAATTATGGGAATTTGTAGAGGGCAGACACAGTTGTCAGCCAGCAGCCCATCTGAATGGACATACACTGGTGTTGTTTACCCTCCTGCTGCATGCTAGGTCACTTCAGTTATGTCTGACTCTTTGCAACTCCATGACTGTAGCCCACCACGCTCCTCTGTCCATGATATTCTCCAGGAAAGGATACTGTACTGGGTTGTCATTTCGTCCTCCAGGGAATCTTCCCAACTGAGTGATCAAATGCAAGTCTCTTATGTCTTCTGCATTGGCAGACAGGTTCTTTACCATCCTGGTGGTTTAGAGGCTGATTTTAGAAAATGGGTTTTAATGGGTCACCTGTGTGCATTTAAAAGTAAAAGCCTAGAACGCAGCAAATATGGACTTTAGGACGAAAGACCTAGAATAAATTCAGAAGATTGATGCTTTTGAACTGTGGTGTGGAGAAGACTCTTGAGAGTCCCTTGGACTGCCAGGAGATCCAACCAGTCCATCCTAAAGGAAATCAGTCCTGGGTGTTCATTGGAAGGACTGATGTTGAAGCTGAAACTCCAATACTTTGGCCACCTAATGCGAAGAGCTGACTCATTGGAAAAGACCCTGATGCTGGGAAAGATTCAGGGCAGGAGGAGAAGGGGACTACAGAGGATGAGATGGTTGGATGGCATCACCGACTTAATGGACATGAGTTTGGGTGGACTCCGGGAGTTAGTGATGGACAGAGAGGCCTGGCATGCTGCGGTTCATGGGGTCGAAAAGAGTCAGACACGACTGAACGACTGAACTGAACTGAACTGAGTAATATAAATTAAAAATAGATAAGGTAAAAACTGATCCATCAACCTGGGAGATTTTTAAGTTGGTTTTCAGTAACTGATAGATCAAGAATTATTGTGAAATATGTTTCCTTTTTTTTTTTAAAGAAACAACTTTTGACTTGGATGATACTCTCTTTATGTCTTTGTTTTCTATTTTATTATTTTCTCTACGTATCCTTTACTGTCTCCTTCCTTATCTTTTTTGGGGGGGAATGAAGAAATTCAGTAGAGTACAAAATAAACCCAAGGCATTAATAAATCCTGGCATAAAAAAGCAATTTGAAAACAATTAAGAGGTAAATGGATGTAGATGTTCTATATTATTTATTGTTATGAAATGACATTATTTTCACTTATAAATATATGCACAAAAAACATTTGAAACAAAATTATACTTTTATACTTATCAAAGCCCTGTAATATAAAATAATTTGGTTATTTATTATTATTATTTGGTAATTTATTATTTTTGGCTCTGCTCTTTTGTGACCAAATTTAATCCTTAAAGACCATTTGCATAAAACTTAGGTGATTCTCGTGGTTCTTTTGTTCAAATGAATGACGTAACAGATATTCTTGCTTTTGGGAAATGTTTTCCATGGAAGGATTTCTCTTTGGTCTGATTCCCAAATTTAAAACACCTCTCTCAAAATCTGTTTCAAATAAGAGAAATTATATGGCTCAGGCTGCTACAATCAATTGTGGTTCCCCCAGGTATCTTGAATACCACCAGCAGTGAAGACTTTTATTTTCTGAAGTTTATTAGGTGGCATTAAAACTCATGACAGATAATGATAGATAGCAAATGATTGGGTAGCATGTGTTTGTGTGTTTTGTGGTCACAATTTAAGTTAAAATTCCACTCTTCAAAGTTAAGATTAGAGGTAAAGTCCACCTGGGTATTTGAGAACCATTATTGATGACAGAGGGTGACAGTGTCAGAGCAAAATTTTTCTTAGTGCTAAGACCTGCATGAAAGAGGAAATTGCTTTTTAGAGAAAAATTGGATGAATCCTGTGAAATGACAGAACTATGAGTAGAGACAGGTACATAACAGTGGCTATCAAAAAACACACATTTTAAAAATATGTCCCTGGAAGCCAAAGCATGTGCTTCCCAACAAGTTCTTGTCACCTAGAATCCCAATCTAGTTAGTTCAAGAAGAGCCAAACTCTCTAGAGATGCCTGCCTAGAGTAGGGCTCCGTAGGCCTATGGTCTACAACCTACTCTGCAAGTAATTGAAAATTAATAGCAGTGTTTTGCAAATGACTGTAAATCCATCTTTCTTCCTACTGTGGTCTTTTACTGTTTCTTTTCTTTTGTGTGATTTTTTTCATCATTTATGTTATATTTTTCTTATAAGCAAGATGTAAAAATATTCTCTCTTCTCTGAACTTTCATTCTTTCCCCTAATCTTTCAATATCAAGGAACAGAGAAAAATTTGTCTCTCTCTACACCCATCTTGGGAGAGTGAATCTTCCAGCAAAGACCTTATGGAATTGCACACACATCAGCACAAGGTTCACCTTCATTATTGGTTCAGATTCCTCTGGGTCATGTAGAAAAGAGAAGTTGCTAGCAATTTTTTAGGATGTGATGTTTTCCTGATGAAACGCAGAAAGCAGATCACAACATAGCATGTACCATACACCATGAGAGGATCTCCGCACAGGAGGGTTTGCCTGTGGCAGTTCTGTTGAGCCTGTGTCCTAAAATACTTATTAAAAACATGACTTTCAAAAGTGTTTCTAGATGATGCGGTACCTGGCCCTACCACGCATGGGTCAGATTTTCTGGAAATGCAGTCTGAGGGGTGCCCGAGCTTCACCACAGCATGGAATCCTTCTTAATAACTCTGTTAAAGGCGAATAATATACCATGCGAAGCCTTCTCTCACCAGCATCCAGAGACCTCGCTCTGAGAAGGCGACAAATGCCCCAACTCCACTTCTCCTGCGTATCAGTCCCTCAAAGGACAGGAATAACCCTGCAGCTGAATTTTTAGGGAGGGAGCAGCAGAAATTGTCTTTAGTGGCAAAAAAAGAAAAATATGTTCCATATCTGTATTTTTAAAAAAGAAGAGTTCCAAAGGACTTAATATGAAAACATGGACATGTTAGTGCATGATGCCTATAACTAAAAATTATAGTGGGTTTCAATTTCAAGCCACATCCTCAGATTTGGAGGACATAACACATCTTCACACTTTTTGTGACTCTCTATTTTTACCTTAGCTGCCCACTGATGAGGAGGAAGAAAACCTCACCTCAGTTGCCCTTGGGGCTCTCCTCTCCCATTAGAGCTGTGCCTTGGTTCCAAAATATTTTCCAAGGTCAGGGATGGTGCAGAAGTTCTGTGGTCATGGGTAACCAGGAGATGCACTGAGTTACTTGTCTCCATGGCCCCTTGCACTCGGGGTACACCTGTATCCTTTAAGCTGTCTACAGACCGCTCTGTCTAGAAGAACCAGCAGTGGCTAGATCCAGGGCTGGGATCCCTACTGCTCTGAAGCCCATTATTGTTTCTTCTTTCCTTCCTGTACCTCTTCCCACTCTGGGAGGTGTTTCTTTCTCGCTTGGGGCATGAAATTAGTGGTATTTTGTCCTGTGGCTATCCAAGGTTCTGCATATACTGGAAAATCTTTTCTTCCTTTTATCTCATCTGCTAATTACTCCTAAGGTATGAAGCTTTGGGAAAATAAAAGCCAGAAAGATTTGCAAGCTAATTCTGCATTGGCCCTGTCATCTTTTCTCTGAGGTAATGAAACAGAAACTCAACTCTCAGTTTGAATAAGTGGAAGGAATAGGAGGAGGAAGGGAAAACACAAAATGGATTCTAGCCACAAAAGTCAACATGAAAAGAAAATCAAATAATATAAGAAGTTCTCTCCTGCATATGGTAACTTCGATGCAGATGCTTCAGGGAGGCATTCTCTAGCTAGTGTAGGGGACCCCCTTTAGGGCTTCAGGTAGTACCCTGATGACCCTTTCTGTCATAATGCTTTACTAAAATTGTCTAACACAGAAGTAACAAACGGGCAACAGTGGGTCTGCACGGCCAACAGCAACAGTCCCAGGAAGCGAGCTGCTGTGGCTCGCCCCCCACACCTCGGTACGACGGGCACCTCCAGGTGGCCACCGTCTCGTCCTTTACTCAGCCGGCGGGCACTTGCATTTGTGAGCCCTGGTCTAAGTTTGTAAGTTTCAAGTTCTAGGATATCAGGGAGGGTCTCTCGTTCATTTACAACAGACACAGAGTCTATTGCATATTAGGACTCGGCATATGTGTCTAAAATGAATAGATTCAAATCCTTCTCCCTGCCGAAAAAAAAAAAAAAGAATTTTATTTTTATTCAACTCTGCTTTGTTCCCTCCTTCAAAAAAAGATTTGATGTGTTTCTATGACTATTCTGCCATTTTCCCACCATGTACAAAATCAAGAGGCTTAAGTGTTATTGTCAGTGGTCTCATTCAAGGGGACATAACACAGAAGACATACTTATGGGACTCCTTGGCCTCCCGGAGCCAACCTGTCCAGAGCCAGGGATGCCTTTTCTAACACGTACACACACACATACACACACACACACACACACACACACACACACCTCACACATACACAACACAAAAAAACACACATCACACACATCATACACCCCCACCATCACCACCTTGTATCTTGGCTATGTAGAGAGTTATTTTTGATGCATATGTCTTATCAGCCTTCACATCTAGAATGTGAGTGCCAGGAAAGGAGACAGAAGAGTTTTTTCTGTCGTAGCCTTAATCCCCACACAGAAAAGGGCACTCAATACATGTGAACAGAAATAAAAGACCAACACCCGTCATTTAAATCCAGGACAGTTCTCAGGAGTACAATTCTAGGGCATCAAAATATACCTTACTTCAGCCTCTATCCTGTCCAACGCCCCCAAACCACTTTGCAAACCCGTTTATTCCTAGCATACCATATAAGTCACTGCATCTTTTTTCCCTCTTCCAAGTCTCCAGTTTTCTCTTTTTTAGCCATTCCTATTGAGTAAATTTATTGTGAGAGAGTCTGCCCAGTTTTTCAAATGACAGATAAGTGTTATGCTCAACTATTCATGGCACTGATTCAATAAGCATTTATTGAACTGCTTTTATTTGCCGGGTGCCCAGCTAGGTACCAGGGCTGGAGAGGTGAATGAGACAGGCAGCCCACATTCTCTAAAGGAGGCCACAGAGATCTATCCCCAGGGAAATGGTGAGCTTGGAGCGCTCTCCCCACACCCCAAATACAACTTTTCCTGTCTGGTGAACTGCTGAAGACTTATGATGAGTTTCCTGGACAACCGGAACCAAACCCAGCTTCCCAGGGCTTTGGGTACCTTCTCAAGCTGGGTGTAGCCTGGGCGAATATTTTCTCTAGAATCTCATTTCCCTCTCAGCATTTCCCATTTTTTCTCCTATTGGTCACATTACTGTGCCCAGCTGTCTCTCTCTTTTCGTCTCAACCAGCTGTCTTTGGGGAAGATCTCATGTTTCCCCGATGTGCACAAGTTGGGATTTGCTCATGGTCCCCGCTCTCTGTCACTGAGTCAAACCTGTTAAATGAGATAATTTATGTGCCAACACTCTGTACAAGGCAGACACGTGAACATTACCTGTCTTCTCTCTTCATCTCTGAAGAGCCAAGGCTGAAATTGCTTTTCTGTGAGATGGAGCACTCTCATTCTCGGGGCCTGTGTTTGTTTCCATGTCTCTGTCTCTTCACCACCTTTGCTGAGACTGACAGATGTTCCAATTAATGCCAATGCCCCTCCCACCAAGTGTAAGGGGGGGAAAAAGAGGCCTGAAAACTGTAACCAACTCATAAAGGCAGTTCTATGAGCATATACCGTGAAAAAGATCCGACGACCAAAAGAAGTTGAATTTTTTCTGCACTAGTTCACCTTTTGGTCACGAAAGCCTTTCTTCAGTCATAAAGGAGTTTACACTTTGCTCTGTTTGGGTTTTTTTCCTTGACAGCCCCTTAATCAGGTTTCCTCTGGTTGTCTGGTGTGTGGGTGGCTGAAGGGACTGCTCTGGAGGCTGTGGGATGAAACGGCCCTCTCGAAGAGAGATGTGCAAGTAAAGCTTACCGCCCATTCCAAGCATAGAGCCTAATGAGTCATTGCAATTTTAGGAAGCGTATTAATCTACATGATGCCTGAGCCAGAAAGCAGAATTTTCTCAACTGAGAGAGTTGAAAATAGTCTTTGTTACAGGCAACGAGACACTCTTCTCCCTCTTGGCCTATAAATCATCTGCCGGCTCCACACTGGGAAGGCGCTGACATCAGTCCCTGTTGGCCAGAGACGGAGTTGTTTCAAGGATAACAGGATAAATTCCTATTGCCCAGCACCCCTGGAACCACAACACAGAGTATTTAATTCACATAAGTCATTGAATGATCAGCTCTTACCAAAGCATTTACTACTGGCTCAGTTGCTTCATTATGTGCGACTGTCCTTAAGGCATGATGCTCCAGTAACACTTAGAACTTGACCCAGGCTCACAGATTCAGGGGAGAGATCTGCTGCTGTGGACCCCAGCTGGGCTTTCCACAAAATGATTAAATCTTACCTGGGGATGGCACTTCTGCTTCATGAAAATTCCTTTTATATTTGTTGTGCTTCCGCTATCTTTCAAGCTGTCTTCATTGACTAAAGTCCAGCCAAAGAAAATCACAGAGCAAGAAAAACTATGCTTCTGGTTGAAATCCCTTCAGCTTTTTGGAGCACTGGTAACTTAGTTGCATGTAAAAAATTTCTCAGCCTGCCTTAGTTATTTTGCTTAGTGATTGAATCAGCTATTTGTCCGCCCCCCCTTTTTTCTCTTTTCTTTTCCTTTTCAAACTTCTTTTCCCTCTCTGCCTCCCTCCCTCCCTTCCATGTTTTTTTCATTAGATAACCTAAGATGTATCTTTGATTCTCCAAGTGTCTAGAAACCAAATGACATGAAAAATTAATAATGTTAGAATATTTCTCTTTTTAAAAAATTCAGGGAGTCTTTGTGCTGCCTTTATAACAAAATGCATGAACAAAACGAGGTTTTACTTTATTATGAAGTTTCCCACATCTAGCTTAGAAAGCACAGAGGATCAGACCAACTCCACTATCTCTCAGATAAAGGAGAAGTTTCCCTATCTGATTCCATTGTAATATTAATATGGTGAAAGAGGATTCTGGAAAATATACAACTCTGAGCTTATAAAAATCTATTTCCCGCCTTGTAAGGCTTCAGCCAGAATTAAGACCGTGGCCTAAGGTCCAGACTGTACTCAGCCCTTACAAATGGCCTTGTAGCAATTCGGGGTGGAATTTTTAAGACTTTAAGTTGTCTCCTTTCAGAGGGAAGAAGGCAGAGGGAAGAAAAAAAAACCTGCTTTACATTTGAAAAGCTCACTTTCTGAAAGGGCTGGTTCCCCGCTGGGAGAGCCTCAGATGGGGTTGGCGGTGGATTTGTAAAGGCATCACTCTAATCTCCGTGCAGACAAGATAAATGCTGCTTTACATCTGAAGTCTCTTCTCTGTCCTAAAATCTATACGTTGTTTGCAGTTATGTAAAATTTACACAGGAAAAAAAAATTTTCTTTTATTAAGAGCAGTTTTTATATCATAGGTATTTTTCTTCTGGAACACTTTTCCTGCTAAAATATTCAATTGACTTGAGGACTCTCTGCTCCAATATAAATGTTAGTAGATGTAAATGGCAGGAAATTCTGTGATCATTCGCCCCATTTATTCAGACAATTAACTCAACTTGGAATTCAATTGTGCAATCTGTGAAGGCAAGCGTCATGTGTTTTTTGTAAGAATATCTTTCTGGATAAGGTAAAATTCAGATTTTGAACTGATGAATTATGAAATTGCTTGCAGATATTCTAACTTCTCTTTATACTTCTTACTTCCTGCAGTCAGGAATGACATGCTTCAAATCTTGTGCTCTTATATCACAGAAGTAAAATTACCATAAATTGTTTTCCTTTCAAACTGGGACAGTTTAAAGAATGAAAGGGGCCCTTGTTATTCATATGGCAACAGCAGGCAGAAACCTGGACTGTCCGAGCAAATGTGCACATGAGGGATTGAGTTTTTAAATCTGAAAATAAATCAGCACTATATAAACATGTTCTGGCCCATCCCACTGCATTTTTTAAAATGCACTTTTTTGGTGTAAAAGTGTAACTAATTTCAAAAAAAAAACAAGAAAATACATTTAAGTGTATAGAAGAATGAAATACTCCTACTTTCATTTCCAGAGATAATCCCTGTTATTATCTTGATGTATATTACCCCAGAACTGAAATAAATACCCGTATGTCACATTTATGTTTATACACACATATACATATCTAGTAGGAAAGGAAAAACTTTTTCCTCAGTCCTCTTAGGGTCCCTCGGTTGATCTGGAATTAAACTGACAAAGACAGATTAACAGAAGAAAAGCCTGTGAATTTCTTTAATAGAGTTTCTGGAGCTTCTCTGGTGGCTCAGATGGTAAAGAATCTGCCTGCAATGCAGGAGACACAGGTTCTATATCCCTGGATTGGGAAGATCCCCTGGAGAAGAACACAGCAACCCACTCCAGTATTCTTGCCTGGAGAATCCCATAGACAGAGGAGCCTGGTAGGCTATAGTCCATGGGGTTGCAAAGAGTTGGACACGACTGAAAGACTAATACTTCACTTGCAATACAAGTTTTACATGAGCCTTCATAAAGAAATGAAGACCTGAAGAAACAACCGAGTTGAATGGTTTTATTCTAGGTTTGGTGAAGAGTGGAAGGTTGTGGAGAAATATTATAGGGCAAGAACAGGAGCTAAGTGTGGTGAAGTAGGGGAGATTCAGCAAGGCCCATGTATTCCGTCTTCTCTGAGCGCTTCCATCCTGGAGCTAAGGAGGCTCCTTTCCTCTGGGTACAGTCAAGGTACCTGTCACAGGAGGGTCTTTAGGACTGCTTCCGGGGAAGAGGGCAGGGGAGTATCATAAATATCTTTCTGCTTCTGCTGTTTTCTCAACTCCATCAGCTTAAAATATTTAATATGCCAAGGTGCCGTATTTTGAGGTGGTTGTTGTTTAGTCACTAAGTCATGTCTGACTCTTTGTGACCCCATGAACTGCAGCACACCGGGATTCCCTGTCCCTCACCATCTCCCACAGTTTGCTCAAACTCATGTCCTTTGAATCGGTGATGGCATCCAATCATCTCATACTCTGCTGTCCCCTTCTCCTCTTTTTTTTTTTAATTTAAAAAATTTTTTTAATTTTTATTTTGGGGTAGCATGTCCTGAACCCCATCTATATACACTTACATATTTATATTTACATTTTTATATGAGAAGAACTCTTGTTCTGCGCTTATATACTGTACATTAGTTCTGCAGCTTGCCTTGTTTCTGTATCAAATGTTCTTCTGTAGCAACAACTTTTAAGGCTATGTCGCATCCCATTATAGGAATGTATCATATAATCTCCATATTTAACTAATCTCCATAGTAAAGGTTACATTTTAAAAAGGGTAAAATCATGACTCCCATACAAGTTTAAAACAAATGTATGTCAAAGATTTTATCTCATTAATTAATGCAGAACCAGGAAGTTATTACAACCAGTTTTAAAAAAACCTCAAATTATCTCAGATGTTTAGAGTTAGATAAAGAATACTGAAATAAATTTACAAATAGATGCAAAACTGGTAAAAAAAAAAAAAAAAGTTGGCATCCACAGGGAAATAATCAGTTGTTTTCCACCAGACACGATTTGTATTTTTATAAACAGGAATTATTTGCATTACTATTTGTTTTCTACATGTGAGCTTCTCTCCAGAATTGTGAAATAGCACCCTTAAATAGCACAGATAATGATAGAGAGCTAAACAGAACACCTAGTAAGTTTCAAAATCTCTAAATTTTTCCTTACAATCACACTGTTATATCATATTTTCCAGATAATACACTGTACTGTGAAAATTCCAACAAGAAAACCTGTTTTCTTTCATTTTAAAATTTAGGATAAATTGCTAGAAATGTAATATCTAGATCAGAGGGCGCAGAGTTTGCAACTGAAGGGATGGAGAATTAGCTAGTATTTTAAGGTGGTTGACACAGTGCCAAATTGTCCTCTGGAAAGATTGTACCATCCACACTCCCACCAGCAGTGTAGGTGAGTGCTAGGTCCCCCAGATCACACGAAAACTTACTCAGCTTCAGTTTGTGATGGAGATCATGACTTTTTAAAACCTCATAAAACGCACCCCTTCAGACTTCTGTCTCTTTCTCGTCTAATATCTATTTCATAGCACTCTGGAACTTAGCTTTGACGGCCTTCTATTTTGTTTGTTTGTTTGTTTTTAATTTTCTCTTTTTGCCTGCACTGGACAGCCTGTAGGATCTTAGTTCCCTGACCAGGGATCAAACCCATGCCTCCTGCATCGGAAGCACAGAGTCTTCACCACTGGACGGCCAGGGAAGTACTGTCAGCCTTCTGTTTTGAAAGTCCCGTGAACAGTAAGAGCTCCAGAGGGGCAGCAAAGCCCTTGAGTGTGGACCAAATATGATCTTCTCTATTTTCTGCATCATTTTTCATTTCCCCCCATGCTTTTTCTGGACATCTTCTTTGGTGTTAGTTTAAAGCTATCCCTGGCTGCTCTTTTTAATCTTTAGCTATTGTTGGGAAGTCTCAGGCACAGGGACTCTGGTCACTCTGTCCAGAGCTAGAACCTTGGTGCCAGTTGCCCTGGCCATGTTTTTCTCTCCCAGATTCTTTCTCCTCTTCCCTCGACCCTCTGATGGTTGTGTGTGCTAAGTTGCTTCAGTCATGTCCAGCTCTTTGTGACCCCTTGGACCTCAGCCCATCAGGCTCTTCTGTCCATGCAATTCTCTCATGCAAGAATACTACAGTGGGTTGCCATACCCTCCTCCAAGGGACCTTCCCAACCCAGAGATCAAACCCGTGTCTCCTGCGTCTTCTGCATTGCAGGTGGATTCTTTACCGCTGAGCCACCTGGGAAGCCCCCGATGGTTAGAACACAGAGCTAAACACCTGGTGGCCTGTGGGAAAAGTAATTCAAAAAGCAGAATTGCCCATGTTTACATAATTTTATAATCTCTTGTTTCTGTGCAGGTGGAAGAATTTGGGTCTTGGCAGTAAGTGCAGGAATTATAATGGGAAATGATTTTCAATTTTTCCCACAAATGAATAGACACTGGGACAGTTGTTATTGTTTGTTCATTTCCCTGTTTGCTTGTTTTCTCAAATGCTTGATGATATTTTCATGGCAACTTGGCCTTCCTAAAGTGGGCTTATTTGAACAAATATCAAAGTTTGTTTGCAATCCCTGAGTTAGAATCTATCCCAAAGTATCTTTTACCATCTAGTATGATAAAATGAGCGGAAATGAGTTTAAATTACTCTCAAGGTTAGTCAGAAAGCAGGAAAAAATAAAAGGTATAGTGGGAAAATAAATCAGGAAGGAAAATGGAGGAGACTAGATGAGGCAATGCTTTTGCTAGGGGATCAACCCGGTGTTTTCTAGGTAATTGACATGTGAACACCACGGTGTTTTGTTTGTTTGCCTTTATGTTTTAGCATCACCTACCTGGACCACTGTATTTAACCACAACTACCTTCTCCCGTACCAGTGTCACTCCAGGTACCTGGTTGCAGGAGTTTCAAGGAACAGAAGAAAACCAAACCAGGGTTAAGTAATAAAGACAATGTGCTGCGCTCTGCTTAGTTGCTCAGGCATGTCCGACTCTGTGCGATCCCATGGACAGCAGCCCACCAGGCTCCTCTGTCCATGAGGATTCTCCAGGCAAGAATACTGGCATGGGTTGCCATGCCCTCCTCAATAAAGGCAATAACACATGTCTAATTAAGGCTTGATGAAATGATCACTTATCAATGTGGTATAAGCCTAGATTTTTAAGGGATTGAAAGGGGCCTCACAGCCTACAGTATTTCTATCTTATTATTATATTCCAATGTGTTTGTTAGGGTAACACTAGGTTTTGCTTTAGTGTTAGTGGTGCATTTCTTCCTAGCATAAGAGTGAAGTTATAGGTCAGCTTGGGAAGTTTGCCTCCATAGAGTCATTCAGGGGCTCAAGTTGGTGAACACTTTGCCATTTGCAACATGTGGCTTCCAAGATCAGCTTGCTTATTTTCATTCCATTGGAGGAAGGGAGGAAATGCCTGTAGGAGCAGGCAGAAGATGTTATGTATCAGACTTGGAAGATCTATTCCTTAGCCTTACAAAATGTTAGCTAACTCTTAGTTACAAGGTCACCCAACTACAAGGGAAGCTAGGAAATGTAATCCAGTTGTGTGCCTGAGAAAAAGAAGATGCAGATTTTAGTCAACAAATAGCAGTCTCCACCTCATCTTTTGTAATCAGGTTTCTTCTACAGAATGAGAAATAAGGTGGGGAGTTGGCATAAAAACTACAAACAGTAGTCAGTAGATTATTTGTTCTTGAAGGTAGAGATCATAGTTGTTGATCTGTTATCTCCCTCATTTTGCCATTAGCCTGCTGCAAAGCAGCTGATGAATACATGTTGGAAGATTGAATGAATGAATACTTTCAGGTATCAAGTATGGTTGAGTGATTTTATTATAGTTTTTTATTGTTAAATATTTTTAATTAAACATAACTTCTAATACTAGCTTTTTAACGTAAGAATCTATATATCATCCAATTCATTCAAAGAATATGGTTCAGTGGTTTCTAGTATATACTCAGAGTGGTTTACAGCCATCACCATAGTCAATTTTAGAACATTTTCATCACCCCAAAATAAATCCTATACCCATTAGCAATCACTCCTCACTTCCAGACAACTTCTCTAGCCCTAAATACATACTAATTTTCTTTCTGTCTCTATGCTGCTAAGTCACTTCAGTTGTGTCCGACTCTGTGCGACCCCATAGACAGCAGCCCACCAGGCTCCCCCATCCCTGGGATTCTCCAGGCAAGAACACTGGAGTGGGTTGCCATTTCCTTCTCCAATGCATGAAAGTGAAAAGTAAAAGTGAAGTCATTCAGTCATGTCGGACTCTTCTCGACCCCATGGACTGCAGCCTACCAGGCTCCTCCATCCATGGGATTTTCCAGGCAAGAGTACTGGAGTGGGGTGCCATTACCTTCTCCATTCTGTCTCTGTAGGCATGCCTATTGAACATTTTATAGAAATGGAATCATATAATATGGGTCTTTGTGAATGGCTTCTTCACTGATCATAATATTCTAAAGTTTCATCCATTTTGTAGTATATGTCAGCACTTTATTCCTTTTTATTGCCAAATGATATTCCACTATATGGATATATCATATTTTATTTATCTCTTCATCAGATGATAAAAATTTGGGTTGTTTCTACTTTTTGTATATTATGAATAATTATGCTATAAATGTCCATATTCAAGTTTTTCTTTTCTCTGTGATGTATACCTAGGAGTGGAATTCTGGGTCATTTGGTAACTTATATGTAATCTTTTGAAGAACTGTCAGACTTTTCCAAAGTGACTGAACCATTTTACATTATGGAATGACTTTTTAAATCTCCAGTATTTTAATGAATAAATTTATTGAGCTCTTCAGTTCAGTTCAGTCACTCAGTCATGTCCGACTCTTTGCGACCCCATGAATCGCAGCACACCCCTCCCCATCCATCACCATCTCCTGGAGTTCACTCAAACTCACATCCATCAAGTCGATGATGCCATCCAGCCATCTCATCCTCTGTTGTCCCCTTCTCCTCCTGCCCTCAATCCCTCCCAGCATCAGAGTCTTTTCCAATGAGTCAACTCTTCACATGAGGTGGCCAAAGTACTGGAGTTTCAGCTTTAGCATCATTCCTTCCAAAGAAATCCCAGGGCTGATCTCCTTCAGAATGGACTGGTTGGATCTCCTTGCAGTCCAAGGGACTCTGAAGAGTCTTCTCCAACACCACAGTTCAAAAGCATCAATTCTTCGGTGCTCAGCTTTCTTCACAGTCCAACTCTCACATCCATACATGACCACTGGAAAAACCATAGCCTTGACTAGACGGACCTTTGTTGGCAAGGTAATGTCTCTGCTTTTCAATATGCTATCTAGGTTGGTCATAACTTTTTCCAAGGAGTAAGCGTCTTTTAATTTCATGGCTGCAGTCACCATCTGCAGTGATTTTGGAGCCCAAAAAGATAAAGTCTGACACTGTTTCCCCATCTATTTGCCATGAAGTGATGGGACTGGATGCCATGATCTTCGTTTTCTGAATGTTGAGCTTTAAGCCAACTTTTCCACTCTCCTCTTTCAGTCTCATCAAGAGGCTTTTGAGTTCCTCTTCACTTTCTGCCATAAGGGTGGTGTCATCTGCATATCTGAGGTGATTGATATTTCTCCTGGCAATCTTGATTCCAGCTTGTGCTTCTTCCAACACTGAAGTGATGATGATGACAAAGTTTCTGTTCTTGTGGAATTTATGATCTGGTAAATGGGGACAAACAACTGCAGAAACAAATCCCATAGATGGATTTCATGGTATAACAGATGTTATGAAGGTCATTAGGTAGGCTTGTGTGATGGAGCAGCTTATGTGAGACTGGAAATGCTCCTATAGGTTGAGTCCTCAATGAGACCTCGATGAGGAGATGACATTTGAGCTGAGACCTGAATGGTAAATTCTAGCTATGAAAGAATGTAGGTAAAGAGTGTTCTAAGTAGAGGTACCAATGATTTTGATTACAAATTGTGCATAAAAACCCAAGGAAGTAAAAAGTCTGAACCAACTGCCTTGAGGAAAGAGAGGCCATTGTTCCTACCTGTGGCTAACTGATTTCTGGCAAACTGTGTTCAGCACAAGTCAGCCCAGCCGCTCTCACACAGTGGCCACGACTTCACAGCAGGGCTCGGAGTTCTCTTGCTCATGCCTGTTATTCACTCTTAAGCTGGGCCATGTCTGCACTCACTCTTCCACCTTATTGATGAAGAATCGCAATCCTTTTCGAGATTCACATGATTCAGGGTAGTGGTTCCCTTAAGTGAAGCATAGCCCATTTGAGCAGTCGTGTCCTCCTGTGTTAGCACTCTACTATCAAGGGCCATCTGTATGAATGAACACCAAATGCCAGAGAGATGCCTGACCTTGGAGCTGCCTCTCCAGAACTTAAGGCAAGAGCTTACAGAGTGAAGATTCTCACAGCCTCTTCTGTAAGTGGCTTGTACTAGTCTCTCGTTTCTCACATTCTCCCATCTTTTGGGAGGGCTCCTCTAAACATCTCCCTGTGAGATCTCTGTTTGCAATAGACAAGCGTCCGAGGCTATTGTAGGGACACCTTGCTCTGTGAAGGGGAGGGAAGCATGCCTTTGGGAGGGACATATCTGTTTCCTGCCAAGACTTATAGGCAAGTCTGTCCCCAGAGAGACGTCAGAGGAGAAATAACTGCAAACTCCGTGTTACTCCTGCTGAGTGAGTGAAGTGAGTGAAGTCGCTCAGTCGTGTCCGACTCTTTGCAACCCCATGGACTGTAGCATACTAGGCTCCTCTGTCCATGGGATTTTCCAAGCAAGGGTACTGGAGTGGGTGGCCATTTCCTTCTCCAACTCCTAGCTGAGTACCCATCTAATCTAAACCGTCCTTTGGAAACCATAGTAAGGGAGCACCTGCTGTTTGTTTGCTGTGTTCCACCTTGACCTGGGTTCTTTCCAATTAATTTAGAGCCACTCCTGACTTCATTTATTTACGTTGCAGATAGGCATTTCTGCAACACCGAACATGTAGGCATTCAGGAAATACAGCCATGGGACTGACAAAGACTCTGCCTTCATAGAAGATAACATACCAGTGAGGAAGACAAGTCATCAAGATAATTGCTACAAGTAGTGTATGCCATAAAAGAAAGAAACAAGAATATCATATAGAGATTAATAATGATGGCGGGCCTATTTTACACAAGACGGTTTAAAGAGGTGTTGAGGAAATGATGCTGAGATGGACCAAAGGCAAGAAAGAGAGGGAGAGAAGTAGCAAGACATGGGGACGGGATCCCAGCAGAGGGAGCAGCAGACAGGAAGGTGAGGCGGTGGAGGGCAGGGAGAGGGGTGGGTGGGCTTGAGGAACTGAGGGAAGACCTGTGCTCCTGCAGCACTGAAAGCCAGGGAACCGGTGGGACCGGGCGCCAAGGCAGAGACAGGCAGGTGCGAGATCCGGGAGGCCTCCTGGCTCAGGGGAAAGATGGCAGGCTTTGCTGTCACTGCACTGGGAAGTCCCGGAAGCGTCTTACTTTGGAATCAGGGATGATCAAATTTCCCTTCCCAAAACATTACTCTGCCTTATAATAACAGCTGGGCAAATAAAGCATCTTCTCTGGATTCATGACCACTGCTGCTGCTGCTGCTGCTAAGTTGCCTCAGTCGTGTCCAACTCTGCGAGACCCCATAGACAGCAGCCCACCAGGCTCCCCCGTCCCTGGGATTCTCCAGGCAAGAACACTGGAGTGGGTTGCCATTTCCTTCTCCAATGCATGAAAGTGAAAGTGAAGTTGCTCAGTTGTGTCTGACTCAGTGACCCCATGGACTACAGCCTACCAGGCTCCTCTGTCCATGGGATTTTCCAGGCAAGAGTACTGGAGTGGGGTGCCATTGCCTTCTCCTTCATGACCACTAGAAAACTTCTATTTTTGTTTTTCTGAACTATTTAAGAGCTTTTAGGCTTGAGTCTCGGAGAAGGCAATGGCACCCCACTCCAGTACTCTGGCCTGGAAAATCCCATGGACGGAGGAGCCTGGTAGGCTGCAGTCCATGGGGTCACTAGGAGTCGGACACGACTGAGCGACTTCACTTTCACTTTTCACTTTCATGCATTGGAGAAGGCAATGGCACTCCACTCCAATGTTCTTGCCTGTAGAATCCCAGGTATGGGGGAGCCTGGTCGGCTGCCATCTATGGGTTGCACAGAGTTGGACATGACTGAAGTGACTTAGCAACAGCAGCAGGCTTGAGTCTAGATGTACCTTCAGAGGTGGCTTACTTACTAAATAGACTTATCACGAAGCTATTGAATCTGTTGAGTAGGCAGGGGTTTTTCTTCTTTTCTGATCCTTTGTTGACATATAACATACATAGAGAATAGTCAGTAAATTATAAGGATTTTTGCAAATGCACTACATAGCCCTGTAATCAGCATCTAAATGAAGAAACAGAGTATTACCCACTTTCCAGAGCAGAAGCCCCACTCAAACCACAACTTTTTTTGTCTCTGTTCTCTTCTCAAAGTTAACCACAATCCTAACTTCTAAAAACATAAATTAATCTTACCTGGTTTTTGACTTTGTGTAAATGGAATCATTAACGTTTGTACTCTTTTATGTCTGACTGCTTTCAGTCAACATTATATTTATAAAATACATTCATATTTATTGTATATAGTTGCAGTTCATTCCTTCTTTGAAAATGGTTTTTCAATGTGTGGATTCACCACAATTTATTCCACTGTCTATGGGCATTCAGGTATTTTTCTGCTATAAGCTTTCTTGTACCTATGTCTCTCTCTGTTGAGTATATACACTGGTGTTCTGGAACTCGCTTGTACCAGCTTACAAAGCCAGTTGTTCCCATTTGTTCCCATTTTGTGCTCACTGCTGTCAGGCTGTAGCTTAAAATCACACAATGAGAATATTTATATGATGGAAATAAACCAATGCTACAAATTGGGCCTTTTATTTCTTGTTCTTTTTATTGTTCCCAGAAGGGTAGTTGTTAAACATATAATAGCACCTGTGGGTAGATACTCAAGAGAAATTCCAGAGCCTTAGCTATGTATATATTCATTTTTAGGAAATGCAGACAGGCAGGTTTCCCAAGTAATCGTGCCAATTTCCACTCCCACAGGAAACCAGCAATCTAAGAGAATCACTATCACTCTATAGCTTCACCAACACTTCATTATTTCTGTCTTTTTAATTTTAGCCATTCTGTCGAAGATCTCAGTATCACTTTAATTTGCATTTCCCTGATGCATAATGAAAACTGAACACTTTTTCATATGTTTATTGATTATTTGTATGTTTATCTTTTTTGTGACATGTGTGAAATGTCTATTCAAGCCTTGTCCATTTTTCCTTGGAGTTCTGTCCATTTCTTATTGATTTGTAACTCTTTAAATAGAGTGAGTGCAAGACTGTGCCAGTTATGCATTCCTGAAAAAGAAACTATCTCAAAACTTTGGCTTAAAACAATGATTCTGCTGTTGCTCCTGATTCTGTGGGCTAGTAGTGACTTGGGCTGGGCTCACCTGTGCTTGATCATGTGGCTGCAGGTGCCCGAAGACCCCACAGAAGCTAGACCATCTAAGATGGTCCCACTCACATGTCTGGCTGTTGGTTGGAGCACCTCTGTTTTCCTCCATGGTTTTTCCAGTAGGTGGACTCGGGCTTGTTCACATGGTAAATTCAAGGTTCCAACCACAGCTTGAAAAGAGCAAACCTGAATGCACAAGTGCTGTTCAGACTTCTACTTGTGTCAGGTTTGCTAATGACCCAAGGCAGACCCCCTGGCTGCTCCAGAGCTCGTGTGGACGGAACTGTGCAAGGACGTGCTCCTAGGAAGGCATGATTCTGGGGCCACCATTGTAATTACCTCCCACAGTCTACCACAAACCCCTCTGTCTACTTTTGAAATCCAGAGTAAGAAGAAACTTTTCATCACATCATCCATTCACCAGCTGATTAGGTACATTAAAAATTAAGGCTCCTTGAGAATCAAGGAAAAAAGGCAAGAAGATCCAAAAAGCAATGGATCCCATGAATAGTATGACATGACGCTGGTTGCAAGAAAGCCACAGTGGAGTGAAAAGGGTGCTTGCCTCTCATCTCTACTTCTTTTGTCAGGTTTTTTGGCTCCTGCAACATCCAGGCGCCCCTGAGGATGTTCCTTCTTTCCTGCTGCAGGTGTACCTGCACTCCCCATCTTCCATAAAGACAGGACAGTGCTGGGAAGGAAGGTCATGGGACACTGCAAACCTGTGTGCAGTTCTAAAGTAGGGGTAAGCTAGTGGGCGGCTTCAGGTAGATAGAAGACGGTGCCTGTGCTGTTGGTTAGAAGTGAAGCAACGTGTTAAAAGGCAACCCCTACTAAAACGACACAAAAATCCAATTCAGAAGTGAGCAAAGCATTTGAATAAATATTTCTGTAAAGAAAATAAGCAGTCAGTAAGTACATAAAAAGTGAATACCACTGGTTGTTAGGGAAATGCAAATGAAAACTTCAATTAGTTATCACATTTTATCTACTAGGATGAATATAATAAAACAAACAGAAAACAAAATAAGCGTTGTCAGGGATATAGGTAAATTGGAATCCTCATGCATTGCTAATAGGAATGTAAAATGGTGTAGTCACTGTGAAAAGCAATTGAGCAGTTCCTGCAGAATTTAAACACAGAACTACTGTATGACTCAGCAATTCCACTTCTGAGGAATATATCCAAGAGAATTGCAAGCAGTAGCATTATTCACAAGAACCAAAAGTAGAAACAAATCAAGTGTCCATCAACTGATGAATAAACAAAGGGTCATGTATATATATATATATATATATATATATACACATACACAATAGAATATCATTCAGTCATAAGAAATGAAATTATGCTACATACCAAAACATGATGGACCTTGGAAACATTATGCTAAGTGAAACAAACCAGACATAAAAAGCCACATATTATATGATTCTACTTATACTGAGGTACCTAGAATAGGCAAATTCCTAGAGGCAGAAAGCAGAATAGAAGTTGCCAGGGGCTGAGGGCAGGGAGAATGAGGAGTTACTGTTTAATGGATACAGAATTTATGCTGGGGATGATGGCAAAGTTTGGAGTATAGAGCATTCCAGGTGGCTGCACGACCTTGTAAATATATTTAATGCAACAAATCGTACAATTACAAATGGTTAAAATTGTTAATATTATGTTACATGTATTTTTGTGTGTGTTAGTCACTCAGTGGTGTCTGACTCTTTGTGATTCCATGGACTGTAGCCCACCTGGAATTTTCCAGGCAAGAATACTTTTACTACAATAAAAAAGAAAAAGCTACGACTCTTTGATTCCTTCTTCTGCCTATTTGATGATTTGGCTTTCACATTGTTTCCTTCAACAATTTTTTTGTCATCCTCTTAGCCATTATGTTAACATCTTTAGAAAAAATTTTGATAAGGGACCAATTTTGTAGAAAGCACTTAGGGACCATACCCATCCTCTCAGCTTACTTCCATGATCTGTGGCTTATCCCAGTGGGAGCGCATCACCAACAGATAAAACTTTTTACATGAAATCAAATTTTGAATTTGTGAATTCTCATTCTAAGCAAAGGTATAGAAAACATTTCTGGATTCTCAAAGAATGATGTGACTACTCTAACCTTATATTTCTATATGTTTTTAAACAGAAAAAAATTCCAGCAATGTTTGAGAATCTTGCAATCAATCATGCAGGGCCACAAGAGGTGGGATATCCCCACTCTTTATGTCACAGAGGCTGGCTGGTGAACAAACCGAATATCTTCCATCCTTTTCAGGGGACCAAGAGGTGAACTGAATTATCTGTACTATATCTGGCAGGATCACAGCTTTTGCACAGAAACGTTTATTTTCCCTATCAAATCTCTTAGCACTTAGAACACTCAGGATTTAATAACTTGTTGCAGCCGAGAAGCTGATATTCTGAACAATTTGTCTTATTTTCTTTAAAAAAATTTTAAAAATTTAAAGCAATTCATATAACAAGTTCTGACACATACTCACCTTCACTTATAAATAAGACTCTTGATTGAGAAATGAAGAGAGAGAAGTAAGAGGAAATATCCTTTAGGTAAAATAAATGGGTAAAGTAAGAAAAATGCTTGGATCTGTGTTTACATAAAGGATAAGTCTAGGCATAAGCATACTGTAAAAGGAAGGAGGAATATATGACCAAGGAATGTGAGCACAGACCTCTGAGGGAACCTCAGGAAACATTTGCCGCCTTTTGTAGAAGAAAAGATTGGGTCAATTCATCAAAATTAATATTCCTAAGTTATATGTTAGAATAAAAAGGCATATTTAAAATCAGTAAATGAGTCAGAATTTTATTGACTGGTTAGTTGACTGATTTTAAGCAGTAATTTCTTTTAAAATATTCATATGTAATGACTTGTAAGACTTAGGAGGTATTTTCTGCTGAATATGATTTACAGTCCATTCCTGGAGTTCTAGGCACCTAAGATACTTGTATGAAGTTCAAAAAGTGAAAATGTTAGTCGCTTGGTCGTGTACAACTCTGTGATCCTATGGACTGTAGCCCACCAGGCTCCTCTGTCCATGGAATTCTACAGGCAAGAATATTGGAGTAGGTAGCCATTCCCTTCTCCAGGGGATCTTCCTCACCCAGGGCCTGAACCTTGGTCTCCCACATTGCACGCAGATTCTTTACCACCTGAGCCACTAGGGAAGATACATGTACAGAAACCACAAAGCTTGCATTTCTCTATACACATGAAATTTACTGTTCTACTCAAAGGCAAGTGGTGGTCTTAATATGGGTAGAAATTTGGGTTGGGGTGATGGCCCACAGATGGGGAGGGACAGGTAAAGTTCAAAAGAGAAAGAAAGTTGAAAAACAATGTCAGCAGAAATTTCCTAGATAACTAAAGAAAACTGAAGCTGTTCTTTGTTTTCCAGATTGGAAAGCTAGTCTGATTTCAGGGGCAAGAAACTATGTCTCCTGACAGCCTGCCTCAGGCCTTGCATCTAAACTGCCGGCTAACCATCACCTCAAATTCCTTAATTGAAACCCCCCACCACTGTTAGACATAAATACCATCGACATTTAAATATTTAATAGAGTTAGCCACCTGGATGAATAGAATCCCTTAAGTTTAAGGGATAATAGCAATTCTTTACTTTTGCCTTTCTGGATCAGGGTGATGATTTCTGCCCAGGGCCCCTAAAGAAGGGCAATAAAGTCCTTAGACGAAAATGAAGGTATCAAGGGAGGGATGAGCACGTGTGCATACACATACACACTCACACACATGCTCACACACGTGCACGCACACACGCACAGTTAAGCACGTCCTATATGACCCCCCTATACCCTCCACTTTGCCAGGTGGTGATGAGGTCTCCAGTTCTTTATGTTCCACTCATATGTGACCCTGGAAAGTAATTTTCTCTCTCTAATCCAGAAGCACTGGATAATGAAATGAGAACCTACCCCAGAGTGTAAGGAATGCTCATAAAATAATGACAAATGACTTTGCAATTTCCTTTGACCAAGACATTTATTGGTTGGTAGATTAAATCATTCTCTGATTTCTTTATAAATCTTTTTAAAATTATCAGAGTTCAAACTTGTGAAGAGAAATTTGTTTTAAAGTAACCCTTTTATTATTTGGAGTGCACAGGTTTTTTATGTAATAATAAGTGCTTTTTAATATGAAAGCAATTCATGCTTATTAAAATTAGGAGAATACTTGTAACCAGAAAGAAAAAACACCCATTGTACCAATCACAAACATATCTGTTAGTATTTTGACATCATTTTTAGACCCTTTCTATACTTAAGTATTTGTACTTTTACATAATTGAAGTCACTGTGTTTACAATTTTCACACCTGATTTTTGTACATTTAATATTTCATCATTTTACATTGTTTTACAAAGCCTTTCTAAAAGTGGTTTTTTTTTTTTTAAATAACTGTTAAGTATTCTAACAAGTAGATATAGTAAACCTTACCTTTATAGTTGGGTTATGAGGTGTTTAGATTCCCAGAATGACCATATTGGTAGGACATTGCTGAACTCGCATAGAACCAGGAACACCACAAGTTTGAGTCTATAAATTCTTTAGAGATAATTTAAGGTAAGTTTATTACCCTGGTGAACAGGGCTTAGTATTTTTTTCAGTTATCAACCTTTTTTTAAAGGTTTTATCTGTACTTTTGCTTTTCTAAATTAACTTAGTAATGGCAGTGATCATTTCAGTGGCCTGTGAAAAGTGAGTTGTCTCCTGTGGTGACCTGAGTGGGAAGAAAATCCAAAAATGAAAGGATATGTGTGAACATAGAGCTGATTCACTTTTACAGCAGAAGCTAACACAGCGTTGTGAAGCAACTATACGCCAATAAAGATTAGTGAAAAAAAGAAAGTCACCTCTCTTCTATGTAACTGTGGAAACAATAGCAGGGCATTCCAAGACATTTAGCTGGAGCAAGTAAAAGAACAAAGGGAACGTATTTTATTATGCAAATATGTGCTTTTCCACCTAGAGCAGGTTAGCTGAAAATGGAGAAAGTGGCAGGCCAAGTTTTCTGCCAAGTTATCAGTGCTTCTCTTACAATTAAACTTGTATCTACTTAGTGATTATTACTATTACTCGCCAATAATTTTTAGCAATTAAAAATTATCCACCTGATTTACTAAAATAGTTCATGTCCCTCATTTTCTAGTAAAGACATTTTTCCATGTTAAGGTTTTAACACCTGATCTAGGAAAACTCTTTGTTTAGAATACCTACCAGCTGGGAGCCTTGTGATGACTAGTGATAAATCATTCTGATTTGCTTGAATAAAACAAAAAGCAAATTTTAAAAAAGACTGGAGAAACTGAAGGGTAGTGCTGGCTTCACGTATTGAATAGCTTGACCTGGCTCAAATTATGTGTTAGGACCTAATTGTCCATTTCTATATCTTTTCACTCTGGATTTCCCTGGATGCTCAGTCATGTCTGACTCTTTACAACCCCATGGACTGTAGCCCACCAGGCTCCTCTGTCCATGGAATTCTCCAGGCAAGAATACTCAAGTGGGTTTCCATTTCCTCCTCTGGGGGAGTTTGCTGATGCAGGGATTGAACTCGCATCTCTTGAGCCTCCTCATTGGTATATTTTTTTACCACTGTACCACCTGGGAAGTGCTGCCCTGGGTACTATCCGTCATCCAGTGAGCCTTTTCTCTGCTTGTGATTAAGAAGTCTACCTCAGTTTTAGCCTCCAAACTCTACCTGTATTACAGCTGTGCATGCGCTGGTATTACATGTGAAGAGAGAGATGACTCTTTGATGAATTAATACCTGCAATGTGGGCAATGTGAAATGAGATCTTTTGCAAGACCTAAGTCTAATTCATCTCACACTGCCCACGTTGCGGTCATTAATTCATCACGTAGTCATTGTGTGCCTGCAATAAACCATGAGCGTAGCGCGATCTTATTAGTCACTCAATAAATATTTGCTGAATGAATAAATGTGACCCCGAAGAGGCAGATGACTGTCATAAATCGTTATGAAATGTCAATTCTTAACATTTGATCAATTGAAGAACAACAACCCAGACCATACAGACCGTGAGGAGGAGAAGTGGTGCCAAGATCAAGTTATGCTGACTACAGCATTTTAATATGTTCATGTTGCTTATCCCTGCAGGGCTAGGAGCTTACATAGTATTAACAGGTCATCGTTATAATAAATTCCTTGTCTGACCTTAGCCAGAACCGTGCACAGCTAGGTGGAAAGGAGTGTGAGAACTTAGTTGATATATTGCCTAAATAATTGGATGTCTCAGGTTTGGGTATTAACTGTTGATTTCCTCACACTGAATGCAATACGGAGGCATCCACAGATTATAAAAGAACCAGAACCATGTATCGTAAGGCCTTCTGGGGTGAACATCGTTGTTTGTACTCAGCCAGCATCCATTCACTCTATTTCAGCAGAAGCCCAACTTTTGTCAGAAGGTCGTACCTCCACCTCCTATCCAGGCCTTGTGAGTCTCTGGAAACCCCATTTCTTACTTGAGGGAAAGGGTGGATGTATGACCAAAATGAAGCCAGTGGGACATCATCTCCTGGGACCATGGGCTTTGAGGTGTGTTGTGAAAAGACAAAACAAAAACAGGAGGAAGAGGTGGAGATACCACATTCCGTTTACAGCCGTGAGACAAAAGCAAGGATCTCACGCTGCCCTGGTTCTCCATAGTCTGACCCTCCAGCCATCCACCAGTCCCAGGAAGGGGGTTACTCACGAGACACAGACCACAGAGGAATCCTCCCTGGTGTGTCCATCCCACATGTGTCCACGGAGCAAAACGGACAAAAACGTTCTCCCCAAGGGAAGAACTGAGGCCTATGGAGGGCAAGGGTCAAAAGTGCCTCCCAGGGCAGAAGTGCAGTCAGCTACTGATTGAACAAAAGTATCTGGATACCAAAGCAGAAAGTTCTCCACTGTTTCAAATGGGGGCTCTTGTGTGGTTTTCCTATTCTCTCTCTCCCTCATGTTGTAAGTCAGTGCATTAGGGGTGGTCAGCTTTCATTCAGAGGGGGGTTGCCAGACCTTTAAGAGGTACTGAGAAGCTGTTTGTTGCCCTGGACTTTTTGACTCAGATCTAACGTAGCTCAGTCAGTAAAGAATCTGCCTGCGATGCAGGAGACCTGGGTTCGATTCCTGGGTTCGGAATATTCTCTGGAGAAGGAAATGGCAACCCACTTCAGTCTTCTTGCCTGGAGAATCCCATGGACAGAAGAGCCTGGCAGGCTACAGTCCATGGGGTTGTAAGAGTCGGACACGACTTAGGGACTTCACCACCACCACCAAGTGTGTATTCCAAGTTTGATGCTGGCAACAGTGATTTCAGCACTCGAGAAAAGACCTTAGCTGGATAAGACATTAGTTGTTGCCCTTTGTGAGAGGAGAGTGAGTGAATTTTATTTGGATATAAATGTAAGGAAGCCAAGAAGGTATGTAAGGATGTATGAATATTGAGCAGCCAAAAAGGTAAATGCCAGTAGACACATGACATTTTCTGTCCCAACATGAAACCACCCTCTTGCCTTGATTTGTCCCGCTCCTTTCTCAGTGTATTCAGGAAGGGTAAATCTAGTGCTGGTATACAGCGGAGCCAAGTGGTTCAGAAAGAGAGCTGGGGAGATCAGCCAGGAGACTAGTGTAATAGTTTAGGTGAGAAACTGTAAAAAGACAACTTGAATCAGCACAGGAGGTTAGAGAGCTGGTGATTGCAGAAGAGAAAGCAGAGAAAGAGAATGAGCAGGGATTCAAAATGACAAGCTGAGAAAGAGGGAAACATCAAAGATGATTCTGAGGCTTGAGACTTTGTGGACACCATTAGCAGGAATTGGAAGTCTAATGGGAGGAAAGCATTGCAGAGCAAGGCATAAGTGCACTCAGTTTTAAAGATTCACTTGTTTACAACACATCCTTTTGGATACCTGGGGGGCCGCTGGCTGTGCCATGAGGTGTTGCGGGTGGTGGAATCACACAGACCTACTCAAGCTATAGTCTGCAGGCTCAACAGCTTTGTGGGAGCCTCCTGGATTATGGTGCCCTATCTGTGCTGGTCATTATTGGCATATAGTAGACATTAAAGATCTATATTTGCTCAGCCCACTGCGGGTGGCAGCTATTTGCTATTTTGTGCCAGTCTCCTCTGTTTATGCTAGATTATGCCTTATTTTTTTATTTTCAGAGAAATAAGCTCTTTTCCTATGTATGTATTCTTTGTGTAACTTTACTTGAGGCACCCTGTCTTCCTCTGACCAAGAGCTGGACATGTGAAATAAGCTAGGTCAATGTTTCATCTTCTCCCAGGTCTTTAAATCTTGAGTAGAGTGGGGCATATTGTTAAAACCATTGGTCTTGATTTTGTTTCAGCCATTGAATCCTAAAAGACTATCTGTCTTTAGAGATGTCCCAGAAATCCTCACCTATAAAAAGTTAAAACTGTAAGTATTAAAGAAACTACTTAGAGGTGGGATACCCTACAATATTATTTTGTGGCTAATCCAGATTAAGGTGAGCCTGGATGCACCTGGACATCTTTTTAAAATTTAGCCATGCATAAGGATGCACTCCCGTTCTGCTCAGGTTATCACATCTCAACTCTCAGTGCAGAATAACTTACCTCTTTATTAGAACCCACTGTGTTGGAGAGAAGAGATAAACTGCAAGATTGGGACTGTCATACACACACTACTATATATAAAATAGATACCTAGTAAGGACCTGGGGCTTCTCAGGTGGGACTAGTGGTAAAGAACCCACCTGCCAATGCAGGAGACATAAGAGACACAGGTTTGATTCCTGGATCAGGAAGATTCCCTGGAGAAGGACATGGCAACCCAACCAGTATCCTTGCCTGGAGAATCCCATGGACAGAGGAGCCTGGTGGGCTACAGTCCACAGGACCTCAAAGAATTGGACACAACTGAAGTGATTTAGCACAATAAGGACATATAGCAGGGAACTCTACTCGATACTGTGCAATGACCCATATGGGAAAAGAATCTAAAAAAGTGTCGATATATGTATATATGTGTGTGTGTGTATATATATAACTGATTCACTTTGCATACAGCATAAAGTAACACAATCTTGTAAATCAACTATACTCCAATAAAATTTAAAAAAAAAACCATCATATTAAAATCAGCAAGTCTACAGCATGTTACAATTATAGAAACTGTACTAGCCATCATTTAAGGATTATCGAATTTCATTGTCTTGATCACAAAACATAAATTTGATGAGAGTTTATCCTCCTTGTCTGTTGAGAGATGAGCATGTGAGATGTGTGTGGTTCGTATGGGCAAGGATGGGAGGAAGGAAAATTCTAGTACACTGCAAGTGGAGTGTAAATTGGTACATTTTGGAAGTTATTTGGTTATAGCTAGGAATGTAAAAATATGCATTTTCCACGAACCAGTAAACTTGGGAACTGGGAAGTTTGACACGGGCATAGATGCATGCTTGTTGCAGCATTATTTATAGTAACAAATGTTGAAAACAGTCTATGAGTCGGAGAATGAGGGGAATGAATAAATAAAATATAGCATGCTGTTCAGCAGATTTTTTTAAATGCCCAGGTTTATTTGTATGAAACATGGCTAATTCACAAATATAATGTTGAATAGAAAATGAATAAGTTGCAAATTGATATATAGAGTAACTAGAATATGATACCAGTATTCTAAATTTTATATAACTCTTACTAAACTATGATATTTATGGATATGTATACATATGCATGTACATGTGTATAAAAACAAAAATGGATTGGAAGGCAATTCATAAATTCCCTACTCTTCCTTCTGAGGATGGGAGAAATAGTGTTGGGCGTGAAAGAAAGGGAAGACTTCAACTTTATATGGAATGTTTTACTTTTTATTTGATTGTGTTCTTAAAATAGTTTTGAAGGTATTTTGGAAAATGTTAAAAATTACCATTTTTTCATTATTGATAATGTTGATGCTGCCAACTATTTGTCTGTATTTTTATTTTGTCAAAACCAAAAATCTTCTCAAGTCCACTACTATCTATGACACAAGATGCTTGATTCATTCCTTCATTTTTCAACACATATGTGTTACTTGACTGCTATGTATAAGACACTATGTTTGGTACAATAGGAAATAACAAAGGTATATAAGACATCAGTTCAGTTCAGTCATTTAATCATGTCTGACTCTTTGTGATCCCATGGACTGCAGCACGCCAGGCCTCCCTGTCCATCACCAACTCCCAGAGTCTAAACACATGTCCATTGAGTCGGTAATGCCATCCAACCATCTCATCCTCTGTTGTCCCCTTCTCCTCCTGCCTTCAGTCTTTCCCAGCATCAGGGTCTTAGTCCTTTTCAAAAGGATCTTGTGGCTTTAGAACTTAAAAGTCCTTCTTGTAAACAGTACATATGGGCTTAGCATGCCTCAATGTAGAGATATCTTCAATAGGCACATGATATGAAATTATTCCAGTTGTTATGAACTTACATGTGGGTGAGCTTCACTCTATGAAGACATAACAAGAAAATCACCACTTATGAAAGATTAAATGAGAGTGTGATTGACACTTCAAAAGCAATTATTCCTTTAAAAAAAAGTGATTCATTGTAGGTCCCTTTCTCAAAGATACAAAATATGATGATTTTTTTTTAAATCTCTTTGCACTGACTTTTTTGGGTAGCACATTCATTATGTAAAGAATACCAGTATAGGACAGAGACTTTTCACCTGGAGAGTGTTTCACTGCTACACGGTACATAGGTCAAGCCTGCGTGAAACATGTAGGTGGAGACCTTCATAGTAGCTCCTTGTCTGGCTCTGCACTATTTTCTGGAAAATTGCTGATTATACTCAGAGTGTCTTCTATCCATTTCTGCATGACTATGCTGCTGCTACTGCTGCTAAGTCGCTTCAGTCGTGTCCGACTTTGTGTGACCCCATAGACGGCAGCCCACCAGGCTCCCCTGTCCCTGGGATTCTCCAGGCAAGAACACTGGAGTGGGTTGCCATTTCCTTCTCCAATGCAGGAAAGTGAAAAGTGAAGTGAAGTTGCTCAGTCGTGTCCGACCCTCAGCGACCCCATGGACTGCAGCCTTCCAGGCTCCTCTGTCCATGGGATTTTCCAGGCAAGAGTACTGGAGTGGGGTGCCATTGCCTTCTCTGCTGCATGACTACACATCATCATTTTTCATGCTTTCCCAGTATCTCTCTATAGTATCGATATTCCAGGTGGATAAATTGGATCATACTTGGGCTGGAAATCCAGTGGAAAACCATCATCTAGGGTGTCTCTCCACTGCAGATGCCACAGGAACTTTAATATAATAGGTGTCAAGAAACACAGAAAGTTGCAAATAGGGAAAGAGTTTATTTGGGAAGAATTGCATTTGGGAGACATGGATTAGGGTAAAACTAAGTGCTCTGGGGAAGAGAAAGAATCAGGGGCTTAAAAAGGCAAAAGCTGTGAGACTTCCTGGTGACCCAATGGTTAGGATTCCACACTTGAGCTGCAGGGGGCACAGTTTCAATCCCTGGCTGGGGAATTAAGATCCTGCATGCCATATGGCATACCCAGAAAATTTTCAAAAAATTTGTTTTAAAGGCAAAAGCCACGAGGCTATACTCTGATACAAGAAAGGAAATATTTGTCTGTAATGCATGGCAGTTACAAATTGTTTTAAGCTAAGGGTCTGATAAGTAGATAGACTGTCACGAATTATTTTAGGTTAAGAATTCAATAGGTATATCAGCTGTCACAAGTTATTTTAGGATAAGGGTCTGATAAGTATCTTAAGTTTCTGGCAGATGTTCTGGATGCCTTCATGAGGACAATAAGTGACCAAAAGGTCAGATTCTATCCAGGACAAGATGTGCATAAGTCACACTTCTGCTGTGGCCTCTCAGCTCCATTTAGAGAGCTCTCTTGGCAAAACCAACTCCATTTTTATTTTCCTTCCACACAACAACAGTGGATGGAACATACAAATTATTGTTGCAGATGCCAACAGTGGGGGAAGCAAGGTGAGGAATGGTAAACTGAAAGCTGTCTATCAGAAGTCAAAGAATCACACCTCTGCCCTGACTAGAAAGGGGATGGTGGATGAGTTTTGGAAGAAGGGGCAGAATCCAAATACGGACTGTGTTTTTCATAGAGCTAATTAGAAAGGTCAAAGTCATCAGTGAAAGCAAAAAGAATTGATATGCGCTCTGGGTGAGAGGAGAGGAATTTGAAGGGTACTGATAAGGCAGACTGTCCTGAAAGGTCTGTTCCTTCAGTAGAAGCTCAACATGTCCATTGACTGAGGTCTTGAATATTGAATCCATCATACATGTGTGAATCTTCTGGGGCATCGAAAGGAGTTTGAATCCACAGCATATACAGCTTACTACCTCTGAAGGTAAAGGTTGAAACATGACACTCACGAGAGCCCTGCCCTTGAAGGATGATCCTGGATTGGTTCCCTCAGCTAATACAATGGCTTTCCACATGCTTTTACACCTTGTGTGTGCTCCCTTTTCCCTGAGCAACCAGGTTCGATGTGATGGAAAAACCCCTAAGCAATTACAGAGGGACAAAAAATGGCAGACTGCCTCTGTGTGTGTGTGAGAGAGGGAGAGGGAGAGGGAGAGAGAAAAGAGGACAGAAGTATAAATGGGGAGTGGGGGGAGGGGAGCAGAAACAGAAGCAATAACATTCATAATTCTTTTTATGAATGTGTGACTTTTGTTCTTTAGTTTTTGTTCCTTCTCTCTCACTTTTCTTGAAATTGTAAGTGAAAGATACAGCTTCAGTATTTGGTGAACAAAATGTGTCCAAAGATCTCTCCCCAGGGAGCTTGCTTATACTATTTTCCCTATTATCAGGAGGCAAAGGAGAACCTTAGTGTTCCTCCAGGGTCTGGCCACTGGTGTCCTTGACTCAAGCAAGGTGCACTATGCGGCAGGTGTCACTGAAAAGCCAAGAAAAAAGCTGTCAACCACAGTGTACGTTGGCATTCAGATGTGTCCCGTTCCTTGGGGATTTCTATATTTGGCCAGACTGCAAGGTATTGAGGTAGATAAAGCAGGATAGATTTGAAAACTGCACAGTGAATCTTCCCTTGTTGTTTTATATGTCAAAAAAAGATACAATTTAAAATGTATGTGACAAAAGGGTATTTTTGAAAGTTTTAAAGAAAAGAAAGACCAAGAAATACTTTCAACTAATATGTATTAAAGTGTATTTGCCTGCATAGATAAGATGGTCTTGTTGCTAGGCAACAGATACACCAAGACAATGGTGGGCCAGAAGGGTAGAGGAACTCATGAGTATTTTAGTGTAAATTCTTGCCACAACAGGAACCAGGCTGACAATCTTCTCCTATAATGGGAAGTGGCAGAAATGATCTGATAGACTGAGCGAGGTGAGGTATCTTGATTCATTTGCCTAATATACCAAATTTTTGCGTGATACAGTTAATATTTTTAACTCAGAATGGCCTGTTTATCTGAGATTTTTTTCAACTTTCTAGCTTGTGATGACTGTGTCAGTCAGAAGCTCCAGGATTTCAGAGTATCTTAGACAAATATTACAGGCAGCAGCAAAGCTTGATTATCATAGCAATGTGAATGTGGTGTATTCCGAATTAGAAACAAGGACTTTTGATTCCTCACTCACCTATCAAAGAAATTTGGTTGTCACTTAAAAGTAACAGATGTTAAAGTGTATTTCATATCATAATTTTTTTCTATAGATATATAAACACTGTTCATTTCAAGAATTCAAAGATTTTGGATGTTTGGCATGCACAGTTCTTATTCTAGATCCCATAGTCTTTAGAACTCTTATCATTCGTACTACTAAAAAGTTTTATGGGAGGTAAAGAAGCTAAGTATCTCCAGAAAAAAATGTTGAAGTAAAGAAATAGGGGGCTTTCTAATTATTTTATGTTGGCAGAATTAAAAGTCAGGAAATGGTTGAAATTAATTGGGTCAGAGGCTTCTATAGTAGTTTATTTACAAGAAAGTTATAAGAATTGATAAAGATTGTTCATTCACTGTCAATCGTATACTTACAATGTAGGATTGATTTCCTTATGGTCTTTATTTGAAGAGCTTGAAATACTAACTCAGTGTCACTTTATTACAGTCATGATTTCAGAGGTTCACAAGATTGCAAAATTTCAAATTTTAAAAGGAGTGAAGTGGTTTTATATGTGAACTTTAGTTTAATCCCCAAATAACAGCTATCCAGGATTCCTATAGAACTTGAATGTAATAATGTATAAGTCCCACTCTCATGCCTATCCTCATTCACATAGACTGCTCTTAAACTGAGTTAGATGTAAGTGATAAAAGTGATAAAAATTGAATGATTATCTAACTGGCTTGAGGACCCAGTGATTTCAAAGACCCAATGTTGATGACTACAAAGAAGGGCCAAAACAATCCCCAAAAGAGTTCTCTGTAGTAGCTTCTTCATTACATAACTTGATTAACGAGTCAAGAATTTATAAAAAATCATTACCTCAATTCCACTTCCTCATATATATCCAAAAGAATTGAAAGCATCAATTGATTTCAATTGAAAGAATTGAAATCCCTGCTTTCAATTACTTGAGCATATACGTGTAACCAGTGTTCACAGCAGCATTATTCACAATAGCCAAAAGGTGGACCCAACCCAAGGGTCCACTGACAGATGAATGGATAAAGTGTGGAACATACATAGAATGAAATATTACTCAGCCTTCAGAAGGAATGGAATTCAGGTACTTTCTATTAATACAACAAAGATGAACCTTGAAAATGTTATGCTGAATGAAATAAGCCAGACACAAAAGAACAAATAATGTATGATTCTGTTTATATGAGGAACCTAAGTAGTCAAATCCATAAAGACAGGAAATAGAACAATGATTACCAGTGGCCAGTGGAAGAGGGAAATGGGGAATCACTGTTAAACAGGGGTAGGGTTTCAGAATGGGGTGATGAAAAAGTTCTGGAGGTGAGTGGTGGTGATGGTCACACAGCAGTATGAAGGTACTCAATGCCACTGAACGGTACACTTAAAACAGTCAAAATGGTCAGTTTTATGTATATTTTACCACACGGAGAAAAAAAAAAGGAAATGATTACCGAAAAAGATGCATCTCATCCTAACTCAGCGTTTGAAATATTCCTTGCTGAAACTGTGCCCATCTGCTTTTTCCACTCCTGACCTCAAGTTCAAAAACACAGTAGTGACATCACAACGGACCTTAATTTAAACTCTGGGAGGATACTGCAAGGTCAGTTTAATAACTCCCTCTCTTGGAAATTTTTCTTTCTGTTGCTTTCCTGAAGCATTATTTATTTACCTGTTTACTTGCTAAGGTCAGCTTCATGCTTGAAGCAGTACGGAGATGACAAGAGAAAAGCCTAGTTTTTCCTGCCCTGGATGGCGCTTGTAGGACAGATGGCACGGTACAGACGGCAGGTCCACAGACTGGACAGATGGCCCAAGCTTTATTCTCAAGTAGAATGCTAGTCTTGGGATTTGGGTGTGGTTATATCAGTCTATGGGTGGGTCTAAGTTTCCATTATCAAGGAAGAAATGAGAGTGGCAGAGGCCTCTCAGCAAAATGGTTAAGTAAGGAGAATGGAGGAAGGGTGCTTACTGGCCTGGTGCACTCAGAAGACCAGTGGGAAGAAACACTCTAAAAGCCCTTTGACACTGTGCCTGTTCATGGTCAAGTTTACCCCAGAGGGGTTAGCTGTGTTAGCATCTTCATGTCTCAGCCCAGTGCATACCCACAACCTTCAGGCAGCCTTCAGACAACCTCCGTAACCTTCAGGAAAGACGTCTCTGTTTCAGCTGAAGTCAGATCTAAAAATAGACGGGATTTGGTGGGTGTGGAGGATGATGACGCTGCGTTTGGTCTTGAATATGATCCAAGATTTGAAAAGTGAAGAAAAGCAAGGTTGATGGGACTACTTGAGTGAATAGGGACTACTTGAGTGAATTATCTTCCAGATTTACACTAGGGATGCTAATTTAGCCTATGCTTCCTACTTCGGATCCACACTACTGATTGGAAATCTGAGGCGTTTTCTTTTATTCACTTTTAAGCTCTTACTATTTCTTGGTGTCCTAGGAAGTCCCAATGGAACACCGTATTAAAAGCTATTGCATAGCCTGTGATTTCTGGAACACATTCACAGACACTATTCTTTTTAACTCTCAGAGGTTTACATTCACTGGATGGACACATATCCAAGAACAGAAACAGTTTTCAAGCAAGGCAATTAGTATGGGGTCATTAGGGTTTGTATTTGTTGTGGAGTTTTGTAAAAAATATTATATGGTAAAATTGACCTTTTCCTCAGAAGTATACGTGTCTATGAATTTTAACTTGGATTACTAGGTTTTATCAACATTGGCAGTGCATACAAGCTGATTCACTAGTGCCATAGTTGACACACAATAAAAAAATGAGTAAATTTGTGGAAAGTTAAAATCATCCTAAATGTAATACAAGATAATCAAGATAGAGGTTTTAGGTCCTATGGAATAGCTCTATAATATATATATATTTCAGGATTGGTTTGTAATAGAAAGTTAATAAATATTTTTCAAGCAGACAATAAGATATGTAGCAGAAAAAAAAAAAAGTATAAAATGGAGGCTTTGCTTTCCCCAAGTTTAATACTATCTCAGGACAGGAAAAATATGAGAAATGATATAAGTTCCCAATCAATAGAACTATGCATAAGGCCTGTAAGAATTCAGAGGAAAAGTCAAGGTGGGTGAGATTGGGGCTCTTTCTTTTAGAAGATAGGGTTTAGGACAAAGCTCCATGTGTCCATTAATAGCCCCTCCATTCCCTTGGTGTCGATAGATTTAGAACAGACGTCAGAGAGCCACCCTGTCAGTTGGCTCTAGTCGCCAGCTGACCAGGTAGTTGGCCCAGGAGATTCAATGCCTCAGGGAAGAATAGGTCAGTTTATGTATTAGTTTAAATCAAGATTGCCAACATGTAATGGAATCAATGACAAGCAGCACTGAAGTCTCTGGGAAGCATTTAAAAATGCAGATTCCTGGGTCCTACCCAGACCTGCTGAGCAAGGAGAATTACTGAGGTAGAACCCAGAAACTGGCAATTTTAAAAGCTCCCTAAGTGATTCTACTGTGCATTCAAGGTTAAGAGCCAGACTAGAAAAGCTGGCAGGGGGTTTATAGCGGGTAGAGATGGCAAAAATCCGATTTCATCAAGAAGTAAACATTTATATAGTCTTAGAAACGACTGAGGGCTTCCCTGGTGGCTCAGTGGTAAAGAATCTGCCTGCAATGCAGGAAACTCAGGTTTGATCCCTAGGTCAGGAAGATCCCCTGGAGGAGGGCATGGCAACCCATTCCAGTATTCTTGCCTGGAGAATCCCATGGACAGAGGAACCTGGTGGGCTACAGTCCATAGGGTCGCAAAGCATCAGACATGACTGAAGCGAAGACTTAGCATGCACGCAGAAACAACTGAATCACTGGCTATCCCGTTCTGTTTTTTTGCGTCCAAATATTTTAGCCTTGCCAAATGGCTTGTTCCAGACCCATGTCTGTGGATAAGGATGGTGACATAGTCTGGAGCCTCCCTGCACTTCGACCTGAAATAACTGATAGATATCTGTGGCTCTGAATGTGTTTGCCAGACAACACAGGAGACTTTGGTTGGTATGGACATTTGATTATTTTTTGCCATTGTTTCCTCTCCTGGTTCTTGTTAGTCACAATTCAGATCATGCCATCTCTTAAAATTGTGTCTGATGCTACTGCACTCAGGGGGCTCCACTTTTACAGCATCTATGGGCCTGAACACAGCGCCCCCAACCCTGAGAGACTTCTCCATCTATAACTTGACAGAGCTTCAGTGGTTGGTACAGACGCTACATTGCACCAACAAAAGATTCCCTAGGAGGGCTTTTGGGGTCCAAACCAAGACAGACTTTGTCTGTAAAGGAAGCAACAAGGCCAGGGAACATCTTGGCCACCAGCACAAGGGCGTCACTGCCACAAACACAGAACGCAGGGAAATGAACAAGCTTAGCTGGTTATTAAGGGTGAATCACGAAGTGTTCTTCCTGACCTCCGAGACTGAAATGAGGACATGAAAGAAACAGAATTCCAACTTCTGCATTCTCTGACTGTCAAAGAGGATAATTCCACTTGCAACTGAAAGACACTGTAAGGGAAATATGACTACACCAGTAACATGCTTTAAAGGGCTGCAGGCACATAGACACCGCTGATAATCAGACATTCAGCCAGCGCTCGTCTACCAGCTAAACTTTCTCTTCACAGTGGAACTTCTCTTTATAACTTTCTTATTATGAAAATTTTCAAACGTATAGGAAAGTAGACAGAATAGTATAATGAACACCTATGAGCTAGTATATCAGCTTCAACAAATTTCAACTCATAGTCAGGCTTATTTTATTCTTAACTCCTGCCACTTCCCACTTCCTGTATGATTTTAAATTAAATCTCAGATATTATATCAGTTCATCTCTAACTATTTCAGTGTGTGTTTCCAAAAGATAAAAGCTTACAAATAACATAAGCATGATATCGTGATCATATTTAAAATTAACAGTAATTCCAAATATCCTGTCAGTGTTCACGTTTCTAATGGTCTAATAGATACACAGTTTGTTTGCATCAGGATGCAAATAAGGTCTGCAAATTGCATGTGGTTGATATTTTTCTTGAGTTCTTTTAACCTACAGACTTCATTTTAATTGCAATTTATTTGTTTGAGAATCATGTGGCCCACACAGTCACTGCTTCTCAAACTATGATGCATACACATTGCCTGGGCAATTGATCAAATGCTGATTCTGAGTCTCAGGTTGGCCTGAGAGTCTGCATTTGTGACATATTCTCAGTTGCTGCTGTCCCTGCCATCCTCCAAGCCAAACTGAGGAAACTCTCCTACAGTATATGCCGCAGTATCAGTTCAGTTCAGTTCAGTTTGCTCAGTCTGTCTGACTCTTTGCGACTCCATGGACTGCAGCACACCAGACCTCCCTGTCCATCTCCAACTCCCAGAGTTTACTCAACTCATGTCCATTGAGTTGGTGATGCCATCTAACCATCTCATCCTCTGTCGTCCGCTTCTCCTCCCACCTTCAATATGGACTTTTGCTAATTGAATCTTTCTAGAGCAATTCAACACATATGTTTTTAACTTTTTGTTTTGTATTGGGGTATAGCTGATTGACAAAGTTGTAATAGTTTCAGGTGAACAGTGAAGGGATTCAGCTGACATATCCAGGTATCCAAACTCCTTTCCCATCCAGGCTGCTGCATAACACTGAGCAGAGTTCCATGTGCACACAGCAGGTCCTTGTTGGTTATCCATTTTAAATATAGCAGTGTCAACACATACTTTTGTGACCTCTATATTTGAGAAATTGGTATAGTTAAATCCTGAGACTCGATCAGGTTGGGTTTCTTTTTTTTTCCATAGGTAGTGTTTTGTTCCTCTATCTGGAAGTACATAAAACATTCATTGACTCTTTCTTTAAAATGCCAGTAGCTTAACCTTCAAGGCATATATCCATTAGTTCATTAGAGAGTACAAAAATAATGGTATTCTAATTCTCTTATTTCCTCTTCATTAGCTAGAGTAATACCATAAAGAACAATCTCCCTTCATCTACTAAATATTAGCTACCTAGTGGCATTGTTCATATAAGAATCCTTGAGCAGAAAACTTGATTATTTTCCTTTACCAATCTTCAAAATAATGAGTTGGTTTACTACTATCTTCCAATAGTGACCAGTTAGTTTTTTAAATTTGTTTGGTTGTGATTCTTGTTATTGCTGTTGCTTTTGGATTCTTTATGAACTCATGGATTTAAATCTATCTGATGCATTTCAATCCATTTCCATTATTCTTATATGAAAGACACTTCAAGTTGGCCTCTGAGTCCTTCTGACACAACTCAAGTAATTTTTATTGCTTCCTTGCTCTTTTGTATAAGGAAATGTTCCAGGTTTGACTTGTATTACATTTCCTGACCCAGATCTGCAATCGATTATTTCTCCAAGATTATTATTTCTTTTGGTGGAAACTTTTAAAGATGATAATCTGGGTGCTATGGTGCTCATTTCCATTAGGTTAGTAGAATGAAAATTCTTTAATTCAATGAATATATTCTTCCATATTTTCAGATGGAAATATATTTCAAAATATATATATGTGTATTCTATGTGTTTTTAAAGTATACATTGCATACCATTATTGCACTGCTCAGAAGATGTTGCCTCTTTTTACTGAACTTAATTTCAGAAAGATTATATAAGTAAAAAACATTTCTGATTTGTTGCATTAAACATATCTTGTAAACAAAAAGCATCTTTCTTAGAATAGTGAATGCTTTGCAGTAAAAATCAGGACAGACCTTGGACAAATTGCTTAAACTTCTTCAAAACCCGATTTCATGATCTGAAAAATAGCTTCTTCATTAGGCTGTTAATAGAAAAACTGTCATTCACCAAGTATTTACTGGAAGCCAGAAACGTTACATACATTTTCTCATTTAATTGGTGCAGCAACACTTTCAACTAAGCAGTGTTCTTCCCCTTTTGTAAATGAGTAAACTTTCTCAAAGTGACACAGCCGGTTAAGTGACAGAGTCAGTACTTTAGCACTGATGCCACGCTTTTAACCTAGAATACAGCGTGGCAGTTAAATGAGAGAGTAAGTATATGGTGCCTCTGGCCTTGTCCTGACAAATGGTTTTCAATGAAAAATAAATGTCAGGTAGCAGAAGTGGCCTTGGTAGATCTGTGCTTGACATTTGGGACGGGAGATGGGAGCGCGGACAGGAAAGGGGAGGCCGCCAGCTTTCTGCTTAGCCAGGCTTCTGGCCCACTGATGCTCCTCTTGCTGATTTCCCATGTTGGGTCTAACCTATGTGTCCATCATGACAGATGCTCTCATGTCAGAGCTCAAGGTCAGCTCTCAAGAGTTCAGCCTGGCACCTTCTGTCATGCTGTCTTTTGAATACGCTTAGCAAGTGGCAGGAGTCCGGAGGCGGCTGCTCTGGCCTCTCCCCCTCACATCGTGTGTCATTAGCCACTACACAGCTCTTTCTTCAAAACAAAATTCACAGAGCTGACAGATTCATCTGCTAATGTCGGGAGGCATCAGAGCCAATTACGGGAAACCTTCAGAAGGCAAATAGGGTCACTTTTCACAAAATGGGATGAAGAGAAGGAAAATAGTCTTGTCATTAAAAAAGACAAATACATTTTCCTCTCTGCAGACTCGCCACATGAAAATCGATTTATATTCGTCCATCACTGCATTATGACTGCTTTAAATAATTTCAAATCAAAGCATCCACTACCTCCCCCGCCCACCATACACACAGCCAACCTATCATTAACCATTTTGAGCTGATGAACAGTATTTCCCATTGTAAGTGATGTCTTTATAATGATGGAACATGTAGATTGAAAGTGCAAAGTTGCAATACTTTTTCAAGACCACAACTAATCACATACATGGTTTAAAATCACCTGGAAAGGACACTCGTTTTAATTTGAATTCAGACATGAAGGGTTCTTCTGGGTTCTGGTTTTGTTGAGATGTGCCAAATACTGTACTCAAGTTCTTGAGCAAGTGAGGAACAACTTTAGTTGTGCTTGAGGAAAACCTAGTGCAAAGTTTTAGGGGCACGGCCTCAACACTACGCTTACCTCACACCAGTGTGAGAGCTTAGTTCAAACAAGAAAGTTTAGAGTCCACACAAGAACACCCTCACGCCTGAGGCCAATTGCAGGTTCACAGATGGAACTGTGGTCCCCCAAACCACTGCCGGTTTCAGAAATTTACTAAGCCTCACAGAACTCCCTGAGGGCTATTACATTCATGGTTATAGTTATTGCAGGAAAAGGATACAATTTAGAATCAACCAAGGGACAGAGTCCTAAAGAAGTACCAAGTCCAGGGCTTCCGTGGTCTTCTGCCAATGGAAACAAGACATGTTACTTTTCCAGCACCAGTGTGTAACAATATGGACAAAATCTCGCCAATTATGGAAACTCACTGGAACCTCTGTGTTTGGGTTTTAATTGTAGCTCCAGTATGTAGGCATGACTGACTGCCCATTTGGCAGAGTCTCTAGCCCAGTAGATCTGAGTCTCTAGCCACTAGGCATGACTCAAAGCCTTCTATGTCCCTAGTATGGGACAATAGTATTGGTTCGTATTTGATCATACAACAACTGAACATCTTTAATATTTTCAGGTTCCTCTTCCAGTGATCAACAGTGACAGTGTTTAGCCATGCAAGTCGTTGCATTCTTTACAGTGTTCTAAGAATATTAAATGGATGCTCTAAATGTGTATCTAGTTTTTCAATTCTGAATGGACTTTGGGGGAGTTGTTTGGATCTCACACATTATTTTCCTTAAGAGGTAGAGCAATATGTAACACCTAGATTTTAGTCAACAGAGTTTAATAGTCAGTGTGCAGTTTTCATGGATGTGGTTTTAGATGTCCCGAACTTTCAGAAAAGCTCTTTGTTTATCCATTTGTTGTAATAGCCTTTATGGTAAAATCTAAGTAGGCTTACTATCAATATAAGGCACACTCATACTGCCTTATATTATTATGAAGAAGAAAATGTTAGCAATTGTGTTTTTTCTCCTATGACATATCAAGAACACAGGAATGTTTTCTATTTCAAAGGATGTAGGGTATATGTAGGAGAAGGCGATGGCACCCTACTCCAGTACTCTTGCCTGGAAAATCCCATGGGCAGAGGAGCCTGGTAGGCTGCAGTCCATGGGGTCACGAAGAGTCGGGCACGACTAAGCGACTTCACTTTCACTTTTCACTTTCATGCATTGGAGAAGGAAATGGCAACCCACTCCAGTGTTCTTGCCTGGAGAATCCCAGGGACGGGGGAGCCTGGTGGGCTGCCATCTATGGGGTCGCACAGAGTCGGACATGACTGAAGTGACTTAGCAGCAGCAGCAGCAGGGTATAGGTATGCCACATAAAATTGTGTGTCTTAGCTTCATAAAAGATGACAACTTCAAAAAAACAGAAAGAAAAAGTTTCTAAGATTTAAGAGCTCTGTTTCATGTTTAAAAGGGTAATATACATAGAAAGATACATGTTGAGAAGTTGAGATTTTCATCACCATGTGTACATGTTTTTGCATCAGAAAGGTTTGTGTTTGTAACTAGAGCTAGAATACTTTGTTTTACTCATCGATGCAAAAAGGTAACTTTGAAAAAAATAAAGTAAACTTACTGTTTAAAAACCTATCCTGTACACAGTCATTTTTACACATGTGTGACTTTTAAAGTCACGGCCACCAGAACTTTATGTGATTATGTTTCATTTTTAGTTGCTTTTAGATATTTTTCTAAACCTTTGTTAGGCATTTCTGAAAAACAGCCAGATGACTGAGTAGATTTTAAGGGTGTTATTCAGATATCTTACCTTGATAACAAGGTCTTACGTTGAGTAATAATTTGTCTAAATCACTCTGCTAGGCATAGTTGAGGAGATGTGAAAAAGAGAAATAAGTGCTGAGGGGGGAGCAGAGAATCCAGGGAAGCTTCACGTGGGAGGGAGAGTTTAGCCTGGGACGTGCAGACCAAGTGGGAGCTTGAGTGAGAGGGATGTGGAAAGAGTTAAGTGGGAACTGAGGCCGTGCCTCTTCTCCTCTCGGCTTTCTTTGAACCCTTTTGTGTGGTTTCCTCTTCTGTGTTTTGCTTGTCATGGGCAGACAATGTGGTCACCTTGGAACACCTTGGAAGGACCTCCTGAGAGACCCCTACCCTGGAAAGGCGGATTAGCGTCTCAGGAAACAAAGTCAGGTCTAGTTCAAGGGTATGTTCACATGGCCTCCATTCCCAGATCAAGTAGTGAGATCCAGAGGGCCACGATGAGGATCTGGCCCGGGGGAGAGGCATCAAGGTCAAGGACGTAGCCCTCAGCCTGCCTCTAGTCTGGACAAACAAGCATCATATGCTGGCTGCAGTGTGATCCATCACAATCACAAGAGTAAGAGACAGGATGTGCGGCCAAAGCCTTAATGAGACACGAAGAGAGTTCAGTTTCCTGGGCCATGCAGTCTCCATCACACTTGCTGAGCACATGTGTGGTGTGTGACTGGTCAAGGATTCAGGGATCCTAGGATCCCAGTACTCGCTAGCTCATTTTGTGCACATACCTGGCATTAGATATTAGCTTAAATATGACACTCATACTGCTTTTAATCTACAGTGCCCTATTAAATTTTTGTGACAGTCCCCATTTTACAGTAGAGGAATTAAGGTTCAGACCCATTAACCAACTTATACTACTAATGTACATCAGAGGCCAAACCAAGGTCTGTTTGCTATTAAGCTAAAACAATAAAGGATGGCTTTCTATGCTCTTCTTAATCTCACTCTCTGGCTCTAATAATAAAAATGAATGAAACTGTACAAAACAATTTTAAATATTCATTATTTGTCTTTTTTTACAGTCCATCCCTACCCTGGGATTCATAATATGAGGTGCAATTGGTTACAGTTCTTTTTGTGAACCATTTCCATTTCCTTATTATTAGGGCATTTACTTGGTTCACTTTTCTAAGGAAAGAGAATGGTTTTGAATTCTACTTCCTAATCCTAAATTTCAACTTTTAAAGGTGAGTAATTAAAACTTCCATCGTCAGTCATTCCTTTTTTTCAAATTCACTGATGAATATTTAACCTCGTCCCTTGGAGTTCTGGTAAAGGAAGATGGCATTATGGCTTCAAGCCGGAGCCGAGGAGGGCTTCATTCAGGCAGGGGTCTCTCCCCCTGTGCAGGGCTTCACCCTCGCTGCGGACCCTCTGTGCAGTGAGTGCTGAGTTCTGTTCTTGCAGAAAAACACCTTGCAGGATCACACCACCCATGAAAGCCCTTAATGAAAATGCAGCCCCGAGAATAATGAAGCGTCTTGTTCCCTTTGCTGAACTCACCTCGGATGCTGTCTCGCAGTCCTTTTATTCTCTGCGCAGACCACCACTGGGGGTGAGCAAGAGTCCTATGACTCAAGGCCCTTCTGTTTTCCAGTCGCTGCCGTGAATGTGGCAGTTCTTTGCACAGGGGTTTCCTCTTCCTTCATTCAGTTATTTCTTAACCACCGCCACGCTCTCCCTACTCGATGTGCGACCATTGTTATTATGCCCGAGGCTTCAACTAGCCGACAGCATGTAACAGTAATTTTTATCATTAGACTTTGTTAAGTCATCAATTTGATTTAAAGCCTTAGACAGGGAGGCATCAACATTTTGGTACTGAACTGATGGTGGTGGGACACCTGTGAATCCCAAAGCAGCTTCAGGGGTGGACACAGGGCTGGGCCACTGGGCACCGGCAACGCCAGGGGGCGCCCTGCACGTCGGCTTCAAGGTGATGGGCGCTTCCCTGGAGTTGGCCACGGGTCACCCTGCAGAAGAGTTTGGGTAAACAAGTCATGATAGCTCCTTTAATGAGAAATGAATGACTCCTGGGGACAGTGCCATAATTACAAACCAGTGAGGAAAAATAGTGCAGTACCAATGAGTATGAAACCTAATGTCAGATTGTCATGAGTTCAAATTCTGGCTCATCTCTGTGAATTTTCTGGCAAATGACTTAACTCCTCCAGGTCCCAGATTTGTCATCTGTAAATAAAGTTAATAGAAATACCTACCATTCAGGGTTATTATAAGGATTAAGTAAATTAATATTTGTAAAGCACATAGACACTGGCTGATACATAGTATCATATAAGTATTTGTTATGAAAATGAAAAAAAAAACACATTGATCATGCTGTTGATGCTTAGTGAAATAAGGTATGACTCACATGACCAAGACTGTTTAATAATTTCTCTGTCTATTCTCAATTATTGCCATAATTATTGTTGCCAGAATGCTACATTACTTAATTAGGAGGGTACCTTTAACTATGTTTTACACATTTGTGAACACTTGCATACTCCACATTTCTTTAAAAAGAGAATGAAAACAAAATTAAACTCTTAAGCCAATTATAGAGATACACATGTACAAGGATGTTCTTTAGAGAAAAATTGGAAGCAACTTAGGTGTCTATCAGTGGGAAACTGGATAAATTGTGGCATATTCATAAAATGTGATTATCTATTATTATTACATATGATTTATATATGTCATATATATATGATCGTATATATTATAGATGATATTATTATATATGATTATATATATTTGAAAGACATTACATTTATTCTCTACATATAAGATAGGGATATATTTCTAGAAAAGTGTTGAGTTTCAAGAACCCTAGAAGGATGACATGTACAGGACATACAATAAACTTTCACTTAAATACATACATTTGTAGGGCTTTCCCGGAGGCTTAACAGTAAAGAATCCAACTGTCAGTGCAGGAGACGCAGGTTGGATCCCTGGTCCTGGAAGCTCCCACACGCAGTGGAGCAACTAAGCCTGTGCGCCGCAGCTGTTGAGCTTGTTCTCTGAAGCCTGGGGCCGCAACTGGAGAAGCCGCCACAGTGAGAAGCCCACGCGCCACAAGTAGAGAGCAGCACCTACTCGCTGCTACGAGAGGAAAGTCTCGTCAGCAATGAAGACCCAGCACAGCTGAAAATAAATACACAGAATTACTGAACAAATGCATACACGTGTAGAAAATGTATAACAGAGATGTGACCATGAAGGATACGCAACAATATCAAGATGGAAATGTAAGAAAGGAGGAAAGGGAATGGAATCTGGCAGGTGCACAAAGGGGACTTCAGTTTCATCATTTCAGCATTTCCTTTCTCAAGGAAAAAATTCTGAAACAAACATGGCAACATTTAACGCTAATTAAATCAAGTTGAAGATTACCTTATTGTATTATTCTCTGTGCTTTTTATTTATATTTGAACATACTGATAATAAAATAATAACAGAACCCATTTAAATGCCAAATTATAATTCTAAAGTTTCCACCCATAGATTATGTTACTCCTCCTAGTTAATTTTTTTTAATTCTTTTTTCTTCAAAATGTTAACATACTACCAATTGTGCTAGTGTTTTTATGGATGGCCCCGTTTCATGAGGTTTAGAAAGCACTTTGGCACAAAGGCTCTTAAGAATATATCTTCATTATTCTAGAAAGAATTTTAATGACCTATCATTCATCAGTGTTAATGACAGTCATGTAGATAAATCCCTAAGCAGTCCTTTTAAGGGTTGCATTTTTTGCTCAGCCAAAATAAAAAGTGCTTTCTTGACTTTCTGGATAATTTTGCTAAGCAAGCGTGTTGTACATTTTCAGGTGCTCAAATGAAACAATTGGGAGCATTTGTTTAGTGTTTTGCTTGCCAACTTCTTCAACAGAACAGCAAGAAACAAATCATCCCTTTGAATCTTTATCACTTTGAATATGTATTGATTGGTGAAACAAACAGCACCGTGACCTAGATTTTCAATGTCACATATTGAAATGTGGCTGGTGTGCTCTGAGTTTAGCAATTCTCTGTTCATCGTATAAATTAACTGAGACAATGACTTGTGACCTTAAAATTGCAGCTTTGTGGTTCAATATGCCATTGACCTTTTTATGTCCTATCTATGGAGTATTAATTGTGCAAAATGGTCACCAAATTAATTTATGTCAGCTGTTGTCTACATTCTAACTAGAAAACAATTTTCATTGTCTGGAGCATGAATGTTTATAGTATACATATTTTAAAAATTAAAAATTTCAATTTCAATGTTATTTAACATTGCTGAGATTATTGAACGTGAAATGTGTTCATAGATACTGTATTATTTATTGACTACTCACAAGTCCATGCATGGTTGGGTCTTAGAGTGGTGACTGAGACACTGCCACTGTCTTCAAATTATTAATAATCTAATGAGTAACAGAGTCAAGAAAACAGACTTTTATAATACAGGGAGATAATACTGTATCAGTGGCATAAAGACTGTTAAAGGAACCCATAGCAAGGAAACCCAGCTGAGTCTTGGAAGATCAAAGTGAGAGATCTAGGAAGGCTTCCTGGTAGTAGAGTCTAGGCTGCTTCTTCATTTGAAGGCTGGCATAAGAATAGTCCATGTAGGGCAGTTCACACATGGAAAAGCAAGAGAAAGCATGTTGCTGTTGTTGAGTAGCTAAGTCATCTCCAACTCTTTTGCTACCTTATGGACTGTAGCCTGCCAGGCTCCTCTGTCCCACGTAAGAATACAGGAGCAGGTTGCCATTTCCTTCTGCAGGGCATATTCCCAATCCAGGGATTGAACCCGCATCTCCTGCATTGCCAGGTGGATTTTTTACCACTAAGCCACCAAAGAAGTCAAAGAGAAAGCATACTGTGGGCCAAATATTCAGATTGTTTCTTTGGTATCAAGAATCACCATTCACTCAGGGTTTTTGCGTATTCCACATCTTCTAAGAATACTTCACAAGTTGGCCCCAGAAAGCTATAATTATTAATAACATGTTGCCCTACTTTAAGAAAAGTTATGTTTCAGGCTTGCAATATATAAGAATAAGGATGATGAACTAAGCAGCTCAAAGTCTGTTTTGATGCCACCAGCTTAAGCAAGATGTGAAGATTGCAGTTGCCGGCAGTATTGAAGCCAAGGCCCATGGCACTCTTTTCGTCCATGAGTGACCCCCAGCTTCCTCTGTCTCCCCATCCCCCACACACCGCCTGAATGTAAGATTCAGAGCTGAGCAAGCCCTCCTCATGGCATCCTGGAGCCTGACTATAGATCTGCAGCAGAGCACAGGCTTTTCTCCACTTGACCACCTCTTTCTGTTTTTGTCTAGTTTACCACAATCCAGACATTTAGGATGATTTGGATTTCACGTGTTTATGCAGCCTTTCTGAACACTTTTCCTTTTCATTTTACTTCACCTAGTTTTTTTTCAAATGTTCATGAGAAAATTTTTTTTCTAATGTTCATGAGAAAATTAGTTCACATCATGAACTAAAAACCTGTCTTGCTCTGGGATAGGCACTAATTTGAAGGGCTGAAATCTACCATAAAGTCTAGTAAACTAAGTAAAAACATCATTCTTTGACATGCTCATGTATTTGTTTACTTAAAAGTTTGATGAGGTATGGTAAAAAATATATATATACTACTATAATGCTTTTTATAGCAATGGCACCCCACTCCAGTACTCTTGCCTAGAAAATCCCATGGATGGAGGTGCCTGGTAGGCTCCAGTCCATAGGGTTGCTATGAGTCTGGCTCGACTGAGCGACTTTACTTTCACTTTTCACTTTCATGCATTGGAGAAGGAAATGGCAACCCACTCCAGTGTTCTTGACTAGAGAATCCCAGGGACAGAGGAGCCTGGTGGGCTGCCCTCTCTGGGGTCGCACAGAGTTGGATACGACTGAGGCGACTTAGCAGTAGCAGCAGCATAATGCTTTTTTGTTGCTCAGTTGCTAAGTCCTGTCTAACTCTTTGCGACCCCATGGACTGCAGCATGCCAGGCTTCCCTGTCCTTCACCGTCTCTCAGAGTTTGCTCAAACTCACGTCCATTGAGTCAGTGATGCCATCCAACCATCCTCTAAATATAGTTTCTTAGTGTGTTCAGAAAGTAATCCATTTCTTTTTAACTTTGTAATGCAGGAGAAGAAAACCTCCTGGCGATTTTACGACGAAGATGGTGGAAATACATGATCCTGGGGTTGATAGACTTGGAAGCAAACTATCTGGTGGTCAAGGCTTACCAGTACACGACTCTGACCAGTATCCAGGTACACGGCTCTTTTTGTTCTTATCTTCCGTATCATCTTATAGATGTAGTTTGCTTTAAGTTTAGTCACTTGGGAATCTGAATACTAGTCTGTAGATTTTGCAATGAGAAGGAAATCAAATGTTTAAAAATTAAATTTTATATTGGTGTTCTTTTAATTTTTCTTAACTCACATGTAATTGGACATCTCTTTCTTCTTTGATTTTAGTATACCACAAGAACCATTGTCACTCATTAAGGGAGCAGTGAGGTAGATGGGTACTGGGAAAACAGCTACAGTGCTCCAAACCCAGCCTAGGTCCCACCCACCCCCAGAAGCCCCACAATGACAACACACGCCTCCGTCTCTCTCTCGTATGCTCCCAACACTTCATTTTAAAGCTCTGTCTTCATAGTCTGACTTACCTAAGAATGCTGTTTGACTATTTCCACCTATTCCACCAAGCTGCGAGCTCTTTCACAGCAAGAAGGATATCTTCTTCACCTTTGAATCTCTAGTACCTCATACGAAACCCAGCACATAATAAACGCTCAAAAATATTTTTAAAGAACTTAATTAAATTGCATTGATTTCCAGTGTTTTGGGACACAGAAATTCCCAGCCATTCTCTACCCATATGTGGAGGGCCCTGGAATGTCTATACCAGTGTATATAGTGGGAGAAGAAAGAGGGACACTGGCTTCATGGTGGAACTGGGCACATTAGTGCAGAATGGAAACTTACAAATTGGCTTGGGGAGCATGAAAAGGAAACGTCTCCCTTTGGAAATCCAGTTGACCTTTGTTTTCTTTTGTTAAGCATTGAAAATTCACAACCAATTACTGGTTGCTTAAGTTCTGTGGGGATTTATACAAATGTTTTTTGCAGTTTCCTTTCGTCAACAGTGACAAGGTTTTTAACAATGTTCCCCTTGTCCTCAAGTGTTTTGTTCAACCCATGCTATGCACAACCATTGATCCATCCAACACCTCTCTCAAATTAACTGTCTCACACCCTGTTTAATGCTGCATTCTATAAAAAGTTTAACTCTGCAGAAAGGCAGAAAAATAATAATGCTACCGATATACATTTTTCTTCATTATAACTTACTGAGCAAGGGATGGCGAAAGTGAAAAAGCAAGTTGAATCTAACAATTTTAGAACCATTTTGCTTCCTACCAAAAAAAACTATTAAATAATAATAAATGGTCAAAAGAAAAGGTGTTTGCTCTTGGAACCATGTTGGTACTGTTGTTTTGTATTTCAAAAGCTTAGGGGCAGGAAACCTGAGGAATATGATTGGAGAATAATTATTCCAGTTAGATTCATTCGGTCACTTCAAAAATAAGTACTGAATACTTCTGTGTTCAAGTCAGTGTATTAGGGAGGGAACACTTGTGAACAAAAGAACAAAATAGATACTTTCTGTATTCTCATGGAGCTTCCAGGAAATGGGAAAGGCAGCTTTTGGTTAAATAACCAAGTGAATGGATATATCATCTCAGCAGTTAAGAGTCCATCTGCCAAGCAGGAGACATGGGTTCAATCCCTGGGTTAGGAAAATCCCCTGGAAAAGGAAATGGCAACCCACTCCAGTATTCTTGCCTGGAAAATCCCATGGACAGAGAAGCCTGGCGGGCTACAGTCCATAGGGTCACAAAAGAGTTTGACACCTTAGCGACTAAACAGCAACAAAATCATTATAGTCAGGGCTAAAGGTTTTAAAAAAGAAAACAACTCAGTTCTACAAGGACATTTGTCAGAATGACCTGACCTAAACTGGAAAGTTGGGGAGGTTTTTTCCTAAGGGAATGCTGATGGAGTGAGATTTGTGAGAGTAGTGGAAGATTAGTTGGGAAAGAAAGAGATTCAAGCAAAGAAGACAGCATGCGCAAGGCTCTGTGGTGGGAAGGACCATGGTGAGGATGATGAGGTGGTAAGCAAGGGCTTGTGACTCAGCAAAGAGAGTGAAGAAAAGAGTGGTAAACAAAATGGGCTGGGGAGGGAGGCGGGGGCCAGCTTCCACAAGTCCTGACAGCCAGCACAAAGGTTTGAGTCTTTCAGCTAAGTGCCGTGGGAAGCCACATTTGAGTTTTAAAGGCAGTCAGGCTGTGGTGCAGAGAACAGATTGAAGCAATGGGTGCTCACAAGGGAATAAAGGAAGACAGAGCTAGAAAGTTAAGTTGGGGTCATACAAGAGGAGGTCTTTAATGCCAGGATGAAGAGTCTGGCTTAATTTTGTAAGAGAGCCATGAAATTTTCTGAGGAAAGAGATAATAGAATGTGACCCCACCGCCATTTTTATAGGCACTTCTGCTTCTACAAGACAGTCCTCATTACTAGCTGGCAGAACACCAGGTACTTTTGTTTTCTGACTCTCTTAGAAACAGTGATGAAGAGCCTCTCCATGTTTTATCCTCCTGCCCTTTCAGTTCATCCACCAAATTGAGGATTAAATGTCACAAGCAATTGATACATGAAACATGAGAGGAAAATACATATTTCTGAAATGATTATAAACTCACAGGGAACTGCAAAACTGCATAGGATTCTTTGAACTGTTTGTTCACACAGCTTTTCCTCAATGGTGACATTTTGTATGACTTTCATATAATGTCACAACCAGGATATTGACATTGGTACAATACTGTTAACTAGACTACAGACCTGATTCAGTTTTCATCTCTTTTCCTTCACTCGTGTGTGTGCGTGTGTGTGTGTGTGTGTGTGTGTGTGTTAGTCACTCAGGAGTGTCCAACTCTTTGTGACTCCATGGACTGCCGCCCACCAGGCTCCTCTGTAGCTGTACCCAGTCTGATCCACGTGTAGGTTTATGTAACCACTGTCACAGTCAGGATTCAGAACTGTTCCATTACCACAAAGGAAATCCCTCATGCAACCCCTGTGAAGTGACACCCATTCCACCAGCCTCATCCCTATCCCTAGCGACCATTACTCTATTCTGCACCTATATGATTTTGTGAACTGGAGAATATGCATAGAATGAAATTATATGGTAGTTAACCTGTTTGTTGTTGTTGTTGAATTGCTAAGTCATGCCCAACTCTTTGTGACCCTAATGGACTGTAGCACACCAGGTTCCCCTGTCCTGTACTATCTCCCGGAGTTTGCTCAGATTCATGTCCAATAAGTCAGTGATGCTATCTAACAACCTCATCCTCTATTACCCCCTTCTCCTGCCCTCAATCTTTCCCAGCATCAGAGTCTTTTTCAGTGAGTCAGCTCTTTGTATCAGGTGGTCAAAGTATTGGAGCTTCAGCTTCCGCATCTGTCTTTGCTTTCCAGTGAATGTTCAGGGTTGATTTCCTTTAGAATTGACTGGTTTGCTCTCCTTGTAGGCTGAGGGACTCTTAAGAGTTTTCTCCAGCACCACAATTAGAAAGCACCAGTTCTTCAGCGCTCACCCTTCTTTATGATCCAACTCTCACATCCCTACATGACTACTGGAAAAACCATAGTTTTGACTATACAGACCTTTGTCGGCAAAGTGATCTCTTTACTTTTTAGTATACTGTCTAGGTTTGTCATAACTTTCCTTCCAAGGAGCAAGATCTTTTAATTCATGGCTGCGGTTACCATCTGCAATGGTTTTGGAGCCCAATAAAGTAAAATCTATTGCTGCTTCCACTTTTTCTCCTTTATTTGCCATGAAGTGATGGAACTGGATGCCATGATTCTAGTTTCCTAACCTTTAGAGATTGGCATTTTTCACTAAGCATAATGCCCTGTTGTTGTTCAGTCACTACATCATGTCTGACTCTTTGTGACCCCATGGACTGCAGCTCGCCAGGCCTTCCTGACCCTCACCATCTCCCAGAGTTTGCCCAAGTTAGTGTCCACTGAATCAATGATGCCATCCAACCATCTCATCTTCTGTTGCACTCTCCTTCTGCCTTCAGTCTTTCCCAGCATCAGGATTTGTTTGTTTGTTTGTTTTTCCAGTGAGCCAGTTTTTTGCATCAGGTGGTCAAAGTATAGAAGCTTCAGCTTTAGCGTCAGTCCTTCCAGTGAGTATCAGGGTTGATTTCCTTTAGGATTGACTGGTTTGGTCTCGTTGCTGTCTGAGGGACTCTCAAGAGTCTTCTCCAGCACCACAGTTTGAAAGCATCAATTCTTTGGCAGTCTGCCTTCTTTATGGTCCAACAACCTATAATGCCCTTAAGTCCATCAGAATTATCGCATATATCCATAGTTTGAGTAGTATTCCATGGTATAAATACACCAGAGTTTGTTTAACCATCACCTGTTGAAGGACTTATAAGTTGTTTCCAACTTTGGGATTTTACATTTAAAGCTAGTAAGACATTCATATGCAGGTGTTATATTAATATAAGATCTCATTTCTCTGGGATAAATGCTCAAGTGCAATTTCTGGATCATGTGGGAAATGACTATTTGGTTTTAGAAACAGTTTAACAACTGTCCAGAGTGGCTGCACCCTTTCACACTTACACCAGCGGTGTATCAGAGGTCCAATTCTCCCTGCCCTCACTAGCATTTAATATTATCATTATTTTTTATTTTAGTCATTCTAAGAGATATGCAGTGATACTTCACTGTGCTTTTAATTTGCAGTTCCTTAATGGCTAATAATGTCAAACATCTTTTGGGAAAAAAAATTTTAACTTTGCCTTTATAGTAAGAAGATAAAGAAAGCTAGCAATGGCAAGAGATAACATTTATTCAGGAAAAAAGATGATGAGAGATGGACAGTGAAGTGAAGAAATAGAGCTGTTTTCTTTATTAGAAAGTCAAATGAGAAATGGTAACACCATCATATTGGATTTATAAGGGTTTTAGTCTAAAGACACATTTGTGGATTTGTATCTCTTGACTTGTAGAGAAGGAATAGATTGTGTCTGTGACTTTGAGACAGATTAGCAATGACATTTGGATACATTCTAAAAGCTGTGCTATTTTTATAACTGTGCTATATGAACCATTTCAGTAGAAATACCAGCTTTACAACTTCTCACCCAAAGATGATTCATCTTTCTTCAGCCGTGTAGTACTAAAATGCAAACAGATGAAACTAGTATATCTGTGAAAAAAGAAGGATCTCTTCAAACATGATAGTTTGGTAATTAAAATTAACTCCCCTGGGAAACAACCTCCATTTCTCTCGCTAACCGTGCTGAGAAGGCTGCATCTCCAACACAGCCTTTCCTTCATGCTTTGCATGTGTCCAAGCTCTTCCCATTTTTAAGCAGTTTTCCAAGAGCAAAGAACAAGAAAGAAATCCTTCTAGTCCTGATTATTTTCCTCCTGCCCCAATCCTCTCCTTGGGTATGTTGCTGCTGCTAAGTCACTTCAGTCGTGTCCGACTCTGTGCGACCCCATAGACGGCAGCCCACCAGGCTCCCCCATCCCTGGGATTCTCCAGGCAAGAACACTGGAGTGGGTTGCCATTTCCTTCTCCAATGCATGAAAGTGAAAAGTGAAAGGGAAGTCGCTCAGTCGTATCCGATTCTTAGCGACCCCATGGACGGCAGCCTACCAGGGGTTAATACAGAATGAAAGCCAGCTTCTGCACTGGTACAGTGATACACTGGTCAGTGTGCACTGACCCTGGGACTCATTGTGCAAGGCATATACATGCAACTTACAAGTGTTGCATACACAGCATACTACACTATACTCATGCAACAGATTTTTACCGAAGCAGTGGCTTTTTGTACCTCTCAGTTCTTTCTATGTCCACTCTTTGTGAATCTTCAGTAGGCTAAGAATTTAGTTGTATATGATAGAGAGGCTGGGTAGTTTGTACCTTCTTATGTCTCTCTGGAGTCTAAAGTTTAAGCCAAATGAATAGACTTGGCAACAGATTCCTTTATTGATTAAAAAAAACCCCAACACTGTAGCTAGATGCTGGGGACACAGACACTGATCAGACCTGAGCCGTAGCGTGGGATGATGGACAACCATGTTAACAGTTAGGATGCAGTGTGGCAGTATGGTAGGAAAAATATGCCTTCAGCTCAGTGCAGACACAGGAGAGAGGTACTTGTCACCCCTGAGATTTATATAACGGTGGTCCTATAGTCAAGAAGTTGTGACACAGGAGAGAAAGTCACTAAGTAGACTTTTTATTTGTAGCCAACCTGAATTTCCATCTCCGTGGATGAGCAGAGAGAAAGCACGCCTGTGCATATTAGAAACATACCCCGTGGGCTTGAACTTACAATTATGAGCTCAGCTTTTAAGACTGTATTTCCTCCTTTATCCTCACCGTTTCTACCTGTCTCCGATGCAGGAGAATGGCAGTTTAATGACTATACAAGAGCTATTTTTAAGTGCATTTAAAGGCAAAGCATTCAAAGGCAACATTCTTACCCCCAAAGGGAACATGATACTCTGACTCTCAGATTTCTTAGACCCGGACTTCCTATTCTCATGATTGTGAAAATAACTTAAATATGTAGTAGTCTAAATGTAAACATTTGAATGGTTGTGGCACAGTGTTTGATCAGCCTTTTGTCCTAATGTGGGGGAGAGCCCCTGTACATTATTGAAGGACATGCTAAAACTACCTTCAGTCTTTAGTTCCATATGATGTCCATCCCTAAACCTGTCTTTAAATGTGTTCTTTCAGACTACCTTCTAACGAAGAGAGCTTTCATACTCTACCTCCACCGACCCTGGTCGAGTGGGCTGGTCCCCCGATGCCATCAGATAATTCCATCGGTAAGAAAGGAGAGCATCTCTCTCCCTTCCTCCCACTTCATGCCCCAACAGCCAGGCCCACAGTAAAACATGCATTTGATCCTCTCTTGACTCTACTTCTTCATCTTCCTTATTGTAACTGTCACTTTCTACTTTATTTGGTAGTTGTTCACATATTATATTTCCTTTCTCCTTTAAGTCTGTAGGGCCCTTGAGGTGAGACCTGTGTACCTGATATACAATAAGTGCTGAAAAAAATGTCTGGTGTATTGAATAAATGTGGAAACAGTTCATCTTCATCTTCTTCACAATATCATGTACATATATATGTCAAAAATACATGAAATATTTGAATAAAAAGGTTAAAGAATGAAAGGATTAATTTCTAAAGACCAACTTTTGGGCCAGGCTGCACAAGTCACGTTTGTCAGGAAGTGCATTTATTCATATAAGACCCAAGTATGGAACTCTAAAACACCTTTTAAGTATTCTACTATGCTCTGGGGATGTAAAGATGATGACGAAACTGTCTTAGCTCTCAAGAAGTTCAAGTGTTGCGGGCGCAGATTCATTCATGCTCTGCTTAGATGTTCAGAGTAATTGTGCGTGCATGTGTGCTATTCGCTTCAGTCATGTCTGACTTTTTGTGACCCTATGGGCTGTAGCCCGCTAGGCTCTTCTGTCCATGGGATTCTCCAGGTAAGAATATTAGAATGGGTTGCCATGCGTTTTTCCTCCAGGGGATCTTCCCGACCCAGGGAACAAACTTGTGTCTCTTATATCTCATGCATTGGCAGGTGAGTTCTCTAATCTTCATAGTGAACCTTCTCTAAGTATCCTCGAGGTAGCTAAATAGCAGCGGATGGAGGGAAAACTCTGGTTAGATGTAAAACTTGCCAATTCCTTCCAGTTTAAAAACTTGGTTTGGATATTTTAGTTGCTTTTGGGCAAACACTGAGGCTTTTGGAATTCCTCTCTCCCTAATGCATTTCTGAGAAGACACGTGGGTCTCTAGGGTGACCTTTGGCCTCTCGTTGGTCCTTTGACTGCGGTTCACCCTTGGGCAGTCGGCTGCTGGTTATTGAGTGTGCACTTGCTGGGTTGGATGTGGATCTGTGGCTTAGTTCTGTGCCTGGCCTTCTGCTGGCCTCTGTTGCTCTCTCCCCCATTCTTGAGCCTCCCCTGATTCTCTTTGATGCTGTGCACCTCCAGGTGTCTGGCTGTGAATGTGTCTGGTCTCCAGCCATGGTGGTTCCTGCCACATAGAGCCCCCTGTTCCACCCCAGGTCAGCCAGCCTGCACCTCTTTGCAGAGCACTCTGACTTCTGGCAAAACAGGGGTTGAGAAGGGTGCTGGGGAGCCAGGGTTTTCCATCAATGACATTCCACCTCTGCTTATTCTCAATGTGGCCTCTTCAAGTTGGTGTGGTGCTGCCCTAAAGGAAACTGATGCTTTGCTTTCAGTTTCCTTTCAAAATGTCTAGCATTGTTTCTCCCTGCTGGGCCTTCTGTTTGGAGAGGGGCCCTCTGGGCACGGATGATTCAGTATCCATTTCTCCTCTGTCAATTTCTTTTCCTCTGGCCATGTCCACAGGTGGGAAGGGCAAGTGCTCCCTCCCTCATTCGCTCTAGGATGGACTTCTTCATCTCACACCCTTCTTTTGGGAAACCTGCCCTCCTGGTGTCCCAGGAGGAACAGCGACCTTCCATATTCTGGAGAAAACTCTAGTGGAGTTGGTAGTATGGATTCTTAATAGGTTGGAGGGAGATTATAGAATTTTGAACCCCTTCTCCTTCCACACACCTGACTGTCTAGACCCTTCCTTGCTAAAGGCATCAGGAGAATTTGTTTTGTGTTTAAAAGTTCGTCAGTGACCTCCTGCATGCTGTGTGCTCAGTCATGTCGGACTCTTTGCAACCCCATGTTCTGTAGCCTGCCAGCCTCCTCTGTCCATGGGATTTTCCAGGTAAGAATACTGGAGTGGCAATTAAAATAAATAAACTATTTTACAAAAAAAAAGAATACTAGAGTGGGTAGCCATTCCCTACTCCAAGGGATCTTTCCAACCCAGGGATCAAACCCACGTCTCTTTCGTCTCCTGCTCTGGCAGGTGGGTTCTTTACCACTGAGCCACCATTTACATCAGTGACCTCTCTGTTCTATAGTCACCTGCTGTTGAATTCCTCATGGCTCAGTTTTATAGTTAGAAGGTGGATGGGGCATGATTTAAGAGGGAAAACTAAATTTCCAAAAAATTTCATCCTATTTTACTGGAAGTTCAGTTCGGTTCAGTTGCTCAGTGGTGTCTGACTGTTGGCGAACCCATGAACCGTGGCACGCCAGGCCTCCCTGTCCATCACCAACTCCCGGAGTCCACCCAAACCCATGTCCATTGAGTCAGTGATGCCATCCAACCATCTCATCCTCTGTCATCCCCTTCTCCTCCTGCCCTCAATCTTTCCCAGCATCAGGGTCTTTTACAGTGAGTCAGCTCTTCACATCAGGTGGCCAAAGTATTGGAGTTTCAGCCTCAACATCAGTCCTTCCAATGAACACCCAGGACCGATCTCCTTTAGGATGCACTGGTTGGATTTCCTTGCAGTCCAAGGGACTCTCAAAAGTCTTCTCTAACACCACAGTTCAAAAGCATTTACTGGAAGAAAGATCTGTAAACAAATTACAGGAAAGGCAGCAAAATGGATCTATACAGAAAATACTGTGGGATTACAGAGGTGAAATGACTGAACCCACTGGTTTTCAGAAAAGACTCTGGAGGACACATTTCAGTGGGCTTTACTGACAACATGAATCTAGCAGTAAAACTAGACAACTTGACTCCCTGATGATTGTCAGCTCCCCTGGCTTATGTAGAGGATTCTAAAATAGTGAAATGCCCTCATGTGTTTGTTCTCTCTCTCTCTGAACATGAGTTTCCCCTCTTATTTGGGGATCGAGGTTCCAGAGAGAGGGGATATATGTGTACTTGCAACTATTGATGCTGTCGTATGGTGGAAACCAACACAGCATTGTAAAGCAATTTATCCTCCAATTAAAAATAAATTTTAAAAAATTAAAAAAACCAGTCGCCTGCTGCAGTTGTGGGTATGCAAATATAACATCCTATAGTCCATGTTTCTCTACCAGCTCTAAGGCAAAAATAATGCAACAAATAATAACACCTGATGTTGTCTGATCCTGCCATCGTCTCCTAAGCAGACTCTAGCACCTTTCTCAGTAAATTTCCTCTGTCTTTCCTACAAAGAGACCTGTCTCTGCTCTTCTGACATTCTCAGACTTGTCTGAGATCCATGTGACAGCCAGTCTGCCAATCAGTGATGCACCTGCTTTAGCAACGCCTCCAAAATGTAGTAGATGCTCATTAAATACCAACTCCTTTTACTCCCATGATTTTCACTTCACATATTCTGTCCATTGATCCAGTTTAAGGGAAAAAAAGTTAAAAAGAGACACGTTGCCTAAACCACTCCATCCTCTCTTACACTATCACTCTTGTACAGCAAATTTAAGAAGAGCAATGAAAAAATTCACAGTTGCGTGCAAAGCAATCTAGGGGAAAGAACCTGCTTGAGACACAAGGAGAAGTTTATGGAAATCCACATTCCAATTAGCTTTGCCACTGACTGATGACTGTGTTACCTCAGATGGGACCATTTGCCAGTCAGTAGAGGTGAAATCTCATAAAGATTAATGAGATTGCTGCCAGGTACACACAAAATTCTCCTAACCTGCTCTGTTCGAGAGTGAAAATATCAAGGGAAATCGTACAAGAAAATATGGTAATATCCGATTTGGAATGTTTTCACGGTACCAGAGGCTAAACACACCTTAAAGCCCTGGAATGCTGTTGCTTGACATGTAAAATCAAGAAAAATTTCTCCTATGGTACAATGGTACCCCTTTTCAGCAGTGAACATGTTCCTGAAGTAATAACCTCCAAATAACTTTCTATGAATAATTTATATTTTAACATACTTGGAAATGTACAGAGTATTTCTTGTAAATCGAAAAATCATTTTGTGCTATGAATAATAACTCATATTTGTTTCCTTAGGTATTCTTGTGTGCCGACTCTTTGCGACCCCATGGACTATAGCCCACCAGGCTCTTCTGTCCATGGGGTTTCTAAGGCAAGAATACTTAAGTGTGTTGCCATTTCCTTCTCCAGATCTTCCCTATCCAGGAACTGAACCCACGTCTTCTGCATTGGCAAGAGAATCCTTTACCACTGAGCCACCAGGGAAGCCCAACAGTCCAGTATTACACCACACACAAATATTCGTAGTTTTCAGAGCTAGTGGCCAGATTGCCCAGCCTGGTGTATTTGGTGGATGAGGATGAATAGGACAGGTGAGAAGATACGGAAGGTCCAGCCGGTAAGAAGATACAGGAGGTCCAGCCTGGGCTGCCCTCAAAGCTGTTTTATGCTCAGTGGTTCATCTGTTAACCACTGACGGCCTGAGACCTTCTGAACGTGACTGGCATCTACAGAATACAACTGGTAGAACTGTGGGCAAATGATTGTACGAATGGGCAGTTTTAATCAATGGTAAGGAATTTATGTGTGTGTGTGTGTGTGTGTATAAAGACAGAGAAGGACAGAAACCAAGATAGAGAGAGAAAGAAAGTTTAGCATTGTACACAAGTTTTCTAATGGCAAAATAAATAAAATTTTAAAACTCAAATTTTTCCTACTTAAGAAATTTATGACTTATAAGCCTTGATACAAGCTAATTTTAAATTTTCTAAAGTCAGAATGTTCCAATTAGTCATGCTTTAAGATCTTGCCAGTTAGGGTATGTTCATTGGCTGAATGTATTCATTTGGCCTTTTAAGTGATTTTTATAGATAAGAAATTTTTTCCTAAGAATTTAGAATCATGGTTTTAAGTCATCCTTCCCAACTTCCTTGAAGCAAAATTCTATAAATAACATCACTGATAATTTTCTCATACGTGGATCCTGAAATTTTAAAGATCATTAGTAAGATGAAAGAGAAAGTCAGTGATTTCCTGGGTTGGGCACAGGACTTGAGGATTTTTTTTAAACCAATGATCTAGTTTTGGATCATTTTAAAGCACGATACTATAGCCTATAAAGGATTTAATTAGAGAACACAATATGAAAGATAATGGACTTGAAAAGAGCTAGTTTGTAACAAATAGCTTCCATAATTAGGCAACATATCATGAGAGTTAAGAGTAAGCAAACTCCAAATAGTTTCATTAGAAACATCTGTTTATATAAAAATTCTCTTTACTTTTCAAATAAAACTGTCCTCAATATAATGATATTTTACTATATACAATGTAAACAAAGTAGTCTATTAAATAGCAAAACTTTATACATTCAAATCAATATTCAAAGTGCTTATCTTTTATTATTATATACTTATTCTGATGTGACTGTCAGTGTTCAAAATATGTTATAATTTCTCTTTTAAAATCTTCAGAGCCAATCTTAAGTTATGCAGGTTTCTTTATAATTTATCCTCCTTTTGAGTCTGGAAAGTATTATCTAGCTTAATCTAGCATTTTGCTTCTTTCCAAAAAATAAATCTCGATCTCAAAGAATGAGCGGTTACTTCCATTAAGGATATGCCAGTGAGTGTTCTGAAGGCAATTTCAAAGAGTTCAAACAAGTTCTTGAGCAACAAGAACTTCATTAAAATACACCCATGACCTTCAAAGTGACTACCTTGAATGACAACCATGTTCAGATGAATGAATTCCAGTGTGTTAAAGATTAGGTATGTAAACAACTGCAAACCCTGCTCAATAAGCAGCAATTTCCTTTTCCTTAAAAAAAAATCCTCATTATTTTCAAAACACACTTTTCATTATGCATGAACATAGCTGGTATAGTGGCAGAATAAAGGCCCCACGAAGATATTGATGTTCTAATCCCTGTAATACATAAACACATTACTTTACAATATGTTACACTGTTTTAACACAAAGGGGACTCTGCAGGTGTGATCAAATTAATGAAGTTACGATGATGTGGTTATTACAAATTATCTGAGTGGCCCCGTTGTAATCACAGAAGTTCTTTGAAGAAAGGAGCAGAGGTCAGGGATGCCAGGAGTTGTGACAATGGAATCAAAAGTCAAAGAGTGAGAGAGATTTGAGATTTGAAAATGCTACACTCCTAGCTTTGAAGATGGAGGAAGGAGATGCAAACCCGAGGAATGCAGGCGGCCACCAGAAGCCAGGACCGGAAAAAAGGCAGGGAAAGGGATTCTGCTCTAGTGTCTCCTGAGAGAACACCGGCCAGGCATTGTCTTTGTTTTAGTATTTCTGATCTCCAGAACTATGTTGTCCAGTCTCCAAGTCACGTCCGACTCTTTGTGGCCCCGTGGACTGCAGCGCACCAGGCTCCCCCGTCCTCCACTGTCTTCCAAAGTTTGCTCAAATTCATGGCCGTTGAGTTGGTGATGCTGTCCAACCATCTCATTCTCTGTCACCCCCCTTCTTCCCCTACCCTCAATCTTTCCCAACATCAGGGTCTTTTTCAATGAGCCAGCTCTTTGACCAGGTGGTCAAGGGTTGGAGCTTTAGCTTCATCATTAGTCCTTCCAGTGAATATTCAGGGTTAATTTCCTTGAGGATTGACTAGTTTGATCTGGCAGTCCAAGGGACTCACCACAGCACCACAGTTCAAAGGCATCAATTCTTTGGTGCTCAGCCTTCCTCATGGTCCGACTCTCACATCCGTACATGACTGCTAGAGAAATCGGTAGTCCTGTAGCTTTGACTATATGGACCTTTGTCAGAAAAGTGATATCTCTGCTTTTTAATATGCTGTCTAGGTTTGTCATAGGTTTCCTTCCAAGGAGCAAGCATCTTTTAATTTCATGGCTGCAGTCAATGTCCTCAGTGATTTTGGAGCCCAAGAAAATAAAATCTGTCACTGTTTCCACTTTTTCTGCTTCTATTTGAAATGAAGTGATGGGATCAGATGCCGTAATCTTAGTTTTTTGAATGTTGAGTTTCAGGCCAGCTTTTTCCTCCTTCACCTTCAAGAAACTCTTCAGTTCCTTTACACTTTCTATCATTAGAGGGATATCATCACCAGAACTGTAAGATAATGAATTTGTATTGTTTTAAGCCACTCCATGTATGGTCATTTGTTACAGCAGCAATAGGAAACAAATACAGTTGGAGATAGTATGTAATTCCTCCCCCACCCCCACTCCCAAGCATATTTGAAGGCGTTGAACTTTGCAGGGCTTTCTCCAAAAAGAACCTGAGCGTGGAAGCCGAAGCAGGCTTCTCTTGCCCATCTGTGTTGGTGTTTTCATCCTTTGAGAAAAGAGCGCTTCCAGTGCCACCTGGATGGGCTCCTTAGAGGAGCACTTCGGTGCTGTCTGCCACAAGTAAATGCATCTGAGCATACTCCCCTGCTTGCTTTTAGAGCACTTCTCATTATGACTCAATCACTGTACACAATTTACCTCTAATAATGGTTAAAGTGAGAGCATGGCCTTGCCCTTAAAGGAAAAGCATGCACAGCCTGCTTCCTTCGGCAGTGCATTTGGAGGGATGTGTTTGTTCGTAAATCACGAGTCAGTAAAATCCTGTGAGCCACTTTCAGACTGAAGGGTGCAGTCTTAAAGCTGTCAGACTTTTTAAGACTCAGACAATGAGAATTCATAAAAACACCAACATATGAGAAAATAGCAGGATTTATTTTTGTCCCTTTTCTTCCTGTCTTCCCTCTTGTTTCCATCTTCGAGGCTGGGGCCATTTCCAATTCAAGAGCCCTTGAACCAGAAGACAGAGTGTGCCTGTGCATTTTCTGGGGCCATCAAGTTAGGGGGCTCCATGACCAGATTAGGAGTTGAGACACCATCTGGGCCAGAGAATGATGAGGCAACTAGCAACTGCGCAGGACGCTCAGCTGCAGCTCCTCTTGACTGAAATCAGGTCAAATCGCAGCTTTAGACAGTACCCTTTACCTCAGCGGCAACAAATCTCCCCTAAGTGGCTCAGATAAATCAAAATTATTCACTCACAATTTATTCATTCGTTCAACATTTACTATCTGCAAATGGAATAAGCACCTCTGGACTTTGCTTAGGGGTCAGTGAGTTCTTCCCTGACCACTGGTTAAAAATCGCAATATCCTGCCCCATTCAACACTCCCTCCCCTGTTTTATTTTTCTCCGTAGTTCTTATTATCAACTTACAATATATATTCCTTGTTTGTCTCTTCCTCCCAAGATTACAAACCCCCATGGCGGGGGGGTTCTTTATTACCTAGATTTTTTATTTCCCAGGATAGCAGCTGGCATCTGGAAGATGCTCCATAAGTATTTTGGAAGGAATTAACAAACTACTTAAGGGACCCTACTGTATACTAATCACCATCCCAGCGGCAGGGGGTAACTGAGTGTAAGGGAGGAGAAGTCGTCTCCTTACGGAAGGTGTTTGTGTTTTAGCGTGATAAGTACAATTTGATAATACAGAGATCAGTGGGAGACCCCGATGTGCTGTGCTAAGTCTCTTCAGTCGTGTCCGACTCTTTGCAACCCCATGGACTGGAGCCCACCAGGCTCCTCTGTCCATGGGATTCTCCAGGTGAGAATACTGGAGTCGGTTGCCATTTCTTTCTCCGGGAGACCCTGAAGGGGGTGTCTGATCTCTACTTAGGAAATGAGAGAGAGCTTCCTGGAGGAAGTATTGTCTGAGCTCTGAAAGAAGACTGAGTGAGCCAAGAAGAAATAGACATGAGAAGACCATAGCATGTTAAGGAACTAAAAATGTCTTAGCTTGAAGGCATTTTGAAGAAAGACATAGTCAAAGAAGAGAATGAAGAGGTAACTGGTGACAAATCACAAAGGGGCTTATAAGACACATCAGAGAGTTTGGGCTTAACCTTGAATGTTGCTAGGGTAGGAATGGCATGACAAGAGGTACAGTTTAGAAAGAGTCACATGTCCTAACGAGGAAGGGGCAGACAGGACAGGACAAGGGATTCTAGAGATATCTAGGTGGCTAAACAGACAGCATTTGGTAACTTATTTAATGTGTGGGTGAAAAAGAAGGATCAATCTGTTTTAGTCACTCAAATATTTTGCGAATATTTATTGAGCCTATATTATAAGTAAGGGGCTTCCCAGGTGACACTAGTAGTAAAGAACCCAAATGCCAATGCAAGAAATATAAGAGACAAGAACAAGTTCAATCCCTGGGTTGGGAAGATCCCCTGAAGGAAGGCATGGCAAACCACTCCAGTATTCTTGCCTGGAGAATCCCATCGATGGCGGAGGCTGGTGGGGTACAGTCCATAAAGTTGCAAAGAGTCAGACATGACTGAACCAACTTAGCACAGCACAGCACATATTAGATATACTTTTCCATGATGCTAGACATATAGCATGAAGAAGACAGGACTCTTACCCTCATGATGCTTCCCTGCCAAGTCATGCTTAGTTTTTATTCTGTCTCTCCCACTAGAATGCAGGGGAGTGAGATATGTAAAGATATGCGGGGAACAGCACAAGGGTGAGAGTCCTAAGCACGCATATTTAAGAAATGGAAGGAGTGAACGGGGTTAATAATAGTAAGAGATGACACTGAGAAGGAGGGAGGGGCCAGATGCTAGGACTGTGTAAGTCAAGGCAAGGAGTTTGACTTTGTTCTAAGGAAAATCATTAGCATGTTCAGAGCAGGGGATTGACGTGAACTAATTTCTATTTTGAGATTGCTCTGGCCATGGCTGCTCACAGAGGATTGATTACATAGGAGGACGAGTCAATCTGCTTAGACAGTCAGGAGGCCACAACTGAAAGCTGATGGTGGGGGCAGGGGAAATCCCTGGTCCAGGGGTTGACACTGAGCTTCCACTGCGGGGTGTACGGCTTCAATCTCTGGTCTGGGAAGTAAGATCCTGCATGTCAAGCAGGTGGCCAAAAAGAAAAGAAAAGAAAGGAAATTGGTAGTAATGGGAACTTGAAGCCAACTGCCAACTGTGGAGGTGATTAGGGATAGTCGGGTACATTGATAAGACAAAGCCATCAGGATTTTCTAAATGTTTAAATGGAGGAATGGGGAAAGTTTGAGAGAAAAGGAAGAGTCATGGGGAAAGTCTGACAGAACAGGAGAAGTTAAGAATGATGCTTTAATTGATGGCCTGAGCTGCTGGGTTGTGTCATGGGATGAGATGAACAAGACTGGAGACTAGCTGGTGTGGAGCAGGAAGTCAAGGGTTCTGTCTGGCTGTGCAGGTCTGAGCTTCCTGTGAGCATCCAAACAGAGTTCAGTAGAGGCAACTAGGTTTATGTCTCTGGTTCAGGAGAGAGGTGGGATTGGAAGGATCTGAAGTCATTTCCTATAGAAGGTGCTGAAAGTCATGGTCTGATTAGATCACCAGTGGAGTGAGTATAAATGGAAGAAAGTAGGCTGCAAGGGGAACAATGTGCTAAGAGGAGAATCTGGAAGCAAGCCAAGACTGTTATCTTAAGAAGGAAGGAGTGACCCCCTCAGCACCAGACATGCTAAGTTCCTAGTGATTCCATTCACCCAGGGAAGACTCAGGTGAGGGAGGAGCAGTCTGGGCACCTGGGTGAGCCATGCTGAGCGGTAAGCATTCCTGGTACCTCCACACCTGATCATCAGGAGGTTGCATGGCTCTGGAGTGTAGAGCTGGATCCAGATTGGAGATGCAGATCTGGGAGTCACCAGTATAGACACGACTTTTTCAAGCCAGAACAAATAGGTGAAATCTTGCAGGGTAAATGTAGAGAGTTGAGATGAGACACTATGAGAAAGTCCTGAGAAGATAGCATTTGAGAAGGTAAGAGTAGATCTAGGGGCCCACAGACCAGGAACACAGGAACCATGAGAGAAGAAATGGGAGGCAGAGGCAGGCGTGGCAGGTAAGAGCCAGCAGAAGGAGAGAACATCAGATGCTGCACTGGGTAAGGGAAGGACTGCAATGTCTCTGCCTGGTTCAGAAACAGGGGCTGTGTTTTTGAGCAATTTTGATGGTGTTTGGGCAACAGAACCCAGACTGCCTTGAGTTGAGAGGTTGAATGGATATCAAAGAGATGGAGACCGTGGCTGAATGCAACTCTTCTCAAGTAGTTTGGCAGGAAAGGAAGTCAGAGTTGGGTGAGAACCAGAGAGTACCTAGAAAATGGAAATGGGAGAGCTAAGGACTGAACCTCAAACACACCAACTATAAGGGACAGAAAGAATAAAATAAGTCCACAAGAAGTCAGACGGAAGTGCCAGAGAGGGAGGAGGAAAAAGAAACAGAAAAGAGGGGGACTCAAGGGCACAGTAGTTAATAACGCCAAGTGCTGCGGAAAAGTTTAGTCCAAAGTGAACTTGCAGTCAAGCTTTGGTCATCACGGCAAAAGCCATTGTCGATATTGATGCAGCTTGAGGAATGGATGGGGCCCAGATACAAGAAACAGACTGTAGATTAATTTTTCAGGAAGCCTGGCTGTGAAGAGGGAAAGATAAAAAGCTGCGGAGCAATTGGGCATTGAGGGTGAGACTGGGCGTGTCTATATGGTGAAGGAAAACAGGCAGCAGCGAGAGCAGGATGGAGACCCAAGAGGAGTGCAGGGAGGGAAGGTCCTAAGGGACAGAGGGCAGAATAATCTCCTTCAGTGCCAGGAAGTCCTTAAGGGAAGACACTGGCCATGAACTGGAGGAGAGACCTGTGTGTCTATCGACATTTGTCTACTTGAATCTCCATATAGAGTGTTTGGGTCATGCCCAGCACCTGTAGCAATGCTGAGCGTGCAGTAAGCAGTAAATAAATACCTGCTGACTGTAGCCCACCAGGCTCCTCTGGTGGAATTCTCCAGGGGGATCCCATCTCCAGGGGGATCTTCCCAACCGAGGGATGAAACCTGAGTCTCCTGCATTGCAGGCACCTTCTTTACCATCTGAGCCACCAAGGAAGCCCAGTGACAAGTATAAGGTAACATTCACCTTTTTTTTAAATAAAACCTGGAATAGTTGAGTTAGACCTAGAGATAGATCCCCAAAGGTACACGATTCTTTCCTCTAGCTTTTGAAATTGTTTCTCCCTGCTGTTTTAATGCTGGGAAGAATCACGAGTAATGCAAAATTAATGGGAAATTAATATTTTATCAGAAAACGTTCATTTCCTTCAATATGTGCTTTGAAATGTGTACTTTCTTTAATGTTATTGTTCATGTTCTTATGTTCATGAATTCCATGAATAAGAAATACGAGTTCATAGTGCTTGAATGACTTAAGGCAAGCACTTCTCCAAAAGCACTCAAGGTAGCTACACAGTATCAGAAACCCATCACTAAAAAGAAACAGTTCTGATTCTCGTACACTTTTCTTATACTGTTCACCTTCTTTCGTATGAGAAATGCAGACAACTAGTGATTATTTTTTCAGTACTCTAGGAGTCTGCCTCTCTCCTAGAGGGCTCTCGACATAAGAGAAAACATACAAACCTGCTCGATCAAGTTGAGGCTGAGCCAGCCTAGACTGTTGTTATAAGAACTGGATCTTATGTACTTTCTACTTCACCTAGAGGGCTTTCCTGGTGGCTCAGATGGTAAAAAAATCTGCCTGCAATGCAGGAGACCTGGGTTTGATCCCTGGGTTGAGACGATCCCCTGGAGGAGGGCATGGCAACCCACTCCAGTATTCTTGCCTGAATAATCTCCATAGACAGAGTTCATGGGGTCACCAAGAGTCGGACACAACTGAGCGACTAAGCGCAGCACAGCACCTAGACCTTGCCTGCTTAAGCTCAGTCTGTGTGAGAAGGGCAGACCTGGGACCACACGCTGGCTCTGACTCTGTTATGGGGCTTCAAGTAAGTTACCTGTTATCTTTAGCACTGTTTCCTCATCTGTAAAATGGGGGGAAAGAACTGGCCTTGCACCTATGGTATATGATAGGCATTCAGGAAATGTTAATTTCTTGCTTTCTGCTTTTAGAATCCAGTTTGACAGTCAGAGCTTGTTTTTAAATCTGATTAAAGCTCTAGTGATGCTCACTTGTGGGAGTTTTTCCTGTGGGAAAGCTCCACTCTCACCCAAGAAAGATTTCCATGCAGCAGAGCTAGAGAGCACGTATCTTCCTAATTACCTGTATCTTTAGGTGCTTGTCCCAGATTTTTAGATGACCACCAGAAGATACAGGCTTCCCTGGTGGCTCAGACAGTAAAGAATCTGCCTGCAATGCAGGAGACCCGGGTTTGATCCCTAGGTTGGGAAGACCCCCTGGAGATGGCTACCCAGTCCAGTATTCTTGCCTAGAGAATTCCATGGACAGAGGAGCCTGACAGGCTACAGTCCATGGAGTCTCAAAGAATCACACTGTGACTGAACACCTAAAGAGATGCTCCAGTGGTCACCTAGATTTTTAGTGCATGGTAGTATCTTTCTTTTGTCTTTAAGAGTTGAGGCCGTAAAAGTAAAATAAGATATTTTTAACAAGTAGGAAGTTCTGATGAATTACACAAAGAAACATAAAATTCACACATTGAAATCCTTATCAATAGAAACAAGAAGGATAGTTTAGTGAAAATCTCTTTCTAAATTCTGAAAATAGGACATTTGCTGGGAAACGACTGTCATATAGTCATCATAATGACACGTTTTATTAGTTCAGATCTCCTGGGCAACTTGATGGAAACATGGCTTCATCCATTATGGACATTTTAAGGCAGTAATACCTAAACTTTAAGTCCTAAGGTTTGGGGTTAGTGAGGGTCGAGATGTTATGAATACAACAGTCCTCGAAAGAAAAAAATCTGGTGTGGGTGGAGGAGGTCAGGGTATCTACCAGAGAAGTCTGTTCCAGATGAAAAATACTGCTCCCTGGAACTGTATTTGAGTTTTCAAATGCTTCTGGCCTGGCTGCATGTCGAGGCCCCTGAATCAAATGGTTCTTGACTGCGTGTGAGTGTGCATTTCCCAAATTATATCCCGCTCTCTTCAGCTGGACTGTCAGCTAAAAGAGGACTTTTGTTGTGTCTGTTACTGAAGTTTGTCTTTTTTAAGATCCTTCCCTGTTAAGGATTCAGTTTTACTCACCGGAGATGAATTTATAATATACATCACTTTTAGAAACATGGGAGGATTGCCAATTAGGAGCAGAGGCAGGGAGAGAGGAAATGTTCTCTTTCCTGGAATCACCTACCAGTTGCCTCAGGTTTAGCCTCTGACAGCTGGGCCACGTGCAGAACACTGAGCCCTGTGCATAGCCGGAGGGGAGTGTTAATGAGGAACTGAAGGCGGGCGGAGGAGTCTCTTTTGGGTGGAGAGAATTAGAAAGAGGGATGAGGTCACCTCCTCATTATGCTCTCCTGGGATGGGAGCAGTTGGGTATTGGGGCATATTTGTATGACTTTTTGTTTTTTAAAACCGTTTGCTTCCTTAGAGAAAGACTGATCTGACTCTTGTAGATTGTTTACACTCTCATAACAGGTGTTGTTTTATGTATTTTCAAAGTACTATATGCACACGAGAGGAAATTTGGAAACCACAGAGAATTTGGGGGAGGGATGTATGAAGTCTCAGTGATCCTATTCAAAGATAGCCATTATTAACATTTTATTTGTATAGATTCTGATTTTCTTCTTCCAGAGATTTTCACGCCTAATACTATGATGTGTAGATTTTCAATCAAGAACTTTTATGTGAAGATAGATGTCACCCAAACCAAGTGGAGGTAGGGAAGGAACATCGAGGGACTTTTCTCCTCTCCCCGTCATACCACCCAGGAGGCCAGGGAAGACATTCATTCCCTTCCGATGCTGGGACACTGGGAGGAGTCTCTTCCTCTCTACCCATTCCTTCTTGCTCCAGCCAGACGGGAAATAGCTAATTCAGTATCCAGCGGGGGACTTTACCACTTGGTGGTGGTGGTATGCCTTCTCTCTCTCTGCTTTCTCTGCTAAGTCACTTCAGACGTGCCTTAAACAAAAAGGAGGAAACAAGCTGTCTTCAAATTCTTTCATTTTTGCCTGCTTTATGGATTGGTAACAACTGTTCTTTGCTGGAAGGACCCCTGAGACAGGGTCCAAGACTTGAGGACCCTTTACTCCAGTATATCTGCCTAAGAAAGTTTGCATGCATGCTCAGTCATGTCCGACTTTTTGCAACCCCCGTGGACTGTAACCCACCAGACTCCTCTGTACATGGGATTCTTCAGGCAAGAATACTAGAGTGGATTGGCATACCCTCCTCCAGGGGATCTTTCTGTCCCAAGGACTGAACCCAAGTCTCCTGTGTCTACTGCATTGGAGGTGGATTCTCTACCCACTGAGCCACGTGGGAAGCCCATAAGAAATTTTAAGCTAAATTAAAATTGGAGTGGGAGATAGGAGGCAACACTGCTTCTGTAATCCAAGTCTAAAGTTAATACAGTGTGGGGTCTCATCTCTACTTGGTTCCTTGCATCTCTTAGGTGAACTATGTGAAATTGTCAATATTGAAATTGTCATTTTTTTTACCTACAAAAATGACCATTCCACATGGATCAAGCTATTATTTTCTGCCAGATAGAATCCAAAGGTGAGGAGACATGACCACAAGCATCCAATATTAAAGGAGAAAACAGTACATGGAGCAATTTAGACCCAAAATACAGCCTCTAAATACAGACATTTTATCAGAGTGAAAACATAATGCTATTGTCAGCTTTTCCGAAGGTATTTAAGGCTCATATTTTGATGATAAGTTACAAGCCATGCTGAGTTTTTACATCTATAAGTACAAACTGGGAATACCTATTTTTACTTTGCAAAGCAAATGAAATTCTTTCATCTTAGTTTGTATTTGTCTGCTAATTGTGGGCAAGTAAGTAGCCACTTAAGTTTGTCTGCTAATTGTGGGCAAGTAAGTAGCCACTTAAGTAGTAAATAGTAAGTGGACAAGTAAGTACTTACTAATGGAAGGTTGTTGTTGAATCACGCGAAGACACCGGGATTCTTGACCCCGGGAGGAGAAGAATTCAATCCAGGGCCAGAGACGAGGCTTGATTGCTCAGAGCTTTTGTGTAATAAAGTTTTATTAAAGTATAAAGGAGATAGAGAAAGCTTCTGACATACGCATCAGAAGAGGGAAGAAAGAGTACCCGCTTGCTAGTGTTAGCAATGAAGTTATATACTCTCCAATGAATCCAAAGAATGTCTGGAGATTGTAAAGACCTCACCAGACCTACTCCCATAATTTACATTTTAAGAGAACAGAATTAGCCAGAAGGTGTAATCCAGAGACTGTCCTCAGGCAGGATACATCCTTGTTATATAATCCTAAGGAATGTAGAGAAAGAAAAAAAAGATTTGTCCTTCCTTCCTTCTTGAGAATTCCAGACCCCTCTCTCTTTGAGGACCTCTAGACTCCTTATCAACCTGCGTAGGAAATGACTCTCTCACTAAGTAGTAAGTAGTTACTAAGTAGTAAGTGGACAAGTAAGTAAAACAAATAAGGAGTCAATCCTAAAGGAAATCAGTCCTGAATATTCATTGGAAGGACTGAAGCTGAAGCTCCAATACTTTGGCCACCTGATGTGAAGAACTGACTCACTGGAAAAGACCCTGATGCTGGGAAAGATTGAAGGCAGGAGGAGAAGGGGACGTCAGAGGATGAGATATATGGATGGCATCACCGACTTGATGGATATGAGTTTGAGCAAACTCTGGGTGTTGGTGATGGACACACGGAAGCCTGGCGTGCTTCAGTCCATGGGGTCGCAAAGAGTCGGACACGACTGAGCAGCTGAACTGAACTGAACTGAACTGAAGTCGCTCAGTCATGTCTGACTCTTTTTGACCCCATGGACTATAGCCTACCAGGTTCCTCCATTCATGGGATTTTCCAGGCAAGAATACTGTAGTGGGTTGCCATTTCCTTCTCCAGGAGATCTTCCTGACCCAGGGGTTGAACCCGGGTCTCCCACATTGTAGGCAGACGCTTTACCATCTGAGCCACAAGGGAAGCTCAAGTAGCCACTAATTTCCTGGGGAAAAAAAGGCAATATGCATCCATAGTTTTTTAAAATGTATACTTTGTGTGTGTGTGTGTTAGTCACTCAGTCATGTCAGACTCTTTGTGATCCCATGGACTGTAGCCCACCAACCTCCTCTGTCCATGGAATTCTCCAGGCAAGAATACTGGAGTGGGTAGCCATTCCCTTCTCCAGGGGATCTTTCCAACCCAGGGTTCAAACACAAACCACCTATATTTTAGGCAGATTCTTTATCATCTGAGCCACAAGGAAAATTCAAACTTTAACTCTGTAGTTTCCAGCCAGGAATCTATCCTAAGGAAATATTTAAGACTACCAAGCTCAAAATAAAAATAATCCGGGTATTATCGTAATAACTTCAGAGAATTTGTTTCAGCCACTAAGCATGGTGTGCCTCAGTACCTCATCAATGGAATCAGATAACTTGGGGTTGTAGACCTCACTGGCAGGTATCACTTAAGGATTACTGACATAGAAGAGCAAAACTAGCTTGTATCTTTAGAGGGGAATGATACTATATAAATCTAAGAGGTAATGAACTTCTCTTTCTAAAGTTCTTCACATTCTTTGAGATTTTTCAGAGTTGTAAGATGGTTATGAAATAGTATTCATTTGTTTATTTTTTGGTATTGATATTTTATAATTTCCATTTGGATGTAGAAATGTATGCAAAGAAAGGTAAATCTACTAGTTTTTCACTTCTTTTTCTGCTTTAGCAGTCCCAGTTGTGAGCATATGTTACAATGCTGCTCTCTATTATTACTCTAACAACCACTTTGCTAAGGAGTTAAGCTACCAGAAATCTATTGGAAAATTATTTTGTCAGTATGTTTTATGTGATAAAGCCACAGGGGAAAAGTTGGAGACAAAAATCGGTAAAAAAAATAATAGCCTGTTTACTAACAGCAACTCCCAAATGTATCTTTTTCTCTCTTTCTAGTCACAAATAACAGTGGTGTGATCTCCCACCTGTAGCAATTTATGTCACTGACTTTCATTAAAATATGGTTTAAAAAAATCAGGACAGGATTGTCTCTGGTATCAGCCGTTTGAGTGACCTGGAGCACGTCACTTCACTTGTTGAAACTTCTGAATCTTGTTTTTAAATAAAGGATTCTGTGATTCTAAACTGGGGAGATACTGCCTCCGAGGGGCGCTTGTAAATGTGTGCTGTGTGCTAAGTCACTTCAGTCATGTCCAGCTCTTTGTGACCCTATGGATTGTAGCCCTCCAGGCTCCTCTGTCCATGGGATTCTCCAGGAAGAACACTGGAGTGGGTTGCCATGTGTCAACTCTGCCACCCAGAGATCAAACTTGCTTCTCTTATGTCTCCTACATTGGCAGGTGGGTTCTTTACCACTGGTGCCACCTGTATAGGAACATTTTTTTTTTTAGGAGCACTTATTTTTAGTGGTCTCCACTTTTCCATGATCATCAAGATGGCAGAGCAGAAGGACCTGTGATCATCTCCTGCAAGAATACCGAAATTGCAACTAGCTGCTCAACATTTCTGCCATAATGATACCACCCCTATGAAAGAAAGTGAAGAGGAATTAAAGAGCCTCTTGATGAAGGTGAACGAGGAGAGTGAAAAAGCTGGCTTAAAACTCATTCAGAAAACTAAGAATCATTCAGAAAACTGAATCATTCAACATTCAGAAAACTAAGATCATGGCATCTGGTCCCATCACTTCATGGCACATAGATGGGAAAACAATGGAAACAATGACATATTTTATTTTCTTGGGCTCCAAAATAACTGTGGACAGTGACTGAAGCCATCAAATTGAAAGACCCTTGCTCCTTGGAAGAAAAGCAATGACAAACCTAAACAGCATATCACAAAGCAGAGACACTACTTTACCTACAAAGGTTCATATAGTAAAAGCTGTGGTTTTTCCAGTAGTCATGTATGGATCTGAGAGCTGGACAATAAAAAAGGCTAAGTGCCAAAGAATTGATGTTTTCAAACTGTGGTGTTGGAGAAGACTGTTGAGAGTCTCTTGAACTACAGGAGATCAAACCAGTCCATCCTAAAGGAAATCAACCCCCAATATTCATTGGAAGGACTGATGCTGAAGCTGAAGCTCCAATACTTTGGCCACCTGATGTGAAGAGCTGACTCATTGGAAAAGACCCTGATGCTGGGAAGGATTGAAGGCAGAAGGAGAAGGAGACGACAGAGGATAAGATGGTTGGGTGGCATCACTGACTCAATGAGCATGAGTTTGAGCAAACTCTGAGAGATGAAGGACAGGGAAGAATGGACTCCAGTCCATGGGGTCACAAAGAGTTGGATAAGACTGAGAGACTGAACAACAACATTTTTAGTGACCAGAGCCCAGGGATGCTGAATGCCCTGCAGAGAGCATGGGGCTGTCCTGCAAAACGAGGAACTGTCCTACTCCCAATGCCGGAAGCAGCCTGGGTTACCTCTAATGTTCCTTCTGACAGTCAGCGATACCAAATGCCTATCCATCCTTTGGTTCATTAGTCACCCATTATTGATCCCTACTGTATGCTAGGCACCAAGGTTCCCAGCTGAAATGTACCAGAAACCCTGGCTTGTACTGTAGTATTCTTTCATCTTCTCTTCTTTCTAAAAGTCCTCCCTACCCATAGGACCAACTGACACTCATAGTACAGATTTTTTAGCTCAGCTCATTAAGGGAACAGATGCCAGGACTAATTGAGTGCTTTGGGATTTCTGATGACACTGAGAAGCAGAAAAGCTCACTTGAGCCCTCCTCAAAGACTGGATGGTGGCCTGGTTTGCTGTCCACCGTTCAAGCCTAGAAGCCTTCAGCTTCACCGGCTGAGGGCTTGCAGCCAGATAATGAAATCCCAGGTGTGGAGCATGCAGCTAGATATTTTAACTGTTGAGTCAATCATTTCTAATTTTTAAAGCAAAACACCAACTGTTTTATGCCCAGTGAAGGGTTTTCACTGGCAAACTCAAATTTCCTAACAAATGGTATTTGAGGCCAGTTGTAAAACTTGCCTTAAGAGCATTTTATCACATCAAGTAGTTATCATTAACTTGACAATTAACTGTGCAATGAGGAACCGTATGCTGGACTGCCAATCCTCCAGCTTTCATCCCTGTACTCATCCCCTCCCAGAGTTCTATGACCTCTGGACTCAGCCCCTAGTCCATCATGGTGCAGCTCAGTATTAACATTTCCCAGTAACCTCAGGGACAACTTACTCTTCTGACTGCTTTCTCCATTCTGCAGAGGAGATGACTGCAACACAGAGAAGCATGAGAGTCTGTCCAGGTCACAAAAAGCTTTATAGACAGTGAAGATCCCAAGAATTGTTTACAGTGCCAAAAAGCTATTCTGATGGTCAGGGGTGCTTAGGAAATATACAAACGTTTTTCAGCCTTTAATGAATCTTGGAGACCGGATTTTGATGTTACTGATTATTAAAAATCCTTGTATGTATTTGTTCAGTAACTATTATTGGATGCATCTCATGAGCCCAGCAGAACTCTGGGTGCTAGAAATGTAGTCCTGCTCTCAGGGACCTCCAGACTAGTGGGGAAGTCAGACATTATGGCAATAATTCCATATTAATTGTGAATTATTATAATTGACACTGTAAAGGAGAGGTATAGAATGCAAGGTAATCATTGACTAGAACCTGACCTAGCCTAGGGACCCTAGGGGTTGTTTGAGGAGGCATTATATAGGTGTGGGCCTGAAGAAGGAGGCAGGTCTTCAAGAACTGGTTGAGCAATCCAGAAGGAAGGAAATGCATGAATGAAGACCCTGAGGCAGGAAGGAAGGGCTTGCTCCAGGTGGGAGAGGATGCTGGTCCAGTCTATGTGGCAGAAGTGATAAGAGTAGATTTGAGAGGTTGTTTAGAAGATGAGCTGGCAGAATTTGGCGATCCACAGGATGTAGACAGTAAGAGGGAAGGACTGTTGGTTTGTGATCCATAGGATGTAGACAGTAAAAGGGAAGGGGTATTAATGACCACTGCCCTGAATCTGGTTACTGGGTGGTAGGGTGACCTGTTTAGGATTCTAGCAGAGGAGCTATACTGGACCCTGAGACCGGATCACCAGTTCCTCATTTTTTCTTGTTTAGTACATGGAGTCTGGAGTCCTGGGAGCCATCCACGAGTCTAATGGATGTGCCTCTCATGGAGTGTCCAGAGGTCATTGCATCTTACCAGAAGGTGGTCGAGACAACCAGTTCTGTGGAGTCCAGAGCATCGTGTTTGAAAGCAGGGCATAGACTGGAATTGGGGCCCTCAGAATTTATAAAATGGTTTCACATGGGTTATTTTCAAACTTCACAATGATCTTTAGAGATAGTCTTCATTTATACTAATAGGAAATTGAGGCTTCCTGAGTTTGTGGTTTGCCCAAGGTCATACTGCTCGAAGTAAGGATCTAGTACTCAAATTCAGGTCTTTTGGCTCCCAACACAGGGGTCTTCTCATTCCATCAGGTTCTCTTTCTACATGATCAGGGACAAACTCTCCACCATCTCTTAGGGCTTCCTTGTCAGATGGAATCTCACTATTTGTGCAAAATATATAAGAAATGCAATGAAAGATTTCTTAATACTCTGCTTTCTTTTCTCTCTCTCCTTTTTTACTTTTTTTTTTACAGTAGTTTTTAAGTATTTGTAAACTTTTGAGACTAATATTTGTATTTATATTTAGGTTTTTTTTCCTATAAAGAGTGACAGATTAAAACAGACTAAAGTAATTTTTATTGGTAGTGGGGAGAAAGCTCCGGGAGAAATGAAGTTCAACTTCTGTTTAGATCCTAATAGGTCATAGACTAGTATATGACCACTGCTCCTTCACCTCCCATTCCCACATCTGCTTCCAGAGTTCTGGGACCATCTAAAATGGCTCTGTCTATTCTCTCCACGTCTGAGTATCTCCATGGAGTCAGCCTGGGTGCTAAGGAAGATGAAAGCTGAGCTGCCCTGACACCATGGGGGCAGGAGAATCTTCACCACCAGCCTGACTTATTGATTCGCCTTCTCTGCTTTTCTTCAAGGCTTGGGTTTAAGTAAAGTTCATGTCATTTGTTTCAGAGTCTGTTTTAATTTCATCATTTCTGGGTCTTCCCAAAAACTCTGCCGAGAGAATCATTTTTCCCACAGTTTCCGTCGAATGGAAAGCTTCCCTCTGAACTCCCCGCTATTGTTTCCCTCCCTGCCTGCCGTAGCTCCTGGACTGCTTTGTGATCCCAGTGGTGATCTTGCTCTCCTGGTTCTTCCTGCTGATCCGGTACAAGGCTGTGCATTTCATCGGCATCGTTGTCTGCATCCTGGGGATGGGCTGCATGGCGGGCGCGGACGTGCTCGTGGGCAGGCACCAGGGAGCAGGTGAGTCTCCAGTCCGCCAGGTTACTTGCCTCTGTGGGTGAGCCCAAGGCAAGACACGGGCCATTTGTGGCTCATGGTGCGAACCAGGAACCTGGGCGCCCTAGTGTCTGCGGCCTACTCATGTTTGTTCCCTTACACCCAGGAGAGTGGCACATAGAAGGTGCTTCAGATATGTTTCCTGAGTGAACAAAGGGAGCAAAACACAGCTTTCATGCCCATTCTACAGGAATTCAGAAACACGCAGACTGTGTTTAAAGCTGGGAGTCATGACCCATTTGGAGCATGTGCTGGAGGCTAAAGCTGCCTGCCCCAGACCAGCTGTTAGAGACAGTTTCAGTGGGTCAGGCCATTCCTGAGCCACCGGGACCATCCCCACCCCCTACCTGCCTATGCCTTCTCTCCCAAGTCAGAGAAAGATAGAGCTTTCAAATTACTGGGTGAAGCTAGTCATATAGGCCTACACGTGGTTACTTAAACTTTGAAGAGTAGATTAGGAATACTCGATATTTTTATGAGGGAGAGTCAAGTTCAGTCTCCTCATGCATCTTTTTTGTTGGTTTGTTTGTTTGAGGGGAGGGCTTTGGGCAGCAGTCCCTGGTGGCTCAGACAGTCAAGAACCTGCTTGCAATACAGGAGACCTGGGTTCGATCCCTGGGTTGGGAAGATCCCCTGGAGAAGGGCTACCTGCTCCAGTATCTTGCCTGGAGAATTCCATGGACATTCCTAGCGAGGTACTGTCCATGGACTCGCAAAGAGCTAGCACCACTAAGTGACTAACACTTTCACTTTCACAGGTAATTACCTTTTAGACCTACACGGTAAGCTTCAACATTTACTCATCAGAGTGCTATGCTCTTCTGGGGAACACTGATCCAGAATGCTTTCTAGAGGATCACTTTTAAAGCAGTGTAGTTCTTTAAAATATACCCCAATTCCTCAAGCTACAGAAAGTTTCAGAGGGCAGGAAAACAAAAACAAAAACAATTTTCTTTGTCAGCATCAGAAACAGGATAAAAAGTACAGCTCTGTCAGTTTGGAATTGCCTTTTCCTCAAGGGAATTAGGGATACAAAGTTAAAATTGGGGCATTTCTCTCTGAGACTAGGTCATAGGTAATACCTGAAATGAACATCATTTATGTTTTTAAGTTGCACCATAGAATCTTCTGGCTGAAAGGGACCTTGTCTGGCAGCCCTGTATTTAAGACACAGAAAATGCCAAGACACAGAGAAGCCAAACGAACTGCCCGAGGTCACACAGCTGAGGCTAGAAAAGGCTTCCTTCCCTCTCCTGCATTGCTAGAAGCTGAAAGTATAACAGCAAAAATTGCTGGGAGCTGAAGGTATAACACAGAGCAAAAGAGACAGTCTCTAGCCCTTCCAAATGCTGCTTACACAGCACCATCAGTCCCCACCACAACAGATGTGCTAAAAACACATGCACCAGCTCTTCCCAGATTCTGTTCTATGAAATAGTGTTCCATTGGATACTGATAAGTATTACATGAAAAGGCTAGTTTTTGCTCTATTCCCATCATGATCCCAGTGTAGATCATCTCTTTGAACCAATGAGACAGTATTTTTGTCTGATACAATGTGGCTGGTTGTCATAAAGTCCCAATTGAATTACCCTTTCTCAGCTTTGCTTGAACTGTGTAAGCACAGACTAAGCAGCAGGTGCTCTTCTTTATGAACATTTTGCTCTGCCGAGCCTCCCCATTCACCCTGGCCATCATTTTGCATCATAGTCAAGGAAGACAATTGTCATAATAAATCTAAGCGTTTATGCCCCAATGTTAAACTGACTTGATTTGATTTCATTAGGTTGTATTCACTAATCCTGTAAAAAAAAATTTTTTTTATTCAAGTGAAGTGTTAGGAAAGGAGTACTAGTACTATTTAAGAAAAATAAAGTAAGTCCATTTGGGAGTCTTTCTAAAGTGGTCATTTTTTAAAAGAATGAAACGCGCGAGAGCAGTGTTTTATCTTTCGGTGTGACTGTTTAAGGCCTATAGCTTCATTCCTGTTGTAACATATGAAGGCCCAGTTTTAACAGAATTGAATTTTATCACTGTTGAATACCATCCATGCTCACATAATGGTGCCCATGTATACGGCATGATGTTCTGAGGGCAGCCCAAATTTAGGATCCAAGGGCACATTTTATAAAACAATGATTGGACACATCTTATGTCTCTAAAAATATTAAATTAGGCAGTAACTTAAGCTATCATATGAAATATTCTGAAAAGAGAAAATAATACACTGGTTTTGAAGACAATATAAGCCTCATGTGCATCATTATCACAAATATTCCATTGGTTACCCTAACTGTAAGAGTTGGTTAAATTGCATTAATTAGCCAGAGCCAGAACTTTTGTAAAATCCTTCAAGCACTCACCAGAACTTGAATCAGGCATTCAACTCGATATAACGTGTCATCACTCTATCAACAGCTTTTTGCATAAAAAGAGGATGACTGACTTTGTCCTTTTTATATTGCTAGTCCATGGTTCTCCTTAGCTTGGGATTTTAAAAATTCTGTCCTCAAGGACATTTTTTGCTTGACTTGATCTGTTACCTCTTTATTTTATTTCTTAAACCTTCAATTTTGTATTGGAGTATAACCAATGAACAATGTTGTAGTAGTTTCTGGTGAACAGTGAAGGGACTCAGCCATACATATAACATATATCCACTCTCCCCCAAACACCCCTACCATCAGGCTGACACATAACCCTGAGCAGAGGTCTATACAGTAGATCGGTCCTCAGGGACTCTTGATATTGGCCGTGGAGACTGCCTTGGAGCCTGCAGAATGATCTACAAAGTGGGACGGAAACAAAAACACATTCCAGTTTTATGTTTGTCTTGGGAACAACCGATCACCTACTACAGGTGCCCCCAGGCTGAACTCAAAAGGCGATGTCTTTTCCAAGTTTGTCCGTGAACCTCAGGGGGCCTAGTATGTGCATTCATTCTTTGCCACCTTCCTCTAGCTCACAAGCCTCCTCTAACAGATCAGCTCTGCATTTACTGACACCTGCGGGAAAGACATGCAAGAAAGTAGCTCTTGAGAAAGTGATAGGTGTTGGAGGGTGTAAAAATGATTTAGTAATAAGGGCAAAGAGGTTTCTCCATGATATTTCTACTTTCCTTGGAAAATGTATGAATATATAATAAAAGGGGAGGTTAGAAAATAATAGATTTAAGATTAAAACTCAATTAAAATAGATCCTTGTCATAAAATGTATTTCTTACTCTTCAAAGTATCTCCTTTCTATAACAATGCATTTATATTGCATCTTATAGTTCACTTATCAAAGATGTTAGATAACATAATGACACTTTTCTTTATTACCAGATATAACTTTATATTTATTTCAAAAGAAAGAAAATATTTTCAAGGAATTAGATAATTAATCTTAATTTTAGAAGATGATAGTTTTATTGGTGCCAAGTACTTTCCTATGCATCATCTCATTTTATCCTCTTAATTAGGCAAAGAAAGTATTTTTATTCTCACTTTTGCAGTTGAAGAAATTATGACTCAGGGAAGATAAGAAACTTGTGTAAGGGCACACCACTACAAAATTGTGTCATAGGATGTGAAATCTTTCTGCTACACCACTTAATACTTATTTTTCCATAATTGTGACTCTTGTAAAAAATTGTTCAATTGTACTATTGTTCAATTGTAGTAAATTAGGATGAATGACTGTCCCAGGTTGTCCAGAATGGAGGTGTTTCCCAGATGTAGTACTTTCTGTGCTAAAGCCAAGTGAGTCTCAGAGAAACAAAGCAGTTGGTTCCATTTAAAACTCAAAAATGTTCAGTGAGATGGCTTCATTTTCCTAAATTTCATGAGTAGACTTACAACACTCTAGAAGACTATGTTGTTGTTGTCAGTCGCTAAGTCATGTCCAGCTGTTCGCCACGCCATGGACTGCAGCACGCCAGGCTCTTCTGTCCTCCACTATCTCCTGGAGTTTGCTCAGATTCATATCCATTGTGACAGTGATGCTATCTCTAATTCACCACTTATTCTTGAACTAATGGTAAGTAGTGATTTTAAATAACATTCCCTCTTCTCTCTCTACTACACAGACACAAGTATCCCTCCAAAATTAGTGTTCCTAGTACTTAATGAAAACTTTAATAAGGAAAACCAATTCTTGCAAAGCAATTATGACTAGGTTGTTTAGAACTAAGAAGCAATCCATAATGAGAAACGGCCGATCCAAACTGACAGGTGGTTATTCAAAGAGAATGATTGATTCACTCTTTTTAACCACCATTTAGCGAACACTTAATAAGTTCCAGATGATATACTAGGCATTTTACATTATTTTGCATTTTAAAGTCTTATTGACATTATTTTATAGTATCCTCACCATAACCTCGTTTTCAAATAAGGAAACTCAAGTCAGAAAGACTCTATAGCTTGCCCATGTTCAACAAGTATTAAGTGATAGAGAGGCAATTAGAATCCATGTCTACCTGAGCTGAAGGATGTCGCCACTCAACGTCTTTACCATGGGATGGAAAAAGAAAGACCTTTTCTGTCAGCTCAACTCATTCAGGCATTTATTGAGAACTTACAATGCGCCAGAATCTGTGCTAGGGACTACACAGAATATAAAACCAAGTAAGTCACGGTAGACCCTTCAACCATATTGTGGAAGAAAACAGGGAGAAGGGAAGACATGCAAGGTAACAAATAACAGACGTGAAGCAGAATGCAGTGAGGGCCACACACAGGTACAGTTCCGTTCAGTTCAGTCACTCAGTCGTGTCCGACTCTCTACGTCCCCGTGGACTGCAGTATGCCAGGCTTCCCTGTCCTTCATCAACTTGTAGAGCTTACTCAAACTCACACAGGGACAAGAGAGTGAAATCCAGAGGAGACAAAGAAGGCATGGGCTTGAATGGCCTCCTCATAATTTCAAGTGTGTCCGTTTACCCCAAGTCTGCAAAACATTATCACTCATTGTGGTTTCACCCATAAATGACACATTTGCTCGATATAATTTTCCCTGTGAACATTCAGAAAAACTGACTCAACCATGTTAAATATCTATTGCGTTAATAGGGCATGTTATAATTTCCAGTTAACTACAAATTGTATTATATCAAACACTTCATTTATGATATGGTTAGATAAAATCATGTCCTGGTTAGTTCAATTATATTTAATCATCTAAAATTTCACACATGCTCTATGTGTAAGTATCTACTGTCAAATGATTTAAAAACTAATAAATACATTTACTGGTAAAATATTAATAGATAGTATTTAATCATTTTGTCCCCAATAACTTAGAAAATACTTCTGAACTTGCAGTTACACATCATTGTGTCATTATTAACAAAAATTATGACTGAAAAATTCAAAGTACTAGGGAGTAGATGCCACATAGTCAAAGGCTTAACAGAATAGACCATAATGAAACAAATGTGAAGTTTGAAAAAGACTGGTGGGACTATTCATGGAAACAGTGCAGCCTTATTTTAAGACTTTTAAAAGCTGGACTGATGTTTCTCTAATTTCTATTAAAATGTTGCATTGTAATTCAACTTTCTTGAATCCATTCATATAAAATTAATTTCATTAACCAAGAATTCTACCGAGCAGCATTTCCACGCTTCACTAATACAACAATAATTGAGATTCATAGTAATGGCCCCATGTCACCACAAGATTCTGAAATGACCTCTTCTTGAAAAGTGACTGAATCATGTTCATTATAATTTTATAATCTTAGTAATGTATGCTTTTTATTTTATCAGGTATTCCTCAAATGAACTCCTTAAAATTATGAGTTCTGTCATGATTTTCTAGTTGACACATAAAAGAGGGTTCAGGATGGGGAACACGTGTACACCCGTGGCAGATTCATGTTGATGTATGGCAAAACCAATACAATATTGGAAGTAATTAGCCTCCAATGAAAATAAATAAATGTATATTTAAAAAAGATTATTCAGTTTTGTAAGTTCATTTGTATCATTTATTTTTTGATTCCACATATAAAAGATGTCATATGATATTTCTCCTCTGTCTGACTTACTCCAGTCAGTAGACAGTCTCTAGGTCCATCAGTGTTGCTGCAAATGGCCTTATTTCATCCTTTTTAATGGCTGAGTAATATTCCATTGTGCGTATATGTGTGTGTGTATCATATCTATCTATCTACCATATCTATCACAACATTGTTAATCAGCTCTACCCCAATACAAAATGTTTTGGATGTTAAAAAAAATAAAAATTAAATTTAAAAAAGAGATTAATCAGGTTACTCTGTAACAGCAACATTAATTTCCCCAGAAGTCACACCCAGGACACAGCCCTGAGGTTCCTTGGAACCTCATCACGTTCTTGGGTCATCTGCTCTCCAGGAGCCCAGTGAGGGTTACCAGCCCTTGCTGATCTAGACTCTCAGCTCCATTCCCTTGAGAGTGACCCCAGCAAGCTCTCTAGCCTTTCAAGCTATCTTCTCTCTCTCTGATCCTTACTGGGAGTGGAACTTGTCTTAGAAAAAGTGACACTAATTGGAGTAAATATCCCTGGAGGTGACCAGAGAGGCATGAGATCTCTCCCCATACCCCACCCAGATTATTTTATGTGAAACCTCTTTGTGGAGCTTGGGCAGTGCTCCCAACTATACAGAAATAATCTGGTTCTGTAGTTTTAGATTGGTTCCAGCTAAGCTCTAGGGTGAGTCTCTCCCTTAGAATCTCAGTAGACAGAGTCCCCTCCCCAGCTTGCACCTCTTCTGCCCCAGAACTTCACATCTACTGAGCGCCCATGAGCCAACTACATAGGTCAGAGTTGGGGACCACTTGGGTACAAGCTTACTATGAGGCCTCCGGTTGCTGATTCCCACTATCCTTCCCTGACTTCACACTTCCTGGAGTAGAAAGAGTTGGCCTAATTATAGGAAATAGTTGGGTACATAATTTATGAGAGATTGGACATAAACCAAAACTAGCCAAAATTGAATTTAGAACAAATAGACACTTTTTATGAAAGAAGAAAAATATTGATGTGATAATGAATTACATGTATTTTCACTCTTCTGTTGCTTACTTTAGGGGAGTTGAAAATTTCAACCCATAGTCCATTTCAGACTATGAACTTTTCAACCCATGGACAGAAGACATGGGACTCTTCCGAGACAGTACAATCCAGAAGAAACTAGTCCCTCTCTTAGCTAGGGAAGACTTCTTACTGGGTAGACATAGCAACCTTTTTACATCACAACATATCTGAAGTACACATAAACAGACTTCACTTAATCTCAGCAGGCAAAATACAGAACTTCTATAAAAATGTCAGAATAGACTAATCATGTGTGTTAGTTCCTCAGTTGTGTCTGACTCTATGAGACGGCCGGTCTCCTCTGTCCATGAATTCTCCAGGCAAGAATATTGGAGTGGGTAGCTATTTCCTTCTCCAGGGGATCCTCCCAACCATGAGATCAAACCCAGGTCTCCCTCATTGCAGGCAGATTCTTTACAGTCTGAGCCACCAGGGAAGCCTCAGAATAAGCACAGGAAGCTGATTTTGCTGGGGCCAAATTCTTAGAGTTTAATAAAGCTTCCCTTTTCTTTTTCTATTCCTAGGGGAAAATAAGCTGGTGGGGGATCTCCTGGTCTTAGGAGGAGCCACACTGTATGGTATCTCTAACGTCTGGGAAGAATACATCATCCGAACTCTGAGCCGAGTGGAATTCCTGGGAATGATTGGACTGTTCGGGGCATTTTTCAGTGGAATTCAGTTGTGAGTAAAAAATAACAAGAAATTCAGGCAGTTGACACTCTTAGAGCTTATTTTTTAAATGTTTTTCACTTAGGTTATGGCTGCTCACTTTATTTTGTAAAAATCAGAGCTAGAAACCTGTCACCAACCTCCCATATGAAATCTGAAAACTCAGTATCTTTATTAATAAATTTCTTCCAAACTAAATGAATTTTTAGTGAATTTATGTAATGGACTTTGAAGATAATTTATAAGAAAGCATTAAAAGTACATTGATTCTCCAAAACCAGCCAATGAGGTTTTATTAATACTTAGAGAAATAGGAAAACCAAGTGTAAATGCCATGATTTGATGTACTTCCAAAAAAGGGCATTCTGTTTACTAGTGACAACTAGTATACTAGTCTTTTACTAGTAATCACAACTAGAAAACTTAGAGTTTAAATTTGTCCTTTTGTAATTTCTTTTATTGCTCATGGGTTTGCACAAGTGAACCACATTTCCAATTCATTTCTTAGGGAATTTCCTGGCAGTCCAGTTGTTAGGACTTTTACTGCCATGGCCAGTATTCAATCTCTGGTTAGGGAATTAAGATCCCTCAAGCTTCATGGCTCAGCCAAAAAAAAAAAAAACAGCAGCAACAACAAAAATTCATCTCTTAGAAACTAGAAACTTAGCGTTTCCATTTTCCTTAAATGGGTCAAGATAGAACACAGGCATTCACTAAGCATCAAAAAGTCAGAAACAACGAACTTTCAGTAATTCTGGCCTTGGAGTATATGTCATCACTCACTAGGGCTCAGAAGTTGCTATGGAATAAGTGTCAAGCAAAGCCTAATTTTTCATCAATAAAGGCCATGTATTTTAGCTTCACGTAAGAGATAAAGAAGCATAATATATCCTCCTGTCTAATTTCAGCAAATCCTATCTGCAACGCAAGTAATTCTGATTTTCACCACATCACTTTCTACAAGCAGGTTCTTTGTCATTGCGTCTGTGTCTGAAGTTATTTAAGGAGGCTCTTCTGGCATCGCTTTAAATCCGTTTTGCAAATAGGCTCTTTCCAAGAATTCTCCAAATTTTGGTGTCCTGAGATACAGGTGGGGGACTCCATAGCAAACAGGGCCAGGAGATGGGAAGACTCTCTAAGACAGATTTATTTGGGATTCATTTTGAAAACATGATGGCATTTTAAAGTTTCTAAATTTGGCACTTCAGCTTCATAAGAAGAAAAGAAATTGCTTAGTTCAACGGTTCGTAACCAACATTTTGTAGATGGATGGCTCATTTTATGGATTATTATTCTTGAATCCAAAAAAAAGTATCTTTGGAGATCTAGCACTCATCTGCTTCAGTTATAGACCGTTAGAACTGATGGAGCCCTTCAGAGACACTGCTGCCAAAATCATGGAAGAGGCGTCTGAGTGTGTTTGGCAAATGGGTTACGTTAAGGGAGCAATAAAACCAAAGTGACACAGGTGGGGGGGCCATCCACCCTTCCTGGTCCTCTTTGAGAACAGTGGTTCTCAGAGTGTAATTCTCTGGCCAGCAGTACTAGCACCACGTGGGAACTTGTCAGAAATGCACATCCAAGGGCCCTCCTCTGATCTACTGAATCAGCCTCTGGAGGGGTGGGGTCCAGGAAACTGTTTTTTTTATTTTTCAGACATTTTGGGGGCTTATTATTTATTTTAATTTTGGCCTCATTGGGTCTTCCTTGTGGTGCACAGGCTCAGTTGCATGTGGGATCTTAATTCCCTGGCCAGGGATCAAACTTGCATCCCTTGCATTACAAGGCAGATTCTTAACCACTGGACCCCCGGGGAAGTCCCCAGGAAACTTTTTTTAACACCCTCTCCAGGTGGTATTTTTGTACATTTAAGTTTGAGAAACACAGCCCTGGAGAGTGCTCAATCGGAAAAGTGATTAAACCTGCAAGCCCAGAAATTTTCAAACCTCGCCATGTACTTTTGAGAAAGCTTCTGAGCGAGAAGTGAAAGCTAGGAGGCAGCCTGGCTGAGAAGGACGGTGGTGGGTCTGCAGGAACCAGTCTTGGGCTGAGCTACCTAATGAAACTAGCCTCTGTGTGATCCAAAGTTACTTCTGGAATTCAATTGATTGCTTCATGGTTTATATAAATCTGGTTAGTGAACAACGACAAAAGAAGGCCGTGTTGCTCATCAGCTCTGCTTTCTTTCAATCCACAGAGCGATAATGGAGCACAAGGAGCTGTTGAAGGTGCCCTGGGACTGGCAAATAGGTAAGGGGTTTGCTCGCCTGAGATGCTGTTTTTAGTAAACCAGGAAAATAACCTTTGGAGAGTGACTGGGGTGGTGGCGAGGCACCGACCGGGAAAGGACTTAGACTGCAGGGGGACAAGAGAAAATGAAACCACCCTTGTCAATCTGGGGACTCTCACCCACTAGAGGAGACTGAACTGTATGATTCATAATGTTTCTTAATTGAGCCTCTGCCCATTATCATTGTCAAGATGCCATCAGTGTAGACACAGAAGTGTGTTTTTAGGTTAAAGACCAACCAGAAAGAAAAATGCCCCGAGGTGCTGGTGAGACGCAAATGACAGCAATTTGCTCTAGCTGAGAAACACAAAACTGATGTGATCGTTAAAAAGTGACACTTTACTAAAGGGAAAAAGAACTGAACTTAACAAAAAGGCGCAAAAGAAAACAATGCGATGGGCATTCTGAACCCATAAAAACCTTTTCAGAAGGGAGCAGTTTGCTCAAAAGACACGGTTAATTGATCTCCAAATGGACTCAGTGGAAAATAGTAGACACGCTTTGAGCTCCTTCAGTCATCCAGGGCAGCTATGTGCCACCTGTTTTGAAAGTCACTTTTTTCTTATAAAAGAAAATAAAATTAGGACAAAGAGTTAAGATCCTAGGTGATGCTCTGATAATGATCACTCAGCAAGCCTTGGAAGGGACTGACATTTCCCACCCTCAAATGCCAGGGAGGGAGCCCTGAAACCTCCCCTCAGTGTCTATAACAAGACACTTGGGTTCTAGCACTGAGCACAGAGGTTGGCTTATGGGGGTGCTTGGAAAATGCATGCCCGATGAATGCAAATGGGAAGTGAAAATACAGGTGGTTCGCCACTCCAAAGCAGACTGTTCAAGCCATCCCCAGCTTACATGGGTGTTCATAGAAATAACGGTGATGGTGGTGGTGGTGGTTTAGTTGCTAAGTCCTGTCTGACTCTTACGACCCCATGGACTGTAGCCCGCCAGGCTCCTCTGTCCATGGGGATTCTCTAGGCAAGAATACTGGAGTGGGTTGCCATTTCCTTCTCCAGGGGATCTTCCCGACCCAGGAATACCAACTCAGGTCTCCTGCATTACAGGCAGATCCTTTACCAACTGAGCTACAAGGGAATGGCTCCCGTCAAATTCTGCTTTTCTGAACAAGGACAACAGAGACATAAAGCTCCCTGCACCATTTACCTGCCTCTGACCCTGAAGTGTCCAGGGTTGACTGGCTGCTGACAGATTCCCTCTGAAGACACAGCAGGCACTTCAGAACTATGCCCACTCCCCTGGGGTTCTCTCTAGTGACTTCAAGGGCTCCCCAGCCCTTGTGTCTGTCACAGTCTGGCCGTTTAATTTCTCTCGAGTTTTACTGTAAAATGACACAATTAAATGAAAGTCAATAAAGAGAAGGGATTGTAGGGAGGAGAGGAAAGCGGCTGAGAAGGGAAGCCAGCTGCAGGTTACAGCCTCATGGCCTCTGTGAGTCTCAGAGCCAGAATGTCAGCTGTGCTTGGTAACACTTCACATGCAGAGGTCCATGAGCATAAATTAATTTTATATTAATAGTAGTAGCACTAATAAAAAATAATTTGTCCTCCAATTATGCAGATGTCATGTGCATGTCCACCAAGCTCTGTTATAATTCAGTGTTAGTTAAATGTGTCATCAGAGCACACTGAGCTCTCGTATTGCCATGAAAATGTCAATTCCCTGTGGTCCAAGATGATGAAGGGCTGTGTAAAAGGAACACATTATAAAGCCATTTGTTTAATTTTCCTGATTGGAAATGAGTCTCAAATGGTCTAGAAAAGGAACCAAATATCTTTTCTTTCTGAAGCGTGGATAAGGGTCATCTTTGTCCTCCTACCTCATCCCAACCTACTAAAAGTTTCTAGTGCTTAGCTCAGTTGTAGGCACATAAAATTTAATGAACAAGTGTTTTTTAAATGAGTGGATGAATGAATGGCAAGCCAAGGAGACGGGCTTGTCTTGCTGTCTCTCAGCTTACAAAAACGTAGACAAAAGGGAAAACAGTGGAAACAGGGCACGGGGCTTAGGCTTGGCTTTGACGTTTCTCTCTGGGAAACCAGGAGATGGCATAGCAGCTACTGCAACTCATGGGCCCTGGAGGCAGCAAAACACCCAAGGGGACGGACCTCCCATCAAGGCCTGCCCACGTGCCATAGGAAGTCACCCTAGAGTGCCAAGCTCTGATCAGTGTGCCTTAGTTGACAGACCAAGATCCAAGACTCTCTTTATCTCCAACCAGTGATCCCATCACAGTCTCTTGCACAGCTCCTATGGTTGCTATTTTACCAAAGTAAAAACATTTTTTGTTCTGTGGACCAAATGGGATAATAAACATGTTTTATATTTTCTGGATTCGGAAAGTACTTTTTAACAGCTTCTGATATTTTCTAATAACATTGACCAATTGCAAGACACAAAGAGTAATTAAAAGCAAGAAGATAACAGTCTTTGATGCTGTTTGTTTTTATTTCCTTATTTTACTCTACTGAACAGAAAGACTGGGGCTGGTTATGTAATTATGAAACTCAAGTGAAATGTAGGACCTTATAGAGCTAACATGGTCTCCAGTGCAGCAGACGTGTGCGAAATCTAATAATTAGCTTAAGCGTTCGCTTTACCCCTTTGCCATTGTGTTGAAGGACAAGTGTTAGCTGATGTGCAAATCCACTGTCAAAGGAAGGGAACGTGACAGGCAGGTCACCAGTACCGATTTGTGGTGTGCTGGTGCTGGTGGTATTGGAGAAGGAAATGGCAACCCACTCCAGTGTTCTTGCCTGGAGAATCCCAGGGACGGGGGAGCCTGGTGGGCTGCCGTCTGTGGGGTCGCACAGAGTCGGACACGACTGAAGCCACTTAGCAGCAGCAGCAGCAGCAGCAGGTGCTGCTGGTGGTTTAGTTGCTAAGTCATGTCTGTCTCTTGCGACCCCATGGACTGTAGCCTGCCCGGCTCCTCTGTCCATGGGATTCTCCAGGCAAGAATACTGAAGAGGGTTGTCATTTCCTTCTCCAGGGGATCTTCCAGATCCAGGAATTGAACCTAGGTCTCCTGCACTGCAGGCAGATTCCTGCATTGAGGGTTCACTTTTCTTGCCATGGGCAGAGATTGCTTTGGTTTTGATTTTGTCCTGGAGGCCAGAACAAGAGATTTGACCTTTCCCTGAAGATGCAGTAATGGGACCACAAAGCAGAAAAAACCTTAAATATCATTAAGAATAGTATAGCCTTTCTTTTTGCTGATGCTGAACTGGAGGCTGGGGAACTAAGGCTGCTTCACTGGACTCATGGCTGCCTGTGAGGGGGCTAGTTGCACCCTCTGAGCCAGCCCCCCAGCCTGGCACCTTAGTACATATGTCCTGATATCATCTTACCTCGCCTTTATTTTTAAGAATTAAAAATGATATTTTAAAAAAATCTAGTCAAAGGAAAGTAAAAGAATACCAGTGGGATCCCAAAGAAAATGATGAGATAAAATATATGCAGCAAACACAAACATATACTATATACGTGTGTATACAATATCCATTACAAATAAACATGTATATCCCATATCACATGATACATCATGCATAACAATGCATTCTGTATATATCCCATATAAAATGAGATGCTCATTACAGTCAAATAGAATGCTTCATCCAAGTCCTATTTCTCTTCATAATAATTAAACAATATAGGTTAGTGGTATGCACTCAGAGTTTAAAGTCAGGCAGCCTGAGTGACCTGAAGGTGAGCTACTCGACCTCTGTAAGCTTGTCTTTTGCCTACCTACTCACAGATTTGTTTCTTACCCTTACTCTGCTCTGCACTGCAGAGACTGACCGACGCAAACAGTCCCTCCCAGGCTGGCATGTTAATTGACTTCAGCTAGATTGGCCACTCGGAGAAGGCAATGGCAACCCACTCCAGTATTCTTGCCTGAAAATTCCCATGGACGGAGGAGCCTGGTGGGCTGCAGTCCATGGGGTTTCGAAGAGTCAGACACGACTGAGCGACTTCCCTTTCACTTTTCACTTTCATGCATTAGAGAAGGAAATGGCAACCCACTCCAGTGTTCTTGCATGGAGAATCCCAGGGACAGGGGAGCCTGGTGGGCTGCCATCTATGGGGTTGCACAGAGTCGGACACGACTGAAGCAACTTAGCAGCAGCAGCAGCAGATGGCCACTGGGAGGCAGAAGAAGGAGACTGGAGGGTGGGAGGAAGCAAGAGACCAGGATGTGTCTCCCTGTTTCAGGTCAAGTCTCTAGAAGTGGCCAAGTGTCCTCTGATTACCTTTGCTGGGCCTCCCTGACTTCTGACCTCTGATAACATGGCCTCCTCCCTGGACCTCTCTGGCCCCAGGGATATGAATAATTTACTGTCTTTACTAACGTCTGGGTTGTCTTACCATCCATCTTTCCCCATTGCCCATCCAAACTCCTTTATAACTTGTACCCCATATTGTATTTCTTCTGTTGAACCTGCTGTGGAGTGTATCTTTATGAGCCTATTTCCTCATGTGTGTAAAGAGGATAACAATAGCAATGGTGTTATACTGTTGTAGAGATTAATGTACATAAAGCACATGACACATAGCAAGTACTTAGTCTTAGCTGATGGTATTCTTCCCAGTTTCTCTAGCTTAAATGTTTTTAGCATATGAGGACAAGAGTTACCAAATCCTGTCTTTAGTGAGGGAGAAAACATTTCCAAAAAGAAACGATCATACATATACTTTGTCTGAAAATGTAGTTATTGTACCCACCCTGTGTTTATCAGTCAAAAGTAATTCAGTTTGTTTGATCATGTCGATCGAGTGCTTGAAAAATCCCATAAGGACAGCAAGTTGGGCCTTCAGATGCATCGCTAATGTCCATTAACTAGTTAATTTTTTATCTGAGAAGAAAAAAATCAGCAAATTGCAGCAACACAACATGCCCACTCTCAATCTTGTGCTCATTTGGCTGACTGGATAGCCACACACGGAAACGCTGGATGACCCAGCAAAGTGATTAAATGTGATGGTGTTTGTATTTTACTCCCATCCCCATAAATTTAATTTCTGCATTTTTAAAGAATAAGTTTAGGATGTTTAAGTGTCTAAGCTTGGAGAATCTCAAGGTAGCCTGATGAGTAGAATGAACTCTGCTGTGTGTGTGTTTTCCTCCACTCCTTGGCTCATGAGTTTGCTTGTAAAGTCACACTCTTCTCTCTTAGCTACCAATTATAAATCCACTCCCTACCGGACAAATCTTTTTGGATGATGCACAAGCATCTCTAACTTAACATGTCCAAAATGGAGCTTTTTATTTCCCCTGAAAACCTGGTCCTCCTGCTCAGTTCTCTGCGACTCAGTAAATGGTGTCAAAATTCAGTGTCAGTTTCTAGTTAGCCAGAATCCACATGAACCCACTGTAGTCACTTCGTAAAGAATCTGCCTACAATGCAGGAGACCCAGGCTAGATTCCCAGGTCGAGGAGATCCCCTGGAGAAGGAAATGGCAGCTCACTCCAGTTATTCTTGCCTGGAGAATCCCACGGACAGAAGAGCCTGTCAGGCCACAGTCCATGGGGTCGCTGGAGTCGGACACGGCTTAGCGAACAAACCACCACCACATGAACCCATGGTATCTCTGATACTGTCCTTTTCCTCACTACATACATCCAGTCTGGACCACCAGGAAAATCTTGGGAGAACACAAACGGTTCTGAACAACTACTCTGAAAGGTTCTAAAATCGAGTAGAAAGATTTTAGGCTACCCCGGTGGCTCAGCAGTGAAGAGTCTGCCTGCAAGACTATGCAATGCAATGCAGAAGACGTGGGTTCAATCTCTGAGTCAGGAAGATCCCTTGGAGGAGGAAACGGCAACCCACGCCAGTATTCTTGCTGGGAAATCCCATGGATAGAGGAGCCTGGCAGGCTATGGGGTCACAAAACAGTCAGACACAACTTAGCAACTAAACAGCAACAGCAACACATCCAGTCTACCAGCAGCAAGGCACGTGGAACCTTCATAAACCAGCCACTTTCCTTCATCTCCACTGCCACTCTGAGCAAAAGCCACCAGCATCTCTTGCCTGGACTGAGACCCTGTACTCCTCGCTGGTTTCCTCTGAGCTTCTCTCCTTCAGTCCCTTCTCCATGCATATCTAACTCCATCTTTTAGAAAGGTAGATCAGACTACAAGTTAGCTTCTGCTACAAATTCCTCAATGGCTTCCCATTACAACTAGAATAAGATGCCAACTTCCTTCCAAGACCTACAAGGCCCCACATAATCCACCCCCTGCCTAATTTTCCAGTCTCCTCTCTTATCACTGCCTCAGTCTGTTCATCCTGCTCAGATATTCTGGCCTCTTGCAGCTCCTGTAAACCATTAGAGTCTTTTCATTTGTAGGTCTCCCTGCATAAATTATTTTTCCCCTGGCCATCTCCCTCTAGTCCTTCAGGATTTAAAGTCAATGCTGCTTCCACCTTTCCAAAAGCAATACCCCTGTAATTCCCCATAAGCAACCCTTTTCTTGCTTCATAGCACTGATATCAGTTCTAAGTTACTTGTCTCTCCTTTTTCCCATTGCATGCTAGCCCATAACAGAGTTCCTAGAACACAGTATGTATGCAGTGAATACATGGTTGAATAATTGAATATGCAATATCAGATCTCACATGTGAGAGTTCACAGTATATCAACACCAGGTCAGGTGATGGGAGGGTAGGATTGTTGAACTTCCTAACCCAGTCATGTATAATCTAAATTTTAAAAAGTGGTGGTGGGGGCGGGGGGAGGGTGGTGTGGGGAGTGTGCTGGTTCCTGGACTACATTTTAATCAAGTTTGATTACTTTTAGTAGATTAATTTAAGGGTATATCTTATCCCTAGTGTAGTCTGTTCATCTCAGATTCCTTAAAGGAATACTGAATTAATGTTTATGTCTTTCCATGTATTAATCATAGGTTATTTAATATTGCCCTTTTAGTAACTTGTTTAAAAGGAAAATGAATTATAAATAACATGAAACCCAAGTACAGGAAAACTGACCAATTTTAGGGAATTAAAACTTCAGACAGAGAGTCAAAAGCCATCTGACATGACTGTGACAGAATTTCCACAAGAGGACTTGTATAATTTACTGAACAATTAATAAAAAAGTGATTATTCTAGTTTCCTCTTAGGGTATTTCCACCACACTAGAGGGGGCTGTTGTACTGAGTTTGCCTACTTAATATTTTTATATGGATGTGACATGGCTATCCTTAAACTTAATATCAGAAACATGTAGAATAATAATTCGTGACCTTAAATACTTTCCATATGGGAAAACCAAATTTCTCTTTGGAGGGATCCCTGTTCTTCATGGTCAAAGGGACTGGGTGTCCAGTACCTGACAAATCTTCCAAAATTCACAGGATTCAAAGAAAGTGATCTGCCTACGGCCTAAACCAGACATGTCATCAAGGTTCCCTTGGATAGGTTGGATCTTTTATTTAATATTATATAAAAATGCCCAAAGATCCACTGAGTTTTAATACTTGTGCTTATTCTATGCCTTATTCTTTTAAGGTAGAGAAATGAGAATAATTTTTCTGCATTTGTGTTGTATCAACATTGAGGAAATGATGAGCCAAACCCTAGATTTAGGCATAATCTTCTGTTTTGGACTGAACAAAATTATGTACTTATGGGGTTAGTATTAACAATTGTGTATTGAGTTATAATTAGAGTGAGAGAATTTCAGAGTTTGAAGGACTAATCATGTAGCAAAAGGGCATTTTTTTTAATCTTTCTGTTTTGCAAAACTTAATTATTTGATGGCCTGCAAAGCATTTACCTATTTATAGGAGAGCAGAGCCTACGTGTGAGAGCCCACGTATGCTAGGAAAAGTGATGGTGGAATAGGACTCTGGTTTCAGGAGTAGTGCTAAGCAGGATTCAGAAATCTGGAAGAAACTGACAGCTCATGTGAAGTGATCTATCCAAGATCACACAGTTAGGACTTTAGTTCAGTACTGTGACTTAGTCCACATCTCTTTGACATGTAAGCGCTTTCATTTTAAGGATTATGCAGTTATTCATTGTTGTGAGCAATGCATGGTACCAAGTAGTTTTGTTCCTATGTTGCAAATAAAAAAGAAGTGAAAAAGTTTTAAAAGACATGGGTACAAGGAAGTAATTACAGCACAACCAGAAATAGAATTTAGACCCTATTTCTGATTGTAGCTGCTCTCCCTCACAGCAGAGGTGAAACATCAGATGTGTGTGAGAAGCATATAGATCTTGTTCCACATGCAGGTTTTCACTTCTTATTTTATGTTTTAGCTATGTATTACCCAATAAAAAACATCGGTTGACAGAGTGAAAGAAAAACTCCTGTGTGAGAGTGAAATGGAGATGGGGGGGGGGTGCTGTTCCCCTCCCTTCACCCACTGTGGCTCCACCGAGGCCCCGGAGGAGGCTGTGATGTCACCTGTCTTTCCTCTCCCTCCAGGACTGCTCTATGTCGGCTTTAGTGCCTGCATGTTTGGTCTCTACAGCTTCATGCCTGTGGTCATAAAGAAAACCAGCGCCACGTCGGTCAACCTCTCGTTGCTCACCGCAGATCTGTACAGCTTGTTCTGCGGGTTGTTTCTCTTCCATTACAAGGTAAGTTGAGTCAGTGCTCCTGTCTGAAGATGATACTCTGTAGGAAAGAACACGTATAGGTAGGAACGCTCTGCAGTGGAATTGCCCTAATTATGCAATTTTGCATCAAGGACTGCACTTCTGTGTGCTGACCCCCATGACCTGGCTGTTTACATTCCGAGTGTCTTAGATGGAAAAGAAGCTGCTTGCAATGCAGGAGACCTGAGTTCCACCCCTGGGTTGGGAAGATCCCCTGAAGAAGGAAATGACAACCCACTCCAATATTCTTTAGAGAATTCCACGGACAGAGGAACCTATTGGGCTAGTCTATGGGGTTGCAAAAAGTTGGACACAACTGAGCAACTTTCACTCACATAAGACAGAGGCAACATTTTGTTATGAGAGTCTAGTAACTGTGACATTTGATAATGAAAGATAAGAAATAGCCATAGAAGGAAGGGCTTGCAAATAATGGGGGACAGTTTTTCTGACATCATTCACCCCAGAAGCTTACTCCTTTTCCAACCTAAAGCTTGGAAGACATCCAGTTCCCAAACTATAACTGCCAAATGGATTCTGCCAAAGGCACCTGAGGAGTGTATTCTCTTTGGAGAAAAGACACAGTTCCTGCAGTTTCTATTTTGCATATATTTTCATAGTAAATATGAATGGGAAATGCTAATGCATTCAAAATAATTTCTTTATTAAAAGACCAGGGTTTCAGTAAAGGAATGCAAAGAGATACTATGAAGCCGTTGCAGTTAATATATCAGCCCTAAAGGAAAGAAGAAATCATTTAGTCCAAAGATAGCAGTCTCTTCAAGTGTAAGACTCTACCCATATCCTCAACCAAGACAGGCATGACTGACTGGTTATGGTCTCCCAAGCTAGGCTATCGGATACTGTCTTTTAAATGCTGTACTAACTGACTCATTAACAACTGACTAGAATTGGTATATGAGAAGGGACCCACTTGCCATTCCTTAACTAGTCTGATAACTAGTCAGTGGGGATTATGACAAGTGTGAAAAAGGACAAGTATGGGAGATCCAAAGGCTTCCCAGGTGGCGCTAGTTTTAAAGAACCTGCCTGCCAGTGCAAGAGACGTCAGAAACTTGGGTTCGATCCCTGGGTTGGGAAGATCCCCTGGGGAAGAAAATGGCAACCCATTCCATTATTCTTACCTGAAGAGTCCCATGGACAGAGGAGCCTGGTGGGCTGCAGTCCATCGGGTCACAAAGAGTAGGAGACGACTGAAGTGACTTAGCAAGCACGCATGGGACATCCAGCACATAAGACCAGACTAGGACAGGCAAGGAAAGAAGAGGCAGAAGGAAAGAGGCATTGCTATGGCCACTTCTATCCAAGTGCCTCATCAGTGGCATTATAGTCAATACCATCTTCTCACAGGTTTGGCCAGTGGAGGGGGCATCTTAGTTGGCGGGGCATCTTCAATTAGGTCACCCTGGGTTGAGAGGTTCCCAGAGAAGTGCTGAGCTGGAGCGAGTATATACTTGAGAGGTCCGGAGGCAAAGCAGCAGAAGCAAATCATCAGAAATATCACCATGCTAAGCCAGTACTTTGGCCACCTCATGCAAAGAGTTGAATCATTGGGAAAGACCCTGATGCTGGGAGGGATTGGGGGCAGGGGGAGAAGGGGACGCCAGAGGATGAGATGGCAGGATGGCATCACCGACTCGATGGACATGAGTTTGAGTGGACCCTGGGAGTTGGTGATGGACAGGGAGGCCTGGCGTGCTTCGATTCATGGAGTCGCAAAGAGTCAGACGTGACTGAGCGACTGGACTGAACTGAACTGAAGCCAAATCATAGCCGAGAAACAGACCAGGAAGAGCAGACACAGGTGGAAAGGAGGTCACCAACAAGATTGGCAGCTGGGAGGACCAGAAGCAGATCTGGAAGAGGAGAGGTGGAGAAAGCGGCCGTGGCAGCAGATAGCGATAAAATGCTGAGTTGCTGCTTTACATGGAACCTTCTGCCCAGCCTTGAGGTAATGGTGGCAGCTTCAGGAAAGTGTATATTGTTGGATAGCATTGATACATTGTTAGTAATTCGTTTTCTCTGCATGGTGCAATCTCTAAGTCCTGAGTGCACCCTGGTCCACATAAGGGTGAAGAGCAAAATCACAGCATGTTCCTCCCACTGCTCCCCACCACAGTGCTGGGAGGACCCCTTTCCCTCAGAATCACCTCCAAGCAACCCCCAAGCCGGGGTCTCACCAGCACAGCGCAGTGGCTGCCGTTTTTCTTCTCTCTTCTACAGCTAAGCATCCACATCTACTCCATTCCTCAGCGTGAGTTCCAATCTCAGCACTGCTTCCTGTAATCCTCTTTATAAACTCTTGAACTAGAAGAATCCCTTTCATCGTCCTTAAAGGAAGATGACCGAAGCATGTCGTTTGTATGCAGGACTGCGGTCAGCTCTTGGGCAGTCCAGATCCAGCTCAGCTCTCAGCATCCCTCATGGCAGTGCTCAGAAAGTCTGCTTTCACCAGGGGAAACTGCTAAAAATGCAGATTCCTGGTCCATAGCCCCGGGGCCACAGAATCAGCATCTGGCAATCTTCTGGGGGAGTCTTCTGCCAGTGAGGCTGATGTTCTCTGAATGTGAGAACTAATGCCTAAGAGGGGTGCCTGGCTAGTGTTAGTGCCTATTTGAGTCCGTCACTCCTCACACCTCACTTCGTTTGCTTAGACTTGGGGCTGTCTACATAAACAAACATCAGGAACTGAGCAGGCTGATGAACCAGGTAAATTCTAATTCTTCAAAGTCCATCTTCTCCACTTAGCATTTATGTTACTGCTAACTTAGGAGAAGTAACTCAGGGGAAGAGGAAGTCATGTAGTACCTCTCATCATGCCATCAGAAGGGAACCTGTATTATCTGAAAATGACACTCCTGGATTCACCAATTTGGAGGAGTCATAGAACTTTTTTAATTCTTAAAATAATGCTTTGCACTATACACATGTATTTGGTTACAGTTTAACAGATAAATTCCCTTAAGGCAAAGTTGGTTCAACACAATAGGTGTTTTCTCTTAAAATTCATTCCTATTTTTTTTTTAAAAATCAGACTTTCAAGACAAAGTTATAGATTCGTAATTTTGAATCTACAAGTTTTAAGAAATAATACGAGAGTTCCCATTTACCCTTTATCTAGTTTCGCTCATTGGTGACATCTTGCAAAACTGTGATACAGTATCAGGATATTAACACTGACCCAGTTAACAAACAGAACATTTCCATCCCCACCAAGTGTCCTTATTGCCTTTTTATAACCATACCTACTTAGTGCTCACTCATCTCATTAACACCTTGAAACCACTAATTTATTCTCCATTTCTCTAAATTTGTCACTTCAAGAATGGCATGTAAATGGAATAATACAGTATGTAACCTTTGGGGATCGACTGTTTTCGCAGCATAATTTTTCAGCATAATCATCTGAAGATTCATCCAGATAACTATATCAGTAGCTCACTCTATTTTATTGCTAAGTACTATTCCATGGCACGGTTATATCAAAATTTATTTAACCACCGACTCAATGAAAGACTCTGGGTTTTTTCTGTTTGAGGCTATTACATGTACAACTTCTTGTGTGAACAAAGTTTTCATTTCTCTGAAATAAACACCCAAGAGTACAATTACTGGGCTTATGGTTCTCCCACTCTGTGGTTGTCTTTTCATGTTCTTGTTAGTGTCCTTGGAAGCACAAAAGTTTTTAATATTGATGAGTTCCAATTTATCTATCTGGTATACTTTTAAGGGGCTTCCCACATGGTGCTAGTGGTAAAGAACCCACCTGCCAATGCAGAAGACTTAAAAGAGGCATGTTTGACCCCTGGGTTGGGAAGATCTCCTGGAGGAGGGCATAGCAGCCCACTCCAGTATTCTTGCCTGGAGAATCCCATGGACAGAGGAGCCTGTTGGGTTACAGTCCATAGGGTCTCAAAGAGTCAGACACAACTGAAGCATCTTAGCACACACACACACACATACACATACTTTTAAAACCATGAAAGGAACCAATTCAAGCCCACCATGTCTTCCCAGGTGGTTTCGGATACCACTCTTCTCCAGGGTTTAGTAATGACTGCCAGTTGCCTCACAGTGTCTGCCCTAAGAAGATGGTTAAAAGTCACAGACTAAGGAAGAGAAGATTCATTTCAGGTCAGGGTGTCTTTATTTAGAGTGTAGTGTTGCTGCTGCTGCTGCTGCTGTTAAGTCGCTTCAGTCGTGTCCGACTCTGTGTGACCCCATAGACGACAGCCCACCAGGCTCCCCTGTCCCTGGGATTCTCCAGGCAAGAACACTGGAGTGGGTTGCCATTTCCTTCTCCAATGCATGAAAGTGAAAAGTGAAACGGAAGTCGCTCAGTCGTGTCCGACTCTTAGCAACCCCATGGACTGCAGCCTACCAGGCTCCTCCGTCCATGGGATTTTCCAGGCAAGAGTAATGGAGTGGGGTGCCATTGCCTTCTCTGAGTGTAGTATTGAAGCCCCTCAACCTTGATTACACATTGGAATCACCTGGAGAGTTTTTTAAATACCGATGCTTGGATCCCACTCACTGATTCTATATTTTGGCAGTTGGCAGTGCAGCCAGGGCATTAGATTTTTTAAGAACCCCCCCCAATTGAGATGGTTGGATGACATCACCAAATCCATGGACATGAGTTTGATCGAACTCTGGGAGATAGTGAAGGACAGGAAAGCCTGGCGGTCACAAGGAGTTAGACATGACTCAGTGACTGAACAACAATTGATCTTGGTGTGTGACCAGAATTGAGAGTCACTTGTTCAGAACTACTGCATGTGGCTGCAAGCAAGTGGCACCAGGACCAGAGGGTGAAGGTTATAAGATTATAGTGAAACAGAAAGAGACTTTGTTAACAGTTAGTCATCTGAAAGTGGAATAAACTGTCTTGGGAGTTCCCCTCACTGGAGGAAGTGGGACAAGAATGTGAGATGGGTGGGAGGGGGGTTCAGGATGGGGAACACATGTACACCCATGGCTGATTCATGTCATTGTATGGCAAAAACCACCACAATATTGTAAAGTAATTAGCCTCCAATTAAAAAAAAAAAAAAAAGAATGTGACATGGTTGCTGTGGAGGGGACTCACTCTTCAGTTCTGACGATTAACCCATGACCTCTGGGGTCTCATTTAGTTTTACTACAGTCTGCAGTTAGAGTTTCTTCTTTCAGCTCGTCATGATGTCTTTGAACAACCTCTGGTCTGGTTATAAATATCTACCAGTTGAGAGAGGATGGCTTTTTGCTCACAGATGTTGCTTAGCCAGGCAGAAATAAATAATTAAATGAAGCTTTCCTGCCCTACATTGATTATTTGCTTTTTTCTTGCTTTCCATCCTTGGAAAAAATCCATTCCCTTCCCCGCCCACCAGTCCACTGTCTGCAGCTTCTCTGCCTCTTGTGCTGACTGGGCAATAAAGCCCCACATCTCAAGGAAGTAAAGGACTTAATTCTGAATTAGGCTGAGAAGGCAATGGCAACCCACTCCAGTACTCTTGCCTGGAGAAGCCTATGGACGGAGGAGCCTGGTAGGCTGCAGTCCATGGGGTCGCTAAGAGTCTGACACGACTGAGTGACTTCACTTTCACTTTTCACTTTCATGCACTGGAGAAGGAAATGGCAACCCACTCCAGTGTTCTTGCCTGGAGAATCCCAGGGACAGAGAAGCCTGGTGGGCTGCCGTCTATGGGGTCACACAGAGTCGGACATGACTGAAGCGACTTAGCTGCAGTAGCAGCATGGTATAGAGCTCTTTCAGACTCTAATTTTATGAGACTTTTGAGAAGTGGTCATGTTTCTCTTCTTTATTACACCAACAGGGTGGGATCCAGAACACTAAATCCATAGCAATTCTTGTAAATTACAGGAGATGAGCTCTGCTGGACCTCAGAGATTCCCTAAAACCAAACCTAGGAAGAGATTCACATGAGAAGTTTTCAAGTTGATGGTGTCATAGCTTTTCAAGGTCAAAGCTTGACCAGTTATGAACTCTATCCCCTTATTTACTGAACACAAAAACACTTTTGAAATTGAAGGAGTATCCCTATGATGGCTGTAACAAATTAGCATGTACTTAGTAGCTAAAAACAACACAGATTTATTACCTTAGAGTACTAGAGGTCAGAGACTTCTCTGGTGGATCAAACAGTAAAGAATCTTTCTGCAGTGCAGGAGACCTGCATTTGATCCCTAGATCGGGAAGATCCCCTGGAGAAGGGAATGGCAACCTACTCCAGTATTCTTGCCTGGAGAATTCTATGGACAGAGGAGCCTGGCAGGTTACAGTCCATGTGGTCACAAAGAGCCGGACATGGCTGAGCAACTAACACTTTCACTTGAATGAAGGTCAGAAGTCTTACTGGGTTGAAATCAAGAGTTAGCAGAGCTGTGTGGTTTCTGGAGACTGTAGGGGAGAATCTGATTCCTTGTCCTTTCCAGCTTCTGGAGGTTACCTGCATTCCTTGGCTCGTGGCCCCTTCCTCCATCTTCAAATCCAGCACTGTAGCATCTTCAGATCTGACTCTGCCATTCCTGTTCCCTTAAAAGGGCTCACGTGATTATATGGGACCCACCCAGATAATCCAGAATATGTCACCATCTCAAAATGCTTCATCGCATATGCAAAGCCCCTTTTACCACGTAAGGTAATATATTCACAGCTTTCGGGGATTAGGATATGAACATTTTGGGGAGTCCATTATTCTGCCTGCCACAGGAGGCCCATTAATAACTTCGCCCAAGACAAATAAGGGTACATTGGCTTCAAGCCGGATCGCCTGGGACATGTGAGTGTGCTCTTCAGAAGCCGATTCTGAGCAGTGAAGCCACCCTCCACCTATCTATACACACTGTGCCTTGCTGAATTTCCCAGCTGCTTTTTAAAGTAGTTATGTTGCCTGATGCTATGTGACTTTAAGAAAGAAAACACTACATCAGGTGGTGAGAAAATGAATGGGGTGGGAAGATTACTTCAGTGTCTGCTGTGTCGAGCATGAATTCAGCAGTCTGGTGTGGCAAAATGAGCTTGGGCTGCAAAGCCAAAGGAGCCTAGATTTAACTAGTGCTTTCTCTTTATTATTTAAGTGTTTTGATCCAGTTATTTATTCTCTCCAAACTTCAAGGTGATTAGACTTTCCTTAGGGAGCCTTTGAAGGCATTACATAATTTTTGAATGGTGACCGGTGATGATGTATTTCTCTGAGTGAAAGTATAGTTCAGGATTACTAATCTCTCTCTCATTCCATTTTTAGGATGTTGCTCTTAAACAGTCAGATTTTATAACTGGATATGTAGCTTTAAGCAATTTTGTTTGAGATTTCTCTTATTCCTTATCTGAAAAGGCAGAACTCCGTCTCAGGCATAAAATTTTTTAAAATATTATATCAGTCATTTTCAACTGACTTCCTTGATTCCTTCATTACAGTAGAATTTTTAGATGATGCCCATACATTAAAATAATTCAAATATTAAAATAAAATATCAATCATTCTTTCATGATATGCCATTATGTACTGAACATTCTTCAGGAAAAAAAGTAGCCAGCATTGAACATACAGGACATTCCCTTTTGCCTGATATTTAAAATAGAAAATGGCTTACTTCACTTCATTTTGCTATTACCTTATCAAGGCTTAATATTGCCACAGAATTACTGTAATGGTTAAACTTGAGAGTAACTTCATAAGAGGAGATTATTTTTGTAGCTTTATCAAAATAAATAAAAAATTGATAGAGAAAAAAAATGAACACTGTAAAGTCTAAGTCCCCTTTAAAAATACTTCACTTAGTGCATTGGCTTACCTCATTCCCCAAATGGAGCAGCATGAAGCCACAGGTGATTCTAGTGCAAGAGTAATATTTTATCTATATGTTTTAGTCGATTTTAAACCACATTTTAAATACATTTTTAGTCTAAATACATTTTAGACTAAAAACCACATTTTTAGTCTCATTTTTAAACATACTTAGAACTTTATCGGTATGTTTTAGTCTCATTTTTAAACCAGATTAATTTTTTGTAATTGCCATGAGTTATTTTTGACAAATAATCAGAAAAGTTTCTTACATCGTCGACTGACTATTCAAGCAATCCAGATTACATCCTATGAGGACAGGTGTCAAGCTCCCTGATTCAACCTGACCCTGTCTGTCAGCCACTAAAAATTACCCCCCAACATGTGCCAGTTTCTCTTACTGGTTTTGTTGTTGTTGTTATAGGAGACTTGGCGAGAAAAGTTTAATAACTCTGAATGTAGGGCTAATTTAATAATATATTGTTATGCACTAAGTTTAAAAGAACTTCATTCAGCAAATGTTTATGTGTTCTATGCCTGCTATGCTCCAAGCACTGTTTCAGCTCTTAAGTCTTTATTTATAAATAAAGGTGACAAGAACACCAAAAAATCACCAGGCGGATTAATACAAAGGATGAGATTCCAAACCACTGAAACTTGAATAGACCAGCAATTTCAAGCATCCTTAACATCTGAGTTTCACTGCCAGAGTTTGCAGAGATTGCATCAAGAGTGGAATCTTTCATTAGCCATGGATCTGAATCTGCAGCCAAGCAACCCTGTTGATCCTTGGGGACAGTAAGCAATTTCAGTAATGGAACTGCACTTGAAAAGCTGGGGCAGGCAGCGCCAGCCCATTGCAGCCAATAAGCATAAAGCAATACTGCACATCTTATTTAGAAAAATACCCACATACGTGACCAGTTATATTTCTTTTCATAAAGAAGTCTTTTCATCTTAAAAGGCTGTGAATTTTAAGTTCATTATCCCTGATGCAATCATAAATGGTAGATTTAAAAACCGATGCAGCCCTTATAACTTCGTATTTTTTTAAACTATGATGGGTGAATAGAGAATTGGAGAAACCAGCATCACTGAGGCCTCAAAGTGTTTCACATGAAATAGCAAAATAGTGAGAGCAATGAATGTTTAGACTTGGTTTCCTCCTGCCTGAAAACTCAGTGTACTGTCTCCTGAGGTTTCTATATTGCTGAATTAGAGTAAGTGCTTTCATGGGTGGGAGGGAGTGCTCACCAGGCAGCCATTCAGGAACCCAGATTCCTTCCATCTTGTGGCTCTGCCATCCTCTGGAGCAAGGATCAAAAACTATGAACTGTGAGCCAGCCTCCCATTTTTGTAAATATAAATTTATTGGGCTGTAGCCACGACTGTTTCTTTGTATGTTATTCATGGCTGCTTTTGGCCTATAACAGTAACACTGAGGAGTTGTGACAGGGTCTGTATGACACAAGCCTAAAATATTTACTGTCTGGCCCCTTAAGAAAAAATCTGTGGGCTCCTGGGCCAGGCTCTTGCAGTCCTCTTCAGGGCTCTCTGTGAGATAGCCTAGAGACTTTATGGGTTACATAACTTCCTCCTCATTCTATTGGCCAGAACTCAGTCATGTGGCCACACTCTCTTGCAAGGGAGGCTGGGAAATGTAGTCAAACTGTTTGTGTGGGAAGAAAGTAAAAGTGAGCAAATAGCCAGTCTCTGGCACATTAACAATTTCCATTTACCAGAAATATTGAAAGGATTAGAGAAGTTGGGGATAAATTGTGAGGGAGATCCAAAATTATAACCAGAAGTCAAAATTCCTGCTACGCGAATCTATCATAAACTCCACATCACAAGCAGATATTTTGAACTCGTCTCATCAGGACAAGCTGTAAGGAAGAACAGAATGAGCTAATAGTGATGCAGAAGTTTCAAATGGAAAGGCTTGTGGTTGGACTGGAGCATAGCCAGGAAAAACCAGCTAGCTGTCTTCCAGGAGAATGTGTGGGGTGTGTTTGTCATCATGGTGCATACCATCGCCCCCTCCTGCATTCTCAGACACCTAATTTTGTCAGCAGACCTGTATGGATCCATCTCTCATGGATGGGTTCACAGAAATCAGAGCATCAACTTTGCTAAAATAAAGAACAAAGATTGGCTCAGACGTTGTCTTGACTAAAGCTGAAACATCACTCTACACATCTTTAGGGGCTACCATAGATGGGAGATTTTTAAAAAAGACTGTACTGAAAGTTTTGAGAGTTTTTATTTACTTTCCTCTGTAAGAGATAATTCATGCTATAATTTCTTTATTTCCTGACTTCTGTTTACTGTTTTTATATTGTAATTATTTTAATAGCTAATTTCTATCAATATAGTCTCTGTGTAGTATTTCCATACTTACTACATGTGCTACACCATCAGCCTCTGAAATGTCAGCTCTTCTTTTCTGAATTCCTTATCTTGGTTAATCTCTTACCTGGCTCAGTTTCATCACTGTTCACATCAGGAAGCTGGCATGCACGGTTGTCCAGGCTGCCCACTGTGCAATTTGTCCATTTATGAGGAATATTTTCCAGTAGATGATAGTCAAGTACCTTAAAGAAGGGAGACGATAGTCACTGCAAAAATGCTATTGAAAAATGGGACAAAATTGCAATGAGACACTGATTAGAAGTTGATATTAATAAGTGGCTTATTCTTGGTGTTAATTGACAAACATGTATAGCAAATTAAATGGGTTCTCTGTTGCTGTTTACTTCATTCTTTGTACATAACTAAAACTCTTCACTCTTAACATTGCTAAACACTAACTTAGTCATACATGGAGTTTCTTCCTTATTTAAATATATTTCAGACTATGTTTTTTTTCTGTAATAAATACATTGTAAGCCATTCTGCAGGCCTTCTCATTTAGCAATGTGACTCAGTGTAACTTGACTGTAAATTTTGGCTACTAGTGTCATGTGGTTCCTTCTTGATGTTCCATGGAACCAGGCACTTTTCAGCAGGAGTAGAGCTGTCTCCCATTGCTCTGAAAGTCTCAGCAGTTATGGATTGTATTGGTGTTGTCTTTGTGCACTAACCAGTCCCAACTATAAATGAAAGTCCCACCTTATGTTAGAACTAAGTACTAAGCTCCCATGACAGGGGCCATGCACATCTCCTTCTCTGCTGCATCCCTGATATCTGGTACAGTGCCTGGCATGGTAGGTATTTGCAATTATTTATTCAATGATAGGCTTACTTCTGGGCTTCCCAAGTGGCACTAGTGGTAAAGAAACTGCCTGCCAATGCAGGACAGGCAAGAGATGTGGGTTGATCCCTGGGTCTGGAAGATCCCTTGGAGAAGGGTTTGGCAACCCACTTCAGTATTCTTAGCTGGAGAATCCCATGGACAGAGGAGCCTGGCAGGCTACAGTCCATAGGGTCACAAAGAATCGGACACGACTGAAGCAACTTATCATGCACATGCATGCAGGCTTACTTCTACAAAAAACGTTACAGGTTAAACTTCAGTTTTCTACACTGAATGTTATTTAGGAATGTTCACATAGGAAGCGAAAAGCTTTTGACTGGACTCTTCAGATCTCAAGTTGATGACAGCAGCTGAAAAGTTAAACATTTAGATCCCACAATAGCGAGACTGTTTTGATTCATTCTTTGAGTTGATGGATTGCCTAGGGAACATGGATATTAGAAACCAGTTCAGTGCCATAATTTGTCATATATTGTCGTGGAAGATGAGAAGCATGGAACTCACATCAAGGGTTGAAAATTTGCTAAGAAATTTATTCTATTTACAGAAAAAATCATATCTAATATTCAGCGTATTACTTCCAAGTCAACCCAAAGTAAAATTGTGAGACGTCATCATCATATACTGTATTTTTGTATCTGTATGTGTATTTGTTGGTGTGTCTACATCCACAGGGGTTCACAAGCAGTTCTATAAAAGAACAGATCTGTAACAGATACTTCAGACTTTGCAGGCCAGACAGTCTTCACAACTACTCAACTCTGCCATGGACATGGCTGTCTTCCAATAAAACTTTATTTACAAAACAAGGCAACTGCCAGACATATTAGTTTACTGACCCTGAAAGAGACTATAAGTGTCCTTGCAAACTTTTCCCTAGTCTTCAGCACCAGGAAATAACCTTTTCCTCTGCCAAGTGCATTGTTAATAAAATGAAAGCTCTACACAAAGTGCTACAATTTTTTTTGGACGTCAAGTGTGTGGAGTTGTTTTCAAAGCTAATTGTAATCATCTCTATACAGTTTTAGAGTAACGGGAGTGTCTGCCTCCTGTTTGAGTTCTTGGTGGCATCTAAGGGTGCATCTGTTAGTTCTGTTTTAAGGATATCTGTGGCTTGTGTAAAATACAGTGAGAGGTCTTCAGTTTATTGGTTAATTGTTTTCATTTTATGTAAAGAAATGAGTGGACTGCCAGTGCTAAACAGCACCTCTGAGTTAAGATGAAGAATATTAAAGCCATAGCTTACAGAGAAGGATGAGCAAAAGCATTTGGAGTCAAGGTGCGCGTTCTAAACTGATTTTCTGCATAGTGTATCCCAGAAGAAACAATATCAGGTAATAACAGTAAGGTTAAAATTAACTTTCCCAGAATCACAAGTCCAGAGAAAAGACACCATTGTGTGTACGCAGAGGTTAACTTGACAATAAAGAAGATCATTTCCAAGTGACAGATCTCTTTACAGCTTAGTGAGTTCTCACCATCTCCCTCAAAACTATGTTAAGAGAGACATATAGATGAGTATATCAGTTCATGGATGTCAAATTTAGGGGATGCCTCTAGATTTTTATTTTTTAAAACATGTCTATATAATAGTAACATAACCCAAAGGTCACATTGTTTTCAAGTCTTAAGACATTAGATAACTTAATTTTTAAAAAACTTTAATTTTGTAATGGGGTATAGCCGATGAACAAGCAATGCTGTGATAGTTTCACCTGCACAGCAAAGGAATTCAGCCATATATATATATATATATATATATATATATATATATATATATACACACCTGTATCCATTTCCCCTGAACTCCCCTCCTATCCAAGCAGAGTCCATGTGCTATACAGTAGATCCTTGTTGGTTATTCATTTTAAATATAGCAGTGTATACATGTCCAATAATAGGTACAAAGTTTAAATTAAAAGGGGAAAAAAGGGGTGGGATGGGAAGGGAGATGGGAGGAAGTTTCAAAAGGCAGGGAATATATGTATACCCATGGCTGATTCATCTTGAGGTTTGACAGAAAACAGCAAAATTCTGTAAAGCAATTTTCCTTCAATAAAAAATAAATTAATTTTTTTAAAAGGGGGGAAAAAACAAGTGTTAAATGTCTGTCACATTTTTATAAGCACTTTATGGATTTCAAGTATTATGCAATTCTGGGAAAATGTAACAATAATAATATAAGATTTTATGATGAAATAACCAAATATTCTTCCATATTGCCGATACTTCTCAGTGATATTTTGGAATTAAAAGGTGAGTTTTGAAGGCTATGTAAGAGAAGGTGGCAGCTGTTTATCAGGTTCTGTGGGTGAATAATGTTACCTGCCTTATCAGTAAACAAAGAATGTTGCAGCCATCAAGCTATCAGCCACTATAGTCAAGACTGCACCTTAAGGGGATTCACAATGGAGAAAAACAGGATACTGACCCTAGATAGTTAATGAGCATGTCAAAGGAATGATTGCAATGACCCAAGACTCTTGCATCTTCCCATACATAAATGCTTTATATATTTATTAAATTCATCAACCTGAGATATTTATTTTTTGCTTAATTAGCAGAAATCTTTTGATGTTTACCCAATTTGTTTTTGCAAAAATGCCTGTATATCCTGGTTGCTCCCTTACTTCTTCAGAACACTCCCTTTTATAGCTGCCTGAGGGCCTGTCTCTTGGGCTTAAGCCCTCAGAAAATTCACCAAATAAAACATAAGTCTCAACTTATAGGCAGTGCATTTTCTTTCAGTCGATAGTACCAAACTCCTTATTTAGAAAGAAAATTGATTAGCCATTAAAACCATACAATGATTTCTTCCTTGGCAGTTGCCACATCAAGATATTCTTTATGATAAATTTATTTCATTTTTCTGCCTCTCCTGCCACCCCAGGTGCAAGTGAGAGAAGAGAATGAGGAATTCCAATATGGTGTGTGTGTGTGATCTCATGTCCAACTCTCTGCGACCCCATGGACTTTAGCCCACCAGGCCCCTCTGCCCATGGGATTTTCCAGGCAGGAATACTGGAGTGGGTAGCCATTTCCTTCTTGAGGGGATCTTCCCAACCCAGGGATTGAACCCATGTCTCCTGCATTGTCAGGCAAATTCTTTAGCACTGAGCCATCAGGGAAGCCCAATATGGTTGCAGGAAAGCTCATTTTTCATTTTGTCAAGGAGTTTCCCCCTCCTGCAGCTGGGATATTTCTTGATGATTGTTCATTTCTATGCATTGAGAAAGAACAGCTTCCAAATTCATCAATAATCTATTAAACTTGTTCTAAGATATGTTGAATTAAGTAAGAGATATGGATTGCCCTAGGAGCTTGGATATAGGGAATGGAAGAAACAGAAAGATTTATGTTGCAACGCAGTTAACCATTGCAATGCAGTTAGATGGGAAGAGAATTGGGTGGAATGTCAAGGCCTCTGGGCACTGTGTCAGCTGTCACTGCAAGATGGAGCCCTAGGTTCTCTACTAAACCTTCTCACAACTCCCACTTCCTCAGCTCCAAGTCATTCATCATGGAGCTCCATGCTTCTCTGAAGGACTAGTTTTATGAAAATCAAATGAGATGATATACGTGAAAATACTTTGGAGAAAGTAGACCTCATCTTTGCTTGGTACTGACCAAGACTATAAATCTTAATTTAGAATTGTTTTGAATTATAGTTTCCTACAGAAGGAATGATGCTAAAGCTGAAACTCCAGTACTTTGGCCACCTTATGCAAAGAGTTGACTCATTGGAAAAGACTTTGATGCTGGGAGGGATTGGGGGCAGGAAGAAAAGGGGACGACAGAGGATGAGATGGCTAGATGGCATCACCGACTCAATGGATGTGAGTTTGAGTGAACTCCAGGAGTTGGTGATGGACAGGGAGGCCTGGCATGCTGCGATTCATGGGGTCGCAAAGAGTCGGACACGACTGAGCGACTGAACTGAACTGAACTGAACAGCTTCCCAAGTGATGCTAGTGGTAAAGAAGCCAGCTGCCAATGCAGGAGATGTAAGAAATGCATGTTTGGTCCTTGGGTTGGGAAGATCCCCTGGAAGAGGGCATGGCAACCCACTCCAGTATTCTTGCCTGGAGAATCCCATGGACAGAGGAGCCTGGCAGGCTACGGTCCACAGGGTCGCAGAGTCTGACATGACTGAAGTGACTTTGCACAGTCCCATGCATACTTTCTTAAATATGGTTCTCCTCTTAGAGCACTTCTCAGGTGCCCAGAAAGTAGACTAATGGAGAAATGAGATAACTTTATAGATTAAATTTTGGCAGGAATTATACTTACAACACCGCATGGTGTATAGTAGCACTATAGACGATGTTTAGAGTAAATCTTTTCTGTTTAAAAAGATGATATATGACAAGAAGAATAAAAGTACCATGAGAAATGCTTAGAAGAGAATCACATGCTCTCAGAACAGTCAGCTTCAATAACTGAGATTCTTAATTTCTTTCTTCATTCCCCAGCTTTCTTTACTCCATCAACAAATTCTGCCCATCCTCCTCCAAAAGAGACTCCCTTCTGTTTCCACTGCCATCATCTTGGTTCAGAATACAACCATTTCTCACATAGGCCATTTCAATAGCCTCTTGGTCTTCCTGCTTCCACGTATTCCTCTTGTCAGTGAAACATGCTGCCCGCCACACCCGCAAACAAAGGCTGTTGCAGCCGTCACTTTACAGCCACCCCAGCAGTGAGCCCTGAGGGAATTCAGGATAGAAGCAGGATGCAACCACTGCAGCCATTCCTGATGGTGCACCCTGAGGAGACTCAGATTTCAGTGAGCCCATACTCTTGCATTTTACCATTAATGCTACTGCTGCTGCTGCTGCTAAGTTGCTTCAGTCGTGTCCGACTCTGTGCGACCCCACAGACGGCAGCCCACCAGGCTCCCCTGTCCCTGGGATTCTCCAGGCAAGAACACTGGAGTGGGTTGCCATTTCCTTCTCCAATGCATGAAAGTGAAAAGTGAAAGTGAAGTCGCTCAGTCGTGTCCGACCCTCAGCAACCCCATGGACTGCAGCCTTCCAGGCTCCTCCATCCATGGGATTTTCCAGGCAAGAGTACTGGAGTGGGGTGCCATTAATAGAAAGTGCTAAATTCCTTAACTTGAGATGTCTGTTTTTCTTTAATTAATAGTAATCTTTTAATGTTCTGACAACCTGGTCTCCGTTTCACACACTCCTATGTGTCTGACTCCTGCCTTACCTCTTTGGAGCAGTCCCTTAGAGCAGTCTGAGAAGCTGCATCCCAGGCTTCAATCCTCAGTTTTGTCTGCCAAATAAAATATAACTCTCAACTTTTAGGTGTGCTTTTTTTTTAGTTGACATACTCTACAGTTAATAGCCCACCAGAAGCCAGGGTGTTTCTTTTAAAATACCTACCAGGCCATGCTCTCTTCTTCTGAATACCATTTAATACTTCTTTCTTATTGCATTTTGAGCAAAATGTAGGTGCCCTCCTGACCTGTAAGGTCAACTTAAAGGTCAAATGATAACTTTCCTGAATGCCTATGTCCTATGGCTCTGTCAGTTGAAAAAAAAAAAAAAAAGGTACAACCTAAAAGTTGAGAGTTATATTTTATTTGGCAGACTTTCTTAGGACTTCAAGTCTGGCAGACAGTCTTTCAGATAAATGCTGAGAAAACTGTTCCGAGGAGGAAGTGGGGGAGCCAGAATGTATAAGAGTTTCTGCAGCAACACCAATATTTCCCAAAGTTGTATTGCAGATTAATTCCTTCAACTTAGTTTTAATCTGTCTCCCACAACAGACTGGAAACAAAACAGAATGATATCCATTTTATAGTATTTGTCACTGCATTCCCAGCACATGACACATAATAAGAACTCAGTAAGCATTTCTTGAATGGGTGGATGGTGAGGCAATAATTAGGATCTCAGATCACAGTTAAGCTCAGTTGTTAAATGAATAATTTATTAGTGACTCTGTTAGTTTCATAGGACTACTGTAACAGATTGCTGCAAACTTCAATGGCTTAAAACAAACAGACATTTATTCTCTCACAGTTCTGGGGCCCGATGTTCAAAATCAGCTTCCCCAGGGCAAGACTAAGGTTCAACAGAGCCATGTTCCAACTCGAGGCTCTGGGGGAAAATGTGTTCCTGTCCAGCTTCTCTGGCTGCCAGCATTCCTCGGCCTGTGGCTCTGTCACTCGTCTTTAAGGCCAGCATCTTCAAATCTCTTTCTCCTCTGTCTTCATATCCCCTTCTCTGTGAGTCTGAAATCTCCCTCTGCTCCTTCTTGTAAGATACCTGTGATTGTATTTAGGGCCCACCTGAATAACTTGTATGTATTACTGTGCTCTAGCCACCATACAAAATACCACAGGCTGGATGGCTTAGAAAACAGAAAAAGTATTGTCACGCTTTTAAAGGCTGAAAGTCCCAGATCGGGCTCCAGCAGGGTCCCGTTTCTGGTGAGAGCTCTCTTCCTGGCTTACAGACAACTGCCTTCTCACATCTTCACATGGCCTTTCCTCTGTGTGTACACATGGGAGGAGTAAGGGGCAGTCAGAGAGAGTTCTCTGGTCACTTCTCATATGGACGCTAATTCTTCTTTAGGACTGCATTTAACGTCAATTAACTTAATAGAGCTGGAGAAGGGAATGGCTACCTGCTCCAGTATTCTGGCCTGGGGAATTCCATAGACTATAGTCCATGGGGTTGCAAAGAGTCAGACATGACTGAGTGACTTTCACTTTCACTTTTCACCTTAATAGAGGCCCCATCTCGGAATACAGACACATTGAGGATCATGGCTTCAATATACAAATTTGCTGGGGGTTGGGAGGGTGGTGTGTGCACAATTCAGTCCATAGCACCCAGGCTAATCTATCATCTCAAAATCCTCAAACACATCTGCAAAGACCCTTTCTCCAAGTAGGGTAACTAAGAGTCACAGATTCCAGGGATTAGGATGTGGATGTAATCTGGGGTCCACTTTAAAGCTTAACATAATGAGGAAGCAAATTGAACTGCTAAACTTACATATACTCATAGCTGCTCAAACATGATTTGTGTCAATGGGGAATAGTTGCTCACAATTAATAAACAAGGTAAAGCAGAATAGGAATTTATAAGGACTTATGTAATCACCATCGAAGGAAAACTTAAATAAGTCCAGACACTGAACTTATAAGCCAGGGGGTTATTATTTTCATTGCCAAAAAAGCCTTCTCTCCATATGGATTGATTGTCACACTCTTCTTTTAAGTTGCCAATTCTATAAATGCATTTGCAGTTCAACTTGATTCATGTTGAACTTTAGAAAGAGTTACTGAAGAAGGTTTTTATATCTATCTTTGCTTTAGCATTTACTCCCTCTGATGTAAAGATAACAATATAGCTGACATTTATTGAACATTTGCTGTGTGCCAAGCACTGCACCAAAAGTTTTATATATGTATTTAATTTAATGCTCACAACAGGGAGGTACTATTATTATCCTTCATTAACTGATGAGAACTCAGAGGTGTGGAGAAGTGAAGAATTTGTCCAAGACCATAGCAAGGAAGTGTCAAACAGATATGCAAACCCCTACATTCTGACTCTAGAGCTCATATTGTGAATTGCCACTTGATATTGCCTGGCAGTGATGGTTTAGTTGCTAAGTCATGGCTGACTCTTGCGTCCCCCTGGATTGTAACCCACCAGGCTCTTCTGTCCATGGGGTTTCTCAGGCGAGAATAGTAGAGTGGGTGGCCATTTCCTTCTCCAGGGGATCTTCCCGACCCAGGGATCAAAGCCATATTTCTTGCATTGCAACTAGATTCTTTATCACTGAGCCAGCAGGGAGCCCTGATATTGCCTGGAAAATATCATTAAACACTCCATTTCAAAAAACTTACCATGGGAATAAATTGTTATAAAAATTCACATCAGCATCTAGACCTTTAGTATAACAAATTTTTGCACTGTTAATTGTATCAGGGTTTTCCAGAGAAATAGAACCAATAGGATGTCTGTGTGTGTTTGTGTATCTATCCTCTCTATCTCTACATATTCCTATCTATCTACCTTCCTATTTAGAGAGATACAGAGATGGATTTATTTTAAGGAAGTGGCAAATGCCATTGTAGGGGTTGGCAAGCTTGAAATCTGAAGAGCAGGCTGGCAGGCTGGAGTCCAGGGGAAGAGTTGGTGTTGTAGGTTGAGTAGAAAGATACAATTTCTACTTCCTCAGTGACCTCAGTGACCTCAGTCGAAAGATACAATTTCTACTTCCTCAGTGACCTCAGTCCTTTATCTCAAGACATCAACTGAGTGAAAGAAGTCTATCCATACGATGGGGTTAATCTACTTTAATCAGTGTCTACTGATTTAAATGTTAATTCCATCTAGAAAATATCTTCATAGAAACATCTAGACTGATGTTTGACCAATATCTAGATACTATGGCTTAGCCAAGCTGACGTGTAAAATTAACTCTCCCAAGTCTATGTCTTCTCAGCTTGGCACCCATATATACACATCTCCTTAAATCATACTTAATCTCAACATAAAGACAAGAGCAAAGTCATACTTTTGCCCAACATGGCACAACTAGCCTGCACACAACTGAAAACACACTAACCTTTTCCCCAGAAGAGGATGCAGACAACTTGGGGAATGTTCACTCTTCTCCTTGACATCCTGTTAGTTAAATACTAAGATGTAAAGTCAATACATCCTATCTGATAAGGGGATAAGGGAAAGGAGAAAACAAAAATATTTTATACAGACACACACACAGAGACAAGCATATTTAAAATGAAATAAGGAGTAAATACTCATGACAATTACAGTCTTTATTTCTGTAACTGATCATATTACTGTAGCTGGAACTTACAACTACCTTCTTCCAATATCCATTTTGTACTCCACTTGTTTCAGCAAGTATCTCAGCTGACCCTGTGGTTCTTTACCTGGTGGGGTGACCTAATGAGCCATCAAATGGCCTTGTTGTAACTGAGCCTATAATTAAACATTCCCACAACCTTATTGCTCTTCAGTCCCTAAGTCATGTTCGACTCTTTGTGACCCCCATGGACTGTATCACACCAGGCTCCCGTGTCCTCCACTATCCCCCAGAGTTTGCTCAAATTCATGTCCACTGAGTCGATGATGCTATCTAACCGTCTCATCCTCTGCTACCCTCTTCTCCTTTTGCCTTCCATCTTTCCCAGCATCAGGGTCTTTTCCAATGTCTTGGCTCTTTGCATCAGGTGGTTGAAGTATTGGAACTTCAGCATCAGTCCTTCCAATGAATATTCAGGGTTGATTTCCTTTAGGATTGACTGGTTGATCTCCTTGCTGTCCAAGGGAGGCTCAAGAGTCAACTCCATCATTACAGTTCAAAAGCATCAATTCTTTGGTGCTCAGCCTTTTTTATGGTCCAATTACCCACAGACTACTGCCCCTTTTATTCCACTTCCAACTTGGCTATGACGATCTTATTTTGCTGGACTGCAGACAATAGAAATCTGCGTGAATGAGGATTTCTATCACTTCATCAAACCAAGTGAAAATGTCTGTTTGTCATATAAAAGATAGTGTCAGGAATCCATTTTTAGCTCCTTATTGCTGTACTCATGTGTGAAATTACCCACAGGGGAAGAGATTTGTGTATAAAAGAACCCTTATTGGCCTTAGATGTGATTGGCTGCACAGATTACACTGCCAAATGAATTGGTTTTGCAAACCAAACAGAAGGCACCATAAACTGAACTCAGATTACAGTGGGGGTATAGGCTTGACATGAGTGACAGCCTCAGGCCATGGAGAGGCAAGGGCCCTGGCTGCTGCTTCTCTCCTTAACAATAAGATTCTTGGAGGGTAAGTTTGTTTCCCAAATATTTAAACCTTAGTGATGTCTTAGTTTTCTGATATGGATTGAAAGACCATTTGGCATTTTAACTAAGGCACTTATTAACTTATTTTCTGTCTTGATTAGATTAGCAAGAATTTGGGGTTATTTCTTTTCTCCCAATTGGAGAAAGCATGTGGAACCAGGCTTGGAGGTCAGTATTCTTTGTCCTTAAAAACAACCAATTTTGGTGTCTGTCATGCGCCATGTCACATTTAATATTTTCTGTGCTATGACTCAGAATAAAGAAATATTGCAAAATGTAGCCAGAGAAATTTAGCCCCCCCCCCTTTTTTTTCCTTTAAAAAAATGAAGAAAAAAGAAGAAGAGGAAAAAAAAAAGGAGACAAGAGTAGGAGACAAAGCAATAATGAAGCAGATCCAAAGAATTTGAAAAAGCTCGGGCCTTTGTGGGTAATTTATTTCCAGCTCAGTAAACCCAGAAGCAGAACTTTTGCATTTTTAGTGCCCTTAATAATAATAAAAGTGATCTCGTTAGGTTAGGGCAAGAGCCAAAATTAGGAGGTCAAGTACCAGCGTGTTTATGTTGGTGTTTCTGTGGAGGCAGGTCTGCCTAGTTTCCTTGCCCTGAATAGCAGCTGGCTCAGGCTCAGGAGCAATAGATCAGAACCAGGCAGGGCCTTTTGTCACAGGATCCCAGTGAGGACACAGTTTGCAGCCTGCCCAGCAATGGCCAGCTGCCTCTGGTTCTCTCCCTACCATTCCACTCCCAAGTTCAAGGTGTGGTCTACAGACCCTTGAGATTCACATAGCTGCTAAGAGCGTGTCATCATTGATAATCCATCTTCTCCGTCCTGCCCCAGGACACTCAGAAGGTCAGCTGTGGTCCTCAGGGTCCACCTTTCAAACCACATATCAAGTGGGGACTCAAGACCTTGGGCTCCTCAGGCAATTTAGTTATGAAACCCAATTTTACCTATGCATAATATTGGGACTTAAAAATTCCACGGCAGCAGCATTATCATTAATTATGATTCATTCTTTTGATTGGTATTTTGCCCAACTTTGTCACTGATGAATCTTTAAACTATCCTGGTACCTAAGATCTCCAAACTATGAAATCTGGTTCTGTTTGAAATAGTATTGGTCTTTTTTTGTTTGTTTTTTGGTCTAGAAATCTCGATTAGATGTGCCAGTAGCTTTATCTTTATATATGCATTTCATATCACAGAGAGTGGTAGTACTAGGGAGAGGAGCCTGTGCTTTATGTGCAGGATATTCAGGACAGTTTCACAAATTTATGAAGAGTCTAATTCTTCCCAGGCATAACTTGCTGCTGGAAGTGCCAGGCCAGTCTCCATACACAGAAATTCTTCCCAGCAGCTATTAAACTTCCCCTTTACCAGCCTGTGTGTGTAACCTCCGTCATTCCATTTACCCATGGTTGCATTGAAACTGCTAAATCTGCAGATTCCCAGACTCTACTATCCTAGGTATTTTCTAATTAAGAGTTTAAAGTGTGGAAAGTGGGGGCTTTCCTGGTGGTCCAGGTCTTAAGGCTCCATGCTTCCTGTGCAGGGGATGTGGGTTCAATCCCTGGTCAGGGAACTAAAATTCCACACGCCTCATGGTGTGGCCCAAAAAAACCAAGTTTTTTAAAAATCCAATTAAAAAAATTTTTTTAATGTAGAAAGGTTTGATTATATCTGTATCTCTTTAAAAGATGAATAAGAACTACAGAGGATATGATTATTGTGGCCACATATTCTTTATGTACCTGAAATACCTCCATGTCAGAAACCATGTCTAAGACCTAGAAATATCCTTGAATTCATTTCTGAGCAGCTTCCTTACGCAGTTGAAAAACCAGTTTCAACTCTTAACCATTCTCATCTTTCCATGGCAGGCCCATATCCACTAGAGCCCCTTTGTTTGGTCAAGGCAACTAGTCTTTTGAAGTTTTACCAGTGATGTTGTCCTTGAGCTATGAATGCTCAAACTACCACACAATTGCACTCATCTCACATGCTAGCAAAGTAATGCACAAAATTCTCTGAGCATGGCTTCAACACTATGTGAACCGTGATCAGATGTTCAAGCTTGATTTAGAAAAGGCAGAGGAACCAGAGATCAAATTGCCAACATCCGCTGAATCATCGAAAAAGCAAGAGTGTTCCAGAAAAACATCTATTTCTGCTTTATTGACTATGCCAAAGCCTTTGACTGTGTGGATCACAACAAAATGTGGAAAATTCTTAAAGAGATGGGAATACCAGACTACCTGACCTATCTCCTGAGAAATCTGTATGCAGGTCAAGAAGCAAAAAATAGAACTGGACATGGAACAACAGACTGGTTCCAAATAGGAAAAGGAGTACATCAAGGCTGTATATTGTCACCCTGCTTATTTAACTTACATGCAGAGTACATCGTGCAAAATGCCGGGCTGGATAAAGCTCAAGCTGGAATCAAGATTGCTGGGAGACCTCAGATATGCAGATGACACTACCCTTGTGGCAGAAAGTAAAGAGGAACTAAAAAGCCTCTTGATGAAAGTGAAAGAGGAGAGTGAAAAAGTTGGCTTAAAGCTCAACATTCAGAAAACTAAGATCATGGCATCTGTTCCCATCACTTCATGGGAAATAGGTGGGGAAACAATGGAAACAGTGAAAGACTTTATTTTGGGGGGCTCCAAAATCACTGCAGATGGTGATTGCAGCCATGAAATTAAAAGACACTTGCTCCTTGGAAGAAAAGTTATAATCAATCTAGACAGCATATTAAAAAGCAGAGACATTACTTTGCCAATAATGGTCCATCTAGTCAAAGCTATGGTTTTTCCAGTAATCATGTATGGATGTGAGAATTGGACTATAAAGAAAGCTGAGCGCTGAAGAATTGATGCTTTTGAACTGTGGTGTTGGAGAAGACTCTTGAGAGTCCCTTGGACTGCAAGGAGATCCAACCACTCCATCCTAATGAAAATCAGTCCTGAATACTTATTGGAAGGACTGATGTTGAAGCTGAAACTGCAATACTTTGGCCACTTGGTGTGAAGAACTGACTCATCTGAAAAGACCCTGATGCTGGGAAAGATTGAAGGCAGGAGGAGAAGGGGACGACAGAGGAGATGGTTGGGTGGCATCACCGACTCAATGGACATGAGTTTGAGTAGACTCCGGGAGTTGGTGATGGACAGGGAAGCCTGGCATGCTGCAGTCCATGGGGTCGCAAAGAGTCAGACACAACTAAGCAACTGAATTGACTGACATGGTATTTCCTTCCTCCACTCTTCATATGTAGCCTTGGAACCACAGGAGGTGGTTGTTGTCCTGTGCTCATCTACCATACATGAGAACCCTTCAGGGATGGTGTTCTCTCAGGCTACTCAGCTTCTCTCAAGAAAAGTTCAGAATGTATTTGGATCATTGATGTTCAAAGTGGTTATTGGTATAATTTAATTATTGTCTGCCTTGTTTGTTACTATTTTCTATTCCTTGCCCTTGTTTTTTGTTCCTATTTTTATGTTTCATTCCTTTTTTGCCTTTTGTCATCTTAATTAAGTATTTTATATCATTCAAATAAATTAAAGTAAAAAAAAATTTTTTTAAGAAAAGTTCACAAGGCAGGACCTATCAGGTAAGCCATAGTGGTTCTGAGGTGTGTGTGTTGTGTGTGTGCATACACACACTTAGACAAAGAGAAAAAAATACATGTTAATGAATATAGAAAAGAATTATATGGGGGGATGGCTAATCCAAGTTTTTCAGTCCTGTTTCCTCCTAGCTATTGAGAAATTTTCCTTTCCTACATCTTTTGTCTTTCTAATTGGACCTTATTTTCTCCCTCTTTCCACTTGTATTTTCACTAAGCTTCCTCAGTTCTACAGTTCAGTCACTCAGTCATGTGCAAGTTTGCAACCCCATGAACCGCAGCACGCAAGGCCTCCCTGTCCTTCACCCACTCCCGGAGTTTACCCATACTCATGCCCATTGAATCGGTTGTGCCATCCAACCATCTCATCCTCTGCCGTCCCCTGCTCCTCCTGCCCTCAATCTTTCCAGGCATCAGGGTCTTTTCAGATGAGTCAGCGCTTCACATCAGGTGGCCAAAGTATTGGAGTTTCAGCTTCAACATCAGTCCTTCCAATGAACACCCAGCACTGATGTCCTTTAGGATGGATTGGTTGGATCTCCTTACAGTCCAAGGGACTCTCAAGAGTCTTCTCCAACACCACAGTTCAAAAGCATCAATTCTTCAGTGCTCAGCTTTCTTTATAGTCCAATTCTCACATCCAAACATGACTACTGGAAAAACCACAGCCTTGACTAGATGGACGTTTGTTGACAAAGTAATGTCTCTGCTTTTTAATATGCTGTCTAGATTGGTCATAACTTTCCTTCCAAGGAGTAAGCGTCTTTTAGTTTCATGGCTGCAATCACCATCTGCAGTGATTTTGCAGCCCCCCAAAATAAAGTCAGCCACTGTTTCCACTGTTTCCCCATCTATTTCCCATGAAGTGATGGGACCAGATGCCATGATCTTCATTTTCTGAATGTTCAGCTTTAAGCCAACTTTTTCACTCTCCTCTTTCACTTTCATCAAGAGGCTCTTTAGTTCTTCTTCACTTTCTGCCACAAGGGTAGTGTCATCTGCATATCTGAGGCTGTTGATATTTCTCCCAGCAATCTTGATTCCAGCTTGTGCTTCTTCCAGCCCAGCGTTTCTCATGATGTACTCTGCATAGAAGTTAAATAAGCAGGGTGACAGTATACAGCCTTGCCGTACTCCTTTTCCTATTTGGAAGCAGTCTAACTGTTGCTTCCTAACCTGCATACAGGTTTCTCAAGAGGCAGGTCAGGTGGTCTGGTATTCCCATCTCTTTCAGAATTTTCCACAGTTTATGGTGATCCACACAGTCAGACTTTGGCATAGTCAATAAAGCAGAAATAGATGTTTTTTCTGGAATTCTCTTGCTTTTTTGATGATCCAGTGGATGTTGGCAATTTGATCTCTGGTTCCTCTGCCTTTTCTAAAACCAGCTTGAACATCTGGAAGTTCACGGTTCATGTATTGCTGAAGCCTGGCTTGGAGAATTTTGAGCATCACTTTACTAGTTGTGAGATGAGTGCAGTTGTGCAGTAGTTTGAGCATTCTTTGGCATTGCCTTTCTTTGGAATTGGAATGAAAACTGACCTTTTCCAGTCCTGAGGCCACTGCTGAGTTTTCCAATTTTGCTGGCATATTGAGTGCAGCACTTTAACAGCATCATCTTTTGGGATTTGAAGTAGCTTAACTGGAATTCCATCACCTCCACTAGCTTTGTTTGTAGTGATGCTTCCTAAGGCCCACTTGACTTCATATTCCAGGATGTCTGACACTAGGTGAGTGATCACATCATTGTGATTATCTGGGTCATGAAGATCTTTTTAGTACAATTCTTCTGTGCATTCTTGCCACCTCTTCTTAATATCTTCTGCTTCTGTTAGGTCCATACCATTTCTGTCCTTTATCGAGCCCATCTTTGCATGAAATATTCCCTTGGTATCTCTAATTTTCTTGAAGAGATCTCTAGTCTTTCCCATTCTATTGTTTTCCTCTATTTCTTTGCACTGATCGCCGAGGAAGGCTTTCTTATCTCTCCTTGCTATTCTTTGGAACTTTGCATTCCAATGGGTATATCTTTCCTTTTTTCCTTTGCTTATTACGTCTCTTCTTTTCACAGCTATTTGTAAGGCCTTCTCAGACAGCCATTTTGCTTTTTTGCATTTCTTTTTCTTGGGGATGATTTTCTTTTTCTTTTCCCTGTCTCCTGTACAATGTCACGAACCTTGGTCCATAGTTCATGAGGCACTCTATCAGATCTAGTCCCTTAAATCTATTTCTCACTTCCACTGTATAATCATAAGGGATTTGATTTAGGTCATGCCTGAATGGTCTAGTGGTTTCCCCCACTTTCTTCAATTTAAGTCTGAATTTGGCAGTAAGGAGTTCATGATCTGAGCCATGGTCACCTCTATAAGTTAGACCTAAATTGGATTTAAATCTAAACCTTTCCTTCTCAGATAGATGCAGAAGCTGCAAGTCTCATTCCCCTGAACCCCACTTTCCTAAGAAACCCACTAATAACTGTTCTTTTCCAGGTCTTTCCTCTACCTCTCACAAGTGATCGTTTCTATTTCTGTTGAATCTTTGTGCTTTTAGAGAGAAAACTGCTGTATGTCTCTCTTTAAGAGCTAAGAGAATCTTTTAGCTTTTCATTACCTATTAAATCACAATTAGTTCTGATCATCAATAGGTCCAAGTGGGGTCATTGAACAAAAATAATCAGAGCCCTACATCAGGAACCTTGTAAAAGCCATGTTACAAAGAGGCATACATCGTTAAAAGACATCTTTTGACGTTCATGCTCCAGGAAGGAAGGAAAAGCCAGGTCCTCCTGGAGGTAGTTGGTGCACACATCCAGTAAAAGTAGAGCGTTAGCCCATGGTCACTTCATAGCCTCCTGCACAGCTCTCTGAGGGTTGCCCGTGTTCCTCTCTGCTCACCCCTGCCATTTTCTAGTCAATATAAAAAGAATGCCTCCTTTAAAAATTGTCCTCTTAAAGAAAAAAAAAATCGTCCTCTTCCTCCCATAATCTAGTCAGTATATTTGTAAAAGTACATTGAAATGGCTTTCAAACCATGTGGTTTTCTATTCGTATAGATTTAGGCCCATTAAAGTAATTTGATTATTAAATCTCAACTTAGATGTTTAATACCAAAACTAAAATGAAAATGTGGCCTGTCCCTAATTGATGTGCCGAATGTCCCATTTTTGTTGGTGTTTTAGTCGCTCAGTTGTGTTCGACTCTTTGCGACCTTATAGACTGCCCCCCAGCTCCTCTGTGCATGGAATTTTCCAGGCAAGATACTGGAGTGGGTTGCCATTTCCTTCTTTAGGGGATCTTCCTGACCCAGGGATCAAACTCACTTCTCCTGCATTGGCAGGCAGTTTTCTTAGCACTGAACCATCAGGAAAGCCCAGATGTCCCATTAGCTAACAAGTAATTGGCTACGAGCTAGATTTCATCTCTAGTTGAAGATAGAGAGATTTATGTAGCCTTATCACCAGTCCTCCAAGCCACCCTCTTCTGGAAAATGGCTTATTCCAGTCAGATTGCTTTCAGCAACACCACAGATATTCTCCTTATGTACAGCGAGTACTTTCTGATCCTTGTTAGCAAAGGGAGCTATCAAAATGGAAAAAGGCAAGAGGAAAGTCAGCAACATGTGCAGTATGCTAGTGAAAAAGGGTGCATCCTTGTGCAACTTCTCAAAATTACAAGTCAGATAAAATGCAGGCAAAGTGCAGCATTTCTGATGCTCATATGTGGACCACAGCATCTTCTGATGGGCCACGATTGACCTTGGAGAGGCTCACAGAGTATACTGCAAACAGCAGCCCATATTCATACATGAAGCAGCAAACCTCCACCTGAAACTCACCACATCTGTCACTGGGAGATGGCTTTCTGGGAAGTAGGCCTGAGTATTTCTTTGCAGTTAACAAGTAAAGCAGCCTAGAATATGCAGACTTTCTGTTTGTTTGACTGCTTTTAAAACAAACAAACACTCTATCAGGATAAGTACAGCATCCAGAACTGAGGGTCATCCTATTCAGTCAGTTCAGTTCAGTTCAGTCACTCAGTCGTGTCTGACTCTTTGCAACCCCATGAATCGCAGCACGCCAGGCCTCCCTGTCCATCACCAACTCCCGGAGTTCACTCAGACTCACGTCCATCGAGTCCGTGATGCCATCCAGCCATCTCATCCTCTGTCATCCCCTTCTCCTCCTGCCCCCAATCCCTCCCAGCATCAGAGTCTTTTCCAATGAGTCAACTCTTCGCATGAGGTGGCCAAAGTACTGGAGTTTCAGCTTTAGCATCATTCCTTCCAAAGAAATCCCAGGGCTGATCTCCTTCAGAATGGACTGGTTGGATCTCCTTGCGGTCTAAGGGACTCTCACGAGTCTTCTCCAATTAGGTACACCTAATAGGGGTAATATCAATCTATAAAGAAAAAAGGAAAAGGAAACTTTTACTTACCTTTTAAAGTACCAAACCTTTTTGTAATTCTTTTTAACATTCAATATTTATCCAGATTAACCATAATCCTTTCCTTCCTGATCCCTTTTTGAGCTTGTGTGTTAAATGAAAACTTTCTCTCCTGACTATTAATAAAACCTCTTGATGACTTCCAAGACACCTCTGTCATATAAAATTCCTTTCTGTCTGTATTTTGAACTATTTTAGTGTGAATTCTGTTTGAATTAAATAGAAATGCATTGCAAGTAAGATATGTGTTGCCATTTGAAAGCTGTGTCCCAAAAAAACTCTTTGTATTGGATTTATCATTCAACTTAATAGCTCCATGTCTCAAAAGTGATTGGTTCAAGTAGTATTTTTTTTAACACTGGCAAAGACATTAGCTTTACAAGAAATGGCTATTAAAATCTTTATCATGTTAATCAAGTCGGTATATAGGAACCAAAATCAGAAATTGAGAGAAATTCAAACCTTTCTCATACCCTGTATCAGATCCTTTCCTGTCCCTACATTATTTCAGTTGCCAAAGATTGTTCACTTCAAGTTATGAAACTTCCTCTGTCAACTCTCTGATCAGCAGTCTACAATCTTCTACCAGACTCGCCTTCTGCATTGCCCCTCCCAATTCATCATCTTATCACTCTCCCCTAATTGATTTGAAGGGGAGTGAAGATGATGATTTTTGGGGTCAATGATTAAGGATCACTACTACAACTTCTCTCTCAAGGAGTCTCTGTTTAGCATTTTATGTATGAGAAATAATGCTGGATTGAGTTGAAAGCCAAAACATTTGAAATCCACTATTGGTACAGGCTGATTTTTTAATTGTTTCTTTCTTTAGTATGAAACTTCAGTTAAATGCATTAATTCATTCAAACTGTAAACAAAGAGCAAATAAAACCTAATAGATATGGAAATGGCAACCCACTCCAGTATTCTTGCCTGGAGAATTCCATGAACAGAGGAACCTGGGTCTGTAGTCTACGGGGTCGCAAAGAGTCGGACACAACTCACAACACACACACACACTATGCCAGACTCTGCACTTGACACTGGTCAAGAAAGACACAGTCCTGTAGTCAAGAGCCTATAAAAGAAAGGCAATTTAATCAATGATTATATAAAAATATGGTAACACTGATACATACAGTCATTGATGATAACAAAGGAGCCAGTGTAGATTGAATAATATTAACAATGGAGTCAATGTAGATTGAATCCTCACTGTGATGTAGGCACTAGAATAAGTGCTTTATATGCTTTACCTAATTTTATCCTTATAACCACTCTATACAGTAGGTACAATTATTATCCCCACTGTACTGATAAGGAACTTGGACCTGGAAAGAAACTTGTCCAAAGTGACAGAGAGGAGTGGAGCTAGGATTTGAATCTGGTTTGTGGATGGAATGCAGTTCTAATCTCAGAGCCCCATTCTTAATCTCTCTGCCTCCATCTGCTGCAAGTGAAGCAGCCTCACACCCAAAACCTCCCTTGCAAGTTTCTCACTTGAAACTGGAGATGCATGATGGTTTTTTGAAAATGAAAGTCAGTATCAAAATATTTGAAATGTTGCTGTTAGGAACAAGCTCATTTCGTTTGTTGAAAGTGAAGTGAAAATGTTAGTCACTCGGTTGTGTCCGACTCTGCGATACCATGGACAGTAGGCCACAAGGCTCCTCTGTCCATGGAATTCTCCAGGAAAGAATACTGGAGTGGGTAGCCATTCCCCTCTCCAGGGGATCTTCCCAACTCAGGAATCAAATCTGGGTCTTCTGCGTTACAAGCAGATTCTTTATCTTCTGAGACATCAGGGAAAGTTTCAAGTAAAGGATGAAGCTCTTCAGTCACTCAGTCATGTCCAACTCTTTTCGACCCCATGGACTGCAGCACTCCAGGCTTCCCTGTCCGTCACCAACTCCCAGAGCTTGCTCAAATTCATGTCCTTTGAGTCGGTGATGCCATCCAACCATCTTATCCTCTGTTGTCCCCTTCTCCTCCTGCCTTCAATCTTTCCCAGTATCAGGGTCTTTTCCAGTGAGTCAGTTCTCATCAGGTGGCCAAAGTATTGGAGTGTCAGCTTCTGCATCTGTCCTTCCAATGAATATTCAGGACTAATTTCCTTTAGGATTGACTGGTTGCATCTCCTTGCAGTCCAAAGGACTTTCAAGAGTCTTCTCCAACACCACAGTTCAAAAGCATCAATTCTCTGGCACTCAGCTTACTTTATGGTCCAACTCTCACATCCGTGCATGACTACTGGAAAAACCATAGCTTTGACTAGATGGACCTTTGTCAACAAAGTAATATCTCTGCTATTTAATATGCTGCCTAGGTTTGTCATAGCTTTTCTTCCAAAGAGCAAGTGTCTTTTAATTTCATGGCTGCAGTCACCATCGCAGTGATTTTGGAGCCTAAGGAAATAAAGTCTGTCAATGTTTCCATAGTTTCCCCATCTGTTTGCCATGGAGTGATGGGACCAGATGTCATGGTCTTAGTTTTTTGAATGTTGAGTTTTAAATGAGCTTTTTCTCTCTCCTCTTCACCATCAGCAAGAGGCTCTTTAGTTCCTCTTTACTTTCTGCCATATGTGTGGTATCATCTGCATATCTGAGGTTATTGATATTTTTCTCGGCAATCTTGATTCCAGCTTGAGCTTCATCCAGCCTAGCATTTTGCATGATGTGCTCTGCATATAAGTTAAATAAGCAGGGTGACAGTATACAGCCTTGAGGTACTCCTTTCCCAATTTGGAATGAGTCTGTGGTTTCTGTTTCTTCTTGACCTCCATATTGTTTTGCTACCATCTTATTTTATAAACAAATTCATAAAGAAAAAGAATTATTTTCATTGGGAAAATCTGAATTAATCAAGTTTAGTGAAGCTGTTATAAGCTGAATCCAGTATACAAGCCATCTGAGGAAGTATTATCATATGACTGTGATTGATAAAGGAATTAAAGGCAGTGATGCAGGCTCTGGAAAGAAAATCAAAAAGTGATCTTTAGTCTTAACTACCTTGCTGGTGCTAAAAGAGAGAGAGAGTAAGATAAACAACAAAATATTACAGCAAGGACTTTTAGCCACATGAATAATTTTTCTATCTGCCATTTTCAAAACTGCCTTTCCCATTATTGAACATTGTGGCGTAGTGGTAAAGAATCCGCCTGCCAATGCAGGCGACACAAGAGACGTAGGTTCGATGTTTGAGTTGGGACGATCCCCTGGAGAAGGAAATGTCAAGCCCCTCCAGTAGTCTTGCCTGGAAAATTCCATAGACAGAGGAGCTTGGCAGGCTACAGTCCATGGGATCCCAAAGGGTCAGACAATGAGCAGACACACCACACAGCCATCTTATAACATTGCAACTTTATAGACTCTCTGGATCCTTTTCCTATTTTCTTCCAGCTTCCAATTATTTTTTTTTTTTTACCAGTTTCTCCTAGTTTTAGTAAAGTGAAAGTATTAGTCACTCAGCAGTGTCTGATTCTTTGTGACCCCATAGACTATATAGCCCACCAGACTCCTCTGTCCATGGAATTCTCCAGCCAAGAATACTGGAATGGGTAGCCTTTCCCTTTTCCAGGGAATCGTCTCGACCCGGGGATCAAACCTGGGTCTCCTGCATTTCGGGCAGATTCTTTACCATCTGAGCCACCAAGGAAGCCTGGTTTTAGACTCTGAGCATGAAAAAATAAAATAGGAAAAGCAAATCTGGCATGGCAGAGTATCTCTTTGACAAGCACACCCTGGGGAACAGTGGTAATGAAAGCCAAACCTCCTCAGCCTGGCTTCCTATAGCCACAGGGTGATGTCCCTGGTCACCAAGCCCGTACATGCGTATTTGTACTGCACCTTTTCTATAAGTTGTACCAAAATGTCTACTTAAGTTCTTTCCTCAGTACCATTCCCTCAAATAAAGTAATTGGTACCCCTCCCCCAAAAGGAAAATCAAATTGATTCTTTTTTCCAAATGGATGTGTAATTGGGAAGGGTTAATTTTAAATCCATACTGGCTCTGCTTCTGTGACTTTCACTCTTATTTTGCTGCTTTTGTTATTATAGGCATACTTAACGGCCTGCCTCAGGGAGCCTGCCTGCTCCTCCTCCTCCTGGCCCTTGGGCTAGGATGCCTTTGCTGGGTTCACAGGGAGACAGCCTGACCCACCCACCTGTGAAGGACTGTGACTCTCCTGAGTTCTCTGTGTGGAAAATGGTGCCCGTCATCTGCTGCTTACTGGAGTGGCTCAGAAGTTCACATTTGGAGAGCTAGAATTGCAGATAGATAGCTGTGGCATCTTTGTTTGTTGACGTAATAGCAGATATTCCATTTCATACCACCAGTGAAATGACTGTAAGGAAGTGAAACTCACAATCCCCCTGCCTGAGGCTTGCCACTCTAGGAGACATTTGCAAGAATTAAATGGTCATTTTTACTCTGTGTCCTAACCTTCCCCCATCTCTGATCCATAGAAGAACCTGGCATCCGGGCCCCGACAAGATGGTTATCTCAAGCCATTAGTCTGCCATCTTCTGGGTCAGCTGGCTCTCCAAAGTTGTATACCTTGCCTCAAGATCTCAACACTCGGATTTATTAGCTTATAGTGCAATGGGCAGAGCGAGCTTGGACTGGGTAACAGATGCAGGATGTGGTCAGGACTAGGACAACAGCCATCAACTACAATGAGAATCAGCATGCCATAAGTGCACTGTATTATTATTTTCTATCTGTACCTCTGGTTCTCCACTGAGACTATTCAATCTTTGGTAGTAAGGACAATATGTTTTCATTTCTGTTTCTTCAGTACATAGTTGAATGTTTGATACAGAGAAGGCATGGAAGAAACTAGTGGATGAATGGAGTGAATGAATGAATGAAACAACAGAAATGGCAACACTCACACTGTTACCATGGCAATACTCATAGTGTTACCTCCCTCTCTCCCACTGACTACTCAAGTAATTCCATAATAACTACTCAAGAAGGCCCAGAAGGTACAGCTTTTTTAAAAAACACATGCAAATTCTCAGAGAAGTTGTATACACCAATATTTTCTTTCTTTTTCTCCACAAAACTCTGAGTTGTCAAGCAGTAGTTTAGAAACACAACACTGTATATCCATTCCTGTTTGGTTTTGGTTTTAGATTAGTGGAGCAAGGATGAAAGGGTATACTATTGCTTTCTATCCAAGGATAATCTAATCTTGCAAAGACAGTTACCAAAGTCAATAACAATTCCTACTCAGAAGACAAATAGTGTTTGAATTGGATTAAGGTGAAAGGAAAGTGCCTGCTGCAGCTGTGTCAGTGAGGGACTCGGTGTTTATGGCTTCATTACAACCTTAAGTGGTGTATCTATATTTCTTCTGTGTTTAATGAAGCCACAAACAACCAACTCTTTATTGAGTGATACTGGAGAGTTTTTTGCTTTTAACTTGATGTATTTCAATTCGTGATTAACTAGCTATCCCACATCGGGTAACTTGGACGGGTGCTTTAGAGACAATTAGCTAAATGTTCCTCTGTGTTAGCCACAGAATCAAGAAAAAAGATAAGGAGAATCAATAAGACCAAGCCAGGGTAGAAGAGAACATTCATCTTCCATCAAGATCATTGGTGGACTCATCAAGCTTCCTGTCACGAGAGAAAACGGCTCCACTCCGTCTCTCTCCCTCTCACTCCTGTGTACGTAGTTCGGCTCTGGCTGCTAAGTGACTTGGCTGTTGTGTTGTTCAGTTTTCAGGACTGTATCTCCTGTCTTTCTTCACCATCCTCCTCGGGCTGGTGCTCTACTCGTCCACCTCCACGTACATAGCCCAGGACCCCCGGGTTTACAAGCAGTTCCGCAACCCTTCGGGACCCGTCGTGGACTTACCAGCCACAGCTCAGGTGGAGCCTTCGGTCACCTACACCAGCCTGGGCCAGGAGACCGAAGATGAGCCCCACGTGCGTGTGGCCTAGGATGACACCCTCCCTGACCACTGAGGACACCTCCACGGCTGTGTGTCCGCCCGTCATCTCTGTTTTGTACATAGAGAAAGGTATTTATTAGGTGCAGTTTACAGAGGTGGACTGCAAGGTAGCAAATCCAAAAGCCTGTAAGAGGCACACGCTAAACATCCCTGGAGATGCAGGCTCTGATCCACCTGGAGGGATGCCTACCTAGGGTGTATCCTGGTCACACACACACATACACCACCACCCCCCGTCCACATTAATTACTGTGAAAATGTTTGAATCAAAAGCAAGTATTACTGTTTGTATGATTATGGTTACTGTTATGATAGCGACTTTCAGGAGGAGGTTTTGTACTCCTGATGGGAACTCTCGCCAGACCCACATGTAGTTAGCATCACTCCCACTTTTCTATGGCAAGTCACTTTTTAAGAATCACACTTTATTTTTGTGCACCTTCTCTGAGTGCTGCATGCCACAGGAGCCCCACCCTGCGACGCTTCCTTATCCTAGGCACCTGGGGGCTCATGGTTCCCTCTGTTACCTGTTGGATCGCCTGCTCAATATGTATTTCGTGCTGTGACCCTTGTGGGGAGTGGCAACTGACCATATAATTCTCTATTCTAGGAATAGATATAAAACAAACATTTTAGCCTTTTTATATTTCAACCTCGGATTACTCCAGGCCATTGCCTTTCTGTTGCAACTCATGATTCTGCTAATCAAGTCCTTGTAATAACAGGATAAGGAATGTTCCATTTCTGTGGCTTATGGGAAACCCCAGAGTAATATCACTTGTGCTTAGGGTACTATCTTTTTTAAAAAAATCTTTCTGCCCCTTCCTATGTTCCCTCTTCCAAAAAAAAATTTAATTTTCCTTTTCCCCCTAGATTTCTTTAGGGTAGATCAATATGGAGATCAATCAAGGCATTGGAAAAAGCCATGGTCCTCTGCCCTTTTGTGTGACACCCTTTTTGAAATATACCGGCATGGAAATTATCTTGATTGTAGGATATCATTGGTTGTCTGGCCTCCCAACAAAGTCAGGGTGCTGCTGTGGCACAGCCTCTGACAACAGCTCATCTGATATGGCCATTGTGTAGTAGTAAAAATCTCACCAATGAAAAGTCTGGCATTTTTGGTCATATTTGGCATCCATTCGATAACAGAATGTATCAACACAGCATTCTTATGGATACAGAGAATATTCCAGGGTCCTGATAGGGCTTTGAGGGGTATGTCACTAATCTAATTTTGTCGCCTTTACAATAGCTCTTTCTTCAAACGCAGAAAATCAAGAAACACCACAGAGCTCTGTGATTTACAGTAGATTCTCTTTTTCCCTATCAGTACATGCACTAGTCTTTACGTTTGGCTGGCTTCAGTATCATTCAGAAAGATCCTCGACAGAGTTACAGGATTTGTAAAGGAAGAACAAGTGTTTATGAAACTTTGGGCAATTCAAACCAGTTCAAGTTAAGTAAGCAAAGCAAAACTCCAGTGGGGTCTCTGTAAGGTGGAGAACAGATTGCAGCTTAGTCAGGATTCCCATACTGGCCTGAACAAGTCCTAAATAGACCTGCAAAAGTGTCCCATGCTGTCAGTCAGCACCCACGTGGCACCTCTGTCTGCCCTCTACCCTGGGGACAGGGAGTCCTGCCTTGGAGTTGGAGCAGACAAGTTATCTTTCCTGATATGCAAATTGTATGCTCATCTCCATTCAGCCCGCTTAGAAGCCTGTTTTATTTCTAGTGAAAAAAATCAACACTAAAGCTGTATCAAATCAAAAGAACTTTGCCAATGTTTGCTCTCTGCTACCTGTCAAACCAATTAAATACCTTTCTCTGACTATTTTGTCCATTCAGATCTGAAGACCTTTAAAGACTGGTTTTATTTTTGTGTTTATGTTCCTTTGGTTTGCATAATTTGTCTGATTTATTGCATTTTTAGTATTTATTTTCAGCCAAATATTTTCATCTTTTTTTGTTCATTTTTATGACACTAATTTGTAGACGCTTAGTAAAATCTTAAGAAAAATAAGTGGATGAAAGTATTTCCAAGTCAACTCAGTGGATGCAAATTTTTTTTTTTAATTTCTAAAAGGTTTGCAATCAATGGATGGCTACAGGTTGCCATGTGAATCGTTTCCTAGGATATTTTAACTGACTCCAAATTGTATGGAAACCAAGTGTGAATGTTAAGGTGAATTCACTGTATACCTTTTATCATCCCATGTCCTTGTACACAAGACTTTCGTGTCACTGGGGTGCCTCACCGTGTTGGTTCTTCTCCATTTAGAAAGGCTGATAACATACTCGAATTGTCTGAGATTCATCCCATGAATCAGGAGTTCCAGATTGGCCTTTTGGGGAAAAAAAGACAATAGCAAGAAACAAACTCTTTTTCTGTGTTAAGACATCAACCCTTTGGGAATGGGGTAGGAAATGGGAGTAGGACGTCATTAACTCTAACTGTTTGAGTTTCTGGAATTTCATAACCTCAGTAGACACCAGCAAGAATTTCAGCTTTTCAGTCTACCATAACTCTCTCTTCCACAAATAAGACTTTAGCAATTTGTATAGAATTTGGCTGGGTAAGCAAACCATAGCTCTCCTAAGTCTCGCCCAAGATAAGTGGTGGTCCTCACTTACTCCATGACAACTTGCACTGGGGCTAGCGCTCACCTTGGTCACACCTTCCCACAGCTCCACACTCTGAAATACACAACCAGGTAGACCAAGCAAAGGAAAAATTGGTACCACTGTGTCCCATGAAAATGTTTCAATGTTTAGTTTAGATATTGCTAACTTGTGCTATTAACCTTTTGACAAGCGTGTAGTATTGTTCGTTTGGGGTTTGTTTTTGATTTGTAACCACTTAGTAGTCCCCAGCTAGCTACCAGTACAGATTTTTACCCCATGGGTAGGATTCTACTGTCAAGCCACATAAATAACAAAGCACACTAATCCCAACACTGCAAATGGAAAATATGAACCAAAAAGGGAAATTGACACCAGTAAGTTGAACAAACTCTCCATTTTTGATATTTGCATGCTCCCCTATGGACTGGCTGTGGCAATGTAATGCCTGTATAATGTTTTCAAATAAAAATAAATGCTTTATGAAAGCACCAAGTTCTTGGTTTTCTTGAGTGTTTGTCTGCTCTATGACAACCGGGGAAGCAGCTCTCATGGGATGCTAGAAATAGCAACGAAAGTAGATAGCAGGGTACATGTCAAAATAAAAATCAGAAAGAAAATATTTCCAAATTAGGAAGGGCACAGTTGGTCTCAGAGCTGTAGCTTCAAAAAGCCAAATTAAACACGTTTGTAATTTGCAAAATTAATTATTTGATGGGTGCTTAAGGAGACAGCGGCTACAACCTCTAAACCCACATTTAAAACATATGTAGGGCAATTATAAATTTACCCTCAAGAAACTGTTTCTCATAAAGAAGAAAGTTCTTTGTATGCTGCCCTCGGCACAATGCCAGGCATAAAGAAAGAGCACGACATTTATAAAGCAGGGCTGTTTATGTTTCTGCTCTGAACTTACACAGTATTGTCATGGTTACTTCTCCACTAACTGTTGTTGTTTAGTCCCCAAGTCATGTCCCACTCTTGTGACCCCATGGACTGTGTAGCCCGCTAGGCTCCTCTGTCCATGGGATTTCCCAGGCAAGAATACTGGAGTGGGTTGCCGTGCCCTCCTCCACCACTAACTGTAGTCATCCAATAACCCTAAAATACTTAGAGATGATGGTATATAAATTTATACTTTTTTATCATTCATGTTCATAATCAGATCTCAAAAATTAAATGAGCTGAAAGACTGTATGTCAGAGTTATATATTTAAAGTCTTTTTAAAAGAAAAACTCATTTTGCAGGAAAAAAGGAACAGTCGCATACAGCCTTTATAAAGGACTCTTAAGGAGAGATCCATTGTGATCTGCTTCTATAAATAGTATAGTACAAACAGCGCTTAACAAAAACAATGTGACTCAGCTTAAAAATAGCTTTTTCCTTGAGAAATTGAACTCTTTCTGTAAAGTATGGCTTATTTTTATTTAGTAAACTCTTTGGTCAAAAATGAAATATAGTTGAACTTCAGTCTAGTCTGTGTCTAAATGTCCAGCAATTCTAAATGATTAGAGTCCATTAGTATACACAGTAAATATGCATCTCACATTTAGATTGTGTTCCCAGCAAATTATAATTTTCTTAAGAGAAGGAACTTGGTTTCCTAAATGCTTGGAAGTTCTTACAAAGGGAAGTTAAGGCTGTACTTGAATGGTTTTTGTGATGATTAGCATGAAGAGAAGGAGAAACATGTCAGATTCAGCATAGGACCTGTTAAGTGTAACCTTCTCTTGATGTTTCACAGGAAGACAGATTGTCACATCTGCAGTAAGGCGGGCCTGGAATCAGATCCAGCTAATCTCTTTTCAGGTCCCCCATGCAAAACAGGGAAGTCTCTCATACATCTTTTTTTTTTTTTTTAATGGAATCTTACTCCTAAATCAAAAACAGAAAGTACAAGGGTAAGATATGTATTACAAAATGTTCCCCTTTTTCCTTCTACTTCTGTTAAGTACTTTTTTTTTGGTAAAATTCCTATTCCTGGAAAAGCAGAAATTATGAGATTCACTTAAATCTCCCTTGAATTTTTTAACAAACCTTTAAAAAGTTAGGCTGTTCCTTCAGGTTGACTTTGGGATAAAAAACAACACAGTGAAGCTCGTTTTTCCCTTGCAAATAGTGTCTTTGAATTCATAACGTTGCTTCTTAATTATGTTCACTGTTCTTTTTTTCTTCTCTTCTTTTTTACTTTGATTTCTTTTTTTCTCTTTTTTTCCCTGCAAACGTAAGCAGAGGGTTCACTATGGGCCACCTACTCAGTCTCTGCCCTTTATTCTCTATGTGGTCAGAAATGTTTAATTCAAAAAAAATTATAATACAGCTGGAAAGCCCCATACCTACCAGATGGCCTTTCATTAGTGCCTGAAAGGACAAGGCATTGCGTGTCACTTTTTAGACAGCCAGGCGAGTCTCCTCCAAGCACTACTGCAGCCTGACTAACAAGGAAACCAATGATCAGAGGGAGGAGGTCCCTGGGGACAGACTAAAATTAGGGGCGTCCATCTGGGTAGACAAAGGCCTGGTGTAGATGAATCTACAAAAGCATGAAAATGAGCTTACTCACCAGGCTTCAGCATTAGAGCTGGGAACCATCCCATAATGCTTGAAAGATAATTTCAGAATGGATAACGATAAATATTACTTTACACAATGGGGAGTAATCTTCCCAAACTCATTATCCCACAGTGATGACACTGGCTAAAAATGTGTCCTGTCACTGAATAGATGAGAGCGCTACAATCAGGCAGTAAGTAGGCTGTGTAATTCATTATCCAATACGTCAAGCAGGCAGTTTTAATAATTATGCCTGGACAACAGGTCCATAGACCCAGTTTGTTGCAGAAGAACCTGGCTCTGTGGTTACCCTGGCTGTAAGAGGCATACACCATTACCTCCCTGCCCCTGGGAACTTCGGCAGCACCGTGGCTGGCTATGACTCTCGGCCACTAGATGTCGCTGTCTGAGGGAAAACATCAGGATGACCGCCTGCCTACAGCGGTGATAACATTATTGGGTTCTTACTCCTGGAGGGCCGCCCTGGCCTAGGTTCTCAGCTTATGGTTCAGCCTTCTTCCTTGGAAACATCTGTGGCCAGGGGCAGTGAAGGGAGAGGAGTTCCAGTGGTAATTTCTCGAACATCTTCTCCACTGTGTCATTGCTCAATGTGTAAAAATGTAAAAGAACAAGAGAGAAATATGCAAGGCTGAAGGATACGAATTATTCAGAAGTAAATTACATTCAAGGGCAACACACCCATCATTTCAAGAAATGGTGAATGTCAGATAAAAGCATGCATGGCCTCTTGGCAGCGGCTCGAAAGCCTCCTGCACCCGACATTTCCCCCAACAGTGTCCACAAACTCCATTTCTGGGATATGGGGCTAAAAGATTGAAACATGGGGTGCTACTACTTTTGTGCAACGTTAGGTCTCATTCCTGCCTTTCTTGGCCTTGTCTTTGTAGGCAAGGAGACTTACTTCCATAGTACCTCAAGAGGTTTGATAAATTTTAAGTAATAGTAATGATTGCAGTTTCACAGATGGTTGGCCACTTGCCAATTTCACAGTAAACTAGAAAAGCAATAAAGAAAATCTAGTTGTTCTTAAAATGACTACTTTTCTAAATGAAATTACTAAAGAGGGAGGAAATGGGCTAATCACTGGAATGATCAAAACAGTCTCATTATGGGACTCCCTGCGAGCTTTTGTTTGAATTCTCTGATGTTGTTTTTTGGGCACTGAATAGGATTTTAAAAGCTAAATAGGTCACACATGCATATAAATGGTTGAGTGAATCACATAACTGCTTCATGGGCCCCATGATTCTGCCTATCAGGCTGCATTTTAATTAAAAGGAAAATCGTCAGGAATAGAGGACAACTTAATGTGAGGAGTTTTGTGTCCTAGTTGAAGACTGAGACTTCACTTGGCATTCAATTTTCAATTCATAATTATACCCTCCAAACAACTGTGACGTTCATTTTCATTTCAGTCACCAGCTTAGACACAGAACTTGAGAGCCAGCGAGAATATTGGCGATCACTCCGTTCAAAATCTCAAGTCCCGTTATGACACCTGAGAGTGGAGATAATTTACTTGAAGAAAAGACATTTAGCCTGGAGAAGCTATAGCCTTGTTCATCACTGGCACGATCCTGTAGACAACAACATGCAGTACTTCCATTCAAGACGCGGCTTTGTTATCACCAGAGACCAGGGTCAGAGATCAGTGCACATCCTTCCCATTAAGAGGCCGGGCAGCTTGTTAGGCAGCTTGGATAAATAATTCTTTGGAGTATTCCTACTTCCAACCAACTCTGAAAGTGGGGTCCTGAAGGGAGAAGAAAGGAAAAGCACCCAGTGCATACCCAAGCTTGACTGTCTTTGCCCTTTGGATTGAATCCATCCAGGCAAATACACAGACAGGAGATTCTCCCTCTGCTACTCTAGTCAACACACAAGTGTAAGAGGATTCCTTGGGACTGACTTTGCCCATGAGACTCCCAAAACCATCTGCAACAGCTATGCCAGAGTTGAGAGCTCACTGCTTCCATAGGGGGATTTCTTATTCTCAGACACCCACTAGCTGCTGCTGCTGCTGCTAAGTCGCTTCAGTTGTGTCCGACTCTGTGCGACCCCACGGACGGTAGCCCACCAGGCTCCCCCATCCCTGGGATTCTCCAGGCAAGAATTCTGGAGTGGGTTTCCATTTCCTTCTCCAGTGCATGAAAGTGAAAAGTCAAAGTGCTCTAATCTCCAAAGACCTGCGGCAGGTCAGTGTCACTAGTGAGGTCACCACCCTTGGGAAAACAGTTAGCTGTGCTGAGTGGAGACCTAACTTGACTTGGAGGTGGAGGAGCTTCTATTTTTCTCCTTATTGGAACAATAGAAACCACTCAGTCCAGTGGCACCTGGGATGCAAAGATGTAGGAAATAAATGTTATTGAACAAAAAATCATGGTAACTGGAGATTGAAAATTTTTTGAAGCAAAATTTGCCCCTGCCTGTCCTGAGGCACCAGAGTCTCTTTAGAACCCTCAGAGCTCTGTGGGGCCACCACCCTCTACTCCTTAACAGGTTAACAGGGTTGAAAATACCCCTCTGCTATTTCTTCTGTGGTCTATTGAATGGATTGCTTCTGTTTGTAATGCAGTCTTCTTTCCTTGCTTCTCGACATTGTAAAGGAATAGACTTTTATGTACTAATGCAAGTTTTATTATTTACATTATCATGAAAAAGTAGAATTTCTTTTTTAGAATGAGGTGCACGCTAAATGAATACAGTCGTGTCTGACTCTTTGTGGCCCCGTGAACTATAGCTTGCCAGGCTCCTCTATTCATGGGATTCTCCAGACAAGAATACTGGAATGGGTTGCCATGCCCTCCTCCAGGGGATCGAGCTGACCCAGGGATCAAGCCCACATCTCTTAAATCTCCTGCATTGGCAGGTGGGTTCTTCACCACTAACACCGCCTGGGAAGCCCTTTTTGTTCAGGGTACAATGTAATTCCCATCTGCTCCTAATGTGCTGCGCCCGTATCTGGTTTTGGGCCTCATTCTGTTTCTGTCTGCTCCTCCTGAAGTGGCTGATCCAGTGTCACCGCAGAGTCCACGCCTCCTACCATCTACTCAGCTTGGTCTTTCTGCTTCACTAATTCATTCTTGCTGAGCATTCCTTCTTTGAGCATTTCAGGAAAATAGTTTTCTTCACTTTAGAATTCAATTATATTTGATCTTTTGCCTTCAAAATTATTTAAGAAAAGGACAAAACTATGCAGCAGGAATGATAGTATCTCAGATACTGTCTAGGCTGTATGCACATTTGATTTTTTTTAAATAGAATAGAATTGGATTTTTTTATCACACTGCATAGTCATTAAATGAAAATATTCTGGGTCCTAAACAACAGTGATTTTAAAATCAAATCATGGTTTTTGAAAATTAAAGATTATTATCTTTTTCTAATGTCCTTACCTGTCAACACCATACATCAAGATTCCCACATTAGCAAAACACTGTGAAATGCTTTACTGCTGGTGGAGTTGGTTCATACCATCCATCCTGCAGAGTCAACTTTATTCTCTTCAATTGGGATTATTAGCTACTTTAATGCATTTTCACTAGCAGCATTTAAAAAAATTTTTTTACACTATTCTTTTATTCATAATGTTCTCAAGGAAACATTCTTGAGAGGAAGTTGTGACCAAGTAAATAATGTGGAGATAATAACGTATCACAAATAATGCATTGCTATCCTGATTACACGGAGAAGGCAATGGCACCCCACTCCAGTACTCTTGCCTGGAAAATCCCATGGATGGAGGAGCCTGGTGGGCTGCTGTCTATGGGGTCGCACAGAGTCAGATACGACTGAAGCAACTTAGCAGCAGCAGCAGCAGCATCCTGATTACAAGGAACTAAATGCTTTTTTTCCCTTACATACTTTATCCTTAGAAGAACAGAGTAACAAATAGAAGTACTAATGTTGGAGATGAAATATAAAAAAAATAAGGCAATAAATTCAGGTCCCCTGAATCTAACTAAGTGAAAGTTTTGGTTAAAGTCAGATGTTTTGCGCCAACCCAGGTTCTGCCCTTGACTGACCCACTTGCAGTAAATGGACGGATGTAGTCAGGATTTTTGACAGACACAGCTCAGCTCACATGTTCAGCCAATGTGGCAAAGCAGGTGCCAGCAAAACTTTGTGCCTACAAGGAGGCCAACTCAAGACATGGCAAGAGAATCTAAGTTACATGAAGTCATCTAGGTCACCTTCTATGAGTCCAGGGTTGCTCCAGATAATGCTCCTATTTGAACTCACCAGAGGGGATTCCAAAACCTACCTCCATGTGGGAACTCCAGACCACCTTCAGCCACTTGCTTTCAGATTATGTCCTGTTCCGAACTTGAGATGGTGATTTTCTCCAGGAAAGGAAACTTGAAACTCCTTTCTCCTCTTCTCTTTGCAACTCCATCGAGTCTACTTTTACATTAAAGGGATGTATTCCTCTTCGTGTTCCTTGCTTGAACATCTTATTCCAGCTGTGAATCTCCAGCAAAGCTGTGAACTCAGCCCTCCAAGATTTCTCTGGGAAGCCCAAGGGCAGCTAATAATAAGACCAAAGACATTGATTTTGCCCAGCATCGCATGGCATATGTGGTTCAGAATGAGACAATGCCTGAGAACATAGTTAGAATACATTGTTTCTTCCTGGATACAACTAGAGCTGTGCTTAGGACAGGTTCCACTGAAAGTCTTTTAAAGTTAGACAAATGAAAGCCCCCAAACAGGCGAAACCCAGCTTTTTCCTTTGCATCTGTAAGGGAAACTCTGTTGCTCCCTTTATAAAATCAATCCCTGGTCCTCTGATATTGACAGTGGATGGAGACTGTCCCAATACTTGGGGAATAATGCTGAAGCTACAGTAATTAGTGCCAGATCTTCAAGGGGAAGATGAAGCTCACTGATAAGTGTCATATCTCAAGGTCTCTCCCTCTAAAGAGGTCTTTAATCTCGCAGCATCTTGATTGAAAATTTTAGCAAAGCCATTGCATTTTATTTGAATCTATTACAGATTTATATGGTGCTGAAGCTATAACTGATATCATTTATTCGACTGTGTGCTAAACACTGGGCATTGTAGCGATTGTCTCAAAACAGCTCTGTGGATGGATTGTAAAGTGTGTCCCAGTTTTTTGTTTTGTTTTTGGTCTCACTGAGTGGCATGTGTTATTTCAATTCCCCAACCAGGGATCCAGCCTGTACCCCTTGCAGTGGAAGTGCTGAGTCTTAACCACTGGAGAGCCAGGGAAGTCCTGTATCCCTGTTTTCTGATGAGTTAATGGAGGCACACACAGATTGTATAAAGTTGCCAAGTTTACAAAACAAGCAAGTGATGAGGCCAGGATTCAAACCCAGGTGTGCCTGACTCCAAAGATGGAAGATCCCAATGAACAAGTTGTCTTATGAAACTCAGAAAAGGGTTCAAGTTCATCCTGCCTTTGAGGAGCTACTCACAAGGATCCGGTAAAAAGAAGCACGTGAGGGAAGAATGAAGTGACTCTGTAACTAAATAAAGAATGGATTACATTGTAATGATGAAATCAGTGAGCCTAAGAAACCAATGCCAACCATATTTATGACTCTCCTTTGATATGGACATGGGTGACAGGCAGATTCACCCTGTGTGATCCCAACAGCAACACTGGTCTGAAGAAAAGAATAAATAAAACAAAAACAGAAGAAGTACTAGCTCACCCTGGAGGTGGAAAGATGAGATCAGGGGCAATGTCCTTGACTTCTCCTCCAAAGGCTGCATCCTACCTGCCAAGGCAGCAGTCCCCCCACCTCTCCCAGGGGGACATCTTATCTGTACCCCTCCTGCCCCCTCCTCTCTGGAGACCTGACACAGCCTATCATGCTCTTCTTCCTGAAATGCTTCTCTCACTTTAAGTTTGTGGACCACAGTAGCCTGGCATCCCTGCACCTTGCAGGCCACTCCTTTTTGGTGTCTTTCACTGGATCCTCCTTCTCGTCCACAAAGCCTTTCCTTGGAGCTGTCCACGGCTCTGCCTTTAGCTTGCTTCTCCTTTTTATCTGCACTCACTCATATGGCTTTAAACACCAGCTTCATGCTAACAACTCACTTTTGCAGCCCCAACCCAGATCTCTTCTTCCCTGCTCCATGTCTCCACGTGGGTGTCCACTGAGCCTCTTGTGAATGATTAACAACAACATGGAGTCACTTATGTCAAAGGATCTAGAATGAATCCAGGAGGCCATTAGGGATGTGAAACTTACATCTACTTTGGATGCAACAGAATCTTTTGACTCGGCCTTCCTAAGCCCTCTGGAACTTTTTTTTTTAATTTACTCTTTAGAAATCACAGCTTAGCAACCAGCCTGCTTCCAAGTGACTGAGTACCTGCACCAATCATAGTTCTGTAAAAATAACCTCTCTGGAATGTCTTTTTCAGTTGCCTTTATAAACCCCACGATTTCCTATCTTTCTCAGAACAAATTTGAGTTACTGCTCAAATCAGTGCGTCCTGAATTTCAATTCTTAAGGCAGCAAACAAACTCTTTCTTATTTGCGGCCTTCAGCATTTCTTGGTTGACACTCTCCAACCTAACTTGTCCACAACAGAACTCTTAGTTTTCCCCAAGTCTTCTTCTCCTCCAGTCTTGCGCATCTCATTAGCCCATCATCTACCCAGTTACTCAGGCCAAACACCCCAGAGACAGCCTCAATTTTGTTGTTTCATCAGCATCCGCGACCACCCTACCGGGAAATCTTGTCAAATCCTACGACTCGTGTTCTGAATCTGAGCCCTCAACACAGCTGCTCCTGCCACCCCAGTCCAGGCCCCCTCCCTCTCTAGCCTCAGCTGTGGAAACTGCCATCCAAGTGCTCTCCCATGTCTCTCCATAACCCTCTTAAAGAAATCTTTTAAAAATGTAAATTACAGGCTGTCCCTGGCGGTCCAGTGGTTAAGAATCTGCCTTCCAATGCAAGATATGCAAGTTTGATCCCTGGTCTGGGAATTAAGATCCCACATGCTGCAGGGCACCTACTAAGCCCACAAGCTCCAGAGCCAGGGCATACAACTAGAGGGAAGCCACAGTGAAAGGTCACCCGTGCCAGCTAAGACTCAATGCAGCCAAACCTTTTTAAAATGTAAATTACATCCTGTTATTTCTCTGCATAAATCCCTCTATTCTCTTCCATTAGCTGTTAGAATAAAACTCAACTGCCTTGCATAGTTCTCAAGACTCACCAGACCTGGATCCTGCCAGACTTTACAAGCACATGTTTTGCTACTCCGGTCACTCACTTACCACACCCTGTCTATTTCTCCAATGGACCAAGCCTGTTCCTACCACAAGGCCCTCACATCCATCTGTTGGATGTGCTTGTCCTTAAGATCTCACCTCATCTGCTGTCTCCCTGAAGGGCCTGCCTTGATCATCCTCACCCCAATCTTATCCTTCTATTATCCTGGTTTAGTTTCTCATCACACCTCTTGCTATTTAACATCTTGTTGTACTCATATTACCATATTCTCTCCTAGAGTATAAATTCTGTAAGGCTAGAAAGAATATTAGGTAGTTGTTTTTGTCTGAGGCAAACATAAATGGGCTCTGAGCAGATTAGTGTTCTTGGGTCACTAAGTCGTGTCCGACACTTTACAACGGTATGCCAGGCTTCCCTGTCCTTCACCATCTCCTGGATTTACCTGAACTCAGATCCATTAGGTCAGTGATGCCATCCAAACCATCTCATCCTCTGTCATCTCTTTCTCCTCCTGCCTCCAATCTTTCCCAGCACCAGGGTCTTTTCCAGTGAGTCGTCTCTTCACATCAGGTGAGCAGATTAAGGAGAAAGAAATTCATTGGGAAGGTTTCTAATTCTCTGAGGTAGAATTTTAATAGCATTTATGCTCCTGATATGACCTTTGTAAACAAAACCTGACTTACAATCACTGGGAAGAATTTTTTTTTTAACTAGAAATACTGTTTTCAAAAATATTCAACCCGTTCACAGACATATAGGAAAGTGAATGAGTGACTTTGGACTGTGGATCCATGATCATTTATCCAAGTCTGGACAAAAAGAAAACAGTCTTCAGGGAAGTGGTAAAAATTCCTGGGTGAAAATATGAAGTTAGACGACAATGATGATGAACACTGTCTCTTAGAGAAATGATTCAGCTAGAACATTAACTCAAAAAAAAGGAAAATAAAAAATTATTTATCTTGGTCCTGGTGGCAATGAACTCGAATATTTGTTTAATAAAGCATGAACTAACCTTTGATATTATAGGGGAAGAAAAACTTTTCCTTGACTCCCTTGGGTCCCTGGCTGAGTCTGAAAGTTAAACTGCTGAAGACATGGTAACAAGAGAAAAGAATACAAGTTTATTTAACATAAGTTTTACGTGACAGGGAAGACTTCCTCAAGAAATGAAGAATTAAGGAAATGGTTAAACCTGAGTGTTTTCAGGCTAGATTAGGCCAAGAGTGGACAGTAGTAGAGAATTATGGTAGGACAAAGGAGGTATGAGCTACCTGTAATAAGCTGGAGAAACTTAACAAGTCCTATTTATTTGGACTTTTCTCTCTCTGTCTTAGAGATGAGCATGTTCCTGTCTCCAAGGTGTGAGGAGAGCACATCTCACAGGAGGGAGAAGCACAGGGGGAGGTCAGACAGACTCTCCTGCTTCCTGACTTTATCTCATACACCTTCAGCTTAAAATACTCAACATTTCAATGTGCCATGTTCTGGGGTAGCAAGTTTTGCACTCTGTCAATATCAAACTTGCAACTTAGTTTTGAATTTTAAAAAATGTAAAAATTTATAGTTATTTAGTTTCAATGGCACCCCACTCCAGTACTCTTGCCTGGAAAATCCCATGGGCGGAGGAGCCTGGGAGGCTGCAGTCCACAGGGTCGCGAAGAGTCGGCCACGACTGAGCGACTTCACTTTCACTTTTCACTTTCCTGCTTTGGAGAAGGAAATGGCAACCCACTCCAGTGTTCTTGCCCAGAGAATCCCAGGGATGGGGGAGCCTGGAGGGCTGCCGTCTATGGGGTCACACAGAGTCTGACATGACTAAAGTGACTTAGCAGCAGCAGTACAGCAGCAATGTAAGAATAACTAGGATTTTGTTTGAACATAATATGAAATATCCTTATTGAATAGCTCTTTCAGATTCTCTTGACACTCAGAACAGTGTACCTTCTGGAAACAACAATGTCTGAAACACGTGTGTTCTTTCAAGACCAGTCATTACAGTCCTGCCATAGACAGTTTGATATCCAATAGGCTGGTATTGAATCTTTTCTCTCAGTGACAAAGTCTGAAGGAAAAAAGCTCAGAGAAACAAGATTTTCTAGTTATAGGAACTGAATTTGACTACCTTTTAGCAAATTTAGGAAAAGTAGTTGAGGGTTTGTCAGCTGGACTTTCATTATGAAATAAACACACCCTCCTATTGAAAAACAAGGCTCCGAAAAAAATTAATAAAAATTCTAAAAAGTGAATTTTAAAAAGCATTTTCATTACTTTTATGATTCCTCAATGTTAGCCCCAGAGACTCTGACTTCATGCCAGGAAACAGTGATCTTCCAGAAGGAAAATAAAAGTAACAAGTCTCAAGTGAACCAGTGTCTGCGTGCGTGCTGAGTGGCCTCAGTCGTGTCCAAGTCTTTGCAACAATAGGAACAGTAGCCCGCCAGGCTCCTCTGTCCATGGGATTCTCCAGGCAAGAATATTGGAATGGGTTGCCATGCCCTCCTCCAGGGATCTTCCTAACCCAGGGATCCAACCCCCAACTCTTTCATCTCCAGCATTGGCAGGCTGGATCTTTACCACCAGTGCCACCTGGGAAGACCCATGTGAACCAGGAATGCATGGAAATAAATAACAGACAAAACTTCCAAAATTTCTAATGTCCTTCATAATTTCCCCACATTCTGATGTTAGAGTCAGGAACTTTCAAAATTAGATTATCAAAGTGATGCCTTACTGTCATCTAACATACAGGTTCTGAACAGCTCAGAAGGAGTGAAATTCACAGAACATGCTAAACACTTCATGTTAGTCGATGATTCCAGGCTTTTCTTCCCCAAATATTTTTCTAGAGAGCCTCACAAGTGGCCAGGTTGGCTGAAGTTAGTATTGATTTCTCTCCCTCCTTCAAGCCAACCCTGACAGTTTCTAGAGACCAGGGAAATGCAGGCAGTCCACAGTCAAGAGCTGATGATAATTTATTTCCACATCCTCTTCTGCCTCCTAAAAGAGTAATTTAAGGAACACTTGATATTGCTTAGTAAGACATCAGATATTGCAATTTCCTCTGGGAAAAAAATGGACATGGGTGCACATTACATTCAATCTCATTCTTTAAGAGTTCGTTTCAATATTAGAAAAAAATGTGACCCAGGAATCGAGGAGAAGGAAAGCCAGTATCATCATCATGCTGAAAAGTCAAAAAGAAATTGGGCTTATAGACAATGTGAAACGAAATAATAGTGGAAGGTTGGAATTAAATTTTACAATGCCTGAGATACCAAATTAATTTCTTCCCATACATAAACATGGAGAACCTCTAAAAGAAACAGTCATAGAAATAAGAGCTAAAGAGAAATGTTCAAGGCTGTGAATAATAGCAGAAATGAGTATCTTTAGAAAAACAGGGACATAAGGAGCTTTCCTTTCTATGCTGCATTGCAGGAAGTTGAGCATGAAAAACCATGAAAAAATTCCCTACATTTTGTAGGGAATGAAGACAGGATGAGCTATGCTGCTCCCAGTGTTTTGCCTCCCTGACCCTTCCACACAGCAGGGACTGCAGAGAGAGGCAGAAGAACAGCCTCTGGGAGCTTCCCTTGAATCCAAGCAACCAATGAGTCTTAGCCTGGAGATCAGCTTAGGCATCGCCAGACACTGCCCAGTGTTGACTTGGAGGCCTAGGTCTAGGGGACGAACTGGTGCTGTGGTCGGTTAAATAGTGGTCCCTCTGAAAGATGTGTGTGTGCTGTCACTTCAGTTACATCTGACTGTTTGCGACCCTGTGGACCATAGCCCGCCAGGCTTCTCTGTCCATGGGATTCTCCAGGCAAGAATACTGGAGTGGGTTGCCAGCCCCTCCTCCAGGTGATCTTCCAAATCCAGGGACTGAACTTGTTCGTGTCTCTTACATCTCTTGCATTGGCAGGTGGGTTCTTTACCACTAGCGCCACCTGGGATGCCCTCTGAAAGATACAGCCAACCAGAACCTGGGAATGTGATCTGACTTGAGAAAAGATATAATTTGAAGATATAATTAAAGATCTTGAGAGAAAATCATCTTGGATTACCTGGGGAGGCCCTTAATCCAGTGACAGATGTCCTTATAAGAGACAGAAGAGGAGAAGACAGAGAGACAAACAGAGGGGAAGACTATGGGAAAAGGGAGCCATCAACTGGAGATATGTAGCCTGGGTCATATTTGTAAATATGGCAGGAAAGTTCTTAAAAGTAAAGGTCTAAATTCATATTTGGGGGGTTGCTCTTCCAGCATCACAAATTACAGTCAATATCTGCATGTTATAATTTGTAGGGGAGGGAAAATGTCTTTTTTCTCTATGCTTCTAAGTTTTCTGCAGGGACCCCTATTACAAAAGACAGATTAACAAGAGAAAAACAGACAAATTTATTGACGTTTTACATGACACAGGAACCTTTATAAGAAAATGAAGACCCAAAAAATGGTTCAACTAGAGTGGTTCTATGCTGGGTTTGCTGAAGAGTGGAGGGCAGCTCACGCAGGAGGTTTTTATGACCCACTTCAGGAGAAGATCAGAAAGTCTTTCCTGCACCTGCCATTCCTCAAATTCCTCTAACTTGAAATACTCAGTACACCGAGGTGCCATATTTTGGGGGTAGCATGTCCTAAACACCATCAGATTCTTGGGATGCTTGCTGTCCAGGCCAGGATTTTTCACTCAGTTACTAAGCACAAACTGACCATAATCTTCTGCAGGATGAGTTTCTGCCCCCTAGAGGTGTTCAGGGACCATTGTCAATGTGGACCTTAATTTTGATTGCCTATTTTGCCTTTATCAATTCTGTGGATGTGAATCTCTCAAGTTAAATCCAGAGAAGAAGGTATCTAATTTTTTAAAAGTCCGTAAATTAAAAATCTATTGGCTAACCAAGTGTTCTATTTCAAATATTTCTTGCCCTATTACAAGGTTAGATTTCTTTGGCCTGTGTGTTATGGATAGGTGTGTCAGGCATGGTTGGCTGACCTCTGTATTACTTTCTGGAGACATAAACTTTTCTTTAGCTTTCAGTTCCATGAGTGTTAGTTCTAGAAGGTCTTATAGGTCTTCGTAGATCCATTCAACTTCAGCTTCTTCAGTATTACTGGTCAGGGCATAGACTTGGATTACTGTGATATTGAATGGCTTGCCTTGGAAATGAACAGAGATCATTCTGTCATTTTTGAGATTGCAATCCAAGTACTGCATTTCAGACTCTTTTGTTTACTATGAGGACTACTCGATTTCTTCTAAGGGATTCTTCCCCACAGTTGTAGATATAATGGTCATCTGAGTTTAATTCACCCAATCCAGTCCATTTTAGTTTGATGATTCCTAAAATGTCAATGTTCACTCTTGGCAGCTCCTGTTTGACCACTTCCAATTTGCCTTGATTCATGGACCTAACATTCCAGGTTCCTATGCAATATTGCTCTTTATAGCATCGGACTTTACTTCCATCACCAGTCACATCCACAATTGGGTGTTGTTGTTGCTTTGGCTCCTTCTCTTCATTCTTTCTGGAGTTATTTCTCCACTGATCTCCAGTAGCACATTGGGCACCTACTGACCTGGGAAGTTCATCTTTCAGTGTCCTATCTTTTTGCCTTTTCATACTGTTCATGGGGTTCTCAAGGCATGAATACTGAAGTGGTTTGCCATTCCCTACTCCAGTGGGTCCATTTTGTCAGAACTCTCCACCATGACCTGTCCATCTTGGATGGCCCTACAGGGCATGGCTCATAGTTTCATTGAGTTAGACAAGGCTGTGGTCCATGTGATCAGTTTGATTAGTTTTCTGTGATTGTGGTTTTCATTCTGTCTGCCCTCAGATGGATAAGAGATTTATGGAAGCTTCCTGATGGGAGAGACTGACTGAGGGGGAAACTGGGTCTTGTTCTGATGGGCCATGCTCAGTAAATCTTTAATCCAATTTTCTGTTGATGGACCGGATTGTGTTTCCTCCCTGTTGTTTGACCTGAGACCAAACTATGGTGGAGGTAATGAAGATAATGGCGACCTCCTTCTAAAGGTCCCAGGCATACACTGTCACACTCAGTGGCCCCGACCCTGCATCAGGCTACCACTGACCCACACCTCCACCAGAGACTCCTGGACACTCAAGGGCAAGTCTGGCTCAGTCTCTTGTGGTGTCACTGCTCCTTTCTCCTGGGTCCTAGTGCACAGGTTTTGTTTGTACCCTCCAAGAGTCTGTTTCCCCAGTCTTGTGTAAGTTCTGCTGGCTCTACGGTGGGGTTAATGGCGACCTCCACCAAGAGGGCTTATGCCACACCCAGGTCTGCTGCACCCAGAGCCCCTGCCCCATGGCAGGCCACTGCTGACCCGTACCTCCACAGGAGACACTCAAGCACAGTTCTGGCTCAGTCTCTGTGGCCTTTTCATTTTAAGGGACTGGAATGCAAAAGTAGAAAGTCAAGACATACCTGGAGTAACAGGCAAATTAGACCTTGGAGTACAAAACAAAGCAGGTCAAAGGCTAACAGAGTTTTGCCAAGAGCATGCACTGGTCATAGCAAACACCCTCTTCCAACAACACAAGAGACGATTCTACACATGGACATCACCAGATGGTCAATACTGAAATCAGATTGATTATATTCTTTGCAGCCAAGGATGGAGAAGCTCTATATAGTCAGCAAAAACAAGACCAGGAGCTGACTGTGGCTCAGATCATGAACTCCTTCTTGCCAAATTCAGACTGAAATTGAAGAAAGTAGGGAAAACCACTAGACCATTCAGGTATGACCTGAATCAAATCTCTTAGAATTATACAGTGGGAGTGACAAATAGATTTAAGGGATTAGCTCTAATAGACATAGTGACTGAAGAACTATGGATAGAGATTCCTGGAATTGTACAAGAAGCAGTGATTAAGACCATCCCTAAGAAAAAGAAATGCAAAAAAGCAAAATGATTGTCTGAGGAGGCCTTACAAATAGCTGAGAAAAGAAGAGAAGCTAAATGCAAAGCAAGAAAGGAAAGATATACTCATTTGAATGCAGAGTTCTGAAGAATAGCAAGGAGAGATAAGGAAGTCTTCCTCAATGATCAATGCAAAGAAATAGAGGAAAACAACAGAATGGGAAAGACTAGAGAGCTCTTCAAGAAAATTAGAGATTCCATGGGAACATTTCATGCAAAGATGAGCACAAAGGACAGAAATGGGATGGACCTAACAGAAACAAAAGATATTAAGAAGAGGTGGCAAGAATATACAAAAGAACTATACCAAAAAGATCTTCATAACCCAGATTACCATGATGGTGTGATCACGCACCTAAAGCCAGACATCCTGAAATGTGAAATCAAGTGGGCCTTAGAAAGCATCACTACAGACAAAGCTAGTAGAGGTGATGGAATTCCAGTTGAGCTATTCCAAATCCTGAAAGATGATGCTGTGAAAGTGCTGCACTCAATATGCCAGCAAATTTGGAAAACTCAGCAGTGGCCACAGGACTAGAAAAGGTCCGTTTTCATTCCAATCCCAAGGAAAGGCAATGCCAAAGAATGCTCAAACTACCACACAATTGCACTCATCTCACACGCTAGCAAAGTAACGCTCAAAAAATTCTCCAAGCCAGGCTTCAGTAATACATGAACTGTAAACTTCCAGATGTTCAAGCTAGATTTAGAAAAGGCAGGGGAACCAGAGATCAAATTGCCAACATCTGTTGGATGATCAAAGTAACAAGAAAGTTCCAGAAAACATCAACTTTTGCTGTATTGACTATGCCAAAGTCTTTGACTGTGTGGATCACAATAAATTGTGGCAAATTCTGAAAGAGATGGGAATACCAGACCACCTTACCTGCCTCCTGAGAAATCTGTATGCAGGTCAAGGAGCAACAGTTAGAACTGGACATGGAACAACAGACTGGTTCCAAATTGGGAAAGGAGTACGTCAAGGCTGTACATTGTCACCCTGTTTATTTAACTTATATGCAGAGTACATCATGCAAAATGTCGGGCTGGATGCAGCACAGGCTGGAATCAAGATTGCTGGGAGAAATATCAATAACCTCGGATATGCAGGTGACACCCCCCTTATGGCAGAAAGTGAAGAGGAACTAAAGAGCCTCTTGATAAAAGTGAAAGAGGAGAGTGAAAAAGTTGGCTTAAAGCTCAACATCCAGAAAACTAAGATCATGGCATCTGTTCCCATCACTTCATGGCAAATAGATGGGGAAGTAATGGAAACAGTGAGAGACTTTATTTTCTTAGGCTCCAAAATCACTGCAGATGGTGATTGCAGCCATGAAATTAAAAGACACTTGCTCCTTGGAAGAAAAGATATGACCAACCTAGACAGCATATTAAAAAGCAGAGACATCACTTTGCTGACAAAAGTCCATCTCTTGAAAGCTATGGTTTTTCCAGTAATCATGTACAGATGTGAGAGTTGGACCATAAAGTAAGCTGAGTGCTGAAGAATTGATGCTTTTGAACTGTGGTGTTAGAAAGACTCTTGAGAGTCTCTTGGACTGCAAGGAGATCAAACCAGTCAATCCTAAAGGAAATCAATCCTGAATATTCACTGGAAGGACTGATGCTGAAGCTGAAACTCCAATACTTTGGCCACCTAATGTGAAGAACTGACTCCTTGGGAAAGACCCTGATGCTGGGAAAGATTGAAGGTGGGAGGAGATGGACGACAGAGGATGAGATTGTTGGATGCATCACCGACTGGATGGACATGAGTTTGAGTAAGCTCTGGGAGTTGGTGATGGACAGGGAAGCCTGGCATGCTGCAGTCCATGGGTCGCAAAGAGTCGAACACGACTGAACGACTGAACTGAACTGACTGAGAACTTAAACCATGATAGCACTTCTATTAAGACTCAAGATGAGAAGAAATAGATTGGTCCATTGAGCTAAAATGCCATGTGATTTGGTTCTTCTCCTTTTAGTTTATGTTTAATACCTCTTTGGGAACAGCACATCACACCACTAGATCTTCCCACTTACATATTCAGAACCCAGCAGTCTCTTAGATCTAGGTGATGGGGCTTCCTCATCACAAACTAGAGTAACCTTAAATAATGCTTCCCTACTTTTCTCGTGTCATACGCCCATGGACTGTGATCACATTTGCAAGGCACCTGAGGTAAACAGAAGTGGTTGTTGAAATACAAGCATTCAACCTGGGGATGTGCCTGGGTGCCCAGCTATCTGAGACCACCTTAAAGACAATGCATACCAACACCCCAGTCCACCACAGATCCACTAAAATCCATCCCTCTATTAGGCCAGGTCAGTAGAGAGCCAAAAAAAGAAACCATGCTGCTTTTTGTTTTTTTTTTTTAACTGAACTCACCATTTGGGCAATGCCATTAAAGATTGCATTGAAGATTATTAGTAAGTCTGTAGTAATTCACTGCTGTGTAGACGGTACGGATGGATGTGGTTCATTATACCACACACATCCTCTCCAGTACAACCCACGGGAGAACTTTCCTCTGATCTCGGTAACAAGAAAAGCTGTGTGCTTCTGAGCACCTGTTTATGTTTGGATGTCCCAGGCAGGATACCGTGAATCTTGTAATGGATCAAATTCCTCTGCTGAACTGGCTCTGGGGGGTTAGAATAAACTTTGAAGTCTATATCTAACGTGTTTCTAGGGCTCCCAGGCACGCGTTTTGTGAACTAACCTAACACATGGCTTCATCTCACTTTCCTACCCTTACGTTCCCCAACAGTTTTTCATTTACTCCACCCTGTGATATTGTCTGTAGTTTCATAATCCACTTGAGGCCATTTCAGGAACAGAGTGGGAATGGAAGGAAGAGAGAGAGGAAAGGAAGGAACGTAGGAAGGCAGACAGACTGACTCAAAATTCGAGACCAATTTACATCTTGTTTATTTGTTACAAGATAAGCTCTCCATGGTGTGAACTATAACTTACTTTTATATACTCAAACTTATGGCTCCCAATAAATAATTGTGGATAAAACTACCATCACAACAATGTGAATACTCCTAATGCTACTGAATTGTGCACTTGAAAATGGTTAAAATGATACATTTTATGTGTATTATGTATATTTTTCCACAATAAAAAAATTTGTAATGCTATCCTTTAAGATTAAGAAAATTCTGTAGCTCTACTGAAACTTAAGCTTCCATTTACCTTTGTGATATACCTCTCACCCAGCTGGAGTCTAGAAAAATAGAATGGAAATATTTGGGACTTCCTTGGTGGTTCAGTGGTTGGGAGTCCGCCTGGCAGTGCAGGCACATGGGTTCAATTCCAGATCCAGGAGGATTCCATATGCCACAGGGCAGCTGGGCAAGGGCACCACAATTACCGAAGCCCACGATCTCTAGAGCCCATGCTCCACAGCAAGAGAAACCACCACAATGAGAGCACCGCACAGCAACTAAAGAAAGCCGCACTCAGCAGTGAAGATCCAGGAGAGCCATAAGTAAATAAATAATTTTAAAAATTACAAATATCTGTGATTGATATATGGTTCTTCAGTAGAATTCCCTGAAAATACAAGTAGACTTCACACTTTGGCAAATGGTTATGAGTGTGATTTGGGATTCCTGAAGTTGCTGGGAGTAAGCTATTCCCCCATCATCTGTGGCCACTGAAATCCCTACCATTCCTTTGCATTAAGCCCATACTGAAAGTCAGATATCTTCTGCTAAAAGAGAAATATTTTCTGCATACATAATTTTTTTAAAGCTATCTAGCCAAGAGTATGACTCTGGGGAAGGGAACTGCAGGACAGGTAAGTTGGGGCTGAGCTGAAGTTAAGAGAAATGGAGATAGTATGTCAAACAGGGTACATTCCAGAGCATGGCAAGCTTGTGAGGTCTGGCGAGAGGAAGAGTCCACACACCATGATGGAAATCAGCAAGGTATTGAGAGGGTAACAGGCAGGAAGGCCAGGGGTCTCAAATGGAGGAAATAGGCTGCAAGTGTCCGACATTTTTTATCTCTCTCTTGAGCAGCAGGAGGAAAGAAACTACTAGTGTTATATTTTTTCCCCTTCTCTATACAAATTTTAAAAGAGGTTTCTCTTAAAGTTCTGTGTTGCCATAATGACACCTGGTTCCACCTGAACTTAACTTTTCTCAAACCTTGAGCTAACCAATGTGTTTTTCTCATGGAAATGTTTGTCTTAAGCTATGTTAATGAACTATGTTTTACCCTAGACTCTGTCTTTCTTCAGGCCAGAATACTGGATTGGGTAGCCATTCCCTTCTCCAGGGGATCTTCCCAACCCAGGGCTCAAACCCAGGTCACCCACATTGCAGGCAGATTCTTTACCAGCCGAGCCACAAGGGAAGCCCAAGAATACTGGAGTGAGTAGCCTATCCCTTCTCCAGTGGATTTTCCAGACCCTAGACAGCATATTAAAAAGCAGAGACATTACTTTGCCAACAAAGGTCCATCTAGTCAAGGCTATGGTTTTTCCAGTGGTCATGTATGGATGTGAAAGTTGGACTGTGAAGAAAGCTGAGTGCCAAAGAATTGATGCTTTTGAACTGTGGTGTTGGAGAAGACTCTTGAGAGTCCCTTGGACTGCAAGGAGATCCAGCCAGTCCATCCTAAAGGAGATCAGTCCTGAGTGTTCACTGGAAGGACTGATGTTGAAACTGAAACTCCAATACTTTGGCCACCTGATGTGAAGAATTGACTCATTTGAAAAGATCCTGATGCTGGGAAAGATTGAAGGCAGGAGGAGAAGAGGATGACAGGATGAGATGGTTGGATGGCATCACCGACTCAATGGACATGAGTCTGAGTGAACTCAGTTGGTGGTGGACAGGGAGGCCTGGCGTGCTGTGGTTCATGGGGTCACAAAGAGTCGGACACAACTGAGCGACTGAACTGAACTGAAATGTCTTGATCTTCAAGTTTGTTCCACCATAGACTCAGAACTGACGACAAACCTGTTTGTTCTACTCATACATTGTTCTCCTAATCTATGTTAATGAAACTATATTACTTACCTGGAAACCTGCCTTTCTTCAAGATTCATATCAATCGCTTTATGGCCAGGTGCCATATGTTATCTCAAAATGCATGTTGTGGTGAGGGGCCTGGTGCCAGTCTCTGAGTTTTGAGACATTTACTTTCTCTAATTAGCAGACTACTAGTAGCTATATAACATCTAGCTAAAGACTAATGGCGGGGGCGGGGGGGGGTACTCTTTCTGCTCCCTTCTGATGTCAGAAGCTTTCTCTATCTCTTTTATACTTTAATAAAACTTGATTACACAAAATCTCTGAGTGATTAAGCCTCATCACTGCCCCCAGATTGAATTCTTCTCCTCTGGAGGCCAAGAATCACGCCTTCTTTCATGGTTCAGCAACAACCTTTTAGTATAGTCAGGGCAATAATTGTGTGACCCTGGTGGAAAGGGACATTTCAAATGGGAGGAGAAGAGGTGCAGAAATTCTGGAAGGTTTTTATCATAAATATAAAGACAGAGCTGCTTTCTGTTCAGAGTAGCCTAGAATTGTAGGATTCAGAGCAAGAAGGAATCTCAAATATCATTTGATCCCACACCTTTCTCTCATAATTGTAAAAGCAGAGCCACATCAAGGGGCAGTTGGCTGCATAATCAAGAGAAAATTCAGACCCACAAACCGGTGCCACCTCCACTGTAGCCTTCCGACTCGTTCGTATTGAGTAGGTGATTTTTATTTCCTAATTTCTGCCCAATTATTTGATTCTAGCAGCCGGGACACCAATGATTTCTCTGAGTAATAGATTGCTTAATGGTTGTAAAAGCTTATGATGATAGCGGGGAATTCGCCTTGCAAATGCCAGCAGGTGAAAATCCTACACTGACTCGGGAATAACGTGCTAATCTTTCCCCAACGAAGGTGGATGATTTGTTTACATCTTAGAAAATACTTGGCAGCCTTTGCTGCCATTTTGCCAAGAAAAATCTCCTTCCAACACTATTTCCACTTGGGCATTCATCATCCCAACCCCACAGGCTAAAAATATCAAGGTGTCATGGCAGGGAGTTGAGAAGGGAAGGGGGCAAGCCTTCCTTGCTGTGTATGCCACCGTCTCATGAGTGCAGCTCTGTCTTGCGGGCTCCAAAAGTGATTTAAGCCATTTTGCCGAACAACTCCTTCTCCCAGCTGCCATGACCACTCATTGATCCTTCCTCTCATCGATCCTGCCCTCTCATTGATCCTCTTCTGTGTTTTCTCCTTTTCTGCCTTCTGAAAGCCCTCTGTGTTTTTTATAACCGTCTGGTTCATTATCACTTGACAGAGCCATCCTTCTCCCTTTTCTTTCTGTTTCCATGTTTCAGGAATACCTTAAATATTTACCAGTGAATCACACACACTCCATCTTTATTTAAAGATGATTCACCATCTTTACAGAATCTTAAAACCACATCCCGGGTAATCAGAAACATGAGTGCATCAGTGAGTGTCTCCACCCTAACTTCCTCCGAAGAACCAGGGTTGCAGGTGGCTAATAGCATTATACTCACATGGGCTTCCCAGGTGGCCTGGTGATAAAGAACCAGTCTGCCAATGCAGGAGACGTTAAGAGTTGCAGGTTCGATCCCTGGGTCAGGAAGATCCCCTGGAGGAGGGCATGGCAATTCACTCCAGTATTATTGTCTGGAGAATCCCATAGACGAAAGAGCTTGGCAGGCTACAGTCCATAGGGTTGCAAAGAGTCAGACATGACTGAAGTGACTTAGCATGCACACACTCACAGTTGCTATAAACTTCTTCAGTTATAGTTGTTTACATGGCACTTGAAGAGCTACACAAGTCCGAGGTCAGGGGCGGCATCCAAGAGGAGCTACCCCGCGTCCGAGGAGATCAGCCCTGGGATTTCTTTGGAAGGAATGATGCTAAAGCTGAAACTCCAGTACTTTGGCCACCTCATATGAAGAATTGACTCATTGGAAAAGACTCTGATGCTGGGAGGGATTGGGGGCAGGAGGAGAAGGGGACAACAGAGGATGAGATGGTTGGATAGCATCACTGACACAATGGACATGAGTCTGAGTGAACTCCGGGAGTTGGTGATGGACAGGGAGGCCTGGCATGCTGCGATTCACGGGGTTGCAAAGAGTTGGACACGACTGAGTGACTGAACTGAACTGACATGGCACTTACTATGTTCCAGGCAATATCTTCAATGTTTTTCAATTTTTAACTCATTTAATCCTCATAACAACGCTATAAGGTAGATAGTATCTTCATCCCCATTTTTCAGAAGAAATGTTAGATAACTCATTGATAAACTTGACTAGTAAAACCTACACACTTCGGTCCCAAAATCTGGTACCATCTGCCGTCTCCGCACCCACATAGACTGGGTGAAAATGATGTCTCTTCTTGCCCAGCAACACCATCTCTGACCATGTTTTTCACATTAGACTCCATTGCCTTTGGGGCAATGAGATGGAAGACAGAGATGGAAAGGAAGTCTGCAGATGGGCTGCTCTCTGTGTAGGTTGAATGGCTGCTACCAGGCCCATTCTGATGGGGGACAATGGTGCTTTCCTCCTTCTATCCAAGGGCCCAGTGGTCCCTCTTTTTCTCCTTTCTCATGGGCCTATTTGTAGCCATCTTCAGCACTAGTCCCCTGAGGCTCTGAGTTCGAGGGTGCTGTGCTCAGCCGTGTCCAACTCTTTGTGACCCCATGGACTGGCTTGCCAGGCTCCTCTGCCTATGGGATTCTCCAACAAGAATACAGGAGTGGACTGCAATTTCCTTCTCCAGGAGATCTTCCCCACCCAGGGATCATATCCATGTCTCCTGCATCGCCTGCATTGCAAGTGGATTCTTTACCACTGCATGACCTGGGAATCACTGATACACGTATCCCCTCTTTTTTGGATTTCCTTCCCATTTAGGTCACCACAGAGCATTGATTAGAGTTCCCTGAGCTATACAGTATGTTCCCATTAGTCATCTATTTTATACATAGTAATAGTTTATATATGTGTGTGTGTGTGTGTGAGTCCCAATCTCCCAATTCATCCCACCCTCTTCTGCTCTTGGTGTCCATATGATTGTTCTCTATGTCTGTGTCTCTATTTCTGCTTTGCAAATAAGCTTACCTGTACTGTTTTTCTAGATTCCACATATCTGCATTAACACACAGTATTTGTTTTTCTCTTTCTGACCCACTTCACTCTTGTATGACAGTCTCTAGGTACATCTATGCCTCTGCAAATGACACAATCTCATTCCTTTTTTATGACTGAGTTATATTTCACCATATATATGTATCACATCTTTATCCATTCCTCTGTTGATGGACACTTAGGTTGCTTCCATGTCCTAGTTGTTATAAATACCACTACGATGAACATTGGGGTGCATGGTGGTGGAAATGTAAATTGATACAGCCACTGTGGAGAAGAGTATGGAAGTTCCTTACAAAACTAAAAATACAACTACCATATGACCCAGCAATCCCACTCCTGGGCGTATGCCTAGAGAAAATCATAGTTCCAAAAGATAAAAGGCTGGTAGTTTTCATCTCTACTGTACAGAGAGGGAAAAAGAGACACCGAAAGACCCCATGACCTGTCAGAGCTCTTACGGCCGGTGAATGGAGGAGCTGCAGCCCACGGCCTCCAGGCATCACCACTGTCTGCTGTGGGAGTCACACAGTCCCTCCCACGCCTGACCTGCCTAAGGGTGTCTGCCCCTGTATTCCAGGACTGAGAAGAATGCACCAGCTCCTCCCTAGATTCACGATTCCCACTGGCTGCCTGCTGTGGGACACCCACTGCAAGAGTAACACAAGGTAAGTGGAGTCTGGACAATGGCCTCAGACATGATATTGAAAACGCACTTCTTCCCTTTTCTGTCATTGGCAACACACAGCGCCTTGAAGCACCGTGACAAAAAGACCCAGGAAATAGTGTCCCAGTCAGCGCAGTTCAGTCACTCAGCTGTGTCCAACTCTTTGCGACCCCATGGACCACAGCATGCCAGGCTTACCTGTCCATCACCAACTCCCAGAGCTTACTCAAATTCTTGCCCATTGAGTCCATGACGCCATCCAACCATCTCATCCTCTGTCATCCCCTTTTCCTTTGCCTTCAATCTTTCCCAGCATCAGGGTCTTTTCCAATGAGCCAGTTCTTCCCATCAGGTGGCCAAAGTATTGGAGTTTCAGCTTCACCATCAGTCCTTCCAATGAATATTCAGGACTGATTTCCTTTAGGATGGACCAGTTTGATCTCCTTGCAGTCCAAGGGACTCTCGAGAGTCTTCTCCAACACCACAGTGCAAAAGCATCAAATCTTCAGCACTCAGCTTACTTTATGGTCCAGCTCTCACATCCATACATGATTACTGGAAAAACCATAGCTTTGACAAGACAGACCTTTGTCAGCAAAGTGATGTCTCTGCTTTTTAATGTCTCTGCTGTCTAGGTTGGTCATAGCTTTTTTTCCAAGGCGCAAACGTCTTTTCATTTCATGGCTGCAGTCACCATCTGCAGTGATTTTGGAGCATAAGAAAATAAAATCTCTCACTGTTTCCATTGTTTCCCCATCTATTTGCCATGAACTGATGGGAACAGACGCCATAATCTTAGTTTTCTGAATGTTGAGCTTTAAGCCAACTTTTTAATTCTCCACTTTCACTTTCATCAAGAGGCTCTTTATACTGCCATAAGGGTGGTGTCACTTGCATATCTGAGGTTATTGATATTTCTCCCAGCAATCTTGATTCCATCTTGAGCTTCATCCAGCCTGGCATTTGGCATGATGTACTCTGCTTGTAAGTTAAATAAGCAGGGTGACAATATACAGCCTTGATGTACTCCTTTCCCAATTTGGAACCAGCCTGTTGTTCCATGTCCGGTTCTAACTGTTACTTCTTGACCTTCATGTAGACTTCTCATGGGGCAGGTAAGGTGGTCTGGTATTCCCATCTCTTTAAGAATTTTCCACAGTTTGTTGTGATCCACACAGTCAAAGGCTTTAGCGTAGTCAATAAAGCAGAAGTAGATGTTTTTCTGGAACTCTCTTACTTTTTTGATGATCCAGTGGATGTTGGCAATTTGATCTCTGGTTCCTCTGTCTCTTCTAAATCCAGCTTGAATGTTTGAAAGTTCTTATTCATGTACTGTTGAAACCTGGTTTGGAGAATTTTGAGCATTACTTTGCTAGCATGTCAGATGAGTGCAATTATGTGATCGTTTGAACATTCTTTGACATTGCCTTTCCTTGGGATTGGAATGAAAACTGACCTTTTCCAGGCCTGTGGCCACTCTTTAGTGTCCCCAGAGGTTGTCCAAAATCCAATCCTCACTTTAGAAGTTAAATGTTCTTGCTTCTCTCTTCCTCTCTCTCTTCTTTTTCTGTCTTGTGACTCTATTTTCCTTTCCTTAATAAATCTAAATGTCAGAAACACATTTTCTTCTTTAGGGAATGTTAATTACAGTAGTCATTTTAAAAATCTATTATCTCACTCTGTCACTATTTAGGCAATAAAACTTATAAATAAATTTTATGGGGATAATGTCAGTTGAATATTACACAGCCAATTCAATTAACCTAATATTGAATTTAGCAGGGGAAATGGGCCTTCAAGGAGCTGGGGAAAGAAAGATTAGAAAGAGCTTCGAGGAAGATTAGATTAGCTAGATTCACAGACTCTGACTGCTAGCTCACAGATCTTGATATGCTTTGGCAAGAAAATGAAAGTATCAGGCCAATTTCACATTTGTTGGTATTATTTTACTCTTAGGCAGAATATCTAAATTGTACTCATTCCTTGACAGAGAAAGAGAGAAAGCATATGTTATTAGTACCCCTGAAACTTCCTTCACTGAAATAGGACATTAAAAAGAGAATTGATAGTGGTGGGGAAAATCTTCTGGACCTGAAACTTATCTATTAGCACCCCATTACCTCCTGTCAGTTGAGAATGTTAGGAAAATCTACGATCCCAAAACTTCTTTGTTAAAATGAACTTTTATAAGGCAAACAAAACACTATGTCAGAGATAGTTCGCTTGCATTGTTCTTGTGTCTCCTGCTTCTTCATAGAACAGAGAGGAGTTTTCTGAAAGTACTAACAGGGTTTCAGCACCATGACAAAAAGAGAAACGCTAAATAGATGGTCATCTTGAATCAAAAATTGAGTTGATCCAGTTCAACATAATTCAGATATATACAATTTTCACCCAACAGTAGGATACAAATTCTATTCAAGTTCTCATAGACTATAAACTAGGAGACACTGGAACATTTCCAGGGACATGAAACAAGGTGCAAAACTTTCATGATCTAAAGGTATTCCTAGTGCTTTTCAGATCTGCTATATCCTTCTACTTCTCTGTATATTCATTCTATTAATTTTTGAGAGTTTGAGATTGAAATACCAACTGAAAATCTTAATTGAGCTATTTAAAAAATAATTGTAATATCCAGTGAAACTACATGTAACAGTGATCTGTATTTTCCAAGTCTCCTATAAATGTTTTATCATTAAAAAAACAGTAAAGACAAAATGAAACTAATACTTCAAAGGACAAAAAACAAAGTGAGTTGATAAGAATGTCCATGTGAAAGTCCAGTTGAGGCCAAAAGAGAAACAACTGCAGTAAATACACTGCCTGGTGGGAAGCCCTCACACACAGACCATCTTAGGGGACTCTAAAAGCACTGCTCAAATGGAGAGAGGAACGCAGGCGGGCCAAGAATGCTGCATACGGCAGCAGGAGATCACATCCCACTGTGACAGGTGCTCCCAGGATGGACAAGGGGATCCCGCCGATTACGTGATGGCAGATGCATAAGCCAGGACAGTACCACGGCCCAAGGTTGTCCAGGAAAAGCCCACAGCACACCTCCACATCTTTCCCCTCACTGAACCAATTTCGTCAGTGAGAGCCCCTAAAGCATTTGCTTTTGGTAACTTTTTCATTGTAGCAAAATATACTTAAGATTTGCTATTTTAACCATTTTAAGTGCACAAGTCCTTGGCATGAAGTACATTCACCATGTTGGGCAGCCATCACCACTCTCAATTTTCAGAATTGATTCCAAAATTGATGATTTTTCCACCATCCCAAACAGAAACATTGTGCCTGATAAAGAATAACTCCCCCTTCCCCCAGCCCCCTAGCCTCCCAGCCCCTCATAACTTCCATTTTACTTAATTTCCATGAATTTGCCTAGTGTAAGTATCTCATATAAGTGGAACCATACAATATGGGTCCTTATGTGTCTGGACTATTTCATGTGCTTAATGTTTTCCAAGTTTATCCAAGGTGTAGCTTGTATCAGAATTTCATTCCTTTTTAAGGCTGAACAACATCCCAGTATGGATGGATATACCACATTTAGTTTGTGGAGTTTGTCTGCCAATGGACATTTGGGTTGTCTCCATCTTTCGGCTGTTATGAATAGTGCAAGGATTGGTTTAATCACTGAAGCATTTTAAGCAAAACGGAAATCTGATCAGATTTCTATTCTAGGAAAATCATCCCATATATCTATCAGTCAAGTTCCAGACAGAAAACAAATTATATCAGTTATTTTAATAGAGTTTAACGTAAAGAGTTATTAGCTAAATAAATGAAAAGGCAAGAAGAGACTAGTACATTATCACAGGAGTGGGAACTATAGAAGGCAGCTGCTACCCCTAGGGGTTGGAGATACAGGGAGAAGAAATTGCTAAGATGCAGAAGAAGCCCCTTGAAGCTGAATCTCAGACCCTTGAAGAGAGAGTGCCACTCAGCTGGTATTGGCATCTCTGAGCTTTGTGGGGCAGGGGGTGCTGTGGTATTTGGACCCCCAAACATTGAGGAAGAGTACTGCTCAGCTAGTGTCAGTGTCTCTATGCTCAGGGAGGACCCATGTGACTGGGATCCCACCTTCTGAGGGGGCGTTGCTTGGCTGGTGCTGGTATCAGTGGACTCGATGAAAGTAATTCTGTAAGTATTGTAAAGACTGCAAGCTGAATTCAAATGCTGCTGCAGGAATGAACCGGCACAGCTGGGTAAAGAGGCGAGGTGGGCGAATCACACCAATAAAAACAGGAAGCTGCTCTTCTCCCACCTCCAGTCTTACAGGCTTCTCCTAAGGCCCCTGGTGCCGGAGCCTGGCAGGGATCCACCTAGCAGGGCAGAAATACGGTTCACAGAGACCCTGCCCCAGTGTTGCTAAACAGAGTACCAGTGGGTTTGAAGCCAAGAGATGATAACTTAATATTATAATAGTCCCACTGCAACGGGGGAAGAAGTTGGAGACAGCAAGCCTGGCATCAGGAATAAAGGGCGTGTTGGGCATATTCCCAGTGGTAGATGATCCTTGGGGGTGACTGGCCCAGTTTGACATCCCTACATTGGGAATGGTCCTCCATGACCATGTCTGTATTATGTAACTACATCCACTGACCATAGCTGACTTATCAAGGGTGATCACCTTACCCAAGCTGAACTCAGATCCTCTTTCTAACCTTTGAAATTTGGAAACTGCTGCTAAGTCACTTCAGTCATGTCCAACTCTGTGTGACCCCATAGACGGCAGACCACCAGGCTCCCCCGTCCCTGGGATTCTCCAGGCAAGAACACTGGAGTGGGTTGCCATTTCCTTCTACAATGCATGAAAGTGAAAAGTGAAAGTCAAGTCGCTCAGTCGTGTCTGACTCTTAGCGACCCCATGGACTGCTGCCTACCAGGCTCCTCCGCCCATGGGATTTTCCAGGCAAGAGTACTGGAGTGGGGTGCCATTGCCTTCTCTGTGAAATCTGGAAAAGATACACTTAATTCCTAGGGATCAGTCAAGCAAGTGGGTCTGCGGACACTTCCTGCTGAGGTCACCACCAGAGCTCATTGGGCCCTTCCCTTCCCATGTTATTGGTTGTTCAATTCCAGTTCAGATCCCAGGAGATAACCCAGAAACCATCCAATAAATTCTCCCTTTTCTTTAAGCTAGCCAGAGCCCTTTCTGTAACTTCATGTTTTCTCTAGCCTCCCAGAGTTTACATTCCTGGGGAGTTTAAGAAATGTAAACAACATCAACACTGAGGGTTGCTAAGCATTCTGAGAGGGAAGGAGAGGGAGCGGAGGGTGTGAGCCAGAGCGGGGGCACCTAAGCTCAGGGGGGTGGGGTGAAAGTGAGGGAGAAGCAGGAATGGGGTGGGTGGTGTGGTTGAATGTTCCAGACACAGGAGTCAGCTTGAAAGCTCACAGGTTAAAAAAAAAAAAACCACAAAAACGTGTGACACATTTGGGTGAATGAAAGCAGCTCAGAATGGCTCATATAAAGTAGGTGGAGTGTCATAGGAAAGGCAAGAAGGTTAGCACTCCCACTGACAAGGATGGAAGAAGCCCTTGGACCCAACAACTTGCATATGGTCAAAGCATTGCCACCTATTTTGTGGCATCTAACCATTGTTTTTAAATGAAAATAGAAACATACATACAGAGAACAGGTTAGTGGCTACCAGAGGGGTTCCATTGTGTGGTGACACATGGAAACTAAGATTTTGGTGGTAAGCAAGCTGGTCCCATCACTTCATGGCAAACAGATGGGGAAACAGTGGAAACAGCTAGAGACTTTATTTGGGGTGGGGGGGCAAAATCACTGCAGATGGTGATGAAGCCATGAAATTAAAAGACACTTGCTCCTTGGAAGAAAAGTTATGACCAACCTAGACACCATATTAAAAGCAGAGACATTACATTGCCGACAAAGGTCTGTCTAGTCAGAGCTATAGTTTTTCCAGTAGTCATGTATGGATGTGAGAGTTGGACTATAAAGAAAGCTGAGCACCAAAGAATTGATGCTTTTGAACTGTGGTGTTGGAGAAAACTCTTGAGTCCCTTGGACTGCAAGGAGATCCAATCAGTCCATCCTAAAGGAGATCAGTCCTGGGTATTCATTGGAAGGACTGATGTTGAAGCTGAAACTGCAAAACTTTGGCCACCTAATGCGAAGAACTGATTCATTTGAAAAGATCCTGATGCTGGGAAAGATTGAAGGCAGGTGGAGAAGGAGACAACAGAGGATGAGATGGTTGGATGGCATCACCAACTCAATGGACATGAGTTTGAGTAGACTCCGGGAGTTGGTGATGGACAGGGAGGCCTGGCGTGCTGCAGTCCATGGGGTCACAAAGAGCTGGACATGGCTGAGTGACTGAACTGAACTGAACTGAACTGAAGGAGTAATGTATACAGAAATAGAAATAGAATGTATACATGAATCTTATATACTGTTATAAACCAATGTTACCTCAATAATAAATTAAAATGAAAAAAAGAAGCAGGTGGACTAGAAGGACACCAGTTCAGTTACTGGAGGTTTATTTCATACCAGGCATGATTGTAAGCAGTTCTAGGTGCTAACGGATTTAGTCCTTGTAACAATCTGAAGAGGAGGCAATATTGTTGGGAGACATGGCTCCCTGGGAAGATAGGGATTGTTTCTTCCCCAGAGCAGAGGCAGGTTTGTTTACTTTATTTTTCTATTATAATAAAGGATAATGTCCCCTGCCAGACCAAAGTTTTGGCAGATTTGCTCACAGCCATTTCAAGAGTTAGGATTCTTCAGCTCAGGGTTTTCAGCTGTGATGCAAATGCCCCACATGTGCAGCATCTACCTGGCTTTGCATCGCCTCACCCTGGGGATCTTGCAGGATAAGGGGAACCAATTCAAACATGAAGTTCATGTCATCTGCTGTGCTGGGAATGATAGCACCCTTTTCCTCTGACCTGAGAGTCTTGTGTCTTCTGCCAGCATCCATGGAAGAGAGGCAAGCTGGCTGGTGAGTAGGGTAAATTCCCAGACTGTTCGGAGTTCTTAACAAAATTTTCTTCTTCTGGAGGAAGAGAAACAGACACAGAGAACTCAAGTACTTTATCCAAAGTCACAAAGCTGGTTTGCGAGCTCAAACATGAACCATGTAGACCAGCTCCAGAGCCTGAGGCTTCACCTACTGTGACGAGACTGAAAGAGCTACATCCACGGGAGTTTGTCAGCCATGCTAGAGGTTAAATACATCATAAGATCAAGAAGCAGTCTATTAATTTGGATGGGCTGGCTACTGTAACAGGCAGACGTCAATATGCATTTTGGCTCAAACTCAACAGAAAATGATTCCTTGCTCATGTGATAGTTTGAAGCAGAAGAATCTGGTCAGTGGGCAGCTGTGTTCCACATGGTATTTCAGGAACTCAATTCCTTCCATCTTGTGGCTCCCTAGGGTCTTATCTGTTTCCAGCCAGAAGAGATGAGAAGAAAGGATGGTAAACCACATTTATTTCTTAAAATCCATGGCCCAGGGACTTCCCTGGAGGTCTAGTGGTTAAGACTCCATGTTTCCAATGCAGGGGGCCTGGGTTCAATTCCTGGTTGGAGAACTAATCCTATATGCTATGGGGGCAGGCCAAAAATAAATAAATGTAAAAGGAAAGGTTTGAATTTCACAGAAAGCTTATTATTCATGATAATACAGATAAATTTTTTTAAATCCATGGCCCAGTGGTGACTTGCATCATGTTTACCAACATTCCATTGGCAAGAACTAACCACATGGTCACACCAGGAAACAAAGGAGCCTGGCAGAGGCACCCTAATTCAAACCTCACCCTACTGAAAAGAGCATACACCCCGGAGCACAGCCATCGCTCTGTGCCACAGAGTCACTCAGAGACTGAAACAAGAAGGATAGCAGGTTAGACTGAAACAGTAGATTTGAAGGAAGAGAAAAGACAGCAGACAGGAAAGAAGCCAGGGATGTGTTATAGTAATCTAGGTGAAACTGGTGGAATAAAGCAAGCAGGAGAAAATGAGGAGGAAGGTGGGTCGTAGAGGAAATCAGGAACTATTCAGAAGGTGAAATCTACAGGATGCTCTCTCTCTTCTAAAGCTACCTCCATGTTCTTACCTAACCATGTGTTTGCTGGCCTGTTTTGATCTTGTCCTTGACTCTACTCCTGGTTGTAAATTCACAGCCTAATAATAAATGTCAGGGGGGAAGGAGGGAAGAGATAGAGTTAATACAAAAAAAAAAGAAAAGAAAATTCAAATTAAACACCTCTATGCAGATCTGCACACTCTCACGGAGACACACTCCAGACCCAGAATCACCTTCTCTCCACAGTCCCATGGAGAGGGAGAGGTGAGCAACAAATAATTTATTTGTGAATAATCTATGCTTATTTAAGGAACACTTTAGTGTGTGTGGGTGTGTGAAGGGATCTGTGTTCTAGGTCTTTATCATAAAGATATACAGACTATGGAGACTGCACGTGGCATAAAATGCAGATGAGATTTCCCAAGAAGCCAACTCTAATATAGAGATTGGCACATAGGAAAGTTTGTTTGGGAAGGATTGCTCCAGGAGTCATTGCCTACCAAGGCATGGAGGCAGAAACTGGTCTTCAGAGGGAGAAACTGGTCTTCAATGCAATAGCAACAAAGGCCTCAGCCCATCCTACATGGAGATCTGGAGCTTGGATGATGTGTAAGTTAGGGTTCTCCAGAGAGAAAAAACATATTATATATATTTATTATATATATAATATATATATAAAATCTCCAAAAAGAGCCAATTACACACATATATATGTATTGCAAATTCTCCCTTACTTTGCCTTTTTGTTCTATTCAGATCTTCAACAGATTGAATGATGCCCACCCACATTGGGGTGGGCCATCTGTTTTATTCAGTCCAACAATTCAAATGCTAATCTTTTCCGGAAACACCCACAGACAGACCTAAAAATAATGTTTAACCAGGTCTCTGGGCATCCTTTGGCCCAGTCAAGTTAACTCAAAATTAACCATCACAGATGGGCTTCAGAATTGTCCTAAATTGAGGGAAGGAAACAGGGCATTTGTACAATATGACTGAATCAACCAGTCATATTGGGTATGGGCTACCCTCAGGAAGGTGGCAAGACCTCAGGCAAGCATCTCTGTCTAGTTGAGGAAAGTCCCAAAGAGGAGCTGGGGGAAGGACTGTCAGCTGCCAACATTTCTAGAAGCTGGGGTCCTACTATTTGGGATCCTAGCGGAGGATCAGGATATCACACCTCAGTGTCATATAAATATAAATATAAATATAAATATATATATATATATATATATATATATATATATATATTCGTGCATGCATGCTAAGTCACTTCAGTCATATCTGACTTTTTGCGAACCCTATGGACTGTAGCCTGCCAGGTTCCTCTGTCTATGGGATTCTACAGGCAAGAATATGAAGTGGGTTGCCATGCCCTCGTCCTGCCCCACTGGACGAGTTTCAGAGGTTCAGATGTGGGACTGAACCCACATCTCTTACATCTCTTGCATTGGTAGGCAGGTTCTTTACCACTAGAGCCACCTGAGAAACCTATATATAGGCATAGAATGGGAAAGACTAGAGATCTCTTCAAGAAAATCAGAGATACCAAGGGAACATTTCATGCAAAGATAGGCTCGATAAAGGACAAAAATTGTATGGACCTAACAGAAGCAGAAGATATTAAGAAGAGATGGCAAGAATACACAGAAGAACTGTACAAAAAAGTTCCTCATGACCCAGATAATCATGATGGTGTGATCACTGACCTAGAGCCAGACATCCTGGAATGTGAAGTCAAATGGGCCTTAGAAAGCATCACTACGAACAAAGCTAGTGGAGGTGATGGAATTCAGTTGAGCTATTCCAAATCCTGAAAGATGATGCTGTGAAAGTGCTGCACTCAATATGCCAGCAAATTTGGAAAACTCAGCAGTGGCCACAGGACTGGAAAAGATCAGTTTTCATTCCAATCCCAAAGAAAGGCAATGCCAAAGAATGCTCAAACTACCGCACAATTGCACTCATCTCACATGCTAGTAAAGTAATGCTCAAAATTCTCCAAGCCAGGCTTCAGCAATAGGTGAACCGTGAACTTCCTCATGTTCAAGCTGGTTTTAGAAAAGGCAGAGGAACCAGAGATCAAATTGCCAACATCCTCTGGATCATAGAAAAAGCAAGAGAGTTCCAGAAAAACATCTATTTCTGCTTTATTGACTATGCCAACGCCTTTGACTGTGTGGATCACAATAAACTGTGGAAAATTCTGAAAGAGATGGGAATACCAGACCACCTGATCTGCCTCTTGAGAAATTTGTATGCAGGTCAGGAAGCAACAGTTAGAACTGGACATGGAACAACAGACTGGTTCCAAATAGGAAAAGGAGTACGTCAAGGCTGTATATTGTCACCCTGTTTATTTTACTTCTATGCAGAGTACATCATGAGAAACGCTGGACTGGAAGAAATACAAACTGGAATCAAGATTGCTGGGAGAAATATCAATAACTTCAGATATGCAGATGACACCACCCTTACGGCAGAAAGTGAAGAGGAACTCAAAAGCCTCTTGATGAAAGTGAAAGTGGAGAGTGAAAAAGTTGGCTTAAAGCTCAACATTCAGAAAACGAAGATCATGGCATCCGGTCCCATCACTTCATGGGAAATAGATGGGGAAACAGTGGAAACAGTGTCAGACTTTATTTTTCTGGGCTCCAAAATCACTACAGATGGTGACTGCAGCCATGAAATTAAAAGACGCTTACTCCTTGGAAGGAAAGTTATGACCAACCTAGATAGCATATTCAAAAGCAGAGACATTACTTTGCCAACAAAGGTTCGTCTAGTCAAGGCTATGGTTTTTCCTGTGGTCATGTATGGATGTGAGAATTTGACTGTGAAGAAGGCTGAGCACCAAAGAATTGATGCTTTTGAACTGTGGTGTTGGAGAAGACTCTTGAGAGTCCCTTGGACTGCAAGGAGATCCAACCAGTCCATTCTGAAGGAGATCAGCCCTGGGATTTCTTTGGAGGGAGTGATGCTAAAGCTGAAACTCCAGTACTTTGGGCACCTCATGTGAAGAGTTGACTCATTGGAAAAGACTCTGATGCTGGGAGGGATTGGGGGCAGGAGGAGAAGGGGACGCCAGAGGATGAGATGGCTGGATGGCATCACTGACTCGATGGACGTGAGTCTCAGTGAACTCCAGGAGTTGGTGATGGACAGGGAGGCCTGGTGTGCTGTGATTCATGGGGTCGCAAAGAGTCGGACATGACTGAGCGACTGATCTGATCTGATCTGATAGATTCCTGAATGAATAAATAATATTTATGATAAATATTTGCAAACTGATTCTGGCCTTGACTATACACACACACACACACATTTTCATAATATGAGTGAATGTGTTTCTAGAAATAAGACAATATATTGTAACACAGAACTTATCTAACTACTGGAGCATGCATTTCTTATCTATTCTTACATTCTATCCTAGAGAAATATAATATCCTGGGGGCAGATTTTAGCTTATTCCCAAATTAATAATGTAATTCTCTCTTAGGAAACTCTCTAATACAGTATATGCAAACAGGCCTTGGAGTGAGGCAGAACTGCCATTAGGTTCTAATTGGGCAGCATAGATCTGTGTAGTGATTCTCCGGACACTTAATGTTTATCAGCTTCACTGTTTTTTCAATCTGTAATAGAGGAAACATTAAAGTACCTTTAGTGTTGTTGTGAGGACAAAATGAAATAATGTAAGTAAAACATTTAGCAAGATTGCTGGCACTAAAAGCTTACAACAAAGGATGCTATGATTAATAGAGGATGGATTTAAATACCAATGGGCCCAATCATGTCTGCTAGAAAACAGTGGTCAAGCAAAGCTCTCCAAGAACAGAAATAGTAAACATATTTCAGAAAGCTGCATGTAGACAAAGTCCAATTTTGCTACCACAGATGGGTGCTTGACAGCCTGCAAGTGGGTGAAAAGAGGTAAGACTTTGAAACAAGATTGTATTTCATCTTAATCTGTACGCTTAAACCCGCAAGCTAAACCCTGACTAAGGGCAAGGTAGGACATGCAGGGACTGGTCCCCATGTGTTGAATAATCACCAGCAAAGGCTTTATTTATCCATTCCCTCCAGGTCTAGATTTTAGGTCCTTTTCCCACCCCTCTGTGTCTGTCTCTTCTTATAAGCCAGTTTTTAGGCTCCTTGTTTCAGTGCTTATAATTATAAGGAACACTCACAAGCTATCTATGCAGCAATATTTGGGAGACTGCTTCCTGGGCACATGGGAGGATGACGTTTCCAGAATCCCCCATAGCCTGGTGGTTGATCATTGGATGAGTTCTAACCAATGAAACTGAAGTAGAGGTTAGCGCGCCACTTCCATGGAGGGTGACCAGCTGTCCTGATTGTCCCAGAACTGAAGGGTTTCCCTGGATATGGAACTTTGTGCTTTAAAACTAATCATAGTTCAGAGAAAGTCAGGTCAAATTCATCACCTTATGTCTTGACCTAGACCATAAAACCTCTTGCACATCTCATGCTTCTTCTTCCTTCTAGTTTCTTAGATGAAGGGATATCACAAACACAGCAAGCTTGGAAGCAATAATTTAAAGATGTCAGAGCCAAATGTCCTCAAGAATAATCAGCAGGAGAGGAAGCAACCTGACTGTCACTCATTGATCTGGAGCATCTACCATGGACTTTAAATGAATGAAAAAAGCACTTTGATTGTGTTTGATTTGTTACCTGTTGCGTGTGTTTTTGTAGCACTTCAGCCTATCCTGACTAATACAGAGGCATTCTACAAACGGAATTGAAATAGAGACTTTACCAACTAGTGTAGCACTAAACTGCTCATGCGAAGAGTTGACTCATTGGAAAAGACTCTGATGCTGGGAGGGATTGGGGGCAGGAGGAGAAGGGGACGACAGAGGATGAGATGTCTGGATGGCATCACCGACTCGATGGACGTGAGTTTGAGTGAACTCCGGGAGTTGGTGATGGACAGATAGGCCTGGTGTGCTGCGATTCATGGGGTCGCAAAGAGTCGGACACGACTAAGCGACTGAACTGAACTGAACTGTAGCACTAAAGCAAACACATTTGAAATATATATGCTAATTTTCTGGGAAAGTATTGAAAGAGGAGAGTGAAAAACCTCACTTAAAACTTAACATTCAAAAAACTAAGATCATAGGATCTGGTCCCATCACTTCATGGCAAATAGAAGGGCAAAAGGTGGAAGCGGTGACAGATTTTATTTTTGGGGGTTCCAAAATCATTGCAGATGGTGACTGCAGCCATGAAATTAAAAGAAGCTTGTTCCTTCAAAGTAAAGATACGATAAACCTACATAGCAGGTTAAAAAGCAGAGACATTTTGACAACAAAGGTCCCTATAGTCAAAGCTATGGTTTTTTCAGTAGTCATGTATGGATGTGAGAGTTGGACCATAAAGAAGGCTGAATGCCAAAGAATTGATGCCTTTGAACTATGGTGTTGGAGAAGACTCTTGAGAGTCCATTGGACTGCAAGGAGATCCAACCAGTCCATCCTAAAGGAAATCAGTCCTGAATATTCATTGAAAGGAGTGATGCTGAAGCTGAAGCTCCAATACTTTGGACACCTGATGGGAAGAATTGACTCATTTGAAAAGACCCTGATGCTGGGAAAGATTGAAGGCAGGAGGAAAAGGGGATGACAGAGGATGAGATGGTTGGATGGCATCCCTGACAGAGTGAACATGAATTTGAGCAAACTCCGGGAGATAGTGAAGAACAGAGAAGTCTGGTGTGCTGCAGTCCGTGGGGTTGCAAAGAGTCAGACATGACTTAGTGACTGAACAACAACAACGACAAATTGAAAAGGAGGATGGAATTTCAGACCAATGAGAAGAAAGAAAGGAGGAAGAAGAGGCTGATCCTCATATAAATCCAGCTCATGTTCACCATAAACATTTTCAAATCTTCTCTTAGAGGTTAATACGAATATAATGAAATGTATCACACACATTGACATCACAGGTGCTCCAGGGGACAGAGCAGGGGATGGAAGTCAGAGAATACGGATTCATACCAGTTGCATCAAAGAGCAGTTGTGTGATATTGGTGAGTCAGAAACCTCCCTGACTTCAGACACTTCATCTGGGTGTGAAGATGTGTTTTGTCTTCTTTCAATTTTTATTTTTTAGATGTGCAGCATGTGGGATCTTAGTTCCCCAACCAGGGATCAAACCTGTGCCCGTTGCCTTCCAAGCAGAGTTTTAACCCCTGGACCACCAGGGAAGTCCCTGTTTTACCTTCTGATCAAACGTCTTCTTTGAGGCAGCCCTGGAGATACAAAGGTAAGATATTCCCAAAGTCTCCTAAACAGACAACAGGCAAGAAATGTCTGAAAAGTAGAGCTTGCCTGGGACTAAAGCGAGGGGAAAGGAAAGTGACGTGGCGGGGGAGCAGTTTTAGGTCTTCTCTTTCTATTTTGAAGTGAGACCTCTGGACTGAAGCACCAAGTGCATGGACTAAAGATCAGGGGAGCAGAGTCCAGGATCAAGGACTCCACTGAGGAGCAGGACAGGAGAGATCCCGGGTCAGCAAGCGTCCAAACGTACATTCCATACCTGCTCTGGGCCAGGCCTTGTGCATCCTCTGGGATCCAAGGGTGAGGAAGACACTCTCCCCTAGTTCTTCTTAGTCCAGCAGAGTAGCAGATACACGTGCAACACAAAACCCAGTGACAGTGCTGTGGCGGAGTGGGGCACAGGGGAGGGACCCGTGTGCAAAGCAATGACACTTGGGGCAGGCTGTCCAAGGCGCTGATGCTAAAGCCTAAAAAAATGTCTGTTGTCCAGTGTAGGGGAGGGAGGAGGGGCTGAAAATGGGAGGGAATTTGATGAGGAGGCTGGAGGGGGCGACAGAGGAAAGAAGGTGTAAGGGACGATGCCCCCTAGGAAGACAGGAGCCAGAGCAAGAAAAGATCTTTTACATTTTTTTCTGGGCATGTTCAGGAGTTGGCTCCTTATCCTGAAAGTTATAAAAAGCCATGAAAGGCATGTCAGCAGAGGAACAGCCTGAAGGAACTTCCTGGCAGCGGTGAGGAGCAGGAGTGAGAGAGGGAGGAGGAGGACCATTTGGAGCCTCTGAGATCATCCCGGTGGGAAATGACTAAGGCCTGAACCAAGGCGGCGATAGAGAAGCCTAGGAGGTGAGAGGTGGGAGGCAGAAGGGACAGGAACCAGGAGCCGGGCCTGATTGCCTCCAGGGGGCGCGCTGACTGGAACCTGCGGGACCAGAGGCGCAGGTTCTCCAGGAAGGCTGAAGGTAAACAGCGAAGCGCAGACAGCAAAGGGCAGAGAGAGACTGAATCGAGACTGGAAACGGCCTCTGTGTACAGCTGTGAAGACGGAGAGGAAGATGGAGAGATATCTTGCCGTCAGGACTACTGAGAGGCCCTGAGTGACCTCAGAGCAGGCGGCCCCCTACCCAGAAATCTGCTGGGGGGAAGGGGGCGGGGAGGGGTGAAAATCCTCGTGGAAGAAAAGATTGTGCAGTTCAGATACTAACTCAGAAGCTTGGCTACGTTTAGCTTGTGGCAAAAAAAGACGAAATGGCTCTGATCCACCCAGATACACAGACCCCGTTCTAGTTAATAGCCACGTTCTTGTTAAGCTGTGATATAATTAAGTGATTTCAAAGATAGTTTATTTAATTTGGAGTCCTTTCCCCTTCAGAGGCCAATGCTTTTGAAACAGTTCTGTTTCTCATCAAAATTTTACAGCATCTGTCTGTTTGTAATTGGAGATTAAAAAAAAAAACTGGAAAGAAGGGGAAAGAGTTCATTTAACTAAAAAAGAAAAAAAGAGGTTTGTTGTGTCTTTAGAGTTTGTCTTTCCAGATGCTTGAACTGTCACCTTTTCATTTGATTAATATTCAGAAAATTACCAGGGAGTGGGCTTCAGTAGAAATTTGAAAAAGAGTTAGAGAATTTAATTTGTCATTTGCGGTTATTCAAAACCCAGATGTGTTTCTCTAAGAAACCTGTCTTGGGGAAGACTCCATCCTACAGAAATATGTTACCTGGAAATTCAGAGAAAGCCTTTAGATACTAAGAGTCAAGTTCCCATTCAGCAGACAGAGAGAGCTGTATCTGCTCCCAGCCAGCATGCCACAGGTCGAATGAATAGCCAATGGCTTCACAAGGTCAGGGCACATCAATGCCAGCAGGAGGCAGAAACCTAGGGTGGAGGTTTGGGGGAGGGGTGGAGGTGGGAAGGTGGGTGCTGAAGAAAAGCACAAGCTCTGCAGGCAGCCAGATTTAGGTTTGAGACCTGCTTCTCCCACCTGCTAGGAGCTTCCCTGGTGGCTCAGATGGTAAAGAATCTGCCTGCAATGCAGGAAACCCCGTTTCGATCCCTGGGTCAGGAAGATCCCCTGGAGAAGGCAATGGCAACCCACTCCAGTATTCTTCTGGAGCCTAGTGAGCTACAGTCCATGGGATCGCCAAGAGTCAGACATGACTGAGTGACTAACTCTGCCACCTGCTAAACTGGCAACCTGACCATATTCCTCAATCTCCCTCAGTTTCAATGGAACTACTCTTGATCTGGTCCAAATGGAGTCAGCACTTCCTTACTGGGGAAAGATTCCTTTCCTCTGCACACCCAACTTCATTAGAGGCAATTTGGTTAGACATATCTCCCATTTTACAGACAACATTTTATGTAACAAATTCTACTGAAGAGAAGATTCTTCTTTTCTAACAGGTAGGAGGTGTTTCGGAGAAGGCGATGGCACCCCACTCCAGTACTCTTGCCTGGAAAATCCCATGGACAGAGGAGCCTGGTGGGTTGCAGTCCATGGGGTCACTAAGAGTCGGACACGACTGAGTGACTTCACTTTCACTTTTCACTTTCATGCATTGGAGAAGGACATGGCAACCCACTCCAGTATTCTTGCCTGGAGAATCCCAGGGACGGGGGAGCCTGGTGGTCTGCCGTCTATGGGGTCGCACAGAGTCGGACACGACTGAAGTGACTTAGCAGCAGGAGGCGTTTGGGAATTCTCATCCTAGTTGGTCTATTCTCTGCTCTCATATCAAAATGTCTCTGAATAAATTGGAAAAGCCACCAGTGTATCATGTTTAAGGTAAGGAGGTAAAGGATGAATTCTAACCACAGGCAGATGCTGAAAGGGTTACATTTCAGAAACTATATGCTGTATCAGAAATGTGGTCACGTGTTTCTCCCTAGCCACTAACCACTATGAAGAAACATAAAAGGCACATCGTAGACACTAAACTTCATGAACTGGCAGACAGGCATATTTACTTAGTTATAAGGATGTAAATTTTGTTTATCTGCATTTATAAGATTCATTCTGGCCCTGGTTCAAAACTCATTCAGTTCAGTTCAGTTCAGTTGCTCAGTCATGTCCGACTCTTTGTAACCCCATGAATTGCAGCACACCAGGCCTCCCTTCCATCACCAACTCCCGGAGTTCACTCAGACTCACGTCCATTGAGTTGGTGATGCCATCCAGCCATCTCATCCTCTGTTGTCCCCTTTTCCTCCTGTCCCCAATCCCTCCCAGCATCAGAGTCTTTTCCAATGAGTCAACTCTTTGCATAAGGTGGCCAAAGTACTGGGGTTTCAGCTTTAGCATCATTCCTTCCAAAGAATACCCAGGACTGATCTCCTTTAGAATGGACTGGTTGGATCTTCTTGCAGTCCAAGGGACTCTCAAGAGTCTTTTCCAACACCACAGTTCAAAGCATCAATTCTTCGGCACTAAGCTTTCTTCACAGTCCAACTCTCACATCCATACATGACCACAGGAAAAACCATAGCCTTGACTAGATGGACCTTAGGAATCTACAGTGTCCTCTAAGTTACTAAGAGAGCTAAGATTATACACCTCTAATAAGCTCCTATACTTTGAGTAGCAAGAGCCTAAAATAGTGTTTGCCTGAACTTCTCTGAAAATAAGAATCACCTGGAGTGTCCAGTGAACTAAGTATGGATTGCTGCTGCTGCTGCTGCTGCTGCTAAGTCGCTTCAGTCATGTCCGACTCTGTGCGACCCCAGAGACACCAGCCCACCAGGCTCCCCCATCCCTGGGATTCTCCAGGCAAGAACACTGGAGTGGGTTGCCATTTCCTTCTCCAGTGCATGAAAGTGAAAGTGAAGTCGCTCAGTCGTGTCCCACTCTTAGCAACCCCAAGGACTGCAGCCTACCAGGGGCTGTATCTGTATTCAAATATGACGAGGGAATCTCTATGTATGCTCCTGTCAGTCTGACCCTCCCTATGGATAACTGAAACCCTGGATGAATAACTACCTGAACTAACAAAAGCAAGTAGAGTTTGGAAAGGAGTTGATACTCAAAAGAAGGGACTGGTAAAGGGTTACTTCCCATTTTTTTTTTATAGCATTTAGCCTCATATCAGTCATGTTGAAGTCTGCACTATTCAGGGCAACTAAAACTTCAAATATAAAATACCTAAAGTCTCAGAGGACAGAGTTCAGGGCAATCACTGCCACTAAAATGTGAAGAGAGATGATGATAGAAAGTGAAGACCCAGAGGGAAAGAGCCACAAATTCTGTGTATAAACTTTTGTCCAAATCTCGGGCTAAGCCCTGAACCATGATGCATGAGTAGGACAGCCTGCAAGCAAAGTAGCTGAAGATCAAAGGACTGAATGGAGATTGGAGTGGCTGACAAGAGGCAGAGTTTGAAGTTTAAGTCCAATAAACTTAATTAGCAGCTAAAACAAAATTGTTAACATTCTTTCGAAGACTGTGATAGAATCCAGAGTCTGCATAGCATAACATTTGCAATATCCAGGAGCCAAAGTTACTCAGACACAAAAGGACAAAAACTGTATGATTCTATTTATATGTTGTTGTTGTTGTTGTTGTTGTTGCTTAGTCACTAATTTGTGTCCAACTCTTTTTCGACTCCATAGACTGTAGCCCACCAGGTTCCTCTGTCTGTGAGATTTTCCAGGCAAGAACACTGGAGTCCGTTGCCATTTCCTTCTCCAGGGGATCTTCACGACCCAGGGATCAAATCCAAGTTTTCTGTGTTGGCAGGCAGACTTTTTAACCACTGAGTCACCAGGGAAGTCCTCTATTTATGTGAGGTACCTAGAATAGGCAAATTCATGAGACAGAAAATTGATTAATGATTGCAAGGGGCTGGAGAGGAGGGAGTATGAAGAATTATTATTTAATGATTACAAAGTTTCCATTACAAAAATGAAAAATTCTGGAAATTTAGAGCAGTAATGGTTGCACGGTATTGTGAACATGCTTATGCCACTGCAATAACACTGGAAAATGGCCAAAATAGCAAATTTTATGTTATGTATATTGTGCCATGAGAAAGAAAAAACAAAATAAGCCTGATGTAGCAAAAACCAAAAATACCTTCTGTGAATTCATCAATAGAGTGAAAATAACAGAGCAGAGAGTCAGTGATCGTGAACATACATCATAGAAAGCTGAAGACCAAAGGGAAAAAAAGAATTAAGAAAAAGAGAGAACAGTGGGAAAATTATAAGCATGTAACGTACATGTAGTAGGGATACCAGAAAGAGAAGAGAGACAAGAACAGAAGAAATGTTTGAAGTAATAATGGCTGAGAGTTTTGCAAAACTAATGACGGAAAAACAAAGCTTGGATCCAGGTAGCTCAGAGAACAGCACTCAGGAGAAATATGAAAAATGTACACCTAGGAATATTACAACTGCAGAAAATCAAACTCAAGGAGGCAATTTTGAAAAAATCCAGAGACTAAAAACACCTTACTTATAGAGGAACAAAAATAAGTATATCATACTTATATTTGGAAACCATGCAAGCAAGAAGAGTATAGACTGAGATATTTTAAATGTTTAAAGGAGGAAAAAAATGCCAGCCTAGAATTCTATATCTAGTGAAATTGCCCTTCAAGTGAAGAAATAAAGACTCCTTCAGACAAACAAAAATTGAGGGAACTTGTTGCCAATGGACCTGTCTTGTATAAAATGTTATTTTTTAAGTTATTCAGAAAGAACAAAAATTATACAGAAACTCAGATCTACATAAAGAAATGAAAAACATTATAAATGAATAAGTAAAGATAGAATAAAATATTTTATTCTTTTTATGCTTAATTGATCTAACCAAAAATATTTTGTTCAAAATAATTGGCAACTATGGGAAAGACCCTGATACTGGGAAGGATTGAAGGCAGGAGGAGAAGGGGATGACAGAGGATGAGATGGTTGGATGGCATCACCGACTCGATGGACACGAGTTTGAATAAGCTCTGGGAGTTGGTGAGGGACAGGGAAGCCTGGCGTGCTGCAGTCGATGGGGTCGCAAAGAGTTGGACAGGACTAAGCTATTGAACTGAACTGATAGCTTATGGAGATGTAAAATGAATGAGAGCAATACAGTAGTGTATGGGAGGGAGGAATTTGGAATACTCAGTTATAAGTACCTGCACTACTTGTGAACTTGTATTGTGGTGTTTAAAAGTGGACTTGGATTAGTTGTAAATGTATATTGCAAACTCTAGGGCGTACAAAAAAGACTTTTTAAAAAATGAAGTATAATTTATGTTTTATTTTCTTGGGATCTAAAATCACTTTGAACTGTGACTGCAGCCATGAAACTAAAATAATCTTGCTCCTTGGAAGGAAAACTGTGACAAACCTAGACAGAGTATTAAAAAGCAGAGACATCACTTATGATGGCAAAGGTTCATATTGTCAAAGCTATGGTTTTTCCAGTAGTTATATATGAATGTGAGAGTTGGACCATAAAGAAGGCTGAGCACGAAAGAATTGATGTCTTCAAACTGTGGTGCTAAAGAAGACTCTTGAGAATCTTTTGTACAGCAAGGAGATCAAACCAGTTAATCCTAAAGGAAATCAGTCCTGAATATTCATTGGCAGGACTGATGCTGAAGCTGAAGCTCCAATACTTTGGCCACCTGATGAGAAGAGATGACTCATTAGAAAAGACCCCGATGCTGGGAAAGATTGAAGGCAGGAGGGGAAGGGGACAACAGAGGACAAGATGTTTGGATGGCATCACTGACTCAGTGGACATGAGTCTGAACAAACTCTGGGAGATAGTGAAAGACAAGGAAGCCTGTGTGCTGTAGTCCATGAGGTTGCAAAGAGTCAGACATGACTTAGTGACTGAACAACCACATAATTTATATACTAACTAAAGAGAGAAATAAAGTAATATATGTGCTCATTTAAAACCAGAGAAGTCAGAAAAAGCATGGAAGACAAAACAAAGATAAAAAAAGAAACAGAACGAGGCAGAAAATAGAAAGCAAATAAAAATATGGTGGACATTAATCAATAATTACTTAAACATGAATGTATAAAAACACCAACTAAAATGTAAAAGTTATTAGAATGGATAAAAAAAAAACAAAAAAGAAAAAACAAGACAACTATATGTTTAAAAGAAGTCCACTTTAAATATAAAGACAAATAGATTGAAATTAAGGGACAGAAAAAGATATACCACGATAGCACTAATCAAAAAAAGTAACTATATTAATTTTGAACATAGCAGATTTAAGAACAAGGAAAATAAGGATAAAGAGACACATCATATGACAACAAGAAAACATAGCAATCCTTAATATGTGTGTGCCTAATAACAGAGTATCAAAATACATCTTGTATTTTGAACATCTTGACAAAAGTTGTTCAATTCAGTTCAGTCACTCAGTCGTGTCTGACTCTTTGTGACCCCAGGGACTGCAGCACTCCAAGCTTCCCTGTCCATCACCAACTCCCAGAGCTTACTCAAACTCATGTCCATTAAGTCAGTGATGCCATCCAACCATCTCATTCTCTGTCATCTCCTTCTCCTCCCGCCTTCAATCTTTCCCAGCATCAGGGTCTTTTCAAATGAGTCAGTTTTTCACATCAGGTGGCCAAAGAATTGGAGCTTCAGCTTCAACATCAGTCCTTCTGATGAATATTCAGGACTGATCTCCTTTAGGATGGACTGGTTGGATCTCCTTGCTATCCAAGGGACTCTCAAGACTCTTCTCCAAAACCACAGTTCAAAAGCATCAATTCTTCGGCATCCAGCTTTCTTTATAGTCCAACTTTCACATCCATACATGACTACTGGAAAAACCATGGCTTTGACTAGATGAACCATTGTAGGCAAAGTAATGTCTCTGCTGTTTAGAGAGACCTTAAAAGTTGTTAGACCTACAAAAATAAATAAATAAAAGAATCCACTATTATAGTGGAAGACTTTAAAAACCCTCTATCAATAGTTGAGGGATCCAACAGACAGAAAATCAGTAAACATATGATTGAATTGAACAGCACCATCAATTAACTGATCTAAATGATGTTTATAGTTATTTCATATAACAGCAAATTACATAGTCTTCTCAAGCTCCCATGGGACGTTCACCAAGATAGACCACACTGTGGACCATAAAACTCACTTTATCAAATTAAAAAATGTAGAAATCATACAAAGCAGCCTTCAGATCACAAATTAATCTAGAAATTAATCTAGAAATTAGTAACAGAAAGATATCAAGAAAATTCCAAAATAATTAGAGATTAAACAGTATATCTCAATAAGTTTCAAGAGAATTTAAAAAAATGTTTTGAACTCAATGAAAATACAATTTATCAGATAGCAGATGCAATGAAAACAGTGCTTGGAAGAATATGTATAGTCTTGGATGCACATTTTAGAACAAAGAAAGATCTAAAATCAATCATCTAAGCTTCCACCCTAGGAAACTAAAACTTACTGTGCGTGCTCAGTCGTGTCTGATTCTGCCACCCCATCGGCTACAGTCCATGAGATTATCCTGGTGAGAATACTGTAGTGGGTTACCATTTCCTCCTCCAGGGGATCTTCCTGACCCAGAGATCAAACCCAAGTATCCTGCATCTCCTGCATTGGTAGGCAGAGACTACCACTGAGCCATCTAGGAAAACTAGAGAAGAAAAGCAATAAAAGCCTAAGGTGAACAGAGAAGAGAAATAATAAAAAATGAGAGTCAAAATCAATGAAATTACAAAGAGAAAAACAATAGAGAAAATCAATGAAACCTAAAGTTGTTTAAAAGCTCAATAAAACTGATAAAGCTCTAGGCAGGCAAACCACCTGAGGTACAGAAAAACAAGTGACTTGCTCCAAGCGACGCAACAAGGAAGTATCAATTCGGGATGTGAGTCCAGGCAGCCTGGCTGCAGCATCCCCAGCAGTAACCACTAGACCGCAATTCCACCATGGCTCCCCACCCCCAGAGCACTGCTGCTGGCCCACCTTCTCATAAAACAGCGACTGGTTATGGTCCTCTTTCTTACTGCATCTGGACACAATGTTGAACCCTTAAACACACAATTGCATCAACCTCAAGGAGTCAGCACTGAAGCTGAAACCAACGTGTCCTCCTGACCAGATCTCCATTTGCCCCAATACCACGTTCATTCCATGGTGGTAGCAAGCTAGTCACTGAGCTCCTATTCTTTGGGCAATTTTTTCCAAGGTTATTTTGACTAGGAACTAGGACACAGAGAGAGAGAGACTTAGTAACAGAGAGGTGGGAGGAAGGAAGGAAGAAAAGAAAGAGGGAGGGAGGAAGGAAGGAAGGAAAAAAGGAAAGAAAGGGAGAGAGATAGGGATGTAAGGAGGGAGAACGGAGGAAATGTTTTAGGCTTTCAGAGGCAACTATTCTTTCCATTTGTTTTTCCCAGGAAACTATGACATCAGCCCCATCATAAGTAGTTGCATCCTGAATATCCACCTTTCAATCAGTTAAAGAAATATTGGACAGAGGAGACTGGTCTCAGAAGTCTTGCTCTGCCTAGACAAGGATAGTCTAGATAAAGTCACTCACTCTTGCACTAGCCTGGAACTCTGCAGCCTCATGCACGCCCACATTCAGCAGCTGATAAGCCTCTTCAGCATTCATCAAACCTGTAAGTTACTGGAAAAGAAAAACTAGTCATTGGAACATTTGTGGATGACTGAGCACACAAATGAGTTACAGTTTGATTTACAAGTTAGATTCTACTGCATCATTAATCCATAAGGATCACATCACCAATTGTGATGAAGCTGTGCCTGTTTTTCTTCCTTGTTCCAATCATTGCACACAAGAAGAGGGTTATGAATCTTTCCTGTGTGCTGTGCTTAGTCGCTCAGTCATGTCCAACTCTTTGCAACCCCTCATGGACTGTAGCCGACAAGGCTCCTGTATCCATGGGGATTCTCCAGGCAAGAATACTGGAGTGGGTCACCAAGCCCTCCTCCAGGGGATCTTCCCAACCCAGGGGTCGAACCCAGGTCTCCCACATTGCAGAAAGATTCTTTACCGTCTGAGCCACCAGTAAAGTGAAAGAAAGTCTACTCATGATATGTGGACCTCCCTGAGTCGGGAAAATCCCCTGGATCAGGAAGATCCCCTGGAGAAGGAAATGGCAACCCACTCCATTACTCTTGCCTGGAAAATCCCATGGATGTAGGAGCGTAGGCTACAGTCCATGTGGTAGCAGAGTCAGACATGATTGAGCAACTTCACTTAGAACAATAAATATCAGTTAAACAAAAAGAAGAAAATATTTGGTTGGACACTGGCTTTCATAGCACAGGAGGCTCAGATAATGTGATTTGTAAAAGAATTTGGAAGGAAATGTTAAGTGATTTCTGTAGGAAGACTGTTGAGACTGTTGGTTTGTGAGGGTAAGGCAACAATGTCTAGTAAAACTTCTAGCAGGGTTTCTGTGAAATGAGCTGAGTATTTCTCAGGATATGGGCAACTCCCTTACCAAGACAGTACTACAGATGGTGCACCCACTGACTTAGAAAATATCCTATCAATAGTTTCAAATTCCCCTGTTTTATCCTCTAATTAGAATCTTTTAAAAATCATGGATGAAAACTCAACCTTCCTGCTCAAGGTTACAACTGTTTGAGTTTTATTTTCATGAACTGGAACACATTCAAACAAACAAACAAACAAAAAAATCAGAAAAGTGCTATCTGGGAAGACTGTGGAGATTTTGGCTCAGACTTTGAACACCCAAAATATGGGTATCAGGAGGACCTGAAGGCAGCTGATGCTCCAAGGGAACCTGAAGATGTGAGATCTAGTTGACAATATTTTTAAGAGGTTTCCCTAGAGAAGTCAAAACAAATCCGGTCATTTATTATGGTCTAAATAGACAGTGACCCAGAGAGAATGATTTGTTGTTGTTGTTCAGTCACTAAGTCGTGTCCAACTCTTTTCAAACCCATGGACTGCAGTACATGAGGCTTCCCTGTCCTTCACTGTCTCCCTGAGTTTGCTCAAATTCATGACCATTGAGTCGGCGATGCTATCTAACCATCTCATCCTCTGTCACCTTTTACTCCTCCTGCCCTCAATCTTTCCAGCATCAGAGTCTTTTCCAATGACTGAGCTCTTTGCATCTGGTAGCCTAAGTATCGGAGCTTCAGCATCAGTCCTTTCAATAAATATTCAAGGTTGATTTCCTTTAGGATTGATTGGTGGACTGATTGGCTGTCCAAAGGACTCTCAAAAGTCATCCCCATCAAGAGAATGATTGTCAATGATCTTATTTGTAACATTGTTGCAGACCTAAGGTGCTTCCTCAGATCAGATGTGCTGAAAAATGATTTTTTCAGAACACTGGGGGACATCTCACCTTCAGAAGGTTTACCATTCAAGCAAGAACTTCTCCAAGCATCAGTTACAAATTTTGCTTTGCCATTTTGATACAGGATTTTTGTTTCTTGAGTGTGTGTGTGTGTGTGTGTGCATGGTAAGAACATTTAACTTGAGACAGACTCTGTAAATTTTTCAGTATTGTAACTATGACACTGCATTGACAGCAGATCTCTAGTATGTATTCACCTTGCCTGACTTAATATGCATTCACCTTACACCTGTTAAGATGGCTGTTGTTTTTTTTTAAAGGTAAGTGTCAGTGAAGATTTAGAGAGATTGGAACCAATTGGTCCAATCAAACATGAGACATTTGGAGAAGCTCTGCTAGTCTCCCTGTCTTGGATGTTCTGCTCCTTATTTTTGCGTGACCAGCTCCTGATCACTCAGAGTATCACCTCATCATAGACAGATGCCTCACCACACTTTGCTGCTTTACATTTACTTGTTTCTTCCCTATCTCCTCCTACTAGAATATAAGCTTCATAAGAGCATGTCTCTTTTGTTCCACTGGGAGTGATACCTGGCACAGGACAGGAGCTAAGAGATGCATCTGTGGCATGAAGAGGAGAATGAGTCCTGGAATCATAAGGTTGTCCTCGCAGGACCTAAAGCATGATTCCTGATGTTCTCAAAGAAACGTTGACTCTTCCAGCAGCCAATTTTGAGCAGTGCTGGGAGTAGTCTCCCTCCAATCTTTAACATTTTTTTTTATTATAGCACTGAAATGGGATAACATAAGATCTGAAATGCTCAGATCTGAAGTGTACCATTGAAACAGTTTTGACTAATCCATATGGAGACACGGAACTTTTCCAGCACCACAGAGAGTTCCTCTGTGCCCTTTCCGGTCTCCCTCTCACCTCCATGGCAAATAACTACTGATCTGATTTTTATCATCATGCGTTCATTTTGCTAGAATTTCATTTACATGGACTCACACTGCACGCACTCTTCTTGTGTGCAACATGCACAACACAAGCCAGTATTTCCTCTTTTATTCAGCATAGTATTGGGAAAATTTGTCTATGTCATTGCCTACACCAGTACACATCTCTTTATTGCTGAGTAGTATTCCATGGCATGAATGCACCACTGTGTGCTCATCCATTCTCCTCTTGAAGGACACCTGGGGTATTTCCAGTTTTTGTCTATTATAAATAAAGTTTTAGTGGATATAAGTATTCGTTTTTCTTGGATAAATATCTAGGTGTGGAATTGTTAGGTCATAGGATAGGTGTGTATTTAAATTTTTAAGAAACTGTCAAATAGTTTTTAAAGTGATTAAGCTTTTTAAAATCCACTTTTAATTCCCTGAGAATGCACTGTGAAAGTATCAGGCAGCCAAATATCTGGAGATCATCCATAAGTATATATATATATGAGTAAAAAGTAGCATAAAGTATAATAAGCCAGAGAGCTCCGAGGGAGGCTCCAATCCCCGGGGCCCCAGAGAAGCCCTTCCCCACTGTCCCATGGTACTTGGAGCAAGAGGGCTAGACGGTCCACACTGCCAGGGGAGAGGCAGCCACCGTGCCCTTGGGTCAACTCAGTCTTTTCCACCATGTGCTTCCTTAACGGGTAGAAAGCTAGACGCCAACATTCTGTTTTGTGTTGAGTTTCCTGGCCCAGGCTGAAGAGCAGATAAAGACTGGCACATGCCTGGGGCTATTTCAGGCTCTCAGAGATGCAAGCGGCTGTCCCTCAGAGAAAAATGGGGCAACTCAGGATCATGCAGATATTTGAGTTTCCGGGAGGAAGGTTTACTCTGAGAATGGGGACTTCCCATGGTGTTAAGACTCCATGCTCCTGCTCCCAATGCAGAGGGCCTGGGTTCAATCCCTGGTCATGGAACTAGATCCCACATGCCGAAACTAAAGAGTTTGCATGCCACAACTAAGATCCTGCAAGCTTCAGTGAAGACTGAAGATCCTGCATGCCACAGCTAAGACCCAGTGCAGTCAGAAAAGCTTTAAAAATCCGAGGGTGGCTTTCCTCCTCATTAATAACCCTGTTTTTAGACAGATAGCTAAAGGCAGTGTCATTTGGTCATAGGGGAGGGGTAGCTATTTAGCAACTTATTTCCTATCAAGAGTGAATAATTTCACCCGGACAAGGTCTAAGAGGAAGGAAGCATGATGCTCACAGATTTCTCAGGTCATCTATGTTCAGTCAGGGAACACTCTTAACATCTTCTGGAATCTACCCAGGAAGGCTTTCGGATGGCTTTGAGCAGTCTTGGGAGTTTTCCCCTTCCTGCTGAGTGTTGGGAGGGGGCCAAGTGCCTCCACGACTAAGGCACATGCCTCCCAGAGAAACAGCCAGGGAGGGAGTGCCAGCCTCCCAACCCCCAGACCCGGGGAGGCCAATCCATTCCGGTCTTTCAGGCCTCCAGCAACCCCCAGCAGCCCTAAAATACCTCCCCGCCCCCCACTTGAAGTCATTCTGGAAAAGGCGCTGAGTTTCCCAAGAGCCAGGGGAGTCCTCAGGAACCGGACTGGACCAGTTCCTGGAACTGACCTTCTGGAAAAGCAATGGCCGTCTGGAACCTTCCCCAGGCCCAAACAAGCCACGGAGGTGACCAAAGGGCGAATCCATTTCCCACAACATCCTCCATCTTGGACCTGGGCTTCCCAACCTTCTCGGAGCTGGAGCACACCCCAAGACTTTCCAAGTCTGGGTCCATATTTCCAGGGCTAGTGTATGTTCAAGACAACCCCAAATTGGGATCATGCTTGCTGAGAATGAGATCTTCTGGCCTGGCTGTGGTGAAATTTCCTGTCAGTGAGGAAACTGAGGCTGAAGCCACCTGGACGCTTCTGATTGACTAGGTCTCTGGCCTCGGACGCCTGGAGTATCAATTCCCACAGCTCTGTTCAGGCGTCACCTTGGTCTCTGAGGTAGACGTTAGGGGATGGTTGCATATGCCCTTGTTCAGAGTAGGCCCAAGCAATCAGGTGGTTAAACTGCTTTTACTGCCACTCAACTTTTTTTGTTTCCACTGGAGATTTTATTTATTTTTTTCTTTCTAATTGGAGTATAATTGCTTTACACTGTTGGATAGATTTCCTCCCCTACCCCCTGCCCACTCCGGAGGTTATCCCAGAGCACTGAGCTGAGCTCTCTCTGCTCTACAGCAGCTCCCCACTGGCTATTCTACACATAGTGGTATATAGCACCCGGGACGTTTTGTAACAAAGTTCACCTTAAAAACGGGTGAACTTGCACCACAATATACAAAATAGATAATCAACAAGGACCTACTATATAGCACAGGGAACTCGACTCAACTTTCTGTAATGAACTATATTGGAAAAGAATCAGAAAAAGCGTAGGCATATGTATAACTGAACCATTCTGCTGTACGCCTGAAACTAACACAGCATTGTAAATCAACCATAATTGAATATGAAATAAAAGTTTAAAAAACCAACAGACAAAAGCAGGTGAACTTGCTTTCCAAAGGCACATTTACGAAGACTCTGAAAACAGGATAAATGTTAGGTTTTCTTGATAAGGCATGTATTCCATCCTCTGAGTACCCACACTTCATAGGTCAGGAAAAAAAAAACAACCCAGGTGTTGTTCTGGTTTGATAGAAGTGGTTATCACATGCTATTTAGAGAGCGTGTGGAAGGATTTCTTGGCTCCGACTGAGTCCTGGAATTGTGTTTCCCACAGGCTTTCAGCAGCCGGGGCTCTGAGTCATCACCCGGTGACCAGAAGCTGGAGTCCAGCAGCATGCGCTCCCCAGATAGTGAGGTCAGACGTGCCAGCCCCACTGGGAGCCCGATAACTGACTTATTAACGTCCCTGAATGATAGCACTTTTGATTAAACGTCACATCTCCGTCTGTTCTTGCTCTTGCCCCAACTAAAATTAGAGTTGGCATTTTGATAACTGTGCCCTTGCTTGAACTTAAGGATGCTTCAAGGATAGGGGAAAAAAATCACGATGTCCCTAGACTGTGACCTCCAAGGCAGGGGGTTTTCTGGGTCACAAAGCCATAGACTTTAATTCAAGCCTTGCTGGCCGTTTTTTCCCCCTATGGGGTAAACTTAGATGTATCTTTAAGCCCAACAGGGTGTGTATGTAGATTTAAGAATCTTCGCATTTCAAATGCCAAGCTTCTGCTCCTAAACCAGATATATAAACAAAGTCATTTTACATCACTGTGCTTCAGATTCACATCTATAAAAAGGAAAGAATGATACTTCCTGAACTAGTATAAGGATCACCTAGGATAATAGAGATCGCTTTGTGAATAATAAAGGAAGTATATAACTATGAGATGTTATTAAGATAATTATTATTCACATTCCTAGGTTTTCTAGTTTGTGGCTTTGTTTGGAAGCTTTAATTGCCAAAGTCAATTTTTGTCCCATTTTAATTTCAGATTTCAAGATGTAAAAATATTATAAGTGAACTTGGAACTATCTTCTAAAGTAACCCTGGACCTAGGAAATGAAGCTGTTCCAGAGACAACAGGCAGCCTGAGGTCTCCACTAGAGTGAGGAGAAGGTCAAAGGGCAGGCAGATAAAAAACAGAGGACAAGTACAGTGAGACTGGACAGGAGATGTCAGTACCATAGAGTGTTCCCTTCTGGGGAAGAGAAGTCCAGGTTTTGCTGCAGTGCGACAGAGTGTTCAAGGCATCCCAGGGAATTAGGTTAAAGTGCATGTACAAAGAAAAAGTAGAAGGTGGGGGTGAGTGCATGAGTTCTTAGTCATTCAGTCATGTCTGGGTCTTTGTGGTCCCATGGACTGTAGCCTTCCAGGCTCCTCTGTCCTTGGGATTTTCCAGGCAAGAATACTGGGGTTGGTTGCCATTTCCTACTCCAGGAGATCTTCCTGGCCCAGGGATCGAACCCACCTCTCTTGCGACTCCTGCATTCACAAGTGGATACTTTACCACTAAGCCACCTGAGAAGTCTCTTAAGTGGGGAGGCCCTTCCAAAGATACTGACGCACTTCAGGTGGAATGTGGCTGTCTTTTGGACAAGGGTTTGAGCACTGCTTGAGGGAAGATAGAAAGTAAAGAATAAATCTGAGCAAAGACTCGTTAGACTGAGAGATAAAGTGGGGGTAAGGCAGAGGCTCTGGGTTCGGGACATTGTGTGAGGATCACAATGAGGTTGCAGAGCAGGTGTGGTAGGTATGAGGGAGTGAGAGGTGGAAGCTGAAGATCTTAGAGGAGGGGGATTCCGATTGATGGGAGTGTGCGCATGGGTGGGCACGATGGAAATAGGGAGAGGGGTGACAGCACCCAAAGTGGGGGAAATCAAGGGCCTAAAAGGCCCACTTCCCTGAGTCCCCGCATTGTGAATGGAGCCCCCAGACTTTAGGATATGATGTGCACAGGAGCCAAAGCTTCCCATGAATCTGGAGGACTAACCAAGGTTTGGAAGTTGAGTGTGATGAGAATGGGAAGGGAATGGTTTAGCCCTGTGACAGGAGCCCATACAGTGGAGAATATGAATAGTATTTGGAATGCCAACTCTCCTCTCTCTTCTGATCTTTTCTTCCTCATTCCATTTTTCAGGCCCAAATCCAGAAACAGGGAAGATGAAGAAAGATGAGCAGCTGCCACATGACTCTTGAAAAGACTACAGATTCATGATGCTTTCACAGGCGTCAGTAAGAAAGAAGAATAAGGAATTGGTCTGTGAGGAGATAAGGTGTAGATGCCTATTCATGTGGTGCAAGAGGAGCTGTGGAAAGAGCTGGGGATGGGACACCCATGGAAGGAGAAGATGAGAGGCAGAGCATGGGTGAACAGAAGGCTTGCAGTGGGGGCTGCGTCTGAGTCACTAGAATGAGATGGCTGGGTGGAATGCTGCTACTGCTGCTGCTGCTGCTGCTAAGTCGCTTCAGTCGTGTCCGATGCTGTGCGACCCCATAGACGGCAGCCCACCAGGTTCCCCGTCCCTGGGATTCTCCAGGCAAGAACACTGGAGTGGGTGCCATTTCCTTCTCCAATGCATGAAAGTGAAAAGTGAAAGTGAAGTTGCTCAGTCACACCCGACTCTTAGCGACCCCATGGACTGCAGCCTACCAGGCTCCTCCGTCCATGGATTTTCCAGACAAGAGTACTGGAGTGGGGTGTCATTGCCTTCTCCTTGGGTGGAATGAACTGACCCCAAAGCTGTGAGTTGACTCAAGGCAGGCTGAAACCTCAGGTCTTCTCAGAAACCCAATGGCAGCAAGAGTCGTATTATTACTGAGATATCATTGACATACATTGAGTTTCAGGTGTACAACACAGTGATTCACAATTTTTAAAGTTTATATTACACATAGTTATTATAAGATATTGACAGTATTCCCCACGTTGTACAATATATCCTTGTGGCTTAGTTATTTTACACATAGTAGCTTATATCTCTTAAGCCCCTAACCCTTCTTGCCCCTCCCCCTCCCTCTCCCAAAGGATGACCACTGGCTTGTTATCTCTATCTGTGAGTCTGTTTGGCAGTAGGATTCTTAACAACATTGAAAGGTGTGCTGGCCAAGGAACTATCCCACAGGTAAGCTGAGGACTAGGGTCTTTTATATGTTCTTCAGGGGACAATGAGTTTGCACGTGCCAGGGCTTCATTTGCCTGCTTGAGTAGAACATAGCTTCTGCAGACCCACGAGGTAGTGACCTGTAGCATCTAGTGGCCCTGCCAGCATGACATCTGAAGTGTAGCAGCCTGAGGTCAGCTCTCAGTTATCAAAGGTCTGAACACGATGCTGTGTTTTGCCCTTGGGTCTTAGATGATATAGTGAGGTGGGTTGATTCTCTTCTTGCTCTTTGCCTTTGCTTTCTTCCTCCCTTCTTCCCACATTTGCAACATTATTGGTGACCTTGAAAACTGGTGACAACCTAAATGCCCAACAGTAAGAGAGTGGTTACATAAATTATAGTATATTCATGCTTTGGAATGAGCACATGCATGCTCAGTCACTTCAGTTGGGTCCAACTCTGTGCCTCCATGGACAGTAGCCTGCCAGGTTCCTCTGTCAATGGGATTCTCCAGGCAAGAATACTACAGTGGGTTGCCATTTTCTCCTCGAGGGGATCTTCATGACCCAGAGATTGAACCCACGTCTCTTGCATCTCCTGCATTGGCAGGCAGATTCTTTACCACTAGCATCACCTGGGAATACTGAAAGTCTATTCAAGAAATGGGGCAAGTTGTATATGCTATTGTGGAAGGATCTCTAAGATGATTGTTGGGTGAAAAAAAAAAAAGGAATTGGTAGGATAATAATTAGTATTAGATTAAATACATATTTGGAAAAAAAGTGAAAGAGGGAAGAGGGGAGAGGAGGAAGGAGAAGGAAGGTAAGAAGGAAGGAAGGGAGGAAGAGAATTAATTTTTGTGTTTACTGTGTATGAGTATGTGTTTTTGGGTATTTGTGAATAGAGAAAAATCCTGGACACAAAGATTCTGGACTGATAACTGCAGTTACCCCGGACATGAGCCTTGGGTTAGTGGGAAGAAGGAGAGGAAGAATTTTTATAGAGGAATAATTTTTACTTATACTACACATTTCTGCAATTTTCTAGAATTTTTTGCAGTTATTATTATGTATTACATTAGTAATTAAAGACATAAACAAGTCTATAAGCCATTCTTTCTAGGTCTGGTCTTTACAAGCTCCAGTGCACACTCAAGTCTTATTAACTTGGAGTTTAGGCATGATAGAAAAAAGTGGTGAATATTTACTCATCGAAGGCATATTGCTTGGAGGGACTTGGAGCAAAGGATGATGGAAGCAATTTGCAAAATCACTCAACAGAAACTGGAGAATGCTGTCAATGAGTTGGAAAATTGTCCTGAACAATTCATGATGAGGGTTCGTGGCCGAACTGAAGCTGAGAAACTTGAACTGCCTTGCTTTTGCATGCCATTTTCTATCTTCTGATTACAAGTGAGAGCTAAAATTATTAAAGTTTAAAATTACACAAGCCAGCAATTTTTCCCATTCTCAAATGATCGATTTAAGAGTCACACACAAGTAATTGCAGGTTTTAAGGAGTGGCATCTGAAACCTACACAATAAATATTTTGAAAAGTGAATTCAATTTCACTTGAAAATACAGAAAGGTGAAGTTTTTAAAGAAATTTCACATTTGATCTATTTCCAGAATTTTCTACCCAAAGGCTAGGTGAGCCCCCTTTCCACCCGATCACTTAAAAACCTGTTAGAGTCGACAGCAATGATTTCATCTTATATTAGCTTCCTGTCTAAATATACCACTGAACAAATTACTGCAGACAACTTCAGTGTTAAAACAGCTTTCCGTACAAACACAGTCTCTCAAACAAGTGTGAATGAGCTGCACTTGAAAATTCATTCCTTGTCATTACTTTTCAAAGTCAGGGACACTTCACTAAGCCTCTGTCCCAGATCTCAAGAGAGGGAAAGGGTACAGACTGGTGGGGGACGAGATCTGTCCTTAGAGCCCGTCTCTCGCAGTCTCTCTTCTGCCCCATTTGGCCCATGGTGTTGGTTCCATCTTGGTCGGGTTCACTCTCCTGCCTCACCCGCCAGTCCCACATTCTTTCTGCAGCATCTCTGAAGATTTCTTCTGTGACATTAACTAGAACACTTTTGAAGAGAAATTTTTTATTAAGCTTTTTATTTTGAATTGGAGTGTAGCCGACTAACCATATTGTGGTAGTTTCTGGTGGACAGCAAAGGGACTCAGCTGTACATGTACATGTACCCCATCTCCCCTAACTCCTCTCCCATCCAGGCTGCCACCTGAGCAGTTTCCTGTGCTATAGAGTAGGTTCTTGTTGGTTATCCATTTTAAATATAGCAGTGTGTGCATGTCCATCCCAAACTCCCTAACTATCCATTTCCCCTATTCTTCTCCTCGGCAACCATAAGTTCGTCCTCTAAGTCTCCCTGAATCTGTTTCTGTTTTGTAAATAAGTGTCTCATGTCTTTTTAGATTCCACATATAAGGCGTGTCATGCGATGTTCAACTTTTATTTTATATTGGAGTATAGTTGGTTAACAATGTTCTGTTAATTTTAGGTGTACCATAAAGTGATTCAGCTACACATATACATGTATCTGTCCTTTTCCAGAACTTAGGTTACTACAGAATTTTGAGTATAGCTCCCTGTGCTATACAGTAAGTCCTTTTTGGTTATCTATTTTATATATAACAGCAGGTACATGTCAATGGCAAACTCCTGGTTTAAAAGATCAAATAAAAGGTTATCCAGAAAGGTCAAGTCCGTCCTTGTTTTAAGGAAGGGAGAGGCAAAACTCACACAAAAAATCATAGACATTTCAAATTGCAAGAAATTATGAAAATCTTTGAATTCAGTTTCCTCCTTTAAAAGCTGAAGAAACCAACTCCCTGAGAGCGATGTGACTGACCAGGACCAAATGGATACTTTGTGGTCAGTTTACAGCTAGACAGAAAGAAATTATGTTTGGTACCCAGATATTTCTGGAACATTTTGGTGGTATTGAAAACATGATTATACACAAAATGTAGCAAATGCATAGTGTATACCTTCGTGGGTGATTAAACAACAATAAATTGCAGTGTCTTGATATCTGTTTTTATACTAAGCCTTGAACATTAATTTATTCAACTGGCAAATGTTTATCACCTACCTGTTCAGGTACTGGGAGAGGATGCAGGTAACAAGAGGGTCATTGGAGAGTTTCAAGCAGAGAAGGAACATGATAAAATTTTAAAGGACCACTCTAGTCGCTCTGTTGAAAATAGACTATGACATAGGGATGGGATGTGGGCAAGGAAAACCAGTTAGGAGGCTGTTGCAATGAAGGTGAGCAAGTATTGTGGCTTCTACCAAGGTAGGAGTGAAATGAATGATGTTTTGAAGGAAGAGCTGATCAGGACCAGCTAATGCACTGATGTGAATGTAGAAGCAAGGAATAAGTCAGGGACAACTCCAGAATACTTGCCTTTAGCCACTGAAAGAATGCAGTTGCCACTAACTAAAATGGGGAAACCAGAAAGATGCGACTGAGGGATAAAATTTGTTCAGTCTGGGGCAAATTGTTTGAATACCCTAAAAGACATCAAGAGCAGTATGAGTAAGCATGATTGGACCTACGAACGTGGAGTTTAGAGGAAGTACCTGGCTTGGATATTTTCTAACTTTATTGTTGAAGTAAAGAGCTTCATTATAGCTGGGTTGTCTCCCATAAAGGCTGTAATAGAATTTTTCACTAGAGTGTTAGTGACTCTTGTATTTTACAGATTCAGCCAATACCTATAAGGCACCAGGCACTTTCTCTGATGGCTCAGATAGTAAAGAATCTGCCTGCAGTGCGGGAGACCCAGGTTCAATCCCTGGCTTGGGAAGATCCTCTGGAGAAGGGAATGGAAACCCACTCCAGTATTCTTGCCTGGAGAATCCCAGGGACAGAGGAGCCTGGTGGACAGCTGTTCATAGGGTCACAAAGAGTCGGACACGACTGAGCAGCTTTCACTTTCAGGTACTATTAAAGGTTCTGGGGGTATAAAAATCATTATGACCCTTGTTCTAGGTGCTTACATCTAGAGAAGGAGACAAAAAATACCAAAAAAACCTTTGATACTATAAATGCTGTAGGAGTTTGCTCACAGGGCTAATGAAAACACAGAAGCAGATGTAGTCAACTACCCCCAGGAAGGCCAGAGATAATGTCTGAGCAGCGTCTTTAGGGTTGAGTTTGAGTTCTGCAAACAGACAAGGGAATTTTAGGCAAAGAAAACATGCGTGCACGCACAGGGACAGGGAGATCGGGGCTCATCCTGGGACCCATAGGGTCCAGGCCATGTAGGGAAAGGTGACTGTGAACAGTGGGATCAAGAGAAGATCGTGGGCGGGGTGTGTGGAAGGTATGATTTACTGGGTTGCTATGCTACCTCGTAAAAGAAGAGGGAACAAACACAGGCAGGATGAGTAAAGACGCACACGTCCGTGCCGCTGGGCTCTGCTGAGCTGCAGTTAATCTCCTGGTGGCAGAGGAAGTGGCCCTGCTGGCAGGGAGGGAGGGACAGGTGCCAGGAGTTGACAAGGGCTTGAAAGGGTGCCCTTCAGAGGGTTGTCTCCAGTTCCTGAGAACTTGACCAGCTGCTGCGGGGGCCAGGCAGAGAAAGACCAGGGACACCCGGGAAAGAACTTGGCCTCCGTCTGAGAAGATGGAGAGCCACGAGCAAACCTTCCATTGGAGAGGGGCCCAGTGGCCCCTTCCTAAGGGGGTTCCTCTCCTCCCAGAAGACTTTGACGAGGAATGATGCCTCGACTCAGGGAAATTCATCTTGTTTGGTAGAAATGCCTCAGTGGATCACAAGCTTGTGTGGTGGACACTGGTCCTCTGAGCTCCCCCAGATCAGGCCATGTGAAAGGCCAGCTGCTCCTTTTTCACTTAAGAACCAGTCCGAAAATGTGAGATTTCTGTCCAGTCTTAGCCTCTGAGAGTCACAAAAGAAATGCTTTTACTTGGGATATTTCAGAGCATGTGCAAATGCATATCAAATCTTGACAAAGTGTTAAGATTTAAACAAACTGTAGAAAGGATTGTCTACTAAAAGTATGTTTGTTGTGATGTGTGTATGTGTATATTTATTAAAACTGAGGAGGAAAGGAAACACCTAGGCTTATAAAAAAAAGTATAATCTCCTCAATCCCCAATCCTCACCATTTTCCTTGATACATCGAGGTACATGTCCCTCTCCGTGAAGTGAGCTGTGTGCTGAGGCTTTCATTGTATATGACAGACAAGTAGATTGTGCACTTGTGAGCATGGCAGGTCTTAAAAGTGTACCTAGGATGATGATGTTATGGTGATTTTCCAGGGAGAGAAAAATCTTTTCCAGGGTGGCATTCTGCTCCTGGCTTCCAGGGTTTGGAGGTGAATGATGCAGCCTGTTATCACTCTTCCCAGTCTATTCATTCCCATGTCCTGTTCTCAAGAGAGCAGCTAAACAGTTTCTATTCCTCTGATACAATGTTTGCAGAAATAACCAGCTGAAATTTCCACTTAGTTGTTTCATTATCTTGGGGGTAGGCCATAAAGAAACTAGTCTACATGGTTTCATTATCTTGGGGGTAGGATATAAAGAAACTAGTCTATGTGTAAAAACTCTACATTACATACACATACACACACACTCTGGGAATGGGCATGTACTCTTCTAAGATATTCTACCTGTGATACTAAACTCTTCTTGTGTTTGATCTACACAGTCAAATATCCTGACTCCACAGTTGATGGAGAGTCAAATGCCCTTGTCAAGAGTGATGTGAATTTCTGAAGCTGTTAGGATAATATGGTCACTTCTTTATCTGGTCTCCTGTTATGGCTAGATTGTTTTGTTTGTGGAGTTAGTGCCCTGCATGCGAGGAACCTAGTCCACAGCAAGTGAAACCATGGATGCCTGCCGCATTCACAGAGCTGCTACACGAGCTACTCACCTCGAGTCTTTGGGTGTGAAGTGACTTTGCTAAAGGTTTAGGGAAAATGATGGAAGTTTGTATCACAGCAACTCATACAAACTCAAAGCTAAATAGTCTTCATCTCTCTCCTTAGAAGTCCCTTGGCCTCTTCTTTTTTTTTTTTTTTTCTTGCTATCTTAATTCTTTTCTTTCCCCTCTGTATCCTCATGCCCACTTTTTTTCTGATCAAAGTAAGAGTCTTTATAGATGTCTCTAGAGAAATGGGGAGAGGGAAAAAAAAAAGATAGGATATAAATAACCATTACGTACCACTTCTAATGGTAAAATTCTCACCATCACTTCTAGCTTGAACTCCAAAGTGTCTGAGGCATTCACTCCATTTCATCATAGCTGCATGCGTTCCTTTTTTATTTTTATTTTTTCGGGAAAGGGAAAGTTGGACATTGAAAGGCAAATGGGAGAAGTCAGTAGGAAGTTTTCAAAGTATTTATTGGAGGCATATATTACTACTACTGAGGGACATCATTGACAGCAGGAAGAGGTTTTAATATGAGTTAAAGGGAATTTTCTACCTAGGCCTGAAAATAGAAATTGAGTTAGAGCGGGAGAGGGCTGGTTGTTGAAAAGAGTATGAAGGAGGAGGCAGATGTTAATTCAATCTGGTACCTGATTAACTAAAAGGAGCAAAGTCCTGCCAGGAAAAGTGACCAGCAGCCTCCAGGAGGTTAATATCCCACTTCTGGGGAGGCATTTGTAGCTGAAATTTGCATGGAAAGGGACGATACACTTGAGGACAAACTGTGATTTCCTGAAAGGGGCTCAAACAAATTCTGCATCCTTTTCTCACGCTTCTGACCTCTTGCCAGGACCCTGATGCTGCTGCTGCTGCTGAGGCAAGGCAGGTGGAAGGAGGGGGTCATGCCTACTCACAGAAGGACGTCAATACCATCTTTGAGGATGACTTCAGACCCTGAGGAGGCCAGAGACAATCTTTTGCTTTCAATTACTGACCTTTTGAATAAAAGGACTGGTTGTATCAGCCCCATGTTTTTGTTGGGAAACATGTTCTAACGTTTCTTTCACATTTGTGTGTGTGTGTGTGTGCATACCCCCTGCACTTTCCAGTCACAAAGGGCCCTTTTGTGGTCACTAATGAAAGCAAGAGAGACATTATAGGGCACGGACCACGCTGTGCCCAGGAAATTGCATTCTCATTTCATGCCAGACAGTAGCTCAGAAGCCTGAGCTACTCTCACAGCTGTTTCTGTGTCCGTGGGTGCTTCCAGACAAGGAAGTAACGTGTCAGTCAAAAGGAGAGATGCCGCAGCAGAATGAACAAGGAGAGTTTATGGGGCTGGAAGGTGGATGAAATTAAGCAAGAGTACAGCCGTTCTCCTCAGCCAATAGAGTCATAAGCCTTGTCCAGTACTTTCAGCTTAAGACATCAGACTGGCGATCTGGGGTGAGGCTGGCAGACGGGTGAATCCAGCTCACTCTTTTCACTGTCTTACCTGTCCCCCTGCCATCTTTATCCATGAGGAGTCACAAAGCTTTTGACTACTCTCTGCTTTAATATCTTGTGTTTAAGCATCTCAACTCCTCGTTGTACTTATCAATCCCTTCAGGATAGGAATCAAGCAGGCGAGAACAGCTCTGAGCTGACTGGACCAGTCAGGGGACACGTTTGTATCAGATCACACCAAAGATGTCTGATAGGAGGGTTTAAAATGGAGAGAGAATGAACTGTTGGCCGAATACTGGGTTGCCATGTCTCGGTGGGTATGGCACCAAGCTGTGGGTGCTTGGGGACGTCCTGGTGAGGAGTTGTGTTTGCAAGTAGGAGGAAGGTTGCCTGGCAGGTAAATGGGGTCCTGCTGACAAAGCTGGGCTCCCCCAGAGGCGTTAGGGAGACACAGAGCAGGTGAAGGCGTCGACTGGCTTCTTGGAAAGTGTGATTCTCTAAGCTTTCCAACTGTTTACTGCCTTTTCAGTCACACACCACCTTCTCTCCTCACAGATCTACACGAAGCTTCCCTCCTATATGTGGACCCCCAGGGTCATGTGCTCGGGCTTCCTTACTCTCATTCTCTCTCGCTTCAAGAGACCATTGGTAATATAAAGTCAGCTTACATCTTGTGCCCCCAATCCCTCCCAGCATCAGAGTCTTTTCCAATGAGTCAACTCTTCGCATGAGGTGGCCAAAGTACTGGAGTTTCAGCTTTAGCATCATTCCTTCCAAAGAATACCCAGGGCTGCTCTCCTTCAGAATGGACTGGTTGGATTTCCTTGCAGTCCAAGGGACTCTTAAGAGTCTTCTCCAACACCACGGTTCAAAAGCAAAAGCATCAATTCTTCGGCGCTCAGCTTTCTTCACAGTCCAATTCTTGCATCCATACATGACCACAGGAAAAACCATATCCTTGACTAGAAGGACCTTTGTTGACAAAGTAATATCTCTGCTTTTCAATATGCTATCTAGGTTGGTCATAACTTTTCTTCCAAGGAGTAAGTGTCTTTTAATTTCATGGCTGCAATCACCATCTGCAATGATTTTGGAGCCCCAAAAGATAAAGTCTGACACTGTTTCCACTGTTTCCCCATCTATTTCCCATGAAGTGATGGAACCAGATGCCATGATCTTCGTTTTCTGAATGTTGAGCTTTAAGCCAACTTTTTCACTCTCCACTTTCACTTTCATCAAGAGGCTTTTGAGTTCCTCTTCACTTTCTGCCATAAGGGTGGTGTCACCTGCATATCTGAGGTTATTGATATTTCTCCGGGCAATCTTGATTCCAGCTTGTGCTTCATCCAGCCCAGCATTTCTCATGATGTACTCTGCATAGAAGTTAAATAAGCAGGGTGACAATATACAGCCTTGACGTACTCCTTTTCCTATTTGGAACCAGTCTGTTGTTCCATGTCCAGTTCTAACTGTTGCTTCCTGACCTGCATACAGATTTCTCGAGAGGCAGGTCAGGTGGTCTGGTATTCTCATCTCTTTCAGAATTGTCCACAGTTTATTGTGATCCACACAGTCAAAGGCTTTGGCATAGTCAATTGCCCTTAAGCTGTGATCAAATATTAGCAGCCTTGTTTTGAAGAAATCTGCTGAAATTCTGCTTACTCCAAAGGGAAAAATCGTAAGAAATAGGAAAAAGATATTTTGATTCATAAAAAAGGAGTTAACCTTTACTGCCTTGAAAAGTGGTAAATACAATCTTCAGTTCTCTTCAATACAATCTTCAAGCAAAATGGTGATCTGGATTGTGCAAATTAGAGAAACTTAAGCTGAAATAATAAATACACCCAAACATTCAGTGACTCAAAGAACAAGGTTTTGGGACTTCCCTGATGGTCTAGTGATTAGGATTCTGCGTTTCCACTATAGGGAGCTCAAGTTTGGATCTCTCTTTGGGGAACTAAGATCTGTAAGCCATGCAGCATTGCCCCCCCCCCAAAAAAAAAAAGGAGAAGAAGAAAAAGGAAAAAACAAGGTTTTTTAGTGTGTTCTTTCTTCTCTCATATTCAGGGACCAAGCATGTATTCAGGGACCCAGGTGGATGACTATCACAGTATTCAAGACTTGTCTTGAATGTCACCATCCAGTACCCTGGAAAGGGCAAAGAGCACAAAAAACCACCTGGGGAAGTGACACCTCCCACCACTGCATTGGCCATAAGCAACTACAAGGCAGGGCTGAGAAGTATGTTCCCCCCAGCTAGTTACAAGCTGGCTAGACATTTCGAATACAGTATGTGGATAACAGGAGGAGTGGATTTGAGGTGAGCACTGGGAAATCTCTGTGGTATGAATGGATGCACTGTACTTGGAGTCAGGCCAACAAAATCTGAAATAGGTGCACCAACAGCTGTGGTACCCTTAGGTGAATCATTTGACCTCTCTCAAGTGGTATTTCCTCATCTGGCAGATGGGAAAGAGGAACTTTGGCAATGTTGATCTCATTCATGTGCGAATAAAAGGAAAAGAAACCAAGATATCCAAGAGCACAGAGTTATTAGGCCAACTCTTGTTTTCATCACTGTAGGTGTACACAGTGGTAAGCACCCACAGCGCACTCTATGTCTGGGAACAAACAACAAATGAAGCGAAGTGAAGTGAAAGTCGCTCAGTCGTGTCCGGCTCGTTGAGACCCCATGGACTGTAGTCCGTGGAACTCTCCAGGCCAGAACACTGGAGTGGGTATAGATGTCAGCTGGAAAGCTGGGGACATCTGTGGACAATGCAGCACATTCATCTGCAATAACTAACCTACTGAGTCAGGAGTACAGGAAAAGTGCTTGAACAAAGCTGAAGGTTTGTGTGTGCCACCTGCTCCTTGCTATTTTTAGCATGGCTTTCCAAAAAAAAAAAACCAAATCAGAACGCAAGTAGATTGCGCAGTACTGATCGGCTTGCAAGTAGAAATAGAAGGAAATAGAAGTACAGAAATATGTGGTTTCACATGCATTCCTTTGTTGAGTCCTTAAACAAAGATATCCTAGGCACTTGAATACATTCATGAACTAAACACACAAACAGCTTATATTCCAGTTGGTGAGAAATATAATAAGCAATAAATGTAACAAATTATTTATGTTAGAAAGTAGTAAGTGCTATGATAACAAAACAGTGGAAGATAGGATGATGGGGGTGGGGGGCAGGGGGTATGAGCAGTTTGCAATTTTGAATAGGCTGGTCCCGGAGGACCTTACTGAGAAGGTAAGATATGAGCAAAGACCTGAGTGATGGGTGGAGAGTTGGATATAGAACGTCTGGGCAAAGCATATGTTCCAGACAGAGGGATCAGCAGGCAAGGACCTGAGATGAGGATGGGTCTGCGTCTCACCCAGCAGGCTCTTGGATATGATGCTCTTGGTAGCCTCCCGGTGGTCACCCTCCTCCCTTGGGGAAGAATGATAACAAGATGGAAAAGGAACTAGCAGTTTTCCCCTGGAATCATAAAGAATGACAAGGTTTTGTTTTTCCCCGTAGGAAGCAAGATTATTAAACTGTACAAATAGGAATATCTTTGATTTTAGAATAGAGTAATTATTCAGCACTTATCTTTAAAATCCCATTTCAGAGTGCATTCTATAACAGGAACTAGGTCATCCTTATACTCATAATATCCTTCCTTGCTTAGCCCATGTATTTCTCTGAGAGGCAGCATAACATTATAAAAGCAAACTAGATTTGAGGGACAGAAAGAAATACATTCTGGTCTTGACCCCTCCACCTACTAGCTGTGTACGTTCCAAGCCTTAGGCTTCAATTTCCTGTTTGTAGGAAAGGCACAGTGGTATTGGATGAATGAGATAGTGTATGGAAGGAAGATAAATAGCATAGTGTCCATCCTGCTTGTGTGCAAAGTCGCTTCAGTGGTGTCTGACTCTCATTGACCCTATGGACTGTAAGCTGCCAGGCTCCTCTGTCTGTGGGAGTCTCCAGGCAAGAGTACTGGGGTAGGTTGCTGTGTCCTCTTCCACGGGAATCTTCCCAACCCAAGGATCGAACCTGTGTCTCTTACGTCTCCTGCATTGGCAGGTGGGTTCTTTACCACTAGCTCTACCTGGGAAGCCCTGCAGACTACAGACTGTACCAACAAATGTGAGCTTCTCCTTAAAGCAGGAAACTCTGCTTTAAAGCAGGAAGTGGGAATGTGGAATGTTTGCTTTATGCCAGACTTGAAAAAAGAAAAAGAAAAAAGTTCTCCTTGGAACACTGGGTCATATATGAAGCCCAGTTTGTTAGAGTGGAAAGAGAAAACTTTGCTTTCCATTCAAACACCTTTGCTTCATTTTGGGGCTTCCTCTGAAAGCTTAGTGACCTCAAGTACCATACTTCCGATGAACTGCCTGTGAAAATTCGGTGCAATGATGAGAAGAATCTTTCTATGAAAGAAACTATTCTTATAATGCCTTCAGCCCTAGCTCAGAGTCCTGCGGTTGCCAGTAGATCAAATAAAGCCTGGAGTAAAAATAAAATCTCTGTAGAGATTTGTTCATAGACGCCAACTTGCTGGAGGGCACCATTTCTCAATGATTTCACAGTCTGGTATCTTTATTGATGATATTTCAGTATGCTCTCAATGGCAAATTTTTCTAACACCATAGTATTGGCTCAAAGCTCTTTCTGATTATGAAAGATGCTGTGAAGACTCATGATAAGGGGATTTCAAATGCTTTGATTCAGATGACATTCACAGCACTGACATTTAAATGACTAGTTTGGTTTTTCTTCTATAAGTTTGTTCACATTTTTGTGTTGTATATGGAAGGAAATTTAGAGAATTTCAAGAGCAAAGCCATCACATCCACAGCAGTCTATTTGTAAAATAAAATCTTTCCTGTTCAATGAAAAAAAATCTGTTGCTATATAGACAGCTTTATTTTCAAATGATATGAACATGTTATTTGATTAAACTACTTCATGACATTCTTTGATATTCTTCACTATTTCCCTACAGTAATTTATACCTTTGTCTAATGTAGTATGGCAGACAGAAGTGGATTTTGGAGTTTTAAAGCTCTTTGCTTTATTCCCAGATCAACTGGTTGTTTGATCTTGGGCAAAAGAGCCTCTGTTTTCTCAAATGTAACGTCAGGATAGCTAGTAGGATTGTTCTGCTGATTTATCGAAAATTTTTTGGAAAATACCCAATATTGGGGTTGTTGCCTCTAAGTAGTCAAGTGATAGCTATTATTTTCATCAACAGTCATCATAATACTTTTGTTCCTCTTTTGAAGGTCATTTCAAAGGCAATGCTATGTGAAACCTGAGTCAAATGACATACATTCTGGAGAGGGATATTTACAGCTAGGAGAAAAGTGAAACCAAAAAATAATATTTTTAAAAACTACCTACCATTTTTTCATTTCTATAAGTTAGCCCATCCAGTGCTCACAATAACATAATTTTCTTTTTTTTAATGCACCATTTTAAATTGTACAATTTGGTTGTTTTTCATATATCCACAACGTCACACAACCATCACCACTATTTAATTTCAGGATTTTATCACCACAAGAAGAGACTCTACACCCATCAGCAATCATTCCACATCCCTCCCTGCCCAGTCCTTGGTAGCCACTGATTTACTTTCTGTCACTACAAATAGAATCATAGATTTGCCTACAAACAAAATCAAACATTGTGTGGCCTTGTGGGTCTGGCCTCTCTCTTTTTTGCATACTGTTTTCAAGGTTCGTCCATGCTGTGGCGTGTGTCGGTACTTCATTCATTTCTATGGCTGAATAATATTCCATTCTATGGATGTACCACCTTGCATTTATCCATTCATCAGTTGAGGGCACATTTCACAGCTGAGGCTATTGAGACTTAGAAAGGTTAAGGAGAAGACAGAAGGAAACCCATCTACTTGGCTACCTTTGGTCTCTCTGACCTGTGAGAACAGAAAATATGATTGCAGAGTTGAATTTAAGCATCCATCTTGGGTCACCTCCCAGCACCAGTGCCCCTTCCCCAGCTTGACATCTCCCTACTTTCCCTGTTTGGCTTAGATCTTCTTCCTTGCTCTTGAATTCACAGAGTAGGAAGCTCCTCTATCAGACAACAGCCCTGCCTGCTTTCCTCCTATGGCCCCACTTCTTGCTTTGCTTTGTCCAGGTTATACTCTTTTGATACCCAGAGACCATGAAGGCCAGTTCTGAGCTCATCAGAAAGTAAAGCCCCTACCTAAACTTGGCAAGAGGCATCTGCACAGTCTTTCTAGAACTGTCATCTCACAGACTTCAGTGCAATTTTATTCAACAATACCTCATCCAGAGCCGACAAATAAAAAGTAAACCCTATCCAGAACACACTTCTCTGAATAAGAATGCACTGGGATATACAAAGCTGAAATTTTGGTCTCAGAATCAGTTATTTTTTCCCTTTTTACAGAATTTTAACTTTTTACAGCCCAGTATAAAGACCTAATGAACCATCGGGATTTTTAAAAAATATATATATTGAGGGAGTTTACAGAGATGAGGAGTATTTATAACATATCCTCTGGAAACAAATTCATTTGAACAAGGTAATTGTTCCCTTGTGATAAGGAGGCAGCTGGTTTCATGGTGTTGCCATTGTTATCCATTTCTAAAAAGGTGTCTGCATTTAAAAAGGGCTTTGTAACTCATGAGCCACCTATTCCTTCCCTCCTGCCTTGGATGAAGTCACTAAGCTATCTTTATAATTTCAACATTATTTTCCAAGAACACACTGAGCAGCTATAAATAGAACATTAGGGAAATTCAAACCCGTGCAAGTGGTAGGAAAACTGGATTAAACATTGGTCTGCCGTGGTAAAGAACCTGCCTGCCAGTGCAAGAGATGCGGGTTCAACCTCTGGGTCAGGAAGATCCCTTGGAGGAGGGCATGGCAACCCATTCCAGCATTCTTGTCTGAAAAATCCCATGGACAGAGGAGCCTGGCGGGCTACAGTCCATGTGGTTGCAAAAGAGTCAGATATGACTGAGCACATACACGCACACACACCATCATGATCAAAAGTGAGCATGGTAAAAATCAATTAAAGAGATTGTGCTGCTTAGAGAATAAAGGTTTCAGATAATAGCATTGACTCCCAAAGTGAAAGGGTAATTTGCACATTTTCTCCTTGAAGAAATTACCGGTTATGGACAGGCAGAAGCCCCCCACTTTCTGGGAAAATGATTTGGCATAACTTGCAATTCGTGTTGCTGCAACTGGAACATTGGAGGTGAGAATTCTGTTCTAGGACAGAGTTCTTTTTCACCTGGCATCAGCTTCCCTGCCCACCCTTCATCCCAACACATGTTAGTCATAAACAACTCTCTTGGCAATACAGGCTCTTCTCCAAGTTCTGTCAGTGGTTCTCCAAGTGCTTCCAGCCTGTCCATTTGGGCCACAGCAACGAGCAGGGTAAGTTATCTCAGAGATGTTTCAAAACAAGAAATGAAATCTTCCTGACCTCTTTCTGGCCTCCTCCTTGGAAAAAGAATAGGAGTTGCCTGTTAGCAAGTCTTTGAACTTTTGTGTGATCTTTCCTTGAATTTCCAAGAGGAGTTCTGCAACAAGTTGCTTTTTTTTTTTAATTGACATATATTGAGTTCTTGGTTTTAACTGATTTTGTTCCTCTGAGACTGTATTTTATTCACTTAACGTGTTGTAGTTTGTTGTTGATCTACTTTCAGTGGGAATAGGTTTTGCATGGATTTTTAAAGGTTTATCTAAAATAACTAAATGATGAACAAATTTCTCTTCCACTTCAGTGTAACTAAGCTTACCAGTAATCAAAGAAAGTAAGTTGTTATGAGCTCAATACACAGCTTTTTACTTTGTATTTTTAAATAGAAAAGAAGGGAAAAGCACTTTATCAAAGAACAGAACTTGGAGAAGCAAGTTCTTAATAGACGTCTTTTGAATCCAGACAAGTAAATATGTAAAATTTTCAAGGTAAGGTGTGACTAGTGAGTGTAGATTTGAAATCAGAAGGGTAAGGCAAAATGAGCAAAGTTATTAAAACCATTATCACTATCAACTATATGGCTTCCCCGATAGCTCAGGGGTTAAGAATCCACCTGCAATGCAGGAGACACAGGTTCGATCCCTGAGTTGGGATCCCCTGAAGGAGGAAATGGCAACCCACTCCGGTGTTCTTGCCTGAAAAAAATCCCTGGACCAAAAATCCCAGAGCTGGAGGGGCTACAGTCCAAAGGGTCACAAAGAGTCAGACATGAGTTAACAGCTGAGCATGAGTGCAATTCTATATATGTATGTATTGAAGTGAAGTGAAGTGAAAGTCACTGTCGAGTCTGACTCTTTGTGACCCCATGGACTGTAGAGTGCATGGAATTCTCCAGGCCAGAATACTGGAGTGGGTAGCCATTCCCTTCTCCAGGGGATCTTCCCAACCCATGGATTGAACCCAGGTCTCCCGCAATGCAGGCAGATTCTTTACCAGCTGAGCCACGAGGGAAGCCCAGGAATACCTAATGACTGAGCATGAGCACAATACTATATATGTATGTATAGGTATGTATTACTGAGTCATTTACTGTATACCTGAAACTAACGAAATATTATAAATCAACTATACTTCAAACAAATGTTTAAACCTATGATATAAACTTGCAATTAAATACGTTATATCAAAACCAAATGTAATAAATACTCAAACTACATCACTTCCTACTTACATTACTACACTTCCTACTTCCATTTGTTCTTATCTGTGGACTGGAGGTAATTAACATAGATTGTATCTGTGTGGTAGAAACAGCACATGGTTGAGCCTTACTGCATATCCCTCCAACTCCATGCACAGGGATGTGAGGTTAGTAGCTTGACATTGGCTTTGCTGGAGTAAATACACCAGGAAATCCGGACAAACAGAACAAAGTAGGGCTTTTCACCAGACCTCCAATTGTTTCAAATATTTACCAGCTCTCTACGCCTGAACAGCATAGTGACCTTGCTGGTTCAGAGCATGGACAGAGCTAAAGGGCCTGTTCTGTTCTCTTTGATTGCTCTAGATGTGTTTTTGCTTTTGTTTTTGTTTTTAACCTCTTCATTTTTCAGCATCATTCCTTTCTCTGTGAATTAACTCTTTTTTATTCCATGCAGTTGCACCAAAGGGTGAAATTACAAATCCCCAGCTCTCTCTGGTCTCAGTGGTGGCTTGAGTCTGACCAATCGTGATACTGCAAGCCACCAGCCACAGTGATTGGTTCAGGTATAAGCATATGAGCCAAACTGGGACAGAGTCCTCCTTAAAATGCAATGGATAGAAGCCGGCTAGGATTAAGAGCAGCATATATAGGCAGAGGGAAGCAGGACCCTGAGGGCATTATTTGAAATTTGTTTGAAGCCAGATGCCCTTTGGACTTCCTAGCTACCTAAGCCAATATAGTCCCTTTTTGCGTGACAAATAGACATTTTTAAAATCTTGAGTAACTCTGGTAAAATGCCATATAATATCATATGTGGTGGTCCATTGGCTAAGACTCCATGCTCCCAATGCAGGGGACCTAGGTTCCATCCTTGGTCAGGGAACTAGATCCCACATACCGCAGCTAAGAGTTCATGTGCCACAACTAGATTCTGCATGCCAAAACTGAAAAAAAAAAAAAAAAATCCAGCATGCCACAACAAAGATCAAAGATCCAATGTGCTGCAGCTAAGACCTGGCACAGCCAACTAAAATAAATAAATATTAAAATAAATCATACTGAGAAGTTTCTTCTCAGGCTACAGGGACAGAGCTTCATAGAGGGGGGTTGCAATTTGACCTAGACTGTGACCAGATTTGTAGACCACAAAATAAAGTCTTTAAGCACAGTCCTACTGCAATTTTTCAGATCAACCAGAATTTGTGTAAATGTATGTGATTCTATTTAAAATACTAAATATTATATTTGCTTGATACCTTGAAGTTCCTGAAAGATAAGGACAATGCAAAGTCTACCATCACATCCCCAGGACTTATGCCCTCATCATGTAGAACTGAAGAAGAGATCACTCAGGAAATACTGGTTGAGAGAAAGGCTGTCTCCTAAAGACGCTGCATCCAGCTGTACCATGATGATGATTCAGCGGTTTTATGCAATACCCCACAGCTTTCTTTGTGGAAAGGCATATGGACGACGCTGTTTGATGTGAGGCAGGGTAAGCAGATTCAATAAGTAAAGACATTCTAGCTCATCAGTATGCGGTCTGACCTTGAGAGCTGAAGTTGTTTCTGTATAAGCCGAATTTCCCGTTTCTAAGTCTCTGGACTCAAGGGACCCAAGGAAGAAAAATATCCTACCCTGTTTTATAACAACCAAAAAAAAAAAACCGATTAATCCGTTGGCTATTTGCAAAGTAATTTAAAGCTATAACTCAAATTGCAAAGTTCACAAGTTTGTTTCTAGTATATCTCATACCCACCCACAGCAACATCAAACAAGAATGCTCTTGTCAGGACAGACTGGTGGTTGCTAAGGGGAATGGAAGGTTTGAAAGTACGGGATTAGCAGAGGCAAACTATTATATATAGGATGGATAAACAGCAAGGCCCTACTGTAAAACCCAGAGAATCATATTCACTCTCCTGTGACAAATCGTAATGGAAATGAATATGAAAAAGAATGTACATATATACATATAGATAAAGAATATGAAAAACAATATATATGCATATATTAATAAATATAACTAAGTCACTTTGTTGTATAGAAGAAATTAACATGACATTGTAAATTAACTATACTTCAGTAAAATTTAAATAAATACATAAAAAAGAATGCTCTTGTCAAAACAAGTGAAAATGTTAGTTGCTCAGTGATGTCTGACTCTTTGCAATCCCATGGACTGTAGCTGGCCCCACTCCACTGTTCATAGGGATTCTCTAGTGAAGAATACTGGAGTGGGTTGCCGTGCCCTCCTCCAGGGACTCTTCCCAACTCCAGGGATCAAACTCAGGTCTCCTGCACTGCAAGCAGATCTTTACCATCTGAGCCACCAGGAAGCCCTATCAAAACAAGAGCAGTGTCTTATCCCAGTTGGACTCTTTTAGGGAAACACCTGCCACCCCTTTGGCATTTCCATAGAGATGAAGGAAGAGGGTTGGAATGAACATTTCTGGATCTTCTCTCTGTCCCTTTACTCATTCTTGCTCATGAGAATAAAAACAGATCTGTCTGGAGAGACAGAGAATAATCAGGCATATATTTACCAAGCTCACCAGGGTGGGGTGAGGCACCCTGGGCTCACCCTTCTGAGGCCAGAAGCATATCAGTCTTTCCTTCAGCTGGCCCTCTGTTCTTCTAGAATTCGGTTATTAAACAGCCACGATTCTTTGTGGGGTTGGCTGGGAGCTCTCCCTATAGGTAAGGAACAAGGCCAAAATTGGGAGAAAAGGAGGAAATTCTGACCTCCATTAAGCCTAACTTCAACCCTCTGGGTATGTGCTGTAAGCTCCGTCATGTCCGATTCTTTGCAACCCCATGGACTGTAGCCCGCCAGGCTCCTCTGTCTATGGAATTTTCCAGGCAACAATATTGAAGTGGGTTGCCATTTCCTACTCCAGGGGATCTTCCCAACCCAGGGATCAAACCTGTGTCTCCTGCATCTCTTGCATTGGCAGGCAGATTCTTTATTGCTGAGCCACGAGGGAAGCCCTTTAAAATGGTTTGTTTATTGCTACAAAAGCTAACCACCTGGGGAGGGAGAAAGAAGGGAGGTTTGGGAAGGACGGGGCATGGGAGGACCTATGGCTGATTCTTGTTGATGTATGATAGAAAACACAAAACTCTGTAAAGCAATCATCCTTCAACTAAAAAAATAAATTTAAAACAAAACAAAGCAAAAAAAGCCAACCACCATTGGAGCCTTCAGCAAGTCATAATCTTTTTGCTGATAAAAGGTTTTGGCCTTGATGTTGATGGCTGCTGACTGATCAGGGTGGCGGTTGCTGAAGTTTGAGGTGGCCATGGCAATTTCCTAAAATAAGACAGTAAAGTTTGCTGCACTGATCGACACTTCCTTCCACAGATGATTTCTCTGTAGCATGTGATGTTGTTTGATTCATTTTACCCACAGTAGAACTTTCAGAATTGGAGTCAATCCTCTCAAACCCTGCCGTTGTTTTATCAACTAAGTTTATGTAATATTCTAAATCCTTAAACCTCAACCTCTAACACCTGTTTATCAGGGGCTTGCCAAGCCAGCAGGGGATACGTTGGTTTGCCCCAGCAGCGACGCCATATCAAGAACAGCTACTATGATTTGAGTTATCATCTGATTAAGTTTACAATAATCAACCATCATTCTCTGTGATCCATTATCAGCCAAATAGCAAATACAGATTTGGTAGAAATCACCACCCAAACCTCCCAAGCCTTTGATGGTGGCACTAATCTCTGCAGTACCTGTAAGACTGCAGTATTACTGTTGGTTTACTAATTGGGGAAGTTTTAATGGCATCCATTTGCTCTCTCCTACTATTAACAGTTCTCATTTCACAGGTCACAGAACCAACTTGGGGCTTCTGCCAGTTGCTGAATAGCAAAGTAAATCTAGAGTTGGAGAATTAGTTGGAAGGTGGGTTCAGGAACTCACCAGACACACAGATTAACATGAGTCAAAAGTTCTTTGATCCCTTGACGTCATGTCAAGGGTGGACCTTGACATTCTGACTGGTAGACCACAGTAGTATTTTGTGTCTCTAGGAAACAGTGTCAGCTCTGAGCCAGAATCACGACACCTGACCCATCTCCTTGCTCTGGTGCACAGTTACCGTGGGAAATAGCCACAGGTCCCTAATCAGAAGGCTGTGAGGAGTGTTGTTGCAGAAACTTTGCCTATGTAGCAGGGTTTCCCCTTAGGTAACTCAACATTTAAGGATCCCTCTTTTAAGGGATCCTTCATTGAAGAGGCTCTGTATTTGTCAAAAGGATCAAGGCTGGTTGAAAGAATGTGACTCCATTATGGTGATTCAAGTCAGACCTCCATTGATCAGATCTCAGGCTTTTCTATTTATACAAAATGGAGTATGACTTTAGTGGAATGTCCATCCACTTCCATTCTTGGGACACCACAGTCAATCACCAATGCCAAAGATTTCTGTAGGTCAGGCTGTTCTTATGACGAGTTCAGCTCAGCTGTTCCCCATAGAAACCATGGCTGTGCTCTCTCCGGCAATCAAGTACATTGGAAGGGAAGATTTTGAATGCTGTCATCTCAACCAGTGTAAAGAGAAGGACCATCTGCTATGAACCTTGGCCCCATGCAGGAGTGATTACTGCTTGAGGACAGAAAGCAGAGGGGCATGCCCTCTGACTGGATCCAGAAGGAGAGAGGAGAAAACCCCCTGTATCTGAACAGAGGAGTGAAAAAAGATGAATGGATGGAGCCTGAACTTGGCTTCGGGGGCCAGTTACTCTCCCACCATGTGACTTGGCTCAAACTCCATAGATGTAAGTCTGAGCCAAATTGCCCCTACTTCTGTCTTGGGGAAGGGCAGGGTAAGAAGATGGACAGAGGCAACATTTCTAATCCTAGCATTCACCCAGATGAGAAAAGGGTACAGACCCCTTCCTACATGGAAACAAGACTGCTAGTATGAGTCCGGATGAAAGCGTAGGGTTTGGATCAGCTGAAATGACAGGTTTCACGTGCTTGACCTAGCGGGAAAGAGGATTCAGGAGCACAAAGGCAGGAGAGGGTGGCAAAGGGGTTCTCTGGTTCTGACAAGTGACCTGCACCCCACTAAAGCTCCTGTCCCAGGAGAGGGCTAGGTGACAATAAGGACCCAAAGCCTGACTTGTGATACAAAGTGTACATGGGGTCAGAACTTACAGTATTTAGGACAAAAGAAGTAATTTCAAAGCAATTTCCAGTCTGTAAGCAGAAATTTCCTCAAGTGTCTCCAAATTTTATTAGCCGAAAATTAGACAGCTATTCCCTAATCACCTCAACCCCTAGAAATGTGGCCCTTCGGGCAAGTTTGCCCTGAAGTTGCAGTTATGCAAAAATATGCCATTTATGTAACAATGAGTTTTAGATAATTCTCTACTTCCCTGGTGGCTCAGTCGGTACAGAATCCACCTGCAATGCAGGAGGCTGCCTGCAATCGGGAAGATCTCCCAGGGAAGAAAATGACAACCAACTCCAATATTCTTGCCTGGAGAGCCCCATGGACAGAGGAGCCAGATGGGCTACAGTCCATGAGGTCACAAGTGTCAGACACGACCTAGCAACTAAGCCACCACCACCTATAACATTAGTCCTTCTGCAGGAAATGTTCATGTGGCTATTAAATATTCACTAAAACTTTAACTTTTATTTTTATACATCCCTGAATGAAAAAAAAAAAGGCAAGAAATACATTTCCTGGTACCAAACCATAAATTTCAATTCAGTTCAAGAAGCTGAAAGAATAGGACCCCTGCCTCCAAGGGACACAAAAAGCAGCAGGGGCTCCGCTTTGAAAAAGAGGCTAAGAATAAAGCGGGCACAGCAAATAACAGCTCTGGGCAGGACAGAAACCAGTCAAACTCTTGCCAAAAATTATTGCATTAAATGCTAACCCCTACTTTAAGGTGGCAACCACAATTTAGTTTTTGAATCCTTCCCTTTATAAGTAGGGCTTCCTGCTACTTTCTGAGAAATGGAAGCACTTCTGTTTGCAAGATGATTTATTATTATTTTTTTTTTTTACAAGAGCCAGAATTTAAGACTGGCATCAAAACCCAGCCAACTTAAGCCTAGGGAGAAGACAGTAACACTGGTTATTTTATCCAAAGATGAGCCAGTCACATTTTTGGTACATCAATGCCACGTTTGCCTGAGAACAAATTTAGGAAGCCTGGCTGCATGCATATCTCCTGTTTGTGACTTCTCTGCATGATTGGATGGTATTGGCAATGATCTGGAACAGTCACCAGGGGATGCTTCCCCTAAGAACAGCATAGTTAAGTGGCATTTCTATGGTGTTCTTTTTCATAGTGACAAATGGACCCGAGGTGGATGAAATTGCATGGAGCCCCACATGACCAGCTGTGTCCAAGCAGAGATTTAGCAGGAGGATGTAGAAAATGTTTTTGTTCAAGGAGAGAAATTTCACGGTGGAGATAGATGGTAGGGGCAGGGGAGCTGGAATGTTGTGTTTTAAAACATTCAGGAGATCAAAATAGGTATGCAAGCTCGGAAGATCCTTCAGGAATAACAGAAATAATGGCACATACTCTTCATTGTGGGATACTTTAAAATGACTAATAAAATGAACGTTAACTATCTTCCCTTTGACATATTTTCAAAGCCTTCAGAAATGAAAACAGTTTCTTCATTAATGGTCAATTTCAACTGTGTTTGAAAGAAAATGTATAATGCCATTAATATGGGAATTGTGTGATCTAAGCCACCCAGCATTAAAAATAGGTGAGAATGACATTCAGTTTTGAAGCTTAACTTTGAATGGGTGCTCAGTCTTCCTAAAATATAACCTAATGATTAGACATGCTGATCGTTCCTCTGTGAAGAAAGTTATAGCCTCATGGAAATACAAACCATCTCTTTAATCGTAAGCATTCTAAAGAAAAAAAATAATTGATTATTAAGGGAAAAGGAGTTGAGTTTGGGGGTGGGAATGCAGAAAAGAAATATCTACAACTGAAATAAAAGATGAGAAATAAAACACATTTAGGAAAAACTTATGGTCCCAGGACCTAGGATTATTCTATGAGGCCACATAGAATAAAACATTATTCTATGTTTTTTGTTTTCCGTTTCTCCATAGTTACGTTGGGCTTCCCTGGTGGCTCAGATGGTAAAGCATCTGCCTGCAGTGCTGGAGACCTGGGTTCGATCCCTGGGTCAGGAATATCCCCTGGAGAAGGAAATGGCAACCCAGTCCAGTATTCTTGTCTGGAAAATCCCATGGATGGAGGAGCCTGACAGGCTATAGTCCATGAGGTCAAAAAGAGTGGGACACGACTGAGCGACTTCACTTTTTTTTTTCTTTGTGGCTCAGCTGGTAAAGAGTCTGCCTGTAATTCGGGAGACGTGGGTTTAATCCCTGGGTTGGGAAGATTCCCTGGAGAAGGGAAATGCTACCCACTCCAGTAGTCTGGCCTGGAGAATTCTATGGACTGCACAGTCCATGGGCTGTGAAGAGTTGGACACGACTGAGTGACTTTCACTTTCATAGTTACATAGGCCCATACTCCCTATGTATGTATGATTATACATCATATAGCTTTTTAAATTTTATATTCTAATAACCCCCTTTCTTTTAATTCTTCCCTTAGCAGAAGCCACTGGGGGAAAAAAATTCTTAAAAATAAAATATCTGCATATACACAAACGATACAATTTGTGTTTCATATTCCTCATGAGGATCATAAACACAGTTTTTGGCTGATTAAACTTCAGTCTCTCTTCCTTACAGCCCAAGAGTCTAGAATAGTTTCTGGCACATAGTAAATAAAAGCTTCTCTAACCTGGAGTCCCAAGAAAGCAGAGACTGAGATAAAGAACTTTTTGTTTATTTGTTTATTTTTTAGTAACTACTATTGTTTATTTGTTTGGCCCCATGGCTTGTGGGAATCTTAGTTCCCTGACTAGGAATCAAACCTGTGCCCTCAGCAATGAAAGTGCAGAGTCTACTTTCATTGGACTGCCAGAGAATTCTGGAGACGAAGACTTTAAATGTAACTACTCTACTGGTGAAAGAAATCCCAGAAGAGCAAAAGTGAGGGGAAGGGGTTCAGAGGGCAAATGTTGGCCTGATTGTTGAAGACCATCCTTTGCTAAGTGTAGAAACTGTCTTTCAAAATAATCTTCTGAAAGAGGAAGAAAGAAGACTTCATCTCTGGATCCCATCTCCCACTGGTCTCCCTTATGTTTCTGAGTTGTGCATGTACGAGACCTCCCAGAGTCCCCACCTCATGGTCAATAGAAAAGCTGTGGGTAGGTGGTGCCCGGAGGAAGTTGGAAAGAGCTCACACAGAAGAGAGGGTGGGAAGTGGTACCTAAGAGGAGTCTAACACCATACTCAGTAAATGCTTGCCAAAAGGATAGAATTGTATTACAATAGTAATAAAGTCATAGATTGAAGAGGAGTAAAAAGTCCTTAGCAATTCGATATCACAATCATCCATAATTTAATGAAGAAAAGACACAGGTTCTGCTTGGTTTTTTTCCCAAGCTTTTGTCTGTTTATTCAAACACAATGTGTCTTAAGGAGTTTAGAAACAGGCTGGAGACACCATTATCCTTTGAATAACGCAGAGAGCCACTGAAAAGGGAATCAGCGCCATGGTAGGTTGTAACACTGGTGTGTTAAGAGTAAGTCCCTATCCATATTCCTGGACTGTAAACACGGGGAACCAAAGTATCAGAGGTAGCACTGCTGCTGCTAAGTCGCTTCAGTCGTGTCTGACTCTGTGCGACCCCATAGACGGCAGTCCGCCAGGCTCCCCCATCCCTGGGATTCTCCAGCAAGAACACAGTGGGTATCAAACAGAACCAGACAAACCCTTTGTTCTGTCTTCCTCGCTTATGCAATCAACGCACACTTAAGCAAAACTGAATTCCTCGTTAAGCAAACATTTTTGCATGAGCTGCCTTCTCTTTATCTTTCTGTGCCTTCATCTTTTGCTTGACTTGCAGCAATTCTGCCTGGATAGCTTTATCTTCTGGTGCTATCTCCTGAGCTTTCTTAAAATCAGCCAATGCTTGAACATATTCTTTTAATCCTTGCCATCTTTCAGCTCTACGGTACAGTGCTTTGGTATTTGATGGGTCTATTTCAAGGGCCTCCAAACAGCTATCGACTGCACCCTGCCGATTGGACATCTTCAGTTTGTAAGCGCTGACATTCAGCATGCAGCTCAAAGCGACAGGCTACAGCTTTGCTCCATTTGCGTCCTCAGCAGCAGCCCTAGAGCCTTCCACATACCTTAAAAATTTTGTGTATTTTTTAATGGCCATCTTCCAGTTCTGGGATTTGAAAAATGTATTTCCAATGTTTTTTAAGTCTTCTGATATTAACACAATTTTATCTACATCTTTTAAATCCACATCCGCAACCTCGGGGAAATCTGGGTGACTGTCACCAGATCCATCCCTTGGGAATATTTCCCAATCATCACCTTCTTTCAGTTCTCCACATTCTGCAATAACACAAAATTTGGCAGGTTTTTCACCTTTCACCTCCACATTTTCCAGAATCTTTGCCACACCCATTCTTTAATCCCTTGGCCAAACACTATGTGCTTCCCATCCAAGTGTGGAGTCAGAACTGTGGTGATGAACTGGAAGCCATTGGTGTTGCTGCCTGCTTGGCCATGCTCAGCAATCCCTCCTCGTCATGCTTATAATGGAAATTTTCACCTTCAAGGTTTTCACCATAAATGCTTTCTCCACCTGTCCCATTCTGATTTGAGAAGTCTCCACCCTGAATCATCAAGTTTTTAATAATTCAATGCAAGGGACATCCTTTGAAACAGGGAGGTTTTCCAGTGGTGGGTCCAGTGCTTTTTTCTCCTGTATACAATGCACAAAAATTCTGCAGTTTTGGGTATAATATCTGCAAACAATTCTAAGACAATTCAACCAACTTGCTCCCCTCCGATGTCCACATTGAAGAAGACTCGGAGGTTACTGGGGTTGGAGAGCTTAGCCTGGGGGATGGATGCAACATTGTGGCTTTAAGACGCATGTATGACCACCTCGTAACACCGCGTGGTCACTGGACAGCTCGAACCCTAAAGTCGCAAGGTCCACCCACAGGTTCTGTTTTAAAAGAACTTGTTTCATGGAAGAATTTTAATATTGGCTGATTTTTGAAGCAGTTTTCTGACTATCAGCTCAGTCTAACTAGAGCTGATTAACTGGGGACCTGCAGCAATGTGCCAAAAAACTCACAGCACCTGCCCCTCAATTGGATTAAAGAAAAATCGTTCCTAAAAGCACGGAGCAAATCACACATTTCCACGAGCATCATCAGCAAGTATCTGCTAAGTTAACTTAAGTGATTCTTCAAATTTGCCACTGTCACCTGCAAGACTTCACATGGAGTCATCCTTCCCCATCCCATCACCCCTTTGTGACTATGACCCATCCTTCAAACCTACACTGGGAAATCACCTTTACCAAAAAGCCTTCGCATCCCCCTCTCTCTCCCCTTCGCTTTCCCTTCCTTCTCCCCTGTCTCCCTTCCTTGCATGTTTCATCCCTCTCGTTACTTTATCTTGGCTGCTTTCACATTACTCAATTTTACTGCTATCACTACATCTCTCATACTCATAAGAGTGACTCTTTCCCCGACTAGATCGTCAGCTCTTCCAGGGCTAAAATTCCGGCACTTATCTTTTAGGACCTGACACACAGCAGGCATCCAGCAAATTTCAGCTTAATGAAAAAATAAATCAGTTGCCATTTGAATAATAGGGAAAATTGCAAAGGTGTTTAAGAAGAGACGGTAGCTGATGGCTATAGTGGGGTGAATCAAGGGAATCTTGGAGGAGCTAGATGCAAGAGGAAGATGAGACTTGTGGACTTAGAAGAGACAGGCTGTTTCAGCGGAGGCTGTGACCATAAGTGGAAACATGTTTAATTTACTGTAAAGCAGTGGATTCTCCAGCTTGGCGAGGGCAGGGAGCTCTCGAGCAGGTCACGGGGAATAAAATCAGAGAGGAAAGTGGGGGTCAGGTTGCAGGGGCACCAAATGGCAGGCTTAGCAGCCTTACCTTTGTCCTCTATTTTAAGTTCTCAAAATATTTTGAGCAGTAGGCAACACAGCCAAGCGGAGTTTAAAAACAGCTCATAGACGTGCGGAAGAGCAATTGGAAGGAAGAAACCAACAACACTTAAGAAGCAAAAAGTGACTTCCCTTGACGAGCTCTGAGCCAAAGATAAGAGACAGAGTTTGGTGTTGGGAAAAACAATCTGGGAGGGCTTTAAAGATTATTTCCAAACTCAGTGCTTTCCTGTCCCGAGCTTCGAGTTGACATTCTCCACGACGTGACCTGAACTCTAAAGTCTAGTCTCCTCAAGTCCTGCTGAGTGGCCCATTCTCTGTCTCCACACACAACCTCTGCAGGCTCATCTCTGGGAAGACCTTGAGGCCTGAACTACCCTGCCTTCTACCCATTTCTTGCTGTCAAAATCTGACCTGCACTTTAACCCTCTCTTTATTTCTATTTTTTAAACTTTTTATTTCCTATTGGAGTATAGCTGATTAACAATGCTGTGAGAGTTTCAGGTGGACAGCAAAGGGGCTCAGCCATACATATACATGTATCCATTCTCACCCTCTCATTAAATGCTCTCTCCTCCATGATAGGAGGTGAATATAAGGAGGTCATCCCCAAGTAACTCATGTTACTTCCCTCAAGCCTTCTGGAGACAAGCTCTCCCTACTTCAGGTGTCTGGTCATATGGGTAGGGGTCAAATATAACCATATCTCTCTTGAGTTTTACACAGAGGAAGGATAAAATGTGGTGTAAACAAAAACCTGGATTTTAGTCTGTTCTATAGACCCGAGAATCCTGGACATCCTGAATCCAGACATCCTGGAATGTGAAGTCAAGTGGACCTTAGAAAACATCACTATGAACAAAGCTAGTGGTGGTGATGGAATTCCAGTTGAGCTATTTCAAATCCTGAAAGATGATGCTGTGAAAGTGCTGCACTCAATATGCCAGCAAATTTGGAATACTCAACAGTGGCCACAGGACTGGAAAAGGTCAGTTTTCATTCCAATCCCAAAGAAAGGCAATGCCAAAGAATGCTCAAACTACCGCACAATTGCACTCATCTCACATGCTAGTAAAGTAATGCTCAAAATTGTCCAAGCCAGGCTTCAGCAATACGTGAACCGTGAACTTCCTGATGTTCAAGCTGGTTTTAGAAAAGGCAGAGGAACCAGAGATCAAATTGCCAACATCCGCTGGATCATGGCAAAAGCGAGAGAGTTCCAGAAAAACATCTATTTCTGCTCTATTGACTATGCCAAAGCCTTTGACTGTGTGGATCACAATAAACTGCGGAAAATTCTGAAAGAGATGGGAATACCAGACCACCTGATCTGCCTCTTGAGAAATTTGTATGCAGGTCAGGAAGCAACAGTTAGAACTGGACATGGAACAACAGACTGGTTCCAAATAGGAAAAGGAGTATGACAAGGCTGTGTATTGTCACCCTGCTTATTTAACTTATATGCAGAGTACATCATGAGAAATGCTGGACTGGAAGAAACACAAACTGGAATCAAGATTGCCGGGAGAAATATCAATAACCTCAGATACGCAGATACATCACCCTTATGGCAGAAAGTGAGGAGGAACTAAAAAGCCTCTTGATGAAAGTGAAAGTGGAGAGTGAAAAAGTTGGCTTAAAGCTCAACATTCAGAAAACGAAGATCATGGCATCTGGTCCCATCACTTCATGGGAAATAGATGGGGAAACAGTGGAAACAGTGTCAGACTTTATTTTTCTGGGCTCCAAAATCACTGCAGATGGTGACTGCAGCCATGAAATTAAAAGACGCTTACTTCTTGGAAGGAAAGTTATGACCAACCTAGATAGCATATTCAAAAGCAGAGACATTACTTTGCCAACAAAGGTCCGTCTAGTCAAGGCTATGGTTTTTCCTGTGGTCATGTATGGATGTGAGAGTTGGACTGTGAAGAAGGCTGAGCGCCGAAGAATTGATGCTTTTGAAGTGTGGTGTTGGAGAAGACTCTTGAGAGTCCCTTGGACTGCAAGGAGATCCAACCAGTCCATTCTGAAGGAGATCAGCCCTGGGATTTCTTTGGAAGGAATGATGCTAAAGCTGAAACTCCAGTACTTTGGCCACCTCATGTGAAGAGTTGACTCATTGGAAAAGACTCTGATGCTGGGAGGGATTGGGGGCAGGAGGAGAAGGGGATGACGGAGGATGAGATAGCTGGATGGCATCACTGACTCGATGGAGGTGAGTCTGAGTGAACTCCGGGAGTTGGTGATGGACAGGGAGGCCTGGCGTGCTGCTATTCATGGGGTCGCAAAGAGTTGGACACGACTGAGCGACTGAACTGAACTGAACTGATAGACCCAAGGCCATTCACAATTTTAGTTTCCTCACAGGCAAAATAAAGGGGTTGAATGATGTCTTTACTTAGCTGACTCATGATTTGACACTCCATGTGACTAACAGTGAGACTTTTGTGTAGTAGTCGGGGGAGACACACAGGGAACTAAGAGCATGGCGCCTAGAGTGATTAGCATTTGTTGATTGATGGACTAACTCGAGACCCACTGCAATCACCTAGGTGTCTCTATTGCCTCTGTTTGGAATTGGCTGGTGCAGGGCCAAGATTTCAGAGCTGACTGTTGTTATGCCAGTGACTGCAGTAGCTTCCCCTCCATTATATTGAGATATTATTGACAGACAACAATTGTGTTGTCTTTCAGTAGTGTCTGACTCTTTGTGACCCCATGAACTGTAGCCCACCAGGCTTTTCGGTCCCTGGAATTCTCCAGGCAAGAATACTGGAGTGGATTGCCGTTCTCTTCTCTAGAGGGACTTCCCAACCCAGGGATCAAACCCTGGTCTCCTGCATCTCAGGCAGATTCTTGACCATTTCAGCTATAGGGAAGTCCTTAAGGTTCAAGATGTATTGATGCTTTTGAACTGAGGTGTTGGAGAAGCCTCTTGAGCATCCCTTGGAGTTCAAGGAGATCCAAACAATCAATCCTCAAGGAAATTAGTCCTGAATAGTCATTGAAAGGACTGATGCTGAAGCTGAAGCTCTAATACTTTGACCACCTGATGCAAAGAACTGTCTCACTGGAAAAGACGCTGATGCTGAGAAAGATTGCAGGCAGGAGAAGGGGACGACAGAGAATGAGATGGTTGGATGGCATCACCGATTCAATGGACATGAGTTTAAGCAATCTCTGGGAGATGGTGAAGGACAGGGAGACCTGGTGTGCTGCAGTCCATGGGGTCAAAAAGAGTCAGACATGACTGAGCGACTAAATTCAACTGAAGATGTATGTGACAAGTTAATGTGCGTATAACTTGCAAAATGATGACTTCAGTAAAGTTATTTACCACATCCATCATATCATATGGATTGTATATGTGTGTGTGCGTGTGTGTGTGTGTGTGTGTGTGTGTGTGTGGTAAAAACACTTAAGATCTACTCTCTTAGCAACTTTCAAGGATACAACACGATGTTGTTGACTAGAGTCACCACCTGCACTGCAGTTCTTAAGGCAGTGCTTCTCAAACTTAAACACACATTTGCATCACCTGGGGAGGACAGTTTGCCCTTCATATCCCTGGGTTCAGCATCTTTGGATTCAACCAACCATGAGGATACAGAACCCACTCATCAGAGGCCAACTGTACACAGCACACTTTTATATAAGTGACTTGAGCATCCAAGGATTTTGGTATCTGCAGAGGTCTTGGAATCAATCCTATGGACACTGGGGAACAACTGTAGCAGGGCTTAGAGAGTCTAGATTTGTGATTTTCAAAGTATATAAGTGACTTGAGCATCCAAGGATTTTGGTATCTGCAGAGGTCTTGGAATCAATCCTATGGACTCTGGGGAACAACTGTAGCAGAGCTTAGAGAGTCTAGATTTGTGATTTTCAAAGTAGGGCTCACAGACAGACATGAGTAGAGAGGGCCATCGTGGGCTGAGGAATAACTCTATGGGGGAAATAAAGTATAATCCCATAGACTTGAATTTTTATATTCTAACAAGTGCTGCTTGTTGGTGGAGGTTCCTACTGGGAGATTTGGTTGTCATGCATTGTTATTGTAATTATGTGAAGTGTATTCATTCACTCAACACCTACTGTTGCCAGGCATTGGTCTAGACACTGGGAGTACATCTGAACAAAACAAACAACTGGAAACTCCCTGCTTTCCTGGAACTCATATTTAATAAGGAAAATGTTGTAAACAGAACAAGATACACACATAGTTGGAATTCCTACACTTAAGCACACTTTTTAAAATCATATATCAATTTTTCTTCAGCTGCTTGCTGTTTGTAATGCTATTCTTGTCTTTTAATTATAAACTGATATTAGCTTAGCTTAAATTAATTATCAATTTAATTTTGGCCTGTTGTGGGTATCCAAGGGAGGTAGTTTGCACATATGTTTGCACCAGTGGTATCTGCTGCTGCTGCTGCTAAGTTGCTTCAGTTGTGTCCAACTCTGTGCGACCCCATAGACAACAGCCCATTAGGCTCCTCTGTCCCTGGGATTCTACAGGCAAGAACACTGGAGTGGGTTGCCATTTCCTTCTCCAATGCATGAAAGTAAAAAGTGAAAGTGAAGTCGCTCAGTCGTGTCCGACTCTTACGACCCCATGGACTGCAGCCTACCAGGCTCCTCTGTCCATGGATTTTCCAGGCAAGAGTACTGGAATGGGGTGCCATTGCCTTCTCCGAGTGGTATCTGAGGCCTATACATTTTCATTAGCTGGACTCCCAGACATGCAGGCATTTGAGACTCAATTATGAATCATCCACATTCCAGCTATCAGCTTAGTGTAATTAGAACAGATTAACTGGTGACCAGCAGCAGTGTGGTGAAAAGTCACAGATGACAGACCTGTCCCTCAATTGGATTAAAGAAAAATCAAAAACTTGGAGCAAATCACAGGTTTCCATGAGCATCATCAGCAAAAATCCTAAAGCAGATTTACCTAATCTCTTATCACCAAGTCCTTTTTCCTCAGAAGGAAGAAATGGATAGGGTAAGGGGACCATAATTCTGCAAGTTCACTGCATCCTTCTCAGGGAGAATCACCTGGAGGTTGAAATTCATGAGAATGCCTGCTGTAATCAAAGATTCCTACCACCTGGAGTCTTACAATTATTATTATATACAAGAGTCATGAGTTTTCTGTTGGGTTGATGATTTCATTAGACTTGTGCTTCCTTAGTTTCTGCTTCTCTGTTCTCTCTCTTGCCATCAGGGGAGCACTCACAGACACAGGCAGCTTGATTCCCTTCTTTCAGACAAGAGCAGGGTTTCTTTCCAAGTTTGGACATTGTAAGATGTTGGATGCTTACCCTACTTGGGCTCAGTTCAAACAGAAAAGTGAGAGATGCTGTCCTGGTAGAAGTTAGGATGTCAGACTGACAAGTGCCACGTAGCTTTTTTCACTTTGAAATACCTGATCTTTTTGAAATATTCTGCAATAAGTACATACTATTTTCATTATTTTAAAGTATTTTTAAATAAAATAAATGATTTGTTGAGGATGTTTGACTTAGTATGGTCACTGTGTTAGGAAAAGAAGTGAGGTGAAATTTTTAAAAACTGTTTGCTTCCTTTTGGCTAAAAAAGGAGAAACAAAATTATCTTTTTTATTACAGAAAATTGATTAAGTGCCCATTACCCTAGGAAACGTGTAACTGGACCTGGTTTTTTACTTTATGTGATTTAGAAAAGGTCTCCTCTCTTCTCAGAGCTCTGAGAAATGTCATTTTAATTTTTATACTTCTGGAAGGGAAAGCCCAACTCCAAACCCCTTTCCTAAAATTCCCAGGTATTTTCTAGTTCATAGAGTAGACCAGAGTGGCTTAGACCAAAGTTGGCTGGTAGAAAAGGACAGCACAGACCCCAAGGGGGCTTCACCTGCAGTACAGGACGATGGCCACTGGTGAGCGCGCGAGAGAGCAGTGGCTGCAAGCCCCCACTGGCCACACTGCCAGTGTCTCCTTGTTACAAAGGCAGAACTCATCCGCTGTGAATTGAATTACCCCCACATTTCTAGACCAGTCCACAGAGAGAGGAGAACTCAAAAGGAAGGAAGTATAGCTAAATACTCCTCAGAAGGCGTATGAGCTACACTCTGCTAAAATTTAACCATTAATAGGGAAAAGATAGCCATATTTGTACCCTACGCTGGTGAAATGAGTTTATTTGTTCTTATTTTTACCAGGCAAGATGAGGAGGCAATATTGCCTCAGCCAAGTTCTACAGAAAGATTAGGAGCCTGGATGTTTGTTGAGAAGATTCTGAATTAAGTTCTAGCAGCAAGCTTTAGTTATGTGTCCTCTGCACTGTAGATCACAGCTGCAAGTTTGAAGGACCTGTTTCCTGGGAGAAGTACTCAGGAGACCCAGGGGTGGCGCAGGAAGTGATGACAGGGGAACGTGACAAATGAGCAAACATCCAGATGCGTCCCAGTATCAGGGACTTTCTGAGCTGAGGGACTTGTTTGGAGGTAGGAGAGGAGCTGCAGTTCTTGTTTGTTTGAAAGCCTTTTCTCTGGAGAGACGTGCCCTTAGTTCTTTCAAATATATTGGGAAGTTTCCACTTGCCCTGAAAGCCTTCCCAGACTAGGTGCTGCAGTGTCTGACAGGACCTCAGAGTCTTTCATCCTCTGAAACATGGTTTCCCAGATGCCGTTTAGAGCACTGGAATGAAAAGCCCATCAACACAAATGTAAGCAAGAGTGAGAAGGAGGTTTGCTGGGGACAAAGAAGCCAAGTCATTCCTCACCTCCAATTTGCTTAAGGGTGCTGGATTAGTTTCTGAGACTACCACGGGTAGCTGAAAACAGCAAAATGTGTTCGCTCACAATTCTTATGAAACAGTACTCCACATAGTTAAAAAGCAAAACAAAACAAAACAAAACCCTGAAACCATGCCCCATAGTGTTAATAGAAATTAGTGACTAACAGAGACCCTGAGGCTTCTGAAAGTCTGTTTCCACCCAGTTTTGAACCAGGGACCTCTGGCATGTGAGGCGAACGTGATAACCACTACACTACAGAAACAAGGCCCATATGGTTTGTCTTCACAGAACAGTAGATAAGGGAACAGTTTATTTTTTAAAAACCATCTGCCTGTAACACAACAAAACTGGCTTAAACTAGATAGAACAGACAGGGCTGACCTGCATCTGCACAGCATAGACTTGCTTGCCAGTAGGTGACCTTTTGATGTCAAAGCCCCAAATTTCCCCACATTTTACACTAACTTCCCCCAGATTGGCATGTGTCCCATGAGAAGGCAATGGCACCCCACTCCAGTACTCTTGCCTGGAAAATCCCATGGATGGAGGAGCCTGGTGGGCTGCAGTCCATGGGGTCACTAGGAGTTGGACACGACTGAGCGACTTCACTTTCACTTTTCACTTTCATGCATTGGAGAAGGAAATGGCAACCCACTCCAGTGTTCTTGCCTAGAGAATCCCAGGGATGGGGGAGCCTGGTGGGCTGCCATCTATGGGGTCTCAGAGAGTCAGACACGACTGAAGCAACTTAGCAGCAGCAGTAGCAGCAGCATGAGGAAGCATGTAGTTCAGTTGCGCCTGTACAGGAAGATGGTTATGTCACCTTCCCCCGCTGCAGTCACTTTCCTCTCCACCTCTGACCATCCTATACTCCTCACCCATCAATGTCCCAAGTCCCCCATCTTCAGGGAGGCGGGTCTGAGATTGCTCTCCTATCTCCTCAGTTGGCTGCCTCATGAATAAACTCTCTGCTGCAAACATTGACGTCTTGGTGTTTGGCTTGCTACCTGTTGGGCCAAGGAAACTGGTTTGGTAACACCGGAGGCTAGAAGTTCAGAGCCAAGGTGTGAACAGGACTGTGCTCTCAAAATTTTAGGGAAGAATCCTTCCTTGCCTCTTCCTTGCCTCTGGTGGTCATCAGCAGCCTTGGTCCTCCTTGGCCTGGAGATGCCCCACTCCAGTCTCTATCCCTGTTTTACACAGTATTCTTCCCTCTCGGCATTTCAGATATTTCTCCTTATAGGGACACTAATTATTGGAGTAGGGCCCTTCCTAATCTAATATGATCTAATTTTAACTAATTACATCTGCAAGACCATACCTCTGGAGGGTGGACTTCTGAAACAAGATGTGAAATTCCAGGTGGACATCAATCTGGGGGAACACAAGTCAACCTAGTCAGCTAGTCAACCTAGTGGGGCTTCCCTGGTGGCTCAGATGGTAAAAGAATCTGCCTGCAATGCATGAGACCCAAGTTCCATCCCTGGGTTGGGAAGATCCTGTGGAGAAGGGAATGGCTACACACTCCAGTTTTCTTGCTTGGATAATACAATGGACAGAGGAGCCTCATGGGTTATAGTCCGAAGGGTCACAAAGAGTCAGACACAACTGAGTGACGAACACTAGTCAGCCTAGTACAGGAGATTTACCTGCTTTGACTGTATTTGCTTCACTGCAGATGGTGACTGCAGCCATGAAATTAAAAGACGCTTACTTCTTGGAAGGAAAGTTATGACCAACTTAGATAGCATATTCAAAAGCAGAGACATTACTTTGCCAACAAAGGTCCATCTAGTCAAGGCTATGGTTTTTCCTGTGGTCATGTATGGATGTGAGAGTTGGACTGTGAAGAAGGCTGAGTGCTGAAGAATTGATGCTTTTGAAGTGTGGTGTTGGAGAAGACTCTTGAGAGTCCCTTAGACTGCAAGGAGATCCAACCAGTGCATTCTAAAGGAGATCAGCCCTGGGATTTCTTTGGAAGGAATGATGCTAAAGCTGAAACTCCAGTACTTTGGCCACCTCATGCAAAGAGTTGACTCATTGGAAAAGACTCTAATGCTGGGAGGGATTGGGGGCAGGAGAAGAAGGGGATGACAGAGGATGAGATGGCTGGATGGCATCACTGACTCAATGGATGTGAGTCTGAGTGAACTCCGGGAGTTGGTGATAGACAGGGAGGCCTGGTGTGCTGTGATTCATGGGGTCGCAAAGAGTGGGACACGACTGAGCGACTGAACTGAACTGAATGTTCTTAATATGAAGAAGTATCAAGATAAAAAGAGGACTTCTCTTTTTTAATTGAAAGAAAACAATGTTTAATAATCTATTCCTACAAATATATGATTTAAATTTAGAAATCATAACAAATTATATTTCAGTTTCCAACCTTAAAACTAGACATTTCCTTGTCTATTAGACCTGGAAAGATATCAATATTATACAAGAAAATGAACTTTTTTACTCTGCCCTCTAAATATAAAAGAGGATTTCTTATGACTTGGATTAGCACACAGCTGACAGGAGATTTTTTAATTTATTTTAAAAATAAACTTTTTCACTAGATGGGGTCATTCAAGGATAAAGATTACTCCTCATGAGGTTGAAATCCACTAATATATCTTGTATGATTTCCAAACCAGCTGTTGACAACATTCTTAATATAGGAAGGAATATAATTACAAACAGCTCTTCTTCCAATCTGCCTTTACATGTTCCTTTCAGCAAGTTCCCTGTAGAGTATCATGACTTACATCCATCTCCCATTCCCAACCTCAATCTCCTTCTTGTTGACAATGGTCTCTGGGACTCTGGGAAACTGAAAGGAGAAAATTCACACAAAATTATTGCTGACCTCTTTCTGTGGCATTCTTTAGAAAGAGCCTTTCTAAACATCTAAATCTGTATAAAGAATGAATCCAGAGGAAATAACAAATACTACTTAATATATTAATGGTAGAAAGTATTATCTCCTCAAAGTGTAGAGACAAGGCAATCCACTATTGCCTATGTATCAGATATATAACCAGTACTCTTGCCTGGCAAATCCCATGGATGGAGGAGCCTGCTGGGCTGCAGTCCACGGGGTCGCTAGGAGTCGGACACGACTGAGTGACTTCACTTTCACTTTTCATTTTCATGCATTGGAGAAGGAAATGGCAACCCACTCCAGTGTTCTTGCCTGGAGAATCCCAGAGATGGCGGAGCCTGGTGGGCTACCATCTCTGGGGTCTCACAGAGTCAGACACGACTGAAGTGACATAGCAGCAGCAGCAGCAGCAGCAGCAGCAGCAGCAGCAGATAAACACGCTGAAACACATGGGTCATAAGCTACAAAACTATCTATTCAGTAATGAGAGAAAAATAAAGGTGTGCTTCCAAAAAATAGAGAGTAAAAGCCAAGTGGAGTAAGGATTTATTTATGCTTATTTATTTATATAAATACGCTTATTTAAACAGAATACACTTACGGCTGTGGTTCACAATCTGTCCCTGTCTCTTTCAGTGCTTTGCCTAAGGTAGCCTGGTGAGAAACATCGCACGTCTGGATTGGATTCAAGAAGACTTTATAAACATCATCTATACCCAGAAGCCTCAACAATCTTTGAAGTCATACAAATGCCCTATGAGCTAAAGAATTGAAGCACAGAAAAATTTGTGAGGAAATTTGCAGTAAGCAAAACTGGTTACTGAATGTCTTCAATAGAAAATTATGCATTGTTCAGAGTACAGTCTTCTAGGCTATCTGATTTAAGCCTATCATTGCCTTGAAGCTATTTTACAACTCTTATAAGTTGTAGAAAACTGATAATGAGGTAAAATAATTGCTTACTGACAATTCTTGTTTATCCATATGAAATAAATTCTCACTAGTGGAGGTTTGGTTGACTTCTTTTCCCCACGAAGGAATAGCATTTTGAAACCACTTGCAAATTCATTTCAGTATTCCTGATTTATAAATGTGTTTGTTCTTTGGATTATCTTTTGAATTAGCTATAACAGCTTTTCCAGTTCCCGCATTTAATTAATGAGTTAAATAAAATCTTTGACACATGTTCACTTCATATTCATGAGTCATATTACTTAAAAAAAATTACCCTTTATAGATTTATGGAACAAAACATGCCACTACTTTCAGACTGAAGTCTTCAATTTTTACTGAAAATTAAATCTAGCTATTCAGTTCAGTTCAGTTCAGTCACTCAGTCTTGTCCGACTCTTTGCGACCCCATGAATCGAAGCACGCCAGGCCTCCCTGTCCATCACCAACTCCTGGAGTTCACTCAATCTCACGTCCATCGAGTTGGTAATGCCATCCAACCATCTCATCCTCTGTCATCCCCTTCTCCTCCTGCCCTCAAGCCCTCCCAACATCAGAGTCTTTTCCAATGAGTCAACTCTTCGCATAAGGTGGCTAAAGTACTGGAGTTTCAGCTTTAGCACCATTCCTTCCAAAGAACACCCAGGACTGATCTCCTTCAGAATGGACTGGTTGGATCTCCTTGCAGTCCAAGGGACTCTCAAGAGTCTTCTCCAACACCACAGTTCAAAAGCATCAATTCTTCGGCACTCAGCTATCTTCACAGTCCAACTCTCACATCCATACTTGACCACAGGAAAAACCATAGCCTTGACTAGACGGACCTTTGTTGGCAAAGTAATGTCTCTGCTTTATTAGGTTAAATTTAAGTGAATTATATATTCCTGTTACGTACTCCTGGAATAGGGCTCTCATATGAAAGTGTTAATCACTGCATATATGGACTGATAGTTCAAGGTTATTAAATGCACTCTTTTTCCACAGTAATCCTCATTTTTTAAGACTTCTGTCTGGAAAGCTTTCTAGAACAGCTCTTCTCCTGACCTAAGGAAAAACGTGGATATAGCCATAGAAAATGTGAATTCATTTGGTTTGCTTTGTGAATTATTACATACATCAAAGCTAAGATTGACAGCAACATTATTCTAAAAATAACTAACAGCGTAATGACAATGCAATGGCTACTACATTCAAACAACCTAACAATTTACATTGTAAGTAAATCACTGGACAGGGATGTAAGCTGCCCAGTTCCTTACCTAGAGGATGAGGATTAAAGTTCTACAAGACTAAAGTTCTAATTTCAGGTAACCCCTCATCTCCAGGGGCTTCCCTGGTGACTCAAGATGGTAATGCAGATCTACCTGCAATGCAGTAGATCTGGGTTTGATCCCTGGGTCCCAAAGAGCCCCTGGAAAAGGGAATGGCAACCCACTCCAGTATTCTTGCCTGGAGAATTCTATGTAATTCTAGTCCATGGACTAGAGGAGCCTGGCAGGCTATAGTCCATGGGGGCCAGAAAGAGTCAGACACGACTGAGCAACTAACATTTTCACTTTCCTCATCCCCACATACTCAGGCCCTGGACAAAATTGAGAAGACATTAGAGTATGCCTTTGCTATATTTTAGTTGTCAATTTCTGCCAACCCATTATGAGTACTCAACAGTCAGTACTCTCTAACCTGGTCAAGCAAGCCAAATGAATTCATGTTTGCTATGGCTTGTATCCCAGTTTTTCCTTAGCTCTGGAGCAGAGATGGTCTAGAAAACTTTCCAGGCAGAAGTCATAAAAAATGTGGAAAAACAGTGCCTTTAATAACCTGCTGTCAGGAGAAGATTTTGAATAACTCTTTCACATTAAAATATTCATAATCTTACCTTTCCCAAAAGGAAATTCATTTTATTTATTTATTTGGAGCTTTATTTTAAAAGTGAATTGCAACCCCTGAGTTTACAGTCAACTGATCTTTGACAAAGAGCAAAGGCAATAAATGGAGAAAGGATAGTCCTCTCAGAAAATGGTGCTGAACAACAGGATATGCACATGCAAAATGTGGATCTAGATACAGACCTTAGAGCTCTCACAAAAATTAACTTAAAATGCGTCAAGATCTAAATGTAAAATGAAAACTACAAAACTCCTAGAAGAGAACATAGGAGAAAAATCTATGTGACCTTGAGTTTGGGTGATGACTTTTTTAGGGACCCCATCAAAAACATAATCCATCAAAGAAAAAATTTTAAAGTTGAACTTTGTTAAAAATTAAAACTTCCATCTTGAGAAAGACACTTTCAAGAGAATCAAATATAAGCCATAGACTGGAAATATAAACCATAGCCCATACACATCTGATAAACGACTTCTGTCCAAAATGTACAGAGAACTCTTAAAATTCTACAATAAGAAACCAAACAACTCAATTTTAAAAATGGGCAAGAGATTCAAACAGACATTTCACCAAAGAAGACAGAAATGGTAAATAAGAGTATGAAAATATGCTCAACATTGTATAGTATCAGGGAAATGCAAATTAAAACAATAATGACATGCCACTCCACACCTATTAGAATTTAAAGTCCAAAACAGTGATAACACCAAATGCAGTTGGAAGTCTCATTCATTGCTGATGAGAAAGCAAAATGATAAGTCATTCTGGAAGACAGCTTGGCAGTGTTTTATAGGCTAAATATACCATATAACCCGGAGGGGGCAATGGCACCCCACTCCAGTACTCTTGCCCCAAAAATCCCATGGACGGAGGAGCCTGGTAGGCTGCAGTCCATGGGGTCGCTAAGAGTCGGACACGACTGAGCAACTTCACTTTCACTTTTCACTTTCATGCATTGGAGAAGGAAATGGCAACCCACTCCCGTGTTCTTGCCTGGAGAATCCCAGGGACGGGGGAGCCTGGTGGTCTGCCGTCTATGGGGTCACACAGAGTCGGACATGACTGAAGCGACTTAGCAGCAGCAGCAGCAGCAGACCATATAACCGGGCAATTGCACTTCTAGATATTTATTCAAAAAAAGTTGAAAATATGTCCACATGAAAACCTGCACACAAAAGCTTATAGAATCTTTATATTCACAATTGCCAAAAACCTGGAAACAACCAAGTGTCCTTCAATAAGTGAATGGATAAACCGTGGTATCTCCATACAATGGAATATTCAGTGATAAGAATAAGCTCTTAAGCCATAGAAATAAGCTATCAAGGCATATGGATAAATCCTACATGCACACTGTAAAGTTTCAGAAGCCAATCAGAAGAGGTTATATACAATATAATCACAACTATATGACACTTTGGAAAAGGCGATATCGTGGAGACAGTGAAAAGAGCAGTGGTTGAGAAGGGTTTAGCCACAGGGAGGAATAAATAAATGGAGCACAGATTTTTAGGGTGGTCAGACTGTTGTGTTTAGTCCTGCAGTGGTGGGTGCCTGACACTATGTATTTGCCAAAACCCAGAGAGCTGTTCAGAGATGAAGCCTATTGTAAACTACGTTGTGTAGTCGCCAAGTTGTGCCCAACTCTTTTTTGACCCCATGGACTGTAGCCCGCCAGGCCCCTCTGTCCATGGAATTTCCCAAGCAAGAATACTGGAGTAGATTGTCATTTCCTGCTCCAGGGGATCTTCCTGACTCAGGGACCGAACCCAAGTCTCCCGTATTGCAGGCGTATTCTTTACTACTGAGCCAACAGAGAAGCCCCACTATAAACTACAGACTTTAGTAAAAATAATAGATCAGTATTGGCTCATCACTTACAAAGAATGTATCACACTAATGCAAGATATTAATAGTAGGAGAAATTGTGTGCAGAGCTAGAATGAGAATGGGTATATTTTCTGTGCAGCTTTTCTGTAAACCCAAAGTTTCTCTAAAAACAAAATCTATTAAAAGAGAAATTCAAGCTGAGTAAAATGTGAATCATACTAGCTGTTCAAAAGTGTGAATCACTAGTTGTGAAATACTGACAGATGTTTTGGAATAAGCAATCCCCCATACATTGCTCATTCACATGAAACAGAAGCAAGCATTCCTCCTATCAGTAATGGGGCCTTCCTGAGTATCATCAGTTCAGTTCAGTTCAGTCGCTCAGTCGTGTCCAACTCTTTGTGACCCCATGAATAGCAGCATGCCAGGCCTCCTTGTCCATCACCAACTCCTGGAGTTCACTGAGACTCACGTCCGTCGAGTCAGTGATGCCATCCAGCCATCTCATCCTCTGTCATCCCCTTCTCCTCCTGCCCCCAATCCCTCCCAGCATCTGAGTCTTTTCCAATGAGTCAACTCTTCACATGAGGTGGCCAAAGTACTGGAATTTCAGCTTTAGCATCAGTCCTTCCATAGAACACCCAGGACTGATCTCCTTCAGAATGGACTGGTTGGATCTCCTTGCAGTCCAAGGGACTCTCAAGAGTCTTCTCCAACACCACAGTTCAAAAGCATCAATTCTTTGGTGCTCAGCCTTCTTCACAGTCCAACTCTCACATCCATACACGACCACAGGAAAAACCATAGCCTTGACTAGATGAAACTTTGTTGGCAAAGTAATGTCTCTGCTTTTGAATATGCTATCTAGGTTGGTCATAGCTTTCCTTCCAAGGAGTAAGCGTCTTTTAATTTCATGGCTGCAGTCACCATCTGCAGTGATTTTGGAGCCCCCAAAAATAAAGTCTGACACTGTTTCCACTGTTTCCCCATCTATTTCCCATGAAGTGATGGGACCGGATGCCATGATCTTCGTTTTCTGAATGTTGAGCTAGAGCGATGCTATTCCCTTCTTTCTTCTCCAGATTCATTCTTTTTTTCCGCTTCTGCCCCAGATTCATTGATGGGCAAATATTAGCATTGATTCATAAATCCTTACACATTTTGCCACACTTTTTGCAAATAAAAGTTAGTATCACTTGCATTCTGAACTCAAAACCCAGATTAAAAACTCTTCCCATTCCTCCAAGCTCACCAAGCCTTGGTGTCCTCAACATAGTTGGCATTTGATTCCACTACTCCTCATTCTCCATTATAATATGTACTCTAGGAACATTTTCTAGCTCTGACCTTTTGGTTGTTGTTGTTCAGTTAAGTTGTTGTTGTTCAGCTAAGTCATGTCCAACTCTTTGCAACTGCAGCACACCAGAATCCTCTGTCCTCCACTATCTCCCAGACTTTGCTCAAATACATATCCACTGAGTCGGTGATCCTATCTAACCATCCCATCCTCTGCTGTTCCCCTCTCCTTTTGCCTTCAATCTTTCCCAGCATCAGGGCCTTTTCTGATAACTTGGCTCTTTGCATCAGGTGGCCAAAGTATTAGAGCTTCAGCTTCAACATCAGTCCTTTCAGTGAATATTCAGGACTGGTTTCCTTTAGGATTGACTGGTTTGATCTCTTGCAGCCCAATAAACTCTCAAGAGTCTTCTCAATTTGAAAGCATCAATTCTTTGGTGCTTAGACTTCTTTATGGTCCAACTCTCACATCCATACATGACTACTGGAAAAACCATAGCTTTGACTATATGGACCATTGTTGGCAAAGTGATGTCTCTGCTTTCTAATATGCTGTATAGGTTTATCACAGCTTTTATTCCAAGAAGCAAGCATCTTTTAATTTTGTGACTGCAACCATCATATTCATTGATTTTGAAGACTAAGAAAATAAAATCTGTCACTGCTTCCACTTTTTCCCCTTCTGTTTGCCATGAAGTGATGGGACTGGATGCCACGATCTTCGTTTTTTGAATGTTGAGTGTTAAGCCAGCTTTTTCACTCTTCTCTTTCATCCTCATCAAGAGGTTCTCTAGTTCCTCTTCACTTTCTACTATTAGAGTGGTTGTTGCTTTTGTATATATTTTGTATATATCTTTTTGGTTATTGCTCTGTATACTACTTACCACTTGCCAGCAAGACAGAACTATTGAGGTCAAAATTTTCAAAGACACAAATAGAATTTGTTTTTCATCACAGATTTAAATACTACACAAAGGTTATGAAGAAGATTTTTACCCCACCTTACATACATTAAGAAATTAGAGATTCTAATCTGGGTAAAAAAGTTTTAAAACACATATCCTTTCAAGCACACTTTCCATACATCTTCCACTGGATTCTTAACTAATCTGAGTCTACTCTTAAAAATACTTACATAAAACTATCCAGAGATTTGAGATTAGTAGAATTAATAAGGGCTCTAAGTTTTTAACATATTAGAATTCTTAGATACTAGTCACATGGTTTACCTTACTACTCGAATAAAAATAGGAAATCTCTGAATTAAAATTATTCAACTGCTATCAATAGTTTAAGTTATAAGAAATCTGTCAACACTCTATCTGATAATAACCTTTATATAATAGTTATTATCTATTACTATTTAGCCACTCCAATGCTAGGAATAACTTCATTAATTTTAGCAAGTTTATTTATTAATATTCAAATACTTATGGAATAATAAAAGACAGTGCTCCAATGAAGAATAGTTATGTTTCTATAACAGAAATATTGAAGAATTACTCAAAGCAAATATCTTAGAACACAACTCTTATTTCCAATGAAAACCATGTTTATTGAATGTGAACCAGGTATAAACCACTATGAGGCATAGAAGGATAAGGAAAATATGGTTAGACCTAATGCCATCTGAAATAAACTTTGAAGAGTATAAATGGGAGGAAATTCATTTTATATGAGAAAGAAGCATTGACTGAATTATTTGGTATTTTTTTTTTAGCAGAGCTGAATGTCCACATTGATCAGTGTATGTGACCAATATATTTTGACCAGACTAGGGAAATAGAAAACTTAAAAAATAGGATGAAGAAAAAAAAAAAAAGCTTAAATGTCAAGGATTTCCTTAGACAATGAGAATCACTGAAGGTTTTTGAGAGCCTGATTAACACTGCCATTTTGACGATTCAGAAGCAGATATGCAGGATATATTTTAAGGGGCAGGAACTTAGTGAAGTAAATATACTACTGAAATAGTTTAGGAAGGAAGGAACTTTTGTGTAGTGATAGCACGTCTTACAAGTGGAAGACCCAAGTCTAGAATAACTGCACCCTACATCATACAGCAAACAACTAGGACAGTTCAGAAGGACGAAGGACAAAACCCCTGCAAACATGTTAACCAACAAGAAGGGATGGTGGAGTACCTGCTGTCAGGCTGGATTTGTCTAAAAACTGGTGGTCCAGAGGCTGAGACTCTGTACTCTCAGTGTAGGGGACCTGGGCTCGATCCCTGGTCAGGGAACTAGACCCCGCCTGCTGCAACTAGAAAGACTGAAGATCCTGTGTACCACAACTAAGGCTGGTGTAGCCAAACAAATATATTTTTTTAAACACTGGTGGTTAAAATGTCTTATAAAGATTTCTGCTTCCAATAAATGCAAACTAAAATTCAGATCAACCCTCCCCACAAAGAATAATTAGAAAATTCTGGGGAAAATTCTAGTTGAAGGCATCAGAGAGGTAATGGTGCAGTAAAAAAAATATTACAGGTTCAAGATCCAGTACAAGGAAGAAACAAAAAAGTTTACCCTGGGATTTGGGGCTATTTTTCCTTTAGGAATATTTGCCATTTCTGGAAGAGGTAACACAAACAGAAACTGGACAGAGCTCTCCTTATACTTAGGGATCCAGGATATGGGTCAGCAAAACTCTACAAATAAATAATTTTGGTTTTGAGAGTCATATAGGCTCCTACAACCATTCAATTCTGCAATTTTAGCTCAGAAGTAGCTTAGGCAATAGGTAAACAAATGGGCACGACCGTGTTCCAATGAAACTTTATTTCCAAAAACCAAGTGGTAGGCTAATTTGGCCTGTAGGTTATTGCTCACCTAATGGTTGGAATTGAAAGTGAAAATTGGACTCCACAGCTGTTTTAGGAAGGGAAGTGCTGGCAAGTGCCCTTTACTTTGAGTTGGGGTTTTGCTATGTGAGCCAGATACAGTGGGGCGGGGGGGGGGGGCTGTCCCAAGGGCTCAAACCCCTGCTCTAAATCAACTGAAGCCCTGAGTTAATTAGGTTGATTAGTGCCCCTAGCCCTACCAGAAGCAAATTTAAATCCTGTCTGGAGAAAGATAACATTATCTAGAGCCTTAAATATTTTCATATAAAATATTCAGCTCTGAAAAAAAAAAAAACAATAACACAGGTGAGAACAAAAGACTTTATTTTAAAAATGAAGAGAAACAACAGATAATAGAAACAAACTGAGGATACAGATAATGGGCTTTAAAATATTTATGCTTAATTTGCTTAAGAAATCAGTGAAAAAATCGATAATGTTGAAAGAAAACTAAAAATTCTAAGGAAGAACCAAATGGAAGTTTTAGAACTGAAAAATACAAAACCTGATATTGGCCAACTCTACGGTTGGATTTCATAGATAATTAAATATAGCCAAAAGGAGACATAGTCAATTAGAAGATATATCACAAGAGAACATTAAGAATGAAGGGAACAAGAGTAGTAAAGAACATAAGACACACAGTGGATAAAAGAGAAGATACACATAACTGGAGGCACAGTTATAGGGAAAAGAGGAAGCAGGACAAAAAACAATATGCAGAGGAATATGACTGAGAAAGTTTTGAAAGTCATGAAGGATACCAAGTCACAGACATACACTACTTTAAGTAGAAGGGATGCTAGCTGTTACTATATGCTTCAATGACTATTCGCCAGACTTGTGCATAGATATATACATAGATGGAACTGCATTCACTGTTTAAGCTGACATTTTGCTCCTCCTTTAAGACCTTGAATTTGTCCTTACAAAACCTCCACAGCTGGCTTAACGCCCAATGAGATTGTTATGCTCCAGGAACACTGGGGCTAGGAAACAACTGTGTCCAATCCTGTGGCTTGAACCCACAGAAGGGCAGAGAGAGGACAGTCACAGGAGAGATTAGCAAGAGGCCCAAGGGACGGAGGAAAATGGAACTTGCCTAAGTAGGGTTTATTATCACTTTACATGTCCCATTAAAAGCCCCACAGCCTCCAAGGATGACCTATGCTATAAAAACCATTTCTTTCCCCTTTGAAATCATTCTTCCTTCCTGCGGCTAACAACAGGTATTTGCACGTCTCTGGAGATTAGTATGTCCTACAGGCTTATTAAATGCAAAGTCTAATAAGACAACATGCATGCTCTCAAAGAGTTCAAAGTCTGATGAGCTCTTTATGCTGTTCAAAAACAATGGCATAAAAGAGGAGTTTCAAGAAGGGTGAAACCAAGAGCTTCACATCAAGTGTGGAGACTCATGGAACACAGGTGGGAGCACGACAAAGGACAATGCTCACCCCAGAGGGAAGGGAAACAAAAGCACCTCTGGTATACAGAGGAAGTCTGATACACCATCTCATTGTTGTCTATGAAATGTTACTCCATCTTCCCCAAATATTAACATATATTCAATAATCAATCAAAACCTGAGGTTATGAAAGAATGCTGTTTTTCAACTCTAGATAGAGAACTCTTACTGACAGATCCTGGGCTATTTCCAGCTTTTGATTATTATGGATAAAATCACTGTGAACATTCATTTCCAAGTCTCTTTTTAGATGAATGTTTGTATTTATCTCAAGTAAACACCTAGACTGGAATTTCCAGGTCACAGAGTAGGGTAGGTGTATGTTTCATTAAAACTTCTATTATAAAGGAATCTACGGAGATTGTGAAGTGAGACTGTGTTTAAGTAAAAACAGGTGGCTGAAATGGAAAGCTGTTTTTTCTTTTTGTGATCACACTGAATTTATCAGGGAGAGCAGTTTTACTTGAACATTGAAGAAATCTTTGTCACAATTTCAGTCCTCAGATGGGAATCTCCACTAAATCAAGGAGACCATCTTAACTGACATGATGTTAGAGTGCTATTTATTTGTAAACAATTTGCTCTACTGCATCCACATGCCATCATTTTGCACCAACACTAAGAGGATATTTACTCCTTTCAAACTGAGTCCTTTGTATTTCTACACAGAAAGACTGGTTGGTTGGGAAACTGGCCTAAAAAGGAAGCTCAAAGTACTGGCAAAATCACTGGGATGAACCCCATCAAAAGTCTTTGCTGACTCCATTGAAACTTTATTTTTAAAAGCAGATCAAAATGATCATATGTTTTCTTATAAAGCAGAAGACTGTTCATTAATAACCTTGGAGATACTCAAGGACTTTAACTATTCCGTTTTTATTTCCAAGTCATTTGCTTACAACCTATGGGGTTTGTAATGCATGCTTCTTTTTCCTGTTAACTGAATTAGATGCCTCATTAAAAACTCTTGACAGCAATGCCAAGTTAACTGGACTAGAAACAGACGCTGCTAATCCAAATGTTAACCAGCAGGCAACATTAAGGCACATATGACTTAGAACAAGGACCCAGGCCATCAATCTGAGATGTTGAGGCCTCTGCAGAGCAATCTTTTAACAAGGTCTTATTTGTATATGTTTCAGTAAGGTTTTAATCTCTGATTAGAAGGGAGGAAATAAAAAAGATTTACCTTGCTATTCTTTCAGCAATATAAAAAACTGAAATCTGATTTTGTCTGTTGGAAAAGTAGAGAGAAGACTCTTGATTCAAATAAGAATTTTAGAAATTCAAAGTAGAGATACAGTTCTATGAGCTGAAATGCATAGCCATGCCTTGCATTTATGCCATCAGAAAATCTCAGTGCCCTTTAAGGAAAAGGCCTGACAAAACGCTTTGCAATGACTGAAAAGAAACCCTCAGACAGACATAGGAGGCACAAGTGCCCCTGTTCTAGTAAGATTTTTTTCTTGCATAAAGAAAACTTTGAAAGAGTCAAGCCAGCATATTCTTGTCATTGAGAATTCAGAGTGTAAAATTTCAAATACATTTTTATATCAACATTAGGCACTTGGTAGACATAAATCTTTTATAAAAAATTTATTTATCTGTTAATACAAATTCCAACATCAACAAACAATAGTCCAGTGGAAAAATACTTAGCCATTAACATTGAAAACTTTTTAAAATTTAATAAATAGAACTTTGGCATTCAAAATTCTAGCTGTAAACCCTATTTAAAAACAAAAACAAAAAACAACCCCTTTACAAAAAAAGGGGCAAGGATAATAATCAGAAGGCATAAGCCAACCAGTGGCTTCACATTCTTTTTACAATAACTGTATTTCAATTAAGTCATGACTATTGTATTTACACATGAGGTATTCTGGGCGGTTCAAAAACTGAACCTAGTTTATAAAAGCCACCAGTCATAGTGACTGATGGTATACTCTGCTGTGCTTTTAATGTAGCCACCTAGCACCTTACTACTTCTTGACATCACACCAATGTGATGCTGAATTTTATGTTTATGTATTTAAATAACTATACATATACATATATACACACATACACACAAATGACTACATTCCAAAGGAGTTTCCTGCTCACTAAACAGGGAAAAGGTTGGACTCCAAAGACGTATTATTTGATAACTCCCTTTATGTTTATTAAGGTATCTACCTAGTAACAAAAACTCCTCCTTGCTTTAAACGAAAATCCTTAATCAAGTCTATTTACAGAAGAACAAGGTGCAATAATCATCAACATTCTTACAGCTCGTGTAAATAGAAATGAATGCTTACTGCAGGCAAAAAGGCACAAAAGGTTCTTCATGTATGCACTTGCAACAGTGTTGTTAATGACATTGATTTGAAACTACATTCTTAATATACTCAATGCTTCTTTTAAATAAGATAAAAATCCAAATATCCAAAACCTTTCCCTCTTCATGATTAAATGCAAGTTATTATTATACAGCAATTTCTAGCATGACATTTTGGGGTGAAGCTAGAAATTTTATGTTTTGTGAACACTGGAAAAAAAACTGTCAAAAATGGAAACAAAATGAATTAACTTTGGCTCTGAGACCTCTAGCTACTGGCAGTTTCAAATGACATTGTCTGAGTAAGCATGGTTATGAGAATTGCTTATTTCTGTAATTACGTATCTACAATGATACAAAGCTGCATAAGAGAATGCCAAAATCCAAAGATGTGCCTGAGCTGAACTATGTGATGTAAAAATAGAGTCCAAGTTCTCAGCTACTGTATTATTCAATGAACTATTACTGATATTGAAAGAACATTCTCCTAATAAAGTAGTTCCTTTAAAAATGCCATCTAAGAGAATCCTATTAATAAGTCTTGAACTATGACAAAATTTATAATTTCATTAGTCATTCATTATTGTACATTATTGTGGAAATGTACAATATCCATTTTAGCAACACTTTCCAGCCCTTGAGATTGTCTCTAACGAGCTACTGAAAGAAGTCTAATTCAGCTTAATAAATTGTCATGATCAAAACAAATGTCACTAATAAAAATATGGTTAACATTGAATACTGACTCCTATTTCAAACACAAAAAGGGGCCACACTTATTGAAAAAAAAAAAGAAAGAAATAAACTCAGACAAGGCTTACCTAAGTCAATACTTAAGCAAATTTCAAATAGATTTACTTTAAAACTTAGGTTAATTTTCACCTCAGACAGATAATCACTGTAATAACTCCTAAGAATATCCTACTTCAAACTAGGACACGACACTACAGAGTTTCTACTTGTCCACCTTACCTAGTCTAACCATAAAATCTTTGTTTTTAAAGAGATATCATTATTCTTACTATTCTAACATAAAAGGTTGTCTTGGAGAAGGGAATTTTCTGAAAAATCAAAATTAAATACTAACAAATTAGACTGCTAATAGCTTTATTTCCCCCAAAATTCCCTCCAAGGCTGTCTGCTTATTACAAAACCCAGATTCCAAGAGATAAACAGTCTGTAATTCAAGGTTATACTTAAATTATTACATCTTAATTCTCCTTTTCATGGAGGGGAAACTGAAATATATCAGCAGTAGTTAGTTAATTTTCTGTTAGGTTAAAATTTTTTACCCCAAGATATGTAAATTAAGTCAAATTTTTTGAGTTTTCGAAAACTTACTTTTTAAAAATATAAATTATTTTATCACAACAAAAGCGGAAAACAAAGTATCTACAGTCAAAACAAATGACCAACAGTTTGTTTAAACAACACTAATGACCATAAAACTCCCAAACATATACATTTTAGTAAGAACCTAGTGATCCAAATCAGTGACTATTTGCCCATTATCACTATCATTTCAGAGTACCTTTATTTTCAAAATTGTGGAGGTTGAGGGTGGGGGGAGGGGACTCTATTCAAAGAGAATGTAAAAATGTGTGCTACACTTGTGGATTATCTATTAGATGCTAATTATCTACTTTACTATAAATGACCATTTTTACAGATATTAATTTTTACAAGGCAGAATTCTTTGTATCAGATTTTTGGTATATATTTACTACTCCTTGATTGTCTTAAACCACCAACATTCAAAAACAGATCAACATCTTAGAAAGCCAAATTTTTGCTACTGACCAAGTCCCTCCTTTTTAACTTAAGGACCGTGGGAAGCAGAATCCCTACAATGCACTGATTTCTTAGTGTTCAGATCCTAAGACATTAAATGGCAGGGAGGACTCAGGCACTGAACAGAAGGGAAGGCTGATGTCCTTACAATGTATTATAACTGATTGCTGAAATGCAACTATTGAATAACTGTTGAGAACTGTCTATAAGTCAAATTCTGAGCTGAATGTCTTCCTGGGTAGTTTCTTTGAAGGTCTATCCCAAATATGTTTTCACTGCTGAAATTATTCAGGAGCATATTTTTCTAGGAGCAGCCTTTATACCATTAAATATAAGTCTGGCAAGAAAACAGACATGTGATCTGCTCTTGCCCCAAACAATATTCTCCAGCTTGATTTTCATCCTTTGTTCCTTCTACCTACTATTGTCTTGACCTAAATGAGACTTGGGGCTGTATCAAGAGATAAATCAAAACCAATGTGTAAAGGACATTGATTGCCACAACTAAGTACATTCAAAAGAATGTACTAAATGCTCTGAAGGTAATAAAATATAAACTCCTTCCGAGATACAACTAAAATAGGGAAATACTCATTTGGAAGTTTAAATGATTGCATGTCTACTAAAAAAATCAGTTGTATTTCATCGTGATATCTTATACCCTAGAAGAACAACTAACTGGGGCAAGTTTATATTCTATGAAGAACCCTGTTTTTAATGTACTTTACCTAATAAAAGGAATTTCAGTATCACTTAGGTTTAGATTTTGTTCTATGCTAGTGATAATTCAGATATAAAGAATACAGGTTGATTTTTTCTTAAAGTGGTTTCAACTTCAAAACAGATACAAAACTGTTGAAAATGTAAACACTGGAGATTTGGATAAACGAGTTATTGTTCCAGAGTCATTTTGTTCATTTTACAATAATGATCTGAGGCCTTAGGTTTGCATTAATTGTATATGGCTTTGTTTACACTTATATATATATATATATATATATATAATCTATAAATAAAAATTGTAAATAGTAAGGGACATGTTAAAATTAATTCCGATTATGTTAAATCACCTTGTAATACATAAATTATAATGCTAATGGGATTAACCATCACATCAGTATTTCACACCTCTTACAGGATTCACAATCACTCTGGAAAAATCACTGACCTGTCTACAGTACGAAAATCAACCCAACTCCACAACCTCACCATCTCAGCACAGTGATCGTTCAAAACACAAAAGGTTTTGCTGCTGTACTGCTGTTACAACACTTGCCTGGTGGGAACTCTTGCTGAGCCAACCTTGAAAACCCCAAGTACAACACAAGCTTCTCCATGAAGAAAAAAAAGAAGCACAAGAATATAGTGTGTGCCTTTCTCAGAAGCTCTGCTTTGATCTTAGAAATCCTTACAATTTTGTAAATAAGTACACATGCATGCACACACACACACACACAATTATGTGATTAAAAGAAATTCTATCCCTTTATCTGAAGGGCACTCTTCACAGCTTGGTCCTACAGTCAGTAGTTTGAGAATACAGATTTTTTTTTTTTCTTATACATTTTATCATATTTTTCAAATGGCAATTTAATTTTTTTTGCCTGATTAGATAAGCCCCTTCGAAACTTTCTCACATCCCAATTCTTCTGCGACAGAACAAATCCACAGAAAAAAACCTACGCAGCAAGACACATGTCACTTGCAACTTTCTATCATGGCTCCTGGAGAGAAACATGAAGAACTGAACACAGCAGCACTTTGCAACGGGTCGTTGTTGCTGTGGGCCCAACACCGGTCACTGGGTAACGCAGTTGTCTCCCATGTCCTGAGCATAGCGGTCCGATATTGCGGTCCGTAGTTCATCTATGTCCCTCCGTAACTGGCATACATCTGACAGTTTTTTAGTGAGTGCTTCTGGGCTGTGGTCATTCTCAGTTTCTTCAGCTGAACAGTTCATTGCTGTGGATATAGAACATGGAGAAAATGTCACATTTTTTGGTAACAAAGGCATTTTAGGATTTTCAGCCTAATTATCATTGGAAATATAATGCTATACACTCAATACAGGTCAAGCTCAGGTTTAAATTTTGCACTACAGTAAATGGATCTTATCTATTTGGTCCTTTTAAAATTTTGCTAGTGAAAATGCATAAATTCATACAGTGATACGCACAAATTCAACAGGTTTAATGGATGACAATATTCCCAGAGTAAAAAGGAACATGCTAATAGCTCTCTTCAAACCCAACTAGAGACAAAAATCTGAAAATCTTTTGGGTGGTAAGGGGCACTATCTTATATTTTTACAGACTGCAAAGTAAGAAGAATTGAGAGTGTGAGTGTGTGTGTGTTTGTGTGTGTGTGTGTGTATGCTGGAATTCCAAACATTTGAATTCCAAATGATTGAATCAAGCTGAGAGCCAACTGCCCAATGGCTAAATCACTGAGGGTAAGGGCTGAATTCAGAATCAGGTAACATATTATTTTAACAAATACTAATTTAACTGTTTTATTGTTCATGATCCATGATCTAGACATTGTACTGAGTGCTGAGGTCAGCAAAATAATGCACCTGGTGGCTTATTCTTAATGATTTACATACATTCCATAAACAAGCAAATTCAGTCAGGTGTCCTAGGTAACTGCCCACGACACAAAGGCTACAGCAACATAAGGAAGAGAACAAGGTGGCCTAACTGGAGAGGGGACAGGTTCTCTGAAGAGGCCAAGGAAGCAGAATGAACACAGGTATACAGAAACAGAAAACAGAACAGTCTGATATACATTGAGAAACATCAAGAAAATCAGTACCAGCTCTAAAATGGTTGAGCATAAATGGTTGAGACAGAGGAATGTCAAGAAACGAGACTAGAGAGGCAGGTGGGAACTACCTTTATGTCTGTTCTAAGGGGTGTCTGAGGAAATCTGAAGCGAAGTCACTCAGTCGTGTCCGACTCTTTGCGACCCTGTGGACTGTAGCCCACCAGGCTCCTCTGTCCATGGGATTTTCCAGGCAAGAGTACTGGAGTGGGTTGCCATTTCCTTCTCCAGGGGATCTTCCCAACCCAGGGATCGAACCCAGGTCTCCTGCATTGCAGGCAGATGCTTTAACCTCTGAGCCACCAGGGAAGCCCCAAGTGAAAGTGAAGTCGCTCAGTCGTGTCCGACTCTTTGAGACCCCATGGACTGTAGCCTACCAGGCTCCTCTGTCCATGGGATTTTCCAGGCAATAGTACTGGAGTAGATTGCCATTTCCTTCTCCAGGGGATCTTCTGGACCCAGGGATCGAACCTGGGTCTCCCACATTGTAGACAGACGTTTAACTGTCTGAGCCACCAGGGAAGTCCCCTAGTATTTCCTCTGATTTCCCCAGAGGAAATGTGAACTACGGGTTAAATGATGGCTCTGGCAGCAACATAAAAGATGGTTCGGGGGCTCTCCAGGACCTGAGGGTTCTTTGGAAGGAGAGCGTGAGTGAGGGAGCAGGCGAGCTCCTAGGAGGTGTGGGTGTAGGGAGAGAGAGAGGGAAGGCAGCGGTGGCAGCAGCAGTGCGGGGGAACAGCAGATTCTGACCAGAGCCACACCAAGGGGAGCTCGAGGTTGCGACTTGCCGCCCTAGGCACTCTCCCAAGTCCGGCCTGCTTGGCGAGGACTTCTGTCTCCTGGCCCAACCTTGTCAAGCAAGCTGGGATCTACGAATGGAAAGGTGACCAAGCCCAAAGAGGAGAAAGATGCTTCTAAGGAGATTAAGCCCTGAGCCTTTGGAATGGGAGCACTGACTCCAAGACCCCAGACTTCCAGAGGACTAACCCTGGGAGTATCAAACAGTGAGAACACACACAAAGGAAACCACTTGAATACAAGACCTGGCATCACCCAACCACCAATAGCACCCTGTGCAGGACGCCTCATCTAAACAACAAACAAAACAAAAACACAAACCCAATCATCAGCAGACAGGATTACCACCTCACTCAGCCTTGCCCAGCAGAGGAAAAACAAACAAACAAAAATGCATACAAATCTCACCCTATACGAAGCTTACACTAACCACTGGACCAACCTTAGGAGGGCAGAAACCAAAAGAAAGAAAGAATTCAACTTTGAAGCCTGGGAAAAGGAGACCTCAAATACACTAAGTTAAAAAAAAAAGTGAAAAGGCAGAGAAATACTACACAAATGAAGAAACAAACTAGAAACACAGAAGTCCAAAGAAATGAAGAGGAAATAGGCAAACTACCTGAAAAAGAATTCAGAATGATAGTAAAGATGATCAAAAACCTTGAAAACAAGATGGAGAAAATGCAACAAGAATCAATTAACAAAGACCTAGGAGAATTAAAGAATAAACATCCAGAGAAAAACAACACAATTACTGAAATTAAAAATACTCTAGAAGGAATCAGTAGCAGAATATCTGAAGCAGAAGAACGAATCAGTGAGCTGGAAGATAAAATGGTGGAAATAACATCTAAAGAGCAGAAGAAAATAAAAAGAATGAAAAGAACCGAGGACAGTCTCAGAGACCTCTGGGACAATATCAAAAGCACCAACATTCAAATTATAGGTATTGAGAAGAAGAAGAGAATAAGAAAGGGTATGAGAAAACTTTTGAAGAGATTATACTTGAAAGTTTCCCCAACACGGAAAAGGAAATAGTCATACAAGTTCAAGAGGCACAAAGAGTCCCATACAGGATAAACCCAAGGAGAAACATGCCAAGACGCATACTAATCAAACTAACACAGACTAAACACAAAGAAAGAATATTAGAAGCAGCAAGGGAGAAGCAACAAGTAAAATACAAGGGAAAAGCCATATGCTTAACAGCTGATCTTTCAGCAGAAACTCTGCAAGCCAGAAGGGAATGGCAGGCATATTTAAAGTACTAAAAGGCAAAGACTAACAACCAAGATTATAGTACCCAGCTAGGATCTCATTCAAAATTGATGGACAAATAAAATGCTTTTCAGACAAGCAAAAGTTAAGAGAATTCAGTACCACCAAACCAGCTTTACAACAAATGTTAAAAGGACTTATATAGTCAAGAAATACAAGAAAAGAAAAAAGATCTATAAAATCAACCCCAAACAATTAAGAAAATGGCAATAGGAACATGTATATCAATAATTACTTTAAATGTAAATGGATTAAATGCTCCAACCAAAAGACACAGACTGGCTGAATAGATACAAAAACAAGACCCATATATATGCTGTCTACAACAAACCTACTTCGGACCTAAAGACATATAGACTGAAAGTGAGAGGATAGAAAAATATATTCCATACAAATGGGGAGCAAAAGAAAGCTGAAGTAGCAATCCTCGTATCAGACACAATAGATTTTACAATAAAGACGGTTACAAGAGATAAGGAAAGACACTACATAACGATCAAGGGATCAAGCCAAGAGGAAGACATAACAATTGCAAATATCTATGCACCCAACATAGGAGCACCTCAATACATAAGACAAACACTAACAGACATAAAAGGAGAAACTGACAGTAACACAGTAATAGCAGGAGACTTTAACATCCCACTCACACCAATGGACAGATCATCAAAACAGAAAATTAATAAGGAAGCACAAGTCTAAAATGATACATTAGATGAGATGGATCTCAATATCTTCAGGACATTCCATCCAAATGCAGAAGAATACACCTTCTTCTCAAGTGCACATGGAACATTCAGCAGGATAGACTACATCTTGGGTCACAAATCAAACCTTAGTAAATTAAAGAAAACTGAAATTGTATCAAGCATCTTCTCTGACCACAATGCTATGAGACTAGATATCAATTACAAGAAAAAAACACTGTAAGAAACACAAATACATGGAGATTAAACAGTGTGTTTCTAAACCAACAGGTTACTGAAGAAATCAAAAGGGAAATAAAAACATTTCTAGAAACAAATGACAATGAAAACATGACAACTCAAAACCTATGGGATGCAGCAAAAGCAGTTCTAAGAGAGAAGTTTATAGCAATACAATCCTACCTCAAGAAACACATCAAACAGACAACCTAACTTTATACCTAAAACTGGAAAAAAAAAAAAACAAAAAACCCCCAAAATTAGTAGAAGAAATCATAAAGATCCAACCAGAAATAAATGAAGAGGAAATGAAAGAAACAATAGTAAAGATTAATAAAACTAAAAGCTAGTTCTTTGAGAAAATAAACAAAATTGACAAGCCTTCAGCCAGACTCATCAAGAAAAAAAGAGAAGACTGAACCAGGAAGAAACAGAAATTATGAACAACCCAATTACAACCACTGAAATTGAAGCTGTGAACAAAAATCTCCCAAAAAAACAAAAGCCCAGGATCAGACAGCTTCACAGGAGAATTCTATCAAACATTTAGAGAAGAGATAATGACTATCCTTCTAAAACTCTTTCATAAAATTGCAGAGGAAGGAACACTTCCAAACTCTTTCTACGAGGCCACCATCACCCTAATACCAAAACCAGACAAAGACAACACAAAAAAAAGAAAACTACAGTCCAGTATCACTGATGAACATATATGTAAAAATCCTCAACAAAATTTTAGCAAAGAGAATTCAGCAACACATCAAAAAGCTCATACACCATGATCAAGTTCGGTTTATTCCAGGAATGCAAGGATTCTTCAGTATATGCAAATCAATCAATGTGATACACCACATTAACAAATTGAAAGATAAAAACCATATGATCATCTCAATAGATGCAGAAAAAGCCTTTGACAAAGTTCAGCACCCATTTATGATTAAAACTCTTCAAAAAATGGGCATGTAAGGAAACTACCTCAACATAGTAAAGGCCATATATGATAAGCCTACAGCAAACATTACTCTCAATAGTGAAAAACTGAAAGCATTCCCCCTAAGACAGGAACAAGACAAGGGTGCCCACTTTCTCCACTGTTGTTCAACATAGTTCTGAAAGTCCTAGCTAGAGCAATCAGAGAAGAAAAAGAAATACAAGGAATCCATATCAGAAAAGAAGAAGTAAAGCTCTCACTGTTTGCAGATGACACGATACTGTACATAGTAAACCCTAAAGATAGTATCAGAAAATTACTTGAGCTAATCAGTGAATTTAGCAAAGTTGCAGAATACAAAATCAATACACAGAAATCACTTGCATTTCTATATACTAACAACGAAAAATCAGAAAGAGAAATGAAGGAATCAATCCCATTCACCATTGCAACAAAGAGAATTAAATATTTAGGAATAAACTTACCTAAGGGGACAAAAGAACTGTACACAGAAAATTATAAGACACTAATGAAAGAAATCAAAGATGACATATACAGATAGAGAGATATTCCATGTTCCTGGGTAGGAAGAATCAATATTGTGAAAATGACTATACTACCAAATGCAATCTACCGATTCAATGCGATCCCTATCAAATTACCAATGGCATTTTTCACAGAACTAGAACAAAAAATTTCATAGTTCATACAGAAACACAAAAGACTCAAATAGCCAAAGCAGTCTCGAGAATGGAACTGGAGGAAGCAAGCTTCCTGACTTCAGATTATACTACAAAGCAACAGTCATAAAGACAGTATGGTACTGGCACAAAAACAGAAATATAGACCAATGGAAAAAGAAAGAAAGCCCAGAAATAAACCCATGCACCTATGGGTACCTTATTTTTGACAAAGGAGGCAAGAATATACAATGGAGCCAAGATAGCCTCTTCAATAAATGGTGCTGGGAAAACTGGACACCTACATGTCAAAGAATGAAATTGGAACACTTCCTAACACCAGACACAAAGATAAACTCAAAATGGATTAAAGACATAAATGTAAAACAAGAAACTATAAAACTCTTAGAGGAAAACATAGGTAGAACACTCAGTGACAAATCAAGCAAGATCCTCTGTGACCCACCTCCTAGAGTAATGGAAATAAAAACAATAGTAAACAAGTGGGACCCGATTAAACTTAAAAGCTTTTGCACAGCAAAGGAAACTATAAGCAAGGTGAAAAGACAACCCTCAGAATGGGAGATAATAATAGCAAATGAAACAACCGACAAAGGGTTAATTTCCAAACTATACAAGCAGCTCATACAACTTAATGCCAGAAAATCAAACAACCCAATTAAAAAGTGGGCAAAAGACATAAACCGACATTTCTCCAAAGAAGACATACAGATGGCTAACAAACACATGAAAAGATGCTCAACATTGCTAATTATTAGAGAAATGCAAATCAAAACCACAATGAGATATCACCTCACTCTGGTCAGAATGGCCATCATCAAAAAGTCTACACACAATAAATGCTGGAGAAGGTGTGGAGAAAAGGGAATGCTCCTGCACTGTTGGTGGGAATGTAAATACAGCCACTTTGGAAGACAATATGGAGATTCCTTAAAAAACCAGGAATAAAACCACCATATGACCCAGCAATCCCACTCCTAGGTATATACCCTGAGGAAGTCAGGGTTGAAAAAGACACATGTATCCCATTGTTCATGGGAAATAGATGGGGAAACAGTGGAAACAGTGTCAGACTTTATTTTTTGGGGCTCCAAAATCACTGCAGATGGTGATTGCAGCCATGAAATTAAAAGACGCTTACTCCTTGGAAGAAAAGTTATGACCAACGTAGATAGCATATTGAAAAGTAGAGACATTACTTTGCCAACAAAGGTCTGTCTAGTCAAGGCTATGGTTTTTCCTGTGGTCATGTATGGATGTGAGAGTTGGATTGTGAAGAAAGCTGAGCGCCAAAGAATTGATGTTTTTGAACTGTGGTGTTGGAGAAGACTCTTGAGAGTCCCTTGGACTGCAAGGAGATCCAACCAGTCCATTCTGAAGGAGATCAGCCCTGGGATTTCTTTGGAAGGAATGATACTAAAGCTGAAACTCCGGTACTTTGGCCACCTCATGCGAAGAGTTGACTCATTAGAGAAGACTCTGATGCTGGGAGGGATTGGGGGCAAGAGGAGAAGGGGACGACAGAGGATGAGATGGCTGGATGGCATCACTGACTTGATGGACGTGAGTCTGAATGAACTCCGGGAGTTGGTGATGGACAGGGAGGCCTGGCGTGCTGCTATTCATGGGGTCGCAAAGAGTCGGACACGACTGAGCAACTGAACTGAACTGAACTGACCCCAGTGTTCATTGCAGCACTATTTACAATAGCTAGAATATGGAAGTAACCTAGATGTCCACTGACAGATGAATGGATAAAGAAGTTGTGGTCCATATACACAATAGAATATTACTCAGCCATAAAAAGGAACATATTTGAGTCAGTTTTGGTGAGGTGGATGAACCTAGAACCTATTATACAGAGTGAAGTGAGTCAGAAAGAGAAAGATAAATATCATATTCTAATGCATATATACAGAATATAGAAAAATGGTATTGAAGAATTTATTTACAGGGCAGCAATGGAGAAACAGACATAGAAAATAGACTTATGGACATGGGAAGGGGGAGGAAAGAGTGAGATGTATGGAAAGAGTAACATGGAAACTTACATTACTGTATGTAAAATAGATAGCCAATGGAAATTTGCTATATGACTCAGGAAACTCAAACAGAGGCTCTGTATCAATCTAGAGGGATGGGATGGGGCAGGAGATGAGAGGGAGGTTCAAAAGGGAGGGGTTATATGTGTACCTATGGTTGATTCATGTTGAGGTTTGACAGAAAACAATAAAATTCTGTAAAGCAATTATCATTCAATAAAAAAAATTAAAAAGAAAATTAAAAAAGAAGATGGATTAGGGATGGTGGGGTGGGGCACAATGGTTGACAAAGAAACCAGTCCAGATGAAGGACTATTAAAGCTTGAATTAAGGCAAGAGTGCAATGGAGATGTGGCAGCAGGCATAAATGTTACAAGTAGGAAGGGGCTCACAGACATGATGAAGTCTGATTACCAGGCAGCTTGGGAAGGGGCCCAGGGATTAGGCAAAGGACACAGATGGGCGAACGAGAGGGTGGAGAATAAAATCTGGGTTGGGTTGATAGCTGGATAGTGGTTCTACTCACTCAGAGGAGGAACAGGTTTAGGGAGGGAAGAAAAGTAGGTTCTGTTTCAGACATATTGAGTCTGCGATACCTATGAAACCGCTGGTTCTAACGTACAGGTGAATAAAGTTAGGAGCTGAAAGGGGATGAATGTCTAGGCAGGGTGAGAGATAAATATCTTTATGGGTCAAAGGTACAGGGAAAACAGAAAACAAGTGGGTATGTACAAGATTACTTGGAAAAAGTAAACAACAACAAAAGTTTCCAGGAGGCCTGCCAGTATTTAAGTGGTAGAGAATTTCACAGATTGAGGCTGAGCAGTCATAAAGGTAGAAGCAGAACTTAGAGAATGATGTCATGGAAACCATGGAAGCAGAGCTTTATCAAGGGTGAGGTGAACAGTGTCAGCAGACAGTTGATGGGGTGCTGAGACAAGGATCAGAAAAACCTCCACTGTTTTTGAGAAATTAGCTGGTTGGTCAAATTTTCACAAGGCCAGACTATAAGGTAAGGACTCGGGTTAAACCCTAACAGAATGGAAGGAGTATACATGGTGCCAAGATTGCTGAATCTCCCTTTTACTCATGTTAGGGTTGCTCTCTTACCCTATCACTGCAAAAGTTAATAAACGCTATATAAACAGCACAAAGGTAGAAGGTTACAAAATAACCCAAAGGATGGCCAGCCCTGAAATGGTGGAGAAAATGAGTCTTTTGTGTGTAAGCTTTTATTTCTTGCTCCAAGAGATGACTGCTAACTTCCAACACCCCATGATCACCCGTCAAACTTCTCCTCCTTTGAGATTCAAGCTAAACACCCCCATGGAGGCTTCACAGCTCCTCCCAGGTAGATTTCACTGTTTTTTCCCCCTCTGTGCTCCCACTGTCCTCTGATCACGTTTCAATTATAGCACTTATTTCAATGCTCTAATATTGTGGTTAATGTGTGAGCAGGAACTGTGTTCAATTTATGTGCATTATCAGCACTTCAGTGCTTGGACTATAGAAGGCATTTGATTAATGCTTACTGAGTGACTGAATATAACATTATAAAGTGTTTTAAAAACCAACTAACTGAATAAAAAAATGGGCAGAAGACCTAAACAAGTAATTCTCCAGAGAAGACATACAGATGGCCAATAGGAACATGAAAATATGCTTAAATGTTGCTAATTATCAAAGAAATGCAAATCAAAACTATAGTGAGGTACTATCCCACACCAGTCAGAATGGTCATCACTAAAAAGCCCACCAACAATAAATGGGGGTGGAGGAAGGGGAACTCTCCTACATTGCTGGTGGGAGTATAAATTGTGCAACCACGATGTAAAAACCTTATGGAGGGTCCTCAAAAAACTAAATACAGAACTGCCATGAAAAGAATAAAATGACATCATTTGTGGCGACACGGATGGACCTAGCAATTATCATACTATACGAAGTAAGGACGATTAAGACAAATACCATATGGTATCATCCATAAGTGGAATCTAAAATACAACACAAATGAATTTATTTAAAAAACAGAAACAGACTCACAGACATAGAAGACAAACATCATTACCAGAGAGGAAAAGGGGAGAGGGATAAAGGAGGAGCATGGGCTTCCCTGGTGGCTCAGATGGTAAAGAATCTGCCTGCCATGCAGGAGACTCAGGTTTGATCCCCGGGTTGGGAAGATCCCCTGGAGAAGGGAATGGCTACCCACTCCAGTATTCTTGCCTGGAGAATTCCACAGACAGAGGAGCCAGAGCAGCCTGGCAGGCTACAGTCTGTGGGATCACAGAGAGTCAGACACAACTGAGCGACTAACACTTTCACTTTCTTTCATGGGATTAACAGATACAAACTACTATGTGTAAACACAACAAGGTCCTACTCCATAACACAGGAACTATATTTGGTTTCTTATAATAACCTATAATGAAATATATATTTTATATGTATAACTGAATCTCTTTGTTGTACACCAGAAACTAACATACAACCCCGTAAATCAACTATACTTCAAATTTCTTTCAAAGTGCTTCTATATACTCACACTCATATATGTGTTCTTACATTCATGGAAAAGAAACTTCTGCTGACATCTCTGAGTACAGTTACACGATCAGGAGTATTACTTGGTTCGCCAAAATAACTATTATGATACAAGACTGTAGAATCTCTTTGATGAAACTGGAAATAAAACTAGTCTCCACTCAGTCATGTAGTAATCATATTATTAAGCAATTAACTCAATACAGCATGTTGGTATAGAAACATTATGGTCTTATTCCACTCATTTCTCCTTACTGAAGTCTATTTCCTCTATATTAAAAAGAGACCAACATATTAATATTATAATGATTTTGGGCCTTATGTAAGTTGAGTGTTCCAGAAAAAGCAGCAGAGAAGGGACCAGACCCTAGGATAGTACTGAGGCAGCTCTCACCATCAGGGTGCAGGAGGGAAGAATGAGGCAGAACGGGTGGGTGTCACATGGAAAGGGACAAAGCCAGCAGGTGCACATCGCAAGGACAACAGAGCTCCAGGCACGAAAACTGGTTCATGTGGCAGCATCGGCACCTACATTAAACAGCTGCCGCAGAACATACACAGGAAAGCGTCTAAGTATTTTCTCTCAGATATTTTACCAGCGGACTGATGGATGGGTCATTAATTTAATACAATCGCCACATGAAAGCAAAGAGAATCATCACTTTTAGGAAAGTAATCAGAAAATCACACTGAACTACCATTCTGGTCACGTATGGAATTCTGCACAGGCAACATCTCCTAACTCATCCATATATGTGGATTTATAGGCATTCTTCCGAGTGGCAGTCCATATCAACCATGACCCTCCTCATTTTTATAAATCCAATGAGGCAAGTTCTAGCTATTAAGCAGTAACAGGTATTCAGAGCCACAGACTGATTCAGAAATTTATAAATCTAAATAGGAAGGGAGATAAAAATAAATAGGGAAAAGACAGACGTTTCTAATTCAAGAAGATATGTTTCTAATTGTTAGGCAATACAGTTAGGACAAGTCATTAGCCACTTACATCTGATTCCCAGTAATAAAGAAAGATTAGGCTCCTTGCCCTGAGCACGCTGATTAAGAATACTACACAATGCCTTCAAGTCAAGCAAACAATAGGACATTTCCTTGAACAGCTGATCAATCACACTCAAATCAAAGAGTGGCCTTTTGCAAAGAACGGTCTGCTGCCTGGACTGTTCTGCTTCCTGGCCCTGATCCAATAAAGAGCAGGTCTCTTCTGTTTGTCTTTGGTTCTGCATTGGATAAAGAAAACAAAAATCAGGCTGTCAGAACAGAGGAAAGGTACTCAAAAGCCATAAAGGTTGACATTCTCCCACCCAAGTCTATAAACTAAACAGTGAAGTCATATTACATGCACAGTAACCAGATTTAACTGCATATATGCAGTAAGAAAAATAAAAAAGGAGGGAAAAAGAATTCAATACTGGAAAGGGTTTCTCTGTGCCATCTGATGTCCGAGGGTGAATCTGAGAGACGAAACATAAATTCCAACAGACTAAGTTTCTAGGGAGTCTCCCAAGGTCTCATATTAAAAGTACCTTGGTTGTTATGTAATTTGCTATGAGATTTATCCCCAGAATAGAAAGAACTGCGAAGAAAATTGAAACCTCATCCTGTAGTTTTATTGTTAGCAGCAACAGTGATTTACCTAATCTGAAACTATTTTTTGTACATTGAGAAAAAAGTATATATGTTACGGTGTTGATAGGAACCAAATTTTTCAGTATAAGAGGAAAAGAAAAGTATAAAATCAAAGATGAAGAAAAAAGTCCAAGCAACTCTCAATTGTTAAATCTGAATTAGAAGTATCAGTATGAGCTCATGATTTATTATGCTCAGAAAAAGTGACACTCACTTACTCCCCAAATTACCACCATTTATTCCTCATCCTGAAAATTACTAATTAAAGGTAAGTTTGACTAACTTTCCAGGTGGTATTGGAAATTTCAGAAAAGCCAAATAGCCTGGGTTAATGAGGAAAATAAATTTTTTTATAGAAGAATGCCAGCTAATAATTGTAAAAGGAATGATATAAAAATTACTCTTTTAATTGTCTAATGATTCAGATGATCATTGGTGGATGTTAAAACCATCAAGGGAAAGGGTGCTGGCACACTGGATATTCACACACTTGCCTGAGTATCAAGCCCACAGATCTGCTGATTGCAGAGGCTAGTGTTACAGCGGGAAGAATCAGTCTGTCACCACCTTAGTCCAGTGAGATTGGTATTTGTGACACTTACAGTGGGATAAGCAAACACATATAATTTGAAGATGTGAAAAATACCTACAAAGTATTCATGCCAAAAAATGTTTGCAATGAGTCTAATATCCTTAGCTTTAACTTCTAGCTTACAAGAAATACAGGGGGTAGAGAACAAGATAAATGACACCATGAGGAAGCAATCAGACAAATCCAGGTATAACAAATCTGAGTCTATGACAAAAGGCTTGATTCTGTTAAGGAGAAGAAAAGAACTTTAGGTTTAAAAAGCAAAATAAAACACAACACATGGTCTTGATTGATACTGGTTTTAACATTTGGGGAAGAAAGGCAGGAATTTTTCTAAGATAGATATTACCAAACATCAAGGAAAATTCTTATTCTTATATGGTGGGACAGTGCTGAAATGGTACTGTCCCTAATTTTTGGAGATGTATTTCTAACTATTTAGAGGAAAATGTCACGATGACAGCTCAAAAACTAAAATAAGTACTTTTTACATAACATGTCGTTAAATACAAGCCAAATATTTACATTTCATCTCATAATTAAATGAAGAAAGTGATCTGTTCCATAGATGATGTGTCTACATTTTACCTTCCTTAAGGATTTTCAAGCATAACTTCATTTATATTCAATTTATGCATCATTTTATGACTTGGGATCTAATCTCTATGTAACAGCTGACTTTGCTGTAGTTAAGTGTATGAAATTGTTTCTAAGACAATACAAAACTAAAAGTTTGTCTTTTTATTATAATCTTATTAAGAAACCTAATGAATTTAATTATCTGGCACAACAAAATCAAGTCTTCAATTAAAAAATGATTTACAAGTATGTACAAAACAGGCATTTCCTGTAACTTAAATAGGTACTGAATCATCCTTGAAAGCAATCTGAATTTCTTCTACTCACATCAAGCAATGTTCTTAATCTCTGAAGGTTTCTTTCTTTCTTCTCCAGCTCTTCCATCATCTTTTGAGTAGTCAATTTTTCTTTAGAAAGTTTCCCTTGCATAGACTACAATAAAGAGAATTTGAAAGCAAAGCATGTTAATGCTTAAAGCATAATACAATTAGGTAGGCAACCAGGAATACTGGCTCTGAACACTTTAGATGTCCTGACTTCCCCAATCCCTTGGAAAATGAGGCCTCCACTTCTCAATTAAGTCATACTACTTCTAGAGTGGATAGAAGGAAGGAAAAGTATCATCTTTTCCAAGACTAGGAAGGAAAAGTATCATCTTTACCAAGTAAGTTTTAATTCTTGGTAAAACATATTAAATTAAAGGTGCAGTTTAACGCTATATTACAAACAGTTTTTATTTTACTGATTCTCATTTATATACTGGGAGTGTATTAGTAAATCTATACTTGAAAAATTGAGCAGGAAAAAATCCGCCTGCAATGCAGGAGATATGGGTTCGATCCCTGGGTTGGAAAGATCCGCTGGAGGAGGAAATGACAACCCATTCCAGTATTCTTTCCTAAAAAATCCCAAGGACTGAGGAGCTTGGCAGGCTACAGTCCCTGGGGTGTCAAAGAGTCAGAAATGACTGAAGCAACTATGCATGGCACAGCATACTTGAAAAAAAAAAAAATCCTTTTCTTATGATTAATAAGCTACAAGATGATAAGATCATAAGACTATCCCTGTTTTCTATTATTTGAAACACAGGTAAACATTCCTCTTGGTATACAGTATTCCAAGCAGTGAATATAATGTTGAATTCAAGCCAAAGGTCTACTATAGGGCTTAGATAAACTAATCTCTCTCTTAACTCCATTATAAAATTATAAATTAAACAGACATGACACTATGGTGAGAAAATCTTGAGTATATCAAAGCAGAATATAGGATATTTTAAGAGCTCTTGGGTTATTTCAGCTTATAAATCTGATTTTCAGCAACATACCACAGAAGAACTTGTTATAAACCTTGTACTTATCAGTGACTTTTTTCTATCAACTTTTCTCCTTTTAAACCACAAGATCAATAAATATGTCTAGAGAAGAGATTTCGTTTTTTTTTTCCCTTCAGGTCTGTATTTAGTCTCAACACTAAAAATACTTCAGAATGTTGACCACCTAATTAGCACACAACCTACTTTTTCCCCCTCACATTATCTCTGGGTGGAATAAGAGAGGATGGTAGTCACCACTGGTGAGATAAGACTCTAAATATAAAATGATTTTCTTAGTAACAGTACCTAACCTTTTTGCTTTTTTATTTCATTTGTCTGCTAAACTCTGTAAAAATATTATATTTAATAACTCAAAAGTTGGATACAAATGAATCAAGCTCTATAACAAGTACATTTTATTTCAAGGAAAAACTTGCTTTATATTCCACAAAAATGAGCTCCACAGCATAAAGTCACATGGGCTATTTGAGAATATATATTTTTGGGTACTGAAATTCCTTTGTAACTACACTTGACTGAATCAAAATCCATTTGATTGCATGATATGTTGGGATTTATCTACCTAGCCAAAAACTGATACTTACTGGCATGACAAAATTATTTGGCTGGAATCCAGAATTTATCCAAAATTTTCTTAAGATTTATGACTTTATTTTATTAATATTATAAATAAAGGAATCACAAATAAACTACTCTAAATCTCATTTGAACAATGAAAACTGAACCCAAAACAGGTATTTTCATAACAGTGTAGAATAATTCTTTAAAAGACTAGTTTTTTATTTTTAGCATGTTGAATGTGACTAATAATTAGCTAGTAAATCTGATTAATGTGTCACCACATAAACCTAAATTTAAACCAGTGAAGAAAAAGGCAATCTTCTTCACCAGAATGAATGAGAAATGTCTGGCACTAGTGCTGTTTGTCACCAGAAGGAAAACTGAATTTGGGAACAATATTAATATCAGGCTTAACATGTTGGTTGGGTTCAAAGGCACTAGCTAGGTGGTCCTTGAACAGAGGAAAGAGTTCACAGATACATTTATTCTAATAAGACCAAATGCTGTACTACTTATAGGATAATATTAGGTGTGAGCGCTATAGCTGGCTAACAGTTAACATTTCAGCTAAAAGATTACTTCTCTATTCCAAACTACATGAAAAAGCACATGTTTAAGAAAAAAGCAAGGGCAGGGGCATTTCAGCTAAGCTTAGAATAGAATTACTAAAGTTAAAAATAAATTAATTTTTAAATGTCTACAATTTCTCTTTAAATTTCTTGTTTAATAATGATTTAAGTCTAAGTTACTAACCTAAACAGGTATGTATCACAATCATTCTTGGAGTTGAATGTGGTTTTAAACTCATTTGTTATTAATATTTTGATTTAAATATCCAGAAATGCTAACCATTTTTTTCCCCCTTAAATACAGATAGCCCAAATGAATAAAAACCAAATGTGCCTTACTCAACGTATTCTACATACTTCACAAACCTAATTTAGGACACAATATTTTAAAAGAATCTTATATTAGCAGTTTTGTTATATAAACACACACAAGTAGCCAACCTCACCTCACCCCATCCCACACACAAAAGAGCATCACAAATACATTTCTTCATATAATCATTCATTTAGCAAAAATATATCCACATCAGTGAACAAAACAATCAAAAACACTTGGTCCTTGTGGAACTTGTACTAAGAGGAAAAAGGCCAAAGAATATAAACATAATAAATATGTAAGTTATGTAGTATCACATATTAGAATTTGCCCAGTGCTTTGGAGAACAGAGTGTGGTGATGGAGGCAGGGTGGAATGTCAAATCCGAAAGAATAAGGGCTCATGGAGAGGATGACATCTGAGCAAAGTCCTGAAGGAGGTGAGAGACTGTGTCCCGTAGGTAACTAGAGAGTATGTTTCAGTCGTGTAAAGGTTCTGAGGCAGACGGGTGTCTCTTCTGTGTGAGAAATAGCAAAGAGAGCTAGGATGACAGAAAATAGTAAGAGATAAAGTCATGATAAAGCTTTTGAAATAAATGTATCAGGGGGAAAAAAAGGCATTTTATTCCTCTCAAGGAGCTAATAATGCCACCATATAGTAGAGTGTAATGTACTAAAAGATTTCACTTTGGGGACAAAATTGCCAAATTGCACTTCGAGGCAACTAAGTATAAGGTGCTTTCCACAGGAGATTAGTTTCCCAACGTGCTCCAGCTTAACTCTTTTTCATTCCAGCTGCTGGTGCTGCTGCTAAGTCACTTCAGTCGTGTCCAACTCTGTGTGACCCCATAGACGGCAGCCCACCAGGCTCCCCCGTCCCTGGGATTCTCCAGGCAAGAACACTGGAGTGGGTTGCCATTTCCTTCTCCAATGCATTAAAGCGAAAAGTGAAAGGGAAGTCGCTCAGTCGTGTCCGACTCTTCGCAACCCCATGGGCTGCAGCCTACCAGGCTCCTCCGTCCATGGGATTTTCCAGGCCAAGAGTACCGGAGTGGGGTGCCATTGCCTTCTCCGTTTCATTCCAGGAAAACCCCTTAAAACAATTCTCTCCCCTAAGGCTTATCTTAATATAAGGAACAAATCAGACTAACATTTTTTTTTTTCACTTTGAAGTAGCCAGGATTAATGCCCAAGGCACAAACTCTGAGGTCCGACAGACATGACTTAGAATCTCAGTTGAGACTTTGGGCACACCTTTCAAAATCTAAGCAACTTCATGTATAAAAATATGCTCTTTCTTACTTTGTACGATTACTGTTGAAGTCTAGGGATAGTAAACATAAACCAGAAAGAACCATTCCTATAACATATAATATTATCACCCAGAACCATCACTGACACCTCTTCATTTGGCAACAGAGGTTCCATTTCTCACTTTGGCCTAAGTGTGGACAAATATTAAATCACTTTCCCTCATTCTTCCATATTGATAAAAGAATTTTCAAAGTATTTTAAAACTAAGCAATAAATGATATGCAAGCCCCATAAAAATCACATTTCTTAAGGTTTCTATTTAATAATAATTAAAGACAGTGTCCAGCTCAAATTCCTTTCTTAACTATCATCTTGCTACCTGATATAACATTACAAGCCATCTGCCTGAGAGTTCTGCTTTTAGCATGATGACATGAAGAGCTACTCAGAACTAGTCCCCAAGGAAACTAGTGAAAAATCATGTAAGTGCATAAATCCTTTTAATGAGAACACATTTTAATGTGTTAGAAAAAAACAAGTAAGCCTTTTTACTTTGTATGTCCTCTGCCAAAAGATTATAATGGTAACATAAAATGGTAAGATTTCACTGGAAACAAAGTTACATGGGTGAAATGTACTTTTGAGAAGTAAATAGGAAGGAAGGTAATAATTCCCAAAGAAGAACTCATTCACACTCAAGGACTGTAGCCAGGTTTACGGAAATGATGGTAAACATTCTACTGCAAAATGTCTTTTCTATTGTACACTGACAGAAGAAGAACCTTTTAAGAGGAGAAGCCAGTTTAGCTACACTGGTTTTGTGGATAAAAGGAAAGGCAGTATTTCTAAAGGATCAACTAGTAATCAAGGTATTCACACCAGTTAACAATATTACCTTGACAGCTGAACAAAACAGATACATCTGCGTTTTATAGCACTGAATTCAATTTCAAAATTAGTATACACTTTTACATGAAGTAAAACCTTTTCTATATTCAACAACAAATACATTATAATCGGTAGAAGACTGAGTTCTCCCCAAACTTCAAAGCTGTGAATCAATAGACTTGTCACTGACCTAAATCAGTATTTATCTGACTTCTGATACACAGCACCAAAGAATTGATGCTTTTGAAATGTGGTGCTGGAGAAGACTCTTGAGAGTCCCTTGGACTGCAAGGACATCCAACCCATCAATCATAAAGGAAATCTGTCCTGAATATTCATTGGAAGGACTGATGCTGAAGCTGAAACTCCAGTACCTTGGCCACCCGATGTGAAGAACTGACTCACTGGAAAAGACCCTGATGCTGGCAAAGATTGAAGGCAGGAGGAGAAAGGGACAAGAGAGGATGAGATGGTTGAATGTCCATCACCGACTTGATGGACAAACTCGATGGAGTTTGAGCAAGCTCCGGGAGTTGGGGATGGACAGGGAGGCCTGGCATGCTGCAGTCCATGGGGTCATAAAGAGTCACCCATGACTGAGGGACTGAACTGAACTGAACACATCTTATAGTATAGTATAGTATAGTAAAGTCACTCAGTCGTGTCCGACTCTTTGTGACCCCACGGACTGTAGCCCACCAGGCTCCTCTGTTCATGGGATTCTCCAGGCAAGAACACTGGAGTGGGTTGCCGTTTCCTTCTCCAGGGGATCTTCCCAACCCAGGGATCGAACTCAGGTCCTCCCACATTGCAGGCAGATGCTTCACCGCCTGAATCACCAGGGAAGCCCTAAATTATGGTATGTGCTCATTATAAAATGTTTTATTTAAAAAGAATGAAGTAGTTTTGAATTTACTGACATGAAATGATCAGTATATATTATTAGATGAAAAAAAATGTACAGCACAAAACAATATTTATTATATTATCTCGCTATTTAAATACAAACATATAAAGAATCACATTTAAGTGAATGCATAGGAAAATGTCTACAAAGATACAATTTTGTAACTAGTTATCTCTGGAGTGAAGAGTAGAACAGGATAGGGAGGATGACACTTTTGTATTGCTTGGACTTTTAAATAACAAGAATGTCATTTTTACCTTAAAGGGAATAGTTAAAAAATGGAAAGAGACTATTAATATTATGTACTGGAGAGCTATGAAAAACTAGTAACACAGAAGCATCTTATCTGACTTAGAGAATGTTTCAACTACATAGACAACCGTGTTAGAACTGACTTTCAGAGGATGCTAATGACTATTATATTTCTATGAATAATTACCATTAGTGAGTAACCTCACTCCAAACAATGACTTCACTGGCTCCTAATAAATCAAACTCTACAGACAGATTATATATTAGGGTCCAATCCCTGGAAATGAGTTTTATATCACCAAAAACTATTAAAGTTGATCAAAAGTAAAATAAATGTATGTTTCAAAGATGTTTTTTAGATATTTAAATATTCCTTTGAAGGGATTTTTCTGCAGTATTCTTAAAAAATATATCCATGGGCCTAAGAACTGGGCCTAAGAACTCCTTTTTCTGCTAAATTTTCCTGTAGTAAGCATAGGCATTTTTCACTGCTTCAAGAACTTCAAAATCTTCTAGGATTTTCTATCTTGACAATATTCACTTCCAAGATAATATTCACCAATGCCTGTGAAAGTACCAGAATAAAGAAAGCCGAGAATAGGGCATGATCATAATAGCGGAATTTTGCTAGTTATTATGGCGTTTTAGGGTTAGCAAGAGAGTAAAAATAGAAAGATCACCTGAGTTTAAAACTTAACCTCTATTAAAAACAATTTTTTTTCCTAGATAGAAAGACTTATTGTGCTAACACACACACACACACACACACACACACACACACACACACACACACAAGCGATAGGGAGAGGAAGTAATCCAAAAGGACACATGAGTCAAACGAAAGAGCTGCCAATGCCCCAACCTGGAACAATTTGAGCAACAAAGTACAATAGTATTAAATCATAACCCAAGGTATAAAACATAGCCATGAATCCATACTGATGTACATAAACGTGGCAAAAGAGACAAACTTCCCATTATAAAAGAATTACAAGGACTTCCCTGGTGGTACAGTGGGTAAGAATCTGCCTGCCAACGCAGGGAACACAGATGCAATCCCTGGTCAGGGAAGATCCCACATGCTGCGGAGCAACTAACCCCACATACCACCACTACTAAGCCCTCCCTCTAGAATCCTCGAGCCACAACTACAGAAGCCCAGGAACTTAGAGCCCATGCTCTGCAATAAGAGAAGCCACTGCAGTGAAAAGCCCAAGCATCACAACCAAGAGCAGGCCCTGCTTGCTGCAACTAGAGAAAGCCTGCACACAGCAACCAAGATCCAGAGTAACCAAACATAAATATTTTTAAATGACTATAAAAGGTTTTCAATGCCAAAGGACAAAGCTGACCTTAATTTGCATTGAGATCATTTTTATTAGATTTACTTCTTGGAAAATGTTACCAAATAAAATAGAAATTCCTTTCACTGTTGTCCGTGGTAAGTTAGATAATGGCTGAGGAAACCAACCGTTTCTCGATTTGAATGGCTTATAGAACAACTGGTTTCTCGATTTGAATGGCTTATAGAACAACTGAAGGAATACACATTAAAAAGTATAACCTCTGTGAATCAATCCAGTAAGTCCACATACTTGCTGAACTGGACTAGTATTTGATCACACTGATAGATCACTTAACATGGTCAAAAGACAAAGCAGACTGTCCATAAATTCTGATGTTCAAACCACTTATGTAATTCTTTTTTATCTCCAGCTTTGAGAATACTCCTATCAGGAGATATAAAAATAAAAATGTATTCAGCATAACTTGTCCAATGGTTTCCTATCACCTGAAGAATAAAACACGAAGACGTAATATCCCCTTGTGTGATCTGGCCCTGGGCTACTTTCTCCCACTGGTCAGCTCTCGCTGGGTCTCACAAGCAGGGCTCTCCACACCAGCTGCCTTCCTGTTCATCAGGGAGCACACTCAGGGCACAGCCACACTCAGGGCACTGGCTGCTCTCTCTGCCTGGAATGTTCTTCCCCTGGTTAACTCCCTGCAAATCTATGTCCAAATGTGACTTACTAGGGGAAAACTTCATGGCCGCTGTATCTAATGCAACATGATCTGTCATTGCCCTCTGTTTTTTTTTTTTAATAATTTATTTTTTAATTTTTTTTTTTAATAATAGCACATATTTCTTCTTGGAGCTTCCCTGGTGGCTCAGTTGGTAAAGAATCTGCCTGCAACACGGGAGACGTGGGTTTGAACCCTGGGTTGGAAGATCCCCTGGAGAAGGGAACAGCTACCCACTCCAGTATTCTGGCCTGGAGAACTCCATGGACTGGATAGTCCACGGGGTCACAAAGAGTCGGACACGACTGAGAGACTTCCACTTCACTTCTCTACTTGGCATTATACTTCCATTTCTCCAACTCACCCCACTAAAATGGCCAGGGACTTGCTTTGTTCACTGATGAACCTCTGGTGCTAAGAACAGTACCTGGCATATATGCAGGGGCTCAGTACATATTGGGCAAATCAATAAAAGAATGAAAATCCACTTAATCTACAAATTTTGGTTTGTATTATGGGTCAGACACCCTAAGCTCTAGACAGTAGGTGATCTACAGTAGTCTCCACACTATGAAGAAAATAAGTAGGAGGAACAGACACAAATATGCAGTGTTATACTTTGATAACACAGAAAACAACATATAGAATTAGTAGGAGGGGTGGGTTCTTGCCCAGTCACAATGAACTAAAAATAGTCCGTTGTCTTTAAATAGCACATCACTGATGGTCTTACTCAAATGTGTTCTCAGTAGTAGAGACAGACTACAGCCAGTTGAAAAGAGGCAAGGTAAGGAACAGAGAACAATTTTTTGAAGAAATGATTTACCAAGAATCATTTTCATTCTAAAAAACTGAAAGATTAATATTAAAGAATTTATAATGTCATCTCCAGTGTTATTAATATTTTTACACAAAACATATATGCTTTTATATTTTTAGATATGTAATTGAGCATACAGCTTGATTAAAAATGTACAAAATATTCCTTACCTGAATTTCCAAAATCATTCTGTCAATCTCATCTTGTTGGCTATCTATTATCTAGAACACAGGAAATATATCAGTCTGAATCAAATTTTTTTTTCATTTCTTTTTTAGAACTACTAAATTCCAAGAAAACAAAAGCACACAGAATCATGAATTTTTTTTTAAAAAAATCAAAATGTGATTTTTTTTTACAGAAGTATTTATACAAAGCATCCTTTAAATAGCCATATGATTTAGATCACACGTAAACAAAACTGCGAATGCCTTACTCTAGTTCTTGATAAACCTTTAATCTTTACATTTTATAAAAACAAATTTGAGGAACTTCCCTGATGGTCCAGTGGCTAAAACTCTGTGCTCCCAAAGCAAGGGAGCCGGTTTTGACCCCTGGTCAGGGAATTAGATAGCACCCCAACCAAGAGTTTGATGCCACACCTAAGGATCCTGTGAGCCACAAATAAGACCTGGCACAACCAAATAAATAAATATTTAAAAAAATAGGAAGTTCGAAACAGATTTTGAATAATTTAGGAAAGAAAAAGATATCCTTTTGTTTTTGCTAAGAAATAACATAACTTCTTTAGTTTGGATTTAATTTACAGTTACTTAAATTGCTATTTTCTTTCCTAATAAAGACATTCAAACTAAAAATGCTATAAAAGCTGCTGCTGCTGCTGCTAAGTCGCTTCAGTCGTGTCCGACTCTGTGCGACCCCATAGACGGCAGCCCACCAGGCTCCCCCGTCCCTGGGATTCTCCAGGCGAGAACACTGGAGTGGGTTGCCATTTCCTTCTCCAATGCATGAAAGTGAAAAGTGAAAGTCAAGTTGCTCAGTCGTGTCCGACTCTTAGCGACCCCATGGACTGTGTAGCCCACCAGGCTCCTTCGTCCATGGGATTTTCCAGGCAAGAGCACTGGAGTGGGGTGGCATTGCCTTCTCTGTAAAAGTTGCTCAATATTAGTAAAAATATAAATCAAATAAAGTAAATAAGTTATATATATGCACACACATATCTACAGATTTCACTGTCAAAGTTCACTATCAAAGATATGTACTGACCTTATTGGCATTTTCATTTTGTTGTCTCAGGTTATCATTTTCATTCTGAAGCTGTTTTGCATCTAACATGGGAAGGCGAATTCCATCTTCAAGGCATCTTTCTACTTTTTGCTGCAAACTGTTTTAGAGAGACATAATTATATGAAGAAAATAAGCTCTATGTGCTGATTTTGGTAGATGACTTCAACATAAATGAAGTCTCTTCTTAGGGTCTATAATATATTTTAGGCAAGCAATAATAAAAACCTACAGAGAGTAGATGAATAAGTTTGAGTACTTATATTTCTTACAAGTAAAAAATATAATGGAGGTTGATCATCTTTTCAGAAACAGCAAATGTGAGACCAGATTCAAGACCAGATTTGCTTAGTATGTGAAATCCTTAGGCCCTAGCAAAGTCCCGCATGTCCTAATCTGAGCTCCGCAATTTAAACTGTGTTCTTTCCCTCCTTCCCAAAAGGCGAGCTCCTTGATTAAGATGACTGTGGTAGGGAGCCTAAGAATATGGATGTATGTCTTTTGCCCTTCATTTTGAGTTCAGCAGCAGTTTGTTCGTAAAGATATCTGTTACTTAAATCAGCAGAATTACATTTCTCCTTCATGAGTGAAAGCAACAATCCAGTCCCTTTTTATAATAATCTGCATTTCTATCAACAGCTTTTTAAAATTTCCTTCAGCATTCTTATTAACTTCATTCTGAACCTGGGATGTAGTAGACTGGAAAGGTCAGTTTCATTGTTTATTCCTTTAGGGAATTCTCTTGATCTTTTAATTGGGAGCGGTTCCTTTGCTTCTGCATTTTACTTATACTTCTCTAACTGTATGAGTTTAGGAGAAACAGTTACCTAAAGGTCTTGAAGGGCTGTTTTGTGGGAGTATCTCTGTGAAGTCTGTTTGAATATAATTTTTTTGATGCAAGGGCTGTTTTTAGTATGGATTCCTACCATGTCTTTCCTCAGTGTGTGTTGGCCCAACAGGTATGATCGGTGTGGTGGTGACCAGAATCTGTACTGGATGTTGAGTGGGGCCTCCTCTTTGAAAAGCAATAATCTTATACATTTATTATGTGACATAGCAATTCCTCATGCTATGCTTGGCACAGAATTGCATTTATGAGGAAACAATAAAAGGAAGCCCCTCTGGTATATTAAGAAAAAAAGATAAGGGCAGGGGGGTAGGTGTTAGCTTTGAGAAAGGAAGAGTAGTATTTAGGTTAAAAGAAACAACGACCCAAACCAAAACAAAACAGCAAGACACCTAGAAATAGTTTTACTTTAGCATGTAGTCATAGTCAAGAGCTGCAGCCTACTAAAAGAAACAGAATTCCTTTAATGTGGATTTTTATATTTTCACTATTTTCCTCTTTCAACTAGTATGGCTGTCATGTTTTGTCTCCCCTTCCATATCCCTCATAAAGAAATGCCGTATCTAGCCTGTGGACAAAGAATTGACAGTCAGAAATAGTACAATGAGGTATTCGGATGTGTTCATAAATAATGGCACCAGAGAAGTTTTTACATATTATAAATATACTGTACGGCTTTGTAATATACTGTTACTTGTCATAAAAGTATCTGCTTTTTCAGTCTAAGAGTGAAAAAATATGTTATTTCTATCTCAGAATGTTTTTGTCCCAATTCAGTGTTAAGGTACTATTTCTATGTATTTATTACAAACATTTCAAGAAAAATAAATTACATCAAAACTGTTAAGGCTTATCATTAAGAAGAAAACAAAAGAGTCAGTGATGTGGAAGGAAAAATGTCCTCTGTCATGTAAAAATAGCAAAAAGTATTCCTTCACGTACACATTCTCATTTTGTTTATGTTATGAAGCATGCTCATTTAGAAAAGTGATACATCTCTTGAACAGCAAAGTACCAACTACTGCGTAACTGTGAATCCCTTCCACATATTTTACTTAAGATTTTCATTTCCAAGTGAAAAACGTTTGCCTCATTTTTAAATCCCAAAAGCTCTTACATATTCACAAAGCAGGAAACTTGGAAATAGTATATAAAAACAGATCAATGTAATGATATAATTTATAGTCACATAATACATCTTAAATTCTTCTGAAACTTAAGGAATACTAACTACATCATATAGTTGAGGAAACTGAAATAACATTCCTACCCCCAAAGTCAGGTGACATTATAGGCATACAAGTACTGAACAATTTTAGAACACCTTCTCTGGTCCTTTATGTTTGTTAGAAATCAAGAGAAATTTCCTGGGATGATGTCATCTCAGGATCAAGATACTGAAGATATGGAAAATGAATTCTGAAATGCACTAAACTAAATCTTTCCAAATCAAGAATACCAAGCTCAATGTTCTCCAAAAGCATAATGAAAGAGAAAATCAAAATAAAAGAGAAGGTATAAAATCATATCAAATATGTAAAAACACACAATGGAACAAAACAAACATTCAAATTATTTTCAGGTGTTCCTAGTTCTACTCATAAAAACACAGCTTGAGTTTATGAATGTAACACTATAAAACAGAACAAATGCATTATCCCTTGGCCTTTTGTCGTAAGATTAAAGAAAGATATGTGGTTGAATTAACAGAGGTCAGGAAGCTGTTTTGAGACTAGAGAATAGGATATAAGGAGTGGAGTAATAAAAAGAAATTTAAGATCAAGAAAGCAGAAAACAGGAGAAAAATAAAGGTAGAGTCAAAGGTGTATGGATTCTTTTGAAGCTGAGATTAGAGACACTGACGACTGAATTGTCCTAGAAATCAGAGGTTTTCTGCACTGAAATCCAAGGGGAAAATGTAGATGAGACATATTTAAGACTTAGAAAATAGTAGTAAAGCAATATTAACATAGAATCATCTGAAGGATTTTGACTAAAAAAGTTTGGTTGAGTTATACATAATTGATATAAGCATTAAGAGTGTCTTTCTCAAATTCAGTTTTTTGTTGCTTTGTTGTTTTCCTCTTTAAGATAGTTTTACTACTAACAGTTGATCATCTATTAAGGTTCTTTAAGTTCTAAAAAACAGAGTATATGTAGATGAATATACTGCCTCGTTCTCTAGGTTTTTCAGGAATCTAGTATCAATTTTCATTTACATTAACAAAATATGCAAGCAAATAATATGCACTGTAGTTCCAACTATATTAAATTAGAAGAGTCCTGTGAGGCAAGAGAATGTGAGAAAACTTGGAAGGTGCCTGGCAAAGAGCCACAGCTGTTACTCTGCGGTCAGGTGAAATGGGACCAGTTACTCGGACGGTCCCATTAAGGGGTGCAGTCCGGCTGCCCCACTTTTTGTTATTTAGAATTTTTACTTTTTCTTTGACAAAGCCATGAGATAAAGGGTTTGTGTTAATGCTTCCTGTTTTCAACTGGTGTCTTTTTTAATATTCTCATCTAAAATCGTCTAAAACCAAGATGTCAGTACACTGGATCAAATAAACTGCAACTGAGACAATCTGTTTCGATGACATAATACTTTTGGTTATCAACAGTACATCTTTAAGAAAAATAGTAGAGCACCAATTATAAATTAATGCATTTTAAGTGAAAATGCTCTTTGAAAAATAAAGAATAATATAAAAGGATTACTGAGGGTTTCTTACCTCTGAACTGTAGTTACCAACTCCTTTTCTTTCTTTTTCTGGCATATTAGCTGTGCCTCTTTTTCTTGATACTGTTTTTTGAACTCTTCAAGCTTTTTTTCCACATCTATCAAAGTCTCTTGCAAACTCTTGTTTTTTTCTTCTAGAACTTGAAGCTAAAGAGAAATTTTTTAAAGTTCATAACACAAAGAATATTAAATGTGTTCCTACTAGAAATCGGTACCAGGCTCTCAAGAGTTAGTGGACTGATTGTTAAAATCACACTATCTTCATCTCATGTAAAGCACTTAACACTTTATCTCTTTCTTTGCATAAAGGGAACCTAGAGAATGGGATTATGAAGAGGAGAATACAGTCAGAAATTTCTGGAAGCCATAGAGAGAAAGGTGAATAATCTCAGCTTGGGGGTATAATTCTATTTTTAATTGTGGCAAAATATATGTAACATAAAATCTACCATCTTAATAACCATTTTTAAGTGTACAATTCAGTAGAGTTCAGTACATTCACATTATCGTAAACTAATCACCAGAACTCTTTTCATCTTGCAAAATAAACTTTCTATCCATTAACAACTCTCCATCTACATCTCCCCTCAACCCCTGGTAATCACCCTTTGACTTTCTGTCTTTATATCTCTATGAATTTGATTACTTTAGGTACCATTCATTTATCTTTAATCTATTTATCTTTGTGATTGGCTTATTTTACTTAGCAAATGTCCATAGGTTCACCCATGTTGTAGTTGTGTAAGAAAGTTGTTTCTTTTTAAGGCTATAATGTATGTATACATCACAGTTTGATCATCCATTCGTCCACTGATGGACACTTGAGCTGCCTCTACATTCTGGGTATTGGAAATAACGCTGTTATGAACACACATTGTGAATGAACATCTGTTTGAGACTCTGCTTTCCATTATTTTTAGTATACACCCAGAAGCGGAATTAATGGAGCATATAATAATTCTGTTTTTAATATTTTTGAGGACTGCCATATGGTTTACAATAGCGGCTGCACCATACTACATTCCCACCAACAGTGCACGAGGAATTAGAATTTCTCCACATCACCACCAATGCTTGTTACTTTCCGTTTTTTGGGTATTAGCCATCCTAATGGGTATAATGTGGTATGAACACACATTTTACAATCTACGGTCCTGTGTGTTCCTGCTCAAACCCTTGTGGATCCTTCTTTAGTTCCTTCATGATACCACCCTCTCTTAGTTTTACAACTTATAAATTAATGTAAACAGAGAATGTGCTATAGGTCTAAAGTCTACAGAATGATACACCATGGATTAGATCAACGATTCTCACCCCTCCACTCCCTGCAGCAGACACTTGGAAAAGTCTGTAGACATTTTTGGTTTAGAGGGAAGGGAAGGAGCAGTGCCACTGGCATCCGGTAGATAGAGGCCAGAAATGTTGTTAAGCGTCCTTTAACGCCCAGGATAGAGTCAAACAACAAAATACTACTTGCCCTCAAGTACCAATAGCATGGAGACTGAAAATCCCATGATCAGAAAGACTTTGAGAAAAGACTTAAGAGTAGGTTTAGATATTAGCAAATGTCCACAACACATTTAACACATTACAGATTTGGACTACTCCAAATCTGTAGCATTTACAAGTAAGGCCTCAAGAGGAAAGGCCTCTCCAGAGTTGGTAAAAGGACTTTGGATGAGATATTGCTAAGAAAGGAAAACAGTCAGGAGTCAGAGGAGTGAAGGGAGGTCATAGATTAAAGTATAAGAAAGAATTTATGGAAAGATTAAGAAGAATGATGAAAACAAGACAAGTATCTAGAAAGATAGTCCAAAAGGGTCTTGTTAAGCCTCGGTGGCTCCCAGAGAATACTGGGGAGAGTCAGAACTGAGGAGTATGTGGTGTGTGCATGGAGTGGGGTGTCAGTGGCTTAGAAACTATAGAGTAGAACAGTGAGAGAGTTAAGACACAGGTTCATTGGCAGGAAACCACGTATTAATTAAGAACAAGAAAGAGCTATTCATGCTTAAATGAACAAAGTTTCTAATTAAAGTTAATCCTAAAAACAGCTAGTAAGCACACAGATTTAACTTACAATTAGCTAAATATACAACCCAAAATGTTAATACAAAATGAATGAAAAACTATAAATTTCAGATGTCAAAAGAGTCAATTCAAAAAAGAATATGTTTTCTGCCATTTAAAGATCAGCATTTAAAAAAAAAAAAATAAATAAAGATCAGCATTTTATTTCACGTTACCTGTAGACTCTGACTCTGCACATCATCAAGAGTTGGAAGATCAGCCAGATACTTTTCCAAGGTCTCAATTCTTCTCTGCTTTTCTTTATTCTGTTCAGACTCCTTCTGGCATTTCTTCTTCAAGCTACTAATGTATCTATCTCTGGTTTTAAGCTAAAGAAAAAGATTAAGAATCTTTAGTGGTTTCGTGTCAAAAAATAATAATATTATTGTTATTATATAAACATCCTAATCTTAGGCATCACTGAATTCTCCAGCAGTTTCAGATATAGCTAACATCACTTCCAACTTACGTATGAGTTACCTTATTTCATAAATTCTAAGATTCACATTCTTGCAAATTCTCATATCACTGAAATTAAGAGTTTGGGAATGTTTATTTGCTTTACAAATGATGATGTCCTATAAACTGCAGTTAGCCAGGCTGCATGAATGATATAGATTTTACTGTCTGTATATGTGCAAATTTAGTCAAGACTATTCATATGTCATTTCAACAGTATTATGTACAAGTTGAAATAGTGCTAAGTTTAAATGACATTTAAAATACTTTTGAAATGTTACATTATAGTTTGGCATTGAAAAACCAATTTATTTTGGCATTGTTTCTGTCTTGGTACCCAGAAAAACAGAAACAATTTCAGGGCATAATTCTGAAATCAGTTAAGCAAGTATTCATCTCTGGAATGATGATTTTAATTTATTTCTTGCAAAGTTATGTGCAATGCTTTATGTGAATTAAGAAAAGGAGATATCTATAAGTACTTAAAGCTGTTTTGTTACTTACAAAGGAATTGCTTATCGTGTACTAAATAAAGCAATGCAATCAAAGCCAGGACACTTACCAAAATGATCAAATACTTAAGAACAAATAATGGGACTAGTGAGAGTAACCCATAGCTCAAGCAAGACTGTTGCTAAAGCACTGTGTCAAACTGAACTTGCAGCGTATTTTCCTTCCAAAAATTATATAAAATAAAAACGTACCTTATCATTAATGCCACCCTAGCACTGATGAAATACGTTAACTGAACACCTACTAGAGAACATATACAATTCATAATACTAGTAAATCCCAATTTGTACAGGTTGAACCTCAGATTTTTATGCACTATTTGTTTTTGCCTTTCCACCTGAAATATACAAATCTTTAGATTCTGTAGAGATACTACTGCTACAACTCTTTCATACTCAAGGTCAATTAAAAACAAAGCATATACAAATAGTTGCCTAAAAAGTAAACTCTAGACTATGTTTGCTTTAAATTGCCTGTCTTTCAGACATTTAATATTATTTCACAAGCTTACAGGGTTCTAAAATAACTTTATAGCCTTTTCTCATATTCACTATGGAAATAAGTAGTAATTAGTAGTATAATGGATTACTCTTCCAAATTTTATAAAAGCTAATGCTTGGCCACAATCTAGTTTCTTTTGTGCTTTATCTAATTTCTTTCAGGTCCAATGTATAACAACTTTTATTAAAACAATTTCAATTAGAAAAACATCACATCCTATTTCATCTATTTATTCCATTAATAAAATTAGGAGCCACTTAGTTCTTTGGGTAAGGAGCAACACTGGTAAAATAGACAAATCCTACTATGTGCTGGGGCTTTCTTAGGACTAAAATCAAGGTACTGGTGTGACAATTTAACTTGTTCTCTATCAGAACTTACGGATGTTGGCACTGGTTGTGACCTGAAAAGACCACACAATCTTGTTTTTGCCTTAGCAAATGACCCTGTAAGTTACATAAGTAACCAGTCTACTTTTACTGCATGCTCCCTAATTCACACTTGATTGTTTAACTGTCTTAAATGTGACATTATCGTGACCTCAGACAGGAGCCACTAGAATAATTTAGTCATGTTGTCTTCTACCATGCAAAGGCATCCTAGGTAACTTCTTTTTCTCTGGTTGGTCAACTCTCTTCTTTGCTATCATGTCAGGCTTGCTGCTCTGGATCACAGATCTTGGCCAATACTTGATCAGACATTATCTCTGTTGTCTGTGACCACAAGCAGCTGACCACACATAATTATTGGATCTAGTTTTCTTGTTTTCTTTACCGTGCTGACTGATGGGAAGTTCTCTATTTTCTGGTTTCTGTTTATTTAACTTTCAAGTTTTCTGTTTCACATTAATAGAGGTCACTGAATTTTGAACTCCAGTGATTACCTATGGGTAAATGAATTGATGCTTTCAAACTGTTGGGGTGAAGAAGACTCTCGAGAGTCCCTTGGACTGCAAGGAGATCAAACTAGTCAATGTTAAAGGAAACCAACCATGAATATTCAAATAATTGGACAGACTGATGCTGAAGCTCCAATATTTTGGCCATCTGAGGCCAAGAGCCAACTCACTGGAAGAGACCCTGATGCTGGGACAGATTGAAGGCAGGGGGAGAAGGGGACAACAGATGAGAGGGTTGGATGGCATCACTAACTCAGTGGACATGAGTTTGAGCAAACTTCAGGAGATGGTGAAGGACAGGGAAGTCTGGCAAGCTGCAGTCCATGCAGTTACAAAGAGTCGGACATAACTTAGTGACTGAACAACAGCAACAAAAAATGAAAAGAAAAGAAAAGGGAAAGTGTTAGTCACTGAGTCATGTCTGACTCTTTGTGAGTCTATGGATTGCAGCCCGTCAGGCTCCTGTGTCCATGGAATTTTCCAGGCAAGAATACTAGAATGTGTAAATTCCCTTCTCCAGAGGATCTTCCCAACCCAGGGACTGAACCTGGGTCTCCTGCATTGCAGGCAGATTCTTTACTGTCTGAGCTACCAGGGAAGCCATCAAATGACACAATGCTAATAAATCTTTCTTATTTCAGTTATAAAAAGATAAGATTTTTCTTTCAAGAAGGTATTACACAATACTGACATCATTCCTAGAAAGCAATAGGAGAGTCCCATTTTAGAAGAAATTTACAGATTTATTTTTCTTTATTTTAAATACAATTATCAGAACAAAATAAATTAGGGAAAAAGTATTTTCCTCTAATTTTTTTATAAATTATTATTAGAACCAAGGCAGCAAACAAAGAGTTAAATTATCTTGAATTTTACTTCTAGCTTTTCAACAATTTCTATCTACCATGTAAAATGTCAAATTTTGGGGGGAAGACAAAAAATTTTAGCTCATGTGTGTGTGTGTATATACACACATGTATATCTATACTGACTCAAAAATATCAATGAGTTCCTTATCAATAGTGCCAATCTTGTCTAAAGAAAATTATGGTGACTGCCTTAAGATCACCTGAATGGGAGGTTAGTTAATAGAAGAGTAAGTTGAGTGTAACAAGAGAAATCTAAAGCCAATATAATGGAATGAGATGAAGTATGTGAAAATAATAAAGGCAGAAAGGTCAAATAAATGTACAGATACATTGTGTATATATAGGCATTTGGCTTTCACTACTTATTCTATTCAAGGGCTTCAGCTTAAATAACTTGAAGTCATGTGCTTCTGAAAGAAAGACCACTTTTATTTCATTTAGCAGTCCTTCATACCACACATGACAAAGATACAGGATCCAAAAAGGAAAAGGAGAAAAGTTATTGGTGTCAAATCTCAGCATAGGCAACTAAAAAGAGCTTTACTATTATTTAGAAAGACATAATATAATATACAATGGTGTTTTTGTTTCTCAAAAGAAAAAAAAAAGCCTGGATTTTTGTAGATAGCACAGGGTTTCTCAAAAGTTACTGTAAAACTATTCACTTTAGAATAATAAACTTGGTAAGATACCTGGCATACAGTAGATAACAAAAAAAAAAAATCATATGCTGAAGGAATGCCCTTGGCCTTATTTAACTTTATTAAAAATACCTACCTTTTCCTCCAGTTTCTTCTTCTCTTCACTAAATTGGCTTATTCTTTGTTTGAGAAACTGATTGAGCTGTAAAACTTCTTTCTCAGTAGATGCAAGCTTTTCCTCAAGTTCCTCGTGCTGGGAATGGGATGCTGACTGGTCTGAAAATGGAGTCTGCAGGGAGGTGTTCTCATATTGTGGCTATTCAGAAAGAGAAACACACAGGCAAGGCTTTACAAGTTTACTTGTCCTGAACCAATGGAAAGACATTGGAAATGAGGGACAGAACAAAGAGCATACACAAGCCTTTAATGACAGACCTCAGCAAATCCCAGCTCTCCTGCTTCTCAGTTATGTGCCATGATCAATTCAAATTACCTACCATGGCCAAGTTACACGAAGTTTTAGCACAAGGCAGAAGCTAAATAAAAAGTAGTTATTATTTGGTTAAAAGGCATAATTAGAGCGTAAAAAGTACATTATAAAGAAGTAAAAGTTCTGGGGAAATGAAGACTAAAGAACTCTTTTCTCACAGGTGATCATTTTTAGCTAACAGGTAAATGAGACATCCCTAATAAAGTTAATACATAACAATAAATACATATCAATAAATATTAATAGAGTGTTTCCCCTAACCAGAAAGTAAGGGTCATGAAATCAGGAATTTTTGTTCATCTTAATTGTTCTTATATCCCTATTTCATAGAGCAGTGACTGAGCACAACATGAGTTCAAAAATAATTGCTAAATGAACAAATGTATTATTCTCTTCATGAGCAAGGCTTTGAGGGAGAGTCAGACAAGATCTGAATAAGAGAAGATAAAGGCAAATGATACATCTGATAAGAGGTTAATATCCAAAATACATAAAGAACTCATACAACTCAACATCAAGGGGAAAAAAAAAAGAAAAAACCCAATTAAAAAATGGACAGAGGACCTGAAAAAATTTTTTCAAAGAAGACATACAGGCACATGCAAAGATGTTCAACATCACTCATTGTTGGGGAAATGCAAATCAAAGCCACAGTGAGACAGACCTCATACCTAGCAGAATGGCTATCATCAGAAAGACAACAAATAACAAGTGCTGGCCTGCCTTCCTCAATTTTTAACAAAAGGAAGAAGGGTCTTTCACATTTGGTTTTTTTCCATGCAAGCCTGTTAACTACAGGTTGAAATTTTGGTATAAGATATTGTAAGTACAAACCACTCTTGGTTCTAGTAATTCTACTATTGAAACAACTGGGGAAGTTTGAATTTTAGGATAAAGACCTGGTTCTCATTTTCCACCTATGAGATTTGGCAATGTCTAGTTCTCAGGTCATTTTGATTGTAAGGTTATTCAAAGTTTTTAATAGGCAAACAGCATTTACTTCTCAAGAGTTGTATATTTTATCTGTAAATTAATTTAAAAGGTATTTTATTTCAAAAATATACTTTTTAAACCTAGAATACACAGAATATTAAAAGCATAATTTCCTTTTTTAAATATACTAAGGAGTTAGGATGAACAAGTTATGGACCCCAAAAATGTGCAAATACAAAATGCTGTGCATAAAAAGTAATGTTTATAAATCCAAGGAAAACATTCCTTTGCTACTCTTCACAGAAATAGAGTAAACAATCCTGAAGTTTGTGAGGATCCAGAAAAGACTCTGGACAGCCAAAGCAATACTGAGAAAAAGAACAAAACCAGAAGCATCACACTCCAGATTCCAAATTACCCTACAAATCACCGTAATAAAACTGGTACTGGCACTGACACACTGACCACTGAAACCGAACGGAGAGCCCAGAATTAGACTCTAAAATACGATGTCAGCTAGTATTCAACAGGGGCCAAGAGCGCCCAGTGGGTATGGTGCTGGGAAAACTGTAGAAACACACACAGAACAATGAAAGTAGGCCCCTGCATCACGTGACTCAAAAAATTAACATAAGACCTGATACCATAAAACTCCTCGAAGTCATCGATATTTGTCTTGGCAATGACTTTTTTCTTACATAATGCCAAAAGGACAAACAGCAAAAGCAAAAATCAACAAATGAGACTAATCAAACTAAAAAAGAAGTGCAGTAAAAGAAACAATTAACAATGAAAAGACAACCTACTGACTGGGAGAACATTCTACAAACCCCGTATCAGATAAGGGGGTTAAAATCCAAAATACATAAAAGACTCATTCAACTTAACAAAAGACAACCTGATTTAAAAATAGGCAGAAGAACTAAACAGACATATTTTCAAAGAGAAAATAAAAATGGCCAACAGACACGTGAAAAAGTGCTCAACATCACATCAGGGAATGCTAATCATCAGAGAAATTCAAACCAAAATCAAAATAATATCTTACCTCCCACCTGTTAGAATGGTTATCATAAAGAAGACAAGAGATAAGTGGTGCTGGAAAGGATGTGGTGGAAAGGGGACCTTAAACATGGTTGGTGGGAGTATAAATTAGCGTGGCCATTACAGAAAACAACATGATGGTTCCTCAAAAATATAAAAAAACAAATCTACCACAGGATCCAGCAATTTCATCTCTGGATATACACCCAGAAGAAAACATGATTTCTACAAGATACATGCACTCCCATAGTTATCATAGGAGATCTAACCAGTCCATTCTGAAGGAGATCAGCCCTGGGATTTCTTTGGAAGGAATGATGCTAAAGCTGAAACTCCAGTACTTTGGCCACCTCATGCGAAGAGTTGACTCACTGGAAAAGACTCTGATGCTGGGAGGGATTGGGGGCAGGAGGAGAAGGGGACGACAGAGGATGAGATGGCTGGATGGCATCACTGACTCGATGGACGTGAGTTATCAGTGAACTCTGGGAGTTGGTGATGGACAGGGAGGCCTGGCGTGCTGCGATGCATGGGGTCGCAAAGTCGGACACAACTGAGCGACTGATCTGAGCTGATTTACAACAGCCAAGATAAGGCCACAATCCCAACATTCATCAACGTATGAATGGATAAAAGATGTAATATACAATGGAGTTTATTCAGCCATGAGAAAGGAGGATATCTTCACACATATACAGATCTTGGGCACATTATGCTAAATGAGATAAATCAGATAAAGAAAAGCAAGTACCGTATGATACCACTTATATGTGGAATCTAAATAAATTAAACCTGTAATAAACAGAAAGAACCTTCTTACCAGAGATCATGAGAAGGGGTGGAGCACCCACAGAGGATAAGAGTGTGGTGTTTAAGGGTAAAATTTCAACAAGCAGTAAATATGCCACAAGTAGTTAATGCACAGTATAATGAATACAAATAATAATATTGTACTATAATTATGTAATGTGATAAATACCACTAAAATAGCAATCATATTACATATAAATGTATCAAAGCAACATGCCATACACCTTAAACACACTGTGCGTGTGTGCTTAGTAACTTAGTCGTGTCTGACTCTTCTGTGACCCCATGGACCGTAGCCTGCCAGGCTCCTCTATCCATGGGAATTCTCCAGGCAAGAATACTGGAGTGGGTGTCCAATCCCTTCTTCAAAGGATGTTCCAGACCCAGGGGTGAAACCCAGATCTGGGTTGCAAGTGAATTCTTTGCCCTCTGAGCCACAAGGGAAGCCCAAACTCATTCCATATTACATGTCAAATTTGTTCAATAAAATATAAAGAAAAATAAAAACTTCCTTCACTAAGGAGAATTTATTGTATTAGTTGTTACTTCTAAACCTTTGCCATTTTATTCACTCTGTATCAATCTACTGAAAAACATTTATATATTTATTGTATCCATTTAGTATTGGAGGGGGTTCCTTGCATTCTCTTTTATTAATTGCACTTACCTTTTTTTAAAAAGATTGTTTTGATGTACACCATTGTTAAAGTGTTTACTTAATTTGTTACAACATTGCTTCTGTTCTATGTTTTTTGGGGGTTTTTTTGGCCACCAGTCATGTGGGATCTTAGATCTCTGACCAGGAATTGAACCTGCATTGGAAGGTGAAGTCTTAACCACTGGACCGCCAGAGGAGTCTCACACTTATCTTTTAAAATGAATTTCTCAACAATATTTTAATTCCCCCACATAATTTAAAATTCTTATAATATTTTTAGCAACCCCATTTTCCTTATATTTCTATCTGTCCTTGCAGACTGACTTAGAGAGCCCTCTACTGGTCTGATGCTATGTGTCAAAAAACATTTTCTTTAGCTTGCAGACAGATATTGAGTTTTATTTTTTTTGGTAATATTAATTGTATAATTCAAGTAAAACCTTTATTCAGAATAACGAAGTTATAAGGGGAAACTGCATGGTTCTATTAAAATACCCTTATCAAAGCAAATTATACTACTTAAGTAGTACAGAAATACCACTTTCAAATAACTGAACACTATTAATCTCAGTATGATAGAGACTTTTAGATGACATCACATAATAACAAGCTATTTGATGTATTAATAACTGAAGTATGACAAACAAGCTGGAATCTCTATGTTAAGTGCCTCTGCCGCAAATAAGTCTGTTATTTGGTCTTCATTTATCATGTCCTGATTTTAATATAACAATGCCTTTAATAAAACTGCAAGTTTAAAAATATAATGGAGGAAAAAATTACACTTAAATTGATTTAATTCTAAGAATAAAGATATAAACGGAAATGACCAAATAGAAGTACGTACTACCATAAAGTATTTGCCAGTAGTATTCATGTTCAAATAAATGATGCAAAAATGTTCACAGCGGTATTATTCACTACAGATAGAATACGGAATCCAGCCAAATGTCCACTGGAAGATGAGTAGAAAAGCGAAACATGGTATGCATCCAATGGGATGTTATTTGGCCTTAACAGGGAAGGAAATTCTGACACGTGCTACAATGTGGATGAACCTTGAGGATATTACGCTAAGTGAAATATGCCAGCCACAAAAAGACAAATACTACATAATCCCATTTAACATGAGATACCTGGAGTAATTAAAAATGACAGAGACAGAAAGTAGAATGGTAGTTGCCATGGGTCAGGGAGTGAAATGGGGAGTTACTGTTTAATGAGTATAGATTTTCACTTTTATAAGATTGTGCATAGTAGTCCCAAATTAGAAACAACCCAAATTTTGACAAGCAGAGATAGGATGGATAAATTATGCTGTTTCCATAAAATGGGAAATCAAGCAGCTATAAAAGCAAAGGAAAGGGATGCTGCCTAGGTAATGATATGGAAATAGTCATTGTATTTTATATAATATGAAAAAAAAAGCAGTATGTTGAATATTTTATATATTTTGATATCTTTTGTGTAGGATAAAATAAATTTATCTGTGAGTTGTAATAAATATCAACTTTGGGAGGCTACACTAGAAACTGATAATAGTAATTCCTGTTAGTGTGGGAAAAGCATGTGAACTGGACAGCTGGAAAACAGCACTGGAACGTCTTTTACTACACATATAAATATGAACCATAGGAACAGATTACTAGTCCCCAAATGTCCTAATCATACAGCTTAAGCATATGTTTGACAAGACTAGTAAAACGATAGCTACAAAACCCTTTGTAATCTTACCTGCAAACCAGCCCCGGAAGAACCCTCACAGTTTACATAGTGTCCTAACATGGCGTGCTGTGCTCGTAATTCATTATCCCTTATTCTTTCATGCAGGTGGGTAATTTGTTGCTTCTGCCTGCAAAACATAAGTTGGGGTCACATTACAAAAAACATACTTTTATAAGTTGATACAATTAAAAGCAGAATTTTCAGTATTCTAATTTGGCATTAAGAGTTAGAAGTATGATCTTAAAATTCATAAGAAGAAATCTTTTTAAACTACAGTACCATGAGATATGTTAAATATAGAAAAAAGTTTATACTGAGTACTTCTGGTTACTTAAAAGAACATAATCTTTTGTAGAATACTCTTTCTAGGTTCTAACAAAGTCATGCTTTGCTTTCTTTCTTCTTGCTGCCTAGTATACAAACTGTTTCATTCTCAGTCTGGAATGTCGTTATCTTAATATCATTCTTTCCATTCATCCAAATTCTTTTTGACACACAATACCAATTGAAACATCTGAAAAAACTCATTGTAAGGAGTGACAGGTATTTTTATAAATATCATGTAGTTCACTTGCTGTACTCTGCCTGCACCTTATCTACAATATCCAGGTTGCATGATCTATGCAGAAACATCACTAATGATGGAGAACTCACATGGTGGCAGATTTACATATCTTGATGGCGCTGAAATTTCATTTTAATGTCACCTCATGCTGGACCCGGACACGATGAAGTTCAAATATTTCCTCAGTGGATCATAACTTACTTTAATCAAATTGTGTAACTTTTGAGAATGTTTCCTAAAACATCTGAAAACTGTTAATGTGTCAGGCAACATGCTAAGAGTTTTATATGTATTATCATTAATCATCAAAAATTTAATAACAAGACTCATAATGAGGTTGTAAGAGATAGAGAGGGAAGACAGATTGAAATAAAAGAAGAGGTGACCAAAGGTATAGGGTGGAAAGACAAAGACCAGTAAAATTTTATTAGTTTGTTTATATTATACTATAAACTATTAAGTATGTGATAACATGTCTAAAAAATGTAATATCTTAATTTAAAAATATTTTATTACTAAAAAATGCTATCATTTGAGCCTTCAGCAACGTGTATGTTTCACACTTAATTACATGTGGAAGTAAAATCATATAATTTTGCTAGGTAAACTTTTAAAATCAGTGGTGAATTCTTTGGTATAGTGTGGATTTTTTAAAAAAATAGAATTCATACTAAATGTCCTTCTAACTCACCTGCTTTATAACCTGGGATTTATGATCAGATTCCTAAAGCAAGGCATATGTGTACATATCAGGTTATTAAAAGTTATTAACTCTAATTTCACATACATGATCAATTAACAGATGAGATATTGCTCATAGCAATTTATAGTACAGCTTTCATTTTGAGATAGATCCCATAATGCAAGATGGGGTATTTATTTATTATATTTATATCATATTTATTCTCTATCACAAGTGTTGAATTAAGATTTCATTATTTTTATCAGTTTACTTGAGTATTTAATACAGTTTTAATAGTGTGTTTCTAAGTTATTTTGGCTGTTTATACCTAGATATATTTATTGTTCAGTTGCTCAGTCATGTCCAACTCTTTATGACCCCATAGACTGCAGCACACCAGGCCTCCCTGTCCTTCATCATCTCCCGGAGCCTGCTCAAACTCATGTCTGTTGAGTCAGTGATGCAATCCAACCACCTCATCCTCTGTCGTCCCCTTCTCTGGCCTTCAATCTTTCCCATCCGAGCCTTTTCTAAGGAGTAGGCTCTTCGAATCAAGTGGCCAAAGTATGGGAGCTTCAGCTTCAGCATCATTCCTTCCAATGAATATTCAGGACTGATCTCCTTTAGGATGGACTGGTTGGATCTCCTTGCAGTCCAAGGGACTCTCAAGAGTCTTCTACATCACAGTTCAAAAGCATCAATTCTTCAGTGCTCAACCTTCTTTATGGTCCAACGCTCACATCCATACATGACTACTGGAAAAACCATAGCTTTGACTAGACGGACCTTTGTCAGCAAAGTCATGTCTCTGCTTTTTAATATACTGTCTAGGTTGGTCATAGCTTTTCTTCCATGGAGCAAGTGTCTTTTAGTATCATGGCTGCAGTCAGCATCTACAGTGATTTTTGGAGCCCAAGAAAATAAAGTCTCTGTTTCTGTTATTTCCCCATCTATTTGCCATGAAGTGATGGGACTGGATGCCATGATCTTGGTTTTTTGAATGTTGATATTTAAGACAGCTTTTCACTCTCCTCTTTCACCTTCATCAAGAGGCTCTTTAGTTCCTCTTCACTTTATGCCATAGGGGTGGTGTCATGTGCATATATGAGGTTATTTTGATATTTCTCCCAGCAATCTTGATTCCAGCTTGTGCTTCATCCAGCCCAGCATTTTGTGTGATGTACTCTGCATAGAAGTTAAATAAGCAGGGTGACAATACACAGCCTGACATACTCCTTTCTCGATTTGTAACAAGTCTGTTGTCCCATGTTCAGTTCTAACTGTAGCTTTTTGACCTGCATACAGGTTTCTCAGGAGGCAGGTCAGGTGGTCTGGTATTCCCATCTTTTTAAGAATTTCCCACAGTTTGTTGTGATCCATACAAAGACTTTGGTGTAGTCAATGAAGCAGAAATAGATGTCTTTCTGGAATTCTCTTGCTTTTCCTATGATTCAATGGATGTTGGCAATTTGATATCTGATTCCTCTGCCTTTTCGAAATCCAGCTTGAACATCTGGAAGTTCTCAGTTTATGTTCTGTTGAAGTCTAGCTTGCAGAATTGTGAGGCTTACTTTGCTAGCGTGTGAAAGGAGTGCAATTGTGAGGTAGTTTGAACATTCTTTGGCACTGCCTTTCTTTGAGATTGGAATGAAAACTGACCTTTTCCAGTCCTGTGGCCACTGCTGACTTTTCCAAATTTGCTGGCATACTGACTGCAGCACTTTACCAGCATCATCTTTTAGGATTTGAAATAGCTGAGCTGGAATTCCATCACCTCCATTAGCTTTGTTCACAGTGATGCTTCGTAAGGCCCACTTGACTTCGCACTCCAAGGTGTCTGGTTCTAGGTGAGTGATCACACCATCATGGTTATCTGGGTCATTGACATCAGGAAGAAGGCATAGATATCCTTCTACCCACTGCTTTTCAGCACTGTCCCTGAAGCCCTAGCTAGTGAAGATACGAGTGCAAAGTTCTGCAGCATCACACTGAGGTACAGGCCTCTCTGAGCCTCATCAAGGAGCCTCCCTTCCTCCCAGGAGAGGTACCCAGCAACGTCTTCAAAGCTTATACTGTTCCTGAGGTGGGTCCCTTAGCGCTGCCACTGCCATCAGACTCTAGCCAGAGTGGGCTGGGAGCGGCTGGGGCATGGGACACGTAGGTTCCGCTCCAGGCCCTGGTGCAGGGCACCTGGGGTGGCATTGTGGAACCTCAGAGCCACCTCTATGGCACGTGGACAGCACCCGCTCTCACGCCTTTTAGGTCTCATCACAGGGTCCCAAACCAGTGCTCCCGAACCAGAACAGACTCACTGGCAGTTTAAAAGAACCTAGGTATATAGCATCGTAAAATCAATTTCTAAATCTATTTCGTTTCAAGGCCAACTGCTATACTGTGTGAAACTCCATTCAGACACCAAACACTGTAACTTAGCACTGGATTTCACAACTCTTCGGGCAGAGTCCCCAGCAAGAAAGCCTCACTTCAGATGCCAGGCAAGTGGGATCCCAGGTCACCCACACTTTTAGCCAACTGGCCACAAATCTGGTGAGTTCCCCAAATTTTTATTATAGAATTTCACTGCATGGGCATGACCGATTAAATCACCAGCTGTGTGACTGAATTCAATCTCCAGTCCTGGAGGCTGAACTAGCTCCAAGACCCAACCCTCTGACCACAGCGTTGGTCTCTCTGGTGAACAGCCCAGGTCCTGAAGCAGAAATTCAGGGCTCAAGAATCACCTCATTAGTATAAATGCAGGTGTGTTCTAGGGCTCATGAATACAAAAGACCTATATATTGTCACCCTGCTTATTTAACTTATATGCAGAGTATATCATGAGAAACGCTGGGCTGGATGCAGCACATGCTGGAATCAAGACTGCCAGGAGACATATCAATAGCCTCAGATATATAGATGACACCACACTTATGGCAGAAAGTGAAGAGGAACTAAAAAGCCTCTTGATGAAAGTGAAAGTGGAGAGTGAAAAAGTTGGCTTAAAGCTCAACATTCAGAAAACAAAAATCATGGCATCTGGTCCCATCACTTCATGGCAAATAGATAAGGAAACAGTGGCTGACTTTATTTTGGGGGGTCCAAAAATCACTGCAGATGGTGACTGTAACCATGAAATAAAAAGATGCTTACTCCTTGGATGAAAAGTTATGACCAACCTAGACAGCATATTAAAAAGCAGAGACATTACTTTGCCAACAAAGGTCCATCTTGTCAAAGCTATGGTTTTTCCAGTGGTCATGTATGGATGTGAGAGTTGGACTATAAAGGAAGCTGAGTGCTGAAGAATTGATGCTTTTGAACCGTGGTGTTGGAGAAGACTCTTGAGAGTCCCTTGGACTGCAAGGAGATCCAACCAGTCCATCCTAAAGGAGATCAGTCCTGAATGTTCACTGGACAGACTGATGCTGAAGCTGAAACTCCAATACTTTGGCCACCTGATGTGAAGAGCTGACTCATTTGAAAAGATCCTGATGCTGGGAAAGATTGAAGGCAGAAGGAGAAGGGGACGACAGAGGATGAGATGGTTGGATGACATCACCGACTCAATGGAGATGAGTTTGAGTAGACTTCAGAGTTGGTGATGGACAGGGAGGCCTGGCGCGCTGTTGTCTATGGGGTTTGCGAACAGTCAGACATGACTGAACGACTGAACTGAACTGAAAGATTTAGTCTCCTTCCGAAGAACCCCGAACAGTGGCTAGTCAGATTTCTTAATATTGGACAATTTTAAGAAGATTTGTAGGTACTATGTTGGAAATTGCAAGTAATGACAGAATGAGATTCTCCTCTGTGCTGATAGTATCATTTACTAATAACATTAACTCAGCTATCTCCACTGAGCGTAGCAGGTTTCCTCTCTGAATCAGGTTCCAGTGCACCTTCTATTTTATCTGTTCAATTCAGTGGCAGGAGCCAAGCAACTTCTAAGTGTAAACCATTATAAGAACCATGAGTATCAGCAACAGCATAGATTAACCAAAAACCTTAGCTTCTTTTTCATTAAAATGAGGCTATTTCCTCTGAACAAATATTTAGTGAGTTTCTATTATAATAAAATATACTTGAAACTCTCTTCTGTGAAGGAGCTCAGAATCCACTGAGGAAAGACAATTACATAAATATAACTATTATATACACAAAACACATATAATGAGGCTACTCTTTGTTAAATGGCCACTGTGCATCAGACAGGATTAAGACTTTTTACACACATTCATTCATTTAATCCTCATGCTGTACAGCTAGGTGGGAGAGGGGAGTTGCCTAAAACAGTGATCTTCGAAAACCTCACTTTTTGCTTAAGTAGTGAAACTCCTTGTACCCAGGCAGACGAGACAATCAATTTGCAAAAGGTCAAGTATCTTATTCAGAATGACCTAAATGATTAGTATCGAGTATAAAGAATTAGGAAACCAGCTTTCCTCCTTTGAGTTGCTTTTGCAATTAAACTATGTGCTTTTTCTCATAAGATGGGGACACTTAAGAACAGTTTCTTTTTCTTACTTTTTAAAACAATTTTATTTTATATTGGAGTATAGTTGATTAACAATGCTCTATTAGTTCCAGGTGTACAGCAAAGTGATTTAGTTACATATATAAATGTACATTCTTTTCCAAATTCTTTTCCCATTTAGGTTATTACAGAATATTGAACAGATTTCCCTGTGCCATATACAGTAGGTCCTTGTCGGTTACCTATTTTAAAAATACATCTATGTCAATTCCAAACTTTCAATCTATCGCTCTGATCATTTCTCACTGGTAACCATAAGAACAGTTTCTATAGCAGCTAATTTTCCTTAACATTTGATCTTCTTTGATCTAATTAACCAAAATCTATAAAAGCTATAGGCATGGTAAAAAAATTTTTTTCTCATGCAATCATGAACAACTTGATATTTTCAGGAATAATATCCAGTGTAGAATTTTTAGTTAAGTGACTTTAAAGGTATCATCAACCACACCATATTCCAAAATAGAAAAGTTTGGCATCTTTACTCTTAGCTTCATCCATTAAGAAACTAAATCTTGTCATCTCACTCTCTGAAATAGCCTCTGTATGTGTTATCACAATTTTAAAGGCCATTACTCTAATCTGGTTCCTAGAAAAAATATACTATTATTTTGTTCTCATTTTTAGTACTATATTTGTTATATAAAGATTTTTATACTTGAACATTTTTTGCTTTTAAATTCTGATTCTATTGCTACAGAAAGAGGAGCTACTTTTTCTTCCTCTGTCTTATACAATATCAAATGCATTAATCATCACAAATTTTATAACAGACTTGTAAAATATCGAAGATTATTTAAGACACTGGGTGCGGTGTACGATTCACAAAAACATCCATAATTATTCCCTTCCCTATATTATTTACACACCTTTTGTTCCTTCTGTCCACAGGTGAAGTCTCCTGGCCTTGTGACCAATCAGAACATAGAGGAAGTGATTCTGTGCCATTTCTGAGCCTAATCTCCAAGAGACTGCGTGTGCTTCATTTTCTCTTTGAACTTCACCCAGCCACCCTACAAACAAACCCTAGCTAGAATACTGCAGGATAACGGAACCCTGCAGATGCTTGTATGGGAGCATACAAGCCATCCAGGTGAGGCTAGCCTAGACCAGCCAACTCCTACTCATGCCAATGCAGAAGATATAAATAGACAATTCTCCAAAGAAGACACACAGATGGCCAAAAGATACATGAAAAGATGCTCAACATTGCTAATTATTAGAGAAATGCAAATCAAAACTACAATTAGGTATGACCTCACACCAGTGAGAATGGCCATCAACAAAAAGTCTACAAATAATAAATGCTGGAGAGGATGTGGAGAAAAGGGAACCTTCCTATACTGTTGGTGGGAATGAAAATTGGTACAGCTACTATGGAGAACAGTATGGAGGTTCCTTAAAAAATGCAAAGTGGAGCTACCATATGATCCTGCCATCCCATTCCTGGCCATATATCTGGAGAAAACTATAACTTGAAAAGATATGCACCCCAATGTTCACTGCAACACTATTTACAATGGCCAAGACATGGGAACAACCTAAATGTCCACCAACAGATGAATGGATAAAGATGTGGTACCCATAAACAACACAATATTATGCAGCCATAAAAAAGAATGAAATAATGCCATTTGCAGCAACATGAATGAAATATAGAGATTATCATACTAAGTCAGTCCAAGATAAGTATTTTACAGTAAAAAAAATATATCATTTATATGTGGAATCTAAAATATGATACAAATGGAACTTATTTACAAAACAGAAACTCACAGACATAGAAAACAAACTTATGGCTACCAAAGGGGAAAGATGGTGGGGATGGATAAATTAAAAACTAGAGTAACACAGTGTATGGTGTTAGTTGCTGAGTTGTGTATGACTCTTTGTGACCCCATGGACTGTAGCCCACCAGGTTTCTCTGTCCATGGAATTGTCCAGGCAAGAAATACTGGAGTGGGTTGCCATTTACTTCTCCAGGGGATCTTCCCAATCCAGGGGTTGAACCCACATTTCCTGCACTGTAGGCAGATTCTTTATCATCTGAGCCACCACATACATATATAAGGGCCTACAGCATAGCAGAAAGAACTATACTCAATATTTTATAATAAACCTACATGATAAAATAATCTGAAAAGATTTATATATAAATATGTATGAATATATATATACACATATAGATATATATGAATCATTTAGCTGTATTACCTATACATTGTAATCATTTATACTTCAATAAAAAAAATTTTAATTAAAACAAGAATTGGCCAACTGAGCAACTCTGAATGATTTTGGATTATTTCCTTAGTATCCTTCTATATATACAAAATTGATAAATATATTTAATAGACTATATTAATAACTATCTGTATTTCTTACTTTCATAGACTGAACGCTGGGAGCCTTCCCTGAGATTCATACATTAAATCCTAACGCCCAACATGTGATACAGAAGGTGGAGGTGGAGGGTCTTTGGGAAGTGATTAGGTCATGAAGACCAAGTTCTCACAAATGCAATTAGCATCACGACAAAAGCAGCTCTGGAGAGCTCCCTTGCCCCTTTCACCACATGAGGCTACAGCAAGAAGATGGCCATCTATGAACCAGGAAGTTGGCTCTCACCAGATTCTCACTGAATGGGCCAGTGCCTTGGACTTCCCAGCCTCTAGAAGTGGGAGAAATAAATGGTTATTGTCTATAAGCATTCTATTATTTTCCTCTATTTCTTTGCATTGTTCATTTAAAAAGGCATTCTGATCTCGCCTTGCTATTCTCTGGAACTCTGCATTCAGATGGGTATATCTTTCCTTTTCTCCTTTGCCTTTCACGATTCTTCTTCTCTCAGCTATTTGTAAGGCCTCCTTAGACTACCATTTTGCCTCTTTGCATTTCTTTTTCTTGGGGATGGTTTTCATCAGTGCCTCCTGTACAGTGATGCTGGAAAAAACTGAAGGCAGGAGGAGAAGGGGATGACAGAGGACGAGATGGTTGGATGGCATTACCGACTCAATGGACACGAGTTTGAGCAAACTCTGGGAGATGGTGAAGGATGGGAAAGACTAGCGTGCTACAGTCCATGGGGTCACAAAGAGTCCGACATGACTGCGTAACTGAACAATAATAAGCTACCCAGTCTACGGTATTTTGTTATAGCAGCCCAAATGAACTAAGACATCTATTAACTTATACTCAATAGAATGGTATAATGGTGTCTAAATAATAATAAAAGCTGAGTGATTCTCATTGAGGACAAATCAATTCATATTAATGAAAGTCTGAATTTTGGTCTGTTTAAAAACAGCATTAATTTCGAGTATATACAATAAATTAAGTATTAAAAATATATATCCAATGCTGCTGCTGCTGCTAAGTCGCTTCAGTCATATCCAACTCTGTGCGACCCCACAGATGGCAGCCCACCAGGCTCCCCCGTCCCTGGGATTCTCCAGGCAAGAACACTGGAGTGGGTTGCCATTTCCTTCTCCAATGCATGAAAGTGAAAAGTGAAAGTGAAGTCGCTCAGTCGTGTCTGACTCTTCGCGATCCCATGCACTGCAGCCCACCAGGCTCCTCCGTCCATGGGATTTTCCAGGCAAGAGTACTGGAGTGGGGTGCCATTGCCTTCTCTGAACTGTGTCTATACTTATACATAAAATTCACTTATACTAGAAACATCTAATATTTTAAGATAGTTTTTCATAAAATCAATTGTAACAATCTCTTGCAATCTTCATTCATTTAAATGAATACAAATAAATAAATAAATACTAACATGGACGTTATCAAGCACTAAGCACAGGTACTACATGCCAGGCTCTGTTCAAGATGGTTGAGAACATAGTGGAGAGTAAGGAAGTCAGAAGGTCTGTGCACTAGTTCATATTCCAGCAGATCATGCTTAACATTAAGTTTCTAAGCAAAATCTTTTGAAATTTCAACTATTAAATATATTTAAAAGTTTGAATAAGGATTTAATTTTAAGATTAAAATACCTAGTACTTTATCTCATAAAAGCACATGAAAATAAGTAGTAACTAGCATTGATTAAGAAAAAATGCCTTCTCAAGCTATCTTCCAATTACCATGATAGGCAACAGGTTTAATTATCCCCAAAGTACACATAAATGATGTAGAATCAATATAGATCATAAATAATTAATATTAAGATTTATTGCTCAGAATAATCAGGAGTCTATTCAGTTTAAAATAATTTTTTTTTCCAGAGCTTTGGTACTCAGATAGGCAAAATTTTGGAAATGTCTGGGACTGGGAATAGACAGACATGAGACTTCAATGTCCTTGTAAGGTTCTATTTCTTAAACTCTAAGTGGTAGGTACAAAGATACTTGCTTTATTAATCTACACTTCTGCATGCCTGAAATACTCAGTAATAATTTTAAAAAAAATGACTCACCGATCAATTACAATCTCTTTCTGCCTTAGTAGTCCTTCTTTTATTTTCAGCACTGATTCCCACTTACTGAAATCTTGATAGCTGGGAGGTGAATAACTTTGACGAGATGATCCAGACAAAACCTGCACAAACATGTTTACACTATTAGTACGTCAGAAGTGGCTAAAGGGAATATTTATATGTCATCTAGTATTTTCCCAATGATTTTCATAAAAAAATTTAAATTACACCTGTGAATACAACATAACATGAAGAATTTCAAGGAAGTTCTAAAGTAAATGTACAAATCTAATCAAGAATCGGTAGACAACAGAACACATTACAATACTAAATGTAAGATGTTGGTCTCATTATCTTGTGGAAGCTTTCTGCAAATAAGAAAATGAACCATGCCTAAGGAAGGAGCACAGTAAGGCTAGACTAGACTGTACATGTATTACCAGACGCGTTTCCAGGTCTTGAAATTGTCATTCATCACATCATCCTTTAATTACATCAAAATTTCTAAAGCTAAAGTATTTTCCCAAAGTAGTAAATATATCCATAGAAAATAACTATTAATCAGATAATCTAGATGACTGCCGCTCTCTAGTGTATCATTTAGAAAAAAAAAATGTTTAGACTTTTAAAAATATTTAAGATATTTAAACAACACAAACAACAACAAAACCAATTTAACATATCTTCAAACTTCTATCACTGAAACAAAATTAAAATTTTAATACTGGTGGTACTGGCTGAACTGACTCCTCAAAATGATGCTGAAGTTCTAACCCCTAATTCCTCAGAATGGAGCCTCATTTAGAAATACAGACTCTACAGATAAAGTCAAGATGAAGTCATTAGACTAACACAAAAGGGGAAATGTGAACACAGACATGCACAGAGGGAAGACTGTGTAAAGAGATGAATATAACATGATTGCCAGAAAATCACTAGAAACAGCCTGAAACAGACTTTCATTCACAGCCCTCAGAAGGAATGCATTCTGCTGACACCTTGATTCTGAACTTTTAACCTCCAGAACTGTGAGACATAAATTTCTGTTGTGTAAGCTACCTTGTTTGTCTGTTATGGCAGCTCTAAGAAACTAATACAATTGGTAAATCAAAGAGGAACACAAATTCCTTGGCAAGCTAAGAGATGCTACATGAACACCAAAAAGCAACTTTCAAGGAATTCAAACTTGCAGCAATATCTTTATCCTTTGCCTTCCAAAGATCTACTGACAAGACTTGCTTCTGAATAAACCAGTAACTGGGTGACATCAACTAGTCCTAGATTAAACCTTTAAAATGCCTGTCAAGTATACAAGGACAGGATGTTTCAGGCAGCAGCAGATGAACAGACTAAGAATGGTAGAAACCATGTGATAACAGGGTACTTCACTTTGTCAAATGGGCAGATATTTGGAGTCGAGATGACACACAGGGTTATAGAGACAGGTTAGTCAGAGATTTAGTTTTTGAATTTCATTCTTTCTTCTGCCTAATATACAACTCAGGTTGACACTGGGCGAACATGCGCCAGTATGGATATATTAGTTGTTGCAGTACTGAAGCATTTTCACTGTGGTTGAAAATAGATGCTGCCCAAACACCTTGGAAGGGCTTCCCTAGTGGCTAGATGGTAAAGATTCTCCCTGCAACGCAGGAGACCCAGGTTCAATCCCTGGGTCAGGAAGAGCCCCTGGAGAAGATAGAAACCCACTCCAGTATTCTTGCCTGAAGCCACAGTCCACGGGGTCGCAGAGTCAGACATAACTCAGTGACTAACACTTTCAAACCCCTGAATGTCCTATCCAATACTTAGGCCACTCCTCAGAGCTTTCCATCACCCAACAAAGAGTTACTTCCTGGCATAAACGGGGGCCTTCAGGACACCACTCATGGCATCCTTCCTGACAGGCTGGTTTCTGCTAATCAGTCTCTCAAAATTCTCCCATTTCAACACTATCTACCAGCTTATATGTAGCCGCCAGAGCCAGGATTCAAATACAGGCAGCCTAGCAAAAACGTACCACACCGTCTCACTCTTTCTATTATGGCCCAGCTGACCAAGAAGGTATTTCAAATTTCATATCATAGGAGCTGGAAAAAATGTTTGACAGTAACTGCTCTTAAAAACTTGAGACAATTAAGCACTATAAACAATATTGCTGATATTAAGCGAAAGTCTCTGCTTATTACAACTCCATGTTACTTCAGTTCAGTTCAGTCCAGTCACTCAGTGGTGTCCGACTCTTTGCGACCCCATGAATCGCAGCACGCCAGGTCTCCCTGTCCATCACCAACTCCCGGAGTTCACTCAAACTCATGTCCATCGAGTCGGTGATGCCATCCAGCCATCTCATCCTCTGTCGTCCCCTTCTCCTCCTGCCCCCAAGCCCTCCCAGCATCAGATGAGAGATCAGTCTTTTCCAATGAGTCAATTCTTTGCATGAGGTGGCCAAAGTACTGGAGTTTCAGCTTTAGCATCAGTTCTTCCAAGGGACTCTCAAGAGTCTTCTCCAACACCACAGTTCAAAAGCATCAATTCTTTGGCGCTCAGCCTTCTTCATAGTCCAGCTCTCACATCCAACATGACCACTGGAAATACCATAGACCTGACTAGACGGACCTTTGTGGGCAAAGTAATGTCTCTGCTTTTCAATATGCTATCTAGATTGGTCATAACTTTCCTTCCAAGGAGTGTCTTTTAATTTCATGGCTGCAATCACCATCTGCAATGATTTTGGAGCCAAAAAAAATAAAGTCTGACACTGTTTCCCCATCTATTTCCCATGAAGTGATGGGACCGGATGCCATGATCTTCGTTTTCTGAATGTTGAGCTTTAAGCCAACTTTTTCACTTTCCTCTTTCACTTTAATCAAGAGGCTTTTTAGTTCCTCTTCATTTTCTGCCATAAGGGTGGTGTCATCTGCATATCTGAGGTGATTGATATTTCTTCCGGCAATCTTGATTCCAGCTTGTGCTTCTTCCAGCCCAGCGTTTTTCATGATGTACTCTGCATATAAGTTAAATAAAGAGGGTGACAATATACAGCCTTGACGTACTCCTTTTCCTATCTGGAACCAGTCTGTTGTTCCACGTCCAGTTCTAACTGTTGCTTCCTGACCTGCATACAGATTTCTCAAGAGACAGATCAGGTGGTCTGGTATTCCCATCTCTTTCAGAATTTTCCACAGTTTATTGTGATCCACACAGTCAAAGGCTTTGGCATAGTCAATAAAGCAGAAATAAATGTTTTTCTGGAACTCTCTTGCTTTTTCAATGATCCAGCAGATGTTGGCAATTTGATCTCTGGTTCCTCTGCCTTTTCTAAAACCAGCTTGAACATCTGGAAGTTCACGGTTCACATATTGCTGAAGCCTGGCTTGTAGAATTATTTTACTAGCGTGTGAAAGTGAAGTTGCTCACTCGTGTCCAACTCTTTGCGACCCCATGGACTGTAGCCTACCAGGCTCCTCCCTTCATGGGATTCTCCAGGCAAGAGTACTGGAGTGGGTTGCCATTTTCCTTCTCCAGGGGATCTTCCCGACCCAGGGATCAAACTCGGGTCTTCCATATTCCAAGCAGACGCTTTAACCTCTGAGCCACCAGGTTACTAGTATGTGAGATGAGTGCAATTGTGTAGTAGTTTGAGCATTCTTTAGCATTGCCTTTCTTTGGGATTGGAATGAAAACTGACCTTTTCCAGTGACTATCAATTTAATCGGTAGTCATTTCATGCAATTTAGTCAAACTGTAGTTCAAACAGGAATTCATTAAAAGTGGTAACAACTAAGACCATATTAATAATTCTAAAACTCAACATAAGTTGTGGAAATTATCAGAATGATATGGTAAACTGTTTGTGCTATAATTATTACATTTGTAGAATAAAAGTGAATATATATTTAATTTATATATTGAATTAAATATTAATCTCCTGGTAACATGTTACAGATATTTTAAATACTGGTTTTTGTATATCATTTTCATGCCTAACAGAAAATTTCTAAGACAGCTTGAGCATCTACGGTATCCTCTTCCAAGGATCTAAAAAAGTTTCCTCCATTGAGGATTACAAGTCAGGAAAGACCTATACCACGATATTTTAAGCTATGCTTTACTTTACACATCTTGTACTTATTTCAGTAAGACAAGTGCCTAGACAATACATGATGACATTTACAAGATGACATGAATTATTCTATTCTTCCACAAGTTAGCTGCTAAAAATTTTTCCCATGGTTGACAACTTCCTAAGAAGTCTCTTCTTATTTTATAAAACTTCTTGGCATCAAGAAAGAAGTAAAGAAAAGAAAAAAGTAGGTCTGCAGTAGAAAAGCAATCAACAATATACTTGGTTTATAGCACTTCATCTATTGACAAGATGGACTGCTGAAGTACTGAGTTGGCCAAAAATTTCATTCAGGTTTTTCTGTAACGGTGTATGGAAAAACTTGAATGAACTTTTTGGCCAATCCAATACTTGCCAGACACATTTATGAATATATATAAAACAAAATATGAGACTTTATTCTTCCAATTTGTACCTTCCTTGATCTAAACCCTTTAGAAAATTGAGCAAATAGGAAGAAAGGAAAGGAAACCTTTCTCTGTAATTAAGACAATTAAACAATTACCAAACCAGTTGCATGGCAATCTTCTTACTAAACTTCAATCCTGATTCATAAAATAGTCTAAAAATGAGAATGAATCATGACAACCAAATGCTGCAGGCGGTGTGTAATTAGTCGCTCAGTCGTGTCGGACTCTGCCACCCCATGGACTATAGCCCGCCAGGCTCCTCTGCCGTGGGAATTCTCCAGACAAGAATACGGGAGTGGGTTGCCATGCCCTCCACCAGGGGATCTTCCCAACCCAGGGATCAAACCCAGGTCTCCTACATTGCAGGCAGATTCTTTACCATCTAAGCCACCAGGGAAGCCTTAATCCTGACTCATTAAAATAGTTCAAAAAAGAGAATGAATCCTAACAACCAAATGCTGCAGGTAGAGTTACATGCAATTTTAAAAATCTGTTTATATCTGCCCTACACTGAAAATGACAATTATGGAAACATGTTACCTTTTAAGGCTTTTATAATGAGGCTTTAGTGTATGCTATTCTAAATGAACTTATAGAACACAATTTGAAACACCTAGTAAGAGTTATTAAAATCATAGCAAGGCAGCTACTGTACCTTTATGATTTTGCACACTATATAAACAACTACATTACTTAAGATATACAGAAAAGAAACTGATGAAATTTTATTTTTAATATAATTTATAGCGAATTGGAAGTTTGTATCCTTTGACCTACATCTTCCCATCTCCCCACCGCCCTAACCTCTGGTAACCACTACTCTAGTTTTTATTTCTGTAAGTTTGGCATTTTTAGATTCTACATGTAAGTGACATTATATGGTATTTGTCTTCCTCCGACTTATTTCATTTGGTCAACTAACTTTCACAAGGGGTACAAAGCTAATTAAATGGGGAACTGAATTTGGTGTCCAATCAAAAGAAGTGAAAAATGTATGTCTACAAAGACCTACAGGCAAACACTTCATCACTCCAAACTGGAAACAAACCATTAACTGATAAATGGATAAACTGTGCCATATCCACAAAATGCAATACTAACTTAACAAAAACAAAATGTATATCTAAACGCCGTGGGCTTAAACTTTATTTTTCTACCTCAAAGAAAGACTGCGGTAAAATCAAGGTCTTGCCTGCCTGGGGAAAATGTGTAAGTACTCAAAGATGCACTGTGGATGAGACAATGCACTGCCTCGGCTATAATTTCCTACCTGTTCATCACTACGGTACCATTTTACATTGACAAATAATTGAGAGAGAAAGATCAGGTGAAGTCAATACTGTACACCAAGGATGCAAAAACAGAGTTGGCAATGAAGGGCAGCAGAACATGCCACTCCAAAACACAACTGTAGGAGCTCATCAACATGCCACCATAATTAATGACATGTTAATTATTTTGAGCGGTAGGCAGTTGAAATCCAGCCAATGCAGGGAGAGGCTTTCTCTGAACTCCACTCTCCGCCTAAAGACAGATCCTCCCAAAGGAACTCAACTGTCATAAATCTCCTCCCCAGGAGTTTCATCAGAGAGGACTGGCTCTTAGCACAGAAAAGAAGACTAGAAGCAGACAGTGTACCCAAAGTTCCTCAAAGGTTATCATCGCTCCTATCTATTCTTCTAAGGCCTAGTCATCTCTCTTAAAAATCATGTATCTCCCCTGAGAGGCCTGTATCCTTCCTCTGCTTTTCTTGAATTGAGCGGTATCTAATCCTGAATTCTAAAGCTACCACTCTGAGCTCCTCATTTTCCCCTGAGTATCTTCCATGGGTACACAAGGTACACATGTTAATAAACTTCTATTTGTTTCTCTTGTAATCCATCTTTTATTACAAGGGTCTCAGCTAAGAACTAAGGATGGTAGGGAGAAAATTATTTGTCCTCCTGTACAGCAACCTACAAGATGGTTCTTAAGAGCTGTCGATACTGAAGAAGAACAATGAAGCTGTCCAATTAAACAGGGGGCAATTCTGCTCCCAGATATGAAAAAGAAGAAAGTATTTTATATTCAAATAATGTCTTCCCTATGACCAGTAGTAATACATTTTAATCCCAAGTATTTAGAAGACAATTAAGAATTTCCATTCAATAAAGTTGTAGCTGGTCACGAGGGGAATACCATTTTGTGGCAGAATTTCAAGTCATCAGTCATATTTTTACTTGCCCATTAACTAATGTAAGTAATCAAAGAGAAAGTAATTTAAACATATGAACATATAATTTATAGCTTGTGAATAATAATAAAACTTTAACTAGACATGAACATGAAATCTAGAAGATAATTACAAAGGCATGTAGCTGTGAGCGAACTCCAAGTATGGAACAGAAAGGAAGTCATTAAAGTCAGGAACATTTCAAAATGTGTTCAGCAAAACAAGGACATCTTTTATAAGTAAACGTTTTTAATACATAATTGGTAGTTACCAAACTCAGGGAGGGAGGGGAACTCCTCATTTAGATGTTTTACCTAAAAATGCATTAAGATACACTGTTGCAGTGGTGGTTTAGAAAAGAAAACAGTAGCCTAGCCACACAGTCTAGTCTGAGTGTTCTTGCTCAGTCATGTCCAACTCTTTGTAACCCCACCAGCTGGGGTCCACCCGGCTCCTCTGCCATTGGAATTTTCCAGGCAAGAAAACTGAAGTGGGTTGCCATTTCCTACTCCAGGGCATCTTCCCAACCCAGGGATTGAACCTGTCTCTCTGATATCCTCTGCACTGGCAGGCAGGTTCCTTACCACTGTGCCACCTGGGAAACGCAGCCTAGCCAGTATACTAGCATAACTCTTCTGCATCTAGACCCCAACCACCCAGAATTCTAACGTATGTATGGCCACCTCATTGTAAACAGCAAATTTCAGTCTAATAATTGAATAGGGAAAACATGCATCTACAACAATCCCAAATATATCTATTTAGATGAGACCCAGATGCTATGAAAAGTTGCCAAAACATGTCACGTAATGGTCAAACATGCTTCTAAAATAAGCGCACTATTTGCATCTGAAAATAGCTCCAAATTCTTTGGCCTCTGCCTGGACAAATACTGTTAAACTTAGATAATCTAGTGCTGCCACACTTAACTGGACTACAACCTCTGCAAATCTTCAAGTTTGTTATCTCTCTTTCATTTGCCTTTGTTATTTAGCTCATTCATCACTCACAACATGTCAAATAACACAGCAAATCTTCCTCTCTTTCCTGGAATAATCTATCTGAAGAGATACTCTACGAGTGCTTTTTGTTAAAAATATCAGGATACCTCACCCAAAGGTAAATTCACAAAGCTCAACAATATCGATGAAAATAAATTACAAATTATGTAGAATTTAGAGTTTTTATTCAAAGAGAAGGAAAAACATGGATTACAGAACTATCATTACAACAAAATCTGTATCTTACATATTGTATTATTACTAAAAGAATGTGCATAAAATAAAAAAAATTCTATCTTTAAGCCCATGTTATTATTTATGGAATGCATTACTACATATTTCTCTAAAAAATAAAAACAAATCATATAAAAAATTCTATCCATAAACTTTTTATCAGAGAGACTAATTATAAACGAAAGTCTGCATCATGACTCTTGAAGTTAAAATTACAGAAGGAACTGAGGTTTTAATGATCTCACTATTTCTTTGTCTATATTATTAATTCTATGATGCTATTTTTGCCATCCTGATATGCTTTACTGAAATAACAATACAAATATATCAAGTTACTTCAAGGGTAAAAGACTCTAAAAAATGATAAAAAGAAACTGATGAGAGGAATACATAGCTACATTTTATATCTTAAAAGTACATGTATATGAAAATAGAACTGTAAAAGTGTTACTGATTTCCACCATGCTACACAGCTTAAGTTACTATTAATTTAACTCTTCTTTTGGAGGAAAAGACATTTTTCCTCTGAAAAATCAATCTGGTTGATGTATAATCTTTGTTAGCATCAGCATGTTTTTTAAAAATGCCAACAAAGGAATGATCTACGCATGAAACATGATCTCATTACAGTTGTAACACAAAAGTGAAGGGGTAAATGATATATCCAAGATTGAGGAGCGAACCATTTTCCCTAAGCAAATCAATCACAAGATTCAGAGTGGAAGTGCTTAAGTATTCAAATGTAACAATGTATTTCACCTGTAAAAAAAGAGAATGCAGTTATTTTCCAAACCTTTTGCATGATTACTTAAGGATAACAAATTTAGATTACAGAGCCAGAGTCTACTAAAACAAAGCGGTAGTATGAGCACTGACATATTCCACTTATTTTTAAAAGCAGATTACCAAAATGTGTCTTATCAATTTTTTTTATCATATTGTACCACTGAGAGGTAAAAGAAAAGTATAAAATAATAAATGTGTTTTGGGGCCAAAGTACTGCCTACATTATTTAAAAATGTTATCTAGGATTTTTCTAGAAGGATACAAAAGGAATTTATGAATGATGGTTATCTTGTGAGAAGACAGGGAGTCGGCTTCTACTTTACATCAACTGGGATTAACTGACTTTGCTTGGCATACATATACTACTTTTTTTCTTTTCTGACAGTGCAGTTAAGGGCCATTAAGCACTTTCTTCTTTCATATGTTAAAACACTGTTGTTTTTTTTCAATATATATTCCAAGAGTCAACAATGGGTAATCTCAGAGAAACTGTTGAGAGTTTAGACAGGCAAGTTGACTGCTGCTCAATTTAAACATGCCTTCACGTATTTTTCTAAAAAGTATCAGCACCAGCAATGTTAGAGATTTTTTAAAATTTTTGTGGTAAATGCCCAGAGTCTAGTTCATTCCCTAGACCATAGCACACAATCAACAAAAAGAGAATGACTAACGATGATCCCTCAAGGATGTTTCTCAGTTTTCAAAAAAATCCAAAGTTGTTTTGAACAGCACAGACAGGTATTGCAATTAAGAGTATTATGACAGTACTTATGACAGTGCTTCCTATCCCAGTTTAGTCTGTATCCTGATAAGCCCGGCCTTATTCTTTTAAAACTCTTGGTACACAACACAGAATCTGGTAATATTTGCTAAATATTAAGCAATCTAAAAATTTACAAACTTCAAAAGGTTACCATCCCTGAAATTATCATTACTTAAAACCTCTATTAACATTTTTATAGCAATGATATATATAATAAAAAAGATATGTATACACACTCTCAAGATCATAGTTCAAAGATTAATCAACAGACTTACATTTGAATAAAAATGATGCTTTCCAAATCTTGAGGCTCAGCCTCATTTCTCTCAGACCCAGGTAATCTTTGAGTAATCTATATAACTAATTTTAGTTTGCATTTTAGACATATATTTGGGGAAAAAAGTCTTCAGTGACTATGTTGTACTTCTATTCTGTACGTGTAAAGTCTCAAGAGCACTTTTTGATTCTCACACATTCAGCACCCAGGTTCATAATAATCCAAACACTGAATTTTTAGATATTTTATGTTTTCAAGTCAGATTTTTAAAACTGACATAGTAATGCTGGAGTCAACAATCAACTCTTCAGATATCTATGGCCCCAACTAAGCAATAAACCTATAAAAATGAATACTTTAACAGGGAAGCCTGAACAACCAAATTTGCCAAAAGTATGCTCTTGATCTTAGTGCTAACAGCTGGCCCTGGAACCTACTCACTTCCTCTGACCAACTCAAGGGCAAATGAAAACAGCAGATGACATGTTCACATCCTTTTGCTGTGCTATATAAGCTTTTAATCTGGAGATGGGTTAAGGAGGAAGTACAGATTCACTGCGATATATCAAAACAGTGTACAACAGGTACAATTCTCAATGCATTAAACTGCTGATAAAAACTTAACATCTGCACATTAGAAAGTTGTGCTTATTAATCTTATCTGCTGGGACATCTCTTGCTTTATAAGATAAACACGGTTTCTACATATTAAAATCCATTTTACATAACCTTTTCAAGAATGCATCTATGCTAAAAATTCAAGGGCCACTTGCATTTGTATTCCATAACTGCCTTTGACTTAGCCCTTTACAAGCTCATTTGTAATGGCAAAAAATATTTTAAATATCCATTAACCTTAACTTCTATGGGATAAGTAGTATGAGGAGTAAAGAAAAAATAAATCAGCCCCCATTCATGAAATGCATGCAAAGAAAAAATAAATACCTAAAAAACATATTAAGTACCCCTCCAACTTCTGATTTATCTGAGTTTCCTGAATTGTAAGAGATACTTAATACTTACACAATTAAAAATTAAGAACAAACAAACAGGCTTCTCCCTACACATTTTTGAATAATAAAGTCAAGAAAGAAAGGAATAGATTCCAGATAGAAGAAATAAAACTCACAAATGGCAGAGTTGTCAAATACAGTCAGTTAGGAGGAGATGACAACACCAAATTAGGAAAAACCTCTGTATGCAATGGCTGTAAAATTTGGGTTTTTAATTTTGAGGGACATGGTGATAATAAAGAAAAGTTCTCAGCATGTGAGAACCAAATTTACCCATGAGAAGGCAACTTGGATATCAGAGTAAAGAACAGGAGAGGGTCAAGACAGTAGGTTATATAAAAGCTCAGAGGAGAGCTGATGAGGCCATGGGAACAGAGATCTCGAATCGGCAATCTGCATTTGATTTCCTAGTGGACCAGAGTCTGTGAGAAGACAGAAACAAGGATCAGTCCCAAATTTCCATTTTGGATGACAAATAATGATGCCAACAAAGAGACCAGGAATCAAGGAGCTCAAGCACTGGGGTGTAGAGCAAAAGATAATGAATGTAACGGGGGTGGGGTACGCCGGGATCTACAAATCTTTGAATTGGATTGGAATCTTCCTAACAAAGGAATAACCTCATGGTCTACAGAGTTCTGAAGCAAGTATCTGGAGACTCGAGGGTCGCCTTCTGTTGTTAAATTGGCTGTTATGTGTATGTGTGTGAATGAGATTTTCCATTTCTTCTTTTGGCTTCAGTTCTGTCAACTTCTTTTGTATAAAATATGCAGCTCTCTTAGAAATCATATTGGTGCCAATTTGACTCTCAATCCTGAATTTTCTTGTCCTCCTAGTGTTATCTTGCACTAGTGGTTAACTTCCAAATGTTAAATGTTTATCTGTACATTACTTGTTTACTGATAGACAAATTCCTTAAAAAGCCACAGAGCATGCTACAGCATTTCTTTCCATCACTTGGAGTGTGCTTCATAAATTTCTCCCAAATTCTGCGAACCTACATGACAAGCACTTCCTTTAAACTAACTGGCTTCTCTTGATGTCAAATTCTTCCCCTTTCCTAATTGGGTTATTAATATTTAATAAGGCAAGAGTCTGTCCAGAGTTCAGCATTTATTAAAAAAAAAAATGGTTTAGCCTTCAAGCATCTGACATGTCAATTTCTAAAGCAAAATCTACCTTCCTTTAAGTTTTATAAGTTAAAATCTATCTTCTTAAGTTTTATAAGTTACTTTAGTATTGGTCTTTTTTTAAACCAACTTGATGAATAACTCCTATCCTCCCTTCTCTATGATTTTAGGCACTTTCCCATTCCCTAAGTCATAGACTACTATTCTTATCATTTTTGCTCTTAGATGTCTTTTCAACAAATTCTTCTTTAGGTAGCTTTAAAATTTAAAGCAGTAATTTCTCAAACTTTCAACAGAACAAAATCCTTACGACTTAAGTAAAATCCTGGGAGTCTAACCCAGAAAAGCTCCTTTTCTTTCAAGTATCACAAAAATTTATTCAAAACTTGCATTTTACTATATTACATATTTAAGTATTAAAATGCTTTAATTCTGTCACAACTTAAATTTTCTTGTCAAAATGTTTCCAGAAGGAAAAAAAAAAAAACAGGTCTACCTAGAAAGGTCTTTTGCTTCCACACACCACAACTTGGAGTTTAAACACTCAGTGTAAAAGATTTTATACATCATGTGTGTGTGTGCTCAGTTATGTCTGACTCTTTGAGACTCCATGGACTGTAGCCTGCCAGGCTCCTCCATCCATGGAACTTTCCAGGTAAGAATACTGGAGTGGGTTACCATTTCCTACTCCAGGGGATCTTCCCAACCCAGGCATCGAACCTGCGTCTCCTACGGCTCCTGCATTGCAGGCCGATTCTTTACCACTAAGCCACCTGGGACTCGCTTTATACATCATAATTTCCTTTAAACAAAGTAAAATCTCAAAAAAAAACACAAACTTTTAAAGAATACCAAATTAAAAATGCCACAAAACTATAAAACAAATGTAAAGAAATTACCCTAGAAATCAGACTAATCATTTACCTGGGAGGAGAAAACAGGGGGAATATGGGCAAGATCATATAACTATTTAGGTATACATTAATAGCCCAATTTGGAGGGACTCTCTTGGTGGCACAGTGGTTAAGACTTTGCCTTCCAAATCAAGGGGTATGGGTTTGATCCCTGGTTGGGTAAACTAAGATCCCACATGCCTCGTGGCCAAAAAAGCAAAACATAAAACAGAAGCAATACTGTAACAAATTCAATAAAGATTTTTAAAATGGTCCACATTAAAAAAATATTTTTAAAAATTTGGCTTTTGTTTAGGTGGTAAATGTAGAGGTACTTATTTTTTTAACTATTAAAATAAAATTAAAACTAATAAAACTAGTAATTACATAAAAGCAGGCTTTGCAATGTTAAGAGTATATAAATCACCATGAATTATTATGAATCAAATGAGCACAGTAAATAAAATTTTTTTTTAATTTATATATAGATTCAAATTTAGCAAGTATAGGCTTATACTTCAACGTTCCCTCACTCTTACTCTATAAATATATTTACATCATTTTTAAATGACAAGAAAGTTATTTTCTCAATTACTGTACTCTTATCCCCAATCTCTCCCAATTATTTTCTTCCCCCACAATGAGCTTTAAAATTTATGTTTTGTTTTTTTTAACTGCCTAAAAGACTTCTGCAGAATCATTCAGTACCACCATGCAATCTTTCCTGGTTCCTCCATTATTAATTCACTCATCCAATCATCCATTCAATCAGTATCTATAAGAACTGCTATGAGCAAGGTGCTATACTAGGTAATAATACTATAAGGAATAAAGAGGTTATAAACATGAGTTATTGGATCAGCAGAGCTTGCAATTTACTTTAGGCAGATACATTTCTAAACACAATAAAATGAGATAGATAATTATAGGGGTACATGCAAAAGTGTTTATCATAAGAAAGAGAGGGCTGCACAGAAGACGTAAATTGAAATAGTGCTTTAACGGGGACACAGGTTAGTGAGGAGGGCATTCCTACAAAAAGTGAGGAGGCTTAAAATAGAACAATAGCTTGTTCAAATAGCTGCAGGCAGCTGTACAGGGCCAGGGCACAGGATACAAAGGAATGTGATAAGAGACAAGCTGGAAAAGCAGGGCTTAAAAAAGCAGACTGGGAGATCTTGGTTTTAGCCTGTCAGTCTTCTTTCCAAAAAGGGCTGCCCCATACAAAGACAGAAACTGCCTCCAGCACAGGACTTCTTAATTTTCTGTGCCATGGACTTTTTCTGGCAGATGGCTGAAGCTGACTGATCCGTTTTTGTGTTTTTATATCATAAAATACACAGAATATCAAGTAATTTTTATAGACACTCCACTCCTAAGGTAGGGAAGCATAACTGTGGGCTGTGTACAGTAACTTTCTTCCGGAAAGTAAAAGAAGGAAGGAGAGGGAAAGAGTAACTTTGCCATGGAGAAGCTTGACGAATGCGTCACTCCAGCCAGGTGGTCCAGGTTAACAGCACTGGTAAGTCATGCCGACAGGCATGTACACTTGGTATGTGCTGAGAACGGTACTCTACCTCTCTGATCTTCCTCTCGAAAACACATCAACCGGCCTCACCACGAGAAAAACATCAGACAAGTCCCACCTGTGGACGCTCTGTAAGAAACTGTCACAACCAAGGGGACCAGAGGAGACACGACTACTAAACGTAATCTGGTGTCCTGGGAAATCCTGGAAAAGAAAAGGAACACCAGGGAAAACTGAAAAAATGGGTTTCCTTAAAATAAAGTATCAACACTGGTACACCTGTTGTGATAAATGTACCAGACTTGTGTCGGATACGTCAACAACAGCGGAGGCCAGGTGTGGGGTTTACACTACACTACAGTAAGTAAGTAAGTGTTAGTTCTCAGTTGTGCCCGACTCTTTGCGACCCCATGGACTGCAAGCCCACCAGGCTCCTCTGTCCATATATTTGCACTAATTCTGTAAATTCAGAACTGTTTTAAAATAAAACTTGAAAAAATGAGAAACATACATTAGAAAAGAAATTTCACCAAATATTAAAAAAAAAACAAATTTATGTTGTAATATTTCTGCTTTATTTCCTTTTTTCTTTTCTGTTCTTCTTTATTAATGCATTAAATAACAATATTTACAGACAGCTTAATTGCATAATTTCAAGTGGTATGAATATGAATAGTATTTCAAGCTATATCCCTCCAACTGTTCTATATGAAATTATCTAAGACTACTATAGTGACAGTAAACATACAACTGAGGAAAGGCTAAATCTCATTCAGAATTTAGTAAAAATAAAGATCTTTAACATGTTTCCTATCCAAGTTCAAAGGGCACTGAACTCTACCCCTGGGCTGTAAGAATCATCTTCAAAAGGAAAATAAGTACTAACACTAAATGGACACTGTGTTGCAAGATCTCTAAGTCATTATATACATATTTCATCTTAGGAAAATCCTCACGACAAACCCATCCCACAGATAAGGCAGCTTAAAGAAGTTTGTATAAGGTCATATATACCAAAAATGGATTCAGACTATAGTCTGAACCCAAATGAAGATTCTGACAAAGCACCTCTAAAAACACTTTCTAGACCATCACAGTGGAATTTCTGAGGAAATACCTACTGATTATTCTGTAGTTCACCAAAGCTCCTAGTATACAACTTTCTGTTTAGGCAATCAGCCCAAAAGGAAGATGTAACACTTTCTAGAGCTCCGTTTAGACTAACAATGATGATCAGCTGCAGCAATAGCAGCTAAACCAAAGGAAAACGGTAGACACAGAAGCTCCCCACTCTTGCACAAATCTGAAAAGTAGATTTTTATCTCCTCTTTCCAACTCTAAACACACACACACTTTGTTAATATCCTTCTGGGTGTACATGTGTGTGTGTGCATGCGCGCGTGTGTGTGTCAACCTATATAGGCTTTTTGAGCAAATCTGCCAACATGTGAAATACCTAGGCCATATTTTATTCAGTCTGTGGTAGTTTCTTACTTTATACAAGTTAAGTATTACTAATACTATTTTCTTAGAACTAGAGGCACTCACACAATGATCTATCCTCTAAGGTTCATTTTCAAATGAATGTGTAGGCAAACTTAAAGCAGACTTGCTAAAATTAGTTTGTTTTTAATAATTCATCTATTTCCATCTTATAGTTTCTTAGTTGATAAATGCTACTCTCTGGAATGCATATCCATGTTACACTATAGCTTCCCCCTCTAACATGCCAACCTACCAGAGAATTATAACTAAAGAGGTCCAAATCTGAACCATCTGTCACTTAGCAGCTATGTCATATTTGACAAATTACTATAAGTCATGTTAGGGTTGTATTTCAAGTCCCTAGGTTTTGAATGTCAGTAATCACTGGCAATTGATAATAATCAGAGATCCTTATTATGTAAGGATTGAAAGAAAAAATGCTTGAATAGCACTGAGCAAAACGTCAAACGTTCATGCAATTTACTTAATTTCGGGTTTTCCTTTTAAGCTGTAAAATTTTCCCTTAGCAATGTTCACAGAGGGCCTTTGCTGAACATTATTTCTCTGATAGTTTTAGCCGATTCTTTAAATAACAAGAGATTTGTTTTAGCAAAGGATTTATCTTTCTTTGGAAGAAGCCAAAATCATCTCCATTTAAGGACACATAAGCAGCTGCTGCAAAAGATTTTAGTTACCCATAAGAAAGTGAAGCAGGCTGAGTTCACTTTGCTGTAAGCATTTTAAAAATTAAAAATAACAAGTAGCTTCTCCAGAATTACAGTCGAGATTTAAGAATCAGAATTTGGAGGAGTGGTGATTTTAAGTTAATCTAATATATAAACAAAAAAAATTGGGGGGTGGGGGACAGGAAAACGATGCCTGGTTTGTCAAAGGAATTCTTTTCTGTTCTCAGAAGTTCAAAAGATCATTTCATTTACTAAAATTTCATTTACATAGTAAATTTCAGGAAAACAACTACTGCATTAAGTGAGGCACACCATTTTAGAAATACTACTTAAATTTCCAGACACATGCACATCTATCGTCAATAAAGTAGCATTAACTAGGATGCCATTGATCAGTTTTGTGGGATTACATCTTTTTGGCTAGAAAGTTACTCCTGATACTATCAGCTTACTGGAATTTTAGTAAGATTTTATGGCAATTTACTGCAGCTGGTTAAAAAACCTAAATACTTAAATTTGAAAACAACAACTTTTCTTGGGGTGATATCTATCAGTTTAAAAAATGAGAATTAATGTTCGTAAATACATTGCTATTTTTAGAGCACTAATTGAGAAAACAAAAGTGAATTAAATACATTTCTTGGTTCTTACTTTAACTATAAGATAAAGCTAATTTTTTAAAACCAAAATCAGATTTCTCATTCTGGCTTTCTCACACATACTCTCTCCCCCATATACAAATAGGTATGAGAAAAGAATAAGTCGGGAAAAAATAGGAAATTTGATTCTGTGGCAATTTAATTATTATCTTGTTACAAGCTAACATTATGAAGCTTCAGTACAGCAACAACAACTCAATGAAAGCTGTTTGGCTTAAGGCAGTATTATTATTCTCACTCTATTAAAATTCCTATTATTTTAACAATTTTAGTTCTTTAACATTATCACCCTCAGATTATAATTACTTCTGAGCTGAAGATGCATGAACCTTTAAAAAAGAGCTTTCTACCACTCCGAACTTTTTCACTTATCTCCCACATGCTTTTTAAAGTTAAAAACAAAAAAATGAGGCACAAAGTGTTAATGACCTTTCCATACCTAAGGTTAAGATAAATGACATTCTAAAATGTTTGGCTGTGATAAGACTATGGTTAACCAATCATAACTTCAGAATTCCTGTGTGACATCATAAGACCTCCCTGGAACACTTTTTCTCCTCCACCTACTTCAATTGTTCCCATAACTCTGGTAAGAGTCAGAAAACTTTCCAGCTAAACGTCGGATAACACTTCATGTAACCCACAGTATTCTATATTGTGATCGTCACAACAGCCAAGGTAAGAAACAGATTACACTGATTATGGCACTTTCTAGAACTCAAACTTACTGAACTTTTAAAAAAGAGTTAATCATATTTTCTGAGTTTCAGTTCAAATTTAAATAATAAAATGTCTGACTGACATAAAGCTTAATTTCTAAATAAATGTTTATCTAAGCAGTGATAGTAAGAATAAGACAACTTAGAAATCATAAAGGTAGCATTCATCTTTGATCTTGGTTATTGGTTTGTCATTTTGATTTAACTTTCACTTTTATTTTGCTGTTCAAAAATTATTATATTGTTACAAGCTAACATTATGAAGCTTCAGTATGAAGCTTTGCTGTTAAATTTCTGCCAATTAAAATCTTTCAATTATGTTACCATGTTTGGTGCTAGTGGTGATTTGATTTCTCTATGCAAAAATAACGATTTCATTTTGCTATGTGTTACTCTGTTGAGAAGTAGGGTGGGACTGGTCTACTTACATCCAGAATTTTATGAACAGTTGTGTGACTGTACAAGAGGCACATTACTGGCATGACTACTCCAATATTATTCTGATTCTTTACAGTGAATATTAACAAAGTAGAGTTTAAGAAATATATCACAAACTACTTTTACAAAGTCTAGTCTACTTCTATTAAAAAAAAGCTTTCAATAAATCGATTTATTTATATTAAATTCAATATTAAATCACAAACTAAGACTTTGGACATTTCAAAACACTCGTCAAAAATATGTAAAATTCTAAAGTTACAGAACATTAATTTATTTTAAAAATAATTGCCATATGCTTGTTATTTTGGTAGTACATGTATTCCTAAGAATCTCATTTGAGTGAATTTGAAATGAATGTTTATTCTGCCTATTAATGAATATATTTTTATTAAGTTACTGTCCTCCAGTGTTTCCTCTCTGGCATTTAGAAGGTGGGGAGCAGTATGAAAAAAATGCACAGGAATGGAGATGCCATCATAAATTTTGTAACTTCTGCTTATATTCTTTTCCACTCTAGATTCTTAATTTAATATACAAAATGTGTTTTCATTCTTAACTTCTAGTCAGGGCATAAAGGATACTGCATTGATTTTATTTCATTAGTTTTATTTTTATATATGTCAAAATAAAATTTAATTCTAGAATTCTAAGTTCTTAAGACAAATGTTAACTCTACTGCTTTTAAGAGATAAGAACTTTGCATAATTCCATAAGCAGCTTTCCTTAAGGCATCTACAAGCATGCCTTTCTCGTTTTTGTCAAGTGCCTCTAAGTGTCCTCATATTCATAAAACATTTTTCCTTTGATATTACTCAAGAGTCACTCAGTGTAGGTGTGTTACTTGAGCAGATTTGTACATTTTTACTCAAATATCCATCAAATAACATTCTCACACTTCAAATGAGATGTTCATGAGTTCTTTTATAGTACCAAAATTTCACATTACATAATTGCTCCACAAAGTTGATAATTTCTAGAAAGAGCAGAAATTCTACTAAAGTTATCCTTCATGTGTCCAGATTAACAGAAATTACATAGTTAGTGACTGTTACCCAAATTTTATACATGGTGTCAAACATTATGTCCTAACTAGTTCATCTCTGTCATAAGGTGAAATTTAAATACTGTCTTTGTTTCATGCAGTTTAAAACTAAGTGCTAAAAAATAAGTCTGATGAAATAAAGTAGGAGAAATGTGAAATATGTTTAAATTGTGAAAAACTGAGTGAGTTTTAAAAACACAGGTAAGAGCTAGAGTACTTTGCTTAAGTAAGCAGAGTCGTGTCACTATGATTTCCTAAAACTCAAACATCAAAATGATTTTAACAGTATTCCAGTGGACATAAAGGAAAATAATGTTCCAGAAAAATTGCATTTGGTTACATATTATTTCTTAATCTCACTAATTAGAAGAATATTTGAATGAACAAAATAGTTCCCCCAATTTTAATATACTAGGTAAAATATTAATTATGTAATGTATTAAAGTTTTAAGTAAAAATTAGAGTATCTAAGTTAGACTGTATACTTCTTACCAATCCTAGAAACAGTTAATTAAAGCTTCCTTCTTCTTTAACAATTTTCTAAATGTACCATCCACAAATATTTCATTTGATCCTCTTAATTCCCAAATGTTTGACACTCCATCTCTATTTTACAGTTTAGGAAACAGATGCAAAAAGGTGAATTGCCCAAGGTCAGAGAGCTAGGAAATGGTGGCGCCTTGGCAAGAGCCAAGATTTTAAGACTCTACACCACACACACATCTCATCCACTGATCAACGGCTTAAAAATAAATCACGACACTGGCAAAACAAAATGAACTCCAAGTCCTCAAATACTATATGGCACTCCAAAAGGCAAAGTTAGGGGATACAACTTCTATTTTAATTTAAAACCACACCATTTCATTTAAAGTTAAATTTATGCCTGAGGCATGATGTCCTTAATCACCTTTATAATATTCTCCTGACCATTTTAAAAGCTAGGGATATAATACTTATAGATGTCCCTCAATTAATAAGCGAAACATCTTGGAAGACAAAATTCAAAATAACTGGCACAGACCTTAAAGAACAGTAACAAGAATAATCAAAGTTTCTTTTTGTTTCATTGCTAAAATACTCATGTCTTTAATCTATTTAGCTTTGATATCGAAAATGCAGGTTAATTTCTCCTCAAAACTTTCCCCAAAATTGCGTTTGGTTACATATTGATATTGTTTCTTAATCTCACTAATTAATTAGAGATAGGAGAATATTTGCATAAACAGAAACCACACTTGCATATTTTATTCCAGTTTCATACTAAATTCTTAGCTTTCCCCGGTTTCATTTCTGACCTCCTCACATCATACCATTTAAAATATTCAAGCCTATTTGTTCTGCAGTGCTTGAACAGAGGAATCTTGCTTTATTTATGCTATGAAAAATCACTTTCATCTAAAAGTAAGAATTAACACAGTACTGATCATACCAGCAAAGAAGAAAATCTAAAGGTTAGAAGTCAAGTAAGTGATGCTTATAAATTACAATCAACTAAATGAGATAGTATGTATCTTTTTGAACATTTTCAGAAACAGTCCATCAATATTCTTATCCTACATAATTCTGAAGCATGCAGCACCAAATAAACACAACAAAATGAGGCCTGGGTGTACAGCTCCATCCCAGTATACTTGTAGTCAACTGAGGACCTCTAGTGCTTTGTATAATGCATTTCACCTACAGGTTTTTCCAAAAAAGGGTGGAGAGAGGGGACCAACTTACTCATTAGTGGGGGTACATTTAACTGGCATTCATTTTCCTTAAAACTTCCTCCCCCCATACTTTTCCCCCCAAAGAAGAATCTGAAGGTTAAAGAGTATTTTAATTGCAAATAAATTAATTTTAACATAACGAACAGATACTAAAGACAAGCCTACAGATTGGCAACAGCAATCTGCTAATTTCAAAGAGAAAAATCTCTACGCTGCTGTTTAATGAAGTTCCCTAAAGGCAGGGCTTTGAACAAGGGAAACATTTCATTATGAGATCAATCTAGGGGTTGAGGATATGTTGATTTTTATGTTTACACAATTCTTTTCATAACCAGGCAGAAGCAGTTTGAAGACTCTTTCAAATAGCCACTGTGGACCAACAAAGTTCTGGGAAGTTGCTGTTACAAAATAACTTCTAATACAACTTCCAAGTTTATTAGCACTGCTGCTGCTGCTGCTAAGTCGCTTCAGTTGTGTCCGACTCTGTGCGACCCCATAGACGGCAGCCCACCAGGCTCCCCGTCCCTGGGATTCTCCAGGCAAGAACACTGGAGTGGGTTGCCATTTCCTTCTCCAATGCAGGAAAGTGAAAAGTCAAAGGAAGTTGCTCAGTCGTGTCCAACTCTTAGTGACCTCATGGACTGCAGCCTACCAGGCTCCTCCGTCCATGGGATTTTCCAGGCAAGCGTACTGGAGTGGGGTGCCATTGCCTTTTATTAGCACTAGGGAAGTCACTCAGTCGTGTCCGACTCTTTGGGACCCCATGGACTGTAGCCCACCAGGCTCCTCCGTCCATGGGATTTTCCAGGCGAGAGTACTGGAGTGGGTTGCCATTTCCTTCTCCAGGCGATCTTCCCCACCCAGGAATCGAACCCGGGTCTCCTGCATCGTAGGCAGATGCTTTACCATCTGAGCCAAAGCACTAGGCAATCTCAAAAGAAAAGAGATCCAACCAAAGTGAACTTGTGGATGCCAACTAATTGATGACAAATCTAAAGATGAACTGGTCTGATTTAATTCAACAACAACAACAAAGATGCATACACAATCGCTTCTGGATTATGTGCAAAAATGACTGCAGAGTAGGGGAAAATTAAAACCCTCCAATAATCCTAATACAGACAAATCCTGTAACTCAAACCTATAGAGAATTCTAATCTTCTGAATCAATTTAATGGGAAAAATTTTTCAAAAAATTATCTATCAGACGATAGTCTTAGATGTGTATTACTTGAAGTTACTCACAAAATATCCCCATGTTTATTTCACTAAACGCATAAACAAGCAGACAAAAATTAAAGGGAAGCAAAATTCTGAATGCCACAAAGAATTTAAAGAATTCATGGTTTCAGCAGAGGGAGTACTGAAAAAAACTGAAGTTCAGTAAATTCTGCAAAGCACTGAAGTGCTTAAATTACAGGTGGGAATTACTGTTCAGCATTTATAACATCAAAGTATCAATTGTAAGCAAAACCTAATGCAGACACCAAAAAGTTTTCAAAGGTCTATTAAGGTTCCTTTTGCACAAGAATGCATCTGATGTTACCTTAAGAAATAGAACTCACTACAAAGTGAGAACTGCTGCCGAAGCTGACCCAAAATGTGGCCTAACATGACACATGGTAAATGCTGAAAGATTAGAGTTGTAGTTTGTTCTCTCTTTCTTCCACCAAATACTGCTGCATTCACAGCTTAGCTCTAAGAAAAGGAAGGGAAAAAAAAAAGACTACAGGAGTTCTAAACTCACAGGATAACTGTGTGCAGAGAGGAGGAAAAAGAATAAAACACCTGACAACCATGCCATAAATTATGATGGAGTGAAGGTCACAGACAGCTTTAAAAATAGGGCTGTGCTATTCCCACACACAGCTTTTCAATTCTCAACTTACAACCGGAAGCCCCATCACAAATTCTGGCTTAATTACTATCATATACATTTTGGAAGTTCAGCAGAATTAGGACTCAACACATTTCAGACCGTACCACCGTCAAATAGAACTGGGCCCAAAATACTGCACGCACAAAGCTTAACATTTCAGCATGTAAACAGGATTTGTTTTGGTTTTAGCACAAGGTTATAAAGTGACTATTTAGAATTATAACATATTTCTAAGTTTGACAAGAAACAAGACAGTATTTTTGGTGGTCTCCTTTATACCCAATTTGTCTCCAGGAACTTTTCTGACAATACTTGGCTGAAGTATTATGAGATCATCTTTTAAGTCTGTCCATTATTCATCATCATCGGATAGCTCATTTCTTCAGGACAAACCTCTTTGTATTTCATAAACACCAAATACCCACTTGTACAAAGTTCAGTTCAGGTTAATTCTGTTAGTCACTAACAATAGTTTATTTAAGTTTTAATTTCTAAAGTAAATATTCTAAGCCTCACTTTCCTCATCTGTAAAGAGACTTGAGAAGAATACTGGACATTTTGTTTATCAAATTCTATGACCTAAATGGTTCATCTGTTAATCAAAGCACTATCTTTGATCATTAAAAATTTTCTAAAAATATTAAAGTAAATCAAAATAAATCACCGTTCAGCTTCACTGATTTATTCAAATGGTACTCATTTTGCACTTAAGCACTAGAATACAAAGTAAGCCCGTGAATTTTTATACTCATGAACAGGAAGTCTAGAAGGGGGAACAGGCATGCAAATCAACATTACAGCACAGCTCAGCCCGCTAGCCACATCTTGATACAGGCAGCACTAGAGCCCTACTAAAACCCAACGGAGGTGATAACCAATCCTGCCTTAATGAGTAATGGAAGGTTTCATTAGGAAGTGATATTTAAACTGGACCTTAAGGATTAACTGAAGTTTGCCTGGCAAAGAATCAAAGGTAGAGGCTGGGGGAGGGGAGACATTCCAGGCAGAGCCAGAAAAACATGTGCAAAAGACAATCATAAAAGGGAATGAAGTATTTATGGAAAGGTGACACGTTTCATGTGACTAAAGTGTCGCTCCCCGGTGTCAGGGGAGGGGAGTGACTTCATGATGAACTGGCTTGCTCTTCCTTTTCCATGTTGTATCTCACAATAACTTTAAAATTCAGGGCTTGTACACCATTTAAGTCCTAAAGCTTCATAAAAATTAAGTTCAGATAGGAACTACCAACGCTAATTCTTTACAGTCTTCTAGGTTGTGCTCTGTTATATACAGAGACCAGTCAAGTTTATATAAAAAAGTAATAATCTTCTCCACAATTACCCAACAGTAGAAACCCACGACATCTATAATAAGCAAATATAAGCTGAAACAATTTAAAGAACTTTTTTCTTAAAGAACAAAAGAAAAACCCTTTATTTCTTTATTTGGATCTCCTCACTACAGGCTAGTCTGTGAAGGAGACCACAGGGTCTTCAGCCAATGGAGCCAAGCTGAAGTGCTGAAACTGTACAGAATCCAACCAACCACTGTGTATCACGTGGTGTCTTTGCAACAGTAAATGAGTTCTAACCTAATCTAAAGATCAGGCCTAAAGATCCTTTCTCATTCTTTCAGTTCTTCCCTCTTCTTCAGCACTAGTCTCTCTTGCAAAATACAGCTGAAGACTGAGATGGGTCTTCATGAGATGTACAACCACTAGGGAGAAAATGAAACCAGGCAGCTGGGCTAAGGCAGTAATATCTTGATCAGCAGAGATGTATCAAGAAATGTTAACAGTTATTATCTCTGGCAGTTAATTATGACTATTTTTAAAACTTCATTTCTAATTTTTCTTATTTCAAAATACACAGAAGTATCCTGACTGACAACAAATATTGCCAAATTATTACCTCTGGGCACTTAACTTACAGCTAATTTTTAATCTACTGAATATACCTAATTTTCTACAATGATGTACTGTTTTAAGTTTTATTTTGTTTATTAATCAGCACAGGTAATTGATCAGGCAGCAAATAATTAATTAATTAGGCAGAACAGCTTGTGGGAGCTCTGAAAGAAAGCAAATGCAAACACTGTTCGTAAGTATAGGCCCTTTGCAAATGGCAACTATGCGTAGTAGACAGTGAGACAATGATAATTTTATTACTATGCCTTCTGAGTCTGACAATCTTTAGTACTTAATATCATCCTGTTAAAATGCTACTTAAAGTAGTATATTTTACAAAGCTATAAAATCGTCAAAACAAATGAGAAACATTTCAATCTATAGTTCTGGTAAAACACTTCTCATTGAACTATTTTATTTTGGAGTGAAGTCAACATCTGTAGAATAATTTATTGCATGCATTTCTTTTTATAAAGTTTGCTCTGGAGCTATTTATACACTGATGCTCAGAACAACTGTGCTCACAGAGAAAATAGTCTTAATGAAATAACACATAAGAACTTTGGCCCAAGGTAGCCCAAGACAAGCTGCATCCTAACCGAACTATACTTCCAGTCATTTTGAGAGGAGGAGGCCAAGACTGAAGTTGCTGCTGCTGCTGCTGCTAAATCGCTTCAGTCATGTCCAACTCTGTGCGATCCCAGAGACGGCAGCCCACCCGTCCCTGGGATTCTCCAGGCAAGAACACTGGGGTGGGTTGCCATTGCCTTCTCCAATGCATGAAAGTGAAAAGTGAAAGTGAAGTCGCTCAGTCGTGTCCGACCCTCAGCAACCCCATGGACTGCAGCCTACCAGGCTCCTCAGTCCATGGGATTTTCCAGGCAAGAGTACTGGAGTGGGGTGCCACTGCCTTCTCCAAAGACTGAAGTTACTATACCCCAAATATAAGATATGATGGTACCATCACCAAAAAAGATAGAGCCTGAGCAATACACAAAGACTATAGAGGTATTTGATGTTGTAAATACAAATTAGGTTGAGGAAGAGGGATTAACACAGAACAGTGTTTTACCTGTTCAGAGGATAGGTCACACCTATGATCCTAAACCATTTACTACTTTTACATTCCAGGCTACCAAAAAGAAGACGCACTTGGCTGGCAGCTTTTTATCTTTCTCTTGAGCATTTGAAACTCCGGGCTCCCTGCCTTCCTGGTACCATGGATAAAGTCCAGTACCTCACTCGCTCTGCTATAAGAAGAGCTTCAACCATTGAAATGCCTCAACAAGCACGTCAAAATCTCCAGAACCTATTTATCAATTTCTGTCTCATCTTAATATGTCTCTTGCTGATCTGCATCATCGTGATGCTTCTCTGAAGTTCTGCTGCAATCCCAGTGCTGCCACTTACCACCATCTGCTTAAAATCTGTCATCCCATGAAGAAGGGGAAACAATACTATATAAGAGACCACTTCCTAAATAGAAGAATTTCTTTGTGAAAAAGTCAAGATTTGGAACAGAGCAAATTGTTAGCAAACGTATTCATCTGCTGGATGTTGTAAACATAAGAAGGGCTTTATTTTCAAAAATTAACTTTAAAGTGACTATAATGTAAGTGTGCATAATGTAACTGCTAATTTTCTAAACAGACCTTAAGTTTCTATCCCAAATCTTTCCTAAGGATGAACTAGGAGTTTAGTTTTGAAACTGCACTGCTAATAAGTTCACTTCATATAGAGAGCATCAGCTTCACACTTTGGGATAAATATAATTTATATTGTACTGTAAAAGCCTCTTGGATGATTTATTGAGTATTTTTCAGGTCCTCACCAAGTATATCAACATAATCATTCAAATGAAATATCGTTTGAAATACCCCTCATATCTGTTATCTTGTTTATCATCATACAGAAGTCTCCATAGTAACTCTATCAGACCCTACACTCTAAAACAGAAATTATACTTTTTCTACAATACCCTAATATTTTAAGTTTATGAGAATCGAGTAAAAACAAGCAAGACCATACCCTTAGATAATAAAACAACTAATCTTCTCAAAGAATTACCGAATTTTAATATGTGCAGGTAAACCATAATCTGTTCTCACCAGGACTTTATGATCAATAGACAAGAACTGTTGGCTAATTTAACATCTGACAGTGTGATTAGCCATAATTACTAATATACTAGTAGAATAGAACCTCTCCCTTTAAAGCACTATAGCTAATTACTTGAGTTAGAGCACATAACTTGCCACTGGAATCATAAAATTTTAAGATTAGAATGATTCTACAGGTTGTCTTCTATTTTAATCTCATGCTCATTATAGGCAAGCAAAAGAATAAAAGAAAAAATATTACTTCGAGCATCAGAAAATGAAAATTTTAACTCTCTCTCCAAAATCAACAAATTCTTAAATTTTAAAGTAAAATTTTTATCCCACTACTGTTCATGATAAGGTATAGCTATTTTTCTTAATCTATCAACCAGGTTGTAAACACCTATGAGGTAGGCCACTCTACTACACTAACCAGCAACACTAATCTACAATGATTTTCTTGCTGAATACATTTCAAGTTTCTCTTCATTTAAAAATATCTTCCAACTACTCATAGAACAATAGAAGCAAAAACTGGTCATTTAAAAATTTCTTCAAACAACTCATAAAACAGAAGCAAAAGCTGGTTTGGAAAATACATTCACAAAAATTTGGTACATTGACTTAGTTTAAAATTAAGTCTAAAACAGTTTACACCTATATTACATAATTCAAAATTTTTACTACAGTTAAAGACATACTACCAATATAGTAATTATTAAAGGAATAGACGTAATTTACTATAAAATTTGCCAAAATATGGTAAAAAAAAAATTGGAAAAGTCAATCTTGACTATGGCTTGTAACACAAATGCTACTAACAAAATAATGAAAGAAATATTACTGTTTTTTTTAATCCCTGAGAGGTACTAGAGATAGAAAGGGGGATAATGTTGGTTCACTGATATCTGAGAACAGAGGTTTCATACTGAGAGAGGGATTTCTTAAGTCTCACTATGGATCGGATATCCCTAATATCAACCAGAAGAGCTTATAAACAAGAAGTAATTAATGCATTCACTTCACTGGTGTCAATAATTACCCAGGCAAAAAGTAACCAAGTTCTATAATTAATTAGCTGCAATGATCCTAAAAACAAGTGGAAATTTTGAAATAATAGGTTCTAGCCTTTTCATTATGTTGTTCATTACAAACATCAACTTTAAATCATAAACTGTGAGGTTATGGAGCTTTTCCAAAGTCAAACAGAAATAAGAATTGTTTTGTTGTTCATTCTGCCTTTAATAGAAATTAAAACCTTATACTTAAGGATTACAGAATACTGTAACTCAGATTATATTGTAAAATAAATACTCATTCTTAAAATGGAACTTATTTATTCTGTTTATCATAATCTGTAAAGAGTAAGATACAATGAATTATGTATTTTAAAAACTTATATACCAAATGCTCAAATTCTAACCTTACTTTACAGGGAACCAAAACGGAACTATTTTTTAAATGTTTAATGTTGCCTTTTATATTATTTGGTTCAAAATGTTTATTTAATTCAAATCACCTACATTAAAATGAACCTTCTTGAACTCAGTGAAATTGCTCATGATTGATATGACCATAAAACAATCTATCTATAAGGAGTTTTGACTTTGTAAGCTGTTTTCAGTAACTTTCCCCAAATAAGATCAAGATTTTCCTAGTAGAGACACAAGAGGGCAGACAGACATAAAACAATGAATTTCCTACTAGCTAGAAATTATTTATCCTTTGATTATTTTTGAGTCTTCTGGCATACTGAGAAAACAGTAAAATTTCAAAACAATTTGCTCTTCTAAGTAATAGCACACTTTAAAATGTCTAAAGATTATGTGCCAATACTATATAGAAAAGATGATGGCTTGGAAAAAGTCAAACACATTAATAATTTTATTCATTAAAACATGTATAACAAAAATCAATTATGCATTTTAGTTACCTAGTGAATGTCATAATGTCATAGTCTATTTGTTGAGAGTGTCGAAGTTTTCACATCTTTCAATATGGTTATGTAAAATTATCTTAAACAGTAAAAAAAAAAAAAAAAAAAAACGGTGCAAAAAAAATAAAAACAAGAAAACTTTCTTTTCAGAAAATGTAATAGAATACACAAAATGCTCTCACATTAAAAATAAACCATTCTTATGTCATGTTAAGACAAAAACCAAGTCATTTAAGTCATTCTACTAAATATTTATATTTTTCATTTACACAGGAGAAATCTTCCAGTAAAATACGTTGAAATCATTAGGTGTCAATATCCTGGATGATCAAGCCCTTCCTTGTTTAAAACAAGCACAAAATTTTATCTTCTTCTTTTTAATGTCTGCAACACAGTACTCAGAAACATCCTACAGAATATAAGAGAAGAGAAGAGCTACTTTGTCAATAAGAGACCACTCCTTCACTTCTGTCTGGAAGATCCACTGTGAGCTTACAGGGATTCAATGGATCGTGTTGTATGTAGAAATATGCATCCTCCATTTCCTTCCCACCCCTCTCCCCATCCCCCAAAAAGAAATGCAAAAGGGGCTTAGAAAGGGACACAGTCTTTCCAGAGAAGACAAGAGTCTGCTGTTTGTTTTCCTCTTACATCACAGTTTTTGTAGGGTTAAACAGCTTTAGGCAAAGGTGGGAAGAGAGCTGCTAATGTAGAGCAGAGGAAAGAACCAAAGACTATGGTGGACATTGTACATGGAGACCTATATCCTAAGGACACCTAAGGACACCCGATGCCTCTCTTCATTCTCAAGGGGAAATGCTTCAGAGTTCTACACCACCTGTATTCTAGCTAATTTAGTAAGGAACTATGAGAAACAAGGAACACCATGCAAAAAAGACTGTGAGGCTGGCTCAGTAGATGTTCAGGACTGAGTTCTAAGAAGAGAAACACTTTCATGTCGCAATACTAATCTTTTGAGGGAGTAAAAGGAGGAAGGAGGCTCTGAGCATCAAATGAGGTAAAACATTCTGACAGCTACAAAAGTTCTAGATAAATTTATGGTGATGTTAGATTGTGACTCTCAGCCAAATTCCTTTTCTTAGCTGTAAAATGTTTTGTTTTTTCTTCACAGTGACAATCAGTTGTCATTGAAAATCACATTCTCACAATTTATCAATGGAATAATTATTATTAAGGCTCTTCCCTTTATACAAAAATTAGACTAAAAAGAAGTCAATGTTTTAAAGAGACCTAAGAAACAAGAAAGATGAGAACTTTAAAAGAAAGATATTTGCAAGCTCCAAGGAGAAGGTATTGAAGATTGTTTTCTTCTATAACAGTCCAGGAGACTTAGAAGAGAAGTTGTCAAACATTTCAGTTAAAGTATCTAGGTTTTCTTTACCTGGTTTCACCTTTCTACTATGAAACTTTGAGCTTAAACTTTAAGCACTATAAAGAGACCATCCTAAAGGTTAATCTAAAAGTAGGACTCTCCAAGCACATGCAAATTTTGTCCCTTTTCACCTTCTTCCTCTACCATGCACCAAGAATATTTAAAAATAAGTTTGCTCCACAAAGCACCTCCAAGCTACCTACCCATTCTCTGCATTGCTTCAAGGTTGGGGAAAACTTTGATTACTGAAGAGGATCCTCCCAACAGAATGGAAGGAGTGAAATTAGTACTTATTCTCTGAAATTCACTCAAGCTTCTCAGTTACCTCTCTATGGCACCTACACTTCAGGTTGGAGCAAAACATTCAGTCCCCTCCCCCAACCATCCCAGGTTATTCCAGTTCTGTGTAAAGACACCAGCTGGAGAAACAACTATCCAATCCCTGTTTTCCTATAACCACAAGCACTTGAGAACTAAAATATGACAGCATTTGATAAATTAGGTTTCCTATCTTTCAACTGCTTGAACAGATAAATCACAATAAATCTGGTTAAACTGCTCTTTTATGATTTGTTATTCAAACATCATGATACATCTGTTTGGTTATGCAGTTTAAATATATATAATCAAGATGATAAGAACTATGTTCAAAATAAGAGTAAAGAAAGCGCGGAGGAGGTGTTAAGGGCTCTCCTGTGAATGGAGCACATTAGGTTATGTGTATGTTTTGGGGCTGCGCTCAGATTCGTGACGTTACTAGATAAGTGATTTCCTTATTCTTTCATAGAATATATTCCTTTAATCTTCATTATTTTTTATTAGTAATTTTAAGTTTTTACTCCAGGGAAATTCTGCAATTTTCGATGAAATCACTTTGTTTCAGAAAACTCTGGTAATAAGAAAAAAATGGATGACAGGATTTATGAAAAATTCTACAGACAACAGGTTTCCCAGTTAAAATGCGCTGCAGACAATTACCTTGGAACAAAAGACATTTTCACATCAAGAAATTTACACATTTACATGTGACATTAGGAAGTACACACTTCTCTTTTTATGTAATATTATCATACAGTACTTTCCTTAAAATGATTAATAAATCTTAAAACCCAATTTTTTTTAAAAGCGCATCTGTTTTATAAACCTGAATACATACCAACCACTGCCAAAGCTTTATCAATGACTTTATTTCCACCTCCTCATTTTATAGATGGCAGAAGCTCTGAAGAAACATATACACAGCGAACAAATATATGAGAAGGTACTCAACACCACTAGTCATCAGGGAAAGTCAAATCAAAATCACGATGAGCTATCACCTCATACTCATTAGAATGGCTATTATCGGAAAGACAAGAAATAACAAGTGTTGGTAAGAATGCGGAGAAAACAGAAACCTTATACATGTTGGTGGGAAAGTAAACTGGCACACCCACTATGGAAAAGAGTACGGAGGTTCCTCAAAAAAATCAGAGAGCTACCCTATCTATGATCTAGTAATTCCACGGTATTTATCTGAAGAAAAAGAAAAGACAAACTTGAAAAGATATATATGCAACCTTATGTTCAGTTTTACAAGAATGGCCAAGACATGAAAGCAACCTAAGTATCCATCAATAGATGAATGAAAAAAGAAAACGTGCTCTGTCTCTCTCTCTCCACACACACACACACACACACACACACACACACACACACGCTAGAACATTCACATAAAACGAAGGAAATCTTGCCATTTGTGGCAACATGAATGGATCCTGACAGCATTATGCCAAGTGAAATTAGTCACCCAGAGAAAGACAAATTATGTTTTTTAAAAAAGCAAACAAAAAAATTACACTCATATAAAGAGAACAGATGGATGGTTGCCAGTGGCACAGGCTGGAGGGTGAGTAAAATGGATGAAGGCGATCAAAAGGTACAAACCCTCAGTTATAAATAAATCACAGGGATATAACGTATAGTATAGTGACTGCAGCTAATAATACTGTATTGCATATTTGAAAGTTACTAAGAGTAGATCTTATTTATTACAAGGGAAAAAATTCTGTAGCTAAGTATGGTGATGGATGTTAACTGGACTTACTGTGGTGATCGTTTTATAACACACATATATCGAATCATTATGCTACATACCTGAAACTAATATGTTGTATGTCGATGATATCTCAATTTGGGGGGCAGGGGGGAGGAAAGAAAGAAAAACTCAGGCCCAGAGATATTAAGTATTAAGTGACAGATAAGAGAATCATCCAGATTCTGAATCTGATAAAACCAGAAACAAAATCCAAGCCTTCATTCAAGTTAATGTTCTTTCTATTATATCATGCCAGCCTCCTTTGTTTCTGTTTCAATTTTCTTTAGATTGAATATTTTTTGCTGTGTTTATCCTGATGCTGGGAAAGACTGAAGGCAAGAGAAGAAGCGGGTGGCAGAGGATGTGATGGTTAGATAGCATCACTGACTCAATGGACATGAATTTGAGCAAACTCTGGGAGATAGTGAAGAATAGGGAGCCTGGCATGCTACAGCCCATAGTCACAAAGAGTCGGACATGACTGAGCAACTGAACAAAAGCAAAACAAATGAGAAGAAAAACAACAAGTCAAATACAAAGTTTCAAGTTTTCCATGTTAATAAGTCTCAAATATTTTTAAAGTTTTATCAACACAATACTTCTAGAGTTTTATAACATTTATGCTTATTACTGTCCACGGGAAAGGAAAAGTAAAGCAATCTGTGCTTACAGACACACTGTCAAATGCTTACTTCAAGTGTGCTAGTACTCAGAGCATCCACTGGAGGGAGGCAAACACTAGGTTCTGAGCCTTACCTGCATTGGTGTATCCCTTTCTTGCCGAAACTCTTCAATTTGCTGCTGCTGCCAAGGAGCTAAACTGTAAGAGTCCTCTGTAGTTCTACCTTCCAAGGGGTTTGTCCGCAACTGCTCAGTGAGCCACATCTGCGTCCTCACAGAAGGCTGAATGGGAACTCCACCTACTGCTTGCTGACCAAGCATTAAATATTTCGGAGATTCAAAAGCCTCTGAGCTTGTCATAATAGGCTTGCTTTCAGGTAAGGCACTGTATGTCATGTCTAAGGCCTGTCTCCTAAGAGTGGAGGAAGAAGCTCTAAAGTCCTCTTTGCTACAGCTCTCAAATTTATATTTGCTGTCCAGAGTTGATGGTCGTTTTTTATTTATTTCCTTATCCTCTAGCTTAAGCATCTCCATACTGTCATGTAAACAGCTAGGTCCAATGGTCCTTAGTTGTGCTGTTAATGCCTTGTCTCTCCCTGTCTTTTCCAAACCTCTCCTTGATTCTTCTGTGTGCACCATGCCACCCTGGCTACAGTTCTCTGGGACGGTGAGTTTGGATAAAGATGACCATTTCCGGAGGGGCCGGCAGTCCTTCATGTCCAGTGAAGAGTCCTGCTCCCCCCTACTATGATTTCCCAATGCTTGCATGAGGCTTATACTCCATTTTGAGCCATCTGATGTCAATGATTCCCTATGTTTGGAAACTGAAGCACTGGAGTTAGACGGCATGACATGGGCAGTAGGAAGAGTAACCAATGACCGACTAGGCTTAAAAGATAATGTGCCACTTGAAGTTGAATGATCTGGAAAGAAAAAAGAATGCCAAATTAGTTGTAATTAACAGACCAAAAAAAAAAAGAGGTAAAATGTAAAATGCCAAAACAAAAATCTGAATATGGTTTCCCAGCACAAGTTTTTCAAAAGCACTTCATCAACATGAGAGACTTACTACTTATTACTGTTACTATTATTATTGGTCATCTGAAACAAATCAAACCTACTTTCATACATTTTCTAAAAATGGATACATAAAATATATGCTCATTTGCAATCTACTTACAGATGAAAATGACTAGAAAACAGGTATATATTCATGCTATTTAACCAAAGTACTATGCCTTCAAAGAAAAATCCATCTCCCCATTGAAAGGTTTTATTCATGATAAATCATTGAAGCCTCAGACACAACTTCTAACTTTACTTAAAAAATGGTATCTCTTAGTGTCTTTCCTCAACTGTGGAAATCTAGGCCCAACCTGAACACTGTAGTACCTCTCCACACTCGAAAGCAAATCAGAAATATGGGTAAAGGTGCTCCTTCAGTAATGGAAAATAAACAGAAAGGGTTCTAGCAATATATTTGCAGATGGAGAGTAGTTTCTACATTCTCAGTCTCCCTTAATGGCATCCTCAATGACCTATTTTCCCAAGCTAGACCACCTGACGTCTACTTTGATTCCTATCTTTCTCTGAACATTTACTAAATTCCCAGGTTGTACATTTTTACTTCCAAAATGACTGCACAGCTATTGCCATAGATCAGACCTTCACATAATACTATCCCAAACATAGGAACAGCTGTAGTAGGCAATATGGAAGCCCAAAGAATAAATAAAGCCCAAAGGGCCTCTACACTCAATGGACTTACTATCAAATGCCAAACCGCCATCAAATATGCCTAACTAAAATCAAAGATTATCATTTTATCACATGATATACAGAAAGTGAAAGTGAAGTCGCTCAGTCGTGTCCGACTCTTTGCGACCCCATGGACTGTAGCCTATTAGGCTCCTCCATCCATGGGATTTTCCAGGCAAGAGTGCTGGAGTGGATTGAAAGGTGATAGCAATTTGAAGTGCAGGGGTAGATGGTGAAATGTAACTTTTACAGTTTGTTCTCTATGTCTTTCCATAATGTTTGACTCAGTATATATTTAAATATTACTTATGAGTTTTGATATTGTTTTAAATAAAGTAACAGGAAAAGAAATGCTGAGGAAATCATAAGAAGATTCAGATGAGAAAGAGCCAGGCAAACTGTTTTAAAAATATAATTCCAAGAGGTCTCTGCACAGAATTTAGTCACCTGGAGATGGAAGGGGAAAAATATTACAGATGAAAGAATAAGTATCACAAAATATCACTGTAACTTACCATATTACAGGTTCCCATCAGCTTCTACAAAACCCTTTCATACTCAAGAAAATTCCCATATTATAAAGCCAACCTCCCAAAATAAATTTTAGACCTTAAATTCCCAACATACCCTGCAACGACGATACAGACATTCAGAAGCACCTGCACAGATTTCAGTTTGGAAGTGAGTCACATGAGAAAATGGGCTCTGTGTGGAGCTACCATTTCTGGCAACAGCAGACACATTAGCCTCCCAATGACAACAGTAGAGGTGGCCAAACCAAGTGCTGGCACAGAAGGGGCAGTAACTGGGCGGCATCGGTTGGTTCCTCCAATGGGGCAGGAGAGTGTCCGTTCTCAGAGGCGCCTGAGGCGTATTACCTGGAAGCTTAACCCTAAGCCTGGTTCTCCAATGCTCCTCAGAAATTTTGAGTTAACAGAACACCCTTAAATAAATTCCTCCTGTTCTCAATCATCCAGTCAGCTTCTTCTGCTGATTAAGAACACTAACTGATCCAAGTATGAAGCCAAGAAAATATTTCAATAAAATAAATGTTTTTAAAAAGAATACTTATTTTTTAAAAAAAGATGCTAAACTCACTAAACAGTAAAAGTGCATTCCCTACTATACACATAAAACTATTAATGACTGCTAATATCCTACGATGATAGGACATAAAACTGTTACAGCCTTTGGAAGAAGAGGGGTAATATGTATACATCAATATTTAAAATATGCAAACAAACACACATATCCACGGGCAGATAAATGATCTGGAGGAATATGTGGTGGTGGTTTAGTCGCTCAGTTGTGTCCGACTCTTGCAACGCCATGGACTGTAGCCCACCAGGCTCCTCCATCCATGGGATTTCTCAAGCAAGAATACTGGAGTGGGTTAACATTTTCTTCTCCAAGGGATCTTCATGACCCAGAAATCAAAGCCAGGTCTTCTGCACTGCAGGCAGATTCTTTACTGACTGAGCTACGAGGGAAGCTGTGTATATAAGTACACACATATTCATGGGCACATAAATGATCTGGAGGAATATACTCAAAACTTAATAAACACAGGTAGAAAGAGGAGAGAAAGAAAGGATGCTTTTACATTCTACTTTACACAATGTCTTATTTTCTTTCCAAAGAGCATAAATTTACCATTTAGCCAAACTTCTGCAAAGATGTTTTATTGTGTCACCTCAGAGAGTCTGAAATATCAAAGAACGCCGCTTCTAAAGTCTGAATTATATATGAAGTGACTGTCTCACATTCCATGCCACAGCTGAAACTTCTGAGACCAGCTGAAACTTCACCAGTCCTGGGTGCTACTTCTATCTGAAAATATGCTAACTTCCTGTCTACCTTTGCCAGCTTCATATTTTCAAACTGCATAGAAAATCAACAATTGGTGATAAAAACCAATTCTACATCACACTAGTATTTACTCCTACAAATCTAAAAGCTACTGTAATATATCCTGTTCATAGAACATTACATTAAGAATAGAATTTACTCCAAAACTCACTTACATCTAAAGTTCTCAAATTTCAGCACAAAACACAGTTACCTGGTATCTGGAGCCCTACTCCAAGAGATTCTCATTCAATTCAAGAGTAGAGAAGGTCCAGGAAACATCACTTTTTAATAAGTGATTCTGCTATTCTATTCAGTACAATGTTCTATTCAGTACACCTGTGACTGATTTCAGTTCTGAAACCTTCAATTTCAAGATTAAATATCTCAAGTCCAACTATCAACAGTATTTGAGGTTCATTGTAGAAATTGATTTACTGTGACATTCAGAATTTGTTCTGTGAAAACTCAGAATTAAAGTTTATTCTATCCACATACATATGCACATACATACACATGCACACACACAACATAAATTAATGAACAAAGAATTAAACATTTGACAGGATAGATACCTGAAAAAAAACGACCATTCTCAGAGATGAATTGAAAATTAATTTATTTTGCCTAATGAAACACAATTAGAGGCAGATGCAACGCATTTCCTAATGTGCTTCATTATACCACCTAATTGTAGCCACAAATCTCAAAGGCAAGTTATTATGATGGCATCCAGCAGTATCTAAGTTAGAACAGTGAAATCTGAAACCACAGAAGGTAGTCCTTTTAAAAGCCAGAGGGCAGGGTCCATAGTATTCACAGAGAACACAGAAAAGCTAATGATTGCAGACAGATTTCAGCTTATAGGGGAAAAAGAGAAGAAGAGGACACTGCTGTAACCTGATAATGCAAGTGAATTACATTTAAGACAACAAAAGTTCTGGATTCTGAACAAAATCACTATCATCTTATTCTTACCTGGCAATTCATGCCAGATTGATTCTATCTTCTTACATGTAGGGACAGTCTCTCTATTCTTTCTTATAGTAAAAAGGAATTAAATTTTTTAAAAAACCACACCTTCCAGATCTATAGTATAATAAGAAATCATAAATGTTTACAATTAAAAAATAATCAGGAAACTGTATAAATATATTAAAATATTCTGCTTTTAAAAATAACAGCTTGTATTTTCATTCAATATAAAATATAGTATTTTACATTTTAAATAAAAATATTAAGCCTAACCCAAAGGCAATAATTAAGTTTTATAGAATACCATGACTTTTTCCCGTTCCTGCTAATGCCGTGATAATGTATCATGAGGAAAAAAAAAATTTAAGCCACATTTAACTCTCCCCATTTTTTTAAACAAATGAACATTTCTAAGCATTCCTTACATTGTTAGGTAAATATTTTTAAAATATTCTTAACTATACTCTGGTAGGAAAAGAGCTATATAAGGAAATTCAATAATATTCAACCAAACAATCTTCTAGCAATGTATAATGTACAAGGCAGTGTACTAGGCAGAAAAGACTATACAAATATATTATTCACAATAAAATATGAAAATAGCCCTCCTCGGGGTTTACAATTTCACCATTACACACACACAGCTGCAGGACAGAACTACAGCTTATCATAAGGAAACTACAAAGCACCACACAGTATGAAATGCACTGGAGAGAAAAGGCAGCTTATTCATACAACAAGTCTCAGAATGATAGCCTGCTTCTTTATAGCAATAATGGAATCCAGAGCACAGTGAAATAGCTCCTGAAAGTTAACAGTAAATAATTGGCACCCAAGAATTGTTTGGAGCACTAAGCTATCTTCCAAGATCAAAGGCAAAATATATAATCCAGCTAAACAAAAACAGAGCTTATCACCAAGAGAGTCACTAAAATCATACTAACATTTAAGGTTCTTTCACTAAAAAAGAAAAATGAGTCCTGAGTTGTAAAAACAAGATTAAAAAAAAAAAAACAAAAACGTGTGATTAAACCTAAGAACACCAATGGTTATATAACAATATCTAACTTGTGGGTTAACAAAAAGAGGGCAAAGAAAACCAAAATATCAACTATGATGAATAAAACAAGGATGGAACAGCATTCTAACATTATAGTCAAGTTAGAGATGCATATTATAATTTCTAAACAACTAAAAGAATAGGGAGAGCTCAAAACTGTACAGCCACAAGCAAAAAAATATAAAGCTGGATTCCTCTCTTATACTTTCAACAAGTATTGCTCAAAATGAATCGCAGGCCTAAATGTAACAGCTGAAACTATATAATCCTTAGAAGAAACCATAGGCGTAAATCTTCATGACCTTTAAGTCAGGGAGTAATCTGTCAGATACAACACCAAAAGCCCAAGCAACAAAAGAAAATAAAGATAAATTGGAACTGAATAAAATTTTTAAAAATTTTGCTACAAATGATACCATCAGGAAAGTGAAAGGACAGCCCATAAAATGGGAGAAAGTCTTTGCAATTATACATCTGTTAGGGACTTCAGATTATATGAGAAACACAATTAGATTATATAATAAATATACAAATTACCCAATGTAAAAATGGATGTGAAATTTGAAAAGTCATTTCTCCAAAGATCAACAGATGGTCTTATTAAAGCACACAAAAAGATGCTCAACATTTTTAGGGAAATGCAATTCAAAACCACAATGAGACACCATTTCACATCCATTAGGATGGCTATCATCCAAATGACAGATAATAAGTGTTGGCAAGGAGGTGGAGAAATTGGAACTCTCATACAAAGCTGACAGGAGTGTAAAATAGTACTGCTGTTTAAGAAACAGTTTGGCAGTTCCTAAAAAATCAAAAATAAGAGTTACCATATGATCCAACAGTTCCACTCCAAGGTATACACCAAAGAGAAATGAAAACATATCCATAGAGGTATTATTAGTAGTCAAAAAGTCAAAATAACTCAACATCCATCAACTGATAAATGGATAAATAAAAAGTGTTACAGTGGAATATTATACAGTAATGAAAAGAAGTATTGATTGATATGTGTTCCAACATGAATGAATCTAGAAAACATTACACTAAGTGAAAATCAGTAACAAAGGACAACATATTAGATGACTCTATCTGAAATGTTCAGAACAAAGAAATTTATACAGATAAGTGACCGCTTAAGGGGATGGAAGGAAAGATGGAGAGAGAGAGATTACAGATTTCTTAGGGGAGGAGGAGCTAAAAAATGTTCTAAAATTTGATTGTATAACAGTTGAACAATTCTGAGAATATATTAAGAAGCATTAAACTGTATACTTTAAATGGGTGAATTATACAGTATATGAATTATAGCTCAGTAAAGATTTTTTAAAGATATGTGTGTATAACTTGTGATACACTAGAAGGAAAATGTCATGAGAGAAAAAGTGAATCAAAAAAAGGTAAGAAAGAAAAAGCTTGAGAAAAGCAGAACAGAAAGTATACAATATGGTTAAAAATCAAAATTTAACAATCACAGTAAGTAAAAATCCACTCAAAGAACTGTTCACATAATTTTTAAATCCAGCTAAATGTTTACAAAAGATATACCTAAAATATTAAATCCTATTTTGGCACTATGGTATCTGCATAGAAACTGAGAATGATTGCATTAAAGAATCATATAGAAATAACCATCAAGAACATGAGGAGAACTGTGTATCAGGTATCAAGATCATGAAAAGCATACTTTCCTGAACTGCTTGCTTTTACTTGTTATAATGAGAAGCTTCTGTTTCCCTACTGCCAAACATATGACCTACTATTTCAGCAATTGTACTTGACAGTAATAATACACAATTATGTGCAAATCTTGGTTCTCATTTAGTTATTGTCTAATCATTATCACCAATCACCATTTTTTCTTAACTATTTTATATTTCTCAATTGTATTTTGTGAAGTCACTTCAAATCCTACTGAGGCAGAAATTGAGTGACAAGTTCTAAAATTACTTGTTTAAAATAATTATAGAAGTCTATACTGTTCACAAGTTAGTTCTCAAGCCCTTTTTGTACACTCTTACCAATCATTCACAACAAACTAAGAAACTTCATTTTGTAAGTTTATGTAAAATAAGATGAAAAGCTGGTTTTTAAAGTGGGGGGAGCATTTCTGATCTGCAGTCAGATTATTGGCAACTTAAAGGACAATCTAGGTACTGTTTAAAGAGGTCAACAATTCAAGGCAAAACTCATTTTAAAAGTTGGTCAGTTAAAAAAAAAAAAAGAAGCTCCTTTTTGTATTTACACCAAAACTGTAGTATTTTTATGTTCTTGAAAGGCTTTTAAAATTTCTTTCAACTGTACCATTTTCTAGATATCTCTTACGAGTTTCAATTTAGATTGTCTCATCAGCAGTTTACTTGCAAAGAGCTGCAAGTGTTCTTTCTCTCTAAAAATGTTTATAAATCAAATTGTAATGATCTCAAATTATGAAGACTGATTTTGAAAATTCAAATTTTCTCAGGAAAAAAAAACTGTTACTTTATGATAGAACTGACAAAAAAATTAGCATCTGGTCCTCTAACCACCTACATGTCTGGGGAGATATGAAATCATTAATCTCTACTCTAAACCCATGGCTGTCTGACTGAGAGTCTTTCCAGGTCAGAAATACCTGGGTTCAACACAGGTCTCAAAAGTGGACTACATTCAGGTCAGTCAGCTGGGTCAGGCTCAGGAAGTCATATTCTACCATGCTAAGATGCAAAATGATAGAAAAACCTGAGTGTATGAATGGATGGATGGATGGACGGATAACAATGAAAGTAAAAATGAGGTCCAAAAAGATACAAAATATACCTCCAACAAACAATTTTAATTCCTGCAAATTTACTACAGCTGAAATGCTCTTATACGTCACATTTAAAGTTTTAAATTCAAATATTTTCTTTTCAGCAAAAATGTAGATTAACAAGAAAATTAAGTAGAGATGCAGGGCTAATGAAAACAGTTATTTGGTTTGTAAATGAACATAAATCATAATTGTTTTGAATACTGCCTTGAAATTATTTGATTTCACAAGCAAAAAAGTATTCTGTGTGTAACTTCTGACCTAATTCCATATGCAAATGAAGAACTAAATCCATAAAGGTTAGATTACTTGACCAAGTACAGATCTCAAAACAGAATCCCAGTCTCCTGTTTCTCAGTCTAGTGTTACCTATCCTATCCTACACACTACACTACACCTCTCCGTTTTCCTCCTCTAGTGTCTCACTTTAAGAACAGATATCTAATGGTGTGGGTAAGGGTATACCTTTAGAGTTAGATTTGAAGAACCTCAGCTCCATCACTTGAACAGCTGTGCAACCCCAGATATGTTATTAACATCTTCTAAGTTTTATTTTTTACTTTCTCTCAGTAAAGAGAAGGTAATTGTATTTTACCTTCAATTCAGTTCAGTTCAGTCACTCAGTCACATCCGACTCTTTGCAACCTCATGGACTGCAGCACACCAGGCTTCCCTGTCCATCACCAACTCCCAGAGCTTACTCAAACTCATGTCCATTGAGTCAGTGATGCCATCCAACCATATCATTCTCTGTCATCCCCTTCTCCTCCAGCCTTCAATCATTCCCAGCATCAGGGTCTTTCCCCATGAGTCAGTTCTTCGCATCAGGTGGCCAAAGTATTGGAGTTTCAGCTTCAGCATCAGTCCTTCCAATGAATATTCAGGACTTATCTCCTTTAGGTTGGACTGGTTGGATCTCTTTGCTGTTCAAGGGACTTCTCAAGAGTCTTCTCCAACACCATAGTTCAAAAGCATCAATTCTTCAGGGCTCAGCTTTCTTTATAGTCCAACTCTCACATCCATATATGACTACTGGAAAAACCAAAGCTTTGACTAGATGGACCTTTGTTGGCAAAGTAATGTATCTGCTTTTTAATATGCTGTCTAGGTTGGTCATAACTTTTCTTCCAAGGAGCAAACATCTTTTAATTTCATGGCTGTAGTCACCATCTGCAGTGATTTTTGGAGCCCCCAAAAATAAAGTCACTGTTTCTATTGTTTCCCCATCTATTTGCCATGAAGTGATGGTACCAGATGCCATGATCTTCGTTTTCTGAATGTTGAGCTTTAAGCCAACTTTTCACTCTTCTCTTTCACTTTCATCAAGAGGCTCTTTAGTTCCTCTTCACTTTCTGCCATAAGGGTGGTGTCATCTGCATATCTGAGGTTATTGATGTTTCTCCTAGCAATCTTGATTCCAGCCTGTACTTTATCCAGCCCAGCGTTTCTCATGATGTACTCTGCATAGAAGTTAAATAAGCAGGGTGACAATATACAGCCTTGACATACTCCTTTCCCAATTTGGAACCAGTCTGTTGTTCCATGTCCAAGGTATTTTACCTTAGAAGGATTCTATAGTGAAAAAATTTTTAATCGTGTACAGAAGCTATGACAAACCTAGACAGAATATTAAAAAGCAGAGACATTACTTTGCCAACAAAGGTCCGTACAGTCAAATCTATGGTTTTTCCAGTAGTCATGTACGGATTTGAGAGTTGGACCATAAAGAAGATTGAGCACCAAAGAATTGTTCCTTTTGAATTGTGGTGCTGGAGAAGACTCCAGAATCCCTTGGATTGCAAGGAGATTAAACCACTCAATCTTATAGGAAAGTAGTCCTGAAAATTCATTGGAAGGACCGATGCTGAAGCTGAAGCTCCAATACTTTGGTCACCTGATGCAAAGAGCAAACTCACTGGAAAAGATCCTGAGGCTGGGAAAGACTGAAGGCAAAAGGAGAAGAGGACAGCAGAGAATGAGATGGTTGGATGGCATCACTGACTCAATGGACATGAATTTGAACAAACTCTGGGAGATAGTGGAGGACAGGGGAGCCTGGCATGCTACAATCCATGGTGTCACAAAGAGTCAGACATGACTTAGTGATTGAACAACCACCACATCAGAACTATAAAACCTCACATTGCAAAAATATACAGCACATATTCTCATTAAGGTTAAGGTCAACTGACTATCTAATTTACTGTAATTTTCTGGAGACCATGTTATGGGAGTATCCATCATCAAGAGCCCTGAAAGTGCCAAAGCTATGAAGTTACAGCAACATAAGGTTGTTCACCAATGAAATGAACCTTAATTAAATAGGGAAACAAGTTAGAGAACAGTCTAAATATCATTTATGTCACCTACAGAATGGATATAGAATTGTACCTAACGTAATTTTTTTATTAACTTAAACAATCACGTAAACCTCTTATAATGCCTTACACATAGTAAATGCAAAATAAATATTACTACTATTTTAATTAAAGTTTAAGAAGGAACTCTCAATTTGCTTAAAATATTACCTAAGGTATGGGGATGAGCACAGAATATCTGAAATAATACTGCCATGTGTTAGAATTTATACCTGTATAACTTTGGCATTATGTACATGTAGGTTTACCATTTCACCTTCTTTTTACCTTGCTGCTGCCAAGTCGCTTCAGTCGTGTCCGACTCTGTGCGACCCCATGGACTGCAGCCTACCAGGCTTCTCCGTTCATGGGATTCTCCAGGCAAGAACACTGGAGTGGGTTGCCATTTCCTTCTCCATCTTTTTACCTTAGTAACAATTAAAATATTCTGTAAAAAAGAAAAAAGGGGTAAGAACGAGAAGATATTTTACATTAAGCTGAGGTGTTTTAAAGAAACCATTTAGGAAAGGCGGTCCTAAGATGGTTGAGGAATAAGACAGGGAGACCACTTTCTCCCCCACAAATTCATCAAAAGAACATTTGAACACTGAGAAAATTCCACAAAACAACTTCTGAATGCCGGCAGAGGACATCAGACACCCAGAAAAGCAGCCCACTGTCTTCAAAAGGAGGTAAGAAAAAATATAAAAGATAAAAAGAGAGACAAAAGAGGTAAGGACGGAGCTCCATCCTGGGAAGGGAGTCTTAAAAAGAGAGAAGTTTTCAAACACCAGGAAACACTCTCACTGCCGAGCCTGTGGCGAGCCTTGGAACCACAGAGGGCAACATAACCAGGAGGAAAAATAAATAAATAATTAAAACCCACAGATTAAGTGCCCAACGGTAACTGCCCCAGCGGAGCAGCAGCGCAGACACCTGCACCCGAGGCTAGCAAGCGGGGGCTGGGCAGGGAGGCGTGGGCTGCATTGCTTAGAGTAAGGACCGGGCCTGAATGCCCTGAGGGCAATCTGAGCGAACTAACTTGGGATAGCAAACCACACTGAGGGATAGCTACCACGCAAAAAGCCCTAACCTAAGACACCGCCAGGCCCGCTCACAGAGCAAAGGACTGAGCAAAGCTAGCCGGCTGCAGACCGGCCCACAACCCTCCAGTGACAGGCAGGGGAGGGCAGCCAGAGCCGGAAGGGGGCAATCGCGGCCCTAGAGAGGCATCAGCTACCAAACTGCAAGCAGGCTTATTGCTAACTAAGACTTCTTGAGATTCTGGATGGTCAACATCCGCCTGAGAAGGTACGCCGGCTGTACACCCAGAAAACCGAGCAGCGATAAGTCGCAGCGACCATGCTGGCCAAACACCTGGTCACCTGAGCTGCTCAAAAACGCAGGCCCAACTGAGTCTGCGCCTCTGAGGACTACCCGAGTGCCCGAACCTGAGCGGCTTAGACCTGGAAGGTGCATGCAGCCCAGGGCCAGCATCGGACACTTCCCGGCAGAGCAACCTAGAGCCTAAGCAGTGTAGACAGGGAAAGTACACACGCCTGTGAGCAGGGGCAAACCCAGTGTGGCCGAGACAGTGTGAACACACGCCAGTGTTATTTGTTTGCAGCGTCCCTCCCTCCCCACAGCACGACTGAACAAGTGAGCCTAAAAAACTGTCCACCACTGCCCCCTTGTGTCAGGGCGGAAATTAGACACTGAAGAGACCAGCAAACAGAAGCAGCTAAAACAGAGACAGGTGCAATAGATTAAAACCCTGTAGTTAGTACCAACTACACAGGAAGGGGCGTATAGATCTTGAGAAATATAAGGCGGATCAAGGAACTATCCGAAAATGAACTACCCACACCACCACCAGAGAAAGTCCCAGATATATTTTTACTATTTTTACTATAATTCTTTAATTTTTTTATTTTTAAGTCCTCTATTACTCCTTTAATTTTCATTTTTATAACCTACTATTACTTTGCAAAAAAAAAAGAGACCCTATTTTTTAAAGCAAACTTCATATATATATATATATATATATATATATATATATATATATATTTTACAATTTTTGTGACTTTTTTTTTTCTTTAATGTTTTTTTGAAAATCCAACCTCTACTCCAGATTTTTAATCATTGCTTTTTGGTATTTGTTATCAATTTTGTACCTTTAAGAACCCAATCTTCAGTACCCATTTTTACTTGGGAGTGAGATTACTGGCTTGGCTGCTCTCTCCCCCTTTGGACTCTCCTTTTTCTCCACCAGGTCACCTATATCGCCTCCCTCCCCCTTCTCCTCTCTTCCCAACTCTGTGAATCTCTTTGTGTGTTCCGGACAGTGGAGAACACTTAGGGAACTGATTACTGGCTGGATCTGTCTCCTTTTGACTCCCCGCCTTTATCCTCCTGGCCACCTCTGTCTCTTTCCTCCCTCTTCTCTTCTCTGTATAACTCCATGAACATCTCTGAGTGGTCCAGACTGTGGACCACACATAAGGAAGTGATTACTGGCTAGTTGCTCTCTCCTCTCTTGATTCCACCTCATCTCATTCTGGTCACCTCTATCTCCCTCCTCTCTCTTCTCTTCTCCATGTAACTCTGTGAACCTCTCTGGGTGTCCCTCACTGTGGAGAAACTTTTCATCTTTAACCTAGATGTTTTATCAATGGTGCTGTATAGATGGAGAAGTCTTGAGGCTACTGTAAAAATAAGACTGAAAACCAGACGCAGGAGGCTTAAGTCCGAATCCTGAGAACACCAGAGAACTCCTGACTTCAGGGAACATTAATCAACAGGAGCTCATCAAATGCCTCCATACCTACACTGAAACCAAGCACCACCCAAGGGCCAACAAGTTCCAGAGCAAGACATACCATGCACATTCTCCAGCAACACAGGGACATAGCCCTGAGCTTCAATATACAGGCTGCCCAAACTCACTCCAAAGCCACTGACATCTCATAACTCATTATTGGACACTTCAATGCACTCCAGAGAGAAGAAATTCAGCTCCACCCACCAGAACAGGGACACAAGCTTCCCTAACCAGGAAACCTTGATAAGCCACCCATACAACCCCACCCACAGTGAGGAAACTCCACAATAAAGAGAACTCCACAAACTGCCAGAATACAGAAAGGCCACCCCAAACACAGAAATATAAACAAGATGAAGAGACAGAGGAATGCCCAGCAGGTAAAGGAACAGGATAAATGCCCATCAAACCAAACAAAAGAGGAAGAGATAGGGAATCTATCTGATAAAGAATTCTGAATAATGATAGTGAAAATGATCCAAAATCTTGAAAACAAAATGGAATCACAGATAAATGGCCTGGAGACAAGGATTGAGAAGATGCAAGAAAGGCTTAACAAGGACCTAGAAGAAATAAAAAAGAGTCAATATATAATGAATAATGCAATAAATGATATAAAAAACACTCTGGAGGGAACAAATAGTAGAATAAGGAGGCAGAAGATAGGATTAGTGAGGTAGAAGATAGAATGGTAGAAATAAATGAATCAGAGAGGAAAAAAGAAAAAAGAATTAAAAGAAATGAGGACTATCTCAGAGACCTCTGGGACAATGTTAAACACCCCAACATTAGAATCACAGGAGTCCCAGAAGAAGAAGACAAAAAAAAAAGACCATGAGAAAATAGTTGAAGGAGATAATAGTTGAAAACTTACCTAAAATGGGGAACGAAATAATCACCCAAGTCCAAGAAACTCAGAGAGTCCCAAACAGGATAAACCCAAGGCGAAACACCCCAAGACACATATTAATCAAATTAACAAAGATCAAACACAAAGAACAAATATTAAAAGCAGCAAGGGAAAAACAACAAATAACACACAAGGGGATTCCCATAAGGATAACAGCTGATCTTTCAATAGAAACTCTTCAGGCCAGGAGGGAATGGCAGGACATAATTAAAGTGATGAAAGAAAATAACCTACAGCCCAGATTATTGTACTCAGCAAGGATCTCATTCAAATATGAAGGAGAAATCAAAAACTTTACAGACAAGCAAAAGCTGAGAGAATTCAGCACCACCAAACCAGCTCTCCAACAAATGCTAAACGATCTTCTCTAGACAGAAATCACAAAAAGGGTGTATAAACTTGAACCCCAAACAATAAAGTAAATGGCAACGGGATCATACTTATCAATAACTACCTTAAATGTAAATGGGTTGAATGCCCCAATCAAAAGACAAAGACTGGCTGAATGGATACAAAAACAAGACCCCTATATATGTTGTCTACAAGAGACCCATCTCAAAACAAGGGACACATACAGACTGAAAGTGAAGGGCTGGAAAAAGATATTCCACATAAATAGAGACCAAAAGAAAGCAGGAGTAGCAATACTCATATCAGATAAAATAGTCTTTAAAACAAAGGCTGTGAAAAGAGACAAAGAAGGACACTACATAATGATCAAAGGATCAATCCAAGAAGAAGATATAACAATTATATATGTACCCAACATAGGAGCACCGCAATATGTAAGACAAATGCCAACAAGTATGAAAGGGGACATTAACAATAACACAGTAATAGTGGGAGACTTTAATACCCCACTCACACCTATGGATAGATCAACTAAACAGAAAATTAACAAGGAAACACAAACTTTAAATGATACAATAGACCAGTTAGACCTAATTGATATCTATAAGACATTTCACCCCAAAACAATGAATTTCACCTTTTTCTCAAGTGCACACAGAATCTTCTCCAGGATAGATCACATCCTGGGCCATAAATCTAGCCTTGGTAAATTCAAAAAAATTGAAATCATTCCAAGCATCTTTTCTGACCACAATGCAGTAAGATTAGATCTGAATTACAGGAGAAAAACTATTAAAAATGCCAACATATGGAGGCTGAACAACACGCTGCTGAATAACCAATAAATCACAGAAGAAATCAAAAAAGAAATCAAAATATGCACAAAAATGAATGAAAATGAAAACACAATGACCCAAAACCTGTGGGACACTGTAAAAGCAATGCTAAGAGGAAGGTTCATAGCAATACAGGCATACCTCAAGAAACAAGAAAAAAGTCAAATAAATAACCTAACTCTACACCTAAAACAACGAGAAAAGGAAGAAATAAAGAACCCCAGGGTTAGTAGAATGAAAGAAATCTTAAAAATTAGGGCAGAAATAAATGTGAAAGAAACAAAAGAGACCATAGCAAAAATCAACAAAGCCAAAAGCTGGTTCTTTGAGAGGATAAATAAAATTGACAAACCATTAGTCAGACTCACCAAGAAACAAAGGGAGAAAAATCAAATCAATAAAATTAGAAATGAAATGGAAAGATCACAACAGACAACACAGAAATACAAAGGATCATGAGACTACTATCAGCAATTATATGCCAATAAAATGGACAACCTGGAAGAAATGGACAAATTCTTAGAAAAGTACAACTTTCCAAAACTGAACCAGGAAGAAAAAGAAAATCTTAACAGACTCATCACAAGCACGGAAATGGAAACTGTAATCAGAAATCTCCCAGCAAACAAAAGCCCAGGTCCAGACGGCTTCACAGCTGAATTCTACCAAAAATTTAGAGAAGAGCTAACACCTATCCTGCTCAAACTCTTCCAGAAAATTGCAGAGGAAGGTAAACTTCCAAACTCATTCTATGAGGCCACCATCACCCTAATACCAAAACCTGACAAAGATGCCACAAAAAAAGAAAACTACAGGCCAATATCACTGATGAACATAGATGCAAAAATCCTTAACAAAATTCTAGCAATCAGAAGCCAACACCACATTAAAAAGATCATACATCATGACCAAGTGGGCTTTATCCCAGGGATGCAAGGATTCTTCAATATCCGCAAATCAATCAGTGTAATACACCACATTAACAAATTGAAAAATAAAAACCATATGATTATCTCAATAGATGCAGAGAAAGCCTTTGACAAAATTCAACATCCGTTTATGATAAAAACTCTCCAGAAAGCAGGAATAGAAGGAACATACCTCAACATAAAAAACCCACAGCAAACATTATCCTCAATGGTGAAAAATTGAATGCATTTCCTCTAAAGTCAGGAACAAGACAAGGGTGCCCACTTTCACTATTACTATTCAACATAGTTTTGGAAGTTTTGGCCACAGCAATCAGAGCAGAAAAAGAAATAAAAGGAATCCAAACTGGAAAAGAAGAAGTAAAACTCTCACTGTTTGCAGATGACATGATCCTCTACATAGAAAACCCTAAAGACTCCACCAGAAAATGACTAGAGCTTATCAAGCAATATAGTAAGGTTGCAGGATATAAAATCAACACACAGAAATCCCTTGCATTCCTATACACTAATAATGAGAAAATAGAAAGAGAAACTAAGGAACAATTCCATTCACCATTGCAACGAAAAGAATAAAATACTTAGGAATATATCTACCTAAAGAAACTAAAGACCTATATATATAAAACTATAAAACACTGGTGAAAGAAATCAAAGAGGACACTAATAGATGGAGAAATATATCGTGTTCATGGATCGGAAGAATCAATATAGTGAAAATGAGTATACTACCCAAAGCAATCTATAGATTCAATGCAATCCCTATCAAGCTACCAACGGTATTTTTCACAGAGCTAGAACAAATAATTTCACGATTTGTATGGAAATACAAAAAAGCCTCGAATAGCCAAAGCAATCTTGAGAAAGAATGGAACTGGAGGAATCAACCTGCCTGACTTCAGGCTCTACTACAGAGCCACAGTCATCAAGACAGTATGGTACTGGCACAAAGACAGAAATATAGATCAATGGAACAAAATAGAAAGCCCAGAGATAAATCCACACACCTATGGACACCTTATCTTTGACAAAGGAGGCAAGAATATACAATGGAGAAAAGACAATCTCTTTAACAAGTGGTGCTGGGAAAACTGGTCAACCACTTGTAAAAGAATGAAACTAGAACACTTTCTAGTTTGTGTTCTAGAACGAGAACACATTATTTTGTTTGTGTTCTATAAACTCAAAATGGATTAAAGATCTAAACATAAGACCAGAAACTATAAAACTCCTAGAGGAGAATATAGGCAAAACACTCTCCGACATACATCACAGCAGGATCCTCTATGACCCACCTCCCAGAATATTGGAAATAAAAGCAAAAATAAACAAATGGGACCTAATTAAAATTAAAAGCTTCTGCACAACAAAGGAAACTATAAGCAAGGTGAAAAGACAGACTTCAGAATCAGAGAAAATAATAGCAAATGAAGCAACTGACAAAGAATTAATCTCAAAAATATACAAGCAACTCCTGCAGATCAATTCCAGAAAAATAAATGACCCAATCAAAAAATGGGCCTAAGAACTAAACAGACATTTCTCCAGAGAAGACATACAGATGGCTAACAAACACATGAAAAGAGGCTCAACATCACTCATTATCAGAGAAATGCAAATCAAAACCACAATGAAGTACCATTTCACGCCAGTCAGAATGGCTGCAATCCAAAAGTCTACAAGCAATAAATGCTGGAGAGGGTATGGAGAAAAGGGAACCCTCTTACACTGTTGCTGGGAATGCAAACTAGTACAGCCACTATGGAGAACAGTGTGGAGATTCCTTAAAAAACTGGAAATAGAACTGCCATACGACCCAGCAATCCCACTGCTGGGAATACACACCAAGGAAACCAGAACAACCTAGATGTCCATCAGCAGACGAATGGATAAGAAAGCTGTGGTATATATACACAATGAAGTATTACTCAGCCATTAAAAAGAATACATTTGAATCAGTTCTAATGAGGTGGATGAAACTGGAGCCTATTATACAGAGTGAAGTAAGCCAGAAAGAAAAACACCAATACAATATACTAAAGCATATATATGGAATTTAGAAAGATGGTAATGATAACCAGGTATGCAAGACAGCAAAAGAGACACAGATGTATAGAACAGTCTTTTGGATTCTGTGGGAGAGGGTGAGGGTGGGATGATTTGGGAGAATGGCACTGAAATATGTATAATATCATATATGAAACGAAGCACCAGTCCAGGTTCAATGCATGATACAGGATGCTCGGAGCTAGTGCACTGGGATGACCCAGAGGGATGGTATGGGGAGGGAGGTGGGAGGAGGGGTCAGGATGGGGAATACATGTACACCCATAGTGGATTCATGTTGATGTATGGCAAAACCAATACAATATTGTAAAGTAATTAGCCTCCAGTTAAAATAAATAAAGATATATTAAAAAAAAAAAAAGAAAGAAACCATTTAGCAAAGTAAGGTAATGAAACTTAGTCACTGTAATAAAATACACAAGCAAAGAAAACAGAGCCCTGGAAAATTTGTATGATGTCTTCCAAAATTAGTGGTTGTCTAGTGTTGAGAGCATAGGGGTGTTGAGGGTGGTGGCTAAGGGGAGTCGGGTTTCTCTTTAGGGTGGTAAAAATGTCCTAAAATTCATACAATGATGTTTATACAACTCTGTGACTATACTAAAAGCCACTAAGCTGTCCACTTTAAATGGGTGAATTGTATGGTATGTAAGTTACATTTCAATTGTTTCGTCACTGAGTCATGTCTGACTCTTTGAGACTCCAGGGACTGTAGCACGCCAGGCTCCCCTGTTCTCCACTATCTCCCAGAGCTGGTTCAAACTCATATCCATTAAGTCAATGATGCCATCCAACCATCTCATCTTTTATAATTATTTCCTGTCTTGTCTTCTCCACTAGACTTTATGCATACAATGAAGAGAGAAAATGTCTATTTAATTCTAACCTTTAGCATAATACCTGACACATAATATACACTCAATAAATATTGGTTACATGAATAAATAAATGACTGAACAAATCATTACCTTACAAGGCCTTAGTTTCTTCATAAAATAACCACAACGCAACAAATGTTAACTTTCTTATTTGTCTTCCTTTTTGTTTTTTTGTTTTTTTAATTTTTTTAAAATTTTATTTTATTTTTAAACTTTACAATATTGTATTGGTTTTGCCAAATATCGAAATGAATCCGCCACAGGTATATGTGTTCCCCATCCTGAACCCTTCTCCCTCCTCCCTCGCCGTCGTCTTCCTTTTTGACATACATTCACAAGATGACCTCAGAATGTATACTATTCGACAGTCCTATTATTTCTTAGTAAAAACAACTAACTAATGAAGATATGATTAAACTAAAGTCCACTTTTGTCAGTCCCTCCTATTTGAAATAAATGAGGTTAATTAGGTAAGAAAATTATCTCTAATACATATAGCAGTTGGGAATTATCAAAGAAAAAATATTTAATTCCACCTTACCTTTTCATTAGTAAAATATATAAATATGCTTGAAAATTAGCCCCAAATAGACTATTTAAAGCTACATTTCCGAACTCAAGTTTTAAAAGATAAAAGAACTGCATGTGAGCCTGCCTCTCAGGCACCTTGTGATTCACGAGAGGCCGGCTCCTATGGAAGCTTACAGAGCCAAGTCTAAGAAAACGTAAGTCCTTTTTAGACAGGCTCCTCTCCTCCTCTTGCTTCTCCCTTAATCACTCAAGTCTGGAACCACATCGAAGTTATGCCCTATACAACAAGTGCTGTATACTTCAAAGACAACTCTCCTCTCTGAGCCAACAGCAGCTATTTACACGGCCTCCAGGTCTCAGCAAAGAAAATCACGGAACAAACAGGTGATCTGCAGTGTGGCTTACGTTACAATTTGGTAGTCCTGCAGGCTCATCTCCTCACGTCACAGATCTATTTCCTCCCACCCTGGAATCTGACACCCCATGAACAAATTACCACAGCTAAAAAGTGGCGCCGCTAATGTCGAATTAGTGTTCCAACTTGTTAAATACAAAAATGTCACACTCTTATTTAGCATTATTTAAAATCTCAAAATACCATGCTAAAAGTAAATCACTCAGTGGTAATTTTAAAGTATTTTTCTGTATGAGAGTCCCTTCTCTGCTGAGTTCTGATGTAATCCTCTCCATGTTGATCTCTGCAGTTCTTGAAACAGAGTAAGTATTCAATAAATGTTTATGAAGTGAATAAATGAACAGATTCCAAAAGGTGCACAGAAGAGAGCATAGAAAGGTTACTTTTTCATATAAGGTCACTTATAAAATTGGATATTTCTAATTCCTAAAGCATTTAGAGTCTGTATGATAAATATATATTCTACATTCATGTATGAATTTTAAGTTTTTAAATAATCAAAAAACACAACATTAAAATAAAGAGGAATAGTAAAAAAGAGTATGTTATTTTTTCAGATGATGCACAGAATACCTTGAGGATTCAGCAATGACGAACATCAATGACCAGCATCACTTGGAACATCAGTTACATGCAAACAACACTAAAGGTCTGACTAGACAGTACCTTTCAGTTTGTTTAAAGCCTGATGACTTACTTCACAGCTGTACTGCTTACTTAATATGTCATGGAATTGAAGTAAAACTTATTCATGTTCTTTTATGTCTACCTCAAAAATTAAATTTACATTTAGTATACAGAGGTATACCACTTAACCATGATCATCTTTTAAAAATAAATAATTGCTAAGATAAACAAGAACTCAAAATTTACTATTACAGGTTACATATTTGAATTATCTAACACATGCATAATGTTATTGGCAAAGAACATATTTTAGAAGCTTGTAGCAAGATAGGCTTTTCCCTCCTACACACTCAAATTCCAACCAAACTTTACACATGAAAAACTGGTGCAATCACACTCTTTACTTTCTCAGCTTCACGTGGGTATCCGCTGGTCTAGCAGCCAAGTATGCTCTGAGACTCCAGGGTAAGATTCCCTCTTCCTCCTAATGAAGCCTGAGGGCCTGCACTTCACACCCGACTGGAGAATTCTAGCAACAATTACTGACATTATTCCTTTACTCTATCCTCTAAGTGGGCAAGAGAACTCTTTAGAATTTCAAGGATTCTCCTATCTAAAATCTCCCCTAACCCAGACATTTGTATCTCACCATAGCCACATTAACTTTCTGTTTGCCAAAAGAACCAGGGCAATTCCACTGCAGTGAGGCCTTTAGCATTGTCAAAATGACAGCAGGAGTATGCTCTTAGGACTCCCAGACTGACGGCAGAATATAGTTTATCATAGAAATAATGCTAATCGATACAAATTTCTATTATATTGAGTATTAAGTAGAGGGACAAGAGTTATTTTGAGAAGCCAATGCCATTTCTACTGGGAAATATATAAACATACATATATGCTCATGAAATCTGAAAGTAAACCCTTAACAAATTACACTGTCACTACCAAATGTCCAATAAAAATATAATACAAGCTACATTTATAATTCTAAGTTTTATAGCAATCACATCAAAAATTAAAATGAAAAGGTAAAACTAACTTCAATAACTTATTTAATCCACTATATCTAAAATATATCATTATGCAATCAATATTAAAAAGTATTAATAAGATATTTTACAGTCTTTTCTTTATTCAAATCCAGTGTGAATCTTACATCTCAATTTGGGTAGACATAGTTCAAGTACTCAGTAACCCCATGTTACTAGTGGCTACCACACTGGATCACACAGTGCTATACTACTGTTTTCCATAAACTACCTTAGATATCTTCAGAAAGGAAATGACAATAATTTACAATGGCTGTAAGTACACATATTGTATCAAGCATAGTATGTAAATTGTGGTAAGAATTAAATTGGGAGTTTTTGTTACTAGTCAGTCCAATGTAGTATATAAATCATGCAGTTATTTGCTATGTATATTGAGGTTTTAACAATAATCTTTTTTTGATTTTTAAGAAATTTTTACAACATTGTGTTGGTTTTTACCACAGGACAACGCAAATCAGCCATAATTATACATACATACCCTCCCTCCGCAGCCTTCCTCCCCTTCCCCTCCCATCCCTCCAGGTCATGAGCAAGAGCTAGACTGGGCCCTCGTGCCACACGGCAGCTCCTCACCAGCTGTCCATCTTGCCCCGACAGTGTACGTCTGTTGACGCTGCTCTCCATTCATCCCACTCCCTCCCTCCCCCACTGCCCACAAGTCCATTCTCCACCTCTGCGTCTCATTTCCTTCCCTGCAAATAGGTTCATCGATATCATTTTTCTAGATTCCATACATACGCATTAATACACTACATTTGTTTTTCTCTTTCTGACTTACTTCACTATGTATAACAGGCTCTAGGTTCGTCCATCTCACTAGAGCTAAGGGAACCCTCGTACACTGTTGGTGGGAATATAAACTGATACGGCTATTAGGGACTACAATATGGAGAGTCCTTAAAAAACCAGGAATAAATCTAACATATGACCTAACAACTCCACTACTGGGCATATACTCTGAGAAAATCATAATCAAAACAGACACATGCATCCCAATGTTCACAGAAGCACTGTTTACAATAGCCAGGACAGGGAAGCAACCTAGATGTCCTTCAATTGATGAATGGACAAAGGAGATGTGGTATGTATACATATAGTGGAATATTGCTCAGCAAATAATCGGTTTTAAGATTTCAAATGCATTTACACATTTCACCCAAAAATTGTCACAGCAAACCAAATAATGCAGCACTTCATGCCAAAGCCTCAGAAATCCAGAAGGAATATGTACCCTCTTCTAAGACAAATGTTAATAGTAAAACTTCACTAAAATATTCTGCAGATACACTCTAAAACAAACTCCAATTGTGTTTGGTAACAGGTCCAAATTTCATGTATATTATTTAAATTAATATAATTGTACACTACCACAATTCTCAGCTGGAGGGTTTAGTACAAAGGTGATAAACATTTTTTAGGTTATTTGATGAGGTTTGGAATTTAATAAGGATAGATTTAACTTTATAAATCAGAAAAAACAAACACTTTGTAAGCCTACGGTTAGTGAATGACAAAATGATATAATTAAAGACCAAAGTATTAATATGCAAAGCATATATAAAGTATCCACATGACACTGATATGGAATAATCTAATCCACAGCATGTTTTAAAGCTGACATTATGTTAGAAATATCAACCTATTAGCTACATTCTAATGCAAGGCTATTTTCAACACTCAATAATCCTCCACGATCTTTTTTTCCCTGAGCCCTTTATACTAAACAGATATGATGACATGAAGCAAATCCAACAAGGAAAAACAAAGATCACAAATTAGAAAACTCAGGAAAGTTTCCAAAGAACAGAGATGGTAAAAAATCAATGAACAGCTCTCAAGAAGCAGAAATCATGAGAACTTCAGAAAGACATAAATTCAGGCAAGAAAACTACACTAACTGGAATCAGGTGTTACATCAGCAAACACACCAAGCTTTCATTCTAAATAAATAATCTTTAACAAGCCTGCTAAAACTATTCCCTATCTTTAGATAAAATTTTTAAACAATTGATTTTTTTAACAGGAGTACCCTTCACCTCTCCTGACAGTCAAACAATTGCAATCAAAGTCATCTGTTATCAGTATTATCACTCAAACCATAATTCTGACTCATTTTCCACAGAAGCACCAAGTCTCTGTTATTGCCAATTTCCAAGAATCCTATAACTCCACCTTATTTTCATGCACCACCCTTACACGTTACTATCCTTTCCTAGAACTCTTGCCCTATTTGCCCTCTGTCTTCAAACTTTGACATTGCTTCATCCATATATAATAGGTTCTAAATAACACTACCTTCTATGATAATGCCTTAAACTCAATGGATTCTTTGTCCATTTGAATATCTTGTACAGTGCTCTGTAACATACCAGTAAAATCACTGATTCTATGTATTAATTTAAATAACAAGCAGGAAAAGGAGTTTGAGTTCAACTTGGAGGTAATGGCAAGAAATAATGAAAGGCCAAAAGAAAACAACATCTTCACACATCAGCCCAATTCAAGAAGAAAGTGAAAATCATGTTCTTTATCCCTAAAACATTATAGGGATTTGTATTTAACACCTGATGAATTATTCAGTGAGAAAAGCAGTGATATTTGCTATTGACACAAATAAGTTTTAAATTAATTCAAAGAATAAAGAGAAAAGGCATTTTTCTAAACAGAAATAGAAAAGATGAGTAATTATATATAATAATATAGAGCAGAATCAAAGAGTTTCTGGAAATTATTTAAAAAGTACTATCATATTCTCAATGAGGTATTTTCAGTTTTTCAGCCACTCATTAAGAAAATATAGCGTCACAGCCCTGACACTGTGTGGCCTAATATGGGCAAAAGAAGGGATTTTTTTTTTTTTAAAGCTTTCCCTGGAAGAACTCAGGAAGAAAATTTCGCAGCTGGACCCAGATTAATACCATAATATTCTATGGAAATTAAAGTGCATGAGTGCATGTTCAGTCGCATCCGACTCTTTGCAACCCCATGGACTGTAGCCCACCAGGCTCCTCTGTCCATGGAATTTCCCAGGCAAGAATACTAAAATGGTTCCCATTTCCTACTCCACAGGATCTTCCTGACCCGGGGATCGAACCTGTGTCTCTTATAGCTCCTGCACGGCAGGTGGATTCTTTACCACTGCAGCACCTGGGAAGTAACTGACTAGAAAAAGAGCATTGATCTTGAATGTCTAAGCCAAAGCTTAAAAAAGTGAAATTTATCTCTGAATCCAAGTAAACTTTTCAGAAGTCACAACACGGAAACAGAGTTAACAGACTGTCTGATTTGCTTAAACAGCTTTGCAATAGCACTAAAAAAAAAAAAAAAAAAAAAAAACCACCCCAGAACATCCATTCTATAACATTTAAATCTCCGGATCTGTATCCTTTCCACACAATTCTATACTCAAAAACGTTTTTAAAGTTTATTGATGAGACCAAATAACTAATAATACATTTTTTAAAACATCACTGTAGTTTCCTGTTTTATTTTCAACTCCACTTAGTCCAAATTACTCTCCAAAAATTTTATGCCTTTCTATTTAACCAGATATTAATACATGTAATAGTGCTGTGGAATGAATTCTGTGTTCCACACAGATACACTGAAATCTTAACGCCCCCAGTACCTGTGAATGTTATCTTATTTTGAAATCAGGTCTTTACAGATGTAGTAAGTTAAGATGAGGTTATACTGTATGTGGGTGAGCCCTAAATCCAATGACCAGTGTCCTTACAAAGGGAAAGAGAGCTACATGAAGACACAGAGGAGACCTAGAGAAGCAGGCCATGTACAGGAAGCAGAGAAGAAAGCTATGGTGCCACAAACCACAGAAGGTCAAAGATTCCCAGTGACCAGCAGAATCTAGAGAGGCAATTAAGGAAGACTTGTCACTAGAGCCTTCGGAAAAACATAGCCCAGCTGATACCTTGACTTTGAATCTATTGTCTCCAGAACTGTGAGAAAATATATTTCTGCTGTCGTAAGCAGCCCCCAGTTTATGGTAATTTGTTATGGTAGCCCTGGGAAACGAATACAGTGAAATATGGGTTAATACTTCCAAATGTGCTTTACTTGTACACTGGGAGATAAACAAATATGTAAATGGATGGTAGATGGTAGGAGGTGCCTCACTGCTGGAGAGGGAAATTACAGACAAGGAGGGGAAAAAGCTAAAATGAGCTCTGCTGTACTGGACTAGAGTGAGAGACATCAGTAGGAACTAACTTAGCTTAATACAGATACTTATGAATAGACACAAATAATTTTAGATATGCACATATATACAGGTGAGTATATATACCCCAGAGAAGCTACTTCTGTCCTTCATGATGGCACAGAAGCAATGACACCCCAGCAGTAACAAGCACTCCCAGCACACAGATCTTGGTTTCTAAATACTCTTCTCCAACAAAAACAAAAACAAAAACAAAAAAACTAGGGCTCTTTGGAGCAATGGCTGATTCTAGGTCTATGGTAGGGAAAACATAAGATGACCATACAACACCCTACAGTATTCAAAAGAAGTGCTCAAAAACAAAAGGATGGGGGGAGAACACAAAGTATCACAGGAGTCAACCTGAAAGAGTTCCCAATGGCAAAAGCTGGAATAATTTGAGCAACAAATTACTATAGGTACTATAGGATGCTGCATCAGATCAGATCAGTCCCTCAGTCGTGTCCGACTCTTTGCGACCCCATGAGTTGCAGCACGCCAGGCCTCCCTGTCCATCACCAACTCCCGGAGTTCAGTCAGACTCACGTCCATCGAGTCAGTGATGCCATCCAGCCATCTCACCCTCTGTCGTCCCCTTCTCCTTCTGCCCCCAATCCCTCCCAGCATCAGAGTCTTTTCCAATGAGTCAACTCTTCGCATGAGGTGGCCAAAGTACTGGAGTTTCAGCTTTAGCATCATTCCTTCCAAAGAAATCCCAGGGCTGATCTCCTTCAGAACGGACTGGTTGGATCTCCTTGCAGTCCAAGGGACTCTCAAGAGTCTTCTCCAACACCACAGTTCAAAAGCATCAATTCTTCGGTGCTCAGCCTTCTTCACAGTCCAACTCTCACATCCATACATGACCACAGGAAAAACCATAGCCTTGACTAGACGAACCTTTGTTGGCAAAGTAATGTCTCTGCTTTTCAATATGCTATCTAGGTTGGTCATAACTTTCCATCCAAGAAGTAAGCGTCTTTTAATTTCATGGCTGCAGTCACCATCTGTAGTGATTTTGGAGCCCAGAAAAATAAAGTCTGACACTGTTTCCCCATCTATTTCCCATGAAGTGATGGGACCAGATGCCATGATCTTCGTTTTCTGAATGTTGAGCTTTAAGCCAACTTTTTCACTCTCCACTTTCACTTTCATCAAGAGGCTTTTTAGTTCCTCTTCACTTTCTGCCATAAGGGTGGTGGTGTCATCTGCATATCTGAGGTTATTGATATTTCTATCAGATCTAGGCCCTTAAATCTATTTCTCACTTCCACTGTATAATCATAAGGGATTTGATTTAGTTCATACCTGAATGGTCTAGTGGTTTTCCCTACTTTCTTCAATTTAAGTCTGAATTTGGCAATAAGGATGCTGTATGGTCATCTATATTTTTTGGTTTTGGTTCCTTGGGCTTCCCTAGTGGCTCAGATGATAAAGAATCTGCCCACAATTCAAGAGTCCCGTGTTTGATCCCAGGGTCAGGAAGATGCCCTGGAGAAGGAAATGGCAATCTACTCCAGTATTCTTGCCTGGAGAACTCCACGGACAGAGGAGCCTGGCGGGCCACAGTCCATGGGATCGCAATGAGTCAGACATGACTGAGAGACTAATACACACACACTGGATAATAACCCAGTCCATACTAAAATAAATGATTGCTGCTGTTGTTTTTGTTCAGTAGCTAAGCCATGTCTGGTTCTTTGTGACCCCATGGACTGCCGCACACCAGGTTTCCCTGTCCTTCGCTATCTCTGAGTTTGCTCAAACTCATGTCCATTGAGTCAGTTATGCCATCCAACTATCTCATCCTCTGTCAACCCCTTCTCCTTTTGTCCTTAATCTTTCCCAGCATCAGGGTCTGTTCTTAAGAGTCAGTTCTTCGCATCAGGTGGCCAAAGTATTGGAGCTTCAGCTTCAGCACCAGTCCTTCAATGAATATTCAGGGTTGATTTCCTTTAGGATTGACTGGTTTGACCTCCCTGCAGTCTAAGGGACTCCCAAGAGTCTTCTGCAGCACCACAGCTCAAAAGCATTAGTTATTCAGTGCTCAGCCTTCTTTATGGTCCAATTATCACATCCATACATGACTACTGGAAAAACCATAGTTTTGACCACAGGAACCTTTGTTGGCAAAGTGATGTCTCTGCTTTTTAATACACTGTCTAGGTTTGTCATAGCTTTTCTTTCAAGGAGCAAGTGTCTTTTAATTTTGTGGCTGCAGTCACCATATTCATTGATTTTGTAGCCCAAGAAAATGAAATCTGACACTGCTTCCACTTTTTCCCTATCTATTTGCCATGGGACCAAGTAATGGGACCAAATGCCATAATCTTTGTTTTTCAAATGTTGAGTTTTAAGCCAGCTTTTTCACTCTCCTCTTTCACCTTCATCAAGAGGCTCTTTAGTTCCTCTTCACTTTCTGCCATTTAAGTCGTATCATCTGCATATCTAAGGTTATTGATATTTCTCCAGGCAATCTTGACTCCAGCCTGTGCTTCATCCAGCCTGGCATTTTGCATGATGTACTCTGCATGTAAGTTAAATAATCAGGGTGACCATACACAGCCTTGACGTATACTCCTTTTCCAATTTTGAACCAATCCATTGTTCCATGTCCAGTTCCAACTGTCGCCTCTTGATTTGCATACACGTTTCTCAGGAGGCAGGTAATGTGGTGTGGTTCCCATCTCTTTAAGAAAGTTGTTGTTCCATCGCCCAGTCGTGTCCAACTCTTTGCGACCCCATGGCCTGCAGCATACCAGGCCTCCCTGTCCCTCACCATCTCCCAGAGTTTGCGCAAGTTCGTGTTCATTGCATCAGTGATGCTGTCCAGCCATCTCATCCTCTGATGCCCTCTTCTCCTTCTGCCCTCAGTCTTTTCTAGGGCAGTTGAGTCGTCTGTTCACATCAGATGACCAGAATACTGGAGTTTCAGCTTCAGTATCAGTCTTTCCAATGAATATTCAGGGTTGATCTTCCTTAAGATTGACTGGTTTGATCTCCTTGCTGTCCAGCATCACAGTTCGAAGACATAAATTCTTTGGGCTTCTTTATGGTCCAGCTCTCACAACCATACCTGACCACTGGGAAGACCACTGCCTTGATATACAGACCTTTGTCGGCAGAGTAATGTCTCTTCAACACTGTCTAGGTTTGTCATCGCTTTCCTGCCAAGAAGCAATCACCTTCTGATTTCATGGCTGTAGTCACTGTCCACAGTGATTTTAGAGCCCAAGAAGACGAAATCTGTCACTACTTCCACCTTTTCCTCTTCTATTTGCCATGCAGTAATGGGCTGATGCCATGATCTTAGTTTTTTTAATATTTAGTCTTAAGTCGGCTCTTCCACTCTCCCCTTCACCCTCATCAAGAGGTCCTTTAGTTCCTCTTCGCTTTCTGCCATTAGAGTGGTGTCATCCACATATCTGAGGCCGATGATGTTTCTCCTGCCTATCTTGATTCCAGCTTGTAACTCACCCAGCCTGGCATTTCTCATGATGTGCTCAGCGTACAGGTGAAACAAAAGGGGTGACAGCAGACAGCCCTGTTGTACTCCTTCCTCAATCTTGAACCAACCAGATGTTCCATACAGGGTTCTAACCGTTGCTTCTTGACCTGAGTACAGGTTTCTCAGGAGATAAGTAAGATGATCTGGTATTCTCATCTCTCTAAGAGCTTTCCTTGTCATCATCCACATAGTCAAAGGCTTTAGTGCAATCAATGAAACAGAGAGAGATGTTTTTCTGAAACTCCCATGGCTTTCTCTATACAGGAATATTCCACAGTTTGTTGTGATCCACACAGTCAAAGGTTTTAGCATAGTCAATGAAGCAACAATAGATTTTCTTGGAATTCCCTTGCTTTTTCTATGATCCAGTGTATGCTGGCAATTTTTCTCTGGTTCCTCTGCCGTTTCTAAATCCAGCTTGTACATCTGAAAGTTCTTGGTTCATGTACTGCTGAAGCCTAGCTTGAAGGATTTTGAGCATAATCTTGCTAGCATGTAAAATGAGTGCAGTTGTATGGTAATTTGAACATTGTTTGGCATTGCCTTTCTTTGGGATTGGAATGAAAACTGATCTTTTCCAGTGCTGTGGCCACTGCTGAGTTTTTCAAATTCGCTGGCATATTGAGTGCAGCACTTTAACAAAGTGCTCGTGTTGATATTTACAAATTACCAAATAGATAAATAAGAAAGGACAAACATATCTTAAAGAATAATTTCAAATATTAAACTCAGAAACTTCCTCCTCTAGGAGGCAGAGTTTAATCCTTCCCTTCTAACTTGCATCCAAAGAACAGAATATAGAAAGGAGAAAAACCTTTACTATACGGTGGGAAAACATAGCAAGTCTGATACTACTGGTTCTTGAGCATTTCTAAGCATTTTTAATAGTATAAATCAACGGTTTATTTCTGAATTCTTGTTGCTGTTTTAGAATGTAAAATTTGGTTTGGTTTTTTAATTTTTTTCCTGACTTTTAGTGGTTTTCCAGAAAGAAACAAAAGTAGAGGAATGTGCTTAGTTTATTATCTTAAGTTGCAAATTCACTTCAGTATCTTTCTAGGTTGGTGTATATATAGCTCGGAGAAGGCAATGGCACCCCACTCCAGTACTCTTGCCTGGAAAATCCCATGGACGGAGGAGCCTGGTAGGCTGCAGTCCATGGGGTCGCTAAGAATTGGACAAGACTGAGCGACTTCACTTTCACTTTTCACTTTCATGCATTGGAGAAGGAAATGGCAACCCGCTCCAATGTTCTTGCCTGGAGAATCCCAGGGACGGTGGAGCCTGATGGGCTGCCATCATGGGGTTTCACAGAGTCGGACACGACTGAAGCAACTTAGCAGTAGCAGCAGCATATATATAGCTACCTAATTATTTTAACTGAATACACAGTGAAATATTTAACCACTTCCCTATTGATAAGACACTTGGATTTGTTTCTAACTTTCTTTGAAACAGTTTTACAGTGAATATTCTTATATATGTTATCTTTATTTACCTGTGTGTGTGCTGAATCAAGGATATATACACTGTACATATATTATTTACAGGTAAGTAATTTAACCTCTGTCTCGTTTTCCCTTCAGAGAACTGCTGTGAGGATTAAATGAGTTAACCTGTAAGTGCCTAGAACATGGTTAACAGCCACACAGCTGTTAGTTATCATTGCCAAATTGCCCTCTATAAAGGCTGACTACATATACTATTTTTTAGAGTACTGTTTTTCCCATCTTTGCTCAGACACTGGATATTAGTCTATTTTTTTTTTAAGGGGCAATTTCACTGGTGAAAGTGGTATCTAATTGTACAGTCTTTCACTTCACTATGACTGAGTTTGATCATCTTTTTGATGTTTATTGGCCATTTGTAATTTTTACATGAATTATGTATTTCTTTTATCTGTGAAATTTTTAAATTATTAAATATTTAAAATTTTATAGATAAACACCTATTTGGGTGCATTAAATAAGGATACTATTTTCCTGTTAATTTGATTACAAATATTTTTTTCCTAGTATGTTTCCTTTTATATTTAGTAGCTTTTAGCAGTGTTCAAAATTTAAATTTCTATTAAAATCTGTGTTGTATGGCTTAAGAATATTTCTAATGTAAAAATATAAAATAAATTTACTCCATTTTAAATTTAATTTTCTTACAGTTTGAGGTCAGGCTCTAATAACACTTTTTTCAGGCTTAATCCTCCCTTACTACTTTGAAATGCTGTTTTTATATCATGTACTAAATTTCCAAATAAGCATGTGTTTTTAAAAAGTACTTAGGTTGATATATGTGCTAGAGAAATCTCAATATCTAATAGAGATTATAAGTTTGTTTTCTTCTCTGATTTGTTGCTTGATTCTGTTGTAAACTGGTAGGAGGACTTTGATTCATTCTGTGTGTTATTTTCAAAGCATCGTGAAGAAAGCCCCCATGTAAGCCTGCCTAACCCTTGAATTCCTGGGTCTAACCCAGTCCTCGGCTTATCTCAATGGCTGGATTTCCGTGGAGAACAGAGCAATTCTAGGAGCCTCGGGTAGTATGCCTTAGCTTATATGACTCATATCACAATGAAAAAAGAAAACAAACTCTTTTTTTAGAACTCCAATACAGACTTAAAAAATACAAAAGCCAATTACCAAGTATATATGGGATGATCCAGTTTTATTCTAAAGTTTGTGTGTATGTGAATAAACACAGAACAAAATATCTAGAAGAACATGCAATACCCTAATAGCACTTGTGACCTCTGACAACAAAGCAAGGATCAGAAGACAGAAGATAAAGGGAAATTTTACTTTTCCTCTATTTAATGCTAAATGAATTCAAAATTTTCAAAGCCCATAAATTTAATACTTGAAATACAAATTTGCTTTTAAAATTATGTTCATATAAAATAAATTTACTTCATTTTAAATGTGCTTTTTAAAAATGTGCATTTTTCACCTTTTTTAAAATCATGGTGGGGGGAATAGAAAAAATACACATACTAGTTGACACTAAGGAAAAGTTTTACAATCTTTTTTTAATTATTTTTCTCTTTATTTTTTCTCATTTATATCTACATGACAAATTCTCTTGTTCAAGATCATTGCCTAAGTTCACAAAGTTACATTCTCCCCCTCTAAAACCCACTGAAATAACAGAAAAGTAATAAAGTGGAAACTCATGGCAATGAATAATATAGGACCATCAGCAATAAGAGATTACAACAAAATTTCAGAAGACAGAAAATTTAGTGTGGTAACTATTGAAAAAATAAGTCTTGGGAATGCAGCACAGGGAGTCCATCTCTCTGGGGAAATATCAAAGAGGCACCAATCTCAGAAATACCAAGTACAAAGCAGGCTAAAACAAGAATCTGTAACTGAAAGTCTCTCTATATACGTATACATATATACACACACACACATATATACACACACACACACACACACATACACACATATATATATGCATCGTTTCATTGAACAAAATCGAGCACCCAGTCCATACTAGTCCCTATACCAGTCCCTATTCTATGATACAAACAATAAATAACAAACCCAAATAACAAGCAATAAACAACAAATAACAAACCCAAAGTAAAGCAGGGTAGTAGGTACAAAGCTGTGACAGTGGCAACAGAAGTATCACTGTTTCAGGGAACCTTCCCAGGGAGGGAAAATTTGAAGAGACATGAGAAAAAGTAAGAGTCCGGGGAAGGAGAATAATCACTTTATTTATTAAAGTACTGATGGTAATACAAAGAAACCGTGCTAAGCAATTTAAAAGTCATATTATTAAATTTCCATAAGACTTTTAAAAAATATTATCTCCAATTTGAAGATGAAAAATCTCAGGCTCAGAGAAATGAGAATTTATTCCAGATTGCACAGATAATTAACTGATAACAGGTCTAACCAAAGCTATAGCTCTTAATCACCATACTGATGAGAATAAATCATTTCATCTTTTGAAAACTAGTTTACTAACATCGTATAATATCATTTATATGCAGTGATCTAAAAAGAAATGATACAAATGAACTTATACACAAAACAGAAACAGATTCACAGACTTTGAGAATGAACTTGGTTACCAAGGGGGATGGGTCAGGGGAAGAAACAGGGAGTTTGGGATTGATATGTACACACTACTATATTTAAAATGAATAACCAACAGGGACTTACTGCACAACACAGGGAACTCTGCTCAGTATTATGTAACAACCTAAAAGGAAAAAGAATTTGAAAAAGAATAGATAACATGTATATGTATAAAGCTATGGTTTCTCCAGTAGTCATGTATGGATGTGAAAGTGAACTATAAAGAAAGCTGAGCGCCAAAGAATTGATGCTTTTGAATTGTGGTGTTGGAGAAGACTCTTGAGAGTCCCTTGGACTGCAAGGAGATCCAACTAGTCCATCCGAAAGGAAATCAGTCCTGAGTGTTCATCGGAAGGACTGATGTTGAAGCTGAAACTCCAATACTTTGGCTACCTGATGCGAAGAGCTGACTCATTGGAAAAGACCCTGATGCTGGGAAAGATTGACGGCAGGAGGAAGGGCACGGCAGGATGAGATGGTTGGATGGCATCACTGACTCAATGGACATGAGTCTGGGTAAACCCCGGGAGTTGGTGATGGGCAGAGAGGCCTGGCGTGCTGCAGTCCATGGGGTCACAAAGAGTCAGACACGACTGAGCAACTGAACTGGACTGAAAACACTTTGCCGTATAACTGAAACTATCACAACATTGTTAATCAACCATGGAGGTCAGAAAGAAGTGACAATACTTTTCAAGTAATAAAAGAACTGTCAAACTAGGCAGATTGTATACCTACTGAAACCATCCTTCAGGAATCAAGGTGAAACCAAGACAGTCTCAGTTGGAGAAAAACTAAGATAATTTGTTGCCAGCAAATGTATCCTAAACAACTGACTAAAGGAAATCCTCTAAACCAAATGTAACCAATAAAATGGAACCTTGGAACAACACAAAGGAAGAACACAGGAAGCAAAAATATGAGTAAACATAGCAGGTTCTCTATCTCCTCCTGAGTTTCCTAGATTATGTTTAACAGATGATATAAAAATTATAACACTGTCTGATGCGGTTATGGTTATATGTAAAGGAAAGAGCTGAAATAATTTTATTATAAATGGGGTACATAAAAGGATATAAAGGGAGAAAATGCTTCTATAGTCCAAATGTTAAAATGGTAAGCTATATATACATAAGCTTTTATATTATATATCCACATTATATATAACATATAATACCTAGAGCAACTGCTAGAAGAGCTATGCAAAGAGATACCCTTTTAGAAATACTATAGTTAAATCCAGGTAGAATTCTATAACTGTTCAAGTAACCCAGAGAAAGCCAAGAAAGTGAAAACAAAAACAAAGAGAACAAACAGAAAATCTGAGTATTAATACATCAATAATTACATTATATATAGTCTAAATATACCAACTAAAAGACAAAGACTGGCAAAGTGGATTAAAAACCATGACCCAACTGTACGTTGTTAATAATGATTTAACTTTGAATATAATGTTTAGACAAGTTAGAAGTAAAAGAACAGAAAATATATATCATTTAAACATTAATCAAAAGGAAGTAGAAGATATTAAACTAGATAAAGTAGTTCAGTTCAGTCACTCAGTCGTGTCCGCCTCTTTGCGACCCTGTGAACCACAGCACACCAGGCCTCCCTGTCCATCACCAACTCCCGGAGTCCACCCAGACTCACGTTCATTGAGTCGGTGATGCCATCCAACCATCTTATCCTCTGTTGTCCCCTTCTCCTCCTGCCCTCAATCTTTCCCAGCATCAGGGTCTTTTCAAAAGAGTCAGCTCTTCGCATCAGGTGGCCAAAGTATTGGAGTTTCAGCTTCAACATCAGTCCTTCCAATGAACACCCAGGACTGATCTCCTTTAGGATGGACTGGTTGGATCTCCTCGCAGTCCAAGTAGACTTCAGCACAAAAAAATTACCAGAGACAGAGAAAGACATCATACAATAATAAGAGAGACAACCCACCAAGAATATATAGCAATCCTAATTGCATATGCACTGAACAACAGAGCTGTAAGATATCAAACAAAAGGTTATAAAACTAAAAAATTAAATGTACAAATCCACAATTACAGTTGAGACTTTTAATACTTTTTTTTTCAACAACTGAACAACTCAACAGAAAATCATCAAGGATATAGAAAAAAATCAACACCATCATCCAACATGATCTACTTCCTCAAAAAGACAAACTATTGCAACTCACCCAACATGAAAGATAATTTGAGTAGTTCTATGACTATTAGCACTATTGGTGCTGGAGAAGACTCTTGAGAGTCCCTTGAACTGCAAGGAGATCAAACCAGTCAATCCTAAAGGAAATCAACACTGAATATTGATTGGAAGGACTGATGCTGAAGCTGAAACTCCAAATCTTTGGCCACCTCATGAGAAGAGCTGACTCACTGGAAAGACCCTGATGCTGGGAAAGACTGAGGGCAAGAGGAGAAGGGGGTGACAGAGGATGAGATGGTTGGATGGCATCACTGACACAACGGACATCAGTTGGAGCAAACTCCGGGAGATAGTGAAGGACAGGGAAGCCTGGTGTGCTGCAGTCCACGGGGTCACAGAGTTAGATATGACTGAGTGAAGAACGACGACTATTAAGGAAACTTAATTCATGATTTTAAGGTATTAATATTAAAAAAAAAAAAAGAAATTCCTAGGCCCAGATGGTGTCACAAGAATTCTACTAAACATTTAAAGAAGAATTAAAACCACTCTATTCCATCTCTTCCAGAAAATAGAAAGAAACACTTCCCAATTCATTTTAGAAAGCTAGTATTATCCTGATATCAAAAGGAAAAATACTCCTACTTACAGATGACATAACTATCTACAGAGAAAAATCCAAGAAATAAACCCCCAAAACCCCTCTGAGAATGAAAGAGTGAGTTCAGCAATCTTGTAATATACAACTAACACACTGGTACCAAACTTGGACTATAAAATGCCATTTACATTCACTCTCCCAAGAATGAAATACTTAGCTATAAATCTAACAAAACATGTACTGGACATGTATGTTGAAAACTATACAACACTGGTGAATGAAATAAGATCTAAATAAATGGGAAAACATACCATTTTAATGGATTAGCAGACTCAACAGAGTAAAGATGGCAACTCTCCCCAAACTGATATATGGACAACATAATTCCTATTAAGTTCCCAGCAAGACTTTTTGTATAGTCAAAATTACTTAAAACTTACACAGAAAAACAAAACAACCAGAATAGCTAAAACAATTTTCAAAAAAAAGTAAGTGGATATTATTCTGGTTTCAAGATTTATATTGCAAAGAAAATAAACCTCAATCTAAATCTCACACTGTGCAGTTAAGGATCAGCATGTCTGGGTTTTCCACACACTGCACATTCCAAGAAAGGTTTGGCCCTTGTCTGGCTCCTAAGATGTAACCTCTAAATTCTTGAAACACCCTGCCTAATAAGAGTGTCTTTGTTTACCTGGGGACCTTGGGTAACTCCAAGCATATAGTCTATGCTAATAATGTGATTTATGGTAGGAGTCTTGAACCACGTAAGGTCAGCTTGACTTCTCAAAGGCTGGAAACTAAGGTCATGCTACAGGCATTCAACCATATCAATATAACCTACCCACAGTAAAAATCCCAAACACCAAGGATTGGGCCTTGCCACTGTGTGTGCCCTCGCACAACACTGCTGAGAGAACTAATTACTGTCCACACAACTCCACTGGGAGAGGACAACTGGGAGTTTGGACCTGGTGTTTTCTGGACCCTGCCCTTTACCTCTCTGTTACTAATTTAAATCAGTATCCTTTGGCTGTAAAAAAAACTATAACCACTAGTATAATATCTTTTCTGAGTTCCAGCAAATAACTGAGCCTAAGAGTGTTCTCAGAAACACCCAAACATATACACATTATAAAAATATTAACTCAAAATGGACCACAGACTTACAGAATATAAAATGATTAAACTTTTAGGGGGGAAAAAAAGAGGAAAAAAGTAAAATATTCAAGATCTGGGACTAGACAAAGAGTTCTTAGCCTTGATCCCAAAAGCATGATCCATACAGGCAAAAACTGATACACTGGATTTACAAGCTTAAAAACTGTTGCTCTGCAAAAGACACAGTTAGAGGATGAAAGACAAGCCAGACTGGAAGAAAATGTTTACAAATCAAATAGCCAACAAAGGATTAGTGTCTGAAATATACAAAGAATACTCAAAGCTCAACAATAAAAATGGAGGAAATCCAACTAGAAAACAGCAAAAGATAAGAACATTTCAACAAACAGAACAGATAGATGGCAAATAAACATCTGTGAAAAAATGTTCAACATTTTTAACCTTTAAAAAAAAAATGAGAATTAAAACCAAAATGAGATATCACTACATTCCTACCAGAAAACCTAAAATTTAAAAACCAAAGAAAAAAACAAATAAATAAAAATCACCAAGGGCTAGCAAGGCTGAAGAGAAAGTTTGATTATTCATACTGCTCTATTTACATTGTTGATGGAAACACAGTAGTCACTCTGGAAAACAGTGTGACGGATTCTTTAAACACTAAACGTGCAGCTCCCATACGACCAGCAACTGCAATCTTGGCCACTGACCACAGAGAAGCGAAGACGTATGTTCACACCAAACCTTATGCATGAATGTTTATAATAGCAGCTTTATTTCTAAAAGCCCCAAACTGTAAACAACCCAGACGTCTTTCAGCGGTTTAATGGTTAGGCAAAATGTGGTCTCTCCAATACCACCATTGCTATACAAAGAAAGGAACTATTAATGCACACAACAACCAGGATAAATCTACAGAGAGAAAAGCCAATTCCAAAGAGTTACATACTGTATGGTACAATTTATAGGGTATGCTTGAAATGACAAACAAAATTATAGAAATGGAGAATAGATCAGTGGTTTCCAACAGTTACGAAGAGGTGGGAGGGAAAGTGGGTATGAACAGAATCAGGTATACTGTGGTGAGAGAAATGTTCTGTATTTTGACCTTATCAATGTGATACTGCAGTGCAGTTTTGCAAGAGACCAAGGGGTGGGGGAGCAATGAGCTGAAGGTTGCATTAGCATCTCTGTACTATTTCTTTAAATCACGTGTGAATTTACAATTATTTCAAAATAAAAAGTTTAATTTAAAAATGAAGGAAGGAAAAACTAATCTGATCAGAACAATTTCATTTGATATACAACAACACTGAATATTACTAAATACTCAAACATTATTTTATAATTTTTTAGTTTGGAACAATAAGACATGTCCCTTGCTTTCTCAATTACAACCATTCTACAAAGCTTCATGTCTAACCAGTAAGAATTTAACTCACCTTCCACGCTGTCAGAACAGGAAGTTCCAATGCCAGTATCACCACTGTCAGAAGCTATACTATGTCTCCTGATATGGCTATTTCGCTGGTTAGATGGGACAGTTGTGGCCTGCCACAATGATTCATTACCAGGTAACCATGCTGATGAAGAATAATCTGGGCCTACAAAGGAAAATATGCAAAAAGTTAATAAATTTATAATGTCTATGAGTAGGTAGAAGACATCTTTTGGCCTTGTTAAAAAAAAATACAAGTAAGATAAAAAGCTTATTTTCTGCCAAAAATAACTCAAATAGATCAGTAATATCTATGAGTCACCAAATAAACTTACTTATCAGACATATACAAATTCGACGCTGACTTAGCAGCTTTCTTTGACTGAAGATATCTGATTTCTGCTTACAGATACTGAACTTTTAAACACAGAACTACTGTCTGATGTAAAATGTCAACTCTATCATCAATCTGTATGGAAATGTTAGTACTCTGCTCTGTAATATTTGATAGGTAGGCATCTGTGATCCCATATACAGATATTATCTGAGAACTAGGACTCAGGAAAAATCTAATCAAAGCATATTGCATGACAATACATGTAGAATGCACTTATGGAAAGTCACTCAGTCGTGTCCGACTCTTTGTGAACCCGTGGACTATACAGTCCATGGAATTCTTCAGGCAAGAATACTGGAATGGGTAGCCATTCCCTTCTCCCGGGGATCTTCCCAAACCAGGGATCAAACCCAGGTCTCCCGCATTGCAGGCAGAATCTTTACCAGCTGAGCCATCAGGGAAGCCCAAGAATACTGGAGTGGTTAGCCTATCCCTTCTCCACAGGATCTTCCCTACACAGGAATCAAACCAGGGTCTCCTGAATTGCAGGCAGATTCTTTACCAGATGAGCTACTAGGGAAGCTGGAAAGTCAAAACAATCTATTTTCTACTACGATAGCCTAACCACTTAAAATTTAAAATTATTTTGCATTATTTTAATTGATTCTATTTCTTTAGTTATCTTTCAATAAAAGTTTAACACCAGAGCATTTCCTGGCTCTTAATTTTCCCTTTTGAGTTACAATAAATCTTCACTGTTCAGCTAATTTATCACTTTCAATGTTCTCTTAAACTTCATTTTCACTTATGTTGCCCATTTTTACTTAACTGACATTTGCCTTTACCTGATTTATCCATCATTTTACCTTCTTGTTCATTCCTTCTTATCTACAATGTCTCAAAATATACCATGGACCAGGGTCAATCTGTGAACTATTTACTACTAGCCTGTTAACAATTAGGAACAGAAATAAAGGATAAGCACTGAAAAATGCTTATAGTAATTTGAAAGCAATTTTAAATCTTGAAATTTATACAAAAGCTATAGCAGTACATATCTTTATTAATGTTCAACACAGTGACTCTAAACCTGAAGACTGCAGACTTATTTGTGGGTGTTAAGTTCTGTACAAGAATTTTGAGACTTCATTTCAATTATACCCTTGAAAAGTAATAAGCACATTACAGATGACCTGAATAGCTACCTTAAAGCAGACTTATTATCACATAATTATAATGCTCCCATTGGGTTTTATGTTTGCAATTGCAGTTGCTTCCAAGTAATGGAGAAATGACAAGGCACTTATCATCATGATGTGAAATAAGACACCTTTACAGAATTATCATGTTACATGCTATCGAAATTGGCAGGCAAGGAGAACTTTCTAGCAGTTTAATAAACTCAAGAATCACAAAATGACAAACACATCCAGACAATTAATCACCATTATTTTACCATATTTATAATAGACACACTCTATATTAATATCAAAACATATAAAGAGATTAATAATAAAACCAGAATCTATTTTCTACCATATTAACCCCAACATTAAAGCTTTAGTTTTAATAAAATACTGTATCAAATTATTTTATTTTCTATTTCTATGCAATTTATAAATTAAGTTTGAATTAACTCAAGTTTAAAAAATGGTAGCCAAAGAAACACTTCCACCAGCTTTGAGGTCCAGAACAAGTGAAAACTGTAGATTCTACATCAGTCTCAAAACTGGGTTTATCTTAATTCATCTGATTAGGCACTCACATATTAAAGCACCAAGTGAAGGCGTTCTGTCACCAAAAGTGCTCTACTGTGATCTGTCTATTATCTGCACCAAACATCCTTCCTTTAAACAGTTCCTCAGGTATTAATAATATTCCATTTAAATGAACTCCAAGTCCTATCTAAACCATTATCAAAAAGGAAAAACAGCCCACTATTTTCTCTCCCAAGTGCAAACCTATTAGTTGGAGAAATATTTTTTTAGGAATAAAGAACATGGGCTTCCCAGGTGGCACTAGTGGTATAGAACCCTCCTGTCAATGCAGGAAACATAAGAGACGCAGGTTCGATCCCTGGGTGGGGAAGATCCCCTGGAGTAGAACACAGCTACCTATTCCAGTATTCTTGCCTGGAGAATTCCATCCATGGACAGAGGAACCTGGAGGGCTACAGTCCATAGGGTCGCAAAAAGTCAGACATGACTGAAGTGACTTAGCAAGCAGATAAGAGCATAAATAGGCTGGAAGTACATGGAAATGGCGAATAAAGATATGAAAAGATGTCCAACCTTAGTAATAATGAAATGAAAAAGACAACAATGCTTCTATTTTTAGACTTTTAAATCATCTATAACATTAAATACCACTGGCAAATATTTGAAATACCAATGTCAAAGTGCAGGAAACGTCCACATACTTTTATGGGTACATAAATTGATAGAGCATTTCAAAATTAGAACATCTGAAAACAGGTATCTCAATTTCAACATGTACCTAAATTTCAACATAAGACCTCCTACTAGGAATTTTTATTAAAAAAAATAACAGAGAAGTATAATAATATATAAGCACAAGGACAGTACTTCTTTAAATAAAAAAATAAATGCCTAGAAACAAAACACTGTCTGTAAGTTAGTTGATACTACTTAAGTGCTAAAAATAATTTTATTGACCTATTTTTTTTAACATGTAGTGACATCCAAAACGTTAAGTATGGATGGGAGAAAAGCACTTGCTGCTTATATAGTATGCTTCCATGGCTGCAGAAGAGACTGTACATTTACACATACGGAAAAAGGAGCTTTCAGGGAGCTCCACATCTAAATGCTGATATTAACTACAATGTTTTACTAAAGAAACAAATAGAGAAACATTTACTCTGTCACTAGGGATGATAATGATGATGATTATACACTATCATCTTAAGAAGAAAATGCTGATTACTTTTACTCATTCACAGGCTACATCAGCATTTGATTCTGAAAGGAACCAGTTACAGAGCAAGATATGTAAATTCAACAGATTCCTGGTCAACAATTTTATAAAAGCTGCGGTAAGACCCCTGAAATAAAGGAAATACACTTGTTTTTAGACAATGTAACTATTTTGAGCAGTATAAAGTAGTGTTACATATTTAACCCACAACAACTCCACTCCATTTGTTGTTAACAAATCTTGACCCAAGGAAACCAATTGTATATAGAAAGGATATAAATTCCCCCGCCCCATGTACACACACAGACACACCAGTAATGGGGATAAAAAAAAAAAAAAAAAAACAGAGAAAAAACCCACCAAAAATGATACAGTATTATCATCAGAAGCTAGGAAGACGTTCCTAGCTTAAATCATTAACTATTACCAGGAAGAACGGCTCAACAAAACATCTGTAAAAGGTCAGAGATTAGTATTTTCACCTTTGCAAGCCATCTGATCTGATCTCTATCAAAACTTTCACCACTGTCATAAAGGCAGTAGCAGACAAAAGACCAGATGTGGCTGTGTTACAATAAAACTTTACAAAATGATGAAAAGCTAGATTTGACCGAAAGGTCATAGTTTGCAGATCCCTGATCTAGAGTAAAAAAAAAAATTATTCTAATTTGTAAATATTCTCTAAAGTTCAGCTGATTCAAAATGAGTAACTCTAGCCAGCATGTTAATTCATTCCTTTATTCAGAAGAAATTCTAGTTCATCCTAGAGCACATACTAGCGAGTACTGCTGCTCTAAATCTGAAAATTCATGGCAGCATTATCGAAATTTTCTGTGGACTACCAATACCAGTAACTTTTTGGATTTCTTTTTCCAGAATAAACAGTCTCAGTTTGTAATAACAAAGAACCTTTTATATTCTATTACAAGTTAATCACTAAAGGGAGGTTGCCTATAAGCTGTACGCACCTTATAACGACCCATCTCCGGGAAATCTCCCAGATAATGAGCATTAAGGTAAAAAAAAAAAAAAAACAACCTCTGTTCAGCTCACAGGAAACATCTAGGCCAGGCCCACCCTGAACAACTACAGGGAGGCTAACACATCCCCTCCAAAGGCTGATGATGATGTTGTTCAGTTGCTCAGTCGTGTCCAGCTCTTTGAGACCCCATGGGCTGAACCCACCAGGTCTCCTGTGTCCATGAGGCTTTTCCAAGCAAGAATATTGGAGTGGGTTGCCATTTCCTTCTCCAGGGGATCTTCCCAACCTGGGATCGAACCCATATCTCCAGAGTGGGTTCTTTACCACTCAGTCACTGGGGAAAGCCCCAAAAGCTGATGAGAACCACGAAATGTCTGACTTGACTCCCTCCCCATTAACTATAAAAGAAGCCTGAATTCTAAGTCAGGCCAGAGGATTCTATGGGGCATGAGCCTACCATCATCTGTTTGCTGGCTTTCCAAATAAAGTCACTACTCCTTGCCTCAACAACTCATCTCTTAATTTATTGGCCAGTTATATGAGCTTGGACTCAGTGACAAGCTTATTTGTATATTTTTTCTTGGGAGGCGGGGTGGGGAGGCATGCTGCTTGACTTATGAGATCTTAGTTCCCTGACCAGGGATTGAACCCAGGCCCTTGGCAGTGAAAGCCTAGAGTTCTAACCACTGGACCACCATGGAATTCCCCTGCATGGTTGAAAACTCTCTAACAACATATTAATGTGTATGATGATTAATTGTATGTGTCAACATAACTGGACAATGAGGTGTCCTCATATTGGGATGTTTCTATGAGACTATTTTTGGTCTTATATTTAAATTGTAGACTGAGTAAAGCAAATTGCCCTCCATATGTGGAAGGGCCTCCATCAAACCAGCTAAAGGTATGAATAGAACAAAAGGTTGCTGCCGCTGCTGAGTCACTTCAGTCGTGTCTGACTCTGTGTGACCCCATAGACGGCAGCCCACCAGGCTCCCCGTCCCTGGGATTCTCCAGGCAAGAACACTGGAGTGGGTTGCCATTTCCTTCTCCAATGCATGAAAGTGAAAAGTGAAAGTGAAGTTGCTCAGTCATGTCCGACCCTCAGCGACCCCATGGACTGCAGCCTACCATGCTCCTCCGTCCATGGGATTTTCCAAGCAAGAGTACTGGAGTGGGGTGCCATTGCCTTCTCCGAACAAAAGGCTGACACACCCCCAATAAAGAGAGAATTCTTCCCATCTTAAGGTCTTCAAAACAGAACACTGGCTTTACCCTGTCCTTTGGACTGGAAATGAAACATCAGCTTTTCCTGGACTTCAGGCCTTTCAGCCTTCAGAATGAAACTCTACATTCAGCTCTCCCAGTTCTCAGGCCTTCAAATTCAATTTGGAACTAAACCATTGACTTCCCTGGGTCTCCACCTTGCTGACTCAGCCTGCAGATCTTGGGTCTTGCCAGCCTCCATAATCACATGAATAAATTCCTTACAATAAATCTACTCCTTAAGTTATATAGAGATAGAAAGAGAATATAATTTTTTTTTCTTGAGTGCACATAAAACACTCTCCAGGACAGATCATGCCTTATGCCACAAAACAAGTCTCACTACATTTAAGATTTAGAACATACCAAGCCATCTTTTCCAATGATAATGGTATGAAATAATTTAAAGAAGAAAACAGAAAGCTCACAAATACGTGGTGATTAAACAACATGCTCCTAAATTACTATGAGTGAAATGGAAATAAAAAAATTTCTTGAGACAAATGATGGAAACACAACATACCAAAGCTTATGGAATGCAAAAGCAGTTCTAAGACGTAAATTTATAGTGATAAATGCCAACATTAAGAAAGCTCAAATGAACAATCTAACTTTATACCTTAAGGAGCCAGAAGAAGAACAAACACCAAAGTTAGTAGAAGGAAGGAACTAATTTAGGATTCTAGGCTTTCACTGCCATGGCCCAAGTTCAATCTCTGGTCAGGGAATTGAGATCCCACAAGCCACGCAATGCAGCAAAAAAAAAAAAAAAAAGAAAGCAAGGAACTGATAAGAATCAGAGTAGAAATAAAGGAAATAAAGACTAAAAAAGACAACTGAAAAGATCAATGAAACTAAACGCTATTTTAAAAAGATAAGCTGACAACTGAACGACTATGGAAAAAACAAAAGCCTCAAATACAATCAGAAATGAAAAAGGAGACATTACAACTGCTCACATAGAAATACAAAGATTATACGAAACTGCTGTGAACAATCATAAGCCAACAAACTGGACAACTTAGAAAAAATGAATAAACTCCTAGAAACATACAACCCACCAAGACTAAATCATGAAGATAAAGAAAATCCGAACAAACTGATTACTAGAAATCAATGATCGAAAATCTTTCAACAAAGATACATTCAGGACCAAATGGTTTCAATGAGGAATCCTACCATTTAAAAAATTAATACCAATTATTCTCACACTCTTCAAAAAAAATGGAAAGGGAGAGAACAATTCCAAGCTCTTTAAGAAATCATTGTTACCCTATACTGAAGACAGATAAGCACACTACAAGAAAATCACAGGACATCATCCCCAATAACATAGATACAAATATCTTCAACAAAATAATGGCAAACCTAATTCAGCAGTACATCAAAAGGACCAAACACCATGGTCAAATGAGATTTATTTCAAAGATGCAGGTATGGTTCAACGTGTGCAAATCAATAAAAGTGATATACCACATTAACAACATCAAGCACAGAAATCTATATCAATTCAACAGATGTAGGAAAAGTATTTGACAATATTCAACATCCTTTCAATATAAAACTCTTAACAAATTAGATATAGTGGGAACATACTTCAGCACAATAAAGGCCATACATAACTACCCACAGTTAACATCATATTCAACAGTGAACAGCTGAGGAGCAAGATCAGGAACAAGACAAGGATAGCCACTCTCATCACTTTTATTAATAAAGTACTGGAAGTTCTAGCCAGAGCATTTATACAATTATACAAGAAAAAGAAATAAAGGGCATCCAAATCAGAAAGGAAGAAGTAAAACTGTCTCTATTTGCACATGACATACTTCATACAAAAAACCACCAAAAAACCAAATCAGCAAATTCAATAAACTTACAGCATACGGAAATTAATACACAAAAATCAGTTGTGTTTCTATATACTAACAAACTACTGAAAAGAGACATTAGTAGTTAAGAAAACAATCCCACTTAAAACTGCATCAAAAAGAACACTTGGAAGTAAATTAAACCAAGGAGGTAAAAGATTTGTACATCAAAAATTAGAATACACTGAGATGAAATAAAGTGAAGAAGACAAAAGTGGAAAGATATTTCATGCTCATGAATCAAAAGAATATTGCTAAATTGTTCATACTACCCAAAGCAATCCAAATTCAATGCAATCCTTATAAAAATTTCAAAAGCATTTTTTTACAGAAATAGAAAAAAAAAACTAAAACCACAAAAGACTTTGAATAGCCAACTCAATCCTGAAAAAGAACAAAACTGGAGGCATCAAACTTCTGATTTCAAACTATACTATAAACCTATAGTAATCAAAACAGTATTGTCATTTAAAAAGATTCACAGATCAATGGAATGGAATAGAGAGCCCAGAAATAAACCCATGCATACACAGTGAATTAATTTACTATAAGGGATCCAAGAATATACAAGGGGAAAGGACGGACCGTCTATTCAGTAAATGGTGTTAGGAAAACTGGACAGCCACAAGCAAAAGAATGAACTATTCCACTATCTTACGCCATACACAAAAATGAACTCAAAATGAATTAAAGACTTGTACATAAGACGTAAAGCCACAAGACTCCTAGAATAACTATACAGATATGCTCCCTAACATTGGTCTTGCAATGATTTTTTGGATTTTGACACTAACAGCAAAAATAAATGAATGGAACTACATCAAACTAAGGGCATTCCAGGTGGTACTAGTGGTAAAGAACTTGTCTGCCAATGCAGGAGATGTTCAATCCCTGGGTAGGGAAGATCCCCTGGAGGAGAGCATGGCAACCCACTCCAGTATTCTTGCCTGGAGAATTTCATGGCAAGAGGAATTCTGGCAGAGGAGCCTGGCAGGCTGTGTCCATAACGTTGCGAACAGCTGGACATGACTGAAGCAACTGAGCACAGCATGGCACAAATTAAAAAGCTTTTGAACAGTTAAGAAAATTTAAAAAAGAGAGAGGAAGAAGGAAAAAGAAAAGACAATCTATGGAATGGGAGAAAATATCTGCAAACCATATATCCAATAAGAGGTTAATAACACAAAACATACAAAGAACTTATATAACTCAACAGCTAAAAACCATCCAAATAAACGATGATCTGAATAACATTTTTCCAAAGACACATACACACAGCAGAATATTATACAGCCATAAAATGTAAGGAAATCCTGCCATATGCAACAACACGGATGAACCTGGAGGGCATTATGCTAAGTGAAAGGAGCCAGACAAAGAAAGATGACTAGTGCACGGTATAATACATGTGGGATTAAAAAACAAGAGTTGAACTCAAAGAGAGTTGAATGGTAGTTGTCAGGGTCCAAGAAATGGGGAAACTGGGAGAGAATGGCAGGGTGTCTTGCAGTTATAAGATGACTAAGTCTTAGAATCTAATGTAGAATACAATGACTACAGTTAACAACACTGTGTAAGCGAAATTTGCTAAGAGAATAAAACTTAAATGTTCTCAACTGAAAAAAAAAAAAAAGTAAACAGTGAGGTGATGGATATGTTAATCAACTCTAATCAGAATCCTTTCACAATGTACACACAAACCAAATCATCACTTTTTCACCTTAATACATTACAATTTATCAATTATATCTCAACGAAGCTCAAGAAAAAAAGAATCCAACATTTGGGAGAATGGGTCTTTGGAATGTTCTTTAAGCATTATTTCTAATAAGGAACTATTACAAATAAACCCCAAAAGGGAGAAAGGAACAGAATCTAGGCCATTAAAATAATGAAGATATAAAAGTCTAAAATGCTTATATTATCAATCTAAGTAAGATATAAAATACAATAAATGGGAAATTCAAAAATAACCTCAGATTTCATATCTTCTAGGAATTCTCTGAACTCGTTTTTTTGCCTGTTTCTAGCTTAGCATTCACTATATCAAATTAAAAGTTATCTGTGCAAGTATCTGTCCTCCTTCTAGACTGTAGTAATATTCACTAAGGGCAGGGACCAGTGTTCCAGACTTGACTCAGTGCTGCAGCCAGCATATATACAGCAAAGAGTCAAGCAAACAAAAAATGCACAGAGCAACTGGAAAGAAGTACATCAAAATACTACTTGTAGTTTTTCCTAGATGGTAGGATTATCAGTAATTTGACTCTTATGCTTTGTATTATTACTTTAATAATCAGAAAAATAGGGGTTTTTTTAATGCTTAACCCCACCAATAACAAACCAAATAATTTAGTTATTAAGTACCTCAGCGATTCTATACGTGTGCTAAGTAACTATTAATGAAAGCCTTTGGAGATATGTTTTCCTGGAAAGGGTACCCAACTTATATGGCCTATTTTGGAACAAAATGGGTACATTCTACCATGTAAATCAAAGTACCATAACTTTTGAAAAATTGTTCAAAAATTCAAAATTACATATTAATGTTCATAAACTGAATTAGATTTCTACATTTAAAAGGAAAAAAATTTCTTCAAATTCAAAATAAAGAATTTAGAACAGACTGGTTCTTTGTTTTGGTTGATAGCTACAAGTCTGTATCAATAATACCACAATTAATTTAGTCCAGTAGCAGAAACAAATCAGGAAGCTTTTTAAAGCTGTAGGAGAGTCTACGGGGGAAACAAAGTAACTCAAACATTCTGACAAAAGACTGGTGCACTTTTCATAGGAAGGCATTCTCATCAAAAGAACTTTAGGAAAAGAAAGCATAAGTCCAATCACGTCAGACAAAGTATTTGATCAGTCAGTGGGGAAAACATGTCCTACTCAGAATGGCATCTTATTCCTTTAAATCAGTAAGACATTTTAATTTACTTATGATAGTATCACAATGCTCTTATTTTTGCTAAACTTTTCCTTTTAAAGGAACAAGAGATTCATTCAGATTTCCCAAAATGGCAGAAGAATCATGAAATGACCAAATTATCTATAGAAATTGATCTCCTCCAGGCTGCATTCACATTTGTCTCCTCCTTTAAATATAACTACAGTTTTTTTAAAGGACACGGTATTTTATATGCCTAGAACACTGGAGATAATTAACAAAATGTCATGATTAAAATAACATTCTAAGCTTTAATTCAGATTGAATGAATTCAACTTGAGAAGAATGACATGCTGTATCTCTAGTCAACATAATCCAGAATCACAAAGCAGTCAGAACTAGACATGACATGAATGCGCTTACCAAGTGATATAAGGAAAATTTTTTCACCCAATTGTTATAAGACTACACTACTAAAACGGGAGTTACTCAATTTCTAGATATGGGCACTTTAAAAATAACTTAAAATAAGGCTCAGTGATCTCTGAAATAAAATCTTACCTAGGTCCTATCATATTACAGTAACTGAATGACTATGTAGAATCTGCTCTCCCTAGAGGAAAGAGCATTTCTATAAGAACAGCAAAAATTCCCAAGACACCGTGCATTGGGACTTCTCTTTGGAAGACAATATGTTACATTTTTTAACACCAATTTTGATTATTTTAAATAGAATACTAAATACATTAAATATTAAATGTCCAGTATTTAAATACTAAATAGAATATTAAATATTAACTTATTTAATAACTATTAATATTTCTCACACTGGAAAAAACAGGAAGATGAACATCAAATGAATAAGTTATCTATTATATATTCTTTCTGAAGCTTCTTTTCTAAATTGGAAGCAAAAATTCATACAATATCAAGTCTTCCATAATATGCTAACATAACTGTAACTGCATTTAGAAGAACTAACCTTACTGAATTTTAAAAATGACAACACTAAGCCGAAAAACAAAATTGACAAAGCAGATTTATAGTTTTAAATAAAAAGCTGAATATATAATACAAACCATGAATACAAAGTACAGTGTTTTTCTTAAATGCAGGTTATCACCATTCAGTGCATTGAGACCAACTCTTTTTAATAAAACAGAACAAAATGGAAAATATCAAAGCATATTTACCCTTATTTGACATAAGATAAACAAATCTCATGATATAACATCTCTGAAATGTTAACAAGTACAAAGCACTTCTGCACAAAGTTCAGAACAGTAGCCTTCAACTGCCCCATTCTGTTATCAGTAGAAACCAAGTTAAAAAGAAAGAAACCCAGGGAACACAACCAAAAACCTTCTTTTCCTTATCTCATATGTCTAATCAGTTTCTGAACCTCTTCAGTCCATTTTAGACGTATTCACTGAATTACGTCTCTCCTCTCCTTCCCACTGTCACAGATTATGGCTTCTGGCTCAACTGCTAGACAGACCTCCTGCTGCGGCGGCTGCCCAAGCCAGCCTCTACCCTACTATCAGAAAATACACTTACATCATTCTTTTGCTTACAAAAGTCTGTGGGTTCCTTACTGCATATTAAATAAAACTCAAACTCCTTAACTTTGGCAAAGTTCTTCATCAACTGGCAACCTCATTTTCTAACACTTTACAACTCCTACCTCCCCAGCTCCAGCTCCCAACACTCTATAGCCGCACATACCTAACCATTGCCTCCAAAGAGATCAGGTCCTTTCTGACTCCAAGCTACTTCTCCTCTCTCTCTTCTTTAAGAGTCTCGATTCAGAATTAACTTGCTCTAAATGTTTTCTCTGATTCTTCCAGGGAGTATTAAAATAACTACTACTTTGTACTCTCCCAATATATCATTTAAAATACCATAACAACATTTACTAATCTATATTAACTCATATTTATATGACTTTCTTCCTCCTTACCAAATAGGAACAGTGAAAGGCAACTTTTTTTAGTCTCTAGCACAGAGCTGCACATTTAAGACAGGGTCTCAATAAATGCAGTGTTATAACCACTGGGTAACCAATAAATGCTCCTAGTATAAAATAAAATTTTGGAAGGTTTATAATTAGATCTTAAAAATATTCTTTCTTTTAGAAGGATTAAAACAGGGTTGGGGGGTGGGTTGGTAGTCTATTTTAAAATCCAGGAAATTTTAAGCTATCCCTTGAGACAGTGTACATTTAAGCATCTATTTAAAGATCAGTAAATATTTTCCAAGGCAGCTAAAAAAAAAAAAAGAGAAAAAAACTAATAATTAAAAGTGATTTGAGGGGCTGTTGGCCTAAATTTCTAAAAAATGGGGGAAAACAATCTTCAAAAATCATAAAAGGCACTAAAAAAGTCACCAAAAAATTAAATAGAAGATTAAAACACAGAAAAATATCCACATTAATAGTAATCAGGAAAAGAGAAACAGAAAATCTTGCACCCCACTGGAGAATACCTAGGTAAAGTGACAAAAAGCTAATACCATAGAGGTATCTGTTATTCATCCCACTCTTCTACTTCAATTCAGTACTGTTTATCTCTAGGGTAAGTGACTCCAATTACCTTAATTTTTCTTTAATTATAGAATTAATAGCATAGCATAGTGGGAAAAAATGTGGACTATGAAACTAGACTGCCTGGGTTCGAGTTATGTACCACTCTCAGAAGCAGTGAAATCTTGAGTAAGTCAGTTAGCCAATCTGTGCCTCCATTTCTTCATATGTAAAAAGAGGAGAAAAAATTATAGTGTCTATCTTTTAGAGCTATTGTGATAACTGAATTAATATGCAAAGATATTTTTCAAAGGGCTAAACATAAAAACAGACACATAGATCAATGGAACAGAATAAAAGGCCCAGGAATATTCTCCTCAATAAATGGTATTGAGAAAATAGGACAACCACATGCAAAAGAATGAAACTAGACTTTATCTAACACCACATATAAAAATCAACTCATTGGGTTAAAAAATGTAAGACTTGAAACCATAAAAGTCCTAGAAGAAAACACATGGGGTAAGCTCCTTGACATCAGAATTGGCAATGTTTTTTTTGGATTTGACATCAAAAACAAAGGCAACAAAAGCAAAAATAAAAAGTATACTACATCAAACTAAAATGCTTCTGCACAGCAAAGGAAATTATCAACAAAATGAAAAGGCAATCTGTTGAATGGGAGAAAATATTTGCAAGTCATCTATCTGACAAGGGGTTAAAATCCAAAAGAGAGAACTAACTCACACAACTCAATAGGAAAAACAATAATAATAATAATAATCTGATTTAAAATGGGGAAAGGAACTAAATAAATATTTCTCTAAAGAAGCTATACAAGGGCAACAGCCATGTGAAAAGGTGATTCAGATCACTAAGTGCAGGGAAATGCAATTCAGAACCACTATGAGATCTTCATTCCTATTAGAATGGCTACTATCAAAAACATAATAACAAGTGTTTGCAAAAATGTAGAGAACAGAGAAACCTTGTACACCATTGGTGGGCATGTAAACTGGTACAGCCACCACAGGACAGTATGGAGGCTCCCCATACTGAAACTAAAAATACAACTATCATATGATCCAGCAATCCACACTTCTGGGTATACATCCAAAGAAAACACAATCACTGTCCCAAAGAGATATTAATATCTACATCCCCCACCCCACCCCCACCGTGTTCACTGCTGTATTATTTATAATAGCCAAAACACAGAAACTACTAAAGGGCCCATCAACAGAGGAATGACTAAAGAAACTGTGTTTGTACAGAATGGAATATTATTCGGCCACAAAAGAAGAAAATCCTGCCATTTGTTGCAAGGTGAATGGACCTTGAGAACATCACACTAAGTCAAATAAATACCCAGAGACAAATGCTGTATAATCTCATTTACACACAGAATCAAAACAAAACTCATAAAGACAGGCAACAGACTGGCGGCTTCCAGGAGCAGGGAGTGGGAGGGTGGGAGAAAAGGATGAAAGCCGTAAAAAGGCAGAAACTTCCAGGTATAAGATAAATAAGTTTGGGGATATAATGTACAGCATTATGACTATAGTTAACAATACTATACCATATATTTGAAAGTTACTAAGAGAGTAAATCTTAAAAGTTCTCATCACAAGGGAAAAAAACTATTAATATGTGTGGTGATGGATGTTAACTAAGCTTATTATGGTAATAATTTTGAAATATATATATATATTTCATTCACTATATTGTATACCTTAAACTAATACAATGTTATATATCAATTACATCTCAATCAAACTGGGGGGAAAAAAATCCACCTCAATTTAAGTTAATTGGCTTTCCTGCATTTAAGGATTTCAATAAACTGAAGTTTAAATAATTAGCAGCTAGTATTCTTTGCATTCTAAATATAAAAATGATATCTGGAAGTTATTCATTAACTATTATTATTAAAACTACTATTATTAGTATTAGTACTAAAATTATTAATAAAACTAATTTTTAAAAACATTACCACCAAAGTTATAACACTATATAGTCTTCAAATGTGGTTCTAAATTTTCTTATTTGCAATTTGAGTATAACAAGGAAGAGCTTTAAACTAGGTTGGTTCCAGCTGAGGTTAAAATTAACTCAATAAGGCCAAGATCAGATGAAAATAAATGGTTCACCTTTCACGTAAAAAGTGTGAATCCAAACCAGTAATATTCTCATCATGTAAGACAAGGAACTCAGGAGGGTTAAGGTAGCAAACAATATAGGTAAGACTATCTCTTTCTATGAAAAAAATTTTATGTGCTTGTTGATTTCATATGTGGAGAGGCCACAGATATCCTATCTTATATTCTGGTTACATGAAATGCTGTATTCAAAACAGTATTTTTGGAGCTATTTGGAATGAAGGCCACATAACTAATTTAGTCTCTCAAAAAGCCTTTGTTTCTATCTATAACCTGGAAAAAATAGGTATGATTAAAAACTAGTAAGAGGTTTTTTTAAATAAAACCACTATAAACAGGAGGGAATATAACAAGTGGTATTCCAGAGAGGTTTACCTCTGTCTTTGAATGCAACTATTTCATAATATCAATTAATAGAGAAAATATTCTACATGGTAGCAAATTAAGTCCAAACTTAAGAAGGATCATCAGCTCCCAGGAAGAAATAAAAGTCCCAATAAAAATAAACACTGCTAAATAAAGTTGCTAGACCTAATGAAAATTCACATAGCCACTGGTCTTCAATGAAAGCAGAGTAAGCTCATTATTTCTCAGTCTTTAATTTTCCAATACTTAAGAGCCAAAACTAAAACAGAACTTCAGTTTCAAAACACTCCAAAATAAAGTTTTGACAAAATTTATAAAATTACACCCCCAAATTTAAAAACTTCATTTCCAGTCAAACTTCTCAGTACATTATTCTTAAAAGGAGATAGGATGTGCAGAATTAATGAAAAAGCTTCAAAAAAGCTTCAGTAATGTCATGATAAAGCAATGTTCATTGACTGTGATCTATAAACACACGATCTCTGCCTCTACACGACAGTAAAACCACCTCATAGAAAACTTTACACTTTACATGATACGTAGTCCATGTAGTCTCTGAGGTGGTTGTTTCATCCCATTCTTTCAGAAGGTTAGTCAAAAACTAGAGTTCACTTCAGAATTCTGAACTTTAGTACTGAAACAGCATCAATAAAGCAATGAAGACATCTACTATATAAAGAGGGCATAAAACTTCCTGATCTTAAATCTACTCTCTTTAAAGTAATTTAAAATCTCTTTAAAGTAATTTAAAGCTTTACCCAGTTCAGATGCCCTTGGCAGAATCCTATAGTCAAGATTCAGCCAACTGTTCAGCGTGAGGAGTTCCAGGAGACACTACCCCTAGTTTCAAAACTGAATGTCCCAGGCAAACCCAAACACTTGGTCACCCTAGCCTGATTAAGTGGTAAGGGCAAAGAAAGCCACCCAAACACTTACTAAGCACTTATATACCAATCTTATAAATCCAATAAAATGGGCTGATTGGATTAGAGGATCTTTAATCCCTACTAGTCTAAACATTTTAAAGCTCTCACTGAAACTAGACAGTGGCACTGATCTATTCTCCCTGTCACATCTTACTTGGCCTCTTGGAAGCATGTGACTCTGACTCTTCCAGAAGGTTAGCTTTTGACTCTTGACTCCTTCCTTCAGTCTTCTCTCCTCTGGAACATTACACTCTCCCAGTTTCACTCCTACTCACTGGTGGCTGCTCCTTCACGGTCTCTCTGTGGCTGGATCTTCTTCCTCTATCTGACTAGAAAACGTTAACCTCTGCTGTCTTCTGGATACTCTATGTGATCGTGTTTAAACACCATGTTCAAACTCTCTACCTCCAGCTCTCCCACCTCCCCACTGAGATCCAGACTTCTATGCCCAACATCTCACCTGAACCTCTAAAACACAACTCAAACTCCATCCGGGACTAAAACAGAACTCTTAATTCTACTTACTCCCTCACCTTCCCCACCTTACGAAATGACACTACCATCCATTACAATTACTGAAGCCACCACTAAGACTTCATCTTTGATTCCTCTTTTCTTCATTTGCCACCTCCAAGCCATCCGTAAATCCTGTTAGCTCGATTTCTCAAGTATATTCCAGACTCACTCTGTTCTCTCCAGTCCACTCTTACCACCCTAATCCAAACCATCATCTTTCACCCAATAACTGCAGTGACCTATCAACCAGTTTCTCTGCTACCAATCTTTTCTGCATCCCACCACAATTTCCTCCTCCCACGAAACAGCCAGGAGTGATCTATCAACGCCTAACGTCTGCTTCATCTCCCCAGTACGTAGAACAAAAAACAAGGTCTGCCTTGCAGTAGCACTCAGTGTGCTAAGTGAAAGAATGAACAGTCATCTCCCTAACCATCCAAAACTGCCTTCCCCTCACATAGAATAGAACCTAAAATTCTTTCAAATTCTTACAGGACTCCCTCACCTCATATCCCTGGTCACTCACTATGCTCCAGACTCACTGATATTCTTCAAATTCCCCAAATTCATTTCTAGCCTGGAGCTGTTTATTTACCCTCTGCCTAAACACTCCTGCCCTAATGTCTGGCTCCTCATCACTCAGGTCTCAGAGCAATGTTACCTCCTCAGAGAGGCCTTGTCTACCCAGATCCACCCATCCTATATCATCTCACTCAGCTCCCTTTTCTTCATAGTACTTAACATTAGCTGAATCATCATGTTGTTGGTTTACTTACAAACCGTTTCCTCCCTACTAGCATGTAAGTTCCCTTGGAGCTGGGAACGTTCCTGTTCAATGTTGCACTCCCAGAGGCCAGTACAATGCCTACCACACAATACATACTGAAAGAATGACTCAAGTTTACCAAGTAGTTATGTACGTGCCAAGCACTATGCTAGGTAACAATGAATTTTTTTTAAAGAAAAATAGAAAATGCAAGTAAAATATTAGTATGAAGAGCAATTTGATGTTCTTTTATGTTGATCATCCTCATTCTTAAAATGACCGTATACAATAAATCCCACTCTGTAGAATATTATTTTGCCAGTGTAAATATATATATCCTTAAAGTAATAATAATAATTAGCATATCATTATACCTTTAGAAGGTATCTAAATGATTGCATTATTCACTTTTAATACACAATTTGAGGGAACTAATTAAGATAAAATGCAGTAAAATCTGAGAGCCTTCATTTCATCTTCTCAAGTACACACAGACACATCTGATCCAGTCAGGAAACTTGAGACTGTAAAATACCTTCTGTTCTCAACATACAGAAACATTCACAACAGAGGCTGTCAACTCACCATTTATTTCCTGGCCTCAGATTAGTTTACCACCTTCATCAAGCCAAGAAGCTATCAGTAATAATCAGGTTCATTTCACAAAAGTCATTACTAAAGCTGAGATTAACCACTCATCCCTGAAAGCCTATTATAAAAGAACATGCTCAACTGAGTTTAGGCAGAAGAGTTATGTTTCATTGGTATCATTGTACTTTTGGGTTCATTTAATTCAAAACCACAGAAAGACTTAGTATTTGACATAATCATACCAGTTACTACCACCATCATTATGACATCACTAAACACCTTATAGCCAGGCATCAACTAGGGAGAGGCAGTAAGGCACTAAGGCTCGAGGCACTCAAATGACACTTCTTCAGATCGGGTGAGTATTTTCTATAACATTTTAATTTTAGCAGACTTTAAAACTGTCCTATCCTACCTCCAAATGTTTTAAGGATTAAATATATTAATACTTTGAAAGTATGATTTATAAAAAGCAACAAATTCAATATAACTAAGTGCAAGTACTCAAAATATCACCATATCATACTAGATGTTTAAACCTAAGGGAAATAATCCAGCTTTCATCCAACTTTGAAACTATTATACATTTTGAATAATGGAGTATTCTCAAATACACTCAACCAAATCATAAAAAACATAACACATGTTCTACTTAAAATTAAGTTTTCTATGTATTCAAAATGGATAACCCTAAAGGATCTATTGTATAGCTAGCTAATGGAACTCTATTCAGTGTTATGTGCCAGTCTGGATGGGAGGAGGTTTAGGGAAGAATGGATACATGTATATGTATGGCTGAATCCCTTTGCTGTTTACCTGAAACTATCACAACATTGTTAATCGGCTATATCCCAATACCAAAAAAAAAGTTGAAAGTTTGAAAAAATTAAAATAAAAGCAGGCAAAGGAAAATAAAATAAAATTAGCTTTCTAACCACACTTGCCAATCAAAACGGGGGGGAGGGGCACTTTTGCTTGATCTTTGCATGGGAATGTTAAGAAAATACTCATTTTATTTTCATTTATAACAGTTGTCTTTGCAAAGCTGAAAAACTATGGATAAAGCCAAAGCAAAATTAAATCCTACAGCAAAGGTCCAAAGTTCAGTACTTACCATACCCACTAATTATTCCTACTTGTTTTAATTGCCATTACCTTAAAAAGAAAAGTTTTCTCCCATTTTTTAAAACTGGTTCTGTATTATCTTTGGTTTTCTCTTTAGTCTAGTTTAGTTGTCTGTTGTTTAGTTGTTGCGTCCAACTTTGCAACTCCACGGACTGTAGCCATCAGGCTCCCGCCCATGGGATTTCCTAGGCAATAATACTAGAGTGGGTTGCCATTTCTTTCTCCAGGGGATCTTCTGGACCCAGGGATCGAACCTGTGTCTCTTGCACTAGCAGGCAGATTGGTCTAGTTACATAACTGTATAAACAAACTAGTTTTTGGACATCTAGGATTAACCCACATATTGAGACAAACTCATTTAAATACTAGAAATTATTTATGTATCCCTGTCTTAACACTGGCCCTCAAAACCAAAATGATTGCTAATAAATTCAATCAGAAGATTGGTTCCTTCTGCTTTCAGAAAAGCTCTAAAATCACTCAAGGTAGTCAAAAGGTAATACTGGGCAGTGTTTCAAATATACAAATTTTCTTTAAATTCTAAGGAAAAAAATGCCTACATGAACCAACCCAGAGGTCATTATTTTGACCTTCACCACCTGCTCATTTGCTAAAGAAACCACACTTAAGTTTTACAAATGAGGTACATATTAAGCTACAAAAATAATTTTAAAGGTTTGCTTTACTTAAGAAGAGAATAAACATAAATAATTACATTACTATTCTGTAAAAGTAATCTATTCTTAGCACACAGCTGAAGAAAAATTGTATTGGAAAGACATGCCCTGACTTACCAAAGATTTATTACTGTCAAAGATTAGATAAAATAAATGTGTTGTAAAGATATACTGTCTGAATTTACTAAATTTGGATATTTATAAAGTATCTTCTTCCACAATATTCTTTGACACAGCAAAGGTTTAGAGGCTGCAATATAACCTCCAAGTCCTTTATTCAGTTAATTAACAATTTCTAAGCACTACGATGTTTTCTTCTCCCTAAAAAACAATGGAATAAATGGATACAATGCTTGGATGATATTATGCCTTCAAACATGTTATTATAACAAATAAAAATAAATTTTAAGAGGTTAATTTGCAAAGACATTACAGATGGCTTCTGACATGTACAGATAAATTGAAACCACTCCCTCCAGCCTCTGGGGATAATGAAGTGCCTTCTCACTGACTGAAGTTACTGTGATTGCAGAATTTGTAAATAACCAATGAGTATCAGAAACCTCTTAACTCCTGTCTCCTCCTCTTAGGACAAATGGTATAAATTATAGAGAAAATAATTTCCTACTTTTTTTTTTTTTTAAACTAAACTCATGCCTACATTAAATTATCTTATTTCTAAAAGCATTGCAGGACCAAATTTAAGAGAACAATTTCAAATCTAACTCTGAATTTGAAAGTTTATTTATGTCTAGATCTAATGGTACATTATGCCACTACAGTTAAAAGTGTATTATTATATGCTTGAAATGTTAAGAGGGTAAATCTTAAAGTTTTCTCACCAAACACATGACACACAAAAAACCTGTAACTATAAGGTGATGGACAGGTCAACTAGTTGGCTGTGGAGATCATTTCACAATGTGTATATACACATGTATATATCAAAACCAAGTTGCACATATTAAGTATATTACAATTTCTAAATGTCAATTACACCCTGAGAAAATAAACCTGAGAAAATTATCTGTCTAAAAAAAAAAAATCACTAATTTTTAAAGTATCACAGAACTGTATTATTTGAAATTTTAATAGAAATCTGAGTTTGTGTCTGATATTTTTTAAATAGCAAAAATACTACCAACAAAAAACCACTTCCAAATATTGTTTTGTTTGCAAATCGCCTTGAAAATGTATACTAAAATGTCAGTTACACAAGTAGAGCTCAAACATTTTGTGTAACAAGAGGTTACCTAACAGAGGAGTCCTAGAAGCACCTGGAGTTGCAGGAAAATTTTTGTGTATGTACATATGGCGGCTTTTTCTGGATAAATGATCCATATAACTTGCAGCTTCTGGGGCGCAGGGAGGGGAGGTGGGTGGCTCAAAATACAATTAAGATTAAATTAAAGCGCCTGAAAAAAAAACAGCCAACGTCATGTAACTTGTCAATATCAGATAACCAAGTCTTATTTTCTACATTCCTAATCAGGAGACGATTTATTCTAATTTGGTGGCTCCTACACAACTTTCAAGTGATGCAGGCATGAAATGGCTCTGCATTACAAAACAGTTCCCTTCACACACCCAACGCGGTAAAACCCAAATTTTCCCCGAAAAGGCCAGGAACAGGCAAACGAATTAACATCCCCTCTTGCTCAAAGATCGATTGGCTTTGGCAGGACGTGTCCTCCAGAGAGAACTGCTGGGCGGTGACCAGGTTTCAGTGAGGAGATGGACCCCTGGGCGGGCACCAGCAATCCAGACATCCCCAGCAGCCTCCTCCCACCCTCAAACGCGCCCTCCAGTAAGGTCTGCGGGAGCGGCTGCAGCAGATCCCGGCGCCCCTGGAGCGCGCCGCAACGCCGCCGCTGCAGCACGGTCGCAGCGACCTTCCAGCCCGGATCTCCGGGAGCCCCGTTACCCACGTCCCCACACCCCACCCGAAAAAAAAGGGAGGGGGACGCACAACAAAGCCCAATCCGAGGAGGCCCAAGTGAGCTGTAAGTTGGGCGCTGGGGCTGAGGCCCGACGAGGAGCGGCCGGGATACGGAGCCACGCCGGGCCGGCGCGCCGCGATGCCGGACGGATCTGGCCGGGGAGGCGGGCAGCCAGATGTCAGCCCGCCCGGCTGGGTGTCGGCAGCCGGGAGGAAACCGGGCTGGCGGGAGGGCGGGCGCGCGGCTAGGGGGAAGCCAGGCCGGAGGAGGGAGGGGAGCGGCGACGGCGGGGTCCCTAGGGCGCCGCGGTCGGCCGCGACCCCCACCCCGACCGGCGGCCTGTCCCGTTACTTACCCGCCGGGAAGCTGCGGGCTTCGCCGGGGCTGTCCGGGCCGCCGGCCTCAGAGGCCAGGAAGCGCCCCCACATCGCGGGCGGGAGTGCTGAGTGGGCCGGGGGCGCCCGATTCCCCACGCCCGTCCTCCGCTGCCTTTGCCTTCTGCTTCTTCGGAGGCGGAAACTTGTGCGGAGCCTGAGCTGCGGCGGCACCCGCGAGGCGGGGCGAGCGGGTGGGCTGAGCAACGGCCGCTCAGCGACGGGAAGGGGGCGCAGGGGCCGGATTCGTCGCGGCGGCGGCGGCGGCTGCCATGGTCAGCCCAGCTGTGCTGAGGCCCGGGCCAGGGAAGCGGCGGCTCCGCGGTGACGGCGGCTCGGTCCCCGGCCGAGCCCAGGCTGCGAGGCTCCAGACGAAGTTGCAGCTGCGGCTTCTCTCCACCCCCTCCGCTGGCGGAGCCCGAGCAGGAGCCGGAGCCGGGCAGGGGCGGGGCCTGGAGGGGGCGGGGCTTAGTGCGCTTACAAAAGGCGTGCGCGGCGCGGGGCGGGGCCTGCGGGCCGTTCCAGGTGGGTACCATCAAGCCCCTTTGCTCCGCAGTTTGCGAATAGTCAGTCCGACATACCTGCTGTATCCCTCTTTTCCCATCCCAGCGCTCAGTGCGGTGAGGAAAGGGCGGAACTTGGGTCAGGGACTTGTCTTGAGGTTCCCCGCTCCGTTGGTTAAGCCCTCAGGCCCTCCGGGGCACCTTTCAGAAAAAGGCATGGAAGACCTGCCTTCACATCAAGACTGCTTGTGATAAAAGAGGGTTGGGGTTGAAATTAAAGTTGTCATGCATTCTATAAGCATCGTTTATTGATCATTGTGGAGGATAGTAAAGAGGTCATTTTCCTCAATTTACAACCGAGGCGGGGAGAGGGTACCAAAATATCTACAACATGGACACGAGTGCAGAAAAAAAAAAAAAAAAAACAGGAAAAAAGACCCGAGGTAAATAAGTACCAGGGGGTTCAGGGAGGGGCTGTCAATTTTAATCTAGTAGCTCAGTGTTTCAGATAAGCAATCAGGAGTCAAAATGACACCAAAGTATGTAATGGGAGGGCAACTACACCTTCACGTTCTTCTCTGCCTGGTCAGATTCCACCCTTCACCTGAACCCAGAGTGCAAGAGCAGGTATCCTGAGGAAGGACAAAAAGGTGCAGCATCCTCTTTAAATCTTCCTTTTCACTGGCAATATTTATAACCCTTAAAATAGTGCATTTAATAAATACTGGTTAAGCACTGTAGAAGGAATTGAGCTCTGGACCTGGCTGATGAATCCGGTAAACCAGGAAGCAGGTTGCTAACTCTTAACAAGCTTTGACCACAGTGATGCTTTTTCCTGTTTTGGATGTTTGCTAACAAAGCCCTCATGTTTGTATTCAGTTCAGTTAGTTCAGTCTCTCAGTCGTATCCAACTCTTTGTGACTCCATGGAATGCAGCATGCCAGGCTTCCCTGTCTTTCACCATCTTCCAGAGCTTGCTCAAACTGATGTCCATTGAGTCGGTGATGCCATCCAACCGTCCCATCCTCTGTCACCCCCTTCTCCTCCTGCCTTCAATCTTTCCCAGCATCAGGGTCTTTTCCAATGAGTCAGCTCTTCTCATGAGGTGGCCAAAGTATTGGAGCTTCAGCTTCAGTATCAGTCCTTCCAATGAAGACTCAGGACTGATTTCCTTTAGGATTGCCTGGTTTGATCTCCTTGCAGCCCAAGGGACTCTCAAGAGTCTTCTCCAATACCACAGTTCAAAACCACCAGTTCTTCAGTGCTCAGATTTCTTATAGTCCGACTCTCACATCCATATATGACTACTGGAAAAACCATAGCTTTGACTAGACAGATCCTTGTCAGTAATGTCTCTGCTTTTTAACATGCTGTCTAGGTTGGTCATAGCTTTTCTTCGAAGGAACAAACATCTTGTAATTTCATGGCTGCAGTCACCATCTGCAGTGATTTTGGAGCCCAAGAAAATAAAGTCTCACTGTTTCCATTATTTCCCCATCTATGAAGTGGTGGGATCAGAGACCATAATCTTCGTTTTTTGAATGTTAAGTTTTAAGCCAACTTTTTCACTCTCCTCTTTCACTTTAATCAAGAGGTTCTTTAGTTCCTCTTCACTTTCTGCCATAAGGGTGGTGTTATCTGCATATCTGAGGTTATTGATGTTTCTCCCTGCAATCTTGATTCCAGCTTGGGCTTCATCCAGCCTGGCATTTCACATGATGTACTCTGCATATAAGTTAAATAAGCAATGTGACAATATACAGCCTCGATGTACTTCTTTTCCAATTTGGAACCAGTCTGTTGTTCCATGTGCAGCTCTAAATGTTGCTTCTTGACCTGCATACAGATTTCTCAGGAGCCAGATAAGGTGGTCTGGTATTCCCATCTCTTTAAGAATTTTCCACAGTTTGTTGTGACCTACACAAAGGCTTTAGGAGAAAGCAATGGCAACCCACTCCAATACTCTTGCCTGGAAAATCCCATGGATGGAGGAGCCTGGTAGGCTGCAGTCCATAGGGTCGCTAAGAGTCGGACACGACTGAACGACTTCACTTTCACTTTTTACTTTCATGCATTGGAGAAGGAAATGGCAACCCACTCCAGTGTTCTTGCCTGGAGAATCCCAGGGACGGGGGAGCCTGGTGGGCTGCTGTCTATGGGGTCTCACAGAGTCAGACACAACTGAAGTGACTTAGCAGCAGCAGCACACAAAGGCTTTGAAATAGTCAATAAAGCAAAGTAGATGCTTTTCTGGAATTCTCTGCTTTTTCTAAAACTTTTAGAGGTTAATCTACATCTAGGTATTTTGTAATTTATCTGATTGCAGTTTTACATTTAGTCTCCCACAGGTAGAGTTCCACTTATTTCTCCAAATCCTGAACAACTGATCAAGGGTCAACTGTTTCTAAGGCTAGAAAGTGATAGAAATATGAAAAAAAGAATGCAGTTGTTTCCTTTCTGTGATTTAAATGTGCATTAACCCATGTAATATGATAATTGAATAGTACAGGTTCAAAAAGAAACCTAAAAAAGTAAATTCTAACATGAATTATCAGAAGCTATAGAATTATATGAAAGTATTCTTTTTTCATGATTTATAATTACTATATTCTCATATTAGGTATAGAATTTATTACATACCAAACTTTTTTATACAGATCTAAGACATGTATGAACTATTACAAATATATCTCAGTCCTTTGTGAGTTAATATATACTTACTGTTATTCTAAAACTCTGCCAACTTTCACTCAATTCTAAGCAGTGTTTCTAAAAAATATTTTACTCAGTTCTTCTATGTTTTTATCAAATTGAAAGGCATGCCACTACATACACCAAAAAAAGTGTGAAGTTGAGACTATGTAAAATATGCTCTGTACTAAATAGAAATAGAAAAACATGTTGCTATTTTGGCAGTTGGCACCACCAAGGATAAATTTTTTGTGTTCCTACTAATTAAACTTGAGAGGATAGAGAGCTAATGCAATTAAAATAATTGAAATACTAAAAATACTATGCATATGAAGTAAACTGTAACCATCATTTTTAAAAAATCATATGCATTATGAACATAGTTGATCCTTAAGCAACACAGGGGTTAGGGGGCACCTACCCTCTGCACAGTAGGTATTTCCAAGTATAAAATACAGTCGCCCTGAATCCTCATCCCCAACTCCTCAGTATCCACATTGTGGCATCTAAGGATTCAACCAACCAAGGATTCTGTAATACTGCAATATTTACTATTGAAAAAAAAATCTACATATAAGCCATACCACACAGTTCAAACCTGATTTTTCAAGGGTCAACCATATACTGAATTGAGATTTCCAGCCACATCTATGATACACCCAGTATCCATGGTTCTCAGAATGATTAAAATTAATCATAGCAAAAGATTGAGAGACTGAGGACTACCTAACCATTATTAAGGCCAATGTTATAAACCAGCATGTTTTTGTTTCATTGGGATAGTAAGTAAAGACCATAAGGAGAATCCTATTAATACACATTCTGACATTATTTGCTTGCTTGCTCAGTCGTGTCCTGCTCTTTGCAACCCAATGGACTGTAGCCCTAGGCTCCTCTGTCCAGGGGATAATCCCAGCAAGAATACTTCAGTGGGTTGCCATTTCCTCCTCCAGGGGATCTTCCCAACTCAGGGAGTGAATCCACGTCTCCAGAGTCTCCTGCACTGGAAGGTGGATTCTTTACCACTGAGTCACCTGGGAAGCCCAAGACATTTATTATTGAACTTCAATATTTTAGTAATTTTTCTTAGTAGAGATAATACAAGTAATGAAAATAGTGACTGTATATGCTTGTGTGTGTATATATGTGTATAAATACAGTTGCTTAGGTGAAATTTGCATATTTAATGTTTTGAAAAAGGACTTTAAAAAGAGGAAAATAGGACTAAAAATTTACTGTCAGATCTGTATTAAATTCCTCATTTGAAATATTGCATTAAAAAGACATTATTTGAAAATAAAAATATATGTTGCATTCATAAATCTTAAATTCTTTGGGTATAAATCTCTAAACTCATTAAGTTTAAACTATCTTACATGTATTTTTCTTATATAAACGTATCATATTGAGCAAACAACCAGTGAACAAAGAAGTGATGTAACAATGGATATGTGATATTTTAAAATTAGGAAAACATATGGTACATAATATAAGCAACCTCAAGAGAGTGTAATGTTTACAAAAAAATAAAATTTCAAAACCAACAAAATGTAGAAAAATTAAACCAACCAATAACAACTGAAAGAGTTCCTAAAGAACAGTTGCCACTTGATAGGAACTTTGTGGATGAAGTCTGAAAAATTCCAAGGTACAGATACTTCTGGTGTATCAAAGGTGTGACAAGGACTATGATATATAACTTCTTCCAGATCACAAAAATGACAAGTTACTAGATTTATTATGTGTTGTTGTAATCTCAAATAATAATTTAAAATAATGAAAAAAAGAAAACTCAGAAACTTTTTCACTTGATGATGGGTTTGAAAATTGCAATCGGATTCTTAGCAGATACATTCGACTATACAAAGGACTAATGTTCAAGCTGAAACTTCAATACTTTGGCCACCTGATGCGAAGAGCTGACTCATTGGAAAAGACCCTGATGCTGGGAAACATTGAAGGCAGGAAGAGAAGGGGATGACAGAGGATGAAATGATTAGATATCATCACCAACTCAATGGACATGAGTTTGAGCAAACTCCAGGAGATAGTGGAGAACAGAGGAGTCTGGCATCTGTAGTCCATGAGGTCGCAAAGAGTCAGAATGACTTAGTACTCAACAACAATACAAAAGTGAGTAGAAGAGATATAGGTTAATTAACCTGTCTGTGGATCAGTTTCCTTATCTTTAATTTGTGGATGACAATAGTAACTACCTAATAGGACATAGCTGTGAAAAGAAGAGAAGCAAAAAGCAAAGGAGAAAAGGAAAGATATACACATCTGAATGCAGAGTTCCAAAGAACAGCAAGGAGAGATAAGAAAGCCTTCCTCAGCGATCAATGCAAAGAAATAGAGGAAAACAACAGAATGGGAAAGACTACAGATCTCTTCAAGAAAATCAGAGATACCAAGGGAACATTTCATGCAAAGATGGGCTCAATAAAGGACAGAAATGGTATGGACCTAACAGAAGCATAAGGTATTAAGAAGAGGTGGCAAGAATACACAGAAGAACTGTACAAAAAAGATCTTCACGACCCTGATTATCACAATGGTGTGATCACTCACCTAGAGCCAGAAATCCTGGAATGTGAAGTCAAGTGGGCCTTAGAAAGCATCACTGTGAACAAAGATAGTGGAGGTGATGGAATTCCGGTTGAGCTATTCCAAATCCTGAAAGATGATGCTGTGAAAGTGCTGCACTCAATATGCCAGCAAATTTGGAAAACTCAGCAGTGGCCACAGGACTGGAAAAGGTCAGTTTTCATTCCAATCCCAAAGAAAGGCAATGCCAAAGAATGCTCAAACTACTGCACAATTGCACTCATCTCACATGCTAGTAAACTAATGCTCAAAATTCTCCAAGCCAGGCTTCAGCAGTACGTGAACCGTGAACATTCAGATGTTCAAGTTGGTTTTAGAAAAGGCAGAGGAACCAGAAATCAAATTGCCAACATCTGCTGGATCATAAAAAAAGCAAGAAAGTTCCAGAAAAACATCTATTTCTGCTTTATTAACTATGCCTTTGACTGTGTGGATCACAATAAACTGTGGAAAATTCTGAAAGAGATGGGAACACCAGACCACCTAATCTGCCTCTTGAGAAATCTGTATGCAGGTCAGGAAGCAACAGTTAGAACTGGACATGGAACAACAGACTGGTTCCAAATATGAAAAGGAGTACGTCAAGGCTGTATATTGTCGCCCTGCTTATTTAACTTATATGCAGAGTACATCATGAGAAATGCTGGGCTGGAAGAAGCAGAAGATGGAATCAAGATTGCCGGGAGAAATATCAATAACCTCAGATATGCAGATGACACCACCCTTATGGCAGAAAGTGAAGAGGAACTGAAAAGCCTCTTGATGAAAGTGAAAGAAGAGAGTGAAAAAGTTGGCTTAAAGCTCAACATTCAGAAAACGAAGATCATGGCATCTAGTCCCATCACTTCATGGGAAATAGATGGGGAAACAGTGGAAACAGTGTCAGATTTTATTTTTCTGGGCCCCAAAATCACTGCAGATGGTGACTGCAGCCATGAAATTAAAAGACGCTTACTCCTTGGAAGGAAAGTTATGACCAACCTAGATAGCATATTGAAAAGCAGAGACATTACTTTGCAACAAAGGTCCATCTAGTCAAGGCTATGGTTTTTCCTGTGGTCATGTATGGATGTGAGTTCGACTGTGAAGAAAGCTGAGCTCTGAAGAATTGATGCTTTTAAACTGTGGTGTTAGAGAAGATTCTTGAGAGTGCCTTGGACTGCAAGGAGATCCAACCAGTCCATCCTAAAGGAGACCAGTCCTGAATATTCATTGGAAGGACTGATGTTGAAGTTGAAACTCCAGTACTTTGACCACCTCATGCAAACAGTTGACTCATTGGAAAGGACCCTGATGCTGGGAGGGATTGGGGGCAGGAGGAGAAGGGGACGACAGAGGATGAGATGGCTGGATGGCATCACCAACTCGATGGACGTGAGTTTGGGTAAACTCCAGGAGTTGGTGATGGACAGGGAGGCCTGGCGTGCTGTGATTCATGGGGTCACAAAGAGTTGGACACGACTCAGCGACTGAACTGAATAGGACATTTGTGCATATTAAATGAGTTAATACTTGTAGTGTGCTTAGAAAAATGCATGTATGCACCGTATATTAGTTACACCAACATACAATCTAGAAATGGAGTCCTGACATACCTCACCAAGAAAAAAACAGCATTGATGCGTACAGTGAGATTGCTGCTAAGTCGCTTCAGTCGTGTCCGACTCTGTGCGACCCCATAGACGGCAGCCCACCAGGCTCCCCCGTCCCTGGGATTCTCCAGGCAAGAACACTGGAGTGGGTTGCCATTTCCTCCTCCAATGCATGAAAGTGAAAAGTCAAAGTGAAGTCGCTCAGTCATATCTGACTCATAGTGACCCCATGGACTGCAGCCTACCAGGCTCGTCTATCCATGGGATTTTCCAGGCAAGAGTACTGGAGTGGGGTGCCATTGCCTTACTTTGTATCAGAATGATATATCAGAATACTATAAAGTACTGATTGATAGCTTTTCCTGACCCTTTGGGGTTACTAATTATTTCAGGTTATGGTGAAATGATGCACTTTTGCAAAACATTTACCAAATTCTTTGGGTCCAAGTTCATAGAAGACTTCATTCTAGGCTCTGATTCCCTGAACTTCCCATGTGGATGTTTGCTCAGCTACTGGGTTTCCTGTCTCTGCCCAAAACTACCAAAATAGCAAAAGAAAGATTAGGGAGAGGTGCCTGGGTGGTATAACCAAGCCAAGAGGGTGAGGACACATCATCTCAAGCCCTTGATTCCTTAGAGATACAGAAAAATGGAGAAGACTCTTGAGAGTCCCTCAGACTGCAAAGAGATCAAACCAGTCAATCCTAAAGGAGATCAATCCTGAATATTCTTTGGAAGAACTGATGCTGAAGCTGAAGCTGAAGCTCCAATGCTTTTACCACCTGATGTGAAGAACTGACTCATTAGAAAAGACCTCGATGCTGGGAAAGATTGAAAACAGGAGGAGAAGGGGATGACCGAGGATAAGATTATTGGATGGCATCACCATCTCAATGGACACCAGTTTGAGCAAGCTCCAAGAGATGATGAAGGACAGGGAAGCCTGGCATACTGCAGTCCATGGGGTCACAAAGAGTCAGACACGACTGAGCAACTGAACAACAACAGAAAATGAGTCTTAACTATACCTTTGGCTCCAGGGTTGGGTTGCAATGGCTGATGAGAAAGTAGGTAAGATACGGATCACTTGAATAATGGAGTGGTCCTTTGGGTGGGAGGTGAGACTGGAAAGAATTAAATTAAGCCAAAATATAAAGTTTAGTCTTCCAGGGACCATCAATGTTTACTTGAACTGCTTATAACTGATCTCTTTGTCAGTGGAAATTATTACAGTCACTACCTGGTCGTGTTGGAGAAGACTCTTGAGAGTCCCTTGGACTGCAAGGAGATCCAACCAGTCCATTCTGAAGGAGATCAGCCCTGGGATTTCTTTGGAAGGATGATGCTAAAGCTGAAACTCCAGTACTTTGGCCACCTCATGCGAAGAGTTGACTCATTGGAAAAGACTGTGATGCTGGGAGGGATTGGGGGCAGGAGGAAAAGGGGACAACAGAGAATGAGATGGCTGGATGGCATCACTGACTTGATGGACATGAGTCTGAGTGAACTCCGGGAGTTGGTGATGGACAGGGAGGCCTGGTGTGCTGCAATTCATGAGGTCGCAAAGAGTCAAGTCAGACACGACTGAGCGACTGAACTGAACTGAACCTGGTCATGCTGAGCCTATAGAAAAGATTCAAGGTCATTTACAGTGAAAGCAGGATAGCAACCTTGACAGTGTATGAAGAAACAAATTCTTCTGTGTCTTCCTTTTCAGACACCAAGTGTTAAGTGGAAGGAGGAAATTGTGGAGTTCAAGAAAGCTGATCATGCCTTCACTAAAGGCACACACAGTTTCCTAAGCTAGCCCAATGGAGAAAGAGGACTGGTTTAATAACTTAAAATGTCCAAATGTTATGAAATTAGATTGGGATGTACTTAGTGGAAAGAGGGGTTTTCAGTAGATTACAGTTGGTCAGTTAGTGGGGGAAAACCTTAGGGTCTGTACTGTCAATGATTTGAGAATTTTCACTAAACTGGTTCAATATTTTATGTAATCCTGAAAACAATGTCATCAGCAGCTAATAATAGCTCCATTTTAAAGATGGAGGGAAAAAGACCTGGAGAAGTTAAACAAATTCACACAAGCAGTAAAGGTAGAATTCAGATCTACCCTAAGGAACTTTCCCCATCATGTTTATTAACATGTTGCAAAACAAAAATTATAAGATTTTTCCTTCAGGTGCCATATGAGAAGGAAGAATCTAATTATAGGATTTCTGTACAGTGTTTAGGGTTCAGCCAAGACTGGAAACTATGTGACATTAATCTGTACTATTGTATGATTTTCTTTAGCTGTGCCCATCAGCTTAAGTGTAGGAATAAAGAAGGCAGATGGATAAACATGGTTTTGCATTGTGGGCACTAAGGAAAAAGTGATGAAGCAGTACTAACTAGAGTTGCTTCCCTCTGATTTCCCTTCAAGAAAGAGCTTGATGTTCACCCACAAGGGTGGTCAGTCCACAAGCTGTTAACACATGAGGAGTCTGCCTCAGCTCTTGAGTGGAGGCCTCTTTTCCTGGAGAGCCCCAGCCAGTGACGAAGCGTGGCAGAGATACTGGGGCGTGCTAGTGTTTCCAATGCAGAACCCTTCCAATTACCAGCCTTTATTCTCTAGCTCCCCACTGGATTGACTGAGACCCCATCAGATATGCACTGCGGTCTGAGTCTTTCCTTTCCAATCCTATTTCCTGCCTCTTTCATCTTTTGCAGGTGTTATCTCTAATAAACGCCTTGCATCCTAACTCCGTTTTAGCATCTGCTTCCCAGAGAGCCCAACTGAAACAACCTGTGAAGATAAAGATATAAAGGAGTGGGTTTTCGTCTATGTATCTGTTTAAGTAGTAAAATGGGGGTTCTTGGAGCCTGATGAAAATGTTTCTGAGTGCTGTCAACCAAGAATGAGTAACCAGAAAGGCAGCACAGAGCAATGTGAATTGACTCCAATGATACAGATAAATGCAGAGGAAGACAAGATTGAGAGGAACAACAGGTTTGAGTGCACTCAGAATGCCACTTCGGCACACTTGAAACTCACTGGACAAAGTCCTCAATAGTCCTGCCTTGGCTGGTGCCGGTGGCGGCTCTCCCAATTAAACAAGTTTGCTGCTGCTGCTGCTGCTAAGTCGCTTCAGTCATGTCTGACTCTGTGTGACCCCATAGACAGCAGCCCACCAGGCTCCCCCGTCCCTGGGATTCTCCAGGCAAGAACACTGGAGTGGGTTGCCATTTCCTTCTCCAATGCATGAGAATGAAAAGTAAAAGTGAAGTCGCTCAGTCGTGTCCGACTCTAGCAACCCCATGGAGTGCAGCCTACCAGGCTCCTCCATCCATGGGATTTTCTAGGCTAAAGTACTGGAGTGGGGTGCCATTGCCTTCTCCGAAACAAGTTTACCACTATCCAAAGTGCTTCCAGAAGCAGACTACAGACTTGGGCAGCTTATTGAGTTCACTGAGGCCCACAGAGTTTAATTAACTAATTAAGAGTAGTTAATAGGTTACAACTTCACCACTCAAATAATTTTAAAACATTAAGACAGTTTTCACGGTAATTTTGTTACTTCTAGGTGGTAGGTAGTATTCAATTCAATAGCTCTATTAACTTTGGTAAGTTTTCATTCCAAAGAGTTTTCCTATTTTTCTTACACAATAGGAGGATGTAGGGATCTCAGGAACTGTAAATAAAGCTAATATCACTAAAACAACCCCTAGAGTGATCTGGGTTAATTTAAAGAATGGACACATTGGCTAAAATGTCAATGGAATTTTAACAAGTATTATAGTCAGAAAACAAAAGAAAAGTCTAGCTATAGTTTCTGGATTTATGGGGGAACTAATTTCTTTGTTATTTCTTCTGATTATAAAAATAATACATATTAAAAACCAAAAGAAGATAGTACATAAATGTTCATTACTTACTCATTTAGTAAATATTAATATTTGTTGAATATCTAAGTAGAGCAGGAAAAAGTAGGGCTAGGTGTAAAAGTTTGACTTACTTCACTATAATGCCTTATAGCTTTTTAATTTTCTGTTTTATAAACATACATAGATATTTATAAGGTGAGGGCTCTTTGGGGGTTTTTAAGCCCAAATTATCTCTCAGAAAAGATGGAGTCACTTTGTGCTCCAGTCCTTACAAGTCCCTAATATTATGGTTCACTCTTACTTTATTTTGATGAACAGCATACTGATTGGAGAAGTCATCTAGCTTGATGTAAATTCCATCTGTAAACTCTGGAGCCAGTATTTTTTTTTTTAATAGATAATTTTAAAACAGTAAAATGTAGTACAATAATGACCACATTTTAGTAATCATAAATATATGTTGAATGTGAAAGTGGACAAAGCAACATGTTTTGTGTTATGGTTAAGCAATAATGTGTTGATATTTAATCTTTTCACTTATATCTGAAAATTTTAACATATCACACTGTCCCAAACTTGGGACACATTTCTGAATGTGTCTTGAAAAAAATGGGGATTACCTGATATTTGGACATATCTAAACTAATAAGTTAAAATTAATTCATTTAAATTGGTCTACTTTTTACTCCACTTTGAGCCATAGACAAGGTATTTCTAAACATATATAATGTTTTATAGTGTTATTTAGGGGGAATCTATTTTAACATACTACCTAAAGCTGAATTCAGAAGGAATAACTTCTTATAGACTTTTCTTACAACTCAATAATACTTAAAAGTTTTTAAAAACCTAGAATAACCAATTTGTACTTTTAGTACACTTATTGAGATCTTTTAAAAAATGTTTTCTGCACCCTGAATTGCCAATTACTGAACTGCAAAACTGCAAATGAAAGCACAGAAGAGCCACCTGAACATCAAATACATTCATTATCATAAGTGCTTATAGAGAATCTGAGATGAATTAACAATGAACAGAGCATCTAAAATTAAATTCACACTCCTTCCTCATACATATATTATGGATGATGACAAAATAAATTATAAAAGATATATATGATATACATAAATTTATATGGCATTTTCCTAATTGGGATATTCCATGTCTTTACCTAATTAGGTACTTATTTTTTTTTTTCATTACAGATAACCTCCTAATGAAGTTATAGAGCCTTAGTAATATTGGGCAAGTTATTTATACTGTGAAAACCACTGAAAGATAACTATTCTCAACTAACACCAGAAGATAGTGATAGGATTTATTTTCAGAATCTTAAAAAGATATACAATTTCAGCAGGACGCACCTATAGAGACACTAAGGAGGTCGCAGATGGACTGGGAGCATCTGACCAGTGTTAGAGAGAACAGAGCCAAAGGCATTATCCAGAGAATTCTGCACGGCGGTTGCCTGAAGGCTGCTGCCTTCTTTGCTCACCCTGGAACGTCAGTCTGGTTCTGGCCCAGGCCCAAGAGCTCAGTTTCAGATCACAGCGGGCTTAGGAGCACAGTGCACACTGGAACATCTAATCCCACCCGGCTTGCCCTAAAACGGCCCCTGAATTCACCCGCCCGCGGAGCCTGCTGCCTGAAGCTGCTTCCAGAAAATCGAAGCATAGAAGATCAACACCACTTTTGCTCTGGGTTTGAGTTTGGGCTTTACCACATCATTTTTTTTTTTTTTAAAGGAACTTTCATCCTCCTACCATCTCTTTGGACAGATGGCTTAACATTTCTTAGAGGAAATGAGTCTTAGTTAGCATTGTGTGTAACATCTCCGTGTGTTCAGGGCAGAGGTGGTTATCATCCTGTAAGTACCTGCCTGATACAGGAGAAGCCGGTATCAGACGCTGTCGCTTTCCTGTTACCCTTTCATCCAGGGGTTCTGATGAATTTCCTTAGAATGTTTGGTTCGTATGGGCGTTCTCCTGCTTAAAGAGGTAAACTTGGCGAGAGTTTCCAGATGGCTTTCTCCTGAGGTGGCTGCCGGCTCCCGGAGAAGGTCCGCTGAGGGAGACCTGCAAAGAGAGCCACAGTGAAGCTCGTGCCTCGAACCCTTTTCACAAACTGGCAGAAGGCCAGACCCAGAGTATTGCTCCAGGGAGTCGCTGGGAGAATTGGCAGATTGCCAGGTGAGGGGCAGACGGTCATGTATAAAGTGATGGTTTTTATGGATTCCCAGTAACCCGTACCGCCACTTACCTGAATCCTGTGGTTTCTGGGAGAAAAAAAGGACCAGATTATTCTCACATTGGAATAAAACCAAAACAAACACTGGATTTAGGTTGGTGGAATCTATATTGGTCGTTTCAAAAATACTTCGGTATTTAGTTCAGTAAATAGTCTTTGTATGATCTTGTGTCCCTAACACACCATTCCTGAGCCTTGAGATGTTTTTTGCTGCTAAGCTGCCATTAAGGGTCCCTCCATCTACTATGCCCTGGGGGCTTTGTCATGTTGCCTGTGACTGCCTCATTAACGCCTAACCCATCTTCTGGTTTTCTTAAATATAAGAAGAATGTCAATTGATATGAGAGATCAGAATGTTCAAAGAAAAAAATGAGTGAAATATGAGACCTGAGAAAACTATGACTACCATAAAATGTCACTGTAAAAAATGTTCTTGTAGTTTAAGATTTATATAAACAGAACTGATATTTATGTATGTGTCCTATTAATGCACGCCAGAGTAGATTGTAATCTATACCCATGGCACTTTTTTCCTAGCCTTGAAAAAAAACAATGAAAACCAAGGTTTCATGAAATATAGTTTATAAATACATTTTATTAAGACATTGTTTTTCTTTTTAAATTAAATTTTTATAAATCATGAAATTTTAATTTAATCTTACTCCAGCTAACTGAATGTTTACTCAGGATCATTACGGGTTACTTTAGTTAGAATACTTAGGGCTCATGCATTCATGGACCGAAAATTGGGTGCAGAAATTGCTTAAGATCTTCTCTTTGTCTTATTTTTAAAATAAAATTTTAAAAATCAGAAAAAAGTAGTACCAAACATAGATATGTTAAATCTCTAACCATGTAAATACAATATGATTATATTATCTAACTGGTAACAATTTTTGTTGCACTTAAAAATATATCTAGTTTTATAAAAAGAAATATTTCCTATAGGATATTTAGAAACTAAAGGAAAAGAAAATAATTATAAATGGGGAAAGAAACTGGAATCTATCTATAATGATTGAGTTAAAGAACTGTGCTAAAACCACCTCATAGGCCAGTCATATTGTATCATAGGCCAGTCATATTGTATCATGAAACAGCTTGTTAACTTTCAGAAGTGATGGGGCTGCAGCCTAGAAATGCTCAGTGCAAGGTGCTGGTACCAGAGATGCGAGCTCAGACACACACAGCTCTGCTCCCTGCTGGATGTGGACCTTTTGGGCTCAGTGTCCTCATTTATCAGCAGGGATCACTGCAATGCTATCTCATAAAGCTGTCATGAGAAGTAAATAGGATCATGTTTGATAAAGTGTTTCACAGTTGTAGGTAAGCTAATCTTTTTATGAGGGACAAGGAGCAAGCAATCCAAAAGAGAAACTAGAGTAATAATGAAAGGTAGTATTTAGTGCTGAGCATGGTGCCAAGAATTTTACCTGAACCATAGCATTTAATTTTCATAGCAACATAGACAATTGGGGCTTCCCAGGTGGCACAGTGGTAGAGAACCCATCTGCCAATGCAGGAGATACAGGAGACCCATGTTCGATCCCTGGGTCAGGAAGATCCCCTGGAGAAGGGCATGGCAACTGACTCCAGTATTGTTGCCTGGAGCATCCCATGGACAGAGGAGCCTAGCAGGCTACATACAGTATATGGGGTCGAAAAGAGTCTGACACGACTTAATGACTAGAGGATTGTAGGAATGATTTTATCTCCATTTTCTATCAGTAAACCAAGGCAAGGAGAGGTCCAAGGACACATGGGTAGCGAGAAACAGAGTAGGAATTTAAGGCCAAATCTACCTGACTCTAGAACCTGAGTACTTTCATATTAGCTATGTCATAGGAAAGAGTTTAACTTCATTACTAATCAAAGATTTAATAATTAAAAGATATGGAAATGGAAATGCAAAGGGATGATAAACTTCCAATTCTGGCTGTCTCTGCAGAGCATTGGCATAGAATTGGGAAAGGGGTATACAAAGACTTTATCCATGTATATATATATTTTTATAGAACTAGTAAAAAATATGGAAATGTATTAAGATTTGTTAAACCAGAGCCATGAATTAATATTTTTCTCCAAACTTTTCTGTATATTTGAAGTCATAGTAAATAATTAAAACAGTGAACCAATTTCATCCTTTTTTGTTTATATGAAGACTAAGTAATTAAAAAATAATTCCCGTAAAAATTTGGAGAAACTGGTATTCTCATTTGCTTCTGCTGATATAAATTGGTCGCTCTTTCGGAAACCAATTTGGCAATATGTTTCTAAAACCATAAAAATAATCATACTCTTTGGTTCAGTGATCTTCCTTTTGGAATACTATCCCAAGAAAAAATTATCAAACTATGCATGCACACACAAAAAAAACGCACACACTGAAAAAACTACATGCATAAATATGTCAACTGCTGTATCATAATTGTTTAGTCACTAAGTCGCATCTAACCCTTTTGCAACCCCATGGTTGCAAGCCAGGCTTCTCTGACCACTGGATTTCCCAGGCAAGAATACTGGAGTGGGTTGCCATTTCCTCCTCCAGGGGATCTTTCTGATCCAGAGATTGAGCCTGCATCTCCTGCATTGGCAGGCAGATTCTTTACCACTGAGCCACCAGGGAAGCCCAGTATAATAGTGGACTATAATTAACAATTTAAAATTTTAACAATAGTCAATATTATACAGGCTTTAAAGGAATATTTATGAAGGCTTATAGCAATTAACAAAATGGTGGTGATGTAACATTAGTTGCAAAACTTCAAAATGTGAAATTACATTGCCACTGGAATTAAATTAGTGAAAGAGGAAGCATAGAAAAAAAGTTTAGGAAAAACACCATAAAATGATGAGTACAGGACTAGTGTTAAGATGATGAGATTATGAACAGTTTTCTTTCCTCTCTTCCAAATTTTTGATAATATTGATCTCTGACATATTGTTTTCATAATGTAAAATTGTTACAGGATACAAACCTAGCTTTGGAAATAATGATATAAATTTGAAAATAAACTAAAATTCAAGGGAGAGGGACTTTCCTGATGGTCCAGTGGTTAAGACTTTGCCTTCCAATGCAGGGGGCACTGGTTTGATCCCTGGTCAGGGAGCGAAGATCCCAGGTGCCTCATGACCAAAAAACCAAAAATGGAAAACGGAAGCAATTTTGTAACAAATTCAACAAAGATTTTAGAAAAAAAAAAATGGCCCAGGTCAAAAATATCTTTAAAAAAAATTCAAGGGAGAGAATGAAGAGTTCTAAGGAAAGTTGTAGACCATCCACAATCAATGCAGGAGTTCAGAAGAAGGGGTGTTCATCAGGCTGGGTTCTTTAGGAGGGCTTCCTGCAGGAGTGGCTGTCAGTGAGCTTCAATAATGGGTCAAGGAGGGTGAGAACTGGGAACTAGAAAAGGGCCTAGGGAAGAGGGCATGCAAGCTTCGAAAGTAGAAAGATGTGAGCTAATGACAGCACTTCGTGTCATGGAATATTTTATTTTCCATTTTTATCTGCACATTTTTTTGGGAAAATGTGGTGACTTTTAAAGTTGTTATGGTTGAATTAATTCCACAAAACAACTGGTTGTAGAATCATAGCAACATAATTATGAGTTGTGCTTCTGGCTCCAAATCTTTCATCTAAAAATAATTGCAATGACTACATCTTAGGAAAACAAAGCCATTACCTATTCTTGTGCTCCAGCTATCTTGGTAGTCACTTACTGGAAAATGGATCATAGATAAAATAGCTCCATGTTTTTAGAACCCTGCTTGTCACTCTTAGCTGATTACTGAAATAATTTTTAAACTTTCCATCTATAAGCTTTCTCTTACATGAGCATGATGTAGGAAAAATCTTTTCAATCACACAAGCCTGCCTGTGCTTTGCTGACCCTCCTGAAGTCTCAGAGAGTGTTATTTTTTTGTGCAGAAAGACAGAGGCCAGGGATAGAAACGTGCAGAGTAGGAAGAGGTATGCTAGGTAAGAGGAAAGAGCCTGTATGCTCCACTGCCCTCATATACCAGCTGCTCTTTGCCCAGCTTCTTCGGGTAAGATAAATAATCACTGAATAATATATGCGTTAACAGGGTAAATGGATGATAGTTTTTATTTATGGAATAATTACTTTGCGCTAAGAGTTTACATCCATTAACACTAATTGTCATGAGAATCCTAGTGAGTGTGTAGCACAAATGCCAGGATACTTAGCTTCTTTAACTGACTCTAGGGGTTTTCTGTTTATTTTTCATTTTTTAAATCCTTTAAAATCACTGTGGGCTTCCCTGGTGGCTCAGCAGTAAAGAATCTGTCTGGAATGCATGAGACACGGATTCAACACCTAGGTTGAAAAGAGCCCCTGGAGAAGGAAATGGCAACCCACTCCAGTATTTTTGCCTGAAAAATCCTATGGACAAAAGAGCCTGTCAGGCTACAATCCAGGGGGTTGCAAAAGAGTTGGACCTGATTTAGTGACTAAACAACAACAACGAAGATCAATGTAAAATAAACGTGCTTGATCGCCATCTCACCCTGGTGAGATGTCTGCTGGCTTCCCCACTTATCCAGGTTTATTTACCTTGCATCCTGTTTTCCTATGTGGGCCAAGGTATCTTCATCTCTCCTCTATATACCTCTTGTGTTTGTTCCCTTCTACTGTACTGCCTTATCCAGGACTACAAACGTTATTGTTGTGCATGACTGCACTAAGTTACGTCCAACTTTTTGCAACTCCACGGACTGCAGTATGCCAAGCTTCCCTGTCCTTCACTATCTCCCAGAGTTTGCTCAAATTCATGTCCATTGAGTTGGTGATGCCATCCAATCATCTTATCTTCTGTTACCCGCTTCTCCTTCTACTACAAACACATCACCCTAATTTCTTCACTTCCCTATTATCACCCACATATGATTACTTATATAACAAATATCTATATTCTGGTGAAAAGGTAGGGAATGGTTCACTATGGTGCCAAGTAATAATTCAACACTGAATAGTAAGACTCTTGCCCCCTAAACAGCCCAGATTTGGGGCTATTCTGCTGGACTTCTGTTCTTCTTGGGGTTGCTGTTTTCATCTGAAGCTCTGGAATGCTCAAAAGTCTTACTTTATCAGACAAAGTGATTTAGTTCTCTGGGGCTTCCTCTTTCATATCCTAAGCAGGCTCATCAAGGTGTTTTCCTAAGCTTAGAGTCTTAGGAATCTGAAGGCTGTTGTCTGCTGCAGTTTTAATAGCATTTCCCCACCACCACTGTTATTATCCACATTTTACACAAGATGAAACAAGTTCAGCGAAATTAAATGATTAAACAAGAAAGAGGGCCAGAGTATGAATTAAAAGCCTGGCTTGCCTAACTTAAAGCTTATGCTCTTTCCACTAAATCAGGATGAATATATGAAAGCACCTATTGAATGTTTACGACATGCCTGGCTCTGTTCCAAGGGCTTTAGGGTCATCAGCTCATTAAATCCTCACATCAGCTAATACCCATTTCATAGATACAGAGACAGTAAGGAACTTGCCCCAAGTCACATAGCAAGCAAAGGCTAGGGTTAGAACCCATAGTTTCCGTGGTTCCTTCCTCAGCTGCCGGCTCGACTGGCTTCATGCTCTAGCTCCTAGCAGCTCTTTCAGTGGCTGGAAACTGGGAAAGATACTGGCTGGGGTGTATCCGTGTGGTTTAGAAATGCACGTTTTCTGAAGCTGTGACAATGCAGGAGCATTATCAGGGTCTGAAGGCACAAACTAGATTTGTTCAGTGATAAACTGAACTATAAACTTTGTAATTGCTGCTTTTCAAAATAATAATGCCATTCAGTCTTTTCTTGCTTAATGAGTTGCTACAAATTCATTTAATTTATTTAGTCAGTCATTCAAGATGTATCAAGTTTCCTTTGTAGCTCAGGTCCTGTTAGGTGCTGAGCAAACAAAAACAAATCCTGCAGTAGTTCAGAATCTTATGGGGAGCTTGCAGTCTAGAGCATACTGTAATATGACTCATTCATCAGAGTTACACATTTGATGATATTTGAACCTATCAGATCAGATCAGATCAGTTGCTCAGTCGTGTCCAAATCTTTGCGACCCCATGAATTGTAGCACGCCAGGCCTCCCTGTCCATCACCAACTCCCGGAGTTCACTCAGACTCACGTCCATCGAGTCAGTGATGCCATCCAGCCATCTCATCCTCTGTCATCCCCTTCTCCTCTTTCCCCTAATCCCTCCCAGCATCAGAGTCTTTTCCAATGAGTCAACTCTTCGCATGAGGTGGCCAAAGTACTGGAGTTTCAGCTTCAGCATCATTCCTTCCAAAGAAATCCCAGGGCTGATCTCCTTCAGAACGGACTGGTTGGATCTCCTCGCAGTCCAAGGGACTCTCAAGAGTCTTCTCCAACACCACAGTTCAAAAGCATCAATTCTTCGGCGCTCAGCCTTCTTCACAGTCCAACTCTCACATCCATACATGACCACAGGAAAAACCATAGCCTTAACTAGACGAACCTTTGTTGGCAAAGTAATGTCTCTGCTTTTCAATATGCTATCTAGGTTGGTCATAACTTTCCTTCCAAGGAGTAAGCGTCTTTTAATTTCATGGCTGCAGTCACCATCTGTAGTGATTTTGGAGCCCAGAAAAATAAAGTCTGACACTGTTTCCACTGTTTCCCCATCTATTTCCCATGAAGTGATGGGACTAGATGCCATGATCTTTGTTTTCTGAATGTTGAGCTTTAAGCCAACTTTTTCACTCTCCACTTTCACTTTCATCAAGAGGCTTTTGAGTTCCTCTTCACTTTCAGCCATAAGGGTGGTGTCATCTGCATATCTGAGGTTATTGATATTTCTCCTGGCAATCTTGATTCCAGCTTGTGTTTCTTCCAGTCCAGCGTTTCTCATGATGTACTCTGCATATAAGTTAAATAAACAGGGTGACAATATACAGCCTTGACGAACTCCTTTTCCTATTTGGAACCAGTCTGTTGTTCCATGTCCAGTTCTAACTGTTGCTTCCTGACCTGTATACAAATTTCTCAAGAGGCATGTCAGGTGGTCTGGTATTCCCATCTCTTTCAGAATTTTCCACAGTTTATTGTGATCCACACAGTCAAAGGCTTTGGCATAGTCAAGAAAGCAGAAATAGATGTTTTTCTGGAACTCTCTTGCTTTTTCCATGATCCAGCAGATGTTGGCAATTTGATCTCTGGTTCCTCTGCCTTTTCTAAAACCAGCTTGAACATCAGGAAGTTCACGGTTCACATATTGCTGAAGCCTGGCTTGGAGAATTTTGAGCATTACTTTACTAGTGTGTGAGATGAGCGCAAGAGATTTGTATTTCAGATCAATGTATTAAAAAATATCTAAGAACTACTCCGTCAAGGAAAGAGAAATGAGTCTATCTCCAGTGGCAAACCCTCCAACATAGGAAATGGACAAGACAGAGCCTAGCTGACCACCTGGCTCAGGTGTGTTCAAACATACTGAAAAGTTTGACAACTTCCTAAAGTCTAGATGCGTATTCTGAATATTAGGAGGGCAGTCATGTCAGGAGTATGGAGATCTATACGGAGACAGAAAAAGATAAGTTAAAGGGTAAGGTTCTAATGAGTGTTTCTGCCAATACTGACCTATGGAGACTGGTGCTGAGATTCTAGATTTCCCTGCCCAGTTCTTTAGAGAAAAAAAATTATTAGCATGAAGAAGGGTGTTAAACTAGGTCACCACTGCTTGATAAAACTGTTCCTCAAGAATAGAGAGCATGTGGGAAATTTCCTGGCTGTCCAGTGTTTAGGATGCAGCGCTTTTACTGTTGAGGGCCCAGGTCAGGAAACTAAGATCCCACAAGCCACACAGCACAGTCAAAAAAAAAAAAAAAAAGAAGAAGAAGAAGAAGAACTTGCTTTATTTTATGCTCAATGTTCTGATCTAAGGTTTGATTTCCTGAATGGACAGACCATCAGAGCTAGATGTCCCATGGAGATGACCACTAGCAATTTTGGGGAAAGGAACATTTTCTCTCACTTTAAATGAAAAAATGGATATCTTTGTTTAGAGCTGGATCTTAAATATGAACTAAATCAGTGGTTTCCAAGGTGTACTCCTAGGGCCTCAATGGCAAACAGTAAAAGTTTTAAATTGCACGTGAAAATTGTATGTTGTTTTGTATCTGGTTTATACATTGGAGTTTTGCGATTAGATTTCATTTAGGGAAATAAAAGAGCCCCATTGTAAAAAGTGAATACCTCTAAGGTTTTGGTCCATTCTTCTATTCATGAGGAGGGCACAGCAACCCACTCCAGTATTCTTGCCTGAAGAATCCCATGGACAGAGGAGCCTGGTGGGCTACAGTCCATAGGGTTGCAAAGAGTTGGACACAGCTGAAACGACTTAGCATACACACACACAAGGAACTGAGGCCCAGAAAGATTAAACGATTCGTTGGGAATGGCCAAGGTAAATCTTAAAACTAAGTCATCACTCCCAGCGCAGTTCACTGTGCGGACCTTCTACTTCCTGTCCACAGGCCACTGTGGGTCTCGGAAGTAAGGCAGTCACCCAGGCCAGTGTAACTCTGGGTGAATTACACATTCCTAGTTCTGCAACAGCTAAGAATTAGGTTCTAAATGAGAAGATTGTACTAAGATACTGACTGGCTACCATTTGTTGTGTATGCAGTGAGGTGCTATATAATCTAGTTTAAACCTCACAGTATCTGTTGAGTTGGGCAGACCAAGTATATTCCTAGACCCTATCCTTAATTTTGCAAAAGGTAAAAGATGTATCAATATTTCAAAGACACTGATTTCCTCAAGGAAACATACAAATAGGTTAAAAAAACAAAAACAAAAAAATACCCTAAACTCCAGTCATCTTTTAGAAAGACAAGGCTCAGTTCATGTTGTTATGTCCTGATTAATCCAACCAGCAAGAATATGCAGTGCCTGTGTAGACAGGAGACCAATGATGTCATTAAATAGGACAGCTTCCAAAACTGACAGGCATAAAAATGGAGGACAAGGTTTAGACGCCAGACGATGGGTCCTGGACATCTGCTGATCTTTATAATTATTACAGGAAGACATGCATACTTCCATGAAGTATGCTTATCTGTACCCTGAATAAGGTGCCTTGTGTTGATATGTATACCTGTTCTTCAAATGGATGTAAATGCTGTTTTGTTCTATAAAGCATGATTTTAATTAAAAGCATCAGTGAATTCATAACTATGTGCTTTGTCCTAATGTATTATCAATCAAATTCTACTAAAACTGTAATTACTGTTATGTGGGGCTCTGTGAAATTTTTTCATGTTAAAGATGAGATTGTAATTGAAAACTTGGGGACCATCTGTTCGAGGGTAAAATAAAGGGAACAGAATAATAATAGGATAGAAAATAATTATTTGAAACTATTTTGTATCTTTTCCTGTGTTTCTCTTTTAATGTTGTATTGCTAAATTATTACTCTGTTTTTCATTTTGAATGGTGGCTTCTTATCTGGCTTTGTTTCTTATGTGTGGTCAGATCACTGATTCGCAGAAAAACTACCCTCTAGCCTAGCCCTACATTCCTCCAAGATAATATCATCTACAGGGGTCAAGTTTCCTGCCAGCAGAGTCGATTCGCAAGAAGTAAACAAACTAGAAGTATAACCATGAAATGTTAAAGAAACCGGCAAACTTGGGCAGGACATTAATAACAAATACTATCTTAACTATTAAGTATCTCTTAAAAAAAAAAAAAGTAATCTGTAGTCACACTGACCTACAGAATTGGAGCAGTAAACAAGACAGAAAGGGCTGTAAGCAGTAGCATCTAGGAACACTGAGGTAATGGACAGGCTGAGGACTCCGGAGGAACAGCTGTTCCCTTCTCTCAAAACAAACCCGACTCCAGTGCACTGCAGTTAGCTTACCAGCTCGGATCTGCTTTTGAGGAGTAAGCCAAGCCCATTAGCCACTGGTGATTTACCTTAGGGAGGACATTAGGGTAACTTAAAAAGCAAAAGTCAGCTTGCACAGGCCCTGTTTTACAGCTTCCCTCCATCTCTGGCAGTTTTCCACTGGGTCTACCTCCCCGCCCCCGGCCCTTCCTTACATTTGATTCTTTGTCAGATAAAACATGGAGACAATGGAAAGCAACTGGGAAAGAAACTAAACATTTCCTTCTGGAAACATTACCTATTTTTAAATAACAACTCCGAGTCTCTAAATATTTTCTTTGGAAAAACTCTATGAAAAAACAATTTTTTTAAAATTTTTAAGTCAGAATCTAGAACTGAAGGTCTCTCTTCAGTATACTACCAAAATTCTTCAAATCTATAGCCAATCTAGGTTTTTACCTCTGGAGATTGACTCGTTTAGGTCCTTAATCCTGGGTTTATCTCATGAACTAAACTCATATAATTCCACGGAGAGCTGGGATCTGGAGGAAAGTTTGCAGTACAGCATTTAGTCTCGTGGAACAGAACTTTGAACTGACTTATAGGCAATTCCCATAGTCTCTCTGGGCCCCAGATAACTCATATACACAATGAAAGGATCATATTAGAAAACCTTTAAGTTTCTTTACTAATACAAAGTTGTGAAATGGGAAGGGGTATAGCAAATAGAATTATGGTTATGGTAACTGGATTGGGCCTCAGTGGTAAAGAATCTGCCTGCCAGTGCAGGAGACACAGGTTTGGTCCCTGGGTCAGGAAGATTCCCTGGAGTAGGAAATGGCACCCTGCTTCAGTATTCTTGCCTGGAAAATCACATGGACAGAGGAGACTGGCGGGCTACAATTCCCGGAGTTGCAAAGACTGAGCAACTGAGCATACAACTGGATTGTATTCAATGCTTCATTCCCTCCCCGAAGTGGAATTACACACCATTTGTCAAGTGGCTTTGCAGTACCTCCCACCAGAGTAGGCAGCTTTTGTTTCCCCACTGACTTCATATTAGCTTTGACCACGTGACTTGCTTTGGGCAACTGAAGTTAGCAGATGTGACGCAAGCAGAGGCTTTAAACACACCTGTCTTTGGCTTTAGCACTTCTTTACTTCTGTGATCCCCCGTAAAGCCAGATTCAAGAATGAAGAAATGTGGAGCTGACCAGTCCTGGAGCAAGAAAAACAAGCCTCTGTTGTTCTAAGCCTCTAAAGTTTGTGGCTGGTTATTATGCGGCACTATTGCAGCAGAAATCTGACTAATACCACAGACCTCTTGCTCTTTTACTTTTTTTGGTCATTTTTTCCAGTGATATCCCCACTGATCTGAAAACTCATTCAAGGCTGTTGAGCGGCATTAGCGGCATCTAGGCATTTCAACTTGACCGTGGAAATGTTCTCATTAGGACAAGCAGCAGGCTATTGTCAGTGCTAAAGACACTGCATGACTTAAAATCAATCTACTGAACAGAAGCACAATCTGATCTCTAACGTAGTTGATTACTGTAAAACACAAAAAAATAGATCAGTCACCAAAGTCGGGGGCTAGTGGTTAGGGAAGGACAAGCATAGGAAACACCAGCAAAAACCACAAAATAATCATTCAGGGTAAGGGGAATAGGAAACTGAACTCATTGGGGTCAGTAGATAGATGCCAAGAATAATCAGTAATGAGCAGAGTCAAATCGGAGGCTGAAAGAAGTTTTCTGTGCAAGACACTGATCTAAATTTATGTGTTTTTAAATGCAGGAAAAATGAATTGGCACTTGTATAAACTTTAGGGGCTCTCTATTAAAGGGTTCTGCAACTAGAGACCAATGTGAGATATAGGGCAGTCAGGGAGGGACAACTATCATTCCTAGTAATATTTATCTATATGGCTTCCCAGGTGGTGCTAGTGGTAAAGAACCCACCTGCCATTGCAGTAGACATTAGAGATGCGGATTCAATCCCTGGTTTGGGAAGATCCCCTGAGAAGAGAATGGCAACCCACTCCAGGATTCTTGCCTGGAGAATACCATGAACAAAGAAGCCTGGTGGGCTACAGTCCATAGGGTCACAAAGAGTTGGAAACAACTGAAGTGACTTAGCATGCACACACCAATATCTATAGGAAGAACATTAAATGCTAGAGTCCACACAGAGCAACATCCCAGGACATCCTACTTACCCTTCATATGCTGAGTTGAGCCACAAGAAAACAAGAATTCTGTGACACAGTAGTAAAGTCTCTGAATGTGCCCCCTCTGGCTGTAACTCTTCCTCTACTCAGACAGACACCTGGAATCCAACTTATTAAAGCAGAACTGTGATGAATCTTAATTTTGCGTTCTCCCACTGTCTGCACCTAATAACTGAACTGGAGCCTCAAACAATTCTGAAAGTTGTGAACTGCATCCATGGAGATGAACACAATCATAAAAATGAACAAGCAGAAGGACCATCTTCTAGATTAAAAGCACCAGTTTAAATCTACAAAAGGAGATTAACCAGAGGAGTAAATTTCAATGATCACATTCGTGAATATCAATAACCTCAGATATTCAGATGACACCACCCTTATAGCAGAAAGTGAAGAACTAAAGAGCCTCTTGATGAAAGTGAAAGAGGAGAGTGAAACAGTTGGCTTAAAACTCAACATTCAGAAAACTAAGATCATGGCATGCCCTTCTATCACTTCATGGCAAATAGATGGGGAAACTGGAAACAATGAAAGACTTTATTTTGGGGGGCTCCAAAATCACTGCAGATGGTGACTGCAGCCATGAAATTAAAAGATGTTTGCTTCTTGGAAGAAAAGCTAAGACCAGCCTAGACAGCATATTAAAAAGCAGAGACAGTACTTTGCCAACAAAGGTCCATCTAGTCAAAGCTATGGTTTTTCCAGTAGTCATGTATGGATGGGAGAAGGCAATGGCAACCCACTCCAGTGTTCTTGACTGGAGAATCCCAGGGACAGGGGAGCCTGATGGGCTACCTTCTATGGGGTCCCACAGAGTCAGACACGACTGAAGGAATTTAGCAGCAGTAGCAGCAGCATGTATGGATATGAGAATTGGACTACAAAGAAAGCTGAGCACCAAAGAATTGATGCTTTTGAACTGTGGTGTTGGAGAAGACTCTTGAGAGTCCCTTGGACTGCAAGGAGATCCAACTAGTCCATTCTAAAGGAGATCAGTCCTGAATTGGAAGGACTGATGCTGAAGCTGAAACTCCAATACTTTGGCCACCTGATGCAAAGGACTGACTCATTGGAAAAGACCCTGATGCTAGGAAAGATTGAAGGCAGGAGGAGAAGGGGATGACAGGGGATGAGATGATTGGATGGCATCACCGGCTCAATGGAGATGAGTTTGAGTGAGCTTCGGGAGTTGGTGATAAACAGGGAAGATTGACGTGCTGTAGTCCATGGAGTCGCAAAGAGCTGGACACAACGAGCGACTGAACTGAACTGATCCATGAATAGTTAATAATACAAATAGAGAGAAAAAAAAAGAACTTTAGAAAACTCTAAATGCCAGGAACTGAAAAGATGCTGGGTTATCAACAAGATGCAAAAACTACATTACATCATATACACACTATATGCAAAATTTAACACAAAATAAAGACCTAATTGTAAAAGCTAATAGTATAAAATTCTTAAGACATGGGCAGGAATGTTTGTGATCTGGTTAAACAATGGTTCTTAAATCTCGTGCCAAAAGCACAAACAAAAAAGACAAGAACAGACAAACTGGACTTCATCAAAATTAAAAAACTCTGTGCTTCAAAAGAAACCTGGAGGGGCAACCCAGGGAATGTGAGAAATTATTTGAAAATCACAAAACTGGTAAGGAACTTGTATCTAGAACTCTTACAACTCAACAATAAAAAGACAATTTTTAAATCATCTGAATAGACATTTCTCCAGGTAAGATAGACAAATGGCCAGTAAGTATCTGAAAAGATGCTCAACAATATTAGTTATTAGGAAGATGAAACCATTATGAGATACCACTTGACAACCAATAAGATTGTACACTTTAAAAGAGTGAATTGTGTGGTATGTGAATTTTATCTCAATAAGGCTGTCATTTTAAAAAATATTACACTTTTAAATGGGAACTATTTGAAATTAGGAGAGATTGCTTTAGAAATAAGAATAGGATCATTAAAAGAAAAGAGAATGCAAAAGTAGCAAAGAGCAAAATACGAAAATGCCAAAAATTAATGAATTTGAAGACAAACTCAAAAAATCTTCCAGAACTCAGAGGAAAAAGATATAGAAGCAAATAAGATGGGAGAAAAGGTGATGTATTCAGAACAGATGTATGATATCACTAACTAGGAATGTGGTTTTGAGCAAACTATTTAGTCTCTTTGGGCCTCAGGTTGTCATCTGATAAAAACAAAAGCTGGAATGGGAAATAGATGGGGAAACGGTGGAAACAGTGTTAGACTTTATTTTTGGGGGCTCCAAAATCACTGCAGATGGTGACTGCAGCCATGAAATTAAAAGACGCTTACTCCTTGGAAGGAAAGTTATGTCCAACCTAGATAGCATATTCAAAAGCAGAGACATTACCAACAAAGGTTCATCTAGTCAGATTCGATCAGATCAGATCAGTCACTCAGTCGTGTCCAACTCTTTGTGACCCCATTAATCACAGCATGCCAGGCCTCCCTGTCCATCACCAACTCCCGGAGTTCACCCAGACTCACGTCCATCGAGTCAGGATGGACTCAATGCCATCCAGCCATCTCATCCTCTGTCATCCCGTTCTCCTCCTGCCCCCAATCCCTCCCAGCATCACAGTCTTTTCCAATGAGTCAACTCTTCACATGAGGTGGCCAAAGTACTGGAGTTTCAGCTTTAGCATCATTCCTTCCAAAGAAATCCCAGGGCTGATCTCCTTCAGAATGGACTAGTTGGATCTCCTCACAGTCCAAGGGACTCTCAAGAGTCTTCTCCAACACCACAGTTCAAAAACATCAATTCTTCGGTGCTCAGCCTTCTTCACGGTCCAACTCTCACATCCATACATGACCACAGGAAAAACCATAGCCTTGACTAGACAAACCTTTGTTGGCAAAGTAATGTCTCTGCTTTTCAATATGCTATCTAGGTTGGTCATAACTTTCCTTCCAAGGAGTAAGCGTCTTTTAATTTCATGGCTGCAGTCACCATCTGTAGTGATTTTGGAGCCCAGAAAAATAAAGTCTGACACTGTTTCCACTGTTTCCCCATCTATTTCCCATGAAGTGGTGGGACCGGATGCCATGATCTTCGTTTTCTGAATGTTGAGCTTTAAGCCAACTTTTTCACTCTCCTCTTTCACTTTCATCAAGAGGCTTTTGAGTTCCTCTTCACTTTCTGCCATAAGGGTGGTGTCATCTGCATATCTGAGGTTATTGATATTTCTCCTGGCAATCTTGATTCCAGCTTGTGTTTCTTCCAGTCCAGTGTTTCTCATGATGTACTCTGCATATAGGTTAAATAAACAGGGTGACAATATACAGCCTTGACATACTCCTTTTCCTATTTGGAACCAGTCTGTTGTTCCATGTCCAGTTCTAACTGTTGCTTCCTGACCTGCATACAGATTTCTCAAGAGGCAGGTCAGGTGCTCTGGTATTCCCATCTCTTTCAGAATTTTCCACAGTTTATTGTGATCCACACAGTCAAAGGCTTTGGCATAGTCAAGAAAGCAGAAGTAGATGTTTTTCTGGAACTCTCTTGCTTTTTCTATGATCCAGCAGATGTTGGCAATTTGATCTCTGGTTCCTCTGCCTTTTCTAAAACCAGCTTAAACATCAGGAAGTTCACGGTTCACATATTGCTGAAGCCTGGCTTGGAGAATTTTGATCATTACTTTACTAGCGTGTGAGATGAGTGCAATTGTGCAGTAGTTTGAGCATTCTTTGGCATTGCCTTTCTTTGGGATTAGAATGAAAACTGACCTTTTCCAGTCCTGTGGCCACTGCTGAGTTTTCCAAATTTGCTGGCATATTGAGTGCAGCACTTTCACAGCATCATCTTTCAGGATTTGGAATAGCTCAGCTGGAATTCCATCACCTCCACTAGCTTTGTTCGTAGTAATGCTTTCTAAGGCCCACTTGACTTCACATTCCAGGATGTCTGGCTCTAGGTCAGTGATCATACCCTCGTGATTATCTGGATCGTGAAGATCTTTTTTGTACAGTTCTTCTGTGTATTCTTGCCATCGTCTAGTCAAGGCTATGGTTTTTCCAGTGGTCATGTATGGATGTGAGAGTTGGACTGTGAAGAAGGCTGAGCGCCAAAGAATTGATGCTTTTGAAATGTGGTGTTGGAGAAGACTCTTGAGAGTCCCTTGGATGCAAGGAGATCCAACCAGTCCATTCTGAAGGAGATCAGCCCTGGGATTTCTTTGGAAGGATGATGCTAAAGCTGAAACTCCAGTACTTTGGCCACCTCATGCGAAGAGTTGACTCATTGGCAAAGACTCTGATGCTGGGAGGGATTGGGGGCAGGAGGAGAAGGGGACGACAGAGGATGAGATGGCTGGATGGCATCACTGACTCAATGGACGTGGGTCTGAGTGAACTCCGGGAGTAGGTGATGGACAGGGAGGCCTGGCGTGCTGGGATTCATGGGGTTGCAGAGTCGGACACGACTGAGCGACTAAACTGAACTGAACACAATTGCCTGAAGCATAGATATGGGTCAGGGCAGTGGTAGGAAGTCAATCAAGAAAGCTAGGATGGGAAAGATAATGAAATTCTGACCTTACAGAACTAAAAGATTGGGGATGGGCTGAGTAGGGGGCAGGGAAGTGCCAGTGATCCTGCCACTGTCCGTAGTGCTGAACCACCATTGTTGTGTGTGAATGCCATTTGGAGAAGTCAGGAATTGCTTTGGGAAGCAACATGGAGATCTCTGCACTCATGTACATCTATGTTTTTAATGACCACATATATGGTCTCCAAACCCATATGTCTAGCACTGACCTCTCTCCAGCTCTCAGCATGTATTTTCAAATATATGCTTACTTGGAAATATTGTGGGTTCAGTTTCAAGCCATGACAATAAAGCGAATATCTCAATAAAACAAGTCACATGAATTTTTTGTTTCCCAGTGCAGAGTCCAACACGACTGAAGTGACTTAGCAGCAGCAGCATCAGCGCATATAAAAGTTATGTTTTTACTATACCATGGTCTATTAAGTATACAGTAGCACTATGGCTATAAAAGCAATGTACAGATTTTAATTCAAATTTACTTTATTGAGACTTCCATGATGGTCCAATGGTTAAAACTCTGTGGTTCTGATGGAGAGGGTGCAGGTTTGATCCCTGGTCGGGGAACTAAGATCCCACATGCCACATGGTGCAGCCAATAAATCAATAAATAAAATTACTTTATGTTCAAAAAATATGACCATCATTTGAGACTTCAGCAAGTTGCAATATTTTTGCTGGTGGAGGGTCTTGCCTCAATACTGATGGCTGCTGATCAGGGTGGTGGTTGCTGAAGGTTGGGGTAGTTGTGGCAAATTCTTAAAATAAGACGACAGTGAAGACAATTTATCATAGCACTTTATTTTATTGCCTCCTTACTTCCCCATTTCTCATTAGACTGTTATATTTGTGCAACAAATGATGTGACTATATAAATCACTATTGTATCCTCAATGTTTGGCACAGAGCAAGTGATTAAACAATTTATCGAATGAATCATTAAATGAATGAATAATGCAAATTTCATTTCTCTCCATTCCTTACACACTGGTGATTAAGTCAAACCAAACAAATTGCAGTTCTTTGAATCTCCCAAGACTTCCCTTGAAGCCAGGCTTTGGTTGCCCTCCTCTGACCCGGAATACCTCTGTCTGACTTGATCATCAGCTGAATTTCTCCTTCTCAGAGTCAGTGAAGTTGTCGCCTTTGGAACAGGCGACACAGGCAGTCACAGCCTTTCCCAGGCAGTCACAGCCTTCATCCCCTGTGTTTCCATGGCACTCAGTTCCTGCCAACTGTCACAATCCTGTTACTTCTAATGTTCATGTCTGAGCCCCTTCAGGGCATATGAGACTGTACACTTCATATCCACTGTTCTTTCCTTAGCACCAAAAGGGGTCTTTGCACCCAGTAAAGAAAAAAGAGAGAAAGAATAAACAATGAATACATAAGTACAGGGACTTCCCTTGCTATCCAGTGGTTAAGATTTTGGTGGTTATGACTCTGCCCTTTCACTGCAGAGGGTGTGGGTTCAATCCCTGATCAGGGAACTGAGATCCTACACGCATGCTGCATGGTGCAGCCAAAAACAAATACATGAGCACAGTTAGGCTCTAGGAATATTAGCAGGAAGTAGCTGAAGAATGAACTAAATAGGGAGAAAGATAAGGAGAAAGTTACATAAGGTTATGTAAGAAGCATGTGTTTGTGGATACTAAATTAATTGTAATTCCTTATTTCCAAAATTAGTTTCTTCCATATGCAAAATGAAGAGAAGCTTGGTGCTATCAGCACAATTGTTGCTTTGCCTAACATGTCTTAGTCACATCATCTCTCAGTCCATTTTTTACTAAGAGTCGAACACGACTGAGCAACTTCACTTTCACTTTTCACTGTCATGCATTGTAGAAGGAAATGGCAGCCCACTCCAGTGTTTGTGCCTGGAGAATCCCTGGGACGGGAGAGCCTGGTGGGCTGCCGTCTATGGAATCGCACAGAGTCGGACACGACTGAAGCGACTTAACAGCAGCAGCAGCAGCCTTTAGGTATCAACTTGAGATAAGCTCAGGTGCTAGGCAGGTTACCTAAAGGTGTGATGGGTCTGTGACAAACTAAATGTTCATGATGTTCATGCATCAATTTCTATTTTTAAATCATGTGTTACCAAACAGAACAGTATTTGGGTCTGATGTGGTCTGCAAGGCACGAGTTTACCTTCCCCACGCATTTTGAAAGCAAAACATCTTCTGAACTACAGTGGAACTGAGTAGGGAGAGACATGGATAATCTTTTCAATCTTTTAGAAAAATAGGCTGTTTCTATAATTCTAGTAAGAAGTAAAAATTCTTTCTGAAGTGGTTTTCATAGCCTGCCAGAATATTAGATCAGAAATTTCACTGGCAGCCCCCCAAAGGATCTTCTATACAAAATATCTTGGTATCTAACCTTGACACTGATTTTACTTTCTTCTAAACAGAGTTTATTTTCTTCTTGATTCCAAAACTAACACACACTCTTTGTAACATATTTGGGAAATAGAAAAAAGTTAAAAAAAAAATAATTCCTCAAAATTGGACCATCAACATCTACCAGCATGTTAGTTTGTGCATCAGATACTAGGTGGAACTGTGGAATTGACATGCATGCTCAGAGCTAGGTAGCAGGAAAACAGGAAAATACTTCAGTTCTAAACAGCTGGGTATCTGTAAGAACTTACGATCCAACCAAATTATTAAAGAGATTCTACATTCTGAGGAGGCTCTGGAGTGCCTGACTGAAACCACATGTCTGTAGAACAGGGCTGATGAGGAGTTTCCCATTGTTGAAATGGAATTTGGTTCTGAATCCACAACAGAGCTATTGTGTATATGACATTTGCTTTGAGAACCAAATTCAGGATTAACAGTAAACAAGAGCTTTTGAGTCCAGTCTATAAAGAACCTTCCCTTGGTTGCCAAGTAATTCAACGTAGAAAACACACTCACCAGTAATTCAACTTTAAAAAGTACAATTTTTGACCTTAAAACACTGAATGCAGTCTGAAATTTTTAAAATGTGGATTAGATAATACAGGCCAAATGAGAGTAAACAATTACAACAAACAGAACCACATTTTTTTATAACAAGGAACTGTTATAACTGTGCTTTTATGTAGAGTATATTATGTTCAGGTATGCTTTGGTTCAACTCTAGAATGGTAAGGAGAAGCACTGGAAAGCAAGGAACTGAATAAGTCTAAACACTAGTTACCAGGGATATAGAATGAAATAATCCAGTTATGTCCATTATTAATAGTAAAGAAACCGAATATGAATATTTTCAGGAAAACTTTAAAGATTTCAAAATATCTGATGCTGTTCTGTTTTTTTTTTTTCCCCCACTGAATTAGAAGATTTTTGCATTTTTCCTTTTAGTAGTACATGAACCCCATGAAATTTTCCTGCAAAGGCAATGCTATAATAGGGGACAGAATTTTTAAAGTATCTGAGATGTGGGATTAGGACATTTTAATCTAATATAGATAATTTTGAAATCCGGATCTACTTATTATTTCACTATGATTAAACCTGTGATGCACTTAAATATCATCAGAGCTTTAATAATGCTTTCACAGACATTAATATTTATTTCAAAATTATTAATCTCAGGAAAACAAAAACAAACAAGGAAAAATAAAAAGTGGGTGGCTTTCAGAAACCAAGCAGCTGTTTGAACCAAGATATTCAACTGAAAAATATCATAAGCTAATTTTATTGAGCAAAGCCTTACATTTCACAGTCACAGCAGTTTATAAATACATGTTTACTCATTCATTGATTCCTTTCATTCATCAATCTTATTTTTAGTACTTTATGTACTATGGTTATTCTAGGTGCTGGGATCCAGAAACACATGCTTTACGGTTGTGAAATGTGGTCTTCACCTCCAGGAGCCCATGGTTTCATTCAATAAAGAAGTTTCAAAGAGAGGGGTGTCTTCACTAGATATTGAGGGAACAGAAATGATTTGGCAGCCCAACTGTACAAGGAACATGTCCCCTTCACTGCCCAGTTACTCACATTTCCTTGTGCTTTGAGTGAGTGAAGCTTCACATAATTTTGTGTTCTAAAGTTCTCCTATTCCTAAAATACACACATACACACACACTTTCAGCTTGCTCTATATTTTTGCTCTTGAATATCAAGGATTTAGTGCTAACATGTTATTTTTAGAGTTCTCAGCTCCAATATGGAAATGTTTCTAGAGCTTGGATCTAGAGGTGTATATCTTTCTTAAATTTCCGGAGTGGTCATAACCGCATTGAGGACAAAGAACCCAGAACACTGCCACATGGGAGATATGGCCCAAATTTGAAAAAGTACCTGTTTTTACAAGCATGAAGGTTAAGGCAGTTGGAATGCTATGGTGACAATGAAAAAAAGTTGTGGGATTCCCAGAGGCCTCCTACAGTGATCCATACTAAATCATAAAGCTTCTGTATTTTTCTGAAGATTCCAGACAAGATGATTTTTGAGGATTCTTGTACTCTGATCACGGAGAAGGCAATGGCACCCCACTCCAGTACTCTTGCCTGGAAAATCCCATGGATGGAGGAGCCTGCTAGGCTGCAGTCCATGGGGTCGCTGAGTTGGACATGACTGAGCGACTTCACTTTCACTTTTCACTTTCATGCATTGGAGAAGGAAATGGCAACCCACTCCAGTGTTCTTGCCTGGAGAATCCCAGGGACAGAGGAGCCTGGTGGGCTGCCGTCTATGGGGTCGCACAGAGTCGGACACGACTGAAGCGACTTAGCAGCAGCAGCAGCAGTACACTGATCAGAAAAATCCGATCGCTACATTTAAATATAGTACATTCTTTTTACTGCTTAAGATTGCAGCAGTTTGATCAGACAGCTTTCTTTTGGGAAAATTTCCAAACCAATGTTTGGGAGAAAATTTAATCTTTTTCATGCCAAGCTGGAGGGTTTTTTTTTTTTTTCCACCTTTAAATGTTTATGTAGAAGAATATGAACTATAAATATTTTTATATGAAAACTTAACTTTTTAACCTTTTATTGACTACATTGCAAGGAGTCATTTCGCCCAAGCAAGAACAGAGAATAACATCCCTCAGGGTCGCCTGCAACCAATCCTCTGTCTCCTTTCCCAGCCTCAGCAGTGGTGTTGGAAAATCAGTGCTGCCTCTGGCTGTGTATTTGCAGCATGGTTTCACCAAGATCCTAACATTTTCATCAACATATAGTGACAGACCAATGTCCATTCATAAACGCCAATGTGTTTTCTTACTGAAATAAGTGATTAACAAGTGGGTGTAACTGTCTGTTACAGCTACCTGGTCTTGTAAAGTACATCATTAATTAAAAGAGCAGGACTGAAAAGCTTAGTTAACTCTGTAAAAGCCCTAAACATTCATCTGTTTCTTGCAGACTTCAGCCTGTGGGGTAAAGAGGCATTTGTTGGATCGTGGCCTGCTGGTCTTTATCGGGGATCTGTCCATAGACTGGACTCTTTTATCAGGGAGCCTATGTATCAGGGAGGTCTCAAGCCGTCTATTTTGCCAAAGACCTTTTTCACCTTGCCAAACTGATTTTCCTTTCCAAAAAACTATGTGGAAAATTAGTGTTTAATTTTTCATGATAGTATTTTCTCTTTACCTGTTTTTTTCCAGTGGCTTCATATCTCAACTTAACATCCATCCCAAAGTACTTACACAGGAAATGGAGACCAAAACTAAAACAAACTCACACCCTTTTCTCTAGCAGCCAATTTTTAAATTAGCAGTTAAAAATCAAAACATGAAACTCCTTCTTCTGAGAGGCTCTCCCTCTAGGTTACATTAGAAAAATCCACCCTACATCTAAATGGAGTTTTTGATGTTTATGATCTCAGCTTTCATTATTGAAGTTTAACTAGTATACGTAAGGTTTAAAGATATTTGAAGCTGTTTTAAAAAAAGAATCTCATAAATTACAAGCAACCTACAGGAAATGAAAGGTCAGCGTTGTTTCCTCCTACTCTTCTCCCAGTAGAACTGAAGAGTTTCTTTCAGCCTTGTATGCAGTCTGCCATGGCATGTCTGTATTTATCCATCCCTTAAGGCAAGACATACCAGTAACCTCTGATTTCATAATCTCGCATAATAAGTAATTATGAGCTATGGTCCTAATTCTTTCCCTACAGCTGAATTTTAAAGGAATTTAGAAACTCATTTTTTTAATATATTTGTAAACAAGAAATGAAGTCAGATGATACTAATATTAGACTTGTTTTCTTGCTAAGTCACTTCAGTCATGTCTGACTCTTTGAGACCCTGTGGACATAGCCCACCAGGCTTCTCAGTCCATGGGATTCTCCAGGCAAGAATACTGAAGTGGGTCGCCATGCCCTCCTCCAGGGAATCTTCCCAACCCAGGGATTGAACTGGTGTCTCCTATATCTGCATTGGCAGATGAGTTCTTTATCACTAGAGCCACCTGGGTAGCCCCTAATATTAGACTATTAATATGCTAATCATTTCCACCATTATAATATATTTCATGTAAAAGGAAGATCCAAGGATGATGATAAATCTGTCATCTGTTCCACAGGGAAATTTAATTTTGCTTAGTTACCTTTTGCTTTTAAGAATGTATCAGGGAAAAATTGCAATAAAACAAGATACGAAGTCAGCCAATAGAACAATTATGTATAGCACTTCCCTGGTGACTCAGATGGTAAAGAATCTGCCTGAAATGCAGGAGACCTGGGTTCAACCCATGAGTCAGGAAGTTCTCCTAGAGAAGGGAATGACAACCCCCTCCAGTATTCTTGCCTGGAGAATTCCATAGACAGAGAAGCCTGGCAGGCTACAGTCCGTGGGGTCACAAAGAGTCAGACATGACTGAGTGACAATCACTTAAGACTTATAAGTACTTAAAACTAATTAAATAATAACAGTCTCCAATTAATAAACCAAAAATAAACCGTAAATTTTGCTTGGACTTCAGACATCATTTTCCCATAGAAATAATATGTTAAGTACTGTGTCTTTTACTGGATCAGCACACAAAAGTATTTTCATCAATGTCAATATAATACTTTTTTTGCAATTATGCTTGTTATGCTTGTTATATGCTTGTTCATAATAAAAAATAATTTTAAAATACAGTTATACAAAGATCCATCTAGTCAAGGCTATGGTTTTTCCTGTGGTCATGTATGGATGTGAGAGTTGGACTGTGAAGAAAGCTGAGCACCGAAGAATTGATGCTTTTGAACTGTGGTGTTGGAGAAGACTCTTGAGAGTCCCTTGGACTGCAAGGAGATCCAACCAGCCCATTCTGAAGATCAGCCCTGGGATTTCTTTGGAAGGAATGATGCTAAAGCAGAAACTCCAGTACTTTGGCCACCTCATGTGAAGAGTTGACTCATTGGAAAAGACCCTGATGCTAGGAAGAATTGGGGGCGGGAGGAGAAGGGGATGACAGAGGATGAGATGGCTGGATGGCATCACTGACTCGATGGACATGAGTTTGAGTAAACTCCAGGAGTTGGTGATGGACAAGGAGGCCTGGCGTGCTGCAATTCATGGGGTCACAAAGAGTCAGACACGACTGAGCGACTGAACTGAACTGATACACAAATAAACAAATGTATTAAAATATGATTTCATAACTTTTTATTTCCCATGAATATAGTAGAGGTAAAAGCAGGTTTGATTGTACAATAGTGAGGTGGAGGGCAATTTTCAGGTATTTTTGAGGTAGACTTTTCGGTACTTTTAAGTTTAGAGATTGATTAGACAAAGTTCCACTTGTGCTGTGCTTGGTCGCTCAGCCGTGTCCGACTCTTTGCGACCCCACGGACTGTAGCCCACCAGGCTGCTCTGTCTAAGGGGATTCTCCAGGCAAGAACACTGGAGGGGGCTGCCATAAAGTATCGCTTAGTCTCTCCTCTCTCCTGGCACTGATGTGTCTGTCTCCAGTACTGTTCTCCCAGGTAAGGGCTACGATTTTTACAGTCTCTTGGTGGGGTCACAAGTGGAACAAAAACAGAGAAAGAGTGGGAGGTGACAGAGAAGAAAATAGAAGTAGAAAAGGGAGAAAAAGAAAATAATAGAGGGAGAGAGAGAGAGGAGAGAAGGTTGTAGTAGTAAAGGAAATTTAAAAAACAAAGCAAAACAGTTGACAAGAGACCTCCCTGGTGGTCCAGTGGCTACGACTCTGTGCTCCCAGAGTAGAGGGCCCCATTTCCATCCTTAGGGGACTGGATCCTGCATGCCACAACTAAAACCCGGACAACCAAATAAATATTTAAAAGCAAATAAGTATTAATAGTTTAAAACAAATAGAAAACAACAACAAAAAAATAAAACAAATAGAAACACTTGACAAAAGCTAGAAAAGTGAGAGAGAAAACTAGGTGGGCTAAAGATGATAAAGAGATTCCTTACATAGGAATCAACCAACCGGAGACTTGAACTATGCACAGATAGAGCTTGGAAGGGGTATGACCTCTTGAAAGGGAAGAAAATTGAAAGAGGGAGAAGTTTCAACTCAACCGGTTCTGAAGCAGGGCACTGGTGACTAGAAAGCTGGCCAGCGTGGTGTTGCCTGGAGCAAGGGTGGGCAGGGAAAACCTCAGATCAGGCCAAGGTCTTTGAAGGCCAAGGTCTTTGAAGACCAAGGGTCCATACAATCTGAAGACCTATGTCCTAAATTTAGAAATATCCACATGTTTTTAGAAACAACTTGATTGAGGTATAATTTACATGCCTTCAAATTCACCTGTTTCAAGTATGCAATTCAATGATTTCCAGCAAATTTATCATTTTCGCACAACCATGACTGCCACACTGTTTTAGAACATTTCCATCATTCCAATATGACCCTCCCACTCCTTTACAGTTAATCTCTGTTTCCACTCCCAGCCCCAGGCAATCACTAATCTGTTTATGTATAGATCTGCCTTTTCTGGACATTTCATATAAGTAGAATCATGCAGTATGTGGCCTTCTGTGTCTGGAGTCTTTCACTTAGCATGATGATTTTGATGTTCATGTTGGAATGTGTATCAAGATCTCTTTTTATGCTAAATAGTTTTCCCTTGTATAAGCACATTTTGTTTTTCCACTCACCGGTTCATGGACATTGGAGTTGTTTCTACTTTTTGGCTGTTATGAATAATGCTGCTTAGAATATTTTGCCTGCAAGTCTTTATGTGGACACCTATTGTGTTTTAAGCAAATGTGACTGAGAGATTAACTTGTTTATGGAAAATACAAATTCTCGGGTGTGTTATGTTCCAGGGAACATAATTGCCTGGAAACACTCCATGCAGCACATAGAGTGGACTTTTAAAAACCAAATTAGATCACATCCCTCCTCTAATTACCATTTTTTCAGTGGCTTCCCATCTCATTAAGAGTGAAGCCTGACCTCCTTGCCATAGTTCACGGGACTCTGCCTGACCTGCCTCCAGCCGACCTGTTTCACTTCATCACTTGCTATTTTTGTCTCACTCTCAACTTCATGAAACACAAACACTTATGCCTCTCTCAGGGCTCCTACATCAACTATTCCCTTTGCCTAGCATATTGGAGGGACTGATGCTGAAGCTGAAGCTCTAATATTTTGGCCACCTGATGCAAAGAGCTGACTCTTTGGAAAAGAATCTGATGCTGGGAAAGATTGAAGGCAAAAGGAGAAGAGGGTGGCAGAGGATGAGATGGTTAGATAGCATCACCAACTCAATGGACATGAATTTAAGCAAACCCTGGGAGATAGTAGAGGACAGAGGAGCCCGGCATGCTCCAGTCCATGAGGTCTCAAAGAGGCAGGCAGGACTTTATGACTCAGCAATTGCCCAGCATGTTCTTCCCTGACTTTCATTTGGCTCTTTCCTTCTCATTCAGGTCTTTTCTCAGACATCATTTACGTAGAGAAGCCTTCCACGTACCTACCTAAAATAGCAGCCATGCTTCTCTCGCTATTAGCTTGCTGCTGCTGCTGCTAAGTCGCTTCAGTCGTGTCTGACTCTGTGTGACTCTGGTTCATTTCCACAAGCCCCTGTGACTAAGAACCCTGAAATCACCTTACTCACTGTTTTTTGACTGCCTCCCAACCAGAATGCAAGCTCAACAAGACAGATACTTTGTTTATCTTATTCTTTGATGTATCTCCAGCACCTAGCATGTGGTAAATATTCATTAAATTAATTGAATTAATGTATAAATAAAAAGCAGAAATCAGCCCTCTTTCTTAAAACAATTGTATATTTTATCTCTATGATCTCTTCGTTAGATGATTCTGTGAATTCAGTTTGTGAATTTCTAAGCCAATGGCCCTGGTGGCTCAGAGGTTAAAGCGTCTGCCTCCAATGTGGGAGACCTGGGTTCAATACCTGGGTCGGGAAGATCCCCTGGAGAAGGAAATGGTAGCCCACTCCAGTATTCTTGCCTGGAGAATCCCATGGATGGAGAAGCCCGGTAGGCTACAGTCCATGGGGTTGCAAAGAGTCGGACACGACTGAGCGACTTCACCTTCACCTTCAAGCCAATGGCTCAACGGTCAAATTCTGGCAAACAATGTACCATAACTGGCCTTCACATATGTTTGTTTTATGCAACAAATACCTTGGAACCTTATTCTCATTTCTTTGGTCCATCTCTGTTTCATCTGTTGAGAGCTCAGGTTTAACTCCTGTTGACAGGGTCCCAACTCAAGCAGGTACAGAATTATTCTGCTTTCTGCCTTGAGCCTCTCCCATACCCTGGGCTTATGTATCAACATAACCCTGAGGGGAGCTTTGTTAGTGCTGCCCAGGGAGACATCAGCCATCAACCAATGTGGGAGCCAGGCTTCATCCTCTCTTCCCTCAGATGGAAAATTCTTGAAAAAATTCACACTTTGCAAAAGTTGCAGCCAAACTGAGTCCCTGTGCCTACAACAGAGATTTGGATAACACCCCCTTGTGTTGACTTTTCTACTCCTCTGGTCCCATTCTCCTTGCTCCTTTACTCTTATTCCCTGGAATCACCTCCTTAACACATGCCCTGCAGCCAAGTCTTTGTCTCATCCTCTGCTTTAAGTGGAAGCCAAATTAGCTCTATAACTTACATAGCTTTTTCTTTTAAATTATGAATTGATTGTCCAGATTTAAGGTTCAAAATATTTCACGTTAAATTCTGGGTTTTCAACTTCGAACACTGCATATAGCATAATATGCAGCATGTAACCTCACATACAATAATTTTTATGGTTTTCGTTTGATGAGAAAAAATATAGTTCATATGGACATTAGCTTATTTTGAAATCTTCAAACTTTCAACTGTTAATAGGTTATTTCCGCTGTTCTGTGAGGAAAATGGTCTCAGAACTGTGATTCCATTAGGAATGAGAGGAGGTAGGGGGTTCTTTCCATTATAGAATGTAGCAGAATAATTTTAAGGAGTGTTTGGCTGCATTAGATTTCCTGTGGGATAGGAAACCAAGAAATTAATGGCTATGGGACTAAAATAGACAGTGATCAGTGCCTGTGAATAGAGCTGCTTCAGTACTAAACCAACTCAGCCTTACTGTTTGTAGGGTAAGATGACTGTACCATATGACTACCAAAAGAATTCTTTGTTTTGATTTCGATGCTCCATAAGTAAAACTCATTCATTCAAGCATGTAGTAATAAAGCAAGACTAATTGCAATAGTGATACATTCTTCTTGCCTTGTGCACCATTATTTTGCTTTTAAGAATACATCTTTTATCTTCCCACCTTCAGTAGAGTCAATTATTTGTGGTTTGTATCTCAGGTATAGTTTTACATCCTAGTCCCTCTCTTTTGATTTGCCCAGTTCACTTAAAAGCATCTTGTATGTCTGAATCAATCCTGGCATTTTGTCTTATATGGGGTTTAGGCTTGTCTAGTACCCTGGAGACTTCTTCAGTTCAGTTCAGTTCAGTTCAGTCGCTCAGTCATGTCCGACTCTTTGCGACCCCATGAATTGCACCACACCAGGCCTCCCTGTCCATCACCAACTCCTGGAGTTCACTCAGACTCACGTCCATCGAGTCAGTGATGCCATCCAGCCATCTCATCCTCTGTCGTCCCCTTCTCCTCCTGCCCCCAATCCCTCCCAACATCAGAGTCTTTTCCAATGAGTCAACTCTTCGCATGAGGTGGCCAAAGTACTGGAGTTTCAGCTTTAGCATCATTCCTTCCAAAGAAATCCCAGGTCTGATCTCCTTCAGAATGGACTGGTTGGATCTCCTCACAGTCCAAGGGACTCTCAAGAGTCTTCTCCAACACCACAGTTCAAAAGCATCAATTCTTCGGCACTCAGCCTTCTTCACAGTCCAACTCTCACATCCATACATGACCACAGGAAAAACCATAGCCTTGACTAGACTGACCTTTGTTGGCAAAGTAATGTCTCTGCTTTTGAAGGAGACTTCTTCCCCCAACACCTTTGGGGATACAGTGTCTCAGGTTGCTTATGACTGAACCAGTTTTGTAATTAATTATTGCTAATTCTTCAGTATTCAGCCTGCATGGAAGGCACTGCCTTTATTTTTACATTTCCCAACTGTATATTTAGTTTCCGTTGGGTCCATTATTGATACATTTTTTTTAAATTCCCATCCTTTCCAAAAGGATGCTGCTGGTAGGTGAAGGAACATTTGTCTTTGCTAACTTTTAATAATATCAAAAAGTTAAACTTACAAAGAAACACTTAATTACAAGAACAGTATTAAGTGTAGCAAAAATACATTTTTTTTTCTTTTGGACCAAAGCTCACAGACGATTTTATACAGAAGACCTATATTAGCCAGCATCAATGGAAACAGTGAGAGACTTTATATTTTGGGGCTCCAAAATCACTGCAGATGGTGACTGCAGCCATGAAATTAAAAGATACTTCCTCCTTGGAAGAAAAGTTATGACCAACCTAGATAGCATATTAAAAAGCAGACACATTACTTTGCCAACAAAGGTCTGTCTAGTCAAAGCTATGGTTTTTCCAGTGGTCATGTATGGATATGAGAGTTGGACTATAAAGAAAGCTGAGCACCGAAGAATTGATGCTTTTGAACTGTGGTGTTGGAGAAGACTCTTGAGAGTCCCTTGGACTGCAAGGAGATTCAACCAGTCCATCCTAAAGGAAATCAACTCTGAATATTCATTGGAAGGACTGATGCTGAAGCTGAAACTCCAATACTTTGGCCACCTGATGCGAAGGACTGACTCATTGCAAAAGACCTTGATGCTGGGAAAGAGTGAAGGTGGGAGGAGAAGGGGATGACAGAGGATGAGATGGTTGGATGGCATCACCAACTCGATGGACATGAGTATGAGTAAACTCCGGGAGTTGGTGATGGACAGGGAGGCCTGGCGTGCTGCAGTCCACGGGTCGCAAAGAGTCGGACACGACTGAGCAACTGAACTGAACTGAACTGATATCAGCCAGGGAGCCTCATAACAAACAATAGAAATGGACTTTGCCTGGTGTGGGCAGAAAAGGGATTATTTAAAGGATATTGGTTAGTTCAGAGATGGTCCAGGGGAGCAGTCAAGTTCAGAAGCCATGCGGTCCAGGGTATGACCAAAATCATATCACAAAACTATTCCTGTGAGGACACAGCTGCTGCTGCCACTTAGTATCAGAAATAACAGCTTGCACAGTTGACAGTGTTGGCACTTGACATCGGATGCTACTACAGATGCAGCTGGCCTTAGAAACCAGATGTTGCTGCTACGACCACTACAAGCAGAAATGCTCCCCCTGGACCTTATTTGTAAGACTAGCTCCCAATTCAAAGTGAGGCGGAAGAAGAGATCGCCTCTTATGTTTCCTTTTAATAGATAAACTCACACAGAACTAACCCCACAGCAGACTTCCTTCAAAGTCTCATTGGCCAAAATTGGGTCACATGGTCCTTTTTAAGCCAACCACTCATATAGAAAATAGAATAATCATAGTGGGCTAGATTAATTGATTCACCTGTTGGGGAAGACCAGTATTCCTTGAAGTATAAAGTCACAGGAGGAGCATGGGTACCTGTACAAAACTGAAGAAGTCTTGTTCTCAAGAAAGAACAGCTATCGGTTGACAAACAATGTGGTGGACATTTCCATGGAACCTTAATGTCTTCACAATATAGGCCCATTTTATGAGACCCATCCACATGCTTCTTCCCAAGCTTCTTTGTCACCTATTCTCTTGTCTTATTCTTTTCATGTCTATAGCAATCTGACCAATGTATTTGTTACTGTACATCAGCTGATCTCTCCAGGATAAAACAAAGATGTTATACCACTTAAAGTTCTACCTACCGTGAGAATTTTTCACCTTCCAGTAAGTGGGACTGAGTGGCTCTCAGCAATCCATTTGAAGCTGGGGCCAGCTTATTATGCAAAGCCATCTGTAAGTTCCATTTTCGTTTTCATTTTTTTTCAGTTAGCTGATACTGGAGAAGTGTTCCTGGTGTTGCAAGTCTGGTTGGTGGAGAAGGGGCATGTGGCGTGGGTAGGCATAGTAAGAAGTCACCAGCCTATGAAACTTGAGCTTTCAGGACCTGCTCAGATGCACTCATCTATATACTGTTTCCACTTGGATATGCTTGACGTTATAGCTGGGTAGATCAGATAACACCCAGTGCATGATGAGCAGCTTATATTTCATAGTCACCTGGTTTCTATCAGGGCCCAGTGGCCAGCCAAGTTCTCCTCCTCCAAAAGAAGAATGGACCTCGCTGAAGAAGGCATAGCTTTGTTCTAAATCCTTGACATTTCTACTGTGAATCTTGTACTGTTGCAACCTTTCCACACCACAGACTTCATGTGATTTTTGACCATCACTGATCTCACTGGGTCCTAATAGGCCATATGGAAAAGCCACAGCCTGGACCAACTGGAGAGTCTTCCTCTGGACCCCGCTTGAAGCTGTCAGCCTCTCAAGTCACTCAGGAAGGAGCTGAAGGGCACACAAAACACCACGTCTGTTGCTTCTAAAATCCAAAGAGCACCAGAAATCATAGTACTTTTTTCTAGAGGTAGGAAACAAATTGTCCTTGACATTAGACAGGATAAACTTCACAGGCCACCCAGCACAGATACTGAGCCATCACTGCTTTAGAATAGAGTTTATTTCCTACTTTCTGGCATGCAGTTTCAGTCTAAAATACCAGCCACTTCCTGCTCTCTGGAGCTCATCAGCATATTATTGCTGATTTGGCTGAGGATGGTGAGACAACTTAGTTCTTATAGACTAACTCATGGCACAGAGAATAGAGAGTTAAAATAACTTGGAGTTGAAAATCTGTTTCTGTCATCTGAGGTGAAATCAAACTACTTATAATGTTCTCTGTTGGAACAGAGAGAACGGAGCATCCAGATAAAAGCTGCAGTCATAGTGTGTGTAGATTTGCTGCAATAAAGCAACTGGATTTGGAAGATTACTGTATTTGGAATTCCCACTTGACTTAGCCTACACTAATCCTCTGTGATTTTCAAGACTCATCCATCTTTTGCACTGGCCAAAAGTGCAGATGGATAGGAAATACCATGGCCTCATCTCTGTGATTTCCCCAGGGATGCACTTTAAAAAATATTACAGTAATTTTTTACTCAACATGTCAAGTTGTAGGAATTCTGCCACTTTCTGAGGTCATCTGTCTTAATAATATACCCAGAAACTGGGGAAGTAAACATGGCAGGGACTCAGGGTCCTATTGGGATGCATGTTAGTAGTGTTCAGGGTACGGGACCACTCTAGGTACTTTAAGTAGAAAGAGTTTTAAGACAGGGAATTAGGTGCTCACAAAAATCACTGGAAAGTCTGGAAACACAAGTGTCAGAAGGCTGACACCAGAACTGCTGCTGCTACTGCTACTGCTAAGTCACTTCAGCCGTGTCTGACTCTGTGCGACCCCAGAGACGGCAGCCCACCAGGCTCCCCGTCCCTGGGATTCTCCAGGCAAGAACACTGGAGTGGGTTGCCATTTCCTTCTCCAATGCATGAAAGTGAAAAGTGAAAGTGAAGTCGCTCAGTTGTGTCTGACTCTTAGTGACCCCAGGGACTGCAGCCCACCAGGCTCCTCCATCCATGGGATTTTCCAGGCAAGAGTACTGGAGTGGGGTGCCATTGCCTTCTCCAGACACCAGAACTACTGAGTTCAAAGACACATCAGAGCCACAACCGCTAATACTGGAGTGAAAGTGAAAGAAAGTGAAGTCGCTCAGTCGTGCCCAACTCTTTGCGGCCCCATGGACTGTAGGCTCCTCTGTCCATGGGATTTTCCAGGCAAAAACACTGGAGTGGGTTGCCATTTCCTTCTCCAGGGGATCTTCCCAACCCAGGGATCAAACCCAGGTCTCCCACATTGTAGGCAGACGCCTTACCGTCTGAGCCACCAGGGAAGTCTCAATACTGCAGAATTTCCCATTATACAGATGAATTACAAACCTAGCTGGCTGCCATCTGTTATGATCGCTGTAACTCTAATGTACATAGAACTCTTGCAGAGATTTTTGAGAAATGCATCATTCTGAATCCTATGCCAATCCTACTGCTGTTATTATGGTCAGCACACCTACCTTGGCTTTAGCAGTTAATTACCACTATTTGCCTTCTTCTGTCTTAGCATCCCTATTAATCAGGAGCCCTCTCAACCAAAAAGTATTTCCTTCTTACCCCAGCACATGAATAAGAAAAACAAACCACTTTTTATATCTATACAGTTCTCAAGCCTCTGGTATAGGACTTATTTTCTAATCATTTCTTCCTTTTCCTAAGCAGGAGGAGAACGTTGAGAATAGATGAGTGGTTCATTTCTAATGAAAATTCTATGTCTTAATATCATTTTCTAGATCCTACTTAGATATATGCCTACTAAATGACTATCTGTTATTTACCTAAATTAAAAAAAATTAATGCAATATCCATTACAAAGTGAAATAAGTGTGTGTGGAGAAAGTGGGAGTATTTTGTGCTTTACTTTAAGTATACCTCTTGATACACCTCTACTTTCTAAAGCGAGCTGACATTTTCCAAGTGTGGTGGATGAAAAATGATCCAAAATTGTTTATGGCTCCTTTCATCAAGAGGTGGTCTATTTTCCACCCCTTAAATCTGAACCGGCCTTGTGTATTAGTCTCTTAAGGTTGCCATAAGAAAATACCATAGACTGGTGGCTTAACCAAAAAAAATTCATTTTTTCATAGTTCTGGAGGCTGGAAGTCCAAGATCAAGGCATTAGCAGAGTTGGTTTCTGGCCACACTTTCACTGTGACATTTTCTCTGTATATGCACATCCCTAGTCTCTTCCTCTTCTTATAAGACTACTGGTCCTACTGGATGATCTCCCCACCCTTATGATCTCATTTAACTTTAATTTAAAGGCCCTATCTGCTTTTAAATTACATTAAGTTACATTTGAGGTTAGGGGGTCAACATATGAATTTGGGGGGAATGCAGTTCAGTCCAAAGCACCTCTCAACTTGTTTGACAATAGAAAGCTGCAGAAGTGATCATTTGTGACTAATAACAAGGCCTCGCTTCCTCTCACCTCCTTTGGAACCTCAATAACATGTGAAGAAGCCTGAGCCAGCCTGCTGGAGAGGCTTGTGGAGATCTGAGGCACCCCAATCGTTAACTCCAGCTAACTGTCCACTAACTGCAATTGCAAGTAATCTAAGTCAGTGCCACGTGGAGCAGAGATAAGTTATTGCAGCTGAATCCTGAACAAACTGCTGCCTCAAGAACTGTGCACTAATAAATACTATTATATTAAGCCACTAAATTTTGAGGTGGTTTTTATACAATGACAGATAACTGGTATACCAAACCTTGTCTAATTTTCATTCGTTCTTCATGTTGTGTCCTCTTACTGTCATTTAAGTGAGATTTGGGAAACACGTAGACCAAAGAGCGTATTATCATTCAACATGCTTAATTAGAAATCACTTGTAATAAGTTCTTGGAGGAGGGCATGGCAATCCACTCCAGTTTTCTTGCCTGGAGAATCCCATGGCCAGAGAAGCCTGGTGGGCTACAGTACATGGGATTGCAAAGAGTTGGACATGACTGATGCTACTTAGGACAATTATATATTATAGATAAGAAAAGTTTTTTTAAAGAGGAATAACTAATACTTAGTCCTATTGTATATATAGACAAAGAGAAATAACATATCAACCAATGTGGTTGTTGATAATATAAGTAAATCCATGCAGCCCTGTAAAACAGGATATGATAACCCTGCACAGGGACTGAGAAAATGCCATTTAAACAAATACCATATATTAACACATATACGAAGAATCTAAAAAAAAAAAAGGGTATAGATAATCTTATTTACAAAGCAGAAATAGAGACACAGACATAGAGAACAAATGTATAGATACCAAGGGGAAAGGAGGAAATGGGATGAATTGGGAGATTGGGGTTGACATATATACATTCTAAAGGAGATCAGTCCTGGGTGTTCTTTGGAAGGAATGATGCTAAAGCTGAAACTCCAGTACTTTGGCCACCTCACGTGAAGAGTTGACTCATTGGAAAAGACTCTGATGCTGGGAGGGATTGGGGGCAGGAGGAGAAGGGGATGACAGAGGATGAGATGGCTGGATGGCATCACCGACTCGATGGACAAGAGTTTGGGTGAACTCTGGGAGTTGGTGATGGACAGGGAGGCCTGCTGCTGCTGCTGCTAAGTCACTTCAGTCGTGTCCGACTCTGTGCGACCCCATAGACAGCAGCCCACCAGGCTCCCCAGTCCCTGGGATTCTCCAGGCAAGAACACTGGAGTGGGTTGCCATTTCTTTCTCCAATGCATGAAAGTGAAAAGTGAAAGTGAAGTTGCTCAGTCATGTCCGACCCTCAGCGACCCCATGGACTGCAGCCTACCAGGCTCCTCCGTCCAGGGAGGCCTGGCCTGCTGCAATTCATAGGGTCGCAAAGAGTTGGACACGACTGAGCGACTGAACTGAACTTAACTGATACTATATAATAAAATAGATAACTAATGAGAACCTACTCTGTAGCACAGGGAACTCTACTCAGTGCTCTGTGGTGACCTAAATGGAAAGGAAATCTAAAAAAGAGGAGATAAAAGTATACAGTGACAGAGGATGAGATGGTTGGATGGCATCACCAACTCAATGGACATGAGTTTGAGCAAACTCCAGGAGATAGTGAAGGACAGGGAAGACCGGCATGCTGCATTTCATGGGGATGCAAAGAGTTGGACATGACTTAGCAACTGAACAACACCAACAAAGTATATGTATGGCTGATTCACTTTGCTGTACAGTAGAAACTAATGCACTATTAGAGGAATCAAAGACAGAATTAGAAGTTTTCTAGCCTGGTTTAAAGTATATATCCAATTCTCTTGGTTGGTTGGTCCTGATGTAGTGGTCCAAAAGCCAAAAAGTTATTTTTGGGTCATTCTACAGAGGATGAGATGGCTGGATGGCATCACTGACTCAATGGATGTGAGTCTGAGTGAACTCTGGGAGTTGGTGATGGACAGGGAGGCCTGGCGTGCTGCGATTCATGGGGTCGCAAAGAGTCGGACACGACTGAGTGACTGAACTGAACTGAACTGAAGGATTCATGAAAGTGAAATTGTTAGTCACTCAGTCATGTCCAACTCTTTGCCACCCAGTGGACTGTAGCTCTCCGGGCTCTTGTGTCCATGGGAGTCTCCAGACAAGAACACAAGGGAATGGGTCGCCATTCCCATCTGCAGGGGATCTTCCCAACAAAGGAATTGCACCCAGGTCTCCCACATTGCAGGCAGATTCTTTACCATCTGAACTAACACATAAGGATTCATACCTATTATAAAATGTAACAAAAAATATTCCTAGAGCCACCCTACCTCCCAGCTCATATTTCGAATAGAATCAGGCTCAGGTGGTTTGAACTCTGTTCCAGGAACCATGCAGCCAATCCACCCTGGTGTGACCTGTAACACCAGGGAAGAGCCAGATTTTAAGCCAAGAGTTCCCTGCACTGGGGGATTTTATCCTTCCAGTTGCCGGCTGCTTCCACTGCAGATGTTTCTTTACCCTTTGGTTATTTTCACCTTTCTTTCAGATCTCTTTATTCCCAAATGATTTTTATTCATAGTCTTCTGGTGTTTAAGTACCTACCACATCCATTTTCATGCTTTTCCTTTGCTGTGTTATTTTTCATTCTCCTCTAAGCCCTCCCTCGCTGCCACATCTGCTTTCCTCCCTTTCATTTTTTCCACATTCATTTATTCCACGCCATCCCAGGTGCTTTCCTTTGTTCAGTTCAGAACATTGGCCAGAAGCTTCCCTGTTGCTAAGTAACAACCTCACCCCCACACACTCTTTTCCACTCTCAGCTCATTTCTTCTGCTGCTTTTAAAAGTGCATGGGTCAAAGGGGCTCTCAAAGAACATGAAGGTGCTTCGTTCTTCTCTTCATACCCAGGGCATGCACACCTGTCCGCACTGGCCTCCTCTTACTAGATTTTGGCTTCTTGTTTTATCTGTTATCCGTTGGATTCCTGGGTTGGGAAGATCCGCTGGAGAAGAGATAGGTTACCCACTCCAGTATTCTAGGGCTTCCCTTGTGGCTCAGCTGGTAAAGAATCTGCCTGCAATGCGGGAGACCTGGGTTTGATCCTGGGTTGGGAAGATTCCCTGAAGAAGGGAAAGGCTACCCACTCCAGTATCCTGGCCTGGAGAATTCCATGGACTGTATAGTCTGTGGGGGTCACAAAGAGTCAGACACGACTGAGTGACTTTCACTTTCACTTTATCTGTTAATTTGCCCCAGGCTGTGAGATAACATAACACAGCAAAAACCATCCCTTTGAGCTAAGACAATTTATAGATGGGAGAAGGGATATAGTGCCTGCTAAAGGGAGCACAAAATAGAAAATATTTAGACTAAACATGTAACTAAATGTTACATGGCATGGCCTGGGCTCATCAAATCAAGGTTTTAAGAACTTTCCATTAGGGATCAAGATAGCCAGCAAGTCCCTTTTACAGACCTTTATCTTGTTGAGTTTTGAGGAAGTTACCAATGGCATGTTGAGTCTGGTTTGTACAAAATAAAAGATGAAAAGAACACAAGAGCTCATTAGGCAGTTTTTCAAATCTCAGTCCTTTTCCAAACATCAATCTGACATGACATTTGTACCAAGGCATAACTGGAATTGTGTCAGCAGCCCTTCACAGCATGCTCTTAAGACATTCCAAGTCTTCTGGCACATTTTAATACTTTAATGGCAATGGTACCTCCATATGTCCAAACACTAGGACCAAGTAACAGAGATACCAGGACCTTGAAAAAAAATCCTCTTTTCCCCCTTGCAATGCCATAAATAATTTCCCTCCCTGGTATGAATTCCTTCTCTCTCCTTGTGCATTGATGTAATGCCTGGGAAGCCTTCCCTGATAACCCTGCCCCACGTTGTTGCTCTCGGTCCTTTGCCCACTGTCACCACTGAGCTAACTGGGGGGTATTCGGGGTGCTTTGTCTGTAAGCACCACAGCCTTTCACTTGCTGTGTGTCCTTACTCCTCAGGTACAGCTCTCTGTGAGGGATGAACTCAGAGCCTGTGTGTAATGTATACTTGATCAGTTGCCTTACGTTTAGTCGTAGAACACAGGTACTCTGTCAAGGGAGTTGTTTTCTTAGTTTTATTTTCTAGAGAAGAGAAAGAGCGATCATTTTCTTTGTATTAAAGCCCAAATTTATCAGCACTCAAAGTACCAGCAATGAAACTTATATATTTGCATCACTATCCAGATTTGCAGACGTAGAGAAAATTTTCAAGAGCCTTGTTTTGGCTTGTTGGTTGATAATCTGAAAGTAGAATCCCCACGAGCCTAAAATCCACTCCAAAATATTCTAAGAATGCCTGACCAGAACTGGAATTGGCAAGCTACTATGATTTTCCTTCTAGAATGAAGCCCCTTTGGGATACTATATCTTCTGAAAGGTTCAGAAAATTTTAATATGATTTTAGTTTTTATTTTAGGGTAATCTCAACTCATGAAATATATATATTTGAACATCCTGGAATTTTTGATTTATATACTGATTAAACAACTGAAAATTACACATAATTTTTACTACTCTTCAATATTCTCTCTTTTAACCCTCTTCTATCCAACTTGAGGTAGCAGTCAACACCACATGTTATATTAATTTCTTTTCTTCACATCTCCACATGTTTAATTCCTTTATCCCCTTCTGCTCCACTTCATCACTGTTATCTATCATCCCACAGTATCTCCTGTGACTGAACACTGGTGCTCTGTCCCCATGTACAAGGACAGGGAATGGGAAAGGAGAAGAAGGATGTTGAGAGAGTTCACTTTAAAAAATATACATATCATTGTAGTATAGTTGCTTTACGGTGTTGTAAAGTTAGTTTCTGTACAGTTACTGTACAGTTAGTTTCTGCTGTACAGCAAAGCGAATCAGCCACGTGTATACATATATCACCTCTTTTTTGGATTTTCTTCCCATTTACGTCACCACAGAGCACGGAGTAGAGTTCCCTGTGCTCTACAGTAGGTTCTCACTAGTTGTCTATTTTGTACACGGGTAGTGTATATATGTCAATCTCAACCTTCCAATTCATCCCACCAGCCTGCCTTCCCCCTTGGTGTCCATATATTTGTTCTTTACACCTGTGTCTCTATTTTCGCTTTGCAAGTAAGATGATTTGTGCCAGTTTTCCAGATTCCATATATATGTGTTAATATACGATATTTGTTTTTCTCTTTCTGACTTACTTCACTCTGTATGAGTCTCTAGGTCCATTCCATGTCTCTGTAAATGACACAATTTCATTCCTTTTTATAGTTGAGTAATACCTCATATCTTTTAATTCCTCGTTCTCTTTATTTTAGTAAGGAAACACCATAAGACATAAAACTACTCCTTTTCATTAAACTTGATTTTTAATTACGACAAACAATACTCCGATAAGATGCATTGCGTATATTTTTGTGTACATATCTTGCAGGAGATGCGGGTTTGATTCCTGGTTCAGGGAGCTCCCCTGGAGAAGGGAATGGATACTCCAGTACTCTTGCCTGGGGAACCCCATGGACAGAGAAGCCTGGAGAACTATGGTCCGTGTGGCCACAGAGAGTCGGATGTGACTGGGTGGCTAAGCACACACGCACAAGGTGTTTCCAAGGACACAGACCTAGAATTGGAATTTCAGGGGGAAAGGGCTTTATATTGTTGTTTTATATATCTTGAAATAAATATAAACTTTTATGTGTCGAGATGGACAAGGTATATAAAAAGTTAATTCACAAAACAGCAATAAATGACCAATAAACACATTAAAGATACTCAAACTTTTACTAGCAGGAAAAGAAAAATTAAACAATGGGATATTACTTTATAGCTATTGAACTGTCAAACATTAAAAAACAATAAAACCTATTACTGAGGGCAATATGGGAGTAAACTGCCTTAGCTTTTCTTGGAAAGCAATCTAGCAACATCTATTAAAACTAAAATTCTATATAGAGTTAGACCAACAAACTCATTCTTAGAATCCAACCCATAAAAAGAAAAGACCAAAAGGTTAGAATATATAAACAAAGATGCTTTGGGCAATATTCATTTTTTTCTACAAATACTTGCCAAGTGCTATGTTGCCATCACTTCAGAAATGAATAAGACACAGGCCCTGCCCTCAAGGTATTCATAGCCAAGACAGCTAAGTACCCAAGCAGTTGGAGTTCACAAGAGAGGTGCTGAGGAAGCAATTCAGGCCTGAGATGGAGGGCTGCAAAAACTTCACTGAAAAGTGCACTCACATAACTTGGTAAAATATAGCCTGTTCCTAAGGCCTTGGATTAAGTTGCATGATCCAGGAGAGCTGAAAAGGATAAAGATAACTGGACATGGGGAAACATAACCCTAAATTGGACATGAAACAAAAGTCACAGGTAATCTAATTTTTCTAATGGCAGGGGAGACAGAATATGAGGTACACAGTGGAAAAAGGACTTCCTTGTTGTGATAGAATCAAAAGAGTCTATGATTAAATGGTAGCCAGAAACATTGTATTGTTCTATGCCTGGTACAGAGTACACTCTTGAAAGGTATTTGTTGACCCAACGAAGATGGGAAGAGAATGTAAAAATGTTTAGCTCAGTGGTGATCATTTTGGAATGTACAGAATATCGAATCTATGTTGTATATTAGAAAGTAAGATGATGTTGTGAGTCAGTTATACTTCAAAACCAAACAAACAAACTCAAAGAAAAAGAGACCAGATTGGTGATTACCAGAGTTGGGGGGAAAGGAGGAAGGGGATGGGAAATTGGATGAAGGTGGTCAAAGGGTACAACCTCCAGCTATAAGATAAGTAAGTACTAGAGATGCAATGTGCTACATGGTAAATATAATTAACACTGCTGAAAGATATATACAAAAGTCCTGAAGAGAGTAAATCCTGAGTTCTCATCATAAGGATTTTTTTTCTTTTATTGAATCTGTATGAGATAACTGATGTTCACTAAATTTGTGATTATCATTTCATGATGTATGTAGATCAAATCATCATGTTGTATACCTAAAACTCATACAGTGCTGTGTGTCAATTATATCTCAATAAAACTGGAAGAAAAAAGTGAGATATTAGAGTAAGTGTTTAAAATGAAAATGTAATTATTTTACCCTCTTTAATTTAACAAATATACATAAAAGGGTTTAGCTCGGGGCTTCCCTTGGTGGCTCAGTGGTAAAGAATCCACTGCCAATGCAGGAGACAGTGGGTTTGATCCCTGATCTGGGAGGATCCCACATGTGGCAGAGTAACTAAGCCTGTGCACCTCAGCTACTCAGCCTGTGCACTAGAGCCTGGAAGCCACCACTGAAGTCTGTGCACCCTACAGTCCATGCTCCAGAACAAGGGCAGCCTCTCCAATGAGAAGCCCATCACCCCAACTGGAGAGTAGCTCCCCGCTCATCACAACCAGAGAAAAGCCCTCACAGCAACGAAGACCCAGCACAGCCAAAAATAAAAATAAATGAATACATAAGAGGGTTAAAGAGATCAAAGTCAACTGAACTGAACTGAAAAATGTTTAGCTCAGATAAACTTAGATTTAGTCAATGATTTCACCTATTTATTAATCAGACTTTTCCTTAAATAGATTTTCCTTCTTCTCTCTCTCCCTTCCTCCTCTCTTTCCTTCCATCCTTCCATTCTTTCACCATTTTTCAGAAGGAAAGACTCCAGCCAAATTGAAATTCTAAATCCTGTTAACCTCAGTTTGACCCTGTTATTTCACCATCTAACAATGAGATAAAATCATCAGCTCTTAAATCACGAAACTTCAATGCCAAAACCATGTTGAGCAATTTCTAAAGGATAAGTTTTTTTTCCATAGGAAAAGAACATCTAACATGAGGAACGAACAATCTAGACAGACAGTTCATTAGAAGCTCATTATGACAACCAAGATAATGCCAGTCACGACTTCAAGAAGGAGCCTCCAGACTGTGGAGAAATAGAAGCAACACATCCAGAAAGCAGGTACATTTTCTCCCTCATGACTGTCATTAAAGGAAAAGACACATACATGGGTTCAGCTGGAAAGCCAGCACCTCCATGGAATCATGCAAACATTTCCAGGATCCAAGTCCTGCTTGGCAAGGCTCCCATATCAACAGTGAAACAACTGCATAGCAACCCACATATGCCCATCTCTCACCCTTACTGCTTGTCTAGGGAAAACACCCCTACTATTCGCTGTCTGCTCCATAAATTTTGTCAAACAGGAGTCGAGTCTATACGCCAAGTTGAGAGCGACACAGGCTGGCATTTCCCAGCACATGCTGTTCACCACGTGGGTTTCTGGAGCACTGCCTCTCGGCTTCAGAAGCACTAGAGTCCCCCTCTCCTCCCCCATTTCCTCTCACAAAGACAACACACAATAACCCTTAGCACATGTGTATGTGTGTGTGTGAGAGAGAGTTCCCAACTGGCCAAGTACCTTTGGATCTGGTGACCTGTGTTATGAATATCAGGAAAGAGCTTCCAGTTTTATTTATTTATTTTTGCATTCTCAGGAGTACACAGAGTCCACAGTAAGAGCAGAATAACAGCCTCTAAAACAAAGAAAACCCACTCTAAATGTGGCTCTGCTAGACCCATTCACCATCTGTTTATTCCACTGCTTATATCAGGGACTCCAGGAAAGGCACCAACATGCAAACCCAGACCAGAGTACTTTTCCTCTTTCCAAGAGGGTGTTTCCTTGAACTTTCCCATCTGCCTCTGGGTAAGATGTAGAAAATATTACTTATAAAATAAGACTAGCAAATGACTCACAGTGAGTAAAAATAAATCAGGGTGCAATTTGCCATCTCGAAGAGAAATAAGGTAAAACGCTCCACAATTGGAGATGCAACTCACTTTTTCAAACCTCCTCAAGGAACCTCTTCAAACGGTAGGCAGGAAATGGGTATGTGCAGGGGTTCAGTTCTGCTCAAGAACACTCAAGTGACAGCCTCATCATACATATTCATGAGCGGCAACCTGAGCTCCGGTGTGAAACCACAGCGCAACCGTGCTTCCTGCACACACTTCACAGCCCACACTGCCAGGAAACGCTGTAACGCGGAAGAGACCAAGGGCCTTGGTTTCTAACACGGTTCAGAATGACAAGTGTTCATTGCCGCCTTAACCCACACATTTGACTGAATTTTCTTCGTCTCCTTATGACAGCTCAAGAAGTATCCATCTGCCAGGATGCATTTTAGAGCCCTCATTGTGCAAATGTGAATTTCAAGGCTTTGTCTAATAAGCAAAATGGAATAAGGTTATTTATTTTCAGTAGAGCCTTGGGCATTTATTATTAATACTCTAATGGAGAAATAGGTCAGTAGAGCATACACAGGAAGGTAATTATCCTCCACACACTGCTGCTTTTCTCAACAGATTTTCTACAGCAAAATACCCAACAGTCAGCTTCACCTGGCAGAAAATATGAACCAAGGGCTTTGTTCCAGTGCAGTTTGGAGAGGCATATACTGGATTTTTCATTCAGTCAACAAACAGCAATTGAGAGTTAATGAACACTGTTCTAAACACGTGGAAAACTGCAATGAACAAATGAGATAAAAGTTCTTCCATCATGAAGCTGTGACAGTTTATTGCCATGTTCTAGAGAGAAAGAACATCTTGCTGTGTCCCTGTCATAGAAGATTCTGGAACTTTTAGTTCAATGTCTTTCAAATGCCATTGATGACCCTGTGGATGAAGAAGTTAGTATATGTGTCCATGTGTGCTGTGTGAAAGAGAGAAGAAAAGAAACAAGAAAAGAGACCAACACTGAAACACAGAATAAACCAAGACAGAACTATTTTTTTTTAAGTAATAGGTTTACTTTTATGATCTAGTGAAAACATAAAAGACAGTAATACTGAGAAACAAAAAGAGACCCAAAGGGACACTGGAACAGATGGGGGGACCTGCTCTTCTTTGTGTTTTGAAGATACAAAATATCAACGCTCCCTGACAATCTAGAAATCTGACATCAGATCCCCCAAACTTCATAATGATGTTTTGAACTAGATAAGCTGATTCTCAAGTAAGAGGAAAAATCTGGGTTGCGGGGAATGGTAAGCCCTATAAAATAGTGAAATACAAAGCTTCAATAACTAAGACTACAGTACTAATTCATAAGTACACAGACAGAACAATGGAACTGAAAGAATGCCCAGAAAGAGTTCCAAATGCATATGGGAAGGCAGTGTCTAATCAACACGGCTCATTCCTCAGGGCTCTGCCTGCCTCACCACCGTTGTCAGCCACACTGCTGGTCCTGTGCCTCTTTCTCATTAGTAAGAGGCCCAGTGCTAACCAGAAGCCCCTGGCACAGAACGGCTCAGGATTAGGAAAGAGTGCAGGATTTAGATGGTAAGAAGCCGAGTAACCATTCTGTTCTACCACTTGTGGTTTGATGAACTTGAATTTGGAACTTAAGTGCACTGGGCTTTGGTTTCATTGTCAATGATGCGAAAAATAACAAAATCTATATCAAAGAATCATTGTGAGGGTAAAATAAACTGATACATATGAATCTACCTAACAAATTCTGGTACTGAAAAAAATGAAAATATCCTAGTTGAATAGCTTAGTAGGCACCTTAACTCTGGGTTGATTGTTTAACAACTTGTCTGTCTGTGGACAGAAATTGCTTTCTAAAAATCTCAAATCTCTCTTTGCTACACAACATTAAATAAATCAGTTTTGAATAAAGAAAGAATTATCTTTAGACTCAATGATTTCCTTACAGAAAAAATTCTTTACAAAGGAGATATATTTTTCAATGGGTCAATTCACTCCAGTCAAAGAAATTTTGTTACATAGCACATGCAAGGACAATTTGATTTCAAAGTTTGTAAGGAAAGGATGGAATTTTCCAAAATGTTCCTTTACTAAGATGGGACCAGTGGAAACCTGACTTGCGTGTAGGGACTGCCCAACGCCCAGTCCCTTTACACAAGAAGCTGGAACAATTTATGTAGAAGGTAGAAATACAAACACAATGGCACATAAATTTTTAATTCAGCTTTTCATTGTATTGTGTATCAGTGCTAAGGGATAAGAAGATAATGAAGAAAGTTGTGGGGATGAAAACATGGAAACCACGTACTCTCTAGTCTTGAACACTGTTTGAAAGGGACCAAGTGGCATCCCTTGGTGGGAAGTGCCAGGCTGAACGGTCTATGGGTCCATCCGAGGTGGACGGGGTTGAAGGGAAGGACAGTAAGGGGTCTGATGAGCACAGTAAGGGCCTTTTAAGACAGTACGTTGAGTCCTGAGGTGATAGAACACTTGCGGCAGAACTGTAATGTAATTTGGTCAGGCAAATGATGAAACTGCTTGTTTCTGGACAGGATGGTGTGTATAAGAAAGGAACTAAAAGTGGGAGATTAAAAACTATTCCCCATGTCTAGATGCAATGCTTCAGTCCAACCTAGCCTGTGCCCGTGGGAATGGAGACAGCGTATGGCTTCAAGAAGCCCTGCAGAGCAAGGATGCTTATAACTGGTGATTGCCTGGACAAAATGATAGAAGGGAAAAATTTGACCAAGTTAGGAACATAGAAGGCTGGCAGGAGAATGGAGCCACTGACAATACTGGGGAGCTTCTGATCTGATGAAGGCTCTTAAAGAGAACAGGGAGGGAAATAAGCTGATTTTAACTGTGTTAAGTGTAGGTGGCATTCAACCAACAAGTGACCTGAATCAGAAAAAGAAGTCAAAACTCTAAATATAAAAATTTCAGAATTCTTAGCAGAAGAATATTGTGCTGTTTTTTCATCATGAGGCTAAATGTTTTGTTCCCTATTATACATGCACAAAAAGTCATGACTATCGCTGACCTATATCTTGTCTAAGGAAAATGTATCTGTTACAGATACCAATAAAAGAGTCTTTCCTCCCACTCCCTCCTCGGTAGAAAAAATTGCAGAGGAACATGTTTTTGGCAATCTCGCTGAGAGAGGAAACAATTCACGCAACATCATCACCTCCACCATCTGTCTTGCTCCCAAGTTCACCAGCTGCTAGATTAACGCATTTCCTATAAGTCATCATTTTGGTCCTCTCTGGGACACTGGTCAATAAGTAGGTGAGATGTTTCTAGGTCACCGTGTGGACTCTGACATGAATGTCAGTGTTGGGGCCAGAGCTGGCTCTGATGGAGATCCAGGCTGTTTACTGTCAGTGTGTGTCACAACATTACATAAGAAAACTGACATCATTATTTCATCATTCATACCTTGTTTTATGATAGCTGGATTGATTATTCTTGCAACTCACCAGGTTTGATTTTGAATAATCTTCAGGTGTTCCCTCACCCCAAGACAAGTTCTCATTTGAGAATTTTTAAAAGAATATATTTGCAAACATTTTAAACAACAGAACTTTACTTATCCTAATGAGAACCTACATAGGAAATAGGTGATTGTTATGAAGGTCTCTCTCATCCCATTTAATATTTCAGCAATTAATGGGAAATATGTCATTCTTTATGAACCTCTGAGGTGTCCATGGAGATGAAAGCCAGTCCAAAAGAGAACCTAGCCTCTGCTGAGCACCAGTGGAAAGAGTATAGCTGCCCAGTGGGACTGCACGAGTGAACACTATGTGTGATCTGATGTGCTTTTAGATATAGGAGCACACCTCGTAATACACAGAAGTACAGGCCTTGGGGTCAGACAGACCTGGGTCTGAATCCTGCTGTATCATCAACAGGTTATTAGCCTCAAGACTCTGCTTAAATATCTATGAAATGGATATAACACTGTTCTTGAAATGTTGTTACAGGAGGAAAATGAGGCAATGTGTATGAACAGCTAGAACAGTACCTAATGTATAGTGAGTGCTCAAAAATGGTAGGTAATAATAATAATTAATATGTACTAATAATTGTTATTATAGTAGTGACAACAATAATAATTACCTTACTTTATAGAGTATAATCACCATACTTTATAGAGTAATTAAGAAAGCAGCCTGTTGGTAATAAGTTCACCTTTGTCTAGTTTGACCTGAAATAGCATTTCTAGCTCTCCAGCAGGCAAAGAGTTAAGGAATCAAAATGCCACCCAGGGTATGTTGTTGTTCAGTCGCTCAGTCATGTCCAATTCTTTACCACCCCATGGACTGCAGCACGCCAGACCTCCCTGTCCTTCACCATCTCCCAGAGCTTGCTCAAACTCATGTCTATTGAGTCAGTGATGCCATGCAACCATCTCATCTTCTGTCACCCCTCGTTCTCCTCCTGCCTTCAATCTATCCCAGCATCAGGGTTTTTCCCAATGAGTCAGCTTTTCACATCAGGTGGCCAAAGTATTGGAGCTTCAGCTTCAGCATCAGTCCTTCCAATGAATATTCAGGATTGATTTCCTTTAGGATTGACTGGTTTGATCTCCTTGCAGTCCAAGGGACACTCAAGAGTCTTCTCCAACACCATAGCTCAAAAAGATCAATTCTTCAATGCTTAGTCTTCTTATGGTCCAACTCTTACATCCATACATGACTACTGGTAAAACCATAGCTTTGACTAGATGGACCTTTGTCTCTTCTTTTTAATACACTGTCTAGGTTTGTCATAGTTTTTCTTCCAAGGAGTAAGCGTCTTTTAATTTCATGGCTGCAGTCGCCATCTGTGGTGATTTTGGAGCCCCCCAAAATAAAGTCTGTCACTGTTTCCTGTTTCTCCAGCTATTTGTCATGAAGTGATGGGACTGGATCTTCATTTTTTGAATGTTGAGTTTTAAGCCAGCTTTTTCACTCTCCTCTTCACCTTCATCAAGAGGCTTTTTAGTTCCTCTTCACTTTCTGCCATAAGGGTGATGTCATCTGCGTATCTGAGGTTATATGACCCCTCAGTATTTACCTTGAGCAGAGTAGCTACGATTTTAGTTAGAAGATCTCACCAGTAAATTAAGCTCTCTTCCTTCTGTCAGGATTGTGGAACCTTCTATAGAATAGACATTGTTTTAAGAATCTCCAGGGAAACAGATTCCATAACTTCCCTCAATAACCTGTTTTAGTGTTTAGCCACTGTTTCCCTTGGTAAATCTTCAGAATTCACCTAAATCCTTTGTGCTCTAGTTTTAGTCTGATCATCTCACATTTAACTCAGATATTACTGATAATCATATTGGTATTGAACCAAGTGACAGCTAGAAATATATACATATGTGCTAACATGAGCATTCAGTGTCAGCCTTATCAAGCACGATGAGTTAACATGCAGAAGACTGCTGCACCATGAACGTGATTAGAAACACTCCAGCAGTGTTTGCTTAAAGTCACAGCCCAAGTTCCTCCTCGACAGTTATCACACACAGACTCATGTGACATGAATCAGAGTGAGCAGCATTTAAAAGAATCCCCAAATGAAAGGAACTGTCCTCTGAATTGTGTCTGCCGAGTGTACTGCACCCCAGGGCATTGGTTCACTCTCTAGAAGCTGCCCCTTCCCACCCACCTTCTGAGAGGCCTCAGCCTTTTGCACTGTGTCCAGGATTAATCTAACAGCCACAAAAACAACAACCCCCTGAAGCCAGCATTAGGGTGTACCTTTAACTGTCAGAGAAGTTCCAGCCTGGGGGCCACTGCTTTGCTCAGTGGATTAGGAAAGCAGTGCTAAAGGGGGGCTCCAGGGACTTCCCAGGCGGCACAGTGGTAAAGAGTCCACCAGCCAAGCTGGAGACACAGAGACCTGGGCTTGATCCCTGAGTCGGGAAGCTCCCCTGGAGAAGGAAATGGCAACCCACTTGAGTATTCTTGCCTGGAGAATCCCCTGGACAGAGGAGCTTGGTGGGCTACAGTCCATGGAGTCACAGAGAGTTGGACACAACTGAGTGGCTAAACAACCACAACAAAAGAACACTCAAGCTGGATGACAGCATCTGCCTGGGTGCCTTCCTTGCAGAAACAGGCGAGCCGCCCAAGACCCTGAACACTTGACATTTAGACTCAGAGTTCCCGAAGAGTGTTCCCTGCACCCTCCTCAAGGTGATAAAAATATTCAGAAAATATGGGTTGACCGTGAACTAAGGAAGCATAAAGCTTATTTGTGTGGGTTCCATCCAAAACCATAGCTACACCTAACTCACATTCATGATTTTGTGTTGTGTGGACCATAGTTCCCTGGACTGCTCCAAGACCCACTTCCCTCTTCTGTGTAACGAGATTAATAATATCTCCCCCACATCTAGTGATTCCTTAAAACAGCTGCCAGAAAGAGCTTCAGGATCCCACCAATCTGGATCGCACTCCTGACTTCCTACCATACTCTTCTTTGGGAGACTCATAAAAACTGTTAGTTTATTAAGCTCATCAATTCCTGAAGGAAAGGCTTCTGCTTAATTTTACTTAATCTAAAGTGACAGACTTTATTTTCTTGGTCTCCAAAATCACTGCAGATGGTGACTGTAGCCATGAAATTAAAAGTCACTTGCTCCTTGGAAGAAAAGTTATGACAAACCTAGACAGTGTATTCATAACTTTTCTTCCAAGAAGCAAGTGACTTTTAATTTCATGGCTAGTCACCATCTGCAGTGATTTTGGAGACCAAGAAAATAAAGTCTGACAAACCTAGACAGTGTATTCAGAGAAGGCAATGGCACCCCACTCCAGTACTCTTGCCTGGAAAATCCCATGGATGGAGGAGCCTGGTGGGCTGCAGTCCATGGGGTCGCTAAGGGTCAGACATGACTGAGCAACTTCCCTTTCACTTTTCACTTTCATGCATTGGAGAAGGAAATGGCAGCCCACTCCAGTGTTCTTGCCTAGAGAATCCCAGGGACGGGGGAGCTTGGTGGGCTTCCGTCTATGGGGTCGCATAGAGTCGGACACGACTGAAGTGATTTAGCAGCAGCAGTAGCAGGCAGCATATTAAAAAGCAGAGACATCACTTTGCCAACAAAGGTCCGTCTAGTCAAAGCTATGATTTTTCCAGTAGTCATGTACAGATGTGAGAGTTGAGCCATAAAGAAGTCTGAGCATTGAAGAACTGATGCTTTCAAACTGTGATGCTGGATAAAACTCTTGAGAGTCCCTTGGACAGCAAGGAGGTCAAATCAGTCAAACCTAAAGGAAATAAACCCTGAATATTCAATGGAAAGACGGATGTTGAAACTGAAGCTCCAATACTTTGGTCACCTGATGTGAAGAGCTGACTCATTGGAAAAGACTGATGCTGGGAAAGATTGAGGGCAGGAGGAAAGTGGGGCGACAGAGGATGAGATGGTTGAATGGCATCACCAACTCAACTGACATGAGTTTGAGAAAGCTCTGGGAGATGGTGAAGGACAGGCAAGTCTGGCGTGGTGCAGTCCATGGGATCGCAAAGGGTTGGACACGACTGAGCAACTGACAACAATGTTTCCTCAAGTGGGTATGACACCTCCCTTACCTAGGGGCCAGCCTGCCCCAGGGAGAGAGATGACAGGTGAGAGAGTTTGCAGCAGTCCTCATGTCAGCTGGACCCCTCTGGAGGTCTGCATGCCTCTTTGCAGTCCCCATGTCTCCAGACATTCTTTCCCTAAAGGGGTAGGTGAGCAGGACTCCAGAGTCCCCACTTCAGCTCCTCAGACCTTCCGTGTAAGTGGCTGTCTTTTCCAGAGTTTTCACGTCAGGTGCCCTGCCCCTCCCAGTTAGAACTGTCCGAGCGCTGCCTGAACTTGCTGACAGGACTTTGTGCTTGAAGACATAAAGAGAAAAAGAAGTGGAAAAGATAACCAGGAAGGACAACAGTGACTGGCAGACTGACTTTTTCTCTACATCAGGGGAGCATACAATGGATGTGGATATTATCCTTAACCAGGTGTTTGTAAATTTTTGTGTAAGAATGAACTGACAATCGTATTTTCTTTATTTTTAAGCATTTGATTTTTAGGAGACCCGAAACTCCATTCTAAACTTGGGAAGAGAAGGCTGCCTTCATCCGTTCACCGCACCTGTCCAAGAACCCTGATGGGAGAAGAAGGCATGCTGTAAGGCTTCCACTCCCCTCAAAAAGTAACCATCCCACCCACCCCCAAAGATCCACTGATCCAAACTTCAGAGTAGAGACCTGGTGGGGCAGAGGACACATGGGCCTGAGGCTGCAATGGCTCACATGTTTTCCAGATGTGATAGGCAGGGGCAGCCTCTTTCAAAGGTTTGTTCTTGAAGGGCAGTTGTGTTGAAAAGAGCCCTGTGCAGAGTTCAGAGAGTGGCTGGAGTCAAGCTTTCCCACTTAACTGATCTTGCATGATTTCTTATACCTCTCTGAGACCCAGTTTCCTCTCTGTAATAGGATTCATGGTACCTGCATGTGTGTGTGCTTAGTCGCTCGGTCATGTCCAACTCTTTATGACCCCAAGGACTGCAGCCTGCCAGGCTCCTCTGTCCATGGGGATTCTCCAGGCAAGAATACTGGGATGGATTGCCATGCCCTCTTCTGGGGGATCTTCTCAACCCAGGAATCAAACCAGGGTCTCCCGCATTGCAGGTGGATTCTTTATCAGCTGAGGTATCAGGGAAGCCCTCATGGTACGTGGTCTGCATTTGACAGTGCTCAATAGGAAGAGGAGGAGAAGAGAAGAGGGCGACAGAGGATGAGATGGTTGGTTGGTATCACTGACTCAACGGACCCGAGTTTAAGCAAATTCCGGGAGATACTGAAGGACAGGGAAGCAGGCATGCTGCAGTTCATGGGGTCACAAAAAGTCAGACACGATTTAGCAACTGAACAAACAAAAACAAATTTAATAGGGCATTTAATAGGGCTCAATAGTGCTCAACTCCCCTGAGTCTGTGATGAGACAAGGGCATCGGGTCGTTAGCAAGCATTAAACAGAAACCGCCCTTGGGGGCTGCGTGCTGACTGCAGCAGCGCTTTCATTCCACTTCCTTGCCCATCACTCAGACCAGGTCCCCTGTCATTTTCACTTTCTCTTGCTAGGATTGCCAGCTACAGGGACAGCTGGAGGTCACAGCGCCAAGACACCAGCAAGCCCAGACATTCAGCCGCGAGTATCAGCATCGGCCATGTGCGCCTGCCATGCAGAGAGGGCTGCTGGAAGTTGGGCTTAGCAGCTGCAAGAAGACAGGACACTGAGCACAGTGGGGGCTGGGTTTTGGTTTTGGTTTGAGGGTTTTCTCTTTCACCCAGGAAAGCGTTTGAATCCATGCTTATCTTTCCGGTTGATTTCTTACCTGAGTCTACTCTTTTGGTTCCTAATCCAACAAGATGAACGTTCTTAACTGCATTTCAACTTTCTCTTTTCCCCTTTGAACTACCATCTCTACCTCTTCTGTTCTGATCTCCTTTCTCCACACTCCCATCCTTTTTGTTCCTGGGTCTCCTAATATCCTTTTGAAGCTTCTGCACTTTCACAATAGGGACTGGGGGAACCTCTCCCTGCAAACATCTGGAGCTGCCTGGGAGCCCCTAGGCTCAGACTGCCGCGCTGTGAAATGCACTCACATGGCAAGCCAGTGCCTGTGTCTAGACATGACTGAAATAACTTTCATCCTTAGAACATGTGAGGCACCCTGATCTTTTCTATCCCAGTCTTTTTAACTTTTGTCTTCATTTTCCCTTTCCTCCTTCCCTCCGTCTCCCCTCCCCACACTATTCCTCACCCCTTAAACTGATACTCAGGACTCATTACTGTCATTACTCTCGTTCATGGATTGAGACTTGGGAGCCCTGGCCCTAGGGAGGAGATCCTCAGCTTCACTTTTTGAAACACATAGTATCTGTACCGAATGAGAAAGCCATTCCTCCCCAAACAGATGAAATTTTAAAAATTCTCCTAAAATAAACTCAGAGACAGGGAGAATAGCAGGTCTCTAAGGTATATGGAAGAGCCATCTTGGGGTTTAGGAAATGGAGATCACTGTCCCGGTACTTTGAGGACAAAGCACCCTTGTTCCTCTCATCATGATTCCCAGTATCTGCTGCCTCCTCCCTCCCCCAGAGAAGTTCTGAGGAAGGATCTTGCATTGGTCAGAATAATGGTCCCTCAAAAATTTGCATGTCCTGGTCCTGTCCCTGGCACTTGAGACTATGTTATATTATGTGGCGAGGGGAGATTAAAATTGCAGATGGACAAATTGATACAACCACTATGGAGAATAGTATGGAGATTCTTTAAAACATTAGGAATAAAACCACCATGTGACCCAGCAATCCCACTACTAGGCATGTACCCTGAGGAAACCAAAATTGAAAAAGACACTTGTAACCCAATGTCCATTGCAGCTCTATTCACGATAGTTTGAACATGGAAACAACCTAGCATCCGTTGACAGATGAATGGGTAAAGCAGCTGTGGCACATACACACAATGGAATACTACTCAGCATAAGAAGGAACGCATTTGAGTCAGCCACAGTGAGGTAGGTGAACCTGGAGCCTATTACGCAGAGTGAAGTTAGTCAGAAAGAGAAAAAAAACAATGCTTGTATACTAATGCATATATACAGAATCTAGAAAGATGGTACTGATGAAACTACCTGCAGAGCAGCAGTGGAGACACAGATATTGAGAGCAGACTTAGGGACACAGCTGGCGAAGGAAGAAGGAGAGGTTGGGAGATATGGAGAGAGTAACAGGGAAACATACATTACCATATGTGAAATAGATAGCCAATGGGAATTTGCTCTATGACTCAGGGAACTCAAATCAAGGCTCGATAACAACCTAGGCGGGTGGGATGGGGAGGAAGAGTGAGGGATGTTCACGCGGGAGGCAACGTGGGTAAACCTATGGCCGAGTCATGCTGATGTTTGGTGGAAACCAATGCAATACTGTAGACAATCATCCTTCAATTAAAAATAAATATATAAATTAAAAGAACTTTCCAAAAAATTGCAGATGAAATTAGGATTGTGAATCAGCTGATCTTGTAATGGGAAGAATATGCTAGACTGTCTGGCTGAGACCAGTGTAATGACAAGGGTCCTTAAAAGTGGAGGTGGGGGAGTCTAAGTGGGATGCCAAACAGAAAGACTCCACAACTCTGGTTTCTGGTACTGCCATAAGGAGCTTGAAGGTTGTTTCTCCATCTTAACAACAAGTAAAAAGGTAAACAGATTGAAAAATCAACAACTCTTCTAGGATGCATAACAGCAAGGAAGACCCAGGGCAAGCCACTGCCCACGAGACTAGACAGGCAGACAGATAGGCAAATGCGTGGCATTTCTGCCTCTCTAACAGAAATTCAACCTAGATAGCATATTAAAAAGCAGAGACATTACTTTGCCAACAAAGGTCAGTCTAGTCAAGGCTATGATCTTTCCTGTGGTCATGTATGGATGTGAGAGTTGGGCTGAGTGAAGGAAGGAAGGAAGTGAAGGAAGCTGAGTGCCGAAGAATTGATGCTTTTGAACTGTGGTGTTGGAGAAGACTCTTGAGAGTCCCTTGAACTGCAAGGAGATCCAACCAGTCCATTCTGAAGGACATCAGACCTGGGTGTTCTTTGGAAGGGATGATGCTAAAGCTGAAACTCCAGTACTTTGGCCACCTCACGTGAAGAGTTGACTCATTGGAAAAGACTCTGATGCTGGGAGGGATTGGGGGCAGGAGGAGAAGGGGATGACAGAGAATGAGATGGCTGGATGGCAGCACTGACTCGATGGACGTGAGTCTGAATGAACTCCGGGAGTTGGTGATGGACAGGGAGGCCTGGCGTGCTGCAATTCATGGGGTCGCAAAGAGTCGGACACAACTGAGCGACTGAACTGAACTGAACAGAAACTCAAGAGGGAAAGTTACCACAGGAACCAATGCCAGGGTTATCATGAATTATTACTGATGAGTTGCTAGAGGCTCAATGCAGACAATGCTGAGACTTAAATACTCCAGGGGGATGCTCTCAAAGGGGTCTGCACAATATTGTGAGATAAGCTCTCTCCAGGAGCTTAACCAGGTCCCCACAGTAAATATTGGAGGGAAAAACTGGTCTCAGACTTCCAGTATGAGAAGGGAAGGGGAAAAGGAACGATTTTAAAATATGCCAGAACATTCTGTTGTTAGCAAGGCATGCCCTCTGCAGAAACTCTTTAACTGAGCCTAATCTGCTAGGTATTCTCTGACTCTAACTGACCGAGGGAAAGGAAATATCCAACTCCAGCCCACTTAGCCATCCTGTTCCACCTAAACAGGAGGGAAAACCTGAGAAACACTTAGGAGATCCCAATCCAGAGGCACAGGCTCACTAAAAGATTGAGACCTAATCATGGGACCACTCCCAACACCTCTCCATTACATACTGTTCACAGAAGCTCCTTTTACCTGGTACATCATGTCCCGCTATTAAGAAAAAATGACAAGGCATACTGAAAGACAAAAGACAGAATTGAAGAGACAGAACAATTGTCAGACCCAGACGTGGCTGAGATGTTGGAATTCCCAGACTGAAAATTTAAAACAACTTTGATTAACATGCTCTAATGGATAAAATAAACAACTAGCAAGAAAGACTCCACCAGCCACGGTTGGCTTAGAAGGTAGAAAGGTGTATAAGCCGAGGGATATAGACGTCCTCTAGAAGCTGGAAAGAGCAAGAAAACAGATTCTCCCCTAGATGCTCCAGAAAGGAAAACAATCCTTGCAGCACCTTGATTTTATCCCAATGAGATGCATTTCAGACTTCAGACCTCCAGAACTCTAAGAGAATAAATGTGTGTAGTTTAAGCCACTAAGTTTGTGATATTAAAGCAGCAACAAAAAATGAATACCAGTATATTTTTGGTCAAGCACAGCATACTATAAGTTGGAGCATTTCTGAGTTCAGGGTTTATTAAGAACACCCTTTTTTTCTTCCATGGCTGGCCCTGGCACTTGGCATTGTCCCGTCTGAGAAAGGAAGAATGAAGTGAGGTCTGGCCTGACGACCTGCCAAGCCACTGAGGTCAGGATGCTGGAGGATAGGGTGGGTAACTGTGATGCTGAAGAGAGGCGGTTCCCTGGAGGGTCGATCCTTCCTCCTACTTCCCAGCAAAAATCACAAGACTGTCACTCTGCAAACTGTAATTTTACTTGATTTTTTTTTTTTTTTTTGCCACATTGTGCTGCTTGTGAGATATTAGTTCCCCGACCAGAGATTGAACTCACGCCCTTAGCAGTGAAATTGCCAAGTCCTAACCGCTGGACCACCAGGGAATTCCCTATCTGATTTTTTTTTTTTTTTCAAAGAATAAAGGCAGTCACTGTGCTTCAAGGTCTAAACTGGTTAAGCTGGGGGACCCCCTAACTATATTTCCAGACCAGAGATTTCCTAGAGCAGACGTTGACGAGGAGGGCTTCTCATGACAGAACGACAAGTTCTGTTTGAGCGCCTATCCATCTGGAGCTCTCCTTCACCTTCTAACTCTCCTTCACCCTCCTTGCTGTTAGATTCTATAATACCTCAGGGCTGCTGTTGCCTGAACAAGACATCTTGAGAAAATAAGTTAAGCTCCCAGACTTAGTTTCCTCCTCAACAGAATGCCAGCACCGCCCTGTTCAGAGACTCTGACTACACCGCCCATGCAGGCATTTAATCAAGCCCTGGAAGGACAACAGGAGGATTTCTTCCCTGGTTTATAGCTGCTTTCTCTCTGCTGTGAGGCCCAAGGTTTCGTGTACATTCCCATCTGAACTCGAAATGGATTGTGGGTGTTTATCAGTTCAGTTCAGTTCAGTCGCTCAGTGAAGTCCAATTCTTTGCGACCCCATGGACTGCAGCATACCAGGCCTCCCTGTCCATCACAAACTCCCGGAGTTCACTCAAACTCATGTCCATCAAGTCAGTGATGCCATCCAACCATCTCATTCTCTGTCATCCCCTGTGTGTGTTTATAAAATTATATAATATATATATTAAATATACAGAATTGTTTCTGGCTGTGGGTCTGCTTGTTAGGTTCAGAAGTTACCCTCCTTGTCTATATGAGGTCAGAGAAGAGTACACAGCATTCGCCAATTACACCAGAGGAATATTAGAGAATGGATGTTTTGCCAAGACTTTTCCTTCCAGCCAAGACACAAAGCTTAGTCTGCTTCTATCTCAAAATGTTCTTTGCGTCCTGGAGTTATAAATTCTGCCATGCTTTGTGGTCTTCAGAAAGCTAGATTCTTCACCAATAGTTTCCTTATATTAGAAGATGCCAAGAGTGCTAACGACTCTCAAAGCTCCATGTCTTTAGAATGGGTCAGATCAGGTCAGTCGCTCAGTCGTGTCCGACTCTTCGCGATCCCATGAATCGCAGCACGCCAGGCCTCCCTGTCCATCACCAACTCCTGGGGTTCACTCAGACTCACGTCCATCGAGTCAGTGCTGCCATCCAGCCATCTCATCCTCTGTCATCCCCTTCTCCTCCTGCCCCCAATCCCTCCCAGCATCAGAGTCTTTTCCAATGAGTCAACTCTTCACATGAGGTGGCCAAAGTACTGGAGTCTCAGCTTTAGTATCATTCCTTCCAAAGAAATCCCAGGTCTGATCTCCTTCAGAATGGACTGACTGGATCTCCTTGCAGTCCAAGGGACTCTCAAGAGTCTTCTCCAACACCACAGTTCAAAAGCATCAATTCTTCGGCGCTCAGCCTTCTTCACAGTCCAACTCTCACATCCATACATGACCACAGGAAAAACCATAGCCTTGACTAGACGAACCTTTGTTGGCAAAGTAATGTCTCTGCTTTCAATATGCTATCTAGGTTGGTCATAACTTTCCTTCCAAGGAGTAAGCATCTTTTAATTTCATGGCTGCAGTCACCATCTGCAGTGATTTTGGAGCCCAGAAAAATAAAGTCTGACACTGTTTCCACTGTTTCCCCATCTATTTCCCATGAAGTGATGGGACCGGATGCCATGATCTTCGTTTTCTGAATGTTGAGCTTTAAGCCAACTTTTTCACTCTCCACTTTCACTTTCATCAAGAGGCTTTTGAGTTCCTCTTCACTTTCTGCCATAAGGGTGGTGTCATCTGCATGTCTGAGGTTATTGATATTTCTCCCGGCAATCTTGATTCCAGTTTGTGTTTCTTCCAGTCCAGCAGTAATTCAACTTTATTTTAATCATGAGTTATGGTCGACTAGTTGGCTGTCCCATGGTGCTCAGGTCCTTAAATTATGCCCTGCTCAGTGTCTGGCCAATCCTGACTTTATATAAGGGGCCTGGGATACCTAAAATTTAGCTCCACATTCTAGGCGTTAGGCTCAGTCACCCTTCCTGAACCATCTGCTATTCAATATCTGGTACCTAGGAATCTGAATGTTGAGAATCTTGCCTTTTCAACCTGCTAGAATTCTCTAGTCATTTGAGGCTCGAGGCTCTGCCATGCTTTTGTCAATCTCCTTTCTTGGAACAATCCTAACTGTGAGCTTCTGACAACCTTCCGCAATATCTTCAGCCGATCTAAGTTCTTGCTATATCCCAGAAGGTCACCACCTGCCAGAATTCCACTGGGACTTACTGCAACCTTGTGCCCATGGACCATCCCTGTACTCATTCCTGCCCTGCTACCTACCCTGCCTACTGCATTTTTTTCTTGGCACCTGTTCCCTGGTGCTTGTTTGCCCAGCCCCTCCCAGCCTGCCCGTCCCATGGGCAGCTGTAGTCAGCTGGGTTATGCCTGGCCATACCCCAAGATATGTCAACAATTGATAGATCACACTTTAAGAGCCAGAAAATCTTATTAGACTGAAATGTTAATTAGGACAGGAACTCTTGGAATGTAGCAGCAGGCAGGGCGAACAAGGTTTGGACAGTGGGGAATGTGTAAGCATCACATCAGGGAATTACTCTCTGAGCAAAACACAGAAGGAGATGCCTCAAACTGAAGAAAAAATACATGATTGCTGATTTTACAACACAGTTTTAAACTTTCTTCTTGTTTTCAGTGGTTTTTTTAACTTTAAAAAAATTATTTTTAATTGTGGTAAAATACCCATGACGTAAAATGTACCACCTGAACCATTCTGAAGTGCAGAGTTCAGTGGCAACAAGCCCAAGCACACTGGTGTGCAACCATCCATCTCTCTAGAACTCCTCTCATCTTGCAAACTCTGTGAGCATTAAATTACAAACTCTTCTTCCCCATCCCCTCTCCAGGCTCTGGCAACCACGCTCTGCTTTCCGTCTCTGTGAATTGGACTACACTCGTTACCTCATATAAGTGGAATCTTGTAGCATTTGTCCTTCTGTGATTGGCTTATTGCACTCAGCATAATGTCCTCCAGGTTCATCCATGTTTTAGCCTGTGTCAGAATTTCCTTCCTTTTAAAGTCCGTTGTCTGTATATCTCACACTTTATTTATCTACTTACCTGTCAGTGGACACTTGGCTTGCTTCAACCTGCCACTTGGCTATTATGACCAATGCTGCTGAGAACATGGATGCACGAATAGTTTCTGAGTCCCTATTTTCCATTATTTTGGATCTATACTCCAAGATGGAATTTCTGGATCCTGTGCTAATACTATTTCTTTATTTTTTGGCTGTGCTGGGTCTTTTTCCTTTAGCTGTGGTGAGTGGGGGCTGCTCTCTAGTTGGGGAGCGCAGGCTTGTCATTGCAGTGGCTTCTTTTGTTGCAGAGAATGGGCTCTAGGGCTCATGCAGGCTCAGCAATTGTGGGTCCTGGGCTCCACAGCACAAGCTTAGTTGCTCCAAGTCATGTGGGATCTTCCCAGACTAGGGATCGAACCCTTGCCTCCCGCGTTGGCAGGTGGATTCTTTACCACTGAGCCACCAGGGAAGCCCTTTAATCTTTTTTGAGAAACTGTCACACCATTTCCATGGTTGTTGCACCATTTTATATTAGCACCAACAGAGCATGAGTTCATTTCTCCAATACTTGGTATTTTTCTTTTTATGATAGTAACCACCCTAAAATATTTGAGGCAGCATCTTTTTGTTTTTTCATAAATCATCTGTAAGTTTTCTTCCTCTGAAAATATTTACATGCCTCTCCCCACAGGTGAATATTGTTCAAGTTAAATGACATCACCTCTTGGCCATCACTAATCTGTAGCCTAATTGTATTTTTACTAACAATGATTTTCATCCACCTGAGTCTAAAGTTTAGCAAGGGCCTCATCATCAACAGTTCTTAAGTAAAAAATGAACTAAAGATCTTAATATGAATATTTGATTTTATTTGTTTTCATGATTTTATGTACATAAAAGTAGCTATAAGTTTGTTTTTACTTTGTCCTTTTTCAGAAACCTAATAAATTTACTTTCAAAGGTGATGACATATTCTGTAGATATGCAAAAAACTTAAAAGTTTTAAGGTTTCTGAGGGTCTTTAAGGAATAACTAAGTCTTTAAAGATGTGGGAGCAGTCATGATTATTCACAATAATCATTACTCAAATTATTCCAATACCAAATATTTCAAGGAATAAAGGCATGTTAAAAAGCCTGGTCAGGGACTTGCCTGGTGGCACAGTGGATAAGAATCCACCTGTCAGTGCAGGGGACACAGGTTCAATCCCTGGTCTGGGAAAATTCTATATGCCGTGGAACAACTAAGCCCCCATGCCACAGCTACTGAAGCTTGAGTGCCCTAGAGCCCGTGCTGTGCAATAAGAGAAGCCACTGCAATGAGAAACCCAGGCACCGCAACGGAGCGTAGCCCTTGCTCTCCACAACTAGAGAAAGTCCACATGCAGCAACAAAGACCCAGCACATCTATTAATTGATTAATTTTTCAAAAGCCTGGTCAAATAAAAGCATATGTAAGCAATGCTGAGATTCTAGTCATATTGCTTTTCATGTTAAATTTGACTGTTAGCTATAAACCATAGTGAGAGATTGAGAAGGTACCTCTTACTCTCAACCTGTCATTCACTGGTTTAAAACACATTTCCCTCCATGTTGGATTCATAATGCCTGGTATAGTTGCTGGATATTTTGCAGTTTCCGAAGTGGCTTCAAGGCTGTCCTATTCCAGTTGCAATGACTGTCCATTCTGGAAACATCCACTTAGCAAATGGGAAAAAAAAAAAAAAAAAAAGCCGTCCCTGGAGTTTGTCTTTGGGTGTCCCTAGATGGCTTGACACTGCCATGGGTAATTCCCCCTGGAAGTGAAGAAGGACTTCCCATCTTAAGTCATTTGTACACCTCGGACAGAGGGTTAGGGTAACTTTTGCCTCGTTTTCTTATAAGAACAACTGAGCTCAAATCTAATTTATAATCAGATCTTAAAAAGTATGACAATTGTCTTGGGGCCTCTTCCTCAAGTTTACTTAATCCCATCAATTTACGGGGCACCTAAAGACTGCATCAGTTACAAGTGAGGAGAAATGAGGTCAATCCTCCCATTTGCTCATCCTCATCACTTCCCCCCTCACCTTCGGTTCACCTCGTGGTCATGGAGACCACTGATGCCTGCTCTTTGTCTTCCACTGCTCACTTTCTCATTTGTTCTCACAGTCTCAGGCTTGGGATTTCTCTTCCCTCCTGACCTTCATCGGTATTTCAACCTCCCATCGTTTCTCCAATTACAGTGCGTATCTTCAACATTGATTCAATATCCCTGCTCTCATTTTCTCTTTCCCTAAGTGCTTTTGAGAGAGAAGATAATTAAGTTATGTCACTCAGAGATCACTATCTTCTGCTGGCACTGAACATCTCCCCAGAGAGATGACTGGGTTAAGCAATGCTTAGGCTAAGGACAGAAAGACATGGCAGAGGTCAAACGAGGAGACAGAGAGAGAGAGAGAGACAGACAGACAGACAGACAGGCAGAGAGAGAGAGAGAGCATCCGCAGAACTCCCTATGCAAAGTCTGATTGGTGGAAGTGAAGTGAAGTGAAAGTCGCTCAGTCGTGTCCTACTCTTTGCCACCCCTGGACTATACAGTCCATGGAATTCTCCAGACCAGAATACTGGAGTGGGTAGCCATTCCCTTCTCCAGGGGATCTTCCCAACCCAGGGATCAAACCTAGATGTCCCACATTGAAGGCAGATTCTTTACCAGCTGAGCCACGAGGGACACTTGATTGGTGGAGACTGAGATAAAATTAATTACAATTGTCCAAAAAAAGTGGTCATATGAAGCTCCTGATCAAAAAAAATATAAGTCACTGTCTGCTCCACCCCTAGACCTCCTCATGTGATTTTCTAATTCTCATGTCAATCCCTTTTCTCTCTATGCTCATCGCCCTTACTTCTTTCATTTACAATCCATCAGCACACCGAGCATCTCTATTTTAGAAATGCTCTGTAAGTGCACCCACCACTAGCACCCTAGTCCCAGCTGCTGTACTATCTTGCCTGGATTACTGTCATAACCTCTAAAGCAGTCTCTTTGGGCTCCCACACTTGCCTTTCTGCTCTATTCTCAGCACAACAGCCAGGATGGTCTTTTAAAAACAGAAATCACATAATGTCATTCCTTTGCTCCAACAGTATGTCCACAGCTCATGAGAATAAAACCCCAACCGCTAATGAGGGTTCCAAGGCATAAGATGAGCTGTCCTCTGATACAAGTCTGATTTTGTCTCCTCCTACTCTACCACAACCTCACAAACCTCTTTGCTGTTCCTCCAACATTCTTAGTAAGTACCTACTGTATGTGTTGGAGAAGGCAATGGCACCCCACTCCAGTACTCTTGCCTGGAAAATCCAATGGACGGAGGAGCCTGGTAGGCTGCAGTTCATGGGGTTGGGAAGAGTCGGACATGACTGAGCGACTTCCCTTTCACTTTTCACTTTCATGCATTGGAGAAGGAAATGGCAACCCACTCCAGTGTTCTTGCCTGGAGAATCCCAGGGACGGGGGAGCCTGGTGGGCTGCCGTCTATGGGGTCGCACAGAGTTGGACACAACTGAAGTGACTTAGCAGCAGCAGCAACTGTATGTGCATGCATATGTGCCTGCTCAGTCACTTCAGTCCTGTCCAACTCTGCAACCCCATGGACTGAAGCCCACCCCAGGCTCCTCTGTCCATGGGATTCTCCAGGCAAGAATACTGGGGTGGGTTACCATTTCCTTCTCCAGAGGATCTTCCCGACTCAGGAATTGTACCTGTTTCTCTTGCATTACAGGCAGATTCTTTACTCACTGAGCCACCTGGGAAGCCCTCCTCCATTAGTCTGTGGCACACAGGGTTGCAAGGAAAGCTGGGAAATGTAGTCAGTACAGATGTCATCCATTCACTTTGCAAAAACTCTGAGGTGCTATGACTAAAGGCAATAAAAGAATACAGGATGGGTATATATTAAATATGTCAAATATTTGATATATCAAGTATATCAGTCAAATATATCCTGGTCAGAAAAATCTCTCCTTTTAACCCTTCTGAAAATGGCCTCACCCAGTCACTGTATATCCCTTTATCCTAAGTTTTTATTCCTTTTCAGCAAATAATATCAGCTAATATATTCCAGTTTTATTTGTTTATTCACCACTTTCCCGCATCAGAATGAAATACCAGATACCCTGAAGGCAGGGATTTTTCTTTGTTCACTGCTGTATTCCAGTGTCTAGAACAGCACTGGGCACATAGTAGGCATTTAAAAAGTATTTGTTGAATGAATGAATAAATGAATAGCTGTTGAATCACATTTATAGTTCAATAAATATGGAATGGAATACGGTGGTGATAAGTTTTTAATTTACTCTTGAAAACTGGAGGAATACCAATTAAAGCTGCTAGCAATTTTTCTGTAACACATTTCTGTCACGGAAAATAATGAGTAGAATAGGCAATTTATTTCTTTATTTATAAATGTGGAGTGTATTAGTCAGGGTTCTCCAGAGAAATGGAACAAATAGGATAGATCTAGATAGCAGATGTATTATCAGAATTGGCTCACAGTTTTATGGAAGACAAGAAGTCACACAACCTCTCTGCCATCTGCAACTGGAAAACCAGTGGTATAATTCAGTCTGAATCCAAAAGCTTGAGAATCCAGACACCAATGGTGAATTTCCTGGTCTGAGTCTAAAGGCTAAAAACCAGGAGCACTGACGTCCCAGATCCGAGGGCAGGAGAAGATGAATATTTCAGCTCAAGCAACGAGACAGAAAATTCACCCTTCCTCAGACTTTTTGTTCTGTTCAGGTCCTCATCAGATTGCTTGATGCCCACCCACATTGATGAGGGTGATCTTTGCTCAGTCTACTGATCCAGATGCTAACAGACACCCTCACAGGACACACCCAGAAATCATGTTTGATAGCTATTTGGGCATTCTTAGCCCAATCAAGCTGACACATAAAAACAAAATTACCACAAATTGTTATGGGGGAAATGTGGAATTATTGTTAAGCTTTCCAGGTGGTGCTAGTGATAAAGAACTTGCCTGCCAATGTAGGAGATGTAAGAGGCATGGATTCGATCCCTGAATCAGGAAGATCCCCTGGAGTAAGAAATGGCAACCCACTCCAGTATTCTTGCTTAGAGAATCTCATGGACAGAGGAGCCTGGTGGGCTATGGTCCATGGGGTCGCAAAGAGTTGGGCATGACTGAAGTGACTTAGCACATTGTTAAACTAAGGATATTGCAACTTGAGATGTTGAATGTTCTGCATAGTAATAAAAAAATAAGCGCACATTTCCTGAGACTTCGCTGAGTTAAAGTAAAGCACTAGGAAATTTGGGGTTGAGATTGGTTTGTCCTCAAAAATTCTTGTTGTTTCTTGAAGTTCCTTTTGTGTCGTCAAGGCCAAATATGTACCCATAAGAGGTTGTGAGCCTGAGCCCCAGAGGGAGGGAGAGGCAGCCTGATCTTCCTTTCACCTTAAGCTGAAAGCTGAGGAGGACCATGACAGGAGTGGATGGCACAGACCAGGGCTCTCCAGGCTCCATCACTGATGTTCTGATATGTAACTGACTAGTCAAGTGTCTTGTCTGGTCCATGGAGAAAGCCTAGTGGTGTGTGCATTAAGCCTTAATGAAGAAAATGGCTATTCCCACTGACAGTCATCATGATGTGGGAATGAGCTGGCCCAGGATGGAGGAGGGAAGGAACTTCTCTTCCTGAGGCTGGACTCCCAGGTGGGAAGATATCTAGGCATGCTCTTTGGTTGGGGTTGGTTTGGCCCCTCCATGTTGAAGTCTGATAGAAGTTTCCCTTAATACCCCATGCTCTGAGGTTCCTCTGGGTACCTGGCCCTTAGCAGTACCCATGTAGCAGCAGTGCCTGTTACTCTTTATTCTAAATGTCTGTTTATCCCCACCACAGCCCAGACTTTGCTTGGCCATGAGGATGGAGAGAGCAACTGGAGTCCTTGCTCAGAGCAACAGGCACAGTGGAACCAGAGCAGCCTGCAGAAGTCAAACACACCCTGGAAGTTTTGAGGAACTCCAGAGAGCCAAGATTCAACAGTTTGCACACCTTCTTCCAGGATGTTCAGAAACCACTTGAGAAGTAAATTCAGAAGAAAAATGGGCTTCCTGCAGCCCATGAAGAGGGTTCTACTGCAATGTGGATATTAAAGAAGAATGTTCTTGGTTTTTTAGTTGGTGAGATATGGAGAAATATCAATTACATCTGATTGGGAATACTGAGAGAAGGATTTATATTTCTTGTTTCTGACATCCCATAGTGTTTCTATTTATCCTAAGGAGCATCATAGCTGTCCCAGATATTTTTCAGAAAAAAATTATTCTAAAATATAATGTCATACTGCCTATTAGGAGAAAAGAGACTGACAAGCAAACCAGAGTGTACCACCTGCTCCATCAGAAACAAATGAGCCTTCCTTAGACATGGTTTCCATCATTCGATTCTTCTGCCCCAAATAACTAATGGCTCCTTGCTTCCTCTAATATTAAGATGACATCCTGCTGCTAATTTTCCCTTTGCGAGGGAGTCCTCCTAGCAGCTAAATTTATTCCTATTATGAGCTTTCCATCCCAAGGGTTTGACAGACTCCCTGCCTATTATTTACTTTGTTTATCCTGGCCTTTAGCTTTGCTCATTTTGTTCACATGACCAGAGGAATTTAACCCTTGATTTAGGTTGCTGCTGCTGCTAAGTCGCTTCAGTCGTGTCTGACTCTGTGCGACCCCATCACAGAGTGATGGGGTCGCAGCCCACCAGGCTCCCCGTCCCTGGGATTCTCCAGGCAAGAACACTGGAGCGGGTTGCCTTTTCCTTCTCCAATGCATGAAAGTGAAAAGTGAAAGTGAAGTCGCTCAGTCGTGTCCTACTCTTAGCAACCCCATGGACTGCAGCCTACCAGGCTCCTCCATCCATGGGATTTTCCAGGCAAGAGTGCTTGATTTAGGCACTGTCTTGAATTGTATGCTAAATGGTTTTGCATCTATTCATTTTGATTCTTCGACTAGATGATTCTTCAACTAGATGACAATTCATCTAGGTTTTTCAACTGGATGACATTCTAAATAAGAATGTCTCTTATTCCTTTTATGTTCCTTGCTGCACCTACTGCCATTTAGGCACCTTACAAGGCTCAATGAACACATTGTTATTAAATCTTGGAGAAGAAGTTAGGAATCACTGATTTGTAACTAGTCCTTATAACTGAGTGCCCTTCTGCCTGACACATATGAAGGGTTAGTGTTGGTTTCCTAATGCTATGGAAGCAACTGGCCACACACTTGGTGGCTGCAAACAGCAGAAATTTATTCTCTCAAAGTTCTAGAAGTCAGAAATCCAAAACAAGTTTCACTGGGCCAAAATCAGGTGTCAGCAGAGCCATTTCCTCTGGAGGTTCCGGGGAGACTTCATTCCTTGCTGCTCTCAGCTGCTGGTGGCTGCCAGCGTTCCTTGGCTTGTGGCCACACCACGTCAATCTCTGCCTCCATGGTCACATGATCTTCTCTTCTGCTTGTCACATCTACCTCTGTCTGTCTTCTATAAGGACACTTATGTTTGCATTTGGGATCTTCCTGGATAATCCAGCATAATTTCCCCATGTCAAACCCCTTAATTTACTTATATCTGCAAAGATCCTTATTCTGTTTAAGGTTACATTTACAGGTTCCAGGGATTAGTGTGTGCTATTATTAGGGGCCATTATTTAGCCTACTTTAAGTTATAATTTAAACCATATTCTTAAAATTCAATTAAGTAACTATAAAAGCAATGGAAAAAGACAATGGTGAATTAGAAGGAAAGAAAAGTTCTCAATAAAGTAATGACCACTCTACACACACACACATACATACATGCAGGCATATACCCACACATATATGAGTTTCTGTGTTAGCAAAAGTATTTCCTGTTCCATCTTTAGCTTCACTATGGACCAGTGTCTTATTTACTTAAAAAAAGAATTAAAAGACGTCAGGTATTTAATTGAGACTGCCAACATGACAAAAAGAAGATGGAATTCTATGTACAAAGAGACTTGTTTATAACTAAAATATTTTTTAAAGTTTCAATAAAAATGGTATCTAAGGTTAATATAGGTAAAAGAACTATTTGGACGGATTAGCTTGAGATAAGACATAACTGAATCTGCAAATGTTTCTATCAAGTAAATTTCTTACTTCACTGCATGCATGCATTCCTCCCAAATCCCATGGATTTAATGAATGATGTGCAATACAACTACAACACTCAACACTTGTATAACAACTTATAGTTTATGAAGCTTTTGACATACCTAATCTAATTCAGTTATCACCCCAAGATGGTGAAATAGGCAGAACGAGTATTATTTTTTCCACTTTTCTGATGAACATAGAGATTCAGAGAGAGAAAATGACTTGCTCAAGAAAACTTGGCAAGTAATCGTCAGATGTTAACCATGACCCAGGTTTTCTACTCTCAAGTCAATATACCTTCAAGTACACTAGAATTAAATTCTGGATAAATATGATAGTAATGAAAAAGTGAAGTGGGCAAAACACATGAAAAGGCATTTTGTACAAGAGAAAAACTATTTGGTCCCAAATCATAAAAGTCTCAAACCTCATTCGTGATCATAGAAATGCATACATACAGCAAAGAGATGATAGCAAGAAAAAAAAAAAAAAAAACCTCTGAAAACACTAAATGCTGGAAAAAGGGACCAAGCAATTCTTAATCTGTTGCCGATGGGAAAGTAACTTTATACAAGCACCTTCGAAAACAGTTTGGCAGCGCCTTATAAGTTGACCATCATATTTCCCTACAACCTAGCAACTCTTTTTCTAGGCATATCCAAGATGAACTTTTGTACCTGTGTATGTAGAGAGGTGCACAATCAGGTCTAAGCAATGTAGCTTTTAACAGCAAAAATTGGGGGAAAATCCTCCAATGTCCATCATCAAGAAATAGATAAATAAACTGTAATATAGCCGTGAAACAGAATAACAAATTATGGTACATGAAGTCATATGAATGAATTTTAGCAATGCAATTTTCAAAAAATTAAAAGTCTTGGAAGATTTCAACCATAATAACACCCATTTTACAAAGTTTAAAATAAACCCAGACTAAACAATTTTTTACATGATAGTAATGAATTTAATCTTTAATTGAGAAATGCATAAATGGACATCTGAGGGAGTTTTTGGCTGATGAGCTGTTTGTTCTGCTGGAGCACTGGCAGCCACTCACTCTACCAATCTGCCTCTTCCATCTTTGTCTGGGTCTACCTCTAAACTGGCCCAAACTTAATCCAAATCTGGGGATATTCCTGACACACAAAAGTACTGGCAGCAAGACCAGCAGTCTGGTTTTTATTTTGGTTCTGTAGCTTAGTTTAATGAGAGTATCTTGAAACCCGGTTTCCAGTCAATCAGATGGTAATATTTATTGATCCAAAAATATGAATAACATATTGTATCAGGTACTGTGGGGAACCTCAGAAAAGCATCCATCATTCACATACTCATCCATCCATCCATTTATTCATGTAATATTAACTGATCACCTGCTATGAGCAGGCAGTGGAATCTAAGATGAACAAGATAATGTTGCTGCTCTTAAGACACACAGTCCCATGAGGGAGAGAGACATATTAATAGATCAGTAAAAGAAGATACGATAAACCCAACATTGGTGTCACAGGCAGGGGTCAGGAAAGCATGCCCAGAAGAACATCCAAAATGCGTCTTTCAGAACAAGTAGAGTCATCAAGGAGAGGGAAGAAAAGGAGGTAGGCAGAGGGCTTAGGAAAAGAGGCCCAGGGCTAAGATTCAGCGTGGCGTGCCGTAGTTGTGCCTCTGCATCAGCAGGATTGACACCTCTGAAACCCTGAATCCCGTCTTTCATTGGCTTCCACCGCAGGCTCCAAGCAAGAGCCACAGACAGAGCATAGACGGAGCAAGCCCACTTTATCAGTACCAGTGGCTACTCTGTTATCTGAAGCTCCTGAGCTGTATGGGACCATGCATTTGAATTAGCAGCCTGCTTTAAGTGGAGGGAAAATAAGGAAGGATCTGGCTTCTCATATTCCACCAGCCCCAGAGCTCAAGAGCATCAACAACCACCTAAAGGAAGAATCAAAGCTAAGAAGAAGATCCAGAAAGATCCTTCAGAAGGAAGCATGAAGTTTTAACAATCGACTTTTTCAAGCCTTTCCTGGAAAGTTTCAGCCTCCAACCCAGCACCCCTGCTGTTTCTCCTTTCTTTATCCTGGTGGGATAAGGTTGCAGATGACCATCCGATTTCCCAGACTCAGCAGTTTCAAGCCATCCTGTTCTGTCCATCTCTCCCTCTCTTAGGATGTGCCCTTTCCGAAGAGAATTTGTAATCCCTTACGTAAATAGGTTTCCGAGGCAGATGCGTCTTTCCAGTTGGCTAGATACAAACAAGGAGAAGGCAATGGCACCCCACTCCAGTACTCTTGCCTGGAAAATCCCATGGACCAAGGAGCCTGGTTGGCTGCAGTCCATGGGGTCGCTAAGAGTCAGACATGACTGAGGGACTTCACTTTCACTTTTCACTTTCATGCATTGGAGAAGGAAATGGCAACCCACTCCAGTGTTCTTGCCTAGTGGGCTGCCGTCTATGGGGTCACACAGAGTTGGACACGACTGAAGCGACTTAGCAGCAGTAGCAGCAGCAAATACAAACAAGACATGTCTAACTTCAAACAGGGACTCATAATAGAAGTCCGTGCTGAGCTTCAGTGATAAGCTGGCTGGGGTGCTACCTTCTCAAGAGGAGAAGCAGATCAGTAGATGAGACTGAGGATTTGGTTTTGGAAATGTTGATTTTTGAGGCACTTCATAGGATGGGCTTCCCAGATAGAATTAGTGGTAGAGAACCCACCAGCCAATGCCAGAGACATAAGAGACACAAGTTCAATCCCTGAGTAGAAAGATCCCCTGGAGGAGGACATGGCAACCTACTCCAGTATTCTTGTCTAGAGAATCCCATGGTCAGAGAAGCCTGGTTACAGTCCATTGGGTCTCAATGAGTCGGGCACCACTGAAGCAACTGATCACATAGGATGCAAAGGAAAGGTGACCAACAGATGTTTGGATATTTGAACCTGAAATTCAAAAGAAAGGTCATGGCTGAAGATATTATTTGGGACTCCTCAGTATACCCGAGTAACTAAAACATAAAGTCGACCAGATTACTCAGAGTAATGAGTAATAGAATGAGAAGAGATGCAGACCAGCAAAAAACCCTGGGGAAGAGCAACATGCAGGATGTTCATAAAAGGGTGTCCATGCAGAAAGGGTGTCCATGAAGGAGGCAAAAAAGATGGTCAGAGAGAAGAGCAAGAGGGCCACTGAAGCCCAGATGTGGACCCTTCAGTGAGTCCTGGGAAAGAACTCACCAGTTTATTCCTTCAGCCAATACTTATTGCACACAGTCTCCACGCCAGGCACCATTCCAGACCCTCTGGATACAGCAGAGAGAAAACAACAAAATCCCCACCCAGATAAGAATGACACTCTGATGTCAGTGTGGCAAAGAGGTCCAGAGAGATAAAGAATAAATAGAGTCTGATGGATTGAAAGTTAGATTGGCTTTGGTGAACAATGAGCGCTTTCCAACAACAATAAACTCAGAAGACAGATTCCAATGCTCTGAGAACAAACCTGATGTGAAGGAGTAGAGATGGTGCGTGTACCCTTTTCTTTTGAGAAGTCATATAAAAAGGCAGGAGCCAAGAGGCACTTGATAGATAGCACGATTCAAATGAGTGCTTGTTTTCCTTTGCCTGATAGATTCTTGCATGCATTCTTGCAAGTATGTGTAGGCTAGCTGCCACAGAAAAGGAGCCTGGAAACGTGAGGAAGCAGAAGATTTGAAAAGACGGTATGTGATGGAGTCCACTTCTGAGGCCGGCAGAAGAGACTCCTCCTATAGTCACTGCAGAGTCTTTGCAAATTAAGGACTGCTCAAGTATTCATTTAGGAGTGAGCTTTTCTTTCCCTCTTCTTTTTTCTAGTGATCACTAAAATAGCATCTAAATTTCAAAAGAGGCATAGGGTAGCATATATGTCTCACAGAGTGTGTTATATAAGAGGGAATGAGATGTCTTCTTTCTTTCCTCCTCCTGCATCCCTTTGGCACACTTCCTTGTCCTCTCGCACCCCTCATAACATACTCATATGTGGCTACATATGGACACAAACAGAACCCAGACTGGCCTTCCGGCCTATTCAGAGTCCTGCTGCCACAGCTGTCCACCTCATCAGGTCCTTATCTAGGGGCACTAAAGCGCAAAATGCTCCAGGCAGCAGCGGTGTTTGGGGTTCTCCAGGGCCCCCGCTTGCAGCTGCAGGGGACCAGGCAGCGCCTGGCAACCACTGAGAGCAGAAGCGGGTGCACATCTTTACGGGTCCCCCAGCCGGCAGCGTGGAGCACTGACCTCCACTGCTCACAGACAGACACAAGACCGTCCCCAGCCTCTAGGATCCTTCCCCAAAGCAGAGCTTTCAGGCTGAGTATGCAGATTTATAAAGAGCAGAGAGAGAGCTGCAGGCTAATCCTCCACCCCAGCTCCCCCGTCCAGCCCCACAGCATCTCTCTAAATGAAGACAGGACTGATTGTAGGGAATCGCTCTGATATGACTCAGGGCAGACCCAGCAGGGAGGCCACCCGGAGGTTCTCTCTGCCTTAGCCCAAAGGACAGAGACGGTGCGGAGGACGCCGTCCTTCCTGGCTTCCCCGGGACCAACTAACCATGGATCAGGCATTTTCAGGGCCTCAGACGAGCGCCCTGAGTTCTCCAGGACACATCTACATAGCTCCTTCCTTCCTGATACAGTAGTCAAAACAAATCCTATCTCTCCGGGTTGGTGATGTCAGCCTCCAGCCATACACCTGAGGTCACAGTTCAAGTCCTAAACTATCACAGCCTAAAAGAACATGACAGAACATCTTTAAAAAGCAAATAAAACAGCTAGAGGTTTGTGTATGTATGTATCTGCATATATCAGCATTATGTATATATACACACATAAATATCAATATGTGTGTATATCAGTATATCAGATATATATATGATACATTTATATATTTAAACACACACACAGACACACCCTAAATAATAAATGTGCACCAAGACAGACAGAAAATAAATGCTTACCGACATAACACAGACTAGCAAATGGGAGTTTGGGCTTTAAAAAAATTACTTCTAACGTGGTTTGTTTATGATTACAAAAACAACCAGATGGAAAGCAATCTGTGGAAAAAATCTGTTTCATCACTGGAGTGAACAAACACAATTAAAATGCGAAAAACATGAAGTCTTATGAAGCTGAACAGAACAAGGGCTTTTTTTCTTTTTTAAAATGGTGATTGGATGAATTACTGCCACCTAAATTCCAATAATCTCTTGAGACTCAATATCCCTTACAGCATCAGCTGCAGGCAAAGGAAAAAGTGCTGGCTGATTTGACATCAATCATTAATATTCATTTTTATCTTGCCACAGCTGGAGCAACTGTGGTCTGCCGTCTTCACTTTCCTTGTGGTGAAGTATTTCCTTTGAAGAAAGCAGGGTTGGCAAGCTCCCCACATTCATTTGCTCATTCATTTGCTCATTCATTTTCCTCTTAAAAGAGAAAAAAAAAAATCCATAGAGTTCTCAACTGACTTTTGAGTAACCTGAGTTGAAACAATGAACTGAACAATTGACATCAATTTATTGTTACTGTACAGTTTTTTTTTCTTTTTAAAGCCATGTGGGTATTCTCAGTAAAAGAACCTTTTAAAAAAATTGATTATACTGCAAGTAATGGAGTTTTTTTTTTTTTTTTTTTAAGTAAAATCATAGAGTAATTTTGCCATCATGTGTGCATGCTAAGTTGTTTCAGTCGTGTCCAACTCTTCGCGAACCTATGGACTGGAGCCTGTCAGACTCCCCTGTCCATGAAATTCTCCAGGCAAGAACACTGGAGCAGGTTGCCATGCCCTCCTTCAGGGAATCTTCCCCACTCAGGGATTGAATCCGCGTCTCTTATGTCTCTGGCGATTGGCAGGTGGGTTCTTTACCACTAGTGTCACTTTGATGAAAAAGATATCTAGAATTAATCCAGATAGGAAAAATGCAGCAGAGGATAGAAAGTCAATTTCCATGTTGTTCCCTTTGTTTACAACAGGATGTGGTACACTACCCAGCCATCCACGCTCCCGCTCTAAGAATGCAAAGACAGGGTGATAGCGTACGCAAGTGGAATACTAAGAGTATTTTAAAGCTCAGAGGCAAACTACATTTACTAACTCTTGATTTTTTTCTCCTTATACCTACCGACTGGTGATTTCATTTATAATATATGAACATTTTTCCTTTATTTTTTAGTCAATTCATATTTTTATTATCAAGCTTATCTTTAATACATATTTTATGTAAAAATGAAAACATATCCATTACCCTGCCACACTTATATATCATATTAAGCATTTGGATTCTTACACATTAATTTTTAAATTAATTTTTATTAACCCTGTATTTTCCCAGGAGGAATGGATCAGTCTTCACTATTTAAGTGTTACCATGACTCTATAGAACATTACTACTGAAAATAGTGAAGATTGACTGTATTTGTATGCTCTGTTTAAAATCTTTAAAAACTCTTCTTTATTGCAAAGTTTATATTCCTAAACTTGCCATTCAGGGCATATACTTTATGCCCAACTTTAGCCTTATCTTTGACTAATCCCCAGTGTGACCTTCTGTTGCCAAGATTCACTATGATTGTAAGAGACAGCTGGTTGAAATAAACACCTCAACCTCTGCCAGCAGAAGGCTATCTGGTGGGGAAAACAGAGTCTGCTTTAAGTTAAAATATTATGGCACAAAGGCCCTCATTTCTCAGGCACCTAGAGAAAGGCTCTTGTTCTTTAACTTTTCTTGGCAGTAGGTTATCAGGGTTGTTGTTTCCAAAAAACTGTTTTGTTGTTACCATGTTACTGCTTCATTCATAGTCATATAGCCAAGTTGGGCTACAGTCATTCCCATTGATGTGAGCTCCTAGCACTGACATTAAACTCTCTGAGATCATGGTCTGTCCTGAAGCCAGAAGTAGTTCCAGCAAATACAACCCAATAGTGATATCACAGAGTGGAGTCTTTATGGGTGAGAACACACATTTTAAATCAGTTTCCAGAGATTTCTGGCTTTAAGAACTACAGATCATGGGACTTGGACACGTGTGCAGCTCCAGGTAGATTCTTGCTGTAATGTCAACCTTGTCCATTCCCCCAGCCCCTCCTGAGCTTGCTGTGTCTTTACAGTGTGTGTGACAGTGCTGGGGGAATACACAGTCCATGGCCCCCACACTTCTCTCTCTGCTGATGATGCAGAGGCAGCATCTGCATGCCAAGTAGCATAGCTGTCCAAGGGCTCCAGACAGTGACCAGCAGCAAGATCACTGGCAGCCCCAGGAGGAATGAGGGAAGCAACTGCAGCGGGGATCAGGCCCAGTGTAGGTGTGACATGATGCTCCTTCCCCCGGGTACTTTCAAGGGAGCTGAGATCTCGTTCCACACCATGTATGGACAAGTCTCTCCAGTAGACCCCGCTGCTTACATAATTAAGTCCAAATTCTTCAGCCTCAGACTCATAAGCTGTGTGCCAGACCCCCTACCTCATCACCTCCTTCTGTCCCCTGCCCCCTCAACCACTCTCTGTTCTCCAAGCTCATCACTTCTGGTCCAGTCTCCATTCACTGCTCTTGTGAGGATGGCCTTTCTCTTTCTCTGGATGGTTAGTTCCTCTAACCTATCTTCCCCTCTGAGCAGCTTTCCCAGAACCACTCAGGCCACCAAAGTTACTCACATCTTCCCGGGTCTCCTGTTGCCCCTTCTTATCCTGCATTCTGGAACCACCTCTATTGAATTGTAATGATTTATTTTCATGTATGCCTCCTTAACTAGATAAGGAAATGGCAACCCACTCCAGTATTCTTGCCTGTAGAATCTCATGGACAGAGGAGCCTGGCTGGCTATGGTACATGGGGTCACAGAAGAGTCGGACCTGACTGAACTGGCTTAGCACGCACATCTCCTCAACTAGCATGCAGGTCTCCTGAGGGCAGGAAGTGAGTCTTTCTCCTCTTTGTGTCTCTGATGTCCGCCATGCCTGTTATGTGTAGGTGCCCAGGGTATTCTGATGATTAAATGCTTGAATACAGGGAGACATTTTTGAGATGTTAATTGATGTACATTGGCCTTGGTTGTTGCATGGCTGTGTTAAGTCTGGCTGGTTCAGAAGGTGGAGTCCCTTCTACAGTTAACACAAGAGAAGTTCCAACCACACACTACGAGGAGATGGAAGGCCCATCCCATTCACTCCAAGAGAGAGGGAAGGAGAAAAAAAGATGGAGGGCGGGGAAACACACACACTTAGGCCAAGATGTTCTGGCCTCTTCTCAAATGAGATGCCAAAGAAGCGGCTGCTGCTAGTTGAGAGGAAAGCGAAAGCAGAGGGATCTTGTGCCCCACTCCTGGGTTAGAATTCTGGAAGGAGACACACAGGGTTCAGTTCAGTTCAGTTCAGTTCAGTCGCTGAGTCGTGTCCAACTCTTTGCGACCCCATGAATCGCACCACGCCAGGCCTCCCTGTCCATCATAAACTCCCGGTGTTCACCCAGACTCAAGTCCATCGAGTCAGTGATGCCATCCAGCCATCTCATCCTCTGGCGTGCCCTTCTCATCCTGCCCTCAATCCCTCCCAGCATCAGAGTCTTTTCCAGTGAGTCAGCACTTCGCATGAGGTGGCCAAAGTACTGGAGTTTCAGCTTCAGCATCATTCCTTCCAAAGAAATCCCAGGGCTGATCTCCTTCAGAATGGACTGGTTGGATCTCCTTGCAGTCCAAGGGACTCTCAAGAGTCTTCTCCAACACCACAGTTCAAAAGCATCAATTCTTCAGTGCTCAGCCTTCTTCACGGTCCAACTCTCACATCCATACATGACCACAGGAAAAACCATAGCCTTGACTAGACGAACCTTTGTTGGCAAAGTAATGTCTCTGCTTTTCAATATGCTATCTAGGTTGGCAATAACTTTCCTTCCAAGGAGTAAGCGTCTTTTAATTTCATGGCTGCAGTCACCATCTGCAGTGATTTTGGAGCCTAGAAAAATAAAGTCTGACACTGTTTCCACTGTTTCCCCATCTATTTCCCCATGAAGTGGTGGGACCGGATGCCATGATCTTCGTTTTCTGAATGTTGAGCTTTAAGCCAACTTTTTCACTCTCCACTTTCACTTTCATCAAGAGGCTTTTGAGTTCCTCTTCACTTTCTGCCATAAGGGTGGTGTCATCTGCATATCTGAGGTTATTGGTATTTCTCCCGGCAATCTTTATTCCAGCTTGTGCTTCTTCCAGTCCAGCGTTTCTCATGATGTACTCTGCATATAAGTTAAATAAACAGGGTGACAATATCCAGCCTTGATGTACTCCTTTTCCTATTTGGAACCAGTCTGTTGTTCCATGTCCAGTTCTAACTGTTGCTTCCTGACCTGCATACAAATTTCTCAAGAGGCAGGTCAGGTGGTCTGGTATTCCCATCTCTTTCAGAATTTTCCACAGTTGATTGTGATCCACACAGTCAAAGGCTTTAGCATAGTCAATAAAGCAGAAATAGATGTTTTTCTGGAACTCTCTTGCTTTTTCCATGATCCAGCAGATGTTGGCAATTTGGTCTCTGGTTCCTCTGCCTTTTCTAAAACCAGCTTGAACATCAGGAAGTTCACGGTTCATGTATTGCTGAAGCCTGGCTTGGAGAATTTTGAGCATTACTTTACTAGTGTGTGAGATGAGTGCAATTGTGTGGTAGTTTGAACATTCTTTGGCATTGCCTTTCTTTGGGATTGGAGTGAAAACTGACCTTTTCCAGTCCTGTGGCCACTGCTGAGTTTTCCAAATTTGCTGGCATATTGAGTGCAGCACTTTCACAGCATCATCTTTCAGGATTTGGAATAACTCAACTGGAATTCCATCACCTCCACTAGCTTTGTTCATAGTGATGCTTTCTAAGGCCCACTTGACTTCACATTCCAGGATGTCTGGCTCTAGGTCAGCGATCACACCATTGTGATTATCTGGGTCATGAAGATCTTTTTTGTACAGTTCTGTGTATTCTTGCCACCTCTTCTTAATATCTTCTGCTTCTGTTAGGTCCATACCATTTCTGTCCTTTATCGAGCCCATCTTTGCATGAAATGTTCCCTTGATATCTCTGATTTTCTTGAAGAGATCTCTAGTCTTCCCCATTCTGTTGTTTTCCTCTATTTCTTTGCATTGATCACTGAGGAAGGCTTTCCTATCTCTTCTTGTCATTCTTTGGAACTCTGCATTCAGATGTGTATACTTTTCCTTTTCTCCTTTGCTTTTCGCTTCTCTTCTTTTCATAGCTATTTGTAAGCCCTCCCCAGACAGCCATTTTGCTTTTCTGCATTTCTTTTCCATGGGGATGGTCTTGATCCCTGTCTCCTGTACAATGTCACGAACCTCAGTCCATAGTTCATCAGGCACTCTATCTATCAGATCTAGGCCCTTAAATCTATTTCTCACTTCCACTGTATAATCATAAGGGATTTGATTTGGGTCATACCTGAATGGTCTAATGGTTTTCCCTACTTTCTTCAATTTAATTCTGAATTTGGCAATAAGGAGTTCATGATCTGAGCCACAGTCAGCTCCTGGTCTTGTTTTTGTTGACTGTATACAGCTTCTCCATCTTTGGCTGCAAAGAACATAATCAATCTGATTTTGGTTTGACCATCTGGTGATGTCCATGTGTAGAATCTTCTCATGTGTTGTTGAAAGAGGGTGTTTGTTATGCCCAGTGCATTTTCTTGGCAAAACTCTATTAGTCTGCCCTGCTTCATTCCGTATTCCAAGGCCAAATTTGTCTGTTACTCCAGGTGTTCTTGACTTCCTACTTTTGCATTCCAGTCCCCTATAATGAAAAGGACATCTTTTTTGGGTGTTAGTTCTAAAAGGTCTTGTAGGTCTTCATAGAACTGTTCAACTTCAGCTTCTTCAGCATTACTGGTTGGGGCATAGACTTGGATTACTGTGATATTGAATGGTTTGCCTTGGAAACGAACAGAGATCATTCTGTCGTTTTTGAGATTGCATCCAAGTCCTGCATTTCAGACTCTTTTATTGACCATGATGGCTACTCCATTTCTTCTGAGGGATTCCTGCCTGCAGTAGTAGATATAATGGTCATCTGAGTTAAATTCACCCATTCGCTGATTCCTAGAATGTCGACATTCACTCTTGCCATCTCTTGTTTGACCACTTCCAATTTGCCTTGATTCATGGACCTGACATTCCAGGTTCCTATGCAATATTGCTCTTTACAGCATCAGACCTTGCTTCTATCACCAGTCACATCCACAGCTGGGTATTGTTTTTGCTTTGGCTCCATCCCTTCATTCTTTCTGGAGTTATTTCTCCACTGATCTCCAGTAATGAAAAGGCAAAATGATAGGATACTGAAAGAGGAACTCCCCAGGTCAGTAGGTGCCCAATATGCTACTAGAGATCAGTGGAGAAATAACTCCAGAAAGAATGAAGGGATGGAGCCAAAGCAAAAACACACAGGGTGGCCCCATGCACACAGCAGGCACACACACCTCGAGGAGGCCTAAGACCCCCTCCTCTGTGGTGTCAGGGGATTCCAACATTCCTGAAGCCCCTTTGGTAACTATCAGGCATCTGAATGGTAGCTGCCATGATGGTCACAGAGGCATATCTGTGCAGAGGCCGCGGCATGGACAACTTAAGCCAAAGGTCAACTGCAGAACTTGGCTGAGACATAGAGGCCATACCTGTGAGAGCAGAGGAGAGGACTGGTCTGCAAGGGAGGACGACCAGGCCCTCAGGCTTCCGCCAAGAGAACAGGCCTCAGTTCACCAGCCTCAGGCTTCAGTGCAGGTACTGGTAGAGCCCCAGTGACCAGGAGGACACCTGGAGGATCTGATGAAGTCCAGAAGGCCCCTGAGGTCTCTCTGTCTCTGAGCCCGAGATCCTCTTCCCCCTCTACAAAATCATATCCATACATGGCAGTAGTTTCTGCCTTGGGAAGACCAAGGATTGAGAATAAAATCTAAAAGATACAATACTTACATAGAAAAGATCAAGTTAAATCATTAAAAGCAATGAAAGAATGTATACTACTGGCCAGAGAGGGGTTCTCACCTCAGCTTTATCAAAAGAGGTGACAGCTTGAGATGAGGATTTACCCAGCTAAACAGAGAACTCTATTTTAGGGGGTGTATGAATTGTTGCATGTGAATTTTGCAACCCTTCTATAAAGGAAAGAAAGACAGACAAAAAAGAAGGGGTCAGGCAAATATATCTAATGAGAAAAGCACCCAGAAGAACACAGTGATGGTGTCCCTTTGCACACAGGAAGAGGCCTCTGGTATATATTTTCATGCCTTTCTCTCTTGTGAGGGATCCATTCTTTCCCAAAACCCTGTGAAAAGAAGAAACGGAGCCACAGACACCATGACTCTGGGTTTCAAAAGCCAGCTGCCACTACCGCCACTCCTGCCAGATGTAATTTGCCTCGTGGCTGCCCCTCACTGTCACTTTCAGAAGCGGTGTGAGTGCGTGTGCATGTGCACACGTGTACACACATTTATCTATGCATGGGTGCGTGCCGTTTTTATTCATCTTTGGGCTGGACAGCCTTAGGGAATCATAGTCCAACATCCACAGTCTACAATGAAAGAGGACTTGCCACTCACCTTGTGGCTGTACCAGCTTCCTGACACCGTGAACTCCCAGGTCTAGCCTGTGGGCTCTGTTGCCCGTTCCTATCTTTGCCTGTCCTGGCAAGAAGGCATCTGGACTGATGCAAAACCCAAGCATGGAGCTTTCAGTCTCCTGCTCTGTGTGGCTTCTCTGACTGAATTCGGAATCTGGCTTCATAGACCTTGCAATCTGTACTAGAAGCTCCAGCACTGGTCTCTCTCGAGTTAGGAAGAACACTGGCCACTTCAGTTTCCTGCAAAGCCTCGACTGCTCAGCTCGCAATAGGTGATTTCCCCCTATCCAGCCCAGGGTTTCTCAGGTGGCAAAGTTGGTAAACTCCTGCCAATGCAGGAGACACAAGAGACGCAGGTTCGATCCCTGGGTCAGGAAGATCCCCTGGAGAAGGAAGTGACAACCCACTCCAGTAGCTAGTTACCACATATATGTGCAGGCACCACGAAGGGTGTAATGTTCACCGATTAATCCTCCAAGAACCCTAAGATACTGCTGTTTTACAAATAGGAAAACTGATGTGTAGAAGGGTTTTGCCCAAAGCCATGAAGCTAGTAAATTTGGAATCCAAACCTGAATCTATCTCTGCTTGATTCCTGGGCTTCCCTGGTGGCTCAGCAGTTAAAAAAAAGAATCTGCCTGCAATGCAGGAGATGCACAGAAGATGCAGTTTGATTCCTGAGTCGGGAAGATCTCTTGGAGGAGGGCATGGCAACCCACTCCAGTATTCTTGCCTGGAGAATCTTGTGGACAGAGCGGGTTGCAAAGAGTCAGACACGACTGAAGCAACTGAACTCACAGCACAGCACAGCACACACTGCTTGATTCCCACGCCAGCATGCTCAACTCAACATCAGACTGCCTTCTCAGGGGGAGTCTGACAGTATTCATCCTAAAGGCATTCTCTGGTTCTGAAATCACTTCCCAACAATTTCCAGACAAACCCCCACACTCTGAAGCTTGATCTCACAATTCATCCTAATGCACAATGTGGTTTTCTCCCCCTTACTTACGTGGTATTGTCAAAGGGCAATTTTTTAAAGGGTAAAATCATGACACTCATGTTATTATAAAATGAATACTAATAAAAGATTTTATCTGAATAATTAATCAAAGATGGAACCAGTAAGATATTTTTAATACAGCCACCTCAAATAATTCAAAGTACCACACATAGACAGGCAATCTGAAATGCTGCAATGAACTTAACATGCCCACAAAACTGGTCAAGATCCACCACATGATAATAAATTGCATCTGACACCACACTTGCATTTCTCTGGACATTAGTCACTTTCACTATAAGCATTTTCTACAAGCTAGAGCACAAAATACCTCAAAGACAATGAAAGCTGGGGATAAGTCAGAAGAGTGGGCTACACAGGGCACTCAGAGGTCTTCTGCATTTTTCCTGGATTCCTGTACATAATACTTTATTATATCAACGTATCATAATGTAATCACTATTCACACACATACACACACATGGGTCTAAATTCAAGTTGTGGAGGAATATTTTCTCTTCAGAATTAACATAACAGAATCACCTGGTTCTGTGACCCTCTCTAAGTGGCATCTATTAAATAAGCATCACACAACCAATTATGCATTATTGCCAAAGAATCCCCCCAAATCATAGATTATTAGCTTTCCCCCCAAAATGTGTCATGAGCAGATTGTACTAGACAATCAGCTCTTTCTTATCTTTTATGTTGTCCATGCTTACATGGCCGTCAATCATAGGATATTCACAGAGAGGATGTTTTGAAGCCCTGATTAAATATTTTGACTAGGAACCTGCCTTTGCTTTAATAGAATGTCCTAGCTCAAAACAAATATTTATCAAAAATACTTCCTAAAGGAGGATATGATTCTATCTTTAAGAAACCACCAGTTTCTTCTTTCCCCAGATACCTGTTTCCTGCCTTAAGAATTTAGGCTCTTGGTCACTAGTAAAGGACATTTGCTGAGTAAAGATATATCTGAAAAAAGAAAAAAGTGAAAAACATCCCAACATGCCAAGCCCAGCTTATTCAGGAGTGAATACTTGGCAACTGGCGCACAAGATTCAAATTGCTTCAGGGTATGAACCATCTTCTTGCCTCCTAAGGGAAGTAAGTCTGAGAAAAGAATTAAAGCGCAACTACTTTGTTTGGGAGGTACAGGAAATACTTGTAGAGAGGTATGGAAGAGAATGGAGTAGCAGCAGGCAATCAAGGATGTGTGATTAAGCGCTATCACAGGGGTGACTAAAGCTTCATCTCATGGTAGGATGCTATGAAAACGCAAACCCGGAGTTATCCAAGCCAAGAGGTGACGGAGCGGGGGTAGTGTTTATATAGGACCTCCTGTGAGCCGTTGATTGAGGACTGGTCCTGAGAAATGCTAATTCCCCCGTATTTCTAGCCTGCTGTAGGTTCTGGAAATAAGATCTTTAGGCTGAGAGACACAGATGCTGGCACCTGGCGTCAGCCAGAGCCACTGAAGGGCTGGCAGGGAGATGGGAGGGGAAGAGTGGGCAGATACTGCTAATACCTACTCACTGTACCTGAGTCCTCTCTCCGGTGAAGCATTAACATGCTTCAGCCTCTCTCTCGGTCTCTGCTTCCCTGCTTTTTCTCCTGCCACCAGATTTCCTAGTAGCAGAAAGAGAGCACGCACCGCGCTGGCGCAGAACTTATCACCTTGGGCCGGCTCACAGGTCACTGGTCGGCCTCTGGCCTGGTTGTCCTGGGATCAGGCACAGACCCCTGGCTCCTGTTTCTGAGTGCAACAGTGTCGAGTGACACAGAGTGAGACCGCTGGAGAATAGCCTAGGGGCCGAGAGCAGGACAGCTACTGACCACAAGCAGACGCGAGCGCCTTCCGTTCGGACACAGGTGATGGCAGGCTGAAGCCTCTGATGTTTATTTACATCCACCTCAGCTGGGGAAGAGATGAGGCCGTAGTCAGAATCCCTGACCTGAAGCTGGGCATTTTCATATGTATGTTTCCCCTTAGAATTTATTGTTCCTTTAGCTCGTCTTAATTTCAGATTCACATTATACTTTGCCTTTCCCATTTGTGTTTTCTCATTTGACTGTTTTCATGAACAAAAGCCTGACCTACATGCAGTAGGATTTCATGTACCAAGAATTGCTGTCACTCTTGGTATTGAGGCGTATTCTGCATATGAACGTGGGGACCCTGTTTTCTAAGTGAACTCCTGACTCCCGTCTTCATGTTCTCTGAGACCTCCCTCTCCTCGCTATACCCTCTCCTTGTTATATTTTCTTTATAGCATTCAGCACTCTCTATAATCTTTTTTCCCATGGCTGGAGACTTTATTTTTATTTATTTTGGCCACTCTGAGTAGCATGCAGGATTTTAGTTCCCCGACTAGGGATCAAACCCATGACCCCTGCAATGGGAGCATGGAGTCTTAACCACTGGGCCACCAAGGAAGTCCCTCTACAATTTACTTTTTTTTTTTTTTACCTGACTCCTCACATAAGCTTCATGAGGGTAGATGCCCAGATGAGGTGACCAAATTAACATTTGGTGAATGACTTTATTCCTAAAGCAAGGATTTTAAAGGTTTTTCCCAGGAAGGATTGTCTTGGACTGATCCAATGGCATCCATGGCTTGGTCCCTATAGTGATTAAGACAAATTCTGGGCTGGTGACTGGCCAGGGGGTGGCATGGAATCAGCAGGCAGAACTGAAGCTGTGGCCTGGGTCTCGTCAGCCTGGCTCAGATCAGCAGAATCCCTACTTGGAGAAGGAAAGCTTGTTAGGAGCCATCCGACAGAGCTAGCAGGGTAGGGGCATGTGAGGTGGACAGTGAGCAAGACAGAAACTTCTGGCAACCGTCAGGGCGAAGGGCAAGGATCACGAACTCAGGGGGCAAGACTGGCCTCCTGGATGAAGAGAGTGGGCCCTGCCGTGGGGCCAGCCCTGGGTGAGGAGAATTCCAAGTCAGGGAAGGAATTCACAGCAGCCGCACTGCTGATGGCAGCCTCCTGACCACAGCCCACACTCAGCTCCCTCAGGCCAAAATAAACAGCTGCCGCGAACGCTTCTCTAGGAGAGCCTGAATACCACTGTCCTTCGGGAGATGCCTTGTAGAGGTTTGCTCTCATTGTCAGTGCCAAGAACCAGGACATACGCATATCACCTGTAGTCTGGTCTTCCCTTCATTTCTGTTTTTGGAAACTTACACTGGGTAGGACTTAAAAAAAAAAATTATAAGTAGATAAAATTAACTTCAATGTTTCCCATCCTGGCTGCTCTACACCTAAAACAGCAAATCCAACAACACGTCAGAGAATATTAAATGGTGGTTTACCTTTATGTCATTCATGAAAAAAATCTCCTTTGGAAAAACAGTATGCCACTGAGCTTCAAAAACGCAGGACCATCAATTAATGATTATACTTCAAACTCATAAAAACAACACACTTTCATGGTCCTATGTCAGTGAATACATGGAGAAGATATAGATTTCTGTGGTATATTAGGAAAATAGTTTTATTAGAAGCTTCAGTGTAAATAGAATTTCTAAATGTTAAGAAGGCATGCATTTGCAAGAGGAGAAAAATCCAGATGTTCAAGGCCCTGGATCAGGATGTGAAGATTGTGTTGCATTGATACATTCACTAAATAAAAGAAAATCTCTAGGGCAGATTATTCAAAGGAGATGACAGCAAAGAGTTCCTAAAACTCAAGTTTTTTTCTCTCTTTCTCTCTCTAGTAAGTGCACACCTATAAATTTCTTTTGTTAATTTTCAGTGCACCTTATTCTTTTTATTCAAACCCATAATTATGACAGCCTGAAATAATGTTCATTAAGTTAAATATAAAGCTTCAGAACAAAGAGCTGCTACTCAACCTCATGAAGCCCAGAGGTTTCTAACCATGTCTCCTTACTGCAAAGGAAAGGAGTTGGTTCTAAAACTACATAAATGTCACCATTAGTGGGAATGTAGATTGTGCAGCCACTGTGGAAAACAGTATGAAGGTTTCTCAGAAAATTGAAAATAGAGCTACCGTAAAAAGGTCAGTTTTCATTCCAATCCCAAAGAAAGGCAATGCCAAAGAATACTCAAACTACCACACAATTGCACTCATCTCACACGCTAGTAAAGTCATGCTCAAAATTCTCCAAGCCAGGCTTCAGCCATATGTGAACCGTGAACTTCCTGATGTTCAAGCTGGTTTTAGAAAAGGCAGAGGAACCAGAGACCAAATTGCCAACATCCGCTGGATCATGGAAAAAGCAAGAGAGTTCCAGAAAAACATCTATTTCTGCTTTATTGACTATGCTAAAGCCTTTGACTGTGTGGATCACAATCAACTGTGGAAAATTCTGAAAGAGATGGGAATACCAGACCACCTGACCTGCCTCTTGAGAAATTTGTATGCAGGTCAGGAAGCAACAGTTAGAACTGGACATGGAACAACAGACTGGTTCCAAATAGGAAAAGGAGTACGTCAAGGCTGGATATTGTCACCCTGTTTATTTAACTTATATGCAGAGTACATCATGAGAAACATTGGACTGGAAGAAACACAAGCTGGAATCAAGATTGCCGGGAGAAATATCAATCACCTCAGATATGCAGATGACACCACCCTTATGGCAGAAAGTGAAGAGGAACTCAAAAGCCTCTTGATGAAAGTGAAAGTGGAGAGTGAAAAAGTTGGCTTAAAGCTCAACATTCAGAAAACGAAGATCATGGCATCCGGTCCCACCACTTCATGGGGAAATAGATGGGGAAACAGTGGAAACAGTGGCAGACTTTGTTTTTCTGGGCTCCAAAATCACTACAGATGGTGACTGCAGCCATGAAATTAAAAGACGCTTACTCCTTGGAAGGAAAGTTATTGCCAACCTAGATAGCATATTGAAAGCAGAGACATTACTTTGCCAATTTCAAAGGTCAGTCTAGTCAAGGCTATGGTTTTTCCTGTGGTCATGTATGGATGTGAGAGTTGGACTGTGAAGAAGGCTGAGCGCCAAAGAATTGATGCTTTTGAATTGTGGTGTTGGAGAAGACTCTTGAGAGTCCTTTGGACTGCAAGGAGATCCAACCAGTCCATTCTGAAGGAGATCAGCCCTGGGATTTCTTTGGAAGGAATGATACTAAAGCTGAAACTCCAGTACTTTGGCCACCTCATGCGAAGAGTTGACTCATTGGAAAAGACTGTGATGCTGGGAGGGATTGGGGGCAGGAGGAGAAGGCGACGACAGAGGATGAGATGGCTGGATGGCATCACTGACTCGATGAACATGAGTCTCAGTGAACTCCGGGAGTTGGTGATGGACAGGGAGGCCTGGTGTGCTGCGATTCGTGGGGTCGCAAAGAGTCGGACACAACTGAGCAACCGATCTGATCTGATCTGATGACCCAGCAATTCCACTCCTGGTATATATCCCAAAAAAACACCTCCCACTAATTCAAAAAGTTACATGCACCTCAATGTTCATAGCAGCCTTATTTACAATAGCCAAAATACGGAAGCAACCTAAGTATCTATCAACAAGATGAATGGATAAAAAGATGTGAGACACACACATACATACACACAATGGAATATTGCTCAACCATAAAAAAGAGTGGAATTTTGACATTTGCAGGTATAGGAATGAACATGGAGGGCATTATGCTAAGTGAAATAAGTCAGGCAGAGAAAGACAAATACTGTATGCTATTGCTTATATCATACTAGTGATATATAACAACTAGCAAAGTAGTGAATATAATAAAAAAAGAAGCAGACTCATAGATATAGAGAACAAACTAGTGGTTACTGGTGGGGAGAGGGAAGAGGTGAGGGGCAATATACAGGTACAGGGTTAAGAATTACAAGCTATTCAGTATAAAATAAGTTACAAGAATATATTGTACCACACAGGAAATATAGTTAATATTTTATAATAACTATAAATGAAGTGTAACCTTTAAAATTGTGACTATGTTGTACACCTGTAACTTATATAATATTGTATATTATCCATAGGTCCGTGAAATTCTTTTTAAAAAACAACATATAGGTGGCAGCTGCTCAGAATTCCCCAGCCTCCCTCATGAGATTCTCAGCTCCAGAGGTACAGATTCCATTTCACTCCACTTTACAGTATGGTCACGTCTGTCCTGTCTACCCAGATCTTCAAATCTGACCACAGTGTTCTGCCTGAACATTCTCCTGGTCGATCATTATTACTATAGCTGCATTATGTCACCCTCTTTAGGAAATTCGTTCATTCATTTAACAACATATTGACAGCCTACTCCGCACGAGGCCTTGTTCTTACAAAACATCAATGGAGACAACAGACAAAAATCCCTGGGGGAATGATAAGGAAGAGGCAGATAATAAACAATGGATGTGGTGATAAGCAACATGCTCTATGAGACAGTGACCCATACTCTGGAAAAATCAGCTGATGGTGGCATCTCTCCCCCAACTCCACATTCAGCAGCATCAATTCTGTGACAACACATTGGTAACTTGAAATGGCCAAATATTTGCACTGTAGAAATTTGCAAATCATACAAAGTGCAGCTCCTTTCTTAAACAGGAAACATTTACCAGCATACCACTGGTGTAATTTTAAATCAAACATTGACATTTGAGTAAAGACATAAATGAGGTGAAGGAGTCAGCCTTCAGCTACGTGGCATCTGGAAGAGCATTTGAGGCCATGAGACAGACACGGCAAAGGCCCGAAATGAGGAGCAGGCTGGGGATATCCTAGAAAGAGCAAGGAGTCCCATGGACAGAGCAGAGCAAGTGAGAGACAGGGAGAGTGGTAAAGATGAGCTCGGTCAGGTAACTTGAGAGCAGGTGGTAGAGGATGTTGTAAGCAAGTGGGGGACTTTGGCTTTTACTGTGACTGTGATAGAAAGCTATTAGGGTTTTGCAAGAGAGGGATGTAGGATCCAATGTACTTTAAATGGACCGCTTTGAAATGTTGAGAACAGATTAAGTTGGGGTGAGTTGATGGGTAGTGAAAAGGTACAAACAAGGCAACATTCTTCCAGATATTCCAATCTATTATCTAGATGAAATATAATGGCTCAGAGTAACAATAATGAATGTAGTACAAAATGGCTGGATTCTGGATATAAGGAAAGCACCTCCAGGAGGTGCCAATTGATTGGACATGCAATGTCAGAGAAAGGAGTAAAGGCTGACACTAAGACTTTTGATTTCAACAAATGGAAGAGTGGATTTAACATCACTTGAGAAGTAGAATACTGGGTGGAGCAGATGCGGGGGGAGCTAAGGGTAGGACAATCAGAAGGTCAGTTCTGGACAGACTGACTTTGAGATACCCATTATGGTGAGTGGGAGATGGATGTAGGAGTCTGAATTTTAGGGGACAGTTCTGGCCTGGAGATCTAGATTTGGGAGGCATAGATGGTATTTAAAAGCTTGGGACAGGAGAGTAACGCCAAGGCGTGAGTGTGGATAATGAAGAGAAGAAGCACAAGGATTCAGCTTTAGGATGCTCCGGGGTTGACAGGTCAGGGGAAAGAGGAGATGAAGGAGAAAAGCCAAGGGTACAGTGCCCTAGACGCCAAGTGAAGAAACGCATTAGCAGGAGGGAGTGATCAGCTTTATCCAAAGCTACTGAAAGCTCTGCTAAAATGAGAACTGAGAACTGATCACTCTGTTTAGCAAAATAGAGGTCACTGGTGACCTTTACCGGAGTGGTTTCAGTTGGGTATCTGTGGAGAGAAGTCTCACTACAGTGGGTTTAGGAGAGAACAAGAAGAGGGAAGTTTGAGACAAAGAATAGAGGAGACTTTTATGGACAGTCTCTGCAAAGTAGAGCAGAGAAATGGGGCGGCAGCTGGCAGGGAAATTGAGGTTAAGAGTAGGGCTTTGTTTGGTTTGGTTTAAAGATGAGAGTTTGTGCAGTGATGGGAATGAGCCAGTAGAGAGCGAAACTTCAGTGAAGGGGAACTTTGGGCCCTTGGCCTTTCTCTTCCTCCCAGGCTGGTTTCATTTCCCTTCTTGGTTCATTTCCCTCATTAGCCAGCCTGGTCCCATGACTGGAGATTTCTATTATGCTTTTACTAACCCCTACAAGGCATCCCTTTTGTTCCTTCTTCCTTCCCAAGCCTGCCATTTTCTTTCTTCTTTGCAACTGCTGGGTTGCCAATTGGCTTTACTACAATAGTTCCATGCTAACAAACCTTACTTGAACTTGCAGAGCTGTCCAAGTATTCTTTTCTTCTTTCATGGTTTACTTCCTAGCAAATGACCAAACAGTTTATTCCAAATTTTTAAAAACTCTTATTCAGCGTTTTTTCAACCCACATTTATTGAGCAAGAACCATGTTCCAGACACTGGAGCCTGACACCCAAACTCCACTGCTCCTCGACCTCTTAGCAGACGACCTTTATCCCACTTTTCTGAACTGATTGATGTGAAATTCTTCAATCTTCCCCCTTACACTCCCAACTTTAAAAGACAGACTTCCCATCATTATTTATAGAAAATAAAGTTTCCCTGATTATTTCAGATTCCCTTTTTCAGGACTTCCCTGGTGGTCCAGTGGTTAAGATTCTGAGCTTTCAATGCAAGGGAAGCAGGTTCAATTCCTGGTCAGGGAACTAAGATCCCACATGCTGTGCACTTTGGCCAAAAAAAAAAAAAAAGATTAGCTGTTTCCTTTTGGCCTTGATTCTGTTACCTCTTACATTTAATAACTAGTTCTACGAATTAATCTCTGCATGTTTTATATTATCTCCTCCCTTTTTCCCAGAGGGAACAACTATACTGACCTTTGAACTAATCATTCTTTTAATTTTCTTTGTGACGTTTTTCACATGTATACACACATATATAAGTAAATACATACATGCACACATACATATATATGTATGTGTGTGTATCTTAATATGGTGTTCACTTTTGACAAAACTGGAGATTGGTTTTGGACTTTAAGTAAAACGTGAGCCTAGCCGTGTATGGAGAAGACGATTTGCCATTCCTCCTTGGAGAAGGTCAGCTGAATAGATTCTCAGGCCTCAGCTTTCTCTTTGGGGCCATCAGTATAGAAGGTTGTGACTGAGTCCTAGAAACATGGAGCTGGGGTCTGTGGCAGGAGAATGGGCAGGGTGGGGGCTCTGCATTTCCTTTTCTCAGCTTCTATATTAGAAGAAAGCACAGAAAATTAATGAGCTAAATTTTCCATTAGAGAAGTTAGCACCAAAATAAACCCTAAGAAAACAGGAGGAAAGAACTAACAAAGATATGAACAAAAACTATGAAAACAGAAAACAAAGATACAGTAAATATAATCAATAAAACCTAAAATGTTTCTTAGAAAAGACTAACATGTAGACAAATCTCTGACAATATTTATTAAGAAAAAAGAAAGCATAAATAGAGTTTGTAATGAAAAGGATATAGCAGATAAAAAGTTGAAAATACAATGAAAAATTAAGTTGAAAATAACAATGGAAAATTTAATGCTGAGTATTTAAACGTAGATGGAATAGACAGGTTTGAGGTCTATTCATACAAAAGCATACAGAAATTTCAACAAGTAAACTGAAGTTACATGAATAAATAGGCTAAATCTTATAAGAATAAGTTAAAAAACACAAGCTGTAAGAGGATTTATATCGTATGTTACATTTAGATAGAATTTCAAAGCATGTAAAACAATATTATATGTATTTTTATGGATAAATTAATATATAACACAAATGTAAACCATACACAGAAATGTTAAACATCAAATTCACTATAGTATTTATTTCTGGGAAGGAAGGGAAAGAAATGAGGGATCTCAACTCCATCTGTAATGTAAAATGCAAAGTGCTCCACAAGTACAAATTATTATAGAAAAATAATACGAATATTCTAAGATTTCTCAAATGGCACAAATGCTTTAACATTTCATTACTTTATAAGACACATCAAGTCCTTGGCTTATGCCAATCCTCATACACCAAAGCTTATAGTATTTGAATTGTAAACTTTTGAGACCTATAATTAATGAGAAATAGCAGACAGAATAAGTAATCTTAATGTATTGGAGGCTCCTAAGATAGTTTTTGCTGGTATCAAAATAGTTCAGTGAGCCATAAACATCATTTCAATGCAGGTCCCCATCCTTTGCAAAGTGCACCAGTCCATTCAACTCTGGACTTAATGTTCTCATAATCCTTTATTTCCTAAGACAAGTAAAGCTGTAATATCTTCATCCAATTCTCAGAAAGTCTCTACATTTCAAAATCACAAACCTTTCCCAAGTTTGCATATTAAGACAAATGAGAAGCTAAAATGGGATTCAAGTTCATTGAAAAAGAAAGGAGATGGGAGAAAGCACTGTTTGTATTGGGCAAACAAGATAGTCTTTGTTCTATTAATATATCAAAGGCGAGATAAATATCAGATATAATTAATATTTCACTCGTTCTGGAAGATTTTTCCAAGTGCCTTAAAAGTAGTACTTCTTGCCTAGATTTCAAAGTGAAAATTTGTAAACACTTTTTAAACCTCTGTACTAAAAGAATGAGTTTCCCAGGTGGTGCTAGTGGTAAAGAACCTGCCTGCCAATGCAGCAGACATAAGAGATGAGGGTTCTATCCTTGGATTGGGAAGGTACCCTGGAGGAGGGCATGGCAACCCACTCCAGTAGTCTTACCTGGAGAATCCCATGGATAGAGGAGCCTGGCGGGCTACGGTCCATAACATTGCAGAGTTGGACACTACTCAAGTGACTTAGCATGCACACGTGCACACTAAAAGAATTACGTAGAAATGAGTTGATGCCAGAAAGGGACAAAGAAATTCCAAAGTCCCATGTTAGGTAAGCAAGAAGGAACCAAGGGATTTTGGATAAATGAGAACTGACCAATCTGTGAATGCTCCGACCGTGTTTTGAAGATGTAGAAGATCAAAGAAATAAAATGCTCAAAGCAATCTAGTAGTCAGGGACTACTGAGTAAGTGACCTTGACCATCCCCAGCGGTCCCAGGACTGAGAGGCTCTGCTCTGCCTCCTTAGGGTGAGTGACTACAAGGTCTAGTGATTTCCTTGGCAGATAGAATCCCTTAAGAGAAGTGATGACTCCAATATAGTGATTGTATTCTGAATTAAAAGGACCATGAACCTCCAGAATACGGACCAGAAAAAAAACCCATGCCTTGAATCAAAAGGGTGGGAGGAGAATGGTACCGTATTTCAGTCCGACTGTGACACCCCTGTTAGAAGCTTCTGCTATGACAGCTGACTGTCCAGGGTGGAGCTCATGAAGTGAGACTGGAATACCCATGAGCATGGTCTGGGAGGCTATGCAAGCCAGAGAACTGGAATGCAGGCACCAAACAGGGCTGGACATAATGTGTGCAGAGGCCCCGGAACACAGCAAATAAGGAAGGCAGGGATGCTGAAGGGAGAGAGAATCTGCAAAGAAAAGCAAAAGATGAAGTTAGGATAAAGACAGATGATGAAGATAAAGAGGACCGAAGGTCAAGGGTTAGGCTGACACAATAATGAATAATGTACAGAATCTAAAAGATAAGTTCTGGTGGGCAGGATTAGACATCAGAACTAAACCCCTGTGTTTTGCTTAGCAGGACTTTCATCACTCTAAGAACCATAGTGATGGACCCAGAGCCTTAGCCTCTAGCTCCAAAGCCCTTTGGACTACCAGCTAGACTTACCAGCGTTTTCTTTGCGGTCTGGCTTATAGCTCCACTCTGCATGACAGCTGGCACAAGAATCCTTTTTGTTCCCAGTTACTCCACTTTGGGAGCTATCTTATTCCAGCGCATCGGTGTCTCCAGTGAGTCTGAGCTCCTATTATTTCCAACTTTCCATTTGTCCTCTCCACTTTCTTTATTCCAACAATCTGACTTCCTGGCCCTGCTCTTGACCACTGACCTCTGGTATTTTCTTTAAAGGTCATCCTTTGGGACGGAGCTTCCTGACAGATACCTTGGGGTTCTATCAATACCTGCGTTGTAGAATGAAACAGTGAGCAGCACAGTCAAATAGAGCCAAATGTCAAAGACAAAGAATGAATGGAGACAACACCACGGGTGGTGTCTGAGGGAGTGGTTTCAAGAACACAAACACAGATGGACCTGGAGGGCATTATGCTTGTGAAATAAGTCAGAGAAAGACAAACTCTGTGCATTATCAGTTATGTGTGGAATCTAAAAAAGAAAACAAACAAATGAATATAGCGCAACAAACAGATATAGAGAACAAATCAGTGGTTACCACTGGGAAGAAGGAAGTGGGAGGGGCAAGACAGAGAGATGGGATTAAGAAGTACAAACTACCACATATGAAATAAATAAACTACAAGAATGTAATGCACAGCACAGGGATTGTAGCCAATATTTTATAATAAGTTTAAATGAAGTGTAATCTATGAAAATATTGAATCACTATGTTGTACACCTGAAACTAATATAATATTGCAAATTAACTGTAGTTCAATAAAAATAAATAGCTCAATGGTTCTCAAAAACAAAACACAAACTTGAGAGTCTAAAAGAGAGGGAGTGTCAGGAAAAGATGAAGATAAGCCAGACAACAAAAGGATGTACAGCCACTATGGAGAACAGTGTGGAGATTCCTTTCTATTCCTGAAAATAGATCTGCCATATGACCCAGCAATCCCACTGCTGGGCATACACACTGAGGAAAACAGAATTGAAAGAGACACGTATACTCCAATGTTCATCGCAGCACTGTTTACAATAGCCAGGACATGGAAGCAACCTAGATGTCCATTGGCAGACGAATGGATAAGAAAGCTGTGGTACATATATACAATGGAATATTACTCAGCTATTAAAAAGAATGCATTTGAATCAGGTCTAATGAGGTGGATGAAACTGGAGCCTATTATACAGAGTTGAAGTAAGTCAGAAAGAAAAACATCAATACAGTATATTAATGCATATATATGGAATTTAGAAAGATGCTAATGATGACCCTATATGTGAGACAGCAAAAGAGACAGATGTAAGGAACAGACTTTTGGACTCTGTGGGAGAAGCCGAGGGTGGGATGATTTGAGAGAATAGCATTGAAACATGTATATCATCATATGTGAAATAGATCACCAGTCCAGATTTGATGCATGAAACAGGACACTCAAAGCTGGTGCACTGAGATGACCCTGAGGGATGGGATGGGGAGGAAGTTGGGAGAGTGGTTTGGGAAGGGGAATACATGTACACTCATGGCTGATTCATGTCAATGTATGGCAAAACCACCCCAATATTGTAAAGTAGTTAGCTTCCAATTAAAATAAAAAAAAAAAAAAAGGATGGCCACATGAAGCAAGTAGGCTGAGGCAGTTTTCTGACCCACTTCTAAATGTCTTCATTTCCCTCCTACCCCAGAGGGAACGGCTCTCGGAATGAGACCAGTGGAAACTTTCAGGACAAAGGCAATTGGAAACGGCTAGCTTAGGTGCCATGTGCAATGAGATGGCATTTCCTTACAGCAGCTTCTGATAAGGACATGCTTTCAGCTGCCGTCTGCTTACTGCTCCTTCAAAGGGAAGCTCAGTGTCCTAGCTGTCTGTTCTTGCCCCTGCTAACCAGAGAAAGAGAGAATCTCGGCCAGTCCCTGGAGAGGACTCTGGAACTATCTTTTCTAACCTAGTTGGAGCAGTCATCTTGCTTTCTCAACATCCTGTTCTTGGCCTTTAAATCTCAGCATGAAACAAGAGCTACTGTATTTGAAAGTTGCTAAGAGAGGAATTCTTAGATGGATGTTAAATAGATTTAGTGTGGAGACCATTTCACGAAATATATCAAATCACTCTATTGTACACCTGTAACTAATATAATGCTATATGTCAAGTACAGCTCAATTAAAAATTAAAGGAAGTAAAGAAAAAATAATCCTTTGGCCACTCCATGCAGCTCGAGGGATCTTAATTCCCCAATCAGGGAATGAACCCAGGCTCACAGCAGTGGAGAGCGCCAAGTGCTAATCACTGGGCCACCAGCAAAGTCCCAAGGAAAATAATTGTTTGAAAAACAGATAAATAAGCATTAATTACATTTGCCAAAGTAGTTGCTCATTTTCAATGATATCACCATAGGCTATCTTTAAAATTTACTGAACAAAGGTTTGCCATAATTATTAGTTGACCAGCTCCCTGAAGGTATTGTTCGTTTTCAGATGATTATAAATATTTTTTTTCTCCTAACAGCCACACAGATAAAAATTAACATCCTGGGATAAAAATTAAATATATATATATATATGTGTGTGTGTGTGTGTGTGTATTTTTTTCTCAGTCAAAATTTGGCATCACAGTTTGGTTTGGAAAGTAAGTTTGCAAGAATTTCATGGAGTGTAAAGAAACACTCCTGTGCTAAATTATAGTTTAGATCGTTGGAGTTGCTTTGCCTGAGAGAAACCAACAAATGCTTAAGGGTAATAGTACTTAAACATTCCATACAACACTTGTAAATTCATTATCACATGTTCTCTGTTCTTTCATCTGGATCGACACCATCTGTCGCTTGATGGTTCCTATCAGTGCCAAAGAGCGTGTAAACAAACCCTACAGTTTGTATTATTTTCATTCCCTTATGAACCTTGTTCATCCAATTTGTGTCAAGTGGCTTCAGGAGGCTGTGGGAAGAGGCGGGGAATCCACACAGACCCTGGAGCCTTCCTACAAGTACAACGTTGGTGGGAGGGATAAACTGCCAGTAAATTACACCCACTGAACATCAGTTCAATTTCCCTTTTGTTTTTAAAGTGACCTAGGGGAGCCGGGGGCTTCCCAAGTGACACTAGTGGTTGGTAAAGAACCTGCCTGCCAATGCTGAAGACATAAGAGATGTGGGTTAGATCCCTGGGTCGGGAAGGTCCTCTAGAGGAGGGCATGGCAACCCACTCCAGTATCCTTGCCTGGAGAATCCCATGGACAGAGGAGCCTGGCGGGCTATGGTCCATAGGGTCGCAAGAGTCAAGCATGACTGAAGCTACTTAGCACGCACGCAGGGGAACAGAACTCAGGTGTTTAATGGAAAGAATGAGGGCTTGAAAGCCCAAAACACCAGGTCTGATTCTCTATTCAATCACATAAATGCAACCTTGGGCCAATCAATGACTCTAATCTCCAATTTTCTCATTTGTAAAATATAAGTTAACATCTCACAGAGATTTTGCATGAATTTAATCAGTGTAATTTAATTCATGGAGGCTCCTGAAGTCAGATCTGTTAGAGTTCAAATTCTGGCTCAACTATTTATTTGCTGTGTGAATCTGGTCAAGTTGCTTAAAGTCTTTAAAGCCTCAGGTTCCTCAGGATAGGTATGTGTGTGTGTATGTGTGTTTGTGTGTGTGCTTAGTCGCTCAGTCATGTCTGACTCTTTGCAACCCCATGAACTGTAGCCTGGGCTCCTTTGTCCATGGCGATTCTCCAGGCATGAACACTGGAGTGGGTTGTCATGCCCTCCTCCAGGGGATCTTTCCAACCCAGGGATCAAACCCAGGTGTCCCTCATTGCAGGTAGATTCTTTATCGTCTGAGCCACCGGGGAAGCCCAAGAATACCGGAGTGGGTAGCCTATCCCTTCTTCAGGGGATCTTTCCAGCCCAGGAATCAAACCAGGGTCTCCTGAATTGCAGGTGGATACTTTACCAGCTGAGCCACCAGGGAAGCCCTCAGTATAGGTAATATCCATACAAATAATTCCTATCTTATTGGGTAGTTGCTCCAAGCAAATGAGATTATCTATAGAAGAAATGTAGCATGGTACCTGGCACATAGCAAGTGCTCAAATGCATGTTAGCTGTTATAGGAAGCACCACACACAGTAAATTATTTCTGGTTCTCTTAACTAGGTTGCGGATTAATAGGAGGCAGTTGTGCTAGCTATGCCCAAAGGCACTCTTCTGACAAAGCATTTCTTTCTCTTTTCCTTCTTTTCTCCTTTCAAGAATGTTCTGGTACACATTAGCAAAACGCCTTAGGGGAAGGGAGCCAGAAAGGCTTTAAGTGTATTTCCTTCACAAGGAAATCCATGTGCTTTCAGAAGAAGCTAGGTCTCAGAAAGGGGCCAGTTAGAGTAAGTGCCCAAGACCGTAAATAAAGCACAAAAGAAGAGACCCTGTGAGTCGGAATTTAAGAGGATTCATTAACACTGTTTTTCTTTACGTGCTTTTTAAAAAAGTATGAATTGTGGTTGGTTGAGAGACTGAATTTTATTTAAGAGGGAATTGTGTGGGAGTTTCAAACACTCGAACTACCTTCCTTTGGGTAGTAATTAAATTTTTAGCTTTGGAAAAATGTTCAGAGTGCAGATGGATTAGCGTGAAGTTTTAGGTTGAGACTGTAACCTGGCCACACCACTGACCCCAGGCAGACGCCCACACTTCCCAACCTTGCTTGGGCCTCTCTGGGGTCTCAGGAGATTCAGCGACTTCCTTGCTTTGTGGGAGTGTCCCCTGCACCCAGCGAACATCTAGGACCGAGCATCATCTTTCCTGACTGTGTGCAGCTGCGATTCACATCACAGGCCGATCCTGATGTTCATCCTGTGTTAGGAAAAGATGGACAGAGTTACGATTTTCACTATAATGGCTTCTGCAGAGTTTTGCCATTTTGTAACTCCCCCTCTTTTCCTTTTTGTAAAATGGTTTTCTCTTCCGCAGATCTACTAAATGAATATGCTTATAATAGTGATATTTCATGGTTACCAGGCACTGTTGGGGAGGTGGGGGCGTTATTGTTCAATGGTACAGAGATGAAAACGTTCTGGAGATGGGTAGTGATGATGTTTACACAACACTGTGTATATACTTATTGCCAGTGAATCCTGCACTTAAAAATGGTTAAAGCCGTAAATTTTCTGTAATGTATGGGTTTTTTTTTTTCACGATAAAGTGCTATTTCAGCATCCTGGTTTCATCAATTTATATAGACACAAGATTTTCTAGGCAGAGAGTAGCAGGTGGCTTGGGTGTTAATGGCCTCCCATTTGGGGATGGAAACTCATGATAAAAATGTTGCCTTATTCAGGTGGGTGTCGACCCTACTGAGGTGACCAGAATACTGTGCCCCCTCGTTAGCATATGAATTCATTGCACAGATTTAGATGCTTCAGAAGTACTTGAAGATTTGCCTTTTTTGAAATTCTAAGCACCCTCCTTTCAATGTCATCACTTTTTCAGGACTGGCTTAGCTGTCAAGAGAAGAATAAGCGTAAAGAGACACTACTTCCCGTTTGTGGTGAAGTCAGTTCTCAACCTCTGGTTCCAGTTAATGAAAGGTTTTGACTGGCTCTGGTCTAATCCTGGTTCCATAACTGTAGTCCAGTTATGGGGAGCACGCGGTTCGTGGTGGGTACAGGGGGCACAGCACCACCAGACATATGGCTCCAGTGACTTTGACAGCCGCCAGGGGTGGTGCTCAGGACAAGCATCACGTTCCCCTGAAGATCCTCCCAGGAGCTCCCATCCTGGCTGTTGATCAGCCCCTGTCCATTCATCCATCCATCCAGATAGGTGGGGATACATCACAAAAAAATTACTACTCCAAGATAAATTCAATTTTCATATTGAATTATTATCCAGTTAATTCTAGCTACATAGATAATGTACTTGGGTAACAATTTGAAAACATGTTTCCAGTTCCCTTCCCTCCATCAATTTAGTTCTCTAAAAATGCAAAAGATTAACACAATTACCTTAATGTTATGATTAATTGGATATCTGTCATGCTGGATTGTCATAACTTAATGTTTCACCAGCTTCCCAAACCAAGTCTTTTTAGTAGTTTCCCTTTTTATTCTATTAAAAAAAGAAATCTTGGTCTGAGAAGCCTGAAAAAAAAAACCTTCAACGTACACCAAAAACATTTCCTAGCTTTTATTCTCCATTGATATTTGCAATTTCCCAGACAGGGAAAATATTATAAGAAAAATTCTACGCGGCTTTCCTAAGATGCCCAATTGTGACAAGCAAAAGCCAATTTAAAGATCTTTTCGGCACCCTCTGGTGGCTGAGCTGGAAAAGGAAATAGCAACCCACTCTAGTATTCTTGCCTGGAGAATCCCATAGACAGAGGAGCCTGGGGCGGGCTTCAGTCCATGGGGTCGTGAAGAGTTGGACACGACTGAGCGACTAACACACTGGTGGCTGAGCAGAGTCACGAGTTCGGCGTTCAGACCCAGAAGGCCAGTGATCTCTGAGGTTTTTTTAAATGGCCATCACTAAATTTTCCATTCATCATTGCAATTGTATCCAGATCAGGAAAGCAGGAGGGAGTGGAAAGAATTTGGAATCACGAGACTTGGACCTGAATCAGAGCTCTGTCATTTACCAGTTATGTGAACCCACGTCTGGCCAGCAAGTTTCCATAGAGCTGAGGTTGAATCTGGAATTTCTCATCGGAGATAAGAGGCGATGTCAAAACTAAAGGCATATATGATTTAATTTCTGTCCAGAAAAGGCAATTGCATAGAGACAAAATGTAGGTTAGTGGTTGCCTGGAGTTGGGATGGGAAAGGGGATTAATTGTAAACAGGCATGAAAGATCTCAGTGAGGTCAGGAAAATGTCCTAAAACTGTATTGTGGTGATGGTAGCACAAGATAGTAAGCTTACTAAAAATCATTGTAATGTACATTGAAAATGAGTGAACTTCATGATCTGTAAATTATGCCTCAATAAAGGTGTTTTTAAAAACAACAGGAAGGGGCTTCCCTGGTGGTTCAGTGGTAAAGAATCCACCTGCCAACGCGGGAGACACGGATTTGATTCCTGAAGCGGGAACTTATCACATGCCGCGGGGCAATTAAGCCCGTGTGCCACAACTATTGAGCCTGTGCTCTAGAGCCAGGGAGCTGCGACTACTAACGCCGGCTGCCCTTGAGCCTGTGTTCTGCAACAAGAAGAGAAGCCGCCATATTGAAAAGCCCATGCATCGCAATGAGAGAAAAGCCCCGGTTTGCTGCAACTAGAGAAAAGCCTGCGCAGCAAGACCAAGCACAGCCAAAAATTAATTCATTCATTTAATTAAAAAAAAAAAAAAACAGGGAGGGTGGGGAAACAGAGTGGATAACTCGGAAATCCAGGTAGAGCTAGGAAGCTTGTACCTTGTACCTGGGTAGAAGGAAAGGGGAATGTGGGGTGAGGACGTGGTCAGCAGGAAAAACGCCTAGGTTTGGAACATGATTGTGTCCACTTTCCATTGTCCATAGCTCTGCCCAGTTGCATCGCCTGAGGTTCGCAGGCTGGAGGAGGAAATGTCACTGCTTCCCAGCTCAGCCTCCTATTGTAGAGGCAGGGGCTTCTAAGGGCCTCACACAGACAGTCTGGCCATTCAGGGACATTTCTGACAGAAGGAAGACCATTAAAGCAGACATCTTGATGCAGTTACATCAAAGTGACCATTATGAAATGTAAAATCTGTGTTTCCTTCATAACTTTTCTCCATAAAAGGTAATCTGATGTGGTTGGGGAATAAGATGAGACTAAGGAGAGGGCTGGGAGAGAATGTCTTTTTTTCACATTACTTACTAATAGAAACCTTGAAAGTGTGAGGATTTACAGAAGTATCAGGAGAGCATCCGGAGAAGGCAATGGCACCCCACTCCAGTATTCTTGCCTGGGAAATCCCCTGGACGGAGGAGCCTGGTAGGCTGCAGTCCATGGGGCTGCTAGGAGTCGGACACGACTGAGCGACTTCACTTTGACTTTTCACTTTCATGCATTGGAGAAGGAAACGGCAACCCACTCTAGAGTTCTTGCCTGGAGAATCCCAGGGACGGGGGAGCCTGGTGGGCTGCCGTCTATGGGGTCGCACAGAGTCAGACATGACTGAAGCGACTTAGCAGCAGTAGCAGCAGCAGGAGAGTATCTGTCAAGCTGGGTAGAAGGAAACTTATCAGGAACTCTAAGAGAGATGATAAATGAATTTTGTTAGTTTAGCTTTTTATTTTTAGAAAAAAAAAAGAACAGAAAGAAAAAGAAAATAAAAATAAGACACAGAAAGTTTATTAGTAAATAGCATTATATCATGTATACCAAACGGGCTTACTACCCTCAGTATAACAGACACAAACCAGAGAAAAATGGGCAAAGGATCAGTACAGGTAAATCACAAAAGGAAAAAATAATTGAAGAAATATGATGTCAACATAAGAAACATCATTTAACCTGGCTACAAATTAATAAATGTTACTAAGAAAACAAGCTTTTTTTTCACCTATGAAATTGGCAAAGATTATGAAGATTGATGCCGATTATCCTTAGTGCTCGGGTAAATTGTTACAACTTTCTGGAGGGTAATTTGGCACTACACTCAAAAGGTAAATATGGATACCTTCTGGCCCAGCAATTTCACTTTTGAGATTACTTTGTGCTAATAATTATGCTAATAATTAATTTCACATGTGTGAAAAGATATATATACACATTAGGATGTTCATGACTGAGTTAATTATAAAGGCAAAAAATATAGAAAAGGTGTTCTCAAACACCCTTCAACAGGAATTTGATTAATATTGTACACCTGTTTGATATAATATCTGCAGTAATTAAAAATGGATGTGATCTGTTACATATTTGGGTCACAGAGAAATGTTTATAGTATGTTGCTAAGTAAAAAATATCAGCATCATAATAGTGTAGAAGATATGACTCCATTTTTGTTTACAATAATAGTGTGTCTCCCTGTGTGATGGACTGAAGGTGCACTGCCCAGATGCCTCTTCTAAAAAGGACTTGTTGCTGTCAGCCTGTTCAGGAACTGCCCAGCTGCAGGGCTACTTCTCCCCATGTCCTACCCTCCTGAGCAGAGAGGCAGGGGTGGGTTGGCCATTTCAACTCAATAGTGAACATCATTGATGGGTTATTTTTCAATTCAGAGCTCCCAGTCAGATCTGCCAAGGTTGCAACATAGCTCGAGTTCTCTCTCTACGTGATTCTGTTTTCATCCCTTTCTTTCCATGGGTGTTGACCCCAAAACAATTCTTGAGAAATATCCTGCACAATAAACTCCATTTCAGCATCTGCTTCCCAGAAAACTCAAACCAGTGATTTTCATACTGTCCAGTGAACACATTCTGGAAAAGCTTTCATCAAGTATTTTGTTTCGGATGGGTTGTATGCCATAATTTTTGGCACTGTCTTATTCTTTTAAAATAAATATGTGTGTTTTCTTTTCATCAGATGAAGATAATATAGCAGTTTTTCATTTGGGAAAATAAAGAGAAAAATTAACAGCTTGATTCTATTCTGGTCAAGATGACCACATCTAAGTATCCATATTGAAATGGCAGCATTCAAGCCATTTGGTGCTTGGCCTTCTGCATGGGGAAGGTGAGCTGTTCTGAACACCCTCCTGGCCTACACCCTTCCTACTGCTCTAGCTCTTGGTTCTGGTGGGCGTTTTGGCCTGACTCTCTGCAGGTTATCAGAATATTGTTGAGGTTGCCTGTGCAGTGTGAGATGCAATTGGCAGGGGCGGCGTGAGGGTCCACTGAAGGAGATGTGCGTCCACGTGGAGGGAGTAGGTGCACACCAAATGCTACATGTTGATAACTTCTCAAGCCTCCAGGGAGTCTCTTCTTTTTCATAATGAGTGGGTGGAACCTGTGTGCTGGGAGGGGAGCCAGGTGATACCTGCCCTCGAGATTCCTTAGCTCAGAGCCTTGAGCTGTTTGGAAAATTATCTTATACCACCTATACCAGAAGAATCCATCTACTAGCTTTCTTCTGAGTATCTTGTGGCCTTTCCAGATTTTGGTCACATTCTTGGGGCCACGTTGAGGGGTGTATGAAGACTACAGGGTTAGATGCCATTGCTGCTGAGAACAAAGTATATTATTGCATGGCTCACACAGTCTTAGAAAGTAGTGAATTAGTTATTGCAGCAAAGACCACGAGTCTTCACATGCTCTGAACATCTATTCTGGTCCCCTCGTCTCTGAGATTACCCAAGGAACTGGTGTCCAAGATACAAGTCCTGTCTTAAGTCTTCTCCCAGATGTGTATGAAAAAAAATACTGATAAAAGTTCTTCCTTTCTTCTTCAGCCAAAAAAAACCCCACCATGCAGTTCAAACTCTTATGGTCTTAGCCCCCAGTGCAAAACATATGTCAGAAACAAGCTGCCTCCTACAAAACAGAAATAGAGTCACAGATGTAGAAAACAAGTTTATGGTTACTAGGGGGAGACAGAGGGGTGAGGGATAAGTTGGGAGGCTGGGACTGACACATATATGTCGTGTCTGCCTCTGTGTGACCCCATGGCAGACAGCCGCCAGGCTCCTCTGTCCATGGGATTCTCCAGGCAAGAATACTAGAGTGGGTTGCCATGCCCTCCTCCAGGGCATCTTCCCAATCCACGGATCAAACCCAGGTCTCCTGCATTGCAGGCAGATTCCTTACTGTCCGAGTTTCCAGAGAAGTCCTTTCTATGTAAAACAGACAATTAATAAGGACCTATGGTATAGTACAGGGAACTCTACTCAGTACTCTGTAATGACCGGTATGGGGAAAGAATCTGAAAAAGAGTGGATGTGTGTATATGTATATCGGACTGACTTTGCTGTACTCCTGAAACTAGCACCACACTGTAAATCAATTACATTCCAATAAAAATTTAAAAACAAACAAATAAACAAAAAACAAACAAGGGACTTTAAGCTGAAACGTGGTATCAGTCAAACCAATCTGCAGCACAGCAAACTGAGCTGGAGATCCTCGCCAGCTCCGTAGTTGTGGACTAAACACCTGGAAAGTAATACCTCTGAGCTGTGGTGTGGAGCCAGCGGGCAAACCACAGCTGGCGATGGCTGGTCTACTGGGACTCCTGGGGTCCACGCACATCTGTAGGAGGGTTGGCAAAACCAGTTGTGTGACTTCTCAGTCTGATGGACTCACAGTACAAAGACGTAGCTGAAAGTGGTTTCAGAGCTTTATTAAGCATTATTAGTTTCTGTAAACAAGCCAGAAATCAAAGCCAGATGACTGAACTTTGAATAGTCAGAAAACTGAATTGATTAGAAATAAGACTACTGATGTACAAATACACTTTGCTTCTGATGCCTGACAAATATAGTTTTGCTGCAGTTGTTTAAGATACCGCCTCTCATGGTTGGTGAGGAAACAAATATGCTCTGAATGTGCAAAGCAGAGACATTGTGTAACATGGGGCCTGAGGGCAGCGACCATATGGTTCACTTCTGCTGACAAGCGAGATCCTTGCTAGACTGGCTGTGAAGAGCTGCAGGAGTTATTGGAATTTCTGTGTTACCAAGGGAGAATTAAGGAATATTTACCGACTGGGTTTCTATGGATCCATATTTACTAGCAAAATCCCAGTGTGAATAAGGTCATAAAATCAGTCATTTATTTAATATTCGCTGTGAGGCACTCTGCTAAGTCCTGATGCTAAAACAGAGCATTTGAAATAACTGTTGTAATGTGTGGCCATCTTATGCAGAGGACAGAAAGCCTGTAGCTATTTGCAGCTCCCAGCATTGCAAAATCTATGCCAAAACATGCAGAGTGAAAGACACATAAAGGCATACACACACACACACACACACACACACACACACACACACACACACAGTGCTTTCTGGGCATGGAGAAGAAAGCTAAGTGTCCCTCTAGTTAAATGATACATTCTCTAACCTTTTTGATATTTGCAAGCTAATTTAAGCTCTGAAGATGTCTTCTGTGTTGGGTGATCTCCGGGATGCCGCGGGGTGGCTGCGGATCCCAGAAGTTAACATTGAAGTGTCGGAATTTTTGTTCTTTTCCTGCAGAGGTACATAGAGCTCCATTGTCTGTTCTCTCAGGCGGCTCTTGCTGGCAGATTCTGTGTACAATCACAGAGGGCAATTCTCTTTCACTAGGGATGAGAACGCTGGGGGAGCAGCTCCCCTCTGCCCGGAGTGCCACTTGCTCCGGCCCCAGCTGCATGGGGAGGAGACGGCTGGGGCCAGCATGGGGAGGAGCTCGGACTCCACACCAGCAGCAAAGGCAGAGCCCCCAGCATCCTAGCTTCCCCAGGCCTGACAAACGCCCGTGTCTGTGCTGAAAATCCAGCTTGGAGAGGCTCCTCTCGGATGACACCTAGAGATGACTGAAGGAAACTGAATTCTGGGCAACCAACCGGAAAGGAATTGAGTGGAAGCAAAGTAAGGCTTGTCTCCCCTCTGTGTGCATTTGTGGGGTGTCTTGGGTGTGCTGTGGGTGAGGTGGGGAGTCCTGAGGGGTAGTGAGGAAGCACTGACAACTCTTGTTGAGAAGCATCCAGTTAGATTTCTACCTCATGGGATGAGACAACAAATACGAAATATTTCCAGTGGATGTTTTCATTTGTAAACAAAACCACAAAGAAAGAAAAAACAGAACTTCTCAGTGAAGAAAAAAGAGGTTGTGGGCAGAGCTGAAAAAAAGAATATTTAGGAGCCCCCAACAACATTTTGTGAGTGATTTGAGGTGGAAAGCAAGAGAGAAGGAAGCTTTCAAGCCAAGAACCAGATCTCTGGTCTTGCAGATTCAGGGCTCCTACATCCTTCTCTCCGAAGTGGAGGCAAGGAAGACTTTGCCTCAATCACCCACCTCTCACCCACCACCTACCCAGGCTGTTCTGTCTCTGTCTCAAACAAGGCAGTCTCTGAATTCTTTACTATGACAATTACTTCATTTTGCTGCAAATAATGAAAACATTTTTGAACCAAATTTCTCTGTGGTCTGAAAATGGGGACAGGGCTGTGCCTCTGAATGAGGCTGTTAAGATCCTCGAGATGGTTCACCTTTTAGGACTCCAAGGGTGTGCCCTGAGACGGGAACTGAGATTCTGGAAGCTTCTGAGGTGTGTTCCAGGTCTTCAAGTCATTGGGAGAACCATGTCTGACCTCACGTGTTCAGTCGTGTCTGACTCTTTGCAAGCCCGTAGACTACAGCCCCTTAGGCTATCCTATCCACGGAATTTTCCAAGGCGAAGAAGACTGGAGTGTTTGCCATTTCCTACTCCAGGGAATTTTCCTGACCCAGGGATCGAACCCACATCTCCGCATCTCCTGCATCTGCAGGTGGATTCTTTACCACTGAGCTCCATGGGAAGCCCATTCTGATCTCACAAAGACATGTTAATAAGAAGACTTATCCGGATAAATCTTAGGACTCCAAAATCTCCACACGTAGCCTCTGAAGGAATTCTGTTTCCAAAACCATTTTTAATCTCATAAAGTCCAAAGAAAGTCAGAAAAGACTTTCTTTCCTTTTCATTAACTAGGGGGAAAAAATCCCTAATGCATTTTTTTGCAATGGGCTAAAGTCCCCTTTCCAGGCTAATTGGAAATGCAGGAAACAAAACATCGATGTTGGCCTTTTGGTGGAGATGGGCTCAGGAGGCGCTGAGTCCCACAGCGGAGGTGCTGTGACCAGGTGCAGGCAGCGGCCTCCACACTGAAGGGCGCAGTAATCGTCTCTCCCTAGGTTCTCAGGCAATTGAGAGCTACGTTACTTAAGATTCCACGTGAAGTTATCGATCTCTTTGCTTAAATAAATGAATTTTTAAGGACATCCCATCTAGTCACACTGTCTTGAGTTCTGGCTGTGTCTTATTTGGTGGGAGATGGAGGGTAATTCTCCTTGTTGCTTTTACACATTGTGTGACAATTCTTGTCCCAGACTGGCTTTTCAAGAATGTTGTATACAAAAAAAGTCCTGGAGGATAGAGATAGAGTCTCTTTTGGGGGCTGAGGTCAGATCCGTATTCTGGTGAGGATAATAAAGGCATTGTCTGTCTCCAGAACAAAGGTTGGGTAGGTTTGCTGCTGCTAAGTCGCTTCAGTCATGTCCGACTCTGTGCGACCCCATAGATGGCAGCCCACCAGGCTCCCCTGTCCCTGGGATTCTCCAGGCAAGAACACTGGAGTGGGTTGCCATTTCCGTCTCCAATGCATGCAAGTGAAAAGTGAAAATGAAGTCTCTCAGTCGTGTCTGACCCTTAGCGACCCCATGGACTGCAGCCTACCAGGCTCCTCCGACCATGAGATTTTCCAGGCAAGAGTACTGGAGTGGGGTGCCATTGCCTTCTCCGACTATTAGAAAGATTGGAGGTTTTCTAAGCTCACAGTTCCTCAGCTTTGACATAGATCTGTGTGCACGGCAGCCACCTGTGCCCACATCAGCATCACTCCCATGGGTCTTGGGGCTCCAGAGGAAGCCATGAGAACGTGAAGCTCAACGCTGCCTGCTGTGCTGTAACAATGTCCTCTGTCTCTGAAAAAGGGCTCTGTGTCTCCCACCTGGATCCCTGAAGCTGTGACCGGCAAACTTGTTAGCCAACAAGCAGGGTAAAAATTTCAGCCTCCTCACAATTATTGACATTATTTTGTCATCTCTTTGGGTCATCATTTCATTTGAAGTTGGGGGAAATGCTGTGAGGATGTGATAAGGACAAGAAAGGTAAATCGAGTAGCTAGTGTGAGTGTACTGATGCTCTCACCAGGGGCCTGTCAGCTCCCCGGCTCTCTTTACTCTTTCCTTGTCCCCATCAAAGCTAGCAACAGGCCAGGGTATGGTGCGGCACACCCTGAGTTCTGCAGGGCAGTGACTGCCTTTGTATACTAATCACTCTGCAATCCATGAATCTCTGTTTCTTACAATAGTTTTGAAAGTTAGGAACTATTCCTGAACTGAAGCTGAGAAGGGTTAAGAAACTTGCCCAGGTGGCATTAGTGGTAAAGAACCCGCCTGCCAGTGCAAGAAATGCAGGAGATGCATGTTCAAGCCCTGGGTTGGAAAGATCCCCTGGAGGAGGAAATGGCAGCCCACTCCAGAATTCTTGCCTGGAGAATCCCATGGATAGAGGAGCCTGGCGGGCTAAAGTCCAGATCAGATCAGATCAGTCGCTCAGTCATGTCCGACTCTTTGCGACCCCATGAATCACAGCACGCCAGGCCCCCCTGTCCATCACCAACTCCCGGAGTTCACTCAGACTCACGCCCGTCGAGTCAGTGATGCCATCCAGCCATCTCATCCTCTGTCGTCCCCTTCTCCTCCTGCTCACAATCCCTCCAACATCAGAGTCTTTTCCAATGAGTCAACTCTTCGCATGAGGTGATCAAAGTACTGGAGTTTCAGCTTCAGCATCATTCCTTCCAAAGAAATCCCAGAGCTGATCTCCTTCAGAATGGACTGGTTGGATCTCCTTGTAGTCCAAGGGACTCTCAAGAGTCTTCTCCAACACCACAGTTCAAAAGCATCAATTCTTCAGTGCTCAGCCTTTTTCACAGTCCAACTCTCACATCCATACATGACCACAGGAAAAACCATAGCCTTGACTAGACGAATCTTTGTTGGCAAAGTAATGTCTCTACTTTTCAATATGCTATCTAGGTTGGTCATAACTTTCCTTCCAAGGAGTAAGCGTCTTTTAATTTCATGGCTGCAGTCACCATCTGCAGTGATTTTGGAGCCCAGAAAAATAAAGTCTGACACTGTTTCCACTGTTTTCCCATCTATTTCCCATGAAGTGGTGGGACCAGATGCCATGATCTTCATTTTCTGAATGTTGAGCTTTAAGCCAACTTTTACACTCTCCACTTTCACCTTCATCAAGAGGCTTTTGAGTTCCTCTTCACTTTCTGCCATAAGGGTGGCGTCATCTGCATATCTGAGGTGATTGATATTTCTCCCGGCAATCTTGATTCCAGCTTGTGTTTCTTCCAGTCCAGCATTTCTCATGATGTACTCTGCATATAAGTTAAATAAACAGGGTGACAATATCCAGCCTTGACGTACTCCTTTTCCTATTTGGAACCAGTCTGTTGTTCCATGTCCAGTTCTAACTGTTGCTTCCTGACCTGCATACAAATTTCTCAAGAGGCAGATCAGGTGGTCTGGTATTCCCATCTCTTTCAGAATTTTCCACAGTTTATTGTGATCCACACAGTCAAAGGCTTTAGCATAGTCAATAAAGCAGAAATAGATGTTTTTCTGGAACTTTCTTGCCTTTTCCATGATCCAGCAGATGTTGGCAATTTGATCTCTGGTTCCTCTGCCTTTTCTAAAACCAGCTTGAACATCAGGAAGTTCACGGTTCACATATTGCTGAAGCCTGGCTTGGAGAATTTTGAGCATTACTTTACTAGCGTGTGAGATGAGTGCAATTGTGCAGTAGTTTGAGCATTCTTTGGCATTGCCTTTCTTTGGGATTGGAATGAAAACTGACCTTTTCCAGTCCTGTGGCCACTGCTGAGTTTTCCAAATTTGCTGGCATATTGAGTGCAGCACTTTCGCAGCATCATCTTTCAGGATTTGGAATAGCTGAGCTGGAATTTCATCACCTCCACTAGCTTTGTTCGTAGTGATGCTTTCTAAGGCCCACTTGACTTCACATTCCAGGATGTCTGGCTCTAGGTCAGTGATCACACCATTGTGATTATCTGGGTCGTGAAGATCTTTTTTGTACAGTTCTTCTGTGTATTCTTGCCATCTCTTCTTATTATCTTCTGCTTCTGTTAGGTCCATACCATTTCTGTCCTTTATCGAGCCCATCTTTGCATGAAATGTTCCTTTGGTATCTCTGATTTTCTTGAAGAGATCCCTAGTCTTTCCCATTCTGTTGTTTTCCTCTATTTCTTTGCATTGATCGCTAAAGAAGGCTTTCTTATCTCTTCTTGCTGTTCTTTGGAACTCTGCATTCAGATGTTTATATCTTTCCTTTTCTCCTTTGCTTTTTGCTTCTCTTCTTTTCACAGCTATTTGTAAGCCCTCCCCAGACAGCCATTTTGCTTTTCTGCATTTCTTTTCCATGGGGATGGTCTTGATCCCTGTCTCCTGCACAATGTCACGAACCTCATTCCATAGCTCATCAGGCACTCTATCTATCAGATCTAGGCCCTTAAATCTATTTCTCACTTCCACTGTATAATCATAAGGGATTTGATTTAGGTCATACCTGAGTGGTCTAATGGTTTTCCCTACTTTCTTCAATTTAAGTCTGAATTTGGCAATAAGGAGTTCATGGTCTGAGCCACAGTCAGCTCCTGGTCTTGTTTTTGATGACTGTATAGAGCTTCTCCATCTTTGGCTGCAAAGAATATAATCAATCTGATTTTGGTGTTGCCCATCTGATGATGTCCATGTATAGAGTCTTCTCTTGTGTTGTTGGAAGAGGGTGTTTGTTATGACCAGTGCGTTTTCTTGGCAAAACTCTATTAGTCTTTGCCCTGCTTCATTCTGTATTCCAAGGCCAAATTTGCCTATCACTCCAGGTGTTTCTTGACTTCCTACTTTTGCATTCCAGGGGGAGCCTGGTGGGCTGCTGTCTATGGGGTCGCACAGAGTCAGACACGACTAAAGTGACTTAGCAGCAGCAGCAGCCCCTATAATGAAAAGGACATCTTTTTTGGGTGTTAGTTCTGAAAGGTCTTGTATGTCTTCATAGAACTGTTCAACTTCAGCTTCTTCAGTGTTACTGGTTGGGGCATAGACTTGGATTACTGTGATATTTGAATGGTTTGCCTTGGAAACGAACAGAGATCATTCTGTCATTTTTGAGATTGCATCCAAGTACTGCATTTCAGACTCTTTTGTTGACCATGATGGCCACTCCATTTCTTCTGAGAGATTCCTGCCCGCAGTAGTAGATATAATGGTCATCTGAGTTAAGTTCACCCATTCCAGTCCATTTCAGTTCACTGATTCCTAGAATGTCAACATTCACTCTTGCCATCTCTTGTTTGACCACTTCCAATTTGCCTTGATTCATGGACCTGACATTCCAGGTTCCTATGCAATATTGCTCTTTACAGCATCAGACCTTGCTTCTATCACCAGTCACATCCACAGCTGGGTATTGTTTTTGCTTTGGCTCCATCCCTTCATTCTTTCTGGAGTTATGTCTCCACTGATCTCCAGTAGCATATTGGGCACCTACTGACCTGGGGAGTTCCTCTTTCAGTATCCTATCATTTTGTCTTTTCATACTGTTCATGGGGTTCTCAAGGCAAGTATACTCAAGTGGTTTGCCATTCCCTTCTCCAGTGCACCACATTCTGTCAGATCTCTCCACTATGACCCGCCCGTCTTGGGTTGCCCCATGGGCATGGCTTAGTTTCATTGAGTTAGACAATGCTGTGGTCCTAGTGTGATTAGATTGACTAGTTTTCTGTGAGTATGGTTTCAGTGTGTCTGCCCTCTGATGCCCTCTTGCAACACCTACCGTCTTACTTGGGTTTCTCTTACCTTGGACTTGAGGTATCTCTTCACGACTGCTCCAGCCAAGTGCAGCCATTGCTCCTTACCTTGGCTACAGTCCATGGGGTTACAAAGAGTTGGGCATGACTGAAGTGACTTAGCACAGCCCAGTGATAGAGGCAGGATGCCCACCTGTATTCCTACCCTTATATTCCTGATGCTGTGATGGACTCTCTGAGTGTAGGATATTACAGATGATAATTATCTTCCAACAGGTGTTTTTAGTCTACTTAGAGAGAAGAGATTATGTAAGTTGAAAGGTAAAGGGACCCTCTCAGAGTAAGAATTAAACAGCAGCAGAGCCAGGCAGGGAAGTTGCCCACTGCTAGGTGCAGTGACCCATGCTGTGAGAGGCACGTGGACAGAGGGGTTTAGCCTGGAGGAGCCCCGTGTGAGCTGGGACTGGAGTCTGTGGCTTCCAGTACCTCACACAGGTACTTAATGATATCTCCACATCACCACCTCCACTCACTTTCTCTTGACATTCCCCCTCCTTCTGTTGTCACTTTGTTGTCTTCAGCAAGGCTGGTAGCAAAGTTCACATCCTCCCACCACAACACCTGCTGCCTCCGTTATGCAAATGAAATTTCCAGGGAAAACAGAAAATGTTGCAGCTGTGCTGTCGGCCAGTCTGCTTAACTTCCTCTCAAGTGACTGCTGCTACCCCATTTCCTGATTTGCTGCCCTATTTTATTTGATCTGTATTACTGCCAATCCACGGGCTTCCCGGATGGTGCAATGGTAAAGAATTTGCCTGCCAATGCAGGAGACACAGGAGATGCAGGTTCGATCCCTGGGTCAAGAATCCCCTGGAGTAGGACATGGCAACCCACTCCAGTATCCTTGCCTGGGAAAATCCAGACAGAGAAGCCTGGTGGGCTACAGTCCATGGGGTCAAAAAGAGTCGGACACGAGTTAGCGCGCTCTGCGCGCGCGCGCGCGCGCGCGCACACACACACACACACATTGCCAATCCACAGCAGTTCCCTCACCTTTTCCCATTAGCATCTCTTTTTGAATGTAGAGTTATTGACAGTATTTCTTTACGACTGACTTAGAAATCTCTGCGTGGAAATGGGCTGAGAAGGACTGAGTCATGCATGATCTAAGACAACAATGACAGGAAGTATAAGTTGAGCTGACCTTTGACAGCAATGAGAAAGTAATCCATGACCTCAGCTTTCAGTCCAAGGTGTTTAATACGCATCCACCGGAAGCCCCAGCTCACGTCTCCAAGTCTTCTCCATGGGGGCTCATTTGAGGGATGGCTGCAGTCCAGTCCTGCGTTTCCAGGAAATGAGACTTCAGTTCCTTATGGTGTTAATTTAAAAGAAAGGCATGTTGATGGTTCTTGAAAGGGGAAGAGCATTTGAAAAAAAGATGCTGAATGAAAAGATAGAAAAATCCATAACCCATTTTCATTTTTAGTCCTCTGGTACCCGCCACTGCAAAACTGAAGCTGTGAAATTGTATTCTTTGAGCAGGTGGCAGAACATCTATATTTCCGAGCTCCTCTGTTTTTCTTGAGTTCACCAAACTCTTTGGCTCTGGGAATGCCTTCAGGGCACAGATTTGAAAACAAAAGTGTGTTTACAAATTCACCCTCACCACCAGTTGTAATATTACTATATTTTCCCAGGAGAATTTTTATTTATCGCTGCCTTTGGGATAGTGCCAGGGACAAACACACTCTAAAATATATCAGGGTTCAGTAGTTTCCTGTTAATTTGAACTATCATCAGAGTAGAGTTGGAGAAAATTATATAGTTAAGAAGCCATCTGGAGAGACAAGAGATGCAAAAGACCAAAGAATATAAAAGGAATAGAGAGATGGTTCTGAACGTTAGGAGAATGACCAGCATTGCTACCTGGGAATAACTGGATTGATTCTAAGCATGGAGGCTAACCGGGAAGTCCCAGTGCTGGACAAGAAACTTGAAAATTCTTTTCTTTCTGCTCAGATGTTTCTTTCAGCTGTCCTCATTCTGTTCAGGCCGTGTAGCCTGGGTCTTTTGAACAGTGAAGGAGTAAAACAAAGAGCAATGATGAGACGAAAGACAGGGGACAGGCTTGGCCAGGGAGGGGGCACCCGCAGCCAGCTCCTAAAACGAGAGAAGGAAAGTCAAGAATGAAGACATCTTTGAGTCTGTTTACCAACAGCCTTTGACTAATTCTACAAACAGTCAAACCAACCACAGTGTGCAGCTGGTCAGCCCAGCCCGCTGCTGGCCATGGTTTGGACTGATGTTAATCACTACGACTGCACACCTCCTCTCTCTGAGTGACTCGTCTGAGTTGTACCCTTGGCACAGTAGGAGATGCTTTCAATATCCAAAATCATCAGGTTTGTGGCATGTGTGTATGTGTGTGTATATGTGTGTGTGCACATGCACAGGCTCACAGGGGCCACAAATTGTAGGAGAGAGAAATTTTCAGCCCAGTCAGATTTGGCCTTCGGTATTATTCTATTTTGGCTTGTGGAACAAGCTTTATTTCTAGTTTATGTTTTAAATTCTTTAAAAAAATTTTTTTCTTCCATTTTAATGTGAAAAATGTGACACACTCGTAAAGTAATGGAATCTTAAGATGAAGGAGGAGATGTCATGAAAGTTGCGTATGACTCCAGTGGGATTCTGTGTAGTAAGTAGTAGTCGTGTTAGTCGCTCAGTTCTGTCTGACTCTTTGCAATCCCAGGGACTGTAGCCCGCCAGGCTCCTCTATCCATGGGATTCTTCAGGCAACAATACTGGAGTGGGTAGCCATTTCCTTCTCCAGGGGCTCTTCCTGACCCAGGGACTGAACCTAGGTCTCCAGCACTGTAGGCAGATTCTTTATGTCTGAGTCACCAGGGAAGCCCATGACTCTATGTATTAACCCTAGTATGTGTATTTCTGCCTGTGTCTCGGGCCCAGGCACAACTTTGTCTGCTTTTGTCCCTACATCACTTCTTTTAAACTGTCTATTTGTCTATTTCCATGTCTCCTCCATTTTTGCCTGCTTTCCCCACACTTTCCTCTTTTCCCATTTTTTTTTCAAAGTTAGACTGAACATCAACCACTGTATTGTATTGTTTCTAAGAATTATAAAATTCTTCCTTCTCCCTGAATCCAGTAGTTTTTCATGCAGGCACTTCAGTTGAACTTTGAAATTTCAGTGCCCTTGAGAAAAAAAAATTTTTTGGCTTGAATATTTCCCTGATCCAGATGAGTTTCCCAGAAATGTCCATCAGGTCACCCCTCCATTCATCTACAGAAAATATTGATGCCTTTCAATGTTCAAGGCTAGAAAGAAAAAGTCAGTAAAAGGAGACTCTAGACTCTCAGGTACATAGAGAAATTAGACAATACTTAACATAAAAATGAAACATTTCATTAAACTACTTGATTTTAAACTTTTCAAAACAAGAAAAATATGGCTCTATAAAGTATGAATGGCTCAGCTGGCAAAGAATCTGCCTGCAGTGTGGGAGACCTGCGTTCAATCCATGGGTTGGGAAGATCCCCTGGAGAAGGGAAAGGCTACCCGCTCCAGTATTCTGGCCTGGAGAATTCCACGGACTGTGTAGTCCATGGGGTCGCAAAGAGTCAGACACTACTGAGCAACTTTCACTTACTTACATGAAGTAGCAATGGGAAATGTGACAACTTGGTCAAAGTTTGAAAATTTTTCGCATCTACAAACAGAGTTTTTCAGTCTTAAAACAATTTGGACCTATGACTAGGATGCTCCCTAATTTATTTCTCAGAAAACAGACCTTCGAAGAGCCTCAGGCTATACATTTTCCAGAATCCTGGACACAGTGAAACCACCAGAGCCGCTGGCACCAGCTCACAGGTAGTCAGTACTAAATACATGTGGGTTGAAATTCATTAGAGAAAAAGTAAGTATGCTGGAAATTAGTTTTCCCCTGGAATGTACTATTACACTTTCTAAGAATCTCTCAATTGCCTATAATTGCTGGAAGGCCTCATGTTTCACACCAATAATTCCAGTATTAGTGGGAAACTCAGAAGACATGAGGAAAGACGGAATTCATTATTAATGAAGTACTGTCGCCCTCTAAGGAAATGCTGTGCACTTAACGCCCCACTTACCTCATCGTCCATCAATAAATCCATGCTCTCTAATTGTTTATGGCTCCCCTCGGTAGGCTCACTGGAGGGGATGACAGCCAATTAGCAAGCATGCTTTGGCCTTAATTACGCTGCCCTTTCCTGTCTATGACACTACCTAATATGAATGGAGGCTGTGGCTGCTTTATTTTACTCCCATTATGAGAATGCCCATTTATTAACTTAATAAAATTAATTACTTTAAAACATGATCCAATTAAAGCTTTTCTTATCTAATAAAATGCATATTTTTTTTAAAGGAGGAGGGGAATTCACTTAGAAGATTTCTATTTTGCCTCCCCCTTCTCTCACTTCTTTTTTAAAAAAAATATAATTTTATTTACTTATTTTTGGCTGAGATGGGTCTCTGTTGCTGCTCACGGGCTTTTCTCTAGCTGTGGTGAGCGGGGACTACTCCTTGTCTCAGTATGTGAGCTTCTCCATGTGGTGGCTGCTCTAGTTGGAAGCATGAGCTCCAGGGCACGCGGGCTTCAGTGGTTGTGGCTCCCGGGCCCCAGAGCACAGGCTCAATAGTTGTGGTGCACGGGCTCGCTTGCTCTGTGGAGTGTGGGATCTTCCTGGATCAGGGGTCGAATTCATGTCTCCTGCATTGGCAGGCCAATTCTTTACCACTGAGCCACCAGGGAAGCCCCTGAGCGTCTTCTCACTCATGGGTCTATGAGGGTATTATTTTGCCAGGGCTGCTGTAAAGAAGTGCCACCGACTGGGTGGCTGAAACCACAGAAATGCATTTTCTTGAAATTCTGGAGACTAGAAATTTGAGATCAAAGTGCTGGTAGGATTGGTTTCTTCTAAGGGCTCTGTGACCTGTGACCTCCGCATTGGTGTCAGATTGCCCCCTTCTTAGGAGGACACCTGTCAGACTGGATTAGGGCTCACCCTAATGGACTCGTCTGAGCATAATCACCTCTTATAAGGCCCTTTTTCCAAATACAGTCACATTCCGAGGTACTCGGGGTTAGGACTTCGACATATAAAATTTGAGGGGATGCAATTCAGTCCCTGACTATGAGGATGTGGTGACATTTGTGGGGAGAGGCATTGAGTGTATGGCTAAAGACTGCTTCCAGAGCCAGACCATCTGGGTTCAGATTTCAGCTTTTCCACTTTCCTCTGTGTGACTTTGGGCAAGTCACTGAAATTCTCTGGCCTTTAGTTCCTCTGTCTATAAAATGGACTAATAATGATACCTACCTCAGGGGGCTTTCTATGAAGAGTAAATAAGTACTTTATAAATAAAAACCCTTTATAAATGTTTGTTACAATTATTTCAAGCCTTTTCCTTAAAATGCTTAAAGACTGCTTATACATTTTCCTCATAAGGGAAATGAATGCTGGATAAACGTATATAAAGATGTGAAGAACATCTTGATCCCCTCGGTGTCATGAATGGAGATGATTATTTTTTTTTAAAAAAATCACTCCTTGCTTCCAAGGTAGCCCAGCCTGGAGATGGAAGAGGCCAGGAATCCCTCCACAGGGGGACCAGGAGAGTGATGAGCGAGCACCTGGCTATCCCAGCTGTGCTGGACGCTGCTAAAGAAACAATCTCTCCAGAGCAGCACCCTGAGTCCTGAAGCAAGAGTGCCATGATCGGGGGTGGAGGGGGGAAGACTGGGAAAGAGACAGATAAGAATATCAGAGGGCGTTAAAGGGGCACGGTTCCTACTATGTTCTAGACTCTAGTAGGAAGCCTGCTCATGAGCTACCTTACCAGAGGACCCCCCAACTGGTCTGCAAGCACTCCTAATACCCTGAGTGCTAAACCCATACCAACGTAAAACTCCTACAAGAAAAGATTGGGCTTGGGCTTCCCAGGTGGCTCAGTGGTAAAGGATATCCCTACTAATGCAGGAGATGCAAGAGATGCAAGTTCGATCCCTGGGTGGGGAAGATCCCCTGGAGGAGGAAATGGCAACCCATTCCAGTATTTTTGCTTGCAGAATTCCATGGACAGAAGAAACTGATGGGCTAGTCTGTGGGGTCACAAAGAGTTGGACATGACTGAGTGACTGAGCAAGCTTCTTGACTTAGGCCTCTGCAATGATTATTTTTGGATTTGACACCAAAAGCAATAGCAACAAAAGCAAAAATAAGCAAGCAGGACCACATCAAACTAAAGAGCTTCCACACAGCAAAAGAAACCATCAACAAAATGAAAAGGCCACCTACCAAATGGGTAAAAATATTTGTAAATCATATTCCTGATAAGGGATTAATATCCAAAATATATAAAGAATTCATACAACTCAGTAGAAAAAAACAAACAATCTGATTTAAAAATCGAGAAGCTGACCAAACATTTCTCCAAAGAAGACACACAGATGGCCAGTAGGTACATGAACAGGTGCTCAACATCACTACTCATTAGGAAAATGCAAATCAAAACCACAATGAGAGATCACTTCACATCTATTCGAATGGTTATCATAAATTAAAACAAGAGATTAACAAGTGTTAATAGGGATTGGGAGAAAAAGGAACCAACTGCTGTGCACCATTGGTGGGAATGTAAATTGGTGCTGTAACAATGGAAAACAGAGGAGGTTCCTCAAAACACTAAAAATGGAACTACTGTATGACCCAGCAATTCCATTTCTGGGTATATATTCAAGGGAAATAAAAATAGGACCTGTACCACCATGTTCAAAACAGCACTATTCACAGTGACTAAGATATGGAAGTAACTAACATTTATCAATGGAAGAATAAAGAAGATGTACACATATACAATGGAATATTATTCATCCAAGAGAAAAGACATCCTGCTGTTTTTGATTAACATGGATGAAACTCAAGGGCCTTATGCTAAGTGAAATAAACCAGAACGAGAAAGACGAACATTGTAATGATATCACTTACCTGTGGAATCTAAAAAAGCTGAACTCATAAAAACAAAGAGTAGAAAGGTGGTTACCAGGGGCTGGGGAGTGCAGGAAATGGGGAGAGATTGGAGAAAGGCTACAGACTTACAGATAGAAGATGAATAAGTTCTGGAGAAGGCACAGCATGGTGACTACAATCAATAATATTATAGTATGATCTACACAATGCCATACTGAGTGAAGTAAGACTAAGAAAGACAAATATCATATGATATCACTTATATGAGAGATCTAAAAACAGGGTATGAAGGAACTTATCTATAGAACAGAGTTACAGATGTAGAAAACAAACTTATGGTTACAGGGGATAAGTTGAGGGAGGGAGAAATTGGGAGACTGGAATTGACATATACGTACTATTGTATATAAAACAGATAACTAATAACGACCTACTATATAGTGCAGGGAACTCTACTCAGTACTCTGTAATGACCTATATGGGAAAAGAATCTAAAAAAAAAAAGCAGATGTATGTTTCACTTCGCTGCACACTTGAAACTAACACAACACTGTAAATCGATACTCCAATAAAAATATAGTTTTATATACTTGACAGTTGCTAAGAGATTAGATTTTAATTGTTCTCACCACAAAAATAAAATGATAATTATGTGGCCAGCGTAATGGTGGTAATCACACACTACATAAATGTATCAAGGCAACATGCTGTACACCTTAAACTTACCAGTATGCTATATGTTAATTATACCTCAACAACAACAAAAAAATAATGCAGACGATTGCTTGGGAGAGTCTAGGCATTTTTTTTTTAAAGCTTCTGATTAACAAAAATCTGAGAACCTCTTGGATTAGAATCTGCCTGCCTGTCCCCATCTCCCAAAGGAAGCATATTACCAAACGTATATTCTTTCAGAGTATGTACTTCTATAACATGAGCTCTGACCTCATGGCTCAGAGGGTTTCAAAGGCCTGCTGCACCTCTTCAGGTTCACATTTTCAGAAGATGGAGCCTGTTCCATATGATTGAATGGGGTGCCCCCTGAAGCGCCCCCGTCCACTCTGGCCCACCTTTCAGCTGGGCTATGTGTCGGCTGGAAGTGCCCGAGAAGGCTGATTTTGGAAGAAACGTTTTCATCATGAGAGTGAAATGCACGCAGGTCTCTGGCTTCTGCAGTTGAATTTAGGATTCCAGCCTTTTTAGTTCCTCCGTCAGAGATCCTTCATGCCCCCTAGTGGTGTGAGCAGGAGAGAGAACCGACTTTCCAGGGGACTAGCCCTTGTCAGGGGCTTCCCTCTTCGCTCAGTGAGAGCTAAGAGGGAAGCTAAAGAAGTGGGAGCTAAAGAATCTGCCTGAAATGCAGGAGACCTGGGTTCGATCCCTGGGTCAGAAAGATCCCCTGGAGAAGGGAATGGCAATCCACTCCAGTATTCTTGCCTGGAGAAGCCCATGGACAGAGGAGCCTGGTGGGCTACAGTCCATGGGATCGCAAGAGTTGGACACAAGTTAGCAACTAAATCATCATCATCATCATCAGGCCTTGTCAGGGAACTAGGGCTTCCCTGGTGGTAAAGATGGTAAACAACCTGCATGCAATGCAGGAAGATCCCCTGGAGAAGGAAATGGCAACCCACTCCAGTATTCTTGCCTGGAGAATTCCAAGGACAGAGGAGCCCGGCAGGCTACAGGTAGCAAAGAGTCAGACATGGCTGAAGTCACTAACACACAGCGCTTGTCACCTTTGTTCAAAGCAAATAAGCACAGGAAACAGACAAACAGTAACCCCTTGTGGAAGGTTATCTAGGGTTGGGCGACTGGATTTGATGGAAAACGAAAAGGGACCTGTGGCCAGGCTGCACCTAACAGTTCTTCATGGCAGCCTTCTCGGTGCGTTCTACGCGGCCCAGAGCCCAGCAAGTGATGGCCCCCTGGCTGTGCAGCTGCCTGCAGTGTTCCTGCACTGACTTAGGTGCTGAACCGGGGTTGAGGTATGGAGGAGTCCCCTGCCTTGGATATGGAGCAGCTGCCCAGGTCTGCTGGTTGAGGAAAGGGACCTGCCCTCAGCCCAGCACTGCAGCCTTGGATCACCGCCCATTTAGAAGAGGGCTGCTGCTGCTGCTGCGTCGCTTCAGTCGTGTCCGACTCTGTGCGACCCCACAGATAGCAGCCCATCAGGCTCCCCGTCCCTGGGATTCTCCAGGCAAGAACACTGGAGTAGGTTGCCATTTCCTTCTCCAGTGCATGAAAGTGAAAAGTAAAAGTGAAGTCACTTAGTCCTGTCCAACTCCCAGTGACCCCATGGACTGCAGCCCGCCAGGCTCCTCCGTCCATGGGATTTTCCAGGCAAGAGTACTGGAGTGGGGTGCCACTGCCTTCTCCAAGAAGAGGGCTGCCCACACTCTTTTTTCTGAAAGCACGTGATGACTAAATGGGAAATGAACTAGACCCTTATGACTTTGGCCTTGCCCTGACACAGTCACATTTCTTTTGGGAGCAGTCATGATACAGTTGATGGGGCACAGATTTTGAAATCCAACAGTTACTCCTCCAGAAGCCATTTGTTGGCTGTGTGACCCTGAAAAATTAACACAGTCCCTCTGATCGTGCCCATCTATAAACAGGGTTAACGATAGGGTCTACCCTCATTGGAATGTAAGCTGCATGAAGGCAGGGGTTTGTGTTTGTTTTACTTACTGATGTACCCTCAGTTCCTAGAAGAATTCCTGGCACATAGTTGATGCTCAATAAATATTTGTTGAATGAGACATTTAAGACATCTGAGGGAAGGATGGCCATTTGTCTATACTCCCCCATCTCTCTCTCTCTTCCTTTCCCAGTGCTTCTCAGTTACTGTTGACCAAACACAAAAGGCTACTTCTCCTCCGAGCCAAGAGACTTGGAGGGAGCTATGTGCCATGTGGGGAAAGCCCAGAACTCCTGGCAGCGTTGACTACATCCTGTTTCAGCATCATGTGCAAACACACTGCCATCTGGGCCACACCTGGAAGGCGGTCCCTCCATGTGCTAACATCAACCTTAGCGCTCCCCTCGGGATAATCATCCGTCTCAAGGACACACAAAAAAGGGGAGGAGAGCAGCCTGCTGACCTTTACACTCTCCACTCGGCATCAAGGTTTGCCGTTTCCCTTTTGGCCCTGGAATAATTGAAATAGATAATACTTGGAAGTTGCCAGAATATCCACATATCCATGTTGGTTCCTTGGCCTGTGAATAAAAAGTGGGGAAGAGGGCTTCCCTGGAGGTCTAGTGGTGAAGAATCCCTCTTGCAATGCAGGGGCCACAGGTTTGATCCCTGATCAGGGAAGATCTCACGTGCCACAGAGCAACTAAGCCTGTGTGCCACAACTACTGAGCCTCCAGAGCCCATGCTGCTGCTGCTGCTAAGTCGCTTCAGTCGTGTCCGACTCTGTGCGACCCCAGAGACGGCAGCCCACCAGGCTCCCCCACCCCTGGGATTCTCCAGGCAAGAACTCTGGAGTGGGTTGCCATTTCCTTCTCCAATGCATGAAAGTGAAAAGTCAAAGTGAAGTCGCTCAGTTGTGTCCAACTCTTAGCGACCCCATGGACTGCAGCCTACCAGGCTCCTCCGTCCAGGGGATTTCCCAGGCAAGAGTACTGGAGTGGAGTGCCATTGCCTTCTCCGCCAGAGCTCATAAACCACAGCTATTTAAGCCCGGGTGCCTAGAGCCAGCGCTCTGCAACAAGAGAAGCCACCACATCGAGAGAGTAGCTCCCGTTCACTGCAACTAGAGAAAAGCCTGCACGCGGCAACAAAGACTCAGCACGGCCAAAAATAAAAAAAATTTTTTTTAGAAGTGGGGAAGGGTAAGTGCGAGTCTCTGGCGCTGCACCTCTACTTTCCCTCTAAGCCAGACTGCAAATTACAACCATCCTGAGGCAACAGCAGAAACTAGAAGGAAATGGCAACCCACTCCAGTGTTCTTGCCTGGAGAATCCCAGGGACGGGGGAGCCTGGTGGGCTGCCATCTATGGGGTCGCACAGAGTCAGACACGACTGAAGCGACTTAGCAGCAGCAGCAGCAACAACCCTGAAGACCTAAAGGAAGCAGAGTGGCGATCCCTGTTAATTTCCATCTCATTCATCAGTCTGGCCTCTACAAAAAATGAGGTCTGGGAAGATGTCAGCAGAGTCCCCCAAGTCCATCAACCTTGGGGTAGCTGTTGTGCCAGCTGTAGTACAAGCCACAGACGCCCCCCCACTCCCCACCCGCCCAACAGCTGGTCTGGAGGTAACAAATGATACTCACGGTCTTTCTCCTCTACTCTCCACTCTTGATTTCCCTCCCCTGAGGTTAGCACCTGTGGACAGTAAACGAAATGAGTAAATGTTACGCTGTGTTAGAGGATAAAAATGCTATGGAAAAATTAAGGGGAAGAATGTTTTTGCCATGTGAACAGGTAGGCTTCACTGAAATGGCATTTGAGCAGAATCCTGAACGAAGTGAGGAGTTCCTTCAGAAAAAAGCACTCTACAGATAGAGGAGCAAGTGAAAAAGCCCCGGGGCCGCTTCAGGTCTGGAAAATTATAGGAACCAGCAAGGTCAATGTTTGCATGTCAAAAAGGCAGCAAGTCGCCAGGTGTGCAGGGCCTTAGAGATTATTATTCTATTATAAAGAGTTTGGCTTTTATTCGGGATGAAATGGGAGCTGCTGGAGGGTGTGAGGTAAGAAGTAATAGTATCTGACAGGTTCAGTCTGGTTGCTGCGCTGAGAATAGCCTGTAGGGAGGCAGAGCAGCAGAGAAAGTGACTTGGACTGGTGTGACAGCAGCAATGTGGTGAGAAGTGTAGATTTTGATATATATATTTTCAGTAGATTGCATAGGATTTGCTAACAGATGAGGCATGAGGTGCAAGAGAAAGTAAATTGTCAAGGATGACTCAAGTTTTTGGCTTAAGCAACTGGAAGGATGGAATCTCTAGTTTACCAAGATGGATAAATCTGGGAAATGACCAAATATGACGGGGACAAGATCAGGAGTATTATTTGAACTATGTTGAGGTGGAGATACACTGACCAGGAGCTGGATAGAGGAGTCTGGAGTTCAGGGAAGGAATCACTGGCTAATCGATAGGCTTGGGGAGCCCTAAGATTCAATGAGGATAACAAGGGGTGGGGTGCAGATAGAAAAGAGCATTAAAAGTCTGAGTGAGAAGGAGAAACTAGGTAAGGAGCAGAAATCTGAGGAGACCGAAGAGGTTAGCAAGGAAAACCACAGGCATGTGATGTCCTGGAGGCCAAGCGACAAAGGATTTCAGGGAGGGGAGAGTCAGCTATGCCAAATCAAGTGAGATACTTCTGCTTAGTGACCATTCAGTCCAAGAACCCAGTTCACCAGATTCCCAATTTTGCTGTGCAACCAGTCTCCTTGATGTATCAGCGGGCACTGAAAAGTTAGATCTGAAATACTAAGCAGGCTTTCAACACAGGTTTATTACGGAAGTCTTAAAACAAGTTTGTCCTCATACAAAAGTGTGCCTGATGCAAATACTTGCTTTCTGGTGGTTCAATTCAGTTGACTTAAGGTGCCAACCAAACATAAAGTTGTTGTTGTTCAGTAGCTCAGTTGCGTACAATTCTTTGCAACCCAATGGGCCACAGACCTCCAGGCTCCTCTGTCCATGGGATTCTCCAGGCGAGGATATTGGAGTGGTAATATTGCCCAATATTGCTAGGATATTGGAGTGGGATATTGCTATGCCCTCCTCCAGGGGATCTTCCCGACCCAGGGATTGAACCTGCAACTCTTATGTCTCCTGCATTGGCAGATGGGTTCTTCATGATTAGCACCATCAGGTAAGAACAACACATTAAAAAGAGTGGCCTAAAAAGCGTTCACATTCACAAGATAAATGACTCACACCCTACTCCTTGTGAGATCAGGCCGAGTGTGTATATCCTATTTTTCTTCTTGGTGGATATCATGCATCTGGGTATTCACATAGACACATGAACTATTTATTAATACTTGAGTTTTTCTGTCAAGTTCACTTTTACAAACATTACTTTTAGATGCATTTAAGAGGGAAGAACGACAGTGGAACTGATGTAAGAACAAGAGAAGAATGTGTCATGGGGGACAGTTATCACAGTTTCCTGTGTGTGTCCCCTGAGCACAGTGAAGGGAATGAATTGGGGTAATGCTCCCCAGTACACCTGGTGGGGGGGTCTTCACCACTTGCAAGATGGGACCTAGACAGTGAGACCTCTACCAGAGAGACAGCACCAACGTGAGCCAGTGGTCGTCTTTCACCCTTCTTGAATGTTAACAATATGGAAAGCAGACACGGAAAACGTAATTTCAACTCTGAGGAGTACGCACTGGCCTTGCCTTCCACATTTGGAGTTTTTTACATTTGAAACGAGGGTGTCTGACAGGCTGCATCTGACAGGTCAGCCTGGTCCCAGGTAGTCCCTATAGACTTAGACCTCTGGGGTCGGTAGGTTTTGAACACCCAAATGCTGTGTGTGGACTGGCTAAAAGTGAGCTCTAGGGATCTTCCTTGCGGCTGACCTGACTTTTCTCTAGAATTGGTCTTCCAGAAATTCCACCTGCAGCTTGGCACTAGAAGGCAGAGAAATCAAATACAGTAAACACAAAGATGTGTGTGTGGCTCAATTGCTCCAGTAGTGTCCGACTCTTTGTGACCCTACGGACTGTAGCCTTCCAGGCTCCTCTGTCCATGGGATTTCCCAGGCAAGAAATACTGGAGTGGGTTGCCATGTCTTTCTCCAGATCATCCCAATCCAGGGAATGAACTGGTGTCTCCTGCATCTCCTGTACTGCAGGCAGGTTCTTTACCTCTGAGCCACCTGGGAAGACCCAAAGAATATGTAGGTTTGTCAGAATTAACATTTGACAATCAAGAGTACATCTCTATTATTAAAGTTTTGCTATGTCTTCAAAAAAGTGTAATGTTTGGTTGAATTAAGCCAAAGAATTAAAGATATCAGAATAATATGCTTGTTTTGTCTGTATTTCTAAGAAATGCTAAAAATTATAATAATGAAGTCCCTGTTATAAATCTTAGAATACCACATATACACTGAAAAGTGAATCTTTAATATGTCAGAAAACTCATTCCTTTTATATAGTTATAATAGAATTAAGATTCTGGGTTAGTCCTCTGATAAAGAAAATTAGGTACAACTTTTATTATGTTTAAATAATTTTATATTATTAAAAATCTTTCTAAAGAGTCCACTGGCCTGAAAAAAAAATATAGCCTGACATGCTGATCAGAAATAAAGGTTATTTTTACACTTTCCTTTATTTCCTTTATTGAATACAAATATGATTTTTGAGACTGTACATATTTCCCCGGAGACACCTGTTTTTCCTTGGTACACACATTAAATACCATATAAGAAAAAATACCATAGTTGTCGTGAAATCATACAGTATAAAAGAAAGAGGACACAGCAGGATAAAACACGGCCCCGGGACGCTAAACATTTTCAGCTCTGAAACTAAAGGACCACAGAGCAGGGGTAGTGCTGACCTCCCCACGCAGCCCTGAAGCCCGGGGTTCCGCATTTAATATCACTGGTCTCTAAGGAACAGTGCCTCGGGGCAGCGGATTCTATGAGCTGAGGTAGGAAAAGAACTCAAATGGGTCTGGAACATGCTGTTCTTTTCAAATAGCATAGATGCTTTTAGGAAAGTCAGAGTCCTAAAAGGACCTCAGTGTCAACATACAGGGACTTCCCATTGACCAAGCTGTGAAGGTCATAACACAAAAGTCAGCTGTGACAGAGGCTGATTTTTTAATAAGTAGGGGAGCATTCATATTCAGTAGTTTATTCTTTAATAATTGTATCGGTTTGTAATATTTACATACATAGTTCCTACTTGCTGCCTAAGCACTGAAGAATAAACAATGGAACTTGTAACTTGAGCAAATGATCCCGGCAGAGGAAGGTGCTGAAAAGAAGTAGGGTGGATTTATTAGCACAATTAGAGGACATATGGTGAGTACAGATAATAATCAGCAGAAGATGGCATAGATGGTCATGTACAGTAGCTAAGGAAGACAGACAATTCCACACTGCCTTTTAAAATAAGAATTACTGTGTCCTGAAGAGACAAGTTAACTATATGAAACTAAGTGCTCTAGAATCAAGACAGAAATGAAGGCTTTAGCATACAACCACATTAAATGACAAAAACAGATCAAAATACCCTAACGGCAAATCAATAGGTTAGGTACTATCAGTCATGTCCAGCTTAATACATCATTACTGCAAGAGATACCAAGTCTCAAAGACAAAAATGTATAAGAAAGGGACTTAAAAGTCTACCAAGAAAAAAACAAGTCAGCTCATCAGTCTGGCTCGGGTTTGAATTGCCCTGTTTTCACAATCAGACCATGTCCTGGCTAATCAACCGCTTAACAACCCAGATCCTTTCTTTTTCCTTTAGTTCTAGTAAGAATGCTAAAGCCCACAGAAGTACTAATAGAGAGAGATGAGGAAGATATCACATTAAGAATCATACTACACTAGGAAGTCAGTAAAAGTACAGAAATAAGAAATTACCTAAACGATAGTCTTGATGTTTTAGGATAGGTTTAAGTGAATGTACAACAACAACTTTTATAATTACTGCTTAGGTATGTCTTTAAGCTGCTTAACTTGTCTGATGATCTCAAAAGACTCACCCATACTAAATTTGTAGTCATTGTTTAAAATCTTTCAGAAAATTTAATTAGTCTATTGTGGAATTAATATTTAAATGCTCAAGAAAAATTGAGATTCTTAAATTTTTTTCTGTATGAATTCAATGAAATGATCATTAAACTAAGTACATACAGCTTTCAGTATTCCTCATGCCGAAAGTCCCTCAGACAATGAAAGAATCTATTACCATTTTCCAAATTCAAACTCCAGGACAGAAAGTTTGTAATTATGGAATCCTTGCTAGAATCTAAAGGAAGAAGTTATTCTAAAAGCATTTAAGACAAAGCTTGAGTTGTCTGTTCCTACCAGTCGTTGTTTGGGTTTAAAGACAAATGAATCATAACTTAGTAGGAATCACATTTCCATATTAACCACTTGGATGGGTGCCATGATATATGACTGAGATTACCATACACCCTCTTCTTCCAACCACAGGATTTAAATTGTATTGAAGGTAAGTCCCCAAGACATAAAAACGAATCTGAAGCATAAATTATTGGCTCAAGAGAGAAAGGAAAACTCAGGTCAATATCCCAAGAAAGCATCTCTTTGACCAGCTGCCAGATCTTTAAGTCTACCATGGAATTGTGAGAAGGCCTCTTGGAGAAACAAAAGCTTCAATAATATTTAATATGACACATGAGAATAAACATAAAAAAATTCAGAAAAATCACATGATTCTCGCAAATCATAATAATATTTACCATACTCAGCACATCTTGGGTGAAAAACAAAAAAAATAACAGAAAAAGAGTTCATCTGACTTGTTAGCTTTATGAGCGTTACCTTCGTGGCCTTTGTTCCTGAGGGAATGAAAGAAGGGGTCTCAGGAAAACCCACCCCCTTAAAAAATATATCAAACCCAAACAAAACACAACGAAACATTTTAGGAATACAAGTACAATGTTTGCAAAATCAAGGTACAGTTGTTAATTAATGCAATTCATGTGCTGGTGTCACAGTGACCTATAACGACTGTACAGCTTTTCACGACATGAGGATAAACCTGAATTTACAAAACCTGATGGCAGGGGCGGGGGAGGGGCATTCAGAATGGTGCCCCCATCTGTAAATGGCACACTGATGTCCTGGAGTGGGTGGCTTTGGTGGGGGAGGGTGAAACTTGACCAGAAAGCTTTTCATGATTATGGCTTTTTTCTCATTTCCTCATCCCAATCAAAATCTAATGGTTCGTCATCTAGTTCTGGTAAAGTGAAGAGAGATGTTTTGGAAAGACTTAGTTTCTCGGTGGATGTGTCCAGCTGAAAAGTCTTCCTCTTCCTGCCAAGCGCTGTAGCTGTGGCCACAGAGCTGGGGCCACCCTCACTCGGGTTCTTACTTTGAGGAGGAGGAGGGGATTCTGATTTGGATTCAGAGGGGGAAGTAAAGGAGAAGTTTGCCAATTTGGCTAACGTGCAAGCATGAACCTTGCTGCTTTTATTACTGCACGAAACCTCTTCCTTTCTGACTCTTTCACTAGCAAGACAGAAACGCCCCGTGTCGTTACCAAGCTCTAACTCAGGCTGGACAGTTCCCTTTGCAGGGGCGCGTTCCCTCTTCTCTTCTGGTCTGTCTTTGTAGGGTGGCTGCGGTGATACCCGCCTTGTCTCATCCTGCGGCTGAGCCGAGCTTCTAATTCTGGAGGCCAGCTTTTCTGGGCCCTTCCCAGGCAGAGCTGCTCCTCTTTTTGCTCTGCGCTGGGGATTTTCAGGACTCTGAACTACTGGTTTACTGGTGCCAGGAGATACAGGGCCACGGTCTTCAGGGGAATGGGTCAGTTTTGACTTCTGTTTGAAAGTGAATTTTGCCAGTTTGGCCACAGGGGCACCCAGACTCTCAACACTTTCCTGGTGGGGCTCTTGCGCCTGAGCGTGTGACTTCTGTCTCTTTCTTTTGGGAGTTTCCAGCGCTCTCTCCGGGCTCTGCATAGGAGTGGGCTGAGGATGAGAAGGGCTTGTGGGTTGCAAGGGCGGCCTGGTGGTATTCCTGCACAACTCCTGGGTCCTGGCCTTGTGCAGCTTGTGCAGTTTCCTGGGGACGTGATGAGTCAGCACCGAGTCGGGTTCATCAGCAGATACGGCCGCTTCAGAAACCGTGGCGGCCTTTCTTGGCCTTTCACCCTCATGGTTGCCTGGCCTCAGTGGAGTTTCTGTCTCTCCTGCTGCTGGAAGTGGTTCAGTCTCCAATTTGCTCCTTTGGCCTGCCTCCCTATCCTCCTTACCCTGAGATCTGTTGTTGCAGATTTTCAAAGCCATTGCCCCCCTACTTGTTTTGGGACTAGGAGACACAGGAGCAGTGTTTTTAGGTTCAATCGGATGAGTTGCCACGGAATCAAACCAGTCCAAACTGCCATCCTGGCTATTTCTGTGCTCCTCTGAATGCTTTCCACTTGTTGGTCCTTTAGGCCCCAGATGGGAAGGGGGACCGAGAAGTGGGCTTCCCCCGAAACTGCCTCCAATAGAGAACCGATGCGCGCTACAGTTTACTTCCTGCTGCGTCGATGTTCTGAAGTTTGATTCTTTCCGGGCATCACCTCCCAGGGATCCTGGAATCGTCTCTGCTTCCACGGCCTGCGGCTGAGATTGGTCCACACTCCAATTCTGTAACCTGAAGCATACAAGGAAAATATGTATTGCTTTAATCTTTTCCTTTCTTTATTCTCTGAGATGCCATCTAAGGGTTTAAGTCCAACATAATTCCAGGCTAATACCACACACCATCTCTTAGAGCAGCAGGAGGAAATTATCCTTTTTCACCAGGATAGAATACAAGGGTTCTGATAATCATACTAATTTAACCTACAAGTGTAGTAAAATAAAGAAAATCAAAGAGCAGGTTTGTCTATATTTTCAGATCTCTCTGAAAGTCTGTTTCATTCATCAGATTGTTGGAAGGTCAGTCTTTTCTCCTGTGTTAAATGTTCACCTACAAGACAACCTGGTGGCTATGTGCACAGTAGCTGACTACTGACCAAGAGAAGTGGCTCGAGCTATTTTGCAGCCAGTCTGCAGAGCTGAACCAAAGGGAAAGACTAGAGATTATGACCGCCTCAAACCTCTTTAATTAAATGAGGTACTGAATTTTAGTGCATCTAAAAAATGACCTTCCTCAAGAGTAAAGAGACTATGATTCCTCTGTGCTTGGCACCCCCTGCCCCCTCCAGCAGTCACCCTCGTGGCAGGCCTCCCCCAGGCAGCCATGACCTCTTTCCTGCCAAGCCCACACGTTTCAGCATCTGTTCTGGGCAGCCACACTTCATCAGATTGATACAGAGTTGAAACCTACTGACCTGCTGAGAATGACGGAGTTGACCTTGTGACATTCGTCTTAAACCTTGGGCATATTAGAAACTGAAATAGTACCAGAGGACCAATTTTTAACAGGGATTACAGCAGCTTTTCAAAGAGAGGTCCCTTAGAAAGCCCTTCCTAACAACCTAGAAACGCCTTTTCAGTATAAGGAGCAATGTGACTCTGCTTCCATGCACTAAATCTGAAAAGAAACTACACCAAAAAGCTGATAAGTAAATTTTTCTAAAAATCATGGGTTATCATAGAAAAAGGAACAGAAGACATCAAAATTAAATGGATTTAAATTTCAATGTATTTAAATACATTAACACATTAATGATAGCTCTCTCTGGGAAATAAGATTGTGTGTGATTTTTTTACCTTATTAATTCATTATTGTTACTTTCAAAATACTTTATAAAGAATGTGTATTGGAACTTCCCTGGTGGTCCAGTGGCTAAGACTCTGTGCTCCCAAAGCAGGGAAGCTGGGTTCAGTCCTTGGTCAGGGAACTAGATCTAATATGTCACAAGCAACTAAAAATCCTATATGCGGCAACTAAGACCTGGCACAGCCAAAAAAAAAAAAAACATTAAAAAAAGAAAAAAAGAATGTATTATTGTTTACAGCCAGGAAAAAAAACACTAAAAAATTATTTTTTAAATTTGGGTTACAGTCACTCATAGTAGACTTGGGAACAACAATACAGAAAATCTGAATTCACTGTAATCACAGTCAGACCAAAAAAGATAAAAACAAAAACAAACCCAAATAGCTTTCAAAATTACTACTATCTAGTATACTTTCAGTATCAAATTGAGGTCAGGGATGCTCATAATTGTTAACACTCCACAACTTGAATAATTTATGGGAATTTTAAAGGTACTGCTATTTAAACTTTATACTTTACTATACCACCTAAAAGACATCTCCACACTCTGTTTTAAGATGGGTAAGGCAGCTGTCATTTGCGGCTGGCTGTCACTAGCAGAGGGGCTTCCCCAGTGGCTTGGTGGTAAAGAATCTGCCTGCAACGCAGGAGGCACAGGAGATGCCCCTCTTTGCAGGCCACCTGGTTTTATTGCTGTGAGGATCAGCTCAGGAATTCTTGCATTACAAGGAAATATCAGAAGGGAAAAAAAAATTTTTTTAAGGCAGAATCCTATCTTTCAGACCATCACTTACTCTTTCTGTTTTCCTTCCTTCCCTCCAGGAGGGTCATCTTGAATCTGATAAGACTAACTGCCCTTTTTCTATCATACAACACTGCTCTGAGACTCACAGTCCTTCCTTTCCTGAATCTGACATGTGTCAGGGGTACTCAAATGAGTTTTTGCTCACTCAAAATGTAAGAATCCTCTCCAAATGCAAAGCCAGGCCCAGGACAGGACTGAAAAGGATCGGCTACCTCAAACCATAAAAGAAGCAAAGGAGGAGTACTGACCTTAACACTACACTCTGGATCATGAAAAGGCCAGGAGACCAGAAGATAAAGAGGCTGATTTTAGACAAAGTGCAAGTTTACTGGGTATCAGCAGGACAAAACCATCTCCCATTTTTCCCCAGAAAGCTGTGCTGGGGTTTTATAAATAGAGAATACTGCTGGATGAAGGGAGTGAGCAAAATAGGAGAGAAGTGCCAGGAAAAGAGTTCTCAAGGTTTTGCTTCAACAGCTAATCATCCCAATGTGCTCCCCAAATTCTCCCTGTGTAGCCGCTAGGCTCTCACATGCTCTCTATTCCCCAGTGCCCAGCTTTGAGATCAACACTGGTATGATTAACCCACTGGCTCGGGTCAATGATTAACCCACTCAGGTCAATGATTAACCCACTCGCACCAGCAGGAAGAGGCCTGATGGACACACTTGCCATCCTTCACTCCCTCGACACAGGAACAGACTCAAAGTCAAGCTCTGTAATAGAAGCTCACGTATTTAGGGAGCACGCAGGGCTCAGATGATAAAGAATCTGCCCACAATGCGGGAGACCTGGGTTCCATCCCTGGCTTGGGAAGATCCCCTGGAGGAGGGCATGGCAACCCACTTCAGTATTCTTGCCTGGAGAATCCCAGGGACAGAGGAGCCTGGCGGGTTGCAAAGAATCGGACATGACTGAGCGGCTCTTTCTTTCAAGCGTAAAAGTTCAGGCAAAAATTCTTGAGGTGATGCATGTGACATGTTCCTTCCCACATGTCCACAGTAACAAGCCACTAGAAAAGGGGGTTTTGAAACACTGCTCCTGTCATTCCTGCGTTGTTCCCCTGTAGGATGAAAAACAGATTTACCTCTTTAACATAAAATGTCATTCTTACTGAGGAATTTTTTCAGTCTGGCTGTTGAATTGTAAATTTTTAAAAGTCACAGATTTGGGAGTGTAGTAGGGAAGGAAATCATGATGCTGAGGGAGGGTCAGAGCAGCTGCTAACAGACCAGAAGGTTCTTTTCCGGGTGAAGCCAGTGCTGTACTCTTATCTCCACTTCCGGAACCTTCCCGGCATTCTGGCACAGGCTGGCCTGAAAGCAGTTTGTGCCTCGGTCTCTACCTGCAATTTTCTTCCACCTGGGTTATATAAAGACTGTGTATGTTCTTAGTCACTTAGTTCTCAGCCTGTGGAATTCTCCAGGCAAGAATATTGGAGTGGGTTGCCATTCCCTTCTCTAGGGGATCTTCCTGACCCGTTGTAGGCAAATTCTTTACCATCTAAGCTACTAGGGAAGCTGCCATATAAAGACTAATGATCAAATTTTTATTATGCTTGCAGAAAAGCTTTAGACAATAAGTGAATTAAAATATTAATAAGCATGAAGACTCTTTATGCAAATACCCTTGCACATGTCCTCTCCTGGTGAGGACACATGATACAGCCAGCTTATAAAGTACTTTGTGTCTGGGTCTGGCCTGGGATGAGAGAGACCACTCTCCTGGCGGCCAATTTCCTCTTCCTCAACATTAGTCCCAGCCACCTCTGGACAGCACTACCTCTTACACTGAGCCAAAGAAACAGAAGAGGGGAAAAGCGGTGGTAGTAAACAGGATGCAGCCATTCACCAAGGTTTCTCGATGGAAACTGCATTATATTGGGTGCAAACTGTAGGTGGCATACCTTGGTCCTTCTCGTTAATCAGGACCCAGTTGATTATACACAGTAAAGGACCAGTCCATGTTCTCCATAAGGCTCACTAGACCAGCCAGCCAAGGAAACACAGCTGTGGAAGGTGGTCCCCATAGAGGCTGCCATCAGTCCCCTCCTTTCCATATGTCTACACCACTTCTTCCATCAAGAGGTGGTGTCATGTCCCTTCACCTTGCATGCGGGCTGACCCTGTGACTTGCTCTGACCTGTAAAATGTGGCAGAAGTGATGCCATGTCCGCTCTGGCCCAGCTCATGAAAGGCTTCCACTTTTGCTCAGCTACTTGCGTCCTAAGCTACCATCTCAGAATTCCTACTACCTTACAGTAGAGAGCTCCTGGCCAAGTAAGCCGCCCCAGCAAAGGCACCACATATGTGACAGAAGCTCCCTTTGAAGTTCCGATCCCAGCTGAGCTCCCAGCTAAATGCAGGTGTACGAGTGACCCCAGCTGGTACTATGTGGACCAGAAATAAACATCCCCTCTAAACGCCCCTGAATTTCTGACTCTCAGAAAGTAAGCACTAAAAGGGTACGGTGGGGTTTTTTTTTTTTTTAAGCCACTGAGCTTTAATGGAGTAGATTATGTAGCACCAAGTAACTGAAATCTCCTACATAGATTTTCCACTTACTTTACACTTCTTTCATTTCACTAAATGCCAAACAAGCATGTTCCATTACATGCCTTTCTTGGTTTTCTTTTCTCACCTTTCAAGTCTTCTCAGTTCTTCACTCAAGAGGTTGGGCAGCTCCAGCTTTTCCAGAATGAGTTCACACTGCCTCTGGTACTGCTGCAGAGGGTTTTCGGGAAAGGAAGTGTGGAGTGCATTCACACCTCCTAGCAGTGCACCTCCCTGACAGGATGAGAAAATGGAAAATACCAGGGAGAGTCACCAGGCCTCCACACAGGAAGTCCACGCTAGGGACCACTGATCCCAGGTGCTTAAGACCAACCCCTACACCCCCGTCACGGCTCTCAGAGTCACTTGGGAGCCGGATTCAAATTTCAGTAGTCCTCTTCCCCAATTTCCAGTGGCATGCATTGCTCTGGGAAGCCACACTGTCTCGAGTGGAACCATGAGCATCTCTCAGGTGTGTTGAGGAGAAGAAGGATTAAGACCCACTACTTTACACCAGTGGGTAAAACAATGCAGACTGTTTCCATGACAATTTTTTTCGCTTCCTTTAAATGGGTCCCTTTGGATAAATTTCCAGGAATGAATAGGTCTAAAATATGGCCATTTTTATAACTCCAGATATGTTATAAATTGTCTTTTTTAAACAGTGTTTGCAATTACGGTTCAAATATTAGGTACAAGATATGCTCACCTGCATGGAGGACTCCATTACCGACACCACTGTAACAGCATCTTCCAGAGTCACTATATCACGAAACATCAGGCGAGCATGAGCTATGAAAGGTGCGTTTGAAATGATGAGGCAATTATTTTTATGAATATCTGAGGTGACAAATGTCATTGGTGCCCCCTACTCCAAAACTGTATATTATTAATGTGCTTCTAATAACAAATACACTTTACTAGAACAAGCACAGATGTCTAAGTTCAATAGCTCTAAGGTACTTTCTCTAATAAAGGGCCTAATTCTTCTGCACAGCCCATGACAATTCTGTGTATTCACATGAAAAAGTACTCTGGGCTCCAGCAAACAAAGGGGCTATATAAGCATATAATTGATATTCAGTAACTGTTAATTCTTACTCTCTAATTAATTCTTAATTCTTCTTAATTCTAATCTATTATAATCTAAACAAGACTAAAATTGATTTCTCATCTCTGGTACATATCTTTATCTGTCAGCTTTTCAAAAGTATCAAACTTGCAAGCCTAAATCTTAGGTATTTCTTGCCTTAATATTAATTATAAATCCTTGAAAAAGTGAAGCAGTTTTGTTTTATGGAACTTTTTAGTTAAGCATATATCACATCATTATATCATACAGTTAACTCATGTGAAAAAAATTTTTAGGATTATTTAAGTAAGTGCTAAATGTAAAAGCCAGTATTAAGGGAAAAAAAGTCTGAGGGTGCATATTAGCTGCGAGTATGCACGCAAGTCTCACACGTTAGGGATGGGACAGAGGACGGCATTGCTAATTCAACGTTACTGTGTTAGTGGCGGCTGTGAGTAGCAACTGGTGAGAAATCACCCAGGATGCCATACAGAAAACAGTTCCCAACAAAGGCATATTCAGATAGAGGCCATCGAGAAGGAAAACATACAGCAAGCAAGACTTTTTAAATGGATGATGTCTGAAGTTACAGGAAGTTATGAAATGTCACAAAGATTCCTTTTCCTTAATGCCACTACATTCCACTCAACATCTATAATCCGTGTAGGTTTCATAGCTTCAAGCTTTTACTTTTTAACCAACTGTGAGCAAGCATCTCAGAGATCATCCTTACTCATTGCCAAGTCCCAAGCCTTGCTCACTTTGTGTGTTTAGTCTTAGTCGTGTGAGACTCTGCGACTCCATGGACCGTAGACCGCCAGGCTCCTCTGTCCATGGAATTCTCCAGGCAAGAATACTGGAGTGAGTTGTCATTCCCTTCTCCAGGGGATTTTCCCAACCCAGGAATCGAACCCAGGTTTCCTGCATTGCAGGCGGATTCTTTACAGTTGGAGCCACCAGGAAAGCCCTAGCTCACAGTGAGCACCCAATAAAAGTATATGTTGAGTGAAATTAACCTTCTGCTAGTCGTATCAAGCTCTCCAGCAGGCGGATGGTGGTCCGGGCAGCGTTCCGGGAGTCACTCTGCCTTTGCATCTGGTAGTACCGGAGCAGAACTTGATTACCCTCATCAGACAGTGTGGGCTGTAGTTTCCTAATGAGGCAGAAGTAGGATTTCATCTTTTCCATGCTCCAGAGCTTCTCTGATTTGCTTGGGTAACCTGTATATATCAAGTATTGGGTCAGTAATTTCTAAGAACAGGCAAATATCTCATTTTGAGGGTTTTGACAAAGTTCCTGTACTCATTTTTAAAAGGATAACCTTCTGGTTTTCTGGCCACTGAAATCTAGACCTATCTCTGCATATAGCTCTATAATAAATAGTCTTAGGCTCTAAGCTTAATAAAGGTAAGCTTCCTACAAAGGTTTAAATTATTCAGAATAATTCTGTTCTGCCATATACAATAATAAATAGTACTTGGTAAGCCTAATTTTTTGACAAAAGATCCACATTTAGGATTCTGCTTTATAAATTCAGTCCAGTTTTCTTTGTGTATAGGACGTGAACCACGTGGTCATTATATATCATAAAGTTGCCCTTTTCACCACAAAGGACATAGGGCAAGCAAAGGAAGACCCTTTTCCTTCTGTGCATTGTTCTAGGCTCGCTAACTAGGTTCACTGCTTTCTGTCTAAGCATCTCTCTATAGACTCGTAGTTGGGTATTTATTTGATTTTCCTCAAGGAAAATTTCATTTATGTCTACTCTGTCAATTTGAATGATTTGATCGCTTCCACATACCTTTGTTTTCTAAGATAAAAGAGGAAATGATACGGTCCCAGTCTTCATTCTTGGTATCAAGCAAAACGAGGATCAGGTCGAATCGACTTAAGAGTGGGCTGCTAAGGGCAATGTTCACTGATACAGACTCACGGGGGTCGTACTGGCCTTTGGGGTTAGTTGCTGCAAGGATGGTGGTCCTTGTGTTCAGTTTGCACACGAGGCTACCAAAAGAGAAGGTATAGTTCACTGACTGTTGAGATTCAAATGAAAAACAAGATTAAACTTATTAATAGAAAGGGGCTGCTCCGGTACCTTAAAAATTTAGAGACGAACATGTCAAAGAGAACGTGGAATGATACAAACACCAAGTTCAAATAAAGGACATATTTATACGAGCCTATCTTGAAGAGAAGTAAGTGCTCAACGCACATTTCTTATGCCCTGACTCTGAGTAGACCCCTCTAAGAGGTACACAAAGTTAAACCGTACATGGATACTGGTCTTAAGGAGCTTGCAATCCATTTTCTATAATGGTGAGACACGGCAGAATACAGTAAGTTCTAGAAGCATAAACTTCCCAGGGGAAATAAAGATGACGTGTATTCATCTATGTATATGGAAGAGACACTCAGAGAAACATTATGAAGTGGTTTCTGGGCAAGGCCTTTTGTGACACACGGACTTGTTCTGTGTGTTCACTTACTTGTTTTGGTTCTTCTAAAAGTGAAAGAAACAGGCAGAAGGGAAAGGAAAGGAAGGAGCAAGGGATGGAGGGGAGGAGGGATAGAAAAAGAAGAAATCAGGAAAACTGAAGGTTGATTAGCGTAGTGTTTTTGAGGAGCAACAGTGAAGGGAAGGCTAAAAAGGTTGGGGCATGGTGGGCTGGTTAGACAGGGAAGGACCACAGATGGGACACGCTGGGGAGACAAGGCAGTGGCCGAGGAAGACGTACGCAAGTCAGGGCAGTGGCGGGGCAGATATGGAGATGACATAACTCAGATGTTGTTTTTAAACTTGTTTATGATGGGCACGTCCTCAAAATAATAGGGCACATTCACTGACAGTAACAAGTATAGAATTCCTGCTCTGTAAACGTAGTCTGCTCACTAGCGATGGTGGTTTTCAGTTGCAGCGCATAGCCTTGGGACTTCGGCAAACATGTGCTACATGTGTTAATCCTTGATCTATTTCCAGTTGGCTCCAGCAATGACCTCATGCCCGAGGACTGAAAAGTCTGAGAATCTGTATTTGTGGTAAGTGGCACAAGCAGACATGGAGGAGAACAACAAACAAGGCACTTCACTGAAAACTAACTCCTCTTTTAAAAAAATCACTGATAGGGGAAATTTCTGAACATAGAGTCTACATCTTATTCATATACCAAAATGACTTTGTAAAGGCAGCTGTTTAGAACTCAGAATCAGTTTGCCATAAAACCAATGTAGTAAATGGTTCCTAACTAATCCCACAAAAAGCACATTTAATCTAATACCGAAGAGGCTATTTGCACTTATCAGAAAAAAAGGAACACTGCTTCAATACTTCAATACAATACCAAACAAAATACAACTGTTTATGAAATAATTGCTTACAAATGATTTTCTGAGAGATAAACTTGGCTGTTCTTCCTCTCTCTGATCAAGAGCTATTTACAAGTCATTTCCTGTGGGCAAAGGGCTGTACTGAGAATTGAGAAAGGTACAGAGCTGGTCCCCGCCTTCGATTAGTTCACAACAGAACTGCTGGAGGACAGGGAGGCTCAACACGGTGCCCACCAGACAGGACATGTGCAACGGACGCTGGTGGCAGTTACCTGCGTTCGTGTCTGCAAAGACAGAAGGACAATGGACAAGCAGAGACAGAAAGAAGGGGGTGAGTTATTCCCGAGGTAACTGGGAAAACATGCAAAGCAGCAGCTTTGGGAAGAAAGCTAAGGAAGATTTATATGTGAAGGAACAGTCTTCCTGGGGGGTGAGCAGCTTGTGGAGATTCAAGCAATGAAGGTAGAGGAGTAGGCAGGGGAAGAGGAGATGGTGTGGGACAGTAAGTCAGGCTGTGACCAGCAGCAAAGAGGAAGGTGGGGCAGCGCCAGGAGGGACAGAGTGGCCTTGGTCACTTAAAAGAGGGGAAGACAGCATGTAAGCCTGGTGGCTGCAAACCTGTGATACAAACGTGACCCACATTACCACCTGAATGGGGCTTTAGAGAATAAAGATACTCACACAGCCTCATCCTAAGTGTCACGTGCACAGCAGCAGCTCACTACATTCTACTGAACGAGGACGCATGAATGAGTGTAAGGTAAGGTCATTTCACCAACCCAGTATGAGCTCTACTCTCCTAGTAACAAAAAGATAACTATCATATATGTAATGCAAAGCCCTGTGCCAGGCTTTATGTATACATGTTACCCCTGATCTTCACAACCACCTGAAAGGTAGATATTATCACCAACTTGGAAATAAGGAAACTAGATGGTTTCAGACGGTAATAACGACGGTTAAGGTCACAAGCAGAGCAACAGGACTGCGATTCAAACCCAGGTCAGCTTCACTTCAAAACCCAAACTCCTGTACCTCCAAACTGTTACCCTGATGCTGAAATGTTTTAAGCACTTCCTGTGGTTTAAAGATTGGGCCTGAGGTTTTAGGTATGCATTTCCTTGCCTTACTTCTTTCCTACTTAATTTAATTCCCCTTGAGGGCCCATGACCACTGTTACAGTGCTCATGCTGCCGGTCACATATTTAAATGCTCAATGAACATGTGCTGAATAAGGGATAAATCAAAAATCTTTATTTAGTTCAGTATTTCTCAAACTCAGAGTCATTTTATACTTACAGGCTTCACCAGATATAAAATAGTCATGCTAAAGATTTTTTTTTCCTGCACTAACTTCAAAGAGTGACAACATTCCAGTTTCTGAAAAACCTGCCTTTCCATTGTTTAATCCACATGCTTAAACTTTCCTACATAAATTACATAAGTGATTTTTACCCTGGCAGGCCCTCCAGAAAGCACCCTTGTTTTGTGGCGGTCTTAATAGTCTCATCACATCTGTATGGTGATCCCCATCTTTGCTGACAGCTTTAATCACTACCTACAGGCTGGCACTTCCAAATTTAGCTCTGGCCGGTGGCAGTGGCTGCTCTGTGTGCAAACATGGTTTTCCTTTCTCCCTGGGGGCAGGGCAAGACTAAATTTCCCATCTTCCTTTACAGTTAAGTAGGCTTCCCTGGTAGCTCAGTTGGTAAAGAATCTGCCTGCAATGCGGGAGACCTGGGTTCAGTCCCTGGGCTGGGAAGACCTCCTAGAGGAGGGCATGGCAACCCACTCCAGTATTCTTGACTGGAGAATCCCCATGGACAGAGGAGCCTGGTGAGCTACAGTCCATGGGGTCACTAAGAGTCACGACTAAGCACAGCACAGCAGAGCAGCACAGAGCTGTAAAAATAAGTCCTGCCAGTGGAGTGGGGAGACAGCATATCTACTTCCAGGTCAGGCGCCTAAGAACCTTCCTGGACAACCTTCCCTGCTTTTCTCCCTCTCTGCTGGTACAGGTGAGGATAAAAGGCCCTGGAGTCAGACAGCCACCCGAGGGACTACACGGAGCAGAGCACCCCACCTTTCACTCACATCACACTGTGACTAAAGTAAGAAACACTCCCTCTGGCGAAACACTACAGGAAAGACATGAGCACAGGACAGAAGTGACCAGTTTTCAAGGAGTGATGAAAGAGAGCAGACGGCTCAGAAATCTGAGGCTTTGAAGGGCTGGAGAAAACAACTGCCTCTAGACCTCAGAGAGTAAAGGGGAAGACTGAAACAGGCTCTGAATGACAAAGGCCCAGTCAACTTTCTCAGCTGTAAAATGTGACCCAGATGAAGGGTGATGCCTTCAGCTTAGATGGCCTTTCTATCAAGTTGAATAAAAGTGGTACGGACACCCTCCAATGTTCACAGCATGCTATTCATAACAGCCAAGAGGAGGAAGCAATACAAGTGTCCACGGGTGACTAAATGGATGAAGAATACACACACTCATACAATGAAGTATTATTTAGCCTAAAATAAAGGAAATCAAGGGCTTCCCTTGCGGCTCAGCTAGTAAAGAATCTGCCTGCAATGCGGGAGACCTGGGTTCGATCCCTGGGTTGGGAAGATGCCCTGGAGAAGGGAAAGGCTACCCACACCAGTATTCCAGCCTGGAGAATCCCATGGACTGTATAGTCCATGGTGTCGCAAAGAGTTGGACACAACTGAGCAACTTTCACTTCACTTTACTCCAAAGGAAATCCTGCCACATAATACAATATGGATGAACCTTGAGGACATTATGCTAATTAATGTCACAAAAGACAGGTGTGGAGCAGTCTTATCCTGGAGATGTGGTTCCCAAGCCTGGCTAGTCAGTGAGAATGCAGGTGGGTTCTAATAATACAGATTCCCAGGTCCAACCTCTGAGATTCTGACTGAGGACAGGTATGGGCTAGAAGACTGAAAATTAGCTCAGTGTGGACTGCTGCCATGGCTCTTCTATGACTGTTAGAATCACAGTGTACAATAAATGTCTACTTGTCTGTCTTGCTGCAAGGCTGTGAGCATCTTGAGAACAAAAGCCTTCTCTTTTCCTTTTCCTGGTATTAGTAGCAATCAGAGACCATATAACGCTCCTGAGCGGTCAAGACATGTTTACTGAGCAGAACAGTAAACTGTCATCTTGTTTTTAAATTTCAGACCGCACTTCTACCCAGGTACGTGAGTATAATTTAGTCGCAGCAAATATATAATTGCAATGTCAAATTTTTTCCCAAAATGTGTCCTCAGCCAATAGTGAGGGCATCTTCTATTATTTAAGAATCAGATACCCTGCCCTTGAGGAGACTGAAAAGAACCTAGAAGATACATGAAATGCTATCTTTATCAAGTAATTATTTCGTTTAGCATCTACAGACTTAAAGACCATCGCATGTGAAGCGCTCGCGTGCCTTCACCCCGCCGTACGGCCCTCTACCGCCATTTGCAGGTGCAGAGCCGACGGGCACATTCCAAAGGGTGGATTAAAATCCTGACGCCCCTTTATCTCACACTGTACCCTCTTCTTCCTGGTCTCCTCTTCGACTTCATTTAGCAGCCAGGACAAAATGTAAGATGTTAAACTCCCAGACTTTAACAATGTTCTCAGATTTAAGTAACATAAGCAGAGCACAATAAAATGACTGGTCTTTTCAACCACATATGGATTCAATCAAACTGATATTTTGGTTACTGACGCTGTAAGTTACATCCTTAGTAGACATCCTGAGGGCCTGAGCATTTTTTTTCTATTCTGACTGCCCCTAACAAGCTTTTGTACTGAAAAATCATACTGACTGGTTCTCTCCCAGCCCCCTGTGCAGATGAATAGTGGGTGAGCGGCTTATGATACACCTTTGTAGGTATATGCCCACCACATGGAGAAACGTCAACCTCAACTCAAAAAACAGTTTGTGGAATTGGCACAGTTACATGGAACAATTAAGAATGTGATTCTTATTTTTTAGAAGAACTCTCCACCTCTGTGCAGTGTATATAAAGTCACACACACACACACACACACACACACACACACCACATACATTTGCGAGATTCCCTGCAGCCTTGGCAGGGAGCTAGACATTCTGATTCTGAGGTTCAAAATACCCTTAAGAGAGATTAAAATTTGAATAGAAATTCCTTCACAAGTCAATCAGACTTTAGTCACTTAAGACATGAGAGAGACAATGACAGAGAGAAAACAAAAGCAGACCCATCCAAGAGTTCCCAAAAAGGATATAGCAAAGTATCAAATATCTCAGAGAACATCTTGGCCTGGTCCCAGAGAATGGGCCCAGAACATCTGGATGATGATGGCTCAGTGAGGACTCCTACACTAGGGGACAAAAACCAGAGGATGAAAAGTGTTTGAGCTGGAGAGTAGTAAGGTGTTTCAAGAGTAATATTCAGAGTATTCTTATTTTATTTTAGTTGAATACATGATTAAGTACTTCCTTTTCATACTTAACTCATCTTACCTGCTTACTGATGAATAACTGGACATGCTTTATGTGTTTAGACACATTTTCTGAAAAGGTTCACACTTGGCAATTAACTGTATACCTTCTATCAGGAAGATTAATGGGCTTCTGATGAGGGAGAGTGAACTTAAGGCTCTGAAAACTTCTGGCCAAAAAATTAGATGAGCTACTATTGGAGGATGATCCAACTTTTTTTTTTTTAGTGTCAGTTTTTATTTATTTATTTGTCATCTTGATTTTATTTTTTAACTTTACAATATTGTATTGGTTTTGCCATATATCAAAATGAATCTGCCACAGGTATACATGTGTTCCCCATCCTGAACCCTCCTCCCTCCTCCCTCCCCATACCCTCCCTCTGGGTTGTCCCAGTGCACCAGCCCCAAGCATCCAGTATCATGCATCAAACCTGGACTGGCGACTCGTTTCATATATGATATTATACATACTTCAATGCTATTCTCCCAAATCATCCTACCCTCTCCCTCTCCCACAGAGTCCAAAAGACTGTTCTATACATCAGTGTCTCTTTTGCTGTCTCGTATACAGGGTTATTGTTACCATCTTTCTAAATTCCATATATATGCATTAGTATACTGTCTTGGTGTTTTTCTTTCTGGCTTACTTCACTCTGTATAATAGGCTCCAGTTTCATCCACCTCATTAGAACTGATTCAAATGTATTCTTTTTAATGGCTGAGTAATACTCCATTGTGTATATGTACCACAGCTTTCTTTATCCATTCATCTGCTGATGGACATCTAGGTTGCTTTCATGTCCTGGCTATTGCAAACAGTGCTGCGATAAACACTGGGGTACACGTGTCTCTTTCAGTTCTGGTTTCCTCAGTGTGGATGCCCAGCAGTGGGATTGCTGGATCATAAGGCAGTTCTATTTCCAGTTTTTTAAGGAATCTCCAACTTTTTCATAAGTCTTTGAGTGACCCAGAGCCAGTGCTATAAAAAATGAACACAAATGCTAAAGTGGAACTTGAAGAGTGTTTTCCTTTATTCCTACCACCAAGGAGATGACAGATGGACCGTGGTGACAGAGGGCACACTTAACCACCAGCCCAAGCGCAAAGCCAACATGTGGCATATTCTTACACTTGTCTGTTAAGTGATATAACAGCTATTACAGTGATGTCAAAATAAAAGTTGAAAAAAAAAAAAACAACTACAAGGACAACTTGAATGAGGAAGAAAGATCACATAATTGGTGGTAACTATGATCTGGGGAGAAATTATAAGAACTTCTACAAAATACATCCGGGCTTCCCTGGTGGCCCAGAGGTTAAAGCGTCTGCCTCCAATGCAGGAGACCTGGGTTCAATCCCTGGGTCGGGAAGATCCCCTGGAGAAGGAAATGGTAACCCACTCCAGAATTCTTGCCTGGAGAATCCCATGGATGGAGAAGCCTGGTAGGCTACAGTCCACAGAGTTGCAAAGAGTTGGACACGACTGAGCGACTTCACTCACTCACTCTACAAAATACAGAGTTTGACCAAGAGTTTACAACTCACTAGGTACTTGTGACTAAGTAATGTCTTTTAAAACCCTGCTATTCTTTTTGTCCATCTCTTTGAAATCCTCTGAGTTCAAGACTTTTCTCAAGAAAAGCCACCTCCTATTTAGATCTATACAAAAAAGATGACCTGGATAACCATAATGGTGTGATCACCCAGACATCCTGGAGTGCAAAGTCAAATGGGTCTTAGGAAGCATCACTATGAACAAAGCTAGTAGAGATGATAGAATTCCAGGTGAGTTATTTCAAACCCTAAAAGATGAAGCTGTGAAAGTGCTGCACTTAATATGCCAGCAAATTTAGAAAACTCAGCAGTGGCCACAGGACTTGAAAAGGTCAGTTTTCATTCCAATCCCAAAGAAGGGCAATGCCAAAGAATGTTCAAACTACTGTACAACTGTACTCATTTCACATGCTAGAAGGTAACACTCAAAATCCTTCAGGCTAGGCTTAAACAGTACGTGAACCAAGAACTTCCAGATGTATAAGCTGGATTTAGAAAAGGCAGAGGAACCAGAGATCAAATTGCCAACATCCACTGAATCACAGAAAAAAACAAAAGAATTCCAGAAAAACATCTACTTCTGCTTCATTGACTACACTAAAGCCTTTGACTTTGTGGATCACAACAAACTGTGGAAAATTCTGAAAGAGATGGGAATATCAGACCACCTTACTTGCCTCCTGAGAGACCAGTATGCAGGTCAAAAAGCAACAGAACCAGGCATGGAACGAGAGACTTATTCAAAATTGGGAAAGGAATACGTCAAGGTTGTATATTGTCACCCTGCTTATTTAACTTGTTTACAGAATACATCATGTGAAATGCCAGGTTGGATGAAGCACAAATCAGGACTGGAATCAAGATTGCCAGGAGACATATCAATAACCTCAGATATGCAGATGACACCACCTTTATGGCAGAAAACAAAGAGGAACTAAAAAGTTCTTGATGAAGGTGAAGGAGGAGAGTAAAAAAGCTCACATAAAACTCAGCATTCAAAAACCTAAGATTGTGGCATCTGGTCCCATCACTTCATGGCAAATAGATGGGGAAACAATGGAAACAGTGAGAGATTATTTTCTTGGGCTCCATAATCACTGCAGATGGTGACTGCAGCCATGAAATTAAAAGATCCTTGCTCCTTGGAAGAAAAGCTATGACAAACTTATACAGTGTATTAAAAAGCAGAGACATTACTTTGCCAAAATAAACTTTGGTCCATATAGTCAAAACTATGGTCTTTCCAGTAGTCATGTACAGATGTGAGAGCTGGACCATAAAGAAGGCTGAGTGCCTAAGAATTGATGCTTAAAACTGTGGTGTTGGAGAAGACTCTTGAGACTCCCTGAAATCAAACCAGTCCGTCCTAAAGGAAATCAGTCCTGAATATTCAATGGAAGGACTGATGCTGAAGCTGAAGCTCCAATATTTGGGCCACCTGATGTGAAGAGCCAACTCATTGAAAAAGACTCTGATGGTAGGAAAGATTGAAGGCAGGAGGAGAAGTGGATGACAGTGGATGAGATGGCTGAATGGCATCAGTGACTCAATGGACATGTGTTTGAGCAAACTCTGGGAGATGGTGAAAGACAGGGAAACCTGGTGTGCTACACTTCATGGGGTCACAAAGAGTTGGACACAACTGAACAGCTGAGCGACAACCTATTTAGACTGATTCACCAGGCTACTCTGGCTGCCTGTCTAAGCTATTGTTTCCTAGCACCAACAAATCTACTAGTACTTACAACTGATGCATGACTTGTTTTTTGGTATCTTTCTTAAGTGATTCTTCTGTCCTCATTACAGTCCTGGACAGGCTAAGCACTGGAATGCCCACCAAACACATAACTCCACAATCCCTTCTACAGAAATGGCCATACATGGACAACTGGCTGGACCAGATATTGAGACCTGACCCAACAGTAGTCAAGCAATAAACTGGCCAGAGGCCTCTGAGCTGGTCTTGCCCAAAGCTTCTGATAGGGATGATAACTGAGCCTAACTGAGCCTCTCTTGAGGTCTGTTTGAAATGGACATAAGAGGGAAAGCCAAACTACTAGAGAGGTGGAGAAGCCTAAAAAATGCACAAACGCACAAATAAATCAAAGACAGAGAAAGTAGACCTTATTGATAAATAATTAGCAAATAAGATACACAAAACCCAAAAGCCCCGAAAGCTAGCTAAGGGAGAGAATACTACAAACTTCAACCTCCACGTACACGGACATTATTTATGAATTTATGAAGTCGCTCAGTCATGTCCGACTCTTTGCGACCCCATGGACTGTAGCCTACCAGGCTCTTCCATCCATGGGATTTACCAGGCAAGAATACTGGAGTGGGTAGCCATTTCGTTCTCCAGGGGAACTTCTTGACCCAGGGATCGAACCCGGGTTTCCCACATTGTAGGCAGATGCTTTACCATCTGAGCCACAAGGGAGGCCCGAACAGACGTTAGAAACCAGCAAAGCTAATCCAGAGCCCACAATGAAGTACGAAGATCAGTGGAGACTGAATGAAAAGGGGGAGAGGGCAGTGGGTTCCTCATGATGGACGAACACAGATAAAACCATCCTCACAAAAAGGGAGCCCCATGAGTGGGGAATACTGAGAACAGGGCTTCAGGTGTCATCAAAGCAGTGGCTCCTAGGGAACAGATAGAGGACCCTGAAAGTTCCTGGGACCACAGGAAGCAGGCCTGGAGGAGATGTGAGGGACAGGAATCCCTTGGAGTCTTGAAGGAGACAAGCTATAGATATTAAAGATCCTACAACACAAGTGAGAAACAAAATCAGAAGACACATCAACCTACACACATCGCCCCTTGTAAACCTTAGGGAAAAAACTCCATTAAGTAAAATGGACTGAACTGAGGTTACTCTGAACTAAAAACTGGTATACCATCCAAACCTCTGACTACCACCTTAATAGAGTAACTACTACAAATGATTCAGGAAAAGATGAGACATGTTTTAGTGAATTGGAGTAATATTTATATCAGATTAGATCAGATCAGTTGCTCAGTCGCGTCCAACTCTTTGCAACCCCATGAATCGCAGCACGCCAGGCCTCCCTGTCCATCACCATCTCCCAGAGTTCACCCAGACCCACATCCATTGAGTCCGTGATGCCATCCAGCCATCTCATCCTCTGTCGTCCCCTTCTCCTCCTGCCCCCAATCCCTCCCAGCATCAGAGTCTTTTCCAATGAGTCAAGTCTTCGCATGAGGTGGCCAAAGTACTGGAGTTTCAGCTTTAGCATCACTCCTTCCAAAGAAATCCCAGGGCTGATCTCCTTCAGAATGGACTGGTTGGATCTCCTCGCAGAAGTCTCAAGAGTCTTCTCCAACACCACAGTTCAAAAGCATCAATTCTTCGGCACTCAGCCTTCTTCACAGTCCAACTCTCACATCCATACATGACCACAGGAAAAACCATAGCCTTGACTAGACGAACCTTTGTTGGCAAAGTAATGTCTCTGCTTTTCAATATGCTATCTAGGTTGGTCATAACTTTCCTTCCAAGGAGTAAGCGTTTTTTAATTTCATGGCTGCAGTCACCATCTGCAGTGATTTTGGAGCCCAGAAAAATAAAGTCTGACACTGTTTCCACCGTTAACCCATCTATTTCCCATGAAGTGGTGGGACCGGATGCCATGATCTTCATTTTCTGAATGTTGAGCTTTAAGCCAACTTTTTCACTCTCCACTTTCACTTTCATCAAGAGGCTTTTGAGTTCCTCTTCACTTTCTGCCATAAGGGTGGTGTCATCTGCATATCTGAGGTTATTGATATATCTCCTGGCAATCTTGATTCCAGCTTGTGTTTCTTCCAGTCCAGCGTTTCTCATGATGTACTCTGCATAGAAGTTAAATAAGCAGGGTGACAATATACAGCCTTGACGAACTCCTTTTCCTATTTGGAACCAGTCTGTTGTTCCACGTCCAGTTCTAACTGTTGCTTCCTGACCTGCATACAAATTTCTCAAGAGGCAGATCAGGTGGTCTGGTATTCCCATCTCTTTCAGAATTTTCCACAGTTGATTGTGATCCACACAGTCAAAGGCTTTGGCATAGTCAATAAAGCAGAAATAGGTGTTTTTCTGGAACTCTCTTGCTTTTTCCATGATCCAGCGGATGTTGGCAATTTGATCTCTGGTTCCTCTGCCTTTTCTAAAACCAGCTTGAACATCAGGAAGTTCACGGTTCACATATTGCTGAAGCCTGGCTTGGAGAATTTTGAGCATTACTTTACTAGCGTGTGAGATGAGTGCAATTGTGTGGTAGTTTGAGCATTCTTTGGCATTGCCTTTCTTTGGGATTGGAATGAAAACTGACCTTTTCCAGTCCTGTGGCCACTGCTGAATTTTCCAAATTTGCTGGCGTTTTGAGTGCAGCACTTTCACAGCATCATCTTTCAGGATTTGAAATAGCTCAACTGGAATTCCATCACCTCCACTAGCTTTGTTCGTAGTGATGCTTTCTAAGGCCCATTTGACTTCACATTCCAGGATGTCTGGCTCTAGGTCAGTGATCACACCCTCGTGATTATCTGGGTCGTGAAGATCTTTTTGTACAGCTCTTCTGTGTATTCTTGCCATCTCTTCTTAATATCTTCTGCTTCTGTTAGGTCCATACCATTTCTGTCCTTTATCGAGCTCATCTTTGCATAAAATGTTCCTTTGGTATCTCTGATTTTCTTGAAGAGATCCCTAGTCTTTCCCATTCTGTTGTTTTCCTCTATTTCTTTGCATTGATCACTGAAGAAGGCTTTCTTATCTCTTCTTGCTATTCTTTGGAACTCTGCATTCAGATGTTTATATCTTTCCTTTTCTCCTTTGCTTTTCACTTCTTTTCTTTTCACAGCTATTTGTAAGGCCTCCCCAGACAGCCATTTTGCTTTTTTGCATTTCTTTTCTATGGGAATGGTCTTGATCCCTGTCTCCTGCACAATGTCACGAACCTCATTCCACAGTTCATCAGGCACTCTATCAGATCTAGGCCCTTAAATCTATTTCTCACTTCCACTGTATAATCATAAGGGATTTGATTTAGGTCATACCTGAATGGTCTAGTGGTTTTCCCTACTTTCTTCAATTTAAGTCTGAATTTGGCAATAAGGAGTTCATGGTCTGAGCCACAGTCAGCTCCTGGTCTTGTTTTTGCTGACTGTATAGAGCTTTTCCATCTTTGGCTGCAAAGAATATAATCAATCTGATTTCGCTGTTGACCATCTGGTGATGTCCATGTATAGAGTCTTCTCTTGTGTTGTTGGAACAAGGTGTTTGCTATGACCAGTGCATTTTCTTGGCAAAAGTCTATCAGTCTTTGCCCTGCTTCATTCTGTATTCCAAGGCCAAATTTGCCTGTTACTCCAGGTGTTTCTTGAATTCCTACTTTTGCATTCCACTCCCCTATAATGAAAAGGACATCTTTTTTTGGTGTTAGTTCTGAAAGGTCTTGTAGGTCTTCATAGAACCATTCAACTTCAGCTTCTTCAGCATTACTGGTTGGGGCATAGACTTGGATTACTGTGATACTGAATGGTTTGCCTTGGAAATGAACAGAGATCATTCTGTTGTTTTTGAGATTGCATCCAAGTCCTGCATTTCGGACTCTTTTGTTGACCATGATGGCCACTCCATTTCTTCTGAGGGATTCCTGCCCGCAGTAGTAGCTATAATGGTCATCTGAGTTAAATTCACCCATTCTGGTCCATTTGAGTTCGCTGATTCCTAGAATGTCGACATTCACTCTTGCTATCTCTTGTTTGACCACTTCCAATTTGCCTTGATTCATGGACCTGACATTCCAGATTCCTATGCAAAACTGCTCTTTATAGCATCGGACCTTGCTTCTATCACCAGTCACATCCACAGCTGGGTATTGTTTTTGCTTTGGCTCCATCCCTTCATTCTTTCTGGAGTTATGTCTCCACTGATCTCCAGTAGCATATTGGGCACCTACTGACCTGGGGAGTTTCTCTTTCAGTATCCTATCATTTTGCCTTTTCATACTGTTCATGGGGTTCTCAAGGCAAGAATACTGAAATGGTTTGGCATTCCCTTCTCCAGTGGACCACATTCTGTCAAATCTCTCCACCATGACCCACCTGTCTTGGGTTGCCCCACGGGCATGGCTTAGTTTCATTGAGTTAGACAAGGCTGTGGTCCTAGTGTTATTTACATAAGAGTATCACAAAAATCAAAATACCTTAGTTGATAAAAGTCCATCCCACCATTCCCTTGAAAAATCCACAGAACAGAAGAAATCTGTATTTAATATCCTCACTTAAACGTTCCTAAACAAACATTTGTACATATGAAAAATCATTCCAAATCAGAAATCAAAAACTCAGAACAGAAAAATATAAGAAAGAGGAAGATGACTATCCAGAGTGACTCAGGGAAAAAAATGGGTGAAGAGAGGGAGACAGTAATTTTAGAAACAAACATTTAAATCTAGGGTGCCAAAGAGAGGAGAAGACAGGAATGAAAGTATAAAAACGGGCGCTAAGGGGAGGAATAAAAATGCCAAGGCAATAAAAATGAAATACAAAAGAGCTAAAAAGTCTAAGAAAAACACTGGTTGCTATAGAATCTAGGCAAAAAAGACCTAACACACGTAATTAAGATTTCTGAAAAATAAAAAACAAAGAACAGAATATGTGAGACTATAATTCAAGAAAAATTTCCAAAAAGAAATGAAGCCTTTTACATTTCAAAGAGCCTTTACATTTCACTAACATCTAAAAAAAATGACCAAGAATAATCAACTGAGATATAGCCTAGTAAAAGTATTATGCTTAAACCACAAAGACGAAAAATCCTTCTGGGCCTTCACGCAAGAATATCAAATTGCCTACAAAGTAAAGGATATCAGAATGGCACTCGACTTGTCAATACAACATGCAAAGCAAGACTATAGGAAAGAAAGTGTAAGGCTACATTTTTATATCCAGTCATGTTGTTTTTCAAGTATCAAACCTATGAAAAATAGTTTTAAATATGCACAAAGTCAGTACAGAACTCAGGAACTCTTCCCAAGGAATCTGTTTGAGGAGAGCTTCATTCAACCAAGAGACGATGGTGCTACTCTGGGAAAAGGACTGATGGTGAGTCTTCAATATATTTAATTTTAGGTCTAAGAGAAAAACGAAGGCATAAAAATAGAAGAGTATATAAATACAAGTGTTATTTGTCCTGACAAAGTATAAAGAATATAATCATTTTGTAATAGTAAAGAGAAGGGGGAAAAGGGATAGTAGAACACACTCAGTGGTTATCACATGGGTAATGAAGTACAGTTAAAGGATATTATTTAAAGCTCCCAAGGGAAGACAAAGGGGATGCAGGTATTAAAAAAGTATTTAAGCTAAGTCCTACAATAGGTGTTGTCAACTACACGTGGTGTCAAATTACAGCGAGCAGGTCAAATCTAGGTCTCCATTTATTTTTGTAAGTAAAATTTCACTGGAAAACAGCTATTCCCATTCATATACATACTGTCTATGGCTTCTTTATTCTGTATACATTATAGACATATTGATGCAGTCATATTGTCTGCATTAGCAGAGGTGAGTAAGAGAGACCAGAGACAATATAGCCCACAAAAGCCTAAAATAGGTATCTGGACCTTTACACAAAAAATTTGCCAACCCCTAATGTATAACAAAATACAAACCTTCCTAAATGTCAAACAAATAAAAAAAGAGAAACATAGCAAGTTTTTTAAAAAAATGAAGTACTTGACATCAAGAATATTGCTAATACCAATAAATGTAAATGTACTTAACTCATATATTAAAAGAAAAAGACTTCCAGGTTACTTGTAAAACAAAGCAAAACAAAATAAAGTGAAACCAACTTTATGGTGTATACAAGAGAACAAATTACAATCAAAAGGCTAAACATAAAGGAAGAAGCAAAGATATATTAGGCAAATGTAAATAATATGAAATCAGGAGTTGCGATCTTGATATAAAGCAAGGTAAAATTCAGACCACATAGCATTAACACAAAGTGCAAAGCTAAAGCAACTACCTTGATAAAGCAGAATGTTATTCAAAGTTTCTGATGTGAGAAATGCAAAGAGAAAACAACAGACATACAGTTATAGCAAGAGACTTTAACAAACCACTTTCAGCCTAAGACACATCAAGCAGACAAAAGATTAAGTAAAGATATAGGAGATCTTATAAGGTACAGTTTAAATGTGTGTTTCTGTGTATTATATCCTGATAATAGAGAATACAACTTCTCAAGCACAGATGGGCCAGTCATGAAACTCTCCTAGTGTCAGGCCACAGAGAGAAAAGCCTCAGGAAGTTCCTTAAAGTTGAAATAACACAAATAGCACTCTCTGACCAGAATGCAATGAAACCAGAAATTAATAGCACCATCAAAACACCAGTAATTTTCCAAAGATCCTTCTACCTGGAGGTTAAAAACTGTTTAAAACAAATCTTGTGAGAAAGGGGATGTATAAAATAAAATTGCAGAATTTCTTAAAAAATATGAAAGAGATGATAATAAGGACACTACATGTAATAATTATCACTAAAGCAGTGCAAAAGAGCATTTATATTATGACATGTTTTGCATAAGAAGAGGGGAGATGTGCATGTGTACAGAGACATGTCTTTGCTTAGTTTTGCAAAAAAAAATATGTTAAATCAGAAATCAGTGAAAAAGGTTTATTGCCAGGAGAAATATCAATAACCTCAGATATGCAGATGACACCACCCTTATGGCAGAAAGTGAAGAGGAACTCAAAAGCCTCTTGATGAAAGTGAAAGAGGAGAGTGAAAAAGTTGGCTTAAAGCTCAACATTCAGAAAACGAAGATCATGGCATCCGGTCCCACCACTTCATGGGAAATAGATGGGGAAACAGTGTCAGACTTTATTTTTCTAGGCTCCAAAATCACTACAGATGGTGACTGCAGCTATGAAATTAAAAGACGCTTACTCCTTGGAAGGAAAGTTATGACCAATCTAGATAGCATATTGAAAAGCAGAGATATTACTTTGCCAACAAAGGTTCGTCTAGTCAAGGCTATGGTTTTTCCTGTGGTCATGTATGGATGTGAGAGTTGGACTGTGAAGAAGGCTGAGCGCCAAAGAATTGATGCTTTTGAACTGTGGTGTTGGAGAAGACTCTTGAGACTTCTGCAAGGAGATCCAACCAGTCCATTCTGAAGGAGATCAGCCCTGGGATTTCTTTGGAAGGAGTGATGCTAAAGCTGAAACTCCAGTACTTTGGCCACCTCATGTGAAGAGTTGACTCATTGGAAAAGACTCTGATGCTGGGAGGGATTGGGGGCAGGAGGAGAAGGGGACGACAGAGGATGAGATGGCTGGATGGCATCACTGACTCAATGGACATGAGTCTGAGTGAACTCCGGGAGTTTGTGATGGACAGGGAGGCCTGGCGTGCTGCGATTCATGGGGTTGCAAAGAGTCAGACACGACTGAGCGACTGATCTGATCTGATCTGAAGGGACAGGAGAAAACAGAATGGAAGAGGTAGGGATATGAGTGTAACCTCTTTGATATAAAAGTTTTGCTTTTGACTGCATCTCAAGGCATGTTGGGTCTTAGTTCCCTGACCAGGGATTGAATCCATTCCTCATGTTATGGAAGCGCCGAGTTCTAGCCACTGGACCACCAGGGAGTTCCCTGATATAATAGTTTTGATTTTTGAAATATATTTTACAAATTCAGAAAACAAAATTAAACCGAAAAGAATGACAGGCAAACTCTAAAAGTGAACGCAAACATAGGTTTAAAAACATGTTTCCTAACTGTATATCAAATCAGTAATATGACCACACAAAGAAAAGAACTCTACTAACTTTTGAACATGTACCCTGATCATATATAACTATAGTGGAATATATTCTAAACTCAAAAAGACCACAAAGAAGGCCTGAATATTACTTACTTTCTTTGTGGTTGGTGTTATTGACAATGGAGTTGGTGTAATAATTCTGAAACTATTTTGGAGACTCAACTGAGCTCATAAACACAAGGTGCTCTGTGAGCACCTTTATATACAAACGAAGGAAAGTAATTTTGGACAGTTTTAGGTATCTTCTCACCCTGACCTTGACGATATTGGCTAGAAAACTTTTTTAAAAGTACATAAAGGGTAGTATAACAATGTGAATGGGTTATGCTTTTTCAAATTTGTATATTACATTTTATTGTGGTAAAAAATGCATATCATAAAATTCACCATCTTAACCATTTCTAAGAGTACATTCAATAGTGTTAAATACATTCACACTGTTGTGTGACCAGTCTCTGGAATTTTACCTTGCAAAATTGAAAATGAATCACAAAACCATTTTCCATAGTAGCTACACCATTCTGTATTTCATATTTCCATAATCTACAAGGGTTCCAATTGCTCCCCACCCTCACTAACACTTGCTCTTTCTGTGTTTTTGTGTTTTTATGATCGCCATGCGAACATTTGTACAGTGATATTTTTCATTGTGTTTGACTTGCATTTTCCTAATGATTAGTGGTGCTGAGCATCTTTTCATGTGCTTGCTGGCCATGTATAAATCATCTTTGGATAAATGTGTATTCAAGTCCTTTGTCCAGTTTTTAACTTGATTGGTTTGTGCTGCTGAGTTGTAGGAATTCTTTATATATTCTGGTTATTAACTCCTTTTCAGATTTGCAAATATTTTCTCCAACTCAACATGTTAACTTTTCACTCTGTTGCATCCTTTCATACTCAGAAGTTAAAAATTTTGGTGCAATCCAAGTAAACAAATAAATAAATCTATCATCTTGTTAATTCACTTTGTCTCATCTATTCTTGGTTCCCTTTTTCTTCTCCCCCTGTCTTCTGTTGAATTATTTATGTCATTTCATCTCTACAACTCACTTATTAGTTTTAGTTTTTATCTCTTTTACTTTCTAGTGGTTGCTCCAGTGTTTATGTCTTTAATTGATTATGGTCCACGCTTGAATAATACCACACCACTTCATGTATACTGTAAGGCTGGCACAGCTGGTCTGAGCACTGGCACTGCAGTTACGATCTTTACCCTCAGTGCACCACAGACTTCCAATTCTTTTGGTGTTGAATTACTGCGGTAATTACTCCGCTTACTGTGGAGGTTGTGGTGCCAAGCTGGAAGATTATTCTCTGAGTTTCTGCTCTGCTTTCAGCTTCCAGGAGTCACTGCACATCTGCACCAGAGGGGTCTCTTTCCTCACTTCCTCACTGGGGACGAGCACCTTCCCAGTGGCAGACTGCTATTGCTCGTTACTGGTGTTAGACTTATTTGGAGACCAGGCTGCTTCTTGGCCTCCTGGTCTTTGGCAGGCGCTGTGTACCTCCTCTCGGAGGGGACAGGCGGGAGAGTGGTAAGGCCTCCTGCCTGTCCCACCGGTGGCAGCTGAACCCTGACATGTATCTGTGATGCTTCTTGGGTAGAAGGGGTCTTTCTCTCCTTTCCCAGTGGTCAGACCTCTCTGCTTTGTACTGGGTGAGAATCCTCCAGGTGGCGCAGACCTCTCTGCTTTGTACCGGGTGAGAATCCTCCGAGTGGTACACACCTCTGCTTTGTACCGGGTAAGAATCCTGGACCCGAGAGATCTGCCTGCCCTCCCCTTAGGAGAAGATGGCTTATGCTTCTGCCCTTCTCCCCAAAGCAGCATCTTTTTGCCCGGTTCTTTTGAGAGCAAAGGAAGGAAGACTCTCTAAACTCCTCCTGAGGCAGAAGGAGTTTCTGCTTCTAGCCCTCCTCCAGGGTCCCTGGCGATGAGGGTTTGTTGCCCTAGCCTCAGTGAGTTAAAGGCTTTGGTTTGTATGAGAGGTGTGCCTGGGTAAGCAGCAGGACTTCATGCCTAGTCCCCAGGAACAAGCAGGCCTGCATGAGTGATGAGCAAAGCGGGGGGTCTCTCCAGTCTCTGCCCTGTTCAGTTTTTCCTGTGAGCATCTGTGGAGTCCTGCGGAGAAGAGCTTACATGTGAGAACTCCCCTTGGGCTTGGGGTCCAGAGTTATTCTAAACTGATACGTTATCCCACACCTGGACTTCAGGAAATTTAAAATTTTGTAGCTATTTCTTATTTGCTTCTACGGCCGCTACCGGTTTCTCTCATGCTCTGTCAAAGGTGAACAGTCTGCGTGCCTCAGCTCTCCTAGGAGGGGCTTGTCCCATTTTGGAATTGAATTCCTGTGATTTCCTTATAAATCAGCTTTCAGATATGGTTGGAAAGTCATGAGTTTTGTGGGCTATCTGGATTTTTCTCATTAGGAGCAGAGAGGTACAGCTTTCTATAGGCCAAGTGCAAGAAGAATTTAGGCTTACGTTTTATATGTCTCTGCTTTTTCATTTCATTAAAAAATAATTTTATTGCATTTTATAAAAATATTGCTCTGTGACAGACTGAAATATAAACAATAAAACCAGTCTATCACCACAAATAGTGTGACAAGCACTCTTCTGGTACATGAAGTAGTTCTGCTTATGACAATACTGTCCAATCTGTGGGGGCACTGTTGAGTTATAAGAACTTACAACATACTTATGCAGACAGCACAAAAAGTTCATACTAATTCACACTTGGTAGAGGGTAAGGCAGTAGCAGTTAATAAAGCATTTTCTCTTCCACAGATTTTTTTCTGTGGCTTATCCTAGAGCACTGCTAATTTTCTCCCTTTCAAAAACATGTTCATAGCACTTGTTCCAATTTTCCCTGATGGTTAAGGGTTAATTGGGGCTTCCCTGGTGGCTCAGATGGTAAAGAATCTGCCTGTTATGCACGACACCTGGGTTCAAACCCTGGGTTGGGAAGATCCCCTGGAGAAGGGAATGGCCACCCACTCCAGTATTCTTGCCTGAAGAATTCCATGAACAGAGGAGCCTGGCAGGCCACAGGAATCTTTCAAAATGTCCCAGACTGCCTCTGGAAAAGGCATATCAAAACAAACCACAGATTCTATCAACCAGCAAACATGCTAACTAAAGAGAGACATAATGAGAAGAGAAAGTAGACTTGAAGACACTTAGTAAACTGTATCTCTAATTTCTCTGATAAAGAGTTTAGAAACAATAATTCTTCTACAGTATCTTCTAACACTTTCATTATGGACTTATCCCTTTGCTGCTCTTCCATCTTTTCCAACAAAACAGTGAACACCTCAAGGATGGTGTTGTATTCATCTCTGTACTTCTCAGTGTCTAGCCCAGTGCCTGGCAAATGGCAGGCTCTGAATGATCATTCATTGAATGAAGCGAATAGATCTGATAATGGTTCTGCCTAGCTTTTTCTTGCGGAGAAGGCAATGGCAACCCACTCCAGTACTCTTGCCTGGAAAACCCGATGGGTGGAGGAGCCTGGTAGGCTGCAGTCCATGGGGTCATGAAGAGTCAGACACGACTGAGCGACTTCACTTTCATGCACTGGAGAAGGAAATGGCAACCCACTCCAGTGTTCTTGCCTGGAGAATCCCACGGATGGGGGAGCCTGGTGGGCTGCCGTCTCTGGGGTCGCACAGAGTTGGACACAACTAAAGCGACTTAGTGGCAGGAGCAGCAGCAGCTTTTTCTTGAATCTTTTTCTTCTGGGCATATCTTTCTCTTACCACCCTTACCCTTTCCTTTTTTGTGAGTGTATATGAATCAGTTCCTGGAGAAGGCAATGGCACCCCACTCCAGTACTCTTGCTTGGAAAATCCCATGGACGGAGGAGCCTGGTAGGCTGTAGTCCATGGGGTCGCTAAGAGTCGGACACGACTGAGCAACTTCACTTTCACCTTTCACTTTCATGCATTGGAGAAGGAAATGGCAACCCACTCCAGTGTTCTTGCCTGGAGAATCCCAGGGACGGGGGAGCCTGGTGGGCTGCCCTCTATGGGATTGCACAGAGTCGGACACGACTGAAGCGACGCAGCAGCAGCATGAATCAGTTCCACAGAATCCCTACCCACCAGTGTCTGCTCGACTCCCAAGTAGTCACTACTGTTTGAAGACTGTTCCGCCAGCCCTATCTGCCTGGTCAGTTGGCCTCACATTTCTAACAGGGCTGAGATGGTTCTGGCTCTGTTCTTTGCTTGGATGACCTGGCAGTCTGCTTGACGGTCAGCCTTTGTAGCCAGATGTGTTTCTTACAACCACCTCAGGGCCTGGGCAAATGGATTCCTATCTGAACCTACCTATTTTCCTCCTCATTGGTCACGTGCAGTCAGGGGCTTACATACCTCAGCCTCTGAGCCTCCTTGAGTCACAGCAGGTATTTCATCTTATGCTAATATACATTATTAGTTTTCCATACACTGTGATAAATCTTCCATTTGGATATATAAGGAGAATGCCATCAAAAGCAGAAATTACAGTTTCTTCCCCTTCTTTTGAACCTTTCAAAATTCCTAACATAGTATGTGCCCAGAGTAGACAGATACACAATTATTGAATGAGAGAATGAGTTGAATGCTGCATTGAAAGTTCTTCATAGGTTCCCTCCAAGAATTAAGTCAATTTACATTTATAGTGGTCCTTTTCTTTTTGTCAACAGCTCGTCTTTACTTCTTCACATATCTCCATGGGAAAACTAAAGTGGCGGTTAACTGATAAATCTCTTAGAGGACCAAACAAACATCTTGCAGTTCAGTGTGGTTCACATTTCCCCATAATCATATATGAACGAATCTCACTATTCCCATAAATTCTAGAGAAAAGAAACACTTACCCAGCCTTAGCAACACTGATGGTTTGCTGCTCCATTGCTTCGTGGATACTAGTTCTGTCATGCTCTTTGAGGCTATTAAATTCATCGATACAGCAGAGGCCAGCATCTGCGAGGACTAATGCTCCCGCCTCCAAATTCCATTCTCCTGAGTCTTTTACAGCAGTTACCGTCAGACCTAAGGAAATGAGCAAGCTGTGTTAGCTTTTATTTGGAAAGCATGTCTTATAACTATGAAGCTTATATCCTATAAACTTTTTCATGATTATTACATTTCTTATAGTAATGTGTGATCAGTGATTTTTGCTGTTACTATTGTAACTGAAGATGTGGTAGAAATAGTAAGATAACTAGAATTAGAAGTGGAGCCTGGAGATGTGCCTGAATTGCTACAATCTCATGATAAAACTTTATGAAGAGTTGCTTCTTATGATGAGCAAAGAGAGTGGTTTCTTGGGATGGAATCTACTGCTGAAGATGCTATGAAGATTACTGAAAGAACAACAAAGGATTTAGAATATTACATAGACTTAGTTGATAAAACAGCAGCAGGATTTGAGAGATTGACTCCAATTTAAACAAAGCTCTACTGTGGGCAGATATTATTGCCTGCTACAGAAAAATCACTGGTGAAAGGAAGAGCCAACTGGTGTGGCAAACTTCGTTACTGTCTTATTTAAGACATTGGCACAGCTGCCCCAGCCTTCAACAACCATCAATCTGATCAGTCAGCAGCTATCAACATCAAGACAAGAACCTCCACCAGCAAAAAGATCATGACTTACTCAAGATTATGACTTACTCAGATGACAATTTGCATGTTTTAGCAATAAAGTACTTTTTAATTAAATATGTATGGGTTTTTTAGATGTAATGCTACTGTATATCTAATAGACTACATTATAGTATAAATATAACTTTTATATGAATTGGGAACCCAAAAAACTTCCTGTAGACTTGCTTTACTGCAGTGGTCTAGAACTTGCAGTATCTCTGAGGTCTCAGTTTACTTATCTACAAAAAAAAAAAGGATATATTATTTATCCAGGCCTCAGTTTACTTATCAATAAAAAAAAGGATAATGACAGAAAATTTTACTTAAAGATTCTTGGATATTCAAATAGAATATAAATAAAGATTTTTAAAAGGTGTAAGATACACAGTGAGTGAGTAATTATAATAATTATTGTTGATAAAAATTGATAAACCTCTGGCTAGACTGATGGAGGAAAAAGAAGAAAAGTTATAAATAGAAGACACAGTTAAAAATATCAGAAATGAAAGAGGGGACATCACTATAGACTAAGGGCATTAATAATAAGAAAATACAATGAACAACTCTATGTTCTAACTTAGAGGAAATAGTCACATTCTCTAAAATATATAAAATGACAAAGTTTATCTAAAAAGGAATAGATATCTTGCAAAATCCTGTATCTACTTTGAAAATTGACTCTGTAGTTAAAAATGATGCAACATACAGGCTGAGATGACTTCAGGGTGAATCCTACCAGACATTTATGGAAGAAATAATACCGATTCTACACAAAACTTTCAAAAATATAGAGAAACAAGGAACACTTCCTAACTCATTTAATGAAGCCAGTATTATTGTGATTACTAAAAGCAGATCAAGATACACTAAAACTATGCATCAGTATCCCTCATTAACACAGATACAAAAAACCCTTAAAAAATAAAAGCAAATAAAAGGATATATAAAATGATAACAAATCATAACTAAGTGAAGTTTATCTAGAGAATGCAAGGCTAACTCAACATTCAACTATTAATCACTGCAATTTACTGACAAACTAAGGAAGAAAAAGCAAACAACCACCTCAATGATACAGAAAAAAAAATGTGATAAAACTCAACAATCGTTCATGATTTAAAAAAAAAAAAGAAGTGTTCAGAAGCAAAGGAACAGAGGCAATTTCTTCAGTCTGATAAAGAGTATTTATAAAAAATCTTACAGCTAACATACTGAATGTTTACCTCCAGCCCAACCCTTGCCCCCAAGATCAGAACGTGGCATGGATATCCACTCTCATCACTTATTTAAAATCATACTGGAGGTTCTTGCCAGTGAAGTAAAGCAAATGTCCCCTCCCTCCTGAACCTCCCTTCCACCCCAAATATGGTTTTCTCAGGGTGTATGCCCAGTAGTGGGTTGTTGGGTGTTATGGTAGTTTTAGTTCTAGTTTTTTAAAGAAATCTCCATACTGTTCTTTATGGTGGCTATATCAATTTACATTCCCACCAACAGTGCAAGAGGGTTCCCTTTTCTCCTCATCCTAGCCAGCATTTATTGTTTGTAGATTTTTTGATGATGGCCATCTGACCGGGGTGAGGTGATACCTCATTGTAGTTTTTATTTGCATTTCTCTAATAAGTGATGTTGTGCATTTTTTCAAGTGTTTGTTGGCCATCTGTATGTCTTCTTTGGAGAAATGCCTGTTTAAGTCTTCTGTCCAGCATTTGATTGGGTTGTTTGTTTTTCTGATATTGAGCTGCATGAGCTGCTTATATATTTTGGAGATTAAGCCTTTGTCAGTTGCTTCATTTGCAATTAATTTCTCCCATTCTGAGAGCTGTCTTTTCATCTTGTTTATGATTTCCTTTGCCGTGCAAAAGCTTTTAATTTTAATTAGGTCCCATTTATTTTTGTTTTTGTTTCCACTACTCTAGGAGATGGGTCATAAATCTTGCTGTGATTTATGTCAGTGTTCTGCCTATGCTTTCCTCTAAAAGGAGTTTTGCAGTTTCTGGTCTTACACTTAGGTCTTTAATCCATTTTGAGGTTATCTTTATGTTGATGTTAGCAAGTGTTTTTAATTTCACTCTTTTACATGGAGCTGTCCAGTTTTTCCAGCACTACTTATTGAAGAGGCTGTCTTTCTCCATTGTATATCGTTGGCTCCTTTTTCAAAGATAAGGTGCCCATAGGTGTGTAGGTTTATCTCTGGGCTTTCTATCTTGTTCCATTGGTCAATATTTCTGTTTTTGTGCCAGTACTATTACTGTCTTAATGACTGTGGTTTTGTGGTGTAGTCTGAGCTCAGGAAGGTTGATTCCTCTAGCTCCATTCTTCTTTCTCAAGTTCTTTGGCTATTTGGGGTCTTTTGTGTTTCCATAGAAATTTTTTGTACTAGTTCTGTGAAAAATGCCACTGATAATTTGATAGGGGTTGCACTGAATCTATAAATGGCTTTGGGTAGTGGTGTGACTCCAATATGGAATCATTTTCACAACACTGATTCTTCTGATCCAAGAACATGGTATAATCTATCTGTTTATATTGTTTTTGGTTTCTTTCACCAGCATCTTATAGTTTTCTTACAGTGTCTTACAGTTTTTTGTATATATCTCTCATTTCTTTTTTGTATATAGTTCTCTTTTGTCTCCTTTAGATTTATTCCTAGGTATTTTATTCTTTTTGTTGCAATGGTGAATGTGATTAATTTCTTAATTTCTCTTTGTGATTTTTCATTGTTAATGCATATGAATGCAAGGGATTTCTGTGTATTTATTTTGTATCCTCTGTCTTTACTAAACTCACTGATTAGCTCTAGTAACTTTCTGATAGAATCTTTAGGGCTTTTTTCTGTATAGTATCATGTAAGTTACAAACAGTGAGAGTTTTACTTCTTTTCCAATATGGGTTCCTTTCATTTCTTTTTCTTCTCTAATTGCCGTGGCTAGAACTTCCAAAACTATGTTGAACAATAGTGCCAAGAGTCGGCACTCTTGTTTCTGATCTTACAGGAAATGCTTTCAATTTTTCACCGTTGAGAATAATGTTTGCTGTGGGTTTACCATATATGGGCTTTATTATGTTGAGGTAGGTTCCTTCTATGCCAATTTTCTGGAGAGTTTGTATCATAAATGGGTCTTGAATTTTGTCTAAAGTTTTTTCTACATCTATTGAGATTATCATGATCTTTATTTTTTGTTAATATGGTGTATCACATTGATTAATTTGCATATATTGAAGAATCTTTGCATTCCTTAGATAAACCTGACTTGATCATGGTGTATGATCCTTTCAATGTGTTGTTGGATTCCATTTGTTAGAATTTTGTTGAGGATTTTTGTGTCTATATTCATCAGTAACACTGGCCCATAATTTTCTTTTTATGTGATGTCTTGGCCTGGCTTTGGAATCAGGGTGATGACGGCCCTGTAGAATGAAAAACTCAATACTTCTAAGATGTTTCTCCAAACTGCTCTATAGATTCAATGCAAGTCCAAACAAAATTCCAGTGGGATTTTTCTTGTTATGGACATTGAAAAGGTGATTCTAAAATTTATATAGAGAAGAAAATAGAAGACTCAAACAAGAAACTAAGTAGGAAGTCTCACATGACTCAATTTCCAGATTTATTACAAAGCTGCAGTAATCAATTCTGTGTGGTACTGGACAAAAGATATAAACAGACAGAACAATGGAATAGAGTCCAAAAATAGTCCCACAAATGTATGGTCAAGTAATTTTTGATAAAAATGCAAAAGCAATTCTATGGAAGAAGGATAATCTGATATCCTTGTGTTATAGCAAAACAGAAAAACACTAAATGAAACTCCCTGGTGGCCCAGACAGTAAAGAATCTGCCTGCAATGCAGTTCAATCTCTGGGCTGGGAAGATCCCCTGGAGGAGGAAATGGCAACCCACTCCAGTATTCTTGCCTGGAGAATACCATGAACAGAGGAGCCTGGTGGGCTACAGTCCATGGGATTGCAAAGAGTCAGACACAACTAAGCTACTAACACTTTGTGCTACAGAAAAGCAGGAAAACACTAAATGAACCTATACCCAGGCATACAATTTAAACTTTAGAAAATCAAAAGTAAAGAAAAAAAAATCTTGAAAAAAGCCATAGGTGAAATAAACCACCTTACCTACAGTGCTGTAACAACTGGATATCCACATGAAAAAAGAAAAAAAAAATCAGTATTTCTCCATACTTCATATTTAATACAAAAATTAACTCACAATGAATGAAAGACCTAAATGAAAAATATAAAACTTATGGAAGAAAACATAGGGAAAAAAGCTATGTGAGCTCCTCTGATTTCTGGCCCAGCACTTAAGGGGCTTTGAAATTGCTAATCTACTCTAATAAGTGAAAATCTAAGCAACTGAAAAATCAACACCTGTTCTATGATCCATCAAAGGAATGAGGTCACAGGGCAAACTGCTGTCCCTGAAATTGGAAAGATGGAGAATTATAACTTACCAGAGCAGAGGCCTCCACAGGCACCAGTGCTGGAATAGAAAACCCTGAACTCTAACTGGCAAACTTCTGGAGGCTCAATGAGGACAACTCTGAAAATTAAAAATTCCTTAGGAACCCAGTTACGGAGGGCATGGGTACACATACTTTTGTGAATTTTACCTCCAGGAGCTCTACCAGGCTCTCACACTGAACATCAAGTTTGTCTCTGACATTGTAAACAGAAAGGTTAAAAGTCTAAGAAAAAATGAAAGAGAAATTTTAGAGATCAAAATCACTACAGATGATGAATGCCTTTGATGGGCTCATTTGTAGAAGGGACATGGCTAAGGAAAGAATCTCTGAGAACAAGGAGGACCTTATGTATGTATGTGTGTGTGTGTGTGTGTGTGTGTGTGTGCGCGCGCGCACGCTCAGTCGTGTCTGACTCTTTGCAACCTCATGGACTGCAGCCTGCCAGGCTCCTATGTTCATGAAAACTGGAGTGGGTTGCCATTTCCTACTTCAGGGGATCTTCTTGACCCAGAGATAGTCAACAGAAATTTCTAAAACTGAAAAGTAAAGGAAAAAATTTGGAAAATAACAAAACAGAATATCCAAGAAGTATGGAACAACTACAGAATGTGTAACATACATATAATGGGTATAATGGGAATACTAGAAGAAATAGAGAAATTACAGAAGCAACATTTGAAGCAATAATGAAAATTCTCTAAATTAATGTCAGACACCAAACCATGGATCCAAAAAACTTAGCAACTATAAAGCAGGAAAAACACAAAACAAAACTATACCTAGGTATATGACTTAAACTTTAGAAAATCAAAGGTAAAGAAAAAAACTGGTGAAAAAAGTAGAGGAAACAAACCACCTTACCTATGTGTGTGTGCGCATGTGCTAAGTCACTTCAGTTGTGTCCGACTCTCTGCCACCCCACGGACTGTAGCCAACCAGGTTCCTCTGTCCATAGAAATCTCCAGGCAAAAATACTGGAGTGGGTTGCCATTCCCTTCTCCAGGGGATCTTCCCAACCCAGGGATCAAACTCAGGTCTCCCGCATTGTGGACAGATTCTTTACTGTCTGAGCTACTAGAGAAGTCCTCACCTTACCTTAGAGGAGCATAAATGAAGATTATATCCAACTTTCCCTCAGAATATTTCAATATGGTCTAAAAAATGCATTAAGGCAAGACTAGCATTCAAAAGGAGAAGGCAATGGCACCCCACTCCAGTACTCTTGTCTGGAAAATCCCATGGACGGAGGACCCTGGTGGGCCGCAGTCCGTGGGGTCGCTAAGAGTCGGACACGACTGAGCGACTTCACTTTCACTTTTCACTTTTATGCACTGAAGAAGGCAATGGCAACCCACTCCAGTGTTCTTGCCTGGAGAATCCCAGGGACGGGGGAGCCTGGTGGGCTGCCGTCTATGGGGTCGTACAGAGTTGGACACGACTGAAGCGACTTAGCAGCAGTAGCAGCAGCAGCATTCAAAAATGAAGATAAAATCACACCAAGTTCTGCACTGGTTAGATAATATCCAGAGAGGAGTCAGCAAACTATGATCTGTGGGCAAGATTTGGCCCAACCACCTGTTTTTGCAAAAATAGTTTTTTGGAACACAGTCACGTTCATCATTTACATACTGTCTATGGCTGTTTTCACACTACAATGGCAGAGTCAAGTAATTATGACAGACACGGAAAGGCCTTCAAAAATCTAAAATATTTATACCTAGTCCTTTAGAGAAAAAAAGTTGCTGACTCCTGAGTATTAATATCTACTTTGAGATATCAAATCTTAAAAGAAATACTAATAAAAAAAAGTAAAATAATGAAGGACATGGAAAATAATGCCACTGAAAGAATAGTTTATAGCATGGGTTTGTTGGTTAGCCAGAAACAAAGATTTAGAGAAGAGAAAGCAATTATTAAGTATTTAAAGAACTATCCTATGGAAGATCAATTAGACTAATTTAGGGTGGCTTCAAAAGAATTAACAGACCAATATGTAGAATTTTACAGGGAAGTGCTGGAAATCTCAAGGTGTTTAAAAAGGAATGTGCTACCTTGTGAAGTAAGAAATCAAAGTAATCTTTAAGCAAAAGTGGAAAGTCCACTTGTCACAAATAACATAGAAAGGTATTCATGCAACGAATAGGTGGCTGGACAACAGGAAATCAGAAAAAACTGAGATGAAGGAAAATGAAGACACAACATACCATAATTAATGGGATGCAGCTAAAGCAGTGTTTACAAAGTAACTTACAGATATAAATGTCTATATTAAAAAAGAAGAAAGATCTCAAGTCAAAAATCTATGCTGCCACCTTAAGACACTGGAAAAAAGGAAGAGCAAACTAAACCCAAATTAGCAGAAGGAAGGAGGTAATGTATACTGTAACAGAAATCACTGACACAGAACATAAAAATGGAGAAAATTCATGAATCCAAAAGTTGATACATTTTAGCTACACTGACCAAGCCAAAACCAGAGGAATAAAATTATACTAAAATCAGGAATCAAAGACGGGACATTATCAATGACTTTACAGAAACAAAAAGGATTACAAAGGGAAACAACAAATAACTTTATGTTAACCAATTAGATAATTCAGGTGAAATTAACAAATTTCTAAATAGACACTACCAAAACTGACTCAAGAAGAAAAAGAAAATCTGAACAGATGTATAGTAAGTAGGGACTGAATTAGTAATTTAAAAACTACCCACAAAGAAAAACCCACACACAGATGGCTTCAACACTAGAAGAATCGAGTACGAATTCTTCACAAACTCTTTACAAGTAGAAAAGGAGGAAACACTTCCTAACTTGTTCTCTGAGAACAGTATTACCTATACACCAAAAATCAAAGGCATCACAAGACTACTAAAGACCAATATTTCTTATGAATACATATGTATGAAAATCCTCAATACTACTGAACCGAATCCAGCAATATATAAAAAGGACTATATAACCAGGATCCGGTGAGATAAATCTCTGGAATTCAAGATTGGTGGTATAACATCTAGAAATCAATTAATGTAATATCCTCACTAACAGAATAAGGGACAAAAAGCATATGATCATGTCAATAGAGACAGAAAAAGTGTTTGACAAAATTCAACAACACTTCATGAAAAAATGCTCAAACCAGGAACAGAAGAGAACTTCATTCTGATAAAGACATCTACAAAAAACCCAGAACTATCATCATTCTTGATGTAAGACTGAACGTATTCGTGTTAAGATCAGAAACAAGACAGGGATGTTCACTCTCATTACTTCTATTTAGCAGAGTACTGGAGGTTCTAGGAAGGGCAATGAAACAAAAAATGAAATAACAGGCATCTAGAAGGGAAAGGAAACAGTAAAAATATCCCTGCATGCAGATAGCATGATCTTACAGATAGAAAATCCTAAGAATTACAATTAAATCACAGCTAACAAATGAGTTCATCAAGGTTGAAGGATACAAAATCAATTTTTAAAATTAAATTGTCTATATACTTGCAAGGTGAAGAATATGAAAATATAACTAATAAAGTAATTCCATTTATAATAGCATTAAAAAGAATAAATACTTAGAAATGAATTTAACAAAAGAAGTATATAAAACTTATACTGTGAAAAGTACAGAATGTTGTTAAAAGAAATTAAAGATGTCTTAAATATATGAAAAAATACCTCACATACACCCACTGACTTTTTCTGCTTGTATTTTTTTATCATTTCTCAAAAAACACTGCCTAATCATAGGCCTGAAGATTGATGCCTTTGATGTGTTTTCTTCTAAGAGTTTTATACTTTTAGCACCTTACATTTAAGTCTTTGATTCAGTTTAAATTATTTTTTGCATATTGTGTGAATAGGGGTCCAAACTTGTATTTTTGCATTTGGATGTCCAATTTCCCAGCAGTGAGTTTTGAAAAGACAATTTCTTTCCCCAGTGAATTGTTCTGGAACCCTTATCAAAAATGGATTGACCGGAGAAGGAAATGGCAACCCACTCCAGTATTCTTGCCTGGAGAATCCCATGGACAGAGGAGACTGGTGGGCTAGAGTCCATGGGGTTGCAAAGAGTTGGACACGACTGAGTGACTTCACTCACTCACTCACTTTCTGCCATAAAGTTGAGCTATTTCAAATCCTGAAAGATGATGCTGTGAAAGTGCCGCACTCAATATGCCAGCAAATTTGGGAAACTCAGCAGTGGCCACAGGACTGGAAAAGGTTAGTTTTCATTCCAATCCCAAAGAAAGGCAATGCCAAAGAATGCTTAAACTACCACACAATTGCACTCATCTCACACGCTAGTAAAGTAATGCTCAAAATGCTCCAAGCCAGGCTCCAGCAATATGTGAACTGTGAACTTCCTGATGTTCAAGCTGGTTTTAGAAAAGGCAGAGGAACCAGAGATCAAATTGCCAACATCCGCTGGATCATGGAAAAAGCAAGGGAGTTCCAGAAAAACATCCATTTCTGCTTTATTGACTATGCCAAAGCCTTTGACTTTGTGGATCACAATAAACTGGAAAATTCTTCAAGAGATGGGAATACCAGACCACCTGACCTGCCTCTTGAGAAATCTGTATGCAGGTAAGCAACAGTTAGAACTGGACATGGAACAACAGACTTGTTCCAAATAGGAAAAGGAGTATGTCAAGGCTATATATTCTCACCCTGCTTATTTAACTTCTATGCAGAGTACATCATGAGAAACGCTAGGCTGGAAGAAGCACAAGCTGGAATCAAGATTTCTGGGAGAAATATCGATAACCTCAGAGTTAGATTAAGTTACAACAAAAACTTTAGAGATTTTAGAGACTATATAATGCAGATTTTAGAGACTATATAGTATGAAGTGGATTTGCTTTCCAGAAGACTGCTACATTGATAATTTGGATTCAACAGGACATTTGACCAGGAAAATGTTAAGATGGTTGGAAGTAAAGCTAAATCAAAAAGAACAGGTTTGGTGAAGAAACAAAAAATACATAGTCTCTTACCTATGGCTGATTCATGTTGATGTTTGGTAGTAACTAACAAAATTCTGTAAACCAATTATTCTTCAGTTAAAAATAAATTGAAAAAAAATGGATTGACCATAAATGTATGGATTTATTTCTGGACAATCAATTCTGTTCTATTGGATTATATCTTTATGCCATTACCACATTGGACTTTATCAAAAAGCTTTTGTGGTGCAAAAGACACCCACAAGAAAATGGGTGTCTTGTGAAAAGAAGAAAATGAAAAGATAATCCACACTATGGGAAAAAATTTTTCCAAACCTGGTGAGTACAAGTCTCTGATAAGTCTCAGATAAGAGACTTGTATTTAGAATATACAAAGAACTCACAACCCAATAATAAAGACAATCCAATTTTTTTAATGGCCAAAAGAGCTGAACAGACATTTCTCTTCAGCAGATATACAAATGGCCAACAAGCAAATGAAAAATGTTCAACTCTTCTTTAGCCATCAGAGAAATGTAAATCAAAACCACAATGAGATACCACTTTGCACACCACCCACAGCTATAATCAGAAAGACATAACAGAAAAAAAAAAAAGATAGACATGATAATAAGTGTTAGTGGGGATGTGGAGAAATTGGGAAGCTTATACATTGCTGGTGGGAACATAAAACAGTGCAGATACTTTGGAAAACAGTCTAGTAGTCCCTCATAAGGAGTTACCACATGACTCAACAACTTCATAGACCCAGAAAAATGAAAATTTGTATATAAATGTTGATAGCAATATAGTTGTTATTAAAACAATCACTGGGGCTACCCTGGTGGTGGAGTGGAAGGACTCTGTGTTGTCAATGTAGGGGGTGGGGGTAGCGAATGGGGGCAGTGAGGGCAGAAATTCGATCCTCGGTCAGAGAACTGGATCTCACGTATCACAAACAAAGATTCCGCGTGCTGCAATGAAGACCCGGTGCAGCAAAATAAATATGTAAATAGTTTTTAAAAAGTCACCGTATAATCATACTGGGGCTGCATGAAGATACATTCTATGTATGCTGGATGCAAGGTCTTAACAAGCACAAATTCTCCCAACAAAATGTACCAATTAATCACCTATTAGTTCATTTGGGAAACCTTTCCCCTTCCTATCCTTTTTAGTCCTCTGCCTTTTCTAAGCAACCCTGTGTATAAGATCTCCCTCCAATCTCAGGAAGATTACTTGCCTAGCTTCTGTCAAGCGTTGACTCCATCTTATGTCATTTGTCTCTATAGTAACCAACTAAAAAAGCTGCTATGCTGAGCGGTGGCTTTGTGCAAACAGTGGTCTAGTGTGAAGATGTTTTAAAGATTTGAGTCCTCTCTTTACTTATCACTGAATTCTTTCTGGTACCAAGAAAAGGAGAAAGCCTCTAACAAACAGGACAGGTGGAGAGTGAAAGAGAAAAGGATGGAATGTAAAACATGAAGGACAGTGGACTCCAAGTAGAGACTAAGTTTAGAAGGAAATGAGTTAAGAGCTTCATTTACAAGAAGACTAAGAACACAAGGTTAAAAACTAGATACAAGAAACAAGATAATTATCAAGCATTTCCATCCCTATTCTTCTGGTCAGAAATAATACCATGATGTTAACATCAACAGATTGCCCACAAGAAACGTAACCATGGTGCTTCAGAAAGCTGACTAATATGGATGAGATCCAAAAGGTATTTAACGGTTTAGTCCAGCTTGGTTAAGGGGCCAGACACAGCTTCTCTCTTCAACAAACTTGTAACCTAATGGTGGGTAGCACCGAAATCAAAACAGGGAAACTGTTGTTAATGAGGTGGGGCAGAGAATGGAGGAGGGGAATGTACTTTAGGTAACGAACATGAAAACCTTATTAAAAGCATAAGGATGCGTTCCGGGATCCATCGTCCCCCACCTCCCAGTCACTCCTGCAACAGGAAGCCTGGCGTCTGCAGCTTCAATGGGGAGCTCCCACAGCTTTGCCTTGGCCGCAGCCTCCTCTCACTCCCAGTATCTACCTGGGCAAACCTCATTCATGGAGCTTTGTTCCTCAAGAGTTCATTAATCAAGTCATTACTACAGTGTCAGCCAGCCTGTGGGTTCTTCCAGGAAATTATACCAATTGCTTTTCTACCCATAAAGTCCACTTTAAATATTATCTGACACAGTAGAGAGAAAATAGAGAAACACTAAGTCAGCAATTAAGGGAGCAGGATCCTGAGCAGCAGTGTCCTCATTTGTTATATGGGGCTAATCTTACCTTGCTACCATACCAAAGTGTTGCATGAATCAAAAACAGGTTATTTAAAAGCTTTTTATAAATAGTAAAGAAAACATCATACCATATGTATATGCATAGGTACCATGTATCTACATACATACCACACACACGGCCTTTCTTGTGACATCAAAATTTGGTTCTCATAGTTTTCATTCCAACCTCAAAGAAAGGCAATGCCAAACAATGCTCAAACTACTGCACACCTGCACTCATCTCACAGGCTAGTAAAGTGATGCTTACAATTCTAGAAGCAAGGCTTCAGCAATACGTGAACTGTCAATTTCCAGATGTTCAAGCTGGTTTTAGAAAAGGTAGAGGAACCAGGGATCAAATTGCCAACATCCACTGGATCATGGAAAAAGCAAGAGAGTTCCAGAAAAACATCTATTTCTGCTTTATTGACTATGCCAAAGCCTTTGACTGTGTGGATCACAATCAACTGTGGAAAATTCTGAAAGAGATGGGAATACCAGACCACCTGATCTGTCTCCTGAGAAATCTATATACAGGTCAGGAAGCAACAGTTAGAACTGGACATGGAACAACAGACTGATTCCAAATAGGAAAAGGAGTATGTCAAGGCTGTATATTGTCACCCTGCTTATTTAACTTATATGCAGAGTACATCATGAGAAATGCTGGGCTGGAGGAAACACAAGCTGGAATCAAGATTGCCGGGAGAAATATCAATCACCTCAGATATGCAGATGACACCACCCTTATGGCAGAAAGTGAAGAGGAATGAAAAAGCCTCTTGATGAAAGTGTAAGAGGAGAGTGAAAAAGTTGGCTTAAAGCTCAACATTCAGAAAACGAAGATCATGGCATTTGGTCCCATGGCAAATAGATGGGGAAACAGTGGAAACAGTGGCTGACTTTATTTTTTTGGGCTCCAAAATCACTGCAGATGGTGATTGCAGCCATGAAATTAAAATATGCTTACTCCTTGGAAGAAAAGTTATAACCAACCTAGACAGCATATTAAAAAGCAGAGAGACATTACTTTGTCAACAAAGGTCCGTCTAGTCAAGGCTATGGTTTTTCCAGTAGTCGTGTATGGATGTGAGAGTTGGAGTATAAAGAAAGCTGAGCACCGAAGAATTGATGCTTTTGAACTGTGGTGTTGGAGAAGACTCTTGAGAGTCCTTTGGACTGCAAGGAGATCAAACCAGTCCTTCCTAAAGGAGATCAGTCCTGGATATTCATTGGAAGGACTGATTTTGAAGCTGAAACTCCAATACTTTGGCTACCTGATGCAAAGAGCTGACTCTTTGGAAAAGACCCTGATGCTGGGAAAGATTGAGGGCAGGAGAAGGGGATGACAGAGGTTGAGATGGTTGGATGGCATGACCGACTCAATGGACATGGATTTGGGTAGACTCCGGGAGTTGGTGATGGACAGGGAGGCCTGGCGTGCTGCGGTTCATGGGGTCGCAAAGAGTCGGACACGACTGAACTGAACTGATACAACTTTAACCATTACTGTTCAAGGTGCATCTAACACTTTCTATTCTGTACCATACTGATGTGATTACATAGTCACCTTTCCTACTGGACCAAACGATCTTTGAGGATAATATCCACGTATATTTTTGTCTTTGAATATTCCACAGAGTCTAGCACAACAATTTCACATAATAAATGGTCTCTCTCTCTACATGTATAATGAGTTACTATTATTAAAATCATTACTGTAGGAGCTATTCCTTCTAGAAACATCTGTAAACTACAGAAAATCTCTACATTCTACATTCATAGAGAAATTTTTCTTTAAAACTTTCATTAGGGCTTCCTTGGTGGCCTAGGATTCTTAAGGTGACACGGTTTTGATCCCTGGTCCAGAAGATCCCACATGTCTCAGAGCAACTAAGTCAGTGAGCCATAACTACTAAGTCAGCACTCTAGAGTCCGACAGCCACAACTACTGAAGCCCGTGCGCCCGAGAGGCCATGTTCCACAACACGAGAAGGCACTACAGTGAGAAACCTGTGTGCCACAGCTGGAGAGGAGCCCCACTGACCGCAACTAGAGAAAGCCTGCACATAGCAATGATGACCCAGTGCTGCCAAAGTGAATAAACCTTAAAAAAAACTATCATTAAATTCTGACATCCTATAACTAATAATAGGGAGCTCCTTTAACTAAAGATCATATTACAACCAGCCTTACATGAGAATTTTTTTTTTAAAGATGGGGACAATAACATAAATGTGTTCTGAAAGAGAATTCAGTACAGTGACAAATAATTACCATTTATATTAATTGGTATTACTATACCAATATATAGAGAAAAACCATTTATTATGACAAATCATTGTGCCAGGTAAATTTTAGGAATTAAACAAAGGCAAGAGGTCAACATTTCCACACCTATGATAACTTCTGCAGGAGGCAGCGTCTGAGATTTGACTTAATTCTCAGTTGCAATACATTTTAATTCAGTGTATTTTAACTTTGTGGATCATAACAAACTGTGGAAAGCTGTTAAAGAGATGGGAATACCAGACCACCTTATCTGTCTCCTGAGAATCCAGTATGCAGGTCAAGAAACAACAGTTACAACCCTGGTTGACTGGTTCAAGATTGAGAAACGAGTGTGACAGGGCTGTCTGCTGTCACGTTGTTTGTTTAGTCTATACTCTGAGCACATCATGAGAAATGCTGGGCTGGATGAGTTATAAGCTGGAATCAAGACAGGCAGGAGAAACACCAACAACTGAGATATGTGGATGATCCCACTCTAATGGCAGAAAGCAAACAGAAACTAAAGAGCCTCTTGATGAGGGTGAAGGAGGAGAGTGAAAGAGCTGGCTTAAAGCTAAATATTAAAAAAAATTAAGATGATGGCATCCAGCCCCATTACCGCATGGCAAATAGAAGAGAAAAGGTGGAAGTAGTGACAGATTTCCTCTTCTTGGGCTTCAAAATCACTATAGATGGTGCCTGCAGCCATGAAATCAGATGTTTGCTTCTTCACAGGAAAGCTATGACAAACCTAGACAGTGTGTTGAAAAGCAAAGACATTACTCTGGCAACAAAGGTCCACATTGTCAAGGCTATGGTCTTCCCAGTGGTCATATATGGTTGTGAGAGCTGGACCATAAAGAAGGCAGAACACCGAAGAATTGGTGTCTTTAAACTGTGGTGCTGGAGAAGACTCCTGAAAGTCCCTTGGACAGCAAGGAGATCAAATCAGTCAATCTTAAGGGAGATCAACCCTGAATACCCTTTGGAAGGACTGATGCTGAAGCTCCAGTATTTTGGTCATCTGATGCGAACAGCCAATTCACTGGAAAAATCCCTGATGCTGGGAAAGATTGAGGGCAGAAGGAGAAGAGGGCATCAGAGGATGAGATGGCTGAATGGCATCACCGATGCAATGTACATGAACTTGGCAAACTTCAGGAGATAGTGAGGGACAGGGAGTCCTGGTATGTTGCAATCCATGGGGTCTCAAGAGTTGGACGCGACTGAGTGAACAACAATCGTAATTCAGTTTAATTCTAGTACATTTAACTCACTCTTTCATCTAGCTTTGTGTGTGACCTCAATTTAACTTCAACTTTAAGATTCTGAAAAGCCCTCTGTAGATGAGCTTTGGAACTCACAAGCAAGCTGCATCTAGTCTGTTCAGAATTTAAGGTGTGTATGCACAATAGCAGGTACTTCCTCTGAGAAATGTCTGCAGCACACGACCCCACACTACAACCTACGACTTATATGACCACATCGTTTCACTCCATAGAACACCCTTGATAAATGAACAACAAGTGGATTATATACATAGATTGCTAGGGCTGCCATAACAAAACGCCAGACTGGGTGGCTTAAACAATAGAAACCTGTTTTTTCACAGTTCTGTTCTGAAGGTTCAAAGATCAGATGTCAGCAAAGTTGGTTTCATTTGACCTACAAATGGCTACTTTCTTGTGTCCTCAAGCGGTCTTTCTTCTGTGCATGAGTACCCTTGGTGTCTCTTTTTATGTCCAAACTTCCTCCTCATATAAAGAAGCCAGTTAGAATGGATTAGGGCCCACTCTAAGAGGCTCAGTTTAACTTAAAACCTCTTTAAAGGCCCTGTCAGCAACTACAGTCAGTCTGAAATACTGGGGGCATATATATGAATTTGGGGACAGGGAGAACAGCACAATTCAGCCCATAACAATAGCTAACTAGGTTCATTTATCTCTGTCCTAGGCATTAACTTAGTCTTTGTTTGTTTCAGAGCCAAAGCAACCTTTTTCAGCCACACTTCCCCCAAGCAGGCTACACAGAGAAAAGTTATTTGAGGATTATATTCCACGTAGCCCTCTAAGCTGGAGAACGCAATGGCACCCCACTCCAGTACTTTTGCCTAGAAAATCCCATGGATGGAAGAGCCTGGTAGGCTGCAGTCCATGGGGTCGATAGAGTCGGACACGACTAAGCAACTTCACTTTGACTTTTCACTTTCATGCATTGGAGAAGGAAATGGCAACCCACTCCAGTGTTCTTGCCTGGAGAATCCCAGGGATGCGGAAGCCTGGTGGGCTGCCGTCTATGGGGTCGCACAGAGTCGGACATGACTGAAGCGACTTAGCAGTAGCAGCAGCAGCCCTCTAAGCAGTCCATGAGGTCGCTAAGAGTCGGACACGACTGAGCAACTTCACTTTCACTTTTCACTTTCACGCATTGGAGAATGAAATGGCAACCCACTCCAGTGTTCTTGCCTGGAGAATCCTAGGGACGGGGAAACCTGGTGGGCTGCTGTCTATGGGGTTGCACAGAGTTGGACACAACTGAAGCGACACAGCAGCAGCAACAGCAGCAGCCCTCTAAGTGTCATGTGGGTCCCCTTGGGTACTTCACATATGACAACATTCATGGCAACCCATCTGCTGCAATGTGGTTAACTGAGAGTCACCAAGAAGTTGTTCAGCAACAAATCTTACAGACTGTCTCTGAAACCAGAATAATGCTTTTACAATCTTTCCCCCTTAAGGCATGCCATTTAATTAGAAGTACACAAGGGCACATCTGGAAATCCCTGTGGTCTTCTGGAAGGTATTATCGTTGGTGAAGAAACTACTGGAGCGAGTACCCAAAGGTTCTTTAATACTTTTGAGGAGGAGTAACAATAAGAGTTAAGACAGGAAATTCAGTTCAGTTCAGCCGCTCAGTCGTGTCCGACTCTTTGCGACCCCATGAATCACAGCACGCCAGGCCTCCCTGTCCATCACCAACTCCCGGAGTTCACTCAGACTCACGTCCATCAAGTCAGTGATGCCATCCAGCCATCTCATCCTCTGGCGTCCCCTTCTCCTCCTGCCCCCAATCCCTCCCAGCATCAGAGTCTTTTCCAATGAGTCAACTCTTCACATGAGGTGGCCAAAGTACTGGAGTTTCAGTTTTAGCATCATTCCTTCCAAAGAACACCCAGGGCTGATCTCCTTCAGAATGGACTGGTTGGATCTCCTTGCAGTCCAAGGGACTCTCAAGAGTCTTCTCCAACACCACAGTTCAAAAGCATCAATTCTTCGGCGCTCAGCCTTCTTCACAGTCCAACTCTCACATCCATACATGACCACAGGAAAAACCATAGCCTTGACTAGACGAACCTTTGTTGGCAAAGTAATGTCTCTGCTTTTCAATATGCTATCTAGGTTGGTCATAACTTTCCTTCCAAGGAGTAAGCGTCTTTTAATTTCATGGCTGCAATCACCATCTGCAGTGATTTTGGAGCCCAGAAAAATAAAGTCTGACACTGTTTCCACTGTTTCCCCATCTATTTCCCATGAAGTGATGGGATTGGATGCCATGATCTTCGTTTTCTGAATGTTGAGCTTTAAGCCAACTTTTTCACTCTCCACTTTCACTTTCATCAAGAGGCTTTTGAGTTCCTCTTCACTTTCTGCCATAAGGGTGGTGTCATCTGCATATCTGAGATTATTGATATTTCTCCCGGCAATCTTGATTCCACCTTGTGTTTCTTCCAGTCCAGCATTTCTCATGATGTACTCTGCATAGAAGTTAAATAAACAGGGTGACAATATACAGCCTTGACAAACTCCTTTTCCTATTTGGAACCAGTCTGTTGTTCCATGTCCAGTTCTAACTGTTGCTTCCTGACCTGCATACAAATTTCTCAAGAGTTAGATCAGGTGGTCTGGTATTCCCATGTCTTTCAGAATTTTCCACAGTTTATTGTGATCCACACAGTCAAAGGCTTTGGCATAGTCAATAAAGCAGAAATGGATGTTTTTCTGGAACTCCCTTGCTTTTTCCATGATCCAGCGGATGTTGGCAATTTGATCTCTGGTTCCTCTGCCTTTTCTAAAAACCAGCTTGAACATCAGGAAGTTCACGGTTCACATATTGCTGAAGCCTGGCTTGGAGAATTTTGAGCATTACTTTACTAGCGTGTGAGATGAGTGCAATTGTGTGGTAGTTTGAGCATTCTTTGGCATTGCCTTTCTTTGGGATTGGAATGAAAACTGACCTTTTCCAGTCCTGTGGCCACTGCTGAGTTTTCCAAATTTGCTGGCATATTGAGTGCAGCACTTTCACAGCATCAAAGGCAACAGTAAAGGCCTGGAGCCAATTCTTGAGGCTTCCAGTGAGCTATTAGGGAGGGCTTCCCCCGCCCCTTAAATACTCATATATGACATGTTAAATAAAAGAGTTTAAAGAAAATAAGCCAAAAATATTGGGTTGGCCAAAAGGTTTTTGGGTTTTTCCATAACACTTTACAGAAAAACTCCAACAAACTTCTCGGCCAACCCAGTAGTAGTATCCAGGTAAATCTCATTCTTGATGCTGAGAACAAATCTTACACACTTTATAATGACACACCTATGAGCAGTGGACATAGGAGCCTGGCAGGCTACAATCCATAGGGTCCAAAGAGTCAGACATGATGAAAGTGACTTAGAACATGAGCAGATTAAAAATGCACTTGATTTTTACCAAACTTATAAAGTCATTTTTATAAAGCAAATGGATTTCAATCTCCTCATAACAATGCCTGCAATAATGAGTAAACTGCATATATACCAGTCTCAAGAGAATCTTGTTTTATACTTCAAATGGTTATCTTCTATGTCCTGTGTGTCTTACAATTTACATTTCATCTGAGGTAGCCTTAGGCCCAGCACTAATAACAATGAACAGAGAATACAGTTTATCAGTCAATGTAATTTGCACCTGTCACCACAGTATGACTCTTATACTCTAATTTGTACAAATAACTGGGCTTGAGGAAACCCTTTCCAGTAGATCGTGGTATTTGCTAATCCATCGATGATAAAATGTGATCCTCACTCTAAGTAGTTTCCCTAAGTGTGGGAGGCCTGGGATTAACTGTTCCGTTGTTGTTCTATGGCTAAATTGTGTCTGACTGTTTGTGACTTCATGGACTGCAGCATGCCAGGCCTCCCTAGCTGTCTCTTATTAACTTTCAAAACACCATCAAATGCAGAAGTCTCATTAAATGCAACCTGCAATGAACAGTGTCCAAAGAATGTTAACTGAAAAATTCTCAGCACCATACTAAGAGAAAACTTTCAGCATAGATGACACTTAAATCATTTTCTCTCTGAATTAGCCAAGTTTAGTGGTTTCATTCAAAATACTTCAAAAATGATGGTTTATGCACCAGGAAAAAAAAATCCCTTTATATTGCTCTTATTTAGAAAATAGAAACAGCTCAACAACCTTACACAAATGTGTTACAAGCTCTCCCTTTCCTACAAAGGTAGTCAAGAACAAATAAATTGACGCTGAATGTGCAATAATCAAGTAAAGATTCCTCTGAACTTGTTCGTGGTGCCATACATTTTTACTTACTAACGGTTCAGGTCATGAATTTTTGGAAAATTGCACGTCTTGGTAAGCTTTCGTGGTCTCTACTCGCTTTTTCCCTTCTCTGCTTGTTATCTGTTGCCTTTCGGTCTTCTGATACTTCCATTTCCTCCTTTTTATGTTCCTGCTGTGTCCACCGAACAGGAGAAACCTGGTGTAAGTGATCCAACCTCAAGTCATCTTTTTATTCTAGACTTTCCAGATTGGAACGTGAGAAAGACGACCCGGGTGCAGCCCAAATATTACCTATTCCACAAAGTGTGGGTGGAAAAATGTGTCCTTGCCCTTCATTTTGTATCTATTTAACTAACGGCACTGTCGTGCCCAAACGTAGATATTGGCCAAGAACTAGATTTCCAAAATGGCTTTGCTCCTTTTGAGCTGACATCAGTCTATAAAATGCAATTTACTTCCACTGCAACCAATCCTTCCTTCTAACCCAAATATTACCCAATATACAGACAACTGAACCTAACCTAGTGTAGACAACAGATTCGCATCTCCTAAATTCAGTAAAGAGCCGACACAGCCGTCGACTGATGTGAAGAAGAGAGTCAGAAGGGAAAAAAAAAAAAAAGACACAAACCCACTACACAAACCCCAGAGGCGGGTGTCGCCAGGATCGCGCCCTCCCGCCGCCGTGCCCACGGCGAGCACGCCTTCCCGCCGTGGCCACGCCTCCTGCCGCCTCGCCGTGGCCACGCCTCCCTCGACCCCGCCCCGTTGCGGCCACGCCCGACGTGAGGCGCGGGAGCCGCCGGGCCGGGGGCGGGGCCTGCGCCGCCCCTCCCCCCGCCGCCGCCGGCGGCCTCCGCGCGGGCCTCCCAGCCCGTATTCCACTCACTTTGTTCTCCGCCTTTGTCCTAATCCACACCAGCAGGTGGAGCCGCAGTTAAAGTTTCCGAGTCCATTCCGGGAGCGGGAGCCCATCTTGCTCGCCGCGGAGGCCCTCGCTGGAGGAGGAGGGTCAGAGCTCGGGTACAGCCAATCGCGGGCAACGCTGCTAGTTATCAGAGCAGAATGGGCTGTAGTTTAGTGAAATAGGAAAGCTGCAAAACACTGTGGAGTGTTCCCGTGTAAATAAAAAGAGGAAAAAAAAGTTTCTCAAGTCGCCGCTGCACGACGTCGGGCCGGCGCCGGGGCGGGGGTCTGCGCTCTCCCGAGCGGCCGCGCGCTGGACTTTATTGTGCCGCAACGAGCCCCCCGTCCCCATTGTTTGTGTTTTTTTCAAAATATGGCAAAGGTTCAGGTGAACAATGTAGTGGTGCTGGATAACCCTTCTCCTTTCTACAACCCATTCCAGTTCGAGATCACCTTCGAGTGCATCGAGGACCTGTCTGAAGGTGAGTCGGGCGCCCGCCCGCCGCCGGGCTGTCAGTTGCGGGCTGCAGACGTTGAAAGTTTCCCGGGCCCGGCCTCGCGCGGGCGGCCGGGGCTCGGCGCCGAGCGGGCTGCGGGCTCGGCTCTGCGGAGGGAAACTTGAAGTTGATGGACGACGGCCGGCCAGGCGCGCGCAGCGTTCGGCCGCCGCTGGGGCGCCTGCCGCGGCTCAACTTGCGAGGAACTTGTTCGAGCGGAGGTAGCCATGTTGTCAGCTTTGTCTGGCGGGCGGGCGCTTCGCGAGACCCGCACTAGCGCCCGCGGCGCCGGCCGGGGGTCGCGCCGGGCTGGCCCCGAGCACCCAACGGCCTCCGCGGCCCCGGCGAGGAGGTGGGAAGGCAGAGGCATGTGTGTGGTCGGCGCCGGCGAGTTCGCAGCGGAGCCATCTTACCGAGAGTAGAGAATTGGGCCACCGACCCCGGCGTCACGACGCCTCCTCTCCGCGGGTGACGAGCGCGGCGCCCCGCCTGCCCACCTTCCTGCCCCCGAGCAAGAGGCACATCCATTTTTAGCGCTCACGCTGGAGTTACCGGACTCTCCGGGGTGGCCATGCCCGGCCGCTTCGGGGAGGGGAGCGAGGCTGTCCTCGCGCTGATTTCTGGCTCCCTGGACCAACCAGTGGGGGAGGCGGGCGCAGGCTCGCCCCTCGGCGCCACGGGCCGGCGCTCTCCGGGGGCCGCGGGTGCTCCCGGGCCGGCGCTCCCCAGCCGGCACCCAGGATGCTCGGGGCGCCCGGGGATGCTGGCGCGCAGGCTCGCCCCGAGCAACGTGGGCTCCTCATCCTTAGTGACTGAAATCTTCTCTCCTCTCTCTCAGGAAGAAACGTATTGCTAAGCTAACAAGTTACATTTAACGTGAGAGCAGAAATAAGTAAAATATTTAAATAATTTCCAGGACTTAATCACTGGCTTCTAGGTAGTTTGAAAGACTTCCTTCAAGAACGTGTTGAAATCTAATTACAGCAACTCCACATCCAAATACCCTGAACATAACACACAAAAGTGGGCTAGGAAATAAAGTCCTGATGGCAATGCAAAATTTAGTATTTTTTTCTAAGTTCGTTTTAAGGTCCTCAGAAAGACATATAGCATGTGCAGTAAGAAATTTAGAAAGCTAAAATTTGCCAAGATCTTTCCGATTTTATTAAAACCATCCAGTGCTCCATTTTCAAAATTTCAAGGGGAAAAAAAAGTTTTAACTTCATCGATGGTAATTTTACAGCTAAATAGGGGACAGACTTTGTTTGAACTTACAATTATGTTTAGCAAAATGCATTTTAAATTATATGCTAATCAAGGCATGTAAAGCATTTTCACTTAAAAAATTATCCTTTAATCCCTGTATAATGTATTTTAGGTAGCGTGTAAACTATTTCAATTACGAAAACCAACATATGCTCACTGTAATAAACTTTTTAAAAGTTGTTCATACATATATAAAGTAACAGTCCTCTGTACCTTCCGCCTCCCTGTCACTCAAAAGTAACCATAATTACCACTTGAGTGTGTGCTGTTCCGTACATTGTAGTTCTACTACAAATATAAAGCACACATGCACATACAATAGTAGGCACATTTTGAAAGACAATTCATTTATTAAACTAATTCTTAAATGGGCCGTTGCTAATAAAAATTAAAGGGGATTTTCCTTATTACCAAACTTTGAAGCTATTTGGTTACTAAAGAACTGCCATAAGCATTTCGGCCACTAGGCCCATTTTCATGCCCACTAGACTAATTTTTTTGGTTTTACAATCAATCGCATATAAAAGTTGACAAATGCAAGAGAAATACAATAAATGAGTCCCTTCCAATTTATACTACAGTGTTTTAGGCATTAGAACTTCTTGAAATTACTGGTATTTCTCAAGTGATATCTTCCATTTTAGGAGCCAGTTCTCAACAAGGAAGTTAGATGATTCAGGATGTTGTTACAGGGCTTTGACAATGGATGGTTGAAACCTGCCGTTGATGTGTTCCATTTGTAATGGGATCTTTTCAGAACCAAGCTGAATCCTATCAGAGTTTTTACAGTACTGATGTCAGGAATACACCTTACTTTGACTTGTCTACCTCACTTCCCAGGCATTTATACTGGGCATTTATTTAGTACTTTTTAAGAGTTCAAGCTGAGTCATACCGAAGCTGCAAAGGAATCTTTCAAAAAGGTGCCATGCTTGTGTACTCCACCTAGAGGCTGTGTGGATTAAGGAAATAGAGTTTACTTAGCAAAGACTTCTTATAGTCCCATCTTTTATGCTACAGTTTTTAAAAATATTTGTTCTTGAAAGTGAACTATAGAATGTTCATAGTCCAATGAGAAATTTTTACTGTATAATTTTGTTTCAAGTTCCAAAGCTTGGCCGCCATTTTTCATACTTTAAATTGTCAATAGCCCTCACGTATTTTTACTTTCCTTTAAAAGCTGCCCTGTAGCTTTGTTTCAGAAACTCTTTGAGTACTTTGCTTCAGAAAAAGTCTGAGTACTTAAGAGAATTTAGTTGAAATCTACTATAAGACCTCTACAGGGGTAGGACAGCAATCCACAGATACAAGGAGAGGCTCTCCTGTAAAGTCCGGGAGATAGGAGACCTTGGGTGTGTTTGATCTGATGGTCACCAAGCCTGTACACATTTTCATTGACTTTACTGCTGACTTTCTTATACCTTCTGTGGATTGCTGATTTCTCTTCTTTACTGAATGGAGCCTTTTTAAAAAATGTTGACCAATATCAATACTTTGAGCTGTCAGTTGAATACATACTTAAAACATAACTGAATGAAGCTTCATACTTTAAAACCTCAGGCTTGTACTAATTCACAAAGACTACATATGTCCCCCTATATCACAGGTGTTCCCAAATAGAGTAATTAGTTTGAAATTTACATGGTGACTTCCCTCACTCCCACCTCAAATGGAGACACTTGGGAGACTGACATTACCATGATTAAATGAAACAGTTAACTTTTTAAATAAGTGAGTAAACTCCTTCAAACTATCACCTGTGTAAAGCATTTCATCCTGTCCCTTCTTGTTTCAAATACAGGGGGCAAGGGAATGAAGCTAGGTTCAAAGAAAAGATTAAGAACAAAACAACGGATGCTAATTTATAAATTAAGTATTGTGCGTTTTAAACTCGGTAGCAATAGCAAGCATCCATAGCATAAAAGTTAAGGTACCCTGAGTTACAGCCTGTACTCCTTAAGGCTAGATTATCTATCCCCCTGGCCTCTGCCCTCAGCCATGCCTTCCCACCTCCCGCAGTTAAATTCCTTTATTTCACTGTTGATTTGAGAGCTAAAAAGGGAAGAATCTATCTTCCTTACATTTTTGGAAAGAGCCCAGGCTTTGGAGTCACAGAGACATAGCTTGGATTCTGATTCTTCCATTTACTAGCTGTGTGAATTTGGGTATATTACTTAACCTATCAAGAGTCTCAACTTTGTGTAACAGGTATAACTAAACCCATGTGATACCTACAAAGCTGTTGAGGTTTTGAATAACAGGTGTGAGGTGGCAAAGCCAATGCCCAGGTATTTTATAAAGGGAGGTTTATAAGTCATAACCATGTTCTTGCACCAGACCACAAATGCCAGCTTATAACAATTAAGGCAAGAGCACGATCCATAGTAGTACAAATACTTATGAAATGAACAAAGAATTATGGAAACCTCTGTGTGACAATTCCCAGTCTTTTTACTTAGCTAGTTGAGTAGTTTCCATACCCCTTTCTTCTTAAAACCATTTCTCCACTTGACTTTTGGGTTACCTGCTTCACTGGCCACTAATTGGGAAACTTTAATTGATCCTATCTCCCTGACTTCTTAACTTTGGAGAGCCCCCTGGGCTCACTCCCTTGGAATCCCACCTATTTTCAAGGTTTCACATATGGACAGTTTCTAAATTTTTACCAGATATATGATCTCCACTTATTCATTACCTTCTTTATCCCTGGAACTCCTGATGGTTTCCCTTCCCTGCCCCCAGAAAAATAAGTGGCTCTTGCTGGCTCCACCTTCAGGATATATCCACAATGTTACTACTTCTCCCCTCTATGGCTACATGTGGTCCAAGACACCATAATTTCTTGCCTCAATTGAACTATCCTCCTGTTTTGCCCCTTGCCATCTTACAGTCTCTACTAAACACAGCAACTAAAATGATCCTCCTAAGATGAAAGTCACCCACTCCAGTATTCTTGCCTGGAAAATTCCATGGACAGAGGAGCCTGGTGGGCTACAGTCCATGGGGTCAAAAAAAAGTTAGACATGACTGAGCGACTAATGCAAACACACAAAATGAAAATCAGACCATGTCGCTCCTCTCAACATTCAACATTCCAGTGGCTTCCCATGCCACTTCATGAAAAAGCCAAAAATCCTTACGATGACTTCCAAACCCTGCATCCTCTAGCTGCACCTTTCACCTCCAGATCTCACAGTCAGCTGCTTTCTCTTCTGCTCATTCTGCTCTTGCCCCGGTGGCTTTGCTTTTTCTCAAGCATGTGCCTGCTGTCTGGCCTTAGTACTTGCTGTTCCTTCTGACTAGATACTCATGCTGCTTGTTCCCTCTCTTAATCTTCATCAGCAAATAGATAATCTCACGAGATGTCAGACGTAGGACCCTGCATCTAGAAATGTACTAGAAATTGAAGATAAAGTGGCTGAGGTCTGGGACAGAACCGTGACACAGTAAGAGAAAGAAGAAACCTAAAGGATCTCTTACTTCAATAAACTGCAGTTTATAATACACTATGAATATGTATATGTATATGAATATGAATAAGTAATGCCTAGCCTATTCCTGTTACCTATTTAAGGAACAAAAAGAGCTACAACGTTATACAAGAATGACAACACATGAAGGCATTAGATTCTCCACAGGTGACCCAGAAACATCACCGCCCCCATCCCCGAGTGCTGGTGTAGACTTTGTGGAGTGGATCCAAGAGGCAGGCCATACAGTGCCAAACATCCTCAGAGGACCAGGAGGTCTGAGAGAGAATTTGTATTTGTGGAATGGTGTTCCTCCCCCTACTAATGAGGAGGCTGCTTGCAAAGAGCAGTCATTGTACTCATCTCTGGGTTCTTCTCGCAGAGCACACTGTCAAGGGTGCTCAGTAAAGACTGAATTACATATAATGACTGAACTACATGGAGTGACTTGGCTTGTACTTTATTCTTTCTTGTTCTCATGCCTGTTCCCACAGTGTATACTCTGACACATCCAGTGGTATAAGAAACCTTTGTTTCCTCTTCCCAATGTAAAGAATGGATGACAGGAAGGGGTGCCATGAGGGAGAAACCCACTGTGAACCTTTAACAGTTGAGTTGAAGCCCTAAGGGGCTTCTGAGCCATAGGAGAAGTTGGCAAATAGTGATTTTTCCACTTTGGAGCTCTTTGATCTGGGTCTATGCATAATATGGGGTAGCCCTTCCAAAGTGGGTTTAGCAGGTTAAATGATGACATACAGAAAAGGCAGAGGGATTCCTTAGCCAAATAAATTTAGGAAACACCGGATTAATAGTACTGGTGTTCTTTACTGAAGGATTTCTCAGACCCCTTGTTCTGCCAGTGTGCTTTATAAATCCTCAAGAGCATCTCCCAAGCTTTTGGCCATGTTGTTTCATTCGCGAGATGCCCTGACCAGGAACCAGTATTTCACATAACAGCACTGTGAGAAACTGGTATGAAATGTACAAATTTTATAAGGAGCACTTAGGTGTGTTTCTGGATTTTCTGCTATGAAAAGCCAATTTTAGCAGCCAATAAATGGTGTAAGTGGACATTCAAAGGGTCTTTGATGTCATCTTGTAATTACTGAATATGAAATAATATTTTGGTTTTTAACCCTAGACCTGGAATGGAAAATTATCTATGTGGGCTCTGCAGAAAGTGAAGAATACGATCAAGTTTTAGACTCTGTTTTAGTGGGCCCTGTTCCTGCAGGACGGCATATGTTTGTATTTCAGGTAAGATTATTCTTGGTATATCTGTATGCCAAATACATTTCTAAATGGTCCTCAGCCCTTTCCTTTTGGGCTACATCATTCTGGTTCTACTGCATTCACTTTTTATCTGCTTCTTTCATGTTTTAACAAGTTTATGTGTCATGAAGGAATGCCACCTCCTGGTTACGCGTGCTGAGAGTGTTCCTGTGATTTTTACTTGGGGGTTTGAACAGCACGCAGTTAACCTTTCACTGTGGCAGCACACATGTGATGGTTAATTTTGCACTCTTCCTGTGAATAGCCTCTGCGTATGAAACCTTTAGGGTGGCTGGCTGTCCAGCAGCCCAAAACAGGGGTTCAAAATGCTTACTACTAACTGGGATCATCAGTAATATGCATTTTCAGATTATAGTTTCAGACACTAGGAATGATATAACAAAACAACTTTATTTTAGCATTACTGAGTCAGTAATTCAGCTAGGTTACCAGGTATGTTAGAAGATAAGAGATCTGTGAGATCTGAGGTCACTGGAAGTCCAGTGGTCTACTAAAGCATCTCCCCTACACTTCTTATAGAGGGTTACTATTACAAATCCACAGCTCTGTCATTTATAAGGAGAAACTCTACTAATAGATAATTATGTTCTCCGATCCCACTGACAGTATTTAGGTCTGTGCCAAGGCTTCAGACATTGTCTTCTGTGTTGAAAAATACTACTCCTTTCAGTGCACATCAAATTGTTGTATACAACTATCCAGTCACTTCTCAGTTATCCATGTTTATTAGAGGAAGATGTTTATAATAGTCCAAAGAGTAACTAGCCATAGTTTTTTAAAAAACTATTATTAATTTTTTTTTTTTTTACAAGTTTTGCCACCCAACAGAATTCCATTATTTAAGTAGAACCCACTGAGAAGACTTAACCAGAAAAAAAAAGCTAAATCTTCTATCCCTGAGCACTCACTTGGTTCACTTCACAGATGAGGCCAATTTAAATGAATACTGTTGGTTAAATAATCCCAGAAGATATGGGCTAAGAATCACTCAAACCTATCTCTCAAGCTACCACTGCTCCCTCCTCTTTCCTAAATTTGAATTCAGAATCTTGGTCTCCTAGCCTTAGTGCTTTTTATTAAAAAGCAACAAGTATTATATGTAAATAAATGGTTAAGGAAAGCTTACATATACTGACTGAAAGGCTCAAATATATTAGTTACAAGTTCTGTTAGAGACTTCCCTGGTGGTCCCGTGGTTAGGACTCTGCCTTCCAATGCAGGGAGTACAAGTTCGATCCCTGGTCGGGGAACTACATGCCCACAAGCCTCCTGGCCAAAAAAAAAACCAAAACATAAAACAAGCAGTTTTATAACAAATTCACTAAAGACTTTAAAAATGGTCCACATTAAAAAAAAAAAAAAAAAAAACCTTTTAAAAAAGATAAGTGCTGTTAAGCTGAGTTGTGTGACTGACTGACATCTTAGCGGAGGACGAGGGTATCAGAGATGCCTGTATAGGGAAGCCCTGCACTTGAAAACTAGGTTTAGTCCCACTCTGCTGCTTAGAGACATGTGACTTCAGTCAGGCTCCTAGCCACGCCAGTCATCTCTGAACTGTGAATAATAGCCTACCTCATAAGAATGTCATGAGGAATAAAGCAGTTAAGTATAATCAGTGACAGACAGCTCCCTATTTCTATAATGAGAACTAAGTTTTTATTCTCTTAGCTTCTTGAAATTGTTATATAAAGAAGCACTATTTGCTCTGATCCACAAGCCTAGAGAACCTATACTTCAGATGTGTGCTGTGCTTAGTCATGTCTGACTCTTTTGTGACCCCATGGACTGTAGCCTGCCAGGCTCCTCTGTCCATGGAATTCCTCAGGCCAGAATACTGGAGTGGGTTGCCATGACCTTCTCCAGGGGATCTTCCCAACCCAGGGATTGAACCCAGGTCTTGTTCATTGCAGGCAGATTCTTTACCATCTGAGCCACCAGGGAGGCCCACTTCAAAGATGATAATTCGTAATTCAAATCAAGAAACTTGAGGTATAGTGATATACCTTTCAATGCTGATTTTAAAAAAAACTTGCAAATACATGCCGTATTTTTTAAACAAACTTTTAAAAATTTATCTTTTCTATGTGTTTATGTTGGTTAAGAATATTCCTCAACTTTGGGCTTTAAGTGCTATGGGAAAGGTTCTTAAAAAGTATTTCCCTGTAGTGATTTTCACTTTGGTATGTGTGCACATGTTGCCACAAGTACAGAGGAAGTACAATGTGACCTAGATCACGTGTTCAGCCTATGTGTTTTTTTGAATTCACTCTTATCAGCAGAAAGGTACTAAAATAGTTTTGTGTTTTATGTTTGAAACAAATTACCATAGTGTTCTCCTGGTCTGCCATGATTTTGCCTCTCCAAATAAAATACCTTCCTCTTAATTAAGTGTGTCAAAGGCTAGCAGGAAGGTGCCCAGACATCTACCTCGTATTGCTTGTTGGAGTCAAAGATCTCTGCTTATCACTTCTCCATCCTAAATCATCTGAGAGGCCTGCAGGCTTCTCTCCTTGATTTCGCTCAGGCTGAATCCTTTAGCAAACAAATTTTAAAACACAAACATGCTTAGAACCAATCTGCTGAGGGGATGGGAAGCAATAGTGGGAGAGGTTCCCATAGCACTAAACCACCTCTGTTTCCCATCTCTACCCAAAGGCAAACAGCATATTCTCAGGCCTCCTGTTCTATTCTGGTATTTCTCCAAAGAGATCATAAACCACGTAAGGGCAGGAACTGAGTTATGAATAAATTTCAAAATACTCAGTATATACTGTGCCTAGAACCATGCCAGACTTGAGATCACAGAGTTGGATGGGACTCCTGCCCAAGATAAAGCTTAGAATTTTAGGGAAGTTTGAAGGGTAAACATATTTAGATTGTTGGAATACATTAATAGAGACATTGTGTCAAATAATATGAGTGCATAAAGAGTGCTATTAATTATATGTTTGGATTAGAAAGTGCCTTACTAAGAAGGATACATTTGACACAAGCTTCAAAGATGAATTTTTCAGCAAGTTAGGGAAGGAATATATGCAAGACACAAAGGCATGAAGAATTATTACTACTGTTTAAAGAACTTACATTTCTAGACCAAGAGGTGGAGTTAAAGAGACTGTAATGTTGATTGAGACCAATTGTGAAGGGCCTTATAAATGAAGCTAAAAACTGAGGGTTTTTATGTCAGAAATTAGGGTAATCACCTGAGGTTTTTAAAACCCAGTGAAGGGATAGGAATAGATCTGCACTTAGATAGCATTAGCATGTTGGCCATGGTGCAGTTAGGCTAACACTGGGGGAGACCAGCAGGGAAGTTTTAGCAATATTCCAGATGAGAGATGAAGACCTGAATTCTGCTTTCAGAGATGGTGGACACTGAGACCCACTAGATGTGGGAGGTAGGGAAGCTGAGGTGACAGGCTTCTAGTCTAGGTGACTAGGTGGGTGTCCGGTGCCTTTCTGTGTCACCTCCCTGTGGTAGGTAGATAGTAATCACGAGTCTTTAATGATAATGGCCTGAGAACACCAGTCAGAAGTGCTCCCAAGCTGAGGCATGAGCTGAAGCGCTCACCCAGGGATGGCCCTTTGTGTCGCAGCAAGAGTAGCCAGTCTGTGGGACTTCATATGCTTCGTGCCATCAGAGTGGCTGCTCTCGGCCATGCTCAGTGCTACCACTGCCTGTCCCCAGCCTGTGACGCCTTCCAGCTAAGTCCTTCCTGTCTTCCACGTGGCTGTGGACAGGGCCTGAGCTCTCAGCCACCTCTAGCTCACCTGCCTCAAGTTTCAGCTTAGAGCAGTTTGATAAAAACAAGATCTGCCTCAAACAATCTCTACCTTCACTGAATTTCCATAGTATGTGGGACTATTTGTATTTTTTGAAATTCTGCTATAAAACTATTTCCACTCCACTTTCAGTTTTATATTAATTTCCTATTAGAATATCTGTGAGGGGTGGGGGTGTTGACTGGATATGAGAATATGGGTCCTAGGAAACTGGATAATAAACATGTGCTGCCAAAAGGCTGTATGGGATAATTAAATGTTTACTAATTTTTAAGGTCTGAAATTATGACTGGGAAGGTTGGACTCAATAAGACTATTGATTTGTTTACTATATTTTATAAAAGGTTTTATAATTGAATATTGCATAATCCGTCATGAACCAGCACACACGGTAGCCGCACACATGGTAGCCACATGTATTTTCCTCTAGACATGGTGATGTTTTCAGGTACTTAGGCATATTGTGGAGAAATGTATGAGCTATATTTTCTAGCTATAAGTCAGTTTCAAAAATGAGCATTTGCCTTCCCAGTATGATTTCCAAGTTTTGGTTGCTGTGCCCTTGACTGAAGGTGCTCAGTGTAACCAAAACTCCAGTTTTGCTTATGGTTAACAACACTTTGTGCCGTGTTTTTTTTTTTTTTTTACATGATTCTAGGCTGACGCACCTAACCCGGGACTCATTCCAGATGCAGATGCTGTAGGTGTAACAGTTGTGCTAATAACGTGCACCTATCGAGGTCAAGAGTTTATTAGAGTTGGTTATTATGTAAATAATGAATATACCGAGACAGAATTAAGGGAAAATCCGCCAGTAAAACCAGACTTTTCTAAGGTAATACTCCTTTTCATTATTCCTTTTTCATTCATTTTACTGTACAGTTTTTTAAGCAGTTGCCATTTCATAGTACATTATGAAAGTGGCTTTGAGACAAAATAAATTTGAGGTCCTTGTGCCAACTAAACAAGCCAATCATTGTTCCCTTACCATGGATGACTTCAAAGCTACCTCCAGGTTAGCTATTAGCAGTTAATGTTGGTCAGGCACCTTGAGAGTCTGATGATTTAGAAAACTGAAAGTGCCTCCAGCAGGTCTCTGTTAATGGCTCCCTGTATGGCATTCCCCATACATCATGATTCTATCTATTTCCGTCTTTAGGATGTTCAAATTCCTGTGTGTTGTACTGATTATTCCATAATATTTTGGTCTGTAACATCTCAAAATTGTAGGGGGACGTTTTGTTTTTCATAGGAACATTGTTATCTCAAAACTCCCATATGCCTTGCTTCATCAGCTATTCTCAAAGGTTAAACTACAGGTCTTAAATATTATCTGGTGGTGAAAACAGCTAAGTTTCTGAGTGTGAACCTGAAGTCTGTGACTTGATATTCTCAGAAATACCAAGTACTTTATGATTTTCCATTGGGAACTATAATATTTAGTAACTGGTGATTTTTGTGATATTGAACATAACACTATCTACCAGACCATGCAAGAAACATTACATGGGAGTGGAATGGAATGTTCTTCTTTCTGATAATAAGGCTAGAATGTTTTTTATTCTGATGTGGAACCTTCCCTTTCTAATTTATTAGTTACCTGTATGGCTACTTGTATAGCAAAATGAGAAGGAACTAGAATATTCTGTCTAAGAATGAGCAATAATAATTAAAAGATAGGAAACCATTAATAATGAAAGGTCCTATTTGGGGATACTTTGCATTTTACTTGAAAATATTACTGAAGAAGGACCACATCAAAATCTAGAAAGCACGTTAATTTGTTAAATGAAGCATCCTCTGATGCATTCAAGAGATTCTCTCCCTTTTAAGAAATAAGGATAGAGTTAGATGTTTTGTTGGATAGTAAAAGATCTGAATGATTCCTTCAGGCTCCCCACATCTTGTTTCCATTAGGCTAAAATAATTTCTTTACTGCAGCCCTGTCATTTATTAGTTATGTTTAGTGTATTTTATTTGACTTATACCTTTGTATATGAAGACTTCCCTGGTGGCTCAGATGGTAAAGTGTCTGCTTGCAATGTAGGAGGACCTGGGTTCGACCCCTGGGTTGGGAAGATCCCCTGGAGAAGGAAATGGCAACCCATTCTAGTACTCGCACCTGGAAAATCCCATGGACAGAGGAGCCTGGTAGGCTATAGTCCATGGGGTCGCAAACAGTCAGACACGACTGAGCGACTTCACTCACTCAGTTTGTATATGAATTAGTGCTTTAGGAGTACAAATATAAAGAACCATTCTATTAAGGTCTATCTGTATACAGTGATCTAACTTTCTTAGTGTTTACCATTTATATATTTCCTTTATCCTCTAGCTTCAAAGGAATATTTTGGCATCCAATCCCAGAGTCACAAGATTCCACATTAATTGGGAAGATAACACAGAAAAACTGGAAGATGCAGAGAGCAGTAATCCAAATCTACCGTCACTTCTTTCAACAGATGCATTACCTTCGGCATCAAAGGGATGGTCCACATCAGAAAACTCACTAAATGTCATGTTAGAATCCCACATGGACTGCATGTGACCACCTGCCATCCCTTTAGTACAAATTAAGCTATAAAAACACACAGAACTATTTCCCTGAAATTCCGTAAGTACATAGTCAAGATGCAATGTGAAGAATTTGTTTAAAAAACATCCTGTAGAAAGTTTATAAGAAAACCAGTATTTGAGCAAATTGTGGAATATAAATACAACTATTTTTAAGTAAGTTTTTCTCTAATGTGTTATTTTATTTGTTCTGAAACTAATCTGATTAAAACATATATATTATTTTCTTCTCCTCTATATGTAATTAAAGCACTTAAAAAGAAAAATGAATCATTAGACCAGGTTGTAAAGATGTCTTAGCCTCTTGGATAATAATCTTTGGGCCACTATCTTAACTAACCTTTGAAAGAACAAAGTGCACTTCAACTAAATGTGTCTTCCTGTGATAACACATAATTTGGTTTAAGGGGCAAATTTCCGTTCTTTTCCCGGCATACCCTTAAAGAAGGGATTTGAAGTAAACTATATGTGACCAAGAACTTCAAGATCTAGTTTTCCAGGCCACTTTGAAGCCTCTTATGTCTACTATTCATATAATGTTAGACAGCATTCAGTTTGGTTCTAAGGTAACAAATGTGGTTAATTGTTTATAAGGTCCTCTGCCTATGATTTTTGTTTTTATAACAGTTTAGGACATCACAACAGTTCTTGAATCATACATCATCATTACCCAGTGAATTCAACATGTCAGAAGCAGATACAAACTCCCTAAGTTTAAGAATAGAAGAGTATAATGACTTTGGTTCATTAGATTTATAAAAAATACTATGAACATAACCCTTTAAAACTGTTTTGACAAGTCATCTGTTGTTGGCAGCATTTATATAAAAACAGTAGATTTGGAAATATATATTTAGCTTTATCATATGAAACTATATATATTTCCACATAAAGTACTTTTCTCCGAATCTCCCGACACTCATGTACAATATTTGTGGTAGACATTTTCTAGATAGCTTTTTCAGATGAGGTTTTTTAAAAGCAATCTTGAAAAGGAATGCATTAACTAAACGGGACAAAAGGTTCTTTTTCTTTGATGAGAGCTAAGTCCTTCCTCAAAAAGTTTCTTATGTTCCAGTAAATTAAGTGTAGAATATTCTCATCACTCTTGCTGCTAATCAAGACATTAGCCATATAATACAGAATTATGCAGTGCCTTCATAGCTAAAACTTTTATACTGCACTTTTTAAAAGCATTTATTTTGAGGAAGGGAAAGGGGCATATGTCTGAATATGGATTTGAAGCTGTATATATTTCCTGTCATTCTACAAAGTGACTTTGTGAAGCAAAATTTTGCTAAATGTTAAACTCTGAAGTTTAGTATACCAGATAATTAAAATACTGTCCACTAACTAGTTCATAGACTTTAAAAGTAAAATACGTACGACTGTTAAAACAACATGAAGAAAATTTCATTTTTGTCTAATTGCAATTAAAAGAAAATGTTAAAATATTAAAATGAAAATAAAACTAATACTTTCCAACCAAGAGCTCAGTGATTAATATAACAGGAACACAATACATGCTTATTAGAAATAAAGCATATATAAGCCAAATTACCAAATCAGTTCACAGCTGAGTTTTTATCCTGATTAATTATGATTGATTTGTACTGACATCAAACAGTTAGGTTTTTAAATCAATTTGTAAACTGACAGCCAATTTTCACAGAAGTTTGAAGCTTAAAAACTATTCTCTCTTATTTAACATTTTGATGGTTCTATAATTTTAAAAAATAAAGAGTATTCAAACATTAGGAACTAAGAAACTAGAATGCATAGGTTGTTTTTTATTTTTTCTTTTTAGCTAGACACTGCCTGAAATAACAGCTAGAAAGTTTGGAAATGTTTTTTCCCTTTCTGATCATAGTGAATAGCTGTGTCCTGAGAAGATAAACATGAACAAATTACTTATGCCACAAAGGAAATAGGCGAGTAGGCCAGAGGGAATGTGGCTATCATTGGAGCTGAGAGAACAAGCCGAAGTCTGAGAAACATGCGTGCATTCGTTCATTTATAATCTTATATAGCCTTAGGCTTTCGTTTGGTCTTAACCCTCAGGTTTGAGGTTTTCTAGTTAACAAGAAAGTCAATGGCAACAGTTTTCAAAACATTTTACTGTAATCTATGGTAAAAAAAGAAGTTTAAGTATGACCCCCATAACACAAGTATGTATATTAACAATTTGCACATAATACACTCGTAATAGTGCACCTTCTCTGTGCACTAGTATACTGTAGTATCTGTTACTGTATTTTGTTTTGAAAGTGCTGGTTCTGACCGATGAATAGACCCTCTAATGGGTTGTGATACAGTTTAAATAAAGGGTAGTCTGGCCCTTTGGGTGGATTAGAAGTAGCAATAACTTATCTACAGTTCTAAAATTTATATTCCTTCTACCTGCCATTTCTTTCATATTTGGATTATAACCTTGGCAATAAGACAGAAAGTGCTAATTAGTGAATTCAGCAGCCATTCAGTTTAAAACTGTCCAAATACTCTGAAATACTAGTAGTCCACAAATTAGCCTGGTCTTATTTCTTGACACTCCATATAATAATTAGGAAACATTCCATGTCATTACTGGGGAAACTCTTTTATTCGTTCATTGTTAATATCATTTAATACAGAACTCTAAAATACTGAGTCATAAAATTTTGAAATGCACATGAAGTCTTCTTCATATATTCCTGTCTTTTCCCCTTCCAGTACCCTAAAGCTTGTCTACTCTTCTCAGTCGACAAATCCCTTCCTGTCAGTGCTTAATATACTGTTTAGTTATATTTCAAAGCTGAGACCCCTTAAAACAGAGATCTTATTACTAAGGACCATAATGGAGCACTTCCTGCTTTATAAGTTTTCAAATATAAGCTTCTCATAAGAAATCTGAGTACAGGCCATGGACAGTAGACATCCCTAACAAGTAACATTTGTAAAATGTATGAAACCAAAGGCCTACTATAGGAGAACAGGAGAAATATTTTCCCAGTCAAAACAGTGTAGAAATTTTAAATGGCATCAAAACATGTCCTTTAAAATAATTTTTTCCTAAAGTCACTTTATAATCAAATCTTAACATTCTATCAGCAAAGGCTTTAAATATACTGTACTTGTTGAAGAATCATTACAGTGTATGAATGAAGCTCCATGTTGCAGTGATAAAAGTACACTTTCCACATCTAAGACACATTTTCTACCTAAGAATTTTTAGCAGGAATCACTGTTGTCTGTGAGATCCATGAGTATGAAAATGCCTTAAGCTTTATGCCATCTATTTACTTTGTAAAGTGAGATTTTACCCCTATTTAGTTAGTTTCAGCACTGTTTGCTGGGTCTTCACAGAATTACAGATGCTGCTTAAGCATGTACAAAAGTAATCACTAGAGAATGAGAACGTTGAACACAATCATTCAAAACTAAGATACAAAAAAGACACATGGAAAAAGCTTTTGAAAAATAAGTGAAGGTGGAGCTTTTGAAATATTTTCTTAGAGCGACAAAAGTAATGCTGAATATTAGGGTTTTGGCAGTAACACAAAAATCTTGAAATATATCCTATTACAGGTACTTTTTCACAAGAAAATAACCATTGTGTTAGCTTCTGAAGTAACATTAAATAACTGAAATCATCACATAAAATACCTGCACTAGTAGATCCAATTCCTGTGGTGAGCACAGATCTTGGTGTAATCTTTGCTGCATATTTGAGGAATTGAGATTTCCCTGTGCCAGGATCCCCAACCAATAAAAGATGAGATTCACCTAGAAAAGCATAAATAAAGTTTCTAACTGCTATGAAAAGACTCATAATTAGTCAAAAATGGTCCATTTGGAATGGTCACACAATTTTTATTTTATATAGTATTTTAGTTTAAGGTCATTCAAGGAAGACTTTATCCAGAATGTCCTTAGAAAAGTTAACTTTCAAAATAAATAATAGTCTTTGGATTTCTGAGTGCAGCATTTAAAATTAAAAACTTTTAAGAGATTTTTGTTCTAGTTCCAGATGTTTAGGGACTGTGTTTAACATTTAAAAAACTTTTGGCTTATAAAGTTTCTGATTTTATTTAATTTATTTTAAATACCAAACTATTGTGATTAATTCTTTCCATCCATACATACAAGTATACTTATAAGTGTTTGCGACTTTGTACGTGCTTTATAAACACCAAATCACTTATGATTCTAACAGTTAAGTGAAAACCTTTTCATTCTATGAAAATTTTAGTAGTTTCATGAAACATCTATCTTATAAGTTCTTACTTTTTGAATGTAACATAGAAAACCATGTGAATATCCTGTGGCAGATGTTATCTCACTGACCAAGCAAATTTATTCAGTCATATTCAAGTATTTTCTGAAAATATTAATAGGGAAATACTATTGAAGTTCAACATTTAGCAGAATGCCTTGTAACAGTAGGTAATCAAGAAATACAATATGCATAAACCTTATTATACTTACTATTCTATACTGTACAGTATGGTTTTTGAGTCCTTACCAACACCTGGTTTACAATAATGTCCTTTTAGTCTTTTGGTTAAGCCTTTGGTTATTATGGCCCTTATACTACCTATATGAGGGCCATAATAAACCTAATTTATGCCATTCAGGTCAGTTAAGTGTTTTAACCACACAAGAGCTCCCTGCCATTTGGAAATGACTTAAGAGTCATTTTGGCTTGAATGCGTGACCTACAGTAGCACCTCTCAGCAGATGGCATATTTGCTGCCCACCAGCAGAAGGCGAACCAGCAGGCAGTGACTGAGAGCAACAGTCTAAGAGACACACACTGACAGGCACAGATGGAGAGACACTGACTTGGAGACAGGAGAAAGACTGGAAATCCAATGAAAAACACAGACAGTAAAAGAAACAAAGATTTTATATTGTGGCTCCCTTATAGGCAAAAGTCTTTGGAAAGACTGGAATTCTACAAAGTAGTTCCTGATGTTGGACTGAGTATTAGACAGTGAACAACTGTCAGTTTTTAAAAGACTGCATTTGGAAAATAAAGCTCAACAAGCAATTTTTCATTCAGCAAAGGGAAATCGTAGCTTCTCTTCTTACTGTATGTGTTAGTATTTCTCAGAAATCTTAATGGGTACCAACCTCTGACCCGTGTTCCTGTAGCATCGGTTCTTTGAATCCCACCAGCCAGCACCATGGCCACAGCAAGCTTTACTAGGTACATTCCAAAAACTTGAGGGCACAAGCTGGCCAATATTTCATTCCTTCCTAGGAAAAGCAGAAAGATGAGTTATCATAATTTTTCAAGAAATACTAACTGAAATTTCCCTTTCTGTCCTATCTTCTTATAAACACTCTAAAATGATCTGACTAAAAGGAGTGAATAATGTTGTTTTGTTCCTAAAAGTCCTTTTCTTATCAATGCCTTGAGATGAAAAGTTCTGGCTGCCACCTGTTTTAAGTTTCTATAAATTTAGCATATTTATAAGGGACAGAAAGAAATCTCTTTTCTCCCTCATCAGGCTAGCATTATCCCTTAATACCAGCTGCACTTCCTGTGCAATAATTTCAGTAAAATTACTCCACTCCTAAATAAAAGGAAGGTGTTCTCAGAAACAATGAGTCAGACTGTAGAAAACTATGTAAGGTACTTGGAGGTTCTTCAGAGGTATAAAAGAGGTAAAATCAACCCATCCTGTGAGTCAATTCAGCATTTGCTCTGAGCAGTTTGGTAAATTCTGTTTTATCTAGACTCAGTATCTGTGTTATCAGGATATTCAGAAGATCATTATAAACAACTCTAGGAGTCCAAGCTGGAGTTCTTAAGATTCTTCTGATCACATGCTTTAAGTAAGAGGTTATCATTGTCTTAGGTTCTGTTTCTAGAAATGTCAGACACTAAATCCAAAAATCTGCCTATCCCATCCATGAATAATTTAGATATTTCGTTCTGTCATTGATCAGTCAACCAATGAGGTCATAGATTCTAACCAGCCTTTCCTGAGTTTGTCTTATTTGGAACTCACTACTGTGATGGCACTCTGTCTACATTCACGTTACCAGAAATTAATGTCTTTATGTTGTGTGTCTAGTCGCTCAGTCATGTCCGACTTTTGTGACCCCATGGACTGCAGCCTGCCAGGCTCCTCTGTTCGTGGGATTCTCCAGGCAAGAATACTGGAGTGGGTTGCCATGCCCTCTTCCAGGGTATCCTTTCAACCCAGGGATTGAACCCAGGTCTCCGGCATTGCAGGCAGATTGTTTATCATCTGAGCCACCAGGGAAACCCAATGTCCTCATGCTGGTAACTAATTTGCACATCTGAGGGCTTTTATATTTAACTTTGAGTTTGTACGTTTCAGTGATAGCTCTTTTGAGGAGGAAGATAATCATACAAGTACTACTTTAGTTGATGACACCAGTTCCAGAAGTTTTTTCACCAAGATAAAGGAAAGGGGTTCCTCCATAATTTATGGCCCTATGCACAAAGGCTACTTTTGTAATGAATCAAAATTGACTCAGTGGCAATTAAGCTCTGGTGATGTAACCTGGGATGGCAGAAGTAGTGAAGAAAGAAAACATTCTAGTGTAAATAAAACAGGAACCAAAAAAAGAATTAGTCAACCCTGGAAGGAATTTCATTAACTGCTAAAGGGATTCCTTCCCTTTTCCAAGGTAGAAAGCCCAGAGAAAAAGACGAAATGTCTGAGATCTACATAGTTAAGACCTGACAGCAGGTACATAAATTCCGACCAGAATCTAGAAATTACACATAGAAAGAAACGATAGCTTCAGTAAGCAGGGGACAAGTGGACAGACTGGCCTGGGAGACACTCAAGCCAAAGCTGTCAGAGAGCCAGCTTTCTGAGTAAAGGTGGATTCCCTGACTAATGTGCTGACAGGAAGCACTTCCTATGGGCTTTCAGGTCAGAGCCCAGTGTTACTTACTAGCTGCCTGACCTCGGGCAAGGTTCTGACTCTCTCCGCCTCCATCTCCTTATCTATGAGATGGAGATGATAATGGTATTGCAGATAGAGCTGTTCAGGAGTTAATTATTGCACAGCACACAGAATAGTGCCTGGCACATAGGAGCTACTGAAACTATTATACCTGTATTACTTGTGCCTATTTCTTATCTCACCATTTCCTCACACTGTGGTCATCATAAAAGAGAAACTGAAGTCAGATCTGAGGTACCAGAGAAAGGCAAAGGGGAAGGTCCATTCCCTAAATTTGTTATCTAAAGTTGAAGAACTTAATTCCTTGGGTCATGGCAATAGAAGCTCTCATGACTCTATCACGGAAGATAATTCATTAAGGTGAATGATACACCAACACTTTCCTTCCCCTCCTCCTCGGGGCAAATTTCTGGTTCTAGACTGTGTTAATAGTGTGCCCATGTAATCCACTCTTGTGGCATGGCCATTATTTACCCCAATGAAGAGAACTTAGGTCTAAGATGATAAGTCACCCTGGAGTGGGTTCAGATGGCCCAACAGAACCCAACCCCTTTGGGTTTCTAGCCGTCCTCTAAGCATCAGGGTCAGGGGATCCCTGAGATCACAAGAAAATCTTCAGCTCCTTGTCGGCACTCACAGTATCAGATCTTAATGAAGCAAGTCAACCTCCCAGAGCTGAGCAATGTAGTAATGTCTGTCTTTAGACAAGCAAAATGAAGACACACTTTGGATACAGCTCCCCACCTTCACCACCCTCCCTCCGCCCCCAGCACACACACACACACACACACACACTTTGAAATGCTAAGATATGGCTGATAATAGGTACTCAGGAAACTCACAAAGCAGAATCTTCATACTAAAAAGAAAAATGTTGCCTCATTTTCTCCCTGTCTTCCTACTTATATTTCCCACAGGTTATTATATTTATTTCTTCCTTTCATCTGGTAAATAAGATGTATAGCTATAGCCTTCTAATTAAAACAAGATAGACTCTTTGATCAACAGCACAAAGCACTTCTGATAGCCCTGTATGATGCCCTTCCTAACACTGTTACAGATTTTTGTAGGGAACTGATCGGGAGAAACAATGTTAAGTAAAAAAACTTATTTAAAAATACATATGGTTCATAGAGTCAAAGCACTGAAGAATTGATGCTTTCTAATTGTGCTGGACAAGACTCTTGAATGTCCCCTGGACAGCAAGAAGATCAAATCAGTCAGTCCTAAAGGAAATCAACCCTGAATATTCACTGGAAGGACTGATGTTGAAGCTCCAATACTTTGGCCACCTGATGCAAAGAGCCGACTCACTGGCAAAGACCCTGATGCTGGGAAAGATGGAGGGCAGGAGGAGAAGGGGGCAACAGTGGATGAGATGGTTGGATGGCATCACTGACTTAATGGACATGACTTTGAGCAAACTCTGGGAGATGGTGAAGGACAGGGAAGCCAGGTGTGCTGCAGTCCATGGGGTCGTAAAATCAGAGACGACTTAGGCAAATGAACAACATGATTTGTAAAAGATTTGCTTAATGAAGCTATAATACAGAGACCTTTGGTTATTTCTGTATGGATCAGATAAAAGAATGATTGATAACCACTGTATATGTGTTACACACATAAGCAAAAGAAAAAAAAAATCCCACAAAATAAAAGCCAACTGCTTGTATGTAAAGCAAATGAAAGTCTTATTTTATGGAATGATATCTGTCCAATTCAATACATGATTTAAGATACATAATCACTGTGTATTAGATCTGAGGTGAAGCTTCTCAGAAATAGTCTATTATTGGCTTCCATTTATTTTTCTCAGAAGATGCCTCCAAGAAAGAATGAAAACAGACACTTGAAGATTTAATTGGTGTTTTATATAGTTGGGATTTTTTAATAAAAAATACTCTAGAAACCCAAAGGCTATAATGTTCTCATCTGTGTAATTACATCTTAAGTGTAATTTCTGACTATGAAGTCAGAAATTTTTGCTGTGATGACAAAGATTTTTTGCATCTCTCTTATCATCCTTTTTACCATTCCATATTTTTAAATCTTTTAGGTAAAAGAGTGAAGCTGTCTTAATGATACAAGATGAATCAGAAGAGAAATGATTTTAACAGAATAAAGTTTCATAACAGAATGAGTTTTGCCTGTTTAAGGAGGAACTATAATTGGTAAAGAAGGTAGAAAACTCTGAAACTATTTTGGCCAGATAAGAGACATTAAAATAATAGTTGGAAATGGAAAATCTCTTGGGATTTCCAGTAAGATCACTAAACAGAGAGGATTATGCCAGAAAAGGGCTTTAAACGGAGATTATAGCTAGAGGCACTGGTAAAGCTACTCCCTCAGAACACAGCCACTGATGCACAGCATGTAAATCACCAACATCATGAATGAAATGCCATTAATAAATATCAGCTCCATACCCTTAATCACAAACCTGCAAAAGGATCGCTCTTATAGTGTTCCCAAAAGTCTTCAAATTCCTTTCGGACCTCCTCATCCATGTTGACCCCTGCAGACTCTTCGTTATTTACTTGGATATAATTGGCCTTCAGGACTATCTCCACTTCACAGCGCACATCTTGCTTAAAGGGCTTCCACCGCTGCATTACAACTCCATAAATAGTGATGTCATCACCTGGAAAAAAGCACTGAGTGAATCCAGCAGTAGCATCCTGCCTGCTTGGGCACAAACTCGACAAAGGACCAGAACCAAGAAATCAACCACTACCCCACCAGGGTTTTAGAGTGGTGCACATTCCTCTAGAAACCATTTGGGGCAAAAGAACACAGTGTCCCGATTTATTTATTTATTTTTAATCAGGCACTTGTATTTGCACAGCTAAAAGCTAAAGCCAGCATTTTAATTTTTCTTAATCTGCCATATGACAATCACACCAAATTCTAACCTATCCCTGGGAGAATACTGGATGATATATTCACTGTGATTCTATTGTGTGAAATGTTCATCCTCTCAGAACAGTAACCATGTCGTTCTCATTTAATCAAGAGGTGGGGACTGAGCCAGAAGGATAAAGTGCAGTCTGTCCTTCAATATTCCCAGGGGATTGGTTCCAGAATCAACCTCAGATATCAAAATCCGGGGATGCTCAAGTCCAAATCTGCTGTTCCACATCCGTGGATTCAACCAACCGTGCATCATGTAGTACTCTAGTATATTTACTGTTGAAAAAAACCTGTGTATATGTGGACCCATGCTGTTCAAAGCACTGTTGTTCAAGGGTCAACTGCACAATCAACCGGTGTCGGGAAAGCAGACAATATTGTGATGATGGGTACAATGATACTACTTCTAGTTCGCAGTGTATTCATTTTTACTCAAGTACACTTATTAACGTTCACTCACCTTTTTTGTTTTTTAAAGGACAAAAGAATGAGTGCACCAAGAAATGAATGAATACTTGTTCTATTTCAAAGCTCCTCTCCACAAGCTATGAAAGCAAAAATCCCACTTGATTCTTCTTGATTGGTTCCTTCCCACTTATGGACACTCTCCCATTCTTTTTGTTTTTTTTAATATATATTTATTTTAATTGGAGGCTTATTACTTTACAATATTGTAGTGGTTTTGCCATATATCAACATGAATCCACCACGGGTGTACATGTGTTCCCCATCCTAAACCCCCCTCCCACCTCCCTTCCTCCTTATACCATGCCTCTGGGTCATCCCAGTGCACTAGCTCCGAGCACCCTGTCTCATGCAACGAACCTGGACTGGCGATTCGTTTCACATATGATAATATACATGTTTCAATGTGATTCCCCCAAATCATCCCACCCTCGCCCTCTCCCACAGAGTCCAAAAGACTGTTCTATACATCTGTGTCTCTTTTCTGTCTCGCATATAGGGTCATCATTACCATCTTTCTAAATTCCATATATATGCGTTAGTATACTATATTGGTGTTTTTCTTCCTGGCTTACTTCATTCTGTATAATAGGCTCCAGTTTCATCCACCTCATTAGAACTGATTCAAATGAATTCTTTTTAATGGCTGAGTAATATTCCATTGTGTATACGTACCACATTTTCTTTATCCATTTGTCTGCTGATGGACATCTAGGTTGCTTCCATGTCCTGGCTATTATAAACAGTGCTCCGATGAACATTGGGGTACACGTGTCTCTTTCAATTCTGGTTTCCTCGGTGTGAATGCCCAGCAGTGGGGTTGCTGGGTCATATGGCAGTTCTATTTCCAGTTTTTTAAGGAATCTCCACACTGTTCTCCATAGTGGCTGTACTAGTTTGCATTCCCACCAACAGTGTAAGAGGGTTCCCTTTTCTCCACACCCTCTCCAGCACTTATTGTTTGTAGACTTTTGGATCGCAGCCATTCTGACTGGTGTGAAATGGTACCTCACTGTGGTTTTGATTTGCATTTCTCTGACAATGAGTGATGTTGAGCATCTTTTCATCTGTATGTTAGCCATCTGTATGTCTTCTTTAGAGAAATGTCTATTTAGTTCTTTGGCCCATTTTTTGATTGCGTTGTTCATTTTTCTGGAATTGATCTGCAGGAGTTGCTTATATATTTTTGAGATTAATTATTTGTCATTTGCTTCATTTGCTATTACTTTCTCCCATTCTGAAGGCTGTCTTTTCACCTTGTTTATAGTTTCCTTTGTTGTGCAAAAGCTTTTAAGTTTAATTAGGTCCCATTTTTGCTTTAATTTCCAATACTCTAGGAGGTGGGTCATAGAGGATCCTGCTGTGATTTATGTCGGAGAGTGTTTTGCCTATGTTCTCCTCTAGGAGTTTTATAGTTTCTGGTCTTACGTTTAGATCTTTAATCCATTTTGAGTTTGTTTTTGTGCATGGTGTTAGAAAGTGTTCTAGTTTCATTCTTTTACAAGTGGTTGACCAGTTTTCCCAGCACCATTTGTTAAAGAGATTTTCTTTTCTCCACTGTATATTCTTGTCTCCTTTGTCGAAGACAAGGTGTCCAAAGGTGCGTGGATTTATCTCTGGGCTTTCTATTTTGTTCCATTGATATATATTTCTGTCTTTGTGCCAGTACCATACTGTCTTGATGACTGTGGCTTTGTAGTACAGCCTGAAGTCAGGCAGGTTGATTCCACCAGTTCCATTCTTCTTTCTCAAGATAGCTTTGGCTACTTGAGGTTTTTTGTATTTCCATACAAGTTGTGAAATTATTTGTTCCAGTTCTGTGAAAAATACCATTGGTAGCTTGATAGGGATGGCACTGAATCGATAGACTGCTTTGGGTAGTATACTCATTTTCACTATATTGATTCTTCCAATCCATGAACATGGTATATTTCTCCATCTATTAGTATCCTCTTTGATTTCTTTCATCAGTGTTTTATAGTTTTCTATATATAGGTCTTTTGTTTCTTTAGGTAGATATATTCCTAAGTATTTAATTATTTTCGTTGCAATGGTGAATGGAATTGTTTCCTTAATTTCTCTGTTTTCTCATTATTAGTGTATAGGAATGCAAGAGATTTCTGTGTGTTAAATTTTATATCCTGCAACTATACTATATTCATTGATTAGCTCTAGTTATTTTCTGGTGGAGTCTTTAGGGTTTTCTATGTAGAGGATCATGTCATCTGCAAACAGTGAGAGTTTTACTTCCTCTTTTCCAATCTGGATTCCTTTTATTTCTTTTTCTGCTCTGATTGCTATGTTGAATAGCAGTGGTGAGAGTGGGCACTGTTGTCTTGTTCCTGACTTTAGGGGAAATGCTTTCAGTTTTTCACCATTGAGGATAATGTTTGCTGTGGGTTTGTCATATACAGCTTTTACTATGTTGAGGTATGTTCCTTCTATTCCTGCTTTCTGTAGGGTTTTTATCATAAATGGATGTTGAATTTTGCCAAAGGCTTTCTCTGCATCTATTGAGATAATCATATGGTTTTTATCTTTCAATTTGTTAATGTGGTGTATTACGTTGATTGATTTGCAGGTATTGAAGAATCCTTGCATCCCTGGGATAAAGCCCACTTGGTCATGATGTATGATCTTTTTAATATGTTGTTGGATTCTGTTTGCTAGAATTTTGTTAAGGATTTTTGCATCTATGTTCATCAGTGATATTGGCCTGTAGTTTTCTTTTTCTGTGGCATCTTTGTCAGGTTTTGGTATTAGGGTGATGGTGGCCTCATAGAATGAGTTTGGAAGTTTACCTTCCTCTGCAATTTTCTGGAAGAGTTTGAGTAGGACAGGTGTTAGCTCTTCTCTAAATTTTTGGTAGAATTCAGCTGTGAAGCCGTCTGGACCTGGGCTTTTTTTTGCTGGAAGATTTGATTACAGTTTCAATTTCTGTGCTTGTGCCTGGTCTGCTAAGATTTTCTGTTTCTTCCTGGTTCAGTTTTGGAAAGTTGTACTTTTCTAAGAATTTGTCCATTTCTTCCAGGTTGTCCATTTTATTGGCATATAATTGCTGATCATAGTCTCTTATGATCCTTTGTATTTCTGTGTTGTCTGTTGTGATCTCTCCATTTTCATTTCTAATTTTGTTGATCTGATTCTTCTCCCTTTGTTTCTTGATGAGTCTGGCTAATGGTTTGTCAATTTTATTTATCTTCTCAAAGAACCAGCTTTTGGCTTTGTTGATTTTTGCTATGGTCTCTTTTGTTTCTTTTGCATTTATTTCTGCCCTGATTTTTAAGATTTCTCTCCTACTAACCCTGGGGTTCTTCATTTCTTCCTTTTCTAGTTGCTTTAGGTGTAGAGTTGGGTTATTTATTTGACTTTTTTCTCGTTTCTTGAGGTAAGCCTGTATTGCTATGAACCTTCCCCTTAGCACTGCTTTTACAGTGTCCCAGACATGGAACAATAGACTGGTTCGAAATAGGAAAAGGAGTAGGTCAAGGCTGTATATTGTCACCCTGCTTATTGAACTTATATGCAGAGTACATCATGAGAAACACTGGGCTGGAGGAAGCACAGGCTGGAATCAAGATTGCCAGGAGAAAGATCAATAACCTCAGATACGCAGATGACACTACCCTTGTGGCAGAAAGTGAAGAACTAGAGAGCCTCTTGATGAAAGTGAAAGAGGAGAGTAAAAAAGTTGACTTAAAACTCAATATTCAGAAAACGGAGATCATGGCATCTGGTCCCATCACTTCATGGCAAATAGATGGGGAAACAGTGGAAACAGTGGCTGATTTTAATTTTCTGGGCTCCAAAATCACTGCAGATGGTGACTGCAGCCATGAAATTAAAAGACACTTACTCCTTGGAAGGAAAGTTATGACCAACCTAGACAGCATATTCAAAAGCAGAGACATTACTTTGCCAACAAAGGTCCGTCTAGTCAAGGCTATGGTTTTTCCAGTGTCATGTATGGATGTGAGAGTTGGACTATAAAGAAAGCTGAGCACTGAAGAATTGATTATTTTGAACTGTGGGGTTGGAGAAGACTCTTGAGAGTCCCTTGGACTGTAAGGGGATCCAACCAGTCCATCCTAAAGGAGATCAGTCCTGGGAATTCATTGGAAGGACTGATGTTGAAGCTGAAAGTCCAATACTTTGGCCACCTGATGCGGAGAGCTGACTCATTTGAAAAGACCCTGATGCTGGGAAAGATTGAGGGCAGGAGGAGAAGGGGACAATGGAGGATGAGATGGTTGGATGGCATCACAGACTCAATGGATATGGGTTTGGGTGAACTCCAGGAGTTGGTGATGGACAGGGAGGCCTGGTGTGCTGTGGTTCATGGGGTCTCAAAGAGTTGGACACGACTGAGCAACTGAACTGAATAGGTTTTGGGTTGTTGTGTTTTCATTTTCATTCATTTCTACACATATTTTGATTTCTTTTTTGATTTCTTCTGTGATTTGTTGGTTATTCAGCAGTGTGTTGTTCAGCCATTCTTGATTAATGAGTAGAATATTAAACTTTTACAGGTTTTTCCTAAGAGGCCTTGGATAGTTTATAGGAATATTCTCCAAATACCGACATATTTTTAATCATTACATACAATTCAGTAAACCAATTAAGAAGTATAGGTGATTGTTTGGCATTCAATATTTTGGTGCTAGAGAAAAGGGGGCCAAAAGAAAAAAAAAGATATAATCCTAGTCCCCAAGATTTCAATCTTGTTGCACATAGGATGCTGGAAATACCTTAAACCAATACTGGAATTTATACTTTGCAGTATAAACTTAACTGGCAAGTCTTCATTTCCAAGCCTGTATCAAACATTAATTTTTGATATTTGTTGATGCAAAATGCCTTTCACTCTCTAAACATAAATGTGTGATGTGTAACCTGGAGTGCTTTGCTTTCTTAAAGAGAAGTCTTCTGTGAATGCTGTTAATGGAACTGGTGGTAGCAATTCACCGAATAGAAGGCATATTTCTAGCCTCAGGCAACTTGATAGTAAATGGTGACAAAGACATTAAATAAGTTCTTCATACACTTTCAAGATCCTTCCTAAACCACTGCTGGATGGTTTTCAAATCCCATCAGGAAGAGTGATCATTTCCTATATTGACTGTGCCCAATTTTTTTTTAGATGAACATAACCAGGGCAACATTATATGAACACTTTGATGAGTTCTCTACTATGGTCATTTAAATGGGTCATTTTATAGATGCTGTTTCTCTATTAAGTTAAATGAGAAACTTATGTTTCAGATATTGTACCCACTAGAAATACCATGACTCCACTAAGCGGCAACAATGTGTAAAATGTGGAGTACTCCAACTGTGAGGTTTATGAGATAGTCCAAAGCAATAAATACTCATTTGAAACTTATGTGATTTTCTACAGTAAATGTTATTGAAAACAATAATACTTTCAGGAAACTACAATTCTCGCTTTACACAATCCCATCTGTCTGTGCCCCTCTCTCTTCTGCAGCATATTTAGCACTGCAACCACCCATGGTCAGACCTATCTGATCTGCCTCACTGACAGTTATCAGTATATAACCTCCAACTTCACGACTCTGCAATGTCAGACTGGGGTTCCTTAACTAGACTGTGAATTCCCAAAGGGCAATGATTATGCTACTTATGTCTTCTGATTCTCAAAAAGGTTTGTAGCAGTGGATAAATGAAAAAATAGCTGTTGACAGACTGCTGCCAGCCATTCTTTATTTTAAGTGACATGTGAAAGAAAAATACCTTAAGATTTTTTTTTTTAAGTGCAGAAAGAATTCAGTTCAGACCAACTGGATGAAAACATCTTAATCTCTATCAAAGGACATTTTCATGTTCTAGCTAAGCTCATACAAGCACTGCTTTGCTGATCCAGATATTAAAAATTCTGGTTAAAATCAAGAGTCTTCTATGAACAAGGTACTCTGACATAGCCTTGTCCATTTAGTAGGCAATCCCTGATCAAACCTATTATTTACTTAAAATATTGTTTGGAGAACTATAAATTGTTACTATATTTGATATAAATATCAAAGTATGAGTTGGTGATTCTTGGTGGAAGGGGAAAGCCTTTTGACAAAGAATTATTCTTCACTGTAGATACTAAACTCTTTGTTTTCATAGAGCCTTTGCCTCATCATTTTAATGAAATGCCAGCTCAGTAAATATTTTTTAAATAAGGCATTTGGAGAAGTCAAGGGTTAATAAAAGGGAAATGATGGAATTTAGAGGAATGAAACATTCTTGATTTGTCCAAGTAGGGGAGCACTGGGATACGAAATAAGAGATCAAACATACCTGTTACGCCTCAGGGGACACACAGGTACTATTTGTCTTTTATAGAGATTAAGGTCTTTTATGTGAGGGCAGGAATATTTAAAGCAGGACATGTTGAAATAAATTGAAAGGCAGTCATCAATAATAATCATTTCCATTTTCTGACGAACTTCAATTCAAATTAAATGTTAAGTGAAAATTAACTAGTGAAAATAGCCAGTGAAAATCAGTAAGCAAACATATAGAACCAAGTTTTTAAGGTTTTTGGAATAAGAAAAACAGAAAGGTTAAGCTCTCATGGGCAAGTCGGGTTCTTCATCTATTAAACAAACAGCTAGACTAGATCGCTGAGCTCCAGCCCAGCTTCTTCCCTCTATCACCTCCCACCTCATGCCAGTATCTGTTCTCAAGTTCCCCACACTCACTTGCAGTTGATCTCAGGAAAATGAAACGTGGTTTTTCCTAATCAATACTTTTGTTGTTGTTGTTTAGTCACTAAGTCATGTCTTGACTCTTTTGGAACCCCATGGACTGTAGCATGTAAGGCTCATCTGTCCATGGGATTTCCCAGGCAAGAATACAGGAGTGGGTTGCCATTTCCGTCTCCAGGGGATCTGCCTGACCCAGGGATCGAACACACATCTCCTGATTGGCAGGTGGATTCTTTACAACTGTGCCACCTGGGAAGCCCAATCAATACTTTCAGTTCAGTCGCTCAGTTGTGTCCGACTCTTTGTGACCCCATGAATCGCAGCACCGCAGGCCTCCCTGTCCATCACCAACTCCCGGAGTTTACTCAGACTCATGTCCATTGAGTCGGTGATGCCATCCAGCCATCTCATCCTCTGTCGTCCCCTTCTCCTCCTGCCCCCAATCCCTCCCAGCATCAGGGTCTTTTCCAATGAGTCAACTCTTCGCATGAAGTGGCCAAAGTATTGGAGTTTCAGCCTTAGCCTCAGTCTTTCCAGTGAACACTCAGGACTGATCTCCTTCAGAATGGACTGGTTGGATCTCCTTGCAGTCCAAGGGACTCTCAAGAGTCTTCTCCAACACCACAGTTCAAAAGCATGAAATATAAATAACCTCAGATATGCAGATGACACCACCCTTGTGGCAGAAAGTGAAGAGGAACTCAAGAGCCTCTTGATGAAAGTGAAAGTGGAGAGTGAAAAAGTTGGCCTAAAGCTCAACATTCAGAAAACTAAGGTCATGGCATCTGGTCCCATCACTACATGGCAAATAGATGGGGAAACAGTGGAAACAGTGTCAGACTTTATTTTTGGGGGCTCCAAAATCACTGCAGATGGTGACTGCAGCCATGAAATTAAAAGACACTCACTCCTTGGAAGGAAGATTATGACCAACCTAGATAGCCTATTGAAAAGTAGAGACATTACTTTGCCAACAAAGGTCCGTCTAGTCAAGGCTATGGTTTTTCTAGTGGTCATGTATGGATGTGAGAGTTGGACTGTGAAGAAAGCTGAGACCTACTATATAAGTTAACAAAAGTTCATTCTTACCAGATTTGCAACTGTCTACTAAATCATCTTCCAGGATAACCTGCATCGATCGTGGAATACTTCCAACAGATAGCCTTTGAACCTAGCAAGGAAAAGAAAGCGGATACTGAGTACATGTAGATATATACTAAATATTCAGAAGCCTAGCAGTTCTTGACATTACTGTCTGTTTCTCTGGTATTATCATGCAATTTAATTATGATGGGGATTTAAGGAATTTTCTTGAAACTTGTGCCTACTATCAGTTGAAGAATTTACTAAAACTAAACTAAAATAAAAACATCCAGATGGAAATAGCTCAAAGCATAATCAACCTGGGGGGTGGTCAAAATAAAACATGCTCCAGCTACTAAACACAATAATAAAGTTACTTAACCAGAAAAGAGAGGCAGTTCTACCCTGATCTCTATTCATAAGACCTGGGACAAATCACTCAGTTCTTTTGATTATTCGTTAGAGAACTCTAGCTTTATTCTTATTATATGTGTGCCTTATTACTTCCTTTATAGAAGACTAATCTCTCAGGTTCCCTTGCAGCTAAGTGTGGTCATATGACTAAGTTCTGACCAATGAGACACAAGCAAACTTGTTGCAGAAGACTTTGAGGGAGACAGCTTAAATGGATACTTGGTTTAGATGACAGGTGCTTTTGCTTCCTTTTTCCTATTCCTTGACTGGGATACAGATGTTACAGAATTGTAGCCACCATCCTGAACCACTGACCACTATAAGAATAGAAGCCATTTATTAAGAATGGTGTAGAAAGACAGAAGGGGTCTGAGTCTTTGACACTGAATAAAGCCTTTGTGTTTAAGCTGCAAGTAAAGGAAACTAAGGCTCATGCACACATGTTTAAAATGTTTATGTATACCTCATTTGGCACAGCATGTAAATTGTACCTAAACCCTAAATCCTGCCCACTCCAGTGTTTAACCACCAATTAAACCCATTTAATTTTTTCCTATCACTTAGGTAAACTTCTTAAAAATTCACGTTTTCAATTTAAAATAATTATTAAGTCACTTCATAACCTTCCTGCCAATGCTCACTATAAAAAGATGACCATTTTATGGTCTCTAAATTCTATACTCTATGAGAAAAAAATGTCATGCTTGATCTTATACTAGGTGATGACGCAAATACCATATATAATCTGTTACATGTTCCCGAGTCCTGGCAGTTTACCCAAAGCTGAAAAACACTTTTACAAATTTATTTTTCTCATGAATTTGATCATTTACCTGTTCCTGAATTTTGATTTCCTGATAATCTCTACACCTGGTTGGAGATGACAAGTCTGAGAGGCAAGTGAATTTTGAAGAATCACAGTTCTCCAAGCTGGGACATGAGGATGGCCGGAAGAAAGCATAATACTGCTCAAAGTCAGCCTGGACCACAAATACATGCTTGCACTTGTTACACATGTAATCCCGCTCAAACTCCAGGATCTTCACCAGACTTGTTCGAATTACTGTCCCCGTGACAGACAAGAAGTGTCCCACATCCTTGGTTTTAGGGATGTGCTCCCTCACCAGCTCAGGACAAACAGGCAATCCTGATGGAGAAACAAAACAAAAACACATCAACTTATATCTTGAGATATGATTCCATGCAATATATTTTTCTCGTATTTCCTAAAGGAGTATAATTTCAGGAAAAAAGAAAAAACTTCTGTGTTTTACTTAAGAAAAAGGTCAAATCAACTCAATTAAGAAAATAGAAAAGACACAACAGTCAGAATGGCCATCATCAAAAAGTGTACAAATGATAAATGCTGGAGAGGGTATGGAGAGAAGAAAACCCTCCTACACTATTGATGGTGATGTAAATTGGCAGAGTCACTATGGAGAACAGTATGGAGATTCCTTAAAAAACTAAAAATACAGCTTCCATATGTTCCAGAAATCCCATTCCTGGGAGGAAAAACATGGTTGGCAAGAATACATGCATCCCAATGTAAACTGCAGTGCTGTTTACAACAGCCAAGACATGGAAGCAACCTAAATGTCCATCGACAGAGGAATGGATAAAAAAGATGTAGTACATATATACAATGGGATATTACTCAGCCATTAAAAAGAATGAAATAATGCCATTTGCAGCAATATGAATGGACCTAGAGACTGTCATACGGAGTGAAGGAAGTCAGACAGGAGGAGAAATATCATATGATATCCCTTATATGTGAAATCTAAAAAGAAATGATACAAATGAATTTACTTACAGAAGAGTAAGAAAGTAAGAAAGAGACTCACAGACTCAGAGAACAAACCTATAGTTGCCATGGGAGTAGAGGGAAGGATGAGAGGAAGGGTTAGGGAGTTTGGGATAGACAGATACACAGTGCCATATTTAAAATAGATAATCAACAAAGACCTACTGTATAGCACATGGAAATTTGCTCAATGTTATGTGGCAACCTGGTTGAAAGCGGAGTTTGAGGGAGAGTGGATACATGTATATGTATGGCTGAGTCCCTTTGTTGATAGTTTCCCTGAAACTATCACAACATTGTTAATTGGCTATACCTCAGTAAAAAAAAAATAGAATAAGATGCAGCACATATACTTTAATACAATGGAATATTACTCAGCCATTAAAACAAATGAAATAAAGCCATTTACAACAACATGGATGAACCTGGAGATTATCATAGTAAGTGAAATAAGTCAGATAGAGGAAGACAAATATCATATGATACTGCTTACATGTGAAATCGAAAAACCAACAAAATGATGCACACACTACTGTATTTAAAATAGATAACCAGTAAGGACCCACTGCATAGCACAGGGAACTCTGCTCAATATTCTGTAATAACCTAAATGGGAAAGGAACTAGAAAAAGAACAGATAATGTGTATGTGTAATTGAATCGCTCTGTTGTATGGCTGAAACTAACACAACATTGTTAATCAACTATGCTCCAATATATAATAAAATTTTTTAAAAAAATAGAAAAGAATTATTCCAAATAACAATTGTCAGTGGACTCTCTTTAAAAGTATGGATGATAAAATAACCTGGATTTTAAAAAGAACTGATCCTCTTAAGAGGGCTATCTGTTAAGTAGAATGTAAATACAGTATATTACATTCTATCTCAGTAAAAATGTAAATAGAGTATATAAATTTAACCTTACTCAATGACAAATACACTGCCACACACCACACATAAAATCAGTTGATGACTCTGATAACAATTGTGGTTCTGATAACCACAAAGCTAAGTGATAAAGAAATGGCAGTGGAATGACCAAAGGCTAGTGCTTTCTCTAGTTAGGTTTAGGATTTATTAATACATAAATCTGACAGTGTTTTCAAGCCTTGTAACTTGCCCTCTCTAGTCTTGCCTTTCTCATGACTTCCAATCTCCTAGTCCAGACAAAAAGCGTGAATATCTGCAAATCATGGTACCTCTGCAGCTTTCCTACGCTACTTTGGAGAACTCTCCCCAGTTCACTCAGCAAGGTAGAGTACATTCAGATTTATCCTTCTGCAAGAAAACCTAAGTCGAGGCTAGCACCCTCACATGTACAAAAATAGAAGCGCTAAACAAAATGGTAAAATGAATGCACTAATGCATAGAAGATGTCCTTTATATCTGGAGGAAACTTCTGCCAGGAAGAGTGTAAAAGAAGGTACTCCTGGAGTCCAGAGACACCTTCCTTTCCTTGCAAGTGATGATCTAGCCCTGGGCATGCTGGGTCATGACAAGACTATGCAATACTGGTTTTACTTCGATCAGCATGAGGAATTGTGCTAGAGAGATATTCCACACTCAGGAAGAAAGCAGGTGGGAGGTGAAGAGTTTTAGCCTCAACCACAAGGGTCCCTCCCTCTTATGCTCACCAACCCTCTCTGTGTTCCTCCTGCAGTGCCAGGGTGAGTGAATTCCCTGCTGTCCAGACCGCCAAGGGGCCTGTGGCTAAATGCAATTATAGCATCTCTAATGAAAAAAACTAAGTAAACAATTACAACCGACTTTTCTAAGAAAATCAGCTTTTCATAATCTTCTACACTTTAACAATACAGGACAATATGACATCTTAATGTTATCTCACTGAATGGAATCATGTATGTGATACATGTGAAAATAAACTTTTTTTTTTAGAATCAAACAAATTAGTCTGGAACATGATATTACCATTAAGTGATTTATTTTTTATTCTAAAGTAACTGCATTATTTTAAGAAAAGGGTAGTAGAGGTGAGTATATTTTTGGATCTTCACACTGTTTCATATTATTGCAATTTTTAAGCAAATTTATAATATGAAGATAGAGCTAAAAGTAACAGCAAAACTGACCACAAAAATCAAAACCTTAGAACTAAAAAAGAGTAAGGGATGATAGAAATGTCAATTTATTTTAATCTTTTTGTCTTACTATATGTTACTAAGTGTACTCTTCAACTTATCCCAGTAAAGCAGGAGGTACATCAGAAATTAAGCCACCATTAACACTAAACAACAAAAACTCTATCATTCTCTGACTCATTTAACGAGAGAAATTAAATTATTACTTAAAACAGAGACACATCCAGATCTGTGTTAGAGGTTATGTCCAGATCAATTACTTCAGGAGAAGGCAATGGCATCCCACTCCAGTACTCTTGCCTGGAAAATCCCATGGATGGAGGAGCCTGGGGGGCTGCAGTCCATGGGGTCGCCAAGAGTCGGACACTACTGAGCGACTTCACTTTCACTTTTACTTTCATGCATTGGAGAAGGAAATGGCAACCCACTCCAGTGTTCTTGCCTGGAGAATCCCAGGGACGGGGGAGCCTGGTGTCTGCCGTCTATGGGGTTGCACAGAGTCAGACACAACTGAAGCGACTTAGCAGCAGCAACTTAGCAGCAATTACTTCAAGCCCGTGGTTGCGGGCAGGCAGTCCCTGGAAATCAGCATCAGCCTCAGAGCTTTCGAGAAATGCAGATTCTTGGGCAAGAGGTCAGATCTCTTCCATGAATAACTCTGGGGGTGGGGCCCAGCAATCAGCACTTTAACAAGTCCTACAGGTGATTCTGATGCCCATTAATGTTTGAGAAACAGTACTTGAAATAACATGTGAGGGGCTTCCCTGAGGGCTCACTGGTAAGGAATCTGCCTGCCAATGCAGGAGACATGAGTTCGATCCCTGATCCTAGAGGATACCACCTGCCAGGGAGCAACTTAAGCCTACGCGCCACAACTACTGAGCCTGTGCTCTAGAGCCCGTGCTCCACAAGAGAAGCCACTGCAGTGGGAAGCCTGTGCAACACAGCTGCAGAGTCGCAGCCACTCTCTGCAACTAGAGAAAAGCCTGCACAGCTTCGAAGACCCAGGACAGCCAAAAATAAATAAATAAATAATGTTTTAAAAAAACCCATGTGAGTGCTATTTTTTTCTCACTTTGATGCTGTTTATTTGAATACCTTTCATCAAAACCACTGCGAATAGCAAGTAAATTTTCTGTGTCTATGCTCAGTCACTCAGTCGTGTCTGACTGTTTGTGACCCCATGGACTGCAGCCTGCCAGGCTCCTCTGCCCATGGAGTTTTCCAGGCAAGGATACTGGAGTAGGTTGCCATTTCCTACTCTAGGGGATGTTCCCGATCCAGGAATCAAGCTTGCGTCTCCTGCACTGGCAGGCGATTCTTTACCACTGCACCACCTGGGAAGCCCAAGTAAACTTCAGACCAATAACAATCCCAGAAGACAAAGAGCAATGCATATTCTAGAAAAACAAGCCAGAAAAACGTGTTATGTTCCTAAGGAGACGGAGCCACAGAGACATCCTGTGTGTGTGTGTTCAGTCACTCAGTCGTATCCAACTCTATGAGACCCCGTGGATGGTAGCCCACCAGACTCCTCTGTCCCTGGGATTTACACCTGGCGAGAATACTAGAGTGGGTTGCCATTTCCTCCTCCAGGGAATCTTCCAGACCCAGAGATCGAACCCATGTTTCCCACATCTCCTGCATTGGCAGGTGGATTCTCTACCACTGAGCCACTGGGGAAGCCCACAGAGGCATCCTGGGTTTTACTAATTCAATGCCTTGCCCGAGTCCAAAATGGAGGTGCAATATACCTAAAACCAGACCATTCCCACTCCTGGTTCATTCTGCCTGGGACACCCGCATCCCTCCCTGATCTCATCTTCTAGTCTAGAATCCTTGGGTGAATCATCTAGGACAATTCACTCCCTGCTCAGCGAGCTAATATATCTTCTAAATATCTTCAGTGACACATGTGTCACATAAGTAAAGATGCCAGTGAGTGCCTTTACAATTATGTTCAATACGTACATATGCATGGATCTGTGGGCATACATACATAAATTGGGAAATAAATTTGACTATACAGCTGTCTCCCTTATAGCCTTGAAGCTCTTTAGATGAGGGACTATACCATGTGCATTTTGGTTTCCCAAGGGTCTAGCAAATCCCCACATGGGATATGTTTGTAGAATGATGTTATTTTGGTAGTAATATAATTCGCAAGTCACTTTCTCAGAGGATAATGAAGAAACGGGCTAAATTCACCTGAAACCAATAGGATCACTTAGGCAGACAGAATTTTAGTATTTAAACTGAGCATTGAAAAGTGTCTAAACATAAAGACAGCCTAAAGTCATTTCTTAAATACCATTTCAATAACATCAACTAAAGTCCCTTTTAACAACCATTCTGAAACATAAGAACAGAACATTTTTTCTTGATCCTAGCAAGATATTACCTAGTATCTGATACATAAAGATTAATAATATTCATAATTTTATTCCAGTAAGTGTAACTGCAGGTACTATTTTTTCACCTAAATCAAGTATCTGGTATTTTTTTGAATTTTAATTTATCTCCAAGGAATTCTATAGGGACTCCTAATCTTTCTGAAATCACAGCATTCATTTTTGGGTTTTTTTTTTTTTTTCCTTTTTTTTTGGCCAGGCAGCATTTGGGATCTTAGTTCCCTGACCAGGGATCGAACCTGCATCCCCTGTATTGGAAGCACAGAGTCTTAACCACTGGACCACTAGGGAAGTCCCACAGTAATCGATTTTGTTATTTATAAATCCCCATCTTTCTGAAATGTAGTAAATACTTATTTTCAAACAAAATGGCACATCTGTTCTCTAATCCTAGATTGCAGGAATTCAAAGACATAGCTTTAACACTACAAGTTGCTAATTGCTCCACTGCAATTTCTTTAAACTTAAGAGGCTTTGTCTGTTATTCATTCCAAAAAAGTTACTGAGGGCCTGATAGGTGCCCAGCACAATGCTAATCTTGATATATAAAAATAATGAATTTTATCACTGGGTAGCATCTACCAAATTTTTTTATTCTTTGAATTACCTATACTTTTATTGTCAGTAGTCACCAAAGCTCAGAAAGCTGTATTAGTTTTATACACACATACATATGTGTATATATGCACACAAATATTCTCCCTCCTCTCAGTTGGTATGGCTAGTAGCCAGCCTAGCCTTCCAAATGTCCAGAGAAACAGTATAGAATCATGATTCTTCTCCAAAAGTGACCATCAATTACACAATGGATATGTTTTTAAGTATGGTGGCTTAGTTGCTAAATTGTGTCTGACTCTTGTGACCCCGTAGACAGTAGCCCTCCAGGCTTCTCTATCCATGGGATTTTCCCAAGCAGGAATACTGGAGTGAGTTGCCATTTCCTTCTCTAGGGGATCTTTCTGACCTGGAGATGAAACCTGGGTCTTCTGCATTGCAGGTTGATTCTTTACTATCTGAGTCACCTGGAAAGCCCATTTTAAGTATAAAAATCTATTATTAGTGCTTGAACTCAATATATGTTGGGATTTCTCAAAATCTTCCTAAAAAACAATATGGCAGTAAAATTCACCTGATATCCTGGCATGAAGATTCTGCTTCATGGAGAGACCTTCAGGTTGAGAAAGGGACTGGAGAATCGTCAAGGCTGATCTTCTCAGTGCATTATCAAAAATAGTTAGCACTTCATTAGGGAAGGCATTGAAATATTCCCCAATTTCCATGTTGGTCTCAAAAAGGGTCATGGCATTAACCACAACTGGGTAATGAGCATCTTCATCTCTTTCCTTCAAGATGAGAAGTATGTCGTTCTTATGGTACTCCGAAACATAGGACTCAAACACTTGACCAACCAATGTAACTTGATCGCTATTCATCTTGATCTAGGTAACTAAAGAAAGAGAAAGGACTGTGTTATACCTTTGCTTTTCTAGACTTATATACTAGTTTACAAAAAAGACTGTTTGGCTGTAAATCATTCTGACTTTGCGCCAGACTCTAATTTGATCTGAATTATCTGTTATAGTCACTTGCCTGGAAAATTCCATGGACAGAGGATCCTGGTGGACTACAGTCCGTGGTGTCACAAAGAGTTGGACATGACTTAGCAACTGAGCACGATTATTAAGCACATAAAATCTTAAATGCCAGTCTTTTGGTTTAAGTTCCTCCTAGTAGAGTTCTTTGCAAGCATCCTGGTTCCAGGTTTTATTCACATAAAAAACATTTTTCTCTCTCTCCCTGGCAAACCTAGTCTCACACACACACACACACACACACACACACACACACACTCATTTGTATTCTGCTACATACTACTATTCAGACCAGTAGCAATTCTGACTTAAGGAGTTAATAAATTGGCTTTAGAAATTTACATTTGGAGATGAAAGTGTTCCTCTTTTCTTTTTCTAACCTCAGAAAACTATTGTTGTTTTAGTCTTTAAGTCATGTCTGACTTTTTGAGACTCCATGGACTGTAGCCCATCAGGCTCCTCTGTCCCTGGGATTTTCCAAGCAAGAATACTGGAGTGGGTTGCCATTTCCTTCTCCAAGGGATCTTCCCAACCCAGGGATCAAACCCAAGTTTTCCATGTCTCTTGCATTGGCAGGTGGATTCTTAACCACTGAGCCTCCTAGGAAGCTCCACACTAGAAATCAGCTGGCAGGAAAAAATGGCTTCTTAAAAATAATTTTACTTCTTAGCCACTTTGTTCTTTCAGTGCTTATGACTGGAAGGGGTTCAGCTGGCTTCAGCAAAAATAGTTGTGAAAAGTATAAAAAAAAAAACTAGGAAATTAAATTGAGGAAAGGAAACTCTCTAAATGAGAAATCACTATGATTAAAAGTAAATATATTACATTTTAATTTATATCTACAGATTAAAAAGGGCCTGCTGCTATTCTATTTTCATGAATATATGCAGATAACATGTACAAGGCACTATTCTGGGAAATGAAAAAAGCACAATAAAAGGTCCTCTATGCCTCAGATAACCAAAGAACAGATCAAATGAAGTGATGTTCTAACAGTGGTAAAAATGCAATACAAATGGGAGCACAAAAGAGACAAGAATTAAATATAAATGGAGTGACAACCCCAGACGTGCCAAAGGACAGTTACAAATAAACTGCCCAAATTGATCATTTAAGAAATTCACATTTGGTTTGGAAACAGACCACTGGAGGACAAATGTCCTTTGACTTATTTCATTCAATCAACATCTGTTGTTCTAGAAATAGATGAAAGAAGACTGTTATGACATTCACGGTTTAGCATCCTAAATATGTGTTACATGTGCTACTAGCAATATTTTGCTTTCTCTGGGAAGCTACTCGAAGGTATGAAAGGAGTAAGGGGTAGTATACCACAGTTATGTCAAGAATCCTGACACTTACAGGATGCCAATGTGAGATTAAGAGATGTATAGGCCACTACACTGATAAGTATTTTGTGTGGGGTAGGTATACATTCAGCTAAGAGTAAAGAAGAAAAAGCACTTGGGAAAGAACAACTAATCATACAGTATTTTCATCATTTGGCCTTTGCTGGAAAAACAAAACAAAACAAAACTGGGACTCTTAGAGTGGCTATAAGATAAGGTCTCAGTTCAGTTCAGTCTCTCAGTCATGTCCAGACTCTTTGCAACCCCACAGACTGCAGCATGCCAGGCTTCCCTGTCCATCACCAACTCCAGCAGCTTGCTCAAACTCATGTCCATCGAATCAGTGATGCCATCCAACCATCTCATCCTCTGTTGTCCCTTTAGATAACCTCTAAGATTCTATAAATGCATATTAAATTTGGAGCCAAAAACTTAGCAACTTAAAAGGCAGTTTCACATAAGGCTGGAAGGGGGTAGTCTCAGAATTCATGGTTCATATTAAGATCAGTTTAAATTTCGCCTAGTCTTTTTGAAACAGCATCACTAAAAAAAAAAAGCATTCACTTTCAATATCTGGGCACAACTGACTAAGCAGCTTGCTAACCCTAGAAACATGCTCACCCATACTTGAGCAGCGTTTTACAACTTTCAAGTTCCTTTTCCTTTTTCTTATGGAATACTTGAAGACAAATAAAGCCAGGTTGTGCTACTTTATTCTCTTAAGTAAATCGCCAACAAGAAAAACCCAGGAGGATGCATAAGCTGTAACTTCCAGCTGGGTCCCTGGGAATCACAGCCCGCACACCCGCCGCACCGCCCCTCCGGGGGCCACGCCCCTGCACCCTAAGATCCGCCCTCTTTGGCACCGCCCCCTTCCCGCCCCCCAGCTTCAGCTCTCCGCCTCCTCCCCGCGGGCGCTCCGCAAACGTGGAGCCAAGTTGTGCCCGGAGAACAGCTTTCCACACTTCCGTCTCTGGACACTGCCCGTGCCCGACAACAACACTTCCTAGGCTCGGCTGCGGGCAGCCGCGTCGCCGGCCCAGGCCCGAAGTTGAATAGTTTTGGAATTAACCAGGTGTGGGCAAGACTTGGGACCCTCTGCGGGAGAAATAAAGAATGGTGAAACGAAGCTGCGGCTTTCACTTACTGGCGGTTACGCGGTGTCAGAAGTCACCGGGGGCTGCTCCCGACGCTGAGGGACACGAAGGGCTCAGGCCAGGCGGCGGGGTAGTGCGCGGGGCCCGCGAGGCGGGAGGAGGCCCCGGGTGGAGGCGGGGCGGGTGGCGCGCGCGGGGCCGCTGGAGGCGCCGTCGGCCCCGGGGACGCGCAGGCACCCGCGGGTCCGCCTGGCGCCCGGGCGAGATAGGCGCCACGCGGGCGGCTTGATCGGGCCCGCGCTCCCGAGGGACGCCGGGCCGCGCACTGCCTCAAGTTGGCGGTTCAGGTGCCTCTTCCGGGTGGAGGAGCGGGCGAGCGGGCGCGCGCCCCGCGGAGCGCTGCCGGACGAGAGAGGCGGGGCGGGGCGGGGCTGGGTGGGAGGAGCGAGGCGGGTCCCGGCCAGGGCGCCAGGAGCCCCGGGGCGGGCTAGACTGAGCGGTAGGCGGTGGCTCTTAGGTTTTGCACGCGCTGGGCTTTCCTTCTTGTCTTAAGACCTCTGCCAGACCCAAAGCCGCCAAGATTTTTCTGTTTTCTTCCACAAGTTTTAGAATGAAGGTTTTAAATTTAGGTTTATGATTAATTTTGAGCTGATTTTTGGATATGCTGCAAAATACGGATTTTTTTTTTGCGAAATATGGATCTTGGGATAACTTTATTAATAGAAATCTACTACTATTAAAAGAGCTATATTTTTTCCACTGAATAGCCTTTGGACTTACCTCCAATGTCAGTTGTCCTTATATGCGGGTCTAAGACTTAATATTCTGTTCCCCGATGTATTTGTCTAGCTTTATAAAAATACGGTCATAAACAGGGTCATTTGAAAAGACCCTGATGTTGGGACAGATTGAAGGCGGGAGAAGGGGACGACAGAAGATATGATGGTTGGATGGCATCACCAAATCAATGGATGTGAGTTTGCGTAAACTCCGGGAGCTGGCGTAAACTCAGGGAGCTGGCGATGGACAAGGGAGGCCTGGCGTGCTGCAGTGCATGGGGTCTCAAACAGCTGGACACGACTGAGCAACTGAACTGAACTGATAAAAACACGAGGTTGTCTTAATTACTGTAACTATGAGTCGTGAAATCGGGTAGATCGTTTGGCCTCTAGTTTTGTTCTTTTTCAAAGTTGTTAGGGCTCTTCTGTTCCAAATGAATTTTAAAGCCAGCCTGTTGTTTTCTGTGAAAAAGCTGCAATTTTTATTGGGGTTGCATAGAATCTGTCGGAGAAGGCAACGGCACCCCACTCCAGAACTTTTGCCTAGAAAATCCCATGGATAGAGGAGCCTGGTAGGCTGCAGTCCATGGGGTTTCGAAGAGTCCGACACGACTGAGCAACTTCACTTTCACTTTTCACTTTCATGCATTGGAGAAGGAAATGGCAACCCACTCCAGTGTTCTTGCCTGGAGAATCCCAGGGACGGGGAAGCCTGGTGGGCTGCCGTCTCTGGGGTCGCACAGAGTTGGACACGACTGAAGCGACTTAGCAGCAGCAGCAGAATCTGTAGGTCAGTTTGGGAAGAATCTATTTGTTATTAGTATTTTATGACCCTTGAATAAAGTAAACCTCCCGCTCTATTTAGGGGTTCAGTTCAGTTCAGTTGCTCAGTCATGTCCGACTCTTTGCGACCCCATGAATCGCAGCACGCCAGGCCTCCCTGTCCATCACCAACTCCCAGAGTTCACTCAAACTCCCACCATCTCATCCTCTGTAGTCCCCTTTTCCTCCTGCCCCCAATCCCTCCCAGCGTCAGAGTCTTTTCCAATGAGTTAGCTCTTCGCATGAGGTGGCCAAAGTTCTGGAGTTTCAGCTTTTTGTCCTTCCAAAGAACACCCAGGGCTGATCTCCTTTAGAATGGACTGGTTGGATATCCTTGCAGACCAAGGGACTCACAAGAGTCTTCTCCAACACCACAGTTCAAAAGCGTCAATTCTTCGGCACTCAGCTTTCTTCACAGTCCAACTCTCACATCCATACATGACCACTGGAAAAACCATAGCCTTGACTAGACGGACCTTTGTTGGCAAAGTAATGTCTCTGCTTTTCAATATGCTCTCTAGGTTAGTCATAATCTTCCTTCCAAGGAGTAAGCATCTTTTAATTTCATGGCTGCAATCACCATCTGCAGTGATTTTGGAGCCCAAGAAAATAAAGTCTGACACTGTTTCCACTGTTTCCCCATCTATTTCCCATGAAGTGATGGGACCAGATGCCATGATCTCCGTTTTCTGAATATTGAGCTTTAAGCCAACTTTTTCACTCTCCACTTTCACTGTGATCAAGAAGCTTTTTAGTTCCTCTTCACTTTCTGCCATAAGGGTGGTGTCATCTGCATATCTGAGGTTATTGATATTTCTCCTGGCAATCTTGATTCCAGCTTGTGCTTCTTCCAGTCCAGCGTTTCTCATGATGTACTCTGCATATAAGTTAAATAAGCAGGGTGACAATATACAGCCTTGACGTACTCCTTTTCCTGTTTGGAACCAGTCTGTTGTTCCATGTCCAGTTCTAACTGTTGCTTCCTGACCTGCACATAGGTTTCTCAAGAGGCAGGTCAAGTGGTCTGGTATTCCCATCTCAGAACTTTCCACAGTTGATTGTGATCCACACAGTCAAATGTTTTGGCATACTCAATAAAGCAGAAATACATGTTTTTCTGGTACTCTCTTGCTTTTTTGATGATCCAGTGGATGTTGGCAATTTGATTTCTCGTTCCTCTGCCTTTTCTAAAACCAGCTTGAATATCTGGAAGTTCATGGTTCACATATTGCTGAAGCCTGGCTTGGAGAATTTTGAGCATTATTGTGCAGTAGTTTGAGCATTCTTTGACATTGCCTTTCTATGGGATTGGAATGAAAACTGACCTTTTCTAGTCCTGTGGCCACTGCTGAGTTTTCCAAATTTGCTGGGATATTGACTGCAGCACTTTCACAGCATCATCTTTCAGGATTTGAAATAGCTCAACTGGAATTCCATTACCTCCACTAGCTTTGTTCATAGTGATGCTTATGTAATCTCGAAGTTTTTTGCTGTTATGTCAAATTCATCTGTCAGATTTATCCCTAAAATCATGGGAAAGAAGGGACCATACTTTTTGATTATATATAAATGTTACCAGTTTCAATTTCTGATTGTTCTTTGCATACAATTGATTTTTAACATTTTATTATTAAAAATTTTAAAGCAGTTTTAGGTTCATAGCAAAATTGAATAGGAAGTACAAAAATTGCCCATATAATCCTTGTCTCCACACAGCTGCAACCTCCCTGTTAGTATCCTTTTACCAGAGTGGTGGATTGGTTAAAATTGATGAACTGACATTAACACATCATCATCACTCAAAGTCCATGGCTTATAGTAGGGTTCACTCTCGGTGTACATTCTGTTTTGACAGAAGTATAATAAAAGGCATCCACCACTGCATGTTACACAGAACAGTTTCACTGGCCTAAAAATCTAAAAATCATCCCTCCAACCCCACTAACTCCTAGCAGTAACTGATCGTTATACTCTCTCTGTAGTTTTCCAGGATATCGTGTAGTTGAAATCATACAGTATGTTGTCTTTTCAGATCAGCTTTTTCACTTAGTAATATACATTTAAATTTCTTTCATGCCTGTTCATGGCTTGGGCAGCTCATTTCTTTTTGGTGCTGAATGATACTGCATTATCTGCACATACCACACTATCCACTCACCTACAGAAGGACCAATTTTGGTTGCTTCCAAGTTCAGCCAATTATGGATAAAGCTGCCATAAACAACCACATGCAGATTTTGTGTGAACATAGTTTTCAGCTCCTTTGGGTAAATACAAAGGAGCATGACTGCTGCATAATATGGTTAAGAGTAGTTTTGTAGGAAACAACCAAATGTCTTCCAAAGTAGCTGTACCATTTTATTCCCATCCACCATGAATGAAAGTTGCTTTTGCTCCACATCCTCTCCAGCATTTTGTGTTTTTAGTGTTTTGAATTTTAGCCATTCTAATAGGTATGTAGTATCTCATTGTTATTTTGCTTTGCATTTCCCTGTTGACATATGATGTTGAATATCTTTTCATACACTTAACTTTTATCTGTATATATTGGGCGTCTTCCGGTCTTTTGCCCATTTTTTAGTAACAGTGCTTGTTTTCTTATTGTTGTTTATTTTTCTCAGAAAATGCCTCCAAGGAAGAATGAAAACAGATATTTGAAGATTTGTTACTTTATACATTTGGCATTTTTTAGATAAAAAACACTCTACAAATCCAAAGGCTATAATGTTTTAATATATATAATTACATTTTATATGATTCCATTTTCTCTCCATTCTTAGCATTGTTATGCTTTTTAAAAAAATCAGTTGACTAATAAAATTTGCAATATACATTATAATTAAGTCCACTTTCAAGTAACACTATACTACTCCAAGTATTTTATAGTAGCAAAGTAATCCTCAATCTTTCCTCCCATCCCTTGCATCATGGCACTCATCCACTTTACTTATATAAGCTTGTAAGACTTAGCTCTGCATAATGAATATACTACTGCTATTATTATGTGGAGCACACTGTTCTCTGTTAGATCAATAAGTTTTTATTTTCATTTAGTTTTTCTTCAGTACTCTTCCTTAGTTTATGTAGATCTGAATTTCTGACATATTATATCCTTTCTCTTCAAAGAACTTTTAACTTTTCTTGCAAGGTAGACTTGCAGGCAACAAACTCCCTACATTTTTGTCTGAGAAAAATATTTTTACTTCACTTTTGAAGGATAATTTTGCAGGTACGAATGATAGGTTGGTGGGATTTTTCTCTCAACACAAAATATTTCACTCTGCTTTCTTGTTGCTTGCATAGTTTCTAGGGGAAGTTGAATATAATATAATCTTTTTTTTTTCCCTCACAAATGTTTCCCCCACCCCTGACTTCTTTCAGGATTTTTCTTTAACGTTCAGTTCAGTGGCTTAGTCATATCCAACTCTTTGTGACCCCATGACCACAGCACACCAGGCCTCCCTGTCCATCACCAACTCCCAGAGCTCACTCAAACCCATGTCCATTGAGTCGGTCATCCTCTGTCGTCCCCTTCTCCTCCTGCCCTCAATCTTTGCCAGCATCAGGGTCTTTTCCAAAGAGTCAGCTCTTCGCATCAGGTGGCCAAAGTATTGGAGTTTCAGCTTCAACATCAGTCCTTCCAATGAACACCCAGGACTGATCTCCTTTAGGATGGACTGGTTGGATCTCCTTGCAGTCCAAGGGACTCTCAAGAGTCTTCTCCAACACCACAGTTCAAAAGCATCAATTCTTTGGCACTCAGCTTTCTTTATAGTCCAACTCTCACATCCATACCTGACCACTGGAAAAACCGTAGCCTTGACTAGATGGACCTTTGTTGGCAAAGTAATATCTCTGCTTTTTAATATGCTATCTGCTGCTGCTGCTGCTGCTAAGTCACTTCAGTCGTGTCCGACTCTGTGCGACCCCATAGATGGCAGCCCACCAGGCTCCGCCGTCCCTGGGATTCTCCAGGCAAGAACACTGGAGTGGGTTGCATTTCCTTCTCCAATGCATGAAAGTGAAAAGTGAAAGTGAAGTTGCTCAGTCGTGTCTGACTCTTAGCGACCCCATGGTCTGAAGCCCACCAGGCTCCTCTGTCCCTGGGATTTTCCAGGCAAGAGTACTGGAGTGGGGTGCGATTGCCTTCTCCGAATATGCTGTCTAGGTTGGTCATAACTTTCCAAGGAGTAGGCGTCTTTTAATTTCATGGCTGCAATCACATCTGCAGTGATTTTGGAGCTCAGAAAAATAAAGTCAGCCACTGTGTCCCCATCTATTTGCCATGAAGTGATGGGACCAGATGCCATGACCTTCGTTTTCTGAATGTTGAGCTATAAACCAACTTTTCCACTCTCCACTTTCACTTTCATCAAGAGGCTCTTTAGTTCTTCACTTTCTGCCATAAGGGTGGTGTCATCTGCATATCTGAGGTGATTGATCTTTTCCCCAGTAATCTTGATTCCAGCTTGTGCTTCCTCCAGCCCAGCGTTTCTCATGATGTACTCTGCATATAAGTTAAATAAGCAGGGTGACAATATACAGCCTTGACGTACTCCTTTTCCTATTTGGAACCAGCCTGTTTGTTCCATGTCCAGTTCTAACTGTTGCTTCCTGACCTGCATATAGGTTTCTCAAGAGGCAGGTCAGCTGGTCTGGTATTCCCATCTCTTGCAGAATTTTCCCCATTTTATTGTGATCCACATAGTCAAAGGCTTTGGCATAGTAAATAAAGCAGGAATAGATGTTTTTCTGGAACTCTCTTGCTTTTTCCATGATTCAGCAGATGTTGGCAATTTGATCTCTGGTTCCTCTGCCTTTTCTAAAACCAGCTTGAACACCTGGAAAGTCATGGGTCATGTATTGCTGAAGCCTGGCTTGGAGAATTTTAAGCATTACTTTACTAGCGTGTGAGATGAGTGCAATTGTGCGGTAGTTTGAGCATTCTTTGGCATTGCCTTTCTTGGGGATTGGAATGAAAACTGACCTTTTACATTAATTTGACATTAATTTGTTGCAAGTCCTCACTCATTATTGCTTTAAAGATTTCTTCTGTTCCTTTTTCTTACTCCTTTGGGAATTCCCATTATGTGTATGTGACCTTTTACATTAATTTGACATTAATTTGTTGCAAGTCCTCACTCATTATTGCTTTAAAGATTTCTTCTGTTCCTTTTTCTTACTCCTTTGGGAATTCCCATTATGTGTATGTTTTGTAATTGTATATGTTTTGACATTTGTACTTGTCTTGGATATTCCAGTGGGTTTTGCTTCCCAGTTTTGGAGGTTTCTACTGACATATCCTAAAGCTTAGAGATTCTGTTTTCAGCTGTATGCAGTCCACTGAGCCCATCAAAGGCATTCCTTATTTTGGTTACAGAGTTTTCAATCTCTAGTATTTCTTTTTGCTTCTTTCTTAGAATTTCTATCTCTCTGCATACATTGCCCATCTGTTCTTGTATTCTATTTTATCCATTATCCTTTACCTATTAATCATAGTTGTTTTAAATATTCAGTCTGATTATTCCAATATCCCTGCCATATGAAAGCCTGGTTCTGATGCTTGCTCTGTTGCTTCAAACTGTGTTGGTGTGGTTTTTTTTTCATGTATCTTATAAATTTTTTGTTGAAAGATGATGTGCTAGGTTACAGTGCTATAAATAGGCCTTTAGTAACGTAGAGATAAGGTATGGAGTGGGGAGAAGTCTGTAGTCTTATGATTAGGTCTCAATCTTGTAGTTAGGTTTTTGTCTCTGGATTATGAATTTTGCATGTTCTTCTCAGTCCCTTCCCTGCTTAGGTGGTACAGGATGGTTAGAATGGGCTGGAACTGATATTTTCCTTAACCCAGGCAGAAGGCTAAAGGAGATTGAAGTTGTGTATTTCCCTTCCTTCTTGTGGAAGGCTGGAGCCAGGTGGAAATAGTTATTTCTCTTCCCCCAAGGTCAGTTAGTGTCTGGTAGACCCTAGGAGGTTAGGCTCTGGTTAAATAGTTTTCAGCTGAGAGCAGAGCTTACTATGAACAGAACACTCTGGTGTATTTTAAAATGGTTCCCTTTCTGCAGCTCCTGCCAGAGCAGGAAGGGATTTTTCTCCAGTATTTACTGTGAGGAATTGATGAACTCCTGAAGGTAAAACCCATAAAAGTGTGAGTGGGTCCCTCTGGAGTTTTTAATTTCTCTGACCTGCCCACAATTGGCCTCCAGTGATTTGTCAATTACAGATAAAGTTTCCATACACCAGCACTGGTTCCTGTAGAGGATCTCAGCTCCTGAGTTTCTACTCTGGTAAGTTGTGATTCTCCATTGTCTCTTCAGTTTTGGGGGGCAACAGTTTGGCCTGTGACCTCACTCTGACGGATTTAAGAAGAGAGATTGATTTTTCAGTGTTTCTGGTTTTTACTTGTTGTTAGAATTGAGTGGTGATTTTCTGGTTTCTTATATGCTGGATAATCTCAATCATCTTTTAGAGAAATTTAAACAAGAAAATAGTTGTGTATATTTATACATATAGTCATAAATTCTGAACTGTGAGATAGTTGGATGGCATCACCGACTCAATAGACATGAATTTGAGTAAACTCCTGGAATTGGTGATGGAAAGGGAGGCCCAGTGTGCTGCAGTCCATGGGGTTGCAAAGGGTCAGACATGACTGAGCCGCTGCTGCTGCTGCTGCTAAGTTGCTTCAGTCGTGTCCGACTCTGTGCGACCCCAGAGACGGCAGCCCATCAGGCTCCCCTATCCCTGGGATTCTCCAGGCAAGAACACTGGAGTGGGTTGCCATTTCCTTCTCCAATGCATGAAAGTGAAAAGTCAAAGTGATGTCGCTCAGTCATGCCCGACTCTTAGCGACCCCATGGACTGCAGCCTACCAGGCTCCTCCGTCCATGGGATTTTCCAGGCAAGAGGACTGGAGTGGGGTGCCATTGCCTTCTCCGCATGACTGAGCTACTGAACTGAACTGAGTCTTAATTTCCAGGGCCCTTCCCGTGGTTTCTTCAAGTATTTTACTTACCTCTTCCTTTTGGCTCCTTTGCAAATTTATTTATCACTGGGTTCAGTAGTTTGTGATTTGCCTTATTTTTTCCTTCAATTTCTTGTTAAAAATGAAAAAACAGCTTTTTCCTGTGCTATTTTTCTGGGTAGGAAAAAGTTGTTTCTTCCTACTGTGTTTCTTCTCTGTGTCTCCTTTAATCTTCACAAAAAACACTTCACTTCTGACACTTCTGAATACCAGAAGTGCGTCGTTTAAAAAGTATTTTCTCATGTCTCTAACATGATCCCCTACCACTTATCTTCCATATTAATTATGTAGTTTTGAGTCATTTATCTCATTTTCTGTAATTTTTAGTTGTGTACTTTAAAATTATTATACTGCATTACAAGAATTCTTCGTTTCTGTTTTTGTTCTACTATATTGTATTTTCTTTTATTCTACTTTCTCACAGTTTACATTCTGCTAAAATGTGAGCAGGATGAAGGCCCTACAACAGAGCCTTTCACATAGTCGATTCTGAATACCCTTTGTTGAGTTCTTGTCATACTACTGGAATATTTTTATGACTCATTTCTCGTCTTTGAATATGTTTTTAAGTTTTTAAAATTTTCATCAGTTTATTGCATATCCACTACTGTCTTCCTCCGTTCACTCCAATACAGCATCAATGCTGTTGCTCAAACATTCCTACTTCTCCTAACACTTTACATTTCCTGTTATTCTCACTTGGTATGCTTGCCCCCCAGTTACCTACCTGGTTCAGTTCCCTCATAACCTACTCCACATCCCCACTCTCTGCCTCACACTGCTTGTTTTCTCTTCCTTGTTTTTCTCCATTTTACTTATCATTACCAACTGGGAATACCCACAACAGTATAAGCCCCACTGAGCACACAAATGGGATTTCTGCATTTTTCCCTCACTGGTATATCCCCAGACCTAAACAGTCCTTGGCATATCGAAGGTATGCAACAAATGTTGGAAATACTATTTTTACGTGACTTTGATTTTTTAAAAAATTTGCTTCAACCTTTGAACAGTTTTGTTTTTGATGAGACTAGTTTGCAAAGTTCACAGGATGTCTTTTTCATTGTTTCCTGCTCTGTGAATTCAAACCATGCTCCCTTGTTGTGGAATCTGGAGTTACAAAACACACCTCGAAGGACAGTCAAGATATTGGAGTACAGTTTATTATGCCAGCGGGTCCAAGGGGAATCAGTTCCCAACAAGGACCCTGATGTTTCTGAGAGGCCCAGTTTTATACTGCACTCCGGCCCCCCCCCCGCCCCACGCCCCCACTACGTGACTGGTTACATATTAGCAACCTCTTTGTTGTATGTGATTGAGTTTTACAAGTAGGCTAGGAGAACACACAGTGAAGGTTAAAGTGGGGGAACAATGATTATACATCAAGGGGGGATGTCTCCATGGTTATTCTGACAGGGGCAGCCTGACCTCAACTATAATCTCTGTTTGTCACCTGTAGGGAGGGAAGTCTCCAGGAGACCTGGTTTTCACTAGCAACAGTTTTGTCACTCTTGGGCAAGGTTCAGGCCCAGTTCACATCCTGTCTTTAAGATGGATGATAGGCTTCAAGATGGAGTCTCTCCTGCTTTCCTCACACTGGCCCCAACACCCTAACAGATTCCTCCTTAGAAAAGGAAAGGCCTCTTTAAACTCAGTTTGAACTCATAGATTCATTCTGTCTAGATGTGGCTTCCTTACAAAGATACTGAATAGGCTTTTTCTTTTTTTACACCCCTCGTTTGAGAGGGTACGTTTATCATTTTGCTGCCTGCTCTCAACCAATGAAATACATTCTTGTCTCTGACCATTTCAGTGCCGCTGTAGGTGATTTGTATTGCTTAATCCTTCATGGAGAGAATATAGATTGGAAGAATATTTTCCTGTGGATCTCTTCTCAATGAATCAAAGAGCAAATTTCAGGCTCCAATAATTTATAATGTATTATTTGGAAGGCAAGTTGTAGGAGAATGTTTTCCTAAAGAAACATTTATTTGTGCTCTGAGGAGGCAATATTCAGCCCCAAGGGGTGTGCAAGATGAACTACTGTGATGCAGAGACATTTACAGGAACTTCTATTTATATGTTTTCTGACTCTAAAAATAAGATTTAATTATTTACTGTAAAAATTGCAACTGGACCCTTGTTAAGTTTATATCAGATGGTTTTCAGGTAAAGTTATTGAGTTCTGAGGGCCAAGGCGGGAGTGTGCATTTGTAGGGTTGGACAGTAACACTAACTGAATTTCTTTGTCTGTTGTGACTATTGCAGTTTGTGTATACCCCTACAGATTCTATATTGTTCATATTATATATTTAATATATAGAATTAATATGACATTCATGTACTATAAGTATTATTTGTATACATTATCACCCTACAAATTATATTTCTCTAAATTTCACTAAATTAACTTTGGAAAAACTTATCCATATCATCTATTATCATTAGCCATGGGTGCTTGGGCTGCATGTGTGATGTTTGTTTCATTGCAGGCCGAGCAGTGTATCGAGGGTCCATCCACCATGTGCTGTGTGTGGCTCAGAAAGCCCGTTTTGTGACCCCTGTGTTCTGAACCATGAGAGCAGGGAGGCAGCTGTTCCATCCAGGGTGGGAGGACTCAATGGCCCTCTTGGAAATGGAATTCTGCCTCTTCGAGAGTGCAGTGGGACATTCCCACCATGTATTGGTAATACAAGGATTTGGTAGGGTTTTTTTTTTAGTAAGATAGCATATGTATGTAAGTTTTTAGAATTTGTACTAGAAGTCAAAGGGCTTCTCACTTTTAGCTAGTGGTAAAGAATCTACCTGCCAATGCAGGAGATACAAGAGATGCAGGTACGATCCCTGGATCAGGAAGATCCCCTGGAGGAGGAAATGGCAATCCATTCCAGTATTCTTGCCTGGAAAATACAATGGACAGAGGAGTCTGGTGGGCTACAATCCAAGGGGTAGCGAAGAGTCGGACATGACTTAGCGACTGAGTACACACACATATGCCTGAAGGGACCTTGAAATATAAATGCCATCACCATAGTGATGGGTTTTTTAAAAAATATATAATGTATATATTAATACAATAATATGTTCATTACATGAATTAGTTACTTCTTTGGAGTTATGTGTTCACACACATTTTACTATTGGTGACAAACATTGCTTTAGGGTTATGGTGAAGGTTTATGAAAAAGTTAGCCTCTCCTTTCCTGTTTACCATCTTTGTAGCCTACCATGTGAATCAAATTCTCCTTATTAAAGCCTGACTCCTTTGCTACCTTGAGACTTACACACTAAGAATTTCTGGAAATGGACACCGAAGTCAGTATTTTAAGCAAGTAACTGAGGTGACTCATACACACCAAAATGTAAGAACCACCGTGTTAGATGATGATTAAATATTTTTCTTCAATCTTAATTTTCAAAACAACTAGGCCCATTAGTACCTGTACTGTTGAAATTAGACTATTATAAAAAATAAAATTAAGATAGTTAACTGAAGATCTTTTTGAACACTCCCTAATTTCCTTCCTGAAAAAGTTGCCTTAAAACTTTCTTGGGTGCAATCTCAAAAACGGCAGAATGATCTCTCTTCGTTTCCAAGGCAAACCATTCAAGGTCACAGAAATCCAAGTCTATGCCCCGACCAGTAATGCTGAAGCAGCTGAAGTTGAACGCTTCTATGAAGACCTACAAGACCTTCTAGAACTAACACCCAAAAAAATGTCCTTTTCATTATAGGGGACTGGAATGCAAAAGTAGGAAGTCAAGAGATACCTGCAGTTAACAGGCAAATTTGGCCTTGGAGTACAAAATGAAGCAGGGCAAAGGCTAACGAGTTTTTGCTAAGAGAACACACTGGCCATAGCACACTCTTCCAACAACACAAGAGAAGACTCTACACGTGGACATCACCACATGGTCAATACCAAAATCAGACTGATTATATTCTTTGCAGCCAAAGACGAAGAAGCTCTATACAGTCAGCAAAAACAAGGCCAGGAGCTGACTGTGGCTCAGATCATGAACTCCTCACTGCCAAATTCAGACTTAAATTGAAGAAAGTGGGGAAAACCACTAGAGCATTCAGATATGACCTAAATCAAATCCCTTATGATTATACAGTGGAAGTGAGAAATAGATTTAAGGGACTATATCTGATAGACTCTACAGAGTGCCTGATGAACTATGGATGGAGGTTCATGACATTGTACAGGAGACAGGAAGCAAGACCATCCCCAAAAAATAGAAATGCAAAAAAGCAAAATGGCTGTCTGACGAGGCCTTACAAATAGCTGTGCAAAGAGAAGCAAAAAGCAAAGGAGAAAAGGAAAGATATACCCATTTGAATGCAGAATTCCAAAGAATAGCAAGGAGAGATAAGAAAGCCTTCCTAGGTGATCAATGCAAAGAAATAGAGGAAAACAATAGAATGGGAAAGACTAGAGATCTCTTGAAGAAAATTAGAGATACCAAGGGAACATTTCATGCAAAGATGGGCTCGATAAAGGACAGAAATGGTATGTACTGAACAGAAGCAGAAGATACTAAGAAGAGGTGGCAAGAATACACAGAACTATATACAAAAAAAAGATCTTCAAGACCCAGATAATCACGATGATGTGAACACTCATCTACAGCCAGACATCCTGAAATTCGAAGTCAAGTGGGCCTTATGAAGCATCACTACAAACAAAGCTAGTGGAGGTGATGGAATTCCAGTTGAGCTATTTCAGATCCTAAAAGATGATGCTGTGAAAATGCTGTACTCAATATGCCAGCAAATTCAGAAAACTCAGCAGTGGCCACAGGACTGGAAAAGATCAGTTTTCATTCCAATCCCAAAGAAAGGCAATGCCAAAGAATATTCAAACTACCACATAATTGTACTCATCTCACACACTAGCAAAATAATGCTCAAAATTCTCCAAGCCAGTCTTCAACAGTATGTGAACCATGAACTTCCAGATGTTCAAGCTGGATTTAGGAAAAAGAAGGCAGAGGAACCAGAGATCAAATTGCCAACATTCATTGGATCATCGAGAAAGCAAGTGTTCCAGAAAAACATCTACTTCTGCATTATTGACTATGCCAAAGCCTTTGACTGTGTGGATCACAACAAACTGGAAAATTCTTCAAGAGATGTGAATACTAGACAACCTGACCTGCCACCTGAGAAATCTGTATGCAGGTCAGGAAGTAACAGTTAGAATTGGACATGGAACAACAGATTGGTTCCAAATTGGAAAAGGAGTATGTCAAGGATGTATATTGTCCCCCTGCTTATTTAACTTATATGCAGAGTATGTCATGCAAAATGCTGGGCTGGATGAAGCACAAGCTGGAATCAAGATTGCTGGGAGAAATATCAATAACCTCAGATATGCAGATGACACCACCATTATGGCATAAAGCAAAGAAATAAAGAGCCTCTGATGAAAGTGAAAGAGGAGAGTGGAAAAGTTGGCTTAAAACTCAACATTCAGAAAACTAAGATCCTGGCATCCAGTCTAAACACTTTATGTCGATTGATGGGGAAACAATGGAAAGTGAGAGGTTATATTTTGGGGGGCTCCAAAATCACTGCAGATGGTGACTGCAGCCATGAAATTAAAAGACAATTGCTCCTTGGAAGAAAAGCTATGACCAACCTAAACAGCATATTAAAAAGCAGAGGCATGTCTTTGCCAGCAAAGATCCATCTAGTCAAAGCTATGGTTTTTCCAGTAGTCATGGATGGATGTGAGAGTTGGACTATAAAGAAAGCTGAGCATCAAAGAATTGATGCTTTTGAACTGTGGTGTTGGAGAAGACTCTTGAGAGTCCCTTGGACTGCAAGGAGATCCAACCAGTCCATCCTAGAGGAGATCAGTCCTGAATATTCATTGGAAGGACTGATGCTGAAGTTGAAACTCCAACTGATGTGAAGAACTGACTCATTGGAAAAGACTCTGATGTTGGGAAAGATTGAAGGCAGGAGGAGAAGGGAATGACAGAGGATGAGATGGTTGGATGGCATCACCAAGTTGATGGAGATGAGTTTGAGCAAGCTCCAGGTGTTGGTGAAGGACAGGGAAGCCTGGCGTGCTGCAGTCCATGGGGAGTCAGACAACACTGAGTGACTGAACTGAACTGGAATTTCCTTCCTGTACCTTGTCTGATTACAACCTCTTTCTACTATCCAAGAGTCAAGGTAAGAGAAATGATATTTAAGGAAGCCTGTCAAGGGACTTCACCTTTTTTCACTGTTCTGTCCTAGGATCCCGTTAGACATGAGACAGCTAGTACTTAGTAGTCTGTTGTTGTTTTTTTATTGAATTTCTTAAATTATTTTTAAATGCTATCATTTCCCTTTTTATCAAAGGTTACAGCTTTAAAATTCACAATTTTTTGTAAAAATAATTGAGGATACCATTCAATATCATCAATTGAGCACTGTCTCCTGTAATGAAGTTCTATGAGGAATTACTTCTAGAATTCGACATTAGGAGAAATATTTATTCTCATTTAAACCTATCCTCTTTTCTAAGAATCATATAACCGTACATCTAGCTTAAAGGCATATCAGGCAAACGCTGAGGTTTAAGTCCAGTTGTGTTACCCTTCAATGCTGTTTGTATTCCTTCATTAGTCCTGACTTCCTACACCATTTAATTAGTTGCTTGATAAAGATTTTTTCATTGCGTATCTTTTATGTAGTCACTTCTAATCCTTTTTGAATGGAACAGTATCTATATTTTTAATGTATATCTGCATATGTAAATTAAACATGAAATGACAGTGAATTTAGAATATAAAAGAATTTGTGTATATGTACAACCACACATGTATGTACATGAACACATAGACACATACCAAGTCATTTTCTCTTGAAGATACATTTTTTATTCTATTCCTCTAGCAACCTACTAAGTGTTGGGCACTGTACTAGAAGGGAAAGCCAAAAGATAATTGACTGACTATTTTGGGAGGCATGAAACAAGCTGTTGCTCCTATATCACTTTTTGATAAGGCTAACCTGGACCATTCTATTTAATACGGCATCATGCCCATTCCTTCTCACCCCCTGCACCCTTACTCATCCTTCCCTTTTGTCCATAGCCCTTACCACTTTCTAACGTTAAATGTATTATGTTTATTGTCTACATCCCCTACTTCGAAGTTCTGTGAGAACAGGATTTATCGGACTTTTTCCATGATTTATTCATCCCAACCACCTTGAGTAATACCTGGCATATAGTAGGTGCTTCATATTTGTTGAATGATTGAATAATTTTAATATAATTGCTGTAGGTACACCTACAAAGGAATGTTTAATTCACTGTGAGGGTGTGGAAAAGGCTTTCACAGAGGAGGTTACAAGAGAGCACAAGGTGGTAACAGAAAGATAATTCAGACACAAGACCAGATTACTCAGAAATAAGAAGGGTAAATTCTGTTATTGTGAGAGTATATAATACATAAATTGGTCTAAAACAAGACTGTAGAAAAAGCATTTTAGTGATGTGACAAAAATTCAATTCAACAAACATTATCCAGCAGCTACTGTTAAAAGACACTAATTTAGGAGCTTCAAAACCAACAAAAATTCTTGCTCACATTTTATCAGATGAAGATTGTGAAATACAATAGAATAAAAGAATACAAAATAGCAGGACAAAAATAGAAATTAAGAATTCTTGTAACAGTATAATAACTTTAAACTACACAACTAAAATTTTCTAAAAATAAAACATGTTTTAAAAATACATAATTAACAACACGAAAGATTAAGTAGTAGAGGAACATGTTAGAGACATGATAAAATTTTTTAAAGACCCAAGTTTTGTTTTTGGAAATGAAATTACAGTGGCTGAGAAGTTTAGCACACATTGAATAGGATTAACAGCAGATTTGACAGTGTAGAAGAAAAGATCACTGAATTTATAGACATAGCAATGAAACTATCCAAAATGAACAAGAGAAAAAAGCTCCCCAAATTCAGCAGCGTATTGATGAATTTTTTTGGACAATGTTAAGTAGCATAATATATGTATAATTAATTGGAGTCCCCAAAGGCCAGGAGCAAGGGAAGTAGAAAAAAATATAAGAAATAATAAAAGCCAAAATATTTTCAAAATTTGATAAAATCTATAAACCCACAGATCCAAAGAATTCAGCAAATCCAAAGCATATGTGTAGGAGAAAAAAAAAAAGTGTTGGTTTCTGTCATCAGTGTCTGGCACAGAGCTTGAAATCCTTTCCTAAATGATAAAAAATTCTCTTGTTCTAATATCTGCCTTTAATTGTTTCTGACACAGTGCTCCAAAAGCCCTTGTAAATTCCTAAGTGGTAAGAGCACTAAAGAGCATCCTTTGTTCTATTTAAATGACTCTGAGTGGGCTTCTGGATGGAGCTGGTCACCAGAAAAACTAAACCTTGATTAGAAGCTTAGAATTTTTCAGCACTGGCTCCTCCATTTCTCCAGAGTGGGGAAAAGGGCTGGAACAGTTAATTGACCGTGCCTATGTGAGGAATCTTTGTAAAACCTCTAGTATGGCATTCAGAGAACTGCCAGGTTGGCGAACACACATCCACCTGGAGGGTGACACACCCCAGCTCCATGGGGACAGAAGCTGCCGCCCTCAGGCCACTCTCAGACTTCACCCTGTTTCTCTTCATCTGGCTGTTCATCCGGATCCTTTATCATATCCTTTAATAAACTGGTAAATGTGTTTCCCTGAGTTTGGTGAGCCACTCTAGCAAATTAATCAAATCTAAGAGGGGGTCATTAGAATCTCTAGTTGGTTGGAAGCACAAGTGACCACCTGGGCTTGGGACGGACATCTGAAGCATGTGTGTGTGGCCTGGAGTTACACTGTAGGACACCCAGCTGGTGGCATGTTGTGGAAAAAATGTACACATTTGGTGACCTGAAATAGTGTTTTGTGTATGGAGTAAAAAAGACCCACAGGAGATTGAACTAAAGATATTCCCTACAACAGGAGGGAAAGGCTGTATTTAGTTATCCACTCATCTGTTAATGGACACTTGGATTACTTCAACTTTTTGGCTATTGTGAATAATGCTGCTATGGCCACTGGTACGCAGGTATATGTGTGAGTTCCTGCTTTCAATTCTGCTTTTGGGAATATACCTAGTAGTGGAATTGTTGGATCATGTGATAATTTTATGTTTAAATTTTTGAAGAACTGGTGGACTATTTTCCACAGCAACTGTACCATTTTACATTCCCACTAGCAGTGCTAAAGGGTCTCAATTTTTCCATTCTTTTCTCCCTTAAAAAAATTAATAAAAAGCCATCCTAATGGGCATGAAGTAGTATCTCATTGTGGTTTTGACTTACCTTTTTCTAATGGCTAGTGATGTTGAACATCAAGTACTTATTGGCCATTTGTATCTTCTGTGGAGAAATGTCTATGTCTGTCACCCACTTTTGTTTTTTGGTTTAGTTTTAGTAATTCTTTATATAGTCTGGGTATTAATCCCTTATAGGTATATGCTTTATAATTATTCTCCCCTATTTTGGGGGCTGTCTTTTTCACTGTTAGTAGTGTCCTTTGGTGCACAAATGTTAATTTTGATGAAGTCCAATTTATCTTTGTGCTTTGGTTATCTGAACTTTTGGTGTCATATCAAATAAATCATTCCCAAATCCAAGGTCATGAAGGTTTACCCTACCTGTTTTCTTCTAAGAGATTTATTTTTCATTTGGGTCTTTGATCCACTTAAGGTGTAATCAGGTCTAAGAGTTCATGTTCACTCTTTATGTGGATATCCAGTTTTTCTAGTACCATTTACTGAAAGACTGTCCTTTCTCAATCATTTGACCACAAATGTGAGAGTTTGCCTCTGGGTATCAATTCTATTTCAAAGAGATTTTTGACTAGGCTCAGAGAGCTTCCAGGTTGGGGAACCAGAACGCTTTCGTGGGCCACCACGCCGGGCCCCTAACTCCACTGGGACAGAAGCTCCTTTGGGACCTCACACTATATATATATATATAATTTTTTTTTTAATCTGGCAGTTGATTTATATCCTTTAATATCCTTTGTAATAAATCAGTAATCTAGTGAGTAAACAGGTTTCCTAAGTTCTGTGAGCCTCTCTAGCAAATTAATCAAACCCAAGGAAGGGATCATGAAACGTCTGGTTTATAGCCAGTAATAACCTGGGCTTATGATTAGGAAGTGAAGTGGAGGGTAATTTTATAGGATTGAACCCTTAACACGTGGAATCTGATGTCATCTCTGGGTAATTAGTGTCAGAATTGAGTTGAAAAATAGGACACCCAGCTGGTGTCAGAGAATTGCTTGGATGTGCAGGTAAATGCCCCCGACACACATTGAAAACTGGTGACCAGACCCTTTAGTAAGGCAATTGATAGTATTTGTCCACTGTGGTTTTACTTCTAAAATTCTAGCATAATAACAGTCTTGTTCCTCTTTCTTCCTTCTGTTGTACTTACCAAACAAAATCCTAATCCTGGTTATGTATAACTATCCATTCCTGTAAACCTGTATCCAAGTAGCTGGTCAAAGAACATAATCATGCTGCTGGGTGTCAATGTAAACATATAGCCTCTGAGCTCAACCACTGCCTGACAATCCTTTTCCACTTCTCTAGTATACATGCTCTACTCCAAGACAACTGATGACTCACCCATGGTAATTTATACCTTTCTCAAACTCGCATTATATTTGTAGGTTCAGGAAGCAACAGTTAGAAAAGGACATGGAACAACAGACTGGTTCCAAATAGGAAAAGGAGTACATCAAGGCTGTATATTGTCACCCTGCTTATTTAACTTATATGCAGAGTACATCAAGAGAAACGCTGGGCTGAAGAAGCACAAGCTGAAATCAAGATTGCCCGGAGAAATATCAATAACCTCAGATATGCAGATGACATCACCCTTATGGCAGAAAGTGAAGAGGAACTAAAAAGTCTCTTGATGAAAGTGAAAGAAGAGAGTGAAAAAGTTGGCTTAAAGCTCAACATTCAGAAAACTAAGATCATGGCATCTGGTCCCATCACTTCATGGGAAGTAGATGGGAAACAGTGGAAACAGTGTCAGACTTATTTTTGGGGGCTCCAAAATCACTGCAGATGGTGACTGCAGCCATGAAATTAAAAGACGCTTACTCCTTGGAAGGAAGGTTATGACCAAACTAGATAGCATATTGAAAAGCAGAGACATTACTTTGCCAACAAAGGTCCATCTAGTCAAGGCTATGGTTTTTCCAGTGGTCATGTATGGATATGAGAGTTGGACTGTGAAGAAAGCTGAGCACCGAAGAATTGATGCTTTTGAACTGTGGTGTTGGAGAAGACTCTTGAGTCCCTTGGACTGCAAGGAGATTCAACCAGTCCATTCTAAAGGAGATCAGCCCTGGGTGTTCTTTGGAAGGACTGATGCTAAAGCTGAAACTCCAGTACTTTGGCCACCTCATGCCAAGAGTTGACTCATTGGAAAAGACTCTGATGCTGGGAGGGATTGAGGGCAGGAGGAGAAGGGGACGACAGAGGATGAGATGGCTGGATGGCATCACCGACTCGATGGACGTGAGTTTGAGTGAACTCCGGGAGCTGGTGATGGACAGGGAGACCTGGCGTGCTGCGATTCATGGGGTCACAAAGAGTGGGACACGATTGAGCGACTGAACTGAACTGAAAGAGTATCCATCTTACTACATAGCCCAGGAGACTGAGTCACAGACATATTTGACACTTGTTGGTGGCAGAGCCAGTGGGGAGGGAGGGAGTCTCAGAGGTGAGCCTCCGATCACTGAAGTAGGCAAGTTCACTCAGGGATGTTACAGGGGAGATTCAAGCATTCTACGGGACAGCAGAAGAGAATGGGCATGGAAATGAGGGACTAAAGAGTGAAAATGTAGAACTTCTACATCCTTCTACCTGCAGGATTCTAGGATTCCATGTTGCTTCTTATATTCTATCTAAATGTCTTGCTGAAACTTCTCTTCCATCACAGTGTTAACAATGTTATGAGACTTCTCTGGCCATCTCTTTAATGTTATGACATGTAACCCAGTGACACAGTTGAAGGTTCTTACAAAACTGCTGCTTGTCTCTTCTCTCCTCTCCCTCCCCAGTACCAAAATATGACAAAACACGTCTGACCCCACATTCCCTTTTCCTTATCACCTTCTCCTGACCTGTAGAGCCAAATTTCTTCAAAGAGGGGTTTTCACGCACTCTCTAAATTTCCTTTCACCTCAGTTCTCGGGAATTTAGCTTCTGTTGCCACCACTTACCCTATTTTTGCGGAGACCATTTTGTAGTTGTTGGAGCCAATGGGCACTTCTCATTATTTCCCTTTCCTGATCTCTACAGCACTTGGCACTGTTGGTTGGCTGCTCTCTCTTTGAACATCCTTCTTCCACAACATCACGCTTTTTGGGATCCATAACTCTACTTCTCGTTCTGCCCTCCAAGTGTTGCTGTCCCCCTAAGTTCTGTGCCCAACTCTGTTCCTTGTTGTTTTCATCCACATACCTCTGGCTTTCTCGAGCTCATACTTGCCATACTCGAGACCCTTGTGTTTAACTGCTTTTATTATTCCAGAGAAACTTTAATTTCAATACACCTGAAATCATACTGCATCTTTTGCCCACACTTCATTTTCTTTCATGTGCCACAAACATTTATCACCAATTCCCACCGGTTCTACATTTTCACTCTTTAGTCCCTTATTTCCATGCCCATTAACAATTCTTCCTTTCAGTCTTCATCTGAACCAATTCAATGAATTTTGGATCAGTCGTACTGTTGTTAGTCAGGGCCCCATCTTTTCTGAACAAATTGCAGCCAATATGTTTTTGGCTGATTTTGAAATGATTTTCAACAATTAAAAGCCTAAACCTGCTATTTATTACCTGCTTAAAATCTAGAGGATCAAGTTGAATTTCTTACTAAGCATTCCAGAACATCTGTAGCAGAGGGTCAAGGTTTCAAGCTTTCCTAGTTCTCTGTGTGTAAGGTGTGGGGAGGGCGCAAAGAGAGGGAGTTCAGGTTCTTCATCTGGGTGGCTGAAGGGTTAAAAATGTTACAGTTATACTGCCTAATACAAGGTAGATGCTCAAGAAATGGCTACTCTTATTATGCTCCATGGTCCTATAGGATTACACTGAGTTCTCTGGATGCAGCTGGCCTGCTCTTTCCTGTTTCAGCTTGTACGTTAAACAGCCTCACCTTTGGTCTATCTGGCTAATTGCTACTCATTCTTAAATATTATACTGGGGTACCACTCCCATATCCAGCTTAGTCAGCTTGACATCACCGGCAAGTAGTCACCACTTAGGTAGAACTCACTTCCTCCTTTCTGCTCCCATTGTACACTGATTTGTGTCTCTTCTGATACTGCTATTAAAAAAAGAAAGGTTTGGTTTTAGATTATTTCAGCAGGTGTATGATTAGCTCCTTGCAGACAGGTGTTCATCATCTTTGTATGTCCATATCTAGCAGACAGACGCTTTACCGTCTGAGCCACCAGAGAAGCCAAGTCACCTGCAGGAATTCTAATAATCAAATCCTTGATAAGTAAATATCCAAATTATGAGATATGCATAAACAAGGGGCAAGAAAATGAGCTTATAACTATTTTCTAAAATAAGCATTAACCATTTTTTGTTGGAAAATTCAGTCTCTTAGTTGAAGAAAAAATTAAAGCATTTGGTAAAAGCTTTTTTTCAGGATAACTTAAACAACACACTACCAGCTCTGCATATTCAAATGCAATGGTTTATTCCTTAAAGATTTTGTGAAGATAAAATGATAATCTTTCTTCTGGCCTCTCAGCACAGTGTCTGCCATGTGGTAGTCATTTAAAAAGTTGGTCTTTAACATTATTATATTTATTCATAGATGTTTATATGAATGTTCACCCAGGCTCTTCTAAAATCTACATTACTGAATCAGCTAAATTTAGCACCCTTAGAAATGGATGCACTCTTTTAGGCCACAGGATACAATGTAGTAGCCTGCCAAGGTGTACTGAAAACTTTAAAAAGGTGTCATTAACATGTGATAGTGGTTACTTGTCCATGTTCATGTGTCAATACTAAACTGCCTATTTAGAAAACTGACAAGCTGGCTTCTTAATACTGAGCACAGATGCTGTACTACAAAGTCTAGGTCTTTAACTATCAGAATAATTCCAAAAACATAAGTTGGCAGTATTTTATATACTTGGAAGTCCATAATTCCCACAAGTGTTTTCATTCTAGCCTTCTAAATTTAGAGAACACACTTTAGTTATACATGGCAATGCAACAAATGAATAGGTTATAACATTTATTTCTCTATCCCGACTTTGCTATTATCGAAGTAAAATAATTGATATTTTATGATTATTATTCAGCGAAACTTTTTCTGGCAAGTCTTACCTGGAATTTAAAAGTATTTAAAAATTACCAACAAACTTACTAGAAAAAAGAAAAACATTGTTTGTTCTAACAAAATTTATTATGCAGTAATTACAAAGATTAAAGATTCTTCCATCTCAAATAAAAATAACTGTTATAATTACACACATAATATAGTACCTTAGAGTGAGTCCAATAAATATCACAGGAAGTACAGGGCATTTTCAACTGCAGAGACACATACTTTCTCACAGTGTGTGACACAGGAGAGCCTGCTCACATAATGATCTGTATAAGGTCATGCTCTTAGTAACAGTCCACACAGAACTGTGCCAAAGCAGTTCTTTCAGAACGTGAAGTACCGGGCAAACCACTCCTGGCGCTGGGGATCTGGAGAAGCCACCGGGGAAGCTTCACTCTGAGGAGGACTGGATTCATAAAGAGAGAGACATGTAACCCAGCGTTAAGCTGTTTTGCAAAATGAAGGGAAAAGCACATAAAACATCAGGGCAGACGACCACAACTAGTTCCCTATGTCAGGAGATGCGTTTTAAAGCTTGGCTGTTTCCTCTACACTAGATGGGGTCTCCCCTCCAGGAGAGTGCAGAAGCAGCTCAGATGAAGTCCGTTAAGGAGAAGCCATGTTACACAACAATTACCAAAAAAACCCACAAAAACCAAAAATCAGACAGTTGAGAAAAGTAATGTGACCCTCTTTGAACAAAAAAGTTCAGGAGGAACTGCGGGATATAAGAACAAGATAACATTCTTCTCGTTCAGCACCTTTTTGCTTTTCATTAAAATTTTTTTAGAATCTGACACAAGTATTTCTTACAGATGTGTCCTTAAATATAACTAATTTAAGTGACTAAACCATGGTATAATATTTTTCTGTATGTGTATTTAAACTTTCATAATTCCACAAGCAGATACTCTGGGGGAAAGGAATGTATTAAAAAGCCAATTTCCCCTCCATCTTCGAAGTTATATACTTTATACTTAACTCTAACTAAAGATTCTTTGGGCTAGTTAAGAAAATAAAAGCATCCCTACCGTCTTTGGGGGCAATTACAAGGCACGCAACAATGTGTAATGGAAACTCCAGTAGCCATGTTCCTTGAGCCCATGCACATGCATCTTAATGATACCTGAACACACCCATGCATGAGGGAAAATAAGCAACACACAGTATTTAGCAGGAGACACATTCAAACGTGTATTTGACTACTTTTCATTCTTGCTATCTTCTTTTCTATTTGAAATAATATCATTAACTAGTCATTAATCAGTTTAGGAAAAAAAGTAGTTTACCTGTAAGATTATTACTAGTGACACGGAGATTTAATAAGAACAAGTCAAAAAATTTTAAAACAGCACAAAATCAGTAAGCATAAAATAACAGTACTTTCTGACTTTAATTATTTCATGAGTAAACAAATAATTTCATTCTAATTTTACGTGTTAATACCTTTACTTGAGAACTCTGAGATAAAATTGGAATGTTAATTACAAAACTTTTCTTCTAAATTTCCTACTTTTATCATTAAGTTCCCAGAGCTTATATATTTTTTTATTTTGGCAAGAAGCATATATGTTTATAAATAAGCAAGGGGAAAATAAACAGATAAGAAACAAAAGCCACTTAATAAAAAATATTTTGAATTTCTGTAATAAGGATGGGTTGTTAATGAAAAATTGGTGATAATTCTTACATATTAAAATTCTAAGCATATAATTACATTAGCACCTCTTTAAGCATTTAGAAAATTGACCGACAACAAAATAGAAAAAATCTTTTTAACAGTCAAAAAGGAGTTCTCTAGAGAGGTGATAAATATATTTTGAAGATATTTCACAGTAAAATTTCTTTTGCTAGGCTGTTCTTAAAGTAGTAGATTTCTGCAATGTAAGAAGTAAATTTCTCAAGTTAAAAAAGAAAAAACTGCACTGGTGAGACAGGGCTCACCTCAGAAATGTCTTGGGCTCTTTGGGTGGCACAGGCTGAGGAAGAGGCTTGCTGCTGTTGAACTCAATATCATGGACGGGAGAGTTAGGAATGGGATCCAGGCGGTTAGGATGTCCATTGCCCACTCCACCAGATTCCAGAGCACTTAGATTGGGAACACTGACAAACCTGTTTGTTGGTGACTTATCGTTCTTCTTCTTTTGCTGCATTAAAAATAATACATGTGAGGACAGTGCCTGCATGAGGACGAATGAGAAAACAGGAAGAGTAGAAGAAATAAATTTGGCATGGGAAAATTTTGGAAGCTGGATGTTAAAATGAACCAGTGTTACCCAAAATGTGGTCTGGGGATCTTTGGAGGTATTCTTTATCTACATGGAACCCTCACAGACAGACATACTGCTTGGATAGAAAGAATGAGGAAAAAATGTTTAGGAATGGTTCATGGGGAGGAGTGGGTGGAGAGAAGGCCAAGGGGTAAAGACTATCGGGAGGGAAAGAGGGAAAGAGTACATCTCATGGATCTCATGAGGTTGCATGGGTTTAGGCTAAAATGAGGAAAAGATGAAAAGTTAACATAATTTTAAAAGAGAGGTCCGTGAACTTTAGCCATCTGTCAAAGGGAGGCAGTCCTTGCCTGGAAAATAAAAGGAATGAGAAAATGCTTGGCAAAGTTAGTTTGAAACAAATCTCACATTTCTACCTAGGACTTAGAGCTGACCTAGAGAAATAATTTGGTTTTAAATTCACTATACCATCTCTCTGAAGAGGGAAAATGAAATCTGTATACTTAAGTCTCATTTACCAATTCATTAGTAGTATCATAATTAGCTCACAATCTTTTAAGACATTTAAAAGTTATAAAACAAAAGTGATCAATGTAATCTTTTAACTGGTCTTTAAAATTGACAGATGAAAACAGCAATACAACTGCGGATTGTTAATATCTATTGGCTTTCAAATCATTAGCTTTAAGCTCTATTCATTTGTAGAATCAATGAACATCATCTTGCTATGTGGAATAAAAATTAATATGTATGATATTTTGAATATTCCCATCTTTTACTGACTACAAGCGTGCTAATTAAATGTATGAAATAATTTTTTTGTAAGATGACTCCAGAATTTTAAAGAAAGACAATAGACAAGATGGTCCTTTTCCTTATGTGTAATGACCTCATTATCTAGACATTGTCCTCTATGTCGTTTTCTGTGAATCATAAAGTCAAAGGAAAGAAGCCTATTTTAGCATAACTGCAAAAATAAAGGGTGATACCGTCTTCAGAATTATTTGTGAAAACTGAATCACTATTAGGAGTCAAAATTTATGAAGATGTATCTTTGGCATTTCTAGTCATAAGAAGGCATAATCAAAACTACTTAAGTTTTTATTTTAAGAAATCAAAAGTATCATTGACAACATTCTACAATAATGATCTTGTGACTAAAAATGTAATTCTAATAAAATAAGTAAAAAGAAAATATTTCTAATCTTGTTTTAACAAGTCTCATAACCTAGCTTTTTAATTAAAAGCTTCAGTTCAGTTTAGTCGCTCAGTAGTGTCCGACTCTTTGCAACCCCATGAATTGCAGCATGCCAGGCCTCCCTGTCCACCACCAACTCCCGGAGTTCACTCAAACTCTTATGTCACCCTAAATAATGAATTTAAAAACTGAAACTAACTATATTCATTCATTCACCAATAATTTTTTTTGCAAAGGCTCTATATGCCATTCCATTTTACAAATCATTTAAGTCATTTTAGAAAACAGTTTACAGTTTGAAGCAGTTTAACTTGTAAAGGAAGGATAGATCCCATCTTCTTAACAGAAGTTTTATGAGCTTGGAAAGCAGAAGTTTTTCTGGCTAAAGGCCTAAGAGAAATTAGGTATGACGTGAAAATTAATGAAATATGAATTGGAAAAAAAAACCAGCTTTAGCACTGGCATTTTTATTTCTACTACTGATTTATGCTAAAAGATATGTAATCCCTATAAAGCCAACATACATAACTATTTTTTATTACTTGCTTTATTCACTAGAGTGATTTGTTCTAGCTTATAAGAAAATATGACCTTTTGCTACTGAACAAATATTTACTAAGTCTCCATTATACCTATAGCACCACAACAGGAGCCAGAGTAGTCTGGGGCACCAAGAGGTACAAGGCTTAGCCATGTCCATTTCATTTGTCTATAAGGCTCTTCTATCTGTCCTAAGACAGCAACAGAATGTTAGAATAAGTCATTTTCAATTTTAATTATCAAAAAAAGGTGAGAAGGCCATGAGAAATAAGGCCATTCTCTGAAGACGAGTAGATAACAAAATGCATGTCCAACCCAAGGCCCATTATGATGGCAGGGAGAGCTGTTGGGGATACACTGCTTGGAGTACTTTTCAAGATTCCCCAGAGGATAGTGAACACTAAGGAAATGATGGAAATTATCTTGAAAAGACTCAGAAGTTAGCTTTAAAAAAAAAAAAGATATGAAAAATGAAATGGTATAACCAAGGTTTTACAATGTTAATAAAACATTGTTTCAAGGAATATGAATTCTCAGCAAATAAATGAATGTTATTAGCATCTAATTCTGAAAATTAGTACACAAAGAATTCATAGATTTAGTCCTAGATTATTAAATTTAAGGAAACACTTTTTGGAAGCTTTATCCTATGCTGCTCTAAATATTTTATAAAAATTTTAATCACGTTTAAAACCACATTCCTATTTTATAATGTTTATAGCACATACCTTCATCAGTGGATTAATAACACCAACCGTAGGACTTGAGTTAAACACTTTGTTGAAGTTAGTTTCTCGATTGACTAATTCCAGCTGATAAAATTTATTATCCTCCTATGCAAAAGGATTACAAACATTTCTTAAACATTTTCTATTGACTATTTAAATCTTAACTATATAAATGCCATTTCATTCAAAATTTAATACAAAACCTGAATGAAAATTTATATACATTATTCAAAGAGTTCTAGACCTAATTGCCAGGGTCTTAAAGTTGGCTGGTTGGTAAGTTCTCAACATCTTTAAAACCTTATGCTCTGGGACTCCTCTCTACCCTTTCATACCTCTTCCCTCCAAGGCTAGAACTAAACTCTCTATTTGGCCCATCTCTTTTCCAGAGGGCTGATGTGTGTTTTGATTAGGCTTAACTTGTATTCATGGAGCTGTGTGCATGGCTGAGTTGTTTCCGTCTAGGAAGATGACACTATGGTGTATCATTATTTGTGAGTCCTAATCTGCTCTCTGAGACATCAATATATTTCAGCAGTGGTAACCACAGAATAGAGAAAAAGTGAATGGTCCATACAGAGATAAGCCCTTTGCCTTTGGTTTCACCAAGTGCTTCCTACAATCAGACTGTAGGAAGTAAACACATAAGTAAATGGATCACTGTGTTGTGAAAGGCAGGGCTATGCTCTAGTAGAACTAGATTATTCAGCCCCCTTCTAGTTACCACTGACTATAATTTGCATTGTTAATCTTAGCCCACGTGCCTCACAGTTCATAGAATCAGGGAGTAGTGAAAAGACTCTACACTACCCTGTGGCTAGAACTGGAAAATCAATAGCGATTTCTACCAAAGATTAAAAAATAGTAATACATTTGCTGATTTCATGGAGGGAATATAAGGTAATTTTTCTGAATCTACTGCTATTAGAGCAAGCTATGATGCATGTGCTCATGTTCACAAAGCTTGGGAAAATGGGTATTTAGTAGGATGAAGTATCTCATACTCTGTCTTTCCAATGCCTGCTTCTGGGTTTCATCTATGAACCCCTAGTCAACTACCTGTTGCTTTTGGCAGGAACTTCTAATGCCAGGAAATAGGATGGCTTTCCTACATGCTTCAAGAAACATTTTAAGGAACAAGGACTTCAAATATAAATGCTCTTAGACTCTCTTTGCACGCTAATATCCAAAGCTGTTATGAAGAAATCAATTAGCAAATACAATGGTTAGCATTCCATTTCTAGTTTTACTATGATTTTTATTTGTCAGTGGCAGTAAAAAGCAGTATTTTACTTACTGATCAGGTCATATAATTTTAGAAGATTCTGAAATGTTTTATGAATTTTAAAACATTTGTGTATTTTTATTCTTGAAGAATAATGACTCTAATGAAGGCAGTATATTTATTGTTAAATCTGTATTTTCTTCCCTGATGGACTTCTCAGAGCCCCTAACACCTCAGTGTGCATTGAGACTCTCAACAGAGAGCTGGTAGCTTTTCTTAGGGAAACCCTAAGACAATGGAATCCTTTTTCCATGAAGTATGTCTTTGGATCAGGTTTTGGTGGAATACACTTTAGGAAGTTAACATGACTAATTGGAAGTATACACTGCAGGCTAATGCATGTATGTGCTGAATGTTCTTTCCCATCCAATTCTAATTCTACATGTATAGTACACACACACACACACACTTCAACAGTTTATTAACTGTACACTGGCAATGACATATTACTGAACATTCAATATGTATTAAAAAGCATTTTTAAAAAAAATTACTGAAAAAAATCTCCTTACACTAATACCAAGTTTAAATTTTAAAACTGTATTTATCCTTGTAAAACATTTTAACAAATGTTCAATCATAATACATATTTTATACTTTTTCAACTTTTGTTTAGCATTACTTAAAAATATTTTCCCATTCAACAGTCTATTAATTATTAACATAGTTACACCATAACCTCCCACTTTGCAAAACCAAAACAATTTACCATTAGCTTCTTTATGACCTGGTCTCTTTCTGTAAGCATGGCTTTTAATTCTGCAATCATCTGTATATCTTCTGGTTTTGATTCTCTCATTAGATATTTTTCTTCCATCTCTTCTAGTCTAAAAACAAGAAAACCTTTAGTTCATTGATATGATGCAGACATTATTTTGTAATGCCTATATTTTTCAAATTAGTCCAGCTGAACACACAAAATTTACACAGTTGAACATTTTTGCTAAAACTTGTAAGCATCATGACATCACTACCTCAAGAGTTAGTGTTATTTCCTGGAACTCTGCTCAACGTTATGTGACAGCCTAGATGGGGAGGGGAGTTTAGGGGAGAATGAATACATGAATAAGTGTGGCTGAGTCCCTTTGCTGTTCTCCTGAAACTGTCACAACATTGTTAATTGGCTATACCCCAATACAAATAAAAAGTTAAAAAAAAGGGGAGGCAGTATTATTTAAGGCTCTTTAAGGGTAAATGGTGTTATTAGAGGCTTTGCAGATCACTATTGGAAGAATTCACTCGTTTTTAAGTTATTTAAGTATACACGGGAATAAGGTGGGGTATGTGCTGTAGAAGAAATAATATACTAACCTAGCAATGCTGGCTCGATGCTGGACATGTAGGCTTACTACTGAGAGAATTTACCACACATACAATATTGTGTGATGATAGAAGGTTTGGTAACATACATAAAAAGGACAAAAGATACAGAGGAAAGGGGAACAAAGCACACACACAAATGACCTCATTCTTTCCTGGTTTATGGGAAATGCAGCTTACAAATTCCATGTATCAGCTGGTACATATAAACTGGAAAAAAAAATGGTTCACTGGATAATAAGAAGAATTATATTTCCTTCTGGGCCTGTTCATCTGCCCTGGAGGAAGTGAGAAGGTAACAGAACTAAATGTCACTGAAGATTCTAGAACAGAGGCCACTTTTATGAGCAGAGGTGCCACAGACCCTGCAGAGTCTAAGGATAGGACAGGGCTCAGTGAAGAGGATGCAAATAGAAACCGCTAGCTTAGTCTGAAAAAAAAAAAAGCACTCTGAATTGTAGAATATTCAAATAACTAGAATACTTTTAAAACTTGTTTTCAAAATACAAAGAATAAACTTAAGCTCAATAAAACTTACAGTTAATGAAGATTCACAGAAAAATTTATTTACTCAATATTGAGAAACTTCTAGATGATCTATTCTCTAGGATTTGATAAGCCATTCCCACCCACCACTACCTCCCCCCACACAATACCAGAGGGGTACCAGAATCTCTGCATTTTTTGTACTTTAACTCCACTAACTCAGCTCAAGCCAAAGACTTGGAGATAACATTTTTGGCTCCCTATCCAGGCCCGTGGCTAAAGTTCTACTCTGGGAAGTAGGGAAGTAAGAGGGGGAGAAGTGTGGAGCGAGGGAGCAGCTGTCTCAGGATCCGCTGGGACTTTGTCAGTCCAGGGTGAGGCTCGTTTCACTAACATCAATTGTCTTCTGCTGTGACAAGTCAATGAGCTCATATACAGTAACCTTGCATTTTATCATGACGTGGCACTGTATTGGCAAAGGTTTATATGTTTTATGGGCAGTGGTTTTGAGAAGCTTGAGAAACAGGGAAAAGGGCATTTGTGTTTCACACCACAGCAGCCACAAGGGGTCACTGGAGCACTTTATCAGTTAAAAATAAGATACAAGATTTTTGAGCTGTTTCCTGAGACTGTACAAAAATACCTGGTAATAAATGGTCGTTAAAAAAACAAAAATCTTAATTTAAAGCCTTATTTTAAACCATTATGTTGATCTTTTTGTACCAGTACAATGAGAAGTCAAGGTAAAGTGAGTCTAAAACAGTTAGTTAAGATCCCTGAACCACCTTTCTGCATAATAAAGGTCTCTACTTAAATTCCAGTGTATGTTTTTGTTTTAACATTCTTTACCTACAGAATTATCAGTTAATCTTCTCCACAAAATATCTTTACAGCACCAAGATTTTTTTTAAAGATACCTGGATATTAAATGGAAAAAATAAATGATTAAATTGAAGAAACATCCATATAAACACAAATGAGAAAGCATTAAAGGAGAGAACAAGTAATATGATGAAGATTTAATTTGCAAACGTATTTCAAGAATTACCAGTCTTTCAAATTCCTGATGGGGGGAGTACACTTGGTACTCTTCTGATATCCACTCAAGTCAACACCCATCAATCTTTCTTCAATTGCTCCACATAGTTCTCTAAGCCAGCTGCTTACCAAAGACTAGGTGTGAACAACTAGTAATACAGGAGATGGTTTTTAGTTTGTTCTCCTTTAATCATTTGGATTATGAAGAGAAAAGTCTGTTTGGTTCTGTGTATCTTGAATGGTCTTCATAACATATATGCTTATTACACTGTTCCACAACTCTCAAGCAGGCCTTGGGCGTCAGTGCTGCTGCTGCTGCTAAGTTGCTTCAGTCATGTCTGACTCTGTACGACCCCATAGACGGCAGCCCACCAGGCTCCCCCATCCCTGGGATTCTCCAGGCAAGAACACTGGAGTGGGTTGCCATTTCCTTCTCCAATGCATGAAAGTGAAAAGTGAAAGGAAGTTGCTCAGTCATGTCCGACTCTTAGTGACCCCATGGACTGCAGCCCACCAGGCTCCTCCGTCCATGGGATTTTTCAGGCAAGAGTACTGGAGTCGGGTGCCATTGCCTTCTCCTGGGCATCAGTGCTAGCCAGGATCTAATAACATTGTTGTATTTTCAGGAAACTATATAATTATAGCTTTGCTTCTATTTAGAATAATGAAAAATGTTTTTCAGTAGTAATAATGGTTTAACTGCAGAGTTAAAAATTTAACAGGAAAAGCTGATTAAAATGAGTCAATTAAAAATATTAAGAAAATAGTATCATAGGTGGACAGAAATTACCAATTTCCCAAAGGCTTTATAGGAAAGATTAAAGCCTGGCAAACACTGCCTTGAGGGAACCATGCAAGTACATACAGCCTTTTACTCTAATGGGAATACAGATTCCCATTAGAAGTAACACAAAGAGTGAACAGACAGAAGTAGAGCATATAAAATTATTAATTAGGGTCACCAGGCATACATGCCCCCCCCCCTTTTTTTTTCACTCTGAGAGTATATAGGTCAGTGTCTATGGTTCCTGGACAACACTAACCAAAACTATGAATGCTTAAAAAGCTGCATAAGAATTTTCCAAGTTGAAAAAAAAAAAAAAAGAATTTTCCAAGTTGATAGTCCTTCTACGTTTTTAAAATAACTGACCAAAAAAAAAAATTTCAGTAAGTTGAGCTTTTAGAGCCAAACAACAATAGTCACATATCTATTTTAGAATTTTAATCGTATAAGATGAAAGAACTCTAATATACCACCTTTCTCCTATAGCCTTAAGGAAAGGAAATAAAGTAATTCAAGCAGTATAACATTAAACTTTTCTTTTCACATAAATTATAGGCACAGACTCAACCTTCTGACAATAGAACCACCTACATACATCCTGACCTCACAAAGATTATGAAAATAACTTTACGGCAATTTAAAAATCAAACAACAATGAACTACTAGGGTACTATATTAAAAACTCAAACTTTTAAAGAGTAAGTAATTCTAATGCGGTGGAGAACTTCTTTTTAATTAGGGATTATTGACACAGTGGTAAAGAATCCGTCTGTCCATGCAGGAGAAGCAAGAAACAGGTTCGATCCCTGGGTCGGGAAGATCCCTGGAAGACGAAATGGCAACCCACTCAAGTATTTTTGCCTGGAGAATCCCATGGACAGAAGAGCCTAGCAGGCTACAGTCCAAGGGGTCACAAAGAGTCAGACGCAACTGAGCAACTGAGCATAAAAACACAGCACATTAAAAAAAAAAAAAAAACACAGCACAAACCTACTTAAAGTCCAAGTACAGAAACAGTGACAGACTATTTTCTGGGCTCCAAAATCACTGCAGATGGTGCCTGCAGCCATGAAATTAAAAGACGCTTACTCCTTGGAAGCAAAGTTATGACCAACCTAGACAGCATATTCAAAAGCAGAGACATTACTTTGCCAACAAAGATCCGTCTAGTCAAGGCTATGGTTTTTCCAGTTGTCATGTATGGATGTGAGAGTTGGACTGTGAAGAAGGCTGAGCGCCGAAGAATTGATGCTTTTGAACTGTGGTGTTGGAGAAGACTCTTGAGAGTCCCTTGGACTACAAGGAGATCCAACCAGTTCATCCTAAAGGATATCAGTCCTGAATATTCATTGGAATAACTAATGCTGAAGCTGAGACTCCAATACTTTGGCTACCTGATGGGAAGAACTGACTCACTGGAAAAGACCCTGATGCTGGGGAAGACTGAAGGCAGGAGGAGAAGGGGACGAAAGAGGATGAGATGGTTGGATGGCATGACCGACTCAATGGACATGAGTTTGAGTAAACTCCGGGAGTTGGTGATGGACAGAGAGGCCTGGTGTGCTACAGTCCATGAGGTCACAAAGAGTGGGATACAACTGAGCGACTGAACTGAACAGAAACTCAGTGTTTCCCCCAAGAGGAAATTGTCTTTTGGCTTCAGTACAGTGCTACAGTGCTAAGTTGCTTCAGTTGTGTCCAACTCTTTGTGACCCCATGGACTGTAGCCCACCCGGCTCCTCTGTCCATGGGATTTTTCAGGCAAGAATACTGGAAAGCTTTGCCATGCCCTCCTCCAAGGGATTTTCCCAACCCACGGATAGGACCTGTGTCTGTCTCCCTCACTGGCAGGTGGGTTCGTTACGACTAGCGCCACCTGGGAAGCCCTCAGTACAGTGAGAAAGTGGAAGTCACTCAGTAGTGTCCGACTCTTTGCAACCCCATGGACTATACAGTCCATGAAATTCTCCAGGCCAGAATACTGGAGTGGGTAGCCTTTCCCTTCTCCAGGGGATCTTCCCAACCCAGGGATCAAAGCCAGGTCTCCTGCATTGCAGGCAGATTCTTTACCAGCTGAGCCACAAGGGAAGCCCAGTACAGTGAGAAGTTAAGGCAAAATAAGGTAAAATAACCTAAACAATAATCATCTCTGAGGCAAATCACCTTTTTTTTTTGCGTAATATAGTCTGCCATGACTCCAAGTTCTGTGTATATTTACATTTAGCTCAAACAATTCTTTAAAAAACAGCCCATTCTCTCATTTGTTTCTAAAACAAAAACCATGACCTATTTCTTAGATACAATGTTTTTACTAAGATACTATACCATTCAAAAAAAAAATGATTTCTATAGAATATCTAAAAACCTAAGTAGGCTTTAACACCCAGCACTAGAGAAGATTGCTGGTAATCATTCTGTAACAGATACAGAAGTCTTATCACTATTTCTACAATGTTCTCTAGGTTCTCTCCTTTAGATTTCTGTCCCCATTTCATTTCCCTGGAGTCCAAACAAGGGCTTGGGACAGGAACAGAAACAAGAAATGTCCAGTTGCTTTAGAGGCCCCTCAGCTCCTGATTTCAACCTTGCAGGTAGACCCACGTTCCTCTGGTCCCTCCAACACACCCACTGCCGAGGACCCACAGGAGGTTCCTGATTTTGAAGCTTCAAAGTCAGTGTGCAGTTGACTAGGAACTTTAATAGGGTGCCCTTAGTTCTTTGAAACAGGCTGAAAATAGTCCAAAAGTTGTTCTTCCCAGTTCCTTAAACCAAGATGGACCCTCCCTGCATTCCACCTATGTCTAAATCCATTCAACAGATCCTAGCAGGCTGCATTTGAGGATACGGGTCAGAAATATCCAACTGTCTAAAATTCTTCTTTTCAATATGGAAGCCACTAGCCCATATGTGGCTATTAACATTTATATTAGTTAAAATTAAATGAAGTTAAAAATTCAGTTCCTTGGTTTCACCAGCCACTGTCTGAAGTGCTCAACAGTCTTTGTGGCTAGCAGTTACTATACTGGACATTTTTGCTGTTACAGAAAAATCTGTTAGACGTTGCTGGTCTAAATACATTTGTATGTGTGTTTGTTTTTAACTAAGTGAGTAGATACCTAAAACTAGAGGCTAATTTCATGATGATAGCAGGTGAAAAAAGAAATATGGTTGGTTTAGCATAGAAAATGCTTCTAGTTAAAGCAGAAAAAAATGGTAGATCTAGAAAATCAGATAAAATACTTGACTTATGATAATACCAATTCTTTGATTAAAACTGAATAGTAAACTATTTACTATCTACTGAAAATTTATAATGTTCAAAACCATAAAAAACAGAAAGAAGTAAAAACGATATAACCTTTACTCTTTGTAAATTAACATTCCTAAGGAGACAGGACACACGGACAGACAGAGGTTATTATTACTGTGAGCATGGTTTTTCAGAGTATGAAGTGGGAGATTTTGCAGCCTCTGCCTGATAAATAACACAGAGGTCAGAGGAAGGGAAAGCCCAGCCCTGGGGTTTATTGTAATTCATTTCTGCAAAATGTGTGAGGATATGAGCTCTTCTACACAGCAGGTATCTGAGCTCCTAACTGCAGCTCAAAAGGATTTAAAAAGTACCTCCAGTAACCACAAACACCAAAAACCACTATGACTGAGGAAATTATCTCAAGAGTCTCTACCATTTCAATGGTAACTTTATGAATTAGTAAATATTATAGGGAATCCTCAAAATTTTTACTTGTAAAATATTCCCTGAGTGCCAACTGATGGGAAAATTCTGTGTAGGTCCATCAGAAAGAGCACCTCACTTCAGAGGCCACTGAAGTAAATGCCAATGACCGGGGTAGGGGGTCAGGTGTGGGGGGGGGCTGTTTTCTATTTCAGCTGTAATAAAGTGGGCATATACGGTACATATGTAACAATATTTACTATGAGACTTGGCTGGTTAAATGCAGGAAATGAGAGATGACTGGAAGAAGGTAATAGGAATGACACAGAAGGTTATTCTAGACTGTAGAGGACAACACAGGAGACTCTCAGAAGGAAACTCATGTGTCGGTGTGGCTGACAGCCAAGTAGCAGACAGGGAACACGGATGGCTGTGCGAAGAGGCAGAGAAGGCACACCCGAGCCAAAAGTTTGACTTTGAGGGTAATGGAATTAAGTCACTATTTTGACTTTATCAAACTCTGTGGAAATACTTACATTTTTTAATGAAGACTTTTTAATTGATTGGAAAAAGAGATTGAAGGTGAATAAACCATATGATGCAGCTCAGAGTAAATTATTTCTGAGATAACTTAAATTGGACCACAGTTTAGGCCACAGAGATGGAGTGAATGCCAGGTGCATTGGCTATAGAAGTTTATAAATCAATATAAAAAAGAGAGGGGCAAGTAAGTTAAAAAAAAAAATACACAACAAAAACATAAACCAGTAATTAGAACTTTGGGTTTTAACTATATAGGAGCCACTATGTATAAGCATAATTTTGTGATATTTTACCTTTATTGATTTCTAAAATCATAAATCAATCAAATGCTTGTTGTAGGAATTCAAACAATGTGTAAATAGAGTAATACAAAATAAGAAGGAAGTTTTTGCTCTTCTCCATTCCCAATATCTCCTAATCTAGTTCTTACAAGGAATTACTACCATTAAGAGGCGTATTTGTTTCTTTAAGATATTTTGGTATTTTGGCAAAATATGTATTATTAATATATATAGGATCATAATAATCCCACTGGTCACAATATGGATATCTTTTGTGTTTTCACCATGCTGTGATAGGTCATGATCCCTGAGGGACACTGGACAAATATTGTCCTAGTACAATTGTAGCAGCAGCAGCTGATTAAACATATTCATTCAACTGCTTTCTTCTAATTAAATAATATATTATATTGCAATTACCATCTGTAATATGGCATTAAGTTTTCTTTTTAAAATATCACTTAATTCGATTCAAGGCTAGCTAACCTGAGGTGAGACACAGTGCTTCTCAATTTATTTATTCTCCACATGTGAATTTTCTTTAACATAAGGTGACTTACGACACTTGTAAAGCTGCATTTACTTCCTTGAGTAGCTCGTTAGTCTTATTAAAATCTGCCCGCATGATATTTTTCTCTCTGAGGTGGTCTGCTGTCATGACATCCAGCTCTTTTTCAAGTCTCTTGTTTAAATCTTGTTCATGCAACCTGTTTAATTTATTTTTAGTTAAGAGAATGTTATTCTGAAGTCAAGCTTTCAAAACTTTCTATATTCTACCAGATTTGAAATGGTTTTTAGGTATAATATATAGAAAATTACAAAATCATTGGAAACAGTCTAAAGTACTTACTTTGCTCTAATCTTCTAGCTTGTTAAAGTTGTCTCCTTTAATGCTTTTTTAAATAACATTTTTAAAAGATTTTACTTATATATAATTTGAAAAGTTAGTAAATGCATATACATCATTCAGAATATAAACATTTCTTTTACAGTCAAATGCTAACATAGTCAACAAAGTAAAAACTGGTCTTCAGTATCTTACTGGAAGGCTATCTAGTCATGAAAATAGGCATGTATTGTTAAATACCATTGCAATAGTCTTTCAGGTAACACTGAAAATTCCTTCTGCAGTAATTAATGGCATACCTCATCTGTTGGTTGGATTCACTTCGTATTCTGAGAATTTCTTTTCCCTTAAATTCCAATTCTTTGGTCAGGGCATTTATATTTTCATGAAGGTGCTGCACCTCCTTATCCAAGTCTGAGATGTGATGCTCTCTGTGTCTTACTTCATCCTGTAGATCTGTTATTCTGCACATGTGCTCCTTACTCTGGAAAATAAATAGTTCTGAAAAGTTTTCTACCTATTCACTTTCTCTGTTTAAGGGGAAGAAAATGACATACTGGAATGTCAAATGTAATAAATCTGACATTGCTTCAAAAGCAAACTGCTGAAACCAGGAAACCTCTATTCTCATATATATAAGGAAGTGTTTATATAGATTCAGTTTCAGTAATTTCAGGGCCACAGGGGACTCGAAAGACCATATAAACACATCTCCCTCATTTTACTGATTAAGAAAAGAATACCAAAGAGAGGATTTGTCCAAGAATGACTTATAATCAGTGGCATAGCTGAGATTAGAACACAGGGCTCTTATGTACTCAGAAAGTTATGTGGTCTTGATGTAAAATGCTGGTACCATTGTCCTTTCATTTAAAAAGGACCAGCCTCTAATGAAGGCCATCCCCAAACACATACATCCTGTTGCTTAGAAGACTTCATTTGCTTCATGCTGGTCAAGCAGTTATCTTGTCTGACAGATAAGCTCCCTTCCATCTTCCTAGAAGTCACTGCTTTTGGCAAATTCTGCAGACCTAGACATTGTCAATTCCAGCAGCAGTCTAGCTGAAGAGAAAAGAACTTACCTCCATGGTTATAAGGTAGTTCATTTAAAGCTTTCTAGTAATGAAGGAAAATTTGAGCTGATCATTTAACATATTTGAAGAACAAAGTGAAAGCCATTAGTAATAAACTGATAAAGAATGGCCTTCATTGTACTTTGCCTAGAAATCCATTTCATCCATATATTCAGGATACAAACTATCTAATTAAAGACAGTACTTATGAGAAAAATGTAAAGTGTGAACAGTAGCTGTGCTAGTGATATGGAAATACAAATTATCTTTATTCTTCCTGAGGACCTGCTACTTCTATGGCTGTGCTATTTGATATGGCTATTTATAGTCAAGTTTAAATTAACTGAAATCAATTAAATAAATTAATAAAAACTAATTAAAAAATCAGGTTCTTGGTTACACTAGACATGTCTGGCTAGTGACTACCTTAGGACAGATATATTAAAACAACAGGTCCCTCATCATGGCAAGTTCCACTGGACACTGCTGTTTTATAGTATTCTGTTTTTACTCTTTGTATTATTCACACTTCATTGCTTCACTCAAAATGCAAATAAAATTCAAAATATTCAATTGAAAGGTCATAAACTGACCATTATACTAAAGTCAAATTACCTATTTCTATTTAAAAATAACTCTTTAATATAGACAGTAAATAATTACTAGTGAAATATTAGTCATTACAAAATAATTTTCATAAAATTGTGAACATTTTCAAATCTGTTCACATTTAAGAAGTCATCACAGAACCCAATGCTCTTTTACCTGTCTTCTGCTGATGTCTATGCTTCGCTCTAATTCCATTTTAGCAGCTGCCAATTCTTGATGATGATTATGCCTTAACAAATCAATTGCAGCTGCATGTTGCTGGTTTAGTTCAGAGCGTAAGGAAGCTGGAATCCAAGGGAAAAAAGGGATTTAGTGTATTCTAAAAATATTAGTATTTTAGATAAAATTTACAAAAATTACAAAGTATTTACAAAGTATTATTTTTTAAAATTAGGACATATATATTTCCATTAAAATATCATAGAATTGTGTATACCTCTTAGACTACTACAGACTATCATAAAGTATCAATTTAGAGGTTTATCTAGCTTTGATGAGGATAAGAAAATTTTCAGCTGCTCAAATGAATCAAGGTATTTCTGTATAAGCTTTCAGTTTGCAAGCAAGGTGCTAACAGAAAGGAAATTTTTAAAACTCTTCTCACTCACTAGTAGAATATAACATATATTTAGGAGGGAACTTCCCACCCAGGTAAGACTTCTTCCACAATATCCCTCAATGATGTTAAGCACTATCTGGTAAATGTTCCTGGTGATTTGGAAGTCATCATTTTAATCTGAATTTGAGATTATTTCATAAAAGCCACACATACCGAATGCCAGGTACTATACTAGGGGAGAATAAAATATAACCTTGTTTTTATAACTGCACAGGCTAGAGAGAAAAACATCATGTCAAGGAGTTAAGTGGGGTATCAGAGATGAACACGGGTTATAATGAGAGTAGGGGGGATGTCAAGAACCCAGATTTCCTAGGAGAAGGAAACTGGGGATAGGATCACAAAGGAATTGTCACAGTAACACAGGCTAACATATGCAAAAGCAGAAAGAACCTGGTCTATCAGACAAACTATAAAAAGTTTGGTGTGGCAAGCGCCCAGAGAGCAAGTAGTCATATTGGAAAGACAATGGAGCCCAGTTCTGAGAAAGCTTTTTTTAATACAAATGCTTTCCATTGCATGTTTTGATTCACGGTCCTCAAACTAAGATACTGAAAATGTGTGGACCTATGCCATCTTCTGAAACATGATATTGACCTGAATATTTCTGGAAAAGTCACTGTTTTTATATTAATACTGAAGATATGAGTAAAATACAAATTAAAAATTTCAAAGCTAAAACATGAGATTTCAAAGAAATGCTATGCTTCTTAGAGAACAAATTTATGGTTACCAGAGGGAGGGATAGTTAGGGAGTTTGCGATGGACACGTACACACTGCTATATTTAAAATGAATAATGAATAAGGACCTACTGTATAGCACAGGAAACTCTGCTCAATATTATGCGGCAGCCTGGATGGGAAGGGGAGTTTGGGGGAGAATGGATACTTGTATATGTATGGCTGAATCCCTTTGTTCTCCACTTGAAACTATCACAATATTGTTATTTGGCTATACCCCAATATAAAATAAAAAGTTTGTTAAAAAAAAAAAAAAAGAAATGCTGTACTTGTAGCAAATCAATTTAGGCTCCTCCCAAGAGCCTCCTAAGTTTTTTCCCCTGGTGCTGGGCTGCTTCAGAACTTAAGGAAGGACACAAGAAATCAATGAAGGATTAAAGTCACATGGTGAGACTTGAGTTAAGCAAAAATTAACCCAACTGGAGTCTGGAGAATGGACCGTAGAAGAGAGATTAGCAAGAAGGCTGTGGCAATAATTCAGGTGAGAAATGGTACAACCGTGAATCAAGTGTGGCAGAAGGATGAAAGAAGAGGAAACAGATACAGAGAATATTTAAGAGGAGGAACTAACAGGATGTGGAGTGAAGAAAAAAGGTTGAAGGCACCTCCTAGATTCATAGTTTTAGCAACTCAGTAAACAGTGATACCATAAATTCAAGTGGAAACTTTAGAAATGGTAACATATTTTAGAAGTGAGGGAGATGGTGAGCTAATATTTTAAAACATAGAGTGTGAGTTAGAATATCTAACAGTCTAAAAAGTTGTAAAAGGTATAAATCTAATTCACAAGGCAAGTAGTTTGGTCTGCTAAATCGCTTCAGTCGTGTCCGACTCTGTGCGACCCCATAGACGGCAACCCACCAGGCTCCCCTGTCCCTGGGATTCTCCAGGCAAGAACACTGCAGTGGGCTGCCATTTCCTTCTCCATAGACCTTCTTGGTCTAGAAATACATATTTGGAGTCACAGCACAATAGATGGTCAATGAAGCCACAGATGGGTGTAAAAGCAGAAATAATCAAATTGGAAAAGAAGATACACAAATGGTAAATGAGCATGTGGAAAAATCCTCAATACCATTAGCCATTAGGGAAATGCAAAGTAAAATTCACAATGAGATATCACTACACTCCTACCAGAATGGCTAAAACACAAAATAACACATCGAATGCTGGTGAGGATGTGAAGAAACTCGGTCACTCGTACCTTGCTGGTGGGGATGTTTAACAAACTAAACATATGATTATCGTATAACCAACTCCTGCCTAAATTTGCACAAAAACTCCTGCAACTCAACTCCTGCCTGAATTTGCACAAAACAAATGGATGTCCTTCAGTGGGTGAAGACAACAAATAAGAGAGGTCAATACTACGGGGACAACTACTGATACATGTAACAACCTGAATGAACCTGCAGAGAATTATGCTGAGTGGAAAAAAGCCAATATCAAAAGGTTATATATTGTACAATTCCATTTACAATGTTCTTAAAATGCCAACATTAAAGAAATGCAGAAGAGATGAATGGTTGCCAGAAGTTAAAGATGGGTGGGGGAGTAAAGTACATGTGGCTATATACAGGCAGTAGGGATTGCATGGTGATGGGAATGTTCTGTGTCTTCTGGGTCTGCATCAATGTCAACATCCTGGCTGTGACATGCACTTTAGTTTTGCAAATGTTACCTTTGGGGCAACTGGGTAAAGCATTCAGAGGATCTCTCCGTACTATTTCTTATGAAAGTGAAAGTGTTAGTCGCTCAGTTGTGTCCGACTCTTTGAAACCCAATGGACTATAGCACACCAGGCTCATCTGTCCATGGGATTCTCCAGGCAGGAATACTGGAGCAGGTTGCCATTTCCTTCTCGAGGGTATCTTCCCAACCCAGGGGTCAAACCCAGGTCTCCTACACTGCAGGCAGATTCTTTACCATCTGAGCCATCAGGGAAGCCCACGTGTGAATATACAGCCTCATGTGAATCATCTCAGAAGAAAAGGTTTATGTGCGTGCTAAGATACTTCTGCTGTGTTTGACCCTTTGTGACCCTATGGACTGTGGCGTGCCAGGCTCCTCTGTCCATAGGATTCTTCAGGCAAGAATACTGGAGGGGGTTGTCCTGCTCTTCTCCAGGAGATCTTCCTGACCCAGGGATCAAACCTGTGGCTCCTATGGCTCCTGCCTTACAGCCAGATTCTTTACCACCGAGCCACTAGGGATGCCCACATGTGATTCTACAATTATCTCAAAATAAAAAGTTTAAGAAATCACAAGAAGTCCTTTTGTCAACAAAGACATATTTAAATCATGTTTCAGTGGACAAGGGTTCCAACACTTGGCCCATGTTTACCTCTCCTCAGGAAGAGGAGGGCGCTCTAACGACCTGGCCTACAAGTCCCAGCAGCAGCAGAGATGATGAATGGGTCAACGGGTTTTCCATTTGAGGCCCCAAATAGTCACAACTTTGGTCTTCTTTTTTCTCAATTCTTACTTTGAAAAGAAAATTTCACTGAAGCGTGACAAAGACACAAAAAACATTAGGAGAATTTGGTTTAAAAAAAAAAACAAGGAAAATAAAATGACAGGAATAAAAAGTTATTGAATGACATTCAGATCAGATCAGATCAGTCGCTCAGTCGTGTCCGACCCTTTGTGACCCCATGAATCGCAGCACGCCAGGCCTCCCTGTCCATCACCAACTCCCGGAGTTCTGAGACGTCCATCAAGTCAGTGATGCCATCCAGCCATCTCATCCTCTGTCGTCCCCTTCTCCTCCTGCCCCCAATCCCTCCCAGCATCAGAGTCTTTTCCAATGAGTCAACTCTTCGCATGAGGTGGCCAAAGTACTGGAGTTTCAGCTTTAGCATCAGTCCTTCCAAAGAAATCCCAGGGCCAATCTCCTTCAGAATGGACTGGTTGGATCTCCTTGCAGTCCAAGGGACTCTCAAGAGTCTTCTCCAACACCACAGTTCAAAAGCATCAATTCTTCGGCGCTCAGCCTTCTTTACCGTCCAACTCTCACATCCATACATGACCACAAGAAAAACCATAGCCTTGACTAGACGAACCTTTGTTGGCAAAGTAATGTCTCTGCTTTTCAATATGCTATCTAGGTTGGTCATAACTTTCCTTCCAAGGAGTAAGCGTCTTTTAATTTCATGGCTGCAGTCACCATCTGTAGTGATTTTGGAGCCCAGAAAAATAAAGTCTGACACTGTTTCCACTGTTTCCCCATCTATTTCCCATGAAGTGGTGGGACTGGATGCCATGATCTTTGTTTTCTAAATGTTGAGCTTTAAGCCAACTTTTTCACTCTCCTCTTTCACTTTCATCAAGAGGCTTTTGAGTTCTTCTTCACTTTCTGCCATAAGAGTGGTGTCATTAAAAACAAACAAAAAACCCTTTAAATACATTTGTTTTTTTCCAAACTCAATTATCTTCTATAGAAAAGGTAATGATTTTAACACCTCAAAGATAAAAATCCTATTTAATATAACCTCTATAAATACCCATATAAAAAGTCAGACCAAAATATGACTTTCCCCATTGAAACAAAATCCTAAAGTGGGGGAAAAAAAAACCCAATATGATGATACAGCCTAAAGACATGTGGTTCCATGCTTTCTATTCCTTTCAGTCACTTGATAGTGGGGAAGTATGAATGTCACGGACTAACGCGTTAGTCCCTTAATGACAAATGGAAGCCCCACTTTGTGTCGCTTACACAGCCAAAGTACAGAGAACGTTGAGGGAACCTCACTTTACCACGTGTGTTCTATCCATTCTACTCCGCCAACACTTGCTCCTTCATCCAGTAACTTCAAATATAATAGGAACAACACTCAGATAGTCATTCTGAGGTTTCAAAGATTAAGAGTACAGTTTTGTAATTTCTTACTGAATTTCAAGTTAGAAGGATGTAAAAATAAATATGATAGGAGTATAATCATTTCAAAATACCAAGCATAGCCTTTCCTTCATCTTCTAATTCAAACCGAAGTGTCTGAAGTTCCTGTTCCATTTCTATCCTGAAGCCCTCCATCGATTCTCTGTGTGCATCTTTTAATGATTGAAGCTCTGCAGAATGTTTCTGTTGTAAATGACTTTCAAGAGCCTAGAATGAGAGAAACATACTCAAATTATTATGCCAGACTACAGGAAGGGAAATGCAAACAAAATAGAAAAAATACTAAAACTCATTATTTAAGGAAAACAGATCTCTAATTCATTTCAAGAAAACTAGATATAAGATCATCACCAGAAAATAAACTAGTAGGTTCACTTCAGCAGCATAATCATCGTGAATCAGAGTCAATATATAGTGTTTGTATTGAGATATAGACCCTTTACCTAGGGCAGTTTCCAAATGAAGCTATTTTCTTAAACAGCTAAGGAGATGTAAACCACCAAAAATTAACAAATAATTCTTCTGTGTGCATAGACTTAGACTCAGCAAAGAGGTGGAGGAGGGCAGATCAGGAAAGATCTCCTGATTAGGAAGAGAGGAGGGCTTTTACAGCTCCAACCTTAAAAAGTGTTTGTAGCTTTTTCCTACAGTCATCCTTTCTTTGCTCCTGCATTTGTGAACAGAAGCAAAAGCTCTGAGAGGATGTAACTGGAAAACTGAAGACTTTCACGTGGTTAGTTTTAAAAGCCTAACCAGAGGAACAGACTACGTACATGTGGCCAAGATAAGGAGAAAATATATGGCCACAAAGCTTAGGGTACTTCAAGTGTAGAGACAGAACTGTGCCAGGAAGGGTTTTTCTTACTGTAATCTATAAAGGTTTCCGAGAAAGCGACCACATTGTAAGTAGGGCTGTGTTTCTTCAATCACTACTCTAAAATGCTTTTAAAAATTATTATTTGGCTACTTATATTCTTTCTGAAACATAAAGTATAGGTTCCTTTGAATATAGGTAAAATAAAGGACTTTGAGTACAGGCAACATGACTTAGGTTTAGCTTGGCTACCTAATGACAGACAATAAAATTGCCATTTCTGATTTCTTCTGAAAAATGATTATAGTTCTGAAAAGACTGTTTGTATAAAATTAAAGTATGATATGTAAGCTTATGTGTTATCGTAATTCACAAATGGAATCCAATGAATAGAGTATTTAGCAATGCTAAGGTTGAATTATTAACCAAAGGAACCCCCTTGATTTTTTTGGACAATATCAATAGACTAAACTTACTGTACAAGCAAATTAGTTGTTTTTAAGAGTATGACATTTTTCTTTTAACAATTTTTAAATAACATACCATTTCTTAAAATAGTGTCTATACCCAAATAAAGAATTAAAATGTGTATATGTAGTAACAGTAAGGATGGTAAACATTATTATTAGTAACTTTTTCTATCACATCTTTATCTTAATTATCCATAAGGTCCTTAAATTGAGAAATACAGTGTTAAGAAATGAACTACACTAAAATTAATCACACTAAGGCTAAGTCCAACTAACATTTTAACACAGAACTAAATAATGGATATGGGGAGATTCTGGCATATAATGAAACCAATAATGTATCTTTTCTGAGTGATCACCATATAGTGATACAAACAGTATACAGGGAATTGTACTATTTTTAAATGTCTCCAATTTCATTTCATTGTGAGTTCTGTGCATAAGAAAAAGCATGAGGGGAAAAAATGGAGATAAAAACTTTAAATGCTTTAGGCACATGTATCTTTTGTAGATCTAGACTAAAAGAAAAAATTAAAAGTTGGATGAAAGGCTAAGTTCAAGACCAGTATTAAGAGATTACAGTGATAACAGTAATGACTAAATTTATGTAATCACTGCTAACACATGACAAACCAGAGCTTTATTCACATCATGACCTTGGCCTTTTCATGGGAAACAGAAATAACATATGTCTGCTACAGTGTACAGTTAAAGTGAAACTGAAAGTCCTTCAGTCCTGTCTGACTCTTTGCAACCCCACGGAATACTCCAGGCCCAGGATACTGGAGTGGGTAGCCTGTCCCTTTTCCAGGGGATCTTCCCAACCCAGGGATCAAACCTAGGTCTCCCACACTGCAGGTGGATTCTTTACCAGCTGAGCCACAAGGGAAGCCCGGGAATACTGGAGCGGGTAGCCTATCCCTTCTCCGGCAGATCTTCCCTACCCAGGAATCGAACCAGGGTCTCCTGAATTGCAGGCAGATTCTTTACCAACTGAGCTATCAGGGAAGCCCTACAGTGTACAATTAGTGTATGTGTTTAATCACTGTGACCCCTACAAGAAGTCATAGCCTAGAAAACACATTGAAATAAAGCAATACATACTTTTTTGGAGCAAAAAATAAATTCTTTAGAATCGTAAGGTTAACAGTGATCAGGCTGTTGGGTTACATTTGAACGTATGTCACCTAAAACTTACTCTTTGTTCCTTTTCCTTTTCTTCTTCCATGGTTTGAAATGCAAGGACGTGTGCTTCTTTTAAAGATTTATGTCTCTGTTGATGCTGCTCCTCTAATTCTTCGAGCTCTTGTGTCAGTCGCTGTCGCTCCTGTGTAAACTGAGCTTGCAGTTGCTGCAGAGAGGTCTGAGACTGGGAAAGCTGCATCTCCAGATTCTGTTTCAGGAGGGAAATCTGCCACAGGAGGGCACACAAAGAGGAATAAATACAAGGACTATTTCACACAGTGCCTATTTAGGGGGAAAAGGCATTTTGAAGATATTAACAACTGCAAAATAACTGCCTTAAAGTGCCCACTTAAAATGTCTTATAGTATATCCTAGATGGCTAATCTTAAGGTATTACCACTTTTATTCTGTTTTCAGTGCATGTGTGCTCAGTCGCTTTGGGTCGTGTCCGACTCTGCAACCTCACAGACTGTAGCCCGTCAGGCTCCTCTGTCCATGGGACTCTCTAGGCAAGAATACTGGAGTGGGATGCCATGCCCTCCTTCAGGGGATCTTCCAGACCCAGGGATTGAACCCGCATTTCCTGTGACTCCTGCATTGCAGGCAGATTCTTTAATGCTGAGCCACAGGACTGTTTAAGGCTGTGGGCTCTGAGTTAAAATCTTAGCTCTGCCACTTGCTTCGGTCAACACCTCACCAGGCCACGTGACAGAAAAGAGCATTTCTACACACAGTTTACTCAGAATAGTTCCTGCCACGTACAAAGATTAACTGCTCAATGAAAGCCAGCTAAAACTATTTGAGCATTAAAGAAGTACTCTTTAAACAGTTTATCAATTTAGAATTTAGAATTCTTGTGTAAAAAACATTTTTATTTTTGAATTTTGATTTAATTCAAAAGGATCTGCAGAACTTCAAGCTTTTTAAAAAACCACAGACCTCTCACAATCTTCTAGTTACAGCCTTGTAATAATGACAGGTACTTTTCTTTCACTATGGAGAACTTATTTGTTCCTTCTATTGAAAACATCACCCTTAATACATCCGCACTGCCTCTGCATGTTTTAAAATACATGCAGAAGTACATTAACCAAAAGAAGCACAAAATATGTATAAGCATCTGTATATATGTGTGTGTGTTCACATATACATTTGTTGAAACCATTTTATTTGATCTGTTTCTCTTCTCATATAACAAAACTATAAACTTGAAACTAGATGACTCAATCATATTCTACAAGTCTGAGGCTAACGGGAACTTAAAAAAAACAGATAAAAAGTTGTCAAATATGTCCCATTAAATAATAAGATGCTGTGTTTATATGTAGATAGAACTGTTTCTGCGGCCAAGAAAGCTAATGGAAAGAAAAGACTTTAAAGTGACTTTCTGTAAATAAGAAAAAACTTTCTTTTGGTTGATGGAAGGTAGACATAGGCTGCCTCACCATGTCTTACCATGAAGGTACGTGAGAAAGTAAATGATAGGCTGAAGAATCACCAGCAATGTAAACTGAGAAAGAAAAACGAGAAAGAATGAACTGGAAGACAGGAGAGGGCAGAGGCCAGCAGCAGGAAACAGGCACAGACTATACCGAGCTTCAGGTAAGTGACAGCTGTCTGGAAGGGTTTGGGACAAGGGCAGGGTTATACATCAGGATTAGTAGAAAAGGTTAGCACATGCCTTTGTGGAGAGGGTCAAGTACTGATGAGAAATGATACTACTGACACATGTTCAATCTGTTTTAACATATTTCCAAAGAAGTGACTTTACCTATTGAAAGTTACATGAATTCTACTCACTAACTTCCAAATAAGCTTAAGATTTCAGAGGTTATTTCCATGTTTAGAGTCATGGTGAACTGCAACACTGTGACCCCGGGCAACACAACTCCATATACTTCTAAATGGCAGTAGCACTGACGATTTACAGCTCAAATAAACCCCGCGAACGTAAAAACTGCAGGAGAAAGGCACAGCAACAGCTAAGCCTTCCTTGTGGGAGCTGGAGGGCCAAAACAAACCATGTCATGTGATTTCTCACCATTTTGTGCAAAGAAAATCAGGATGAAATGAATACTAAAGACAACCTCCAAAGAAAAAAAGAATCAAAAAAGGGTAAAAGGTAATCAAATGTGTGTTTGTGAACCCCAATGTGTAAAGTAGTAGAGTTAGCTGGTTCTTGAAATAGACAAGGCTCCTACCCACTCTCTTCCCAAGTTCAAGCCTAGTCCCAGACCCAGAATAGGGACCCATGTGACTGCCTTGTCCCTGGTGACAACCTACTAGAACATATATGAGAACATTAGGGAAAGACTACGTTCGTTACATAAAGAATAATGACTGATCCTATCAAAGCTATTATTAGGCCCCTGGCCAAGTGAGGACGAATTTACCCAGTGAACAAGCTCCTCACCAAGCCATCTGCCCTGGGATGCATCCAAGTCCACTCAAAGAAAAGTGGCATAGCGTTCTGATTTGGACACAGGCACCACACGGGCTAGTGGTGGCCCTGGATCCTGTCCTCCAATTAAGGGTGCATTTAGGTTAGTAAGAAGCCAATCAGTTCACAGCAGTGTAGCTTTTTTTTCCTGAACTATTTCAAAAGGTCACTGTATCAAAAAGAGCTCCCATATGTTAATTTGACTATAATTTGACTCACACTTGAACCAGTTAAAGATGAAATTTATAAAGAAGTACAACATTTAAAATTAATGAATACCACAGTTTTGTTAACAGTTATACATTTAAAATCTAAGCACACTTTTTAAACCTCTCCAGCTTAAATACTTTAAATATAATATACTTTACCTTGAAAGAACTCCAAAGTAATATTTTTAATTTTAGGATATATGATTAATCTTTATATTTAAGCAAATATAAAGAATATGCAAAAAGACATTATCATGCAATTTAGTCCTCAAGTATACTTAGTTTAGACACTTTATATTCTTAATTTTGAAAGCATATGAAAATAATATTAAGGCTATCTAAAAATCTTTGGATTCATGCTCAAAACAGTAACATTATTTGTAAGCAGGAAGCCTTTATCATGCAATGCAGCGTCAAAACTTATTTTGCTCTTTTAAAAATTAAATTAGTAGATGGCATTAAATTGTCAGCCTTTATTCAGCATGAAAATTATATGGCACTTTAAAGACAGAAATAATGAGCAAAGCAATGTAAAATGAGCTGTTTTATAGCTATAACTTAAACAGCAGAGTTTAGTACATTTTATGGAAATACATATTAATATAAAACTTCATTAATTTAAAATAAAACAAAGATAGACTGCATTAAATAGTCTGGGTAACTTACATCAATACTCTCATTACAGTATTACAGAAAGGCATTTGTTGAATAAATGAGAAGCAGTACTAGTTGCTTCAAATTATTTTCAAATTATGAAATATATGGTGTAAGTTTCTACACATTTGTTGTAATTTTAAACCTTAAAGCTTTTTATTTTGCTGATTTTAAATGAACCAAAGAGAATATTTTAGAAAAAATTTTCATCCTAATTAAAAAATTCCCACCACAGCAGTTTATATATGAATTAAATAATATGTTCTACTAATCAAGAGGCACTTTGCAAATACTTTGCAGATACTTTGCAAATAATTTTAAAAGCCAAACTTCACTGACAGTAATTGCTACCTTGTGATCTCTACCACTTAAAATACTATCTTTTTGAAAATAAGGCTGTACAAATTTCAAAAAGACAAAATTAAAGACATATAGATACATTTTTCTGAAGAAGGGAAAGCTTTACCTCTTTCCAACAGGGCGGTTTCACAAAGATTCTGTACCTCTGCAATGGTGTTTGTGGAAATCCCTCAAAATAGAAACTGAAATATCAAATCTGAGGTACTGGATACGATAGGATGTCAACATGAGATACGTCATTCACTATGTATGTCCTACTTACAACCTTTGGTTTTTTATGCACTCTAGTTTTCTTTACCCCTAACAGAAATCTTACTAGAGAAATGAAAGAATACAGAAAATATACAAATAGCTTATCCTCAGAACAAAGAATATCCTGAGATAGCAAATGTAATCTGTGGTTCTCAAACCTGGCTATATATCGGAATCATCTCTGTAGATTCTAATAAATGTATTTGCCCAGCCACTGACCCTTGGCTATTCTGATTAAATAGGTCTGGAATTGAGCAAAGACCACCTAACATAATTTCTAACTACCAAAGTAATGTGTTCGTTGTGAAAAAAAACTTCTTTAATAAAGGAGTTTATAAAATGAAAGGGAAAGTATGCTTCCTTCCCTTTCCTCACCAAATCCCAATCCCTAAGGTTAATCAATTCTAACATTTTGGTATCCCCCAAGACTCTTTTTTTTTTTTTTGCATTTGCATATGTCTATATTTATTTATAAATGACAAATAACAGTCTGGAAGAAAGTGCACCAAATTGTTAACAGTGTTTTATTTTAGGCATGTGTCTCCCAAGACTCTTATGACTTCTCTCTCTCTTAATGTTCTGTTTTCTTTTGCTTTTTTTAAACTATGTTATGTGTAAACAGGTGGATGGATGACTTTCATCATGTAGAGTGTACATCTGGCATGATATGACAAAAATTACTTGGGGGCCCCAGGGCACACCTCAAGAGACCAGAGCTTAATGTCCAAAGTAGTTGAAACAGAGACCCATGGGGCTGCTGTTGGAACAAACATTCCCTATGTCTTAAACAGAGAAATAAACATCAACTTCCTTCATGAAACCATGAGGGTATCAAGATCCTTAGGTGTCGCTATCATTTTTCAAACACTCAACAATATGTAGCTCCCTTCAAGCTGAGTATACTCATGGATTTACATAACGATGGTTAATGATTTCTCTACTAGGGAGACGAACAAGTTTGGTTTTAGAGGTTTGCTTTTCCTTTCATGGGGTCATTTCTAGGGTATACAATCCATGATGTGTAGGAATGCCCCCATTCTTTTCAATGACTACAGATAATGCAAATGGCAGGCACTGTTTCTTCTTTCCCAAATGCCCATGTCCCCCTTTTTCTTTCTTCACAACGAGTTGAACTCATGAGTTTGTTCAGGAACTGAATGAAAATCCCGATCTTCAAGAAGGCAGGCCCCTCTCCCAGCACCAAGGAGTGATTTACGACTGGGATAAGAAAGTCACAGTAACCTAACTCTAAGGTTGTATCATCCCGTCTTAGTTAATAAGCTAAAAGGAAGTATGTGGAGAATTTGGAGGAGGGGGAGAGATTTTATTTCCTGATTAAAAAACTGCTTAACGGAGAGTCTCCTGTGTTAGCACAGTTGTTCAAGAACATGAAAGGTGGAGCTGTAGCAGCCAAGTTGCAACCATGACATGACAAACTTGAGGTCCAAAGGCTAACATATTGAACATGGCAAAGGAGAAGAACACAAAGCACCTGGGCACCTCATTAAGTATCTTGACAGCATGAGCCACTGTTAACTGGGTGTTCTGCTGCTTAAAGCCAAATTCATCCTAGTAGACACCATTCAAAGTATAAATACACTATAATTACTTTAATCCTTCCTGATGAAAATTCAGATCATCTCACCTGATTTTGCTATTACAAATGTTGTACCAAAACACCCCAAAATAAATGGCCTAAACACATACTCATGTGAGTCTATCAGAAGGCTGAATCACTCTTTTTGAAGTTTCACAGATGACTTTAATGCAGTCATAGCTGAGAACCACTGCTCTGGAGTTCATAAAACTAAGACTCTGGCTGCTTCTTTAATGAGAATCGTAAGGCAACAACCAGATAAGTCTTTGAAGCCCTGGTCTTTTACTTGTCCTCTGCTCTCAGTTCATTTTATGCGATCAAGGAGGAAAACAAACTATCTTCTTCAAGTAATATTACCTACGGCCTTTTCTCCTATAGTTTTGGTCAATTTATCATGATACTGGTGAACAATTTATCTAGTGATTCTGTGTGTTTTTGAAAAAGGCTGTCATATAAATTATGATTTTTTAAAAATGACTTGCTTTCCAGGGTAGAGGCTTCATGTGAGAGGGTTCATTCATTTTTGTGAAAACAAGAAAAATGAGTAAGAAAAAGCAATTTGAAAAATAGGATGTTTAAGTACAATTTAATTTTTCAATAAATTACAGGTACGGAGTTGTGGATTGTGTTGAGCCAGAATACTTGTTAATTTTGACAAGAAAGGTCAACATACTACTACGACTACGACTACGAAGACATCACTTCAGTCGTGTCCGACTCTGTGCGACCCCAGAGACGGCAGCCCACCAGGCTCCCCGTCCCTGGGATTCTCCAGGCAAGAACACTGGAGTGGGTTGCCCTTTCCTTCTCCAATGCATGAAAGTGAAAAGTGAAAGTGAAGTCGCGCAGTCGTGTCCGACTCTTCGCGAACCCATGGACTGCAGCCTACCAGGCTCCTCCGTCCATGGGATTTTCCAGGCAAGAGTACTGGAGTGGGGTGCCATTGCCTTCTCTGAAGGTCAATATAAATTATTAGAAAGTCTAAACCACATGATATTATTATTCAGTTCAATACTTTCAAATATATAAAGCAACATTAAAAACCTCTATAGGCCTAGTAGAGGACAGTAGAATAATTTATTACTATGTCAACAATTTATATAAATGCTCAAGTAAAATGTTTGAAACTGTTTGAATATTTTAATTCTTTCTATCGTTTTCCTTTTTAACCTCTAATTTGCTATTTTTGAAGGGCCTGGCTAAGAAAAGTCAACTTAAGCTTCTGAAATTATGACCATTCAGGAAAATACTGAATCATCCATAATTTTCTGGTATTTTCCAAGAAGACCTGTAAACTGAGTTTATTGATTGAGAACCACAGTAATGCCTACTTAATGCCCTTAAGATATTTTTGGAATATTTCCAGTCATCCGCTCATTCTTAGTTGAAAAATAAAGAACAGAGGCATCAACGATTACTTGTTCTCTTAGAACAAGACAGCATATAGTGGAAACTTCTTGCATGGAAGGCTGGCTAAACAGTGTGTGGAGGGGGTGGGTAGCTCTCACTTGGCTGAATGATACTGACAAGGTCACATCTTGTTTGGGAGATGTCTGAGTGAACAGTTCATCCTCAGTGACTATGATGTTACAAAAGAGAACTAATTAATGGGGATTTCATTGTGTTACTGACCTCTTTTGCTTATTTTGTAGGAGATAAATCAAGGCATTCTCATTCAATTACTAATACATTTAAATTAAATAAAATTGTTTTTATTTTAATGAACACCTTTTCATTTATAACTGTTTAGGGGAAAGTGACTATGTTGTCACACATATTTTGAAGTACAACTCAAACAATTTTTGACAATAATCAACCATATCTTATTTGGGGTTCTTATTTCTATCCCAATTAGTATGCATGTCAGAAAGTCTGGACTGATACAGCAACCATGCCCAAATTCTTACTATGCTCTATGTGATTATTAAAAAAAATTCTAAATGTAGCCTTAGTTCGCCAACATTGAGTACCACTTTAAAACACATTAAAGAAAATGGCATTAAATGTATTCATGTATTTCTAATTTTCATATAGACAGTAAAGTTGAACATAAAGAACAGATAAAAATTTTCTTGTACAGTAGAAAGAAATTAAGGAGGTAGGAAGACACAGTTTTGAAATATAAAAATTTCGTAGGACCACTCTAGACTCAAGATTTGATTCGTCTAGGTCAGGAACTGGCACATTGGAGTCTGTTTCTATTGCCCATGGGCACTTCCATATAACAGAGGCCAGTGGGTGTCATAGACACTGCATGACCCACAAAGCTAGAAATATTTATTGTCTGGTCTTTTGCAGAAAAAGCTTGCTGACCTCTGCCCTAGGAGATCAAGAAAAATATTCAAAGATGCTTACCTCTCTGCTAACTTATTTTAAAGAACAAGTTGGGCACGAGTTCGATGTGAAAATAAATCTCATTTTTCTCTTCACATGAAAAGAAAAAGATTTTAATTATCGTTTAAACGCAATATTACTTTGAAGCTTAGTATCTGCATTTTTGAGTATGTATAAGTAAAAGAATAGCACTGCCAATTCTTTGGAAAGGGATTTACTCCATTTTGCTTTAAATCTTTTAATAACTGTAACATTAAAATGTAAAATATATTCTGAATCTATGAACCTGCACAACTATCTGATACTCTTAAGAAGTCAATTGATTCTACTCTTTTAAAAAACAAACAAAAGAAGAAATACATTTACATTTATTTCCATTTTTTATTAGAGTCAACAAGTTGACGGTTTTTCAAAATATTACTATAGCTATCAATGCAAATATTAAAATAATGAATTTTATATCTGAGAAGTAAAATCTTGCTTGGCTTTAAAATAAAACGCATGCTTATCAGTACCGTGTGTGATAGGCGTGTGCACACACGCAAACGAAAGGCTGAAGGCTAGAAGCTTTGCCACCCATATACAACATATCTTACCCAGGCCAAAAAATGTATTTTTTAATATCACAAGTCAAAGCTTTCAAGCGGTGATGATGTTGATGCAAAACCAAAAGTGCAACATGCCCTGTGTACAAAGTGTAAGTGCCGCTCACTTACATTGTTGATAGATTTATGCAAAGCTTCCCCCAGAGAGTGCCGCTATGAAAAGATCACAGGAATAAAGGGAAACATTCAGAAATCGACTAAGTGAAAGAAAGAGGGACAAAAAGGGAGAGTAAGACATAGAACGTTAATTATAATATGCTCAAGAAACAAGTAAGTTGAAAACAGTTCTGAAAAAGAAATCAGACAAAAAGAACTTTTTATGACACGCAGTCTACATTATCTGTAGTCCTTTAAAACAGTGTCTGAGGCTTACGGGCTTGCAGACTTACCTCTGGAAGACACCAAAGGACAGTACAGGTAAACCAGAGGTCAGTTTAAAAGACCGTGGTTACTGAAGCGCCTGGAAGGAATATTACCGTTCTAAATTCCTTCCAGAAATCTATAATATAATGCCTCAAAGCATTCCACTCAGCACTGGAGTAGGTCCTAGAAGGATTTCTCTTGTGAGAAATGAGCAGATGAGAACTGAAACACTCACTTCACTGACTACATAATTTGAGGGCTAAAAATAAATATGAGATAATCACTGAAAATGTAAAGATTGAATAATAATCTGGTTTAGTGTAAAAGTTCAGGGGAAAGGAAGAAATGATGCCTTTTTATCTTTTCAACCCTATTTCCTAGACTGTATTTGATAAAATTATATATGACCTGCGTTCATTTTTTAGCTCACTGAAATGCTGAGTGATAAACCACTGGAAAAACATGCTCTCCCTCCCCTAAATATGGGGAAAATGTGATTTAATTTTCAATTGCCTCATTTTTTGCCTTCCAAGGATACAAAGTAGTTATTTTAAATTTATATTACTAATATAGGAAAGTTCCTGCAAAGTGGCTTTTACTGTGGACATTAATCAAATTTTCAGATGGAATATAATTATCTTTTCCCCCATAATGTGAATATTCCTTAATGTTTACAAACTAAAGATAGCTTTTATTTGGTAAAAAATTATTTACTAATACCCTAAGACTAATTTAGGTTATAGTTCACAGAGCTGAAAAAAATAAGAAAAATTATTAACTTTCTGTTTGATCATTCTATAACTTTGCAGTTTAAACTCTCAAACTTTGAATTTTATTTTATTCTTTCTTCTACTCATAATATTCTTTATATACTAATGAGATAGTTCTCCAGAGTTCACAAAGTTTATGAAAATCCAAGGGTTTTTTTAGTTTTTTTTTTTAACCTCTTTATATTTCACTGAACTGATATCCTCGTACTAGAAGTTAATCTAAAATGAACGTCATTTACTTATGAAATAATTTTTCATTCTTTAAAGTATCATCAGACAAAAAAAGTATGTATGTTATTTAGGATTCCTGAACTAACTGATAAATTAGACCAATATTACAGATCAGAGGTTCTTCAATAGGAATTCTAGATCTTCTGTGAGAGAAGTATATTTGAACATCTGGAATCTAAACTCATATGGTCATTACCTCTGTCCTCATATTGCTGAGGGCCATGGAAATATCTAAACCAAAAGTCCTGGTCCACAAGCTGTGAGCTGGGGTGACTTACAGCACAGACCTGGCAACAGCAATTAGAAGAGGCACGGCAGTGGTGATGGGTCACAATACCCTTACTGGTGAGCACATCAATGAAGTAACATTTTTCTGTTTAAAGAATTATTAGAGTACTGTTATATTCTAGGAAGTACAGAGTGATATAGAGAACTGAACAGCATACTGAACAAACATACATACATAAATTAAAAAGTAAGAAAAAGTTCATGATAAATAGGATTTTAAAAGGTTGATGCGATAAGGAAGTGACTAGAGGTGATATTGCGTCGATGGTAAAAAAAGATCTTTGGAAAAAAGTGTCATTTAAACTTAGAATCAGTGAAGAAGTCAGCCACAAAATGAGATGATTGGGGGGAAAGAGTGAACAGGCAGAAGGATTATCTCAAAGACCCTAAGGTGTCAGTGAGCTGGAATGACTGGGTGTGTGGGGCGGGGTGTGTCAGGCTGAAGTGAAATAGGACATATCTGTTGTTTAGTTGCTAAGTCGTATCTGACACTTTGCAACTTCACGGACTGTAACCCACCAGGCTCCTCTGTCCATGGGATTTCCCAGGCAAGAATACTGGAGTGGGTTGCCATTGCCTTCTCCTGGGGATCTTCCCAAGCCAGGGATCGAAGCTGAGTCTCCTGCATTGTAGGCAGATTCTTTACTGCTGCGCCACCAGGGACTAAAGAGCCTTAATTCACTGGGGACCCCTGAAAGAATTTTAAGCAGGAAAATTGCACGATCTGATTTACATCATAGAAGATTACTTCAAGTTTGTGAGGGGAAAAGTGGAATTGTGGGAGCTAAACAGAAGGCTATTATATGGTGGCTTGGACTAGTATTTGCTAAGACAGACAGAAGCAGGTGGAACTGGGATTTGTTTCGGAGGTAGAATAAACAGGATTGAGATTACATGAGAGATCAGAAAAGAGAGAAAGCAAGGATGACTCTTCAGTTTTTGTTCTGAGCAAAAAGCAGTGCAAGGAAGTGAAGACGGTGGGATAGGGATTGAGAATCAATACTTTTGAGCCATACATGCTAAGTCTGAGATGCCTATTAGATAACCAAGTGACTGAGTTTGGGTGAAGACAAAGGCTGGAGATTTAACTTGGATTTAACTGGAAGTCACTGAACTATACAGACTGGGCTTCCTCGGAGGCTGAGGGTAAAGAATCCGCCTGCCAATGCAGGAGACACAGGAGACCTGGGTTCGATCCTTGGGTCGGGAAGATCCCCTGGCGGAGGAAACACCTACCCACTCCAGTAGTCTTGCCTGGTGAATCCCCATGGAGAGAGGAGCCTGGAGGGCTGCAGTCCATGGGGTCACAAAGAGTTGGACACGACTGAGCAACTGAGCATGCATGACCTATAGATGGTATTTAAAACACAAAATGAGCTGAGATTCCCCCCAGTAAATGTTTGAGAGAATACTGGATGAACTAAAAATCTAAATGCAAATGTATTGTTTGGCAAGTATTCCACAAGTATTCTACATACAATTCAGGTATGACCTAAATCAAATCCCTTATGATTATACAGTGGAAGTGAGAAATAGATTTAAGGGACTAGATCTGATAGATAGAGTGCCTGATGAACTATGGACGGAGGTTCGTGACATTGTACAGGAGACAGGGATCAAGACCATCCCCATGGAAAAGAAAGGCAAAAAAGCAAAATGGCTGTCTGGGGAGGCCTTACAAATAGCTGTGAAAAGAAGAGAAGTGAAAAGCAAAGGAGAAAAGGAAAGATATAAGCATCTGAATGCAGAGTTCCAAAGAATAGCAAGGAGAGATGAGAAAGCCTTCCTCAGTGATCAATGCAAAGAAATAGAGGAAAACAACAGAATGGGAAAGACTAGGGATCTCTTCAAGAAAATTGGAAATACCAAGGGAACATTTCATGCAAAGATGGGCGCAATAAAGGACAGAAATGGTATGGACCTAACAGAAGCAGAAGATATTAAGAAGAGGTGGCAAGAATACCCAGAAGAACTGTACAAAAAAGATCTCCACGACCAAGATAATCACGATGGTGTGATCACTCACCTAGAGCCAGACACCCTGGAATGTGAAGTCAAGTGGGCCTTAGAAAGCATCACTACAAACAAAGCTAGTGGAGGTGATGGAATTCCAGTTGAGCTATTCCAAATGCTGAAAGATGATGCTGTGAAAGTGCTGCACTCAATATGCCAGCAAATTCGGAAAACTCAGCAGTGGCCACAGGACTGGAAAAGGTCAGTTTTCATCCCAATCCCAAAGAAAGGCAATGCCAAAGAATGCTCAAACTACCGCACAACTGCACTCATCTCACATGCTAGTAAAGTAATGCTCAAAATTGTCCAAGCCAGGCTTCAGCAATATGTGAACCGTGAACTTCCTGATGTTCAAGCTGGTTTTAGAAAAGGCAGAGGAACCAGAGATCAAATTGCCAACATCCGCTGGATCATAGAAAAAGCAAGAGAGTTCCAGAAAAACATCTATTTCAGCTTTACTGACTATGCCAAAGCCTTTGACTGTGTGGATCACAATAAACTGTGGAAAATTCTGAAAGAGATGGGAATACCAGACCACCTGATCTGCCTCTTGAGAAATTTGTATACAGGTCAGGAAGCAACAGTTGGAACTGGACATGGAACAACAGACTGGTTCCAAATAGGAAAAGGAGTTCGTCAAGGCTGTATATTGTCACCCTGTTTATTTAACTTATACGCAGAGTATATCATGAGAAACGCTGGACTGGAAGAAACACAAACTGGAATCAAGATTGCCGGGAGAAATATCAATAACCTCAGATATGCAGATGACACCACCCTTATGGCAGAAAGTGAAGAGGAACTCAAAAGCCTCTTGATGAAAGTGAAAGTGGAGAGTGAAAAAGTTGGCTTAAAGCTCAACATTCAGAAAACGAAGATTATGGCATCTGGTCCCACCACTTCATGGGAAATAGATGGGGAAACAGTGGAAACAGTGTCAGACTTTATTTTTCTGGGCTCCAAAATCACTATAGATGGTGACTGCAGCCATGAAATTAAAAGACGCTTACTCCTTAGAAGGAAAGTTATGACCAAACTAGATAGCATATTGAAAAGCAGAGACATTACTTTGCCAACAAAGGTTCGTCTAGTCAAGGCTATGGTTTTTCCAGTGGTCATGTATGGATGTGAGAGTTGGAGTGTGAAAAAGGCTGGGCGCCGAAGAATTGATGCTTTTGAACTGTGGTGTTGGAGAAGACTCTTGAGAGTCCCTTGGACTGCAAGGAGATCCAACCAGTCCATTCTAAAGGAGATCGGCCCTGGGATTTCTTTGGAAGGAATGATGCTAAAGCTGAAACTCCAGTACTTTGGCCACCTCATGCGAAGAGTTGACTCATTGGAAAAGACTGATGCTGGGAGGGATTGGGGGCAGCAGGAGAAGGGGAGGACAGAGGATGAGATGGCTGGATGGCATCACTGACTCGATGGACGTGAGTCTGAGTGAACTCCGGGAGTTGGTGATGGACAGGAAGGCCTGGCGTGCTGCGATTCATGGGGTCGCAAAGAGTTGGACACGACTGAGCGACTGATCTGATCTACATGAGCAAGATCCATGCTAAGAAACATTAATGCTATATTAAGTCAATTTCCTTTAAAGCATCTTAAGTTACTTGTTAGTTTTTGAGATGACTGAAAAGGGCCTTATGAGGTCCTCTTCAGCTCATTAGAGCACTTGGATATTTCAGCACAGAAGGCTTACTAAGGTCTTTCAGGATTTCTGGTCTTAATGGATGAATATAATCAGACTTTCAGCCATTATAAGTAAGGAAGAAAAACTGAAAATAACTGAAAAAGTTGCTGCACTTAATGAGAAGTTTACAGCTTTGTACATAAGAAAACTATGCTCTTAGGAGTAATCTCATTGTTCTAATCCTCAGTTTATTCATTTAGAAAATAGCACAAGGTTTTTATTGATAGATGTTTGCAGTTTACAAACGTACTGGTATATAAATATTGAAATCCACTGAATTCCGGGGCTTCCCAGGTGGTACTAGTGGTAAAGAACCTGCCTACTAATGCAGGAGACATAAGAGACGGGTAGGGTAGATCAATCCCTGGGTAGGGAAGATCCCCTAGAGGAGGGTATGGGAATCCACACCAGTATTCTTGCCCGGAGAATCGCCATGGACAGAGAAGCCTGGTGGGGTATGGTCCACAGGATGGAAGAGACTTAGCATGCACACACTGAATGACCAGATTTTAGAGGACAAGGGCTTGTTCACATTTTGCATCCAAAGTGCCAAACTTAGCACCTGGCAAAGAGTTAAATGGTCAATAAATGTTTACTAAAAGACTAAATGAATGACATGGACTTTTATTACTGAGTTAGTTTTTACTACTCTCTACCTTTTCCCCTTCCCCACAGAAGCATAAGAAGTCATGAAAAACTCTTAGATAACAAAAAGAAGTTATTTAGAAAAAACAGGTATCTTGCAGAAATCCTGTTGACAGAAGCCAGCAGAATCTAAGACTGAAAAATGTACTCCCCCAGAGAAGTGAACTAATGAGTATACTAAATATCTGTATTAATCTGAACAAAGGCTGCCAAGAGGGAAACAATATACACTGCACGGCACCTATCTTGTCCTACGCTGGTCTATTCTCTGTACTGCAGTCAGAGTTTTCAAACTTTAATGTCTGAATGTGTTAGATTCATCAAACCTTGCTTAAAATCTTTCAGTGGCTCGTCATGCCACTTTAGATAAAATCTCCACAAGGCAAACAAGAACCCATGTTATCTGACCCTGCTGCTTACCTGCCCCCTCTTCCTAGCTCTCTTTTCCCCAGAATATAGGTATTTGGGGGCTGCCTGAGGACCTTTGCACATACTTCCCCCTCTGCCCAGAATGCTGTTCTCCTTCTCCTCTTGGCCTGATTCCACTTCTCTTCCAGGTAAAAGATCCTGCACTTAGAGAAGCCTTCCCCATACAACATTACGGTTGTAATGAATTAATGTGCCATTTCTGTTTGCCTTCTTTTCTAGATTATAAACAAAGGGAAGTAAGACAGCCCTGTTACTGGTCTGTCACAGTGCCTAGCGTATCAGAAATACTGAATTTTTAACATATGTCAACATTTTTTATTCTGACAATAGAATTTTCTTTACTAACAGAAGAAATGTCACTTGTTAAATTTCTAAATTCCTTGAAACAATATCTACATTAATTTTACACTGCATTCAAGTAAAATATGTTAAATCTTAATAAAATATTCTAAAATTAAGTATTTAACATATAATACTGTACTTTCTTAAATTATGGAAAGTTTTCTCCAATATTATTTTCAAGTATACTAACATCTAGAGAAAAGCAACCAATAAACCTAAGATTAGAAGTGGGAATCACAACTTTAATAATTCTCCTGAAACAAAAAATAAGAAAAGTCATGAATAATTATTTCATATTTAAACTAAATCAGTAATAACAGGCTTTTCAATGAAATTAAGGTGAAGAGAAGCTAATGTTAGATAATTTTAACACTTCTCAGAGGCTAGGTCTTTAACTTTATAATCATGTATCTACTGACTGTTTTCAAATCCAAAGTATTGTAATTATTTTTACTATCCTGCCATGGGAAATGGAAATAAATGTATTTATTATTACAGTGATATCTAGAAGTTCTTAATATTTTTCAAGTGTCTTCTGGGCCCTAGTGCCTGTGAAGGCATAGACTGTTCGGCATTTCATCACAGTCCCACCGCAGTATTTTGCAGAACACACATACACACACACACACTCAGTACACATTAAAACTACTCAGGGGGCAGGTGGGAACTTCCCTGGTAGTCCAGTGGTTAAGAATACACACTCCCAGTGTCGGTAAGGGTTCAATCCTTGGTCAGTGAACTAAGATCCTGCATGCTGAGTTCAGTTCAGTTCAGTTCAGTCGCTCATTCGTGTCCGACTCTTTGCGACCCCGTGAACCGCAGCAGGCCAGGCCTTCCTGTCCATCACCAACTCCCGGAGTCCACCCAAACCCATCTCCATTGAGTCGGTGATGCCATCCAACCATCTTTTTTTTTTTTTCTTTTTAAGAATTAATATGATAATCACAAAAAGGTTTCTTCATACGGACACAATAAAAATAATCAAATTTGAAGGAGAATTACAAAGCAAAATCCTCTGTCATCCCCCTCTCCTCTTGCTCTCAATCTTTCCCAGCATCAGGGTCTTTTCCAATGAGTCAGCTCTTCGCATCAGGTGGCCAAAGTATTGGAGTTTCAGCTTCAACATCAGTCCTTCCAATGAACACTCAGGACTGATCTCCTTTAGGATGGACTGGTTGGATCTCCTTACAGTCCAAGAGACTCTCAAGAGTCTTCTCCAACACCACAGTTCAAAAGCATCAATTCTTCAGCGCTCAGCTTTCTTTATAGTCCACCTCTCATCCTTACATGACTACTGGAAAAACCATAGCCTTGACTAGACGGACCTTTGTTGGCAAAGTAATGTCTCCGCTTTTGAATATGCTATCTAGGTTGGTCCTAACTTTCCTTCCAAGGAGTAAGCGTCTTTTAATTTTATGGCTGCAGTCACCATCTGCAGTGATTTTGGAGCCCAGAAAAATAAAGTCTGACACTGTTTCCACTGTTTCCCCATCGATTTGCCATGAAGTGATGGGACCGGATGCCATGATCTTCGTTTTCTGAATGTTGAGCTTTAAGCCAACTTTTTCACTCTCCTCTCACTTTCATCAAAAGGCTCTCTAGTTCTTCTTCACTTTCTGCCATAAGGGTGGTGTCATCGGCATGCTGAGTGGTAAGGCCAAAAAAAATCTACAAAAAGCCTATAGCTAAAACTACCCAATACTTTACACATCCTTTTTAAGGTAGGTATAGATAGCACAGTTCCATCTCTTCGTTCTCTTTCCCCAGGGTCCAGGCTGAATCCCTGAGGTTTCTTTCACATAGTTCCCTGGTCTCCTAATTTCTCAGGAGAGGATTCTGAACCTTCAAGGTCAGCTTCACTTGTCTCCTGTCACTGCTTAGGGCTTCTGTCAAGGTCATGGTCTAAGTTAGCTGAGAAGAGGTGATAACTCTGGGTCCTTTTCTATCCCCTCTACCTCAGTATCTGCTTGCAGCCATTCTTCTATTAAAAGGTAGTATTGTTACTCATTTAACATGGGCAGAAAACTGATTAAAATATAATCTCTTTTCAAAACACAGAAGTACAATTTCTAAAGAGAGAATTTCTTTCTTCCTAACAAAACTTAAGAGCCAGCAGAACAAGTACTGAGCTTACAGAACCAAACTGATTCAAAATTTTGTGTTTCAAATAGTCTAGACTGTAGAGTTATAATTGAGACCCATGTGTCACTTTAATATTTTAATAGCCATATTAAAAAAGGTAAAATTATTTTTAGGCATATATTTAACCCTAGTGAGACATTCCATATTCTTTTTTTATATTTAATTTTCAAAACCCAGTATATATTTTACATTGACATCTCAAATTGGATGAAGCTCACTTCAAGTACTCAGCAGTCATAGGTGGCCTGTTGCTACCATATTAGACAACACTCATCTAGCAATCAGAAAGCATTCTGCAATGGCCTTAAACTGGCTTTTCTGTCACTCTTGATCAACAGCATTGATTTTGATGCTCCATTTCTTATTCATGTCATTGGTCTTTCCTATTGAGCGTGAAAAATGCCCAAGTATCCTGTGATTGTAGAATCAATAAGTCTAAAATCACACTCACCACCTCATCCCCTTTCAGTGAAGTAGTCTGTCATGACCTTCCTGTCTCAGATGATCATATTCTTTTCATTATCTTTGTTTCAAATCCTGGGCCAGCTTTAACATGTCCTTCTCCTTTACCAAAGTATTCCATCAAATTTGTTCCTTTATGATTTCTCTTGTAATTCTCAGTGAAATAAACTTAATTCAGGTCCTATTTGGGTGGAATTATTTGTATTTCATATAATTGACAACCTCCTCTTTGGATGCCCTGCCTCAGGTTTTCTTTATTCAGCAACACCTGAGAGCTGACTATATGCCAGGCACAGCTTAAGCTGCTGGGATGCAGCATGAGCAACACAGGTAAAGAACCAGCACTCACGGAACTACATTCTAACAGGAAAGAGAATCAATATGATGCTATATGGTAACAAATGTTTCGAAGAAATACAAGGCAGAAAAAAAGAGTGACAAAGGGAGGCTATTTTAGGGGAAGTGGTCAAGGAAGATCTTTTTTGAAGATTAAGAGCTGTGCATAGGGCTTCCCTGGAGGCTCAAGGGTAAAGAAACAACCAGCCAATTCAAGAGACATGAGTTAGATCCCTGGTCCAGGAAGATCCCAAATACCATGGAACAACTAAGACCATGAACCACAACTGCAGAGCCTATGCTCTAGAGCCTGGGAACTGCAACTACTGAGTCCATGAACCCTAGAGCTTGAGCTCTGCAACAAGAGAAGCCACTGCAATGAGAAGCCTGTGTGCTGCGACAGAGTAGCCCCTGCTCACCTCAACTAGAGAAAAGCCTGCTCGGAAATGAAGACCCAGCACAGTCAAAAATAACTATTTTTTTGAAAAAAAGGTTTGAGCAGAGAATTGAACAAATTGAGGAACAAGCCATGTAGATCTGGGGAAGGTGAATTCCATAAGCATTGGAAGATGCAGAGGCCCTGAGATGGACTAAGCTTGGTGCGTGTGGTCCAGAAACTCCACTCCAAGGAGTCCAGTATGGCTGTAAAAAAAGAAGGGAGACAGTGGCAGCAGATGACATGCAGACAGAGGCCAAATCATGAGGCTCCTGCAGGCCACAGTAAGAGTGTGGAGTGCACTCTAAGAAGGTGATGGGAAGCCACTGGTGGATTTGGAGATTACAGTACCATCATCCAATTAATATTTTAAAAGTCCCACTTTGGTTGGATGGAAAACAATTTGTAGGTAGATAAGAGAAGAAGCAACGAAACCAAATATAGGTTCCAGGTGCGGCGCAGAAGGGTAGCGGAGGAAGTGGTAAGACATGAGCAGATCTGGATGTACCTGGAAGGCAGAACAGTAGAAAACGCTGGTGGTTGGCTGCACAGCATGTGAGAGAGGAGGCAGTCATTCCTTACTGCTTAGATGGCTAGGCAGTAAGGAACGACAGTGTCTAGCAGGAGCAGTGCGGCTTAGGCTATGGTGATGGAGGGATGCATGCTATGTATTCAAGAGCTCTGTTTCACACATTTTAATTTAGTTATTTATAGTGAGATGTCTCCATTTAGTCCTCACTTCAATATTAAGCTTTCTTTAAAATAAAAAAAAAATTCAGCATGTTACTCTGCTATCCACAAACCTTTGAGAGAATCTCATGGCTTATTGAGTAAATTTTGACCTCCTAAGACAAGAAGTCAAAGTTTTTCACAATGATCTCCCTCCCCAACTGTCCTGTTATTTGTCAGTATTCCTTACAGTGTCTGGGAAATTTGAGTATATTTTGTCTGATAATATATTGAGTATACATTGAGTATAAATGTCTGATAAATGAGTAAAAATATTTGTGTTCCCCCTTCACCTTATTCAAAAGCCACACTACAGCTGACCTCCTCAGTGAAATCCTACCCAATCACATTGGCTGTATTACTTTTCTCTAACTCAGTACTCCTACCCAGTAGTATGCTGATAAATGTTTTAACAGCTCTCTGAAAAATGAAGCCCTCATCTGTAGCATTTGTTATACCTAGGATGTAAACACTCTCGCCATGGATGACTGCAAGCCATGATGACCCTGATGACCCTGAATGTGGAGTAGAGAAGGTACTGGCAAACCAGCTCAGTGAGCTGGTGGCACCCCAACACCACTGCTTCCACAGTACTAACAGTCCAGACCATTTATAAAGTCACTTACAGCAAAGTGACTTTTACTGAGGTGTCTGTACACAAGTCTTTCCCCTATTAGACTGTAAATATGTGGAGGGTAAAAACTCTGTCATATGCATTGCTACAACCAGCTAAATGACCTTGGGGCCTCAGAGTTCAAAATGGAGAGTCAGACCTAAACAACAGAATTCCATAATTCTATGTCTGAATGATCCATGTGTCTCTCAAATTTCTGAGTTCACTGATCTGAATGGGGGCGCTGGAATACAAAGTCATACTTCCTTATAATTCCAAAATAAAATCTTCCTTGAAAAAGATGAAACAGAAAAATAAATGAGGACAGTTTAGGCTCACAAATAGAAAATATGATCAATGAGGAATCTATATAATCATTTTTCAACTAAAGAAAAATAAGACTGTATTTCTTCTACTTTAAAGGAATTCAAATGTGCACACCCATTAGCCCAGGAAGCAAAATTAGTTTTGGACTAAAGTATAATCATTGAATAGAAAAAATAGAACACAATGAAATAATAACAGAAGACTAAAAGATATAAAGTTAGGCTCTGACTGGAGCACAGAATGAAAATAAAAGCTTCTGGAAATTTTCATAAAATAAAAAACATCAAACTAAAGAAAAATAAAATTCTCATACTTGTCTATGCCCATTTTTTCTGATATATAGGCCATGAGGGTGAGTTTAAATTAAACCCATGTGAAAGACAAATTCTTTTACTTCTTTGGTCTAAGCAGGATGAAATACATGTAAGCTAAGGCACAAAAATTAGACTTGTGTTCAGCTTACTCAGAAATGATTTAAATACATGAAAATACAGATCCTCTGACACCCTTTCGTAACAGATGCTTCTGCCCAGGCCCTAACTGTTTCCTGTTCTATCTGCCACTTTGTACTCCCTTAATTTCACAAAGCTCAAGCCAGGTCTGTTTTCCCCAAGTGTGGAAGGGTGCAGGCAGTACCGCCGTGCCAGAGTGAAAGCGCTGGAGGGGGCGGGGCAGGGGAGGTAGCTTTGAGGAGCAGGTATGAGCAGCAGTCAGGCAACCGGAGAACGGTGGAGCAGGCGGCAGAGCACAGCCTCTAGGAAACCATCCAAAATAATCTGCAGAACAAGATCCAAAGGGCCAGGAAGGGTCTTCTGTCCAAAACAAAGTTCCATGAAAAAGACTGCTGGTCCTGCTAGAATGTGTCCCATCTCATATATCTACAAAGACTGAACCCTCTAATATAATACTGACTTCTACTTTAATGCGAAATCCTTTGTTTAGTTTTCTCTTAACTTCCTTCAGGTAGACAATCCTGAATGTAACAGCTATTTGCCAGCTTATCTACGGTAATGTGTGTGCCCTACGCATTTTAGAAGCGGGAAAAAGGAAGATGTTGTAATTTTGGAAATGGTCTCATGGCCTGAAGCAGTACAGAACAGCTTCACCTTTGGAGGCAATTAATTCTTGGTTACCTTGATATTTATGGTTAATCTGCTTTGAAAACAGATTTAAAATTTTTTTCTGTAAAGTTGGCAAACATTGCAGCCACATGTAATAAAATATAATACATAGAACTAGAACCAGATGCAAAGCATTATATCCCCTTGGGAATGAACAATGTAGACTAGATGTCCAAAAAAAAAAAAAAAAAAAAAGACATGACAAGGATACCAGAATATCAGAGAGGCATGGAGGAAATCTGAGTAAATGGATAATGAATAAAATAACTTGATAGAAAACAGGTGGGAGAGGTGGTGTGCCCTCTTTACAGTGCCAAATCCAGCTAGAAAATGTCTAGCTCAATAGATCCTGATTGATTGAAAAACAAGGCAGACTTTTAAGGATGTTTTTCTTTTTTACTGTAAATTGAATTATGTGGTATAATTAAACCTTCCTAGGTACAGAACATCATACAGGAGTATTACCACTCTACCCAGTAAAACATGTCCTTCTAGATCCCTAAGGAGGGATGTAAAATAACTACAGAGAAGGTAACTAATAAGCAATGCTAACATGGGGACCAGCTGTTAGTGAGAGTTGTTTTCTTATTTTTGTGTGAGTTTCAAAGGTTTCAAATTTATTCACAAAAGCTCATAAATATTCCTGGAGGTATACTCCCTTTCCAGAGTAACATTGTAAATTACTATGAAATACCAGTCACAAATGGGCAGGCTCAAAGTACTCTAGAAAGATACTGCATGTATGTACCTATGTAATAAATAATCCTACAAAAAAGCCTATCCTATTTATTTTGAAATTCATCGTGATCACAAACAGAAAGATAATAGTGGATTTCTGGCACTAAATTGCTGAGCTGCTTCTTGTCAAGTTCTGCACTTGCTTATCAACTGGTGACTCATGCAGTCAGTCCTATTTAATTATTGGCTTTCCAGGAGACTGTTAAGAATTCATAAATTTAGAAGTTGTGTAAATGAGTGAAAATGTGCAAATTCGCTTAATTATAGGTGCTCTGGAAATAAGCGAGCCTAACATAAGAAGATAGATTTAGAAAAACCACACCTTACATTTATGTCATTTTGAAGCATAGCATGCAACTTCCTGCTGGTGAGAAAGAAGAAAATTGCTCACTTCTAGTAAGTGGTTTTAGGAAATCGCGATAACTTTTAATAAATTTTACCCTCCATTGCCCAAATGCTATCTAATGGCTTGGAAAAAAATGTTATACTTTCAAACTAAAACTTTTCCATTTAAAACCCTTAATTTGTTCAGTTCAAATATTAAACCAAACAACTGTAAGTGCTTCTCAATATTTAGGACTGTATATATAACATAATTATTAAGCACACTATTTCCTAAGTTTAAGAACATTTCCTTGATTTCATACAATCTAAAAAATTTAAGTTAGTTCTATAAAAAATAACAAAATACAGTGAATTAACACATAATGTTTTATACCTCTTTAGCTAGTAAATGTCGAGGAAAATGATCTTCCCTAATCCACAGACTATAATTACCTGGTTTAAGAGATCTTCTACTTTCTTCTGCCATGAATCCCTGGCTGCATTTTTCTCTCGCTCTTTTAACTGCAAAAGTTGAGACATTGCTGACTTTTTATCCTCTTCATGTTGAAGCCTTAACTCTTCACGAAGTTTGGAACACTCCTGTCTAAAACAGAATAAATGTGTTTAATTTGTAAAGAGAATTTTTCCTCTCAATAACTACAGTATAGTTTGTTCGCAGGTTTTCTAAGCATTTAACTAATCTGCCTCAAAAGCTGGCTCAGAGTAAGAGGTACTTATGTTATCAATAAGTTAAGGGCCATAAGGTAAACTGGTAACTTACCAAGATCACTGATTAATCAAATTACCAAAGGTAGAATAAGTTCTAGAACAATAAGTCCTCTGACTTCAGATTAGTTCTCCACCTGTATTATAGTCAGGAGAAGGAAATGGCAACCCACTCCAGTATTCTTGCCTGGAGAATCCCATGGACAGAGGAGCCTGGTGGGCTGTAGTCCATGGAGTCGCAAAGAGTGGGACACAACTTAGTGACTCACTTCACTTATAGTGAAGCCAATGAAATAAAAAATTATCTGTATTTAAGCAGAAAAACAGAACTCCAATTTCTCTGCATTTAACCATGGGAAAAATTAATTTAAAATGCTGCTACTATGGACTTCCCTGGTGGTCCAGTGGCTAAGACTCTGTGCTCCTGATACAGAGGGCCTGGGTTCGATCCCTGGTCAGGGAACTGGATCCCACATGCCACATTTAAGAGTTCACCTGCTGCAGCTAAGACCCAGCACACCCAAATAAACAGATCTTTTTTAAAAAAGGCTGCTACTACATCTTTAACAATGAGACAATGTAAGCCATAGAAATAGAAAACCATTTCTTTTTGCATATGTGTATAGTAAGATGACATTAGAGAGTAAAGCATGTACCTAAGGTTTTCAGTCCATTTCATCTCTAAGTCATGGGCCATTCTGTCCACTTGTAGTTTCTCCTCTTCTTTCATGGCAGCCAGTGTTTCTTCATGCTGTCGCCTCTCTTGCTCTAGCTTACTCTGAAGAATAAAAGCTATCAATAAAGACTAGTCTTCAAAGTCACTGTTGCTTATGTCAAGTAAGGAGAGTGCCTGCATTATAACTTTTAAATTCTTACAGCACAATAATCGATAGTGCTATCTATAACAATTATTTGCAATTTTATGACAATAAAATCATGGTACCCATTTTATCTTTTAAATGTCCTTGTGCAAGACATATTTTATTAAGGCTCATTCATTGACAAGTTATTTTAAAAAGCTTAAAATCAGCATTAAATTAATAACCTAAGCTTTCCATATCATAGGTATCTAAGAATTTAATTATCTTCACCTGAACACACACTATATAGGCAAATATATTATTAAAATTCATTCCCATTCATATCAAAAGTATGCTATCTATTTAAAGCTTTGGCATTATAACTGTACCTCAATGACCTGATTAAAATAATCATGAGAAGTTTAGGCTTCTATTTTTATCATGTAACTTCAAACCAGTGGTCTACTGGTTTATGTTACAGTAATAGACTACGAAATATATGACATCTCTGTAGAGGAGCATAAATCAAGTGGTTTTCTGGAGTGTGGGGCTGGACGTGACCTGTCTGGACAACACTGATAACCACTGACCCCTGCCAGCAGCGTACCTGCTCTCAGGGCACAACAGAAAAGGAAGAGATGCTGGTTATCACAGTGACCCTTTCTGGATCACCCACTTGCTGTGGCATTGTTGAGGAACATATCCAGATTTATGGGAAAGCAGGAAGTTAGTGCTGAAATTGTTGACCTGGCTGCTGCTGCTGCTGCTAAGTCGCTTCAGTTGTGTCCGACTCTGTGCGACCCCAGAGACGGCAGCCCACCAGGCTCCCCTGTCCCTGGGATTCTCCAGGCAAGAACACTGGAGTGGGTTGCCATTTCCTTCTCCAATGCATGAAAGTGAAAAGTGAAAGTGAAGTCGCTCAGTCGTGTCCGACTCTTAGCGACCCCATGGACCGCAGCCCACCAGGCTCCTCCGTCCATGGGATTTTCCAGGCAAGAGTGCTGGAGTGGGGTGCCACTGCCCTCTCTGGTTGACCTGGCTAGTAAGCAGTAAATGGTGAAACCTGAATTTAGCAATCTTAGCCAACTGTCATTTTCACTAAGTCATCTCCTTCGAGGAATTATTTTTTCCACCAAAGACAATGTTGAATGGAATAGAATTACTCAAAATAAGAAATCTCTAGCTACTGTCCTCCTAGTTGTATGGTTCATTTCTCTATCTTCTAAGGCAGTCTAAATATTTGCTCTGCTTCATGAGACTTGAAGGGGAAAGACAAACCTTTCCCAATATCTGTAGGTCATGGAGAATCACTTAGTTGCTATAGACCAGAGTTCAAATTCTTACCAGTTAAGAGAACTGTGCATACTATTAATATTATGGGTTGAATATTATTATGGGTTGAATTGTGTTTCCAAAGAGATATGTGGAAGTCCTAGCACCCCAGTTTCTCAGAATGTGATGTTATTTGGAAATAGAGTCAGTGAAGATATAATTAGGTAAGATGGAGTCAGGCTGGAGTTGGTGATGCCCTTTGTCCAATACAACAGGTATCCTTACAAGATATAAGGACACAGGAAGGATGCCATGAGAATACAGAGAAGACTGAAGTTGTGCTGCCACCAGCCAAGGAACACCTGACTACCAGGAGCTGGAAAAGGCAAGAAAGATCCTCCCTTAGAGGTCTAAAAGGGAGAATGGCCCTGGGAACACCTTGATTTTGAACTTTCAACCTTCAGAACCATGAGAGAATAAATTCCTGTTGTTTTAAGCCACCATGTTTATAGTCTAACTTAGCTATGTCAGCCCTAGGAAACGAATACACTATATATAATGTGATGTTTAAAATAAACTTTAAGCAAAGTAACTAAATCATACTTTTACCTCGCTGATATTTAGATTATAGTAGGATAAAGACATTACCTCAACATTTAACAGAGCATCCTTGGTCTCCTTCAGCCTCCCTTTAGTCAGATCAAGCTCATTCTGAAGTCTTTCCTGGGAGTCCTGAAGGCTGGCAATGAGTCCTTCGGCAGAGCCAAGACCTTGTTCGCTTTTGCTTACCATTTCTTGGAGGTGGCCAATCTGCAAGTAAATACAGTACTTTCAATACATCCCAGTGTAATTGACTAGCAAACAGTCACGTTTCTTAAAGACTTTTCTTTAGATGTAATTTTACTGATGGATCTTTCTTGATGAATTTGGAAGAAGCACTCAATCATGACAGTCTTCATCTATTTTTTTTTGAAAAGACCTCTATATTTGTGATTTCCCTGTGTCATGGCAACCATGTAAATAAATGGATACCTCAAGCTCCTGGGAATTCCTGCTTATATCATATAATCAAATACCTATAACAAAGAATTGAAGTAAGATAAAGATTATGCCCAAGACTGAGGGGGAAAATATTTTTTTAAATACAAATATTTTAAAAATTGCTCTTTAAAACGGAATCACATATTTCATTTGAGCCCTGTTCTCCATCTATTTATAAAAGTGACAGATTTTGATCAATAGTGATAAACTGATAATGAAGCTTAAATTAGCGTATGCTGTGATTTCTGTGTTTCCATAAAAAAAAAAAACTGTGTCATGAAATTGTTGAGTTAAATTTATACACTCTTGAAATTAGCTAATAGACAATGTGTTAATTAAGCAGATTCATACCCGCAAGTGATGAGAACTAAAATCAATAAATGAAAATGCTTTAAATTACTTCACAGGAAAAGGCTATGACAAAAACATCTCATTTATATAAAACAGTCAAGCCTATCAAAACCCTACAGAAATGACAACTGGTAATTTAAAAATAATACCTGAATATTTCTCACTGTAAATACATATATTACAAAGAAAACTGGAAATCCTTCAACCCCTCTCTAACCTGAAATTCCCTGTCCCCAACTTCCTGTCTCCTTTCCATGCAGATGTATGTTCATGCTGAGCAAATGTGGTGATGGGAGCACTTTATCTTGTTAGTATCTTTAAAGGAATGCCAACTTCATAAAATGAGCTGGGCACTTTCAGTTTTTCTGGGCTCTGAAATATTTTCATAGCTAAGATTTACTTGCTTTTTGAAGATTTAGTAAAAGTCATTCACTAAAATCCTCTGGATCTAGTACCTCTTTAGTATATGTGGGACTGATCAGTTTCTTTCACGGCTATATAGTTGGTCTGGCCAGGCTGTTTAACTACTTTGAGTCATTTTAGAAATTTAAATTTTCATAAAAAGACATCAGTTTTCCCTAAATTTTAAAATTTACCAGCATATTATATTTGGCAAAACTAATACAATATTGTAAAGTTTAAAAATAAAATTAAAAAAATAAAATAAAATGGAAAAAAAATAAAATAAAATTTACTAGCATATTTGTACATAATATTCATATATAGTGTTTTAAAATTTTTCTGTCATTGTATTTATGTCACGTTTCCATAGTCTATATAGTTTGTGTCTTCTCTACTTTTTGTATTGATCTGGCTTGCCATGAAAGTGTTCTGCAGCAGTGAATGAATGAATGTAAGAAAAGTGACTATTAACAGAGTTAAAGAGTACTGAACTTAGCAAAAAATCTAGTTTCAAGTTCTGGGTCTGTCAATACAAAATAGCAGTATAAACACCTACCCTATAGAGTTATTATAATAATTAAATTCTAGAATACGTGGGAAAAGATTTTTTAACTAGAAAGCAACATACAAATATTAGGTACCAATCAATAAGGAAGGGACAATTAAAGCTATCAACGAGAAGAATAATTTTCTTCCATAATCCAGAAAGTTTTCAGATAAATAAGGGTTATATACACAGAAGGAATACATAAAAAAAAAAAAAACTTGTAAATAACAGTATTCATGTAGTTAAACAAGGAATTAAAGAGTGTTCAAGAAATAAGAATCTAATTATAGACAGAATGAATATGTTTAAATAGGAAAAAACTTTAAAATTCTGTACAATAAGCAAACTTTCAAAGAACATAACTGATTAAAGTTTGTTTTCCAAATATAATAAAACTGGTTATGTACGGAACACATCTGTTGCCCTTCATTATCAGAACCTCCTTTTGTCACTAGGGGAATCTATCCTCCCTAAGGGGCCAGGAGGTCTCAGCAGGGCTTCAACCCAACTCCAAGACTGAAACATTCACTAAAGCATACACAAATAAGGTCATCTCATTCTGTTGACCATGGGGACTGGTCGGGGCAGGCACATGATTAAAGAGACCTCAGGACTTTTAAAGGAGCTCCTAAAAAAGGCCATTTCCAGCTGCACACATACCTAAGAGGATGCATTACTGAAGAATTACCACACAAACAGAGAAAACCCAACTCAACAGAAAAAGAGAAACTGAGCTCCAGTGTCAAGAAGTTGCGTTCCGAATCTGGTCGTGACTGATGCTAACATTCTCCTGGGACTTTTCAGCCACATGACTCAAGAAATTTCCTTAGGCCAGTTTGAGCTGGGATTTCTGTCACGTGTAACAGAGATCAATACTCAGATTCTTCTTGTCAACGTGCACACCGAAGGAATTACAGTGATAGAAGCCTCCTCCCTGGAATATCTAGCCACACTTATTCTTCTCTCTAATCCATTCTTTATGAATATTTCAGATTCAACTTATTAAAATTACAAATAAAAAAAATAAAAATTAAAAAATAAAAAAAGAAAGATACACACTTCAAAAAAATAATAATAAAATAAAATACAATAAAATTACAAATATGAATATGAGTGTCAGCTCTACCCCCATGCAACCGTCCACATATTTGTACCCAGCATCTTCCAAATGCTTTCTGTTTCCTTCAGGATAACTTCTAAAATCTTTCAAGGGGCTTACAAGGCACCTCGGCATAGCTCCTGCCTAACTCCCTGGTCTTGGTTTGGCAACATTCCTCCACGGCTTTTATATTCATTGGGGGGAAGAGAGGCACTGTGGTTAAGCATTAATTGAGTTCTGAAATTTCACTGCTAGGACTGCAATTCTGGCTTTACCCAATTACCATGTGACTTGGGCAAGTCACGTAACTTTTTGTGATTTAGTAACTAGTATTTACTGCATGGGATTATTTTGAGACTTAAGTGTATAAAGGAGAGAATATACTGAAACAATGCATGGGTCATAGTAAGAACTAAATAAGTATTATTATACTATAGTTACTTTTGTATTTCATCTATAATACTGACATCCCTCCAATTCCTAGAAACTGCTCATGTCTCAGGGCCTTTGTGGGAGCTTTCCTCAGTTTATTTTTGTAGCAAACTCCTGTTAATCACTTACCACCATTCTGTAATTTTTGCTGAATTTCTACTGTAAATTTTGTCAATAATCTTTAAGCATTTCCTTAGCTTCAATACACTGGAATGTATATTCTCCTCTTTATGGCTTTTACACATGCTGCTAAATTCCTTTCCAGGAAAATCATTTTATATTCCCATCAGCAGCTTTTGGTGTTTATTTCTTTACCCTTATCAATGCTGCATGGTCTTATGTTTTTCTTAATCATTGTTCATTTTATGGTAATGAAATGACATCTTACTGATTTCATTTCCAGTTTTCAAATGATAGTGATATTAAAATTGTTTTCCATGCATTTTCTTTAGCCCATTTAAAAAAAACTACACTGCATTTTTCTTACTGTTTTGTAAATACTCTTCTGCTGTTAAAGACTTAAATTCTGTTACTCATATAGTTTGCCAATCATTTACTCCACCCTCCCAGTTTTTCCTCTCTCATAGTTTTGTTGGTGGCTCCACAGTAAAGAATCCACCCTACAATGCAGGAGATGCAGGAGACACAAGTTCAGTCCTTGGGTTGGGAAGACCCCTGGAGAAGGAAACCGCAACCCACTCAGTATTCTTGCCTGGGAAATCCCATGGGCAGAGGAGCCCGGTGGGTCGCACTCCATAGGGTCGCAAAGAGTAGGATGCGACTGAGCATGCACACACAATTTGATACACAGAAGTTTTAGTTGTAACTACAAATATTCTGTTTTTAATTCATGACACTGACATGGTATTTCAAAAGGCCTTCTCTGTCCTTTTATTTTTGTCCCTGGTATTTTCATATTTTATTTATATTCATGATTTAATATTACATTTCAATGCTTAGCCCATCTGGGATTTTTTTGGTACCAGGTTGAAGAAGGCATCTAACTTTATTTTCCTCTTCTCTTCCATTGATATGTAGTCTTAAAAAAGTACTGTCATCCACTATGATTCAGATTAAACCTGTTAACTCTAGCTTCTATCCCACTGTTCTGACATGACAGAAAAGTCCTCAGAGCACTCTTGACTGAATGACCTTTTCAGGCCTCACAGTCTGCCTCTAATCACTGTGTGACACTGTGAGGCACTTCCAACCCTCTTTAAGTATTTGCTTTCGCGGTTTTCTAATACCCATTCATCCTTATTCTCATGCTTTGATACCTCCTTTTCAGTTTTGTTCCCTGGCTCCGTTAATTCAATATTGGTACTCCACTTGTTACCAGCAATCTTCTCATCAGCTATCCTTGGGTGAACTCTTCTTAAATGGCTTCAAGAACTGCCTGATCTTTAGCTCCAAATCCACACCCTAAATTAAGTTCCAACAGAGATATCTTACAATCACCTCAAAGTCAGTATATCTGAACAACTCAATGTCTTGCCATTCAATGTGTGTTTTCCCCGTAATTCCTGTCTTGCAACAGTGGCATCATTACCTGTCCCAAACACCCAAGGAGACACCTGAGTCACTTTCTCCCACTCACCACACCAAACCCTATAAATTCTATTTTAAAGCTTTTTAATTTTTATATTTTATTGACATACAGTGGATTTCCAGCAATATATTAGCTTCAGGTATACAAAATAGTCAGAGAAGGCTATGGCACCCGACTCCAGCACTCTTGCCTGGAAAATCCCATGGACAGAGGAGCCTGCTAGGCTGCAGTCTATGGGGTCGCAAAGAGTCGGACATGACTGAGCGACTTCCCTTTCACTTTTCACTTTCATGCATTGGAGAAGGAAATGGCAACCCACTCCAGTGTTCTTGCCTGGAGAATCCCAGGGACTTGGGCTGCCGTCTATGGGGTCCTTAAAGGCATGTCAATAAAATGTGTTTAAATGTGAGACTGCACAAATCCATCCATATTTTCTTACTTATTCTGCTACTGCTGCTGCTAAGTCACTTCAGTCGTCCCAAGAGTGGAAATGCTGAATCATAGTAGTTCTATTTTTAGTTTTTTGATGAACCTCCATGCTGTTCTCTACACTGACTGCACCAATGTCCATTTCCACCAACACTGTACAAGGATTCCCTTTTCTCTACATCCTGGCCAACATTTGTTATTTATAGACTTTTTCATAGTAACCATTCTGCCAGGTAAGGAGTGGTATCTTGTTGTTTTTGACTAGCATTCTCTAATAATTAGCAATGTTGAGCATCTTTTCAGGTGCCTGTTAGACCTTTTTCCAAAGAATACATGTGGATGGCTGTCTAGGTCTTCTGCTCATTTTGTTTTGATCTATTTACTTTTTTCTATATATACTCAGTATATTTTATTGCATGCCGTGTGTGTATGCTCACTCGGTTCAGTTGTGTCTGACTCTAGGACCTCATGGACTGTAGCTCACCAGTCTCCCCTGTCCATGGGATTCTCCAGGCAAAGATCCTGCAGTGGGTTGCCATCCCCTCTTCCAGGGCATCTTTCCGACCCAAAGATTGAACCCATGCCTCCTACCATCTCCTGCACTGCAGGTGGATTCTTTACCACTGAGCCACTGAGAAGCCCATTCTGCTCATTTTTTGACTGGGCCGTTTTTCTATATTGAGTTCTATGAGCTGATTATATATTTTGGATATTAACCCCTTATCTGTCATATCATTTGCAAATATTTTCTCTCATTCAGTAAGTTGTTTTTTCTTTTTGTCAATAGTTTTATTTGCTGTGCAAAAGCTTTTAAGTTTAATTAGGTCCTGTTTGTTTATTTTTGCTTTTATTTCTTTTACCTCAGGAGACAGATTCAAAAAATATGGCTACTAATATGTCAAGTATTTACTGATCTACTACCATTTGTTAGGCAGCATAACAACTGTGATAGACCACTGTACAACAAACAAATCCAAATGATTTTCATTTTAACAAAATACTGAAAAAATATATATAGACTTCAAAAGTTATTTTCAGAAGAAAATCAACAGCTTAAAGTTTTTTTAGTGTATTTCTTTATTTGCCTGAACCACATCTTGGTTGTAGCCTGCAGGATCTTTAGTTGAGACAAAGAAGATATCTTAGTTGCGGCAATGTGGGGTTGAACCCGGGTCCCCTGCATTGGGAGTGAGGAGTCTTAGCCACTGGACTACCAGGAAACTCCCCAAAATCAACAACTTAAATATTATAAGAACATTTTAAAAGATCATAATGGTCAGACTGATTGATGATTCAGCTTACATTTTGCCTTCAGGGGTGATCCCAAAGTACCATTTCATAGGATTAAATGGTTATCTTCCACCTGAGATTTTAAATTCACTAGCTTCCCTTAATATTCTGTTATGATTCTGGAATTCATGAATTTATCATCTAAATACATAGTTGAACTATTTATGTTTTTAGGCTATTTCACTTGTAAGGGTATCAAGATACATCAACTTACAAAAATAGGACATTCTCTAATTTTTTTTCTAAAACAATCACTTTCAGTCTTTACAAACTACCTCCCTAAGTCTTTCTTCCTGTCTTTCCATAAATGTTCCTATTTTCCATCCAATAAATGTAAGTGGGATAAAATCTTTATTTAAAAGGCAAAATTTTCTGACTTGGTATTTTTTAAAATGCAGCTATATGTGATTGGCAAGAAGCACATGTAAACATTAGGATGCAGAAAAGCAAAGTCAGTAGATGAAAAAATATATATCAGTCAGCTTATACAATATCAAATAACAAAGACTAAGCCAAAAAGAATGATTCATTAAGTAGCTAAAGCAATTTTATATTTGTATGCATATAACAAAAGTCTCTAAATATACAAAGAAAAAAATGATATAGAATGTAAGAAGAAATAAGCAAACCCATCATCATAGTATCAGTTTTTAGAAGCTGATAAATCAAGAAGATAAACCAAAAAGAATACAAAATATTTGAAGAAAACAGCTTAAAATTCTAATGAACGGGAATATAGACTACATTGCATTAAACAAGTGGATGCACTCAGAATATTAAACTTCTCTCATATGAGAGGTTACTATGCTTGCCTTAAAAAGTTTCACAAATTATTTTCATATGAACCACAACATCATTAAGGTTAAAGGCATTTTGATCTCACACAGCTCTTCCAGAGAACAGAAAGGGCACAAGTCCTGCTTCATTTTATAAGGCTAATATAACTTTGACTCCAAAACCAGAAAAGGATGGTATAAAAAAGGAAAAGCACAAAGCAATCTTACTCAAGTCTAGACTTCAAAATCTGAGAATATAAAGAAATACTATGTTTAAAAAAAAGAACAGGAAATTAACATGTAATACAGTTTTATTAACTAAAGTACAGATTTTGTTTAAACTTCACGTTTTATGCTAGTGTCCACTATTTGTTTTCACACCTTATTTAAGATTTTGCATTGTATTTAGCTGCACTGAGCAGCTTCAGCTACATGCAATGAATCCTGATAAATTTTCTTTTCATTTTTATTGTTACAAATATTTTCCTTTCTACAACTTCTTAGATATACCCATCACTTAAAAGTGGACATTTAATCTCCAAATACATGGGATTTTTAAAGTATCTTCAATATTAATTTCTCATTTTGATGTTAATTTCTCATTTAAGTGCTTTCTTCTCTGCAATCACTTTCTGTGTTTTTTCAGTCTTTTAACTTTATTGATAGTTTCAATGGTTAAGTCAAAGACCTCTCTTGATAAATGTCACATTGCATTTGAAAATATGTGGGTTATTTTCAGGTATCTTTTGATACTTATTTCTAACCTAAGTCCACAGTGATAAAAGAACACACTGTATGATTTTAATAGACTATGAAATATTTGTACATTGTTTTATGACCCTGGATATGCTTCAGTGTCTCCTGGTGTATAGTCTATGGGAACTTGAACAGAATCTGTATCCTGCTGTTGTATGAAATTATATAAATCTTAATTATGTTGAATTGTTTCTAGTGCTTTTCAGGTCTACTATATCCTTCTACTTTTCTGTCTATTCATTCTATTATTTTTGAGAGTCTGATATTGAAACTACAACTAAAAATATTAAATTTATCTACTTAAAATTAATTGTAATGTACAGTGAAGTAGTCAAAGTCACTCAGTTGTGTCTGACTCTGCGACCCCATGGACTATATACAGTCCATGGAATTCTCTAGGCCAGAATACTGGAGTGGGTAGTCTTTTCCTTCTCCAGGTGATCTTCCCCACCCAGGGATCAAACCCAGGTCTCCTGCATTGCAGGCGGATTCTTTACCAGCTGAGCCACAGGGAAGCCCAAGAATACTGGGGTGGGTAGCCTATCCCTTCTCCAGGGGATCTTCCCAGCCCAGGAATCGAACCAGGGGCTTCTGCAATGCAGGCAGATTCTTTACCAACTAAGCTATCAGGGAAGCAAAAATCTTAATTTATCTATTTAAAAATAATTGTAATGTATAGTGGAACTATAAAGAAAATAAAAAATGTATAATCTGGCATGGATAACTAGGACTTCTTCTAGAACTTCAAGGTTGATTTAAAATTATAAAACTGATTAATGTAAGCTGCAGTCCACTGGGTCACAAAGAGTTGAACACAACTTAGCTACTGAACAACAACAAAGGTACCACATTAAGTTAAACAAAAAGGAGTTAGATCCCAAGAGATGCAGAAAAATCAACATCAATTTGTGATGGTTTTTTAAATTAGGAAACTTAGAGAACATTTACAAAATAAAACTTCAAAGAAGCATCATAATTAACTGTGAAATATTGACACCCTTCATTTTAAGAGCTGGGAATAAAACAAGAATGCTTATTATCTCTGGAGATCTTAGCCAGCAAAGTAAGGCAGGAAAAAAATGCCCCAGGGTGAAGGGAAGGTAGAGGCAGACTAGGGATGAGTCAGGCATATTCTTGGGGAGCCGTTCTAAAATGGCACTACAATATTATCAGGGTGCTAAAACATAATTGAGAATGTATCCAGAAGGAAAATCAATTATGTATTTATCAGAACTCTTCTCAGTGAAGTAACAGTAAGTAGGTTGGAGGACTACTTAAACCACTTGGGAGTAAGGAGGAGAACTCCAGGGCACTTGCATGAGAAACACAGATGGTCACTAAACCACCTTTTAATGAGAGAAACCACAAGGATCACAGACCCTGAGGGAGGTGTGAAGGGGTTGATCCTGAACAATCAGCGACAGACTGAGCTAATATCAGTAACAATCTAATTCTCTACTGTACCCTAAAGCCATGCTTGGTACCTTTCTCTGAATAAATGTTTAAAGATAATTAAATAATACCAGTTGCAAACCATGAACCTGCCTGGGGCACTCGGGTTTTGGTGTGCTTTCTGTGAGCAGAAGAGTGATGAGAAAGTAGGACATAAAGACTGTTTGGCAAGATGAGGCTAGTGAGGTACAACAGCTGTCAAGACGAGATGCGTCAAGAAAAGGACTTGCTTTAGGAACACCAGTCTAGGAGCCCCATGAAAGATGAGCTGGAACGGAAAGAAAAGAGGACTGTTCCAGCTGGGCTGTTGGGGGACACAAGTGAATGTGGACAAAAGAGAAAAAGTGCTGGAACAAACAATATTCTAGCCTTTCAATGGTCTTTGCATTTATTTTATGCACAACTTTTTGGATTTATAACACTTTATTACAGCCTATTCCTTATCTTTTCTTTTCCAGGCTAAACAATACTATTTTCATACAGAATTTAAAAGTGCAAAGATTTGGCATAGAGAATACGAAGTCAATGTTTTGCAAAAGAGTAGGAAAAAACCTCTTGTTTTCTTTCCTATAAGGGGATACTGTCTTCTGTTTTGCTTTCCCCCCCAAAAGCACCTTGCTCCAAATTTAGTTGTTTTTTTTTTTTTAGTTGTTTTTGTAGTAAATTTTTACATTGTGAGATATCATCAATGTATTATGAAAAATTCAACATCAAAGAAAGTTTTTGATTATTTTTACTCTACATATGTGACCTTCCACACAGGCTCATCTACTTACATGACGTTAGCAAATAAAGTACTTGCCTCTTGATTGGCTGAGTGCAGTTTGTCTTCCAATTCTTCCTTCAGGTTTTCTAGCTCCTGTTGAAGCTGATCTTTATCCTCTTCCAGGTTTAGTTTTTCCTTTTTATATTGTTCCTCCAATTCCTTACAAAAAGAAATTTAAAAAAATTAACAAAACTGCAAATATCGTACACCTCAAAGACTCCAAGAAAAAGATTATTCTGTTTTAAATTGATGCTGTGCTCTTCAAATTAGTGTTATACTTAAATATTAATATCAGAGTTAACAATGAATCTAATTAATCCTAGGGGCTTTGAGTCTATCATTCTAAATCACTTATGATGTAGCAATTAAGTCATTTTTTAAAAATGGTAAAAATATCTGCCTAATCTAGATCAAGCTGAAGTCCAAAAAAACAGAAATGTGTGCCAAAAATGATAAATCTTGTGAGATTAGAAAAATTCTAACTCTTGAGTTCATGATATACTCTTGAGTTCTTTTACAGTGACATAAAAATACAAAAAGTATTAATACTTCTGGAACTCAGTGCTCTAGCACTGGAATTTAGTGAAGGATTAACAAGTAAAAAATTAAAGTATCTAAAGAGCAATACTACTAACATTGATACTGAAGAAGACCAACTCTTTGGCAGGCATGCTACTCACTACTTGGCATATAAAAGGAATAAGACACAGTGCCTGCCCTTAATAAGCTCATTAAAGAATATATGATTAAAATGAGTTGCAATGGGGGTTGAATGGGGAACTAATAAGTTGTGGCTTGGTGTGAAACTTGTACAGAGAGAGTTTCCTAAGCACAGTTTGAAGGAGTGGACCAGTAAGAAAAGGTAGTGAAGAGGGAGCTACAACAGACTAGGCAGAAGAAAATGCATGTGCAACAACCATGGAGGAGCAAAGAGCGAGAACAAAGTGTATTACAAGTGCGTCTACAGTGTAAGGGGAGAAGACTAATATTAATAAGCAGTGTCCTGTGCTGGCAGTCCCCAGGACAAACCCCAGGTTGATGGTTTAAGGGGATGCCTCTCAGGACTCAGCATGTAGCTGTACTCAGCTATGATGTATTATAGCAAAAGGATACAAGGACAATCAGCAAAGAGAAAAGGCACTGCAGGCAACGTCTGCAGAAAACCAGACTCAAGCTTCTGAGTCCTTTCACACAGAACTCTCCAGCAAGTTGGGACAACGCATGTGAAATGCTGTCTACCAGGAAAGCTCATGAGGGACCCAGGGCTGGGTTTCTTAGTGGGCGCCGGCCACACAGGTACCCCCTTGATTAGTATGTTCCACAATTTCAGACTCCAAGAATGAGAGCATGTGTTCCACATAAACCATATTGTCTAGTTAAACAGTTTAGGCACAGCGAGCCGCTCTTATCAGGAAATGGCGAGAATTCTCATGAAAATCAACTTCCAGACACCAGGCAATGGCCAATTTTGTACCACTTTTTCTAAGAATGACACTTTCAAGGCTACTGCCTCATCTCTTTTCTGCGTGGATTTTCTGTATATTCATACCCTTTCTGGTAACTAAGTCATGAGGGATGGTGAAGTCACTTTTAGCTAAGTGTTCTTTAAAAGATAAAAGGATGCTGGAGAAAGATTATTTGGAAGGAGGATGGTTTTAGCTTAGGCTCAGACATAAACTAGCTGTGCAAGAACTAGAAAGCTTTTAGGAAACTGTCAAGTGCTATTATATAAAACATGTAACAACTATCATTAATACATGCCGACATGAGGTGGTGGCTAAGTGCCTTAGGGTCTGATATCTGAGACCTGAATTCAGGCCTGACTGACTCCTCCTAGCTGCATGTGCTTAAGCAAGTATTAACCCCTCTGGGTCTCCACCCTTCTTCAGGAAGATGGGTACAGAAATCAAACCAATAGCAGCACTGCAGGAACTAAATGAAAAAACAAGTGTAAAATACCACTGCAGTGTCAGGTAAACACGGTAAGAAATGCTAACACTTATTTATCACTATATGCTCAGATGCGTCTCGGTTCCTAACACTTTATCGCACTTAATCCTCAGGGATATTACAAGATGGATCTTATTAGGTTGGTACAAAAGTAACTGTGGTTTTGGACTGTGAATTTTAAATCGTTATAACTAGGCTCAAACCTATCTTTATTAATCAAAATAGAAACTATTATAATCAACACACTTTTTCCAATAAAAAACAATTTTGTTTATTCCTGTAGCATAAAAATCCATGTTTCAGAATTCAACGAACTCTTGGAAAGTATTTTCTGCCTCCTGCTGGTTATGGGAGCATTCTCCCTATAAAAAGTTGTTGAGATGCTTGAAGAAGTGGTAGTCAGTTGGTGAGAGGTCAGGGGAATATAGCAGATAAGACAAAACTTCATAGCCCAACTCATTCAACTTTTGAAATATTGGTTGTATGATGTGAGGTTGGGCGTTGTTGTGCATAAGAACTGGGCCCTTTCTGTTGACAATGCCAGCTGTAGGCGTTGTGGTGCATCTCATTGATTTGCTGAGCGTACTCCTCAGACGTAAGGGCTTGCTGGGATTCAGAAAGCTATAGTGGGTCCGATGGGCAGCAGGCCACCAAACGGTGACCATGACCTTTTCTGGTGCAAGTTTGGCTTTAGGAAGTGCTTTGGAACTTCTTCTCTGTCCAACCACTGAGCTGGTCGATGCTAGTTGTCATATAAAATCCACTTTTCATAACACATCACAATCCAATTAAGAAATGGTTCACTGTTGTTGCATAGAATAAGAGAAAACGACACTTCAAAGCAATGATTTCTTTTGGTTTTTGGTCATCTCATGAGGCACCCACTTATTGAGATTTTTCACCTTTCCGGAAAATTTGCTTCAAATGCCAAATGATCACAGAATGGTCAACTTTGATTTCTTCGGCAACTTCTTGTTGTAAGAAGATCAGCTTCATTAATCCTCTCAGTCAGTCGCTGTCAACTTCTGATGGCCTGCCACTGCACTCCTCATCTTCTTTGCAAAACTTCTCAAACCACCACTGCACTGTACATTCATTAGAAGTTTCTGGGCCAAATGCATTGCTGATGTTGCGAGTTGTCTCCGCTGCTTTACGACCCATTTTGAACTCAAATAAGAAAACTGCTTGAATTTGCTGTCTAGTATCATTTCTATAGTCTAAAATAAATATAAACAGCAAGTAATAAATCATTAACAAAAAACAAAGCAAGAAATGCGCATTACAATGATGTACAACATAACCACATTTATTTAAGAATGTATTCCAATATCAAAGTTCAACAACGTAAAACCACAATTACTTTTGCACCAACCTAATACCTTCATCTTCAAGTGAGCGGCCTCAGGTATAGCCTTTGGGACCTAAGAAAAAGCAGCTAGTAAGCAAAGGGCTCAGTGTTAAGGCCCCATCTGTCAGGTACCTTGCTTTTTCTACTATATAATTACTGTCTGTCGTGTATTACAATTAGCAAGCTTATTACTTAATTAAGGGCAATAATAAAACAAAAAACAGATCATTTTCCCAGGGAAGGAAACTGTCTCCAGGAGAATAAGCGCTCCAACTAATGAGGCTTCCTGAGGAGAAACCGATGTTGTTGTCTGATGAAGAGACAGCTCAAGATCAAGGGAGTGTTTCCATGATGGCTATACAAAGTAGAAATGCCTCATATCAATTTAATAAACTACAGCCCCTGTAGAAACTTTTATGTATGTTACTCTTTGAACTGAGATTTTCAGAGTGATTAGGAGATAGCAACTAGGTCATTATAGAAAGTCCACCAATTTATAATACAATGCGAAGCTGAAGTTTTACTCACCATCTGCAGTTTTTTCTTATCCCTAATCGCATTACTGTGGACAGCCTCAATTGCCATGTGGTGCTTCCAAGCTAATTCTTCCAAAGTCTTAGAATGGGCCTCATTCAGCTGAGCCACCTCCCCTTCCAGTCTACTTTGCAGGTTTTTTAGCTCCATCTCATAATATTCTTGCTGAGTTTTCTTTGCCTCATTTACTTTCTAAAATTGAACAGAAATAAAAGGTCAATCTGCTTTTTTCATTACTGCTATTTAGTATCTTAAATATTCAGTAAGTAGATAAGCTTGGATGAACTGAATGCCACAGGATTAGACCATGGTACCTGAGAATACATCACTGGGTGTTCTACAAGGTGGCACAGCCAAAATGAGTGATTTTAAAGACAATGATAAAACACACTATTATTAGGTTAGAACCAAGTGTGAGTCAGCACTTCTGCAGGCTTAAGAGAAAAAAGCTTCCTCCATGTCGAAGTGGTACACAAAACGGCTTACCAACACCGACTCAAGTTATATTAGTTGGTACAACTGTGTCAACAGCCAAAGAAAGAAAGAAAGAAAGAAAGAAAGTTAAGTCAGTGTGTCTGACTCTGCGACCCCGTGGACTGTAGCCCACCAGGCTCCTCCGTCCATGGGATTCTTCAGGCAAGAATACTGGAGTGGGTTGCCATTGCCTTCTCCGGGGATCTTCCCGACCCAGGGATTGAACCCAGGTCTCCTTCACTGCAAGCAGACGCTTTAACCTCCGAGCCACCAGGGAAGCCCATCAACAGCCAAGTATAGCCCTTTTAAGCATTAGCAATCCAATGATGAAAAAGTCAAAAGACTGTGGCAATCAAATTTTTTAAGTTCTATGGAAGGAGCATACATCACGTGTTGTGAGAGTATACAGGAAAGGAGCTTAACCTGGACGGGGTGGGAGACGATGTGGAGGTGGTGTGAGAGACACAGAGAGGGAAAGAGGTCAGCAAAGGCATTCCAGAAGGGAACACAGCTGAGCTGATGATGATGACACATTCTCTCATTTAATTCTTACAAGCCCATCAGGAAACAAGAGGTGAGAAAATGTCAAATCTAGATCTGATGTCTAAAGCCTGCATTCGTAATCATGTCCAGCATTCTGAAAGCTGAGAAGCAGCTCACCAGGTGGTGAAGTCAGGGAGCTAGATGGCTATGCAGCTGAGCAGTGTGGCGAGAACACAGGATTCAAGGCTGGGAGTGGAGAGGGAGGGAGGCTCAGAAGCAGGCAGGGTCAAATGATGACCAGACATCTTTTATGCTAAGGACTCTAGACTGTGTTCTGATGGGAATGAGAAATCACTGTGATTTAAGTGACTGATATTTAAAAATTTTTTTTCTTAATTTTTATTCATTGATTTTTAACGTTTGTTGTTTAAGCCACCCAGGCTATGGCATTTTGTGACAGCAGCCCCAGCAAACTAAGATAACTTGTGAAGGGGAAGGAGCAGAAAGGAAACAAGGACAGGAAGAACTCTGGGGAGTACCCGAAATCAGGGAGCAGGAGGAGAACGAGGAGCCAGTGAGGGAGACGTGAGTGACCGGGGGAGGAGGAGAGCCAGGAGGGGTCAGCATCGCAGAGACAAGCACTGGGCCAAGAGTGGTGAGTGCTGCCGAGAAAATGGGTACGGCTTCTGGGTGTGGTGGTGGTGTTCCCACTGATGCCTTAGGATCCAGTTCAATAGAGCAGAGGTGGGGTTGGGGGGATCCAGACAAAAAGCAGGAAATGGATGTATTAGGTGAAGGCTATTCTTTCAACAAATTATGGGATGTTATGGAACAGGAAGGTGAGAAAGTAAAACTTGAAGACAATGAGGTTGAAAGATGTTTGAATTCTCGCTAGGGGCTGCCGCAAAACCCCTCCTTGCTGCTCTGTAAGACTCTTGGAAGACAGACACACCTCCTCTGGGTCACTGATGCCTCCAGGGTGGGCAGAGCCATCCTGCTGTCTGGCCTCTATGGCAGCTGCCATCTACCTGCCTCCTGGCCCAATCTGCGGGTCTCTGGAACTACCCAGGAGGAATACAAGGTCCTCATGTCACAGAAAGCAACATAACATAGAGGTGGAGACATGGGTTTTGGAGTCTCACAGCCCTGGGTTGAGGTTCCAGCTCTGCCACTTAGTCATGTGACCGTGGGAACCATGAGTGCATAATGTCTGTAAGCCTCGGTTTTTCCATCTGTGAAGTGGGAGTGATAAGGTAGAAGCTATGTTACAGGGTTGCTAAAGATGAGATAATATGCCCCCAAATATTTAGTGAATATTCCCAGCCCACTGTAAATATTTTATAGTTGTTAGCAATTATTTTACATCATAAGAGATTATAATTATTCCCAAGGCCCAATAAAGGGGGAAAGCCCTAGGAAGATTCTTGAATGTAAGGCACTGGACGTTCTTTCCTGTCAAAGCCAGAAGGTATAGACAGAGGAAACAGAAATTCCCAGCCTCCTCCTTTCCGGCCTGGGCCAGCCTGGGCCTGATCCCTTCCCTTCCAGCCTCCCCTACAAGGATGGTGGTATGAGGGGCTCAGGGCTCAGGACTGGATCCCTCTTCAGCTCTCCCTGACTTGGGGTGCCCAGAAACCAGAGCCCCTACTTGAATACTTGGATGCAACATTTTAAGGGTCTTTTTAGCACCATCACCCCCAGGGTCTTTTCATTTCGCAGCTCAGACATGAAGTGCCCCTCATCAGAGATCATAGTGTCTCCCTATAGGACTGTACCAGTCAGGGTCCAACCAGAGAAGTGGGGAGGGAGGAAGAAGGGGCCGATCTGGCCTAGATGGATGGTTTGGGGAGCTACCACTGAACAAGTTACTGGAATGGATGAGCTTGTGGAATGAGTTGAGAATGCGAGAGGAACACAGACGGAGGAGGGAAGCTCCCAGACAAGTCTGCAGGGCCAGGAAGACAGGAGGAAAGTGTGAGAGAACCGAAGAGACGCTTGTGAATCAGACACAAGTCAGTACCACAGGAAGACAAGATCCCCCAAGTCCAGCAACCAGTACGTCACTGGAGGCTGAGGCCAAGTCTATGGACTAGTAACAAGAGAAGCCAGTCCGGACCGAGTGAGGAGTGAGTGGGAAGTGAGCAAGGGGCACAGACATTTTTCAATACACCTGGTGGTTGAAAGAAGGAGAAAAAGTGTTTCAAGCTCCCACCTGGTGTTGCAGATACGTGAAAAACTGGAACAAATATTCAAGCAACTACTCTACATATGATTTGTTTAATTTAGAAATTCAGTATGTTGGCATATGTATTTTCAGGGCATGGTTCTTGTCATCCTTTTCAGTTTTACAGACATTTCCTAGGTGTATACACAATATGTTTCATGAATAGAAAAGTAAGTGTGATTAACTGTAATGGGCCTTTCATTTAGGGGCTTCCCAGGTCGTGTGGTGGTAAAAGTACCCACCTGACAATGCAGGAGACATAAGAGACATGGGTTTGATCCCTGGGTCGGGAAGATCCCCTGGAGGAGGGCAAGGCAGCCCACTCCAGTATTCCTGCCTGCAGAATCCCATGGACAGAGGAGCCTAGTGGGCCACAGTCCACAGGGTAGCAAAGAATCAGACACGACTGAAGTGACTTAGCACGCACGGATTCAGTTTCTAGCCTGAAACAGGGTGAAATGTCTTAAGTTTTTTACATTACAAATTGTTATCAAAAATATTTTGAACATATACCCAATATGGGATAATCCACCTTTATACCTTTTCTCAAAATAAAAATGAAAAATTACTATAGTTAAGAAATAGACTGTTACTATGAAACAGAAGTAAACACTCTAAATCAAATTTGAAAAAGAATAAAACTGGATTTTTCTTCTTTTCCTTTCATGGGTGGTGCAAAGGAGAGGGGGTTCCTCCAAGACTCTACCTTCTCCAGTTCCAAAATCTGCTGCTTCTGCTCTTCATCCAGACTCTGAGTTTTGCTTTGCAGAAAAGCTCTTTCTTCTTCAAGCTGAGATAATCTTTCATTGGCCCTTGATTTTTCTGATTCTAGATCTTTAATTGTAACCTCCTGGGTCATTTGAGTTGCTTGAAGCATTCCAATATGACCTAACACCCCAAAAGAAAGCCCCAAATTCAAATCTGTTACCTTGTGGTACAAAATAGTTTATAGTTAATGACACAATGTACTTAATACCTAAGTAAAACAAATGGTCTGCATGTACAAATAGTTCTTTGGTTTCAACAGAAATATTGACCTTGGGAATACTTATTATCCAAGTACTCATTACAATATGTATTACATCACTGATGCTGCTCCCTGCACCCAGGACCATTCCAATCATTTCTGAAGATTTCAAGCTGTTTTAAGTTGAAGTAGAAACAACTCCTCAGGGTGCATATGAAAGTCTTGGGAGTAAAACAAAGTAAGAGAAGAGGCACTGAGTAGCACTGTGGCACTAAAATGAGTAACTTATTCTTTTCCAATCTTTTTTTTCCAAATTCTAACATAAAAAGGAAGAAATTTGCATGCAGCAAATAAAGATGGCAGGCAGCAGTCTGGTTGAAACTAAATTTGTTTTAGACTACAGACCTGATAAAGAAGTAAGGCAGAGTAAGAGACAGATAAGAAGAGCAAGGTTATGAAAAACTGAAATAAATGACAACAGCAAAAAAAAAAGTGGTGGGGCAGGGGGAGGATCTAAGCAGAGCTACAGAGGTGAAAAGTGAACACGAGAAAAATTCTCAAGGAAGTGTTAGAACAGAGGCTCTCAAAGTGCCCTGCACCAACAACACAGGCAGTATCTGGGACCACCCGTCAGAAATGAAGCCCACCCCAGACCTACGCATCAGAAACTCTGGGGCTGGGGCCCAGCACCTGTGGTTGTACAAGCTGTCCAGGTGATTCTCATACACATAAAAGTTCAAAAGTTGCTACTTCAGAGGCAGGGTAATTTGGGATTCAGTGATGAGCCAATCAGATGACATCCTCATGGAACTTGTTCAGAGGCCTCCCTGGGCTTACCAAAATGTCACTTCAGACTGAGATGGGTCACCCTCCTCCTCTGGGCACGTGAGTCACATCAGGTGGGGCAGCCCAGCTTCAGTGTATGCAATGATCCTTATTAATAAACCAAATGAAACGAGGCTGCTATAACGAAATACAGTTTACTAATTTAAGCACTTTAAAATATTTATGTTTTAAAAGGACATGTTTTTAAAGGACTAAGAAGCCTCTTGGAGTGTTTTTCTTTTAGTGAATGCCTTATTGGTGCTAAAACCTATAACTCTTGGGACTTCTCTCAATGTCCAGTGGTTAAGACTTTGTCTTCCAATTCAGGGGGTAGAGGTTTGATCCCTGGTCAGGGAACTATGATCCCACATGCCTCATGGCCAAAAAACCAAAACATACAGTAGAAATTATACTATAAATTCAATAAATTCAAAAATTCAATGAAGACTTAAAAAATAATAAAAACCTATAAATCTTAACTTTTTATAGAAATATATTCCTAAAAGTTATCATTTGCTTCTCTTATGATTAATCAATAACATAACAGAACCCTTTAACATATTTAAAACCTAAATAATTTTAAAATAAGAGAAAATAAAAAAGGCTAGTTTTGTCTTGAATTAACATTTAAGTGCTGGTCTTAGCTGAGGAATACACTAAGAACCGTGGTTGGACATACTAGCTTTGAGGACAAGATCTGAGGCTTGCTGTTGTAAATGTTCTCTGGCTGCTGCCAGCTCACTTTCCACCTCCTTGTGCCTGCTTAATAAGGCCATTTCTCCCTCCTTGGCATCATCAAGCTGTTTTTGAAGAACCTAAGAAAGATCAAATAGCCATTGTCAATATGTAAGAATGATACTAGGCTAAATAATTCATATAAACTTCCAGCAGCAACTATCTCCTATTCAAAAGTCAAACTTAACAATACCTAGAGTTTTCTATCTGTATTAGTGACACATATCTTGTGATCTTCATGTTGGCTATGCAATCCTTTCTAATATATTTAAATGCTGCACAGATATTAAAAACACACCTATGAAATTTTTTATGCCAATAAAACTAAGAGACTTTCCATAGAGACTCTTTGGCTTTTTTTTTTTTTTTCAGAAATTGTTCCATACCCCTATTTAATTCAGGTTTACAAAGCAATGTTAATTTTTTGTTCAGTGTCTGGATATCAAAGAATGTACAGACCATCACTAGTGAAGGGAAAGGAAAAAACACAACTAAAGACCAGTGTTTTAAACTTCCCAAATCACTAGAAAAATATTAATATATTATTTAAATAAAATCCTCCTGTAAACAATCAACAAGGTTTTAAGCTTATCTTTTTGGGCCTTTAATATCTGAAATTGTTATAGGAAATAACAGCTACAGGGTAATAAAGACTGTGTGTGTGAGTCACTCAGTCGTGTCTGACTCTTTGCGACCCCATGGACTGCAGCCCACCAGGCTTCTCTGTCCATGGAATTCTCTGGGCAAGAATACTGGAGCGGATTGACACTCCCTTTTCCAGAGGAACTTCCCAACCCAGGGATCGAACCCTGGTCTCCTGTATCACAGGCAGATTCTTAACTGTTTGAGCTACAGAGAAGTCCTAGTAAAAATAAATAAAGTCCTAATAAAGATTATCCTTCCACTGATTTTCTCACAAAAGTAGGAAAAAATGCCAAATTAAAAAAAAAAAAAGTGGTCTAATCAAAAAGAAAAAGACAAAACTGGGGGGAAAAAAAATCCACGTGTTGAATGTACTATTCTTTACTCACCTGAACATCGTTCTCCGCTGTAACCAGCGCTATTTGAAGCTTTTGGCATTTGTCACGGAGACTTCCAGCTTCATCCTGTACCATCTGTAACTCTGTCTTTAATTTTCCTATGGTTTTTCGCAAAATTGCTTCTTGTCCCTGAAATTCTTTTCTAAGATCTGCTTCCTTTTCTTTGCTAGCCTGGAGGCTTTCTGCTGTAAAAAGCTGTGACCTTTTCAAAGTATCCAGCTCATGTTCATAAAAGGACTGAGCTTTATGCAGCTTGCCTTCATAATCCTCAACGAGCTTCTTGCGCTCGAGCCTGAGCTCCTCCAGGGTCTTATTTAAGGCCTCCACCTCCATCCGGTGCAGCTCCTCTGCTTTCTCCTGCCCCTTGTTGACTGAGGCACTGTGATCCTGCTGGCACTTCAGCAGCTCTTGGATCTCCCGTCTGTGAGCGGTTCTCAAATCTTCCAACGCCAACCGTTTGTCTTTTTCAAACTGTACCTGGAGTTGTCCAAAACTCCGTAATCTTTCCTCAAATTTCCTTCTAATCTCCTCAACCTCTCTAGACATGGTTACTATGCGCTGGACATGCTGGGCTTCTGCACAAAGCTGCATGTCCTCCACTCTGTGCTTATAAGCCTCAAATTCTGTCAAAGCCTGCTGCTTCATTTTTATGTGATCTTCTAAGGATGCTTCTAAAACTTGAATCTTTCTCCTAAGGTCTAACTCCTCGGTTACTCTGCTTTTATACTGCAATATTTTCTCTCTTGTTTCTGCAAGAATTTGTTGGATTTCTTCTTCATGAGCATCCTTGAGGGCTTGAATTGCAGATTCGTGCTCATCATTTTTAGTGTTCAAAGCATATATTACCTGCATGGTTTTGAAGAAAAAGGAAGAAGAATCCAGTAAACCATATTATTTTCTAATTGTTCATTCATTCATTTGGGTCGGTATTTTTTTCTATGTACATAATATTAGCTCTGATAAATATTAAATATTGAAACTTCATGTATAGTTTTTGTACTCACAGATTTACTTGGCAAATTTACTTAGCCCAATCTTAAACTCTGTATTTGAAGACTTTTTAATCAGAATTTTAAAGCATTCAAAATTAAGGATTTATTTTTTCCTAGAAATGAACAGTAAGGATGAAAGTGACAAAGAAGGTTACCTGGTCTATGAGAATGGAGTTTTCCTGTGGCCCCATCCACCTTGGGTAAGCCCACATGGCATGGCTCATAGTTTCATTAAGTTACACAAAGCTGTGATCCACCTGACCATTTTGGTTAGTTTTCTGTGACTGTGGTTTTCATTCTGTCTGCACTCTGATGGATAAGGATAGGGGCTTGTGCAAGCTTCCTGATGGGAGGGCCTGGCTCTGGGGAAAATTGGGTCTTGCTCTGGTGGGCAAGGCCAACCTCAGTAAATCTTTAACCCAATTTTCTGCTGATGGGTGGGGCTTTGTTCCCTCCCAGTAGTTTGACCTCTACCCCTATGACCTCTTCCAAAAGGATTTATACCAGCACATGGAGCCTCCCAGGGTTGCTGCTGTCAGGGTCAAGCCTGGCGGGCTGCAATCCATGGTGTCACAGAGAGTCGGACACGACTGAGTGACTAAGTACAGTGCATGAAGGGACGCTTTAGGTCTTCCCAAAGGTCTCTTTCAACTGCTTAAAGTCTGGTATATTTTAAATGTAGAAACTTCCTTTTCTAATTCCCTATGCTCTGTTTTTAAATCCGATCCTTTTCACTCCTAAGTGGTCTCACAAAATTCAATTAGCACTTTTGTGTTCACCTCTCAAATGCTGTGGTTTTATTCACTGCCTAATTTTCCTTCTGCTTCCAAGCAAGCCAAATTCCTAGAGCCAGAGTGTTCTGAGTACAGGTCTTTCTTTACATTTTCATCCTTGGGTTTTAATGATTCCACTGAGATTTCCTCACCTAATTCCAATGACAACATGTTCCCTTTATAGCAACACTCCCACTCTTTATGTTCCTTGATGTCTTTCGTTACAGCACTGTGGTCCAACAGATACAGCCACAGCTGTTACTTAAGACTTATTAGAAATGTGCCTACTTTTTTATGAAGTAAAAAGACATAAACATAAAAACTATACACTCCAACAATCCAGAAGCTAAATATCAGTGTCCTGGAACTTTGTTCATTTTAATGTGATCTTACTCTGGATTTAGAAATGAAACCCAACACCAAATACGTTTGCAATTATACAGGGGCTTCCCTGGTGGCTCAGATGGTAAAGAATATGCCTGCAATACAGGAGACCCAGGTTCAATCCCTGGGTCGGGAAGATCCCCTGGAGAAGGGAATGGCAACCCACTCCAGTATTCTTGCCTAGAGAATTCCACGGACAGAGGAGCCTGGCGGACTACAGTCCATAGGGTAGCAAAGAGTTAGACACGACTGAGCGACTAACACACATAAGGATAAAATACACACCAAGTTTCAAAGCTTAATACAAAATAAGAATGTAAAATTATGGTGCAGAAGTGGCACTTTTTGTAGAGAACTTGTTTATGCAGCCGGAGGCAACTGAGAGCACCTGGCTCTCCACAGGTCCTGGGAATTGCAGATCCTGCTGCTAAATCTAGGCTGGCACCTGCTAGGCCTGCAGCTACACTGGCAGAAGGAAGAATTCACCCTGGAACTACCCCACTGCAAGGACTTCACTCTCTCTGCACAGGGCTCTGTCTTAGACACCCAGTCCCCTGACCATACTTCACTAGGTCTGCTATATCTGTTTTCTTACAGCATGAATGACATGTAATTATACCAAAGGAAAACAGATTGAGAGATGGCAAGATACCTTCTGTCTGGCCACAACTACCCTTTGTCCTACAAGGACCACAGGAAGCTATGTGCACAGAAGGGAAATAAAAGCTTATTCACAGTATCTCTCTTTTTTTGAATAAACCTAATTCCAAATTCCAAGTTGTGTTCCTAATGAGCTAACACAGATCCCCATGGAAGCCTCCTTTACTTTACACATTTAATCTTAAAGGTAGCCTACAACCAAGAAAGCTGGGTGGTTTCCTATTCCCTTCCCTCAAGGTGATACCTGTCCACCACACAGATACAAGAAAGACTGGAGGGGGCACTATGGGAAAAGACACCAACTGGCCAGAGAGAAGTCCATCTGCCAGAGGGCCTAAATCCGAGCTGGTCTAGGTCACAGGTTGCAGGCCTTCCCAGGGCATGTCTGCATGCATTCCCTCTTCATCTTACTAAGCATGTGGAAGAAAAGAGATCATCCAAAGAGATGCCATTCCCAAAGAAAACAAGTCACACTGTCATCACTATGCTCCAGGAAATGATCTTGAAAAGGACCAGACTAAGGAATATAAGGAATATATAAGGAATCCTATATAACTGGGGATTAAAAGGGAGAGGGCAGCAATATGTGAGCTTCCCCTCGTCAACTATTGAAATACCCTTCTCTTTTTTTTTCTAATTTAATTTCCCTCTGATCTTTGAGAGTCAGCTCAAGTTCTAACCTCTTTTAGTAAGTCTTCCAAGACCACGCACATTCATGAGATTCTATTTTTTTTCTTTATACCCAATGTCACCATTTCCTTACTACCACTCGTTCCTGAAACTTGGTAAATGTTATATGGGTTAGATTTGGGGGTCCCTGACCAGAAGGCTGGACAGTTGGGTAACAATGTTAGAGAGCCCAGAAAGTAGCTGAACATTACAAAAGCTCAGGAACACATAAAAATGTGAATAAAAAGGTGAAATTAAAGAGGATAGAGGTTATGAATTAAAGCATTAAATTAAAACAGAATTTAAGAAAAGTAAACAAAACATCTGATAAGTAATAGGGAAATATTATGGTGAGGCTTTCTATTTCTTCTTATATTCTAATCCAGGGATCAGCAAACTAGAGCCTGAAATCCAGATATGGCTGCTGCTTGTCTTTTGTAAACAAAGTTTTATTGGAGCAAAGCTATGCCCATTCCGTCATGCGTGCCTACAACCACCTTCCCGCTGTAACGGTAGAGTTGAGTAGACGTGGAAAAGACTTTATTACCAACTCTTCTTCTAAACTATACATAGCTATCTTACCAGTCAAAACTGGCAGTCAAAATTTTTTTTTTTAGTGATTTTGCTCTAGCTTTGTTTACTCTCTACTAAACAGTCCAGGCTTTGTACCATACATAGAGAATACCAATTATGTGATTCTGAAAACACACAAAGTAATATAATATCATACTGAAGATACAAGATATATTTGTATCTTCCAGGAAAAGCAATGTTAAAATAAATTTCTAAAAATTCAAAAATGAACAATAAAAAGATGCCAAGTACAATAACAATTAACAGTACCAATAACAGTTGTACTTATGCCAAGTACAATTAGCAGTGCTGTCATAAATAATTTAAAATATACTATTTAATTATATTATTTTTAAATGAGTTAAGTACCTTAACTATACAGAGTGTTTTCCAATTGCTCACTTTTCTACATAATTACAATTACTAGGTAACTATTTATTAGTATGTTTATCTGATTAAATACTAATTCTCAGATAAAGGTAATATAGATGGTTCCATGTTCTTTGAACACATAGAAGATACATGACTTGAAGTAACAGAATGGACTCAAATGGAAATTTTGACCCTAGGTAAAATAATTTCTCCAAGCTTCAAGTTTCTCAGTTAAATGCGGATCATACTTATTCTACAAGTGACGTTGTTATAAGGTCAACTTATCATTGACATTTTAAAATGATGTTATATAAAGCTGTTTTTAAAAAATATAAAGCACTATAAGATATAGAGGCCTCCTTATTAGTTACATCATTTATTTTTCAGAAAGAACGAGACCAATTTTAAAAGAAACTACAGTAAGTGATCATAATCATCCATAAAATTGGCTATCATTTTCCACATAGGAAAAGGAAATTTTCTAATGTCTCTTTTCATAAACTATTTTAAAAGACATTAAGAGCCATTTGCAATTTTCCTGGAACTATGAACATTCATGGAATGGGACAGTACAATCATTTCCACAATTTCATGCAATTTCACAGTTCCATTTTATGCCAATAATGCATAATTTAACTATACATCACATGATGAATAAGCAATTTTGAGTAATTTTTATTTTTTCTATGAAGATTTTCAGATAATCTTGCCTGCAGATAAAATGAGAACAATTCTACATCCTAGTTTTTAAAATGCTACTCCAGCTCAGTAGCTCAGTCATGTCCTACTCTTTGTTACCCCATGGACTGCAGCACGCCAGGCTTCCCTGTCCATCACCAACTCCCGAAGCTTATTCAAACTCACGCCCACTGAGTCCGTGATGCCATCCAACCATCTCATCCTCTTCCTTGTCCCCTTCTCCTCCTGCCTTCAATCTTTCCCAGCATCAAAGTCTTTTCAAATGAGTCAGTTCTTTGCATCAGGTGGCCAGAATATTGGAGTTTCAGCTTCAGCATCAGTTGTTCCAATGAATATTTAGGACTGATTTCCTTTAGGATTGACTGGTTAGATCTCCATGCAGTCCAAGGGACTGTCAAGAGTCTTCTCCAGCACCACAGTTCAAAAGCATCAATTCTTCAGTGCTCAGCTTTCTTTATGGTCCAACTCTCACATCCATAAATGACTACTGGAAAAACCATAGCCTTGACAAGTGGACCTTTGTTGGCAAAGTAATGTCTCTGCTTTTTCATATGCTGTCTAGGTTGGTCATAATTTTTCTTCCAAGGAGCAAGCGTCTTTTAAATTTATGGCTGCAGGCACCATCTGCAGTGATTTTGGAGCCCCCCAAAATAAAGTCTCTCACTGTTTCCCCATCTATTTGCAATGAAGTGATGGGACCAGATGCCATGATCTTAGTTTTCTGAGTGTTGAGTTTTAAACCAACTTTTCATGCTCTTAGGTAAAAATAAATCTCTAGTTAGGTAAAATGATACTTAGGTAAAAAAAATCGCGTCTGAATAGTTCTCACTGTTGACTGCTGTGAATTGAACTGTGTCTCCTCTCCAACCCCACAAAAGCCACGTGGTGAAATCCCTCACTCCCAGTATGATGTTACATGGAGATAACGGGACGTAATGAAATGCAGATGAGGTCATGAGGATGGGGTCCTCACAATGGGACTTACAGCCTTTATAAGAGACACAAGAACACTTGCTTCCTTGCTCTGAGTCTGCTACATGAGGACACAGCAAGAAGGTCTACGGTACTTTGTTATGGTTGATGGAGCAAATACATTGGCAATATAAACATGTTCTCATTAACAGCTAACTCATTAGTAATAAAGTATGCTCACTGGAAAGTATATTACCTTAAAATATTTTAAGTGAACCTCAATTGCTGCACATTATACAACAGGTTTAACACTGCTAAGGTGAGGGAATCGCTGAATAAAGGATGATACATTCACACAATGTAATACCAGGAAAGCACGGAAGAGCACATCTCATTTAGGAGGATATTTCAAAGAAAAAGCTTTGCGTATAAGGCAAATGCACCTGTTACTATATACAGTTAGAGCCAATTTTATACAGAGAAAACAATGAGTGTGCATGTGTGCAGATACATATTTCAACTATTTTTAATATTTTTAAAGATTTATTTATGGATTTGTTTATTTTTGGCCATGCTGGGTCTTCGCTGCTGTGTGGTGCTTTCTGTAGCTGCTGAGAGCAGGGGTGGGCGGGCTACTTGCTAGCTGCAGTTCTCAGGTTTCTCATTGCGGGTGGCTTCTCCTGTTGCAGAGTACAGGTTCTAGGGCGTGGGGGCTTCAGCAGTTGTGGCTCAGGGGCTTAGCTGCTCAGTGGCACGTGGGATCATCCAGAAACAAGGATCAAACCCATGTCTCCTGCATTGGCAGGCAGAGCTTCAACCACTGGGCCACCAGGGAATCCCCAGATACATATTTAAAAGTGTACCACAGCTTTCTTACATAAGAAATGTAAGATATACGTATATACAATGGAATATTACTCAGCCATTAAAAAGAATACATTTGAATCAGTTCTAATGAGGTGGGAGAAACTGGAGCCTATTATACAGAGTGAAGTAAGTCAGAAAGAAAAACACCAATACAGTATACTAATGCATATATATGGAATTTAGAAAGACGGTAACAATAACCCTGTATGCAAGACAGCAAAAGAGATATATAGAACTGTCTTTTGGACTCTGTGGGAGAAGGTGAGGGTGGGATGATCTGAGAGAGTACCACTGAAACATATATATTATCATATGTGAAATAGATCGCCAGTCCAGACTTGATGCATGAGACAGGGTGTTCAGGGCTCGTGCCCTGAGATGACCCTGAGGGATGGGATGGGGAGGGAGGGGGAAGGGGGAGTCAGGATGGGGAACATATGCACACCCATGGCGGATTCATGTCAATGTATGGCAAAAACCACCACAATATTATAAAGTAATTAGCCTTCAATTAAAATAAATTAATTTAAAATAAAATAAAATGTTAAAAAAAATTTTTTTTTAAATGTGTAAGTAAATTAACCAAATTTTAACTGAGGATATTAAGTATGACTAAACCTTCTGTAATGAATGTATTTTACTATGATAATCAGAAAACAAACCATTTAAAAAGATTAACACTAACAGTGCTAAAAGGATGAATCAATACTCGAAATGCCTTAGCTGCAGATAAACATAACACTGAAAACGAAAACAGAAAATTAAAGGAACATTAATTACGAACAGATACCCTTCAAATTTCCTTAAAAATTACTAACATAAAACTGATTTATAAAAATTATCCTTAAACTTTTCCAAGAATATTGAACACGCATCCTTACTGCAATACTTATAAAAAAACAAATAAACAGATATTTTGAAGAAAATGTAAAAAACTCAATTACCTAAAGTTTAACGGCTCATTAGCAAATCTTTAATGGTCAATTCCTACTTTGTTCATTCTTCCCTTCAACAAAAAGTTACTGCACACCTGCTACACGCCAAGACCTGTAACTGGCACAGAAAGCATAGCAGTGAACTGGATTCGTATGTGCAGTGTCTACTCTTGCAGCTTCGTGGAGACTGACCTTAAAGAAATATTAACCCAGTGAGTCAAAGTGAAGTTTTGTTAAGTGTTACAAAGGAGGAGAAATAAAAAATGGGTCTTTGCTGGGGTGCTAGTCAGTTCAGTTCAGTCCAGTCACTCAGTCGTGTCCGACTCTTTGCGACCCCATGCATCACAGCACGCCAGGCCTCCCTGTCCATCACCAACTCCCGGAGTTCACCCAGACTCAGGTCCATCGAGTCAGTGATGCCAGCCAGCCATCTCATCCTCTGTCATCCCCTTCTCCTCCTGCCCCCAATCCCTTCCAGCATCAGAGTCTTTTCCAATGAGTCAACTCTTCGCATGAGGTGGCCAAAGTACTGGAGTTTCAGCTTTAGCATCATTCCTTCCAAAGAAATCCCAGGGCTGATCTCCTTCAGAATGGACTGGTTGGATCTCCTTGCACTCCAAGGGACTCTCAAGAGTCTTCTTCAACACCACACACCACAGTTCAAAATCATCAATTCTTCAGCACTCAGCCTTATTCACAGTCCAACTCACATCCATACATGACCACTGGAAAAACCATAGCCTTGACTAGACGAACCTTTGTTGGCAAAGTAATGTCTCTGCTTTTGAATATGCTATCTAGGTTGGTCATAACTTTCCTTCCAAGGAGTAAGCGTCTTTTAATTTCATGGCTGCTGTCACCATCTGCAGTGATTTTGGAGCCCCCAAAAATAAAGTCTGACACTGTTTCCACCGTTTCCCCATCTATTTCCCATGAAGTGATGGGACCGGATGCGATGATCTTTGTTTTCTGAATGTTGAGCTTTAAGCCAACTTTTTCACTCTCCTCTTTCACTCTCATCAAGAGGCTTTTTAGTTCCTCTTCACTTTCTGCCATAAGGGTGGTGTCATCTGCATATCTGAGGTTATTGGTATTTCTCCTGGCAATCTTGATTCCAGCTTGTAAGAGAGGGTGGTAATGTATGAGTTTCCCCTTATTCTGAGTAAAACGCTTACTTTATATTAATCAGAATCTTTAAAAAAATTTTTTATTGATGTACAGTTTATTACAATGTTGTATTAATTTCTGCTGTATAGCAAAGTGATTCAGTTATACACACACACACTTAAGTGTATGTGTGTGTATTCTTTTTCATATTCTTTTCCATTACAGTTTATCACAGGACATTTAACCAGAATCTTAGTCAAAATGTTAAGAACATTTTTACCAGAATGTGTTTTAGTCTAAATGTTAAGGGGAGAGCTATAGCAATAGAAGGGTCACGAAGAGTCGGACACGACTGAGCGCCTCACACACACACAGAGAGATACAGTAACAGGGTGAAGGAACCTAAAGTGACAGACACATCGATGGGCTGGCACAGGACTCCACGAAGACAACGACACGCTCTGGCCCTAGGAAGGTTAGACACTGTCCATACTGCAGAGACACTCAGAGTTGCTGAGCTGGACAAGATCCAGGGGGAGAAACTACTGAGAAAGAATGAAGGGGACCAAGGCCTGGGTCTTGGGTGGGGTTCAGAGGAGGCTGAGGACACGCAGACAGAGGCAACCTGCTGAGAGAGACGGGCTAGAGTGGAAGCCGGGCATCACAGTTCTAGGTGCAAGGGAAGGGCAGGGGATCTGGTCAAAGCCTGCAAAAAAATCAAGAAAATGAAGACTTGAAGCCCCTGCATTCAGAATGCGTATCTCAGAAATAATCTTTGAGCCAGCACATTCAGCAGAGCGGTAAGGGTGGAGCAAGTGGACAAGTGGAGAAAGTGGATGAGTGGACAGTGAGTGAATGGAGGCAATTTAGCTGGAGAGCGAAAAAAATAAAAACCTCCAAGAAACAGTTGATAAAAAAAAAAGAAATACAGAGGGACAACTAGAATGATGGATTTGGAGGGAGCAGAGTCCAGTCAAGGGAGAGGTTCTTTTTTGTTTTTTAAAGAAGAACTGAAAATGTAACCTAGGGAAGGGCTAATTACTGCATGAAAGTCATGGAGAAAGTTTGAGGCAAGGATTTCCTGACACGGGTGGAGAGACTGGCATTGACTGAAAAATAGGGAAGATGTCCTTCCAAGAGAGCAAGGGTCAAGACTGGGATTTGAGCTGGAATGGGAAGATGGGCAACTCCTGTCTGATGGTTGCATACTCCTCTGTAATAGACAGATGAGATCCTGTTTCTAGAATGCAGAAGCCATCAGCAGCTTTTCTCCACTGACCATAAATGATGCTCCTAACGTTGGTGAGCAGCTCATTCCATCTTCCCAGTATGTCTGCCTCAGGACAAACTCAACCTCACAAGGACCATGAGCAGACCCTGTCATCACTGCTTCTCCAGGTAATGTTTTTCTTTTTTCTTGCTTATTCAGAAATTCTGGGTATTTGTGCACTTTCCTTTTCTGATCAATGCCAGAGACAGACAGACCAATAGATGGAGAGAGAGGAGGGGAGAAAGAGACAGAGAGAGCAAGAGAAAGGGAGGGAGCTCACCCTCAGAGTATATAAGCACTACATGAGGCACAAGAGAACTTACAAAGTGAAAAGGAGAAATCTCAGACGCTCCTTTCTGAGAAAAGCTGCTGATGGTGTCTGCACTCTAGGAACAGGTTCTCATCTGCTACTGCTGCTGCTGCTAACTCACTTCAGTCGTGTCCGACTCTGTGTGACCCCACAGACAGCAGCCCACCAGGCTTCCCCGTCCCTGGGATTCTCCAGGCAAGAACACTGGAGTGGGTTGCCATTTCCTTCTCCAATGCATGAAAGTGAAAAGTGGAAGGGAAGTCGCTCAGTCGTGTCTGACTCTTTGCGACCCCATGGATTGCAGCCCACCAGGCTCCTCCATCCATGGGATTTTCCAGGCAAGAGTACTGGAGTGGGGTGCCATCGTTCTCACCTAAATTTTTTTAAATGTCTGATACAATTAACCTATGACAAAGAATATATAATGGGGAAAAGAGCACCTCCTCAATAAATAGTGTTGGGAAAACTGGACAACTACATGCAAAAGAATCAAACCAGACCACTTTTTCACACCATATATGAAAATAAAATCAAAACGTATTGAAGACTTAAATGTAAGATCTGAAACCATAAAACTCCTAGAATAAAATGTAGGCAGTATGCTTCCTGAGAGCAGTTTTAAGCAGTATTTTTTTGGCTATGTCTCTTCAGGAAAGGGAAATAAAAGTGAAAATAAACAATCGGTACTACATCAAACTAAAAAGCTTTTGCACAGTGAAGGATACTCAACCAAAAAAAAAAAAAAAAAGGCAGACTACTGAATGGAAAGATATTTTCAAACAATGTATCTGATAAGGAGTTAATATCCAAAATGTATGAATAACTCATACAACTCAACATCAAACAGATAACACGATTAAAAATGGGCAGAAGATCTGAATAAACATTCTTCCAAAGAAGACATATAGATGGCCATGAAAAGATGCTCAACATCACTAAACATCAGGATATGCAAATAAAAACCACAATGAGTTATCACCTCACATCTGTCAGAATGGCTATTATCAAAAGACAACAAATAATAAGGACTGGTGAGAATGTGGAGAAAAAGGAACCCCTGAGCACTACTGGTGGGAATGTAATCTGATGCAGTCACTATGCACCAATGCACAGTGACAACTTTATGAAGGTTCCTCAAGGATTTAAAAATTGAACTACCATGCAATGCAACAATTTTACTTCTGAGTATTTTTCCAGGAAAAAAAAACACTAATTCAGAAAGATATATGGACCCATATGTTCACTGCAGCTTTGTTTACAACAGCCAAGTTATGGAAGCGACCTAAACACCCATCAACAGATGAATGATAAAGAAAATGTGATATACATACATACTGCCCACACACACACTATGGAGTGTTAGCCATGAAAAATGAAATCTTTTAAAAAAGTTTTATTTTGTATTGGAGTAAATCCCTTATGATTATACAGTGGAAGTGAGAAATAGATGTAAGGGACTAGATCTGATAGATAGAATGCCTGATGAACTATGGACGGAGGTTCGTGACATTGTACAGGAGACAGGGATCAAGACCATCCCCATGGAAAAGAAAGGCAAAAAAGCAAAATGGCTGTCTGGGGAGGCCTTACAAATAGCTGTGAAAAGAAGAGAAGTGAAAAGCAAAGGAGAAAAGGAAAGATATAAGCATCTGAATGCAGAGTTCCAAAGAATAGCAAGGAGAGATGAGAAAGCCTTCCTCAGTGATCAATGCAAAGAAATAGAGGAAAACAACAGAATGGGAAAGACTAGGGATCTCTTCAAGAAAATTAGAGATACCAAGGGAACATTTCATGCAAAGATGGGCGCAATGAAGGACAGAAATGGTATGGACCTAACAGAAGCAGAAGATATTAAGAAGAGGTGGCAAGAATACACAGAAGAACTGTACAAAAAAGATCTCCACGACCAAGATAATCACGATGGTGTGATCACTCACCTAGAGCCAGACATCCTGGAATGTGAAGTCAAGTGGGCCTTAGAAAGCATCACTACGAACAAAGCTAGTGGAGGTGATGGAATTCCAGTTGAGCTATTCCAAATGCTGAAAGATGATGCTGTGAAAGTGCTGTACTTAATATGCCAGCAAATTTGGAAAACTCAGCAGTGGCCACAGGACTGAAAAGGCTCAGTTTTCATCCCAATCTTAAAGAAAGGCAATGCCAAAGAATGTTCAAACTACCGCACAACTGCACTCATCTCACATGCTAGTAAAGTAATGCTCAAAATTCTCCAAGCCAGGCTTCAGCAATATGTGAACCGTGAACTTCCTGATGTTCAAGCTGGTTTTAGAAAAGGCAGAGGAACCAGAGATCAAATTGCCAACATCCTCTGGATCATAGAAAAAGCAAGAGAGTTCCAGAAAAACATCTATTTCTGCTTTATTGACTATGCCAAAGCCTTTGACTGTGTGGATCACAATAAACTGTGGAAAATTCTGAAAGAGATGGGAATACCAGACCCCCTGACCTGCCTCTTGAGAAACCTGTATGCAGGTCAGGAAGCAACAGTTAGAACTGGACATGGAACAACAGACTGGTTCCAAAAAGGAAAAGGAGTATGTCAAGGCTGTATAATGTCACCCTGCTTATTTAACTTATATGCAGAGTACATCATGAGAAATGCTAGGCTGGAAGAAGCACAAGCTGGAATCAAGATTGCCAGGAGAAATATCAATAATCTCAGATATGCAGATGACACCACCCTTATGGCAGAAAGTGAAGAGGAACTCAAAAGCCTCTTGATGAAAGTGAAAGTGGAGAGTGAAAAAGTTGGCTTAAATCTCAACATTCAGAAAATGAAGATCATGGCATCCAGTTCCACCACTTCATGGGAAATAGATGGGGAAACAGTGGAAACAGTGTCAGACTTTATTTTCCTGGGCTCCAAAATCACTACAGATGGTTACTGCCGCCATGAAATTAAAAGACGCTTGCTCCTTGGAAGGAAAGTTGTGACCAACCTAGATAGCATATTCAAAAGCAGAGACATTACTTTGCCAACAAAGGTCAGTCTAGTCAAGGCTATGGTTTTTCCAGTGGTCATGTATGGATGTGACAGTTGGACTGTGAAGAAGGCTGAGCGCCGAAGAATTGATGCTTTTGAACTGTGGTGTTGGAGAAGACTCTTGAGAGTTCCTTGGACTGCAAGGAGATCCAACTAGTGCATTCTGAAGGAGATCAGCCCTGGGATTTCTTTGGAAGGAATGATGCTGAAGCTGAAGCTGAAACTCCTGTACTTTGGCCACCTCATGCAAAGAGTTGACTCATTGGAAAAGACTCTGATGCTGGGAGGGATTGGGGGCAGGAGGAGAAGGGGACGACAGAGGATGAGATGGCTGGATGGCATCACTGACTCGATGGACATGAGTCTGAGTGAACTCCGGGAGTTGGTGATGGACAGGGAGGCCTGGCGTGCTGCGATTCATGGGGTTGCAAAGAGTCGGACACGACTTAGAGACTGATCTGACCTGTCTGATCCCTTTTCAAATTCTTTTCTCATTTAGGTTATTACAGAATATTGAGCTGAGTTCCTTGTTCTATACAAGAGCTCCTTATTGGTCATCTATTTTAAATATAGCAGTGTGTACACGTCAGTCCCAAACTGCCAATCTATCCCTCTAGCCCTGGTAGTCATAAGTTCCTTCTCTATGTTTTCATTTCTCTTTTATAAATAAGTTATTTAAAACTCATTTACAAAATGAAATCTTGCCATTGAGACAACATGGATGGATATAAAAGGATATCATACTAAGTAAATTAGTCAGACAAAGAGAAAAACCATTATAATTTCAATTATATGTAGAATCTAAAAAAACAAAACAATGAACAAATAACAAAATAGCAACAGGCTCTCATAGAGAACAACCAAGTGATTGCCAGAGGGGAGATGACGGGGAGAGGAGTGAAATAGGTGAGGGAGATCAGAGGGTTAACTTCCAGTTACAAAATAAACGAGTCATGGGTATGAAATGTACAGCATGGGGAATACAGGAAATAATATTGTAATAACTTTGTATTATGTCAGATAGTAACAGACTTAACATTTTGTGATATACAGGAATACCGAATCACTGTGTTGTGTACCTGGAACTAATGCAGTGTTGTAGGTCAGTTATACTTCAATTGAAAAAAAAGAGATCTCGTACACTTTAAACAAAGGAAGAATACATTCCTATAATTCTGTTTTTATTATTAAACTCTCAGATATAATTACAAAAAGGTTCCTTGGTCCTTAAGGTTCCAAAGTTAAATATTGAAAAGAGTTTCTCAAACTTATCCAAAACAGTGGGTTATTGACCTCAGCCATGTAGGGTCTGTTCTAAAGCAAAGACACAGACCGGAGAGCGCTGTACCTCAGTTCACACTCAGTAGTACTCTCAGACCACACATTATTAAACGTAACTGATGAGCTCTAAGTAGCTTATTTAGAGAATCTAATGTTTCTATAGATGGATCACCGCTTGGTGTCTGAATATTATTAACATCCTTAAAGGCATGTCAATAAAATGTGTTTAAATGTGTTTTAGAGATGATGAGACTGCACAAATCTATCCATATTTTCTTACTTATTCTGCTACTGCTGCTGCTAAGTCACTTCAGTCGTGTCTGACTCTGTGCAATCCCATAGACGGCAGCCCACCAGGCTCCCCTGCCCCTGGGATTCTCCAGGCAAGAACACTGGAGTGAGTTGCCCTTTCCTTCTCCAATGCATGAAAGTGAAAAGTGAAAGTGAAGTCGCTCAGTCGTGATCGACTCTTAGCGACCCCATGGACTACAGCCTACCAGGCTCCTCCGTCCATGGGATTTTCCAGGCAAGAGTACTGGAGTGGGGTGCCATTGCCTTCCCCGTTACTTATTCTACTGATGATCAATAATAGCATATATTTATGCTACCTAGAGTACAGGATTAATCACTGCAATGTAAAATGAATTGAGCCAAGAACTAGTCTCAAGCAGCTTCATGATAGAAAATGAGGTGGACAAAAGGAAACAAATCAAATGAGAAGGTCTCAAATGACCGACCACTCATCCAAGAGAAAAAAAGTAGCAAAACCCAGAGAACATCATTTCGTGTAAAATGAGTGTCAGAAAGAAAAAACAAACTCATTCATCACCAAGCATGTTACACGCACGCACATGTGCGCACACACACATACACACCTCACTTTTTTCAAAACTACCTGAAGATAAGCGCCAGGTATTTGTCACCCCTAACTACATTAGTATATATTTCCTAAGATCAAAGACAACAACACTATTACACCTAAGAAGTTAAACCTAGAATAACAGCTAATATACAGACTGCATTCAAGTTCATCAAACTATTCCAATAGTATAAAATTTATAGCAGTTCTTCTCTATAAATGCAGATCTAATCAAGGATCCCACATTGAGACTTCAGTCTCCTTTAATCTGAACACTGACATTTCTGAAGAGACCAGGATGGTTATCTTGCAGAATACGTATGACAAAGACTCATAGAATTATGTCAAGTTCCTCTTTGTGGAAATTTTATGTGTTTTCTCAATCCATCCTATTGATGACTAGAGTACTTGATGACTAGACTGGTACAGTATAACAGCACGTTCATCAGTCTGCTTGTCAAATATTACTCTTCCCCTACCTTCTTCCAACCCACTGTTCCTCTTTTATGACGTCCTACTCAGTTTAAAGATATGAGAAAAAAATGACAAAACAAATTTAATTTTGTCCAAAAAGGTTTAGTCCCTATGAAAACCTATCCTACCTGTATGTGACACGCCCTCCACGTGGGCCAGCATGCATCATAAGAGCTGCCCCTGTGGGCCACTTGCCCAAAGACCAGGCTTGAACTGCTTATAACTTCGAAGGGACTTTTTAAAGAGGTTGTAAAGAAGGCAACTGGCAGGCTAGGTATTTAAAGAGAGTGTTTATGATATGAGATGTAAACCTTTTAACCCATATTCTCACAAAATATTAAGCCACATATTCATCTGCCATTAATAACTATGGAACTAGATTACCAAGAAGATGCACTGAAGACCTGTAGTTCAAGGTTGGCAGAAGGGAAACAGATGCTACCCATATAGAGCAGTTAAATCCTGGTGAAGAATTACTTAATTTTTTTCTTTTCTTGGTCCAGTTTCTTTTGTTATAAGTTTGAAAAAAATAAAGGCTGTTCTCCATTCATTATGTAATCAAATTAACCCCAACAATAGACTTATGTCCAGATACAACATTTACAAGGCAGTTTAAAAAAAAAAAAAGCTCATTTGGATTTATTTAAGCCAAGGGTACTGTAAAACCCTAATTTTAAAAGAGCTTTAAAATCCAATTGCTTTGGGAAAGAACTACCTTTAAAGATATGCTTGCTCTATATGCATTTCTATAATAACTGTTAGAAAAGTCTTTTTAAAAATATAAAGTCTAATAACATGGAGGTATTTTCCTTGATGGCAACAGAGACTATATCTGTTTCCCCAAGAAGATTTAACTTGACTTTTGAAATAGCAAACAGAAGTCTTATTAATATTGTAAGGCTTATTACTTAGGGTCCATGCAATGAGATCTGCACTATCGCATCTTATCCAAAAGAAAAAAAAAAAATCAAACAAACTTTGAATGCCTTACCATGTTCTCGGTACTTTTTTATACACACGATGATTTTTTAAAAAAGGCAGAAATGTTCTTACTTAATCTTGCTTAAATAGAACTGCTTAACATATACAAAATAATGGCAGACAATTTTAGATAATATATGTAAAGTGTCAAGCTGTTGAGTAACAGAATACTGTATATATAGCACAAGAGGTTTTCAGTAGAGAAACTAGGCAAAGACTTCAGTAAACGGAAAGGCTAGAAAGGGCAATGGCGGGTGGAGAGAACTGTGAAGAAAGCAACCTGAGTTAGGTTGTCTTCCTGCACGAGACAGGAATGCTTCTGGTGGTGCCTGATATAGTCAGATCATCCTGAAGAGAAAGATGGGCTGGTGCCAGGGAAAGCCAGTTAGGGTCAAAAACATGCCTGGTGATGAGTTTCATCCCTGCAATTTAACTGGGAAATGAGTCTAAGAATTTTAGAAGATTTAGAATCTATACATATATTTCTGTTTTTATACTCAGAATGGGGCTGGACATTGATTTTAAGACATCTCTTTCTTCCCCCACCCCACATTTAAACAACTCATGAGTTGGGAAGAATTATACTGCCAAAACTTGGAAGCAACCAAGTTATCCTTCAGTGCGTGAATGGATAAATAAACTGTGGTACCTCCAGACAATGGGATATTATTCAACACTAAAAGGAAATGAGCTAGCAAATGATGAGAGGACATGGATGAACTTTAAATGCATAGTATTAAGTAAAAGAAACCAATCTGAAAAGGATATTTGTACATTTTGGATATTAACTACAAGGAAGGCGCAAGAACAAGTTTAAATTGAGTCCTTACAGAATGTGAGCAGTTCAAGCCAGAGAGACCAGAGGATAGAAAGCAAATGCAAAAATAGTAAATGATTTGTTGGAATACATTCTTATAACAAATCCCTGGCAGCAGACTAAAGAATCTTTTGGAGAAAGTGAACCACTCAAAGGAAAACCTAGTCATAATGAAAATAGGGGTATATGCGCTATTAAAATAAATGGTCTGATGGGCTTCTATGCAGGATCTGGGAAGATGTAATAAGAGCACTGCTCCCAGTAACAACAAAAAATACCAAACAACCTACAAAATCATAAGCTTTCTTGAACCTATCAGAGAGCTGAACTCTAACACATCCTCCCAGCTTTAACTCTAATACACAGGATACAAACTCTGGCTCACCTACGGCACAGCCCAGAAAAGATGAGGACCTCCAACAACTGGGTAAGAAGAATGAGGCTAAAATTTATAACAATCTCTTAAAGGTAAAGCATGGGTTTTGCTAACCTACGCCACAATACTGCTGCCTCAGCATCCATGTGTGTGGCCAAGTGGCCTGCAGGGCTTGGCTTGAACTGATACCAACCTCTCCATCAAGTGTGCACATCCTAGAAAACAGCCCACAGACTCACCAGTGAGCAAGTTCCAGATATGATCCCCCCGCAACTGCCCTTTGGATCATCAGTCTCCCTCACCTCCCAGGGTCTTCCCCTGGTGCCCCTGGATAAAAACAGATTTCTGAGGCCACCCCAACCACCTCTCCCTCTTTTTGGTTTGAACTGACCAATCTGACCTTAGCCTGGGAAACCCAAAATACTCCTCCAGGATCCACCCCAATCTCTGCCTACACCCTGTCTTGACTGCCCTCTTGGCCTCTTAAGGTGTGCTGTGTACCTCCTCCACGACCTGTAATAAACTCAATTTCAATTCTCTTGTGGTCTTTTACTGAACCATCCATCACCCCAGGGCTCTACTTAACAAACGTTAATTTAGCAAAGTTACAAACAGTGGGCAAGGGTGAGACACAGAACCCAAAATGCCACAGACACAGAAGGGACTGGCCCTGGTCCCAAGCTCCCCCCGTCCCCACCTTGTCAGCCCGTGACCAGCCCTTACATCCTCCAAGTCACCCATTCCCTTCCTAACTCAAGCCGAAGCCAAGGATTTAATACTCATTATCTGTTTTGGGTATAGCAACTATACTATATTTTTCCTCATTTCCCCCTTTTACACCTAAATATGCTATTTAAAGGGCTTCCCTGGCAGCTCAACAGTAAAGAATCCCCCTGCGATGCAGGAGCCGCAGGAGACATGAGTTCGATCCCTGGGTCAGGAAGATCCCCCAGAGGATTAAGTGACAACCCACTCTAGTATTCTTTCCTGGAAAATCCCAGGGACAGAGGAGCCTGGTGGGCTACAGTCCGTGGGGTCACAAAAGAGTTGGACATGACTGAGTGACTTAAGAGCAGCAGCATGCTATTTAGAGTGAAAATATACAAACTTTGTCATCTAAGAGTTCTTCCTTCTCTTTTCCCCACCGCCCACATGCAGCCATGATTAGGTCTATCAGTTATACTTCTAAAATATACCATGGGTCTCTGCACTGTTCTCCATCTCCAGTGCAAACACCCTAGTGCAGGTGACTCTGGCTCCAGCGCAAGGATCACTGCAGCGGTTTACTCAATGACCTCCCGGCTCCCAGTTACACCATGCTACAATCCATTCCTCACTAACAGCCAAATGGTCCTCTCAAAGTATAAATCTGCTATTTGTATTTCAGTAACTAGTAACTAACCCTTGCTTTCAACCTCTAATAGTTTTCTACCATATATATCAGGGGGGGAAAGCCAGCATCCTTTACTGTGGCCTTCAAAGTTGCACTTGATCTGGTCCCCACTCCTGACCGAAGCCTAAAGCCATTTTCACAAAAGGAATCAACAAACATCCCCAGAGACAGGTCAGGAAGCAGTAGCAGCTTAGAGACAAGCAGGCTGTGCTAAGAGAGGTTTAGAGCAAAACTCATGGGGCATCTGCATTTCTATATACTGAGTTTTCTTAAAGGAAGTACCCCAATATAATGAAATCAATCAAAGGTCAAGGTACCAACACATTTTTATGGAATTCGATAAACATGCCTTTCTTTGTAGGTAACAGAGAACTAGTGAAGGGTTTTAAGCAGAGAAATAACCTGATCTGACTTGTATTTTAGACCCTGAAATGCTGATAGCATTGTGGAGGATGTATCAGGTAAGAGGAAACTGAAGAATAGTCAAAATGCATCAAAATAACTCAGGAAACAGCCTGAGGTTTCCAACACAAACCTTGGAGCGGAGGGATGAGACCCGACTGAAGAGCTATTTAGGAAGTCACACAAAGCAAGACAGGTTTCTCTGGTGACTCAGACGAAAAAGAATCCTCCTGCAATGCAGGAGACTGGGGTTCGATCCCTGGGTTCGGAAGACCCCTGGAGAAGGGAATGGCTACCCACTCCAGTATTTCTGCCTAGAGAATCCCATGGACAAAGGAGCCTGGGATCACAAAGAGTCAGACATGACTGAGCAAATCACACACACACACACTCACAGGTGGTTGATTCCAAGTGGGAGGAGAGACACTCTCTCCCAGCTGTTCAGTCTGTCAGAGAGGTTATGAACCTCTACAAATTTTATTCTATCTTCAGTCAGGGCTCATATGAGTCACAGGGTGAACTTGTAAACAGCACCTACTAACTGAGGTTACTCACACGCTGCCCACCCCCAAAAGTGATCTCCTGTTTCACAGACCTGGGCTGGAATGGGGTACAACTCAGGAACCTGTAACTCCAGGTCAACAGTTCTGAGCTCTCATCTTTGCAGTAGAACAGGCACTTCTAAAATTACATCACCCCAAATTTCTCCAGCCTTCCCTAAGGCTAACCATGCTTAATCATTTTCAACCCAACAACCAAAAGGAGATTACAATCCCATTAATTACTTTTTTTCCAGTAGTAACTTTTGATCACTATGGTAGTCATTCTCAATTTGATGCAGGGGTAAGATGTGCCCTTTACAAAACTACACACTCATTCCCCTCCCCTTTCTGGTGGCTATCCACACATCCACCAAGGGGAGCAATTGACTGGAAAAAAGACTGAGAACCACCTACTGCTTTACTAAATGCACAGATAAGGGCCTATAAAGTTAATTCAGTAATTAAAAAGAAGAAATACTATGCCAACCTACTTTACAAGAATAAGAATTCTAAAACAAAACAGCACCCTAAACTGAATTCTAAGGGAAGCTACTCTGTGTTTTTGCAATATTTTTCTCTGGTGCTTTTTATGGTGATAAACATTTTCAGGTCTAAATTTACTTCTCAGCAGGAACTACATATAGTTTAATGAAACGAATATTATGATACTCTTCCTACTGAGAAAACCTCACTGCCATTCACTGCCATTCTGAAAGGATCTGAAGAAAGGTAATGAAATTCTAGAAAAGAGCTTCAAAGTTGTTAACATTCAAATTCTTTAGAGAATAAATTTATATTAATAACCAAAACACCCCCCCCCACATATTCCTCTTTTCACAACCTTGTCTCTGCTTTTTTAAAAAGCAAATTTTAAAGAAAATACTGTATGTAAACCTGAAAGGAAAGCTAACATAAATGAGTGAATCACAAAATTAAAGCAGGCTGGTTTGGTAATTGGATACAATAATCCAAATTTTCCCAAAGTATGGCATAGGAGATGACTTTAAGTAATCAATGTTTTTATATTAATGGTCCCTAGAAACAACACAAGTAGCACATCAAATCTGTAAAGTAATATATAATTGCCTAAGATGAGATTAAAATAGCCAGAGGAATTAACACAGATATCTTGTCTTATAGGTCCTATACTCAGAAATGCTCTTGTTCTAAGCCTTGAGTAATTTAACACTGCAACAATTCTTTTAAAAAAAGATATAACGGACATACCATAAGATGCAACCTTTTAAAGTGTACAATTTAGTGGTTTCTAGTATATTCACAAAGTTGTATAATCAATATCAATACCTAATTCCAGAGATGACATTGTTGTCTGACTCCTTTTGCAACCCCATGGACTGTAGACCACCAGCCTTCTGTCCTTGGGATGTTTCAGGCAAGAATACCAGAGTGGGTTGCCATTTCCTTCTCCAAGAGATCTTCCCAACCCAAGGATCAAACCCACATCTCCTGCATTGGCAGGCAGTTCACTACCACTGAGCCACCTGGGAAGTCCAATTACAGAGTGAAGTGAAAGTCACTCAGTCGTGTCTTACTCTTTGCAACCCCAAGGACTATACAGTCCATGGAATTCTCCAGGACAGAATACTGGAGTGGGTAGCCTTTCTCTTCTCCAGAGGATCTTCCCAATCCAGAGACTGAACCCAGGTCTCCCACAGTGCAGGAGGATTCTTTACCAGCTGAGCCATAAGGGAAGCCCAAGAATACTGGAGTGGGTAGCCTATCCCTTCTCCAGCAGATTTTCCCAACATAGGAATCAAACCAGGGTCTCCTGCATTGCAGGCAGATTCTTTACCAACTGAGCTATCAGGGAAACCCATAGCCATTAGTAGCTACCCTACTCCTCCCTTACTGCCCCGCCCAACCCCTTCCCCATCAGTTCAGTTCAGTTGCTCAGTCATGTCCGACTCTGTCACCCCATGAACCACAGCACGCCAGGCCTCCCTGTCCATCACCAACTCCCAGAGTCCACCCAAACATAGCCCTGAGCTAAACATCTACCCTGTCTCAATGGATTGGCCTATTCTGGACATTTCAAAGGAATGGAATCACACAATATGTGGCTTTCTGTGTCAAGTTTCTTTCACTTTCAATGTTTTCAAGGTTCATCTATATTTAGCATGTATCAGTACTTCACTCCCAATTTTTTTAATGGCCAAATAAAATTCAAATTGCTCCTTGGAAGAAAAGTTATGACCAACCTAGACAGCATATTAAACAGCAGAGACATTACTTTGCCAACAAAGGTCTGTCTCGTCAAGGTTATGGTTTTTCCAGTAGTCATGTATGGATGTGAGAGTTTGACTGTGAAGAAAGCTGAGTGCCGAAGAATTGATGCTTTTGAACTGTGTTGTTAGAGAAGACTCTTGAGAGTCCCTTGGACTGCAAGGAGATCCAACCAGTCCATCCTAAAGGAAATCAGTCCGGAATCCATTGGAAGGACTGATGCTGAAGCTGAAACTCCAATACTTTGGCCACCTGATGAGAAGCACTGATGAGAAGACTCTTCTGAAAAGACCCTAATGCTGGGAAAGAATGAAGACGGGAGGAGAAGGGGACGATAGAGGATGAGATGGTTGGATGGCATCACCGATTCAATGGACATGAGTCTGAGTAAGCTCCGGGAGTTGGTGATGGACAGGGAGGCCTGGCGTACTGCAGTCCATGGGGTCACAAAGAGTTGGACACGACTGAGAGACTGAACTGAAAATTCTATTATATGCCACATTCTGTTACCCATTCGTCAGTTGACGGACATTTGGCTACAAGCCCTACAGACCTAGTCCTTCACTGACCCTCTCTCCTGCTGCTAAGTCACTTCAGTCGTGTCCGACTCTGTGTGACCCCATAGACAGCAGCCCACCAGGCTCCCCCATCCCTGGGATTCTCCAGGCAAGGACACTGGAGTGGGTTGCCATTTCCTTCTCCAATGCATGAAAGTGAAAAGTGAAAGTGAAGTTGCTCAGTCGTGCCTGACTCTTCGTGACCCCATGGACTGTAGCCTACCAGGCTCCTCCATCCATGGGATTTTCCAGGCAAGAGTACTGGAGTGGGGTGCCATCTACCTTATTCTACAAATAGGCAAATAAGCAAAAAACATGCAGAGGATTTTAGATTTGCTCTAGTGAACAACAAAGAGAAAATGAACACTCGGGCAGGGGTTACATTTATTAATAGTACCATAGCACTAAGAAGCAAGGTGAATTGAAACAGGGAAAATATGAAAGTCAGGAGAATACAAAATACAAGGTCTACATTGATTCCTACCTGGGGGAATGCATATAAAAAGGAAAATCTAAAAGAAATTCCAAAGAAAGAAAAAAAAAATAGTTAAGAAAAAATTTTAATTTCAAAATTCTACTCTCAAAGGAGGGTAGAATCAGGCAGAAATGGTAGAGTTGAGAAAGGAAACTAGGTTTTTTGGCCTATTTCTTTGTTCTTTGGCATGTGGGAGATGTCTGATGGAGAAGATGATTAATTCAATTTTGGACATGTGGTGTTTGAGGTGATGGCAGACAGCCAGGTACAGATGACAGGCTTAAAAATTAAATGGACAGAAGCTTCCTAAAATTAATTTAGGGTTCTACCATCCCACAACAACATTTTATGCTCATCAGAATGTATCTCTCACCTTATTCGAGGGCATCACTTTACATTGAGCATCAAAGTAACTGGCTATTGAATCACAGTTCTACCACGCACTTAGTTTATCAGCTCTGTCTGATAAATCTTCAAATATCTCCCAAACTAAAGCAATTCATATAATACACTAAGTACTTTCATTCTCTCCAAAGTGATGTAAATTTGGGCACTCAAACATGCTGAGCATTTACACTGTGATAAAATGAAGCCAAGAACAAAGTGCTTATTCATTAATATTCAGGATTCAAACCACAGTATCGCTAACCTTAAAGCCCCCTGTGGCTAAGTCACTTCAGTCGTGGCTGACTCGTTGCAACCCCATGGACTGTAGCCTGCCATACTCTGTCTGTCCATGGGATTCTCCAGGCAAGAATACTCGACTGGGTTGCCATGCCCTTCTCCAGCTAGAAGAGAATATGTCCTGGAAAAGCCTGGCTTGGGGGGAATGCAACAGTAAGTCAAAGATTGGGTTTTCTTCCTTCCTGACACAACACTACTTATGTAAATAGTACCATCTGCCCCTTTTTCGAAGAGGATAGAAATAAGAGCTTAACCAGATTGAAAAATTTCTTCCACAGTACGGTTAAAAATTAATGTAGTGTAACTTAAAACCAGTAAAGGCTGCTGCCCAAATACACACATAAACACTAATACCAAAGACCCACAATCTTGGAAGCAATCTCAAAAGCCCCGAAATAATGGTCTTCTTGCTTATTGTCCCCACAAGATAGACAAGTGGCTAAGCAATCACAATATCCAAAGTGTACACTAGTATATTTTCTAACTTTCTGCTACACTTACAATAAAAGCTTTCTTATTACCATGTTGCTGTTCTTATTCAGTGGCCAAGTCGTGTCCAACTCTTCATGACCTCATGGACTCAGCATGCCAGGCTTGGCTATCCCTCACCATCTGCCAGGGTTTGCCCAAGTTTATGTCCACTGAATCAGTGATGCCATCCAACCATCTCATCCTGTTTTGCCCTCTTCTCCTGCCCTCAATCTTTTCCAGCATCAGGGTCTTTTCCAATGAGTCAGCTGTTCGCATCACGTGGCCAAAGTACTGGAGCTTCAGCTTCAGTCCTTATTACCATATATGACCATATAGCCAGTAAGTCTTTATTAAATGTTGAGGAAACGGTGTCTCTGCTAATCTGGAGATTCAATATTCGTGTTTAAAATGGCAGTAAGAGCTATTTCCTAATACGTAAATACATCACTCTACCATTTCTCTGTTTTTAATCCCTTTAAAGTGTGTGGCTAACTGAAAAGCCTGTAAATGTGGTTTAAATTTTCCCCTCTACTCCCAGAAAGTGCAGGTTTTGGCAGACTATATTTTCCAAAACGGTCACAACATTTCCCATTCCACATGCTCTTCTGCAGTGTGACCGCGCCACTCCCCTCTCAAGAAGTAGAGTTCAACTCTTCTCTCAAATCTACGACGGCCTGAGTGAATGACTGGCTTGTAACCAACAGAATGTGGCAAAAGTGAGACTGAGACTTCCGAGCCCAGCTCAGTAGAAGCCTGTCAGCTCTCTCTATGTGTCTGGAGCACCCAGTCTCCAGAAACTGCCATCCTGTGAAAGCCCCAGCTCTGTGGAGAGGACATATGTGTCAAGTCCTCTAGTCAACTACCCCAGGGGAGCCAGGCCTTCAAGTCATCCCAGGCTAGGTATCACATGAGTAAGGGAGTCATCCTGAAAGCGGATTCTCCACCCCACTTGTTACAACTCCCCCTGGTCAAGTCACATCCAGCCATTCTAGTTCTCCCATCTGAAAATCCAGACATTATCGAGCAGACATATCATCCCCACTGTCTCGTCTCTGAATTCCTAACACAAGGTTGTAAGAGAATAAAATGGCAGTGGTTTTATACATGGTTTTGGATGGTATGAAAGGCAGCGATAGGTAACTGGAATGTGTATTAGGTAACATGGCCATCTCCTTACTTTAATGACCATATTCCACATTTTTCTTGACCTTTACTGAAACTTTCATTTCCACACTTTTGCAAATAAAAATGTCCCCTGTTAATTTCCCCAATTTATTTTGACAGTTCAGCTTGAGAAATCATCATATCCAATAAAGATATTACCTAGGCTCTGGTCTCCAGTTTGTTTTAAAAGCTTCTTTCTAGCATCCTCTTTACTTACTGAAATTATTTCAGCTTTTTTTCACCATTTTATTCCAATCTGTGTTGGAATTAGGTCATGACTAAAGACATAATTACTTGAAGCAAATGCTGTGCACCCAACTAAACCATCACAAGTAAATGTTCTGTCAGGCATAAAAATTATTCAGCATTTATCATAAACAAAACACTATACAGTACTTCAGATGTTTATCATTATAAATGCTTTATTAATGACAATTGGCCATACTGAATTTTACACATTTACTCTCATCCTCAAGTATTATATTGGCAGAAAAGCACTTTTTACTATCTTCAACAAAAAGACACTTTTTATTTGATATACAATCTTAATATAAACTCTTCAAACCATTGCATTTTTATAAATAGAGCCTTTAGATATATATACTTACTACTATATTTAATAAGTAAAAACTGGTATTCATAAATTACAGCATAAAAAGTCAAGCTCTTCATTTTCCTGATGGAACTTTGTTTTCTTGAGGAGTACGCGGTTGATGAGACATGTGAAAATGAGCAGTAGTTACCTGCAAATGCAGCAAGGAAGCCAGTGTCCTCGGGAGGGAGCCAGGTTTTCAACTGAAGTAAGGAGGTGGGATATTTTATGAGATGTGGCTGCAGAGAAGTTTGCTGAGAATGGAGTGAGAGTTCCAGAGAGCAAGAATAAAAACCCAACAAGTGTCCAGGAAAAGAAAATACAACTGCCCGGGATAAGCCCGATGACCAGGAGGCTGTATTTGGAGCCAGGTCCAGGGACAAGGACATGATGTAAGACAGAAAGAGCTGGCTTGGAGCTTCCAAGGCTCTGGTCTTACCACTTTGAACATAGCAGACTGTGGACTTTACACAAGATTCCAAGTATGTTAGAGAAAAGTGACCAGGGTTAGCCTTCTTAATTCTGAGGCAGGAGACCAGATGAGCTCCATGTTAGGCATTTACAATCAGCTTCCTGTTTGCACTTTGAAACAGAAATAACAACAGAAACAGGGTAAAGAGCCAGGCTTTGTCTCCTGCCAACGGTGATGGCAGGAACAGTCATGGCAGGAACCCAGAGGGGCTAACCTGTGTTTGAGTAAAAGATCAACAGGTCATATATTTCCCATCTTTGGGGCAATGGAGATACACTGCACATGCACAGAAAGGCCCCTTGGGGGATCAGAAAGGAGTGCACACCACTCCAGAACAGGTGATGCCAAGGCACCCAACAGGCCTATGGCCTCAAATACACCTTGGAAAAAAGTTGTGCATGGATGTTGGGGACAGTCCTAGAGAAGGTCACGTGTGGGAAAAGAAACCAGATAACTGGCCGAAGGTAACCAAAGCCTGGAAAGAACTGCCCCATGTAAATGATTTAACCACCTCTTTACTGGGCTCCTCCCCACTGGGGGCATGCCCACATCCTTTCTCTCCCTGTGTGTATCTCTGGCCTTGCTTCTGTCTTAACTCACAAACTATTACTCTGCCTGCTCTCCCACTTCTTATGTCTCTAATAATAAACTTCGTGTCTGTTTTTACAGTTTGTACCTCCTTGAGGAATGCAGTTTTCAGTGGGGGCGAGAGCCAGGGGAGTTTTGCCTCTAGCTTCTAGCTCCTGGTGGACTAGCAGCTAGGACTGCTGGTTTTCATCCAGGCAACCCAGGTTCAATTCCAGGGCAGGAAACTAAGATCTCGCTTCAAGCTACTGTCCACTGCTGCCTCTCCAAGATCACTTGCATGTACAACTGCGAGAGAAAGTTACTTCAAACATCTCTAAGCCTCAGGTATTTTTCTGTAAAGTGAAGAGAATAACGCCTACTTCATAAAGTCATGATGATGAAACGACATAAACTGCTCAACACAGTGCCTGCTACACAGCAGGGTACAAGAGGCTTTTTGGTTGAATGGTTTTGTTATTGACAGGGGCCTCCCGAGAAACTGCAACGAGCTGGGGGACATGGTTGGTCAGTACCCTGCTTCCTGTGTTGCAGTGAAGGCAGCTGTGCTCAGTGGAGGGAATGAAAGGGCTCACAATGTTCTTGCTGATCTGGCCGGAGTCCCACCCAGGTCACACTAAACATTAAGAGGTTTACTTAATACAAATACAGCTTTGCCGCAGGTAATTTCTGTCTTGTACCCCTGCTAGGCTGCAAGCTCTTGGAGGACGTTATTCATGTTCCCCACTGTGTCTAGTACTTATCAGACACTCTAAATGGCTGCTGAAAAAAGTAAACATAGGCAAGGTTCCACACCTCAGAGATGTAATTTCTGAGGCTACATTTGGCGTGGTATCTCTTCTTTTGTTAAATAACTTCTATGCTAGTTTCCTAAAGGACATTTCAGTTCAGTTCAGTTGCTCAGTCGTGTTCGACTCTTTGCGACCCCATGAATTGCAGCACGCCAGGCCTCCCTGTCCATCACCAACTCCCGGAGTCCACCCAAACCCATGTCCGTCAAGTCGCTGATGCCATCCAGCCATCTCATCCTCTGTCATTCCCTTCTCTTCCTGCCCTCAAACTTTCCCAGCATCAGGGTCTTTTAAAATGAGTCAGCTCTTCACATCAGGTGGCCAAAGTATTGGAGTTTCAACTTCAACATCAGTCCCTCCAATGAACACCCAGGACTGATCTCCTTTAGAATGGACTGGCTGGATTTCCTTGCAGTCCAAGGGACTCTCAAGAGTCTTCTCCAACACCACAGTTCAAAAGCATCAATTCTTCGGCACTCAGCTTTCTTTATAGTCCAACTCTCATATCCATACATGACCACTGGAAAAACCATAGCCTTGACTAGATGGACCTTTGTTGGCAAAGTAATGTCTCTGCTTTTTAATATGCTGTCTAGGTTGGTCATAACTTTCCTTCCAAGGAGCAAGCGTCTTTTAATTTCATGGCTGCAATCACCATCTGCAGTGATTCTGGAGCCCAGAAAAATAAAGTCAGCCACTGTATCCACTGTTTCCCCATCTATTTGCCATGAAGAAAGGACATTCAGATGTTATACAACATCATTTTCAGGTTTAAGATCAAGTATCAATCAATAAAAAGATGATAACCTAAAAACTTCCATACGTTTAGTAAACAGATATTTTTATGGATGTTATTCACTATTTTTAGGATGGCAAACTATCTAGAAATTTTGTATAAATAAAGTAATAATCAAGTTAAAAAGACAATTTGATCAAATAATTCACTTAAAAGCATAACATTTTTCTTAAAAATTCTAGCCTTGTAATATTTGTTGAATATCTTTAATTTTCTAGCTGATACTAAACACACACACACACAAGCATAATAAGTCTGCACTGTAAGACCATATTCCACCTTATTTAGACATAAGACTGCAGAAAGGCTGTAAGCCCAGTATCCATCTTCATTCCTTGGTCCCTTCTCTACTAACCCCTGCTCCCTTACTGTATTCTCTACCATCTTTGAGCAGGTATTTAAATAATAAACAACACACAAACACACACCCCTAATTCCCTACACCCTCAGAACACCATTTCTGCCCCTCTCAGCCACAGATTCTCTTCTAACAGAAGCCAGGCTTTATGTCACACCTAATACATCATGGGACCCAGAATTGATGTGGGCATTCACCTAGCAGCCTAATACTGCTGTCTAAAAAGGGCAACATGTCAGAGTCAGAAAACCAAGGTTCAAATCCCAGCTCTTCAGGCAGCATGGCCCAGGGCAACTCAGTTAACCTCTCTAGTGCTCAACTTCCTCATACCAATCTCACAGTGTACAGTGAGAGCTGAACCAAATATCATAAGAAAATAGTATGTAATGGCTGCTTAAAAGCGGTATTTACTGTTAAGCACTTCAAATCATTCCAAATGACAGATCTCATTTTCTTGGGCTCCAAAATCACTGTGGACAGTACTGCAGCCATGAAATTAAAAGATGCTTGCTCCCTGGAAGGAAAGCTAAGACAAACCTAGACAGTGTATTCAAAAGCAGAGATATCACTTTGCCAACAAAGGTCCACATAGTCAAAGCTATGATTTTTCCAGTATTCATGTATGGATGTGACAGCTGAACCATAAAGAAGGCTGGGCACTGAAGAACGGATGCTTTCAAACTGTGGTGCTGGAGAAGACTCTTGAGAGTCCCCTTGGACTGCAAGGAGATCAAATCAATCAGTCCTAAAGGAAATTAACCCTCAATATTCTTTGGTAGAACTGATGCTAAAGCTGAAGCTCTAATATTCTGGCCACCTGATGTGAAGAGTCGATTCACTGTAAAAGACCCTGATGCTGGGAAAGATTGAAGGCAAAAGGAGAGGGGGCGGCAGAGGATGAGATGGTCAGATAGCGTCACCGACTCAATGGACATGGATTTGAGCAAACTCTGGGAGATACTGGAGGACAGTGGAGCCTGGCGTGCTGCAGTCCATGGGGTTGCAAAGAGTAGGACATGTCTTAGTGACTGAACAACAACAACAAAAATTACCTCTTGATTTATAACTCATCCTGTTATTTAGCTTTATCACTCCACCTACCTTATCACAGTAAGTCACTGCCCACATTCAGAATTTAGCCATGGGACTCACAAATTCCTATTATTTAGCTTTATCACTCCACCTACCTTATCATAGTAAGTCACTGCCCACATTCAGAATTTAGGCATGGGACTCACAAATTCTCCTCCTAGTCTAACTCCACCATTATCTTCGAAGATTTCAAAAATGCATGTAGAATCCAAAAGACCAGATATAAAGTTCTTTGGAATTCCTAACTCTCAGAAGCTCACTTCCCTATCAACATTCTCAAGACTGTGCCCTGGTTCTAAATTATAAATTATTCCATCTCAGAAGTCTTAATATGGCCCCCTCTTCTTGTGGTATCCCTCAACCACTGGGCATCATCTACATTACACACTGATGGTCCTTTCATCCTTCAGTTTTCCTTTTTTAATCCATACTCGCCTCACTTCCCTCCCTATGCAACACACAGTAAAGGGTAGATTAACTGAACTACTCTCTACTGAAGCTCTTTAATTCTCTTAAACCCCAATTCTGCTAAATCTCTCAGGCAAAACTCACACTCTGAATTAATCCTTGAATAACATGCCTTATCTCCCACATTTTGTGACCAATGGTCCTCTCCACATGGTGGCAGCTCTTTGCAGAAAACGCAAAGCAGACTGATGCAAAGCAAACTGATACCAAATATCACATCTAATTTCCTCTTGGGACAACCACACACCTCACTGATTCTTTCACTTGAATCTGGTCAGGTATTATTTCCTCCTTCCCACCACAGCTATTCCAAATGTTTTCTATTCTGCTTAAGACCCCAATCACTCATGATTTTAATAATCACCTATATGTGTCAGTGTGTGCTAAGCTGCTTAACAAAGTCCTACTCTTTGTGACCTTATGAACTATAGCCCACCAGGCTCCTCTGTCCAAGAGATTCTCCGGGCAAGAACACTGGGGTGGGTTGCCATGACCTCCTCCAGGGGATCTTCCCAATCCAGGGATCAAACCCAAATCCCCTGCAGCTCCTGAATGCAGGCAGATTCTTTACCGCTGAGCCACCAGGGAAGCCCAACCCAACTCCCTCAGATCACCTGGTACGGAGAGTCTCACTTGGTGAAGCACTGAAGTCCTGCACTTAGAGCCACACAAGTCAACTCAAGAATGGAGACTCCAGACCTGGTCAAGTCTTCAGCTTGACTGCAACCTCACGAGGAGCCCTGAGCCAGAACCGCTCAGCTAAATGACAGCTGGATTCCTGAACCTCAGAAACTATGAGATAATGTTTGTTGTATTAGATGCTAAATTTGGGGGTAACTTGTCACACAACAATAGATGTCCTTCCCATAATTAATCTCAGTTGACATCAACATCTATGTAGTTGCTCATTCATTCATTCATTTAACCAATATATGAGTTCTTAGGATGTGACAGAGACTGGTTATCCTCTTTCTTCCGTACAATAAAATGTCACTAAATCTTGACAAGTTTATCTGCAAAATGTTTCTGCCTCTCAGATTTGAGATTTCTCAAATCACCTCTTTATCTCTCTACCAGTGTCCTAATTCAGGCACTCACAACTCTCACCGCAACTATATTACAATAGATTCCCAATTGGTTTCCTTGATTCTCCTCTGTCCCTGTCAAGTGTGATCTATTTACAACACAGAGAAATGGCACATACACAAGAGCTGAGGTGGCAGGACCAGGAAAAGGTTCTCTCAAGGAATAAAAGACCCCATAATCTTTGTGGACACGTAACTTAAGCTTGACAGTCCTGATAGTCTTAGTGAAAGAGAAAGCAGCTTACCTACCCAATGTGTACATAGAAAGAGGAGAGGATACAACTGTGGACAATTCAGAGACGGCAACACGACACAGTGCAGCCACACTGAGTGGTGAGAAAACACTGGGTTCCACAATGTTGACGGGTTTGAGCCCTGGGTCAGGAAGATCCCCTGGAGAAGGAAACAGCAAGCCACTCTAGTATTCTTGCCTGGAGAATCTGATGGACAGAGGAACCTGGCAGGCTACAGCCCATGGGGTCGCAGAGAGTCAGTCACAACTTAGCAACTAACCACTGCCACCGCTTGATGCTGCATCACGTTAAGTCCACGCATGGGTGTCCTGCTGCTACTGTACCAGTTCATCACAGTCAGTGACTTCAAGCGAAACAAATGTATTAATCTTATAGTTATGAAGGTCAGAAGTCTGAAAAGAGGCTCTTGGGGAGTGTGTCTTTTCTGGCTGTTTCTAACTTTCAGAGGTCACGCATCCCTTGGCTCGAGGTCCCCTTCCATGTCCACAGCCAACAAAGGCTGTCAAGTCTGTCTCACACCATCACTCTGACAGCCACCCTCCTGCCTCTCTCTCACTTGGGAGAATCCTTGTGATTATACTGGCCCCATCCACAAAATCAAGGATAATCGCTCCATTGCAAAACCCATAACTTAACCATACTGGCAAATGTAACGTATTCACAGGTTCCAGGGATCAGGACACGGACCTCTTAGGAGTGGGGGGAACGGTGGCATTATCTCACCATGGTCCAGTCCCATACTTTTCTTTAGCATTGTACCACAATCCAGAAACAGAAAGAGAGAAAACAAACAGCAAGGGTGACCCAGGACTGAAGGTTCAAGATACGCAGAGTCCTAAAATGCAGGAACAAAGGGACAGGCTTAGCTTCAGGTCAAACTCAAACTTTTCCTATAGCAATTAACTTTGTAATACATTCATAACCACAGAGTAGTCTTATCTGGGCTCCTTTCTCACTAGTGTTTTCTGATTATCACCAGGAGACTGGGACAAGAAGATGTGTGTTGACTGAACACACCTTACAATAAACAACATTGAAAGCACATGTTGTTCTAGGTCATTTAAGGAAGGCATAGGTCAGAACAGAAACCAGAAAGACTGACTACCTGCCAAAGACAGCCTGTATTTGAATAAACAGTTGAGGAGTTTTCTGTGTGTTGCATGAAGTTAATCCAGAAACATCCAACCAAATGTGCTACAGTCTCACAGCATCAAAGATTTCTAGTTAACTTTAGGTACCTAGACAAAGGCTTTTAACAAAACCAACTCCCACACTGACAGTTTGTGCTGGGAAGAAAGTAACTGTAACTGCAAACATTTTAAGCAAACGATGACTACAAAAAATAAGACTTTGTTTTACTTAAAATAAGTCAACATTATATTTTTTAAAGGGCTTACTCCAGGCCATGAAATAATTTTTACATATTATTTCTTCTTCTGACTTAGGGCAAAGTGGTGGATCCAAGTTCAGATTCTGTAAATTACAATTTACATACAAGGAGAGAATGTGATTGTAATTTTAGCCCATGTTCATGATTGCAGGGTGGCTGCTGGGTGATTGGCAACTCACACAAAAGATGAGTATTCCCGCCCCTACCATCCCACCCATCTGAAGGGTATTTAGGGAAATAATAAGTTAAACTCACACTCATGTGAGGGTGTTCAGGGCGTAATAAGAGTCACAGTCACGCAGGCCCATGACAACATCTGACAAACCAGAGCAGGGCTAAGTAAACAACAGATGCAAAGTTCTACATCCATTTTTAGATACAGTAGATCCTCGTTATTCATGGATTCTGTATTTCCAACTTTGCCTCCTTGCTAATATCTGTATGTAATCTCAAAACCTAACACTGACAGTGTGTTAGATAAGCTTCATTCAGGCCTGAGTTACCGTGTACTTGCTGTTAATGAACCAATGATATGTATTAAATTAAAGTGTCATTAAACAGAAATACACCTAAAACAAGGTAATGTACTGAAGGCCTGTTGAGAATGGAACCAGAGGGTGTCACAAACATGACCCTATATTTCCCCTACACAACTTGGTAGAACACAGCTACCTCAACTAATGAAAATCAACTGTATTTTACTATCTGTTCAACCTGTACTTTTGATACCTGTGGCCCCTAATAATGTAGAATATATCTCCATCAGAGGAGAAAATATATACAAAAATATATTTGTTAAAGACAATGTCAGCAGAGGTTGACAAGGGGGAGGGGCCTGAGGAATGGGATTAATATTTATTGACCCCCTCTCCTATATAAGGGGATTCCCAGGCTGCGCTAGTGGTAAAGAACCCGCCTGCCTATGCAGGAAACATAAGAGATGCAGGTTTGATCCCTGGGTCAGGAAGATCCCCTGGAGGAGGGCATGGCAACCCACTCCAGTATCCTTGTCTGGAGGATCCCATGGACAGAGGAGCCTGGTGGGCTAGAGTCCATAGAGTCACAAAGAGTCGGACACAAGACTGAAGCGACTTAGCATGCATTCCCTACACAAATTATCTTGTTTGATCTTTACAGTAATTCTAGAAGATAGACTTTATCATTCTTATCTTACAAACAAGGAGACTGAGGCTCTGAGAGGTTAAAACACTTACCAAGGGTCACAGCCTACTAAGAGGTGAAGCAGAAATTCAAACTGGGGTCTAAGCCACTGAACCACATGTCTGACTCATATGGCGGGCCTGGCTGCCTCTCTAGGCCCATCCACAAGAGACCGAAACCCAAAACATATCCATTAATTCCTGCGGTTCAAAAGACTGAAACTTCCCTCATTCCTTTTACCCCTGCTCACTACAGAGATTTGTAACCAGAGAATGTGTCAACATTATTCTTTAAACTATTTATCTAAAATTAATTATCTTAAATTTTTATCTAAGAAAATCAGATATATATATATATACATATATATATCCTTCCCAAAACAAACAAATCAAACAGGAAAAGCTGCACATAATTAAACATTTGCTGCTGTTGCTGCTAAGTCGCTTCAGTCGTGTCCGACTCAGTGTGACCCCGTACACAGCAGCCCACCAGGCTCCACCGTCCCTGGGACTCTCTGGGCAAGAACACTGGAGTGGGTTGCCATTTCCTTCTCCAATGCGTGAAAGTGAAAAGTGAAAGTGAAGTCGCTCAATTATGTCCGACTCTTCGCTACCCCATGGACTGCAGCCCACCAGGCTCCTCCATCCATGGGATTTTCCAGGCAAGAGTACTGGAGTGGGTTGCCATTGCCTTCTCCAAATCAAACATTTAGAATCATCAAATTACTATAGTTTTTGATTAAAATGTTCACCTACTTTATTCTGGTCACATTTTCTCAAAACTCCATGGGAAAAAATGGGAAAAATATGTAGTCTAAAAACAGTCCTGTAAATTGACAGTATAATAGTGCCCAGCATAGAATCTTTCATGGACTAGACATTCAACAAAAGTTTACCAACTTTATGGATCTGCACACTCCACTTTAATCATATTTAAATAAGGTTATGCTCAAAATCTTTCAAGCTAGGCTTCAGCAGTATGTGAACTGAGAACTTCCAGATGTACAAGCTGGGTTTAGAAAAGGCAGGGGAACCAGAGATCAAATTACCAACATTCATTGCACTATAGAAACACAAGGGAATTCCAGAAAAATATCTGCTACTGCTTCATCGACTATATGGAAGTCTCTGACTATGTGGATCACAAAATGTGGAAAATTCTTAGATGGGAACACCAGATCACCTTACCTATCTCCTGAGAAATTGCATTTGGGTCAAGAAGCAAAAGTTAGAACCTTACATGGAACAACTGATTGGTTCTAAATAGGGAAAAGAGTATGTCAAGGCTGTATATTGTCAACCTGCTTATTTCACTTCTATGCAGAGTACATCATGAGAAATGCCAGGCTGGATGAAGCACAAGCTGGAATCAAGACTGCTGGGAGAAATATCAACAACCTTAGATATGCAGATGCTGCTGCTGCTGCTAAGTCGCTTCAGTCGTGTCTGACTCTGTGTGACCCTATAGACGGCAGCCTACCAGGCTCTGCCATCCCTGGGATTCTCCAGGTAAGAACACTGGAGTGGATTGCCATTTCCTTCTCCAATGCATGAAAGTGAAAAGTGAAAGTGAAGTCGCTCAGTCATGTCCGACTCTTCAAGACCCCATGGACTGCAGCCTACCAGGCTCCTCCCATGGGATTTTCCAGGCCAGAGTACTGGAGTGGATTGCTATTGCCTTCTCTGATATGCAGATGATACCACTCTAATGGCAGAAAGTGAAGAAGATCTAAAGAGCCTCTTGATGAGGGTGAAGGAAGAGAGTGAAAAGGCTGGCTTAAAACTAAACATTCAAAAAACTAAGATCATGGCATCCAGTCCAAACACTTCATGGCAAGTAGAAGGGGAAAAAGTGGAAGCAGTGACAGATTTTATTTTCTTGGCTCCATAATCACTGTGGATGGTGACTGCAGTCATGAAATTAAAAGACACTTGGTCCTTGAAAGGAAAGCAATGACAAACCTGAACAGCATATTACAAAGCAAAGACATCACTTTGCCAACAAAGGTCCATCCAGTAAAAGCTATGGTTTTTCCAATAGTCATGTACGGATGTGAGAACTGGACCACAAAGATGGCTGAGCTCTGAAGAACTGGTTCTTTCAAATGGTGGTGCTGTAGAAGACTCTTGGAGAGTCCCTTGGACTGCAAGGAGATCAACCCAGTCAATCCTAAAGAAAATCAACCCTGAATATTCATTGTAAGGATGGATGCTGAAGCTACAATACTTTGGCCACTAGATTCAAAGAACTGACTGACTGGAAAAGATCCTGATGCTGGGAAAGACTGAGGGCAGGAGAAGGGGGCCACGGAGGATGAGACAGTTCCACAGCATCACTGACTCAATGGACGTGACTGCGCAAACTCTGGGAAAGAGTGAAAGACAGGGAAGCGTAGCACGCTGCAGGACATGGGGTCCCAAAGAGTCAGACACAACTTAGCAAGTGAACAACATATCTTCCTTTGCTGCTCTGAGTAGGCCATTATATTAAACACACACAAACACATACGGTACTTCAATTACACAGTGTTTCACTAGATGAAAGATCTAAGAATAAAAATAGAATACTGTTTAGCGTTTGGGTTATGAAATGTTTTCTGAAAGACATAAGATTCTGTTAAGACTGTGCTTAAGGAGAAATGAGATGAAAAATGCAAATACCTATGAACACACAGACACACACACTGACCAGAATAAGATAAATCTTTCCAACCAAAAAGCTCAATATCTAGAGTAGGCAAATATTCAAACTTTGCACTTCATTTTATAAGAGAGATATGGCAAATAAAAATGAAAGTAACAAAATTTATTCAGAAATAAAGTTTAAGCATTTGGCATAGCATTAGTATAGGTCTGACCTAATCTCCTATAAATGTACTGATTATCAAAAAGGATCTGGAGTGGAAACAGACTCCATATTATTTATGAATGGTATGATTTAAACGTAAGCATATTATTTTGGAAGGTAAAAAATCATTAATTCCCATGGCAGCATCTAGTTAACTAAAATAATTCATTCTCTCAACAATTTTGAACTGGGATTTATCCTAATATTTTACTGAAATTAGCAATTTTACTGATAATTTAAATATTAGCAATGTACTTTAGGGTTTCCCTGGTGGCTCAGTCAGTAAAGAATCTGCCAGCAGTGTGGGAGACCTGGGTTCGATCACTGGGTTGGGAAGATTCCCTGGAGGAGGGCATGGCAACCCACTCCAGTATTCTTACTGGAGAATCCCCCATGGACAGAGGAGCCTGGTTGGCTACAGTCCGTGGGTGGCAAAGAGTCGGACACGACTGAACGACTAGCACCTAATTTCCCTCTGGGATCTTCAACCTTGTTTGGGGCTTCCCTTGTGGCTCAGCTGATAAAGAATCCGCCTGCAATGCAGGAGACCTGGGTTCAATCCCTGGGTTGGGAAGATCCCCTGGAGAACAGAAAGGCTACCCACTCCAGTATTGTGGTCTGGAGAATTCCATGGACTGTATAGTCCATAGGGTTGCAAAGAGTCAGACACGACCAAGCAACTTTCACTTACGAGCTTCCCTTGTGGCTCAGACAGTCGCGTCTGTCCGCAACACAGGAAACCTGGGTTCAGTCCCTGGGCTGGGGAGATCCCTTGGAGAAGGAAATGGCAACCCACTCCAGTACTCCTGCCTGGAAAATCCCATGGATGGAGTAGCCTGGCAGGCTACTGTCCATGGGGTCGCGAAGAGTTGGACATGACTGAGTGACTTCATTTTATAATGTACTTTAAGAACAAACTTTGTTTTCAAAGCTTCTGAAACCTCAAAACAGAGATGTACACGTAAAGAAATACAGAGTAGTAATTTTTAAGTCATTAAAATACTATCTCCCTTATAATAAATAAGGTGTTAATAGCTGAGTCTATTATCCAAATCCCAAGTGTTACTCTTAATCACTAGGTCTTGTTTTTCCACCACTATTGATCCTTTCCCTGGAGGAGGAGATGGTGACCCACTCCAGTATTCTTGCCTGGGAAATCCCACGGACAGAGGAGCCTGGTGGGCTACAGTCCATGAGGCTGCAATGGACATGACTGAGTACACACACACACAAAGGTCCTTTGGTGGTTTGAGCCTCCCTTGATATCTCAAATGCCAGTAGTAAAAGATACAGGCCAAAAAATCTCTCAGATGCCAGTAGTAAAAGATACAGGACAAAAATTTTGTACATATTCAACTTCACTACTTTTAATGCAGTCTTGTTAAAGTTTTGTGAGAGAGAAAGATGTAATCATCAATGAAATAAGTATGAGGCCTACAAATGACAATACTCTGCATTGTCTGTAATTAAACTACACTGTTGTAATTTAATAGAAAGCTAAAAATAAAAGGTCTATTTTCTAAAACTTTTGTTCTGGTCTCAAATATTAAGTACACCAGATACTGACTATAACTGGTGATCCTCAACCTGCAAAGATTGCTGTTTCCAAAACTGATTTTTATATATTAATTGATTGGCAGTCAGAGACTACTTTCCAAAATATTTTAAAGGATCATTAAGCTATGAGGTCAATCTAAAAAATATATATATACAGCAAAAAACCTTTATGGCTCACACCATACCCAAAAGTAGTATTTCCTCCACACATTTATAAAACTGTTTTTATTTACAAAATGAAAAAAAAAATTGAATTCAGTTGGCAATTTTCTCTCTTCTCTCCTCAAAAGGACTGCTGCTGCTACTGCTAAGTTGCTTCAGTCGTGTCCGACTCTGTGCGACCCCATAGACGGCAGCCCACCAGGCTCCCCCGTCCCCAGGATTCTCCAGGCAAGAACACTGGAGTGGGTTGCCATTTCCTTCTCCAATGCATGAAAGTGAAAAGTGAAAGTGAAGTCGCTCAGTCGTGTCCGACCCTCAGTGACCCCATGGATTGCAGCCTACCAGGCTCCTCCATCCATGGGATTTTCCGGGCAAGAGTACTGGAGTGGGGTGCCATTGCTCAAAAGGACTAGGGGACACCAATTTCAGTAGATTTATTGCTCTTTTCATTCAAAAGTAGCCTAAAGGATAGAAACTTCCGCTGGTGAAAAAACAGGTATGGCATTAAGAATTTCTATTTTTCCCATCAACCCCATTTTCACAGCATAATACTCAAGTTTAATTGCTTACAGATAAAAAAGATTTGTAATCTCATAAGATAAACTGAAGGGGCAGAGTAACAACAGTACTTTACCACTTCACCCCACCTCTACCACTTCCTATTGTCATTTGGAAGTTAACTGGCTTTACAGAAATCCAGGCTACTCCATTCTCATCTCCTCGCTCCCTGAAGCTCCTGGGCGGCGGATTGGCCCGGGGTGGCCGGCGGCAGCAGAAAGGCCAGGAGCCCTCCACTCCTAGCCATCCGTCATCATCCATCAGCTCCAGCCAACAACTCCAGCAGGGCCTTTGCCCAGGCCCCCAGGTGCCGTGCTGACCGACACCCAGTGGCTGGTGAAGGTTCACACACTCAAGAGGACCAGCAGTGGGACAACCAGGGCGCCGGGCATGTCCTACAGCTATGTGGAGCAGTTGAAGGGCATGTCCCTGCTAGTCAGGGCCTCACAAACAGTGGTCCATTGGAGAAGGGAATAGAAAACCACTTCAGTATTCTTGCCTTGAGAACCCCATGAATAGTATGAAAAGGCAAAAAGATATGACACTGAAAGATGGTCTTTCAGGTCAGTCGGTGTCCAATATGCTACTAGGAGAGCAGAGAAACAGCTCCAGAAAGAATGAAGAGGCTGAGCCAAAGTGGAAAGGATGCCCAACTGTGGATGTGTCTGGCGGTGAAACTAAAGTCCGATGCTGTAAGAAAACAATATTGCATAGGAACCTGGAATGTTAGGTCCATGAATCATGATAAATTGGATGTGGTCAAACAGGAGATGGCAAGCATGAACATCGACATTTTAGGAATCAGGGACTTAAAATGGACCAGAATAGGTAAATTTAATGATCATATCTACTACTGTGAGCAAAAGTCCCTTAGAAGAAATAGAGTAGCCCTCAAAGTCAACAAGATAGTCTGAAATGCATTAGTTGGGTACAATCTCAAAAATGACAGAATGATCTTAGTTTGTTTCCAAGGCAAATCATTCAACATCACAGTAATCAAGTCTATACCCCCAATGACTGATGCCAAAGAAGCTAAAGTTGAACAATTCTATGAAGACCTACAAGACCTTCTAGAGTTAATACCAAAAAAAAAGATGTTCTTTTCATCTTAAGGGGTTGAAATGCAACAGTAGGAAGTCAAGAGATACTTGGAGTAACAGGCAAGCTTAGCCTTGGAGTACAAAATGAAGCAGGACAAAGGTAAAAGAGTTTTGGGAAGAGACTGCACTGGTCATATCAAACACACTCCTCCAACAACACAAGAGACAACTCTACACATGGACCTCACCAGACGGTCAACACTGAAATCAGACTGATTACATTCTTTGCAGCTGAAGATGGAGAAGCTCTATACAGTCAGCAAAAACAAGACCGGAAGCTGACTGTGGCTCAGACCATCAGCTCTTTATTGCAAAATTCAGGCTCATACTGAAGAAAGTAGGGAAAACCACTAGGCCGTTCAGGTATGACCTAAATCAAATCCCTTATGATCATACAGTGGAAGTGATGAATAGATTCAAGGGATTAGATCTGGTAGACAGAATGCCTGAAGAACTATGGATGGAGATTTGTAACACTGTACAGGAGGTGGTGACCAAAACCATCCCCAAGAAAAAGAAATTCAAGAAGGCCAAGTGTTTGTCTGAGGATTCCTTACAAATAGCTGAGAAAAGAAGAGACGCCAAAGGCAAAGGAGAAAGGGAAAGATATACCCAACTGAATGCAGAGTTCCAGAGAATAGCAGGGAGAGATAAGAAAGCCTTAAGTGAACAGTGCAAAGAAATGGAGAAAACGCAACAGAATGGGAAAGACTAGACATCTCTTCCAAAAAATCAGAGGTTCCAAGGGAACATTTTATGCAAAGATGGGCACAATAAAGGACAGAAACAGCCAAGGACCTAACAGAAGTAGAAGAGATTAAGAAGCGGTGGCAAGAATACACAGAAGAACTGTACAAAAAAGTTCCTAATGATCCAGATAACCATGATCATGTGGTCACTCACCTAGAGCCAGCCATCCTGGAATGTGAAGTCAAGTGGGTCTTAGCAAGCATTACTACAAAGCTAGTGGAGGTGATCGGAGAAGGCAATGGCACCCCACTCCAGTACTCTTGCCTGGAAAATCCCATGGATGGAGGAGCCTGGTGAGCTGCAGTCCATGGGGTTGCTAAGAGTCAGACACGACTGAGCGACTTCACTTTCACTTTTCACTTTCACGCATTGGAGAAGGAAATGGCAACCCACTCCAGTGTTCTTGCCTGGAGAATCCTGGGGACGGGGGAGCCTGGTGGGCTGCCGTCTATGGGGTCGCACAGAGTCGGACACAACTGAAGCGACTTAGCAGCAGCAGCAGTGGAGGTGATGGAATTCCAGTTTAACTATTTCAAATCTTAAAAGAAGATGATGTTAAAATGCTGCACTCAACACGGCAGCACGTTTGAAGAAGTCAACAGAGGCCACAGGACTCGAAAGGGTCCGTTTTCATCCTAATCCCAAAGAAGGACAATGCCAAAAAATGTTCAAACTACCATACAATTGCATTCATTTCACCTGCTAGCAAGGTAACGCTCAAAATCCTTCAAGCTAGTTTTCAACAGTACATGAACCAAGAAATTCCAGATGTACAAGCTGGATTCAGAAAAGGCAGAGGAACCAGAATCAAATTGCCAACATCTGTTGGATCATAGAAAAAGCAAGAAAATTCCAGAAAAACATCTACTTCTGCTTCATTGACTACACTAAAGTCTTTGACTGTGTGGACCACAACAAACTGTGGAAAATTCTTAAAGAGATGGGAATACCTAGACCATCTTACCTGCCTCCTGAGAAACCTGTACGCAGGTCAAGAAGTAACAGAACCGGACATGGAACAACGGACTGACTCAAAGTTGGGAAAGGAGTATGTCAAGGCTGTATATAGTCACCCTGCGTATTTAATTTCTATGCAGAGTACATCATTCGAAATACCAGGCTGGATGAAGCACAAGCTGGAATTAAGATTGCAGGGAGAAATATCAATAACCTCAGATATGCAAATGACACCACCTTTATGGCAGAAAGCAAAGAGGAACTAAAGAGCCTCTTGATGAAAGTGAAGGAGGAGAGTGAAAAAGCTGGCTTAAAATTCAACATTGAAAAAACTAAGATCATGGCATCTGGTCCCATCACTTCATGGCAAATAGATGGGGAAACAATGGAAACAGTGACAGACTTTATCTTCTTGGGCTCCAAAATCACTGCAGATGGTGACTGCAGCCATGAAATTAAAAGACGCTTACTCCTTGAAAGAAAAGCTATGACAAATCTAGACATCATATTAAAAAGCAGAGACATCACTTTGTCAACAAAGGTCTGTCTAGTCAAGGCTATGGTTTTTCCAGTGGTCATGTATGGATGTGAGAGTTGGACCATAAAGAAGGCTGAGTGCTAAAGAATGGATGCTTTCGAACTGTAGTGTTGGAGAAGACTCTTGAGAGTCCCTTGGACTGCAAGGAGATCCAACCAGTCTATCCTAAAGGAGATCAGTCCTGAATATTCATTGGAAAGACTGATGCTGAAGCTGCAGCTCCAATACTTTGGCCACCTGATGAGATGAGCCGACTCATTGGAAAACACCCTGAGGCTGGGAAAGGTTTAGGGCAGGAGGAGAAGGGGGAGACAGAGGATGAGATGGTTAAATAACATCATCTACTCAATGGACATGCGTTTGAGCAAACTCTGGGAGACAGTGAAGAACAGGGAAGCCTGGCGTGCTACAGTCCATGGGGTCACAAAGAGTCAGACACGACTGACTGACTGAACAACAACAATAAGAAATTACTTATTAATTAAAATAAATTGTTTCAGTCACATTTGCCAAACTCTTATCCTTCATACTACTTTTTAAGGGGTTGGAAATTAGAAGACAGCAAAAGATTTTCATAAACAAAACAGGTGGGGGTGGGAGAAGAAAAACTGGAAAACTTTCAACTTATTGCCCTCAGAAATGGGACCACAGGCAATAATCCAGTTAAGAAAGCAAGCAGTCAGAGGATAAATATTTACAACAACAACATAGTAGTAACTTTGACACCAAGTATGACAGTATCTAAATCAACATAATTAAAATAGCTTTTAAGTCTGGAATGACTAAAGCTGTTAATAAAACATGAAAATATTATGACATTTATCTGGGAATACAAAAGAGGAAAAATAGCTGTTCCAAATTTACCAAAGCCGTGTTTACAAACTGTACAACCCACACGTCCAGAAACTGTGCACTGAAAGGGAGAGGCTCGTTGGCTTCACTCTCACCAGGGCTGTGATGCAAATGGTAAGCAAAACCTGGTTCCAAAGTGGGGAAAAACAGCTCCGTGGCTTCTGAGGAACTGAGTGGGTAACATCAGGTAGAAGGAAGGCATACACAATAGGAGCCCTGAGAGTGCGGCTGCCCATATCCTAGACCATTCCAGAGACCTGGGTTCCAATCCAAAATCTACCTATAACGAGCTGTATAATCTTCAAATGACTTGAGGCCCTCAACTTCCATATCTATAAAATGAGAGGGTTAGTCTGGTAAGAATCTATGGTTTCTTCTATAGAAGAAAAACCTTTTAACTCTAAAGGCAGTCCCTTTATAACTTTTTAGACAATCGATTAATGTTAATGGCATATCATGCTTTTGTGCCCATTAGTAATTAATTCAAACCACTCTGGTATGACTAAAAGATTACATCTAAGCTAATGCATAGTAGAATGGCAAAGCTGCAATGTAACAAACGAGGGGAAAAAAAGATGCTACATTTGGCATGTATCAAGCTGATCATGTGCAATGCCAGGGTAGACGAAGCATAAGCTGGAATCAAGATTGCTGGAAGAAATATCAATAACCTCAGATATACAGATGACACCACCCTTATGGCAGAAAGTGAAGAACTAAAGAGCCTCTTGATGAAGGTGAAAGAGGAGAGTGAAAAAGCTGGCTTAAAATTCAACATTCAAAAAACTAAGATCATGGCATCTGGTCCCATCACTTCATGGCAAATAGATGGGGAAACAATGGAAACAGTGACAGACTTTATTTTCTTGGGCTCCAAAATCACTGCAGATGGTGACTGCAGCCATGAAATTAAAGGATGCTTGCTCCTTGGAAGAAAAGCTATAACCAACCTAGACAGCATATTAAAAAGCAGAGACGTGACTTTGCCAACAAAGGTCCATCTAGTCAAAGCTATGGTTTTTTCAGTAGTCATGTGCAGATGTGAGAGTTGGACCATAAAACTGAGAGCCAAAGAATTGACGCTTCTGAACTGTGGTGTTGGAGAAGACTCTTGAGAGTCCTTTCGAGCGCAAAGGGATCAAACCAGTCTATCCTAAAGGAAATCAGTCCTGAATATTCATTGGAAGGACTGATGCTGAAGCTGAAGCTCCAATACTTTGGCCACCTGATGTGAAGAACTGATTCACTGGAGAAGACCCTGATGCTGGAAAAGACTGCAGGCAGGAGGAGAAGTGGGAGACAGAGGATGAGATGGTTGATGGTATCACCAACTTGATGGCACATGAGTTTGAGCAAGCTCCGGGAGTTGGTGATGGACAGGGAGGCCTGGCATGCTGCAGTTCACGGGGTCGCAAAGAGTCGGACTGAGCAACTGAACTGAACTGAAGCTGAAACAATTCAAGTCATAATCCAAACCAAAGTCTATTATGAAATATGATCTAAGGTAATTCAAATAGACAAACTAGTGAGAAATAAGTATTTAACAGAGAAAACAGAATTGTTTGAAAATGTCACTGGTTTTGGTATTGTATGAACATATTCAGGTTGTGAATATAGTAAAAGCAGAGTTAGTATTAAATGATCAAAAGACTGTTTTTCCATATTTGCTAAGAATTTGATATATCAATCCTTGCTTTTGAAATGATAATATTTATATTTTAGATAGCATGCTTTACATTTTTATTCTTGCATCAAAAATAATAAAATTATATAGCTTTTAGAAGCAGTTTAAGGGGAAGCCAAATAAATATTTAAATAGTTTAAGAGAAATTTTAACTCCGCTGAAATGATCTAGCATTAATCCACAAGAGGAGTAGATACAATTCAAAAATATTTACTGACTTTCCCTACTATATAAACAACATTTCTTGGCACATCACTATCTTCAGTGAATATTTATTAAGCTTTTATATTATGTGCAAAGGATTCATATTAAGGTTACATGAGATGAACAGTCTCTACAGCTGAGGAGCTTACAGTCAAATAAGAGAAACAAAAACAAATTGTTTGCAAATTTGTATTATTAAGTATCGAATGAGAAGTAAGGAAAATAAATGTTAAGAGTAAATCAGAGCAAGGCAAACCTAAAAAGGTCCAGGTTGCTCAGGGCAGTTCTCAGGAGGAGAGACATAAGTTGAGTATTAAAAGAAGACTTTTAAGAAGGATTTGATGCTGAACACGGAAAACACAAAGTAACTGTTCCTGCTCTTTGGAACCTTATACCCAACCTTATACTAGGAGGTCTGTAACTGATAACTGAACTAAACTGCATCAAAAGTGCAATCAACCAAAAAAGTGTTGGATGGGCAGCTAAAACGACAGGATATTAAAAGGGAAGTTTCTGCTGAGAACCATAGACAACTGACATTCCAAAGCAGGTGCCAGAACCTTCTCAATATTTCCAAAGGAGGCAGTGTAAAGGGTTGAGATGTGCTCCCTCCTACCCTCAACACTAGTGAGAGAAGCTTCATGGGAAGTACGGGTGGGGGCTGGAGAAGAGTTCCTCCAGGGGAGTTAGGGACAGGAACAAGTGCCCTTGCCTGCACTTATGGAGAGGGGAGGAGATGGATGCCTGCCTCTCACCTAAAGCCTAGAGGAAAAGGCTTTGATGGGACTACTTGAAGAGCTTGATATGTGTCTTAAGCACTTTGAACAACATACTGAACTGGCACCTGATTCATCCCTGGAAATTCTAAAGGGTAAGAAGCTGGATGAAGAGGCACATGAGAACAAAAGAGAGACGGCTGAATTGGGACCACTTCCAGAGTCCCTCTGGACAAACAATGAATGATGCTTATGGACCAGTGTCGGTCCTATGAGACAGAGAGAGAGCAAGCTGGGGTGATGTCATCTGGGTCCAACCCAGGGGGTGACCCGGAGCTTGAACTGATCTCAGCAAAATGAACAGGATGGTCCTGCCAGATCCAAGAAGCTGAGGACATAAAAAATCAGCCAGAATATAGATGCATTCTCACTGTCAAACAATGGGAGGTGAGCAGCTGCCATGGGAGGCAGAGGATCCACAGGCAAAAGAAAGAACTTTCAACACCCGCCAAGTCTACAACAGCACTGAAGTTAAATCACCAGGTACTACTCAAGCACGAGTGAGTGAGTTGCTGCTCCTCTTTCCTCTCTTCCCTTCTTCCTTGTCCAGCTTGGGAGGGATGAGAAACAAGGACTGGCAAGACAAAGGAGAAACAGAAAAGCCCAGTGAGAAGGAAAAAAAATCCTCGATTATTATCTTCCCCCTTGCAATGGGCAGAGCTAGGAAGTGGGCATGGGGGAGAAGCTTCACCTTTAATTCAGGTTCAGTTTGGGGCTTTAATTTGTTGGCACTAGACATTTTTTAATAACCAAATTGAGATTTTTGTGACTTAGTCACTGGAGGACAATTTGCATTATCTCAAAGCAACCAGAAAAGTCAAGTTTATCCATAAACTGAAAGGGGCAGTGAATGACAAAAATAAAGCCATTTTAGAATTTCATCCCACAAGCCCTGCTTTTCAACCAAACGCACTAAAGAGTCAACAAGGGGGAGAGCAGAGAAGTACACAAATGTGATCTTATAAAACATAACTCAGCCCATCCAGCTTCTCTATCTTGAGATGGCTCAGTCATTAACAATTCCAGAAACCTGCCACAACAGGACTCGGGAATCTAATAGTACTTTTTAAAATTTGGCATGAGCAACCAAAATATAATAGACTCACTTTAAAAAGCAGAGACTGTCTTGTTCCCTGATGCATCTCTAACACGTAGCAAAGCGCCCTTACATAAAAGATGCTTAAAGAACTGCTGTGTTCTTTCCATGTGATGGCGAGGTTAGGTTCTTAGAAAACAGAATCTGAAAAAATTCTGTTCAGATGTGTTTAGAGACTTTTTGGTTAGTTAAATGTATGTTACTATGTGTAGTGTTATAATGTAGATTACTTTCATCCTTCTTTTGTTGTCAGCCAAATCTCTGAAAAATGCATATTGTATTTTTAACACTGTACTACAAAAACAGAGAGCAAATGTGAATATTTTAAGCTCTGATATGCAAATACTAGAAAAATTACTATATACATTTAAAGAGCTGAGCAGAAAACCCACAAAGAAATATAGTATCACACAATGCCATTAATGCAGGATGATTTATTTTTAAAAGAAATAGCATTTAAAAAGTATATTAGCCAGTATTTTACTAATACTTTGTTTACTGGTATATTTGTCTTTTCAGTGACAGCCTGAATTAAGGGCCTACTATCTTAGTTACAGTATCATCATCTCTCTTTTAAAGATTAAAAAACTAAAGCCCAGAAGTTAATGACTTGCCCAAGGTCATACTGCTAGTAAATGGTAGAATAGGCATTTCAACTCAAGACAGTATGTCAGATTCCCAAGCCATGCTAACAATAAGGCTGAAGAGGTAAGTTCTGTTGACTCATTTCCAAAAGAAATGAAACCCTATTTTAATGGTTATCTTTATAATGTCTAATTCTGAAATATAAGCTATTGTCAGGTCAGTTCACCATAGTTCTATTAACATATACCTCTATTGATGTGATTGTCTTAGTAAACTTATAGCAGACACCAATAATATTTATGTATTTGATAGGAAGGTAAAACATAGCTTGCATGCCATTTTGGGGATTTAATGAGTCATTCCTTATCCTGACAAAATGTCAAACAAGGCTTTTTAGATGAATTACGTATCTGCATTTAGTTAAATGGCTCAATCTATAAGTTTTCAAAGAGCAAATATGACCAAGGATTTGGCCAACTGTAGTTTAGAATCATCCTTTTCTGGTGAGCTTTTTCCTAGTTTAGTAAAAGTTGATGTATTACTCATCATTCTTATGGAATTTACAGTAAGTGTAAAAGAAAGAAAGTGAAGTCACTCAGTCGTATCCGACTCTTTGTGACCCTGTGGACTGTAGCCCACCAGGCTCCTCAGTCCATGGGATTCTCCAGGCAAGAATACTGGAGTGGGTTACCCATTTCCTTCTTCAGGGGATCTTCCCAACCAGGGATCTCCTGCATTGCAAGTGGATTCTTTACCAACTGAGTTATCAGGGAAGCCCACAGTCATAAGATTTGGGCTCCTCTTTCCATGGAATTCTCTAGGCAAGAATACTGGAGTAGGTTGCCATTCTCTTCTCCAGGGGATCTTCCCAACCTAGGGATTGAACCTGGGTCTCCTGCATTGCAGGCAGATTCTTTACCATCTGAGCCACCAGGGAAGCCCACAATAAGTGTATTTGACTATAAAATCGACAGTTTCCAAACTGGTATATAAAGGCAGCAGGTCTTAAGTGTATGTTTCAGAAACTGAAGGGTGTTGACTGAAAGAGTCCTATAATCAGGCTGCTTCATTCTCCTGTCTTATTTTAGAAATAGAGGTGAAGAGACCCAAGTGGGATATTTCAGTGTCAATCAGCGGTTCTCCACCTGGGATGATCCCTGCCCACCTCTCCCCCAGGAACATTTGGCAATGCTTGGAGACAAGTTTATTGCCGCTATTGTGTGTGCATGTGGGGGGACTACACCTACCGGATAGCACTAGGGATGGTTATCTTCCTGTATAATACACAGTACAGCCCTGCCTACTCCCAGCAAGGAATTATTCAGTCTAAAGTGTCAGCAGTGCCAAGGCTGAGAAACTCTAGTAGAAGAGATTAAATGTCTGAGGCCCTGAGCACAGAGGGCGGCCTGAGTGTTTAGAGACTGTAAGTGTAAACACTAAATCAGACAGTCCCTGTGATACTCAGTAAAGATTAGATGTAGCACTCAAGCAGTGCTGTGAGCACTGGCAGCGGGCAGCCTCCTGCTTTGTTAGATCTGAGGTGGGGAGTGCAAAGAACTTCTATTAATACTCCCACCTTTCACAGTTGTGATTTTTTTTTCCTGATAAAAGAACAGGAAATTAAAAAAGCCTAAGTAAAAAGAAAAGTAGTTTGCTAGAGAGAAAAGAAACTACTTTTGTTAAACCGTACACAGTTCCACTACCAACTTCCTGAATGTTTCTATGACTTACAGCAGGGCCCCAGACAGTTACAATCTAAAATAAAAATAATGGCTATTTTGAACACACAATAAGAGAAAATCGGAATAAATATGTATGTATCTGGACCGGAAGTATTCTAAAGACCAAACATGATTTCACGAAGCCTAGCTTTTAGCTCCCAAATGTGTAAATGCCCTGATGGAATACTACTTTTTCCTTCCTGGGTCTTTCCTTTTCTGAATCTGGGAATCCTCAGTTACAACAGAAAACAGTAAAAACTGGACACACAGCAACCTCTGAAATGGTGCTGACATAAAACAAAAACCAAATACCAACAAACAAAACTTCCCCAGATGTTGCCTTGCTCTTTTCATGGGTGAGTTTTACAATTAGGCAGTTGTACCTTTCTCTTTGCTCTTCCATTTGATCTCTCATGCTTTAGTCCTTTCCATTATTCTTCTTTCTACTCTCAATCACATTTCTTCACCAAAATATTTTTACCTCATTGTCATCCATTTTAATTTCCATTTCCTTCTTTCCTTTTCTTTTAACTGTCTTACTTCACCCTCTCAAAAGTGCCAACTAGTAATGGAATTATATAATGAGAATTTAGGAGTTGAATCAGACTTTAGAGATTTTCTAGCAGCAAACCCCACCATTTCCACCTCTCTTCACATATCAACGCTCCTAACAAGTGCTTAGCCAACTCCGCTTAAACACTAAACTGAGGTCCATCACTTCCACTAGCTTCCAGAAACCACGGATAGGGATCACTTCTCACCTGATGGACATTGAAAAACTTATCATGAGATCTAAACAGAGCAATGTAATTAATCTAAATTGCTTCTGCTCCACAGAAACCAACGTTTCTCATTAACAACCTTTACTCAACTAGGAAAAAACTCACCAGCCAAGGACGACCCCAAACTACAATTGGCCAAATCTACCGGTGTTATTTGCTTTTTGAAAACTATCTTCTGATAAACTGAACCATTTAACTCAATGCAGACACATGATGCATCTGAAAAGCTTTGACTTTCTATCGGTATAAGGAATGACTCATTAAATCCCGAAAATGACACGCAAGGTATGTTCCCCCCTTAACGACGTAACCAATAAAAGATACTGACGAATTTCGAAGACTCGAGGTCATGTTGGGTAAATACGGTACTGTGCTTCATACAGTACAGTAGTGTAAAGCCTCGTGGAGCCTTGGCACATGCACGAGAGCAAAAGTAAAGTGATTTCTCATTCTGCAGTTAAAGAAGGAGATCCTAATTTGTTCCGTGCTGGCTTATCCCAGGATAGCAGGGTGCAAAGCCCCATAAACCCAGCCGTGCCGTCGAGTTTAGTTTAGCTTTCATTAACATCACCGGCATTGCACCGAAGTTTGAACGGTTCTAGGAGCTAAGTCTCTGGCCGTGGTTTCCAGAACAGCCCCCTTACAACTCGCCCCAGGCGCGGGGCGCGCAGCCTCCCAGGCGGGCAGGTGGGCCCCGCGCTGCCGCGCACAGGGTCTCCGCCTTGTCCACCCGCGGCCGCGCCCATACCTTGGTGAGCTGGGCGATCTTCTTGCTCATTTTCAGGTGCATGTCCTGGCTGTAGTCCATGCAGTGCCCCGCCTGCTGCCCGGCGGCCGGCGAGGGGACGAATTTGGCCGCCGAGCCGCCGTAATAGTGCTGCTGCCAGCTCATGCCCGGGGTCGCCATCTTCCCGGCAGACCCCGGCCGGGGCGCGGGTGCCCGCACTCGGGGGGCGGCCCGCCGAGCCTCGGCTACTGGGACGCAGGAGCCCGGGCGGCCGCTTCCGGACCCGACACCCGGCCACGACCGCCGGCCGCGGCAGCCCGCACCCACCCGCCCGCGATCTCCTGGTCACCGCCGTCCAGGGACGGGGGCGGCCCCGCCGGCCCGAAGCCACGGGCGACTCGGGCGCGGGGCAGATGCCCGGGTCCGGAGGCGGCCCGGCGGGGCCCGATCAGCTCTCGCCCGCTCTTTAGCTCGCGCCAGGCGGGAGCGACGCGGGTAGCGTGGCCCCGCAGGTTCCGCTCCCACTGGGACCCGGGACCCAGCGAGACGGCCGCCGCGGGGCTTGCGGAGGGAGGAGGAGCCAGGGCGGGCTGCTGCGGGGGGAGGCGGGGACACGGAGGAAGCCGCGGGAGCCGCGGAGCCGCCGTTACCAGGGCGCGCGGCCCGCGGAGCGCGCGGGGCGGCGACGTCATTTCCCCGCAGCCAAGCTCCGCCCCGCGCCGCCGCGGGCCCCGCAGCCTCGCAGCAGGTGCGGGCGCCTTTCGCCGGGCCGGCAGCCAGGGTTTCCCCCGCAGCTGGGGCCGATCTCCACCCGGCCCCAGCTGCCGCCCGCCTGAGGTAAGTCCCGTGTGCCGCGCGGGCCAGAGAAGACGGGGCCGTGGTGACCTTCGGTGTGCCGAACGCGTGCAGACTTACCCACCCTTTCCACGTGCATCATCGCGTGCCCTGGGCCCAAGTGGCTCTTCCCCAAGAAGAGCGGCAAACTCACATCCAGCTCGCTCCTAACCATGGCCTCAGCACCAGAGACGTGCATGATGAAGTCGTGGGAAATCCAATACCCCCGACCCAGACCTGTGCTTCCGAACTCACACCAATATGATTGTTACAGTGTCTTAGGCTGACCTACTACGTGCCAGGCACTGGCCTTCATTCAACACCTAGTGTCTATGAGTGGAGAGGACACACCTCATCAATTGGTATAGCATTGCATCACCACACTTCCCCAGTCTAATGGAGCTCCAGACAATTATATATGAAATCAACTTGGCTGCAAGTAAAGAGAAAAACAAAAGCTGGAACAAGATGTCAGCTCCTTAAGGACTTGAGGCTGGGCCAAAATGTTCATTGCTTGTGCATTTCACCTTACCAAATGTGTTGTCGTTTAGTCACGCAGTCCTGACGGACACTTTTGCGACCCTATGGACTGTAATCCTCCTCTGTCCCAAGCAAGAATACTGGAGTAGGTTGCCATTTCCTTCTCCAGGGGATCTTTGGAACCCAGGGATAGAACCCACCTCTCCTTCGTTGGCAGGCGGATTCTTTACCACTAAGCCACCAGAGAAGCCCACTAAATGTATTATTCCCTACTAATTATCTCCTAACATCTCTACTGCAGATCAAACAAAAACTTTTAAGTGTGTCCTGTGTTGAAGTAAATCAGTCGTTTTAGGGCATTCTTAACACAAGTTTTTAAAATACAGAATTCTACCTATTTAAAAAATCTATTCTCATGCACTTTTGCCTGACTGAATCCCCTCCTGTTATAACATGTAATTTCTCTTTAGTATGAAACTTAGTATTTGTTGCTCAGTTCAGTTCAGTCGCTCAGTCATGTCCGACTCTTTGCAACCCCATGGGCTGCAGCAAGCCAGGCCTCCCTTGTCCATCACCAACTCCCGGAGTTTACCCAAACTCATGTCCATCGAGTCGGTGATGCCATCTAACCATCTCATCCTCTGTCGTCCCCTTCTCCTTCTGCCTTCAATCTTCCCCAGTATCAGGGTCTTTTCCAATGAGTCAGTTCTTCGAATCAGGTAGCCAAAGTATTGGAGTTTCAGCTTCAATATCAGTCCTTCAATGAACACACAGGACTGATCTCCTTTAGGATGGACTGCTTGGATCTCCTTGCAGTCCAAAGGACTCTCAAAAGTCTTATCCAACATCACAATTCAAAAGCATCAATTCTTCGGCGCTCAGTTTTCTTTATAGTCCAGCTCTCACATCTATACATGACTACTGGAAAAACCATAGCCTTGACTAGATGGACCTTTGTTGGCAAAGTAATGTCTCTGCTTTTGAATATGCTGTCTAGGTTGGTCATAAGTTTCCTTCGAAGGCGTGTCTTTTAATTTCATGGCTGCAATCACCATCTGCAGTGATTTTGGAGCCCAAAAAAATAAAGTCTGACACTGTTTCCACTGTTACCCTATCTATTTGCCATGAAGTGATGGGACTGGATGCCATGATCTTAGTTTTCTGAATATTGAGCTTTAAGCCAACTTTTTCACTCTCCTCTTTCACTTTCATCAAGAGGTTTTATTAGTTCCTCTTCACTTTCTGCCATAAGGGTGGTATAATCTGCACATTTGAGGTTATTGATATTTCTCCCAGCAATCTTGATTCTAGCTTGTGCTTCTTCCAGCCCAGCGTTTCTCATGATGTACTCTGCATATAAGTTAAATAAGCAGGGTGACAATATACAGCCTTGACGTACTCCTTTCCCAATTTGGAACCAGTCTGTTGTTCGATGTCCAGTTCTAACTGTTGCTTCCTGACCTGCATACAGGTTTCTCAAGAGGCAGGTCAGGTGGTCTGGTATACTCATCTCTTGAAGAATTTCCCACAGTTTGTTGTGATCCACACAAAGGCTTTGGCATAGTCAATAAAGCAGAAATAGATGTTTTTCTGGAACTTTCTTGCTTTTTCCATGATCCAGCAGATGTTGGCAATTTGATCTCTGGTTCCTCTGCCTTTTCTAAAACCAGCTTGAACATTCACATATTGCTGAAGCCTGGCTTGGAGAATTTTAAGCATTACTTTACTAGCATGTGAGATGAGTGCAATTGTGCGGTAGTTTGAGCATTCTTTGGCATTGCCTTTCTTTGGGATTGGAATGAAAACTGACCTTTTCCAGTCCTGTGGCCACTGCTGAGTTTTCCAAATTTGCTGGCATATTGAGTGTTCAGTCGTGTCCAACTCTTTGGGATCCCATGGACAGTAGCCTGCCAGGCTCCTCTGTCCATGGGATTCTCCAGGCAAGAATATTGCAGTGGGTAGCCATTCCTTTCTCCAGAGAATCTTCCCAACCCCTGGGAATTGAACCCCGGGTCTCCTGCTTTGCAGGCAGATTCTTTACCATCTGAGCCACCAGGGAAACCCAGCGTGCAACTAAGGACCATTTAGATCTGAGATTGTTAACAAATCCAACTGGGGCCGTATTAACAAAGTATTTGTGACCAAAATCTAAGCCTACAAGGTGAAGGTGGCTTAAGATCTTGAAATACTTCTGGAACTGTTAGAATTCCAGACAAGAAGCTTGAAATTGGCTTCCTTTTCCCCCAGATTCTAGGTACTCAGCCCTCCCCCTAATAGAACTTTCATAAAATAAGTTGTCTAGTTCCAAGGTTCTGAATGGAGCAGCTGGCCAGAAACAAATATTATGCAAATGTTGCTCCTTCTTAAGCTCTAATGATTAAATGAAATTAAAGAGAATTAGGAGGTGGGTTATTTCATCAAATTCTAGGCATGGAAGATTCACAATCATTTAGAACCTTCATGTCCTTTACATTCTGTGCAGAAGTATGTGCTCCAAGTGCTCCCTAAGTTTTCCTAAATTTTTGTAGCTAAGTCTTGCTAGGGCAAAGAAGGTGCTTTTGTTTTTATTATATAATATAGTAGAAAGAACACAGGACTGGAAATAAGACCAAGGTGTAACCTTAGCTGAGTCAACAATCTTGTTCATCCGTCAAGTGCCTCCTCTGAAAAGATAGTTATCAGCCTCTTCCTGGCCTAACTTGGAGTTCGTGGTTGCAACTTGGCTCACTGGTAATTTACTCTGAACCCCATCGCAAGAGTTCCCACCATCACTATACAATATAGCTAGCTCCATAGACACCCAGTGTCATTCTGTGAATTTAGTAGTTTTACCTGATCACAATAAAACAGGTCATCTAATATAGAATTCTATTTAATTATAAAGAATACATAGACACATAAAGACTAATATAACACACTCACAATCTCATCACCAGATTCACACTTTTTAAAAAATCTACTGAAGGAGTTGTGCATTAGGAGAGAAAACAGGAAAAGCTAGTTAGGCAACAAATCTTTTTTTGGTACACGTTTCTCTCGTGAGGTGATTTATGCAGAAATATTTCTCAAAAGCCTGTTGTGTGCTAGGTGCTGCTTTAGGTGCTGAGGCTGTAATGAGCACCAAGGATCAGTCTCTGCTCTCAAGAAGTTATCCGTCTAGTGGGAAAAACAGACAAGGCGCAACACAGTTTGGTAAGTGCTGATTAAAGGAACTCACAAGAGGGGCACTTATCCCAGCTTTGGAGTGTCAGAGAAGGCTTCACACACATGAAAGGTCATGTCTGAATGGACCCCTGAAGGATGAGTTCTTCAGATAAAGAGAGATAGCAGATGTGGACTGCTGGCTCTGAGGACAGGAAGGGCAAAGCCCCAGGGGCGAGAGAGGGCATAACCCACTTAGGGAACAGCAAGCCGTGTGGCATGGATGAAGCAAAGAGTTTGATGGGATGTCAAAATATGAGGCGGAGTATATAGCAAGATTATTCATGAAGGAGAACTTATTTGCCTTGTTGAGGAGGTTGGGACTTTATCCAAAAGGAAATGAAGAGCCACTGAAAGACTTTAAACAGGTGACTAAAATAATCAGATTTGCACTATATTAATGTAATTCTTTGACTGTGGAAAATGGGTTACATGGGCAACTTGGGAGACATGGAGGCTAGTTAGTGGGAGGCTATTGGACTTATTCAGGTGAGAGAGAATAAAAGAAATGGATGGACCTGAAACAACCATAAGGTAAAACAGGACACTGGGACTGAGCAGGAGAGAGTAGTCAAGGGCTCCCCCTGGGACGGAGACCAAAGTAGAAAGGAGAGGTGGGGGAAGGTGATAAATTCAGGGTAGAATATATTATCTTTGACATACCTATGGGACATCTAAGTGGAGATACTCAGTTGCAAGTGAATACAGAATAGGAGAGGTAATGAGAGTAATCAAATTTGAATACAACAAGAGAAGGTAAGTACTGCTTATAAGAGAAGACCAGAAAAGAAGCATCAGTGTAGGTGGGTTGTCATCTACAACATGATAGAACTTGTCCTCGAGGAGGAGTCATAACCCAAGGCTGCAAACATCAGGCCCCAGGGAATGATACCTGAGAAGCGGACTCTTAGTAATGCAGAGCTTGGGCACAGCAGGGGTAGAGGCTGGTGCAGGCAACAGTCACTGAAAGCGCATAGAGGAATGAGCTGGAAGTAAAAAAATAGTGAGGACTAGAGCTGGAGAAGGCAATGGCACCCCACTCCAGTACTCTTGCCTGGAAAATCCCATGAACGGAGGAGCCTGGTGGGTTGCAGTCCATGGGGTCGCTAAGAGTCGGACACGACTGAACGACTTCATTTTGACTTTTCACTTTCATGCATTGGAGAAGGAAATGACAACCCACTCCAGTGTTCTTGCCTGGAGAATCCCAGGGACGGGGGAGGCTGGTGGGCTGTCATCCCTGGGGTCGCAAAGAGTCGGACACGACTGAAGCAACTTAGCAGCAGCAGCAGCAGCAGAGCTGGGACAGAACTCCAAGTCCAAGGCTCTTGTTTCACACATATTGAACATCAGAAAGGTTGAGTTGCACAGATTTTAAAAGTTAAGCTAGAATTATTACCTAGATGTTTTAAACCCCAGCTCTCTCTGGTTTACAGTAATTTAAAGTTATTTATCAAAGAATCTCTGTTCTGATATTCTCTTAACTAGACATTTCTTATGCTAATATTTCCATACACTGATGTACCAATATGATTTGTATTTGCAATGATGTCTCAGAGTGTTGCAAATCCCCTCAACACTTTCTACACTGTTAGAAATGGTGGGAGAAAGAAGAAATAAGTGGTGGTGGTAGCTGTAAAGACCAATCGATGGTGAAGCTACTCAGGCTCAGATGATTCCATCCAGGAAGGGTTCTCATGAGTTACAACATGGTTATAAAATTTAGTAAACATTTATAATAACAATGGGGGGGGCAGTTTTTATTTTTCTCTAAAGTTTTCCAAATCATATATACCTCAGGCTCCAGAAAACCTAGATTAATCCCAGGCAGCAGTATGTAAAGTTAAGAATTTAATTGAGGGTTGGAGTGGGATATTACATACAGTGGAATATTACCTAGTCTTGAAAAAGAATGAAATAATGCCATTTACAGCAACACGGATGAACCTGGAGATTATTGTATTATGCGAAGTAAGTCAAAGACAAATATCATATATCATATGTTAAATCTTAAAAAATGGTACAAATGAACTTATTTACATAAGTGTCCAACTCTTTGAGACCCCCTGGACTTTAGCCCGCCAGGCTCCTTTATCCATGGAATTCTCCAGGCAAGAATACTAGAGAGCATAGCTATTCCCTCCTTCAGGGGATCTTCCCAACCCAGGGATTGAACCCAGGTCTCCTGCATTGCAGGCAGAGCCTTTACCTTCTGAGCCACAAGGGAAGGCTTGTTTAATAAACAGTTCATAATTATTTCTGAATTTTATTTTACTTTTAAAAATTGTTGATTTGGCTGTGGCAGGTCTTAGTTGAGGCCCATGGGATCTTTAGCTGCAGTATGAGAACTCGTAGCATGTGGGATCTAGTTCCCTGACCAGGGATCAAACCACAGCCCCCTGCCTTGGGAGCACAGAGTCTTAGCCACTGGACCACCAGGGAAGTCCATATTTCTGAATTTTAATTGTCTTCACTTCAGCCACCAAAAATATCATTAGTTTTTCCTTTATTAACAAAGTCAACTTTTTCTATAAACATCATGATCAGCAGCTAACTGACTTATCAGTCTGCTTTGTTTGAGTTTCTCTGAAAACAGAGACTGAACCAGGTCGTTTACTTGGTAGGTGATTGTGGGAGCCAGAGAAACTGACAGTAAGAAGGAAAAGCATTAGAGGATACATCATTGATCCTACTACCATTCTGATCATTTGGGACTCAATCCCACTAAGGACTCTGAGGAACTGTGTAGAAAGCATGTCAGAATTTTCCCTCCCAAGGACAAAAGGCTGACATTTATCCACTATTTCCCTTCACTTGTTGGTTGAAGGTAGCTCCCAGAGGAATTAACTGCTCAGTGTACCTGGTCATTCAGTATGAGTTTGGCTCCTGGGGCTTTGGAGAGAGCTGTTAGGAAGATGTGCAGCAGGCACTTGCCGGGTTCTAGGGGCTGTGGAGGAACTGTCCAGCACTTCTGCAGCTGAAATGAAATGGCATGGGACACCAAAAGTATATGCTGTAGTCTATGACTTACACCTTTCAGAGCTATTCTTTTTGCCCCATGTAACAACCATTTTCTCACCAATTCTTTAAGTCATGACCAACTGCTAGTTAATTTTCAAAAGGAGTTAAGGCAAGAGAGTTAGCGTAGCAAACAGATGTCTCTTGCTGCAACCGGTCCAAAGGCCATAATACATTCATCGGGTCCCTTCTCCACCATTCATTTTAGATTTTTCTTACCCTTAGCAAGCACTTTTGCTGGTCTAAATTACTTGCTTGGTAGGGAGACCCAGGCCTTCATCCTTAAGGTGTTTAGCCTTGTTCATGTTGGGCTGAGGTTGTCACAATTTTGCAAATGACACCACTCTTATGGAAGAAAGCAAAGAGGAACTAAAGAACCTCTTGAGGAAGGTGAAAGAGGACAGTGAAAAACCTGGCTTAAAATTTAACATTCAAAAAACTAAGATCATGGCATCTGGTCCCATCGCTTCATGGCAAATGGATGGGGAAACAATGGCAACAGTGACAGACTTTATTTTCTTGGACTCCAAAATCACTGCAGATGGTGACTGCAGCCATGAAATTAAAAGACCATTTTCTCACCAAGTCTTGGAAGAAAACCTTTGACAAACCTAGACAGCACATTGAAAAGCAGAGACAGTACTTTATAGACAAAGGTCCCTCTAGTCAAGGCCATGGTTTTTCCAGTAGTCACATATGGATGAGAGAGTTGGACTATAAAGAAAGCTGAACGCTGAAGAATTGATGTTTTTGAAGTGTGGTATTGGAGAAGACTCTTGAGAGTTCCTTGGACTGCAAGGAGATCAAACCAGTCAATCCTAAAGGAAATCAGTCCTGAACATTCATTGGAAGGACTGATGCTGAGGCTGAAGCTCTAATACTTTGGCCACCTAATGCGAAGAGCTGAATCTTTGGGGAAAAAAAAAAAAAACAACCCTAATGTTGGGAAAGATTGAAGGCAGGAGGAGAAGGGAATGACAGAGGATGAGATGGTTAGATGGCATCACTGACTCAATGGACATGAGTTTGAGCAAGTTCCAGGAGGTGGTGAAGGACAGGGAGGCCTGGCATGCTGCAGTCCACGCAGTCACAAAGAGTTGGACATGACTGAGTGACTGAACAACAAACAACAGCTTCACTGGGCTTGGAAGGATGAGAAGAATCCCAGTAAACCTGCTAGACCTAGAATTACTCCTCCTTACCTCCATTATTTAGCAAAAATCCTAGGTGCTCATCATAATTAGATCAATTACCCTGCCGGCAAAAAAAGTGCCTCTTTTTTTGGCTGTGCTTCTTGAGGGATCTTACTTCCCAGACCAGGCCCCTGGCAGTGGAAACACAGAGTCCTAACGGCTAGACTGCTGGGGAATTCTGAAAAAAAAAAAAAACAAAAAAAACAAAAAAAAAAAGTGCCTTTATTTAACTGCTGAACTTAACGAAAGAAAGAGCCAAAGTGAGCAGATGGTAGTTATAGGTGGTTTTGAGAAACTCTTACTGTGTCCCCTGTGGTGGGGTTTAGTCAACAAGTTGTGTCCAACTCTTGCGACCCCGTGGATTGTAGCCCGCCAGCCTCCTCTATCCATGGGATTCTCCAGGCAAGAATACTAGAGTTGGTTGCCATTTCCTTCTCCAGGGGATCTTCCTGACTCAGGGATTGAACCTGGGTCTCATGTGTTGCAGGCAGGTTCTTTGTCAGCTGAGCTGCAAGGGAAGCCCCTAGTAGAAGTGATTTTCTTCCTCCCACCTTTAGCAATAACCAAGACCTATAATCTAACAGAACCTGAGGACATGGGAAGGAGAAGCACCAAGTCTGCAACATTTCTGTTACTGGGTATCTTGGTGAGAGAAACTGTTCCTACTTCCCCTTCTTGGGTTCCAGACCTCCTATATTTTAGCTGTTTGAGTACATAGCATCATATACTGGTCACTGACCAGTATATGCACTGACTCAATGCATGTGCTACATTCTATAAGATAACTCTCAACCATGCCGGATGTTGTCCTCAGACTAACCCTAGCTCTCAGATAATAATCCTGAAAGATACAGTGTGAGCAAGGAAGCCAAGTACATATCCAGAACAGGAGATGCTTCCTGTAACAATGAACAGTTTCCTCCTCTATGGCATGAGGTGTAGGGGGAGATCTGATGTAGTAAATGCCACAAAGTGCCTGGCTGTGTCCTTGAGGATTGATTCTCTTCCCAGTGCTTAATACTGGTCTTTGCTGCTGCTGAGTCAGAACCTCTGCAGAAGCAGTAGTTATGTCACTTTGGTGAGAAGGAGTCAATACTATTAGGGCCACATATGATTTTTAGCGGGGCTTCTTAGGTGGTGCAGTGGTAAAGAATCCACCTGCCAATGCAGGAGAAACAGGAGATATGGTTTTGATCACTGGATTGAGAAAATCCCCTGGAGGAGGAAATGGTAACCCATTCCAGTATTCTTGCCTGGGCAACCCCATGGCAGGCTTCAGCCCAGGGGGTTCCAAAGAGTCACCCATGACTGATCACACATGCACCAATTACCAATGGTCTCTATTCCTACCAACAAGGCTACTATATTTATGGGTTCATTGCACTAGCATTGAGGTGTCCAGAATAGAAGCTGGCTGACATTTGCCTGAGGAGAATCCTGTCTACCTGGTTCTAAGAGCCTCCTCAGTGATAGATGCTCTCTGACAGACATTAATGTGAAGCATAAAGATGTGCACATTTATTTCTACTCCTTTAGATATTTTCATTTGCCTTTTCCGCAAACCTCTTTACATTAAATATATTCTTGCTCATTCTAGGCCTCTGATATATCAGCCGAGTAATTCTCCACTGCACAAACAAAGATCCTTATGTCAGGCTAGTTCTCCCTCCATAAACCAAGTACCTACGTGCTGCTCTGAGAACTGTGAGAGTTTCTCCTCACCACCGTCTCTCAGGGCTACCTGTGAATGGGATGTAGTGCAAAAAGCAGACCATTTGCACCTCTACCAACATACTGAGTCAAGATACCTTTAAAACAGACTCGGAATTTTTCCTCCTCTACCACTTGGTCACAGAGCACATCCCATGAGGCCGTGGGTGTGGACTGATACTCACCGAGGCAACAGAGGGTAGTGACATGGGAATCTGAACTCCTTTTATAAGATTTACTTGTGCCTTCTAGACTTTCTCAGGCCCCATCCTGTAAGTCTCATTTTTATCATACGATCCGTGGCTGCTGTGCAAGCTCACCCTGTCACTTAGGTGACTTGACATTTCTAGTTGCAGTCACTTGATGTCACATGGTCATGTTTGCAGTCTCTACCAGGACCCTGGAATATATCGGAAACTGTTTTTCCAATAATGGGCAGTTCCCTGTAGCAGAAGTCATGCCTTGACTCAGAATCTCAGAGCTCTCAATTGCCATGCTCTTGTTAGACATCTCTAGAACCACTGAGTCTGTTGGGTCATATAGTCCTAGATACAAGGAAGCTTGCACCCCTGCCTGAACCTGCTGTAGAGCCTTCTCTTGCACTTGTAATTTGGAAAATTTTCTGGGTCACTCAAAAATGGTTTGGAACAGGATATGCCTCATGGTTCCTGCTGCCTCCAAAATGAAAAGAGACCAAATTTTGCTGTACTTCATTCTCAGTGTTAGGAATGCAGAGTTCAGTGACTAAGTATGTCCACCCTAGTTATGCACTCAGGCATTGGGACAGCGACCACAACATGACCTGCAGGCCCACTGGAGATGCCTTGCAGCAGGACTCCATATATCCCCTGGCTTCCTTAGACTCCCACTTTACTGATGGGGCCATGATTGCATTTAGGTTCCCTGTTAGATCTAGATCTAGATCTAGGTGTCACCCTAGATTCTGTATCTAACAGCCTTTGAAAGATCTGAGTGAATGGTCATAGGTTTTTCGGGGGGAAGAATTGAAGAGTTAATATGTGCATAGATACAATGGAGTCGCAGGGACTTTCCTCAAGAGGGATGAGGCTTTCCCCTCAGGCAGTGGGCTCAAGGTCTGAGAACTCTCTCAGATATGGAAACTTAACAAAGGATTGTGATGGCTGCTGATCCTAGCCTGCTGCTCACCTGCTTTTTTTTCTGAATATGAAAGTCAAGTAAAACTTTTGCAGGCTGCCTATCTATCTTATCCCTAGGAACACAAAGAGCATCCAGCAATTATTCCAAATCCCTGGGTCCAGGCACCCTGGGTATCCGTCTAATCTTATTGCCTATTACAATAATTATGCCTTTGATGTTTAAGTAAGCTACTTTGCCTCTAATATCAAGGAATTTTTTCATTCTCATTGACTCTAGAGAATCCATTTCTGTGGCAGCATTTTATTCTAGGAACCCTGGTTCATAGACAACAATGACACTGAGCTTTAAAAAATACTAGTGCATTTCTTTTTGTCTTAGTAAAGGGAGTATTCTGGGAAACATAGTCAAATAGTGGGTCTCACACAAATGCCTATCTCCTTGAGCCTTCTGACCTTTTCCTTTATGCTCTGATGGCGGTTCTGGCATCTCTGCATTGTCTTATCCAGGCTTCAAACTATCATCTTAGCAGTGTTGGAACAAGCTCCGGGTACAATTAAAAGGATGTTAAGCCCCATGTCATGCTGTATATTCCAATAAACTCTCCCCTATTCATCCTTCTATCCCACTCACTATTCAGTTTAACACACTTTAAAAAAAAAAATTCTTTTTATTTATTTAATTTGTGTGGCTGCACCAGGTCTCAGTTGTGGCATGCGGACCTAGTACCCTGACCAGGGATTGAACCCGGGCCCCCTGCACTGGAAGCATGGAGTCTCAGCCCCTGGACCACCAGGGAAGTCCCACTTAAACACTTTCTCATCTATTCCCACAGATCTTTCCCTCATTCCCGTGAGTACCTACTAACCAGATACTGTAACACTTAGTTAGTTCTTTCCATAGCAGATACTGTACTTCCCTCTTAGGCTATTCTAGCTCCTGACTCACATTTTCAGTGTGAAAGCAACTGGAGGAGTCAGAGGAGGGTATCCCAAGGAGGACAGCGTCATCTTGCAAGGCCTTTATCTCGGGGAGGTGTTTATCCTCTCACGGCAAGAGGACTGCTGTTCTAGCGAGGAGGAAGAGACTGGCTTCTACAGCCTCCATGACTCAAGGGCATCCAGGGTTCAAAGTGCACATGCATTTTCTTACAGTTGCTTTCATTCCAAGTGTAGAGGTCCTGGGCTTTCTCCATCAAAGCTGTCACTTAAGCAGGGATCTTTAACATAGGAGGACCTCATGCGCAGACAGAAGTCTCCATTCTGTCACTCTAAAGATTAAACTCTGAACCTGGCTTTTACTGCTGTCTGCCCCTTTGCCGCAGGGTCTCTTAACTGTCTGTCATGGAGGACTCTGATTTTCATGAAATGCCATGAGTTCATGGTTGGCTGAAATGAACTTCTCTCTCATTCTGCAAAGCATTCTTTATGGCTTCTAAAGCAGTTTGGATGGGCTTCCCAGGTGGCACAGGTGGTAAAGAATCCTCCTGCCAACGCAAGAGACTTAAGAGAGGCGGGTTTGATCCTTGGGTCGGGAAGATCCTGGGGAGGAGGAAATGGCAAGGCATTCCAGTATTCTTGCCTGGAGAATCCCATGGACAGAGAATCCTGGCAGGCTACAGTCCACAGGATCACAAAGAATAGGACACAACTGAAGAGCATTAGACGCACAAGGCAACGTGGGCTTCCCAGGTGGCTCTAGTCATAAAGGATCTACCCACCAACTCAGGAGACAAGAGACACAGGTCCAGTCCCTGAGGCAGGAAGATGCCCTGGAGGAGGAAATGGCAATCCACTCCAGTGTTCTTTCCTAGGAAATCCCAAGGACAGAGGAGCCTGGTGGGCTGTGGTTCACAGGGCCACAGAGTTGGACATGACTGAAGTGATTTAGCAGGGCAGTTTATGAAAGCCAGCCAATTTCACTCCATGTTTGATTACCATTGCCCCTTTTCGTTCTAGTATTAGAGATCCTGGATGAGCAAAGCTCCCTATTCTGCATCCTATCCACCACCCTTGAGAGTTTGGTACTTATGTCAGAGGTATGGTGGTGGTGGTTTAGTCTCTAAGTTGTGTCCAACTCTTGCGACCCCATGGACTGTAGCCTGCCAGGCTCCTCTGTCCATGGGATTCTCCAGGCAAGAATACTGGAGTGGGTTGCCATTTCCTTCTCCAGGGGATCTTCCTGACCCAGGGATCGAACCCAGGTCTCCTGCATTCCAGGCAGACTCTGCCAACTGGGCTACAAGCAAAGATGATGCCAGAGGTATGGACGTTACAATTACCACCAGCAATGGAGTTTTTGTTTCCATTTAACTGGTGAATAAATCATTTTCAGAATACTATCTTGAGGTCTGCTTTCTAGGGTTTTATCTGATGTTATTGTCAGCTTGGGGTCCCTCAAGAGCAGAGCCTGAAGTAAGGACTTGAGTTTAGGTAATTAATTTTCTGGATGACTCCAGAAAATAGGAGTGTGAACTGATTGAGAGAAGGAAGATGAAGAAATCAGTGAATGAGAGAAAATATTTACAAACCATCTATCTGATAAGAAGTTAATATCCAAAATACTTAAAAACTCATATGACCCTAATTTAAAAAAAAAAAAAAAAGCAAAAACAAACAAATTCAATTTTAAACATGGCTGGGGCTGTGAACAGACATGTTTACAAATAAGACATATAGGTGGCCAACAGGCACATGAAGAATTACTCCACATCACTAATAATCAGGGAAATGTAAATCGAAACCACAATGAGGTATCACCCTACACCTCAGGTTGGCTATTTTCAGAAAAACAAGAGATAACAGATGGCCCAGGATGTGGAGAAAAGGGAACCCTCCTGTACTGCTGGTAGGAACGTAAACTGGTGCAACTGCTGTGGAAAAGAGTACAGAGTTCCCTCAAAAAGTTAAATTCAGAAAGACCGCGTTGCTGCTGTTTAGTCGCTCAGTCGTGTCTGACTCTTGTGACCCCATGGACTGTAGCCCGCCAGGCTCCTCTGTCCATGGGATTCTCCAGGCAAGAATACTGGAGTAGCTTGCCATCTCCTTCCCCAGAACTACCATATGATCCAGCAATTCTACTTCTGGGAATTTATCCAAATAAAACAAAAACACAAACTTCAAAAGCTACACGCACCCCCACATTCACTGCAGGGTTATTTACAAGAGCCAAGAAATGGAAACAATCTGAGTGTTCATTAGAGGAGGAATAGATAAAGAAAATGTGACATTATACTAGTCCATCTTAAAAAAGAAATGAAATCTTGCCATTTGTCACAGCATGGATGGACCTTGCTGCTTCTGCTGCTAAGTCGCTTCAGTCGTGTCCGACTCTGTGCGACCCCATAGACGGCAGCCTGCCAGGCTCCCCCGTCCCTGGGATTCTCCAGGCAAGAACACTGGAGTGGGTTGCCATTTCCTTCTCCAATGCATGAAAGTGGAAAGTGAAAGTGCAGTCGCTTAGTCGTGTCTGACTCTTGGCGACCCCATGGACTGCAGCCTACCAGGCTCCTCCATCCATGGGATTTTTCCAGGCAAGAGTACTGGAGTGGGGTGCCATTCCCTTCTCTGGGATGGACCTTCAGGGCATTATATTAAGTAAAATAAGTGAGACATAGAAAGCCAAATATATGATCTCACATACACTTAAATTCTAAAAAAAATAAAACAACCAAGCCAAAAAATACAGAGAACAGACTGGTGATTTCCAGAGGTGAGCAAAATGGGTGAAGGGGATGACAGGCACAAACTTCCAGTTATAAAATAAATAAGTCATGAAAATGTAATGTGCCACTTAGTGACTACCGTTAATAATACTATTTGTATTACACGTTTGAAAGTTGCTGAGAGAAATAAAATGGAATAAATTATTGATCCATGATACAACATGGGTGAATCACAAAATAATTATGCTGAGTGAAAGAAGCCAAACGGAGTGTGTTTTTTATGACTCCATTTACATAAAATTATAGCAGATGCACAGTAACAGAGACAGAAATAGATCCATGGTAGCCTTTGGAGAGGGTAGGGGGTGTGATACAGAGAAGCAGAAGGAGGGAGGGTATTGGGTAATGGTTATGTTCATTACCTTGACTGAGGTGATGGTTTCGTGCAAGGTTGGCCAAAGAGTTCGTTTGTATTTTTCTGTACCATCAGCGTGCATGCCTCTTCTGATTAAGTGTTCTTAGCAAATACAATTGGCTTCTCAAGTCCATATTTCTCTAAGACCTCTGACACGCTATAAGGTGAGAGAATTTTTTTAGGTCTTGTTACCAAACAAAAAACCTCCAAGAATCTTAAACATACTAGTAGCACTTAGGTGTTAAAATGAACATAGAATAACTCAATTTTATATATTACATTAATTCTCAGCAGAAAAAGCTAGTATTATATATCAAATCTTATATCCCCTACTTTTATGGTAATATACTTGGAATAAGTTAATATATTTTTTAAAAGCATAGCATGTTCTTTATCTCAAAGTCTTTTTTTACGATTTTCCTGTACTCTAAAATCAAGTCAGTAAAATAAGCCAAATCTATCATTTCATACTCAGCTTTAACTCTTAATAACCCCAGTGAGTACTTTGTCATAGGCAAAGATTCTAGAAAAGCAATAAGAAATGAATGTGAATTGGAGGACTATAGAAAACATCATAAAGGTCAACCTCCCATTCTGTAAGCATACAAGACATGTCACAAGTTTCCTTGAATCATCTTAAGATATCCCATTCTATAATCATCAGTATTGTATATGCACCTGGTCAGGTCAGTTCAGTTCAGTTCAGTTGCTCAGTCATGTCTGACTATTTGCAACCCCATGAATCGCAGCACGCCAGGCCTCCCTGTCCATCACCAATTCCCAGAGTTCACCCAAACTCATGTGCATCGAGTCATTGATACCATCCAGTCATCTCATCCTCTGTCGTCCCCTTCTCCTCCTGCCCCCGACTCCTCCCAGCATCAGGGTCTTTTCCAATGAGTCAAGTCTTTACATGAGGTGGCCAAAGTATTGGAGTTTCAGCCTCAACATCAGTCCTTCCAATGAACACCCAGGACTGGTCTCCTTTAGGATGGACTGGTTGGATCTCCTGGCAGTCCAAGGGACTTGAAAGAGTCTTTTCCAGAACCACAGTTCAAAAGCATCAATTCTTCGGCACTCAGCTCCTTCGTAGTCCAACTCTCACATTCATACATGACCACTGGAAAAACCATAGCCTTGACTAGACGTACCTTTGTTGGCAAAGTAATATCTCTTTTTAATATGCTATCTAGGTTGGTCATAAGGTTCCTTCCAAGGAGTAAGCATCTTTTAATTTCATGGCTGCAATCACCATCTGCAGTGATTTTGGAGCCCCCAAAAATAAAGTCTGACACTGTTTCCACTGTTTCCCCATCTATTTCCCATGAAGTGATGGGACCAGATGCCATGATCTTTGTTTTCTGAATGTTGAGCTGTAAGCCCACTTTTTCACTCTCCTCTTTCACCTTCGTCAAGAGGCTTTTTAGTTCCTCTTCACTTTCTGCCATAAGGGTGGTGTCATCTGCGTATCTGAGGTTATTGATATTTCTCCTGGCAATCTTGATTCTAGCTTGTGCTTCCTCCAGCCCAGCATTTCTCATGATGTACTCTGCATAGAAGTTAAATAAGCAGGGTGACAATATACAGCCTTGACATACTCCTTTTCCTTTTTGGAACCAGTCTGTTGTTCCATGTCCAGTTCTAACTGTTGCTTCCTGACCTGCATACAGGTTTCTCAAGAGGCAGGTCAGGGGGTCTGGTATTCCCGTCTCTTAAAGAATTTTCCACAGTTTATTGTGATCCACAGAGTCAAAGGCTTTGGCATAGTCAATAAAGCAGAAATACATGTTTTTCTGGAACTCTCTTGCTTTTCCATGATCCAGTGGATGTTGGCAATTTGATCTCTGGTTCCTCTGCCTTTTCTAAAACCAGCTTGAACATCTGGAAGTTCACGGTTCACATATTACTGAAGTCTGTCTTGGAGAATTTTGAGCGTTACTTTACTAGCGTGTGAGATGAGTGCGATTGTGCGGTAGTTTGAGCATTCTTTGGCATTGCCTTTCTTTGAGATTGGAATGAAAACTGACCTTTTCCAGTCCTGTGGCCACTGCTGAGTTTTCCAGATTTGCTGGCATATCTAGTGCAGCACTTTCACAGCATCATCTTTCAGGATTGAAATAGCTCAACTGGAATTCCATCACCTCCACTAGCTTTGTTCGTAGTGATGCTTTCTAAGGCCCACTTGACTTCACATTCCAGGATGTCTGGCTCTAGGTCAGTGATCACACCATCGTGATTATCTGGGCCGTGAAGATCTTTTTGTACACTTCTTCTGTGTATTCTTGCCATCTCTTCTTAATATCTTCTGCTTCTGTTAGGTCCATACCATTTCTGTCCTTTAGTGAGCCCATCTTTGCACGAAATGTTCCCTTGGTATCTCTAATTTTCTTGAAGAGATCTCTAGTCTTTCCCATTTTGTTGTTTTCCTCTATTTCTTTGTATTGATCACTGAGGAAGGCTTTCTTATCTCTCCTTGCTATTCTTTGGAACTCTGCATTCGAATGGGAATATCTTTCTTTTTCTCCTTTGCTTTTCACTTCTCTTCTTTCCACAGCTATTTGTAAGGCCTCCCCAGACAACCATTTTGCTTTTTTGCCTTTTTTTTCCATGGGGATGGTCTTGATCCCTGTCTCCTGTACAATGTCACGAACATCTGTCCATAATTCATCAGGCACTCTGTCTATCAGATCTAGTCCCTTAAATCTATTTCTCACTTCCACTGTATAATCATAAGGGATTTGATTTAGGTCATACCTGAATGGTCTAGTGGTTTTCCCTACTTTCTTCAATTTAAGTCTGAATTTGGCAATAAGGAGTTCATGATCTGAGCCACAGTCAGCTCTCGGTCTTGTTTATGCTGACTGTATAGAGCGTCTCCATCTTTGGCTGCAAAGAATATAATCACTCTGATTTCGCTGTTGACCATCTGGTGATGTCCATGTATAGAGTCTTCTCTTGGGTTGTTGGAAGAGGGTGTTTGCTATGACCAGTGTGTTCTCTTGGCAAAACTCTATTAGCCTTTGCCCTGCTTCATTCCATATTCCAAGGCCAAATTTGCCTGTTACTCCAGGTGTTTCTTGACCTCCTACTTTTGCATTCCAGTCCCCCATAATGAAAAGGACATCTTTTTTGGGTGTTAGTTCTAAAAGGTCTTGTAGGTCTTCATAGAACCGTTCAACTTCAGCTTCTTCAGCGTTACTGGTTGGGGCATAGACTTGGATTACTGTGATATTGAATGGTTTGCCTTGGAAACGAACAGAGATCATTCTGTCATTTTTGAGATTGCATCCAAGTACTGCATTTTGGACTCTTTTGTTGACCATGATGGCCACTCCATTTCTTCTGAGGGATTCCTGCCCACAGTAGTAGATATAATGGTCATCTGAGTTAAATTCACCTATTCCAGTCCATTTTAGTTTGCTGATTCCTAGAATGTCGATGTTCACTCTTGCCATCTCCTGTTTGACCACTTCCAATTTGTGTTGATTCATGGACCTAACATTCCAGGTTCCTATGCAATATTGCTCTTTATAACATTGGACTTTACTTCCATCACCAGTCACACCCACAACTGGGTATTGTTTTTGCTTTGGCTCCATCTCTTCATTCTTTCTGGAGTTATTTCTCCACTGATCTCCTGTAGCATATTGGGCACGTACTGATCTGGGGAGTTCCTCTTTCAGTATCCTATCATTTTGGCTTTTCACACTGTTCATGGGGTTCTCAAGGCAAGAATACACCTGGTATATCTCAGCAAATATTACATTGGTGAATTAACTACTACTGGGCTTAAAGAGAGACTAGGTAGAATTTAATAACTCTTTATAAGGATAAGTTTCATGGATCATATTACCTGACATTATGGACACTAAAAGATTTATCAAGTATTAAGGCAATGGCACCCCACTCCAGTACTCTTGCCTGGAAAATCCAATGGACGGAGGAGCCTGGTGAGCTGCAGCCCATGGGGTCGATAGGAGTCGGACACGACTGAGCAACTTCACTTTGACTTTTCACTTTCATGCATTGGAGGAAATGGCAACCCACTCCAGTGTTCTTGCCTGGAGAATCCCATGGACAGAGGAGCCTGGTGGGCTGCTGTCTATGGGGTCGCACAGAGTCGGACACGACTGAATCGACTTAGCAGCAGCAGCAGCAATGTCTATAAGGTGGAACAAGAGTAAAAAATTCTCATTGTAAAAGGTCAGTAAATTAAACAGTGAAAGGCCTGGGTATCATCCAGAAACCTACAGGGTGTTATTGTTTTCTAGTGGTGTTTAGAGCCTAATTCAACTATCAGGACAACGTGGTTTTACTCAGGAACATATGGTGAAATAAATGATGTTTATTTTGAAATAGTAATTCTTAATGAAATAAATTATGCTTATTACACTGTTTCCCAGGTGGTACTAGTGGTAAAGAATCTGCCTGCCAGTGCAGGGGGTATAAGAGACGTAGGTTCTATCCGTGGGTCAGAAAGATCCCCTGGAAGAGGGCATGGCAACGCTGTGTATTCCAGAATACTCCAGTATTCTTGCCTAGACAATCCCATGGACAGAGGAGCCTGGCAGGCTATGGTCCACAGGGTCGCAAAGAGTCAGACATGACTGAGTGACTTAGCACAAGCACAACACTGTTTATAAAAAAAGAAAGAAAGTTGCTAAGAGAGTGATTCTCAGCAGTTCTCATTTCAAGAAAAAGAAAGTCTGAGAACAAGTGTTCACTAGACTTACTATGTTGATAATGTTACAGTATATACAAATAGGGAATCATTTTACACACCTGAAACTAATATAACTTATGTCAACTATACCTCAGTAGAAAGAAAGAGAGAGAGGGAGGGAGAAAGGAAGAAAGGATACGGGGCTGGGTAAAGTCAGGGAAAGGTATATTACTGAGCTAGTCACCACTGAGAGAAACAGAGCCCTAGTCTCTGAGGAGCCTCTAGTCAATGAGAGGTTGAAACACTTACCCCCAGGCTTCCATGCCCCATCGGTTGAAGTATGCCTAAGGCGCATTCCTTCCTTACATTTTGAGCTTATACAGCTTTGAGCAGGATAACAGCTCCTGCTTACAGCTGTATAAGCTCTTACTGCTTCAGAGAAAAGACTTGAAAAAGGAAGTCAGAGAGATAAAGAGGGCACTTGGGATGGGGCTCTGTCGGCACCTTGAGAACACCCACTACTCCTTCTGAAAATCACAGGTGCGCTGAGTGGAGGTGGCGCAGTTTACTAAAAGCTTCTGCTTCAGCACCAAAGCCAGTCCCATACACCAGTAAGTGGTCTCCTTGAATTAATATTTCCATTCTATGGGCCCTGTTTATTCTTATCAGAATAACCCTGTCTCCTCAAGGACACTGAATGAGAGAAGAAACGATCTATCTACATTTTATAAAGTTAGTGCTGAAGTTAGGAAAGATCCTTGCTCCTAGGAGTTGAGTGATTGTGTGACTTCTTGTCAAGTGTGTGTGTGTGTGTGTGTGTGTGTGTGTGTGTGTTAACCTGTATTAAGATATTGGGGGAAGTGAAAGTGATAGTCACTCAGTTGTGTCCAACTCTTTGTGAACCCATGGACTATACAGTCCATGGAATTCTCCAGGCCAGAATACTGGAGTGGGTAGCCTTTCCCTTCTCCAGGGGATTTTCCTAATCCAGGGATAGAACCTAGGTCCCTTTACCAGGTCCCCCTGGTAAAGAATGCTTTACCAGCTGAGCCACAAGGGAAGCCCAAGAATACTGGAGTGAGTAGCCTATCCCTTCTCCAGCACATCTTCCCAACCCAGGAATCAAACCTGGGTCTCCTGCATTGCAGGCAGATTCTTTACCAACTGAGCTATGAGGGAGAATTAAGCAAATTATCAGTTGTCCAATCTCTTGCTCCAAAATCCAGTGTCCAGAACATAGAACTTTGGTTCACCTTGCATGACAGTATCTGGGGTGGCCTCTTCCAGAGAAGATGCCAAAACACGTAGATGAGAAATAATACAGGTTTTTCTATTCTTTGGTGAACTTTTGGCCTATCTTCCATCCTTCCAGAGAATGGAAGAAAAGGAAGAAAAGGGTATCATTAGTATTGTGCCGAATCTAGGCTGAGAGTCAGTGTGAAGGAGAGAACACTTTGGGTAAATGTTTGGGTACATGTCCCTCCTCCCCACTTGCTCCTCTCGGGTCGTGGCCTGTCCCCGGCATTGGTAGATGTGGGCTGGTCTCCAGGCAGCCCATTCAAGTTCAGAACTTGAAGACAAAGCTGTACCTAATGGCACACACTGCTTGAAGCTCTTTTTTTTCCCCCCTTCATTTGAAGATTTGATGTGTCACCCTGAGGGGATGAGGAATGGGTTAAGAAGAAGGAATGAGGTGGGTACAAAGAGTAGGGGCCAGAAGAGACCGTAAGGAGAAGAGTCCAGATTTAGAAATTTTATATTTAAAGGAATATTTGGGTCAGAACACTGACATTATCTTCCATCCTTTCCAGCCAGTGGTTCACGCTGTTCGCTCTCACCTCTGCCTCATGACGGATTTTATTCACAACTTGGAATGTGCTACTTCCTTTTTCAAAAATGCTTTTTCACTTAAGTAAAGGAGCTTAGTTTTCAGTGCTCCACCTCTTCTCCTCTTTCTTTTTCCTGTCCTACTCTCCAGTGTCTCAGACCAGCTTTATAAAAAGAGCAATTAAAAGCAAAGACGGGAACAAAACGAGAGGCATCACAAACGGATGCCTGTAAAACAAGTTTCACACGTCTACACCAAACTTAGAGAATGGAAAGCCAAGAGGTCTTCCTTTCAGTTTCACCCCAAAGCAGATTCTGCAATAAGGATTTGGGGACAAGGAGTTTATCTGGGGAGTGATCGCAGGCAGCAGGGTGAGGGACTGCTGCTGCTGCTAAGTCGCTTCAGTCGTGTCCGACTCTGTGCGACCCCATAGACAGCAGCCCACCAGGCTGCTGTCCCTGTCCCCTGTCCCTGGGATTCTCCAGGCAAGAACACTGGAGTGGGTTGCCATTTCCTTCTCCAATGAGTGAAAGTGAAAAGTGAAAGTGAAGTCGCTCAGTCGTGTCCAACTCTTCACGACCCCATGGACTGCAGCCCACCAGGCTCCTCCATCCATGGGATTTTCCAGGCAAGAATACTAGAGTTGGGTGAGGGTGAGGGAAGGGGTCAGTGAAACAGCAAATGGAAGGAGATAGGGTAGAACGGTGGATTGTTTCCGCAAAGGTCACTGGGGTGAGCAAATGGCCCTCACTACCACTGCAGGCTCTCGGGGGGATTCTGTAAAACACAGCTGAAATAGTCCCACAGAGGACGAGGAAGTAGAAGTATTTTCCCCTCAAGATCCACTCAGTAATGGTTGAAGACCCGGGAGCCCTCAGGAATCGCTAGAGGTAAGCAAATTGTCTGCCTGAACACAGCTGGCCTCCTGGGTGGGCTGAGGGGATGTGAGCAGGACATTGGTGTCAGAGTTGTATATTTTTGTTTTTTGACTGAGTCTTTAGGGTTTTCTATACATAAGACCGTGTCATCTGAAGAAAGAAACAATTTTATATATTCTTTATCTCTGATTTGGATAATTTCATTTCTTTTCTCACCTGATTGCTGTGATTAGAACATTCAGTATTATGTTGAATAGGAGTCATGAGAATAGGCAAAGTGAAGTGAAAGTGAATTCGCTCAGTCATGTCCGACTCTTTACCACCCCATGGATTGTAGCCTACGATGTTCCTCCATCCATGGAATTTTCCAGGCGAGAGTACTGGAGTGGGTTGCCATTTCCTTCTCCAGGGGATCTTCCCGACCCAGGGATTGAACCTGGGTCTCCAGCACTGCAAGCGGACGACTTTACCATCTGAACCACCAGGGAAGCTCGAGAATAGGTAAACTTCTTCTGAATTTTAGAGGTAGCTTTCAAGCTTTCACCATTTGGTATGATGTTAGCTGGGGGTGGGAGAAGGCAATGGCAACCCACTCCAGGACTCTTAACTGGAAAATCCCATGGACAGAGGAGCCTGGTAGGCTGCTGTCTATGGGGTCGCATAGAGTCAGACACGACTGAGTGACTTCACTTTCACTTTTCCCTTTCATGCATTGGAGAAGGAAATGGCAACCCACTCCAGTGTTCTTGCCTGGAGAATCCCAGGGAGAGTGGAGCCTGGTGGGCTGCTGTCTATGGGGTCACACAGAGTCGGACTTGACTGAAGCGCCTTAGCAGCAGAAGCTGGGAGTGTAAGCATCATTAGTTTTAAAAGATTAATTTGAGTTAGCAAATATTCTAGATGCCATAGAAAGAGAAATGAGGAAAGGATTGGCTCTCTGGATATGGAATCTTTATGATAAGACTTAAACCTCTTGAGGGCAAGGATGATGTCTCAGATTTGTATTCCCAGAGTTCAGCATAGTTCCTGATAAACAAAAGGTTTTCAAATACATAATCTAAAAAACTGGAAACATTTAATAACACACAGTAAATATCCAAATGGTATCACACAGAGAGTATTCCTACAAAGATTCCAAGAATGGGATCTAAATTTTTCAAAGTTTCAAGATGCTAAAATTCACCAGGACTTTCATTATTTAAATGGTTCATACTTTCAAAATTATGAATTCCATTTTATTCACATGTAAAAAGTATATAGCTCTCCACTCAATTGTGAAGTGCACACTTCTTCCAAAAGAGCACTATGGAAAAAAGGGAAAAGAATAAGTTTAGGGTGCAGAAACTGACAAACACTACCTTAGCCAGATGATCAAGATGAACGTCAATGGTGATAAATCATTTTAATAGCATGCACCCTTGATTATAGGGCTTCCCTGGTGGCTTAGACAGTAAAGAATTTGCCTGCAATGCAGGAGACCCAGGTTCAGTCCTTGGGTCTGGAAGATCCCCTGGAGAAGGGAATGGCAACCCACTCCAGTATTCTTGCCTGGAGAATTCCATGGACAAAGGAGTCCATGGGGTCACAAAGAGTCAGACATGACTGAGCAACTAACACACACTCTTGACATAATGTGATGAAGTGGCACTTTAGTTTTGTGATCTTTCTCCCTAAAATTTATAAACCTAGGCTGATTATAAGAAAAGCATAAGGTGAATCTCAGTAGAGAGATGTTCTTCAAAATATTTACAAGCATACCTCAAAACTGTCAAGGTCATAAAAAACAAGGGAAGTCTGAGAAATTGTCACAGCCAAGAGGAGCCTAAGGAGACACATCTATTAAATGTAACTTGGTATCCTGAATGAAATCCTGGAACAGAATACTGACAGTAGGTAAAAAAACTAAGGAAAACTGAATAAAGAATGGACTTTAGTTGCCAGTAACATAATTATGGATGTGCGTGTTCAGTCATGTCCAACTCTTTTCAACCCTATGGACTGTAGCCCACCAGGCTTCTCTCTCCATGGGATTGTCCAGGCAAGAATACTGAAGTGGGTTGTCATTTCCTTGTCTAGGGGATCTTCCCAACCCAGGGATCGAACTCTTGTCTCTTACGCATTAATTTAATGTTAATAACAGAGGAAACTGGGCAGGGAATATTGGGAACTCTGTACTGTCTTCAAAATTTTCATGTATATCTAAAATAGTTCAAAAACTAAAATTAACTTTAAAAATATATGGACTACATTTCAAATGGATAACCAGTAAGGACCTATTGTATATCACAGGGAACTCTAATCAATGTTGTGTGCCAGCCTGGATGGGAGGGAAGCTTGGGGGAGAATGGATACATGTGTATGTATGGCTGTGTCACTCTGCTGTCCACCTAAAACTACCAAAACATTGTTAATTGGCTATACTCCAATATACAATAAAAAGTTTAAAAATAAATAATCTTTAAAATATATATATACCTATATATATATGCTACAAATAGTCAAAACAGAAATATTAACTTTCTAGTTTCCTGTTTTTTACATCTCATACAAAACTGTTTTTGCCCTTCCAATAATAGAAATACACATAGAAGCATATTCATATCACAGAAATTCATAATAATCTGTACTTTGACACTAAGTATCAAATACATTTACTGCCAAGATATAAAGTAAGTTAGTCTGCAAACATTAGTTTTAATTAACTATGTGTAAGGAGATACAGGTTCAATTCCTGGGTCGGGAAGACCCCCTGGAGAAGAAAATGTAACCCACTCCAGTATTCTTGCCTGGAGAATCCCATGGACAGAGGAGCCTGGAAGGCTACAATCTATGGGGTCACATGAGTTGGATACGACTTAGCGACTTAACTACTACTAACTAACCTAAAGACATCATAAACAGCCAAGTGTCAGTAGGTTACCAGTTCTATGTTTAAAGAAATTGTATCACTATCCACTGTTAGAGAATTGTCTTGGTATGCTTTTTATAAACTGTCATTTGTGAACTGGATATTACCAAAAGACAGAGGCTATTAAAAAAATCAAACTGATTTATCTTATAAAAGAATATGTTACACAATAATTTGTATAGCAATTACCCAGAATGTTACCTTTTTCTCTCATCTGTTTTCAGTCTTATGGTTTTTAAAATAGGAAGCCAAGTACTGACAATGCTATTAGGTTATTTTCTTATTTCAACTTTTATAATTAGAGGTCATATGAACTATTCAGAGTAAAGTCAGTATATCTACTTAATTGCTTGGCTCCCATCTTAGCTTTAAAACTAATTAACTGGATGAACTTTGGCAAATTATTTAAACTTTTTGTTTAAATATCAATCTCAGTTTCCTCATCTCAGTTTCCTGAGGAAATCTCAGTTTCCTCATCTCTAAAATTGTTGGCTAGTATTATTTCATATGACACAAAGTTGTCATGATAATAAGTAAAGTAATAGGCATGAAAAGTATACGGTAGGTAAGTTATCTTTCAGAGTACTAAAAGTTCTTTGTAAACACAAACATTCACTGGAAAAAAATCTCTGAAGTTATGGGAATGGGAAAGATTCTGTAAGAAGAAAGATTGGTAACTCGGAGTAACTTTTTCCAAAAATGGGGGGAAAGCCTTATATATATTTGTTATACTAATTTATTCAGGTTACTCACTTGATGAACTGTTTCTGTAGGCCATATATTCCTTTCACAGCTCTCAAGGGAATATCAAACTTTGTGGCTAAATCCATTATCTTAAACTTGTAATAAAAGATAATTAATAAAAATAATTAATTGAAAATACTACTTAACATATAGTAAACATTAAATGTATAAACTGCATATGAAAAAGAATTTCTGCATGATCTCAATTTGCTACAGCCCTTAACTTCTCTCACAGATACTCATGTTCAAACTACTTTCCTAGGTTGTCATGGTTTATTAATATTAACCTGAATATGAACTCAAGGTTTCTGAAGCAGAACAGACTAATATTTGCTTATAGCAAAAAACTGTACCAGTTCCCTTTTGTCCCAGTTCTTAGCCGTACAACAATGCGATGAGAGCTGGATCTGGTATCATCACACACATACCAGAGTTTGTAATATGGTTAAGAACTCTAAGAATATAAATCTGGGCATTTACATAGAGAGGGACAGCTCTTTCCCCTCCTCTCCTGAAAGGTAAGGACAAAAACCTTTTTTCCCTTGAGAAGAATCCTAGGTTGTTGCTCTTACCCTTTGAAATAGAAATAAATCTCACCAGGGGAAGATAAGACTAGCATCTCCATGGAGGATTTTATAGCAATTTTATAGCTTCCCCAAAAGGGTTGTCCTGAAATATGAAATGATAAGTATCCCATTCCTGCAGGCTATAAGGATAAATTTGATGGGCATATTTTTAAAAGAATACCAGAGGTGGAATTTCTGTAGTAAGAAGGATGATGGACTAGAGAATCTTCAAAATTTTCTTGTTTTTGAGTTTTTGGTAAAAGTAAAAAAGGCATTGATTCTTTCCTGCTATTCATAGTCTGAGAAAATTGAAGACATTCATTAGGTAGCAATATTCTTTATAAATATCAACTGAATTGGGAGAAAAAGGTCAGTCAGGTTAGGTTCTCCAGAGAGCAGAATCAGGAGAGAGTGAGGTCCAGAATCTATGTTTTAATGAGCTCTCCATATCATTCTATATTCTATAGTTTGAGAAGCACTAGCGATAATGATGTGATAGTCATGATGATTTTTCATGCAGAGTTTTGCATGATTACCATAATATTGCTTTTCTTATTTGTGGTTAATATAGGTGACGGACTTCATTTTATTTGGCTCCAAAATCACTGCAGATGGTGACTGCAGCGTTACAGTTAAAAGACCCTTGCTCCTTGAAAGAAAATCTATGACCAACCTAGACGGCATATTAAAAAGCAGAGACACTACTTTGCCAACAAAGATCTGTCTAGTCAAAGCTATGGTTTTTCCAGTAGTCATGTATGGATGTGAGAGTTGCACCATAAAGAAAGCTGAGCACTGAAGAATTAATGCTTTTGAACTATGGTGTTGGAAAAGACTCTTGAGAGTCCCTTGAACTGCAAGGAGATCAAATCAGTCAATCTTAAAGGAAATCAGTCCTGAATATTAATTGGAAGGGCTGATGCTGAAGCTCCAATATTTTGGCCATCTGATGCGAAGAACTGACTCATTTGAAAAGACCCTGATGCTGGCAAAGATTGAGGGCAGGAGGAGGAGGGGACGGCAGAGGATGAGATGGTCAGATGGCATCACCGACTCAATGGACATGAGTTTGAGCACGCTCTGGGAGTTGGTGATGGACAGGGAAGCCTGGTGTGCTGCAGTCCATGGGGTCACAAAGAGTCAGACTCGAATGAACAACTGAACTGAACTGATAGGTAGCTCATCCAGACCTTTTGATGCCTTGATATAGGATGTCTGCATTTGCCTTGACACCCTCACTAGTTACTTTTTTGTCAAATAAGGACGTGGAAGTGGGAGGACCTGGAGAACTTGCCTAGAGCAGAGTAGAACCATTGTATAGCCAGGGACCGAAGGTCTTTACTGTCTATTGAAATGCTGTACTCTAGAGATTGTTTTCTTGGATTTTTGTTAGGACTCCATTTGCCTTTTCAAATGGTATAAAGAAAGTCTCTCAGTCGTGCCTGACTCTTTGCGACCCCATGGATTGTAGCCTGCCAGTCTCCTCTATCCATGGAATTCTCCAGGCAAGAACTCTGGGGTGGGTTGCCACGCACTCCTCTAGGGGATCTTCCTGACCCAGGGATTGAACCCAGGTCTCCTACATTGCAGGCAGATTCTTTACTGTCTGAGCCACTACTCCTCTTCAAATTGCAAAAACTAGCTAGTTTTCCAGCCCCTCACCATGGATTGGAAAGGACAATGTCCTCTGTTGGTTAGGCTGGTTTCTATTTTGGAAGGAATCAACCAGGACTTCATGGATGGTTTGATGGAGAATGAAGAGAGCTGCTGGTCCATGAGCTGAGGTTCAGCACAAACTTGGGCACCCTGGGATGCTGCTAGGTTATCCAGTGATCAAGGGTTTGAATGGAGCTGGGAATGATAGAACCAATCATCTCTGTTTTTCAGGAAATAGGATTGCATCCTCCTAGTCCTCTTCAAAGCTTTTCCTTCCTAGCTTTTGAGGGCACCCATGAGTTGATGCAACACTACAAATCTAAATCTATTTTCACCAGTTTCCCTCTCCATCCCACAAAGAAGTTGATTGTGTTCATACCGCTTTGCCTTTCCTTCCTTTCTATTTGGGGAGTTCTTTTTTTTTTTTTTAACCTCTCCTTTCACAGTTTCTCCCTTTTCCCATCTCTTCCATAAAAACCTTCTTGAATATCATTGGTCTTATATTCTCAATTTCTGTAGCACTTATCCCCTGAACCATGTAATTTAACCATTAATTATATGTTCCACCACATTGTTTGCTCTAGCATTAACATGTCTTAAATTTTTTTTCTCCAACTAAATTATAAGTGTCATGAGACTTTTCACATCTCTCACTTTACAAGGGCAAAACCCTGCTCTTAGCATAGAAAAGAAACTCAGGTCCCAGATTTAGATCTGGTTTTAGCACGTGAGCCTCCGCCAGTTCTCCTATTTAATTCTACCAGATGCTCTGATTCTGGAATATTTTCTCTAAACTCTCTTATCTTACTTTGTAAATGATTCCTTCTCTTTCTCTCTCTTGGATGTTGATAAATGTTCATTTCACAGGATGAATGTGTTAGCTACATACATAGCCCACCAAATGTTCTTATAAAATATAATAGAATACTGATGGGAACAACATTATCTTGGCCTTATGGCATTTCACAAATGAGTTATTACAGCATGTGGTAAAATCTGGTAAGTTGAACTCTTTAATGAATAGGGACTCCCACATTCATGAGGATTTTTATGAGAAATATTAAGAAACTCAACTCTACATTTATTGTTCAAAAACGTCATTCTCTTCTGCTATTTCCACTGCTAAATGCCACTCCTTCATTTATCTACAGGTCTCCTAACTTGTTACTTTTAATGTTGCACAATGTTGGCCTTAGCCAATTATTTCTAGAGGCGTATCTGATTAAAATGTAATTCTGCACTATATTTTAGGCACCTTTTCTCGATTGAAAAAATGATCATATTTATTATTTCTATCTCTAAACACACCTTTAACTCATCTACCCATCTCAGAATGTCTATCCATCTGACTAAGGGGTTGGGTCTGCCTCACTGACATAAACTTGACGATGATGATTAAAATAAATAGGGGAACATTTTTCTCACATAACAGGAAGTAGGAAGTCCTCCTAGAAAGCAAGAATCCAGCTAGGGTAGCCCAGGGATGGTTATCACCTCACTTGGGTCATTATCTCCAGTCTCCTTTTCCTACTTTGAACTATCAAACATGTGCCTTTTGTTTTCATCATAGTCTCATGGTTACAATACACCTGCCCCACATTTTGTTTCCCATCCAACTCTGAGGTAGGAAGCCAACAAATTAAGCAAGAAGAAAACAAGGAAAACAATAAGGAAGGAGGAAGAGCCTATATCAAGAAAATAAAACTTTTGATCTGAATAGATTTGAGGCTACATGTCAAGGATAGAACTATGTCACGAGGCCTCCTCTGGCTATTGTGGAGATAAGGAATTATAGTTTTTTTTAGTTGGATACACTGTCAGCTGGGGTTTTTATTAGGGAAGAAGGTGAGAAAGATATTGGATAAGCAACAAGCAGTGTCTATCACAGAAAAGCCAGAGGCAAGTCACTCATGAACGATTTAACCTACTTTCAAAGTTCCAAGACATTGCAGCAAGGAGATTATAATGTGTGTGTGGTTGGCTGAGACATTTCAGACAAGATTGTTGAAAGCTCTGAGCAGAATTTCAACCCTTCAGATACTGCTCGCACTGATTCATTAGTCTTCTACATTTCTCAGTTAAAGGACGCCTTATTAGTTAAACCCAAATAAATGCCTCAAGAGTTCCTTATATTGAATGTAGGAGACTAGAGAAAAATATTCATTCTACTCTGAAGGGCCAAAAATAAACACAGGGAAAAAAACCATTTGGCAAGCATTGTGCTTAGTTTATTGATGTTTGCTGCCACCTGCAGTTTAAACTTGATATTCACTCTGGAGCATATTGACCCCGGAAGTAAAAAGAAAGAATTACACTAAGAGAACCTTTGCCACCGCTGCAGGGGTGTGTGTGTGTGTGTGTGTGTGTGTGTGTATGGGTGTGTGTGTGTGTGTGTGTGTGTGTGTATGGGTGTGTGTATGGGTGTGTGTGTGTGTGTTTTCATTCAACTGTTTACCTTTAGTTGAGTGATTATTTGATATTTAAGTGTAAATTAACTCATCAGCTATATCACTTACACCTGGCTTCATGCTCAACAGATTAGAAGACTAAGTGGATTAAGTGAAGTTGCTCAGTCGTGTCCGACTCTTTGCGCCCCCATGGACTGTAGCCTACCAGGCTCCTCCGTCCATGGGATTTTCCAGGCAAGAGTACTGGAGTAGGTTGTCATTTCCTTCTCCAGGAGATCTTCCCAACCCAGGGATTGAACCCGGTCCCACATTGTAGACAGACGCTTTACCACCTGAGCCACCAGGGAAGTCAAGTGGATTAAGGCAAAGTGATTTCTCAAAAAGGCGCAAAGATCTGAAATGTCAGTGAAGCTGAACGGTGGTATACTCTGCTTTGCTAAGAAAATGATGCAGTCCCTAACAGAATTTAGCTCTATTTATTATCCTTTCTAAGTAGACTGCCACTTTTTAGCGCGACTTTTTTTCTTTGAGAGTTAATTGACCGTTCTCTAGTAGGACTATTGCTCTTCTGTATTGGGTTGTGGATCATTAGAGAAACACCAGATGGGCAGCCCTCCTGTATGGAAACATCCAGACTCAGTGGTCAGAGAAGCGGGGGAAAAAGTCTCCTAAGGGCATGTCCCGCACACAGAGGGCTTCCGGGGGAATTCAGGTTTTGCTGGAAGATGTAGTTCCTTTGTTAAACCTCTGCTATTTACATTGATAAGTTGATTACTGCTCACCCTATTTGCAGTATGCACAGCTGTTTTGGTCACATAATCTTTGGTGAGACAGACTGGTATTTAGGAAATAAATCTAGGCAGTGATTTTTTTAAAACTGTAGAGAAATCTGGAAACATGGTTCCTCTCTATTCTATTTTTAATCCTGTCCGAGTCACCCATTTTTTTGTGGGTTTTCATTATAGTTGTAATATGCAGGTGTAGATGTTCTGACACAAACATTTACAAAGCACACCCCAAAGCATGAAGTTGAAGTGAAGTGAAGATTGCTCAGTCGTGTCTGACTCTCTGTGACCCCATGGACTATAGCCTGCCGGGCTCTTCTGTCCATGGAATTCTCCAGGCCAGAGTACTGGAGTGGGTTGCCATTTCCTGCTCCAGGGCTTCTTCCCAAACCAAGTATTGAACCCAAGTCTCCGGCATTGCAGGCAGGTTCTTTACCATCTAAGCCACCAGGGAACCCCAAGGCATGTTCACTATCAATTGCTATTTATGGAACCCCATGTCACTGACAAGTAAAATTGGTCTTGAAATTTTTCATTTCATTTCTTTTATAAATTGAAAATGTTCTTGGCTATTCATAGCCTTAGCTAATCAGTGTTTATGGAATTAAAGATGACAGTCAAAGAAAATTTTAATTAAAAAGATTCTTGTCTGTTCATTCATTTGGTTTAATTACCTGGCCAATGAACAAGTTAGCAGTCATGTACAGATGTGAGAGTTGGACCGTAAAGAAGGCTGAGCGCTGAAGAACTGATGTTTTTGAACTGTGGTGCTGGAGAAGACTCTTGAGAGTCCCTTGGACAGCAAAGAGATCAAATCAGTCAATCCTAAAAGAAATCAACCCTGAATATTCATTGGAAGGACTGATGCTGAAGCTCCAGTATTTGACCATCTGATGCAAGGAGCCAATTCATTGACAAAGCCCCTGATGCTGGGAAAGAATGAGGGCAGGAGGAGAAGGGGGTGACAGAGGATAAGATGGTTGGATAGCATCACTGAGTCAATGGACATGAGTTTGAGCAAACTCTGGGAGATAGTGAAGAATAGGGTAGCCTGGTGTGCTGCAGTCCACGGGGTCGCAAAGAGTTGGACATGACTTAGCAACTGAATAACAATAAAAATGGATGAGTTAAATTCAGGCAGAGTTTCTACTACTCCAATTCTTAGCCACTTCCTTAAAGACTTTTTATATATGTGTATTAATGATGCAAAGAACTTTACAGTATCAAAATTCATCTTATAAGTTCAACAACTTTTATTGACTGGCAACATTTTATGAAATTTTTGGATTAAGTTAGTTGGAACTTAGGATAGCATCTCTTGAATTTTTAAAGCAAGACAAAAATGATTATAACTAGCCAATCGGCTTCAACTTTGTGCTAGTGACTGTAATTATAATAAAAAAATCTACATTTACTTATGAAATTTTACCTGGGGGTGTAAAAAAACCTCATAGTCTATTAGAAAGATGATAGTTTTATATGCTATTAAAATGAGTCATGCTGAAATTATTGCTTACAAGGGGTCCATCTAAATGATAATGGGTACAAAATGTAGGTTATGCTCTGACAGTAGAGGTCCTATTTCCATCTGGCAAATCTAATGATACTTGAAAGATGTTAAGTCATGAACAAACTAATAGCCCAATTAGAACATCAAATAATCCATGACCCTACTGGTTTATTTTATCTTACACCTTTAAAGTACTTTTGGTAACAATTACTAATCTCTATGTTCCAAAAAGATATAACCTCAGAACCTCTATAGTACTGTGGTTGTTTTTAGCTCTCTTGGGGTTATGTATCTGAGGAGTATTCATGCCTAATGTTGCATAAAAATTCCTGGGATTCATAGCTCTCTAGAAATCCTGTTCTGTTAGGCATAGAAAAGAATACTAAATGAAATGGAGTTCACTTTACTAATGCTTTGAAAGGTATGATTTATAAATGATTCTTTATAAACATTGCTGTGACTTGATATTCAGAAATTTTAATTCATACCCAGGCCATAACATTTATTAATATTTTCTTAGGATAAACCTTCAGAAAATTTGCATACACATCTGGTCTAAGACTTGAGCTAGCTTTATTCTATCATTCAGTCAGTCAGAAAATGTATGGTTAACAATTACTGTTGTGGCCATCTATAAGGAGGTCACAATACATGAAATATTTCCTTCAGGTTTATTCTCTTACATTCATTGAAGAGCTAGTTATAAATTTTAGATGGACACACCAATTTGCTCATCAGTGTTGGGGATTTTTACATTTTCTGGCATAAAAATTACATGTCTACAACTTTGCACCCACAATTGGCAAGCTACGTTTGAATTCTCAGAGTTGGGTCTAATTCTACAGGGTGTCCATTAGACAATATTCTGTGATGAAGAATTTTTAGAGTCTTGTTCATAGCATGTGCCACAGGGAAAAAGCAAACATCAAGCCAACAAGTGGGAGATTTTCCCCAGGAGCATGCAGCCAGGGGAAGTTTGACAGTGGAAATGAGGATACTATCTTGAAGAGTTTCTGAGTGGTGAGAGTACCATTCAGGGTCCCAACAAGAAATGGATGGCACACTCAAATTAGGGTAATTTGAGAGAGGTCCATTTACAAAGAGAGGATTACAAAAATAGAGGTGGAGTAGGGAAATTATTACAATAGTGCAGGAAGCTGGGACCACTAACTGGGACTGTCACCACCCCCAGGTCTGAGGGGCCATGAGGAGGAAGAGGTTGCTAGGAGCTAGAAGGGAAAGTGCGATGGAGGTCAGGTCACCTCTATGTGGGGACACATCAGCCCAGAGTGGCCTCCTGAGATGGAGACAGGGAAGTAACTATCTCTGTGTTAGTCTCCTCCCACCTCTGATCTCTTGGGCTCTCTTTTAGCAAGAACCAATAAAACCCCCTGGGTTTCCCAGGTGGCTCAGTGGTAAAGAACCCGCCTGCCAAGCAGGAGACACTGGTTCGATCCCCGGGTTGGGAAGATCGCTTGGAGAAGGAAATGGCAACCCACTCCAGTATTCTTGCCTGGGAAATCCCATGGACAGAGCATCCTAGGGGACTACCATCCATGAGGTCACCAAACAGTCAGACAAGACTTAGTGACTAAATGACAACAACAATAAAAATCCCTATTGGTCAACCTCCTGGGGCAGAGAGTGATAACAGATAACAGGTGGAGAGTGACTCTGGGCAAAGTGAATGCTCTTCCACCCGGAAGCAAGATGTCTGAAATCCCTCCTTTTTCAATCGTTGATGGTATTTAAAAACTTATGAAAATACCATAGGGGTAGAAAATTTTTCTGTTCTGACCTTTTTTTCTCTGAACCTCATCCTGCTTTTTCCTCTCCTGAACCGAGTAAAACCAGCCGCTTTAAAATCAGACCCTCTGAGGATACAAAGCACAAACCCCTCATTTGCTGTGTTCCCCGGACTGAACCTGAACTATTAGCCATATTCAAACATTTTCCCAAAGTCACTGAGGATCCCCACAGATTTGCTGAGGAATTTAATATAGTCATTTAAACTTATCAACCTGGTTTCTCTGACTTTTATCAGCGAGTTCACGTGCCTCTCTGTGAAGGCCAGGCCCAATGGTGGATGAAAGCTGCTAACTGGGATGATCTGGAGAAGTCTTTAGAATTACATCTTGGAGACAAAGGAATCCCTGCTGTTTACTGTTTGATGTAATCATATGATCAGGTATGGAGAACTGCTAGGTGACTGCATCTGATGGTTTCTAGGGCTTTCCCAAATCCAGTTGATTGGAATAATAGTCAGGCTTTTATTAAAAAACCCCAGTGAGCTCATGCATGATCATTAAAGCCAGCTCCAAACTGTCTTTAAAGAAAACTCTTTTTTGTATGTTGAATCTACTTGAGAAGACCTTAAGTCTATGTTCATTGACAGGCTGAACTGAGATCTTTTTCTTCTAGTTAAAAAGGCCAGGATGGAATGGGAGACTATGTCCTGTCCAGATTTAATTTAGCAGACCAGCTCACCTGCACCCTAGATGATTAGACCAAAAGGAAGATCACTAAAGTCTTTAATTTTCAACTGCAAAAAATGGAGGCCCCTAAACCAAACCAAAACTCTCTTAGTCTCTGCCGTTTTTGCAAAAATCCAGGGCACTGGAGGAAAGACGGTTACAAGCTTAAGCACTCCAGGTGCCTTCAGACTTTTCAGTGTCCTCCTGACCCCCCAGTGATGGGACTCTGAAGAACTATAGGGGTTTTCCCCAATCCTTCCCCTTAAACAACTTGGGGAAACCACTCTCCAGATTGGGAATGAATCTTTCTCTGCCTTTATTGGCACTGGAGTTATACCTTTCGTGCTCAACCCCACTGTTATGGAAGTCCCTGCCTCAGAGTGCTAAATAAAATGGTTCAAATAGTAGGGGTCTCAAACTTGGACAAGTTACTGTTTCTAAACCTATCCTCTTTGGTTTAGGCACTCTAAGACATTCTTACCCCTTTCTCTTTAGTTCCTCCACCTCTTATTTATGTACCGGGGAGAAATTTCTTAGAAAAGCGTCATGCTGAAATATCTTTCTCCCAAAACGGGGAAATAATTCTAGGATTTGATAGTAGCAACCAAAACAGCCAAACAGGCAAAGCAAATAACCCTTCAACATCCCTTCTTTCCTCTGCCTCTGAACACAATAGAGCTAATTTTAGGGACACTAATCATTTGTCCCCATTGGATCAGCTACCACATTATCAACAAAATCCGTAACTGATATCGATAGAGTACACCTTCTTCTGAAGTCCAAATAGATCCCTCAAAGCCTCTCCCCAGAATTAATCAATACCTTATAAATAAAGGCTTCCCTAGTGGCTCATATGGTTAAGAATCTGCCTGCAATGATTTGGGTTCGATACCTGGGTTGGAAAAATCCCCTGGAGAAGGAAATGGCAACCCACTCCAGTATTCTTGTCTGAAGATTTCCATGGACAGAGGAGCCTGGCAGGCTACAGTCCATGGGGTCCTAAAGAGTCAACTAACACTTTCACTTCACTATAAATAAAGAAGTCCTGCAAGCCATTAATCTGATAATGAAAGACTCTAAGACCCAGGACTTCCTTATCCTCTTCACTAGTCCCTCCCATAACCCTATTTTACCAGTAAAGAAACCTAACATCTAAGGATGGATATTTGTCCAAGACCTCTGAACCATAAACAATATTGCTATCCCTCATCAACCTTTTGTTCTTGGTCTCAGTTTATTAGCCTTCATCACGCTGAAAGCAAATTGTTCACCGTGACTGATTTATGTAGCTCTTTCTTCAGTATCCCTGTGATAAAGCTGGTCAGTACCTCCTCGCCTTTATTTGGGAAAGAAAATAGACCTGGAAGTGATATCCCAAAGTTTTACCAAAGGCTGTTCTTAATTCTCATCTTGAAAGCAGATTTAGATAATATAATCTGTGTGACCTGTTGCCATTTCAGTGTAGAGAGTAGACTAGTTTTCTGTTGCCCTATAACAAGTTGCTGTTAACTTAAAGGCTTACAAGAACAATCGCTGATAGGCTCACAGTTCTACAGAGCAGAAATTGGCATGCCACGGTTACGTTCTCTGCTCAGCGTCTTCCTAGACTGAAATTAATGTGTCAGCCAGGGTTGTGATGCTTGTCTAAGGCTTGCGGTCATCTTCCAAACTTATTCAGGTTATTGGCAGAATACAGTGGCTTGTGGTTGTCTGTCTGGGGTTGCCACCTTTTGCTGGTGGCATTGCTCAGCTGCCAGGGACTGCCTATTTGAAAGTCATTTATTTGGGACCCTTGGAGATTATCCTTAGTGAGCTTGACCTAGTCAGATAAGTTACTAAAGGTATTTGACATTTTCTGGAAAGAGATCCAAAGCATGAGGGAGATGTGATGGAAGGGAGGGTCTCTGCTGCTGAGTGTGTCAATAGGAGGAATCATGTGGCCGCAAATAGTGGGCAGATGCAGTCACAGTTCTGAGAGGTGGAAGGGAAAGGCTGACAAGGAGGGGAGATGAGCATGCGGTGTGGAATTTTCCCTTAACTCATCCATCCATCCATCCATCCCACAGATATTCATTTAAGACCACCTGCTGCTGCTGCTGCTGCATCACTTTAGTCGTGTCCGACTCTGTGCGACCCCATAGACGGCAGCCCACCAGGCTTCCCGTCCCTGGGATTCTCCAGGCAAGAACACTGGAGTGGGTTGCCATTTCCTTCTCCAATGCATGAAAGTGAAAAGTGAAAGTGAAGTCGCTCAGTCGTGTCCGACTCTGTTGACCCCATGGACTGCAGCCTACCAGACTCCTCTGTCCATGGGATTTTCTAGGCAAAATTAATGACTAAAAGCACATTTAAGGTGACCCAAATTGTCACAGGTCGCCATACAAATCATGCTGCTGCTGCTGCTAAGTCGCTTCAGTCGTGTCTGACTCTGTGCAACCCCATAGACGGCAGCCCACCAGGCTCCCCCATCCCTGGGATTCTCAGGCAAGAACACTGGAGTGGGTTGCCATTTCACTCTCCAATGCATGAAAGTGAAAAGTGAAAGTGAAGTCGCTCAGTCGTGTCCGACTCTTAGCGACCCCATGGACTACAGCCCACCAGGCTCCTCTGTCCATGGAATTTTCCAGGCAAGATTACTCGAGTGAGTTACAAATCATGCTAATGAGTTTGAATTTTTCTTCTAAGCACAATGGGAAGACACTGAAAGGACTTAAGCAAGAGTAACTTGAAGAGACTGGCACTTAATATCATCCAGGCTTTAGTGTGAAAAATATATTGTAGAGGGTGGCCGTAGCAGAGTCATTGAGATGACTGCAGATGGGTGGGACCAGGAGAGTGAGGAGAGAAGAAGGCAGATTTGAAGGAGATGCATAGGGCTTGGTTGGACTTGCGTGATGATTTGTATATGATCAATTTTAGGAGTCGTAGGATTAAATGTGACTGCATGTAGTTGAGTTCACAGTTCCCCCTTTATACTACTCAAGATGTGTCTTTTCTGTTCCCAAAATCTTTAGGTTGCACCAGACAGCACGTCTTCCATCCACGTTGGGAATACTTGTTCCATCGGTTTGGAATATTTCACTGGGAATACGTTTTTAAGCAGGATAGAGAAGATCTGGATTCCCGTGCCTTTTATTTCCTTGTCTGCTCAATGAGAGGACTGAATTGTAAACCTCAAAGGCTGACTCTAGGACTGACACCCCGGAACTGGGCTCACTCTTGTTTCCGCCCAGGCCAGCCAGAGCTTCTGGCTGTAGTAATAGCAGAACTGGTAGTACCCCGAGAACAGTGCATATTTGGATCAAGGGCTGCTTTTGAACTTTTGTACTCCTCCAGTCCCAGGAGTAACGTAAAGAGAGTAGCCAGAAACAGTCAGGTCTACAGATTTAGCTTCATAGCCTGATGCCTCTGAAAGTTGCCCAACGTGTCACACAGCAGGGTCATCCATCTGAGCACATGGGGGTATTTAATCACTGTCAATTTCCCTTTAATTTCTCCTCTCTTAGTAGGAGAAGGTGCACTGAGTACAGTGAATGACATGAATTCCGCATAAAATTTATATTTTATGCATATATATATATGCAGAATTCCATACTGCATTTATAAACTTCATTTTGCTCTGTCCTCAGAGATTCCAATCAGCAGTGGAGTTCTGTGCCTGGGCAGAAATGCCTGAATGCACACTGCTGAGGATGGCAAGGGGAAAATTCTGTCTGCAGCTAAATCTACCAGTGCCAACCTGGACTCCCCCAGCAAAACCTGCCTTGAGGCAGATATAATGGAGATTTTCCCCTCTTTTAAGACCCAGACTCATTTTACTGGATGCATATTGCCTTTTTGTGAATGCATCTCATACTCCGTATTTCTGTGTATTTTAATCCAATTTAACTCTCCTAATGGCTTAGATGGAGAAGGAAATGGCAACCCACTCCAGTATTCTTGCCTGGAGAACCCTGTGGACAGAGGAGCCTGGTGGGCTGCTGTCCATGGGGTCGCATAGAGTCGGACATGACTGAAGCTACTTAGCATGCATGCATTGGAGAAGGAAATGGCAACCCACTCCAGTGTTCTTGCCTGGAGAATCCCAGGGACGGAGGAGCCTGGTGGGCTGCCATCTATGGGGTCGCACAGAGTCAGGACTGAAGCGACTTAGCAGCCATGGCTTAGATGAATTGTACAAAGTGCATTTTATTTTAATCCACTAGAGGGAGCCAGAGGGATTTAGACAATGGCACAAAGCAGACAATCAAGGTTCTTAAGCTCTAAGAAATTTAGACATTTAAACATTTAGAGAAATATCCAGGGTTTCTCAAAGTGGGCTTACTGTCAGTATTACTGGGAGGTGCTTTTTGTTTTTGCTTCTTAACTTGTTTGCATTAAAAAATAGACTAAGAGAAGTTTAGATTTACAGCAAAGCTGAGCTGAAGGGGAGTTTTAAAAATATGTAGATTTCCAGACCCTGTCTGAGATCCATAACATCAGAAGCTTTGGGGTGAGGAATCGCTACTGTAAGGGTTGGTAGAATGCCTGGCTTATAAAAAAAAATGTCTGCAAGCTTAAAACCAAGAACAGGGGCAGAAACACACTGAACTTTATGTAGCATACACAGCAGGATATAGGAACAAAGACTCACAAAGATTTAAATATTAAAAAAATATAGAGAGATTAAAAACTTAGAGGCTGTCAATATTTAAACTATGGGTCATATATTTTGCTAATTCCACTGTTATTAATAAATATAATCTATGTGATTTACATAGAATCAAAGGAAAATCTGAGAACTACCATTAGGATAAAGTTTCCAAGCTCCAGGATGAGATTTTTAGGGAACCTCCAAATCAGTAAAGAGTATACTATTTCGAAAATAAGCATTTCATGAAAGACTGCCTGATTCCTGTGGATCTTACCCAGGGAATAGAAATAAATGCTCTAGATCCGATTGCTACCAGACCCAGATGTCTCCATAGTGTCCTGTGCAATCTGTCACATTGGCCCCGACACAAGCAGCTTAAAAAATTAAAGAAAGAAAAGAGGGCACATGGATTAACAGAGTTTAACAAATTCTGTCCCTATAGAAAGAAATTTAAAATCAAATGAAAGTAATTGGATTGATTTACAGAAAAGTGTGTTAGAAAACCCAAGTGGTGTGATGAAAATTAGCAATCCAGCCCTTTGGATGCTGTTGGCCCTGTGGATATTTACAGATTTGTTTAAATCAACATCAAATAGCCAGAATCCTTGTGATAAGAATTGGTCTTTATAACTGATGTCTGAAACCTAACTTGAATACCAAATAAAAACTCAGAGCAATGCTTTAACCAACGCTACCAAGGTCCAGCCTAACTAGGTTTTCTTTTTTCTTATCTCAATTTATTTATTTGGCCACACCACCTGGCATGTGGGATCTCAGTTGCCAAACCAGAGACTGAATCCACGCGCCCTGAGGTGGGAGGGCAGTCTTCACCACTGGCCCTCCAGGTATCCCCCTAACTGGGTATTTACTACAATCTCAGGGTCAGAAGCATCTTCCTGATGATGATGCCTTTCCAATATCAAGAAGGAAAAGGGCAAAAAACAAAAACACCTCTTTTTGCCTCTATGTAAAACAGAGATTCTGAGCACAGTCAAACTTGAAATATTTTTCCTCAAAGATTAAATACAACAGTAATTTAAAAAGGAAAAATGGCAAGGCTCAATTGGCCCAACAGACCCTGATAAGTGTGGAAACAAGATTCTTCCCTTTGAGCTTCTGTCTGAGAAACCTGGACAGGTTGGCCACTATCTTAAGAGTTCTTCATTAGTTTTTCTTCAAAGGTTTCTTTCCTCTGTAAGTAGGGCCCTCACACTTTTATAACTGAATCTTCTCAATCATAAAGCGTAACAGAATTGTATTTTATGTTATAGATGTACTTCAACACAGAAATAAAGGGAAGTTATGTGATGGAGAAGGAGGTTATGTGATGGAGAACAATTTAGTAATGTACAGTCAACTCTGAGTAAATCATGCAAATGAATAAAACTCTTTCTAGCTAACTTGATTATATATCCTTCCTCTACATAATCATGTTCCATTTTGAAAATAAAATTTTAAAGGAATATTTTTGTGGATAAAAAATATTTTTGGGAAAATCTTTTGTTTTAAAATAGTGAATGACAGGGAATTCAGGGAACTATGATCCTGCATGCTCCGAGGTGTGACTAAAAAACAAAAACAAAAAATGAATGAAAAGTTCCCTCTGGATTTTAATGATATTGAACATAAGACTATGTGCCATTTTCCTCATAATGAAATATAAATACATTTACACTATTATTCACTCCCTTGATTGCAGAATCATTTTCAGTCCTCTGTCTGCCCCTACCAGCTAAATATTTTTCTCCTATCAGCCTTTGGTTAAAAATGAAATATTTCTTACAATAAGTTAGTTGGCTGCAAACCTTGGCAATTCCTACTAGGCTGGCTTGGCTAGAGGACAAGAGCTCCCTCTTGTTTGAGGTTCTGATATAGAGTCAGGCCCTCGAGATCATTAAAATTGTCAGCTGGTCTGTAACAGCTGCCTAGGTCCCAGGTTCAACACCCACACACCAAATCCACATTTTTGAAGAGAAAGGTAATTCTAATAGTAAACACCATTATTTTTTTCATTTGCAAATTTCTTATTCAATCTCTGATTTTTAAAAAAATGTTAACCACTTTCCATTCCTACCTTAGTTATCCCACCCCTGAGAGGCATATTTAATGGATTACAGTTGTTTTTTCCCTCAGAATGGGGATGTAGACTTGTAATCCATCTAGCATAGTGATCCATAGTTTCCTTTACTGGAAGTTGGCACTTGTGGTGAAATCTATTTACTACTCTGGCTTTAAGTTACATCTTTTGGAAACATTAGATTCCAATTAGCTTTTCCCTTGGTGGTAAGGAGCTTAGAGGAGGAGTTCAACTGGGACGCAGATGCTCATACAATGCTCCTTTCATTTTAATCAACACAGTGTTGAAAATATCAGGGGACCAAAAGTCAAACCTGGCAAGACAGACGTTGTTCATAAATACTACTGGCCTGGGACTTCTCACTGGGTTAAGAAACTGGGTGACATGTATCTTGTTTGATTGTGCTTGTTTCTGCTCAGTTGTAGATATTTTTGATCCACAATTATCTTCAATGAGTGGTAATCTCATCAGAAGTTTGCAAATTAATAAAGTCTCAGGAGGGAACCTGTATTCAAGGGAGAAATCTTGGCAAGTATTTGGCACAAAAGTCAACTCTGATTGGTTATTGCCAACTGCATTCTAAAACTCAGTTCCTATACAGGCTTTTTCACATGAGTTTTAACTGATTCCAAATTGTTTTACTATTCTAAATTATCTTAATTGATTAAAAATGTTAGATAATGTGGTAGATTAGCTATAACTTTCCTATATGAAACAGTCAAATCTTAGTTTTTCAAAGTCTCTCTTCCTTCCCACCTGCTTTGGTAAACTGACATTAAAGTAAGAAAACCCCAAACCTCCCAAACAGAAGAGAAAAGAAGAATTCTGAAAGCTAAGGAAGTTCAAACCAATCTTTACTCTGAGAGTTTCTGCCAAACCTTTGAAACTTTGAGATCTGTTTGATCAGGGCAGAGAGTCGGGGGCAGTAGATAAAACCTAGCATCTGCTCCAAGTGGAAAACTTGATATGAGGCACTCACATACAGCTGAGTCCCCAAAGAGCTTCACCCTCAGTCTCAGGGTGAAGGAGTAAAACTCCTTGCATTGAAGGGGGAGGTGAGAAAATATGTGCCTCTTGACCTTGGCACCAAGGGAGGGCAAGGAATAACTCAAGAATTCATAACCCTACTCTGTTCTTGAGTGGATGTATGTTTTTAATTCATTCTACTCACGTGGCCACAGAAAGCCTTACGTGTAGGATGTAATTTAATGTGGTTTCAGGCTGGTGGTGCTCCTGGATAACTGGCAGAAACAAATGCCCTCTGGAGAGACTCAGGCTATGAACAAATACAAATGGAAAGTTGCCATGAAATGATCCTCATTAGAGCGCCAACAAATTGATGCTTTCAAACTGTGCTGCTAGAGAAGACTCTTGAGAGTCCCTTATATAGCAAGGAGATCAAACTAGTCAATCCTAAAAGAAATCAGTCCTGAATATTCATTGGAAGGACTGATGCTGAAGCTGAAGCTCCAATACTTGGGCCACCTGATGCAAAGAGCCGACTCATTGAAAAATACTCTGATGCTGGGAAAGATTGAAGGCAGGAGGAAAGGGGACGGCAGAGGATGAGATGGTTGGATGGCATCACTGATTCAAAGGACATGAGTTTAACCAAACTCCAGGAGGTGGTGAAGGACAGGCAAGCCTTGTGTGGTGCAGTCCATGGTGTTGCAAAGAGCTGGACATGACTGAGCAACTGAAAACAACAAGAAGAAACTCTGAAATTTCCATTTATGCTGGAGAGAAGGAAGGTCTGAGATGCAAGAAAGAATGGGGAGCTAAAATATCACTAAATATGTGGATAGATGCAAACAAGATTGCCAGGAGAAATATCAATAACCTCAGATATGCAGATGACACCACGCTTATGGCAGAAAGTGAAGAGGAACTAAAAAGCCTCTTGATGAAAGTGAAAGTGGAGAGTGAAAAAGGTGGCTTAAAGCTCAACATTCAGAAAATGAAGATCATGTCATCTGGTCTCATCACTTCATGGGAAATAGATGGGGAAACAGTGGAAACAGTGGCTGACTTTATTTTGAGGCGCTCCCAAATCACTGCAGATGGTGATTGCAGCCATGAAATTAAAAGATGCTTACTCCTCGGAAGGAAAGTTATGACTAACCTAGACAGCATATTTAAAAGCAGAGACATTACTTGTCAACAAAGGTCCATCTAGTCAAAGCTATGGTTTTTCCTGTGGTCATGTATGGATGTGAGAGTTGGACTATAAAGAAAGCTGAGTACAGAAGAACTGATGCTTTTGAATTGTGCTGTTGGAGAAGACTCTTGAGAGTCCCTTGGACTGCAAGGAAATCCAACCAGTCCATTCTAAAGGAAATCAGTCCTGGATGTTCATTGGAAGGACCGATGCTGAAGCTGAAACTATAATATTTTGGCCACCTGATGTGAAGAGCTGACTCATTTGAAAAGACCTTGATGCTGGGAAAGATTGGAAGCAGGAGGAGAAGGGGACAATAGAGGATGAGATGGTTGAATGGCATCACTAACTCAATGGACATGAGTTTGGGTAAACTCCAGGAGTTGGTGATGGACAGGGGGGCCTGGCGTGCTGTGGTTCATGGGGTCGCAAAGAGTCAGACACGACTGAGCGACTGAACTGAATTGTATAAAACAAAAATTTTCCCACAAATAAAACATTAAGATTAACTAAAAGACTAGATAGACAGCAATAAACTTATAAGGTATAGAAAGGTAAGAGAGTTAATAGTTTAAGGTTCTTATGTCTTTCAGGAAGGGAATAAGGATATTAACTATAATTTTTAGGTATGTGAATTAAAATAGCTTGAATTGCCTTTAAAAGGCTAGAAATAGTATAACTCTTAAAGAAACGGAGAAGGAAAAATGGGATGGTAAAGATATAGCAATTTTAATCAGTTTAAAAGAAGGCAAGAAAGCTAGGAAGAAAAAAAGAAACAGAAATTTAAGACAGAGAAAGTACATGATTTGGTGCTAGATTAAATGCAAATATGTAAAAGTCCCTGATGCTGGGAAAGAGAAGGCAAAAGGAGAAGGGCGTAGCAGAGAATGAGATGGTTAGATATCACCACTGACCCAATGGACATGAATTTGAGCCAATTCTGCGATACAGTGAAGGACAGGGGGCCTGGTGTGCTGCACTTCATGGGTCTCAAAGAGTCAGACATTACTTAGTGACCGAACAACAACAGCAATATAAATAATTACAACCACTCTTAGCAAAATTATTACTAGACAAAGTATAATTAAGGGTTAAAGTCACTTTATGATGGAAAAAGTTAAATTGCTCAGGATGATACAAGTCAAAACTTGTATGCACTTAATGAAGTCTCAAATTATATAAACCAAATATACAACTGTGAAGATAAATTGGTAAGTCCACAAGCATACTTGGAAATATTAAATCTCTCTCATAGTAATAAATCTCTCTCATGTGTGTGTGTACTCAGTCATGTCCAACTCTTTGTGACTCCATGGGCTTGTAACCCACCAGGCTCCTCTGTCCATGGAATTTTCCACGCAAAAATACTGGAGTGGGTTGCCATTTCCTACACCAAGGAATCTTCACGACCCAGGGATTGAACACAGGTCTCCTGCATTGCAGGTGGATTCTTTACCGCTGAGCGACAGGGAATCTCCAATATCTCTCATAGTAAACAGTAAGGCTGACAGTATCTGTGAAGATAAGAGAAGATTCAAAGAGAAAAATAAAACTTAAGCCCCAAATTGGAGTATACACATCTTTTTGAAGCACAGATGAAACATTATGAAAACTGACACTTTGAAAATTGGTATTAAATTTCCACACCTATCAATGTAAAACCTCAAGTTAAAGGACTGGTGTCATACAGATCACTTCTCTAACACAAGGCAACTAAATTAGAGATAAGAAAATCCTACATATTTAGCTATGGTTTTTTGAAAAACCACACATGTCTAAGGGTCAAAGAAAAAAATCATAGAAATTAGAAAATGTTATGCTCTGAACAATGATAAAAGTTCAGTTCAGTTCAGTCGCTCAGTCGTGTCCGACTCTTTGCGACCCCATGAACTGCAGCACGCCAGGCCTCCCTGTCCATCACCAACTCCCAGAGTTCACTCAGACTCACGTCCATTGAGTCAGTGGTGCCATCCAGCCATCTCATCCTCTGTCGTCCCCTTCTCCTCCTGCCCCCAGTCCCTCCCAGCATCAGAGTCTTTTCCAATAAGTCAACTCTTTGCATGAGGTGGCCAAAGTACTGGAGTTTCAGCTTTAGCATCATTCCTTCCAAAGAACACCCAGGGCTGATCTCCTTCAGAATGGACTGGTTGGATCTCCTTGCAGTCCAAGGGACTCTCAAGAGTCTTCTCCAACACCACAGTTCAAAAGCATCAATTCTTCGGTGCTCAGCCTTCTTCACAATCCAACTCTCACATCCATACATGACCACAGGAAAAACCATAGCCTTGACCGGACGGACCTTTGTTGGCAAAGTAATGTCTCTGCTTTTGAATATGCTATCTAGGTTGGTCATAACGTTCCTTCCAAGGAGTAAGCGTCTTTTAATTTCATGGCTGCAGTCACCATCTGCAGTGATTTTGGAGCCAGGAAAAATAAAGTCTGACACTGTTTCCACTGTTTCCCCATCTATTTCCCATGAAGTGATGGGACCAGATGCCATGATCTTCATTTTCTGAATGTTGAGTGTTAAGCCAACTTTTTCACTCTCCACTTTCACTTTCATCAAGAGGCTCTTTAGTTCCTCTTTACTTTCTGCCATAAGGGTGGTGTCAAATGCGTATCTGAGGTTATTGATATTTCTCCTGGCAATCTTGATTCCAGCTTGTGCTTCTTCCAGCCCAGCGTTTCTCATGATGTACTCTGCATATAAGTTAAATAAATGGGGTGACAATATACAGCCTTGACAAACTCCTTTTCCTATTTGGAACCAGTCTGTTGTTCCATGTCCAGTTCCGGCTGCTGCTTCCTGACCTGCATATAGGTTTCTCAAGGGGCAGGTCAGGTGGTCTGGTATTCCCATCTCTTTCAGAATTTTCCACAGTTTATTGTGATCCACACAGTCAAAAGCTTTGGCATAGTCAATAAAGCAGAAATACATGTTTTTCTGGAACTCTCTTGCTTTTTCTATGATCCAGCGGATGTTGGCAATTTGATCGCTGGTTCCTCTGCCTTTTCTAAAACCAGCTTGAACATCTGGAAGTTCATGGTTCACGTATTGCTGAAGCCTGGCTCGGAGAATTTTGAGCATTACTTTACTAGCATGTGAGATGAGTGCAATTGTGTGGTAGTTTGAGCATTCTTTGGCATTGCCTTTCTTTGGGATTGGAATGAAAACTGACCTTTTCAGTCCTGTGGCCACTGCTGAGTTTTCCAAATTTGCTGGCATATTGAGTGCAGCACTTTCACAGCATCATCTTTCAGGATTTGAAATAGCTCAATTGGAATTGCATCACCTCCACTAGCTTTATTCGTAGTGGTACTTTCTAAGGCCCACTTGACTTCACATTCCAGGATGTCTGGCTCTAGGTCAGTGATCACACCATCGTGATGATCTGGGTCGTGGAGATCTTTTTTGTACAGTTCTTCTGTGTATTCTTGCCACCTCTTCTTAATATCTTCTGCTTCTTTTAGGTCCATACCATTTCTGTCCTTTATCGAGCCCATCTTTGCATGAAATGTTCCCTTGGTATCTCTAATTTTCTTGAAGAGATCTCTAGTCTTTCCCATTCTGTTGTTTTCCTCTATTTCTTTGCATTGATCGCTGAGGAAGGCTTTCTTATCTCTTTTTGCTATTCTTTGTACTCCCCATCAAATTTGGGGGGATTCAAATAAAGTGGTACTTAGGGAAATTTATATTAAGAAGAATCAGGTTTCAAAATTAGTAAGTTAAATATCTATCTTAGGAAGTTTAAAAAAAGAACAAGAGAATAAAGTGAAAGAAAAAAGTAATGCAATTTTAGAAGAAAATGATGAAATAGAAAAATAAACAAACATACAACAGGGAAATCGACATAGTCTCTAAACTGATTTTTTGAAAAAGAATACAAAAACAAACCTCTGTGAAAATTAAGGGAAAAAGGGAGAGTAGTCTCAAAATAAATGGGATGAACAAAAAAAATGCTATGACTAAAAATATCAAAATCATGACAAAAGTAAATTATTTTACAAACTGGATGAAAATATTTCTTATAGAAATACAAATTGTAAAATATATTTCAAGAAGAATTAGAGAACCTGAATAGTCTTATAACCATTAAAGAAACGAAATAGTTAAAAACCTTTGCACAGAGCAATTTTGATCTTCAGATAATTCCAGTCTTCCCCAACCCTTTCAGAGACCAGAAATGGAGGGAAATACTCCCCAACTTATTTTATGAAGCCAAGATTATCTTGATGTCAAATCTAGACAAAAAGATTACAAGCAAAATGGAAACCCAGGAAACCCTGAAATAAGCCAATCTCAATCATGACCACAAATACAAATTCTGAACAAAATTTATATTAGCAAATTGAATCTGAAAATGCACAAAGATAGTACATTACGAACAAAATGTCTTCATCCCACAAATGTAATTATCAGTTGACTTGTAAATTGTCTACGGCCTCATAAACAATAGAGAAAAATCAGATGATTACTCCAATTGATGCAGAAGAAACATTAGAAAAACTTGATATTCACTTAGATTAGAAAAATTGGAAAACTGAAAATAGTCACTGTCATAGCTTGAGTTTCTCAGGAAGAAGTGTCTGAGATAGAGGTTAATATGGAGGAAACTGATTAGGGAGTGTTCCCAAGGTTAGGATCTTTGGAAGAGAAAGTAGGAAGTAAGACTGGGCAGAGAAGGGAGAAGTCAGGCTGCAGTGTAGACTCAGGGAAAGCTTCACCCAACCCTAAAGAGAGTGCTGGAATGAGGGTAGCCCTTTGGAGTCGATTTGACTTGGGGTGATAGGTGGGCCTTTATACCTTGTGTCAACCAGCCACCCAAGGTGAGCTACCCCAGGAAGTGGATGTGATGTGGGCAGTTTACTCTCTTTAGCTGAAGAAGGTTGACGGTCCAGGGCTGTTTGCCAGTAGTACCGCCAGCTGCTGGAAGAATTACTTCAGCTCAGAAAAGAGGGACCTCAGAGGTACATCACAGAGTCTGTTACAGGCATGTACAAAAAGCCTACAGCAGATGCCACAGTTAATGTTAAAATGTGGAAAGCATTGCCTTCAAGATGAGAAACAAGACAAGGAAAACCATTATTACCACTTCTGTTTAGCACTGTGTGATGAGACAGGATAAACAGAAGGTTTAAGGATTAAAACGGAAATAAAATGAATATTGTTGTAGCCACACATTCCGGGAAACAAACTCACTCAGAAGGACCATGCAGATGGAGTGCAGTTTATAACACTGGCGGGCCCAAGGCAGAGTCTCCTCTTAGCCAAGGACCCCGACCGTTTTTGTGAAAACCTTATATACCCTAAGTGTACTTGTCCAAACCCACCTCCCCAAATTTCTTGAAACTAGTCTGGACAAGGTAAAAGAGAGATACGATCAAAGTTAACCCATGATTCATGTGTCACAAGACTAGATAAACAGTGAACGTTTATCAACAGGCCTGTGGTCATATCCCGATAAATATAATGGAATTTACAACTTTGTTCTGTTGCAGAGATAATTAGCGTATTCTTTTAGGCAATGGAGAGTCCAAGTACAAGTCCCGAGGCTCTTTTATTGGGGGGTCTGGTTTTCCATTGGTATGCCACTTCTATAGACACCAGGCACAAAGTTCAGAGTCCATTGGGAGGGTGACCATGCGTGTAGCCTAATGTTCGCAGCCTGGCCTAAGATGGAGTCCAACTCTGTCTGTTTCCTCCTTCAATATGATTTGCAGGTGATATGATTGTCTATGAAGAAAATAACCTACAAATGAATTATAACAATAAAAAGCTTGTCAGCACTCACTCCTGGATGCAAAGCAAATGCATATAAATGTGTATACATACGTGTGTTGATGCCATTTTTATAGACAATTATTTAGAAAACCTTATTCATAAATGGTATTTACAATGGCATAGAAATATAATAACTTGAAATAAATCTAACAAAAATGTGTGATACTGAAGAATATGTTAAATAAATATATGATGTTTATGGCTAGTACTCTGTTCTATAAAGATTTCAAATCTTCCCCAATTGATCTATAGATATGAAACTCCAATAAGCAAAAATACTGCCGTGTTGTTTGTGGAATTTGACAAGCTGATTTAAAAATTTACAGGGAAGCATAAAAGACCAAGGAAAATGAAAAGTGAAAAGACTTGCATTACTGGATAAAATGACTTATTATCAGATTATATTATTAAGAATAGGATGTTGATGCAGGATGAGATAAATTGACAAGCAAAACCGAGTGAAACAGAGTCAAGAAGGAAACTCCCATATACGCACATATAGAAACTGGATTTTCACAGATCACTGGGAAAAAGTAGATTATTTTGTTAATGGCTTAAGGATGATTTGGTTCCCATACACTTTTAAAAACCTGAAAATTGATTCTAATCTTGTATCATAAGGTCAATCTAGGTGTTAAAGACAATGTAAAAGGCACAACCATACAGTTTTAGAAATAGTGTATAGGGAATATATGAAAAATCTTTAGTAAGTAAAGTTTCTTAAAGAAGACACAAAAGTGAAAATTATGCAGGAAAAGATGAATACACTCAAGTACATTAAAAATGAGGGTTCAGATAGTCAAAGACACAATAAACAACCCCAAAATCAGAAAATTAAAAAAACCCAAAACTAGGAGATGATATTTGCAACCTTTATTAACAAAAATTTAGTATCTGAAATATATATAAAAACTTTGAAAAAAATAAGGAAAGACAAACCAACACAAAAATGGAGAAAACATGTGAGACAGATACTTAAACAGAAAAGGAATACAAGAAGTTCAGAACCATAGGAGAATGTGTTAACCTCATTAGTAACAGCATATTGAAAAGCAGAGACATTAGTTTGTCAACAAAGGTCCATCTAGTCAAGGCTATGGTTTTACCAGTAGTCATGTATGGATGTGAGAGTTGGACTATAAAGAAAGCTGAGCAATGAAGAATTGATGCTTTTGAACTGTGGTGTTGGAGAAGACTCTTGAGAGTCCCATGGAGTGCAAGGAGATCCAACCAGTCCATCCTAAAGGAGATCAGTCCTGGGTGTTCATTGATGCTGAAGTTGAAACTCCAGTACTTTGGCCACCTCATGTGAAGAACTGACTCATTGGAAAAGACCCTGATGCTGGGAAAGATTGAAGGTGGGAGAAGAATGGAACGACAGAGGGTGAGATGGTTGGATGGCATCACCGAGTCAATGGACATGAGTTTGGGTGGACTCCGGGAGTTGGTGATGGACAGGGAGGCCTGGCGTGCTGTGGTTCATGGGGTCACAAAGAGTCGGACACAACTGAGCGACTGAACTGAATAGGGAAATACAAACCAAAACCAAAATAAACCATGTGAATTACATTTTCCTTTGCTTCTAGACTTAGTAAACACTTATTATCTCAAAGTTTCTGTGGGTGAGGAATTTGAGAGTGGCTTAGCTAGGTGATTCTTGCTTAGGATGTGTCGTGAGGTCTGACTCAAGAAATTAGTGAGACAAGGATATCATACATCCAGGGAATATAGCCAATATTTTATAATAACTATGAATGGAGTACAACCTTAAAAAGTTATGAATCACTATGTTGTACATCTGAGACTTACATAACATTGTAAATCAACCATATGTCAATTAAAAAAAAAGAGATCATTTAAAAAAGATTTAAATGATCCTCATAAAATTGCCAAACATGACTGTTGGCCAAAAAAAAAAGAATAACTTTTAGATGTATTGATATCTACCTAGGACTTGTTCATTAAACCCACCTGTCTGAGTACTGTGACTTGATTGGGGTTTTCTTTAAGTCACTCCTGAAGCACTGTGATGGCTTTGTCTAACATTAATAGATTTTTTAAAATGATATGTCTTGGGGTATGGCTACGAATAAAGGGGAGAATCTGTTGCTATTGCAAACCAATTATGGAAGCGACTTAAAAAGAAAATCTGAATTGTAACTCTGTTTCTATTTATGTAAAATACTGTCCTTACCTTTCAGCCTGTAGCTGATGTGCACAGACACAGTGGTGGCTCTCGGGTTGCTGTTCTGCCATCTTCCTGTCTCCTTCAGTCCCTCCACGTGGGTATGAACTTCAATGATACAATGGGGCATTTAACAGAGATTGCTCTGTGCAATGCTGTATTTAGTGTTTCTATTTTAATTTTTCTAGGATGTGAATTCATGTGAATATGAAAATAAAATGCATAATAAAAGAAAAAAGAAAAGAAAGAAAGTAGCTGAGCTGTAGTCTTCTAAAGGCTCGACTGGGACTAGAAGTTCTGCTTCCAAGGTGGCTCACACACATGGCTAGCAAACTGATGTTGGCTGTTGCCGTGGGGAGAAACTGCTTGAGCATCCTTACAACATGGCAGCTGGCTTGTCTCAGAGAAAATGATCTAAAACAAAGGAAAGTCAAACTGTGATGTCCTTTGTGATCTTTCCTCAGAAATCATAGTTCACCATTTTTGCAATATCGTAGTGTTTACGGAGAAGTCTACTTTTAAGACCAGAGATTTATAAATAACCCATAAAAGGATAAACAAATTATGGTATACTTATCAAGCAGAAAATGATATAGTAATGTAAAATGAATGAACCAAGGTACATGCTTCAGTTTTAAGTAATCTAAAAACAATATTGAACAAAAGATGCAAGTCACAAGGAATACGTGCAATATATTCTTTAGAGACCATACATATGAGATGAAACTATCAAGAAAACAAGAGAATGAATGAACAATATAAAATATAGACTAGTGGCTACTTCTGTGGGAAAGGGATCAGGAATTCAAAAGGGGGTTTTGGTAATGTCCCATTTCTCAAAGGCCATGGTTCTTTAAATTCTACTGATACATTTTATACAGTCCTTTTGTAAAAAGGACATGTTTCACAATAAAAATGCAAATTAAAGTGTTCTTAAAAAATAATTTTAAATGTCAGGGCTATTTCAGTGAGCAAACAAATTGTTCTTAAATATTCATCATTACACATCAAGCATCTCCCCAGCCTCCATGCCTCTTTATCAAAAGAGAAAAGTATAAATGCATCAAGCCCCTCAAGGAGGACCAAGTTTCCTCAATTCGCAAATGTTACCACAAAAGTCATGGTAATTTGCCCCCAGAGCTCCCTCTGATTCATTGTCTGGCTCCACATCTTTGATGTGGGTTTTCAGGAGAACACTAAAATAGACTGAGAATAATAAGCCCAAATTCAACTTCATGCAAAAGAAAAATTAGAATTTAACTAAAATTGATGTCCTAGGTGGATTCTTTTATTCCTCAGGTCTGTGACATCATGCCATTTTAATTTTAAAATGTATATACATATAAGACTTGGACATCCCTGGTGGCTCAGTGGGTAAGAATCTGTCTGCCAAGGCAGGGGATGAGTTCAATCCTTGGTCTGAGAAGATTCCACGTGCCTCAGAGCAACCAAGTCTATGTGCGACAACTCCTGAAACCCAAGTACCTGGAGCTTGTACTCTGCAACAAGAGAAGCCACCACAGTGAGAAGCCCAGCAGAGCAACGAAGAGCAGCCCCCGCTCACTGGAACTAGAGAAAGCCCACGCACAGCAACGAAGACCCAGCACAGCCAACGATAAAAGGAAAAAAAAAAAAAAAAAGCAACTCCAAACATATATGATCCTCTTTATTCTCACTGTTTTGTAAATATTTCAGAATAGAAATTTCATCAACTCCAGATGAGTTACCCAGATGGCCCTAAATATTAGGGTTCTCTTGTTGATTAAAAAAAAAATCAGAAGACTATTTCCAGAAACATAGTACATTTTCCTATAGTACATTAATCACTAAACTCTTTTTTAAAATGACATTCTTTCCAAACCATGAGTAGCTTTCAAAGTGCATGCATTTTAGTTGCATAATTATACAAAAATAATTCATTGGCATTAAGATAAGATCAACAGCACAGATTTGACAGACCCACGTATCTGTCAGAGTTTCACGGTTGCAAGCAACCAAAACCAATGCTGACTAGTTAAAACTAGAAAGTAATTTATTGTGAGGATATGGGGTGTCACCAAAGTGAAGATATAATTGACCAAGCAGACTTTGGAAATGGCAGGATTTAGTGTAGCTCCAAGAATCTAGACAGTAGAAACTATTAGGCTGTATTTTTTCCTAGGTATTATCATCAAAATAAATTAGCTCCAGGCCTTCTCTGGTGGTTCAGTGGTGAAGAATCCACCTGTCAATGCAGGAGCTGCTGCTGCTGCTGCTAAGTCGCTTCAGTCGTGTCCGACTCTGTGTGACCCCATAGACGGCAGCCCACCAGCCTCCCCCGTCCCTGGGATTCTCCAGGCAAGAACACTGGAGTGGGTTGCCATTTCTTTCTCCAATGCATGAAAGTGAAAAGTGAAAGGGAAGTCGCTCAGTCGTGTCTGACTCTTAGCGACCCCATGGACTGCAGCCTACCAGGCTCCTCCATCTATGGGATTTTCCAGGCAAGAGTACTGGAGTGGGGTGCCATTGCCTTCTCCACAATGCAGGAGACACAGGTTCAATTCCTGATCTGGGAAGATCTCACATGCAGTGGGGCAACTAATCCCGTGCACCACAACTACTGAATCTGTGCTCTAGAGCCCGCTTGCCTCAGCTACTGAAGCCCATGCACCCTGCAGCCCGTGCTCTGCAACGAGAAGCCACCACAGTGAGCAACTCGTGCACTGCAACTAGAGAGTGGCCCAGGGAGCAACGAAGACCCAGCACAGCCAAAATAAATAAGATAATAAAATGAAAAAAAAAATTTAGCTCCAATATATTCCAGTCCTTATGTCACTGTGCTCAATTTTCACATTTCTGTGATAATCTGGTCTGGGCCACTTCTTGGCAGTAGAAAATATGGCATAATTGACAATTCCACTCAGGCTGCTGCAGTCAAAAGTTTGGGGTGGTAGTGGGAAAAGATTTGGTAGTACCCAAAGTAAAATCAGGTGCTGTTACTAAAAGAACAGGGGGTATTGATGCTGAGCTGGCAAATAGCAGATATCCACTATAACCCTCTTAACAGAAATTAATTTTGCTGTAATCTTCTTATCCAGAACCACTGCACAATTTAAATTAATGCTATAAACATTTGCACATTGTCTTAGTCTGCTTGGACTGCCACAGAAAATAAATAAATAAATGCAATAGATAGGGTGGCTTACACAACAGAAATTAATTTTCTCACAGTTTTGGAGGTTAGAAGTCTGGGTGCCAGTATGGTTGGCTTCTGTGGAGAGATCTCTTCCTGCTTGCAGATGGTCACCTTTTCCCTGTGTACTCACATGGTCCTTGCTGTCTATTTATCTTAAGGCCACCAATCCTATCAAATTGGAACCCCATCTTTATGACTTCATGCAATCTTGTCTTTTTTTCCCTTGACCTAGAAAGTTTCAGTTCATTTTAGCAGTTACTATTTAGGAGTGTTAGTGAAATGATTCTGTTATTAAAAAAGTTGTGAACCTACTATATGATGGGTACCATGGGGTTGTGCAAATAAGTAGAAAGTAGATAATTATGTCTTAATAGTCCTATCTCCTGGAGAAGGCAATGGCACCCCACTCCAGTCCTCCTGCCTGGAAAATCCCATGGACGGAGGAGCCTGGTGGGCTGCAGTCAGTGCGGTCACTAAGAGTTGGACACGACCGAGCGACTTCACTTTCACTTTTCACTTTCATGCATTGGAGAAGGAAATGGCAACCCACGCCAGTGTTCTTGCCTGGAGAATCCCAGGGACGGGGGAGGCTGGTGGGCTGCCGTCTATGGGGTCGCACAGAGTCCGACACGACTGACGCGACTCAGCAGCAGCAGCAGCAGCAGCAGCAGCAGCAGCAGTCCTATCTCCAAATACAGTCATACTGAGGGTTGGGGCTTCAACATATAAATTTTATGGAGACACAATAGTTTTTTGGCAGATACCACTATGGGATTCACGATTTGCTAACTCACTTTGATAGTCTTCTTGTCCTCACGCAAAATTTGGTTGTAAATTCTGGTGAACTCGTGCTGTTTTCTAAGTAATCTGTCAGAGGTTTGTGGGAAACGCTGCTTCTGCTCTTTAAGGACCAGGAAGCACTGTGCTCAAAGCCAGAGTCTCGTGTCTACCGTCCATATGCCGGACTGAGTCCATTACTTTTCTGCGCTTCCGCTCTGGAGCACTCTCTGCTCCGGTCTTGGTACTACTTTCTCTCCTGTTTTTCGCGAGGCCATGTGGAGTCGTGGAAAGATGTGGAAATCGGAACACCTGTGTCTATTCCTAGCTCCAGCACTTCAAGCTGTGTGACTTCAGGGAAATCACTTACCTTCAGGAAATTCATCTGTGCCACAAATGTGCCTTGCTTTCCTACTTGCAAATCTGCGGCTAGGTGTTGAGAAGTCAGATACATGCTATGAAGGAAAATGTGGGATGCCGTGAGAGCGTGTGGGCGGGGTGAGGAGGGAACAATGAATCTGGTGGTGTATAGGCTGCAGAAGGCTTCCTGGAAATGATAACGAAAATGCAGGATGAGCAGGAGTTACCTAGGAGCAGGCTGGGAGCTTTGTGGGAGAGGGAACACTCAAGACACAGGGCCCAGCATGAGTACAGCCCCTGAGGCCGGAGGGACTGGGCACGCTGAACTTCTGACTGGTCAGAGAGAGAGCCGGCAGGAGTGATGTCTGGTGAGCCTGGGCAGGCAGGCAGGGGCAAGAGTAGGGAGCTGCCAGGCTGTTGGAGATTCTGTTCTCTATTCCAGGACCTGGTGGGAAGCGAGGAGAGTAAAGGACACTCCAGTGTGTGTTTTCAAAAGATCCCTTAGTCTAGAATATGGCCGAGTATTGAGAGAGGAGCATGGACGTCCCTGGTGGCTCAGACAATAAAGAATCTGCCTGCAAAGCAAGAGACCAGGTTCTATCCCTGATTTGGGAAGATCCCTTGGAGAAGGGAATGGCAACCCACTCCAGTACTCTTGCCTGGAGAATCTCCTAGACAGAGGAGCGTGGCAGGCTTCAGTCCATGGGTTCGCAAAGAGTTGGATGCGACTGAGAGGCTAACGCTAAGAGGTGGCTGAGGCAAGATTAGTGAAGCAGCTGGGGAGGATGGTGGTTTGGAAAAGAATGGGGAGAGTAGAGATAAGCATACTAGTCATTTCTTTCCATTTTCAATATATACATGTTTAGCTGCACCGGCTCTTAGTTGCAGCATGTGGGATCTAGTTCCCTGACTAGGGATCGAACCTTGACCCCCTGCATTGGAAGCTTGGAATCTTGACCACCTGGAAGTCTCAACCTGTTAAGTCATTTCTAAACAAGGTTACTGTTTAAGTTACCTGTGAATTATATAAGACTACCCGATTGGCCCAGAGTGATGTTTACTGAGTAATACATTCAGCATATATTGAACTAAACACTTCTCTAGGTGCTGAGGACATAACAGTGAACAAAACACAGAATTTGACCTCTTACAGCTTTTTGCTAGTAAAATGGCTTGCAGTCTACTGAGGTTGTTATAGAGTCCAAACGAGATATGTAAACTACCCAAATGTGAATGCTTACCTTGGAATCTCCAGTTCACAGCTTCTAGAGAATACTGGTTTTCAGCTTTTTCCCAGTATTAGTTTACTATGGTTGCTGTAACACATTACCACAAATCAGAGGCTTAAAACACCACGCATTCGTTACCCTCAGTTCTGGAGGTCAGAAACCTGAAATGCATCTCAGTGGGCTCAAACCAGGGCAGGGATGAGTCCCTTCTGGAGGCTCCTTGGGAAGAATCTGTCTCCTTGCCTTTCCCAGCTTCCAGAAACTGCCTGCACTCCTGGCTCCAGCCCTCCCATCTACTTGCCTACAATGGCCAGTCTTGTCTTCCTCACACCCCACCACTCTGGCTCTCGCCCGCCTTCCTGTCTTTGACATGTAAGGATTCTTATCAGGATTCTTGTGATTGCATTGGGCCCAGCTGGAGAATCCAGGAAACTGGCTCCATCTGAAGATCCTTCACTTAATTACATTTGAGAAGTCCCTTCCATCACATAAGGTGCTGGGGGTCAGGACGTGGACACCTTTGGCAGTGATTGTTATTCTGCTGACCCCACTCCCAGTGCAGTTACGGTCTGTCCAAGTCATGACATGGAACCACGTTTTCTCATCTCTCTTGTTGGTGACATCCCCAGGGTGTTATGGAACAGTAAAGTGAATCACAGGGACAACCATGTTGGTTCAGTCCCTTTTTCCTGTGTCTGAGAAGTTTAGAGAATCGTGGAGGTTCCCTCTTTACAAGAGAATCTAGTGTCAAACCCCAGGCCTCGCCCGTGCAGCTGGGGAGGATGGCTGAGCGGGTGGTTCCTAGTTATCTCAGCTGTCTTGCTGCTCTCAGACTATTCCTGACAGTATCCGGAAATCTTTAACTGTGAGTGGTCTATCGAGCACAATGTCCTTCCTACAGGGTTACTAGTGGGGGAAAAAACAACACTCTCAAGAATGTACCCTGATGGTGGCTCAGGTGGTAAAGAATCTGCATGCAAGGCAGAAGACCCAGGTTCAATCCCTGGGTCGGGAAGATCCCCTGGAGAAGGGAATGGCAATTCTAGTACTCTTGCCTGGAGAATCCCATGGACAGAGAAGCCTGGCCGGCTACAGTCCATAGGGTCACAAAGAGTCGGACCCAACTGAGCGACTAACACACACAAAGAATATGCCCTGACACATTTTACAGCACAGAGGTAGGAAAAGATTCAGTTGATTAAGAAAAGTTCTGGAACTTGTTTCCTTAAGGAGGAAGCGATTCTAACCCAATTCCTTAAAGAATTACACTTTCCCACAATGCTGCTATTAAGGGATGAGGAAAACACCCCGGGAGATTTTTATGACCCATTTAAAACTAAATTTATTGGCATTTCTTCATCAGGGACCAGGCTGTAATTTTATAAATCTTTCCCATGGCTGTTAGAGGAGCAGCTCTGAAAAAGAAATAAAGGGTTAAGTTAAAAAAAGGTTAAGTTCAAATTCTCTCTCTTTTTTTTTTTTCCTTCAAGAAAATGACTAGGGTTTCCTGATTCCAAGTAAGAAACTGCCAACTCAGTAACAGCAAGTGAACAGTTACCCGCTTTAAATGCATGCGTTGTCAGAGGTGGGAGTGAGGGCTGGGTCTGCCGCAGTGCCCGGCAGGGTCCTTGGCTGCACTTTGCAGGCAGTTTGATTTGGATCCTCAGCTCCCGTGAGTTAGAGGGTATAAGGGCCAGCAGTAGAGAGTGGTTTCAAATATGTGGATGAAAAGGGCTTGAGACGGAGGATGGGTACTAGAGTGGTGCCAGGAATCAAGGCCATTATCCAAAGGAAAACAAGTCCATCTGCCCTATGAGTTGTCCCCGGTGTGACAAGGGATGGGAGCTGACAGTGGAAAGGTGCTGAGATAGAGGGCAGGAAAATGAACTTTCTGGGCCCATGTCTGGTGTTTTTTTTTTTTTTTGCTGTCATGGGTCTTAGTTGTGGCATGTGGGATCTAGTTCCCTGACCAGGGATTGAACCTAGGTCTCCTGCATCGGGAGGGTGGAGTCTTAGCCACTGGAACAGCAGGGAAGTCCCCCAGCCCCATGTCTTTATTGCTTGCCATACACCACACTCATGGGTCCTCTGGTCAGATTTGCTTCTTCAGTAAACAAGATTCTTCATTTTCCCCGGCCTCTGAGAAGGCCCGTGGGAGAAGCAGACAAATAAATTTCAGGAGGGACGTCTTTGAAGGACAAAAGCACGAGAGGCCCGCAATCCCCACTATCCACTTTCCTGGACTCACAGTGCCCGTCTTTCTTCCTTTCTCAGCCCCTGTCTGAACCCCGCTCTCTGCTTTCTTTCGGTCCTTGTAATCGCATCATCTCGTCCGCGCCTTTCAGCGGCTGGCCGGCCTCTGCTCCCCGAGCGGCGATATCGGTTCTCAGGGGCACCAGCCGGAGAACAGACGCTGCCTCTGCTGGGAGCTGAGTCTCCTTTCCCACACTCCAGGCAGGGAACTGGGTGAAAGGGAGGTGAGGAAGGGCCTCTCTTTCGTTTTCAAAACCCTGGCATCAAACCCTGCTAGGATTTCCATGCGGTACTTCCTCGTGCATTGTGGACTGCAGCCCATGTCCTTTCTATTTAAGCTAGAATTGATTCACTAGGTAACGAATGGAAAACTCCTCCCCAGGCTTCCCAGAGAAATTACATACGCTATTAGTAGCATTCAGCAAGCTTTTACAACTGGAGATAAGCTACCCCGACGTTCTGTCTGTCTCGATGTGTAAAAGCCAGAGCTTCTTCACCTGACCTCAGGTGGGTGACAGGGTCAGAGGAAAATGTGGCCGTTTGTGGCTCTGATTCCCAGCTTGGGTTTGTTCCTGTGGGGTATTGGTCTCGTTCTTTCACTAGAAAGCCATGGCATGTTAAAACCAACTAGACCCAGAGAGCATGAAAAACACACTTTAAAATGCTGACTTTGCTTTAGGGCTTCCCATGTGGCGCTAGGGGAAAGAACCTGTCTGCCAGTGCAGGAGACATAAGAGATGTGGGCTCGATTCCTGGTTTGGGAAGGTCCTCTGGAGGAAGGCATGGCAACCCACTCTAGTATTCTTACCTGAGAATCCCATGGACAGAGAAACCTGGCGGGCTACAGTCCATAGGATTGCAGAGTCGGACATGACTGAAGTGACTCAGTATGCTTGTTAGGGTTTAGCAACCTGCCTAGTCAAATTGCCCTGGTGTTTATCTTAAAGCAAAACTGCCTCTGTAAGTAAATTGCCAGGTGGACCTGTCCAGGCAGCTGAGGAGTTTGTGTCACCGTGTCTGTCGAAATTGCTGTCTGCTGCAGTTTCGACAGTCAGGTGTGGGGTGGGCCCACCTGATTGTAGGGCAGCTGAGCTGTTGAATGGGGGAGATCAGCTGAACTCCTTTAGAAGTCTAGCTCAGGACCCCAGACTTGCATATCTGGAAGAGTCTATGTGATAGATTTATCAGTAGCCCCTTTTTTCAGTAGATGAGCTCAGAAAAATTTTAAGTGAAATCTTTTATTATTATTGTGGCTGGTTGTTCAGTCACTCAGTCGTGTCTGACTCTTTGCGAGGGCATGGACTGCACAGCATGCCAGGCTCTTTGTCCTTTACCATCTCCCAGAGTTTGCTCAAACTCATGTCCATTGAGTTGTTGAGGCCATCCAACCATCTCATCCCTCTGTTGCCCTCTTCTCCTGCCCTCAGTCTTTCCCCGCATCAGGGTCCTTTCCAATGAGTTGGCTCTTCACATCAGGTGGCCAAAGTACTGGAGCTTCAGCTTCGGTGTCAGTCCTTCCAGTGAATATTCAGGGTTGATTTCCTTTAGAGTTACCTGGTTTGATCTCTTTGCCATCCAAGGGATTCTCAAGAGTCTTCTCCAGTTCAAAAGCATCAATTCTTTGGTGCTCGGCCGTTATTATGGCTCGTATAGTTTCATTTAAGGAGTTATTTTCATAGTCTCATTTAAGGAATCACATAACAAATCCTTTATAAACACAAATAATCATCCCTTAATTGTACTTCTAGAATTGCTGATTTTCATATGTTGGAAAATGGTTATTCCTCTAGAGAACAAGTTTCAGGGGTAAGTAAGCTGTTTAGCAGCAATATAGTTATTTAAAGTACCGAGAGTGAATAATTTCTGTTCCTTCTCTCAGTAAATCTGTTTTGTGTGTCTCAGCTTGAAGAACGTTGCAGAGGACACAGACAAACATCTGAAGATAATATATCAGCTAGGCAGCCTAAGCTCCTCTGGGGTGCAGTATTTAAGGAGGTGGTGACAATTAGATAAGCCAGGGAAGGACATGATGACCTTGCAGTCTCTATAGTCTTGCTTTCCAAGAGTGTTCAGGCACAACATTTTTGCCTGTCCTTTGGGACAAGGTGGGCAATGCAAAGCAGCAGAAAGTGTATTCTTCAGAGATCCAAAGATACAGAAAATACAAAGTGTGAAGACCAGACTTGATCTCCTGTCCACCCTTAATGTTCTTCCTTCTCCTAGGGATGAAAATGACATTGAACATTTAACAACACATAGCGAAGGCAGTTCCAGTTAGAACCAGAGGGGCACTCAATAAGCAAGAATGAACTCAGCAGTCCAGACCAAGAGGCAAAGGGAGAAGGAACTCCTTGCAGTCAGAAGACACACAAGCTAAATCTCAGCTTAGACATGATACTCCCACCCAGTATGATTCTTCAGTATTTACAAAATGCACTGAATGCTCACAGAGATCCTGGAGGCTAGCTGTTGGGGGTTGAATTGTCTTCCTGAAGGTAATGTTGAAGTCCTGGCCCTAGTACCTGTGTACGTGTGTATGTATATATGTATGTGAAAGTCGCTCAGTTGTGTTCAGCTCTTTGAAATCCCATGGACTGTACCCTGCCAGGCAACTCCATCCATGGGATATTCCAGACAAGAATACTTGAGTGGGTTGCCATTTCCTTCTCCAGGGGATCTTCCCGCCCAGGGATCAGACCCAGGTCTCCCACAATGCAGGCAGACTCTTTACTGTCTGAGCCACCAGGGAAGTCCTAGTACATGTGAGTGGGACCTTATTTGGAAATAGGGTCTTTGCATGTATAATCAATTTAAGATGATGTCATAGTGGATTAGAATGGGCCCTAATCCAGTGACTGGTATCCTTGTAAAATGGGGAAAATTTAGACACACAGAGAGGAGAGAATGTCATGTAAAGACACAGACACACAAGGCAAGACAGCCGTGTGATAAAGGAGTTGGGTGACAATGGATGCCGCTGAAAGTCACGGAGGCCAGGATTGCTAGCGACCACCAGGAGCCAGGGGGCAGACATGGAACACACTCCACCTCTGAGCTACCGAGAAGGAAGCAGCCTTGCTGACACCTTGATTTTGGACTTTATAGCATCCAGAATGATGAAAGAATACATGCTTGTGGTTTTAGGGCATCCAGTTTACAGTACTTGGTTATGGTATCCCTGAGAAACTAATACTGTGGGTGACGTATTACCAGTTGTATGAAAAAAAAACAAACACATATTTCAGAGATGTTAAGAAACATACCCAACATTATATAGTCAGTAGGAGGTTAGTATGGGCTTTCCTGGTGGCTCAGTTGGTAAAGAATCCACCCACAATGCGGGAGACCTGGGTTCGATCCCTGGGTTGGGAAGATCACCTGGAGGAGGGCGTGGGAACTCACTGCAGTATTCTTGCCTGAAGAATCCCATGGACAAAGGGGCCTAGTGGACTACAGTCCATGTGGTCCCAAAGAGTCTGACATTACTGAGCGACTAAGCACAGCATAGCACAGGGAGTTAGAATGGAAACTTAAAACCCAGATTTATGACTTTCAGTCCTCGGCCCTTCCCTCAACACAGCCTCTGAAACAACTGACATGAAGGTGAATAAAAAAGAGATGTGTAGATATTTCATTTCTGGCTATATACTCAAAAGTATTGAAAGCAAAGTCACAAAGTGACATTCATACACCTGTACTTATAGCAGCATTACAATGGCTAAAAGGTGAAAGCAGCCATAGTGTTCATTGATGGATGAATAGATAAGCAAAACAACGGACTATTATTCAGCCTTAGAACACAACAAAATTCTGACTTACAGTACAACATAGATGAGGCATCCCAGGTGGCTCACTGGTAAAGAATCCACCTGCCAGTGCAGGAGATGTAGATGTGGATTTGACCCCTAGGTAGGGAAGATCCCCTGGAGAATGGGTACTCCACTCTAGTATTCTTGCCTGGAAAATCCCATGGGCAGTGGAGCCTAGCAGGCTATAGTCCATGGGGTCTCAAAAGAATCAGACATGATTTAGCGTGCACGCACATACCATAACATGGATGAACCTGGGGACATTTTGCTAACAGAAGTAAGTGGATCACATAAGGACGAACACTGTATGATCCCACTTATATGAGGGATCTACAGCAGTCAGATCCCTCGAGACAGAAAGTAGAAGCCCGGCTGCCAGAGGCTGAGGGAAGGGGGCGGAGGGGAGTTGTTTAATGGGTATAGAGTTCAGTTTTACAAGATAGATGGAGTTCTGGAGATTGGTATTACAACAAGTAAATGTACTTAACACTCCTGCACTATACACTTAAAAATGATTATATGGTAAATTTTATGTGTATTTTACCACAATTTAAAAAGAGGGAGGGAGCATATTTTGATAACAGGATTGTTAGATTGGATTTTCTGTGAGCAGGCAGCCAGATTGGAAGGGCTGGTTTCTTCCCTCAAGAAAATATTGCTTCTACCTGGGTAGCTTAGCTGGTAAAGAATCCACCTGCAATGCAGGAGACTCTGGTTTGATTTCTGGGTTGGGAAGATCCCCTGAAGAAGGGATAGGCTACCCATTCCAATATTCTTGGGCTTCCCTGGTGGCTCAGAGGGTAAAGAATCCACCTGCAATGCAGGAGACCTGGGTTCGATCCCTGGGTTGAGAAGATCCCCTGGAGGAGGGCTTGGCAACCCACTCCAGTATTCTTGCCTGGAGCATCACTATGCACAGAAGAGCCTGGTGGGCTACAGTCCATTGGGTAGCAAACTACTGAGTTACTAACCACGCACTGCCTAGGCCGTCCACCCTAAGGGAGGCTTCAAATAAGGGGGAGTCACCTGCCTTCCTCCAAGAGGCCTGGAAGCCCACCCTCTGAGGGTGCCGGCCTCACCCTGCAGGTCTGTGCAGGTGCTGGTTATCCGCTCCCGAGACTTCCAGGGTTACGTTCTTCTCTCAGAAGACTTGCACATCCTCAATTTGTTAGTAGGATGGGGATTTTCATTGCTCTGCTTCCTGATTTTGCTGGTTTGTGGTGTAGAAGGGAGGCGTGGGGGTTCTTTGCATGGTTTGTTTCCTTTGCGGTCCTTGCTAACAGAGCTGTGGCCCAGGGCTGAGAGATGGCCTCCGTGCCGTTTCCTGGATGGGAGCCGAGGGCTGAGCTGCTCTGAGCGCCTGGGTGGTGGCCCTTGGCCTGTGTGGGGCGCTCTAGATGGGTGGTACATGCCTCTATTTCGCCTGTGCCTTCACTTGTGTTTGTGTCATTGAGATACACATTTACAGTCTGATTCGCTAAGCATTTCTTCGGAGAATTTAAGGGGCAGGATTTAAGTGGCAAAATTTAAGGTCTATCACATGCAGACAGATAAGCATCACAATATTAGTAAACGTGTTGGTTCCTCTGCATCCAGTCCTCAGCATTTATTTTCCACACTCCTCTGCTGACCTCTAAGGATGACCTGTCCAGTGCTCCCCTTGCCCTCTGGCTTCCAGTTGGGTTTAGCCCCCAGGAAACACTGGGAGGGGATGACAGGCAGGAAGAGAGTCCATTCACGCTAGGTATTTATTCTGTCTGCGCCCTCACTGCCCGACCATGGCTGAATTCCTCCACTAAGGCCACAGCTCCCACTGGGGGCAGAGTGGGGTGACCCTTCTTGGCTTTGGAGCACCCAAAGATCCAGGAACAGCCTCCTCCTAGTGACAAGACTCGGAGAAGGCAATGGCACCCTTCAGTACTCTTGCCTGGAAAATCCCATGGACGGAGGAGCCTGGTAGGCTGCAGTCCATGGGGTCGCTAAGAGTCGGACACGACTGAGCGACTTCACTTTCACTTTTCATTTTCATGCATTGGAGAAGGGAATGGCAACTCGCTCTAGTGTTCTTGCCTGGAGAATCCCAGGGACCGGGGAGCCTGGTGGGCTGCCATCTATGGGGTCGCACAGAGTCGGACACGACTGAAGCGACTTAGCAGCAGCGGTAGCAGCAGCAATGACAAAACGAAAACATTCTAGTTGTGAGTTTGATGCCCTGTATTCAAGAGAAAGCAGTCTGTGGGCTAGAGGGAATACAATGCCTCCAAAACAGTGGCACACTCTTCTCGAGAGAATTTAAACAAGAGCCAGTTTTACAGAATGTTAGAAAAAGCAACTTGGAAACAGGGCATGATTGGCTGGGGTTACATATCTGACCTTATTCAGAAAGGTCAGGGGAATAGGACATAAGTGTAGAGTCCAGATTGGCTTGGCGTTTGGGGATTGGATGACGGCTACACTGCATTATGGGTACACGGAAGTCCAGGCACATCTCCATCAACAGCTCTATTACTGGTCTCTTACATGACTCCTTTGGGTACCATCTAATTCCTGCTGAGACTCTGCCTGATACAGTGGTGTCAGGAGAAAACAAGAATATTATCACTGAGAACCAAGGGGCTGGGAAAGAGCAGGTAATATAAAAAGCTCAAATCAAAAGTTGATTGATATACTTTGGTTCTCTGACTCACCCACTGGAATTTTTAACATGAAAGGCCTAGCAGCTGCATTGACGAGGTCAACTGCATTTCTAGGACATCAAATATAGTTTCTCACCAAGATAGAGAAGGACCCCAAACTCTCATAGAGGAACCAAGATAACCCTATGGAACCGTGGCAGGCTCTGTTTCACATCTCTTGCCTCCCTCAGCTGCCCACAGGATGAGCCGCCCTACCACTATCAGCCCCACTGCCAAAAACACCACTGCCACTTCCTCCTCTTGAAGCTTAAGTTTCTTTCAAGTTCCTCATCTGATCCTGACTAAGACAGCAAGTATTCTGACTCTGGGTACATTTCCTCTCTGCCGCTGCCTGTCTACGTGGCAGTCCAGCAGCCCACCCCTGCTCTGCCTCCAATGGTCTTCTCAGTCCTGACTTTCCTCTCCCCAGCACACACTATTGCTGCATCTATCAGACAGAGGACCAGCCGGCCCTGCTCTCACAAGCCCCCCAACACAACTGTCCATCAGTCAGTCTCCCTGCCAGGCCTGGCTCTAGCTGAATTTTGGAAGACACTGAGAAGGGACCACATGATGGCACTAGAAAGCTGCCAATGCTCTCACAGAGTTGGCAACTGCAAAGCTCCAGGGAGTCGGGATCTGGGCTTTTCTGTTTTTGTGAATGTCACAAAACTGAAAACTGGTAATGGTCAACAGCCTCCGGAAAATCTTAATATTGTTTCACCAAGCACTCTTCCTAATCAATGGATATTGGTGTTTGACACTTGCCAAACGTCAATCCTCCTTCCTCAGCACGCAGCCACACTGCCCAAGGCTCTCTTCTCTTTGCACTCAATGCATTTCCATCCTAAGTAGCCTGCCAGTTGCTATGAACCCAAAATTACACACACAGAGACGTAAGAAAGATTAAAATGTCTCACCTAAGCATGACTGAACCGTTCTCTCCTTTTGTTTTGGTTCATGATTATGCTACATAGTTAGATGTCTTTTCCCTTTACACAAACAGAGCTGGGCAAACAAGCGCAAATGAAAACTGCCCACATTGGGAAAAATCCCTTGGCTGCCCCCGGCTGATTAGTCATTACATATTTACATAACACAGGCAAGGTTACCGGAGTAATCATACAAACATTTGCTAGTTTCCTGTACCTTCCCTGGCTGATTCAGATTCTTAGGAATCGAGATTTGCTCTGTGCATGCTTTTAAAAACAGCAATGGTGAGATTTACTTGGAAGTCTTCTGTTTTAACGTGACTGACTGACAGCCTAACGTTCTCTGAGCTCTGTATCAAACACAGTGAAGCAGGATGGGGGGAGTGGAATATATCTCTAGGATCTAGATGGAGGAAGGGAATAGAGTGAATCCTGGCTCGGTTCTTCCTTTGCAACCTTTGCCAAATGTTCTGTTTCTTTGACCTTTAATTTGCTTATCTGCGAACTGGGGTAAAGAATATTTGACTTCTGGAGTTGTTTGGGGGGATTAAATGAGATGAGGCAAATATGCACAGAAGGTACTCAATCATTTGGAGCTATTAATAGTATTCCTGTGATTCGGCTGGATGATCACAGATCCTAACCTACGGTCAAGCGGCTGAAAGGTCAGGAGACGGCCTTGTGCTCCTCCCAAAACGCCCCGTGGTGATGAAGAGCATGATCTTTTGAGTCAGAAGGTCTGGATTTAAACTGTGGTTCTGCCATTTGTGCAGCAGATGAATTCGGCAAAGGTAAAATAAGAAGCTTTTCAAGCCTCAGTGTCACAGTTTGTAATTGTAACAATCATAGCACTGAACAAGATAATCCCTGTATTGTGGATTGAGTTGTGTTCCCTGAAAAGATGCTGAAGTCCTAATTCTCAGGACCTGCCACAGTGACCTTATTTAGTGACAGTGTCTTTGCAGATGGTCAACTTAAGATGAGGTCATTCAGTTCATTTCAGTTCAGTTCAGTCACTCAGTCATGTCCGACTCTTTGTGACTCCATGGACTGCAGCACACCAGGCCTCCCTGTCCACCACCAACTCCCGGAGTTCACTCAAACTCATGTCCATTGAGTTGGTGATACCATCCAACCATCTCATCCTCTGTTGTCCTCTTCTCCTCCCGCCTTCAATCTTTCCCAGCATCAGGGTCTTTTCCAATTCTAATCAGGTGGCCAAAGTATTGGAGTTTCAGCTTCAACATCAGTCCTTCCAATGAATATTCAGGACTGATTTCCTTTAGGATGAACTGGTTGGATCTCCTTGCAGTCCAGGGGATTCTCAAGAGTCTTCTTCAACACCATGGTTCAAAAGCATCAGTTCTTTGGTGCTCAGCTTTCTTTATAACCCAACTCTCACATCCATACATGACTCCTGGAAAAACCATAGTTTTGACTACACATTAGGGTCATTAGGACAGGCCTTAATCCAATACAACTGATGTTCTTACAGAAAGTGGACATTTGAATCCAGAAAGAAGCTCACACACGGAGAACACCATGTGAGGAGGAAGAGATCAGGGTGATGCACCTACGAGTCAAGCAACGCCAAAGGTTGCCAGCAAACCACCAGGAGCTAGGAGAGAGGCATGGACAGATTCTCCTTCACAGCCCTGGGTAGGAACCAACCCTGCTGAAACCTTCATCTCAAGCTTCCAGCCTCCAGGGCTGTGAGATGCTAAATTTCTGTTAAGCCAGCCAGTTTGTGGTACTTCATTGCAGTAGCCCCTGCCCCCCACAAACTAACACAGTGTGTATGCACTAACCCAGTGGTGGGTACCTCACAAGCATTCAATACATCTTAGATATTATTGCTGTGGTTGTTGGCTAAGGACATGTCTTACCTTTTCTAACATTAGTTCCTTTGCACAAAAATATTCCCAGCTGGTCTCCCCTGCTTGGTTTCTAGAACATGCATTTTATTGTGATGTTTAAACACGTACAGAAAGGAATATACAAATGCAGATTTCAATCAAGCTGTTGTTTGGATTTTTAAAACATGTAAGCACCATGAACAGAGCTTCATTAAATAGAAAGCCCAGGGTATAAAGAATGATTTTATACAGGGTGAGGGTGGAACCAGAAAGCATCCCTGATTAAATTGTGAGGCATTTTGGCAGGTGTCAGGCCCGTGGCCAGCAACAGACAGATCAGCGGCTCAGTGAGAATGAGGCATCTCGACTTGCTATTCACACGTTTCCAGGGAGTGGAAATTCACTTCATGAAAAATACAAGATTCCTAGCGGGGCTCCTCAGTGGCTGTTTTATTTTACACTTGTCCTGTGACAGCACGATAGAAGCAGTTTTATTCTCTCATTTCTTGGTATGACCTGTCTTGCTGATGACAACTACTCAGGAGTCTTGACTGATCTGACCTGTGACTTGATTTTGTATCTTGGCATTTAAACTGTATCTAAAACCACGTACATAGCACAGAAGCTCACACAGTTTCTTACTCACTGTTCAACAATATGTATGTGCTGGAAGAATATGAACTGCAAAAATAAATATGTATTTTACCAATACTTGATTCTTGACCTTAAAGATCATTAGGATGGTCTCACTGGAAACACACTATAAAAGTTTCAGGTGGAAAGCATCGATGGTCTGTCTTTCCAGAGAAATTAGAATTACAAGCGTTCTCTTCCTCTCATACATACAATGTACAAACAATCCCTAGAAATGAACTGTCTGGAGTATTTTATTTCTTAATTAATCCAGTTTTGCTATTTGGTATAAATAGGATGATGTTCAGGCTGAATGAAAGAATAGGAAAGTTTAGGGAATACAATCCAAGGAGGAGTTTTAACTCCCTCCACATCTGCTGCTGTATTTTGCTTTAAATTAGATTTTAAAATTAATTTAATTTTTCATTTGAAACAGCTCAGCTTTCCCTCACCCCTTTCTTTTTTCATTCTATAGCTGGTCCTCCTGTCTGTGTCCCCTTGGAGGACAAATACTACTTTCTCCATCACCTGATAGTTCTTTTCCCATCTATTTTTTTTTATCATTTACCTACATTTCAATAAGAAGAGCATGACATTAGAAATAGGCTTATTGGAATATAAAAAAGATAAAATTCTCCCCCACTACATTAGAAATTCCAGTCCATAACTCACCTGTTTCTGAAAGCACTGCCTGTTTTCCCGTGCAAATACTCAAGGTAACACAATATTACACGACTCGACACACCTTCACCTTAGTTTCCTCACGTGGGAAACTGAGACTCACCACGAGGATAACTATGTCCCAGAGCTATTGCTGAAGATCGTATTTTCATGTATTTATTGATAAATACTCAGTTTTCCACCAAGCAAGATTTTTATCTGCTGACCACACATATAATACAAGAAAATAATGGTAAAATAAAATTAAGGAGCCAGAAACAAAGACGAAATAAGGATATTACATATGATAGTAGAAAGTCAAGATTGAGTTAGGAAAAATATGTTGGGGGTGGGCGGGCTGGGCCACCTAGTTTCTGTAATTAAGCTTTATTTATTTTAATTAATTAATTTTATTTTTTGGGCTGCACAGCATGTGAGACCTTAGTTTCCCTACCAAAGATCAAACCCCTGTGCCCTGCAGTGGAAGCACAGTCTAAACTGCTGGACTGCCAGGGAAATCCCTGAAATTAAGCTTTAAATACAACTTAGATTCTTGAGAATTCATGGGTTAAGGATCAGTTATATGCTCTTTATGATCACAGAGACGATAAGGGTTTTAAGAGATGACATGTGGAACTTGAATGTCCTTAGCCCCAACAGCATGTGATGCAATGAGGTCATGTTTTCGTAAATAATTCACATTCCCGTAACTTCTGGTTGTTGATATTAGCCCCTTATCTTCCACTTACTGCTCTACTTCCTGCATCTCTATGCTTCCTCCAGTCACCCTTGCAAACAGTAACAACAACAGCATATAAAATAAGAACCACAAAACACAACTCGTCACATGGTGGAAGGGATGAGGGACCTCTCTGGGGTCTCTTTTATAAAGGATGCTAATCTCATTCTTTTATAAAGGATGCTAATTTCAACTCATTCAGTTGTGAATGTGACTGGTGATGGAGACAAGGTCCGATGCTGGAAAGAGCAATATTGCATAGGAACCTGGAATGTTAGGTCCATGAATCAATGCAAATTGGAAGTGATCAAACAGGAGATGGCAAGAGTGAATGTCGACATTCTAGAAATCAGCGAACTAAAATGGACTGGAATGGGTGAATTTAACTCAGATGACCATTATATCTACTACTGTGGGCAAGAATCCCTTAGAAAAGACGGAGTGGCCATCATAGTCAACAAAAGAGTCCGAAATGCAGTACTTGGATGCAATCTCAAAAACGACAGAATGATCTCTGTTCATCTCCAAGGCAAACCATTCAATATCACGGTAACCCAAGCCTATGCCCCGACCAATAATGCTGAAGAAGCTGAAGTTGAATGGTTCTGTGAAGACCTACAAGACCTTCTAAAATTAACACCTCCAAAAGATGTCCTTTTCATACAGGGGACTGAAATGCAAAAGTAGGAAGTCAAGAAACACCTGAAGTACTAGGCAAATTTGGCCTTGGAGTACAGAATGAAGTAGGGCAAAGGCTAATTGACTTCTGCCAAGAGAATGCACTGGCCACAGCAAACACCCTATTCCGACAGCACAAGAGAAGACTCTACAAGTAGACATCACCAGATGGTCAACACCGAAATCAGATTGATTTCAATTGATTATATTCTTTGCAGGCAAAGATGGAGAAGCTCTATACAGTCAGCAAAAACAAGACTGGGAGCTGACTGTGGCTCAGATCCTTATTGCCAAATTCAGACTTAAATTGAAGAAAGTAAGGAAAACCACTAGACCGTTCAAGTATGACCTAGATCAAATCCCTAATGATAATACAGTAGAAGTGAGAAATAGATTCAAGGGACTAGATCTGATAGACAGAGTATCTGATGAACTATGGATGGAGGTTCGTGCCATTGTACAGTGCCCAGGTCCAGCCCCGGTGGATCCAGGGAATTCGAAGCAGGGACGGCGTCGGTGAGGATCAGGAAACAATTGCTTAATTACACTTTAATTAAGGATATAAAGGGTAATAGATAAGGATAGCTCAATGGGAAAATTTAGTGGAGAAAAGAGGCTGAATAATTCAGCCAGAAGGTGAGAGAAAGAACGACATGGGGAGACCAAGCTTCTGTGAACAAGGCCCGCACTTATTTTTCAAAGTAGTTTTTATACCTTAAGTTATGCATAGAGGATAGTGGGGGAAGGGGTAGAGTCATGCAGTAAGCCAGGCTTTCTTCCTGCAAACTTATCATATGCAAAAGTTTAGGTGATTTGCATCATCTTCTGGTCCAGAGGCCTGTTAACATTTTAAGACCCTTTCTTCAGAAAACTTACTTTTCTCTAAAGGTGATTAGTCAGGGGCCACCCTCCAAAAGCATTAGATAAAGTTGCATTCCTATAGGGCAAAGGTGTGGTGGGCTATAACAAGAAAAAGAATTAACTCAAGGGTCCCAGGTTACAAACATTAAAGCTACTACTTACACCAATTATATTAATCAATACACTGCCAGGGACACAGCAGGTAAGGGATATGGAAACTTAGCAGCAAACATTGGCCCAACAAGTGAAAAACCCTTCACCAATATAATTTCTAATCAATCTTTTAACTGCTCAAAGGAATCTGTATTCACACAGTTTAGAACATCTCACGCCTCTCACAGTTGTGAACTAAAACACTCTTGTCACGCCCAGGAACTTTATTAACTGGAGCTGTAATTTAACTCTTTTTCGGAGAGAGGTGGTGGGGGACAGCCCCCTGTAAAGTCAGAGGTGTAGGTGAGAGCACAAAGCAGCAAAGTAGGCAGACTCTGGTTTTGGGGGTAGATGCTCAAGAGTTTCCAGGGGGACTCCTGAGGCTCGATCCCGCCTTTGCGTATGCTGAGCCTCCTTCCTCATGACCTTTGCCATGGGCGGAGTTCTCACGCTGGCTCCTTGCAGTACAGGAGACAGGGAGCAAGACCATCCCCAAGAAAAAGAAATTCAAAAAAGCAAAATGGCTGTCTGAGAAGGCTTTAAAAATAGCTGTGAAAAGAAGAGAAGCAAAAAGCAAAGGAGAAAAGGAAAGATATACCCATTTGAATGCAGAGTTCCAAAGAATAGCAAGAAGAGATAAGAAAGCCTTCCTCAGCGATCAATGCAAAGAAATAGAGGAAAACAACAGAATGGAAAAGACTAGAGATCTCTTCAAGAAAATTAGAGATACCAAGGGAACATTTCATGCAAAGATGGGCTCAATAAAGGACAGAAATGGTAGGAACATAACAGAAGCAGAAGATATTAAGAAGAGTTGGCAAGAATACACAGAAAAGATCTTCATGACCCAGATAATTACGATGGTGTGATCACTCACCTAGAGCCAGACATTCTGCAATGTGAAGTCAAATGGGCCTTAGGAAGCATCACTACGAACAAAGCTAGTGGAGGTGATGGAATTCCAGTGGAGCTATTTCAAATCCTGAAAGATGATGCTGTGAAAGTGCTACACTCAATATGCCAGCAAATTTGGACAACTCAGCAGCGGCCACAGGACTGGAAAAGGTCCGTTTTCATTCTAATCCCAAAGAAAGGTAATGCCAAAGAATGCTCAAACTACCACACAATTGTACTCATCTCACATTCTAGTAAAGTAATGCTCAAAATTCTCCAAGCCAGACTTCAACAATACATGAACTGTGAATTTCCAGATGTTCAAACTGGTTTTAGAAAAGGCAGAGGAACCAGAGATCAAATTGCCAACATCTGCTGGATTATCGAAAAAGCAAGAGAGTTCCAGAAAAACATCTATTTCTGCTTTATTGACTATGCCAAAGCCTTTGACTGTGTGGATCACAATAAACTGTGGAAAATTCTGAAAGAGATGGGAATACCAGACCACCTGACCTGCCTCTTGAAAAACCTATATGCAAGTCAGGAAGCAACAGTTAGAAGTGGACATGGAACAACAGACTGGTTCCAAACAGAAAAAGGAGTACATCAGGGCTGTATATTGTCACCCTGCTTATTTAACTTCTATGCAGAGTACATCATGAGAAACGCTGGGCTGGAAGAAGCATACGCTGGAATCAAGATTGCTGGGAGAAATATCAATAACCTCAGATATGCATAAGGACATCACCCTTATGGCAGAAAGTGAAGAGGAACTAAAAAGCCTCTTGATGAAAGTGAAAGTGGAGAGTGAAAAAGATGGCTTAAAGCTCAACATTCAGAAAATGAAGATCATGGCATCTGGTCCCATTACTTCATGGGAAATAGATGGAGAAACAGTGGAAATAGTGGCAGATTTCATTTTGCGGGGCTGGCTCCCAAATCACTGCAGATGGTGATTGCAGCCATGAAGTAAAAAGACGCTTACTACTTGGAAGAAAAGTTATGACCAACCTAGACAGCATATTAAAAACCAGAGACATTACTTTGTCAACAAAGGTCCGTCTAGTCAAGGCTACGGATTTTCCCAGTGATCATGTATGGATGTGAGAGTTGGACTATAAAGAAAGCTGAGTGCCAAAGAATTGATGCTTTTGAACTGTAGTGTTGGAGAAGACTCTGTGAGTCCTTTGGACCGCAAGGCAATCCAACCAGTCTATCCTAAAGGAAATCAGTCCTGAATGTTCATTGGAAGGACTGATGTTGAAGCTGGAACTCCAATACTTTGGCTACCTGATGCAAACAGCTGACTCATTTGAAAAGACCTTGACACTGGGAAAGATCGAAGGTGAGAGGAGAAGGGGACGACAGAGGATGAGATGGTTGGATGGCATCACCAACTCAATGGACATGGGTCTGAGTAAACTCTGGGAATTAATGAGGGACAGGGAAGCCTGGCTTGCTGCAGTCCATGGGGTCACTAAGAGTCAGACACAACTGAGCAACTGAACTGAAACTGAATCTCATTCATGAATGTGCCATCCTCATGATCAAGCACCTCTCAAAGATCCCACATACTAATACCATGACAGGATTTCAATATTTGAATTTTTGGGGAACAAAAACATTCCATCCATGGCAGTGGCAGACTCCTCTGTTGGCAGTGAGTTGGGTACAGACATGGAGAACTCAGATCTCTTTTTTTGTTTTGTTTTCAATTAAAAATGGACTCTAAGTTGCCTTTTGAACACAGTTGAAACCCCTAGCATAGGAGGGATGATAAAACAGTGAGGGAAGTAACATAAGCCAAAGTGGGGTGGGAGAGAGGGGAACCATGAGGAGTTAACCTGAATTTGGGCTGAAGACTGGGTTCCTGACCAAGAGTCAGTTAGGCTTTCTTTCTTTTTTTCTTGGGAGATCTCACACTGCATCCTATGCCTCCTCAGGAGAGTGTTAGTCCTATGCTAGGTATCATCATCTATTAATCTGTCTCTCTCTGGATTCTGGCGTTGCCTGAGAGGAGACTTTTTGTTTTGTCTTTACCTGAGTAACGCTAATTCCTAGTAGCTTCTTAGCTACAAGAGGGCAGGGAATATATTTTGCTATCTTCTCTATCCCCTGCTCAGTCTCCAATAAATATTTGCTGCATGAATAAATAAATTACTCAGCAAATTTTAGGGATTAATAAATATTTATTCAACTAATGAATCATTCGTGGAAATTAAATCATGCTCTGCTGTGCTAAGTTGCTTCAGTCATGTCTGACTTTTTGCGACCCTTTGGACTGCCAGGCTTCTCTGTCCATTGGGTTCTCCAAGCAAGAATACTGGAGTGGGTTGCCATGCCCTCCTCCAGGGGATCTTCCTGGCCCAGGGATAGAACCCACGTCTCCTGCGACTCCTGCATTTACCATTGAGCCACTGGGGAAGCACAAATTAAATCATATTTTCATGCAATAAGGGAGTTAACTGCTTTGAGACACATTAAATATATCCTGTGTTAATTGATTCTTTTATCCACTTAAAATCTCTAGTCTTGTCTTTAGGTTTTCCTGATTGTACAAGTAATATGTATCCCAGACTGAAAACCTAGGAAACACAGAAAATATAAATGATACAGAATCCTCCCACATAAAATTAAGAACTGTTAATATAGCTTATTCATACAGCACACTTAGTTTTTTATTCTGCTTTTTACTTAATCATATTTTCCTTCATTGTCAAATCTTTTGGGTTAACATCCTTTTTAATGGCTATGCAATATTCTGACTAATTGATGTGCCTTATTTTATTTAGCTATTTCTCTTATTCTAATGTAGGTCAGTTTTTATTTTTCACTATTATAAATAACATTGCAAAGAAGACCGAATATAAATTCCAGTCTGCATTTCTGATTATGTGCTTAGAATCGATTTCTAAAAATCTTTTTTTCTCCCAAGCTGTTCAGGGCAGTATATCTGAGTAAACACTAGGACTTTCTGCCTTTTATTAGTGACCTTGGGTAAGCGGAAACATTGTTACCAGCTGTTAGTCTGCAGAGGGTTCTTTCTTCAGGATAGAGACCCAATGATTCCTATTCCTCTAGCCTGTGACTACCCTACTGAACTGTATCGTTACCGCAGCCATGTTTACAATGCTCTGCCACCCCACCCCTGCCCCTCCAGGGCTGTCTGAATGCTCTGGACATTTCCTTAACATCCACAAAAGGGTTTTGAAAAACCTGAGACTGATGGGGTCATTCAGGAGTATGCTCTTCAGGACAGAAAGGATGAAGGTAAGGACATTTTTATGACGGCATTCAGTCACCCTGAGCACCTACTGACCTCACTGATCTTCTGCATTTATGCCCCTTGTCACCCTCTGAAGACTACTTTGGACTCTAGCGTGAACTCAAGGACATGGTGATTCTGTCAACAGTGTGTGGCAGCAGCTCTCATTAGAAGACCAGATGGGTGCACCTTAGCCCCAACATTACATAAAGAATGCCAGTCTCCATAGCAGCAGAGGCAGCTTACCTTGACTGTCCCTAGGTAGCCTTGTTGTGGCTAAGACCTGAGTAGCTACAGTAGATTTTTAAACTGGACTGAACAGAAATTGCCACGAGGCTGAAGACACAGAGCTGGATCTGGTCCCCAGCTCCACACTGGGGCAGCTCCTGTGTCAGTCCCTAGGACTGGCCTATGATCTCCAGCTGCATAAGAGGCCACAGCTGTTGGCACATGATGGCCCTCAAGACGGTCATGGGTCAGGAGAGGGTCAAGAGGGTTAGAAGGCTAAGTGCCCACCTCTGCTTGTAGACATTTTCTGGGTTACCATTCCCTGGTGGCTCAGTGAGAAAAGACTCTGCCTGCAACGCCGGAGACCTAGGTTTGATCCCTGAGTCAGGAAGATTCCCCTGGAGAAGGAAATGGCAACTCACTCTGGTATTCTTGCCAGAGAACCCCATGGACAGAGGAGTCTGGTGGGCTATGGTCCATAGAGTCATAGAGAGTCAGATATAAATTAGCGACTAAACCACCATCACCGATACCTGAGAGATTGGCTGGTCCAGAAGAAAGGAAATCCTTAGAAAGTCAGGGGAACTGTGGTCATTTGTTGGAAAGCTGCATATCCCAGGTATGAGAGAGGCAGAGAGGCAAGGACAGCGTGGGAAACATGGTCAAGGGAGGGTGCAGGTAACTGTCAGTATGCCCAAGTCCATAGCCAACTACTTCATTCGTCTACTACTGAAATTTCTGGTTTTAGAACAAAAGAAACATTCGATCTGGAAATAGATGACAGGCAGGATTAAAGCAGACACTTATGAATTAACAGCATGAACTTTTAAACCGGTGATACACACACTTAACTGGTAGCCCAAACACTGTGGTTTAAAAAACATATCACGTGGCCAACAACCCTTGCCAATATATTTTTACAAGGTGGTTAATACTGCCAACACTCTGTGATGTTGAGCCAAATTACTCTGGGGTATTGTGCAGAGCATGATGCTGTGTTTTTGTGACATACTGGATACCCAGGGAGCAATCGCTATAACTCAAGAATATGTCCATGGGGCCAGAAGGCACTGGTAGGATCCAGGCCCTCGTGTAGAGCATCTCAGCTCCCTACCTTTGATGGTGGGGGGGTGGAGAGTTAGGCTGAGTGAGACATCTTCCTCAGAGGCAGGGAAACCAAGACCTGGTGTTGGCTTATTAAAACCCCAAGCATGTATCTCATAACTAGAATTGGGAACTTCTCCCAGCCTAACGTTTGCCTTAGTGCGTGATACCCGTTAAGGAGCCAGTGATGTTTTCCAAGAAACAGTATGAGCGCTGGCTGGAGCTCCGCTTGCAGGAGCCTGGAGCAGGTCTCCTTGAGGTCATCGATCTGCACACAGGCCCAGAATCCACCAAATGCTCACCACATCCATGGCCAGGCCAGACCTGCTGCTGCCTTAAAGGGTACCTTCCTCACCAGTGCCGCTTCCCCCACTTCCAACGGGACCGACTTCCTGTCTGACCAGAGCTCCTCTGGATTCCCTGACGTTCAGTCAAGCTGCCTAATGAGGATGCCATGGTTCAGTCTGTATTTCAGTACAGGAGATGCCAAGGCCTGCGAGTTTGGCTAAGATTCTCCTGGTAACCAAACCAGATAAGAGCTAAGAGGCTGCTGAGTGGGCAGATGGGTTGTTTACACCTGGCTCTTTTCAGAGGTTCTCTGCAGAGCTGGCTCTTGCCTTATTGTGCAGACATGGTCTCCCAGGGCTGGCAGAGATGGGCAGACCAGAGCTGGGTGAAGGCATGGAGAGTTCTCGGGGTTTAGCAACCACACAGACCATTAACATAAGCATCTAGCACTTGCCTTGGAGCATGGAGTATGTGCGCCCTAGCTATTCATTGCAAGAAGACAGCAATGTTCTCAACAGCGGGTAACTTTAAGGGAGAGGGAGAGAGGATGTATTTTTCATACAAACAGTAGTTCTTTTCCCTGCAGCAACCATCCTCCCTACCCCGACCTTCACCCTCTGCAAGAAGGATAATATGGAATATGTAATGGGAAAACACTTCCCTTTCCTTTTCTTCTCCAGTAGTTTTTCTGCCATCAAGACTAAGCTGTGATGGGAACTTTCCTGGTGGTCCAGTGGTTAAGACTCTGCACTCCCAATGCAGGGGGCTGGGGTGTAATCCCTGGTCAGGGAACTAGATCCTACTTGCTGTAACTAAGAGTTGGAGTGCTGTAACTAAAGATGCTGTGTGCAGCAACGAAGACCTGGTGAAGCCAAATGAATGAATGAACAAAAAAAATTTTTTTTTGAAAAATAAAGATAGACTAAGCTGGGATGCAAAATGGCTGTCTGGGAGGCCTTACAAATAGCTGTGAAAAGAGAAGCAAAAAGCAAAGGAGAAAAGGAAAGATATAAGCATCTGAATGCAGAATTCCAAAGAATAGCAAGAAGAGAGAAGAAAGCCTTCCTCAGTGATCAATGCAAAGAAATAGAGGAAAACAACAGAATGGGAAAGACTAGAAATCTCTTCAAGAAAATTAGAGATACCTAGGGAACATTTGATGCAAAGATGGTCTTGATAAAGGACAGAAATGGTATGTACCTAAAAGAAGCAGAGGATACTAAGAAGAGGTGGCAAGAATACACAGAAGAACTGTACAAAAAAGATCTCCACGACCAAGATAATCACGATGGTGTGATCACTCACCTAGAGCCAGACATCCTGGAATGTGAAGTCAAGTGGGCGTTTGGAAGCATCACTACGAACAAAGCTAGTGGAGGTGATGGAATTCCAGTTGAGCTCTTTCAAATCCTGAAAGATGATGCTGTGAAAGTGCTGCACTCAATATGCCAACAAATTTGGAAAACTCAGCAGTGGCCACAGACTGGAAAAGGTCAGTTTTCATCCCAATCCCAAAGAAAGGCAATGCCAAAGAATGCTCAAACTACCGCACAATTGTACTCATCTCACATGCTAGTAAAGTGGTGCTCAAAATTCTCCAAGCCAGGCTTCAGCAATACATGAACCGTGAACTTCCAGATGTTCAAGCTGGTTCTAGAAAAGGCAGATGAAATTGCCAATATCCGCTGGATCATGGAAAAAGCAGGAGTTCCAGAAAAACTTCTATTTCTTCTTTATTGATTATGGCCAAAGCCTTTGACTGTGTGGATCACAATAAACTGTGGAAAATTCTGAACGAGATGGAAATACCAGACCACCTGACCTGCCTCTTGAGAAACCTATATGCAGGTCAGGAAGCAACAGTCAGAACTGTACATGGAACAACAGACTGGTTCCAAATAGGAAAAGGAGTATGTTAAGGCTGTATATTGTCACCCTGCTTATTTAACTTCTATGCAGAGTACATCATGAGAAATGCTGGGCTGGAAGAAGCACAAGCTGGAATCAAGATTGCCGGGAGAAATATCAATAACCTCAGATATGCAGATGACACCACCCTTATGGCAGAAAGTGAAGAGGAACTCAAAAGCCTCTTGATGAAAGTGAAAGAGGAGAGTGAAAAAGTTGGCTTAAAGCTCAACATTCAGAAAACAAAGATCATGGCATCTGGTCCCATCCCTTCATGGGAAATAAATGGGGAAACAGTGGAAACAGTGTCAGACTTTATTTTTGGGGGCTCCCAAATCACTGCAGATGGTGACTGCAGCCGTGAAATAAAAAGGCACTTACACCTTGGAAGGAAAGTTATGACCAACCTAGATAGCATATTCAAAAGCAGAGACATTACTTTGCCAACAAAGGTCAGTCTAGTCAAGGCTATGGTTTTTCCAGTGGTCATGTATGGATGTGAGAGTTGGACTGTGAAGAAGGCTGAGCACCGAAGAATTGATGCTTTTGAACTGTGGTGTTGGAGAAGACTCTTGAGAGTCCCTTGCACTCCAAGGAGATCCAACCAGTCCATTCTGAAGGAGATCAGCCCTGGGATTTCTTTGGAAGGAATGATGCTAAAGCTGAAACTCCAGTACTTTGGCCACTTCATGTGAAGAGTTGACTCATTGGAAAAGACTCTGATGCTGGGAGGGATTGGGGGCAGGAGGAGAAGGGGAGGACAGAGGATGAAATGGCTGGATGGCATCACCAACTCGATGGACATGAGTTTGGGTGAACTTCAGGAGTTGGTGATGGACAGGGAGGCCTGGTGTGCTGTGATTCATGGGGTCCCAAAGAGTCGGACATGACCGAGCGACTGAACTGAACTGAATTGAAGCTGGGATGACCTAATTGAGGAAGAAGCCCTGACTTGGAGGAAGTCATTGCCAGATGGAAAAAGGAGAGGAGAGAGCTCCTTCCTCCGTGGGTGGGTTTGGAAATGACAGAGGACACGATGGGGAGGGCAAAGGTTGGCTGTGACAGTCTGGCCACCATCTGGTGCTGGTAGGTGAGGCTGCAGCGGCATCTGCCAGGTAGTAACAGACCTGGAACCCGCCTCATTGTCTCCCAGCCTAGCCCAGCTCCCTGTGATGAAATGTTCCCCCGGCCACTCTGGTTGGAAGCTGGAAACGCAGAATAAAAGAACAAAAATGGAGGGTGCCAGAGCCCCGCAGTCTGTGCTTGCCATCTGTGAGTTTTCTGAGTGATTCTGCTTCCATCCTCCCTCCCCTCCAGGGGCAACTGACATTATTTTCATAGGCAGAGCTTCTCATATCCTGGCAGCCTTCTTTGGCTGCCAAAAATAAGAGTCTCAGGGTCGAGAAGCTTCCCCAGAGATCTGATCCACTCAAGAAGGACTTTGTCTGCGGCTGACTACTCACGGGTTCTGGGGCAGAAATTGTTCCCGGTGAGGAGCTGAGAGTGTGATGTGCTGTCTGGGGGGTGGGGTGCGGTGGGGCGGGGGCGGGGGCGGCCTTACGCGTGATGTGGAGCTGGGCTTTTTCCTCGGCCACATCAGCCCAACATATGAAACCTTCAATGACCCTGCATTTCTCAGTGGAGAATGTTAAACTCTTTCCCCCACTTTCATCATGCTACTTAGTCTGGCCCCACCCTGCTTACGCAACTTGTTTTGTACTCACCCACCCTTAGCATCTCATCCTCTGTCCGGTCGCCCTGTTGGCCCTGTTCTTAGATACCTCATCTTCTGTAGACTCTCCCAGGTCTCCTCCTTTCTGATTACTGCTTGGCACACATTTCCTATACACTCTTCCAAAGCTCACTCTGGTCTCTGGTGTCAGTTTTGTCTCCCTCAGCTCGTTTAAAAATGCATCGAGGCCAGAGTCCCTGCCTAACTGCTCCGTATTAGTCAAAACAGACAAGGGCGAGCTTTCGCTGGGGTTCAGGTCTTGTATCTCTGAGCTAAGACCCAATTCTTGAGAGTTGTGACCTGCGTGGGGCAGGGAGGCACAGCGCGTTCTCAGAAGAGGAAGAGGAACAAGGCAGTGCTGGCCGCTGAGTGGGAACAATTCCTGGAAGTCAGTAACAGGCCCCTGGAACAGGACCTGCAGTGGCCACTCCTGCCCGCTCTGGTCGTTCCTAGTCTCTTCTCCCTCCAGGCGGTAAGGTAGGGCTAGAGAGGAAACCAAGGCCTGCGGTCCTGCTGGGAAGCAATCCACAGCACTTCACTGTGTTGGCTCCTCCCTGGAGGCCGAGGTCCATGTGAAGGGGGGCACTTACTGCAAGAGATGGTGCTGTGGGAACCTGGCTTCGGTGGACTCCCATCCAAGCACTGCACCTCTGCGGTAGAAAGCGGGCATTGCTCTCTTCACGTCAGCATTTCACCTCCTCTCATTGGCAGAATCCCAGAGGAGCCTGGTGGGCTGACGTCTATGGGGTGGCGCAGAGTTGGACACGACTGATGAGACTTAGCAGCAGCAGCAGCACTGTCAGTGAGTGGTGAGACATCAGCCAGAGGAATGATGACTAGTTCTCCCTTCCCCAGGAAGCGCCAGAGAGGGGCAGCCAAGCATGTCCTTCTGGGGAGGCCCCCACCTCCCTGCTTGTTGCCCCGTCTTCAGTCTGCCCCTCCTTCTCAGGGTGCTGCTGGTCCACACCTGCTTCACTCGTTAGTGTACCCAGTGGCACCCAATCAAGGGTCAGGCCCCCCGACCCTGAGCTGCAGGATAGAACCCCACGCCCCAGTTCAGGGCCTGGTCAGGCACGGGGGTGGAGGGGGGAGGGGACACCGGCCAGGGAAGGGGACGCCCCCTCCCCTGTGAACAAAAGTGCCTACATTTCTGACTCTCTCCCTCCACCCTGGGTCTCCAGGTGGCCTGTGGTGAGCAGGAGCTTGGACTGCTAGCTGCAGGGTGGCTATGGAGGGTGGTGGTGGTGAAAATGTTCAAATCTGTTGCAAAAAAGACACCTTGTTTTAAGATATTTGCCCTCTGCTACTCTGCTATAGGGCACAGCTTCTATTTCCCAGCCCTGATTTTGGGCTCATTTGCACTAGCTTTCGGAGAAGGCAATGGCACCCCACTCAAGTACTCTTGCCTGGAGAATCCCATGGGCGGAGGAGCCTGGTGGGCTGCAGTCCATGGGGTTGCTAAGAGTCAGGTACAACTGAGAGACTTCACTTTAACTTTTCACTTTCATGCATTGGAGAAGGAAATGGCAACCCACTCCACTCCAGTGTTCTTGCCTGGAGAATCCCAGGGACGGGGAGCCTCGTGGGCTGCCGTCTATGGGGTCGCACAGAGTCGGACACGACTGACATGACTTAGCAGCAGCACTAGCTTTGCTCCTGAGGTGAAAGAGGTGGAAGGAAATTCTTCTGATCTTAACGGAGCTCCACTTTGTGCTCTGCGGAGCCCTTCAGCCCTTATCGCGTTCTCACAGCCCTTCACAGAAGGCATTTCATATCCATCACACTCAGGAGGAGATGAGCGCCGAGAGGAGGAGGGGCTGGCTCCCACAGTGGTCTCCAAGCCCCCGCCTGCAGCCTCTCCTCTCTCTCGTGCCCTCATCCACTCCCCTCCTGGCCTGTCTCCTCACTGTTCCTTGACCTTCATGCCCTGTTGTATCTTTTTTTTTTCCATTGTATCTTTTTTTAAACATATTTTTATTGTGGTAAAAGTCACATAAATAAAACATACTATTTTCACCATATTTAACTGTACAGTTCAGGGGCACTAAGTACATTCGCACTGTGTAGCTCTCACCATTGTCCATCTCCTGCATTCTCCATCCTCCTAAACTGAAACTCTGTCCCCTTTAAACACTAATCCCCATTCCCCCAACCTCTCCCCCTCAGCCCCTGGCACTTACCAGTGTACTTCCTGACTATGAATTGGATTCTTCTATTCTAGGTACCTCGTGTAATGGAGTCCAGTAGTATTTATCTGCACCTACTGTATGCTGGGATGCATTTTCCTCCTGCGTTATACAGTAGATTCTCATTGGTTATCTATTTTATACATACTAGTGTATATGTGTCATTCCCAGTCTCCCAAGTTATCTCCTCCCTCCTCCATTGTATCTTAAATCCTCTGCTCTAGCCAGTTGCTCTGCCTGGAACACTCTTCTCCTGGGTGACCCAAAAAACTCCCTGCCTAATTCTTCGTATCCTTCATGCTTTTCCACCAGTCTCCCGTTCTCCATGGTGATCCACCCTGACCACTCGATCTTCATACTGCAACATGTACAGAAGGTATCATCCCCGGCTCTTGTGATGTCTTAGTCTTGTCCCATTTTTATATTTTCCTATCCTTCTCATCTTCTTCATGTTTCCCTATTTTCCTATCCATCAGTTGCTAAATAGTGTCTGTTCTTTGTGACCCCATGAACTTCAGCACGCTAGGCTTCCCTGTCCTTCACTATCTCCTGGACTTTGCTCAGATTCATGTTCATTGAGTCAATGATGCCAACCAACCACCTCATCCTCTATTGTCTCCTTCTCTTCCTGCCCTCAGTCTTTCCCAGCAGCAGGGTTTTTTTCAGCGAGTCAGCTCGCGCATCAGGTGGCCAAAGTATTAGAGCTTCAACTTTAGCATCAGTCCTTCCACTGAATATTCACAGTTGATTTCTTTTAGGATAGACTGGTTTGATCTTGCTGTCCAAGGGACTCTCAAGAATCTTCTCCAGCACCACAGTTCAAAAGCGTCAATTCTTCAGCGTTCAGCCTTCTTTATGGTCCAACTCTCACATCTGTACATGACCACTGGAAAAATCATAGCTTTGACCAGATGGACCCCTGTCAGCAAAATGATATCTCTGCTTTTTAATATGCGGTCTAGGTTTATCACAGAGAAGGCAATGGCGCCCCACTCCAGTATTCTTGCCTGGAAAATCCCATGGATGGAGGAACCTGGAAGGCTTCAGTCCATGAGGTCGCTGAGGGTTGGGCACAACTGAGCGACTTCACTTTCACTTTTCACTTTCATGCATTGGAAAAGGAAATGGCAACCCACTCCAGTGTTCTTGCCTGGAGAATCCCAGGGATGAGGGAGCCTGGTGGGCTGCCGTCTCTGGGGTCGCACAGAGTCGGACACGACTGAAGCGACTTAGCAGCAGTAGCAGCAGCAGGTTTATCATAATTTCCTTATTTATGAAATTTATCATTTTCTGCTAGTGGCCTGTTTGTCCACTGCTGTCTCTGAAGTGCCTGGCATTGTGACTGGCAGGTGGCAGGCACTCAGTCCATGGCTGAGGAATCAATTTCATGAAAGGTCACCCTCGCCTGGATCTAGACAGAGACAGAGCTGGATTCGAATTCTAAGGGTGTGATCTTGCTCTTCCATCTCAGAACCCAAAGCCTGTCCAGGTGGAGAGCAGGCTATTGGCTGCTCAAGAGATGCCTGTTAACTGGATTTCCCCATCAGACTGCTACAGCAGGGATATCAGAGGCTGTGAACACAGGGCCTGGCCTTGTTTTTCCTGGTTGACAGGTTTGCTGGCATCCGGAGATGGTGGCACACTCCTGGTCACAGGGCACCAAGCTCTGTGGTCCTCAGGAATGTTCTGAATGAGCTCGTCCAAACAACATTAGCCGCTAGGCCCGTGCTGCGTGCTCAAGACACAAGCTCGCAATCTCTCCAAGTCAGACACCTGTCAAATCCAGAATTGCCTCCCAGCCTTGCTCGAAGGATTTGCTCTTTAAGAAATGATGGAGGGAAACAGCTGGGGCTTGCAAGGCATGAGCTGGAGGTATCAGGGCAGACAGAGCTAGAGAGGATGCGAGGAGAAGCCGGTGGAGCAGGGGCAGCAGGTATCTCCCGAGAGGCTGCTCTCTGGGCAGAAAGGCAGCTGAGCCTAGAGGGCTGCGATGCGACAATGGTTTTGTCGTTTTTGTTTTTAATGAGGGTCTGGGGATGGAGACTATGAAGAAACTCTATAACATGAGGGTAGACTTGGGTCGGTTGGGGTCCACCGGCTTAAAGGATGAAGACATCTTCCTGCTCATTTCATAATCAGTTTCCTCAGAACAGATTCTCCCCTGAACTCCATTTACCTGGTCCTTTTACTTGTTATGCTGTGGTTCTGGCTTCTATTTTCTTTTTTCTTGTTTTTGTTCCTGTTATTAGCTGACCTTGTTTATGTTGGCATTAAGGACAGTTTTCTTCCTAATCTCAGTGGCTTGGTAATAGAAAGTTACACATGGTTTGGATTCTGGGTGAAAGGGAACATTTGTATTTATTCTCATACTTACTGGCTATGTTAGTGTTTCTAGGATAGCCCCAGAATTAATGTTTTAATGAACACTCCAACTGCTAGGAACACCATTCTGGAACATATTAACCCAGTCAGAGAACTGCCAGTTAGGCTGGTATTTGGTCAACAACAAGCATTTTCTTCCCCACAAAAGAGAGTAATGGAATTAATTTACCATTTCCTAGCTTATGGCATCTATCTCAACATAAATCTCTATATAGAGATCGATTGCACATATAACTATAAAACAGAGTATTGGGGGAAATATTATGATGAGGAAAATCAGAACAAAAGCACAAATCAGGCCTGGCTGATGACATACAGGCAACCAATACATGTTCTCAGGCACAGCATTTAGAAAATGGACTTAGGAACTTCCCTGGCGGTCTAGTGGTTAAGACTTTGTCTTCCAATGCAGGGGGTGTAGGTTCAATCCCTGGTCAGGGAGCTAAAATCCCACATGCCTGCAGCCAAAGGGCCAAAACACAGAACAGAAGCAATATTGTAACAAACCAATAGATTTTAAAAATGGCCCACATCAAAAAATCTTAAAAAAAGAAAATGGACTATAATGAAAATAAATCACCTCTCTATGACTTTTCATTGCAGATAATCTCAGTATTTGGAATGAGTGTGTCATTGTTTCAGTGAGTTCTGGGTAATTCTGGGTGATTTAGTCTTGCTCCCAGTGGATATACATTTTCTGTTCACGAGTTACTTTGTAACAGAAGTGCATCTTCGGATTGAGACTGTCACTTTTTGATGACCTAACAAGTAAATAAAATAGTTTTTAAAAATAGCATCCTGGTGACCTGAGAAAATCTGCTTGGCTTCCTAAAGGGTATAGCTTACCTGGATGCAGTTTGCCTCTGGCCCCAGACTGCCTGGTCTAGCAGAGCACACAGGGTGTCGACACAGTAGCAACAGCCTTCTTCATATGAGCATCTCTTCCTTGGTATTCTCACTAAAGCTCCCAGATGAATAAAAAAGAGACTCAACTTCTTCACCATATGCTATCTGGGATCACAGGAGAAAACCGAACAATTTTAGCGGAATTCTCCAGATCCAAATAGTGCAGTGAACCGACACTTGAGAGCGCCTAGGTTAACCGAGCGACTTGTTTTTACCTTGTTAACTGTAGCATCTATCTACAACAGTGGTTTCTAGTCTTTTTCCGGTCACAGACTCTCTTTCTCCCACTTTGGGAATCTGGTTAAAGTTTTAGATTCTCATTTCTGAAAACTGCACATAGAGGTATACCCTCATGTTTGAAAGTTCACTTTAGGCCATTTTAACGAAGACTTACATCCATTCTTTTTTCACTAACCGGAAGAAATCCAAGGAGGATTTCTGATTTTACAAAAAAGACAGAAAGTGAAAATAGCATTCAGCATGTGTCTTGCAGTGAGCTGTTACAGAGGCAGCTCACACCTTGAGCAGCAACAATGTCACCCCAAGCTCCTTCCCTGGGAACCATGCTCAGCATCTCAGCAACCAGGCATCATAGCTTTGAACTGTGTCTGCGAGCATCTGGGCTTTATCTCAGTTTGTGTATCCATTAGCAAGATGCCTCCTAAGGTAATTGCTTCTTTGCTTACACCATTTTGGCGTACAGAAGGTTTTTCAGATAACAGGGAATCCTATACATTCACAGGCCCCATTCATAGACTTCTAGGCCAACAATTGCTCATCTGACACCATGCCAGAAATCTCTTGTGTTTATGTTCTTTGGTGTGCTCTCTAGAAATGTGCTAAAATTTGCTGTTTATATTGAAACATGTACACATACTAAATATATATATACATGAAGACACACACTTGAGAGTCCCTTGGATAGCAAGGAAATCAAACCAGTCAATCCTAAAGGAAATCAACCCTAAATATTCATTGGAAGCACTGATACTGAAGCTGAAGCTCCAATACTTTGGCCAATACTGATGCAAAGAGCCAACTCATTGGAAAAGACCCTGATGCTCAGAAGGAGGGAAGGTACGAAGAGAAGGGGGCAACAGAGGATGAGATGGTTGCATGGCCTCAGCAACTCAATGGACATGAGTTTGAGCAAAATCTGGGAGATGGTAAAGGACAGGGAAGCCTGGTGTGTTGCAGTCCATGAGGTCACAAAGAGTTGGACACGACTTAGTGACTGAACAACAACAACATATATATATATATATATATATATACACACACACATATATATATATATGACATTTTCTCTATTAGAATGAATAAATGAAATAATATATGAAAAGATTTATCATAAAAAGCCAAATTGAGAATGTTGATATTGTTATTATTATTTGAATTGGCCATTTAAAATTCAGCACTAAAACTTTAGCTTCATATTGCAGCAGGTGGTATCTTTTATGGAAACTGCTCTATGACCTTTTATATTCTTATAATCCAGACTGCCTCTTTATTTTTATTTCACTCTAATCAATTATTTAAAAAGTCATGACACACCTGCTCACCAGTCTTTGTGGGACAGGTACTTTTGGGGTGTGTACTGTATGTGAAGTCTTTTTCATTCTGTGAAAAAAACCACTTCTCAATAGTACTCTGATGGGCCTGCACCTTACTGTAACTCCAATACAGGTCCTGACAAAAGCAATTAAATTCTGACCTGAATTAGAAATCTTATTAATTACACTTAATCGATCAGTTGCTTGTTTGTTTTGCTGATTTCTTATTATAAACTGATTATAGACCATTAGTGTTCATTAATATACCAAATTAGATTTCACATCTTCTTCATTATACACTGGAAATAACACCAGTTCACACTTTGACAGGGTCTGTTAAAAAGAATGCCTGTTGTAGCCATACTCTCCTATGTGATTCTGGAAGTAGATAAACCACTCAAGAACAATTTATGAGCTTGCTAATTCTTTTTTTTTTTTTTTCTGCTCCTTGCCTTTAGCAGTAATATACAGCTTTGATATGGAGAGCCCTCAGGAGTGCTGTCTCAATGAAATTCTTAGAGTAGGGAGGAAAATAACTTATGAGAAGGATAACTTTATTCCAGCATATGTTTTATGGAGAGTGAGACTTTTACTTAACATTTGGGGAGGAGGGATACTGAATGGGGGGAACTGGGAGTTGGAGAAATACACAGAGAAGAGTAGGAAGAGAAACAATATTTCCTATTTTGAAAAATAGCATCTCAGTTCAGTAGAATCAAATTTGAACTAATGAACTCATGAAAAGTTTTTGTTAAAGAAAGACCTCTCAATATACACATTTGTTGAATACATGAAAGAGTGGGTGCCATCTGTAGATATGGACTGAATTTAGAAGGAAAAAAAACCACAAAATTATATTTACAGTTAGTCCATTGGGGCTGCTATAATAGAATACCATGGACATTCGTTTCTCACAGTTCTGGGCTGTTTGAGATTCTGAAGATTCAATGTCTTATGAAGGCCCTCCTCCTGGTTCACAGATGACCTTGCTGCTGTGTCTTCCATTGGTAGGAGAGACGAGAAAGCTCTCTGAGGCTTGGGATCTCTTCTTATAAGGACACTTGCCCTTATAAGAGGTCATGAGGGGCTCCACCCTTATGACCTCATAACTTCTCAAAGCCCCACGTCCAAGTACTATTGTATTGGGAATTAGGTTTCAACATATGATTTGAGGGACACATATTCAGTCTATAGCACAAACTCATTTATTAGGTGCTTACTATATACTATGCGACTGCTAAGTCACTTCAGTTGTGTCCGACTCTGTGCGACCCCATAGACAGCAGCCCACCAGGCTCTCCTGTCCCTGGGATTCTCCAGGCAAGAACACTGGAGTGGGTTGCCATTTCCTTCTCCAATGCATGAAAGTGGAAAGTGAAAGTGAAGCTGTTCAGTCATGTCCGACTCTCAGCGACCCCATGGACTGCAGCCTACCAGGCTCCTCCGTCCATGGCATTTTCCAGGCAAGAGTACTGGAGTGGGGTGCCATTGCCTTCTCCGATTATATACTATGAGCTAGAGTCAAAGATGAATACGCATCATTATAGTATTTTCTATAAAAAGGAAAACAAACCTTAAATATTGTTTTCTAGCAATCAATTTTGGACTTCAAAATTGTTTCAATTTGTCACCTAGTACTAGATACTTGTCTTACCCAATGTCCTAAATTGGTATTTTGGTTGTTTCAACTTTTATAAATAATACAGAGTAGCAACTAACAGAGAAAATAATTTAGCAAAATGAGAAAAACTCCACTCCCAATTCTGGAAAAAGAAAAAGACCAAAAGAACCTCCCAAAAAACTAAAACACTGTTCTACAACAAAATGATTAAACTTGGCAACAGTGAATGAGGATACTATTTTTTGACCAAATTATAATGCAGACTGGCCTTAATTGTTTTTGATAGATTGTTTTGGTGTAAATCACTAGTAGAGAGAGATGGACTGGCACAAATAACTGCAGTATAATGTAATAAGTACACCCATTTAGGCTTATCCAAGATGCCAATACATCAAAAAGAAAGAAGACAGGGTTAGAAAGGTTCACAGGTAACATTTGAACTGGACGTAGCAAAGGAGGCATTCCCATCTAAACCCAGCCAAGAATGCAGAGAAAAATACTCCAAAATGTCTCCAAATAATTTTTTTTTAAATCACAGGATTCTATGATGCTAAGTATTATTAATTTCTATCCTTTATCTCTAATTTCTTGAAGAGATCTCTAGACTTTCCCATTCTGTTGCTGCTTTTAGAAGAGGCAGAGGAAACAGAGATCAAATTGCCAACATCCGCTGGATTATCGAAAAAGCAAGAGAGTTCCAGAAAAACATGTATTTCTGCTTTATTGACTATGCCAAAGCCTTTGACTGTGTGGATCACAATAAACTGTGGAAAATTCTGAAAGAGATGGAAATCCCAGACCACCTGACCTGCCTCTTGAGAAACCTATATGCAAGTCAGGAAGCAAGAGTTAGAAGTGGACATGGAACAACAGACTGGTTCCAAATAGGAAAAGGAGTACGTTAAGGTTGTATATTGTCACCCTTCTTATTTAACTTATATGCAGAGTATATCATAAGAAACACTGGGCTGGAAGAAGCACAGCTGGAATCAAGATTGCTGGGAGAAATATCAATAACCTCAGATATGCAGATGACATCACCCATATGGCAGAAAGTGAAGAGGAACTAAAAAGCCTCTTGATGAAGGTGAAACAGGAGAGTGAAAAAGTTGGCTTAAAGCTCAACATTCAGAAAACGAAGATGATGGCATCTGGTCCCATCGCTTCATGGGAAATAGATGGGGAAACAGTGGAAACAGTATCAGACTTTATTTTTGGGGGCTCCCAAATCACTGCAGATGGTGACTGCAGCCATGAAATTAAAAGACGCTTACTCCTTGGAAGGAAAGTTATGACCGACCTAGACAGCATATTAAAAAGCAGAGACATTACTTTGCCAACAAAGGTCCATTTAGTCAAGGGTATGGTTTTTCCAGTGATCATGTATGGATGTGAGAGTTAGACTGTGAAGTAGGCTGAGCGCCAAAGAATTGATGCTTTTGAACTGTGGTGTTGGAGAAGACTCTTGAGAGTCCCTTGGACTGCAAGGAGATCCAACCAGTCCATCCTAAAGGAGACCAGTCCTGGGTGTTCATTGGAAGGACTGATGCTGAGGCTGAAACTCCAATACTTTGGCCACCTCATGCAAAGAGTTGACTCACTGGAAAAGACCCTGATGCTGGGAGGGATTGGGGGCAGGAGGAGAAGGGGACGACAGAGGATGAGATGGCTGGATGGCTTCACCAACTCGATGGACATGAGTTTGGGTGAACTCTGGGAGTTGGTGATGGACAGGGAGGCCTGGTGTGCTGTGATTCATGGGGTCGCAAAGAGTCGGACATGACTGAGCGACTGAACTGAACTGAAGTATTATTAAACTAATAGAGTCAGTGTTTTGAAAAAAATCTAAGTTCTTTCTCTTGGAAGATCATTTAGCTTTCATCATTTTTATGTTCCACTAAGTAGGATATAAAACTAAGCTGATGTATATGGGTTGGCAGATAAAGGCTTAGAAAAGTGCTACTATTAGTCATGAGAAAATCTGGAGTTAAGATCAATTGTGATCCAAAGCAGGGTAGCCAAAGTTTAATCACTGACATCTGAAATGATCATTTTGATGGCCAAGCTTTTTTCAGGTTTTATTTCAGGTTCATCTGTCCCTCTATTCTCTGAGAACAGGTGCTTCATGGACTCACATATTTCCTTCTCTGAAGCCTATTCTTTGACTGAAAGCACATGCTAAACTTCTTGGATCTTTCATGGATAAGTAAATGTGACTTCTCACCAGCAAGTTCATCACTGAGATACGAAGGCTCAAAAATACATTCAATATTTTTGCTCTGCAGCTCAGGGAGGACTCATGGACTGTTGCAATCAAGGCTTTCAATCTATTAGTTTCTAGCAGCTGGTAGTCTTAAGGCTTATTTTTTTTCAATGAGGATCTCTCAAGCTAAGCGGAGGTTCCAAATGGTGAGTCTAGCTATAGCTAATTTGGTGACGTTTACCTGTTTCCTCTCCTATCTATTCCTTGAGCTTCTTAAGGGTAACTCTGCATCTCAGGGAACTACAGTTCTCAGACTCCTTTGTTCTGTTTTCCTGGTAGTCTTGGTCGTCTTGGCCAATGGGAAGCATTGGTAAAAGACTGTGAAGTAGGAGAAAGGAAGAAGCCAGGGTATTTTCCTTTCATTGTGCTTCTAGCCTAGCCATTGCTGTATCACCTTCATGATTCCAGCCTCTCCTGGACCATTCCTTCCCGCTGCGGTCTCGGCTTCTGCTGAGTCCTCCATTGCTGATCTAGCTCACGCTCTGGCCTTTTCTGCTCTCTTGCAGCATCACCTCCAGCTTGTGTCTTTCCTCCTCCTGCCCAGAGAGTGGCATATTGCAGTTGCTAATTTCTGAACTGCCATCAGAGTTCACCATCCATTGTTTGATGTCTCAGTTCTTGTATCAGCAATGTAACACGTTCTTCGTGTTAAATTTCTTCATTTTGAGACTGAGTGGTTTCTGGTTCCCTGGCTGACCCCACTTGTAATAATTACAAAGATAATGACCAGAGAAGAAACTGGAGGATTTCTCACTTTAAACAAATCTCTTCACAAGGTGATGCCTGCCTCTGAGAATCTAGGGATCTTGTATTGTAACCATGAGAATCACAGAAGAAAGAAGGTTTTGCCAACTTCCTTTGAGATGTGGGGCATATTAGCAGTTTCACCAAAGGTCTCAGGGAAGCTCCTAAAATGTACTGAGGAGCCACCAAGTAACCTCTGTACAGTGGAGCAGTAATTAACACTTGGTCGTGGATTTTTTCTCATGAGGTAAAATACGATCTCATTGCCAAACGTATTTTTTTTCTTGCTTCCAACTTTTTATAAAAATATCATGGGCAAAAAGGTAATACAGCATATATTTCTAGAGTAAGGGAGGAGTATGTATGTCTCATTTTTCCCTTCACACCTTTTACTCCAAAATAGAATAAAACATTTATTTTACAGCGTATTCAAGACTCATTTTAAACAGAATAGCTTCTACAGTTAATCAATAGATAAAGACTCTGGAGAAATCTTTGCTCTTGCTCAGACGTGCTGAATCTCCTATTTAAAGAATAAGCTGTGTACATGAGCCAAGAATGCTTTTTGGTTTGGCAGTCTTTATCTGATCTTTGGGAGAGGTTAAAAGCCCAGATACACAATGTGGAAATTTTGAAACTTCTCCTTAATGCACTCATCATTGTATGAAGAGACAGAAAGAAAACTAAATCTATTCTATACCGTTTTTACAATAGAAAAATAAATCCAAGATCTTGTGAAAATTCATTATATTTATTTACCTTTCAATCATGTTTTTGATGTATTATATGCTTTTATCTAGTGTTTAAAAGAAATTGTGTATATTGATTGATAATAACGACAAAAGTCGCTTTCAGATTTTCAGGGACTGATTAATCTCTTTGAGATCTCTTGTTACTCTCCCTCTCGGTTATTTGCTCATTTATATTAGCACTTCCACCAGAAATAAAGAGACAAGAAGATAAGGTTGACGACAGTGAAAATTCTAGCTAGCCATTCTGTCACCTGTTATTATCGCTGAAGACAGGCCAGCTTGCGAAAAGGAAGATGAACTTACTAGGAAGAATATAACAATGTCATTATTAAGGGATTTGCTTGACTCCTAAAATCCTTGATCCTATTTCTAGAGAGGATTACAAAAAGGCCGCAGTAGCTACAGAGGCGTTCTTCTTCCTTTACATCACTGACAGTGTCTCCCACGTGTTTCACTGACCAAAAGAAGGCAGTCTCAGATGTGTGAGCAGCCTTTAACTATGACGGCTCAAACAACAAAAAAAAAACCCATCCCCTCTAAAACAGAATAAACAAGCAAGCCTAATCCTAATGATGAGAGAGTATCTGGTGTGTCTGCTGATCTTACCAGCAGTGTGTAGTCCAGAATCAATTAAAATGGAGGGATACGGCTTGGGCTCCTGTGGGTTTTCCCTGAGATAACTGATATATTTTGAACATGCTAAGAGATGAGAAAACTGTCCTATCTTTGGTGAGTTTACTGTTGCAAGTACTGTGATGAGAATTTTCTAATGACAGATTATAATTAGGTATCTCAGTTAAGGTAAACATGAGATTACCCACTAAAAATAGAGTCTGCATTCAGTCTTGCAGAAAGAAGTACCACTTGGCGTTAATAGGGCCTAGCAGAGGCTGCGTTCTGTAGCAGGCAAACTTAAGATGAAAATTCTGTTTTTATCTTTTCAACAAAAGTTTGAGACTTTTCCTTCGTAATACTTTGTTTGTATGTGCTGAGTTACTTCAGTTGTGTCTGACTCTGCTACCCTTTGGACTGTAGCTCTCCAGGCTCTTCCGTCTGTGGGATTCTCCAGGCAAGAATATTGGAGTGGGTTGCCATGCCCTCCTCCAGGGGACCTTCCTGACCCAGGGATCAAACCCCTGTCTCTTATGTCTCCTGTACTGGCAGGTGGGTTCTTTACCACTAGTGCCACCAGGGAAGCCCTTAACACTTTGTTCAGTCTTTACTGTATGTTCTCTGAGTGCCTTCCAGTGCAGGATGGAAGGATGTAACCAGATTGAAGACAAATACATGCCAGATGCCACATTAAATCTTGTATTTTTATTCATTAATAAGCCACGGCAACTTCCTTTTAAAATCTTATATATTTTTGCATATTTGCCCCTTTTCTAGCCTCCAGCTCTGTTGAAGCAAGAAGCAAGTCTAACTTGCTCTCTGCTGAATCCCTAGGAACCCGGGATAGTGTCTGAAACACTCTGGGAGCTTAATGAATGTCTGTGGAATGAATGAGTAAAAAATAATGACCCAAGAGTGTGATGAATGTGAATAGGAGTTTGCATAAAGTCCTTTGGAGACTCACAAGAAGCAAGAACAAATTGGGGGACGAGAGAGGCAGACAGGTTACAAACATGTAAATTGAGACTTAAAGGTGAGTAGACATTTTTCCAAGAAGAGTAGAATACAGACAGGGAGGGCCATTTCAGGTGGAGTCCAGAAAAGTGAAAGCCAGCAGGGGTGTGGCAGGGGAGGAGAGGGGAACTGCGTGTACTTTGTTAGGCAGATTCTAGGGCAGAAATGCAAGCCCCTCTTTAGAAGTGCACAGTCTGCTTCACTGGTGGGGAGTACTCGATGAAAAGGCAAGTGTCACTCTGACATAATTCATGTCCTCAATGCTATAGAAACTCTCAGTTTCTTTTATTTTTTTTTTTATTTTTGAAGGTGGGGGACAGGTAACGGGACTCTCAATCAAAATCACTTTTGCATTTGTCTTTGAAAGGATGTGATTAGTTTTAAATTACTATAAGTACATTTCAAACATTTAAGCTGAGGAGCTTCCAGTTCAAGATGGGAGAGTAGAAGGATACGAGTGTTCATCTCTTCCTGCCAGAGCACCAAAATCACAACTAGCTGTTAAACCACCATTGACAGGAGGGTGCTAGAATCCACGAAAAAAAGATACCCCAGTCCAAAGACAAGAAGATGCAATGAGATGGTAGGAGGGGCACAATCACGAAAAAATCAGATCCCATAGTCACCGAGTGGGTGACCCACAGGCTGGAGAACAATAACACCAAAGAAGTTCTCCCACTGTGAAGGTTCTAGGCCCCAAGTCAGGCTTCCCAGCCTGGGGATCTGGCAAAGGGACTGGGAATCCCCAGGGAATCTGACCTTGAAAGCCAGCAGGGTTTGATGACAGGACTTCCACGGAACCGGGGGAAACAGATGTGACTTTTGGAGGGCACAAACATGTAAGCTGATCTTGGAAGCAATACTGGCTCTTTCAGAAATTATTTCAGCAATCCTTCCGAGTTCATTAAATTGATTTTGTTGGTTTCCAAAGCTACTTTTGGATGAAAACAAAACTATACTTCAATTTAAAAGCAGTTCTTAACTTGCAGCCACTGTTTTATTTTCATGGCATTATTTGAATACATCAATGACACAGCTGATAATAGTGCGCTTACTAGTGCGGCAGTCAAGCAGGTTGATCTCTATTTCTTTTCTTCTACAAATGCTGAAAGAAAACCGCCTGTTCTTTAATAAAAAGTATGTGGAAAAGTCAATTAGTGCAGCACACTGGTGTGAAGAAAGAGCTGGATATTTCTGTTCTCATCTTAGAAAATAAGAGCTAAACTCTGACCTTGGAAGATGAGCAATAACATGTGTTTGAAGCAGTCTGATTGAAGGACGGCATCCAAAGAAGCCTAGGGTAGTTGGAAACTGCAAGCAAAATAATAGCAAATGTGTTGTCATAACAAAACAAGCTGGAGGCTTCCCAAGGCAGAGGAGAGATGATTCTTTTGCAGGAGATGATTCTCTTTAGCTCTTTATAAAGCTAGAAATAGGGACTGGGATTCAGGGATTGAAGCATAATCCTACCAGGTACAGAGATAAGAACACATACATATATGAGCTGTATTAGTCCTCATGATGTAGGTGTTATTATTCCCATTTTACGGATGAGAAAAGTAAGGTTTTTGATGTCTCATAATTTGGGTGCGGTGGTCTCAAGTCCATGCATGGAACATTCCTTGCTTGTGTATTGCATTTCCTGCTCCACCATCCACAACAGACATTACTGAAGGGACAGCCTAGCTGCTCCACCTGGGCTGATCACTCCTCTCATTTTACAGATGAGCAAACTGAGATGGAAAGACTTGTTTCAAATCATACAGGAAGTTAATGCTATAGCCAAGTCTGGAACTCAGTTGTCTTGATTCTTAGTGAAATCTGCTTGCCACTGGCCCAACTATACCTATGTTCTTCTTCTCTACTGCATTATATAAAGAAAAGAGACTAGATGGATTTTTAGTGGTGGTATTTAAAATATATAAAATTTTGCAGCTCCTGGCCAACAGTTCATTAAGTCACAAAGTTATCCATCTGGAAATAGATGGCAAGGTGACCAGTACTTAAAATGTACTTAGGGTTTATTTAACCAGTGAGGCTAATGTGCGGTATTGACCGGCAGGGTGGTGGTGAGGTTTTGCACAAAGAAGGAAGAGACAGTTCGCTAGTCCTTCTGTCACTTGCTAAATAGATGCCTTGGGTCCCAAGAGTCAAAGCTGTCATGCCCACGATACGGGGCCAACAGCACCGTGCCTGCCTTAAGAAGCTGGTGTGGTGACTCTTCAGCTTAGTTCTAGGGCCGATTTGACGCTGTGTTTCTACTTTCTACCAACAACCACACAAATTCAAAGTCAGGAACAAAGTTCCTAAAAATTCAGTGAATGAGAATCATCATTTCTCCTTGGAGAGTCAAAAAACAAAACAGAATAGAACAAGCAAAACAAAAAAACTCTTAGGTGCCAGTCATTTTTTGGGAAAATGTTACTTGAAAATCTGTACATTTTATGGCCCTTTGTGCAGAATTATGAATTAATGTGTGTTCATAGCCTAAGGCCAAAATAACCCAGGATGTGGAAAAGTTGCTCTGCATCTATCCCTGTTCTTCTCTAGGCTTTCATGGTAATTTGCATTCACTGGGGAATTAAATGAATCTGTAACACAAGTTTACGTTAATTTATTAGTAAGTAATGTTTTAAGGGCATTCAAAGTGATCATAACAATGACAAGTCAAAAAAATCTTTGGTGATTAGCATTACAATGAATGTAAAAATAGGGCGGGTGGGAGGGGCAGAGGTGGGTGTGGATGGAAATGAAGGTGCTTTTCAGAGGTCATTTCCAAGAACATTTTATACATTTACTCGACACATGGCCCACTAGGAATTCTGTGTACTCTGCACAAGTGACAGCCATGTTAAAATTCAAGAAAAACAGAAGAAACAATTTAAGAATTGACTTTAAAAGCAGCTGTTGGGAGAAGAAAGCAAATGGAACAGTCATTGAATTAAAAATTGGGGTGATTGAAGTTAATACTTTTAAGATTCCTTCAATAAGAAAGCATTGTTTAAAAATCCAATATAAATCTGTTTCTCAAAGATTTAGGTATGTATGGCTTACTACTTAGAAATGCTTTTGTAAAAGGATGAATCTATGTTTCCAAAGTGATCCAAATTTTGTTTCAGGTTGCTGTTGTGCTTGAACCTTGAAGTAGAAATAAAAATTCAGAAGGTACATAGGCTTGTCATGACTTGCTAATTAATTACTTCTTCTGCTATTTTAGGACTTCCACTTACTTATAACTTAAAATTGTGGCTCTTGACTTTAGAATGGATGGGAATTACAGAAACAGCTCACTAAACGTGGATATTCCAGGCCACCCCTTAATTTTGATTTGCTTAGTTTAGACTAATGCTCTGGAATCTGCAGTTTAACAAGACTTACAAGAGATTCTGGCACAGGGGAACTGCAGCCGACACCTTGAGAAATACAGCCTTAGACCAGTTTCCAACAGTGAACTGAATTTACACCTTTATTTTGGAGTAGGCTGGTTGGATATAATGTACGCTCTCATATATTGTTCTTTCTTATAAGCATAAATCTTACTAAATCTCTGTGTCTGGTAGCAGAGCCAGGATAGAAAACAGTTCCTGACCTTGGGAGAATTTCCCAGTTTCCTCATATTTAAAATAAAAGAATTGGACTAAATGCTGTCTAGACTCCTATGTAGTTCTAATACTTTATGTGCATATCTGATGCCTGGCAAATATTTTGTAAAGGTTATGACTCATGTATTGGCCAATGTAGATGGAATGAACAAGAAGAAACAGAAATCAGTCTTTGGGCCATTAAATCAGTTAAAAAGATTTAAAAAAAAATTCTCTTCATCCCATTCTGAGTCCCCCCCAGATGTCAGGCACAACCTAAGGAGCTAGAATGGCAATTAGATATATGAACTCTAGGCTTAAATAAATTCAAAGAAAAAGATCTACATTGTTTTCTTAAAAATTTAAGCAGCAGTCTACATATAACTGGGCTTCCCTGGTGCTTAGTTCGGAGAAGGCAATGGCACCCCACTCCAGTACTCTTGTGTGGAAAATCCCATGGACGGAGGAGCCTGGAAGGCTGCAGTCTATTGGGTCACTGAGGGTCAGACACGACTGAACGACTTCACTTTCACTTTCATGCATTGGAGAGGAAATGGCAACCCACTCCAGTGTTCTTGCCTGGAGAATCCCAGGGGCGGGGGAGCCTGGTGGGCTGCCGTCTGTGGGGTCGCACAGAGTCGGACACGACGAAGTGACTTAGCAGCAGGTGCTTAGTTGGTAAAGAATCTGCCTGCAATGCAGGAGACCTGGTTTTGATCCCTGGGTCAGGAAGATCCCCTGGTCAAGGAAATGGCAACCCACTCCAGTATTCTTGCCTGGGAAATCCCTTGGGCAGAGGAGCCTGGAGGGGCTACAGTGAATAGGGTCACAGAGTCAGACACGACTTAGTGACTAAACCACCACCACCACCTACCTACACAAAAGTATCAGAAATTAGATGTATTGATTGCCAAGTTGTCATCTCTGTATGGATGGTTGATATTAGTGTAAAAAAAAAATCATGCTTAGAATCTTTTTAAGTAATCCTGTCACCAACAGAGTAAACAAAACCAACATTTGTGTTACAAATAATTGAATTCAGAAGGTTCCCTTTTGATTAATTCTACATCAAGTAAAAAAAAAAAACAATTTATTTGCTTGATGCTATTGAAATAGGTTCTTTTTATGATATAGTGACTGGGAGATTAAGTTACAGAAAATAATAGTAGGCTATTCAAATAGAAACACTGAAAAAACTCAATATTGGAGAAATCATGACTTACACTTTTTTTGGTATGTATTTTACACAAGTCTAGATATACACAGTACCTTAATGATATAAATGTTGTAAAAAAACATCTGTTGGTTGAAGGTTATTCCAATCATAAATACTAATTTATTCTATATTTCCCTAAAACTACTATGTGTGCTAAGTTGCTTCAGTTCTGTCCAACTCTTTGTGACCCCATGGACTGTAGCCTGCCAGGTTCCTCTGTCTATGGGATTCTTCAGTGTTCTCCAGAATACTGGAGTGAGTTGCCATGCCCTCTTCCAGTGGATCTTCCCAACCCACGGATCAAAGCCATGTCTCTCACATCTCCTGCACTGGCAGGCGGATTCATTACCACTAGTGCCACCTGGGATGCCCCAAAATTACTTTAGGGAGCAGTTTTAAAAACTGCCCATTCTTGTGATTAGTTATTTAAAACAATAGCAGGTAATACTGGTACTTAGTATTTTTTTTTTTAATGTACTACTTATTAAGACATTTGTAAATAGCTCTAGCAAAGCCTATGAATACAAGGTAGAATTTCATTCATTCATTCACCCGGTAACCAAGCATTCACTGTGTACACCAGGTATGAGGTGCCACTCCAGCACTGAAAACGGCAGGGGGAGAAAGACCCAATAAAGTAACTTTCTGTTCATATGGAGCTTAAATTCTAAGAGGTCAGGCAGACAACAGACACATAAGGAAAACAAATGTGTTACATAACAAATCTAAATAGAAAATAAAACAGAGTAAGGGGCAAAGGGTGACTGGGAATTTTATACTGATTTGTCAAGGAATCCACTCTGATAAGGTGCTAATTAAGCAGAGGCCTGAATGAAGTCAGGATGAGCCAGAAAAACATCTAGGAGAGATCTGGGCAGAGAGAACAGCAGCCCAAATGTTTGAAACATTTTAAAAAGTACAACCTGAATCTGAAGAACCTAGCCTTTTTTTTTTTTTTTGTAAATTTTATTTTTAAACTTTACAATATTGTATTGGTTTTGCCAAATATCAAAACGAATCCGCCACAGGTATACATGTGTTCCCCAACCTGAACCCTCCTCCCTCCTCCCTCCCCATACCATCCCTCTGGGTCGTCCCAGTGCACCAGCCCCAAGCATCCAGTATCGTGCATCGAACCTGGACTGGCGACTCGTTTCATATATGATATTATACGTATTTCAATGCCATTTTGGGGGTCTCCTGTAGCTTAAGTTGTTCTTTTCTATTAAGCCTCTTTGACCACTCAAATCCTAGTGACCTCCTTCTGCTCTGAACATCTATAGCAGAATTTAACTTGTCATTTAACATGATGAAATGTTTTGTTTCACTGGTGGTGGTGGTGGGGTTTGATCTCAATTGGACTGTCAACTGAAGAACAAGGACCACTGATGTCTCCCTGGTGGTCTGGTGGTTGACAGTCTGCCTGCTCAGGTGGGGGACACAGGTTTGATCCCTAGTCTGGGAACTGGGATCCTACATGTCTCAGGGCGACTGAGTCCCTATGCAACAACTACTGATCCCATGGGCCACAATTACCGAAACCTGTGCACCTAGAGCCCACGCTCCGCAACAAGAGAAGCCACTGCAATGAGAAGCCAGAGTACTGCACCTAGAGTTTTTTTTGCTTTTGCTCGCTGCAGCTAGAGAAAGCCCATGCGAGCAATGAACACCTAATGCAGCCAAAAATGAACAAATACATAATAATTAAAAAAAAAACAAACAAGAAACACACTTCATTTCTGATGCCAACTCCCTGTCTCTACTCCATGTGCCCTGGTGTTCAACATATGTCAGATTCTTAACAAAAGTATCTGATTAACCAAAGGTGGTTATGCAACATTATTTGCAATCTAAAATTTTTAATGGGAAAACTGTCCTTGTCACAATTCTCTGGGTATGGTACGGAATCACTGTTAGAATTTAATATGTCCATTTGCCATGGTACACACTCATCCCAAAACATCCAAAAGCTTACTTAAATGGAGAAAAACAGAACAAATGAGGAGATATATCAAAAGACTTTATTTACAATAGAGAAATTTTACAAATATAGTTTTTAAAAATTATGTGTCAATCTATTATGTTTCCCATAACATTAGAGATTTATATAAAGTTGAAAATGACACAGTGGATTTAAGTACAAATAAAAAACAATGGGAAGAACTACTGGTACACATGAAGGTGTCATGACAAACATCACTGAAGTTCTGTAAACTGCCATATAACTTACATGTGTGTCACACAATGTATACCAAACATGTGCAGAAACAAAATTAAGTGCTATTTTAATTATTCACCTTTTGGAATGTGAAAACATATGTAAACATAATTGCACAGTTTTTGCTGAAAATGAACGAAAGACCACCTCTACCTAAGGACTTCAGTTGTTTAAAATAATTAACACAAAATATAACTTTAATTAAATTATATCACCATAATAGTAATCTCTTATTTTGCTTACATGATTGGTATTTTGGGTCCTAGGCTAAAAATATCCAAGTTCTAGAATTGAAATAACTTTGTTCTTGCTATTGGCTGGGCAGCATGTAGTATAATCTTCTTACCTATTTATATCAGAAAGGAAAAGGTTCATCATAGTACAGTCCTATGTGTTCATACAACCTGACTTTAATATCCTATCTGCTGCAGAAATACCTATCAGCTTGTGCTCTTTCAAATCAGATTGAAAAGCAAAGAAAATAAATTATTTTAAATTGCTAGTTCAAAGACATTCATATGAAAGTTATAATCTAAATACATATGGCCCAATTTTGATGAGAATCTTCTACGTTTGCCTTTAAGTTTTGGAAATAGCAATCATGATGTCCTAAAGGATCTTTTCCACTTACTAACTTTACTGATTTATTTTTTGACATATACCAATGAATAACATTGAAAAAAGGGGCAGGTCATATGCCTTTCAGACAATGGAAAACTTTTGAAAAGCTTTCAAAAGCTGAAATAGCTAAAACAACTCAGTCTATTGAGATCTAAGAAAATAACTGTCTTAAAAACTATTAGGCTGAAGCATATGAAATCGCTGATACTGAGCAATTTTTAAACTACAAATGCCTTAATTTCATATGCTTCAACCTAATCTATGGGGTTGCACTGATCTATGTGACCGCTGTAGTTGAAAAGTACAGATGGTCAAAATCTCTGTACCTCAGTACATGCATCATCATATTAGCCCTTTCACAGGAATATATATAAAATATGAACCAATATGATAACCAAATCTATTTCTGGGAAAACGACTCATATCTCAAAAAATGTTTTGAAGACTCATTTAATTATAATTATTTTGATCTGCTACAGGACTGTAGAGGATTGGGAGTGTCCATTCCTATGCATTACTTCTAAGCCGAGATTGCTACGTTGAACTTAACCAGACAAAATATACTATATCCTAATTTGGCCTAAAAGTTTAATAGATTTTTCCTCAATCGAGGAATAGACACATTGCCAAAGATTCTCTGAGTTAAATCCTGCTTTCATAAACTGAAATGAATAATTTACTAAGTTTGAGAAAAGACCCTTTTCAAACCTGAAAAACCTAAACAAATGTAATAGTTTCTTTTTTTCAAGAAAAATACATTACAGATGAAATGCAAACAAAAAAACCATATGAAATACCCTCTTTCCAGAGAGTGGGCCCCGATTTCTTTACATATTCAGATAAAAGCAAAAGCTAACTCACTAAAAGTTATACAGTTTCCCTTTAAAAAATATAATTCGGTAATAGCAGAGCTCTGCAAAACTGAAAAGCTCACTTTGTTGTGTGGTGGAGAATGGAAGAAATTAACCAGTACATGATCCAGAGATGACACAGGGCATTTAAAATAAAATCTGAAAACTATTTCCCAAATTAGGAAACACTAATATAATTAACTGACAAAAATATACCGTGGATCTGATGAAATGAGGTCGACAGGAGATGATCCTTTGGGGATGATATTCTAATTTGAATTACAATGTGAGTAAAGTATTCTAGAAGATATTCTATCAAATAATGATAGACCCGCATAAGGACACTGTCACAGTTATAAGATCTGTCTCTGGTGGATAGACAAACCTGATTAACATGAAATTGAAAAGGAAAAAAGCTTTTTTTATTATTTAATTCATTATTATGGCTTTTTGCAACATGGCAAAACATTACAGCTTAAAGCAGACATCATCTCCTCATAGAGGAGGAAAAAGTTTTGCAGTCAAATCAAAATTGTAATTAAGAGATCATAGGTATACTGTTCTATTCAGTTTATTAAAAATAATACTACATCTTCATAAACTCTAGAGATAACAGATTACTTAAAAACAACAACAAAAAACCCTGTGATTCACTGGCTGAATAATAAAGGATACAGTAAGGAATTTAGGTCCATCTATATGTATGATAATAAACATAGAAGACTGCAAAACAATTTTAAAACTTAGAATAATCACAGATCTATTAATAAAAATTCATCATGTGCCTGATCACCAGAAAAAGAATTATTAAGGTATGCAGTGAAAGGAGTGGAGGAGAGTAAAATATAAAATGTCTTTTTATTTCCCATCGTCTTCAACTTTCTTTAAATTCCTAGAGAGTACAGGGAGAAGATGTGCCTCGGTGTTGAAGATCCAATGTTCCAGAGGAAGTAGATCGTCATCAGAAAATATTAAGTACAAATATCTGGAGAGAGAAACATGGGTATGTGAGGCCTGAGGGACCCGGTTATTCAGTGAAACCACAAAGACACAGAGAAAAACCACATCAGCGTCTCCCTTCCCCTTGTGGAGAAGTGTGGACAACAGTCAAGTACAGCAAAACCTTAAGAAGTACACTCGTTAATGCTGAGGAAAAGAAGCTGCTGTGTGCTTTGGTCCGTGGACAAGAACCATACAAAGCAGTCCCAAGGGGCTCCCCTGGTGGCTCAGTAGTAAAGAATCTACCTGCCAACACAGGAGACACAGGTTCAATCCCTGACCAGGAAGATCCCACACTTGGAACATCTGAGCCTGTGCACCACAACTATTGAGCCTGTGCTCTGGAGCCTGGGAGCTGCAACTCTAGAGCCTGTGCTCTAGAGCCCTGAGCCCATGTGCTGCAAGGACTGAAGCCCAGGTGCCCGAGAGCTCGTGCTCTGCAACAAGAGAGGCCACCGCAATGAGAAGCCTGCTCACTGCAACCAGAGTGTAGCCCCTGCTCACCACAACTAGAGAAAAGCCTGTGCAGCAATGAAGACCCAGGACAGCCAAAAATAAAAAAAAAGGTAGTACATGTAAAAATGTTAACTTTAAAAAAAAAAAAAAGGGTAGTCCCAAGCCGCCGAACTTACACAATGATGAAAACACACCCACAGTTACTGCCATGCATGTAGAATGGATTTCAGAAGCAGTCATGCTTGGTATTATTTGAATGTGCTCATGATAAAGACAACTTTCAGAAAGAAGGTCTGTTCAGGTATCTCGGTCACATGCACTGAGAATAACTTTTACTTACTTCAGTGTCTCTGCCAGGAAGAAGCTCTGCTGTACATCATCGTAGCTCTCCTTGGTGAAGTAAACGTCCCTGAGGCCGGAGTAGCCTCCTTTCACCCTGCAGTGTTTCTCCAGGGCCTAACCCGCAAAGAGGAGGGGAAAAACGGTCACGTTTCAGGAAACTGGCTGTCACAGAGTTTTACTACCAGACTGTCATGTTTAAATAAAATAAGGACTTAAACTGACCGGCTGTGCCACCCCATGGACTGAGGCCCATCAGGCTTCTCTGTCCATGGGAGTCTCCAGGCAAGAATACTGGAGTGGGTTGCCATTCCCTTCTCCACTGGATCTTCCCGACCCAGGGATAGAGCCCAGGTAGGTCTCTTATGTCTACCTGCATTGGCAGGAGGCTTTTTTTTTTTTTTTTTACCACTAGCGCCACCTGGGAAGCCCATGGACAGTATATCTCATCTAACTGGAAACATTTTTACATTTAATTTCAGAATAATTTTTAAACCATTTCATCTTATGGTCTAGAGCAAGATTCGTCAAACTACAGACCACAAAGTACATCCAGCCTGCTTTTTGTTTTTGTAAATACAGTATTATGGAACCACAGACACACTCATTTATATATTGTGTATGGCCATTTTTTCACTACAGTGGCAGAGCTGAGTAAATGCTTATGGGCCCCAAGCCTAATTCTCTTTGGCTCTTACAGAAAGTTTGTTGACACCTGGTCTGGAAAAACTGTTAATGTCAACTGGGACTCTAAACCGCTGGTTGAGCGTGCTGGGCTGCTATGGTCATCAGAACTTCTTATCTTTAAAAAATCGATGGCAGAGCACTAATGAGTGATACTGGTGACTGACAGATATAAAAGGAGAAAATGAAAACCAGTGGAAAAAACACGGCTGGCATCTATTTCTGAAATATATTTTTCTTTTCTTTAGACTGAGATGGAAGAAGATGGGATTAAACCACTGGTAACTAACCAGAGAGAAAGGATCCTACATTCTTATCACTGACTGACTACAAGTTCGTATTATAGTCAGAGATGGGAAAAGATAAGGGATGGGCAGTGTGAGAATGAAAATTTAGGTAACAGAATTTTAAAATGACTTGCCTTCCATTGTGTCAGTTACTGCTAACCTGACTGCTCTTTGTATTGGATATCTGGATATTACACTGGTTTGCCTTACTGGTTACCAGGCACAATCATCTCCAGGAAGTTATTTTCTACTCACTACATCCTATTAATTTTAATAACTATATGGTAAAATAAAGATTCCCACTGTATACAAACTCTTACTGGAAATCTGGTTCTAATTCATAGAATGTTGACAAAAATAATAAAGTGTAAGACTAAGTCCCTTACAATGTTTAATGAGATAAAGGAAACATGAATAAGATCAAGTTATTCTTCAGGTTCTTTTTCGGTTTTCTTCTATAGATCACAATCCTGTCCCTTTTTAAAAAAAAATTTGTATAATTATATTGCATTTTCCTCCTATTTAGCTAAACTACCAAGAAGCTAATGCATAGCTCTTGCCATATTAATTGAGAAAAATCTTCATCGGTGAGAAAAGGGTTTCGGAGGAAAGCATGGCTCTAAGAATGCGGAGCCTGGAAAAGGTGAGGTGGAAGGCGAAGGCAGGGAGCAGGAGTGTGGTGCTGAGCGACCCACTTCCATCTGCAGACACTGATAATGAGGATATTGATTCCACACCCTAGGGCTGGAGGGCAGAAGGGAGACAGCATTGGTCGGGAGAAAAAGCATTTAATTACCAGGTGAAAGAAAATCCAAGTGGCAGGCTACGTGAACATGTCTCCTAGTGTAGAACTTTTTAAAAGCCCTAGGGAACATAAGAACAATCAACTTAAAAAAAAGCAGTTTCGATTATACTCTTAGTTTCAGACAAAGAACTAAATGGAGGGAAAGCCTGAAGAAAGGAACTTTCAGGTTCTATTATATTTTTCCTTCCTTCCTTTTTTGATAACTGTTCTGTTTGATAAAAAGTCAAATGCCAGATACATGGAGTAGGCCAAAAATTATTTGTAAAAAAGGGTAAAAAAATAAAAAGATTCAGAAGAAGTAGGTAAATTTGTTGTTATTGAACGTAATGAAATCCTATTTCCAGACATTTCCTTAAAAAGAAGAATTTATCCGCAAAACTTTTTCTTGATTTTTTCCCTTGAAGTTCTTTGGTACTGTGATAAACTAAAGAGAGGGCCAGGCATGATAAACAGCTAACCCTCCTTTCTACAGAAATTTCTGTGTGATAATGTATTAGTTGCTCACTTGTGTCCAGCTCTTTGCGACCCCATGGACTGTTCTGTCCATGGGATTTTCCAGGCAAGAATACTGGAGTGGGTTGCCATTGCCTTCTCCAGGGCATCTTCCCGACCCAGGGATCAGAAATTTCTATAAGCTCCTTCTTCTGTTGTAGAAAAAAAGAGTTGTTTTGGGGGCTGGTGCTGCCCAAACAGTTTTCATCTTTTCAGTTCACTTCCACTCATTCTTTTTTCTCTCCCATGCCTAACGTGGTGAACCAGAGTAGTCAAGAACACAATCTGACATTTTAGAGGTGGGGGCTAAGTCCCAGCTCTAGACTTCCTCACTGTGGCCTCAGTTTTCTGGATCTAGGGAGCATCCTTTTTTTCAACATGAGGTTGTCCTGAGAATAGAACCAGAAGATGACACACTTACTATTATTAGCACAGTGCGGGCCTTTCAGAAGTTTAGAGAGGCCTGCCTGCATGCTAGGTCACTTTAGTCTTGTCTGACTCCTTGTGGCCCTATGGACTGTATAGCCCATCAGGCTCCTCTGTCCATGGGGATTCTCCTGGCGAGAATACTGGAGTGGGTTGTCACGTCCTCCCTCCAGGGATCTTTCCAACCTGGGGATCAAACCCCAGGGATCTTTCCAACCCGGGGATCAAACCCATGCCTCTTATGTCTCAGGCATTGGGAGGTGGGTTCTTTACTGCTAGGGCCACCAGGGAAGCTTAGAGAGGCCTAGCTACTTTAATATTTTGACATTTTTGGTAAATTAAAAAGAAAAACAAGGCTGGGAGAAATGCCAAAGAGGCATTTTTAACTTTCAAAAAATAAAAAATCCCTCATGTCAAGTCTAAATTTTAAGACTTCAGAGATGTGAAGCTGGGGACAAGCAGCTCTCCTGGGTCCCCATGACAGTCCCTGGCTTTAGTTTCTTGACAGTGGAAGAGGCCACGTACCCAGGACGCTTAGTCTGATCAGAACACATCATTTCACTACAATCTTTGGGACTCTCAGCCTCTGGACATGGGTTCCTCCAAAAACAGAGCAAGAGACATGGGCTGGATGCAGCGAGCTTTGCTTTTTACAGAGGTGACATCAGGAAGTGATTGAGCTGGTGGGAAAAGTGAAGTAAGGAAGGGAGGAGGGCCAGGGAAATACACACGGAGCAGGTCACAGCTGTGTGCATGGGGGCTCATTCCTGCCTGAAACCCTCTAAAGAGCCAAATAGAATGCCTCTCAGAATGATTCTTCGGAATAACTATTCTGGGATAGTGATGTATCAACTCCAAAACCTCAGTGGCCGAGGGCGGCCCTTGGGGCTGCAGCCTCCCACACGTCCCAGACCTCCGCCAGCTGCCTCAGAAGAGGCTCTGAGTCACAACAGCTGAGAAGCACTGGTGCTGGGCAAGACAGGGCCAGCAGGCCAGGGTGTTGTCCACTGAAGCTGAAGCCAGGACACAGGGAGGGCCGATGGGACAGGACACAGCACAAAAGGAAGAAAAGGTGCTGCCGTACCTTCTGAGTCTATGATCTCCGTGGCTTTTCACAGAAGGCAAGAGGCCCCAGCACTACCACCCCCCACTACATTTCAAGTTCTAACAGAAGTTACCACAGGCAAAAAACGGGAATTCCCGTGTTGCGACACAAGCAAACAATCTGACATCATATGCTACGGTAAAAGGAGTCAACAGATAAAAACCCTAACACATCAAACCAACCTTCATACCCTACAGACAACTCCCTCCCCAAGAACCAAGCAAATCAAAGCTTTCTGCCCACACGACAAACTACCGTCATACGATTTTTTTTCACACTTTAACATGTCTAAAATTGGCATGGCATAATTTAATTGGTATTGTATTTTCTTAATGGTATATAAAATAATGGTGTTTCTTATCAACTATGGTGTTTCATATTTGATGAAATGTTATTACTGAAATTTTTAATTTAAACTGATACTTGCAAGTGAGTATTAACCTTAATTTCCTTGCTGGCCTATTGAAGACCAAAATAATTCCCAATTACCAAAGCTTAGCTGAATCTCAATTTTAATATACTTTTTATTCAGAGGAAAAAACATAAAGAAATTGGAATTACAACTGACTAACCATAATTAGAAAATTTTTCAAAAAAAAAAAAAGAGGCATAAAGAATTGCTATTACTTAAAATAACTGACAACTGGTGATAAGATACATACCAAATGAAAAGAGTAATAAGCAAGATTCATCAACAGCTTCCTAAGATATTAGTTAAATTTTACACAAAGGCAATGCTCATTTTAGATTTCCTAAGAGAAGTTATTCCTAATGGTTTTAAAAGACAGCTAACTTTCTAACAAAGAGTACTAGACAGTAAGAGAGTGTATTGACAATTAAAGCTTTTGCCAGTTCTTATCCCCTGAATTTCCTCCCACTCCTTCTGAAATAATAGCTCTTAAAATTAGACATTGTTTGATGCATATAGTAAAGTGCACCTCCTCTGGCATTCAGCACACAAAGTGTTCAACAGATTAGTTCAGGAAGATTATACATCATATTCAGCAGGAAGAGACCCATGAAATGCCAGGATAATCCAAATAACACACTGGACAGATAGAAAGCTTACAGATATTCCGAGGATTCTGAGACCCGTGTTAGAATATTCATGTACAAAGTAGTTCTTCTATAGGTACTGTCTAAAAGTTAGATCTAAGTAGCTCATTTGCTCTAATTAAAAGCATACATTACCACTATGATGCTCAAAGACTAAAAGAAACAATCATACAGCGGTTTCTTGAAACATACAACAGGTAAGGGTGACTATTCCCAAGTTGCCAGATACCCTTTGTGGGATTAACTGGTCAATATTTTTATAAACATGAGAACTTAATTTTATAATAGGTCTTTCCAGATTCTCCTTCAATACCAGAGGAGGTATATTTATATACAAAAAACAGAGCTGAAGGCAGGGATGTGGGATGACTTAACTGAAAACACTCAGTCTTGAATGGAAAGATGGCTGGTCAAAGCTTTAAGCTCTAAGAATCATAGGAGAGTTAATATACTAGATTGATAGGGATCACTGAGTATTTTTTCCACACACATATTCCCATAAGAAACACAAGCAAACTAAAACGTCACCTCCACAGCTTCCCAGGCCCATTTCCTGTACTTTGGATCATGAGTCAGTCGCCACATGTACATGTAAGTCTCAACAACTTCTGGCCGTAAGATGTAGTATTTCTCATTTTGCCTCGTAGCAATGGCTTCAACACCACCATCGAATCTGAAAGCTTCTGGTCCCAGTTTCACAACTAAAAGACATGCAGGGGGGGACAAGGGTTATTGTCTCTGACAATGCTTAGTGTCTATAACTTAAATGAAATTAAAAGATACTTTAGAACACTCAAGAGGGGTGCCAAAATGATCATTTTAAGGAATAGCTATAAACACTGTATAATAAGCAATGTTCAATATATATTTTTAATTTATCTACTGAAAAGAGTACATTTAAGAAAGTGGTAATAATCCTTTACTTTCTTTCATTTTACCACCATTTACCGAGTCCTCACTGGGTCAGCGCAAAGCACCACCTTATTAGTGAGCTAAAAAATTAGTGTTTGAGAACTCTAAGTCATTATGGCATGAAGGTTATATAGTACTTGTGCATCAAACTTTCATAAGAAGGCAGCTAGACTCATCATATGGGGCTTCCCAGGTCATGCCAGTGGTAAAGAACCTGCCTGCCAATGTGGGAGACTTAAGAGACATGGGTTTGATCCCTGAGTCTGAAATGTTCCCTGGAGGAGGGCATGGCAACCCCCTCCAGTATTCTTGCCTGGAGAATCTCATGGACAGAGGAGCCTGGTGAGTTACAGCCCACAGGGTTGCAGAGTCAGATACAAATGAAGGAACTTAGCATGCATGTAGATTCATTGTATATTTCATGCAGATTCTGGGAAGATTAATAATGGTTTATAACATACCAAATTTCTTCTGTATTAGGACAGGGACTCTCGCCCAATGTTATTTACATAAAGCAGGGTCAATAAGTTAGACTTGACCTTTTATGGCCTGGATTTTTGTTTATTGGTAAACTAAAAGTAAATGTTTTTATGTAGAAAAGCAATGCCTCTTAAAGTAAAAATGTAAATTCATTTAAGATATTAATCATAATCATCAAATATTCACCAGGCACAGTGGATGTTTTTTTGATGGCAACAAATGGACAAAGTTACTTAATGAAATAAAAAAGCACAAAGACCATATATGAAGAGTAACAGGGACTCACAGGTGCGATTGTAAGATTCGTGACAGGTCCGGGCAATTTCAGCCCCAAGTTGAAGGTAGTGTTGGGTCATTCCTTCAGGAGCGTCGTCTGCCCCGAGTGCAAACATGCCTCCAGCAAAGCAGGTCAGGTGGCCCATCTTGTGTTCCAGGAGGCCCCCTTTCCACTCTGCGATGTAAGTCAGCCCGTTACGGGACTTCCGGATCAAGTGAGTCTCAATAGCCTGAAAATAATACTTATTTTCAACATTTTGTAATCTTTTCTCAGATTTATACTAAAAGAACATTGTGACTCAGATGGTAAAGAGTCCATCTGCAATGCAGGAGACCAGGGTTCGATTCCTGGGTCAGGAATGTCCCCTGGAGAAGGGAATGGCAACCTACTCCAGTATTCTTGCCTGGAAAATCCCATGGACACAGGAGCCTGATGGGCTACAGTCCATGGGGTCGCAAACAGCTGGACACGACTGAGCAACTAACATATTCACTTTTACCACAACAGTATGTGTATATATATATATATATATATATATATAAAAGAATAAAACCACTCACAATTTGAATTTGGTTCCATAAATACAACTCAACTTGAAATTTCATTTATTGCTCTTGTATATCTCCTCTAATCTATGCTTTGTTAGTTTGGTTCATTAGAATTAATGCTGTTGGGCCAGCCCCATAGGTTTTGCTTGGTTCCATGATCAAACACTTGTAGTCCTCAGACCAGAAAAGCTGTCTTCTTTTCAAAGACAGGCCACTGGTATAGTGTTGAGAGCTGCTTTAATGCATTTCCATTTTCAAAAATAACACAAAGCACTGGCTCAGCTCTGAATAATGAGGACAGCATATTTGTATATAAAACCCAGGCTAGTGCTATTACTCTTCCTTTCTCTCCCTTAGGCTTGAAAGGGTGGCAAAACAGAGTGGAGAAAAAGGAGCTGTTCTTTGGTCAGTCAGATTTTGTGTATGTATGTGCTTAGTTGCTCAGTCGTGTCTGACTCTGCGATGCCATGGACACCAGGCTCTTCTATTCATGGAATTTTCCAGGCAAGAATACTATAGTGGGTTGTCATTTCCTATGCCAGGGGATCTTCCTGACCCAGGTATCAAACCAGTGTCTCTAAGATCTCCTGCACTGGCAGATAGATCTTTACCACTGCTTGGTCTGGGAAGCCCCAATTGCTCGGCTTCAAATTTCAGCACTGACATTTACTATCTGCAAACTTTGTGGGTAATTTGCTTACTGTATCTTTAAATCTCAGTATCCTTATCCATGAAATAGGAATAGTAGTATCCATTGAGAAAACAGCAACATTTTGTTTATAAAGCAGTCAATACAGTGATTCAGTTCAGTTCAGTTCAGTTCAGTCGCTCAGTCGTGTCTGACTCTTCACGACCCCATGAATCACAGCACGCCAGGCCTCCCTGTCCATCACCATCTCCCAGAGTTCACTCAAACTCACGTCATCGAGTCGGTGATGGCATCTAGCCATCTCATCCTCTGTTGTCCCCTTCTCCTCCTGCCCCCAATCCCTCCCAGCATCAGGGTCTTTTCCAATGAGTCAACTCTTCGCATGAGGTGGCCAAAGTACTGGAGTTTCAGCTTTAGCATCATTCCTTCCAATGAACACCCAGGACTGATCTCCTTTAGAATGGACTGGTTGGACCTCCTTGCAGTCCAAGGGACTCTCAAGAGTCTTCTCCAGCACCACAGTTCAAAAGCATCAATTCTTCGGCGTTCAGCTTTCTTCACAGTCCAACTCTCACATCCATACATGATCACTGGAAAAACCATAGCCTTGACTAGACAGACCTTTGTTGACAAAGTAATGTCTCTGCTTTTGAATATGCTATCTAGGTCGGTCATAACTTTCCTTCCAAGGAGTAAGCGTCTTTTAATTTCATGGCTGCAATCACCATCTGCAGTGATTTTGGAGCCCCCCAAAATAAAGTCTGACACTGTTTCCACTATTTCCCCATCCATTTCCCATGAAGGGATGGGACCAGATGCCATGATCTTCGTTTTCTGAATGTTGAGCTTTAAGCCAACTTTTTCACTCTCTTCTTTCACGTTCATCAAGAGGCTTTTTAGTTCCTCTTCACTTTCTGCCATAAGGGTGGTGTCATCTGCATATCTGAGGTGATTGATCTTTCTCCTGGCAATCTTGATTCCAGTTTGTGCTTCTTCCAGCCCAGCATTTCTCATGATGTACTCTGCATAGAAGTTAAATAAGCAGGGTGACAATATACAGCCTTGATGTACTCCTTTTCCTATTTGGAACCAATCTGTTGTTCCATGTCCAGTTCTAACTGTTGCTTCCTGACTTGCATATAGGTTTCTCAAGAGGCAGGTCAGGTGGTCTGGTATTCCCATCTCTTTCAGAATTTTCCACAGTTTATTGTGATCCACACAGTCAATAAAGTCAATATTGACTTTTTTGGCATAGTCAATAAAGCAGAAATAGATGTTTTTCTGGAAGTCTCTTGCTTTTTCGATGATCCAGCAGATGTTGGCAATTTGATCTCTGGTTCCTCTGCCTTTTCTAAAACCAGCTTGAACATCTAGATTAGCACTTGATAAAAGCCATTTATTATCATCACATCACTACTGGTAACACATGAATTAAATTCCTCCCTAATAATTCTATTAAAAAGGATATTAATATATGATGAATAAGTTTTTTTTAAAAGAAAAAAGGTCTTTAAATTTGGGAGAAATGATTTTACAAAAATGACTAAACATCTTTGGCTATTTCTGCCCCAGAACTGTTGATATTCTTCTGAGTATATAAACAAAATAAGCCTTATTAGAAAAAAACAAAGTTGTAGTATAAGGGCTTGGGATTACTATTTTTATTACTTAAATAGGAAATACCCCCCCACACTCTCAATTATTAATACTTCTTGGAAGGAGAAGGGCTATGACTGTGTCTATAACTGTTAGAGTATCATCAAAAAAGAGATTTTAGGAAGCACATTTGAGAATACAGGCATACCTTTTTTTATTGTGCTTTGCTTTATTACACTTTGCAGATACTGTGTTTTCCACAAACTGAAGTTTTGCTGTGACCCTGTATTAAGAAAGTCTTCAGCATTGTTTTTCCAACAGCATTTGTTCTTTTCATGTCTCTGGGTCACACTTTGATAATTAGCAACACTTCAAACTTTTTCAATATTATTATATTCATTATGGTGATTTGTATCCGTCACCTTTAATGTTACTATTATGATTCACTGAAGACTCAGATGATGGTTAGTATTTTTAACTAGAGTATATACATTGTTTGCTTTATACATACTGTTATTGTACACTTAATAGCCTAGAGTGTAGTGTAAATATAACTTTATATGCATGGGACAACCAAAAATTTCATGTGAGTTGCTTTACTATGTTACTTGCTTTATTGCAGTGGTCTGGAACTGAACCCACAATATCTCTGAGGCATGCCTGTAGTAGATACAGACAAAATTGTGATAGAGAAGAATGAATGAAAATGAATGCATAGGTAGATCAAACCTCTTTTACCTTTATTAGAAATAAACAAATGAAACCAAGATGGTAGGAAATAAATGAACACACTACTGTGCTCATTAACTGTGGTTAAGCTAATTTTATTGATGGTCTAGATATTACATTAATATTTCATTCTTATTTAATGCAACTGAACATCTTAGTTATTTACACTTCTCATAGCACAAATTGCAATAAAGTCCTTCAAGCAGATACTTGTTCATCACCCAAGAAATTATTCTTTCTACATGGCAAGAGTAATAGCTTTGAGCATGCATTAGAGAAACATTATTACCCTGTTATGGATCCTGAATAAAGTACTACATTATTTTTGGTATGATTCTGACCAAGTCACTATCTCTCAAAACAAACTACAGTGAAGTTTCAAGACTTTTGAAACAACGTTTGTGTGGCAATGGGAAAATGTAAATAAATATAAAGGAGGAAAAATTAGTCTTCAGTGGTTTTAAAATATGTTCTGTCAAACCTATAGAGAATTGATTAGGAAAAAATAAACTTGTATATTTTGTGATTTCATCCTTCTATATTTGAAAAAAATTAGTTGGATGTGCCTCTAGAATCCTAAATGCCTAATACGTCACCTGTCCAGATCACTCCAATGGACTTTCTGGCAGCATGAGAATCTACCACCTTGGATTCTTAGTATGGCTTCCAGATGAGGCCACATTAACAGCCAGGTAAAAACTCAAAAGTATCTGTTATTAACACAATCCAAAAAAAACATGCCACTCTGGGATTAAATGATCTTCAAAAGGCACTAGAAGCTAAAGCTGATGGACTGCACGTCCAGTAAATTACCTGTCCAGAACAACACTGCAAGGGATCCTCTACTTCACAACAATGATCTTTTAAAGTACAACCAGGCGGTGATAATGCTAAAGAACTTGCTCGCCAGTGCAGGAGATGTGAGACGCAGGTTCGATCCCTGGATCGGGAAGATCCCCTGGAGGAGGGCATGGCAAGCCACTCCAGTATTCTTTCCTGGAGAATCCCATGGACAGAGGAGGCTGGCGGGCTACAGTCCATAGTGGCACAGAGTCAGACACGACTGAAGCGACTCGGCACGCATGCAAGCAGCAAAATGTAACCAGCACAAAGAAATTTTACTATGTAAGACGTGACTACTTCTTCAAATCAAAGTGCAATTGTTCTAACTTTGCTTTCTAAGTTGAAAAACACAATATGGATTGAAAGTGTTTTTACTATTAAGAGAAAGAGGAAACACTTTGACTTCATTTGCTCTTAATGGATTTTCCTGTCAATGGTTTGTCTAAATACAATATGTTAAAAGCTGGGGGCGGGGCGGGGGGGTATAGTTTTAGAAACCAAGGGAAAAGTATTTGAAAGAGTATTTTAAAGTTGTCTTTCCTGGAACATCAAGATCTTAGGGGGCCACTTTAAGATTAGAATAATTAAAATGTCTGCCAGGACAGTAATTAAAAATGATATAAGGGAAACCATACTGTATGGAGAACTCCCTGAGTTAAAACCTGAAACCTCACAGGAATGAAGAAAAAATAAATCTGGAAGAGGGCATATGGACCATATCCTAGTCTGCTTTTAATGTTTATCATGTGTCTTAAAGGCTGTGTGAAATGAAGGCCACGGCTCTAACTAAGGTGTCTGGTTCCAATACCTGAAATATTAAAGAGCTGTATCTGCTCTGTGTAGTAAAGTTCACTATTGACCTTGGAGGGAACCAATGTAATATTAAATCTAGAGAGAGGGGATATATGTATGCATATGGCTGATTCACTTCATCGTACAGCAGAAACGGACACAACACAGTAAAATAATTATATTCCAATTAAAAAGCGGTGATGGGAAAACTGGACAGCTACATGCAAGAGACTCAAACTGGACTACTTTTTCACACCATATATAAACATAAATTCAAAATGGATTAAAGACTTAAGAATAAGATCTGAAACTATAAAGCTCCTAGAAGAAAATATTGGCAGTGCATTCTTTGACATTGGTCCTAGAACTATATATATATTTATATGACTTCCTTGGTGGCTCAAATGGTAAAGAATCTGCCTGCGATGCAGGAGACCTGGGTTCAATCTGTGGGTTGGGAATATCCCCTGAGAAGGGAATGGCTATCCACTCCAGTATTCTTGCCTGGAGAATTCCATATATCGTTTTTTGATCTGTCACCTTAGGGAAGGAAAATAAAAACAAACAAGGGAGACTACATCAAACTAAAGAGCTTTTGCACAGTGAAGGAAACTAACAACAACAACAGCAAAAAAAGAAAGGCCACCTACTAAATGGGCGAAGATATCTGAAAATGTATCTGATAAAGGATTAAACAAAATCCACAAACTCATACAACTCAACAAACAACCCAATTAAAGTGGACAGAAAACCTGAATAGACATTTTTCTGAAGAAGAGAGAATACAGAGAGATGGCCAACAATCACATGAAAAGATGCTCAACATCACTAATTACCAGGGAAATGCAAGTTAAAACCACAATGAGCTATCACCTCACACCTGTCAGAATGGCAATCATCAAAAAGACAACAAATAACAAATGTTGATGAGGATATGAAGAGAATATGGTTGATAATACTGTAATAACTTTGTATGGGGACAGATGGTTACTAGACTCACTGTGGGTGATAATTTCATAACATACACAAATGTCAAATCACTATATAGTACATTTGAGACTAATATAATATCATACATCAACTACATTTCACTTAAAAAAAAAACTAAACTAACATAACATTGTTAATCAACTATCAGATCAGATCAGATCAGTCGCTCAGTCGTGTCCGACTCTTTGCGACCCCATGAATCGCAACTCCAATAGAAAATAAAAACACAAAAACTATTTAAGGAAACATATTATATATTTACCTAACACACTACTTATTACACAGTAAATCAACAAATATTTGTTCCCCCTTATTCCTCTTCTATCACAAGGACCTTTGAAAACTATTAATAATCGTCCCTTACAGATTAGTTTGGTTAGTTCAGGTTTTTATTTCAAAGTACTGTCCATAATTAAATGGAAGTAGCCATTAGGACTGTCTGTAATTGTGGGTAATTTTAACTTACTTAATTTTTAGAATATAAATTCAGGATTTTACAATAATTTTAACTGTGACTTTAACAGGGAAGTCACACTTGTTGAAGAAAAATACCTCATTTTCAGATGTGTGAATCTTAACTGAGGTTTGAACCATGAAAAAACTTTTAACTGCCCTATTAGAACGAAACCATATCAAGTATGATTATTATTGGTATAATTATACTAGCACATATTGAATTCTACCTAACTGAAAATATTTTGCAACCCACTCAGGTAGTATTTCATTTTTTCATTAAAGCTTGATTAATATGCAAGTTACAAGTTAGTTGAGTGCCAATAATGATTTAAATTTGTGTTTACCTTAATAGCATCAAAATACATTTTCTTAGCCTGGAGATCTGTCTTGTCAGACATTAACCATGCCTTTAGCAAATATTCATAAAAACTGTCTCCAAGTCCTCCAACTGATACATGATCTGCAAAGGAAATGAATTTTAGACTGATTCAGACTTTAATTCAGATAATGCAGTAAAATCACATCAGTAAGTAGGATACAAAACTCTAAGTCAACAGTAAGTCAATGTTACATTTAAATTCCAACAAATCTCCTGTTTTCAGAAAGATATTCTGAAATGAGCAGATGTGCTGTTAATTAATGTGATATACTTTAAATAATAACCAGTGTAGTTTTATAAGCATGCAGATAAAAAATAATCAACCCTAATTCTAAAATTCTGTTTCATTAGAAAAAATACTAAATTAAAATGTTTCATTATATATACAGAAATTTTAATTGCTTTATCTCTCAGTAAGATAATAAACCATGTCAAAGCTATGAGTATCATCATATCTTACAAAAAACCCCCAAAAACCTGGCCTGAAATATAACCAGAAACTCCTCAGTTTCTTCTAATTATTATTATTTGATAGCTTTTGTAGTATTATCAATCTGAAGGGTCAAAATCCTTCAGGGGAGGCCAGTAAGAAAGAAGACAGGGTAGAAGTTTTTCTTCCTATACAGTCACTCTGTATCTGTGGGCTCCCTGTAAGTAGATCCAATCAACTGTGGATTGAATATACGGAAAAAAAAATTTGAGGAAGTTCCAAAGAGCAAAACTTGAACTTGCCATGCACATCCAAATATTATTTTAATAGCATTACACATATTTACATAGCATTTCCATTGTATTATGTATTAAAGGTAGCGGGTAGTGCAGTGGTAAAAAATCTGCCTGCCAGCGCAGAAGACATGGATTTGATCCCTGGGTTGGGATGATCTCCTGCAGGAGGAAATGACAAACCACTCCAGTATTCTTGCTGGAAAACTCTTGTGGACAGAGGAGCCTTGTGGGCTACAGTCCATGGGATCACAAAGGCAGACATGACTGAGCAACTAAGCATGCATGTGCACACAGGTATTAAACATACTCTAGAGATGACAGGAGGATATGCATAGGTTACTTGCATATACTATGCCATTTTATATAAGGGAATGAGATCTGTGAATTTTGGTATTGTGGAGTCCTGGAAGCTACACTCTACAGATAGGAAGGATGGAATGTACTTCATTCCTACAATCCCCCTCCACTGTCATTTATTATGCTAGATCCACTATGTATGTTATAAACAATCTTGTAACTTGCAGGTAGGTAATCCTCTTTAAAAATGAGATAAGAGGCTTAGAGGAGCTAAATGAGATTTTAACACTGGTAGGTACCAGGTGACTCTCCAGCCTGCATAGGGTGTCAAATCTGTAATCACTCGCTCTCCAACATATACACCAATCATACGTATTCTTTTGCTTACTACTTGAATTAATACATTTTCCAAGCACATTTACCTATAAAAACAGAGACACAACTCTCTTTGAAAGGTCATTCCTAGAGTTCACAGACAATTTGAGCATTAATAATACAGTCTTATTTGGGAAATATGCATTTGAAGTTTCAAACCTTAAAACTAATTTTATGTATCTATTAAAAAAATCTTTTATTTGTTGACTTAGTTACAAAAAAGTAAACTGATTTTTATACCACTATCCAAACAATTTTCTCCTGAGTCCCACCCAACAATGAAACTTGGACATTGGGACCTAAAACTGAAGAGGTGATAAGAATGAACATACTATCTTTCCCTCCTCAACCTTATCTTAGCCTTGATCCCTACCTCACTAAGTGGCACCATCACACTTCCAGGTCTGCATAAGTCAGACATCAGATGGTCATTCTTTACTTCTCTCCCTCACTCCCATATTCACTGAGTTACTGAACTCTACTAATTTTACCCCCAATGTATCTCTTGAGTCCATCCACTCCTTCCTGTCTTCACTAATACGATTTTGGCCTGAGCTACCACTATGCCTGAGTCTGCAATGGCAAATTGTCTCCTGCACTGTGACAGCATTTTGCTATTTAAACTAATTAAAAAATCAGTTCCTCAGCCATACTAGTGCTCAAGAGCTACATGAGGCCTTGGTTACAGCACTGGAAGGAAGATACAGAACATTTCCACCATCACACAAAGTTCCAATGCCAGTGCCATTCCAATCTCTCCTCCACATTAATGCCAGAGCAACCCTTTTAACATGTGAATCAGATCACCCCTTTCTTGATGTCTTTAATGTTAAAGACTCAAATCCTGGGTGTTTGGAGACCAGGGAGGCCCTGCATGATCTCAACCTTCCCTATGTCATCAATCCTGCTCTCTACCCTCTCGATATATGGCCCTTCTTTTGGGTTTTCAAAACAATTAGACTCCTTCCCACCTCAAGGTCTCTCAAGGTATTGTTCTCTCTGCCTGAAGGGTGCTCCCTGACTCCTCTCCCCTTCCTTTAGTAATCCTTACTCACATTTCATGTATCAGACTACCCACTAGGCTCTCCATGCGCTTTCTCACAGCACACGTTTGCCACATCTGCACTTTCATAAAATGGTGAAATTTGTGTGTGTGTGTGTGTCTTCTCCATGAGATTATGGTTCAGGAGGGCAGGGACTAGACCTGTTACGCTTTCCAGTCCACGTCAACCCCTAAGAAGTATCTTGCACATAGTAGGTACTCAGTAAATAACGACAAACAAGGCCAAATTCTTTTAAGTTAATTTTATTAAGGACTACACCTATGAAGCCTAGAAGGGATATATTTTTAATGTGTGATTTTCTTTTGCAGAAAGCCCAGAATTACAGTTTAAGTTTTATTGTAAAATTAGTATTTTTATAATTCTAGGGTTGATTCTTAAAATAGCAGTTTGATATGACCTTTACAATTTCTTAAATAAACCGCCACAGAAACCTCTGACATTTACAAACTAAACGGACTAAGTACTATCTCATCAATAAGAAGCCTGTTGTTATAAACATGATCACAGGAGACAAATGCAAGCGATGCGTGGTAAAGCAAATCTCTGTTCAGTTACTTTCAAAATAACAGGGACTAAATGAAGTAATAGGAAATGATGGCCATGATTCAGACATGTCCTTCAGAGTTAAGGCAATAACAGTTGAAAACTAACAGCCAGAAGCAGCTTCATTTTCTTCCCCCTTGGGTTATTATGATTCTATAATGGAGGAAGATGCAAGCTTGGGCATTTGGTGATTTTTTAAAAAAGGAAAAGGGTTTACATATTTGCTTTAATGCCAGTTAGTTTTCTATTTTTTTCACCTATAAAATTTTTATATTTAGAAAGAATCAAAATAAAGGAACATAAAGGACTATGGATGAGAAACAAGAAAAATTCTTTTTAAATAAGTTAGTATTTCACTCACTAAGCTCCCCCCACCCCATGTCTGGATGACTATTTGTGTTGGCAACAAAGTCCTGTGTGGCTTTGTGGCTGTAAGAGAGAACATGCCTCATTTTATCAGCAGGAAAGGACTGTCTATTAGAAGGAACATATATGGTATTCTTATTCCCAAATGCTCTAAACATAATGTGTATGACAGCCACTCAAATATTATGCTCTTCTATAAAAGGGGCAATTTATTCTTTTCAATAGGAATAGGTCCCAGAAAAGGATGTCTGCTACTTTAAGAGAAAAAAAAAATCAAAAGAATCAAGACAAAAAGGATTATATACTCAATATCTTAACCCTTTAATTTTACAGACTTCATCTGAATGTGAACTTCTCTCTTCAAAGCAATCCCCCAATGATGCTCATTACACCATATTTTATACATAATACTGTGTTACTATATGTATATATAATAGGGTGTTACTAAACACACACAATGTTGTCTCTGTTAATTGAAGAAGGATGACAGTTGTTCTGTTTATAGACATGGAACCCCATCTTTGGCCTCAACAGTCATGACATATTATTAATGATCAGGACTAGATGCTGCCTCTCAACCACAACTGAGGAGCAGGAGACAAATGGTTCGGAGAGGAAAAACAGAACCATTACTAAAAGCAGAGGCAGAAGGGGTTAGATTGGATACATACTGGATGAGTATTCACAAAATTCAAGTAAACTTCTACTAGCTGTAAGACACTGGGTTAACAAATATGACTAAGCCACTGTCCTCAAAAGTTCTGGATCCCTAGGAAGATGGAAATGTATATGAACCATTAGGAAAAGGACTGTGACAGGAAAGTACCCAGAGTGTTGGGATGGGGGAGGAAGACGGGGGCAAGCAGAGGAGGGGTGGGTGAACAATTCCCAACAGTGTCTTGAGGAAGGCCACGTAGAAAAAAGGGTGATTGAGTTGGCTCTTGGTAGAGTTAGAAAAACAGGAAAAGGGCTTGAGGGAAAAGGCACAAAAGCCAAGACCCAGATATGGCCAAGCAGAACTTGATTAATGAACAAAAAAAAGTGCATCTTCCTTGTGGCTGGAACATTGGATGGGGATGGGGGAAGAGAGGCAGGAGATGCATGAACCCTATTTGTTTTTCCATCAGGAAATTGGCCCATAAGCAATTCAATTACAAAGGGCCCTTTGTGCCAGGAAGCATGGACAAATATATAGTACACTGGTGACCCAGAAGGTGAAACTGAGATGTTCCAGAATAACTGACTCTTTTTGTCCTTCTTCATAGTGACCTCTGAATCCTACAACACAGGAAGGAGAGAGCAACTCACAGAGACTTTTAACTTTTGAAATCTTTCATGAGGATAACTTTAAAAATAGTTTTCCTTTCAGAGAATCATATCTAGTTATCTTGAATTGAGAAAGTTACTCAAGTTCTATTTTTCCAAAATATTACGGTGGCCCTCCCATTTTTAACCTCAGTATGCTTTAACACTCTTAAAAATGAATAAGCATGCTGAAGAATTCATTTATGTAATATCTATCAATATTTGGGCTTCCCAGGTGGTGCTAGTGGTAAAGAACCGACCTGCCAATGCAGGAGACACAAGAGGCATAGGTTCGATCCCTGGGTTGGGAAGATCCCCTGGAGGGCAGCCCACTCCAGTATTCTTGCCTGCAGAATCCCATGGACAGAAGAGCATGGCGGGCTACAGTCTATGCAGTAGAGTCGGACATGACTGAAGCAACTTAGCATGCGTGCATATCAATATTTACCATATTGGAAATTAAAACAGAACTGAAAATATTTTATTAAAGTAATAATATACCCATTATGTTAATATATAGGCTTTTCAGAAGAATATGCTATATTTTACAAAAAAAAAAAAAAACTTAGTGGGCAGACACCGTTTTACATTTTTGCAAATCTCTTTTGCTGTACTAGAAGACAATTGGATTTCCATATCTGCTCTACATTCAATCTGTTGCTATGTGTTGTTCTGGCTGAAACATATGAAGAAAATGCAGCCTCACACATTTGTATAGTTGGAAAGCAAAGAGTATTTTGATAGTCTTTTCAGATAATAGCAGATAATTTTTTTGGTACTACAGCAAAACTTGACAAGTGGTTAAAGTTTCTAACAGTTACAATGTGGAGTTAGAAATCACATCAATGAATTTTTGCACTATTACATTAAAATCCACTGGGCCATCTTGCACTTTAAATGCACTTTTCCTCACACATGATTTTGCAACATCATGCATGGTCATTTGGGACATACTGGTTCCCTGAATTATGCACATCTTCCAGATGATGATACATTTGACTATATAGCATCACAAAAACCATAGTTGTTATATCATCACCAATCTTAGCAGAAGAATCTTTCAGTGTTGGTGAAAGGCATTAAGCTTATGGTGACATGTGCAAATGTTTCAAAATTCTAATTATAAGCTCAAGTTTTATCTTTGGTAGAGACACTCTTCATTATCCCTGAAGCAACATGCTCATTTTTGTGACATCTACCAATTGCCCAAATAATCAATTTGTCTTCAGCACTTCTTTCAAGTAAAAATGATGACCCATGAAACAGCACGGCAGCTAGTTCAGCTTGCAACTCGAATCACAACACAAGCGCTTTTCTATGAGGTTTCTCATCATGCAGCAGAAGCGTTTTGTGTCTTTTTCACTTAATCATACAGAATATTACAAGGATGTGATCTACTCAGTGATTGAGATTTACTAGAATCAGTAAATGTCTTGCTTCATTAACAGCATTCGTGAGTGAAAGTGGTATCTTTTTATTTGTCGTGGTTATCTGTAGTGAAGGACATAACCACAGGCAAATCTCATGTTACTGCTCTGCATTTTACTGCCCTTTGCAGATACTGAGTTTGTTAGAAGTTGGAAGTTTGTGAAAACCCTGCATTCAGCAAGTCCGGCATCATTATTCCAACACCACTTGCTCACTTCCTGTCTCTGGAACACAGTTTGGTAATTTTCCAATATTTCTAAGTCTTTCACTACTATTATATTTTTTATGGTCAACTGTGATCAGTGATCTTTGATGCTACTATGACTTGCTAAAGACTCAGAAAATGGCTAGCACTTTTTAGCAATAAAGCGTTTTTACATTAAGGAATGTATATTGCTTTTTAGATATAATATTGTACTATTGCAGGCTTAATGGACTGCAGTATAAACATGACTTTTATATGTACTGGGAAATTAAAAAATTTGTGTCACTTGCTTTATTGTGATATTTGATTTACTGCAGTGGCCTGAAACTGAGCCTGCAATGTTTCTGAGGTTTGCCTGTTAGTATCTGGTGTCTCTGACATGATTCTCACCATGGCTTCAGCAGTTTTACCCACTACTGCTTTTGCAACATAACTGCAAATGTCAACACAGTGGAAAGTGTTATTATAAAAATAGCTTTGATTGTAGAGATCCCCTGAGAGGTCCAAAGAACATCTAATGACCTAGCAGACCATGCTTAGGTTAAGTGGCAACCTTGATTGTGGAGTTATGATGTCAATGCCAAGCCTTCCACAGACATTACTAATGCAGACATAGATTTTAGCGCATTTTTTCCTACTAAATTATTCTTTAAGAAAAATACTTGTAAAGTAACAGTGAGGCATACTCATCTAATACCCTATTTAAATATAAAGAAAAAACTTGAGTAAAATCTCAAGGCGTCACTAACATCCTTGGCACTGCCAGACATCTCACTTAGGACTCTTCATTTGCTTTCAGGTGCTGCTTAATCTACCACTGTTTTCCCCAATCAGCTTGAGAACATTTCTTTCAGCTACTCTGAGTCTTTATAGCCTTGGTCAAAGTCCCTAAGGATCTTAAGTGAGGGCTTCTAGCACAATACTTTCTCCTATGGTAAAGGTAGCTCTCCTGGCGAGAAGCCTTTATCTGCCACCTTAAAACTGACTAAAGAAAAGAACCCTGTTTGCTCCTTCAATTTCTCAGCCCTTAAAGATTCAGGCTCCGCTTTCATCCTGTAGCCAAGCAGAAAGAGAAAATGTTATGAAATAGAATGCTCTAACTACTCTGGGCAAATCCTGCTAGTCATTAGCACAAAGGAACACTTTTCTTATCTGCATAATCAGTTTTTTAGAGGCTATCATCCCTGCACTACCCTGACCAGATCTTCCCTTTCTGATTAACACCTTTAAATGTGCTTACAGATGATCAGGCTCACAGTTATGCATGAAAAATAAAACAATCTAGCTCCCCTGGTAACATTTATAGTCTGCCTTATGACAGAAGCTTATTTATGAAGGGAACTTTCCTCTTTTCTAAGGATTCTCCAACAAGATTTGGGCTATTTTGGTGTTCCTTTTCTCTGTTACTAGAACAGTGCTGGGTACTAAAAAGAGCTGAAACAAGGCTTAACTCTTGACTTACATTGAGCCCACTGTCCACTATTGGGATTCAGATAGTTAGGGTAAAGGCCTTCTGGTTTTTCCAGGTTGTTCAGTACTGTTCGAATATTCATTACCTACAACAGAAAATGAAATGTTACTATGAAAAATCTAAAGAAAAAAGTTTGGTGCCATTCTTCTCTTTCTTGATTACATTTTTTCCATGTTAGAATCAAAGTTGATTTAAATGATGCCATATTAGAACAAAGATAGTTGCCACCAGCTTACAAATAATAACAGTAAGTGAATACAGTCACATTGATAACCATATGCAAGACACCATATAAAGAAGTAGAATGTATCAGTGGATATACTGGATAAACAAAGTCATTACTGTTTTAGAGTTTGCATCCAGTGGAGTGAGACAGCTAAGAAACAAATAAATACGTCAAGTGGTAATAAAAGCTATAAAAAATACAAAAGGGTAATGGGACACAGTGATAGGAGGTGGTGAGGCTGCATTCGGTTAGGGTGCTCTGGGGAGGTTACTGGGAGAGTGTTTAAGCACAAATTTAAAAGAATAAAAGAGGAAGTAGTGCAGAGCAATGGAAGAGTAAGTCCACAAAAGCCCTGAGAAGAGAGTGGGTTTGGCAAGACCACCGAGGCTGGAGGTGAGGAAGCAAAGGTAGCCAGACCCACACTGTGCAGGCTTCTCAAACCATATCTTAATCTGAGTAAGATGCAAAGCCACTGAAAACTTGTATTTTTACAGGATCAGTGTGACTGAGGGGTTAAGAGAGGACGTGGTAGTCAGACAAGCTACTGCACAGTCCAGGTGAGAGATGATGGGTCCCTGAACCAGGGTAAAGCACAGGGGATGGGACACAAAAGATGTCCTGATGGTTTGGACCTGAGGTTTATAAAAGAGAAGAACCATGATAACTTCAAGAGTCCTGGTCTGAGCCCTTGGGTAAACTGAGGTGTCTTTTCCCAGAGAGTAAAGACTAGAGTAGAGGCAGGTGTGAGGCATTTTAAGTGGGACTTGTCTGAGCGACCTCACAGTGAGGATGTTGAATAGGTACTTGGCTACAGAGCTTGGAGTTCAGGGGGCAGCTTGGGACTGGACTTACAAACGTGGAGGCAGTCAGCATACAGATAATACGTAAAGTCATGAGACTGGGGAGAATAACGGAGAGAGTGAGAGTAAGAAGAAGAGCCCCCAGTTTGAGTTCTGGGCTTTTCCAGTGTGTAGAGGTTGGGGTGATAAGGAGGATCCAACAGAAGAGACTGAGAAGGAAGCAACCTAGGGGAATACTGTGTGTCTGCATCCAGGGCCAGAGAAAGCCTCCTGGAGAAGGAAGTGATCCAGTGCATCAACGCTGAGAGGGCGAGGAAGACGCAGAGGCGAGAAAGGCCACTGGACGTGGCAACAGGGTGGCTGGGACAAAAGCCGGGCAGGAAAGCGCTCCAGGGAGTGGGAGTCAGGCGGAGGAGACAACAGACGCAGACAATGCGTCCAAGGGACTCTGCTGTAAAGGCGAGCAGACAAAGCGGGGTGAAAGCTAGATAAGGGCAGAGTGCTGGGGTGGTGGGTGTGTTTCTTGAAAATTAAAAATCAATTCAACTGCTACCTTGCATTTGTAAAACCGAGCTTAAAAAAGTCTTTCACATGTGTGGATCACATAGTCCACAAAACACTATGTTTTTGAGAAAAAGGAAAAAATTCAGAGAGGTAAAGTTACTTACTGGAGGTGCAGAGAATCAGACATGTAATTCAGGCCCTCTTGCGCTGAGTTAGACAGTGCCATGAAACAGTGCTTTATAGTTTGGTTACAAGCAATGCTGCATGTAACAACATTTCATGAAGGCTCCATTAGACTTGGTTGTTCTTTCCCACATTCCATATGCCTAAATCTCCCCAGAGAGGATATTTTTTTCCTACAAGTACTCTTTTGCAATGCCGGGTTGACTGGAGAATCTCACCTTATCAGCAAAGATGGGGTTTCCTGATAAGTAGCTCAAGTGCATAAACTCCAAGTGCAGAGTTCCAAATTCTGCCAAAATACTGCTTCCTCCTGAGGCCCAGGGCCAGTTCCTTCCAATCCCACTACAGAAGAGAAGAGAGTGAAGAGTTATGGGTCAGACTAATTCCATGTTTTTGCAGCTCTAAGTAGTAGAAGCTAAAGAGACAGCTTTTGAATAACGGCATCTTAGCTAACAGATCACTTTATATATTTTAAAATATTCACTGCTCTTTTCCTTGGCTACTGGTTTCAAGCTTTGACCTTTATCTCCAAATGGAAAATTACTTTTGATGTAAGTCAGAAAGAAGTTGTTATGTGCTTGCTATTGATGAACAAATATTTTAGAAGGTATAGGTGCCACATAGAGATACACACCCATTCCAGTTAGAATATAAAACAAAATCAGACCAAGATACCCCCACCGTGTTCCAGATCCCACATAAAGCCTTTCAACATTTTATTTAATAAATAAAAGTCCAGAGGTTTTATAGATTTTACATATAATATTTTCTATAAAACATTATTCTTGGATATAAGACCCAACACTCATTCCAACCCACTTCAAACTTCCTCCCCATTTACTTGATGTCCTTTCTTATGTTTCCCTTCATACAATATTACCTATTCTCTAAGGCACTCATGTATTATTCCATGATCTAGTTAATTTATGCTCAAAAATTTCAACAAAATTATGTAATTCAAATCTGAAAGAGGTCAAATGGATACACTTAAAAAATGATTGCCTTGTGCCTTATCTTAGTGAAATGCTTTTTAGAAAGAGTTAGTCCCAAACATGCACTGACACAAATACGCATAAGTGACTCTTGAGACACGGTCATACCCTTGGGTATGGTTTATTTTTGGAAGGCTATTTAAAATGTCAAACACAGGTGATAATTCAAATAAAAAATAAAGCTAATGATTCTCCTGACCAATAGATTCCCTTCCAGAAACTGAAAATCCATATTTTGGTTTTCATTCAGGCTCACGTTTATTGTATGCCTAATATGCAGATGACACCACCCTTATGGCAGAAAGTGAAGAAGAACTAAAGAGCCTCTTGATGAAGGTGAAAGAGGAGAGTGAAAGAGTTGGCTTAAAGCTCAACATTCAGAAAACAAAGATCATGGCATCTGGTCCCATCACTTCATGGGAAATAGATGGGGAAACAGTGGAAACAGTGGCTGACTTTATTTTTCTGGGCTCCAAAATCACTGCAGATGGTGACTGCAGCCACGAAATTAAAAGACACTTACTCCTTAGAAGGAAAGTTATGACCAACCTAGACAGCATATTGAAAAGCAGAGACATTACTTTGTCAACAAAGGTCTGTCTAGTCAAGGCTATGGTTTTTCCAGTAGTCATGTATGGATGTGAGAGTTGGACTATCAGATCAGATCAGATCAGATCAGTCGCTCAGTCGTGTCCGACTGTTTATGACCCCATGAACTGCAGCACGCCAGGCCTCCTTGTCCATCACCAACTCCCGGAGTTCACTCAGACTCACATCCATCGAGTATGTGATGCCATCCAGCCATCTCATCCTCTGTCGTCCCCTTCTCCTCCTGCCCCCAATCCCTCCCAGCATCAGAGTCTTTTCCAATGAGTCAACTCTTCGCATGAGGTGGCCAAAGTACAGGAGTTTCAGCTTTAGCATCATTCCTTCCAAAGAAATCCCGGGGCTGATCTCCTTCAGAATGGACTGGTTGGATCTCCTTGCAGTCCAAGGGACTCGCAAGAGTCTTCTCCAACACCACAGTTCAAAAGCATCAATTCTTCGGTGCACAGCCTTCTTCACAGTCCAACTCTCACATCCATACATGACCACAGGAAAAACCATAGCCTTGACTAGACAGACCTCTGTTGGCAAAGTAATGTCTCTGCTTTTGAATATGCTATCTAGGTTGGTCATAACTTTCCTTCCAAGGAGTAAGCATCTTTTAATTTCATGGCTGCAGTCACCATTTGCAGTGATTTGGGAGCCCAGAAAAATAAAGTCTGACACTGTTTCCACTGTTTCCCCATCTATTTCCCATGAAGTGATGGGACTGGATGCCATGATCTTCGTTTTCTGAATGTTGAGCTTTAAGCCAACTTTTTCACTCTCCACTTTCACTTTCATCAAGAGGCTTTGTAGTTCCTCTTCACTTTCTGCCATAAGGGTGGTGTCATCTGCATATCTGAGGTTATTGATATTTCTCCCGGCAATCTTGATTCTAGCTTGTGTTTCTTCCAGCCCAGCGTTTCTCATGATGTACTCTGCATATAAGTTAAATAAACAGGGTGACAATACACAGCCTTGACGAACTCCTTTTCCTATTTGGAACCAGTCTCTTGTTCCATGTCCAGTTCTAGCTGTTGCTTCCTGACCTGCATACAAATTTCTCAAGAGGCAGATCAGGTGGTCTGGTATTCCCATCTCTTTCAGAATTTTCCACAGATTATTGTGATCCACACAGTCAAAGGCTTTGGCATAGTCAACACAGCAGAAATAGATGTTTTTCTGGAACTTTCTTGCTTTTTCCATGATCCAGTGGATGTTGGCAATTTGATCTCTGGTTCCTCTGCCTTTTCTAAAACCAGCTTGAACATCTGGAAGTTCACGGTTCACATATTGCTGAAGCCTGGCTTGGAGAATTTTGAGCATTAGTTTACTAGCGTGTGAGATGAGTGCAATTGTGCAGTAGTTTGAGCATTCTTTGGCATTGCCTTTCTTTGGGATTGGAATGAAAACTGACCTTTTCCAGTCCTGTGGCCACTGCTGAGTTTTCCAAATTTGCTGGCATATTGAGCACAGCACTTTCACAGCATCATCTTTCAGGATTTGGAATAGCTCAACTGGAATTCCATCACCTCCACTAGCTTTGTTCGTAGTGATGCTTTCTAAGGCCCACTTGACTTCACATTCCAGGATGTCTGGCTCTAGGTCAGTGATCATACCATCGTGATTATCTGGGTCATGAAGATCTTTTTTGTACAGTTCTTCTGTGTATTCTTGCCATTTAAAGAAAGCTGAGTACAGAAGAATTGATGCTTTTGAACTGTGGTGTTGGAGAAGACTCTTGAGAGTCCCTTGGATGGCAAGGAAATCCAACCAGTCCATCCTAAAGGAAATCAGTCCTGAATATTCATTGGAAGGACTGATGCTGAGGCTGAAACTCCAATACTTTGGCCACCTGATGCAAAGAGCTGACTCACTGGAAAAGACCCTGATGCTGGGAAAAAGATTGAGGGCAGGAGGAGAAGGGGACGACAGAGGATGAGTTGGTTGGATGGCATCACTGACTCACTGGACATGGGTTTGGGTGAACTCCGGGAGTTGGTGATGGACAAGGAGGCCTGGTGTGCTGCAGTTCATGGGGTCGCAAAGAGTTGGACACGACTGAGCGACTGAACTGAACTGAACTCTTTGCCAGGGACTACAGTAGGACATTAGGTTCCAAGGATTTTTATAATGAAGAAATCACTCTTAACTGCCTTCTAGTATAATGGGAGAGAAAGACCTAAGCATAAATAATTCTAATCACATACGATAAGAGCCAAGTTAAATGTGTGGAGTGTTCTGAGAGCCCAGAGCCAGGACATGCAATCCAGCATGGCAGTGATCAAGATAGCTTCTTCAAGAAGAGTCTTGAGTTGATTCTTGAAGGGTTAAGTAAGGAATAGTGAGGGAAGAATGGAGAGAGAATCCAGACAGTGAGAGACTCATAGCAGAAGGGCTAGCCAGGAACTGGAGGAAGCTCCAGAGATTGGTAAGTCGGGGGAGGGGAAGGCGGGAAGGAGAGAAGGCTACAAGGTTAAGTGCAAGCTGGCACCCAACTCCAGTACTCTTGCCTGGAAAATCCCATGGACGGAGGAGCCTGGTGGGCTGCGGTCCATGGGGTCGCACAGAGTCGGACACGACTGAGTGACCTCACTTTCACTTTCATGCATTGGAGAAGGAAATGGCAACCCACTCCAGTGTTCTTGCCTGGAGAATCCCAGGGATTGGGGAGCCTGGTGGGCTGCCGTCTCTGGGGTCGCACAGAGTCGGACACAACTGAAGTGACTTAGCAGCAGCAGCAGCAAATCTTGGAGGCTAGAGAGCCTCTTGATGAGGGTGAAAGAGGACAGTGAAAAAGCTGGCTTAAAACTCAACATTCAAAAAACTAAGATCATGGCATCTGGTCCTACCACCTTATGGCAAATAGATGGGGAAAAAGTGGAAGCAGTGACAGATTTTATTTTCTTGGGCTCCAAAGTCATTGTGGACAGTGACTGCAACTATGAAATTAAAAGAAAGTTACTCCTTGGAAGGAAAGCTATGACAAGCATATTAAAAAGCAAAGAGATCCCTTTCTTGACAAAGGTCCATCTAGTCAAAGCTGTGGTTTTTCCAGTAATCATGTATGAATGTTAAGAGTTGGACCATAAAGAAGGCTGAGTACTAAATTGATGCTTTCAAATTGTGGCGCTAGAGAAGGCTCTTGAGAGTCTCTTGGACTGCAAGGAAATCAAACCAGTCAATCCTAAAGGAGATCAACCCTGAATACTCATTGGAAGGACTGATGCTGAAGCTGAAGCTCCAATACTTTGGCCACCTGATGCAAAGAGCCGACTCACTGGAAAAAACCCTGATGCTGGGAAAGACTGAGGGCAGGAGAAGCGGGTGACAGAGGATGAGATGGCTTTGAGCAAACTCCAGGAGATAGTGAAGGACAGGGAAGCTTGGCATGCTGCAGTCCACAGGGTCACAAAGAGTCGGACACAACTCAGCAACTGATCAAAAACAGCACCTGGAGGCTTGTGGATTTGTCGCTTTCCTCTTTTTTTAGTTGGCTCCACTGACATACTGCTATTGGTGGGCCCTAGGTTTCCCACCTGCTTTGTTTTTCATCTTGGGCATTCACAACCCTGGGTAAACCCTTCTGTTCCATCACTGCTTCTGCCGCAGGACTTCTAAGGACACTCAGGAAAAGGAAAATAATGACGACAAACTGGTATCTGACACGGCATGCCTTCCTCTCATTCCATTTCTTTTTAGAAAAATCTAGGTTTTGTTTCTAAAACATAGACTTATATAGTAAACCTAATAAAAAGAAATAAAAGACAGAGATCTGAAAATATTTATTTTAGAAAATGCCTTACATTTACTAACTTCTGGGACTGAGAGTCAGTTTTTATTTTCATGGTTGGCTTAGGTAAAAGGAATGGCCAGTCATCCAAATAGGATGAACAGCTACTTTCAAATTTTATTAACATATGGCAAATGCATAGAGTAACTGGTCATTAATTTGCTGTCATGACATATTATTTTTTTATTGTAACCGTTTTATCACTGACCAAAGTCAATAAGCCTATTTAGCAAAATTACAAATTTCCATGTTCCAGAGAATCTATAAAAAACAAAGCTACAAAACCAAGCAAGAGGGAACAATGACTTCATGCTAGAGAAGGAAGAGGACGGCACGTTTCCAGATCTTCAGGGACTGGTTCAAATTCAGGGTATCAGAGGGTGTGGGAGGGCACTCAGATGCAAAACGAGCAGTACAGGTTCTAAATAAAATTCAAATTACTTTTGTATGCAGGTATTTGCTCTCTGCTATTAATGTGGTTAATCAAGAGAATATCAGATACACACTGAAAATTTTTCAATGTGTTAAAAGATAAAGATTTTAAAAAGGGTTATACACACACACACACACATATATGTTCTCTCCTTCTCTGTCTTTGCACTCATTCGTATCAGAAGGAAAACAGCACTGTATCACTAATTATATAGGAAGCAAAACATTAAAAGCACTAGCAAAGGATGTGTCATATGAACAGAAAGGAAGCTGGGCTTCAAATGCATGTATTATGCTTATATGAAAGTATAGTTTTGGTTGCCATTCTTTCAACCTACAAAATTAATATATTTCAGTAAAATTATAAGATCAATGGTTACACTGGCTCTTAAATGTAAGTCCTGAAAGGGTTTCAAGAAGTCAGATAAGGCATCATTACATCTTTATATTAAATAACGTCAAAATGAATTTCATTTGAGAGAGCAAGGGATTTTAAATATCTTTAACTTTAGTTCTGTTGTCACAGTAAAGGAAATCATGTTCTTTATTTTTATTTTACAAGCACTAATATTTTAGAAAAGTGTTTTAAAGATAAAATAACAGTTTGTGCTCAGAAACTATAAATTCCATAAGGCAAGCATGAAAGGAAAGAATATTTAAATACTGCCAATCCTGTTATAGTGACTGCATATTAAGCCAAAATGATGACTCAGCATATGGAAATACATACACAGAAAGGCAATTAACATGATGTGAAGAGCTGCCAAGTGTTTGGTTCAAAGAATCCTAGAACAGAACTTCAAACTTTGGTATCATCCTAATTTTGTTTATTTCTATTTCCTCCAATCTTCAGTTCTTCCATTTTAAATTGGAGTATTATTTAATACATGTGTCTCAACTTTTAATTTAAAACATCACAATTCTACAAAGGTAATAATTCTTTGAAAATAAAACATCACATCAGAAAATAACTGATTTTGGCAACCGCAATTAGAAACATGTCTTTTAAAAAACTGAGTTGCTATGATTCTTTTGAAAATGTGGATTACTGTTTTGTTGCTTTAGAGACTGTAATTTGAATGTAGTTTATTAGCAGCTGTAATATACTTCCTCATTCGACCGCACTCGAAAGCAAGAAGGTATAATTATTTACTGAACTTATAACTCTGATAAGCAATGGGCGTTATGTGGTTCCCTTCTCTCTCTTGGGAATAGTTAACAGCACCAAAGAAAGGAAGTACAGTAGTAATGATGCTATTCTACTCACGTTTGAATCCTGTGAGATTCAACTCAAAAGAGATGCTAACTCTTTCGCCAGAGCTTATAATGAATCACGTAGCCGGAGGATTGCTCAGGATTGATGGTATACCCCCTCAAATTAATCTTAAATCCAGGTACCTGAAGTTGTATGTTACAGTTACTTCCCAGACACAATTTAGAACATTAACAAATGCACCTGTTTTCTTAATATCATCAAATGTAACAAAGAATTTATAGACCTGAACAATTCTAAAAAACTGCCAGATGAATATACAAGCAAAACATTAAATAGTTACAAAGTCCTGCTACAGACTTTAAATTTACTCTTCCTTGCTGCCTGCTCTTCTTTGTAAAATGGGAAATGGGCCAATAAAGAAATTTCTTGAGGATTCTTGCCTGAATAATTTCTGATTAGCTGATTAGTAAACAAACTCTTTCAAGTTCACAGTCCAAAATACAGCTTATTCCTTGGGGCTATAGAGTTAACAAGTTTTGGAAGAAAAAAAATTTCCCATGTTCTATGTATCATGGTAAAGCTTTACTTATGTTTGCAAATGAAGGGGGCACACGAGGATATTTAATTCAGAACAGCAGACAATCCAATATTATTCCTTTTGGATTTTAGCACAAATTAGGAAAAAATAATTAGAAAGTTCATGATGATTGTTTCATTTAAACGTATTCCCAAAGCTAACTGATTTCGAGACTAAGCAATTTCAGCTTCACTTATTACAAATGCTTCCTTCCTGCAAAGGTTCGCACAGTGCTGATCTTTGAAGTTTCTAGCCTAAGACCTCATTAAGACTTGGACTACAATTCCAGGGACTAAGACTAGTCATGATTCCACTGTAGCTCATGCACAGAAGTTCTGATTGGGGAGCACTGATCTCCTTAGGGCTATCCTTCCAGGGAAAGCTGTCTTAAAGGGCAGTCACTTGACTGAATTAATTCATAATCCAATACTTAACTGTTTCTGAATAGTAGCATGTGGATTATACGGCTAAAGAATTTTCATACTTGAAATTTTTTAACCAAGGGCCCATCGTAACTTTTTAAAAATTATTCAGATCTTGTTCCACTTTGCAGGTATTTAGTTTAGACAGAATTGGAACTGAATAGCTATTATTTTAGTTTATTCTCACCCTCAATACTGCTATCCTTGAACTTGACTATCTTGGATTGGAGGATAAGCTCAGGGCTACAAAGACTGAGGTGTTAAGTCCTCTCTAATTCCATAACGAATTTGCTCTCGAGATTCAAATATGCTAAAACTCTGTTTTCCAGCTGCTCTTTGGGTAAGGCCCCCCTGCTAACCACTTTCAACAGACTGAAAATAAGCTGAATGTAGTTTCTTCCCCATTATGGGGCACATGGAATATCCTACCATTAGGTCAGGGAACCCCACCAAAAGGCAGTACTAATGAGAAAATATTCCAGTGACTTTAGGATGTGTGAGCATGCTCATATATTTACTTTATCATACTTAAAAAAAATTATATTCTACTTGTTTGCTTTAAATATACATTACATTTTTTTTTCCACAGACATTTCCCATGTCAATCAATGTACATCATTGTTGTTGTGGGGTATTGAATGCATAGTATCTGACTGAATGGATATATTCTACTTTACTTAAATATACACCTACTGACTCAATGGACACAAGTTTGAACAAATTCCGGGAGACAGTGAAGGACAGGGAACCCTGGTGTACTGCAGTCCATGGGGTTGCAAAGAGTTGGACGTGACTGAGCAACTGAACAACAACCCCTACTGATGGACGCTGAAGCTAATTTATTTTTTATTTATGATTTTACCACTATAAGTAATTTGCTGGTAAGTGCAGACCTTTGATAAAGCTAACTTACTTTTACATAAAAAATGTTGACATCAATTCCAGCTGGAAGCTGTTAGCTTGTCTAAACTGCTAATGAGGATGGGCTTGGGAATGTATACTGGAGGCATATATGTCCACTGTTTACAGAGATATTTCTCCTTACCAAGTGGGCTCGTTACATACCATCACATTTGGTAGCTTCTAGAACTCTTGGGGTAGCTCAAATCCATTTGTTATAAATCCTCACAGTAAGTCCTTTAAAACTGGAGTGGTGGAAGTTACAGACAAGGACTCCACATCCAGACACTTTTCTAATAAACCTCGGGGTGGAACAGAAGCATAGGATGTTCCATCTTCCAAATGGCAATTCACTAATAAAATTAATAGTTTGCCAGACATTCCTTTCCTTTGATTTCAGATATAATTATTCCACTACTGTAAGAGTTTAACATATAACATCATTCCAAGACATTACTTAAGATCCAAGACGACAGTCAGATTTGATTATGTTTGTTATAGTGGCCAAGTTGTGTCTGAGTCTTTGAGACCCTGTGAACTGCAGCACGCCACGCTTCCCTGTCTTTCACTATCTTGTGGAGTTTGCTCAAACTTATGTCTACTGAGTTGGTGATGTCATCCAACCGTCCCATCCTCTGCCACCCACTCCTCCTCCTGCCCTCAATCTTTCCCAGTATCAGGGTCTTTTCTAATAAGACAGCTCTTCACAACAGGTGGTTGGAGCTTCAGCTTAAGTATCAGTCCTTCCAATGAATATTCAGGGTTGATGTCCTTTAGGATTGACTGGTTTGATCTCCTTGCAGTCCAAGGGACTCTCAAGAGTCTTCTCCAGCACCACAATTTGAAAGCATCAATTCTTTGGTGTTCATTCTTCTTTATGGTCCAACTCTCACATCTGGTACATGACTGCTGGAAAAACCATAGCTTTAACTAGACGGACCTTTGTTGGCAAAGTAATGTCTCTGCTTTTTAATATGCTGTCTAGGTTCGTCATAGCTTTTCTTCCGAGGAGCAAGTGCCTTTTAATTTCATGGCTGCAGTCACCATCTGCAGTGATTTTGGAGCCCAAGAAAATAAAGTCCGCCACTGTTTCCACTTTTTCCCCATCTATTTGCCATGAAGAAATGGGACCAGATGCCATGATCTTAATTTTTTGAATGCTGAGTTTTAAGCCAGCTTTTTCACCCTCTTCTTTCCCCCTCATCCAGAAGTTCTTTAGTTCTTCACTTTCTGCCATTAGAGTGGTATCATCTACGTATCTGAGGTTGTTGATATTTCACCCAGAAGTCTTGATTCCAGCTTGTGAATCATCCAGTCTGGCATTTCACATGATGTACTCTGCACAGAAGTTAAATAAGCAGGGTGACAATATATGGCCTTCACATACTTCTTTTCCAATTTTGAACCAGTCTGTTCTTTCATGGCCGGTTCTAACTGTTGCTTCTTATCCTGTACACAGGTTTCTCAGGAGACAGGTAAGATGGTTTAGTATTCCCATCTCTTTAAGAATTTTCCACAGTTTGTTGTGATCTAGACAAAGGCTTTAGCATAGTCAGTGAAGCAGATGTTGTGTTGTAATTCCCTTGCTTTTCTATGATCCAGTGAATATTGGCAATCTGATCTCTGGTTCCCCTGCATTTTCTAAATCTATCTTGTACCTCCAGAAGTTCCTGGTTCACATACTGTTGAAGCTGAGCTTGAAGGATTTTGAACATTACCTTGAGAGCATGGGAAATGAGTGCAATTGTATGGTAGTTGGAACATCCTTTGGCACTGCCCTCTTTTCTGCCTTGCATTGTATGGGTCTATGGCTCATCTTGGGGCTTCCCTTGTAGCTCAGTCGGTAAAGAATCTGCCTGCAGTGCAGGAAACCTGGGTTCGATCCCTAGGTTGGGAAGATCTCCTGGAGAAGGAAATGGCAACCCACTCCAGTATTCTTGCCTGGAAAATATCACGGACAGAGGAACCTTGTGGGCTGCAGTCCATGGGGTTGCAGAGTCGGGCACGACTGAGTGATTAACACTTACTTATGGCTCATCTACAGATCAAGACAAATGAAATCAGTACAGACCCCAAGTCTTTGATTCTCTGTATGCTATACAATAGTCTCTTTCCATAACCAGAATGGCCAGGATTTCTTCCTTCTACTTGATTCTAAATCCTCAGGGAGACAGATTTTGCTTTATGTACCTGTGCAACCTCAAAGTCTAAGGCTCTGCCAAGAAAGAGAGGTGCTCAGTTCAAGTTTCATGTAATAAAATTGAAAAAAAAAAAAACAAACATTAGCTAAAAGGTGTTTTTATTGCCTCCTCCCCCTAATTTATATAATCCTACATTAGTGTCACCATACACCTGCCCTCTTAAAGCCAAGTTAAGAAAAAACATACTCGCTGGGTTAATCATATAGTTTTCTACTATATACTTGAGGTAGTCTGAGGTTGTGATTTCTAAGAACTTAGAGGTGAAATGAGGAAAGTATGGACAGTATGGTAAATTTTTATGAAGGCTAAATTTTATTCAATTTAATGACTTCTAAATTCTGAATCTATGACTTTCCTATTTTTGTGATTTTAAGCATGTCTTTTTCTTTCTAAATGGAATAATGATAGGAGGTGATTTTCCTTTTTGTTTTCTTGAGCATCTTTTTTTTTTTTAATGGAAAAAAAATGCTGGCAATGTAAGGCTGGTCTCTCAATAACTGGGGAAATTTTCCTCGGTCCATGAAAGCTAAAAATTTGGCACCACTAATTCTAAGATACAAAGCTACATAGCAATTACTACTGGAAAGCTATCAGTTACACCAAAAAATGGATGATATCAAGGTAATCAGGGCTAATTTAGATATTTTTCTTACCATCTAATGGAAATCTAACTAGCCCAAAGAAACTAGATGGTTAGTTAAACTACTCTGTCATTTGAAATGGTAGTTTTCTTAGTTTTGAATTTTTACATAAGAAGTATCACACAAACAAAAATGTGTGTATAGCTTGTGGGAAGAACAGACAGACTATGGGATTACTCTGAACAGATGCTGGAGAATAAAGCTACCAGCTATTGCATTCTCATTTTCCTGCCTTCTGCCTACAACGTATGCTTCCAAGACTGTGGAAAACAGTGTTATGAAATAGTGTGGCAACTAGAGGTTTGAAAACACAAAGATAAGGAAAAATTATGACTAAAGAATAAAGAGGACAATAGAAATAAAGAGGGAGCATAAATTGTTGAGGAAAATTCAGCAATAAAGACAGATGTCCTCAACGGAACATTACCTACTACAATGAAATCAACGTCTGTTCTGTTCTGACTCTCACTGACATCCTTATATAAAATAGAATTGTGCTAAAGAATCATCTGTGTATAATTAGCTATATGCTGCCTGGTGACACGTTCTCTGTTATTTATTTTTCCGCATGCTGAAATTCATCTCTCTAACCAGAAAACAGAGAATAAGATCTACAGGGGGAAATAAAACTGTCTTTTTTTTTTTTTTTAAACCACCACCACCCCTTCAAAGAGATACTCACATAGTAGAGGCCATAATTTGATGTTTGATGCATTTATATATTAGGGCAACAAATCCACTTCTAATATTACTGTAATCCAAATTCTGAAAGTATTCTGAGTAAGGTTTATTATAATTAAAATATTTTATATGTATTGACACTTTCAGTTTATGTTTACCTTTAATTTACAAGTGTGAATATTTTCAGTAATTAAGATTCTTTCTATTATAGGAAAAAAATACTAAAAGAAATGTAACTTATCTCCTAAAAACTTTCACAAAGTAAAAATAATCAAAATGGGTAAACTACATGCTCTGAACCGTTGGTAGTCTCCTAATGCTAATATGAACATTCACAAAATATTTCAAAATACTAAGCAAATAGTTGGTGGAACTTTGATAGTAAAACTGTTTCCCAGTAGAATATTCAAAATATGAGCACTGACAAACATAACTAACTTTTAAAATCTATAATGTGTGTTAGTTCTATAAAATGCCACAATGAACACATGAGTATAATATTTTGAGACCATCCAGTCATATTTATTTTACCATTAAGGAAATAATCAGATAAATGAGTGCCATCACAAAAATGTAGCTTTTGATAACTTTAATGTTAGAAAACATTATGAAATGCTAAAATGAAAATATTAAAATAGCATTTCAAAGTTAGAAATAATAGCCACTCTCATTTTATCTATTTCTGTAGTTGCTAAGTCATGTCCAACTCTTTGCAACCCCATCAACTGTAGCCTGCCAGGCTCCCCTGTTCAAGGGATTCTTCAGGCAAGAATACTGGTTGCTTTGCCCTCTTCCAGAGGATCTTCCCAACCCAGGGATCAAACCCAGGTCTCCTGTATTTCAGGCAGATTCTTTACCATCTGAGCCACCAGGGAAGCCCAAGAATACTGGAGTGGGTGGCCTATCCCTTCTCCAGGGGATCTTCCCGACCCAGAAATAGTTAGGCTTTATATTTCATATAAGGTTCAGTGCAAACATGATGGCTCAGAGAATTTTACGTAATTAATAGGCCCCAAACACTGCTCTTTGGATCTTCCCTGTAACTCAGTTGGTAAACAATCTGCCTGCAATGCAGAAGACCCAGGTCAGGAAGACCCCCTGGAGAAGGAACTGGCAACCCACTCCAGTATTACTGCCTGGAGAATCCCATGGACAGAGGAGCCTGGCAGGCTATAGTCCATGGGGTTGCAAGAGTTGGACTTTGTGACTAAATCACAACCAAACACTGCTGTTCTTAACCCACTGAGGATAGGGTTTGGTGATGTTATGAAAAGAATATATAAGAAACAGAGGAATCTGGAATGAAAGGGGAGAGGCAAGACTTAAGACAATCTATATTAGACTAAGGTAAGACTAGACTTTTCAGGTAGATCTGGTCTGAAATGAGCTGTTGTGAAACAAAGCAATGAACTAGTAGGGGGGATTCCAGGGTTTTATGGATTGGGGTTACTCTTGGTACAAAATAAGTCTTAGAGTTCTGATGAGTGTCATCTTGTCCCGTGAATGCCAATTTAAAAACAATCACGATGTTTATGGTCTCTTCCCTGCCGCCCTCATTCAAAATGAAAATGCTCTCCTAAGGTCCTTGGGGAAAATGTACTTTCTTGGAATTTAAGATGACTTACTTCAGTTAAGAGTAGGATTCCAATGTGGAAAATGGCACAATTACCATGTAATGTTAAGCACCAAGAAGAGAATAAAACAAGCCGATGTGACAGAGTCTGATGGGGAGCCTTTTTAGATGAGTTTTTTGGGAAGAGCACGTTAAAGAGGAGATTTCCAAGTGCAGATGAGCAAGATAAAAATGAATCTGTCAGTGAGGACCTGGGAATGGTTTCTGCAGGTGCCCTAAACGGGGACATGACTCTGCAAAGTATGAAAACAGAGGTTGGTTGTGTGGCTGTAGTGACACGGACACTGGAGAGCTGACAGAGGGGCAGATCACCCAGGACTGGTAGGACAGAGCAAGCAGTGACTTATTCTAAGTGCAATGGGAACTCATTCTAGGGTTTTAAATAGGAAGTGATTTGCATTATTAAAGTTCACGCTGGACACTGTGGAAGAACGGACTATGGGAAAGCAAGACTGGAAGTAAGCGAGCAAGTGTAGGCATCCAGGCAAGATCAAAATGGTGGCCTGCACGGGTGCTGGCAGTGGCCATGGACAGACGTGGAGGGATTCAGGCTGTGTCTGAGGAAATGGATTTGGGGATGAGGGAAGACCAGAATTAAGGCAGATTTTTAATTTTTTGGCTTTAGCAGCTGAGGGAATATTGATGCCACTTAAGATGCAAAAGACTGATGTAGGAGCAGCCATGATAAAATATGAGCTCTCTTTTTCAGAGTTTGCTATAATAATCATCATTTATAATTAGAAGGACAAAGCCAAATTTGATCATTTTAACTTTCCTTTTTTAGTTTTTTTATAAAGATCAATTTACACAATTTAAGGAACTTTTACAATGCTTTTTCTGAACTTTAAAAATTATGAAAATAACATGAATATGGCAAAAAATTGAAAACACAGAAAAGAATATGTAATCAAAACAAAATTTGCATCATTTTCTAAGTCATAATTCTAACGGACAGAAGAGCCTGGCAGGCTACAGTCATGTCTGACTCTTAGCGACTTCATGGACTGCAGCCTCCTACCAGGCTCCTCCATCCATGGGATTTTCCAGGCAAGAGTACTGGAGTGGGGTGCCATTGCCTTCTCCGACTGAATCCCTACCCCCTTGTAAATGTTTCCCACCTGTCAATCTTAGTTAACCAGTGTCTTCCAACTGCATGCATACAAACATACAGATATATATCTATATAGATATATGTCTCTCAAGGATTTGTTCTTCTCAATAAAAGAGATTACTTTATATACACTATTTTGTGAGGTACCTGTCTTAATTAACAGCTTATTACAGACACTTTCTGGGATAATCATTTTTAACAGCTGCATAATAATATTCCATAAAATGGATAATCACATTTCATTAAGCCAGTCCTCTACTGATAAACAGGTAGAGCTCTTCAAATTTTTAAATACTGCAGTTATGCCATGTTAACCATCCATGTTCATACTCATGCTTGTAGGAATAGCTTTTTACACGTTAAGAAAACTTGCTTTTTATCTAGCATGTGTTTTGCTAATTTTTCCCCAAGTTGCTGTTTGTCATTTGATTTTGGCCATTTTTTTTGCTTTATTATTTTTATTTAGTAACATTTTCAATTTTCCCCCTATATATTTAATAAGTTCTAGCTTCTGTGCCCTATCTATAAAGTCTTCTCCCTCCAAAATTATGCTTTAAAAATCCTGAAAATCTGGGCAATAAATCCTTTATTAAAAAAGTTAGATTCAACAGTGAAAACCAAAGTATTATTGTATATAAGTAAGAATAAAATTTACATTTTTTAACTATAAGTATTTTTGTTTCTTAGGTCATGTAATACTTTAAAAAAACTGTATTAGGCTCACCTGTTCAATAGTTTAGCTAATTATAGCTATTGAATATTTAAGTTTCTAAAGTTAATTTTCCTCAGTATTTTTTTGGATCCTACTGCAAATTTAGTGATTTATTTCTTCCTTATAGAGATTTAGTAGTTTCATCAATATTTCCTCATTAATAAAGAGAAAAAAAGCTGCATTTAAATGATAATGGAGAACATTTTATCCAGAACAACAACGGACAGGCTATAGATAAATCAGAAAATGGGCCACAAAATCTTTAAACCTTATGTATTTAGAGAATTTGCAGGTGTAACCATAGCCAAGGCCCTTAAACTCTCCAAGGCAGCCATCTTTTGCTTTTTAAAACAAAGTGACACCTGTGCAACCCAACTCCTATGATTTCAGTGGGATCACATGGGATAACACACATGAAAGTGCACAGAAAACACAGGGTTTAGCCCAGAAAAGTATTTTTATCTTTTGCATTAAGCAACTGACATTTAGCTAACCAAAAGAAATCTGTTTTGGGTTTTTTTCTCTTCAATTTTAGAGATATGTACTCAATAAAAATAAATTAACCAAATGTTCACTTGGAGATAGAAACTATAACACAAGTAATAGGGAAACAAAATAAGGCATTCCCAAAACTTAAAAATGTAACAAATTACAACCATTAACACCCAACTTCCTTAAAGCAATTTAATTGCTGTAAAGCTACCGAATAAGCAGCACTTTAAGAAAGCTCTTATATGTTGCAAGTCCTCTAGAAAAAGGTAATTCCAAAAATATTTCCAGGAGTAAGAGACAACTGCACAGACCTATGACATATATATAAGAAAACACAACAATCCCTGAGTGATTCCTCCACCCCCACTCCAGCGCCAGCCAAAGGTGAGAAATCTTCATTCGTTCTGGACAGGCACAGTATATCCCTTGTGCAAGCTGGATAAATAATCAATCATGAGTCTTTAAGGAATCATTTTAAAAATTCACATATTTATAAATATCCATATACACAGCAAATTATTAGAATTATTCTCATAAACTATCCCCTGCCAAAATAGAACTTATACAACAACATCCATTTTAGAATGATTTCCAAAGCTTACCAGAAAAATCTTTCTTAGGCCCAAACTTGCTCATTATGCTAACTACTTTACTGTAGTAATGTGTAATGTCTGTGAAGCATATTATGATTTCCAGAGCTGCCGATCTAATCAACTGTGAATCAGTGGGTTAAACCCACTAGAAAGTTTAAAGCTTAACTTTAAAGGGTAAAGATTTGATAACTCAAAAATTTGTTTTACTTGGCAAGTTTGAAGAGTCATTGGTATAAATAATTTTTTGAAGTTAACCTCAATTTTTAATTTAAAATTACACTTACTTTCATTAAACTTAACTTTGCAAGCGAAATAGTTTAAATTTCATTCTTATTAGAAATATCTGTAAATAATGAAGCACTGCAACCAATGTCAAAAACAACAGTCTTTCACAGACTTTTATTTTTGACATTGGTTACACTGCTTCACAGACATATTGGTAATTCACACTTAAAAAAAACAAAAACAAACGTATCAGACTAGAGGTAAATTCAGAGAAGAGAGAATGGCAAAAAGGAAGTGGTAATCAACTTCACCTGTGGAAAGCAGAAGAGACTCTGGTAATGCTACAATAAGATAATTAAATTTTTATTCACAGAAAAATGAAATAATATGAGGCTCCTAACTCATATCCTAAAAAGCTAAATGAGGTGCTGGCTGTAAAAATGACTTGAAAGCTTCATGTTATCAAATTGTAATTGTTCTGTTTATTGTAATTTTTAAAAAGTGGTCCTTACTTGTTTGTTTAAAAAAAAAATAAAAATAGGCAATGGGCGCTACCTTTAAATGAGGGCGGACTGGTAGGAGGTTGTTTATATAATTAAGTTAATCTTTACAACAACCACATAGGTAATATTACCTTACTGTTTACCAAAGGAAACTGGTAAGGTTAAGAGACTTCCCTAAGGCTTTCAGTTAAGTGGCAGGAATGGGTGGGTTTCTAAGCCCATTTCTACAGCGTGTGTTCTACTCATTTCACATAATACATCATGTCATTTTTCATGCTGCTAAAGATGGTAGGGCCATGAAAATAAGCAAATAACCTGAGTCTAGGACAGCAAAAGGAATTTATTAAGTGAAAATTGAGGAATGACCAATCAGTATTCATTTATTTGAAACAAGACGGTGTTTTAAAAAAGAAAATACATACAAGACTGACTCATAATATACTTTTTCTTTAAATTAAAACTCCCCAGTACAAATATGCTATAGAGATAAAGAGAAAAATGATGCTGATATCTTGCAACAAAATAAAACAAGTTCAGTTTTTTAATGACTCCAAAATAAACTAAATGTCCAGGTCAATGACAGTTACTAGATCTATAAGCCTAATGCTTTGCCAAAATCTAAAAAGTCTTTTGGGCACGAAAAAATTTTTAATTTTTTTTAGGATCCAATTCTTAATGGCAATTTAGGGCATAATCTCTCTCTTTTAATGCATATTTTTGTTAGACATAAAATGTTTCAAAATATTGAAAAGCATTAAAAATGAAAAGTTTGACTTTCAATTTGTGTCTCATCTCTTTTCCTATTCTCTTTCCTCCACAGAGAATCACCGTCTGTTGAATCACATTTACAGAAATTTTTTGCATATGCTAACAACTATGAATAAATATTCATTCCTTTTAACAGAAATAGGGCTTCCCCAGTAGCTCCTGGTAAACAATGTGCCAGCAATGCAGGAGACCCTGGTTCGATTCCTGGGTTGGGAAGATTCTCTGGAGAAGGGATAGGCTACCCACTCCAGTATTCTTGGGCTTCCATGGTGGCTCAGCTGGTAATGAATCCGCCTGCAACGTGGGACATCTGGGTTCGATCCCTGGGTTGGAAAGATCCCCTGGAGAAGGGAAGGCTACTCCAGTATTCTGGCCTGGGGGACACGACTGAGTTACTTTCACTTTTACTAAGACCATATTCTTGTTTCATATTTAGAATACTCACTGATCTACTTTTAAAACTTAATTCTTAACAAAAAAATTCCAATACAAAGACAAGGTAAAGCAAAAGTTCAATAAGCACTTAGATTTATCCGTATACCCACCACCTAGATTTAATACTATTAATATTCATATTATTATATTCGCTTTACTTACCCACCTATATGTAAGCATATTAGTATTCTTTTGGGGAATTATTTTAATGAAATTATAGATATCTAGTCACGAAATAGTTCAATATTCGTCTCCAAAGAGTAGGGACATTTTTCTTCAAATCATGTAATGCCTAGTCATTATCCAATCTCATCAACAAACTGACCTCAGCATGTAAAGAACCATTACTTTTTACGGAGCTCTTTTTGCCTGCAGTACTGCTGGCATAAGAGAAATATTACCAAAAGTTTACAGTGTTTATTTTTCATTTTGGTTGTTGTTGTCACTTTATTTTTATTAGCACTTTTCATCTCTATTAAAAAAGTACTGTCTAAACGTCACTTTGACATTGACATAGAAAACTGTCCTCACCATATTTAGTCTTCTGCAGTTTGACATGGACAAAATTGCCTTAAAAATGTTACTTATATAATCATGGCTAACATCCTGAGCAGTGATAGGAAGTGCAAAGGAGAAAGCCCAGTTGCTCTTGTGGCAGAATCTTCCTTCTCTCTGTTCCACAAATTCTCTACTCATTGACCTTGCAGGGACTTTATCTTATATTCTCAATTTATTAATCAATAGGAAGAGTGATTAGTGGTGGTGAAATCTCACAGCTCTGTGTATATATACTAAAAAACTTTGTATACTTTATATGGGTGAATTGTATGGTATGTAAACTGTATGTTCATTAAAGCAGTTTTAAAAAGAGAGGGAATACATATAAAATTCATTCTGAAGTATGTTCTAAACAGAATTAGTTCCCTAAAGTGAAATTTAGGATTTTTCTATGTATATTCTTAGTACTAAAAAAAGCCTATCAATTAAATGAACTAAAGTTCCTATTTATTCTATTATTTTGATTATGTAACCATATTACAACCATGATTCTTACAAATGTAGGCACAGTATGCGGAGACGGTTTATAAAAAAATATTGTTGTTTAGCTGCTAAGTTGTGTCTGACTCTTTGGGACCCTATGGACTGTAGCCCGCCAGGCTCCTCTGTCCATGGGATTTCCCAGGCAAGGATACTGGAGTGGGTTGCCATTTCCTTTTCCAGGGATCTTCCTGACGCAGGGATGTAACCTGAGTCTCCTGCATTGGCAGGCAGACTCTCTACTACTTAACCACAAGGGGAGTCCATAAAAAAGTACAGTTAGAAACAATCTTTAAAGCTGTGTGACTTGAAGGGAAGTAAGTAATCTTACTTTCACAGGTAACACTGACAATTGGTACAATCATTCTGCATGGGTATTTGTAAAAATATATAAAAAATATTTATCATAGTCATACTCCCTAATAATTCCATTTCCAGAAACTTATCCTGAAGAAATAATTTTATTCTCAAGTATAAACACTTATATTCCCAAGTATAAATAAATGACTTGTATATTCAGGTACTATTTATACTAATGTAAGACTGAAACGTAGAGAAGGCAATGGCACCCCACTCCAGTACTCTTGCCTGGAAAATCCCATGGATGGGGGAGCCTGGTAGGCTGCAGTCCGTGGGGTCGTGAAGAGTTGGACACGACTGAGCCACTTCACTCTCACTTTTCACTTTCATGCATTGGAGAAGGAGATGGCAACCCATTCCATTGTTCTTGCCTGGAGAATCCCAGGGACGGGGGAGCCTGGTGAGCTTCTGTCTATGGGGTTGCACAGAGTCGGACACGATTGAAGCGACTTAGTAGTAGTAGTAGTAGTAGTAGTAGTAGTAGTAGTAGTAAGACTGAAATGAGCTTGGCTATCTAACAACAAGAAAAAGTTTAAAAACTATAGAAGATCTTATAGTATGCAGCCACGTTGTTAAGAAAATGTTTAATAACATGGAGGACCCTTTCTAATATTTTTGTTTTAAATGAAAGGACTTTTGACTTCCAGTAATGGTGAAGGGAGTTGGTTGGCAAATCCTCCAGTAGGTAACAATTATAAAATCATGTTACCTATCTATCTATTAAAGGCACCAGAAAGTCACCAAAAGCAGGCTTAACATAAAAGAAAAGCTGACACTGAAGACACCACTGCAATGAGCTAGGACTCAGGTTAGTGGCTTTTCCCCAGACCTCCTGAGGCCTCCCAGGCGGTGCAGTGGTAACGAATCCACCTGCCGATGCAGGAGATGTAAGAGACATGGGTTTGATTCCTGGGTCAGGAAAATCCTCTGGAGGAGGAAATGGCAACCCACTCCAGTATTCTTGCCTGGAAAATTCCATGGACAGAGGAGCCCGGTGGGCCGAGTTAAAGGTTGATAGAGGAGCTGAAAATGTGTGTGTTTGTGTGTGTCTCTGTGGGTGTGGGGGCACAGTCCATAGATGCCAAAGAGGATGTGGGACTAAAAATCTGAGTATACTGTCTGCCCAAATCCCTGTTGGACCACTAAATAAGATACCACTGGGTCACCAGGAAAACAGCTAACAGAAACCAGAGGAACATTTACCACTGAAAGGCAGAACTGCAATAGGTGAGATCTGTGAGTTTGTGGCTTTGTCTGACTCCTGAATCTATGCCTGACTTGGGAGGCAGAAAGCTAAAGCCTTACTGATTTCAAGTGTCAGAGGACAGAGATTACTGATGGCCTACCACAAACTTTGCCCCAAACCGTGACTGAATGCTAAATTGCACAGGTACAAGAAAGTTCCCCGGGAGGCCAGATTGAAAACAATAACATCTGGAAACTAAAAGAACTGAGCAGAAATCTCAGCTGTTGTACACTGCAGGGGAGACAGAGTTTATGGTTTGAATGCAAAGGAGCTAGCTGCTTACTAAACAACAAACTCATTCTCAGAAGGACATAAAATGTCAAAGGTCACATCCACAATATATAGTTCTTAACCAAAATTCACTAGATATGCAAAGAAATAGGAAAATATGATTCTTACTCAAAAGAAGGATCTAGATGCTGGATTTAGCAATGACTCCAAAGCAACTACTTAAATATATTCAAAGATTTAAAGAGAAACTTGCCAAAGAAATGGTCAGAAGAAACAGAAAACTTGAAATTATTAATAAAAATTCATCTGTCGAACAGAAAGAAGACGTCTAAACATATATTTCAGGGTCCAGAGGAGAACATTTACAGGTCAAACAGAAGTGTAAAGGAGAGAAGAGTGGAAAAAATATCTGAAGAAATAATGATTGAAAACTTCCCAACTTTTTTGGAAAAGCATGATTTGCTAATCTAAAAAATGCATGGAAGACAAGCAGGATAAATACAAAGAAATCTACACCTAGCTAGGTACGTTAGGGTCAAACTTACACTAGCCAAAGATAAAGAGAAAAACTTAAAAGCAGTCAGAAAATAAACAGCAAATTACATACAGGGCAACAGTGACAAGGTAAGAGCTGACTTATTATCAGAATCAATGGAGGCCCCAAGCTGAAGGAATGATATTTAAAATGTTAGTAAGATTTGAAAAAGTAAAAATTCTATATCTGATGAAGCCTTTCTCCAAAGGTAAAAGAGAAATAGGTATTTTCAGATAAGAAACAGATTGTTTGTGGCCAGTAACAAAAACAAACAAACAAAACCTAATACTAACACTCAGTGATTATGAAGGGCCAACTATACTATGCCATTTTATGTAAAGGACCTGAGCATTTCAGATTTTGGTATCTGAGGAGGATGCCCTTGGATACCAAGAGCTGACTATATATTGTTGGAAAGTTCCTATATTTCACCTGAAATAGAATATTAACTCTAAGTAGACTGTAATCCTTAGAGCAATATACATTATATCTAGATACATAGATTATATACCAATATATAAAAATATATGTTCACATATAATAATACAGGAAAGGAGAAAAAGAGGGGCAGGGGACAGCATGCACTTCATAGGGACATCAGTTCCTCTGTCTTCACGTTCCACAGGGATGACATGCAGAACCCTGAGTGATGCTACACGTGGTTGGCTTGCATTCCTGTCAAGGCGCTTTAACCTGATAGCTTGCCCAACGTTTGCTCAAGAACAAGACATTATCTTTGCTATCTTGAACAGCAAAAACCACAACAAAACCATACAAACAGAACTTCCCACTACCCTAGAAGACATGTTAGATACTTTATCTTCTAAGGTTGTTGAAAACATCTTTGAAAACAGAGTCAGGAACAAAAACTGGTATGATTCAACAATTCCATCCCTAGGTATTTACCCTAAGAAAACTAAATGACATGTTCATGTAAAGACTTGAACTTTCATAAACAGCTTTATGCATGATAACCAAACATGGGAAATATCATAAATGTCCATAAACTACAGAATGGATAAACCATAGTATATCCATAAGACACTATTCAGCAATCAAAAGGAACTATTATACACAGAATAATATTAATGAACCTCAAATACTATGCTATATGAAAGAAATGAGAAAAGAGCATTTATTGTATGATTCTCTTTGTATAAAATTCTAGAAAGGGCAAAAGTCATCTATGGTGACAGCAACATATCAGTGGTTGTTGATGATCAGATGAAGGGGAGTGATGACTGCAAAGGTCACAAGGAGAGTTTTATGAGTGATGAAATGCTGTATACCTTGATTGTGGTAGTTACAAAGTATATATATTTGTCCAAATTCATTGAAATTTATACTTAAAATGGGTACATTTTTGCCTATAAATTATATCTCAAAAAAGTACATGAAAAGGAAAAAGAACAAGGGAAAAAACTATATGATTTCAGTGCTGACTCCTTGAAAATGAGAACTGAATGATTTTTAAAGTATTTATTTACACTGGATTGAAGTTGTGAGTGAATATTTTATTTTTTCTATATTTTCTCCAATTAATATAGTTTTTTTTTATAATAAGAGAATAGGAAAATATAGTTTATTAAAAAAACAGACTTACCAAAGATTATTTTACTAATTAAAAATTTTAAAAAATATATTATCTAGAGCGAAAAACACCTATAGTATTTCACTGCAGGTGGCACCTGCCAATGCAGAAGACACAAGAGACACAGGTTTGATCCTTGAAGTCAGGAAGATCCCCTGGAGAAGGAAGTGGCACCCCACTACAGGATTCTTGCCTGGAGAATCCCATGTGCAGAGGAGCCTGGTGGCCCATAGTCAGTCCATGGGGTCGCAAAAAGTCAGACACTGCTGAGCAACTGAGCACATGATATGAAACTAATGTTTAGAAAAAAATTTTCTAAATATGCAAAAATACCTATTGGACTAAAAAAAGAGACAATAAAAACGGCCTGATTTTCTCACTCTTAGGTTAACATACTCAACTGAATGTTAAACAATGATGGAATACTAAACTTACTAGACTTGTGTAAGTGACATGGTCAGAGAGACCCTTGTAATACAGTGCTGGGGTAATTACTTATTGATTGTTTGCCAGCATATTTATCCCTTGATAACTTAATTGAAGAAAGTTTTATCTTTAGTTCAGAAGCAAAGAATCTGATTAACTTCATTCTAACACTACTGGTATTTCATGTGTTTACAATGAATCCAAAGCTTTGGTCAATAAAAATGATTACACTTTGAAAATATCATGATATTGTGGTATTGACTTAGGATTTTCTTTAATATATATTGATCATTCCCAAACAATTTTTAATGACACTTGTCATACCTTTTTTTTTTTTTGCTGAGAAACTCAACCATCTTGACTGACCATTCAAAAATGCATCATGGAATAAATTATTAGCATACAAAAAGTAACTGTAATTCAGAAAAAGAGTTTCTGGAACAATACACCTTAAATTTTTCTTATAAAATAAGTCAGACTTTTTTGGGAAGCTCAGACTCTTAGAAAACTAATTGTTAAACTAATATCTTAGTCACAGGATTACTGGAAACTCAGAATAAATCTAAAGAGTTTTAAAAAACAAACATGGAGGCAATACTAAATTTTTTCTAAATACAAATACAGATGCTTGACCTACTCATAGATGAAAATGAAATATAGTTTGTATCAATCTTATACCTTTTAACCTCCAGGGTTCAAACCTCTCACTGAGGGCAAACATATGAGTCTGTTCCTTTTTAATTAGAAAGCATCATAAATATAAGCAATAAGGCTAATTTTCTACAGTGGGTACTTTTTGAGATTAAGACTTCATATTGCTAAACACATGTTACTTTCATTAGTAGCGAACGTAAATGAATAGTACATGACATTTCAATTCATTTCCAAATATATTCTTGGCAATAAGTTTATTATACTAGAGTAATGATATATTTATCAAGATGACTATGTGAAGAACATGTAGCAACATTCATCTGAATCACTAATTTATGAAAGTGCATTCTGGAGACAGGAAATGTAGATCAGAAATGGCAATAGTTGTTCTGGATCAAAGAGGTTCCCAGTGGAAGAAGTCTGGGAGACAAAGTTATAAAAAAGCTTGAACCCTAGTAACCACTCTGAGAAGTTTACAGTGAGGAAGGCTGTGTAACAGTGTTTACATTCACCTACAGAGCTGTTTTCTCTCCATAGATCACCTATTAATATCTCATGAGCATTTTATTCTGTGAAACACAGTTTGATATTACTATCAATACAACTTATCAATACATTCTGCTGTGCTGATATAAAAATATAAATTTCACAAATGTGGTTGAGTTGCAAGCATTTTTGATTGATAATCAACAGCACACACATTCTTTGAGGATAAGTGCTTTATCAAGACCAGAAAAGAATGCTACATCTTTTATGAACCTTTCACTCCTTTTTATTCAGTCCTACTTCTCTGTCACATCCTCAACTCATGTAATTTCCTCTTCTTTATCTATTTTAAACATATGTAAGATGAACTGAAAAAGATACGCATATATTCCTGCACCTTCTGAGTTTAGGCTTTTGGTAGCAGGACTCATCCTAAGCTATAGCAGTTTTGAATCTGAACCCACTATGGTGGTTTCTTCTACAAATTAAATGAACAGGTTCCTTTTTTCAGTCTTCATTTTTGACTAACCGAAACAAGTAAACAGAACTGAAAAATACAAATTCGCTAGTGGCATCAAACACAGGCTTTTTCTCTCACGTCAAGTCATTTTTGGTAGCAGTCCCTTGTAAACAATCTGATTTCACAGATTATTTCAACTGAATGGAAATCTTGGAGACTGCTGCTTGATGGCTAAACTAATGACAAAAGATCAAGTTTAAAATTGTTCCCAGCATTTTGAGGACTGGCAACCTACTCCAGTATCCTTGCCTGGAGAATTCCATGGACAGAGGAGCCTGGCAGGCTACAGTCCACAGGGTTGCAAAGACTTGGCCGTGACTGAGTGACTAACACATGACTAACTGTGAACTTCCACATGAAGGCCTTCATGGGTTTGTGTTCTGGGGAAAACTTAAATACAAAAGAAGGAAAATATAGAGATCCCAAACCATCAGCTCCTGAAAGTGGGCATGATTTGGTCCTATGTTTTATGGCTTTCAAGACAAGGAGAGCAGTAAATCTAACTCAGCTAAGCTCAAACCCCATTATGTAGCTCATCCTGCTTAAAATCTTCAACGGCTTCCCACTGACATCAAGAGAAACAAGAAACTCCCAAGAGGAGCCTGTTGTTGCTCCTTTCCAGATGCTGCTCTGGGTTCCAGGCAGCCTTGCCTTTGTTCTGCATCTCAGCCTTACCCTGCCCCTTCCTGACATGGAGATTCCCCATCATGGGCCCCACTGCCTGGAACGTCCACTCTTTCCTCTTCACCCAGATTTCATCTACACATCCCCTTGTTCTCACCTTGAAAATCACTTCTTCAGGGTAACTGTCTCCGATCTCCCTGAAATTTGATTGTGTTTTAGTGATTAATTAATGCTTGTTGGTCCCATAGACTGTAAATTCTGTTAAGAGTCACCAGGAATGTGTTTGTGTTTACCAATTCATCACTGGCACCTAGCCCAGGATCTATAATGAAGAGGATGGTCACTTGATGATTGCTGAGTAAGTGAGCAGGTTCCTTTAACTCACTGCAATGGAAGCACAGGTCTAGTTCCCAGACCACTTTCCTGGAGCAGCTTCTCTGCACCAGTGCTGCCCTGGTTTAATATAACTACAGTGACTATGACAAATATATAACTGGACCTCAGATAACAAGCACAAGAATATTTCTTGGACCACATGGTCCTTCTACTGATTCTACAATGCTATGCTTGCTCTGCACCAGCCTGCTTGCTTTCTTGTCTTGCCAAAGCATTACTGAACTTATTTTACCTGATCATGAACCCTTGAAACAGCCTATCAAAATGCTCATGAAAAGTAGAGTCTTACTGGATAAAGAAATAAGTGGTAGTTTTGAGCCTTAATTTTTCATATGAAAGGAGCCTATCCAGAGTTTAAAAGGCAAAGACAAGAGAAATGTTGTGCTGGACCACAGTCTGGGCACGGGACAGTGATTACCGGTGAGTATCTGCCACACTGCACTGTGATACTCCACTTTGATCATTTCAGACGCACTGGGCCAGAGATTCATGCATATACATATTCTTAATAGAACTTACCTTCTACCTCATCTTCTAGTTAAAAATGCTTTCCCACTAAAAAATTATGAAGAATATTTTTGCAAGGTGGTCTCTCTACTTTTTTCCACAGATTTTATTATTTTCTTAGAAACTGGAATATAATTGCTTCTGCTTTACAATGTTGTGTTAGTTTCTGTTGTGCAACATCATGAATCAGGCATACGTATACACATATCCCCTCTCTTTTGAGCTTTTAAAATCAGTCTAACTGAACCAAACATCTTCCATCCCATTCTTCTTATATCCTTGAAGTATGCAGATATAATTTAAATCCTTCCTAGGAGTCCTGTTTTCTGATCATGCCAGAATAAGAGAATCTAATCATTATATAGATAAATCACTGAACCTGGTATATCAGTTTTTAAGGTTTAGATGATGGGGTGGCCTCAATCTCTTCTCTAGCTATGTAAAACAGGAAAAAAAGCACACAGTGAAACACCATTTTGTAAAAAGCTGCCTACGCTATTTTTCACTACATAATTAATGTCATATTTACACAATAGAGATTGACCAAAAAGACACTTTTGGTAATTATACCTCTATGCACCGTTTTTTGTTTTAGGGGAGAAAAATGATCATATTACTTCTTTGTTCACTCAGGAGCCTTCATCTTTATGCATTCAGTACACAGGCAGAACTATGAGAAACCTCACAACTAAGTGGTAAAGCTTGTATTTGAAGAAGGAAACAAAATGTTAGGAGAACAAAGAAAGGAATGTGATTAAACTTGTCCAGGGTGGGGAAGGGACAAGGTAGAAAGGAAAAAAAAAAAAACTTCCACAGAACAAGTAACGTAACTGGCCCTTTAAAAACTGCAGACAGATGATCCATCAATCCCACTCTTGGGCATATACCTAGGCAAAAGTATAATTCGAAAAGATACATGCACCTCTATGCTTATGACAGCACTGTTCAAAATAGCCAAGACTTGGAAACAACCTAAATGTCCATCAACAGATGACTGAACAAAGAAGATGCAGTACACATATATAATGGGGTATTACTCAGCCATAAAAAGAATGAAAGAATGCCATTTGCAGCAACATGGATGGACCCAGGGATTATACTAAGTGAAGTAAGTCAGAAAGAGGAACATAAATACTGTATGACAGCATTTATATGTGGAATATAAAATACAACACAAATAAACATTATCTATGAAACAGAAACAGACTTACAGACATAGAGAATAGATGTGTGGTTGCCAAGGGGCAGGAAATGTGGGAGGAAGGACGGATTGGGAGTTTTGAGATTAGCAGATGCAAGCTAGTATATATAGAAAGGATAAACAACAAGATCCTACTGTATAACACAAGGAACTATATTCAGTATTCTGTGATGGAAGTCACAATGGAAAAGAATAAGAAAAATACACATATGTATAACTGAGTCACTTTCTTGTACAGCAAAAATTAACACAATATTGCTAATCAACAATATTTCAGTAAAATTTTTTAAATGGCAGAGTTTTGTTGAGGGTAAGAGGGCCCTTTCAGGCAAAGGGGAAATATACATAAACATGGGGGTTTGAAAGCACAATACCTATTTGAAGAAAAGCTCTACAGCTCTTGAAATTAAAAGATGCTTGCTCCTTGGAAGAAAAGCTATGACAAACCTCGACAGCATATTAAAAAGCAGAGACGTTACTTTGCCGACAAAGGTCTGTATAGTCAAAGCTATGGTTTTTCTAGTAGTCGTGTATGGATGTGAGAGTTGAACCATAAAGAAAGCTGAACACCAAAAAATTGATGCTTTTGAACTGTGGTATTGGAGAAGGCTCTTGAGAGTCCCTTGGACAACAAGAAGATCCAACCAGTCAATCCTAAAGGAAATCAGTCCTGAATATTCATTGGAAAGACTGATGCTGAAGCTGCAGCTCCAATTCTTTGGCCACCTGATAAGAAGAGCTGACTTATTGGGAAAGACCCTGATGCTGGGAAAGATTGAAGGAAGGAGGAAAAGGGGATGACAGAGGATGAGATGGTTGCATGGCGTCACTAACTTGATGGACATGAGTTTGAGCAAGCTCTTGGAGTTGGTGATGGACAGGGAAGACTCGTGTGCTGCCGTGCATGGGGTCGCAATGAGTCAGACACGACTGAGTGACTGAACTGAACTGAATGGTTCTTGGGAAGCTGTTAAAGATTCTTGAGTAAGGGGAGAAAGTGTGGAGAGCAGATGGATAACAGTTTGAGATTACTCTAGCTATGATAGATAGATGCATGGACTCTAATTGGAGGGAAGAGAAACTGGCGGCCAGGAGAGTATTTCCAAACCTATTGCTCCAGACCAGAACTGAACTGACCGGGAGTTGGTGGGGGTGGGGGTGGGGCAGGGATGAAATGAGAATGGGAAAGGAACCTGGCTGTGAGAGGGGTCAGAAATATTACAGAAATAGAGTACATAGGATCTGATGACAGACTAACTATCAGAATAAGTATTTCAAGATGTCCTCGGGATGAACTGAGGTTACCGGTATAACAAAAGGTCAGTCTGGAAGCGACACTGGTTTAGGGAAATAATGCAGGTGACTTTCAACATTTAAGTTTAGGAGCTATCTGGCACTCAGCAGGATATAGGGATGACATTCTATAGGGAGGACTGGGCTAGAGATTTGGATCAAAGGATGGCTACTGCCACAAATTTAGGACTTAACAATAGAATATCCAGATGTTTCTATCTAGAGAAGGCTCATAGGCAAGTATCATAACATCTCGATGGAGTGGGGAGGATGAGGTGTAAATAAATAGGTGGTGTGAAAGATGAAGAGGAAAAGACTGATGCCTTGAAGAGTCAATAATGTAAGAGAGGATGCAAAGACCTCCCTCACTGCACAGAGGGCCTGGACACTGTACTGAAAGAGGCGGGAAGAGGCTGAGCCACAGAAAAATGCTTTCACCCTTTCTACACCCCTAAGACTCTTAATGAACACAGTTCCAAATTCTGATTATTTTGACATTATCACAAAGATGAGGAGAACATACAGGAGAAGAGTAACTAAGATGGTAGAAGAGAAGAAAGTGTATTTGTAACAAAAAGGGTTGAAAAGAATTCAGGTTCTACATGAAAGACTTAAAAATATATTCCTGTAATTTATCAAAGTATGTCTTTCAGTTGATTCCACTTGCAAAATAAATTTTTTTGGGGGGGGAAAAAAGAAAAAAAAAAAAAGAATACAGATTCTTTAAAAGAGGATAAAGGGAAGATTTACATAATCCTAGCTCTTACATCCAGATAAGAAAGATGCTATGCATATAATTTTTCATTTTAACTCTTTAGAAAGGAGATTATATTTGTTTACCTTTACTTTTATCTTTAAATAGTGAAAGTGAGTTTAACAAGAGATATAGTTCTAATAGTAGGGTACTGGTGAAATTTCATTCTGGGAGGTATGTGGAATTCTATCAGACCCAATGAATACATTTTTAATAGCCAGGAAGTACTCAATGATCAATACAGCACAAATAGACAAACATGGTGATAGCCTAAAATGGTGGTAAAATATCAGGACAGTTTTCTATTCCCTGTCTTTCTGAAAGCGTAAAGTTATTTCTTTTTTCCTAAAAAAAAAAAACAAAGAAAAAAATCTTTTTATTCCAATTGTTAACTATTTCAAAAAGAAATCTGAATTATAGAATTGGATATTTATGTCTGTGCCAGACTAGATTAAATCACATTAGTGAAAAATTTAAAACATACATCTTTTTGGGACTCCTCTGTAGACTATAGAGAACTGCAGAAGCATAAGGCATTAATATTAGCTTGTCTGGTGGCCTGTAGTTTATACACTCATAATTCCTCTTGCTTCCCATCTCCTCCCCTTTACATCTTTTCCTTTAGGATCAACATAGTAATAAATGAATTTTGTAGCACTTTTAGTTTGAAAAGAGACCCTAGGCTTTACTGTCTCCAATTTTAAAAATTTCTTTAAAAAACATAAACATGAAATCATTTCTCCTTATAATTCTCAGAAACATGAGTGAATTCCATAATTTGAAGCCCTTTGACTCTTGTAAAAATTTTGGATACTAGCACTATATCTGTTGTTCCTTTAAAAATACCACTCTTTGAGTACAGACTTACACCTTCAGCCATTTTGTTGCATAGCTAATCAATATTAAAGATTAATGTCTTTAAGCACTTTCTGACCTATTTCATCTTAAAACCAATAACTCACCTAAGAAAAGCTCTTGATCTAATTAATAACTTTTTCAGGCACACTTCCATGGTTGGCCCACTTTAAAGTGGAGAAAATTAATACCACAAGATTATGCAGTCTTATAATATTTAGATCTAGTTAAAGTAATTTAGAACTTCTCTTGAAGCCAATTTTAAAAATATTCTCAAGAGTAATCTAAACAGGATCAAAGTCCACTTAATATATTAAGACAATATGCCCAATTATAAACTGCCAAATGATAAGACATTGGTCCAGGCTTGATAAAGGCAAACGACATCTAGATATTTATTGTTTATGGCAGCGGCCTTTGAAGCAGAATGCAAAACTCTTAATTAGAGTGCAGGAAGAAACTATCAAAGCTGCTGTTTCTAAATTTTTTATCTAAAAGAAAAAAGCTTTATTAAATTAAATATTCAGATATACATTATTCCCCTCCCTTGGTGCTTATGTAAAAGGTTTCATATAAAAGATATTCAGAGGTTTCCATAGAGACTCCAAAATGAGGAGAGGTCGGCAGTGGGTCCTTCGCTTGTTCTACAGCTTTCAGGGACTGTGGATGTAGTGGGATTTATCAGCACAGAATGTCATTGATGCAGTTAATTTTAAAATTCAAGATCTCTACACAGTAGAAAAATTATAATATTGTAACAGTTGGTAAAAGGATGGAAAGCGACCACACAAATATTCTGCACTAAACAAGAGATTTCTTTGATTGTCTTGAGGCAAAGTATTTAATTAAGAGTCAAAAGAAATGTGTCCCTATTTGCTGATGTTTTCTAGTATAAGTAGCTGTTTGTAGTTGCTACCTACCAGATAATTAAAAAACAGAAACAAAGAAAAATGGAAGAAAAGAAATAGAAAACATGCTTAACCTATCATTTGAAGATAAAAGTAACATTTGACATGAATAAAAAAAATCTGAATTTGAAAGCAAGTTTTTCTAAGAAAAGATCATTTTGAAATTGGATATCTATGAAAATATGCGTGACTGTGACTCACCTTTAAAATTCATAAAAAATATATCAAATTTATACAAATTGATCAAAATTTGTGTCAAACTTGAGAATGGAATTTGCTATCCTGCTTTAGAATCTTCCAAAGGAAGAGTTCCAGAGGTTTTTCTTCTTTTCTATTAGTTTGCAAGAAGAAATAATAAGAAAGACTGAAATTTTCCAGCAGAGTTACAAGAATATTCTTTGCATAATTAAAGAACAGGATTTAAAACAAGCATCATGTTTTTAGATCAGCCAATACCACACTTCTCTCATCAACACAACTTTAAATCTTTTCCATCTGGACAAAATTAAAACCAAGTTGAAATAAACACAGAACAAGAACTTTGAATCACTTACTGTATCACAAGCATTAAGTTGAATTAAAAAAAATCATATGACTCACTAAAAACAAATAAAAATTTATTTCCTCATCTGTATCTTTTTACAATTTTATTTTTTGGAGTGTTTTAAAGTGATCATGATATTAATATTCTGGTATTTGCATATAAAATGTATAAGTAAAAATACATGCTCTGGGGTAAGTGCTCAGAAATATATTACTGATAAGAGAGCAGAAAAGCTTAAAAACCATGGACTTATGGTACTGACATAATTGTGCAGTACAAAATTACATGTAAATAAATGGCTAAAAGTGATATATTTATATAGCATTCACATTAATTTTTCTCGTTAAGGAACCATAATTTTTATACCTCATGATGAATGAAACTGCCACAATTATAGCCCTTATTTTAGAGTATCTCATAACTTAAAGATAACCTTCTTCAGCTGGGCAGTTCCACTGTGTACTTCCCTTTGTGGTCCCAGATGATGACAATTATTATGAAGCCTTTTAATATTTCCCTTGTTTGAGGAATGGCAGAAAGTGAAGAGGAACTAGAAAGCCTCTTGATGAAAGTGAAAGAGGAGAGTGAAAAAGTTGGCTTAAAGCTCAACATTCAGAAAACGAAGATCATGGCATCTGGTCCCATCACTTCATGGGAAATAGATGGGGAAACAGTGGAAACAGTGTCAGACTTTACTTTTTTGGGCTCCCAAATCACTGCAGATGGTGACTGCAGCCATGAAATTAAAAGACGCTTACTCCTTGGAAGGAAAGTTATGACCAACCTAGATAGCATATTCAAAAGCAGAGACATTATTTTGCCAACAAAGGTCTGTCTAGTCAAGGCTATGGTTTTTCCTGTGGTCATGTATGGATGTGAGAGCCAAAGAATTGATGCTTTTGAACTGTGGTGTTGGAGAAGACTCTTGAGAGTCCCTTGGACTGCAAGGAGATCCAACCAGTCCATTCTAAAGGAGATCAGTCCTGGGTGTTCATTGGAAGGACTGATGCTAAAGCTGAAACTCCAATACTTTGGCCATCTCATGTGAAGAGTTGACTCACTGGAGAAGACTCTGATGCTGGGAGGGATTGGGGACAGGAGGAGAAGGGGATGACAGGGATGAGATGGCTGGATGGCATCACCAACTTGATGGAGATGGGTTTGAGTAAACTCCAGGAGTTGGTGATGGACAGGGAGGCCTGGTGTGCCTGTGATTCATGGGGTCGCAAAGAGTCGGACACGACTGAGCGACTGAACTGAACTGATGAGTTTTAAGGGATTCCCAGGGGACACTAGTGGTAAAGAACCTGCTTGCCAATTCAGGAGATATAAGAGACATGGGTTAGATCCCTGGGTCAGGAAGATCCCCCGGAGGAGGGCATGGCAACCCATTCCAGTATTCTTGCCTGGGAAACCCCATGGACAGAGGATCCTGAAAGGCTACAGTCCATGGGGTTACACAGAGTCAGACATGACTGAAGCAACTTAGCACACAGGCATGCATGAGTTCTGTGGGGAGAAGTCTCACCCAGGGAGCGGATGAGCCGCCTGGGAACCCTCTGCCCAATCAGAACTCCAGATGTGCTGTGACACAGGACTTCCCAGTGCTGATTAAGTCTGGATGTTGGTCAAAACCCAATCTGGTGATGTATCCTCTATCTTCTGTTTGATCCATGGGTTGGGAAGATCCCCTGGAGAAGGGAAAAGGCTGCCCACTCCAGTATTCTGGCCTGGAGAATTCCGTGGACTGTATAGTCCGTGGGGTCACAAAGAGTCAGACATGACCTACCAACTACACACACACAGATATACATATTATACTCACACACATAAAGAGACATACACTCATTTACTTGAAAATCCATTCTTCTCTCCTAACTTAAACACAGGTGATATGGACAGCTACCATAAAGATGTCAGGGTTCTGAAATTCCATAATGATCCCCTCTTTTGTATCTAAAAGACCTCCAACTTCTCAAAAGTCTAAGGGCCTGTCATAAACATCCTTGTAAAATTGATACTATTTATTAATAGCATTTAAGAAATGAGAAAGCCAAGGCTGAGAGAAAGAAGAGATGTGATCCCGTTATTTTTAAATAAAAGTTATACTCAGTAAACACAGCATCTTAAACATATAGTTTGATGTATTTTTGAGAAATAAATCACACTGTTAATGTAGCAGAATTGGGACTTATGTTCCTATTCCTTCTGCTGCCATTTTCTTACACACAATCAGCCAAGTTATAGAAACTGGCAGTGTCAGATACTAAAAAATTATGGCACATATGTAATTCATAATTCATTTATTTTCCAAAGTCCATTTGTAGAGTGCTGGCCCCAAAAAATCACTACTCTGACAGCAGTTTGGGACAGAGAGAATGGGACAGGACATTCCCTAGCTCTCTAAGGAGAGAGGGTACCAACCCCAGGGTCTAGGCACAGAAAATACAAGTGAGAGAACACAAGAATGTATAATAGGTTTGTCCAAAGCATACAGAAGATCATTTATAAAATCATAGGCTTTAAGGGTCTGGCAAGTAGATTCGCTGACCTTTGAAAGAAATGCAGTCATATTTTAAAAGAAAGAAACACAAAAAATCCAAGCTCTTTGTACAGTGTATTCACACACAGCTATACGAATGATATCCACCTTAAAATAGAGTATGTAACTTTTATTGTACTTCCAGGGGGATAGAATAGATTTATGCTTAAAATTTTGGAAAAACTGCTCACTGATAAAGCCATTATAGTAATTGCACTGGGTCTGTTTATTAATTTGTCACAATTAAGTCAATAAGAGCTTTACTAATGTCCTATTACTTGATTAGTTTTGAAAGTGATTATCTTAAGAACTAGACTTAATTGGAAGCCTCTCAATTTACAAGGTACATTAAACTCTCAGTAGCATCTTAAGATTATTCAACATATGCAGGTCAATTACCAGTAATCACTGTTTTGTACAAATGTTCCATAAAAACTATAGCATGACATGACAAAGAGGGAAAGTGAGATTTAATTAATAATGCCAGACTCCAATTGACATTTCCAGGATAAAAGGGCAACATGAGCATTCATATAAAGTCTTCCTGAAACTGGGTCTGTTACTAAAAATCAAATAATGGAAAGCTAGCAACTCTACACCTTATGGATGAAGATAATTTGTCATGATTGCTAAATCACCAAATTGCACTGCCTCTACTCATGCCCAGCTGCATATTAAGTTCCAGATTAGTAAATTACAATTAATTCTTACTATTGCTCTACCACTTTTCCAGTTAATAAGAGAGACTTCAATTAATCAGTGTTCATCCCCATTTTCAGAACAGATTAACTACAGCTATTACTGCATAAGCAAGAAACCTGGAGTGGTTAATGTATTCACCAAGATTGTGAGGTCTTTAAAAACATTTTATATTGCCCTTCCAATTTTGACTCAAAGATTCAATGTGGTTAGTTGAATATTTACAATGACTACAATTATAAGGTCTAAGAAAGTACCTTGAGACCTAGGCTGATTTGCAAATACCTATTCAAACAATTTCATAACTTTTAAATTAAACTTTATTAGATATTTGAAAGGTCTGCCCCACAGTAACAACATGAGCCTGGTCTTGAGATTCATCACAGGAAAACTGCTGCTTCATTAAAAACCTGGGATGGTAGCTCCTTGAGAAAACCATTCCACTGCTGACTTGTAAAGGCACCCTATGAATTATGTGTTCTGACTTGTTCCTAATCTAAGTTCTGTACACAGAATACATTTCAAATTGCCAAAGCTGATTTGCCACCAATTGTGTGAACACAGTGAACAAAGCTGAATCTGCAAAACACTAGTTCTGTGCATTTGAAAATCTTGAGATGAAAGGCGCTTTGAGTTTGTTGCATTCAAATAACTATAATTGCCCTTAAACAAAAATTTCCTGGTGCGTTAACCACTTAAATGGTGGGGATGCTATGGGGAAAGTCATGGTCATATTTAACCATCCAATTCCATGGATTTTGTGCCAAGAATCTATCTGCCTAAAATAGAAGAGTGAGGAAGGTCTCTTAACAGACTTCCTACATACCACAAGTCCTTTTTTAAAGGGTTTTAAGCAATCGTCTTAGGATAGATTGTCTCTAAATTGCCTACACATCACCTCTGATACATTTCTGGACTTTACGCATTTGCTGTAATTGAGCTTTAGAGGCAGGACATTATGAAAATATACAAAAAATATTTTTTCAATATCTAATCCATGCGTGCGTGCATGCTAAGTCACTTCTGCCATGTCTCATTCTCTGTGACCCTGTGGACTCATAGCCTGCCAGCCTCCTCTGTCTATGGGATTCTCAGGCGAGAATATTGGAATGGGTTGCCATGTCCTTCTCCAGGGGATCTTCCTGACCAACCCAGGGGTTGAACCTACATCTCTTACCATGGTGAGTAAGATAGCCAGTTTATTCCATTCACAGCTTATTTTTCTGTCCCTGTCCTACCAGAAGCACACAGAGGGGTCTATGGCAGATGTGGATTCATGGAGAAAGGGTGGGTGATGTGCAGAGGTTAGGAGGACTGTTAGCACCTGTGTTCAGAGACAGATTACATCTGCTTTTTCCTCCAGTGAACAAAAGACACTGAAAACCCCATTTACCTGGGCATTAAGTTCAATTATGACCAGAGGAATGGGATAAAAGGGAACAGTCTGCCTACCTTTAGGCTCTTCAAATTCCGTCTGCCTCACGATGCATGACTAAGAAACAGCAAAGCATCTTTTGCTCAGGATTGCTCGTCCCTTAAGTCCCAATAAAAGAGGCTATACACAAAGTACATTTAAATTAAGTGCTGCCACCCTTACTGTCCACTTGCAATGAATACATGCCTTGAGCTTGGTCAAGCCACTGAGTATCTGGCATGGACTTAGTGATCTGAAGCTTGCCGAGAGGATTAAATGATTCAGAAAAACCCTAGATTCCCTCTTCCTCTGGTGGAAGGATAACCTTAGCCTCTTTTTCATGGGTGTGGAATGTCCTCAGGTACAAGAACTGGTTGCCAGCTGCTGTTAATAAAGTTGCTTTGCCTTGAAGCAATGAGAAGGTTCTTCTTTTTACAGTTACCCTGAGGTCCTTAATTAAAAATGCCTTTTTTTTCTCCTTCTATGCTAAAATGGCCCAAATCTTGCTTTCTAGTCTTACGGGATTAAAAAATATATATTGCAAGGGGACAAAGGCGATGCAAACTCTTTTTTGGTAATTAATGTTTGGAATTAGCTGTTTTCCAGAAGAAGCAACAAACTGCTTGGGGATAAGTGAAAATACTGGGCAATTATTAACAAGAGTGAATTAATCATAGAACTCTTCCCCCCTCCTGATCCAACCCCTCACTTTCACCCTACGGAACTTTGGAATTGGCTGTCCCTCTGAGCAGCTCTGAGATTTAAGAATCTAAACAGCTTGGGCGTCTCAGTCAATTCTTCTATTACAGTGCTTCTCAAAGTGTGGTCCTAGGACCAGAAGCATCAATCAACCTCTGCATCAGCTGGGACCTGGTTGGTGTTGTTCAGTTGCCAAGTTGTGGTGACCCCATGGATTGCAGCATGCCATGCTTCCCTGTCCCTCACCACCTCCTGGAGTCTGCCCAAGTTCATGTCCACTGCATCAGTGATGACAATGTAAATTATCATACCCGACCAAAAACCTGCCCAATCAGAAACTCTGTGGGTGAGGCCCAGCAACAAGAGTTTTAACAAGCCTTCTAAGCAATTCTTGAGGCTTCCCAGGTGGCTCAGTGGTAAAGAATCTGCCTGTGAATGCAGGAGACACAGGAGATGTGGGTTTGTTTCCTGGGTCAGGAAAATCCCCTGGAGGAGGAAATGACAACCCATCCCAGTACTCTTGCCTGGAGAATCCCATGGATAGAGGAGCCTGGTGGGCTACAGTCTATAGGACTGCAAAGAACTGGATAAGACTGAGCATGTATGCATGCTAAGCAATTCATACAGACTCTAAATGTCGAGAATCATTGCTCTATTAGAGCTGGGTGTTTTCAAATCAATTGTCTATTTATTTCAATAGTTAAATTGGCCATCAATGGGGAAGGAAACGTTTCCAAAGGTAACTGAAAACAGAAATGAATCTATACTTAGGATAAAAATATTAGACTTCCAGCAGTGATTATCAACCCTAGATTAATAATGGAATGGCTGAAGAGCCTTAAAATATGCAAGGATCTTACTCCAAGCCAACTGAAACAGAATGGAGGATAGAGAGGTAGTGATGATATTTAAAAAATGCACAAGTTAGTGGAAAGCACAGGGAAGGCTGAGAATCACTGATAGAATATAACTACAGTAGTCAGACCCTCTAGAAGTAGGACAGCCTAAGAACTAGAAAATAGGGTGATGTGGATGTTTCTAGCAAAAATATATATACATTTTTATAGACTCATGTCATATTAATTAAACACTAACTGGCATGTGGGACTTGGGAAAATAACATTACATTTTATTGGCTCACATGCTTCTTAAACCTCATAGGTTTAAGTTCCTCTTTCTAGTAGAGAAAATTCACCAATAAATATAATTTGAGAGAAGTATCTGGGTTTTGACCCTACAGGCTGATTCTAAAATAATTTTCAAAATAATATATGTTGGAGCATAAAGCCCCCACAATCCTACATGGACTATGGGGACACATTCTCTCCACACTTCTAGCTGGTTCTACTAATACCAATTCCATTTCTGACCTAGAAAAATGGGACTTGAGTTTGAGAATGGATTAGAAGCACTGAATGACTTAAAAACAGAAGATTACCATAAAAAGGCATCAAAACCGTCAGTTTTAGTTATGTATTATTTTATTGCTCTATACACACACTATTTTATAATGAACATTTAGAACAAGGCCATAAATTAATAATTTAAATTTATATTTATTTTACAGCACTCTGCAATGACTAATCTTCTTTTACATATTAATTCACTAGATTTTCACAAAAAATGCCTTATGAGGTCATCAGGACAGATACTATTATTGTGGCTATTTTAGTTTTACTTATGAGAAGAGAAACTCAATTAAGTGAATTATCCAAGGCCAACCTGGTGCAAAGAACTGACACATTTGAAAAGACCCTGATGCTGGGAAAGATTGAAGGCAGGAGGAGAAGGGGACGATAGAGGATGAGATGGTTGGATGGCATCACCGACTCGATGGACATGAGTTTGAGTAAGCTCCCGGAGTTGGTGATGGACAGGGAGGCTTGGCGTGCTGCAGTCCATGGGGTTGGCAAAGAGTCAGACACGACTGAGCGACTGAATTGAACTGAACTGAACTGAAGAGCTATCCTGACAATCTTAACAAGTAGCAACTTTAACTTTGATATTTTGATGTCTGATATTAGTAACTTTATGCATGTAAGTTTCAAACCTCAAAATATGGTTATTTTTATTTCCAGAAGAGTTCAGTTCAGTCGCTCAGTCGCTCAGTCATGTCTGACTCCTTGTGACCCCATGAACCGCAGCACACCAGGCCTCCCTGTCCATCACCAACTCCCAGAGTTTACCCAAACCCATGTCCATTGAGTCAGTGATGCCATCCAACCATCTCATCTTCTGTTGTCCCCTTCTCCTCCTGCTCTCAATCTTTCCCAGCATCAGGGTCTTTTCAAATGAGTCAGCTCTTTGCATCAGGTGGCCAAAGTATTGGAGTTTCATCTTCAACATCAGTCCTTCCAATGAACACCCAGGACTGATCTCCTTTAGGACGGACTGGTTGGATCTCCTTGCAGCCCAAGGGACTCTCAAGAGTCTTCTTCAATACCACAATTCAAAAGCAGAAGAGTATAAATGGCCAAATGAATTAAAACAGATAAAAGAGGGAAACCCAATAAAATATCCAATCAGAAAAAATAAAAACATAGTTTAGCATAAATACTTGGAAAGACTAACTTCTTTTTTACTTTTCTAGAGTTAGTAAAACTTATTTTCGAATTCTTAACAGATCCATAAAACATATAAAAGATAAACTATAAGACATAGCTCTAATTTTATACTTAGGCTATATAACTGCTACAAAACATGTCTAGGATAACTAAGTACTATTTTGCTTCTTAGAATATTAGCAAATCATTAAATAAGTTTGATCTCCTCGGGGCAGAAAATTTGTTTCTTGATTTTTTTTTAATATTTTTATTATGATGTTAAACTATAGAATTGTATTCTGCTTTATTTTAAAACAATATGCCTCTTTCAAATCTAAAACCAGATACTTTAAAAAATGGTTAGCAAATTTAAAAATGTAGATGTTTATATATTAATGTCAGGTAAAAATGCAGGGAGACATATGGAAAATACTTTTTAAAATATTTAACCTGATTAGTCTGTCTTTCATAGTTTGTGTCTATTAAAACTAATTATGATTTAATATTCAAGCATTTTATACCACCGAAGTATTAAGAAACCCCAAATCGGGGTTTATTACAATACACAAACTACCTACTTCATAAAGGATAATGTTTCACTATTAGAAAACATTAAGCTATGTACTACTCTTAATTAAGCCCCCATTTCTGTTAAAGTAAAGTAATTTGCAATTTAATTATTATAATACAAGCTAAAATGTAACTAATGACATAGTATACATTTGTGTTGGATAATTAGAGTAGTCAGTAAATAAAGCTTTACAAAGCAGGAAATAAAAACAGGTGAGGGAGTTGTGGCTCCTTCATGGCCTTGCTTGGGCTTCCCTGGTGGCTCAGACAGTGAAGAAGCTGCCTGCGATGCAGGAGACCTGGGTTCAATCCCTGGATTGGGAAGCTCCCCTGGAGAAGGGAATGGCAGTCCATTCCAGTATTCTTGCCTGGAAAATTCCATGGACAGAGGAGCCTGGCAGGCTATAGTCCATGGGGTCACGAAGAGTTGGACACGACTGAGTGACTAACACATGTGGCCTTGCTTACTAATGAGAATTGGAGTAGAGATCAGTCACTTGGCAGCATGTTTCCCTGACGTGTGCAATAAAAGCACATGCTGTAGACAGATCTGCTAACCTAATATAACCACCAGGTGAGTGTCTGTTCAGGGAAATCCACAAAGAGAAACAACTGATGGAACAGTATAAACTAAAACTCACTCACAGGAAAGACAGAATAATCACTAGGAATACCCAGACTATATGCTCTGTGATATAAATGAGTAATGGGAATATTAAACATACTTTTTAAAAGTAAAAACACTCTTTAGAAAACTTCAAATGACTACATTTATTCTATTTAGGCTTAAATTATAACTAGAAATATGGAAATGGTGAAACATTTGATTTTACAAACCACAGAAGTGATTTTTCTTCTTTAGGTTGGGAAAAAAAAATGCATAGAGCCTCTTACTAGTAGTACTAACAAGATCAGACATCAGATTTTGACATTTTCACAGTAGCGAAATTGAGTTCTACCAAAATCTAATCTGTGAAAAAGGCAATGTTTTCCTTTTACCAGAGGTGTTACATAACGTACACATTTTCCTTCTACTACTGTACTGGTGAAACAAGCATGTTATTCTAATCAGGTACTGTGTGTAACACCCAGGTGTTTGTACAATCAAATTACCACTTACTATTAATTCATAATTTCAATTCACTTACAACTTCATATAGCAACTCTTGAATTAGGAATTTATTATAGATGTACCAGAAGAGATAATTAAAAACATTTTTTTTGTGTGTGAACAGATTTTTTGGGACAGACTTTCTCATGTAGGATATGCGTAAATTATTTAGATTCTCTGCTATTCTCAGTTTGCACAAATACTGAAATCTAATTTGGTTTATTGGTGTTTTGGCTCCAAATACATAAACCTCCCAAATTCAAAATACTGCTTGCTTTAAGTTCAAACTGATAAAACCTGCACACTAGAGGAATGTGAACAGATAATACCAGTAAATTCACATTTCTGTTAACCTATAGGTGCTGGCAAAGAGTAGCCTCCATAACTATTTTCAAAACTGACATGGAAGAGCAGAATTATGTTACAGACAGCATATTGTGGCTCTCCCATCATAATTATTGCCAAGAGTTTCAAAGCCAGTCAATAGTGAATAAGGGGCTGTTCTAAACAGCATTCTTGAACACTTTTTTTCCTCTTAGCATCCTTCCATTGATACTTCCTAAGTTTAAGAAGGTAATTAAGAAAATATTATTTTGCCAGATATATTTTTCCCCACCTCTTTCGAAACTTCAGTAGTGACAGGTTTCAAAAAACTAGAAAATAAGCTCCAAACCTGCTGTCCCTTGTCCTCTGGCCCATACTGTGAAAATACAGAGATTCAGAGAAAACAGCAGATATGCACTGCGTGACATCAATAACACATCCGGAAGTGTAATTATTGCAGATTAATATCAAATGCTGGTTTGGTTCCCTAGAGAGAAAATTCTTCAAGACGATAAATCAAGCTGATTGGGCAAAGGGTAGGATGAATTTCAGTGGGTCGGTATTACTATTAATTTTGCCAAGGCTTATTGTGTAAATTGTGTTCTTGCCTGGAGAATCCCAGGGACAGGGGAGCCTGATGGGCTGCCGTCTATGGGGTCGCACAGAGTCGGACACGACTGAAGCGACTTAGCAGCAGCATTGTGTAAATTTGGGTAAGTCACTGCTATTTAGTAAATGAGATTGAGAGTGGATAAAATAATAAAAAATTCATACAGGTTGCCAGGAAGAAGTTAAGAGTGTTCCTGTCAGTTGTAAAATGGTTACCTAATTTCCTCTAGTTCAACATGAAAACATCATAGAATACACAAATGAAATGGCACATTATTTCTGACCCAAAATAATTTTCCTGTAATACTTAAAAATCAAATAAAAGTTCTAAAGTACAGTACTGTAAAATAATGTACAATACTGTAAATTTGAAATAAGGTCTGATAAAAAAAAGGTAAAACCCCAGTTAATGAATTTTCAGGAGATATAAAGATAACAAAGGATTCAGTACTGAATAGTTTTTAGAAATATTTCTTTATGTGTTGAAAAAATATCTCCACTGTACACAAAGGATAGATTTAACTAAGGAAAAAATCCTCTCGGCTGTAAAAATAAACACTATGTTAAATATGTTTTAAAAGAATCTAATTTCTTATGAGTATTTCAAGAGAGGGTAGAACTAATTAAATGATATCAGCACCTTATAATAACTGACTTAACTTTTGCAAAGATGTAGACCCACACCTCAATTAGTTTTAAGAGTCTTTATCTAATTCCATTATCTTCCACAAAGCAATAAGAACTACCTCTATAGCATCCTGGGCTTCCCAACAGCTCAACGGGTAAAGAATCTCCCTGTAACGCGGGAGACACAAGAGATGCAGGTTCAGTCTCTGGGTCAGGAAGAGGTCCTGGAGAAGGAAAGGGCAACCCACTCCAGTATTCTTGCCTAGGAAACCCCATGGACAGAGGAGCCTGGTGGGATACAGTCCATGGAGTCACAAAGAGTCAGACACAACTGGAGCAACTTAGTATGCATGTACACACTTAGAACCAGGTCTCTTGGGAACCAGTTAAGTCAGTGGGTTATTATGCCCATATCATTCCTCTCAGAGGGTGGGGAAAATATGTGTTAAATGTGCACGAGGTTTTCATAACTAGATCTTATTTCAAGCATTAGAGAAGTTTCTAGGTCTGAATACTATCTGTATACTATCTGAATACAAAGTCTGAGGATATGGACAGTATTATAGGTGATCCACATGAGCCAAATAAAAAGTTCACAGATCTCTAATACCATGCTGCTCAAGCCAAGCATATATACCCACTTCCACCTTAAGACACTGGAACATGTGCCATGATCCCCAAGCTAACAGAGAAAGCCGGAGGAACCCAAAGGGAAGAATGAATCCTGAGATATCACGTTATACAACAGAAAGCAACTTCAACTTAACATGGCCCAGGGTGTGAACTCTGCCCGTCTCATCACCTCAACACCTTGGCCTCTGCCCCAAACACACGCACGCACACATACAGAGACACACACACATAAAATTATAGATAGGTACAGGGTGATTTCAAGGTATAGATATAACATATAGACAAAGCGTGACATTTAACTGATACATTAGCCAATTAATTTCATGATTTTCCATGATTAATTGGAAGGAATTAATGTCACTAAAGGAAGGAATGTCACTAGAATAAATAATTAAGGAAAAATGTGCATTAATCTTGCCAAGTCGCCCTGTGCATCCTCTTGGCTTTTCTAACATAAGAAAGCCATTTAACTTTTGCCTATGAATCCATGCATCTGAGTACTCTGGCTCTACCATTTACACACGGCATGATGTTAGGCAAATAACTGTCTCTGTGACTCAAGTTCCTGATTAATGAAATGGATATAACAGTAGTATTGACTTTATTGGGTTGCTGTTAGGATTAAATGTGGTAAAGTGTCTACACAAAACTTCATATTTTATGATGACCAAACAGCTGTCATTATCATCATCACAAAGAGACACGTGCAATTACTTATTTATAGGGAAGAAGGAGTTAGAAGGAAGCTTAAGATAAAACTATTAACAAAATGCTCAGGCTATCATGAAAATTCAAACTATTAATACTTTCCGGGAGAATATGAAAAATTTGGTTAGCCCAAGTTTTTCTTGGGGCCCCATTCCTATGAACTTGGCATGCCAGGGTTCTCCACCCACATGGGATGAGGAGGATGGATTGATCTGGGTCAGTGGAGCAGTTCCCTTCCCTCCTTATAACTGTGGGTGAGCAGCCTCAGATGTACCCAGTCTCAGTTATACTTAGTTCGTTGCGTGGTTGTTCCACATGTTGTATCTGCTGATCTACATCTTGTATTATGCTGATTGATCTACATGTTATATCTTGGCAATGTCTCTGACCAGCAGCTTAATTGATGGAAGTGATCTAGGAACTGGCTTCTTTTGAGAGTGAAAAGCTTTGATGATAAAGGGATGTTTTTGGAATTTATGGCAAGACAGTATCATTGACACAATGTCACCATGAAATAGTGAAAACCTTGAATCCTGTCTCATGCGGATGACTCTCTTGAGGTCATTTGATCTCACGATGGGAACCCATGAACACTGAAAAACACTAATAACTTCCAACACAAGGACATATGCCAAGACTCCCAATGGTGTCAGTCATCAATACCATTCAAGTAAATATCCATCTGGCGTCTGTTTGTTAGACCACAATCTTGACTATTTCAACTTAAAACACGTTGAAAATGAAGAGTTTTACCTTTTTATATTCAGCAATGCCCAAGGTATTCCAGAGGGTGTTTGAAATGCAGGTAGCAATTTTACCCCAAGTTCCACTGCTTTCTTTCGAAATATCTGAAAAGTTAAACAGTTAAGTAAGCTACTGTTGTAAGAAAAACAAAATGTGCTACTCTACTATCCCACATTGAGTACATTTCTAACTAACATTTAAAAAAAAAAAGTGTTTCTGAAATTAATGGAATTACCCAGGAAAGTAAGAATGGTCCAGGGGCCACTGTGCTGTAGAGTATTTATTACCAATGCTGGTTGCACACTAGACTCATGTGAAGAGACCTGAATAATACTGACGTCTTGGTAGTGCTCCTGATGTTCTAATTTCTATGGCGTGGGGGCTCCCAGATCAGAACTTCTTAAAGCACCACCTGTGATGTCAAGTGATTCCAATGTGCATGCCCAGGGGAGAACTGCTGCTGCCGGTTAAGTCTTGGCCTGAAAATCCCAAGTTCTGGTCCTGTTCTGGTTTCACTTATTTACTAGGGTACAGAGAAGGGGGAAGTTGTAAAAAGATATATTATCTTACAAGTAATCTGTAAGTCCTCTTATCCCTCTGCAGTTTTAACTTCCTCTTATGGTTAAGTGCAGGTGATACAGAAAAGACAAAGTTAAAATAGGTACAAATTCTGCCCAGAATTTAGTAAAGAAGGCAATGTATGAACATAGATATCTGACACACAGATAAAATGAGAGCCTGACATAAAGTCATCTAAGAGTTCCGATGAGTTCAGCAAGGCTGCACGGCATTTAGATGAGGATTGTATGCAGCATGTAATGGGGGGTTCATAATTCCAGAGGCAGGCTGAGAAGGAGAGGGAGCACTGTGAAGGCATCAGTGTTAAGCGCTGATGCAGGCAAGTGCGGGGCTGCAGAAGAAATGGACCAGGTCAGCTTCCCTGTCCAAAGCAAGAGGGAATACTGGTAAATGAGGTCTGGTATGCACAGCATGGGCCCAAATCACAAAGGGTCATAAATATAAGGCTAAGAATCTTACTCCATTAAAATGGAAAAATATTGAAAGTTTCGAGCAGCCAGTTCACTTGATCAGAACTGTGCTTTAGGAAGATTAAACGACATCCAGTCACAGTTTTAGATCCAAAGAAAAGCACCAATTTATTCACTGAAGGAAGGACCGCTACAGCGTTCCCTGCTCGAGCTGTGGCCACTAGCAGATGCCTTGTCCCTTCTCCTTGCCACGCTGTATGACTGAGTGTGGTGGGCTGGGAACTTACTATTTCTTCCTGTCTCTTCCTCAAACAAGAAAGATGTGAGAAAAGCTACGGGAACCCTGAAAAGCATGGACAATGAGCAAAGTCCTCTTCCAGCCTGAGAAGGGGTTCATTAAAGCCATGGTCAAAGAAGCCTCTTGTGGCTTCTCCAGAGGCAAGGGTTCCAGTCCTTGGAACTCCTGCTGCAAGACCTAAGCCCCCACAGAGAAGTCTAGGCACTGGGGCTTCTGGACTGAGAAGAATCCAGTGATACCAATATTGATGCTGCTTCTGAAACCCTACTCTTTTGGAAACTAACTCCTACTCTGTAATGAAAGTTGAGAAAATAATGAGTTTTAATGTAAGAATTTGGCTGACAGTCAATCTAGATAAACTAGCATTCCTGGAATACAAATGAGGACAAAGACATTTGTGGTATATAAGGCACTAAAGAAATAGAGATATCATTTTCCCCATAAAATATTATCATAACTCTTTGAAGTAGACAATTTACTGTTTTAACAGCTGATAGTGAATGGAAGAAGAAGAGAAAGAAAAGAAGCCAAAAGGTATATTCTTTCTTTCCAGTCTCTTAGTCTAGAGCATTCCAAGTTCTCTTCTGCTGTAAGGAATTATCCAATCACTGCCCAGCCATCTGCCACCTTTCTAGTTTCCACCCAACTTTTAAAACTGTTAATTAATTAACTCCTTTACAAGAAACTTACATAAGACTGGAAGTCAGACTTGTAATTAAAACACCATCATGGATATTATAGCCATATGGCTCGGGAGTTGAGGGCTCAGGCTTTGAAAACACAATGCCTGCATTGGAATCTCAGTTCTCCTTCAAATTGGGTAATCTTGGGCAAACTGCTTAATCTACCTATGCCCAAACTTCCTCCTCTATAAAATGGGGATGGCCATGTCCAAGGCCAACTTCCCTAGTTCCATCACTGACACTACTGTTCAGCCAGTCCCTGGGGCATGAGAGAGCACACATTCTGACTTTCATCACCCTTCGGTTATTAAACATCAACATCGAAGTTCCCAGAAACATCTCATCTATGGCTCATTCCCTTTCCGTGATGTGAACACAGTCCATATCTTCATTACCAGGGGCATGGCAGCAAAGAAGGTCTTCCTACCTAGGCTCCCGTTCTCCAGGATTTCCCTTCCTATCGACATTAGCCTCTATCTATTTTACCATGTTTTTCTTTTTATCATGTGATTTTCTTATTCAAGAAACCATCATGATTCCCTCTGTTGTGTAAAACGTCAAGTCAAAAACTAACATACTGGCTAATCTACTGACCTCTATGAATCCGACCATCTATTATCTTCCGTTTTTACAAAGGCCATCCTGGCTCCAGCTTGAGTCTTCAGGGTCTCAAGTACTCATTCAAGTTCAGTCTACCTTAGTATCTTTAAAAAAAATTTTTTTTTCCTTCAGATCTAGTGAGATATAATTGACATACAACGTTGTGTTAAGTTTAAGATGTAACACGATTATTTGATACATGTAGATATTGTGAAACGATTCCATAATGAGGTCAGTTACTCTCATCCTCTTGCGTAACTATCTTCCGTATGCATGTATCATGCCAGTTTAATATATTTATTTACACGGTTTTCTCATCCTAAAACACGCAGTGCTGTCTCCAGTTGGCTAATCCAAACTCACCCATTCTCCAGGCCAAGGTATTTATTAACACCTTCAGTGAACTTCTACTTGACAATTGGCATCACCCAGTGCAGCATTTGATTACAGAAGCCAAGATCCAGATCTCTGTTTTCCTGTGTTACTCTCTTATATCCTCAAGTACTTTTCTTCTTCAAAAGTAGAGAAAAAAAATCTCCGTTTCTCCTTCACTACCTATTATACATATCCAACCCAAATTTGCTCACTTTGTATTAAATTTATTGATATCGCCACAGTATTCCTATGAGTAGTAGGTGGGAAGACATTTATAATCTTAGCTAATATACAGGAAGGAAACAGCAACCTTCCCCATTCCAAGGTTTTTGACTTTGCTGTTTTCCCTGGCAGTGATGCCCGTTTCCTAGCTCTTTGCATACCTGTTTCATCCTTAACTTCAGGAATCTGCTTGAAAGTCCCCTTTTAAGAGAAGTCTTTCTTAAAAACCCCACATAAAGCTGGCCATCCTCATCATTTATCATATCACCTTATTTCCATCCCACTATCACACTCTAATTATCTTATCTGCTTGCTGGTTGGTTGACTGACAACCCCACTAGATGTAAACGTCATGAGGGCAGGACTTTTGTCTTGTTCCTCTTTGCTGTACGTATACACCTAGTATCCAGCAAAGTGGCTGGTCCTCAATGAATGTTCATTTAATAAAGGAAAGAATCAATCAAATATTAAATATATCTGGAGCACTCTAATGAGAAACCACTAATATTCTAGTGTCTGCAAAGTGTCTGTCCTATTCCATGAATTTCTATCATCTTCAATGTCTGCAAGTAATTATACCAAGTACTCTGCAGTCTCTATGTTGGGCACAATTACAAAATAGTTTTCGGATGAAAACATTAATTAACCTATTGATACTTTAAATGAAATCATATGTGAGCCTAAATTAATTCCAATTCTTAACGTTTGATTTGTTACCTCCTCTTGAGACATGAAGAGGTTAGTTACTTGGAGGAGGAATCCAGATTCTCAAAGAGAATATCTTTCTACCCAAAATGGTGACTAATAAAATTCCAATTTAGCTTACAAAGTTAATACTGTTAAAAGAATGAAGGAGCAATGTCACAAATCATTGTAAACAGCAGTTTTTTTTTTTAATTTTATTTTTAAACTTCACATAATTGTATTAGTTTTGCCAAATATCAAAATGAATCCACCACAGGTATACATGTGTTCCCCATCCTGAACCCTCCTCCCTCCCCATACCATCCCTCTGGGTCGTCCCAGTGCACCAGCCCCAAGCATCCAGTATCGTGCATCGAACCTGGACTGGCATCTCGTTTCATACATGATATTTTACATGTTTCAATGCCATTCTCCCAAATCTTCCCACCCTCTTCCTCTCCCACAGAGTCCATAAGACTATTCTATACATCAGTGTCTCTTTTGCTGTAAACGGCAGTTTTAACTAGCACATTTTAGTTAATGTGCTCAAGAGTAAAGACCACAGAAAGCACACTAAATGGTACTTCAGTGTCTCTTCCCAGGGGGCAGGCATGATGGAGGGTGTGCTGGACCCAGGCCAGCACTAGGTCCAGGACGGGTTTTACTATGGTTCAGTAGAAGGCCTGGGCCTGCCACTTTACCATTTTCATCTCAGTTTCCCGAAATTGGAGAGCGGGGTTGGTAACTTCTAGTTTTGACTTATTCCTGAAAAAACTAGCATCAGAAGTCACAAAGCTAGTATTAAAATGAGACTGGCAAAAAAGCAAAACTATCATAATTTTTTAATAAAGATAGAAAGTATTAATGTGCCACCCAATTCTTAGTCTGTCTTGGTTTGTTGGTACTTACATTGGGTAGGGTGGATTTTATAAAGTTAAGAGGCAAAGATGAAAAATGACAGGTAATAAAATGTAATCTGTGCTGATAATAAAAGACATACTCTTTTTTAAAAAAAATGACCATTAAAACTAAATATGGCCTTGGGTAACTTTCAGCAATCAGCTTGAAACAGGCAGATATCTAATGACCCAAAAGGAATCTTCAAAAAGATTCTGCATTATAGAAACTCTGGTTACATTCACATCAAAAAAATTCAAAACTAATAAAATTTACTAGAAGGGTGGTAAAATATTATGAAATAGCTTCTGAAATAATCTTTCAAGCATGTAACTAACAAATAGATTTAAATAAAAACATTTATGGTCTAAAGTTAAGAATTTCAAAATAACTACATCCAAATTGTATATTTTCATTATACTTAAATAACATCATCACAGTCTTATTGCTAGAAAACTTCAGATTTCAGAATCTATCAAATAAAAACATTTATCTTTTTACTTTACCCTTACAGATAGGATTAGACAGGCTGTAAACAAGATGTATGGCTTTCTTTGCCTTTCTAGTTTGCAGATCCCTGAAGAACTGCACAAGGATATTTACACACCAGAGCAAATAAGGAAAGAAGAAATGAATAACAACAGACAGCTCTAGAAAGAACCAGTTTCAGTTCAGACATGCTTCGATTTGAAATGTACAATTAATATAAAAGCCTTTCTTTAAACGCTCCTGCTGAAAACTTCACTGTTAAAAGATCAAACACTAATTCCCCATTAGTACAAGCAGAGTTTACCTATTACTCATTTTTGCTACATAAAGCTTTCAGCACAAGATGCCGCTGATCTCATAAATATCTTTGGCTTAAAATAACTGAAATAACCCACATATCATTAGCTGAGTTGATTAACACATATAATATGGGCCAAATTTAATCACTCAACCAATAAGCTACTGTATTGAGCTACTCTGGCTTTTCAATTTAGAGTGGAACATGGAAAGGTTTAAATATTTGAATAAAGGTATAAAAATAGTTAATCCAGGAGAAATTTAGAGCTAAAAGGGACATCAAAGGTCATCTAGTTACATAATCTTGGCTTACAGATGAGGAAACTGAGGTTCAGAGAGGCCCCATTCCCCTAATTAAATGCTCCAAAGTGGGATGGTTTGGTGAGAACTGCAGCCAAGTGAATGCCAGTTTCATGCCATCCCAGATACATGTAATTCTTCTGATCTGGGGGGATCGCCCCTGTGAGTCCCTTATGTGTAAGTGTGTACACATCTTTCATTGCCTCTTTCTAATCTTTGCATTCTCTCTACAATTAAGCAAAACACTAAACTGAAGTTTTTCTAAATTAAACAAACTATTTGTTGTATTTGTCAAACTGTACTTTGAACTTCATTTTTAAAATTTATAAATTTAATTAGATTAAAATTGTTATCAACTGTTCTTTCTTCCCTGTGATTCAGTACAATTCAATTTTTAGCCTGTAGGCCATTAGATGAAGAAAGTATTCTTTACTTCTTCATTCTTCTGAACAATTAAAGCACTAACATCTTCCCAACTTGTTTACTGAAAATAACAAGGATATGCATACTAACCTACCAGTAATCACAGGTTATAATAAAGAAGAACCACAGGTTTTAACAGGTTATAATCACGGGTTAAAACAAAAAAGAATAACTCTATCTTAGACTTGACTTTCTAAAGCACAAAGTTTGAGTGAAAAGAAAAATTTTCTGATAAATTAAAAAAAATCTAGCCATAGAATGCTCTTACTGAACAGGCATTTTAGACTTGCAAGTGAAAGTCGCTTAGTCATGTCCGACTCTCTGCGACTGTACAGTCCATGGAATTCTCCAGGCCAGAATACTGGAGTGGGTAGCCGTTCCCTTCTCCAGGGGATCTTCCCAACCTAGGGATAGAGCGCAGGTCTCCCACATTGCAGGTGGATTCTTTACCAGCTGAGTCAGCTTTTAAAAGATCATTATCCTTATGAAATAATTAACAGCTAGTGAAACTTCTAAGTTTGCTTTTATACTATCCCCTTGTCAAAATGAAATAAATGTTAATAAATGAATTAACAAAATTGCATCCTGATACTGATTTTTTCCTGAAGGTTCAATCTCATTCTTTAGCATGGAACATTTTACAAAGTTGAGAGAGCAAGATGAAAAATGGGGAGAAATACTGGGAAGAACTTCAGGGTATTGTTCAAGGTAGACATCACTAGCATCCATGTTGGCAGAAACCAATGCCACCTTACTCATAGAAGTAGTCCTGTATTTTTCTTGAGCATAAGCCACAGTCAAGGTGGCCTGGTAGCAGACACACTAAACAGGGCCTGAGTTCTAGCTCAGGGCTTACTACTTACCTGTTCTGTCACAGTAACGATGCGTCATTTCAATTCTCTAGTTTTTTTTTTTTTTTCCTTGTAAAATGCGGGCACTAGATAAGACACTTTCTAAGGTACTTTTCTGCTCCACAGGAAGTGGGTTTAAGACTTAAGAAGAACTTACTACATGCTTCTCAGTGTGGTAAGGGCGATAAGGGAGATACACAAGAAAAAATAAGATCCCTGATTCCAAGAAACTTATATCCAGAAAGGCAAGTCAGTTATATAAAACTAGATAAACATAAAATATACACCAGAAAACAACCGTATGAACCAACATAGAAGTAGAGAATAAACTCAGTGATGAGAGACTTCACTTTCACTTTTCACTTTCATGCATTGGAGAAGGAAATGGCAACCCACTCCAGTGTTCTCGCCTGGAGAATCCCGGGGACGGCAGAGCCTGGTGGGCTGCCGTTTATGGGGTCGCACAGAGTCGGACACGACTGAAGCGACTTAGCAGCAGCAGCAGCAGCAGCAGGGGAATAGAAAAGAGAGACTGAGTTAGGTCATGGCGGAGAGTAAGACTGAAGATGGCACTTCTGTGGGTGCAGATGCGTATTCATTTGGGGGTTGGTATGTACATATTTGTGCACACTCTGGGTTAATATCGTGGAGGACGGGAGACACAGCAGAAGGGGAGAGGAAGGAGCCTGACTAGAGACGAAGATTAACAGGGTCTAGAACATGATAAGACAGAAACAGATGAAAGAAGGCAGGCTAATGACCTTAACTGTCAGGGACAGAAGTTAAAGCGCTGGTTAAAAGAGCACATCAGTTGGGTCAAGAAAGTCCCAACACTTCTGGTCTTGGTTCCTCCCATTTACAAGTGGAAGGACTTCTCAGTCATCAGGGTTCTGAGAGACGCGGCAGGGAGAAAGGCGGTGGTTCTCCCTGGGAGCTTTTCTTAGTTGTAAGGGCAAAGATACATTGACAACATTAAGAAACATTACAATGTCTGTCTGAAGGAAAGACCTTGAGAAGTAATTAGGGTCCTTTTAAAATAATGTTTTCTCAAGAAGAAAGTATACATGTGTTGTAGAGATAAATGTAGCAGGGACTGGGAAAGAGGAAAATAGAGTGATAATCAAAAGGTATATGTTCTAACATACATTCACTATGAAAGTTAAAAATGCACAGTAAAGGAGAAGAAAATCAATGGCTAGATAGTTCTCACACTTAGAATTATTGTGAGGTGTACAACAGATTGTGTTATCTAGATGTTCTAACTCCTAAAGCACTGGCCCAGGAACTGTTATAAATAACAGTATAACAGTCTGAGCCATTACACAGGGCTTAAAGATAGATTTCTGAGCTGATCTTTCCAACTCAATTTAAGTTTAAAAAATGGGCAAGTTGCCAACAAAATGTTTTGAAAATACACAGTTTATTGTGTATTTAATATTAGGTAAGCATGTAAAATAGTTTCTGGACTATTTGCATCAAGAAGGAAATTAAGAAGGAAATTATGAAAACATGAACCCTATTCTGGTTATTATTTCTAAAAGAATTTGTGTGAACCATCACACAGAGGTTGTTAACATGTGATATCATAGTGTTAAAAGAGGAACTGTTTGGTTTACTATTATGTTTATAGGTAAACCTCACAAATCACTTGAAATATACAGAATCCAGGCTTAGAAACCTTTGCTTCAAAGAAAGAAAAGAGAAAGAAAATGAGAGCCTCATCCAAGTAAATACATTGTGATTTCCTAGCATTTTTGAGTTATGAGGCATTCTCTGCTAGTGAGTTTCTCCAGATACTGAATCTTACTTCTAAGAGTATTGAAATATTCATAGTTTAACCTTTTTGTCTCAGTTTTATAAACATGTTTATCTGCTCTTTTGATTTAGTGCAATTACACAAATCCTGTCTTGATGACTCAGCATCAGCATCACATGAGTTGGGGCTAGAAGATCTAATTCTTGGTCATCAGCTGACTGAGTTGTATGATCTTGAGCAGCAGTCCTTAACCTTTTTGGCACCAGGGACTGGTTTCATGGAAGAAGATTTTTACACAGACTGGGGGAGGGGAGAGGAGGAGGGTGGTTTCAGCATAATTCAAGCCACATTACGTTTATCATGCACTTTATTTCTATTATTATTACATCAGCTCCACTTCAAATCATCAGGCATTAGATCCCAGAGGTTGGGGACCCCTGATTTCAAGAACTCACTTAACCCCCTCTCTGCCTTAGTTTCTAAGTATGTGAGTAAGGGATCATTCTTGCAAATCACAAGATGATTAAATATGATTAAATGCATAAGTGCTTTTTAAAGGGCATAATAGTTAACCATTATCATTGTTCTTTGCTATAAGACACTGGTTCCTTCAGGAAAATGGAAGCATATTAGACTTTTTGTCCACATACTAAATGGTCCAAAAAACTGCTGAGCTTTTATGTCTGCTTTCTATAACACTACTGTTTCTTTTGTTATTAGATATCCATTAATTACAATGAAGACTTCTCACTACAACAGCCTGCAACAGTAACTGTCTGCTTTCCCCTAAGTTGCAGACTAATTTTTGTAAACAGCTGTCTGTAGTAGGGCTTAAGGATAAGTCAAACATCTCTTCTTATGGTGTGGGGTGTGAATTTCAGGAAACATGCCCTCTTTGTCAGATGACTACATTTGAACTACTAACTCTACTGGTATGAAAAAGAATTAATTAGTATATTATTTAGGAGTAATAGTTTGCAAGTTTACAAAGTAAACTAAACACCCATATCTCCATAGATTTTGTTTTGCTTTTTGTTTAAAAAAAAGTGCAAAATGGAAGCCACTCCTTTTTCATTTTATCTAAGCAAATGTAAACCTATCTGGTTGTGCATCTATTCCCATTAATCGGGCGTTTTTTGATTTCTGCATGACCTGCCTTTATTTATTATACATGGATACCTCCACAGTACCTATGGGCACAGAGTTCATAATTTCATGTCAGTTGATTGATGAACATTTTAAGTTATCAAAAGGTACAAAATTTGGAAGCAGTGCTATTTTTGTCTTATGCTTGTGTCCCTCTAAGCAAGGTGATTAATTTCTTTTAACCTCAGTTTCCTTGTCTACAAAATAGAGACATATACAGTTGCATTCTAGAACTCAAGAGAATTTTTTTCCTATTCTTTTTCCCATGCCCAAACTAAAAATTTTAATTTTCTTATTATGCAATAAAACTATTCTCACTATTGAAAAATCATAAAATTAGACAAACAAAAAATAGAGCCCCATTAATCCTATCTGCAAAGAGTTGGACACGACTTAGTGACTGAATAACCACATTCCTATCCACCCAAACACAATTATTCTTAACATCTTAACTATCTCTCTTCTAAATGGAATTGATTGCATTTCTTTTGAGAAATGGCATCTTTCCATATACACTATTTTGTAATGTTTTAAATTCATCCTCAGCAACTAAATCAACATTAAATACATCATTCAACATCAGAGGTCAGCAAACATTTTCTGTAGAGTGTCAGATAGCATTTCAGGCAGGCACATATCTCATGTCGTGATTTTTAAAAATAATCTTTTAAAATGTAAAACCATTGTTAACTCTGGTAGTACAAATCAAGTCTCAGACTGAATTTGTGCTGTAGGTTGTTGACTTTTGTTTTATATCAGTGGATAGATCTCTGTATACAGGTGTATGGATATGTCAGAACTTAGATACAAGTCCCATATCATCTGACACTTAGGTTTCCACTGTCTAGATGTTGCCAACAGTAGTGAATAAACATCCCTGTACATACGTATCTGTATGCATGATTATTTCCTCAGGTTAAATATTTGAATGTGGAATTTCTGGTCAGAGGGCATTTGCTCCTTCACTTACTCATTAACTCTAGCTGTAGGGTCAAAGCAGCCATAGACAAAGTGTAAATGAATGAGCATGTCTATAGTTTGCCAATCCCTGGATTATACTAACTTGATTGAAAGCATCAAGCATTAAACATTTTTCATTTAAATGAAGAGATTTAAAAATATATTCATATATCCTACTTCAGGACAACACTACTGTTTTTAATAGATCAGTGTTATATTCTTATAGTACCATAAATAATTCAATGAAATGTCTTGTATTAACAATAATCAGACCAGAATACAAAATGTCACATAACTCAATACTTTTCTTATTAGAAGACTTTTGAAAATATCAACTGAAATAATTCAGGAGGCATTTCCTCTTTAAAATATGAGCATAAATAATAACACTACAAAACATAATTCATCTTGTGAACTGTGGTCACTCTTGTACTATGTGAATGTTTTTAAAAATAATTACACACATAGACACACACACACAGATACACACTTCAACACAGCTTAAACTTCCTAAATTATGAGCATTCAAAAAGGAACCTGTACTATAATTTTGACCTTTTAGAGATGTCAAGTCATTTATTCAACAAATATTTATTAAACGCCTATGAACTACATGTCAAGTTTCACAAGGTACTTGGAATACAAAACTAAACTTTGCTGTGGTCAGTGACTCAAACACTCGTTTTTGAAGAGTGATAGTCGAAAAATATTCAGAGGAGTATTTTCTGATATACAGGGAAGGCTAAAGTAATAACTTCTATTTCTTCTTCAAAAAAAATGAAGACATATTTTTAAAGGTATTAATGGCAGAGGCTGTGCTTCAAGAATGTCAAGCAGAGCAGAAGGCTATGGTCCTGCCTTAGCACATCCTCCACCTGTCTTTAGAGGAAAAACATTAGCCGAAGAATAAGCTTTACCAGAGAATTATGAAAATGCAAAAAGAAAGGAAAACAGTCAAAGGAGGCCAAATAAGAATAGTGTAGTCATTAAGCATAGTCAAGGACTTTTAGTATCTTCACAAAGGCTAATAGTATTCCAAGCCATATCCTGTGAGTTGTCTTGTAAAGATATTGAAACCCCCAACAGGTGGAGGAGGTTAACTACACGATGTCCAGACTGTGGCCATGACAGAAGATGCCACCATTACGAGAACTGGCCTCAAAGATAAGGAAACAAACTGACATTGGAACTGAAGATTAACTATACCTAAAACAATCAAGATGACACTGGTCAAACCAGCATCTGCATGACCAGTTTTTCAAGATCACTGTTAGAGCTGACTGTACTGTTTCTACATGTAGCCCCTCCCCCCTCCATCTATAAGAGCGCTTACCCATGATTTTTTGTTTTGTTGGTGGTGGGTTGAGGCAAGGCAGTTGGCTTTTGGGTAGGAGTCTGCCCTCCTCCCCAGTTGCTGGCATCCAAAATAAACTTTCCTTTCCAAAGAAAAAAGAAAACGAAGACAAGTACAATACTGTTGTATTACTTCACAAAGTAATCAGACAAATCCTTGCCATTAGTCTGACCATGCAAAATTGGCAAAGGTATCACATATATGGAAAAACTACAAAACTGTAGAGAAAGCTACCATTTAGGTGTTTTTGAAGATCTCAAATGCAGCTTTAGACCAAACTGAACACATACATTTGTGTGTGTGTGTGTGACTAGTCAACAACTTGAAGGTTATCATTTAGATGGGAATCACCTACAGGAGTTAAGAATTGACCTATTAGATCTGTAAAAAGAACTAGCTCCAATAGAAAACACTGAAATAGTCTTCTGTAGAGACTCATGGCGGAGAAGGCAATGGCACCCCACTCCAGTACTCCTGCCTGGAAAATCCCATGGGTGGAGGGGCCTGGTAGGCTGCAGTCCATGGGGTCGCTGGGAGTCGGACACGACTGAGCAACTTCACTTTCACTTTTCACTTTCATGCATTGGAGAAGGAAATGGCAACCCACTCCAGTGTTCTTGCCTGGAGAATCCCAGGGATGGGGGAGCCTGGTGGGCTGCCATCTATGGGATCGCACAGAGTCAGACATGACTGAAGTGACTTAGCAGTAGCACTAGCAGAGACTCATAGACAGGGAAAGACTATATATCATTTATATGTGGAATGTTATAAAGCTGAACTCAGAGCAACAGAGGAAGTGGTCAGGTGGGATGATGGGAAAGTGGAAAAATGTTGATCAAAGGGCATATAAGATGAGTAAGTTCTGGAGGTCTAGCATATGGTATGGTGATTATGGTTAACAACAGAATATTATTAATATATACTTGAAACAGGCTAAGAGAGTAGATCTTAAATATTCTCACCACAAAAAAGAAATGATAATTATGTGATGGAATGCAGGTGTTAACTAACCCTACTGTAGTAATCATTTTGCAATATATAAATGATCAAATCACTTTGTACATCTTAAATTTACACAATGTTATATGTCAGTTATATCTCAAAGAAGGTGGAAAACAAGTGAGACTTAAAGTTCTGAGAAAGCACAGTGGAGAAAACACGGCAGTCAAAAGATAAAGCAGGAATAAAGCAGTGCAGTTGAAGGGCCACGAAGTAGACCCACAGAATCAAGATGCAAAGGAAACGGAGTCAAGTTCATTTAACATTAAACAAAAGCAACCCACAAGAGTCAGACATGACTTAGTGACTAAACAACAACAAACAACAACACAGTGGGTTGAAACTTGACATGAGAACAGTAGTAGTTCAGTTGCTAAGTCGTGTCCGACTCCTGCAACCCCACGGACCGTAGGCTACCAAGCTCCTCTGTCCATGGTATTCGCCAGGTAAGAATACTGGAGTGGTTTGCCATTTCCTGCTCCAGGGGATCTTCCTAATCCAGGGATCGAACCCAGGTCTTCTGCACTGCAGGCAGATTCTTCACCAACTGAGCTATGAGAGAAACCCAACATGAGAATAGATACATGTGTATGTGTGGCTGAGTTTCTTCACTGTTCACCTGAAGTTATCACAACATTGTTAACTGGCTACACCACAACACAAAATAAAAAGTTCAAAAGAAAAGCCAAAAAAACAAAAATACTTGACATCTATGTCAAAAATTTCATCTGTAACCAAACAGTAAGAGTGGGACATTCTTGAGTCACTTATAAGGCAGTACTGTTGAAGACAAAAGACTGAGAATCCTAGGAAAAAACAAATGTCTCTTTTCAGTTCAGTTCAGTTGCTCAGTCGTGTCCAACTCTTTGCAACTCCATGAATCGAAGCACGCCAGGCCTCCCTGTCCATCACCAACTCCCGGAGTTCACTCAGACTCACGTCCATGGAGTCAGTGATGCCATCCAGCCATCTCATCCTCTGTTGTCTCCTTTTCCTCCTGCCCCCATCCCTCCCAGCATCAGAGTCTTTTCCAATGAGTCAATCCTTCGCATGAGGTGGCCAAAGTACTGGAGTTTCAGCTTTAGCATAATTCCTTCCAAAGAAATCCCAGGACTGATATCCTTCAGAATGGACTGGTTGGATCTCCTCACAGTCCAAGGGACTCTCAAGAGTCTTCTCCAACACCACAGTTCAAAAGCATCAATTCTTTGGCGCTCAGCTTTCTTCACAGTCCAACTCTTACATCCATACATGTCCACAGGAAAAACCATAGCCTTGACTAGATGGACCTTTGTTGGCAAAGTAATGTCTCTGCTTTTCAATATGCTATCTAGGTTGGTCATAACTTTCCTTCCAAGGAGCAAGGTCTTTTAATTTCATGGCTGCAGTCACCATCTGCAGTGATTTTGGAGCCCCCCAAAATAAAGTCTGACACTGTTTTCACTGTTTCCCCATCTATTTCCCATGAAGTGATGGGACCAGATGCCATGATCTTCGTTTTCTGAATGCTGAGCTTTAAGCCAACTTTTTCACTCTCCTCTTTCATTTTCATCAAGAGGCTTTGTAGTTCCTCTTCACTTTCCTGCCATAAGGGTGGTGTCATCTGCATATCTGAGGTGATTGATATTTCTCCCGGCAATCTTGATTCCAGCTTGTGCTTCTTCCAGCCCAGAGTTTCTCATGATGTACTCTGCATAGAAGTTAAATAAGCAGGGTGACAATATACAGCCTTGACGTACTCCTTTTCATGTTTGGAACCAGTCTGTTGTTCCATGTCCAGTTCTAACGGTTGCTTCCTGACTGATCTGCATATAGGTTTCTCAAGAGGCAGGTCAGGTGGGCTGATATGCCCATCTCTTTCAGAATTTTCCACAGTTTATTGTGATCCACACAGTCAAAGGCTTTGGCATAGTCAATAAAGCAGAAGTAGATGTTTTTCTGGAACTCTCTTGTTTTTTTGATGATCCAGCGGATGTTGGCAATTTGATCTCTGGTTCCTCTGCCTTTTCTAAAACTAGTTTGAACATCTGGAAGTTCACGGTTCACATATTGCTGAAGCCTGGCTTGGAGAATTTTGAGCACCACTTTACTAGCATGTGAGATGAGTGCAATTGTGCGGTAGTTTGAACATTCTTTGGCATTGCCTTTCTTTGGGATTCGAATGAAAACTGACCTTTTCCAGTCCTGTGGTTACTGCTGAGTTTTCCAAATTTGCTGGCATATTGAGTGCAACACTTTCACAGTATCATCATTCAGGATTTGAAATAGCTCAATTGGAATTCCATCACCTCCACTAGCTTTGTTCGTAGTGATGCTTTCTAAGGCCCACTTGACTTCACATTCCAGGATGTCTGACTCTAGGTGACTCTTTTAAAGGGTTAGAAAACAAAAACTATTTCTTTTTTAGAGATAGACGAAGAAAAACAAAAATTCTGGCCAGGTCCAAAGATCTTGGACTTTGAGGAAATAAGCTTTCAAAAGGCTCTTAAAAAAATCTTCATTATAAATTAGAGTAATGATAGAAATTAGTGTCACATATTCCACGGGGATTATGACAGGGTTCTTCTGTTTGCTTTATTCAACTAGAGTTGTCCCTAATATAAATGAAAACCCAAATAGCTTATGGTTCCTTTGATACGACGTTTGTCAGATTTCAGGAAAAAAGCTTTATTATAATTCTTTATCTTTACCAATTCTTTATCTACCAAATTAGGACACGGTTTCCTTACCAGTGCTGAAGGCCAAATTTGGATGTCTATTTTCTTAGTTGATTTTTTTTAAAAAGAGGAATCCTGTTAATTGCAAGGGGTCAGAGGTTCTCAAACCAGCAGCATTAGCATCACCTGGGAAAGGCAAATTAGCAGCCCTGCATTGAGATCTACAGAATCAGAAACTCTGATAGTGGGGCCCACAAATCTGCATTTTAATAAGGTTTCCTGGGAAATCTGATACATAGCACAGTTTAAGAAGCACTGAACTAGGTGAACTCAGGTAATTCAATAAGAATGGGAAATAAATTGATTGGAATGAATAATAAAAATATTTATTGCCATGGGTATGATGTACACTGTTTCTGTAGTGAACTAAGCAAAAAAATCTTTAATAATCTTCAAGTTTAGCAAATAGAAGAGGTATTAGGCCATGTGATGCTGAATCTGCAGTTTAACAGCCAACTCTCCATTTGCTGCTTGCCTGATATTTAAGAGCAAATGGGACAGCCAATTCCTAAACGAATAGCAGTCATCGCGGCATAATTTCAGTCTTATGTGCTTGCCACTGTGGTTTAGGAGCTTATTTTACTGTTAAGTCATGTCTCTAAGTCACTTAATAGCATTAGAATGGAAAGATATGGTCAAATTTATGAGGCCAAGAATGAACCTCCTGTGAGTACTTTACACCACATTGAGAATCTAATTATTGGTTAACAACACAGCATTTATTAGTTTTCTCTCTCTTCATACAGACTCTGAGGCAAATCAGCACACAATAGTATTGTTTTAAAGAGCCATTTATATGTAAAATAGCTCTTGTATCTGTTTTTGGTAGTTCATAGGTTAAAAAAAATCCCCCTTTTAGGGTAAGACTGGTCATACAAGGTCAAACACGTTAGAAAACAATAAAACAACTATTTTCAACCATGAGAGCTATGCCAATACCGTAGATTTGAAATCACATAATTGAAAAGTGTTTGTAAAATAAGGCACAGTATATGAACAACGGGAAGAAGATTTACGTTCAGCTTTCTTAAGATATATTTTGGGCTTTTTTTCATTAAGGTTCTTAATAAGGAAATCAACAAGAAAGAAATGGAAACTAGTGGAACATATGTAAATATTTCTTGATGTCTAGATTCCTTAGAAAACCTGCAAAAGTTAAATATATAAATATTTTTAGGTTTCCTAAGGCCTTTCCAAAGGCTAGGCTTTACTTATCAACGATTGGTTAGAATGTAGAATTGGGGTGGAGGGATCAAACATACTGGGTTTGTGCTGGTTGAATAATTTCTTACATTTAAAACAATCACGATAAACATTTTTCACTAAAAAATACAAATACAGTTAAATAAAATAATCACACAGCTAATTATGATCATGGACCCCATGCATCTCAGTAGATCGCAAATCAGGTGTTTTAAGGCTACTCCTTTTCCTCATGAGTTGTTTTATTTCCTCCCCCCTTTTTTTCTTTTTTGCCTTCTTCCTCCTTTCCTAGATATCTTCCTCTTTTATAGCTCTTGCAATAATATATACTTACACTGTGAATCGATAACATTTCATGATAAAAAGAACATAAAGAGATTTCACCCCAACTACCTCTAACATGCTAACTGTAAGCAAATATGCAGACATAAATTATAAAATCTGAACAATGTGCTTTGTTTATATTTCTGTCCTGTAAGAAGTCATTTAAGTAGGATGAGAACCTCTGAGAAAACACATTTAGTAAGAACTCTCAAGTTCAGGGATGCTAGGATTGAGAAAGTTTAAGTAGGCTTTCAGCCATATGATTTCCCAAAGACTGATCTGCATAAATGATTTTGGCCAAGTAATAAACAGCTGATGCCTATGTAGAATTCACTATATTCCAGGGACTCTTCTGAATGTCTGCATTTACTAAGTTGCTCTATCCTTCCACAAGGCTTCTGAGGTGGGAAAGGTTATCATCCCTGATTATGTTCACACAATGCCAGCAAGAAGCAGAGAAACAGAGATTGGAATGCCACAATCTGGTCCCAGAGTTTATGGTCTTGACCACTACTCCACACTGCTGAAACTAAATGTTGTTAACAATTCTGAACAAAAAGTAACATTTCTTGTAAAATGAGAAATGAATTAATTAAAAAATTGTTCAGTGTTCTCTATATATGTTATATCATAGTGAAAGTCATCAGTCGTGTCTATTTGCGACCCCATGGACTATATAGTCCATGGAATTCTCCAGGCCAGAATACTGGAGTGGGTAGCCTTTCCCTTTTCCAGAGGATCTTCCAAACCCAGAGATCAAACCCAGGTCTCCAGCATTGTAGGTGGATTCTTTACCAGATGAGCCACAAGGGAAGCCCAAGAATACTCGAGTGGATAGCCTATCCCTTCTCTAACGAATCTTCCCAACCTAGGGATCAAACTGGGGTCTCCTGAATTGCAGGTGGATTCTTTACCAACTGAGTTATCAGAGAAGCCCTTATATCATAGTGCATCCTATTAAGTATATAATAAGTTTATGACTAGAAAATTTACTACCAAACCTAAAAGTGATAAATGAAAAACTGTTTTCAAGTTATTTGGACAATCTGTTTCATAAAGTAAAAAGATGAATGCTGTAAGTCAAAGTATCTGTTCAATCAGCACTTTAAGACAAGTATTATAGAATGAATATTTGTTGTTGTTATTTGGGAACCAAGTAATGTCCTACTCTTTGCAACCCCACAGACTGTAGCCCACCAGGCTCCTCTGTCCATGGGATTCTCCAGGCAAGAATACTGGAGTCTGTTGCCATTTCTTTCTCCAGGGGGTCTTCCCAACCCAAGCATTGAACCTGCCTACTGCATTGGCACGGAGAAGGCAATGGCACCCCACTCCAGTACTCTTGCCTGGAGAATCCCAGGGATGGGGGAGCCTGGTGGGCTGCCATCTATGGGGTTGCACAGAGTTGGACACGACTGAAGTGACTTAGCAGCAGCAGCACTGCATTGGCAGGAGGGTTCTTTAACACTGAGCCACCAGGGAAGCCCATATAGAACATTGACATGTACTTTACACTTGGATTAGGCTTGTTTTATATGTGAAATATGATCTTTAATGTATATACATCAAGCTAATGCAAATACATTAAATATTCTTTCAAATAAAGAATATTCTTTCAATTAAGAAAGAGATCCAAAATAGATCCCAAGATTCAAAATTGATTCCATCAAGCTTTGACTGTTCTTCTGGGTAATCTCTTTTATTATTGATATGTTTTAAGCATATTTAAATTCCAAAGATACACAGAGGTGTATACATATCTTCCCACCCACAACATACATGCCTACAGAATGCATAACTAAAGACACACATCCTAGTAATTACCATCTAGGTCAAGAAACAGGGCTCTGTCAGCCCCACTAAAGGCCATCTACCTGTGTGCCTCGTCCCACCCATTACTCCTTCCCTCTCTCCAAAAGTAACCACATCCTGGCATTTATTCTTAACATTTATCAACCAAGAGTGCATCCTTAGACCCTATAGTCAGCCTTGCCCACTTTAAAAAAAAAAAAAAAATTACTTAAAGGCCTCTTTTAAACCATAGGTTGCCTCTTTTCCCCTTTCATTTCTTTTAATTTATCTGGACAAATTTAAGTCATTGCAAACCTAGGAGCCTCACTCTGCACATCTATAGTGCAGTTGAATACATTCTTCTCACAGTGTTTCTGACAAATTACAAGCTGGATCCAGGGACTTGGTTCCTTTGACAAGGTTCTAGGTGATACGTTCTTTTATCAGGAGGTTTGTATGTGGTTTGCTTTCCTTTTGAGAAGTCAGCAGCTTTGATAATCATGGCCTGGATCCATTAACTCATGAGGAGTTGTAAAAATGGGTGTGCCTTCACCTTTATCATTTCATTTTCATTTATTAACAGAAATAATTTTATTAAGACACTTGGCTTATCTACCACCTGGTTTCCTGTGATACAGTTCACACAGGAAAGCTAAGTCAAAGGCTTGGTTCTTTTTACCAATTTTCATGGTAATAAATTGCTTTCCTTTCATTCTTTGAAGGTGACCAATTGTTTTTGATTTTTAATATCATTAAGAACTTACAAACTTAAACATATTTGGTGGGTATTAATCTGTTACATTTCTTATTTATACTGAAACTCAAAATGTCCATCTTTTGAAGGAGGGAGCCTCTTTTAAGTTGGCCCCTGTGTCCTTTTGACATTACTCTCGTAATCTTTGTCCGTGTCTTTGTCACCTGGTTCGATGTTTCAGAATGATACTGCACGTTTTTTAGATTTCAGCCATTTCTCAGAAGCCCTGGTTAGTAAGGAATCAGAATTCAACACCCAGTCTGGGCATACTTCACTGTTTCCAGGCCTTTTCAGGGGATACACACACTTATTTATATATTTTAAGATAAAGTATCTCGTAAGTTCTTACCAATATTTTCAATTAAATTTCAGAGCTATGGTGTTTTTCTTTTTAACATTCACATCATATAATTTACCCATTAAATTACACATTTCAGTGGCTTTAGTATAGTCATACTAAATTGATTCCCACAACAAATTTTAGAACATTTTTTATCACCCATCCTAAAGAAACACCATGTTCATTAGCAGTCACTCCTCATTTCCTCCAACCACTTCAGTCCTATGCAACCTCTAATCTACTTTCTCTCTATAGATTTGCCTACTTTTGACATTTCATAAAAATGGACTCATGATACACGCTCTTTGGCTGTCTGAAGCTTGTTGCTTGGTATATCCATCAGGAAGGGCTCTTGGAAGCAATACTCCCCAAGTTCCTGCATGAAGATAATAGTTTGTTAGTGCCCTTCACACCTGAAAAGTCAGTTTTGCTGGGTATAAACCCTTGTTTCTCATTCTTGCTACAGCTGCCAGAATTGCCTTTGAGTTTGTCATTAAAATGGGAGATTTGTTTATAACAAAAAGCAATCTGCATTCAAATTTTGCATAAGAAAGGAGTTAAGACTGTGGGTGTTCATTAAGTAAAGAACCAGTGCATATTCCTCATTGTTTCTGTGTCTACAGCAGTTTATTGTTTTCCTTGCAGAGCTTCTCTAATTTTTAGCATCTCCCTTCCACTAACAACCAGCCAATTCATCTTCCATAGGACACAAGGTTTTTCCAGAGCATAAAGAGGCCAACTTTCCTATTTCTATTACACCCCCAGGTATTTACATATCTGGACAACCTAAGAAGCACAAATCTGTATTTCACCAGAAGGAGTTACTGAATTTATACCCAAAAACAAGAAGTTGTGAGTTATGAGGAGGAAACTTCTCCCACACACCCACTCCTCCAATTTACAACACTCTATGAACTTGAAAAATCCATGTTTCATAGTTCCAGAACACTGCATTTAGAGGATACTTAAAAGACATTTATTTCCCATTCCATAACAGCAAATTTAAGAAAAAAAAATCTGAAAGTGATAAAATGGCTTGTTCAAGGTGAGGCAACCACTAAATAGGGTCTGAGAAGCCAGGATTCCAGAGTCTAAGAGCAACGTTGCTTCCACTCCATATGAGCTACTTAAGCTCACTTGGTAGATGCCTCCAAAACAATGAATATTTCAAGTAGCCCCCTATTTACAGATGGTTTACCTGTAGGCCCCAAATGTGGCAACTTTCCTGAGAAATACAATTTTAACTAATGAGAGCCTCAGATCATTACTCGGAAGTCTACTCCTATTATAGGGTCACAGGGAGTAGCTAATCCTTATAAATGGAAGGAGAGGCAGAGTTTTAGGGTGAGGAGAGAGTGAAGTGAAAGAAGACACTTGGCTTTTCATCACATCTATAAATTCTTCCAAACATTTTTTAAAAGTAAAGTATTTCAAAATATAGAAACTGCCAGTATCTGTGTACCCATAAGTAAGTTCTATCAATTCATATAGTCACATTTGCTTTGGATTTTAAAAAATAAAGGAAACTATTACAAATTTGAAATAGTTTCTAATTACCTTGGGTTTCCGTCATAAAGTGAGTTCTAGTTTTTGATTTGAGAAGTCTCACGAGTGTCTGGTAGTCTATACGCTCCCCTTTTTATAGTCACTTTCTTTATCTCACAGACAAGGTTTTCCTTTTTCCCTGGCTCATTACTGAACAGCTTTTCTCTTACTCTCTTCTTCAAGCAAGCATGCATGTTTTTGAAGTTTCTTAAGGATATTTACGCTGTAACAACAGGAAAAAGGCTCTCTGCTATGTCTTCCCTAATACCTTCTTTCAATTAGATCCTGTAGAGAAAGACAAAGTCACAGATTGAGCCAAATGCCTCAGTAGTTCCAGATTTCCTTCTATGTTAGTAATGAACACAAACTTTATTACTGAATCTATAATAATAATCACAAGTAATTCCACTCTTTTGACTTTTAAATGGTTGAGGATGGAAAATGCAAAGAGATTTTCCATGAATGTATTTTTTTAAGAGTATGAAATACTGTACATACTATTTTGTATCACTTTAGACAGGCGTGTGTAACAAAAAAGTTTTGTTACTATCATCAGCTTTTGTCTTTTTAAACTGCTCTTGAAAATATAAAGATTAAGGATTGATGACCAATCTGTTTACTTAAACTTTGTGTCACCTCCATTTCCATGTGAGCTGAGGATGATACTAACATCTAATAGATGTTGCTGTAAATAAACCCACCATCTGAAATGGAAATCTATAAATTGACTATAAAGAAGGAAATTCAATTATCACTGAGTAAAGTCATTTTCTTTATGAAACAGATGTCAGAAAGGGAGAAAGGTGACTTTCAAGACTTCACAGGCTGGATTCTTATAAGAAAAGTTAAAAATATTCAAGTTTTAAAAAAGGCTAGAACATATCTCGAAATAAATTTAATAAAAGCAGGGAAACTCATTTTTTAAAAAACCTTCAAAACTTTTCTTTAGAAACAATGGATAGACCATACCATGCAAAGATCCAATACTGTAAAGCTTCCAACCCCAAATTATAAATTCAATGAATTCTAAGTAAGACCCCAATGGTAGAAGATTTCAGTGGGAAAAATGATTCTATAGCTAAACTGGAAGAGAGAACATGTGATACTTTTCAACTATTAATACATTTGGGAGGAAAGAGTATGAGAATGCAACGTGAATATGAGATTTTCAGACCTGCGGATCCGTTCCACGGCTACAGTGGTTGAAACACTGTGACACAAGCACAGAATGGTGTGACAGAGTATAAAGCTGTTCAGAAGCAGAGATACGTGTACAAAAACATTTAATATTTAATGAAAGCATTCTTCAAGTCATTGGGAGCTGTCTTGGGAGCACAGGCTATAGAGTTAAAAAACATACCATTGTATCCCTATGTCAAATTGTGTACTAAAATTTTGGATGGAAAAATGAAAAATGTAAAAAATAAAGTTATAAAATACATAGTAGAAAAAAAAAAAAAAAAGGCTAGAACAACTGAATCCTGAGAAAGTCTAGGGGAAAAAGTTTGGTAAGGATTTTTTTCAAGTTTATTGCAATTTTCTTTTAATATTTTTCTGATCATTAGATTGCTACTAGTTCACTCTGAAAAATCTGATAAGAAAAACAAAAAGACATGGGAAAGATCATATAACAATTATAAGCAAATATTGTTTACATTTAAGAATAATTCCCTATGTAGTTATTCTATCTTTTTGTAGCTGAAAACAAACAAAAACACTACGTTCACAGATATAGAGAACAGAATAGTAGCTGCCAGAAATGGGTGAAGGGAATCAAAAACAATCATATACTTAGTAAATTTTGTGTCTTGTTTTATTTATCAATATTTGTCTATGTCATCAAATAAATTAACAAGCATAAATTTTAATGGTTGCGCAACATGACATTATGTGAGCATTCCATGAACTGCTCCACCATTCTTTTACTGTTGGATATTGCAGACGTCTCTTCCTATTTTACTGTTTATATAAAATATATTCATTAACTGCTTTGGCATAATAAGATTACATTTTGGATTACTTCCTTTGGATAGATTCCCCAATGTTGAATAACTGGAATTAAATAAATACCTTTATAGTAAGGATCTTCTTCTATGCATAGTACTTAATTGCTTTTTGGAGCAACCAAATCTAGTTACATTTCCTTCAGCAATGTTGAGCAAATTTTTATCCTATTCTCACCAAATTGGGTATTAACATGTTTTCAGTCTTTGCTAATTTGATAGGGAAGAAAGAGGGGGAGAAAGAAGTTGGAAGTGTTGCTACTTTATTGTGAGTGTTTATAAGGAGAATCAGTGATTATTCTGTATCTGTCTGGATATGTGGGTGGGGAGAAGGCATTGAACAGGTAAGCAAAACTAGAGGGAAGTGCATGCCAGGCAGTGGTGACATGAGACTGGCAGTCTTTGAAAGCAGCAACTACCCATTTATCTGAGTACTAGCTAAACCCCATTATTTGAAGTAGCATCTTGAAATTCCATAATGGAATGAACTCCCAGGAAAAATTGGAGAAATGTCAGGTCCCTGGATCTAATCTTAGTTTAACTCAAGGGCCTGGTTTTGAGTCTTATCTTGTGACAACAGTTAACTTAATGGAAGGAAAACCTACTAGAAAATGGTTCACTGCATATCTTTAATGACTATGAGAAGTAGATATTTTAATCATTTTTTTGAAGTTACTTTTATGATATATGACAATAAATATGAGCTTTCCTTCTTCTCTTTGTCTAATATAAAAAGCAAATAGGCAATATTATTCCAAATTTTTATTCACAGTCAGGAGAAATTTATTAAAGTGCTCTCAACATATGGTAAATTTATGAGCTATTTCTAAGTTCTTTTTGGAATTCTCTAATTATATAAAAGCATTCCAATTGTATTGGTAAACCTTCACAATTTATGTGCTAATAAAGCCAAACTATTTTAATTTCATTTGAAATGACAATGTACTACCTTTTCCCCTCATATTTCTTTATCAAAAAATATGATTCAAAACTTGAAAGTAATTATTCTTTTTTCTAAATTGTATACATGTACATCATTCAGTGCTCTCAATTACTATGATTTTTAAAATATATTTTATTCTGAGGAAGAGGGTGAGAAAATGAAGAATAAAACCACAGAGAAGGAAATGAGAACGATAGCAACTCAAAGAACTATTTGGAAAAATTCAAGGACAAGTTTGTTTTGGAAAAAGACATGAATATGATGAATACATAATTTCAAATATGATTGGAATAATAAAAATCCGTTATAAACTCTTAAGTGTTACCATATCATAGCTTAGTTTTCATACATCAATTATTCCTTGTTGCTCAGAAAAGCAGAAGATTTCATGGGTTTCAGAAGATTGCAGCTGGCTCATTACATGTTGAACTGATAAGCAAGTAAATAAGAAAGGAAGACTGTGGTAACTCTGGATTTGGGAATAATATGTGGATAGGTCATTGTGCAGACAAATCAGGGTCTAATTCCAGTTCTCTCACTCACTATATGACTCAGGAATCAGCCAGTCAGACCTTCAGTGTAGCTACAATATGGAGTTTATGAAATCTCTCCAGTATCGATACTGTGTACCTGGCATACAATAACCCTAAGATAATGGTCTTACTACCACCATTATTATCACTACCACTGTCCTCCTCCTCTTCTCTGTTCCAAAGAAAAGAGAAAAATCTACTATAAACTCTGAATTCTTAGGTTCTTCTGTTTAGAATGTTATTTTCTCCCAGTCTTCAATGGTGTCATTCCAATCTGAGCTCCATTTCATGCTAAAGCAGTCCTTCTTGTCCCATCCATCTCTGTCACTCTTTATCCCATGATTGAATTGTATTTTCCTCATAGCACTTACTGTTATCTGACAGTATACTGTGAACTTGTTTAATATTTTATCTCACTAGAATGCACATTTCACGAGAACAGGGATTTCATCTAATTTGTGCATCACTGAATCCTCCAGATATAAGAACACACTTTGGCACATAATAGATGCTCAAAATTATCAGAGCTGGCACGTAGTATTTGCTGAATAAAGATGTGAATCAAAAGCAACTAAACATGTTAATAACTGCAAGCCTGACAAGATGAAAGAGCTTTAAAGTTCACTATATCTAATTCTTCAGAGTTAAACTCCAGGTTAATATTATTCCGGGCTTCCCTGGTAGCTCAGATGGTAACAAAAAGTCTAGTTATAAAGCACTATATAGTATTATATAGTTATAAAGACTAGATAGCAGAAACTCAACACACATACTATGGTTGTTATTTGAATTAATAGTTAAATCTAAATTGAATAATATGTGTACTTTCTACCTGACCAGAGGAAGTTCATGAGACACAGTGGTTTAAAAAAAACAATATTTAATAATTTTAATACCAAGTGAGCTGTAAGAATTGAAACACAGAAGTTAGCAGCAATTTGTACATTAGAGTAATTGTGGTTATTATTATATCAAGAACTTAAATATGTTAAAATAATATTAAACAAATAAATGCATTAACCAAACGGAACTTAGAAGAAAAGGTGACAATCTCTTTTGCTTATCTGTTCTAACCCTAACTGTATACCTAATGGCATGAATGAAAAACAAAAGTGTTTATAACAAAGAGCTGTGAGAAAATTCTTGGGTTCTCTGCCCTATCATTAAATATCTTGGATTTCCTCATTTTGCAGGACCCTGGAATTAGTCATTATTTGTACTGCTCCAGAAGAATTGGATAACTCAAATTAAAATAAAGATCAATTATTAAGTTAAAAACAAACATTACCCTCAAGGCTTAGGTTCTCTTTATTAACAATGGAAAAGAATTTTCAGCTAAATTATAAGATGAACTTCCAAATGCAAAATTAATGGTGGTATATCCAGAGAAGGGCTTCTCAAGTGGTACTAGTGGTAAAGAACCCATCTGCCAAAGCAGGAGACATAAGAGATGTGGGTGTGATCCCTGGATTGGGATACATGAGCAGATCTCTCTAGGAGAAACACTTCATGATGTAGCAGAAATGGCTGCAGTTACTAGGATAGTTAACCCTAAAATCTGTCAATGAACTATCTTCTAAAATGTTTTAAAGAAAAAACTTTAAAGAAATACATAAAACTATACATCTGCATCATAAAGTGGTAACACAAGAAAGCTTTTTAAATGAAATCTTCAAAAGACTTACTTCACACTCACTTGCTATACACTGAATGTTTCCTCTCCTCCCAAAATTCAAATGTGCAATCCTAATCCCTAATGCGATGATAATTTGGAGATAGGTGGAGGCTTTTGGAGGTGGTTTATGTCTTGAGAATAGAGCCCCCTTGGATGAGATTAGTGCCTTTATAAAAGATACCCTAAAGAGCTCTCTCAACCTTTCTGCCATGTGAGGATGCATAGAGAAGACGGCCATCTATGAAACAAGAAGCTGGCCATCAGGAGACACCAAAATCTTCTGGCACCTCGATCTTGGATTTCCCAGCCATCATAACTATGAGAAATAAATGTTTCTTGTTTATAAGCCACCTAGTTTATGATAATCTACCATACCATTATAGCAGCATGAATAGACTAAAGGAAATTCAAAATGAATTCACATCATTACAATTAAATTTACTATAGTTATCACAGACAAAATTTCATCTAGTTATAGCTGAAAAGAAATAGCTTAGCATAGGTACATAGTTGCATTAAATCTAACTAGTTAATATGCATTTGTTTACATTTCTACTGCCAACTCCAATCATCTGTACTAACTTAACGCTCTACAGTCATGAATGTTTATCCAACAACCATATACTTAAATTTCATACTGCATGAATATTCTTCTCCTTTTTGTTTAAGTAGTGACCTTTGTTCAGTACACATTTCCATATGGATTTATAAATATTATGTAAAGTGTTTATATCTTAGGAAATTTAAAAATAGGTTCACTGATGCTTGGAAGGTTTTTTTCTTTTTAAGACCAGTTATGTTTTTCAATTAAAATACATTGCACAGGAAGCCATGCAGATAGTTTCTGGCAAAATCTCCTTAGTCACTCATCCTTGTGATGTCATCCTGGACTATGACATCACTCAAAACTGCCCTATTTTTTACATCTCTTATTTATACATTCTACTGTACAGCCTTAACTTCCAGAATATCTAGTTATTTGCTAAATTACTGCTACTACTGCTATCCTACTTCAACTAAACAGGCAATTTAATCAGTCGATTTTCTATCACTCACCTGATTTTTTTCATACTGTCTTAGACTTGTTCTTGGACTTCATGGTCTATAATTTTAATACTCTTTTTTGGACAATACCATATAAAATCCATGCCCTTTTTGGTGTGTCTGTCTCATCCGTCTAGCAAAACTCAACAAAAACAAACCAGCTACCTTCTCCATGCTTGTATCTGAACTGCTGAGTACTGCTGGAGAAACAAGTATCATACACCTGAGACTGATGCCACCATGAAGTCATGGTCTCCCACCAAGATGCTGTCCAGAAGCTCTACCATGTTTCTCTAGTCAGCCCTCTCTAGGATGACAATTTCAAAGTATACAAAGTCATCTGAAATGTCTATTCTCTCCTCGTGAACCTCAGCAACACTCTGATAATTCTTCATACAGTTAACAGGGACCATTGGATAATAAATATTTCATATGTTTGCCACCAAATCTGCCAAGGCACTCACACATATGCCTATCTTCTCCTCTATTCTCTCATACTGCAATGGAGGTGGAAACACTCTATAAATTTGTCCTCTGAATCCTCCCCTCCCCTACCTTCTTAAAGATCTCTTCAATCAAAATCAATTTGGATTATATGTTATTACTCTACCAAAAGTACTTTCAGTAGAGTTATCCGTGACCTCTATATAGCTATGTCCAAAGCTACTTTTCAGTCCTTAGACATCCTGCCCTAGCAGCAACCTTTGACACAACTGAATATTTACTCATTTTTCAAATATTACTTTCCCTTTGCTTCTGTGATAATCACATTTTATCGGTTTTCCTCTTACTTCTGGGATTACAACTTCCAACTTCTTAGTCTCCTTTTCTAGCTCCTTTCTCTCACTAATGCCTACATGTTTAGGCTATCTCTTTTCAATCTATATATATTCTTAGCAGCCCCATTCCCTTCTATCCATTCAATTATCATTTAGCTGTTGATGACTCATAAGTCTGGGCTTCCCAGGGGGTGCAGCGGTAAAGAACCCGCTTGCTGATGCAGGAGATGCAGGAGAAGTGGGTTTGTTCCCTGGGTCAGGAAGATCCCCTGGAGTAGGAAATGGCAACCTACTCCAGTATTCTTACCTGGAAAATTCCATCCATGGTCAGAGGAGCCTGGAGGGTTACAGTCCTAGGGTCGCAGAGTCAGACATGACTGAGCACCCATGCATGACTCATAAGTTCAAGCCTAGAGCCTATTTCTAGCTCCTGTGTTTGAGATCCCTAATGTCTGGCTGCTACTTGGTATCCTAAAGCTAGACTGTCCAACTTTGAAAGCCAGCTCTGCTATTTTGTATGCCCTTGGGTAAGTTACTCAACTCTCAGTGCTCTGTTTCTTCCTATATAAAATGAGGATAAAAACAATATCCACTCTTACTTTATAGGGCTCTTATAACATCTGGATTAATATTTGTCAGCAGAGACTACTTCCCTTGTTCACTGTTTCTGCAGCACCAAGTGCAGTGCCTCAAAGTAGGTATTCAATAGCATATGCTGATTCACTCAATACATGAACTCAACAGATGGTAAATTATCCCAATTCTCAGGAATTTTCTACCAGTCCCATTAAATTTAAAATTCTTTGCTATAGCTGCCTCATGATACCTTTCTAAAGGACATCATAGTAATTTCAAAAGAAAAAACATACACAGAAATATTCCTGGAAAAATATAGCATTTGTTTAAATCACACACATATATACACATACAAATTTAGTATTAGAAATCCATGTCAATATAATTCAGGCAATAAAAATGATACGAAGCACTGGTTTTAACAGGTATTGTAAATTATGAAATGATTCAACATAAATCTAAATGTAAACATATTACCTCATTTTTACATTAGGTTTTACAAAACAAGAAGTACCTGGCCTTATGAAACACTTTAACTGAAGAGAATAGTGGCTGGACGAAAAACATCAGGTCCACAAAGAGGGCTCAACACAGCAGGTGATGCCAAAGAGCAACGACCAGCTCACCCACCAGACAACTCAGGGCTGGTGACAGGTGCTTCTGTTCTATAAAGTACTTTACGTCTGTTTCTCAACTTTGCTGTTTGAAATTCGGAAAGTTAGACAAGTCTAGAATGATGTTTCTTAGAGAAACAGAATTTTTGCAGACATGTGCTAGAAGAGTAGCCTTTTACTTGAAAAGTTAGTGAAGATATGTATTCCTATCCCACGATGATTCCTATTCCTATCCCTATCTCTACTTATTAACCTAGGGCCACAGGATAGAAGTCTTTTCCTTGTGGTGCAGGCTAATTCCAGTTTGGGAACCCTTCAAAAAGGTCTCCTCCTCACAAATTCCTGTCTTCTTCTTCTCCTGGCAGTTGGGAAGGCTACACAGTTTAACCCAAGTCAGTGGCCACTGGGGCTGTCATTAACACGATTTACTCCAGGCAGGCAGAGGAACCAGAGATCAAATTGCCAACATTCGCTGCATCATCGAAAAAGCAAGAGAGTTCCAGAAAAACATCTATTTCTGCTTTATTGACTATGCCAAAGCCTTTGACTGTGTGGATCACAATCAACTGTGGAAAATTCTGAAAGAGATGGGCATACCAGACCACCTGACCTGCCTCTTGAGAAACCTATATGCAGGTCAGGAAGCAACAGTTAGAACTAGACAAGGAACAACAGACTGGTTCCAAATAGGAAAAGGAGTACGTCAAGGCTGTATATTGTCACCCTGCTTATTTAACTTATATGCAGAGTACATCATGAGAAATGCTGGGCTGGAAGAAGCACAAGCTGGAATCAAGATTGCTGGGAGAAAGATCAATAACCTCAGATATGCAGACAACACCACCCTTATGGCAGGAAAGTGAAGAGGAACTAAAAAGCCTCTTGATGAAAGTGAGAGAGGAGAGTGAAAAAGTTGGCTTAAAGCTCAACATTCAGAAAACGAAGATGATGGCATCTGGTCCCATCACTTCATGGCAAATAGATGGGGAAACAGTGGAAACAGTGTCAGACTATTTTTGGGGGCTCCACAATCACTGCAGATGGTGACTGCAGCCATGAAATTAAAAGATGCTTACTCCTTGGAAAGAAAGTTATGACCAACATAGATAGTATATTAAAGCAGATATTACTTTGCCAACAAAGGTCCATCTAGTCAAAGCTATGGTTTTTCCAGTGGTCATGTATGGATATGAGAGTTGGACTGTGAAGAAAGCTGAGTGCCGAAGAATTGATGAACTGTGGTGTTGGAGAAGACTCTTGAGAGTCCCTTGGACTGCAAGGAGATCCAACCAGTCTATCCTAACGAGACCAGTCCTGGGTGTTCACTGGAAGGACTGATGCTGAGGCTGGAACTCCAATACTTTGGCCACCTCATGCGGGGAGCTGACTCACTGGAAAAGACCCTGATGCTGGGAGGGATTGGGGGCAGGAGGAGAAGGGGACAACAGAGGATGAGATGGCTGGATGGCATCACAGACTCAATGCACCTGAGTTTGGGTGAACTCCGGGAGATGGTGATGGACAGGGAGGCCTGGCGTGCTGCGATTCACGGGGTCGCAGATTTGGACACAACTAAGCGACTGAATGACTGAACTGAACTGATGTGGTGGTAACACTGCATTCCCTCCCCCAACCCTTTAAGTTACAGTGACCAAGTGACTTGCTTTGGCCAATGAGAAGAGAGCTGAAGTAACAGGTGTTTTCCCAACAGCTGCATTAAAAGACAGTGTGTGGTTTTCTAGGTTTTCTTTTGCTACCTCCCCACCCTCCAACACCCTGACTCCTGTCTTGGCAAATGCAAATGACTCAGATGGCAGCTGGTCCATCTGTGTCTGGGCTCCAGGGGGAGGTTGACGAGAAGCAGAGTCGTGGGCAGACCATGTGGCATGCACCGGACAGAAAGTGGGTACAGCATATTCTTGTAAACCACTAGGATTTTTGAGGCTGTTATTGTATCATTCTAGTCTCTTCTAACTGATGTGAATTTGCAGCCCTATTTCATAAAGAAACAAGGTAATTTTCTGAGTTTCCCTCTCCTTTAGGTGCCAAGCCCTCTTGTTTGGTCTATCATCTTTATCAATCAGATGCAAATCTATACCAGCTTCGGGCATTTATATATTAGCCATGTATAAGTTTTGGAGCTGAAATTATTGGCACTCTGTGGAACTGCTTTCATGAATTACTGAGATAAAGTTCTCATAGCTAATAAAACTTCTGTGCTTTCAAAAACAATCATAAATACAGGATAGAGCTTTGTACAGAGTGAGACATATAGCAAACCCGAGTTAAGCAGTAGGGATGATTTCTATAACTCAATGCAGTACAAAAAAAGTAGTATTTTCATTTGACTAAAGTGTACATTATTTTAGAATCAATTCCACGTACTCCTAGATCCTTTTTAAAGTATAAAATAAACTTTCAATCTTAATAAAATATTCAACATGAAACGATTTAACTCATTAACCATGGAAACAATGACACATTTAAGCAAAATTACTGTCATCTAATATTATTTTGCTAAGTTAAACATTTTTAAATGAAAATATTACTTATTTAGTTTATCATACTTCTTTTATTTTATAAAAGTTTCAATAGTAAATTAATATTTAAAGTATATGTAAGGAACATCACTAAATAAACTCTACAAAATTGATGTCTAGCCCCTGAGGCCACCCCAAATGCCTGAATCCTATTATGAGGAAAAGAAAATAAATTTTTCTACCACTATATTCACATTCTCAATCTTATTTCCCTCCTCCCCACTCCACAATCCTTCCCCCTTCTTTTAGGTTTACCCCCTTGATATTTTTAAAATTAGTGTTATTAGCTACTTCTCTTTTTCAGGAAGTTCTTTAGCAGTCTTTCCTACTGGTATGTCTGGAGCAGTGGATTTCTTTTGGTTAATTTGGTAAAACATTCTTTTGCTGCCTTCAAAATGAAGGCTATCTGAGTAAACTGATCTAATGTAAAAATCCATTATACGTGTTTCCCCAGTCTTGGAGCAGATGCCCTTGTTTCTTTTATTCACTGGAAGCTCATTCAATCTTTTTAGCTTTGATGAGTTGACTTTTTGTTTTTCTACTTCACATACTTAAACCATATTAACTGAATGTTTCCTCTGAGAACAAAATACCTGGTCAGTACTAAATGTTCTCTCTCAATTTATAGTTTTTCAAATCAGGAAAAGCTTTCCTAAGTATTTTATTAAATTATCAGTTTCCATAGAGCTTGTATATTTCCTCTGATCCTCTTACCCACCATAGTGAAATTATGTCCTTTTTTTTTTTTAAACTCCCATTTTTTCTTCATACCCTTCCAACAGAGCCTGAATTTCCGGTTTAGAAATTATCTATATTTGGTCTTCATGGGATACAGAATTCAAGCCACATGGAAGACTCCTATCATATCCTCCCTTTCATTTCCCAAGACCCTCAAGGGGCCACATTAACTAAAACAGACAACTGACCTTTCTGATAGGGCTTTGCATCTTGACAAGGGTAGAGAAAATCAGTGATATTTATTATTTCTAGGATGTCCCAGAGTGATTGTTCAACTATAAAGATCCTCTCTGGCACCTTGAGAGTGTTAGGTTCAATTTGTTCTTCAGCCTTTTTCTACATGTCTGTGACACGACTGTATCCCATTAAATTAATTTTCTGCTCAACACAACCATCGATTTCTGTGGTAAAACAAACAATAATATTTGATATAGTCATACGTGTTATTTTCTACATGTATCATTGTCTCTTGAAATGCCTTGTTTTGCATTTGCCGATTTTCAGTGTCACTTTTGCTTTGTTACTCTTAATCAACATTTCCCAAAATTTGTTCTGGGAAACAATGTTTGTAACTCAGTGTTAGCAGATGTTACATTAAAAAAAAAAAGAGTTTGTAGTTAAGTAAGTATGGGAAACACAAAGATAAATAAAATTAGTTTCTTTTTCTGTGACTTTGAATTTCTAAGAAAAAATATAGGATGTAGTTTTTCCTAATTTATTTTTAGAACGTACACAGATACAGATTTATTCTGCCATATCTAAGGTGATCTGTAGAATATAATTTGGGGAATGGTATTGCAGAGGTTGCTATTTACTATCTTCAATACAGACTTTAGTTTCCCTCAAACTTGTAATAATACAGCAATGCTATCTCTTTTATTTTTAATACAATTTAGTGTTTGGTATTCATCTTATTCTTATCCCATTGGTTTGTACTTTTTGTGGTTATCTGTATTTCTTACATAGACTCTGGAAATCCTGTGACTTGGTTTTAAAAAAAATATTACAACATATTTTAACTGAGCTAGGGCATTTTAAGTTTTGAAAATGTATTTCATGTGTCTATTGTTCTTTTGGTAGGTTTAGAAATTCATTGACATTCTTCATTATTGCTCAGTGTTTCTAACTATAATTTTCCTGAGGTATGTAACCCAAAGCAGTGGTTCCTCTTCTGTTTTTGCAGCATAAATTTAAAAATCTTGAGCTTATATCAATGTAGGCCTATATACTTCTGAAGGTGATTTATAAGATGCTCTCAGAACACGCCTGAACCTCAGCGATGAAATGAGAATGTTAAATTATGGTGATTTAGCAGTCCCTCTATGAGATAATTTAGGAAGATGAATTTTCCTAGACTATCTTAGTAATACCTTGATCTACATAAAAGTGTGTAGCACAGAACTTTATTAACAATCAAAAACCAACTAATTCATAATGTGGCCATGTTGATGTTCTTTCTATTAAATGAATGCCTAATTTTTCATTTTGATATGGAGACAAATAGATCAAGCTCAGACTTATGGTAAATAATTTTTCCTTGATCCTATTCCTGTTATTGGTCAAATGAAAGGTAACTATCAGTGATGAGGTAACTGGTAGGAAAAAACAGGAGATAATGGTAAAACAGTCTAATACTAATTGTTTCTCATCTGGCAATCTCACTTTAAAGAATAAATATATTTATTGGTGATTATAGCTACATTATTCAAACTATAGGAATACTGAAAACAACCCAACTGTTCAACATTTAGGGAACAGTTAGCAAAAACAGTGGTGAGAAGATGAATCTTTAAGAACTAAAATTAAAAATATATTCTATATAAACACAAAAGTATATAAGAAAGGAAATTAAGCTAAGTTAATTTTTATCATAAAATTAAAATACAGAAAATATAGATAAAATTAATACAATGTTTGCACATGGATAAGGACAAAGCATATATACTAAAAGAATAATTATTTTCAATGGAAGTGTTCTTTATGGTCTTTTGCTTACTACAGTTAGCTAAGCATAGAATTTTAAAATACTCTTACAAGGTCTTAGACAAATGATTTTATCCAGGCAAACTGTATCTGTGGGTATTATATTTTTATCAGTAAATAAATATGTCTCTAATAAGAATACTCATATATAGAAACAAACACATAAACTTAAGACACTGTTATGGGTGAAAAAGTACCCCAATTTATATGATAAATATTTAGAAGAAATACATAACTGCTTCTCTTTGCATGTTCTATTACCCTATCTGAGTCCAGATACAATGAAGCAGTCCTATTTCCTCCAAATTGTCTCACCCTCACAGAAATGATGACGAGAGTTAAAACCAAGTATGCCACATCAAAAGTAATGAGAATATGCAGACACTGGGTACGCAAAGACACAAATGCTAAAAGCAGAAATTTGTTCAGTAAAAAACCAGTAGCTAATTTTAAGTAGGAGTTTTTAAAATTATGGATTCCCTTGATTAGTGTTTAGAACATCCTAAACCAAAATGAACAACTGAAGTTATTTGGGACTGGAAAAAGGGAAGAAGAGGGATAACGAAGAACAGGATTTAACACAAAGAGGACACATTAAAAGGAATATAGAAGCCATCTATATACTTTGAAAACCTCTATGGTAGAATAAAATCTAAAGTGAAAGACAAGCTGTTTTGCTATTAGTAGGAAAGTACCTGAGAGACAGAAACAAAGGAACGCAGCCTTTCTCATTAAACGTTTATTGCTCTGCTTAAGCTTATTTGAAGGAGCACAGAAACACATGGACCAGTATGCTAGGTCAGATCCACTCTTGCCCCAGCCAGACTGCTGAGACTAACACAAATCTGATTGATATGCAAATAAAATATGTGACTGTTTTTCCTTGATGTCAGCTTCTAACACTGTTGACATTAAAAGTGAGGTCCACTAATAACTCTTAGTGGACACTTAGGTTGTTATTCATAAAGTTGCCCAAAACCTTTTGAGGAAATAGCATCTATGCTCTTCATGAGCATGATACAAAAATCTCTTCTTAACTACTGATAAAAAGCAGCTAAAAATGAAAAATTTCTTCTTTGCCCTGAGCAGCAGATAATTAATGAAGCCTAACTTAGGAAGAGCTGCAAAACACTTTACAAGGACTTACTGGCCTACAGGACTTCTAACTGGGAAGCAGAATATCTCACTCATTTTCTTAAATACTAGTTTTTATATCTCACTTGCCAAGCTTTCTTTATTTCAATTTTTTTTTTTTTATTAAGCTAACATTATACTAACATGTCTGATGGCTCAGTGGGTAAAGAATCTGCCTGAAATGCAGGAGACAAAGGAGACAGGGGTTCAATCCCTAGGCTGGGAAGATCAAAGGAAATGGCAATCCACTCCAGCATTCTTGCCTGGAGGATCCCATGGACAGAGGAGCCTGGAAGGCTACAGTTCATGGGGTCACAAAGAGTCAGACACGACTCAGTGACAGGGATATATACTAACGTTAAAATAATTTTTAAAGAAAGAAATCCACAAGCTTGCCACTCCACTAAACCTTATGACTTTGTCCATAGGCATATATAATTTGTAGTTTTAATCACATGATACGTAACCTAATAGAGCCAGGCTTTTTTACAGGCATTGTTTAACATTTTTCGACATGCATGTTCTGCTGAACTTTCCCAGTGTGCTCACTTAATTAGTATATGATAAAAGAGTTCAGTATATGCTAGAGGCCAATCAAAATGTGAAAATTTAATGGATACCACAAAAGCCATACAGAAAATATGATATTAAGACACTCATAATTCCCATTTATAAGCCACTTTCCATCTTACCTCTGCTCCAGACAGATAGTAGGCTGAGATTAGTCCACCAACAAAGCGTATATTTACTTCAAAAACAGAAACTTCAGCATTCTGTAGGAAACAGAATAAAGGATGTTCATATGTAAATGGTAGGATATAATCGAGAAAAATATCAGCATGAAAAGTGCATGAAATATTTAAATTTTCTTCAATCTTACATGCTTGCTCAGAGAAATTTATACACAAGAGGAAAAGCTTTGTCTTTTAACTGTGTCAAATATATGTAAATATTATAGATAATTTTGACTCTTAAAATAACAATTATAAAAATATTTATAAAATGAAGTTATTTCCTCTCTCTATTCAGCAGAGGTTCAGTTCAATCGCTCAGTCATGTCCAGCTCTTTGTGACCCCATGGAGTGCAGCACACCAGGATTCCCTGTCCATCAACAACTCCCGGAGTTTACCCAAACTCATGTCCATTGAGTCAGTGATGCCATCCAACCATCTCATCCTCTGTCGTCCCCTTCTCCTCCTGCCTTCAATCTTTCCCAGCATCAGGGTCTTTTCAAAGGAGTCAGCTCTTTGCATCAGGTGGCAAAGTACTGGAGCTTCAGCTTCAACATCAGTCCTTTCAATGAACATCCAGAACTGATCTCCTTTAGGATGGACTGGTTGGATTCCCTTGTAGTCCAAGGGAGTCTCAAGAATGTTCTCCAACACCACAGTTCAAAAGCATCAATTCTTTGACGCTCAGCTTTCTTTACAGTCCAACTCTCACATCCATACATGACTACTAGAAAAACCATAGTCTTGACTAGACAGACTTTTGTTGGCAAAGTAATGTCTCTGCTGTCTAGGTTGGTCATAACTTTCCTTCCAAGGAGCAAGTGTCTTTTAATTTCATGGCTGCAGCCACCATCTGCAGTGATTTTGGAGCCCTCTAAAATAAAGTCAGCCACTGTTTCCACTGTTTCCCCATCTATTTGCCATAAAGTGATGGGTGCAGATATCATGATCTTAGTTTTCTGAATGCTGGGCTTTAAGCCAACTTTTTCACTCTCCTCTTTTACCTTCATCAAGAGGCTCTTTAGTAGAGGTTATAATACTCAATATTCTCTGTGCAGATGTGACAGGCTCAGGATATTCTATTATTCTGTTCTGTGTTCTTTTATTTTATTCATTTGCCTGTTTGGCCATAAGGGCTCTTTATACATTGGCTGGTAGTTCAACATCATTCTATAACTCTTCCTGCATCAGGATCTGAACTTGGAGCGGCTTGGGTTCTAATGCTGAATCTCAAATATACTGCTTTTGGTCTGGGATGGTCATATTTCTTTGAGAATAAGTTTCATCTCTAAGTAGAGGATTATATGTTGGACTTCCCAGGTGACTCAGTGGTAAAGAATAGTTCTGCCAGTGCAGGAAACGCAGGAGATGTGGGTTCGATCCCTGGATTGGAATGATGCCCTCGAGTAGGAAACGGCAACCCATTCCAGTATTCTTGCATGGAAAATCCCATGGACAGAGGAGCCTGGTGGGCTACAGTCCATAAGGTTGCAAAGAGTCAGACACAACTGAGTGACTGAGCAATAATATATGTTGAACCTTTTTAAATTAGCTCTTATATACACCAATAATAGCTTGCTTCTATTATTATTTACAAAGTACTATATCCTGCATTATAGTCATATAGTCTCTTTATATGACTAAGTCTTTTAATCCTCATACCAACTGTATGAAATAACTGCTATTCTTTTGTCCCTTTTACAAATGGAGAAACAAAATTATAGTGGTTATTGTGACTATTTTAAGGTCAGACAACTAGTATGTGGTTGAATCAGGATTTAAACTTGAGTACTCTGATTTGTGGTCTAGGGCTCTGTTTTCCTCATTCCTGTCACCTCACGTGATAATGCATCAGGTATCTTTGTTAATGGTCATATAATTCTGGCATATAGTTGGTAAATATCGCCAATAATCGTTTCATAATATTTGACTATTACATTCTATTATAGACAATTTAGCACAGCTAACCTACAATAGAAGTTAGATACACTTTGTTATCGAACCAAACTTTGGGTCTGCTTGCCCACACAACAAAGCCAATCTACTGATACTGGATTGCAGGGAAGGAAAGTACAGTGTTTACTGCACATACTAATGAGAACAAGGGCAGCTCATGCTCAAAAGACCTGAACTCTCGATGGCTCTGAGGGAAGGGGTTTTAAAGGCAGTGTGACGGGGGGGGGGGGGGGGGACTGTAGGGTGCATGATCAGCTCATGCACCATTCTCAGGATTGGACGGCATCAAGGTAAAATTTCAAGCATCATCAATATTCTGGTTTCAACTAGACTAGGGTCTATGTGCTTACAGTCAGCAGTTTTCATCTGGGGTGGGTCTGTTTCCTGTAAAAATAACACAGGAATGTGTGCCAGGCCTTTACCTATATCTTTCAGGGAACTGGGAGTTCAGTGATTATGCTATGTGGCAGATTTATAATCTAAATTGCTACCAGGTTCCAGGCCCAATAGCTATTTTTTGTTTCTACATTTTCACATTTCCTAATCATTAACTCTTGAGCCAGCCTTTTGAGACTCAAGAGAGGCCTGGAAGACTAAAGCAAAAGTCTTTTGCTTCAAAGGATAGGGACACAGGGGCTTGTGTATTGTTTAAACTCCAAGCTTTTGTTAGCTTCTTTTCATGGTCATTGGGCCTACGTGATAATTGTTCACTTTTGCCTAACATCAAATCATTCACTGAAATCACAGAGGCTAATAGCAAACTAATATATGGAGTCAATGCCCAGCAGATGAGCTTAGTCACAATTTTTGGAGAAATTATTTCCTTTAACAAACATTTATTAAGCAACTACTATGTGCCAGGCACTGTCCTAGGTTCTAGGGACACAGCAATGAAATCTCAGGTCCTCAACTTATGGAGTCTACATTTTAGTGGGAGTCTACATTTTCAGGAAAAAAAGAATATGTATTTTCATTTAATTTCCACATGTTCTCTCTAAAAAGGTGTAAGGATCTCACAAATTAAAGCTAAGTAATTGCATAAGTTACAACTTTGTTTTTTTCTTGCAAAAGGAAGATCATGAAAATTACTTATAAGAGACAATAACTAGGTTAGAGTTAGGAAAAATCATCATAATATATGACTCTCTGGTGAGTTCATTTAGTTGTATTCCCTAATTTCTAATATGTACCTAATACCTAATTTGATTAGAGAACTTTACATAGTAATAGTTTATCTGTGATGTGTATCACTCTGAATGAGTATCATACAAATATTGGTAGAAGCTTTAATATTCCACAAAATTACTGATATGGAAAAAGGAAGGAAATTATTAATTTATTTTTGCTCACACAGCCATACTTCTTATGTCTAAAGGTAATGTCTAATAATAAAATCTAATAAATAAAACCCTCAAATCTTATCACTCTCAATTTGTACTTGTGGTTTTAGTTTTTAAACCTAAGAATAGTCCTCCACATTTCTGCCTATTGAAGCATGTTGATTTTATATTCTTATTCTAGCTTTGGGTTCATTTGCTATACATTCTCTTTTCCTCCTTTGAAAACTTTGGATAACTGGGACTTTTCTATAAATATCTGATAAAAATTATTGCAAAGTAGAGGACTGAGCCATGTCAAACATCATCATAAATATATCTTCAGCAAGACATCAGTCACTTACAGGTTACAGCTGTTCAACCAGTTATTGATCCAGCAATGTGTTCTTAGAACCTAAATTCTATTTATCTTCCTCTGTCCGAAGATATTGAGAGATGGTTTTGCAAAGTGCCCTGCTCAAGATCAGTGCTTTGTCTTTTGAATTTCTCAGATCTAATAGTTTGGTGAGCCCATCCAAGAAGCAAATCTGGCTTGTTAGTGAATCCATACAGGTTCCTAGTTCCTTGTGTTCCTGTCATTGAAGATCTCATTCAGGAATGTCAAATCACCATTAGTCATACACAATAGTCATCATATTTACCTTCTTTTGAAAGCCAAAACTACATTTGAATTCCCAATATATAATTTTTTATCCTTTTTTCCCCCCAAAGTTAAATCCAACTTATTTGAAGCCTAAGTTTGAGAGCTTTTAACATTTGGGGTTATACTATGTTTTAGGTAAGAAGACTGAAATTTGCATACTTTAGGTCACTCTTTACAGATCTGTAGATGAAAAGGACTAAGAAGATAAAAACATAACATCTTGCTTGGCTATAGTGGGGGCAAAAGACTATAAAAACACTGCTCTAGAGGCAGAAAGACCTGGCATCGAAGGTTGGGTTCAGGAGACAGCTAAATGTGAGATCCCAGGCAAACCACATATCCTGAGTCTTGGTTTTCTCATTTGTAAAAAGGGACCATGCACTTCTTACAGGGCACTATGAGTCCGTGCATTGCACACACTGCCTGGCACAGGTGAAAGTACCCAGTAAAGAGTTGCTGCCCTTACACTGCACAAACCTCAGCTGAAGTAAACCAATAAGGCCTCGCTTCCTCAGGGATGAATAGCAAATCAGAAACTGCAGAACCATAATCTTCTAAATACTAGAATGCAAACTGATCCTTTTGGGAGTCATGTCCCATACCCTTATAAGTGAGTTATGTTTCAAATCCTCTTTTTGAATATAGTATCCTGACCAAATTTCCTTTTGTGCTTAAAGTACTTTATACGATATCTGGATTTTCCAAAGTGAACTTCTACAATCTGTGGGTTTGAGGCCAACTTTATAAATGTCTTGATTCTAATTTACATGAAAATAATCTTATTAAATTTGAATGAAGATACGCATCCTATTAATATTAATGCAGCATCTTTTCAGATGCTCTAAAACTTCTCCAGTGATTCACCCTAATGACAGAAGAGGGGTCTGGGCAGGGAGAGAACAGTATGTGAAGGATGGGAGCCCCAAACAGCCTGCAACACTAAAATTTTGTGTGATTTATCTTAACAATGTAGATTTTGTAATCTCCTTCAATCCGTGTTTGGTTTTTTTTACATATGTAATCTTTAAAAAATTTAAAAAATGGGAGTATAAGTGCTTTAAATGTTGTGCTAGTTTCTTCTGTACAACATCATGAATCAGCTACATGTATCCATATATCCCCCTCCCTCTTGAGCCTTCCTCCCATCACCCGACCCCATCCCACCCCTCCACATCATCACAGAGATCAAGCTGAGCTCCCTGTGCTATACAGAAGCTTGTGTTTATTTTAAATGAGATTAAATTCCTTAAGTCTTTAAGTCAGGTCGCATTTCAGGAATACGCCCTACGTATCCTATGGTGTCTAGTACACAGTGAATGTACACGTGTGAGTGCCAGTTTGAGAAGTAGATCCAGTCTTTGTTTAAACTGCATGCACAATGGATGAGCAAGGGGAAGGTGGACATTTTTGGCTTAAAGCCTACCCACAAAACTATGTGGGCTGGAAAAACTGCTCTTTCACTTTGACTTTCCTCTACCAATAGCTGTTGAATCAAAGAACACACGTAACCATAATCACACATAAATTAAATAAGATATGTAGTATAATTAACTTTGCAACTAAAATCAAGAGGTAAAATCATGCAAAAACTAAGCTTCCCTATTAAAGTCTCATATTGCCCAGGATGTCTTAGACTGGTAATTTCCACATTAAGTTAACCCCTTTCCTTAGTATTGCTGTCCTCTGGCATACTAAGTATGTGTATATGTGCTTGCTATATACAAATATATACAGGGAAAGTCACTCAGTCGTGTATGACTCTATGCAACCCCATGGACTATACAGTCCATGTAATTCTCTAGGCCAGAATACTGGAGTGGGTAGCCTTTCCCTTCTCCAGGGGGTCTTCCCAACCCAGGGATCGAACCCAGGTCTCCCGCATTGCAGGCGGATTCTTTACCAGCTGAGCTACAAGGGAAGCCCTGCAGCTTAAGAGAAAGATAAAAAACGTCTGACACTTGCAGCCTATTTTCTCCGTTTGGGGGCCGCTAGCCTTCCTGCCTGTTATCCTCTCATTCTCCCCGTTTCTTTTACGAGAATTATGTTGCCAAGGGCAAGGGGTTTTGTTCTTGTTCCGTAACTGCTTCTGTGCTGATAAGGGGCGTCGTACCTAAATTGGTGAGGCAACATATTCTCCTAACCCTCATATTCAGGGTCTCTGATCCACATATATATATCAACCTCCTTCTACGAGACAGGATGGTATTTTAAATAACTCAAAGAAATTTATTAGGTTGCATTTTTATAAGCAACTTATTCACTTTTATAAGAAAATTATAAGATGATAGATTTTAGTAAGTGAAATAACAGTCTTGACTATTTGAATAACAAATTAAGGTTGTAGAACAGATTCAGCCATGGATTTTGATTGAGGAATTATAGAGGCACAAACTTTCCTTGATAGATATATTGCTCCTTTGCACCTTCAGGCTTTAAGATAATTATTTAGAATCAAATCTGCATCAAGTTTAAGGAACTCTCCTTAATTCTTAACTTATGTTCCATACAGCAGAACAGACTGGATTGCTTTAAACTGAAAAACACTTCTTAGGAAATAATTTTTATTTCCAGAAATATCTTAATTTTAAATATCTTAACCCTATTCTCTATTCCAATTATTAGAATTTTTTTTTCAGACTAATTCTCTGAGCCCTAACATCAGAGAATACTTCTCTGCTAGCTATTCCTCTAAACTTCCTGTCAGTTTTCTATTCAATGAAGTATAAGTAACGAACAAGCAAGTATTAATAACAGCTGCCCCAATACAAACCAATGCCATAACTGTTTAATAACAACTGCTCCACTACTAACATGTGCTAACCTAGACAGCGTATTAAAAAGCAGAGACATCATTTTGCTGACACATTTCCATATAATCAAAACCATGGTTTTTCCAGTAGTCATGTATGGATGTGAGAGCCGAGAAGGCTCTCAGAGCCCAAGAAGGCTGAGTGCCGAGAAATTGATGCTTTCAAACTGTGGTGTTAGAGAAGACTCTTGAGAGTCCACTGGACAGAAAGGAGATTAAACTAGTCAATCCTAAAGGAAATCAACCCTGAATATTCGTTGGAAGCACAGGTGCTGAAGCTCCAGTACTTTGGCCACCTGATGTGAAGAGCTAACTCACTGGAAAAGTCGCTGATGCTGGAAAATACTGAGTAGAGGAGGAGAAGGGGGCAACAAAGGAGAGATGGTTGGATGGCATCGTTGATTCAATGGGCATGAGTTTGAACAAACTCACAAAGATAGTGAAGGACAGAGAAGCCTGGCATGCTGCAGTCCACGGGGTCGCAAAGAGTCAGACAGACTGAGAAACTGAACAACTATGCTTCATCTTACTGAGAACCAGTGGAAACAGCATTATACTTTTCAAGACAGGCAACTACCCATAAGCTTTGTCTATGTTTAGGCTTAGCATACACATTCATTTGTATGTGGTTCTTCAAAGTGTGTGTTGTAGTAACATCTTGAGGATTACATCTCCTCTTAATAGATTAAATTACAATATTAAACAGTATAGCTTAGTATAATATGTGTCTGAGCAGCTTTTAACTTCATGTTTAAGTAACATGATAGACCTCTTAAGATGAATAAAGTACAGTTCTTCGAGCAACAAAGATAGGCAAATCACCTTCTTCTCTCTGTTAATAGGTTAGTTTTACCAAGCAGGTCCAGAAAGGCCCTCAAGCAGCAGTCCACTCTATCACTGATTACTGACAGAGGGATCATAGCTCAGTATCCTCATAGCCAAAACCGAAATCATCTCCTTTGGCAGACAGTGATTAGCATTCAGAGAGAAAACACTGAACAGCTCCATTTGACAGGATAATTAACTCAGTTATCTACACCATCAGGACGTTAAGGCTGCTCGAAAACAGAGCTTTTATAAAAGCAATACTAAGGCAAAGGTCACTTCTCCTATACTCCATGTTATGGAGCTCTGGACCTAAGCCAAGAACTCATTCAGGCACTTGAAGAGATCCCAATTTGCTTCTTGAGGTCAACTTACAACCTTCAGATAGAGAACCCTACAGCTTATTTTCTAAAAGTAGGATGGTATTCCAATTGGGTAAGAGAATAATCTGGATCTTTAAAAATACAGTCACTGTTGCTACCAATACCTCTGTTATCTAAAACATATGGTGTTCATTACAATTAAAAAGCACAATTCAAGTGCTTGCCAAAGATCAGTCTCATTGTGTTGCTAGTTAGAGTCTGGAACAAGCTAATCATTAGCCTTTGTCATTCTCAAAGCTCATCCTCTCATTCAGAGATATCACTTTACCTCAATGCAGAAAAAGGCTTTTTAATAATATTTTAGTATAGCTTTGATTTTTACTGAGGGTTTAATATAAGAAATTGTTATCTGGAGTAAATGTCTATGACATAGAATTCATTATGAAAGTCAGTTTTCAATATTCCTCATGGAAGGATCTAGGTGATCAATACTTTTTTAAAGTCACAGTAGAGAGGAGGAAGCAGAAGGCAATGGCAACCCACTCTGGTACTCTTGCCTGGAAAATTCCATGGATGGAGGAGCCTGGTAGGCTGCAGTCCATGGGGTCACTAAGAGTCGGACATGACTGAATGACTTCACTTTCACTTTTCACTTTCATGCATTGCAGAAGGAAATGGCAACCCACTCCAGTGTTCTTGCCTGGAGAATCTCAGGGACGGGGGAGCCTGGTGGGCTGCCGTCTATGGGGTCGGACTCTGTCAGACTTAGCAGCAGCAGAAAGGAGGAAGTTCAGAACTGAATTTGCAAAGGCCTAAATATGAAACTCCTGATCATTTGTTCTTAGGTTAATGATCTTCCTGTATCAGGAGCCACCACAAACCTGTTCTGGAAGTAGGTTAGGTAAAAACAAACATATCAATTGCACCTGAACTGCAGATCATTTCTAACTATTTAAAAATATGACACAGTGCAGCTACCCATGTTCCATGTCAGCTTCTCTCCTAGCTGAGTCTAGCAAAGTTTGTCAGTAAGTAGGACAAGGTAACAACACATCATTTCATTAATCTTTAGTGAATACCTATGGAATGATATATCCTAATGAGTACTGAGATATCAAGATTACATGCCTACTTTTGAGGGACTCAAATTCTTTGGCTGCCTATGTATTTTTCAACTCTTGGCATTTCCTTTCCACTAAAAACAGGGTCACTGGGTTAGGCAGATCTTATTAAAAAGCACAGCTCTTATCTGATGCATGATTTGGGGCAGATTAATTAGTTACCGCTTCATCTATAAAAATAGGGAAAACACCACTTACCCCCTGTAATGTGTCACAAAGACTAAATCAGGTAATCTATGAAAAAAATCACCTAGCATTAACACTCGGAGAAGGCAATGGCATCCCACTCCAGTACTCTTGCCTGGAAAATTCCATGGATGGAGGAGGCTGGTAGGCTGCAGTCCATGGGGTCGAGAAGAGTTGGACATGACTGAGTGACTTCACTTTCACTTTTCACTTTCATGCATTGCAGAAGGAAATGGCAACCCACTCCAGTGTTCTTGCCTGGAGAATCCCAGGGACGGGGAGGCCTCGTGGGCTGCCATCTCTGGGGTTGCACAGAGTCAGACACGATTGAAGCAACTTAGCAGCAGCAGCAGCAGCATTAATACTCTGTATGTCTCAGGACTCTTTAAATAGTAATTTCCTTTGTCCTTTCTTCATTTCCTAAAAAACCTGGCCTGAACTAGGTAATTTGACTATTATTCCTGCTAGACTATAAGCTTCATTAGGGTAAGAACTTGACAATTAAAAGGTAATTACTATAGCTATATTTAAAATGGATAACTAAAAAGAACCTACTGTATAGCACATGGAACTCTGTTCAATGTTATGTGGCAGAGTGGATGGGAGGGGAGTTTTGGGAAGAATGTATACATGTATATGTAAGGCTGAATGCCTTTGGGGGTTCACCTGAAAATATCACAACATTGTTAATGAGTTATTCTCCAATACAAACTAAAAAGTTTTTAAAAAGGTGATTAGTAATAATTAATACATGCATGAATTAATGAATGAGTAATGAATAGCCAAGGATCTGCTTTGGATTCCTTGTCTGAGGATTACTTTGAACTAAAACCAGAAAACTCAGCCACCAGTCTACCCTTAACGTTTTCTGCCCAGACCTACGTGCCTTTAGAGAATTGGAATAAATACAAAGCTCTACCTGAAGCCCCTGCTCCTACAGATTATCTCAGTGATTTAAGTCAGTTGTTACAGCCATTTGTACTTTGTACTACCAAGTATGCAAATTCAATCAACTTGCTATGCCTTAATTAAAAGAAAATGAGTTTTGGTTAACGACAGTATAAACCAATAAAAGATATGTACTTTATACCTGTAAGTGATGCAAATTGAATATTTCACATATAAACAAATTTATTCTTGACTGTAAGATTTGTTTATACTCAGGAGCACCACAAGATAAAACAACTCTCAACAACAATGATTCTATTTCAGTTTCATTCTTATTTTTACCTTGCAATAAATTTGGATGCATTAACTTTTTTTTTGCATTACCTTTATACTGTCAATTAAAATACCTTATCAGGAAAAAGCATTAATTTGAAAACAAGCAATAATTTATTCAGGCTGGAATGACACTATACATTATCCATAAAAATAAGTTTTCTGTCTCTGTTTAAGCTTTTCCAATTTGTCCTTCCTTTACATAAATGGAACAATGTTTTCAGCATTTTCAGAAAGAAAACTATAATTGCTGACACAATTGTCAGAATCTCTGGGTAGAATGACTGAATACAGGAAAGATTCTTTTATGGGACATAATAAAACCAACTAGAAGACTGTAAGCTGAAGCACTTTAAATCAATACAGTTGTCCTGAATTTATATGTGTTATTAATTTTAATATGGGAAGTATTATCATTTGGATGTTACTGATAAACTTTTATATTTTTAAAGAAAAATATAGCAATACCCAAAGTTGTTGTTCAGTCACTCAGTTGTGTCCGACTCTTTGCAACCCCATGGATTGAATACTCAAAGAGAGAACTGCAAAAAATACATTTCAAGACCTCTCACATTAGGAACGGTAAAATAAACTGAAATTTGAGACCTGTGACTATGTTTTTAAAAGTATATTTTGAAGGGTATAGCCCAAGATTATCAATAACAGTTCTAAAATTATATTTTATATAAAAGTCTGTGAAGTCACTGAAGAAAATCTTACAGAAATACAAAAATACAATTTTAAAGAAACAAAGCACAGTATCTTAGGCATCATTCAACTGATAGTCTAATTCCTTTACCTGACAAGTAAAGAAGTCAAAGAATTTGCTCTTCATAAGTTCTAAATAGCCTGATATCCCCTATTAGATTCCCTTTGCCTCCTCACAGGCTCCTATGGTCCATGGAACACATTCATGTCACCTGGTCGTGGTCTGAGGCCCTCCAACTGCCTTCTGTTACCTTGACTATTACTGTGCGAGGCTTTTGTGCTTCATCCTTTTAAATAAATGATTCCAGAGTTTCTCAGACCGCCACTGGACATGAAAAGCAAGGAACTGCTGCAGTGTTCGGGGAAGCTTTGTGGCAGCAACGGCGTAAGTGCCAAACAAGGGACCTGGACACTCTTTAGGCCTATGTCACTACAGTCTCCTCTCCTGCCTTCCATCATTAGACTCTGGAAGAATCTAGGTCTCATTCTCCTCCTTTTCTGGAAGAGAGGATGGGGAGGGAATACATTCTCCATTCTCTCCTCCATATATAGCTGAAGACATTCCATAGTTCTTTGCCGGTAGGTAGTTGAGTTTACTCAAAAATAACGTGGCAGGGCAAAAGTACTACTAAGAAAGAACTGCTGTTGTTGTTCAGTCGCTAAGTCGTATCCGACTCTTTCCAACACCATGGACTGAAGCACAACAGGCCTCCCTGTCCTTCACCATCTCCTGGTGTTTGCTCCAACTCATGTCCATGGAGTCAGTGATGCCATAGAACCATCTCATCCTCTGTCACCCACTTCTCCTCCTGCCCTCAATTTTTCCCAGCATCAGGGTCTTTTCCAATGAGTCAGCTCTTAGCATCAGGTGGCCACAGTATTGGAGCTTTAGCATCAGTCCTCCAATGACTATTCAGGGTTGATCTCCTTAAGGATTCATTGATTTGATCTCTTTGCTGTCCAAGGGATTCTCAAGAGTATTCTCCAGCACCACAGTTTGAAAGCATCAATTTTTTGGTGCTCAGCCTTCTTTGTGGTCCAACTTTCACATTCATATAGGACTACTGGAAAAATCCTCAGAAAGAAACCTTTTGGTTCATTGCCTTAATTTTTCACACTCAGGTCTATTGGTTATATCTGAGCTACCACAGGTCATATCCAACCAAAGAGCCATAGAACCTTACAAAATCACTCAATCCTTGAGCCTGTTTTTTCATATTTAAAATAAAAAGACAGAGCACATCAATTTCCAAGGTCCCTTTATGTTGGAATACTGTGTCTTTTATATTCTAAATTCAGTTACAGGCAGACTAAACACAGACTCATCTGATTATTCAACTCAGTGATTTCCAAAGTGGGGTATTTATGGCAATTAATTAGAGGAATAGGAATATGTTTTTAATTCAAAGAGGTAGGAAAAGGACTCAGTGTTATGCTGCCTTTAATACTCTGGATGGTGCTGGTAAGAAGAGCTCCACAATGCAGAGGAGTCAGCAGGGAGATAAAACTTTCTCTGTCCATTCTCAACATACAGCATGGTACTTGTGCCTAGTTATGGGGATTTACAGATATTAGCAAACGCTTAGCAGACAGAAAGAGGCTTACAAGAATTTCTGCAAAGTAATCTCAGATTAAAAATAATACAGTGAAATAAGTCAAATACCACATGATATCATTTATATGTGGAATCTAAAAAAGTGACACAAATGAACTTATGAATCAGAAACAGACTCACAGACATAGAAAACAAACTTCTGGTTATCAAAGGAGCAAGGGGGAGGGATAAACTAGGAATTTGGGATTAAGAGACACATATTACTGTATATAAAATAAACAAGGACCTACTGTATAGCTCAGGGAACTCTATTTAGTATTTTGTAATAAACGATAATGGAAAAGAATCTGGAAAAAAGTATGTGTGTGGGTATGTGTATGTAACTCAACTTAAAAAAATACCAATGAGGCAAACGTTAAGTGAATGACTAAAAATCACCAGGGCCAACTGTTCCTGTTCTGAAAACAAGTTCTTTGCTAATCTCATTACGAGGGTAAAGCAATGACTGTGGAATTAGATTTGCTCTGACAAGATGTAGTCCCAAACTATCATGAAATGTTCACTACCCATAATTATGAAGCTTTTCCTTGATGTACAGTGGGTACTGAGGTTTATTAAAAATGATAGTATGTGGACAAAATTTTAAAACTATTTCATATAGAAATTGATAAAACTTTATATTGGGAATTCCCTGGCCATCCAGTGACTAGGACTCTGTGCAGCCACTGCAGTGGGCACAGGTTCGATCCCTGGTCTGGGTACTAAGATCCTGCAAGCCCCGTGATACAGCCAAAAAAATAGTTTATACTGATAAGGGTCTACAATCAACAAAGTTTAAAACCTTATTTATGGGAAAGTGGATGCAGCTGCTGCTGGATGCATGTGGTGTGATTAGATAAGCTACTTCACGGTGTTACTGACTCAGTATCCATTTTGTTCGGCCAAGTGGCTGGCAGGGGCTTTAAATTGACACTAGCCCCTCAGGCAAGAGTGTGCCCTTGAAAACAGCCCAAGGGTCACAAGCAAACGTCAGTTCCTGGTAGGACTCTGTCTTGTGATCATGTTTCCCCCACCACCAGGCCCGCCCTCTGTGTGCCCTTCAGAAAAGACCTTACTGGAGCCTACAAAGTTGGTTTGAATTCACCGATTCGGCCTTACCTTTGCACCCTGAAGCACTCAATCTACCGTCATAAAGGCATGTGCCCCAGGTCCTGTCTCTCTGTCTATACTCTGCCTTGACCTCCCTGTGTGGCCCCTGGAGGTGAGTCATGTACCTTTTCAGGACCTGTTAAGTAATAAACTTCTCTATTTTAATTTCTCTTATGGTCTTGCATGGAGCCGCAGCTTACCATACAACACCCTGGGTTCTAGCTAACAAAGCTTCCTCTAACAAAGCCGCAGTATTGCACCATGGCGCAGTGCAGAAGCACAAGGCTTTTGTGAGGTCACAGCTCTGAGTACAACTCTCTGTGTAGTCTAGATAAGCCCTGAGGCTCTGATTTCTAATCTGTAAAGGTGTGAAAATAATACTCATTTCTTGGGGGTGCTGTGGGACTTGAACAAGAATACTTGGCACGTGTGGGTCTTAATAAATATTAATTTCTTCATTCTTACTCTTAATTTGCCCCCAAAAACACAAAGACATGTATTTGTGTAGTAAGGGAGGGAAAGTTAAGAATATAGTAAGATACTATTTAAAATTGCATTATTTGTTTCTGCTAGGGTACAACACAATAATTTACCCCACAGGAGAATTTGTCCACGTTAACTGCGATTTAAGAACTGAATAGGCAGCTTTTATTGAACTTACCACATTAAAATTTAGATTTTCTTCAACCCATGCTTGAGCCTCTTCAAATTCATCTTTCATATTCATAATAAAAAGTGTATCCAGGGCATCTACTATTGTTGCTCCTTGGATATTACCTGAAAATATCAGAAAAATACTTACTCAATAAACACCTTTGACAGATCCATATATCCACACTGAGCATACCTTGAAGAGGAAGTGAGTAATACTGAATTTATTAGTAAACAAGAATATTGAATACAGTCTAAAGTTCTTTCAGTGAAAGAAAATTTAAATGTTGAATCAAACCAAACTAAAAATTATCATAGGCTATTAATTGGTACACTAATCTTTAAAGTCTTTTCTGAGTTGCAGAAAATAAATCTCTTAGAAATTTCATTTGTGATCACATTCTCTAGCAAGAAAAAGAAAAGACCTGAAACCAAGGAGCAATACACATATTAATTTTAATGTAATTACATCAAAGTGCACCTGCACAAAACTGTTTTAATTATAATTAGATCTAAAATTGTTTAGTGATAGCTCTAAGAAACCATTACTCAAAAATGGAATTCAACCCCCTCTCTGCAGCTCTGACTGATCCTAGCCTCTCCTTCCATGCCGTAGCCAGGCCTGACTCTCATTTATTTCCTCTCAACTCCCTCAACAGGAAGACTTTACATTGCTCTTTCACTCATCACTTTCTATCTCCCATTGTAACTACATATATGCATCTCCTTTTAGTCTGTGAAGTTCCTCAAAATAGAGAAGTCATGTCTTATTCACCTCCACATTCCATGCTAAAAGACTCGGTATGTTTCTAAGGCTTAACAATAAATTTAAAAATCGTCACTGTATTAACACAGAACTAAGCAATCTCTTCGATAAAGATTATGGCAATTTTACAACTAAACGATTTCTTAATGGTATGAACAACTTTCATAGAGATAAAAGCAAAACTGGAATTATTTTTTTAAAAAAGTTATAGTAAAAAATAAAAAAAATTAAGAACTCTGAGTCTGCATAAAGTGTCTGGGTTTCTCTCTTTATTTACCATCACCCATGTTAACTGGTCACCACGTCCTCAAAACATACTTTAGAATTATCTGAAACCACGTGTACTGCTACCACTCCAGGTTTGATTCTCTTCACCTCTAAAATGAGCTGCTGTGATGGACCAACCAGCCTTTTTCCCTACTCATCCAGTGCTCCCTAACTGTTCCTGCAATGTCCTTCTCCCTACCAGAGAGTCTACTGTTTTTCAGAACTTCCAATGATTATCTACTGAATCCACCCAGTCCAGTTCAGTTGCTCAGTTGTGTCTGAATCTTTGCAACCCCATGGACTGCAGCATGCCAGGCCTCCCTGTCCATCACTAAGTCCCGGAGTTTACTCAAACTTGTGTCCATCGAGTCAGTGATGCCATCCAACCATCTCATCCTCTGTCGTCCCCTTCTCCCCTGCCTTCAATCTTTCCCAGCATCACGGTCTTTTCAAAATGAGTCAGTTCTTCGCCTCAGGTGGCCAAAGTATTGGAGTTTCAGCTTCAGTATCAGTCCTTTCAATGAATATTCAGGACTGATTTCCTTCAGGATGGTCTGGTTGGATCTCCTTGTAGTCCAAGGGGCTCTCAAGAGTCTTCTCCAGTTCAAAGAATCCACCCAGTCCTTTGGTAATTCACTATCTGTACATATGTCTTCTGCACTAGGTCATAAACTTTGCAAAGATTTGTGTTTATTAATAGCAGTGCTGGAAAGGGAGCCAAACACATGGAAGGTCCTAAACAAATGGAAAAGTATAGTGGGGTGATTAGGAGCAGACTCTGACCTTAGCCAGTCACAAGGGTACCAGTTCAGCCAGTTAGTAGGTGGCTAGCACTGGGCAAGCTGTTCTCTGTTTCATATTTCTCATCTCTAAAATGCACGTAGTAACAGGGACTAAATGAGAAGATGCACAAATGGCAGCGTGGCACGTAGGGTCAGCTGATACTGTTATTTGTTACAGAATGTGATCTATTTAACAGGGGGCTTCCTGGGTGGCGCTAGTGATAAAGAACCTGCCTGCCAATGCAGGAGATGTGAGAGATGCAGGTCTGATCCCTGGGTCAGAAAGATCCCCTGGAGGAGGGCATGGCAACCCACCCCAGCATTCTTGCCTGGCAAATCCCATAGACAGAGAAGCCTGGTGGGCTACAAGTCCACAGGGTGGCAAAGAGTCAGACTCAACTGAAGTGACTTAGCACACGCTATATAACAGCTTCAGTTAAAAGACAGAACATCACCTTTTCCATGGTGATTTCAGAAGCATCAGACCAAGATTCACATCCTCCCCCCGCCTTTCATCCTGTTACTTACAGACGAAATTGTGAGAACTGAAGAGGAATGGAGTTCAGGGAGAAGGGCGCTGGGGAGCTCTGTGACCCAAGGAATCCATCTAACGCTTCTGTTACTTAGCTTCTGCACCTCCACAATGTGAATGTTATTAATACGTGGAGAAGGTATTAATCACAGAAGCAGGCTGTGAGGACCCAAAGCAATAAAATGATGCCAAAGTGGATAAATGGAAGTTCATATAACAGACGACTCCATCCTCCCTTTCTCTCACAAACAAGAGAAATTCAGAGCCAAAGCTGAGAGTCACTGAGACACAGTGAAGGTCACCACGGCTGGCTGCCTTGGCCAGCTTATTGATAAAGACACAGCTTTTATCTGACAGGAAGCAGTTAATGCAGCCAACAAATACTGCTCTGCTATGTACCACATGGGAGCTAAAAATCAGGATACTGTGCCCATATCCATTAAATAAGGATCTTTGGAAGTGTGCCCCAGGCATCAGTATTTTTTCAAGGGACGCAGGTGGTTCCAAAGTGCAGTCAGTGCTATGTCTGAAGGACACACTACGCACAACCCCTGCAGACAACTCCATCAGGTGTGCAAGTCTCCTAGCAACACAATCTGGAGGGTCACACAGACTTTCTCCACCACCCACAAGTGCAGTCGATTGAAGAGAAGTTACTGCCAGGAATAAGCCAAAGCACATTCTACTCACCAAACAAACTGCTTGAATGGCCTCCTTTGGATACAGGCTTCAGTTCATTTTTACCCCAGGCATAACGTTTATAATTTTTCCAAGCATGTTTCATCATCTGAGAAAAGAAATAAAAATTGGATTATAATTTGAATTTGAGATGTTTTTGCTTCAAGACAGATCATACATTGAAGATCTAAAGGTTAAAACACTAAAACTCACTGCTTAGTTAAAAGGATGATGATAATTAAAAGGTGGACAATGATATAAATAAGCTGGAACACACACATAACATACAAATACACATCATCCCTTTATGTCTACAAATGGAGACTTTTTTAATCCATTTAATCTTATTTCATGTATTAATACATATCATTTTCAAAAGTCAGTTCCCAGCAACAGATAGTTTATCATAAAAGGGTGAATCATTCTTAATAGATAAGTCTAAGTAGATAAATCATTCATCTATTTCATCCTCATAATGCATAAAATCTATAAGGATTGTATACTTAAAATTCCCCCTTTTCTTGCATAAAGTTCTCTGTACTTAGTATACAGACATCCAAAGTTATTACTTTAAACACTGATGTATCTTGACCAAGACTATATGGAGAAGTATTTTTAAATAAATATAGGAAATGAAAAAAAGAAGCTAATTCTATATATTCCCAACCTAGATGTCTTGTACTAGGAATGTTTTTAAAGTTCAAAACTCTCTGCCATAAATTAGTTGTATACATTTTTCATTTTCAAATTTTATTAATTTTAACAAAACTAGTTTACTTACATATAATGAAAATCAATCAATTTTTCCTGGCTTAGAAACTAAGCTCTGACCTATTATGCTCGATATTAACTCTAGTAGAAAATGAATAATAGTCAAGGAAAGAAATTATTCTCTAAGAGCTTATAAAAACAGTTGTGTAACTATTATAGAATAGTCGTACAGATGTTTTTAATGACTCCAAGAATATACTGCACCTATTTTTGTATACATTTTTTTTAAAAGGGTTGAGGACTCCTCACCTGTCTGAAATTTATTCATGGCATTATCCCCAATCTGTTAGCAATAGTAACTAAAATATGAACATAATGGGGAAATATTCTAATCTGGCTCCGTATTTTAAAATATCTTTAAAAGCATCACTAAAGTCATACATACTATATATAGGCTGTTTATTACTAAAAATCTTCAGTGAGATCAGTACGATTTTATTAATAAGAAAGTCTTCCTATGTCCCCCCAAATAACAATGCACATCTGTCTTCAATCACTCTGTATCAGTATAGTATCTCCCTAACTCACCACTACTGTTAGTAATAACAGCTACCAAAAAATCTGTACTATCTGCTGGGTACTCCACTAAATGCTCTATGTTCAGTATTGTATTCAATTCTCGTTACCACTCTATGAATGATGTTGTACTGTCACTGTTTGGTAGATGAAAAAATTGAGACTTTGAGAAGTTACAACACAAACATGTTTACTCAAAGTCATGACATTTCTCCACAGCTGTGGAGCCTGGGTTCACCCATGTCTTGGCCTGACTTCAAAGCCAATGGCATTAATCATACACTGCATAAACTTCCTTTGATGAGTCAGCAACAGACCCTTCCTATGATGAATCAGATTGTTGATCTTCTAACCATCAACAGAATGCGTATACAATAGTGTTTTAGAGATTTTCCTCCTTATAAATTAATTTTGTTGAAAAGTATACTAGGTTTGAAGGGGAAATAACTTGATTTATAATGAGCACTGATTAGTCACACAATCATGGATGAGTCAGGCTTTCTTTATGTGAAAATTTGGGATAATTCCTCACAGGATGCATGTAAGGATTACATGAGCATGACCTGTGTGGTGGCACCCTGCACACATGGTGAATAATCACACACCTACTGAATTTAAGCCTATATTGAGACCAATTAAACTCACATCACACAAATAGAAACCAACGAGCCTCTGAAAAGACGGGGTACATGAACACTAGGTACAAAAACACCTTGAGATTACATCTCAGTTTGATTTGGTTTTCCCATTAAATGTACTGTATTTGGTAAACTCTTTATTCCTGTTTCAAAGATACTTTATAAATCCAAAAGCTTTTGGAATACACCTAATACAAGAACAGAAAAAAAAAAAGTTATGATGATTTGTTTCCACTCCAGGTCTGAATGGAAATCTGTGCCATGTACTACTAATGACTCAAAGACAGCATAAAGCTTTCCTATAGAAGACTGTTGTTTAGTCAAACATGATCATTTATACAATGCACCACTGGCATAGAACCTCACTGAGTTACTACTGTAGTATATATTAACTTTCCTTATCTTTTTTTCCCCAAGGGAAAATCAGACACTAATTGCTTATCTGCCTGTATTTCAAAAGCTGCTGTGACCTGTTTCTCAAAATGGGTTCCTCATCCCATGGGATTTTCTACGCGTTAAAGTTAGAAAAGAAAAAGAAAACAGTGTGGTCAAAGTGCCCTGTATGGAGCTCTAATATTGATTTCTCCAGGAATTCGTGAAATAAAGAGGAAGAGCCATCCTGTTAAAGTATTCCAGTGGTTGGTCACCTGGGGTGAAACCATGGGGGATGTGGAAGGCAAGGAGAGAGAGACTGGGAAGCAGACAGGGGTGGTCAGTTATTTGCATGGTGCCCAGGGGAATTAGGTCAGGTTTGTAGAGCTGCTCAGTTCAGTTCAGTCGCTCAGTCGTGTCCGACTCTTTGCGACCCCACGAATTGCAGCACGCCAGGCCTCCCTGTCCGTCACCAACTCCCGGAGTTCACTCAGACTCACGTCCATCGAGTCAGTGCTGCCATCCAGATACAGAACGGCAAACAAAGCTGCTGAATGCTCAATGTTGATGAATTATCTCCCTCTCCTCCATGAGGCACAGCTCTTTTCCTGCTGAGACTGTTTACTTACTGCCCAGTGGTATGTCCTCATAGAAAAATCCTCTTGTTTATTGAGGAGGAATGTGTAAGAGCAGGTCACAGGTACAAGCATCTTAAAAAATGGGTTCATATCTGAGCTCTGCCATCATTGGTGTGACTCCAAGTGAGGCAATTAATCTGAGTCCACTTTCCACACCCATTAAGTGTAAACAAATAAACATACCAGTCCAGTAGACAGCAAGGAGATCAAACCAGTCAACCTTAAAGGAAATCAACCCTGAGTACTCTTTGGAAGGACTAATGCTGAAGCTGAAGCTCCAGGATTTTGGTCACCTGATATGAACAGCTGACTTATTGGAAAAGTCCCTGATGCTGGGAACGATTGAGGGCAGGAGAAGAGGGTGTCAGAGGATGAGATGACTGGATAGCGTCACTGATGCAATGGACATGAACTTGGGCAACTTCCGGGAGATGGTGAAGGACAGGGAGGCCTGACATGCTGCAGTCCATGGGGTTGCAAAGAGTCGGATACGACTGAGCGACTGAACAACAACAACCAGTTCAGAGACACTCACATTCCAGCTGTTCCAAAGGACATGGAGGGCTACATTTGGTTCAGCTGAGGACTAGCGGAGAAAGGGGGAGGGTGTTGAATCTACCGCCCTGATAAGGTAGAAATTGACGGCCTTCGCTCTTAAATTTATATTTACAATCGATGCTTTGAACAAACTGATTTTAAAAGCCTGTCAGTAATTTCCACCAAACTTTGACATTAAACATCCAGATAAAAATCTCAACTGAAAAGATTTTAAGGATCACTCTATCAGTCTTTTCTTTAATCTTTGGTGGAACAGGGACATGGCAGAACGGAAACAAGATAAAAAGCAAACTTCAGGAAATCAAGTCACAGCTTGGCCAAACCCTGCTCATCCACTGAAAAACAACGTCTAGATTCGTGAACGTGAGAATCTAGCCGCCCCTGCCTCTCACCTGGTGCAGCCCCGCTCCCTACATTCCCCTGTGGGAAGAAGGCTGAGGACCAGAAGGAGCGCCGAGCCCCCGGGAGACCCTGTGCTGTGGGTGCCGTCACAGGGAGCAAGGCAGGAGGGCTTCAGCTGGGGGAGCTGGAGCCCTGCTGTCTAAGGGTCGGATCTCTCAGACCCTCAGTTTCTCATCTTTAAAAACAACAACCGAAGGAGACAAACGTCCCACCGCAGTGCAGGATGTTAACTGTGTGGGAGGACTGGGTTGTGCTAGGGCAGGGATCTATGGGAATACGCCATACTTTCCACTCAATTTTGCTGTGAACCTAAAGCTGCTCTAAAAATTACAGCCTACATGAAAAAATAAATGAATAGCATTATCTTCCTCACATCATGGTCAGGAAATCAGATCTGATAACATCTGGCTACAGGGAGACATCTGAAGAGTGTTCCTGGCTTTCATGCCCACCTCCAGTGGCCCCACCTGGTGCAGGAGTTTAAACAGAGATAAGAACAGCGCAAAGGAAAGCGGACACGGAGCTATGCACACAGTGGACAGGGCAATTCAGCAGGAGGGAAATTCACAGGGGAGGGAGGAGGTCAATGTCACTGAGAGGTGACAGACGCAGAGCTCGGTATGACTCGGCACTCACAGACACTGCAGGCCTGGAGTCTACCACAAGTACTGCGTTTGGCACCCTGTTACCCTAAATGGAATCAGGATCCTGCCTAAGGCAGTCCTGGGAAGATTCTCCCCTTAAGACGGCATACTGGGCAAGGTCCGAGTCCACCCACCTTCTATCTGTCCTCGCCCTGCACAGAGAAGAACCCTCCCAGACATGAGAGCTTCCAACTTTACCCCATATCAAATTAAAACATTCATTCAGCACCTTGCTCAATTTATCTCTTTCCAAAACTGAAATACATCAGTTCTCTCTCCCTTTCCATCGGACAGTAAAGAACCCACCTGCAATGTAGGAGACCTGGGTTCGATCCCTGGGTCAGGAAGATCCCCTGGAGAAGGAAATGGCAACCCACTCCAGGATTCTTGCTTCAAGAATCCCCATGGACAGAGGAGCCTGGCAGGCTCAAGTCCATGGGGTAGCAAAGAGCTGGACATGACTGAGCGACTAACACTTGCTTTCTGCCTTTCCACAAGGCTGTTTGTGTGCCTGTGCTCAGCTGTATCCATCCGACTCTTTGTGACCCCGTGGACTGTAGCCCACTCCAAATTCAACACAGTCCTGTACTTCACCCAGCAGCCCCTGGACAGAGGGACAGAACACATTCAGTTGGTTCTGGGTCCAGGGCCAGCTCCCTGGCTTGTGCCCTGCTCTGCTTTGGGCTCAGAAGAGGGATTGAAAATTCAAGGGCCAGACAGAAATAGAATGGCCAGGTTTAGGGCAACTGGAAATGATGGGGGAATTTAGCCAAACAAGAGTGAAGGCCCTGGCTAAAGCCATTTAAAGAAATACTCTTAAAAAAAAAATACTAAGCTTGCTTTCAAGGTTTGAGCTAGGTTTTCCAGGGGTCCAGAATAAGAACAGTATACAAGTGAAAGGGAAAAAATATCTGTGAGCCACAGATGGCCCACAGACCAGCGGTCTGCACTGCAACCTCTGGTTTAAGGGCACATGTCTAGACCTGACTGCTCTGTTCTCAGGCCTGTGGGCATGACACTTCCCTCCAGGCTGCCCCCCAAGCTCAGTGAGCAGTGCCTGGCCCACTTCCAGCCCAAGTTGCCTCAGTGCCTGCTCTTGACCGTTCAGGGCCTGTCAGGACATCGGTGTTGACTCTGCCTAGAATTAGTGAGTCCTCGAGACCTGAGATGTATAAAGCATTATGCACATGCCTCTCAGTAATCCTCTTCTTGCTGAATGAGTGGTAAGCTCCCATTTCAGAAAGCATTTGTAATTCTAAATCCTACACGGTTCTACACATACAAGTGCAGAAGCTGTAAAGAAGAAAGTGACTTAACTTTGTCCCACACCTACAAGGCACTGGGAGAGGAACCTGGTAATGCTTGGCCACACACTTAATCCTCCTTAATACCTCTGGGATCAGAGAAGGTAATGGCACTCCACTCCAGTACTCTTGCCTGGAAAATCCCATGGACGGAGGAGCCTGGTAGGCTGCAGTCCATGGGGTTGCTAAGAGTCAGACATGACTGAGAGACTTCACTTTCACTTTTCACTTTCATGCACTGGAGAAGGAAATGGCAATCCACTCCAGTGTTCTCGCCTGGAGAATCCCAGGGACAGCAGAACCTGGTGGGCTGCCGTCTATGGGGTCGCACAGAGTTGGACACGACTGAAGTGACTTAGCAGCAGCAGCGGCAGCAATGCCTCTGGGGTACTATTAACCCCATTTTACAGAGTAGGAAGCAGAGACCCAGCATAGCACAGAGAAAGAAAAAGGTTGTGAACTCTCCCATTCTGATTCTTTCCTCTGCATCACTTAGAATGCCGTGACTTTTTGTTGCTTGCAAACCTTAAGACTGAGCTCCCCTGCTTCTCCAGGCACAGGGGACCTGGGGCCCAAGGGACACGGCCGGGTGTCCCAGGCCAGGTGTCCCCCTTACCGGGGGTCCAAAGGGACACGGCCGGGTCTCGCAGCAGAAGGACACACACCAAACTGGACTTGTAAGCTGGCTCCAGGACGGGTCCTAGCAGCATTTGTTTTTCTCATCTGCATTGTATCCTTCAACCCTCAGGACCTTCGTTCCCTCTGCTTCAGCTCTCTCTCCAGCTCTGCAGCCCAACTCTTCTCCTCCCACTGTGTAGGCTACTAAGGCGGACAAGATGGCTCTGCCTTCCTCTGACCCTGCCTGTCCCTGGATTTATGGAGAACCGTGAACTCGTCTTCATCACACTGAGCTGCCAACTGTGCTGACACCTGATCTCTTCAGCTGAAGTATTTCGTGAGCTTTATCACCACCTCCAGGGCTGAAGGTGGCCACTCTCCTTTCCTCTTCTCCACTAGCCGACTACTTCTTCCTTGTCCCGGTGTGTGCAATTAGTCCCCAGGCACCCCAGGCTGCCTTATAACCAAGGAGTGGAAGATGTGTGATCATATTTTCTTCAGATTCAGAAGAGATTCCTGAATTCTCCCACAGCCGATTTAGTATTTTTTTTTTTTAAGAAAGCAGGAGATACATAAAGGAGGAGTAATTATTAATGCTATTATTGTATGAACCCTAATGGGCTACTAAACATTAATTCCTCGAATTGAAACAGCAGTTAGAGCAGTAATCTCTTCTGAAAAAGACTCAGAATGCCTGATAAAGTCAGTTTTAAAAAATGAGAAGTCCAGTTAATCACCACTTATAGAGGACAGATTGTCCTGTTTCTAAGAAGTATCTCATACCCTAAGAAAAACCCAGTTTTTCTATGTCTGGCCCAGAGAATTGGGTTATAAACTATGTAATGGTTCTTTCTCTGTGACCAAATTCTGACACTTTTTTATAAAATGTCTGTGCTATTACCAAATGGAAGACGGTAGAAGACACCCCTCTCAAGCCCCCCAAACGTGACTACAATATAAATATATAACTCTAAAATATTCGAAGAAATAGTAATTTCACATCTGAAAAGTTAGCTGTTAGAAAAAGATTTGTTCATATATGACTATCTAGTACATTCCTTTTTTTGCAAAGTATTTATTAGTGAGAGCGTTTTCTTTACGCAGACAAGCTCTGGATCAGCTGAGGGTCTATGACTTGCAGTTATTCCCTTCTCAAAAATATCTGTCTTGTGGTCAGTGACTGTGGTCTCTTCCCATAGAGTTCAAACATTCAGCATCAGAGTTCTTGGTTTTTCTTTGGTTGATTTTAAATTGATCTAAATCTGCCTTCATTAGATTATCCTTGCTAAGTAAGACCTCTGTGGTCAATGGGAGGCTAGCAAGTGGTCCTTTGCAGGCCAGGTGCCAACTGATCTTCCCCGTGCAGTTCCCAGGCAAAGGCCTAGAAGTGCTTTTCCAAACCTGGGAACCATCCGTGCCTACAGAGCTTTTAGCAGGCAAGAGAAAACGATACCCGCCGCTGGGATACCACGGACCTTCCTTTTATTCTAAGAAGGTCTCAAAAACATATCTCCATAGGAAACAAATCCTATTCTCAGTGAATCTCTTCTCTCAAAAGACATTGTTTTTTGTTTTTTGTTTTTTTTAGTTTTAATATTTGTAATGAAATAAGCTTCCCTGGTGGCTCAGTAGTAAAGAACCCACCTGCCAATGCAGGAAATGTGGGTTCAATCCCTGGATTGGGAAGATCCCCTGGAGGAGGAAATGGCAACCGACTCTAGTACTCTTGCCTGGGAAATCCCATGGACAGAGGAGCCTGGAGAGCTGCAGTCCACGGTGCTGCAAGAGTCGGACACGACTCAGCAAGCGACTACACAACAACGGCAGAGCAAGTCCAAACATCCCTTTAGCTCATGTGTGTCACTCTATAGCTTCAAATTTTCACTCCATTTATCTTTCTGCAGGAGTGACACAGTGTTTTAGAGCAAATACGCTCTTTAAGAGATCTGTTCATAAGGTTTGTCAAGTTCAGGAAGACTAATAAACTTTTTATTGGTTCTTTTAATATCCCTTTTTTAAATGTTACAAATACTATGAAGTTAGAATATAATTAATGAGAAAGAATATATAAATAATGAAAAAATAAGCAAAATTTTTCTAAAAATGAGCAAAAGTTAGAGATATCTGCCTTTTAAAATTTACATTCTTTTCTTCTTATTTTCTTAAGCAAGCAGAGTAGCCCTAGAGAGTCCTGTTCTGCTTCAGTTATCAAGAGGAGAGTTTCAGGACACAGCATTTCTTTTTTTTCTTTTATATGTATGTGTTTTTAATAGACAATTTTTTTAGAGCAGTTTTCGATTCACAGCAAAATTAAAAGGACAGTATAGATTTTCCATATACTCCCTACGCACACACTGTAGTAATACTAATAATATTATGTTTCTGAATGATACATTTGTTACATTAGTGAGCCTACACTGACAAGTCACCATCACCAGAAGTCCACAGTTTACATTAAGGTTCACTCTGGTTATCGTACATTCTCTGAGTTTTGGCAAATGTATAGTGACTTTTTATCCATCATTATATTATCATACAGAATAGTTTCATTGACCCAAAAATCCTCTGGGCTCCACTGTTTTCCCCTCTCCTCCACCCTACCCTACAACCACTGATCTTTTTACTATCTCCATAGTTTTTCACTGTCCAGAATATTACATAGTTGAAATCATACAGTACAATCTTTCAGACTGACTTCTTTCACTTGGTAAATATATACTTACGGTTCCTCTATGCCTGAATTTTTATGACTTAGTACCTCATGTCTTTTTTTTTAAATTTAAATATACTTTAAAATTTTTACAATGTTGTGTTATTTCAGCCATACAACACAAATCAGCCTTAATTATTCATACATCCCTTCCCGCTCCAGCCTCCCTCCCCTCCCTGCCACCCCATCCCTCCCAGTGAATAGTACTCCAGTGTCTGCATGTATCAGTTTATCTATTCACCTTCTGAAGGACATCTTGGTGGCTTCCAAGTTTTGGCAATTATGAATAAAGCTGTTATCAGTAGGAGAATTGCAGGGCACAACTGTTCCCTTTTCAAATTAAAACTAGAAATCACTATCTTAACTAAAGGATTATAAATTATTGATATAATTTTGTAAGTTATTACTTCTTGAAGGTAGAATTCACACTATATTGCTTATAAAATGTCACATATTATAGGGAAATATTTTTTTTTAATTTCTGAAATAATTACCCTTAAGACCGTCCATTGTTAATACATAGTTTGGATACTCCTTGTCATTTGAGATTCTATAATATTATTAAAGTAATTTTTGTATACTGCAGATAACCATTTTAAATATTAGTATCTAGTATACCAAAAAAATGTTCTAGAAAAGGTACTATTTAAAAAACTACCTATGAAATGTCAGCTATATATATTCAATATAAAAAATGCTCGTTCTTAAGTATAATCTTGGAGTAGCAGCTAGTGCTTCTGTAAGACGTAAAATTCATAATTGATGTGTCACAAAAAGGTATTTTCTTATCATCCTTAAAAATAGAAAGGGCCAGCATTCATTGAACACTTATATGTCAGGAAATATGTGAAACATTTACACATTCTCTCAGTCCTTCACAACAATCCTACAAGGAAAGTAGTCTCTCCACTGAGAGTCCCATCAACACAGATTAAGAAATCAAGAGGTTAAGTAATTTTTCCAAGGTCAGCCCTCCATCAGGGTGGAGGCTCTGAATTCAGGCTGACTCTGAAGCCTGTACAGTGTCCTGAGTTAAACATGTGACCCATGAAATCTGGGGAATATGCCTTACAAATAAGTTTCCAAACAAACTGTTAACTCATGTGTTATTGGTACATATAATGCATGCTTTCTATTATTTATTTAATTATCCTGGATAAATTCAACTTCCAGTAGTGAGACTTCATTAACAGGCTATGCAAAACCATCTTCCAATTTTTCCATTTTTAAAACCTTGCTGATACAGGACAGCAACATTAAATATATTGGCAGATTGAGAAACTAGAATAAAAATGAGAATATCTCTTGCTTCTGATGCCCTGTGGGAAAAGATATCTTACGTACACTGAAAAACACTTTTGCTTTACATATTATTTTAATATCTAAAATTTCCTTCCAGTGAAAGGTATTAGTTTATTTCCTTCTGCACATCCTACAGTGTTAGAACATAATCTTTATTCTTGGTTTCATAGTATACAACATTTCGTCACCAAAAAAAACCCTAGTAATTTTGTTTATTGAGAACTGAAAAAACATATTTTGCTCAGAATGAATTTAAATGTCAATATCATTCTATAAATTTCCCCTAAATTGGAAACATCAGGTTTTTTCCCAAACACCTACCGAAAAAGTATAGCAATACTGATTATCTTCCAATGCTCTATTACAGGTTTATTTAGACTTCTGCTATGTTTCTAATACTGAATATGGCAAACAATGATTTTGGACTATATGTGGTACCACTGCTAAGGCAAGCATTAACATATAATACGGTCATATCCTTACCATCCAATAAGCCATATTTTCTATGGGTTGAAGATCATCTGTGATGTTTTGCAAGTGATAGCAGTATTTAATGCATTACTCTAACCATTCTGTTAGAACTCTAAATTCTGATAAGGCTAGAATTTTTTTTTCTTTTCGAAGAAGGAGATAATCATCATTCATTCTACAGTTGCTGGATGGCAAGTGCCCAGAATTAAATGTACACCAGATTTTAAATGTACACCAGATTCAGTGACCTGTTAAAGTAGATGGCATTACTTAGAATTAGCTTTGGGTACAATGACTTTCAATTTTGTTCAGCTATTTCATGGCTTAAAAAATTGGGCAAAGACCTTCAGAGATTTAAGAAGGAAAAAAAAAACAGTGCCAAGTTTATCAGCAGAGGTCAACTTATTTCACTGTTCATAAAACTACAAAACAATAATAAAACAGGAAAATGATGAATATATATTCTATCTATTGCAGACTGACTCACCCCACACCCCAGTCTCCTTCTCCCTGCTTGTCCAGAAGCTATAGAAGCTGAATGCGTTTTCCTAATCTCTCTACAGCTAGAGATGGCTATGTGACGAAGCTCAGGCCAATGAGACGTGAGTCGAGGCTGACCAACAGCCCTGCTGTTCCCCTTCTTTCTGTCTTGAATGGAGGTGTGACGCAGGTAGACATGCTGTCACTGTGGCTGTTCTGCTACCTTAAATGAGTGTAAATCCGGTACTACAGAGCATCGTCCTGAAGAGGAGATGGCGATAGCCTGCCTCATTATGTTTTATTTTTAAAATTAATTAATTTTATTTTTGGCTGTGCTGGGTCTTCATGGCTGCACACAGGCTCTCTCTCTAGTTGTGACAAGGGGGGCGGGACTAGTTGGGGTGGGTGGGTTTCTCATTGTGATAGGTTCTCGTATTGTGGAGCACAGACTCTAGGGTGCATAGGATCAGAAGCTGCAGCTCGAGGGCTCTACAGTACAGGCTCAGAAGTTGTGATACACAGGCCGAAATGCTTTGTGGTATATGGAATCCTCCCGGACCAGGGATCAAACCTGTGTCCCATGAATTGGCAGGTGGATTCTTCACCAGTGGACCACTAGGGAAGTCCCCCGTTATGTTTCAAATTCAAACTAAGGTTATTTTGTCACTTAACTCACTGATTACCAATCACTGATGAATTTAACGTGTAACTACCACTTTAAAAACCTGAGTGATCAGATCAAAATTGGACTTATACCATACCCCCAATCTGGGGAAATAGGAAGTTTTTCTCTGCATTATTTCTTTTCATCATATTGTTTCGTAGCTGAAACTATTCTGAAGGTTTGTTCAGAAAAGTTGTATAATAATAAATAGTATGATTTGTCAAAGAAATTATGGGAGCTTGAGTCCTTTGTTCAAGGTTTAAAAGACGGGGGACATGCATAAATAATTTAAAAAAGAAAAATTATGTAGTCAGGATTCCGGGATTTACTCAGAAGACAATAACTTCAAGGCGCAATCTGAGTTGTTTTCATCCACCTTCCTTGAAAAAATAATTTGTTCAAAATGGGATAAACTGTTCAAGTAACTTATCAAAGAAGAAGATTATATTTTTGGATGAAAATCCCAAATATTAGTTCAGGCATCTTCTGTAACAGAATTTATCCACAGTATGGTAAAAACTGAATTACCCTAATAGCTGCATCACATTCTTGTTATCTTAAAAAGGGCTCTGGTTAACACATAATATAGTATTTTCACTAAATATTGTGCTTCTGTGAGTAAAACTAACAACACTAGTTGAAATGTTTAATTTTTATCTACTTTTATGAAGCATCATAGCTGAGTTACAATTTCTCTCAAATGTAAAATTTATCTCATCACCCTCAAATATATGTGTGTATATGAAAGAACACAGCCTTTTCCTATTTATTATAACTACACCAAATCTTGTTTAAAATAGGTCAGTGTATTTGTGATCTTCAACTATCAATTTCCATATAAACCAACTGTTTTATACCGTGTATTTTCTTCTCATTGTTTGAACAATATTAGAATTCCATATCCTTCATTTCTGGAAACAAGACTGTTGTTCCAAATAGAGAAGTATGACCTTCTACTGTCGACAGAAAATACCTTCCTAGCCCTGAATATAAAACACTGTCCTTGGCTTAGGACTCTCTACCATGATTTAGAATATCCTTGTTTAAAATGCATCTCAGAAGCAGGAGAATATTCTACCTTCCCCCAGGATGCTCTGTCAGGACTTGTGAGGGATGTGTCCCTCCTGCCTGTTTCCGGATACCTTCCTAGGAACTAACTACTCACTTTAAAATTTTACTGGCAAAGATCTGAGGTCTTGAAACGCAGTAAGAGGTCAAACACATAACTGGTAAACAGGTACCCTGGGCAATAGTGAGGGCGATGCAGTAGTCTTAGCCTTGGCATGCTAGCCGCTAGCCAGCTCCTGTAGGACATGCTCACACAGAAGGAAGCAGACCAAACCCCTGTCAGCCAGGCAGAGAGCAAACTCCAGAACAGATACAGTGGGGCAGCGGGGTGCAACCGCTCCCATACAAGACTCTCTGGACGCCAAGTCCCAACTTCATTTCCACCTGTTTCCTTCATTCCTTTCACGAGCATCTGTGTGTCTATCTGCGTTCACTTCCCGTCCACAAGGGGCTAACCAGTACACAGCTGTCTGTCATGTTGTAAGTCTCATCAGTGTTAGTAAGTGCTGGAATTCTGGTCCTACTGTTTTCTCCTTTGACTTGGACTTCTGGGTCCCGGGCTCTGCTCAGCTTAGACCCAGGACTACTATCATATGCCTTGCTGCTGGCCATATGCCTTGCTGCTGGCATTCTTCTTGAAACCCAGATTCACAGCTTAGCTCCACCCTTGGGACTATTGGTAGCCAGTTCTTGAACTGCCTTCCTGGCATGATCTCTATCTTCAGCCCAGATAGAGATCTTTATCTCTGTCTCTACCCCTCAAGCCACTGGCCTGGTCCATCACAATAAAATGCCATTCTCCACACTACACGAGCAAGAGGCATGGTCCTGTGATGTCTGCTGCAGAGCCAAGCCTGTTTACCAGTCCTTTCCATAGAAGAACACGTGTAAATGCCGATTCATTGTAATCCAAGGTCTCCCTCCCCCAGATCAACTAATTCTCCAGGGAGAAACTTAAGCAATTCCCTATTACCAGTTTCACTGGTAAAGCTGTTAAAGAGTTTTTCCACAATGTCTTCATCACAAGGCTCTAAATTATGAAGGGCCAAATAAGATTCAGGTAACAGTCATTTCAAAACTGAAGGAAGGCCTTAATTCATTTTCACCTGTTGTGTATTTTGATCTTTTAAGATTCGAAGATGCAGCTAAGTCCATAGCGAGGTGGTCACCGACGGATAAAGTTCTCCGTTCTAACAGTCTGAGATCACAGAAATGATCCAAAGCCTTGAAGGATGCCAGTTACTCCTAAAACTAATCCCTCTTCATCATGAAGTCTGTGAAGAATTAGTTATCACAGTTCTACCACTTCTAAAGAGTGTCATAAAAACAAAGTTTTGAAGTTTAACAAAAGACCACATTAAAAAGTGTAATCCTGCTGTAAACTGCTTTTCCCAGTTTCTAGCTGAAGACAAAATATGGCTGATATGGTGTGTATTCAAAAACATTTTGTTTGTTCCTTTTTTTTTTTGATCTGATATTTGAGTTTATTGCAAAATAATCACTACAATAATCATAGCTAACATAGGACACCATGTAATTACAAAAATTTTTCCCCCTGATAAGAACTTTAAGATCTACTCTCTTAACAACTTTCAAATGTGCAATACGGTATAATATAATTAACTATATTCAATGTTAACCATGCTGTACCTTACATCCCAAGACAGATTTATTTTATAGTTGAAAGACTGTATGTTTTGACCCTCTTCATCCATTTTTCCAGCCCTTCAACTTTCACTTCTGGCAACCACCAATCTATACACTGTATCTATGAATTTGATTTTGCTCTTTTTTGGATTCCATATGTAAATGAGATAATAAAGTATTTGTCATTCACTGTCTGACTCATTTCATTTATCATAATGTCCTCAAGGTCCATCCATGTTCTCATACATGACAAGATTTTCTCTTTTTTTATAGCAGAATAACATTCAATTGTGTGTGTGTGTATGTGTGTGTGTGTGTGTGTACACATTTCACATTTTCTTTATCCATTTATCCAATAATGAGCTATTAGGTTGTTTTCACATCTTGGCCATTACAAGAAATGTTGAAATGAACAGGGGGGTTAGATATCTTTTTGAGTTAGTGTTTTCATTTTCTTTGGATAAATACCTAAATGTAGAATTGCTGGATCATAAATTAGGTCTACTTTAAATTTTTTGAGGAATCTCCATACTGTTTTTCATAGTGGCTACATCAATTTACATTTCCACTAACAGTGCACAACTGTTTCCTTTTCTCTACATCCTTGCCAACACTTCTTTTTCCTTTTTTAACAGCCATATCGACAGGTGTGAATTGATTTTGATTTGCATTTCCCTGATGATTAGTGATATTAAGAATCTTTTCATGTGCTGGTTGCCATCTCTGTATGAAGTGTCTGGGTGTTTCTCTTTAAACCTCTACAGGTACATAATACATAATATGTGAAAGCGTTAGTCACACAGTGGTGTCCAATTCTTTGCGACCCCATGGACTGTAGCCTGCCATGGAATTCTCCAGCCAAGAGTACTGACTGGAGTGGGTAACCATTCTCTCTCCAGGGGAATCTTCTCGACCCAGGGACTGAACCGAGGTCTCCTGCACTGCAGGCAGATTCTTTACTGTTTGAGCCACCAGGGAAGCCTAATACATAACACAATGACCCAAAAAGGACAGAGTGGATGTCATCCTCACTGCAAGAAACACTCCTTTTGCTGATATTTATGAGCCAAGAATTTGTTAATTACAACAAGAAAAATCTATTTCTATTACATACAATCACAAGTTTTACCAATACTTAGCATGTGCATCATGTAATCAAGTATTTCTGAGCACCTACTAGCACCTACTTGGTGCCCAGCATGACCATAATGATTTACAGCTGCAGGTTGCTGTGTTTCTGTCCTCTGGTTCTCCATTTCTTCAGGTGGACAACAGAGAGGAAGCTAAGGGAACGCACCCAGATTCTTTGCTTTCCTTCCTGGAGGTCAGTTTCCATACTTCCCTGCAACCTAGTTGCAGCGCAGGTGTTGAAGACTAACTGACCCAGTCATCAAAAGGACAAATTCTGTGAAAAGGGAGAATGGATAAATATAGTCTTGGATAGTGAGAAAGATGGCCTAAGTAGCTAAACTTGAGGTAGAGGTAACAAGGTTGGGGGGTAATGGAGAGAAAGGACTAGTTGAAGCATATTCTAAGTCATCCGATGCATGTTAGAGGGAGGTGGGGAGTGAAGACAACACACAAGCTTTATGTAACAGTCAGAAATAAAAATGACACTGGTGCAAATGTTTCTGGCCCTTCTAGACCATGCACTACAATGCAGGTAAATTCTAAATTGCTAACTATAATGGGTATTTATCTGGTCTGTACTCTGTTTCAACATACATGCTGCTAATGCTAAGTTGCTTCAGTCGTGTCCAACTCTGTGGGACCCCATAGACAGCAGCCCACCAGGCTTCCCCGTCCCTGGGATTCTCCAGGCAAGAACACTGGAGTGGGTTGCCATTTCCTTCTCCAATGCATGAAAGTGAAAAGTGAAAGTGAAGTCGCTCAGTCATGTCCGACTGCTAGTGACCCCATGGACCACAGCCCACCAGGCTCCTCAGTCCATGGGATTTTCCAAGCAAGAGTACTGGAGTGGGGTGCCACTGCCTTCTCCGTTCAACATACATAGTAACAGCAAATATCCAAATTCAAGTCAAATTCAAGTAATTTCTTTCCTATGATCTCCAGAAAAAAGCTCACTGGAAAATTTGTAAATTAGGCAAATTAGAAATTCTGTCAATATATCTAACACCTACTTGTGTCTTCAGAGGTTAAGCACGTTCTTGTAAACTGTGTGTTACATATAAAAATGAGAAGTAGATAAAGTAAGATCTTTTTTAAACACTGGAAAAATATTATTACTACTATTATTATTATTTTATTGTAGAACTCAGAGCTCCATGGCTGTCAAGGATGAACATATTCAGTGCTAAAAGTCACTACTGAAACATGACTATCTCATTTGCAAATGAAGGTGTTACTAAAACCATATAAGGTCACTGGTTTAAAACAGGGTTTCAGCCTCTGTTTTACTGACATTTTGGGTAGACAGAGTTCTATGTTGCAGGGGGCTTTTATGTGCATTGCAGGATGTTTCTAGCAGGATCCCTGGCCTCTATCCACTAGATGCCTGGAGCACATAATCCCACTGTGACAGCCACTGTCTGGGGGGAGAGGACAAGATATCCCTGGTTGAGAAGCAATGATTAAAACAAACTGATTAGAACAATAATCCTAATACTTACACAGCACATGTACTAGGCACAACTCCATCTGACCATCAATGACAACTCTATAAAGTAGGGCTTATTTTACAGATGAGAAAACCAAGAGGTTAAGTTAGTTTCAGAGTTAAGTTAGTTTCAGAGTTAGTACACAGAGGTTAAGTTAGTTTCCCAAGGTCACTGGACACATAAGGGGCAAACAAGGAAGTCAAGCCCAAGGAGTCTGGCTCCAGAGTTTGTGCTCCTAACTTGTATACTACACTTGCTATGACATATGGAGAACAGACACAAATCAGGAGTATTTTTCACTCAAGATTTTTAAGTCTATAACTTTGGGTACTACACATATCTGAGTTCAGAATACTCATTTGTAAAATAAAAACGATAATGAAATTAAAATAAGGTACTTTATCAAAGGCTTCAAGAAAAGCTCTAAGAATAAAGAGTAGAATATTTTTCCTATTTACCAATACTCTTTTACATGTGGATACATTTCTGGTTTCTTTTTCCTGTTTACCTGCATACAGCAATTAGAGTTGGGTATACCTTGTGGCCAGAGAAGGCAATGGCACCCCACTCCAGTACTCTTGCCTGGAAAAATCCCATGGACGGAGGGCCTGGTGGGCTGTAGTCCATGGGGTCGCTAAGAGTCGGACAGGACTGAGCGATTTCACTTTTACGCATTGGAGAAGGAAATGGCAACCCACTCCAGTGTTCTTGCCTGGAGAATCCCAGGGACAGGGTAGCCTCGTGGGCTGTTATCTATGGGGTCGCACAGAGTCAGACATGACTGAAGCGCCTTAGCAGCAGCATACCTGGTGGCTCAGCAGTAAAGAATCTGCCTGCAATGCAGGAGACACGGGCAGCAGATGTGGATTTGACCCCTGGGTCAGGAAGATCCGTTGGAGAAGGAAATGGCAACCCACTCCAGTATTCTTGCCTGGAGAATCCCATGGACAGAGGAGCCTGGCAGGCTTTACAGTCCATGGGGTTGCAAAGAATTGGATATGACTTAGTGACTAAATAACAGCAACATACACAAAACGACTATAAAACCTGATTTCTTTTGGTTTGCTTTCCTCTACCCGTAACCTGAGGCACAAAATACCTCTGAGGTAACAGCTTGGTTGATCACAAACCACAGCAACAGGCCACAATGGCTGTTGAGTAACTTTTGTACGTAAGGGGCTGCACTGCAGTTAGTGCCACATACAGGATCACACGTAATACCCACGGGTGGTTAGAAGAAATCCCCCAAGGAGGCCCATTCCCTTGACCTGTAAATATGTTGTTTCACATAGCAAAAAGAAAGTCTGCAGATGTAATGATAATTACTCAAAGATAATTAAGACAACTTTAAAATACAGAGATGAGCAATCTTAAAATACACAGTATTTGGGCACACCTCATCTAGTCACCTGAGCCCTCAGAAGCCGAAAACATTTTCCAGCTGGAGGCTGAGGAGATACAGCAAAGGGACAAGTCAGAGGTTCAGTGAGAGATTCGTCACACTCAATGTGATATCGCCAGTTTGAAGATGGAGGGGTTATCTCAATGTGAAGGCAGGCAGCCTCTAGGAGCTGGGAGGCTCCTGGCTGACAGCCAAGCAAGAAAGTGGGGACCTCAGCTCTACAATTACAAGGAACTGAATTTTGCAACAAATTTGAATGAAACTCTGAGAGGATCCTCTTCCAAAGTCTGCAGATAAGACCCTGGCGCCTTGATTTTGGCCTTATGAGACCCAGTACAGATAAACCCAAAAATAAGCCCTCTCAGGCTCTGTGAGATATTGATTTGTATTGTTTTAAGTTGCTATGTTTGTGATAATTTGTTGCAGAGCTACAAGAAACCTAACAGCACAGGATACACCTGAGACAAGAAAGAACAGTAATTCACCCACTGCTATGCCACAAATTACCAAGTGGTAGATAGGGGTTTTAGAAACCTGGTTCTTCAACCTCCAAACTATTTCCTTAAATAATCAAGATTTACATCACAGTGGAGGCAAATAGTTTTGCATCCACTCATCACTGGGTCCTAACAGCCAAGGAAGGCAGGCATTATCCTCCCTTTTACAGATGAGAAAGGTTCAAAGAGTTGTGTACTTAACATAGGGTAAGGCTGTCCGTAAGTGACATAGGCATGAGCTCCTTCATCTCACTCTCTTGCATGTGCTGCCTTTAACAGTAAAAACTGTAATAAACATAGTATAGAGAATTAAACAAAGCAGGCCATCAGAGCACAGCAACACAAATGATTTTCTGCTGAAGGGGGATAGGAACAGGTTAGAATTTGTGGAACTGATAACATTTAAGTCGTCTTTTGATGGGTAGGTAGGATTTCAAAAGAAGATGATTGTTAGGACTTTGTGTTGTTACTGTAAACTTGGAATCAAGGCAGCAGTACGGTAGGCTATTAGATAATGAACATCTCAGGGAAGGTTTGGCTCATGCACTGGTATTTTTCAGGCAGGTTTATCTCACAGTTACTGGAACAACATGAAGATACTAATACTTGTGTGTGCGCTCAGTTTCTAAGTCCTGTCTGACTCTTTGCGACCCTATCAACTGTAGGCTGGCCAGGCTCCTCTGTCCATGGTATTTCCTGGGCAAGAATCCTGGGAGTGGGTTGCCATTTGCTCCTCCAGGGTATCTTCCTGATCCAGGGATTGAACCCATGTCTCTTGCGTCTCCAGCGCTGCTGGTGGATTCTTTACTGCTGAACCACTGGGGAAGCTGGGGAAGCCCCCAGTGATACTAATACTAGTGAACTGCAATTTCATGACAGTAGAACTGTCCGTAGTGAATATACAGCAGAAACCCAATCTGCCTCTAACAAGCAGTCCCACAACAGAGAAACTTCCAATAAGAAAAATGCAGCTGGGTGCAGCAGAGATGATGGAGACCTCCGTGCAGCCAGGCAACCCTCTCCTCCCCAGTGCTCAAGAGGCTCTGCACCCTGGCTGTGCTGGGGCTAAAAACCAATTCTCCACCCCTTGGCCACAGCTGATTATAGACACCTAAACTACAGCTAGATCTGATTCTCTGTTCTGGAAATTTGGAACTGAATCTCTGAGATGCTTTTTAGAACCTCTATCAGTCCTTAAACCCACTGGCCACGTAAATTTGTTTGCAGAGGAAACAATAAAGCAGGTATGTCTGCAAACGATCAAGCAGCCCAGGAGGAATAACAGACTTGGTTTCAAGTGTTCTGCAGATTCATAACTCCAGGCCCTCTGAGGTTCTGGTGCACCACCTGACCTGGATCCATGAGATTAATTCCTCTTATCTTTATAATATATATCTCTCCTTATTTTCTCTAACCTAAGTTGAGTGAATTTATATCTTTATAAACATGAGACTCTAACAGATTCTCCAAAAAAGCACTTGGGACCATGTATCTTCTGTTTCAAACACTTAGGGAAACCCCAAGACTAGGTCAATCTGTTTTGTCCACCTTCTCCAAACATGGCAGAATGGCTGAATCCTGCTAAAGGAAAAAAAACAAAAACTCAAACAAGTGAGCAGATGGGGCCATAACAAATCCATGGCCACTAGCCCCACATGTGTGCTCAGCAGGGCCCAGCAGGCTACTTTGTTTCTCTCCTCAGCCTTCCCATTGTCCCTTGTCATCTTGCAGCTGCCATCCCATCTCTAGAGTTCTGCTCACGGCAGCCTTCCTGTCTCTGTCCTTCTTTACCTCCATTACAACAAGGCTCCTATCCGAAACAGTCCACTGCAGATGCTCCAGCCTTCTACCTGCTTGTTACCAAACCCAAATTCTCAGCCCTCTTGCCTTTCAGCAACATTTGACACTGCTGAGACTCACCACTTAAAACAGAAAATATCCAAAAATGCTCTAGGGTGTCATACTCTAGTTTATGGCTAAGGTTTTCTGTTGCCTCTTTCTCTCTGCATCCCGTAAATGTTGGTGTTCTTCAGACTTTAGGCCCTGAACTCTTAACAGGACTCTCTACCCTCAACGGAACTTATTTACTTCTGCAGATTGATGATCTTAAGATTGATAACTCCAGTTTACCCCTCTCTTTGCAGGGCTTACTGTGTGCTTCCAACTGCCCGTGAGACCTTCTCCACGTGGATGTCTTTCCCACTTAATGCAGAACACCAGAAATCAAAGCCACCACACCTCCCCCACTTCTCTGCTTCACTTGGGTCCCCATTGTCACCAAAACTCTTGTGCAAGCCAGGAACCTGAGAACCATTTTTGACTCTGTTCCCCAGCCCACTCAATAGAAATACAATGTTCTGTAAATATTAAAAAAAAAAAAATCTCAAGGACCTGTTCACTCTATCCTCACTACTTTTACGCATTTAGGCCATTATTACCTCTCACCCAGATTACCACAGAGTCTCTTAACACGCCCCTGACTCCAGTCTTATCCAAAAATGCAAATTTGATATTATTTCCCCAACTTAAAACTTCCCATGGCTCCTAGTGATCTCAGGATGAAGTCTGAACACCTTTCAAGATCCATTCTCTGTTTTACTTCTCTGGACCACTTCTTAGCATTCTCTTCTCAACTGCCATGTCCCAGATTCAGCTCCTTGGCCGGACCTAATAGCTATTTTCTACAAGGAAACGGCCCTTCAGTGGGCTAGGTCCTACTCATGTTCAGGTTTCTCTAATCCTTTACTGCTTTTAGAAAGTATTCCTGAACCCCCCAAACCTGAGCTTACTGTCCCGAGCAGATGCCCCCACCACACTCTGCAATTCCCCCACCAAAGCATTTATCCTTGCTCTTTATCCCTCTGGATTCCAGACACACAGTGGTTCCATCTGTCCTGCTTACTGCTGTTTCTCCAATGCCTTGCACAGCATGGTACTCCTAAATAGTTCTATGAGGACATTGTTGGCTAACATTTCTTAGTTTATTAAAGGAAAATGATATTAAGGTTATTTTTTAAAAAAAATTCACATGTGTATGATTACTGCATTGACCCACTTGCATATACTTTTAGAAAGAGTTCTAGGATCTGGTGCATCATCACAGGACCAATTAAACAAGTCTTTGTGATCATTACTATATAAAACCTGAGTGTCAAGTCAGTAATGATGTGTTGTGTTACTCTGACTCACAGATCTGTTTTGGCAATAAACCTCATTATGAATTTAAAATTCACATCTCATTTAATATGGTCACACTTAATGGAAAGTCTCACTTGAAAAGTAAGTTACTGCAAGATTATTCACTCTAAAATTTAAGATCTGTCTGGTGGTCCAGCAGTTAAGAATATGCCTTGCAATGCAGGGGACACAGGTTTGACCCCTGGTCTGGGAAGATTCCACATGCCGTGGTGCAACTAAACCTGTGTGCCACAACTCCCAAGCCTGAGCTCCAAAGCCCACGAGCCCCAACTACCCAGCCCACAGAGCAACTAAGTTCCAGAGCCGCAACTACTAAGTCCAGGCACCACAACTGCTGAAGCCCATGAGCCTACAGGCCATGCTCTGCAACAAGAGAAGCCACTGCAATGAGAAACCCTCCCACCCCAACTGGAGAGTAGCCCACTCACTGCAACTAGAGAAAGCCTGCATGCTATAGTGAAGATCCAGGGCAGCCAAAATAAATATAAAGAAATGACCCCATCATCATCACATCAAAAAAAAACTTAAACTATAGGAGTCATAGTTGTCCCAAGATGAGGGTGAGGAAGGAAGCAAGTTCACACTTTCTTTCAGGGACCACTTTTCCTCTCCACTTTGATTTAAACAACTTTCCAGAACTCCCAATTTCTTCCATTAGTGCATCAAGTATTATTCAGATAATTATATACATACACATACATAATCATGTGTTTATATATATTATCACATACATATTATTAACGTCTACACACATACATTAATACACACTAATAAACTTATGCTTAATGTTGGACATAATATTACTCTTAAGAAAAGCATTTCCAAATGAACTGATCATGGGTTTTACTTTGAGAATTAAGTATAAAAAACCCAAACCAAAAAAAAAATCCCCCGAACCCCAGCATGCTTTTTGCCACAAGCTGAGATGGAAACAGTGTCAAGCTTCACGCTCCTGCTCCCCCCGCCATACTTCTCAGGCAGAGGAGTGACTCTGTCACAGGTGTTCCAGGGCTTCAGTCCAGGTGGGTAAGATCCTCAAGGGTCTCAAGGTATAGGGGTCGGGCTGGGGAGGCTGAGGGGCACTGACTGTGGCGAGCACAGTGAGAGTGGGACGTGTGCCAGGATGGCCAGATGAGCCACGTCCAATGCCAGGTAAGGACCCAAGAGCTCTGTAACCCTGGGCAACCTGCTTGACCTTGTCTCCCTCAACTTCCTGTATCTAAAACTGGGAAAATAATACTGAACTCACAGGGGCTGTTCTGAGAATTAAATGAGTTTATGCATGGAAAGTGGTTAGCACTGTGCCTAATAAGAAGTAAATACTCCACAAATGGTATCATGTAATTTACTTTCATCTCACCACTCTAGAATTAAAATCGCAGATAAAGGAGAGACAATCTACACAAAGATGAAGACTGTAAAAATCTAGTTACTGGTTGTTTTAATTATATATAGATCAAGCTACACAGAAAATCACTTAAGGAGAGACTGTTCTCAGAACAAGGAAAGTTAACACATGCATTCTATTGGGAGAAAGAAGGGAGCATCTTTTAGAGTATAACTGAGAAGCTGTATTTTTTATTAAATATTTAGTCTTGACTGCCATTACAATTTTAGAGAAAAAGTGAAAATTATCAGGTGTGTTACAGTTGTTGTTGCTATTCATAAGGAAAACATTCCTTTTCACACTGTTCAGTTTTATACATCAGGGTCTTTCCTAAGTAAGAAAGATTGCTGGGAAAGATTGAGGCAGGAGGAGAAGGGGATGACAGAGGACGAGATGGTTGGATGGCATCACTGACTCAATGGACATGAGTTTGAGCAAACTCCAGGAGATGGTGAAGGACAGGGAAGCCTGGCACACTGCAGTCCATGGGGTCACAAAGAGTCGGACACGACTGAGTGACCCAACAACAACAACAACAAACCTGCAAACTAATAGTTAAGGTTTGAGTCAACTAAGCAATTAAAAAAAAAAATTCTCATTTTAAATATTAAGGCAGAGTGTTAGTCGTGTCCGACTCTTTTGTGGCCCCATGGACTTTTTGTAGCCTTCCAGGCTCCTCTGTCCGTGGAATTTTCCAGGCAAGAATACTGGAGTGGGTTGCCATTTCCTCCTCCAGGATTAAGGCAAAATTTGGTTTAATAAAGAAATAGCTAACTTGGGGTCTTGTTATTTGAGGACAGAAAACCAGAGTGCATTATATACAGACACTCTCTTTTAGGATCACTAATGTGTGGTGTGCCCCTGGGGTTTGTGAAGACAGGATACTCCAGGTGAGGTACAGGTGCTGTAATCTACCTGGAAGTAGAGGAAGAACCTTCCCTCCATGCCAGTTTAGTTTATCACTTTCCCATTAGCTCCTGAAAGTGCTGTCTGCAAAAATCCTCCAGTGTTTTAGAAAATTTGAGCAACACTATGATGTGGAGAAGGCAATGGCAACCCACTCCAGAACTCTTGCCTGGAAAATCCCATGGACGGAGGAGCCTGGTAGGCTGCAGTCCATGGGGTCACGAAGAGTCAGCCACGACTGAGCAACTTCACTTTCACTTTTCCCTTTCATGCATTGGAGAAGGAAATGGCAACCCACTCCAGTGTTCTTGCCTGGAGAATCCCAGGGACGGTAGAGCCTGGTGGGCTGCCGTCTATGGGGTCGCACAGAGTCGGACACGACTGAAGTGACTTAGCAGTAGCAGTAGCATGATGTGGCATCATCAATCAAAGGCATTCCTTCCTGAGATAGCTTCCAAGCAATTCCATTGAGAGCCAAAGACCCACAAATATGTTAACCAATCATGTAACCGGACAGCTTTCTCCCTCAGGAATTCTAAAACCTAGCAGCGAATGCCGGCAGGTCAGGGAAAAGGTGATCTGTCTGCGTGCAGTGCTAACGTCTGGAATTCACTTTTTAAGGTTCCAGGAAGGCAGAGTGCTCCTTGGACCTGGCTGATAAGCACAGTCACTTCCGGATTATTAAGGACACTAGTAATGTGACATGTAATATGTGTAATACTGTTTGTGCTACCCTCTGCTTCTGCGTCATCAGCACCACTTCTCCAAGAGAAAACAAAAAAGGATGGCTGACGATTAACAGCGCGGGTAAAAAGAATGACAGGAAAACACAGCAATGTTAAGCTCAATTTAGACAGCTAAAACTAATACCTGAGTACTTGTATGGTGTAGTTAGCCCTAAAATCCTAAAAGTGTATTCCCACATCAAAGTCAAAGTAGGGGATTTAGGTCAAAACCTTCACTTATCAAAAACACATACATGCAGACAGTAGTTTTCCTGATAAGGAATCTGCAACTAGTTAACTCATCCTGGTATTACAGTTTATCAAACTTCTTCCTAGTCCCCACAGAAGTCCCTTCTAAATGCCCAAATTCTAGTGCCTGTACCTTACAAAAACCTAGAGTGTAATTCTCCAGATCACAGGTGGGTGGAGAACTACAACCACAGAAACACATACACAGAAACCCAGATTTACAGGCATATTCTAGTGAAACTGTATTTAAAAAGCATTAAGAAAGAAAGATATGAATAGCGCCTCTCTTCCCTACTCCACTAAGGGCAGTTGTTCTTAAACTTCTGTATTTAAGCTTATCATACCATGTTATATCTTGGAATAGGACTCTTTCCTATTTATAAAACTAGGATTATCTATTGGTTTTCAATTTTAGAAGCATTTGACAAGGCATGGGCAATGCAAATGCCTCTTGATTTTAACTTTTCCTATTTTCCTTTCTACCAATGGCAAACAGGTTTAAATTCTAAGATAGGGAAAAACAGATGGCCTAGGGGGTGGGGGTGGCATGAAAAAAGGAAAGCTAGAAAAAAAAGTAGAGTAAATAAACTCATGGCAAACAAGCATACCTTTACTTCTTAATTGTTTTTATTAAACAAATTCTGCTTTGAAAATCTAACATTAAAAAAAAACTTATAGATATCATGGATCAAAAGTTTTCTATTGTTTTAGGTTGAATCATTAGAATTTAGATATCACCGCTTACGTTAAAACTAAATTCAGCCAAAACATTCTTCGGAAAGTCTTTAATATAATGTTCCAATAAAAAAAAGTAAACTTTAAGAACACTAGTTGGTGTTCTGTTTCCAAATCTAATCCTCCAGGCATAAACTACAAAGTTAATAAAGAGCAGATTAAAACTAACCAGGAACAAGTTATTAATTTCGTTTTCCATTTCACTCTTCAATTCTTGTTTTAAATGCTCTAGGAATCTCTGCTGCTGATGTAGTTAAAGCTGCAGCAGCTCTAATAATCAACGAATCTTATCACACAGGGTGTAGATACTTTCTAAATGAAAGCACCATATGCCTAATTATTCAGCTAAATTTATACCCGTAGCTATCTCTGAATGAAACATTTTCAGCTTCTTCGGCTCACAAAACATTTCCTTCTATGCCCTTAAGGCATTTTAGATTTCATTCTTCTCCTCTGCCTTTTTTCCTCCCTGCAAATCTGAGTGTTTGTGCGGCACCAGACCAGGAACCAGAGGTAACTGGCCACTGATGAATGGACGCCCTCTCCCTGGTTTTCCTAAGATGAGTATCAGTTCTGTGAGATAACAACTGAAAAGAGGAAAAGAATGCTTTCTTTCCCACCACAGGAAGCAAGGATTTTAAAAGGCAATACCATCTAAAAAGGGAGGTAACAACAGAAAATACAAGCTATGGATTAACAGGGCAATACTGCAGTTCAAGCTTCCTTTACTTTCCTGGAAGGGACTTCTCAAAACCAATTCTCACCAACAACCTCTTTTCTCAACCCATTCCTTGAATCAATCCCTACTTGCCAGTAAATACTATTATTGACTAACGCTATGTACCAGGAATCATGTAGAGATTCATCTTCTACTTTAATTCTTAGAAGAAATCTGCAAAAGGGAACGACCAGCCATTTCCATTTCACATGTGGAAAGGGAAGCTCAGAAGGGTTTCTACTCTGCCATCATGCCTCACCATCTGAGTAGATTGTAAAGAATTTTGGTGATATACTTGTTTCTCATTTTGGTTATATTTAAGACACACTGTCTTCCACTGTTAAATTCTGGGCCATGAACCTCATAGGTGTCTAAAAAAAGGTGTCTCCATACAGAGGAGGAGTTTAGACTCTAGTTGGAAGATAACCAAGCCCATGAAATTAGCAACACCCAGGTCAATGACAGAAACAATCAAAGCCATGTGATTCTGGAGATAGCAGAGACCAGTAAAAGTTGGGAATGAGAGAGAGCTCCATGGTGGCACAGAATCTGAGAAAACGAAAAGACACTCCATTTGAGAAGGATAAAACAGGGTGTGGTTTGGAGACAGTAACTATGCAAGTTTTGCTTTTCAGCAAACACAGAATCCTTCCTAATTTAAGGGATGTGACTCCAGCAAACGGAGCTAGATTTGTAGAAGATAATGAATGCCAGCTAGAACAATGTTTTTTAAACTTTAGTCAAGGAACCAGAAGTATCAGCATCACCCACAAGAATATGTTAAAAATGCAAATTCTGTGTGGCCTAACCAGATCTAGTGAATTAAAAATTTTGGAAGCAGCAACTTGCAATCTGAGTGCTAATGTGCTTTCCAGGTGACTTTAAGCTGTCTAAAGTTTGAATCAGTGCTTCATAGGAAATGAAGCCCACTAAAACCTCTGAGTTGGGCAACATGAGGGAAGGGATATTTTTGAAGGATGAATCTAATATGCAGAATGAATTGGAAAACCGACCATGTACAAATTCATGAAATTCACAAAGCCTCTACCATGCAATTATTTATATGAGATAACACTTTTCAGGAGATATAACATTAAACTGAGAAACAAAAGAGTAAGGTTCTTTCTCAAAATACTACACCTCTTACAGAGAAAGTTTTATTAAACTCTAACTTTTCTAGAGGAAATGATATCTAACCCGTGACTTTTCATTTCAATGTGATATTGTAGGCACTATTTATAAAAACACCATTGTCTCTCAAAATTTTTTGCAGAGATAGGGGAAAAAAATCCACAACAACTTTATTAGGGTGTAACATGTATAAAATTGAAATGTAAGAAAAATGACAACTCTTATTAAATGTAGTCCACAACTTTAGATAATAAAGAACACAAATGAACAAGGATTACCTAATTTAAAAATCACAGACCTGAAAAACAAAATGCTGGGTTGTAAATATAAAGTAGATTAACTTTTAAGCAAAAGAGAACTTTTTATATTCAAGTGTTGACCTTCAAAAGAATCTTATGAATATCTACATTTATTTCAGTGATGTTACATCTGCTTAAAAGATTTTTTTTTGAACCTCCTTCACAGCCAGTTACAAGTCATATAAGAAAATGAATACAGCTTTTCATTTTATAAATCATTCTAAAAACTTTAAAACTAGAAAAGGTGTTTCCCATATTTAGACCTGCTTCTGTATGACTTTTGACTGTTATAAAATATCACATCTCTCCTCCAGACAATGGCCTGTAGTCCCTGAGAACAGGTAGCAAAGGTTCCAAAGAGGCAAGGACACGACTTTTGGAATACATGCTTAAACAGGGGCGGGTGTCACACGTAGCATACGTAACCCCTCTTGGTTGCTGCTGTTTAGTCACTAAGTCGTATCCGACTCTCTGGGACCCTGTGGGCTCTAGCCCACCAGGCTCCTCTGTCCGTGGAATTCCCCAGGCAAGAATACTGGAGTGAGTTGCCATTTCCTCCTCCAGGGGATCCTCCTGACCCAGGGATCAAACCTGCATCTCCTTCACTGGCAGATGGATTCTTTACCAGCAGGCCACTAGGGAAGCAACGCCTCCTGGTACGCTTGTTTAAAAAGGTGTATTCATTTAACACATATTTACTGGTTCTATTATGGGTGAGGCCCAGGGCTAGCTGCTCAGGTGGATGAATTCAGGGAAGCACTTTGTCCTGCTCTCAACACGACAGTCCTGCTGCAGATTCATGACTATGAACAGCCAACATCACAGACTCTGCACTCTCAGAGTAAGTGAAAACAGGAGTATTTCCAACCTCTGTGGTATCTTATTACTAATAGAACACTTAATAAATCATAATTTTTATTCACCCTAACTGCTAAAGCAGCTTTTCCACAGTAGTTAATAAATCATCTTCATTTCTTTATGCTCCTCCAATTGCACCCCTCCCACCCCACCTGCTTTTTTTTCTCTTCATCACACATTTTAAGTTAAGCGAGCCCTGCCTGTGTGCCTGCTCAGTTGCTCAGTCATATCCAACTCTTTGTGACCCTGTGGGCTGTAGCCCGCCAGGCTCCTCTGTCCATGGGATTTTTCATGCAAGAATACTGGAGTAGGTTACAATTTCCTACTGCGTAGGAACTTTCCGACCCAGGGATAGAACCTGTGTTTCCTGCATTGGCAGGCAGCGTCTTTACCACTGTGCCACCTTGGAAGCCTAACTAAGCCCCTGCTGCTGCTGCGTCGCTTCAGTCGTGTCCAACTCTGTGCAACCCCATAGACGGCAGCCCACCAGGCCCTAGGAGGATTAAATAATGAAGAATAACGGAGTACTTAATATGAGTGAATATATACTATGTATTAAATGCACATCAATTATAAAATACATTTTTTACTACATAAACTTACTAAGAATGCCTTACAGAATTGCTGACTCAGGCTAACTCTTAAAATCACAACATGGACTGCTGAAGCACTTCTAATCATGAGATGAAAACTTGCAGTTCTAATCATGAGATGAAAACCTGTAGTTCTAATCATGGGATGAAAACTTGCAGTTGACTAGATACATTATAACACTCCACATTGCTAGTTGACTACAAAAATAACACGTTTCAGAGAACAGCATCCAAAACAGTCTAAAATTACTATCATCTCAAACCACAATTTATAAAAATAATACAGTATGTTTATATCCATCATTATTCACCATGTTAACTCAAAGTGAAATTTAAACAGTTCTGGCATTTGGAAGACTTTTATGAACTAATCAAGGTTAGAGTACAAATACATTTTGAGATGTGCAGCTCCTCACTATATCAAAAAAGCATGGCTAAAAACACATTTATTTAAAGAAATTTGCCAAAAATAAGAAAGAAAAAACCCAAAGCCTAAACTTCATAATCATGCTTTGCTTTTATTCTAAAACAAAATACCTTAGACAAAATGCGGATTTATCCTACTTAAGTCACCAAAGGCCTCTAATATACAAAAGATCAGCCTGCTCCTTCAAACATAAAAATGTGTGTTGCTTTGAAATTTTATCAACAATTTCCCTTTGGTTAATTTTTCTTCTGTAAGAATTCAGCTTTGTAAGACTTGCCATCTTCTGGAACCACTGGGGGGAAAAAGTCACTTCTGAAGTTCTATCTGGATTATTTTTGAGCTTCAATTATGATCTTAAAATATTAGGAAGCCATCCTCATGAATTCTAAAATAGAAGATTCACTCTCTCTTTCCCCAGCATCTTCCTCAAATATCTGATGCAAAAACCCAACGATAACAGTGAAGATGAGCCAATGGGAGTTGGCTGGCTGGGTCTTGGCTGACCGAAAGTGGGCTGTTCTAGTGTGCTTGGCAGATACTCATATCAGTAAAGAGTACTTTTAATTCTAGGGATCCAGCCCAGGAAAGAAGCAAATTTTGTTGTTGTTTTTTTAAATAAAATGCTGTCTACTGCCTTTCAAGACACTGCCTCCTTCTAGCTGGCTTGTTAGATCCATCTTCTTTGATGTCCCACTTCTTAGGTCTCCAAGCTGTCTTCATTCCCAACCCTGCTCCTTTAAAAACTTCCTTGTCCTGTACATTTCATAATAAGGAAATCCAACTAGTGAACCAACACAGGGAAAAGTGCTGCTGAAAGAAGGGTAAATTAAACACACGCGAGACTGTTTCATCACCCACGAAAATCAAAAAGAGTCAAGACCAGGTTCATTACATGGAAGTATAAGAAAAATCACCCCTCAAAATGTACTAAGATTCTTTGACCTATTCATTTCCCCTATTAGAAACTTAAGATTAAAAATCCTAGTTATGGGGTGAGGGCAATGAAAAATCAGCTGGAATCTTAACAGACAAAGATGTTTATCTCAGCCTAAGATAAAAACAAAAAACTGGAAATAATCTAAATGTTCAGGTCCCAGGGGAGGGTTAAATAAACTTGATGCTTCTATTTCATATATTATGCTATCATAAAATGATACTTTAAAAGAAAAATTAAAAAAATATGTATCCATAGTGTGGTTTTAATTGTGAGAAAAAATAACTAATATGCTGGGGTGAAAAGTGTTGACATTGCTTGGGACTGAATGATTGAACTATGAAGAATTCCCCCCCGCCCACCTTTTTTCTACTCCTATGTACTATCAAAATGTTCTTTCCTAAGCTAGTATTACTTTACAATGAAATAACACAATGGAAGATACTTGCTTGTTTTACAAACCCATTCTCACTCTTGCTAAGATAAACCTCAAAGAATAATAATTTCTGCTGGGCAAATTTAGTGATATCGTTTTAACAGGAGCCTTTAAGAAATAATACATGATTGAAAGGGAGGCAGTGATGGTGAAATTTCAGGCAGCTGGGAATGAGATTTTTGAGACCAGGTATATACACTATGCTGCCTTCATCATTCCACAGATCTGTCCTTTTGTCTTGTGGCCTAACAGACAGACAGACAGTGAGGAAATGCAATCTTTTAGCAGTTGCAGCACATATTCTTGTGAAAGAGGAACTAGAGTTAATCTTGCCCCGAACATCAGCTCAGAGAAGGTGGACATGGCCATCCCGAGTGTGAGCCACGAGTCCTGGCCTCCTATGTCTGAATCCTCTCATCCTTTAAAAGAAACAAGTGCTCTTCATAGGACTTTACAAAGACCTTTCCATGAAGAAGGATTTGACAGGTACGAAGATACCAGCAATAGCTCACGGTCTCTGGATGGCCCAAGTTCATGTCTCAACCAGTTATTCACAGGTCCATCATTATTCTCTGCACCTTCTCTCATAAACTCCTGGCCTAGGCAAACAGGTATCCCCACCAGCGTTGCAACAAAGGTTGTTTTAGGGTATAGTGTGCTGTATTATTGAGCTTCCTTGGTGGCTCAGATGGTAAAGAATCTGCCTGCAATGCAGGAGATCAGGTTTGATACCTGGGTTGGGAAGATCCCCTGGAGAAGGGAATGGCAACCCACTCCAGTATTCTTGCCTGAAGAATTTCATGGACAGAGGACCCCTGCAGAGCTTGGCGCCCTTGACCACATTTTTAATCCCCTCCCTTTACAGGCCCCCTCTCATACTAAGCACCTTCATACTAGAGACTGGAGACAGGACAGTCGAATGGGAGACCGACTAATAATTACATGAAAAAATGCAAATAAACGTTAATACAGTATGCCTGAGTATCATCGTATGGAAGGATGCGGAACAAGGGGAACCGGAGTGTATCAGAGCAAATAAGGGACCAGGTTGCTGCTAAGCTTAAGAGGGAGGGAGATTAAGACACTAACAGTTTTTAAAAAGGAAGTGAGGGTGGCATTTTACTGATAGTTACAAAAGTCAAGCAAATACAAAGGCTACATGGGCTCTTTAATTTCATTATCTCTAGTCTGGATTATCTGCAGGTCTGCTGGGCTCTAATGTGCCTAAAGCAACTGCCAGACTATTCATGACAGAAATGAGGGCTGTGACTTCTAAATGCTCTTAAGCCTTAATCTCATTTGGTTTTCTTTCAAGTACCTAATGATCACAGAAGTCTTTATCAGGACTCAGTGGAGGTGGGGCAGCGCCTCTGCATTCTGCAGAGCAAAGGAACTAGCCAGGATTGCTTTCTCAGGGAATGCCTCACCAAGCAAAGATCTTCCATCTCCTTCTAGGATACTCTCAGTGGGGTTTCTAGCTGCCAGCCTGCTATTTAGGGCTGAAGAGGAGGGAGGGCCAGGCCAGCCAGCCTCCAGAGCATATGTTCTCATTAGAGTCAAGTATCGCGGGCGGAGCCGGCCTGAGAACTTAAGAGGCAGTTCCCAGCTCTATATAGTAAACACACTTGGGGAATCTCAAGAGCTCAGGGCTCACAGAACCCTATTTTTCATATGTAAAATGAGTATGGGCTTCAGGATCTCCGAGGTCCTTCTGGGCTGGATACCTTAATAAATCTAAATTCAAAGCTCTCAAAAAGGCCACGATCTGTTGAGTTACAAACTAGACCTGATTTATGCGAATTTAGACTACCAGGTAACAACACATTGAGCTCTGATTATAGAACTGATCATAATTACATACATTTTTGCTAAATCTAAAATAATTTTCTTTGTACTTCTTAAAAATATTCCTCCAAAGACAAAACAGGTTAAAATGCATTTTACTTAATCCCTCTTCTTCTCTATCTTGGAGAACAATTTCAAGGCTTAAGGAGGCAACTCAAGAACTGTGCTCATTCTGAGAAGACGGTACTTCAGGAACAAGCACATGAGACTGTGAGAAAGAGACAAATGAATTCTTTCACACATATTCTGAAGTACAGAAGCTGAAAAAGTATGCAATTTTTAAGGATACCGAAAGTTTTTTGGATTTGGCAAGAAGGTGAGAAAATCAGAGTTGACAGTAGCACAGTAAAATCATAGCTGTCTGAAAGATCATCCTGAATTGGAAGTGTACCCTTTAAGCAAACCTATTTTGAACTTTGTTTTTGATAACTTTTGGAAACATCATTACCCACTTTCCTGATGCATTAAACCGTATCTCAAACAATGTAATCTTGGCTTGATGGCTTCAGGTAGTGACTACTAACAGTAATAACAGCAAGCAACATTTATTATACACTCCCTGTGTTTTATAATAATGTGTGCTAAGTCACTTCAGTCATGTCTGACTCTTTGTAACCCCATGGACCGTAGCTTTCCAGGCTCCTCTGTCCATGGGACTTCCCAGTCAAGAATAGTAGAGTGGGTTGCCATTTCCTATTCCAGGGGATTTTCCTGACCCAGGGATGGAACCCGAGTCTCTAATGTCTCCTGCACTGGCAGGCGAGCTCTTTACCACTGGTGCCACCTGGGAAACCCATGTATAATAGTAATACCATTTTAAGTGCTTTGTGTGGATGCTCACATTTAAGCTTTCTGATCCAAGAAAGTGCGTACTTAATTATTACTGCCATTTTACAAATGAGAAAACTGAAGCTCTGACAGATTAAGCAACTAGCTTAAGGTCACAACAACTAATACCTGGTAAAAGCCAGATTCAGGCCCAACTTGTCTGACTCCAAAACTAGCCCTTCTCACCATACCATGTTGCTACAAATGAATGTAGCAGGGGCACGTAAAAGCACCTGGAGAATCTCCAGGACCTTCTTGGGTGAAGAGAACTGTGTGCTCCTATAACGAAGAGACCCCAGATTGGTGCTTTTTAAATGTATGTCTATTTGCTGTTTTTTAAAGGTAAGTATAGTTAATGTGCAAAATTATATAACTTACAAGTGAACAATATAGTGATTCATAATTCTTAAAGGTTATACTCCATGTATTGTTATTATAAAATATTGGTTATATTCCTCATGTTGCACAGTATCTCCTTGCAGCTTATTTCATACCTAATACCTTGCATCTCTTCATTCCCTATCCCCTCCCCCTTCCCTCTCATCACTGGTAACCACTACTTTGTTCTCTATACCTGCGAGTCTGCGAGTTTCTTCTCTATACCTGCGAGTCATTTTTGTCATACTTCATGAATCCCATAGACAAGTGCTACTATTAAATATACGTCTACTTTAAAAAATATATACTCTGTCAGGGAATGGCATGATATATTGAAATTGATGAAAGGGAAGAACCTACAACCAAGAATACTCTACCCAGCAAGACTCTGATTCAGATCTGATGGAGAAATCAAAAGCTTTAGACACAAGTGAAAGCTAAGAGAATTAAGCACCACCAAACCAGCTTTACAATGAATGCTAAAGGAACTTCTCTAGGCAGGAAACACAGAGAAGGAAAAGACATACAAAAAATAAACCCCAAACAATTAATAAAATGCTAATAGGATCATATATATCGATAATTACCTTAAATGTAAATGGATTCAATGTACCAACCAAAAGACATAGACTGGCTGGGTAGATGAACCCCACAAATTGTATGTAATTATTTTATATTGTTAGGTTAATCATGTTTCCACTATGGCTTGCAACTGTAATTATCTTTTTTTTTTTTTTTTTGGTCTGGCTATTGATTGTGAAAACTGATAAACATCTTTTACTATTGTGATTCAGTTCAGTTCAGTTCACTCGCTCAGTCGTGTCCAACTCTTTTCGACCCCATGAACTGCAGCATGCGAGGCCTCCCTGTCCATCACTAACTCCAGAGTTCACCCAAACTCACGTCCGTCGAGTTGGTGATGCCATCCAGCCATCTCATCCTCTGTCGTCCCCTTCTCCTCCTGCCCCCAATCCCTCCCAGCATCAGAGTCTTTTCCAATGAGTCAACTCTTCCCATGAGGTGGCCAAAGTATTGGAGTTTCAGCTTTAGCATCAGTCCTTCCAAAGAACACCCAGGACTGATCTCCTTTAGAATGGACTGCAAAGATGGGCTTGACACAGGACAGAAATGGTATGGACCTAACAGAAGCAGAAGATATTAAGAAGAGGTGGCAAGAATACACAGAAGAACTGTACAAAAAAGATCTTACAACCCAGATAATCACGATGGTGTGATCCCTCACCTAGAGCCAGACATCCTGGAATGTGAAGTCAAGTGGGCCTTAGAAAGCATCACTACAAACAAAGCTAGTGGAGATGATGGAATTCCAGTTGAGCTCTTTCAAATCCTGAAAGATGATGCTGTGAAAATGCTGCACTCAATATGCCAGCAAATTTGGAAAACTCAGCAGTGGCCACAGGACTGGAAAAGGTCAGTTTTCATTCCAATCCCAAAGAAAGGCAATGCCAAAGAATGCTCAAACTACCGCACAATTGCACTCATCTCACATGCTAGTAATGCTCAAAATTCTCCAAGCCAGGCTTCAGCAATACATGAACTGTGAACTTCCAGATGTTCAAACTGGACGTAGAAAAGGCAGAGGAACCAGAGACCAAATTGCCAACATCCGCTGGATCATGGAAAAAGCAAGAGAGTTCCAAAAAAACATCTATTTCTGCTTTATTGACTACGCCAAAGCCTTTGACTGTGTGGATCACAATAAAGTGTGGAAAATTCTTTAAGAGATGGGAATACCAGACTACCTGACCTGCCTCTTGAGAAACCTATATGCAGGTCAGGAAACAACAGTTAGAACTGGACACAGAACAACAGACTGTTTCCAAATAGGAAAAGGAGTACATCAGGTTGTATATTGTATATTGCTTATTCAACTTATATGCAGAGTACATCATGAGAAATGCTGGGCTGGAAGAAGCACAAGCTGGAATCAAGATTGCCAGGAGAAATATCAATCACCTCAGATATGCAGATGGCAACACCCTTATGGCAGAAAGTGAAGAGGAACTAAAAAGCCTCTTGATGAAAGTGAAAGAGGAGAGTGAAAAAGTTGGCTTAAAGCTCAACATTCAGAAAACTAAGATCATGGCATCTGGTCCCATCACACTATTGTGATTACGTAATTATTATTCATTTAATACCACTGTCTCATGACTGTGTGCTCAGTTGCTCACTCATGCCCCACTTTTTGTGACTCTATAAACTGTAGCCTGCCAACCTCCTCTGTCCATGGAATTTTCCAGGCAAGAATACTGGAGCAGGTTGCCATTTTCTCCTCCAGGAGATCTTCCTGAATCAGGGATCGAATCCACGTCTCTTGCATCTTCTGCACTGGCAGGCAGATTCTTTATCACCAGCGCCACCCAGGAAGACCATATCAACAGAAATCAGTAAAATTCTATTATCCCCAAAACTATCATTTAAGAGAAAAACCTGTAATTGCTTTTTTAAATCCAGATGCACATTAGAATTATCTTGGAATATTCTGAAAAATACAAATGCACAGGTATTGTTTTTTTCTTCAAAGCTCCAGACCTGATTCTAATGAACAGCCATGTTTAAAACTACTGGACTATATGATTATCTTTTAGTACTACCTAGTTTGTTTCATTTTTTTCTATTTCACATTCAGTGCTCCTATTTTGTTTATGTTTTCCAATTTCTCCATCTCTCTTTTTTGTTGTTCTTTCTCAAGCCTTCATCAAGTGTAACAGAAATCTTTTGTATACATATATGTACATAAATAGCATGCACAATATATTTTAGAAAATTACAGATGTTTGCCTTGCTAAAAAGTTTACATTTTGATTCTACTTGTTTGACTATGAACAGAGTGTTAGATTTCTAATTTATATTCACTCAAAACTTTGATATAGTTCCATTTATTCTGGCATCTAGTATCACTGCTAATAGTCTAGAAAGCTTATTATCTTGGTGATTTAAAAAAAAATTTTTTTTGAATGAGGCTTGAAACTTCTAATCCAATTCTGAGAATATAAAGAAATACTATGTTGCAAAAAGAAAAAACCAGGAAAGTAACATGTGATACAGTATTATTGTATCACATTGTATTATAAAGTGAAGATTTTGTTCAAATATCAAAAAACTTTATGTTAGTGTCCATTATTTGTTTTCATACCTTATACAAGATTCCATATTGCATTTAGTTGTATTGAGCAGCTTCAGCCTCATGCAACAAATTCTGATAACTTCTCTTTTCATTTTTATTCTGTCACAAATATTTTCTTAATTTCCCTTGTTATGGTTTCTTTGATACACTTATTTAAAAATAAACATTTAATTTCCAAACACATGGGGTTAAGTATTTTTTATGTTAATTTCTCATTTTGATCCTTTGATCCTCTCATTTAAATCCTTTTTTCTCTGCAATCACCCTTTTCGTTTTTTCAGTCTTATAACTTTATTGAAGCTTTCAATGGCTAAGTAAAGATCGTTCTTGGTAACTGTCACATTGCACATGAAAATATGTGGGTTATTTTCAAATATCTTTCAATACTGATTTCTAACATAATTCCATAGTGATAAGAGAACAGACTCTATGATTTCAATATCTTTAGACCATGAAAATTTTGCATCTTGTTTTATGTCCCTGGATATGTCCCAGTGTCTCCAGGTTTATAGTCTATGGGAACTAGAATAGAATTTGCACTCTGTTGTGTGAAAATTATATAAATCTTAATTACATTGAATTGATTCATAGTGCTTTTTCAGATCTACTATATCCTTCTAATTTTCTGTCTATCCATTCTATTAATTTTTGAGAGTTTGAAACTGAAACTCCAACTAAAAATCTTAATTTATCTACTTTTAGAAATAATTATAATACATAGTGGAACTACATATAATTGCTCTTTATTTTCCAAGTCTCCTGCAAATGTGTTATCATACTTTCACAATTTAGAAAAGAAAAAATATATACTTCTTCAGGTTAACTTTCAATTCTTCTGTTATGCATTGCGCATTGTCAAAACAGCACCTACATTTATGGTTTGAAAGAACTCTCCCACACTGGTACACCCTTTTCCTCTTTTTTTTTTAATTTCTCCCCCAGCTCTCTTTGTAAAGAATGCCCAATTGAGTAATTACTAATGCCTCTGTTTCCCTGCAGGTATTTTCATAAGGAGAAAAAGATGTCATCAAAATTCCCAGGATGGCTTTAAAACGAAGAGGCCTTCTTAACCATGCCCCTAGTAAGATCTTTTTTTAAATTATAATAGTTAACATAATTCATATGAGACCAAAGTTTTAGTACTACAGGATTGTACATGTTTTGCAGTTACTTGACATTAGTGTCTGCAAATAATGAATATGAGAGTCAATTTATACACCTCCTTGACATTTTACTTAGGAGGCAAGTCATGTCTGGATAACGAACAACGTTCACCCAGGACTGGACTTCCATGCTCAACTCTACCACTAACTAACTAGCAAAATGATTTTCAGGGCAATTTTTGTGTCTCAGCTGCCTTTATTGTAGCTATCTTTAAAGTCTCATTCAGATACAATATTTTATGGCTTAGAGCACATGGGAAAGATTGAAGGCAGGAGGAGAAGGGGATGAAAGAAGATGAGATGGTTGGATGGCATCACTGACTCGATGGACATGAGTTTGAGCAAGTCTGTGGGAGTTGGTGATGGACAGGGAAGCCTGGCGTCCATGGGGTCACAAAGAGTCTGACACAACTGAGTGACTGAACTGAACTCCATGTTTACTTTCAAAAATCAGAGTTATTTTTATAGCATTTTTTGGTAATAGGAAAAAATTTGGCAGACTTGTTTGAAGGACCTTTAAACATATTTAGTAGTAAAGTGTGGGGGACTAGAGGTAGTGCAATTATTTAATACTACACAAGACAAAGAATATTGAGGGAAAAGTCAAGACTTAGTTTCCCCAAAGAAAGAATCTCTTTCTTAAAATACCAAACACTGGCTTCTCCTTTATCATTCTGTCTCCTTAGGGGAAAGGCATGTCATGGTATCCACGGAGCCCAGCAGGGGAGCTACTCTTATTGTGACCAACCAAAACTCACCTTTGACAAACACATTTTTGTGGTTTTGTAGGTTATAAAGGACTTAAAAGGCCACAGGTCCTCTACTGGGTTATAAGATATAAGGGTCCTATGCAGTGCTGATCTACCCATGTATATATAGGCCTCATCACTCATACTGACCTGATGGGTTTCCTCCTGTCTGACCTTTAGACCCATGCTTTAAACTCGCTCTGATAATGAATTTGTATTACCATAGCTTATTATATAATTTAATACAAATAAGTTAACTAAGCTGCTGAAGTCCAACAAAGTTACTCATCCAAAGACACTTTTTACAAACGTGAATCATCAACACAAATTTCTCAAAGTGGTTTATTAGCTCACTTAAGAAATAAAGATGCATTTACTTGAAAATGCATTTTTTTAACCTCTTTTCCACTGAATTAACTAGGTTCTAGATCTTATATAGAGCTCCTTTATATGAATGTTAAGTTACCCAGTAAGAGAAAAATACTCCTCCCAAACAAATTATCAGTAGCTTACAGAAAATTAAGCTGAGCATAACTGATTATCCATTAACAATCTTTTCCTGCTTTTGTACATATATTAATGTTCAACACTCAGCATCTACTCTAATACTTACACTGCTGAAATCTTGAATTTATTCATTTACTTGTTAAAGAGAGAAATTTTTACAAATGCTCCATGACCTACCTGCTCTGCTGCTGCTGCTGCTAAGTCGCTTCGGTTGTGTTCGACTCTGTGCAACCCCATAGATGGCAACCCCATAGATGGCAACCCCATAGACCAGGCTCCCCTGTCCCTGGGATTCTCCAGGCAAGAACACTGGAGTGGGTTGCCATTTCCTTCTCCAATGCATGAAAGTGAAAAGTGAAAGTGAAGTCACTCAGTCGTGTCCGACTCTTCAAAACCCCATGGACTGCAGCCCACCAGGCTCCTCCATCCATGGGATTTTCCAGGCAAGAGTACTGGAGTGGGGTGCCGTTGTCTTCTCCGCTACCTGCTCTGAGGAAGGTCCTAAGAGTGGGAAAATCTTGCATTTGCTCCTGTTCAATGTCTGGTGTGTTTCAGAACTTGGTGAGCTGAACAGGCAAGGTAACCCAAGGGCATCCAAGCTCCTTCAGAGTCAGGTCTTCAAATTGTGGCCTTTATTATTTTGCAAATATTATTTTCCACACTACTACTCATACAAATAAGTTTCAAAATAAAAATGTCTTGTTTTAATATGTCAAGGTAGATTATTCCTATGTCTGATTTTTAATAAAAGTTAATTGTCAGTAGTTAACATAAATTATAGACTCATGCACAACCTAAGGCTAGTGTGTCAGGCATAAAAATATATCCTCACCATTAGCTATCAATACGAAAATTTGCTTTCAACTTTTAATTATGTAACAGTTCTGGAATTAAAAACTAAGGCCTGTTTTGAGAAACCTAGAAAGAAAACTGTGACCCAACAGTTACCTGGTCCTAAAACCGTGCTTGATAGACCCAAACCTGGCTGTCAGCCTCTCCACTACCATCCCATTTAGACTGGAGGGGGTTCCAGTCTAAGAAGGGAGGGATCACATTGATGGTTTGACTGTCTTCAGGCCCTATTACTCAGAAACCCTCCCCATAATTACACAAAAATGGGGGGAAAGTTCATCCTCTAAATTAGGATTAAGGTTCTAATTCTAAAGGATAGTATAGATGCTTTGGGTAAACTCCCCCTAAAAGCTTCCTGACTTTAAAAAATGTTGGGGTAGAAAAAGAAATTAGTATTTTTCTAAAAATTCCATGGTGTTCTTTCACTTCTGTGCTTCATTTGCTTTTTAAAGTTAAGGGCAACTTGAGCACAATTTTAAAAAGATCAGCCTCGTGGGAATACGTACTATGTATATATTATAAATTTCATGGAAGTCCCAGAGTTGATTTATTTACGAAGTTTTCATGGGGTGGGGGGATGTCTTAATTTCAGTTTTAAGTTTTATGACAAATATTTATCATCCATCCAGTTAGTACTAGAAAGCATGTAGCTAGCACTTTTTGTGAAGGGTGCTAGGCAATAAACATCCTGAAATTAAAGACTGTTTCCCCTTAACACAAATTTTTAAAAAATTTACCACAATACCAGTAACACAACTGCGTTGGCAAAAAAAAGCACTGGCTGTTTTTAAACTAAATTTACAATATGAAAGTTTGGCTCAGAAATTATAGTCCAAGCTCCCAATATGTTAGAAGACTTGCTTATATCAATACTTTCTAAATTTTACCTATAACACTGTTAGTACCTCCAGGTATGATAGAGAACCTAAGTAAATAAAAATCACTAGAAAAAACAGGAACAATAAAAATCAAGATCAAGGCAAAGATCCATTGGTTCATGACAAGGCATACATGGTACCTGAAACTGAATCTAAATGTATCAAGTTGAAGTCCATTCATAATGGGCAACCACTCTTCCCTCTCTAAAACTGAATGTTTACAGCATAGTTTTATAATAGTATCAGTTAACCTTTTTTTTTGGTTTACAAACAAACACATCTGCCTGAACTAATCTGATGAAAAACCATAATCCATTTCTTCCCATTAGTCTTTGACTAAATACTGAAGCTAATCATGCTGGCTTTCTACCCCCACCTCCCTACCCCGCTTGGTTCTCAGGGCAACATGAAATTTTAAAGAATCCATTTAGTTCCACCACTTTATGCAAGACTGGGCAGTTTCAAAACATCCAGGTACAAAGATGTTAGCATCACACTGATACAGAAAGCTACATAAATTTCCTTTACATGGTTAATTAAGACCTTTTGATCTACAGACAAATATAACGGTGGATCTAATAGCAACAGATTCGTGAGGAACACATACTGTTAATATTCTGTCCTGAATTGACTGCTACTGTCCCAGTGCTTCTGGTCTAAATGCACTTTTACTCAATACTAATCGGTACCAATAGCTTTTTCACATCCATGGATCTATAATATTTAAAATAATATCCTGGGACAATTGTGATCTACACTGTCAGTTCATAGGAATTCAGAGGCATGAAATGTGAATTACACCACTTCAAACTTAAGGAAAACATAAGCAGATACAGATTTGGGGCTAATTTATCTATGGGTTTTGGTGGGATATTTTCAAGGAGGCTGAGAGATGAAAAGGAGAGGGAGATGACTGGTGAAAGCAGAGCTTTTTTCCATCTTCCTGGAGAGTCGGAGAAGAGTTTCATGGAGAAGGAAAACTGCTAGATAGAAGTTGTCACAGGGAGTACAACCCACTTCCCCAAGTCTGGGAAGGTTCTAGGCCTGAGGAAAGGTCTCATAGTTCAAAGGCTGATGGGCTATATGGTACAGGAGGGATGACTGCAGGCAGCTTGCCTAGGGTAAACTGAAAGGGACCCAAATCCACCTTAACTTGCTCAATTACAGCTTAACCAAATTCATTGGGTCATCATATTAAAATCACAAATTCTACAATGATCAAGCTACCTCCAATTTGCAGCCACTTCAGCTAAGTACCTCTTCACAACCTCAAAACTCTTTTTATGCTCTTTAAATGGGGGTGGGGGGGGGGATGCGGAATCAGGAAGCTTCCTTTCCTGAGTGCCTGGTCCAATGTCAAAACACAGCATTTATTTTCAAACCCTGTGAAACTTAAAAAAATGAAAATTCATAGTGTATTTCAGAAATTGGAATCAAAATTTGGGGTAACATGCTTTTAACATGGTTCCTACAGTCGTTGGATTGTGCAAAAATCCAGAATGGTATAGTTTCACAAGGAAGAGCAGCTGAGAAAGGAGGCTTGTCCACAGACAGCCTGGTTGCAAGAAGTCTGGGCTTCAAGTCCTGACTCAGTCACTAACTGGTTCTGGGGCTCTGGGCCCTTCAACGTTCATTTTTAAAATGATAGTCTGAAACGATTTTTAAGGTCCTCTTCAGCTTCAAGCTAAGCACAAACTGACCATGTTTCAAGTTCCAACCGAAAATTACAGGAAAGAAATTAGGAAAGACTTAACAAAGTCCATGTTTGCTCGAGATTAAGTCTGTCATCATTGTGCTGCTGTGGAGGAAAACCTGTTGCATCACATGGAATACTCTTTTTCTAGCTACACTAGAAATGCAAGAAGCAGTAGGCTGGCTTTTTACATTTTTTTTTTTTTTTTCATTTTGTGAAAAGTAAACAACAGTGTGCCCCCTATGATAACAAGTTCTCAAGTTTCACCTTTATAGTCTGTAAGTACACCTGGCGGAATGGGGCCACGTGACTGAACGCGGGCTGGGCTGGCTTGCTGTTGGAACATTTCTGTGATGCGTGATCGATGCTTTGCGTTTACATTCAAGCTTCATTCCAAACCCACGTCCAAGCTTTATTAGAAGGCTGTTTGGGACCTTCACTGTTGCTGTTTTCAGGGACGATTAACTACGTATTGGCCAGTGGAAGAGGAAGTTTGCACAGGATCTGCCCATGTATTAAATACCTACTTCGTGTGGTTTATGCTCACTCGAGCATGCAAGTTAAAAACAACGGGATTCAACCTCAGATCCTAATTGGTCACATCTACTTTGACAATAAAAGGGAAGTGAAAGAGCCTTTGACACTGCATCTGGTGTAAGTGGAAAACCTCCCTTACTCCCCACACTAATGTTACAGACATGCCCTCCGCCCCCCACCCCCAACACTGTAATATCACACAGTTAAGAGTTTCAAAGGTCTGTCATTTCTCCCAGAAAAACACCGCGGGTCTGGAGGGATTTCTAGCTGGGTGCACTCACCTCTTTGATCTTTTCCCTTTTCTCGCGGATGGCGGCGTCGGCGGGTTCCCGGTCAATCGCCCCGATTGTATTCACGGGCGCTAAGTACACTGGGGGCAGCCTTCTGAACCCCGCCCTGTTACTCAGCTGGTCCTGGGCCACCTTCTCCTTCTCCATCAGGATGTCTCTCTGGATCTCCTCGGGCAGCTTCTGCAGGGTCTCCTTGGCTTCCCTCAGAGCCCGCTCGTGGTTTTCGCGGATCCTGGCCAAGTTGTCCTCTAGGGAGGCCGCGGGGTCCCCCGGAGCGTCGTCCTCGCCGCGCCGGGCGCGCCCCTCCGCCGCGTCCTCGGCGCGCGCCCCGGGTCCGGGCTTGTGGTCGGCGGCCGGCTGCAGGGCGGGGCTGGAGTGGAACAGGACCCCGCTGAGCAGCTTGGAAGAGTCGGGCAGGAAGAAGATCGCCCCGAAGCAGAGTGTGATGAAGGCGCTGAACACCAACAGCAGCACGAACTTCTCCGTCAGGCGGAAGGCGGCGGGGCCCGACCCCTTCCTGCCGCTGCTGCCGCCGCCGCCGCCGCCGAGCCCCCCGCCCAGGCCGCCGCCCGCCGGACTACTGAAGAGCGGCAACAGGCCCCCCACGGGCATCGCGCCCGCCGCCCCGGCCGCCGGGTTGCCCGCTGTCCAGTGGCCTCGCGCCGCGCCGCTCAGCAGCCAAACTTCGCCGCCGCCGGGCGTCAGCGGCCGCGGGGCTGCGTCCTGGGCATCCAGGCCGCCCAAATCCCCCGCCCGGGCTGCAGGTATCCCCCGGGGAGACAACTCCCCTCAGGGTCTTCTCCCTGAGGCGGCTCCTTTGGCAAACAACGCGCGCGCGACAGACCTCTCGCTGCAGCCCCTGCGGGGAGAGAAACAGTAAAAACACAGTAATTAAGAAGGATGGTGATAAAGTTTCCACCGGTCTCCACCCTCCGACGGCCGCGAGAGCCTCCAGGACAGCTCCCCCGGCACGGAGTCCGGAGTCCGGCTGCCGGCACCGCCCTCAGAGCCCACTCTTTGGACTTAGGGGTGAAGTTGGCGGGTCTCGGGGGCGGGGTGTCCCGCGCACACCTGGAGCAGGGCCGCGCGCGGTCACCTCCTTGCAGAGGGCAGCGCGGAAGAGGCGCAGCAGGGGTAGCGGTGGGGGACTCGTCAACTTCGCCTGCTCCTCATCCCGAAGCTGGGACCAGCTGTCTCTCCGCTTCCCAGGTGGCGTCTGAGCGTGCCTCCCCGCAGCCCCGAGCACCGCGCGGCTGGGCTAGCGCGCCGACCCGCGGGCGAGTCGGAGCGAGCAGGGCAGCGCGACACCCTCCACCGCGGCCCCGCGAGCACTAACACCACTGCCGGTCTCGGGGCGGTCGGAAACGAGGGCGGTGACGCGGCCGGAGAGTGACGGCGCGACCGGGCCAATCACGCGCCGCTCAGGGCCCCCCGGGGGAGGAGCCGAGGCGGGGAGGGGGGCCGTGCCGGGAGGGGAATTTACGGGAAGCGCAGCCTCGCGGGGGCCCGGCCGGGGGCTGGGAGGTAGCCGGGGCCCCTGAGGCACGAGGCGGGCGGGAGAGGCGGCAAGAAGGCTGGCAGTCTGACCCTCCGCGGAGGCCATGGGCCGGAGGCGGCGGGCGGGACCCGGGGTCCGGGAGTTTATCCCGCTCTGGCCTCGGGCCCGGGTCCCAGAGGGTGGCTGGTCTCGAGTTGCGGGGGAGGCGCCTGGGCTGCTGCGGGACTTCCCCGCTGCCCCCTCGGACCTGCTCCTGGCAGTGCGGGGCCCGCTCCAGAGGGCTTGAAGGACAGGGTCTTGCCAAGAATTGCCAGATCTCTATGAAGCGTGGTTTCTCTTCTTTACCCAAAGCAGGGATTCCGCCAGTGCTCGGTAGCAGTTAAGCCAAAAGTCCCTTGATGAGAGGCTGTGATTTGGAGAGCTCTTGAGCTCAGCTTTTGAGCTCTTTGGTCGAACATCCTTTCACCTAAGAGGCTTAATGGTTTTGTGGTTGCTCCGAAATCTTCGACTGAATCCTCTCCCCCTTAAAAAAAAAAAAAAAGTGGTGTAGCTCCCCCACCCACTCCCACTTTCAAAATTCACCTACCTCATACAAGTTGGTCATATTTTCCACTTAAAGAAGACGTTTTATGCTGCCATAGCTTCAAGTAATAAATTTCAACATTGGATTTGACTACTTCCAGGGAAATAAGGACTTGGTCCAACAGAGATTGTCTTCTAGACAGCATTATTTTGCAAAACGTGTTTGTAATTCCCCTGTTGCTCTGCAAATAAAGGGTTATCAGAGAGGAGAAAGTTGACTAACTTCCCATTTCCCACTTCTGAAAGCTAGTTGATAGCAGGCTTATCTTCTATCCAGCATGCTTCTCTAGAAAGGTGATTTTAGATGGTTCTGCTTGTTGTCTTTAGAAGAAAGGAAACAGCTGACACCTTTCAGGAAGGTGCCCACAGCATAATTGTTCTCAGGATTTAGACTGTGTGAGAAAATCTAAAATTAAATTTAAAAATCCTTATTACGGATTTCATTTTAGTATTCATTTTAACCATCATTACAGTATTTGTTTTGTGTAAAATGAATCATACACCTAAAGTTTTTGTTAATGGGAAATTATTGTTCGATAAAGCCAACTGTATGGCTTTTTTGGGGATAACTGCTGTGAAATTCTATGCCCAGAAGAGTGCAGCATATCCAAGCAGGGTAACAAAGTTTAGAAGGACTGAAAAAGAAAACAATAATTTTCATTTTTAATAATGGAAGGGTAATTTTTGTTTCAAACTACAACTTGTAGATAGGTTGGAAAGTTAAATCATTGGGAATTAAGGTCTGTCTCTTTATCATCATCTTTTATGGAATGCTTTATTATTTCAACTATTGAATTATTTCTTGTAACCACAAAATATTTAGTAACATTAAGATTAATGTTACTAAGTATTCCAGAGAAGCAATAAAATCTACTTTTAAGTGCATGTTAAAGTGATGAAGAAAGAAAGTTACAAATCTGATGCCATTTCTTTAATTTTGATATCAAACCAATTTGAGTTTAACCCATATCCTGTAGTGGAAGCATTTAAAATTTAGTGTATGGACTTAAAGATGATTTTTTTTCCCCTAAACACCTTAAATTTTATTTATCTGTATTGTGTTTAGGGCTTCCCCAGTGGCTCAGTGGTAAAGAATTTGCCTGCAATGCAGGAGATGCAGGAGAGGTGGGTTCAATCCTTGGGTGGGGAAGATTCCCCTGGAGGAGAAAATGACAACCCACTCCAGTATTCTTGCCTGGAGAATCCCATGGACAGAGAAGCTTGGTGGATTACAGTCCATAGGGTCACAAAAAGTCAGACATGACTGAGCAATATTGTGTTTAAATCTTTTACAGTGACTATTATATTTATTTGTGTTTACCTTTATGTAGCTTATTTTAAGACTGCTTTCTTACTATATGTTTTTCTTATGAAACAGGTTTATTAAGAGTGAAGCCTGCTTTTAATGACTGGTTAAACCAAGAAATTAGCATGGGTGGTTGATTATGGGATACATATTAAAGGGCGCCAGTCCATGTTAGGTAGGATAAAAAACATGTGGGAATGCTCACATTTGGGCTAAAGCAAGTTTAAAAAAAATTCACAGAGAAGGTATTTGAAGAGACATACCAACTAAATCAACCACATTAAAACCCTGAAAACCAACTATGTGTATTCATGGTAAGGAAGGAGGACAGAATGTTCAATAAGTAAAAATGTACATTTTGTAGAAGTGAAATATAAGACTTTGCCCTGATTTCAAAACCATACATACTCTACAGTTGGAATCACAATACTTTGTATCCTCATATATAGCAAAAATAAAGGAGACTGTTCTGGTCTCCAAATAATAAAACTTCCTATAAATCCAGACTCCCTGCCTTGCCTACCTGAAGATGTATGATCTTTGTGAATGCAATGATTGTGATAAAGTTGCTGTTTTCTCATTATGAATAGTCTAATGTAAACTTAGCAACCTTTGTAATTTGGTGCAATTTTCCTGTTCAGATATTTGCCATGTTTTCTTATGTGGCCAGCTAGTCCTGAAGCAACTCCCTTTTAACTTCTTGCAAGTTTGCTTGCAAACTTAATTCTTAATTTTTCCTTTTCTAGAGCTTATATCTCTATATCTTTGAAAATTTGTAAAATGTTTCAAGATAAAATCTTTAGCATCAAGTAATTTTTTAAAACTTGATTTTGGTTGGAGACATCCCCCAAAGTACAAAAAACCTCCAATTTATTTGACTGCTTGAATTTCTCTGTTTCTAAAATAACATTTTTAGCAAAGGGTAGATTTAACTTTTACATACTGCTAAGTCGCTTCAGTCGTGTCCGACTCTGTGCAACCCCATAGATGGCAGCCCACCAGGCTCCCCTGTCCCTGGAATTCTCCAGGCAAGAATACTGGAGTGGGTTGCCATTTCCTTCTCCAATGCATGAAAGAGAAAAGTGAAAGTGAAGTCACCCAGTCACGTCCGGCTCTTAGCGACCCCATGGACTGCAGCCTACCAGGCTCCTCCGTCCATGGGATTTGCCAGGCAAGAGTACTGGAGTGGGGTGCCAGTGCCTTGTGCTAAAATTAAATATAATGATAATTATAAACAGGATTACAAAGGAAAAGGGACAATATTTTTATGAAAACTGTGGTGAATAAATGTTTTTGTAAAGCTATAAGTTCTTAAAAATTAAATTGCAAAAATCTTTTCTGAATAGGAAGTTTCTAGAAGGTGCTTCTTGTTTTATGGAAAAATCTTTTTGACATTCTTTGTTCTTTAATTTAAAAATATAATGTAATCTAATGAAAGAATTTAACATATATGTATAATAATTAATACTAAGATGTTCCAACAAGTTAGATTTTTGATAAAAACAAATCTTCCTATAGCTGATTTTCTAATTGTCTTCAAATTCCAGTTCAGAATAAGTTTTTACTTTTATTTTAAAAAAACCAAAACATAAATATGAAAAAAATTGTTCATTGTGAACATTAATCTTGAAATTTCAAGAATTCAATGAGTAATGCTGAATTTTAGATGAAATGTATTATAATGAGAATAAACCAAAGTCTAAAATAAGCTATCAATAATATTCTTAGTTATTTGAGGAGTTACAGTCATATATCTGGTCCTTTTTTTTCTCCTCCTCAGATTACTTTGGAACAGCTTGAGTAGTAGATTATTTTTACAGAACTTCAATCATCTTTGTGTGTGTTTGGGGCCAAGGCTGGGTGAGGGGTGGGCAGGAATAAGAGGCTGAATCAAGGAGCCCCCTCTGTCCCTGTGTGCTCCTGTTGAAAGATGTTTTTGTTTTGAAAACTCATTTCATCAATATTAGCAGTTTCCAACTTTAAAACATTGTGTTCCACAAAGTATTTGGGCATAGCTCTTGGAAATTTTAGAGCATTTCTCTCCATAGAAATAAAGTTGTAAATGGTGCTTTGGTGCTAGTCTGCTCTATAAAGATCTAAAACCCTAGGGAAGAATAAAACATTGGAAAAAAATAATGTTGCAATGCTAGTAATCAAAGTAGCATTAAATTAGAAAGTGTTATATTTATCATGATTGTTGGAACCTCAGGACAGATTTATCTGGAAGAAGCAGCAATATAATGATTGTTTCAGGAAGATTCTAAACTAACTTGCACGGTTGTAAGGTTTGTGGAAGTTCTTAGGTATAGTTTTCCTCCAAGTAGATTTCTTTCCATGTCAAGTGTATCACTAGTGCTACCCTTAGGGTGTTTTGTTTCTGTTTTCTTTTGATTTGATTAACAAAGGAACTGAAAGAGATAAATAAGTTCCTGGAGAGGTTTTCCTGAAGTAATTGAGCAAGGGTTTGAATGAGAGAGTGATTTATTATAGAAGACATGCATGTCCTTGGCTGTGTGACCATGGGTGATAAGTCACCCATCTTCTGTACTTTTCATTCTTCATCTATAACATTGTGGTGGCTCTTAGATTAAGTGATATAACTAACGTGTCTGGCCCAACAGCATTCAAGAAATTTAATTCAGTTTCTCACCTCTCCTACAAAGGGAACTAATGAGTTTGGGTAAACTTTGGGAGTTGGTGATGAACAGGGAAGCCTGGCGTGTTGCGGTTCATGGGGTCACAAAGAGTCAGACTGAACTGAACTGAGCGACTGAACTGAACTGAATGTCACTAGTGGCAAAAGAACAGTGTATATGGGATTCTCCTAAGCAAGAACCAGAAAAAGTGGTGGGAAGAAATTTTGGATTATGTGGTTCTTCATATGGTTGTCACTTTCAAACCTTTATTTTCTATTTAAATAGTATCCACTGGACTTGTGGACATGGTGGGGGAAGGAGAGGGTGGGATGAATTGAGAGAGTATCATTGGCATATACACACTACCAAAGGAAAAAAGGAAAGATACACCCATCTGAATGCAGAGTTCCAAAGAATAGCAAGGAGAGATAAGAAAGCCTTCCTCAGTGATCAATGCAAAGAAATAGAGGAAAACAACAGAATGGGAAAGACTAGAGATCTCTTCCAGAAAGCTAGATATACCAAGGGAACATTTCATGCAAAGATGGGCACAATAAAGGACAGAAATGGTATGAACCTAACAGAAGCAAAAGATATTAAGAAAAGGTGGTAAGAATACACAGAAGAGCTATTCAAAAAAGATCTTCACGACCCAGATAATCATGATGGTGTGATCACTGACCTAGAGCCAGACATCCTGGAATGCAAAGTCAAGTGGGACTTAGGAGGCTTCACTACAAAGCCAGTGGAGGTGATGAAATTCCAGTTGCACTATGTGAAATATTAAAAGATGATGCTGTGAAAGTGCTACATTCAATATGCCAGCAAATTTGGAAAACTCAGCAGTGGTCACAGGACTGGAAAAGGTCAGTTTTCATTCCAATCCCAAAGAAAGGCAATGCTAAAGAATGCTCAAACTATTGCACAATTGCACTCATCTCACACACTAGTCAATTAATGCTCAAAATTCTCCAAGCCAGACTTCAAGAGTACGTGAACTGTGAACTTCCAGGTGTTCAAACTGGATTTAGAAAAAGCAGAGGAACCAGAGATCAAATTGCCAACATCCTCTGGATAATTGAAAAAGCAAGAGAGTTCCAGAAAAACATCTATTTCTGCTTTATTGACTATGCCAAAGCCTTTGACTGTGTGGACTGCAACAAATTGTGGAAAATTCTGAAAGAGATGGGAATACCAGAACACTTGACCTGCCTCTTGAGAAATCTATATGTAGGTCAGGAAACAACAGTTAGAACTGGACATAGAATAACAGACTGGTTCCAAATAGGGAAAGGAGTACGTCAAGGCTGTATATTGTCACCCTGCTTATTTAACTTCTATGCAGAGTATATCATGAGAAACACTGGACTGGATGAAGCACAAGCTAGAATCAAGATTGCTGGGAGAAATATCACTAACTTCAGATATGCAGATGACACCACACTTGTGGCAGAAAGCGAAGAACTAAAGAGCATCTTGATGAAAATCAAAGAGGAGAGTGAAAAAGTTGGCATAAAACTCAACATTGAGAAAACTAAGATCATGGCATCTGGTCCCATCACTTCATGGCAAATAGATGGGGAAACAGTGGAAACGGTGGCTGACTTTATTTTTTGGGGCTCCAAAATCACTGCAAATGGTGATTGCAGCCATGAAATTAAAAGATGCTTGATCCTTGGAAGAAAAGCTATAACAAACCTAGACAGCATATTAAAAAGCAAAGACATTACTTTGCAAACAAAGGTCCATCTCATCAAGGCTATGGTTTTTCCAGTAGTCATGTATAGATGTGACAGTTCGGCTATAAAGAAAGCTGAGTGCCGAAGAATTGATGCTTTTGAACTGTGGTGTTGGAGAAGACTCTTGAGAGTCCCTTGGACTGCAAGGAGATCGAACCAGTCCATCCTAAAGGAAATCAGTCCTGAATATTCATTGGAAGGACTGATGTTGAAGCTGAAACTCTAATACTGTGGCCACCTGATGCGAAGAACTGTCTCATTCGAAAAGACCCTGATGTTGGGAAAGATTGAAGATTGGAGGAGAAGGGGATGACAGAGGATGAGATGGTTGGATGGCATCACTGACTCAATGGACATGAGTTTGAGTAAACTCCGGGAGTTGGTGATGGACAGGGAAGCCTGGCATGCTGCAGTCCATGGGGTTGCAAAGAGTCAGACGTGACTGAGCGACTGAACTGAACTGACACTACCATGTGTAAAATAGAAAACTAGTGGGAATCTTCCACACAGCACAGGGAGCTCAACTCGGTGCTCTGTGATGACGTGTAGGGGTGGAACGGGAGAGTGGGGGAGGGAGGAGGCTTAAGCCGGGAGGATTATATGTATGCATAGAGCTGATTCACATTGTTGTGCAGCAGAAACACAGTGTTGTAGATCAACTATATTCCAATTAAAAAAATAAAATGGGAAAAAACTTTCATTTCTACCAATAATAATAATATCCACCAGAGGAAAAGTGGGGGAAAGAGCCCCGGGTTTTGTAGGGAGAGGGTCCTACAGTGTTTCCCCACTCTATAAAAATAGGACCAAAAGGGTTATGAAAGAATCAACTTTATATTTCTTAAACTTGAGAAAATATGACTGATGGCAGAGTCTGAATGTGAGGAGAGTGTTATTACTGCTCAGTGCTTGAAGAATCAGGAAAAGAACAATTCAGGCAGAAAGCCTGGCTAGAGAAGGCCAACAATGATTTTTCGGAACTCTGGTATATATATGTTTGAATTTTATGACTTAAAGAGATAACTCTTTTATTTATTTATTTTTTTAGAAGAGATACTGTTGACTGAATGAAACTGAAGGAAAAAAGTTTTCTTCCTTTGGCTAGAGAAAGAGTTTTTCTTAGTTTTAAATTCATTCAGTTCAGTTCAGTCGCTCAGTCGTGTCCGACTCTTTGCGACCCCATGAATCGCAGCAAGCCAGGCCTCCCTGTCCATCACCAACTCCCAGAGTTCACTCAGACTCACGTCCATCGAGACAGTGATGCCATCCAGCCATCTCATCCTCTGTCGTCCCCTTCTTCTCCTGCCCCCAAACCCTTCCAGCATCAGGGTCTTTTATAATGAGTCAACTCTTTGCATGAGGTGGCCAAAGTATTGGAGCTTCAGCCTCAGCATCAGTCCCTCCAATGAACGCCCAGGACTGATCTTCTTTAGAATGGACTGGTTCGATCTCCTTGCAGTCCAAGGGACACTCAAGAGTCTTCTCCAACACCACAGTTCAAAAGCATCAATTCTTCCGCGCTCAGATTTCTTCACAGTCCAGCTCTCACATCCATACATGACCACAGGAAAAACCATAGCCTTGACTAGATGGACCTTTGTTGGCACAGTAATATCTCTGCTTTACAATATGCTATCCAGGTTGATCATAACTTTCTTTCCAAGGAGTAAGCGTCTTTTAATTTCATGGCTGAAATCACCATCTGCAGTGATTTTGGAGCCCCCAAAAATAAAGTCTGACACTGTTTCCACTGTTTTCCCATCGATTTGCCATGAAGTGATGGGACCAGATGCCATGATCTTCGTTTTCTGAATGTTGAGCTTTAAGCCAACTTTTTCACTCTCTCCTTTCACTTTCATCAAGAGGCTTTTTAGTTCCTCTTCACTTTCTGCCCTAAGGGTGGTGTCATCTGCATATCTGAGGTTATTGATATTTCTCCCGGCAATCTTGATTCCAGCCTGTGCTTCCTCCAGCCCAGTGTTTCTCATGATGTACTCTTCATAGAAGTTAAATAAGCAGGGTGACAATATATAGCCTTGACATACTCCTTTTCCTATTTGGAACCAGCCTGTTCCATGTCCAGTTCTAACTGTTGCTTCCTGACCTGCATACAGGTTTCTCAAGGGGCAGGTCAGGTGGTCTGGTATGCCCATCTCTTTCAGAATTTTCCACAGTTTGTTGCAGTCCACACAGTCAAAGGCTTTGGCATAGTCAATAGAGAAGAAATAGATGTTTTTCTGGAACTCTCTTGCTTTTTCGATGATCCAGAGGATGTTGGCAATTTGATCTCTGGTTCCTCTGCCTTTTCTAAAACCAGCTTGAACACCTGGAAGTTCATGGTTCATGTAGTACTGAAGCCTGGCTTGGAGAATTTTGAGCATTATTTTACTAGCATGTGAGATGAGTGCAATTGTGTGGTAGTTTGAGCATTCTTTGAGATTGCCTTTTTTGGGGATTGGAATGAAAACTGACCTTTTCAGTCCTGTGGCCACTGCTGAGTTATCCAAATTTGCTGGCATATTGAGTGCAGCACTTTCACAGCATCATCGTTCAGGAAATTTATTTTAAAAAAATAGCTTTTTATTTAAAAAAAAAAAAGTTTTTTTTCCCTCTCCATTCTATGTTCTGTAAAGATCACACTCTTTTCCAGACAAATCAAACTCAGAAAATGAGAAAAATTATGATACGTTATTCTGCCCAAGTGAAAATTTTTTCATGAAATAAAGCGAAATGAAACCACATGTGCTTGTTCCTATTCCTATTTTGGAGAAACTCTCTACAGCTATGACACGGCAACACTTGCCTTCCCAATTGTATTGCAAAATAAATGTGCTCTTTGCACTATATATTTGGTCTTTCATATTGCCCTTCAGGGCAGAACTTTTTCTTAGCTCTTGGTCTCTATAAATGAATAGGAATTCACTGTGGTTCTTTGTCCACGGAACAAAGTTCACTTGAAGCACTCTCCTGCAACATATAGTTTCATTTAGGGGCAAAAGTTAACGCAGACTTGTTGCAGAGAGAACCTGAACAAATTATATCTATTGAGTGTGTGACTGGTAGTCTGATTGTTTGGTATAATTAATAGTGGTCTAGACTGTGGGAATGGGATGGACACACTGAAATTAACATAGGAAAAGAGAAAGGAAGATTTCCAAATCACTGACCCATATATCGATTAGACTTAATGGTCTGAAACTGACTGGGTCTCACATAGGGTTTCTACAAATTATTGGGCTTAAAATGTGTTGAGCTTGAGATATGCAATCTGGCTATTAGATTATAAACAGCTTTTGAGCATCCACTGAGATCATTTGATTCTCCAGTTTCTCCCAAATATTAAATGGGTATAATGTATTTGACTATTCTGATATATTATATCCTGAACAGCAACCAACAAACAATGAAAATATCAAGTTCCTAAACATGCCATTCCTTTAAAAAAATTCTTAGTATTAAAGCCCATCTCTCTCTCTCTCTCTCTATCTATATATATACCAAGAAATTAATTTCGGTGTTTTTAAAAGTAAGAATTAAGTTTACTTACGAAGTAATTGATTGCTTAGTCTGGGGTCCTGAGAAAATGAAAGGTCACTGCTAAAGGATATGAGGTTTCTTTTGGGGGTATGATTGTGCTGATAGTTGCCTGACTCTGAATATACTACAGTTGTATGCACTAAATAGGTGGCTTTTATGGTATGTGAACTATATTTGAATAAATTTATTATAAAAAGTTGTCCTTTCAGAACTCATTTATAAGAATCTTGAGAACAATGGAATACCTTAAGCAAAAAAAAAAAAAAAGGTAAAAATAAAAGGATGAAGTTGACATCGTACAAAATGGTATTAAATATTTGAAAAGTAGTAAGTGGAGAGTATAAAATCAAAAAAGATTTTCAAGTACATAGAGGAAAATGCTATAAATTCTCAGCTTGAGAAGTATGTATTTTTACTGAGTAGTCAAACCAAAGTAACATTTTAAAATTCTGAATCACTTGTACACTCTACACTCTTTCCTATTAAGTAAAACATGGACAAGTAATATCATTCATATTTTTTGTATACATGGAAAATTGCTATTAAATTAACTGTACTTCACAGCACTGTAGTGACCAAAATGTTTCCAGAAGTTAACTGCTTAGAGGAGCACTTTATACTAAGCAAAATGATGCATGGGCAAGAGAGATGGATTAGGAATCAGAAGACCTGTCTTTAAAACTAGCTCTGATTTCTGTAGATTTTTAAACACTCAGCTTCCATTTTTCTTTTTCCTGTAAAATAATGGGGACTCCTAGTTGAAAGAGTTGTTATGATGATTAAATTAGATAGTGTTTGTCTATCAGAGAATGTTCTATGACTATAAGGTATTATAACAGTTACTAATAATATTAATTATTAACACAATAACATATAATTATATTAATTATTAATACAATAACATACAATTATATTAATTATTAACACATAGCATACATTAATGCTGCTGCTAAGTCGCTTCAGTTGTGTCCGACTCTGTGTGACACCATAGACGGCAGCCCACCAGGCTCCCTTGTCCCTGGGATTCTCCAGGCAAGAACACTGGAGTGGGTTGCCATTTCCTTCTCTAATACGTGAAAGTGAAAAATGAAAGTGAAGTCGCTCAGTCGTGTCTGACTCTTCGTGACCCCATGGACTGCAGCCTAACAGGCTCCTCTGTCCATGGGATTTTCCAGGCAAGAGTACTGGAGTGGGGTGCCATCGCCTTCTCTGAACATACATTAATATTAGATAATTATTATTATTAATCACTTGGACAATCATCTAGCATCAGAATTCTAACACAATGTCATTGAGAAGACTAAAAGGGTAAAATTTGTATCTATTATAGAATTTCTTTCTTTCTCCCTTTCTTTCTTTCTCCTATCATCTATCTTCAAGATCTTTAACTCAAAAAGCTGAAATATTTTGAAGAATTGACTACTATTATAATTTTTTAAAGAACTCACAACTATTTAATAGGATGTATTGTAAAATTTGCAGCAGAATCTGTATCTGACTCTTCTATGTTCCGTTAATTCTGCCAAAATGGAAAACAGTATTTCTTAAAAAAAAATAATAAAGCCCAGACATTCTGAGAAATTTTCTATTTTTATGCTTTCATATACTATTCATACACCCATTAACTCTATATTTTCTACTCAAATTGTTTTTACCTTTTGCATTTCTATAGTTTTATAAGCTTATCACAAGTATAATACATGTGTTATAGAAAATTTAGGATATATGGTCAACAAAAAGAAAAAAAAAATTAAAATTTTTACCACAATGACACTTTTGTACATATCTTATGTAGAGAAGGAAAACTTTTCCCTTTTCCTTTCTAGGTTCTTTGGCAGGTTTAATAATTAAATTGACAGATAGATTAACAGGAGAAAAGCAAATTTAATTTCATATTTATAGGACCTCATAAAAATATGAGACTTAAAGAAGTAACCAGTGCAAGCAACTTTTATACTTTTTAGATAAACTATTATTTGTGAAGATTTGACAGAATGAAGGGGTTTAGGCTTGGGGTAGCAATTTAATAAAGAAGTAATAAGCTTTCCTTATACAGCCTTCTCAGCCTTGAATTTCCTATCTCTGGTGATAAAAATGCCTTCTACCTTTCTGGTATAGGGAGGACACTTTCACATGGGACATTTATTTCTGGCATTCAGGGAGACAAAGAGAGTCAGAGTGTAATTCTTGCACTGGCTATTTCTTGAATAAGTTTAATTAAAAATAATCAACATGCCAAAGTGGCATATTTTTGACGTAGCCTATTTTGTTCACCTTCAATCCTGCCTTTGAAACTTTCCCAAGAAGTTTCACTCTCACAAGTTGAGTTGGTAGATTGTTGCATCTCATTGAACCAGTCTTCTATTCCTAACAATAGGTTGGTTCAGATAAATTCATTTCAGGAACTGGTGATGCAACACGTGTATGCATGCTCAGTAGTGTCTGACTGTGATCCCATGGACTGTAGCTCACCAGGCTCCACCGTCCATGGAATTTTCTAGGCAAGGATACTGGAGTGGGTTGCCATTTCCTACTCCAGGGAATTTTCCCAACCCAGGACTCGAACCTGCTTCTCTTTCATTTCCTGCAATGGGAGCCCCAAATTAGACCTATATTGTGCTAGCTTTCAGGTATTTAAATGGCACCCCACTCCAGTAATCTTGCCTGGAAAATCCATGGACAGGGGAGCCTGGTAGGCTGCAGTCCATGGGGTCGCTAAGAGTCGGACACTACTGAACGACTTTACTTTCACTTTTACTTTCATGCGTTGGAGAAGGAAATGGCAACCCACTCCAGTGTTCTTGCCTGGAGAATCCCAGGGACGGGAAAGCCTGGTGGGCTGCCGTCTTATGGGGTCACACAGAGTCGGACACGACTGAAGCGACTTAGCAGTGACTTTGCATGTCTATGGAAACAAAAGAAAAACAATGATTAATGACTGAAGTAGATCATACGTCTAGTTTCTGAGTTCTGCAGAAAACCAATAAAGAAGATTTCTAGATATCAAACTCGAAGCATTTTCAGATAGATGAGGATAAGTAGCGGCAATTTGCGGAGAAGGCAATGGCAACCCACTCCAGTACTCTTGCCTGGAAAATCCCATGGATGGAGGAGCCTGGTAGGCTGCAGTCCATGGGGTCGCTAAGAGTCGGACATGACTGAGCGACTTCCCTTTCACTTTTCACTTTCATGCATTGGAGAAGGAAATGGCAACCCACTCCAGTGTTCTTGCCTGGAGAACCCCAGGGATGGGGGAGCCTGGTGGGCTGCCGTCTATGGGGTCACACAGAGTCGGACACAACTGAAGTGACTTAGCATGTCTATGGAAACAAAAGAAAAACAATGATTAATGACTGAAGTAGATCATACGTCTAGTTTCTGAGTTCTGCAGAAAACCAATAAAGAACATTTCTAGATATCAAACTCAAAGCATTTTCAGATAGATGAGGGCAAGTAGCGGCAATTTGATAAATTTTCCTGGTTTGTGGATAGAATATCTGTGATGATTTGAATGGTTCACAAAGCAGTAGGTGCAAAGACTGTGCATATACGAGCTGTTGTTGTGGTGATTTCTCTGAAGTTTATATCAAGTTGTCCTATTTTAGCTTGCATGGCTTCAGGAAAAAGGGCAGTTTTAGTTTTCAGTGATTTCAAGTCAGGAAGGTGGGGGAAAAATTTGGAAATAATAGTTTGGAGAGTTGTAGTCAGATATTGAAGAAAACTAAAATTCAGGATTCAGTCCAGTTTACAGGTAGAAAACAAAACCTCAAAGACAATTAATAGCACAGATCTTTGATAACCACAAATCTGTAGTACTGAAACATAATTTTTCTCCCTATCATCACTCCATTTCTATCAAAGAGAACCACAGTAAGACTAATTTGCTTGCAAATAATTCTAGTTTAATAAACTTGACCTGCTTGTTTACATATGTGTAGCAAGAATGGTGGATGACCATATAGGGTCTTTGAAATATGCTGGAACTTTTCATAAAAAGACTCATATTGAACTCTAAAAAGCCTCTTGAGGCTAAGAGCCAAACCAAGAACTTGCCACTGGACTTTGCCTGCAGTCCCTATAGGTATGGGTACATTCCTCTCAAGTTCCCCCAAATCCTGAGCTTCCTGAAACTATCAGGAAGTGACCTTCCTTCCTCACCTGATAAGGCTCTAGGAACCCTGTAGGCAAGATATCAGGTTGTTTTTCCAAGTGACTTTATTGACTTCATTAATTCAATCTTAGTTTCTTAAAGCTGTCTGGTCAAATTTTAAGTCTATGCACATCTCTCTTAAATGTGACATTCTGGTCAAAGCCTTGATAATATGACTAATGTTTTCAATTGTGTCCTGTTACAAAGAGAAGAGATTCTTAATTGAGCTTATGCAAATAACTATATTGCCATGAAAATAAGAATGCTCACTGAGAGTTTTCAAATTCTAGAGTGATCAGGTAGAGAGAAAAAGAAATTGTTTTATCTTTGTTCAGAAGGGTATACTTTACCAAGCTGCTTTAAGTTAGGCATAGCTTGAGAGAAACAGAAATGTTTTCTTAAATCTGAAAAAAAAAATAAAATAAAAAGGAACCAACAACTTTTCAAACAAAAATTCATGAAAATTATAATCATCCTCATCATTTCATTCAGTCCCATATAATTATTTCTTGTTGCTCTTGATCTTTTGTTAGCAGTTTTATGAAGCCATTAGTTTCTCCATTAGAGTTTTGTAAATTCTTGCCCAATTCAGTGGTATGATCTGTAAGTTATCAGTATTCTATAGTACTTGTCAGAGTCCTTTCCATGAATCTCTCTGAAGATGAAACACTTTTGCAAAATCATCAGAGTAAAACAGTAAATGCAGAAGACTTTAAAATGCCCACGATTAAAGATCTGATGAAAGTTCATTACAAGGTTCTTGTCAAAGAAATTTTAGTTATTTCTGTGACATACATTTTAAGATAGTAATTAAGAGTTATAAGGGACAACATCATGCTAAGACATATTGGATTTGGAAGTATTTTGTACTATTTCTGGAGCACTTATGACATATGCCTATACAAACACAACATAAAGAAAGCCTAGTACTATTCTCTTCTTTGACAAAATAAAAATTGTATGTCTGCATTATACTTAATAACTCTGAAGACACATTTGTTTTAATCAAATCAACTTAAATTAGTTTCTATTTATGAAAGATTATCCCAGATCCTATAAACTTGAAACATTTTATTTTCTCTATTTCTGAATTTTAGGTATGTTTAGTTTCAGTTCAGTTCAATTGCTTAGTCGTGTCCGACTCTCTGCAACCCCATGAACCGCAGCACACCAGGCCTCCCTGTCCATCACCAACTCCCAGAGTCTACCCAAACCCATGTCCATTGACTTGGTGATGCCATCCAACCATCTTATCCTCTGTCATCCCCTTCTCCTCTTGCCCTCAATCTTTCCCAGCATCAGGGTCTTTTCAAATGAGTCAGCTCTTCGCATCAGGTGGCCAAAGTATTGGAGTTTCAGCTTCAACATCAGTCCTTCCAATGAACACCCAGGACTGGTCTCCTTTAGGATGGACTGGTTGGATCGCCTTGCTGTCCAAGGACTCTAGGGTCTTCTCCAACACCACAGTTCAAAAGCATCAATTCTTCGGTGCTCAGCTTTCTTTATAGTCCCTCTCACATCCATACATGACCACTGGAAAAACCATAGCCTTGACTAGACAGATCTTTGTTGGCAAAATAATGTCTCTTCTTTTTAATATTCTGTCTAGGTTGGTCATAACTTTTCTTCCAAGGAGTAAGCGTCTTTTAATTTCATGGCTGCAATCACCATTTGCAGTGATTTTGGAGCCCAAAAAATAAAGTCTGATACTGTTTCCACTGTTTCCCCATCTATTTGCCATGAAGTGATGGGACCAGATGTCATGATCTTAGTTTTCTGAATGTTGAGCTTTAAGCCAACTTTTTCACTCTCCTCTTTCACTTTCATCAAGAGGCTCTTTAGTTCTTCTTCACTTTCTGCCATAAGGGTGGTGTCATCTGCATATCTGAGGTTATTGATATTTCTCCCGGCAATCTTGATTCCAGTTTGTGCTTCTTCCAGCCCAGCGTTTCTCATGATGTACTCTGCATAGAAGTTAAATAAACAGGGTGACAATATACAGCCTTGATGTACTCCTTTTCCTATTTGGACCCAGTCTGCTGTTCCATGTTCAATTCTAACTGTTGCTTCCTGACCTGCATACAGGTTTCTCAAGAGGCAGGTCAGGTGGTCTGGTATGCCCATCTCTTTCAGAATTTTCCACAGTTTATTGTGATCCACACAGTAAGGCTTTGGCGTAGTCAATAAAGCAGAAGTAGATGTTTTTCTGGAACTCTCTAGCTTTTTCGATGATCCAGAGGATGTTGGCAATTTGATCTCTGGTTCCTCTGCCTTTTCTAAAACCAGCTTGAACATCTGAAAGTTCATGGTTCACGTATTGCTGAAGCCTGGCTTGGAGAATTTTAAGCATTTGTTTAAGCATGTTTAGTTTATAAACACTTAATTTAAGCCAATAAGATACAGTTCTTTTACAAATTAATTGGCAATATCATCTGGAACATAAAGAAAAACGCCATATCTGTAATGTATATACATAAACATATGGGCACAGAGATCTGAACTTTTATTCTAGGGGTTCCCTGGTGGTCCAGTGGTTAAGAATCCATCTGCTAATGCAGGGGACAAGTGTTCGATCCCTGGCCTGGGAAGATTCCACAGAACACAGGGCAAGTAAGCCTGCATGCCACAGCTATTGAACCTGTGCTCTACAGCCCATCAGCCACAATTCTCGAACCCACCAGCCACAACTCCTGAGATCTCCTACCACAATCCTGAGCCCTTGGTGCCCAACAGCCCATGCTTGGCAACAAGAAAAGTCACTAGGATGAGAAGCCCATGCACTGCAATGAGGGAGAAAGGCTGCTCACAGCAATGAAGACCCGACACAGCCAAACAAATAAATAATAAATAAACTTTATAAAAAGAAAGAAAATGTTTTAAAAAATAACTTTTATTCTAAAATTTTAGTCATGAATCAAATATAACAATATAAAACTTGCTAGTTTATAAATAACAGTTGAATTCAAGTTATATCTCTGCTGGACAGAATAAGTTAAGGTTACCTTGCTGAGATGGCTAAAGCTTTTTATTAACATTTATGGAGGAGGTTTTTAAGATTTATATTTGCCCTTGACAAGTGATCTTATGGAGGCTCTGTGGACTAGATTTTGGGCAAGGCAGTTTCTATAGCAGTCTGTATTTTAAAAAGCCTCCCCTCTTTGTTTTCAGTCCCTGGTAAATGGGGGCTGTGTTGTATTTATTTCCTGAGGTGTTACTATTTCAAAGACTTGGTAAGATTTATAACTTCATAGGATAGGGAAAGAATGTAAGCTTTTTCTCAGGAGTGAAGGAGTCTTTTGGGCCTAGAAAAGAAAACAACAGTTTCAAAGGCCCTTGCTGAATCATCTGACTTCAGAGAAAACAGAGCTTTAGGTCCCACCCTGATGCTCCAGGCCGGTTACATCTATCTGGGACTTATCACCCACTGTCCGGAAACCTTCCACCCCCTGCACCTGCCCAGAGGACTTATCACCCCCTGCCCAACTACAAATGCCATCTCATCTAAAGAATACCCAAAACATCCCACCTGATTAACGTTTCCCTTATTGCTTCCACAAACCTCCCTATAAATATGGAGTCTCCCTGATCCCTCTCAGCGCTCAGCCTGGTCTTTAGGTCGACTGTCGCCCCTCCTTGCCTGAATAAAGGTAACCTACTTCTGTTGAGGTCGTCTTTTCTCTTTCCGCCTCGGCTGAACTGTACCTTACAAGGAATTTTGGAGTCTATTCATCTATTATCAAAAGTCTAGGACAATTGCTATTTACATTTTTTTTTCTCTGTGCAGGACAATTGCACAGTCATTGTCTGGATTTTTTACACCTGCAAATGTCTGAAGGCGAGTAGGAAGGGGTGTGAGTGGATTTTGAGTTGCTCTCAGAGTTGTACTTTTGTTTCTCTAAAGATTCAAGTTGCAAATCAAGAATTACTGACTTTAACTCTTCTTTTTTCTATAATCTATCTTCAAGGAATTGGGGAGCTGCTTTTATCATAATGCTCAGAGATGGGTTAACCCACCTAACCACACTATTTGAATTTGTCATTTTATATCAGGGAGAAAATTTTCTACCAAGGTGGAAATTAGAGGATTTTTATGTTCTAGAGCTTTAGGGTTTTGTGCAGTGTGGCTTTGAAAAGTTTGTACAAAGCATTCAACAGAGGTGTTTGTGTGTGCTTCTGTTTGAGTGCACAGTTTAACCTCAAACCAATTCACCTTCGAGGACAAAACCTCTTCTTGCGTTTCTATTTGTCCCTAAATATCAGCTTCCAGTTAAGCCATTTCCTGATCATTTGCAGAAGGGCCTGGGAGAATTTTTGGCCATCTGTTTCCTCTGAGAGGAGGGTTTTTTCCAGGGGGCCATCTGGCTTGTCTGATAACTACAGTATAATCATGGGTGGGAAGAACACCCCTTAGCAGCCAAACAAGGTTCTTGTGAGTAGGGTTGTAAATGGCCATTAATCTTTTTAATTCCTCTTTAAATTTGGTAGGATCTTCTGAAAGTGGAAGTAAAAGGGTCATATAATTCAAAAGACTTGTTGTGGTTTAGGCAACATGAACTCTTTGGTGCTGGTGCTGGTCTAGGTCATATCTGCAAAGGACATTGCTTAAGAAGACCTGAAGCTGGCAGAGCCTAAAAGCAGGAGGAGCCCTGGAAAGCAGGAGGAGTTTTTAAGGGACAGCAAAGCAAGTTTTACTGTCTGTCTTGGGTGCTAAGTAACTTGTATACCCTGGGCTTTGAGACTAGAGGCACTAGAGTGACTCCAGTGCTCCCTGTAAATCTTGTAGGAGAAGGAAAGTTAAAATAAGTAGCTGGGTGTTTAAGGCATTTTTTAAGGAAGCTGGAGGATTTGAGCAGTTAAGGGATTCATTGAGGAAATGGGGGAATTTACATTGTATATGGACTTTAATTCTGTTTTAATTTCTATTATTTCATCTTGTTAGGGGAATCCCTCAGGCTAGTGTTATATTCCTTTGTATTCACTTTTCAACTTGGTCTTTCTACAGGTATCTTCAAGACAATTGTTTAGGACAGAGAGCCCAAAAATGTTTTTTTTTTTTTCTCCTTTAAGTATAATCAATTTAAAGAATCCATCATTTGGCCACTGAAAATAGGATCTTAGGTTAATCTTAATGCTATGCTGTGCTTAGTTGCTCAGTTATGTGGACTCTTTGCGACCCCATGGGCCATTGCCTGCCAGGTTCCTCTGTCCATGGAATTCTCCAGGCCAGAATACTGGAGTGAGTAGCCGTTCCCTTCTCCAAGGGATCTTCCCACCCCAGGAATTGAAACCAGGTCTCCTGCATTGCAGGCAGATTCCTTACCATCTGAGAATGAGGGAACTCCCAATCTCAATAGCAACTCAAACTAATAAGCCTATTTATAGCTTTACCAAGGATGCAAGAGGTGCCCCCAAAGAGGGTGCAAAACACCCGTATAACATCCAGAAAATTCACTCTTAGAGTTAGCCTGAGAAAGCAAAGACCTTTGCTGTCATAAGCAGTAGGACTTGGGCAGTGAAAACAGTGACTCCAGTCTATCTGCCATGGGATGGGAGACACCTCTAGTTACACACTGGTTAGTCTTTGAGACTGGACAGGTGCTAGCAAGATGAGACTTTCTCAGTACTAACAAAGTCACAGAGGTTGAGATGATAAAGGCCTCTGATGGACAAGGATCCCTTATGACTAACTCCCCTGAGAGCTAGTACAACCAAAGAGAATGCTGCTTGTGACTTTGAATCTATTCAACCGGCCACCGGAGACACACTGGTAAAAGACCTTCTGAATGCTGGAGACCAGAGAAAATATTCTCACTGGTCACAGAGCCACACTCTCAGCACTTAGAGTAAGATGAAAGGAGAACCTCCACTGGTTTTTATATAGGGGACCCATAGCAAAGTCCACACTAGTCTGCTGAGAATCATGAACTCTCAAATCTTTGAGCCCTGCTCAAACAATTTATAAACCTATTGCCTTAGATGGCAATACTGGTATTCTGCAGCTGTGGTTTTTATGTTCTGGCCAGATCATTCCTTCCGTTTATGGTCCTTTGTGGTTCTAAGAGCTCAAGGGTGGCCTCAGTTCTTATCTGTTTTCCAATTCTGAATAGTCGGAGAAGTAAGGATTGCTTCTGAGGACAAAGGTGTGTTTAGGGGAGGTTCCCCAACAGGATCCAGATTCTTTTGGTACCAATTGCAAACAATCAGCTCTGATTTTCATGTGAGAACTGGATAGATGGACATAGAAAAGTAGCAACCCCCAAAGAATTCATGTTGGGAATGGTAAAACCTAAGTTTGGGCTTAGGTTTGCCAGAGATGAGAGATTCTGTTAGTCAGACTGGAATAGTCACTTCTGGAATAGTCACTGGAATTTCCTAGGTTTTAACTCATACTGTGACCAAAGCTTTAGGTATTTGTATTTAATCATCTGTTTCTTTAAGATTTCGAATGCTGTCAAAAGCCCTAATTTCCACTCGCATTCACTGAATTTGTTGAATAATTCATTGGTACTGGCAACATTGTCCCCCAGATCTTTATCCCTATTGGATATACTTGATGCAGGTGACCAAAGATGATAGTTTATTACTTTTTGGTCACTGTATACCAGATTTCTGGGTTATCTTCCTATAACATGATAAAGGCATTCATGGGTTTTCTGTTTTCTAATTCCTGGTTCCAAATTTTGACTGCAGATAACAGAAAGCAATACTGGTTTCCTTCAGCCAACAATAAATTAAAGTGAAGGGATTTATCAGAGGATGCAGAGGATTCATGGAATCAACACGTGATTGTTGTTGCTTAGTCACTAAGTTGTGTCTGAATCTTTGTGACCCCATGGACTGTAGCCCGCCTGGCTCCTCTGTCCATGGGATTTCCCAGGCAAGAATACTGGAGTGGGTTGCCATTTCCTTCTCCACTTCTCCAGGGAATCTTCTGGACCCAGGGATCGAACCTGGGATCGAACTCCTGCATTGCAGGCAGATTCTTTACCATTAAGCCACCAGGGAAACCCCAATGTGTGACTACTAGGCCCTTAAATGAGGCAGTTATGCTGCTAGTGGGAACTAGAATTATTTGCAGACTTGTATCCAGAGTTAAAACCCAGAAAGCCCCAGGGCACCAGTTATAAAAGTGAAATCTGGGAGGAGAAGGTTTAGTTATCAAAAGATGGTGGGACTTGATCAATTTACTTCAGCAGGCATTTGCAAAACATATGGAAGAATAGAAATTTAAGGTATAGAACCAAAGATGGAGAACCATAATTTTATATTAGACTGAATTTATTGATATGAGTTCACTTGTCAGAGATTCCTGATGGCATGTGAAGGTAAAGAACTGGGCTGGTGAGCACTACCCTAGACTTACAAATGAACGGAGGTGTCAGACATGTCTTAGAATAAGGTAAAGAAAATAATTCAAAGAATTGGGAGATTGGAATACTGGATTTGATTTATTATAGATGTCTCGTCCACTCATCCAATAAATATGTTCCTCCAGCAGGCCCTGAAGACATTCTGTTCACTAGGACTTTGAGACATACATTGTGATTGGATCTCTGGCTTATTATAAAAGTGGTGTAGTAGTTGTTCTCTGGACTGTGTGGGAGAAGCTGAAATAGAAATGAATTTCCTGATTTCAGTAGGAACAGTGAGTCCTTAAGGCAGCAGGACCCATATAGGTCACTTACCACTGGAGGACTGGTGGGCCTGGTTAATGTAATGGCAGCAGGGAATGAAATGGGCTGACTGCAATGAGATTATTGCCAGTGGTCATGGAATCCTTGGGGTTGAAATAGAAAAACAATCCTTTAAGGTCACATTTTATTTCTCTAGCCCTAAACTGCAGGTCTGGTGGAATTCTTTGCTCTATGCTTTATTCTAGAGTATAATATGTATGGCTTATTATAAAATAGTAGCCATTTCCTTACCCAGGGGATCTTCCCGACCCAGGGATCAAACCCAGGTCTCCTACATTGTAGGCAGATTCTTTACCATCTGAGCTACTAGGGAAGCTCCATTATAAAATAATAGTGGTTAACTCTAAAATTTACTTTTGAGGCTAAGGAGATCAAACCAGTCAATCCTAGAGAAATTCAAGCCTGAATATTCGTTGGAGGGACTGATGCTAAAGCTGAAACTCCAATACTTTGGCCACCTGATGCAAAGAGTGGAAAGACCCTGATGCTGGGAAACATCGAGGGCAGGAGGAGAAGGGGATGACAGAGGATGAGATGGTTGGATGGCATCACTGACTCAATGGACATGAGTTCGAGCAAATTCTGGGAGACAGTGAAGGACAGGGAAGCCTTGGTGTGCTGCAGTCCAGGGTCTCAAAGAGTCGGACACAACTGAGCGACTGAAAAACAACAACAGAATACATATCACAATAAAACTAGAGGAGGAGGGGACATTACCCAGAGTTTGTAGACTTGTGATTTTATAGAGTAACTGATGAGATTTGGGACTGTCTTCATTTGGAAAAGGAGTGTGTTTTTGTGGTACAAGTAATGAATTGTATTAGGAAGAACAATTCTGGGGGAAGTGTGATTTGGGGAAGAAGGATATGAATACATGTTTGTCTGCCAAAGGTGTGGACTGTACATTTTTCATTTTATTTCTGACTGTCTAGTATCTAACCATATTTCTATTTGGGGAATTCCTCAGTGAATATTCTCTTGGAAAGGATAAGTGTTTCACCTCCCACTACTGACATTAAAGATACCAGCTCCTCTTTTTGTTTGCCCTTGGAAGACAGGCTTGATCCTATAACTAGCCAATTAGACACTGATACCTTGGACTGTAAGTTTTAATATGGAGTACATACATAAAGATAGGATGAGGTTTGAACTTTGGTGGTATAATGGAATAATTCTTGCAGTGTCAGGGTGTTCTGCTCAGATGATTCTTGTTAAAAGATACTTCTTATGACTCCTGGTTCTTCAACTTCTGGACCTGCTTTGATGCCTGCCTGGTTACAAGGGCTTGTGGTTCGGAATTTTTTGACTTGGTGAGCTCTTGATAGCATTTATTCTCCATTTTCGTGCACTTAAATAGTCAGAATTCATTTGCATTCCTTGTGTATGATGCTGTGCTGTGCTCAATCACTTGAGTTGTGTCCAACTTATTGCACCAGGCTCCTCAGTCCATGGGATCCTGCAGGCAAGAATACTGGAGTGAGTTGCCATGGCCTCCTTCAGGGGATCTTCCTGACCCAGGGATCAAACCCAAATCTTTTGTGTCTCCCACATTGCAGGTGGATTCTTTACCACTGAGCTACCAGGAAAGCCCCACTTGTGTATGGTATTTGCATCCTAATAAACACAGAATTTAAAGGGAGTGTTCTTTCCGCCATAATCCTGGTCCTCTTCTATTATCTCATCTCAGTAAATGACACCATTATTTATCCAGTTGAACAAGCCAATAGCCAGCCTTGACAATCCTCACCTAATCCATCATTAAGTTTTATTGATTTTTCCTCCTAAATATCCATTGAGTCTATCCACCTCTCCACAGCTCTAACCCCAATCAATATCAACACCCTAGTCTAAGCCACCATCATATTTCACCTGGACTACAACAATCTCTTTGGTCTACTTGCTTTTTGTTCTCCTCCTCTAATCCATTCTAAATGTAAAATCTGATCATGTTACACAGTGTTTCTGGTGAGGGCCTGCTTCCTAGCTTTCAGACAGCTGACTTTTCATTGTGTTCTTACATGGCCGTTCCCGAGTGCATAGGCCTCAAGTTATGTGAGGTCAAAGGATCTCTTCCTTTTCTTATAAAACCATCCATCAGATTAGGGCCCCACTTGTACAACCTTGGTTAGCCTTAATTACCTCTTTACCTTATCCTCAAACACAGTCACATTGACTGACATCAACAGATGAATTTTGGGGGACACAATTCAGTCCATACCATTCTGCCCCTGGTATCCCCAAATTAATGTCCTTATTGCATGAAACGCACATCTATTTTATCCCAACAGCTGCCAAAATCTTAACAGATTCCAGCATCAACTCTATAAAGTCTGAAGTTTCATCTAAATATCATCTAAATCAGATATGAGTGAAACTAGAGGTATGACTCATCCTAAGGCAAAATTCCTCTCTAGCTGTGAACCTGTGAAATCAGACAAGCTAGGTGTTTCCAAAATACAGTGATGGGACAGGCGTAAGATAGACATTGCTATACCAAAAGGGAGAGATAGGAAAGGAAAAAGGGATGATGGATCCCAAGCAAGTTCAAAACCTAACAAGGCAAATACCGTTAGAGCTGAAAGCTTGCAAATAATCCTCTTTGGTTTGATGCCCTGCCTTCTGGACCTACTAGGGTGGTGGCCCTGTCTTGAGGGCCCTTAAGCAGGGTCACAACCTCATGTTAGGCAGGCCATCAGGCCTGTTGAAACTGAGTTGATAGCCCTGATGATCTCTGAATGAACTTTGGGGTCATTCTTCCCTTTTCTTGAAGGGTAAAGCATGTGCACAGCCAAAAAATTCTATGGTTCCGTCCAGTAAAATTCTAGGTGACAGCTTCCTTCATTCTGTCCCACTTTCTCAGCCCCTCTTTTGATCCAAACTGGTAGTGTCACCACTGATATAATTGCATCTCTATTCCAAGCCTCTGCTGAGATGGTTGATTGCAATCCATGAGTCACATCCTTTACCAGAAACTGTTCAGTCATACCTCTAGTGTTGTCTTTAGGACAAGCCTCCCCCCTCCCTCCTTTTTTTTTTTTTTTTGGCAGTATGGTTAGGCTTAGCATGTTTCAAATCTTCAAATTCCAGTTCCTTTATGCTTACTAATTGCTTTCTTAATTCAACTTTTTCCTCTCACATTTTACTAAAGCAGTAAGGAGGACCCAAGCTGCCCCTTTAATACTTTGCTTGAAAATCTCCTCTGCTAAGATCCAAATTCATTGCTTGAAAGTTCTACCTTCCACAAAACACTGGAGCATAATTCAGCAAGTTCTCTGCCACTTTATAAGAAGGACCTTTCTTTCAGTTTTTAAAACCCTCTTCCTCATTTTTGTCTGAGACCTCAGCAGTTTGGGTGGAGTAGGGTTTGAGAATTTGCATTTTTACCTTTGAATGTCATTTCTATAAGCTAGCAAAGGGCCTCTCAAACTTTAAAATGCATACTAATTCCTGGTCATTTTGTTAAATGTAGATTCTGATTCTGTAGGTCTAGGGATTTGCAGTTCTAACAAATTAATAGGTAAGTAGCAAGCTGCCTCCAGGTGAGTTGTACTTGTTAGAAATATAAAATGTCCATCTGATCCCCAGGGGTCCAAGTTGGAATCTGCGATTAACAACGCAATTTAACACAATCCATGTCAATCAGTATTGGAGAAACACTATTCTAGGTACTTTGAATCATCAGAAAATTAGGAGGGAAACTTCCATTGAGGCTACAACAGACTCACAGAAAACTTGTGGATAGATGCTTTGTTCACGGTGGATGATATTTAGTTAGACAGTCTGCTCACTTTGAATACTTTTACAGCTTATAACCACATCAAGTATTTCTAGTTCCATTTTATAGTTGAGAAACTGAAAATTAGTATAGATAAATCACTTATTTAAGGGCACACAACTAATGCATGTCAGGTCTTTAGTTTGAACCAAGTACTCTGCCTCAAGTCAAGTTTTTTTTCACTAAATTATACTTTCAGATCCTTCTTTCTATTAAAAACAACGAAGGTGGGAACAAGAAGATCAAAAACGCTAAAGCTTATGTAGTTTGCTCGCAGGTGAACAGTCTCTTTTGTAGAAAAGCTCCTAGAGCCGAAATACTCTGGTACTTTCCTAGAAGTATGGAAATTTCTGTCATTCTCCCTCCTGTCCCCAACCCAAAGCTAAAGCACATAACAAGAAGCATTTGGAAGGAGAAGAGTTCCTGTCACAGGCAGATACAGTGACAGAGGGGAAAAAATACTGGATTTTTTTTTTAACTGTAGAAAGTATACAGTTACTATAAAAAGTGAAGGAGAAAGAAAAGAAGAAGGAGGAGGGGAGGGGAAGGAAGATGAAAAGGAAGAAGAGAACTCAGAAAGCTCAGCCTTACATAGTCTTATGCACCACAGTAGGTCATGCATTCATCACTGCAATACACTAGAGTGGAATTTTATTTTAAAATAACAGTGATTCTACATCATCCAAGAAAAGGTTAAGTTATATTTAGAGTACCTTTTGAAGAAAGCAGTAAAATATGCAATGCAATTCAGAAAGATTTCTACAAAGAGATTTAAGTGAGCAAATCTCCAACATTTCAGAGTGACACATCCTCTAAGGATTCCTGATAGATGAGATTTTATTGTATTTTCTTTCTTTTGTCTCCCTTTCTATTATAGTGTTTTAGAGTACAGAGAAGACATATCACACTTGAATCTCACACCTGACTTTATATATATATGTATATATCCAGAACAAAAAAAAAAAAAAGGAAAAAAGGAAAGAAAAGGAAGAAAAAAATCACGGTGGCATTTCCACCAGCCATTCCATCAGTGAGCACATATTTTCTGGAGCTTGGGATGGAGGACAGGCCTTTGCTCTTATTTCAGTCTTGGTTACTCTTGGGGCTCTCATGATGCCTGCATCTTCCTTGCGATTATAGTGTTTGAAAGCATGTATTTTTTGTGCTCTATTACCAAATACATGTTTTATCTGTTGAACAATGGAGAAAAAACATTAAACTCTTCAAATGCTAGTAAAACGTGATTTGTGTTGTTCAGTCGCTCAGTCGTATCCAACTCTCTGCGCTCCCATGGACTGCAGCACGTCAGGCTTCCCTGTCCTTCACTATCTCCTGGAGCTTGCTCAAACTCGTGTCCATTGGATTGTACTTATTGAGAGGTACTGAGTTGGTTTCTAGTGTTTCGTGTTAAATAAAAAACAAATCCAGACTTAGTAAGGAGAAACTTTATTCGAAAGGTTTAAGATGAGGGAAGGGCAAGCATCTCAAGAGTGAAGGAAAAGGAATTGATTTTATTTTTATGGAGAGGTGTAAACAAGGCTAGAAGGAACCAGGTTGGGAGAAGCGAAACGAGATAACAGTATGATCAGATAGTAGTTAAGAGGATGTTTTATTCTGAGACCTATCTGTTTAGGTGGGTTGTGTGTTGGCTCTGGCTGAGGGTGAGCCAAAGTTCAGGAACCTTGGGGGAAAGAAAAAAATTACAAAAGTTTGGTTAAGAAGCGTTTTGTTCATGTTGATCAGTGGGGATGAGCCTTTTGTCTAATCATTTATGAAAGCTGATTCACTTTGCTGTGCAGTAGAAACTAACACAACATTGTAAAGCAACTAAATGCCAATAAAAAATCATTTATGAAGCAAAGAATGGGAATTTGGAGGGTCTATGTTTGGTCTCATCATAGGTAACTAGGGGATGTGAAAGGATTTCAATCTAAAATGAAACTGGAGAGGGAATTTCCTGGCCAAGCAGTGGTTAGGACTCAGGGCTTTTAATGTCATTCTCGGTTCAATGCTTTTACATTCTACTGATTCTACTGGATTCAATCCCTGGGGGGAATTAAGATGCTGAAAGCTGAATGCACAGCCAAAAAAAAAAAAAAATAAAAAAACAAACATTAAAAAGAAAAATAAAGTAAAATGGAATTGGAGACTATGAAATGCAGAATCTCACACATGTGACCTTGCGAAAATGGAACTTAAGAACTGAGAGGCCGATTTTCACTAAAGGCCTGATTTACAGAAGAAGGAGACCTATCTCCTGACCGATGACTATTTGCATAGAATCCGGCCCCATCGGCAAGCCAAAGAACTTACTGCTGGGACCCTGGCTTGACTTCCCCCTCATTGTACTCCTTGCCTCCAAGCCCTCAACAGACTTGCCTATAACTTTGCTACAGCATGTGTTTCCTGAGTTGCAATTCCTCTGCTATTCCTGAACAAGCTAAATTTCTGGTAATTTGAGCTTGTCTCAGTTTACTTCTTTATTTAGGTTGACAGAGGGTCTCATTCTTATCTAAGGGTGATTTTTTTTAATAATGATTTACAAAAAGGTGTGTGTGTGGGGGAATTTCTTAACCTTTGCTATTTTCCAATAGCACAGGATTCAGTTAAAATTCAACATTGACAATAGTATGTAAATATTCGCACATATACTGAATTTGGGGGGTAGTTTAATGAATTTCCAAAAGTAATTTTAACTACGTACAATAATCAGGTGGTAACTGCAGAATCTAACTCCTGCTTAAAATGACTTTACTGCAATTATCATAATCACATATGAAAGTTTGAAATTTCATTTCTCAGGATTTCAAAATCTCTAATGAATGAGATCATATATATATATATAAATAAAATGAAAAGTCATCTCACTTCCTCAAAAAGTCTTTCTTGACTAAAATTACCTTTGGTTTAGGGGTTTGTTATTTACTTGCATTTTTAATAGTCTTCATATCTGTAAGTCATGTACTTAATCCTTCTCTTTCATGACAGTTTGTAAGCTCAACGGGATCAGGGAGCCTACTGTGCTTTGCTGCTATCTTCCAGCACCTGACTCGTAATGGAGGCCCAAATCACATTTGGTGGTTGAATAAAAGCTGTTTCTATCCTTCTGCCATTGTAAAAGAGGTTGAGGAAATCATCAAATTACTGCTGTTTCTAAAAAAATATTACATCACCCTATGTCCTCCAGCGCATGTAGTTTTGGCTTGAGATTTCTTGTAATTCAGGTTTGTGAAAACCAGAAGGAGTGTCTTGAGAATCATTTTACAGCTTTTGGATAAGTCTATGTAAATGTAATACCATCACTTATTAATCAATACAAACTAATATTTATTAATGTTGAGTATATGTCAAATGCTACATATAAATTATTTTTTAATCTTTGAAATAATCTTATGAGAAAAATGTGGACTGTGGATTATATAGAAATGGTTTTAGACATTTTATATATAAGTAAAAGACCAGGGTAGTCAAAATATCTAACCCTTATTGTAGTCGTGGATTACTGGGGCATAGAAAAGAATGGATCCCAGGTGAAGTGGTATTTTTATTTCCTGCATTTATTTTGCATAATACTTCTAAAATATATAAATTATGATAACATGGTGTAATAAAAGGAGTTTGGGAGATAATTCTTACTTATGGGACTCCATCCAAAATTTACTACCATAACAGTTTATAATTGTTTCTTCTCAAATTATAAGTATGGATATTTTTGTGGATGAAAAACATAAAATATGCAGTTATTTGCATTCAACAGAATTTATGTAGCATAAATTCACCTCCATAAGTCACAGGAAATGATGACTAAGTATGGTGTAAACCAAAACTAATTAGGGTATAAATTAGGGACCAATATTAATAATATAATTCCAAGAGGTTCCCTTATGACTCCATGGATAAAGAATTCACCTGAAATGCAGGAGACACAGAAGATACAGGTTCAATCTCTGGGTCAGGAAGATCCCCTGGAGCAGGAAGTGGCAACCCACTCCAGTGTTCTTGCCTGAAAAGGCCCATGGACAAAGGAGTCTGGTGGGCTACAGTCCACAGGGTTGCAAAGAGTCGGACACGACTGAGCAACTAAGCACTCATGCAGTGTAATTCCAAGTGAGATCCTTTAGTCCTAGCAAGGTGCAGAAAAGATGAGTGGAGAGGCCATGGACAGAGGACCTTGATTCTGGGTCCCTTGGTTGCGTCCAACAGTACAGGCTTCTGACCATCACTCAATTTCAAGTCAATTGAGTGATGTCAATTGAACAAGCCACTCAAGGTGGAACAGCTTCACAGATTTATCTACTTCCAAAGTCTTGGACTCTAAAACCTGATTGAACCTGTTAGGTTACGATGGTGGGAGGAGGGGTGGGCAGCTCCTTCCATCTCCCAAGGAAGTTTAGTACTTCATCCTCTCCCTTTCCTCCCTCCTCAAGCCTCTGTGTACTCAGTAAACCTGGGGGTTTGGGGAGGATGAAGGATAATTAAGAAGAAAAAAAGCTTCTCTTGTCCTTTGTTCTTTACTCTCTATTGCCTTGAGGCAGAATCCTAATTATAGCTTTGAAATTAAAAGCTAGCTAATTTAGATTAATAGAAAAGAAACTCCAAATTCAAGATTGCCAAACTTGTGGATTATTTTTGAATTCTTTCTAGAATCCAGCCTTCCTGTTTTTCAGAATTTGTTTCATACATAACAATAGTGATTATCAAAATTAACTCAGGTAGGTATTGGAAAGCAATTTTCTTTCCAGGCCAGTTCTATAAGCCCGATGTCACTGTCAAGGCGCTGGAGACACATGGGTGAATAAAACAAAGAGCTTGCCTTCATAAAGCTTCATTCTAATGATGGAGACAAGTGATAATTGACAAAAACAACATGATTTCAAGTAACAGTAAGAACTCTGAAAAGAAAGTAAGATAAAGCATAGGAAATGAATATATGTGTGTCCTTTCTGATGAGGTGATGTTGGAGGAAAGATTTTCATAAAATGAGGGGGACAAGTGATAACTTGGGCAAAGAGCTGTGTGAGTAAAGGGTAGAACAACTACAAGCGCTTTAACGGGAGCATGTGTTTGGTCCGAGGCCAGTGTGGCTGGGGAAGAATTAAGATATGAGTGGGAGGAGACATTAAATCAGAAAGGTAACTTAGGATCAGATCATATAGAATGTAACAGATCATGGGTTAAGATTTTGGATTTTGTATTAAGTGTGATTGGAATTCATTAGAGAGTTTTTGTGGAGGAGTGACATTATCAGATTTACATTTGTAAAAGATCTTCTGGCAAAAGAAAAATTACAGCAGATGGAAATTTGAATCTATACAGAAAAATACAGAGCACTGGAAATGGTAACTATGTGCTACATATAAAATACTTTATTTTCCTTGCATTTAAATGTCTCAAAAAGACAATTGACTCTTTAAAAAAAATAGAGAGTTTATAACACATAGAGGCAAATCATATGTCAACAAAGACACAAAGATAGGGAGAAGAAAAATAAAAGTATACTGTTATAAAATTATTATATTACATGTGAAGTGCTAAAATATTAGTTGAAGGTAAACTGATAATTAAAGATGTATAATATAAACTAAAAATCACTAAAATAACAAAACAAAAATGTATAGCTCATAAGTCAGCAAAGGAGAAACAATGGAAGCATAACACAATTAATTCAAAAAAAGACCGAGAGAAGGGAACAAACAACAGATGTGAAAAATAGAAAACAAATAGCAATATGGTAGATTTAAACCCACTCATATTAATGTGAATTTGGAATGTGAAGTCAAGTGGGTCTTAGAAAGCATCACTACGAACAAAGCTAGTGGAGGTGATGGAATTCCAGTTGAGCTATTTCAAATCCTGAACGATGATGCTGTGAAAATGCTGCACTCAGTATGCCAGCAAATTTGGAAAACTCAGAAGTGGTCACAGGACTGGAAAAGGTCAGTTTTCATTCCAATCCCAAAGAAAAGCAATGCCAAAGAATGCTCAAACTACCACACAATTGCACTCATCTCACACGCTAGTAAAGTAATGCTCAAAATTCTCCAAGCCAGGCTTCAGCAATACACGAACCGTGAACTTCCAGATGTTCAAGCTGGTTTTAGAAAAGGCAGAGGAACCAGAAATCAAATTGCCAACATCTGCTGGATCATGGAAAAAGCAAGAGAGTTCCAAAAAAACATTTATTTCTGCTTTATTGACTATGCCAAAGCTTTTGACTGTGTGGATCACAATGAACTGTGGAAAATTCTGAAAGAGATGGGAATACCAGACCACCTGACCTGCCTCTTGAGAAACCTATATGCAGGTCAGGAAGCAACAGTTAGAACTGGACATTGAACAACAGACTGGTTCCAAATAGGAAAAGGAGTACGTCAAGGCTGTATACTGTCACCCTGTGTATTTAACTTCTATGCAGAGTACATCATGAGAAATGCTGAGCTGGAAGAAGCACAGGCTGGAATCGAGATTGCCAGGAGAATAATCAATAACCTCAGATATGCAGATAACACCACCCTTATGGCAGAAAGTGAAGAGGAACTACAAAGCTTCTTGATGAAAGTGAAAGTGGAGAGTGAAAAAGTTGGCTTAAAGCTCAACATTCAAAAAACGAAGATGACGGCATCTGGTCCCATCACTTCATGGGAAATAGAAGGGGAAATACTGTCAGACTTTATGTTTTTGGGCTCCAAAATCATTGCAGATGGTGATTGCAGCCATGAAATTAAAAGACACTTACTCCTTGGAAGGAAAGTTATGACCGACCTAGATAGCATATTCAAAAGCAGAGACATTACTTTGCCAACAAAGGTCCGTCTAGTCAAGGCTATGGTTTTTCCAGTGGTCATGTATAGATGTGAGAGTTGGGCTGTGAAGAAAGCTGAGCGCTGAAGAATTGATGCTTTTGAACTGTGGTGTTGGAGAAGACTCCTGAGAGTCCCTTGGACTGCAAGGAGATTCAACCAGACCATTCTAAAGGAGATCAGTCCTGGGTGTTCTTTGGAAGGAATGATGCTGAAGCTGAAACTCCAGTACTTTGGCTACCTCATGCGAGAGTGTGCTCATTGGAAAAGACCCTGATGCTGGGAGGGTTTGGGGGCAGGAGGAGAAGGGTTGACAGAGGATGAGATGGCTTGATGGCATCACCAACTCGATGGACATGAGTTTGAGTGAACTCAGGGAGTTGGTGATGGACAGGGAGGCCTGGCATGCTGCAATTCATGGGGTCGCAAAGAGTCGGACACGACTGAGCGACTGAACTGAACTGAACTGATATCAATAATCATTAAATGTAAATGATCTAAATATCCAATTAAAGGCAGATGACCAGATAAAAAAGACCCAATTATATGTGGCTTACAAAAACACATTTTGCTTTATTTTTATTTATTTGGCCATGCTGCATGGGTTTCAGGATCCCCAACCAGGGATTGAACCCTGGCCCCTTTCAATGAACACATTGAGCCCTAATCAATGGACCACCAGGGAATTTCCACAAAACCCATTTTAAACATAAAGACAGGAATGGGTTGAATAGAGAAGGATGGAAAGATAATACATGAAAATTACAGATCGAAAGAAATCTGAAGTAGCTATATTATTTCAGATAAAGTAGATTCAGAGCAAGAAATATTATGAAGGATAGAGTAGATCATTTCACAAAGATAAAGTGTCAATTTACCAAGAGTATACAAGAAACTCAAATGCTTGTGTATATGATTCAGTTCAGTTCAGTTCAGTTCAGTCACTCAGTCATGTCTGACTCTTTGCAACCCCATGAATTGCAGCATGCCAGGCCTTCCAGTCCATCACCAACTCCCGGAGTTTACTCAAACTCATGGTTTGCCTTGGAAACAGAGATCATTCTGTCGTTTTTGAGATTGCATCCAAGTACTGCATTTCGGTCTCTTTTGTTAACCATGATGGCTACTCCATTTCTCTAAGGGATTCCTGCCCACAGTAGTAGATATAATAGTCATCTGAGTTAAATTCACCCATTCCAGTCCATTTTAGTTCACTGATTCCTAGAATGTCGACATTCACTCTTGCCATCTCTTGTTTGACCACTTCCAATTTGCCTTGATTCATGGACCTGACATTCCAGGTTCCTATGCAATATTGCTCTTTACAGCATCGGACCTTGCTTCTATCACCAGTCACATCCACAACTGGGTATTCTTTTTGCTTTGGCTCCATCCCTTCATTCTTTCTGGAGTTATTTCTCCACTGATCTCCAGTAGCATATTGGGTACCTACCGACCTGGGGAGTTCCTCTTTCCGTATCCTATCATTTTGCCTTTTCATACTGTTCATGGGGTTCTCAAGGCAAGAATACTGAAGTGGTTTGCCATTCCCTTCTCCAGTGGACCACATTCTGTCAGACCTCTCCACCATGACCTGCCCATCTTAGGTGGCCCTGCGGGCATGTTTTAGTTTCATTGAGTTAGACAGGGCTGTGGTCCAGATGATCATATTGGCTAGTTTTCTGTGATTATGGTTTCAGTGTATCTGCCCTCTGATGCCCTCTTGCAACACCTACCACCTTACTTGGGTTTCTCTTACCTTGGACGTGGGATATCTCTTCACGGCTGCCCCAGCAAAGTGCAGTTTCTGCTCCTTACCTTGGACGAGGGGTATCTCCTCACGGCTGCCCCTCCTGACAAAATCTCAAAATAAATTAAAAAGAAAAACACTGATAGTACTACAAAAAATAGACAAATCTACAATTATAGACATATCTTAACTCCTCTGTCAATAATTGATAGAACAAAATAGAGAATTAGAAAATACATAGACAGCTAGAGCAACACTGTTAATCAATTTGATCTACTTCTTACATAACACTTCAATCCACAACAGAACACACATTCTTTTCAAGTGCATATAGAATACTTACCAAGATTGACCATGTTCTGAGCCATAAAACAACTCTCCATAAATTTAAAAGCATTAGAGTCATACAAAGCTTGTTTTATGGCCACAATAAAGTTAAATTAGAAACAGAAAGATACTCGTGGAAATCTCTAAATATCTGGAAAGTAAATAACACCCTTCTATATCACCTTGGACCAAAGGAGAAATCAAAAAAGGAAACAGAAAGTATCTTGAACTGAATAAAATAAAAATGTCAAATAAAAAGTTGTGGGATACAGCTAATATATATGGAGGGAAATTTCTAATACAAAATATTTATACTAGATAAAAAATAAGGTCTCAAATCAATGACCTCAGCTAAGAGTAAATGAAACACTATATAATGGGAGAAAGAAAATAAAAAGATTAGAGATTAGAAAGAGTAGAAATCAATGAATTAGAAAATAGATAAAAGAGAAAAAATCAATGGTATCTTAAGTTAGACTGATCAAAATTATTAAGAGAAGATATAAACTCTAGAAGAGTAAGAATTAATATCCGTATAGATTCCACTGGTAGAAGTTTGTGGCAATACAATTGACCATCTAGATGAACTGTTCAAATCCCTTTAAAGACACAACTACCAAAATTCACTCAAGAAGAATAGAAAACCTGAAAAACTCCTAAATCCATTTAAAAAATGAATTTGTAGTTTAAAACTTTCCAAAAGGAAAATTCTTGCCTGGCCCAGACATCATCACGGATGCATTCCACCATACCTTTAGAGAAGGAATAATACAAACTCCATTATAAATTCTTCCAGAAAATTGGAGGGGAATTCCCAACTCATCCCGAGGATAATACTATTTTGAAACTCAAAGCAGGCAAATCTATAACAAGAGAAGAAAACTGTAATATTCATCATGAACACAGATGAAAATATTCTTTGCAAAATTTCAGCCAATTAAATCAAACAATATATAAAAATGATAACACATCATGCCCAACTGGTATTTATCCCAGGAGTGCAAGAGTTAAATAACCTTAATTTTTAAAAATGAATGAACTCGTGAGTTCCCTGGTGGTCCAGTGGTTAAGGGCTCCACATTTCCAGTGCAGGGAATATGGGTTTGATCCCTGGTTGGGGAACTAATATCCCGCATGTTGAATGGCGTGACCAACAAAAACAAACAGCTTTTTAAAAAATCCAATTAAAAACATTTTTAAAAAATTAATGAAGTCAATTCAGCATGTTAACAGACTGTTATTAGTCAGCTTGTGTCGCCCTAACAGAGTATCTTAGACTGGGTGGCTTAAATAACAGAATTTTATTTCTCACGGTTCTGGAGTCTGGGAATGCAAGATCCAGGTGCCACCTCATTAGGTTTCTGATGAGGACCTTTTTCCTGGCTTGCAGATGATTTCCATTTCTATGTGTTCTCAGGTAGCAGAGACAGGTCTGGGTCCCTTTCTCTTCTTATAAAGGCACTAATCCCATCAGATTAGGTGCTTATCCTTATGATCTCATTTTAAGCTTTCTCACCTCCTTAGAGGCTTTGTCTCCAAATACAGTCACATGGGGGTTTAGGGCTTCAACGTATACATTTTGGGGACACATTCAGTCCATAATACAGACTAAAAAGAAAAAAACCCACCTGAACGAGAGCAGTTACAGGATATTTTCATGTACATGCACAAATGGAAAAATCTTAAAAACAATATTAGCAAACAAAATCAGCTATATATATATGGCTAAATATTATATATCTATATATAAAAATATGTATGTGTGTGTGTGGGGGGGAGGGGCTTCCCAGGTAGCTCTAGTGATAGGCCGGTTAGACCTAAGAGACATAGGTTCGATTCCTGGGTTAGGAAGATCCCCTGGAGGAGGGCATGGCAACCCACTCCAGTATTCTTGCCTGAAGAATATGGACAGAGGAGCCTGGTAGGCTGCAGTCCATAGGGTTGCACAGAGTCGGGCACGACTGAAATGACTTAGCATAAACACGTATAAATATGTATAAAAGAGAGAGCATGCTTTGACCCCTTTCTATTGGCTAGGTCAGGAGAGCGCTTCCCCTGCATTCGAATAAGTCTGCAGTCTCCAGTCTCTAAGGTTTTCATAAACATTGGTGAAGAAGGCAGCCCAGACCCCTCTACTTTGCTCTATGCTCTCCTAAACTCAGCCTCATCTCTCTACCTAGAGCTCGTCAGAGTCAATTTTATTACGTCCAATCTCCCTCGCTATTCTCTTTTCACAAGAAACCCCCTATTCCCAGATCTACTTCATCTCCAACCCTCTTTCCCCATATATCTGAGCATTCGCCTCTTCTTCCTAACATCTGAAAACTTTGCACTGCACCTTCTGGAACTGACATTCAATCACTTGCAAAACTCCTTTTATTCTCACTCTTTTTGAACACTTTTCTTCATTTTCTCACTTCAGTGGAAAACTGGCTTTCTCCAGAGGACGTTGCTCCCCATCCAGCCTTCTTCAGTGGTGGCTGTTTTTCCTTCCACACTTTTCCCTATTCTCCAGAAATGGACCTTGAGACTCATTGCTGTTCCAGGTCATTGGCAAAGTAATGTCTCTGCTTTTGAATATGCTATCTAGGTTGGTCATAACTTTCCTTCCAAGGAGTAAGCGTCTTTTAATTTCATGGCTGCAGTCACCATCTGCAGTGATTTTGGAGCCCAGAAAAATAAAGTCTGACACTGTTTCCACTGTTTCCCCATCTATGTCCCATGAAGTGATGGGACCAGATGCCATGATCTTCGTTTTCTGAATGTTGAGCTTTAAGCCTACTTTTTCATTCCCCACTTTCACTTTCATCAAGAGGCTTTTGAGTTCCTCTTCACTTTCTGCCATAAGGGTGGTGTCATCTGCATATCTGAGGTTATTGATATTTCTCTCGGCAATCTTGATTCCAGTTTGTGTTTCTTCCAGTCCAGCGTTTCTCATGATGTACTCTGCATATAAGTTAAATAAACCGGGTGACAATATACAGCCTTGATGAACTCCTTTTCCTATTTGGAACCAGTCTGTTGTTCCATGTCCAGTTCTAACTGTTGCTTCCTGACCTGCATATAAATTTCTCAAGAGGCAGATCAGGTGGTCTGGTATTCCCATCTCTTTCAGAATTTTCCACAGTTTATTGTGATCCACACAGTCAAAGGCTTTGGCATAGTCAATAAAGCAGAAATAGATGCTTTTTTTGGAACTCTCTTGCTTTTTCCATGATCCAGTGGATGTTGGCAATTTGATCTCTGGTTCCTCTGCCTTTTCTAAAACCAGCTTGAACATCTGGAAGTTCACGGTTCATGTATTGCTGAAGCCTGGCTTGGAGAATTTGGAGCATTACTTTACTAGCATGTGAGATGAGTGCAACTGTGCGGTAGTTTGAGCATTCTTTGGCATTGCCTTTCTTTGGGATTGGAATGAAAACTGACCTTTTCCAGTCCTGTGGCCACTGCTGAGCTTTCCAAATTTGCTGGCATATTGATTGCAGCACTTTCACAGCATCATCGTTCAGGATTTGGAATAGCTCAACTGGAATTCCATCACCTCCACTAGCTTTGTTCGTAGTGATGCTTTCTAAGGCCCACTTGACTTCACATTCCAGGATGTCTGGCTCTAGGTCAGTGATCACACCCTCGAGATTATCTGGGTCATGAAGATCTTTTTGTACAGTTCTTCTGTGTATTCTTTCCACCTCTTCTTAATACCTTATGCTTCTGTTAGGTCCATACCAATTCTGTCCTTTATCGAGCCCATCTTTGCATGAAATGTTCCTTTGGTATCTCTGATTTTCTTGAAGAGATCCCTAGTCTTTCCCATTCTGTTGTTTTCCTCTATTTCTTTGCATTGATCGCTGAAGAAGGCTTTCTTATCTCTTCTTGCTATTCTTTGGAACTCTGCATTCAGATGCTTATATCTTTCCTTTTTTCCTTTGCTTTTCACTTCTCTTCTTTGCACAGCTATTTGTAAGGCCTCCCCAGATGGCCATTTTTCTTTTTTGCATTTCTTTTCCATGGGGATGGTCTTGATCCCTGTCTCCTGTACAGTGTCACGAACCTCATTCCATAGTTCATCAGGCACTCTATCTACCAGATCTGGGCCCTTAAATCTATTTCTCACTCCCACTGTATAATCATAAGGGATTTGATTTAGGTCATACCTGAATGGTCTAGTGGTTTTCCCTACTTTCTTCAATTTAAGTCATGAAATAAGGAGTTCATGGTCTGAGCCACAGTCAGCTCCTGGTCTTGTTTTTGCTGACTGTATAGAGCTTGTCCATCTTTGGCTGCAAAGAATATAATCAATCTGATTTCGGTGTTGACCATCTGGTGATGTCCATGTATATGATAGCATACCTCAGTCCTTTTCAGAATCTCTGTTAATACTTACAGAATTCTCAGTTTCAAGCATCCCAGTTTCTCACTGATGTTTTCTCTTTTCACAGTTTTCTCTCTATGGTACTCTTACAAGGTTATTTATATAATGTCTTGAATAGCCCCTGGCAAATTGGGAGTAAAGTGTGTACTTGTGGAATGAATGAATAATCAACTTGGATTTATCCCAGGAATGACAAGTTTGTGTAAAAATAGAAAGTCAGTTAATGTAATTTATCACATTCATAGATTAGAGGAGGGAACCATGTGATGACTTCTATAGGTACAGAAACAGGATGTGATAAAATCAACTCCCATTCATAACTTAAATAAAATCAAAATCTTCTCTACTAGCAACAGAATGAACTTCCTTAACATGATAAGAGATATCTGTTTCAAAAAACCAAACTGCAGAAATAATTTTTTAATGTTTTTAATCTTAAAAGATTTTTAATAGAATCTTAAAAGTTTTCCCTTTGAGATTGGGAATAAAGATGCCCCCTGTTTTCACTTCTACTCAGTATGATTATGAAGAGCCTAACCAGTACAAATGGAAAGAGAATGGCAATCCATTCCAGTGTTCTTGCCTAGAAAATCTCATGGACAGAGGAGTCTGGCTGACTACAGTTTATAGGGTCACCAAGATTTAGACGTGACTGAGTGACTAACAGAGAAACAGTACAAAAACTCAAGGGAAAAAAGGCATGCATATTACAAAGTGAAAAATAAGTTGTCGTCACTTTCAGAAAATTAATTGCGAAGAAAATTGCAAATAATACACTAAAAATTTATTGGAGTTAATATACTCATTTAGCAAGATTTCTAGATCTAAAAATCAATATAAAATATTATATGAAGTTTGGCACAACAAGGAAAAAGTTTAGAAAATGAACTTTTACAAACGACACTATCAATAACATCATTAAAACATACGCTGCTGCTGCTGCTGCTGCTAAGTCGCTTCAGTCGTGTCCGACTCTGTGTGACCCCATAGACGGCAGCCCACCAGGCTCCCCCGTCCCTGGGAGTCTCCAGGCAAGAATACTGGAGTGGGTTGCCATTGCCTTCTCCAAAAACATACACTAAAAGGAATAAATATAATTGTGTATGGGTATCACCTTCACAAAGAATAATAAAAAAGTTTAATTTGTTATTAAAGAAGAGCTAAATAAAGAAGAGATATACCATATTAATTATTTGGAAGACAATATTTTTAAAGGTGTCAGTTCTTCTGCTATTGATCTGTGACTTAAATGAAAGTCCAATACATTTCTGAGTAAGGTTTCTGTTTGGAGATGGGGGAGGTTGTTATAAATGTAACAAGTTGATTCTAAATTTTATGTAGAAATGCCAAAAGCTGAGAATGATTAACATACTGTAAATAAGAAGGACATCAAGGGTATTTGTTCTACATAACATCCAGATTTCATTATAAAGCTATAGTTATTAATACAGTGAACTACAAGTTCAGCATCAAATCGGTAAATGGTACAGAATAGGGGACCTAAAAACAGACCACACAAATAAGGATGTTTGGTATGTTATAGAGGCTTTATTCACGATAAGTGGGAAAAATGATTTTTTTCAATTAATTATTTGGGAGCAATTGATGTCAATATGGAAAAAAATTGAGATCTTACTTTTTACCTATCCCCAAATTCAATTTCAGTTGCAGTACAGATCTAAATGTGAAATGCAGTATTTTCAACTTTTGGAAGAGTACTTTTGAAAATGTCTTTATGAACCAGGGTTGGGAAGAATTTCTAAACAAAAAAAACAAAACAAATGGAAAACGCTGATAAATGTGCCTACCTTAAAATTAAGCAGTTCTTTTTCACTAAAGAAAAATAGTGAAAGACAGGTAATAAAGGAGGAGAAGATTTTGCAATATATCTAACTGACAAAGGACTAGTAATTAGAATATATAAGGAACTCCTTGTTAATAAGGGAAAGAAATAATCTAACTAAAAAAAAAATCAGGTAAACAAGCTCTTTCTAGAAAAGGAAAATAGCCAATTAGTATTAAAAGGTGAAATAAGCTATTGAAAAGGCTTTTAAGATGTCCTGATACATCATAACAAGGCAGAAAAGTTACTCTCTATGTAAGCATGTAGCAATACCTTCCTTCAAATCCCATAGCATAGCCGGCAGAGCAAATGGGGAACATGCCTGGGTCAGAGACCAACATCAGAGCAAGGGCTTTGCTGCTGCTGCTAAGTTGCTTCAGTCGTGTCCGACTCTGTGCGACCCCATAGATGGCCTCCCACCAGGCTCCTCCGTCCCTGGGATTCTCCAGGCAAGAACACTGGAGTGGGGTGCCATTGCCTTCTCCGATAGATTAGGTTAGTACTTCTAATTCCCATGGAGTTATGAAATGGTCAAAGAGACCGAAAAGTTTGACCGAGAAAGGAGAGTTCGGTCCACACGCTTTGCCCATTTCTGGTTGGTTCCCGAAGGAGACATTGGGTACCTCTTGGCATTGGCAGGTTGGTATAATGCCCCGACAGGTTTCTGCCATAAGCCGTATGAGATCATCATGGAACCACAGAGCAGGGCTCCTTAGTTGCTTCACGCAGGGCATGTCATTCATTCACACAAGCACACTGTAGAGTTAGTAAAGCACAGCAGAAAATGTGTTCGTTAAGAGAACAAAGAACTAAAGCTCCAAGCATCCTTATATTGTCCTGAAGGATCCCAGAAGAGCCCCCAAGATGAAAGGTTGTTGTTGAATCACGCGAAGACACCGGGATTCTTGGCCCCTGGAGAAGATTTCAATCTGGGGCCAGAGACGAGGCTTGATCGCTCAGAGCTTTTGTGTAATAAAGTTTTATTAAAGTATAAAGGAGATAGAAAAATCTTCTGACATAGGCATCAGAAGGGGGCAGAAAGAGTCTCAGCTAAAGACCATGCTCGTTCTCACTGAGCTCAGAGCTTACCTGAGATTTGAATGCTCTAAGTGCCTGCTTAGCTATTGCTCCTTTTGAGGATCATTATTGCAGGTGATTCCTCATGATTTGTCCAACAGTTAGTTGGACAAAGGATTGACCTGAAGGCACCGTCCATAGGCAAGTCAGTGACCCTGTGTGGACCTGGCATGAGAACTCTGTCTTGTAGGAATGCACTTTCTGGATTGTGTCTGCCTAACCATTCACTTTCATGCATTGGAGAAGGAAATGACAACCCACTCCAGTGTTCTTGCCTGGAGAATCCCAGGGAGGGGGGAGCCTGGTGGGCTGCCGTCTATGGGGTCACACAGAGTCGGACATGACTGAAGCGACTTAGCAGCAGCAGCAGCAACCCATGCAGTCGCTCTGTTTCTCAATAGTCTGAATGTAGAATGCCAGTGTAGGTACACACAGTTTGGAACACATGTGCACCCAGAAAAGAGGAAGCAGAAGCCATGAAGCGCTAAAGGCTAACAAAAAAAGGAAAGTCACAGATCACAGAGAACAAAGCTATAGAATCAGAGACACAGAGAGAGGCCGGTAGAAGAACTAGAACTGCTGGACTAGAGGGAGCAGGGTGCTCACTTTTGAGGGAGTTGGGTGCTCTCTATTCAGGAGGCCTGGTGCTGTGGCTTTTGAGACAGAAGCAACAAGAATGTGCATCCTTTCCCCTTGCAAATGGAAAGAACTGAATGCATATATTATTTAATTAATCCTAATGATCCCAAAAGGTGATTCCCATTTTATTAATGAGATAGAAGTTTAGAAAAATTACTTGGCTTGATCATAGTTTTGTGGAAACCCCAAATACTTACTTCTAATGAATGGTAGAAAGGTAGAGTTTTTGAAACCTATATTTAAGTAGAATAACATGAGATTTTTTTTTATTGTTGTTGTTCTATTGTAATTCCCGTTTCTGTCCACATTCCAATGGAACTCTGATGCTTTATTCTCTACTTCCTTCCATTTGCCACTCCCTCTCTTTTGGTCTCATTAACTTGAATCACCTATAGGATCTTTCAACCATGTACTATTTGATACCATGTTTTGAGGACTTGTCTTGATAAACCCAAGTTGGGATGTTTTCTTTTGACACAATTTATAAAATGAAATAATCTGGAAATGCTCAACCTGGACCAACTTGATTTAACTAACAGTGTAGCAGAGATTATGTGTAATTGGTGACTTGGGAAACATAATTCCCTAATTAGGAACTGAGAGCATGTTACAGTCTGTGGGGTCCTTTTTGGTTTAATATGTTTATTTATAATTCTTGAGGGTTGTTTCCTTTTAACTCAGAGTATTAGAATACAAAGTATTTGAGAATTCATTGCAATATGTATAACTGAGAAGGTCCTATTTAATTACCATTTCCTCTTTAAGATAACGCAGATTTTTTAATCTACCTTCTTACTTACCTACCAACCTAGCTGTCTTCCTCATCCTAGGACTGATGACCAATTCTGAGTCCTGGCCAGAGTCCTCTTTTCCTCTGATCCTTATCTACTCTTCTATTGGCACGGAATTTCACTTTTTTCTAAGGGTTTATCCTTAATGATTGGGTTCATGTGATAATTTACCACCTTGCCTCAATAAATTCACTACTGCTGGTGCTACTACATTCTGTTCAGAGCTCTTGGACTCTGTTGCAATCCTTGTGCTAGACTTGGTTTCCTTCATGCTCATTTTGTGCTGAGCTGCATGACCTATGTACACAAACTCTCTGTGGCCTCCTGACCTTTGTAAGCAAATCTTCGGTCTCCTTGGTTCGGTGGCCAGGCACTGTCATTTTCACACCACTGTGACCTTTTGGTCCAGTGATTCACCTAGATTTTCCTCTTACTATGAAGGGAGGAGTCATTATCCTGTGCCTGGGTTTTGCTGGGGAGAAAATGCCTCCAGGCAGAAAGGCCCTGGACACAGTCCTTGAGGACAATGGACGTCCTGGCCCACAGCAGTTTTCTGGCGGAGAGGATTTACAGGCACGCTGGGGCTCATGGCCCAGCCTGTGTACAACTGGAGGAAAGCCTCCTGCCATACTGTTCTTTACATTCTCTGTGTCTCTTTACACTTCATAGTGATGTCACCAAAAAGACAGAACTATAGACGAGCCATCAGAGAGAAAATGAAAATAAACAGAGTCAGCCCCCAACTGGGCTATTGACATTTGGCTCTTTCTTGAATTTCCCAAAAACTGGATTTAAAAGGAATTGCTCTGTTCCAGAAGAAGGTCCTAAAACATCATTCCTCAAGGACTTCTGAGAAAGAGAAGTCATTTTTGGTTGGCCCTTCTGGGCCTGGTTTTTGGTGGAATGGGGTAGGTTCTATTTCAGTCCCTAGGGACTCTGGCGAAGAAGGCAATGGCACCCCACTCCAGTACTTTTGCCTGGAAAATCCCATGGATGGAGGAACCTGGTGGGCTGCAGTACACGGGATCGCTAAGAGTCAGACACGACTGAGCGACTTCCCTTTCCCTTTTCACTTTCATGCATTGGAGAAGGAAATGGCAACCCACTCCAGTGTTCTTGCCTGGAGAATCCCAGGAATGGGGGAGCCTGGTGGGCTGCCATCTATGGGGTCACACAGAATCAGACACGACTGAAGCGACTTAGCAGCAGCAGCAGCATAGTTCTGTATTCTACATTTTTTTTTTCTTTTTGGAGTATAGTGGATTTACAATGTTGTATTAGCTTCAGGTGCACAGCAAAGTGATTTGATTACTCATATACACATATTCATTTTTTTTCCAGATTCTTTACCCATATAGATCATTACAGAACATTGAGTAGAGTTTCCTGTGCTATACAATAGGTCCTTGCTGGTCATCTATTTTATATATAGTAGTGTGTGTATGTTAATCCCAAACTCCTAATTTATTCCTCTCCTCACCCAAGATTTCCCTTTTGGTAGCCATAAATTTGTTTACAAAACCTGTGAGTTCATTTAAGTTTGTAAATAAGTTCATTTGTATCATGTTTTAAAAGTAGATTCCACGAATGAGTGATATTTGTCTTTGTCTGATTTACTTCACTTAGTATGATAATCCGGAGAAGGCAATGGCACCCCACTCCAGCGCTCTTGCCTGGAGGATCCCATGGACAGAGGAACCTGGTGGGCTGCAGTCCATGGGGTCACTAGGAGTCGGACACGACTGAAGCAACTCAGCAGCAGCAGCAGCAGCATGATAATCTCTAGGTCCATTTATGTCGCCACAAATGGCATTATTGCATTCTTTCTTATGGTTAGTAATATTCCATTGTATATATGGACCACATCTTCTTTATCTATTCCTCTGTCCCTGGACATTTAGGCTGTTTCCATGTCTTGCTATTGTAAATAGCACTGCAATGAACATTGGGGTACATTTATCTTTTTGAACCATGTTTTTCTCTGGATATATGCCTAGCAGTGAGATTTCTGGATCAGATGATAGCTCTGTTTTTAGTATTTTAATGAACCTCCACACTGTTCTTCATAGTCGTTGTACCAATTTACATTCCCACTAACAGTGTAGGAGGGTTCCCTTTTCTCCATACCCTTTCCAGTATATATTGTTTGTAGATTTTTTGACGTTGGCCGTTGTGACCTGTGTAGGTAATGCCTCATTGTAGTTTTGATTTGCATTTCTCTGATAATTAGGGATGCTGACTATCTGTTCATCACCTTTGAGGTAAAGTAATCCTGCTGCTGCTGCTGCTAAGTCGCTTCAGTTGTGTCCGACTCTGTGCGACCCCATAGACGGCAGCCCATCAGGCTCCCCGTCCTTGGGATTCTCCAAGCAAGAACACTGGAGTGGGTTGCCATTTCCTTCTCCAATACATGAAAGTGAAAAGTGAAAGTGAAGTCGCTCAGTTGTATCCAACTCCTAGCGACCCCATGGACCGCAGCCTACCAGGCTCCCCTGTCCATGGGATTTGCCAGGCAAGAGTACTGGAGTGGGTTGCCATAAAACCTTGGGCCAAAAGTTGTTTTCAACAATAAGATTAGCTGCAACTCTTCCTTACAGTGGGATGAGAAAAAGAGCAGATGGAGAAAAAACAAGTGTCCGCACAAATCTGTCCCTAAAGAATAGGGAAATAAAATTCCCCTCCTCATGGTAGTGTATGGATAGAAAAGGAGAGTGTCTCCCCCAACAAAGGACAGCACATTATGAGCAGATTGAGTGGGAAATAAAGAATCTAAAGTTGTGTCAGCTGAGAATGTTTGGAGCAAGGGAAATGTACCTTAAGTGAGTCAAAAAGGATCTATTTAAAAGAAATAATGACACTTCTTTGCATAGCCCAAGATGGAGACTAGGGCCAGCAGATGACCACTAAAGTCAGAGTGACCATCTGTCCTGGTGTGCCCAGGACTGGTGGGGGGGGGGTAGGTATCCCAAGGTACAGAACTCGCCATTAAAACCAGGGCATTGCCAAGCAAACAAATATATGGGTCATCCATGATGATAGATTTCCCTTCAGTTAAAGAAGACTCCTTTCAACCGTCAGAACTTTCCAGTGGGAGATGACAAGCTTGCTGTCACTGGAGACATCCAGACTCAACCCACTGTGAGGTGGTCGATAACAAGGAGGTGGGAGTTGACGACTTTCCAAGGAGAGCTCAGCTGTAGACCTGAGGATTTCATGCACATACAAGGTGGGTGTGAAATGAGGAGAAGCACTCCTGAGTCACCAAGGAAAGGAGTCTCTTTGCTTCCAAACATGCCTCCTAGTCTCGGTATTCACTTTTTTCTCAAGGTTGACTGCTTGAGGCGAGTACAGAGAACAGAGTTGGTGCCCTTCCCCAGGGCCAGCCTTAAGGCCTCAATTAAAGGAAAATAACCAGTATCAGCTCAGAGAAGCCACCCTGAAGCAGGGACATCATTCTTGTGCCCTGACCTTTAAAAAATATTGGAATATGAGCATATAAGTGTTATCACATTATTGGCTTGCTTTCAGAATATGTATAATAACATTCCTCTAAGAAACTTTTTTGTTCTTGTGTTATACACACACACATATATTCAGGGGAGAAAAGGCAAATTTAGCTCTAACTAACTTATTTTCTATTCTGTTTTGCCACCCACCCCATTATCTCTAACCCACACATACACATGTGAACACATATACAGTTTTATTCTGCTGGAAATGACAAGTGCATTGCAAGTCAGATGCTCTCTAAAAAGGACTGGATTTTACTTACCACTGAAGCCTCATATTGAATTACACAGTGGTTGGACTTGGGGAAGGGACATTAGCTCATGTAAGCCTCTCTCTGAAAGAGAAAAAAATCTCCTTCTATTTTTTTTTTTTTTTCTCACAAAGAGAGAAATGTCCTTCTTTCTCAAAAACATTTATTGAGGACCTGCTTTATTTTGTAAGAGGTGGGCCGGAAAACACTGGAAAGGATATGGTCTGTAGAGTACAAAAATGCACTTGTAACAAATAAGTCCCTAGGTCACAATTAACAGTACCTTTGTTATATCTTTAAGCGTGTGGACCAAGGGCAGCAGTGAGTCACAGCTGAAGGAGTCAGAGCCTGTGTTCTACTTGCAAGAGGCTGAACTGGCCCAGAGTCCTCATAGGAACTTACGGTTGGAACGAATCCACATTCCCATTTCCTCAAGACAGCCCTGGTGTGCTCATGTTTTTCCAGCCTAATTTTTAATAGCATCCCAGTTTGGATGGTAAATTGAAGGATCATTTGATATGGCACTTTCACTGGGTGTGGTCAAAGAAAGGGCTGAAATTAAATAACCAGCGGCACTTGATTGTTCCTCCGGGCCGTCTCTAGTGTTAGGTTTCTAGCATACACCCATACTGAGTCTAGGTCTCAAGCAGATTTTTTTGTCTGTGTGCATATGGCAGTATTTTTATTATCATTAAATCAGGAGTTAAAGGGATTTGTGTGCGTCTTAAGTCACTTTGATTGTGTCAGACTCTTTGCAACACTGTGGACTATATAGCCCACCAGGCTCTTCTGTGCATGGGATTCTCCAGGCGAGAACACTGGAGTGGGTTGCCATGCCCTTCTCCAGGGGATCTTCCCCACCCAGGGATAGAACCCATATCTCTTACAATTCCTGCATTGGCAGGCAGGTTCTTTATCACTAGCACCACCTGGGAAGCCCTAAAAGGATTTATGAGCACTCATAACATAGTAGGAGAAGGAAATGGCAACCCACTCCAGTGTTCTTGCCTGGAGAATCCCAGGGATGGCGGAGCCTGGTAGGCTGCCGTCTATGGGGTCGCACAGAGTCGGACACGACTGAAGCGACTTAGCAGCAGCAGCAGCAGCAGCATAACATGGTAAATTAGAATTCATATTTTTCAGTAATGCCTTTGTGGGCTTTTGTTTTCTTGTGGGCTTTTGTTTTGTTTTCATATCTGTTTAACAATAGGAGAACAGAGAATAACATTGTTGGGCTAACAGTTGGTGATTTTTTTTTTTAATTGCATATTCTTTTTGGCACTGATGCTGCTTTTGCCCTGTCAGCTTGGCCAAATCCATCCTAGAAAAACATGTAGGTTGGACTTCTCGCAGGGACATTTCTTCTCATTTTCACTATTAGTATGCTTCGCTGGATGACCACAATATTTTAATGGCTAGGTGACAAAAGTCAAGCCTGCAAATAACATTGACCCAGATGCTGAAGATTTCAGAAGACTAGAGCAAGATCTGGAACTCAGCCAGCTGGCCCCAGCCAGGGAAGTTTTACAGACTTAAAGAGCAAGTGTAGAACTGTGACATTCCCAAACTGGACCAGAGATGTCCACTAGTCACCAGGAACTCAGCAACCTATAATTAGTATTTAGAAAAAAGAAGGCTTTAAAACTAAGGATCATATTGAAGAAGGAAAAGACTAGAAAAGTGTCTCCAGAATGACACAGACAGGTGCGGAGAAAAAGAGGAGAGAGAGGGGACACACAGAATCAGATTGAAGCTGGTCCTTTAGGGGACTCGGACCTGTCCACAAATGAGGGCCACCCGCCAGGAAGTCTCCGTGATTAAGGGTCTAGAAAGCTATACTAATATTAGAGAGTCAGGCAGACAAGCCTCATCCAGTTAACAAAAGCTTAGTTGTCGGAGGGGAGAGAAGATGCTAAATAAAGCATTGTGCTGTCACCCGACAAATCCTTACTGGGCATCTGTGACCTACCAGGCCCTGTTCTAGGTGGGGGCCTGAGACACCCAGTCAACAAATGAACAAAGAAATTAACAAGATAAATTCAGATAATAAGTACCATGAAGAAAATAAAGCAGAGTGATGTAATGGCACCATTATGGGAGAAGGGAGGGGCTGTTTCAGCTTCAGTCATCAGAGAAGTTCTCTCTAAAGAGAGGCAATCTGAATGGATAAAAGGAGTGAAACAGCTAAAGACAAGAAAGCAACCATTGGGTTTGCCAGCATAGAACTCGCTGATGATCTTAGAAAAAGCAGTTTCAGTGGAGACGTGGCGCCTGCCAATGGGAGTGGGCTGATGAGGTGGGGACATAGTGAATGCGGACAAGCAAGCAGAGACAGACAGCGATCCCCCTTCAGACCCAAGCTTTTGTTCAAAGGGTGTGTGCAACTGCAAGAGGATTTTTAGGACAAACCAGCCTGGAGCATTGCTAGAGGAAGAGTTCGACATGCAGAAAAGAGAAGGAAGAAGGTCCTTGCAAAAACAGGGGAGAATCAGATCCAGAGCACATGTGGAGGCTGGTCTTTGACAAGAGGGTACTTCCTCTGTGTTAAGAAAAAGGGAAGAAGGGAAGGGACTCATGCAGGAGTGGTTATAAGTGGGTTTGAAAATGGGAACTTGAAGAAGTTTTCGTCTCATTACTTCTATTTTCTTAATGAAGTAAAACAAATGAAATCATCAGGGAGAGCGAGTGTAAAGAGAAGGCGTGAGATGTGAAATGAGGGGAGAAAATGTAAAATAATTATCTTGAGAACGGTTGAGTTTACTAGGGAAACACTATAATGTCACGCAGTGCCAAGTGCCTATTTAAGAGATTTAATATGATGATGGATTTGTTTAATGTAAAATTCCAGTCTGCCTGGTCATTGATTTTTCTCCAGCCATACACAATTGTTCAGATGTAGGTGCAAAGAAGGTAGGGCTAACATCAGGTGAGTGTGAGGGGCAGAGAGGTGGATAAGGAAGTTGGGAGTCTCTACAAGGATATGATTATGATTTGAGCCATAAAAATCTAAGCTGCGCCAAAAAAAAGAGGAGGGATGAATAATGAAATTGTGATGACATTAACGGAATGGGCGTGTCAGTGAGCATGTACCAGAGAACAAACACTAGGCTGTGATGAGATAGTGAAATATGTGAGGTAGAGATTTCAGAGGTTATGAAGGATGCAGGCTGCTGTTGTGGCAGCGAAGTAATGTGAAAAAGGGAGGAGTTGCAGCACAGGAGACAAAGGAAAAAGAACAAGGATGGGGTTGAACCACATCACACACTACGAAGAAACCTCGGAGAACTGAAGCACTGCCGCTGCTGCTGCTAAGTCGCTTCAGTCGTGTCCGACTCTGTGCGACCCCATAGACGGCAGCCCACCAGGCTCTGCGGTCCCTGGGATTCTCCAGGCAATAACACTGGAATGGGTTGCCATTGCCTTCTCCATTGTGTGAAAGTGAAGTCGCTCAGTCGTGTCCGACTTGTAGCGACCCCATGGACTGCAGCCTACCAGGCTCCTCCATCCATGGGATTTTCTAGGCAAGAGTACTAGAGTGGCTTGCCATTGCCTTCTCCGGAACTGAAGCACAGCCTTCAAAGGCTGTTAGAATGTCACCTAGAGGTACAGAAAGATTAAGGATATGAGTTCTAGAGTAGGACTGCCAGAGTTTGAATGCTAGCTCCCCCATTTCTCATAGAGTCTCCTTCAGCAGGAAAATAACAGCAAATACTTACATGGTATCTACTGAGCTCTTTATGTACAGTATAACTCACAGTAAACCCAATGAGTTAGGCACTCTTTTATCCTCATTATTCAGATAAGGACAAGTTGCTTGACCTCTGTAAAGCTCATAATGATATGATAATGATATTTTTCTACTTTATGAAGTTATTGTAAGTTTTCAATGAAATATTCTGTGCATCACATGGCCTGGCTCACTAGAAGTGTTCTGTAAATGTTAACGATTTAATATTGTTAGATGAGAGCAAAAAGGTTAGCCTCAAAGAGCAGGGTTTAAATGATAAAGAATAAAGATATGAGAGCAACACTGGGAAGCAAGGAGGGCAATGACCCCACTTCTGGGTAGGAAGATGGGGCATGAAGCAAATAAAACACTACATCAAATTTTAAAAAATCCTAGTTAAGAGTGTCCAAGTGGGTCTCAGGAAAAGAAATGAAGAAAAGAGAGAAAAGCCTGCAGATAATTGAAGAGTTTGTTACTCAAGAAAGGAGTTTTAGAACATGGAGAAAGTGACAGTAATGGAGAGTGCTGAGTTGGAAAAGAAATGTACAGAAGGGTGTGGGAGGAGCTGCCAGTCCAGTGGGAACGCATCACAGGCACCAGCTGACAGGAGCTCCCAGTGCTTGAGAAAGCTCTGACTCCACGCAGAGGTCATAAAACCGATGCTCATGAAATGACATCTGTTCAGAAAGGAAAAGCAACTTGGAAAACAGGAAACAGGTGGCTCATTTTCAAAGAACAGTGTATATGTTCATCTGACTGGGCAAAATTTATCCTCAAATCCAGAAAACATCATTTTTTTTTTTTTTTATCATTAACTAGATGCCAAAGTCTGAGCTGGGTACATTCATGTATATTATCTCATTTAATACTCTCAACCACAAATCAAAATTGCAAAGGTTTAGTATTAAAACAGAGCGGATTGGTCAGCAGGTAAGCTGGAATGAGTCCACCCAGTTAACCATCAGGGATGTAACAAATACTTTGAAGGAAACAAGTTAGACACACCGACCTGTATTCTTTCCCTTCATTCCTTCCCTTCATCTACCTCAGTGGTTCTCAAAGAATTTCTGTATAAAACCACTTCCACTATCCTGTATGGATAATTTAAAGGATTTTCAAGAGTAATTCTGATTTTGCCTTAAACACTGTCCATATAGTCTGAAGGAAGATGTGGGTCCTCTATTCAAAAATTTATTAATACATGGAAAAGCTTGCATTTTGGAGTGATAACCCACATGACAGGGACACGGGGAGGATGGAATTGTTTCTAACCCCACTTCAAACAGCTTAAGAGCTCGTTGCCCTAAAATCTCATTATACGCTGGGACATAAGGCAGTGGTACTTTGGCGACTTTGTAATAGAGAATTACATCAAAATAAAATGAAGATATGTCCTAAAACATAGCTTAGAGAAGACAAATCTTAGAAACACAACTGAGGTAGGAGGAAAAACAGGAGTCAGTAGGCATGGGAGAGTGAACACAAGACCACTCAATAATTCATGAGACTTGTGTCCGTGTGTATGTTTGTGAGTGGGTGTGTGTGAGGACTTCCAGAAATTCCTGGGGAGAGGGAATTTATAAGAGGCTACAATCCTGCATAAGCAGGTAGAACAAGGTGGAAATTCTCAAAAGCAAGAGAAATATTTGGGTAGTAGATTTTAGAATGATTTCTGTGTCTTTTTAAAATATTTTTGTTACTTGTTTATTTCTGATTAAGCATATCAATTTATTCAACTGGTTTTCAAATTTACTTTGAATTAGAAAAAAAATTTTTTTTACCATTCCACAGAGGGCTGATAATATCTAAAGAACAAATATGAATACATACGACTACAGCACCAAATAGTGTGTTTTTAGCCTCTCATAATTGCAGGATACCAAAATTACTGGCTGATTTATTCATGCCTCCAGGTATTAGAGGAAAGCCAAACCCCTTGTCCTAGGTTAAGTGAACAAAACATTTTGGTGACTGAATTGGTTTACATTTTGACCATTAACATTTGACAGGGTAGACACAATATTAAAATGGCAATGGAAATGTGTTTGTTTGTGGTTGATAAACTTCTTAAAGTATTTCAGAAAACAGAAAACAAAAAGAGTAATTTCTTCCCTCAGATTTTGAAACTATAATTGCATAGATTCTTACTTTGCACTTTGTTAGTTGAGAATGTATACAGTCATAACATTTGAAAAACAGCAAAGGTTACAATTTAGCTAGGGAAATGCTAATTTCTCTAGAAAAATATCTTAGGAGAGGGTGCATTACAATGGATCAACTTTTATATACAGTACCACTGAAAATAGTAAGCAAGATCGTTTTAAGAGTAATTATCAGAGAATTTTGCATCTTATCTTTTAATAACATCCATATGTCTACTTGACATTATAATATAAAAATATGTGTGGCTAATAAACTGAAAGCAAAAGGAGAAGGGGCAGCAGAGGATAAGATGGTTAAATAACATCACCTACTCAATGGACTTGAGTCTGAGCAAACTCTGGGAGAGAGTGAAGACTAGGAAGCCTGGCATGCTGCAGTGCATGGGGTCACAAAGAGTCAGACACAACTCAGCAACAACAGCTTTAATTTCTAAAGTATATTCTATTCCTAAAATTCTGTTCTTAGGAAACTCTATCGTCAATAGCTTTCAGAATGAAAACTAGAAATCATCATCACAACTGATTCTATCTTCTAGTTAATGAAATTGAGTTTCTCTCTCAAATCTCAATATAAACTAGAACAGGATCTCAGAGTTCTTTATTTGGCTCTAACAAAATACCTAATTTTCTTTCCACCTTCATTCATTCTTTTTCCATTTATTGTACACAAACTCTTATCAGTTACTGTGTTTGCAGTCACTGAGAAATCAGAGATAAAGGTCCCTGACCTCCGGGAGTCTGAAGAGGAAAATAATTTCAATATAAATGAAAAGGTACTATGATCTAAGCATAGGACTTAAAGTGAGCTCACAAGACAGACAACTAAACCAGAGGGAAGTTTCTCTGAGGAGCTGATGTCCAGGCTGTTTTGAAGGATGCATGCATGCGTAGTAAGTCACTTTAGTCATGTCCGACTCTATGCTACCCTATGGACTGTTGCCTACCAGCCTCCTTATCCATGGGATTTTTAAGGCGAGAATAATGGAGTGGGATGCCATTTCCTTTTCCAGGCAGAGGGGCCAAATGATCTTCTTTGCTATGCTAATGAGTGGGATTATTTTTTTTTAAGACATTAAAGAACTATTAAAGATGTTAAATAGTATTATGATAATATGACTTGAATGTTAGAAAATTTTCTATTTTTGAAGATAAAGAATGGGTTTTATGAGATCAGGACTGAATTTGGAAAAAGTAGTAAGGTGATTGTTTCCATCAATAGATGATAATGCTCAAAATTCAACCAGTGACAGGAGAAGGAAATGAATTTGGAAGATATTAAAGATGTAAAATTGACAAGACTCTGACACTAGTTAGACATGATGTGAAGAGTAAAGTTGAAACCCAGACTGTGTCTCAGTTTCTCTTGGATGACTGGATATCTGCTGGTCCGTTGAACAGGACACTACATAGAAGAAAACCACATTCAGTAGAGACTCCAATTTTCTGACCAAGTTAGGTTTGAGGTGCCTTGACACAGTCAGGGCAAAAGTCCAGGAGAGATATCTGCATGGAATGTGGATTTGAGATTCACCATCAGGCAGGTCATAGTTGAAGCCGGCAAAATAGAGAAGGCCTTTCATAGAAGGTGTGTATATTAAAAAGAAAAGAGGTCTGAGCATGTAGGCAACTACTAGTAAGTACCAATGTTTAAAGGAAAAGTAAAGGAGTAAGGATGCCAAAAAGATGCCCTAAAAAACGTGAAAGATTAAACTGAAAAGTTTTCATAGACAAAATGAACAAGAACACTGAACTTCGAGGAGAGATGTAGGAAGAAAAAAACTGAGAAGTATCAAATTTAGCAGTGAGAACCCTAATGATTTGGACAGAGAAATTTTAGTTAATAGACAGGAGTAGACTGCAGTGACGGAGAAGGCAATGGCACCCCACTCCAGTACTCTTGCCTGGAAAATCCCATGGATGGAGGAGCCTGGTGGGCTGCAGTCCATGGGGTCACTAGGAGTTGGACATGACTGAGCGACTTCACTTTTACTTTTCACTTTCATGTATTGGAGAAGGAAATGGCAACCCACTCCAGTGTTCTTGCCTGGAGAATCCCAGGACGGGAAGCCTGGTGGGCTGCCATCTCGGGTCGCACAGAGTCGGACACAACTGAAGCGACTTAGCAGCACTTAGCAGCAGACTGCAGTGAACTCAAGTACAAAAGAAAAAAGAGATGAAGAGGTAAAGACAGTGTTGTCTTCTTCGGATAATTTCAGCTATATATGAGTTAGAAGAATAAGCTAGTAGATGAGCATGCTGTAGGGTTTGGGGTGGGTATAGATTTGTGGTTGTGTTTGTTTCCTTTGATATGGAGATTTCAGTGTGTTCACATTACCAAGGAGGAGAAAATCCTAACAGGACAAAAATACAAGAAAATCAGTGGTACCAAATAAGGACAAAAGAGGAGTGGAGTTGATGGAACAATGGAGATTAAATTTCTGACAGTAGGAAAAATAATTCCTCTAAATTGTAGAGAGTAAGTTATGTCCAGGCCTAGATAGAGCTATCTAAGCAGAAGGGGGTGGAGAAAGAAATAGGAAAATAAGGAAGAGGTTGCCTCCTGACAGGTTCTCTCTGCTAAGAGAGGTGGGAAAGTCAGTAGAATCTGGCCTAGGGAAGAATATTTAAGGTCTGAAATAACTTAATAAATTATGGATGTGCATGTCTGCTTACTGGTTAAGTTTATTGAGAAAAAATGTAATAATATCACAAATGAAATCATTTGTCAAAAAGAGTTAAAAACTATATTTGTGAATATTCTTACTCCCTGACTTTTGTTTCTTAATTTCATTTGTATCCTTGTACCCTGCCAGTAAGTGGCACCAGTTCTATATGGATATTCTACATGTAGATAATATGCTTTCTGTTAGGCAAATTGCAACAGTATTTAATAAGCATAAAAAATCATTGGCCCTACATATTTACTTTATGTTTACATTTATTATTTGTTGTTGTTCACTCAGTCATGGCCTACTCTTTGTGACCCCATGGACTGCAACATGCCAAGCTTTCCTGTCCCTCATCATCTCCTGGAGCTTGCTCAAACTCATGTCCATTGACTCTGTGATGCCATCCAACCATCTCATCCTCTGTCGTCCCCTTCTCCTCCTGCCTTCAATCTTTCCCAGCCTCAGGGTCTTTTCCAATGAGTTAGTTCTTTGCATCAGGTGGCCAAAGTATTGGAGCTTCAGCTTCAGCATCAATCCTTCCAATGAATATTCAGGGTTGATTTACATTTATCACAAATTCCACTATTTTCCAAGATGGTGGATTAATACTAGTGGTGGGAAATAAGCTTAAGACTATTTTAATAGAAAAACTGTATAAATTTACTTTTACATGAAGGGAATACAATGTAATCACAGAATATAAATCTTTAATAAAGAGCTATATTATATTTTCACTTGTAATTTTTTCTCCTACCCTGTCATCTTATTTTAATTCCACTTTAATTGCACTTTGATTTTCTGAAAGGGAAGAGTAAAATAAAATAAATGACACAATGATTTAGACACAGCAGTAGTTTAGCTCAGATTACAGATTGATGATATATAACTGTGTTAAATGAAATATACAACATGAGTAAGATTTCAAGGAAAAAAAATCCATTTTTCATATGTGGTTAATAGTTGAATTCCTATGGAGTCACATTCCTAAGCCAAAAGTAATGATCTAAATCTGAGCAAAAACTTCTGGTGGAAGTCTCCTAATAATTCATTGAGAATGTAAATGCAATGAACTGTAAATTAATATCTCCTACAAAGATTGAGCTGGATACTTCTCAAAGTAATAAATTTGCTCAATACTTTTTAAAAAATTTGTTTCATCCCTACAAAGGACAAATGGCTACTGTGAATGACAAAAGAGCAGTCAATTAAAGTGGTACTGGTATAAAATAATATCACGTTTGCTGTTAGATATATCATCTTGAATTTGGTGCTGCTCTTCTAAAGCACTTCTGCAACTATACTGTGTCAAACTTGAGTTCAAACTGCTTTCATATACAAAGTCAACCACTAGTCATTAACAAAAATTGGTAAATATTTAACCCAATGCCTTTTTCTAGTGTTTACAAGAATTGTACTAGATTGGTGAACAGAAAGCCTACACATATAATCTACTAATTATAGTGCAGTACCTGATAATAGAAAATGATTTGTAATTGTAAAATGGGCAGCCTGTTGAACTTTCCTATGAAATTCGAATGCACAGTGTAAGCAAAATGGTTAACTTCAACTCAAATTCTCTTTAAATCTATAAATGGAAGATGGTTTTTTTAATGTCAAAAAAGTAATTTTAAAAATTTAAAAGCAAAAATGAAAAGTGAGTGGGAATGTGTGTGTTTTCTTCACCTTTAAACTCAAAAAGGCTAAATAGCGTGCTTTTGAAATCTTTAGAGTGCTGATTGTGAGTTACTTAGCAAATGTGCCTTCCCTTATATTTATAAGCTGTCCTGAAGGCCTACCATTTAAATTTACAGTCCAGTAGCAATGCCATGAAACACTGGGCTAACATTCAGAAAATAGCTAGCCAAGCTAGCTGATGTAATATCAGAACATACCACAGAGGGAAAGCTAACTGGCTCAAAGAAAATTACTGTTAAGTTTTGGATTAAAGCTAATTTTAAGGTTAGGTTTAAACTTTTTTGACTGCTCTAATTGAGCTAAACCGTCATCACAGAGTGTTCAGTTTTTTTAATTTTTCATGTCTAATTGTAGTAAAAAAATATATATATATACCATTTTAACCATTTTTAAGCTTAAGTTCAGTAATGTTAAGTATATTCACATTGCTGTGCGACAGATCTCTAGAACTTTTCCATCCAGCAAAATTCAGTCTGTACCCATTGAATGATAAGTCCCTATCCTCCTACCCTACCTGCCCCCCAGCTCCTGGCAACCACCATTCTACTTTCTGTTTCTGTGAGTTTGACTAGATATCTTGTATAAGTGGAATCATACAGTATTTGTCTTTGGATGACACCATTCTAATGGCAGAAAGCGAAGAGGAACTAAAGAACCTGCCGATGAGGGTAAAGGACGACAGTGAAAAAGCCAGATTAAAACTAAATATTAAAAGAAAAACAAAACTAAGATCATGGCATCTGTCCTCATTATTTCATGCGAATAGAAGGGGGAAAGGTGGAAGCAGTGACAAATTTCCTCTTCTTGGGCTCTAAAACCACTGTAGATGGTGACTGCAGCCAAGAAATCAGAAGACGGTTGCTTCTTGGCAGGAAAGCTATGACAAACTTAGTGTGTTGAAAAGCAGAGACATCACTCTGCCTACGAAGGTCCATATAGTCAAGGCTATGGTCTTCCAAATGGTCACTTATGGTTGTGAGAGCTGGACTGTAAGGAAGGAAGAGTGCCAGGGAATCGATGCCTTCAAACTGTGGTGCTGGAGAAGATTCTTGAGAATCCCTTGGACAGCAAGGAAATCAAACCAGTCAATCTTAAAGGAAATCAACCCTGAATACTCAACTGGAAATACTGATGCTGAAGCTGAAGCTCCAGTACTTGATCACCTGATGCAAACAGCTGACTCATTGGAAAAGTCCCTGATGCTGGGAAAGATTGAGAGCAGAAGGAGAAGACGATGGCAGAGGATGAGATGGATGGATGGCATCACTGATACAATGGGCAGGCACTTGGGCAAACTCTGGGAGATTGTGAGAGATAGGGAGGCCTGGCGTGCTGCAGGCCATGGGGTCACAAAGAGTTGGACATGACTGGGCACCCAAACAACAAAAATATCCTTAACTTCCATCCATGTTGCAACATGTGATGTGACTTCCTTTTTTTTAAGGCTGAATAATTTTGACTGTTGGCAATTTGATCTCTGGTTCCTCTGCCTTTTCTAAAACCAGCTTGAACATCAGGAAGTTCACGGTTCACATGTTGCTGAAGCCTGGCTTGGAGAATTTTGAGCATTACTTTACTAGCATGTGAGATGAGTGCAATTGTGCGGTAGTTTGAGCATGGAAAAAGCAAGAGAGTTCCAGAAAAACATCTATTTCTGCTTTATTGACTATGCCAAAGCCTTTGACTGTGTGGATCACAATAAACTGTGGAAAATTCTGAAAGAGATGGGAATACCAGACCACCTGACCTGCCTCTTGAGAAATCTGTATGCAGGTCAGGAAGCAGCAGTTAGAACTGGACATGGAACAACAGACTGGTTCCAAATAGGAAAAGGTAGTACAGCAGGGCTGTATATTGTCACCCTGCTTATTTAACTTATACGCAGAGTACATCATGATAAACGCTGGACTGGAAGAAACACAAACTGGAATCAAGATTGCCGGGAGAAATATCAATAACCTCAGATATACAGATGACACCACCCTTATGGAAGAAAGTGAAGAGGAACTAAAAAGCCTCTTGATGAAAGTGAAAGAGGAGAATGAAAAAGTTGGCTTAAAGCTCAACATTCAGAAAACAAATATCATGGCATCTGGTCCCATCACTTCATGGGAAATAGATGGGGAAACAGTGAAAACAGTGTCAGACTTTATTTTTTTGAGCTCCAAAATCACTGCAGATGGTGACTGCAGCCATGAAATTAAAAGACGCTTACTCCTTGGAAAGAAAGTTATGACCAACCTAGATAGCATATTCAAAAGCAGAGACATTACTTTGCCAACAAAGGTCCGTATAGTCAAGGTTATGGTTTTTCCAGTGGTCATGTATGGATGTGAGAGTTGGACTGTGAAGAAAGCTGAGCGCCAAAGAATTGATGCTTTTGAACTGTGGTGTTGGAGAAGACTCTTGAGAGTCCCTTGGACTGCAAGGAGACCCAACCAGTCCATTCTGAAGATCAGCCCTGGGTGTTCTTTGGAAGGAATGATGCTGAAGCTGAAACTCCAGTACTTTGGCCACCTCATGCGAAGAGTTGACTCATTGGAAAAGACTCTGATGCTGGGAGGGATTGGGGGCAGGAGGAGAAGGGGATGACAGAGGATGAGATGGCTGGATGGCATCACTGACTCGATGGACGTGAGTCTGAGTGAACTCTGGGAGTTGGTGATGGACAGGGAGGCCTGGCATGCTGCAACTCATGGGGTCGCAAAGAGTCGGACATGACTGAGCGACTGAACTGAACTGAACTGAATTTTGATTGTGTGAATATTCCACATTTTATTTATCCATTCATCTCCCAAAGAACATTGGGGTTGCTTCCATCTCTTGGATTGTAAATAATACAGCAATGAACCTGTGTATGCAGATATTTATTTGAGAACCTGCTAATGTTTATCTTTTCAACCAAATAATTATAAACTACATAAAACCTGTTTACACAGAACATTGTATTAGTTCTTTAATAACTAGATCTTTTATAGAGAAAGAGTACAATCAAAATAATGAATAACTGTACACATAAGCCATTTGCACTGTTTAATGGGTGATAAGATCAAAAATGATAAATACATCTCACTCTCTTATGAGGTTTTGTTTGTTTGTATCTGTTAAGGCCCTCTCCCAGTTGTTTGACTGACTTTAGCAATTAAGGCAATCAGTCCAGTTCAATTTGCTTCTCTGGCCTTACATCCTGGCAGAGCAGATGGCTGAATGCCATTCTGGGAGAGGTTCAGATAAGGCTTGCATTATGGGCTGATTATGAGCAGCAAGACTGAAAGGCTGCCGGCCACCTCGAACCTGGAAGCAGAGGAATCCAAAGGGAAACACAGAAAGATGAGAAGAAGCTTTCAGGAAATCATTTATACTATTTGTCTTTGGGGTCTGACTTGTGCCGTATGACTTAAGTTCTCATTCCTCTCTAAAGAACTTACTTATCAAAGGAACAGTAGAAAGTCCAGGTTAAAAGAGTTTACTCAAAGAAAAAGTTAACATTATTCCAAAAGATTTTAGTTTTTAAAACATGCAATTAGATAAAATCAATAATGGTAAAAGGTCTAAATTAATCGTATTGCTAGGTAACTTCCAAAAATTCTTATTCATATATTTGAATCAAAAGATGATAATGATGTGAAGTGAAGTCGCTTAGTTGTGTCCGACTCTTTGTGACCCCATGTACTGTAGCCTACCAGGCTTCTCCATCCATGGGATCTTCCAGGCAAGGGTCCTGGAGTGGGTTGCCATTTCCTTCTCCAGGGTATCTTCCTGACTCAGGAATCGAGCCCAGGTCTCCTGCATTGCAGGCAGATGCTTTACCCTCTGAGCCACCAGGGAAGCCTGATACTGATGTATTATAAATAATTCTATTAAGTAAAATGATTCAATAAAATGAAACTTCAAAAGGCATCAAAATGTTCATCCAACAATATATAGATTTTCCGCAAAAAATTTTCTGCTATGAAATTCTCTCATTTTCATGAGAAGGAAAAAGCATAATTTTAATAAAATAGTATTTTTAAAATGCACAGAAAATCAGTCAAAACCATGTATTGACCCTACATTTAAGAATATGGATTAGAAAAATACTTCATGTTCACAGATTGAGCTTGATGTGGTCAGAAAAAATGAAATTTCCAAGCCTAGACATCAAATAGTGTTGCAGTGAGATGAATCAGGGGCTTTCTGGTGTCAGGTGGACCTTCTCATCACGAGCAGGCTGGTTAAACTGTGCTCTGTACACTGTAATGAAAGGCTTTTTCCTTCTAATAGCTCTATGGTGATTTAACCTAGATTAAATATTTAATGCTGAAATCTTAGTACAACTAATGCTGATTAATTTCATGTTCACGGTCCCAAAAAAGATCCACAAAAAGACAATAGTCCCCAGTCCTCCTAAGTCCAGGGCCTTGCCTCCCAGAGTCAAGTTAACATCTGTCACTGAAGTCCTCTAGGAAGCTGATGTTGTTTCCTGTCTTGAAATTAGTTTGGAATAAAAATTAAATATATATGCCTGCAAGACTGTCAACTAGCACTCCTCAAAAACATACGAGTCATGTATGAGGGCTCCTTTTCTGATTTGTGAGTGTATTAAGGGGATTGGTGGCTCAGCTGGTAAAGAATCTGCCTGCAATGTGGGAGACCTGGGTTCAATGCCTGGGTTGGGAAGATCCCCTGGAGAAGGGAAAGGCTACCCACTCCAGTATTCTGGCCTGGAGACTTCCATGGACTGTATAGTCCACGGAGTCACAAAGAGTCGGGCGCGACTGAGTGGCTTTAACTTTCACTTTCATAAGGGGATTGGAGGAGATTTTTTTTTGAGACTAATAATCAAGGGCAATATTACTCCCTTTTAACAGATCTAATTAGTTAACAAACGGGGAGTGCATTGTCCTGACCTAATGGGAGAGGAATAGAAATACACATAAATAAATAAATGGGGCTGGACTGAACAGAGAATGTGAGAATTTAGGCCTATTTCCTTGCCTATAAGATAAAACCACCTAATATAATTTACATAAAACAATTTTAATTATGGATGCTTGTTTCCCCCACCCTTAACTTGAAATCAAAGCCAAGAATTCTCTTTCAACCAGGAAAGCTGCTTAAGAATCTAATAGCTTGACTCTATCCCAGTGGTTCTCTGGCTTTCCAAACTTTGCGAAAGAATTAATTGGATGTTTATTAAAATGCTGATTCAGAACTTTTGGCCTGAGAGAAAGTTCTGATACAGTAGGAATCTGATTTATCTGCGTACACCAGGTGATTCTAGGGCAAATGGTCTGGGAAGCAGGACAAGCTACGTAATTTGTGGAGCTCAGTGCCCCTTGATCAAAAATAATCAGGAATTTCAAGATGACAACAGCAGTATTAAACCAAAAGCGAGGCCCTCCTAGGTGTGGGCCCCTGTGTGACTCTGTAGGCCACACACTCATGAAGCTGGCCCTGCTGGGCAGTTGATAAACACTGTTCCAGGTGGAGCTGAAGCCAGACAGCCCTACATGTCTCCAGAGTCCCTGCTGCTGCGGCTGCTGCTGCTAAGTCGCTTCAGTCGTGTCCGACTCTGTGCGACCCCATAGATGGCAGCCCACCAGGCTCCGCCGTCCCTGGGATTCTCCAGGCAAGAACACTGGAGTGGGTTGCCAGTGCCTTCTCTGACAAAACTATGTATTACCAGTATAATTCCAATTTTGCTTGATATATATTTTAAAAATCTATGTATATCTATGCATAGAAAAGAAAGAATATGATCAAGGGAAATAAAATGTTTGCCTGAAAAAAAAAGGTGATGAACAGGTTCTATCTTGTCTTTTTCACTGCCAGCCTCAGCCCCAAGGATCAGTTAACAGACTTGACTTTATTCCTTCTTCCTTCCAGGCTGTGAGCACGTTGGCAGCAAGATGGAGTCTGTCTTCTAGAGGCAGCCAAGAAGTTCCATGATTTTGCTTTAATATCCAGTTTCTCTGATTCCTGGGTGAGTAGGTCAGCTCAGCCATGACCGTTTTTAATTTGGAGTGGGTAAGAGGGAGGAGGTGCTACCACTTCCTCCCGTTTTTCTAGGGAACCCAACAGTTGTCATAATAATTAATGTCTAATTCTTTGGTCTTGCTTTTGGCTTAATACTTCAGATCTTTTCTTTATCTTTTGCAGTAGTGATGGAAAGGAGGAGTGAATCTTTGAACTTAAAGCCCATTAAGCTAGAATTTAAGATATAGTGCCCCAAATGAGTATAATACTTCATGTGTAACAACTTTTTTGTTGTTTCAGATTCTTTAATCCAATTTATCATCACATTAGTTATTTTACTGTCTTCCTTCTAGGTTCCTAGTTTTCTTATTGTTGTTCACTCGATTAGTCATGTCTGATTGTTTGCAACCCCAAGGACTGCGGCACGCCAAGGCTCCCTGTCCCCCACCATCTCCTGGAGTTTGCTGGAGTTTGCTCAAACTCATGTCTATTGATTCAGTGATGCCATCCAACTATCTCATCCTCTGTTGCTCTCTTCTCCTCCTGCCTTCAATCTTTGCCAGCATCAGTCTTTTCTAATGAGTAAGCTCTTTGCATCAGGTGGCCAAAGTGACTAAAATCCTTGAGAAAGAACACATTTCTCCATGTGTTTCTGCATTGGTTGTTTCTACCAAAGTCCAAAGACTTGGCCACCTCTGTACCTGCTGTTTACTTCTTAACTCACTGCTACGAGCCTTCTGTCCCTTAGTGCTCCAGTGTAACTGCTACTGTTAAGATTACTGATGATTTTCTTCTGGACAATGTCCTTCGTCCCTGGCCCTCTGCTTTATGACCTTTCACTTATGCTGGATGACCTCCTTCAAGCCAATGACCCTTATCTACCACTTATATATTGAAGGTTCTCAAATCTATACCCACAACCCAGGTCTCTCTCCCCAGCTCCACAATCATGTGACCCAATTGCCTGTAAGAGAGCTCTACTTGAATGTCTTATCTGCCCTTCAAATTCAATACACTCCTAATCAAATTTATTATTTTGGTAGAAGATTCTAATTGTACTCCAGCAGTCACTATTTTAGAGACTGGTACCACGACTCACATGATTTCCCAAGCCAGAAACCTGAGTACTATACTTAATTCTACTCTTTTTCTTCCTCTGCTGTTGATTTATTCTATGAATCCTACTTCCTAAATATCTTTTATATCTCTCTCCTGCTCTTGGGTCTCATTGTCACTGCCTTACTGTGCCCTTTCTTGTCTGTACTGCTTCAACACTGTCCTCTCTGCCTCCAGTCCTCCCCGCCCTCACTCACTCTCTACACTGTTGCTGGAGTAACCTTTCTAAACAATAAATCATATCACATCACGTCCCTAAAATCCTTGAATGAACTCCCGTGTTCTTCAGGATAAAGCTCAGACATTTTGGTTTAACAAAGACTGCCCTTCACGGCTTGTCTCCTCACTGTGCGTTAGCCTGAGTTCCTGCCACCCTCCCTGCCTGCGGCACCCTACTTCCTACCATTCCCAGCAGCATGCAAGTTCTACATTACATTCTGCTGCCCTGTGCTGCAGTACTATTTCCATGCACTGATCCTTCTACCTGGAATGCCATTCCTCCCCTCACTCCACAAACTCCAGCCCACGTGTCCTCATGATCATCCCAGGGGTTACATTCTTTAGAAGCCTCTCCTGACCCCGTCATCTTCCATCAACCAGTGTTATGTTTGATGTTCCTGTTGGAATCTAACTAAAGCTCATAACTGAATGAACAGTCATTTCCATTCTCCACTGAGATGACTCAAAAGAAAATCTTTGGGTGGGGAACAGAATTTTCTATAGAAAGCCCCTCTATATCTGCGCTGTTAACAAAAACAAAGGAATCATCATGTCCCAAAGCTCTGTGCTATAGAACGTAGTGGATATGTTACATCCTGGAATATTTTCAAAGGAGGACTTGCCAACTGCCTGTCACAACACAGAGAGTTCTCAGTAGTTTGCTCAAGAAACATCTGGTTTGGCAAAACTGAGCAGCAGAGCTTCCCAGTGAAACTGCCAAGGTCCTAAGTAACCATGTGAATGATTCGTTAGGTGGAATTATTGAATATAAACGAATTGAACCAGAGAATAACTGCCAAAAATAATGATTTTTACCTTCAGAATGATTGGTCATAACTTATTCTTTCTAATAATCATTAGCTAGCTGAATCAATTAATTATCTATTACTGCTATTAGATGAGGACAATAAAATTGTGTCAACAGTGTATGGGAGGGGTATTTTTCTTTCTCTCTGTGGCTGAAGAATGTGCTTTCAAATCATCCTAAATAAGTTTTATTTCATTAAAATCCAAGTTTAAGAGAAGCTTAAATTATAATATGATCTTTTAGGGAAGCTTTCTACAGATCCCAAGTCTGATGGTGGTGTTGAAGAGGAGGTTTTGTGTAAGAATTCTCAGCTTGGGGACATATAGTTTAAACCATAATTGTCCCTGGTCTGCAGAGTTAAAAGCCAAGGATGGTCAACAATCTTTTATTCATACCAAAATGACTGCTTGTATGACCAATGCTGTGTTGCACTTTTGTCTTGACAAATGTCTTCAGAAAATGATTAGAGTTTAACAGGCTCTACAGTGAGAAAGGGGATACTACAGATAACCATCTCTACTCATGTTCTTTTAGATTAAAAATTAGAATTAAATAGTCATAAGGGTTATATAGAGTGTCTGACAATAAACGTACTGTGATTCTATCCTTTAAAAGCATAATTGTAAAACATTTTTTTTTTTTTTTACAAATATGTGTGTAGTTGCTCAGTTGTGTCCAACTCTTTGTGATACCATGGACTATAGCCCTCCTCACTCCTCTGTCCATGGAATTCTCTGGGCAAGAATACTGGAGTGGATTGGCATTTTACAAAAGACGTAAATAATATTTCACACCCAGCCAGCTAGTATCATGCTTAAATTTAACAAATACACACATTCTCAAGAATTATAAACCATCAGTGAAATAAACAAATCCATTTCTTAAATATGGTTATAAAACAGAGAAAAGCAAGACTCCAGGTGCTTGGTTGACTCTGGACTTCCTCAGGCTTTATCAGATCAGATACCAAACACGAATTAGTTGCCAGTAATATCTAAATGTTTAATGTCTAATTAAATTAATACATATCAAAAAAGTTGTCAAAAATATTTAATCAAAAAATTCTTATTGAAGAATATTTACTGGCAAAATAACATGTTTCAGTAAAAAAACTTAAAAGCATATGCAATATGATCTTAATTTTTTAAAAATGTATGATACATCTAAAAAATGTTGGAGAAGCATTCAGAAAAATTTTTATTTATTTGCTTATTTTGAGGGGTTAAATTGGGAGGAAACTGTTAAAACCATCTGATCATGTTTCAAATCCATCCTAAGGAACATGGTAAAAAGATGTGGGCAAATGGTGCTGTAGACCACTGGAGATGGGAATATGAACAAATATTTCATCCATATTCTCTCATGTGCAATATCAGTTTTTGATTTGACTATCTTATTTAAAATTTATATATATATATATTATTTTATTATTTATTTATTTTGCTGCACCATGTGGCATGTGGGCATGTGGGATCTTAGTTCCCCAGCCAGGGATCAAACCCGCACCCCCTGCATTGGAAGTGCAGAGTCTTAACCAATGGGCTGCCAGAGAAGTCTCAGTTTTGACTATTTTTAATGAAGAGTTTTCTACATGAGTTGACACAGCTGATCCTAAAAGAATGGCAGGCGGGGAGAGAGCCCTGCTCTGCCATGCTGACCCTGGTGGAGCATGGCACTCTGTGGATAATCAGGCTCCACAAAGCAGTTTTCAACTGTGCTGTGATTGTTTATCTGTATTCTGCATTGTACAGCAGTACATTATTTCTAGATGGGCATATATCTGCAGAAAGACAGGGTTTCTGGCTCCTACATGGAAAACCCCAGATAGAACTCTCTGCCATTGTCACTGAACAAAGGGCTTTGGAACTGGTTCGAGGAGGTGAAGTCAAGTTTGTTCCCTTGTTTCTGTCTGTGTCATATAGTGTGCGGGCACATGGAGGGAAGGGTGGTCACCCCGATGTCACCGCATGCTTGTGTATGCGTGTGTGCGTCCGTGTGTGTTTGTGTGGGCGGGTGCACTGGTTGTGTGAAGAGGATGCAGATGGTTTGCTCTATAGGGTCAAAGGGCTTGAGCCATGTGAGTGGACATTGTCTGCCATGATCCCATTTAATAGGGATAGTTTTGTTTGTTTGTTTCTGATGGTGGAGGGAGGGGATGGATTCATTTGAGCCTCTTTGTGCTTCCAGGAATCAGGCAGCTCGGGGAGCTGGGTCCTGATAATCCTGAGTGAGCAAAGGAGTGGGGCGAGGTGTTCACGCATGCGTCTGTAAGTGTGTGTGAGTGCTTCCAGATTCCACTGTGGGAATCCCCTGCCAACAGGCCTTAAATAGGACATCTATTAGAGATTTAGTCCAGTATCCCTTTCAGATATGAATGAGGAGAAAAAGTTGGGAAACCCACATCCAGCTGGCAGAAAGGTCCTTCCCTTTGCTGATTCAGATGGATTGAAAGCTGCCTCTACAGTACAGTCCTTTCAGCTGCAGGTTGGAAGCTTTGCCTCATTTCAGCTGTTCATGGAGAAACTGATTTTTCTAAGAACAGAAATTGTATGCTTGAAGCCAAACTTTCCTTTTTCTCTTTAAGATTTCTTGAAAAGACTTAAGAAGGTTAAACAGTTACTACATGACCAAACGGTGAAAGGCATAAGACAGTTTAGAGTAAATAAGGGGTCTTATGAAAACACCAGGATGCATACACAGTGGTTTCTGTACGAACTAAATTGTATGTTTTCAAAACATAATTGATATTCTTAGCTGGGATGATGGTTGGGTCCCGTCAGCCAACTGAATGTACTGGTGCCAGCCTGAAAGGGATAACGATTAAATCAAAAGAAATGACACCAGCAGAGATGGACAAATAATCCATATTAAAATACCAACATGAACTGGAGATTAGGAATTGTTTATAACCTTGAAATTCAACAGGAATTGCACATATTAGCACACATATAAGAATACACAGATGATGGAAACTTTACTTTGCACTGGTTTAGGAAAATGGTAATTCTTAGGTGGAATTGTTTATCTCTGTTTAGGAAGATTATAATAATTTGCCTGGTCTTGGAAATAGTATGAATAAAAAGAGCACAATTCATAAATGGAGATCCTCTTTTTCCCCTTTCACTTTTTCTTAACATATATTTTTTAAAAAGTAACTATTTTAGAAAGTAAAATGGATACAATTTGCTGATGGAGTATGTTGTTAGAGAATCTATATTTTTGAGTTAACAGTTCCTATGGAAAGAAATGCAAAATTCTTTCAGCTATTGAAAAGCATTGGAGTATGATGGCAAAGCTTAAATAATGTCCTGGGTTTTTTGGTCAGGGAGGGGCTTCGAGATGTCTCTTGTGTACCATGGTAAGAACAAATATATACAAATACTTTCATGACACTGGTCTATCTTTCTCTAAATGTTTTTGTTCTACTGTCAGTGATGTGAAGGAAAAAGAGAAAACTGCAACTCATAAAAATCCCATTTCTTCATTTCAAGTATAAGTTTTGTTCTAGAGACATATTCAAAGTGGAGAATAGGACCAAATATGTTTTATGTTTCCATTCATCTTTAAAATAGCCTCTAGACACTGTTAAGTTGAGACCGGACAATTACTTGGCACATAACCCATGCAGACAGCAACCTTGATAGAATTAGAGGAAATCCTTCTCCAAGGATGAAGTGTTCTTGAACAATTCATCAGAAACATTAGGCACAAATGCACCTTTTTTCTACACCTCATGCACGCCAACCTTCCTGCTTGCCCATTTTCATGTATATGAATGGTTTTGTTTGTTTCATGTTTTCTGGGTTATTTCCACAGTTATCCCTTCTTCAAGACTCAGATCCAGCAGATAAGGAGGTATTCCACACGTGTAATTCCTACCTCCTCCGAGCATTTTTCTTGTCCCCCCATTCCCTGCTCCAGGGTGCTTACATGGCATTAACAATTAACTACATAATTGTTCAAGTGTCATAACTATTTAGAAAAAAACCCAAACCCTTTATTTAGCTTACTTTTTTTCCTTTTGCTGAACAAAATACATGCTCTGAGCATGGATTTTAGAAGTAAAAAACAGCATGCCAGCACAGCGCTGGGTCTTACCTTATGCTCAAGTGATAGAATGAATGGCTTTCCTACTAGGGGAGACTGTTAGATGCCATTGTGAATATTTCAGGGGCCAGGCAGACACACACACACAGACACTATATGCTTAATATAAGATCTAATACAAGCTTAATATAAAATATAAGCTTATAAAGAACCAGGGCTATGATCTTAACAATGTCCTGATGAGCATGATGCCATTAGCTGCTCTGACCCAAGCTCCTACCTAAGAAAGCATGAAATTTTTGACTCCTTTCCACTTCAGTTCTGTGTCAGGGGATATTCTGGGGCTCAGTCTCCTGAAGTCACTCTCTAGGTTTTGCCTGTTTGAATTCTTCTAGATTTTGAGCTTCAGATTCCATTTTCCTATCTGGCCTTGGCCTTAATACTTTAGAGTTTCCCTTGCTTTCCATCATGTCCACATGTGATATTTTGATTTATAATAAGAAGTATATATTTGATCTTCATCCCTGCTCCTGACACAGAGCTCCTAAAACTCTGTAACTTTCTAACCATTGAGCATGATCAAGGTGTTTTTGTTGTGTTAATAATGTGATTTTTGGAAAGTCCCTAAGTAACCTAAGGTGGAGGCTGGCAGTCCATGGAATGAATCAAGAGATTAGAGGGCTGGAATTTTCAGGCTTTTCAACCCTCCCCTCCCGCTCCAGGGAGGGAAGTTGTTGTTCAATCACTAAGTTGTATCTGACTCTTTGTGACCCCATGGACTGTAGAACGCCAGGCTTCCCTGTCCTTCACTATACCTCAGAGTTTGCTCAAATTCATGTCCATTGAGCTACTGATGTTATCTAACTATCTCATCCTCTGTGACTCCCCTCTCCTCTTGCCCTCAGTCTTCCCTAGCATCAGGGTCTTGTCCAATGAGTTGGCTCTTTGTATCAGGTGGCCAAAGTGTTGGAGCTTCAACTTCAGCATCAGTCCTTCCAGTGAATATTCAGGGTTGATTTCCTTTAGGATTGACTGGTTTGAGGAAAGAGAGAATGGAAATTGAATCCAGTAACCAGTGGCCTATGATTTAATCATGCTTATGTAATGAGGCCTCCAGAAAAATCCAAATGAATGAGGTTTGGAAAGCTTCTGCATGGCAACACATGGAGATGTAGGATGAGCGTGGAGGGCATGGAAGCTGATGCTCCTCCCCACCTACTTTGCCTTGCCTGTCTCTTCCATCTGACTGTTCCTAGGTCATGGTGTTTTATAATAAACCGGTAATCTAGTACATAAGGTGTTACTCTGAGTTCTGTGAGACCTTCTAGCAAACTCATCAAACCCAGGAGGGGGTCACTGGAACCTTAGATCTGTAACGGGTCAGTCAGGAGCATGGGTGATGATCTGGGTTTGAGATTGCCCTTTGGCAGGGGGTGGTCTTGTCTGATTGAGTCCTCCACCTGTGGGACCTGATGCCGTCTCCAGGCAGATATTGTCAGAATTGAGTTGAATGGTAGGACACCCCGCTGGTGCTGTGGGAAAACCTCCCATACATGGGGATTGGTGTCAGAATTGTATCATATTGGGTGATTTCTCCCCTTTGAGCGTGTATATGCTTCCACAGGTAACCTTCATCTTGGTGATTTTGCCATCAGAGTTCACCTCTTCTTGTTCTACATCCAGCAGCCAGTTAATTGTGCATTCCATATCTAGCCACAGCCCAGGGCCAGAAGTAAGGGAAGGAGAGTCAGTGGAGAAACACAAATGCTTTTTCTCTTTTCTGCTTTATTCCAGTCATGGCCACGAACATGTGTGAGCTGAGTGCAGCATCATTGTGTTTTGTGGGTACCGGGAGGGAAAGGAGCTTTCTTACTCATTTACCTAGGCGCCATTTTAGGTCCTCTTTCCTCCAACTCTATAAAGTAGAAAACTTCACAATAGTATCCGTGTATTAATTTTCTTGTAGTCTCTGTGGCTTCCATGTTTCAGGGACAATTTAAGAAAACTGAACCAAGGCAGTGCTTTCCATCTCACCTTCTTGGGTTTTCCTCATGCTCAGCTTTCTCGGCAGCAAGGACACGGCCACCAGATGATGCCGTATCAGGAGTCAAAACTCGGGAAAGCCCTTCCGTGGGAAGTGTGTTCTTGAGGGCTAACCCTCTGCCATGGCTTCTGGTGGTTTATGTTGTGCCTACCACACTCCCCTGAGGGGGTGACGAAGGTGGAGGTCAGGATCAAGAAAACCAGCATAGAAAGCCCTCAACGTTCTTACAAAAATGAGACAAAATATTCATAATATTTCAAAATTACAAAGAGCTAGATATTAGGATTCTATTCCCCCAAAGACTTCCAGATGAAAACATCTTGCTCTGCAATATTATAAGGAGCAGAAATCTTTTGAGTGAACTGGGCAGGCTTCAATATAAGTAATGAGAGTGGGATCATTTTCCTGATGGAAAATTTAGCTTGAAATTGGAGAATTGTTATTTATTATACAGTTCAGATGAGTATTGAATCCACTCATTTTTGCTGCACAGAAAACAAAATGCCCATTAAAAGACTCTCACTAGTGACAATTTTAGACAAGGTGAAAATACATTTAATAGTGTCATCTAAGGTTTCAGATTAATTTTACTTAGGGAAAGACCTTTCAAAAGAGTAATTGTTTGTTTGAAATGTCTAGTTGATTCAAAATGTATTTTATTATGATTTCAAAGGGGTTGTCATCTTTTTTTTCTTTTTAACCTTACCCATGGCACAGAAGACATTAGCATTCTATGAAGACTTAGCAATGCTAGGTTTTTAGTGTGAGAAGCATACGCATGCATAATGCAGGTTCTCTCTCATTTCTATAGTAGAGATTGCTTAGAGGTACTGAAACTGCAGGAAAATTCTAAATTGATGTAACTCTGACAGAGGGTATGCCCTGGCCAAATGGGCTGACTCAGCTCTGTCGTGTAATCTCTGCTTTGGCCTTGGCTCTGAATCAATTCTCATCACTGAGTACCACACCCATGCTGATCTATTAAAAAGAAAAAAAAAAAAAAACTCAAAACAAAAAGTGAGTTGAAAACACTGATGTTTGATTGATTCACTATAATTTCTTAAGCACATACTATGTGCAAGAGACTGTTCCCAGGAACAGAATAGGGAACAAACAGACGAGATTCTGCAGCCATGAACAATGCAATTAGATGAAACAAAGCCAAAAGAAAATCAAACTACACTGGTTTGCTCCAGGTATTTTTCTACTTCCTTTTTTAAAATTTGATGAACTCTTGGCTCCACATCTGAATGTTGGCTCCAACTTTTGGGAAGCACACCACATTTGGTGCTTTTGCATACTTCCCTCCAGGCATTTGGGATCTTTTTATATCTCATCAATCCACTTTTTCTGAAGTACAACTGACTTCCAATAAATTCATTTCAGGTGTACAACATCGCAATTCCACATTTGTATAGATTGCCTACCAAAAAGGTTATTATAATATTAATATCATTGACTATATTCCCTGTGCTGTACACTACATTCCCATGACTTATTTATCTGTTAGCTGCAAACTGTACCTCTTAATCCCTACTTCGCACTTCACCTACTTTCTCTATCTTCCCACACCCCTCTTCTGGCAAGTGCTCGTTTGTTCTCTGTATCTATGAGTCTGTTTCTGTTTTTTTTTTTTTTTTTTACTATTTCACATATAAAGTGAGGTCATACGATATTTGTCTTTCTTTGTCTGACTTAGTTCACTTAGCATAATACCCCCAGATTTATCCATGTTGTCACAAATGACAAGACTGTATTCCTTTTATGGCTGAGTAATATTTCATTATATATATGTACATCTTTTTTATCCATTCATCTGTGGCTGGACACTTAGGTTGCTTCCATATCTTGGCTCTTGTAAGTAGTACTTCAATGAACATCAGAATACATATATCTTTTTGAATTAGTATTTCCATTTTCTTTGGATAAATACCCAGGAGTAGAATCGCTGGATTGTATGGTAGTTCTCAGAGAGGGCAATGGCACCCCACTCCAGTACTCTTGCCTGGAAAATCCTATGGACAGAGGAGCCTGGTGGGCTGCAGTCCATGGGGTCGCTAAGAGTCAGACACAACTAAGCGACTTCCCTTTCACTTTTCACTTTCATGCATTAGAGAAGGAAATGGCAACCCACTCCAATGTTCTTGCCTGGAGAATCCCAGGGACGGGGGAGCCTGGTGGGCTGCCGTCTATGGGGTCGCACAGAGTCGGACACGATTGAAGTGACTTAGCAGCATGGTAGTTCTATTTTTAAATTTTAAAAGAAATCCCTTAATGTTTTCCATAGTGTCTTTACCCATTTACATTCCCACCAAAGTGCATAAAGGCTTCCTTTTCTCCGCAGCCTTGTCAACACTTGTTGTGTCTCACCACTTCCAGTTTTGTTTTTCTCTTTGACTCCGGCGTTCCCGTTGCTTCAGGCTGGGTCTTAATGCTGGTGACCCTGGCCTAAGAAACACGCCCATTTCCGTCTTCCCATGCCCTGGCAGTCCTAGAGACCTGAGAAGTCTTATGGTACTGCCTGCATGGTGATAGTTTCTGTGACTTCTGTGTTTAGAAGCAATTTGGATCTGTTTCTACTTCTATGATCTGAGGTGGAGAATTATGTGCAAACATTTTTGGGGACTGTAGATGAAACCACATCATGACAGATTTTCACATACGATGAGACAATGATGACAATAAAATGGAAGAAAAACATCTAAGAACACTTGAGTTGCCGTCCTGACAGTTTCATTTCTTGGAATTGAAAAGGGGAACTGGCACGCTGTAGCTAATTTTGATGAATAAGGGAATATTAATTGCTGGAGTGAAAGGGTCTATGTTATGATATATGCAATAGCCAGAGGAAAGAATCTTAACTTCTAGGGAGAAGGAGATTAATCAAAAAACATAATCTTAAAATCTGAGATTCTAGAAAGGAACCAAGAGGCATGAGTGGTTATTCAAAAAAAGAATCTGACAGTCCTGTGAGAACTGGTTCTTATGAGCGATAAATTTTTGTTCTTGAAAGAAACAGGAAGCTCTCAGGTAAGTGCATGTTTCAAAAGGATGTTCTCAAAGCATGAGAACCAGCAAAACATCAATCCCGTTATTAGAATCTGAAGTGAGTGTAGATAATGAATAGCTTTATCACACCCTTGTCTTTCCTACTCACTCTTGTTCTGTTTTCCTTGTTTGCTTTTTAATATTTACTCTGGCGTTAGATCTCCTAACAAACTCATCTTTGTGTTTAAATTAATCTCTCTGGCTCTCTCTCATTCTTGTATTTTCTTCTTGGAGTGTTTCTTAAATTTCAACCTATTTCAACCTATACTTACATAGGTTTTCTTTCTCTCTCATGGTCAGTTGTCTCTTGGTCCTCCACTTTTACCTTCTGATTTCTTTCTCCTTCCCTAATCCTCCCTCCCAGTTATGATGGCCAGAAAATCTCCACATAAACACTGTACCCCCATTTGGTGCTGGGGCTTAAAAGCCCAAAAGTTTTTTATAGTAATGCTTCCTTCCCTTCAATCCCACCACACCCAGCCCCATTTTTTTTTTTTTTTTTTTGGACATTAGTAGCAGATCCATTACTTAAAAATTGGAAGATAATTTCAAGAGTGAATTCATTCACTCAGTAAAGTACAGAGGACCAGAGTTCCTTTAAGCAGCATCGTCTCAAGTGTTTGTTTACAGATCATTAAATCCTTAACTTAGTGAGAGACTAAAAGTTGAAATGTTCCAAAGCACTGCTGATTAAATAGCAATCTGGAATTAAGACAGGGCACATCTAAAATTAAAATAGCAAATTTGAAATGTCCATGTTATCAGATAAGAAGCTAAAACAGGGGACTGTCTTGTTCAACAGGAGACGTCTGGCCAGTCAGGTCTTGCTTTTACTGGTTTTTAAGATCTGATGTGCAACCTTTGTGTCCTTCTGATGACCTATGCTGCTTGTACTCCTAGGATTTCCCCAGGGGAGGGGACCCTTGCACCATGCCAGCCTGGCTCATCCATCTCTTCAGCTGCTCTCCCTGGACCAAGATACAAAATACTGAAAGGGACTCATTACCAAGGATGACTATTCTTAAAGTAACTAACAATGTAAGAACGTAATCAGCAAGGCTAAACTTTGCCGTGATAAAATGCTAAAGGTAATAGAAAAGGGCACTCAAATCTGTATCTTGAACTAAAGTATCAGGAAAGGATAAAGGCTAGATGGAGTAGGGATGAGAGGTGTGAGGCTAAATGATTGAGAGAACAGAACTACTGAGCTTTGATTTCACCTCTGTCTTTTCTACCAAGGAGAATGATCTTCAAACTAAAAACAGCAGAACAAATATAGAAAAAAGGAACAGAAATTTTCGATAAAGGAAGCAATAGTGAGAAAGCACTTAGCTGCCCTAAAGGTATTCAAGTGTCTGGGTAATCTGCATTCTGGCAAAATTAAAGTATTTACTGGTTTGAGTATGAAACTACTCTTGGTAATTTTGGAGGGTTTATGAAGAGAGTTACGCAAAGTCCAAGACAGGTAATTATCCCACTTTTTAATAAGAGGAGAGAGTGGATTTCAGACAATTAGGACTGGTGAATTTGAAGTCAAGATCTAGAAGGGGCAGTGATGACTCCTATTCACAGCGTGAATTTAGAAAGTAATTAATTTTCTTTTTCTTATGTGAACATTTAATTTCTTTTTATGAAAGTTACTAGGTAATATGATACAATTCACTTTGTTGATTCATGCATTCAATATATACACACATTACTGTGTGCTTGCCTGCCTCTAGGGCCATGTATGGGAGATCTGAGATAATCTGACTGAACTCGAGAGCTCCCATTGTCTCTGGGAACACCTAAAGGGTGATGAGGTATGAGAAAGCAGAGACGAGGACACAGACTTTTATGAGCTTGGTTATGAAAGGTAGAGTGGGACACAGAGTAGAGGGAGGGACTTTTCAAAAATGATGATACATAGAGATTTAGGTATCTTCTGATCAATTAAGCAAAAGTAGCTTCCATTTATTGAGTACTTAGGTATTGTGCTGAGTGGTTTATGTACGTTATCTGATTTAACCTTCATTTACATCCACAGAGGTAGGTGTTACATTCCCAGTTTATAGATTAAAATATTGAGGTTTAGGGATGCAAAGTCATGTGACCTCAGTACACAGGGACAGGGCAGGGATATACACTCGAATTTCTAAGGCTGTAAAGCCCTAGTTTTTCCTCAATATGCTGACCAGTGGCTCTTAAACTTTAGCATTTATGACAATCACTTGGAGATCTGGTCAAGACACAGGTGGCTGGGCCCTAGCCCCTAAGTTTCTGATTCAGTTGGTCTGGGGTGGAGCCTCAGAAAGCACATGTCTAACCAGCTTCCAGGTGCTGCTAGCCCAAGGACTACGTGTTAGAGCCACTGAAACTTGTCAGAAAAATGCAAATTCTTGGACCGCAGTAATCTGTACTCTAATAAGCTTTCCAGGAGATTCTAATGAATGCTAAAGGTTGAGAACCCACTGTGCTTGGCTAAGGAAGAAGCTGGTAGAAAGGAGAAGGTGGAAAAAAAAAAAAGAGAAGAAAAATGATGAATTAAAGACCTAGAGAAGTATTGGAGGTGCTCAGATTCATGACACAGGAATGGACTTTGGCAGAAAGAGTGACTGTAAGTTCAAGATGGAAGGCAGTGGGAGGAAGAGGTGAGCATGCATGCAGAGGTAGCTAAGTAGGAAAAGTGAGGGCAGAATTGTGACTTTTAGTGTTTGGGGCTTTTAGCAAGGCATCTGACTCTTGTAGGAAGGTGAAGAAATGAGTGCTCACTGAGAGTGTCTTAAGAGGCTTTGAAGCTGGCTATCTCCTAGAGAGGGATGTGCCACAGGATCTCACTGAACTTTTAATAAAGCAGCTGCAAAGCACGGAAAGTACACTCATCAAATATGAAGATGACATGAAACAGGGAGGAACAACTAATTACTTGGATGACAGAGTCAAGATTCAAAAAGTACTGACAAGATGGACTAATGGGCCAAAAGAAACAGGATGAAATTTAATAGGTATAAATATAACCTCCTGCATTGAAATTTAAACACATATCAACCTCACCAGTTGAGGGGAAATTTCTAGAACCTGAGTCCAGGAGCTCAGGCAACTCAGCATTGTATTAACTTTATGATTGCCTGGCTCACATCTTAAATCCTGGTTTCATAACAAAATTGCTGCCACATTCCTTATTCTTTTCTTGTAGATATCTCTGTCAAAATGCCTGAAAGGGTATGGGATCAATTTCCTATGTGGGGTGGAGAGGGTCCCCTCTCCACCCACCAAGCAATACCCAACAAGAGCTGGTATTTTACAATTTAACTCAATTCAGACACAATCTACGTGGAGATAGCATCAGATTCCACAGTTTAAGGGCTCAGGCCTATAAGAGCTGACAGCCTCCCACCCTCACTTCTTGCTTGAGCTGCCAGTTGCAAACCCAGGTTATCCTCTGTGTTTCTGACCAACTGTCTGTAAATTGGAGTTTCCAGAAACATTCTCCTTGGGTTCAAATAATTTGTTATAGCAGCTCATAGAACTCAGAGAAACATTTTACTTACTGGGTTATCTGTTTATCATAAAAGGGTATGAACTTCCCAGGTGGCTCAGTGGTGAAAAAAAAAAAAAAATCTACCTGCCAAGCAGGAGACGCAGATTGATCCCTGGGTTGGAAATATCCCCTGGAGAAAGAAATGGCAACCCACTCCAGTATTCTTGCCTGGAAAATCCCATGGACAGAGGAGCCTGACAGGCTACAGTCCATGGAGTTGCAAAGAGGTGGACACAACTGAGAGACTAAGCAACAAATAAAAGGACATAACTCAGGAGCAGCCAGATGGAATAGATGCATAGGACAAGGTATGGGGAAAGCCTTCATGCCCTTTCCGAGAACATCACTCTTCTCAGACTTCCATGTGTTTGCCAACAAGGAAGCTCTCTGAATCCTGTTCTTTTGAGTTTTTGTGGAAGCTTCATTACAAAGGCACAATTGATTGAACTGTGGATCACTGGTGATTGAACTCAGTCTCCAGCCCCATTCACCTACTCAGTGGTGAGAGGCAAAGTTCCAACCCTCTAGTCACATGGCTGGCTCCACTGACAACCAGCCCCCATTATCAAGTGCTTTCCAAAAGTCATCAATACAACAATACAATCTCATCGATACTAAATTTCCGGTTGTGATGGAAAGGAGTCTGTTATGAACAACAGGAGACCCATTCCACTTTTATGACTCTGAAGCAATTTCAGGAACTGAGGACAAGAGATCAAGTATTATGACAAAAGATGCTCTTACTGCTCAGGAAATTCTAAAGAGGATGAAGACTAAATATATATTTCTCATTATATCACATATCTCTGTCTTGTTTTGTTTCTAATCCTGCCTTGGCTTTTCTGTCTCTACGTTTCTCTGAAATTGGGGTCTGGCTTCATCCTTGCCAGTCCTCCCTAGCCTGAACTCCAATGCCAAGTCTGTCTAGGATTCCATCACCTGATGCCTGACCATCCTGGTACCCAGGCCATCCCTCCAAGTCTGGATGTATTTTCTGGCTATGATGCATCATTAATGTTGTTTCTCAAGCTGTCATGGAGTTCTGTTCCTGATTGAAAGTACTTTTGACATCACCTACTTGCCTGAGGCCACTTCCTTTCGTTTGCTGCTGCTGGGCACATACCAATATTTGTGGAAAATAATAACTAGAGATTTTTAATGAAGTTTCATTTTGAAGGCATGAGAGCTTTAGTTGCGATTTATGTATAATTGCTGTACTCACATCGCACTGCAAAATGTATGAAGTACTTTCCTGTACTTTTTTTTGTTTCATTTAAATTTGACCATAATCCTGTAGATAGGTATTGTAATCTTCATTTTACAGCTGAGGAAATGGAAGTTCAGGATGGTGAAATAACTTGCCTAAAGCCACACAGCTTCCAGTTGGTAGGACTGGGCTAGAAACCCAGATCTTTTGATGCCAGCTACCTTCTCCCAGCTGCACCTGTTCACCAACTAGTAATAAAAACTCGAGCTTTCTCCCATGTGTTAGCTTTTCCTAAGGATATATAGTGGGAGAGTATCAAGTAGACAATGGCATCAGTGTACAAAAGAGAAAGGGCTGCAAGGCCTGGAAAAAGGACTATTAAGTGTAATTTATCATGGTTTGTTCATTTGTTTCCATTATTAAACACGTCAGCAACTACATCACCACTTAAACTCTCTAAGTAACTTAAACATTGTCTTCAGGAAACAAAGAAATGCAGCTTAGTCCAGTGTTGAGACGTCAGTCCTGTTTCTATCGACCCTGTCTGAGTTTTCTTTCATTAGCTCGTGCTTGGATTTCTGTATCAGTCATTGGCTGATGCATCTGGTTCTATTCTCTTTCTAGCTGTAGTTCATCTGACATCACACTGTGAGGTGAATCTTTCTGAGACATTGCTTTTACTATAACCATAGCTTGAATCAAAGATTTTTATTGGCTTCCACTGGCCTGAAGCATCAAGTTTAAACTATTACTTGGATTGTTTTCAGTGTCCTTCCTAATCTGACCATACCCTACCCAGCAAATCTATTCCTTCATAGAGACCAATCTTCTCCCTTTATTGCATCCATGCTGGTTACTCCTCATGCCCCTGAACTCCCCAGATCAAGTTCACTTCTGCACAGATTTCTAGTGTCTAGGTTGGGTGGTGGCCTGTGCTCAGCCCTCCCTACTTGAGTGGATAAAACTGTGGTGACTGATTTACCTGGAAAAGCATTGACTACCTAAACAAGTAAGCACAGTGGAAAGCGAGATTCTCAAGCATGAGCTGAAAAAATTTCCTTGGAAAGAGCACAGGTTGGGAGATTGCAACCAACTTTCATAAAGAAATATGACAAAGAATAGAATACTGCTTGAAATTTAGGAAAATGGTAATTTTTATAGAGATGGTGATGCTAGTGGTAAAGAACTCGCCTGCCAATGCAGGGGAATTAAGAGACTAGGCTTCAATCCCTGGGTTGGGAAGATCTCCTGGAGAAGGGCATGGCAACCCACTCCAGTATTCTTGCCTGGAGAATCCCATGGACAGAGAAGGCCGGCAGGCTATAGACCATAGGGTCGCAAAGAGTTGGACTTGACTGAAGTGACTTAGCATGCATAGAGATCACAGAGTCCTTTAATTTTAGATCTGGAAGGGACATGGAAGGTCAGTTATTTTAAATGAGAGAAATACAGCGTGTAGAAAGAACATGAGATTTGGTGTTAAAATTTCATCTCTAACATTTATCAATTTATTAATTTGGTCCCATTGTTTTCCCTCCCCATGCCTTATTTTCTACATATCTAGAATGGAAATAATGGTACTTAACCTATACATATGATAGTCAGGGCTTTCTAGTTGGCTCAGTGCTAAAGAATCTGCTTGCAAAGCAGGAAATGCTGGTTCGGTTCCTGGGTCAAGAAGATCCCCTGGAGGAAGAAATGGCAACCGGCTCCAATATTCTTGCCTGGGAAATCTCATGGACAAAGGAGCCTGGCAGGCTACAGCCCATAGGATCACAAAGAGTCGGACAAAACTGAGTGACCGAGCATGAACACACATGAGGATTAATGAGTAAAATGGACTACCTAAGTGTGTACAATAATTACTGCATAATGTGGTGCTTAATAAATGAAGCTTTGAAGACATGTTAGTTTTGGATGAGGTTATGATTTTTGAGAGGCTTCTCTTGGTGGCTCAGATGGTAAAGAATCTGCGTGCAATGCCAGAGGCCTGGGTTTGATCCTTGGGTTAGGAAGATCCCCTGGAGAAGGAAACAGCAACCCACTCCAGTATTCTTGCCTGGAGAATTTCATGGACAGAGGAGCCTGGCAGGCTACTGTCCATGAGGTTGCACAGGGTCAGACACAATTGAGTGACTAACACTTTCACTTTCATAGTTTTAGAGAACCCAGATCCTGAGCACTCTAATCTTGTCTTTTCTTTGAGAAATACAAAATAAACAAGTCAGCAAGTACACATAGAATGCTATGGCTTCCAAACTCAATGTGCAGAACTCCAGTGAGGAGTCCTGAGTCTTTCCTCTGAGAAGACCAAAGAAAGAGGCAATTGCCTCAATCTGGGCAAACCCTTTATCTCAAAAAGGTAGCATACCCCTTCTTGGGCCAACGTGATGTGTAAGGGCAGGGCAGTGTGCATCTCTTTTGGTGTAGACAGCCTCTATCTTCCCCAGATCACACTGATATTAACTTTCTCCATAGACTCAAACTGTATAACTTTTCTCTGAATTCAAGACAGAAAGAACTGAACTCTTCCTGAGGACAGAACTTTCAAAAGTAAGACTTCTAAGGGTCTCATGTGGAATCTAGTTATCTTTGAAACTCTTTGTCCTATAGGGTACCAATAATCTTGGGCAATAGAGTGTAAAGAGCAATTTAAAACAAACTTTGAGCCTTCTTCACTAAGGGAAGAAAAAAAATAAAAATTTTAAATGGCTTCATTCTTCCTTAGAAGAAGAAAACAGAATGTACTATTTGATCTAACACACAAAAATGTAATTAAAACTGTATATCATGGTCTTATGAGGAAGAGTGAAAGGACAGAGAGAGGAAAAAAGGAGGAAAAAAGGAGAAATGGAGAAGAGGAGATGATTTTCTATCTGGGGTAATACTTGGAAAGAGGGAGGCAGGTTAGGAAGAGAAGAGGGGGTGGGCGGCTGGGAGAAAAAAATGGAAGGGGAAGACCAGCACTTTCTCCTGCCTACTCCTCAAAAGTGTGGTTTCCCTCCAGTGAGCCTGCTGTTTAGAATACACTCCTGATGTGTGTAGAAACCTTGGCACGCTCTGCTTTCCCTGACCACAGGCCCTGAGGTGCCATCACCTCTTCTTAATCCTGCCTTGCTCACTATCTTGTCCCACATCCACTTCCTAGGTGAGTCACCCCCACACCTGGCCCCGGGCCTCGGAGAGGGACCCCCTGTTCTAAGAGGAGGACTCAGGGCACAGCAGTCAGAATACAAGGGCGCTGGGTGGGGTGTCAAGACTGCTGCGCATTTTGAGATATTAATACAATAAACACTTAATGAATTTTCTTCAGGAGAGTTAGGAGACGTCCAGTTGATGCTTACTTTCAGGAAATTCGCTTTAGAACTGATGAGATTAGATTAGGACTGGCTTGATCTAGCCATGGGCCAGAGAGAGAGTCCACACCTTGCCAGACAGCAGGAACTGCACGAGCCTTTACTGAGGATTCACCCTTATTCCTGGGGGCACAGTGGGTGAGGCCGCTATGTTAGAGTTCGATGTGATAAAAGTCCATTCTGAAGGAGATCAGCCCTGGGATTTCTTTGGAAGGAATGACGCTAAAGCTGAAACTCCAGAACTTTGGCCACCTCATGCGAAGAGTTGACTCATTGGCAAAGACTGTGATGCTGGGAGGGATTGGGGGCAGGAGGAGAAGGGGACAACAGAGGATGAGATGGTTGGATGGCATCACTGATTCGATGGACATGAGTCTGAGTGAACTCCAGGAGTTGGTGATGGACAGGGAGGCCTGGCGTGCTGCAATTCATGGGGTCGCGAAGAGTCAGACACGACTGAGCGACTGAACTGATGGTGAAAGTAGTTTAAAAAATCTTCATGGACTCAGTTTTTTTCATTTATACAATTAAAAGACATGAAAACTTCTTCTAAAATCCTATAAAGGGAAAAGTCCTATGAGTTTTGGTGAATTTCTTTGTTCTTTTTCACTGGAATCTCTTTGCGATATTCTATGAGATGATCATCCAGGCTCATTTTCAATAACAGTGAGACAATACATTCCATTGATATCCATGTAGAAAAAATTCATTTTAATTTCATTTGTGGAGAAGACTTTCCTGGTCAATTTCTATAACTCCATGCACAGTGAGGCAGAAGAGGTCTGAGCCAGAGAGGTAAAGTCCTAGGTACCTTGCAGGATACTGAAGCAGTAAGGTCACAGGCCTGAGAAGAAAAAGGATGATATTGTTGGGAAGTGTGTGACAGTGACCTGTGCAGACTGCTGACCAGAGACTACAGCGGACTGAGGCCATCTCAGCTGATGCTCACATGGACGGACAACACCTCAAGGACAGAAATCCTGCACTCCCTGAGCTCTGGAATCCACTGCTCAGAGGAATGGGGGAATTCAGAACAGAGAGAGTGAAGTTATAGAACAACAAAAGATCGTGCATTTCCTTGCATCAGACTTTAGGGCCGAAGAATTCCCAGGTGGTGCTAGTGGTAAAGAATCTACCTACCCATGCAGGAGATGTAAGAGACATGGGTTCAATCCCTGAGTTGGGAAGATCCTCTGGAGAAGGGCATGGCAACCCACTCCAGTATTCTTGTTTGGAGAAATCCCATGGACAGAGAAACCTGGTGGGCTATCGTCCATAGGATCGCAGAGTCAGACATGACTGAAACAACTCACCACGCATGCACCACATATGGAAAATGGCCATGATTGTATTGTTTCCTTATTCTGTGCTTTTAGTGGGCTGAACAGTGGCCCCCTCAGAAACATGTTCATATCCTAAACCCTGGAGCCTGTGGATGTGAAATTTTTTGGAAAATGGGTTTTTGCAGAAGTGACCAAGGACCTTGAGGTGGGGAGGTGATCCTGGAACATGGGGATGGGCCCTCAATTCTATGTGTAAGAGACACACAGGTGACACACACATGGAAGAGAAGGGAATATGAAGACAGAGGCAAAGTCAAGGGATGTGGACAGCTTCCAGAAGCTGGTTAGAGGCAAGGACTGAACTCTCTCCTGAACCACTGGAGGGAGTGTGGTCCTGCAGGCACCTTGATTTTGGACTTGTGGCCTCCAGAACTGGGAGAGAATATGTTTCTGTCTGTCACAGAATTTGTGAGAGCAGCCATAGGAAGCTATCCCAGAGTCCAGATCCACCTCTCTGGAGATCTGCCTCACGACTGAGCACGTACTGCCTCCTAGAACAGCCCTGAGTAAGCACTCTTCTTTCCATATCTGAGGGTGAACACTCTTCACTTTCTTGAAGATTGACATGTGTGCATGCTAGGCTGCTTCGGTTGTGTCTGATTCTTTGCGACTCTATGGGCTGTAGCCCGCCAGGCTTCCCTGTCCATGAGATTCTCCAGGCATACTGGAGTGGGTTGCCATGTCCTTCTCCAGGGGATCTTCCTGACCCAGGGATTGAACCTGGGTCTCTTACATCTACCTGCATTGACAGGCGGTTCTTTACCATTAGCGCCACCTGGGAAGTCTGAGGATGGACATAGAATGACAGAATTTTAAAGTAAAAAGGAGATCTTAGTGATAGTCCCACTGCTTTACACATGAGGAACTTGTGGTCCTCTGCTTGAGGTTGACAAGTTAAGTCCTGGCCAAGCACAGGGGAAAACCTGGTCTCTGGACTTCCTATCCGGTGTCCTCTTCTACTCCAGGCTGCCTCCTTGTAAGGGCGACATCTGTGTCTTACATCTTCTAGTTTCATATATTCATCTACCAGTTATGTATTGACCACAAACCATGAGCACTTTTCTAGATATTTGAGATATGACAAAAATAAATTCTTATTTTTAAAATGAATTTTTATCAGAGTATAATTGCTTTATAATGTTTTATTAGAGAGCAAAATGAATCAGCTATACATATACATATACATATATCTCCTCTTTTTGGATTTCCTTTCTATTTAGGTCACCATAGAGCACTGGATGGGCTTCCCTTGTGGCTCAGATGGTAAAGAATCAGCCTGCAATGCAGGAGACCCAGTTTGATCCGTGGGTCGGGAAGATCCCCTGGAGAAGGGAATGGCTACCTTCTCTAGTATTCTTGCTTGGAGAATTCCATGGACAGAGGAGCCTGGCGGGCTACAGTCCATGGGTCACAAAGAGTCGGACACGACTGAAGGACCAGCATTACGATGACTGCAAGAACACTAAGTAGAGATCCCTGAGTGAAGTAAGTCAGAAAGAGAAAAACAAAAGCAAATTCTTTTCTTTACAGTATATTTTAGCGTGTGTGTGTGTTGGGAGGGGATGGTAGGAGTGAGAAAAATCATAGAGCACAGCAATAACAACAAATTAAATATTGTTATGAAGAAACATCTATGCCTCACGCACAGTTACCTACATGGCACAGGTGCTCAGATGATTGCTTAGTAATATTTAGTGATTTAGGTTATTTCCTTCTACCTCCAAGTGAAGTGAAAGTCACTCAGTGTTGTCCAACTCTCTGTTACTGTATAGTCCATGGAATTCTGCAGGCCAGAATACCAGACTGGTTAGCCTTTCCCTTCTCCAGGGCATCTTCCCAACCAGGGGTTGAACCCAGGTCTCCCACATTGTGGGCAGATTCTTTGCCTGCTGAGCCACAAAGGAAGCCCTTCTACCTCCAAATCCTGAGGAAATCCCAAGAGTCTTCTTAACTGCAAAAAACTGTACTGTAACTTGAAGAAGAGGCTCCTAACAGCATTTCCTTCATGTATGACTGTGGTTTCTTGAGAAAGGTCTCCTTTAAAGTAATGTTTATATTACATCTTAAAAATGTACACCTGGCATTTTAGAGTCCAAAGACAGACGTAGTTGCCTTGGACCCACCCAATATAACAACAGCAATCAAATTCACAATGTGGAAATCATGCCACACACATGCTCAGTAAAATAATTTTAGCGAGATTGCAAATTAATTAGTAACATTCTGAATCATAGGTACCTAGGCCTGGCACTTAATTTTAAGTTTTTATATTAGCTAAATATTTTCTTACATGTTATGTTTTAGTCATTCTTAACAAAGTTCGGCTATGCTAATGTTTTGTTAATACACAGTAAGTATTCCAGCTTTCTTAACACCACTTCTAACAAAATTGTCAGTTAACCTACAGATACTTGTAATTAACACACTTCATGGCTTTTTTTTTTTCTTTTAGAACAGAGTCATATTAGTATTTCTAATAGCACTTCAAAAGAATTCCAGTTTAATCCACTAAAAGGCCATTACAATTACTTGCACCGAGAGTGATTATATCTTTTATGTAGACAAATAATGAGACACCAAGAATGCCAGAGAGACAGAGACAGGCTGTGGATACATGACTCTAAGTGTTTAGATAAAAATTGAGTGTCAAGTTAATTTCTGATTGCCTGGATGCTTGCCAGCTTTTGAACAACATTACTTTTAATAGAGCTTAAAAACCTTCTGCTTTGTAGGCTGTGTGGACCATGAGGACAAGTCCTATGTCACTGATAGTTAGCTCTGTGACCTCAAAACATTACTTCCCTCTTTGCTTCTCAGTTTCCCAATCCATAAAATTAGGATAACAATAGTATGTACTTTAGGGACATTGGTGAAGACTCAGTGACATAAATATGTAGAGGAAATAGAGCCCTGGCACTTGGCATAGGCTTTTCCTTGGTCTACCACCCGCTTTGCTCAGAGACTGGAATATAGGAGGTGCTTGACAAATGTTTGTAAACAAGCATGGACAGTAACAGAAATAGAGGGAAGTATCTGGAGAGACCCTTCCTCACCAGAAGATGGCTTACATATACATTGATAAAAATAATGCTTCTTTACCCCAAAGGAGCAGATCTTAGGGGACAGAATCAGGAAAGTTTCACAAATTAACCTTGTAGTATTTTAACCACTATCAGAACAAAAGTGTCAAGGAGGTAAAGTTTACTGGTTACCCTTCCATTTGCTGACTTAGTGTCTCTCTAGGCCTTTCAGTGCTTCTCTAAGAGTTACTACTAGAGTGTTAGTGGGCTAGGATTAAGATAAAAATTCCTAGGATTTATTGAGTATACTTAATGTGTCAGGACTTCCCTGGTGGCTCAGATGGTAAAGCGTCTGCCTGCAATGCAGGAGACCTGGATTCAATCCCTGGGTCGGGAAGATTCCCTGGAGAAGGAAATGGCCACCCTCTCCAGTACTCTTGCCTGGAAAATCCCATGGACAGAGGAGCCTACACTCTCCTACACTCAATGTGTCGCAAAGAGTTGGACACGACTGAGTGACTTCACTTTCACTTTCAATGTGCCAGGAACCATATTAAGTATTATACCTGTTTTATCTCACTTAACATTCACAACAAACAGGAGGGGGCAGTACTATTACTTTGACCACTTCATAGAAGAAGAATCAGACATTTAGACAGCCTAACTGACTTGCCCAAGATTGTATAATTAAGTTAGCAACAGATGGTCTTCAACCCACTTCAGGCCACTGCAATTCATGTTGTTATTTACTGGGTATCTCACATACAGATGGCAGCTCATGATATTACACTCAAGAAAGTCGGGACTGCTTCTAAGTTTTCTTCCTGGATTAGAAGTCAGGAACTGGTTGGATATTATTAGATACACAGGGCTAACTGTAAATATACTTCTAATTATTTTTCCCATTTTACTTGGTGTGGTGAAATGCTTTTGCTCTTAAGAACTTCAACAAAAATATAGAAAATATAGGAAACAACCAGTAGAACTGAAGAATACAATAGCTTAAATAAAAAATATGCTTGAGGAAAACAGCAACAGGTTAGATATACATAAAAAGAAGAACAAGCTACTCCGAGGTTACTGGGAGAAAGGAAATAAGAAGGATCAAAATGAAAATAGATGAAACAGATTTAAAAACAATTCAATAATGCTAAGAACTTGTTCTTTGAAAAGATAAACAAAATTGACAAACCTTTAGCCAGACTCATGAAGAAGAAAAGAGAGCCCCAATAAATAAAGCCAGATATAAAAGAGGAGAAATTACAACTGTCACCACAGAAATACAAAGGATCATGAGAAAATGCTATGAACAATTATATGTGAACAGATTAGACAGCCTAAAAGAAATAGATACATTTCTAGAAAAATAGACTCTTCTAAGACAGAATCATGGAGAAATAGAAAGAAAATTTGAATAGTCTGATTACTAACAACAGAATTGAACCAGTAATCAAAACCCTCCCAACAAACAAAAGTCTGGGACCAAATTGCTTTACAGGTGATTTCTACCAAGCATTTACATAAGGGTTAAAACTCATCCTACTCAAATTATCCCCCAAAAATTGAAGAGGAAGAAACACTTTCAAATTCATTTTACAAAGCCATTATGACACTGACACCAAAACCAGTTAAGACACCACAGAAAAAGAAAATTACAGGCTGATATTTCTGATAAATATAGGCATAAAAAAACCCCAACAAAATATTAGTGAACCAAATTTAGCAATACATTAAAAGAATCATACACTATGATCAAGTCAGATTCATTCCAGATATGCAGTGATGGTTTACCATCTAAAAATCAATCAACATGATACATCCCATTAACACAAAAAAGGATATAAGTCATATGATCATCTCAATAGATACATAGAAAACATTTGACAAAATTCAACAACAATATACAATAAAAACTCCCCAGAAATTGGGCATAGAGGAAAATACCTCAACATAATAAAGACTATACATGAAAAACCCACAGCTAACATCATACTCAACGGTGAAAATCTGAAACATTTTCCTGTAAGATCAGGAACAAAGCAAGGATGTCCATTCTTTCCACATTTATTCAACACAGTATTGGAAGCCCTGGCCCCAGCAATCAGACAGAAAAAAAAAAAAAAGAAAAGAAAAGAAAAGACTTCCATGTTGGAAAAAAAAGAAGCAAAGTTGTCAGTATTTATAGATGACATGATACTGCATATAGGAAACCTACAGATTCCACCAAAACACTATCAGAATTAATAAAGAGTCAGTAAAGTTGCAGGATACAAAATTAATAAAATCTATTTTACTTCTATACACTAATAATGAAGAGTTAGAGAAATAAAGAAAATAATCCCATTTGCAATCACTTCAAGAAGAACAAAATATCTTGGAATAAGTTTAACAAGAAGGTTACATTTTCATACCTGTACTCTGAAAACTACAAGACATTAGTGAAAGAAATTGAAGATGACATACATGTATGGAATGATATACCATACTCATGGATTACAAGAATCAGTATCATTAAAATGTTTCTAGTACTCAAAGCAATTTATGGGTTCAGTGCAATCCATTTCAAAATTCTAATGGCATTTTTCATAGGACTGGAACACATCCTAAAATTTGTATGGAACCACAAAGACTCTAAGTAGCCAAAGCAATTTTGAGAAACGTGAACAAATCTGAAGCATCACATTCGCAGACTTGATAGTACAAACTTACAGTAATCAAAATAGTATGGTACTGGCACAACAAACAGACATATGTCAATAGAGCAGAATGCTGCTGCTGCTGCTAAGTTGCATCAGTCGTGTCCGACTCTGCGACCCCATGGACTGCAGCCTACCAGGCTCCCCCGTCCCTGGGATTCTCCAGGCAAGAACACTGGAGTGGGTTGCCATTTCCTTCTCCAATGCATGAAAGGGAAAAGTGAAAGTGAAGTCGCTCAGTCGTGTCCGACTCTTTGTGACCCCATGGACTGCAGCCTACCAGGCTCCTCCGTCTATGGGATTTTCCAGGCAAGAGCAGAATAGGGTCCAGAAAAACCCACACTTATATGGTCAATTAATTTATGACAAAGGAATCAAGAATATACAAATGGGGACAAGACAGTCTCTTCAATAAATGGTGTTAAGAAAACTGGGCAGCTACCTACAAAAGAAACAAACTTGATCACTTTCTTACAGCATATGCAAAAATAAACTCAAAATGAATTAAAGACTTAAATGTAAGTCCTAAAACCGTAAATCTTCCAGAGGAAAACATAGGTTGTAATCTCTTTGACATTGGTCTTAGAAATATTTTTTTGAATTTGTCTCCTCAGGCAAGGACAACAAAAGCAAAAATAAGCAAATGAAACTACATCAAATGAAAAAGTTTTTGCACAACTAAGGAAACCATCAAGATGGTGAAAAGGCAGCCTACTGAAGGGGAGAAGATAGTTGCGAATGACATATAGGTTGACATCAGAAATATATAAAGAATGTGTACAACTCAATGTCAACAAAACAAAGAACTTGATTAAAAATGAGTAGAGGACCTGAACAGATACTTTTCCAAAAAAGACATACAGATGGCTAACAGGCACAGATGCTCAATATAGCTAATCATCAGGGAAATGCAAGTCAAAAATCACAGTGAGATAACGCACATCTGTCAGGATCAGTTCAGTTGAGTTCAGTCCCTCAGTCATGTCTGACTCTTTGTGACCCCATGGGCTGCAGCACGCCAGGTTTCCCTGTCCATTACCAGCTCCCAGAACTTGCTCAAACTCATGTCCATCGAGTCAGTGATGCCATCCAACCATTTCATCCTCTGTCATCCCCTTCTCCTCCTGCCTTCAATCTTTCCCAGCATCAGGGTCTTTTTTAATGAGTCAGTTCTTCGCATCAGGTGGCCAAAGTATTGGAGTTTCAGCTTCAACATCAGTCCTTCCAGTGAATATTCAGGACTGATTTTCTTCAGGATTGACTGGTTGGATCTCCTTGCAGTCCAAGGGACTCTCGAGAGTCTTCTCTAATACCACAGTTCAAAAGCATCAGTTCTTCGGTGCTCAGCTTTCTCTGTGATCCAACTCTCACATCCGTACATGACCATTGGAAAAACCATAGCTTTGACTAGACAGACTTTGTTGGTAAGTAATGTCTCTGCTTTTTAACATGCTGTCTAGGTTTGTTATAGCTTTTCTTTCAAGGAGCATGTGTCTTTTAATTTCATGGCTGCAGTCACCACCTGCAGTGATTTTGGAGCCCAAGAAAATGAAGTCTGTCACTATTTCCATTTTTCTCCATCTATTTGCCATGGAGTGATGGAACTGGGTGCCATGACCTTAGTTTTTTGAATGTTGAGTTTTAAGCCAGCTTTTTCACTCTCCTCTTTCACTTTCATCAAGAGGCTCTTTAGTTCCTCTTCACTTTCTGCCATAAGGGTGGTGTCATCTGCCTAGCTGAGGTTATTGATATTTCTTCCGGCAATATTGGTTCCAACTTGTGCTTCATCCAGCCCAGCATTTCACATGATGTACTCTAAATATAGGTTAAATAAGCAGGGTGACAATATACAGCCTTGACATACTCCTTTTTCAATTTGGAACCAGTCTGTTTTTCTATGTCCATTTCTAACTGTTGCTTCTTGACCTGCATATAGATTTATCAGGAGGCAGGTAAGGTGGTCTGGTATTCCACGTCTTGAAGAATTTTCCACAGTTTATTTTTGTCCACACAGTCAAAGGCTTTGGCATAATCAATAAAGCAGAAGTAGATGTTTTCCTGGAACTCTCTTGCTTTTTCTATGATCCAACAGATGTTGGCAATTTGATCTCTGGTTCCTCTGCCTTTTCTAAAACCAGCTTGAACATCTGGAATTTCACGGTTCATATACTGTTGAAGCCTGGCTTGGAGAATTTTGAGCATTAATTTGCTAGCATGTGAGATGAGTGCATTTGTGTGGTTGTTTGAACATTCTTTGGCATTGCCCTTCTTTGGGATTGGGATGAAAACTGACCTTTTCCAGTCCTGTGGCCATTGATGAGTTTTCCAAATTTGCTGGCATATTGAGTGCAGCACTTTCACAGTATCATCTCTTAGGATTTGTAACAGCTCAACTGGAATTCCATCACCTCCATTAGCTTTGTTTGTAGTGATGCTTCCTATGGCCCATTTGACCTCACATTCCAGGAGGTTTGGCTCTAGGTGAATGATCACATCATCATGGTTATCTTGGTCGTGAAGATCTTTTTTGTGTAGTTCTGTGTATTCTTGCCCTCTTCTTAATTTCTTCTGCTTCTGTTATGTCCATATCATTTCTGTCCTTTACTGTGCCCATCTTTGGATGAAATATTCCCTTGGTATCTCTAATTTTTTGAAGACATCTCTAGTCTTTCCCATTTTATTGTTTTCTTCTATTTCTTTGCACTGATTGCTGTGGAAGGCTTTCTTATCTCTCCTTGCTATTCTCTGGAACTCTGCATTCAAATGGGTATATCATTCCTTTTCTCCTTTGCCTTTAGCTTCTCTTCTTTTCTCAGCTATTTGTAAGGCCTCCTCAGACTACATTTTCCCTTTTTGAATTTATTTTTCTTGGGGAGGGTTTTAATCACTGCCTCCTGTACAGTCACGAACCTCCATCCATAGTTCTTGAGGCACTCTGTCTATCAGACCTAATCCCTTGAATCTATTTGTCTCTTCCACTGTATAATGATAAGGGATTTGACTTATGTCATACCTGAATGGCTTAGTGATTTTCCTTACTTTGTTCAATTTAAGTCTGAATTTGGCAATAAAGAGTTCATGATCTGAGCCACAGTTAGCTCCCGGTCTTGTTTTTGCTAACTGTATAGAGCTTCTTCATCTTTGGCTGCAAAGAGTATAATCAATCTGATTTTGGTATTGACCATCTGGTGATGTTCATGTATAAAGTCTTCTCTTGTGTTGTTGGAAGAGGGTGTTTGCTATGACCAGTAAGTTCTTTTGGCAAAAGTCTGTTAGCCTTTGCCCTGCTTTATTTTGTACTCCAAGGCCAAATTTGCCTGTTACTCCAGGTATCTCTTGACTTCCTACTTTTGCATTCCAGAATGTCATTCCATTCCCATCAGAATGGCTATCATTAAAAAGACAAGCATCTACAGGTATTAATGAAGATGTTGAGGAAAGGGAACCATTGTGCATTATTCGTTGGAATAGAAATTGAAGCAACCACTATGAAAAACAGTACAGAGTTTCCTCAGAAAACTAAAAATGTAACTGCCATAAGATCCAGCAATTCCACTTGTACCATATGATTCAGAAATTTATTTGAAGAAAACAAAAATACCAATTCAAAAAGGTATATGTACTTATAGGTGCATTGCAGCACTACTTACATTAGCCAAGAAATGCTGCTGCTGCTGCTGCTAAGTCACTTCAGTCATGTCCGACTCTTTGCGACCCCATAGACGGCAGCCCACCAGGCTCCCCCATCCCTGGGACTCTCCAGGCAAGAACACTGGAGTGGGTTGCCATTTCCTTCTCCAATGCATGAAAGTGAAAAGTGAAAGTGAAGTTGCTCAGTCGTGTCTGACTCTTCACGACCCCATGGACTGCAGCCCACCAGGCTCCTCCGTCCATGAGAGTTTCCAGTAAGAGTATTGGCGTGGGTTACCATTGCCTTCTCCAGCCACAAAATGGAAGGAACCTAAATGTCCACCCATAAATGGATAAAGAAGATGTTGTATATATAGAATGAAATATGACTCAGCCCTAAAAGGAATGAAATTTTACCGTTTGTACCACTAGGTATGGATTAGGAAGGTGTTATGCTAACTGAAATATGACAGGAGAGGGGAAAATACCAGATGATTTTACTCATGTTTGGAATCCAAAAACAAAGCAAATAAACAAATAAGAAAAACAAAACAGAAAGAGAGTCATAGATAGAAAAAACTAGTGGTTGCCTGAGGGTAGAGGAGGTAGGGAACAGATGAAATAGGTAAGGGGATTAAGAGGTACAAACTTCTAGCTATAAGATAAATAAGTCATGGGGATGTAATGTTCACATAAGGAATAAAGTCAGTGATATTGTAACAGCTTTGTATGGTGATGATGATAGTCTTACTGTATTAATCATTTTATAACATACAAAAATATCAAATCAATATTGTATATCTGAAAATAATATAATATAGTATATTAACTAAAACAATTTAAAAAGATGTACAAGGAATTTATATAAAAACATTAAGAGAAGAAAGCAGACTTAAATACATAAATGAAAAGTCATTCCATATTGTAGATTAGAAGAGCCATTATTGTAAAGATGACAAACCTCCACAATTGATCTAGTCTAAAAATGAATGAGTCGGCTTTTAATTACGTATGGAAATCCAGAGGTCTAAGAACAGTCTAGACAATACTGAGGAACAAAGGTGGGCAAGTTACACTGGCAGATTTTAATATTTACTAGGAAGTTATAGGAACTAAGAAGACGTTGTATTTTTTGGAAGACAAATAGGTTAAATAGTCAAAATTCCAGAAATAGACCTACCAATATACGGTTATGTGATATATGGCAATGTTGATATAGCAGTGGCTAGAGAAAAGAATAGTCATTTTATTAAATAAAATGGTTCCATTGCATACCCACGTGGGAAAAAGTGAAAATGATGCTTCATGTCATGCACAAAAATCAGATGGATTTTATATCTAAATGAAGATAAGATAATAAAGCTCACAGAAGATAACAAAGGAGAATATATTCATGGAGTTGGCAGAGAATTCTTAAAAAGACACAAAAAGCACTAGTCATATAGGGAAAGATTGGAGTTCACTAAAATAACAGAAATGCACACAGTTAGGGGAATGAACAGGCAAACCACCACGAAAGAGTATATTTACAATACATATATTTAACAAAGAACTCATATCCTCAGTATAAAAGCAACATACAAGTTAGTGAGAAAATGATGGGTAACCTGATTTAAAAATGTGCATAGACAGAACATGCATTTGAAAAAAGAGGATATCCAAATGATCAGTCAACAATAGGCAACTAAATTGTAGAATATTAGTAAAATGAATAATATACAACAGTAAGAATATAGGAATTACTGTTACATACAACAATATTGATGAATTTTACAAGCATCATTTGACTGGAAGAAGCCAGACAAAATAAGATGTGAACTATAAAAGTGCCTTTATAGAAAGTTCAAGAATGTAACTGATGCAAAGAAGTGATTACCTTTGGGGAGGCTTACTGATGGAGAGGAAGCATAAGGAAGGATTCTGAGGTGTTGGTAATATTTCATCTTTTGATATGGGTGGTAGCTCCACATATGTGTTCACTTTATGAAAACTGAGTTTGACACATGATTTGTTGCCTCTTCTATGCATATGTTCAACTACAATAAAGAGAAAACTTAAAAAATGACATAACATCCAAATGCAAAGCTGAACTTAAATCAGATCCTAATGGTATGTTTTTGGGACAATATAGAAAATTTAATTATCGTCTAGCTATTAGGTCACATTAAAACACTCAGTTTTTTGAGGCATAATGGTATTACGGTCTTTAAGGAGAACACTTTAGTTTCTATTAGATATAAACTGCAGTAATTATGAATAAAGTGCCATGATGTTGGCAGTGTACTTTCAAATGGCTTAGTAAAAAAAAATATAGTGAAAGTGTTACTCACTCACTTGTGTCTGACTCTTTGAGAGCCCGTGGACTGTAACCGGCCAGGGTCCTCTGTTTATGGAATTCTCTAGGAAAGAATACTGGAGCAGGTTGCCATTTCCTTCTCCAGGGGATCTTCCCAATCCAGGGACGGAACCTGAGTCTCCCACATTGCAGGCAGATTCTTTACTGTCTGAGCCACCAGGGAAACCCTAAAACAAATATATACACATATGTAAATATAGACTTAGTGTGTGTAAATGTGTATGTTGGTAAAGCAAATATGGTAATATATTTAATATTAAAAATTGTTGAATTTAGGCAGGAGGAATACTTATGATCAATGTACCAGTCTTTCAATTTTTATGTTTAAAAATATTTATCATAGTAAATTGAGTGGGGGAACTCCTAAAGCATTGGTTAATTTTTGTTGAGCTACATGTAGCTTGTGGGTTGGCATCCTGTCCATTGACTCTACAAGTCAGAGCAGCGTGTAATGTTTTCTGTGTCCTCCCAGTGGTGCTAGCTCATTTTACATCCCCTGGAGACAGGAGACAAGACCCAGCCCAGCTGCCGCCTTGTTTGGCCACTCACACCATCAGATGTCAGGTAGCCCCTCCGGGCTTCTCACTTACCACTCTCCCTTGGCCCTGCCTTCTCTCCTTGGGTACTGCCTTAACTTTTCTTCAGCCCCTTTTCATGGCCACACACAGTTCAATTTCATTGTTTTGGTACCAGGAAAGAAGCAACAAGGAAACTGAACAAATGTATCACCCTAATACACTGGTTTTTGTTATTACTGTTTAGTTGCTAAGTCATGTCTGACTCTTTTGTGACCCCATGGATAGTAGCCCGCAAGGCTACCTCTGTTCATGGGATTTCCCAGGCAAGAAAACTGGAAATACATTGGAGGAGACTCTAGTTGAGCAAAATTAAAACAATTCCTCTGTAGGAAGCAAGAGCTTCCAGCACTGAAGCCAAGAACTGAGCTCTCCACCACAGGTGAAACATGTGTATAGTCTCAAATTGCCTGTTAGAAGAGGAACCCCAGGCAGAGTCATCTGTGATCCAGCTGTATCAGAACAGAAGAATGAAAGTATGTAAGACAGTCTTTCTGTAAAGGAGAGAAAATCCCTATTACTTATAAGAGGCAGAATGAGGGTTACGCAGAGACAAGACACTAGCTGGCTGCCTCTGGAACGTTAATGGAGCACTGTAAGGTGTGAGCAGACAAAACCCTTGCCTCTTGTGAAGGCGCCGTGGCAAAAAGAGGAAAGGCTTCAGTACTGGGATCTTGCAATGTAAGTGTAGAGGTCCTGCCTGCAAGTATGAGATTGTTTATTCATCTTAATTTCCCCTATACACTACTGAAAGACACCAGTAAGAGTTCACCCAATAAAGATAACATTTTGATGCCCATCCTTCACTCTGTTTTTTTTTCTTTTCTTTTTCTTTTTTTTGATGTGGACCATTTTTAAATTCTTTATTGAATTTGTTACAATATCTCTTCTGTTTTGGTTTTTCAGCCACAAGGTATATGGGATCTTGGCTCCCTAACCAGGGATCGAATCCACACCCCTTGCATTGGAAGGTGAAGTATCAACCACTGGAACACCAGGAAAGTCCCCTTATGCAGTTTTAAATATTTCAAGATGGACTTTGGAGCCAGCATACCTAACTTTAAATTCAGGCTCCACTGCTAATTTATTAACGACAGGACTTTTACCCTTCTGTGTCTCCATTTTCTTATTTATCAAATGAGGGGTATTATTAGTATGTACCTTATGACTTGCTTTTATTTCTAAATTAGTTAATATTAGTGTAAACTGCTTAGAGTGCTGCCTGACTTAGGCTAAGAGCCATCACCTGCAGATCATGGTGATGGTGACGAGGAGGAGGAGGACAAGGAGGAGGAGGTGAAGGTGGAGAAGTTCATGGGCATTATCTTCCCTTCAACAATTCTTTCTTACCTAGTTCTATTTCTGAAACCATCATTTCAGCCTCTGATCCCAAATCTGGGTGTCACTGTTGACTCTGATTTTTCTCTAAGATATCTAGAACTTAATCATTTGGTTGGCAAGCTCTGTCGACTTTTTTTTTTTTTTGACGTTTATTATATCTCTTACTTTATTATCAAGACCTTCACTCTAACTTTGCTTCTTATCTGAAAAATTGGCAGTGACTTCTTGGTCTTGCTGTCCCTCTAGTTCCCTCTACTCCATTATGTCTGTACAACACCATCAGCTTGGGTAACGTCAAAGATTGTTCAAAACCTTTCAGTGGCTGCTCATTTGCCTGTCAACTAAGCAAATATTCTTTAATCCAACATCTGGGGCCTTGGGAAATTCTGACCTGCATTTCTACACTTAATTTGTTTTGTTTATTGATGATTACTGAATGCTCTATTCAAACTAGATTTTCAGTTACCTGACCTGTTCTCAGTTTCAGATTCTGCTACTTTTAGCCATGTGGTCTTGGGTTTCTTCTTTTGTAAAATGATGATAATAATAGATCCTACTTGGCAGTGTGGTTGTGTAGATTACAGAAGTTATTGTCTGTAAAGGTTTAGCACAGTTCCTAATACAAGAGTGCATGCATGAGTGTTGTCGCTCCGGTCGTGTCCGACTCATTGTGACCCCATGGACTGTAGCCTACCAGACTTCTCTGTCTATGGGATTCTCAAGGCAAGAATACTGGAGTGGGCTCTCAGCAAATGCCAGTCATGAGGATGATGACTATAGTTAACGTTGGTTTTTTACATAAATGTTCTCCACCTTTTTCCTTTGGACAAAACACTAGCCATCTTCAAGTCTTAAGTCTTCTCAAACCCCACCCATTTATAACATATTTTCTTACTCCCTCCAACCAGTTACTTTCTCTCCTTCCTCTGAACCCTCATGTGCTATTTCCTTTGGAACTTATATTTTTCCATGTCCTACAATTATTTTTGACTTTTAAAAACCTTTCCTGCAGCCGTCCTCACTCAAAAACCTCACAACAAAAACTCCCCAACAGACAATTTGCCCCTTGAAGAAGGGATCATGGCTTAACTCATCTTTGCATCCCTTGCAATATCCAACATGATCACATCCTTCGATGCTCCTTTAATTGATAATTTAAGTTTAATTGAAAAATTCAGTTTGCTGGATTACCTGTCAATACTACTAGAAATCCAGTATTTTGAGACGATAGCCATAGAACTAGTGTTAACTATTTTCTTAAGTCCCAATCTCCTATAGGGCACCTTTTAATAGGAAGGTCTACCCTAGGACAACCATAAAATTGTGTTGTCCAAAATCCATCAAGAAAATTTTCATATTTTATATTTCCCTGTTAATAGATAAAGGTTAATCAACTGGAGAAATTAGAACATTACTGATACTCCTTTATACATATTGGGGCTCATGGAAGGACTGTGCTAGATATTTCTCAGTGTTTAAGCTGTGAAGCTTGCCGTCTGATCCTATTTTTTAAACTCTTTCCCAAAGAGGAAATTTTATCAAGCTTACCTTTTTTTCCCCCCTCCTTTATTTTTCAGTATGGTCATGTTTTTCACTTGAGTGTGAGGCAGTGGAAATGTCGATTCATAACCTCGCAAGTTCTCTGAGTGCAATCTGAAACTGGTCTCTGGACACAGAGGGCAGGGAGGCACTGGAGAATGAGGCAGTCACTCCTGATTGGTGGTGGCAGGTTTAGGAAGCAAGGGAACTTCATTCCAGGCTTGTCTTAGGTGGCCACAGGACGACCAGTAGATCTCTGCACCCCCACCCAGTCAGAATCTTAAAAATTTACACTGAAGCCTTAACTGGGCTCAGTCTCTTATACTGTTCATATGATGTCAAAAGCATGCTACTCTCTCAAGGTTTCTCCATGAAATAGCACAGTATTGTTTGCTGGAGCAGCCATGAAGAGATACCCCATGCCCAAGGTAAGAGAAACCCAAGTAAGATGGTAGGTGTTGCAAGAGGGCATCAGAGGCCAAACACACTGAAACCATACTAACAGAAAACTAGTCAATCTAATCACACTAGGACCACAGCCTTGTCTAACTCAATGAAACTAAGCCATGCCTGTGGGGCAACCCAAGATGGGCGGGTCATGGTGGAGAGATTTGACAGAATGTGGTCCACTGGAGAAGGGAATGGCAAACCACTTCAGTATTCTTGCCTTGAGAACCCCATGAACAGTAGGAAAAGGCAAAATGATAGGATATTGAAAGAGAAACTCCCCAGGTCAGTAGGTGCCCAATGTACTACTGGAGATCAGTGGAGAAATAACTCCAGAAAGAATGAAGGGATGGAGCCAAAGCAAAAAGAATACCCAGCTGTGGATGTGACTGGTGATAGAAGCAAGGTCCAATGCTGTAAAGAGCAATATTGCATAGGAACCCGGAATGTCAGGTCCATGAATCAAGGCAAATTGGAAGTGGTCAAACAAGAGATGGCAAGAGTGAATGTTGACATTCTAGGAATCAGTGAACTGAAATGGACTGGAATGGTGAATTTAACTCAGATGACCATTATATCTACTACTGCGGGCAGGAATCCCTCAGAAGAAATGGAGTAGCCATCATGGTCAACAAAAGGGTCCAAAATGCAGTACTTGGATGCAATCTCAAAAACGACAGAATGATCTCTGTTCGTTTCCAAGGCAAACTATTCAATATCAGAGTAATCCAAGTCTATGCCCCAACCAGTAACCCTGAAGAAGCTGAAATTGAACGGTTCTATGAAGACCTACAAGACGTTTTAGAACTAACACCCCAAAAAGATGTCCTTTTCATTATAGGGGACTGGAATGCAAAAGTAGGAAGTCAAGAAACACCTGGAGTAACAGGCAAATTTGGCCTTGGAATACGGAATGAAGCAGGACAAAGACTAATAGAGTTTTGCCAAGAAAATGCACTGGTCATAACAAACACCCTCTTCCAACAACACAAGAAAAGACTCTATACAGGGACATCACCAGATGGTCAATGCCGAAATCAGAGTGATTATATTCTTTGCAGCCAAAGATGGAGCAGCTCTATACAGTCAGCAAAAACAAGACCAGGAGCTGACTGTGGCTCAGACCATGAACTCCTTATTGCCAAATTCAGACTTAAATTGAAGAAAGTAGGGAAAACCACTAGACCATTCAGGTATGACCTAAATCAAATCCCTTATGATTATACAGTGGGAGTGAGAAATAGAATTAAGAGCCTAGATCTGATAGATAGAGTGCATGATGAACTATAGAATGAGGTTTGTGACATTGTACAGGAGACAGGGATCAAGACCATCCCCATGGAAAATAAATGCAAAAAGCAAAATGGCCATCTGGGGAGGCCTTACAAATAGCTGTGCAAAGAAGAGAAGTGAAAAGCAAAGGAGAAAAGGAAAGATATAAACATCTGAATGCAGAGTTCCAAAGAATAGCAAGAAGAGATAAGAAAGCCTTCTTCAGCGATCAATGCAAAGAAATAGAGGAAAACAACAGAATGGGAAAGACAAGGGATCTCAAAGATACCAAAGGAACATTTCATGCAAAGATGGGCTCGATAAAGGACAGAAATGGTATGGACCTAACAGAAGCAGAAGATATTAAGAAGAGATGGCAAGAAGACACAGAAGAACTGTACAAAAAAGATCTTCACGACCCAGATAATCACAATGGTGTGATCACTGACCTAGAGCCAGACATGCTGGAATGTGAAGTCAAGTGGGCCTTAAAAAGCATCACTACGAACAAAGCTAGTGGAGGTGATGGAATTCCGGTTGAGCTATTCCAAATGCTGAAAGATGATGTTGTGAAAGTGCTGCACTCAATATGCCAGCAAATTTGGAAAACTCAGCAGTGGCCACAGGACTGGAAAAGGTCAGTTTTCATTCCAATCCCAAAGAAAGGCAATGCCAAAGAATGCTCAAACTACCGCACAATTGCACTCATTTCACATGCTAGTAAAGTAATGCTCAAAATTCTCCAAGCCAGGCTTCAGCAATATGTGAATCGTGAACTTCCAGATGTTCAAGCTGGTTTTAGAAAAGGCAGAGGAACCAGAGATCAAATTGCCAACATCCACTGGATCATGGAAAAAGCAAGAGAGTTCCAGAAAAACATCTATTTCTGCTTTATTGACTATGCCAAAGCCTTTGACTGTGTGGATCACAATCAACTGTGGAAAATTCTGAAAGAGATGGGAATACCAGACCACCTGATCTGCCTCTTGAGAAATTTGTATGCAGGTCAGGAAGCAACAGTTAGAACTGGACATGGAACAACAGACTGGTTCCAAATAGGAAAAGGAGTATGTCAAGGCTGTATATTGTCACCCTGTTTATTTAACTTATATGCAGAGTACATCATGAGAAATGCTGGACTGGAAGAAGCACAAGCTGGAATCAAGATTTCCGGGAGAAATATCAATAACCTCAGATATACAGATGACACCACCCTTATGGCAGAAAGTGAAGAAGAACTAAAAAGCTTCTTGATGAAAGTGAAAGTGGAGAGTGAAAAAGTTGGTTTAAAGCTCAACATTCAGAAAACGAAGGTCATGGCATCTGGTCCCATCACTTCATGGGAAATAGATGGGGAAACAGTGGAAACAGTGTCAGACTTTATTTTTCTGGGCTCCAAAATCACTACAGATGGTGACTGCAGCCATGAAATTAAAAGACGCTTACTCCTTGGAAGGAAAGTTATGACCAACCTAGATAGCATATTCAAAAGCAGGGACATTACTTTGCCAACAAAGGTCCGTCTAGTCAAGGCTATGGTTTTTCCTGTGGTCATGTATGGATGTGAGGGTTGGACTCTGAAGAAGGCTGAGCACTGAAGAATTGATGCTTTTGAACTGTGGTGTTGGAGAAGACTCTTGAGAGTCCCTTGGAGTGCAAGGAGATTCACCCAGTCCATTCTGAAGGAGATCAGCCCTGGGATTTCTTTGGAAGGAATGATGCTAAAGCTGAAACTCCAGTACTTTGGCCACCTCATGGGAAGAGTTGACTCATTGGCAAAGACTCTGATGCTGGGAGGGATTGGGGGCAGGAGGAGAAGGGGACGACAGAGGATGAGATGGCTGGATGGCATCACTGACTCGATGGACGTGAGTCTCAGTGAACTCCGGGAGTTGGTGATGGATAGGGAGGCCTGGCATGCTGCGATTCATGGGGTCGCAAAGAGTTGGACACGACTGAGCAACTGATCTGATCTGATCTGTTCTATGGGCTCTGTGGTTAGGTTAGGTTAGTTAAGTTGCTCAGTCGTGTCCGACTCTTTGTGACCCCATGGACCATAGCCTACCAGGCTCCTCTGTTCATGGGATTTTCCAGGCAAGAGTATTGGAATACTGGAGAGTACTGCCATTTCCTTCTCCAGAGGATCTTCCTGACCCAGGGATCAAACCCAGGTCTCATGCATTGTAGGCAGACACTTTACCATCTGAGCCACGGGCAGAACGTAATTCCGAGGTCAGGGGAGGGAGTGAGGAGCCTCTGCTGGGGTCAATGGGCGGTCATGACCTCTCGATGACCTCCTCCAACGGTCCACCCTCATGACTTGCTCGTACAACCCTATAAGCATCCTGCCTCCACACTGTGCTGTGAGTTACCAGCAGGGGGTTTCAGTAGCCTGGAGGCAGCTCGTTTGATGGCGGTCTGGCTGCACTGGAGGCAGATGCCATAGCAGCAACAGAGGCACATACAAGAGGAAACACAGATCAAGATAATAATTCCCAAAATAAGTAAGAGTGTTTTTTCCACCAAGAGCATCAGAATCTGAACATTGGTTTATTAAAGTCCCATAGCCTGGGAGTCAGATCACGAGGGATAGTGTTGGAGGAGGTCACTGACAAGAAGTGATTGTTGTGTGACCTGAGAGCCAGACGTGGGCAAACAGAGGCATCTAGCCTCCTTCCGTCCAGGGACTGTACGTCCTGCCCACCGTTTCCACGGTAGAAGCCATTTTCATGGATGCAGCCTTGGGAGAATAAGGTGTCCTGGAGACCATCTGGCTGCTACATGTGACTGAACTCCACCAAGCCCTCTAAATAAAGGTTTTACCATTCAGATGGGTTGTGGGAGAAGCCCAAGCTGAGCCTCATATATAAGTACCCTTACATATTAAACCCACCACCAACCAATTTGGAGTCACCTGCCTCTTTCTTCAATCTTGCCCTGCTGGGATAGCATGAGAACCAATAGGGAAGAGTAAGGAATAAAGGGTATCCCTTTTCCTGGGAAGATACTCTAAACTACATTCCCTTGCCTATACCCTGAAAAGCCTCAGCTACAGAGAGCTGCTAATTCCAGGGTTCAGGGAAAAAGCAACAGCCTTGTTCAAGCCAAAGCAGGAACTCTTTCTTTGGGTGGGCTCTTCCCTAGGTCCCTGGACTGGATGCTGGGTTCCCTGGAGCACTTTTAAGCAAACCAGACTGCTCGGGCAAAGTTTCGAAAAACCGTTTTGGTAAGACAATGAAGGATGCATTTGTTCAGATTTACATTTTTAACGATATCCTTCTGTAGGTTGTATATCCAAGAATCCATGCCCCATAAACTGGATAAGTGAAGACAAATTGGGCTCAGGCTAAGGAAGTTGTTGCAGATTCAAGCTCTGGTGATTAGAAACTCTTCATGTTAGGAGTAAGGGATTGTTTATGCTATATCTGGCTTCCTAGGTGGCTCAGACAGTAAAGAATCTTCCTGCAATACAGGAGACCAGGGTTCAATCACTGGGTCAGCAAGATCCCTTGGAGGGGGAAATGGCAACCCACTCCAGGATTCTTGCCTGGAAAATCCCATGGACAGAGGAGCCTGGCGGGCTACAGTCCATGGGGTGGCAAAGAGTTGGACATGACTGAGTGAGCACGCACACTGAGTAAACATGCTGTATTCATTGCAGAAAGGCTGGGCCACAGCATCTCTTACCTAGACCTGCTACGGACTCATGATTGAAAATTGCTGACTTCCACAGGTAATAGGATCTCTTTAAAGATATCTTTCTAATGTATTTACTTTCCAGACAGTCAAATGCCAGCCTGCTAACAGATGAGTTGTTTGTACTTTAAAAGTTTACTGTTCCAGTTAGGACATTCTTGATGGCATTTTATATTCTCTTTGCAGTGCAGCCAGCTGATTCATGCTGTATTCTGAAGGTTATGAGTCTCCATGTGATATTAAGAACTGTACGTCTGAACCATTAAAGAAGAAGTGTATAAAATGCAGTGTGGCTCAGTGGAACTATATGAGCCAGAAGTATTTCATTTTATGCCCTGGCTCTAGCTATATTTGTAGCTTTTGAGCACTGGCAGTTCTTCTATTTTCACTTTTGGAGTTATAGCTGTCTCCTCTGTTGAAAAACAGAGAGCAAGGTTATTACCAGATGAGTTCTTTATATTTATTATATGTGTTTTCAGCTCAACTTACAAATGCCCCTATTTACTGAATTGCTGCTATATGTAAAGTTTTGTACTAGATGCTTGAGAGGACTACCAAGATGATTCAGATATAGAGCTGCAGAATTTATAAGTACACCATAATTGAACTGCACGGTAGAATGTGTTGGAGAGTATTAGAAAAGTACAAAGCATTAGAGATTCAAGAAAGGGAGATGACATATTGTTTGTGAGATCTGGAAAAGCTGCATAAAAATATCTTCTGAGATATGCACTGAAGGGTGGGGAGGAATTGAACAGATGGAGCTTGTTTGGGTAAAGGAAATCCGGGAAAAGGGAAAATCACGAATTTGCCCATACAATCCTGGGAAAATAGGGAGCACCATTAACACACAGTGGGTTGTCATGGGGTCTTGTACAGCAGTAAAGGGCACTGTGTCCACCTGTGGCTTCTGCCCTCTTCTCTGGTGTATCGTTGCTAGAGTGTGACTACCCAACTGAAGGCTGCATTTCCCAGGTTCTCTTGGAATAGAGGTGGAACGGATGAGTTATTTTCAGGCTTCACATGCTAGGTAGAAGTCGATTCTTGAGGTGACCTTGACAGCCTTGTACTGCAGTTGGTATAGCCTCTGTCAGCTTGGATTCTGAATGACTGAGTGGAGCAGACCTTTCCTCACTTACCCCAAGAGGGAAGACTCATATATACTTACATGAGCAAGAAAAAACCCTCTTCAATGTGTTTAGCCACTGAGATAATAGGTTTTCTAAGGAAGCTGGAGTTTTCCTTAACTAATGTGGTAGTTAAAAGGGAAAGGCAGTCCTGGCCACTGTTTGTGAGAGACAGCATAATATACTGGAGGCAGCTCTAGGTTAGAAACATGGATTTCATTTATTCACTTAATTTTTCATTCATTTCATATTTATAGAGACTTTCATAGCCTGTCATATCTTGAGTTAAATGCTAGGAATGCTTTTGATTAATAATGCGTAATTCGTGGCCTTATAGAGCTTCCAGTGGGGTGCAGGAGAATTAAAAAAAAACACACCAAAACCAGGCTGTCCTGATCCATTGGCATGCCTTAGACCAGCAGCACCAGCATTGCTCTGGAGCTTATTAGAAATGCAGAATTTCAGGCCCCACCCCTAAGTCAATGGAGTCATAATCTGCATGTACATTAAAGCATGAGAAACACTGGTAAAATGAGTGCTTTGGAAGGGATAGGCAATGGGACAATGGGAGCCCCAGAGAAGGACTATTAGTCCAGTCTTGATTGAGACTTTTCAGACTTTTGAGCAGTGTGGTTTAGTCATAATAATTGTGTCACTTTGGGTAAACTACTTATTTTCGACTTTGGTTTCCTTCTCTGCAAAAATATGTGCTACAATATGGGTAATATTTCAAGGTTGTTTTGAGTCTCAAGACTTCAAGGTTGTTTTGAGGTTCAAATAAGTAATATGTAAAAGTGCTTTGAATACTCTAAAGCTGTACATAAATGGAAAATTTTTATTTTTTCAGCTGTAGTTGGAGTAATGGAAAAAATTGTGTTCTTTGGTATAATAATACATTTTAAACAATGTTTAGTGAGAAAAAAATTACCCCATGTGGATTTATTGTTTTGATTATATGCAGAACTGAAACATAATTTTTTTCCTCCTACTTATTGAAGAAGACTTTAAAATCTGAAAAATAGGTCTAGTATGTTGGTCAAATAGGGTGTCTCTTGGGGTTGAAAAGTATATTCCACTGGGGCTGTGGGCTCTGGACTTCAGCCATTTGCTCCGTTGTACAGAGTTTATCCAAAACATGGAATTAGTGCAGAGGAACTTTCTTTCAAACATTAGCTCCTGGGCTCAAACAGAAAAACTGAGCTGACTGAGTTTATTCAGAATTAATAGGACTTCAGAAGGTTAATGGACATAAACAAAGAGCAACAATTAATTAATGATGGTAGCAGTCCAGTAGTATAGCCTCCGCACAGAATTCCCTCACTACCAGTAAGTACTTTTAGTGATGTTAGGTTTCAGGCAAGGCTTCAGTTGTGTATGTTACAGTCGCACAAAATGACCTGTTCTTTTATGCTTCTGTCCTTTGGCACATTTTTTTCCCTTTAACCAGGGGTGTTCTTTCTTTTCTGGACCACTTGCGATATTTGGGCTACCTGATGATTTCCTTAAAGGTGTCTTCCAGATGGCATCTCCTAACAGTAAGAGATTTTTATTGATCAGTGTGGGCTGGTTTAGACTCACCTTTCTCTACTTATGTATGATTCACATTGCTGTATGGCAGAAATAACACAACATTATAAAGCAATTATCCTCCAATTAAGAGTTTAAAAGAATAGATTTACCTTTCTCTGTAGCTTCATAGAGACAAAAAGAATATATTGAATCACACTGGGAACATTACTCCAGGTGTCTTGCTTCCTATCCCTAGCATCTGGTAGTGTCCTGCACATAGTAGTTCCTAAATAAATATTTATTGAGTAAATGTGAGAAAGGCTAGCAACTTTAAGAGTGAATAAACAAAAATCATTCATGCTAATACTGATAGAAGCTTAGTTATTTGGTGATATAACTTAGAAAGGGAATTCTGCCAAATAATAGTCTAAAAACATTTAAAAAGAGATAGTCACAAATCTTAGATGTTCTATCTAAAACATACTTAGATGTTAATATATAACATTATAAATTCTTTAACCCAGAAATCTTATGTATAGATATTTACCTGAAGGAAATTAGAAATGTACACGAAGATCTAGCTACAAAAGTGCTCATTCTATTCTGCCTATAACAAAAATTTGTAGATAAACTAAATGTTGTGAATTAGTTAAATAAATTATGGTATAAAATTAAAAGTTATGATGTAGAACGTATTTGTTAATTTGGAAAGATACTCATTTCAAATGTAAAATACAAGTTATAAAATAGCATATTTACTAAGTTGGCATCTTATTTTTTCCCCCAGGAGTATAATATATACAAATTTATTGAGCACTGGTTAAATTTTTGTTGTTGTTGTTTTCCCCATCAGCACTCATTTCTCTATTTCTATTTTTTAAATTTTTTGTTTTGTACTGGAATATAGCTGATTAACAATATTGTGATAATTTCAAGTGAACAGTGAAGGTCCTCAGCCATACATGTACCTGTATCCACTCTCCCCCAAACTCCCTTAAGTTGCCATTTTATAAAAAAGGAAAATTCAGGTGTTTAGAAGTGGAAGTCTGGGAATAAATATTCACTAAAATTTTAATAGAGATTTCTCTAGAGGGTGAAATTCTGGATCATTTTGACATTTGTTCTCTTTGCTAATTTGTCATTTGTCATACTAAAATGTATTAATTAAATAATAAATCTTTAAATTCTAAAAGGAACCGTAAATGTTTGGGAACAAATTATTTCCCTGAAAGCTTCTAGAAGACCTCATACCTTTCAGTGTTCCCCACATTCTATTCTTGCACAAGCCTTCTTCCTTCTCCAGTGCATTCCTTAGAATACTACAGACTGGTGAAGAGAAGATGGAATTAAGGAGCAGGAGGTATAGGAGACTAATTCACTGTATGCATTTTGCTCAGAATCATCTGCTTAATATAACTCCCAGAATGCTGGGAGCCACCACGGGACATCCCACCCATGACAAGGTCATGTGGAAGAGCCATGACGAGCAAGGCGGATCATGGCTTGAGAGATTCCCTGGATTTGCTCGAGCATCTACCCCAAAACCAGAATCTGTCTGTCTTACTATTTTGTGCCTTTCACCAACTCTTCTGACATTAACAGGGGGCTATCCCCGACCACCTTTCTCTGGAAAAGGTCAACTTAGGGCTTTAGTTAATAAGTCTCCTGGGCATGATAGGAGTATTTCAATTCAAACCCCTCTGTTGGCATTCTAGCTTGCCTGACAGGTTTATCCATACTCTTGCAATTAACACACATGATTGTTCACAACTCCCCGAACTTGAAAGGCATGGGCAGCCAAAACATTCTAAAAGTCCTAATGAGCATAGAGTCCTTTAAGGGATGAAAATTATTAGAATAGATAGTACTGGTAAAGGGCTTCATTATTGGGCCAATGCTTGCTGCCAAATGCCCATATCCCTTATCCATTGTGCACCTGGGAGTGCATTGGTTAACATAGCTGGAATGTAAGAAAAACAAGTAGCAGCCTTGGAATTAGCCACATCAGACCTTTGAGCTAATTGGTTCTTTCTTTGTTGTAACTCACTGCACCTTTGCTCCGTGAGAATGTAATTCTGTTTAGTACTTTCTGAGGCTGGGAGAAATAAAGAAGAAACACTTTAAGGGAAAACAAGTTTTCTGGCTGATCAGCCTGTATCAAAAAAGAGTCATAAAATGTCCACAGGCCTCCAAGGCCAGAAGATAATGTACAAAACATTGTTTATGGGAAAGGTATGCAGAAAAATCCTGGTTTCGATAAAGACAAAACAGATGTAATGTTCGGGCTGACTCTGTATGACTTTGCATCTTTCATTTCCCTCTATGTACAAGTCAAGGTATAAAAGTTCCTTTTGAAAATAAAGTTAATGGCCTCACTCACCGAAGCTTGGTCTCCCCATGTCATTCTTTTTTCCTTTTCTCTCTTTTTCTCTCTCTGTTCTTCTTTCAGGATGACTCCTTGGAACACAGGAGCTTTATTGGCTTTCTGTGTTAACCAAGGAAGATCAAGCCTTGTTCTCTCTTTGCTATCCTTTCGCCTAGGCTGTCATTCTAAGGGTACCCCTGGATCTGCTGGGGCTGGACCCCGGCACCAGAAGTCAGTTTCTGGGGCTGGCTGGGTTGTTTCTCTTAAGTCACTGATAGCAGGACTTGTAGTAGAGTGGAGAGGAAGATGTGAACCAGGTGTCACAGATGTTGACAGGTAAGATGTGCCATGCAATTCTCAAATATAAGGAGGAGGAAACGGAGAGGGTGGAACGGCACCAAGCTCATGTTCTTTAAAAGCACATGGCTTTTTTTCCAAGAGAGTGAGGGAGTGTGATTCTGGAAGCTGCAATGAGGAATAAAATAGACACTAACCATATCTATTGATCTTCAGGTACATGAGGTATGAGAGAATAAATTGGTATTCCTTGAGAAGGTCATAGGGATGTGGAGTCCTGGGAAAGGTAGTTTTCATTAAGTCAGGGGTGCTCTTGCGCGTCAAACTCAAGAGCAGTGGGTATCTCAGGGGTTGCCCAAGGAGGATAAGACATAGTTCCTGGCTTTAGGTAACTTGCTCCAGCTAGGAAGCCAAACGTAACATTCACAGAAACACCTGGAAAATGTTATGATGCTGAGCTGTAGCAACCGGCTGTCAGCCCAGGTCCTTAAAACCAGTCTGGCTGGATCTAAAGTTTTGAACTCATCATGTTCTGAACACAATCCCTGCCCCTAAGTCCTTCATCCTCTCTTGGCTGGTATTTGACCCAGCAAGCTCAAATTCCATGTCATGAAGAAAGAATAGACTGCAGCTCTCAATGGAACAAGAGTTTAGAAGAGACAGAGAGGCAGGGAAGAGCTGGAATGGGGCGAATGCATGAGATTGACTTAGCTGGTTCTTAAAAGGTGAATAACATTTAATTTCTAGGGACAGAGAAGAACATGGGACAAAGATCCAACAGTGGGGATGAGCCTAACATGAATATTACAGTATCTTTTACAGGATAAAATTGTTTCTATTTTTCCTAGCCCATGTTTTAAAATTTTGTTTATTTACTTATAATTTATACACAATGAAATTCACTCTTTTTAGAGTACAGAGTTTTGTCAGTGTATATAATCATGTAACTAATGTCACAATCAAAATACAGAATAGTACTGTCTGGTAGAAATATAATATAAACCATGTATGTAATCTTAAATTTCTTATAGCCACATTAAAAAAGTAAGAAAGGTGAAGTGTATTTTAATAAGATACTTTATTCAACTAAATGTATAAAGCATATCAATCAATATGTAATCAATGCAAAATTTATTGATGCATTTTACATTATTTTTTCATACAAAGTCTGAAATCTGATGTACTTTTTTATACTTATAGTATGTCTGAATTCAGACTAGTCATATTTTAAGTGCTTAATAGCCACTTGTCTAGTGGTTTCTATAGTTAACGGTACAGATCTAGAATATTCCCCTCATATCAAAAAGTTTTCTTGTGCTTGTTTGTAGTCAATCTGTTTTCCTGAATCCTGCCCATTGGCAACTACCCATCTGTTTCTTGTCCCTATGTGTATTAGTTAGGGATCACCAGAGAAACAGGAACCTCTCCTCTCTGTGCATATTTAGAGAGATTTAGTGGGCTCGTGTGACTGTGCGGCTGGCTGCAGGGCAAGCCTGTGGTCTGGAGACCCACAGAAGAGCTGCTATTGCAGCTCAAGTCTAAAGACAGTATGGAAGCAGAATTCCTTCTCTTCTTCTTTAGTCTTTTCTTTTAAGGTCTTTAACTGATTGTGTGAAGCCCACTCACATTATGGAGGGTAATCAGCTTTACTTAAAGCCCGCTAATTTAAATGCTAATCACATCTTAAGGAAAAAAACCTTACTTAAAAAAGTAAGAAAGGTGAAGTGTATTTTAATAAGGTATTTTATTTAACTAAATATATAAAACATATCAATCAATACGTCATCAATATAAAAAGTATTGGCATATTTTACATTATTTTTTCACGTGATACCGCAGTTGTTTTTTAATATAAACCCAAATAATTGAAAGCAGGATCTTGAATATTATTCATCATAGCCAAAAGGTGGAAGCAACCCCAGTGTTTATTGACATTTGAATGGATAAACAAAATGTGGTATACACATACAATGGACTATTGAGTTCAGTTGCTCACTTGTGTCTGACTCTTTGAGATCCCATGGACTGCAGCATGCCAGGCTTCCCTGTCCATCACCAACTCCTGAAGCTTGATCAAAAATTCATGTCCATCGAGTCAGTGATGCCATCTCACCATCTCATCCTCTGTTGTCCCCTTCTCCTCCTGTCTTCAATATTTCCCAGCATCGGATCTTTTACGCTGAGTCAGTTCTTCGCATCAAGTGGCCAAAGTATTGGAGCTTCAGTTTCAGCATCAGTCCTTTCAATGAATATTCAGGACTGATTTCCTTGAGGATTGATTGGTTTGATCTCCTTTCAGTCCAAGGGATTCTCAAGAGTCTTCTCCAACACCATATTTCAAAAGCATCAATTCTTTAGCGCTTAGCTTTCTTTGTGGTCCAACTCTCACATCCATACATGACCACTGGAAAAACCATAGCTTTGACTAGACAGACCTTTGTTGGCAAAGTAATGTCTCTGTTTTTTAATATGCTGTCTAGGTTGGTCATAGCTTTTCTTCCAAGGAGCAAGCATCTTTTAATTTCATGGCTACAGTCACCATCTACAGTGATTTTGGAGCCCAAGAAAATGAAGAGAGTCACTGTTGGCATTGTTTCCTCATCTCTTTGCCATAAGTGATGGGACCAGATGCCATGATCTTAGTTTTTTGAATGTTGAGCTTTAAGCCAACTTTTTCACTCTCCTCTTTCACTTTCATCAAGAGGCTCTTTAGTTCTTCTTTGCTTTCTGTCATAAGGGTGGTGTCATCAGCATATCTGAGGTGATTAATATTTCTCCTGGCAATCTTGATTTCTGCTTGTGCTTCATCCAGCCTGGCTATGGACTATTATTCAGCCTTAAAAAAGGAAATTCTGACACATGCTACATCATGGATGAATCTTGAGCATATTATGCTTAGTGAAATAAGCCAGTCACAAAAATATAAATACTGTATGATTTCACTAAGGTGAAGTATGGAGAGTGGTCAAATTCATAGAAAGCTGAAAGAAAACATTGTGGCTTCCAGGGGCTGGGAGAGGGTGTAATGGGGAGCTATTGTTCAAGCAGGTATAGAGTTTTAGTTTTTCAAGATGAAAAGAATTCTGGAGTTGGTTGCACAGCATTGTGAATGTTTATAACACTATTAAACTGTGCACTTAGACATGTTTAAAATAGTAAATTTTATGTTATTTTATTATATTTTACAATATAATACAGTATTATGCATTTATTATAATAAATACTAATTGTATTTTCATTTTATTATATAATAATAAATTATATAGTATATTTACTATACAATAATGTATTTTATTATAATACGATTTAAAAATTTTAATTTAGAGTGATGTTTGACCAAAAACTTGCTACTATAGCTTTTTAATACACAAAACTAACCATTACACATAATTTTTCCTCTTTTAGAATATCAGATAAATGGAATCATATAGTATGTAGCCTTCTGTGGCTGACTTCTTTCACTTAGCATAATGCTTTTGAGATTTATCCACATTGTTGGATGTATCAGGAATTTATCCCTTTTTATTACTGAGTATTATCCCATTGTGTTAATATATACTACAATTTCTTAACCATATACCACCTGGTTGACATTTGGATTATTTCCAGATTTTTGCTATTATTATTAAGGTTGCTATAAATATTCAGTTATAGGTCTTTGTTCCTAGCTCATTTTGAGCAAGCATTTAAATCATTGCATTATGCAGAATGCTCATGGCACAAGTAACAGAAAATTGTCTCAAATCAACTTAAAATATCGAAATCTTTCCATTTGTGACAACATGGATGGATCTTGAGGACATTATGCTAAGTGAAGTTAGAGAAAGACATATACTGTATGCTTTTACTTACATGTGGAATATAAAAAATGAACATAAAACAAAAAGAAACAGTGATACAGAAAACACATAGGTGTTTGTCACAGGGGTGGGGGGTTAGCTAAAATAAATGAAGGGACTGAAGTACGAACTTTCAGTTATAAAATAAGTTAGTCACAGGGATACGCTGTACAGCAGAGGGGATATCATCATAAGAGTATAATAGCTTTGTATGGTGACAGATGGTAACTAGACTTGTAGTGGTGATCATTTTGTAATATTTAAAAAATAATCCCAATATTTAAAAATATTGAATCGCAATGTTGTGCACCTGAAACTAATATTGTCAATACTTCAATAAAAATATACATAAGAGAAATTCATGAACTAATTAACAAAAATCTGAAAGAAGAGTGACTGCTTAGTTCAGCTGATAAACATCATTAAAAACCCAGGCTTTCCCTCTCTTTTGATGGTTCCACTCTTCTGTGTGTTGGTATGGTCCTCAGGCTAAGCCTGGTCACAGGATAGCTGCGACAGCACCAACCGTTACACCCAGATAGAACGATGTTCATCAGTAGAGGATGGAGCTGTTTTTCCCTTGTGGTTTTTTCTGAAGATCAAGGAGTCTTGCCCGAAGACCCTCAATAGACTTTGCCTCAGTTCTCATTGGTTAGAATGATTAAAACAACTAAAGGCAAGGTTAGTGGGATTCTCTTAACTTAGAGATTTGGAATTCAGTCCCTGGCAATGAGGCTTAAGTTATTTCCCCTAAAGCACATGACTGTGCAGAAAAGAATGGAGACCTGAACAAAGCCAGGGTTTGCCAGGAGGGAGAATAAATGGATGTTGGGCAGACAGGGTCTATTGCGGTCATTAAGTCTGTTCCGTGTTACTTTCACGCTGGTTCTACTGTTCCTAACTTACGGCACTCTGTCTGAAATACTTTCAGTTTTTCAGAAATACTTCTGTTATTCTATTTTTCACTAAAAGATTAACAACAACATAAAGAAGCTCTCATCCTTTAGAACAGATAACTGAAAATTGTACTTGTTCCTCCTTCAAGGCTTGGTTCTAAATTATTTCAATCATTTATTTGACAATAACCTGATGAATTCCTCTACTGCGGGAAGGTTTTACAGGGCAAATAAGGAAGAATAAAATTAAGATTCCTGCTCTTATCACTGTACAGTCTGGTTTAGAAGACAAATTAAAAGTGATAAGTTAAATAACCTCAGAAGATATAAACAGTGGTTCTACATAAGTGTGCAGAGCTGGGACAGGCAAGACAATGATTAATGATTAAATGACAGTAAATACCATGGCAGTTCAGGGGAGGACAAGATACCTGTGGGCTGGAACGGGCTGAGGAAGCTTTCCAGAAGAGGAGGGATTGTAGCTGGGTCTTGACAGATAGGGTCTGCAGAGGCAGACAGGAGCAAGGGAGGGCCCTGAGCTGTAGCAAGAGGAACTATTTGAATAGAAGGAGGAACCATGTGATATTTCCTTGCATCCAGGATGTAGAGCAGATTGTTAAAACTGATTTTTTTCACTTGCTCATTGGATAAATATATTTTTGTGTGTGTGCCTGTGATGTCCCAGGCTCTGTTCTCAGCAGAGAGGATACGGCAGAACACCAAACAGACAAAAATTCCTGTCCTGATAGAGGCTTTATTCAAGTAGAGGAAAATAGCCATGGAATAATAAAAATATATCTCATGTCAAATGTAATAATGGAAAATAAGGAAGGAGGAGGCAGTATGATGAAGGGAGATATTGTGATTTTAGGCATGAGTCTAGATCTGGAGGCCTGAAACAGCTTCTCTGATACGTGTGCATAGGGATATAGGATAAGGAAGTTGGCCTCACAGGATTCAAGGTAGATAATGGTGGGAAGACTGTGAGTGTGGCAGGGGAGGAAAGGGTGGAGGTCTTGCCAGGAGTTGCCCCTCTTTATTCTTGCTGATGGCAAGAGGGAGGACTCTTGCCAATGGGGAAGACTCAGAATTACCCAGAGCTCATGGAACTCTTGGCTTCTCCTTTACTTTTGCTCTGCGGGGATAGCTAATAACTCTTTAGGAGTTCAGGTCGGAAAAATAGGTTGGAGCCACGTTGTGGAGGGCCTGAAAAAAGCCAGATTAAGGAGATTTGATGTGGTATTAGTGAGCTAGGGGTTAAAATTTGCTTGCTTGGATGCTTGTCAGTATGATCAAATCAATGTAAGGAATGGAGCCTCTCAGGTATCCCTTCAGTCATGTATCTCTTATTTTGAAGCTCTTGATGCAGAATAGAAGAAAATCCAAAATATATTTGCAAAAGTTGTGGTCTATTTAAAGTGTGTAATAAATTAATATTTTATCATACAATAAGATAATGCTTTTTACAAGATATTACAAGATTTATTTTAAAATAGTTTAGTTAAACATGCACGAGTAGGTCTGGTCAGGAACTGTTATTTAAATTTCCATGACAAGTGCCTTCTCCCAGTCCTGACATCTGCGTGTGTAACCTCATTCGGTCATCATAACCCTGTACTTTGGACTGACCTTCAACTTTTGCTCATTTCTCATTTGTTCATTGTTGAGCCTTTTATCATTCTCTGTCCTCTGCTGTCAGTGTCCTTTGGACTTGTATTTGTTTAATGGCTTTTGACCAGCCCTGTTACTGTTGTGACCCTCAAGTCTTGTCTGTATCCTGGCTTCCTGGTTCTGGCTCCTTGCCTGGATCCCTCGACCTGCTGCCATCCGCAGCCTGGCGTGACAGATGGCCATGGGCTAATGGCAAGGGCACTCCATCAGCGCCTTGGCACGGCAGTCATTTAAGACGCATGACAGGCAGTAGAGAGAGAAATGTGAATAGGCAATAGTCGGATGCTTTTTGCAGCTCCTGAATGGTGCCAAGTCTTGGCTGGACCGCTTGTTGTATGACTAAATGAATCACTGCAAATGAGGCCTTGTGTAAACAGACTCTCCCTTTGGGTCACATTGCATATTGTTTTGGTTCAGTGCATGCTTGTTATAGGTCAGTCCTACACAAAGCTGTGCTGGGTTCTGAGGGGGAATACAAAGATGATGTGATTGTTACTACCTCGAGGAGCTTACAGTCCAAGGAGAGAGATGCTCATGTGAACAGAAAATTATAACATAAATTAAGATGGGACAGTCTTATGGCAGAGATCCAAGCCTAGTGTAGGAAGCACACAGACAAGGCCATGACTGACTTGGTAAAGGGTGGATTCGTTGATGCATATAGGCTGTAGTTCTAATATGTGTGCTTTTGGGTCTTGAGAACCACTCACATAACTATCAGCTCCTACTGTTTTGAATAATTTATCAGATTCATGATTTCAGGAGAGAGAGGAGAATATTTATATACAATCACCACAGTAAGGAATCTATCTATTCCATAGATGAGATTAAAAAGTGGGTCTTATTTATAGAAGAGACAATGAAAAAAGGACAAAGAAGAAATAACTCATTATGGTAAAACCAGGCTATATATTAATCAATAAGTAATGTTTAAGGTCAAACAATATGTATAATATTTTGATCATTCCATTTTCACAGACCCACTATATCAACTTCAATAGTCATTTAGCGATTTCGGAGTGCAACTTTTTGACCTGAAAACAAAAATGTCTGTTCTCTATTTATTATATGTGATCAAGATTGATTAGAAAAATATCTTAAAAATGCTTTGAAGTTATAGTAAATTATTTTTCTCCTTGGAGAAATATACTATATCAATAACTTTAAATATTCCAACTGATATTCCTAATATTTACTTTAAAATAACTGTATTATGTGGAATGAACCACTTTACATTTTTGATAAAAGCAAACAAAAATGACAGGTTTAATTTAATGTTAAAAGACAGGAAAATGTACAGGAAGTTTCTTTTTTTGTAAAATACAGGTTTTATTTGCTCAGAAAAATACTGTACATATATGAATTCATGCAGATGGGCATATGCATGTACATAGAGAAAATATTTTATGACTGCAGACATGAAATCAGAAGATGTTTGCTCCATGGCAGGAAAGTGATGACAAACATAGACAGTGTTTTGAAAAGCAGAGACATTACTCAGCTGACAAAGGTCTGTATAGTCAAGGCTATAGAGGTCATCCCAGTGGTCACATATGGTTGTGACAGCTGGACCATAAAGAAGGCAGAATGCCAAAGAATTTATGCCTTTGAACTGTGGTGCTGGAGAAGACTCCTGAAAGTCCCTTGGACTGCAAGGAGATCAAATCAGTCAATCTTAAGGGAGATCAACTGATCACTCACTGGAAGGACTGATGCTGAAGCTGAAGCTCCAGTATTTTGGTCATCTGATGCAAACAGCTGACTCACAGAAAAGTCCCCGATGCTGGAAAAGATTGAGGGCAGAAGAAGAGGGCGTCAGAGGGTAAGATGGCTGGATGTCATCACCAATGCAATGAACGTGAACTTGGGCAAACTCCGAGAGAGGGTGAGGGACAGGGAGGCCTGGTGTGCTGCAGTCCATGGGGTTGCAAAGAGTTGGACAGAACTGGGCAACTGAACAACAAAAACACAAGAGAAAATATCATCTAGCATCATATTATGAGCCTCAATATGTACACAAATTAAGTTGTACAAGACATAGAACATTATTTTTCTAAACCTGTAATTTAATTTCAACCTTCTATTTTTATAGGACGATGGAAATTTAATTTTATCAATCTGGGGGGCCTTCCCATATTCCCCAGCACCATGAGTAAGGTCTGAGGGATCTCCACTCTGTCGAGATGTTGGAAGGTAGCTAGTACTCAGTGCTATCTGTCCATCCAAATAGGTACCAGAAAAAAAATGTCCTTTATTCCTATCCTGAATTATATCTAAGGGAAAAACCCAATTTCCATTTTAAATTATCCCAGTGCATTAAATAATTTGTTTTACTATTCATTCTTTTAGCTATCTCAGTAAGTATTCATCCAAATGGCCTGTGCATTTGCAGTATCTCCATGAAATAAAATGAACCTGAGGTAAATACAATCTGAGTTTCAATTTTATCTTTAGATATACCTGATGGAGACATTTAAAATCCTTTCTGGAAGGAGATATGGATGTAAATAAATAAAAATAGCCATATGATTGATGAATTTGTAAATTTAATTATTTATAATCTTATTTCCTACAGAAAGGATTTCAGGAAACTAAAAGAAAATGAATGCAGTAATATATCATAATAAAATAAATAGATAAAAATAAATCATACAATAAGTTTATGGAACATTGCAGAACTGGATTGCAAATTTCATTCTGAGTTTTTTACTGGCCAAGCAAAGAAGATATCACAGTCTGCTGAAGGTCTCCTGTGTCATCCTACACTGTTCAAAAGTAGCATAGTTTTCCCCAACACTGGGGCCTTAGAGAAGGGCTTCCAGTAGATCTTCATACATGGGACCTCATGATATGGGTGATGTCCTCAAGGCCATCTCTAAAACTTAGAAAATATTATCAAGCGAAAGTGAAAGTGTTAGTTGTTCAGTCGTGTCCAACTCTTTGCGACCCCATGGACTGTAGCCTGCTGGACTCCTCTGTTCATAGGATTCTCCAGGCAAGAATACTGGAGTGGGTTGCCAATCCCTTCTCCAGGAGATCTTCCTGACCCAGGGATGGAACCCAGGTCTCTCACGTTGCAGGCAGATTCTTACTGTCTGAGCCACTAGGGAAAACTGTAGAATGTTATTAAGCACAGCTCATGAAAAGTTGTATCATAAGGTGTCAAAGCAATGTTTCTCGAGTGTCTAGAACTCTGCTGATGTGACTTCAACCACAGACCGCAGGGAAGTTGGCATTTAGCTCAACCCAACACGTTCATCTGTGATGGAATGAAGGCAGGGACATACATCCAGCAACAGCACAGCCAGCTGTCATTTTGGTGTTTAGATGCTCCTCTTCTGTGTTGGAACCCAGTTGTTTTAGAGTGAAAAACATTCTCTGTGTGAGCCTGGAGTTCAGAGCAGAGCAGTTTTGGAGCCCAGGACAAGTAGAATGAAAAGCAAATTTGTCACCTGTGTTATTTGTGACGTGGCTTTCAGACAGCGCTCTTATCAGCAGATGCCATCTGGTTGCTGTCTATTTTTGCTAGTTAATTTGCAGCTAGGTATTGAGCTCACTTGTTTCTGAATTACTGAAAGGGAGTCTATACTATAAACATAAATGCCACATATTTTCAAAGAAATAAATTTATAAATTCATAAATGCTTATTATTATTTGCTTCCTATACATTTTGGTGACCCAAGACAAAAGTCCAGGTGCTAGCTCACTGTAATCATATCCCAAAGTAAGTTCATGAAGGCTGCAGGAATGTCTCCCATTTCAGATCCAATCTCTTGTGTCCCAGACACAATGCATCTCAGGAACAGGAGAAAGAAAGTCTTTGCTGTTATAATGACCTTAATGAATTGCAAAAGTTCATCCACTTGCCTGACCCTGCATTATTTTGATAGCTCCCCAAGAGCAAAAAGTATTTATTTGATTTAGATTTCTTTTCATTGTAAATTTATTTATTTTTCAATTGAAGTATAATTGCTTTACAGAAGTGTCTTGGTTTCTGCCAAACATCAACCTGAACCAGTCATAAGTATACATATATCACCTCCCTCTTGAACCTTCTCCCACCATCCTCCCCATCCCACCCCTCAAGGTTGTTCCAGAGCCCTGGTTTGAGTTCCCTGAGTCATATAGCCAATTTCCATTGTCTGTCTATTTTACATATGGCAATGTTATGCTTCTCTCCGTATATCCTACCCTCTCCTTCCTCTCTCCTGCCATGCCCATAAGTCTGTTCTCTATGTTTGTGTGTCCGTTGCTGCCCTGCAAATAATTTCATTAGCACCATCTTTCTAGATTCCATGTATATGCTTTAGTATATAATATTTGTTTTTCACTTTCTGACTTACTTCACTCTGTATAATAGGTTCATCCATTTCATTAGAACTGACTCAAATGTATTCCATTTTATGACTGAGTAATAATAAAAAAAAAATAATGTCTGGCTCTTTGTGACCCCCATGGACTGTAGCACACAAGGTCCTCCGTCCATAGAATTCTCCAGGTGAGAATACTGGAGTGTGTTGTCATGCCCTTCTCCAAGGATCTTCCCAATCCAGGCATTGAACCCAGGTGTCCTGCATTGCAGGCAGACTTTTTACTGTTTGAGCTACTCAGGAATCCTGGCTGAGTAACATTCCACTTTATATGTGTACCACAGCTTCTTTATCCATTCTTCTGTTGATGGACATCTAGGTTGCTTCCGTGTTCTAGTTATTGTAAATAGAGCTGCATGAACATCGGGGGATATGTCTCTCTTTCAGTTTTGTTTTTTTCAGGGTATATGCCTAGTAGTGGTACTGCTAGATCATATGGTGGTTTTATTCCTAGTTTTTACAGAAATTTCCATACTGTATTCCATAGTGGCTGTGTCAGTTTACATATCCAACAGTGCAAGAGGGTTCCCTTTTCTCCACACCCTCTCTAGCATTTATTGTTTGTAGACTTTTTGATGATGGCTATTCTGATAGGCCTGGTTTGATTCCTGGGTCAGAAGATCCACTGCAGGAGGGATAGGCTACCCACTTTAGTATTCTTGGGCTTCCCTTGTGGCTCTGCTGGTAAAGAATCCACCTGCAGTGCGGGAGACCTGGGTTCAATCCCTGAGTTGGGAAGATCCCCTAGAGGAGGGAAAGGCTACCCACTGTAGTATTCTGTCCTAAAGAATTCCATGGACTGTATAGTCTATGGGTCACAAAGAGTTGGACATGACTGAGTGACTTTCACTTTCACATTCTGACCGATCGATGTGAAGTGATATCTCATTGTAGTTTTGATTTGGATTTCTCTAATAATGAGTGGTGTTGAGCATTTTTTTCGTGTGTTTGTTAGCCATCTGCATGTCTTTGGAGAAATGTCTGTTTAGGTCTTTTCCCCAGTTTGTGATTGAGTTATTTTTCTGGTGTTGACTTGTATGAGTTGCTTGTATATTTTGGAAATTAATCCTTTGTCAGTTGTTTCATTTGCTATGATTTTCTCCCATTCTGAGGTTGTCTTCTCACCTTGTTTATAGTTTCCTTTGCTGTGCAAAAGTGTTTAAGTTTAATTAGGCCCCACTTGTTTAGTTTTGTTTTTATTTCCATTGCTCTGGGAGGTGGGTCATGGAGGATCTTGCTGTGATTTATGTCATATCGTGTTCTACCTATATTTAGTTTCTAGTCTTAAATTTAGGTCTTTAGTCCATTTTGAGTCTATCTTTGTGTATGGTGTTAAGAAGTGTTCTAATCTCATTCTTTTACATGCTGTCCAGTTTTCCCAGCACCACTGATTGAGGAGGCTATCTTTGCCCCATTATATATTTTTGCCTCCTTTGTCAAAAATAAGATACCCATAGGTGCGTGGGTTTATCTCTGAGCTTTTTATCTTGTTTCATTGGTGATTTAGATTTTTTAAAATGTAACTTAAAAATATTTTAGAGGTTTTTGTAAACACAAGAAAATGAGAATAATTCTTTATCATACACTCACTAACCAACATTAACAAAAGGCGACAAGGCATTCTGTAATATTTTCTTACAGTCTTTTTGTTGGTACAGCAGACTATTGAGGTTTAATTTGTATACAATAAGATGCATAGCTCTTTAGTTCAGTTGGTAAAGAATCTACCTACGATGCTGGAGACCCCAGTTTGCTTCCAAGGGTGGGGAAGATCTGGCTGGAGAAGGGAAAGGCTACCCACTCCAGTATTCTTGGGCTTCCCTTGTGGCTCAGCTGGTAAAGAATCCACCTGCAATGTGGGAGACCTGGATTCTATCCCTGGGTTGGGAAGATCCCCTCGAGAAGGGAAAGGCTACCCACGCCAGTATTCTGGCCTAGAGAATTCCATGGACTGTATAGTCCATGGACTCTGACTTGCAAAGAGTCGGAGACGACTGAGCGACATTCACTTTCACTTCAAGATAGATAGCTCTTAAAATTATGCAGTCTGAGAAATTTTGAGAATTGTACACACCCACTGTACAACTACCTAAAACAAGATCTCTTTCTCTCAGGATCTAAAAAAGTCTAAAAAGTTCCCTTAGGCCATTTTCCTGTCCACCCCTCACCACTCAAAGGACAACGTTTCTGATCTGCTTTCTGATTTTCTGTCATCACAGATTAGTTTTGCTTTTGGACTTCATATAAATTAGATTATACAGTATATGTTCCTTTGTGTCGCATTTCCTTCCCTCAGGATGTTTTCTAAGTTCATCTGTGTTGATACCTATTACAACAATTTGTTCCTACTCATAGCATTGGTTCATCCTCCCTGTTGACATGTGATATTTCGGTCATTTCCAGTTAAGGCTGCTGTGAAGATTCTGTACAAGTCTTCTTATGTATGCGTTTTTATCTTTCCTTTTGGAGGGGGGTAATTATTTAGAAGTGGGATTGCTGAGTCAGAGAGTAGGTGTGTGTTTAACTTGACAGGAAAGTGCCAGATTGCTTTCCAAAGTGGCTGTAGCATTTTACACTCCCACCAGTCATGTGCAGGAATGCTAGTTGATTCACAGCCTCCTCAACATTAGGTATTGTCAGTTTTTTCAACTTTATTCATTCTAGTGGTTTTATTTTGCATTTTCCTGATGACCTAGGGCTTCCCTTGTGGCTCAGCTGGTAAAGAATCCACCTCCAATGCGGGAGACATGGGTTCCATCCCTGGGTTGGGAAGATCCCCTGGAGAAGGGAAAGACTACCCACTTCAGTGTTCCGGCCTGGAGAATTCTACTATACAGTCCATGGGGTCACCAAGAGTTCGACACGACTGAGTGACTTTCACTTCACGTTAAAGATGTCAAAAACTTTTTCATGTGCTTATTGGATGTATTTTTGTCTTTCTCTATCATGTGAGTATCTAGTTACCACAGAACCACTTATTGAGATATTTTTTTAAATCCCATTAAGTTGCCTTGTTTTCTTTGTTGAAAATCAATCAACTGGTTAAGTGTGTTCTATTTCCAGATTCTGCATTCTGATATATTGATTTACTTGTTTGTCCTTATGCCAATATCCCTCTGCCTTGATCACTGTAGCTTTTGATTTTCCTGTTTACCTAGTCAAAGTCCTCCAACTTTATTTTTCTTTTTGAAGATTGTTTTGGCCATTGAGGAATGTTGTATTTCCAAGTAAATTTTAAAATTGACTTGTAAAGTTCTGTAAGAGAGTCTTTTGGGATTATTATTGCCTTAAATCTATGAATTAATTCAGGGAGAAATGACATTTTAATAATGATTCTTTTAATCTACTGCCATAGTGTATCTCTTCGTTTATGTAGATCTTTAAAATTTTTTCTCAACAATATTTGTGGTCAGTATGCAGGTTGTTTCTGATAATCTTGTAAATGGAGTTGTTTAAATTTCTTTGATCAATTGTTTGTTGTATAGAAATTGTTGTATAGTGTATAGAAATACCTCTGAATTTTTCACATTAACCTTGTATCTTATGACTTGTTAAAATTCACTTACTGAATTCTAGTTCTAGTTCTAGTTGCTTTGCACATTATTTAGAATTTTCTGTAGGGCAGTCTTTTTATCTGGAAAATGGAAGTTTTACAGAACCCCTTTTCAGTCTTTATGCTTTTTGGTTTCTTGACTTGCTTTATTGTAGTGGCTCAGATGGTAAAGTGTCTGCCTGCAATGCAGGAGACCTGAGTTCAATCCCTGGGTCGGAAAGATCTCTAGAGAAGAGAATGGCTACACACTCAAGTATTCTTGCCTGGAGAATTCCATGGACAGAGGAGCCTGGTGGGCTGTAGTCCATGGGGTAGCAGAGTCCAGCACGACTGAGCAACTAACACTTTCACTTTCATAGCACAAAGGGTAATATTTTGCTTTATTTTCTTCAGGTCTTTTTTCTGTTTACTTTTTACTTGGCCCCTTCTTTCACCTTTCTTGTTCCCATATCCATGTTACCTTATCCATGTTCTTGTTCCAGCTGTAAAATTCTCTTCATTTTTAAAATGTCTGCATCCCCATTTCTCTTTATAGGTTAGTCAGATTCTCATTTACAATCAATGAGCATTTTCAAGTATTCATGTTGATGAAGCTCAATGAGGTGTCCTTTTTTTCTATGACTAATAGGAGAAAATTACACATTTTTTGGAAGAACTATACCTCATAGTCAGAAAATAACAAAATCCTAATTCGGTAGTGAATTCTTAAAACAGGGAATTTAGTGAAAAATTGCCTGAATAAGTGAATTGCAAGTAAATTCAGAGTGATTATTTATTACTCAGAAATGCCAGGCTATTTCTAAGGGCACCTTGACATTGCCTAATTATAGAGATTTAAAAGTCCTATAAATTGCAAGTCATTGAGATAATGGTTTTATTTGGTTCATTTGGAACCATGAATTGATATAAAATTTTTTTTGTTGAAGCAGATGCTCTCTTATATCACAATCATAAGGAAAACCTCTCCATTCCCACTTAAAAGTGCAGAATATAATCTTGCATTCAACTTGTGATCATAATTTTACATGAAAAAATTTTATAATTGACTTAATTCATGTATGAAGTGATATTTGTCTCTAATTAATTTAGATTTGTTATAGAAACAAGATCATCAAATGATAAATTGTTTTACCCATATACAGTTCATGAAACATATGGAAATCTCTTTGATGAGAAGGAAATACTGATAAAATGCTGAAAGCTCATTTATTTTATGAATCTATATGTCTACTTAGTTATATATCACAGTCATATTTAAAATCAAATTAATTAAACAGCATAAATTTGTCAAAATATCTTTTGATACTACTAATTTTGTTTCTTAAAACGTAGTGGGCTACAGTAAAAAATTTGTAACAAGAGAAAAATACATTCTACATTTTAGAATCTAATATTAGTGTTCAGATTTTAGTGTACAATGATGATCCCAACTATGTGAGGACCGGTAGTACCTATGTATAAAACACATAAGCTATAGGACAAAGGTTTTTTAACATTGATGTCACACTGGAATCACCTGTGGCGCTTCTAAATCTCTTGGAGTTCTTTCCTTCCCTGTGATACTCATGCCACTTATCCATGAGTCTTTTCCCATCCTTGTCACTGTCACCCACTGTAATAGTGTACTATTGCTATGTGACAAATAACCAATAACACCCATTCATTAACTTACAGTTCTGTAGATCACAGTCTGGGTAAACTTGTTTGGGTCGTCTGTTCAGGGTCTCACAAGGTCAGAATCCAGGTATTGAATGAGTTGGGTTCTTTTCAGAAGGCTCTGAGGAAACTACATGCTTCCAAGATCATTCTTAGTGTTAACAGGATCCAGTTATTTGTGGTTGTAGGATTGAGGTTACTTCCTTTCTGGCTATTGGAAAGGGGTCCAGCTCATCTCCTAGAAGCTGCTTTTAGGTCCTTCATGTGATTCCCCCTTTCTTCAAGCTAGCAACAGAGAACTTCTTGTGGACTGTGTCCTCTTGCTCTTCTACTCTATGACTTCCTCTTCTGGACCAAGCTGGAGAAAACTTTCTGTTTTTAAAGCAGAAGTCCCCAACCTTTTGGGCGCCAGGTACCAGTTTTGTGGAAGAAAAATTTTCCATGGACTCAGGGTGGAGGGGGTGGTGGTGGTTTCGGGAAGATTCAGATGGGGTTGGTTTTGCTCTCCTATGAGAATCCAGTGCCACCACTGATCTGGCAGGAGGCTGAGCTCAGGTGATAATGCAAGCAATGGGGAGTGGTTATAAATACAGACAAAGCTTCTCTTGCTTGCCTGCTTCTTACATCCTGCTATGCATCTGGGTTCCTAAAAGGACACAGACCAGTACCAGTCTGTGGCCCAGGGGTTAGGGACTCCTTTTTTAAAGGACTCATGTGATTGCTGCTAAGTCGCTTCAGTCGTGTCTGACTCTGTGTGACCCCATAGACGGCAGCCCACGAGGCTCCCTCGTCCCTGGGATTCTCCAGGCAAGAACACTGGAGTGGGGTGCCATTTCCTTCTCCAATCCATGAAAGTGAAAAGTGAAAGTGAAGTTGCTGAGTCTTGTCCGACTCTTAGCGACCCCATGGACTGTGGCCCACCAGGCTCCTCCATCCATGGGATTTTCCAGGCAAGAGTGCTGGAGTGGGGTGCCATTGCCTTCTTCAACTCATGTGATTAGGTGTGGCCTATCTGGATAACCTTTCTAAATTAAGGTCAGCTGGTTAGAGCACTTAAATACATCTGTAAATCTCTTATGCAGTATAATGTGACACAATCACTGGAGTAACACCAGGGGTTGGAGATAGTGAGGTCATCTTAGAATCCTATTTACCCCACCTACCAACCTCCAGATCATGTTTCCCTACCCATTCACCATGTGAACATCGCAATAATTATCTTTCTCCCTGTTACATCCCCAGTGTCACATGGGGCTTAGTATTTATACAGAGACCTTTGTCACACATTTATCTTCAAATTTCTTGACTCTATTTAAATGATATTCAGTTCCAGATCTTATTATCATCATTCAGAAAAACAATACATATGAAATCTGAAACCTGTTTTCCATCTTGGACAACAATGTTCTCTGAATGTTTTTGTTATAACCCATGTTGGCTTCACCAGGAGGCATAGTATGAAGGAAAGGGGAGGAAGCTAGCACTGGGCAGAGCCAGGGATGTGAGAACAGACTTGGTAAGAGTGGTGGGGGGTTTAGATCAGGAGGTCATTCACAAGGTTCAAGGAGGCAAGGCTTGGTGCTAATACCTTATAATTCCTACTCATGGTTGAGGCTGGAGTTTTTGGCTTTCATGATACTGGAGTCATTGTGGTGATTGTGCTTTGGCACCAAGGGTCAGTCTGGATTGAGGCTGGATCCAAAGCTATCACACAGAGTTGGACATGACTGAAGCTACTTAGCAGCAGCAGCAAAGCTATCAGGTGACGGCAATTATGTTGGGTGAGCGAGGGTTGTTAGGAATTGGGTATGTTGCTAGTGCTACAGGCAGGCATTTGGCATCCAGGTAGAACTCCAGTCCAACTGGAAACCTGCTTGGAATCAGGAATTGGAGTATAGAATAAGGCAGTAGTAGAGGGAGTTGGGAGAAGGCTGTGACTGAGGTGAATAGGAAAGCTAGAATTTAGGTAGCAAGATTATTTTAACTTTAGATCTGAGGTACTGGAGAAATGATACTTTTAATAGTTGTTTGGGTTGTATGCTGGACACAGGGACTATTTCGGGCTAAGTGTAGTACAATCTAGGGCTTCCCTTGTAGCTCAGTTGGTAAAGAATCTGCCTGCAGTACAGGAGACCCAGGTGCGATCCCTGGGTTGGGAAGATCCCCTGAAGAAGGAACTAATTCATGCAACTGGATGGGGCTAGGAAAGGCAGAACCAACACCTTCTGGCTTCCTTAGTCTCACTGAGATTCTCATTCTGTAGTCTGCCCAGTCCTTTCCCCACATGGGAACTGGGAGAAGAGTCTCCTCTTCTGGCTGGTCCCACAGGGATGTGGTGGGGAAAGGTCTCGGGGCCTCCATCCTGTGGTCTCACAAGTGGGTGGTCATTGAGAGGTGACGTCAGGTCCTGGATGAGCAGTACTGAAGTCAAAGCACAGAAAGTGAATCCAAACCTAGGTGCCTATCAAGGGGAGTGGGGTGGGTGGGTGGGGCAGAGCAACAGTAGCAGGGGCACAAGGTGAAAGAAAGGGTTTCAAAACCCAGCAAAGTTATCATAGGAGAGACGTGGGAAGCAGGGTGGATACAATGCAGACCTGAAAATCAATTCCTTTTTCTCTCCCTCCTTCACTCTTTCCCTTCCTTTTAGTATTCTTAGCACATTTTCACAGGAACTAGCTGAAATGGGTAGGGAAATCTTTCCATTTTACTCCAGTCTAAAGCATTCTGTATATGTATATGTAACATTTACCTTACTATGTATTCTCTACTGCTTAGAACAGTTTTGGGGGTGGTATTTAATAGTAAGGTTAATTCAAATTAAAAAGAAAAATAGTAAAAGAGAGAAAAGATTTTGTTCACAACTAAGGCAGAAACATTATCCTAGCCTTATATGAAAGTGAAAGTGTTAGTCACTCAATCGTGTCCAACTTTGCGATCCCATGGGCTGCGGCCCCCAGGCTCCTCTGTCCATGGAATTCTCTAGGCAAAATACTGGAGTGGGTTGCCATTTCCTTCTCCAGGGGATCTTTCTGATCTAGGGATTGAACTCAGGTCTCCTGCACTGCAGGCAGATTCTTTACCATTTGAGCCACCAGGGAAACCCAGCCTAATGGCTAGGATTTTTACTGAAGACTTGTTGACAAATGACTGTGAGACGGGCAGGATGGGGAGGGAAGTGGGAGGGAGGTTCAAAAGGGAGGGGACAAATGTATACCTATGGCTGATTCATGTTGATGTCTGGCAGAAAACAACACAGCATTGTAAAGCAATTAAAAAAAACAAGATTGCCAGTTAAACAGTAGGTCCAAAGTATAACCACTGTGGGTGTTATTTATTTTGTGCTTTGTGAAGTTATAATTGAGGTAACTAATTTAATGTATGGGGTTTATTGCATTACAAGAGTGAGATTCCTTTCAGCGCATCCTGTTCTTGGGCTTACAGAGTTGAAAAGTAAAGCCTCCTCCTTTGTATTGTTCCAGAGAAGTGCTTCAACAGCGTGCTCTCTGTTGATTGTTTTAGTGGCTCTGCTGATGTCCAGACCAGTGGAATGAGCCTCTGGACGTGCCTGTGAAAAGTCACAAGAGTATGCCCCTCAGAACAGAAGAAAGTTCCGTTACATCACAGAAATGTCCTGTCATGCCATGTCTCACAGGAAACAGTGTTCCACTAAGGATATTAGAAGGTTTGCAGAACTACATGAGTTGGGCTGGTCAATAAATGTATACAGAGGTCTTTCCTGTTTTCTCTGAGCAAGATTGTTGGAAGACACGGAGACCCACATGTGGCTCGGGGCCTGTAGCATCAGTGTCATACTTTGGCCTGAAGCTTGCTTCAAGGATCACTTCCTCTTTCTCGCCTGGCCCCAGCAGGTGGGCTAGTGTGAGCCCAGGTCTCCTTCCTGCCTGGCACTCAGCAGCACTGTCAGAGAATGTGTGTATCATCAATCCCTGATCATTCCTGAGAGACTGATGCATTTCCGTAGAAAGCCTGATTTACATGGTGTGACTACAGATTAAAAAGATGGATTTTGTTCTGGCTTGTTGAAATCATTCTTTAGAGACAATGTTTGAAACAAAATTTCTCAAATGGTCTGTGGTCTACTTACTCTCAGATATTAATCTCTGCCTACACTGCTGGGATGCTCTTTTCCTTGTGAAAAAAATTCCATTCTTATGAATTTAGTCCATTCATGTGGAGTCAACCTTATAGGACTATTATTGCCTTCTCTTTATGAAAAAGAAAAGGCATTGGCAACCGATTGATTGTGTGGCCCGGTTCATGGAAAGGGAGACGAATGATCTTTTCTTACTCTTTAAAAATATACAAAGCTCGACTAAAATAGAACTTCATATTATAGGTTGCAGTTATTAACTTAGGAGGTAATGGGGTTTCTACTTTCTCATGATAAAAGCTTCCTCTGTTAACACCACCTCCTGCATAATATCTTGGCATGATGTGCAGAATTTTCTTTGTTCTGTAGTTAGTGAATGGCAACGTTTCCCTCGTGTGTTCCAATTTTTTAGGCAAAGATAACTCCATGAGTTCTAAGAGGGTGAGTTTGTGTTCTCCTTAGTAATAGTGAGCAAAGCAATAAAACAGATACTATTTTTAGGTTGCTTGTTAATCTCTCATTTTATTATATGCCACACATATATTATTCTGAAAACCATCCTAAAACATGAACATGAATAAATACTATAATTCTTTAACACTGACCTTAGTATTTCTAGAGAAGTATATGATTAAAAAAGGAAAGTTTGGGCAAAAGTTCTTTTGCCTTTATTCTCAATTTTCTTGGCTCTTCACCCAACATTTTCAAATCTAGAATGTCATCTAAAGGCCATTGCCTGTGAAAGTGAGAAAATGAGGAAATGGATATGACCGAGAAGTCTCATGGTTTTGGAGGTTCCTCAGGCTTTCTGGGGAGAAGGCAATGGCAACCCACTCCAGTACTCTTGCCTGGAAAATCCCATGGATGGAGGAGCCTGGTAGGCTGCAGTCCATGGGGTCTCTAAGAGTCAGACATGACTGAGTGACTTCACTTTCACTTTTCACTTTCATGCATTGGAGTAGGAAATGGCAACCCAGTCCAGTGTTCTTGCCTGGAAAATCCCAGGGATGGGGGAGACTGGTGGGAGGCCGTCTATGGTGTCACACAGAGTTGGACACGACTGAAGCGACTTAGCAGCAGCAGCAGCAGCAGGCTTCCTGTGGGGCTTCCAATGTGGCACTTGTAAGAATCTGCCTGCGATGCAGGAGACATAAGAGACTTGGGTTTGATCCGTGAGTCGGGAAGATCCCCTGGAGGAGGGCATAGCAACCCACTCTAGTATTTATACCTGGAGAATCCCATGGACAGAGGAGCCTGGTGGGCCACAGTCCATAGGGTCCTAAAGAATCGGACAAGACTCAAGCGACTTAGCATGCCTGCACAAGGCTTCCTGGACTGTGGGAGGGAAGAGGACTGAAGTCAGAAAGTGTGTCTCTAACTCAGGACTTGATTTGAATGGTGGATGATTTGAATTATGAACAAAGGGACTTGTCAAATCCTTTCTTCTGAATATCAGTCCCTCTGGAGAATAGCATACCCAAACACCTCTGGATGCAAATTCTCTCCATTTTCCCTGGAACTGTGGTCTTTCCTTAGTAGTACTTAGGGAATGTTTACTGGCCTGTAGAACATAGGGACAGCAGCAAATTATTTCCAGAGTGTTCCAGGTCCCCACTTTGGTTTGTGATTAGAGGAAGAATTGAGGAGCTGTTAGATTTCCATAACAATTTGAGTGTTTTAAGTAGAGAAGGAAGTGTTTTCTTAGTTTTTAAAAATGTCCAGATTGATATGGTAAATTAGGTTAGACGCAGGGAAATATTGCTGTGCTGAAATGTAGTTCTGAATGCCTTTTGTGTAGAACATTAAATTCATGAGATCCAGAAATCATAGAATTATAAACCCCTATTTTCACTTTTAAAATATGAGAGGCATATTTCACCCTGCTTGTTATACCGAGCAAATGGAAGGAGAAAACATTGAGAATATTATGAATATTATGTGTTTCTGACTTAGGCTACTGTTTAGAATGCTGATTGTCATGCACATTTTATGTGTATGAAACAATATGAGTTTTATAAAATTACTAAGTTTACGAGAGGATTAAGCAGGTTTTACTTTTATAGTCATAATGTGTTCAAATGCATTTGCATCAAATGGGAGATATAATTTCTCTCTGTAATTGAAATTTAAATCCCAGCATAAATACAGCACTTAGAAAACTATTTTATAGGCCTCTCTTTTATAAGGATCCTGCATGGAAAGAAGGTTACACAGCTGGAGATTGTTTAGAGACAATTAAGACTTATTGGCTTTTCAGCTGGTGATAAAAGCAGGGTTTTGAGAATCTTGGCATCTTGAAATTGTTACCCAGGTGATTTCCTTTTCAACACAAAGCTCTTTAGTATTCTTTAAAAAATGATTTAGCATCAGAGACTTAAGAAGATGATCTATTGGAGTTTAAGTCCATGATGAATGTAAAGTACACATTTGTCTTTAATGTGATTCATGCAAGGTGAGCCTGAGACCCTAGCCATCTTTTCAAGACGATTACTCCGTTTTCTGGGGAAAATATTGAAGAATGCTGTTGTTTTTAGCATTCCCGGCCTCCTGTTTCTAATCCCTCTGAAATGATACCCTACTCTCTTTAGATTTTAACCTCTACCTCTCTCCCTTCTTTCGGAGAAGGCAATGGCACCCCACTCCAGTACTCTTGCCTGGAAAATCCCATGGATGGAGGAGCCTGGTGGGCTGCAGTCCATGGGGTCGCGAAGAGTCGGACACAACTGAGCGACTTCACTTTCACTTTTCACTTTCATGCACTGGAGAAGGAAATGGCAACCCACTCCAGTGTTCTTGCCTGGAGAATCCCAGGGACCGGGGAGCCTGGTGGGCTGCCGTCTATGGGGTCGCGCAGAGTCGGACACGACTGAAGCAGCTTAGCAGCAGCAGTAGTGTCTCACTTCTTTACTTCAGACTAGGAAAGAGGCTGCCTGACAAACCCACTCTGATAAAGTATTTTGATGCCCCAAATACTGCTAATAGGGATAAGGATTATATGGATGACTTTTGTTAAAGAAGAAATTTCATAATCCATTGGTAAAATATTTTTCATGGAAGGGACCTTTCTGGCAGATCACAAATCAAATTACATAGGGGACACTTACTTTATTAATAAAGTGGCTTGTATTTTCACAAAACCCTGAAGGATATAATTTTTTACAGTTAAACACCAAGTTGGTAACTGGCTTAATTTACCTTTTAGGCAACCCACAGGTGGCCGCAAGACTGAAGTGTGATAATCTGAAGCAATCAATGTTTTGAGTTCCTTTATCAGTGTAGCTCGGAGAAGGCAATGGCACCCCACTCCAGTACTCTTGCCTGGAAAATCCCATGGACGGAGGAGCCTGGTAGGCAGCAATCCATGGGGTTGCTAAAGGTCAGACACCACTGAGCGACTTCACTTTCACTTTTCACTTCCATGCATTGGAGAAGGAAATGGCAACCCACTCCAGTGTTCTTGCCTGGAGAATCCCAGGGACGGGGGAGCCTCGTGGGCTGCCGTCTATGGGGTCGCACGGAGTCGGACATGACTGAAGCGACTTAGCATTAGTGTGAAAGAAAGTGAAAGTTAACTCTCTCAGTCGTGTCCGACTCTGTGCGACCCCGTGGACTGTAGCCCACCAGGCTTCTCCGTCCATGGGATTCTCCAGGCAAGAATACTGGAGTGGGTTGCCATTTCCTTCGCCAGGAGATCTTCCCGACCCAGGGATCGAACCCCAGTCTCCCACATTGTGGGCAGACGCTTTAACCTCTGAGCCACCGAGGTTTACAGCAGCAGCATTAGTGTAGCTAGTAGGAAATTTGACTTGACTCTTTATTAGCGTCAGCTGGATATTATACAGGTAAGGATGAATCTATGTTACAGAAGTTTGTTTTCTGACCCGAGATTTTTTAACTTAGATCTCTCTATATTTTAATATGACAGAATTAATTTCTAAATATATAGCTAAAGGCAGTCTGCATACTAAGTTAATTTAAACGTCTTATTACCCTAGGACTACGTGACTTCCCGGTTGGTGCAGTAGTAAAAAATCTGCCTGCCAGAGCAAGAAACACAGGAGTTGTGGGTTTGATCCCTGGGTCGAGAAGATTCCTGGAGTAGGAAATGGCAGCCCATTCTAGTATTCTTTCCTAGAAAATTCCATGGACAGAGGAGTCTGGCAGGCTACAACCCATGAGGTCACAGAGTCTGATGAGACTGAGCATGCACGTATTTATCTATTAACTTTTGGGGAAACGTACTGATCTTGCCTTTGATTTGCTGTTCCATACAGGGACGAGAGCTGGTGTCACAGATGCTTCCATCTTTGAACTTTGCTTCTGCTTGACATGGTTTTGTTCTCTTTGACAGATAATCAATGGTGAAAAGTAGTGTAATTATTAATTTCACATTTGACATTGTGAACATTTCACTGCTAAATTAGTAGGTAGGAATGTCACAATCCATTTCTATTATATCTACCCACAGAACTTCAAAGGGCTCCTAGCAATAGGTTCTTCTTGAGTCAGAAAGAAGACTCTGACATGCAGCTATCAAGTACAATTAATTTTAACAGTCCTTGACCTTTCTGTAAAATACTCAATTTTTTCAGGTACTTTCCTTCATGATGATAGTTTGAAAAAAAATTAACATTCCTCTTCTTATATTGCTTGCGTTAACTGGCAAGAAATTATTTTAGCAGCAGACTTTCTCTGGTCTTTCACATACTGAGCAAATGCTACTCCCTAGAATAACCACCAAGCTGTAGTAGGTACCAACCTGCTTTATTGAAGTGGTATATGGACAGAGACAATGGCTTCTCTTTTTTTAAAAAAGGTTTTTATTTATTTGGCTGCATTGGGTCTTACATGTGGCAGGCAGGAACTTTAGTTTCAGCATGTGGATTCTTAGTTGCAGCATGGAAGGATGTAAGTTTCCCAACCAGGGGTCGAAGCCAGGCTCCCTGCACTGGGAGCTTGGAGTCTTAGCCACTGGACCACCAAGGAGGTCCTGGCCGTTGCTTCTTACGAAGGCGCTGTATTGATTACCCATCCTGAGAAAGTTCCGTCTCCTTATATCACGGAGAATGCTGCTGCAGTAGCAAAGAGCTCTGGGCGCAAAGGTGTGGAGAGGGAACATAGCTTTCAGATTCTGGTGACCCATGGACCCCAACCCAAGAGAAACAACACTTAGCACATTTAAAAAATGCTTAGGGAATTCCCTGATAGTCCAGTGGTTAGGACTCGGTGCTTTTCACTGCCGAGGTCCTAGGTTCGATCCCTGGTTGGGGAACTAAGATCTCATAAGCTGTGAAGCATGGTAAAAACAAGCAAATTTCTAATAGGCAAATGAAAATTAGAGACGGAAAATCCATTTTAATAATATATTTTATATGACTCACTATATCCAAAATATTATCATTTCAACATGAGGTGTTGGCCACATTCAGTTCAGTTCAGTCGCTCAGTCGTGTCCGACTCTTTGTGACCCCATGAACCACAGCACGCCAGGCCTCCCTGTCCATCACCAACTCCCGGAGTGTATTCAAACTCATGTCCATTGAGTCGGTGATGCCATCCAGCCATCTCATCCTCTGTCGTCCCCTTCTCCTCCTGCCCTGAATCCCTCCCAGCATCAGAGTCTTTTCCAATGAGTCAACTCTTCGCATGAGGTGGCCAAAGTACTGGGAGTTTCACTTCTAGGGCTCAATAGCCACCTGAGGCTAGTGTTTCCATACTAGCCAGCACAGTGCTGGCCAATCACTCGATCTTTAAGTTATTTGAATTTCTGACAAAAATCCAACCCAAATCTTATGTCCATGGAGGAAATATTGAAATATCAGCCAGGCATTATAGATATCATATTTTACCTTTAACGGACAGTTTTAGCTCTTCATATATATATATATATATATATATATATATATAGTAGTACCTAAGATCCAAATGGAAAGAAAGTGATTTACTGAAACAGATTGGTATGGTGAACAGAATCCTGGGACAAGTGTTCAGATAACTCTAGTTTTGGAAGGTCATTTATTAGTGACAGGGACAACTCAGGCTAACCTTGCTGAGATTTAATTTCCATACCCAGAAAGTAGAAATAGTAAACTCTGTCTGCCATAGTACAATGCACAGTTAGGCATATAAAAACACTTTAAAAAATAACTATAAAGAGCTATGTAATAAAAGGTACTAAACTTATTTGAGACAAAAAGTAATTCTTAGGGGTGACTTGATGAGGGTTCCATGCTTAATCCCATATCATTCTTTGGTATGAAGCTACTCTCTGCCTCTGCTTTCTGACTCAATTCCTTCTTTAAACTTTTGGATTAATTCCCATTCCCCTTGCAAACACTGAGTTTACTTCAAAAAATTTGTCTACTTGATATGGGTGTTGGGCTGAGTGTTTTGTATGCATCATCTCATTTAATTCCCAAGACAACTCTACAGGTTTTGCTTCATTTTATCGATAAAGATGATCAACAGAGAGATTAATTTGCCCAACACCTCACAGATAAGACATTGCCATTTGAGTTAGACCAGGTGAATCCAGAATCCAGCACTGCTGTCCATCTCAATTGCTGATGTGGAGTGCTCCTGAACGGACTGTACATATTTTTTACATTCTGCATATTATGATTTTTAGACACCTTAAAAAATCATTCTGTCTGGGGAGAGAGTGCCCCTCCCAGGGCTCGCCAGTTCTTTTAGATACTGAAGGACTCAGCTGAGGCTGCCTTTGAGATCCACTGGACCAATCTAGGGCCATGCCTCCTCTATCTGGCCCATACACCCAGGAGGCACTATTGTTCAGCCTTAATCATCCCAGGGCAGGCCCTAGGACCTGGAGATCACATGTATGACTTAGAGCACACTGAAGTATTCAAACCAGCCAAATCTAAGCTGTTTGTCCTGCCTTATCTCTCCTGTAGAAACACACATAAATGCCATGGCCTAAGCACACCCCTTGCTTCGATTTTCTACTACCTGACCAATTCTGGCACTACCCCTGTGACCCTGTGGCATGTAGTAAAGCCCCACCCCCACCCCCTGCTAATCTCTAGGGCCTATGAGTGTAACAAATTTTGTTTTCTTGTGCTTTTCCCTTGTGTTTTCTTGTGTGTCCCTTCTAGTGGCTGTTCATGACCACAGCAGACTTGGGCATCATAGCATGAAACTGGTGATACAAGTTTAGTGGAATTTTATTTTTGCCATATTTCAGTTTTCTGACTTGTAGGATAACTATAGGGGAACAGTGGATAACAGTGAATAACCAAAATACCATAAAGAGGACTGGAGATTTTTACATGTTTAGTGAAGGAGTAGGATAGTGTAGGATAACTATAGGATAACAGTGGATAACAGTGAATAACCAAAATACCATTAAGAGGACCGGAGATTTTTACATGTTTAGTGAAGACAACCCCATGAGGAAAGAAAGAAAATATTTGTGACATGTCAATGGAGAGAGACTTTCTAAGTTTTTCTTAGGGATTGGCAAACTTATAGGAGACAAACACCAGTTTTTAGAGCTATGGTGAAATTGGATAGGTTCTTAAAATGTCCATGGCTTCCCTAATAGCTCAGTTGGTAAAGAATCCGCCTGCAATGCAGGAGACCCCAGTTCAGTTCTTGGATCAGGAAGAGCCGCTGGAGAAGGGATAGGCTACCCACGTCAGTATTTTGAGGCTTCCCCTGTGGCTCAGCTGGTAAAAAATCTTCCTGTGACGTGGGACACCTGGGTTTGATCCCTGGGTTGGGAAGATCCCCTGGAGCAGGAAAGGGCTACCCACTCCAGTATTGTGGCCTGGAGAATTCCATGGACTGTATAGTCCAAGGGGGTCACAAAGAGTCGGACATGACTGAGAGACTTTCACTTTCACTTTAAAATGTATATGGGGAAAAATCTCATTTGGAAAGATAATATGGGGATGGATGATAGATGTGAATTGAAGTTAGAGCTGGGAGGGAAAAGTACGAAGGTTCATGTCCTATTTTTGTCTTAAAGAAATCTGTAAAATGAGGGAAATGAACAAATTCACATGACTTTATTGAGCATGTACTCTTTTTAGGGCATTATTGGGTGTACAAAGATGAAAGAGATATCACAGGCACATGCTATCTTGTTGGAAAGCTAAGACCACACTACATGAAAAGGCAGGTCACGTGAAGAGGACTAAGAGGTGGGATATAATTACTGGTTTAATGGGAGTCAGGCAGTGCTTCCTACTAGGGTCAGGATGAGCTGAAGCTCTGGGCTGGGAGTACAATAGAGTGACCTCCAGCCAGAGCTGGGGCATATGAGGGCCAGAGAGATGGTGTACAGTTTGGAAAAGTTGACAAGCTAAAGAGAAAGTAGTTCAGGTACTTAAGAGATGCAGTTGACTTTTATATGTCATGATTAGAGCTTGGTGGAGCTTTCATAATTAAGATAACTCTCAGATGCCTCCTAAATTCAGCAGAGTGAGACCACTGGCCAGATGACAAGACTCATTTAGATGAAACTTTGATTTAGACTGGTTCAGTAATTTCTCCGTTAGAAAGTATATTTGAGTTAAGTTCAAGCAAAATCTAATTATAAGAAAGATGAAGCTGGATGACCAGGAAGAAGGTCAAGATACATCCCAGTCTTTTAAAATATGCCCTCTATAGGGCTGTGAAACCAAGGCCCAGATCTCCTGGGACCATGTGCTGGGACAGGGTAAAGTCCTCTGCCTTGGTGTTGTTCTGCTGCTAAATTGTGTCCAACTCTTCTGCGACCCCATGGACTATGGCCTACCAGGCTCCTCTGTCCATGGGATTTCCCAGGCAAGAATACTGGAGTGGGTTGCCATTTTCTTCTCCAGGGGATCTTCCTGACCCAGGGGTCGAACCCATGTCTCCTGCATTGGCAGGTGGATTCTTTACCACTGAGCCACCAAGGAAGCCCACGTATCCTGCCTTCCTGGTGTTCAAACCCTCACTGCTTAGTGATGACACTTGCTGAGAGGATGTTATCTCCATTGCTGTCTTCATCAGGCACCCTTCCAATCGCTGTTTTCTGGTTTCTTCCTTGTTGATCTGCTAGTTTTAGTGCATATACTTGTCACAAATTGAAGGCTTAGCAAATATAAGAAATGATTGAGATTGCAGATTGTAGAGAGGCAAACTTTATTTCACAAACCCAAGGGGATAATTTACTTTTCATCTCCTCCCTCTTTCTCAAAATAGAGAACCTCCAACAAATGGTATATAAAGGAAAACAGAGCAAACAGAAGAGGGAAATTTTGCAATTTATTAACTCAAGCATGAAAGTACAGAAAATAAGCAGGGCTCAACTTACTTGGGAAAATAAGTCTGAACCTATTGCATTAAAACATGGTGTTGCACTAACCTAATGAGTTTTCAGGCAAATGAGGCATGAAACATTGCCAAAATATAAAGTCAGTAAAATATCCAAATTACTCTTTAATGTCATTATATGTTTTAACTTATTGGGAGCTGATAAAGAATAGGTTATTCCTAAATCTGCATTGCCAACAAAATAAGTAAAATTATTTTACAAAGAATGTATTATTCTGATAAAGTGTGAATAATGGCAGGTTGAAAGCAACTGAGATTCCAACATGAGATACATACACATATACCTAATTCACGGGAAAGCATTAACAAAACAGAATACATTTTTACTTCAATCATTCATTCCCTAGGAAATCAAGATATCACTTAGGAGATAAAACATGATAGTATATAAGCAATTTTGAGGATAGCATAAAATAACTAAGGATGCAATATATATATATTTTTAAGAAGAATTATTTACTGCTGCTGCTAAGTCGCTTCAGTCATGTCTGACTCTGTGCGACCCTACAGAGGGCAGCCCACGAGGCTCCCCGTCCCTGGGATTCTCCAGGCAAGAACACTGGAGTGGGTTGCCATTTCCTTCTCCAATGCATGCAAGGGAAAAGTGAAAGTGAAGTCGCTCAGTCATGTCCGACTCTTTGCGACCCCATGGACTGCAGCCTACCAGGCTCCTCCGTCCATGGGATTTTCCAGGCAAGAGTACTGGAGTGGGGTGCCATTGCCTTCTCCGAATTATTTACTAAATATATTTAAAAGATTTATTTAGAAAATAATAAAGAAAACACCTTTACTCTAGAGTTTACCCTAGAATTTTTCCATTATATTCTGGATATGGTTGAATATGGCATTTCCTTTTGAATATAGTCAAGTAGAATTCATGAAAAGTTTTGGATTATATTCTCAATAGTGCAAAACAGAAATGATTTATTCTAGAAATCCTGATTGTATTATCATACTGTCAAGTCATTAAAATATTATAAAATTTTGTACAGTTTAGCAAAGGATGGCACCTCATGGGTTTTTAAAATCCTATTTAATATAGTTGCTTAATCTATTTATGAACCATTTGTCATTATTTCTAACACTTTAGTACTACTGGCTATTATGTGACAAACTCTTTTTTAAAAGAAAATTAATCCTTCATCCTTCACATCATCAAAGCAAGCTTGTCAGTTTGAAGCATCTTCAGTACTTGCTAGTGGATTTCATTTTGTGTTTATTCTGCCCAGGTGAGGCAGGACGGACTACAATTTTTGCCTCTGCTAGCTCTCATCCAGTGTGTATTGACAGTTCATTTGGTTTCGGATGGTTCTAAACGATTCTCCATGCTCGGGTAGACGTGCTTATCTGTGAATGAGAAGGTTCCTTCTGTGCTCTTGTTTCTGTCACCTTGTGCTGATTTAAATGCCCTTGATGTTCTAGAATCGTATGACAGTGAGAGGATATCAAAAAGGAGCTGGCCCAGCAAGAAGGAGAGAATTTCTCCTTTCTCTGACTCTTTACTGGGCCTGAATTCCTGCTTCTGACAGCAATGAGAAATTGCTTGCTTGATTTTCAGTCCACCACACAGACGGTAGTCTGGCCAGAAACTCCATCATAGCCATGGCTCTCTTTCACCCCCTCCCAGGCTGGCCAGCTAGCATTTGTTTAATCTTTTGTACCCATGTCCCTGTCTTCATCTTAACTACCACATCTGGGACCCACGTTTTCCCTTACTTGCCTTACCTGCCTTTGCGCTTACTCTCTTATCAAATACTTCCTGAATGAATCCTGTTGTTTTCCATTTTTCTTCCGGGGCCAAAGCTAACACCACCATACCTCAGGCATTCTGTGGGCTCATTTGGGCTTTAAAGGTTCTAGTATAAATCAGAGATAAAATTCCCAATGAATCACAGGTAAGTTTTAATACCATTAACAAGTAAAGAAAAAAATGTACTTGAATAGAAAGGAAATTTACTGGAGGCTCTTTAAAATTTGCCTGTGATTTTATGGTATTGGAACACATAATCTAATTTTCCATTGAGTCTCAATGACTAGAGAGGAAGGGGAACTACCTAAAATATTAGTCATATCTAATATTCTAATATGTAAGCTTCCCTTACTGGTATTAAATACAAACTGATGTGAAGGGCAAACTGCTTTGAGGTTTGTTCAGTGTGAGAAAAATAAAACAAATATTTCCCTGTACAAATAAGTTTGCTTATTTAACTGTTACACAAAATTAAGCAGATTTATTTACTGATTCTGTTCTTATGTGTTAATATGCATTGTGAATCTCCAGAAGGAAGGCTTTATCAGGCAGTTTCCTGAGCCCGAGTAAGCATGCATATTTCTTCTCAGAACACAGACTGTGAAGTCAGCTCTAGCAAGTGGCCCGTGGGTAATTCATAATTCTGTCTACTGCACAGTACAATTTAAGCCCCACCCTCCTGAACTGTTGAATAGCCAAATTATAAATTCCAGATCAAATATCCATGAGAGTATAATCAATACCAAATACATTACTGTACTTATCAAAGTTTTCCTGCCATAATTCAGACTTTGCTATTCTGCTCATGTAAAGACCTCTCCCAAATTAATGATGCCATAAATCCTTAGAAAAAAGCATACTCTGGCTACCTTATTATAGTATGGCATATATTCCCAGTCTTTTGGAGAGAGTCAGAGATTGCGGACCCAGATTAGACTTTTTAGTGGTTATGCCACTGCTTCTTGCCTTAGTTGATATTATTCCCTCAGTCTTTAATATCATCATTGAAGTTTCTTGCAAAAACCCCAGAGAATGAAGAGGAGGGGTTGTCAGGTCACGTAAATTGAGCAAAGCAGAGAAGGGCAGGAATACAAGTGCAACCCAGCCTCAGATAGAGCAAGGACTCTCTCCAGCTGCCAGTGATCTCTGCTTTTGTCTGCTTGTTGGCTGAGTTCTCTCTTCTGCGACTTCACTTCTTCCCTGTGGCCTTGAATATGGCTGCAAAAAGCTTGTTGCCTGACATTTTCCTTGCTTCACCATCAAAGAACTGAAGACTCGACATTCTTTTCCTTCTAATTGAAGGAAATTGAGAAAATCATGAAGAAAGAATATGATTGGCCCATCTGATGTCATTTTCCACCTGGGCCAATCATGATGGCCCAAGAAGCAGGACTGTTGAGGAAGATGGCATTTCCCTGTTAAGTGCAACCAAGGGGAGGAGGGCCATGTTCTACAACAGGGAGGTTGCAAGACTCAGCAGAAGCAAAGGAGGTGAACAGTCTCTCAAACAGTCAACATCTCCCTCAAATGTTCTTTGTCTTTACTAGCTGACTCCATCTCTTTCCCAGGAATCACCTCAAGCACCTTAGAAACTTTCCCCAGACTTTCCTGAAGTAAGTAAGTAAGCAAGTGTTAGTTGCTCAGTAGTCCCCGACTCTTTGCGACCCCATGAACTGCAGCCCACCAGGCTCCTGTGTCCATGAGATTTTCCAGGCAAGGATACTGGAGTGGGTTGCCATTTCCTTCTATAGGGGATCTTCCCAACCCAGGGATCGAACCCAGGTCTCCCACATTGAACAAAGTTAAATGGAATTGTCCAAGCCAAAATACTGGAATGGGTAGTCTTTCCCTTCTCCAGGGGATCTTCCCAAACCAGAGATTGAACCCAGGTCTCCTGTATTGCAGGTAGATTCTTTACCAGCTGAGCCACAAGGGAAGCCTAAGACTTTCCTGATCACCAGCCCAAATATTCTGAGAGCTTGTGGGGCTCAGTGAGTGAGGGCAAAAAAAAGATACGAGAAGAATGAGCAGAGCAAACTATGTTTACTTCACTCACATACTTAAGGTTAGTTGTCTTTCAGGGAGCCTCCTCTGTGATGTTGGTATGTGCAAAACAGGAACATCTGTGCTTTAACTTTGCAACTTGCAAGGGAATCAGTTTCCCAGGGGTGATTTGTGTCTGTCTAGGATGATTTCTTAAATCTCTTCCAGTCCAGTGATTCTGGTAATTGTCCTTGTTCCTAATGTCCTGCACTTGTGACATTCAAGCTCAGTTCCAAATTAGTGTCTTCTTTCTCTCCCCTCCTGGAAGATTGAAGAGGAGAAGGGGGAGGAGACATGTTCTTCTGTCTGAACATCACCAGTGTGGATCTCTTGTACTTTTATTGAAATTTCAAGCATTATGATTCTGCCACCACTAAAACTTTGGTAGCATTACTTGCTGTCTGTGGGTGGCCTAAACTTGTATAATTATAATAGATTGAAGAAGGGAGTTGTGAATTTCACTGGATAAAGTTTCATTTGATAAATTAATACTCAAAAAGGACATTTTAAAACATATTTTATTTCTTCTAATGTCTATTGCATGGTGATATCAATGAATAGTTCATAAAATTTCACTGTTAGATCTAAGCAAAAATTTAGCAATCACTTGAATATACTGTCATTTTTAAAGATGAGAAAAAAAGAAGATGACAGACACAGCCTGTCACCCAGCTGGTAAGAATAATAGTTGAAAAACTAGGGATCTTAGCTCTTTCCAGGACAGAGATTTTTCTAGTTTACATTTATAATGGTTCTTACATTTTAAATCAAGCAGGTAATTAGAAAACTGATGTTTCATTAATTTATTTAGGTTAATCAGTGTGGAAAAGAGTGATTAGTAGATCAGTAAATGTATGGTAGTAAATGTAGAAATAGTGTTAAAAGAAGAGTTAGCCCCAGGGATTTTCCTCTTGAAATTACTTGATACAAACACAGTTGTAATTTTCTCTCGTTTTCTCCCTTCCTCCCTCCTTCTCTTCTCTTGCTCCCATTCTTCTTCTATGTAATGATCATTTTAAGTGATCAGGTTGCATCTGGGTATCTGGTAGCCCTGAATTAACCATATTTCCCCAAGAAATGTACTTTTATTTTCAAGAATAATATTGTTTAATTTGGGAAGAGCAAATACATTCATATAGCAAGATATGTCAATTATGGATGAAAATCACAGAGGCTTGACGTGGAAACATCTCTCATTATTCATTTCAAAGCTGTAATGAATTTTGAGAGGAAGAGTTTATATTTGCTTACATTCGTATAGAAATGTTTATAGACTGTAAAGCACTTTCATCTATATATAATCATATTTGATTAAGGTTGCAAGATTAACAACAACAAAAAAAGAGCATGCAGTTAAATTTGAATTCCAGATATACAACAAATACAATTTTAGTGTAACTATGTTTCAAATATTGCACGGCACATACTTATACTAAAAGTTATTCCTTGTGTGCCTGAAATTCAAATTTAACCAGTTTTTGTGTATTTTATTTGGCAGCTCTGTATTTGGTCTTCTGATAACTCTGTAAATTTGGTAAGACAATCTCCCCCATTATATAGATGAGGACCTTAAATCTGAGTTGCTTTCTATGTGTCAGATCCCAAGCTATTCTTGAGCATGAGATGATGCATAATTCATAGATCCTGCCTTAAGGATACTACAGTCAAGTCACCAGGAAACAACTCATCAGTGTGAGGTGTGTAATAATAGAGGAAAGAATACAGTGCTATAGAGTCTTATAGAAAGGACACCTACCTCAATATTGGCTAATTGGGAGATTTCCTAAAGTGGTGATATCCATTTTGAATCCTGAATGCTGAGTAAGAATTACGTTCACATGAGGTTGGGGGAGGACGAAAGAAAGAGGAGAAACATGATTCTGGTACCATTTAAGAAGCTGCGCAGATTCAGTATCACTGGCTGGAGGACATGCTTTGAGCGGAGAGTGGTGATAGGTGAGGCTAGGGAGGTGTGTAAGAGTCAACTCATTAACTGGTGTGCCTAATGCAATTTTTATTTTTCTTTGGGGCAGGATTTACCCTTCAGAGTGAGACGAAATGATCCAGTTTAAGCCTTAGTATGATCACCATGTCACAGAGGAGATAGTGGATTGGACGGGCAAGACTTAAGGAAAATCATTCATTCACCATATTTTTATTGAGTGTTAGCATTGAATTAGATACAAATTGGGAGACTAATAATTTCAGTGACAAATGAAAGTGATAAGAACTAAGATAATGACCATAGTGATGAAGAGGAGTAGAATTTTGGGGAGATATTAAGCAGGTGAATCAACAGTAATTGATTATTAATAAGGCTTGGTAGTGAGGCAGAGAGGTAAGTGAAGCTGCTGGAACCTACATGGACAAGTGACATCTTTGCTAATGTAGGCACCAATGTCACATGGGGAGAGATAAAGCTTTTTCTGTTTTGAATATATTTGTTTTGATGTGTCCTGGGACTTCCAGGAGGAGTGTTAAGGAGGGTAGTTTTGTAAACTACTAAGAAAGGTTTGGGCTGAAGGTTATGATCTATGGATCATGTACTTATTAGAGCTGCCTATTAAAATAATAGGTGAAAATTAGATCACCCAGGGAGTGTTTGGAGTCCAAAGCTTATTTGCCAGACAGAATCTCCAAGGAAAATCAACATTTGAAAAGCAAAATGGGAAAAGGAAGCTAACAATGCAACAACAGCTGCAAAGGAAACTCAACGAGAATGCCAAGACAATAGGAAAAAAAACTCAGGAAGAAGACTCCTTCAAAGATGTCGAAGTCCAGCTTGTCAGAATTTGAGGACTGGCATAGTAAAACAAGGAATGGAAAAAAGGATTCCATTTCCAGCTTTACAACAAAGGTCACTGATGATCTTGGGTTAATGAGGACTGGCTGAGAAAATGAGGTGAACTCTGTCTCTAGGCGGAGAAGTAAATTGTACCACTGGTGGGACCCAATTGTAAATAGAGTTGTGTGGAGGTTAGGAAGATCAGAATATTTGCTTAACTCTGTTCCTTGGAACATTAATACTGTGAGATACTTCCTTAAAAAAAAACCTGGAGCAAAATAAATTTGGGAGGAATTGCATATTATGTTGATTACCTGGAGAAGAAAATGGCAAGCCACTCCAGTATTCTTGCCTGGAGAATCCCATGGACAGAGGAGCCTGGCAGGCTACAGTCCATGGGGTCGCAAGAGTCGGACATGACTTAGGGACTAAACCACTACCACATATTATGTTAGTGTATTTAATAGTCTGAAAAGTTCTGAAGCAATGAAACCTACCTAAAATTCTAGTGTTTCTCATATATATTTATGTGATAACAACAAATATCATAGAAGTTTAGGAAGTTCTGGCCTAGCAAATGAAGCCATGGCTATAAAAGGTGAACAGACTTGTCCTAAAGAATATATGAAATACCAATAGTTTTAGCTTATAGTTGTTTTGACAAGGGTATATTTTAATGAGTTCTACAAATTAACCAATAAGGTGATTCCCCCACCTCCAAGGAAAACTAAAAAAAAAAAAGAAAACAACTTAAAAAGAATAGTGCTATTTGTAACCATAAAAGATTCATACAAACTATGAGTTATGTAAAGAGAAAAGAAAAATCAAGTGTAATCGTACCACTCAGCTATGATCATTGCTAATACATTTCACATATGTACACTTAAAAAAGTAAAAATGAGAACACATCATTTATATTGTTTGGTAATCTAGATCCTCCCCACCCGCTGTGTCCCACGGGTCAAAAGACCCGTAGATGATATCCTTAGTATTGCCTTTTGGGAGTTTTGTGGTCCTAAGTCATATGAATATTTTCCCCTATTCTGGAAAGATTTAATTAATAAGCTGAATTATTGTCTCTAGAGCTTGGGCATAACTATTTTATCTTATGAGATAGTTTATATGCTTCACAACTAGGATAGAATCAGTTGCATAAAATATTCTGCAAAATTCAGTGTTTCATATCCTCTGGCAAGGAAAATTGTGCATGCTTGCCATTTTGTACCATTTTGCTTAGAGTATTTAAGTGACCTGGATGTCTGTGGATTTTGGCCATGAAGAAAACTCTGCTGGTGGTGAGAAATGTGCTCTCCCCACAAAGAATTTAAATAAAAAACAATGGTCCCAAAGAAGGGGTGAGAAACATGCATGGAAATATGTGGTCTGAATCTTGATCTCATAGTCGTGTGTATATTTAAAAAATAGTTGAGGTTGGCAAAGAAAAGGCTAACATTACCTAAAAAACAGGAGTATCTTTTTAAGTCTCCACATAGAGATCAACACTGTCAATTAATATTTTTTGATGATCCATCTTAGAGACAAATTTCAGCTTATTTAATTAATTCCTTGTTAGCGAGCATTTAGGGAGTTAAAGTTGTTCGTTATTCTATAGTACTTTTGCAAAACATAGTCTCAGACATATACACTCAAATGCACACATATATACACTCATAATCTTTTCACATGGTTCCATTGTTTTACCCTTTGGTATAAATTTCAGAAGCGGGAATACTGGGCCAAGGGGAATATACACTAGGTTCGATGCACGATACTGGATGCTTGGGGCTAGTGCACTGGGACGACCCAGAGGGATGGTATGGGGAGGGAGGAGGGAGGAGGGTTCAGGATGGGGAACACATGTATACCTGTGATGGATTCATTTTGATATTTGACAAAACTAATACAATTATGTAAAGTTTAAAAATAAAATAAAATTAAAAAAAAAAAGAAATCATGCTGGGAAAAAAAAAAAAGTTAAAATCATATATAGTGCTAAATGGCTTTTCTGAAAGGCTATCCCAGTCTAAACATAAAACAGCAGTGGGTGTTATTAAGTGTTTTAATATTTTCCATTATAAGTAAGCTAACATTTAATTTTAATTTCTTTGATTAACAGTTAATCAATAATGAATCTGAATATCTCTTCACATGTCAATGGGCTATATTTTTTCTTTTACTTCTTTTGGAGTTACTTGTACGTATTTCTTGACCATTTTTCTTTTGCTGCATTTACCTTTTATTGATTTTTAAAATACATTAGTACTTTAATGTAATTAAATTTGTATTATATTAAAAATATGAAGCCTCTGTCCATGATATGTGTTCTTAATATTTTTAAACTAATTTCCCATTTTCTTGTAATTTTGTTAATGACTATGTTCACTGTTGCAGGTGAATATATCTGTCTTTAGTTTATGGGTTTTGGCCTTTATATTTTGCTTTAGAAATATTTTGACATCCCAAGTTTATAGTTATAGAAATGTTTATCCAGATTTCTTTCTAGTTTTTTAGTTTCTCATGTTTTTGACCATCAATATGGTATAAAACAGATACTCTCAGCCCATCTTTCAGCTTTATCTAACTCTCAACTTCATCAGATGTGGCAAAGTTGGCGGATAGGATAAGGCTTAGAGGCATCAGTTTGACTTTACACATCATTGAAACAAATAAGAAACCCCAGTATTTTTACATATCCTGGTTATCATTTTGCTACAACCAAGTCAAAATATTCATGTTTAAATGGGTTGGTCAATTCAATTGCTAAAAACGTATTCAGGATGGGCACAGAAATAACTTTTTCCTATGGGGATTTTCATAATTTTTACTCTCAAGTGTATAAAACAATGAAAGTACTTCCCCCCCACCCCTGCATTTAAATGTCTCAAATGACTTTCAACTTTTTTGAAGGCCCACTACAGTAATATTTTGCAATACTGAAGAAGACCAGATTTACACATTTTGTTTTTCAGAAAACCTTTGCTGAGTACATGGAAAGAATTGGCTCCTAAGTGTGATGACAACAGTAGACATCTGCTGTTTTGGCTTCCTCACCATTTCTTCTTCCTTCTGTACCGGCCCACCAGTTTTCCTTGGGGAAATATCCTCTCCTCAGCTCCATGTAGTCCTCTGGGTGCTCTCTCTTTTCGGCATCAGGGATGGCTCTATAACCAGAACAGCCAATTAGATTACATGTTTCTCTCTCTTGGTCTTCATGATTTGTTCAATGATAGTCATGATTCAAAACTAGGATAAGCTTTTCTTAAAATGTGATATATCAGCCTTTGAATTGGGGTGTTGGGGAAGGGAGGGTTACTTTTTCTTTTGGATGATAAACTGTATTGAAAATGTCAGTTAGAGCTTATTAAAGTCATGTTCTTTACTTCTTCTGTAAAAGAAATTGAGATCAACTTGGAAAGAAGAGGAGAAAGAGGTGAGGTGGAGCAGTGGGGACCTGAATCTAGCTAAGCCTGAAATGAGCACTAAACCCTCGACTCATAGATATTTACCTAAGAAATTAGCTTTAAAAAATGAGGTTAAATTGTTACTGCTTTTTTTTGTCACTTGCAACTGAAAGATTTTTGATTAATACCTCAGTAAAGTCACAGTCTTGCAGATGCTCAAGATTATTATTTTTGAGTAGATGCTGATGGCTTGATTTTATACTTTGATATCTGGATAAATAGGAATAGGGTGAGGAAAAAACATGACTTTGAAACTGTGAGATAATACTCTAATAAAAGGGCCTGAGAATTATTTTCTGATTTGTTACTGATCGATTGCGTAAGTCTTTTCTGAAAATGGCTGTATCATTAAAGAATGATTTTGAAGTGATGCTAAGAGTTGGGTGGGTCACTAAACTATGCTCTCCACAGCCTCCTCCGGTGAACAGTAGTAGCTCTTTAAGATGCAAATTGTCAAACACAGGTGTTGTGATAGGGATTGATTAAATGGTTCCAAATGGCTGGAATTCCCTAGAGAATGTGGTCATGCAGTAGATGGTGTCATTGCCCTGTGGTTAAGCGGTCTATTTAGAGATGGGTTTGTGGTGCTGGGTTACCATGATTGACTTACTCTTGAAGCACACTATCCAGCGCATAGAAACCACAGAGCTGTTACTCCTCTTTTTACACTGCTGATTTTTGAATACCAGATAGTAACGTTCAAACCCTAGTCTTTTAAAATCAGAGTAGTAAAATGCGTGTTACCACTTTAAGATGTTAAATGTGACTTTCAAAAGGAAAAATCCTTCAATTTTTTTAAAAAATCTTTTTACATGATACATTTCACACTTTTAAAAAGGCATGTAAAAATTTAAGCAATTGAACAGCTTGGATGGCAAGTCCTTTATTACTTCCTCCTTTTCTTCTTCTTTTTTTTCCTTTTTTTTTTTTTTAAAGAAAGACATAATTTGGCTGTGGTGCTGGTTGTAACACTATTTTCAGCTAAAGTGGGTGTGTCATTCTGCTTTCACTGTTGCTTTATTATCCTCATAAACCCATTTCCTCTTCTCAATCAGATATCCATTATGATAACACATCACTTCAGAAATATAGACTAGTAGAGAAGAGAGAAGGTGAGTTTGTGTCATTAGCTTTGTCTTTTCTTGGGTCTTTTAACTAAATATCTCAATGGCTTTGGTAACATTTCTCAGAACATTCATGTTTGAACTTGGCAGTGATGTATTATAAATGTAAATGAAATGGGAGGGGATAAATAATGAGGTAAATGAGGATTTAAGAATTGGTATGTGTGAGGGTACTGTATTTCTTCAAAATTTTTTATTAAGGCATAAAATAAGAATAAAATGATCTTAAATTTTAAGTGAAATGATTTTTAATCTTCACATCTGTGTATACCGATATAGTCACCTCCCAGGTCAGCATGCAGAGTATTTCCAGCACTTCAGTAGCTTTCCATCCCAAGTCAATACCTGTCCTAAAGATAACTTTATTTTGACCTTTGTCATCACATAATTGTGTTTGCTCTTCTTGAACTTCTATAAATGGAAACAATATAGCATAAAATATTTTTGTTTGTGTGGCTACTTAAGTGTAATATTTTTCTGATAGTTCATCATTATTATTGAGTGTAGCTATATGTTTTTCTTTATAAGATTGTACCATAATTTGCTTTAGTTGCAAGAAATTACCACAAGTAAGCAAATCTATAGAGAAAGAAAGTAGATTAGTAGTTGCTTCCTCTTGAGGAGGAAACAGGAATTAACTCTAAAGTAACATGAAGGATCTTACTGCAACTTTGTAAATTTACTAAAAATCACTGAATTGTACATTTTAAGTTGGGTGAATGTTATGAGATTTAAATATTTCACTTAAGTTGTTAACAGTTTATTTATCCATTGAACAGTTAATGGACACACGCATTCCAGTATTGCACTATTATGAGCAAAGTTGCAATAAACATTTTTAAATGTGTTTTTTGGTAAACATATGGACTCATTTAAGTTGGAGTGGACTTGTTTAGTCATAGAACACATAATTTTCATGTTCATTTCTTTTTATAATTCTTATTATAGTGCAGTATTTGTTTTATTTATTGTTAAAAGTTTTACATTTTATTATACTGTTAATCTTTTTAAAAAAGGAACCCAAAATGATCATACTTACTCCCCATAATGGAAAAATGGTAGCATCCTACCATTTGTTTTAGATATTTTCCTTTATTTTTAAAATAAATAAAACTTTATGGACACAATTTACATTTCTTTCTAATCTTCTACAAACTTACTGTCTTCTCTTCCTTTCCAGAAGCCTCAACTTTCATAAAGTTGGTATATTATTCCTGTTTAGTTTTTTCTTTTTGGTACTTATTTTATGCATATATATTTACATATATGTGTGTGTATTTACAAATACTTTCACAATCAGTATATAGCATTGTTATGTAACAACAAGTAAGCCTGTTCATTGGTATTTGGCAAAAAGTAGGTATTTATCAAGTATTAGAGAAATAAGTCTATTAAAATAGCAGTTAGTTTTAGATTGCAAAAACTAAAGGCATACTTAATGCAAAAACCTTGAAACTATAGAAAGACAAGGGAGCAAAAACTATAATCTCTTCTAATCTCACCACTTTAGCACAAATTTTATTAATATTTTGTCATATTTTAATAATTGTTCATATATACATTTTAAATAAGTGCTATATTGAATATGCTTCATTTCTAAATTTAAAAATAATAATAAAAATTAATATGTATTTTTTGTTTCCTCTGTTGCAGAAAGTTTTACTAAGCACTTTATATACATTATTTCATTAAAATATTTTGTGACTGTGTTTATCTACTACATGATTTTTGGTGACTGCATTGCTTTTATTGTATGGATTAATCATAGTTTAACAATTCTCCATTGTCAAACAGTAGTTTGTTTCCAAATTTTTACTTTTATAAGTAACAAATAAAAGAAATTCCTTATATATATAAATACCTTACAAGAAATTTCATATATGTACTAAAAAACTAAGATCATGGCATCTAGTCTCATCACTTCATGGCAAATAGAAGGGGAAAAGGTGGAAGCAGTGACAGATTTTATTTTCTTGGGCCCCTAAATCACTGCAGACAGTGACTGCAGCCATGAAATTAAAAGATGCCTGGTCTTTGGAAGGAAATCTGTGACAAACTTAAACAGCATATTAAAAAGCAAAGACATCACTTTGCCAACAAAGGACTGCATGGTCAAAGCTATAGTGTTTTCCAGTAGTCATGTACAGATGTGAGAGTTAGACCGTAAAGAAAACTGAAAAGTAAAGAACTGATGCTTTTGAATTGTGATGCTGGAGAAGACTCTTGAGAATCCTTAAGACTGCAAGATGATCAAACAAGTTAATCCTAAAGGAAATCAACCCTGAGTATTCATTGGAAGGACTGATGCTGAAGAGCCAATAATTTGGCCACCTACTGTGAAGAGTCGACTCATTGGAAAAGACTGTGATGTTGAGAAAGTTCAGTTCAGTTCAGTTCAATCGCTCAGTTGTGTACGACTCTTTGCGACCCCATGGACTACAGCACACCACGCCTCCCTGTCCTTCACCAATTCCCAGAGTTTACTCAAACTCATCTCCACTGAATTGGTGATGCTATCCAACCATCTCATTCTCTGTTGTCCCCTTCTCCTCCTGCTCTCAATCTTTCCCAGCGTCAGGGTCTTTTCAAATGAGTCAGCTCTTTGCATCAGGTGGCCAAAGTATTAAAGTTTCAGCTTCAACATCAGTCCTTCCAATGAACATTCAGGACTGATCTCCTTTAGGATGGACTGGTTGGATCTCCTTGCAGTCCAAGGGACTCTCAAAAGTCTTCTCCAACACCACAGTTCAAAAGCATCAATTCTTCGGCACTCAGCTTTCTTCACAGTCCAACTCTCACATCCGTACGTGACTACTGGAAGAACCATAGCCTTGACGAGACAGACCTTTGTTGGCAAAGTAATATCTCTGCTTTTTAATATGCTGTCTAGGTTAGTCATAACTTTCCTTCCAAGGAGCAAGCGTCTTTTAATTTCATGGCTGCAGCCACCATCTGCAGTGATTTTGGAGCCCCCCAAAACAAAGTCTGTCACTGTTTCCACTGTTTCCCCATCTATTTGCCATTAAGCGATGGGACCGGGTGCCATGATCTTAGTTTTCTGAATGTTTGGCTTTAAGCCAACATTTTCACTCTCCTCTTTCACTTTCATCCAAGAGGCTCTTTAGTTCTCCTTCACTTTCTGCCATAAGAGTGGTGTAGTCTGCATATCTGAGGTTATTGATACTTCTCCTGGCAATCTTGCTTCCAGCTTGTCAGTAACCTCAAATATCAATAACCTCAGAGGTGGTCTGCTATTCCCATCTCTTTCAGAATTTTCCACAGTTTATTGTGACCCACACAATCAAAGGCTTTGATGCTGAAAAAGATTGAAGGCAAAAGGAGAAGTGGGAGGCAGAGGATGAGATGGTTAGATGGCATCACTGACTCAATGGACATGAATTTGAGCAAATTCCAGGAGATAGTGAGGACAGGGAAGCCTGGTATGCTGCAGTCCATGGGGTCTCAAAGAGTCAGGCACAGCTTAGCAACAGAACAACAACAACAGAAATATATGGATTTGGGCTTTCCATATGGCTCAGTGGGTAAAGAATCCTCCTGCAGTGCCAGAGACGCGGAGATGTGAGTTTGATCCGTGGATAGGGTAGATCTCTTGGAGCAGGAAATGGCAACCCATTCCAGTATCCTTGCCTGAAGAATCCCATAGATGGAGGAGCATGGTGGGCTACAGTCAATAGTGTCACAGAGAGCTGGACATGACTGAAGCAACTATGTACACACACATATATGGAATTTGTATATATTCCTTGTATATAACTTATTTCCTTAGGTAAAAGCCCTAGAACTACAGGCCCAAGGAATAGGTACATTTTAGAGTTCCGTGATTTGTTTTGCCAGAATAAACTTCAGAAAAGTTGTACCTTTTAGACTCTCACCTGTGGTATAGGAGATGAGCTTAAGAGAAAGAAGTAGATTTTGTCCCAATATAAGATACAACCTTTTAACAGAACAGCTGTCCTGAAGATATTCAAGTAGATATTGAATAAATATCTGTCAGGGATGTTGGAATTTTGAATGGCAGTTGGTTTAGATTTTAATGACCGTTTCAACTCTCAAATTTGTAAAGGTACAATTTCCTGTTCCTCATCCTCACTGCTTAATTCTCTCAAAACAACATTCTAATAAAGACTTGTTGATCTTGATGCCAAGATTACCTTCTGGTTTCTACTTAAAATTCTCATTTGGTCTTATGTTTGCATTTCCAAGTGAATAAAAATAAGATTTCTTCATTATTTTCTTCATGACTAATTTATTTCTAAAAAGAGCATCAGTACTATATCCATAAAACTGATCCCATAGGAGGGATTCTTTTTAAAATTATATTTCAGCACCTTGATAAAATTTCTACTCATTTTTTTGTGTGCTGGGAAATGGGCTACATGTGGTTAATATTTGATCCCTGTGAGATTAAAATCTATTTGAGAAAGTTCTTTCAAATAATCATAATGAGAATACAAATCTTGGTAATAAAAACTAGAAAAATAATGAACTTGTTAAGTATATTTTCACTGTGTTCTTGTACTGAACTCTACCAGTCCAGCATGGTTACTTAAATTTTAGGCTTATGTAAGATAAAGTGTTTAATCAAAAGATTGGCTATTTTGTAATTGAGCACAGTGGTAGTGAGTGCATTTTGTGAAGATATTGACACGGATATTGGGCTGCACTATCATGCATGTATAAAAAGTACAACAACATAAGTTCTTTGTCTTTGAACACTGTACAATCAATATTCCATTACCACAATGCTGGTTTCGCTATATTGTAGCTAAATTAGTGTGTCAGATATAGAAATGCTTAAACCAGACATTCAAGTATCACGGATGATACAAGAATTCTAATTCTTTTCTCACCAGTTATGCATTTATCTTGTGTCCAAAGGCTTCTGAAAATACCTCTCAATTTAAAAGTCATTAAGATATTTATAAACATCTAAAGGAATATGGTAGTTTGTATTATTGTAAATAAAATTGTGGGACAGGAACCACATTTTAGTAACAATAATAATGACGTTTGTACAGAATCTTATAGTTAATATCCAGTGGATGTTAATATTCAACTTGATATAATTGTAAAACCTTAAAACTCAGGAAGTGAGGAATATTTAAAAATATATAAATGGAATATGGAAATGTTACTGAAATATTAATAAAGTTACAAAATTAATCTAAGGTATTCAAAGAATAGGTTATATATACATCTGAAAGTGAAAGTATTTGTCACTCAGTCTTGTCTGACTCTTTGGGATCCCAAGGACTGTAGTCCACCAGGATCCTCTCTCCATAGAATTCTCCAGATAGAACACTGGAATGGGTAGCTATTCCCTTCTCCAGGGACTCTTTCCCACCCAGGGATAGAAGCCAGGTCTCCTTGCACTGCAGGCAGATTCTTTACTGTCTGAGCCATAATGGCTTTAGTAAGGTTGAATAATGGCAAACTGACTTTAAAAATATCCCCAATTCAGTTCAGTTCAGTCTCTCAGTCATGTCCTATTCTTTGCGAGCCCATGGACCTGGCAGCATGCCAGGTCTCCCTGTCCATCACCGACTCCCGGAGCTTGCTCAAACTCATGTCCATCAAGTTGGTGATGCCATCCAACCATCTCATCCTCTGTCGTCCCCTTCTCCTCCTGCCTTCAATCTTTCCCATCATCAGGGTCTTTTCTAATGAGTCAGTTCTTCGCATCAGGTGGCCAAAGTATTGGAGCTTCAGCATTAGTCCTTCTAATGAATATTCGGGAGTGATTTCCTTGAGGATTGACTTGTTGGATCTCCTTGCAGTCCAAGGGACTCTCAAGAGTCTTCTCCAACACCACAGTTCAAAGGCATCAATTCTTCACTGCTCAGCTTTCTTTGTGGTCCAATTCTCACATCCACACAGGACTACTGGAAAAACCATAGCCTTGACTAGATGGACCTTTGTTGGCAAAGTAATGTCTCTGCTTTTTAATATGCTGTCTAGGTTGGTCATAGTTTTTCTTCCAAGAAGCAAGCATCTTTTAATTTCATGACTGCAGTCACCATCTGCAGTGATTTTGGAGCCCAAGAAAATAAAGTCTCTCACTGTTTCCATTGTTTCCCCATCTATTTGCCATGAAGTGATGGGAGTGGATGCCATGATCTTAGTTTTCTGAATGTTGAGTTTTAAGCAAATATTTTCACTCTCCTCTTTCACTTTCATCAAGAGGCTCTTCAGTTCCTCTTCACTTTTTGTCATAAGGGTGGGGTCATCTGCATATCTGAGGTTATTATATTTCTCTTGGAAATCTTGATTCTAGCTTGAAAAACATCCCTAAAATTGATATTATTTGTATAATTTTGTCTGAATTGGATAAAAAATATTTTATAGATGGGACAACTATTTGAAATTTCTCTCATGTGTAACACGGAAAATGTGTGAAAGCTGCTCAGTCATGTCTGACTCACTGGGATCCCACAGATTGTAGTCTACCAGACTCCTTTGTCTGTGGAATTCTCCAGGCATGAATACTGGAGTGGGTTGCCATTTCTTTCTCAAGAGGATCTTCCCAACCCAGGGATCAAACTCTGGTCTCTTGTATTGTAGGCAGGTTATTTACCATCTGAGCCACCACACATTTGTTGGCAGGTAGATCTGGAGACTATTCTATAAGGACAATTTTAGGTGACTACATGGAACAAATGACTTGCTGTTTTTCAGAAACTGCTTTTCTTTCAAGGTAGATATCCTAAGTGTTTTATGTCTCTTTTTTCTTTTTGTTTTTTATGGTTTCAAACAATAGAGATTCAAGTTGTTCCCACTCACAGTAGTTCAGAGTTAAGTAGTGTGGCCACAGATGGAGGGAAAATCCAACAATCTGGCCTCAGGAAGCATGAAAGATCAGGTCCTGGGGGAGGCCCTGGAAGCTTCAGCCACAGGGTCAAGAATATCTAGTCTCTGCCCTTTAGCCTGACTCAGCCACTTTCCAAATGCCTGCTTTTCTTTTTATGTTACCCAATCCCCATGGTTTTTTTTTTTTTGTTGTTTTCTTTCTCTCTTATTTCTATATCTGCTTGTCAACAGGGAAAAAAAGGAAAACACAACCTAAAAGTTGAGAATTATGTTTTATTTGGCAGACATACCAAGGACTTAAGCCAGGATGTAGCCTCTCAGATAGTTTTGAGGGACTGTTTTGAAGAGATAAGGGAGGAGTCAGGATGTATAGGAGTTTTTGCAACAAAAACAAAGTAGTTGAAAAAGCAAAAGACTGCTGCTGCTGCTAAGTCACTTCAGTCGTGTCCGACTCTGTGTGACCCCATAGACGGCAGCCCACCAGGCCCCCCAGTCCCTGGGATTCTCCAGGCAAGAACACTGGAGTGGGTTGCCATTTCCTTCTCCAGTGCATGATCATTAAAGAAAAAATGGGCATCTCGAGGCGATGAATTTAGCACTTTTCTTATACATGAGAAGATGCAAGAGTTTGGGTTCATTGAAACCCATCCTTTGATAGTGCGCCTTAACTATCTAGGGCCAGTATCCTGTTTTCTCCATCCTGAATCCCTTCTGGAGGCGTTGGGGTGGGCTTTGGGTGGGGGTTGCAGTGGCTGATAGCCTGATGGCTGCAACGTCGTTTGTTAACTGATATGGCACGTGACCATCTTTGCCCACATTCATAATGTTGGTTTGTACATGGCGTGGTCTGCTCGGCCCCACAGGTGTGTGGAGAGTAGCCAGCACATCTCCAGACCACTGAGGTGAATGTAGATGTGAGTGAGAGGGCAGGTGGCTGGGAGCAGGACATGTAATTGGGAGGAGGAGAACAATGGCAGTTTTGATAACTGGATACCTGAAGGCTGGAAGTGATGAGGTATCATGACTTCACCCAATTTAGCAAATATAGGGACTTGTGTGTTAAAGAAAAGCTTAACTTAAATATAAAGAAATTAGCACTTTATGCACACCTGGGTGGCATGACTGAGTAAAATTCAAACCTGCTACATAGGCAAAATCACATAAAGTGGGAGTTGTATATCTGCCTAACACTCATCCCAAAAAGGGTGACTTAATCATGCTAAACAAGGTATTAATTATTCAGTCAATCCCTGAGAATTCATGTGAATCCTGACTATTCTGCATATAATATTGTTTCCTTTATTTTAATTAATGAATTGATTTCTCTGCTTGATAATTGTTCTTTGTTTTTTGTTTGAAAATCTAGAGCATGGACAGCTTTTTTTTTTTTTTTTTCTTTTGGCAGACCTCCAAAATATATTCTCTTATTGTCCATTCCTAAGAACCCAGGAAGTCTCAGTGAACTCTCTGACAGTCATCTCGCGATTTGGTAAAGTATATACGCTTCTTTTTTATGATTGTTTGGGGGATAGACAATAAGCAAACTTCAGGGGCTAAACTGCTTCTCAAAGATTAAAATTAAAGCAACTTTTGGTTTCTTCTAAGAATGAAATTAACTTAAGAACTTTTGCAAACATAAACAATGGATCAGTTAGGAGGGCCAATGGATCAGTTAGGAGATGAAAGTGCCCTGTAATCAGCGGAAGGGTTAAATACTGAGTGAGAGAGATGGGTCACAGGAATTACTTGGCAATACAAAACAGTGAATTTATATTTTGACAGATTGTGTCAATGAGGCTGCCTTAACATGACTGTATCAAAATAGAAATGTCAAAATTCTCACATCAGGAGGTTGCAGTGGAAATGCGGGAGTAGTAGCCTGGCCTTTCAGAGTGTGAGTCCATTGTTCAATTTTGACTCTCCTTTAACAGCCAGATATCAGATGAATAAATAAAACTTTGAAACAGATTGCATATACTTGAGAATACGCTGTTCTGCTTTATGGCAAAAGGCATCAAAATGCCTGGCACCATATATCAGTAACTTTTCAAACTTGTTTTTTTTTCCCCCAGAGAGATGTCAATACAATCTCTCAAATTAACATTTTCGTCTGTCATCTGTTTTGGGTGAACATGGTTACCATGTCAGTGTGAGGAGAGAGAAATAAGTGGGAAGGAGAAAGTGTTTCCAGTTTATAAATACTTGAGTTTGAAAAGTATCAAATGACAGCCACTTGTGACTGCCTCATGACACCTAACATTTCATCCTTACCCTGAAAAATTACCTCTGCTTTCATTTCTCATTAAGGGAGAAAGAGGACTAAAATTAATTAGTATTAGGGAAGCAGACTGTTCCATTCTAAGTAGCCTAAGCTTTATTATTTGAAACATTTAAAACCACACTCCACAAAGTCCAAAATAATTCTTAGTATGAAACAAAGCTGTATTTGTAGGAAGTGAGTATCCTGCTCTTAGGACCTCTAATGCTGTTCTATAGTAAAATTAAATTAGCACTTTTATTATGACTTCCCTGGTGGCTCAGATGGTAAAGAATCCTCCTGCAGTGTAGGAAATCTGGATTTGATCCCTGGGTTGGGAAGATACCCTGGAAAAGGGAATGGCAACCCACTCCAGTATTCTTGCCTGGAGAATCCCATGCACAGAGGAGCCTGGCAGGCTACAGTCCATGGGATCGCAAAGAGTCGGACATGACTGAGCGACTAACGCACACACTTCTGTTTTTGGAAGGAGGACTCCTTCCAGGGCTTGAGAATAGGCTCCTGTCTAACACTCAGAAATGAATTATCCAGGGAGACACACATTGACAAAACAAAAGAATATATTGGGAAGAACATTTGTGTAGACAGCAGCAGGGTAATGCAAATCAGGAGAACTGCTCTGCCATGCAGCTCACAGACTCAGGGTTTACAGTATTGCGGTTAGCTTTCTGGGTTGTCTCTGGCTGATCATCTTGCTTGTGTCAATCTGTTCTGACTCAGGGTTATTCCAACGTGGCTTGCGCATCTCTCGGCTGAGATAGATGCCAGTGCAAAGGATTCTGGGAGGTTGGTTCAGTTCAGTTTAGTCGCTCAGTCGTCATATCCGACTCTTTGCAACCCCATGGACTGCAGCGCCAGGCCTCCCTGTCCATCACAAACTCCCGAGTTTGCTCAAACTCATGTCCACTGAGTTGGTGATGCGATCTAACCATCTCATCCTCCGTCGTCCCCTTCTCCTCCTGCCTTCAATCTTTCCCAGCATCAGGGTCTTTTAAAATGAGTCAGTTCTTCGCATCAGGTGGCCAAAGTATTGGAGTTTCAGCTTCAACATCAGTCCTTCCAATGAACACTCAGGACTGATGTCCTTTAGGACAGACTGGTTGGATCTCCTTGCAGTCCAAGGGACTCTCAAGAGTCTTTTCCAACACCACAGTTCAAAAGCATCAATTCTTTGATGCTTAGCTTTCTTTATGTCCAACTCTCACATCCATACATGACTACTGGAAAAAGCATAGCTTTGACTAGAAGGACCTTTGTTGGCAAAGTAATGTCTCTGCTTTTTAACATGCTGTCTAGGTTGGTCATAAATTTTCTTCCAAGGAGCAAGCGTATTTTAATGTCATGGCTACAGTCACCATCTATAGTGATTTTGGAGCCCCCCAAAATAAAGTCAGCCACTGTTTCCCCATCTATCTGCCATGAAGTGATGGGACCAGATGCCGTGACTTTGTTTTCTGAATGTTGAGCTTTAAGCCAACTTTTTCACTCTCCTCTTTCACTTTCATCAAAAGGCTTTTTAGTTCCTCTTCACTTTCTGCCATAAGTGTGGTGTCATCTGCATATCTGAGGTTATTGATAATTCTCCCAGCAATCTTGATTCCCTTGCGCTTCCTCCAGCCCAGAGTTTCTCATGATGTACTCTGCGTATAAGTTAAATAAGCAGGGTGACAATATACAGCCTTGACATACTCCTTTTCCTATTTGGAACCAGTCTGTTGTTCAATGTCCAGTTCTAACTGTTGCTTCCTGACCTGCATACAGATTTCTCAAGAGGCAGGTCAGGTGGTCTGGTATTCCCATCTCTTTCAGAATTTTCCACAGTTGATTGTGATCCACACAGTCAAAGGCTTTGGCATAGTCAATAAAGCAGAAATAGATGTTTTTCTGGAACTCTCTTGCTTTTCCCATGATCCAGCAGATGTTGGCAATTTGATCTCTGGTTCCTCTGCCTTTTCTAAAGCCAGCTTGAACATCAGGAAGTTCACGGTTCACGTATTGCTGAAGCCTGGCTTGGAGAATTTTGAGCATTTCTTTACTAGCATGTGAGATGAGTGCAGTTGTGCGGTAGTTTGAGCATTCTTTGGCATTGCCTTTCTTTGGGATTGGAATGAAAACTGATCTTGGAGGTTGGTAGGACAATATTATGGGCTGGAATTTCCTCCCTTCTTTTGGCACCTGCCTAATTAGCTGGTGAGTTTTCAAAGCAGCCCCTCATTCCTTATTAGGACTTCCTGTTGTGAGACAACTTGTACCCTAATATTTTCAGGTAGGAAAAAAATAGAGTTCAGTTTTTTTTCTTTATGATACTTCACTTTGGTGGGATTTGCTCTGTGAGAAAACTTAATTTTTTTCCCCATAAACATTTATCTCTAGCATTTTAGTTCCAGGGGGAGAATTTAAAAAGGAGGGAAACTTTGTGGGAGATCATATAGAAGTTCCCCCAAATATACATAATTAATGTGGAGTAGCTGAACAAAGAATGTGCTTTTCTTGTCTTGTTATAATGTAAATATTTCCTTTTTTACTCAAATGACAGCTAATGTTTCATCAGGATTAAACTCCTTCAGTATGCTAACTCTCCATTTTACCCTCTCCTTCAGACAAACATGTGCAGTCCAGCAGTTTAGTATTTTTTTCGCATTCTTTAAGGACTTCAGGTGACAAGAGCAAAATAAGATGGTGTTGGGGAAATGCATGGCTGTGAGACTAGTGTTACCATTGTGAAAGGAAAATAGAAGAGGAGTCAGTATTGATAAGAGAGCTCTCTAAAATAGAGCCGGGAAGCCACTGAGAAAGTGTGACTTAGACATGTCTCAGCCTGGAAGAAATCTGACCCTTTGACCACTTATTGTCCTAACGAAGGCCTCCAGAAGATCTGCCAGAAACACAAGATACTTATTGACCCTTATCCTAAAAATAACTCAAAACAGCCTATCTCCTTATGGCATGCCTCGCCAGAATAACTCGTCATACCTTAAGAACACATATTTGCTGACTTGTGTCAGGGTCAGTGGCAGTTCTCACTGGGCAACTCTAATAACCACGTGGCTTTTTGCCATTATAAACCCCTGACTCCTCCTCTTCCCCAGAACACTTTCGGTTTTACTGGAATCTGTGTCTCCTGAAGTGCAGTTCTTTTTTTTTTTTTTTTTTTTTAATTAATTTTATTTATTTATTTTTTAAACTTTACAATATTGTATTAGTTTTGCCAAATATCAAAATGAATCTGCCACAGGTATACCTGTGTTCACCATCCTGAACCCTCCTCCCTCCTCCCTCCCCATACCCTCCCTCTGGGTCGTCCCAGTGCACCAGCCCCAAGCATCCAGTATTGTGCATCGAACCTGGACTGGCGACTCGTTTCATACATGATATTATACATGTTTCAATGCCATTCTCCCAAATCTCCCCACCCTCTCCCTCTCCCACAGAGTCCATAAGACTGATCTATACATCATGAAGTGCAGTTCTTAAGAACACAAATGTAATTCCCTGGTGGCTTAGACAGTAAAGTGTCTGCCTACAATGCGGGAGACCCAGGTTCAATCCCTGGGTCGGGAAGATCTCCTGGAGAAAGAATGGCAACCCACTCCAGTATTCTTGCCTGGGAAATCCCCTGGACAGAGAAGCCTGGTAGGCTACAGTCCATGGGGTCACAAAGAGTTGGACACGGACTTTACTTACTAAGAACACAAATAAAACCCTTTGTTCTTTGCGGCCTTGGTACTAATCACTATTTAACACAATTTATTGGCTGGTAAATTAGAGGAAGTAAGCGAGACTGCTCGGTCTGAGTTCCCTATGTCTAAACATGCAGATTTACTTCAGAGGCTGGATTGTGAGGAATAAATGAGACAACATATGTGAGAGAGGTTAGTAAATTATAAAACACAACATTAACTGTTATTGCAGAACAGTTATCTAAACAATGATATGAACTTAGAGCTCTTTTTAGGTGGGCAGAGTTAGAAACAGTTTACCCAATAAGTCCTAGAATTGCTTGAATTCCAGGTTAAAAAACAAACAAACAGTGTATGAGGCTGATGAACTGTGCAATCCTCCATAGATATCTGTTCTGCTGTTAGAATAAAAGTTAAGAGCATTAAAAAAAAATAAAAGCTGAACTTTAGGTAGAGGCTAAATTGTCTCAAGATTTCAGACCCAATTCTTTTAATTAAAAAAAAAAGTTTATTCTTAACATTTTTCCACTCCATCCATCCATCCCTTATTCATCAAATATTATCAACAGATCCCTGCCACGTACTGTGTTTAGAAAAGAGTAGAAGAAAGTATATTGTATTGGTACCGAAATTACTTCAGTTTAATTTGTGACCTTTTCAGCCTCTCTGTACCCTGGCTTACCTGCCCACATTCTCTACTCATCCTGTCTCTTTATTGAACCAATTCTACTCTTCAAGTACCATCTTAGTTCTTTCTCCTTCAGTGAAGAAATTGGTGGTGACTCCAGTCCTTAGCAGTCTCTCTTTATTGTACTTACGTTTAAAATTTCTCATTATTCCCTTATCATGTGCTCCTCTGGGTGGTTAGCAACAATTTATTATATACTTGAGTTTGCCTATCCATGCATTTGAACATTCCTTGAATACATATTAAGTATAATTATGTGCCAGATATCAAACTAGATGGCAGTTGTGCAACATTACCATAAGACCTACTCTTGCTCTTGCATTTTTATTCATAGTCTCCTAACTTAGAATATTGTCCAGGAAGGGAAGGACTGCGTTTCAGCCTGAAGTTATGGACTCTGGAACTGAGATATAAAAGCAATGTATATAGTTGGCCCTCTGTATCTACAGGTTCTATATGGGTGAATTTAATCAACTGTGGATCAAAAATATTTTTAAAAAATTCTAAGAAGTTCCAAAAGCAAAACTTGAATTGGGTGGTCATGGGCAACTATTTATGTAGTGAAAGAAAGTGAAAGTATTAGTTGCTCAGTCGTGGTTGACTCTTTGCAACCCCAGGGACTGTAGCCCCCAGGCTCCTCTGTTCATAGAATTCTCTAGGCAAGAATACTGGAGTGGGTTGCCATTTCCTTCTCCAGGGAATCTTCCCTACCCAAGGAGTGAACTCAGGATTATTGCACTGCAGGCAGATTCTTTACCATCTGAGCCGCCAGGGAAGCTGGTAGTACTTACATTAAATTAGATATTATATAAGTAATCTAGCAATGATATATGTATACAGGTGAATGTGTGTAGGTTATATGAAATACTACATCCTTTGTATAAGGGATTTGAATGTCCACAGATTTTGGTGTTGTTAGGGGGCTTTCGAAAAAATCCTTCTTGGAGACTGAGGGACAAGAGTATCTATTCATCTATACCCAGTTTCTATTTCAAGTATTTTTCTACCAGAGCTACAGAAACTAAATGTCAGTGAGTTCAGAGATTTCTTCTTCTCCTAGAGCAGGACCCCAGGGTTGTGTCAGAGTTTCAGAGAGTTTAACTTGATCCAAGACTAGAGAGTAGGATTGGGGTTGGGAGAGGGGGTGCTGCCGGTCCCTGCTGTAATCTGGCTGCACAGGCATCTGCTGAAATGGCCTTTGCTCCATTAGCTGCTTGGTCAGTGGTCCCCACGCTGGCCTGGAAATGTCTTTTGTCCCTACCCACGTGACTCCAGGCAGCTCCCTGCTGCTTCTGTGCCGCTTCTGGGTACAGAATGTTCATTCTGTGTCTCCTTTACCACCCAGAGAGACTGGAAGCTGACAGACTTCTTAAGATCCTATCTGTCTACACATTCCATCAGGCAGCCAGCCATTTATTCCCTGAATGCTGTATCCTCCCTGGGGATCAATTTGGAATTGATGTACAGATCCCTTTTTCTCTCTCTCTCTCTCTCTTTCTCATTAATATCATTGAAGTATAATGGACAAACAGTAAAGTACATCTGTTTAAAGTGTATGATTTTGATATTTTCTGCTTTATGTATACACTCACAAAGCCATCACCACAATCCAGATGATAAACATATCCATCATCCCTAAAGTTCCTTTATGCCTGTTTATATTCCCTCAAATAGTCCTCCTTCCACTCTCTCCTGAAAGTTGTGAAAGTATAAGTCTCTCAGTCGTGTCTGACTCTTTGCAACCCTGTGGAATGTAGCCCTCCACGCCCCTCTGTCCATGGGATTCTCCAGGCAAGAATACTGGAGTGAATATCCATTCTCAGACCCTACCCTGGGTAAGGACTCTTCCCAACCCAGGGACGGAACCCAGATCTCCTGCATTGCAGGCAGATTCTTTACTGTCTGAGCCAGGAAACCCTTTCCCCTCCTCCAGACTGGACCTTAAAAGCCTTTATTAGAACCTGCCTGGAAAGCAGATCTGGTGCCCTCTCTCTGAAAAGCACCGTTCCTACACTCCCCTTGTTTTCGCTCTGACTCTGTCCCCTGGCTTATTAAGACCAGGAAACCTTTTCTCTAGCTGTAGGGAACAGGAGAGAAGGAAGCCTTGCCCTTCTTCATCGTATTTTGCCTCAAATCTCTGATATATGCTGTGAAGGTCTCAGTTATGGCACACAGAAGCAAGGAAAGGACTATTTTTTTTTTCTTTTTGCTCTAAGATCATTTCTCTGAGGCAATGATACACAGGTTGCAGCTGTTTGTATGACTGATTGAAGGGTGGGTGAGAAGGAGGAGGAAGGTACTGGGAAGAAGAGATATTGGGCTAATATCCAGACACATATCCATAAAGGATATTCTATTTTATTCCACTTATATGAAACTGTACATAGTAGGTAAGCAATAAATGATTGTTCAGCAATTGATCCAACTAACCTGGACGTCCATAGGAGCTATGTAGTTGGTGGTGTGCCTAATGAAGTGAGAAGAATAAATGGCTTTTTTTTGAAAAATTAATTTTTACTGGGGAGTAGTTGCTTTGCAATGTTGTGTTAGTTTCTACTGTAGTAAAGTGAATCAGGCATATGTATGCATATATCCCTCCCTTTTGGACTTCCTTTCCATTCATGTCATCACAGTACATTAAGTTCCTTATGCTATACTGTATATTCTTATTAGTTATCTATTTTATACATAGTACCAATTGTGTATGTGTGTTGATCCCAATCTCCCAATTCCTGTCAATGGCTTTTAAAAATGTATGACTTATTGGTTATGAATTAGAAAAAAAAATAGTCTGTTTCATCTTTCTTAAATGAGGATGATGAAATACAGGAAAATAATTGGGTAGGATAGGGTGAATTCTCAGATATTCCTTCTCTCCAAGGGCCCTGTTTTCCTAATCATAACTGGCAAGTTAAACTATATGATCCCTGAAATTGTTAATTTTTCATTTTGTTGTTATATGAGATGGATGAATCATATGGGCATTTTAATGTTGGCTGTAAGAAAATATGTACAATCTTTCTAGAAAGAAATGTATAGTGATGGATGGTTAACATTGGAGTGGAGTGCTTTGTTATTCAGTTGCTCAGCCAAATCTGACTCTTTGCGCCCCCATGGACTGAGGCATGCCAAGCTTCCCTGTCCCTCACTATCCCCTGGGGTTTGCTCAAACTCATGTCCATTGAGTCAGTGGTGCCATCCAACCATCTCATCTTCTGTTGCCCTCTTCTCCTCCTGCCCTCAGTCTTTCCTGGAATCAGGGTCTTTTCAATGAGTTGACTCTTATCATCAGGTCGCCAGAGTATTTAATGGAGTGCTTACCATTTGCCAAGATTGGAAAACCAGTAATAGCCAACAGGAAGTTTACTATTGGATGGCTGGGCTGTCCATTCACCGGTCCTGGCTTGTTATATATGCATTAACTTTTTTTTATCTTTCAATAGCCCTATAAGGAAGACACTGTTATATTTTCCATTCTAGAGATGAGAACTCTAAAACATAAACAGATTAGGCCAAAATCATATAACTAGACCTCGATAGAACCAGGATTCAAACCAGATAGATTTAAGCTTGTAACTACTATGCCTTATGCACATATATTATATCATTTAATTCTCCTAGGACTGTTTCCCTTGAGGTATTAATCCTGCTTTAGAGATAAAGAAAGAGTGTCAGAGAGGTTAAGTAATGTGCCAGGACATAAATCTCATAATTTTTCATGGATTTAGGATTATATTCATGGGTATCTAAGTTTAAAATCCAGCCTTTTAACCATGGTGCTCTATCAAGAAAAGTGTTATACCTTTCTAACTCTATACTGAGGGAATAATCACAAATTTTAACAAATTTGAGTATATAAAATATCTGTGTAAAAAGTAAACTATTGAAAGTAAACAGATGGGTCTGGTTAAATCAATTATGTATATATATAATATGGAATTATTCAAATTATGCATATAATTTTTAATGATGTGGAGAATATTTGGCTTATAATGATACATTAGCAGAAAAACAAGATTTAAAATTTAATGATTTTATCATTGCAAATATTTTCAAAAGCAGAGAAAAAGAATGGGAGAAATTACCTCAAAATGTTTAAAAAAATGAAAAAAGTTTGGATAGTTTGATTCTGGACAGTTTAAATTTTATTCTGAGTTTTCTATATCATTATAAAATTTGACTTAAAAACATGAAGGTCAATGTTAGTTTGGCTTTTTAATCTTTACTTCAGTATAAATTTTTCAGAAAATGCCGCTAGTTCCTTAGAACAAGTTTTAAAAATATTTACTATCAAATACTCTAAGTACACTGAAATATGGAAAATCACTTAAATTTGTTTGTTACAGTATTTTAGTAGTTAAGTACAATTCTTTATGTGTGTATCTTCTTGGGGAAACAAATTAAATTTGGTATGTGACCCCTGCACCTTAATAACATTTAATCTACAGCTGACCAAATAGAAAGTGTAACCTCTTTTGTTTAGAGACAAAATAAGTTGAATGGTACCCTGTATCAATTCTCCATCTAAATTAGCTTCACAATAAAGATGATGAGTCTTGCTTCAAACCGTAGTGATGGATAAAAGCGGGCAAGCAACTTTCAGGTTCCTGTGTGACTTAGAAACATTGCCGACCCCTTGTACTAGCCCCTCAGTCCTTGTCACAGACCTTAATTATGGGCACACATCCCCAACTCCAAAACTGACTGACATGACAATTTCTGGTTACATGCTTGTTTTTGCATTACAACTTTGGGCTGGTCACTTACATTTCGGAATTTAGGACAAACTTGAGATTTGTTTAGAGAACAATACTGTAGAAACTGTGTTTAAGAGCACGGGGCACTCTGAGGTCAGAATAGGGAAGAAAAGCTTTTATACGTGCTTTTATTATACAAAGACTTAGAAGACAGCATTCCTGTCCTGAATTAACCTGAGGAGGAATACCACTGGAGGAGTACTGTGAGAGAGCAGATGAATGACTGAGGAAAGGCAGGACCTAGAGGGCCAGGGCTGAAGAAGCGTTCACTGGCGTCCCTACTACCTGTATAATTATGGCATTAAATTTCAGTAAGTCTAGAACACATCACTTAAAATTAAAACAACAACTTTTTTTTGATTATTCGTAGACCGTTTCCAGAAATGAATCATATAGCATCTGGGAAAGTGCCTCAAGGGCTTTTAAACAAATCCTCTATTAGTCATGAGCAATAGGCTGAGTTATAAAACCACATCTGGAGAATTACATTTCAAAAGACTCATCTTTTTCCCTTTAATTTCACCAGGCGCTGAGCCAGGTTTTTTACATAAATTATCTCATTTGTTTTCTCTGACAACATACAGCACTGAGGTAAGTTGTATATAAACCCCGTTTTATAGATGAGGGAACGAAGGCTCAAACAGTTAAATAATTTGCCCTTTGGCACTCTAGTCAAATAGGGGGTTGACACTAGAACTGCTCAACCCCGGTATCCATGACTTCCTCCCTGTAGCTCTCATGGGAGGCAAGGTGTGATGTTCTCAGGTGAGCATGCAGGGAAGGTGGTGAAGAGCTCAGAAAGGGGGTTATCGTGTGGCCAGGAAATAGAAGACATGAAGTAGACCTGAAGTCGTCTCTATAGTGCTGTTATCCAACAAAGAGGTGAAAACATCTGATGAGTATGTTTGAAAATGAATCAGTCTGGAAAGAAGAAAAGAGCCTAGTAGGCTGGGAAGAAGTTCAGATGCTACCAGATGAATAGGGCAGATCTAGGAAAATTATAGACACATCTTAAAGACCTGATTGCTGGCCTAATATCCTCTGATGGATGTAGTTTCAAGCGCATGCTGCTTTAAAATAATTTAGCCTTGATTGCCTGTGGTTGGAAGTGAGTTTTTGGGAAGCAAAACGTATTTTCTTTCCTCTTGGGAGCCTTGTGCAGTGCATCAAATAGCCTGAATTAAAGGAATTGCTTCGGCTTGTGTGTGTTGATAAAATTACTATTTAAAGCAAACAGAGGACTTCAATTTTTCAGAAAAGGAGGGAATTAGAAAATCGGTAAGCTGTGACACCTGCACAGAATACTTGTTTGAAGTTTAGGAAGGGAATAAGCTATGCAAAACTTTTCTTTTCTTGAGAGATATGAGATAGTGTTCTAATCTAAATGAGCAGAGACAGGAGTGTGATGGCATAGTTAAATAATCTGGTAATGTCCATGTAGTGTAGTTCAGGAAAGAAAGAGACATTTCACTGGGATGTTCACTGTGAGGTGATTCAGACAAATGATGTTGAAATGTAAGACAAGAGAGACCAAAGATGACTCCTGTCTGGAGGCTTGAAACTAGCTAGGCGGAGATAAGACTATTAGGGAGCTCTGATTAAGCACCAGTTATAAATGAGAAAGGCAGTTACCTTGCTACCCTTGAGAAGAGAGAGCTGAGCTCCCAGGACTGTTGAAGAGAAGCACTGAGGCTGAATATGCACATTTCATACATAGCCTAATTTTAATCAACCCCCAAGAGAACGCCTATGGAATGGAATCTGGAAGGTAATTTGGGAATGGCAACTTGTTAGTGTTGGGCCAGGCCCAACAGAGATAGTTTCTGATAGTCCAGCTTGTTTGAAATAAATGATTAACTATAGTCATTACAATTACAAAATTGATTATAGGATAGGTAGAAAATAGAAGAAACAGAAAGTTATGCTTTCAGGGACAATTCTGGGCTCATGACACAGAGGCAAATCACTAAAAAGAGCTTCTGTTTCTTTTATGACCAGGAAAGTTGCCATGACCAGGGAATAGCAGAATCTGGGAGAGAGTGTAGTTTGGAACATACCACACAAAAACCGTGATGGTGCTTGCCAGCAGAAACAAGAGAGCCATAGAGGTACAGCCTCATTCTCAATTCCCCCTTTTAATTTTTATACAAGTGTAGGGGGAACTTAATCATGTCTGGATTGGACATGGAGTCCAAGAAATATGCTCTGACTTCAGGAAAGTATAGCAGAAGCATCATTGCATGTTTGGAGAGGCAGCTTCTGTTGTGGGCCAGATAGCTACCAGAGACAATGTTCCTCAAGTATGCATTTTTTGGGTTTGTTTTCTTTCTTCTTAATGGAAAACTTTTCATGTACACATTGTCAAACAACACGAACTAAATTTTCTTTTACAATTTATTTAGCCAATGATCATTTCCCCCCCTTTCTTGGAAGGGAAGAGTGTGATATTGGTTATTTTGGGAGAGAGTCGTAGAAACTGGATGGCAAAGCTTATATTTTTCCTTTGAAAAGATTAGTCTTCTGCCTCAAATGCTGTATTCATTCTGGCTATGCATGTGTGCGGCTAAGTCGCTTCAGTCATGTCCTACTCTGTACAATGCTATGGATTGTAGCCCTCCAGGCTCCTCTGTCCATGGGATTCTCCAGGCAAGAATACTGGAGAGGGTTGCTATTCCCTTTTCCAGGGTATCTTCCTGACCTAGGGGATTGAACCTAGGGATTGAACCCATGTCTCTATGTCTCCTGCATTGACAGGTGGGTTCTTTATGACTGCTGCTGCTGCTAAGTTGCTTCAGTCGCGTCTGACTCTGTGAGACCCCGTAGACGGCAGCCCACCAGGCTCCCCCATCCCTGGGATTCTCCAGGCAAGAACACTGGAGTGGGTTGCCATTGCCTTCTCCAATGCATGAAAGTGAAAAGTGAAGGTGAAGTCTCTCAGTCGTGTTCGACTCTTAGCGCCCTATGAACTGCAGCCCACCAGGCTCCTCCGTCCGTGGGCTTTTCCAGGCAAGAGTACTGGAGTGGGTTAGCACCACCTATATTGAAGCTAATTGCACAGTGGAAGTGAGTTCTGACCCAGATCATGGAATCCAGAGCCACTAAAGGAGGGGTGCTTTTGATGCCGGTAGTCAGTTTTTCATTTTATATAATTTCCACATGATTTTTTTACCCTGCGAAATTCTTAGATGCTGGGGTTGCTGTCTTTAAGCATATCATTCTTGGATGTGCTGAGGAAAAAGTGGTTCTTTATTCTGTCTTCCAAAACCCTATCATAAGGAGGGAATCTATGTAAGTTGATATCTAAAATTTTTAAGTCATAATTTTATAACTTTGCAAAGGATATACTTACTGGCAGGTGTTATTACTGTATTTTAAAAGGAAACTGTCACACACACCACTCTTTTCAATGTATATGATAGAATCTAAAGTAAAAAAGCCAAAGAGTTAGTCGCTCATTTGTGTCCAACTTTTTGCGACCCCATGGACTGTAGCCTGCCAGGCTCCTCTGTCCATGGAATTCTCCAGGCAGGCAAGAATACTGGAGTGGGTTTCCATTTTCTTCTTCAGGAGATCTTTCCGACCTAGGGATCAAACCCAGGTCTCCCACATAGCAGTCAGATTCTTTACCATCTGAGCCACCAGGTTCTACTTAAATTTAGAATAATCCTCTGGAAATATTGAAATGGTTCCAGATAATCATTCTTATTATTATATTATTATCCTTATCCTATATGATGCTATTATTACATTATCCAAGCATGTTTTTATGTATAATTTTTGTCATGTCTAATCAAATGTGTTGATTGTAAATATTTTATTTCATATGGTTCTGTCTCTAAATGTTATATTTTTTTCTAATTTGAGTTATAATTTATTAGTTCCAATAATTTTTAGTGACTTCCTCAGAATTTTAGGGCTTCCCTGGTGGCTCAGAGGTTAAAGCATCTGCCTCCAACCCAGGAGACCCGGGTTCGATCCCTGGGTCGGGAAGATCCCCTGGAGAAGGAAATGGTAACCCACTCCAGTATTCTTGCCTGGAGAATCCCATGGACGGAGATGCCTGGTAGCCTATAGTCCAAGGGATCGCAAAAAGTTGGACACGACTGAACGACTTCACTTCACTTTCACTTTCAGAATTTTATATATACAAGACTGTGTAATTTGAGAATTGAGATAGTTTTGTTCCTTCCTTTACAATCTGTATACTTCTTATTCTTTTTCTTGACTGTGTCTCTTAATATAACCTTCAGTAAAATGTTGATTAAGAATGGTAAGAACACCCATTCTTGTCTTACTTCTGATCTTAGGGGGAAAGCTTTCAACCTTTCACCATTAAGTATGATGTTAGCTATGGATTTTCATATGGATTTTGAAGAAGTTTCTTCCTATTCCTATTTATATGAAAGGGTGCTGGGTTGAGTCATATTCTTTTTATGTGTCTATTGAAATGAACATGTATTTTAATTCCTTTTTTCTATAAATAGCCCATCAATATATTACATTGGTTGATTTTCATGTTGAAGCACCATGGATCATGGTGTATAATTCTCTTTTATGTATTTCTGGAATCAGTTGCTAGCATTATGTTGAGGATTTTTTTCAATTATTGATATATTTACAAAGGATATTGGTTTACTGCTGCTGCTAAGTTGCTTCAGTCGTGTCCGACTCTGTGCGACCCCACAGACGGCAGCCCACCAGGTTCCCCTGTCCCTGGGATTCTCCAGGCAAGAACACTGGAGTGGGTTGCCATTTCCTTCTCCAATGCATGAAAGTGAAAAGTGAAAGTGAATTCGTTCAGTAGCGTCCGACTCCTAGCGACCCCATGGACTGCAGCCTACCAGGCTCCTCTGTCCATGGGATTTGCCAGGCAAGAGTACTGGAGTGGGGTGCCATTGCCTTCTCCCATATTGGTTTACAGTTTCATTTTTTATTATGTTGATATCTTCAGTTTTAGTATCAGTGTAATACTGCCTTCACAGAGTGAGTTATGAAGTATTCCCTCCTTTTCCATTTTTTCCTGAAAATAGGCCATCAACTTTTAATATAATTACTGAAATGGTTAGATTTGTCTACCATTTCATCATTTTTTTCTGTCTTCTCTGTTTTCTAACTCAGCTATCGCCACCTCTCCCCCACCTCCTTTCCTATCTTCTTTTAGATTACTTGAACATCACTTTAGTACTCAGTTTACATTTGCCTACTAAATTTTTTACTATATAGCTTTATATTATTTTTCATGGTTATTTTAGTGATTGTAATATACATACCTAACCTTTCATAATCTACTATGGTTAGTTTTGAACCACTTCATATCAAATGTGGAAAAGTTGCATCCATATAACTCTCTCTTGTGGTCCTTTATATTATGTATATCATATGTACAACTTGTACATACATTGAAAATCCCAGGCCAGAGTGTTATACTTTTTACTTTCAACATCTTAACAGAAAATATAATCTTTTTTACTTGTCCAGATATTTATCATTTCTATTGTTCCTTATTTCTAAAGATTTATGTTTTCCTGGGGTGTTATTTCCTTTCAACTTGAACAATCAGAATCTACTTTATCATGTCTTGTAGAATATGTCCGCTGATGATGAATTTTATTAGTTTTTGTTCATCTGAGAATGTCTTCATTTTTCCTTTATTTTTGAAGGAAAATGATACATTTCTGCTGAATGGAGCATTCTGAGTTGACAGTTCTTTCAGCAGTTTAAAGATGTTGTTCCACTGTCTTCTGTCCTTTATTACTTCTGATGAGAAATTCATAATTATTCAAATCACTGTTCCACGGTATGTCAGAGTTTTTTCTCTAGCCGCTTTCAAGATTTGTCTTTATGGTTTGTGCTCAGAAGTTAGGTTAGGATCTTTTTTGAAGTTATCTTGTTTGAATAGTCAAGAACTGTGAAGGATCTAAGATTTTACCTTTCCTGTTAGCTAACATGTTAGTCTGATATAATTTTGTGGATGCTGGTAGAAGACATGATACCCCTGGGAAAGAGGCAAAAGATTTTAATACCTATGACACTGCAGACAGCATGAACTTCATGTTCATGAAATTTTTTGCCTCCTAGGTCCTATCTTAGGATACAGGGCAGCCCAGGAGGATGCTGTGCATGCAGAGGTGAATCACAACTGAGGAAACCCCAATCTTTTAAAGGACGCTGAAAAGTGACGTTACCATTATCATAATGGTCATGAAACAAATTTATCCTCTGCCTCAGAGGGAAGCACTGTCTCTGTCATTCAAGATTATTTGCTATACAAGCATGCTTGAAAAAGATAGTCCAAAACAAAAGCTGATACAAAGTATGCAGAACTGCCATAAGGAATTGTCTTCCAATAGGACCATGCTGAACTTCTTGGATATGTTAATGTTCATTTTTAATCATAATTTACCAAGTTTTTGGCTGTTCTTCAGATACTCAGTCCCGTTGTGTATATTAGACCTTTTGATGAAGTCCCACAGGCCTCTGATGTTCCCTATATTTTTCCTTTAGAAGCTATTCATTTTATAAATGGAAGTTTGCCCGGCTTTACCCATTTTCCCACCAACCTGCCAGCAACCACCAGTCTACTTCCTGTTTCTATGAGTTTGAGTTCTTTCAGCTCAACATTTGGGTGAGATCACTGTTTGCTTTTTTCTATCTGAGTTACTTAACTAGCGAAGTGCCCTCAAGATGCATCTATGTTGCTATAAATGGTAGAATTTTTCTTCCTTTTAATGCCTGAATAATATCCCATTGTATGTGTGTGTAGCATGTGTTTTCATCCATTCGCCTATTGGCAGACACTTAGGTTATCTCTGTATCCTGGCTATTGTAAATAATGCTGCGATGAACATGTGGGTGCAGATATCTATTTGAGCTTGTGACTTTATTTCTTTAGATATGAACTTATAAATGGAATTGTCGGATCATATAGTAGTTCTATTTTTAATTTTTTGAGGAAACTCCATACTGTTTTTCATAGTGGCTTCACCAGTTTACATTCCCACCAGCAATGTACCAGGCTTCCCTTTTCTCCATGTCCTCATGAATACTTCTTACCTCTTGTCTCTTTGATAACAGCTATTTTAATAGATATGAGGTGATATTTTATTGTGGATTTTTTTGAAATTTTTTTAAATTTTATTTTATTTTTAAACTTTACATAATTGTATTAGTTTTGCCAAATATCAAAATGAATCCACCACAGGTATACATGTTATTGCTATATAGTTGATGTACAATATTATATAAGTTATAGGTGTATAGTATAGTGATTCACAACTTTTAAAGTTTATACTCCATTTATAGTTATTATAAAATGTTGGCTATATACCCAATGTTGTACACTATATCCTTGTAGCTTATTTTATACATAATAGTGTGTACCTCTTAATCCTCTCCCCCTATATTGCCCTTCCCCACTTCCCTCTCCCTGCTGGTAACCACTAGCTTCTTCCCTATGTCTGTGAGTCTGTTTCTTTTTCATTATATTAACTAGTTTGTCATAATTTTAAAGACATTTTGTATTTATTTTCAAAAATTTAAGCATGCCACATGGCTTGCAGGATCTTATTCCCCAACTAGGGATCAAACCCAGGCCCTGGCAGTGAGATCTCTGAGACCTGACCACAAGACCACCAGGGAATTTCTCTTATATTTTTAGATTCCACATGTAAGTGATATCGTATTTGTATGTGTCTTTCTCTGTCCCACTTCTTTGACTTAGCATAATGCCATCCAGGTCCATCCATGTTGCTTCAGATGGCAAAGTTTCATTCTTTTTTTATGGCCAGGCATGCACGCTAAGTTGCTTCAGTAGTGTCTGACTCTTTGCGACCCTGTGGACTGTAGCCTGCCAGGCTCCTCTGTCCATGGGATTCTCTAGGCAAGACTACTGCAGTGGGTTGCCATTTCCTTCTCCAGGGGATCTTCCCAACCCAGGGATCGAACCCACATCTCTGTTATCTCCTGCATTGGCAGGTGGGTTCTTTACCGCTAGCGCCACCTGAGAAGCTCTTTTTATAGCCAAGTGGCATTGTATTGTGCATGTACATCCATCTATCTATCTTTCTACCTTGTTTTCTTTATCTGTTCATCTATTGGTGGACACAGGTTGCTTTCATATCTTGGCAATTGTAAACACTGCTTCTTTGAACATTGAGGAGACTGTACATTTTCCAATTAGTGTTTTTGATTTTGTTGGGTGTATACCTAGAAGTAGAGTTGCTAGGTCATATGGTAGTTCTATTTTTAGTTATTCTGAGAATTCTTCATACTGTTTTCCATAGTGGCTATACCGACTGAGAGTTCCCTTTTCTCTACCTCCCTGCCAATGCTTGTTATTTATGTTCTCTTTGAAGATATCCATCCTGATAGACGTGAGGCGATAGCTCATTGTGGTTTTGATTTGTATTTCCCTGATGGTTAGTGATGTTGAGCACTTTTTCATGCACTTATTGGCCATTTGTATATCTTTGAAAAAATATCCATTTGGGTCCTGTATCCATTTTAAATTGGATTTTTTTTCAGTTACATAGTTCCTTATATCTTTTGCATATTAATCTATTACCAGAGACATGGTTTGAAAATATTTTCTCCTATTCTCCTATAGATTGATTTTAATTTTGTTGATCATTTCTTTTGCTATGCAGAAGTTTTGCAGTTTGTTGTTGTCCCACTCATTTATTTTCGCTTTTGTTGTTTATGTCACTTGGCATCGTTTCCAAAAATTCATTGTTAAGACCAATGTCAAGTAGTGTTTTCCTTATGTTTTCTTCTTTTAATTTCAGTTGTTTTCTCTTTTGATTTATTCTTTGATTCATTGGTTGTTCAGGGATATGTTGTTTGATTTCCATGTTGTTTTCAATTTTCTAGCTTTTCCTTGTTATTGGTTTCTAAATTTATACTATCTCTTTTGGAAAAGATACTTGATATGTTTTTTATCTTCTTGAATTTGTTGAGACTTGTTTTGTGACCTAAAATGTGATCTATGGTAGAAAATTTTCAGTGTTCAGTTGAGAAGAACATATATTCTGGTGAGGTTAGATGGAATGTTCTGTATACATATGTTAGGTTTATTTCATCTATAGTGTTCAAATCTTCTGTTTCCATCAAATCTGATGCTCTGTCTGGTTGATCTATCTGTTGTTGAGTGGGGTGTTAAAGTCCATAACTGTGATTGTATTGCAGTTCATTTCTATTTTTAGTTATGTTAGTATGTGATATATTTATGTGCTCCAATATTGAGTGCATAAATATTTCCAATTATTACAGCTCCTCTATGAATTGACTTTTTATCACTATATGATGATCTTCTCATGTGACCATTATGAACTTAAAGTCTATTCACTGTGGTACAAATGTAGTTACCCTTGATTTCTTTTGATTACCATTTGCTTAAAATATTTTTCTGTCTCTTTTTTCTCAGCCTATATATGTCCTTAAAGCTAAAGTGAATCTCTTATAGTCAGCATATGTTTGGATTTTGTTTTTATTTTATTTTTTTATCCATTCATTCATCCTACATCTTCTGAATGGAGAATTTAGCCCATTTATACTTAAATTAAATTATTGATGAGAAAGAACTTACCATTCCCATTTAAAATATTATTTTCTGACTCTTGCAGATCTGTTCATTTTTAAAACTATTTTTCTCTCTTTTCTCTAGATTGCACAATTTCTGTGTTACCTCTAATCTCCTACTGAACCCATCTAGTGAATTTTTAATTTCATGTACTGACTTTTTCAGTTCAAAACTTTTTACTTGGTTATTTTTTAGGGTGTGTATTCCTCTAAGAACTCCTATCCTTTAGTCATTTCAACTGTGTTTTTCTGTAGTTCACAAGGCATTGCTTAAATTCTTTGCCTGATACTTCCAAAACATGGATCATCTTCAGAATGGCATCTGCTTATTGTATCTTCACTTGAGAATTGGTGAAAGCTTCCTCGTTCTCAGCAAGTTGTACACTTTGTGATTTTATTCTGGACAATGAGAATGTTATATTGTGTAGACACTGGAGCTGGTTATACTCCTCTGGGGAATGTTGGAGAACTTGAGTAGATTAAGATGATGTGTTCTATTTTGTTGCTTCTAGTTTATATTTCAGTTTGGTTTTCAAAGCATTTTATAAGCTAGCTTGAATCCATTACACATACAAGTAGCTCAGAGGTTAGTGTGAGACGTGGGCAGTGGATCAAATCTCTCTTTACTTCTCTATGCCTTTATTGTGTGGGATGGGTCTGTCCCACACATGCATCAGATCAGATCAGATCAGATCAGTCGCTCAATCGTGTCCAGTTCTTTGCAACCCCATGAATCGCAGCACGCCAGGCCTCCCTGTCCATCACCAACGCCCAGAGTTCACTGAGACTCACGTCCATCAAGTCAGTGATGCCATCCAGCCATCTCATCCTCTGTCATCCCCTTCTCCTCTTGCCCCCAATCCCTCCCAGCATCAGAGTCTTTTCCAATGAATCAACTCTTCGCATGAGGTGGCCAAAGTACTGGAGTTTCAGCTTTAGCATCATTCCTTCCAAAGAACACCCAGGGCTGATCTCCTTTAGAATGGACTGGTTGGATCTTCTTGCAGTCCAAGGGACTCTCAAGAGTCTTCTCCAACACCACAGTTCAAAAGCATCATTTCTTCGGTGCTCAGCCTTCTTCACAGTCCAACTCTCACATCCATACATGACCACAGGAAAAACCATAGCCTTGACTAGACGGACCTTTGTTGGCAAAGTAATGTCTCTGCTTTTGAATATGCTATCTAGGTTGGTCATAACTTTCCTTCCAAGGAGTAAGCATCTTTTAATTTCATGGCTGCAGTCACCATCTGCAGTGATTTTGGAGCCCAGAAAAATAGTCTGACACTGTTTCCACTGTTTCCCCACCTATTTCCCATGAAGTGGTGGGACCAGATGCCATGATCTTCGTTTTCTGAATGTTGAGCCTTAAGCCAACTTTTTCACTCTCCACTTTCACTTTCAACAAGAGGCTTTTGAGTTCCTCTTCACTTTCTGCCATAAGGGTGGTGTCATCTGCATATCTGAGGTTATTGATATTTCTCCCAGCAATCTTGATTCCAGCTTGTGTTTCTTCCAGTCCAGCGTTTCTGATGTACTCTGCATAGAAGTTAAATAAACAGGGTGACAATATACGTTGTTCCATGTCCAGTTCTAACTGTTGTTTCCTGACCTGCATACAAATTTCTCAAGAGGCAGATCAGGTGTTCTGGTATTCCCATCTCTTTCAGAATTTTCCACAGTTTATTGTGATCCACACAGTCAAGGGCTTTGGCATAGTTAATAAAGCTTAGTTAATAGATGCTTTTCTGGAACTCTCTTGCTTTTTCCATAATCCAGCAGATGTTGGCAATTTGATCTCTGGTTCCTCTGCCTTTTCTAAAATCAGCTTGAACATCAGGAAGTTCACAGTTCATGTATTGCTGAAGCCTGGCTTGGAGAATTTTGAGCATTACTTTACTAGCGTGTGAGATGAGTGCAATTGTGCGGTAGTTTGAGCATTCTTTGGCATCGCCTTTCTTTGGGATTGGAATGAAAACTGACCTTTTCCGGTCCTGTGGCCACTGCTGAGTTTTCCAAATTTGCTGGCATATTGAGTGCAACACTTTCACAGCATCATCTTTCAGGATTTGGAATAGCTCAACTGGAATTCTATCACCTCCACTAGCTTTGTTCGTAGTGATGCTTTCTAAGGCCCATTTGACTTCACATTCCAGGATGTCCGGCTCTAGGTGAGTGATCACACCCTCGAGATTATCTGGGTCATGAAGATCTTTTTTGTACAGTTCTTCTGTGCATTCTTGCCATCTCTTGATGATAGATAAGCCTGAAACTTGTGTAAGTTCACAGATTTATGGAAACTCCCTGTCTAGCCATCAGTGTGCTGGGATTTCTTTATACTCTCCAGTGCATAGACTCTACTGTTCCTTATTTCTCTGATCAGTAAAAAGGAGGTTCCCCTGTGGCTGCTAAGTGACTTTATGATTGGTAAAGCCACTGGTAAGTTACTTTATGATTGGGGCTCCTCAAAGGCAAGGCTGTGAGGAAAAAACGGAAACATCCCTCACTTTCTTTTCTATATTTTGCTCCCCTCTGCAATCTGCCTTCTTTGGTTTACTTTTCAGAAGCCTCAGAAGTCGACTGTAGAGCTCTCAAGTAATTTACAACAAAGTGGGTTTTTTTTTTTTTTTTTGCTTTTCTGTGATTAACTAGAGGAATGGGGCTGTGAAGTGTTTATGTCCAGTGCTGATTCCAGGACCACTGCTGTCCTTAATTTTTTTTAATGAAGATAATAATTTAAGGCATGTTCTGAGAAGAAAATTTAGGGTTCAGTCATAGAAAAACAGATGACACCACCCTTATGGCAGAAAGTGAAGAGGAACTCAAAAGCCTCTTGTTGAAAGTGAAAGTGGAGAGTGAAAAAGTTGGCTTAAGGCTCAACATTCAGAAAACGAAGATCATGGCATCTGGTCCCATCACTTCATGGGAAATAGATGGGGAAACAGTGGAAACAGTGTCAGACTTTATTTTTCTGGGCTCCAAAATCACTGCAGATGGTGACTGCAGCCATGAAATTAAAAGACGCTTACTCCTTGGAAGGAAAGTTATGACCAACCTAGATAGCATATTCAAAAGCAGAGACATTACTTTGCCAACAAAGGTCCGTCTAGTCAAGGCTATGGTTTTTCCTGTGGTCATGTATGGATGTGAGAGTTGGACTGTGAAGAAGGCTGAGCACCGAAGAAATGATGCTTTTGAACTGTGGTGTTGGAGAAGACTCTTGAGAGTCCCTTGGACTGCAAGAAGATCCAACCAGTCCATTCTAAAGGAGATCAGCCCTGGGTGTTCTTTGGAAGGAATGATGCTAAAGCTGAAACTCCAGTACTTTGGCCACCTCATGCGAAGAGTTGATTCATTGGAAAAGACTCTGATGCTGGGAGGGATTGGGGGCAAGAGGAGAAGGGGACGACAGAGGATGAGATGGCTGGATGGCATCACTGACTCGATGGACATGAGTCTGAGTGAACTCCGGGAGTTGGTGATGGACAGGGAGGCCTGGTGTGTTGCGATTCATGGGGTCGCAAAGAGTCAGACATGACTCAGCGACTGATCTAATCTGATCTGATACGTTGTTTGCTTTTCTTTTCTGATTTCTTCTTGCCTTATTCTGGGGCTTCTTTCCCAAGACACACAGTCCTCTCACGTCTATTCCTGACTTTCTTGTGCCTCCTGTTTAAAAGCTTACCCAGGCCAGTACTCATTTCTTTCGTAGTATTTTCCAGCCGTGTTAAGAATTCCATTTTCTCAACAGCCTACCTGAACTTAGTTATCAGTTGTAACACACTTGATAAACTAATTCTCTTTAAGGTGCTATTGTCTGATAATGGTTATCTCTCTAGCCAGTATTCCACAATCCCCTTATAAGTGTCTTTTTGGAAGGGGACTTTATATTAAATTTAAAGTCTCATCTCTAATAGTAGAATTTTAAGCCTTGATAGTAGGTGTTTATAAAGATACTTTTATAAGGATGATTAGCAGGAATTCTCAAATAAGTTTGAAAAATTTTACCCAAATATGAAAGTGATCAAGCTTAGTTATTTATATGTATAGTTTTATTATTTATTTTATAAGAAAGGCCTGCATGATAATTTAAAAAATTGTATTAGCAATAAAAGTAAAGTATATTTTAGTAATAGTTTGAAAATTTTACTCTAATTTTTGTATTCAGCAATAAAAAATAGAAAAATCTCTCAGGAATATCCAGGGTTATTTTTTGTTATTACTTTCATTACGACCTTTAAGATATCATTAAATACTTTTACTAAATGAAAGGAAAATGGTAAATATAATAAGCTATGAATAATAAAGGCTTAAATATAAGTAAAATCTTCTAAAATTCACATGGCATATTTTTATATACTTACCCTTCAGGTCATTCACACCTACCTGAGTGAAATTTAGAGAATATGAGTCTAAATTTATAGATCTTCTTCATATTACAATGTATAAAAACATTGACCAATAGCATAGCATTTGGGCAATTTAATAAATAGTCTTTAAAGTTTAGGTCAAGCATAATCCTTTCTCCAAAATTCCCTTATTCCTCCCCAAAGAAGCAAATATTTCACTCTGTATATATCTAAAAATATTTTTCATATTGTATTCTTATTGATTGTTCAGTTGACAGTCTCCTTCACTGGACTATGGGCTTCTTCAAATCAGAAACTATCTTATTCAACCTTTGCTTCTTTAGAGTCATAGTAATCCTTATTTAATGTCTACAAAAAGGGAGATGAAAAGTAAAGAAGGAAAAAAGAAAAGAAAGAACAGATGGATAGCACCCTGATTCTTACGGTCCATGTAGGGCTGGGCGTCAGACAGCCATGTGTCAGAAACTTGGGTGAATGATGATGAAGTGTAAAATTGGAAATTCAGAGTCCTAAGTTCCTGTCATGTGGATAAGAGGAAGTCAGTGCATTAGTGCTTATTCAGTATTAGAACATAAAGGATTAAGTAAATCAACAAGAGAGGCAAGGCAGGCAAGGAGAGAAACTGCTGTGGCATGGATTACCAACCAGATTGAGGTCAGGTGGTCAGAGCTCAAGGGTTAGCCACATACACACCACAGGGAACTATAAACGTAAAGGAAGTCTGATTTCAAGGGTGTATTTGATGCAGTGGTTGAGGAAAACGAGAAGCAGCTATAGACATCTCTTTTCTGGCACTTTTTGAAAAAAACAATCATTGAGATTTCATTTTTACCCTTAGTCTTGGGCTATTTTAAAGACTCTCTAGGAACATACAACTGCTTGAAACTGCAGAGCATTATCAAGTGTTAAGTGTATGCACACAACCATGGGAGATGTTAAGTTCTATGCTCAGGATAAGGTCAACATACAACGAATCTGTTTTAGGCAAAAAACAATATGCCCTGTGTGTGTGTGCGTGTGCGCACACGTGTGTGTGTGACTTCAGCTGGGCTGAAATAATATGTTTCAAACTTGGCCTGGCAGGAATCCATGTTGTGAAAAAGTCAAATAATATTGGGGGAAAATTCAGCAAACACTTGAAGATCAGTTAAGGTTTAGAGGTTAGGGTAGGTGAAGCATTTTGCTCTTGTACTTTTACACTTTTCCCTTTTATCTATCAAGATACTGGGCTACCACATGATGAACAGAAATTTGTTAGCTCCATTTGAGGAACTAGCCATTCAATTAATTTAGTTGAATAGATACTTTTAAATACCTTCTATGTGTCCAGCATCATGCTGAATATTGTGCAAAATAAAAGATAGTTCTTGGCAATATCTTGCCTTTGAAAATATATTGAGGGGAGATGTCAGTGAAGCAGTATGAAAAGATAGAGGAAACTTACAACAAGGATCTTAAATGAATTTAACAAAAAGCCGTCAAAAGCACTGACTTCTTGCTTTCTCAGATTCTACCAATGATTTGGATAAGTAAGGGATGATGTGGATGACCATTGGATTGGGTTTTGAATATAGACCTCTGCTTAGATTTTTTTCTTTTTTTTTTCCTGTTCTTGAAATTCTTTTCTTTCTCTTGGGTTCCAGGGCACTTGTGGGGTACTGGTATCATTCTTATGGCTTTTGTGCTCTGGCTGTGGCTACCCAAGTCCTTGGATTCCGGGAAGTCCTAGAAGGGTCTGGACCGTCTAACCTCTCTTAGGTAATAGGAGAGGAACAGAGTGGTGTAAGCAGGAGGTGGGTGCTGAAACAGGCACAGGAAGGAGGTAAATATTTTCAGCTTGTACAGGACTGTTATAATTGACTCTGTTTTTCTTGAGGTTGAGAAGAAATTTTTTTCTAATTTAATGAGAGCTCTTATGGCCAACCCTAGATGGTCTTGTTTTTTCTTTTTAATTTTTTTGTGACTCCAGCTGTTTGGTGTTTCAATTTCACAGTAAGTGCTGTCAAATAACTTAGAATACATTCTTCAGGGATGCTGTAGGACACATTCGATTGCAAGGAACAAAACCCACTCAAGTTAGCTTAGTGAAAGGATTTTTATTTAATATAAGAAACACGAAAACAAGCCAGGCTTGTGAGAATGGAGTTGGAAACTGGAAAGCTGTTAGGAATGGAGACAGCTACTCTCTCTTTCTCTCTCTGGGTTTCCGGTTTTTGGTTTCTCGGCATGTTTGCAGTATTTTCTTATTTATCTGTACAATTTAGCTTTCTATGACCTAAAAATTAGTGCACACTTGGTCAGAAGAGGTCACTCTGGCCCCATCTCTGCATGATATTTCAGGTAAGATCCCACTTATCTAACTCTAGCTCTATTATATAGGTCTTAGTTCAAGGTCTCAGGGAATAGACCTTGGAGATTAGTGCTCATGTGTTGCTCAATCACCTGTGGCCATAGGAGGAGGATCTTCTGGTAAAAATATGGCCACCTAGACCCACCTAGACTCCTGAAGTTGATGCTGTGCTGTAATGTATAAGTTGACATGGATTGGGCAGGAATCCCAAAACTGCCTGCTGCTGCTAAGCTGCTAAGTCACTTCAGTAGTGTCTGACTCTGTGCGACCCCATGACGGCAGCCCACCAGGCTCCCCCGTCCCTGGGATTCTCCAGGCAAGAACACTGGAGTGGGTTGCCATTTCCTTCTCCAATGCATGAAAGGGAAAAGTGAAAGTGAAGTCGCTCAGTTGTGTCCAACTCTTAGCGACCCCTTGGACTGCAGCCTACCAGGCTCCTCCGTCCATGGCATTTTCCAGGCAAGAGTACTGGAGTGGGGTGCCATCGCCTTCTCCTCAGAACTGCCTACAGAAGTGCATTTGAATGACGTTTACCCATGCAGCACTCCTTCTTGCCAAAATCAAATCACTTTTCTAGTTCTTTCTGCAATAGGATGACTCACTGTTATCTGGAATCAAAGAGTTTGAGAGCTCACGGGCCTCAAAGAACTAACCACCAAGTTACAAAGTTGTCATTTATGTTTCCCTAAAGAAATCTTTACAGAAATGGATCCTCATGTGTTCAGGTGGCCTGACTAAATATCTTGGAGTCTTCTCTGCTCTTGATAATTAGGACACCTGGCCACACACAGTACAGATGAATAAGCTTTGGATATCTATTTATAAAAAAGAAAAGAGAATAATAATATGGATACATTGACATGGGAAAGAGATATCAGTGGGGAAGTTTCCCTCTTCTGATTTTTTTCACTATAAATTGGTTTAAAGAAACTCAATTGTTTGGATTAAAATCTATCTAGGAAATTAGTGGATTGTTTGATTTAATTAATTCATTGAACATTTCCTCTTTTTATGCTATGCGCTAGATACCTGTTACATCATGTGGCAATCATGATGATGTTTCTTGATTTGTATAATTGTTGGCCTCTTTATATGCAGTTGAAAGTGAAAGTGAAAGTTGCTCGGTTGTGTCTGACTCTTTGCAACCCCATGGACTCTACAGTCCATGGAATTCTCTAGGCCAGAATGTTGGAGTGGGTAGCCTTCCCCTTCTCCAGGGAATCTTCCCAATCTAGGGATCGAACCCAGGCCTCCCACATTGCAGGTGGATTCTTTACCAACTGCATTATCAGGGCTACATAATTTGTGGGGCCCAGTACAAAATGAAATTGCAGGACCCCTTGTTCAAAAATGAAGAATTTCAAGATGGTGAGAGCAGAGCATTGGATCACATGCAGAGCTCAACCTGTGTATCTGTGAAGTCTGCCCTGAGTATGGGCAGTTGTCTTTTCACTTTCTCATGAGGAAAATAGAGGGTACTCTATTTTATTCCTATAGAACAGATACATAAGGTAGACCAGATAATTCTGGTCCTTCCTCACACTGTCATTGTGCCTAAAGAAAAAGCTCACAGGGTGCATGTTTTTTAAAGAATAAAACTCATTACTTCTAATTATGACATGTCACACTTTAGGTACAATGTTGGATATCTGTAGTCATTAGTTCATTATAAAGAGGTGTTCCCATAGAAAACTATAAAACACTGGTGAAAGAAATCAAAGAGGACACTAATAGATGGAGAAATATACCATGTTCATGGATTGGAAGAATCAATATAGTGAAAATGAGTATACTACCCAAAGCAATTTATAGATTCAATGCAATCCCTATCAAGCTACCAACAGTATTCTTCACAGAGCTAGAACAAATAATTTCACAATTTGTATGGAAATACAAAAAACCTTGAATAGCCAAAGCGATCTTGAGAAAGAAAAATGGAACTGGAGGAATCAACCTACCTGACTTCAGGCTCTACTACAAAGCCACAGTTATCAAGACAGTATGGTACTGGCACAAAGACAGAAATATAGATCAATGGAACAAAATAGAAAGCCCAGAGATAAATCCACGCACATATGGACACCTTATCTTTGACAAAGGAGGCAAGAATATACAATGGATTAAAGACAATCTCTTTAACAAGTGGTGCTGGGAAATCTGGCCAACCACTTGTAAAAGAATGAAACTAGAACACTTTCTAACACCATATACAAAAATAAACTCAAAATGGATTAAAGATCTAAACATAAGACCAGAAACTATAAAACTCCTAGAGGAGAACATAGGCAAAACACTCTCTGACATACATCACAGCAGGATCCTCTATGACCCACCTCCCAGAATATTGGAAATAAAAGCAAAAATAAACAAATGGGACCTAATTAAACTTAAAAGCTTCTGCACATCAAATGAAACTATTAGCAAGGTGAAAAGACAGCCTTCAGAATGGGAGAAAATAATAGCAAATGAAGCAACCAACAAACAACTAATCTCAAAAATATACAAGCAACTCCTACAGCTCAACTCCAGAAAAATAAATGACCCAATCAAAAAATGGGCCAAAGATCTAAATAGACATTTCTCCAAAGAAGACATACAGATGGCTAACAAACACATGAAAAGATGCTCAACATCACTCATTATCAGAGAAATGCAAATCAAAACCACTATGAGATATCATTTCACACCAGTCAGAATGGCTGCGACCCAAAAGTCTACAAATAATAAATGCTGGAGAGGGTGTGGAGAAAAGGGAACCCTCTTACACTGTTGGTGGGAATGCAAACTAGTACAGCCACTATGGAGAACAGTGTGGAGATTCCTTAAAAAACTGGAAATAGAACTGCCTTATGATCCAGCAATCCCACTGCTGGGCATACACACTGAGGAAACCAGAAGGGAAAGAGACATGTGTACCCCAATGTTCATCGCAGCACTGTTTATAATAGCCAGGACATGGAAGCAACCTAGATGTCCATCAGCAGATGAATGGATAAGAAAGCTGTGGTACATATACACAATGGAGTATTACTCAGCCATTAAAAAGAATACATTTGAATCAGTTCTAATGAGGTGGATGAAACTGGAGCCTATTATACAGAGTGAAGTAAGCCAGAAGGAAAAACACCAATACAGTATACTAACGCATATATATGGAATTTAGAAAGATGGTAACGATAACCCTGTATACGAGACAGCAAAAGAGACACTGATGTATAGAACAGGCTTATGGACTCTGTGGGAGAGGGAGAGGGTGGGAAGATTTGGGAGAATGGCATTGAAACATGTGAAATGTCATGTATGAAACGAAAAAAAAAAAAAAAAGGCAGATATAAAGAGGTGTTCCCTATAATGATTTTCATGTTAAACTTCCCCCTTTCTTGCATTTTTTAAATTAGTGTTTAAAACTTTCAGGTGGTAAATTTATAAACTCCTTTGAAATAGATTTTATATACAGTTAATTTTGGTTTAGCTTTTATTCTGGATTATAATAGTCTACAAAATAGCAACCCAATACATTTTAGTTGAGGAAGACAATTGACTAGTTGTGTTTCAAGGGGATACAGTGATTTATAATGCCAGACTTTGTGAATTGCAAGTCTTTATTATGCAAAACCAGAGGGAAGTGGTTTATCCTGAGAGAAAAATGGCAGCTTCCTACAAACTGTATAATGTACCTTAAAATAATTTAAGTAATAAGTTTCATCTCAGGAGTTTCATTAACTCAAACAGCATGTATTGTAAAATATATCAGGCTGATACATTATAAAAATGTTGAATTTTTTAAGAAAAAAGAGCTCACATAAAATATTTAGATGGAAAAATTTCTAAAAAGAAAATAAAGGCTCCTGATTTATTCATAAAAAATTATGATAAAATTATCCTTTGTAGAGCCAGCATAGCTTGCAATTCAATATGACTATGCTGGGAAGGTCATTCTCTTTCTTGAGATGAGCTGCTGAACTGATCAATCTCCTTTATGTGCTCTTCCCACTGAGGTGCTCCCCATGACTCTGGCTGGGCTCTCTGTAGGGCTGTCTCACACTCTCCCTGAGCAGATGTCTCTGTGTCAGGGACAAGGAAGACACAATATCAGATGCTGGCAGGAACTGTGGCTCTGGGTATTCAGGACTGCCAGCCACAGGCTTATACAGTCTTGCTTGGTTTCTGAACCAGAAAAAGCCTGACTTGTAGTACATTGAGGGCCTCTTTCCCACCAGGAGGAATGATCTGTATAGTCACTGTGCACTCATTGTCTGATTCAGTGTCTGGCTAAGAAGAAATCAGTACCCTCACCTCTGTTTACCTTGCCATCTCACTGGAAGTGTAGCCAGTCTGCTGTACGGATCTTCTGTCGATGGGCTCTTGGTTTCTGGTTCTCACTCTAGTTTTCTCCTGGGACTTAATTTTGGATCATGGAATTGGCTGGGACTGAACCTTATTTCCAAGCTCCTGCCAGGCTTTTCTTCTTGGGCCGGGATCTTGTTTCTAGCATCCTTTAAAAAGACTTAAATAGACCTTCCTAATCTTGCTCTGCCTCCTACTTGGATGCACAACTCTTTCATTGACTGGATATTGTTCTGTGTGCCCTCTCTTGTTCCTTGAAATGAGATTTTTGGAAATGTGGCGATATACCTAGATTATTTTTAAGTTTACGATATTTTTAAGTGTACTCCGATGGGACTGCAGATCTCTTCCCACAGTGGCCTTGCCTTATTGTTAGATTTTCCTCAGCTCATGGTTTTGAAGATCCTGAGTGTCACCAGGGCTTGGTCAACTATGACAGGAATCATGAAATTGGTTGAGATCAATCATTAATTGGAGTTAGCTTAGCAAGGTGTTTTGGATGTGGTCTGAGTTCAGTGGTTATAACTGAGTTGATTTCTGTTAAACAAATGTGAAATATATTCTCTCGACAAGAAAATTCTTTTGTGATAATACAGTAGAAAGTACCATTCTATGAGAACTTTTCCATCTAAGTCTTCCCCATTATGGGGCAAAACTCAGTGTGACTGCTTTTCTATTAGCCAGAGAAGCTGATCCATCATCCTTTCCATTGTCATAGCTCGAAGAGACAAAGAAGTTCTAGGGCCAGTTCAGGGCTCCTATTTTTTCTTCAGTAGCTCTTGAGTTGCAACCGGCTCCAGAACCTCCTCTAGAAGAATTAGGGGCAATTGAATTTTCAACTCCCATTTGGCAGTCGCCTGACTACTAAGGACCTACTCTCCTTTATCTTCTTCTCTGCCCACCTGAACCTGTTCAGAACCAGAGTTCTTCCCTGGACAAAGCTGACTAGAGATTAATGTGATGAAGAAGACTGCTTTTAGCACTTGCTCCCTCCATCTGAGTGCTCATTCTTTTATTTCCTAGACCCCAAGTCCTCTCTTCCATATAAAAGCCCACTCTCAGATTCCACTTGAGGAAGAGCAAAGTACTTCCAGTACAAAATGTAAGTCGACAATAGCTATTATCCTGTTTTTATTATATATAAGTATACTTACATTATCTCTCTTTATATATATTATACTTAAAAACATGAAAGATAGAAAGTTGTTAAAAATAGGAGGCCAAACAGATTAGAATTAAGATTAATAAACCTAACAAATAAATAAATAATAAGTTATAATACATAAATAATAAATAAAAGATAAACCTAACAAATAATAAGTAAATAAATAAACCTAATTTATTTAGATTAATAAATTAAATAATGAGGATGAGGAAATTTGAGAAAGGGAGAGAAGATTTGATTAAAAATTTAGGTTAAGAATGCTAGATGTAATTGAGAATTAATTCTCTCTCTAAATCGTCTGATATGTAAAGACAAAACTACAACATGATCAGATTTATAAACTTATTTTGTCCTAGATCAAAAGAAACATACACTTTTAAAGTCAGAGATAAAATTATAAAATATATACACAAGCACACACATTATATATATATTTGTGTGTACATATATAAAAATGTATACACCTTATATATATTTCTAGATTTTTAAGGAATATATTTATCAAATATGTATATATATTTAATGTGTATGTGTACATATGCATATATATGTATTTTTATATATAGCACATTTCCATGATGCCATTTTCTAGTTGGAGTTTTTAGGGGTTTTGTTCAGTCGCTAAGTCGTGTCTTTGTGATCCCATGGACTGCATCATGCCAGGCTTCCCTGTCCTTCACTAGGTCCTGGAGTTTGATCAAACTCATGTCTATTGAGTTGGTGATGCTATTCAACCATTTCACCTCTGATGCCCTCTTCTCCTCCTGCCCTCAGTCTTTCCCAGAATCAAGGTCTTTCCCAATGAGTCCGCTCTTCACATCAGGTGGCCAAAGTATTGGAGCTTTAGCTTTAGCATCAGTCCTTCCAATGAATATTCAGGGTTGATTTCCTTTAGTTTGATCTCCTTGCATTCTTAGGGACTTCCAAGAATCTTCCACAGCACCATAATTTGAAAGTATCAATTCTTTAGCACTCAGCCTTCTTTATGGTCCTTTAGGAGTTTTAGGACATACCTACTTCTGAAACTGTACAAAAATGCACGTCATAAGATTATCCTTCGGTGAAGTCACCTTAACTTTGAGAGTTAGATAGGAATGAACCTGTTAGTATTTGTTTTGGTCTAGATATTATTCATTCAGTGTTGACTTTGTATTTTAGCCTGGCCCTGGCAGTCATATTAACTCTGTAAAGAGGTTGTGTGGATATATTTTATGCTTGGGTTTGGTGACCTAACCAACAGGTTTTCTTTGGGTTGAGAGAGACAGGTTTCAGCAACTTTAAAAGTATTTTCTGCTTATTTTCTTAGAAGATGTAAATACCTCATTGGGGATTTCATTGTTGATGGTCCTTTTATTCTTCAAATACTAAGTAAGATGTCATTAGTGGGATTGATTTTCTGTTAGAATACATTTTACTCTGTGCACACGTATATTCCTTTTAGAAAAAGAGAAAAAAATGTCCATTTACTAACCCATTGACTAGAGTCCAGGGGTACATAAAAATGAAGAAAATGGGGGACAGTCCCATTCATTTTTTTAAAGTTCCCTTTTTATTATTGTCAATGCAACACAATTCAGGGAGAAAAAAAAGCTTACCTAAACAAATAAAATTATAAAATAAGCTGGTTAAAAAGTAGGATCGGTAGCATAGGTTTGGGGGATTAAAATGTTTATTAAGCTTTTAAATCATTTCCTTCTATAGTCTGTAAACAAATATAGTACATGATAGGTAAGAAAACCAAATATAATGCATGTATAGTACTCTTAGATTAGAACTAGTGGGAAAAACCAAAATTTCTTTAGTACAGAGGCACCTCACTATTCCTTGGGTCAATACCATGTGGCCATATTATAGATAAGAGTTAAATGAAAATCAGAAGGAATTTAGCTCAATTCTACCTGCTAGGATAGATTTTAAGACAGGTATTTTTTATATATTATAGTAGGTATGCTTTCATATACTACTGCGTATAGGAATTTAAAAAATTCTCACAAAATCTATGACAATCATTTCAGATATGTTTGGAAAAAAGGGAAGAAGAAAAAATCCCCAAGCTGGAAAGCAAGAAGGATCAAAATCTCAAAGTGACTGGAAGTCAATGAATATATAAGTGATAGTCATATGTTCCCTTAACACTTACCATGTTCTATGTAAGGTAGCCTATCTCATTTAAGAAGATACAGAAATTCCCATTCTTTATTCTAGAATTAAAAGCACTTAGTCCATACAACGGAGAAGGCAATGGCACCCGACTCCAGCACTCTTGCCTGGAAAATCCCATGGACAGAGGAGCCTGGTAGGCTGCAGTCCATGGGGTCGCTAAGAGTCGGACACGACTGAGCGACTTCACTTTCACTTTTCCCTTTCATGCATTGGAGAAGGAAATGGCAACCCACTCCAGTGTTCTTGCCTGGAGAATCCCAGGGACAGGGGAGCCTGTTGGGCTGCTGTCTATGGGGTCGCACAGAGTCGGACACGACTGAAGCGACTTAGCAGCAGCAGCAGTCCATACAATGTGTCTCAGTGAGGTTGACATTTACTTGCTTGTACCTGAGAGTGTCGCACCTTAAAGCTTCATCAAAGATCCACGGCAGACCTGAACCACAAAGGTTCAGGTAGTTATCTATCCTCGTTTCTTGCAGAGAGAGGGGGATACTTGAGCTGTGCTAAGACCACTTCAGCCTGGAACAGTGTTCCTTGGAAAGTTTGGCAAGTTTTCTTGCCCCCTGCCCAAAAAATCTCCATAATCTAATATGTCTGGGACTTGCTGGGTTAAAAAAACAAGTCCCAGTAACAAACTAATATACATTCTGCCCCTTCAAGAGGGGTGTACAGATGCAGCTTTTTCCAAACTCGCTGGACCTTGTGAGGGAACACTGGAACAACCACTGGGTTCCAGGGAACATGGTTTGAGAAATGCCAATCTAAAGTAAATTTTCTAAAGTAGTGGTTTTCAAACTGTAGTGAGTGCTGAAACACATGGAAGGCATGCCAAAGGCACAGATTCAAGACCGCACTTCAGAGACCTGGAGTCGAACCAGGTGTTGAACCATTTCTAAGAGTCTCCAGGTGAAGCTGATAGAAAGAAGTCCACACTTTGCATGGCATCCTTTCAGATAAGGACCCATACAAACTTCAGCTGCAGGAAGCCTACTGATGGCCTCAGGAAAGGCCGTGTATCCTACAAGCAATTAATAGGAGGTCAAAGCAGTTCACTGATGCCTGAGCAGGTCCTGGCACAGCTCAGGTAGGGGGAGAAGCACTGGGCTTGACTCTGGCTCTGACCCAACTCACCAGGCAACCAGGCACAGTGACTACATCTTAAATGAAGAATAATAGCAGCCCCTTTCAGGGGATCTGTGAGGCTTAAAGGAAATGCTTGCACAAAAGAAAAGTGAAAGTGTTAGGAATCCAGTTGTGTCTGACTCTTTGCGACCCCAGTGGACTGTAGCCCATCAGGCTCCTCTGTCTATGGAATTCCCCAGGCAAGAATCCTGGAGTGGGTAGTCATTCCCTTCTCCAGGAGATCTTTCTGACCCAGGGATCGAACCTGGGTCTCCCAAGCATCATACAAATGTTGTTAATCAGAAGACTGTGGCAGCCACATCAGGAAAATCCCAGATGAGTTTTCTGTCTTCTACTACTGCCCAGCCTTTAAGAGAGCATATTCTGGTAGTTAATGAAGAGAAAAGAGGCTAAAAATGCAGAAAACTGAAATGAGAGGAATATATATATAGCCTAATTAAAAATATGTAATTGTTTAAAATAATGCATCAACCCAAAATCAAAGTAGTTGATTATGTTGGTTCTGAGATAGTATTTAAAAGTTACAGTATATAGATTTTTGAACCCACTCACTCTGGCACTCTACCATGTTAATGCTGGCTAAATTAAGAGAAAGAGAAAAAAAATTCCTTCATCAAAATGCATATGAATTAGATTCAAAACTTTTAGTTGTGATAGTTCCAATCTTTCTTTTTAAATTTGTTTTTTAATTGGAGGAAAACTGCTTTACAATGTTGTATTGGTTTCTACCCTACCACAACTGCAAATCAGCCATAATTATACATATCTCCTCTCCCTTTTAAGCCTCCTTCCACTCCCATCCCACCCTCTAGGGCATCACAGAGCTCCAGGCTGGGCTCCCTGTGTACCAGCTATCTATTTTACATGTGGTAGTGTATATTTGGCAATGCTTGATAGTTCCAATTTTATAAAGTATCAGAGTGGGAGAATTTCAGAAGTAATTTTTAAAGGGGCCTTTAATTTTGGTTCATAGAAACATCCACAGAACAAGGAAGGAACACACACAGACTCATATATGCTAAAAAATGAACCTGTAAAAATTCACAGCACCTGTGATGGGGTTACGGTCACACAAGCATCTTGTGGCCAAATCCTGGTTTCCATTTGAATCCAGACAAGCAATCAGAAAGGCAGGACTTTCCCTAACGTGCTGCAGGATTCCCTTTATGTATACTCCGGATGATTCTGGAGACAAGACAACATCTCTTCAACAGGCCTGCCTTCGTAGCAGATCTGGTACACCGCCCTGAACAATGGAAACTTGTCCAGCAGTCCCTTCGGTTTGAGGATGCCATACACCTCGGCGGAAGTCTGTGGTCCTTGCAGCTTCTGCCCGTTCAGCATCTCCTTCTCCAGTTCTTCAATGGTCTTTCCGGTGGCCGCAAAGGCCTCAGCTACCTTGCGGTTCCGGCCCGCGTAGCAGGTAGTGATCAGGTCGGCCACGCCGCAGCTCTCCAGGAAGGTGGCTTTGGACACGTGGCCCTTGCAGAAGATCCTGGCGAAGGCGATCATTTCCATGAGCCCCAGGCGGATGACGGCAGCTTTGGTGTTGTCGCCGCAGTGGAGGCCGTCGCAGAACCCGGCTCCCACGGCCACAATGTTCTTCAGAGCGCCACAAAGTTCAACAGCGTCTGCCTCAGCAACCACCTTAATTCGAAAATTTGGAGTCTGAAGAAGTTCTTTGAAGAGGAGGCCGTGCTCCATTACCTTGCTGCCGATGGTGGTCTCACAGAACTTCTCGGCAGCCACCTCATTGGCAGTGTTGGCGCCCATCAGCACACTGACGTCAATGTCCATCTTCTCTCGGATGATGTCAGAAATGAGCTTCAGCCCCTGGGGACCCTCATCTATGCCCTTGATGAGGCTGATGCCCAGGGCGCCCTTGAGCACTTTCCCAGAGATCTCCTCGAAGATGCTGTTGATGAACTGGTGGGGGATCACAAACACCAGCAGGTCTGCATCCCACACAGCCTCACTGAGGTTGGGGACTGCAATCACATTGTCTGGCAGCTTGTGTCCAGGGAGATATTTTACATTTTCATGGTCGTTATTTATGATGTCTATCAGTTTTCTCCCATTAACCATTTCTTCAAAGACCCACATCTTGACCGTGGAGGCAAACTTCTGAAGTTTCATGACATTATTACCAATTATTTTTGCAATAGCTGAACCCCAGTTCCCCGAGCCCACGATGCAAACTTTCAGGGGTAATTCTGTCATGGCCCCTCCGCAATGCTGCAGCCCCGCAAGTGCCTCCCCAAGCTGGTTTGCCGCCTGCCTCCTCCTGCTGTGCCCAGAAACATTCACTTTCACCTAAAAGAAAGCAGGATAGTAATATTGAAAGAAGTATCAACTATTAAGCACAGATAAAAATTAATAGTATTCTGGGGGGAGGGATAAATTAGGAGGTTGGGATTAACATAAATACACTACTATATATAAAGTAGAGGAACAACAAAGACCAACTGTATAGCACAGAGTAGTATATGTGACCTATGAACTTCCTGATGTTCAAGCTGGTTTTAGAAAAGGCAGAGGAACCAGAGATCAAATTGCCAAAATCCGCTGGATCATAGAAAAAGCAAGCGAGTTCCAGAAAAACATCTATTTCTGCTTTATTGACTATGCCAAAGCCTTTGACTGTGTGGATCACAATCAACTGTGGAAAATTCTGAAAGAGTTGGGAATACCAGACCACCTGATCTGCCTCTTGAGAAATTTGTATGCAGGTCAGGAAGCAACAGTTAGAACTGGACATGGAAAAACAGACTGGTTCCAAATAGGAAAAGGAGTACATCAAGGCTGTATATTGTCACCCTGCTTATTTAACTTCTATGCAGGGTACATCATGAGAAACGCTGGACTGGAAGAAGCACAAGCTGGAATTAAGATTGCTGGGAGAAATATCAATAACCTCAGATATGCAGATGACACCACCCTTATGGCAGAAAGTGAAGAGGAACTAAAAAGCCTCTTGTTGAAAGTAAAAGAGGAGAGTGACAAAGTTGGCTTAAAACTCAACATTCAGAAAACTAATAATACGGCATCTGGTCCCATCACTTCATGGGAAATAGATGGGGAAACAGTGGAAACAGTGTCAGACTTTATTTTTCTGGGCTCCAAAATCACTGCAGATGGTGACTGCAGCCATGAAATTGAAAGTCGCTTACTCCTCGGAAGGAAAGTCATGAGCAACCTAGATGACATATTCAAAAGCAGAGACATTACTTTGCCAACAAAGGTCTGTCTAGTCAAGACTATGGTTTTTCCTGTGGTCATGTATGGATGTGAGAGTTGGACTGTGAAGGCTGAGTACCGAGGAATTGATGCTTTTGAACTGTGGTATTGGAGAAGATTCTTGAGAGTCCCTTGGATTGCAAGGAGATCCAACCATACCATTCTAAAGGAAATCAGTCCTAGGTGTTCTTTGGAAGAACTGATACTAAAGCTGAAACTCCAATACTCTGGCCACCTCATGCGAAGAGTTGACTCATTGGAAAAGACTCTGGTGCTGGGAGGGATTCGGGGCAGGAGGAGAAGGGGACGACAGAGGATGAGATGGCTGGATGGCATCACTGACTCGATGGACGTGAGTCTCAGTGAACTCCGGGAGTTGGTGATGGACAGGGAGGCCTGGCGTGTTGCGATTCATGGGGTCGCAAAGAGTTGGACACGACTGAGCGACTGATCTGATCTGATCTGATAAGGGAAAAGAATCTGAAAAGGAGTATGTATATATATATAACTGAATCACTGTGTTGTACATCAAAACTAACAACTTTGTAAATCAGCTTCATTTCAATAAAATGAAGAGAAAATTGATAGCACATTATCTGGTCCTTTTTATTGTATTTATGAATAATGTGATGAAAAATCAGCCATGAAGTTAGAATTCAAAGAACTTACCCTTTTAGAAGCATTTAGCTTGAGGTGAAGATGATTTAGCCATTAATATCGATCTTAGCTTGGCCCTGGGGCATCTAACCACTGTGCCCACATATATGAACATGAAGCTCTGAAAAACTAACCAGAGCTGTGGTGTTGGTGGCTTCTCATCTTATAAATTTCCCCTGATATTTCTGGACTTGCCAGATCTACTGCTCCCTGGAGTCCTGTTCCTAGATCCCTGGTAGCTCCTGGCTTTCCTGTTCTTTTTCAGGTTCTTGCCTCAGGCGCATTTGTTTCAATGATCAGTTTAGACAACTGACCTTTGTCTCAATACCTCAGGCAATATTTTGTTATTTACACATTGCATTTATCATGTGTATGGGCATGCTAAGGTGCTTCAGTTGTGTCCAACACTATGTAATCCTATGGACTGTGGCCTGCCAGGATCCTCTGTCCATGGAATTTTTCAGGCAAGAATACTGGCATGGGTTGCTATGCCCTTCTCCAGGGGAACTTCTCAACCCAAGATCAAACATGCGTGTCTTACATCTTCTGCATGGGCAGGTTTTTTTTTTTTTTTTTTTTTTTAACCACTGGCTCTACGGGGAAGCTCTACATTCATTATCAGTCAGTCAGTTCAGTTGCTCAGTTGTGTCTGACTCTTTGCGACCCCATGAATCGCAGCATGCTAGGCCTACCTGTCCAACACCAACTCCCGGAGTTCACTCAAACTCACGTCCATCGAGTCAGTGATGCCATCCAGCCATCTCATCCTCTGTCGTCCCCTTCTCCTCCTGCCCTCAATCCCTCCCAGCATCAGAGTCTTTTCCAATGAGTCAAATCTTCACATGAGGTGGCCAAAGTACTGGAGTTTCAGCTTTAGCATCATTCCTTCCAAAGAAATCCCAGGGCTCATCTCCTTCAGAATGGACTCGTTGGATCTCCTTGCAGTCCAAGGGACTCTCAAGAGTCTTCTCCAGCACCACAGTTCAAAAGCATCATTTCTTCGGCGCTCAGCCTTCTTCACAGTCCAACTCTCACATCCATACATGACCACAGGAAAAATCATAGCCTTGACTAGACAGACCTTTGTTGGCAAAGTAATGTCTCTGCTTTTGAATATGCCATCTAGGTTGCTCATGACTTTCCTTCCAAGGAGTAAGCGACTTTTAATTTCATGGCTGCAGTCACCATCTGCAGTGATTTTGGAGCCCAGAAAAATAAAGTCTGACACTGTTTCCACTGTTTCCCCATCTATTTCCCATGAGGTGATGGGTCCAGATGCCATGATCTTCATTTTCTGAATGTTGAGCTTTAAGCCAACTTTTTCACTCTCCACTTTCACTTTCATCAAGAGGCTTTTGAGTTCCTCTTCACTTTCTGCCATAAGGGTGGTATCATCTGCATATCTGAGGTTATTGATACTTCTTCTGGCAATCTTGATTCCAGCTTGTGTTTCTTCCAGTTCAGTGTTTCTCATGATGTACTCTGCATATAAGTTAAATAAGCAGAGTGACAATATACAGCCTTGACATCCTCCTTTTCCTATTTGGAACCAGTTTGTTGTTCCATGTCCAGTTCTAACTGTTACTTCCTGATCTGCATACAAATTTCTCAAGAGGCAGATCAGGTGGTCTGGTATCCCCAATCTCTTTCAGAATTTTCCACAGTTGATTGTGATCCACACAGTTAAAGGCTTTGGCATAGTCAATAAAGCAGAAATAGATGCTTTTCTGGAACTCTCTTGCTTTTTCCATAATCCAGCGGATGTTGGCAATTTGATCTCTGGTTCCTCTGCCTTAAAACCAGCTTGAACATCAGGAAGTTCACGGTTCATGTATTGCTGAAGCCTGGCTTGGAGAATTTTGAGCATTTCTTTACTAGCATGTGAGATGAGTGCAGTTGTGCGGTAGTTTGAGCATTCTTTGGCATTGCCTTTCTTTAGGATTGGAATGAAAACTGACCTTTTCCAGTCCTGTGGCCACTGCTGAGTTTTCCAAATTTGCTGGCCTATTGAGTGCAACACTTTCACAGCATCATCTTTCAGGATTTGAAATAGCTCAACTATAATTCCATTACCTCTACTAGCTTTGTTCGTAGTGATGCTTTCTAAGGCCCACTTGACTTCACATTCCAGGATGTCTGGCTCTAGGTCAGTGATCACACCATCGTGATTATCTGAGTCATGAACATCTTTTTTGTACAGTTCTTCTGTGTTTTCTTGCCATCTCTTCTTAATATCTTCTGCTTCTGTAAGTTCCATACCATTTCTGTCCTTTATTGAGCCCATCTTTGCATGAAATGTTCCCTTGGTATCTCTAATTTTCTTGAAGAGATCTCTATCTTTCCCATTCTGTTGTTTTCCTCTATTTCTTTGCATTGATCACTGAAGAAGGCTTTCTTATCTCTTCTTGCTATTCTTTGGAACTCTGCATTCAGATGCTTATATCTTTCCTTTTTTCCTTTGCTTTTCGCTTCTCTTCTTTTCACAGCTGTCTGTAAGGCCTCCCCAGAGAATCATTTTGCTTTTTTGCGTTTCTTTTCCATGAGGATGGTCTTGATCCCTGTCTCTTGTACAATGTCATGAACCTCAGTCCATAGTTCATCAGGCACTGTATCTATGTGGTAGCTAAAAGATGGCTATTCTTTCCTTAATAGACTGCTTTATTTTTAAACATTTTTCTGGATGTAGTCTTCTTTCTTGGGAAAGTAGATAATCACAATGCTGTAATCCCTCACCTAGAGCCAGACATCCTGGAATGTGAAGTCAAGTGGGCCTTAGAAAGCATCACTATGAACAAAGCTAGTGGAGATGATGGAATTCCAGATGAGCTATTTCAAATCCTGGAAGTTGATGCTGTGAAAGTGTTGCACTCAATATGCCAGCAAATTTGGAAAACTCAGCAGTGGCCGCAGTTTCACAACTGACTGAAAAGGTCATTTTTCATTCCAATCACAAAGAAAGGCAATGCCAAAGAATGCTCAAACTACTGCACAATTGCACTCATCTCACACGCTAGTAAAGTAATGCTCAAAATTCTCCAAGCCAGGCTTCAGCAATACGTGAACCGTGAACTTCCTGATGTTCAAGCTGATTTTAGAAAAGGCAGAGGAACCAGAGATCAAATTGCCAACATCCGCTGGATCATGGAAAAAGCAAGAGAGTTCCAGAAAAGCATCTATTTCTGCTTTATTGACTATGCCAAAGCCTTTGACTGTGTGGATCACAATAAACTGTGGAGAATTTTGAAAGAGTTGGGAATACCAGACCACCTGACCTGCCTCTTGAGAAACCTATATGCAGGTCAGGAAGTAACAGTTAGAACTGGACATGGAACAACAGACTGGTTCCAAATAGGAAAAGGAGTACGTCAGGCTGTATATTGTCACCCTGCTTATTTAACTTCTATGCAGGGTACATCATGAGAAACACTGGACTGGAAGAAGCACAAGCTGGAATTAAGATTGCTGGGAGAAATTTCAATAACATCAGATATGCAGATGACACCACCCTTATGGCAGAAAGTGAAGAGGAACTAAAAAGCCTCTTGTTGAAAGTAAAAGAGGAGAGTGACAAAGTTGGCTTAAAACACAACATTCAGAAAACTAATAATATGGCATCTGGTCCCATCACTTCATGGGAAATAGATGGGGAAACAGTGGAAACAGTGTCAGACTTTATTTTTCTGGGCTCCAAAATCACTGCAGATGGTGATTGCAGCCATGAAATTAAAAGTCGCTTACTCCTCAGAAGGAAAGTCATGAGCAACCTAGATGACATATTCAAAAGCAGAGACATTACTTTGCCAACAAAGGTCTGTCTAGTGAAGGTTATGGTTTCTCCTGTGGTCATGTATGGATGTGAGAGTTGAACTGTGAAGAAGGCTGAGTGCCAAGGAATTGATGCTTTTGAACTGTGGTATTGGAGAAGACTCTTGAGAGTCCCTTGGACTGCAAGGAGATCCAACCAGAACATTCTAAAGGAAATCAGTCCTAGGTGTTCTTTGAAAGAACAGATGCTAAAGCTGAAACTTCAGTACTTTGGCCACCTCATGTGAAGATTTGACTCATTAGAAAAGACTCTGGTGCTGGGAGGGATTGGGGGCAGTAGGAGAAGGGGACGACAGAGGATGAGATGGCTGGATGGCATCACCAACTCGATGGACATGAGTCTGGGTGAACTCCAGGAGTTGGTGATGGACAGGGAGGCCTGGCGTGCTGCAATTCATGGGGTCGCGAAGAGTCGGACATGACTGGGTGACTGAACTGAACTCAACTGAGTGGGCATTTAAGAATCATCTCTGATATATATTGTGTTGGATCACCTTTATCTTTATATCATGTCTCACATGTAGATGAGATCTGTAGGTGTCTGTTTATCTTGCTTATTTTTCCACTGTTGCATTTGCTACCTGACATGATATAATATTATATGTGTTGACATTTCCCCCACTAAATGGTGTTATGTTTTCTTTATATCTGTTATTTGTCTTTTTTATGATCTCAAAATTTGTTTAATAAATAAATGGACAAGCAAGAGAGTGACTATCTGGGAAAGTAGCCCTAAGGTAGAACCATGTACATTTGAAACAGCTTTATGGTAAAGGCAAGGATAAACAGCAAGTAATTGCATTGGTTTTTAGAGTGCTGGATACAGGAACTGTGGGGTTGGCCAAAAAGTTTGTTTGGATTTTTAATTACCAAACACACTTTTTTGCCAACCCAATATTTATTGCCTAATCCTAGGTACTGCCCGCTCTTCTTGGCCGCCAAGAAGAGATGTTATTATCTGGTGGACCAGAGGCTAAAAATGGTAACCTGGTGCCTCCTGGAGGAAAATAACCCTCACGTAGAAGGGAGATGATAGTAATTCCAGGGAAGATCTTTGCAACTTGTTGAACCACAGGTTTGTGATGAATAGATTACTGGGCAGATATTTTGTTCAGCAAGGTCAAGTCAGAAGCACTTAAAATAACAAAACAAAACCTGGCAGAAACAATGAGTACCCATTCTGAGGAACTGTGGGGAGAAAGGAGACAAGTTTCAAGCCAGACTTCTATGGTAACTATCTTATAACTTGGCCTGATAACGCAAGCTGTGGTGGTGGCCTGTGGGGACATGCTGCCGTCTGGTCTGGGCTATTTAGAATAATGGCATGAATATGTTGTGAGGTTCCTTGGTGGTGGCTCAGCAATAAAGAATCTGCCTGCAATGCAGGAGACATGGAGATGCGGGTTTTATCCCTGGGTTGGAAAGATCCCTTGGAGGAGGAAATGGCAACCCACTCCAGTAATCTTGACTGAAAAAATCTCATGGACAGAAGAGCCTGGTTGGGCTACGGTTCATGGGGTCACGAAGGAGTTGGAACCAACGGAGCGACTAAACAACAACAACGTGAAATTGTACAAGGAAAAACCTCATGGTCTTTGTAAACAGAGAAGTCTCTCAGCCTTTGTCAACTAGAGAATAGACTTAAATGTGCCAATGAGTGTATTGTGTATAGAATTTGGGAGGCAAAGACTCTTAGTATGGAGGAAATGTGAAATTCAGCCTTGAGATGAATTTAGGGACCCTGAGAGGGCTCAGTAACAGCACAATGAAGGAATTAGAAAATAAAATTCAGGAAGAACAAAATTCAGATTTGAGTCAATAGCTGTCTTCCAACTTACACAGTGTTCTTTTGCAGATGATAATGAACTGCTGTTTATCCCCTTGTCTCTGAAATCCCTGTCGTTGTCTACCCTTGTGAAACTTGCACCCTTATTTTAGAGCCATTCCTCAATTATGTGATACTCTGCTGCTTGGAATGTCCTTCACTCTCCTGCATTAGCTGGTGAAACTTATTTCCATTTCAAGGCAGACCCCTCCCCAACCCTTGTAGAAGGACAAATCTTCCAAAATCTTCTCTTCTATGGTACTGCAATTTATTCACACCATCACTGTTCTTTGTTGGCCCCCTGTAGTATATTCAGGACCTGCTCTCCTGAGAGTTTTCATAAATACAGGTATTATTTATTCCTGTCTTGCTTTGTTGGCACGAGGTAGACTATTCAGCAGCTATCACGTTTTCTTTTTATTTAATTAATATTTCATTGCACTGGGTCTTTGCTGCTGCGTATGGGTTTTTCCTAGTTGTGGAGTGTGGGGGCTACTCGCTAGCTGTGATACATGGGCTTCTCATTGCAGTAGCTTCTCTTGTTGTGGAGCATGGTCTCAAGGCACCTGGCTTCAGTAGTTGCAGCACGCGGGCTCAGTAGTTGTGGCTGGAGGGCCCTAGAGCACAGGCTCAGTAGTTGTGGCACGTGGGCTTAGTTGCTCCCCAGCATGTGGGACCTTCCCAGACGAGGGACTGAGTCCATGTCCCCTGCATTGGCAGGTGGATTCCTATCCACTGCACCATCAAGAAGTCCCTAGATTTCACCTTTTCTAAAAGATCCTTTCGTTGCCCCAATTTTAAGATGATATATATCTCTGAATTTCTCTGCTGCTGCTGCTAAGTTGCTTCAGTTGTGTCCGGCTCTGTGCGACCCCATAGATGGCAGCCCACTAGGCTCCTCTATCCCTGGGATTCTCCAGGCAAGAATACTGGAGTGGGTTGCCATTTCCTTCTCCAATGCATGAAAGTGAAAAGTGAAAGTGAAGTCGCTCAAACATGCCCGACTCTTAGCGACCCCATGGACTGCAGCCTACCAGGCTCCTCCATCCATGGGATTTTCCAGGCAAGAGTACTGGAGTGGATTACCATTGCCTTCTCTGGAACTTCTCTGCTAATTACTAACATTTTGTTTACATTTCTGTTGCATTTGTCACAATCTGTCCTGCTTTAGAACTCCTTGAATTTATGTGTCTCTTGCCTTAAGAAGATGGGAGTTCCCTTAAGGACAGAGACCATGTCCTATCTTGTTTTTTCTGATGTACCTAGTACAGTGACTCGTCCTTAGTGAATGCTCACAAATAATGTTTAAATTGTACTGAAGAGATAGAGATGTAGGCTTCCAAATGAAAACTTCTTATTATTTAGGTGAGAAATTGCTTGTCTATGATGACTGTTCATCATTGGTTTAGATACCAAAGTAGGATGTCTAGGTTATTTCCTGAAGGTTATGTAATTAAAAATGAAATAATTTCATATCTTTGAAAGGGAAAGGATGGATATCATGATCTTGCAAGTTAGCTTATTTTCTAATCAAAATTTAAGATCTTTTCCTGTATTTTCATAACTAATTTTCAAAATCATGTTTTCACTCTATCTTAATTGATCATTTCAAGTCCTAATACAAACCACATGAAAAATTCAATACAGAAGAGAAATTACAGAGAAACTCGGAAATGCCAAAAGCAATTATACAGATTAAACCACCAAAGACCAGGGTGAATTAAAAAAAAAAATCCTACCAGATTCAAAGGACTGAACTGCTAATAAGGAATTTCAGACACATGGGGGATAGGTGTGATAGTGAGATTTGATCAGTTGTTCAAATTATACTATAGAGGCTAACGTCCTACTATATACTGAACTGGCAGGAAGAAAACTAGTCTTGACATTCTGTCTTTACATGAAGTTAAAGTCCTTTCTACCAAAGACAGACTCAAACTTAAGCTATAAAAATGTAGAATAATCTATGGTCTTTTCTGTATCACCACTTGTTCTATTTTTTTACTCATGGTAAGCCACTTAGTCAATCTCACTTGGTTGCATGACAGATTTACTCCTTCATATAAATTAATTCAATTCTCTACTCTTTCCTTCATTCTAATTTTAGACATAATATTACAGCAGAACAGCTTTTTCTAACTGGAAGAAGATTAAATACAGGTTCTGTGTCTTTCTGGCTGACAGGAATTCCCTCCTATTTCTAATGTGGTGAATGGTTCTCTTAAAGTACAAAACAAGTCAAGGAAACTCTCCTTTTTGTTATTGTTATCGAAGATCTTATTGAATCAATGTAGTTAAAATTTTTCATTTTATTTTTCAGATCATGTAAATGATTTCCCCTCCCTTCCCATAAGTCCCACTTGGCACATAGAGTTAACTCTCTAAAATATTATATAGTGTCAGTAATTGAAGATGATATTCAATATTTCTGGAGGAGAGAAAGAGCATTGACTTTTCCTTTTAGTCCTTGTAAACGCAAGTTTAAGAAATTTCAGTATTTTTGAAATAATATCAACTATAAACCAGAGTTTCCTTGAGGCCTGTTTTATTTTAAAGATAGTATTTTTGTTTTTGCAAATAGTATATTCTAAATTTTTTAGCTGGCAGAGCAGATATTGCAGAAATGGATTCATTTTGGAATTATACTGTAAGTTTATCATTCTATAGATGGCTCTGTATATTAATTGATCTAAGTTAGACATTTTTACTAACAAAAGGATTGAGTTTAAGACTATACTAGATTGTAACTCATGCATTTTTATATTGCACCTTGTACTAAATAAAGCTCATGCATGATGATGCTGATCCCTGGTTAATTCAGTAACTTCCAGGAAAGTTGAAGTATATGTTTCTCTACAGGTCAAATGGTTCATTACCCTTTGATGTTAGTCTGAATTCATATATTTCTCTCTAATAAAATTGCATTTATTGGTCTTGGATTATCTGTCAAGAAGGATGGGAAAGAAAATTTGAATTTGAGCTTTATGAAGGCCATCTTGCTCATCGGCTTCCAAGTGTCTAGCATAGATTAAAGTATAAATAAGAATGTAAAAATGGTCATTAAATAAAACAAAATCAGTGGTCTTCATATTCGAAATCTCATTCTTTCTGTAGGAGATATCACTTGCTGCTTTCAGTTCAGTTCAGTCTATCATTTGTGTCTGACTCTTTGCGACCCCATGAACCGCAGCACGCCAGGCACCCCTGTCCATCACCAATTCCCAGAGTCCACCCAAACCCATGTCCATTGAGTCTGTGATGCTTTAGATCACAGCAATTAAGAACAAGAGTTTTGTCATCAAGTAGGCCTGGCTTAACTATGACTTTCATCAAGTTACTAAATATTTCCCTAAACCTCAATCTTATTTGAAAAAGTGATCAATGAGAGGCTCCTGTAAATCCCTGTGTAGTGTTTGGAACATAATAAACTCATGATAAATGGGGTTTATTATGAACAGTAAATTTTACAGGGTATTTGCCTGTATTGACACATATAAAAATCTACTTCAACTAAGTAGAAAGCAACTCAGTGTCATAGTTGTTGGGTTTTTGTTGTTGTTTGTTTTCACTTGCTTTGTAATGAAAATAGAGGAGACCCTAATTGAGCCCAAGCTATGTTTTATTCTTGAATAATAGCTGGCCTAGTTGTGTGCCTGATAGTTGAGGGTCTTGTCAGGAGGTTATATGAGGAATTATGTTGCTTCCTGGAGGGGCCTAACAAGAGATTTGAGGCACATTGCTTTGGTGAAAATCAGATAAAAAATGTTATTTTGGGGACATCCCTGGCCATCCAGTGGTTCAGACTCTGTGCTTCCACAGCTGGCAGGGCAGATTCAGTCCCTGGTGGAGGAATTAAGATCCTACATGCCACACAGCACGGCCAAAAAAAAAAAAAAAAGCTTCCGGTTGTGGTGCCTCCAGTTGGGCTGCCACCTCCAAGATTCATCTCAAGGTGGAACCCTAAACTAAGGGTGAATAAGTTTAAAAAGCTAAAAGCAAACACTAAAAACACCATTTAATCAAAATCTTTTTTGATCTCTGAAAACATATCATCAGTATCACTGGTTCCTAGCAGCAGTGATGGAGGCAAAAGTATGACTTGGAGAAATGGCACTGTCAGGAGGACATAAGAGGCTGGAACAGCCCTATCTATCAACAGGATGGAGACATCTTCAGTCTCTCTGGCTCTTTCTTGCTGCACTGTCAGCTTCTCTGCTTCTGCATGTATATTGGTAATGGGCATCTGTGGCCTAAGTAATAGTAGTATAACAGTGAGATAGCACAACAGAAGAGTGAGATGTTGATTGCCAGCCACATAATAACAGAGAACATGAGATCAGAGACACAGAGATGGCACCTAAGGGACTTCTAGATAGATTAGTATAAAACTTGATGGAAAAGAAGAGTTCCTACACGATTGTAAGTAAATACAGATAAAAGAGAACTCTTTTTAAGTTTGTGGACCATTTTTAAAGTCTGTTGAATTTGCTTCTGTTTTGTGCTTTGATCTTTTGGCTGGGAGGCATGGGAGATATTAGCTCCCTGAACAGGGACTGAACCCATACCTCCTGCATTGACAGTGGATGGAGTGGGGATGAAGTAATAATCACTGGACAGTCAGGGAAGTCCCTAAAACAGAGTTTTGAGATTGGTATGGGCTTCCCTTGTAGCTCAGTCGGTAAAGAATCTGCCTGCAGTGCAGAAGATCTGGGTTTGATCCCTGGGTTGGGAAGATCCCCTGGAGAAAGAAATGGCTAGCCACTCCAGTATCCTTGCCTGGAAAATCTCATGGACAGAGGGGCCTCGTTGGGCTGCAGTCCATGGGGTGGCAAAGAGTTGGGCACAACTGAGCAACTAACATGACTAACACAACAATGACAAGGGTGACCTAGTTTTTGCCTGTAGACTGTGAAATATGACCTATGTGAAGAAGATATATCAATGTAAATTGTAGCTTAAAAAAACTAAAACCTGAGACAATGATCTTGATTTGACAGCAATCTAGAATTCTATGATATATATATCCTAAGAAAATGATTGATTATCCTGAACAAAATTGTTTTAGAAAAAAAGCAAAGACTAATATTTTAGGAATTTTCTCTGAATTTCTGGTTTTGTTTTGTGAAATCAATTAGAAAATTACTACTGAGAGTTATTCAATAAAAGTATGATGGCCCACAATTAATGTCATTCTGTGTCTTCTTTGGGATCATCTGATTTATTAGATGATGCTCATGAAGAATGAGTGGATTAAAAAATGTTGATCCTATAGGAAGTGAGAAAAGGATCATGTTATGCTGTAGTTTGTTCTTCTTTCCCAAGGTCTGGAAAATATGAAGGCATATGTCTTTTAGTTTTATTAGAGTTTTTCCATCAGTGAATACTTCTGATATAATTAATCTTGATCTTCATAGAGTTACAAGTTATATTCTATTGATTTAATTCAATAGATCAATCAGTGTATTTGGTCAAAGAGAAAGTTTGAACATCTTTGTCTTACCTGAACTGATTGATCTTTGCCTAGACTGAGTGGAGTCACTTGTTTAACATATTTCAGACATAGTAACCACAAATCCTGATACATATGTGGCTCTCAGATATCTCTCTGTTGGCAAATATACATGGAATGGTAGAAATAATTTTAGAAAGATAGAACTTGTTATACATATGGTCTTAAACGTTGAAGATGTAATTTTGAAAATTGAATTTTACTGAAAAAATAAACTGAGGCAGAATTATTAAATTACATACCAGCTCCCCAAAGAGCCTTCTAAACATTTTTTTCTCTTATTATGCATGTATAATGTTAATACATGCGTTTTAAATAAATTTTTAAAGTATATATAATTTTAAATAATTTTTAAAGTATATATTTTAACTTTGTGAAATATTCCTTGATGATAATCTATGATTAGTTTATAAATTAGATGTTCGGAGGCAAGCAACAGAAATTGGTTAATAGAAAAATAATTTTTCAGAAAGATATAAGGTATGCCTGAGAATTGATAGAAAAATATTGATGATATTTTCCCTATGATCCTCCTGGTAGAGCATCATCTTATATCAGCTAACTGTTGCGGTATAACAAGCCATCTGAAACTTAATGATTTAAACAGTGGACATTTTGCTTTTGATCAGGAAGTTTGTAGGTCAGCTGGATGATTTTACTGATCTGGGCCAGGGTTGGCTGATCTTGAAGAGTTCACTCATGAATTTGCTGTCAACTGGTGCATCTGTTCCTCCCTGAAATATTTGGGAGCTAGTTGCTTGCTGTTTACAGTGAAAAAGATAACAAGGCCACCTGTCCCTCCAGTGGACTAGCGAGTAGCTAGGGAGGGACAGAGGAGAAAGAGAGAGATTTGTACCATGTTTAGAGGTCTAGGTTCAAGTCTTGTGTACCATTACTTCTGCCACAGTTCATTAGGAGGAACAACTCAACAAGGAAAAGAGAGTCCACTTCTTGATGGGAGGAGCTGCAAAGTCACATTACAAAGGCTATGGATAAAAGAGGGTAGGGAGAGAATTGGGGCCATTTTATGAAAGCTGCCTTCCGCCTCCTTATCTCCAGGTTCCCAAAAGTTTTAATCAATCATGATATCAAGTTTGAATTCCAGAGTTTAAAGATTTAAATCAGATTCAAATGTGATCTATAAGATGTGGCTTCTTTTGATACAGAAACGTATGAACTGAAATGATAAGTTAACTACCACCCACATACACACCACAGGGATAACAAGGTAACTACAGACAACACTCTTGTTAAATAAGAGAAGGATGGGCAGTACATAGCTGTCACTGGTTTGTAGAGATTTGGAAACCCAGCTGGGAACAGACTGCCAGATCCTCCTCTCCTGGAGGCTGGTGATGTTCCTTGATCAGACCTGGGCTCTTCTCCCTGGAACTGTCTTCTCGGCCCCGTTGTCTCTACTGCTTCCTGTGAATAGCATTGCGGTCCTCTGTTTTTCATCACCTTTCGCTCTGACTCTGAAGAAGCAGCTCATTTTTACTAACAGATAAGAAACTTGTAGCCTGTTTCCTTATATAGCAAGTTGAAGACCAAGACTTCTTTAAAATTTGAACAATCTGTTCCTTTTAATCCATCCTAGTGGTGTTCTCACAACTTTCTGATCTTCCTATGAACTGAACAAAATTTCACTCCATTGGACAAAAACCAAACATTACTCTCTTTCTCTAGACTTGCTGCTACATTGGGATGACTTCTGTGGAACCAACTCTGAAGATTCCAATAAGTCCTTTTGTTTAAGTCAGAGGACCTTTAAGGGACCACCTAATTCTTTTGCAAACTTTAACACTTGATTTCACTTTTGTCCTCAAGCTAAGGAAACTGGTGATGAGAAATAGTTTTATTTTCTACCTCATTATGTTATGGTCATGATATTTCTTCCAAAGTCAGTTTCCAAACTGGTTAATTACTTCTTTATCTTATCTTTTTTTTTTTTTCCCTCCCTGTCTGTATCATATCAGGTACAACTAGAACACTTTAAACATTTTGCCTGGAGACTTCCTGAGTCAAACCCAAAGGTTCATTTGATATATTTTACATCTTCCGTTAAACCAGACAATTGTTTTGTCAACTGTTTTGCTCTCTTTAATACAGCTCATTATAGTTCCATCCTCCAGTATAATTTCATCACTATTTCCCCAACTTTTGCCAACAGTTTGCTCTCTGTTTTTCAGCGTCTGCTCCTTACTTAGTCCCAAAGCTAATGGTATATGTCCTGTGTTTTGTTAAGGCAGCATTGTCTCCTAGGTATTAACTTCTATAGAGATTTCTGGCACATCAGGTGCTCAAAGGGCTGCCCTCGCTGGTCCTTCTCTATTGCTGAATGATAAACCACTCCCAAAGGTAGCATTAAAGCTATAAGCACTTTATTATTGTTCCTGAGCTTATAGGTCAGCTTGGCAGATTTGATCTTGGCTGAGCTTGTGTGAGTCACTCAGCAGAATGACTGGGGTTGCCTGAAATAGAATGTTTGGGGGTAGGTTGTTTTCTGTTGATGGAAGTGAAGTGAACTGAACTGAAAGTCGCTCAGTTATGTCTGACTCTCTGAGACCCCATGGCCTATGCAGTCCATGGAATTCTCCAGGCCAGAATATTGGAGTGGATAGCCTTTCCCTTTTCCAGGGGATCTTCCCAACCTAGGAATCAAACCAGGGTCTCCTGCATTGCGGGTGGATTCTTTACCAACTCAGGTATCAGGGGAGCCCTTGGTTGATTGAGGCAACTCATTATTTGGCAGACCAGCATAAGATTGTTCTCATGGTACTGGACAGTGTTCTAAAAGAGAGGAAGTAGAACTATGCAAGAGCTTTGGTAGTCTGGGCTCAGAAATAGCCACTTCTGCACTTTCTATCAGCCACATTAAATCATAAGGCCAACCTGTGGATAAAAGAAGAGTGGAGAATTGAGGCCATTTTTTGACATCAGTGTACTACAATCTCAAACTGAGAAGTTGGTTCCCCTAGTGCAATAGAGGTGGCTTTGCGGTTCTGTGGAGTCAGTTCTGTGGGCTACAGGCTGCAGCCTGGCTTTTAGTGGCTCAGTCGTGTCTGACTCTTTGCGACCCCTTGGACTGTAGCCTGTCTGGCTCTTCTCTCCATGGGATCCTCCAGGCAAGAATACTGGAGTGGGTTGCCATTTCCTTCTCCAGAGGATCTTCCCAACCCAGGGATCAAACCCAGGTCTCCTGCATTGCAGGCGGATTCTTTACAGGCTAAGCTACAGGGAAGCCCACAGGCTGCAACCTGGCTTTTCTCAAAGGGAGCAGAGTAGTTCTCAAAGCATGTACTGTAGGGTTGCCACATATGGTTCCATTGCTTCCCAGGGACAATACTGGAATAACTCCTAAAATACATTGGACTTTAACTCAATTGTTGTACCCAGTACCTCAGATCTTTGGAAATGGAGTATACCTTTGAAGTAATGTCTAATGTTTTGCTAGTCCTACAGAGTCCTCCTAAAAGTACCCACCCAGAAAATTTAACTTAAGATATGATTAAATTGTGCATACTCATATAAAGCAAAGGCTTAATCCCTTCTGGTATTTTAGGAGGAATGTGGCCAGGTATCACAGAATTACTGTTGGTGGCATTGTATTTTGACAAGTTGCCTAAGATTTCTTCTCATTCCCACTGCTCAGCTCCCTTGCTCCTTTCCCCCAAAATTTCCGTATCAGCTGCCTTTAGGGTGAGGGATCAACCAGAACAAGAAAGAGTTAAACTCTCGCCATTTGAATTTGAATTTGTGCCAGCCATGATTCTGGCACAAATAATTGTTTAGTCTGAATATTTAGCCAGATTTTCCTGCTCTTGGGAGTAAAGATTAAGTCAGTTGATTGAGGGAAGGAGTGAAGAAAAGAGAAGGATAAAATTGGTTGCTATGAATCCCCGAGAAAAGTTGTTGTTGTTGCTCAGTTGACCAGTTATGTCTGACTCTTTGCAACTCCAAGGATGCAGCACGCCAGGCTTCTCTGTCCCTCATCATCTCCCGGAGTTTGCCCAAGTTCATGTCCATTGCAGCAGTGATGCCATCCAGCCATCTCATCCTCTGATGCCCTCTTCTTCTGCCCCCTCAATCTTTCCCAGCATCAGGGACTATTTGAATGAGTCAGCTGTTTGCATCAGATGACCAAAATACTGGAGTTTCAGCTTCAGCATCAGTCCTTTCAAAGAGTAGTCAGGTTGATTTCCCTTAAGATTGACTGGTTTGATCTCCTTGCAGTTCAAGGGACTCTCAGGAGTCTTCTCCAGCACCACAGTTCAAAGGCATCAATTCTTTGGTGCTCTGCCTTCTTATATGGTCCAGCTCTCACAACCATACATGACCACTGGGAAGACCACAGCCTTGACTAGATGGACCTTTATCAGCCAAGTGATGTCTCTGCTTTTCAGCCACTGTCTAGGTTTGTCATCCCTTTCCTGCCAAGAAGCAAACGTCTTCTGATTTCATGGCTGCAGTCATCATCTGCAGTGGTTTTAGAGCCCAACAAGAGGAAATCTGTCACTGCTTCCACTTTTTTCCTTTCTGTTTGCCTTGACGTAATGGGGCCAGATGCCATGATTTTAATATTTAGTTTTAAGCCAGCTCTTTCACTCTCCTCCTTCACCCTTATCAAGAGGCTTTTTAGTTCCTCTTCACTTCCTACCTTTAGAGTGGTATCATCTGCATATCTGAGGTTGTTGATGTTTCTCCTGCCTATCTTGATTCTAGCTTGTAACTCATCCAAGTTACCATCCCTTGCTTGACCACTTCCAATTTACTTGATTCATGGACCTAACATTCTAGGTTCCTATGCAATACTGTTCTTGGCAGCATCGGATTTTACTTTCGTCACCACACACATCCACAAATAAGCATCATTTACTTTGACCCAGATGCTTCATGCTTTCTGGGGCTATTAGTAGTTCTTCTCCATTCTTCCCCAGTAGCATGTTGGACAGCTTCAGACCAGGGAAGCCCATCTTTCAGTATCATGTCTTTTTTTGTCCTTTTATACAGTTCACGAGGTTCTCACGGCAAGTATACTGGGTGGTTTGCCATTCCCTCCTCCAGTGGATCACATTTTGTCAGAACTCTCCACAATGACACATCCATCTTGGGTGGCCCTACATGGCATGGCTCATAGCTCCATTGAATTATACAAGCCCCTTTGCCAGGACAAGACAGTGATCTGTAAAGGGGTGAGAAGGACATATACCTGGCTTATCCTGGGATTGAAATTCCCTGTGTTGGAGGGTCTCCATAAGAAGAAGATCTAAATCTTTCTCCCCAGGTTGTAATCAGGAAAAATTACAAGTCTTCCTGAGAAGCATAGAGCCCAGTATGGAAACAGAGCAGAAACGTGGCCTAGTTGAGGGAGATGCATACACAGATGGGTCCTGCATCTCACCTAAGGTGGGGATGTTAGCTGGGAGTGCCAGAGCTTCTTGACTGATAGCCAAAAGGGCTGGAGGACATGGAGGCACCCTGCAGTTTGGTTATGCTGGGCAAAGAATGTATCGACCAGGAGAACAAAGCCAAGGAGGGGCCACCGATGTCTAAAACAGGTTGTGTCATATCCCAGTGGAGGCTACCATGGCCTGTGGAGGACTGAGGCTAAGACGATGTAATACCTTGAAATTAAAAAAGCAGGTCCTTCCCTCTGAACTATCTCCAGGAGAATTCTGAATTGACTGTTATCCAAATGAGACTGAGTAAAATCCAGAAAAGACAGAGTTTACTTGAACTGACAAGATCAGTGTTCCTGTTATCACTAAAAATGGAGGTTGAAAGTTAAGTACAGTTATAGAAATACCTTAGTTCACTGATTCCAAGATATACCTCAAAATATACCTTTTTCCCCCACATTTTAACATATCTGAAATTGCGATGCAGCTCACAATCCATGGCATATCAGAATTTAGTTTGCACTGAATTTTCTTTCCTAATGGTACGTAAAATAACAGTGCATCTTACAAATGATGGTGTCTTAAATTCAGTAAAGTACAGTATAATGGAAGCTATATCTTTGCATACTCAGAATTTGTAAATCTCACTGATTAAGACTGAAAATGCTAGTATCTCAAGACCTGTAGCTCAGCCCTTCTTGGCATTTATAACTTCCTTTTGTCACAGTGACATCTTTACTAATAGTCCTGCAAGGATAAGAAATGACAACTTGAAGTGGTGGTGGTATCTAAGGTGAGAGGGACTGTAGCTGCAGCTCAGGGATGAGGTGAATGCCACTTGGGGCCAAGGTGACAATGTCATGGGGCCATTCTGTGAAAAGTATAATACACTCTCTACATAATAAATACAGTATAATGGAGGCTATATCTTTGCATACTCAGGATTTGTAAATCTCACTTATTAAAAGTGAAAATGCTAGTATTTCAAGACCTATAGCTCAGCCCTTCTTGGCATTTATAGCTTCCTTTTTTCACAATGACATCTTTACTAAAGGCCCTGCAAGGATAATAAATGACGATTTGAAGTGGTGGTGGTATCTAAGGTGAGAGGGGACTATAACTGCTGCTCAGAGATGAGGTGAATGCCACTTGGGGCCAAGGTGACAATGCCATGGGGGCGATTTTGTGAAATATATAGTATACTCTCTATGTAATTAATACTCAGTTCAGTTCAGCTCAGTGGTGTCCAACTCTCTGCGACCCCATGGACTGCAGCACGCCAGGCTTCCCTGTCTATCACCAACTCCCAGAACTTGCTCAAACTCATGTCCATCGAGTCAGTAATGCCATTCAACCATCTCATCCTCTGTTGTCCCCTTCTTCTCCTGCCTTCATCTTTCCCTGCATCAGAGTCTTTTCCAGTGAGTTAGTTCTTCACATCAGATAGCCAAAGTTTTGGAGTTTCAGCTTCAGCATCAGTCCTTCCAATGAATATTCAGGACTCATTTCCTTTAGGATTGAGTGGTTTGATCTCCTTGCAGTCCAAGGGACTCTCAAGAGTCTTCTCCAACACCACAGTTCAAAAGCATCAGTTCTTCAGTGCCCAGCTTTCTTTATGGTCCACCTCTCACATCCATACATAACTACTGGAAAAACCATAGCACTGACTAGATGGACCTTTGTTGGGAAAGTCATATGGTTTGGAAATCTACTTGATCGCAATATACACCCAGATATAGGATTATGATTTTATTTTTATGTATAAATTATACATATTATTATTGTAAAAAAGTAATTTTAATTTTCTTTTTTATAATCTGCTATTATTTCAAAATTTCTGTCATGGATATATTTCTTTTTAGAAATTATAAAAAAATGATTTTTATCAAAGAACAAGGTCCTATGTACGGTTTCAGGTGACTGCTACTGTTCTGCATTCCCTTGCTCCACAGGCCACTGGCAAAGGAATATACATCCTCTGCCACATTTATACCTTTAGAATTTCATGAGCTGTTCCTTTCTAAGAAGCCCATATTTAAACTACTTATTTTCTTCTTCTTCTAATGCCTCTAATGTAGATCATGCATGCTACTTAATTGGTCAGCCAAACATTCTGTGGGGACAGTTTTAAGAAATTGAAAAACACATCTTTAGGGAATATACAGGGAAAATATTTTTATATAGTTTTTTCTATAATATGTAGTAATTGCAATCCCAGAATACTAGGCATATTACATCTCAAATAAGATTTACATTCTTTGAACTCAGTTAATTAGTTTGTTTTGTAGTTTATTTAATCCGTGATCAATAAATTACAAAACTCTAGGCAAGCCATTCCAAAATACAATGCTTGTAAAATCTCAGGATGAGCAACTGCTTGCACCTTCAAATCCATGTTTTACAATGTTCATGCTTTTATTATTGTCTTTTCACATGCTATATATTCAATAAGCTATTACTGAACAAAGTGTAATGTCTAAACTAATACTCTACACTATAAAATAGTATTACACATTATGCTATAATGCTGGGATTTTATGCCCCCATAAAATTGTTTTAGGAAATGATTTTTGGGTCCAAGCTTTAGGCTTTTTTCCCTTGAGTGCATCTCATTTTAAAGCAGTTTAGTTGGCATTTATTTTTCTTGAAAATCAAACACCATGAAACATGATAGAATATTGATCACTTTCTTTTGCTGTTTTTAGAATCTATTATCTCTGTTGTGACAGAGAACTCTTAATACTGCATGGTTTGGTGGCTCCCCATGATTCACGGGAAGATTTTAGCAGAGGCCTCAAGCCATGCACAGGATGGCATCTATGACACCTACAGACAGTTCCTTGGAGTCCTCCCTGAACTCTACATCTAGCTCAGAATGCAACTTTCATGTCAAGATTTTGGTCCTTTCCTAGATATAAACAGCTATGATGACTGTCACACGATTTTTGTGACAGTGAATTTAATGTGTCAACTTGACTGGGATGCCCAGATGGCTGCTAAACAATTATCTCTGTATGTGTCTGTTAGGGTGTCTTTGGAAGAGATTAGCATTTGAATCAGTAGACTGCATAAAGAAGACAGCTCTCACCAATACTGGTGGGCATCGCATAGTCCCTCGGAGGCCTGAATAGAACAAAAACGCAGAGGAATGGTATATTCACTGTTTTCTCACTGTCTCCTTGAGCTGATACATCTTACACTGCATTAGACATTGGCAGTCTTTTATATACCTATATATGTATATATCCGGTTGGCTCTGTGTTTCTGAAGAACACTGATTAATACATCTCTCTACCTTTTTTTCTCCTGTGCCACATATGACAGCTGAATTTTACATTCATGACACAATCATATACATGAATCAAACAATTTGTAGATACTTGGAAATATTCCTAGAACTGTTAAGATGAAAGTGAAGTGAAGTGAAAGTTGCTCAGTTGTGTCTGACTCCTTGCGACCCCATGGACTATATGGTCCACGGAATTCTCCAGGCCAGAATACTGGAGTAGGTAGCCGTTCCCTTCTCCAGGGGATATTCCCAACCCAGGAATGGAACCGGGGTCTCCTCTGCAGGCAGATTCTTTACCAGCTGAGCTACATGGGAAACCCATTAAGAGGAAAAGATAAGAGCAAACAAAATAAAATAAAAACTTCACACTGACCATGTATTTATGTAATAGTCATATAAGCTTTATCCCCAATAGGTGCTCCTTAATGAGCTTAAAAGGTGGCCCAGGAAAATTTTACAGGATGCCTTAAATTTTTCTAGGTATCTACTCAATAGATAACACAAATAAAGACAGACCAGCAGGCAACAGCACCCCACTCCAGTACTCTTGCCTGGAAAATCCCATGGACGGAGGAGCCTGGTGGGCTGCAGTCTATGGGATCGCTATGAGTCGGACACGACTGAGCAACTTCACTTTCACTTTCATACATTGGAGAAGGAAATGGCAACCCACTCCAGTGTTGTTGCCTGGAGAATCCCAGAGACGGGGGAGCCTGATGTGCTGCCATCTATGGGGTTGCACAGAGTCGGACACGACTGAAGCGACTTAGCAGCAGCAGCAGCAAATATAGAGTGTATATACTACTGAAGAAAAACAATATCCATCACAATTCTACCTGATTTTTAAATACTGAATTCAAGTTGGACGTCACCAAAGTTAAAAACCTTTGTTGTTCAAAGGATACTCTTAAGAAAGTAAAAAGAGAACTCATGAAAGCATTTATCATATATCTAAACATATATCTGATCAGGAACTTGCCTATAGAATGTATTAAGAGTCTTACAATTCAATTATAAAAAGGCAATTTAGCCCAGTTAAAAAAACGGACAAAGGATCTGAATAGACATCTCTCCAAGGAAGTATACAAATTGCCAGGAAACATATAAAAATATTCTCAGTATTACTAGTTGTGAATGAAAAGTGTTGCCTGCCATATCAGTACACAAAGGATGTTGCTGCTGTCAACCTTTCACATTACTGCCCCTGATAATGAGCCCCGAGGAAGTTCAAGATGGAGGCAAATTGGCTGCCAGCTGCCCAGCCCCCAGCCACTGCTGCCACCTGGAGTGGTGCACCCTGCGGGCACTCCGGGTGGGAAAAAGCCAGAATACTGGCCCTAGATAGCTAAGGTGCATATTCAAGGAAAGTTTTCAACTCTTACATCTTCCTATATATAAACTAGTGTTAAATTCCTTAACTTGAGATACCTGGTTTTCTTTAATCAACAGCCATCTTTTGAAGTTCCAATACCTGATCTTTGTTGCAAAAGCTCCTGTATATCTTGGCTCTTCTCTTACATCTTTGGAGCAGTTTCTCTGAGCTCTCTGAGAGGCTGCATCCTGGGCTTAAGTCCTCAGTTTTGTCCCACCAAATAAACCATAATTCTCAAGTTTTAGGTTGTGCAATATTTTTCAGTAGACATAGGCATTAAGGAGATGACTATCAAAACCATACCTGCTAAGATGACTACACAAAAAAGGCAGATAATAAAAAATGTTAGAGTGAATGTAGAGAAATTAGGGGTTTCATACAACACTGGTGGGTATGTGAAATGGTGCAACCACTCTGGAAAACAATTTGGCAGTTTTGCAAAAGGATAAATATAGAGTTATGATAAAGACTCAGTAAACCTACTTCTAGGTGTACATCCAAGAGAAATGAAAACCTATACACAATTATTCATAGTAGCTTTTAAAATAATAGCTCCCAAATAGAAACAACCCAAAAGTCTTTCAACTGATGAGCTTTTGGATAAGCATAATATGGTATATCCAAACCATGAGATATTATTTAAACATAAAAGGGAATGAAGTACTGATACATGCTACACCATGGGTAAACTTTGTAAACATTATGTTAAGTGAAAGAAGGCAATCACTAAAGACTTACTTTATATTATTCCATTAATATGAAATGGAATAGACAGATATTTAGAGAGAAAGTAGATTAGTGGTTCCCTGGGGCTGGAGAAGCTGGGGAGAAATGAAGAGTGACCGCTAGTGCATATAGGGTTTTGGGTGGGGGGTGATGAAAATGTCCTAAAGTTGATTGTGGTGATAGTTGTCCACCTCTATAAAGATACTGTGTGTGCTAAGTTGCTTCAGTCCTGGCCAACTCTTTGAGATCCCAGGGACTGCAGTCCGGCAGGCTACTCTGTCAATGGAATTCTCCAGGCAAGATACTGGAGTGGGTTGCCATGACCTCCTCCCGGGGATCCTCCCGACCCAAGGATCGAACTCATGTCTCCTGCAGGTCCTGGATCACAGGCAGATTCTTTACCACTGAGCCACTGGGGAAGCCATATAAATATACTAAAAACCATTAATTATGTGTTTAAATAAATGAAGTGAGTTTTATGGTTATATTAATTAATCCTCAATAATACACACACATATTACATATATATGTGTGTGTGTATATATATATATATATATATATATATATATATATATGTATATAATTGAAGGGCATGCTCCTGGCTCTGCCGTAAGGGAGTATTTCTGTTTTACCCAAAATGAAGAAGCCTGTCACTCCTCCCAGATTTTTCTTCATACAGCTAAAAAAAGTCTCTGGATATAATATAACATTAAGCACAGGAAAACTGAAAGGTGGAAATAAGGTCGGCAGCCATGGACTTCAGCATTTTAGGAGTGACACAGTAGTGACAAGAAAATCCCCTTCTGCCTTTCACGGTTCCACCATCACTCCCCACAGAGTGCGGCAGCGCACTCTGATTCCCCCACCGTGAGCTGTTGGTGAGGCCCAGCTGGAAGCTGTTCTTCCATCTCTGCCCAGCAGAAGCAGGCAGCAGTTATCTGATTCCCCTGCCAGGGTACAATTGGTAAGATGGAGGGGGTAGTTGATCTTCCATTCCCCATAGGGCAGAAGTAGGCAGCCCTTTGATTTTCCTGTCAGAGTTGTTATCAGGGAGGCTGTGGGAAGTGGCTCTTACTTTTCTCACCTGGTGGAAGCAGATGACACTGATCCCGCCTCTCAGGGTAGTGCTGGCAGGGTCTGCTGATTGAGCTGAACCCTACTCAGCAATGAGACTCACTGAGGTAGTGTGAAGTGCCATCTCTTGTCCTGGTGGGGAGCTGAGCCTCCACCCCCACCTGGCATTATGAGGTAAAAAAAGGTGGTGGCAGGCAGTGCTGGTTGGCACTCTGCCTTTATTTCCTCCTGTAGTGTCAGGGGGGACCTGTGCAGAGCTGAGTGTCTGACCCCCACCATGTGACAACAGAGAAGTATGAGTCAGTCCTCTGTTTACTCTATGCTTAGTGACAGTGGAGTCCAGAGGGGAGGTGATCTTAAAACCTCATTCAGAGCCAACGTGGCAGTGCGAGTCAGTGCTACGCTTTTGCTGGCATGATGTTGACAGGACCCACAGGGAAGTTGGTCAACCACACCCATTCAACCCTCACACTATACCTAAAAAGGGGGACTCCCTACTAAAAAATGATGCATAAGGTTTTTGCATTTTGTATAATATGCAACGGAGAAGGCAATGGCACCCCACTCCAGTACTCTTGCCTGGAAAATCCATGGATGGAGGAGCCTGGTAGGCTGCAGTCCATGGGGTCGCTGAGAGTCGGACACGACTGAGCGACTTCAATTTCACTTTTTACTTTCATGCATTGGAGAAGGAGATGGCAACCCACTCCAGTATACTTTCTTGGAGAGTCCCAGGGACAGGGGAGCCTAGTGGGCTGCCGTCTGTGGGGTTGCACAGAGTCGCACACGACTGAAGCGACTTAGCATAGTGACTTCAGTCATGTCCGACTCTGTGCGACCCCACAGACGGCAGCCCACCCGGCTCCCCCGTCCCCGGGACTCTCCAGGCAAGAACACTGGAGTGGGTTGCCATTTCCTCCTCCAATGCATGAAAGTGAAAAGTGAAAGTGAAGTCACTCAGTCGTGTCTGACTCTCAGCGACCCCATGGACTGCAGCCCACCACGCTCCTCCGCCCATGGGATTCTCCAGGCAAGAGTACTGATAGCATAATATGCAAAGTGTCTAGGATATAACAGAAAACTGGGGCCTCTCAGGTGGTGATGGTGGGAAAGAATCTGCTTGCCAATACAGGAGACATAGAAGACTCAGGTTCGATCCCTGGGTTGGGAAGATCCCCTGCTGGAAAGCATGGCAGCCCAACTCCAGTATTCGTGCCTGGAGTATCCAATGGACAGAGGATCCTTGTGAGCTTATAGTCCATAGGGTTGCACAGAGTCTGACATGACTGAAGTGACTTAGCATGCATGCATGCATAACAGAAAATTACTTACCATACCAGTAACCAAGAAAATAACATGAATGAGAAATGAAAATCTGTAGAACCAATACTGAAATCAATCAGATATTGGAATTATTTAACAAGGATTTTAAACAGCCATAAGAAAAATGCTTCAACAAGCAGTATGAATTTTTAATGAAAATGAAAAGAAATGTATAGATAAGAAAGGGCAATTATGAAAAGGAACCAAATGAAAATTATATAACTGACAAATATAATAACCAAATTAAAAAACTCACTGGGTCACCTTAATAGTAGAGGGGAGATGACAGAGGGTAGAATCATGGAACCTAAGTGCAAATCAATAGAAATTACCCAACCTGAACAACGGAGAGACAGTAGACTGGCAATAAGAACAATATCAACAGGATGTCAGGGACAATAAGTGAATAACAAACTAACAGTGAAGCTAACAGGTTATCATAAGATACTCAGAAAGAGAATAGAAATTGAACCTAAAAAATTAGCTGAAGAAATAAAGGCTGACATTTCCCAAAGTTAGTAGAAGACTTATGGATATAAAGAGCTGAGTGAAGTTCAGATTGGATAAACCCAGAAAATGAAAGACATTAAACAATCTTGAAAAGAGCCTGATAGACTAACATATTACTTATAGGGAAACAGTGGATTTTTCATCTGATACTACGAAGGCCAAAAGACAGTGGCATAACATTTTTCAAGATGTTTCTTTAAAAACAGCATAATTGATAACTTTTTTTTTTAGCAAGACTAGCAAAAACTCTACATATCAGGAGTAAAATATGTGATATAATGACAGATTCTACAGACATTTAAGTGGATAACTAGGTAATACTGTAATAGCTTTATTTTCACAAATTCAACAACTTAAAAGAAATAGACCAAAAAAATTTCAAACCATACATTACAAGCCTAAGTAAGATGGAATAACCTGAATGGTTTAGTAAATTTGTTACTAAAATCTCTTGAAAAAGAAAAAGACTGGAGAAGTATACAAAGGTTTTAAATATTTGACACCATTTTCCACACAATTTACCCCTGGAAAAAGAAATGGAGAGAAATATTTTCACTCATTTTATGACCTCAAAATTAGACAACAACAGTACCAAAAAAGAAAACTACAGATACAATATATTCCATAAATTTAGACAAGAATCCTTAACAAAATATTAATAAATGTAATCCAACAACACATCAAAAGAATTATATAAACCTTAAACAAGTAGATTTATTCTAGGAATACAAGAGTAGTTCAACTTTTTAAAATCAATCAATTTAATCTACACTATCAATAGGCTAAAAGTGACAGATCATACGAATATATCAAATGATGAAGAAAAATATTTGACAATACCCAACAAATATTCATGACAAAGACTCTCAGCAAGCTAGAAATAGAGGGGAACTTCCTTAAACTGATAGAGGTATCTATAAACTATCTATAGCTGGCATCATATTTAATGCAGAAACACTAAACATTTTCCCTCTAAGATCAGGAGCAAGACAAAGATGTCTGCCTTTATCACTTTTATTTCAACATAATATCAGTAATTCTAGCTACTGCAACAAGGCAAGAAGAAATCAAAGGCTTACAGAATGGAGAATAAAAAATAAATATGCTTATACTTGTAGATGACATGATTGCCTATGTAGAAAATCAATGAATCAATATAAAGTCTTCTTTATTTAATTAGTTAGTTCATCAATTTCACAAGATACAATGAATTAATCACATTTCTACTTATTAAAAATGGCCGTGTGGAAATCAAAGTTTAAAATACACTGCCATTTACAATCACCCTAAAGAAATTGTAACATTAGACATAAAACTTAATAAAATATTTATAGATTTCATATGCTAAAAGTTACGAAATGTTCATGAACAAAATTGAAGACAACCTAAATAAATGGAAAGGTGTATTATGTGCATGGACTGGAAGACTCGATATTATAATGATGTTACTTTTCCCCAAACTGATCATAGGGTTAATTAGATTCCTATCAAAGTCCAAGCAAAATTTCCTATAGACATAGACAAACTTTTTTAAAAGTTATATGGAAAGACATAGTCTCTAGTGTAGTTGATCTTGAAATAGAAGAATAAAGTGGAAGAAATCATTTTAACCATATTAAGGTCTTTGTCTCATTTTTACCAATTCCTTCATTCTATTCTGTTTCAAATGATATGCTGTAGACTCTACAACTCTAGACACCATTGTTTTTCTCTGAACAAGGTTGGGTTTTGTTCGGGCAGGCTGAGTTCTGAGAAATTAGGAAGGTGGAGGCTTGGCTTTCACTTTGTTAAGTAGGTCTTTGTTTTTATTTTGCAGTTGAGTCTCTAGTCCTGATACGTTTTTGTTTCAATGGAAAGTCACTATGACTTGGCCAGACATGAACTGCAATGTTCCTCTTGCTATGGGAAGCTGCGGAAATTTTTGCTCAGCTTTTTCAGACTTTTAGTTGATAACCTCGCCCCCCGCCCGCCGCCACCCCTCCCATTATGAGCTGTTCTGCAGTCAACTAAGGATTTGAGATGAGTTTCTGTACAGATTTTGGTGTTCTCCACTGTCGGTCTCTCGATTTCCAGGGGCTCTAAATATGAACTAAATGTGTTCTCTGACTTCTCAGGGAAATGAGAGTGCAGCTTTCTTTTTGATCTGAATTTAGGTATTTGGGTTGGGGAAAGGCTTGGGGGAAAAGCCAAACAAATGTGATCTTACCTACTTTGGTTCCTTTCTCTCAAGAGTTGAATCCCCTCCAGTTTCCATATGCTTTCTGTGACTCTCCAGTGCCTTTCCACAGTTGCATTTTATACTTCGTTTACAGTTTGCAATTGTTTGGGCAGGAGAATTACGCTGGTAACAAGTTACTTCACCATTACCCTTGGAACATAGTAAACCTCATTTTTATTGTTAATATTATACTACAGAGAATTTGCATGTTTTTATCTTATTATTATTGTGAACATTTATTATTACCAATTTCACCTCCATTTCTCCTTCATTATCATTTTGCTTTTGACTTAGTAAATGTAATTGTGCTTTTATTACTGGAAGTGTTTTGGCATCATTCTTACTTGGGCATAAAATGAGTGTAGATGACAAAAAAAAAATGAGTGTAGATGTACTATGGATAGTTTATCCATACATTTTTTATTACCAAAATTTATCTATGGGTGAGGTTAAAAAGAAACCATCAAAAATAAATGTCTCAGAACTCACAAGCATATCATTCCTGTATCTATTAATACATATCAGTAACTTCATGATTATCAACAGCAGTACTTAAATAATAACACAGTTATCATATGCATTCTTTGAGCACTATGGTTAAGCAGCACAAAGATATCAGCCTGGCAGTTGAAATGGGGTTTTGATTTTGTTTTCCTTCTTGCTTTGGTTTCATAATCCCATGACTACTCCTGATTAGGATATTTTTGTCTTCAGGCTTCAGTGAGCTGTGTTCATGAAAAGCAGAACAATAGAGGACAAATGAGGAGGTAAATGAAGAGGCCATGGAGGAGAAGAAGTCTTTACTTGAATAATTATAAATTGTTCACGGGGAATGGTTGAATATATATTAGTGATCTTGACTTGTGGCAATACATTTACTGAGAAAATAACTCGCATTACTCTACAGTGAGAGTGTTCAGCAAGTAACAGCTCAGGGCTCCACTTCATTTTCCTTTCAAATTAATCTCCTCAAAGTCTTTCTTCAAGAATCCATTAGTAGGTCAGAGGGCTTAGCATCAGTTTCATTCTTTTCTATTCTTTTTCCTCTCGTTGCTCCCCCCCAGCCCCTGCTTAGACGCTGTTTTTCTGTCTCCTTTTAGAAGCTATAAAAATATGTAAGTAATAAATTATTTTTTCTTCATTAGTCATTATGTGCATATGACACTTAAGTAAAGGTATGGTTACTTAGTGGAATGGATATTTATAAAGTAAAAGGAACATTGTTAATAACTAACATATGGATTTTCTAAGTAATTTGGGGCATTTGCTAGTATAAATGTAAATGTAAATATTTTAGGTGGAAAATATGCAAATGTCCAAGCAACTGCCCATCCATCAGGGTTGCTGTAATTTTTATTAGGCTTGTGAAAAGTTAAGGAATGTAAGACTGTGCATTGTAACTTACCAAGTTCAACTCAAGTGCAGTATCCTTAACCACTTGAAAACTGAAGAGTATTATAATGTTCCTAACTGTGTTTGTTTGTGAAAGTTATAAAGCATATCCTTTATCAGTCTCTCCTTACAAAGTATTCTAACTAAAATTTCTTGGTTTCCTCAAATACACAAATGCAACTTTGAAAACTTTGTTGATATAAAAGAGGACTAGATACTGTAGTGCGTGTTAGTCACATCAACCTGGCTGAGAGCTTTAAGCTATAAGTTTTGAAAATGAAAGTGGAAGGTAAAACTCCCATCAAAAACTAAAATTATAGACGCTGTAGGGGCTTCTCTGGAAGTCCAGGGGATAAAGAATCTGCCTTCAATGCAAAAGACCCCAGTTCGATTCCTGGGTCAGGAAGATCCCCTGGAGAAGGAATAGGCTACCTGCTCCAGTATTCATGGGCTTCCCTGGTGGCTCAGACAGTAAAGAATCTGCCTGCAATTCGAGAGACATGGGTTTGATCCCTGGGTTGGGAAGACCCCCTAGAGGAGGGCATGGCAACCTACTCCAGTATTCTTGCCTGGAGAATCCCTATGGACAGGCTCCCCATGGACAGAATCCCCCTGGTGAGCTATAGTCCATAAGGTTGCAGAGTCGGACATGACTGAGAGACTAAGCACAGCACAGCACACAGACCCTGTAAATTCTATGAGTATCTATATATACAAATAAAAAAGGGCTCCACCAAAGAGGCTAGATCCTCCAGCTGCTTCTCTCTATCTTATTCTCTAGTTGCCTGGCAGTGGACAAACTTAAGTTAGATTTTAACTGAAAGAGAAGGAGTTCCCTTGGATTGTTTTATTCTTATTCTATTGTTTGCAATTTATTATGAGTTTGTATTCCTCTTTTTTATTGATATACATACATATATGTACACACAAACACTTATTGCTTATACGTTTGCTTTTAAAGTATTGTAAGTGACCTAAGTATGATGTAGCAGCAGTGATAAGCCCACTGACTGACGGTTTGATCGATTTACCTAAGTGGCTGCCTTCCTCCTACGCTAGTTCTCCTGGATTTCTTCCAAAGAAGTAAATTCAAACCAAGATGACTACCCTTTCAGAGCTTTTCTTTCATCAGTGGTATGTGGGTAATTGCACTCTATTGCTAGAGGCTCAAAGAGCACAAAATGTTTAGCTTTCTAGTTACTAAATCTGAAGCATATTTTTTTAGGAACATAAGGTGAAATTTCTAGTTTTATATAACAGTTAAAATTTGAAATTGTGATGAGGTGAACGATTCACCCAAAAGTCCTTATAAGGAATATCTTATGAGAAAGACAGTCATATTGAAAGGAAGTGGGTAGTGAGGAGGTACCAGGAAAGCGCAGTGGAAAGGGCACTTCTGACCACCACAGAGCTGCTAGTGGGCAGGTGTGGCTGGGAACTGAGGTCCTTTTGGTCTCTTCCAGTTCTGTAAGTGATGTTAAATGAGATAGGGGAAATGAGGAAGTGAAATAGAGAGGTAAAACAGAAAAGCAGAGTGTCTGTAGAATTTTAGTAATAGCGCTGAAAGTTTTTCTGGATTGGTGGGTGAGACAATAGAGAGTAGCTGTTATGCAAAAGAGTGAAAGAGAAGAAAAAAATGATTTTTTTTAAACTGTTGCTGTGGGTTATAAATTAAACCACTAAAATTGTATTATATGCAAGTAAAGACTGCAATTTCTTTTAAATTACTCTTAGTTGCTGCTTTGAATGTGACTTTGAGTTGTGCCCAAGACACGTGGGGTCCCAGATTTATTTTGTTTACAAAAATTCATGATTTCTAAGTGTGAAAAGGTACATTAAAAGTCAGTTTATCTTGCAGAATAAGAGGCACAAAACCAGGCATGGAAAGAACAATAGAGACCTTGAGTTCTTACTCTGTTCTTCCATCAACTACCTGGATGACTATGGAGAATTTTTAACTCTTCTGGGCCACATTTTCTTAATTTGAAAAATAAAGAGCCAGATGAGGTAATTGAAAGGCTAGCTTTTGCCTCTGAAAATCTGGTTTTATGAGTTAAAATGTCAGCATGAGCAAATGGAGTTATTTTATGACTATTGACACATTTATAAAATAATAATTACAATGATAAAACCAGCTGTCCCATAATGAATCTTTCTCTTTGTGTCAAGAATTATCTGTTATCTAACCATGTCTCATTTAATTTTGACAATAGTCCTTCAAGATGGGTGTTATTTTCCTCCTTTCATAAGTGAGGAAACTGAGACTCAAAGTTTAAATTGGCTGAGACCTCATGTTTGCAGCTAATTGAGTGAGATTTAAACCCAGGTCTGCCTAATTCTGATGTCAGGATGGTATCAGGAAATGTGTCTACAAAAGAAGGCTTGAGCCCCCTGGCCTTCAAAACCAGCAACTCCCAAAAGGTATCACAACCATTTCCAGCATCCCCAGAGCGGGGCTTGGCAGGATGCTATAATCTTTCCATCTGTTGTGTGTGGTTAGCTGCTCAGTTGTGTCTGACTCTCTGCGACCCCGTGGATGGTAGCCCACCAGGCTCCTCTGTCCATTGGATTCTCCAGGCCAGAATACTGGAGTGGGTTGCCATTCCCTCCTCCAGGGGATCTTCCCAACCCAGGGATCAAACCCAGTTCTCCCGCATTGCAGGTAGATTCTTTACCGACTGAGCCACCAGGGAAGCCCAGTGTGCCATCCCAGCTAACCTTTTCCACTGTCTTTGCATCATTCACTAGGTGAAGAATTGCTACTGTTTTAAGGTGAGCCTACAGCTTGTTCTGTGTAGGGTGGAATCAACTGCTGGGTTCTATATAGGAAGGTGCAGAATGGTATTCTTAGAAACTCCACACTACTTTTTATTCTTTCAAATTTCAGGCCTAAAGCATCTCTGCTCAGGCCCATAGCTACTCTTGAAAAAGTCTGTTGAGTTTTATGTAACAGGCATCCAGAATCTCAGTAAGTCTCTTAGGGAAAACAATTCTGAGAGTTCTGACTTTTTGTTAAGTATAACTTAGAATCAAGATTGCCCAGAGAAATATCAATAACCTCAGATATGCAGATGATACCACCCTTATGGCAGAAAGGGAAGAGGAACTAAAAAGCCTCTTGATGAAAGTGAAAGAGGAGAGTGAAAAAGTTGGCTTAAAGCTCAACATTCAGAAAACGAAGATCATGGCATCCGGTCCCATCACTTCATGGGAAATAGATGGGGAAACAGTGGAAACAGTGTTAGACTTTTTTTGGGGGGCTCCAAAATCACTGCAGATGGTGACTACAGCCATGAAATTAAGAGACGCTTACTCCTTGGAAGGAAAGTTATGACCAACCTAGATAGCATATTCAAAAGCAGAGACATTACCTTGCCAACAAAGGTCCGTCTAGTCAAGGCTATGGTTTTTCCAGTGGTCATGTATGGATGTGAGAGTTGAACTGTGAAGAAAGCTGAGCACTGAAGAATTGATGCTTTTGAACTGTGGTGTTGGAGAAGACTCTTGAGAGTCCCTTGGACTGCAAGGAGATCCAACCAGTCCATCCTAAAGGAGATCAGTCCTGGGTGTTCTTTGGAAGGAATGATGCTAAAGCTGAAACTCCAGTACTTTGGCCACCTCATGCGAAGAGTTGACTCATTAGAAAAGACTCTGATGCTGGGAGGGATTGGGGGCAGGAAGAGAAGGGGACGACAGAGGAGGAGATGGCTGGATGGCATCACCGACTCTATGGACGTGAGTTTGAGTGAAATCTGGGAGTTGGTGATGGACAGGGAGGCCTGGCGTGCTGCAATTCATGGGGTTGCGAAGAGTCGGACATGACTGAGTGACTGAACTGACTGAACCGAAGATCAGGAGGCTTCTCTTGTGGCTCATCTGGTAAAGAATCCACCTGTCAATGCAGGAGACATAAGAGACGCAAGTTCAATGCCTGGGTCGGGAAGATCCGCTGGAGAAGGGCGTGGCAACCCCCTTGAGCATTCTTGCTGGAGAATCCCATGGACAGAAGAGCCTGGTTGGCTACAGTCCATAGGGTCGCAGAGTCTGACTTAGTGTGTGCGTGTGTGTGCGTGCACACACACACACACACACACACACACACAGAGTTTAAAGTTAGTCAATGGGAGGAATTCCCTGGTAGTTCAATGGTTAAGAATCTGTCTTCTAATACAGGAGACACAGGTTCAATCCCTGGTGGGAGAACTAAGATCCCACATGCTGTGGGACAACGAAGCCTGTGCTCTGCAACTAAAGAACCTATGCACTGCAGCTACTGAGCACACGTGCTCTACAGCTCATGTGCCGCAACTTGAGTAGCCCGAGCACCACAGTGAAGACCCAGCGCAGCCAAAAAATCAATCCATAGGCCCTAAGACAAACACATTCCCTCTTTCTCTATTTATAAAACTCAAGCTCCCATGCCTGTCCAAGTGAAAAGACCCAGATGGGGAAGGGAGAGTGATGTATGGAGCTGTCTGCACCCATTTCAGCCAGACAACGTGCCATCTTACACCCAAACCAAATTTATGGAGGAAACATCTCAGTCGAGTCCTAGACAGAAAGAGCGATGATAGGAGCTTGTTGTCTCGACCTATAAATCAAGTTGTAAAATTTTAGGGAATGCATCACAGTCATCTTCCACATAAATTTTTATGCATAATTGTGATCTTTACAGGTTGAATTAATTGTTCTCTCTTCTGTGGCCCTATACTACATTTATCTATATCTTTACTATCATATGGACACAACTTTTTTCTTGCATTACTGTGATTTATGTATGTGTTTTCTCTCTCCTCCTAGATTGTAAACTTCTTAATGCCAGAGACCATATTTATAGACTCAAACTGAATATTTAAATGTTTAGAAATTGTTTAAATCTTTCTGATAGTCTCCTACCATATATCTATGAAACATCTAAAGTTAAAATTTAAAGTTCAAAATAATGACTTTGACTCAGAATTCAAGGTTGGGTAAAATGTTTAGGATTATTTTTTTGTAAAAAACAAAATGTTAGGAAAGAGGATTATCAATATAAATAATATGTCCTTACAATTTAGCCAAGTCAGAGCCTAACAATAGGAGAAATTCTGTGAAATAGAAAGAAAAAGCATAATCATTTTCTGTTGACAATCTCCCTTCATAAAGCCAGGCTAGTATCTCAATAGAGAACAGTGCTCTTAGAAGCATTCTAGACTTTTGAAAGATTCAGTTATCATTTCTGTCCCAAATTCTGTCCTTAAGAGAATAAAGATATACAGGATAAATGATACATTTCAATCAAAGAGAGATAATGGCTTTATCAATTTATATATGTTGTTAAAATTTTAAATGTCACTCACTTTGATTCACTGACCATTCAGAGATGAGCAGTTATATTGCCATTCCAAAACCCTTGGGAGCTATTTTTTCCCGCTCTTTGCTTTTTTGAAATATATCCTTTATCCATACCTTAATGAAGATCGAAGTATGAAGTTCTAGAGATTTTCACTGATAAATTCTGAAAGGTCAATAAACTGACATTTAGCCCAGAGATCCTGATAATCAAGATTGTGTCAGGACTTTTCACTTTCTTTATTATTTATTATCTCTCTGCCTACCTACCATTTACTTTGTATGTCATCTGTCTATCCAGCCATTTAGCCACCTTTTTTCTTAGTCTAAGAATCTGCATTTAATAGACAGTCCTCTAATTTTACAAGCATGTTTTCCTCCTTCGTTCCTTGTCTCTCTTCCCGCTTTCATTCTGTCTTTTCTTCCTAGAGATCCTACTTTAGACCAGGCACCATATAAAAGGGAAATACATAGAACCCATGAGAGCAAACGCTAGAGCACTTACAGTATGGTAGTGACACAGGCTGGTAAAGAAGTCATTTAACAAAACGAGATAAGCAGCTCTCACGAATATATTCAAAGCAAAATGAGAGCAGAGAGGAAAGAGCAGGTAAGAAAAAGGGATAACATTTGAGTCAAAATTTGAAAGACGAGTATGTAGGAGTTTTTATACAGACATTTCAGGCAGAGGGAATTATATATGCCAAGGCATAGTTGAGACACGTGAGTCAACAGGGCATATTCAGAGCCTTAGAAACATTCGATATTGCCTGTGAGGCAAGTGTGTAGGAGGAGTTAGGGATGGGATGATGGAAACAATGACCTTGGCTGCCAGGAAGCTTGTACTTTATCTCAAAGGCTCTGAGAGCCATTGGAGGATTCTGAGCAGAGAATGACAAGCTCTACCTTGCATTTTAGATGGATGCAGGGCAAGAATGGAGGACGGGAACAGGAAAAGAAAAGTAATCTTCCTCCTTATATCCTTATGTGTCCTTATATCTCAATCCAGGTGAGCAAAGCCAAGGGACTGAAAAAGGGTAGTGTTAATAACAATGGAAAACAAGGGAGATAAAATTAACCTAGTGATTGGATAAGGGGGATGATGAGAGAGACTCTATGGTTTTTTAGCTCTCACTGCACTCCTTGTATATTTCTCATTTGAATTGTAACATTTGTTTTATTAAACATTGAACTTTTTACTATCATTTTTATTGAAGTATAGTTGATTTACAATGTTTCAGGTGTACAACAAAGTGATTCAGTTATATATATATATGTCATATATATATATATATATATATATATATATGTATATGTATGTATATGACAGTTGCTGGTTGCCCAGTCATGTCCAATTCTCTGTCATTCCCTTCTCCAGGAGATCTTCCCGACCCAGGGATCGAACCTGCATCTCTGATGTCTTCCACATTAGCAGGCAAGTTCTTTACCACTGATGCCACCAGGGAAGTCCAGGGTCTTCGTAGTGTATCATAAAGATGTTACGTTACCTCTGACAGTGTTGGAGATATATATTGGTTAATTTTTGTATACTCTGATCTATGAGATTCCCATAATTAACCATAAGAAACTTTTTGGCAGTTTTGGAAAAAATGCTATAGTTGGCGTGACTCCTGCTTTTAACTTGTGTTTAACATTCTCCTTTTGTTCCATCCTGAATAGCTGGAGGAGTGCATGATTGAGCTTGTCAATTTGAAATATGGTTTTTAGATTTCAAGATATGGTAGAGATTTTTTTACTCTTCATTTCATATGACTGAAGGAATTAAGTAGCTATTTTGAAAGATATTTTTATTCCTATTCTGTGAGACATTCCACTCAGGACATTTATTTCTTTTCCATTCCTTTAGTAGTAGTAATAATAATAATAATAATTGTGATAGCTAACAATTATTGAAATACAGGTATGTGCTAACACTATATAAATTGCTTTAAATGAATTATCTCATTTACACTTCACAATAAGTCATCTATGAATAAATGTTGTGATATCCGTTTTGCAAATAAACTGAGGCATAGAGAATTTAAGAAACTTCTTTAATGTTAAGTAGCTTAAACAAACAGAGCTGGGATAAGTTTGTCTGACTTAATCACTTTACTATATCAGAAGTCCCTTTATATGCTTCTTTAAATATATACATATATGTAATGTTTATATATGTATATAACTTCAAAAGGAACATTGTTAAGGCTGGCAATCAGATAACTTCATACTGGACTTTATTTCTTGTGTTTCTTGCTAAGTATGTAATTTTAAGGAATCATTTATTTGCTTATGCAAAAACTCTAGAAGTTGAAAATAGTAACAAGTTAAGATTCATGTGACAAACAGGTAGAATCTGTCTTAAGGACATAGATTCAAGTTTTTTCTTTTATAGAGTTTGGGCAGAAAAGTGTTGTAAAGTGTGCATTCAACTAAGAGAGAACCTTTTAAGTGACAGGTCTGAAGTTTTCAACTTGTACCCACAGCTCTATTAAAAACCTTAGGCATTTTTCTCACTTCAGTTGGTATTGAATAAAGTATTTTTAAAAAGTGGGTATCTCCTGACTGGGAGACTTGCAAATGGCCATTTTTATTCAAAAACTTTACCTGCAGTTTTACAAATAAGAAATATATCTTAATTTGAGAAATTTCCAGAAGTGTTCAAGCTCATACAGTGGAAAGAATATTACTAAAATACAGTGAAATTAGGGATAGGAATTGACTGCAAGCAAGAAGACAGGTTGTTCTCTTGGTTACCAGCCTTTCCAATGAATGTCACCTCTCCTTTTCATCCTAGGATAGCAAGTGTACTTGAGTCCCATTTCCACCAAGATTGTCTTCCTGATCTTTCATTAGATCTGACTGGCAAATAATTGAAATGGATACCCTTCCAAAGATATTTTCATTTTAGAGGCATCAGATATTTTACCTGAGGCGATAAATACATAACAAAATTTTAGGCAGGAATCAGGAAGTAGAGGTAGTTATTTAAGCCCCTGGGAACTTTGTCATCTCCACAAAGTACAGCAGTATTTGTCTGTATGCAAAGCTGATCCTGTCTGTTTAGCTAATGTTATCTTCTTTCAGATTGGGCTAACTCTGATATTCTCTCTTCAATGATCATATCAGTCAGGCACCTGCATTCAAGTGTCCTCTGTATACAAAGGAGAGCATGGCAATGATTCATGTCTTTTAATTTCAAGCTAATGGTAGAGAAAGGAACCACAGATAGTAAAAATCACAATTAGCATTTGTTTACTGAATCACAGTTTACAAAACACTCTTTATATGCATGGTCTCATTTAGTCTTCATCACATTTCTAAAAAGTAGACATTTTCATTATTTCTGTTTTGCAGCTAAAGACACTAAGCTTTACAGGGAATTGAAGCTGGTCCCAAGTCATCTGGCTATTAAACTGCAAAGTGAGGGCTTGAACCCATGTCACTGCTTCCTATAATTCTTGGGACATGATAGCTAAATAAATATTGATTTTCTTTCTGATTTCTTCACTTACTGTCTGCCTGCCTGCCCTCACTCATTATTCCCTTTCTTCTCTGAAGCTGTCAACTCACCAATTCCTCCTCATGGAGATATATCACATATATATGAGTATTATAAGTATCATAAATAAATTTTAATAATAACTTGTTGAGTAAACGTATATGTAAAACAAATATATATAACCCTTCAGTTCAGTTCAGTTCAGTCACTCAGTCATATCCGACTCTTCACGACCCCATGAACTGCAGCATGCCAGGCCTCCCTGTACATCACCAACTCCCAGAGTCCAACCAAACCCATGTCCATCGAGTTGATGATGCCATCCAACCATCTCATCCTCTGTCGTCCCTTTCTCCTCCTGTCCTCAATCTTTCCCAGCATCAGGGTCTTTTCCGATGAGTCAGCTCTTTGCATCAGGTAGCCAAAGTATTGGAGTTTCAGCTTCAACATCAGTCCTTCCAATTAACACCCAGGACTGATCTCCTTTAGGATGGACTGGTTGGATCTCCTTGCAGTCCAAGGGACTCTCAAGAGTCTTCTCCAACACCACAGTTTGAAAGCATCAATTCTTCAGTGCTCAGCTTTCTTTATAGTCCAACTCTCACATCCATACATGACCACTGGAAAAACCATAGCCTTGACTAGACAGACCTTTGTTGGCAAAGTAATGTCTTTGCTTTTTAATATGCTGTCTAGGTTGGTCATAACTTTCCTTCTAAGGAGTAAGTGTCTTTTAATTTCATGGCTGCATTAGCCATCTGCAGTGATTTTGGAGCCTGGAAAAATAAAGTCAGCCACTGTTTCCACTGTTTCCCCATCTATCTGCCATGAAGTGATGGGACCGGATGCCATGATTTTAGTTTTCTGAATGTTGAGCTTTAAGCCAATTTTTTCACTCTCCTCTTTCACCTTCATCAAGAGGCTCTTTAGTTCTTCTTCACTTTCTGCCATAAGGGTGGTGTCATCTGCATATCTGAGGTTATTGATATTTCTCCCAACAATCTTGATTCCAGCTTGTGCTTCATCCAGCCCAGCGTTTCTCATGATGTACTCTGCATATAAGTTAAATAAGCAAGGTGACAATATACAGCCTTGATGTACTCCTTTCCCTATTTGAAACCAGTCTGTTATTACATGTCCAATTCTAACTGTTCTTCCTGATCTGCATTCAGGTTTCTCAAGAGGCAGGTCAGGTGGTCTGGTATTCCCATCTCTTTCAGAATTTTCCACAGTTTATTGTGAGCCACACAGTCAAAAGGTTTGGCATAGTCAATAAAGCAGAAATAGATGTTTTTCTGGAACTCTCTTGCTTTTTTTGATGATCCATCAGATGTTTGCAATTTAATCTCTGGTTCCTCTGCCTTTTCTATAACCCTTTTCTATAAACAACAAATACTAGTTGAAAAATATTAGTGAATGCATGGTGAATGAATGAGTAAATCAACAAATTAAAGCAGTAGAGGAATCTGGGCAAGTTGAGGGTTTGCCAGTCCAAGAGAAGTAACTGTGGGAGTATCTGACTTTCTGGCCTTTCCTCTCTAGTAATATAGGTCTATCTATAGTAAGGATCTCATTTACTTTGCTCTAATGAGCTATTTATTCTAAGACTGCTTTCGCAAAGAAAGCCTCTAATTTAAAACTGAGGTTTGCTCATGTCTTGGTTGTGTCTATGCAATCAGAAAATGGTCATTGCAGGGACTTCCCTGGTGATCCAGTGGTTAAGACTCTGTGCTTCCAGTGCAGGGAACACAGGTTTGCCCTCTGGTCAGGGAGCTAAGATCTTGTGTGCTGTGAAGCACGATTCCAAAAAAAAAAAAAAAACACCTTTAAAAAAGAGAGAGAAAGAGAAAATGGTAATTTTTTATTTGACCGTTCACTGCACTCTGCTATGTGCCACACCATGCTGTTGAGCCAGGAAGAGAGAGGCTTGCTTCTGCTGCTGCTGTCTAGAAGTCCAGTCTCAGCTCAGGGCCTGGGAAAAGTGCTGTGGTGCTTGGGTTTTCATGTGAAGCAGAGAGTGCAGAGAGTGGGGAGAAAGAGATGAGCTGGAGACTAAGAGGGCCAAGGCTACAGCTGGGAGTTGGGAGGCAGCAAGGTGAGAGTTTTGTGTAGACACAGAAAGCACAGGGAGGTGTGTCAAAGGCAGGGAAGACAACCGGGTGTGTCACAGTAGAACTAAGAGGACACAGCAACTAAGTCAGGGAGGAAGGGAAGGGTCAGATGGTCTGAGTTCAAGGCTCAGCGCCATCACTTACTTCCCAGGTAGAACCCAGTAAGTAACGTGTGTGTTATGAACTGCAGTGCCCTTATCTGTTCAAAGAGGGTATCAGAATCATTGTTTAGTCATAGTGACGGTTTTAAAGTCAGAAGTGTGTAATGTAATACACAGTTGTTCACTTACACAATTTAAAATGTGAGAGAGGAAAGTTCTCAAAGGAAAATCAAGACAGAAAACCAGTAGAACTGGGGGAAGATGTAGTGGAGACAAAACCAAGAGATGTCCATCAGGGCAGCTGACAGTACGCATCTCTCATGCATTTTCCTTATTTATCACATAAGAGAGCTGTGAGTTGTGAAAGTGGAGTGCTGGCAAATATCTAACAACTGGGTCCCCTTTCCCTCCTCCTAAATCCACATACCTACATAAGCACACACAAGTAATTATAATTTTACAACATAAAGAATATGTAGCACAAAATTTACTACTGATAGTATAATTTACAATACTCTTCACTGGAAATTTAATATAGCCAATTGATTGTCATAAAATGTTTTCATTGATTTTTATCAGACTTGAAGGCAATGGCACCCCACTCCAGTACTCTTGCCTGGAAAATCCCATGGACAGAGGAGCTTGGTAGGCTGCAGTCCATGGGGTCGCTAAGAGTAGGACACGACTGAGCGCTTGCACTTTCACTTTCCCCTTTCATGCATTGGAGAAGGAAATGGCAACCCACTCCAGTGTTCTTGCCTGGAGAATCCCAGGGACAGGGGAGCCTGGTGGGCTGCCGTCTATGGGGTCGCACAGAGTCGGACACGACTGAAGCGACTTATCAGCAGCATCTATAACCAAACTATGATTGCTATTGCTGGATGAGCATAGTTCCAACAGTAATGTTTATGTTAATAACTAGGATGAAAGAGAAACGATGAATATATATGATGGAACTTCACTTATCCTTCAGTGACATGAATGAGTTCTTTGCTGAACTAGGTAATACCTTTCAAATAGTGGAAGAATATTTTCTCACAACATAATGGCTACAGATGACACACTTTTAAGTAATAATTTAATTTAAATTAAATTTAAATTATTACTTTGGTAATATTTTCTCTATCATTTTTTGCTATGAATGGAATTGTGTCCCTTGAAAGTTGATATGTTGAAGCCCTAGTCTCCAGAATGATTGTATTTGGAGATAAAATCTATATATAAGGAGGCAACTAAGGTTAAATGAGGTCATTAGGTGGGGCCCCAACACCGATAGGATTCAGTTCAGTTCAGTTCAGTTGCTCAGTCATGTCCAACTCTTTGCGATCCCATGGACTGCAGCACGCCAGGCCTCCCTGTCCATCATCAACTCCTGGAGTCCATCCAAACCCAGGTCCATTGATCGGTGATGCAATCCAACCATCTCACCCTTTGTCATCCCCCTTTCCTCCTGCCCTCAATCTTTTCCAGCATCAGGGTCTTTTCCAATGAGTCAACTCTTCACATCAGGTGGCCAAAGTATTGGAGTTTCAGCTTCAACATCACTCCTTCTAGTGAACACCCAGGACTGATCTCCTTTAGGTTGGACTGGTTGGATCTCCTTGCAGTCCAAGGGACTCTCAAGAGTCTTCTCCAACACCACAGTTCAAAAGCATCAATTCTTCGGCACTCAGCTTTCTTCACAGTCCAACTCTCACATCCATATATGACTACTGGAAAAACCATAGCCTTGACGAGATAGACCTCTGTTGGCAAAGTAATGTCTCTGCTTTTTAATATGCTATCTAGGTTGGTCATAACTTTCCTTCCAAGGAGTAAGCGTCTTTTAATTTCATGGCTGCAATTGTCATCTGCAGTATTTTTGGAGCCCAGAAAAATAAAGTCAGCCACTGTTTCCACTGTTTCCCCATCTATTTCCCATGACGTGATGGGACCAGATGCCATAATCTTAGTTTTTTGAATGTTGAGCTTTAAGACAACTTTCTGATTCTCCTCTTTCACTTTCATCAAGAGGCTCTTTAGTTCTTCTTCACTTTCTGCCATAAAGATGGTGTCATCTGCATATCTGAGGTTATTGATCTTTCTCCCGGCAATCTTGATCCCAGCTTGTGCTTCATCCAGTCCAACATCTCTCATGATGTACTCTGCATACAAGTTAAATAAGCAGGGTGACAATATACAGCCTAGACATACTTCCTTTTCCTATTTGGAACCAGTCTGTTGTTCCATGTCCAGTTCTAACTGTTGCTTCCTGACCTGCATATAGGTTTCTCAAGAGGCAGGTTAGGTGGTCTGGTATGCCCATCTCTTTCAGAATTTTCCACAGTTTATTGTGATCCACACAGTCAAAGGCTTTGGCATAGTCAATAAAGCAGAAATAGATGTTTATCTGGAACTCTCTTGCTTTTTGATGATCCATCAGATGTTGGCAATTTAATCTCTGGTTCCTCTGCCTTTTCTAAAACCAGCTTGAACATCTGGAAGTTCACAGTTTATGTATTGCTGAAGCCTGGCTTGGAGAATTTTGAGCATGACTTTACTAGCGTGTGAGATGAGTGCAATTGTGTGGTAGTTTGAGCATTCTCTGGCATTGCCTTTCTTTGGGATTGGAATGAAAACTGACCTTTTCCAGTCCTGTGGCCACTGCTGAGTTTTCCAAATTTGTTGGCATATTGAGTGCAGCACTTTCACAGCATCATCTTTTAGGATTTGAAATAGCTCAACTGGCCCCCACTAGCTTTGTTTATAGTGATGCTTCCTAAGGCCCACTTGACTTCACATTCCAGGATGTCTGGCTTTAGGTTAGTGATCACACCATCGTGATTATCTGGGTCATGAAGATCTCTTTTGTACAGTTCATCTGTGTATTCTTGCCACCTCGTCTTAATATCTTCTGCTTCTGTTAGGTCCATACAATTTCTGTCCTTTATTGAGCCCATCTTTGCATGAAATGTTCCCTTGGTATCTCTAATTTTCTGGAAAAGATCTTTAGTCTTTCCCATTCTATTGTTTTCCTCTATTTCTTTGCATTGATCACTGAGGAAGGCTTTCTTATCTCTTCTTGCTATTCTTTGGAACTCTGCGTTCAAATGGGTATATCTTTCCTTTTCTCCTTTGCTTTTCACTTCTCTTCTTTTCACAGCTATTTGTAAGGCCTCCTCAGACAGCCATTTTGCTTTTTTTGCATTTCTTTTTCTTGGGGATGGTCTTGATCCCTGTCTCTTGTACAATGTCACGAACATCTGCCCATAGTTTATCAGGCACTCTATCAGATCTAGTCCTTTAAATCCATTTCTCAATTCCACTGCATAATCATAAGGGATTTGATTTAGGTCATACCTGAATGGTTTCCCCACTTTCTTCAATTTAAGTCTGAATTTGGTAATAAGGAGTTCATGATTTGAGCCACAGCCAGCTCCTGGTCTTGTTTTTTTGCTGATAGGATTAGAGTCTAATAATAAGAGACACCAGAGAGCTTGTTCTTTCTCTCTGTTCACTGTGTGAGGACATGGAGAGAAGCTTGCTGTCTGCAAAGGAGGAAAGCTCTCACTGGAAACTAAACCCTGACAGACTTGATATTGGACTTTCCAGCCCCTAGAACTGTTAAGAAAATATATTTCTGTTGTTTAAGCCACCCAGGCAATGGAGTTTTGCTATGGCACACTAATACACTTTAAGTTCAGTTCAAGGCTTGGCAGATTATGACCCTCAGGCCAAACCTGTTTGACCATGGGTAAAATCTGGCCATCCTCATTCATTTTGGGGTTGTCATTGGCTACTTTTAGGCAACAGTGATAGAACTGAGTGGTTGTGACAGAGATCACATGGCCTACGAAACATAAAATATCTCTTATGTGGCCCTCTAACAGAAAATATTTGTCAACCCTGCTATAGGCAATCAGCAAACAGGTCAAGACTTATGATATTACTGATTTCCTTGTTGTAAATGTTCACACTATGGCTAATTTCAAACTGCCAATCTGACATCACTGAACACAGAGTTGCGAAGAGATTTGCAGTAAGAGATTTCCACTATAGACACAGTAGAATTTATATTCCCACCATAGACACAATGCAGTTTATAACCTTAAAAACACATGATGATCAAGTGTTGTAAAATAATTGGGAATTGATGACTTTTGAATGTTATTACCTTAGTTCTAAAATAATTTATTTACTTGTAAATTTATATGATATAATTTTTAATAATGACTATGTTTAACACTCAGCTTGCAAAATTCCTAAATATTTAACATTCAACTCTCATCAGCCAATGAGTCAGTTCCTGCTACTGCTGCTGCTAAGTCGCTTCAGTCGTGTCCGACTCTGTGAGACCCCATGGACTGCAGCCCACCAGGCCCCTCCGTCCATGGGATTTTCCAGGCAAGAGTACTGGAGTGGGGTGCCACTGCTTTCTCCAGAGTCAGTTCCAGTGCACCACAATTCACCTTAAATTCAAGATAGTATTTAAGGTTTCTGTTAGTTGTTGCATTGCAATAACCTCAAATATTTATGTTTACAAGTCTCCATCACCTGGGATTTGCAAAAAAGAAAAAAAATAAAATAAAATTCCATTTGGTCTTTTATAGGTACAAATAACTTTACATGTTTTGTCCAATTATTTTCCAAACTTTCCCAATTATAAATACCATTTGCAATGTTTCTTAAGAGATATAGTTGTCCAGGCTGCTTTCCTAGAGATTCTAATTCTGCAAACTGAGTTAGGACCTGGACATCTCTATTTTTAACTAATCCCCCAGATAACTTTTATGATTATGTTGCGAAAGCTTGATTTTGGACTGTGGCTTTAATAAAAGACTGTTGGTAACTATTACCCATTTGCAAGAAAATAAAGCTGTGTACTTATAACACCAAAATAAATTTAAATAAATTGAAGATTTAAATGTAGAAACTTTGAAAGAAAACATGGCTACTAGAAATGTTGGATAACATCTAGCTTTTCTAAGCAAGAAAAGATCAATGTATCTTATAGCACAAAAATGTTAAATGTATCTACAATTTAAAAAGTTATTTATTAGGAAAATACTGTATTTCATGGGACAAAGGGTTATAATATTGCTAATTGAGAAACAGCTCTTTGAAATTAATAAGAAGGTACCTTTATCACAAAATAAAATGGACAGAAGACCTGAACAGCCAGTTTAAAAAGTGGAAATATGAATAGCCAATACATTTATGAAAAAATGTTGAATTGCATAAAAACATTAGAAATAAAATTTCTCCTGTTAGATTAGCAAAGATAAAAATAATATCAAAATTTTAAGCCAATAAGGGTATGTGAAAACCTTTCAGACTTATGGATCATTGGCAGGAGAGTTGTTGTTGTTCAGTTGCTGAGTCATGTCCAACTCTTTGAGACCACATGAACTGCAGCATGCGAGGCTTCCCTGTCCTTCCCTATCTCCTGGAGTTTACTCAAACTCATGTCCTTTGAGTCAGTGATGCCATCTAACCATCTCATCGTCTGTCGTCCCCTTCTCCTCCTGCCCTCAATCTTTCCCAGCACCAAGGTCTTTTCCAATGAGTAGGCTCTTCACATCAGGTGGCCAAAGTACTGGACCTTCAGCTTCAGCATCAGTCCCTCCAGTGAGTATTTAGGGTTGATTTCCTTTAGGATTAACTGGTTTGGTCTCCTTGCCGTGCAAGGGTTCCTTAAGAGTCTTCTCTAGCACCACAGTTTTGAACGCATCAATTCTTCACCTGTTCAGCCTTTTTAATGGTCCAGATCTCACATCTGTACATGACTCCTGGGAAAACCATAGTTTTGACTATATGGACCTTTGTTGCAAAGTGATGTCTCTGCTTTTTAATACGCTGTCTAGGTTTGTCATAGCTTTTCTTCCAAGGAGCAAGCGTCTTTGAATTTCATGGCTGCAGTCACCATCTGCAGTGATTTTGGAGCCCAAGAAAATAAAATCTGTCACTGTTTCCACCTTTTCCCCCATCTATTTGCCATGAAGTGATGAGCAGATTGGGAGCAGGAGAGGAGATTGGAACAACTCTTCCCAAGGGTTTCAAAATGTGAAATGTTCAGAGTTTTGGATTCAACAATTACATCTCATTAATTTATTTCACTTTAAAGAGATAATTACACAGAAATGTGAACTCAATGGAGTAGTATTTTAATAGGACAAAAATTGGAATAAACTTAAATGCCAATTCATAGGACACATAGATGCCAAAGAGCCATTACAACAAATAACTTACATTATAACAGTTGTAATTATTACAACATTACCTTTATTGTAATGAAATAGTTTGCCTCTGCTTATTAACAGTTCTGGAGAAGGCGATGGCACCCCACTCCAGTACTCTTGCCTGGAAAATCCCATGGACGGAGGGGCCTGGTGGCCTGCAGTCCATGGGGTCGCTAAGAGTCGGACATGACTGAACAACTTCACTTTGACTTTTCACTTTCATGCATTGGAGAAGGAAATGGCAACCAGCTCCAGTGTTCTTGCATGGAGAATCCCAGGGACGGCGGAGCCTTGTGGGCTGCCATCTATGGGGTTGCACAGAGTTGGACACGACTGAAGCGACTTAGCAGCAGCAGCAGCATTAACAGTTCCAGGTGAAATCTAGTGCTGGTTGTAGGATTTTTGCATAGGGAAGTTGAGGACAGCAATAGTTGAAAGTTGAGTGGTAAGGACTTGAGAGAACTCTATACAGTCTTTCCTAGACTGAGATCATTGATGTTATTGACTAATTTACCCAGCACTCTCTAGATCCAACTTTGCCAATATAAAGTTTATGGTGTTTTGCCTTCTTTGCAGGCCAGGACCCCTTGAAAGCCCCCAGTTAATTATAGTTTGGGCTTCCCTGGTGGCTCAGATGGTAAAGAATCCACCTGCAATGCAGGAAACGTGGGTTCGATCCCTGGGTCGGGAAGATCCCCTGGAGGAGGGCATGGCAACCCACTCCAGTATTCTTGCCTGGAGAATTCCATGGACAGAGGATCCTGGTGGGCTATAGTCCATGGGGTCACAAAGAGTTGGACATGACTGAGAGACTAACACCTTCGCTTTCACAGTTTCAATTATATTTTACAGGTCTCAGTTTGGCTAGTAGTTTTTTCTTAAACCGTTTTTGCTTCTACACTGAGGTTTCACAAAGTGTTGTGTTTCCCTAAGACTGATTATTTCTTATTTAGTCTCCATGCATCTCAGCCTAACCTAAGCAACAGTACTCTCCAGATCACTTGAGCAGACTTTTTCTACATTATGGCAATTCCACCTCACCCCCAAAACATCTAATTAAGGAGAAAATGAAACCACTGATGTGTCAGTTATCTCACAGTTTTTCTTGCAGATGGAGTCCAGTTGTCAGAACCCTGCTTCTCAGGTTGACAACTGGATTATTCTCAGTTCACACAGAATAAACATGCAGAATTTATTCTATGGAAAACAATTTTCAAATGAATTCATATTACAACCAATAAAGATTCATTCCAGGTTATGGTACATATTTGTATTGATTTTTAAATATTCTTTTCTGCCATTTAGGGTTTTGTTTAATGGAAATTTAAAAAAAAGTCCTGGATTAGATATGCGGTTTCTGCTTTCTAGGATGTTATGGTGCAATGTAGATTGCAGTTGGATTCCTTTTTCTTCTATTTGCCTTCTCCCCCTGGATGACACCCATGCACATACAGGCTTAATCCCTGATACCTACCCTCGGCCACAGAACATCTTTACAATTCACCCGTCAAACCGGTTCATGGCTGATTCCCCATCTGTAGCTGGTCCACACACTGCTTAGGGCTCTGCTGCTGCTGCTGCTAAGTTGCTTCAGTCGTGTCCGACTCTGTGCGACCCCAAAGACAGCAGCCCACCACGCTCCTCCCTCCATGGGATTTTCCAGGCAAGAGTACTGGAGTGGGGTGCCATTGCCTTCTCCGGCTTAGGGCTCTAGGAAGTCCTAAAGGCACACATTTCCTGCATGGCTGGTATTCTCTAGCCTCATTAATTTTGTAATTCAAATGAACTAATGTAAACAAGGCCCCCAATTCATATTGTTTCCTAATGGGGTCGCTAGGAGTCAGACACGACTGAATGACTTCACTTTGACTTTTCACTTTCATGCATTGGAGAAGGAAATGGCAACCCACTCCAGTGTTCTTGCCTGGAGAATCCCAGGGACGGCGGAGCCTGGTGGGTTGCTGTCTATGGGGTTGCACATAGTCGTACACGACTGGAGTGACTTAGCAGCAGCAGCAACTCTTGTTTTATGGACACTAAAGATCATCTTGGAAAGTTAGGGTCACAGCAGAGGAGAAACCAATAGGAGAAGCCGTAGTATTTCTCCAGATGTTTCCGTTTCTAAAGATTGCTCAGCTTAGAGAGGGCTGGAAGGGCTTTAGAATGCCTTCATGATTACATATACCTGCAAGAGGCTTAACCTGCCCATCTGTGACACCGGCACAGGTGACAGTCTTATCTTCACTCTCATCACATCTGCAACAATTTTTTATTGATTTTTTTCATGGTTCGGAGAATAAGGTTTAACTATTAGACTTATCTCTGTCATAGTGTTGCTAGGCTATTGGGATTGGAAGTCACAGGAGCAGAAATTGTTGGTAATGTTAAAAAATTGTTTTGGTTAGCTTTCAAGTATCTCACTCAGGAGGTGAATCAAAAAATCATTTTGAATCTGAAGGTTTCTCATGTAATAATTAAGATGACACATTTCGAGCTCACCCTTTCTGACAAATGTTTCTTTAAAGAGACACTGATGCCTCATAGAAAGTTTGCAAGATGTGACACATCAGCAGAAATTGTTTCTGCATGGAACATTTTTCAAAGATTTTTCCTGAGTAATCACTGGCATTCCCCCCGTCCCCCCTCCCCTTTTCCTATAGGCTCTGCAAAACCTTCTGTTGGTTCATGCTTGTTATTTTTGTGCTGTTTCATTTTTAAAACACCTCTAAAACCACAGTATATGTAAAACTGAGTTTAAAATAAGCCAGACATTCTGATTTGAATACTGATTACGATGAGGCACACTCATCAATAAACATGGAGCCACAATGACCTCAGGAGGGCGAGGAGCTTGCAATGTGCATCAGTTGTGTTTGGGAAATAGCTTTCACTATGACTCCAAAGTCGGCTTAAATTCAGGTTCTCAGATGCAAAGGACAAGAAGCATCTGCCTCACCTGCCAGCACTGTTAGGCACGGCTTCTATTTTAGTCAGGAAGTCAGGCAGCATAAGAACTGCATAGTCACTTCTCTGGACTTTTTCTTTTTCCCACCTTAAATTGCTTTTCAGGGGCTTGGGGAGTGGCTTTGCATTCCGGACATGCACTTAGGGAGGTACTGAATCATTATTCCTCAGGCTTGCTCTGATGCTATTGCACAGATTTAAAAACAGCAAAAAAAAATTAAAATGTACTCATTTCCTGTCAGAGGAATAGGATGGTTTCATGCAGTCTGACTGAATTTTGATCCCTGATAACAGGCTGATGGAGGGCAGAGGCTGGGAAGTCAATGCCATTCACCTGATTGATGCTGGTGGGGTCTGTCTGGGTGCCTAGAGGAGGAGAAGGGAACAACTCATCAGCATCCATTTCAGCTTCTCTCTGGGGAGCTGATGGGTACATTTGTGTGGTGTGTCCCATTGGGCTTCCCTGGCCAGCAGGGTGGAGGCAGCTTTTCCCTGCCTGAAAGCTTAGTCCCAACAGCTTATTGCTGCTTGCTTAGAGCTGGGGTGGACTCCAGCCTGGAGTGAAGAGGGCCAGCTCTGGTGGGTCAGAGTGGGCAGCTGCATCCCCCTTGCTAACACTGTGTCACCATCTGGATCCTGGGGGTATGTATGGGTGGCAGGTGACTCTAAGTTTCTGCAGAAGGAAAACCTATCTCAATATTTGTGCCTGCTGAGTGCTACTCTCTTGCTCATGCCCTCCTCCTACTCAATTCACCCCTACTACTCCCCTCTTCTTCCTAATCTTCCAGGTTTGGAGTCTCATCTCCTGAAGGTAAGTTAAGATGTGAGCACAGATTTTCCTTGTACGTTTGCAGACAAACCTTTCCACAATACAGAGATCTCACACTAGTTTGAAGTTGAAGAAAAAGAAAATGGTGGCAGGAAGTGGGTAGAAAAGAGAATGTTAAGACAGAGTTTGAAAAGGGAGAGAAGCTACACACTAACCCAGGAGAAGCTCCTGGAAACAGCAACCCTGTGGGGAATTTACAACCTACTGATGGCTACTTAGTCACGCGTCTGAAAGATGCCGGGCAGGTTAATAAGCTTTGACAAGTAGTGGTTCCATCTCATTTTTTTTCACAGCTTTATGAAATACTCTACAGACCCCATCTTATTGATATGAATGTTGTAACAGCTGCACGGGCTCACCTGGCGTGCTAGCAAGCACTCTGCACTCAGCCCTGCCATGTGCTGTTCCCAGGCCCCCTCGCAAGAGCCTCCCTGCCCCTTCCGTAGGTGTCGGTCAGAGCTCTGCACAGGTGTGCTCTGTCACTTCTGACCTGGGACCCTGGTGAGATATTCAGATGTGACACAATCTTGGTAGATTTTAAGGTGTAAAATGTCCTGGAATACAAGGGGGAAAACATGTGCTTTCTTCCTGTCCCAGATGGCTTATTTGGCCTTAGTCTCACGAGGGAAACAATTCATGGAAAACTAATTCAGAGGGTCTGTCTCTTTCAGAAAGGCAGAGGTGAGTATCTTTTTTAAGCAAGTTCAATAGGCATGGTTGGGATGCATGAAGTGAGGTTTCACACTGTAAACACAGCCCTGAGAAGTACATTGGCTCACTTTTAAAATTTATGCATTTTTCAAGGACTGAGTTTATCACTGAGGTCTTAGGAAATAGCAGATTATATTGGATTTACTAAAATTCACTTGTTAAAGGAGCGATAGTGCAGAGAACATAGTATTCCTAGAGAATGATATCAATATTTATTTGTTTGTGTTTCCTAATGGAAAATAGCTGCAGTAAAAAGATGCAATAAATACTGATGGGGACAAAAAACTTATACTGGAAAGGTCATATAGCTTAAGAGTACTAGGATAGCTAAGTTAGTGATTATCCCCAGACATCAACAACAGCCCACAGAAGGCAATCAGGTGAAGAGCTAATTGTGACTGTGGATGACTCTGTAAGGTTTGAGATCATCTTGATATTTTCTGTTGAATCTTCCTTACTGTATAACGTTTATTACACAAATGTAGTGCTTTCACCGGAGAAGGCAATGGCACCCCACTCCAGTACTCTTGCCTGGAAAATCCCATGGACGGAGGAGCCTGGTGGGCTGCAGTCCTTGGGGTCGTGAAGAGTCGGACACGACTGAGTGACTTCACTTTCACTTTTCACTTTCATGCATTGGAGAAGAAAATGGCAACCCACTCCAGTGTTCTCGCCTGGAGAATCCCAGGGACGGGGGAGCCTGGTGGGCTGCCGTCTATGGGGTTGCACAGAGTTGGACACAACTGAAGCGACTTAGCAGCAGCAGCAGCAGCAGCAGCAGCAGCGCTTTCACACAGAGGTGTGAAGTCATTTATTTACATCCTGTACAGAAATCTGCACCACATATACTGTGAATAAAAGAGAATCTAGAAGCTAAAGCATAGCTTGAGAAAGATGGCAAAGTGATGACATGTTGCACCTGCTGTTGGGAAGAGCAATGCCACAGGAGAATGTGTCCTCTGAGAGGAGGCCATCTGTCTTCATTTTTGCCCATGCACTGAACTCTCCCATGGTGCAACCTGGGGCAAGGCATTTCACCAGCTGTGTGATTTACCTATCTGTAGAATAGGAATAATCACATACACTCAACTTGTGTATGCAGTGCAAATAAGGTAATGTGAGAAAAAGCCTTTGGCAAGTTTATAAAGCCTATTATAAATAACAGGGCCCCTTGGGTAAGACAGTAGCATGAAAGTTACTTTGCAAGTGACAGTGTAGCATAGGGTGGGGCAATAGGAGAGCAGATATCTGTTTTACCTTCAGAGCAAAGGCAATGCAGTGCAAACACCAACATGCTTTGAATGACTCACTGATCATGGAATAACAGGTGAATGGTTTGCTGGCGTCTGAGAATATTGGTCTTTGGAGAGTAAATATAATTTTATCAGGTAGTCAAGGGAAGCAGGAAGGGGCAGCACACTGGAACAGCCACTTACGTTTTTAAGGATCTGGTGAACCTGTGCTATAAAATCTCTCCCTATTTTTAGTAGAATTGACTCCTTCCACTTTTCTGCCCTTTAAGTGATTTTATAACAGTTCCTAAACCATATTTAGAACATACTATTTACATATGTCTGATGAGTGCTACTAAATTGAGCTCCTAAAAATTGGAGGGTATGGTTTCATTTTTAAACAGCAAATTTCTACAATGCCTGGCTGATGAGTGCCCAGTATATAATGTATTTCTTGCATAAATTAATAAATGAGGTCAAAGGAGTGGGGAGTCTAAGAACCAAGATGTGAAATTGGCACATGTGTGAAACTGTGCAGTGTGGCAAGTCTCCTCTATCGACTGCTTGGGTTGGGAAAACAGAGAGTTATATAGAGAAAGTTGGGACAGATATGATTAAAGGAGGAGGACAGGGTTAATTTGTCAACTCATGTTTAAAGAGTTGGAGTTTAACCCTCTGAACCTATGGATATATGAGTCATTAAGCTGACAAGTGACAAAATCAGGAAAATATTGCAACAATGAGGAAGTGGATGGAAAGAAGGAAAACTAGAAGCAAAGGAGACCAATAAGGTTATGAATGTAGGAGCCCTGGGAGAGAGGATAGGATGATGGGGACCAGAGCAGTAGAAAATATAGTAGGAACAGAGACGAGAGAATTGATTTGAAAGCTGTTTTGGGTTGGGGCAAGTTAATTTCTTTTATACTTTCTCCTGATTATCAACATAATACATGTCTACTGAACAAATCTGTTAAGTACAGTATTATAGATTGAATTGTGTCCCCTCACAATTGATGTCCTAATCCCCAATACCTCAGAATGTGACTTTATTGGGAAATAGGGTTTACACCAAGGGGCTTCCCTGGTGGCTCAGACAGTAAAAATCTGCTTGCAATGCAGGAGACCTGGGTTTGATCCCTGGGTCGGGGAGATCCCCTGGGGAAGGGAATGGCAACCCACTCCAGTATTCTTGTCTGGAGAATCCCACGGACAGAGCAGCCTGGTAGGCTATAGTCCCTGGTGTTGCAAACAATCGGACAGGACTGCGTGACTAACACCTTTGATTACCTTTGATTAACAAGGTAATCAAATTAAAACAAGGTCATTAGGGTGGGCCCAAATCCACCATGACTTATAAAAAGGAGACATTTGGGCGCAGAGTCAGTCATGCATAAAGGAAAGATGATGTGAAGACAGAGGGAGAGGGTGGCCATGCGCCTAGAGTGAAGCATCTACAAGCTAAGGAACTTCAAGGATTGCCACAAACACCTGAACTAGAAGAGGCAGAAAGAATTCTCCCCTAGAAGCTTCAGAATGCATGCGACTCTGAAGACAGCTTGATCTAGACTTCTAACCTCCAGAAGTGAGAGACAAATTTCAGTTGTTTTAAGCCATCCAGTTTTTGGTACTTTGTTATGGCAGCCCTAGAAAACTAATACATTTGAAAACTATGAAGAATTTGGGAAATAAATTAATACCAACTCCCTGAAGTAATTGCTATTAATAATTTGATACATTTTATTTAAATCTTTTTCAAGCTTCTTCCAGGTGTCAGTGAGAGAGCCTGACTCACCATATTGTGTCTAGCATTGATCATGATTGTTTTGCTAAGTTTATAGGTAAAAATAATTTATGTCCTTTCCCCCTTGTATAGAAGATTTTGAAGTATTACAGAAGATAAAGATTCCTCTTTCTATGCCAGTCATTCATAATTCCATGCTTTTGTATCAGTCACTCTCAATATTTTAACATATTTCCTTTCAGTTTCCTATGACTTCTTTCACAGTTGAGTTCATGTTATATAAAAATTTTGAGTTTTGCTCTTGAAGGGGAACATTACAATCCATTTAGTTTCTCATGTCATTGGAAACCTCAGAAACTTGATGTTGCATAATACATCATAGTATCCTATTAGTAGATGTACTATGACATATTTAATCAATTCCTTAATGCTGGACCTTCTTGTTGGTTTTGTTTTTGTTGTGGTTTTTACTGAAAACGTTGAAATAAGTACTCTTTTGATTTCAGAATGTGTCTACATTTCTGATTATCTCCTTGGGATATTTTCACAGAAGAACAATTACTGGGTAAAAAGGAAATGAGCAATTAAAGACTCGATACATTTTGCTATTTATTGCTTTCTGGGATAGTTGTACCAATTTATACTCCTATAAGCAGTATATGAACAAGTTTATTTCATCTAAGATTACTTGGATGCTTTCATGCTTATAATTTGATAGAAAAAAACATTATATAATTGCTGTTTTAAATTGCAATTCTTTCATTGATAGTGAGTCTGAATATTTTCCCATATCTTACTTAGACATTTGCATTTCATCTTTTAAAATAATTCATTCACATTCTTTACCCACTTATGCCTTTGTTTTTAATGTTTTTCATATCAATTTGAATTTATTATACACTTAAAATATTAATGCACACATACATAAATTCCTTTAATTCTTTTTTAATGCAAAGGAACTAATAATTTTCAGAATTAAAACATTTTTTTCTATTCCTTCTTTTTAGTATATTCATGTCTCAAGTAAATGTAGTAAGGTCTCCTAGGTAACCAAAACTAAGATTCTGAGTTTGGCTGTTCATGGAACTTGTGGGTAGAGCCGCCTCATTTACATAGCATGTAATTATTAGGGATGATATTATTATTCAGATAAATGGCTAGACAAAAAATGAAAAGGTTGTCTTTGCCAGAGATGCTGACTCACTGACCAGTCCAGCACAGAGAATTGAATACCACTGGTTTCCTCCTTGACTCTTTGAAGTAGGGGATGGTTCTAGGAAATGAAGGATGAGAAAGACAGTGGGATGGATTTCTGAGAGATGCTGTAAGAGCTGGGTACCAGTAATTCTGCTTCCAGACCAGGAGATGATGAGCAGCCTGAGTGGTATGAAGAACTGTGTTTTTCATTTGTACATAAAATATGACACTCCCTGGTGTCGCAAAGGGAGACTTGTCAGACAGCTTCTAGGTGGCATCATTTATTTTGTGACACTGGGCACCATTAGTCTCAATTATGAATCCCCGAAGTGTTGCGTCATGGGCAAACCTTGCGCTTACTAAGAGGAGCTAATGCCGAGAGAACAAAAGTTGCAGATGGTTTGTGAGCACATTTAAGGCTCTTCCTTGGCAGACTGGGGATATCAGAGGCCCCCACACACAGGTTGTAAAGAAAAAAGGAACTTGGATTATTTAAGTAAGTGTGATTGTACCTACAGGTGCTGAGTCTTAGCATACGTAGTTAACATTTAGAAAACCTTCCATTCTCCAGAAATTTGATCAATGTTGAGAGATATTTTGAATATAGAATTGACTCGACTTAGTGACTGACTCAGAGAAGGCAATGGCACCCCACTCCAGTACTGTTGCCCAGAAAATCCCATGGATGGAGGAGCCTGGTAGGCTGCAGTCCATGGGTCACTAAGAGTTGGACATGACTGCGTGACTTCACTTTCACTTTTCACTTTCATGCATTGGAGAAGGAAATGGCAACCCACTCCAGTGTTCTTGCCTGGAGAATCCCATGGACGGAGAAGCCTAGTAGGCTGCAGTCCATGGGATCACACAGAGTCGGAAACGACTGAAGCGACTTAGTAGTAGTAGTAGTAGTAGTAGTAGTAGTAGTAGTAGTAGTGACTGACTGGGCTTCCCTGGTGGCTCAGATGGTAAAGCGTCCTGCCTGTAATGCAGGAGACCTGGGTTTGATCCCTGGGTTGGGAAGATCCCCTGGAGAAGAAAATGGCAAACCACTCCAGTATTCTTGCCTAGAAAAATTCCATGGATGGAGGAGTCTGGTAGTTGCAAAGAGTTGGACATGACTGAGCAACTTCACTGGTTAGTGACTGACTAGCTCTGATGTGCAGGGAAGAGATGATTTTCCTCGGGCCTGGCTGTGCTAGAATTTCCAACTTGGACAACCAGCTGGATTATGCCTCAATCTTAATTATGATATAAATATTATGATCTATTTAGGTACAGAGTATTAGAAAGCCCTTAAGGAAATAAATGGTTGGGTTTAGGAGAGAGATCATTCAAGGAGGTACTTTTGGAAATCATGATATATGGGTAAAAGTTGAAGCCATGAAAATTAGCTAAGATCAACTAGGGAGAATATTATCTGTTTAATGCATTCATCCTGTCTTTTATTCCATGATTCATTCCTTGGCTTTTTCAGAAAATATTTAAATCTGTGAAACTCAGAGCACTTAAGAGTCTTGGTTTCATGTGTGAGAGACGTTTCAGTGAAGTGATGGGGGAGAAGCCAGATTGCAGTGGGCTGAGGAGCAAATGAGAAGGGAGGAACTTGTGGGCACAGAATTCAGGGTCTGGAAGGAAGGGAAGGAAGGAAAGATGTTGTCATTAAGCCTGGGAAGCAAAATCCTTAGAACTGATTCTATTTTGGATGGGGAAAAAAAAGTGAAGGGATATATATTTATTGAGTGAGCATGTGTATCAAACATTGGGCCAAGTGCTTCATGTGAAGTATCTCATTTAATCCTCCTCCAAGCTCTTGTGAGACACGGATTGCTACTCCCATTTTGCAGATGAGGAAACTGGTTACATAACTTGAAACTGATGACACAGATCTGTTGCCTTCAAGTCTCTCAATTGAGACAGAATACAGTATAAGAATGAGCTGATTAATTGATGGAAAGAAGCCTTGGAGGATATTGAAAAGGAGAGGACCCTTTCATAGGTTCAGTTCAGCTCCATTGCTCAGTGCTGTGACCCCATGGACTGCAGCACGCCATGCTTCCCTGTCCTCCCCTTTCATAGGTAGTTCACATTAAATGGAATATCACCCTTTCCTCTGAGAAAGGAAAGGAAAAAAGAAAAGGATGAGTATATAGTTAAATAAGAAAGCCAAGGAGGTAAAGAAAAATGAAATGGAAGAAATGTACGTGAAGGTCTCCATGTTTTAGTAGGGTATTATGGCGTGTGTCCGCAGTCAGATTTTGAAATCGATTTCAGGGGGATTAGGAGAAGATTAAAAGAGTAAACCTTTAAAATAGTTGCGTGAGAGTTGGAGATAGGCAGGCAGTGGAAAAAGTGATAGAACTGCTGGGTATCACCATAGGTGCTGAGGTTGAAAACTGGGTTTATAATAGATCTAATTAGCATACGTTTATGATCATTTGTTAGTCTTATCAAGGGACCTGGGAGCAAGAATAGATGTTTTAGTTCCTTCAGCTTAAGAATTCCCAATGAAATACTCCTAAGCCATTCACCAGACATTTACTGAGTACCAGAATCTGTGCTAAATGCTGGGGATATATGCACAAAGGAATCAAGTGTCTGCCTTTTGTGAATACACTGCCCTTGGAGGGGAACAGACATCGAGAAGCATAGTTTTATATTACTGGGCTTTAGGTAATATGGTGAACAACACTGCAGTAGAGGAAGATATCTAGGAAGTAGGGGAAGACCTCAGAGAGGTGCTTATTTAAAGTGGGCCTTGGAAGCATTCTGTGCTGTGCTGAGTCACTTCAGTTGAGTCCAGCTCTGTGCAGCCCTGAGGACTGTGGCCCACCAGGCTCCTCTGTCCATGGGATTCTCCAGGCAAGAATACTGGAGTGGGTTGCTGTGCCCTCTGTCAGGGGATCTTGACGACCCAGGTATCGAACCCTTGTCTCTGACGTTGCCTGCATTGGCAGGCAGGTTCTTTACCACCAGCACCACCTGGGAAGCCCGGAAAGTATTCTAAGAATCCATTATTTCCAGTCTGCTGTAACTCTTGGGGGTCTTGTGTGACTTCCTCCTTTGTCCTGCAACAACAGAAGCATTCCAATTGGGCTTCTTTAAGTTTCTGGCTGTTCTTAAACGAGCCCAAACACACAAAGCTCTTCAAAGTACAGTTGGTTTTCAAAGGTGAAGATTCTCCATTCATGTACTTATATCTTGTGACTTGCATTGATTATTCTCCACAAAGCATGAAATAGAACGGTAATCCCTACTCCAGCATGTAGATGATCTAAAATCAAAGAAATTGCTCATTGTCTCGGAAAAACAGGGAGAATACCCAAGGGTTACCCTGGAGACTAGAATGGATTTTCCTCTACTCTCTTTCCTGGCACTTGGCTTTTAGCTGGCTCCCCAATTCCCCCTTTACAGAAAGGAGGCCTCTGTTACCTAAAGTAAATGCTGAGTGAGAACACACCAGGGCAGGAGACGAAAGTTTGTCTGTATGGTGGATAGCTAATGTCCTTCAGCACTGTGTATAGCATTCAGGCAGTACGTTCTGGGTAGAAACTATAGAAGTGTGGACCAATATGCTTCTCTGGGTCAGACAGGCAGAAAACATCATTCTATTTCATAACAACAAAACCTCCTTAAAAGGTGGCCTTGAAATGATGGAGGGAGGCGTGCAGTTGCATAGTTATTTCTTGTTTCCCTCAAATACAGTCCTAATATTCTTCTCTAAACTTTCTATATAAAGGCTACAGTGCATTTGTTTTTTTTCCCCTCCTCTTTTCTCTGAGAATGAGTATTTGCCAGGATAGCTTTCATGGGTGAAAGAGACTTCAAGCTTCTCATTTGCATTATGGTGTTATGTTCTTTCATAGTTTCATGAACAATAACCTCCCACTTCTCCACAGGCTGATGGGATAATTTGCTCTGCTGAAGAGATGAAAATGTAGAGGTTTTTTTTTTTTTTTAAAGCATGTGGTTCAATGGAAAAGCTTCCAGCAGTGCCAGCACTGAAGTTTCAGGTCTTTTAGATTATAGGCTGGGATAAAAGGTCTTCCGGTTAAGAAGACTATGTACAATCCACACGATCGATACATTGAGACTTCAAATCCTCGAACAGTATAGCTGTTTCTCCTGGGGTTTCCTAGTACTGATGCCAGGAGAGAGAGAAACACATCTAGCAGACTTGGTTTCAACTTTGCCTGCCAAGGTAGACCCTCCCCCTGCCCTTTTCTTCACTTGTTACCTGTTATTTCACAAATGTTCTTAATGAATTGCAGTCCTGGTGGTTGGGAAAAGGTAGATTGTGGAAGACGCCCTTGAGAGATACTTAGCCCCGAGTTTCATTTAGGGTCCTGACTTCTCCTCTGGTGCCCCCTGTCGGTGGTACATTTGAAAGCTGCAGCACGTAGTTCTGTCCATTCATACTGTGCTATGAAAGCTACAGTCTCAAGCAGAGCCATGGGAACGGAGAGAAAAATCCGGGTTTTTATGACGTCCTTTCTAGAGATATTGTCTTTTAATACACTCTCCTGTAGTTGAAGGACTGTTCTATGCGGCTTTTGTCTCTAAGACTGTTGAAGAACAAGTAATGGGAGACCACTGGCTCACCCTGCTCTAGGAAAGATTGAAGGCAAAGAGAAGGGGGCGGCAGAAGATGGGGTAATGGGATGGCATCACCGACTGCGTGGACATGAATTTGAGCAAACTCTGGGAGATAGTGGAGGACAGAGGTGCCTAGCGTGCTGCAGTCCATGGGGTTGCAAAGAGTTGGACATGACTTAGCAACCGAACAACACCAGCAAGGGGCTGGTCAAGAGAAACTTTCCTTCCTTTCTCTAACACTGTCTTTTCAACACCTCCCAGGGAAAGAAAAAGTTAGGATGGTCCCTAGGATACTTTTATTGGTGTTCACAGGAGAGTCTGGTACCCCTAGAAAAGCATAATGCCAAGAACCAGTAATAAGCAATCTACTTTAGATTAATCTTGGGTGTTTGTTTGCTTCTGAGTGAATGACTCATGAAATATTCTAATGGGAGCATTCGATAATCATTACTGTTGTGTTTGCTGTAGAAAATGCCATAATCTTAACAGATGTTATTCATATTTGTGGAAATGCCTAATGCTTTTTTTGACTCTCACTGAAGTCTCAGACTTTGTAGCAGTGAAATCTGCAATAAGCATCGGGCACAGCTGACTTCCATGCTGCTGCCTCTCATTTGCAATCCACCCACCCCTGCATCCATAGGAGAAGTGTTGCCATCACTTTGACACATCAAAACACCTCCTAGGACGGAACGCCAGGGGAGTAGATGAGATACACGTGTGGCTGGTGTGAGACTATACCATATTTCTTTTTGAAAAAGCTTCTTCTGTACTCGATACCTCATTTTCTCCAGAATTAAACAAGGCTTCTTGCTGAATTAAATCTGCTGTGCAGCAGTTTCAGTTAGAATAAGACTAGGCTGTGGTAATGAATAGACCCCTGTTTTCCATTTCTTCCGACAGTTCTAATGATGTTTGTATGTTTTGAAGCTGTATTATTAATACTTTAAAATTTTGTCTTCCTGATCTGTTGAAACCTTTGATGAAGCGACCCACTTTATCTCATGTAGAGTTCCTCGTCTTAAAGTTTATTTTGTGTTTGTAGTTTATACCGCCAAATAAGAAACCAGCTTTCTTTCTGTTGGTTCTTGCCTGGTGTATCTCCCACACCGCCCCCCACCCCGCCCCCCACCCGCCTTCTCTTCTAGTATAGCATTCAGCCTTTCTGTATTCTGACAGTTTTGAATGAGTCGGTTTAAGATCTTCCTGATTTTTGGTATGGTGAGTGATTTTTAACTGAAATCTGTGAATTTTGAGTATTAGATCAGGAGGCATTATTTAAACCTTCTGTCTCACACCTCTCTGGAAGGGGAAATGGTGGCAGAGGGTGAAGCAGCCGCATTCAGGGTGGAGTTCTAACTTCCCGCTAGGTCTACACAGATACTTCATTGGCTGGGGGATTGGAGTGCCTTCTTAGTGTTCCCACCTCAGGTCAATGGCAGTGATGAAAATAGTGACTTTCCTGTAAGCCTCCTTGACATTCGGTTGCTCCACGGTGGGCTAAAAGTCCATACCCTTCATGTGGTCTACTTTGATATTACGGAGCATTGAGCTCCTTTCCACCCAGCAGGGACAAATTTCCAGTCCCCTATTTGTCCTCTCTGGCACCAGATCTGAGGTGGGGAGACCGAGGCACGTCCCTGTAGCCTGCTATGGGTGCAAGTCCAGGCTCTCTGTTCCATTTTTGCTGCCACGTGTGGGGCCCCAGTTTTTACTGTGGTGTTTGTCTGAAAGTTTTCTTTATTGCTAGACCTTATTTTTGCTTCTTTGGCTACAGAAAGCAGAGTTTTGCACGTGCTTTTTGGCTTTTCCTTGTTGGTGTTTCTGGGTTGCTGACTTCCTCAGCAACATTTCTGAGATCTGTAAAGTGTGGGTGAAAATGTTATTCACTCAGTCGTGTCTGACTTTCTGCCATCTCACGGACCAAAGCCTGCTAGGCTCCTCTGTCCATGGGATTCTCCAGGCAAGAATACTGGAGCGGGTTGCCATTTCCTCCTCCAGGGGACCTTCCCATCCAGAGATCCGTGAAGCAAAAGAAAAACCTGGGAATGTGCCATTGTGTTGTTTCTTGCATCTCAGTGCTCTGAGCTGAGCTGACTTCTCTCTACCTTTCAAGGTTGTCTTACGTTTCTTTTTATACAAGTTCTGATTAATACTTAGTGGGAAGAGTAGGGAAAAGTTAGTCTCCTCTATATTCCTGGAAGAGGCAGTCTCCAATGTATCTCTCTACAATGTATAATTTTCTTAACACACTTAAATGCGATTCTGAAAACATTTAGCTTTTGTTTTTTAAAAATCTGTTCTGAAACTAAATGGAAGCCTCTAAATGGAACATTCAGTAATTTAACATTTAAATATAATAACTCCTGATACAATTATATATACTGTACTGTCTTATTATGGGCTTTCAGCTTGTTACCTCTCTTATTTATTTCTTTTTTCCTTAATTTTATCATTTGTTTTTTCATTTACCTGTTTAGAAATTATATACTCTATTTCTATTTTTTTATAGTGACAATATGCCTGTTTAACCTATTAAAGGCTACATTTATTTAATATTTTGGGGGGCTTCTCTGGTGACTCAGTGGTGAAGAAGTGACTCAGTGGTGAAGAATCTGCCTGCCAATGCAGGAGACACGAGTTCAATCCCTGGTCCAGGAGGATCCCATATGCTGTGTAGCAGCTAAGCTCCTATGCCACAACGACTGAGCCTGGGCTCTAGAGCCTGGGAACCACAAGTAGTGAGCCCACAGCCCACAATGACTGAAGCCCGTATGCCCTAGAGCCCGTGCTCCATGAAGCCTGCACACTACAATGAAGCATAGCCCCCACTTGGAGCAACTAGAGAAAAGCCTGTGTAGCAGTGTAGACCCAACACAGCCTAAATAAATAAACAGATTTTGTTGTTGTTGTTTAGTCACCAAGCTATATCCTATTCTTCAAGACCCCATGGAGTGCAACATGCCAGGCTTCCCTGTCCTTAACCATCTCCCCAAGTTTGTCCAAGTTCATGTCCATTGCATTGGTGATGCCATCCAACCATCTCATCCTCTGTCACCCTCTTCTCCTTCTGCCTTCAATCTTTCCCAGCATCAGGGTTTTATTCCCCAAAGAATTGGCTGTTATCATCCAAAGTAGTGGAGCTTCAGTTTCAACATCAGCCCTTCCAATGAGTATTCAGGGTTGATTTCCTTTAAGATTGACTGGTTTGATCTCCTTGCTGTGTCCAAGGGACTTTCAAGAGTCTTCTCCAGCACCACAGTTAGAAAGCAACAATTCTTCGGCGCTCTGCCTTCTTTATGGTCTAGCTCTCGCAACCATATGTGACTACTGGAAAGACAATAGCCTTGACTATACGGACCTTTGTCGGCAAAGTGATATCTATGCTTTTAAATACACTGTCTAGGTTTGTCATAGCCTTCCTGCCAAGAAGCAATCATCTCCTAATTTCATGGCTGCATCACTGTCTGCAGTGATTTTAGAGACCAAGAAGAGGAAATCCGTCACTGCTTCCACCTTTTCCCCTTTTATTTGCCATGAAATGATGGGACTGATGCCATGATCTTAGTGTTTTTTTATACTAAGTTTTAAGCCAGCTTTTTTACTCTCCTCTTTCACCCTTATCAAGAAGTTCTTTAGTTCCTCTTTACTTTCTGCCATTAGAATGGTATTATCCATATATCTGAGGTTGTTGATATTTCTCCTGGCAATCTTGATTCCAGCTTGTAACTCATCCAATCTGACATTTCTCATAATGTGCTCTGTGTGTAAGTTAAATAAACAGGGTGACAATAAATAGCCTTGTCATACTCCTTTCTCAATCCTGAACCAGTCAGTTGTTCCATACAAGGATCTAACTATTGCTTCTTGACCCACATACAGGTTTTTTTTTTTTAAATAAATAAAATTATTAAAAATAATTAATACCTCTTGCCTTCTCAGATAACATAAATGATGTTAGACTCCTTAACCCTATTCACCTTTTGTTTCATTAATTTTTTTTGGTGGTTTTATATTTTAATTGTCTTATTTATGCTACAACACATTGTTATTATAGGTTTGAATCTTAATATTTATTTAACCGCTATCGATTTACGTGTTATTCATTTCTTCTTAGAGCTCAGACCATTCTTCTGTGATCACTTGCCTTCTTCCTGAAATGCATCCTACCAAATTTCTTTTAGTGAAAAACAGCTGAGTATAGATATCTTGGATTCTGTTTTTCTGAAAATGTTCTGTTTTGTCTCTGTTCCTGATAGATATTTTTGCTAGGTACATAAGTGGATAATCTGATCTCAATCGATTAAATAATCAGTACAATTTCTTTGCTTTGTTCTTCATCAGGTTTACTACGGGGTGTCTAAGATGGTTTTGTCCGTCTTTTTGCATCTGTATATTACAGTGCTTCAATGGTTCTGGACAAGTTTTTAACCACCATCCATTTAAATATTACCTCTTCTTTCTATGTCTCATTTTGACACTAAATAGTTGTATGTAGTGTTTTTTCACTTTGTTTATATCTCTTAACCTTCTTTCTTATGTCCCATCTCTTTGTCCATGCTATCTACAATCTGGATAATTTCTTCATTTTCCAGTAGATATTTTCCAGTTCACAAATTCTCTTGTCATTTATTTTTTGTTAAACCTCTCTACTGTGTTTTAAAATCTCACATCTAGAAGTCATGTTTATTTGTTTTGAATATGCTTTGTCTGTCTCACATGTATTTCCTAGCTTTAAAAAGTTTCTTTAAGAACATTAAACATAATTATTTTATAGTCTCTGTCTGAAAATGCCCCTTCTTATTCAAAGTTCTTTCAGTCTATTTTCTTTTTGCTGTTTCTCAATCATGATGCTTCTTTCTTTTTGTTTCTAGTTTCTGTTTGTGAACTCTTGATGTTCTCTGAAATGAGAGGAGTTTCTTTGAGAGGATTTTAATTTGCTTTGTCTGACAACCAGGGAAAATTCAATTCTGGAATGTCTAATTTTCTTCCAAACATGAGGAAGTGTACATTTGTCCTGTGGATGTTGGTGAGGATTGGTTTGTATTTCCAAATTCTCAGTGATGACTTTTCCCCTTCATTCAGCACTAAGTTTTGAGATGTACTTTTTCAGGTCTCCAGGGATGAGGGGCAAAGGGTTATATTTGTTTTTCTTTCTTTCTTCTTTTAAATTTAACCATAGTTGATTTATAATCAACTGTGTTAGTTTCAAGTGTGCAGCTTCAGGTTCTTTTCCATTAAAGATTATTACAAGGTATGAATATAGTTCTGTGCGATGTACAGTAAATCCTTGGTGTGTATCTATTAATCCCGTATTCTTAATTTATCCCTCCCATTTTCCCTTCCCCCTTCAGTAAACAAGTTTGTTTTTTATGTCTGTGAGTCTGTTTCTGTTTTGTAAATAAGTTGATTTGTATTATGTTTTTTTAGATTCCACATATAAGTACTATCATATAATATTTATCTTTCTTGGCCTGACTTACTTCACTTAATGTGATAATTTCTAGGTTTATCCATGTTGCTGCAACTGGCATTATTTCATTCTTTTTATGGATAAGTAATATTCCATCATATATATGTATCATATCTTCTTAATGCAGTCATCTGTTGATGGACATTTATGTTGCTTCCACATTTTGGCTATTGTAAATAGTGCTGCTATGAACATTGGTGTACATATATCTTTTTGAACTACAGATTTCATCTTTTCCAGATATATGGCCAGGAGTAGGATTGCTAGATCATATGGTAACTATTTTTAGTTATCTAAGGAACTTCCAGACTTTTTATATCATGGCTGCACCAATTTACATTCCCACTAACTGTAGGAGAGTTCCTTTTCTCCAGTATATTTGGTTGACTGTTTACTATGGATTTATCTCTTTGGTGTTACATGGTGTTACAATCTCCAATTTCTTATGAGTTTATGAAAACTGAGTTTAATATTAGCTAGTTCAGCAAATGATCTGAGGGTTAAAGTTGGCTTCCATGTTCTGCCTACTTTGAAGTTTAGTTCTCAATTAGAATGCTTTTCATTTGAGAATTTTATTTTTTCCAGCTTATTGTTTCTGTTATAGATATTTAAACATATTTATTATACTCAGGACAGAGAAGGCAATGGCACCCCACTCCAGTACTCCTGCCTGGAAAATCCCATGGATGGAGGAGCCTGGTAGGCTGCAGTCCATGGGGTCGCTGAGGGTCAGACACAACTGAGCGACTTCAATTTCACTTTTCACTTTTCTGCATTGGAGAAGGAAATGGCAACCCACTCCAGTGTTCTTGCCTGGAGAATCCCAGGGACGGGGGAGCCTGGTAGGCTGTCGTCTATGGGGTCACACAGAGTCGGACACGACTGAAATGACTTAGCAGCAGCAGCTTAGCAGCAACATTATACTCAGGATGATTAGTTATTTTCAGTTAAAAATTGTTCCAGGTATTTAGCCTGCCATGCTACCAGAAACAGAAGTAAAACCATATTTGAATTTGAACCGTAATAATTTACTGGCCCTATTTGGAGCACATTCTTTCCACTGGTCAAGATTTTCTTTATTGTCTTATGTCTTAGCTTATGGTGATCCCTTCCATTATTTTTCTTTTTATTCTCCTTTGCCTATACAAAGCATGCAAATTCTGATGCGTAAATGTGCAGTGTGTATATTTCTGACCTCTGGGAAGACGTAATAGCTGAAGAGTAAGGGCACTTATTTTGTCTTTTTAATTCATTTTATTTAGTAAAAATAAAGTTCCCAATGAATCTTTAATTTAGTATGTATTTGGCTAAGTAGTATCTTCCATAGGTTTTAATAGTATTATTTTAGCAGTATTCCTGAGTAAGCTCAAATAAGTTAGCAATACATATTTTTAAAGACCAAAGTAAAGTTGATTTAGTTTCCTCACTTAAGAAACTGAAAGTGTTGATTAAAGTCTTAATTTGAAAATCTCTAAAATCTGTTCCTATATAAACACTGGGATATGTAGGTTTTACTTCACTATAAGGTTTTATAGAGGCATTAGATTTGTTCAAAAACCTGAAGTATAAGCCACTTAAAACAGAAGAACTTAGATGCTTATGTTACTAGAAACTTGATATAACTTCTGAAAAGATGGTTTTTCAAAAACTCATTCATCATAAAATGCTCAAAGTTCATTCATCATGAGTACTTTATGTCATTCTTTAAAAAAAAAAAAACAACTTTTTCAGAGATTCAAATTTCTGCAAGGCGCATTGTGATATGTCCATATGGTACATTTTGCAGCTAACAAAAGAAGAAGGAAATAGCATCCTAATCTGTTTCATTCATTCATCTGCTCTCTTTATTTCATTTGGGAGGATTTTCAACAGAAAAAGCTTCAGTGATGGTGGAAGCTGCAGAAATAACGTTGGGAATGCATTATTGGATGCAAATTTTGGAGAAAGGTTAGGAGGCTAAGTAATTCTTCCTGTTTTGCTTTGCATAACTAAGCCTATGTTCCTATCAGAAAGAGAGAGAGGTTTTCCTATAGTATTTTCTGTAAAGGGGAATAAAGCCCCAGGAATTTTACTTTTTGCACTAGAGGATTCAGGTTAAAGTGTTAACAGAGTATTTGGGTAAACTTTTATAGAAAATGATATAACTCTTAAAGTACACCAAGGCAGTTTAATGAGCAGTTAAACCAGCACTGTCCCATAAAAATATATTTCAAACCAGATATGTAATTTTAAACTAATAGTCACATTAAAAATGATAAAAGCAAACAGGTAAAAGTAACTTTTATACTGTATTTTATTTTATCTAATATATCTAAAATATTATCATTTCAGGGTATAAAGAATAAAAAATTATCGAGAGGTTCTACTTTTCTTGTACTGTCTTCAAAATCCAATATAAATTTTATACTTACAGAACACGTGAACTAATATGGAAATATTTTATCTGCATTTAGAGTCCATAAAACATACAAGAGAAAAAATAGATTCATATCTAAGTTATCCCAAAATACTTAAAATTTTCTAACAACTGAAATGAATAAGTTTTGAAATTTACATCTAAATAAATTAAAATGACAGAAAATCGAAATCACACTAGTTATATTTTAACTATTCCACAGCCTCATGTAGCTAGAGGCTGCTGTATTGGACAGCACAGCTCTAAGCCAGAGTTAGATTTGAGAAAAAAAAAGCCTTATTTAATACATACAAATGAGGTTAGCCTCATGTTGCTGCTGATGACTTGGCAAACTAATATAATTTATATAAAGTTGTATAAACAGGGCAATTTTTATAGTGATCTTGTCCTCAAGACTAAAAATTCTATGCTAATTTTGGCAGGAACATAGATGCAGTGACTTGTTCCAGATTTGCTATTTCCAGGCTAATCAGAGTCAGAGCTCACAGTCAGCAACAGCCCAGCAAAATCTAGGTTAGCCACTGGGCTTGGGTCAGAACCCCAGGGTTCAGAGTCAAGGGTGGGGTGAGGCAGTAGCAGTAACGTAACAGAGACAAGAGGTTTGCCTTTCACCCGACAAGGCTCAGAAGCTAGTCTTGTAAACCCCTGCTGCCCAATCAGTCTTCTGTCAGGTCCAGGGAAACATGTGCAACTGGTAGGAAACCAAAATAATCAAATAATTGCACCATTCATTCATCTATCTATTTAGTCAGTCATCGACCTATCTACCCACCTTATGAAGAATATTATGCCTTCCAGGCTTTGTATTAGTGGTGACTTATCCAAGATCACCAGAAAAAGATATTTTGATATTCCAGCATTACATGTAGGATTTTGAACGGGCAAGAAAATACTGCACACACACCAGCTAAAATTCCCCATTTGTGTAGCCATGCTACAGTATGTAACAAGAGTGAGGTTATTTTATGGAACAGGAGCAGAAGGCAAATGTCTTTGCATAGCTTCTCCCTTCTGCTTATCCACATTGGGCAAGATATAGCCCCTGACAATTTCTTCTTAGCCAAGATCTTGTCAGAATAAGAATGAAGATTGGTTTTCTGTCAGGCACAACTCTTTTTACTGACGTTTACAATACTGTTTTAGAAGAATTACATGAACATTGTTGGTACTTCCATTGCCTTGCAATGCAGGGGATACAGGTTCGATCCCTGGTCTTGGAAGATCCCACATGCCATCGAGCAACTAAGCCTGTTTGCCACAAATACTAAGCCTGAGTGCCTAGAGTCTGAGCTTCACACACACACACAGAAAAGGCTTCCTGAGTGGTGTAGTGGTAAAGAATCCACCTGCCAATGCAGGAGACGCAGGAGATGTGAGTTCAATCCCTTGGTCGGGAAGATCCCCTGGAGTAGGAAACAGCAACCTACTCCAGTATTCCTGCCTGGGAAATTCCATGGACAGAGGAAACTAATGGACTGTAGTCCATGGGGTTGCAAAGAGTTGAACACCACTTAGGGACTAAACACACACATACTACAAACATTAGAGTTTTTCAGTTCTTGAACCAACCAGGGCATCTGCAACTGGCCATACTTGTCATTGCCCTAGACACTCTGAATTCTGATCTCAGTGACCTGCAAAGTCTATTTCTCCATTGATATTGCTCAATTTTGTTGATGTTGTTTCTCTAAGCAATTTCTTTTTATTCTTTGACCAGAATGTACAGTAGAATCTGGGAGAAAGAAGGTGGGAGAGGACCTGGATTAACTAAATTTTTTATTGATCACCTAGCAAAACCAGCATTCAAAATGGAAATTAAAATCAACATGAAACAGAAAATTATTTTTCTTAAATACCTGAGTTGGTCTACCTAAGATTAGTTATCAGTTCAGTTCGGTTCAGTTGTTCAGTCACATCTGACTCTTTACGACCCTATGGATTGCAGCACACCAGGCTGCCCTGTCCATCACCAACTCCCAGAATTTACTCAAACTCATGTCCATTGAGTCAGTGATGCCATCCAACCATCTCATTCTCTGTCATCCCCTTCTCTTCCCACCTTCAATCTTTCCAGCATCAGGGTCTTTTCAAATAAGTCAGTTCTTTGCATCAGGTGGCCAAAGTATTGGAGCTTCAGCTTCAGCATCAGTCCTTCCAATGAACACCCAGGACTGATCTTTAGAATGGACTGGTTGGATCTCCCTGCAGTCCAAGGGACTTCTCAAGCATCTTCTCCAACACCACAGTTCAAAAGCCCTTCGGCGCTCAGCTTTCTTTATAGTCCAACTCTCACATCCATATATGACTACCGGAAAAACCATAGCTTTGACTAGACAGACCTTTGTTGGCAAAGTAATGTCTCTGCTTTTTAATATGCTGTCTAGGTTGGTCATAACATTCCTTCCAAGGAGCAAGCGTCTTTTAATTTCATGGCTGTAGTCACCACCTGCAGTGATTTTGGAGCCCAAGAAAATAAAGTCTCTCACTGTTTCCATTGCTTCCCCATCTATTTCCCATTAAGTGATGGGACCAGATGCCATGATCTTAGTTTTCTGAATGTTGCTTTTTAAGCCAACTTTTTCACTCTCCTCTTTAACTTTCATCAAGACGCTCTTTAGTTCTTCACTTTCTGCCATAAGGGTGGTGTCATCTGCATATCTGAGGTTATTGATATTTCTCCTAGGAATCTTGATTCCAGCTGGTGCTTCATCCAGCCGAGCATTTCACATGATGTACTCTGCATATAAGTTAAATAAGCAGGGTGACAATATTTATACTTGTTCCCATTTGGGATTGTCCAGAATTTTCAAGTATCCTCGACCACCCATCACTACATCATATTGATAGTAAACCCTGATCCAAAATCATCTAGAGGTAATAGGTATTTTCCTGTGAGGGATTTGGTGTGTAGAAGTGAGAAGGACTCACAAATTACTAAAGATTTCAATGAAAGTTTTAGCATGAAAGAGAACCATATAATGTCTTAAATTAACCTGTTAAAAGAAATCCTAGATTCAGAATAACTGGTAAAGGAAGAAAAGGCGAAATATGGAAGGTGATTTTTGAGGCTATTAGGAACTCTCAATTTCTAAAATAGTTAAACTTCTTCCTGGCTAAGAAAGAGTCCTTCCAGCAACATCAGCTAAACTAGACTACCCTTCAATTTGCCTGCATTTAAGGGAGAATCATCTACTACAATTTATTTTTCACTGCCAGCAATTATATTTTTCAAATTATTGTTCTTTCTCCACTTAAGATAGAATTTGTAAAGCATTCATTGTCACAGTTAGAGTTATTACAGCCCCGAGACAGAGAAGAGGATTTTGGATTTTGAAAATCTAGGCTTTTGAATATCAAAAAAAATGATCCTATAGGACTTGGCTACCAATAGATTTGGAAGAATATACATTTTATTGATAAGAATCTATTTCCACTAACTCAAAGACAAAGCACATTGAAGTTCCCCCCCAAACTAGAAACAAATGAGCAAAACAATCTGTAGAACCCCAAGACAATTTAGGTTCTACTGAGTGCTTGTGATGAGTGTTGTGTTCTCCCCGTGTTCAGCAAAGACCTGAGAGATGCAATTTAACAAAATGACAGTGGCTTGAACAGTGTGGAAGTAGTGGAGGTGGTGGGAAAGGGTTAGATACCAAATGCATTTTTGAACTAAGAGATAACAGTTTGTAAAAAGATGATTGGATGAATGTTAGGAAGATTGGAAGAATAAAACAAAAACAAAAGAGGAGTCAAAGTGGCCTCAAGGTTTTGACTTGAGCTATAGGAAAGAACTACTGTTATCTGAGATAAGAAACCACAAGCAGAGTAGATGGTTTGGGAGGGGAGAGTGTGAAGATCAGTAATTTAATTTTGGCAAGTTAAATATTAGATGGCCATTAGCTATCCTAATAGAGTAGTTAAACAGGTAAGTGGTAAGGTAGTGATTAGAGATCTGACTTAGGGAGTTATTGTCATATAGATGATGACACTGGATAAGTTTGCCAAGGAAGCAAGTGTAGGTAGAGGAGAAACAAGGCCCAAGGAACTAACACTGTATGAGTTTAAAAAGGTTTGATGTATGTTGAAGAAAAGGGTACAGGAGAGAGGACTGGGGAGCAGTCAGTGAGGTAAAAGGAAAATCAGGAGTCCTGAATACATACTGACTCAACAGCCCCACACCACAATGAGACTGTGCTCTGCTGAATCTACTTTACTTGAAAGGAGGCCAGTCTTTAGAATGAGAAGATGAAGAAAAATGGAAAAATATTAACAGGACCCTCCTTTTTCCTTCCCCCACTCTCCATGTCTCTTGGTTTCCCATGAAGATATGAGGCTTCGCCATCTGATTATAACTTACAATACCCTCAGGTCTGGTTCAGTGTCTGCTCTTGACAGATCTATCTTTTTTGTTTCCTGCCTGTCTTTTCCATGAGTCATTGGTACAGTTTTCTGTGCATTAGCAGAGGTCTCTTGTAATTCAGGTCCAAAACACCTCAATCTTTCATGTTTTGTAATTGTCGCATCCCACCATTTCTAGAAATTTTTGCAGCTCTTGAACTGTTTCTTGTCATGAAGCTTTCTAAACATATTTCAAAGAAGAACAGCCCATTCTTGATGGATTTTCTGCTTCTGGAATGAACTTGGTTTAGTTAAGATGGATAATGTTTCTCATTCTTTTTCCTTATTGTAACTTCCTGTTTAGGAATGCTTGAATTCTGTGTATGAATGGCTCTTGTTAAGAGATGACTACCAAATCTATTGATTTAGTATATGAATTGAACAATCTTTCAAATGAGATAGATTATTTAGGAATTCAATGAGGATTAGAATGCATGCCATTTTCTAGTATGCAAAGGAGGAGTACTTTATCTGAGTAAAAGAGCTATTGAGACCAGGCACTCAAGTGTACCCATCTAAGCCTTAAAAGTAATTATATGGATTCTGAAACTTGTGAGATTACTTCCAGGGAACAGATCACCCTTCACTGGCTGCTGATAAGGCAAAACTGGTAAATACCAAAAGTATTCCCTTTCTTGCAACCCTTTGGATTTCCTCTGTGCTTCATTTTGACCTTTTTTTGACATTGGAGAATAGTAAATTTAAGAGCTCACATTTTACATAAGAATAGAGCCATTTCTTTCCTTTTTTATGCACAAATTGAGTGATAAATATATTCAGAACACAGGTAACTGGCTCTGAAAATAGCAAAGTAATAGTTTATATTTTTCCTAGTGTCATTTATTTGTGTATTGTACATTTGTGTCTTTCACACAACAGCATATAACAGTGTTTTTCTTTGTGCTCTGGAAAGGATTATGTCTGTCTTATTTGAGTGTGCATGTGTGTGTTCTCAGTTGCTCAGTCATGTCCAGCTCTTTGTCTCCCCGTGGACTGTAGCCTGCCAGGCTCCTCTGTCCATGGGAAGAATGGGTTGCCCTTCCCTCATCCAGGGGATCTTCCTGACATAGAGATTGAACCTACATCTCATATATCTCCTGCATTGGCAGACAGATTCTTTACTACCAGCACAACCTAGGAAAGCTCCAATCTGTACAATACCTATGCCCAATATTCTACTTATATTTGGATTAAAATATAACAATGACGATATTAGGCTTAGCTAGATTAATGATATTTAACATTGCATAGAGTATAATAGATATTTATTGGTCAAAAGCAGAGAAGTTTTCCTTTTTTGATCAATATTTCTATACAAGTAAATGATTAGAATGACTTTTCTATCTTTGCAGAACTGCCTTCAAGTCTTAGTAAAATCTTTAGCTGTATATTGTGCACTGTGACTTACTCTATGGCACTGGAGTCTGACCATTATGGTATTTGCCAAGCAGGCACAAAGGTTAATTGAAAATCTGTAATAGCTGCAGTACTACACAGCAAAATCCTCATAGCTATTTTCTTCATTTATAAAGGCTTGAGCCTGTCTTACCATTAATGTCAGAAGCAAAAATGATTCCTTTGAATGAGATTTTAGAGCACAAAGTCTGCAAAAGAGGCAAGAGTTGATACATGTATATTGCTTTCCCAGTGTTCACAGTTCCTGTCATAGGTTTACTTTAAAATGCCTTCTTTACATCTGCCTAAAACATACAAGTATGTGCTTGGTGGTCAAGTAAGAATTCAGTTGTAAAACTAACATGAAGTATAATTGAATCATGCAATTTGGATTTTTTTCCCCCTGCAAATAACCAACTTTTAATTAGAGTTTTCAGATAAAATTGTAAGACAAATATTCTAATTTTTGCAGAGAAGAATAAAAAAAATTGTGACAATAAAAAAAGAGAACTAAACCCAGAGCCCGTAAAACTTGAACCATGATGCGTTCAGGTGATTTTCTCACATAATACTCAGCAACTTGACCCTCTGCGCTGGGGCTGTCAATTGAGACTTGAAAGCCTCTGATTTTGAGATTGTTTGCTTAGTGACATTTGATCTTGGGTAAATCAAAGAACTGTCTCTGCTCCATTTTCTCATAAGTAAAAGAAAGATGATCCTTGACACCTACTCAGCTCGTAAGATGTTATTAAAGTACCTTTGGTTAAGGTGGTATGAAAGAGAAGTTTTGGTATCTTTAAGGCAGATTGTATCTAATTAAAAGTCTCTACTATGGTTAGGTCATTGCGGTTGATTTTTTGTGGATATGGGAAAAATTCTTGTTGCCTATCCTTTCTCTTTAGTTCTTTGAAAAACACTTAAACAACAGTATTCTCTTTGTTTTGCACAGAATAACTGATGTGGAATATATAAAGTCAGGCAGAATTGCTGCTTGTTCCATTCCAATAATTAATTAAGGATTTTTCTTACTCTTCTGCTGGAATTTGAAAAATAGTTGCTTCATTTAAAAGATCTAGCTGGTTCCTGTCATCAGTTTGAATTTTGAAGTCTAACTTCACAGCAGAGAGCCTGCCATGTAAAATTTTAAGTCATAAGTTCCCATTGTATGCTAACGAGTGATTATCTTTCACAGTATAACTACAAAAGGAGTCTTAATTACTGAATGTCATAACTGTTTTTTCCTGATACAGAGATAGAAGCTGTACAGATGAGGTAATCACTCAGAAAAAGAGAGAAAGCAAATAAAACGTAACCGAGAACTACATTTGCGAGTTCTCAACAGTCCTTCTTCCATCATTCAGTTCCCCTTGCTGCTTAAAACACTGGGATGCCTTTGTGCAATTACTGCCTATTTTGAGTGTGCCCTGAGATTTTCAGTTCTTTGCTACTGCTTTACTACTACTGCTTGTGATACTAAGATTATTTCCATTGTGCTTTTCCTTACAACTTCATAACTGTAAAATTTGTTCCCCTCAGCGGAAACTAGTTCCTTGTTATTTTCCCATCTTATTTCTAATATATATACTAGTCAGCCAGGCAACCAATAAAATGAAAGGCCTGTTGGCATCATTATATGTGGGATTTTCTGTGGGAAAAGATTTTATTTGACTCCCCCCGCCCCCTTTTTTTAATTTTATTTTAAGGTGTCTGAGATGAGGATATGAGGCACAAAGTTTGAACTAGATTTTTAAGTGTAAAAATATAGGAAAAGGCACTAGCTCAAAACTGGAGGAGGCCAAAATGCCACCTTAATTCTAAGAGCTAAATACAGCTTTCAGATTGAATTCTAAGGGTTCTTCATTTTGGGGTCAGCTTAGCTTAGAGAACAGAAGGCACCATATGGAATGGCCTCCAAAGTAATTATACGAATAGGAGTTTGTAATGAAACAGCTTAGAAATAATAAAACCTAGATAAACTAGCACCCAGTTAACCAGAACTTTCAATTATCCATATTTTAGTCTGTTTTTCTCATTTAGAAAAATAGAAAATGGACGATAAGACTTTTGGAGTTAAAGATCACTCTTTTTGTTATATCAAGGAAAATTCAGAGTTCTAACAACCATCTTTTAAAAGAGATATGTTTCAAATAGGAAACCCCCTAATTTTCAGATATCAAAGATCATTACAAAGTCGGTCTACTTTTCTGTACTTTTCACAGACATATCTACTGTGCTGTGAAAAGGGGACTAGATTAGGTGTCAAGACCCATCCAAGGTGGCCACTAAGTGTGTGGCCTTGGATAACTACCTTCCCTTCTTTGAATCTCACTGTCCTCATGTGTGGAATGGGGAGGTTAGATCTGCCCCCTGCAAGCACTAAAATGATTTTGAATCTAATAATCATCAAATCTTTAGAATTATTGCCCCGAGGCCCTCCCAGATCTTCAACTAAGATGAGCAATTTTTGTTGCTGTTGTTGTTCACAATAGTTGTAAGGTGTTGTGTACTAGGGAAATTGAATACCTATTTTCAGAGACAACAGTGAAGTTAGTTCATGGACCCGTGGTCACGCTGTCAGAGTTGCAGTATCTGATTGGGAAAAGAACCCAGGACTCTGACTACAGAGTTCATGTCTTTCCCCAACATCAGTGAGTGCATCCTAAAGGCTGTGTTGAATTTGGGATTTTGAAATAGGAAATTCTTTTATCCCATTAATTCTATAAACTGAAGACAGACCAGAAATATCTACTAAAATCCCATGACTTTGCTCTGAAGTCTAAGAATTACAGAAAATAGGGAGGTGGGTTCAATGTCAATCAAAGGTACAATATAATAAAAGTTTAAAATAAATATTTATTTAATTTCAAATTAACATTTATATAGTTTGGTCATCTAAATAGATATTATTGCCTCTGTTGAATTAGGATTACTTGCTTCACCGTTGATTAGAATAATATTAGAGAATTGTTCCTTAAGCCAACAACACAGTTTTTTCAAATGTTTCAGCCTTGACGACAAATTCTCCTCTTCTGAAGATGAATTATATTTTGGAATTGGTAAAATATCAATAAACCTCTTAAGAGAAACTGTTAATCTTCCTTATTTTACTTCCTATTCTAGTATCTTTTGTTGTTATTCAGTCGCTCAGTTGTGTCTGGTATCTTTTACTTAATGTTTAATCAGTAAATAATTTTTAAAAATGTGATTTATTATTTTTTACTATGCTAAATGTGAGTGAGAACTTTGTGAAATTCTTGCTTTTAATGGGTATATTACTTACAGTTTTCTGGAGAACAATAGGCTGTATAGAGGTATTATTTATTATATGATATTTTCTCAGGTGATTATGGAGACTGAGTTGTCAACAAGCTGGAGACCCAATATGGTTCTGAAGGTTGGAAAACCAGGAGCCCAAGGATGGGAGAAAGTGACAGTCCCAGCTCAGCAGTCAGAGAATTGATTCAGCTTTCATCTGCCTTTTAACTTTATTCAACTCCTCCTTTGATTAGATGGCACCCACATACACGGAAAAGGGCCATCTGATTCCCTTAGTCCACTAATTCAAATGCTAGTCTTCTCTAGAAACACCCTCACAGATATACCCAGAAGTCATGTGTAATCAGTTATTTGGCCATGCCTTAGTTCAGGCAAGTTGACACATAAAATTGACCATCATAAAGGGTTTATGTGGCAGAGGAAGAGAAGTCATCTAGGATAAACTTCTTGCTTGTTGTTTTGACTGTATCCAGGAATACTCTTAAACAAACCACTGTTAGAAGCTACTAAAATTGAAGTATGTTGTAATGTCTGCTATTTCTGTTGGCGTCCATAGAGGCAGGTCTCAGAGGCAGGAGCAAAGGCTTGCATCATAGGAAACTGTTTTTGTTTTTTTGGAAACATTCAGATGATACATTTCCCTACTTATAGTGTTTTAGGTCATAGGTGCTGAGTAGCCCTTCACATTTTTCATGTGGTGGCTCAGATGAAAACTGTGCAATGTAAAATTAAAAGCTAAGATGTCTGTTTATGCTAAGTCCACCCAAGGATGACTTGCCTTGGGAAAGCTGTACCGTGGATTCTACTCTTGACATCAGACAGGCAGTGACTCTGTGTATCTGTGCTGGGAAGTATTTCTCATAAAAACCCTCATATAAGACATAGAACTCTCAAATCATTTAAACTCAGGTGTGTGGGAAAAAATTACTTTCCTTGGTAATAGTCACTCCCCTTTCATTTTCTCCTGTGAAAAATAAACCCAACCATATATTTTCCATGATGGTTTTAAGCATTTCAAATTATTTGTTGCAGATTTGAAGGATTTTAAACAGGGGTAGTGAACATCGCTCAGTTGTGTCTGACTCTTTGCTTCTGCAGGCCAGAGTGCATAGCCTTTCCTTTCTCCACGGGATCTTCCCAACCCAGGGATCAAACCCAGGTCTCCAACCCAGGTCTCCTACATTGTGGGCGGATTCTTTACCAGCCGAGCTACAGGGGAAGCCCAAGAATGCTGGAGTGGGTAGCCTATCCCTTCTCCAGTGGATCTTCCTGACCCAGGAATCAAACAGGGGTCTCTTGCATTGCAGGCAGATTCTTTACTAACTGAGCTATCAGGGAAGCCCTAAACAAGGGGAAAACCTACACAAATCTCCATGATCCTAGGAGGACAAGAAGAGATTTCGGGGATGGGGACATTATGTTTTTTGCTGAGAAACACTCAGTTATCTCGCCAACTGAAACGCTGTGCCCATTTTTCCTCTGGAAGAGTCCAAGCTAGTGTGTAAAGGTTCCTATTAAGGCTGATCTTTCAGAAACGAAGTTGGAAGGGCCAGGATTGCTGTAGCAGATAGGCAGATTCTGCGTTTTATCTCTCCTGCCTGTGAATCAGCACATCCTATTATGTTTCAAGGAATCACATTTTGCTACTTCATGCAGTCTTGCAGCATTTCTAATTAAAACAGCTGCTCTTCTGAACAGGTTTGGTAAGCTTTTAAAGACACTTTTTGTGTTTATTTCCCTTTATTTGTGTTTTCAGTAGCATTTTTGATATTGCCTTTAGCAAAGGAGGAATATGGAATGCTTAGATACAGTGCTGTTAAAGTGCTTATAGCAGTAGTATGTGGTTACTTACATAAATAGATATGAAACATCTGCTGGAGTATAGGAAGTTTCAACTGGACCAATGGTTTTTCCGAGGGCAGCCTTTGAAGTGAAGGTATATAGGTTGGCTTGAAAGTTGATCTAAGATAATTTTTTTTTAAGGAATTGGAAATATTTGCATTTAATTCTCAAGAGACTAAGAAATGAAGGTGGAGAGATTGAAACAATGGGAAATAGGAGTAGAGAAAGGAAAGTTTGAAATGGCCAGGGTGGAACTGAAAAGGTCAAATTGTGAAGAGACTCAGGCTTCCATGGTGGCTCAGATGGAAAAGAATCTACTTGCAATGCTAGGCATGTGGGCTCGATCCCTGGGTTGGGAAGATCCCCTGGAGAAGGGAGTGACTACCCACATCCCTGTTCCTGCCTGAGAATTCCATGGACGGAGGAGCCTGAGGGCTAAAGTCCATGGGATAGCAAAGAGTCAGACACGACTGAGCGACTGACACCAGCACTCAGGCATCTATGGGTGGATTAAGATGTCTGGAGGCTGAGGTCTGGTCCTCAGGCAGTACACCCCTGTTCTCGGATGTCCTAAAGAAACACAGAGATTAAAGCAACATTCCCGAGATCATACAGCTAGAAGATGAAGGATCTGGGGTTGAAAGCAGGAGGTCTGAAACAACATTACTTTTACTATTGAAAATGCCTTTGTAATATATGTCCTGTATCATACTGTCTCTATTTTAGATATCAAATTGCCCCTCTGATAGGGAATTCCCTGGTGGTTCAGTGGTTAGGACTCAGCACTTTCACGACTGTGGGCCTGAGTTTGATCCCTGGTCAGGAAAGGAAGATCCCATAAGCCACAGGTGTAGCCCCCACTCCAAAAAGAAAACCCTCCTCCTCTGATAACACTTTTGTTCATGCCCTTTGCCACTACCAAAAAATCCTCATTAGCTATTTGTGTTTGAAACTATCTCTTAATTTTGAAAAGAGTGGGTATTTTGTCACCATGTTTCTGTCTTCTGCCTTACCTGTAGCATGGGATGATGGCTCACTGATGATGGTTGTACCTATGACTCAACTTTCTACAGCTCCTTTCCATGAGTGATTAACCTGAGATCTTCTGTTTAAACCCCTGTCTTTATTTCTCCTGTCCCATTGCTGCTTCAGCCCCAGGTCTGACAAGAAGAAAATAACAGTGGGAGCAAGAATTTGAATACCTTAAAGAGAAGGAAATAACCTTATTTTCAGGCAGAGGGGGCTAAATTGATGTTAGGGAACAGTACTATTTCCCTGAGATAATTTTCATTTGTTTAACAGTCTTCATGCATAGGAATGTTATTCAGTTTGCCTTAGGATACCCTTGAGTGCTCTTTCACCTTCTTAATCTATTTGTTTGATTATGTTGACTTGGCAGGAAAAGGTGTTTGAACACATTAATGTTTAAATATTCTTGTTTGAAAAATAAGCCAGCAGAACAAACTATACCCCACTTGTGTTACACATTTGTAAATCCCCCTATTTTGAAAGTCACAATATGTTCTTCTCCAGTACCTCTTGATCTCACTCACTCCAAGCTTTTATGAGAACATAAAGGATACTATATGTTAGATATAAGAGAATGCAATACTATTTATTTGTTTCATCAATTTGCTGTCATAAAATGAAAAATATTATAAGGAAATTGATGATCAACAGTGAAGGAGTAGGAGTAGATTGCCAGGATAAGGGTCTTGCATTTAAAAATGATAAATTCTGAACAAAATTAAAACACACAGACATACACACAGATATGCACACAAGTATGTAAAGTCATGCAGAGCAATCATAACAATCATAAGCAGAAAAACTGGAGAGATTTGAGCTATAAAAGATAAATACTTTGAGTGAAGTCCATATTTATGGGCTTCTCCTTCAGGATGGGTCAGTATGGCCTTCAGGGAGGCTGGAATTCAAGTAGAAAATTTGACTAAATTCAACATCCATTCATGAACAAGAAGTAGAAGGAAGCTTCCTTAATCTGATAAAGGACATCTATAAAACATTATGGCTACATACTTACTTGATGGCAAAAACCTGAAATATTTATCCTTAAGAGTAGTAATAAATAGTTTGTCTGCTTTTACCACCTCTGCTCAACATTGTACTAGATAGGTGTAGCCAGTTCAGTAAGTAAAGATAAAAGAAATAAATGGTCCATATATTTGAAAGGAAGATGTAAATCTATTCACTGATTGTCCACAGAAAATCCATCAAGGCATCTACTAAAAACACCCAAATAAACAAACAAAAACAAACAAACAAAAAATAACTTTAACTTATAAATGGATTTAGCAAGTTCCCAGGTTATGAAGTCAATAAAGCTAATGAACTGCATTTCTATACAATAACTGCAAACAATTTTAAGATTAAATTTAAAAAGTCTTATTTAGTATAGAGTCAATAAATATGAAACATCTTAGGAATAAATGTAGCAAATATATGTGAGACCTCTCTACATGGACTTTGCTGAGTGAAATTAAAGACATTCCAAATAAATGGAAAGATAGCATATTCATGGTTTGGAACAATAGTAAATTCAATGTAATCCCTACCAAAATTTCATCCAGTCTTTTATAGAAATGGACAGGCTGATTTAAACTTTATATGGAAACAAAAAACTGACAATAGCTAAAGCAATAGTGAAAAGGAAAAAAGTTGGAAGACTTAAGAATAGCTGATGTTGACTCTTACTACAAATTATTGTATTTAAGATGATGCGGTACTGGAATAAAGATGGACAAATAGATCAGTAGAATGGGAAGTCTAGAAAGAGATCCATAATTATGTTGCCAAGTGATTTTCAGAAACAGGTACCAATACATTTGAATGAGGAAGGGAAATTCTTTCTACCAATAGAGCAAGAGCAGCTGGGTGTATGTATGAAAACAAATGATTTCTACCTCATATTCCACATAATAATTGACCTAAATTGGAGCAGGACTAAAGGTATAATGATTCCAGAAAATACACTGGCAAATGTCTCTAAGACCTGCGGCTAAACAAAGGTTTTATAGACACAAAATAAAAATCACTAACCATGAAATTAAAATTGATAAATTAAATTTCATCAAATTTTAATATCTATGTTCATCAGAATGCCCTAAGGATGTAAAAAACAAGTCATCAATTTGGAGAAATATTCTTAACACATCCACCAAAGGACTGTATCCAGATTACCTATAGAATGCTCACAAATCAATAATGACAGAGAGAAAAAAATGGGTAAGAGAATTGGGCAATTAACAAAAGAAAATATACCAATAAAATGAGTATATGTATAGGCGCTCAACAATATTAGGTGAGAGATGCACATTAATCCAACATGAGGTATAATTTCATACTCACTAGGATAATTAAAATAAAAAAAGACCTGATAAATGAAAATGTTGTTAAGGATATAAAACAACTTGAGCACTCATACATTGCTGGTGGGAGTATAAAATAATACAACCCCTTTGGGAAACTGTTATTAAATCATATAATCCAGCAATTCCAATCCTAGATATTTGCTATTTGCCCAAGATAAATAAAATCTTAAGTTTACAAAAAGAGTTATACAAGGAAATTTAGAGCAGCTTTATTCATAATAGCCCGCTAGAAACAACCCAAATGTCCATTTGAATGTAAATAAATTTTCCTGTATAATAGAATTGTTGTTGTTTAGTCTCTAAGTCATGTCCGACTCTTTATGACCCCATGGACCTGTCAGGCCCCTTTGTTCATGGGGTTTCCTAGGCAAACAATCCTGGAGTGGGTTGCCATTTGCTTCTCCAGGTATAATAGAATATTACTTAGCAAAAAAATAAATAAATAAATAAATAAACCATTATACATGCAAATAGCATCTCAAAAAGCATGTTAAGTGAAGAAGTTAATATGATTGGGAAGGTACATATAGTATAAGTTCATTTATATAAATTTCAAGAAGTAGAGCAGCAGCAAAACTAAGATGCAAAATAGAAATTATGGACGTGGGGACTGACTGAAAGGAAGCATGTGTGAATTTTATGATATGAAGGAAATGCTTTATATTCCTAATTTGGCTGGTGGTTACACAGCTATATACATTTATTAAAACTAGTGTTTTGAACACTGAAGATTCATATATTTTACTATATATAAATTTTAAAAAATTGCTAGTTTCCTGTATGTGTCTAGAACAAGTTGTAGACCTACATTTGTTTCTTTGTGTATCCAATCCTCGTTTCTATCTGTAGCCCCATCCCATGTTTAAAAATCACACTTAGCAGTATGCTAAGGGATTTACATGTATGGTGTGGTTTAATCATCACAACTTTATGAAGGAGACACTGTGGAAACTCATCCATCTGACTGACTGTCCACACCTGCTGCCTGACTTCAACCTCTACCATCTAATGCCATTAGATGAAGTGAATGAAGTGGATGAAGTAAATGAAGTGGATGAAGTGAATGAAGTAAAGCTGGCAGTTTCCAGCTTTGCATCATTCACAACCACTCCAAAATCTACTGAGAGTCAATCAGACAAAACTTGTTTTCATTATGGTTCAATCTCAACTGATGCCAAACTTCTTATTTTAAAGAGCTCTCTCAATCAAGTATCAACTTACTCCTGTCCAAATCACTTCATCTTGCTGTGCCTTACCTATTCTGCTTTTAATGAGGAAGAATACATTCTTCCTTATATCACCAAATGTGTGTTGAACAGAGAAGCAATGGCATTCAATGGTGGGATGAACGTCATATGCATATCTATGGAAATATTGCATATGTATTTGTAGTATTTATTAATAACAATGGTTTAGCTCATGCTGTTTAATGACAGTTAACACCAAATTCATATAATCTAAATATTTAGTAAAAAGGGAAGACTGTGCTTAGCACTATATTTTGTAGAAAAATCTAAAATAACTGTGTGCTCATGAAATGGCCTGCAGCTTGATGGGCTGATTTCTCCAAATCCTAGGAAAATCGTTAAGGAAAATGGAGATCCTCTTGATAAAGATTACGGCTGAACAGCAGGGTAGAAGCAGGGCACCCAGCTCCACGCTCATGGCTCCTGATACGCAGAGGAAACCAGCTATTTTCCATCTCATTGAGGGGAAAAACTGGAAAGTGGTTATTACATTCTCCTGGGTCTAATCAGGAAACCAAAATAGTCAAACTTACATATTCTCATCAGGGAAGCTGTTGGGTGGTGTGTTTGGTGAAGGACAGATTGTGACTTTCAAAGGAGGGAGATTTACGAATGTAGTAACACAAAGGTAGTGACAGATGCAGAACTGAAGAACCACAGGGTGGAGGAAGGAGGCTTTTTAGCTGTTGCTTATTAAAATACTGTGTGGGAAGTGAGAAACTTTTCATTCTGCACCAGCACATTCATCTGAGGGTATTTGTCTTATGACGAGAAGGAAACAAAAATCCTGTGATACTTAAACTTTGCTACCAAAGTGCCTTAGTAGTAGGTGAAATCACAGGTTTACCGGGGAATCTAAGGTGAGAAAACAGGAGGAGAGAGGAGGCGTGGCAGAGAAGGTATAGACTCTTATGGTCCTGTGTGAGAGTTTCTTGAAAACTTCTGTTTTATCTGTTTTTTTTTTTTTTTTAATTTCTCTTTTATTTTTCATTTTAGTTAATTAATCAATTTTGGCCACACTAAGTAGCCTGCAGGATCTTCGTTCACAGACTGAGAATCACACCTGTGCCCCCTGCACTAAGAGCTCAGAGTCTTAACCACTGGACTGCCAGGGAAATTCTTTTATCTTTTAAAAATATGTGAATACCACCCACTTTGGGGAAGAGTTTTATAATGTTTTTTCAGTCTTCTCTAATGAAGTCATTTTCCCACATTTATCATGTGAATTTTCTTTTTATTTGTGACCTAGCTTGGGAAGCTGGATAAATACATTATCAATGGTCTTGATTTTTTTTTTTTTTTTGTTAAGCCTTCCTTATTCCTTTCAGAGGACCAAACATAAGTGGTCTACCTTGTTGTTCTTTTTACTCTTCTCTGGTACACCCAACCCTGGACAGGTGATGGTGGTGGTGGGTTATGGTAAGGGTGTTAGGAGGGCAGATGAGCAACAGAGAGCGAGCACTTACCTTCCTCTAGCCGTAGGTCCCTGACTTCTGTGGTTTCCTTCCCAGCATCAGCTTGGCAAAAGGGCCAGTTGAGAAAGCATGGAATATCTCTGGGATTTATTGTTTAATGCTAATACCAAAATGCCAAACCAAATAATTGGAAGGAGCTTGAGATAAGCAGTCTCGGGATGCTAGCAACAGGCTCAAGTTAACTAACTTTTTATGCCATAATCTTTTTCATGACACCATTTTTGGTCAAAGATACAAATTCTTTCAAGAGTTCTTCCCAGATGGTTCTTGAAGACATGACCCATGATTGCACTTCTCCTGCATTTATATTATACTATTCTACTGTGGTTATCATAAGTGTAGCAGGAAAACTAGCCATGGCATATGCACAGAAAAGCCTGTCCTGAGCCTTTGTCTGTACCTGATTCTAGTCTCATTATCTTTCCTTCTCTCAATCAGTGATTTAAAATATGTAAGTCATTTCACTGTTCCCTCCTATTCCTCCCCTTGTTTAGTCTCAATCCCTCTTCAAGGCCCACTTGGAGATCGTCTCTCTTTTTCTCTCCTGGTCCACCTCAAAGTCTACATAATTTGCAGAATTTTCCCTGAATTAACCTGTCTTTCCATAATCTAGCTTGATGTTTTCTCCTTCTTGCCCTGATATATATTTCCTTCTCTGGTTAGTATTTCCACACAACAGTTTCAAGTGGGTTATATTGGTAGCAACACTTTATTTGTAAGGCTTTGCAGGCACAGAACACTTGCTTGCATAGTGATAATGGTCAATATATATTGAGTGTTTGCTAAATGTCAGACACTCATTGCATGTGCTTATTTAATGTCCAGAAGTTTTTGAATTGGCAATAATTATGGTATCATTTTGCTGATGAGGAAACTGAAATACAAAGAGGTTACCAATTTGCACAAGGTCCTAGGTCTCAGAGCAATAAATACAGAGCTGAAATTTGAACTTGTTGATTTGATTCAATGTAATGTGCTATACAGCTACTGCACTAATTCTAAGAGGGTTATGATGGTGGCTGCTTTGATCAATCTCTTTTATAAGGCTTTGCTAGAATGTGCATACATGTGTGCTAAGTCGCTTCATCATGTCCAATTCTTTGAGACTCTATGGACTGTAGCCTGCCAGGCTCCTCTGTCCATGAGATTCTCCAGGCAAGAATACTGGAGTGGGTTGCCATGCCCTCCTTCAGAGGATCTTCCTGACCCAGGGATGGAACCCATGTCTCTTATGTCTCCTGCAGGGCCACCTGGGAAGTCTTTGATAGAAAAGTCAACAGTTAGGTCTTGATATTTAAGTACATTCTAATTTCCATGTAGATTTCTCATTGTAGTGGATTAACATTTAAAAATTAGAAATCATCATCAGAAATCCTATTTATGTCAACAGGCAGACAGACAAATGGTGCTCAGTGATGACTTGAGTCTTGAAGCAAGAGTGTGAGTTCAAAGATTAGTGGATCTGTTGACTATGTTGTTATAGAATACTGATTTTTAAACCTGAAAGGAATCTTAGATAATGATGATATTAGTAGTAATACTAACAACTACCAGGCACATCAGACTTTCTATATCCTGGATCTTTTACTAAGATCATTATATATATTATTTCATTAAATCCTCAGAATAACACTATGAAGTAGGCTATCACTTTGAACTATGATATTTTATAAGTGAGAAAATAAACTTATTATTATAGCTTGGTAACTTGCCCAGATGGTAATTGGCAAAGTTGAGATTCAAATACTGTGTGCAGAGTTCCTGTTCTCACATGTTATGTTTTTTATTAATGTTTGATATACCCATGGGCTTCCCAGGTGATGCAGGTGGTAAAGAGCCCACTTGCCAATGAAGGAGGTTTAGAGATGTGAGTTTGATCCCTAGGTTGGAAAGATGCCCTAGAGAGGGGCATGGAAATCCACTCCAGTATTCTTGCCTACAGAATCCCATGGCCAAAAGAGCCTGGTGGGCTACAGTACATAAGATTGCAAAGAGTCACACATGACTGAAGCAATCTATCATGCGCACACATGTTATACCCACAGATTTTTACAAATAATGAAATTATTTTTTTTTAACACCCAAAGCATTTTGTATTGGGGTATAGCCAATTAACAATGTTGTGATAGTTTCAGGTAAACAGTGAAGGGACTCAGCCATACATATACATGTATCCATTCTTCCCAAAACTCGCCTCCCATCCAGCCTGACACATAACACTGAGCAGAGTTCCATGTGCTGTAACAGCAGGTTCCTCTTGGTTATTCACTCTAAACATAGCAGTGTGTACATGACCTTCCTAAAGTCCCCAGCCATCCCTTTCCCACCATGAGTTCATTTTCTAAGTCTGTGACTCTCTTTCTGTTTTGCAAGTAAGTTCATTTATATCATTTCTTTTTAGGTTCCACATATAAGGGATGTCATATGATATTTCTCCTTCTCCATCTGACTCACTCCACTCAGTATGCCACTCACAAATGATGAAATTCTTATTTAGATAAATTACCTGGCTTTCCAACCCCACAGCTACCCATTGGTAGAGTTGAGGCTTTTTGTTGAAGCTTCTTCCCGTTACTGGTTACATTTTCTTTCATGTCACTTTCCTTTCATACAAAGGTTTAACTGTTACCATTTTATCTTCATACATTCTTTCATTCCAAGCAAAACTGAAGATCAGGCTTAAGCCGAGCAAAAGTACAGTGAAGGATACAAAGATGAGTGCATGTTCTAACATCTTATAACCTCACACGGGCAAAGAAGAAAATATATGAACAGCTGATATGCTTGAAAGAAGAAGCAATTATATACTAAATGTACAAGCAAAGTTATACTATACATAGTAAGATACCGTTTTGAGTTGTACTTAGAAAGAATACGTAAGAGATGTGGAACCTGAAATTAGCCCTGAAGGGAGGGTAGAGGTTTGAAGCAGGGTATTCCATTGAGGTCAGTATGTATGAGAGCCAGCTAGGTGCTATGAGAGGTGCAGAGGCATTCCAAAGAATAGTCTTATCACAAGGAAGTCAAATGCTACCTGAAGAGGCAAGACATATACATGTGAAGTGAAAGTGAACAGTGAAGTGTTTAAGAGCTGTAAGAGGTCAGAGTTAAGAGAAATATCTGAGAGCTAGAGTAGTCAGGGAAGGTGCATGGATGGAGCAGAGCCTGAATAGGACCTTGAAGATGGGCAGAGCTTCTAGGGAGAGGAGAGGCAGTGTATTTAAGGTGAAGTTCCCAGGCACAGCCAGACAAGAATGCATAAGGATGTTTATGGCTTAGTGAGAAGGTACACGGTAGTGTGTGTGTGTGTGTGATTTCATGCGGTGATTAAAGAATAATTGTGGCAGACAAGAGAGATTGGGAAAGTGATGCCGTTAGACAGTGTGATGGCATGTACCAGTCAGAAGTAAGGGACCCAGTGCTGTCTCCTGTAGCCCACTGAATAATGACAGGCCCTGGAGAAGCTGTTATATAGCCCTGAATGATTGCAGCTCATGCATCAGTCATGTGTGTGCCCTTAGCTGAGAATAATCTTGTTAGCAGTTTCATCTTTAAATATGAAGAGCAAAAATAGTCCATGGCAGTTCAAGTTGTTTATATTTAAATTTTTTGAGTTTTTTGACACAGAGAAACAACAATATTCTGTTATGTGCAAAATTTAACATGTTGAAAAAGTTTGCATCAGCCTACATTGTTTTCCCATAAGTATTCCTTAGAGTGATCTCTAATACACTTGTATGAAAATCTAAATCGATTGCTAGTGATAAAGAAACATGAATTCTTGCACATGAAAGTAGTGGACTAGAAGAGACAGCAGAGAAGAGTCTATTAGGAGAGTTCAGTTCAGTTTAGTTCAGTTGCTCAGTCATGTCTGACTCTTAGTGACCTCATGAACCGCAGCACGCCAGGCCTCCCTGTCCATCACCAACTGCCGGAGTCCACCCAAACCCATGTCCATTGAGTTGGTGATGCCATCCAACCATCTCATCCTCTGTCGTCCCCTTCTCCTCCTGCCTTCAATCTTTTCCGGCATCAGGGTCTTCTCCAATGAGTCAGCTCTTTGCATCAAGTGGCCAAAGTGTTGGAGTTTCAGCCTCAACATCAGTCCTTCCAATGAACACCCAGGACTGATCTCCTTTAGGATGGATTGGTTGGATCTCCTTGCAGTCCAAGGGACTCTCAAGAGTCTTCTCCAACACCACAGTTCAAAAGCATCAATTCTTCGGCACTCAGCTTTTTTTATAGTCCAATTCTCCCATCCATACATGACCACTGGAAAAACCATAGCCTTGACTTGGCGTAGAGAGCTGATAAGTCTCCATCACCACACTTTGGGCTTGCAACACATTGAAGTCATGAGATGCTACCAGCAGATGTTCAAGAATTGGTGGGGAGGTGACAGGAACTGGAGACCTCTGCCCAGTATGGGACTCCTTTATGATTTATCTTTGTATCAGAGTGCCTGTTAGGCTGGTCAAGACTTTCTCAAGGTTGTACTGTTGTCTGAGACTTTTCCTAATGTATCCTCCCCACTCCCCCATTTCCTTTCATAGGTGCCAGCCTTGGTCTAAAAGCTTTCCCTGCTTACTCTTGTTCCATATTCTCCCCACCACTAGTAAATCTCTTGCTATTGAATTCTTTCTTGATATTTGTTTCCTGGAGGTCCCAGAATTGCATCTTTATGATGACTGAAGTCTAATAAGTAGAACTATAGTCCAGAATAGAAATCAGCAAACTTTCTGTAAAGTGTCAAATTGTAAATATTTTAAAGTTGATGAGTTACATATATCCTCTGCCACATAATTCTTTGGTTTTTCTTGCAACTTTTAAAAATGTAAAACCATATTTATCTTGCAGGTTGTAAAAAACTGGCTCTAGTTTGTCTACTCCTCCTGCTCTAGTATATAGAAGAGCTAGTTTCAGAGATATATTCTTATTTGCTGCATATTTATATTATCTGTTAAAAAAGAAAAAAACCTGGCTGATTTCTGCCCATCAAGCTCACAGGGTGTTTGTTAACTTTAACAGTGACATTAAGTAGCTTCAAAATAATTTGGGGGTCTGAGGGAGCAGTATTCTGAGATGTGATAGAAATTTAAGAAGTGGAGGTGAATGCCAGTGAATATACATGGGTCTGAGGCAAGAATATTCTGATAAAAGTAAAAGAACAGTAAGGGCTTTTCTCTGGACAATTTCTGTAAGCCAGATATACATGAGAACTTTGAAGAAAAGGAATGACAGAAGAAATCTAGAGGAAAAGAATAGATGGAAAAAGAAAGAAAAAAGGGCAAGAGCAGACAGAGGGACAAGAATATGGAAAGAAAGCCAGAAATCATTAATCTTTTTTATTTCACGTGATAATATAGTTAAGATAAACAAAATAAAAAAGGAAACAAATGTAGCCTAAGGGAGTGGAGCAGATGACCTAAAATTTGATTGGAAGAAGTAGTTGTCCAGATATTATGTTTTGTAGTACATAAAGTTAATTCTCCAGGAAGAGAACTTTGTAGTGGAATCCTGATTAGAATCAGTTATGATGAACTCAAGAAACACGTTCTTAATAATTTGGATTTCTGGAGTTTTATGTGAATGTTAGCTTGCAGAGAATTGCTGTTATTTCCATGACTGCATTAGAAGAAAATGTTTTAGCCCACTTAACAGAACAATTGTCCAAGTTTTGTTCATTCCGTCTAGGAAAATGTATGATTTCAGATGTAGGACTCATTGTTCTGCATTAAATGTCATAATAAAAGGATGTAAGTATTGGTTAGAACTAAAGTGAGGATCTAAATGGGATTAACAGTCTGGGGTCAATATGCACTGTGTTTCATCACACCATTCCCTTTTTCTGGGCACATCTTGGAGTTAGGTTGGGGCAATACCTTAGAGTTTCAGCCAGTGAGATGAAGGCAGAAATGACATAAACCACTTTCAGGCTGGGACCTTAAAACATTTCTCTTGACTTCCCAGCTCTCTCTTCTGTGGCATTGACCTTGAATGCCAAATGCTGCAGTTGGAATAGCTACAAGTTGGAGGAGGGCAGTCCAGTTTTTGCCATGCTGTGCCTGATGAGAAATAAACTGTAATGGAGCTAATCCAATGGTATTTTGTGGTTTATTTGTTAACAGAGTGTAGCCTATGCTGACCAGTAAAGGTTCCACAGGTACCAAGCCACAGTCAATGACTTGCTACAGGTGAAACTCGGGAGAACATCTGAATGTTAAGTTTGCTTAGCCAATGTCATTAAAGAGTGACATACAGGAATGCCGTCTGTTGAAAAGCAGATTAAAAGACAGCAGATGTTGCTGGAATCATTTCAAGGGTACAAAATTCTAAAAAAAGAACCAAAAAAAAAAAAGAGCTCAATGAATGAACCTGCCCAGATGAATTCAAGCAAGCCTTTTAAGGCAAGAGGAAAGGAGAAAAAGTCAGATATGACATGTACCATTTGGAGATGTCAATATTGAGGCAGAATATGATGGTAATTGCTGGCAGCGTTGCTGCTGCTGCTGCTGCTAAGTCACTTCAGTCGTGTCCGACTCTGTGCGACCCCATAGACGGCAGCCCACCAGGCTCCCCCGTCCCCGGGATTCTCCAGGCAAGAACACTGAAGTGGGTTGCCATTTCCTTCTCCAATGCATGAAAGTGAAAAGTGAAAGTGAAGTCACTCAGTCATGTCTGACTCTTCACGACTCCAATGGACTGCAGCCTACCAGGCTCTTCCACCCGTGGGATTTTCCAGGCAAGAGTCCTGGAGTGGGTTGCCATTGCCTTCTCTGGCTGGCAGTGTTAGTGCTGGTTAAATGTAGAATCTGATTTTCCTTCTTCATGTTTCTTCTTCCCAAACTAGTGAAATGGGAAAGTTCTCCTAAAGAGAAATTATTGTTCAAAATAGGAGGTAACATGTTAAAGGATAGTTACCTGTGCAATAGAAGACGGATGTGATAATTTTCCTGGAATATAGAGCTAATCTGTCCAGACCACTGGCTAAACTGCAGCAGTTCCCTCTGTCTCCTCCTCTAACACCACACATGCTTGTTACACTCAATTGCTTACCATCTCCCAAAGTAGTCTTCCATTGTCTCACCTTAATGACTTTGCTTATTGTGGCTCCTCTGATGGACATGTTCTTCTTTGCCACTTTTTGCCCGCTGAATTCTAGCTCTTTTTGAAGGCCTATGTCAAATGCTATCTTTACATAAAAAATTTCCAGATGATTCTAGTGACTCAAATTCTCTTTCTTTCATAGAACCTAATAACTTTCTAATACCACTTCCTTTCTACTTGTATTATAGTTACTTGTGTTCATGCCTGTTCTCTTCCACTATTTTATAAACTTTCTGAGATTGTATCAAATTTGTTTTTTGTATACCTCCTAGGACAAATAAAAGTTTCTGGTCTTAGGATGGGATAAATAAATAAATAGATAGATAAATGTTCAATTAAACTGAAGAGAACTGGAGAATGAAATGAATACTTCCTTTTGGCATTGCTAGGTAGTAAGACATATCTTACTTTACAAAAGTGATCATTAAATTAGCAAAGTATTATTATAAGGAATGAGAAAGTGAGAGGAAGGAAAATTTTGGTAGTCAAACTGTTCTTAGTCAATACTGGTGATATAAGTAACAGTTATCATAAATCAATGATGCTAGAACACTTAGTTTGCTATTTATATTAAAAAAGTGACTTAGAACCTCATCTTATACTCTACCAAGGTAAATTTCAGTTAGAGCTACACATTGAAAAAATTAAGCCATAAAACACTGGAAAAAATTAAAATTTATCTTGGGTTTAAATTTGGAAAAACATAACCTTAAAAGCACTGGAAAGAACTTTTAAGAAATGTAATCGACTTGAAAAACAAGTTCAAACAACATTGATTCTTCAAAACAAACAATGTAAATCTGAAGACAAGCATTAATTTGGGGAAAATATTTGCAAAAAAAAACAAAAAACAAAAACAGAGTTTATATCCTCTAAACATAGAGCTTATATAGCTTAGAGGCACAGTGCAAATACAGTAGAACATGAACTGAAAACTGATAAAAGAGAAAGTAAAATGTTCAACCTCATTACCGTTTAGAGAAGTGCAAATTCAAGAAAACAATGAGATACAACTTTTGACATATCAGATAATAGTAAAGATTTAACAATTGATAATAGTGTAACATGGTGAGTCACGCATTCATACTTATGAATGTGGAAACTTTCTAGAAGTCAATTTAATAATATGTATCAAATGATTGGTGTGCTGCAGTCCATGGGGTGGCAAAGAGTCAGACATGACTGAGTGATTGAATAACAACATCAAAAGACCAAAATATTTATCACTATTGACTTATTAATCCCACTGCTAGGAATCAATCCCAAAGAAATAGTGTACAATAGAAACAAAGTTTTTGGCACAATGATATTTATTAAAGTGTCATTAAAAATGGTGAAAATTAGGAACAACATAGATATTTAGCAAGAGGGGGAATTCGTGTCTCCTGCATTCAGGCGGATTCTTTACCACTGGGCTTCCCCAGTGGCTCAGCTGGTAAAGAACCTGCCTGCCAATGGAGAAGACACAAAAGACATGGGTTCCGTCCCTGGGTCTGAAGACCCTCTGGAGGAGGAAATGGCAAACCACTCCAGTATTCTTGCCTGGAAAATTCCATGGACAGAGGAACCTGGAGGGCTACAGTCCATGGAGTTGCAAGGAGTCAGACATGACCACACTGGTGCCACCTGTTACAAGGTGCTAAATGAAACTAGCAAGAGATAGTTCAGAACCCCAGGGTTAGCAAAATGAGGAGGTATTTCTGCCTCTAGATCTGAAGTGGAAACAAGATGGTGGTTTCAAGCCCTGGGAAAGGGTAGCCGGATGCAGAAGGGTTCCTGACCAAGGCAGCCAATACAGGGACACTAGGATGTAGATTAGGAGAGATACTGATCTCAGCTTTACTTCCCTCTTGTCCTCCAAGCTCCTGCCTATGCTCCCCCTTGGGTAACCTCCCAACTAGAAGTCAGAAAGCAAGGGAGCCTAAGGATGAAGAATGGCTTCTCATTGCACAGACCAAGATGGAGGGAGGAGAATGAATCTGGATGAGAAATAGAAAATACAGAACAGATGCTCTAGGAAAACCAACAAAATGAAACAAAACCCAAAAAACCAACAACCCAGAGTTTGTCTGAGTGAATCTCATAAGAAATTCTTTACATAATGAACTGTTGGTTCAAGTCAATAAGAATTGGAGGATTGGTTGACACAAAATCTTCCAAATGAAGGAGAAACCTGATTAATCAATGTTCCAAGTAGTGAAAGTATTCTTGAACACAGCTAATATTATGGGAAAAAGAAAATAAGCTATAGTAACAAAAAAAAAAAGCAGTATATGGAATCTCATTGACATAAAAACTGAACAAAAAAATTATCAATCTAGGGATAAAAACCCCCTGGAATAGCAAAAATGCTATACTTTACAAGTAAATGTTGTGTGGGGGTCTGGGAAAGAGCTAAGAAAGCTGATACAAATTATAGTAAAGAGAATACAGAAACTGAAGAGAATAAAATGATGATAATTTAAAAATTATAATGTAGGAGAGGTTTATATATTACATACATTTTGGTATATTTCTTGATGAAAAAAATGTATAAAAGTGAAAGTTTGAAAATGAGATTTGAAGTTATAAGTTAGAATTTTGTTATTTGTGATTATTTAAAGCTAAATTTAATAATTTTATGCAATTTTCCTGTCTGCTTTTTTGCATGTTGCATTTTAAACATCAATGATGTTTAATTCTTTCAAAACACATTTTTGTGAACTACTTAAGAATGAGGTCATGTTATAGAATTCAGAATATAGTAGCCTGCCAAAGTTTTCTAATAATTGTTTTAAGTGGTAGTATTAATATTACCATTGGAAAAGGAAATATGACTGTTTTGGAAAAACAGCATTTCCTTCAAAGGTTAAAAACATATTGACAGTCCCTGAGACTCCATAGGAATTCATCTTTAAGATGCAGTCCACATAAAAATTTTATATATTGCCTGATGGTAGAGAGATAAATGGTTGTCAAGAAATGGAAAAGGCTCCTTTCTAAGTCTGACTGGCAATTTTCCTATAGCTCTGTCACATGGATAAAGTACTTGCCTTTCTGAAGCAGGTTGCCTGAAGGGAAGGAAGGAATGGCCAAGATGGATGAGATAAATCAAACAAATATTTATTTTCTGAGGTACTCTATTAACATTTTGGAGTGGGTCTGCCAGAACCTTTCTTCCAGTATCATTATGTGGATGACATAATTAAGACGTTTTGTAAGTTAACAGAGGTGGAGAAGAGAGACACTTTGCAGAAGCATCTTTGTCAAAAATGAAGGGATCTTTGAAACTCTGCCTCGTGTCTGTTGCTCTTCTTTTGCCTGATCCTATCCTGTGTGTGTCTGAAATTTGTTCACTGTTCTTTCCTTTTATTTAGAGCTAGATGAAGAAAACTTGGAATGTATGATGTGTCATATTTAACTTTTAATAATAGAGCTAATGTGTGGTTAACTGAAACACTAATTTCAGCAGTGAAATTATTATATATGTTAGAGAGAGAGAAGAGAGACAGAGAGACTTAAAGAGAAGACTTGTTAGTATAAGTTGTAACCTAAAACTTCACAAGTGCTTTTAATTAGCCAGGCACAGTGTGTGTTTGCATGTTATCCGTTTAATTTCTTTTTTTTTTAAATTTTATTTTATTTTTAAACTTTACATAATTGTATTAGTTTTGCCAAATATCAAAATGAATCTGCCACAGGTATACATGTGTATTAAAGAATATTTCCAAGTCTGGCTGAGTGTCCTCATATTCAGGAAAAGAATGCTTAGGGCAGATAATGTTGCAGGGTATGTGATTGATAAATTTGTTAGTATATAGTTTAATTCAAATTTAGGTAATTTCCCCCTCATCTGTCCCAAGTACTAACCCTTTGGTATAGTATAAGATATGAGGTAATCTTGAGCCTGCATGTTATTTCCTTGCAAATGAAGTTATTGTATCTTGAAGGTATACAAAGCATCTAAAGATATCTCACGCAAAATGCACTTATAAAATGAGCAACATCACATGTGTACATACATCGGCATCTTTCCTTGTCCACTGTGTTCCTTTGATCCAATTGTCAGATCTGCAGAAGTGTGAGAGATCTTACAGACCCATTAATCCCACTCTCCAGAGATAAAATCTGTTATTTGTAAAATGTTTTATCTTTCCAGCCTTCTTCAGTGCACACTGAAATATGTATATTTTCTATATTATGCATACTGAACTGTAATCTGCACTTAATATATGATAAACTGATACCTAGCAATTATCAGATCCTTCCTAATGGTTTTATAGTATTCTGCTGTATGGATATACTCTAATTTATTTCAAAAACTTTATTGACAGCATTTACATTATTTCAGATTTTACTAGTGAAACAAATACCCCCAACACCTCAGTAAACTCACAATGACATGTAGCTTTGCATTTTTTTGGTGGGGGGACTTGTTTCTGTAGATAAATCTAGAACATAGGATTGTGGTGACAATAAACAGATTGTTGGGGTGGGTGCATTGCAACATGACCATCCAAAATCTTGTGCAATTTGTATTCCAAGTGTAAAAATTCTATTTCCTCATGCATTCTGTATTGGAATCTGTAGCTCTTCTTAATGTTTATAGGAATAATAGGTAGAAAGTGGTATTTTATGATTTTATTATATTTCAACTAGTTGAAAAGTTGAGTAAAATTTAACTTTTGAAAAAGTTAATGCCATTTGCAACAACATGGATGAAACTTGAGGGTATTATGCAAGTGAAATGTCAGAGAAAAAGAAATACTGCATGATTTCACTCATATGAGGAATCTAAAAAAACAAAACAAGCAAAAAAATCCAAAATACGTAAACAAATCAAATAAAAACCAAACACATAGAGGAAGGGGGGTGGGGAGAGGGCAGAATAGGTAAAGGGGATCAACTGTATGATTGTTATTGTTGTTCAGTTGCTCAGTCACGTCTGACTCTTTGGGACTCCATGGATTACAGCACACCAGGCTTCCCTGTCCTTCTCTATCTCCTGGAGTTTGCTCAAACTCATGTTCATTGAGTAGATGATGCCATCCAACCATCTCGTCCTCTGTCACCCCCTTTTCCTCCTGCCTTTAGTCTTTCTCAGCATCAGGGTCTTTTCCAGTGAGTCAGCTCTTTGCATCAGGTGGCCAAAGTGTTGGAGCTTCAGCTTCATCATCAGTCCTTCTAGTGAATATGCAGGGTTGATTTCCTTTAGGATGGACTGATTTGATCTCCTGGCAGTCCAAATGACTCTCAGTAGTCTCCTCTAGCACCACAGTTCGAAAGCATCAATTCTTCAGCTCTCAGCCTTCTTTATGGTCCTACTCTCACATCTATACATGATGACTACTGGAAAAAACATAGCTTTGACCAGATGGACATTTATCAGCAGAAGCGATGTCTCTGCTTTTTAATATGCTGTCTAGGTTTGTCATAGTTTTTCTTTCAAAGAACAAGCGTCTTTTAATTTCATGGCTGCAGTCACCATCTACAGTGATTCTGGAGTCTAAGAACAAAAAAGTCTGTCACTGTTTCCATTTTTTCCCCATCTATTTGCCATGAAGTGATGGGACCAGACGCCATGATCTTAGTTTTTTGAATGTTGCGTTTTAAGCCAGCTTTTTCACTGTATGATGACAGTTTTAAACCAGCTTTTTCAACTCTATGATGACAGATGGAAATTAAACATTTCACAGTAAGCATTCTACAGTGTTTGCTTCTATCATGTTTAAAAACCAATATAAATAAGTAAATAAATACATAAATAAATAATAAGGCCCTGGAGTCACTGACCCTTTGCCTCAGTCTTATGCAGCAGCTCAAATTAAAAAAAAAAAAAAAACTAATCAAAGGAAAAAAGTTTACAGGATACATTCATTTTCCTCATTATTTGGTGCAGATGTTAAATGTTATCATTTTTCTCTCTCTCGTGTCTCTTTAGGAAGCCTCTGTGTTTGCCAGTGCTCTTCCTGTAATGTTGTGACTGGAGTTAGTGATCCTTATTGTAATTTGTATGGACGCCTCTCTTTCTGGAAGAGTGCATTTCTCTTTGCAGCATGAACTGAGAGGGATGGTTCTCTGTCCTTTGATGAGATTGATGCTGATCCTGACACGACTCACTAAGTGGATCCTATTTCTTTCTAACTTAATGGTGATTTTTGCAGCTTTGAAAATAGCTTCTATTTAAGATTTGCCTGTTACTTACTGGCTTATTTTTTCTCGAACAATTTCCTTTGTATGGCAGTGTATATGACTTCTGCTTGTATAAATTACAGCAATGGATCAGAATTTTAGCATGGATCAGAGCATAAATGTCCAAAGTCAATAGTCATTAGACATTAATAGCTATTAAAATTTCCAGCAGACACATTATTTCTCTGTGTTCAAACTTGGATTTCATAGTAATTATAGAATACATTTTTGCTTGTTTTATTTAAAAAATGCATTGAACTTTATAAGTCTAGTAAAAGGAATGCACTCAAAATTTAAAACATTGTATATTAACATTTCCATAATATAATAGTATATACTGGGATAGCAAAAAGAGGCATTTGTTTTGGTTTTGTGTGAGATTGACACTATGACATCTGTGCATAGGAAGAATTGATGAGAAAAGGGACTGCAAGTAAAATTTTTCATGTCAGTTATGCCTAAGACCTTGAGAATATGATTACCCAGAACAAGAATATTTGAGTTATTGTCACATGATTGTTTCTAAGATCTTAACCTATAAGCAATTTAACCTCTTGGAACAAAGGTTACTTACTCTGGAAAAATAAGATAATATTATTCCTGCTCCACATACAAAACAATGTATTTATAATAAAACAAATCTATATTTGACATGAAATCAAATATGCATTTAATGTTGCCTTTTTCTCATTTTTATTATTGCCTAAATCCTATGTTTTTACTGCTAATGGAAACAGTTAGGAATTTTATTTTATTTATGTATTTGGCTACACCAGGTCTTGGTTGCGGTATGTAGAATCTTTGACCATCATTGAAGTATGTGGTGTATAGTTCCCTGACCTGAGATTAAACCTGTGTCCCCTGCATTGGAAATGTGGAGTCTTAACTACTGGACCACGGGGGAAGTCCCAGGGTTAGGAATTTTAAATGGCCATTTTGATGCTTCATATTAATCACATATATTATTCAACTGCATAGTTTATGTGCTCATCTTTTAAAAACAATATCACTTTCTATAGAGAGAAATAGGAGCATAATCGGTCGGGGGGATGTCCAGGCAAATATGCCTCCATTGTACTTTCTTCTTACTTTGCATTCATCTTTTCTATATTCTGGATCTGATTTTAAATGCAGTGTCAAACTTATGTATTAAACTAGTATATGAGACTCTGCATTGGACACTTTTAGATAAAACAATTTCTAGTTTATAGATGAGGAAACAGAATCATAGAGGAGTTGAATGACTTGCTGAAGCTCATACAGTTAGTAAGTAAGAGAGCTGGGTCAGACACCCAGAGTTCTTTGGTATCCAGATGGTGTTCCTAACCTCCTTGTCTCCTAGGGCACTCGTGTTTGCATACCCATGTCGTGTAACTTTTGTATTTCATGAGTACCAGCTGAAAGTAGTAGAAAGAATGTTGTACTGTAAGTCTGGAATCTGGGGTTCTAGGTCAACTTTTTCATTGTATTAACTCTATGATCTTAAGTTAGGATTTAAATATCCCCTGAACTTCCAGTTCATACTCTGGAGAATGAAGCTAATAATACCATCTATTTTTTTCTACCCATTTTACAGGAATGATATGCGCACAATGAAAATTTTATGTAGATACTGTAAAGCTTTGTGATAAACTATATTACTGTTCAAAATTTTCACTGTCCTTCCCTATGGAAGGATTTATACTTCCCCTTTTCAGCTGATATCTGATTGGACATGTGTTTTGCTATGGCCAATGAAATATGAGCAGGACTGATATGTTTTAAGTGGAAGTTTTTGATTTCTTTTCCCTGACTCTGTTCTCTTTCATTTTTGCTTGCAAACCAGCCGCTTTCTTTGGAGTTCATTTCTCTTTTATAATACATTGTTGAACATAACTAAGAGTATTAAATAGGATCCAACCATTAGAAATGGAGAAGGAAATGGCAACCCACTCCAGTATTCTTGCCTGGAGAATCCCCATGGACAGATAAGCCTGGCAGGTTTCAATCCATGGAGTTACAAAGAATCGGACATGATTGTGTGACTAAGACAACCATTAGAAGATAAAACTGTGAACATCTGGCAGCAACATGAACTAATTAAAACAGAAAAAATGGCTTGAGTAAAAACAATAGTGTGGTTATTCATCTCATTGTTGGGCTTCCCTAGTGGCTCAGAAGGTAAAGAATCTGTAAAATCTTCAGTTGACTAAGGTAATAGCCACTAAATTCTTTCAACTGGATAAAATTTCCTAGGGAGATGAGACTAAGATCATGGTCTCCTGGAAGCTTGACAAACCTGAAGTAAAGTGGAGAAATGTTTCAAAAAGAATAGCTATATTGCAGTTCTGGTCACATGGTTCTGGTTTCAGTCAAGTAGAGAAGAAACTATGTTTTATAGACTAGTGTGACCCCAAAATTCACTAGACTCAATTTGCAAAACTTAATATGATTCTTAGGTATCCAATCTTTTATGGGTAGAAAACAGGATGTCAAATTATCTCAGATTCCAAAAAGGTCATTGATCTAACGTCTTCCTAAAGAAGTCAAGGGAGATGATGAAAAAATTCTTTCCAGAGGATTGAGCCAAGGGCCATTGATGACAATGGGATAAAAAGCTATTCCTTCAGGCAGAAACGTGGCTTAATCAGGAAACATACTCTATTGTATTGGTCTCCTAGGGTTGCTGTAAAAAAATACTGCAGATTGCTGGCTTAAACAACAGAAGTTTATTTTCTCAGAGTTGTGGAGGGTGAAAGTCTGAGATCAGAGTGCCAGCATGGTTATTTTGAGTGAGGACTCTTTTCCTGGTTTGCAGACAGCTGCCTTTTAAACATATAATCACATAGTCTTTCTTTGGTGTCAGAAGACAGAGTAAACTCATTGATATCTCTTCTTGTAAGAATTCTTATCATATTCAATCAAGGTCCTAATCTTATCACATTATTTAGCCTTATTTATTTCCTTAGAGGTCCTACTTCCAAATATAGCCACACTGGAAGGTTAGAGCTTCAACATATGAATTTTGAGGGCACACGAACATTAAGTCCATAATTCCTACCTTCACAGTAAGGTCCTTACATTGCCTGTTAGCAGGATTTTAGAATTACTATGGATCAGTGGCCACTGGTGTACCCCATTCTTCCTATTTTGGAGTTGGTGTGATTATTATGAAGCGGGGTTGCATAGGAGGGCTGATAAATTGGTTCTTTAGTTCTGTCTGGGTCTTTAGACAAAGAGGATCCACATATGAACCTAGTGTGGAAACTCTCATGAGATTGTGAGTCTCATGCCTTTATGACATCATGGGGCCTTTGGATTCCTTTTGGAGATCATTTGGAAATTATATTTTATATATGGCAAAGAGGATGTTAAATATTTGTAAATAACAGAGCAGACTGTTAAACCTCATACTGCAGTTTAACTTTTTTCTTTTTTTCGGCCTCCCTTGCAATGTCCTTTCTTGTCATATATCTTCCTATGGGAGGATTATATATTTGAATTCTATCAGTGTTAGACTGCAATATGACTTGTTTTGTTTGGCCAAGAAAATGTGAATAAAAATAACGTTTGTCACTTTTAGTGAAAATGTTAAGATAGAGTGTGCTCACTATGAGATGGGCAACATCTTAGATGAAGTTTACTCCATCAGCCTTAGTGTTATTGAGATGATAACATTGAGCAGAACCATGTGGTATGAATAAGAGGAAAAACACAATGAAATAAAACTTTTGTTGCTGTGAGCCATTGAGAGTTTGAGATGGTTTGTTATTACATATAACCCAGCCTAAGCTAACTGAGAGCATCCTATGTATATATGGGGAATTAATATTATACTTAGTACATAAGTTCCAAATTTATCCAAATTGACCAAAAGATTAAACATGCTGTTTAATTTAGTAGAATCTTGAGGTTAAGGCTGAGCTATAGAAAGGCACATTTTCCTATAGACGATCAGCCCAAAGAATAATTGAATCTTTTATTTTAGTTCAGTGTTAGTATTATAAGATCCACCAAACTGTTCTATTTTGTTTTAACTTTTCATTTTGTATTGGGGTATAGCCGATTAACAGTGTCGTGATAGTTTCAGGTGGACAGCAAAAGGACTCAGTTACACACATACAAGTATCCCTTTGCCCCCAAACTCCCCTCCCATCTAGACTGCCACATAACACTGAGCAGAGTTCCTTGTGCTGTACAGTAGGTCCTTGTTGGTTCTTAACACAAGTTTGGGAAGTCTCAAAATGAAGAATAGAAATTCTGGAGAAGAATTCCTTCTTCTAGGGAGTGTTTCATGACTCTTAGCTCCTTTTCCAAATCATGACAGGGATATAGTTCCCAGGGGTGACAAACGTGCTGACTCATCCAGTCCCATTTTGTTATAATAAATTTAGGATGACTTCAGCAACATTTTCTATGAACTGGCTAAACCTATTAAGAGGCCAACTCTGCTTTTTTTTTCCTCTAATTAAAATTCAATTGATGCTGCAGTGTGAGATCTCTAGCTTATCTGGCCTTCATTAAAGGCCTATTAAACTATTTTAAAAGTATTACATTTTTGGACATTTACACCATTACATATAATATTAATTGCCAAAGTGTACCAAGAGACTGTTCTTTGTATCTATACCATTTCACTTACTATAAAGTCCACATTCTAAGTAGCATTAGCAGTGAAGAGGGAAGAATTTTGGTGTTAGAAGGGAAAAGGGGGCAACCAAGCATTCCATGATCATCAGTATTCTTTTCAAATTGCACCAACTGGAACTCCTTTAGTCATTGCCTTGTTTTCAATCACTTGAAGGGACTAGGTCCTCATTAGTAAGCTTCTCCATCCAATTTCTGGTGCTGGAGAGAGATAAAATAGACTTACTCAGCACTACAGATAGAGTTCATTGATCTACCAGGCTGCAAACACTTGATCAGCTCTTCTCATACTTACCAGCATCTACACATGGGGATGTCTGAAATCAGTGAGCAGCAGCAACTTAGCCAAGTGAAATACTAACAAGATGTACTGTAATTGTGAGGATGTTCTATCTGCCTACATTAAGACCCAGAATAATTTGTGAGTGTGAGAGCCCAGGCTAATTAACAAGACTTTTTTTTTTTTAATCCTATAAACCCTCTGTTAAGGTTAATCAAGTGAGTATAAAATACTGCCATAATACAAAACCTTAATTTTATAGATATGGAGCATAAATATTTCCTTAAGTTTGTATCATGTGAAAAAAGAAAATCAAAAGAGAATGATTCAACAGGACTATTGAGTATAATGTAATCATTGATAAAAGCCCAAGTTGGAGAAATCTTGGTGGAGAGAAAGCTAAGTATTCCAGGGTCAGGCTACAAAATTCTGCAATGAAAATATTTGAAAAAAGGTGACTTCCTTTTATGAAAATAGAAAAACTAGTTCTAGCACCGAGAGTATATTATTTGAGAAGTCCCTGTCTATATTTTCTGAATAATGTCAATAGAAATGCAAATAAACCTCATGGAAATATCCAAAGGTTGTGATTCCTAAACTTCTAAAATTATGTATTGCTTACTTTCTTGTTTATTTCACTTGCACTTTATATTCATTTTAATCAGTTTATGCTTTTCAAATATTTGGAGATGGTAAATCCTTATTGTCAAGCCATCTTGCAATGTAACAGGAATGATTTAATATTCATGTTTGTATTTATTCAATACCTATTTCTAAGTGCTTATTTAGTTTTAACAATCAGCTTATGTGTTGGCAACACATTTCTATTGATCCCTCACTTGAGCAATTTCTTAGACAATGGCACGACTGAGGCTTGTGTTTATTTGGGTGCACATTTTCAACATTGACATTCGCTGCTCTGTAAATAGGACCATTGTTAAGGAAGACTGTGTTTTTTCACAAATATGTGTTGAAGAAAGGTTAAGTATTCACCACTGGGGAAAAAATTAAGAGGTCATTACCCAGGAAATTGCTCATCTGTGTTGTTATTGCATATTGGATATTGTATCTAGTGAGGAGGTATATCTAGCATGGGGTCTAGTATAGGAGTCTGGGAAAATATTGAGAAATAGAGAAGAAAACAAGATATTTCAACGTGGTTTCAACTTGGTTTGAGAATAGTTAATAACATTAGAAATAATTCAATAACATTAGAAGTAGAGAATGAAACTTTAGAACTGAAAGACCCCTCAGAAATTGCTTTGTTCAGCTCCTGTGCTTTAGATGGAAAGAAAAAAAATGATCCAGATATATTCAGTGCAATAGTTCAAAGGAATGACAGTTTTAAAGCTTGAGTAAAGGACTTTGTAACTAATCAGTGCTCTTTCTCTTGCTCAAAGTTGACTCCTGATGGTCTTAAAAATCATAACTTGTTGAACTAATAGGACACAATTCTCCTATCAGTGTTTTTTTTCCCCTAGATCAGATGGGCATTGGTTGCTGTTATGATCCAGTCTGTAGAATGATGATTCTCCTTGAACTGAATTCTAAAATTCATGGTTTCGGGAAGAGATAGTGGTAGCTAAGAAATTTAATTGTCCAAAGATAGATATAATTTTCTAAAGTTTTAAAAAATCTGGCTTGTAACTCATCTTTTCTTTGGTATGTGCAACTTCTTCTCCTCCATTTATTGAACTAAAGTCCTGGATAAAAGATCTTATATCGAACTTCTATTATTCTATTATTTGAGATATATCTATTACAATAAAGTGAGGAGCAGTTATTTTTCAACCATGTTCTTGCAAACACTGTATTAGGCGGGAATATGACTTCCCCACATCATTATCTCTAATATAGGTCCGCCGTGGTAGAGCCTGATTAGTATAAAGCTCCCAGAATCTCTCTTTGCTCTCTCTACATCTTGCAAGTAAGAGTGACTTATCTGAGTGGAGAATTTGGTAATAGCGAAAGTACTGTGTTTGTCTCAGTTCTGCCTTTTTTTTTTCTCTTCTGTTGGGAGCTAGCTGATCCAGGAAGCAGGAGTCTCTATACCACTCAGAATGAGGAGAGCATCCGCTGTCTAGTTTTTCCTGTAAAAAAATCATAAAATCTGCCTAATTATTGGGCCTAGTCAGGCTTCCCTGGTGGCTCAGTGGTAAAGAATCTGCCTGCAATGTGAGAGATGCAGGAGACGTGTGTTCTCTGCATTAGAAAGATCCTCAGGTGGAGGGCATGGCAACCCACTCCAGTATTCTTGTCTGGAGAATCCGATGGAGAGAGGAGCCTGGCAGGCTACAGTCCACAGAGTTGGAGAGTCTGACCTGACTGAATCAACTGCACATGCATGCATGATTGTCTGAGGGGGCCTTATAAATAGCTGTGAAAGAAGAGAAGTGAAAAGCAAAGGAGAGAAGGGAAGATATACCCATTTGAATGCAGAGTTCCAAAGCATAGCAAGAAGAGATAAGAAAGCCTTCTTCAGGGATCAGTGCAAAGAAATAGAGGAAAACAATAGAATGGGAATGACTAGAGATCTCTTCAAGAAAATCAGAGATACCAAGGGAACATTTCATGCAAAGATGGGCTCAATAAAGGACAGAAATGGTATGGACCTAACAGAAGCAGAAGATATTAAGAAGAGGTGGCAAGAATACACAGAATTATACAAAAAAAGATCTTCATGATAATCACGATGGTGTGATCACTGACCTAGAGCCAGACATCCTGGAATGTGAAGTCAAGTGGGCCTTAGGGAGCATCACTACAAACAAAGCTAGTGAAGGTGATGGAATTCCAGTTGAGCTATTTCAAATCCTGAAAGATGATGCTGTGAAAATGCTGTGCTCAATATGCCAGCAAATTTGGAAAACTCAGCAATGGCCACAGGACTGGAAAAGGTCAGTTTTCATTCCAATTCCAAGAAAGGTAATGCCAAAGAACGCTTAAACTACCACACAATTGCACTCATCTCACACACTAGCAAAGTAATGGTCAAAATTTTCCAAGCCAGGCTTCAGCAATATGTGAACCGTGAACTTCCAGATGTTAAAGCTGGATTTAGAAAAGGCAGAGGACCCAGAGATCAAAATGCCAACATCTGCTGGATCATCAAAAAAGCAAGGGAGTTCCAGAAAAACATCTATTTCTGCCTTATTGACTATGCCAAAGCCTTTGACTGTGTGGATCACAATAAACTGTGGAAAATTTTGAAAGATATGAAAATACCAGACCACCTGACCTGCCTCTTGAGAAATTTGTATGCAGGTCAGGAAGCAACAGGTAGAACTGGACATGGAACAACAGACTGGTTCCAAATCGGGAAAGGAATACGTCAAGAGTCGCAAAGAGTTACAAATTGTCACCCTGCTTATTTAACTTATATGCAGAGTACATCATAAGAAACATTGGGATGGATGAAGTACAAGCTGGAATCAAGAATGATGGGAGAAATATTAATAACCTCAGATATGCAGATGACACCACCCTTATGGCAGAAAGTGAAGAAGATCTAAAGAGCCTCTTGATGAAAGTGAAAAAGGAGAGTGAAAAAGTTGGCTTAAAGCTCAACATTCAGAAAACTAAGATCATGGCATCTGGTCCCATCACTTCATGGCAAATAGATGGGGAAACAGTGTCAGACTTTATTTTTTTGGGCTCCCAAATCACTGCAGATGGTGATTGCAGTCATGAAATTAAAAGATGCTTACTCCTTAGAAGAAAAGTTATGACCAACCTAGACAGCATATTCAAAAGCAGAGACATTACTTTGCCAACAAAGGTCTGTCTAGTCAAGGCTATAGTTTTTCCAGTGGTCATGTATGGATGTGAATGTTGGACAATAAAAAAAAGCTGAGTGCCGAAGAATTGATGCTTTTGAACTGTGGTGTTGGAGAAGACTCTTGAGAGTCCCTTGGACTGCAAGGAGATCCAATCAATTCATCCTAAAGGAAATCAGACCTGAATATTCATTGGGAGGACTGATATTGAAGCTGAAACTCCAATACTTTGGCCACCTGATGGGAAGAACTGACTCATTTGAAAAGAACCTGGTTCTGGGAAAGATTGAAGGTGGGAGGAGAAGGGGATGACAGAGGATGAGATGGTTGGATGGCATCACCAACTCAATGGACATGGGTTTGGGTGAACTCTGGGAATTGGTGATGGACAGGGAAGCCTGGCGTACTGCAGTCTATGGGGTCGCAAAGAGTGGGACACGACTGAGCAACTGAACAGAACTGAATTGAACTGAACAGGGTTATCATGGTTCTCATAGTAAGTTATCTGCTTTAACAGTCTTTATGTTTGGCAAATATATTATTTTGGTCTGTATTCCTTTCTTATCTAAGTTTTCAATTTGTTTTGAAGAAACAAGGTCCATATAAACCTCAAAAAAAAAAAAAATGCTCCTGGCATAAAATAATTAACTGACTCATTGGAAAAAACCCTGATGCTGGTAAAGATTGAAGGCAGGAGGAGAAGGGGACAAGAGAGGATGAGATGGCTGGATGGCATAACCTACTCAATGGACTTGAGTTTGAGTAAGTTCCAGGAGTTGGAGATGGACAAGAAGCCTGGTGTGCTGCAGTCCATGGGATCACAGAGTTGGACATGACTGCGTGACTGAACTGAACTGATTTAATCCACCAAAATATAATATTTTAAAATTAGCTTAACATTTTAGGGAGAAGGGAAACTCCCATTTTTCCTCTCCTTTCCCATCAACTATATCAGAGAACTCTGAATTAGTGAGCACTCCTAGACTCCTAGTTATAGATGGAATGTCTCCTCATGATGCCTTCTTGGTTTTATATAATGAGATACTCTTCGTCCCACCTTCTGGGAGTTGGTGAAGGGCTTTCTTCCCTCAATTTCTCTCTCTTGGCAATCCATCAACTTTGCACACCAAGTATCCATGGAATCTTGGCTATCTCACACCTGCAGGCCTCTTTCTGAAAAGAAGCTACTGTTTTAATTTTTATTTATTTCTGTGTTCACATTTTCTCTTCTTTCCCTAAAACTCTATTCTCTTTGGAGTCTCTCTTTTTCACATAATTACTGTAATATTCCTCCCCGTCAGTCCCCCACATTCACATGTAACACCCATATATATATATCAGTAGAGAGAGAGAAAGAGTCATATATGGATGTAAGAGTTGGATCATAAATAAGAGTAAATCCTAAAGGAAATCAACCCTGACTATTCCATTGGAAGGACTGATTTTAAAGCCAAAGCTCCAATACTTTAACCACCTGATGCGAAGAGCTGACTCATTAGAAAAGACTCTGATATTGGGTAAGGTAGAGGGCAGAGAAGAAGGGGGTGACAGAGGTTGGATGGCATCACTGACTCAATGGACATGAGTTTGAGCAAACTCCTGGAGATGGTGAAGGACAGGGGAGCCTGGTGTGCTGCAGTCCATGGGGTTGCAAAGAGTTGGACACAATTTAGTGACTGAACAGTTTCTGCATAAGAATGAAGTAAGTCAGAAAGAGAAAAACAAATATCATACATTAACGCGTATATATGGAAACTAGAAAAATGGTACTGACAAAATTATTCGCAGGGCATCAGTGGGGACACAGACATAGGGAACAGACTTATGGACACGGTGTGGGGAGAAAGGAGAGAGGGGGATGTATGGAGAGAGTAACATGGAAACATACATTACTTTATGTAAAATGGATAGCCAGTGGGAATTTGCTGTATTGCTCAGGGAACTCAAATCAGGGCTCTGTAACAACCTAGAGGGGTGGGATGGGGAGAGAGGTGGGAGGCAGGTTAAGAGAGAGGGGCCATATGTATACCTATGGCTGATTTATTTGATGTTTGGCAGGAACCAACACAATACTGTAAAGCAATTATCCTTCAATTAAAAAAATATATATATACTTTATAATATACACAATCCTTACATTTTGTACTGTAGGAAAATGATGATTGATTTTTAGTGACTAACTCTCTTCTACTTTGCCATTTATGGTATCTGTATATCTGATATTACTCCATAGACCCACCAAAGAAGAGTTACTGGAACTGACAGTCTGAGAAAATCTACCTGACTTTATTCACAACCCTTGAAAAAGAGTCAACAATGCGACCACAGCAATCTGCTGAGCTAGATAATGGTGCTTGATGTTAGGTGTATTTGCAAATTTGATTTCCTTGAGAAGGAAATATGTGCTACTAAGTATTCCTTGAACTTCCATGAAAAGTCATTTTTTAAAAGCTATTGCATTTTCTTTGTTCTGACTACAACTTTTAATATTTTATATCCTACAAATCTTCACCTGGAATGCAGTGAAAGAACCAATTGAAATTTCCTCCTGTTGGAGCCATATTGTAGGAGAGGAGTGATTTTTTTAAAATATTAGGAAATGATCAGTGCTTCATTTGATGAAACAGTGTAGAGTAATATGAACTTCATAAATTTTTCCAAGATGCCAGGGCTAGGCCACATTTAACTAGTTTTGCAGGAGTCTTGCCCTCAATAGCTGAAATTCAGGTCAGCTATTGAAGCCAAATTAAACTATTTAGCAAGTTTTGTCTCTGACACTAGAATTACTTGGATCCAGGGATCAAGGCTAGAGTTACTTAAAGACTGAGGCAGGGTTCACTGCAAATCAACTGTGTCAAGAGAATGCTGAGTAAATTGAAGAGAGAGGACTCCGTGTAGGATAACGGAGGACCTCTCGTAAGGAAAGCTCAGCCCCAGCTGGCACCGGTTTTGAAGACTGAGAAACAACTCAGTTCATGATGATGTGATGTTGATAGGGTGATGAGGAAAGACATCCAATTAATTGGGAGGTATATGCAGAACCCAAAGCAGTGTTATCCTAATGGGGAGCCAAGGAGTTTTAAAAATAAATTGTTGTTTTCGTTTAAAAAAATTAGTTCTGAAAGATCAACAGGAAATGAGCTATTGACTATGTGTTGACATTTCAGGCCATAAAGAGACTGGAAAGAATACAAAATACCCTTCAAATATGCTGATGCATTTGAGTGACATTTACACTGGAGAAAAATATTAAAATCATATTTCCCCCACTCTTCAGGCTATGTACCAAGATTAGGGAATTAAACAACTGGCCTTTTTAGAGTGAAAGTGAAAGTGGAGTCGCTCAGTCGTGTCCGACTCTCTGTGACCCCATGGACTGTAGCCTACCAGGCTCCTCTGTCCATGGGATTTTCCAGGCAATAGTACTAGAGTGGATTGCCATCTCCTTCTCCAGGGGATCTTCCCAACCCAGGGATTGAACCCAGGTCTCCCGCATTGTAGATGGATACTTTACCGTCTGAGCCAGCAGGGAAGGCCTTTTTAAAGAAGTTTGTAATTTATAATGCTAGTGTTGCTCCAGTGGTTTTTTGGGCGTTGAGACCAACATGCAAATTGAACACCAGGTCCTGATAACTTTCAGATACTCCCTGATGATAAACAATGCCCTCTTAGGGTGATTTTGTGTATCTTTTATTTTCAACATTAACCAAAAGTATAAAGTAAACTGAATCGGAACCCAGAGGTAATGATAAAAATAATTGTTTCCAAAGCTTTGTTATATTTTTGTTAATATTAGCTGAATTACAGAGCACACCTTTTCTTATATCACCTAATTATTTCCTTCTCGAGTAGAGGTCACATACAGCAGAAATTTGAGTTCAAGACAGCTTTACATATTTTTTGTTTGTTATTTTCAGTTCAATAAAAATTGAGAACATTCTCAGAAGCATCCAGATCTTCAGATACTCTTGAAAAAGTAAAAGACCTAGGACCACTTTCCCCATTTCCTTCATGGAAATGCCTTAATGGAGTGGAAGAGTACTACATATCCAAGCAGAGCAGGTGTTTTACAGTATGGTACCACTCAGTATGGCTACTTCCCTGGTGGCTCAGATGGTAAAGCGTCTGTCTACAATGCGGGAGACCCAGGTTTGATCCCTGGGTTTGGAAGATCCCTTGGAGAAGGAAATGGCAATCCACTCCAGTACTATTGCCTGGAAAATCCCATGGGCAGAGGAGCCTGGTAGGCTACAGTCCATGGGGTTGCAAAGAGTCGGACACAGCTGAGTGACTTCACTTCTTCACTTCACTTCACCACTCTTTATGGTGTTATGTTAGACTAGCCTCATTACTTATTTTACCTGAGTGGCCCTGTAAGTATTAGAACTTGTGACTTGGATTTTGATAGTCTGGTTTGATCCTCCTTCAAATTATCTCCTGCAAGCCTTTTAACTTACCTTGCCAAAAACATCATTTTCCTAACATGTTAGAACAGCCGAGCAAAATCAGTCCTTATCGACCTTACCAGCAATTTTATTAAACTTTGCTATTTTGACCATCCTTTATTTTCAAAACTTTACTGCATCATCATATTGGTGGGATGGATGATGGTGGAAAAAGATGAGACATTTACAAAATAAGTAGAAGTTGATAAATAGAAATATTTCTTTTGTGCAAAACAAAATTCCTGTTGTCCTTTGGGTTCCTACCTCTTATTCTGACAGGACTTTGATATGTTGGTTTTTCTCCTGAGATCTAACTAACCTATGTCACTTTACTGCCTTTCATCTCTCTGGCAATGTGCTACATTAATGATTAAATTTCAGTGGGTGGATGTGTGAACACCTTAGGCAAACTGCTCTCTGGGAAAGAAAACTCTCCTAGCAGTCTTTTATTTTTCTTTGGCATATTGTGTAGCAGAACCCTAACTTGATGCCCTGATTCAGTGACAAGAATGAATTAGAATTGGACAAATCAGTACTGTGATTCCATTCATGGTGGTGATCCTCTGTTTGATGGGTTTCAATTTATTGCCTGTAGTACATTATACTTAGTTTTAAGGTTTTAGTTGAATCTTTAATATACTGTTTAGTCAGACATTGACCACCATGACCCTTCTCCAAAGGATGTAGAGAGAATCAGTTACCTTTTTTTTTCTTTTACAAACATGTAAACCCACACAATAAATATGAAGTAACACTCATTATAATACCTCTTTCAAAGAGGGCTTCGATTTAATATTTCTGGGAAAAGATAAACATGATTATAGAGATTCCCTCTCTCCATTATATACTTTCTAATCTGATTTCAAAATTTCAAATGCATTTTGGAGTAAAACCCAGATAGAAAGGCGATAAACTAAGGTACCAGTAAGTAATGTTAGTTACTTAATACTTAGAGATAATGATGGTGTTTATTGATTTTTACAATCTGTACTACAGGACTACATGTAATACAGTTAGGGATAACTTGGTAAGTAAAAATATATTGATCATTTGCTCAAAAACCCAAATTTATCCTACAGAGGAATATACCTAAAGACAGTATATTCAGTGAGACAAAAATAGATTTGAGAAGAAAATGAACAGTTTGATAAGAAACAGAAATTTTAAAAAACATAAAGCACTCACAGTACAGTAAAAGGTTGGAGGTACATTAATATCTTGAGTACAGGGACTAGTTTTATTCATCTTTAAATCTTCAGTTTTGAGCCCCATGCTGATGTATGGGGAAGCATTAAGTAACTGTCAGGTGAATTACCTCGGATGTGGTTGCGTGGAGAATTAGACTGCTATTCAGATTCCTGGGGACAGAAATGTCCAATGGGAACTCTTGGTTCCTAAAGACCCATCACAATGTCTTTTAAAAAATTACGAAATGATATGGAAATGTGCTGATTACACTAATAAAAAATGCTTGTTCATATAAAGATGAGTTAAACTCAAAGCATAAAGAGACCCAGATATGGGCAGGTCCTGAAGACTCTAATGGCTGATGCAAAAGAAATTAAAATGGATAGTGTAATAATTATATAATAAAGAACAAAAAATCATTTATTTCATATTTTTAAAAAAACTCATGCAACTAAACCACAGAAATTTAGGAGTCCTGAGTGTATTTTCCATAATAGCACAAAGGAATATTTGACTTGACCCTAGAGACAGTACATAAGGAATAGAGTCAAATGATAGTTATACATAAATAATAGGATTCTCTGTAATCTGTTAGTACCTTTCAATGTTTTCTGATCACTATATATATATAAATATATATACTCAAATATGGATAAATATGTATCAATATCTTTGGATATATGTGTATATGTGTAACAGAAAGCATGATTATTGTGGGCTTCCTCCCACTTGGGACATATTAGGATCCATTTAAAGATTTCAAATGAATTCTTCATCATGTTCAAAGTCCCACTAAGTTGCTTGTGATGTTTCCTTTTTCTTCTCTTTAATTATTTCAATAAAACAATAATACAACTAGTGGGTTGTAACACATTAAACTGATATTATGACCACTAATAGGTTGAAATCTGTAAGTCTGAAAATCACTGTAATGGAGCTGCCAAAATACAAGTTAACTGATGATTTGCTTTTCAAAAGTAATACTTAATTTATATATTGAAGTGCAGTTGATATAGTTTCAGGTGTATAGAAAAGTGATTTACTTTTATATATTCATATGTATTCTTTATATGGAGAAGGCAATGGCACCCCACTCCAGTACTCTTGCCTGGAAAATCCCATGGACAGAGGAGCCTGGTGGGCTGCAGTCCATGCGGTCGTGAAGAGTCAGACATGACTGAGTGACTTCACTTTCACTTTTCACTTTCATGCATTGGAGAAGGAAATGGCAACCCACTCCAGTGTTCTTGCCTGGAGAATCCCAGGGACGGGGGAGCCTGGTGGGCTGCCGTCTATGGGGTCGCACAGAGTCGGACACAACTGAAGTGACTTAGCAGTAGCATTCTTTATATATATATATATATATACTTTTTCTGTTTCTTATCCATTATAGATTTTTAAAAGACACTGAATATAGTTCCCAGTGCTATACATTAGGTTCTTGATATTTATCTATTTTATATAAAGTGCGTGCTTGTGTGCTAAGTCACTTCAGTTGTGTACAACTCTTTGCAATCCTGTGGACCATGGCTGGCAAGCTCCTCTGTCCATGGGATTTTCCAGGCAAAAATATTGGAGTGGATAGATGTGCCCTCCTCAGGGGATCTTCCCTACCCAGAGGTCTCTTATGCCTCCTGCATTGGCAGGCGGGTTCTTTACCATAGCACCACTTGGGAAGCCATATAGATAGATAGATAGTGTGTGTGTGTGTGTGTGTGTGTGTGTGTGTGTGTGTTAGTCACTCAGTCATGTCCAACTCTTTGTCACTCCATGAACTGTAGCCCACCAGGCTTCTCTGTCCATGGAATTCTCCAGGCAAGAATACTGGAGAATACTCTTCTCCTTCCTCCGAGGAGATCCTCGCAACCCAGGGATTGAACTCCCTCCGGTTTCCTGCTTTGTGGGCCGATTCTTTGCCATCTGAGCTACCAGGGAAGCCCCAGGGCCTTATATATAGTATATGTCTGTTAATCCCAAACTCCTAATCTCTTCCAGGATTATTATTTGGAATACTCTGTCTTCCATGGCTTCTTTTGTTAACGTGACCTGATCATTGATGAGAATGCTTGTGATGGGCAAGATCCTAAGGTGGTCCTCAGAATTTCCTGCTCCTCTGGTGTTCAGGCCTTGCATATTCCTTCAACTGGTATACATGGTAGATTTTTTCCCATGGTTATATTATATTATATGGTACATGTGTGCATGCTTAGTCACTCAGTTGTGTCCAACTCTTAGTGACCCTATGGACTATAGCTCACCAGGCTCCTCTGTCCATCAGATTGTCCCAGCAAGAATACTGGAATGGGTTGTCATTTCCTACTCCAGGGGATCTTCCCCACCTGGGGATTGAAGCCTTGTCTCCTGCGGCTCCTGGATTGACAGGTGAATTCTTTACCACAGAGCCACCAGAAAAGCCTGTTACATGGCACAGTTGATCTTAAAATAACATTTATCTAGTGACTTGACCTAATCACATGAGCTATTTAAAAGCTGAGCATTTTATTGGCCATTGGCAGGAGGGGAAGCCTGCAATTCAAAGTGTGAGAACAATTTGATGTGACATTACTGATTTGAAGATGGAAGAGGCTACATGACAAGAAGTGTGGCAGCCTCTAGCAGCTAAAAGTGGTCCCCACTGATAACCAGCAAGGAAATGGGGATCTCCATCACACAAAATACTAAGAATTAAATTGTGCCTACGAGAAGGCAGTAGATTTTCCTTCACAACCTCTAGTCAAAAACTCAGCCTGACACCTTGACTTCAACCTCGTGAGTCCAAAGCAGAGAACCTAACATGTCATGCCAGACTTCTGATGAAAATAGCTGTGAGCTAATACAGTTGTGTTGTTTAATGCTGCAAGTTTGTAGTAGTTATGTAGCAACAGAAAACTAACCACATTGTAAATCTTTTCATTGTCTTTCATGTCTTTTATTCCCTTTTCTGTATTTTACTGTTTTATTTCTTTGTACACTATTTAGGATATATTATTTGGGGGGCTTCTATTTCAGTTCACTGATTCTTTCTTCTGCTGTGTTTAATCTGCTGATAGAATGATCACTGTGTGCTTGCACAGTCTCTGTTTTATTGAACTCTTTGCAACCCCATGGACTGTAGCCTGCCAGGCTCCTCTGTCCATGGGATTCCCCAGGCAAAAATATTGGAGTGGCTTGCCGTTTCCTTTTCCAGGGGATCTTCCCCACCAGGGATTCAACCTGCATTTACTGCATTGCAGGTGGATTCTTAACCACTGACCCACCTGTGAGGCCTAAATTCTTAATTTTGGTTAATTTTTTATACTACTTTTTAATCTAGTTTCCACTTGGATAATTTTTATGATTTCTAGTTCTTTGATGAAATTTCTAGTCTTTTATATCTTTGTGTAGAGTAAGAACACTCATTTTAAATTCTGTGGAGTATCTGTAGACCTTAAAACTGTGTTTCTCTTATCTTTTATTACTGTTGCTTTTAAATCATATCCTCTTGTTCACATATGTATAAATTTTTATTTGGAACCTGATATTATGTTTGTAATATTGTGTAAAGAAATAATTCAATGCTTAGAGTGATGTCATCTTCCTTTTGAGAAAACTTATGTTCATTTCTCCCTGGAGACCTACCATTATGGGTGCTAGAACCATTTGCTCTCAGACCACTTAATGCAATTTCAATGATTGATAAGATTCAAAGTTGGGCTACAGTTCCTGTGAAATGCATTAAGGTGGATTCACCAAGGTCCCTTACATGGTCATCCTGGACATCATTCACCGTCCGTCTATCTTCATTAGGCCACCCAAAGCTCTGCCTCAGTCTTTTAATCTCTCAACCGCTCCCTCCACAATCAGTTGATGCCCTGAGGGAAAAATTAAACCTCTAAGTGGACTTTCTTTTCTGAGCCTATTTCCTTTATTTGTGTTTTTGAAATTTGTCTTTAACACCCTCAAGCAGCTTTAAAAATAAACATTCTGTCCAGCTTTTATAGCTGTCCTCAACTGAAGAGTTGGCTCAAATTGCCTACCATTACAGAAATACTTACTAGATGGACTCAATGGACATGAATTTGAACAAACTCTGGGAGATAATGAAGGACAGAGGAGCCTGGTGTTCTGCAGTCCATGGGGTTGTAAAGAGTCAGACATGGCTTAGTGACTGAACAACAGTAACAACCAGAAATAGATGTCTTCACAATCCTGACTTTATTGTTTCTATCTTATTAAAATGAGTGCTCTTAACAAAAACTTTATGTGAATAGAGAAGTATACTTTTGTTGATAGATTTTTTGAATTGAGCATCACATTAGTCCCCTCTTGATTGAAACTTTTTGAATTGCTTTTTCCTAGAAAAATATTCTCCTTAAGGTGATAATTGCTTTTTATCCCCCATTTTATTTTTTAACTTTACAATATTGTATTGATTTTGCCATATATCAACATGCATCCACCACAGGTATACACGTGTTCCCTATCCTGAACCCTCCTCCCTCCCTGTACCATCTCTCTGGGTCGTCCCAGTGCACCAGCCCCAAGCATCCAGTATCGTGCATCGAACCTGGGCTGGCAACTCGTTTCATATATGATATTAGACATATTTCAATGCCATTCTCCCAAATCATCCCACTCTCTCCCTCTCCCACAGAGTCCAAAAGACATCCTTTTGATGCCTACCCAAAGGCTTTGGTCCCTGAGCTTATATTTATCGAAAAAGTTTTTTTTTTGGCGAGCATCCTATTTATACTATAACTTTGACATTTGCACATTAAAATTTTTGGTTTCATTTCTTCATAATTAAACTGAAGATCCATGGCAGAAACTAATTTGTGATTTTGCTGAGGCATGAACTTGGCTTATAAACTCTTTGAGGCTGGTGTGGTGATTGCTAAAAGTTAGCTGCAAGCTAGTGACTGAGCCCGCTGACAGCATTGCACTCCATTTATACAGCAGAGTTTTGATTCTCAGTGGTGATATTTTAAAATTTCAGAGTTGTGAAAGATCCTGGAACTATCTGATATAAATGTCAAGGGCCTAGTGTATTTCATTTTAATTAGTAAAGAGAAAGTGTTTTCCTCACTTAAGTTTTGAAATCTTACCACAGCTTTCACAGAAAAAACAGTTGGAATACAGGGTAGCAAAAACATCTTGAAGAAATGAGGTTGTGAGCTAAAAATTGTTTGATGAACTCTATCCTAATCAACTTTGGAAGCCAACCACATTAGACTATTTGTAAATGTGTGCAACTTTATCTAGAAATAGATCAGCATTCTCCCTTTAATATATCAAAGGAAAGCAGAAGTGACTCCGTGTCCTTCAAAATATGCAGATTGACTTTTGGAAGGTCAAAAAAATTCTGATCTTTGGCACTAAACACTAAGTTGTTAAAATAGATTTTGATAATTAATATGGTATGGTGTGATCATTGCAAATTTACTGAGCCATTTTATTTAATTTTCTTCTTTTTCGTGTTATTTCTGGCTTTTTATAAAAGCTTAATAAAATTCTTAGAGAGTAGGGTTTAGGGTTCACTGAATTTTTTGATTAATTGGTGCTCAAGCTTATAATCTTTTTATGTTGATGGGAATAAAAAAATCTGCATCCACTTGAGTGACTTAGTAGAATACGCTGAACATATTTGAATTTTCTTTTTTTTTTTATTATAACACTTACAATAAATGATTCATGGTGGCCATTCAGAAGATCAGAGTTTTCTGTGTTGTTTAGGAAACTGAGCTAAATTTCTTCTGACTTTTGGACTCAGTGGAAATGATTTTCTCAAACTGCATGATATCAGCTTGTTTTCTTGCAATTTGACTTTGTTCCTTAGGGTTGGGGACCTCAGAATGTAATCTCATACAAATAATGGTTAATGGAGAGAGCACATGTATGTATCAGATAAGAATTTATTTATATTAATTTTGGAAGGTGGACTGTTCATTTCTCTTGGACAAGAATTAGAGAATCAAGCTAAAATGTCTATATATACCAAAATAGAATTTATATCATTTGGTATGATATTAGAGTAAGTTTGGCATCAATTCTGGCTTGCTATGATTGATACTTAATCTGTAATTGGAGAAGCTACGCCAGCAATTTCTTGTAATAGCTTACAAGCTGTATCTAATATCTCCTTGGGGGAGAATTTCAATTGTGTATTATTCCCCAAATATGGACAAATTTGGCTGCCAGCTCTTTCTTGAATTTGGTATTTATCTTTCTGGCAAGCCTGCAGTTTTCCTGTGTTTATCACAATTAATTTTGGTGTGAAGAAAAAACAAAACCTTTGATATTTTCATGACCATGAGTTAACATTTTGGTTTAAGAAAAATTCACAGCAAACATGAAAATGAATCTCTTTGGTAGAAGTCTCTGAGTTCAGCTTTCAATGTTATCATAATCATAATCATTTAATAAAGGGTTACTGATAGCCTGCTGTTCTGCTATATGCCAAGCATTGTGATAAGAAGTCCTATAGATCATGGAACATGGTAAGCAAAGCTTTAGACCTTATTTAGAATGAATGTATTAGAAATAATATAATTTTTATATGTGTGTGCACATACACAGGTTTTCTATGTTTTGAAAACTTTTAGTATCTTGTTTGATGTCAGGAGATACAAAGTTCTGAAGATGAAACTTAGGAATCTGCTCAGATTCTTCAATATATTACAGGGATGGTGTACATGGTTATGGGCTTCCCAGTGACTCCAGAAATGATTACTTTTCCTGCATTGTGTGACACACAGGAGATACAGAGACACTTCAGTTGACAAATGGGGCTATTTTTGCTTGTCTTTCTTTTGGTGCAGTGCAATGGCTAAGAATACAAGTTCTGGACACTGTCCTCATTCTGTCAGACTTGAAAAAAATTATTTTTTTCCCAGAGCCTTAATTTCTTCAGCTGTAACATGGGTTAAATGAGAGATAATAAGATTGAACTCCGAATTATGAGGATTTAAGTCAACGATGACCCTTGGGGGTCTAACATCTGTGTTTCCTGTGTTGCTCACCAGATTCAGTTGCTTATGAGCTTGCCCATTCAGAAGTCTTTCCTCAATAGAAAAACCCTTAGACAAACATATTCTTTTTGGCATTGTCTAACTTTTTTTAACAGAAAATGTTTTTAAAAAATTGTTTAACCAATAGGAAATTGTGAAGTTTCAATGAAAAAAAAAATGGCAAACCTGCTTAGGGTTTTAGGTTTTTAGGGTTCTGTTTAGGGATCCCAAAGTAATAAAGGATGAAGGTCTTGGAGATACAGAAAGGTAACAAGTTGTATAGTCATCATCCATTATAAGTCAGTTCTACTGACTTGGAAATTTACAGGAGTAGGTTGAATTATCCACCTTGAACAGTAATCTTGGAATTCTTCTGGCATTATGTAGGTTGTCCACCTGAAGTTTAAACCTAACTCCATCCCAATCCTGTTCAATACAGTCCTCATCCCTTTTTGCTTTACCCTGTTTATGTTTATGGCTCCTGTTTATGACCTTACTCATGCCTCTTGGTCTTTGACTTGTTTTTGCACTTGGTCTCCCTAACCTTGACCTCCCCCTTTTGCTATGTGTTCTTGAACTGAATTCACAGCACCTGGCTCTCCTCAGCTCTAGCTGAGAGCTTCTCAAAGCTTAAGCAAGTAAATCACCCTCCAATATTATTAAAATGCAGATTCCAATTCAGTAGGTCTGGAGCAGAGCCTGAGATTGTGCATTTCTAACAAGTTCCTAGGAGCTGCTGATGCTTCTGGCTCTGGGACCCCACTGTGAGTAGCAAGGCTCACTGAAGTCAGTGTTTTGGTTCTAATCACCTCCTGCAACCCCATCTCAGCTACTAATTCTAGCTGTACTGGCTAGTCACACACTGCACTTCTGCTTATGGTAAAAACTATGGAATGTTCATCTAATGTCCATAAAAATCAAACTGAACCCTCCTTGTATGTTTTGTAAAGGTCACAGAGGAAGGACAGTCTTTGAAGTCTTAGATTACTGTGAAAGAATCAGCTTACTAAAAGTTACAGTTTTTATGACTTTTTAGCAGATACACCCCGAGTTCTAGAGCTACTGGATATGTACCATAGAAATAAGATAGTTATTTATTTAAAATATGCTAAGATAGAAGGACCGAAATCCTGTACCTATATAATCTATTAGGTGTGAAAAATATAGTTGAGACTGAATTGCAAGCATTGTGAAGCCCATACTCTCTGAAAACATGGAGACACTGAAACAAAAGAAACCTGCAAAAGGTTATGAGATTTTTGAGGATGCCTATTTCTAAGTTGACAGTCATATGAGGAAATGTAATCATTTGGAAGTGTCATTGAGGTGGGGATCATTTTCCCCCCCTTTTAAATTACCTCAATGAAAGAGTCTCAATGAAAGGGTCTGTGCTCGCAGACTGTGGAGTCAAGGGTAAAATCCAAAGTTTAAATTCTGACTTCAACTTTCTATTGGCCCGAGTTACCACATACAATGTCTGCAATAGGAAATTATTACCAGTACTTACCATCTACTTACCTTCCCATTTAGGTATGATGATGGATTCTGTTCCCCGTTGCCACATTGCCTCTGGCTTGAATGTAGGTTCAGGAGTTAATTAACAGTTTGTGAACTCACAGATATCCTGTGTGTCATTTTATTTATTGCTCCACTCTGTGTCATCTCATGAGTCAAGTTTCGGTATTTTAATATGACATAGGAAGACAAGCAATTTAGGAGAAAATCTCGTTTTCTTTGACTTTCAGAGAAAAACTTAATATACATGTAAGAGACAGAAGTGCAACCCAGGCTTTAATTCTGCTTCACTTATAAAAGCTATTTTACCACAGGAAAATACCATCGTATGTATGTTACTGTCATACCCAAAGAGCTGCTTCCAACACTGTCTTTTGTTTGCTGGGTATTAAGTTCACAAGAAAGCTACTTAAAGCTGCTCTCAACCATTAGCTGGGGAGAAAAGGCTCTGTGTTTTACATCAGTGGATTTGGAAAGGGCAATATATTTAGTTACTGGTGTGTGAGGTGATTATACAATTGCTCTGTGTCTTTTTGTGTCGTGATCAATTGAGAAGGCTTTAAAAACTTATTTGAATTTATGGCTATTGTCTGGCCTTCCTCTGGCTTTCTATCAAGCAAGGTAAACAGGGTGAATTCAGCCATGTGGGCTCAGTGTTTGACAACTTCCCGGGGCTTACAGTCACTGTTGCACGCTCTCTAGTCACTCCACATGAAAATCCTTATTAAACAACGTGGTGAAGGCTTTGCTGTCCTCCAGGAACTTCTTCCTAATCAATGCCTGTGGCTGATCTCTTCAGAGCTCCTCAGCCTGGGGCCTGGGACATGCTTGGCAGCCAGATTCGGATTCAGAGGCACAGTCATTTACAAAGAGATTGTGAACATGCCAGGTGAAGAGGCTGCCCCCACCCATCACTCCTTGCCCTAGGCTGTTTCTCCTAGACATCTGAAGTTATTCTGCAAAGTAATCTGAAGCATTGATTTTCCTTTTTTTCCTTCAGTCTAAAAAAAGTATTAGACACAAAACAACAAATGTCTTTCATTTTACCCATGTGGGACAATATTGGCGTTTTATATAAAAATAATTATATAAATAAGGTTGTCATTTTTGTTGCTGGAAGCAAGAAGTGCTAAGTGTGTTAGTATTCTTGGGTCATTTTCTTCAGATGTGAGACTGAGTCAACCAAGTAAATAGGATTTATAGCCTCTAAGATCTACTATACAGATGTCTATATTTGTCATTGTTGTTTAGTCACTAAGTCATGTCTGACTCTTGTGACCCCATGGATCATAGCCCACCAGGCTCTTCTGTCCATGGGATTTCCCAAGAATACTGGGGTGGGTTGCCATTTCCTTCTCCAGGGGATCTTCCTGACCCAAGGATCAAACCCATGTATCCTGCATTGCAGGAGGGCTTTTTAACCACTGAGCCATCAGGGAACCTGAAATGTTTATATAATTGTCTACAATGAGGTCAAGACTCTGATATAAAATAGCTATAGGAATTGTGAAATGAAGCTCTAGAACCTCCTTTGTGTTACTATTCTAAGTTAGACGCGTTCACATAGGGTCTTTGGACTAAAAGGATGAATACAACCTGGTTTGGAAGCAAGTTAAAAAAAAAAAAAATCTTCTGACCAAAAGAATCATTTTTTTTTTCTGGCCTCCTAAATCTACATGCATTCTAAAATCCAATCTCAGATCATTATATCTTGAACTACTCCAACTTTAGATCAACCATAGGTAGTAAGCAATGCTATTCTACTTCACATTTGAGGAAATTTGGGTTCAAGGCCACATAGCTAGTGAGTAAAGAAGATATTTTGTCTATAATGAAGGATTGTTTTTAAATCTTTATTAATTTGAGTTCTGTCAGGGTGTTTTTAAATACTATACACAATTTCTTTCAGATTTTCTCTTCCTTGTTTTGGGTAAATGACCTTCACGGCTTTGTTCTGATTTGTCAGGGGATGTGAGATGTTTCTCTTTGTTATGATTTTTGTTTTATGTGCAGTTATGACTTTTCTCCATAATGGTAATCTAGGCTGGTTTGGGGAGGAAAGAGAATACCTGGGATTTATATCAAAGACATTGTCGGATACTTTTTTTTTCCTCTTTGCTCTCACTGTCTGCCCCAGCCCTGAAAGATGTGCCATGAGAAACAAAGTATTAGAAGTTTTCAGCTGGCCTAAGTGGAACAGTCTCATTTACTGTGCTACATGGCGTCATAAATCAGCAAGGATAATACCCATGTGACTCTAATCTGGCATTAATTCTGGCACTAAAAATTTAATGGTTCCCTGGCCAACCCTCAGAAGTCTTGGGGGTTAATAAGGGGGTTGGGAGTTAATAATAATTTTAACTGGGGGACTCTGAGTTGCTCTGGAGGCGAGTATTTGGGAATTTGGAGAGTCTTCTACAAGTGAGCTTTATGAAGTCTGCATATTAATACAAATGGCATCAATAATAAGCAAGCCAAGATCTGTAGAAAAGGTGGGTTGAGTATCTTTAATAATTCATTATTATTATCTAGATGTTGAGATCAACTCTGCTCCATCAGGTATATAATAAACCTTAAGAATAAGAATGTTGAAATGCTTGTAAAAATATATTCATGGACTAATATTCATTACCAAGTGAACCAAATCAATATATTTTTTTTTTCTTTTCTGAAAGTTCATTAATTTAGAATTTTCATGTGGGTGACTGTTTTCAAGGCTGGACTACATATTCTGAACTACATATATTGGGCTTAATACACGTTTATTCTTCTCATTGTCTAAGCTGATCCTATAAAGAATGACCTCCTATGGGGCAAATGTTTCACATAAGAGGAACTGACTAATAGAATCTGTATATTTTGATAAGAATGCAGAAACATGTAAAATTACTTTTGACTGAGCCCATGATAAGAAGTTTCAAAGTGAGGTGTTAGGCTCCATAAGTAGTATTGTAAAGAAGGCAGTAAGAACCATAGCTACCCTCATCCAGTGTGAAAAGGAAAGAGATCACAGTGGTACAGAACTATTTAAGACCCAAGATGGCCGCCAGGAGCCTGACCCATCTAGGGAAGTGTTAAGAGAACTTCTGGGGGAACTGGGACACTCTAACAGCAAGAATCTGGCTAGGGGCCTACTGCTTAGACTGGGAGCCAAAGGAGGACTCCTTGGTGTTCAGAGGGAAGGTGAATATTTATGTCAGGGAACTGCAGGGGAGGTATTTCTAGAGATAGGGGTGGTTGCAGTTTTGAAGAATCCAAGGAAAGGAGAAAGAGTAAACTTAAAATAGCTATCAGGGCCAGAGGAAACCAGTTCCTGAGGATACTGGCACCAGTCTTGGAAGGTTTTTCCACATTTTTTTTCTCTTCTCTCCTCCTTAAACATGGAAAAGGCTGGGAGCTGCATCTAGGAGTGGTAAACAGGGAATGGGGAACTAGCAAACAGAGAAGGAAACTGCCCACACCTTCCTTTTAATTGGACAGAAGTATTTTAATGTCAGTTGAATTTCTGAGTTTTTATGTTCTCTGAAATTGGACTTATCAATTACTGATTTGTGACTTTTTGGCAAGTCAAGGTGCAGTTTTTCTCTGAAGCAAATTTTTTACATAATCCTGTAGACTTTGCAGTTAAAGATTTTATTTTGCATCAATATATTTATGTAGCATCGATTTATGTAAACCACAATCGAATGATTATATAAATAAGGAAAATAGACCAATAAGTGCTTTTCAGTGAATTAAAATACAATAAGAAGACAATGACTTGTAGGCTTCTTTGGACCGACAGGTCAGGAAACATTTCTCTGAGGAAAAAGGAGCCACAAAAATATTGGGCGGGTGTGGGAAAGTATTTCAAGCAAAAAGAAACAGCTGGTGCATAGACTTCAGGATGGAATGAGCTGGTGTATCTGGGAAAAAGAGAGAACGCCAAAGTGGCTGAAGACACATTGTTAAGTCAAGAGTGGTGTGAAGTTGAAGGGGTTAGTTGGGGGTGCATCACGTAAACTAGAGTAAGGCACGGAAACACTGGAGGGCTCCAAACAAGGGAGTTTTGTGGTCTGAGTTATATTTATAAAATTCTCCCTGTAGCTGACATGCCGAGAATGGATTATAGGAGGGCATGACTTGAGGCAGGAAGACCAGTTCAGAGGTCATTTCAAAGTTTAGACTAAATAGGATTATGACTTGAATAAGAGTAGTAGGGATACAAATGAAGGAAGTAGTTGGATTCTGGATATGTTTTGAAAGTAGTTAGTAACCTTAGTGATGTTTTGACTATGGGATGAAGGAAACTGTTCTCAAGGATGTGTCCTCGAATAATTATTGGAACAATTAAGTTGGTATTTCAGCCATCTGTCAGTCTACCGCTGAGGAGACTTGCCTTGATTCTACCATAAGAAGGATACAATAAAGACCAATAGAGGTTAAAAAGAAACTTTTCATGAGAGCTATCACCAGAGCCATGATAAAATCAACATTGGGCCTCAGAAGGGTGGTTGTTGCAATCCCAGCATTGGCAGCAGTAAGAGCTGCAATGGTTGCTGCCTTGACAGCAGTTAACAGAGTCAGCTGTAGCACTGGCAGCAGTGGTGAGTAGTGTGGGTTATAGCAGTGGTGGAGTTAGTGGACGGGGCTCTAATATTAGTCATCATAAATGGCATGGACCTCAGCATCACTTCTGATACTGAGAAGAGCAATGAAAGGGCAATGCCGATGGCTGACATCCACAGCTCTGGTGGCCACAGTCAGCAATGATGGTGGTCAAGTCTTTGAAAACCTGAATCAGCGTAGCTGCCACTTTTGATGTCGGCTAAAAAGCACACAAACAATAAAGACCTAAAGGAGGAGGATAAGAAAACGTTGGTAGCCAAGAGAATTAAAAAATCCTATGCTGATTCCTAGACATGTTCCCAGGTATTATATGATGCTTGAGTTCTCAAAGAACAAGTAAGAGAGAATTAGAAACATTTTTGTTTTGTGGTTATGTGCTTGAATAGCCTGCAAAATATAGATCACACATAAGTGTAGTGACTCTTCAAAGAGATAGGGTGTAACTGTGATGCTATATAAAAGCACATGGATAGAATATAAATGGCTTAAAAATGGAAGCTATTAGTTTTACAAAAATGATGAAGTGGCATCCTGAGATGTCATATGAAGATTTTTAGGTGGGAGTGAACAAGTTATTTTGGTTGTTGTGGAAATTTTAGTTCTGAGCTATGATTTTGGTATCTTATCTCATGGGAAAATAAACTTTTAAAAGGCTCCAAGGGCTTTAGGACTTCCTGCTTCTACAGAGGACTTAAAGGAGATAACTCATCATCAAAATGATGCTTGGAGCCAGGTTCAGATTCTGAGAACTGAGAAAATACAGCTTTAGAGTAAGTCAAGGTTTTCCTATGGTGTGATTTAGTGGACTGGCCATAACATTTGTTATTGCCTGGTTTTCTGGGACGGAATCTATTCCCAGCAGGGCTGTGACTCAACCTTTAAGCCAACCAAATGGAATGCCTGAAGGATGAGACCATAAAAAATGAACTCTTACCTAGACCTGGTAGGAATTTAAGAGTGGTAGTCTTTTCTGTAATGTCTTTTGACCAACTGAAATTGGTCCAAAGTATTTCCTTTCCTTTTTCACCATTAGAATCTTAGTTATTTATTTGTTTTTCTAGTTTTCTTCTGTTCTTGAAGGCTTTGCATTTCTTTTGTGAGACTGCATGTGTGGGGTTTTGAGAAATGCTTCGGGATGAAGTGCTATCTATCAATCCAAAACACTATCAAGAGATTTATTTGTTGTTTGCCTGTTCTTTCCCTCGCCCCCACCTCTTTGCTTCCTAACACATTTTTCTTCCATTTCTTTTTTTCCATCCACAGCAGAGAAGGGCTGCCTGAAGCTTTTCCCCAGAGCCATTCTGCAGAACAGTCTTAGAGAGGAGTTAAAGTCTTCAATGTCTCCCCTGACAGGCACAAGAACATTTTTTCTTTAACTCTAGCATGGCTGATCTTTGCCACAAAATATCCACCACCCTGCTCCTCTGCACCAAATGAAATATTGTTACTGATGGTAGGTGGGTGGCAAAGAACACTGTTAGCCAACCAGCTTTCATGATTTCTTTATTTTTACAGAGGAGAAAGTTGACTTGCCAGATATGTTTTTTGGATGAATTCATAACACTGTTCACAAGGTTTAAATTAGCAAAATGGCTCACCTGGCAAATTTTGGCTGGGTTGGAAAAGCTACTGAAGCCCAGCCAGCTTAATTATGATGAGGGTGATTAGTGTATCTGTCTCAGTGAAAGGCTAAAATGGTAAAAAAATCCACCTGCAGTGTAGGAGACCAGGTTCAATCCCTGGGTAGGGAAGATCCCCTGGAGAATGGAATGGCTATCCACTCCAGTATTCTTGCCTGGAGAATTCCATGGACAGAGGAGCCTGGCGGGCTACAGTCCATGGGGTTGCAAAGAATTGGACACTACTGAGCCACATTCACTATTCTTCACTTTCTCAGTGAAAGACTATTGCAATTATTAGAAAATTAAAAACGTATAGACTCAGCCCACTTTGCTGCACAAATATGCCCCTGTCCATCGTGCTTCAGGACGTGGACATCCATGGTACGCTAATCCTTCACTGTCACACTGGTTAAGCTGTACCAAGGAAACTACCCTGCAAAGAAAGCTTTCGCTCAGCATGCCTGTAGTTCTTGTTTTTAGGTGCTATCCTGTCCAGATTCTTAAAGTAGTCAATAGTGTTAGAAGAGCTTCATTGATTGAAGCTCTGACCTGATTATAATAATCAAAAAGCTTGGGTGATTATCTAAAGCCTATAGGAACTTAATCACATTGCTTTAGTCATGGAAATAAGCCAGGATTCCACAATCAGCTTTTCAAGTAAGATATCTGTAGATCTAGGGTGGAAAGAGAATAATGCATTCCTTCTTTTCAAATCAGATCTTCCTTTTAGAGCAGGCAGTGATGAGCTTGTGCTGCACCAAGTTCAGGCAGCATGTAAGGGGTGAGGCTGGGGTGAGGGGGCGGTGTTGGGCGCGGTCCTTGCTGCTATCATGAATGCTATTTCAGTTTCTGAGAGATGGTACTGATGGATCATGGTTGAGAATTTAAAATATCCAAATCATTTCAATACAACTAAGTAAATATTTTTTTCATTAGAGTCCTGTAAAGAGCCATTTTAGAAACATCTGGTTTCACTTTTAGGAGGTATCTTTTTATAACATTAAAAAGATTGAATTTTTGTTTTAATGAAGTATTCAAGTTTTTAGTTAATGCTAATCCAGCTTCTTTGACAGGTGTATATATATCACTATTCCTTTTGCTGCCGCTTTTTTTTTTTTTAGGCCCAGCTGTGGCTTATAGGACTTCTGTTCCCGGAACAGGGGTTGAACCCAGGCCCTTGGCAGAGTGTGGAGGAATTCTTGTCCTTTTTCTTCGGGTTTAAGGACAAGATTTGCTCTGAATCCCACTCCTTCTGTCTGTCTGAAGTCACTCAGGGACAAGCAAACTATAGCCAGAGGGTCTGCTTCCACTCTTTTTTGGTAATGTTTTATAGAAATACAGCTCTGTCCATTAGCTTAGGTATTGTTTCTGAATGTTTTGTGCTACAATAGCAGAGTCGAATAGTTGCAACAGAGGCCTTGTGGCCACTAGGCTGAAAATATTTACTCTTTGATCTTTTAAGAAAAAATTTCCAAGTTCTCCTTTAGCCTCAGTTCAGTCACTCAGTCGTGTCCAGCTCTTTGCGACCCCATGAATCGCAGCACGCCAGGCCTCCCTGTCCATCACCAACTCCCGGAGTTCACTCTGACTCACGCCCATCGAGTCAGTGATGCCATCCAGCCATCTCATCCTCTGTCGTCTCCTTCTCTTCCTGCCCCCAACCCCTCCCAGCATCAGAGTTTTTTCCAATGAGTCAACTCTTTGCATGAGGTGGCCAAAGTACTGGAGTTTCAGCTTTAGCATCTTTCCTTCCAAAGAAATCCCAGGGCTGATCTCCTTTAGAATGGACTGGTTGGAGCTCCTTGCAGTCCAAGGGACTCTCAAGAGTCTTCAACACCACAGTTCAAAAGCGTCAATTCTTCGGCGCTCAACTTTCTTCACAGTCCGACTCTCGCATCCATACATGACTACTGGAAAAACCATAGCCTTGACGAGATAGACCTCTGTTGGCAAAGTAATGTCTCTGCTTTTGAATATGCTATCTATGTTGGTCATAACTTTTCTTCCAAGGAGTAAGCGTCTTTTAATTTCATGGCTGCAGTCACCATCTGCAGTGATTTTGGAGCCCCAGAAAATAAAGTCTGACACTATTTCCACTATTTCCCCATCTGTTTCCCATGAAGTGATGGGACCAGATGCCATGATCTTTGTTTTCTGAATGTTGAGCTTTAAGCCAACTTTTTCACTCTCCACTTTCACTTTCATCAAGAGGCTTTTGAGTTCCTCTTCACTTTCTGCCATAAGGGTGGTGTCATCTGCATGTCTGAGGTTATTGATATTTCTCCTGGCAATCTTGATTTCAGCTTGTGCTTCTTCCAGCCCAGCGTTTCTCATGATGTACTCTGCATATAAGTTAAATAAGCAGGGTGACAATATACAGTCCTGACGTACTCCTTTTCCTATTTGGAACCAGTCTGTCGTTCCATGTCCAGTTCTAACTGTTGCTTCCTGACCTGCATACAGATTTCTCAAGAGGCAGGTCAGGTGGTCTGGTATTCTCATCTCTTTCAGAATTTTCCACAGTTTATTGTGATCCACACAGTCAAAGACTTTGGCATGATCAATAAAGTAGAAATAGATGTTTTTCTGGAACTCTCTTGCTTTTTTGATGATCCAGCGGATGTTGGCAATGTGGTCTCTGGTTCCTCTGCCTTTTCTAAAACCAGCTTGAACATCTGGAAGTTCACAGTTCACGTGTTGCTGAAGTCTGGCTTGGAGAATTTTGAGCATGACTTTACTAGTGTGTGAGATGAGTGCAATTGTGTGGTAGTTTGAGCATTCTTTGGCATTACCTTTCTTTGGAATTGGAATGAAAACTGACCTTTTCCAGTCCTGTGGCCACTGCTGAGTTTTCCAAATTTGTTGGCATATTGAGGGCAGCACTTTCACAGCATCATCTTTCAGGATTTGAAATAGCTCAACTTGAATTCCATCACCTCCACTAGCTTTGTTCGTAGTGATGCTTTCCAAGGCCCACTTCACTTCACATTCCAGGATGTCTGGCTCTAGGTCAGTGATCACACCATTGTGATTATCTGGGTTGTGAAGATCTTTTTTATATAGCTCTTCTGTGTATTCTTGCCACCTCTTCTTGATATCTTCTGCTTCTGTTAGGTCCATACCATTTCTGTCCTTTATTGAGCCCATCTTTGCATGAAATGTTCCCTTGGTACCTCTAATTTTCTTGAAGGGATCTCTAGTCTTTCCCATTCTGTTGTTTTCCTCTATTTCTTTGCACTGATTGCTGAGGAAGGCTTTCTTATCTTTTCTTGCTATTATTTGGAACTCTGCATTCAGATGCCTATACCTTTCCTTTTCTCCTTTGCTTTTTGCTTCTCTTCTTTTCATAGCTATTTGTAAGGCCTCACCAGACAGCCATTTTGCTTTTTTGCATTTCTTTTCAATGGGGATGGTCTTGATCCCTGTCTCTGTACAATGTCATGAACCTCAGTCTGTAGTTCATCAGGCACTCTATCTATCAGATCTAGTCCCTTAAATCTATTTCTCACTTCCACTGTATAATCATAAGGGATTTGATTTAGGTCATACCTGAATGGTCTAGTGGTTTTCCCTACTTTCTTCAATTTCAGTCTGAATTTAGCCTAGGCACATGTAAACCTTTTTCACCCTCACTAGCCTTTTGTCTCTACAGAGCTCCTAGACCTGTCTGCATGACTGTGACGTTACTTCAGTCGTGTCCAACTCTGTGCAACCCTATGGACTGTAGCCTGCCAGGCTCCTCTGTCCATGGGTTGGGAAGATCCCCTGGAGAAGGAAATGGCAACCCACTTCAGTATTCTTGGCTGGAGAATCCCATGGACAGAGGATCCTGGCAGGCTACAGTCCACAGGGTTGCAAAGAGTCAGACACTACTGAGAAACTTCACTTCACTTCACTTCACTTCTTTACCACTAATACCACCTGGGAAGCCCAGACCTGTCTAGTCTATTCCAATTCCTTCTATTCAAACTTCTTGGAAAGTACTAGCCACTCACTGGACTATCGAGTCACTCCCTGTCTCCCATTCACTCCTCAATTCTGCATCCTTGTTTCTGCTGCTGCTACTGCTGCTAAGTCGCTTCACTCGTGTCCGACTCTGTGCGACCCCACAGACAGCAGCCCACCAGGCTCCCCTGTCCCTGGGATTCTCCAGGCAAGAACACTGGAGTGGGTTGCCATTTCCTTCTCCAGTGCATGAAAGTGAAAAGTGAAAGTGAAGTCGCTCAGTCGTGTCCGACTCCTAGCGACCCCATGGACTGCAGCCTATCAGGCTCCTCCACCCATGGGATTTGCCAGGCAAGAGTACTAGAGTGGGGTGCCATTGCCTTCTCCATCCTTGTTTCTGCTCCTACTCTATTGCAGTTGCTGCTGTTTAGATTCTTAATTACTGAATCAAACGGCCACATTTTTCTTTTGGGTCTTTTCTGTGGCATTTGATCTCGAATCAGTCATTTTTAGGCTGGGCTCTCTACACTCTAGGTTTCTGTGACAATAGTCTCTTTTTAAACTCTGACCTCTGTGATACTGTGCCTTGGGCCTCTTTGAGGCTCCATGTTAACTGCTATGACTCTATTTCAGACCAGTTAGCTCTCATTTAGAGGACCTCAGCAAACTTCTAAGTTTGCATCCTTGTCCTCTTTAAATCTATTCTCATGTAGATGATCCATATTGAAACCCACTACCATCATTCCCCTGTTTATAAAACCTTAGTTATTGCCATTGCCTATAGCTACAATGAGGACTTCCCACGTGGCTCAGTGGTAAAGAATCTGTCTGCCAATGTGAGAGACGTGGGTTCAGTTCCTAGATGGGGAAGATCCCCTGGAGAAGGAAATGGCAACTCAGTCCAGTATTCTTGCCTGGAGAATTCCAAGGACAGAGGAGCCGGACGGGATGCAGTTCATGGGGTTGCAAAGAGTCGGACATGAGTGACCAGGCACACATGCATGGCTACAGTGAACAAGTCAAATTGCTGCCTTACCCAATATTTCCTTTTGAGGACTTCCCAACACCACTATTATTATATCCCAGTAGGAGCAAAACACATTGTAATGCTGAGTGGTGAGAGAGAACGTCCGGTGAAGTAGTTCAGTATTGCACAGGGTTCCCAAGGAAGATGGAAGGAGATGAGGAGGGAAGCTGAGTAGAGAATAGGTAATTAGGAACTTGGTGTGCTATTTTAGAGAACTTATGTTTTATTCAGTAGTATCCACTGGTTTTAAGTAAATTAGTATTATCAGTTTTATAGTAAAGAAAATTCATTCTTAAAATGGCATACTATATCTGAAAACCAATTTTTATAATGTGTATTAAGATAATTAAGGGATTACAGGACTGAGCCTTTGTTACTTTGAGTAGGAGAGATCTGAACATAGTTATGTAAACTCCTAAACATGAAAAGGCTGAATTGCAAGAGAGAGATGGGATAATTGATGGAATGATTTGCCAGAGGCATAAGATGCCAGCTGAAGGATTAATACAGACAGAACAAGGAGCATCTCAATACTAGGTATGAAGAAAGGAGGGGAGAAGAGGGGGCATCTCTGTGCATATCGAGATGGACAAAGGAAACAGAATTCTCATGGGCTTTACCTAACTTGTGAACTAGGAAGTCATCGGTCATCTAAGAATGATGAAGGGAGTACTGGCAGATGGAGCTTCAGTGAGACTTTGGGATAACAGTTGAGGAAACGGGAGCTAGAGATAAATGTGGACAAACAGAAAGATTATTTGGCAGTGTTAAAGATCATCTGAGATGGGATGTCATCAATATACAGTGACTTCAATAGGAATCTCTTCTGCTGACAGCACCTGGCCAATCACAGGAGACTAAGGAAAGCAAGAGGCAGCCATTTGATTGGACAAGTACAGGCCTGGAATTTCATCCTGTGAAGAGGGTACAGGTAATGGTATTGACAAATGCTATTTCTGAAGCCTGAATCATAATGCCTAAGGCTGGCTGCGGACGTAGTTAACTGTCACAGATTCAGAATTATGATCGGTACACAAAGCAAAGCCCTAGTTGCTTTGCATGTTAAAACAATCTATTGGTAATCAACTTTAATGTCCTCCAACTGTCAGCTCTCTTTTATCTAACAGTTGTGGATGTTTTGAAAGGGAGAATTCAAATAAATTTGAGAAACACTCAGTTTATGGAAGCAGCCAACTTGCCTTTTGTTCTTCTGAAAATGTTTCCTTATTGTCCACAAACTTCCTTCACACTCTTCTCTTTCAGAGCTTTTTGTTGTTCATTTATTTAGTCAATGAATATTTGAGTGATATGCTCCAGGCATAATAATTAAAATCCAATCACCTGAGCTGGAAAGTTTGTCTGTGTTAGTTGCTCAGTCATGTCTGACTTTGAGACCCCCTGGACTGTAGCCCACCAGGCTCCTCTGTCCATGGAATTTTCTGGGTAAGAATACTGGAGTGGAGTGCCATTCCCTTCTCCAGGGGATCTTCCCTACCCAGGGATCCAGGTCTCCTGCATTGTGAACAGATTCTTTGCCATCTGAGCCACCAGGGAAGCCCTGGTGTCAAGCTGGAAAGTTTAGTCTTAGTATTTTTGAACATGGAAGAATTTGAGAATTATTCTTGGTTCTAACATGTTGGGAGCAACCAGATATTCCTGAGGCTTTTTCAGAGCTAATGGGTCATGCTGTATAACAAGGTGTCAAAAACTCATGAGGAAAAGTAAAATCATGATATGACACTACCAAGGGCAAACATCTCCTACTTGGAAGGAAAAGACTCATTTGCACTTTCAGTCTCTTCCTCTCTCATAATCTCTCTACATGAATTATGAGATTTGATGGCTGTGGTGATGGGGGTTTTAATGTATATAAAACCTTCTTTTCTTTTAATAATTTTTATTGGAATATAGTTGCTTTACAAAGTTGTGTTAGTTTTGTTGTACAGCAAAGTGAATCAGCTATAAATGTATATATATGTGTGTGTGTGTGTGTGTGTGTGTGTGTAACACCACCTCTTTTTTGGATTTCCATTCTGTTTAGGTCACCACAGAGGTAGAGTTCCCTGTGCTACACACTAGGTTCTCATTAGCTATCTATTTTATATTTAATTGTGTGTATATGTCAATCCCAATCTCCTAATTCATCCCAATATATAGCTAAGACATTTCCAGAGCTAATGTCATCCATATGTTTATCTCTACATTTATGTCTCTATTTCTGCTTTTCAAATAAGTTCATCTGTACCATTTTTCTAGATTCCATATATATGCATTAATATATGATCTTTGTTTTTCTCTTTCTGACTTCGTTCTGTATGACAGTTTCTAGGTCCACCTACATCTCTGTAAATGGCACAATTTCATCCCTTTTTATGGCTGAATAATATTCCACTGTATAAATGTGCCACTTATTCTTTATCCATTCCTTTCTTGATAGACGTTTAGGTTGCTTCCATGTCCTGGCTATGTGATGCAAAGAGTGATGCAATAAATATTGGGGCCCTTATGTTTATTTATCTGAGCTAGACTTGAGATAGCCTTTTTCTGCCTCTTCTCCCACCAGACTACAAGTCCAGAAGGACAGTGAGTGGCTCAAAAATATTTGTTAAATGAATGGATAAGTCATGCTAAATAGATATCATGAATCTAGTAAAGTTATCTAGGCTATGCAAGCCATGGCTGGATTCTGCTATAATCAAGTGACCCCTTAGGGGACCCATGGCTCCTGGGGAGTGAAGTTTCTGAGATGAAACTCTGTGATGTGAACTTCAGACAGGTCAGCCATTCTCACACCCTCTAATGTGATTGGTTGCCTGTTCTTTCTGTATTTTCATCTCAAATATCCTCTAGGCAAATTGCATCTGAGAAACTCATCTGAAGAATCCAAATCATTATAAATTATTTTCTGCCTACCATTACAATCACTGTTAAAGCCTTCACCCACTTCATTTACTCTGTTTCTTCATTTCAGTGCTATCAAGTTCTGGGAGAAACAGAATAGTGTGATGATGTGCTAATTATATTTTTATGCCTTAACAAATATCTAGTGCTTAGGACACAACTTAGTTTCCTGCATATGTTAAAAATAAGCAAATGAACAAAACAAAAAGCAAATAAGCAAATACAAATTACCAAATAATACTATATTCAGATCTTTGAAACATATGTGTTTCAAAGCCATATTCTGATGCCTATGACTATAGCTGTATCATATCTTTCTCTTTTTTCCCCTCCCTCTCAACAAATGTAAGTCAAGAATTTAGTTATCTTCTACCATTCCATAATTTTTTACCCAAGTGGGTTTTGATAAACAATATAGCTTGGGGAGGTAATTTTCTTAGGGGCCTTATTTAATTCTCATCCTAAACCTATGAGATTAGTGATACCTACATTTTGCAGGTGGGAGAGCAGGTTCTGAGAGGTTAAGGAACCTGATAATGAAAACAAGTATTGTGACAGAAGCATAGCATTCAAATATATGATTATTCCAACATCAGGCTGGTTAGGTACTGTTATCACTATTTTAATTAGACAGTTTCAGATCAAGGAGAGAAAGCACTCCACTCAAGGCCACTCAACTAGTAGAGATGTATGACCAAGGCTAGGGTTCCTGCCCAGTCTGTCTCACCCCAGCACGTGCTTTTTCCTAGCTGACTAGCTTGTTTAACTAAAGGCTTTCTCTCAGCAGGGGGCCATTCTTGAGCATGTACAGCTTCCCTGTAACAGGGAAATTACTGGATAGAATTGTATACTGTCTTGTCCAATTAAAAGACAATCAGTGCTGAGAACACCTTACTGGCTGAAAGTGAGTGTTAATGCTTCTATTCTTTAGTCTTGCTTTCAGGAAATATAGTTTATATAGTTTAGGCTTGCTTTCAGGAAACTAAAACATGATAAGCAAAAACAAGTGAAAATTCGATGGCTGCTTACTGCCTTTGTGTTTCCCTTTCTTTTCTCCTTAGCTAGTGCCAAAGTAATCACCTAATACACAACCCCCAGAAGCATTATGCTGACAGATCCTGATGTTCCCCTTCTGTGTTTTCATTGGAGCTGTGCAGTTATGTCTTCAATCAAATGGAAATATGCTGTGAGAGATGCTGAATGGAATTTTTTAAAAGGCAATGAGGATCACAGTGACTACTCCTTGCTGATTTTTGGTGGGGAAGGAATAGCAGGAAAATAAACTAAACACGAAAAAATCGTTGTTTCTTCCACATTGCCATGTAAAGATACTTTGCTTGCTGTGTTCTATACACATTTAATCAGATCAGTCTAGCTGATAAAATAAAAGCTCCCCTCCCCTGGCCCCATGCTAATTATTCTTGTTAATTATTTTTTAATTATCTTTCTATCCCTGCTTCTAGAACAACTGTCATAATTTCCACCTCAGAGGCTCCAGACATGACATACCTATAAACGTAGTATCAAGGATGGTGGCTGGTGTGTGAATGCTTTCAGAAGAAACACAGAAGAGAAATCAAACCCAAATGCCATTCTTAGCACATTACCATGGGTGAGTCTCTCAAATTGCTTCTGTTAATTATTCATTAGAGGAACACACACACACACTAAACCACTTAACTATTTGAGGGTTCATGTTACCTAGTTTAAATCTGTATCTGTCAAGTGTCTCACAGCATGTTGGACAAAGCAGAGCTCAAATAGTCTGCTATATTGTGTAACCTTACTTCCAGAAATAAAAGAAAAGATAGGCCACACACCAAGTAATTGTGTGGATCTTTGAGGTCTGCCATGTATTAATGATAACTAGCTCTTCTGTGTTGAAGTCATTGGCACTATGCTAGGCACTCTGGAAGGATACACAGTCATTGGATTTTTGTTCTCTATCTCAATTATTTTAAAATGTTAATAGCAAGGAAAAACATGCACATGTGACATTAGAAAAAAATTAGAGACCAAAGGAGTGAGAGAGGAGACTATCAGGGCAGTTTTCCTGAAAGACCTGTAGGTGGGCGTGCATCATCAGGCATGGATAAAAGCTTAGAGGGTGTAGTGGTGGCAGTGAGCATGGGCTCTTTAGTGGGCAGCTGGCCTGATTGAATTGAGGACTATGTATAAGAATCTTATAGGTAAGGTAAATATATAGCATATATATCATATATGGTATTATCCATTTGCTCAGAATGTCCTTAGTCAAATTCCATTTCAGAGGCCTGAAACCCTGCAATACTCACAGTATAGTAAGTTTTTCTTCTCTAATATGAGATTAGCAAATTGTACTTCAAGCCAGTCTCATCTGTGTGCTTGGTTTTCAGAAAAATTAATTTTGTATCATTGTTGCAATTGGAATATATAATATTCATAAAGTGTCATGCAAACTCTTTGTCCAAAAATGGGACCAAACTACTTGTTTAATTAATGTGAAAGATCAGGGAAGGAACTGCTGCTTAAAAATATTCCATATAAGATTATTGCGTTTGCTTGATGCCATCTCTGCTTATCATTTCTAAGGAGATTATAAAGAGTTCATTTCTCCTACCTCAATAAAGCAATCAACTGAAGGCAAGCGTAGCCTACTCTTAAAGAGTTGGAGTATCTAGTTATTCTTGAACATATGAGAAAATTGATCATCTTTAAAGCCCAGAGTCCAATATAGTGCTCTAATGCCTAAAAATCTTCAAATGATTTGACGATGGGATAACACTGGTCTCAGATTTGTTCAGTTTCTAAAAATACAGCTTCGTTGCCTGTTTTCCCCAGTGAGAATTAGAGGTCAAGCTTAGAGAAGAGTTACTCCTAATTTTGATAGTGGTATACTTCGTAATTCACATGCATTTCATATTTATTTCCTACACAATTCTATGAGATAAGTAAAATGATCACAATCATTCCTGCCCTTAGACATGAATAAGAAGGGCATCTACTAGTCAGTACCTTGAGCTTTAGAAGACAATGAAAATTATAGATATTAAGACACAGTTTTTCCTTTTCAAGCTTTTCTTTTATTAATTTTTTTATATGTGTAGAATTAATTTGATTACAGAGAATTATGGAAAATAACTGTGTTAGCCACAGTGCCTGTTCCAGGCCAGAGGATGCTGGGCTGAGTGTGTGTTTGTGTGTGTGTGTATGTGTGACATTTTTTGCCCTGGGAAACTAGAGAAAGAATCATATGGAATTTAGAAAGATGGTAACGATGACCCTATATGTGAGACAGCAAAAGAGACACAGATGTAAAGAACAGACTTTTGGACTCTGTGGGAGAAGGCGAGGGTGGGATGATTTGAGAGAATAACGTTGAAACAGATTGCCAGTCCAGGTCCGATGCATGAGACAGGGTGTTCAAGGGTGGTGCACGGGGATGACCCTGAGGGATGGAATGGGGAGGGAGGTGGGAGGGGGGTTCAGGATGGGGAACACATGTATACCCATGGCTGATTCATGTCAATGGATGGCAAAAACCACCACAATATTGTAAAGTAATTAGCCTCCAATTAAAATTAAAAACAAATCAGTGCTGTTGCTTATGTCCTAAATCACCAAAGTGGTATGCCTAGACATTCTCTTCCTCCCTACTTCACCCCCTCTCCTTGGATGGTCTAGTTTTGGTAGATGCTCAGGCTCATCGGCAAATCCTGGCACTTCAGTCATCAGCCAGGAGGTCTGGGAAGTTTCTACCTTCTGGCCCCGGCAGATCCGTAATCCCATACAGGCTTTGAGTGGGGCAGGGGCAGGCCCAGGGAGAGCAGAGTGGCTCTCTGTCCTCTGGGTGCTCAGTACTTTCCAGAGGACTAGGCTTGAGGAGGGGGGGAAGGGAGGTTGAGTGGAAAATAGGCCACTTAGGGGGCAGAGTTTATGTGATAACTTTTAGGTATTTTGACATATGCTACATTGGCCTTCATTTGTTGTTTTGCCTTAGTCCATGCTAATATTGGGGAAGACCTGTTCTTATTTCTACAGAGGAGCAAACTGAGGCTAAAGGGAATTAAATTAATTGACCAATGATTGGTAAATAACAGAGCTGGGATTTGAACATTGTCCTACTGAATTTAGAATCTCAAATTTCAGGTGGAGTTGAAGATAGTTTATGGAGGGAGCACCTTGAAAAATGTAGACTTACATAATAAATGAAACTTCTTGTAGAAGTCCAAGGAGAAAAGCCACATGGGAAAACCTTGTCCTGGAAAGATTTGTCCCCTGGCCTAGAGGCTATTAATCTTAGATGCATGAGGATCAGCCTTGGTTCTTAATCTAAAGGTTTCCAGAGGATTATTTCTTAAAGCTTGAGTCACCAAACATGAATAGTCTTTACATACATGCACAATACAAAAAATGATCTCAAGTTGAGAAGAGTAGGAAATTCAAAATTAAACCAAGGGAAATAGCGTGCTTTATTGCAGTGCTTCTGAGTCTTAGATTTACTTATTTGGATTTCTCTGGAGTAAATAAGAAGCATAACTTCCCCAAACTGCTTGCTGGTTGGCCTGTTTTGTGGAGCACTTTGTCGTTGTGGAAGTAGTAATTCACAGCTCCTCTACTGCTTGCTCTCCCACTGCAGGCAGCAGAGGGGAGCAGCCTGAGAGCTGCTCTGTCTGACCCATGGCAGCTGAAATTAATGGTTCCCACGTCTGACTAGCACTCAGGCCCCTGGCAAGCAAAGGAAAGACTGATCAGCATGGTTCTGCCATAAAACTAGTTCTCAAGTTACAGTCATGGTGCTGAGAGCCAAAAACACCTGGTTTGAACAAAAGCTTAAGAGTGCTTGCTTTTGGGGGTTAAGCTTCTAGGCTTTCCACATAAATGGAAAATAAACAGAAAGGCAGTACCGTTATTTACTTTTATATTTCCGTTTTGGGGAAAATAGGAGAGGAAATGATCATCCAAATAAATTTGGACAAAGTCAGACAAGTAGAGGAAATGAAAATTATTGAGTGTCTGTGCCTGTAGGCTAGTAGTATTAGAAACAGAACATCCACAGCATGGGTGACAGAAGAAAATTATGAGAAACAAAGATTTTATATTTGAAAAGAAACAGTCTTATTGCTGCAGGATAGCAGAAATGTCTAGAACATGTTATTATGCAATGTGCTTGCAAGTGGAAGGGGTAATTGAAGGGGTATAAATCAGAGCATTACTGACTAATTTTCATGTAGGAAGAATTTGTTTTAGAGACTAAGTTAGTGCTTCTCTAAAAGGTTTAAAAATAAAGTGTCTAAAAACAGGTACACTGTAGACTTTTAGGAGAGAATAGACAAGGCAAAGAAATATGTGAAATGATAAGAGCAAGAGAAGATAACAGGATTAGTCATATGGGAGATTTCAAATTCCTTGTTGTGATGTGTGATTTGTGAAACTTTTGAGACAAGGTTAGAATGAGGGAAAAGGACATGATGGATTTTCTAAATGCAGATCATAGATTTATTTATTTTTCAATGTACAAAGCCACAACTGACAAGAGCTGCCCAGAAAAGTTTTTAGGGTAAAATTTTCAGTTCAGCTATAAATAGATGTCCAGAATTGCCACATTCATCAGGAGACGTATAGGAAAGTGGAAAATGCATAGTGAAAGTCAATCAATCATGTCCAACTCTTTGTGACTCCATAGACTAACCCATGAAATTCTCCAGGCCATAATACTGGAGTGGGTAGCCATTCCTTTCTCCATGGGATCTTCCCAACCCAGGGATCTAACCCAGGTCTCCTGCATTGAAGGCAGATTCTTTACCAGCTGAGCCACCAATCAGCGCAAACTTTTGTAAAGTAGCATCTGTTCCCACAAAATATTCCTTGTGTTATGCAAATATACAGCAGTAATCTCTGCCCCAAGAGTCACCTGAAGCTCTCCCCAGCATTCAGTGTTATTCTCAGCGTAGTATTAGCTGGCATGCCCACAGTGCCTCATGGCAGCTGTGAGGAAGATGTCTTGAAGTTGAATGCATGTAATATGAGGAAGTGCCTGCTTGGGCATCAAAGTTCTGGCCAGTAGGCTTTCCACAAACTCCTGGAGATTAGGAAAGAAAGGAATCAGATTATAAGAACAATATAAACAGCTTTTAAAGTAAGTGGTTAACCTTGTTATGTGTATATATGTTTAATTATGAATATAGTGCTGAGTTTTATGTACTTTATATACAAGTAAACTTGTTTATTAACAATCTTTCCAGTAGGGCTTGGTCACATCTTTCGGACTTCTGGGTGGGTGGGAGCCAAATTGCAGCCATGGTTCACAAATTTATGTCTTCTTTAGCCTCCTTGCATTTTGTCTTGCTGTTTTTTTTTTTTTTCCATAAAAGATCTAGCTCGGAAAATATCTTAACTCGGTAACCCTTCAGACTCCTTTTTCATTTTATTTAAGCCTTGATTTTATTGTGCAAGTGTTTCTGCCTTTAGCACCACTCCTGCTAGCTTATTGCTTCTGCTAGGCATTTTCACTGAGCTCTGTTTATGCCACGCACTTGCATTATACTATGGAGTTAGAGATATTTCTGTTTAGTCAGGAAAAACGGGAACTTCTCTCTGTTGCACTAAGAATTTTCTAGCATAAAATTATGAGCTATCAAAGCAACAGTTCCCCCCCTCCCCACCAAATAGCAAATTTAAACATTTAATTGCAAACCACACATATTCATTGATTGCTTGATATGGGCCCACTACTAAGTAAAATACAAGAAGATATGCCTGCCTTCAAAAACCTCATAATCTAGCAGAGAAGCTAGGTAGGAATTATATAGTGTGAGGGCTGTCATAGAGGTGATTCAACAGTCTCCTTGTCCTCTTTGACAGAACACTCTCTTGACTTTCTCCCTATTTCTCTGGCTTCTGTTTATTTTAATTTTTCCAATGCAGATTTATACTCTACAGCCAAGAATCTGGAGTTCCTCTAGGGTAGATCATAGCCCTCTTCTCCTCTCTATATATTCTCTTCCCAGTTTGTTTCTCTATATCCATGTCTACTATTTTAATTTATATGCAGAAGACTCATAAGTTTTCCCTTTACTAAAAACTCTCCTCTGAGTTTCAGACCTATATATTTTCATTTTTATTTGACATATCTCCAGGGAATGTCAGACTTTAATATGATATGATAAAGAACTGTACTCAAGATCCAAACCCCTCCTCTCAAAATCTGATCATCTGCTAGGACCACAGTGAATGGCACTGAAATCCATTTCCTTGTTCAAGCTAGAAAATGAGGGACTATGCTTTGACATCTCCTTTTTATTTGTCTCCAGTACTCAATCTATAGTTAAGCTCTATTGGTTTTCCTTTCTTAATTACTCTCACTTGTATTATTATAATAGCCTCCTTTCTCCACTCCCAGATCTGTATTTTCACTCTGAAGCCAGAGTGATCCTTTCAAAACTCTAATCTTATCAGAGGATTCCTTTCTTAAAATCTTTTCCCACTTAGTTTTTTTTTTTTTTTAATAATAATCTTATCAAGATATAATTTACATACCATAAAATTCACCCTTTTGAAGTGTGCAATTCGGTAGGTTTTAGAATATACACAGAGTTATGCAATTATCATCTCTAATTTTAGAATATCTTTTTCTTCTCAAAAATGAAACTTGTAACTAATACCAGTCACACTCCATTCTTCCCTTCCCTCAGTCCCTGACAACTACTAATCTACCTCTGTCTCTACAAATTTGTCTACTTTTTATATTTCATATAAATTAAATTATACAATCCCATTGTTTTTTGGATAAAGACAAAAATCATTAACCTTGGCTTTAAAACCCTGTGGAGCCTGGTCTCCATTTCTTCTCGTGTCTCATCTCAAATTGTATTCTCCTCCATCTCTTGAATCCATTCACATCAGGCGTCTTTCTTTATTCCCTACTTAGAATGCTTCCTGCTGCTAAAGGTTTTTGCATGTGTTATTTTCTCTTTCTCTTCTTATCCAGTAAATTCTGTCTCATTGTTCAACAAGAGCCCAAATGTTACTCTTTCAGAATGGATGCTCCTGACCCTTCTGACTGTATCAAATCTCCTAATCACAGGGTCTGATGACACAGGATGCTTCTTCTACTTTGAAGCCTTTGTCACAGTTGCAGTATTCATTTTTCTTTTGTCATTATTTGATTAATGCCTTTTCTTCAGTGGTCCAAGCTCTGCCTTAGTATCTAGCATAGAGTCTCACAGATGGTACAGACTGATTAATGTTTACTTAATGAATAAAAGAAGATTGGAATAAAGATTTGTGGAAAATAGGTGCTGAAGTTGAGCTGACATTAGAAAAAGATGAAAAATGGAATGCAAAGTTTGGTAGGGGAAGTATGCAGCAAATATTTTCAGAACTGGCCCTTAGCATCCTGGGATATAAATGTAACTCAACCTTCTGCACCTTCTTACCTCATCTTCTCCATCTATAAAATGAGGATTACATTTGTCTTTGTATGCCACAGACTAATTCAAAGACTCAATGAGGTAATGTATTTAAACAAGTTTTTTAAACCATATATCAGAGTTATTAAATTAAAAGTGTTGTTCTTATTAAATAATCTAGAAATATATACTCAATAATCTTGGTTATTTATAGGATATAAAACTAGGTGGTATGGAAAATAGGGAGAATGATAACTTTTATCATTTGTGTATGTAACACATATATTTGTCAATTATAAAGTTTAAATTTGTTTCCTTGATTGATAAGAATGTGAAAGGCATTTTGCTATTTTATGAAAAAGAGAAGCAATCGGATCTAAGGTAAGTAAGATGACATATGTGACAACAGGATTCAGTTCAGTTCAGTCACTCAGTCGTGTCCGACTCCTTGTGACTCCATGAATCGCAGCACGCCAGGCCTCCCTGTCCATCACCAGCTCCCGGAGTTCACTCAAACTCACATCCATCAAGTCGGTGATGCCATCCAGCCATCTCATCCTCTGTCGTCCCCTTCTCCTTCTGCCCCCAATCCTCCCAGCATCAGAGTCTTCTCCAACAGGATTAGAAGTAGCCAAAACATTGAATACTGGCAGAGATCTTAGATAACAGCTATAACTGAACCAATAAGAAGTTCAAGGCTTGTGTGAGATTTAGTCAGGAAAAAAAAAACAAAAGCTGCATGTGAAAATGGATGTTTCATTTGAAAACCCAATTTTTTTGTTTCATATTGTTGATTAAATATATCATAGCACTGTAATCTAAGAATTTCTCTGAGTTCTGTGTGATTAAAAACTCATCAGTAGCTTCTGTGGGATAAAAAATTTATGTGGAGACTAATCACAGTATCCTGGAGAGGAGAAAAATTGGCATTAGCACTAAATACAGTGCCTATTTAATAAATATGTGTGTGTATATATATATATGTTATATACATTGATATGTCATTTCTATGGTATTAATGATTGATTTAGGAGAAGGAAATGACAACCCATTCCAGTGTTCTTGCCTGGAGAATTCTATGGACAGGGGAGCCTGGTGGGCTGCAGTCTATGGGGTCCCAAAGAGTCGGACATGACTGAAGGACTAACACAGAATGATTGATTTGGTTGTACATCCAAGGAGTAGAAAGACTATTTATGATCATGTAAATTCCTATTATTACAGAATTTGGAGATAGACAGGGCCTCAAGCATCATCATATTTTAATCCAAGCAGGATATGGCTCTCTTACAGGTTTACGTTAGCTGTTAGTTGCAGAAACAGGCCTAGAGTACGGGCATTGAGATTTCCAATCTAATATTGTTACTTTACTACTGTCACTAAGACAGTGGCTTCAATTATCTTATTGGGTCCATCCTTCATGTGGCTATCCTTAGTTCTAGCTCTACAACCAGAGATTGGCTTGTTTACATTTCCATTTGCAGGCTATTGTACAAGAGCATCTAATCTGGTTTCAGCATTATTACTCTTTGAATTTTAGGGCTATCAAGATTAATGCCCATTGCATAACTCTTCATGTCTAAGAATTTATAAGCAGCCAGTCTTTAGGTTCACAGAGAAACTTCTTGAATGTCAGAACTAAGAAAAATTTAGGGAACTCTTGTGCTGTCTTACTGGGACTGTTAATTGGTACAGCCACTATGGAAAATAGTGTAAGGTTTTCTCAAAAATAGAACTACCACATGATCCAACAAGATCAGGAGGGGTGGCGGTGAGGAGATACCCCTCGTCCAAGGTAAGAGAAACCCAATTAAGATGGTAGGTGTTGCAAGAGGTCATCAGAGAGCAGACACACTGAAACCAGAATCAAAGAAAACTAGTCAATCTAATCACACGGACCACAGCCTTGTCTAACTCAGTGAAACTAAGCCATGCCTTGTGGGGCCACCCAGGACAGGCGGGTCATGGTGGAGAGGTCTGACAGAATGTGGTCCACTGGAGAAGGGAATCACAAATCACTTCAGTATTCTTGCCTTGAGAACCCCATGAACAGTATGAAAACGCAAAATGATAGGTTACTGAAAGAGGAACTCCCCAGGTTGGTAGGTGCCCAATATGCTACTGGAGATCAGGGGAGAAATAACTCCAGAAAGAATGAAGGGATGGAGCCAAAGCAAAAAAAAAAAAAAAAAAAAAACTCAGTTGTGGAGGTGACTGGTAATAGAAGCAAGATACAATGCTGTAAAGAACAATATTGCATAGAAACCTGGAATGTTAGGTCCATGAATCAAGGCAAATTGGAAGTGGTCAAACAGGAGATAGCAAGAGTGAACGTCAACATTCTAGGAATCAGCGAACTAAAATGGCCTGGAATGGGTGAATTTAACTCAGATGACCATTATATCTACTACTATGGGCAGGAATCCCTAAGAAGAAATGGACTAGCCATCATGGTCAACAAAAGAGTCTAAAATGCAGTACTTGGATGCAATCTCAAAAATGACAGAATGATCTCTGTTCATTTCCAAGGCAAACCATTCAATATCACAGTAATCCAAATCTATGCCCCAACCAGTAAGGCTGAAGAAGCTGAAGTTGAACGGTTCTATGAAGACCTACAAGACCTTTTAGAACTAACATCCAAAAAAGATGTCCTTTTCTGGAATGCAAAAGTAGGAAGTCAAGAAACACCTGGAGTAACAGGCAAATTTGCCCTTGGAATATGGAATGAAGCAGGGCAAAGGCTAATAGAGTTTTGCCAAGAGAACGCACTGGTCATAGCAAATACCCTCTTCCAACAACACAAGAGAAGACTTTACACATGGATATCACCAGATGGTCAACACCAAAATCAGATTGATTATATTCTTTGCAGCCAAAGATGGAGAAGCTCTATACAGTCAGCAAAAACAAGACCAGGAGCTGACTGTGGCTCAGATCATGAACTCCTTATTGCCAAATTCAGACTGAAATTGAAGAAAGTAGGGAAAACCACTAGACCATTCAGGTATGACCTAAATCAAATCCCATATGATTATACAGTGGAAGTGAGAAATAGATTTAAGAACTAGATCTGATAGACAGAGTGCCTGATGAACTATGGAATGAGGTTCGTGACATTGTACAATAGACAGGGATCAAGACCATCCCATGGAAAAGAAATGCAAAAAAGCAAAATGGCTGTCTGGGGAGGCCTTACAAATAGCTGTGAAAAGAAGAGAAGCAAAAAGCAAAGGAGAAAAGGAAAGATATAAGCATCTGAATGCAGAGTTCCAAAGAATAGCAAGGAGAGATAAGAAAGCCCTCCTCAGCGATCAATGCAAAGAAACAGAGGAAAACAACAGAAAGGGAAAGACAAGAGATCTCTTCAAGAAAATTAGAGATACCAAGGGAATATTTCATGCAAAGATAGGCTCAATAAAGGACAGAAATGGTATGGACCTAACAGAAGCAGAAGATATTAAGAAGAGGTGGCAAGAATACACAGAAGAACTGTACAAAACAGAGCTTCATGACCCAGATAATCATGATGGTGTGATCACTGACCTAGAGCCAGACATCCTGGAATGTGAAGTCCAGTGGGCCTTAGAAAGCATCACTATGAACAAAGCTAGTGGAGGTGATGGAATTCCAGTCGAACTATTTCAAATCTGGAAAGATGATGCTGTGAAAGTGCTGCACTCAATATGCCAGCAAATTTGGAAAACTCAGCATTGGCCACAGGACTGGAAAAAGTTAGTTTTCATTCCAATCCCAAAGAAAGGCAATGCCAAAGAATGCTCAAACTACCGCACAATTGCACTCATCTCACACGCTAGTAAAGTAATGCTCAAAATTCTCCAAGCCAGGCTTCAGCAGTACATGAACCGTGAACTTCCTGATGTTCAAGCTGGTTTTAGAAAAGGCAGAGGAACCAGAGATCAAATTGCCAACATCTGCTGGATCATGGAAAAAGCAAGAGAGTTCCAGAAAAACATCTATTTCTGCTTTATTGACTATGCCAAAGCCTTTGACTGTGTGGATCACAATAAACTGTGGAAAATTCTGGAAGAGATGGGAATACCAGACCACCTGATCTGCCTCTTGAGAAATCTGTATGCAGGTCAGGAAGCAACAGTTAGAGCTGGACATGGAACAACAGACTGGTTCCAAATAGGAAAAGGAGTTCGTCAAGGCTGTATATTGTCACCCTGCTTATTTAATTTATATGCAGAATACATCATGAGAAACACTGGGCTGGAAGAAGCACAAGCTGGAATCAAGATTGACGGGAGAAATATCAATAACCTCAGACATGCAGATGACACCACCCTTATGGCAAAAAGTTAAGAGGAACTAAAAAGCCTCTTGATGAAAGTGAAAGAGGAGAGTGAAAAAGTTTGCTTAAATCTCAACATTCAAAAAACTAAGATCATGGCATCTGGTCCCATCACTTCATGGGAAAAGATGGGGAAACAGTGTCAGACTTTATTTTTTGGGCTCCAAAATCACTGCAGATGGTGATTGCAGACATTAAATTAAAAGATGCTTACTCCTTGGAAGGAAAGTTATGACCAACCTAGACAGCATATTCAAAAGCAGAGACATTACTTTGCCAACAAAGGTTCGTCTAGTCAAGGCTAGGGTTTTTTCAGTTGTCATGTATGGATGTGAGAGTTGGACTGTGAAGAAAGCTGAGAGCCGAAGAATTGATGCTTTGGAACTGTGGTGCTGGAGAAGACTCTTGAGAGTCCCTTGGACTGCAAGGAGATCCAACCAGTCCATTCTAAAGGAGATCAGTCCTGGGTGTTCTTTGGAAGGAATGATGCTAAAGCTGAAACTGAAGTACTTCGGCCACATTATGCGAAGAGTTGACTCATTGGAAAAGACTCTGATGCTGGGACTGGGGGCAGGAGGAGAAGGGGACAACAGAGGATGAGATGGCTGGATGGCATCACCGACTCAATGGGCGTGAGTTTGAGTGAACTCCGGGGGAGATGTTGATGGACAGGGAGGCCTGGTGTGCTGGAATTCATGGGGTCGAAAAGAGTCAGACACGACTTAGCAACTGAACTGAACTGCAATATGATCCAGCAATTTCACTTCTGAGTATTTATTTAAAGAAAAGCACTAACTTGAAAAGATACATGCACCCCAATGGTCATTGCAACGTTATTTACAATAGTCAAGGTATGGAAACAACCTAGTGTCCATCAATGGATGAATGATAAGAAATTGTGTGTGTGTGTGTGTGTATAGTATATATATTGCATATATATACAATATAAGGCCTCCCTGGCAGCTCAGCTCGTTAAGAATCTGCCCGTAATGCAGGAGACCAGGGTTCAGTTCCTGGGTTGGCAAGATCCCCTGGAGGAGGGTATGGCAATCCACTTTAGTATTCTTGCCTGGAGAATCCCCATGGATGGAGGAGCCTGGCGGGCTATAGTCCATGGGATCACAAAGAATCAGACACAACTGAAAGACTAAGCACAGCACAGCAGAACATATACAATATAATATTCAACAAAAAATGAAATTTTCCATTTGTAACATATGAATAGACTTCAAGGGCATTATGTTAAATGAAATAAGTCAGACAGAAAGAGATAAATACCCTATGGTCTTTCTTGCATGTGGAACCTAAAAACGAACGAAACCCAAGCTTATAGAGATGGAGAACAGATTGGTGGTTGCCAGAGACAGGGGGCGAGGGGTGGGAAAAGTGGATGGAGGAGGTCTAAAGGTAAAAAACAAATAAAAAAACGAGGTTCTGTTAGGATTGAAGTTTATGATACCTTTAATTTCCATGAATAAATACAATTAATAGGGAGAAAACAGGGTTTATACCCAAGGGGAAAAAGTAAAGAATTTTCATTGCAGCAAGACTTCTGAAACATTATCAGTCTGGTCTCTGTGTGAAGTGGGGCTTCTCTGGTGGTGCTACTGGTAAAGAACCCACCTGCCAGTTCAGGAAACATATTTTGCAGTTTCAATCCCTGGGTTGGGAAGATTCGCAGGAGGAGGGCATGGCAACTCACTCCAGTATGCTTGCCTGGGGAATTCCATGGCCAGAGGAGTGTGGCGGGCTATAGTCCATGGGGTCGCAAAGAGTTGGACATGACTGAAGTGACTTAGCATGTGTGAAGTGATGCTGCAGTGGTGCCACGCAGGACAATACCATGTGGCCTCATCACACGAGTGAAAAAAAAAAAGCAGTAGGATTCTAAGAATATTGTTTTCAAGGAAGAAAAAATCCATTCAACATATTTAATTGATTAAGAAGCTGGATGACTTAGTTGTTTGGGCGAGGAAGGAGACATTTCTTTGATAAGAAAATAAATGAGAGAGTGGGTGGGGGGAAACGTTAGGCTTTCAAGAGAAATCAAGCAAACGTCTAACAAAAAAATCATCTTAAACACATACAGTGAACTGAGTAGCTGAGAGTTTAAAATAAATAACTCTGGATCATGAGCCTTTAATATTCTTTAATATGGCTTTCTTAATAAAAGTATTGGTCTTTTGGTTATTTGCCCAATCACTATCCTTGGTTCTGTAGTGAATGATATTCACATAATGATATTAACATTTTTCAACCTTTAGAATTGAAACTCAATTTTAGTTATACACCCATGTGATTTAATTATGGTTGCATAAAAGAATATAAATGTTATAAACTTTGATAGTGGATAAGCAATGGTATATAATGACAAAAGCTGACCAGTTGAAGCATGGGAGGCATTAGAGAGTGGAGTAACAGTTTCTTCATTTTCCAGTGAGAGTGTTAGTCATTCAGTTATATCCAACTCTTTGTGATCCCATGGACTATAGCCTGCTAGGCTCCTCTGTCCATGGGATTCTCCAGGCAAGAGGGATCAAACCTGGGTCTCCTGCATTGCAGGTGTGTTCTTTACTTACTGAATCACCAGGGAAGCCCTGTCTTCAATTGTGTCTAGTTTCCTGGGCTAGCTTGGTCACTAATTCAGACAAGAAAAAAATCACTTGTGATAATATTTCAAGCATAAAATAAGGATTTTGGAGTATATAATACCCATGGTCATGGAAGTACTATCTCAATTTTAGATATATATTTTTAAATAGCAAGATGAAGTGAAAAAGAAAACTCTTAATAAAAATTTAAAACTATCAAACCAACAAGTTCTCCTAAAAATATTAAAAGATAGTTAAAATATGACATATATAAAAAACAATGTGTATGAGATTGATAACAAAGTGTCCTTGAAGTATTTATTGAAGAAATCAACATTATAACCGTAAAGGCTAACACACTGATTGAGCATCCAGGTGCTAGGTATGTTGTGAATAAATAATATATATGAACACAAAGTAAATGCAAGTTCATAGTTATCACCAGAATTTGAAAGGATGGAGGTGATCCCTAGTAAACAAGTGGTATATGCTTTATGCAGGCTTCCGTGATGGCTCAGACGGTAAACGACTGCCCGCAATGCGGGAGACTCGGGTTCGATTCCTGGGTCAGGAAGATCCCCTGGAGAAGGAAATGGCAATCCACTCCAGCACTCTTGCCTGAAAAATCCCATGGACGGAGGAGCCTGGCAGGCTACAGTCCATGGGGTCGCAAAGAACTGGACACGACTGAGCGACTTCATGATTCAAAATAAACTGAATTTTAAAAGTAGGTTGAATTTGCCATGTATCAACATGAATCCGCCATAGGTATACACGTGTTCCCTATCCTGAACCCTCCTTTATTTAAAAAAAAAAAAAGGAAAAAAAAAAAATAGGTTGGAAAAATACTGACTTTGTCAAAAATTCTTTTCTTGATATAGCGGAGACACAGAGGGCAATATTCAGGATAATAGGAGAAGAGAAGAGAAGGGACACCGCAGAAGCACAGCCATGAGACGGCAGACACAGGATAACGGTGGTATCAGATTACAGTAGCCTTTACAGGATGATTCCCTCTGGCCCTGTTTGAAGCAGTTAAGTAACGGTGTTTTTTAAAAAAATTAATGTAAATATGTATACTGTGACAGAAATTGCATCTTTGGTAATCATTTAAACTTCAGATAGAAAACAATTATGTCAATTAATGTTTGAACGAATAAGAAATTATTCAGCATTATGTGGGGTAATGCAGGCAAATGTGTGAAGATCAGTTAATAGTTAATCTTTAATTTTTCTTCCAATTGTTAAATTCTGTGATTCAAGGCACTTTTATTTGAAATATACAAACAAAATCTTAAATAAATATTAAATTTTTTTTCTTCTTTGAACTCATAATTCCATTATATTTTTCCAATAAACTTTTACTCTAATATATACTTTTATACTTCTGAAAGTCTTTTACTTGTCACCTATAATATATCTCAGGCTTCCCTGATAGCTCAGTTGGTAAAGAATCCGCCTGCAATGCAGGAGACCCTGGTTTGATTCCTGGGTTGGAAATATCTGCTGGAGAAGGGACAGGCTACCCACTCCAGTATTCTTGGGCTTCCCTTGTGGCTCAGCTGGGAAAGAATCTGCCTACAATGAGGGAGACCTAGATTTGATCCCCAGGTTGAGAAGATCCCCTGGAGAAGGGAAGGTTACCCACTCCAGTATTCTGGCCTGGAGAATTCCATGGACCATATAGCCTATGGGGTTGCAAAGAGTTGGACGAGGCTTTCATTTCACTATCACGTATCTCTGCAACAAATTTTTATAAATTAAAATTTAATTATTTTTTATTTTTCTAGCCATAAGGCTTTAAGTATTAAAAAAATTCTTCTAGATTGAACTTCATGAAAATTATTATTACAATTGGCCAAAAATGACTATATTATAAATTTTAAAACTTATTAAATGCAAAAAGAAAAATAATATTGACAATCTCAGTAAGAATAGCAGGTTTTTCATGTATGAATATTGGATATAATTTAATTGAGGCCAAGTTCAGCATCAATTATATTTTTATATTATATATATGTGTAAGCACTGAGAAAACGTTAAGTAAGAAGGTAGAAATAGAAGTTTTGGTATAATAATATCATTCAATTTTTTGAGCTCTTTCTGACTTATGTGCCAAAAATTCATATAATGATCTATCATCAAAAATATTTTTATTAATCTAACATCTGACAATTTAATTATGTTCTCTCCAGTTTTGATCCTGACTTGCAAAAGGATTTGTCATCCTGTCATTAGAGTCATTTTCTTTCTGAATTTATAGGCATTACACCTAAAAGGCTTTCCTGAGATGTATTCAATCACTATTATTAACAATTCTGATACACATTTACCAATAAACAGTTTTGATAAAAAGCTTTTTTTTCATGCATTTTAAATATACTATTGTTAAAATCTCAGAGCTACAGAATTAGCTAATTTATGGAAAATATTTAAGCTGCTTATTTGGCAAAGCCAATCCTCAAATCAAATCAATCAGCCACATGACATATTTACTGTCAGAAAAAGTCTGACTTTTCCCTGGTGGTTCCGATGGTAAAGCGTCTACCTGCAATGCAGGAGACCCAAGTTCGATCCCTGGGTCAGGAAGATCCCCTGGAGAAGGAAATAGCAACCCACTCCAGCATTCTTGCCTGGAAAATCTCACGGTCAGAGGAGCCGGATAGGTTACAGTCCATGGGGTTGCAAAGAGTTGGACATGACTAAGTGACTTAACTGTTACTTTCATTTCTTAATTCAATTACATGCATTCATACGTGTCTTCATGAAACCCTGTTACATCTGAATTCTAATTCTGAGGGAGATAGTCATAGGACTGAGCCCGGCCAAAACTTTATTGCTTGGATGAAATAGAGCAATTTTGAAGTTGTGGTAAGTGATAGAAGTTTGGGGTGAAAATTTCTCAAGATACATAAAAAATAAAAAGAAAATACTAGTCTTAGGCAAACATATCTCTAGTATTTATGGAAGCCTCACTCCTAAAGGTGGAAGGAAAAAAAAGAACATAGGCACATCACAGAACCAGACACTCCTAAAGGGAGACAAGGTCCTCTAAAAATGAGAAAATCTGTTAGTAAGATTTCTAATTATTCTTGGAAGAAAAATAAAGAGGAGACAACCAAAGAAATCAATGACACTTCACAGAAAATGTTTTGATGATTCAGGTTCTAAGGAACCCCAAAGATGGGAATGCCACGTGCATGTAGAAGTGTGGCAGAAGGCTGAAAGAATATGAAAACAGGCAAAAGGCTAGAAGGGTAGAGAATTATAGAAGACTGCGACAGAAGGCAAGGAGCAAGATGGACAAGGACGAGGCAAGACCACTGTTTTCTTAGATGGTGTGTTACTCAAGATGGTAGATACGTTTCTACTCAACGTATTCAAGAGCAAGAAAATTGGTTTTCCAACTGGAAAAGTAGAATTAAAGTCTGAAACACATGAAACAATAAGTGACACTGATCACCTTTATACAAAAATCTTAGTTTCAATAAGTGACTTTATAGACTGTTGAAAGGACTTATAAACACAGTTGCAGAATTTCTATCAGCAATATTCTATAGTCATGATTAATTGGGAGACAGCTCATGAAGAGCCTTATAACTTTTTAAAAAGTTTGTCAAAGTGTCATAAAAATTGGGTGTTGATATACTTATCAGTGCTAAAAGCTGTCTATAATTAGAAACCATAATAGTTTACTAATGATCTCTTAGAAAAATGTTCTTGTCTTCCTTTCTCTCTAGCACCAGTCAGATTCTCTAGGTGGAAACCACAGGGAACCAGATGGCAAATTAAGGTAAGAAGAATTTCCTTAAAATTTATTTAGAGTGGCCCAAATCTGAACCAGCATCACAGTCATGTTCTCAATGCCTGCAGTGGATGGACTGAAGTGGGATCATCATCACAATTGGGAGGGCAATGAGGGGATTCTTTTGGGGTGGGATTGAATGTAAGTGATCTCAGATTTTGGCCCTAGTTCTTAGTTCCTTAGAATTCTACACATCTGTCTTGGGTGAAAAGAATACATGCACAGGTGCTAAGTCGCTTCAGTCGTGTCTGACCCTTTGTGATCCTATGGACTAGAGCCCGCCAGGCTCCTCTGTCCATGGGATTCTCCAGGCAAGAATACTGGAGTGGGTTGCCATACCCTCCTCCGGGGGATCTTCCTGACCCAGGGATTGAGTCAGCCTCTCTTGTGTCTACTGCATTGGCAGGTGGATTCTTTACCACTAGCGCCACTTGGGAAGCCCGGGGTGCATAGAATAGACTGGCTTAAAAAGCACACATTTCTTTGAATGCTTTCTAGGTGTCCCCATTAGAACTTAGCAGGAGATGGTGTGAGTTGGTAGTTCCAGAGGAGTGTGGAAGCACATGTGTGCATCACTGGTGAGGGTAGGCATGGAGAAGGGGTGCTCTCTACACACCTAGGCTGTGTGGATCATCAGCAGAATCCACAGGGAAGACCAATGGGAGGTGGGGCCTGGATTCCCCGGTGTTGAGATTTATCTGCTTCACTTATGGCCTCTGGCAGAACCCTGCTGCTTTTGTGGATCTGGAGGTCCAGGACAGTTTGAGCAGTATCTGAGTTATTAACAAAATCTCCCTTTTTTTGTTTGCTGCTGTTGTGTTTGCCCCTCATTCCTGCTGGGAAAAAAAAAAAACAAAACAAAAACAATTGATGTGTTTCATTAATCATTCCTCGTGCAGAGACCTATATTGGCCTCATCCCCACTGTGCTTTATGGCTTTTTGTTTCTGCCTTTTGGGAAAAGAAGGGCTATCCAACTTCCTTCCACATTTTGATTACATGCATTTTTAACAGTTCATTAGTTTTTCCATGGGAAAAATTATTTGAACATAGAAGCCTTGTTAAAAGTAGATACAGAGTAGCTGAAAAGACAACTCTAAGGGAGGGTGTGTGTGTGTGTGTGTGTGTGTGTGTGTGTGTGTGGATATTGACATGACTAGTTTCAGGCATCCATTAAAGTGAAGTTGCATTTTTTTGTGTGTGACAGACCTGATTCAGCAATCTCTTAGCTTCCTTTATTTACAAACCAGAAGCTTCTGCTGTTTTATTAAAGACTGGAGGTAAAAGCTGAAGTGCTTTGCCATCACAGACATCAAAGGGACCTAAGTGTACTTTTCCCCTTATGTTTTAGGTAGTTTTTCCCTTCATGCCTGCTATCAGTCAGAGAGAGTGCTAGAATGTAATACCTCACACCTTGAAGATTAAACACCTTCTCAGCTGGTATTTCTGTTTCGACTTCGTTTCCTGCTACCCTCTATCATAAGCACCTTGCACCATGTCATGTTCATTCTTGGTTCTGTCTGAGCAATGAGACTATGTTTTCCAAAAGCATTTTTCTGCAAATAAGTAGACTCTGCCTTGTCTTTGACGTGAGCTTAGTTGCTGAATGAATTGCTTTGTTGGACAGCAAGATAAGATTATAATAGAGTCTGTAATAATGATGCCAATCACGAATGGCAGGAAGGCTGTTATTCTTGGACGGGTGTATTTGTAAATCATGCTAGATTTCCCACGGCTTAATCTAAAAATGCCACCTTGTCAGTGGTAGAAGCTTACATTTTGAGTTCCCAAGAAAACTGTTTCATAAAGAGCATCCTTTTCTTCTTCATCATGTAATAAATAAGTTCCAGGAAGGCTTCCTCTTATCTAAGGAATCAGTCAGGTCCCGTTTTCACTTCTGTACCTAACCCTGTGTGAGTCGGGCAGTTGTCACACATTCTCTTATGTGTAGAATGATTCTTATTTGTATTCGAGGTTGTTGTTGTTTTCGCTTTAGTTTTCTTTGTGCTTAAATTGGAAGCAAATGTTCTAAGATGGGCTAAGGAGTGTATTTCGGGGCTCTGTGGCCACAGGACAGACTTATAACCAAGGAGAAGCAGGTTTGAGGGAGAGTTTGGGGTGAGGAATTGCCCTTCAAAACAGGAAAACTTGAAGTTATGTATTAAAAGAAAAGGAAAAAAAAGGAAATGCTTCCAAAATTTTATAAATCTTCATGCAATTGATATGTTATGAAGAATAGAATAAAATAGATCTTGTATTTTATTTGCCTTATACTTTCAGAGATGTTCCACTTTTCTTTTTTTTTTTTTTTAACATCCTGAGAAAGTAGCTTCTCATGTTTTGGATTTAAATTTTTCTGAACCTTTTCTATGTACCCCAGTGACTAAGAAGAATAGTCACCACTCTGTAGTTCTAATAACAAAAGGACTGTGGACTGTTCCTCTATAAGTAAATGACCTATTTCACAGCATGTTTCTATGTAAGGTCTAATTAATTGTGAGTTTAGGAGTCTAAAAGCCAGAAATGGCAGCTGATATTTTGTAAATAACCACTATTTATCAATATTTAAGGGGACGCTTTAGGGAACTTATAAGAAAATTATAGGAAAATTTGGATTAAGCAGGAGCATCAGATTATTTCAGTCTACCATTGTAGTTGAAAGACAAACAAAATGAGGCTCAGAGAAATTGAAAATTGTGTCATAGGTTTTGTTGAATGAACTAGCTGTGAAGTCCTGGTCTCTTGAATGTCTTTTCTATAGTCAAGCTCTTTTGAATATGTTTGGTATCTCCTTTAATATGTTCATAACCAAATATACCTACTTTGGAATACAAACAAAACTTTTTCCAAACCAGAAATGTGTCTTGAGTTGTAAACTGTCAATTGTAATAAGCTAGCAGGAAAAAAAAAAATTAAAACATGACTAATTTCCTCTTTGAAAAAAGAAGTTCTGAAAGGTTAAACTCATTTAAAGAATAGCATGTTACAAAATGACTTATTGTATATGATAAATTTTAATTATAAAGCACTTTCACAGATATTTCCTTTATTAAAAAACCTGTGAGGTGGTTGACTATTAGCTGCATTTCACAGATAAGAATCCCGGAGCTGAGAATTGAAGAGGCACATCTGAGATAGCAGCACGGGGTTTGCAGGTCCAGGTTTTCTGACTGCAAATCCCAGAGCTCTTGTCACTATCTTCTAGTTTGTTCCTCAGCAGAAAATGGACCCACTCTTCTTCACCAGCATTCTTTATCTCTCAAATTTCATTCCAGTGTAGGAAGTAATAATGAGAATCTTTTAAAACCAAAGAGGTTATAGTAGAGAATTTCCAAAATCATGCTGCAGCTGAGGAAATACTCCTAGAAAGATGGTTAGAAGGGCAATAAACTGTTCTTCTGGAGGCTGGGATGGGTAGAGGTAGTTGGCATGCTCTTGCTAGCTCCTACGGGCTCTCAACAGACAAATTATTAAATTTACAGCGACTTTGCTCTTTGTTAACTAGCCATTAATAAAAATGAAATTGTGTAAACTTAGCATTGAATATTATGTTAACAACAAAGATATTAAATATGAAAGAGTTGTTACTTCTTACTTATCTTAATATACTTTACTATTATCTATGCTTTTGATGTTATTTACGTATCTGGTATCTGTAAGGTGGAAATGCTATATAATACTATCTGCTTTTCCCAGTCCTGCATTGATAGTTTGGAATCAACTATGATGGAAGTATTTATACTGTGAAAGTCATCAATGCTAAAAATTATCTCTTTGTTCATTGTCTAGACTTAAACAATTAATATTTTTAGCATTAATAATGCAGCTTAAATTTTAAATCGTGTTGTGTCTGCAGCTGTTACATTGTAAATAGCACAGAAAATTGAGAAAATATTCTTCTAGCATTTGAAAACTACTATCTGATTTAGCAAAGAAATTGCTCATGTCATTGAAAACTGAATGAATTCTGACAGACATCCTTGTTGTTTTATTTTAAACTCACCCTGTAATGTAAAAGAAAACATCAACCGTCTGTGTCAGAACTATACTGATTTGTCAATGACATGAGAATTTCTTTTTTGAATCAGATTGTAATCAAACATTTATACATAATCTATTGTGGCATCATTGCTGGGGACAGAATGAAAAAGAAACTGATAGTGTTTTTTTTTAGGAAAAAACTCTTTAATAGGAAACAGCAAGTTGCACTGAAGTCATTGGAATGGAATTTATTAGAGTGATGATTGCTGCGCGGTGCTTAGATGCTCAGTCATGTCCAACTCTTTGCAACCCTGTGAACTATAGCCCACCAGGCTCCTCTGTCCATTGGGATTCTCCAGGCAAGGCTACTAGAGCAGGTTGCCATGCCCTCCTCCAGGGGATCTTCCCAACACAGGGATTGACCCAGGTCTCCCGCATTACAGGCAGATTCTTTACCATTTGAGCCACCAGGGAAGCCCAAGAACACTGGAGTGGATAGCCTACTCCTTCTCCAGGGGGTCTTCCTGACCCAGGAATTGAACCGAGGTCTCCTGCATTGCAGGCAACAGTGATTTTTATATGTTTTATCATTGTTTATAAATTGGGTTGTTATGTTTTTAAAGCAGTAAAATTTGTATATATATATATATATTTTTGGAAAGTCAGTTGTTGAACCCTTATCAGCACACCATGGATAGAGGGCATGTTGTTGGAAAATGAATACTCCTTGCAGATGAGAATATGAGAGAAATTCATGCTTGTCCCTTCCCTTGAACACCAGCTCTGTCCAAGTAATGTTTCCAGTTTTATGTAATAGACCTCTGTGACCTTTTCCTATATTGTGTGGAGAGGGACTCTTTTCTGTTTGTGGCATCTTACTTCAAATTCCAGAATGCATTTTACATTATAAAAAATAACCAACTTAACAGACAAATGGAAGACATAAAAAGCTCTCATTGCTGCTGCTGCTAAGTCGCTTCAGTTGTGTCCGACTCTGTGTGACCCCAGAGATTGGCAGCCCACCAGGCTCCCCTGTCCCTGGGGTTCTCCAGCTAAGAACACTGGAGTGGGTTGCCATTTCCTTCTCCAATGCAGGAAAGTGAAAAGTCAAAGTGAAGTCGCTCAGTTGTGTCTGACTCTTAGCGACCCCATGGACTGCAGCCCACCAGGCTCCTCCATCCATGGGATTTTCCAGGCAAGAGTACTGGAGTGGGGTGCCATTGCCTTCTCCGGTAGTTGAAGGTAAACTTCTGGTGTTGACCTCAATATTCTACCTCGGCTCTGTTGTTTATTTCGCTTTTCTAGTACCCAGTCCCTAGTACAGTGATTCTCCCATCTGAAACTAAAACATATAGCTCAGGTGCATTTTTGGTCCTTTACTGCATTGATTTGACTTCTCCAAAATCAGTCAGAATTTACCTTTCATTCTATCCCCTTGGAGTTCTGTGTTATATTATGCTATCGTCTTAATAGTGGCCCAGAAGTTACTGCTACCCTGGCTTCGAGTGGTACATATTTACATTAATACCTACTCATTCTCTGGTCATGCTTTTATCCCAATTGATAACTCAAGGGTTGGGATCCAAAACACTGTGGCATGGTAGTAGTTAGTGATGGTGGGTATTCAATAAATAATTGAGGATTGACTGATAAGATTCCATTCTAGACTCTTTCAATTATACCACTTCCGACTCTTCCTGCACTGACAGGTGAGTTAGTTATATGATCCCTTCTCTTTTTTTACTGACCTTTGAATTAAAGTTAATTTATACAAAATCCAAAATTACAGATTGAGCATCTACTAGTTTTCTGATAAAACTATCTTTGGTTTTAGAACTGGCTTGCTTTGCCATTCATGTATGCTTCATTGGTTTTTATTTGGGTTTGGCTCGTGCTGCAGTTAATCATATTTAAGTTCCATTTGTAAAGGCCTTGATGAGACAGCAGAAATGTCAAAAGAGAAGAAGAAATCATAGGATGCTATGGTCATTTGACTTCCAGTTGAAAAGTGGAGATTAGTTATAGGTCAAAGTGAATAAAGGATGTCTTTATAGTCTCAAGAAGCTTGCTAAGGTAAAACAGGGGGATCTTACTGAAAATACATTTTTACTTTTAAACCTTCCATGACTCCCATAAGGTTAAAATAGGAGTATAAGGATGCTATGGCTTCCCAGGTGGCGCTGGTGGTAAAGAACCTGTTTGCCAATGCAGGAGACATAAGAGATAGGGGTCTATCCACTGGAGGGCATGGCAATCCACTTCAGTAATCTTGCCTGGAGAATCGCATGAACAGAGGAGCCTGATAGGCTATAGTCCAAAGGATCATAGAGAGCTGGACACTACTGAAGTGACTTAGCACGCATGCACGAGTACGGAAGTGAAAGTGGTAGCTGCTCAGGCGTGTCTGGCTTTTGCGACCCCATGGACTAGAGCCCGCCAGGCCCCTCTGTCCATAGAATTCTCCAGGCAAGAATACTGGAGTGGGTTGCCATGCCTTTCTCCAGGGGATCTTCCTGACCCAGGGATCAAACCCAGGTCTCCTGCATCACAGGCAGATTCTTTATCATCCGAGCCACTTGGGAAGCCAGTGGGAAGGTTGCTAATGTATATTTAATATATGAAACAGGTAACTGAGTATGAGCGTTGCAAAGACAGGTAGATTAAGTGAAGTGCTTTGTAATAAGATTCCTGACTTCCAACTCTAGCTCCACGTGCTTAGTATACTTAATTCACTTCTCTTAACCTCAGTTTTATTATTTGTAAAACTGGAGATTATTTATAGTGTTTCACATTATTGGACTGTTTTAATTATTAAATACAAAGTGTTTAGCAAAATTTCCACTCACAGATATTGGTGACAACATATGGCCAAGAGGGTTTTCATGATGTGAAATCTTATCAATAGACAAGTTAGGAATCATTTCTCTTTAGAGAATCTTTTCTTTCATGAGCCACATAATGACATTATCTATTATTATTACTAAAATGGTGGTATTTCACGAAAATATTTTAATTAACTACAAATAGACTTAGTTTAAGTTATTTGTTCAGTTTTGAAGGATTGCTCAAATATTTTTATTATAGGCAATTTGTGAAAATGGAAATTATTGAATTTCACTGGGAATTCTTTTTGTTACAGAGATCATGAAGACCTGAGGGCTATCTGAGATATGATGGGGAAGGTTATGGTACAAAGTGCTGTGGTCTGTCATGGTGCATGGTTTAATTCCAAATCCAGCCTAAGAGTTTCCATTTTATAGCCATGTATTCTGGGAATTTAAACTTTTTGAAAATCTGTTGAAATGTTATTAGTATTATAGTATGTTTTTATCATTGGGACTTCCCTGGTGGCTCAGACATTAAGGAGTCTGCCTGTAATGTGGGAGACCCTGTTTCAATCCCTGGGTAGGGAAGATCCCCTGGAGAAGGAAATGGCAACCCATTCCAGTATTCTTGCCTGGAAAATCCAATGGATGGAGAAGCCTGGCAATGGATGGAGGAGCCTGGCAGGCTACAGTCCATGGGGTCACAGAGTGGGACACGACTGAGTGACTTCATTTCTTTTTATCATAGGTGCATTTTGTAGTGACTCTTGAAAGAGTTATTTCTTCCTTGTATTAGACGTAATTGTCTGTATTATCAAAACACAATAAGTCACGTAAATAACAAGCTTTTCTAAAATTTATTGTTTAATCTCTGCTATATAAACAGATTGTAATTGGGAAGTGCATACAAAGACTAAGATGATCAGATCTGATTAACCTGGTCTGCTGAACCCTCTTCCCCACCTCTTGCCCGCGCCCCCCCCCCACCCCCAACCTCAGGACATTGCCTCCTGCAGTTTGCTCCTTGGAAGTCTGGATGTAGGCTGTTACAGAGGGTCACCTTGGAGGTCCAAGTAGTTATGGAAATGCTGGTTTTGGAGATTTATGAAGCATATTAGCTTATTGAAATCTTTGAGAAGTCCAGTAAAGCAAGTCGTTTGAACCAGTGTTTTCCTCTTTTATTGCATACTGCTTATAACTTGTATTATTTTTTGATGAAACATGTTTTAGGAAGCTTTACTCTGGATTACAAATTCCTCAGCCAGAAGCACAAAAAAACCTGAAATTGCTTTGAACAAAGTCCTTAGAGTTGATTTGGAATGAGAAGAATTGGGTTTGAGACTTTATGCAATAATTTTACAGCTAAGTAACACTGGGTAAGTTATTTCATCTGTCCAAATCTCAGTTTCCTTTTTGGTAAAAGCATAAAATACCTAATATTTATGTACAGGTTTTTATCAATATTACGTAAGTTAAAGGAAGTGAAAATAATATATATTACCAGTGGATGAAATTTATTGACTCACATACTCCCCTTATAGATTTACTGGGCCTTTTTTAACACACATTGGACCTTATGCACATGTTAATGAACTTAGGTCTCCAGTGTCTCAGCCCATGACAAACCAGGATTAAGAAAAACAACTAGAAAGCAATTGAGGCTGTTGTGGAGCAGTGACAAGAAGATCAGTAATAGGAAATCGAAAAGCAGACTGATTATATTGATACATGGCATGATAGTCAGTGTTTATAGTTCATCAAGAAATGGTTAAATAATGAAGGAATCATCCATCTAAAAAGAGGTAGTGCCTTATATTTTAGGGAAAATACCATAAAATAGTTCCTTTAAATCAGGATCTCTCTTCTCTGTACTTGAACACCTGTTTTTTGTACTGAGGTCAGGACATACTGAGATCTCTAATTTTCTGCTTAGAAAAAAATTTCAGGATTAGTTGACTAGCAATGTATTTGTTTGGAGAAACTCTTTCCCTGATTGATTCCCTAGACTGATTTTATTTATTTGTATTGTCAAACATGTCTGATAGTTTATGTAGATTTTCTACGTATATATATGGAGAAAGAAATGGCAACCCACTCCAGTATTCTTGCCTAGAGAATCCTATGGACAGAGGAGCCTGGTGGGCTACTGTACACAGGGTCGCACAGAGTCAGACACGACTGAAGCGACTTAGCATGCATGCATGCATTGGAGAAGGAAATGGCAACCCACTCCAGTGTTCTTGCCTGGAGAATCCCAGGGATGGGGGAGCCTGGTGGGCTGCCATCTCTGGGGTCGCACAGAGTCGGACATGACTGAAGTGACTTAGCAGCAGCAGCATATATATATCAGTTCAGTTCAGTCGCTCAGTCATGTCTGACTCTTTGCAACCCCATGAATCACAGCAAGCCAGGCCTCCCTGTCCATCACAAACTCCCGGAGTTCACTCAGACTCACATCCGTCGAGTCAGTGATGCCATCTAGCCATCTCATCCTCTGTTGTCCCCTTCTCCTCCTGCCCCTAATCCCTCCCAGCATCAGAGTCTTTTCCAATGAGTCAGCTCTTCGCATGAGATGGCCAAAGTACTGGAGTTTCAGCTTCAGCATCAGTCCTTCCAAAGAAATCCCAGGGCTGATCTCCTTCAGAATGGACTGGTTGGATCTCCTTGCAGTCCAAGGGACTCTCAAGAGTCTTCTCCAACACCACAGTTCAAAAGCATCAATTCTTCGGCGCTCAGCCTTCTTCACAGTCCAACTCTCACATCCATACATGACCACAGGAAAAACCATGACTAGACGAAACTTTGTTGGCAAAGTAATGTCTCTGCTTTTGAATATGCTATCTAGGTTGGTCATAACTTTCCTTCCAAGGAGTAAGCGTCTTTTAATTTCATGGCTGCAGTCACCATCTGTAGTGATTTTGGATGCAATCTCAAAAACGATAGAATGATCTCTGTTCGTTTCCAAGGCAAACCATTCAATATCACAGTAATTCAAGTCTATGCCCCAACCAGTAACGCTGAAGAAGCTGAACTTAAACGGTTCTATGAAGACCTACAAGACCTTTTAAAACACCCAAAAAAGATGTCCTTTTCATTATAGGGGACCAGAATGCAAAAGTAGGAAGTCAAGAAACACCTGGAGTAACAGGCAAATTTGGCCTTGGAATACAGAATGAAGCAGGGCAAAGACTAATAGAGTTTGGCCAAGAAAATGCACTGGTCATAACAAACACCCTCTTCCAACAACACAAGAGAAGACCCTACACATGGACATCACCAGATGGTCAACACCGAAATCAGATTGATTATATTCTTTACAGCCAAAGATGGAGAAGCTCTATACAGTCAGCTAAAACAAGACCAGGAGCTGACTGTGGCTCAGACCATGAACTCCTTATTGCCAAATTCAAACTGAAATTGAAGAAAGTAGGGAAAACCACTAGACTATTCAGGTATGACCTAAATCAAATCCCTTCTGATTATACAGTGGAAGTGAGAAATAGATTTAAGGGCCTAGATCTGATAGATAGAGTGCCTGATGAACTATGGAATGAGGTTCGTGACATTGTACAGGAGACAGGGATCAAGACCATTCCCAGAGAAAAGAAATGCAAAAAAGCAAAATGGCTGTCTGGGGAGGCCTTACAAATAGCTGTGAAAAGAAGAGAAGCAAAAAGCAAAGGAGAAAAGGAAAGATATAAACATCTGAATGCAGAGTTCCAAAGAATAGCAAGAAGAGATAAGAAAGCCTTCTTCAGCAATCAATGAAAACATATACAAAACAAAAATCTGAAACCTATTCATCTTAACATCCCCACAGGACCCTTCAAGAAGCTTCCAACCCTTATATTAAATAGTTGAATAAAATGAATTAAAAAGACAGAGAGAGAGAGAGAAAGAAAGGACCTTGTGACAACTGTAAACAGTTTTGTAGATTGTCTTTCCACTGAGCTCTTCAAGCAAATGTGGTTCTAAACTTTTAATGATTATTCAGTAGGTATTGATGTGATACTATCAGTGACATAATACAGATATAAAAAGCTTTCAGCATACGATCTCTTACAGATAAATCTTGAAAGGTACCAAGGAGGACTCATCAAATATCATCTGAGTGAGATAGTCCTGAGAGCATAACCCATGAATATAATCCATCTGAGACAGCGCTTAACTCCAGGTAAGAGGATAAATGACATAACCAAGAATGTACATGGTTCTTGAGAAACTTTTATCATTCTCCATTATTCTCCTTTGTCAGAGAGAATAAAATCATAGGCTAAAATTTACTTTCCCATAACTCCTACAGAGCATCCTGTTCTTGGTCACTGCGTTTATATTTAATGATGAGGAGGTTGAGGAAGGCTCTTGTGTTTATATTACTGTCAGATTTTTAATTCATTTAAGGTTTTTGTGATTTGTTGAACTTAGGAAATTAATGAATTTTTTATGTTGCAGCAGTATGAATGAAGCCTTAGGGCTGATAGGCCAATTATTGGTTATAAGTGGAAGGACAGTTTATACACTTAAAGCCACATATTCCAAAATGTAGGTAGTTTCTGCTGCTGCTGCTGCTAAGTCGCTTCAGTCGTGTCGGACTCTGTGCAACCCCATAGACGGCAGCCCACCAGGCTCCCCTGTCCCTGGGATTCTCCAGGCAAGAACATTGGAGTGGGTTGCCATTTCCTTCTCCAATGCATGAAAGTGAAAAGTGAAAGTGAAGTCGCTCAGTCTAGATACAAGCAAATTATAGAAATACATAATTTTATTTTATTATTATTTATTTTTAATGCCGCCCAGCACCGCGCGGCCAGGTAACCGCCGCTTAGCAACGGCGGTTGGGAAACTGCCCGCTGGGAAGGCGTGGACCGAGGCGTAGCCCCACCTCGAGAGCGACGTGCCAACGACCTCAGAAATACATAATTTTAAAAGCCAGGTACTTTGATGTCTTTTTATGATTATCAAAGGAGAATTAAAAATCCAGTATTATTTAAAACCTTGTCTTAGGCTTGCTTTTATGCAGACATTTCTATCTCTGCCGTTCTCTTTTATTTTTGTTTATTTTCTGTTATTAGCCAGATGAAATGTGGATTTGCAGCAGTAACCCTGGCCAGAGATGGCTGAAAGTATGTATAGTCCATACATATTCTCTTCTTGTTCTCATCCTTAGTTCACTGGCTTGACTTTTCTGTTGCTTTCCTTCTATCTCCTTTCCCTCCTCTGTCTCTGATTAATTTTTATTCTCTTCTGCTCCATGACTCCCTTTCCTTTTATTTTCTCAAATATTTCTCTTGTGTCCTTCCTATTCTCCTCATTTCTTTTTTTTCTCTGTGATTCTCATTTTCCCCTACATCACCCTCCACGTCCTGTTTCCTAATCACCTCCTCCCAGCAGTGCTTAGTAATTCTTCCACCGCATAGATGCTTCTTTTCCGTTCCATCATCTCTCTTCCTTCTGATCCCCATGGAGCCACTTGGACACTTTCATCCGTGTGCACTCTGAGACAAGACTCATTTAGATTTGTCTGGTATTGGCAGCAGAAGAGAGTTCTATTTAGAGCAAGGGACATGAGGTACAGTAAGTGTCTCCTGTGTCCGGCTTAGCTGTGATCTGGCTTCTTGCCAGAATCAGGAATCAGTCAGTGTTCAGGAAAAATGAATTTCAGTTACAGGGACCGGGCTGATGTGTGAGGCTTGCTGTGTAGGGGAGGTGACAGGGAATGAACCCTGCAGATCTTTAGGTCCTGGACTGACCAGGTGTGTTTCATTGCTGAAGGGCATCATGCTGATTGTAACAGGCAAAGTTATCATTTCTGTCTGCTTCTTCATTCAATTTATGCCACATATCATTGCCAGACTAATTTACCACTTTGCTGCTTTACTCTCGCCTCTCTTGAACCCCATGCAGAAGAAACTCTGGTTACTGCTTTGTTCACACCTCCGTTCCTTAGCACCTTGCCTGCCACCAGATGAGAGCCCTGGCTTCCCTCTGCACTCCCCTCGCCAAGTTGTCTGCCTTCTTTCACTCATACTCTTTGCATCTGTTTATTTGACCTTTCCTCTCAGTGTCCTTCTCATTTTTTGAAAGACTCAGCTCAGCGTTTTTTGGAGGATGTGTTGCATTTAAGCAACTGCATCTGTAACCTCTAAATTTTTAGCACCCTTATAAAAGGTTATCATTATGATTTTCCTACATATTAGTTTTCATCCTGTCTTCCTTCTCTCTCAAATTATAAGCCCTGGGCATAAACTTTGCACCTATTCTGCCTATATCTAATAAACATTAGAGGATATAATTTCACATTTGATGAGGATATAATTTCACATTTAAAAATGTTTGTGATTAAAGGGGACATAATTTGATGAGGATATAATTTCACTTATTAACATTTTTGTGATTAGATTAAAGCTATTTTCGTGTTTCTACTGTTGTGCATAAATAAAAGTACTTAAAAGAAGGCAGTGATCTTGGAAGGATTGTATAGTATTATGTTTAATTTTTAAGTATTAAATATTCTTATCCAGGCTTTTTTTTTTTTTTTTTTACCAGAAAAAGTGTTGGTGAAAAATACATCCTTTGGTGGGCCAGGGTCTCCATCCAAAGTCTTGATGTCAAGTCCTTCCACAGGCTTCAGGTGAGTGTTTTATCGAGCGGTCACTTCGTGGAACAGTCCAGTAGTCCTTGGCTTGGACCGTTTATCTCTTTGTAGGTGATGTCAGGGGCTCTTTTCATGTTTTAAAAAAGCCTTTTGTTTTTATCCTATGGTATAATTTTCTGGACTGGTTTTTGAACACTATCTTTAATGTCAGAATCAACTGGATATTTCAAGTACCTTAATGAATAGTTGCTAGGAGAAAATGATGCTTTGGGTCCTTAATAGGCATGTAAATAGACATGTTTCCCATAATACCTATGTCCTTCTCAGAAAGTGTGTTCTAATAGCCACTGTTGAGTGGGCAACCATACGTGTGACACTCACTCCAAACCAGCCACAGCTTAAAATCAGTGGTCTGTTAAGCTGTTCCCTCTTCTAGAAATTTGGAGTGGGGACACAGGTCTCCTCCCAAATCAGCATTTACATTTGTAAAGAATGCTAAGCCTGGAGTGTAAGTCTGTCTTTGACTCATATACACATGGGTAGCTAAATCTGGACAACACACAGGGAAGATAACAGAGACATGGAGACAGAAGCAGAGATAAGACCTCATGACGTGAGCGACAAAAACAAAAAGATATAGATACAGAAATACAGAGATAGAGGGAGATTTATCAGCCAGTTGGGGGAGAGAGAAAGAGGGAGAAAAAGAGAAAAGAGAGAGGGAAGGAGAGATACACTTGGAACAGCACTCAGATCCAAACAACTCACTAGTTCTTTATTCCACAAAAGCCCACTCCTCCTCCCTAATGAGGACAGAAGCAGAAACCCTTGTTCTGAAGCCAGGTTGAATTGATTCTATTCCTCTATTCTGGGTATCCAAAAGAGTCTAAGACAAGACAGCCTTCCTTTCGTCTGTGCATCTCTAACTCAGAACAACTCACGTCGTAACAGTTTCATGTTCTGGCTGTGAATGAAGGTTCATGCATTCTGTCTTGGTATTTAATAGCCATAGCTCATTAACAGTCATTACTATAGTAAATCCACAATGAAGATTTCTCCCTGAATAATATTGAAACATTACTGCCAAGTTTTATAATTTCGGGTTCTTTACTAAATTCATTGGTTCATCAAAATAATTAATCAGTGTTTAAAAAAGAATTATCTAAAAATAAGTAACATTAACAATGACAAAGACCCAAATAGTGGTTCATTGTGTTCTAAAGCGTCTGTGTAAAACATATATTTTTTCCATGAAACTAAATGGTGATTTGCATTAAGTTTAATTAAACCAAATAAACAAATATTTGTTATACTAATTTAATGTTTTAAATTACAATTTCATTGGTTTTGTAGTTTTGCTATCATTTAATGTAAAATTGCTTTGGTATTTTATACGATCATAAACCTAAGGACTTGATACCTAATACATACAAATACTTGGATGTATGCAAATATTTATACATACGGATATTTGTATGCATATCTGTATATATACAGATATTATTAGGAAAATAATTTAGGTAATAGTATAGGATATCTAATATTTTTCCCTTCAAAGAAGTTCCATGTGTTATCAAATTTGAGAAATTCTGAATTCAGTAGTTGTTTTGAAATGAAAGTTTTTCTTTATTCACTTGACTTTTTCCATTTTTAAAAGTAAATTCCTAAATTTATCCAGTGCACCCAATATTTTATGTATCCTATAGCACTTTCTTAGGGTCCAATACATTTGTTTTGAACAGTTATGTGAAATTTCTTACTGTGTCTCTCTGCATTTTCTTCAGTAATTTCAATCTTTTGTCTGAACACCAAGAAGCAGCTTGTCAGTTCTCTTGGTCTGGACACTATATCAATGAGGCCAAGTTTATGGCATGAAGATAGGAAGCTAAGTGGTTTTCACTTGTAGTTTCTAGCTGCCCACGGCAGCTAGCCAGCCCTCCTGGACATGTATTATGGTTCAGCAGAGCACCCGTACAAATAACCCATCTTAGTTACAGGTAAAACAGCTCACATTACTGGACCCAAAGCATCATGTTTGTATTTGCAGTTCAGCATGCCACTGTGAACTACAGAAAACTGATGCAAGTAGCACCAATAAAATGAGAGATCATCACACATGCATGCATAAAAGTGTAAATATATACATTTCAGGAGTTGGCTATGCTGGCAAGTCTAAAATTTGTAGAACAGGCCAGGCCACAGGAGCTGATGCTGCAGTCTTGAGGCAGAATTTCTCCTGCAGGGAAATTTGTTTGGCTTTTAAGCCCTTTCCACTGATTGAATGAGGTCCACCCACATAATCAGGGATAATTTTGTTTACTTAAAAGTCAACTGATTGATTGCAGATCTTAACCAAATCTAAAAAGCACCTCCACAGGAATGCCAAAATTAGTGTTTATTTGGGTACCTGAATCCAGTGACATAGCCAGATTGACACCAAAAAATAACCATCATGGTCTCCAAATCTGATCCTAGTCTTACACATGCCCACTGGTAGGGTCTCGGCTTTCCTGTTCTGAAATGCCCTCAGAATCCCCAGGAGGGGAAGATCTGATTCACATTTATTTCAACTGCTGTACTGAGCTGTTCTCATTTCAGTAATTCTCAGCCTCCATACTGCAGTTGTCTTCAAACATCTGGTGCTTTACTGAAATTCCTGGCCCTCTGCTCAGGCTGCCCTACCAGGGGTGCTGATGAGTCCATGATCTTTGACATCTTTGTTTTCCAGCACCCACTCTGAGTTCTCTCTCCAGTGATTTGACTGGTTGGGTTCTTTATCCGGTGTGGTGGCCCTAACCTCCGTCCACCATAGGGTCTGAACCCTTTGTGGCTTTACCTTTGAATTTCTGCAGATTCCTGTAAAAATTATTGTGAGAATAAGAGGAACTCCAGTGAGTCTACAGGACTCCCCATATCTCCCCTTATTCCCATTCTGCAGCAGTGGTATAGTCCCCCCATAACAGTTGGAATGGATCACTCCGACAGTGTTACGCACTCTCTGCTTTCAATTCAGCGGCACAAGAGCTCTAAATTATCAGGAAGTATAATTAGTCTCCAATAGAATGGAAGATGATTTCATTCCCAGTTGGAGGCATTTTTCTCTTAGGAAATCATATTTTGAAATTTGTAGAACCCAAGGGTGCAGGAACAAGAAGCAAAATTTTCAACGTAGAAATTTCAGGTTTAATATTGAGGGACCACTACCAATTTCACCCTTTGGTTCTGGGCCTTGACAGTAGAGTGGAGTAGGGATATTACTATATATTGGTCACTGGTTTAAAGTACCCTAGCCCCACCCTTCTCAGCCAGTGCCATAGCTGTCCACTTCTAGATGATGGGACGTGTGGTAAAGCTCATGAATTTCATAAGTGTGAGAGTATCATTGTTTTTCATTATAAAGTGAATTTCTTGGTTGAGGTCAATGTTTTGTGGTCTAACATTTCACTGAATAAGGCATGAGTAATGATGTATTGACTATGCCAAAGCCTTTGACTGTATGGATCACAATCAACTGTGGAAAATTCTGAAAGAGATGGGAATACCAGACCACCTGACCTGCCTCTTGAGAAACCTGTATGCAGGTCAGGAAGCAACAGTTAGAATTGGACATGGAACAACAGACTGGTTCCAAATAGGAAAAGGAGTACGTCAAGGCTGTGTATTGTCACCCTGCTTATTTAACTTATATGCAGAATACATCATGAGAAATGCTGGAGTGGAAGAAGCACAAGCTGGAATCAAGATTGCCGGGAGAAATATCAATCACCTCAGATATGCCGATGACACCACCCTTATGGCAGAAAGTGAAGAGGAACTAAAAAGCCTCTTGATGAAAGTGAAAGAGGAGAGTGAAAAAGTTGGCTTAAAGCTCAACATTCAGAAAACGAAGATCATGGCATCTGGTCCCATCCCTTCATGGGAAATAGATGGGGAAGCAGTGGAAACAGTGTCAGACTTTACTTTTTTGGGCTCCAAAATCACTGCAGATGGTGACTGCAGCCATGAAATTAAAAGATGCTTACTCCTTGGAAGGAAAGTTATGACCAACCTAGATAGCATATTGAAAAGAAGAGATATTACTTTGCCAACAAAGGTCCGTCTAGTCAAGGCTATGGTTTTTCCTGTGGTCATGTATCGATGTGAGAGTTGGATTATGAAGAAAGCTGAGCACCAAAGAACTGATGCTTTTGAACTGTGGTGTTGGAGAAGACTCTTGAGAGTCCCTTGGATTGCAAGAAGACCCAACCAGTCCATCCTAAAGGAGATCAGTCCTGGGTATTCATTGGAAGGACTGATGCTGAAGCTGAAACTCCAATACTTTGGCCACCTCATGTGAACAGTTGACTCATTGGAAAAGACCCTGATGCTGAGAGGGACTGGGGGCAGGAGGAGAAGGGGATGACAGAGGATGAGATGGCTGGATGACATCACTGACTTGATGGACATGAGTCTGAGTGAACTCCGGGAGTTGGTGATGGACAGGGAGGCCTGGTGTGCTGTGATTCATGGGGTTGCAAAGAGTTGGACATGACTGAGCGACTGAACTGAACTGAACTGAATGATGTATATTGGGCTTTCTAGGTGGTGCTAGTGATAAAACACCCACCTGCCAATGCAAGGGATGTAAGAGATGTGGGTTCAATCCCTGGGTCAGGAAGCTCTCCTGGAGGAGGGCATGGCAACCCACTGCAGTATTCTTGCCTGGAGAATCCCATGGACTGAGGAGCCTGGCAGGCTACCGTCCATAGGGTCACACAGAGTCGGACATGACAGTGATGTGTATTATATACCTAGGGCTGCTGTAACAAAGTGAAAGTTGCTCATTCATGTCCACTCCAGTATTTTTTCCTGGAGAATTCCATGGACAGAGGAGCCTGGTGGGCTATAGTCCATGGAGTCGCAAAGAATCGGACATGACTGAGCGAGTAACACTTTCACTTTTTCACTGTAAGAAACAAACACGGTGGATTAAAACAACAGAATTATATTCTTGGACAGTTCTTGATGGAGGCTAAAATCTGAAATCCAGGTGTCAGTATAGCTATGATCTCTCAAGGGACTAGGAGAATCGCTTCTATGCTATTAGCCTCTGGTGTTACTGACGTTCCTTGACTTATAGCTGCATAACTAAAATCTCTGCCTCCAATGTCATGTTACACTTTGCCCCTGTGTCTTATACCATTTTCTCATAAAGGCATCATTAATAATGAGTTAAGGGCCCATTTTGCTTCATTATGACCTCATCTTAACTAATTACATCTTCAGTGGCTCTATTTCCACATAAGGTTGCATTGTGAGATACTCAGGGTCAGGACTTTCAACGTATTTTTGTAGGGATAGAATTCAACCTACAGTGGGATGCTGGAAGAAGCACTGTGGATTGGGAGGCCAAATGCATATCTGAGACAGGTGTTTAGGTTCCGGAGGACAAACACCTATCCCACTCATAAGTAGAAAGGGTAATTAACTTCCCATCGGGGAGCAGGCTGGTCCTTTTGGAGAATGTTGGCATATCAGAACACGTCTTTGGTTTCTATGATTGAAAGTCTGGGTACCTTAGCCATTATAAGATCTAGATGTGCCTTGGGGATAGCAAGTCTATGTCTCTGAGTTCCTTGTCTATCCTTCAACCTTGACACTATGGCCATTTTGAACAAGCACTGGATTGGCTGGGTAAAGAGGCTGAATAGCATCACATCTATAACAGGAATCTCTCTGATCATTAAGAGACTCCTCAGCAATAGATGCCCTCTGGAGGACTTTTATATAGGACATAAAATGCCTAATAGTCCATGACTATCATCTATCCATCTATCACACACCTTTCCCCCAGAACTCCTCTTACCAATCCTCTAATCTTGCTTTTCAAGCCCCTGATGGAAAAGGAATCCCATCAGCTCCTCCCAGGAGTCATTATGAATCTATTCAGTGGACCATCTCTACCGCCACACAAAGTGTACAGATGAACAATACAAAATTCTGTCTACTGGAAATACTTCCCTTTAGGAATTTCAGGCTGACACAAATGGGGCTAGAGTGTAGCAGCTATCTGCTCCTGGATGGGGTCAACATCCATCAAAAAGACAGGTAATTTTTTCCTTCTTGGCTTCTTGGCCAATAGTCATGGATAAATTCCCAAGGGGCCCCAATATATGGTTTGAGGAACTGCTGACAGCAATAAGAGTATTACTTTGTGTGTATCTGAGTGTGTGCAAGTGGCTTTATTGCAATATTCACTTTATTGCAGTGGTCTGTAATTGAGTTCACAGTGTCTCTGAGATCTAACTGCACTTTGTTATGGCAGCCTGAGCAAACTAACACAGAGGGGAAATTAAGGATTTTACAAAAACTAAAGAGAAATAAAATGTGCCAACCCCTATTCCTTCCCCTACCCCACTGCCAACATCCATTTTAAAACTGTACGTTACTGACAGAAAGGGGTGTTTTTAAACTAAGAATCCTGTCTACATAATACCTAGGAATATGAAAAATTAATCTTTAGTTTTGAACTGTGGTGTTGGAGAAGACTCTTGAGAGTCCCTTGGACTGCAAGGAGATCCAACCAGTCTATCATAAAGGAGATCAGTCCTGGGTGTTCATTGGAAGGACTGATGCTGAAGCTGAAGCTCCAATACTTTGGCCACCTCATGCGAAGAGTTGACTCATTGGAAAAGACCCTGATGCTGGGAGGGATTGGGGGCCGGAGGAGAAGGGGATGACAGAGGATGAGATGGCTGAATGGCATCACCGACTCGATGGACATGAGTTTGAGTGAACTCTGGGAGTTGATGATAGACAGGGAGGCCTGGCGTGCTGTGATTCATGGGGTCACAAAGAGTTGGACACGACTGAGTGACTGAACTGACTGACTGATGGCACACTTAATATGACAATCCCTAGGTCCTAGGAGTATGTACTTTGAAGTCTGATTCTACTCAAAGGGATTATTTGAGTTTCCTGGACTTCTTTGGGTATGTTAGATACATTCCATTTCAAATTTAGTCATTCAATGCACACATCTACTTTTAGGGCTTAGTTAACCAAATAAATCCAATTTGGGATGAGTAGCTCAGGTCATATGGTTCCCTAGATATGTGCACAGGTGTTGTTTGGTTGTACCAGGGTCAGTAGCAAACCAGAAAAAGTTTTACAAATGGAATAAGTTTTTGCAGGAGAGAGTTTGGGTTTGCCCTGTAATATTAGGATCTACACCATGTTTCTCCTATTGTGACACATTGGAGGCCCCAAAGGGAGCTTTTTTAGTTATACCAGAGAGTTCAAGTACCATTTAGATATTCTGGTTTATGAAATCCAAGGAGGGAGAAGCTTGCATTGTAACCTGATCCTATTGCTATACCTTTTTTGCTCTGGGAAACAATGAAAATGGTGACATTGTGGATTATTCAGGAAATGGGTTACAATGGTATTCCCAATTATAGTGTATTCTTTCTCCAGATTCTAGAGGCTTAAGCTTAATGTGGTGCTCTTTCTTCACAGCAGTAAATTCAAGGTGCAATTAATTGTAACTTGCCTTAGAGGGAATATCCACACTTGTTTAGTCACTAAGTCCTGTCTTTTGTGACTCCATGGACTGTAGCCTGCCAGGCTTCTCCATCCATGGGATTTCCCAGGCAAGAATACTGGAGTGGGTTGCCATTTCTTCCTCTAGGGGATCTTCCAGATACAGAGATGGATCTCCTGCATCTCCTTCATTGGCAGGCGGCTTCTTTACTGCTGAGCCATCAGAGAAGCCCACATGTGCTCTACAATAAAGGATTGCTAGAAATTTTATAATTTGAAAGTATCCCAAAGCTTTGTGGGATCTATCTTCTACTCACTAGTGCACATGGTTTTGTTAATGCATCTTGGCGCTTGTGACCTCCTGGTTATCAGGTCCAGTCAGATAATATGTCTTCAATGTAATAGATCACAGTGATATTTTCTGGGATTTCAACATGGACAAGATTTTTTTAAGACAGTTATAGTCCTGAGGTGAAACATTGAAGGTACCATTATGCTCCTACTATTGAGATAAAGCTGAACTGTTTCTGACTGTCTTTACTAATGAACATGTGGAGAAAAAACCCACCACAAAACAAACCACTTCCTAGATCAATAACTCCATTCCTGGAGTGATCAGCTGTGTTGGTTTGCTCCAGTATGGGCACTATGTCTTAATTAATCAAAGTAATTCAGGATCATTCTTACCCATCCATTTGGCTTTTGTTAACAGCTAAACTGAAGGAGTTGGTATAAAATAAGGAAGGGACAGGAATTACCATTCCCGATTCTTTTAATCTTTGATAGTAGTACAAGTTTCTGCAGCTTTTTTCAGGTTATTGATTTCTATTTACTACTTGATATGGGACATTCCAGAAACTCTACTTGGCTGTTAACATCACGATAGCATTAATTTCAGCTCAGACAACCAATGTAAGGGTATTTTCAGTTGTTAAGTATATACAGTAAGGAGCATGGGAAATAACAATCCAAAGAGATACAGCCCACTGACCACTCTAAGGTGGACGTGGAAGAGTCCATTTGTTTCCTGACCTTATGCCTACACTGATTAGTGCTAAATTGTGGGTAATAACTCCTAGGTAGTATGGTTATTTCTCCTCCCCAGGTCACTGTCACTCTGTTAAATGGCCATGGATCTTCTGAGGGAAGGTTTGGAGGAAGATTTGCAGCGTATCTTTGTGTCCACCTTCCAGAGTGATTCCTTTAAAACAACAAAACCAAACAAACAAACAAAAAAACTTGGCTCTATCTGAAAAGGCTCTGGGTTTGTGAACTGGGTAAGAGGCCATGAATTCCCAATACAGTGCTTTTATTTGGGCTCTGATAACATAGACTGAATAATATTTTAGAAGGTTGACAATCTGTTTCATTCCTAAAATTCTCTCACACACGAAATTAACCGCAACCACGTATCCATGTAGTCAAAAGACTTGTATTGCCGATCTTTGTGTGTGGTTTGTTGCACTAGTGGTGACAACATCACCCCTGAAACTGGGCACTGCCACCTGGCCTCTACCACTCTAAGACCCCATCGTTCTTATTGAGAGTAGGGAGCCCGGTTCTTCAATAGCATCTCTAGCCACAGAAGGCAGCCATGGCAGAACTTTTGGGGGATACTGGTACTCACCACCAAGTATTCCTTTCTGCTTTAGGGAAGAAAGTGTCCTTTGGTCCTTCCTGGAGGTTATGGTAAGAGTGGCTGAATAGTTTACAGATAATAGGTCCACTCCAGCGTCCCCATCTCCCTAAGCCTTTAATTTCTTTCCTCTTTGTTGCAGAGAAGTCCCAACATCTCACCTCATTACTGAAGGTCACCATTGAGTTCAGGCTTTAAGCAAACTAATTAGAGCTTCAGCTGATATGATGTATCTAGAATCTTAGATAAGCTTTCCCATACTGATAAATTCTTCTTGAACCAACTTGATATTTTTAGTTCCTTGATTTAATTCCTTGAGAGTCTATTTATAAACATGCTTTCTCCACTCCCATTTCTTGACTATAAAAATTGACAAGTTCCCATCCACCCTTTCATGCTCAAGCTATCTTATCTTTAAGAGAACTTTTCAATTCTCCATCTAGGCATGGAAGCAATGATTGATGGTGGGGATTAGCCTTGACAGTAGGGAAAATGTCTTCTCAAGGTAATCATTCCAGATGAAGTCATTGAAAGTGATTTTTTTTTTTTTTTTTAGTTTGGAAAGACTGTATTAACTGGCAAGAATGATTAGAAGAATTTGAGAATTCAAGTTAAGGGCCTCATTTCAAGTCTCAGGGTTCCCTCTGTTTTCAACCAATGTTTTATTACAACAAATCTCTTAGATAGCAGTTATAACCCTGGATACAAAGAAGTGGGATCCTGAGACTTGAGATGGGGTGCTAACCTTAATTTAAATTTGGATTTCCAAAACCCCCCTGAATATTTCATTGGTATCTGCAACTCATATCACCTTGTCATGCTTCTGATCATCAGCTATGTCTGTGGTACATAGACTCAAGGTAAGAGATACATTTAAAGCTAACTAGAACCTTTCTGGTTCTCTATCACGCCTTGAGTTGAAAATTCAAGGTATTTAGCTTATATTTTTGTTTTTGCAATCTCTCCAGCAGCCTACAATCTTTATCACCATAATTTTCAAATGAAACAGATACAATAGATACTTAGTCTTCCAAAACCTTGCCGTCTTCTCTTTACCCTCCCCTGTCCTCCCACCTGAGTAGGCAAGTCATCTGTGTGTTATCAGATATGTATGGAGTCAATAGTGGAATTTCAACTTCAGGGGCTGTTTCTTGAGACTACTCCTGGAACCAATTACTGTATCAGCCAGGGGCCCAGTGAGAGTCAGAAGACACAATGATGGGACTGTGAGGAGAGTTTAATGAAAGTCCTTGCTAGAGACGTGGGGAGGATAACAAACAGGAGCAACAGTGGAGAGGTGTTCCCATCCCTAAACCTGAGGAGCAGAGCACACAGTGAAGCCCTGTAAGGGATGGAGCCTCAAGGAGAGGCTGCCTGGCCAGAGCTGTGTTCAGAAGGCGTGCGTCTACTGTGAGAATCCTAGCACTGACTCCAGGCACGAGTGAGAAGAACCCTGCCCTCTTCCTCTTCCTCTTTTTTTGATTTCCTGCTGGACTGCCACTAGGCCAGGTGATATGGTGGGCCAGCCCACTATAGGCATACACAGAGCAGAGCAGAACATGGGTCTAGCCAGTGGAGACTGGAGAATGGCTGAATGGAGAATAATCACGGTATGATGGTGGCAGTATGGTGGCTGTGGGAGTTGGCTGTGCAATCGTGGTGAATTCAAGAAGCATCTCCAACTCTATTCAGAAGTACTATTCCCTTTGGTAGAAGCTGTATTTTTTCAGGCTCCTTGTGCCAACATAACAATCCCTTTTCATACCACATCCCACCCCCAACCCCCCATCCCCCAGTTGTCAGAAATTCTTTCCTACAGGCCTCATAGTCCCCAGGCAAATCAGGAAATATGGCTAGAACTCTTTAAGTGTCCTTAAGAATTCCCAGTTATGGTGACTGTATGTGGTTGTGGCACGTGAGAGCCTCCAGAGAGATCGTTGCCTAGCGCATCTTAGTCTGAGCCAAGATAACTTGTTAGAGTAGTGAAGTAAAAGAAAATTAAGGTGAGCATTACTTGGAAGCAAGATTAATTTATAATGTGATGTGGCAGCAGAAAAGCTGAATGTTTTTTTTGAAGAACTACATGAAGAATAATCACAGTCCTGACTGTTTCTTCCCACACAATTCAGTTATAATGCTTCAGACATCACATCTGATTTGAAATGTCTGAGTTACATTAAGTTGCAGACATTTGGTGGAAGAAAGGGTGGTGGAAAGGGAAAATGTACAATTAAGTAAAAGAAAAAAGCCTTACTAGCCAAAAATATCTTCCTCTCCACCCAAAACCCAAAGTGAAATAGATTAATTGGCTTGACTCTATAGGTGGAAAATTAAGTTTTACCTTAACAATAATAATAAGTATAATGTAATTAAGACATATTTCATAGAGACTATATATAGGGAATGTGTACCTTGAGCATGAGAAACCTGGCTAGAAATGATCACTCCTATATCAGTAGCATAATTTTTTCTTGAGAAAAATAAATCAGTCATACACAGAAGTGAGGCGGAGGTGTTGATTGTCATTTCAAGTATAGCTTGTTTATTCATAGCCATGTATTCCTTTCTATGATGCGTTCTTAACTCTGTGAAGGTGAAAATTCACACTGGGGATAGATCTGCAAATGAGGAAACAGGAATCTTTACTCTCCTTCCATTCCCAGAAGTAGAACAAATTTAGCTGTATTTTGCTGAAGGCATGTTTGCTGAACTTGAATAACCTTTACATTGATTGCTATAGACATACAGGTAAGATTGCAAAGCTTTTTCTGTGGTTTCGCAGTTTTACATGGAGTAGGGTTTTGGTCATTGTGTCAATCTACATTGCTTGTCTCACACCATCTCTATTTGAGTAGAAAGTGGCCTTTACTTGAGATACTGGGTTTCTCATCGCTGTGTTGTAGGGGAAAACATGCAAACTTTGAAGCCATTTGGCCACAGTTTGAGTTTTGCTTCTTCTGCTTACTAGCTGTGTGACATTAGGCACACTTTTAGCTCCTGTGAGCCTTGGTTTTCTTTTCTGCAATGTGAGATTAATGCTCATAGTAATGTTTTGACACATCTAACATGGCTGGCATATAGTGGGGATTCAATAAATAAAAGCTGCTGTAATTCTTCATTGTTGTCTTCTCATTTCTCAATTATGGAATTAATATACCTTCTCAGTGGAGTAGACTGGTGATATTTCCAGGAGAGAGAATGTTGGCAGGGCTGGGACTTCTCTCCTTGCCTGAGTGAGACACCATTTACCCGAAGTAGTCTCTCCATTTCTACTTCTCAGAATAGACTGATTCAGCACCCCCTGGAGGTTTTCACTTCTTCCCTAATAAATGAAAAGTTTGAATCTGAAGTCAGGTAACATTTTGCCTTAAAGCATTGTCTTAAATGGATTTTTTTTTTCCTGCTTAAAAGAAACTCAGGAAAGATTTATTGTAAATGCTCCCATGAAATCTCTTCCAAAATGCTTCGCTTTAAGAGGTAGTCACAAAAGGAGCATTGAACATTGCCGTGGAGATTTGTAAAGTGACAGCAAAACCATTTTCTGCATGTCTATTAGTAGATTTGGGATGAGTTTGAATATGCTAAGAATTAATCTAAAATTCTATGTGCAATTAAATTAAGATCCACATGAAAAGACATGGATAATAGTTCATTTTTAAAAAATGAACTGATTACTAAGAAGAGATATGTTTTAGAGAACTGATAAGCAAGCCAAATTATATTCAATAGCAGTGTATAGTTACATCTTTAAGGCCTGTATATCTTTAAGAGATAATTTCACCAGTATTTAGTTAACTTATATTTATATATACATTTATCTTAAATAGCAATTCTGAATTTAATCCAGATAACATAAGTAAATTTTTCTTTTATTCTTTGAATTTTTATAAATCTCTGCAAATAATCTTTTCATTTGGGGAGAGAGTGTGGATAAAAATCAAGAACATGAATTTTGCCTTTTTAACTGCCTTTTTCTGTTTTTGGGTTTTGAGTAATTTTTGAATATTTGAAGGACGATGAGAGCTTGAAGTTTACAAGTTTGCTTCATCTATATCCTAAGCTCTATCAACTGCTTAATATCCGTTGCAAAGGAATGCTGTATATCTAGGGATTCTTCCTAAATTGACTTCTTTGAAACATAATAATAGCCTGATAGATGAACTAATACTGATCAGGAAATGCTAGTCCCTCTTACAGGCATAATACATTATTTCTTTTTCTAGTTTAATAATTCCTCATAATTAATACAGAATGGCAAGTTGGAAGGGCTTACCTGATAGCTCAGTTGGTAAAGAATCTGCCTGCAATGAGGGAGACCTGGGTTTGATCCCTGGGTTAGGAAGATCCTCTGGAGAAGGGAAAGGTTGCCCACTCCAGTATTCTGACCTGGAGAATTCCATGAACTGTATAGTCCATGGGGTTATAAAGAGTTGGAAAGTATTCTGGTCATGGCATAGAAATTCTTAGGTTTTATTCCTGGTGATTCAGTTTATTTAACATTGAAGTCTTGTGCAAGTTACTTAAATTTTCTGAATCTCAGTTTCCTCATCTGTGAAATGGAAGTACCAAAAAGCTCCCTATGGAGTATGGCTGATTGGTCTATCCTCAGCATCCACTTATAACTCCTTCTGCTTAGCCTTCTTGCCCTGTAGAAGCTGGAAAGCTAAAAATCTGTATTTCCCAGACTGCCTTACCACTAAGATTGGGAAGAAAATTTGATCCTATTATTTAGATGTATTTATTCAAGATTTTTGGCCACCTCATGTGAAGAGTTGAATCATTGGAAAAGACTCTGATGCTGGGAGGGATTGGGGGCAGGAGGAGAAGGGGACGACAGAGGATGAGATGGCTGGATGGCATCACCGACTCGATGGATGTGAGTCTGAGTGAACTCCGGGAGTTAGTGATGGACAGGGAGGCCTGGCGTGCTATGATTCATGGGGTCGCAAAGAGTTGGACACGACTGAGTGACTGAACTGAACTGAACGGATTCAAGATTTATAAGGTAAAAGTAATAAGACAGTCATCTTCCTGCATCTTTATTTTTTTCTTTCAGACAGAGGATTGTAAAGATTTGGGGTTTTTCTCTAGGAGTGTTCTGGTGTCCAGTTTTATGTAAGTAGCTAAGGTGACAACAGCAATTGTGTTCTCATTTCCAGGTTACAGCCATAGCATGATGTCCTTTTTTTATGTTTTATTTTACTTAAAGACTTAAAAAATTTATTATAATTTTAAAGATTATTTTACAAAATCTTGGCTATATTCCCCATGTTGTACAATACATTCTTGAGCCTATCTTATATCCAATGGTTTGTACCTCCCACTCCGCAACTCCTATATTGCCTCTAGTAGCCCCCCAGTCCCCACCACTGGCAACCACCAGTGTGTTTTCTATATCTGTGAGCCCATAGCAGAATGTTCTTGACTTAATAATAGTTTCAGTTGTAGCCTTTTGATTTTTACCTTCTGACTGTGGCAGAATCAGCAGCCCTCCTGGTGTTTCAGTTGTGTTGTGTTTGGTGGTTATTCCTGGAGGCCCAGTCTAGAGCTCATTGCTTCTTCTCCCACATTGTAGGCAGACGCTTTACCATCTGAGCTTCCAGGGAAGCTCCATCGCTTCCACACTTCTAGTTATTTTGTAAGCATCTTATTTCTTAAACCCATTTCTCTGAAAACATCTAGTGTTTCTATTTACTGTATTGAATTCTGATACTTGGCCTAAAGCTTTACAAAGATCACATGGAATTAATCACATATTTTAAGATGCTTTGTTAAAATGCTATATAGATGTAGGGATTATTACAATTAATACACTCATAAGATTTGCGATGTTATCCGACTAATGGAATTTAACCAAAACATACCCTATGATATGTCCCCTAAAGCTTTAATGGATTAGGTCAGAGTGGGTAACTCTTCACAGAGGGAAAGGAATAACTGTATTCCTTGATTCCTAAGGAATCAAGTTACATTAAGTTTTCTGCTTAAGCTTTGGCAGTGGAGTCAGGGCTGAATGAGTAGGTGGTACAGGAGGGTGGCCTAACACTTCTTGAATAATTTGGGGTCTGGCAGTGCAGGAGCACTTGGTCTTGGGTGACTTCCTTACTTTTATGTTCTATTCCTGATCTCTACTGCCTTTGACTAGAATTTTCGGCAGCACTTGTATATTTGAAGTTTCTGAAAGTCAGAGTACTGGGCTATTTCTTGCTTTCTTCTTTTTCCTATGGATGATGTCCCTTGGGAAACTTAAGGGTTTGAAATTGTAAAGGATTGAACCAATTCCTAACATTGTTGATTATTCCAAGATGCAATCCTAGTGTATTTCCTGCAAGAAGTCAGATTATTCAGTTAGAAAATATGATGATTCTTGAAACATAACAGAAACGTTATACCTGCTAAATCAGCACTCTGGGTGTTGAGATTTCTGAGTTACGATTAGCTATTTCAGAGTTACTATTCACTTAATGTAGTTGCCTTTAGCATTTGTGGCTTTGGATTTGTGGTTAGTATGATGAGTCCGTCATAATCTTTTTTCATATCCTTGGGGAAAGTACGGTTTATAATCAGTGGACTGCTGTGATCAAGCACAATCAATTTTAAAGGAAAGACATTCCTAATACTATTCTGAATTGAAAAGCACTTATTAAAAAACAAATGTTAGTTTTACACTGAATAATGTATAAATACTTGGTGTTACTATATATCAAAATGATGCTAAAGAGGTTTCTGATTGCAGCACAGTGGTAGGAATTAGAAAGATAATATCTGGTAACCCTGCTTAACTGCCCAGTGGCTTTAATATCTGGAAAGTAAAGCAGGATTTTACTTTACAGATTCTTTCTGCTTTGCCTAATGAAACACATAATTGTACACATTCTGATGTAGTCTCTTTTTCTCCTAGAAAGAATTTTTCAAATGAAGGCTTAAGCCACACTGATAAATGAGGCTACATGATTCAGTGGTTTTCTCAACACTTTTGAAACATAATTGCTACCCAGGTGAATTAGAAGATTGCCTGGACAACTATGAATTTAGAAAATCACATTTTAAACCCTTTTTTTTTTTAGTATTTATCTAAAATGTAATAAATGTTGGGCAAGTGTAAAACACTTCTCAACCTCTGTTAACATTTAGATATGTATCATTTGCAAGTGGGCTTCCCTGGTGGCTTGGTGGTAAAGAATCTGCCTGCCAAAACAGGGGTCACAGGTTCAATCCCTGGGTTGGGAAGATCCCCTGGAGAAGGGAATGGCAGCCCACTCCAGTCCTTTTGCCTGGAGAATCCCATGGACAGAGGAGCCTGATGGGCTACAGTCCATGCGGGTCACAAAATAGTCAGACACGACTGAGTGACTAAACAACAGCAACATCTGCAAGCTAATTTCTATTTATCTCTTTTTCTCTGTGTATCTATGGCTACATCTATCTCTGCATCCATATCAACAATATTTATAAATATGTGTATATACAGATATATATGTAAAGAATGAAATATGAAATAATAATTCCTTATAACAACTTGCAGTAACAAAGAACGTGTACTTCTCGTGACCATCTCCCATTTAGGTCATGAGTTCTTATGGAGCAGGAAGGGCTACTGAGACCAACTACATCTGCTGAGGTAATGAGATGAGGAACCTCCTTTACACTGCCTTTCACGTAATAAAGTACTTTGAACCATGTGGAGCATAGAGAGGATTCGAGTTTTAGGTGAAGGAGAGAGGGAAAACTGGCCTGACTTTTCCGTTTTGTTCCCTGACTCGTGTGCTGTGCTTTGTGCGTGCTAAGTCACTTCAGTTGTGTCCAACTCTTTGAGACCACGTGGACTGTAGCCTGCCAGGCTCCCCTGTCCATGGGATTCTCCAGGCAAGAATACTGGAGTGGATTGTCATGCCCTCCTCCAGGCATCTTCCTGACCCAGGGATCAAACCCACATCTCTTACATTTCCTACCTTGGCAGGCGGGTTCTTTACCACTAGTGCCACTTGGGAACGCCTCCTTGTACTGAATACCAAATTGAAAACCAGGACAGAAATATAAGAAGCCCCCAAGGAGTATGCAGATACTTGAGAAAAGAAGTTGGATGCACTGTCTTCTGGCCACAGTTTAAAAGTGGCAGGCAGTTGTGCACCGCACCATCCTGCATTGATAAAGCAAGGGGGGTGGCCACCTGGTTTGTTTAGATATGAGAGGGGCCTCCAACTGCCCCCTACCCTCCACTCAGTCTCCAGGGTACTAGCTGGTCCAAGAGTGCATGTCAGGGAGTCGCTGACAGCTGAACAGGGATGAACCTCATGACTTGCTTGAGAGGGGCACCCCATGTGCCCACGAAAGAGAGAGGAGCAGAGCTGCTACATCTCTGAGATGCCACCCTTCCAGGTTGCTGCCAGCAGCCAAATGCGGCCCCTGTCAGCACCCCTCCAGATGTGGTTCAGAGACAATAGACTACACTGACAGAAGTGGCGGAATATAGCATAGAAAGGTGATCTCGTCACTCCTCCTCACAGCTTCTCTCCATTACACGTAGGTGGCCAGCTGCTGCCCGCAGAAGGCAGGTGCTTGATACCCCGGAACACTGACAGCTAGAAAATGAGGGGAGAAAAATATCTAGGATGCACTAGAAAACCAAACTGTAACTGATTTACACAATCTAGATCAGATCAGATCAGATCAGTCCCTCAGTTGTGTTCAACTCTTTGCGACCCCATGAATCGCAGCACGCCAGGCCTCCCTGTCCATCACCAACTCCCGGAGTTCACTCAGACTCATGTCCATCGAGTCAGTGATGCCATCCAGCCATCTCATCCTCTGTCGTCCCCTTCTCCTCCTGCCCCCAATCCCTCCCAGCATCAGAGTCTTTTCCAATGAGTCAACTCTTCGCATGAGATGGCCAAAGTACTGGAGTTTCAGCATTAGCATCATTCCTTCCAAAGACATCCCGGGGCTGATCTCCTTCAGAATGGACTGGTTGGATCTCCTTGCAGTCCAAGGGACTCTCAAGAGTCTTCTCCAACACCACAGTTCAAAAGCATCAATTCGTCGGTGCTCAGCCTTCTTCACAGTCCAACTCTCACATCCATACATGACCACAGGAAAAACCATAGCCTTGACTAGATGAATTTTGTTGGCAAAGTAATGTCTCTGCTTTTGAATATGCTATCTAGGTTGGTCATAACTTTCCTTCCAAGGAGTAAGCGTCTTTTAATTTCATGGCTGCAGTCACCATCTGTAGTGATTTTGGAGCCCAGAAAAATAAAGTCTGACACTGTTTCCACTGTTTCCCCATCTATTTCCCATGAAGTGATGGGACCAGATGCCATGATCTTCATTTTCTGAATGTTGAGCTTTAAGCCAACTTTTTCACTCTCCACTTTTCACTTTCATCAAGAGGCTTTTGAGTTCCTCTTCACTTTCTGCCATAAGGGTGGTGTCATCTGCATGTCTGAGGTTATTGATATTTCTCCTGGCAATCTTGATTCCAGCTTGTGTTTCTTCCAGTCCAGCGTTTCTCATGATGTACTCTGCATATTAGTTAAATAAACAGGGTGACAATATACAGCCTTGACGAACTCCTTTTCCTATTTGGAACCAGTCTGTTGTTCCATGTCCAGTTCTAACTGTTGCTTCCTGACCTGCATACAAATTTCTCAGGATGCAGATCAGGTGTTCTGGTATTCCCATCTCTTTCAGAATTTTCCACAGTTGATTGTGATCCACACAGTCAAAGGCTTTGGCATAGTCAATAATGCAGAAATAGATGCTTTTCTGGAACTCTCTTGCTTTTTCCATGATCCAGTGGATGTTGGCAATTTGATCTCTGGTTCCTCTGCCTTTTCTAAAACCAGCTTGAACATTAGGAAGTTCACGGTTCACATATTGCTGAAGCCTGGCTTGGAGAATTTTGAGCATTACTTTACTAGCGTGTGAGATGAGTGCAATTGTGCGGTAGTTTGAGCATTCTTTGGCATTGGCTTTCTTTGGGATGGAATGAAAACTGACCTTTTCCAGTCCTGTGGCCACTGCTGAGTTTTCCAAATTTGCTGGCATATTGAGTGCAGCACTTTCACAGCATCATCTTTCAGGATTTGGAATAGCTCAACTGGAATTCCATCACCTCCACTAGCTTTGTTCGTAGTGATGCTTTCTAAGGCCCATTTGACTTCACATTCCAGGATGTCTGGCTCTAGGTCAGTGATCACACCATCGTGATTATCTGGGTCATGAAGATCTTTTTTGTACAGTTCTTCTGTGTATTCTTGCTATCTCTTCTTAATATTTTCTGCTTCTGTTAGGTCCATACCATTTCTGTCCTTTATCGAGCTCATCTTTGCATGAAATGTTCCTTTGGTATCTCTGATTTTCTTGAAGAGATCCCTAGTCTTTCCCATTCTGTTGTTTTCCTCTATTTCTTTACACAATCTAAGAGGACTATTAAATTAGGGGATGGGGAAGAATTATAATGCAAGAGCTAAATTAAACAGCCTGATGTAAGGCTGGCTAATTGGTTATCCAGATTTAGAAAATAAACTTACTTCAAGACAAAAGAGCTTTATGTTTTTAAACATCCAACTTTGTAATTGTATAATACAGTCATGCTTTTTAAACATATACTTATTTATTTTTTCCAAAATGAAATCATGCTCTCTCTCTCTCTCTCTATATTTGCACATAACCTTTTGCTTGCATATATATCAATGCTATAATTTTCAGTATATGTCTAATACAAATGTTTTAAATTTATGTGAGGTCAAGCATATTTTCTTTTATGATTATCAATTTTTATGTTGTGTTTATATTTCTGCATCTATAATGTGACATAATATAAAATCATATAATGTATTATGCGAAGCATATGAATATCATCTCTATATGCTTGTGGCACTTTTATGGTTTTGCTTTTAAATTTAATCTTTATTTCCAACTCATTTTATGATAAGGATGAAGCAGGAATCTATCTGATACATTTTTCCATAGTACTTGAGCATTATCCCAACTCTATTAAATTATTTATCTTTCCTGTGTTAACTTGAAGTCATCTTTATCCTTATCTATCAAATTTTATATATTTGTGTTATTCTTTGCTTTGAAAATAACACAATTTCTCAATTATGACAAATTTAGGCTGCATTTTAGATTCTGAAAGAGCAAGTCCTCCCTCTCTCATTCTTCCTTTTCATAATTTTCCTAGATATCTGGAGAACTATAATATAATTGTTATCAATTCACTGAAAAAATATTCAGTATTCTGACTGAAACTGAAATAAATCTATAGTTTAATTTGGATAAGTTCTATTTTTATTAAAATGTTCTTATCTCATTATCTGTATGTTTTCCACATATTCATTTAGTTCTTATGCTTCTGACTAAAATTTTATAATTTTCTTCAAAGAAATGATCTAATTTTTTGTGAAGTTAATTTCTTCTCTAGTTCTTTTCCATTTATTATTACTATTCCATGTGAAATATTTTTTCTTTATATTTTATAATTTGGGAAACATTAATTTTTTTGGCTTAGGTGTCCAATCACTGAGTTCACTTTCTTATTCCTAATGGCTTCTTAGTTAATTCATTTATTTTTTTTCTAGGTAGACAAATATTTAAATGTTTTCCCCTATTTCATTACTTTTCACTTATATTTTATTTTCTTATTCAATTGCATTGATTGCCTGATTCAGAGTAATCAGGTATGCATTATTTGTGGAGAGAATGATTATTATTTGGGACCTACTAATATTTGCTATTATCTGCCATGAATGATCAGGCATTCAGTGTTTAAGTATGAGGCTGGACAACTTGTGATTGATTTTAATATTCATCTTTCTATTCAGTTTTTAAGAGTGGGTATTAAATTTTATCAGATGCCTTTTTTCAATGTATTACAAGTTGAGTTGTTTTTTTTCTTACTTGATTATAGTATGAACTTTATTAATACATTTCTTAATGTAACACACATTTGTGGAATAAGCACAAAGAATATTAATTTTAAATATTCAGCTAGATTTGATTGTTTAATACCATATTTTGTTTGGGGCTTCCCAGGTGGCCCTAGTGGTAATGAACCCACCTGCCAATGCAGGAGACGTAAGAGACACAGGGTCAATCCCTGGAAGATCCCCGAGGGGAGGGCATGGCAACCCACTCCAGTATTCTTGCCTGGAGAATCCCATAGACTGAGGACACTAGCAGGCTCAGTCCATAGGCTTGCAGGGTCAGACATGACTGAAGCGATTTAGCACGTGTGCACGTATCTTAAGATTTTGATCCATTGCATTCACCATTCACATTAAGGTAGGGTCAGTTTTACACGGGTTCAGAGTTGGATATGGGTACACAGATTTTGGGATATTGACTGTGTATCTTGGAGTTTTGGGAGGCACAGATGCTGGTATCAGGCTTTTTTAGCCTGGACAAGTCTGCAGAGTAGAAGCTGGTTAGAATTGCCTGCTGTGATAGAGTCGAGGGAAGTCTGGACTTCGAGGCTTTGTAGGGTAAAAACAGAGCTGTTGCTAGCCCATTGTGTGAATAAGGTAAAACAGTCCTCGCTCCAGGCACACACAGCCCTGTTCCAGCTCACGCAGTTTGATGTTGAGAGTGAAGGTTTCTCCCTTGTCTGGTACTGTGTCCTGAACACAGTGCATGGTGTTCCCTGACCACTGTGTTATCAGGGCCAAAGAGTCATTTCAGAAAAGAACCAAGTTAGAGACATTTTGAAAAGATCTCATTAAATAGGACTATCTATTAAAGGTGAGAGGATAGGAGCAGAAGAAGAATGCTGGTCTCATAGAGAAAGGATTAAAAAAAAAAGATAGGGATTTTTACTGACACAAACAAAACTTCTCCATGGCCTATGGAGATGATTGTGTAAGTTACATATGAAATGGCCAGCCAGCAGTTATAGAACAGAAAACTAACTCTCTGCTTGGAACAAAATGAAAGCAAATCCATGGTGCAGTTTGGAGCAGGAGTCTGGTGTGAACAGATTCGGTATAGAATTAGCAGATCTTGTTAAATAGCCAGGGATTGAATGTGCCTCTGCTTGTCCTCTAAGGCTGCACCACTCCCTGCCAATAGTAGTATTTTCTTGAATCAGCCCTTAACTTAGTTTTTATTCCAGGGAGAAAAAAATAGTCTCCTAGTTTTTACGTTAGTGTATGATTTACGGCTGGCCTCTGTGTGTTCAAATGAAAAAATAGCACAGAATATTACATGGAAACTTGGGAAGTCAGTGCTCTGAATTTGTTCCAGAGTATCTGATTTATGATAAAAGCCTGTGGCACATTGATGTTGCCTGACCCTATGTGAAGCTGCATTTGATATTTGGACTGTAAGTAGAATTTCCTTCATTTACAATAACATGAAACTCAGCAGTAAATCTTCACAAGATTATTGTAACTCAGACCAATTGGAAGCTATCCTTAGGGTTTACTGAGCAGTGTAATGGCAAAAATTTCAAATCTTAGGTGATAAATAGCAAAAGAAAACTCCCCCTATTTCCCTTCCTCAAAAATTTTATACAAATGGAATGATGCTTCTTGTTCCAATGTCTAGTCTTTGGATCTTTATAAAACCATCAAGAAACAATGCTTTATTACTTGTCTAGAGCTTTGAATTTAAGTGTCTAGAATATTGCTAAAAATAGGTTAGTGCACATTTCTTAGGTGTAATACTTTACATCAGAGAAGAGAGGGAAGCAGAAGTCCCTACACTGTTGTAACTTGAAAAATGAAACAAATTTAACCTACTGCAAATGGGCCGTGTGGTTGTAAGAAAGGACATATTAATCAAACCTCACCAATTAAGGAACAGGTACTTCACTATTAAACTCTAAGATGAATTTCCAGGGCCTGGCTTGATGGAATGGATATTTATGTTATTAAGATATCCTAGCAACCAATCTTTATTCTGAGTGCTACACAGAGGTCAAGTTGAAAGTTCTCAGCTGATTACAATCGTGACAATTAATAAAGATGATGTAGCTTTTCTGTTCTAACTTCTCTGAAAACATGAGTATCTAGAGGTAGGAGAGTCTTTTAATGCTAAACAGTAATGTCTTCTGCTAAATAAGTGAGAGGTAAATGAATCAAATCATTGTTAATCATCCAACAGATAACTTTAAACTGATTTTAATTAATGTAAGAGCTCTTAGAATTTGTGAAGTTTGAAGTTAAAGTCCTGCAATTGTCTGAAATGATTTTCAATTATGCTTCTTAAAGATGATTTTTCTTGGGAAATTCTCTCCTTGTTCCTGCTCTGATTACTATTGCTACTTTAAAAAATGCTACAGATCTGGAATTTGAAGCTATGTACTTATTATCACTTATATAAACAGCTTGCAGTGGTATTAATTTGTAGTTTTTTGTTTTTAAATTATCAAATTAGCATTTGTAGAGCATCTGCTCTTGGGAGCCCTCATCTAGGCTTTTCTCCATGTCTTCTGCATTTCATAACTGCACACTGTTCAACTCTTTTCAGGTTGATAATCTAGAAGGCAACCTCAATTCTTATTTCCTCACGATTAACATGAAAACCGTTAGAAAGTCCTGTCTTATGGCTCCACTTTCAAAGTATGTTCAATATCTGATCACTTCTTATCACCTCTAGGCTACTACCCCAGTCCAAGGCACTGCCACCTCTTGCCTGGGGATTGTAATATCTCTCAACTGGTCTAGCTTCCATTTTTGCAACCCTATAACCCACTAGCCACAGAGCAGCTAATCTTAAAAGACAAATCAGATTATATCATTCCTTTGCTCAGAACCTTCCATAAGCCTCTCATTGCATAAATATAAAATCTAAATTGCTTACCATAGCCTATGTTGTCCTTACATGATCTTGCTCATTCTAACCCCATCTTATACCCCTCTGCCCTTCTCTTACTCAACTTCAGCGACAGCATCTTTCTGATACTCTTTGAACACACAGGGCTCATTACCACCGCAGAGCCTTTGCACTTTTTGTTCTCTTTGCCTAAAACATTCTTCTAACCAGATCTTTCAATGCTTTCCAATAATTCTGGTTTTTGCTTAGTTGTTCCTTGGCCATTTCATCTGAAACAACTCTCAGGATTATCAATTCATAGCCCTTTGGCTTGTTATGTAAGTTTTTAAGCACTTTTTCTAGCTAGCATTTTTTATACTTGTTTGTGTACTTGTTTAATATTTGCTCCACCTCACCTCCCACATACACATTCAATATGGCTTCATGGGAGCAGGGCCTTTATCTTGTTCTCTATAGCATAGGTCTAGCAGAGTAACTGACACATAGCAGATATTCAATAAATATTTGATGAGCAAATGTATGACTTGATACAGTAAGAAAGAAGGTCAAATGATAATCAAAAGGCGTTAACTAAAAGTCAAGTTATTTGTTGTCAAGGAATTTTAGGTTTAATCAGAAGAAAGAACCCACACCTATGCAAAAGAATATAAAGCATTACAGATTGAATGCATAATACCCAAGTAAGGCAGAGCAAAGCAGGACATTTTATTATGTATTTTTCATGGAGCCATCTGTCTCCCTCCTGTTTCTTTTGCATTTTTCCATATTGCCTAATATGGTCTCTGCACATAAATGTTGACTATGACTAATTGATTATTTTTTGAAATATGCAAGTATGAGTAGAAAGTAACATTGAAAGCAAAACTAAAGTGAAGGCTTGAATTACTCTGAATTACTCTGAATTACCTGTGATTTAATTTTCCCATATTTACATAGATAAATATGTATTGATTTTTGTTTAGCTGCTGGACATACATCAAAGCAATTTTTTATGGCATGGTACCATATTTTCAAGATACTACTAGTGAAAAATAAATTATACTTAAAAATCTATATTCTCAATGCTTTCTTTTACTCTTCCATGTCTGTGAAACTTATAAAAATTTGGGGAAATTAGGTTATACACGTTCCTTGAGAATCAAGATTGTTATAATGTGACTGTATTTGTAGAGTTATAAATGAATAGCATACAGTTTACTGAGTTCATCATTGATTCAAAAAATTTCCACTACTGACTTGGATAGACTGGGCATAGTAACTTGAATAAGATATGGTTCCAGCTTTCAAGAAGCTATGATGCACTTATTTATTCACCCAATGTTTTCACAGCTGAGAACTAACAAATTTCAGGCACTGTCCAAGGCATTAGGGATGCAATTGTAAGCAGGGTTGTTAAGGTCCCTACAGAATTTAAGGTTTGGGAATTAGAAATGGTATAGATGCTGACATGTGGTTTTATATAAAGGAATAAAGTAGAATAGGATGGGAGCACATAACAGAGAAAACCAACTTTGAGCCTTCAGGAAAGGTCAGCCTGAGGAGTGACATTAAGATTAGACCCAAGAAAAAATCTAAGGGCAAAGGTAGGGCCAGGGTAGAAGGATGGACGTGTATGTGTTAATATATCACCATAGGACAGTGTAATCATCAGGGATCTAGTAGAAGAAAGGAAGTGAGTACAGAACCTGCTGGTTGCAATGAAAAAGGGAAGATAAACAGTGCCTTGTGGCATCAACAAAGCTTTGCCCTGGGCTGCTTGCACTTCAAGAGAGTGGATTTTCCAGGTGGATAAGGGGGTCAGATTCAGCATGAGACCCATTTGAAGATTATAACATCATATGAGACAGTAAGCAAGTGAAGTGACCCAGCCTCAAGCAAAGTGCAACTGGTTGTGTGAACTGGTCTAGGGAGCGTGGCTGGTGAAGTCCTGCCTTTCTGTCCTCATGTCAGGCACTGCGACCTTTAGAAAGGTAATTAATACTTGAGAAAGTGTGCAAGGCAGCGTTCTGGGCTGACCTGGCTCAGGAACTGCCTGTGGTTAATTCTGGGAGTGATACAGTGCTGTCGCTGGAGACCAGCCATTAGCATTTGCCTGGTTGCCTTGTTGGCTGAAAAATGGGTAGTTAAAGGAGAGAGAATGGACTTTGTTATTCTAGACAGCACAGCACTTGGTCCTGGATATGAAAACTGAGTACAGCTAAAAGCTTTACAAAATATTTGGGAAGTACCTATTTGAGCAAGTTGTGTTAGATAGATGCAGATTACGCTGATATCATATAAGTGTAGATTAGGATTTCTTTTTATTTTAAACATGAGAAATAAACAAAGCCCATTAATTCTCCCTTTATGGAAAGTAGTTAAGAAAATGGTTAACGATCTGTCTACTGAAAAAACAAAAACAAAAAACAAGTAGACAATCAAGAGATTTTTTTTCATAAATAACAAAATATAAATCTAGTATTGACTTCCATTTTTATGGACAAATATGGAGTAGATTGGGAGGAGGGAGATTCATGAAAACAACTTGAATATTCTAAGGCAGGTTTTTTAAAAAGGATTTTATGTGCTTTAGAGAGAGTTGTTATTTCAAAAGACTATGATTTTCTCTCTGGTGCCCTGTTTTGAGAACATGGATTTACTTGGCTGTTATATGCAATTGCTTGCCTTCTATGGTTCTCTAAGTACCAGCATTTTTCATATATGCAAAAAAAGAGGCAAGTGAGTTTGTGAAATGCTGTCTTGTTGTTTGATTAGCTGTGTGAAAGCTGCCTTGTCATGAGAAGTCTTAATTGTAATAATTCTTTCACAGAACTCAGTGATATCTTTTAGGCAATGCTACTATTTAAGGCTTTGCTTGTGCCCTAGCCAAACAGATGTGTTTATTTACATGTCTGATCTAAACGGGAAGACAAAGGGGACTCTGCCCACGGCGTTATACTTCCTCTAATACAGATAAAAGGGGAGGAGAGAGACAAGCAGTTGGGGCTCACAGAAATGAGAGTGGGAATGAAGAAAAGCCTGTAGGTGTGAGTCAAACTGGGGCAGCTGGGCTTTCCCACTCAGCACTGTAATAGCTGCGTGGGGGCTGAGGAGAACCAGGGGGAGAGCTCGCTGGTGGCCCGGGTTTGGGGCAGGTGGTCTCTTCTCTCTGCGTGCCTGAGATGCTACTGCGAGGGCACTTTGAATCCATGTCAGTTCAGGTGCAGGGAGGCACGTGGGCATGTTCTGCTGCAAGCTGTAACTGTACGTGGACTGAGGGACATGAAGAGATCGCCCTGCCTGCGTGTGCATGCTCAGTCGTGTCCGACTCTTTGTGACCCCATGAACTGTAGCCTGCCAGGCTCTTCTGTCCGTGGAGTTTTCCAGGCAAGAATACTGGAGTGGGTTGCCATTTCCTCCTCCAGGGGATCTTCCCAACCCAGGGATCGAACCTGCATCTCTTGCACTGGCAAGCAGGTTCTTTACCACTAGCACCACCTGGGAGCATGAAGAGGGTGTTTTCTCCAAGTTGCAAAAGCTTTGCAAGTAGAGAATTCAACACTTTGAACAGTTGCAAAAGCTTTGCAAAAGCTAGGCAAATCTAGAGTAGGCAGAGTGGAGAAGTCAAATTGTATAATGAAGTGGTCTCTTAGGGATAAATGGAGGGTGGTGGGGCAGGGATGGGACAGGGTCCTTGTCCTGGGTAGGAGGAGGCTGGGGACTAGGGGATGGAGCCATGTGTGCCGGTAGAGAAATGAGAGTGGTGTTCTCATTTGGAGGTTTGAGATTTTCATCTTCTGCCACTTCTTAATTCTTTTCTTCATACTTCATAGCATTAAACTATAATGGAAACCTTAAGCAGAAAGCAAAATCTAACAATGACAGAACCAACAATGACTTTGGAATTTTGTCCCCTGCTTCTACTCAGTGAAGGAAATGATGTTATCATTTGTAACTATTCCTTGAAAAACACATTTATTGTTCTTTTAGTCATAGGTTAGAAAAACAGGTACAGAATCATGTTTACACACACACACACACACACACACACACACACACACAACTACAGAAAAATGTACCCTGTAGCTTTGTGAGTGAAACTTATCACTTAATTCTGACTAATTTGGCTTTTTTTTAATCAAATTTTGTCCCCCAAAACTCATTCTCTTAGGAAATAAGGAAATAGCTTTACTAAATAGAGCTAACAGCACTAATTTGATTGTGCTGTTTCTCTCCTATGTGTTGAAATGGCACCAGAAGTCAGTCACCTCTCAAGTGTAAGATTAGAGTCAGTCTTGATTTTTTTCCTTTAATTGGTTTGCTCGCTTGCTAACTTAGGCCAGAGCTTCTCTAGTTTCATTCTAAATCTTTAGTACTTACTGTGGGCAGCAAGAGAGGGAGGAGACCTCTATGCCTCATTTGTCACGTCTGTGATGATGCAGAGTCCGAGGCTCAAAGGTGAATATAACCTTCACTTAGCATACCTGTTTCAAATTTGAACATACCTTGACAGGCCAAATACATGGCTGTGCGTGGTTGCATTGTGGATTTGAACTGATTTTAATACATACTCCAGATAGCTAAAGGTTCCCTGAAAATTGTGAATACATTTTTGGTGTGTGTGTGTGGTTTGTGGTAATGTTGAAGACTGAAATGGAAACTTGTTTTACTTATAAGAGGACCCCCAAATATAGGTTTTTTGGGGATGGTGTGAAACTGTATATTCATAAAACTCTGTTTCCATCAGTAAAGAAAAACACTACTCTAATTTAGACTTTTCCTTGCTTGGTCTTTAGAAAAGAAAGAGCAAAAGAAGGACTAGCAAGAAGTAACAGGGTTACGCTATGGTAGCCTTTGTATTTTGCTAATGGTGAAGCCCCCAGTGCCTACCAGGCCACTAGGGGCTGACAGTAATATGAATCTGCTTGGATGTTTAGTGGAAACAGTGTTTTTCTTCAGAGGGAATGTAGTTAATATATGCACTGCCTTCAGTTCCACTGTGCTTATTTCTGTGTAAAGGTTCTTTCAAATATAGTAGGTGCTTTCTTGGTAACCAGAGCATTCTAACCGGTGAACTGCCTTGATCTGTGGCTGGCTGTTCTGTTCTCCTGGTTAGTTTACCAGGAGCTGCAAATAAATCAAAGCAGTAGTTAGTTTCCAGTGATGGGAGCACCAGCACTCTGCCTCTTAAGTGATCATTTTTACAGCACAACTCTTATTCCTTAGTTTAGTTATAGCCCCTAATTCTTAGACATAAAGATATGTCACCAGTCAGTGCTCCAAACTGAAAATGGGAAGGGCTAAAACAGCAGAAGAGAGAAAATAATTTTCCTGTTTGGAGACTCTCCACATTCTGCCCTGTGGTTGTTTCAAATGTTTGCTTTTGTATAGAGAGTAAAGTGGTGTTTCTCTCTCAAAATATAAAAACATGTTCAAGTAGAAGGGTAAACAGTGGGTTGCACTAGGGTCTACTTTTATTTCTGAATTAAAATTAAATTGGTTTTATCACATGTAAGAACTCTTTTCATTTTACATTTTAAGTCAAGTATTTTGACTACTTAAGTACAAGCCAGATAGCTTGTCAAGAGAGTAATAATCTGATAAACTTGGTTTAAACAAAACAGACTCCTGGGAATAGTCATAAATGAAGATGACGTTGCCTCCATATTTCTCGTCTTATCCGAGATGATATATTCAGGGGATGTTCAGTAGAAAGGTTTAGTGTAGGATTTCCTGGGCTATGAACTTGATATGATGTTTTGGAAATGGTAATTTAGCTCCTCATTTCAGTTCTGAACTTTTTCTATTTAGTTCAGCAAGCTGGTTCCATTTCCTTTTTTTCCCCTACTCAGCTGAGAAAATAGATTTGGAAATTAACTGGGTACTCTGGGTTATTTCAAAGATCAAGAAAGACAGTTTTTGTCTTCATTCTCATAAGTGATGCATAAAGGCTGGGAAGTAGGAGAATGATAACTGAATATGGTCAGAATTAATTAAAATATTATATTCAAGAATGAGCTTGAAAGGCAGCTAAAGAAAAAAAATCCTACAGATGCTTAAAATCTGTGAGATGTCAGAATTAGCTGAATCACCTGTGAATCTTTATTATTGACTAGAGGAAATTGTATGGTATTCTCCTTCTTTGCAAGGCTTGACAATTTATTGAATTGCTACCAAAAGCTTACAGAAGGTAAGAGGAACTTCCCAGAGGCAATTATGCTGCATTTTGCCACTGAAATTTTCTAAGTTTCTCCCTTGTGTGATAGGGTTTTAAATGAAACTAAGGAAAACAACAATGTTAAAACAGACCAGCATGGTCTTGCCTAGAATTAGTGCACATTCACAGAGTTTGAGAATGGTGGTTGAATATAGATGTCTCGGAATATGGCTTAGCTGTCATTTGACAGATGGTCCAAAGCCAGAAGAGAAACGCTCAGGAAGATGTAGTCAAGGCTAAAGCTGATTCTGGGAAGAGTTGAGCAGCTGTTTAGTGGATGTTTTAACACTGATCATTAGTACAGCCTCTTTTTCATCCTGCCACATTAGTTTGTGATTGTTTTCACTTTTGTGATGATTCAACTAGGCTCTTTATTAGATAGGATGACATCTGCAAAAAGGTTAACTGAAAATATTCTGAAATAATTAGACAGAACTAAATATTTTTTTAGAAAGGATCCTAATGCTCTATATCACACATTAGTTAAAAAAACTTGATAATTGATTTTTTTATTGTCCTTCATAATGCTGCTGAGACATGTCAATGTTTTGCTATTAGAATTCAATTAAACGGGGCTCTGGAGAGGTAAGTAAGCCAAAGAAACTTTATCATGTGTAGCTTGTCAGTTGTCGACTCTGACCTTTGAAATCACTAAGTACTTATCTACATATTTGTTTGCTTGTTTTAAGTCAGTTTTATCGACTTAATAAAATGCACGCCTTTTAAGTGTACGTTAATGGAATTTTGACAAATTTAAACGCCTGTGTCAACACCACCACAATCAGGGTATATCTAAAAAATACATATCACCTTCCAGAGTTCTCTTATGTTCTTTCTCACTCAGTCCATTTCACCTTGCCCCAGGTAATTACTGATCTGTTTCCTATGTGTTAGGTTTGCCATTTTTAGGATTTCCTATTAAATGGACTCATACAGCATATACACTTTTCTTTGTAGCTCTCCTGGTTTAGTCAAGTGCTTTTATTTATATTTCAATAATTCACTCCTTTTTATTGATGACTAATATTTCATTGTATGCATATGCCACAAATTACATGTTGTAGGACATTGAGTTGCTTTGGCAAGTTCTGAATAATGCTGTTTGAACATTTGATTATAAATCTTTGTGTGGGCATATGTTTTCACGTCTCTTGGATTGATACCTAGAAATGGAATATGATAACTGCATATTTAGCTTTATTAGAAAGTGCCAAACTATTTCCCAAGAAATCGTAACATTTCTTCTAACAATAATGAGACTTCTAGTTGTTCCATTCCCTTGCCAAGATTTGGCATGGTCGTTGTTTTTATTTTTTTTTAATTTCCCACTTTAATGTGTGTGTAGCATTATCTTCTCATGGCCTTGTTCCTGTTGGAGGCCTTCCCTTGTTCCCAGGCTGAATTTTGTTGCTCTGTCTGCACTGTCCATTCAGTGGGGACTATAAATGGACAGGTAATGATATTTCGAGAGATTAGGATTAGTGCCATGGAAAGGACTTCATGAAAGGAGCACTTTCAAATGGGGAGTATATTTTATACTTCAAATATATCCTTTACAATGTGAAACTTTGTAATTATCCCTGTATGCACTCCATACATTGCCTTCCATGTGCTAAAATTGGAACAATTAAAAAAAATATATTTTTCTTTACTGTGGTAAAAGTCACAGATATAAAACATACTATTTTAACCATATTTAACTGTATAGTTCAGTGGCACAAGTACATTCACATTGTGGTAAAACTCTCACCATCATCCATCTCCCGAATTTTTAACCTTCCTAAACTGAAATTCTATCCCCATTGAACAGTAACTCCCCAATCCCCCTCCCCAAGTCCCTCTGGCCCCCGGCATGTACTTTCTGACTCCGAATCTGACTGTGCTAAGTGTTTTGTGTAAGTGTTCTCAATGGTTTTCAATGGCTGTGGATCAGGGTCAGTGGGTAAAGTGAGCAGAGGCCCTTAGAGGGCAGCAGAGGACCACACACCAAGAGAGTCATGGGTTGGGGGACAGGGCAGGTGCTTAAGTAAAGGGATCTGTGTCTGTCACAGGCTACAGGGTTAAACTATTTGCCCTTCGATCCTCAATAGTGTGTGCTCAGTCGTGTCCAACTCTTTGAGGCCCCGTGGACTGTAGCCCACCAGGCTCCTCTGTCCATGGGATTTTCCAGGCAGGAATACTGAAGTGGGTTGCCATGCTCTCCACCAGGGGATCTTCCGGACCCAGGGATCAAACCCATGTCTCATGTGTCTCCTGCGTTGGCATGTGGATTCTTTACCAGTAGCACCTCCTGCAAATCCTTTATTCTTCAATAGTAAATAAAGATAAAAGCTAAAGGAGTCGGGGTATAAAAACTCACCGACTCAAAAGCCTGCAGGGGTGTGACAAGAAATATACTTCTGAGAATGTGACCGGTGTTAAGACAAAGGGTGTTTAAAGATTTGTGGTCAACTTGAAACTACAGGGCTCCACCAGGAGGCCTGCAAGTTCACACACAGGAAATGAAATGAGCTGTGCTAGTCAATTGCTTTGCAGCATCTCTGCACATGTGCTCCAAATCCGTGACCTGCGGGTATCACATGATTAGGCTTGAGAATGGCAGACCACACTGAGACACATAGGGACTCCATCTAGAGATGGGGGAGAAGGCAGGAAGTGTCAGCAGGGAAGAGCTGAAAGCAGGTATGGACCAAAGCTGGAAATGAGGACTGAGCTGAGGTGTGTTATAAGGCAGGGATGAGGACTGTAAGTGATGGTGACATGAACGAATGCATTCTTATTGGGCACCTACTATGTGTATCTAGACAGGGGTACATGCTTTCTGCTAATTCTCAGAGTAACCCTTGAGAACAGGAGTTACTAAACTCATTTATACGTGGAAACGTTGAGTCTCCTTGTACAAATTCACACAGAACTAAGGCCTATGCAACTCTAACTGTAAATCTCTAAAGCAGATGAGAGAATTGGTAAACTGAGACTTGAGAATCAAAGCAGTGTGAAGATAAGGTGCTGTCAGGTTTGCAGGTCATTGCCGCTCAAGACTTAATATGCCACTGAATCCCTGGGAATCATGTTAGGAAACAAATTCCAGCTCAGGGACCTGGTTTGAGGACTGAGACTCTGCATTTCCCAGGTTATATCCACGTCACTGTCCTGTAGACTATTTGTTGAGAAGTTTGTGGCCATGCTCAACTGGACCTTTTGCTGCACCAATCAGTTTTATTCCACTCTCTCTAACTTGAAAATCCATCACATATTGAAGAATATCACTTCTGTGGGTTGGGGGTTAATTGCACATAGGCTGTTTTATACTATGAGATCTGCTTGTTTTCTGTCAGAACACTTGGATTTTAACTTATACTTCAATACCTGAGTGACCTCCTGCAAAGCTGCAGTCCTCTTGAAGAATTAGTTTCCTCATCTACAAAATGGGAATAATAATAAAGGAATCTACTACTACACAAACAGCAATGCCCCCCTTTCAATGTTATATTTCACACTGTAAAATATTAATAACTTGACAGATAAGGACCTTGACACAATGTCTGGCACATAGATGACGATCATGGAATGTTTGCTGAAGATTGGATGATTATGTATAATTGATAAAAACTGACATAGCATGTAATAAAAATGTCTGCAAAAAATATTGTTAGTACTTAAGTTGGTTGATATTTTAAACTATACAGTTATAGATTGTGACCAGAGTGAAAAATACTGTAAAGCAAAAATTTTGTTTCATTTTTCTATTTCTCTTTAAGCAAAGAAAGTACATATAAAACCAATCTGTTCAGTGCATCTGAATTATGGTTTTGGAATACTCACAACATTTTTAACTGGTTACTTACATTGAATCAGGCACTGAAGTGAATGACTTACATATTTTATGTAATTTAATTCTCTGAAAAACATAGTGATATAAGTATTATTTTTCCCCATTAAACTGACAAAGGAAATAGAGGAAGGACATGGAGCTTTAGAAAGGTAAAGTGATTTGCTCAAAGTCAGGGCTAGACCCCACAGAGTGTATGTGTGTGTGTGTGCATGCTAAGTCACTTCAGTCATGTCCAACTCTTTGCAACCTTATGGACCATAGCCTGCCAGGCTCCTCTGTCCAGTGGATTCTCTAGTCAAGAATACTAGAGTGGCACGCTGGTCAGAATGGCTGCTATCAAAAAGTCTATCAACAATAAATGCTGGAGAGGGTGTGGAGAAAAGAGAACCTTCTTACACGGTTGGTGGGAATGCAAACTAGTACAGCCACTATGGAGAACAGTGTGGAGATTCCTTAAAAAACTGGAAATAGAACTGCCATATGACCCAGCAATCCCACTGCTGGGCATACACACCGAGGAAACCAGAATTGAAAGAGACACGTGTACCCTAATGTCCATCGCAGCACTGTTTACAATACCTAAGACATGGAAACAACCTAGATGTCCATCGGCAGATAAATGGATAAGAAAGCTGTGGTACATATACACAATGGAGTATTACTCAGGCATTAAGAATACATTTAAATCAGTTCTAATGAGGTGGATGAAACTGGAGCCTATTATACAGTGAAATAAGTCAGAAAGAAAAAACACCAGTACAGTATATTAAGACATATATATGGAATTTAGAATGATGATAACAACAACCTTATGTATGAGACAGCACAAGAGACACAGATGTAAAGAACAGACTTTTGGACTCTGTGGGAGAAGATGAGGGTGGGATGATTTGACAGCATAGCATTGAAACACGTATGTTACCATATGTGAAACAGATGACCAGTCCAAGTTCAGTGCATGAAACAGGGCACTCGAAGCTGGTGCGCTGGACAATCCAGAGGGATGCGATGGGGAGGGGGGTGGGAGGGGGTTTCAGAACGGGGGGACACATGTACACCCATGGCTGATTCATGTCAATGTATGGCAAAACCACCACAGTATTATAAAGCAATAGCCTCCAATTAAAATAAATTAATTTATTAAAAAAAGAAGAATACTAGAGTGGGTTGGGAGCAAACCTGTGTCTCTTACACCTCTAGCACTGGTAGGCAGGTTCTTTGCCACTAGTGCCGTCTGGGAAGTCCATACGTGTATGTGTCTAGGGCAAACACTTTTTGCTGGGTCCCTATCTGTATAAGCAATTTCAGATATCTCAAATCACTTGGAATCAGTCCACTAGCCGGGTCATTCTCCTACAGTCAAGCCAGCCACACAGCCCCAAGAGGAGGCAGTAGGCATGAGTACTGGAGTCCCTTGGGGGTATCTAGTTCATTCAGCATGTGAGAGAGAGGAGGAGGGTGTTGTAGAGGACTGGAAAGCTCCTTGAAGGAGAAAAACAGGCTAGAGGAGATGACTGGATGGGGAACTTGAAGATGGGCGCTCCTGGTGAACAGGACCCATGTAGGCACCCTTTCTGGAAGGCTCCAGTTTCAGGCACTCTGTGGGAGTCTTAGACAATTTTAAGAGCAGTACCCCACAATGTAGGGCCTCCTACTCATGGGCCCAGGGCAGGTGCCCTGCTATCTGGGTTTAAAGGCAATGTTGCCCTAAAGGTACACAGCAAGTAAGACCGTATAATCCAAGTCTTTCTGTCCCCTATACCCATGATCTTTACCCAGAAGAATATCATTCACAAGCTGGAGTTAGATCTAACTTTAGAGAAAGTACAAATCATCTTTACTGTGCCTTTATTTTGTCTTCTACCCTGGGCCCTGGTCAGGACATTAGTAGGACCAAATGTGTAGTCTAACCAAAATTTCATCATCATCATTATCCTTATTACTTTAAAGTCACAATATGTTGAAGATGGACACTTCTATGAAATATAATAAAAATGTCCTGGCAATATCAAATTTTATAAGAAGTTATAGATGTTAACTCTTTCTAAACTTTCTTCACATGGACCTCACAGGTCTATGGCTCCCACTTTAAGTAGCCCTGATCTAATCCAACTTCTGGAACTTCTCCCATTTACCGAGGACTCCTGACTGCCATGTTCCCATAATTTGCTATTGAAATAAATCAATATATAATGTGATTTGCAAAGAATTCACAGTGACGACTCATTAATTCATATCCAAATAGGTAAAAATTAGAGAGGCCATGCCTTTGGTTGGAGCTGTCTTCACTTTTTGTTTTTATCTCTTGTGCCATTTAGCTGAGACGTTTTGGAGATTGTGGCAATATTTATGATCGAGGCTATTTTCATCTGTGGAGTAAAGGATTGGAGATTGATGGGTCCCTGTGGTTGATCTTTCAAGTTTGACTTGTTAAACTCCCAAAAATCTTCGAATGTGGGTGGTTAACTGCATCATATACCTATTAGAGTATTTTTGTAATTTGCATTTGAGTGACTTTTCTTGGACGCACCTGGTATCATGAAATATTGTTTATGGATAAAGAAAATTAATATTGTGGTAGCTATGTCTGCCAGATTTTTACATCTCCCTATCCATGTAATCATTTATATGAAGCTTCCTTTGGTGGGCAACAACTCACAGTTGAGGGAATTTGTCTATAAAAAACCACTTGGCTTATGTTACATCAAATTAGATCAGATCAATTTCCTTCATTCTTAATTCCTTCCACATCACATCAGAATGCTTCTTAAATGAGATGCCTGTAAACAGATCTGAGTCCGTAAGGGAGATGAAGAGATATGAACATAAATGTCAAACTGCTTTTTGGGAAAGGAGAGTTTCCTTTTGTGAATGATCATTTGAGGAGTGGTAGAATGCAGAGCTAGGTTTAAGGGGATATTTGATGAAGAAAATAAGTATCCAAGATATAATGTTTGTATTTTTTGCTAAATCATTGTATATATATATACACACACACACACACACACATACATATATATAGATTATTCATTCAGTCTAAAAACTTGCCAAGTCCTTAACTTACCTGTGGCGGATTCATTTTGATATTTGGCAAAACTAATACAATTATGTAAAGTTTAAAAATAAAATAAAATTAGAGAAAAAAAATAAAATAAAAACATCTCCATAGCACAACAAACAAAAAAAAAAAAAAAAAGAAAATGATGTTGGGGCTTCATAGAAAGTATAGAAAAATCATGTTTTATTTATAAAAGAAATGAGAGTCTAAGTGAGCATTACAATATTGAAAGGCCTCCTGTGGGTAAACCACTTTATAACACTGATTTCCTGCAAGCATATATCAGCTCACATTAATGCGCATATAGATAGGTGTGACATCTGTTATAGTTTTAGATGATAGATAACATTTCTATGGATTTTCTTGAATCATACTAATTCATAGAGTGTCTGTGATACTTGATTAAACTTGCTGACCAAATAAGCTCAGAATAAATTGTTTTCCTCCTAGAAAACGTTTGCTTTTTTTTTTTTTTTCCTTTTCAAACATTACTTGAGATCTTGCTGTCCTTGACATCCCTACAGGATTTATTGTCTTATTTCTCATTTGGAGTTTTCATTATACTTTCATTCATCCTAATGATTTTTCATATATATTTGTATTCCTTCTCTGTATAAGTATCAGACAATAAAAACTAAGTGATGTCTCTGGGGGTTGAATTGCTGAACCTATTTTTCTCTGGTCAGAAAAATGAATATTATAATCTAGGTGTTAAAGTCTGAGAGAGACCAGTTTATTTCAACTAATTTCTACCAAGATAAAACCATAAGATGAAACGTTATATTGTGGTTGAATGTATGGAGTACCAAGGGATTTATTAGTAATGATAATTTAAAATGTCAAAAAAAAAACGTCAGATGTTCTGTACCATTTTTTTAGATTCTACTTATAAGTAATATTATATGATATTTAGTTTCCTATTTCTGACTTACTTTACTCTATGTGACAGTCTCTAGGTCTGTCCATGTCTCTGCAAATGGCACTATTTTGTTCCTTTATATAGCTGAGTAACATTCCCCAGTATATATCTTCCACATCTTCTTTATCCATTCCTCTGTTGATGGACATTTAGGTTGCTTCCACGTCCTGGCTATTGTAAATAGTGCTGCAATGAACATTGGGGTGCATGTATCTTTTTGAATTATGGTTTTCTTTGGATGTATATCCAGATTAGGAATTTCTGGTCATATGGTAGTTTTATTTTTAATTTTTTTGTGGAACCTCCATACTATTCTCCATAGTGGTTGTACCAGTTTACAGTCCCACCAACATTGTAGAAAGGTTCCCTTTTCTTTCTCCACATCCTCTCCAGCATTTATTGTTTCTAGACTTTTTTGTTGTTTTTTGCTGATGGCCATTCTGACTGGTATGAGGTTAGGTAGAGACATGGATGTCCCTTGGACTGCAAGGAGATCGAACCAGTCAATCCTAATGGAAATTGGTCCTGACTATTCATTGGAAGGACTGATGCTGAAGCTGAAACTCCAATACTTCGTATATTTTATATATTCAGTTTTTTGTATACATAAAACTGAATCACTTTGCTGTACACTTGAAACTAACACACCACTGTTAATCAGCTGTATTCTAATATAAAATAAAACACTAAAAAATTTCTATGTCTTAGGGCATATCTCACATCCTAGGAGAACTGTGTACTATAGCTTTCTGTCACAGGAAAATAAGTAGGAAGGGAAATGAAGACTTGTGGTATGTTTGAATCAAGTGATGTCATATTTTAAGCTATTTTTCCCCTTTTTTAAAAATCAGGTGAATATACTAATGTTAATATTGATACTCAGAAATGGGTCAGCTGATATCCTGGGAAATCTTTTTTGTTTTGCTTTGCTTTGTTTCTAAGTTCACCGAGGACAGGTAGTGCGTCATTGGAAGGACTGATGCTGAAGCTGAAACTCCAATACTTTGGCCACCTCCTGTGAAGAACTGACTCATTTGACAAGACCTTGATGTTGGGAAAGATTGAAGGCAGGAGGAGAAGGGGGCAACAGAGAATAAGATGGTTGGATGGCATCACCAACTCAATGGACATGAGTTTGAGCAAGCTCTGAGATTTGGAGATGGACAGGGAAGCCTGGCGTGCTGCAGTCCATGGGGTCACAAAGAGTTGGACACGACTGAGTGACTGAACTGAGAGACAGATATACAGAACAAACGTATGGACAGGTAGTGCTCTAGACTCTAAATGTCTCTAAGGGCAGTTTTTAATTTATTCCATGTGGAAATGCATGAGAAGACCCTGAGCCTGATAGAATGCTTTAGCATATGATAGACATTCAGTTAATATTTGGTAATGATGATGGATTTTAGGCCAAATATGTTTTGAGAGTTGAAGTCTTCTTGTGAACAAGAGTAATAAAAATGATGAACCTTTATTAATCACTTGTTTCAGGCAAGATGCTAAGCATTCCACATAGATGTTTAAAAATTCATTGTTAGACCAACCCTAAAAGACAGATATTATTATACCTCTTTCAGAGATTAAAGCAGAAAAAAATAAAAAGCAAAGAAGTTGAGAGTTAGAGGTACTAAATAATATTACAGCTGTAAATTGGAATACTTGTGCCCTAATTGGAATCAAAACACTCTTAACTCCAGAGTTTATACTCTTCATCAGTCAGTATGCTATTCTGACTTGCCACATGATGTCCCATAGTTGTGGTAATAGCCATCAAAAAGGTAATTTAAGGGAAGGACTGATTTCAAAAAAGACTATCAAAGAAAATCCATATTTGTGGGACATTTTGCCATGGCAGTTGGATGTCTCGATTTTACAGAAGATGACTTGTGAGATACCAATTTAATTAGCCAAATTCCTCTCGGTTCTCTATATAGTTACTGTCTTCCTCTACCATGGAAATGACCCTGAAAATTGTGTCCGCCTCTGGCTGTGTTTGTACCCTAACGAAATATTCATGTAGTAGGTCAGTTGCTTCCTAAATGTTTCATGCCATTTTCAAAAGCCATTTTCTGATCACAGAAGTGAATGGAGTCCTCTGAGAAGTGACAGGTGGTATGAGAAGGCAGATGATTCCACTTAGCCATAACCTAAGTGACATGCACAATATTAAAATATGTAAGTTTATATGCTTGGACTCTTGCACAGCCTTTCTCTCCTCTTTATAACACTGAATGTGACTGGTTCTTAGCAGCCTACTAGAGACCATGGAGAGTCTATTCTAAGGCCATGATTTATCATGGCATTCATGTCAGGATGCAGCAGACACTCATCCTGTTGTAGGCCTGGGGAGGGAGTAGATGGCTCGTCCATTTGTGTGACTTGCCTAGCCTGCTATTCTCTCATGACGTCTTCTTCAGCAGAGGGATTATAGACTTTCTAGAAGTTAAGGACCATGTTTGTCAGACAGGGTGTATATACCTTATATCATTTCTTATAGGTAAAACTGTTTCTTACAGGCTGAAATGTTTAGAGTTGCTGTGTAAATGAATATAGAATAATGCCATCTTCCTCAAGGAAAAGTTTGGGAATTTAAATATCAGAATTCTTTATTTTTAGTTTGTTTCTAGCTGTTGTCAAGTGGGGATTTAGCTTTTTTTTTTTTTTAGAATACCTCAATAAGTGTCCAAAACTTATATGACATTTCTGTTTTTACAATCTAAGCAACACTCTGGTAGATTTGACATTCATAGAGACTCTTCTCTTCTTCTGATTTTTTTTTCCACCTGGTTTATATATTTTGCTATATTTTTACTCTGTACCATTGCATCTCTCTAAATTGCATGTATCTTGCCTTTACTCTCTTATTTTTATTATTGTAGTTTATAGATAATAATGTAGTTGTATAATGTGTTGACAGTTTAATTATGATTATTGTGCCTTAAAGGCTGGAATAAACACAAAAGGTCAGAATATTCATTATTATCATTGCTATTATTATTATCATTCTGAGCTACTTGTTATCTTTTTTGCTGTGTCAAATTGTGCACAGATGCAGAACTAGAATAGGATCAAAATCAGCCATGTCTTGCAAAATAATTTCAACTTTTGTGCTGTTTTAAATTTATTATTTTTTATGCTGCAATAACATTTAATGTTTTCTTTAGGAACCAAAAAATGCATATTTTTTTTGACAGTAGCTGCCTTCCAAACCTCTTTTTTGATCAAGTTGGTAGGCATAGATGTCAAGCTAAATCGCTTTTTACTTCAAAATGCTAGTGTTCTGTGTATTAGAGGTAACCTCCATGCAGTATAAGCTACTTACTTCAGTGACTTCTTCTGACAAGCATCTGCCTCTTTAACATTTAGTGCACATTGGTGAATTTTACTTGGTTTTGGATGAAGAACTGGGAAAACCAATTATCTCAGTCTTGCACCTTTACCCGATGAGAGATCGGTCATGTACTTTAATCATAGTGTCATGTCATGCCCAAACTGTTTCTTGCTTTGCACTGAGTTGCTGCAACTGTCCATCTTACTTTGATTACTCTCAAAAATGTATCCACATCTATCTGTGTCTAATTTATAGGCATAAACTGCACACTGGTAACAGCAGAGTATGATGAAGGGAATAGTAAAAATTTAATGTCAGAAAGTCTGATTGCAGTGCTGGCTCTATCAATTATTAGATGTTTGATGTTGGGTGTGTTGATGGTCCTCTCTGTGCTTCAGCAGCTTCAATGATAAAGTTTAATTATTTATTAAAATAATAATTTTCAGGATGTTTATAACATATTTTTTGTGTTATACATTATACAATTATATATAATCTTAAATATGTTACAAATTAGGTATTATATATTACACAAACATCTTGTGTTGAATATATTTATATATTTTATGTGTGATATATATATTTTGTTTCTCCTTTCTGTTTCATTTCAAAGTTGATGTGATTTATCCCAGATGAGTCAGTGTTTTCACCTCTTTGGCCATTTTAGTCTTGGAAATCTTTCTTTTTTAACTATGAAAACAAAGGTAAGGGACCTTAACACTCCCTTGTTTGAATAGTCACTGACTCTGACTTACAGGTTGGTCTTAGAGAACTTATCCATGCGATGTGTACTAATTCTTAGTGATATCAATCACTAGTAGGTTCCTCAGACCTAAGAGGTTTTCACTTTAAATTCAAAATATCCCAGGGACAGTCTCTGAATATTGGACTAATATTCCTTGTGTTCTAGGTCTAAATGTCATACTGGTGGAATGACTAAAATACCCTGGTAGCCCCAGAAAGATAAAATTAATTATCTTTTGATGTCTGGTCCATCAACAAAGGCTCTAAATTATAACTACCTCCAGTAGGTATTAAGTATTGTCACAGCTGAAGTAAAAATAGATTCTAAGAAGAGAGAATAGTATAAGCAAATATACTTTTAGGTTAGAGATTAGAATTTTCTGTGGCGTTTTCTATGTAGGAAATGTTGAGAAGTCCATTGCAATAAGAGCACAGAATTTTTTCTGTGTCGAGGAAAAATATGCATTATCTAGGAGACATCTGATTGCTTTGATTCTGAGAGCTTATTATTATGATGACATTTTTGTTTATTAACTGTGCTGCCCCAAAAAGGTAAGTTTTTGATTTATAAACATAAATATTAGCAAAGATTATGAAGGAGTATTAAAAATGGGAAAACTAGTCACTATACATTTAACATAAATTTTTAAGAAGTACATATATAGAAAGACTGGTAGTAGAGTTTACTGACAGTGGGGGAAATTTTAGACATATCGATAGCCTGATAAAATATTTATGTTTAGTTCCGCTGTGCTTTCTACCATACAAATGATGATTTCAATTCCTATTCGCCTCCTCCACAACAAACATACTGCTTTTGTCTCTTGGAACAGAATCTGTTTTCATTCATACTCAACAATTAGACTGCTGAGCTGTATAGGTTGGGAAGTCTGAAATGAAGTGAGTGGCTTTTAAATGTTATTGGTGTCCTGCAAAGGAAAGTCTTCTTTATCCACTCTATGAGTAGAAAAAAATTGAAGGTAGCAATGTGAATTGTTTGCAAGTAAGCAAGGAGAATTGATTGAGGAACAGAGATTTAAGAAGAAAAGTCAGATGGTCACTGAAATAATTGAAGTAAAGGATGTTGAAGTACTGACCTAAGGCAATGAGAGTTGAAGAGGCATTTTAGATTTAGAATGTATAACATGAGAACATATTGTTCGGGGTTGAGGAGTTGGAGATGATGAGGAAAACTCTGAAGAATCTAATTTGGGTGACTGGTTAATTGTGATACTGTTAACTTGGGTAGGAAAAAATGAATGAGCTGAAACCATCTGTTGAAAAATGAAGTGGGTTAGAGTGAATTAAGGGGCTGTGGAAAGTTGCAAAGCTTTGGAGTAGTAAAAGAAATAGTAGCAAAAAGGATGAATAAAAATCATATTTAGCCTTCATGAGGTTACAATCGAGGTTGGAAATAGGAATTGATATTGACATTCAAGTTTTCAATGGCTCCTCATTGACTGCAATAGCAGCTTTCAATATTTTCCTAACCTGAAATATTTGTTGTTGTTTAGTTTCTAAGTCACGTCCAACTCTTTGGTGACCTCTTGGACTGTAGCCCACCAGGCTTCTCTGTCCCGGGCAAGAATACTGGAGTGTGTTGCCATTTCCTTCTCCGGGGGATCTTCCCAACCCAGGGATCAAATCTGTGTCTCCTGTGTCTCCTGCATTGCAGGCAGATTCTTTAATCACTGAACCACTTGGGAAGCCATGGAAGCCCTACCTGAAATATAGTGTGGCAGTATCCACATTTTAAATATTATCTTATTAGGCTTTTGTATAGACAAAACTGCATTTTTAATTATAAAATTGCCTATTCAGTTTAGTTCAGTTCAGTCGTTCAGTTGGTTCCAACTCTTTGCTACCCCATGGACTGCAGCATGCCAGTCCTCCCTGTCCATCACCAACTCCCACAATATACTCAAACTCATGTACATTGAGTCAGTGATGCCATCCAACCATCTCATCCTCTGTCATCCCCTTCTCCTCCCACCTTCAATCTTTCCCAGCATCAGGGTCTCTTCCAATGAGTCAGTTCTTCGCCTCAGGTGGCCAAAGTATTGGAGTTTCAGCTTCAGCATCAGTCCTTCTAATGTATTAATTAGCTGTAAATACAACCCTCTCTCCTAAGTATCTAAGTGAATGAGTGGGGTATTATAAAGGGATAACCTTACATAAGCTCTATTTTATTTTTAAAGATATTTATTTCAGTTTTGATAGTTTAAATCATTATTTGAATAAATTACTTATAACATTTAAACTAATCTGAGCACTGAAACTTAGAACTAGTCTAGACAAAAAAGTTGCTGAACTTGTTAGCCCAGGAAATGGACTAGAGGTCTCCACAGTGAGACCCTATCTCAGATTTTAATGTATTTCAAATTTCTTTAGTAAATTAGCTTTCATTTTTAAATATACCATTGGACTTAACATTCATTCAGTTAGAGATGTTTCTGTGTGCTACACTGGCAAACGTTGACCAGATTTTTCACTAACATCAATTATATTCAATCCAGGGCACATGTCTGTTAATTAAGATCTCCCTTGCTGCTGCTGCTGCTGCTAAGTTGCTTCAGTCGTGTCCAACTCTGTGCAACTCCATAGATGGCAGCCCACCAGGTTCCCCCATCCCTGGATTCTCCAGGCAAGAACACTGGACTGGGTCACCATTTCCTTCTCCAATGCATGAAAGTGAAAAGTGAAAGTGCAGTCGCTCAGTCCTGTCCGACTCTTTGCGACCCCATGGACTGCAGCCCACCAGGCTCCTCCATCCATGGGATTTTCCAGGCAAGAGTACTGGAGTGGGGTGCCATTTAAATAGTACTATATGGACTTCCCTGTGGCTCAGCCAGTAAAGAGTCCACCTGCAATGCAGGAGACTTGATTTCAATCCCTTGGTTGGGAAGATCCTCTGGAGAAGGGAAAGGCTACCCACTCCAGTATTCTGGCCTGGGGAATTTGATGGACTGTATAGTTCATGGGGTCACAAAGAGTCGGACATGACTGAGCGACTTTCACTTTCTTCAGTTCAATTTGGTTCAGTCACTCAGTTGTGTCCGACTCTTTGTGACCTCATGCACGCCAGCCCTCCCTGTCCACCACCAACTCCTGGAGTTTACTCAAACTCATGTTTATCAAGTCGGTGATGCCATCCAACCATCTATCCTCTGTCATCCCCTTCTCCTCCTGCCCTCAATCTTGCCCAGCATCAGGGTCTTTTCAAATGAGTCAGCTCTTTGCATCAGGTGGCCAAAGTATTGGAGTTTCAGCTTCAACATCAGTCCTTCCAATGAACATTTAGGGCTGATTTCCTTTAGGATGGACTGGTTGGATCTCCTTGCAGTCCAAGGGACTCTCAAGAGTCTTCTCCAACACCACAGTTCAAAAGCATCAATGCTTCGGCACTCAGCTTTCTTCACAGTCCAACTCTCACATCCATACATGACCACTGGAAAAACCATAGCTTTGATTAGACAGACCTTTGTTGGCAAAGTATGTCTTTGCTTTTCAATATGCTGTCTAGGTTGGTCACAGCTTTTCTTCCAAGGAGTAACCATCTTTTAATTTCATGGCTGCAGTCACCATCTGCAGTGATTTTGGAGCCCCCAAAATAAAGTCTGTAAATGTTTCCACTATTTGCCATGAAGTGATGGGACTAGATGCCATGATGTTAGTTTTCTGAATGCTGAGCTTTAAGCCAGCTTTTTCACTCTCCTCTTTCATCAAGAGGCTCTTTAGTTCTTCTCTTTCTGCCATAAGGGTGGTGCTACCTGCATATATGAGGTTACTGATATTTCTCCCTGCAGTCTTGATTCCAGTTTGTGCTTCATCCAGCCCAGCATTTCTCATGATGTACTCTGCATATAAGTTAAATAAGCAGAATGACAATATACAGCCTTGACCTACTTATTTTCACTTTCTTAAACAGTACTATAAGGATGTTACTAGAAAGATAAATACAGAGAGAGACTATTCTGAGGCAGATAGCTTCCTGCTTTACAGTCTGTGAAGCAAAGGAGAATTCTACTTTTAAGGCCCTCTTTCCATTACAAATACAGGGTCAGAATTATTACATTGTTTTAATTTGTGATTTTAAATATTATGTATGTTGGGAGTGTGAAAGGTGAAATGGAGGAACGAAAGGTGCTATGAGTTCCCTCATTTCAGGCAGAATCACCACAGCTATTACCAATCCTCCCTAATCAGTTCCCAACAAAGGTCCTGCCTGGTGTGATTCGAGCCAGTAGAATGAGACTGCGTTTGATTTTGAAGGAAAAGAAACCTATATTCTTTAATTAGAGAATGGAGAGGTGCGAGCTGGTGCCCTCCAGTGCATGGTCTTCTCCCTGGGCTGTGGGTAGGGCTGCTTTATAGGGTTCTTGTCAGCAGGGACAGACGGTGTTCTCTCACAAATGTGGTACAGCTGTGCTGCTTAAGACTACAGATTGGAGTACCCAGCAGGCTTTGTGTCTCCACGTAATCCATATAAGGCTCACTGCCGCCATCTTGAAGAGTGGCATCCTGCTCGGACTTCTGCCCACGGCACCAAGCTGAGGCCTCCATGCAGCCATTAGGCACTAGGAGCTCAAGTCTGAAGGGCCAGGCCAAGTCCTCTGCCTGGGCCATGCGGTGAGCAAGAGAAACCAGACCAAGCACAAAGGAGAAGAAGAAAAGGTTAGACTTTATTTTATTACCGGATTCTATTTTTATTTCCAGGGACTTATTAATGGGCTTATGCTGGTGACAGTACTAGAGTGACATCTTTGAAACGAGGACAGTGCTTTGAAAATAACTCTTGTGTGTGAGGTGGGAGGGGCCACAGAGGATGCAGTCACTAATGTTTTTCTAATATATTATGATTTGTTGGGCTGTCCGGTTAACCAAAGGTACTTTGCATTTCCAAGAAAAAAAAAGTTCTGTTTTCTTACATTTCAGAAATGTAGGCATTATAAAGAGAAAGAATGTTTGTGAGGTGCTCTTAGGTATTTAAATCTTTTGTGACAGCCAAGAGGAAAAAGCAGCCAGCAAAACAAGTTGATTTGCTAGGGTGAGCAGGCACCCCATGGCTATGTATGGCTTCCTTCTGTGCCTTTCTGTGTGTCCTTGTTGATAAATTGCAAGCAATTCCTTGTGTTGATGAGGATGAGATGGGGGAAAAAAACAAAAAAACAAAACATGGTCCCTGATTCTGTTAAAAAAAAAAAAATCAATGATGAGTTTGTAAAGATTTAAAGGTAACACTTGAGTTAATTTAATTTCTCTGTGTTTGACTACCTTTTATCTCCCTACTCTCAATAAGAGGTTTTCTGCTGTCATTTTCCTGATGTTTGAAAGTGAGGTTTGCTGACCGCTGAGGACTGCTCTCCCATTAGTATTAGTCAGACATGGCTCCTGTGGTTCTGTCATGGCACCCTGGAGTTTCCCTGACACTCCCTGTCCTTGATGTACTTGTTTCCTTTTGGGTCTCTGGCTGGGAAGAGTGGGGCAGCACCTGTCAGATCTGGTTGAGCTGCCTGGGTGCTGTCAACATTTCCTGGCTGCTCTGACCAGGGAGGCAGATTCAGAAAGAGTTGCACACACCAGAACTTTTATGTTGTCAAGTTGGTTCACAAGCATGCATTATCAGAGGAGATTTAATGCAACAGGGACTGAAATAAAGTAAATGCCTGTTTTATCCTATCAGCTAAAAAGCATTTACGTGGATGTATTAATTAGTAATTGGCAGATCATTTCTTGAACACCTGATGCACCCATGATAAAGCTCCAGGCCCAGTGAAAGGCATGACAAGAATAAGATGTGAAACCATTCTCTCAAGAAACTTATAATCTCATAGTGGAAGTAAGAATTATGTAATTGAGCATATTTAAGGTGTCAGTTGCCACACAAGAAGCCTAAGGGAACTCAGAGAGAAAAGCATCAGAGGCATTAAGGAGAGAGGAGGCACTCTGGGAGAGGAGTATTCAGGTGATTTAGCAAACTTGGGAAATATATTCCTTTGAACTAGGTTTGGAAAACTTACTTGTATGTTCCCAAGAATCCAGAATGCCTCAAGGCATCATATTACATGATACGATAGTTTGTGAAACAATGGAGGGTTTCTATTGGTTGTACAAGATTGTCACAGGAGACATTTAGGAAGATGAAGGAAAGGGTTGTTGAAGAAAAAGGGGTGAAGCAATAGGAACATAAAGGCTCCCATCACTCTGCCATATATTATTCCTCAGAACTGAGTCATTAAATTAAGTATACACTTGAATGGAAGGATTTACACGAAAGGATGAATACCAAGAGGCAGGAATAATTGGAGGATATTTTAGAGGCTATTGCTACAATTCACCTTCTCACACCTGAAATTCATAACATTTCCACAAGCAAAATACCCTCCTCTCTTCCCCAGGTCCCTCAAATTCTCATCTCATTAAACTAATAGCTCAGAAGCCCAGAATCTCATCATCTAGATTAGGTCCAGGTGTAGATGAAACGCTGTTGTAATTCCTTATGCAAATTATGGAGTGGCTAGAATCACCCCATTTCAAAAGAACGGGGAGAAAAAGGAGCATAAATGATTCACATTTCAGAAATGGTGCAAAGCTATTTGGTGTAAGGGGGAAGGATGAAGCCATTGGCATAAGGCATTCAGGGCATCAGGGAGACTGGTTTATAAAGGAACTGGGTTCATAGACAGCCTTGCTTTAGCCTTTAGACTCATTTCTCCTGCTGCATTGAATGGGTAATGCAGTCAGAACTGCACTTCGTTAAGCAAGCTGCCCTTTTTCTCTGGCACTAAAGCATCACTTCACAGCGTGGCTTGGGAACTTCATTTCTAAGCCTTATGCATAGGACCCTGTACAACTGAAATAACTGCAGTGCCAAAAGGTGCCACTTCCTGTAATGTCCATCTGCATAGTTCATTTCACTCTACCTATTAACATTTATCCCTTGTTCAGAGCAATGATAGTGCATACAACTAAGTTACTATGTAAAAGCTGTATGCTGCTGTGCTGATAATTGGAAACCTTCAACTTTATGTGGCCCAGTGGAACAAAGTAAGCCTGCTGGGTTTACTGTTCTAATGCATTTGTTTTAGAAGAGAAGGATATTTGAGGTGAGTTTTGGGTGCGTGCTTATAGGCTTGACAGGTAAGGTTCTTATGTGATGTGTTAACTGTGTAGAGGCTAATTCCAACTTGGAAATTACAGGGCCAACTCTAGGAACTGAATAGAATAAGATAGTGTAACACATGATTTTTAAAAAATGAGCTGTCTATATAAAGCATTATACAGAGTCTATCAGAGTTTTAAAAATGTGTAAGACAGTTCCTACTTTTTAAAGTGATTATATTTGTTAATGGAAATAACAGATATGCAGATGCCCATATTACAAGGCAGACTATAATAAGTATCCAAGAGAGATAGAAGCAAAATGTCATAGAATCTCTTCTAAAAGCAAGGAATCAGGAAAAGTTTCATGTAGGAGGTGTTATTTAAAATGGGCATTGAAAAGCAGTAATCTGAGAAGAAGCTTACCATTACAGGCTGATAATAATAGAAGACCTGGTACAGGACATTGCAAAATCGTTTTAGACAATAAGAAATAGATTACTTGTTCTAGAGTTGGGAATATCATTTATATATAAATATGATATGTATAATATATGTATATTTCTGAACTCTACTTACACCTTAACTAATATAGAATGTCTGAAGATGGAACAGAATACTCACTTTTGCTCTGCAACTCTTCAGGTTTGAAATCCACTTGAGTATAGGTTACATATGAGAGAATATCAGGAGATAAGATTGGAATGTAGGTAGCTGGGAGATAGATGGTAGGATTTTATTTTTTCAATAAACTAGGAACAAGTAATGCTGGAATTTCCTGATCTGGATTGTAATATATTTGTACATTATGATCTTGCACATTATGGGATTCAAAGGTAAATAAGATAGAATTCCTGTACTCTAAAGACTCATTGTCTTGTAAGGAAAATAAAAACATACATAATGATAATTTAAAACAGTGTGGTATATGGGGGTATCAGAGATATTTCCACTATATTTAAGATATGAATCAAACATTTTCTTATTTTCACTATTTGAGCCTATCCAGCCTCTAGGTAACTGAGTGATCACATAAAATACTTTGACAACTGAGCACTGTGAAAATTTTTCTAGAATGGATTTAAAAATAAGAGAAATTGCAAGACTAGGACCAGTTAAAAGGTTAGTTAATGCAAAAGTCTGGGCAAGATGCTTAAGCTTTGTTTCAGGTAGTATCTCTTAATGAAAAATTCCAACAACAACAAAAAAACAGTAAAAAGTTATCTTTGCAGTGTAAATGGGATGGTATTGAATTGGTGTTATTGATGGCTTAATTGAATTTCTGATGAAGAGCTGAAGTATACAATCTCAGTCTCAAGGATCTAGAGTAAACACTGGCTGACCTTGCTCAAGAAAAGAAAAAAGAATCAAGGTTTTGGTCTGGTATCTGGACATCTGAATTCAACAGACTGATGACATAGCAGCAACCTAGAGAAATGAGGTTTCAGTTTCAATCTCTTTACATGTCTTTTACCCCTGATTGGTTCCATGCTTAAAGACTGATTCCTGGGCATAGGCACCTGTCTGTAATGAGAATTGCAGTAGTAATAAGAGGACATGAAATGATCAGCACATATCCTTCCATACTCTGGGAAAAAGAATTCCAAGTCCAATTTCTGGAAGACATCCCAATGACCAATATTCATAGTATAAAATCTACATCTTCATTTCATATTGGAACATAGCACCCAGATTATGAATATGAATTTTTATTGTGCTCATTAATTGTGAAAATATTTTTCTTGTATGTTGTCCTTCAGTTACCATGGGCCAAGAAGCTGGGCAGACTTGAATGAACGAAGACAAGAACATTTGTTTCACACCTGTAGTAAAGTAGGAAATTTCTGATACTTCATCTATCACACTAGCTTTTATTACAATTATTTGTGTACTATTTCTCTCAGCAGGCTGAGTCCTCAAAGCACAGAGATTCTATCCTATTTATCTTTACACCTCCTGAAATATACAAATTATTTAGTCATTGGTGAAATTTGGCAAAGATTCCCAGAGAATGGTTCTCCATACAAGAGTTCATATGATTGGTATGTTTTAAGAAATTTTAATGTGTTGTATCATTTATTAATAACAATGATTTTATAACTAGGTATTATCATTATTCCCATCGTACTAATACAGAAACTAAGGTCCAAAAAAGGTAAGCAGCTTTCCTAAGAATGAACAGTTAGAAAATAATATAGCCATAATGCATAATTAGGATATGGCCAGGCTTTGAGCTCTTAACCACTTTGCTAGTTGATTCTATTCTATTTGTTCATTTTTATCAGCATGTTTTTTATAATGGTAATAAAATCCCTATGTTTGTGAGGCACTTTCTACAGCATGGAGGCTCTATATGTTATCTAATTGCCATCACAGAGGCTCACTGTCGAAGGCCCGCATAGCAAGTATTACCTTTACATTACAGGTGAAGAAAGAAAAGCTCTGAGAGGCTGTGATTTCCCCCAGAGCCACATAACTCATAATTGGAAGAGCTTATCCTAGAATCATGCTTTTATGACTCCATTTCAACTTGGTTTCCTCATTTGTGTTCTGGGGATAATATCTACATTGCAGTGTTGTGTGAGTAAAGTAAGGTACCTTACCAGGAAACATGCGTCCGATAGATGTTTTCTTCTCAGCCATTATTATTATAACTTTATATTTACATGGTGACTAATGTTGATGGCGCTTCTCGAAACAAAAGCGGATTTCTCTTTTCAAGATTGGTTTAGAATTCTGTGTTCCTTCCACTTGGGTAAAGGTTCATTTTCTTGCTCATTCATCTATTTTTTTCTTTCCCTATGATCAAGCTTGACTATTAATGATTCTACTTGATCTTTGTTTACATTGGGGATATATATAAATTATTAAAATTATAGTTCTAATTTCTTATTCATATCCTATCTCTATTATGTTATAAAATTAATATTTATAGTATCTGATATACCTTCCATAGTTTTGTGGTACAGTTCTCAAACTCTTTGTTTGAATTTTTATTCTTTGTCATCAAGTCATGACTTAATTTTCATTTCACTTTATTCTTTTTCATTTTTATCTGTGAAATTTCACCAACCTTAGCTACAGTGTGATCTTTGAGTCTTTGGCACATACTAGGGTCAAATTCTTCAGATTTGATTGACTATATATACTGGCTGAATATTTTTGAGATTTGTTGCCTATGTTACCAGCACCAAAAATGAGTTTGAATTTTGTCCTAAAAGGGTCAATAATATGGGGCAATGTTATATTCTTTAGGCATCATTGTAAAAAGGATGATATTTTATTAATTTTATGTATAATTACTACAATTTTCTTGGCCCTGATTGTTGGTACAACTGGGTATCTACATGTAAAAAAATGAATCAAGACACAGATCTGTCTTACAGCTTTTACAAAAATTAACCCAAAATGCTTCATGGACCTAAATGTAAAAGGCAAAAATATGAAAGTCCTAGAAGATAACAGAAAATCTAGATGGCCTTATGTTTAAACTTAAATATTTAACTATAAAACAAAATAAATTTAAAAACCAGATGCAAACAATATAATGCCAATAACCAACTGATAAAAGCTAATAACGTAATTTTAATATGATGAAGCCTAAAATTATTACTCTGCTGAAAACTTTGTTGTGGCTGTTGAAGTGACTGGCATAGTACAGGTTTTGTTAAGCTCAGTGTAATGAGGCTCTCCCATTTTGTGCTGTGACATCACCTGGTTCAGATGCTTCCTTCTTTATTAAGTTCATCTTTTTCTCTTGTTCTTCAACCCAAATAGTGCTTTTTGTTATTTAAATTGTAAATACAGCCACTAATGAGGGCATACATATTACACATCAACAGAACCCAGCAGACTTAAACATGTTTATTTTAATTATTTTTAGTTCAGTTCAGTCGCTCAGTCATGTCCGACTCTGCAACCCCATGAATCGCAGCACACCAGGCCTCCCTGTCCATTATCAACTCCCGGAGTTCACTCAAACTCACGTCCATCGAGTCGGTGATGCCATCCAGCCATCTCATCCTCTGTCGTCCCCTTCTCCTCCTGCCCCCAATCCCTCCCAGCATCAGAGTCTTTTCCAATGGGTCAACTCTTCGCATGAGGTGGCCAAAATACTGGAGTTTCAGCTTTAGCATCGTTCCTTCCAAAGAAATCCCAGGGCTGATCTCCTTCAGAATGGACTGGTTGGACCCCCTTGCAGTCCAAGAGTCTTCTCCAACACCACAGTTCAAAAGCATCAATTCTTCGGCACTCAGCCTTCTTCACAGTCCAACTCTCACATCCATACATGACCACAGGAAAAACCATAGCCTTGACTAGACGGACCTTTGTTGGCAAAGTAATGTCTCTGCTTTTGAATATGCTATCTAGGTTGGTCATAACTTTCCTTCCAAGGAGTAAACGTCTTTTAATTTCATGGCTGCAGTCACCATCTGCAGTGACTTTGGAGCCCAGAAAAATAAAGTCTGACACTGTTTCCACTGTTTCCCCATCTATTTCCCATGAAGTGGTGGGACTGGATGCCATGATCTTAGTTTTCTGAATGTTGAGCTTTAAGCCAACTTTTTCACTCTCATTAAGAGGCTTTTTAGTTCCTCTTCACTTTCTGCCATAAGGGTGGTGTCATCTGCACATCTGAGGTGATTGATATTTCTCCCGGCAACCTTGATTCCAGCTTGTGCTTCTTCCAGTCCAGCGTTTCTTATGATGTACTCTGCATATAAGTTAAATAAACAGGGTGACAATATACAGCCTTGACGTACTCCTTTTCCTATTTGGAACCAGTCTGTTGTTCCATGTCCAGTTCTAACTGTTGCTTCCTGACCTGCATACAGGTTTCTCAAGAGGCAGGTCTGGGAGTCTGGTATTCCCATCTCTTAAAGAATTTTCCACAGTTGATTGTGATCCACACAGTCAAAGGCTTTGGCATAGTCAATAAAGCAGAAATGTTTTTCTGGAACTCTCTTGCTTTTTCTATGATCCAGTGGATGTTGGCAATTTGATCTCTGGTTCCTCTGCCTTTTCTAAAACCAGCTTGAACATCAGGAAGTTCATGGCTCACATATTGCTGAAGCCTGGCTTGGAGAATTTTGAGCATTAATTATTTTAGGTTATCTTAAATAAGAACCTGAAATTAGGGGGAAAAAAATCTCCATACTCTCAGGATTTTGAAAAATGTTTTTTTTCCTCTAGGCAAATAATACAGTGGTGGTGGTGGTGGTTGCTAAGTCGCTTCAGTGGTGTCTGACTCTATGCGACCCCACAGATGGCAGCCCACCAGGCTCCTCTGTCCCTGGAATTCTCCAGACAAGAATACTGGAGTGGGTTGCCTTTTCCTTCTCCAATGCATGCATGCATGTTAAGTCGCTTCAGTCATGTCCAACTCTGTGTGACCCTATGGACAGCGGCCCACCAGGCCCCTCTGTCCACGAAATTCTCTAGGCAAGGATATTGGAGTGGGTTGTGATTTCTTTCTCCTAATACAGTGATTGAAAGGGAATTATTACGTTTCCGTATATCAATTCCCTTTTTATTATTTCATTTAAATCTAAATTCCTTTAATTACTTTCCTAAAGGTGTTCAGTTTAGTTGCTCAGTCGTGTCCGACTCTTTGTGACCCCGTGAATCGCAGCATGCCAGGCCTCCCTGTCCATCACCAACTCCTGGAGTTCACTCAGACTCACGTCCATCGAGTCGGTGATGCCATCCAGCCATCTCATCCTCTGTCTTCCTCTTTTCCTCCTGCCCCCAATCCCTCCCAGCATCAGAGTCTTTTCCAGTGGGTCAACTCTTCACATGAGGCGGCCAAAGTACTGGAGTTTGAGCTTTAGCATCGTTCCTTCCAAAGAAATCCCAGGGCTGATCTCCTTCAGAATGGACTGGTTGGATCTCTTGCAGTTCAAGGGACTCTCAGGAGGCTTCTCCAGCACCACAGTTCAGAAGCATCAATTCTTCGGTGCTCAGCTTTCTTCACAGTCCAACTCTCACATCCATACATGACCACAGGAAAAACCATAGCCTTAACTAGATGGACCTTTGTTGGCTAAGTAATGTCTCTGCTTTTGAATATGCTATCTAGTCGTTCATAACTTTCCTTCCAAGGAGTAAGTGTCTTTTAATTTCATGGCTGCAATCACCATCTGCAGTGATTTTGGAGCTCCCCAAAATAAGGTTAAGGTCATGCAAATAGGAATTTTGATTTCTTCTCATGTCTTCTAAGAAAGTTGTATAAGTTGTATATTGGATGTTGGAAATTCATCATAAACTTAGTATTCCATCAATGTATATATATTACAAAAAATGTAGTCTAATCAAGTAATAATGTGACGGAAGTAATTAAATATTTTGAAGTCTAGCTTGCTTGTGGTATTGAAGTAAAACTGACGTATTAACTAATGTTTTTCTACCATTTTGTATATTTGTAGATTAGTATCATAATGACATAAGCTAAATGTGATTACTTCTTTTCTATTACTCTGAATATAATGTTTGTGTAATGAACAAAAAGCCCATTTGAATCATTGATTTATTTAAATTTATTACGAGGTATGGCTTTGCTCATATCACCATAGTAACCTCTTAGTGTCAGTTAATTGATTTTTCATTATCTTACTGTTCAAACTTCCAAATAGTAAGAAGTACACAGATATTCCTGATTACTTATGTTAAAGTTAGTATTGAGTTTGCACATACACATAACAATGGGAATTATTTCATACTTTTTATTTTTTTGCTAAATGATAACATGCTTTTTATTTCATATTAAGCAATTTTCCAACTAGACAGATGTCGTCTATGACATTTGGCATTTATTTATATAGGGAATTATGTGGATAAGTTGGTAAATGTAACAAAATAAATATTGTGAGTTTAATACACGTGCAGCTTTTACTTCAAAATTTTGGCTGAGTTTGGTTTCATAGGTCACCCAGGACCTCACACGGATCAAACTGATTTGTAACCTCTGGAAAATAAACTAAATCTTCATGGTGAGCTTATTCTGTATAGATGAGCAGATTCTGTAATGGGTGTTTTTATAGACATTTAAGCCTGCAAACTTGTATATTTATAGAGAATCATGGACAGTATTTTCCCATTTTAATGGAATTTCCTATGCTGACAATCAATAAACACACATAGTCATTGCTGAAAAGAGAATCTTGATTTGTTTATAATAATAGAAGTTGCTGATGGGGCCAGAATACTGTTGTTTTCCCACTTCGAAAAGCAACTGCTGTACCTGGACATAGACTTTCTCCTTCCCCATCACCTGCCCCTGCCATGATTTTTCTATCCTGAATTCTGCTTTGAGCTCTCAACAGCTTTTTTCTTTTTTCAAGTGAGATGTTTTCACATACAATAAGAAGCAACTACCAAGTAAGAGTATAATGTGCTTGTGGTTACATGATTCTATATACAGCATTTCTGGTCAACTGAAAAGTTATCTCTGGTAACTTTACATTTTGAAAAATAAGCACTAGGAGTATTATGAGATCCACTTTTATGTTTTACTAACTATATTTTTATTTTCCATTTTTTTGGCCCCCCCTTTTTTTTGGTCATGATGTCTCTCAAGTCTTCTTCCTATGTTTTTACAGGATAGTCCTTGCTCTTTTTAAAATAGCCCCGGTGTGTCTCTGTGCTTACATTCCTATATGCCTGCATTTTTAAAGAATGAGTTTTTCCTGTCAAGAAATTCTGTGTTAATAGCTCCTTCCTGAGCCAAAAGGAAGTTAGGGTTGGGCATAAGACCTTATAATCAGAGCAAAGAGTCTGTGAGCTCCTCAGCCGACTTGGATTCTACTGTCTTAACCTTTGTAAGAGTTTCTGGAGAAAATGATGAGATACTGCACTGCCTTTCACTCTCAAAGAACTGAAAGCCCTGAATGGCAATACGGGATGGGGGAGAGGTAAGGTACACTGTTCCTGGGCACCTAAGTGCAGACTTCACCTGTCATCACAATATATCACTGGACATTGTGCCACCAGACTCCACATTTCTTGGACTGTCTTCAAACTCTTTGCTCACCAATAAGCAAAGGAAATGAGGAAAAACTCTTAAATTTCCATAGCTATGCCCAACCCTTTTTTTAGTTCTGTCATTGTCTTTGAAAACAAAATAATGAATTCAAACATTCCTGTAGATTTCCTTCCTTGCTGTGTTCAAAACACCCATATTTTGTGTCTATTGTTGTGCTACATTAAGGAGTCTTGATTCATTTTCCGTCTCAATTTCCTTGTCTGCAGTAGCTCGTCTTGTGTTTCATCTTCTTTTGTTAAGCTTTGTTTTATTTCTAAGATTGAATTCTCAACCTTATAAAGAGGAGGTGGCCTCACACTTATTTTCCTTTATTCTCTTTCAAGAGTGGTCACAGCATGCATTTTAGCTGAGTTATTCTTGGCAACTGAGCTCTGAATGGCAGAAGAGTTGTTTTCTAATTGCATCCTATCATGTAGCTATGTCGTTTTGTCTTCAGTAAGAGACTTCAAACCCTGTGCTTTTGCAAGTAAATTCGGGTCTCTTTGTTTTTGAGTTAGGTTACCCTTTGCTGTCGTATCTCCTGGAAACTGACATTTTACTGAAATGTAGATTAAGTTCACTTGGCGTATTTTATTGTACCTTTAATTATACACACCTAGCATTAAAGAACTGAATCATATGACCCACATTCTTGCCTAAAAGGTATCTTACAGTCTAGTTGGGTGAAAAGAAAATGAAGACTTTGAAAAAACGAGTAACACCAGTGCCACTCAGAGAGTCATGATACCGTAGAGTCTATACTTGTACCAAATACGATGTGTAAGAGTGACTCTGCCCTTATAATCATGTGCTATGTGAGATTATAAATTAAGCTATTTTGAGCTTATAAAATTGTAATACTTATAAACTCCAGCTGACCTGTGGGAGGAGAAAAGCAATAACTATGAATTCAAAGTTAGAAAAAGTTTGGGACCAGAACTGACCCCAGAGACTAGAATGGTTGTAGAACTGAAGAGGATCAGAAGAGATAAAGGTAGAGATGGGGAGGGTGAAGTGTGGAGGGAGGTTCTACAAGAGAAGATAGTATATCCTAGATGAGTCTCATAACCCTGGGAGTAGATTCAAACCAAATCTAAGGCCAGCTTGCTCAGTCTAAGTGCTACAGTGGAAAGAGAATACGCTTTGGCAATAGACCTGAGTTTTTGTCACGGCTCAGCCACTTCTCAGCTATGTGATCCTGACTAGTTTTTCTCAATTGTGAAACTGGGGTGATAACTACACAGTAATGGTTTAAGGATTAAGACTCCTGATAGGATTCTAGGCACATGGAAGATATTCACTGAATGGTGGCTGTAGTTCATGTTGTAGTTCACGTTAAAGGAACAGGATCCTGTGGATTCTAGAGTTGTTATTGCAAGCCTGTCTTGAATTGCACTTTTTGTGTTTTAATATTTTGCATTTTGACATAAACATATATATATATATTTCCCATTGCTCTAACTTTGAAAATAAGGGTACAGTAAAAAAAAAAATTGGCTCCATTCTTAGTTGAAACTAAGGAGAAAAATAATTTGGTACTGGAATCAGAATGAAGTGACTTTAGATGTAAGGTGGGGAGCATCAGCTATCTGGCTGAAAAATGTGTAGATGGAGGGGATAAAAGCTAATGGTACAAAGAGTGGTAAAGTCAGGTGAAATGTGATTTCTAATCTACTTCACTAGAGTTCTTGATTTCCTAAGTATTTTTTCTCTTTCTGATACTCTTTGTTGTTGTCTGGGAAGGTTAAAGTGGGGCAAGATGTTGTCATTCAGTCACTTAAGTCCTGTCTGACTCTTTTTGACCCCATAGACTGTAGCACGCCAGGCTTCACTGTCCTTCACTATCTCCAAGTTTGCTCAAACTAATGTCCATTTTGTCCATGATGCCACCCAACCGTCTTATCCTCTGTTGCCTGCTTCTCCTCCTGCCCACAGTCTTTACCAGGATCAGGGTCTTTTCCAATGAGACAGTTCTTTGCATCAGGGCCAAAGTATTGGAGCTTCAGCATCAGTCCTTTCAATGAATATTCAGGGTTGATTTCCTTTAGGATTGACTGGTTTGATCTCCTTGCTGTCCAAGGGACTCTCGAGTCTTCTCCAACATCAGAGCTTGAAAGCATCAGCTCTTTAGTGCTCAGCCTTCTCTATTGTCCTACTGTCACATCTGTACATGACTACTGGAAAAGCCAGAGCTTTGACTATATGGACCTTTGTTAGCAAAGTGATGTCTCTGCTTTTTAATATACTGTCTAGGTTGATCATAGCTTTTCTTCCAAGGGGCAAGTGTCTTTTAGTTTCATGGCTGCAGTCACTGTCCAGTGACTTGGAGCACAAGAAAATAAAATCTGTCACTGCTTCCACTTTTTCCCCATCTATTTGCCATGAAGTGATGGAACCAAATGCCATAATCTTAATTTTCTTGATGTTGAGTTTTAAGCCAACTTTTTCACTCTCCTCTTTCACCTTCATCAAAAAGCTCCTTCATTCCTCTTCACTTTCTGCCATTACAGTGGTATAATCTGCGTATCTGAGGTTGATATTTCTCCCTGCAATCTTGATTCCAGCTTGTGTTCATCCAGCCTGACATTTCTCATGTACTCTGCATGGAAGTTAAATAAGCAAGGTGACAATATACAGCCTTGACGAACTCACTTCTCAATTTTGGACCAGTCAGTCATTCCATGTCTAGTTCTGAATGTTGCTTCTTGACCTGCATACAGGTTTCTCAGCAGACAGGTAAGGTGCTCCTTGAGTTCCTAGAAGAAATTACCCTTGACCAGTACAGTAGATATTAGACATACTCAAGAGAAATTTAAGTCAAATATTTTGAGGGCAAACTAGGGCATATATGGGGAAAAGTTATGTGTAGAACAAGATAGGGGAGGGAAGAAAAGCTAGAAAAGCAGTGATTCTTAACCCTGGGTATATATTACAGTCACTTATAGTCCTTTGAAAAATCACTGGGGCTTCCTATTCAGAAGTTTTGATATAATAGATCTGAATAGGACCTGGACTTGAGTATTTCTCAAAAACTTCCCAGGTTTTTCTAAATGCCAACCAGAACTAGGAACCGTTGATCTAAAGTAAGGGTGAAAGTCTAGGGAAGATGCTTTTCATATGTGATGCAGAACTCAGGTTAACAGAAGCAGGGAATAAGAGTAGGGACTTAATATACAGACATTTATGTACATGTGTGTACACCCACACATGTGGATCTCTGGTACATATCTAATCCTGATTTTGTCCATATCTTTGTAACATGATGTATAAGTGGACAAGCTATGCTTGAAAGGATAAAGTAGATGCTCTTTTTAAAAAAGGTGACTTTCCTTGAAAAGAGTCCTATTTCCTTCAGTGTTTGAAAGTTTTCTTTTTTTTAGTGTTTTATTAGAGTTGACAAGAGTCTTGTGACTGATAATTTCTCATGAATATTAAAACACGTGATAATTCAGTGGCCAAATAACAAAGTGAAATAAAGAAATAAGAATAGTAGCAATGAACAAATTACATTTACATATAGTATGGGCATTTGAGTGTCACTAAGAAATAAAAAGGCTTGCCAAGTAGCACTAGTGGTAAAGAATCTACCTGCCAATACAGGAGACCCAAGAGGGTTCAATCCCTGGGTCAGGAAGATCTCCTGGAGTAGGAAATGGTAACCTGCTCCAGTATTCCTGCTGGAGAATTCCATGGACAGAGAAGCCTGGTAGTCCACAGTCCATGGGGCCGCTGAGACTCAGACATGACTGAGCACACATATGCAAAAAATAAAAAGCTATTGGATCCATATCAGTCAAAATTTTGGTAAGACTTGAAGCAAGATGGTGGACTGAGTGCATTTAGCTCTCTCTAGCTCCAAATTCACAGAGCTGAAAAGAAAATATTATGCTGATGAAAAGTAGATTTCCTTATTATAGCAGATATTCTTAAAAATTTTTGAAAGGCTTAAATTATCTGAATTAGAGCAAAGGAGAATGTAATGGCTAAAGGTATTTATGGAAGGAAACTGCACCAAAGGAAAGGATTGCTTTCAGGGGAACAACCTCAAGTGTAAATAAGAGGTGCAAAAGTGGATGTGGAAAGAATCTTTATGATGAATACCTGTGGAACTGAGTTTGGAGCAGCTAGGTGTGTTGATTCTCTTTTTCCCTCTGATTGTGCTGTACTCCAGACACCAAAAGTACTTACAATGAGACTAAATCAATAAATTTTTGTAATAGATTCAGAGAGTTAGAGCAAGGCAACGGACAATTACTGACCTACAAAAGTAACCTTCCTTGAGACTGAAGAAAAAATACAAGCAACTCCAGTGCCATAAATTGTGTCCCTTTCCAAAATCATCAGATAGCCTATAATGAAGAGAACCATGTAAGTCTTTACAGGAAATCTTAAATGCACAGATAATCACACTCAACAATCACCATGATTTTGAGTGAAACAAAAAAACATAAAATAGTGGTATTAAAATCAATAAGAATGAATTCCTGAGGAATAAGATTAGTGTAACAAAGAAAATGTTTTCAACTAAGTGTGAAAAATTTCAGATAAATTTGGGAGGACTTTGTATCCATAAAATTCTTGGAAATTAAAAATTAGAGCTGAAATTTAAAAACTTTCAATAAATGAAATGCATAAGATTAAAGATAACATTGGAACATGGGTTGGAAGATAACATTGGGTTGGAAGATAACAAAGATTTTCATGAAATGTAATACAAAAAGACAAAAGGTTTAAAAACATGCATAAATAAAAATGTTCGTACATCTACTTAGCAAGGTATAGATAACACAGATAAAGAAGGAAACAGCGATTGAAGGAATGATGAAAGATTATTTCAAAGGACTGAGAAGATATACACATTTTTGGTGAAAGATCTTGCTGAACATGCAATAAAATGAGTGAAAGAAGACAGATTCTGACAAAATGTGGTGAAATGTCAAAATATTAAGAATAAAAATAAACCCTAAAATTTCTAGATTGGTAAGACAAGCTTCTTATAAAGAAAGACCACTTGCTATCATGATGCAATTAAGATAATTTCTTAAAAAAACAACTGTAGGTTCATTTCATTAACATATGCAAAAATTTAAAAATACTAGCAAATAGAATCCAGCAATATGATAAAACAATATTATAATATTATATATAATATATATTAGTATATAATACTAAAACTAATTAATGCTAATTATAATACTAATAATATCACTAATAATACATTGTGACTTACATTTTGCAAAAATAATTAAATTTAGGAAATATATTAAGTGATGTACTGCCTTAAATTTTATTGAGAGGAAAAATGTATGATCACTCTGGAAAAAGTAGAAAAGACAGTAAAATGCCAATTCCTTTTCAAACTTTTTCATTTTGTATTGGGATATAGCCAATTAGCAATACTGTGGTAGTTTCAGCTGAATAGTGAGGGAACTCAGCCATACATGTGCATGTATCCATTATCCCCCAAAACCACCTCCCATTCAGGTTGGCACATAACATTAAGCAGAGTTCCATGTGCTATACAATAGGTCCTTGTTGGTATCCATTTTAAATATAGCAGTATGTATGTGATCTTCCCAAACTCCTTGACTATCCCTTCCCCATGGCAACCATCTAAGTTCCTTTTCTAAGTCTGTGAGTCTTTGTAAAACACCAATTCTTAACATGAATTTGTAGCAAAGTAGGGCTAAATCTGATACGCCTGTAGTCTGATAAAGGATGGCCCTAATGTGAAGTATACCTATTGGAGACCCACAGAAAATACAATCACGAGACACTGGAACAATTCCTTTAAAGTCGAGAACAAGACAAAGATATCATTTATTATAATTAGTATTCAACACTGATTGGACTTAGCTGATGGTATGACTACCAAATGAACTAAAACAGTTTCTGGAGTACCTTGTGTACTCTCTGCTCATGTTTTTCTGTAAACCTTAAACTTCTCCCCCCAACCCCCACCCTCGAAAAAAAAGGTAGTTTTTAAAGTCTTTTGTTAAACTTTCATTATTAGTGATTATTGTTTCCATTTCTTCAAATCATTAACATTATTTGGTATTGTTGAGCTATATAATTTTGGCCAGTTTGGTTTGTGTAGTGTTATCCCATTGTGATATTAATTTCCCTGACCATTCATGAGTTATAGTGCCTTTCAGTAGATCTATTTACAATCTGAATGTCCTTTCCATGATATGCTTATTAAGAACCTTGTGTATTTAAAAAATTGCATAATCTTTATTTCTCCTTACTACTTTATATAAGTTCTTTATAATATTCTGAATATAAACTCTTGATTATGAATGTTGCAAATATCTTGTCCTACCCTAATGCTCGTCTTATCACTCTCTAAATGTTATCATTTGAGAAACAGGAGTTCGCCATTTAAATTTTAATTTAGACCAATAATGCCAATCATTCCCTTTATAATTAGTACATTTGTATCCTGTTTTAGAAATATTTATCTATTACAAAATCTTAAAGATGTCCTCCAACTTTATCATTTAGAAATGGCAACCCACTCCAATATTCTTTCCTGGAGAATCTCATGGACAGAGGAGCCTGGCAGGCTACAGACCATGGGATTGCAAGACAGAACTTAGCGACTACACCACCACCACCATTACTTGTCACATTTATACTTACAATCCATCCAGGATTAATTTTTATTTATTGTATAAAGAAGGATCACATTTCTTTTTTTATATGTAAACGCAGCAACCCAACACTGTTTTCCTAAAAAGATCAGTCTTAGTACACTGCACTTAGAAGTCATCTTTTCCATGAGTGACAGGTTTATATCTACATTGAATACTGTCTGTGCCTTCTATTCTGCTTAATCAGTCTGTTTATCTTTCTTTACTCCACACCAAAAGTATGAATTGCCGAAGATTTTAAATTGTCTTGATAACTAGTAAGGTAAATTCATCTTGCATTTCCATATCCATTTTAGAATACATTCATTTTCCCATAACAAATCTCTTGATATTTTGATTGGAATTATGTTAAATCTATAGATCCATTAGGGGAAATCTGACATGTTTATGACATTGAGTTACATAATAAGAACAGATATATTTCTACTTTATTTGGGTTTTTCATTTCTATTGATAGACTTAAACACTTTGTACATTTTTTGGTGGGTTTTGTTACTTGGAATTTGATGTTTTTCACTTAATTAAATGGTTTCTTTTTTTTTTTTTTTTACAAATTTAATTTTTCTATTTACTGATGTGTATGGAAAATATATAATTCATTATATGTAGTTTTAAAATGTGTATTTTGTAGTACATGATCCAGTTGTTAATACTTTTTGAAGAAATGCTGATCATTGTATATATTAGTGTTCAGATAATTAAAAAGTATCTATAGAGCTTTAGTCTATATTTTAAAATGTATTTATTCATTTTGCGATGATATCTTTTTATTTTTTATGAAATTTTAAGGGTTATACTCCATTTAGAGTTATTATAAAATATTGGCTATATTCCCTGTGATGTACAGTATATCCATGTAGCCTATCTTATACCCAGTAGTTCATACCTCGCACTCCTCACCCCTGTGATGACTCTTTCCTCCTCTTCATGGGTAATCAGTAGTTTGTTATATGTGTGTCTGATTCTTTTTGTTATATTTACTAGTTTAATTTTTGTGCATGATATAAGGAAGGAGCACAGTTGCATTTTAAAAATTCCACATATAAGTGGTATCCTACAGTATATGTCTTTCTCTGCCTGACTCATTTCACTAAGCATAATGCCCTCCGAGTCCACCCATGTTGCTGCAAATGGCAAAATTATGTCGTTTTTTTTAATGGCTGAGTAGTATTACATTGTGTGTGTGTGTGTATATCACATCTTCTTTATCCATTCATTTGTTGATGGACACTTAGGCTGCTTCGATATCTTGGCAATTGAAAATAATGCTGCTGTGAGCATTGAGGTGTATGTATCTTCAAATTAGTATTTTTGTGTTTTTTTTTTAAATATATTCCAAGGAATGGAAGTGTCAGACTATATTTTTTGGGCTCCAAAATCACTGCAGATGGTGATTGCAGCCATGAAATTAAAAGACGCTTACTCCTTGGAGGAAAGTTATGACCAACCTAGATAGCATATTCAAAAGCAGAGACATTACTTTGCCAACAAAGGTCCATCTAGTCAAGGCTGTGGTTTTTCCAGTAGTCATGTATGGATGCGAGGGTTGGACTGTGAAGAAAGCTGAGCGCCGAAGAATTGATGCTTTTGAACTGTGGTGTTGGAGAAGACTCCTGAGAGTCCCTTGGACGGCAAGGAGATCCAACCAGTCCATTCTGAAGGAGATCAGCCCTGGGATTTCTTTGGAAGGAATGATGCTAATGCTGAAACTCCAATACTTTGGCCACCTCATGTGAAAAGCTGACTTATTGGAAAAGACTCTGATGCTGGGAGGGATTGGGGGCAGGAGGAGAAGGGGACAACAGAGGATGAGATGGCTGGATGGCATCACCGACTCGATGGATGTGAGTTTGAGTGAACTCTGGGAGTTGGTGATGGACAGGGAGGCCTGGCATGCTACGATTCATGGGGTTGCAAAGAGTCGGACACGACTGAGCGACTGAACTGAGGAATGGAATTGCTGGGTCACATGGTAGTTCTAGTTTTAAGTTTTTTTCTTTTTTTGAGAAACCTACACACTGCTTCCCAAAGTGGCAGCACTAACTTACATTCCCACCAATAGTGTGTGAAGGTTCCCTTTTCTCTGTGTCCTCACCAACATTTGTTACTTGTCGCCTTTTTGATGATAGCCACTCTTACAGATGTGCAGTGGTATCTCATTGTGGTTTTGATTTACATTTCCCCAGAACAGTATGCTACTGGCAAAAAATCAGATACATAGCTCAATGGAACAGTATAGAGGGCTCAGGAATAAACCCAGATGCTTAAGGGTTAGTTAAATCTATGACAAAGTAAGAATATGCAGTGGTGAAAAGACCATCTCTTCAAGTAGTGCTGGGAAAACTGGATGGCTCCATGTGAAAGAATGAAATCAGAACATTCTCTAATACCATATACAAAAATTGAACTCAAAATGGATTAAAGACCTAAATGTAAGAGCAACTACTGTAAAACTTCTAGAGGAAAACATATGCAGAACACCCTTTGACATAAATCACAAAAGTACTTTTTTGGATCTGCATCCTGAAGTAAAGGAAATAAAAGCAAGAATAAACAAATGGGACCTAGTTAAACTTCAAAGCTTTTGCACAGCAAAGAAAACCATTGACAAAATGAAAACACAACCCACTGACTGGGAGAAAATGTCTGCAAGCGATATGACCAGTAAGGAATTAATATCCAACGTATATAAACAGTTCACACAACTCAGCATCAAAAAACAAACTGATTAAAAAATGGGCAGCTGATTGAATAGACATTTTTCCAAAGAGGAAATGCAGATGGTCAATAAAGCACATAAAATAGAAACATTCTTATTTCTTGCTTTGTAGAGCCTAAAATCATATTTTGTTCCTGCACAGACCTCAGAACTTGGCTGTAGTGAGTTGTGCATGTATAAGGTTCTAGGAAGCCAGCAGACCACTGTGGAGCCTGTTCATACTCATAGGGCTCTTGGTTTAAATTTTCTTTTAATTTATAGCATGTTTGTGTTATTCATTGTTTCTTGTCTTGGCTCAGTATTTAATATTTTGTTTGTTGCATTGTATCTAGCATACTTTTTGTTTGAAGTAGGATGTAGAATTGCATCCATTCAAGCTACCATGTTACCAGCAGACTTCTGCAATCCTATTTTTGACATATGCTGTAACTTCTGCTTTCTCTTTTTAAAAGTCTAGATGGCATGATTTTCTCAGGAATGAAAAAAAAATCTTAAAGATGATAATCTATTGTTTCTAATCTATGCTGAATTTACTAAACTGCATTTTTTCTGTCAACAACTTTTATTAAAGTTAAAGATGTGTCATTTTCTTTTAGATATGCTAGGCACATAGTTGCAGCTATCTCAAAAGGCAATGTTTAATAAAGAGGTGGCATTTTTCATGGAACTAATGCTCATGCTGCATATTTTTCTTCTCACATATTCACAAAGTATTATCAGAGAAGAAGGAACTGGATCAGTTCCTTATGTCCATGGTTTATTTAGTCCAAGACGTTGTCTTTTATAAGTATAAATAATTTGGGGGGGCAGAAATCAATTTTGTTCCTCATAACTCCTACTTGAGAAAAGTTAGGATTGCATACCGAATGTTCTAGTTTCTTTAATAACCTATTATGAATTTATCATCCAAAAATTTATAGGAAGCTGTGTTTTTGGCTTATGCCACCAGTTGGGGGGGTGGGCGGGGAATAAGTTTCATGAGCTTACTGCCTGCTGTGTAAATTAGTACTTTACTTTTGTTGTTTTATAGCTGCAGCTTTTAGGCTACCTAGGGTGGCTCTTAGTTCTATTACAGAATTTGGTGAACAAGATTGTAGTGGATGAAATGTTTTTAGACTTTGACAACGTGAGGAAACTGCCATATAACTATTTCAAAAATATTATTGCATTTAAGTCTATATTTAAACTGTTGAAAAAAAGTAAGACTACTTTGAAATTTGTATTTCCTGCCAGAAAACATCCAGTTTTGCTAAACCAAAAGCAAATTAGACTGATGGCTAAGGAAGAAGCAGAGCTGTTTTCACTGTGAAATGCATTTAACTGAACTCAGGGCCTGAGAGAAGCAGGATAAAAAGAGCAGAGCTGGAAGAGGTGACTGACATAGAGCTGGAAGCAAGAGACTCTGTCCTGAGCTCTATTAAAGAATTCTTAAATTGTCAAAAATAGTAATGAGACTAAGAATAGGCCTAATCATTTATATTTAGTGTTTTTTCTCTAATTGCACCTGCCCTACATATCTTCATTTTATCAAAGTAACCTATTTATTCCAATATCTCTAACACTGAACACTTCCTGAGAAAACACCTCACTTTGAATATTTTGTGCCATCTTAAACTGATGACCTCCAGCCTTGGAAGGCCGTCAGTCCTACCCAACGGCTTTTCTACCGTCTATGATCTGCTCTGCCCCCATTTCTCTCTAAAATATTGCTTTTCTACTCTCAGAAAATTTGCTAAGTCAGGACCAGAAGCTTCAGCTCTACCGCTTACAATTTTGTCTCTGCTTTTCTTCTATTCTTTTCTCCTTCTGTCTGAACTTTGCGAAATCTGCATTCCTTTTCTAATTCAAAATATCAATTCTTGGAATGATGCCACATGAAAATTATATTTACATAAAACCATCACCTCCCTCTTGCCCTCATTTCCTTCCATATTCAATTTAGTGTCTGTGTTTTATTTTTTGATTACCTCCCTATGGATACAAAACTCTGTCTCTCTCTGTGTCTATCATATGCACTTGTAAAAACTGTAACTTTATTTCAAGCATCTGTCTTTTCCATGTCCATAAGCGAACAACTGAAACTTCTGGGGAAAAAAAAAATCACCCGCCTTGAATAACTAGTTTTATTTTAGTTTCTATAAAGCAGAACTTCACTTAATAATGCCTAGCACCACTTTTAGGTTTCCCTGGTAAATTTGCTTTACTATTCTTCGGAAGAACTCGCTGAAAACATCTCCTTTTCCTTTAACCTTCCTGCACATTATATACTCCTCACATCCTAAACTGATAGCCTGCCTCGTACCTCATTAATCAAATAAAAGCAGACTGCAAATGCTTCATTCTCCCATCACCAAGTTAACAAACGTATCTTCATCCTCACACATCCTCTTTTGTATTTTCTCCTTTTATAATTGAAGAGATATCCTTGCCCCATCAAGGTCCGTTTCCCTCACTTGTACTCCCATGCCCTAGTATTTCCCATTTTAACTTCAAAACGCCTCCTTTGACCTCACATCTTTTCTAAGCTGACATCCTATTTCTCTGCTGTTTCTCAAGGCAAAACTGTATACCTGACTCCTTCTCCTGTTTATTCATCGTTGCACTCCAGTTTGGCTTCTTTCCATATCGCTATCGTGCAGCAAGTATCAACTGCCATCTTCAGAAACAAAAAGGGCAGTTCTCTGTGTCTCACATGACTTTTAGGGAATGTTCAACTCAATCAATTACTCCCTCATTTAAAAAAAAATTCTCTTTTGGCTTTCATGAAGTGACTTTCTCCTTTCCTCCTACCTAACTGGTAGCTTTCTCAGTCTCTTTAATTGTGTCCTCGTCCCCTTATCCCATTACCAGCTGTTTGAACACTGCATTTGTAGGCCCAGTTTTTTTCCTGCGCCTCCTTAAGTGGATGAACCAGTCTCAAAACTTGAATACAAATCTCTAAACTGATAACTGTCATATTTATATCTTAAACCTTGATTTCTGACCTGAGCTGCAGACTCAGGTATTCAACCAACTTGACACGTTCTGTTGGATATTTAATAGACATCCCAAACTTTTCAAAAATGTGACTTCATATCTCCCCCACCCCTAAAATAATTTTTTCTATGATGTTTACAGAGACAAATACCTTTCATACAATATTTCAAGCAGAAATGTGATTCTTCTTTGATCCCCTGCCTGGTTTATCCTCTTCACTCTGTTCATCAGCTATTCTTACTGATGGAAACATGTATGGCACATTTGTGTCTACAGCATCAGTGGTGTCCTTTAGATGTGGCACCCTTATGTAATTTACAACCTGAACAATCACACTCCATTGCCCTTTCCTTATTCTATCACCAAATTCTATCTCTAAATATATATCTCTTTACTGCCACTTTGCTAGAGAAAACCACCATGATGTCTCACTTGGATTATTGCTTATAGCCTCCCAGCTAGTCCTAGTATGTTTTCCTTCACTTGATTTTATATGCCATTGACAGCTTAATATTTTTAAGGTGTTAATTTCATCATGTTGATTCCTTGATTAAATGCATTAATTTAATTTAAAACTCCTTGAAAATTCCCATATGTTTTGCCCCCCGTCTACTTGTCAGACTTCATCTTGGCCACTGTCTCTGTGCTAGTCTCTTTCCAAGTTCTTTCCTACCTTTGACGTTCTGTACTCTTTGCTTAAAATATTATTTCCCTCTCAATGTTCCTGGATATTACTACATTAGTTGTAAACCTGAAAAGCATGACCTCCAAGAGGCATTTTCTGCCCAACCAATCTGAAGGAGAACTCTTTCTTTCCACAGACTTCTACAGAATAGTGACTATTTCCTTCAAGGCATTTATCACAATCTCTTGTTAATATAAACATTATGGATTTTTTGTTCGTTTACATGTGTATCTTCCATCACTAAGATCCATGAGGATAGGGGCATTATCTTGTTTACATTCTATTTTTAACTCCTAGGATAGCATCTCAGATAGCTCTTCAGCAAATAGTTATTGAATTAAATATTTGTTGAGTGCATAAATGACATTGTTATATAGTCACAAAAGTATTAGTGTATTTATCTTAAAATTTAGGCTTAGTGAAATTAGATCACTTGTCCAAGGATACATAACGGGGCCATGATTGACCCAGCTTTCCAGGAGTCAAAGGGTATTTTTGTTGAACTGTGTTGGATGATACAATTTTGAGAATAATTCAGGGAAATCATTTAAGACATTACAGGACCATCCAGTACTTGTTTTACAGGAAGATTATTAGAGAAAAAAATCAGAAAAATTGTTCCTGTGGACACATTGAATCATGAAGAAAAATTTAATCCTTGCTTTGGATGAAGTGTGGAAGGCTTCGCTTGGTACCGACAGCTTGTTTATTTTACATAGAACATCTTCCAGCAGTGTCAAGCTCTGTAGAAAACAGCCAATAAAGGAATTAATAGGGTTTAGGGTTAGGATCGGAGAAGGCAATGGCACTCCACTCCAGTACTCTTGCCTGGAAAATCCCATGGACAGAGAAGCCTGGTAGGCTATAGTCCGTGGGGCCGCTAAGAGTCGGACACGACTGAGTGACTTCACTTTCACTTTTCACTTTCATGCATTGGAGAAGGAAATGGCAACCCACTCCAGTGTTCTTGCCTGGAGAATCCCAGGGATAGAGGAGCCTTGTGGGCTTCCGTCTATGGGGTTGCACAGAGTCAGACATGACTGATGTGACTTAGCAGCAGCAGGGATAGGATAAGTGACAATCAGGTATGTTATGAGGTTGTACAGATAGAAATAGGAAAGACAAGGCCATTGGGGTCAGGACTGAGAGTCTGTTTAAGTTAAAAGAATCTATCAGGTACTCAAGAGCCAAAAATTGTTATAAGCAAGGACAGTCCTGAAACTTACATATCCAAGCAGTAAGTCAGAGTTTGGAATCAAAATGTTCTTGAAGCTCTGGAAAAAGAAAGCACTGGTACCCCAATAGCTGATTTAGAAAATTAAGTGAACCAAATAATTTCAAATATCAACTTAGGCACAGAAGAAAATGGTGTTGAAAGTGAAGTCGCTGAGTCATGTCTGACTCTTTGTGACTCCATGGACTGTAGCCTACCAGGTTCCTCTGTCCATGGGATTTTCCAGGCAAGAATACTGGAGTGGGTTGCCATTTCCTTCTCCAGGAGATCTTCCCAAATCAGGGATTGAACCTGGGTCTCCTGCATTGTGGGCAGACGCTTTACTGTCTGAATACAAGAAAAATGGTAATAGAAAATAGATCTGTGACTTCAAATCCCTTGACAGAGGGATTTTACCTGTTTTGAGAAACCTGGATTGCCTGAGATGGAATATAAAGCTCCAGGTGTCAAAAGATCCTGATAGATTATAATAGGAATACAAGATCATTCCTTTCAGTCACAGCTATTAGGAGAAAACAGAGCAGAGTTTGGGAAATATGAATATATTCATTGTTACTTTAAGTGAATACCATCTTTACAGCAAATATTCATAAGAATGTTTCTTATTTATTCTGTTGTTTTAGTAATTGCTTTTGTGCAGCAAAAGTAAAACTGATTGGGAGTCGTTGATTCTAGCCTCAACACCAGTCAGTGTTTTAGGATATCTTTCCTAGCTGATTAATCTCTCAACTAGTAGCAATTTCATAAAGTTACATCTATAAACTTCTGAAAAATCATAGAGAAACTAATATAAACCCACTTTATCTGTTCAAAGCTTTTCTTCCCTTTTGGTCTGTCTTTGTAAAGTAGACCCTTAACTGTTTTTGCTGCCTGTATTGGTTAGTTTTATGTGTCAGCTTGGCAAGTCTATGGTGCCCAGTTGTCTAGTTAAATGCTAATCTGGGTGTTGCTGTGAAAGTATTTTGGAGATGTGATTATCACTTATAATTAGTTGAGTTTAAGTAAAGATTGCTCTCCAAAACATGAGCAGGCTTCATCCAATCAGTTGAGGGCCTCGAGAGCAAAAACAGTTTTCCCAGAGAAGAAGGAATTTTGCCTTAAGACTGTAACAGCTTGAGTTTCCAGTCTGCCAGACTGCCCTGCAGATTTCAGACTTGCTAGCCCCTACAACTGCGTGAGTTTATTCCTTAAAATAAATGCATGTGTGTGTGTGTGCGGGCATGGACGTTCATCCTACTGGCTTTCTTTCCCTGGAGAACTGATACACCACCCGTGTGGGGAATCTCAGCAGATGTGTCAGCTTGGACTTTTGTTTCAGGGATGGACACATCACAGATTTCACTGAGGGTTAATGTTTTCTGTTGCTTTTTAGTAACTTTCTTGAGGGTAACTTACCAATACATTTTTGGACTCTGTTAATAACACTACATTGTGTCATCTTCTTTGAGGAATAGTCTATAGCAAAATTTTAGTACCTTTCTAAAGGTATAATTGATGATGATAAAATCTAAACTGTGCCCAGGAGTTTGTGCTTATTTTTTCCTATAGATTAATTGTCCTCAGTGGCCCACACTGAAGCATTTTAAAGAATAAAGCTCTAAAAGAGTCCTAAGATAGGTACAATGCAACAAGTCATGTGTTTAGTGGATACTGGATCATAATGGATAACTCATAAACTTTCACTGCTTGTGGTTTACATGATTTCCACTTATACTGAAGCTCACCTGCTATTTTACTTCACATGCATAGCAAAATATTTTTTGTACCTTTTCTCCATTTGGTTGGTATTTTGCTATTCCCCAAAGCCAGTCTTTTGCAGACTTAAGAAATTTACTGTATGTTGTTTTAGCCTGATTGCTTATGAAATTCTGATCCCTGTGGACCCAACGGTTTGCATTTCACTCTGAAGGAGCCAGTGTTTTTCTCCACATAACCATCTCTTTACAGCTCAATTCTTTGTGTATGGCAAAAACAAACCATCTCTACATTTCTGATATACATTTTTATTGGTGTGGTCCCTCAATTTTACAGTCATCTTCTGAATACACATCAAATATTGATTACTGAGGTACCCATTGAGCATACAGGGATAAATAGAAACAATAAAGTCAAAGTCGAGTGTTAAAGAAGTTTGAAACCAAGGAAATCATATCTACTTATTTTCAACATGCTTATTTTATGTCTCAAAGCAGTCAGACCTGATTTCTGGTCATGTTTCTTTTCCTTTAGAGATTATGCCTGCTTCAGCATACATTGAATTTTCATTTATTTGAATCCAACCAGCTTTTCTGGTGTGAAAGTGAGATTCATTGGTCTGTACTTCCTCAGTAGTTTCTGAAATTCTTATAGAGGCATCATTAGTGTTTCAATAAGCTTTTCACATAACAAATTGTCTGACTTGGGAAGTGAGGAAATTGAAGATTTTTCAAAGGCATAAAAAAGATACCTTTTTTTCCCAATTCTGGAAAAGTTGTTTATTAGTTCAGACAAATATTTGCTTCTAGTGTTAATATTATAAAAGTAAACAGCATATTTTAAGTCACTTTTAAATATTAAAGGAAAAGTCTTAAAGGAATATTAGTAACAGGTATATAATCTATGTAATATGATGTATTAAGTACAGTAAATGTATATGTGTATAGTTACACATATGTAATATGCATGTAATTTATAAAGCAGAATTCACCAGTACTGGCTGGTGATTTTTACTTGAAAATTAAATTAAAATTAAATTAATAATATTAACCCATTATATATAACCCATAATATAGGAAAACGATCTATCTAGAACGGGTTTTCTACACTAGTTAAAAAAAAAGAACACAAGGGAGAATCGTGGAGAAAATGCATTGTATTTTAATGCATATAATGCATATAGAAATCCAGTGGGATGATTCTTATAATAAATGTCAAAATTAATGGATGCAGTATGTGTGGGAGAGAATAAAAGGAAAGAAGAGTGGCAGTTTGTGCCAAAAACATTTATGAAGCAATTGAGAGTCTTTCGAAATATGCAAAAGGAGAAAATAATTTGAATAAGCCCTGTAAGCAAACAAGAGTAAGTTCTACCCAGACAGTCTTATACTGAGTTGAATTTTCACCCCCAATACCCGCCTCGTGCTTTACTGCTACTTCTTGGAGCTTAGAAAAGGACTGGGTGGAATAATAAGAGGCTATCTAATGTTTGAAAAGAAGAGAGGCCTATGCAAAAATAGAAGGATTCTGAGCCTATTTTGCCATCCTGTTTAGTTTTCAGTATGTACCTACCTTTGACCACGTTAATTAGGGTGGGAGTGAGCTGTTTCAGGCCTTTGTCTTGTACCTCTCAAATACTCAAATGTATCCCTCCAGTAGGTTGGTCTCTTCAAATTCTTTGAGTTACCTCCATTGATCATATTGTCTACCTGCCTTAGCTTGGCACTCTTGTATGTCTGAGGTATCTTTAACTTTTAATTACAGCTTTTAAAACCCTGTTCACCCTTCAAGCACCCCCTATCTATATCTTTCCTTGAGAACTTCCCTTTACCACACTCCCATGCTGACTCGCCTCTCTTTTCTCTGATTTCACACAATTTAATGTCTGGATTACTCATCAGCTGTTAATCTGGGTCTTAAGTAGCAGCAGGCTAAGGTAGTAAATTGGGAACTAAGACCAGAAACTGAGTGTCCATAAAATATTGAGGTAAGACTGGATAAGCAAACAAGATCTCTTTCTCCCTTCCTACCTCCCTTACCACTGCCCGCCCCTCCCCCCACCCCAGCAGAAAACCAATGTAGTAAATTCAAAGTATATGTAAAGAACCAGAAGATCAGCAGGATTTGAAGGAGGATATCAATGTAGCAGTCAGAAGTCCAAGGAGAGATTGTCTGGGACAATCTCAGATTTTAAAGTGAATTTTAGGTCACAATTTTGCCTGCCAAAAAGTCACCAAGCTCCAGAAGTTTACTTAGCAGGCATTCCATAAATATTTTTTGCATAAATAAATGAACAGATTAAGTGATTCTTTCCTTATATTTACAAAAGTGCTTGTCATTCAGATAATTAAATGCAGGACCAATCCAATTCTCCTTGGGACTCTCAGCTTTCTGATTGGCTCATTTGAAGGGACATTTTTCATAGACTTATGAATATTAGAGCTAGAATAAAATCAGATTTTCTCATTCATCCTTTTCATTCTGCAAATAAAGAATCTTTTAGGGCTACTTATGACTGTATGAAAGTGTACATAACAAGTCCCAACCTTAAGTATACTCTTAATGGAAAAATAATAGTCTAACCAGAAAAATATTTTTTAATACAAATCAGTAAATAGTAAGTGCTTTTTGTGTGTATAAAAATGCACTATGTTAGGGATATATATAAGACATACAAGAAAACTAATATAAGAGATCAAATAGATTATAATTCCCAAACAAAATGGTGGGGATTTATTTTTGTTTTCATAACATATTTTCATTGAATTTCTATTGGGTTAGTACTTTTATAAGTTTTATTACCTTCACCGTTAACTAAATTTTGGATGACCTAAACATGGAGCCTTCTGATTTATATCACAGTGAAACTGGGTCAAGAAAGAATGAGGAGTTTAATTCTACCCCTCTGAATATCATTCTGTGTGATCCAGATATGTCCTTCTAATATTCCTTTTTTAGGCAAAGTGCATCTTGGCTCCCATTTGTTTTATCTGTGTCTCATACATGTTTGTAGATCTTTGTAGATCTGCATGATTTCATGTACAGTGATAAGAGTTTCTACTCCTTCAGATTCTGTTCTTCATCACTTAATTTGTTAAAAAATATGAAATATTTCAAACCTGTGTGTGCATGCTCAGTCACTTCAGTTGTGTCTGACTTTTTGGAAACCTATGGACTGTAACCTAACCACGCTCCTCTGTGCATGGGATTCTCCAAGCAAGAATACTGGAGTGTGTTGCCATCTCCTTCTCCAGGGGATCTTCCCAACCTAGAGATCAAACCTGTATCTCTTACATCTCCTGCATTGACAAGCAGGTTTCTTTACCACTAGCACCACCTGGGAAAATGACATAATCATTTAATGAAAGCATTAAAGATACATTAGAATCCTCCTATATGTTTGCTACACTAGACTAATTGACAAATCAGCAGGAGAATAAGCGTTAAAAGTCAATCCACTGTTAAAAGCCATTGTAGTAAAAGGCATTGAATATTACTGAAACCTAAGTTTGTCTTAGGCACTGGAAACATAACATGAATTAATGTATGCTCTCTGGCCTCTCAATTTATTGGTGGGATATACCCATTGCTGTTGTTTAGTTGCCAAGTCGTGTCCAGCTCTTTGACCCCATGGACTGTAGCCTGCCAGACTCCTCTGCCCATGGAATTTCCCAGCAAGAATACTAGAGTGGGTTGCCATTGCCTTCTCCAGGGGACGTTCCTGATCCAGAGATTGAATCCACATCTCTTGCTTTGCAGGTGAATTCTTTACCAATGAGCCACTGGGGAAAGCCCAATACCTGTTGAAATTCTGTTTAAAATTCAAGGATATGAAATAGGTTTCACATCTTGCTTCAACAGTGATAGTCTGATAATAGTTGTCTGCAGATCTGTCAATGAGAACTCATAATATGCCTGTTGTAGTAAGATAAGCCGGGACTTTTCTGTTATTGATTCATATCTTAAACTACATTTGAGCCTCAGATTATACTCTGTATGCTTTTGATCATTTTACATTTTTTCATCCTTGTTTTAATGCTCTATTTTATTTGGAGAGTTGACATCTTTTATATTTTAATGTAAGTGGTTGGGTTTAAATCTACCATGCTGCTCTTTGTTTTTTCTTTTTATTTGTTCCACCTATTCTTTTCCCTTTTCCTCTTGTTCTGACCTCTTTTTGGATTAATTTAGTATTTTTTTACTATTCTAATTTCTCTCTACTATTGGCTTATAGCTATTGCTTTTTGTTTTATTTATATTGTTTTAGAGATTGCTCAGTGGTTTACAATATACATTTTAACTTATCAGAGTCTACTTTAAAATATTATGCCGCTTATCTCTAATGTAAGAATCTTACAACAGCAAAGATTCATTTCATACTGCAGTTCTTTATTGTTGTCAAATAATTTGCATGTTAAACCCCAAATGCATTGTCATCATTTTTGCTTTAAAGTGTAAACTTATTTTTTTGTTTTTAATTTTCATTTAATTTTAGACATATAGAAATGTTGTATAGTAAGGAGTAAAATTTAATAAGGAGAACTTGTGTATACCTCTTTCAGTCTCCCAAATGTTAACATTTTACATGACATAGCACATTTTTCAAGACTAGGAACTTAATATTGGCATGATCCTGTTAACTGCATATCTTATTAGAATTTTAAAGTTTAAAAATAAAATAAAATTTAAAAAAAAGAGTTTTAACTATTTTAGAAAAATTCAAAAAAGAAAAAAAAAGACTTTTATGTTTGCCCCCAAATTGACTATTTTAGATACAAATCTTTACTTGATACCCTTTCTTTCATCCTTCCTGAAAAAATTCCTTTGGCATTTCTTATAGTACAGATCTATTAGTTCAATAAAAACATCTACGTTTGCTTTATTGACTATGCCAAAGCCTTTGACTGTGTGGATCACAAGAAACTGTGGAAATTCTTAAAGAGATGGGAATACCAGACCACCTGACCTGCCTCCTGAGAATTCTGTATGCAGGTCAAGAAGCAACAGTTAGAACTGGACATGGAACAACAGTGTGGTTCCAAATCAGGAAAGGAGTACATCAAGGTTGTATATTGTCACTCTGCTTATTTAACTTATATGTAGAGTATATCATGCAAAATGCCAGGCTAGATGAAGCACAAGCTGGAATCAAGATTGCCGGGAGAAATATCAATAACCTCAGATACACAAATGACACCACCCTATGGCAGACAGCGAAGAAACACTAAAGAGCCTTTTGATGAAAGTGAGACAGGGGAGTGAAAAAGTTGGCTTAAAGCTCAACATTCAGAAAACTAAAATCATGGCATCCAGTCCCATCACTTCACGGCAAATAGATGGGGAAACAATGGAAACAGTGTCAGACTTTATTTTTTTTTTGGCTCCCAAATCACTGCAGATGGTGACTGCAGCCATGAAATTAAAAGATGCTTGCTCCTTGGAAGAAAGGCTATGACCAACCTCGACAGCATATTAAAAAGCAGAGACATTACTTTACTAACAAAGGTCTGTCTAGTCAAAGCTGTGGTTTTTCCAGTAGTCATGTATGGATATGGACTATAAAGAAAGCTGAGCGCCAAAGAATTGATGCTTTTGAACTGTGGTGTTGGAGAAGACTCTTGAGAGTCTTTTGGACTGCAAGGAGATTCAACCAGTCCATCCTAAAGGAAATCAGTCTTGTATATTCATTGGAAGGACAGATGCTGAAACTGAAACTCCAATATTTGGCCACCTGATGCGAAGAACTGACTCACTGGGAAAGCTTGAAGGCAGAAGGAGAAGGGGATGACAGAGGATGAGATGGTTGGATGGCATCTCTGACTCAACGGACATGAGTTTGAGTAAACTCCAGGAGTTGGACAGGGAAGCCTGGGATGTTGCAGTCTATGGGGTCTCAAAGAGTTGGACATGATTGAGTGACTGAACTGACTGACTGATAATACAGATCTATTAGTGATAAATTCTCTCTTTTGTTTTTCTGAAAGATTTTTGAAGGATTTTGTTTTGAGTTCTAGGTTGATAGTTTTTTCTTTTGGTCCTTTAAAGATGTTCTCTGGCTTTTTTGGTGTTTTTGTTTTTTTCTAGCATGAAGTGTGTGAATATTATTTCCTTGTTCCTTTTATATGTCTTTTTCCTCTGGATGCTTTCTCTTTATCACTGGTTCCCAGTAAAATAATTATGGTATTTTCTGTAGTTTTCTTTGTATTCATCCTGCTTGGGTTTGTTTGGTTTTTGAAATCTGAGAATATATAGTTTTTATGGAATTTTAAATATTTCAGTCATTATGTCTTCAAATATATTTTTTATTTCCTGGTTTCCTCTCTTTAAATATTGGGACTTTCACCTGAATTGATTCTGTTTCATTTTCAGTATTCCCTGCTTCCTTTTGGAAAATTTTCTTCACTAGATCTTCAGGTTCACTGTTAAGTGTTTCTGTAATGCCTAATTGCCTGTTAATCCCATTCAATAATTGTTTCATTTCAGATATCACATTTTTAATATCTAGAATTCTTTGTATCTTCTACTTTACTCTTTATTCAAAATTTTGTTTGCTGCTGCTGCTGCTAAGTCACTTTAGTCGTGTCCGACTCTGTGTGACCCCATAGATGGCAGCCACCAGGCTCCCCCTTCTCTGGGATTCTCCAGGCAAGAACACTGGAGTGGGTTGCCATTTCCTTCTCCAATGCATGAAAGTGAAAAGTGAAAGTGAAGTCGCTCAGTCGTGTCCAACTCTTAGTGACTCCATGGACTGCAGCCTACCAGGCTCCTACATCCATGGGATTTTCCATCCATCATTTCTCTTATTTCTGGCCCTGATTATATTGATTTATAATTGTGAATCTCATTTTTCAGTTTTCTTGCTTTTCTTCATGCCTAGCAGTTTTATACTTTGTGAATATTACATTGCTGATTGGTGGATGTTGTGTTTTCTTTTAAAGAATGTTGTATTTTGTGTGTGTGTGTGTGTGTTTAATGATTTTTTTATTTTATTTTTTTAAATTTTATTTTATTTTTAAACTTTACATAATTGTATTAGTTTTGCTAAATATCAAAATGAATTCGCCACAGGCATACATGTGTTCCCCATCCTGAACCCTCCTCCCTCCTCCCTCCCCACACCATCCCTCTGGGTCGTCCCAGTGCACCAGCCCCAAGCATCCAGTATCGCGCATCGAACCTGGACTGGCAACTCATTTCTTACATGATATTCTACATGTTTCAATGTCACTCTCCCAAATCTTCCCACCCTCTCCCTCTCCCACAGAGTCCATAAGACTGTTCTATACATCAGTGTCTCTTTTGCTGTCTCGTACACCAGGTTATTGTTACCATCTTTCTAAATTCCATATATATGCGTTAGTATACTGTATTTATGTTTTTCCTTCTGGCTTACTTCACTCTGTATAATAGGCTCCAGTTTCATCCATATCATTAGAACTGATTCAAATGTATTCTTTTTAATGGCTGAGTAATACTCCATTGTGTATATGTACCACAGCTTTCTTATCCTTTCATCTGCTGATGGACATCTAGGTTGCTTCCATGTCCTGGCTATTATAAACAGTGCTGCGATGAACATTGGGGTACACGTGGCTCTTTCCCTTCTGGTTTCCTCAGTGTGTATGCCCAGCAGTGGGACTGCTGGATCATAAGGCAGTTCTATTTCCAGTTTTTTAAGGAATCTCCACACTGTTCTCCATAGTGGCTGTACTAGTTTGCATTCCCACCAACAGTGTAAGAGGGTTCCCTTTTCTCCACACCCTCTCCAGCATTTATTATTTGTAGACTTTTGGATCGCAGCCATTCTGACTGGCGTGAAATGGTACCTCATAGTGGTTTTGATTTGCATTTCTCTGATAATGAGTGATGTTGAGCATCTTTTCATGTGTTTGTTAGCCATCTGTATGTCTTCTTTGGAGAAATGTCTATTTAGTTCTTTGGCCCATTTTTTGATTGGGTCATTTATTTTTCTGGAGTTGAGCTGTAGGAGTTGCTTGTATATTTTTGAGATTAGTTGTTTGTCAGTTGCTTCATTTGCTATTATTTTCTCCCATTCTGAAGGCTGTCTTTTCACCTTGCTAATAGTTTCCTTTGATGTGCAGAAGCTTTTAAGGTTAATTAGGTCCCATTTGTTTATTTTTGCTTTTGTTTCCAATATTCTGGGAGGTGGGTCATAGAGGATCCTGCTGTGATGTATGTCAGAGAGTGTTTTGCCTATGTTCTCCTCTAGGAGTTTTATAGTTGCTGGTCTTACGTTTAGATCTTTAATCCATTTTGAATTTATTTTTGTGTATGGTGTTAGAAAGTGGTCTAGTTTCATTCTTTTACAAGTGGTTGGCCAGATTTCCCAGCACCACTTGTTAAAGAGATTGTCTTTAATCCATTGTATATTCTTGCCTCCTTTGTCAAAGATAAGGTGTCCATATGTGCGTGGATTTATCTCTGGGCTTTCTATTTTATTCCATTGATCTATATTTCTGTCTTTGTGCCAGTACCATACTGTCTTGATAACTGTGGCTTTGTAGTAGAGCCTGAAGTCAGGTAGGTTGATTCCTCCAGTTCCATTCTTCTGTCTCAAGACAGCTTTGGGTATTCGAGGTTTTTTGTTTTTCCATACAAATTGTGAAATTATTTGTTCTTCTGACAGACATGCTGTGTGCAAAAAGTTTCATTAACTTAGGCTTATTTTAAGAGTTTTAGGCTATGTTTTAAATAGGCTTTGGTCTAGAGATAATTTAGTCCTACTGTGAAGACATGGATCTTCTGTATCTTTACCTTAAGAGTTAATAGAAGCTATATTACAGCTAATGGAAACTCTTTGATGAAAACTCATGTCTCCTGGCTCTGTGGGAGTTCTAGGATCTGTTCAGCCTATAACTTCTGGTTGTTGCTTGCTCAGTCTTGTTAAAGTTTATCCTGTGCATGCATGAATATTTAACACTAGATTTAAGAGCAACCCTAAGCAGATTTCTGGAGCCCTTTTCTGTGTGTATCCCACTGTTCTAGAAGCTTGCCCTACAGTGTGAATGTCTGTGCCCTCAAATTACAATCTTTATCTCTTCAACCCTATATGACTGTTTCCTCTGCTTGTTTAGAAAGTACCTTCTGACAGAGAAGACATTTGTGTCTTCTCTTACAAATTTCAATTTTGTATTCACTGTACAAAATTGTCCATTGTCTAAACATGGTTGTTTCATCTTTTTTTTGAGCGGTTTTATGTCTGTTTATGGTGGGAAGCTTAGCCTGGTTCCAGTTAGTCCATGATGAAAGGAGCAGGAATCCATTGAATATTTTTATACAGGGAAGTAACATGATGTGTTCTATATTTTTAAAATGTCATTCTAGCTTCTTTGTGGAGAGCAGAATTTTGAGGATCAGGATGGATGCAGAGAGATCCTTTAGAAGGCTCATGCATAGGTCCGTGCATACTAAGTCACTTCAGTTTGCCTGACTCTGTGCAACCCTGTGGACCATAGACTGCCAGGCTCTTCTGTCCATGGGATTCTCCAGGGAGGAAAACTGGAGTGGGTTGCCATGCCCTCCTCCCAGGGATCTTTCCCACCTAGGGATCAAACCAGCATCTCTTATGTCTCCTTCATGGATAGGCAGGTTCTTTACCAATACTGCCACTTGGGAAGGCTTGCATAGTTGTACAAGAGTGAGATGATTATTTGGGCTTCCATGTTTTCAGCCTATTTTGTAAGAAGTAATTGGTTGATTTTAGGATGTATTCATGAGAGGAGACTGATAGTTTTCTGATGCTTTGAATGTGTTAGGGAGGAATAGGAGAGGAATAAAAAATGATGCTTAAGTTCTTGTCAAGGGTAACTGGGAGAGTGGGGAGATGTGTGAGTAGGAGCAGGTTTAAGAAAAGTAGGAGAGTCAAGAGTTGTTTTTTTGGACAAATCTTAGTGAGCCTGTCAGAAATGCAAATTGGATATGCAAAGTAGAGGCCTTATATAAAGATGGAACCTGATGTCAACAGTTTTGGAAAGTAAGGAGTTAATATTTTTGGAGGCTTTATTATACTGATTTTCACTGTGACTTTTCAAGTAGAAGAAAAGTGTGCTGTGTTTTCCAATATGTTCTCAGAACCTGGTTTCTTAGCAGCATCTTATGGGGTGAGTATTCTGTGCAATGTATCTTGTAAATTTTGCTCTGGGCAAAGGGAAGCTAGCAAATGTTTTAAGTAGGGTTACGTGGTATAAAATATTTTAGAAGAATTACTTTGGCAGGAATTTGATTTGATGAGAAAGAGGCTGGAGGCCTAGAGAACAGATGGGAGCCTGTTGATATCATCACTTAGACATTTGGGGATGAGGGTCCAGATGAAAGATGACAGTGGGAATCAAAATGAATATGTAGATGCAGGAGAGTGTGTGAAGGACAAATTTCATCAGATGATGCTTTATTTTTAAAACATAGGTGACCCAGATTATGCCATCAGAGATCAGATCAGATCAGTCGCTCAGTCGTGTCCGACTCTTTGCGACCCCATGAATCGCAGCACGCCAGGCCTCCCTGTCCATCACCAACTCCCGGAGTTCACTCAGACTCATGTCCATCGAGTCAGTGATGCCATCCAGCCATCTCATCCTCTGTCGTCCCCTTCTCCTCCCGCCCCCAATCCCTCCCAGCATCAGAGTCTTTTCCAATGAGTCAACTCTTCTCATGAAGTGACCAAAGTACTGGAGTTTCAGCTTTAGCATCGTTCCTTCCAAAGAAATCCCAGGGCTGATCTCCTTCAGAATGGACTGGTTGGATCTCCTTGCCGTCCAAGGGACTCTCAAGAGTCTTCTCCAACACCACATTCAAAAGCATCAATTCTTCGGCGCTCAGCCTTCTTCACAGTCCAACTCTCACATCCATACATGACCACAGGGAAAACCATAGCCTTGACTAGACAAACATTTGTTGGCAAAGTAATGTCTCTGCTTTTGAATAGGCTGTCTAGGTTGGTCATAACTTTCCTTCCAAGGAGTAAGCGTCTTTGAATTTAATGGCTGCAGTCACCATCTGTAGTGATTTTGGAGCCCAGAAAAATAAAGTCTGCCACTGTTTCCATTGTTTCCCCATCTATTTCCCATGAAGTGATGGGACCAGATGCCATGATCTTCGTTTTTTGAATGTTGAGCTTTAAGCCAACTTTTTGACTCTCCACTTTCATCAAGAGGCTTTTGAGTTCCTCTTCACTTTCTGCCATAAGGGTGGTATCATCTGCATATCTGAGGTGATTGATATTTCTCCTGGCAATCTTGATTCCAGCTTGTGCTTCTTCCAGCCCAGCGTTTCTCATGATGTACTCTGCATAGAAGTTAAATAAACAGGGTGACAATATACAGCCTTGACGAACTCCTTTTCCTATTTGGAACCAGTCTGTTGTTCCATGTCCAGTTCTAACTGTTGCTTCCTGACCTGCATACAAATTTCTCAAGAGGCAGATCAGGTGGTCTGGTATTCCCATCTCTTGAAGAATTTTCCACAGTTGATTGTGATCCACACAGTCAAAGGCTTTGGCATAGTCAATAAAGCAGAAATAGATGTTTTTCTGGAACTCGCTTGCTTTTTCTATGATCCAGTGGATGCTGGCAATTTGATCTCTGGTTCTTCTGCCTTTTCTAAAACCAGCTTGAACATCAGGAAGTTCATGGTTCACATATTGCTGAAGCCTGACTTGGAGAATTTTGAGCATTTCTTTACTAGCGTGTGAGATGAGTGCAATTGTGCAGTAGTCTGAGCATTCTTTGGCATTGCCTTTCTTTGGGATTGGAATGAAAATTGCCCTTTTCCAGTCCTGTGGCCACTGCTGAGTTTTCCAAATTTGCTGGCATATTGAGTGCAGCACTTTCACAGCATCATCTTTCAGGATTTGGAATAGCTCAACTGGAATTCCATCACATCCACTAGCTTTGTTCATAGTGATGCTTTCTAAGGCCCACTTGACTTCACATTCCAGGATGTCTGGCTCTAGGTCAGTGATCACACCATCATGATTATCTGGGTCATGAAGATCTTTTTTGTACAGTTCTTCTGTGTATTCTTGCCATCTCTTCTGCTTCTGTTAGGCCCGTACCATTTCTGTCCTTTATCGAGCTCATCTTTGCATGAAATGTTCCTTTGGTATCTCTGATTTTCTTGAAGAGATCCCTAGTCTTTCCCATTCTGTTGTTTTCCTTTATTTCTTTGCATTGATCACTGAAGAAGGCTTTCTTATCTCTCCTTGCTATTCTTTGGAACTCTGCATTCAGATGTTTATATCTTTCCTTTTCTCCTTTGCTTTTCGCTTCTCTTCTTTTCACAGCTATTTGTAAGGCCTCCCCAGACAGCCATTTTGCTTTTTTGTATTTCTTTTCCATGGGAATGGTCTTGATCCCTGTCTCCTGTACAATGTCACGAACCTCATTCCATAGTTCATGAGGCACTCTATCAGATTTAGGCCCTTAAATCTATTTCTCACTTCCACTGTATAATCATAAGGGATTTGATTTAGCTCATACCTGAATGGTCTAGTGGTTTTCCCTACTTTCTTCCATTTCAGTCTGAATTTGGCAATAAGGAGTTCATGGTCTGAGCCACAGTCAGCTCCTGGTCTTGTTTTTGCTGACTGTATAGAGCTTCTCCATCTTTGGCTGCAAAGAATATAATCAATCTGATTTCGGTGTTGACCATCTGGTGATGTCCATGTGTAGAGTCTTCTCTTGTGTTGTTGGGAGAGGGTGTTTGTTATGACCAGTGCATTTTCTTGGCAAAACTCTATTAGCCTTTGCCCTGCTTCATTCTGTATTCCAAGGCCAAATTTGCCTGTTATTCCAGGTGTTTCTTGACTTGCTACTTTTGCATTCCACTCCCCTATAATGAAAAGGACATCTTTTTTGGGTATTTGTTCTAAAAGGTCTTGTAGGTCTTCATAGAACCGTTCAAGTTCAGCTTCTTCAGCATTACTGGTTGGGGCATAGACTTGGATTACTGTGATATTGAATGGTTTGCCTTGGAAACGAACAGAGGTCATTCTGTCATTTTTGAGATTGCATCCAAGTCCGAGAGTCCGAGATTGCATTTCGGACTCTCTTGTTGACCATGATGGCTACTCCATTTCTTCTGAGGGATTCCTGCCCACAGTAGTAGATATAATGGTCATCTGAGTTAAATTCACCCAGTCCAGTCCATTTCAGTTAGCTGATTCCTAGAATGTCGACATTCATTCTTGCCATCTCTTGTTTGACTACTTCCAATTTGCCTTGATTCATGGACCTGACATTCCAGGTCCTATGTTAGGTTAGGTCCTAACCCTAACCCTATGCAATATTGCTCTTTACAGCACTGGACCTTGCTTCTATCACCAGTCACATCCACAGCTGGGTATTGTTTTTGCTTTGGCTCCATCCCTTCATTCTTTCTGGAGTTATTTCTCCACTGATCTCCAGTAGCATATTGGGCACCCACTGACCTGGGGAGTTTCTCTTTCAGTATCCTATCATTTTGCCTTTTCATCCTGTTCATGGGGTTCTCAAGGCAAGAATACTGAAGTGGTCTGCCATTCCCTTCTCCAGTGGACCACATTCTGTCAGATCTCTCCACCATGACCCGCCCATCTTGGGTTGCCCCACAGGCATGGCTTAGTTTCATTGAGTTAGACAAGGCTGTGGTCCTAGTGTGATTAGATTGACTAGTTTTCTGTGAGTATGGTTTCAGTGTGTCTTGCAACACCTACAGTCTTACTTGGGTTTCTGAAAGTGTAAATGAAAAACTCAGTAATGGTACCATTTAATGAACGTGTTTTACAGGACCAATTCTGTCTGCCTGTCTACCTATCTTTATATTCTATACGCTAAGAGAAATGACCTTGTTTATCCAAGATCACATGGATAAAATTGGAATAATAACCAAGTGGTGGTATATTTAAGATTTTCTGAACTATAGACATGAATTGAAAGGATATGAGCAATTAAAAATTGTTAGTGTGAGATATGCATGTACTATCAATGTCTTCCAGGATACAAATTAAATAATTTAAACATGACACTTTGGCATTAAATAGGGTTTTTTTTCTGGTAAAAAGATATATAACATGACATTATATGACATATACTTAGATATAATCTGATGTTAGTTGATATAAACTAGAGGCTACAAGTACAATCCAAAGCTTTTTAACTTCAAAATTTTGCTTCTAAAGTTGTGGCTTTAGACAAACAAAGTAATAGAGCAAATGAAGACTTAAGAATTAGCTATCCTAGAATCATCTTAGTGGATCATAATAACAAAAGCCAATGATGATATGAGTGCCAATGCAGCAAATACTTTTAAATTAATCAAACATATGATACTTGACTGATGTGTACTAGGCACGGTAAAAATGATTTTATCTGCATTACTTCCTGTTCCCCACAATATCATGTAAAAGTGGTCCTATTATATCCATTGTATCTATGAGGAAACTATGACTCAAAGGTTAGCTCATCAAAGGTTTACATTCACTTATGCATAGAGTTGGAAATTGGGTTTCTGTGACTTCTATGTCGCTTTACTTCATGCAGATTTTAAGGAAACATTAGCATTCCTCTATATTGCTTTATGATTATTTAAAAATTGCTGTTAATTATCATATAAATATATGCCTTCTTGTTCAGACTGTTTACAACTCCATTTTTTTTGTGTGAAACATTTTGTAAATAAAAGGGAGATAAAAGATTGTCCTTATGAAATAGTGATTACTTACCTTCCAAGTATGAAGCATTGCTGAGGGAGGGAAGCATACTTCCAAGTATGAGCATTGAAAAGATGTAACCAGTGGTTGACCTGCAAGTTGAACCTGGGCAATTGAAGGTACCTCATCCCTTCTCCTGCCCTTGAACCCACGTTCTACATTCTACCCACCATTCCCACTCTGAGAGCTATTCCAAGGGTGTAGCCTTGAAAGAGTAAAGTGTTGAGGAGACCTCTGGATTGTATATGTGACTGAGCCCAATTAGGGCCACCACTATATAAACTTAAGATTCTGACTGGTGGATATGGAAATCCACTCATCTTGCAGTTGCCCAACACGAGCCTCTTAAGTTTCTTTGCTTACAAAGCCTGTCTGAAGTGATCTGCCTCTTTCTTTGGTTTCTCCCTCCCAGTTTGTGAACCAACGATTGACAGGTCAGCCAGGACACTGAAGGAAGGTCCTTGGGAAAGAAGCACTGGCGGGTAAAGTCCTGAGCTGGACTCTGGCTTCTATGTGGGGGATGACCTATATGGTAGGTGCTTATGGGCCTCTATGTGGGTAGGGGTGCCCCCAAAACACCCGGCGCTCTAATGTGCTTATTTGAGGGGCTGTGCAGAGCACACTGTGGCAAAGAAGGGAAATGGATGGCTGCTGCAACAGGCCGGCCTTCACTGTGAGCAGTTCATGTGGTCGCTGATGCCAAACTAGAGGCTAAAGGTCAGGTTAAAAAGTTTGAAGAGGAATTGAGGTTAGAGCAAGACAGGCTGGTAGCTGCTTTGCTAGCTTCAGGGCTGGAGGACAAGGTAGGAGAGTAGAGTAGTAAGTTGGAGACTTTAGTGTGCTGTTTGCAAAGCTAGGAAGGCATAAACTGCTGCGGATTAAGATCTGAGTGCTTGTGATGAAGCCTGATTGGGATGCTAAGAGGCGGAATTGCTGGGATAGTGAGGAGAATGAAGAGAAAGATGTTATGGTGATGACAGTGAAGCATATAGAAGGCCCCATCAGTCTGACGCTTAATACAAAGAAAAACAGAAACATAGCAACGACAGCCCCAGCCAGTGGGGTGGCCCCAGTTCAGGAAACATTTCTGCTGAAAGAATATATTCCTACGGAGCTTATTGTCAGAGCTGCCAAGTTCCCGCAAAAGGCCAGGGAACAAATCCAGGCATGGTAGTGCACACCAAAGGAGGGGGCATTGGGGTTTCTCTCAGCAGCCAGGATTCAGAGAAAATGAGCTACATCACCACACACCTGCCTCCAGGCAGCACCTGCATGGCAGGAAGGGTGTTCAGAGAACTTATTTCTTTTTACATTGGATATTCCAGTCTGCAGGGAGGCTGGGCCCAATCAGGAGGATCTCCATGGGCACATGGAGTCTTGGAAATCTGAAGTTGGGAATAAGATAGGCAATCTACTCCCCTGAGTTTGAAAGCCCTGGAGCAGGCCACATTTACTTTTGGCCAATTGATTAAATTGGCCCCCTCCCTCTGAGTGAGTGTTCTAAATATGCTTAGTTTGTGTGGACACTGCATCTGGCTTAATCCAGCCTCCTCTGTTGTCACCATGCAAACGAGGCTGCCGCCATTAGGGGATTAGAGAAACTAAGTACCATACCCCCATCTAACAGATAGTGACTGGGGCTCACATTTCAAAGGTCATGATATGCAAGACTGGGCAAAACAGAAACAAAAACAAGACCTTAAATTGACTTCCTTCTCGCCTCTAAATTTTAACCACAAGAGTTGGTAGAAAGGAAGAATAAAATATTAAAGCAGCAGATTCTATTACTAACAGGTAAATAACCTTAGCCAGGTATACTAAGGTACTGTCTTAGGCTTTAATACATTTGAATTGTTGTTGTTCAGTCACTCAGTCGTGTCTGACTCTTTGCTACCCCATGGACTGCACCACACCTGGCTTCCCTGTCCTTCACTGTTTCCTGGAGTTTGCTCAAACTCATGTCCATTGAGTCAGTGATGCCATCCAACCATCTCCCTCTGTCCCTCCTTCTCCACCTGCCCTCAGTTTTTTTCAGCATCAGGGAATGAGTCCAATGAGTTGGCTCTTTGTACTAGGTGGCCAAAGTACTGGAGCTTCAGCATCAGTCCTTCCAACGAATATCCAGGGTTGCTTTACTTTAGGATTGACTGGTTTGAGAATGATCTACCATTATGGTCTGTTACCCTATATGCCAGACTGGGAACCGCTGCCAAGATAACCAACACCTTAAAGATATGAAAGTCACAAGAGAGCCATTGCCCCAATGCTCACGGTGGATCAACCTGCTGTGCTGCTGAGAACACTGAGTCATGCCTGGAAAAGGCATTATATACTTAAAATTTTAATGGGGTGTTTCACCAGGAGACGTGAGTTACTTTCACCCTGGGTTAGGGGGAGCTACTCAGTCTCCATTGGGATTGGTCTGCTGCAAGTCAGACCTGCTGGAAAAGAACATGCACCACTGAAAGGAGGAAGAAGTGGAAATCCTGCTCTGGCATATCCTGCCCACGAGTCCATCACCTCCTGGCTGACAGTGCTGCCTCCCCTGGAGAGAGAGAGAGAGAGTGTGTGTGTGTGTGAGTGTGTGTGAGTGTGTGTGTATGTGTGTGTGTGTGTACAGCCTGGGCAAGTTCCTAAAGCTGCCCACCTCAAGGCCAGATGGGCATGTTCTGTTTTCCACTGGTATAATCATTTGGCTGCTTTTTTCCCTCCATTGGCCTGGAGGACATTGTAGCATATATAGAAGCCTTTACTAAATTCACCCAGCAAGCTTTAGATGATAGCTGGCAAAACCTATCTTTACTGAACACTGAAATGTCTCTAATGAGAAAAGCTGTCTTTCAAAATTGCATGGCCTTGGACATTATCACTCCCTTAAAAGGAGGCACCCGTGCTATTATCCAGAATATTGTAGCTCATAACTGATACATCGTCTTTATTAAATCACATAAGAACACAAGTGAATGCTCTGAAGGATCAGAACACCAGTCTAAGAGACTTCATAAATCAGTGCTCTTGGGGAGGGGGGAGGTTACTTATTTTGGAAATCATCATCTTGATCTGTGTTTTCTCTCGCAGTCACCTATATTACTGCTGTGGTATCTGCCTCCAGTGCAGCCAGAATGCCATTAAATGAAATTCCTCCATGCTAGCAAAACCCTTTACTGATCGCTCAAGGCACGCTGTGGACAGGGGGTGTGCGTGAGGTTGTAAGGGCCAAGAACTGGGTCTTGAGAGGGTGGAGTGTGGTAGGAGGTCATGGGGAGGACACGACCCACCATGGTTGACTCACAAATGGGACCCAGGTAGTCAGAGGCTTTTCACTTCCTCCCCTGTCCTTACAATGTACACCTTTGCCCACTGTTCCACAGTGGGAGTTCTTCCAAGGACTCTGCCTTGAGAGAGCAATGTGTTGTTCCAATATCTGAAAGGTATATGTGACTGAATCCAGTTAAGGTCTATGAATAAAGTATTAAAATTCTGGCTAGTGTATGCAGAGAGCTACTCATCTCCCTGCCACCCACCACCGACCCCCAGGCAAGCACTGTACGTAAATTCCCTTGCTTATTAAAACTGCCATCTACCAGTCTGGAGTGGCCTGCTTCTTTCTTTGGTCTCTCCCTGCCCTTGTATATGAGCTTCACTTTGCAAACCACTAAGCATAAATGTTTGTTCTTAGGCCTTGTATTCTGTAATATCTTGATTTGTTGTTTGTTTATTCATCTGAATGGTTTTCCTCATTAAGGAAGAAACTTTCAAATGGAAATTGGGAAGGGTCAGAGACCACTTAAAGCCTTTATAGTTATGTTTGGCATTAAACAAGTGGTGAGATGGTATTATATCATTAGATACAGTCTTCAGGAGTGTGCATTTCTGAGTACAAAGTACATCTGAGCATGGTATTCTTATGAAAAAATAAATTTGGACAAAGAAAATGAATCCTGTGTGGAAAGGAAGGAGACTCAGATGTGTTGAAAAAATAATTAAAAACAAGATCCTCAGAGGGAAAGCATAACCTGGAAATAGTGTTGTCAAAAAGATCTATGGTAAGAGAAAAAAACAAATGGGAAATGAGGTTGAAATGTGATGGTACACAGGAACATTATTATGATTTTAAAGCTGTCTATGGAAGCATCCCATTAAGTAGCAGAGGGAGCTGTACCTCTTCACAGGGCAGAAACACAATCACAATTGGAATAATAAATAATACTTCTATTTGGGGATCTCATTACCAGAAAATTATAGTCAAAATAGAAGAAGTACAGAGAAGAGTGATAATAGTGGTTAGGGAACTGCCAGGATTACTGCTAGAAGAGATGATTGAAAGAATTCAATAGCTTGGTAAGGGGTGACTAAGAGGGTGGGAATGTTTACAATCACATGGAGAATGTTAACCCTAAAGAGAGAGACACATCAATTATTTAGCTTGGGTGGTAAAGGCTATAATTAGAAGAAATTTAGTGATATTAGTCAAAGGGGGATTGGAGCAACAATCTTAAGACCTGTTTGAACACTGACAGGAGTGTGCTTAGAAACACAGCCTAGATTCACCGTTTGCCATTTAGCTTCTATGATTGTGAACATTTCTGTGAATTTCATATGTCCTTTCCCACACTTTATTCCCTTTCCTCCTTAGAAGTTTTATCCCTCTCATTTGAACTGTAAGTTCTGTATTCCTTTGTGTCAGTACATTTTATGGACCACCATGGATTCCTGCCCACTTAAATATACTATCTTTTTAAAATTTATGTTTCAGCCTTGAGCTAGCAATCATTTTGCAAGCGTTGGAAGAGACCTTTTCCTCACAAATTTGCGTTCTTTTAGTCCATGGGAATATTATATTTCCAAGTGCTATAGAATGCATTTCTGTAGCCAGAATTTCTCACTATTCTAATAAAAGGTATAAAAAGGTGTGGCTATTGATAACTCATTTGAAATATTATGTCATAGCAGTCAGTGTCTCCCAGCTACCTAATTTGTTTTCATGTGAACTTTAAATCGGGTTGACTTTGAGTTATAAATGCAATGAAATGTATCAGAATACATAAGGAGTCTTACAAAATGTAAATTGGGGGACAGTATTCCTTTAGTCTGGAACATCTGCTGTCTCTTGAGAGTGACGTCACTTCTGTAAAATCTTAGCTTTGTCAAGAAGCAAGTGTGAGAAGCAGAAGTGGAGAGATGCTTTGCAAAAACAAACACCACTATCCTCAGTGTACACAGAAATAGGTCTCCAAAGAAGATGCAAACGAGAGCGATGCAGGCAACAGCACTCGAGGAAGGCTGAAGTATCTTTACTGCTTTACTCACACCTCTGTTCATAACACTTCAGTGCCCTTAGGAGGAATGTTCTCTTAATCAAGAATTAAAATTTTCCATGTTCTTTGCAAAATCCAATGCCATTTTCAGGATGTCTGAAGAGTGATGTGGGTGAACTCATGCTACAAGGACAAACAATAAAAAAATACATTTTAATGGCTCTTATGCTTTGAAAAAATATTGAATTTACTTCTAGAGAAATTCTTTTCTTCCTTTCTCGCCCCCTTTCCCCCTTCTTCTTTTCTGCTTCAATTAGTGCTATTAGAAGCAAGATATTACATTGTTTCGCCCAACTGAAATGTTACAGCCTATATGAGTCACAAGAGAAGTGAGGGATTTGCCTTTCCTTTGTTCAGAAGATGCATCTGACACAGAGATGGGGCCTGTAGCCCCGTCTCCAATCGGAGACGAGGCCCACGTGTTCACAGTGATAGCCAGAGCTATCCCATGATGGGTACCACTATGATCCACTCTTGTACGAGGTATAAATCCCCAGAGTACTGTGTACATCTAAGTTTTCTAGAGTCCAGTAATAGCATAATACCTGGTGAGTGAGTGAGTGAAAGTCGCTCAGTCGTGTCCGACTCTCTGCGACCCCTTGGACTGTACAGTCCATGGAATTCTCCAGGCTGAAGTGGGTAGCCTTTTGCTTCTCCAGGGGATCTTCCCAATCCAGCGATTGAACCCAGGTCTCCTGCATTGCAGGCAGATTCTTTACCAGGCAGGTAACCATTGTTTTGGGAAAAAAAAATTAGAAAAATTCTGTGACCTAGGCAGATACTCCTATCTCTGGATTCTAGTCCAGTTCAAAAGAAATAAGTAGTTTAAATGTGTCCGGCAACCTTTTTTTTTTCTTTTTAAATGATTTTATTTATGTATTTTTAGCTGTGCTGTGGTCTTTGTTGCTAGGTGGGCTTTTCGCTAGTTGCCTTGAGCTGCTTGAGCTCAAGCAGGGGCTGTTTTTTGTTGTGGTGCGTGGGTTTCTCATCACCATGGCTTCTCTCGTTGCAGAGCACCGGCTCTAGGGTGCATGCGCTTCCGCAGTTGCAGCACATAGGCTCAGTAGTTGCGGTTCCGGGACCTACGGTGCAGACTCAATAGCTGTGGTGCATGGGATTCTTTGTTCTGCTGCATGTGGAATCTTCCTGGACTAGGGATCTAATCGCATTGGCCGGTCTCCTGCATTGGCAAGCAGATTCTTTACCACTGGGCCACCAGGGAAGCCCTGTCTTGGAACTTTAATATTGCTTGGTAGGAGAGCTCCCCATTGTTGGTCAATCCTGATCTACCGTTTTTAGTTTGGAAATAGATTAGGTCTTGGCCTAACTTTTTTACCTTGTTCCTGCTGTGATGACAGAGTTGTGGAATTAAAAGCAGCCCGTTCAAACTACCATCACAGCCTGATTGTGTATCTTTTTTAGCAAATCTCTAAATGAAGTGGAAACTTGGATCTAAGAGCCAGCAGTACTAAAACAGGAAGTGAAGAACAGTACCTGAGAGTGTACTGTATCAGCGTGCTGACACAGGGCTTACATGTGAAGGGGTGTCAGTTCTCAGTCTCTCTTTTGCAAAAACAAGCGTGATGTATACACTTACTGATTATACATATACATATTTGCAAGCATACAACTGTGTATATACATGTTACATACATGCATACACATATAGTTTATTTATCAAACTGACAGCTTTAGGGGAAAAAAAAACAAAGTTGGGAAAATGAATGTTTCTATAAGCCAAAGGTAATTGAGAAGTTAGTGCTAATATCTTTTTGTTTTTTTCCCCAGGCCTTTATTCAATGTAGTTGTAATTATCCTGCATTTTTATCTTGTTTTTTCTTAAATTTAAGATTATAATGATCATTTCATGTGCCTCTATAAACTGTTTATAGACATCATTTTAAACACATTTCAAGAATCTACAGCATGGGTAATTCCATAGTTTATTTAACCATTTCCCATATTTGGGGCTTTTGATTTCTTTCTAACATTAAATTTTTTTCCCTTTTGCCTTTTCTTTCTCTCCTTCTCTCTTATCCCTTCTCGTTTTAATAGGGACTCTGCCAAAACTTTGAGATATGACTGGTATTTTAAAATGGGTGACCGTCTTTGCTTCAATGTAAATATTGAGAAATATTTATATACATGAATTTTGGATGTTGAGAAACTTGACAGAAAAAACGTAATGGCAATGCAACTCTCCAAAAGAAAACCTTGACTCATGTGTGTGTGAGTTTGTATGTATGTGTGCACGTGTATATGTGTGCAAGTACGTATGTATGCTCACCTGTGTGATGGGTTGGAGGTATAGATATGTCAGTCATTAAGTTAGGCTTCAGTGGGAGATGAGTAGCTCCACTAAACAGAATTCCTAAAATGCATTTGCATTTCAGCAGGTTTGACAACATGGCCTCATAGTTTTGGGTTTAATGTGACAATTGGTGTAGACACCTTTTTTCCCTCAGCTTTATTAAAGTATGGTTGACATATAACATTGTTTAAGATGTACAATGTGATACATTGATACACATGTGTATTGCAAAATGATTATGATGTGGATGCCTTTTTACATCTAGATGCTCTAATACTGGTATCTCTGTGCCTTGAAGGAGAGGAGAGGAAGAGACAAGTATTTAAACTGAAGTTTGGCTATTGGTAGTTCTTCTATAGCTGGGTAATGGTCACAAAAACCTGTTGTGGAACCTTACATTGAGCATAACTTTCTAATTTGAAGTGGCTATGGACTCAGACTTTGAAAACAAATTTATGGTTACCAAAGGGGAAAGATAGGGGGAGAGATAAATTAAGTGTTTGGGATTAACATACACACTATTATGTATAGATAGATAATCAACAAGGACCTACTATATAGCACAGGGAACTCCATTCAATACTCTGTAATAACCTACATGAGAAAAAGAAGAAAATGTGTACATATATATGTATAACTAATTCACTTTGCTGTATGCCTGAAACTAACACACTAATGTAGGTCAACTATAATATAAAATAAAAATTAAAAGAAAACACAGGTAAACAAACAAAGGCTACAGAGAAGAATCACCATCATGATTTTGAGCATCCATGATGGGGCAAGTAGAGAGAATTCAGCTCAGGGAAGTAGAGCCCAGTAAGGTGGTAAAGGCAGAGGCTTCAGAAGGTGACCTCCCTGAGAGATTTGCAGGCAGACATAAGGTACTGCTTCTGGACTTCCAGGAAATATTCTAGAAGCTCTAAGAGCCACTGAGGTTTAAATATTGGGATGCAAATACCAGTGTTAATATAACCTTACAGATATATTTGAGGAGATTTGAGTAGCATGACTAAAGCTGTGGTATTCAATCTTTGTTCATAAGTCTCCCTGCCCCATATTTCCAATGATTTTCTTAAAGATGGATTCTCAGATGATAACTTACCAGATTTTTTCATCTGAGTTTGCCCCCCCCCCCAAAAAAAAACCTATTTTGGGGCAAAGGCTTTATTTAGAAGATCCCAGAATGCCTAAGTAAGGAACTGGGAAAAATTAAGTGAGGAAAAAATAAGAAAGCCAATAAAGGGTGCTGTAATGAATGGATTATCCATGTGGGCAACAGAGGCTGGAGCCCACTGGGGATCTTCTGAGAAACCAGCCACAGAGACCAGCAATCAGGCCAAGGAATCTGTGCATTTATTAGTGTCTTTTTTCTTAGAGGATTCCTCTGCTAGGCTCATTAACTCCCCCATACCTCTAGGAAATGCCTCCTTGCAGCCGAACAGGATGAGAAGAGAGATGTTGGTCCTAGAGGCATAAAGTTGTCAGCAGGCTGAAAATTGTATATTTCCACTGTCAGGGCTCTCAAGTGGGCCCAGAGGTAAAGGAAGAGGCACGGGCAGCGTCTGTCGCATGGGGCTTACCGAGTCTCTTTCCATCTCAGTACACTGCTCTTGTGATGATGTGTGGCATGTTTATGGATTGTCATTCCCTTGCTTTCTGCCATCTAGCAGGCACCAGATTTCTAGATATCTGAGATAAAATATACCCCCCAAAGCTTTTCCCAATCTTTGTGTCGAAGTTCACTTAAGCAACAAGGTGCGGAGGCCATTCTACACTGAAGGTCAACTGGGATGCCAGTTTCTCCTTGGAAAGAAGAAATATCGAGGCAGAAACAGGCTTGAAATATGGGGAAAAAATGTGTTACCATAAGCAGCCTCACTCTGAGGGTGGCCTAATTGACTTAGAGTTCTGGCTCATACTTTTGAAAATTATCTTTATTTCTACCCCAAATTCAAGTTGTCTGATGTCAGTACCTATTTCTTTAAATAGTATTTCTTTCATTTTCCAGTTCTCCTTCATTCTGCTTGTGATAAATCAACCAAGAAACACTTTTCACCTTTACTATGTCCTATCTTTCTTTCTTCCTTCTTATTTAAGAATTTGGGGAAAAAAAAAAATAGAGTGAGAAAAGTAGTTTACACTTCCTCACTGTGCAGTAACATTTCAACACACAAAAAAATCTGGCTTATATACCTCTACCACTTCACAGAAAATGTTCTCATCAAATTCACCAAATATATATTGGCAAATCCAATCATTGCTTTTTGTTTTTATTCTGTTTGAACTTATTGACTACTCTGCTGAAATCAAGACTCTTAATATTGCATAATGAACATCTCCATTTGTACAATCTGCAGAGGTCAAGTTAAAAGCTAACTTTATCGTCTCTCAAACCAGCCACACCCCTTTATCCTGCCCCAAATTTGCTCCTTCTATTGTCTTGGTGATTACCATCATTTTCTGCCTGTAGCCTAAGCAAAAAGAGTTGAAGTTATTTCAGAAATTTTCTATCACTTATTCTTCAATCAGTCTTACAGTTTTTATTTCCTAAATAAAATACATTTCTAAGGCTACATAATAAGTCATAAAACAATATTTTTTTGACTCTAGGCCTGTCTCATGCTCATGCAAAGTGACTGACTCTTTGCCACCCTATGGACTGTGGCCCGCCAGGCTCCTCCATCCATGGGATCTTCCCAGCAAAAATACTGGAGTGGGTTGTCATTCTCCAGGGGATCTTTGAGACTCAAGGATCAAACTCATCTCCTGCATTGCAGGCAGATTCTTTACTTCTGAACCAAGAGAACCCCTAGTCCTGTCTAATTTTTAGTAATTCTAGTTTTCCTCAAGATCTTCCAGAACTTTTCCAGTGCGTATCATAGTATTTCAAAAACATATCACTCATTTCAGATCTGTTACTTAGCCTCTTTACCTTATATCTTCAATTGCTTCTGAGATCAACAGTAATTTACCCCCCCAGTATCAACTTACAGAAGTCCCCAGGGCCATTGCTGTTACCTTACAAAAATCTCGCTCTGACTTCTGCTGTTCATTTGCATTAAGGCTGTGGAAACTAAAAATTAAAATGCTGATCTCCAGTACACGGGGCTCACATGATTCCTAGTCATGGCTGCTTCTGATACTGCTGTTGCTGTCCATGACTGCCAACGCATACCTGGTGATTTAGTGGTCTCCTAAATTATTTTTTCTTTATGATATTCCCTGATTCTTTGCTTAATTAGACTCTTGGCCAGTTACGGCAACCTGTCTTTTAGACAAATCCAGGTGAGACTGCCACCTAAGGCAAACAGAACTTAAGCATAAGGTTGAGCCTCTGCTACACTGCTTCCAGTAAAATATGTGAAATTTCTCTGTGCCTCTTCTGAGAATCCAACTTGGAATGATAGAAGACAGTTATTTACCTGGGCCACTCCAGTGTTTCTGTGGGGACAGACTCTTGAATACAGGGACAGGCTGTGGGTGTGACACTTCTGGCACACCAAGTCTATAGAAGAAAAAGAAGACCTTGGCACTACCTCATATATTTCACACACTTTGGCAATGATGGCTTTTTTTCTGGAAGTGAGAGTCTTCACTTATGTTCTCCTCTCACACCTGACTCTTGACACCGCCACTTAGCTGTGGGGTCTTGGAGAAGCAGCATTTGTAAATGACACTGTACTTTGTACTTGTCTTCTCTCCTGTGCATATGGGATGACTGAGCGGCTCAGCCTAGAGTACCATTGTCCTCTCCCAATCCTTTATGGGCCTCTGATGCTAGAGTTACCCGAGACATGATGTCCTTCAAAGCCTATGTGATTGAATTCTTCTTCTACTTAATTTCTATTCACTGTCTGGTCCAGGGGTAAGGTTGCAATCCCTCACGATTATTTTGGTGGGTTCATAATACTCAGAGCCCAATACCATCTTCCTCTGGCTGGGAAATTAATTCACTGATCACTAGGGCCCTTCCACAGTCTTCTGTGGGGCTGTCATAGCCAGCACTGATTTTATGGATCCTTGCCACTGCGTCTCTCACCAGCTCTGCTGCCTACACTGCTGTTTTGGGACTAACAAGGTCATTACCTGGAACCCTCATGTTCTGTGAAGAAGAGAAAGATGGAAAATTTTTATATGTGTCCATAGGAGCTGGACCAGAGGAAAGTTTAATAAAAAATACCTTGCAATTTTCCCAACTAACTAGTTCTTAGTATGTTAATTGAGCCTGTTGGCCTGAAGCCAAAGTTACACCTTGACTTTTATACTCTAAGGGATGAGTTCTTTTTCTTAAGTTCCTCAAGTTTTCATGTAAATAGATCTGAGTCTATTTCACTAGTTTTCTTGATTTGTCTCATCATCTCAGTTTCCTACTATATCGATACTTCTTATATATATATATTTCTTTTATCTTTGAAATAAAAATAAGAACAGTACACGCCTTGTGTTGTGATATGAATGGGACTGAATGAATGAATGTAAATGAAGCACTGGGAACAGAAGTCAGCACAGAAGGCATGCTCCATAAATGTTAGCTGCTATTACTGTTACTACTTTTGCCTGAATTACTGCAGAATTGTCTTAACTGGTTTCCTAATCCTTATTTGGAACTCTTCCGTCTGATTCTCTTATCGCGCTGTAAGAGTGATCTTTCTAAAACTGAAGTCTGCTTGTGTCACTTCTCTACTTCAAACCTGTAATGGGTTTCATAGCTTTTATCATGATGCTTAGACTCAGCCTGGCGCACAGGCCCATTGTAATCTTGCGTTGTCTCTCTAGTCTTGCTCCTACCAGTCTTTTCCAAACTTCCATTGTTCTTAGTTCTCTGGAAGCAGCACATTCTTTTGTGTCTCCTTGACATAGTACATATGAATATTTGTGGGAAAAATGTCCCCACTTTCCTCTCTTTAATTTCTGCTTATTCCACAAAACCCAGCAAAAGCATCACAACCCCCAGAAAACCCTCTAGTTCTTTTAGTTTGAATGAGAGAAGCGCCTTCTCTGCCCGTTGATGCTGCTGCTGCTGCTGCTAAGTCGCTTCAGTCATGTCCAACCCTGTGCGACCCCATAGACGACAGCCCACCAGGCTCCCCTGTCCCTGGGATTCTCCAGGCAAGAACACTGGAGTGGGTTGCCATTTCCTTCTCCAGTGCATGAAAGTGAAAAGTGAAACTGAAGTTGCTCAGTCGTGTCCGACTCTTAGCGACCTCAGGGACTGCAGTCCACCAGGCTCCTCCATCCATGGGATTTTCCAGGCAAGAGTACTGGAGTGGGGTGCCATTGCCTTCTCCTCTGCCCGTTAATCCCTTCTAAACACATCCATCCTAGCACTTGTCACATGGTGCTAGAATTATCCCTTTCCTATCTGTTGACTCTCTTAATTGAAGCTCCCTAAGGACCAAGAGTATGTATTATTCTATATCTCTGTTACCATGTATCCTCACTGTTAGGAAATTAGAGATACTCAATGTTTGTTGAATAAATACCTGACAGAGGAATGAAAAATCAAGGTATGTGTGAAAGGACAGATACAATGAAATGCAGAGGAAGGGTCAAAGATTTCCTCTCACACTTGACTTTCACTTTGCACTGTTAGGATGGTAAAGTGTATCATGGAATTGTTAAGGTATTTCTAGGATCTTACAAAGTATGTGAAAAAAGGGTTTTAGATTCTCAGATGTTTCTGGCATGGATTTATATTTGTTTTGAGTTGTAGAAAGGGTCTGACACTGCCCCTCCTGTAGGCTGTAGAAATAGCTGGGTTACTTATTTGTACTCAAAACATCCTAAGAACATATCTTGAATATCTGAAATGCTGACATTTCTAAATAATCTTATTTCATTCTATAAGCTTCTCAGGGTCCTGCATTCTCTCCCGTTTTTATCTCCACTAAGAAATAAGACTGCCTAATACGTATTTACATATGAAATGATAGCATATTATGTAATATAGGAGTAGTGAAGAAAAAAGTGACTAAAGTCTGAACTGAATTTCTATGAAAAGAAGCTTTAAATTTATATTAGTGTGAAGGCTGTTTAAATAATTCAGTATTATTTTTCTTTGTACACATTTTTCTCACAGTGCAGAGTTGATTTGTGAAAATGCAAACAAGTGCTAGAGTCTGTATTATTCAGTAGGTAAAGTCTTTATCTCTATTAAGTAAATGTGGTTTTAAAGGCTTTATTAGAAGCAGAATTTCCCATGGTCATATTCGACCCAATGACCACATTATTTGAAAAAACTTAAAAATTCTTCAATAATAAAAAAATAATTTTCTTCACGGCAATATTATCCAAAAAGGTCTTAAACAACTTTATGCCCTGACCATAAATGTAATATAACATTTCACAATCTCTGCTACTGAAGTTCAATTATTGAGTTTTTAATAAAGCACATCATCAGTAAATTGAAAAAAATGGTTTACGGCAAAGAAAAAAAATGGAAAGAACACCATAAACATTTGAAACTATAAAATTGTAAGCATTCAGTGCTTGTAAGTAGGGTTTTATAGGGAGTCAATTTTGCCTCTTGTATTTGTTAAAATAAGAGTATTTGATGCAGTATTGGGTTGGCCCGAAGGTTCATTTAGGTTTTTCCATAATATCCTGGGTGAACCTTTTGGCCAACCCAATTTTTGTTGTTCAGTTGCTAAGTCATGTTCAACTCTTTGTGACCCCATGAACTGTAGTAGGCCAGGCTTCCCTGTCCTTCACTATCTCCCAGAGTTTGTTTAAACTCATGTCCATTGAGTCTGTGATGCTATCTAACCATCTCATCCTCTGCCACCCTCTTCTCCTTTTGCCTTCAATTTTTCCCAACATCAAGGTCTTTTCCAATGAGTCAGCTGTTTGCATCAGGTGGCCAGTGTATTGGAGCTTCACCATCCGTCCTTTCAGTGAATATTCAGGGTTGATTTCCTCTAGGATTGACTGGTTTGATCTCCTTGCAGTCCAAGGGACTTTCAAGAGTCTTTTGCAACACCACAGTTCAAAAACATCAATTCCTCGGTGCTCAGCTTTTTTTATAGTCCAACTCTCACATCCGTACATGACTACTGGAAAACCATAAGCTTTGACTAGACAGACCTTTGTTGGCAAAGTGATGTCTCTGCTTTTTAACACGCTAAGTTTGTCATAGCTTTTCTCCCAAGGAGCAAGCATTGAAATTTTAATTTTAATTTCATGGCTGCAGTCACCATCTGCAGTAATTTTGGAGTCCCCAAAAAGAAAATCTGTCACTGCTTCCACTTTTTCCCCTTCTATTTGCCATGAAGTGATGGAACTGGATCCCATGATCTTTGTTTTTTTAATACTGAGTTTTAAGCCAGCTTTTTCATCCTCCTTCACCCTTATCAAGAGGTTCTTTCGTTCCTCTTCACATTGTGCCATTATAGTGGTATCATCTGCATATCTGAGGTTGTTGATTTCTCCTGGCAATCTTGATCCCAGCTTGGGCTTCATCCAGCCCGGCATTTCTCATGACGTACTCTGCATAGAAGTTAAATAAGCAGGGTGACAATATACAGCCTTGTCATACTCCTTTCTCAATTTTGAACCAGTCTGTTCCTTGTTGATTCTGATGCTTCTTGTCTTGCATACAGGTTTCTCAGGAGACAGGTGAGGTGGTTTGGTATTCCTATCTCTTTAAGAATTTTCTGTAGTTTGTTGTGATCCACACAGTTAAAGACTAGCATAGCCAATGAAGCAGAAGTAGATATTTTTCTGGAATTCCCTTGCCCTATGATCCACAAGTGTTAGCAATTTGATCTTTGGTTCCTCTGCCTTTTCTAAATCTAGCTTGTACATCTGGAAGTTCTCAGTTCCTGTAATGCTGAAGCCTAGCTTGAAGGATTTTGAGTATAACCTTACTAGCATGTGAAATGAGCACAATTGTCTGGTAGTTTGAATATTCTTTGGCACTTCCCTTCTTTGGGATTGAAATGAAAAGTGACCTTTTCCAGTCTGGTGGCCAACCCAATATTTATAGTCATAAAAAATATTTGAAATTTTCTCTATGATTAAATTGTGGTAATTTATGTGGGTATCACATTAAAGTAAAAATAAAACATAATGAATTCAGAAGGTATTATATAGGCAATTTTCAATTTACAGATGAATTATTTTCCTAAGGTTCCTCTACATGTTTATTGAATGTGACTTTGAGAACATGATGATTAAAGTCTTATTATGTAGTTGGATTCCCAGATCAGGAAATGGAAGTCACTTCTGGAGGAACTAGAGTACTAAATATTACAACATTATGTCACTGGGAATGGGCATTAAGCATTTTGGGATTTGAGGAATATCTCTTGTATCATTGCCAAGGGAATGCAAACTAGCAATTCTAAATCATAGGATTCTTAAAGCTACAGTGACCATATGCCTTATTTACTGAGTTCTAAGAGCATGTGATTTTGAGGAGCAAACACTCTATAGAGTGAGCTCCCTAAGTCAGTAATCTGTTTGCTGAAAACCCTAGCTTGATGCTCAAAATACAGCAAAGAATAAGACAAAAATGATTCCTGCTCTCACATGACTTTCTGTATAATGGGGAAGACCCACCATTAACATAGGATACAAAAATTATTACCATTAAAACATATATTACAAAGAGAAAGGACAGGATGCTAAGTAAGTAGATAAGGAAGATCTAAATATCGCCATGGTTTGGACTGATCGAGAGAGGTACCCATGAAGATGTGGAACCCAAAAGAAGAATAGAAGTTATCTAGGCTGAGAAACAGGGAAACCAACATCATTGAAGATCCTGAAGTAGAAGTTTCAGTATGTCAGATGAATTGAGAGATTGCCAAGATTACTGGATTACAGCAAACTAACTATGCGTCAGTGGATGAGACTGCAGAGGGAATTGAGAGCCAGGTGGTGCAGAATCTTTGTTAGATGACTTACCAATGATACTGGAGCAATGCTAATGGGTAGTTATTGGAGGGATTTAGGAGGAGAATGTCCTCCTTAAATTCATATTCAGTGTCAATAAATGCTGATCTGAATTGAATAATTGAATTGTCTGGATTAAGGGCAATCAGTGGCAGTGCGAGTGTCCTCTGAATCCTTCAGTCCCAAGCCACACCACACAGCACACATTTCTGGCAGCCATGATCCTAGCAGGTGCTTTGCTTGACAACTCTTATGTGCTGCTGTGGTCAGTTTCATTTGTGTGTGATCAAAACCTTCTAGCTGTTTATTAGTTGTAAATTAATACAAGCTGATTGAAGATATTTTATTTTTATTTTTTTACTTTGCATGCAGAAGTATGATTATTCTTGACTTTATTATTTTTTTTAATTTAAATTTATTTTAATTGGAGGCTAATTACTTTATTGTAGGGATAAGTAAAAATCATTTGAAACCCATCCTATTTTTCATATTTCATCATCTGACTTTTGGAATTAAAAAATTTTTTTTCAGTTAAAATTTATCTCCTTAGAGGGTTTATTCTGGGGGACCATACAGAAAAAACCTCTTTACTATTATCTCTGAGAGCTTCTCCCTTTGAGTGTTTGATGACTATAGTGATTTTGCCCTTTACTGGATCTCTGACCCTTTTTAGATTGGTTACTCTTATGTAGACGTTTCAACCACCCATAATATCATCTATGTGGTACCTTTTCTTATTATGGAATACATGTGTGCATATTAATATATACATGCATATTCAAATTTACTTTTTGTGTCTAAAAATAATTCAATATTAAAATATTAAGAATAATTTTTTAAGCTTCAATCTATTGTAACATTTCTATCTTAATTTTTCCTTTACTAGCCAGATAATGTTACATGTCTTTTTTTTTTCCCAACTACAATTTTATTTTATTTTTAAACTTTACAAAATTGTATTAGTTTTGCCAAATATACTTTAAATGACTACAGCTCTATAGTATCTGACCATGTGGCAGCATAGTGAGGCATCAAATGTAGGATTTACAATTACTGCCCCTCTTAGTCCATATACTCTAGTTTCCAGATATCAAAGTTAACATCTAATTTTGTGGCTCATTTCAATAAAACATTTCTGACATCACACATTCATTAAATTTCAGTTTGTAAAATAATGAATCATCAGACACTGTGTAAAAATATCACCCTGAAACAAACTAGTAAAGCTACGTGGATAGGATTCTTAGCACCGTAGAAAGTCAGAGATGACTTTCAACTCTGTGTTATGGGAAACTTGATTCCTTGCTCTTCACCCTTCTCTCTCTTCTATCACACTCTTATCTCTTATTAGTGTTTTGATCAGAGAAGAACAAGGAACAGTTCAGTCTTATACTTTTTATCAGTTCAGGCAATACATTTTGAGTGACGGTTAGAACTATCAGCTAAAATTAAGATTCTATATTATTGATGAAATCTGTTCCCTTTTGCATGAAATAGTGAAATCTAGTTAAAGGTTTAAAAAAATGAAGAGAATGTCATGTGAATCAGGACAGTCCTACTGTTATCACATCCTCAGATTTCAGAGATAATCTAAGGCTTATTAATATACAGAATCATGGCTTTGAGTTCCAGGTGTTTATCTCACTTAAATTATTTAATGTCACTAAGTTTTGCTTCTCCCTTACATAATTTTCCTCATAATTATTTATCATTTAAGATAGTTTTAAATTCTTTTGTAGTAAGTCCTGTATATTATTTTTATTTTTGTTCTGGAGAACTCACCAAGTTTTATAGTGATTATTTTATGAAACTTAATTGATATCATTGTGATTGGTGGAAAAAATGATGTTATCTCCTGTCTTCTTAGGATCTTAGATATCCTTCAATTCAAAACAATTGATTTAAAGCTGAAGGAAATGAAGCTAAAGATGCATAAAGAGCTCGTCTGAGATGATGTGGCCAATAGTTACTGAAACTGGACTTGGAACTATGACTTGGGTAGATCCCCTTACTGCCCTCTTAGCACTCCATCTAAAATCTCCAGATTTTCTCTTATGTTGACCAAAGGTTAACATTTGGGACTTTGACTTCTTTTAGACTAGCCATTTCTGTGGGTGGGGATGAGGGTGAGGATGAAGATGAAGGTTACGAGAATCACCCAAGGAATGTCTTCAACATAAATTTCAATAGTCTGATGCCTTAGACTAGGCTCTTTTTACATCTGCAACCCTTTCCCCAACCTACCATGTAAAATTTTGATATACCCTCAGGATGGGGAAAAGGATGTAATTTTAAACTTAGGAAGTTCCCTAGATAATTCTGATATGTACTCCCTATCCAGGATTGAGAACATTGTTCTAGGCAAATTTATTATGGACTTAAAACCCACACACATACAGCATTGGTTTAAAAATGAGTTTTACCTCATGAAAAAAGTATAATTAGTCCAGGAAGTTTACAATTGCATATTTATACATTTTTTCCCATTTTGTCACTTTTATCTATTTCTTTAAGAGCACTATTAGAATTGTGAAGTTAGAAAATGTCTAAATAATCATTAAATGTCAATATTTAAAAACAAATCACCCATGATCCTCCCATTAACATGCTCTGATAAGCAGAAAATTTAAGTCTAGACCATGACTAATCAACCCACTGAGAGGGTTTCACCATTCAGTGGGTGGCCAGGCTGTGCAGTGAACCAAGGTCAAAGGCAGGTAAGTGCCATACAAGGAAGAGACCAGTGCATGGTAGGTTACTGAAAACAGACAATATGCGCACTAGGCTCAAGTGGTAACTAGTCTACTTACAGCAGGAGGACAGAAAGAGTGCAGAAGATCCAGCCCCTTGCAGTGTGTCGTCCCCCATGACCTGTATATCTGCTCTGCAGTGCAGTGGAGCTGCACACCCTCCATTCCATGTGTCACTAAAAGGACCCATCTCTTCCCCCATGTCTGGAGCTTGGAATATTATGGAAACCTGGGGGTGTGCATGAGGGCCTTGAGTCTGAAACAGAGACTCAAGAGACTCACACAAGGCATGGGACGGACCTGGTTGGCTGCAGTCCATGGGGTCCCTAAGAGTCGGACATGACTGAGCGACTTTCCTTTCACTGTTCACTTTAATGCATTGGAGATGGAAATGGCAACCCACTCCAGTGTTCTTGCCTGGAGAATCCCAGGGACAGGGGTTGGGGTGGGGAGCCTGGTGGGCTGCCGTCTATGGGGTTGCATAGAGTCGGACACGACTGAAGCAACTTAGCAGCAGCAGCAGCAGCAGAGTATATCATGAGAAATGCTGGGTTGGAGGAAGCACAAGCTGGAATTAAGATTGCCAGGAGAAATATCAATAACCTCAGATATGCAGATGAGACTACCCTTATGGCAGAAAGAAAGAGACATTACTTTGCCAACCAAGGTCTGTCTTAGTCCAAAGGCTATGGTTTTTCCAGTAGTCATGTATGGATGTGAGAATTGGACTGTGAAGAAAGCTGAGCACCAAAGAATTGATGCTTTTGAACTGTGGTGTTGGAGAAAACTCTTGAGAGTCCCTTGGACTGCAAGGAGATCCAACCATCCTAAAGCAGATCAGTTCTGGGTGTTCATTGGAAGGACTAATGTTAAAGCTGAAACTCCAATACTTTGGCCACCTGATGTGAAGAGCTGACTCATTTGAAAAGACCCTGATGCTGGGAAAGATGGAGGGCAGGAGGAGAAGGGGATGACAGAGGATGAGATGGTTGGATGGCATCACTGACTCAATGGACATGGGTTTGGGTGAACTCTGGCAGTTGGTGATGGATAGCGAGGCCTGGTGTGCTGTGGTTCATGGGGTTGCAAAGAGTCGGACATGACTGAGTGAACTGAACTATCTTGTAACTAACATTTAACAAGGAATTCTGAATCCAGATTATATGAAATGTTCACCCTACTACCAGCAGCAGAGAGTCCTCAGCCCACAAGGGTTATAATGACCCTTTCCCAGGCTACTGGTTTCCCATGACACCAAGCCTCTGAGAGCACTCAAGGCTTCAGATGGTTTGGCCTCAAAGTAGTACATCCAGTTTGGAAATTCAAGTACATTTCATTCACTGGTTATTTCCTCCCCTCAAAGTGCAGGCTGTCTATTTTCCTCTCTCAATATGTACTGCCTCCTTTCCCACAACTTGCCTATTGATCCCTTCCTTTTATTAGAAACAACCTCTACAGTATTCTCAGAGTGTTGGGAGAATCCTTCTTCCTCCTCTTTACTTCAAATAGAACCAGAGAACTATACCTTCAACATTAACCCTCAACCAAGGCTGCTCATATAGTCCCCTCTAACCTACACCCATGCATCTTGAAGGTAAGAGCAGCATTCCCCTAGCTCCCCAGTGCTTTTGCCTCCTACTTTCTACTGTAAGAGTTCTTTCTATTTTGACACTCAAACCATCAGAGCATCTATTCTACACTTGGCTTGTCAAAGCTATTTTCACAGTGAATGCTGGCACTCAGCTTATATCCTCCCTTCCTTCACCTTAATTCGTACCACCCAGCTCCTTTGACTCAGTTGCTCAGTCATGTCTAACTCTTTGTGACCCCATGGATGTAGCCTGCCAGGCTCTTCTGTCCATGAAATTCTCCAGGCAGGAATACTGGAATGGGTGCTGTTCCCTTCTCCAGGGGATCTTCTCAACCCAGGGATAGAACCCAGATCTCCTGTGCTGTAGGCAGATTCATTACTGTCTGAACCACAAAGGAAGCTCTTTATGAAGGTCAAGACTTACCAAATCCAATGCAAACTTTTCAGTCTTCACTTATTTCTCTAAGCCATGTACTCTTACCCAGAAACTAGGCCTTCCGTCTCCCGTGGGGCTCTCCCCACGTGTGAGGTGGTGGTGGTGTTCAGTTTCTTAGTCATGTCTGACTCTGCAACTCCATGGGCTATAGCACGCCAGGCTTCTCTGTCCTTCGCCATCTCCTGGAGTTCGCTCAAACTCATGTCCATTAAGTCAGTGATGCCTTCCAACCATGGATTCTGTAGACCCATTATGCCACCTCTCAACTATTAGAAGAAAAGCCTATAAAGTAGATTTTATTAAATTTTTTATGCATTAATTCCATTTTATCCTTGAAAATATCATGTGAGATGTGTAGGAGAGGTATTGTTATAAACACATATTAAAAGAGAAAATGGAGCACAAATTTCCTTCCCTCCAAGTTCCACAAGATGGCAGAAGCCAAAACCAGCACATTGGTCCCCTTCTGATGATCCTCCTACTGTGCCAAGATGTGTTAGTGAAAGAATAAGGGTATAGCAAATGCCATCATAAGCAGGTTTTAATTTAAATTTTCTTTGTATTTATGATTTGCTAGCATGTGTTGGAAGTAATGATTGAAGTACAAATTCTAAGATTCCTAGATGATACTGCATCCAGAATACTGTTTCAAAGCTTATTGAAATGAATTAAGGTTGGCTGATATGACTTTCCATCTGTAATTCTATGTATTTTGATATGAAAGAACAACCCTGTGAAACTTGCAATTAAAAGAAAGTAGAATGATAATTTTTATGTAACCTCTGTAGCAGAAGAATCTTAATGGTGGGTAATAAAATGTTGAAATGAGATATATTTTAATTAGGTAATAATACCAAGCTTTGTTTATTAACTACTCTGAAGGTTCTAATGAGCTGTGAATTTCTGAGGGTTCTTTGGCAAGGAAATGAGAACATTTAACAATTTCCCAAACTAATCTCATTATGGAGAATTCAGCCTTGCACAGGCTTATTTAAAAATGAAAGAGAAATGGAAAACTTCTCTGCTGGCTTCTCATAATGTTTAATACAACTTCCTTTGTTCTTTTATATTTTTGAAAAATATTATTTTATACCTAAAAACTCATAGGCCAAATTTTCTGTCCAAGGATAAGCATAATCAAGCTGAATCAATCCTTTTGCAAGGCAATGTTTCAGAAGGACTTCCTAAGTTTGAGGTCCTCTCGAATCTGTCTTCACATTACTTAGAAGTGTGCTATGGCTATCTTTATATCACCTCTTAGCTCCATCACTCAGAGGTCCAAGAGAGAAAACTCGGGGGATCTAAGTAGGAGGTGATCACAACTTGCAGAGCTAGTCAGGGCAGGAACATGATATCAACCCAGATGGGTTAGGATCCAGAGTCCTGGCCTTTCAGCCATAGAAATAAAAATTGACATCGGTCCATCTTAATTACCCTGCATTGCCACTTTATTACTGAAATCAATTCTTTAAATGCAACTTCATGGGTATGTCCTCAGGATGTAATCCAATCACTTCTAAGAACGCTAATTTTCCAAAATTCTGAAAGGCAAATAAATAGCTGTACATTTTCTTGACTTGTAGACTACTGGAAGATCCCTTTGTGTAAACATTTTCTCTCCTGGGTTATTAAAGGTGTAGTAAAGGTCCGTCTAGTCAAGGCTATGATTTTTCCTGTGGTCATGTATGGATGTGAGAGTTGGACTGTGAAGAAGGCTGAGCGCCGAAGAATTGATGCTTTTGAACTGTGGTGTTGGAGAAGACTCTTGAGAGTCCCTTGGACTGCAAGGAGATCCAACCAGTCCATTCTGAAGGAGATCAGCCCTGGGATTTCTTTGGAAGGAATGATGCTAAAACTGAGACTCCAGTACTTTGGCCACCTCATGCAAATAGTTGACTCATTGGAAAAGACTCTGATGCTGGGAGGGATTGGGGGCAGGAGGAGAAGGGGATGACAGAGGATGAGATGGCTGGATGGCATCACTGACTCGATGGAGTCTAAGTGAACTCCGGGAGTTGGTGATGGACAGGGAGACCTGGCGTGCTGCGATTCATGGGGTCGCAAAGAGTCGGACACGACTGAGTGACTGAACTGAACTGATAGCAATGGGCGGGGGGGGGGGGGGAACAAGACTTTTTAGCTTTAGTTGAATGTTTATCTCTGAGAAGACTGCATTTTGCAAAATGCATTTCCTATTCTCAAGTTTAGGCCTTTTCTTTACTGGCAATAACAAGAAGTAATTTTCTTAAAAATAAAAGAGGTTTAACTGGCAATTTTAAAAGAATGTTTTCACAATTACAAAGCATATATAATAAAGTAATATTTGTGGTGTTTATGATCCATACACTTTAAAGAGCCAGACTGGACTTAACCTTTCTATTTATCTTGCCAAAATGTTTTTTGGATTCTTGTCTTCAATATGTCATAACTATATAATTTACCTTAAAGGGGTTTCAATTGATATAATTTGCAATCCTACTGATATTTTATCTTTTGGAAATCATTGGAAGATAGAAATATTCTTATGGAATATTTCTCTAGAAAGAGTTGCTAAGATTAGAACTAAATTTATCCATAAGCGCACTTCATAATGCTTGTTAGCTGATAACTTGTGGGACAAGTCTAGACTCAATTTTAATTTTGCCTTAAGCAGTGGTGGCAGTGTTATTGACTGCTTACCTGTTAATACACATTTTTGCTCATTTGAAATGTATGATTTGGATTATGTTGAAAGTTATCTTTTCTTTGGTATAGCTATTCAAAGTCTGTTTGTATTGAATCAGAATTTTAAGAAGCTGAGATAATGAGATTTCTAACTTCATTAGAAAACTGATGTTTATGGTATACCAGTAGATTATTAACTCTTAAGGAGGCTCTAAGAATACAGCCAAATACCGTGTCTATAGTATCTGCCCCAGATATTATGTGCTGATACTAACATCAGTCTATTCTGGTTAGTCCAGATTGCTCAATTGCTTCCTCAATTGGCTCCTGGGTATAATCCTACCTGGGTGAAAGTTATTTCTGCCATAAGTCATATACTAGAATACTGCATTTAAATGGAAACTCAATTTCTTAGGCTAATATAAGATGTTTAGAGCAAACATATAGCCAAGAATAACCTAGTACTCTGCAAAGTTCACTGAAGTATTGTCAGTTTTTAATATTATAATTAAAAATTAGTATGAACCAACTTGTAAGAATTAAGCACAGATTTAAGAATTTTGCAAAGTCTAAAAAATAAACATGGTAGTAGCAGTCTAATTGTATAGTAGTATTTCCCTGATAAGCTGGCTTACATTTGAATTGTCTGTAAAATTGAATTGTTTCTATTCACCTTAATATATTCAAAATAATTATTGTGACTATTAAAAATAATGTCCATCTGCTATAAAAATGGCACGGACAGCATATTCTTCACTGATGATGTCATTATTTGGCCCTAGGAATGGGTACAAAAAGCATCATAATTTACGTAGTTATCGTTGGAAAGTTGAGTTCAGTATTGACGATATCAAGTTTGCTTTTGGTACACTTTTTCAGTGCTTTAATCTTAAAATAGTAGAACCCTGTCCATCAGATGAATTTATTCAGTATCCTGTGCATTTTATTGCTAATTCATTTTAATTAAACCACTAGAAGCCAAGCTGCTCAAAACTGAGTTGTGTGTGTGTGTGATCTGCCTCTTGAGAAATTTGTATGCAGGTCATGAAGCAACAGTTAGAACTGGACATGGAACAACAGACTGGTTCCAAACTGGACATGGAACAACAGACTGGTTCCAAATAGGAAAAGGAGTTCATCAAGGCTGTATATTGTCACCCTGTTTATTTAACTTCTGTGCAGAGTACATCATGAGAAATGCTGGACTGGAAGAAACACAAGCTGGAATCAAGATTGCCAGGAGAAATATCAATAACCTCAGATATGCAGATGACACCACCCTTATGGCAGAAAGTGAAGAGGAACTAAAAAGCCTCTTGATGAAAGTGAAAGTGGAGAGTGAAAAAGTTGGCTTAAAGCTCAACATTCAGAAAATGAAGATCATGGCATCCAGTCCCATCACTTCATGGGAAATAGATGGGGAAACAGTGGAAACAGTGTCAGACTTTATTTCCTGGGCTCCAAAATCACTGCAAATGGTGACTGCAGCCATAAAATTAAAAGACACTTATTCCTTGGAAGGAAAGTTATGACCAACCTAGATAGCATATTGAAAAGCAGAGACATTACTTTGCCAACAAAGGTTCGTCTAGTCAAGGCTATGGTTTTTCCTTTGGTCATGTATGGATGTGAGAGTTGGACTGTGAAGAAGGCTGAGCACCGAAGAATTGATGCTTTTGAACTGTGGTGTTGGAGAAGACTCTTGAGAGTCCCTTGGACTGCAAGGAGATCCAACCAGTCCATTCTGAAGGAGATCAGCCCTGGGATTTCTTTGGAGGGAATGATGCTAAAGCTGAAACTCCAGTACTCTGGCCACCTCATGCGAAGAGTTGACTCATTGGAAAAGACTCTGATGCTGGGAGGAATTGGGGGCAGGAGGAGAAGGGGACGACAGAGGATGAGATGGCTGGATGGCATCACTTAGTCGATGGACGTGAGTCTGAGTGAACTCTGGGAGTTGGTGATGGACAGGGAGGCCTGGCGTGCTGCGATTCATGGGGTTGCAAAGAGTCGGACATGACTGAGCCACTGAACTGAATGTTGTTAGGATTGAATAAGATAATGAACATATGCAACCCAAAATAAGTGTTGAATAAATTGTAGCTGTTACTAGTAATATTATTTACATGTAAGTGGTAGTTCTTTTCAGAGAGAAGTAGAAAATGATGCAAGACTCTGAGTAGAGAAAAGGATGTTTTCTGGTTATTTAGCAGGCTTGTCAAGAGATTAAGGCTGTAGAGTTCTTAGTCTATAGAACTATGTTCACTAACTAAAGTAGAGATGGTGTAATCTTTAAACAAAGATTTTTGGAAAGGGAAAATGTTAGGATAGGATCTGTGTTTTATTAAATCAATCTGGGAATCAGTGTAAGTGATATGTTTGCTGAATCTTAACCTAAGAGGTCATAGATGACTTGAAAGCTATAGAAGTGTTAGTCACTCAGTTGTGTTCAAGTCTTTGTGGCCCCATGATCTACAGCCCGCCAGGCTCCTCTGACCATGGAATTCTCCAGGCAACAATACTGGAGTGGGTTGCCATGCTCTTCTCCAGGGGATCTTCCTGACCCAGAGATTGAACCCAGGTCTCTCACATCGCAGGCAGATTCTTTACTGTTTAGGCCACCAGGGAAGCCCTTGAAAGCTATATATGCACATAAAAATATAGGGATTTACAGACTTTTAAAAGTCATCTAATCACTACCCTGAGGCAGAAGGATATGATTTCACTGGGCTTTTGGGAGACATTTATTTATACTTCACCTTTAAAATTTCTTTTTGTATATTTAAAAATGTACATTAACTATTAGCAAATTAAAACAGGCACATAATTTATGAATAAATAAATGCACATATGCTGTCAGTGTCCACAGAAAATGTTTTTATGGAGAGTTGAGTGATATGAAATGCTTTGAGACATCCACATCAGAGGGGCTAGTTCAGAGGCAAGGGCTTCTGAAATCAAAGAGAGAAAGCTAGTTAGTATAGAGTTTCAATGGTCAGAATGAGTTTTATTGAGAATCTGACCTGGGTTGCTAACACTGGAATTGAAAGAGGGCTATATCTGAAAGACTGAAAAGTAAATTCATCATCAAGAGCTTGAAAGCCATACTATCACCGTGGGTATCTTTGCTTATTAAGGATTTGAAGAGAATAATCAGAGATCAGCTGAGAGATGGCAAAAAATACATTCTACGCTTGGGTAATACTCAGGACTAGGGATTTATTTTAAAGACAAATGTAAGTTATTTGATACCAGTTTGGCTAGTTGGATTACAGAATTCAGTTGATAAATAATAATACGAAGAAGAATCATACGTGTGTTCAGTTTTCAGATGTGATATTTTGAGGAAAAGTTGATTACAGTAGAATTTTCTACCTCATTATGTGAATTGAATGGTGATAACTCAGTTAAAATGATAAAAATATCAATTAGCTACATGACTTTATGGAGAACAAAGTTGAGTGCTTTCCTGATATAGAGTCAATAGGTTATGGTTAATTTTGAGAAATGCACTTACATACTGTGTCTAAAGGAGTGAAGTTTGCTGTGTCACACACTGCTAAAATGAGGAAGGAAGTTTTATTTTATAAAAAAAATCAAATATGAATAAAGGGCATATATTTCTTTGTTTTGTAAAATGACAGTAATATATGTCATCCACAGTCTTGTCAGTATTGAAATATTCTTTGATTTTGTCATATGCATTTTTATAAATTACCCTCAGCTCCCTGTCTTGTTCTGCATTCTGTCTTAGGACTACTGTAGGCATTCAGTCATAAAAATGGAAGTGTACATAGAAAGTCCTCAAATTATTCTTAATGTAAGATCTATAATAGTCCTTTTTATTTCCTTTGATTCTCTCAGTAGCACACCTCGTTTTCAGACCTGGAATGTAACTTCTGAAAACTTCTTTACTTTACTTTCTCAGTGCTCTGAGGTCTGAGCAACTGTGAATCAGGTCTTAGCTTATGAGGCCAGACAAAGGTCCTAAAACTATTCAGTTGTACCTGTCATAGACCTCTTGTCTTCCTCTAAGAATGACTCAGATGTTTCAATAAATTATGTGTCTGTAGATGTGGCTTAAACACTAATTTCCTTCCTGCAAACTCATGAGGGGATTTCTTAGGTTTTTTTTTTTAACAGTCTAGCAATCTCACATAGTCCTAAGACTCTCTTCCTTTTTTTTTTTTTCTTTAATTTTATTTATTTGGCTGTGTCAGATCTTAGTTGCAGCACGTATGATTTCTATCTTCACTGCAGCATGTGGGATCTAGTTCCCTGAAAAGGGATTGAATTCAGGCCTCTTGCCTTGGGAGCACAGTCTTAGCCACTGGACCACCAGGGAAGTCCCTCTATTCCTTTTGATATATCTAGTTACAGATCAGGCATTCTCCCTATCTTATGGTAATTCTTCCAGTTCACCTCTTACCTTAAATGGCACTGTAAGGGCAATCCAATCACAGGTTTTGTCTTGTCTCCCAAATTCAGCAGTCTGACTCTTATGATCATAGGTCTTTCTGGGCTCATTTATGTCTAAAATGCTCTAAGTCCCTGAAATGCTACTTGAATAAAAGTGTTTTTTTTCCTCTTGACTTTAAGAACAGTCACAGCATATTATATCACTAAAAAAAACTGAAAAGGAATGCTGCAATTTGGGGGATTTCAGAAGGACCTTAAATTGCATATTATGAGGCATAACTAGATGCTTATTTTTGATCAATCCCTTTTCTCATTGCAGGTGGTCAATTCTGTTTCCCTCTCTGTCTTCTCTTTTCCTGATAGACCAGCAAACCAGAGATTTTTAATCTTTGTCCTTATGACCATTTCCTTCTTCCCTTTAGCTTAGCTCCTCCAGTATTGTGTCTTTCTACCCTCTCACCTCTTTAGCTACCACTAAGAATTGCTTGTCTATATTTCCATGCACTTTGTTATTCCAGTCCACTAAACCATGTTCTCAAGTTTATCTCTTTTCTAAGCCTATTATATCTCACTTAGCATGGGGATGGCCTGGTTGAAGTGTACACAAAGGATCAAAGTAAAGTAGTAACTTAGGATGAAGGTAAATGTCTCTGCTTCCTGTCGAGGTGATAGCTTTTTTTTTTTTTTTTTTTTTTACCACATTAATAAAAATTTCATAACTCTCAAAACAACTTATAAACATTAAAAAAAATGATACCAATAGACTCAAGTTACTGATGAAAACTCTTAGCATTCAGCCCTTAATAGGGTTTCTAATTTCCTTCTTAACATATGTAAAGCAGATCAAATTAAGCACTCTTGACATTTAGACTCTTAAAACAAAACAAGAAGCCAATTTACACTTCCTCAGAATAAGTAAAAAAGAAAAAAAAAAAATCCACAGATGCAGGCTGCCCTCCCCTCAACTCCTGCATCAGGGTCTTATGGATTGAATGTTTGCAAAAAAAAAAAAAAAAAAAAATTCACAGTAGCTTAGTGGATTCACTGGATATAAGAGATAGTCTCTACCATCTGCTATCTGCTAAGTGGAGAGTTTGTCCTACTCTGGTTTTAGGTATGTGGCCTGAGGTTAGACCAGGGACTGATGGGTAATTATTCACAGTGGGAGAGCAGGGTCAGATATTAGTATGTCTCCAAGATGAACAGAATTCCCTCTATATGTTGCTTCTATTTGCTTCACAGAACATTGATGCCTTATGAGTTAGTGCCCATCTTTATAGTGTCAGAGATTGGAAGAGAATCCATGCCAGAAATTATGTAAATACTTTGATTCTCTACCTCCAGGATATTTTTCTGCTTAAAATAGTTTTATTGATCCTCCCATTACATATACCAACATACCCCCTCTCCTATTTTGTCTGGTCAGCACAGGGCCGTTGAATGCATACTGACATAGGATAACCTAAAAAATGAATTGTTAGTGGTTGATTGTTTTACTTACATTGTTATTTTAATGATTACATCCTACAAGAAAGAACATCTTAAGAATTATGATTTGTAAAGGACATTACACCTAAGACATAAAGCAGTTAGTTAAATATAGAAAGATGAATATGTTAAAGGTAATTTATCAGCAAAAATATTTTAACCAAAATCGATTTGTACCACAGATAATTATAATTAGTATTTTGAAAGACTCCTTAGACTTGGTTTTCCTAAACAAAATTACAGAACCTTAGAAAGGCAGGAAGAAAGGCAGAAAGGTGAGGAGACTACGCAAACACCTAGCAGTTGAGAGTTACAAACACTGGACAATTCAGAATTCATGCGTAACTATAAACACTAAAACAAAAACTAGGGACAGGTTAAACTCATAAAGCCACAACGAGAATAAGTGCTGCAGGTCTGGCGTTTCTTGTTCCCAGTACGTCATTCTTTCCCAAGGATGTAGTTTAAAATGGCAACTAGGTTGCTTCCATGTCCTGGCTATTCTAAACAGTGCTGCGATGAACATTGGGGTACACGTGTCTCTTTCCCTCTGGTTTCCTCGGTGTGCATGCCCAGCAGTGGGATTGCTGGATCATAAGGCAGTTCTATTTCCAGTTTTTTAAGGAATCTCCACACTGTTCTCCATAGTGGCTGTACTAGTTTGCATTCCCACCAACAGTGTAAGAGGGTTCCCTTTTCTCCACACCCTCTCCATCATTTATTGCTTGTAGACTTTTGGATCGCAGCCATTCTGACTGGCGTGAAATGGTACCTCATAGTGGTTTTGATTTGCATTTCTCTGATAATGAATGATGTTGAGCATCTTTTCATGTTTTTGTTAGCCATATGTATGTCTTCTTTGGAGAAATGTCTATTTAGTTCTTTGGCCCATGGATAATAAAGCTGTGGTACATATACACAATGGATTATTACTCAGCCATTAAAAAGAATTCATTTGAATCAGTTGTAATGAGGTGGATGAAACTGGAGCCTATTATACAGAGTGAAGTAAGCCAGAAAGAAAAACACCAATACAGTATACTAACGCATATATATGGAATTTAGAAAGATGGTAACAATAACCGTGTATACGAGACAGCAAAAGAGACACTGATGTATAGATCAGTCTTTTGGACTCTGTGGGAGAGGGAGAGGGTGGGAAGATTTGGGAGAATGGCATTGATACATGTATAATATCATGTATGAAACGAGTCGCCAGTCCAGGTTCGATGCATGATACTGGATGCTTGGGGCTGGTGTACTAGGACGACCCAGATGGATGGTATGGGGAGGGAGAAGGGTTCAAGATGGGGAACACATGTATACCTGTGGCGGATTCATTTCGATATTTGGCAAAACTAATACAATATTGTAAAGTTTAAAAATAAAATTAAAAAAAAATGGCAACTAAATGTGCTAGAGATCAGAGTTCAGGACGGGAAGTTCAGAAGGGAAATACTAAATAGTATCAGAAACAAGGAGTCTCCAGTTCTGAGCGTAAACTGTTCACGTATCTGGCTGACAGCTAAACTGTTTGCATACAGGGAACACCTCAGGAGACATGATGGAAAAGAAGTCAGAGACCTGGAGTGAAACGTAGGATGTCCCAGATACAGACCTCTGAGTCTGATTAAAAAAAAAATTAACTGTGTTCCTCAATCATGCTCAGTTCAGTTACCAGAAAGGTGGAATTTTGGTCAGAGGACAGGGGCCCAACTGGCAGAGCACCTGGAAATTAGGGGATTCCCTGGAAACAAGGTGAAGCAGAAAGCATGAGCCCCGTAATCCACCTGAATTTCCAATGTTTTAACAAATTTGGCAGGAATGGGTGACGGATAGGAAACCTGGCTAAAAATGCAGCAGCAGGAAAGCCTAAGAGCAAAGCAGAAATTTTAGTAGCTGTATATTGCTGAACTTGGAGGACAGGTGAGTGTGAGAGCAGAAGTCAGGCAGCTGCAACAGACTTTTCAGTTTGTTGTCAGGCAAGGTAACTAACTGCCTAAGGAAAAAAAAAAACCAGAATAATCATCAGAATAGGATGGAATTTGGAGTCACTACAACATATTATTTGCAAAGTCTTCATTTTCAACCCAAAATCAGGTATCCAAAGAAAAAACTAAATTTGACAAATGATCAGGAAAATAAAAGCAATCAATGTAATCTGACTCCAAGGGAATTCACATGTTGTATTTGGTAGACATAGGTGTGCTCATCTCCTCTCATGAGCTAAAAATCACAATTGACAGGACAGTTGTCATAGAAAAAGTCTGAAACCTTCCAGAAAGGATCTTCTACAGACATAAAGAAGGAGCCTAAATGAGACCATTAGGAAAGGCGGACTAACAATATAATCAAATCCCATACCCCATGGATGGGGAACCCATAAACTATAGATTAATTATATTACATAAGTTCTCTCACAGGAGTGAAAGCTCTGACACCCACATCAGGCCCCCTAGTGGGGGGGCAGGTGTCCAGCTCTGGAAAGAGGAGCCCCCAGAGCAACTGGCTATGAAGGTCAAGAGGGTTTGATTGCAGGAAAACCACAGAATTGGGGGAAATAGACATGCCACAGGGCTCACACAAAATCTCATGCGTACTAGGATCCAGGGCAAAAGCAGTAATCTCACAGAAGCCTGAGGCAGACCTACCTGCTGGTCTTAGAAGGTCTCCTGGCTCACCTTGGGGACATAGACACCAGTGGAGGACATATCTGGGTGTATTCATCTGCCTGAACTCTCCTGGAGGCTGTCATCTTGTTTGGGTCATTATCACCAAAACCTGGCTCCACCCAAGAGCCTGTAGTTCCAGTTCTGGGATGCTTCAAGCCAAACAACTAACTGGGTGAAGTCACAACCCCATCCATCAGCACTTGAGTGCTGTGCTGAGTCACTTCAGTCCTGTCTGACTCTTTGCAACCCTATGGACTGTAGCCTGCCAGGCTCCCCCCTGTCCATGGGATTCTCTGGCAAGAATACTGGAGTGGGTTGCCAGAGTCCACAGCTTCCTGTAGACATCACACTAGACATGGCCCTGCCCACCAGAAGGCCAAGCCTGAAACAGGAGAAAACAGAGAATATGAACAGACCAAGTGTGGTACTGAAATTGAATCAATAATTTAAAAACTACACTATACGTGGAAAAATCTAAAGACTCTACCAGGAAACTAGTAGAGTTCATCAATGAGTACAGTAAAGTTGCTGAATAACAAAATTAATATACAGAAAACTATTGCCTTTCTATACACTAAAAAGATGGCAGAGTAGAAGTACCTGCACTCATCTTCTCCTGTGAGAACTCCTAAATTACAACTCGCTACTGGAAAACCATCAACAGGAAAATGTTGGATCCCACCAAAAAAAGATATCCCACATCCAAGGGCAAAGGAGAAGACCCAACATGTGGTAAGAGGGGTGAAGTCACGTGTAGAGTCAAACTCCATCCATTTGAATGCAGAGTTCCAAAGAATAGTAAGGAGAGGTAAGAAAGCCTTCCTTAGCGATCAATGCAAAGAAATAGAGGAAAAGAATAGAATGGGAAAGACTAGAGATCTCTTCAAGAAAATTAGAGATGCCAAGGGAACATTTCATGCAAAGATGGACTCAATAAAGGACAGAAATGGTATGGACCTAACAGAAGCAGAAGATATTAAGAAGAGGTGGCAAGAATACACAGAAGAACTGTACAAAACAGAGCTTCATGACCCAGATAATCACGATGGTGTGATCACTGACCTAGAGCCAAACATCCTGGAATGTGAAGTCAAGTGGGCCTTAGAAAGCATCACTATGAACAAAGCTAGTGGAGGTGATGGAATTCCAGTTGAGCTATTTCAAATCCTGAAAGATGATGCTGTGAAAGTGCTACACTCACTATGCCAGCAAATTTGGAAAGCTCAGCAGTGGCCACAGGACTAGAAAAGGTCAGTTTTCATTCCAATCCCAAAGAAAGGCAATGCCAAAGAATGCTCAAACTATCACGCAATTGCACTCATCTCACATGCTAGTAAGGTAATGCTCAAAATTCTCCAAGCCAGGCTTCAGCAATACGTGAACCGTGAACTTCCAGATGTTCAAGCTGGATTTAGGAAAGGCAGAGGAACCAGAGACCAAATTGCCAACATCCGCTGGATCATGGAAAAAGCAAGAGAGTTCCAGAAAAACATCTGTTTCTGCTTTATTGACTGCCAATTGACTGTGTGGATCACAATAAACTGTGGAAAATTCTGAAAGAGATGGGAATACCAGACCACCTGACCTGCCTCCTGAGAAATCAGTATGCAGGTCAAGAAGCAACAGTTAGAACTGGACATGGAACAACAGACTGGTTTCAAATCAGGAAAGGAGTATGTCAAGGTTGTATATTGTCACCCTCCTGACTTAACTTAAATGCAGAGTACATCATGAGAAATGCTGGGCTGGATGAAACACAAGGTGGAATCAGGGTTGCCAGGAGAAATATCAATAACCTCAGATATGCAGATGACACCACCCTTAAGGCAGAGAGCAGAACTAGAGAGTCTCTTGATGAAAGTGAAAGAGGAGAGTGAAAAGTTGGCTTAAAGCTCAACATTCAGAAAACTAAGATCATGGCATCTGGTCCCATCACTTCATGGCAAATAAATGGGGAAACAGAGGAAACAGTGAGAGACTTTATTTTTGGGGGGGCTCCAAAATCATTGCAAATGGTGACTGCAATCATGAAGTTAAAAGACGCTTGCTCCATGGAAGAAAAGCTATGACCAACCTAGACAGTATATTAAAAAGCAGAGGCATTACTTCACCAACAAAGGACAAAAGTCCGTCTAGTCAAAGCTATGGTTTTTCCAATTTTTCACATCCATGTATGGATGTGAGAGTTGGACTATAAAGAAAACTGAGCACCGAAGAATCTATGCTTTTGAACTTTGGTGTTGGAGAAGACTCTCGAGAGTCCCTTGGACTGCAAGGAGATCCGACCAGTCCATCTTAAAGGAAATCAGTCCTGAATATCGATTGGAAGTACTGATGCTGAAGCTTAAATCCTTTGACCACCTGCTGTGAAGAGCTGACTCATTTGAAAAGACCCTGCTGCTGGGAAAGATTGAAGGTAGGAGGAGAAGGTGATGACAGAGGATGAGATGATTGGATGGCACCACCGACTCAATGGACATGAGTTTGAGTAAGCTCCAGGAGTTGGTGATTGACAGGGAAGCCAGGCATGCTGCAGTCCATGGGGTTGCAAAGAGATGGACACAACTGAGCGACTGAACTGATCACTAACAATTAAGGACAATTCCATTTGCCATCGAATTAAAATGAGTAAGATATCTATGAATAAACCCACCTAAGGAGACAAAAGACCTTCATTGTGAAACTATAAAGGGCTTCCCAGTTGGCTCAGTGGTTAAAAAAAAAAAAAACAAACCCAAAAAACCTGACTCTCATTGCAGAAGATGCAAGAGACACAGGTTCAATTCCTGTATTGGGAAAATCCCTTGAAGAAGGAAAAGGTAACCCATTCTGGTATTTTTGCCTGGAAAATCCCATGGACACAGGAGCCTGGCCGACTACAGTCCATGGGGACACAAAGAGTCAGACACAACTGAACAACTGACACTTATACCCTTCAGAAAATATTTATGAATAGAAGAGAAGGATAAGGGAGAAAAATCAGAAATTATGTAAAAGGACAAATTATTAATTGGCATTGGAAGAATAAATCTGGCTCACATACATCCTTTTAATGAGGGTCCTCAACAGTAGCCTCTGTCCCTTTTCTATCAAACTACCACCTAAAATATATGTTGTTTAGCATCTCTCATTCCTTCATTCTCCTTCTCTGTCACCTTCTCTGTCTTTTCTTTCCTCTCTCCCTTCCCCCCTTTTCCTTTCTCTGTTCTCCCTTCCTCTGTTCTTTCCTCTCTTTTCTCAGTTCCTATCAGTTTCTTAATTTCTATAAGCTTTTTCCTCTTTAGTAGTCTGAATGTGTACCTAAGCCTTGTTCTTTGTTGGGTCGGTGATTATTCCCTAAACATCTCACTTGTCTTCCAGCTCCCTCCTGTTGTTCCACAGTGCCCTCCCTCTGAATTGCCCTAATTGATGTTTAACTTGTGACAACTCCATCTTCCCACACTCCTTTTATCTCATCCCCAAAGTGCAGAGAGCATTTACTTTTGAGGAAGTGAAAAGCAATAAATGCTGGAAGGCATCATGCTCTGGAATGAAAATTTGGTGAGGGACTCAAGGGAAAGGGGTTGAGCCTTCCCCTTTCACCTGACTGAAGCATAGTTTTTAAAGGGAAGGATCCTGGTGGGGAAACTAGTGGTGTTTGGTGATCTTGCAAAAGCTGGCAATATTTAGATAAAATGGTTGAAGGAAAAACAGTATGAGTCCAGAAAGATAAAGAAGTAGCTTGAAGTAATGTATTCACTCAAAATGTGTTATAAGCAAGGACAGAAATGGGGAAAAGAATAAGGACTAGGCTGCACTGATGGAATACTGCATGGTGGCTGGGAGCCTGGAATTGTAGTAAAGATTAATCAGTGTTTCATGCACCAATGACCTGGAAATATTTACCAATGGAGAGCATGAGTCTGATGACTTTGAGGAACAAAGCTTTTCTGGAAAGGGATTTGGATCTCAAGGATATGCAGGAAAAATGAAACAGAACATTGATTTCAGAAAAATGATGAGAGAAGGCTAAATAAATAAAGACAAGAGGGAGAAAAGAGAAAAAAAAAAAGCCTACATTTTGGAGGATACAAATAGATAATGAACCATTAAGAAAAAGAGCAGTATATGAGAGATTGGGGCTGGAGAAATAATAAATGAAGACAAGGATGCACTTAAAATGTACTGTTTAATGTTTAAACTATGTCATAGACAATGGGGTAATGCTGGATTGTGAACACGTGTGAAGCTTATACAGCAATATTTCCTCACTTTGAGGCAATGTACTCATGACAGTTGTTGACTGTATACCTTACATCTAATTACGTACCTTACACCTTTTTCCTCAATATTTTGTCTACTGTTATATAGTATCATCTATAACAAAACATATTTAAATTACCTTTTTCTATTCCCACTAGAGTCAATCCTGTTTGAAATCAATGGGGGTTTTCTTAAGTTTTCCTCAAAGTGAGATTGGACTGACCCTTTAAGATTAACAGCATTTTCTGTCTGAATCTGATTGCTGCAACTGACAAAGAGAAATGTGAAAAAACAACGGTGACCAACTAAATACACATAAAGCCTGCAATTATGCAGAACGATCTCAATTAAAATTTTAAAAAATATTTTCTTGAAGGGAGAATATCAGAGACACATTTAAAGGCTGATCAATTCATATACCTTTTTTGACCCATCACTTTCCTCAGCAGCATCCCAAGGTTCTCTCTTAACAAAATACATCCATGAAGTTTCCTTTATGACCCAAATATATTTGTGCCTTTTGATGCCTATGTTTTCCTGCTTTCTGTCTCTGTGCCACTTTCCACCAATTATATCAATCCACACCCTTGCCATAATAAGTAACATCTCTTATCCAAGAACAAAATGCGAATGTTTATTATCTTGCATTTGATCAGTACAATTCATCAGGTGTTTCCCTTGTCTCCCATATATTTCTTTTTTCTTCTTCCCCTCATCTTCCCTCAGTATTTGAACCATTAGTCGACATTTTCCTTCCGTCAATTCTGAAAAAAAAGTGTTATTTGAAAACTTCTTTATCCCCAATGATTCTATTTTTAATCAATATTTGCACTTCATCCGGAGATTAAACAACTCCCTAAGCACTGATAAAATATCAAACAATTGGAGTTAGAACTAACTTATGCCCTTAAGTATCTGTGATGATGGAAAAGAACAAAGCAATTTAAAGGAAGGTCATAATAACAAATACTGTGGGACCCAGGACCAGTTAGAGAAAAAATTACAAAGTGTATAAAGCTTAACATTTCTCTGTGCCTCTACCATTTCTTGTCTCGAGTCAAAATCAAGCCACAGGATTCTTGTTTAATGAAGTCACCATACTTGCCTGGTATGTGTCACTGGCTTATATTTCACATCTCTGACTCCTTCCCTGAAACTGGACTCTTGAGTGTAAATGGCATAGCAAAGTGTTAGGAGGTAACAATCTAGTTTAACAAGTTTACATGGAAGTGCCAATGATGGATAGCCCCTCTTAAAGTCCTGGCATGTTTTCATTTTAAAAGACAGAAACATTAGAACCTGGATCAATCTCTAGTTGGCTTGTTTTCAGATAGAATTACAGGCTTAAGTTAAAACTATTAAGAAAAATATTAGTAGAAGATCAAAAGGACTTTCTGTTACTTCTCACACTACATACCACTTTTCTTTTGGTAAATAGGATTGAGGATGTTGAAATCCCAAACAAAAACGGTAACATGATGTTGAATGCTGGTGTAGGGGTTCAAAGGCTTGCAACAGAAGTAAAAACAGATCTATAAATATGTTGCAGTCTGGGAGGAAGACACAAAAGGTTAGAAGCAAAGTAAGTATGTAAGACACATATGTACTGGGCTCAGACATACATATCTAACACCTAACATCCCCCCGGGTCTAATTGACCTCATTTTTTCCACAGCTTTCTCCTTTTTCAGCAGCTCTGAGTTATTTTCCTTGTGAGTTCTATGTCAAAGTCATCTGATGACTTTGAGCAGACTGAAAGACTTTTATTTTTTTTTCTCTGTTCTTCCTTTTCTCTCTCTCTCTCTCTTCCTCCTCCCCTTCTCTCCCATCCTTCCACCCTCCCTCTGCTTTTATAAAGATAAAAGTGAAAAGAGAGGATGGTAATATCATGTTTTTTAAGAAGTTGAATTTGTTTGAAAGAGGGTCATAAAAATCCATCTGATTGGAATAGGGTGTGGGTACAATAAGGAGGTGTATGCTGTGCTAGTTTAATTGAACTTGTTTAATATTGGTGACCTTTTTTAAAATTGTGTTTTGCCTTGTGCTCTGCCCATTTTTAGTTTTTCATATTATAGAGGTATAGGTATTGGATCTTCCTCATGACCTTAGGGAAGGAAGAAGGCACGCCAGCTGTATGTGTAACTCTCTCTCCTGGGTATGCTCCTGTATGTCATGACCCTGTTCAAAAGGCCAGGACAATATTGTTTACCAGGTTTTCTGGTCCCTGAAACCTCTAGGTTTCAGGCTCTAGGCTCCTTGTTAACAGCAAGAAAACACTCAGTAATACATCATAGTAGAATGCTTATTAGAAAACACAAGTTTCATAGCAAGTGACTTTTCTATGAAGTATAATAAATCATAGATGGGTAATAAATAGTAAGTGCTAGCCAGCTGCTGGAACAACCCTTTCTTCCTGTCAAGATTAAGACAATTAGGTATCTACATAGATTTCTCAATTAAGTATCTGCTCTGTGTATGCAACTTTAAAACATTTCATTTGAAATAATAGTATCCTTGGCCATAAAGTGTGATGTTTTCACTTAGACAACTTTGAAGAGTCAAATGTACCTCTTTTATTTTTGTAACATTTAAATGAGTCAGAGAGTTAGATTTAATTATTTCTTCCTTGTTATATCATTTTTAACCCTTTTTCCTCTCTGTTTATTGGGTACTTTGGTTGCATGTGCTTGTTTTAGCTGCATTGTATATGACCAAGAAATGAAAAATCAAATGCTTTCAGCTTAGGGTGCTGTAAACATTTTTACCCTCCTTTTTCTTTATGGAGTAACATCTCATAGCATTTTTTAATGCATCAACATAGTTGAAATTCAGCTTGAAATTCAGAAATACACATACTGCCAGATATAGACTATTAGCCCATTGGGGACTTCATTAGTAGATGTCTTATTCAGTTCAAAGATGGCACTTGAGAGTTTCAAGACTCTCTAGTTTACTAATTAGCTTATCTCCAAGGACCATGTTTAACATTGCTCAAACCTTTTTAACTTTTATTAATATGGACATTTGCACATAACTGTTTTCAGTTTAATGTACCCAAATCCCCAGTCACATTCAAGGACAACTGCTTTGGAACACTTTAGAAATCCTGTTTAATGGTTTTCTTTCATATTTATGTATATTTACTTATGAGCAAATAATTTATTTTGTTCTACCTTTCTTCCAACTAAGCATATTCTCTTTGCCTAAACCTTCAGATTACAGTAACCACATAAAAGTATACTCGATGTGAATTGGCAAATTCTAAACTTAATCCCACCTCAGTTCAGTCGCTCTGACTCTTTGCGACCTCATGAACCGCAGCATGCCAGGCCTCCCTGTCCATCACCAGCTCCCGGAGTTCACCCAAACTCATGTCCATCGAGTCAGTGATGCCATCCAGCCATCTCATCCTGTCATCCCTTTCTCCTCCTGCCCTAAATCTTTCCCAGCGTCAGGGTCTTTTCAAATGAGTCAGCTGTCTGCATCAGGTGGCCAAAGTATTGGAGTTTCAGCTTCAACATAAGTCCTTTCAATGAACACCCAGGACTGATGTCCTTTAGGATGGACTGGTTGGATCTTCTTGCAGTCCAAGGGACTCTCAAGAGTCTTCTCCAACACTACAGTTCAAAAGCATCAATTCTTCGGTGCTCAGCTTACTTTATAGTCCAATCTCACATCCATACATAACTACTGGAAAAAATATAGCCTTAACTAGATGGACCTTTGCTGGCAAAATAATGTCTCTGCTTTTTCATATGCTGTCTAGGTTGGTCATAACTTTCCTTCCAAGGAGTAAGCGTCTTTTAATTTCATGGCTGCAATAGCCATCTGCAGTGATTTTGGAGCCCAAGAAAATAAAGTCAGCCACTGTTTCCACTGTTTCCCCATCTACTTCCCATGAAGTGATGGGACCAGATGCCATGATCTTAGTTTTTTGAATGTTGAGCTTTAAGCCAGCTTTATTACTCTCCTCTTTCACTTTCATCAAGAGGCTTTGTAGTTCCTCTTCACTTTCTGACATAAGGGTGGTGCCATCTGCATATCTGAGGTTATTGATATTTCTTCTGGCAATCTTGATTCCAGCTTGTGCTTCTTCCAGCCCAGCATTTCTCATGATGTACTCTGCATATAAGTTAAATAAGCAGGGTGACAATATACAGCCTTGACATACTCCTTTGCCTATTTGGAACCAGTCTGTTGTTCCATGTCCAGTTCTAACTGTTGCTTCCTGACCTGCATATGGGTTTCTCAAGAGGCAGGTCAGGTGGTCTGATATTCCCATCTCTTTCAGAATTTTCCACAGTTTATTGTGTTCCAGTCAAAGGCTTTGGCATAGTCAGTAAAGCAGAAATAGATGTTTTTCTGGAACTCTCTTGCTTTTTCCATGATGCAGTAGATGTTGGCAATTTGATCCCTGGTTCCTCTGCCTTTTCTAAAACCAGCTTGAACATCTGGAAGTTCATGATGCATGTATTGCTGAAGCCTGGCTTGGAGAATTTTGAGCATTACTTTACTACTGTGTGAGATGAGTGCAATTGTGTGATAGTTTTTAACATTCTTTGGCATTGCCTTTCTTTGGGATTGGAATGAAAACTGACCTTTTCCAGTCCTGTGGCCACTGCAGTTTTCCAAATATGCTGGCATATTGAGTGCAGCACTTTCACAGCATCATCTTTCAGGATTTGAAATAGCTCAACTGGAATTCCATCACCTCCACTAGCTTTGTTCGTAGTGATGCTTCCTAAGGCCCACTTGACTTCACATTCCAGGATGTCTGGCTCTAGGTGAGTGATCACACAATCATGATTATCTAGGTTGTGAAGATCTTTTTTGTACAGTTCTTCTGTGTATTCTTGCCACCTCTTCTTAATATTTTCTGCTCCTGTTAGGTCCATACCATTTCTGTCCTTTATTGTGCCCGTCTTTGCATCAAATTTTCCCTTGGTATCTCTAATTTTCTTAAAGAGATCTTTAGTTTTCCCCATTCTGTTGTTTTCCTGTATTTCTTTGCATTGATCGCTGAGGAAGGCTTTCTTATCTCTCCTTGCTATTCTTTGGAACTCTGCATTCAGATGCTTATATCTTTCCTTTTCTCCTTTGCTTTTTGCTTCCCTTGTTTTCACAGCTATTTGAAAGGCCTCCTCAGACAGCCATTTTGCTTTTTTGCACTTCTTTTTCTTGGGGATGGTCTTGATTCCTGTCTCCTGTACAATGTCACGAAGCTCCATCTGTAGTTCTTCAGGCACTCTGTCAGATCTAGTCCCTTATCTATTTCTCACTTCCACTGTATAGTCATAAGGCATTTGATTTAGGTCATACCTGAATGGTCTAGTGGTTTTCTCCACTTTCTTCAATGTCAGTCTGAATTTGGCAATAAGGTGTTCATGATCTGAGCCACAGTCAGCTCCTGGTCTTGTTTTTGCTGACTGTATAGAGCTTCTCCATCTTTGGCTGCAAAGAATATAATCAATCTGATTTCAGTGTTGACCATCTGGTGATGTCCATGTGTAGAGTCTTCTCTTGTGTTGCTGGACAAGGGTGTTGCTATGGCCAATGCGTTCTCTTGGCAGAAGTCTATTAGCCTTTGCCCTGCTTCATTCTGTACTCAAAGGCCAAATTTGCCTGTTATTCCAGGTGTTTCTTGACTTCCTATTTTTGCATTCCAGTCCCCTATAATCCCGCCTAGTGGGATACTAATCACAACAGAAACCTTTGACATGAACCTGTATTCATCAGATGATACTCCAGGGATTAGAGAGCTCTCCTGGTAGGTAAACGTGTGATTAGTTTTATAAACTCTACTGCCCTATTCTGTTTTCTCTAACCTGTAACTGGAAAGGCCTTCATTTAGGACATTTTTGTAAGGTTATTGCTAGAGTTTTATCTTGAATCAAATAGAAGCAATTGGTGTTTATTTCCGGACATTAAATTTATACTGTAATATCACAGGAGGTATATTTCAGAGCTGCCTGCTTCTTTCCATCTCCACTGTCACTCTCAGAGCCCTATGTGAATTATTTTAGAGGTACAATAGCCTTGTTTCCCTGTAATTTTATCCCTACCTCTCCCTGTGCTGGAGTGAACTTTTTATCAATTTAGTTTGCTCATGTTCTCCCCTTGATTAAGACCCTTCAGTAGTTTTCCATTGCATTTAGGAAGAAAAGGCTACATCACTGACATATCCTATGGAGCCCTGCAAGGCCTGGCCTGCACCTATTTCTCCAGCCTCACCTTACTCTCCATCCCTAGTGAAACCCTTGCTTCACTGTCCACCTTTCAGTCCTTGAAAATATTAAGATCTTTGCCACATTGCAGACCTTTCTACACATTGCTTTCTCTGCTGAAGTGAACATCCAATTGGTAAATTCTAATGTTCTTACAGAACTCAGATTAATGTTTTTTCCTCAAACTTAAATTAGATCATCCTTTCTTCTCTATCAGAGTACTTTGCTTTTTCATCACAGACCTAACCAGAATACTTAATTGCATATGTATTTGTGTAACTTAATCTGAAGTTTACCTTCCATGTAAGAATGCAAATTCTATGAGATCAAGGACCGTTGCCTCTTTTTATTGACTTCTACATGTCAGTACTTAGGATACTGTCACATAATGAATTATAAATACCTGATTTCTTCTGAACAAATAAATAAAATATGATGTTGGATTTTTCAAGGTAGCTTCTAATATTTTTCTGTCCTGTCAGCAATATAGTTTCTAATGGTAAAATTAACTTTCTTACATAAACAATTGATATTTTATTTTCAACTGAGCATCCATGGAAAGAAAGAGCATTAGTGGGGATTTATATGGACAACATCATATAGTAGTAGGAGAAAGCTGCATTTAACCAGCATATCTGGTGGGCAGTCTTATTGTCATACACTACATGTGATTCAAAAGAATCTACTCTTCAGCTGAAAGGGACATTCAGAACAGCTGGTTTACTTCTATCCTTTTAGACAATTCCAAATTATCTAGATAAGGCAGTTCATTGTGGTCTTAAAGTCTTTCCATGACTTAAAAAAAAAGGCTTCCTTCTACAAAAGTTTTATTTGTATTTTTCCCTTATAAAATATTATTATACCTAACTTAAATGTTTCTATTTAGTAGAGGCAGAATGGAGCTAATCACAACCCTCTGAGTCCATCTTCTCTGAATTATGATTATAAAGTGATGGGATTAATTTCCTTTTAGGGCTCCTTAAGTGACTCTGAAAAGAATTCCCTGAATTGGAATTGTAAAACAGTATCCAAATGATACAAGTTGCAATAAGCTGCTTTGAAAGGAAAAAAAAAATCATTGTTGCTGTTCAGTCACTCAGTCATGTCCGACTCTCTGCAACCCAATGGACTGCAGCATGCCAGGCTTCCCTGTCCTTCACCATCTCCTGGAGCTTGCTCAGACTCATGTCCATTGAGTCAGTGATGCCATCCAACCATTTCACCCTCTGTCATCCCCTTCTCCTGCTTTCAATCTTTCCAAGCATCAGGATCTTTTCTAATGAATCGGCTCTTTGCATCAGGTGGCCAAAGTATTGGAGCTTCAGCATCAGTCCTTATAATGAATATTTAGGATTGATTTCCTTTAGGATTGACTGGTTTGATCTCCTTGAAGTCCAAGGGACTCTCAAGAGTCTTCTCCAACACCACAGTTCAAAAGCATCAATTCTTTGGTGCTCAGCCTTCTTTATGGTCCAATTTTTCACATCCATACACGACTACTGGAAAAACCATAGCTTGACTATATGGACTTTTGTCAGTGAAGTAATGTCTCTGCTTTTTAATATGCTGTCCAGGCTTGTCATAGCTTTTCTTCCAAGGAGCAGGCATCTTGTAATTTTATGACTGCAGTCACTATCTGCAGTGATTTTGGAGCTCAAGAAATTAAAGTCTGTCACTGTTTCCATTTTTCCCCATCTATTTGTCATGAAGTGATGGGACCAAATGCCATGATCTTAGTTTTCTGAATGTTGAGTTTTAAGCCAGATTTTTCACTCTTCTCTTTCACTTTCATCAAGAGGCTCTTTAGTCCCTCTTCACTTTTTGCCATAAGGGTGGTGTCATGTGCGTGTCATCATTTTTAAATGTATGCTTATATGGTGTTTTGAAAACATCAGCTTCAAGTTCTGTTCCCACGAGTTCCCTCTACATTTAATGAGATACAGTATACTACAAAAAAAGAAACCTGTAACCAAAAAAAAAAAAAAAAGTCTTTCAGAGTTAGGGGCTAGAGAGATCAAATTTCTTCCAAAGCAATATATCATAAGGATATGATTGGTTACACTTTCTTATTGATGATTTTGACTATATGACGTTGCTGGGCAGCTTCCTTTTCCACATAGATTAGTTTGAGTCTACCAATGCCATTCCAAGAAAATCAGCTACAGCATTTGGTACCCATTTACTGGCCTTATGGATTGCATTTGTGGTTGATAGTCTATTAAATTACTGTGCAGATTGGATTCAGGCCAGTGGTTAAAATATTTCTATTAGACTCCAACAGCATACGTGTATTTCTTACAAATTCACATCACTCTCCTCACTCTCTTATCGTTCAGTGTTTCATTCTGTCTACGGAGGTTGAATTGGGTGCACACTCAATTTCACAGGTGAACAGAAGCCTGCAATTTTTCTGGGCTGAGTGTTTGGGAGCAGAGAGCAGTGCCCAAAGTCAGTATAAAGGCTTGTGTGTCACCAGGACCCTTTCAGGAGGACCTATGTCTCACTCAGGAAATATCAAAAGAGGAATTTCTTCCTGTTTTAATCTGATTATTAAAGACCTTAAAACATATGTTTTTACAGTTGCCAAGATTTTTTTTTTCTATGTGTTTACTTAATCTGAGCCTTACACTGACATCTTTAAAAAGGCACCACATGCTTTGCTCTCACTTATTAAAACTAAACATATCTCTCCTTGTTCCATGAACAACCCAAATCCAAATTATATTATTATTATGTTGTTGGTGTTATTGTTCTGAGAATCAAGACATAGCTTTGGGTTCAAGGATCAGTTTTTATTTAGAAGTTGCACATCCAGCTCTGATTATGTTTCCTTTCATTTTTGATTGCTTAAAAAAAAAAGTTCCATTCCAGGAGATGTGTGCTAAGAATAGTATGATGATCACGTCCTTCTGTTATTTAATTGGGAACAGTCCTTTGACCTTGAGGCTGTTTATGCTCTGATACTGAAACATTCTCTTTAATTTGATCTTTGATTCCTTGGGGTTGTAGTGATGTGGTCAACAAGTTTTACTGAAGTTTCTTGGTAAGTCCTGTAACTTGTTAAACTGTTATTAAACCTCAGAGAGTCCATGAAGAATAGTGGGAGCCTGTTACTCAGAATGACTGACGTATCGCAACTGGCTCCTTCATTTGGCTGTTTTAGGCCCCATCTTGGCATTTTAGCCTTTCCTTAGAAGGCTGTGAGGCAGTTCTTGACAGCCTAAAATAAACATGCAGCTTTCCAAGGAATGAGAGTAACAGTAGTTTCTCACATCTGTATTCCTTTATTATTTGAATTCGGTGGACATCTGTTTTAAACATATGCTACGATCTAGTGTCTGTGCACCATTCAAAATGAAGAAGGACCCTCGGGAGGGAAGGTGAAGCAACATGAGATCTAATATTTTGACTCTATAGTGTATGTGCAGCTATTATACTATCCCCGATCCTTAAAATAGCCCAGGAAAGTAGATATTCTCTCTACTCAAGGGACTTATCAAAGTCTCCCATATTTTAAACATGTCAGAGGTAGAATTATAATTTAGATGAGGCAATCTTTATCCTTCGCTTTTGACCACCCGCTTCTACCTAGTGGGCTTCCCAGGTGGCATTATTGGTAAAGAACCTGCCTGCCAGTGCAGGAAATGTGAGAGACGTAGGTTCAGTCTCTGGGTTGGGAAGATGCCCTGGAGAAGGACTCAGCAACCCACTTCAGGATTCTGGCCTGTTTAATTCCATAAACAAAACAGCCTGGTGGGCTTCAGTCCATAGCATCACAAAGAATTGGACACAACTGAAGCAACTTGGCACGCACGCACATACTACCTAACAGAAAGCACTATATTATACCGCGAGCTGATTCAGACGGGATATCCAGAAAGGTTTATAAATAAGCGAACATTTTATTTGGACTTGAAGGATGAGTAAACTTTTGGAGAGCAGAAAAGGGTTGAAGAAATGGGTTCTTCTAAAGGCTTCAGGATGAAAAAACACTGTGATCAAAGATTTGGAAGCAAGAAGGCCTGTGGTGTGTTTCAGAAATGGCAAAAAACTTGATGTGGCCAGGCTATGAAATATGCAGAGGAATGCAGTGAGATCTTAGCTTAATGAAAGCCTTTAAGTGTCATGATAGGGATTTGCAACATTATTCTGTAGATGATGCTACCAAATAAGGGAAGAATCATAAAGATGTATTGGTTTTGTGTAGGATGTGTTTTTCAGCTCATCAACCCTGATTCTTCTCTTTCCTGGTCTCAAGGGTTTTGAAATCAAGGAGGAAAAGAACACAGAGAAACTGTCTTTGTGATAATTGTCTTCAGACAGCTATCTTAAGATAAACAAAAAGTGAAGACACTGATCTTAGTTTATCAGAGAAAGTATTTTTTTGTGGCAGGAGATTTTAGTTACTTAAATGATTCAAGAGACTTATTTTGTCAGGTTGAGTTGGTGAAAATTCTATAGCTTTTCTTTCATGAAAAGTCTAAAATTTATTTTTCTATATCCCAGAGGGGAAAAATAATTCAGTATTACTTCATAGGCATTTTTTAAAGTAAGTTTTATTTAACTTACTTTGTAGATGTATTTTTTTCAATAGCAAACTTTTGACATCTAAAAGGTATTTGTAAATTAACTTTTAAAAATCTATCTGGAATCAAACCTAACTTATATCCATCATAAATCAAATTTAATTCATATTCGTATCAATTGTATTTGCCCTAAAATTTTTCCAGTATTCACTATATTTAAACTTTTTTTCACAATGTTTTTAGCTGGCAGTCTAATTTAGACAATACTTACCTAACAGAGTAAAATCTAATCACAGTTTTTAGGAAAGAAGTATAGTGTTGGCTATCAAATGAGCACAAAATGAGCATAAAATTAAAAATGGCTTGATGTATATTCCGTTACCATGTATGTGTTTTTTGATGTAATTTTAGTCATGATCTTGGCCTGTTGACTTTGGTCTAACTTGAAAATGTGTTTTATCAGAAAAAAAAGAAGTACTGTGTTTGAGAAATGCATTATTTCTCCAGTGTTCTGGAATCTGTTGCTGATATAATTTGAAGTGAACTTTCTTTAGCTTGGCCTCCAGAGTAATCAGCTATAGGCATGTGGATGGTGAATACCTAATAACTGTCCCCCTAGAGGTGACAGAGTTGTATACACATTGTAAGTCTTGGCAAGGAGACAAGGCTTATCCATCCAGATTTTGCCAATGAAGACATATAAAGAAAAGAGAGGGGGAAAAAAATCTATACTGAAGAAATGTTACAGCTGCAAATATTTTGACAACTTAGATTTTCCATGACACTTTGGTTTATTTTATCCGTTAATTCAGCAGTATTTACTAGGTCTATTTATAATTAGTCCGATTTGTATTTATGTTTAGTTCAGCTCTAGGCCCTGAACTAAGGTGACGGAAAATGCAAAAAAAAAAAAAAAAAGAAAAGAAGGAAAACCTCTTCTAATTATTTCTGTTGCTTTTCTTAGAACTAATAAGTTATATGCAATCATTAAAAGCAAGTGAAATCATATTCTTACAGATGCCTGGAAACATCTTATATTACATTTATTTTTTATTCACATTTCTCAAAACGTTTCCTCTTATGTTCATCTTAATTTCCAAGTGAAGGGAGCTTAGGATATTTGAAAAGCTGTTAAGAAGAGTAAGAAGACTGTCAAAGAACATTATGAGTCCATTGAAACAAGTGTGAATACTTATTAACCATTGTTTTCTTTTGAAGTTTTGAAATACAATAGCAAACAGCACAGAGGTTGATAAAGACAAAATTTTCTGGCATCATTTAAGATGACACAGTGACTTGAGATAGGAAAGCCACCTTCATGAAGTTTGAGGAGGAGAATTTAGAATCTAACCTTGCTATATATGAACATTACCTGCTTTTGACAATGTATCATTCATTTCAGTCACTCAATCATGTCCAACTCTTTGCGACCCCATGGACTGTAGCATGCCAGGCTTCCCTTTCCATCACCAACTCCTGGAGCTTGCTCAAACTCATGTCCATTGAGTTGGTGATGCCATCCAAACATCTCATCCTCTGTTTTCCCCTTCTCCTCCTGCCTTCAATCTTTCCCAACATCAGGGTCTTTTCCAGTGAGTGAGTTCTTTGCATCAGGTGGCCAAAGTATTGAAATTTCAGTGACAACGTATAGTAGTGGTAATAATGGTAATAACAATAATAGTAATATGTAGTATTTGTTACATTTTTCTCTTATGCTATCATGTTAAATGCTTTCTGTAATGCTTTACTAGCTCAACTAATCCATATACAAACTTCAAAGCTACTGTCAAATATCACAATACAAATGGAGGTGGAAACTTAGGCAGAAATCAATTAAGTACCCTCCAAAGATCATCCAGCAAGTGTGCTGAGACAAAACCACTCTGCCCTTGAAGAACAAGGATGTGGTTGAATGTTTCCACACAACCAGAAAATCTTCAAAGAGCAAAACGTATTTTGAAATAATTTTCCCTCAAGAGAGCCATTTACAATTACCTTGAAAAGACCAACATGCTTTTTGATCATGCCAATAATTTTGTAAGACCCAAGTATAGATGGTGTGCCAAGGGGCTAAAGAATAATGATGTTATATTTATTATTTCCCTTGAAATATTAATTGTATGAGTTGCCATTTTTCTCTCATCTTGAGTTGCATTAATCCTGGAGGTCTTTTGCTCCAGAAGAACTCACCACTGAATTCTGTTTTAGTGCATCAGAACATACCACTACATCTTGATTTATGCAGTATAATGTAGAATAAAGAAAACTGCATTGAGATTTCTGTGACCTGATTTCTAATTTTGGCTCTGATCTTATGATCATGTGCAAGTCACTTTGTCTCGCTGGGCCTTAGTTTAGTCATCTGTAAAATAAATGGGGTTGATTAAAGATCTCTATGGCCCATCTCTAGATCTAAAATGCTGTGACTCCATGATTTCTATTCCTACACAAAAGAGAAGCCAGTGAAAAATCAAAACAGGCTTATCTTCCATGATTTTCTGCCCATTTAATTAAGACTGAAATTGCCTTGAAAGTATCAAAACAACCCAGTAATGTTTTATGTGGAATGTTTCAGTTTTGTCAGTTTTTTCATGAGTGAACCTGGTTAAGACTTTTAATTTATGGATCTACCTATTAAATGCTTTCAATATGAAAGCACTTATTACTGTTGATTAATAAGAACTCACTAAAAATCACTGATATAATCTTTCATTTTTTGAGTAAGAGTCAATAATAGGAGCTGTGTAATAACAAGATGACTCAGGAATCTTATAGATGAATAATAACTGTCAATTATTGGGCAACACTGACATACCAGTTAGTTTGCCTGCATCACATCATTGATTCTCAGCAGCATTTCTCCACAATATACATGGGCCCATAGAACAAATGAAAACATTGAGATTACAGTTTGTAAGTAACAAAACTCAGAATGGAACTCATGTCTATCTCTAAATCTTGCACTGTTTATTAAAACGCATTCAGATCAGATCATATCAGATCAGTCGCTCAGTCGTGTCCGACTCTTTAACCCCATAAATTGCAGCACGCCAGGCCTCCCTGTCCATCACCAACTCCTGGAGTTCACTCAGACTCATGTCCATCGAGTCAGTGATGCCATCCAGCCATCTCATCCTCTGTCGTCCCCTTCTCCTCTTGCCCCAATCCCTCCCAGCATCAGAGTCTTTTCCAATGAGTCAGCTTTTCACATGAGGTGGCCAAAGTACTGGAGTTTCAGCTTTAGCATCATTCTTTCCAAAGAAATCCCAGGGCTGATCTCCTTCAGAATGGACTGGTTGGATCTCCTTGCAGTCCAAGGGACTCTCAAGAGTCTACTCCAACACCACAGTTCAAAGGCATCAATTCTTCGGCGCTCAGCCTTCTTCACAGTCCAGTTCTCACATCCATACATGACCACAGGAAAAACCATAGCCTTGACTAGATGAACCTTTGTTGGCAAAGTAATGTCTCTGCTTTTGAATATGCTATCTAGGTTGGTCATAACTTTCCTCCAAGGAGTAAGCATCTTTTAATTTCATGGCTGCAGTCACCATCTGCAGTGATTTTGGAGCCCAGAAAAATAAAGTCTGATACTGTTTCTACTGTTTTCCCATCTATTTCCCATGAAGTGATGGGACCGGATGCTATGATCTTCGTTTTCTGAATGTTGAGCTTTAAGCCAACTTTTTCACTCTCCTCTTTCACCTTCATCAAGAGGCTTTTTAGTTCCTCTTCACTTTCTGCCATAAGGGTGGTGTCATCTGCATAACTGAGGTTATTGATATTTCTCCTGGCAATCTTGATTCCAGCTTGTGTTTCTTCTAGTCCAGCGTTTCTCATGATGTACTCTGCATAGAAGTTAAATAAACAGGGTGACAATATACAGCCTTGATGAACTCCTTTTCCTATTTGGAACCAGTCTGTTGTTCCATGTCCAGTTCTAACTGTTGCTTCCTGACCTGCATACAAATTTCTCAAGAGGCAGATCAGGTGGTCTGGTATTCCCATCTCTTGAAGAATTTTCCACAGTTGATTGTGATCCACACAGTCAAAGACTTTGGCATAGTCAATAAAGCAGAAATAGATGTTTTTCTGGAACTCTCTTGCTTTTTCCATGATCCAGCAGATGTTGGCAATTTGATCTCTGGTTCCTCTGCCTTTTCTAAAACCAGCTTGAACATCAGGAAGGTCACGGTTCACATATTGCTGAAGCCTGGCTTGGAGAATTTTGAGCATTACTTTACTAGCGTGTGAGATGAGTGCAGTTGTGCAGTAGTTTGAGCATTCTATGGCATTGCCTTTCTTTGGGATTAGAATGAAAACTGACCTTTTCCAGCCCTGTAGCCACTGCAGAGTTTTCCAAATTTGCTGGCATATTGAGTGCAGCACTTTCACAGCATCATCTTTCAGGATTTGGAATAGTTCGACTGGAATTCCATCACCTCCAATAGCTTTGTTCATAGTGATGCTTTCTAAGGCCCACTTGACTTCATATTCCAGGATGTCTGACTCTAGGTCAGTGATCACACCATCGTGATTATCTGGGTTGTGAAGCTCTTTTTTGTACAGTTCTTCTGTGTATTCTTGCCACCTCTTCTTAATATCTTCTGCTTCTGTTAGGTCCATACCATTTCTGTCCTTTATCGAGCTCATCTTTGCATGAAATCTTCCCTTGGTATCTCTGATTTTCTTGAAGAGATCTCTAGCACTGATTGCTGAAGAAGGCTTTCTTATCTCTTCTTGCTATTCTTTGGAACTCTGCATTCAGATGTTTATATCTTTCCTTTTCTCCTTTGCTTTTCGCTTCTCTTCTTTTCACAGCTATTTGTAAGGCCTCCCCAGACAGCCATTTTGCTTTTTTGCATTTCTTTTCCATGGGGATGGTCTTGATCCCTGTCTCCTGTACAATGTCACGAACCTCATTCCATAGTTCATCAGGCACTCTGTCTATCATATCTAGGCCCTTAAATCTATTTCTCACTTCCACTGTATAATCATATGGGATTTGATTTAGGTTATACCTGAATAGTCTAGTGGTTTTCCCTACTTTCTTCAATTTAAGTCTGAATTTGGCAATAAGGAGTTCATGGTCTGAGCCACAGTCAGCTCCTGGTCTTGTTTTTGCTGACTGTATAGAGCTTCTCCATCTTTGGCTGCAAAGAATATAATCAATCTGGTTTCGGTGTTGACCATGTGGTGATGTCCATGTAGAGAGTCTTCTCTTGTGTTGTTGGAAGAGGGTGTTTGTTATGACCAGTGCATTTTCTTGGCCAAACTCTATTAGTCTTTGCCCTGCTTCATTCTGTATTCCAAGGCCAAATTTGCCTGTTACTTCAGGTGTTTCTTGACTTGCTACTTTTGCATTCCAGTCCCCTGTAATGAAAAGGACATCTTTTTTGGGTGTTAGTTCTAAAAGGTCTTGTAGGTCTTCATAGAACCGTTCAACTTCAGCTTCTTCAGCGTTACTGGTTGGGGCATAGACTTGGATTACTGTGATATTGAATGGTTTGCCTTGGAATGAACAGAGATCATTCTGTCATTCTTGAGATTGCATCCAAGTACTGCATTTCGGACTCTTTTGTTGACCATGATGGCTACTCCATTTCTTCTGAGGGATTCCTGCCTGTAATAGTAGATATAATGGTCATCTGAGTTAAATTCACCCCTTCCAGTCCATTTTAGTTCGCTGATTCCTAGAATGTGGACATTCACTCTTGCCATCTCTTGTTTGACCACTTCCAATTTGCCTTGATTCATGGACCTGACATTCCAGGTTCCTATGCAATATTGCTCTTTACAGCATTGGACCTTGCTTTTATCACCAGTTACCTCTCCTTAATATCTGAAGATCATTTCCTGCCTCCCCCACCACCACATGACCATCAGGTGTCCTGAGAAATCACTAAAGAATTCAGCCTAATTATTATAATGCCCAATTGTAGTTTTTCATAGTATCATTTAAAAATCAGCTTATCAAAACAGCTAAATAAGTGTAATGATGTGAGGAGTATTATTTTAGGTTGAGGGAGAGATCAGTCAAGGAGAATCTGTCATTCATTTCTTGGTAGCTGGCTTCATGCATTCCTCCCACCGCCTTGGTGAGAGTCCATCTGTGTCTGTTGCGATGACTGTTTTAAATCTCTCATCTTCCAGGTCAACTGTTGTATCACAATCCAGAGGAAGTAGTCTGGCTTCATAATGTGACTTAGTAGAAAGCAGCATGCCATATTCTGTGAGCCACATATGGTCTGAGGGTTGTAGGATGAATATCACTATGAGATTCTGGATCCAGTGATACTGAAAAAAAATCTGTTTTTCTCAATTCCCTGTGTTTTCAAAAATTGGGACAAGAATGTTTGGTTTCCAAGCTGTCTATGTAAAAGTGATTGCCTGATGTCCTCCAGTTCAACCAACTCATACAACAAAAATGAAAAAGCCCACAAATAAAACAATTTCATATATTGCCTTTATGGAGAAATTTGTACCTGAAGGAAAGGATCCAATTTCCATTACTTAAATTAGCTCTTAGTGTAGCTTTAATATACATCTTTTCCAGTGAAATCATTGAGTAGTGTGCTTGAATACACATCAGAAACAAACCAGCCCTTTCTTATTCCATTGCATAATTCCCATAACAATACTGAAAATAAATGCACTCACCAAATTTTTTGTTTTCTTTTGGGAAAGCAAACTGTTTGAATGAGAGAAATAATGCAGCTTACTTTCAGAAATGGAAGTAGTTTTGTTTAGAATTGTCAAAAATGTATGCTATTTGCATATGATATATTGAATTTTGGTCAAATGGAATACTTAAGCCATCTAACTGATACTATAGACTCTTTAAATTTTTTTTTTTTTATTGAAGTATAGTTACTTTACAATGTGTTAGTTTCTGCTGTACAACAAAGTGAAATCAGCCATATGGGTATATCTATCCCCTCCCTGGGTAAGCTTCCTCCCCTAAATCCCATCCCTCTTGGCCATCACGGAGCACCAAGCTGAACTCCCAGTGCTATAGAGCAGCTTCCCACTAGCTATCTATTTTACACACGGCAGTGTATATATATCAGTGTTCTTCTCCCAATTCTTCCCACTCTCCCCTTCCTTTGATATGTCCACCTGGTTGTTGGCTAAGATCAAGTGAGGGTACTATATATTCTTACAGGATGGGACCTTCCCATGTTGAAGACTCAGTGGATTAAAGCCTCTCAGGTGGCGAGAGACACACTGAGAAGAGCTAAAGGCTGAGGCTGCCCAGCTGTGTTTTTGATTGAGTCTTGGAAAACTCTCATTTCCATTGTTGACATTCTTTCTCTTTAAAAATAGTTCTCATCCTTGAATCCTAATGAAACAGTAAAGCTTATTAAAAAACAAGAACAACAACAACATAATATACAGTTTCCTGGTATATTTGTTACCAAAAAAAAAAAAAAAAGCTTTGAAAACAGAATTTGTCACCAGCTAGTAGGAAATGGCAGCCCACTCCAGTATTCTTGCCTGGAGAATTCCGCGGAGAGAGGAGCCTGGTGGGCTACAGTCCATGGAGTCGCAGAGAGTCAGACATGACTGAGTGACTAACTTTCTGAAAAGCATAGAACTAGTCTATACACTGGAGAAGGCAATGGCACCCCACTCCAGTACTCTTGCCTGGAAAATCCCATGGACGGAGGAGCCTGGTGGGCTGCAGTCTGTGGGGTCGCTAAGAGTCGGACATGACTGAGCGACTTCACTTTCACTTTTCACTTTCATGCATTGGAGAAGGAAATGGCAAGCCACTCCAGTGTTCAAGCCACTCCAGTGTTCTTGGAGAATCACAGGGACGGGGGAACCTGGTAGGCTGCAGTCTATGGGGTTGCTGAGTCAGACACGACTGAAGCGACCTAGCAGTCTATACACAGGTACCAAAGTTTTCTCCCTTAGCTCTTTCAGGAGTAATTTTCCATACTTCCTATACTTCTTCACATTGCTGGGCTAAGAGAACAAAATGCATATCATCATCATGTCCACTTAAATATTAATCACATAAAATTGTGCAGATTGCTGAGTGGGTCAGGATATGATACATTTCTTTCAGGCCTATTGCTTTATTTCCTTCAGATTCTTTATATTTGAGTGAACTGCTTATTCTAGGAGATAGAGTTAAGGAATTAAGATGATTGAGGCTGCATAATTAGACTAAGGACAGATTTAAGGAAATTTTCTTTTCTTCTAGCTAAAGTCTGGATTAGTGGGCAAGCTACCATGTTCTATTACACAGTTAGTATAGTCAGATCTGGTATTCCAATTTCAGGCTTGTACCACCTTTTAAAATCTACTTAGCCATTTTAAGTCTTTCATAGTCAAAAGAAACACCCAAATTTATTTCAAAAGAAAGAGAGATATTCAGGCTGAGGATCCTCAGCCATCTATCTCCCCACATCTTAAGTCATTTTCATTTGGTCATGGGAATGAAGGATGCTTCTGACCAGATCTGTTTTTCTATCTCTTCCAGTACTCTGCTCTGGCAGCCACCCTCTTTCTGTCTCAGCTTTTCCTATGCTCTAGTTCCAGCCTCTCTCCCCGGGATGTCTTTTCCCTTTGACATGCTCAGATATTTCATATGATATAGTCACATGTTACAAACGCATGTTTAGAGATAAAAGAAAAATAAAAGGAAAGCTATTTTCTTAACCTCTAGATCCTCCTTGAGCTATGCCTTATTTCTCTTCTGTTTTTCCAAACCAAGCAATTTGAATGAATTGTCTCAACTCACTGACCCTGTTTTTTCTATGTTTATTACTTCATTAAGGTATATTGCAGCCAGGTGCACATATCTTAAATATACAGTCTGGTAAGTTTCGATTAATATAGACACCAAAGTAACCACCACTCCATTCAAGTTACAGAAATTTTCATTACCCCTGAAATTTTCCTCATGCTCCTTTACAGTAAATCCCTGCCCTACCTTTCTCTACAATAACTTGTCGGGTTGCTTTAACTGTAGATTATATATCTCCTTTTTTCCTTCCAATTTTGAAAATAACCTCAAAACTTAGAAAAATTATGTAAGCACAATACAAAAACTTCTTTTCCTAAGCTCTTTGAAATTAAATTACCAACCTGTTGCCCGTCAAGTCTGAATATTTCAGTATGTGTTTTTCCCCAACAAAGACATTTTCCTAAAGGACCACAATGAAACCATCAGAATTAGAAATGAGTTGCAGCAACACTAATGCCTAATCCTCAGGATCCATTCAAGTATCACGCATAAATGTCAGTTGCAGCAAAAGAATCCAGATCCGGATCATGTATTGCATTTAGTTTTCTGTCTCTTTTAGTTACTTTTAATCTGGAACTGTCCTCAGTCTTTTCTTGAATGTTAATCACTCTGCAACTTTAAAAAGTACAGGCCAATTATTTTATAAATTGTCTCTCACTTTGGTTTGCTTAGCATTTCCTCATGATTCTGTGTTCTCATGGCATTGTATCAGTGGCTCATGACTGTAATTTGTCCCATTATTGATGATCATGTTGATCACTTGATTAAGGTGCTAATTTTCAGGCTTCTCCACCATAAATTACTCTTGTTCCCTTTGTAATTAATGAACATTTCTTGAGGAGGTAATTTGAGTCTGTGTAAATATCCCATTTCTCATCAAACTTTAAAATTTTGTATTTTTAAATTTATATGTATAAAATCTGGTTTTCTACTTTATTGAATTAAAATTTTACTATGATCTTACTATTGAATTTAAATCTTTAACTATAATAAATCTTTAATGCTCATATTGGCAAAGATTTGGCCAGTGACAGCTCCTTCAAACTGACTTCTTTTTCTTTTTGACATATTTTCATCTTTCCTTGATACTTATTTTCTGGCACGACAGACAATCCAAATGTACCTTCTACTGCCACAGGCCTGGAATCAAACATTTCTCCAAAGCTCCTGGATTCCTTTTAGAGGGAAATGCAATTTAGTAAGAAAGACCTGGTTGTGCTCATGGCAGTTGGTGTGTCACTGCTTCCAGTTTCCCTCACTGGACAGAACTAGGGAATATATGCAAGTGTACGTGCTTACACACATGCATTTATATTTATTTGTATTTTTCTCTATATACTAAAAATCATGAGTTCACACTGAAACTTCCAATTACAGTTCAGCACCCCAGAGTTCATTCTAGTTTTCTCCTTTTTCATGTCTGTAGCTCCATTCTGATGGTGAGATATAGGATCTCATTATTCTTAACATTTTTACTTAATTTGTTGAATTCTCCTCTGTATAACCCAGCTCATTCTTGGTACTGCCTTCTCTCCATATGGAAATTCTCCTCAGAGCCACTCAGACTCAGACTCGTGTGCTGCGCTGCCATTTCCATGCCCTCCTCCACGTGTGGAGCTCTGAGAACTCACTCAAGCACCCCCTCCACTTGCATGTTGTACTTCTCACACCATTTTGTTGTCGCTTAGTCACTAGGTCGTATTTGACTCTTTTGCGAATCTTGCTAGGTTCCTCTGTCCGTGGGATTTCTCAGGCAAGAATACTGGAGTGGGTTGCCATGCCCTCCTCCAGGGGATCTTCCAGGGATTGACCCTGTGTCTCTTACGTCTCCTGCATTGGCAGGTGGGTTCTTTACCAATGAGCCACTAGGGGAGCCTCTCACCCCACTTGGGATTCAACACTCTGTGCTGGCAGGTGCTACCTCTCCCACATGGATGCTCTCCTCATTCTGCCTGTCTGCTGACACTTAGACCAGGCCACTTTTCTGGGTGGAACGCTACCTCACTTTGAATGGGTGCCAAAACCTCATGATGGGCCATCTTCTCCAGCTCTGCCAACGTGGATGTCTATTTTCCCCATTGTTTGGTCTTTGATACCTGAACCTGTCTGCTACTCATATACTACACTGGTACTCATATACTATTAGCTACTCATATACTACTAGCTACTCACATATTATCCTTGCCTCCCTGTCACTCTCCTCACCCACATATGGCTCCGACACACTGTACCTTGCCACTGCAATCAGTCCTCACCCAAACCTTAGTCTGATGCCTATCTGGCTTGGCCCCAACACAAGCTTTTTGGATTGAATTGTTTAGGAGAGAAAGGGAATAAACGGGAATTATTGTGAACTTAATCATCCTCCCCAACCCACTGGCAAATTTGTAGTTTGGATCCCTAACATCCAATGTGACTATAGGTGGAGATTGGGCCCTTAAGAATTTAAGGTTAAAGGAGGTCATAAGGGTAGGGCCCTAATCCAATAGTACTGATGTCTTTATAGGAGACATCAGAGAAAAGATCATTTGACAACACAGCAAGAAGACAGCTATCTATAAGCCCAGGAGAGAAGCCTCAGGAGAAACCAAATCTGTTAACACCATGTTCTTGACCTTATAACCACTCAGAACTATGAGAAATAGACTTCACCATTGTTTAAATCACTCAGTCTGTGATGTTTCATAATGGCAGCCCTAGAAGACTGATACAGGAAGATAAAAGGAAGGAGAAATAAAGATGGACGTGCTTCCTCTGTGTTGGAGAAGGCAATGGCAACCTACTCCAGTACTCTTGCCTGGAAAATCCCATGGATGGAGGAGGCTGGTAGGCTGCAGTCCATGGGGTCGCTAAGAGTTGGACAATACTGAGTGACTTTACTTTCAATTTTCACTTTCATGCATTGGAGAAGGAAATGGCAACCCACTCCACTGTTCTTGCCTGGAGAATCCCAGGGACAGGGGAGCCTGGTGGGCTTCTGTCTCTGGGGTCACACAGAGTCGGACACGACTGAAGTGACTTAGCAGCAGTAGCAGTAGTAGCAGTGTAATGTAAAGCTGCTTTAAGCTGCTTCAGTCATCATGGTGGTGCTGGACCTCCCTTTATCAAAACCGTTATGAATTTAAATGTAAGATTTTAATGGACATCACTATAATATATTGTACCCTCAGCTCCCCCTTCTTTAAAATTTAGTCATTTTTTACTTTTTTAAAAATAAAAAAATTCCAGCTTTATTGAGGTAAACATTGTGTAAGTTTAAGATGTACTCTGTTGTTTGATACACTTGTATATTGCAAAACAATTACTACCATATTTTATTTAACACCTCCATCACATCATGTAACTCCAGTTTCATTTTCTGTGGTGAGAACACTGAAGGTCTACTCTCTTAGTAACTTTAAAGTACATACTACAGTATTATTAACTGTAATCATTATTCTGTACTTTATTGGATCCCTAGAATTATCTATCTTATAGCTAGAAATTTGTACCCTTTCACTAACATCTCTGCATTTTCCCCACTCGGGTAACCTCTGTTAACTTTTCTATTTTATACCACTAACAAAAATTAACTTGAAATGGATTAAAGTTACAAACATAGACCTGAATCCATGAGTTTTAGAAGAATGCATAGAGGAAAAGCTTTTTGACATTGGTTTTGGCAATGGTTTTTTTTTTTTTTTTTGATATGACACCAAAAGCACAGTGATGTTTCTGTTTGACTACATCAAACCAAAAAGCTTCTGCACAGCAAAAGAAACAATCAGAATGAAATGGCAACCTTTATAAAGGGTGAAAATATTTGCAAATCATCTATCTGATTAGGAATTAATATCCAAAATATACAAGGGACTCCTATAACTCAATAGCAAAAAATAAGTAGTACAATTACAAAATGGTCAGAAAAACTAAGACATTTTTCTAAAAAAAAATATATACAAATAGCCAACAGGTACATATGAAAGGAGCTCAGCATCACTAATCATTAGGGAAATGTGAATCAAAGTCATAATGAAATCTCCTCACCCCTTGCCTGAATGACAGTCATCAAAAAGACAAGAAGTAGGAAGTCTTGGTAAATTTGTAGAGAATAGGAAACTCATGTGCATTTTTTGGTGGGAATGTATATTGCTGTATCCACTCTGGAAAACAATATGGAGTTTCTTCAAAGAATTAAAAATAGAGCTATCATGCTGTCTGACAATCCTATTTCTGAATTCTATATCCATAGGAAATAAAAACAGGATATCAAAGAGATATCTGCACTCCCATGTTCATTGTAGCATTATTCACAGTGGCCAAGGTATGGTAACAAGTGTCAGTCAAGAGATGAATAGATAAGGAATATGTATGTGTATGTAATGTATATATAATATATTGAAATATTGTATAATGTATTATTCTGCCATGAGAAAGAAGGAAATCTTGCCCTCACACCACTTTATTCATAATGTCTTGTAATCTATCCCCACAAATCTACAGAATCATTCTTTTGAAACTGATGCATTTTCTTGTCAACCGGGGCCATATTTTTGGTTTCCAGAACTCCTCTCCGTGGTCTCTGACTGACAGTGCATGTGGTATCAGCGCAAACAATGGGAAATACTCTCTTATCTGTGGTACTCTTTGCAGTGAGCACTGGCAGGGAAGGCAGGAAGTACCTGCTGCAAACGGAAGTAGACTCTCTATTGCTCTTGGAACTTAAGCAAGTGAGATTTAGCAGCAGCTTCTTTATAAAGCTGCCTAATTAGAAGTAGTAATCTGTCTGCTGGCCGGTTAAGAGGCCCATGTACTTCTGCTAGGCTACATTTTTAAAGACTTCTGGGACCCAGGCCAATGTCTGTCAGGAGAAGGGTTTTGTCTTTCTCAGAACAAAGGAGTATCTCAAAGAGCATTGCTCAAGCCAAGTCACTGGTCTAGGCAATCAACATTTTCATGTGAATGTCTCAAAGTATCTTGAATTTAAGAGGGTTATATGAAAATGCATGTTGTGTGTGTGTGCTTATGTACACATACACATACACACACACCTACACACACACATATATATATATAAATTCTTATACCTGTTTGTCCTTTTGAAAGCTCTATTTTAATTAATGACACCAACATTTCTCTAGTTGTCCAAATTTAGGAATAGTTTTCTCTTTCTTTCTTCCATATCCAGTTAGTAACAGTGTCTTATTGATTTTGCCTCGTTAATATATCTCCTATCAGTCAACTGCTCTCTATCCCCATATTCACAGCCTTAGTTCAAACCTCCAACCTTTCTTAGTTGGATTACTAAAATGAATTATTAGATGTTTTCTCTCTTCTCTAAGTTTATTGTCTATTTGAAAAGAGACATTATTAGAATATTTGATGGGTTGTAGAAAAAGTGTGTTAGTTGCTCAGTCGTGTCTGACTCTTTGTGACCCCATGGACTATTAGTTCACCAGGCTCATCTGTCTGTGGAATTCTCTAGACAGAAATAGTGGAGTGGGTAGCCGCTCCTTTCTCCATAGGATCTTCCCAACCCAGGGATTGAACCCAGGTCTCCTGGATTGCTTCAATATACATATACCTAACTCATCAATAATATACAAATGCCTAACCCATCAAATGGGCTTCCCTGGTGGTTTAGACAGTACAAATTCCACCTACAATGCAGGAGATGTGATTTGGATCCCTGGGTTGAGAAGATCCCTTGGAGAAAGGAATGGCAGCCCACTCCAGTATTCTTTCTTGGAGAATCTGATGGATAGAGGAGACTGGCAGACTACAGTCCATGGCATTGCCAAGAGTTGGACATGACTCAACAACTAAGCATGCACTCCTGGACTGCACACAGATTCCTTACTGTCTGAGCCACCAGGGAAGCCTATTTGATAGATTAGGTATATGTATATTGTTGGAAGTGGGAGATGACCCTGTAAGCCCCATAATCCAACATTTCCCACCATTCCCAGAAGCAGTGTGATATAATATCTAGGTATTCCAGAATAAAATAAGAGCATAGGAAATGTGGCTGTTATGGTTAATTTGGCTGGCTAGGAGGTGCCCATATGAAATATTATTTCTGGGTTTGTCTGTGAGTGTCTTTCCAGATGAGACCCAATAAAGTAGATCACCTCCCCAAATGTGTGGCCATTATCCAATCCATTGTGGGCTTGAATAGAACAAAAGGAAGAGAAAGGAGGAATTCTCTTTTTGCTTCCTTCCTGTGTGCTTGAATTGGGACATCTCATCTTTCTACAGCCCTTGGACTGGGATTTAAGCCACTGGCTGTCCTTTAGGCACTCAGACTTGGACTGAATTATATCACAGGCTTTTTTGTGTCTCCAGTTTGCAGACACCAAATTGTGGAACTTCTCAGATTCTGTAACTGTGTAAGCCAATAAATACCTCATGACTTTTTTTTCCTCTCTCTCCCCCTCTACTTCTCTTTCCCTCTCTCTATGTGTGTATCTTCTACTGATTTTGTTTCTCTGGAAACCCCTGACTAATACAGTGGCAGAATTATACCACTGTACATGAATTCAGTTAATTAAATTGTTTAATTTGCCTTGTGACATTGTAAACACTAATTTTTTCATCAAAATAGAACTAAAAAAATGCACATTACCATATTGTGGACAGTCCTACTACTTAAGTTCAGCTATTTATTTCCCCACCCCATACAACTCTTTCTTACCTCTCCAGCACCATGGTGGCTCATCTGAATTGTGCATGAACTGTACAAAATAGTAAAAAATAATTGTATATACTTAAAAGGGATTTTTCTAAAGCACTTTGGTGCCTCTGGCCCTGGCTCTGAGTATCTTTACATCTTGATGAGGCTCTTCCATGCTTAGGTCTCTGACTGATATTCTGCTGGAGGAATATCAGTACAGATGTGGAATCCAGAAGGGACTAAAGCATGCATCGAAATGAATATAGCCATGAATTCCGAATAGAGAGATATAATCAAGCAAAAATAACACTATGAAAATTAAATGTGGTTATATATATTTGGAGAGAGCTCCTGGTTTAGTGCTTGACCCATGGTAGAAAGTCAGTTAATGTTAAAAGAACTGGTGAGCAGTTGTGAAGATGTGCCACCAGCTTCAATGATGGAGTGTGAGGCTGGCAGATTTTGCAGGGCCTGGTGCCTACGTGGGCTGGCTTAAAGGTCTGTCTTTGCACAGCTGTGTATCTTTTATGTCTAGCACCACATCTAATTCATATGGTATTCTGGTTGGACGTGTTTGCCTGTATAAATTTTTCACTGGCTATATAGAAAATATACGTACTCTTTCGCATTATTTTTCCACTGACTAGGGGATTGGGTACACTTTGTCTCAGTGACTTAAGTCACTCTGCCATCATCTCTTTACTATCTGTTTCTTCAGGTAATTGCCTCTCACAGGTGAAGAACGACAACTGTGACTGCATGAATTTCCAGTCTCACGTGAGAGAGATGCCCTTTTAGGACTGCAGTGTTCTTAGTAGGTCTTTGGCTTGAATTCTCTTCTCCACAGCAGATGTTAATTTCACCTGGACTTAGTTTCAGGATTTACTAAATTTCCAAGGCCCCTGTAACATTGTTGTTTCTGGCAGCTAAAAACACTCAATTTTGTTCCCTTTTCCAGTATATTTTGGCAAGAGTTAAAGAACAACAGAGCAGCGTGTAATGAAGAGTTTGAGCTCCTATTTTGGTACAGGTATTGGACTGAAAACAGGGGCATTGTCAGAGGTCCCCACAGCTTGTTTATACATACCTATCACTTTATGACACTTAAACCCTAAGATATGGAAGCAACCAACTTCCTGCAGATTTCTTATCTTCAGAGCAGTGGGTGTGATCTTAAGCAGCCAACACTGCGCATATGTTCCTAAGGTTCAAAGGAAGATTCTGAGCCAAGAATGACTGCAAAAGCCAATCTCTTCATACCTTGTCTCTCAGGTGGCCGCACTAAATATGGCCCTCTGTAGGGTTAATTAAATAAAATGAAAAACACAGTGGAACATTAAGAGATGAAATAGAAGATACTGTGTAGAAGAATGTCTGATGGTGATTTGATCTCAGTAGGAAATTTTGAAGAAAATCCCTGACAAAATTTTCATTAGGACATCATCAAATTGGTCAGCATGTGTTTCCAATTATGGGTTATCTACTCCAGAAATTGTAAGCCGAAAGAAATACACTTAGGCTTCTGGCTTATGGAAGCAAATATTAAATATAATGTTTATTGAATGTCAACTTTTTATCTTGCATATTATGCAGAGTCCTCAAATTACTAGGAAGCCTTCAGTAATCGAAGATTTTCAACCTAGCATGTTTCTTGATTTAGCTTCCAATGACCATATTTACTTACCAACACTTAGCACAGACCACAAAATAATCTCTGCTTTTAAACTTAAAATTTTTTATGATACTATTTTGCCTATTACAATACCATTTGTGGGGGTAGAATACCTCTTTAGGCTTTCTATAATAGTAATATTTCTACACATTAGTTGACTGAAAATGAAATACTTTCTCACTGAGATAAAAACTAAAGCATTAGTTAATGATTATAATACTCCCACAGATGACACAATGCAGAGATTCTTATTTCAGCTGAAATTTAAAATTTAGAAACATAAATCATTACGGAGTAAAATCCCTTGCCTATCATATAGCCAGGTGCAACATGCAAATGTATAATTTAAATAAGCTTTTATTTTTTAAATACAGAATACTTCCAGTTATGTTAGTATTCTGTCCTAACTACTCTTTAACAGATAGATGTTCCTTCTTATAGGGAAGAAAAAAAGATAATTAAGGATCCTGTTGTTGTTCAGTCCCTAAGTCATGTCCGATTCTTTGTGGCCCCATGAACTGACAGAGAAAAATGCCCACCGTGCCAGGCTTCCCTGTCCTTCACTATATCCCAGAGTTTGTTCAAACACATGTCCATTGAGTCAGTGATGATGCCATTGTCTGTCTCCCACTTCTTCTTTTGTCCTCAATCTTTCAAGCATCAGAGTCTTTTCCAGTGAGTCAGGTCTTCACATTGGGTGGCCAAAGTATTGAAGCTTCAGCATCAGTCCTTCCAATCAATATTCAGGACTAATTTTCTTTAGGATTGACTAGTTTGATCTCTTTACTGTCCAAGGGTCTCTCAAGAGTCTTCTCCAACACCACAGTTCAAAACCATCAGTTCTTCAGTGCTCAGCCTTCTTTATGGTCCAACCCTCACATCCATACATGACTAATGGAAAAACCATAGTTTTGACTAGATGGACCTTTGCTGCAAAGTGCTGATGTCTCTGCTTTTTAATATGTTGTCTAGGTTTGGCATAGCCTTTCTTCCAAGGAACATGCGTCTTTTAATTTCATGGCTGCCGTCACCATCTGCAGTGATTTTGGAGCCCAAGAAAATAAAGTCTGTCACTGTTTCCATTGTTTCCCCATCTATTTCCCATGAAGTGATGGGACCGGATGCCATGATCTTAGTTTCTTGAATATTGTTTCAAGCCAGCTTTTCATTCTCCTTTTTCACCCTCATCAAGAGGCTCTTTAATTCCTCTTTGCTTTCTGCCATTGAAGTGGTGTCATTTGCATATCTGAGGTTGTTGACATTTCTCCCGACATTCTTGATTCCAACTTGTGAGTCTTACAGCCCAGTATTTCGCATGATTAAGGATCCTAGTCTTTCAAAAACAGGTTTACTTTATGAAAATAAAAGTAAATGTTAATAATGTGAACTGTTAATAATATGAAAAGTAAATGTACCTGTGGCGGATTCATTTTGATATTTGGCAAAACTAATACAATTTGTAAAGTTTAAAAATAAAATAAAATTAAAAAAAATAATATGAACATTAATATCCATAGACTGTACATACAGTGAGGCAAAATATCACAGGTGTACTTGACATTGAACCATAGCCATTGCTGTGAGCTTGGTCTTCCACATGCACTGGTGCTCATCAAGTGTCTGAAGTTCACGCAGTTCAGTACAAATATTTATGGGTGTTTTCCAGTCATTTTATAAAACACTACAACTTTCTGTCTATCACAGAGCATCTCAGATGATTACACAAAGACTGTTAGAAGCATCACATAATGCATTTGTGCATGCAGTTTTGTTCCTATGTAGATCAAAACTGGGAGAACATTGAAAAACACTGAACCAGGAGTCAGACAACTAAATAGCATTGGTACTTGTTGGATGTATGCCAGTCTTTCAACACTTCAATTTCCATTCCTAATATTTAAAACGAGATATAGTAATAACTTCTCAGCTGCATGAGGACTTATTGAGAGAATGTGTTTGAAAATTCTTTGTATATTCTAAAGTGTAGACTCATTATTTTACATATTGTCATAGACTGAAAATGTCCTCCCAAAATTGATATGTTGAACTCTTAATGCCCAGTGTGATGATATTAGAAGGTAGGGCTGGCTTTTAGGCAGTAGTTAGGTCATAAGAATGGGACAAACATAGGTAAGATTAGTGTCTTTATAAGAAAAAGCATGAGAGAGCTTGGTTTTCCCTCTGTCTTTGCTCTGTGAGGAAATCAGAAAGAGGGCTATCACCAGAAACCCACTCAGATGCTAACATGCCACTTTGGTTCAGGTTTACACTGATATTTCTGATAACCTTCATAATACATTAACTATTGCAAATGTCTTCTGTCAATCTGGTTAACCATCTCAACCTAGAATAAGTATGCATTATACACAGGAGGATTTAAAAGTTCAGTTCAGTTCAGTCGCTCAGTTGTGCCTGACTCTTTGAGACCCCATGAATTGCAGCACACCAGGCCTTCCTGTCCATCACCAACTCCCGGAGTTCACTCAAACTCATGTCCATCGAGCAGTGATGCCATCCAGCCATCTCATCCTCTGTCGTCCCCTTCTCCTCCTGCCCCCAATCCCTCCCAGCATCAGAGTCTTTTCCAGTGCGTCAACTCTTTGCATGAGGTGGCCAAAGTATTGGAGTTTCAGCTTTAGCATCATTCCTTCCAAAGAAATCCCAGGGCTGATCTCCTTCAGAATGGACTGGTTGGATCTCCTTGCAGTCCAAGGGACTCTCAAGAGTCTTCTCCAACACCATAATTCAAAAGCATCAATTCTTCGGTGCTCAGCTTTCTTCACAGTCTAACTCTCTCGTCCATACATGACCACTGGAAAAACCATAGCCTTGACTAGACGGACCTTTGTTGGCAAAGTAATGTCTCTGCTTTTGAATATGTTGTCTAGTTTGGTCATAACTTTCCTTCCAAGGAGTAAGCGTCTTTTAATTTCATGGCTGCAGTCACTATCTGCAGTGATTTTGGAACCCCAAAAAATAAAGTCTGACACTGCTTCCACTGTTTCCCCATCTATTTTCCATGAAGTGATGGGACCAGATGCCATGATCTTCATTTTCTGAATGTTGAGCTTTAAGCCAACCTTTTCACTCTCCTCTTTCACTTTATCAAGAGGCTCTTTAGCTCCTCTTCACTTTCTGCCATAAGGGTGGTGTCATCAGCATATCTGAGGTTATTGATATTTCTCCTGGCAATCTTGATTCCAGCTTGTGCTTCTTCCAGCCCAGAGTTTCTCATGATGTACTCTGCGTTATGTTAAATAAGCAGGGTGACAATATACAGCCTTGATGTACTCCTTTTCCTATTTGGAACCAGTCTGTTGTTCCATGTCCAGTTCTAACTGATGCTTCCTGACCTGCATACGGGTTTCTCAAGAGGCAGATTAGGTGATCTGGTATTCCCATCTCTTTCAGAATTTTCCACAGTTTATTGTGATCCACACAGTCAAAGGCTTTGGCCTAGTCAATAAAGCAGAAATAGATGTTTTTCTGGAACTCTCTTCCTTTTTCCATGAACCAGCAGATGTTGGCAATTTGATCTCTGGTTCCTCTGCCTTTTCTAAAACCAGCTTGAACATCTGGAAGTTCATGGTTCACATATTGCTGAAGGCTGGCTTGGAGAATTTTGAGCGTTACTTTACTAGCGTGTGAGATGAGTGCAATTGTGTGGTAGTTTGAGCATTCTTTGGCATTGCCTTTCTTTGGGATTAGAATGAAAACTGACCTTTTCCAGTCCTGTGGTCACTGCAGAGTTTTCCAAATTTGCTGGCATATTGAGTGCAGCACTTTCACAGCATCATCTTTCAGGATTTGAAATAGCTCAGCTGGAATTCCATCACCTCCACTAGCTTTGTTCATAGTGATGCTTCCTAAGGCCCACTTGACTTCGCTTTCCAGGATGTCTGGCTCTAGGTCAGTGATCACACCATCGTGATTATGTGGGTCGTGAAGCTCTTTTTTGTACAGTTCTTCTGTGTATTCTTGCCTCCTCTTCTTAATATTTTCTGCTTCTGTTAGGTCCATACCATTTCTGTCCTTTATTGAGTCCATCTTTGCATGAAATGTTCCCTTGGTATCTCTAATTTTCATGAAGAGATCTCTAGTCTTTCCCATTCTGTTGTTTTCCTCTATTTCTTTGCATTGATCGCTGAGGAATGCTTTTTTATCTCTTTTTGCTATTCTTTGGAACTCTGCATTCAGATGCTTATATCTTTCCTTTTCTCCTTTGCTTTTCACTTCTCTGCTTTTCACAGCTATTTAAAAGTTAGAGTGGCCCATAAAGGCCACTTGCAGACCAGATCGAAGAGCTACATAAATGACTGCTTTTGTTGAATGAAGTAAAACCTCAATAGAAAGATGTGATGGGTAGTTGTTCCACAAAATTAGTACCTTATGTTTAGAACTGTGTTTTGTGTAATACCATTGCACAAAAGGACAAAAATAATTAACCAATTGTAAGTTTCATCTGTCTTCATCCAGGCCATTTTTTAATAACTGGAGAGTAGTCAGGTTAGATGTGGTGATGTGACATTTATGAAGTTGCCTCTGTATGTCCAATGTGCATGATTTCAGCACAATGATTTACGATTCTTGTCCTACAGGGATTCTGGATGCTAGGTAATGTTGAAAGGCTTCAAACCAAAATGTACTGCATATCTGCACACATCATGCAAGGCAAACACCTTGATAATTTGTTTCTCTGTTTTATGGAAATTGGAAACTGAAAATTTATTGTCTCACAATGTGGGGTATTTTAAAAATATAAATGGCACATTTGGGTTCTCAAATATTTTAGCTATGCATAGGAATCTGATCTGACTCACCAGATTATTTGACTAAATATTCATATGATTGTATAGATGCAATAGTTTGTGTTATCAGTGTTTAAGAGGTGTATGTACTATGTGCCATCTATGTGCAAATTTTTATTATTTTCATTCCTACATAAATCTGAAGTAAACCAGGCAATTTGACACACACACTGGCACTTAAGTATAATACAGTATATTCTAATGCAATTTAACTATGGTAAGGTCTTTGGATATATATGCTTGGAAATTCATTTTGCTTGTTTTAAATGAATAAATTAGGGTTGATGGTTTCAGTGTTAATGAATGACCAAACTAACTTTTCCCATCTCCAACTTTTACTGTTAAATCATCTGCAGTTCACATCCAAACTGTTATATTTGACTGGACATTTAATTTTTATCATTTTTTAATTTTGACCTTGCCATGCAACTTGTGGGATCTTAGTTCCCTGGCCAGGATTGAACCAGGCCCTCAGCAGTGAAAGCATGGAGTCCTAACCACTGGACTGCCAGGGAATTCCCACAGACATTTCATTTCTATAAGGCCAGTGTCACTATACGATTGTTCAAGCAAAATAATATGAAATGTCTAGTTTAAGTGGAAGGAATCATGAAAAGGACAATGGAAACAGAGACCAAAAAGAGGAGGAAAGAGGGGAAGAAGAGAAAGAAGAGATTGAAGGAGAATGTAGAGAAGAATAAAGGGATTGCTGAGCAGGAAGAGGATTTTTGTTAAGAGAAGTGAGAGTTGACCAGGAGGAAGAAGAGCCTTTCTCTACTCTGTCTAGTTTGAAATAACAGTGACCTTGAACTGTTCCTGCTGCCATGGTGACATTCCTTTTTAGTAACACTCTCTGCTCGGGTCCTCAGAAGTTCCGCCACTTAACCTTAGCCTTTTCGCTTTTCTTACTCCATGTGGCTTGGGATTCCTCCACCTCACTATCATTTGTCACCCACTGGGGAAGAAGCTGGCACTGTTCTGCTTGTGCTTCCATAATAATATATCATAAATTGGGTTGCTTAAACAATAGAAATGTTATCTTTTCACACTTCTGGAGTCCAGAAGTTCCAGATCAGATCTAGGTCTTGACCAATTTGGGTTCTGGTGAGATCTCTTTTTCTGGCTTGCAGATGGCTATCTTCTTGCTTTATCTTTACATAAATTTTTTTCTGACCCTGCTAGGGGTGGAGGAAGGGTGATGAGAGTATCTCTCTCTCTTTTCTTGTAAGACCACCAGTCCAATCAGATTCAGGCACCAACTTTATGACCTTGTTTAACCTTCATAATCTCCTGTTTCCAAACATAGTCACGTGGGGTTGGGGCTTCATCATATCAATTGAAAATTGTGTATAATTCAGTCCATAACTGAAGTCTCTTTCCATGCTACTAGAAGAAAATCAACTTCACTCTCCTATAAATAAGTCAGGAAAATACTCTGCTGTCTACTTCGCCAATTCCTACTGATATGGTTAATTGTCTGACATATGGCTCCCTAAACCTTCAAACAAGACATACACTTACTTGTATGTCTCCAGATATGTAGATTTATATGAAAATACCCCAAACTGTCAAATAAAATGGCTTTGAAATTCTGGACCATCCTTGTAGCTGAAAAGGTTTTCTTTTCTGTTGTTAGAGCTACCTTGATTGCTGGTCACTTATTCTTATCTGTAGTTCCCGGTGACTATGAATTTGCTTGAGTTTTGCATATTACATCAGGAAAGACACTTACGTGTTTGTGTCAACTGCTTATCTGTCAAGATGTTACCTTTCCCAGAATTTTTAGGTTTTTCAAGTGTCCTGCTTTCCTACCCAGAAATCCTACTTGATGTCTTACCTGGGCTTTTAACCCATTAGTTATCAAATGTTGGTAGGCTTTTGTCCACTTTTTAAGGCCATTCATAAACATTTTGAAGTTCAGTGGTTTTGTTTTTTAAAAAAACATACAGCTAGTATATCATGTTGAATATATTTTTTCTATACTGCCAATAATACCATTTATGGATTGACCAAACTTAGCCGTTCTTTTCCTAGAAGTTTCAGGTACTTATTTCTTTTTATGAATAAAATATTTTTAAAATTTTCATATAGTCCATAAGTTTGCTTACAATTCTTGGATCCCTTAAATGGCAATATAGTTCCTGATTTTCCTTTCCAAAGTAACCATACTACTGATGAAAGAGTGTGTGCTTGTGTGTATGTTTGTGTGTATGCGTGAATGTCTTATAGCTAGGAAATCTCTTGAGTTGTCGTTATATATTATTTCAGTTAGTATGTAAGGATGTCAAGGACAGCAACGGGTATTCTGGTGAATATCCTGTTTCTGATCCACTTGTCTTTTGACTTTTTTTAGCCAGGCTAAATCTCTCCACTGGAGAGACCTTAGTTTACAGCTGTCATCTCTCAGACTCTGTGACGCTGTAGAAATTCATGAGAATTCTCAGGCCCAGGGCTGAGATTTCCTATAGGTAGCTATGTAAAAAAATCCAGGCTGGTGCTTTGCAACCGTTACGAAACTAATTGAATTTCTTTCCATCTATTAATGATATCTGAAAAATTGCTCCTTACACTGTGCCCATTGGCAGTCTGTCTGCTGGCACTGTTGGAGTGACAACTGAGAGGATTTACTCCTTTGATATAAGATCCCATGAAGAAATGCAGAGCAGTCAGTTAACATTCCATTTAATAAGCAATCACTCTTCTTTTTTATTTCTTTCTTGAGCATAATTGCTTTACAGTGTTTTGTTCATTTCTGCTATACAATGAATTAAATTGGCTATATGTAATGTGTTAGTTTCTGCTGTACAATGAAGTGAATCAGCATATGTATACATACATCTCCTTCCTCCCACCCTGCTAGGTCATCACAGAGCACCAAGCTGAGGTCCTTCTGCTGCACAGCAGCTTCCCACTAGCTGTCTATTTTACAAACATACGTCACACACTGCATATATGTCAGTCCTCTCCTGATTCATCTCATCCTCCCTTTCCCCTCTGTGCCCTCATGTCCACTCTCTGCATCTCTAGTCCTGTTCTACAAACAGGCTCATCTGTACCATCCTCTGTATCCCATACATGTGCATTCATTTATGATATTTTTCTCTTTCTGACTTACTTCACACTGTATAATAGACTCTAGGTCCATCCACATCACTACAAATGACCCAATTTTGTTCCTTTTTATGGCTGAGTAATATTCCATTGTATATATATACCACATCTTCTTTATTCATTCATCTGTCGATGGACATTTAGGTTGCTCCCATGTCCTGGCTATTGTACATAGTGCTGCGATGAACACTGAGGTGCGTGTGTCTTTTTGGATTATAGTTTTCTCAGGGTATATGGCCAGTAGTGGGATTGCTGGGTCATAGGGTAGTTTTTAGTGTTTTAAGGAACCTCTGTGCTGTTCTCCATAGTGGCTGTATCAATTTACATTCTCACCAACAATGCAAGAGGGTTCCCTTTCCTTCACATCCTCTCCAGCATTTATTGTTCGTAGTTTTTTTGATGATGGCTGTCCTAACTGATGTAAGGTGATACCTCTTTGTAGTTTTGATTTGCATTTCTTTAATAATGAGTGATGTTGAGCATTTTTTCATGTGTTTGTAAGCAGTCACTCTTTATGAATCGTCTGCATAGAGGTTTATATCTATCTAGAAGGCTCACGTTGGAAAGAACTGGGAAGGTCAATAAAACAATTAGTACATGATGATTCTTTATTGTTTGTCTGGCATGTGAAGTACACATTATCTTCCTTTCCATAGGAAAATAATGACACCCATACACAATCAAGGTTTAAAGTCCATTTTTCCTCTGCTAATATAAATATAATATAATATAAAAAAAAATGTGTCCTCCTTGTGAAAAAGGGCATAAAAATTAGAAAGGAAATGAAAAGTTCAATCTAAAGCAAGAAACACTTATTTGAGAGCTGAACTAATGGCTACAGCATTAAAAAACTGATGATCCACCTTTTCAGGTAAATCGCCTCAAATTAAGGAAAGAAATCCTGTTCTTCATTTGACTGTGTTTCTCGTCAAAGTTGTGGAAGATTTCATTTCTTCCTCCCCTATGGCCTTAGCCAAACCACAGTACTGAAAAGAGGCATTTGTTTCAATAACTTGGAAAAAATTAATGTGGTGCATAATGAATTCTAGCTGGTTTGACTTGAGCCGTTCTGATTCACTTGCAGACAGGATTTCATTTGATTTGGGGAGAAAGTTGGTGCCAAAAAGGAATTGTGCTGGGTTGAGACCTAGTGGCTTCTCTTCAGCTACAACCTCAGCAATATTTCCTGTATCAGTTTTTGATTCAAGTGGCAGTAGCCCCTGAAAGCTTGAGAGAGAGAGAGAAATGTAGTGACATTTCAAATATCTATTTGCTATGTTTTATCAGTTGTGGGCTTCACTCTCTTGCAGAAAGTAGCCATAGATTGTTCCCTGAGGGTTAGCCACAGAGGGCTTTAAATCATTTTTACTCTCTACTTAAATCTCGCAGGTACAATCTAATTTATACTTTACATAGTTACATACCTTATTTTGGCCTCTTTGGCAGGACAGCCTATGGGAAGTCATTGAATAAGCCTGTTGTTCTTTTTATCATTCTTGTTGTCACTGTTCATCTCATCTCCCGCCTCTTCCTGTCACATGAGTATCTCCCAGCCACAGACTTGCTTCTCAGTAAAGGCCATTCCTTAGATCCTCTGGATTCTCCTTGTGTTCATGGTCTGTCCATGGCTGCATGGCAGCAATAAATTTAATCAGATAAAGTAACTACAGCTAATGTGGAAGCAAACTGATTTTTTCCCTTTCCCACGTAATCGAGTGCATTTAATGCCTTGACTCAGTAAAAAGTGGGTATCTCAGAAGACCCCTGTGGGACGTACACAGTCTGAGAAATTAGTGCTGGTGGGAAAGGTATTTTTCCATCCCGTAGGTTTAATTAGTTTCCATAAGTACTACTCAATAGACAGAGATCAGACGGATGCAAGCCAGCCCACCTGGTGAGGACCGAGATGTTTTGTTCTGTTGGATGTGAAGATAAAGCTAAAGATTATTTGACTGTCAATATGGTTGCACCATTTCTGCTCATTTTTTTTTTTTCTTCAAAAGTGTTTAAAAAAGCATTATATGGAAACACTTGAGAATATTTGTTTTACTGTTGTTTTTGTTGTGGTAAAAGAGATAAGTTCAGGGGTTTTATTGAACTGCATTATTTATAATAATTTTCCCCTTTTTATAAAGTAATGGATTTAGTTCATATAAAGCATATAATGAATTCTGTTAACTGCTAAATTTTACTGTTAAGTTTTTACTTTCAGTTACTGTCTCTCTCATACACATACATACGAATATACAGCCACATAAAGATATTTCAAAGAAAAGAGGACTCAGAGTGCAATCAGAAAACTGCTCCCTCTAGCTCTCCCCAATTTCCCTTCATCCAATTTATTTAAAACCCTGTGTAGTGCTGGGTAAAACCTTCACCAAGCTTTCTGCTAATTCACTGATAATATAAAGTACTCACCGGAAAATTCACCTCAAGGCAGTTGTTTCCGGAATTAAAATGTTAGGTTCCGTGTCTTTTATTCAGTGTATCTTCTCCCCTTCCTCAACTCAGGCTTGTTCCACATAGGACAAGAATTATATGGTGGGAAGGGTGGGGATAGCATTACTCATATTGCCCGTCAGTGTTTTCACTCTGCTCTGGGATTAAGAGGATAGCTCGTGTTAGGCAAGAATGTTGGAGTGGGTTATTATTGCCTTCTCCAGCAGATCTTCCTGGCCCAGGGATCGAACCTGGGTCTCATGCATTGCAGGCAGATTCTTTACTGTCTGAGCCACCAGGAAAGCTCATGCTTCTCATGGCAACCACAGAGGAACTAGTGTAAGTACAAGCTCTTTCAATCTCTGATGCTTCACACCTGATTAGCCAATAGAAAAACATCCCATTGGCCAATAGAAAAACTCACTGTCAGTGGGCAGAGGATCTTCCCACTGGACCCACAGCTAATAACTAAGCTGTCCAGCTGACCCCCAGCTGACTTCTAGCCAGTCTGCACATCTGTGAGAATAAATACTTATTTTGTATACTACTGATTTTATAGTTGTTCATTGTGTAGCAATAGGTATCAGACAATAGGAAGTTCCATGTCAGCCCTCAGTTCAGTTTGGTTGCTCAGTCATGTCTGGCTCTTTGAGACCCCATAGACTGCAGCACGCCAGGCTTCCCTGTCTATCACCAACTCCCGAAGCCTGCTCAAACTCATGTCCGTGAGTCTGTGATGCCATCCAACCGTCTCATCCTCTGTTGCCCTCTTCTCCTCCTATCTTCATTCTTTCCCAGCATCTATCAGCATCTTTGCTAATGAGTCAGTTCTTCACATCAGGTGGCCAAAGTATTGGAGTTTCAGCTTCAACATCAGTCCTTCCAATGAATATTCAGGACTGATTTTCTTTAGGATGGACTGGTTGGATCTCCTTGCAGTCCAAGGGACTCTCAAGAGTCTTCTCCAACACCACAGTTCAAAAGCATCAATTCTTTGGTGCTCAGCTTTCTTTATGGTCCAGCTCTCACATCCATACATGATTAGGCCAACTCATTCTCATGTCACCCACATTGGTCTGCAGGAGACATACCCCTTTGCCCTTGTCTCTATCACTTCAGCTGCATCCCAAACATGGCCCTCTATTCTGTGGTAATAAACTACTTCAGTCAGTCTTTCACTCTTTAGCATTACCCAGATGCAAGTCAGTTATTTTAAATCTTGAACCACATATCAGGCTCTTGGAGTCGTCTTCCTGAAGTCATCCCCACGCTCTGCTTGAGGAGTAGGGAGAGAACTTCTCACCATTCCCCTTTGGGATGATGTTAGTAGTTCTTGGGATGTAGATGAAGTGGATGCTAAAGGTCACAACTCTTATGTCAATCCCTCCCTTTGTACCTCTGTGATCGCCTTTGGAATGTGGATTATTTGCTTCTTATGGTCTGGAAGCCTCATTAGAACTGATACAGAAAGATGTCCATTTTTCTATCCTGTTACAGAAAAACACATGCCCATATACATGTACAATGGGATCATGGTTTACATGTTACTTGTGTGTGTGTGTTAGTCACTCAGTTGTGTCTGACTCTTTGTAACCCCATGCACTGGAACCCACCAGGCTCCTCTGTTCATGGAATTCTCCAGGCAAGAATACTGGAGTGGATAGCCATTCCCTTCTCCAGGGGATTTTTCTGACCCAGGAATCAAACCTGGGTTTCTTGCCTTGCAGGCAGATTCTTTACTGTCTGAGCCACCAGAGAAGCTGGCTTTACACTAAATATGAACACTTTTATCATTAAAAAATCTATAATGCTTTAAATTTAGAATATAATATTTAATAGTTTATGAAACAGTACCTGTTGTAAACTTGGCTTATTTCTTTATTATTTTTTCTCTTATATTCTATACTGTAATGAACATACCATACTGTAACTTCACAGAATTTCTTGGTGCACTATGTCTAGTGGACAAAAAGCTTAGTCTTTATAATCTCATACATCCATTGCTATGTACTTTGTTCGTTATAGCTTTGAGGTTTGCAGTTTCCTACCTCTGTCTTTCTTTATGTAAGGTTGATATTATGAACTTTTTCACATATGATATCAGAGATGTTAAGACTTTTCTATACCCTTACCAAGAGTCTTATTTTTCTCAAGTCAGTTGAGAGCAAGTTGAAAACAATGAGCTTTCACAATGCACTGCATTTTATTGAAACAATCACTTTCCTAGATATATCCATTAATCAAATGTCCAGTGGGTACTCAGTGTTGTTCTGGTGCAGAGGAGAATAAAGAACAATTGTGTGGTATATTCTATAGCTCTAAAGAGCTAACTTCATGGACAAGAGGAAAAACGGACGTATACACAAATAAATAATAATAAAGAAGCATATAGGGAGTATATGATCAGATGCTCCACTGGAAGATGCTGGCCTTACATTCCTTTAGATTAATGCTGTAGCTGAGGTACAGCGGCATATAGCAAGGAGTGTGCTCTCTAGGAGGAGATGCACATTAAGGATTTGAACCGCCCCTCTGCCACTTATAAAATGGGTGATCTTGGAAGAAGATACTACTTTTTTTTACATTGAAGATTTTTGTCATTAAAAAGGAGCCATACTAAAAGACTGTTACAAGAATTCGGGACATTGCACCTCAAAGTATAAGATCAAAATACATTGGGGAAGTTAATTTTTACCAGAGTCAAAAAAACAAATTAAGCCTTGAAGAAAGCACCAAATTGTTATTCAATAAAATATTGAAGTGGTTCAGTTTCCTCAAAGCGATGTATATCCTTGAAACATTAAAAGTTCTTTACTCACTAGAGTTGATTTTGTGATTAGTATACACAAATCATATGCTATTGTGATTTGGGCATTTTTTTTTAAAGGTGAGTATATATAAACAAGAACCAAGGTTTACTTTTTGCAGAAGTAATTTTCATGATATTTTTTGAATATAAATAAAATTTGTCATAATATTCTGAATTACCTAAAAATAAATCCCTCCATTTTACTGGGTATGTTTGCACCTATGCCATCTAGTTTCAATCTATATATGAGTTAGATATATGAAAACAGTGGTAACCATAACATCTCTCTAAAACTCTGCAGGTATTTTGACATATTATTTCAGGTATCAGGCAGTACATATGAAATTGTTTTCAGTATCCATTGTTCTGGCCCAAATAATTTCACCCAATTTCTGTAATACATTGCAAACTTTTATATTGCAGCACTTAGAAAAAATTTTACATAATTATAGAATTAAGTTTTGTTAGGCCATCTTATTGTAAATCCTTTCTTCTTTCAATTGCTGAGACTGATGTGAAAAAAAATGGGTTTTTATATGAAACTAAAAATTTCAGACTCATTAATTGGTGTTTTATATTTTTTCAATGCAAATAGTATTAAATAGAATTTTTATTATAAAGACCTTTAATCATGTAGGGTTTTTTGTTTATTTCTAATAGCTGTTATGCTCTTTAGCAGGGAATTTTAACCACCAGAGGAGAGGGTAGTACTACATTTTGTTTATTTTCAGACTGTACTCTGGACAATAAGAACATGATCAAATTTTACCTACTTTAATACTATTTATGATACTTCATTACCCATTGAATTTTATACAGTTTCAAATTATGAGACAGAATGTTCACTTATATTCAACCTGAGGTCAATACACTGGGGCTTCTGAGAATTTCTGTTTTCTTATCTCCCTGCCTCTGTGTACTGATTTCCTACAAGAAACTGGTAGAATAAAAAATGCGGTTGACTTGTCATTCACCGATTACCTTTTTCTACACTAAGGTGACCTGTTGTGTTCACGACCTGTTAACCTGGAAGGTTAGGAAAGGATGTGTACTCCTGCTTGTTTGGATGGAGTTCTGTGTGTAAATTGTTGTGTGAGTGGAGAAATCAATTAAGTACCCTTGGAATATATGCTAGGTCTGGTGATGGGTAGAAATGTGTTAGTCTGATTTAGAAGACATTTCTAGAAGTTGAGAGAAAAGATGGAAAGTTTATTTTAGATTTCAAAAGGAAGGAAGGTTGACTAGGGATTTTTTTCTATATTGGATCTATAAGAAAAGGAAGACTGACCTGGGGTGGTATTTAGGGCTATGTGTGAAAAATATTAGGAAAATTAACCATAGTACAGAACTGTTTACTTGCTTGCATCTTTTCTTTTGTTGGAGAGAATAAGCTTCACATTCAAAAGATTAGAACATTTATTGGTAATACAGAAATGAAGCCAAGCTATTGAAGAGAAAGTAAAAGTGCCCATAATTCTCTCAATGCGTTCTACTTTTCTGGACTAAGTTAATTGTAGTATAGTTTCCTGAAAAAAATTATAGATGAAAATCACTGAATTGGTGAATTTATAGATATATAAAATTACTGAAAGATTTTAAAAGTTATAGACCAAAGTATAAATAATGGAAGATTTGTTGTTGTCATTCAGTCACTCAGTTGGGTCCAACTCTTTGCAAGCCCATGAACTGCTACGTGCCAGGCTTTCCTGTCCTTCACTGTCTCCTTGAGTGTGCTCAAACTCACATCCACTGAGTCAGTGATGCCATTCAACCATCTCATCCTCGGTTACCCACTTTTCCTCCTGCCCTCCATCTTTCCCAGCATCAGGGTCTTTTCCAATGGAAGATTGGACACCAACAACTGCTATTCTTATTTTAAGGAAGGTAAGAAAATGATTCCTATAAACTTTAAATTGGGGGTAATAATAATAATAGAAAACTTTCCAGTATGAATAACTAAAAGGATGGATTATGAATATTTAGTATAAGCAGCTATGTTCAGTGGGAGTAAGCATAAGCTCATATATTGTATATTGTGGCAAATATTACAACTTGACTTATGATCAATATTTCTTACTACCTAATTTCCTATTGTTTTATACCATAGTGGTTTAGAAGCAAAATGTTTGATTTATAGCCTCTTTTTTGGCTATAGAAAGACATTTGTCATATTTCTGACCAATGAAATACATGTAAAATTTCTTGCTATTGCCTGTTTCCCCTTCATCTTTCTTATGTCTTACTCATGGAAATAAGAAGTGATACTTGGAGGTACAGCATCTTTCTTTGACCATGAGATTATAAATCAACAAGCGAAGGATGCATGCAGTATAACAGGTCAATATTGATGGTATAAACTCCAGAATTCAGTTATAAGTACCACAGCCGAATAGTACAAAATTGAGAGATAAGACTTATGAGCAGTACAGTTGAAAATACTTTTTAGTTGATAGGAAGTTCAATTCAAAGCAACACATTATGTGATATCACTTCCAAAACTCTAGAGCATGCTTTAGCTACTCTGAACATGCTGCTGCTAAGTCGCTTCAGTCATGTCCGACTCTGTGCGACCCCATAGATGGCAGCCCACCAGGCTCCCCCGTCCCTGGGATTCTCCAGGCAAGAACACTGGAGTGGGTTGCCATTTTATTCTCCAATGCATGAAAGTGAAAAGTGAAAGGGGAGTCGTTCAGTTGTGTCTCACACTCAGTGACCCCATGGACTGCAGCCTTCCAGGCTCCTCCGTCCATGGGATTTTCCAGGCAAGAGTACTGGAGTGGGGTGTCTGAACATAGTCCTCTTATATTCTGTAATTATCTGACCATGTCTAGGTCAAGCTAAAGGGCACTGAAAGATGTCACGGTGGTCTGAAATGAAGACTAAAGACAAATTATTTAAGTTGTAAAAGGGGAGACTTAGGTGGAATGTGACTGCTAGCTTTAAATATTGTTGTGTTGTGTTAAGTTGCACAGTGGTGTCTGACTCTTCACGATTCTATGTACTATAGCCTGTCAGGCTCCTCTGTCCATGGGATTTTCCAGGCAAGAACACTGGAGTGGATTGCCATTTCCTTCTCCAGGGGATGGATCTTCCTGACCCAGAGATTGAACCACATCTCCTGCATCTGCTGAATTGGCAGGCAGATTCTTTACCACTAGCGCCAAATGAGAAGCCCTTAACTTAAAATTTTAAAGGTATTTAATGAGGAGGAAGACAATTTTAATGGTTCCAAAGCACAGAAATAGGACTAGGGGCTAGAATTTAGGATATACTTTACTGGGGGATAAAATGGAATAGACTAAGGAGACAGTCAATTAGTTTCTGATTTCTTAAAATTAGAAGCAGAAGTTGGATGTCCACTGGAAATGAACATTATAAGGATATTGATACATCTGAAAGGGTTTAAATATATAACTTCTAATATTATTAATAATTGTTGTTATGCTTTCATATTATTAATTTCAACATCCTAAAGAGTAATATTTCATCTTGCAGATGTTTGAAGTTAATCATATTTGTAGATGTGGTAAAAATTCTATCGATCAATAATTCAACTTCAGTAAGCATGAATTTTAGCTTAAGTTTCAGGATGACATAAGTTTCTCACTCATTAATACCCATTTTTATGCTTTACCATCTTTGAAAATAAAGGCCATATATTAAAAGCTATTGGGGGAAAAGTTAATTGTCTGGATTGTTAAATTCAGTTTGTTCCATGATTGCGCCTTAAAGGTCACGATTATGGATTTATCCCTGTGTGTGAACTTGATGCAGTTTATACTGAGCATAAAAGCAAAAGACAACATGTTTGGCAGCAGCTTACACCTTTAATACTTAATTAGTGGTCTTCCAGTGCATTCAGTTCAGAACGGAGGCTGCTGAGGAGAGGGTGAGAAAACTTGACTGTACACTCTGGGTTGATTCCTTAAATTCCACGGTAGCATTGTGGTGGAAAAGACTGAAAGCTTCACATTCCACTGTGTCTGAGATTCTGGAAGCAAAATCTTCTCACCAATTGGTTGCATCTGTGTGAAGATTAGAAGGTGAAAATGAGGGAGAGGCCATCTTTTGATCCGCTTTTAGCAGTTATCACTGGCAGGTGTGGTTGTGGGATTAGTGGGGTCCCTACAGCAATAGTCCAGGTTCGTTCCTTCAGCCTCCTGGTGTCCTGAGGTTGGGGCATGGGAGGAGCTGGTGATTTGGCAAAGCTCCAGAGGCATCCTAGGAGTAGTAACTCTGTACAGTAGTATGAGTTTTTTCCTGGAGGTCCAGGGATTGATTTGTTGCTTCTGTGGTTCTAATTTGTTGAAAAATTTTAATTCTCTTTAGAGTCCCTTCTTGCGTCAAGTATTTGGAGTGGTTTCTGTACTGAACCATCTCTAATAGTTACTCACAACCAAGTTAAAAATGACTGGCAAGTGTTTGAAGTACTCCCTGACACATAATAAATGCTATAGCTGCACTGAGATTCCTGAGTACTCAGTTATGTCCTGAGTACATCATGCCACACCATCAGTGCCTTGGCTCATGCTCCACCAAGATCTAGAATATTCTATTCCAAGTTCTTTACCTGACTAACTCCACATCATCTCTTAAATTTTGGCTAAAATACTCCTCAATGTAGACTCAGTTTTGAACTGAAATTAAAAGACACTTGCTCCTTGGAAGAAAGTTATGACTAACCTAGACAGCATATTAAAAAGCAGAGACATTACTTTGCCAACAAAGGTCCGTCTAGTCAAAGCTATGGTTTTTCTGGTAGTCATGTATGGATGTGAGAGTTGGACTATAAGGAAAGCTGAGCACCAAAGAATTGATGCTTTTGAACTGTGGTGTTGGAGAAGACTGAGAGTCCCTTGGACTGCAAGGAGATCCAACCAGTCCATCCTAAAGGAGATCATTCCTGGGTGTTCATTGGAAGGACTGATGCTGAAACTGAAACTCCAAAACTTTGGCCACCTGATGTGAAGAGCTGACTCGTTTGAAAAGACCCTGATGCTGGGAAGTATTGAAGGCAGGGAGAAGGGGACAACAGAGGATGAGATGGTTGGATGGCATCACTGACTCAATGGACATGAGTTGAGTAAACTCTGGTAGTTGGCTATGGACAGGGAAGCCTGGCAGTGCTGCAGTCCATGGGGTCACAAAGAGTTGGACACGACTGAGCGACTGAACTGAACTGAACTGACCTTACTCCTTACTCTTGATTTCTGGGAATCTCCTAGAATCCATAGTGCCCTCTTCTTGCCTCTATCAAACCCATAACACAAAGGCCTGTTTTTGGTACTAAACAGTGAGGTTTTTGATTGCAAGCATCAAATCTTTTTATCTCTGCGTCTTGCACAATGTCATACAAATTGAAAGCAGTTGATAATGTTTATTGCATGAGTTAATGTATAATTAATGCACAACTGAGTGGAACATGAAAAGACACAATAATATTCATGATTTTAGAAACAAGGAACTTCTTTGTACAATTAATCCACAGACTTTTAAAAACCTAGAAGAAATGTATGTTGGAATATTCAGGAATGAAGGGTCTAACTGTTTGCAACTTCTCTGACATGACTCAGAAAAAAACAAAAACAAAAACATCTTTTTGGAGAAAATAGTTACAGATTATCTTTCTGTCTGTTCATCTATCTATATTAAACATTCTACCATATTTGCTTCATATATATATATATATATGTAATCATATATATGTGCATATATAATAATTCTTGTTGCTGATATGGAGAAAGTTTTAGAGATCTGGATAGAAGACCAAACCAGTCACAACATTCACTTAATCCAAAGCCTAATCCAGAGAAAAGCCTTGCTGCTGCTGCTGCTGCTAAGTCGCTTCAGTCGTGTCCGACTCTGTGCGACCCCATAGACGGCAGCCCACCAGAATCCCCCGTCCCTGGGATTCTCCAGGCAAGAACACTGGAGTGGGTTGCCATTTCCTTCTCCAATTCATGAAGGTGAAAAGTGAAAGTGAAGTTGCTCAGTTGTGTCTGACTCTTAGTGACCCCATGGACTGCAGCCCACCAGGCTCCTCCATCCGTGGGATTTTCCAGGCAAGAGTACTGGAGTGGGGTGCCATTGCCTTCTCTGGAGAAAAGCCTTAACTATCTTCAATTCTGTGAAGGCTCAGAGAGCTGAAGAAGCTGCAGAAGGATAGTGTGAAGCTAGCAGAAACTGGTTCATGAGGCTTAAGGAAAGAAGTCATCTTGATAACATCTTACTGCAAGGTGAAGCAGCAAGTGCTGATGTAGAAGCTTCAGCAAGTTATCCAGAAGATCCAGTTAACTAAGGTGGCAACACCAGACCATAGGGTTTAAATGTAAAAAAAAATCTATTGGAAATAGGAAGGAAATGGCAACCCTGTCCAGTATTCTTGTCTGGAGGATTCCATGGCCAGAGGAGCCTAATTCATGTTCATGGGGTTGCAAACAGTCAGACACAACTAAGTGACTAACACTTTCACACTTTCATAGCTGGAGAGTAGAAGTTAATGCCTAGCTTCAAATGACAGGCTGATTCTTTTATTAGGTGCTAGTACAGCTGATGATTTTAAGTTGAAATCAGTGCTCACTTACCATTCCAAAAATCCTGGAGCCTGAGGAATTAAGCAAAATACACTCTTCTATGCTCTCTAAAGAGAGCAATAAAGCCTGGATGACAGCACATCTGTTTATCATAGTTTACTAAATATTTTAAATCCACTGTTGAGATCTACTGATTAAAAAAAAATCCTTTCAGAATATTACTGCTCATTGACAATGTACCCGGTCATTCAAGAGCTCTGATGAAGACGTACAATGAAATTAATGTTTTTTATGCCTGCGAATACAGCATTCATTCTGAAGCCTGTGGTTCAAGGAATAGTTTTGATTTTCAAGCCTTATTATTTAAGAACTACATTTCATAAGGCTATAGCTGTCATAGATGGTGACTCTTTTGATGAATCTGGGCAAAGTAACTGAAAACTTGGAAAATATTCACCATGATAGATGCTATTAAGAACACTAATGATTCAACTGAAAAGGAGTCGGACACGACTGAGTGACTTCACTTTCACTTTTCACTTTCATGCATTGGAGAAGGAAATGGCAACCCACTCCACTCTTCTTGCCTGGAGAATCCCAGGGACAGGGGAGCCTGGTATGCTGCCGTCTCTGGGGTCGCACAGAGTCGGACACGACTGAAGCGACTTAGCAGCAGCAGAGATGCTATTAAGAACACTAATGATTCAAGGGAAAAGGGCAAAATATCCACATAACAGATGTTTAAAAGAAGTTGATTTCAACCCTCACAGATGACTTTAAGGTTTCAGTGGAGGAAGGAACTGTGACTTTGTTGGAAATGACAAGGGAACTAGAAGTAGAAGTGGAGCGTGAAGATGGGACTGGACTGCTACAATCTCATGATAAAACTTTAACCTGTGAGGAGTTGTTCTTGCATGAGGAAGGAAAGTGTTTTCTTAAGATGGAAAATTCTGGTGAAGATGCAATGAAGAGTGTTGAAATAATAAAAAGTGTTTAGAATATTACATTAGCTTAGTTGATAAAACAGCAGAGTTTGAGGGGACTGACTCCAATTTGAGAGTAGTTCTACTATGGGTAAAATGCTATTAAACAGCTTTGTATGTGACAGTGAAATCATTCATGAAAGGAGGAGTCAATCTCTGTGGCAAACTTCATTGTCATATTTTAAGAAATAGCTGGAGCCCCACCAGTTTTCAGCAACAACCACCCTGACCAAATGTCAGTCACCAGCATTGAGGTAAGACCTTCTACCAGTAAAAGATACAACTCACTAAAGGTTCAGATGATGATTAGCATTTCTTAGCAAGAAAGTATTTTTGAATTAAGGTAGGTACATAGGCTTTTTAGACATAATACTTTAACACACTTAATGGGCTTCCCAGATGGCTCAGTGGCAAAGAATCCACCGACCAACACAGGAGCAACACAGTAGGAGAGGTGGGTTTGATCCCTGGGTCAAGAAAATCTGGAGGAGGAATGGCAGCTCACTCCAGTATTCTTTCCTGGAAAATCCCATGGACAAAGGAGCCTGGTAGGCTATGGTCCATAGAGTCACAAAGAGTTAGACATGACTGAGCAACTGAGCATGCACTTTTATACACTTAATAGACTATAGTGTAAACATAGCTTTTATATGCACTGAGAAGCCAAAAAAAATTGTGTGGCTCTCTTTGAAATATTTGCTCTATCTCCAAGCTATGGTTGTATTTAAAAATACACTTAAAATTCAGATTTTGGTGCTACTGAAAAATCAGATGATCTGGAACCTCATATTCCTGTGAGGCACCAGTCCCTAGAGGGGAACTGTGGCTTCCTCCTTTAGAGAGTGATGTGTATCTTCAGCTCAACATAGTCCTTTTTTGCTCCAACCTCTCTTAAAGTGAAAAGGAAAGTGTTAGTTACTCAATCATGTTCGATTCTTTGAGACCCCATGGACTGTAGCCTTCCAAATTCCTCTGTCCAAGAGATTCTCCAGGCAAGAATATTAGAGTGGGTTCCATGCCCTTCTCCAAGGGATCTTCCTGACCCAGGGAGAGAAACTGGGTTCTCCTGCATTGCAGACAGATTCTTTACTGTCTGAGCTAACCTCTGATAAACTGAGGCCAAATGTCAGTTGTCTTATCATCATAGCATGTGTATGGTTGATTATTTTACAATAAAGTGAAAGTAAATATTTCTTGTATGCTATAAAAACATAAGGGAGAATAACTGTCTCCCACATATTTCCTTGTGGAAATGAACATTATCCCTATGTATTTCTTATGCAAAGGTGTCTTTCAAAAAAATGCAACCTGACACAAGGTGTTTGCCTGACTTCAGTAGGAATTTGAGTTGTCAGCCTTAGAATAAGAGAAACAAAGTAAACAAGCCTAGGCAACAAATATTACATGTTGTTGTATTTCACATTGTATAGTAAGAGGAGCATATTATGTGCCAGTCACTATTCCAGATGTTTAGATGATTTCACTCAGTCTTCATGGCAACTCAGGTATGAATTGTTACTAGCTGCATTTTAAAATGAAAGAAAGAAAACCATGAGTAAGTGTAAAGGAAATCAATCCTGAATATTCATTAGAAGGACTGAAGCTGAAGCTCCAGTACTTTGGCCACCTGATGTGAAGAGCTGATTCATTAGAAAAGACCCTGATGCTGGAAAGATTGAAGGCAGGAGGAGAAGGGGGCAATAGAGGATGAGATGGTTGGATGGCATCACTGACTCAATGGACATGAGTTTGAGCAAACTCTGGGAGGTGGTGAAGGACAGAGAAGCCTGGCGTGCTGCAGTCCATGGGGTTGCAAAGATTTGGACATGACTGAGCGACTGAACAACAAAAGCCATAGAGTATAATATTCTGGTGATCGGGTACATCACCCAAGACTCAACACTAAGTGAAAAGGAAGACTCAGTCTCTCTGAATGTAGAGCCTGTGCTCTAAATCTACACTATGCTATGCGTGCTTACAGCTGGCTTTCTCTTTACTACATATTTTGGGGGCATTTTTTTCATATCTGGTGCACTTATAGTTGCTGGATTGAGATTCTGAAGATACAGAGAAATTTGTCTGGATATTGGGTCTTGAAGTCAAAGGAATTAACTATTCTAGGATTAAATTTACTGATCTAAAATTAGTATTAATGCTTATCTGTTTAAAGAGTCAATAATCACTGTGTAATTTGTACTCCCGGGGAAAAAGCTCTACCCCAAAGGAAAAACTCCTCCAAACATCTTTGTTTTTAACTTTTTATTTTTATTGGGATATAGCCAATTAACAATGTTGTGATAATTTCAGGTGAATAGTGAAGGAACTCAGCCATACATAAAGATATATCCAGTCTCCCTCAAACTCCCCTCCTATCCAGGCTGCCACATAACACTGAACAGAGTTCCATGTGCTATACAATAGGTCCTTATGGGTCATCTATTTGAAATATAGCAGTGTACACCTGTACATCCCAAACTCCCTAACTACCCCTTCCCCTCATCCTTCCTTCCTGGCAACCACAAGTAAGTTCTCTAAGTCTCTGAGTCTGTTTCTGTTTTGTGAATAAGTTAATTTGTATCATGTCTTTTTATTTTTTATTTTATTTATTATTTTATGTTTTTTTTTCATTTCATACATGATATTATACATGTTTCAATGCCATTCCCCCAAATCTTCCCACCCTCTCCCTCTCCAACAGAGCCCATATCATGTCTTTTTAGATTCTGCATATAAGGGGCACCACAAAATGTCCCTGCTTCTCTATTGACTTCATTCAGTATGACAATCTCTGTGTCCATCCATGTTGATGGAAACATCTTATTGGTACTTCTGTAAAGCCTGTTTTTTCCCACAGACATCAAGCAAAATGTTTGTGCATTCTCACCTCTCCTTCTCCACCCATCAAAACATGTTTTATTGGCGGTGGGCATTAAAATGTCAAATTTTTGAGTGGGGTTATTTTAAAGTGTTAAATTCTAGGACAGTCTGCTTTCTGCTCTTTCATTCCTCTTTCAGAAATATAATAGGAGAAGGACAAAATGTTTCCTTATACTGCCTGATCAGCTCTTTTAATTGTACCCATGGAGTAAATTCTTATGACAACTCTCATCTTTTAAGAGTAAAACAGTCTCTTCAGCCTTTGCCAATTTAGAAAATGCTATTACCACCACATTTCTAGAAATATTTTCTTTTCCACCATATAGGAAATTGCATGTCCATTTAAAAATATCATTGTCCATATTTTTAGTCAAACCTAGCTCTATATGACACTTCATTGAAGTGAAAAATGTAAGGCAAAGAGAGTCTCATATCCCCTTTGCATAGCAAGTATGGAATTATTACCTGAATCATTTAAGATGAAAATCACCCCATTGGCAGGCACAATTAAAAGAGTAGCACTTCATTCAGGAGTTTCACACCATTTATTTGAGGGAAAAGATAGTGGAAAGAGAGTCAGACACTAGGCAGTTTAATAGCATTCATCACAAAGGGCTAAAATATCATAAGCAGAGAAGAAATTATACTTTTGAGGCTATAAAGTCTTTAATATCAATGATATTACCAGGTAAATGACAGCCAGATGATGCTGATTTTTAAAACCAGTAGACTGTCTTGGATTTTCCAAAAATTGCTTTTCATTATAATATTGCTGCATTCATAGAATGCATATAATTTTATGTATCACAAATGAAGTATCATATCCATGGCTAGATGTTAGATTTTCAAGTCTTCTAAGCATTTCAATGTAGTCACTATGTATACTATAGTTTTACATGAGATGGTACTTGAAGTCTCCTCAGTCTGCTGCTGCAGAGAAGTTAAAATTAAGGAACTTTCTTAGTAAAACTGGAGATAATACCTCCCTATTGTGATTAGCTTTGTTTTCTTTCTCTTAGAGCGAGTATTCAATATTCAGCATGAGATTTTTCTGGTAGTAGGAAGCACATTTTCCATGCTATGGTGAATTTATTAACTTAGTATCTGCTATGAACTATTTTTATATTTAATACATGTAATCACAAGTATGGTGCATATTACTATTTATAAAGAATAGATTTTAAATGTCAAATATTTACCTGGCTTAAACATCTTTGTTGTTGTTGTTTAGTTGCGAAGTTGTGTCCAACTCTTTATAACCCCATGGACTGTAGCCTGCTAGGCTCCTCTGTCCATGAGATTTCTCAGGCAAAAATACTGGAGCGGGTGAGTTACCATTTCCTTATCTGGGGGACCTTCCCAACCCAAGTATTGAACCCGTGTCTCCTGCATTACAGGCAGATTCTTTACCGCTGAGCCGCCAGGGAAGACTGCTTAAACGTCTAGCTGCTGCTGCTAAATCGCTTCAGTCTTGTCCGACTCTGTGTGACCCCATAGACCGCAGCCCACCAGGCTCCCCTGTCCCTGGGATTCTCCAGGCAAGAACACTGGAGTGGGTTGCCATTTCCTTCTCCAATGCATGAAAATGAAAAGTTAAGGGGAAGTCGCTCAGTCGTATCTGACTCTTAGCGACCCCATGGACTGCAGCCCACCAGGCTCCTCTGTCCATGGGATTTTCCAGGAAAGAGTACTAGAGTGGTTTGCCATTGCCTTCTCCAGCTTAAACATCTTATTAGTCCACAAAAATGATTCATGAATGTTTCATTATGCTGTAAAGAACAACTGAAAGGAAAGTCTACCTTGGACCATATCCAGATAGATTTATTTACTGACATGGCAAAACATATTATTAAGTGCTGATGTCCAACATTGAAAGCATTTTTTCCCCTGAGCCTATTCTTTGTCTTTTATTTCTATTTTTTCATTATCAAGGATTCCCATCTCCTGACCACGTATTCCAAGAAATTGCTAAATCTTGCCTATTTTCTCCCCTAGTATCTTATTTTCTTAGTTTAAGACTGAGACATCTCTCACCTAGACCATTCCTATAGTGGATATTTCTCTTTTCTTTGATTATAGGAGGATGAGGGGAAATAATGAATTTTATAAAGTTATAGGAATAAAGAAACAAATGTTCCCTATTAGAATAAATCACCCATAATTCTCGGACCAGGAGCAGCTTTGAGGATCATAAAAAAAAAAAAAAAAAATCCAAGGGGAATAACAAGCTTTTGTGACATGTAGACAGACTTGTCTATGTGCTCTGCTACTTCCTAGCTCTGTGGCTTTGTGCAATTACCTTAAATGTTGTTAGTCTCAGTTTTCTTGTCTTTAAGGAATTAATAATAAGACCCATAAATAGTAAGATATACTTCATGCGGTAATCATGTCATTTATTTTATTTTATTTTTTATTTATTTATTTTTTTATGTCATTTAAACAATATAACATAGATAAGACATCCAGCAGATTTCCTGTAAGAGGTTACATCCACCATTCTTGATTAAAAAATATATGTATATCATCCTACCCTTCTCCTGTTTTATATACAAAAAATATACACACCCCTTAAAAATATATATCATAGGAATATATTCATAGTTTTTTCTACAGTTATTCTAAGAAGCAGATTGCACTTTACCATTCTTGTGTTAAAATATGATTGTTAGATGTAAACAAACAATATCTTTCTTTAGGAACCAAACTTCAACCTTAGAATCTGTTTGAGAATTTTTCATGATGTCTAACCTAAATCGCTTGTTTCAACATCAACCCTATTCCTTTTACTTCATATTTCTTAAGAATGAAGTAGGTGCAAAAGTACAGGTTTTTCTGATCTGAATTAATTTATCATCTTTATTTGCTTTCTCCTTCAGGAGTTATCTTGTGATGTCTTAGCAAAGCATTATTTCATGGTCTTGCAACATTTGCATTCATTAGCATTCCATTATAGATAAATATAGTCTTCTGCCTCTAGAGTGAAGTGAATGAAAAATAGTGTAAGCTTCCATGATGGATCAGGTCAAGGCCTCAATCTAAGTTTCCTCCAGCACCCTGCCTTCTGTACTGTAAAATTCCTTGGGAGTGATGAAATGTTTTATATTTTATTATTTTTGTTATCTTAAATTCCTTATATCCTTGTATGTTCAGTCATTAAGACTTGCAGTTGCTTGTCAGTTAGGTCACTTTTTCTTTGTACGTGTTGCATGAGTTAAAGAAAAGCATGACTAGCTACGCACCTGGCTTTCAATCAGATTAATCCTCTTAATAAATTTCTTACATCTTTTGATTCCTCAGAGGTCTGGTTAGTGCTTTTGGAATTTATGATCTGTGGCTTTATTTCTTTTGGCACATTCTTTTGGTATTCTTTCCTAAGAAATCACAGACCCCTCTGGGACTCCTTTGCTTTTGCTGTCTGGACAATATCTCTGTAAAAATCTCAGTCCCTAAAGAGAGGAAGATGGGTGGAAAAGGGCACAGCCATCGGAGTGTTAGTGTCAGCTGGTGGAGGAGGGGAAGGAATTTTTTTTCCCCTTTTTTTTATATTGTCAATAACTACCGGTATGCAAGTTGGTGTTGAAAAGACAGTATACTGCTCAAATGATTTTTAAAATAAGAATCTGCATTTGTCTAACTCTTTGTCTTCTCTCTGTGTTCATCTTCTTTTTTCTTTTGTTTATTTTAACCGTGGTCCTTTATTAAGAAAACAATCATTACTGGGGAAAAGCGTGAATGCTCATTTCATATTTAACATATCCATTTCTCTTCTAAATAGAACCTTCTGAAGTAACGTAGGCAGGATTTGTGTGAAGTGAAACTCATTTGTTTTAATTACACAGCCAGTGAGAAAGAAGTTCTAACATGTTCCTCTGTATTGCTTTACATTCTAAATGAGCACACACATCCTATACAGACACTCTCATATTTCAATTATAAGGTGATAATAGTTCTGTTTTCAAATTTGGTTGGTTTCCTATTTCCTTACTTACCCATAGATCTCCTCTGGCTTATGTTGATAAAATATTAATTCTCACTTCTTTATTAATACCATTCACAGTCCTACTACTGGTCACTGTTATTTAAAAGCCTATAACCTTTCTAATGTTAATTAAGAAAATTAAATCATGTTTAATCAGAGTGAGCTAAGTCAAGAGGGACAGGTTTCCCTCATGGCTCAGACTGTAAAGAATCTACTTGCAGTGTAAGAGACTTGGGTTCAATTCCTGGGCCGGGAGGATACCCTGGAGAAGGGAATGGCTACCCACTCAAATATTCTTGCCTGGAGAATCCCATAGACAGAGGAGCCTGGCGGGCTACAGTCCATTGGGTCGCAAAGAGTTGGACATGACTGAGTGACTAAGCACACACAAGCCAAGAAAGTTACAGAATAATTCAGTTTCAAAAACTTTTTCTTACAGTCACACACCATTCTAGGTTCTGGGAAGCCATGATGAGCAAGCACAAACTGGACCCTGCAGGTCTCAGAATCCAGTGGGGTAGATGGACAAGTGTGTTAGTCGCTAAGTTGTGTCTGATGCTTTGCAACCCCATGGACTGTAGCCTGCTAGGCTCCTCTGTCCAAGAAATTCTCCAGGCAAGAATACTGGAGTGGGTTGCCATTTCCTTCTCCAGAGACTCTCCCTGACCCAGGGATTGAACCTGGGTCTTCTGCATTGCAGGTAAATTCTTTACTGTCTGAGCCACCGTGGACAAGTAAGCTGGCAATTAAAGTGTGTGCGCTGGTATTGTGAGAAGTGCTAGAGCAACCTGTTTGTCTTGTTTTTATAATTATACCCATGTTGAGATCCATCATCAACCACCTCTAGGCCTCATTTTCAGGACAACTCATTTCCTTTGAACTATTGCTGCATTCATTCTTTCCCAAAGTTCATGAAGTGAAGTGAAAGTGAAGTGAAGTTCATGAAGGGTGAGGCAAATCATGCTGATTTCTGGTGACTTCTAGGGGAACAAGGGACATGCCATATTTTTAGAACTTTAGTGCCTGGGAGAGTGACCTCTCAGTATAAATTTATTTATTGAATTACTGGATCTTAACAGCATTAACAATGAATAGCTGCTTCAGAGAACCCTCAAGCTAACCTTGCTGCAGGAAAGTGGTTGTCTTCTTTGTTCCTTCTTTTCTCATCTTAAACTCTTGTCTTTCACTTAACTAGTGATAGCATGATGATGTTGACCTAAAACAGACTGCCAGTTATTTCTTCAGAAAAATTTGGTTTATTTGGGATCAATAAAGAACTGCAGTTCAAGGTCTACAAGCACAGTGAGCCATGTGCAAGTCCCCCCAAAGAAAGGAGAGAACTCTTTCAAAGAGAAGGAAAGTAAGCTAGGAGGGCTATGGTAAGGAAATAGTCCAGTGGAGGAACAGAGAGTTCAAAGTGTAGTATAGTAACTTGTCATTGGCTAAGTTGTGAGCTCTTGCCATGCAAGTAGAGGAAATCTTTCTCCTTCCTATTGGGCTCTGCTATCATGGTAGGTAGGGCATGAGAGCTTCCCCTCTGGCCTCCTGATTCTACTTAACTGACATTTCTGTTTGTTATTGTTTACAAGGAACTCTATAGTCATTTGGGACCTCCAAATTCCTTGCCCTACTGACCAGCATCCTTTTCAAGATAAGACTTAATTCCCCTTGAGTCTCTTAGATTCCTTCAGAGATATTTTTACAAAGACATGTTTTTGCTGATTGACTTTAGTATTTTAACCTATAATCTGGGAATTTCAGACAAATTTTTTCAGAACTAATAGAGGATATTTTAAGCATTTAATCTGGAAAAGACAATGCCACCAATAGCAGCAGCAGTAACATCAACATAATATTTAACAATTATTGAGTATATTCTATATGGGAGCACCATATTGAGTGTTTTACGTTCATTATGTTTTTCTCCTGTTCACAATAATCTTATTAGATGAAGCAAGTAGAGTTCAGAGAAATCGTGACATTTGTTTAAGGTGACGCAGCCATAAGTGTTGGTATCCTCTCAGTCCCACTTTCTGAGGATTGCATGCTTCTCTGGGTCTATTATTATAGAAATCTCCCAAATTCGTGATAATTATCAAACAATTTTCTATGTCTCCATCTGACTGCCCTGGTTCTCACTTGATCTGCAGCAATTGTTCTGATTGCAAATGCGTGTGCCACTGAGGTATTTCATGATGGTCATGGCATTTTTCTACAGATATTTCCATGCCATTTGGTGGACTATAATTTCCTCATAGAAAAATTTTGTCTTAGAATGATAGAGGGAAAATATGATTGCATTCATCTTGGCAATGATTCACCTTGAGAAAAGACTAAGCATTCTGTACACAAAATGAAAGTTATAACAGAATAACCTATTGGGTCTCTGGAATCTTCAAGAAATTCTTTTTTAAAAAGTCCTCATTGGTTTTCTTACTGTAAGATTTTTGGTTTGAGTATAAAGCTTATCTTCTTTTTTTTTTTTTCTGTGGTATTGGCAATTTGTATAGTACCTTACTTGACATGGTTTCGTAAAATTGGACATTAGGATCTATATTAGAGGAGAAAAAAGGAAGGAAGAAAGCAACAGCTCTTATAGATAAACATTGTTCTAACTTTCCAACAACGAAGCAAAGGTATACAAATCGAATCTGAAACATATCTAAATCCATTAGAGGTTCTCTGCTTTAAGTCTTAAGAGACACTCAAGGATTTCTGAAGAGAGCAGCGATTTTGTAAATCTGATGTTTCTATTAATTGTAATTTTCTTTAAATAGTCTCCCATTTAATTTTCTGTCTTCTGCATGAGCAGTAATTTAGTGACAACTTTTTCAAACTACATAGGTATATTTAGGCACGCTGAGGAATAAAGCTGTTTTTGATGTACACTGTAGGTTTCTGTCCAGGGCTGAGAACTGATTTCAGAATTTTGTTTTTCATTAATAAGTTCTTTCACACCAGGAAAATTATGCAGGGGGTTTGTATAGAAGTGTTTTTTTTTTTTTTTTTCTTTGCAAAAAAAATCTAAGTCTTGAACAGTTATGGAGGATTAGATAAATGGAGTGAATCTAGTAGCTACATGAGACATTTGGTAAAATAAATGAACACAGTGGGAGGTCCGACTTTTTAATGGATTCAAAAGTTATTTGAACGTTTTTTTTCTTCCATACATCAGCATTTTATGAAATATATTTTTCAGTGTTGCTCTCTGTTTATAGTACAAAGCTCATCTACTAAATTGTTTACTTTCCCTCTTTGTGTTATACACACTGACTCAGGAGAAGGTTGGAGAGCATGAAGGCAAAAGCATATTGATAAAGGGTAATCTAGTCAATGTTAGGCACAGAATAAGGATAAAATTAGAACATCTAGGGCTGAGAATCAGGATATCCATGTTTCCCCCTGGTTTCTGCCATTCATTTATTCATTCTTTCATTTTGTCAGACACTGAATGAGTCAGTCTGCATGTGTTTATTTAGCTGGGGTCTATGATGTGTCAAGAACTCTTTAAGGTGCAAAAGATGCAGAGATGAAAGAGGCAGAACTGGTCACTGCCCTTGAGAAGCTTGAAGTTTGCCTTCGATGCTAACTGATTGGCTGCCTTTGAAAGAAAAAAAATCAGTTAAATGATCTGTTTTCTGTGATTCCAGGTTTTGATTGGATATTACACCCTCTTATGACCAACTCAAAACTGAAATTTGATTTTTTTTTTCTTTTAAATGATAGGCTTCTTCCATCCAAGTACTAACCAGGCCCTGACCCTGCTTAGCTTCTGAAATCAGATGAGATTGGGCGTGTTCAGGATGGTTCAGCTGTAGACTAAAAAAAAAAAAAAAACAACTTTCTTCCTGCAACAATCTGTCACTCCCAGTCCTTGCATTTTCAAAAAGAATTTGACTTCTGTTAATGATGTATTCAGGCTTTACAATAGGGATATCGTTCACATATTTAAATTCCATACTTTTTCTGTTTTATTTACTTTGATTTCTGTAGTGGTTGGTCATGATTATTTAAGGTTCAAGAGTAGGAGTAGCCTTAGCTTTCTTATGAAAAAGAAGTTATGTCACTGAAACACATAATAAAAATAGCTAACATTTCTTGAGCACTTACTTTATGCCATGCGTGAGGCCTGGCATTTATAACCAGTTTGTTGTTTGATCCCAGGGATAAAGTAATTTACCCATGTCATTTAATGAACAAAGGATGAAGTCAATATTCAACCTTAGGTCCTCTAAATCCAAAGCCTATGCTTTTAACCACGGTTGTATAATCAGGTGGAAAAGATAGCTGAGGAGGTAATACTTTGGGAGTGAGTGACCATTCATTTTCATTTGCCCAGGGCTGCCCCTGTATTGGCATTGGCAATCTCATGTCCTGGAATACCACTCAGTTCTGGGCAAATTGGGAACAAAAACACTTAGTTATTTAGAGCGATAATGACTGAATAGATTGAAGTGGGTCTGTCCTTTGTGGCTGAGAAAGTATTTATTTATTTTTTATTTTTTTAAATTTTATTTTATTTTTAAACTTTACAATATTGTATTGGTTCTGCCATATATTGAAATGAATCTGCCACAGGCATATATGTGTTCCCCATCCTGAACCCTCCTCCCTCCTCCCTCCTGGTACCATCCCTCTGGGTCGTCCCAGTGCACCAGCCCCAAGCATCCAGTATTGTGCATTGAATCTGGACTGGCGACTGATTTCATATATGATATTATACATGTTTCAATGCCATTTTCCCAAATCATCCCACCCTCTCCCTCTCCCACAGAGTCCAAAAGACTGTTCTATACATCAGTGTCTCTTTTGCTGTCTCATATATAGGGTTATCGTTACCATCTTTCTAAATTCCATATATATGCGTTAGTATACTGTATTGGTGTTTTTCTTTCTGGCTTACTTCACTCTGTATAATAGGCTCCAGTTTCATCCACCTCATTAGAACTGATTCAAATGTATTCTTTTTAATGGCTGAGTAATACTCCATTGTGTATATGTACCACAGCTTTCTTATCCTTTTGTCTGCTGATGGACATCTAGGTTGCTTCCATGGCCTGGCTATTATAAACAGTGCTGCGATGAACATTGGGGTACACGTGGCTCTTTCCCTTCTGGTTTCCTCAGTGTGTATGCCCAGCAGTGGGATTGCTGGATCATAAGGCAGTTCTATTTCCAGTTTTTTAAGGAATCTCCACACTCTTCTCGATAGTGACTGTACTAGTTTGCATTCCCACCAACAGTGTAAGAGGGTTCCCTTTTCTCCACACCCTCTCCAGCATTTATTGCTTGTAGACTTTTGGATCGCAGCCATTCTTACTGGCGTGAAATGGTACCTCATGGTGGTTTTGATTTGCATTTCTCTGATAATGAGTGATGTTGAGCATCTTTTCATGTGTTTGTTAGCCATCTGTATGTCTTCTCTGGAGAAATGTCTATTTAGTTCTTTGGCCCATTTTTTGATTGGGTCATTTATTTTTCTGGAATTGAGCTGTAGGAGTTGCTTGTATATTTTTGAGATTAGTTGTTTGTCAGTTGCTTCATTTGCTATTATTTTCTCCCATTCTGAAGGCTGTCTTTTCACCTTGCTAATAGTTTCCTTTGTTGTGCAGAAGCTTTTAAGTTTAATTAGGTCCTCTTTTGTTTATTTTTGCTTTGATTTCCAATATTCTGGGAGGTGGGTCATAGAGGATCCTGCTGTGATGTATGTCAGAGAGTGTTTTGCCTATGTTCTCCTCTAGGAATTTTATAGTTTGTGGTCTTACATTTAGATCTTTAATCCATTTTGAGTTTATTTTTGTGTATGGTGTTAGAAAGTGCTCTAGTTTCATTCTTTTACAAGTGGTTGACCAGATTTCCCAGCACCACTTGTTAAAGAGATTGTCTTTAATCCGTTGTATATTCTTGCCTCCTTTGTCAAAGATAAGGTGTCCATATGTGTGTGGATTAATCTCCGGGATTTCTATTTTGTTCCATTGATCTATATTTCTGTCTTTGTGCCAGTACCATACTGTCTTGATGACTGTGGCTTTGTAGTAGAGCCTGAAGTCAGGCATGTTGATTCCTCCAGTTCCATTCTTCTTTCTCAAGATAGCTTTGGCTATTTGAGGTTTTTTGTACTTCCGTACAAATTGTGTAATTATTTGTTCTAGCTCTGTGAAGAATACCGTTGGTAGCTTGATAGGGATTGCATTGAATCTATAAATTGCTTTGGGTAGTATACTCATTTTCACTATATTGATTCTTCCAATCCATGAACATGGTATATTTCTCCATCTATTAGTGTCCTCTTTGATTTCTTTTCACCAGTGTTTTATAGTTTTCTATATATAGGTCTTTAGTTTCTTTAGGTAGATATATTCCTAAGTATTTTATTCTTTTTGTTGCAATGGTGAATGGAATTGTTTCCTTAATTTCTCTTTCTGTTTTCTCATTATTAGTGTATAGGAATGCAAGGGATTTCTGTGTGTTGATTTTATATCCTGCAACTTTACTATAATCATTGATTAGTTCTAGTAATTTTCTGGTGGAGTCTTTAGGGTTTTCTATGTAGAGGATCATGTCATCTGTAAATAGTGAGAGTTTTACTTCTTCTTTTCCAATTTGGATTCCTTTTATTTCTTTTTCTGCTCTGATTGCTGTGGCCAAAACTTCCAAAATTATGTTGAATAGTAATGGTGAAACTGGGCACCCTTGTCTTGTTCCTGACTTAGAGGAAATGCTTTCAATTTTTCACCACTGAGGATAATGTTTGCTGTGGGTTTGTCATATATAGCTTTTATTATGTTGAGGTATGTTCCTTCTATTCCTGCTTTCTGGAGTGTTGTTATCATAAATGGATGTTGAATTTTGTCAAAGGCTTTCTCTGCATCTATTGAGATAATCATATGGTTTTTATTTTTCAATTTGTTAATGTGGAGTATTACATTGATTGATTTGTGGATATTGAAGGATCCTTGCATCCCTGGGATAAAGCCCACTTGGTCATGGTGTATGATCTTTTTAATGTGCTGTTGGATTCTGATTGCTAGAATTTTGTTAAGGATTTTTTCATCTATGTTCATCAGTGATATTGGCCTGTAGTTTTCTTTTTTTGTAGGATCTTTGTCAGGTTTTGGTATTAGGATGATGGTGGCCTCATAGAATGAGTTTGGAAGTTTACCTTCCTCTGCAATTTTCTGGAAGAATTTGAGCTGGATAGGTGTTAGCTCTTCTCTAAATTTTTGGTAGAATTCAGCTGTGAAGCCATCTGGACCTGGGCTTTTGTTTGCTGGCAGATTTTTGATTACAGTTTCAATTTCCGTGCTTGTGATGGGTCTGTTAAGATTTTCTATTTCTTCCTGGTCCAGTCTTGGAAAGTTGTACTTTTCTAAGAATTTTTCCATTTCTTCTGCATTGTCCATTTTATTGCCATATAATTGCTGATAGTAGTCTCTTATTATCCTTTGTATTTCTGTGTTGTCTGTTGTGATCTCTCCATTTTCATTTCTAATTTTATTGATTTGATGTGTCTCCCTTTGTTTCTTGATGAATCTGGCTGATGGTTTGTCAATTTTATTTATCCTTTCAAAGCTGGTTCTCTGAAAGGATAAATAAAATTGAGAAAGTATTTAATGACCACTATTCAAAAATGTATTCTGCATTGGAGTATCTTGACATAAAATTGTTTGTTTTAGAAGTAAAGATATATGTCATACATCTTTTAAGTAAAAGACATACATTTATGGACGAGCAAAATTTTAGGAGTTAATAAAATGATAAAATCAACAAAACTCTACTGCACTGACCCTCCATTTCAGTCTTTAAAAAGAAATATTAAATTCTTAAAGAAAATTATTCACAAAATATGATAAAGGAACACTGGGGGAGCCTAATTTAAAAATGATTTAAAAAATTTATTCTAAGGAAATTGAATGAAAAAATGTACGTTAAGAAAGAGAAAATAAACTTCAAAGAGAGATTTTTGAATTATGGCTTTGTGATGCTGAACATCTGGATAGTATTTGAGAAATTCTGTCAAATATTTTAGTGAATAATTAGTGTCATAAAGTTATGCCTATGATATTGATAATTGCTTTGAAGCTATCGGTTTTATAATAATGTTTGGTATTTTTAAGTTTTAGCTTTTGATTTAGAAAATTGTTTTTAATATTAATAATTCCTTGCTGAGGACATTACTGATCTCCTGGTGACTAAATTGGTGCTTGTCTTACTGGACTTAGAGCAGTATTTTTCATGGTTGATCATTCCCTCCATGTTGAAACATAGCCTTCTCAGAGATCCCAGGACACCTGCATTTCCTAGTTATCCTTTTACCTCAAAGCTACACCTTTCCTTCCTTTTTGCTTCCTCTTTTCTTAGTTCAGTTCAGTCACTCAGTTGTGCCTGATTATTTGCAACCCCATGGACTGCAGCGTGCCAGGACTCCCTGTCCATCACCAACTCCTGAAGCTTGCTCAAACTCATGTCCACTGAGTCGGTGATGCCATCCAACCATCTCATCCTCTGTTGTCCTCTTCTTCTCCTCCTGCCTTAAATCTTTCCCAGCATCAGGGTCTTTTCCAATGAGTCAGTTCTTCACATCAGGTGGCCAAAGTATTGTAGTTTCAGCTTTAGCATCAGTCCTTCCAATGAATATTCAGGACTGATTTCCTTAAGGATTGACCGGTTTGATCTCCTCACAGTCCAAGGGACTCTTTTTTTATCTACACAATTCTAAACACTGAATGCCCCATGGCTTGTCTATCTGGATTCCTTTTCTATTTACACTGACTCTCTTGTTCTCCTCTAGTTTCTTGGCTTTAATAAACATCCCTTTACTGAAGACACCAATAATTCTTCTTCCAGTCTAAACTTCTTCCCTGACACCAGTTTTGTGTGTTCATTTCCTTAGTCAACATCTCCACTTGGTTATCCAAAAATGTTCTTAAATCTTATATGTCCACAACTGAGCCCAGATTTCCATCCTTAGTCTTCCAGCAGGGTTGTCCCTTGCAATCCTGGGAATGGCAACTCCATCCTTCTAGTTCTTGGAGCCAAATTCCTTGAAGTTACCGTGACTTCTTTCTATTTCATGCATTCACATCACCTCTATCAGCAAATCCTCTCTGCTTATCTTTGCCATCTAACAATTTACTTCTACCTCTTCCACTATCACACTAGTCCAGACTATTTGTCCAAAGGCCTGGCATGCTGCGATTCATGGGGTCGCAAAGACACGACTGAGCAACTGAACTGAACTGAATTGAACTTATATGCAGAGTACATCATGAGAAGCACTGGACTGGAAGAAGCACAAGCTGGAATCAAGATTTCCGGAAGAAATATCAATAACCTCAGATATGCAGATGACACCACCCTTATGGCAGAAAGTGAAGAGGAACTAAAAAGCCTCTTGATGAAAGTGAAAGAGGAGAGTAAAAATGTTGGCTTAAAGCTCAACATTCAGAAAACTAAGATCATGGCATCTGGTCCCATCACTTCATGGCAACTAGATTGGGAAACAGTGGAAGCAGTGTCAGACTTTGTTTTTTTTGGGCTCCAAAATCACTGCAGATGGTGACTGCAGCCATGAAATTGAAAGACGCTTACCCCTTGGAAGGAAAGTTATGACCAACCTAGATAGCATATTGAAAAGCAGAGACATTACTTTGCCAACTGAGGTCTGTCTAGTCAAGGCTATGGTTTTTCCAGTGGTCATGTATGGATGTGAGAGTTGGACTGTGAAGAAAGCTGAATGCCAAAGAATTGATGCTTTTGGACTGTAGTGTTGGAGAAGACTCTTGAGAGTCCCTTGGACTGCAAGGAGATCCAACCAGTCCATCCTAAAGGAGATCAGTCCTGGAAGGACTGATGCTGAGGCTGAAACTCCAATACTTTGGCCACTTCATAAGAAGAGTTGACTCATTGGAAAAGACCCTGATGCTGAGAGGGATTGGGGGCAGGAGAAGAAGGGGACCACAAAGGATGAGATGGCTGGATGGCATCACCGACTCAATGGACGTGAGTTTGAGTGAACTCCAGGAGTTGGTGATGGACAGAGAGGCCTGGCGTGCTGCGATTCATGGGGTCACAAAGAGTCGGACACGACTGAATGATTGAACTGAACTGATCCAAATATTTCTCACTTGAATTATGGTGATAATCTCTTAGCTGGCCTCCCTGCTTGCTCCTGAGGACAGCAACCAGAGTAATTCTTTATGGATATGTGAGATTATTTCACTCCCTTGTTCAAAATCCTCATCATACTCAGAGTAAAAACCAAGGGTATCATAGTAGCCTCTTCAGTTCAGTCACTCAGTCATGTCCAACTCTTTGCGACCCCATGAATCGCAGCACGCCAGGCCTCCCTGTCCATCACCAACTCCCGGAGTTCACTCAGACTCACATCCATTGAGTCAGTGATGCTCCAGCCATCTCATCCTCTGTCATCCCCTTCTCCTCCTGCCCCCAATCCCCCCCAGCATCATAGTCTTTTCCAATGAGTCAACTCTTTGCATGAGGTGGCCAAAGTACTGGAGTTTCAGCTTTAGCATCATTCCTTCCAAAGAAATCCCAGGGCTGATCTCCTTCAGAATGGACTGGTTGGATCTCCTTGCAGTCCAAGGGACTCTCAAGAGTCTTCTCCAGCACCACAGTTCAAAAGCATCAATTCTTCGGCGCTCAGCCTTCTTCACAGTCCAACTCTCACATCCATACATGACCACTGGAAACCATAGCCTTGACTAGACAGACCTTTGTTGGCAAAGTAATGTCTCTGCTTTTGAATATGCTATCTAGGTTGGTCATAACTTTTCTTCCAAGGAGTAAGCGTCTTTTAATTTCATGGCTGCAGTCACCATCTGCAGTGATTTTGGAGGCCCCCCCCCCGCCCCAATAAAGTCTGACACTGTTTCCACTGTTTCCCTATCTATTTGCCATAAACTGATGGGACTAGATGCCATGATCTTAATTTTCTAAATGTTGAGCTAAAAGCCTCTCTGTACACACAATCTGAATTTTCACCATTCTCCCCTTCTCCATATTCACTTCTGCAACTCTTCCCCCTAGCTCTCTGTCCTTGAACCACCTAAGTCAAATTGATGCCTCAGGGGTTTTGCATTTGTTATTGTCTGTACTTGAAATGGTCCTCTCCCAGACAGCTTCACATCTCCCTTTCCTCCTTTGTTTAGGTTTCCTCTTTAAAGCCATATTCTCAATTAGGCCTTTCTTAAACTCTAAGTATACTCACATACTTTGTCACCGCCAGCACTGGCAATATGCTTTCCCTGATTTTTGTCATAGCATTGTAATCATAGTTAGTCCAAACATTTTTAATATTAATTTTTATTGGAGTGTAGTTGCTTTACTATTAGTCCAAACCTGACCATCAATATCAATATTATAATTTTACCAACAAGGCTAGAATTCTTGTATCAGGCAGTATGGCAGATGTAAACTGAAAAACAAGAGTCAAAGATACAGGCACATTACCAGAGTCCTGGTCTGTCTCTGCAATTAGTCCACTCCATTATCATGTCATAAAACCAAACTATCTCCCAGGGTGTGGCCACTAAGGTTTGTAGTTTTCCATTTGATCTTGTCAGGTTCTGAAAGCAAGATTGGCCTCTGGGACATTTTTAGCCTATAACTGAGCTAAGAGACTCTGTCTGTCTTTTGCTGTATGACTCTTTGTTACATTGGATTGCCCTATTGCATCATTCATTCATTCATTCTTCAAGTACTATCTCTCCTTCTTTCAACTTTAAAACAAACTTTTCCTGTTTGGAAAGAATAATTGTCTTGGCCATCCTGGTGTAGATTAGAGACATCAATGATAGTCCAGCAAGTGCCTTTCCCTCTATTCATTTCCATTCATATCAGGTAGGATTATTCAGGTAGTGAACTTGTGGACTGTCTCAACCATTAGGCTTATAGCTGTATTCACTGGCAACCCTCATTTTTCCAGATGGGGAAAAGGCATCATTGAGCCTATCAGGACCTTAGGAATTCAATACAAAACTTTAAGTATAGTCCAAACTATACCTTTATAGTCACAGTTTCTTGCTTTTATCAAGGATCGTCCTTGCTGCTGATACCTGCAGTTGAAGTCCTACCTAGTCTTGTCACCACTGCATCAGATGTGTGCGTAGGTGAGAAAGTAGCGATGATATGAAGAAAAATAAAATAATTTGGGAATAACTGTATAGTTATACCAGAATCCTCCCTAATCCCTTCTCCTCTCAATTCATCAGAAAAGAAAGTTCTCTTTTCTGAAAAAGTAAAAGTAGAGGACTCTATCTAATGGGGAGACTCCCTTGCCCCTGAATATGCTGAATGTAAGCACACACTTGTTACAGTGTGTAAGCTAGCCCCCATGCTGATACATTGCCCTCTTATAGACAACCCACGTTTCAGTTTCCCATTTCAATTCTTTACAAAACCATTACTCTGTGTATGTTACGTCTCTGCCCATTGTCAGACATTTTGGGCTATAAAACAGTTCTTGGTCTGAAGAAATGTGACTCAGTTTTCTGAATTGGTACAATATCTTCTGTGTTGGTTCTTTTTATAACATTCTGAGTATTTACATCTACCACAGGGTTCAGTCTAGAGTAAGAATCTGTTCCTCTTAATGCTCTTTTGTAGCCTCTTGGGACTAATGGCGTCAGTTCAACTTGCCAGTTGTTTGCAAGTTTGCCTTACCTCCAGGAAATCGTCCCCACTGACATCTGCCATTTCCTTTCTCTGTTTTTGGCAAACAGGACAGTTATGGCCAGCATTTTATGCCTCAGGAGGTTTAAGAGAAATGTGTCTATCTCTGCATTGTTGTAGTATCCCATGCCCACCTTTTTCATGGACCCAGGGGGCCACCTAAGTTGAGTACACCAGAATATCTGCTCATCAGTTCTGATCACCTCCTAATCCTGGAAGGGGATTCTTCTGATGGACATCAACACATCCTATTTTTTAATGCATTCCTCAAATTGTCATAAGAGATTTCCATAGGGCCATGCAGCAAGTTGGCATTCCCTAACAGGCTAATTTTCCATTGTCCTTTTGCATGACCGTGTGGAAAAAATATTGACTATTGCCCATCAGTGGTAAATAACACAAACACAGTGACAAGAAACATGCAGTTCACCCCACTGATGTGTTTTGATCTACCTTCTTCAGACTGGTGCCCTTCCAAACATGAGGCTATCCATTTCCATCAGGACTGCTATTCATAAACCAAACAGCTCTTTGTTAGTCTATTAAGAGCAGTTTATGGGCACTACCCAAGTAGCAATAGGGTCAGGCATTTCCAAAGTTGACTCTAGGGGAAAAGAGGTTTCCTTCTTATTAATATTTTTACATTCTCCCAGTAGCATGTTCTTGTAAAAACCATTTCAGTTTTCTTTTGGAACTCTTCTGGGCATTGCCTTCCTATGAGTGCATCTGTCAGACATCACTCAAGATATTATAGGTATTTCAGTTTTCAAGATTATTTTATGTCTTTCAGCCACAGGGGCAGTCTCAATAAAACCCAATATCTAGCTAATTGTTTCTCAAAAGGAAATTTTCTGGTCTGAAATCCCAGTATTTATTGCTGGATGATTTTCATAGGCTTTGTAATAAGACCCCATCTATGTTCAGCAAAGACAATTACACAGATAATTTGTTCACACCAGCACTCCGGTTCTACTCTATTTCAAATTAATAATTTGCATGGGCTTGGGCTATTTTATTGGTTGCCTTTTAGTGTGTCTAATTAATATTGCCTGAAGGGTAGATTTATATGCCTTTACTTTTATACTCTGTAGGAGAAATGTTCCCCAGTTAGACACAATCTAATACATTCATCTCATTTCTATAATGCATTCAAGGAGGTGGTACTATTTCACATAAAGTTTGTTCAAATATTACAGTTTTCATCCAAACTTTCACCTTAATCTCTCCTAAATTTCTGTATTTTTTCAGTTTAATTGTCATCCCTGTTTGGGTTTAATTAATGGGTTTTGGTACCAAAATGCATAGGGTTCTTTTACCAAAACGTAAAGGAGTCCTGGAAATGTCTTCACCACTCCTTGATCCTTTTACCCATTCATATATTTGAGTCTCCAGTAGATGAGTCAACCATTGTAATGCTTAGATTGCTTGTGGAATCACTGCCCAAACTAGGGTGAGTACAGCAGATTTATTGAGGGTCCTTTTATGTTGGGGGACCACTAAGGATCCCACTGGTACACCCAACCTCTGAGAGTGCTGCTTAAGATCTGTGTTTTGACTCCGTCGATGTCTGCTTTATTTGTCCTATTTTTAAATAACTGCTTTCTACTCTGTTGGAATGAGTCCCTTGGTTTCCCTCTTTCCTTTCCCCTTTGTTCTACCCCATTGATGCTTAATGTATTCACTCCATTTCTTAATGAACATTTAAAAATTTCCATTCTGCTGGGATGAATCCATTGACTTTTCTTGTTGCTTCTTCCTACTGTCTTGGCAACCAGTCTAGCCTGTGCTGTCCTTCTTTCAGTATAACTTTTCTCTTTGACAGTGGCTCTCATGCTAGTAGTTCAACCTCAGGCTATCAAGAATCTAAACTGGACCTGTTGTCAGGTTCTACTCCAGCACATTCCTTTGGTAGAGTGCCTGAGATAAAGGCCGTCATGTGTACCAGCCAGAGACTGAACTTCGTCTGTCTCTTACTTCCATTTTAACTATTATGATAGCGAAGAATAATAACAACCAGGAAATTGCATATTTTAATTTTTTTGTTACTTTGCATTTTCTTATGCATCTAGTGAGCCAACTCCCCAGAAGTTAGATCCATCATTTCTAAATTCCATCAGTAAATTTACCTCTGTTAACTAACATGATATCATGGAATGGGTGTCCCCTTGACTACTCAGGAGTCAAAGATTCCCCAGCCCCTACCTGACAAGAGCATAGCATTAGGTCCTTTCTCATCCTGCCAGAGTCACTAAATTGGCCTGTTCTGAAGAAGGAGAGCTCTGCACTCCTTTGCCAATGTTATTATTGTGGTGATCAATGTCAAAAACCACACTGGAAATGACATTCTCAATGTATAACATATATGTTAAATATTTTTAAAAATGAAATATTTAGTTTCTTCTGAAAAAGGAAATATGGTTCCTAATAAATATTTATAATTTCAGCCTATACTTTAATGTAAATATTTTACTCATTTTACTCTGAGTATTCATGAACTCTAAAGTTCTCATAAACTCTAAAGTTTCAAATAATCTTGATTTGTCCATAATCTAAGAACAAATTTCTCTGACAAAAATAAAATAATTGATTATTGGTCAGTTGACCACTAGTCTTGTATCTTAGTATCAACAGTATATCAATCATCTTTCCAGTTTGAAGAATTTTAGTCTTGTTCTTGGATGATGTAATTCTCTCACATCCACCAAGTCTAACAGTAAAATTCAATTATTGTTTGGCACTTGTATTACTTCACATATTTTTCTAATTTTTACATAAAAAAATTAGAATTCAAAAGTCTTGGATTGAGACTATGAGAGAGCAGTCTTGGAAAAAAGTTCATAATAAAAAGATAAAGAAAACATTGAACTTATATTGATGCAAAAAATTAACTCTGGTGATTTTATTTCATTGGATGCATTTTTCAGTTCTTTAGATACACATAGGGCTTCCTTGATGGCCTCGGGAATCCACCTTCCAATGCAGGATATGCAGGTTCTATCCCTGGTCAGGAAGATCCCCTGGAGAAGGAAGTGGCAACTCACTCAAGTATTCTTGCCTGGGAAACCATGGACAGAGGAACCTGGTGGACTACTATTCATGATGTCACACAGAGTCAGAGAGGACTTAGTGACTATAATGGCAATGGCAGAAAACATCTTTTAGAGGAAACAGTGTAGAAACCACGCATGCTAGAAATGAAAATAAAAAGCAAAAAATTTCCTTTCTTTCCACAATTTCAGGAGTTTTTATGGCAAACATTCTCAAAATGTTTCAGATATGGATGAATGTTTCGAAATGTCTCAGATAAGGATGAGCAGAAAGACAAACTCTCAGGGCCACCCCAAACCCACTGAATCAAAAACTTCCTGTGGCCCAGTGGTCAGTGCTGTAATAACCTCTGGGTGGTTCTGAGGAGTAGTGAAGTTGGCAAGCCACTGCTTCAAAGTGATCCTCTTGCAGGATGCTCATAGAGACAGCATGTGCTTTTTCCCTTGGAGTGCTTCACCAGGAGGTCCACTCTTCCTTGTCAGTTTTAAAGTATTTCCTGCAGGGTAGGTATACATCCTATTCCTTCGTTAAATAGTTTCCTGTCAATGTGTTTTGTAAAGTCACATTCTGACAACCTGGATGGCAAGTGTGGGGATGCTGGTTATGCACAGATTGAGTTGTATATAGGAAATATCCAAAGGACTTGCAGAAAATCCTCTGTGACTGGACCGTGCAGACAGTGTAAACACGGCGACTGCTGGGGAAGGAAGTACTGCACTGTGGGAGCTCAGCCCCATAGTAATATGACACCAAGGCCAGCAGTGGGCTGCTGTCTATGGGGTCGCACAGAGTCAGACATGACTGAAGTGACTTAGCAGCAGCAGCAAGGCCAGCATGGTGAGCCCAGTTAATGAAGGAAGAAGTACTAGCAGCACAGACAAACTTCACATTAGCTCTGTGAAAGCTGGGATGTCTGTCTCGTTCAACTTTGTAGCCCCACTGCCTGGTACGGTGGCTGGTATATAGCAGGTGCTAAGTAAATCCTTGTGAACTCCAGGGAAAAAGACAAGCACGGGGTTAAAAAAAAACGCAGGAAGAATTAAAGTACACACAGCAAGGAAAGAATGTAAATAAACTTCTCAGGACTAGGAAGATAATAACTAGACATGGTTGATGCTGTTCAATCCCTAAGTTGGGTTTGACTCTTTGAGACCCCATAGACTGTAGAAAGCCAGGCTCCTCTGTCTTCCACTATCTCCTGGAGTTTTCTAGATTCATGTTTATTGGGTCAATAATGCTATCTATCCATCTAATCCTCTGCTAACCCCTGAACCCTTTGCCTTCAGTCTTTCCCAGCATCAGGGTCTTTTCCAATGAGTTGGCTCTTTGCATCAGGTAGCCAAAATATTGGAACTCTGGCTTCAGCATCAGTCCTTCCAATGAATATTCAGGATTGATTTCCTTTAGGATTGACTGGTTTGATCTCTTTGCAGTCAAAGGGACACTCAAGGGTCTTCTTTAGCACCATAATTTGAAAGCATCAGTTCTTCAGTACTCAGCTTTTTTTATGATCCAGTTCTCACATCTATACATGACTACTAGAAAAGCCATAGCTTTGACTATATGGACCTTTGTCAGCAAAGTGACGTCTCTGCTTTTTAATATACTGTCAGTTTGCCATAGCTTTTCTTCCAAGGAACAAGCATCTTTTAATTTCATGGTTGTAGTTATCAGCAGTAATTTTGGAGCCCAAGAAAATAAAATCTGTCACTCTTTCCATTGTTTCCCCATCTGTTTGCCATGAAGTGATGGGACCAGATGCCATGATCTTAGATTTTTTAATGTTGAGTTTCAAGCCAGCTTTTTCACTCTCCTCTTTCACCTTCATCAACAGGGTCTTTAGTTCCTCTTCAGTTTCTGCCATTAGAGTGGTATCATCTGCCTATCTGAGGTTGTTGATATTTCTCCCAGCAGTCTGGATTCCAATGTGTGCTTCATCCAACCTGGCATTTGCATGATGTACTCTCCATATAAGTTAAACAAGAAGAGTGACAGTATGTGACCTTGTCATACTTACTTCCCAATTTTGAACCAGTCCATTGTTTCATGTCCAGTCCTAAGGTTGCTTCTTGACATGTCTACAGATTTCTCAGGAGACAGGTAAGGTGGACTTGTATGCAGATCTCTTTTTTCCAGTTTGTTGTGATCTACACAGTCAAAGGCTTTACTGTAGTCGTGAAGAAAGAATAGATGTTTTTCTGGAATTCCTTGTTTTATCCATAAATCCAATGAATGTTGGCTATATGATCTCTAGCTCCTCTGCTTTTTATAAACCCAGCCTATACATCTGGAAATTCTTGGCTCACGTACTACTAAAGCCTAGCTTGAAAGATTTTGAATATAACCTTGTTAGCATGTGAAATGAACATAATTTCATAGTAATTTGAACATTCTTTGGCATTGTCATTCTTTGGGATTGGAATGAAAACTGACCTTTTCTAGTCCTGTAACCACTGCTGAGTTTTCCAAATTTGCTGACATATTGAGTGCAGCACTTTAACAGCATCATCTTTTATGATTTTAATAGTTCAGGTGGAATTCTATCACCTCCTCTAGCTTTGTTCGTAGTAATGCTTCCTAAAGCCTGCTTGATTTTATAGAATATCTGGTTTTAAGACAGTGACCACATCATCATGGTTGTCTGGGTCATTAAGACCTTTTCAGTATAGTTCTTCTGTGTATTCTTGCCACCTCTTCTTAATATCTTCTACTTCTGTTAGGTCCTTACCATTTTTGTCCTTTATCGTGCCAATCCTTCCATGAAATTTTCCCTTGTTAACTCTAATTTTCTTAAAGACATCTCTGATCTTTCTCATTCTGTCGTTTTCCTCTATTTCTTAAGAAGGCCTTCTTGTCTCACCTTGCTATTTTTTATAACACTGCATTCAGTTGGATATAATCTTTCCATTTCTTCCTTGCCTTTCACTTCTCTTCTCTCTTCAGCTGTTTGGAAAACCTCCTCAGACTTTGTCTTCTTGCATTTCTTTTTCTTTGGGATGGTTTTGGTCACTGACTCCTGTACAGTGTTGCAAACCTCCATACATACCTCTTCAGGCACTCTGTCTACCAGATCTAATCCCTTGAATCTATTCATCACCTCCACATTATAATCATAGGGATTTGTTTTAGGTCATACCTGAATGGCCTAGTGGTTTCCCCTACTTACTTCAATTTAAGACTGAATTTTACAATAAGAAGCTCATACATGATCTTAGCCACAGTCCGCTTCAGGTCTTGTTTCTGTTGACTGTGTAGAACTTCTCCATTTTCTGCTATGAAGAATATAATCAGTCTGATTTTCAGTTCAGTTTAGTTGCTCAGTCATGTCTGACCCTTTGCGACCCCATGAATCACAGCACGCCAGGCCTCCCTGTCCATCAGCAACTCCTGGAGTTCACCCATACCCATGCCTATCGAGTCAGTGATGCCATCCAACCATCTCATCCTCTGTCATCCCCTTCTCCTCCTGCCCTCAATCTTTCCCAGCATCAGGGTCTTTTCCAATGAGTCAGCTCTTCTCATCAGGTGGCCAGAGTATTGGAGTTTCAGCTTCAGCCTCAGTCCTTCCAATGAACACCCAGGACTGATCTCCTTTAAGATGGACTGGTTGGATCTCCTTGCAGTCCAAGAGACTCTCAAGAGTCTTTTACAACACCACAGTTCAAAAGTATCAGTTTTTCGGTGCTCAGCTTTCTTTACAGTCCAATTCTCACATCCATACAGGACCACTAGAAAAATCATAGCCTTGACTAGATGAACCTTTATTGGCAAAATAATGTCTCTGCTTTTTAATATGCTGTCTAGTTTGGTCACGACTTTCCTTCCAAGGAGTAAGCATCTTTTAATTTCATGGCTGCAGTCACCATTTGCAGTGATTTTGGAGCCCAGAAAAATAAAGTCAGCCATTGTTTCCACTGTTTCCCCATCTGTTTGCCATGAATCGATGGGACCAGATGCCATGATCTTAGTTTTCTGAATGTTGAACTTTAAGCCAACTTTTTCACTCAACTCTTTCAGTTTCATCAAGAGACTCTTTAGTTGTTCTTCACTTTCTGCCATAAGGGTGGTGTCATCTGCATATCTGAGGTTGTTGGTATTTCTCCTGGCAATCTTGATTCCAGCTTGTGCTTCCTCCAGCCCAGCATTTCTCATGATGTCCTCTGCATATAAGTTAAATAAACAGGGTGACAATATACAGCCTTGACGTACTCCTTTTCCTGTTTGGAACCAGTCTGTTGTTCCATGTCCAGTTCTAACTGTTGCTTCCTGACCTGCATACAGGTTTCTCAAGAGGCAGGTCAGGTGGTCTGGTATTCCCATCTCTTTCAGAATTTTCCACAGTTTATTGTGATCCACACAGTCAAAGGCTTTGGCATAGTCAAAAAAGCAGAAATAGATGTTTTTCTGGAACTCTCCTGCTTTTTCCATGATCCAGCGGATGTTGGCAATTTGATCTCTCGTTCCTTTGCCTTTTCTAAAACCAGCTTGAACATCTGGAAGTTCACGGTTCACATATTGCTAAAGCCTGGCTTGGAGAATTTTGAGCATTACTTTACTAGTGTGTGAGATGAGTGCAATTGTGTGGTAGTTTGAACATTCTTTCACATTGTCTTTCTTTGGGATTAGAATGAAAACTGACCTTTTCCAGTCCTGTGGCCACTGCTGAGTTTTCCAAATTTGCTGGCATATTGAGTGCAGCACTTTCACAGCATCATCTTCCAGGATTTGAAATAGCTTATCTGGAATTCCATCACCTCCACTAGCTTTGTTCGTAGTGATGCTTTCTAAGGCCCACTTGACTTCACATTGCAGGATGTCTGACTCTAGGTGAGTGATCACACCATTGTGATTATCTTTGTCATGAAGATCTTTTTTTGTACAGTTCTCCTGTATATTCTTGCCACCTCTTCTTAATATCTTCTGCTTCTGTTAGGTCCCTACCATTTCTATCCTTTATCTGATTTGGTACTGACCATTTGGTGATTACCATGCCATCTCTTGGGTTTTTGGAAAAGAGTCAATATGTTCTCTTGACAAAACTCTGTTAGCATTTACTATACCATGGCGCACCATACTTCTTTTTGTATTCCAAGGTCAAACTCCCTTGTTATTCTGGGTATCTCTTGGCTTCCTGGAGTTCCCAGGTGGCACAGTGGTAAAGAATCCACTTTGCAATATAGAAGCCACAGGAGAGCCAGATTCGATCCCTGGGTCAGGAAGATCCCCTGAATTAGGAAATGGCAACCCACTCCAGAATTCTTCCCTGGAAAATTCCATGGACAGAGGAGCCTAGTGGACTACAGTCCATAGGGTCACAGAGAGTCAAACACAACTGCAGCGCAACTGAGCATGCATGTCTTTCTACTTTTGCATTCTAATCCCCTGTGATGAAAAGGACATCTTTTTTGGTGTTAGTTCTAGAAGGTGTTGTGGATCTCCATAGAACGGGTCAACTTTAGCTTCTTTGGCATCAGTGATTGGGGCATAAACTTGGATTACAGTGATATTGAATGGTTGGCCTTGGAAATGAACCGAGATAATTATGTTGTTCTTGAGATTGCACTATCCAAGTAGTGTATTTCAGACTCTTTTGTTGACTATGAGGGCTTCACCATGTCTTCTAAGTGATTCTTGCCCATATTGGTAGATATAATGGTCATCTGAATTAAATTCATCCATTCCTGTCCTTTTTAGTTCACGATTCCTAAGATGTTCTTGTTCACTCTTGCCATCTCCTGCTTGACCCATGTCCACAATTTGCCTTCATCCATGGACCTAACATTCCAGGTTCCTATGCAATATTGTTCTTCATAGCATCAGACTTTACTTTCACTACCAGATACATCCACAGCTGAGCATCATTTCTGCTTTGGCCCAGTCATTTCATTCATTCTGGAAAGTGAAAAGTGAAAGTGAAGTTGCTCAGTTGTGTCCAACTCTTTGTGACCCCATGGAATGTACCCTACCAGGCTCCTGTGTCCATGGGGTTTTCCAGGCAAGAGTACTGGAGTGGGCTGCCATTTCCTTCTAGAGCTATTAGTAATTACCCTCTGCTCTTCTCCAGTAGCATATTGGACACCTTCTGACTTAGGCGGCTCACCTTCCAGTGTCATATCTTTTTTGCCTTTTCATACTGTTCATAGGGTTCATAGCAAGAATACTGGAGTGGGTTGCCATTTCCTCCTCAAGGGAGCCACATTTTGTCAGAACTCTTCACTGCCACCCACCCATCTTGGGTGACTCTACACAGGATGGCTCATAGATTCATTGAGTTATGGAAGCCCCTTTGCCATGACAAGGCTGTGATCCATGAAGGGAATTAGACATTAAAGAATGTTAAAATTCTATTATTTGTAATACATAGGCAAGAAATTAAATGGCAACAATCAAGCTTATAGCATTGAGACTTTGGGCCATAGGTCTCTGTCCAGACAATATTTGCCCACTCGCTGTATAGGGAAAATGTGTCTTGAGGGTTAAATGAAAATTGTATCCTGTATTTACATTAAGTTGTTTGTTTAGATATTAAGTTTAGTGCAAGGTTGGAGATAACATGTTTAAGTGGATTTCAAGCAAATCCTTTTTGCTTTGTTTCAAGCCCAGATTAGGAAGATATTAAGTACGTAGTATATCAGGAAACTTTACTGGCTAAGATGAATTTTTTTCTCTCGCTGTATATACTGGGTTGAACCACATGAAATTGCTGTTTTTGTAGTTCCAAAATGATCAATTATTGGCAATTTCACACAGTTCCACTTAATAAAATGAGGTTTTAGTAACCGCTGCTTTTAAAAAATTGTTTCAAAAAAATAGAGAAAGTAATGTAACTATGTAATATTATTGTATACACCACACATATTTTGCTAGTATTCCTTCATGTGAGTATAAGGACCATGGAGCATACAGCTCTGGGCTTGGGTGGGAGAGTGGGGGGGTGGGTACCATCTAACAGTCAGTTCAGTCACTCACTCATGTCTGACTCTTTGTGACCCCATGGACTGTAGCACGCCAGGGCCTCCATATCCATCACCAACTTCTGGAGTTTACTCAAACTCATGTCCATTGAGTCGGTGATACCATCCAACCATCTCAACCTCTGTCGGCCCCTTCTCCCACTTTCAACCTTTCTGGTACCATCCATATCCACACCTTATGTGGTGGCGCCCCCTGGAGTAAGCACTGGATAGAATTATACTTGGAATGTTCTCAAGACTTAGTTCTTTTAAAAGCAATAAAACATCACAGAGTTGAAACATCTCTTTTCCTTAATACTATCCCTCCTTCTCCAAAGTGGAAAATAATTCTAAAGTTGATGTATATCTTTCCTGTTTTATACTTTTTTAAAAAGACAATGTAGAGAATTACCCCATTATTTATATTAATTACTATTAATAACTAAAATCTCTTTAATGTTATAGTGGTGTTTGTAACTCTTATTATCACATGATCATTATTAAAACATTATGACCCACCTAGGTTAACAGAAAATTTAAGATGAAGTTTGTTAAGAGCAAACTTTCCCAAGTGTGGTTCCTGGCACACGAATGTGACTTGGGTACCTAATTCAAAATATAAATTGCTATATTCCACTTCCCACTCCCATAAGCTAAAGACCCAATGCCAGAGAAGCTCTCTGGGTGATTCTCACACTCAATAAAGTTTAGGAATCCATGATCTGAGAATAAATAGGCAAGTGAATGTACGCTATTGAATTCCATACTAAAAACTTCTCTTATGGCTTGAATATGTGGTAAATATATCTACAGTCATAGTTAGGATGAAACAGATGAATAATTTTAGTTTCAATTTTTTCCCCCCAAGAAAATCTAGTATGTTGCTCACTGAAATATATGTCATCAATTTACGTACCACTTTAGAAAAGAAAAACTAGCAATGAAATATTGCAATTTTTTTTAATATTTACTTTTATATTAAAGTTTTTTATGGTTATTGGAACAGCACTTCTAGACATCCTGACATAGAAAACATGTAATCCATTCTCATGATCTTTAACCCTTCAGCACTTTTACCATTAATGGAATAATTTTGAGGCATGTCAGAATTTGTCAGAATATCCTATGGGTAAGACTTCACCCTCATATTTGTATCACTTAAATCATTTGCTATTGAACATCATGTAGGTTCAGCTCAAAGTTATTCAGAAGTCTCACAAATCAATATTTGATAATTTAATAGCAGTCATATTTAATACCAGAATCACAGAACTTAGTCATTCTAAAATCTCAGGATTTTGAAATTTCTTGCGTTTATTCAAGGGTTTTTCCAGGCAGCTTTTCGTTTGTTGGCTTGCACTTGGTTGTGATAGTGGTATGTAATACTGGGTGGGCTCCTCGTAAAGTAGCCTCAATCCTCCGCTACTCCCCGTGTACACAGTCCTTACTGTGTGATGTTGCGCCTCCTGCCTCCAAGGGAAAGAGTCTGCTTCCTCCCCTGTACCTGCCTTGGCCTTGGGGTAACAGAAAGCGGTGGAAGTGCCACAGATCCAGTCTTGCTTTTAAGAGGCTATATGCATTTCTCCCTTTTCTCTTTGGAGAGTTGCTCCTACCATGTGAATAAGCCCCACCTAGTCTGCTGGAAGAAGAGAGACTCATGTGCACCCGATTTTATTCCTCCAGTGACAAATATTTGCTTCACATTTATGTCCTGCTTGTTTCATTTCTGAGCGTTTCTAGGTAAAAAGATTTCATTTTTAAGCAGAAATGTAATTTTTTTGAAGCTATTGAAATGTCAATTAAGTTCAATACATGAGCCATTAACAGTACATATAACTCAAAATGGTGACAGCATGAACGCCTGTGATGAGCTTATGTGTGTCTAGCCATGAATATATTGTGGCTGAGCGTGTTTCCAAGATGCTTCAGATTTCAGAGATAGAAAAATAGATGCAAAAAGTTCACTCTAGGTAAATCTGAATATAAAGAATAAAATACTTAAAAAAAAAAAAACACTTGGCATCTGGTTTGGAAGTGCTGAAGACGTTGGATTTTATGGAAGCTTTCCTTTCAGAAGGATTGAATAGTGAGCCTGATTTTGACTAGAACATTTAAGTATAAACCATTTCAAAAAACTAAGCTGAAAAAGAATTGAAAAGAAATAGACTAGGCTTGGAAGCTGGGCAGAGGTACCAGCCCAAAGAAATAAAATCTTTGCTGATTTGTCACCTCCTTGGAAAGGGCATCAGTGACCTTTTAACCCAAATAGTAACCTCTATCCTCTTATTCTTCATAACACTCACTGTCATTGACATTTTATTATACACACAGGTTTATTTTCTTTCTTCCACTAACTTTATTGCTGTATCCCTACAACCTAGACAAGTGACATACAGTAGTCACTCAGTAATTTTACTGAATAAATGAATTAATGATTGAGAGGCATATCTAAGCTCTGTCTAGTTCACATATGTGCACTGTACACACATTTGTCTCAAGTGGTTGTAGTAAAATAATTATGTTTGTGCCTTAAAAAATCTTTCATGGGACTTTGTAACTATTGGGATCACTCATACTGAAGGAAGAAATTAGCAAGAACTTTGGGGGAGGGTACTATGTATATGTGTGGTGTATATGTGTCTTTGTGTATGTGTGAGGGAGAAAGGCACATTTCCAAAGCAGATGCCATTGAAATGCATCCAACATGCTGAGTGAGGCACTAAAGACGAGTCTAAAAAAGTGTGCTGGCGCCCTAGGCCTCAAGGAGGTGATGACATTTGAGCTGCGGCTTGAAGATAAGGTAAGACGCACATTTTAGAGAAGGATTTTCATCAAGAATTATGTGCAAAAGCAAAGGAAGCACTATTAGACAGCATCGAACATGGTCTTAATCATGGTATATGATTCTTTAACTCTGTTGTTAGATATTTGGTTGAGGATTTTTTAAATCTTGGCTGTTGTGGAATTCCTTGCAGTACACAGGCTTTCTCTAGATGCAGTGTGGTTGAGGATTTTTGCATCTATGTTTATCTGAAATATTGGCCTTTAATTTTCTTTTCTTGTAGTGTTCTTGTATGATGGTGGTATCAAGTGAATGCTGGATGTATAAAATAAATTTGGAAATGTTCCTTCTTCTCTTTTTGGGGAAGAGTTTGAAAAGGATTAATACTGATTTTTAAAAAAATATTTGGTAGAATTATATTCAGCAGTAAAACCATCTCTTCCTAGATTCTTTTTTTTTTCTTTTTTAACTTGGGAGGTTTTGATTACTGATTGACTCTTTTGTTGTTCAATCACTCAGTCATGTCCAACTCTTTGTGACCACATGGACTGCAGCATGCCAGGCTTCCTTGTCCTTCGCCATCTCCTGGAGCTTACTCAAACTCATGTCCATTGAGTTGGTGATGCCATCCAACCATCTCATCTGTAGTCCCCTTCTCCTCCCACCTTCAATCTTTCCCAACATCAGGGTCTGGGAAATGAGTCAGTTCTTTGCATCAGGTGGCCAAAGAATTGGACCTTCAGCATCAGTCCTTCCAATGAATATTCAGGATTGATTTCCTTTAGGACTGACTAGTTTGATCTCCTTGCACTCCAAAGGAATCTCAAGAGTCTTCTCCAGCAACACAGTCCAGCTCTCTTTATAGTCCAACTCTCATATCTGTACGTGACTACTGAAAAAACCATAGCTTTAACTATATGGACGTTTGTTGGCAAAGCAATGTCTCTGCTTTTAATACACTGTCTAGTTTGTCATAGCTTTTCTTCCAAGGAGCAAGTGTCTTTTAATTTCATGACTGTAGTCACCATCTGCAGTGATTTTGGAGCCCAAGAAAATGAAGTATCTCACTGTTTCCATTGTCTCTCCATCTATTTACCATGAAATGATGGGACTGGGTGCAATGCTGTGGTTTTTTTTTTTTTTGTTTTTTTTTTTAATGCTGAGTTTTAAGCCAGCTTTTTCACTCTCCTCTTTCATCAAGAGGCTCTTTAGTTCCTCTTCTCTTTGCTGTAATGGTGGTGTCATCTGCATATCTGAGGTTATTGATACTTTATCTGGCAGTCTTGATTCCAGCTTGTGCTTAATCCAGTCCAGCATTTCACATGATGTACACTGCATATAAATTAAATAAGCAGGGTGACAATATACAGCTTTGATGTACTCCTTTCCCAATTTGGAACCAGTCTGTTGTTACATGTCAGGTTCAAACGGTTGCTTCCTGATGTTCATACAGGTTATAAAGGAGGAAGATGTGGTCTGGTATCCCATCTCCTATACAATTTTCCAAAATTTCTTGTGATCCACACAGTCAAAGGCTTTAGCATAGTCAGTGAAGCAGAAGTAGATGTTTTTCTGGAACTCTCTTGCTTTTTCTATCATCTGAAGGATGTTGGCAATTTGGTCTTTGGTTCCTCTGCCTTTTCTGAATCCAACTTGGATATCTGGAAGTTCTTGGTTCACATACTGTTGAAACCTAGCTTGGAGAATTTTGAACATTACTTTACTAGCAAGTGAAATGAGTGCAATTGTCCGGTAGTTTAAATATCCTTTCACTGTCTGTCTTTGGGATTGGGATGAAAAATGACCTTTTCCAGTCCTGTGGCCATTGCTGAGTTTTCCAAATTTACTGGCATATTGACTGCAGCTCTTTCACAGCATAATCTTTTAAGGTTTGAAATAGCTCAACTGAAATTCCATCACCCACTAGTTTTGCTCATAGTGATGCTTCCTAAGGCCCACTTGACTTCACACTCCAGGACGCCTGTCTAGGTGAGTGATCACACCATTGTGGTTATCTGGGTCATGAAGATCTTTTTTGTACAGTTCTTCTGTGTATTCTTGCCACCTCTTCTTAATATCTTCTGCTTCTATTAGGTCCATACGTTTTCTATCCTTTATTGTGCCCATTGTTGCGTGAAATGTTCCCTCGGTGTCTCTGATTTTCTTGAAGAGATCTCTAGTCTTTCCCATTATATTGCTTTCCTCTGTATCTTTGCATTGTTCAGTCAGGAAGGCTTTCTTATCTCTCCTTGCTATTCTTTGCAATATCTGCTATCTGCATTCTGATAGGTATATCTTTCCTTTTCTCCTTTGCCTTTAGCTTCTTTTCTTTTCTCAGCTATTTATAAGGCCTCCTCTGACAACCATTTTGCCTTTTTGCATTTCTTTTTCTTGGGGATGGTTTTGATCACCGCCTCCTGTACAATGTTATTAACCTCCATCCACAGTTCTTCAGGCACTCTGTCAGATCTAATCCCTTGAATCTATTTCTCACTTCCACTGTATAATTGTAAGGGAAATTATTTAGGTCATACCTGAATGGCCCAGTGATTTTCCCTACTTCCTTCAATTTAAGTCTGAATTTGACAATAAGGACTTCATGATCTGAGCCACAATCAGCTCCCAGTCTTATTTTTGCTGACTCCGTCTTCCGCTACAAAGAATATAATCAGTCTGATTTCGATATTGACCATATGGTGATGTCCATGTGTAGAGTCTTCCCTTGTGTTGCTGGTAGAGGGTGTTTGCTATGACCGGTGCATTTTCTTGGCAAAATTCTGTTATACTTTGCCCTGCTTCACTTTGTACTCCAAGGCCAATTTGACTGTTACTGTTCCTTTCTCCTGGGTCCTCGTGCACAAAATGTTTTATTGTGCCCTCTGAGAGTCTGTTTCTCCAGTCCTGTGGAGGTTCTATAATCAAATCCCACTGGCCTTCAAAGTCAAATTCCCTGGGGGGGTCTCAGTTCCTTTCCCGGATCCCCAGATTGGGAAATCTGTGGTGCAGTCGAGAACTTTTGCAGCAATGTGAGAACTTCTTTGTATAATTGTTCTCCAGTTTGTGGGTTGTCTGCTCAGTGGCTCCACCGTGTGGCTAATGGTGACCTCCTCCAAGAGGACTTCACCACACACCACACCTCCCAGTCTGCTGCAGCCAGAACCCCTGTCCTCAGACTCTTTACTAGTAATTAATTTGTTCAGATTTTCTCATTGCTATGGTCTGAAATTCCAAAACCATATGAAATAATGTATAGTTTTATATCATAAAAAATATTATTTTTTTATTTTGTATTTTTGTTTATTGAGGTGATATTTGCTAAGATGAAATTAACCATTTCAGAGTGTAAAATTTAGTGTTATTTAGTATATTTGTAATGTTGTGCAACTAACATCTCCTATCTAGTTCCAAACATTTCATTACCCTAAAAAAAACAATCCTGTAACCTCTTATAGCCTCTCCTTTCCTTCCCCTGTCTAGTGCCTGGCAATCACCAACTTGCTTTCTGCCTCTATGGATTGACCTCTTCAACCTGTCTTATATAACATAATCATAAAATAATTGTCTTTTGTTTCTAGCCTATTTTTCTTAGCCTGATGCTTTTGAGGTTCATACATGTTATAATATATATGTTAGTACTTCACAAACTTTTATGGTCAAAAATATTCCATTGCATGAATATATCACATTTTACTTTTCACTTCATCCATTGATGAACATTTGACTAGTTTCCAGTTTGGGGCTACCATGAATATTTCTGCTATAATTCTTTGTGTACAAGTGTCTTTTTGCATGCCTGTTTTATATTCATATTTTAAAATCCTTTCCTACTCCAGATTCAGAAGCATATTGTCGGATAATGTATTCCAGTATACTTATGGTATATAGAATTCTTGTAATATGTCGGTTTTTCATTCAACTGAAATTATTTTTGTTCTAAATGATGGCACAGGGATTTAATTTTAATTTTTAAAGAAATTGATAGGCAATTATCTCAACCTTTTTTTTGAATACTTGTCCTTTTCTACTGATTATTTCTTATATTCTGATATAGGGTTCTATTCTACTCTTTAATTTTTTTTAAATGCAAAACTATTATCCTTTTACTTGGAGGAAATTATGTATTTTGTTTTTCTTCACTTTGAATAATTTTTCAATATTTAATGCACATGCTAAATTTTGCATTTGTATCAAGATGATGGAAAATTTGACTACATTCTTTTTCAAACATATGAAGAACTGTTTGTTTCCTTAGTGTCTGTCAATCTCATTTTGTTTTTAAGTACTAGATTGTGATTAAAATAAATTTTCTTTTTAAAATAAATTATTACACATCAAATTATTGGTTACGAATCTTAACCACATTCTTTTACCATCCTTCTATGATTCACTTCTTTCTCTTCTTGAAAAATGTCCACAAACTTTGCTCTTTAGAATTAATAAATTTGTGGTAAATTTTCTGTGTCCTCTTACCTAAAAATAATGCTTTTTCTGGGTATATAATTCTGTTTTAAAAGATGTTTTCTCTTAGAATTTTAAGCTTTGGCTCTTTGTCTTCCTGTTTCCAGTGTTGTCAATAGCAGCTTTGTGGTCCATATAATTGTAATTTTTAAAATGTAATCTTTTATTCCCCCATTCTTTCTGGAAGCTTTTTAATATTTTGTCTTCATACTTGTTCTGTTTTTAAGTGTGAGTTTTGTTTTTGTATTATTTGTCTTTTTGCTCCTAAAGTGCAGGCCCTTCTAGTTTTAAGAGTTGTATTTTTCTTCACTACTAAGAAATTGTCTGCTGTTTTTATGTTTATTTTTTTTTTTTCCTGAAGGTTGTCTCTCCCATCTTCTCTCTACTTTCTTGTCCTGTAAACCTTATCAAGGAGATATTGGAACTTTTAAGGAAAGTTCCATCACAAAGTAGTGACTAAGAAGATAAACACAGCTTACAGACCAAGTTTGTCTAATCTGAACAGTGTTTTGAAAATAATTGAAAGCTGTGGTACATACACACAATGGAGTATTACTCAGCCATTAAAAAGAATACATTTGAATCAGTTCTAATGAGGTGGATGAAACTGGAGCCTATATACAGAGTGAAGTAAGCCAGAAAGAAAAACACCAATACAGTATACTAACGCATATATATGGAATTTAGAAAGATGGTAACAATAACCCTGTATACGAGACAGCAAAAGAGACACTGATGTATAGAACAGTCTTTTGGACTCTGTGGGAGAGGGAGAGGGTGGGATGATTTGGGAGAATGGCATTGAAACATGTATAATATCAGATATGAAGTGAGTCGCCAGTCCAGGTTCAATGCACGATACTGGATGCTTGGGGCTGGTGCACTGGGACAACCCAGAGGGATGGTACCGGGAGGGAGGAGGGAGGAGGGTTCAGGATGGGGAACACATGTATATCTGTGGTGGATTCATTTTGATATAATGGCAAAACCAATACAATATTGTAAAGTTAAAAAATAAAATTAAAAGAACAATAAAAAAAGAAAATAATTGACTCACATATTTTTAAATTGATAGATTTCAACTAAGTATACAAATTTCTTGCATTTTTGGCAATTTGGAAGATCTGACAAACTGAACTTTCATTCCTAAGTGAAAGTAATTGGCAAGAAATAACGGCCTCCACTCAGAGGGGATGCACACATTCCAGATTGTCCTTGTCATTTCTGCTCCTCTTTGTCCTCCTGATTTCAAGCTCTAGTATCAAGTGCTATGTGTCATCATCCCTGTGGCTTCTTTTATTTAAGTGGAGAGAGAGAGAGAGACTCTCTATTTGTCCATATTTCAAAGTAGGCATAAGAAATTGCAGTGAGTTTCAAGAAAATGAAAGATTATTTCTTAGTAGGAGTAAAGAGATTTCCTACATGTTTTTAGTATTAACAAATAAATGTCTGTTGAACAAATACAAAACAAAGTGCCTTTCTATATATATGTATACATATATGTATGTATATAAACTGAGAGTTATGACAGACATGTGGAAAGATGCATGATGAAAAACTTAATGAACTGAAATATGGACCAAACTTTTACAGGCTTATTTTTGAATACAAATGCATAGATATAACGCAAGTGATTTTGCCATGATATGTTACCATGAATTAGGTTAAAAATTGCCCAAATGGCATTTTTATTGCAGCTGGTAGTTTTATAAAAGAGTATCTGTTGAAGGCAATAGAAATTATATGTCCTGAACCAAAACAAGCATTGAAAACATAAGACAAACTGGCGATATGGCTAAAAATTTACAGTCTGTGTTGGAAGAAAAAAAGTTAAGTCATTTATGGATTTGTTTCTTCTAGCTGATGATATCACAGCTATATATAATGTCAACTATTTAGATGTATTTATTCATCACCAGTAAAAACTTTTTGTATGACTGAATAACATTTGGAGATGATGCCTGTGAGGGTCATAGAATTACTGTGTTGAGAAAAAATTTAATGTAAATTGGTCAAATAAGTGTATATATAGATGGTGCTTGAGTGGTGATCTGTGCTAGATTTTTAAATAAACTTAATTAAAAGCACTAACATTTGCAGAGACATAGAACTTAAGTCTTTGGATTCCTTTATTATTCAGAAATAGTTTTGTAAAAAGCCCATATGATATGCATAAATTCCTCTTCTTAAAAATTTTAAAAATCCTTTTTATTGCAGAATAAAAGCCAAGCTCTCACCAGGTCCTACAGGCTTCACAGTTGATACAATTCCCCCACACACTAATGTCTCAGACCTTGTGTTTTTGCCCTTGCTTAATCCACTGCAGGAATATTAAGGGTCAGGTATACCTCATTATCAGAGCCTTTGTACCTACTCTTCCTTCTGCCTCCAGAATCCTTCCATAGCTACGGGCTTGTTCCTCCACCTCTTTGGGCTATTCCCCAAAGTGTCGCCTTCTCTGTAATGTCTTCCCTGGTCAGAGTATGTAACACTCCATCTCCTACCTTTTACCACCTGACAACACACACATCATATCACTTTTCTGCTTTTTCTCCATAGCCATACATTCTTATACCCTGTATATTTTATTTTCTGTTCCCCCACCCCAGTACACTTACACCCACATGCATGCTTAGAAAGTAATCTCCACATGGACAGGGTATATTGTTCTTAAGCTTTGTTTGTTTGTTTGTTTCTTTGTTTTTCATCCCCAGAGGTTAGAAGAGTGAGTGGAACATAAAAGGTGCTCAATAACTATTTATTGTGTTACTAAATGAGCCAAGTAAATTGGTTATTTTTTGACTTTAAACCTTAGTCAACTCAAGATCTTGTCTAATTGACTGGACACACAATGTAGCCTGGAAGTTATTTGACTGAGCAAGGATATAGAGACCTAGAAATTCTGAAACTATTAGAAGAAATCAACATATTTATGTCACTCAGAGCAGAAGCCCCACCTCTTTTCACCAGCAAATGTTGAATTAAGGAACTTGTCTTTTCACTTGACATTAACACATATAATTAAGTATTATTCACAATGTGATTTCTCTGCAAACGTATGCACATGTATTAGCCTAAGTGTATACATTGATTTGTTTCTCCCAAAGGTATATTTGAGAAGCTCATGTGGTCCTTTTTTCTGTGTTAATGTTTGTTTTCTAAGGACATGAAATATTTTTTCCAAAACTAGACTATTTGTGAATTCAATTACAAAATGAATATCTGATTTAAACCATTATGAGTAGAACTATCATCATGGAGTTTGCCTTTCTTAATTATAACTGGCTGTTTCAGTAAAGTCAAGAATAGAAGCTATTGAATTGTGTTGCCATGTGGTGGCGTGTACCAAACATGACAGCATCAGTATATCAGAATTATGCAAATATTTGAGAATTAGTGATTACAAGATTATTACAAATATTCTCTTCATGTTTTTGATAATTAGTGACATGAACATATTGCTCTTAGGTGAGAATTCAAACCCCATTTCTCTGTTACATATTTATTCTCCAAGAAACAAAACTCATTATTGACATTTTGGGCTAAGAAAATAATTCCAGCTTTCCTGTTTATATAGAAGGAACAACTTATTACAAAAATATAATATTTAAATATTCAAACTCTATGTTTGAAGTTACAAATTTAAATAATACTCAATCTCATACATGCTTCTATTTTGAAACACGCCCAGTTTGTTTAATTTATTTTATTACTGCCTTATGGCTATGGGCAGCAGAGCTTGGTTTTCCTAAGATGAGGTATGGGAAATGCACATAGAACTTCCTATATTATAGTGGAGGACTTTGCCCTGGAGAGACAATACTTCTTTTAGCCTTTCTAATTCTTTCCATAAATATACTATAATTTCATAGGAGAAAAATTCTCCAGGATTTCTTTTTCTTCCTTTTTTCTCTTTTCCTTGCATGGTTAAAAGACCGTGTGTGCACAAGTATAAAGGTGGGATTGTGAATCAAGTTTTCTATATATGGACTTTAAATGAATTACCTTTTTCTCTGCTCTTCTTTTTACTTGGAGTTTTGAAGGGAAAATCATATCTTCACATGGCTGGCCTTATTCAGTCCAAAATATGATAGCCTATACTTTTAATCCATTTACATTTATTATAACTCCTACTTTATCTCACTTCTGCATTTTTAATTTATGCTTTTTTGTGAGTTTTTCTTACTCTTTATACTTTACAGTTTCATGATGCTATTTTTTGCTTTTTTCCCTTTTTAGCTGATTGCTTTGAAGTTGTGTGATCTTGTTTTAAATCTAGTTATTTAATTTCCTTTTAGTTTTTACTCTATACTGTTCATTTTTTAATCCATTGATTTTAGGATATTTTGTGAGATTAGATTAAACTTCATAGATTTGTTTATGCAACTCTCTGCAAACCCATGGACTGTAGTTACTGGGCTTCTCTGTTAATGGGATTTTCCAGGCAAGAATACTGGAATGGGTTGCCATTCCCTTCTCCAGGAGATCTTCCCAATCCAGGAATCAAACCCAGGTCTTCTGCTATACAGGCAGATTTTTTTACCAACTGAGCCAACAGGGAAGCCCACCTAATTTTTAAGTAACATTTAACAAGTAATGTACTCTTTAACAAAATTAACATAAACTTGTGGTTGCTTTACAAGCACTGTGTTAAACTTTGTCATATACCATTGTATTTGTTTCCCATTATCTTTTATCATTGGTCTGAATGTTTATTCTTCTATAAAATATCATTACATTTTCAAAATATGTTTAATATATGTCAAGAATGCTTTATTATTTTACTCTTTAATCTCATAGCCATTCTCGAGCATTTATACTTTTTTATGGAATTTCAAATTTCTTGATCGATTTCAGAACATCTCATTTAAGATATTGTTTGTAATTTCATTAAATTCATATATTAGCTTAGGGAAAATAGTGTTATTTATCTTCCATTTTAGACCTATTGCTTTTTCTTTTTTTCTTTCATCTCACAGTTAATATTTTATAATTCTTGCATCACTGACTTGATGGACGTGAGTCTGAGTGAACTCCGGGAGTTGGTGATGGACAGGGAGGCCTGGCGTGCTGCGATTCATGGGGTCACAAAGAGTCGGACACGACTGAGCAATTGAACTGAACTGAAATATTTGTGTTTAAGCCAGTCTTATTTTTGTTCCATATACATTAATTACATATACACACACATTTTTTTTGAAATTTAAAAACTGTACCAAGATATATCTATGTTTTAATTTTCATCTATTTTGTATGTTATGCATTATTTTGAGCTTCATGTTTAGTTCCTTTAAAACCCATAGTTTTAAAACTATGCTAAGTTTCCTTTTCATAAGTTTGCTTATTGGTTTAACTAAATTTATTGGTATTGTATTATCAACTTGCATCTCTATATTTAAAGAAAATTCTCTTTTTCCATATTTATTATATTTTCTTAATATTGGGATTTTTGTGTTTATTTTTCTTCCTCTGGAAAAAAAAATCTGAAATAACTTTTGAAGTTGGTCTCTGTATCACATATTAAAAAGTTAATTTTCTTAGTCATTTCGGCTCGTTAAATTCTTTTTACAGTAGGTTAAATTAATCAGTTCCATTTTTGTGTCCTTAAAATTATTTTCTTAACTTGCTCTTTCATCTCAGCCTTCATCTTAGTTAATTACCTTCATCTGAGCTACTTCTTTTTATGATATTTTAATGTTGGTTCATACAGGCATTTATATATGAAAATTTTAAAACATGGAGCTGGTATTGGCTGGTGCACTGGGACGACCCAGAGGGATGGTGTGGGGAGGGAGGAGGGAGGGGGGGTTCAGGATGGGGAACACATGTATACCCGTGGTGGATTCATTTTGATGTTTGGCAGAACTAATATAATTATGTAAAGTTTGAGAATAGAATAAAATTAATAAAAAAAAATCCTTTATATTTTTTGTATTATTTTAAAAATATTGATTCTCTTCTGAAATAATGCTACCCTTTTCTTTTGCATTGGACTCTTCATATTTTCCACCCTAGTTTAATCATTCATGTATGAAAGAGGATACATTTTCTTTTAACAAGTACCTGCTAAAGATAGAGTGCTTTGATTGCTTTTAGAGCCCCTCTTCATGTATTTGAGTGCTGAAGACTCTCAGATCTAAAGCTGAGTTGATGCATATAGTATGTACTCTAATTTCTGGTAACTACAGGCTTGATCCTAAATTGTTCCATGCTGAAATTGTGATTTGTTTTTTCTCTGCCTAGCTTACTTATTACTCTTTTAAAAAATGTTTTATGAATTAATTCTCAAAAATGATAGAGTGCTTTTAAGTTCTTTACATGTTCAAGATTGAGTTAAAGCAAGTGAGCCACTTTGGGGTGCAAAATTGAAATGGGTATCAAGAAAATCTGAGTAATCAAGACAAACAGTATTTGTGCATAAATATATCTGGGCTTCCCTGGTGGCTCAGACAGTAAATAATCTGCCTGCAGAGCAAGAGACCCAGGTTCAATTCCTGGGTTGGGAAGATTCCCTGGAAAAAGGAATGGCTACCCACTCCAGTATTCTTGCCTGGAAAATCACATGGACACAGGAGCCTGGTGGGCTACAGCCCATGGAGTTGCAAAGAGTCAGACACAACTGAGTGACTAACACTTTCACTTTCATATAAAATTTAAGTAATGCAATATTTTTAAATATTAAAAAAAAATCAAATTGGGAAGCAATGCCCCATGGGTGGCCTCTGTTTTTATAAACAAGGTTTTATTGGAACAGGGTTGGATCAGGATGAGGTGAGTGAGACAGGGTCATGCAAGTACAGAGTAGCATTCTGGCTTTAATATTTGATTTTATTCAACACTGATTTTTTGCATTTAAAAATATTTCAGTAAAATACTATGTTGAAATGATCAATAGTCAGTAATCTTGATTACTAAACTTTTTGGTGCTTCCTTAAATGTTGTGCTAAAGAGTTTATCTCGTATACCTCTAGCCCAGAGTTGAAGAACTTTATTGGGCTCCCTGGTGGCTCAGAGGGTAAAGAGTCTGCCTGCAGTGCAGGAGACCTGGGTTCGATCCCTGGGTCAGAAAGATCCCCTGGAGAAGGAAATGGCAACCCACTCCAGTACACTTGCCTGGAAAATCCCATGGACAGAGAAGCCTGGTAGACTACAGTCCATGGGATCGCAAAGAGTCGGACATGACTGAGTGACATCACTTTCACTTTCATTCAAAATATACATGTCTGCATTCTACTTTGAACCTACTCATTTTGAAGAAGGGACCTCAGAGAATGCTATCCCTCTTCCTGTTTCTATCTCCAGGCTTGCTCCCACCCCATCCCCACTAAGAACTGCTGAATGAGATAATTTTCATCCTAGAGAATCAAAAAAGTATGAAAGTCAATCAAGAGTTTTAACAGTTTCTTCTCACAAGCTACAGATCCTTTCTACGAGTACCACCATATGCTATCCTAATTTCTATTTCTGCCTGATAGACTAGAAAGTATCTAAATGGATGATAGAAATGAGAAACTGATAGAATGGTTATGTGTGTTAGTCTTCTCTGGCTGTTGTAACCAAAAATAACAGAGACTTGGATGACTTAAATACAGGTATGTCTTTCTCATAGTTTTGGAGACTGGGAAGTCCAAGAAAAGTGTCAGGCAATTTGGTTCCAGTGGGGCCCTCTTATTGGCTTCCAGATGTCTACCAACTCACTGTGTCCTCACATGGTAGAGAGTGAGAGCTCTGCTGGCTTTATCTTCCAATAAGGGCACCAAACTCGTCATAAGGGCTTCATCCTCATGATCTTATTGAAACTTAATTGTCTTATCACTCAAAGCCCCATTTCCAAACACCATCACATTGAAACTTAGAGCTTCGACATACAAACTTTTGGAATTTACAATTCACTCTGTAGCAGTATGTGACTCTAATGGCTTCAAAATATGATTCTCTTGAATTGGGGAGTATAGTGTAGTATGGCGATGATTATGGAAAAAATTATTTCTTTTTTATAAAGACAATAGACATTTAAGATATATGTAGATAGTCCTTGTTCATAGATGCCACCTGATTGTTTCTCTGCTTTGTATTGTAGAAAACTCTACAACCCAGCTCTCTTCCTTAATCTACCATCATCAATGCTATAATTACTTAAGTTTACTTCTGTAACAAAAAGGTGGCTGGTGTTCTTACTCAAAGATACTAATATAAAGTGTTTGATTTTTTTTTTTAATCTTTAGAGACAAATATATCAGAGACTGTAAATTTGTTTCCACTCTGACCTGGAAATATAATTTTTATTTAATTGCATTACTTCTTAGAGCTACTCATTTGCATACTCCTTACAAGACCTTTTAGAACTAACACCCCAAAAAGATGTCCTTTTCATTATAGGGGACTGGAATGCAAAAGTAGGAAGTCAAGAAACACCTGGAGTAACAGGCAAATTTGGCCTTGGAATATGGAATGAAGCAGGGCAAAGACAAATAGAGTTTGGTCAAGAAAATGCACTGGTCATAACAAACACCCTCTTCCAACAACACAAGAGAAGACTCTATACATGGACATCACCAGATGGTCAACACCGAAATCAGATTGATTATATTCTTTGCAGCCAAAGATGGAGAAGCTCTATACAGTCAGCAAAAACAAGACCGGGAGCTGACTGTGGCTCAGACCATGAACTCCTTATTGCCAAATTCAGACTTAAATTGAAGAAAGTAGGGAAAACCACTAGACCATTCAGGTATGACCTAAATCAAATCCCTTCTGATTATACAGTGGAAGTGAGAAATAGATTTAAGGGCCTAGATCTGATAGATAGAGTGCCTGATGAACTATGGAATGAGGTTCGTGACATTGTACAAGAGACAGGGATCAAGACTATTCCCATGGAAAAGAAATGCAAAAAAGCAAAATGGCTGTCTGGGGAGGCCTTACAAATAGCTGTGAAAAGAAGAGAAGCAAAAAGCAAAGGAGAAAAGGAAAGATATAAACATCTGAATGCAGAGTTCCAAAGAATAGCAAGAAGAGATAAGAAAGCCTTCTTCAGCGATCAATGCAAAGAAATACAGAAAAACAAAGAATGGGAAAGACTAGGGATCTCTTCAAGAAAATCAGAGATACCAAAGGAACATTTCATGCAAAGATGGGCTCGATAAAGAACAGAAATGGTATGGACCTAACAGAAGCAGAAGATATTAAGAAGAGATGGCAAGAATACACAGAAGAACTGTACAAAAAAAGATCTTCACGACCCAGATAATCACGATGGTGTGATCACTGACCTAGAGCCAGACATCCTGGAATGTGAAGTCAAGTGGGCCTTAGAAAGCATCACTAAAAACAAAGCTAGTGGAGGTGATGGAATTCCAGTTGAGCTATTACAAATCCTGAAAGATGATGCTGTGAAAGTGCTCCACTCAATATGCCAGCAGATTTGGAAAACTCTGCAGTGGCCACAGGACTGGAAAAGGTCAGTTTTCATTGTAATCCCAAAGAAAGGCAATGCCAAAGAATGCTCAAACTACCACACAATTGCACTCATCTCACACGCTAGTAAAGTAATGCTCAAAATTCTCCAAGCCAGGCTTCAGCAATATGTGAACCGTGAACTTCCTGATGTTCAAGCTGGTTTTAGAAAAGGAAGAGGAACCAGAGATAAAATTGCCAACATCCACTGGATCATGGAAAAAGCAATAGAGTTCCAGAAAAACATCTGGAAATGCTTTATTGACTATGCCAAAGCCTTTGACTGTGTGGATCACAATAAACTGTGGAAAATTCTGAAAGAGATGGGAATACCAGACCACCTGATCTGCCTCTTGAGAAATTTGTATGCAGGTCAGGAAGCAACAGTTAGAACTGGACATGGAACAACAGACTGGTTCCAAATAGGAAAAGGAGTTCGTCAAGGCTGTATATTGTCACCCTGTTTATTTAACTTATATGCAGAGTACATCATGAGAAATGTTGACTGGAAGAAGCACAAGCTGGAGTAAAGATTGCCGGGAGAAATATCAATCACCTCAGATATGCAGATGACACCACCCTTATGGCAGAAAGTGAAGAGGAACTAAAAAGCCTCTTGATGAAAGTGAAAGTGGAGAGTGAAAAAGTTGGATTAAAGCTCAACAATCAGAAAATGAAGATCATGGCATCTGGTCCCATCACTTCATGGGAAATAGATGGGGAAACAGTGGAAACAGTGTCAAACTTTATTTTTCTGGGCTCCAAAATCACTACCGATGGTGACTGCAGCCATTAAATTAAAAGACGCTTACTCCTTGGAAGGAAATTTATGACCAACCTAGATAGCATATTCAAAAGCAGAGACATTACTGTGCCAACAAAGTTTCGTCTAGTCAAGGCTATGGTTTTTCCTGTGATCATGTATGGATGTGAGAGTTGGACTGTGAAGAAGGCTGAGCGCCGAAGAATTGATGCTTTTGAACTGTGGTGTTGGAGAAGACTCTTGAGAGTCCCTTGGACTGCAAGGAGATCCAACCAGTCCATTCTGAAGGAGATCAGCCGTGGTATTTCTTTGGAAGGAATGATGCTAAAGCTGAAACTCCAGTACCTTGGCCACCTCATGCGAAGAATTGACTCAAGAGGAGAAGGGGACAACAGAGGATGAGATGGCTGGATGACATCACTTAGTCGATGGACGTGAGTCTGAGTGAACTCTGGGAGTTGGTGATGGACAGGGAGGCCTGGCGTGCTGCGATTCATGGGGTCTCAAAGAGTCGGACACTACTGAGGGACTGATCTGATCTGATCTACCTCTTTTAATGGCACATGTGGAATAGTTTGCTTCTTATATTTTGATTATATATCTCAAATATCAGTGTTGACTACATAATAGATTTTTGTCAATTTCTTCACCATGAAGCACTAGAGAAACTTACAGTATCACTTAATTCCAATAATCCCTTACTGCTGTCCTCTTGCTATGTTATTACAGTTGTTACTAACAGTATATATCATTTCAAATTTTTGTCACTTGTAAGATTGAAAAGAGATTATAATGAAAACTAAATACCTGATCTGTAATCACACTCCACCAATTTCCAGTTGTTTCATCTTATACAACCCATTTAATCACTTTGGCTTTCAGTTTTCATAGCTGCCTAGTAAGGGTGTATCCCTGCTCCATTCCATGTTCAAAATAAGTTTTGATATCTTCATAATGAAGCAACAGGACTGTCAATTAAAAGTAGTTTTTTGATTGCAGCTTATACTTTCCCAAAAAATGTTTCTTGAAGATACATTAAAAGAAAACATTTCAAAATGGCATAAGCAAATGAAAAGGAAATGTAATTGGGAAAATTAAAAAATAATTATGGAATAGTTTTGGACTGAGAAAATCATTACCAGGCTTGAGTTTGATCTTACTTTCTATAACAAAAAATTAGAATAAAGCTTCATACCTTGTACAGAGTCAGCCCTTTGATTACAGGATGCAGGGGCTCTACGAAACTGGATAAAATATCAAGTACTCTTTGGTTGTCTGTATAGTGTAACGCTGTTCCTTCTCTCTTGTGCATCATGTTTTAATCCTAGACAGAAATTACAACTCCCAGGAAACCATGGGCTAAAGGAAACAGCAAATTTGCAGATGTACAGTAGATTCAGGAATCCAGGATTTCCTAAGTGAAGTGTTGTGGGCAGATGGATAATACTTTCATAGTAATGCTTATTTGAATTATTGCTTAAGCATGCTTATCTAATTACAATGGGATCTACTGATTTGCTGGTTAAAATTAATGTTTTTTTTTTTTAATTTTATAAATTTGCTATGCTATGCTACGTCATTTCAGTCGTGTCCGACTCGGTGTGACCCCATAGATGGCAGCCCACCAGGCTCCCCCGTCCCTGGGATTCTCCAGGCAAGAACACTGGAGTGGGTTGCCATTTCCTTCTCCAATGCATGAAAGGGAAAAGTGAAAGTGAAGTTGCTCAGTCGTGTCCGACTCCTAGCGACCCCATGGACTGCAGCCTACCAGGCTCCTCCATCCATGGGATTTTCCAGGCAAGAGTACTGGAGTGTGGTGCCACTGCCTTCTCCATAAATTTACTTATTTTTAAAATAAAAATTGTGTATAATTAAGAGGTACAACACAATTGTGTATAACATAGTTTTTCATATTTTTATAGATTATACTCCAATTAAAGATATTACAAAATAATGGCTATATTTCTCTGTTCTGTATAATATGTATCCTTGTTACTTATTTATTTTATACATAGTAGTTTGTATCTCTTAACACCATACCACTGTTTTGCTTCTCTCTCCAACTCTTTTCCACTGGTAACCACTAGTTTATTCTATATATCTATATATAGTTTATTCTCTATATCTATATCCTGTTTGTTATATTTTTTGTTTTATTTTCTAGGTTCTGCATTTAAGTGATGACATACAGTATTTGTCTTCTCTGACTTATTCCATTATGCATATTACCTTCTAAGTCTATCCACATAGTTGCAAGTGGCAGAATGTTTTTCTCTTTAGGGCTAATAATTTCATTGTGTGTGTATATATACGTGTGCGTGTGTGTGTATATGAATGAAACAATTTTGTTATTCATTTATCTATTGATGGGCATTTAGTTTGCTTCCAAAGGTCCGTCTAGTCAAGGCTATTGTTTTTCCAATGGTCGTGTATGGATGTGAGAGTTGGACTCTGAAGAAAGCTGAGTGCCAAAGAATTGATGCTTTTGAACTGTGGTGTTGGAGAAGACTCTTGAGAGTACCTTGGACTGCAAGGAGATCCAGCCAGTCCATTCTGAAGGAGATCAGCCCTGGGTGTTCTTCGGAAGGACTGATGCTAAAGCTGAAAAACTCCAATACTTTGGCCACCTCATGTGAAGAGCTGACTCATTGGAAAAGACTCTGATGCTGGGAGGGATTGGGGGCAGGAGGAGAAGTGGACGACAGAGGATGAGATGGCTGGATGGCATCACCGACTTGATGGACATGAGTTTGGGTGAACTCCAGGAGTTGGTGATGGACAGGGACGCCTGGCGTGGTGCGATTCATGGGGTCGCAAAGAGTCGGACACGACTGAGCGACTGAACTGGACTGAACTGCATATCTTATGTTTAGTCTTTACGTCTTGCCTGAGTCTTTTGTGACCCCATGGACTGTAGCCTGCCAGCCTCCTCAGTCAATGGGATTTTCCAGGCAAGAATATTGAAGTGGGTAACCATTTCCTTCTCCAGGGGATCTTCCTGACCCAGCAATCAAACCTGCATCTTCTACATTGGCAGGTGGATTCTTTACCACTGAGCCACTAGGGAAGCCCTTCCATATCTTGGCTATTGCAAAGGGTGCCCACTTTCACCATTACTATTCAACATAGTTATGGAAGTTTTGGCCATAGCAATCAGAGCAGAAAAAGAAAGAAAAGGAATCCAAATTGGAAAAGAAGTAAAACTCTCACTGTTTGCAGATGACATGATCCTCTACATAGAAAACCCTAAAGACTCCACCAGAAAATTACTAGAGCTAATCAATGAATATAGTAAAGTTGCAGGATATAAAATCAACACACAGAAATCCCTTGCATTCCTATACACTAATAATGAGAAAATAGAGAAATTAAGGAAACAATTCCATTCACCATTGCAATGAAAAGAATAAAATATTTAGGAATATATCTACCTAAAGAAACTAACAGCCTATATATACATTCCTCTTTTTAAAATAATGTTTTCAATTTCTTCAGATATATACCCACTAGTGGAATTGTTGGATCATATGTTTTTGAGGTTTTGTAGCACTTAGGTAGCTTCCCTGGTGGCTTAGATGGTAAAGAAACTGCCTGCAATGCAGAAGACCTGGGTTTGATCCCTGGTCTCCAGGAAGATCCCCTGGAGAAGGAACGGGCTACCCACTCCGGTATTCTTGCCTGGAGAATTCCATGGACAGATGAGCCTGGCGACCATTGTCTGTGGTCAGAAAGACTTGGACATGAGACTTTTACAACCTTTTTTGATCTTTGAGGAATTTTTAGATGATTGGTAGCATGTCATTATAGTTACAAATACACTTTGGCCTGGTGGATCTACTTCTAGAAATTTAAGCAAACGTTTTAATAAGAATACAAATTATAGGTTAAGAATACTTGCTGCAGCATTATTAGAAATAGAAAAACAAATCAAAGCCAAAAAACAACCCACAAAGTTATCCTAGATATCATATGCGTGTATGCTAAGTCACTTCAGTTGTGTTTGACTCTCTTTTATGACCCCATGGACAGTAGCCCACCAGGACCCTCTGTCAAGGGATTCTCCAGGCAAAAATACTGCAGTGGGTTGCCATGCCCTTCTCCAGGAGATCTTCCCGACCCAGGGATCAAACCCAGGTCTCCTGCACTATTTCATTTTAAGATTATTGTACTTAATATGTAATGATCTTTAAATGAAATATTAATCAAATGTTTTAAATGTTAATTTGAACACAGGTATGCAGTAAAAAAAAAATCTTAAAGCAAAATACAAACAATAGTATCCTTAATACAATTTTACTTTTAATTTTTACTTTAAGTTTTTCACATTGCTTCCTGTTTTTCTATGTTGAACATATATTGTCTGCAAAAAATTGTGTAAAAAAATTGCTTCAAAAATTTAAATCATTTTCTAAATGGTAAATTACAAGACAAATGTGAAAGGGATCATAATATTAGCATGAGAAGGGTTTTCCCCAAATTTAGGATGTAAATCTAGAATTGAGCAGCAATAAGCTGTGACATTTTCAAAAGCTCAGAAATATGAGCTGGCCCCCAATAAAGGACACCATCTGGCTATGGCTTTGTTAGAGGTTTTCTTTTCGATTACATTTTCTGTCATTTTTGCATAAAAATGCTTCTCAGTGCATTTCACACACATGTTTGGAAGGTTCTATGTTGGGTTGCATTCAGCCCATTTAGCTGTATTGTGCAGGCATTTAGCTCTAAGCTTTAGGCATTTAGGCAGGTGTGTTTTCAACTTAAATACTGACAGGGAAGAGGTAATATGGAGTTAGGAGTTCAGGGACTACACAGGCAGGTTGATTATCATGACCTAAGACCTGGAACACATCCCTGGAAACAGAATGCTGTCGGACATTAGAAAATGTCTTTTTTACTGTCCTTCTTTGGCTAGCTGATTGCTTGCATGAATGTGCAATCAGATATTTCAATTCCTTTTCTGAAAAATCTAGTTTGGCTTTTGTAAGATGGATTTAAGTTGTAATATTTTTGCGATGAGGATCTGAATTCATTGCCAAGCTAACAATACATAAATGTGTTTCTTTTCCTTTCAATATTTGACATTTTTTTGCACTACTCATTAAGAGAATTGAAGCCATGCAGAAGTTGTTCATAAAGATAGGAGAAAATAATTTTGGCCAAAATTCTAGCAAGACTGTCACTCATTTTGAGTCAGGAAAGCACTTATTTTACAACCTCTGAGTATATGATGAATATATGCAGGATTTTCCCACAGCAGAGTTCGTTATGTGGAAGTCGTTATTTTAAAGTTATGAAACTCCTCCATTTTTTGAATTGCGCAAATATGACAAGCTCCATGGAATTCACTCTGGGGTTGTTGATGGCTTTTCTATGTGACTGTTATATGGTTTCTAATGCTTTTCTATAATATAATCAGGAATCTTCTCTTCACTCCCCTTTCTCACATAATCTAGTCATAAGTGCAACAATCCATCCATCCGTAGTGCAGGGAGCTCAGCTTGGTGCTCTGTGTTGACCTGGAGGGGTGGGATAGGGTGGGTGGATGGAGGTCCTAGAGGGAGGGGATTTATGTATACATACAGCTGATTCACTTTGTTGTACTGCAGACATTAACACAACACTGTAAAGCAACTATACCCCAATTAAAAAAAATTGCAGAAATAACTTTTTGCATTTGTAGTCATACTAACCTTTTATGTAGGTTTCCATTATTACAACAGTTAAGGCCAAATATCTGTTGACAGGCACTATAATACTTAACTTGACTCAGCTAGGTCCACAGGGCATTTTATATCAGTAATCTGTTTTCATCATTCTTTTTGGGGAAGATGAGAAAAAATTGATTTGTAAGAGAAAATGAAGGGGTGCATCGACGGTAATCTGGCAGAAATGTAAAGAATTAGTTTGTAAAGCAATCTTCAGGCAACATTTTGATTAGATTCATCATTGTCAAAGAGTTTCTATCAGTTACCTTCAAATGGAGCCAGGCATTTGGGTAGAAATATATTAGCTCTTATTTTTGATGTTGTAGCCTTTTGTCAACCCATTACTGGCATCAAGTGGCAGGGCCATGTCTATTTAAATAGACTAAGAAAGGTCCATCTAGTCAAGGCTATGGTTTTTCCTGTGGTCATGTATGGTTGTGAGAGCGGGACTGTGAAGAAAGCTGAGCACCGAAGAATTGATGCTTTTGAACTGTGGTGGTGGAAAAGACTCTTGAGAGTCCCTTGGACTGCAAGGAGATCCAGCCAGTCCATTCTGAAGGAGATCAGCCCTGGGATTTCTTTGGAAGGAATGATGCTGAAGCTGAAACTCCAGTACTTTGGCCACCTCATGCGAAGAGCTGACTCATTGGAAAAGACTCTGATGCTGGGAGGGATTGGGGGCAGGAGGAGAAGGGGACGACAGAGGATGAGATGGCTGGATGGCATCACTGACTCGATGGACGTGAGTGAGTGAACTCCGGGAGTTGGTGATGGACAGGGAGGCCTGGCGTGCTGCGATTCATGGGGTCACAAAGAGTCGGACACAACTGACCGACTGAACTGAACTGAACTGAAGAAGGCATTTGTTAGAGACAACATTTTAATACATTTTCAGGGTATATCTGGATTATAACAGAGTATATAGAATAAGAATACAAATAATCTTAATAAATTGCTACCTGCCAGTAATCAATCATGCCATATGTGTAGGGATAGACAGAGAAAAACTTAAATTGTAGTCAGTGTCAACCTTCCAGCCTATTTTGTTTCACTTAGATGTAAACTTAGAACACTCTAGGAGGCCTCCCAAGTTCTGTTACTCCCGCTGGACATAAACTGTGACTTAAGTTTCATTCTGTTTTTATTATATTTGTTACTGAATGATTGTTGGCAGAAAGTAGGAAGAAAAAAATGATAGAAAAATATACTGCCTTTGCCACCCCTGCAGTGCTTTTCTTTTCTTTTTCTTTTTTTTTAAGGAAGCATTTAAAAAGGGTATTTTAAGTAATTAATTTGTTTAGTTTTGGCTGTGCAGGGTCTTTGCTGCTGTGCACAGTTTCTCTAGTTGCGGAGAACAGGGCCTACTCTTTGTCGTGGTGCACGGGCTTCTCCTGGTGGCTTCTTAGTGGGCTTCAGTAGTTGTGGCCAATGGGCTCAGTTGCCATGTTGGATATTCTCAGACCAGGTATCAAACTGGTGTCCCTTGCCTTTCAAGGCAGACTGTTAGCCACAGGACCACCAGGGAAGCCCCCTTTTCTTTTCCCTGTAAGCCCAGGAAACTGCTTTGCCAGTGTTTTTGTCTCTTTCTTTGCTCAATAAGTACATCTAAAGAGTATCTACCTCAAAAACTCTCTCTCTCATTCTCTCTCTTTCCCTTTCTTTAACATGATTTATTCATTTCACACTCCCCAAGCACTGTTGCATTTTTTAACAGTCATTTTATATTCTGTATTTCAAAATGTAGGACTGTATTTGAAGAATAAGTAAAATGGCCAGTCTTTTCTTTGGAAAGACATAAGACATTTACTACATGCTATCTGTATTAACATAGAAGCAAACATTTTCACTACAGTGTTTGAAAGATTAGATACGCGTACCCTGAAATGATGTTGTCCTATTTTCAATTTAAATTGTTTGATCCATACAGAGAAGATGGGGATGGAAGTGGGCGAGGGGGCTAGAATGGAAGGAGGATATTAAACACATTTCTAATTTCTTTCTTGGTGAATGCAGAACAAGTTGGCATTCTCCTCATAATTATACTTTCTATATTCAACAGCAAGTCACCTTGCAGTCGATTATTCTCTAGTTTAAATCCAATTCAATTAGGTTTTCCATGTGAAGGCTATTGTTTAACTATTAAATGGCCTTCCCTTTTCCCTCTTTAAAATTTATATTTTTTTCTATGACTTTAAAGGATAGGCATTATGCTATATACTATTAAGTATATGGAAATTTTGTAATACATTGTTAATTACAGATTATAGGTTATATATGGGCTTTTATTGTTAATCTAAAAATGAAAAGGTAGGCCTTGGATAAGAACATGACTACTTAATTTGACTTTTCACTTTTGAATTTCCACTAGAAATAGCTAGAAGCATATAATTGAATGCAAGTCTACTAGGAAGGTCATTTCACATCATTCACAGGGGAAGACATAGCTGAAAAATGACCTTAGGATTATTCATTGCATTAGGCAAATGCTCTCAGTGTTTAAGCAGTCTTCTGATATCTCTTCACAGTACTGTATTCTTTATTTTACTGATTGCTGCTGGATTACTTAATAAATGTCATTGCTTCTATTCACTAAATGACTTATGAAATATGCTAGTACAGATTCCAGAACTGAGACATGTAATCCAGGAGAGGAGTTTATGCTTTAGGAGAATCTGATGCCACTGTATCAAACAATTCACTAATTCAGCTTTTCTTAAAAAAAAAACAAAAACAAAAAAACAAACTATATGGCATGGTTTGACATTGCAAAAAAAAAAAAAATCCTGAATTTCATGGTTTTGACATGATAGATGTCATGTTTGCATGATAGATATTAGGCTCAGTTAAGATACATAATCTCCTTACATTTAGATAAAAAACTGGCAGGGACTAAACTTGTTTCAAATTAAGAAGGCACTCTGGAATAATGTATGAATTATATCACAAGAGAATAACCACTGGCTAACTGCTCATCATAGCCAGAGAAAAGTAGATCTGATAATAACCTTTTTTTTTTTTTTTGGCAAGATATGCGGTATCCCAATATAAGTAAGAAGGGAAATCCAAAATGTGTCTAATTATACTTTGTGTAAGTGAAGATTGACGGACTAGCTTCATTTGGATTCTGAAATGTGATGAATAAAATACTTTCAAGAGAGGCTTGTCAAGGCCTCAACAGGAAGTCCTGTTGCAGAATTTGAACAAATACACGAATGCTGCTGCTACTGCTGCTGCTAAGTCGCTTCAGTCGTGTCCGACTCTGTGCGACCCCGTAGACGGCAGCCACTAGGCTCCTCTGTCCCTGGGATTCTCCAGGCAAGAACACTGGAGTGGGTTGCCATTTCCTCCTCCAATGCATGATAGTGAAAAGTGAAAGTGAAGTAGTGTCCGACTCTTAGCGACCCCATGGACTGCAGCCTACCAGGCTCCTCCATCCATGGGATTTTCCAGGCAAGAGTACTGGAGTGGGGTGCCATTGCTTTCTCCTATTAGCTGAATAAAGGTATTTTATTCTGACCTGAGTGGAATTTAAGAGATTGCTTTTTAATGAAAGAGGCAAATTACATTGAAAATTCCTCAGTAAACTATCTTTGTTGGCAAGGTAAAAGCCCTCATACTATGTTCTTCTGAAAAGGTTTTCAATATGATGCCTAGGTTTAAGGATGAAAAGTATTTGAGTGCAAGGTGAAGGGGAAGGACTTCCAGGTGTAGACCCCAAAAGTTTTAGTTCTCCTAAAAGGGAGAAAAATTTTTGTGATTGTTCTGCAAATACGCACAGGAGTTTCATCTTCTTATGTCATAATACTAATTTGAGAAATATAAAACACCACATTCAGTTTCCTGCCCTACATATTTTATAACTTTTATATCAGTAAGCATTAAATTCTTCCCTAGAGTCCTTGTGCATACATTTTATTTAGTTTCAATATTTTCTGATTGCTTACAGTGATAGAAAGTGTAACAGGCCATTTACTAATGATAAATTTCAAGTAATTACCTTTAATTTGACATATTTACTTAGACTTGAACTTATACTGACTTTGACAAAAGAGCTCCAAGAATGATATATCATACTCGGTAATGACCAAGATGCTGAAGAGACCACTAGAAAATAAAATCTGAAAGTCAAATGTATTAGGACAATGTAATGATTTTTGAGGGACTCCACTTATGGCCTGTTACACAGACAGTTTTTCTCTAGAAATACTCACTTTGAAATGTGTTAGTTTCATGTTTAATCCTTCAACTTGTACATCATGATTTTCTCTTCATATGAGGAGAATATAGAATGGAATTTTAAATTTCAAAATATTATCTATATTATGTCATACCATGTTATTTAAAAAATACTATAAACCTATATATTTATTTAAAATATACTTCTGAAAAGCTGTAACAATAGTATATATAAAGAGCTTACATTCTTGTATAAAAGAACTTTCTAGAGCCATGAACTTATAGTAGGGAATGGGAAGTACTAAGTAACAATTTAGATATTTGGGATCTTGAATTAATCTGAATTTTCACAGGTGGGTTTCATTTTATAAATGTCTAGATGACACCAGAGGTAAAGAACCCACCTTCCAATGCAGGAGACCTAAGAGAAGGTTAGATCCCTGCTTTGGGAAGATACCCTGGAGGAGACAATGGCAACCCCTCTAGTATCGCCTGGAGAATCCCATGGACAGAGGCGCCTGGTGGGCTGTGGTCCATAGGGTCACAAAGAGTAGACCACGACTGAGTGACTTGGCACAGAACAAACTGCATTTAGTTCATCAAAGCAATAGTACATAAATATGAACTTTGAAAGAATACTTTTGTAAAGTTTGTTAGAAATACTTTTTAATTTATTATACTTGAAATTAGATAATAAAAAGTGATACAATATGGTTTATGCTGCTGCTAAGTCGCTTCAGTCGTGTCTGACTCTCTGCGACCCCATAGATGGCAGCCCACCAGGCTCCCCCGTCCCTGGGATTCTCCAGGCAAGAACACTGGAGTGGCTTGCTATTTCCTTCTCCAATGCATAAAAGTGAAAGTGAAGTCACTCAGGTTGTCTACTTGAAAGTTATACAGTCGTGTCCGACTCCTAGCGACCCCATGGACTGCAGTCTACCAGGCTTCTCTCTCCATGGGATTTTCCAGGCAAGAGTACTGGAGTGGGGTGCCATTGCCTTCTCTGAATATGGTTTATACACATTATTATTGATTTTTATTGAAAAGATCAAGGTCTACCCCACTCTATAAATAAATGCTAAATTTAGCATTAAATACTAATTCTAGGACTGGGTCAGGAAATATATAATGACCCTAGAAGATTTTATGGTGTCAAGAGGTAAGAAAGTAGTAAAAACAAAAATTCAGCAATTATGTGGTTTTATTAAACACATACTCAAACCAGCCAACAGCAATTTCAATGGCCAAAGCAGGAAAAATTTGATCTAATGTAGGATAGGATTATAATCCAAAATACGAAATATTTATGAGTTCACATTGATACAAATAAATGACTTAACAAGTAAATAAATATCACATTTCCCTTGTAGACGAATTCAAAATAATTTATGTAGATACTTCATCTCAAGAAGATGGAACTCTTCATTTCTTAAGTGCTGGTTGCACAAAGTGGATTTTTTCCACAGAGTTTACTATGGAAAGGGAGAAAAAAAAAAAATACGGTGGAGAAATCTGATAAACCCTGCATCAGCCAATTGACTAAGGTCAATACTAGCAAGGATAAGTCATGTTGATAGTGTGTGTAACCTCGATTTTTGGGAGAAAAATGGTACTTTACTTCTGTGGTCTTTCTCACAAAACCCATAACCCTAGCAAAATCATCAGTAAAATATCAGAAAAAATATCTATTCAGAGATTTTTCTTTTCTTTTTTTTTTTTTTTTTTAACAAAAATCTGACTTGTAATCCTCAAAACTGTCAAGGTCATCAAAAATAAAGTCAGAGAATCTGTCACAGTCAAGAAGGCATGGTGAATGAATACCATGTAGAATTTCAATGAGATCCTGGGTCGGGGGGGTGGGGGGTGGGGGGAGGGGGTATGATACATACCTACCTGCTATAATTTGAGCATGATAGTATGAAAAATACTAAACTCAATTAAGATTCAGTACTCTACATTTCATGATCTGAGCCACAGTCAGCTCCTGGTCTTATTTTTGCTGACTGTATACAGCTGCTCCATCTTTGGCTGCAAAGAATATAATCAGTCTGATTTCAGAGTTGACCATCTGGTGATATCCTTGTGTAGAGTCTTCTCTTGTGTTGTTGGAAGAGGGTGTTTGCTATGACCAGTGCATTCTCTTGGCAAAACTCTATTAGCCTTTGCCCTGCTTCATTCCGTACTCCAAGACCAAATTTGCCAATTATTCAAGGTGTTTCTTGACTTCCTACTTTTGCATTCCAGTCCCCGATAATGAAAAGTACATCTTTTTGGGTGTTATTTCTAAAAGGTCTTGTAGGTCTTCATAGAACCATTCAACTTCAGCTTCTTCGGTGTTACTGGTGGGGGCATAAGCTTGGATTACCGTGGTATTGAATGGTTTGCCTTGGAAATGAACAGAGATCATTCTGTCGTTTTTGCCAAATTCAGACTTAAATTGAAGAAAGTGGGGAAAACCACTAGACCATTCAGGTATGACCTAAATCAAATCCCTTATCATTATACAGTGGAAGTGAGAAATAGATTCAAGGGACTAGATCTGATAGAGTGCCTGATGAACTATGGATGGAGGTTCGTGACATTGTACAGGAGACAGGGATCAAGACCATCCCCATGGAAAAGAAATGCAAAAAAGCAAAATGGTTGTCTGAGGAGGCCTTACAAATAGCTGTGAAAAAAAGAGAAGCAAAAAGCAAAGGAGAAAAGGAAAGATATAAGTATCTGAATGCAGAGTTCCAAAGAATAGCAAAAGGAGATAAGAAAGCCTTCCTCAGCGATCAGTGCAATGAAATAGAGGAAAACAATGGAATGGGAAAGGCTAGAGATCTCTTTAAGAAAATTAGAGATAGCAAGGGAACATTTCATGCAAAGATGGGCTTGAGAAAGGAAAGAAATGGTATGGACCTAACAGAAGCAGAAGATATTAAGAAGAGGGTGGAGCAGGAATAGAAGGAACATACCTCAACATAATAAAAGCTACATATGACAAACCCACAGCAAACATCCTCAATGGTGAAAAATTGAATGCATTTCCTCTAAAGTCAGGAACAAGACAAGGGTGCCCAGTTTCACCATTACTATTCAACATAGTTTTGGAAGTTCTGGCCACAGCAATCAGAGCAGAAAAAGGAATAAAAGGAATCCAAATTGGAAAAGAAGAAGTAAAACTCTCACTGTTTGCAGATGACATGATCCTCTACATAGAAAACCCTAAAGACTCCACAAGAAAATTACTAGAACTAATCAATGATTATAGTAAAGTTGCAGGATATAAAATCAACACACAGAAATCCCTTGCATTCCTATACACTAATAATGAGAAAACAGAAAGAGAAATTAAGGAAACAATTCCATTCACCATTGCAACAAAAAGAATAAAATACGTAGGAATATATCTACCTAAAGAAACTAAAGACCTATATATAGAAAACTATAAAACACTGGTGAAAGAAATCAAAGAGGACACTAATAGATGGAGAAATATACCATGTTCATGGATTGGAAGAATCAATATAGTGAAAATAAGTATACTACCCAAAGCAATTTATAGATTCAATGCAATCCCTATCAAGCTACCAACGGTATTCTTCACAGAGCTAGAACACATAATTTTACAATTTGTATGGAAATACAAAAAACCTCGAATAGCCAAAGCTGTCTTGAGAAAGAAGAATGGAACTGGAGGAACCAACCTGCCTGACTTCAGGCTCTACTACAAAGCCACAGTTATCAAGACAGTATGGTACTGGCACAAAGACAGAAATATAGATCAATGGAACAAAATAGAAAGCCCAGAGATAAATCCACGCACATATGGACACTTTATCTTTGACAAAGGAGGCAAGAATATACAACGGATTAAAGACAATCTCTTTAACAAGTGGTGCTGGAAAAACTGGTCAACCACTTGTAAAAGAATGAAACTAGAGTACTTTCTAACACCATACACAATAATAAACTCAAAATGGATTAAAGATCTAAATGTAAGACCAGAAACTATAAAACTCCTAGAGGAGAACATAGGCAAAACACTCTCTGACATACATCACAGCAGGATCCTCTATGACCCACCTCCCAGAATATTGGAAATCAAAGCAAAAATAAACAAATGGGACCTAATTAAACTTAAAAGCTTCTGCACAACAAAGGAAACCATATGCAAAGTGAAAAGATAGCCTTCAGAATGGGAGAAAATAATAGCAAATGAAGCAACTGACAAACAACTAATCTCAAAAATACATAAGCAACTCCTACAGCTCAATTCCAGAAAAATAAATGACCCAATCAAAAAATGGGCCAAAGAACTAAATAGACATTTCTCCAAAGTAGACATACAGATGGCTAACAAACACAAGAAAAGATGCTCAACCTCACCCATTATCAGAGAAATGCAAATCAAAACCACAATGAGGTACCATTTCACGCCAGTAAGAATGGCTGCGATCCAAAAGTGTACAAGCAATAAATGCTGGAGAGGGTGTGGAGAAAAGGGACCCCTCTTACACTGTTGGTGGGAATGCAAACTAGTACAGCCACTATGGAGAACAGTGTGGAGATTCCTTAAAAAACTGGAAATAGAACTGCCTTATGATCCAGCAATCCCACTGCTGGGCATACACACTGAGGAAACCAGAAGGGAAAGAGCCACGTGTACCCCAATGTTCATCGCAGCACTGTTTATAATAGCCAGGCCATGGAAGCAACCTAGATGTCCATCAGCAGATGAAAGGATAAGAAAGCTGTGGTACATATACACAATGGAGTATTACTCAGCCATTAAAAAGAATACATTTGAATCAATTCTAATGAGGTGGGTGAAACTGGAGCCTATTATACAGAGTGAAGTAAGCCAGAAAGAAAAACACCAATACAGTATACTAACGCATATATATGGAATTTAGAAAGATGGTAACGATAACCCTATATACGAGACAGCAAAAGAGACACCGATGTACAGAACAGTCTTTTGGACTCTGTGGGAGAGGGAGAGGGTGGGATGATTTGGGAGAATGGCATTGAAATATGTATAATATCATGTATGAAATGAGTCACCAGTCCAGGTTTGATGCATGATACTGGATGCTTGGGGCTGGTGTACTGGGAAGACCCAGAGGGATGGTATGGGGAGGGAGGAGGGAGGAGGATTCAGGATGGGGAACACATGTATACCTGTGGCAGATTCATTTTGATATATGCCAAAACCAGTACAATATTGTAAAGTTTAAAAATAAAATTAAAATAGAGAACAACAAAAGAAGAAGAGGTGGAAAGAATACACAGGAGAACTGTACAAAAAAGATCTTCATGACCCAGATAACCACAATGGTGTGATCACTCACCTAGAGCCAGACATCCTGGAATGTGAAGTCAAGTGAACATTAGAAAGCATCACTACAAACAAAGCTAGTGGAGGTGATGGATTCCAGTTGAGCTATTTCAAATCCTGAAAGATGATGCTGTGAAAGTGCTGCACTCTATGCCAGCAAATTTGGAAAACTCAGCAGTGGCCACAGGGCTGGAAAAGGTCAGTTTTCATTCCAATCCCAAAGAAAGGCAATGCCAAAGAATGCTCAAACTACCGCACTATTGCACTCATCTCACACGCTAGTGAAATAATGCTCAAAATTCTCCAAGCCAGCCTTCAGCAATACGTAAACCATGAACTTCCAGATGTTCAAGCTGGATTTAGAAAATGCAGAGGAACCAGAGACCAAATTGCCAACATCCGCTGGATCATGGAAAAAGCAGGAGAGTTCCAGAAAAACATGTATTTCTGCTTTATTGACTATGCCAAAGCCTTTGACTGTGTGGATCACAATAAACTGTGGAAAATTCTGAAAGAGATGGGAATACCAGACCACCTGATCTGCCTCTTGAGAAATTTGTATGCAGGTGAGGAAGCAACAGTTAGAACTGGACATGGAACAACGGATTTGTTCCAAATAGGAAAAGGAGTACATCAAGGCTGTATATTGTCACCCTGCTTTTTTAACTTATATGCAGAATACATCATGAGAAATGCTGGGCTGAAAGAAGCACAAGCTGGAATCAAGATTGCTTGGAGAAATATCAATAACCTCAGATATGCAGATGACACTACCCTTATGGCAGAAAGTGAAGAGGAACTCAAAAGCCTCTTGATGAAAGTGAAAGAGGAGATTGACAAAGTTGGCTTAAAGCTCAACATTCAGAAAACTAAGATCATGGTATCTGGTCCCATTACTTCATGGGAAATAGATGGAGAAACAGTGGAAACAGTGTCAGACTTTAGTTTTTTGGGCTCCAAAATCACTGCAAATGGTGTTGCAGCCATGAAATTAAAAAATGCTTACTCCTTGGAAGCAAAGTTATGACCAACCTAGACAGCATATTAAAAAGCGGAGATATTACTTTGTCCACAAATGTCTGTCTAGTCAAGACTATGGTTTTTCCAGTGGTCACATATGGATGTGAGAGTTGGACTGTGAAGAAAGCTGAGCACCGAAGAATCGATCTTTTGAACTGTGGTGTTGGAGAAGACTCTTGAGAGTCCCTTGGACTGCAAGAAGATCCAACCAGTCCATCCTAAAGGAAATCAGTCCTGGGTGTTCATTTTAGGGCTGATGTTGAAGCTGAAACTCCAATACTTTGGCCACCTCTTGCGAATATTTGACTCATTGGAAAAGACTCTGATGCTGGGAGGGATTGGGGGCAGGAGGAGAAGGGGACGACAGAGGATGAGATGGCTGGATGGCATCACCGACTCGATGGACATCAGTTTGAGTGAACTCCGGGAGTTGGTGGGCAGGGAGGCCTGGCGTCCTGCGATTCATGGGGTTGCAAATAGTCGGAGGCGACTGAGCGACTGAACTGAACTCTACATTTAAATAACAACGTGGCAAGGAACATCCAACAGAGATATTACAAGCCAAGAATAGTATAACAAGTTCCCATCACAAAGATGAAATACTCCATATTAAAATCGTAGCATGTCAAATCCAAAAAATACAAAAAAGATAATGCATTGATAATGCATCAAGTATTGTTTATCCCTAAAATGTAATATTGGTTTAACTTTCAAATTTTTAATTAACATAATTTACCTCATCAACAGAATATAAAATGATGTAATCATTAAATAGATGTAGAAAAGGCATTAGACAAATTTTAAAGGGCACTCATAATAAAACCTCTTGGTTAAAAAAATGACATTTTCTCAACCTGATACATTTCATGTAATAAAAACCTATAGTAAATATCATATTAAATACTGAAAGAAAAATGCTTTTCCTCTAAGATCAAAACTGAGACTATAGGATTGATCTTATCAGTTAGAGCCAATGTTTTACTATAAGTTCCAGCCAGTGCAATAAGTAATACAAGAAAAATAAATACTAAAAGCAGATTAGTGGTAACATGCTAATCTATATGGACTATATAAAAGAGTCTATTTAAAACTACTCAAGGCAATGGCACCCCACTCCCGTACTCTTGCTTGGAAAATCCCATGGATGGAGGAGCCTGGTGGGCTGCAGTCCATGGGGTCGCTAAGAGTCGGACATGACTGAACGACTTCCCTTTCACTTTTCACTTTTACGCACTGGAGAAGGAAATGGCAACCCACTCCAGTGTTCTTGCCTGGAGAATCCCAGGGATGGGGGAGCCTGGTGGGCTGCTGTCTATGGGGTCGCATCATCAAAGTGAAAAGTGAAAGTGAAGTCGCTCAGTCATGTGGACTCTTAGCGATCCCATGGACTGCAGCCTACCAGGCTCCTCCATCCATGGGACCCTCAAGGCAAGAGTACTGGAGTGGGGTGCCATTGCCTTCTCCTTCAGTTCAGTTCAGTCTCTTAGTCATGTCTGACTCTTTGCGACCCCATGAATCGCAGCACGCCAGGCCTCCCTGTCCATCACCAACTCCCAGAGTTCACTCAGACTCAACGTCCATCGAGTCAGTGATGCCATCCAGCCATCTCATCCTCTGTCGTCCCCTTCTCCTCCTGCCCCCAATCCCTCCCAGCATCAGAGTCTTTTCCAGTGAGTTAACTCTTCGCATGAGGTGGCCAAAGTACTGGAGTTTCAGCTTTAGCATCATTCCTTCCAAAGAAATCCCAGGGCTGATCTCCTTCAGAATGGACTGGTTGAATCTCCTTGCAGTCCAAGGGACTCTCAAGAGTCTTTTCCAACACCACAGTTCCAAAACATCAATTCTTTGGCGCTCAGTTTTCTTCACAGTCCAACTCTCTTACTGCTGCTGCTGCTGCTGCTAAGTCGCTTCAGTCATGTCCAACTCTGTGCGACCCCATAGATGGCAGCCCACCAGGCTCCCCCATCCCTGGGATTCTCCAGGCAAGAACACTGGAGTGGGTTGCCATTTCCCTCTCCAATGCATGAAAGGAAAAGCGAAAGTGAAGTCATTTGGTCGTGTCCGACTCTGTGCGACCCCATGGACTGCAGCCTACCAGGCTCCTCCTTCCATGGGATTTTCCAGGCGAGAGTACTAGAGTGGGGTAGCCATTGCCAACTCTCTTAACTATGTTTAAATAGTTGGAAATTGAAAATGAGTATCATTTATAAAATTATCAATAAACAGTAAACCTTTACAGATAAATAAAAACAAATGTGCTATACTAGTGAAGTAAAAAGTATAAAAATTGATCATAAAAATTAAGGAAAATTTAAAGTGTAGAAACATTCCATGTTTATGGATTGGAACACTTACTATCAATACAAACTGATCTACAGATGTAATGCATTTCTAATAAAAATTTTAGCAGAGTATTTTAAAGAAATAGCGAAGCTTCAGTGAAATAAAGTTCAGAGAAAAAGCCAATGTACACATTGTAATTGATTTGGAATAAAGTGCCATGGAGATAACGTTTGAAAAAATGTCTTTCAAACAAATGCTGCAGTCCTTGGAATTCTGTGATAAAAAATTTTGTCATACAAACAGTTTTCAAATTTATCTCATATGATGTACAAAAGTCACCTTGAAACTAATCAGAGTTTTATTTTAGAAAACAGTTTTTACATAGAACACAAGCATAAAGAATAAAATAGATAAATTATACTTAATCAAAAAATTTCTAAAGTCATGGTTAGAAATATGAAAATGTAATACAAAGATTAGAAGAATATATTTGTATCACATTGACAAATAAGTTGATAAAAGTATGCTTAACATCATTATTTACTGAGAATATAAATTAAACCACAATGAAATATTATATATACCCATTAGACTGGCCACAGTTTAAAGAACTGCTGTGAATAGGTGTTGTTGAGATGGCAGAGCAAGTGGAAATCTCATTATATATTTTTGGTGGAAATGTGGAATGGTATAACCACTTTGGAACATAAATCAGCAGTTTCATATAAAATTAACCATGAACTAACTCATTGGTTATTTCACTCTTTCCACACAAGCACAGTATGTAATTTTTTAATAGCAGTTTCATCCATAATATAAAAGTCTTAAAACAACTGAAATATTTGTCAGCTGGTAAATTAAAAAATGACCAACTCTCAAGTCTATACAAGAATACTGAAAAAACCGGTTTTGACTATATGGACTTCTGTTGGCACAGTGATATCTCTGCTTTTTAATATATTTTCTAGGTTTGTCATGAGGCCTCCAATGCCTTCACATTCCAGGATGTCTGGCTCTAGGTGAGTGACCACACCATCGTGGTTACCCAGGTCATTAAGACCTTTTTTGTATGGTTCTGTGTATTCTTGATATCCCTTCTTAATACCTTCTGCTTCTGGTAGGTCCATATAATTTCTGTCCTTTATTGTGCCCATCTTTGCATGAAATGTTCCCTTGGTGTGTCTATTTTTCTTGAAGAGATCTCTAGTCTTTCCCATTCTATTATTTTGCTGTTTCTTTTCGTTAATCACTTAGGAAGGCTTTTTTATCTCTCCTTGATATTTGGAATGCATTCAAATGAGTATATTTTGCCTTTTCTTTTTTTGCCTTTCACTTCTCTTCTTTTTTCAGCTATTTCTAAGGACTCCTCAGACAGCCATTTTCCTTTTTATGTTTCTTTTTCTTGGGGATGGTTTTATCACAACTTCCTGTACAATACATGAACCTCCATCCATAGTTCTTCAGGCACTCTGTCTATCAGATCTAATCCCTTGAATCTATTTCTCACTTCCACTGTATAATCATAAGGGATTTGATTTAGGTCATACCTGAATGGTCTAGTGGTTTTCCCCATTTTCTTCAATTTAAGTCTGAATTTGGCAATGAGTCGTGATCTGAGCCACAGTCAGCTCCCGGTCTTGTTCTTGCTGACTGTAAAGAGTTTCACCATCTTCGGCTGCAAAGAATATAATCAGACTGATTTTGGTATTGAACATCTGGTGATGTCCATGTATAGAGTCTTCTCTTGTGTTGTTGGAATAGGGTGTTTGCTATGACCCGGTGCATTCTCTTTGCAAAACTCTATTAGCCTTTGCCCTACTTCATTTTGTACTCGAAGGCCAAATTTGCCTGTTACTCCAGGTATCTCTTCCTACTTTTGCATTCCAGTCCCCTATGATAAAAAGGATGTCTTTTTTGGTGTTATTTCAAAATGTTCTTGTAGGTCTTCATAGAACCGTTCAACTTCAGCTTCTTTGGCATTAGTGGTTGGGGCATAGACTTTGGATTACTGTGATATTTACTTATTTGCCTTGGAAATGAATTGAGAGCTTTATGTCATTTTTGAGATTGCACCCAAGTTCTATATTTTGGAGTCTTTTGTTGACTATGATGGCTACTCCATTGCATCTAAGGGATTCTTGCTCACAGTAGTAGATGTAATGGTCATCTGAATTAAATTCGCCCATTCCAGTCCATTTTAGTTCACTGATTCCTAAAATGCTGATGTTCACTTTTGCCATCTCCTGTTTGACCACTTCCAATTTACCTTGATTCATGGATCTAATATTCCAGGTTCCTAAGCAATATTTTTCTTTAAAGCACTGGGCTCTGCTTCCATCACCAGTCACATCAACAAATGGACGTTGTTTTCCCTTTGGCTCTGTCTCTTTACTGTTTCTGGAGTTATTTCTCCTCTCTTCTCCAGTAGCATATTGGACACAAACCAACCTGGTGGTGGTGGTGGTTTAGTTGCTAAGTCATGTCCAACTCCTGCGAACCCATGGACAGAGGAGCCTGGCAGGCTACAGTCCATGGGGTTCTCCAGGCAAGAATACTGGAGTGGGTTGCCATTTCCTTCTTCAGGGGATCTTCCCAACCCAGGAATTAACCCAGGTCTCCTGCATTGTAGGCAGATTCTTTACCAACGGAGCTACAAGGGAAGCCCAACCAACCTGGAGTTTATCTTTGAGCGTCATATCATTTTGCTTTTCATGCTCTTCAGGGCTTCTCTAGGCAAGAATACTGAAGTGGTTTGTCATTCCCTTCCCCAGTGGACCACATTTTGTCAGAACTCTCCACCATGACCTATCCATCTACAAGGCATGGCTCATAGTTTCATTGAGTTAGACAAGACTGTGATCCATATAATCAGTTTGGTTAGTTTTCTGTGATGTTTTCATTCTTTCTGCCCTCTTGTGGATAAAAGGCTTATAGAAGCTTCCTGATGGGAGGGACCACTGTGGGGGAATCTGGGTCTTGTTCTGATGGGCAGGGCCATGCTCAGTAAATCTTTAATCCAATTTTCTGTTGATGGGTGGAGCTGTGTTCCCTCCCTGTTGTTTGGTCTGAGGCCAAACTATGGTATGGTGAAAGAAAGAAAAGTGAAGTCACTCAGTCCTGTCCAACTCTTTATGACCCCATGGACTGTAGCCTACAAGGCTCCTCTGTCCATGGAATTTTCCAGGCAAGAGTATTGGAGTGGGTTGCCATTTCCTTCTCCAGGTGATCTTCCTGATCCAGGGATCAAACCCAGGACTCCCACATTGCAGGCAGACACTCTACCATCTGAGCCACCAGGGAAGCCCATGGTATGATAGACCTCCTTCAAAAGGATTTATGCCTGCACTGTTGTATTCAGTGCCCCTGGCCCCGCAGCAGGCCGTGTCAACCCAGACCTCTGCTGAAGACTCCTGGACATTCACAGGCAAGTCTGGCTCAGTATCTTGTAGGATCACTGCTCCTTTCTTTTGTAACAGTGCAAGAACTTCTTTGACATGATCATTCTCTAGTTTGTGGGTCATCTGCTCAGTGGTTCTATGGTGGGGTTAATGGCAACCTCCTCCAAGAGGACTTCTGCCCACATGTGGTGCCTCCCAGGTCTTCTGCAGCCAAAACCCCAGGCCCCATGGCAGGCCACTGCTGACCCATGCCTCCATAGGAGACACTCAAAAAGGCACGTCTAGCTCAGTCTTTTCGGGGTCTCTGGGTCCTGGTGTGCACAAGGTTTTGTTTGAGCCTTCCAAGCATCTCTGGTGGGTATGGGGTTTGATTCTAAATGTGTTTTCCCCCTTTCCTACAATCTTGTTGGGCTTCTCCTTTGGCCTTGGACACAGGGTATCTTTTTCTTGGGGGGATCCAACATTCTCCTGTCGGTGGTTGTTTAGTAGCAATTTTGAAGTTCTCACAGAAGATGAGGGCAGGTCCTTCTACTCCACCATCTTACATCTTACAAATTTAAGACTATATGCAAAATTATATGCAAAACTATAAAACTCCTAGCAAATAACATATAGAAGAAAATCTATATGACCCTGGGTTTGGCTGTGACGTTTTAGATATATCAAAGGCAAGACCTACGATAGAAATAACTGAGTGTCTGGAAGTCACTAAAATTAAAAATTTCTGCTCTGTGAAAGATGCTGTCAAGGGAATGAGAAGACAGCCACATCTGGGAGAAAATATTTATAAAATGCGTATCTGATAAAGGATTATTTTTCAAAACATACTTGAAACTCTTAAAATTGAATGACAGGAATATGAACAACAGTTAAATTAGGCAAAAGATCTTAATATATGGCTTACCAAAGAAGATATACAAATGACAAATAAGCATATGAAACTATGTTCAACTCATATGGTTAAACAATAATGTGATGCCTTTGTGCATCTATTGGAGTGGCAAAAATCCAAAACACTGACAGTAACAAATGCTGAAAAGGATGGGGAGACTCAGGAACTCTTATCATTGCTGGTAGGAATAGGTGGTGCTAGTGGTAAAGAACCCACCTGGTAATGCAGGAGTCATAAGAGACTCAGGTTCGATCCTTGGTTCAGAAAGATTTCCTGGCAGGCATGACAGCCCACTCCAGTGTTCTTGTATGGAGAATCCCATGGACACAGGAGCCTGGTGGGCTACAGGCTACTGGATCACAAAGAGTCAGACACAATTGAAGTGACTTAGCATGCATGAATGCAGTGTTGCAAAATATTACAATCACTTTGTAGAACAGTTCGGCTCTTTCTTACAAAACTAAAAAATACTTGTGTCGCATGATCCGGTAGTTATACTCCTTGGTATTTCCCCCAAATATCTGAAATCTTATGTCCCAACATAAACCTGCATATTAATGTTTATATCAGCTTTATTTGTATTGCCTAAACTCTGAAGCAACCAAGATTCATAATTGTCAATACTTGAAAATAACTTCCTGAGTGAATGGATAAATAAATTGTGGTAAATCTGGACAGTAGAATATGATGAAAAGAAATAAGCTATCTAGCCATGAAAATACATGATGGAGAAGAAGTAAAACTCTCACTGTTTGCAGATGACATGATCCTTTACATAGAAAACCCTAAAGACTCCACCAGAAAATTACTAGAGCTAATCAATGAATATAGTGAAGTTGCAGGATATAAAATCAACACACAGAAATCCCTTGCATTCTTATACACTAATAATGAGAAAATAGAGAAATTAAGGAAACAATTTCATTCACCATTGCAATGAAAAGAATAAAATACTTAGGAATATATCTACCTAAAGAAACCAAAGACCTATATATAGAAAACTATAGAACACTGGTGAAAGAAATCAAAGAGGACACTAAACAGACGGAGAAATATACCATATTCATGGATCGGAAGAATCAATATAGTGAAAATGAGTATACTACCCAAAGCAATCTATAGATTCAATGCAATCCTTATCAAGCTACCAATGGTATTTTTCACAGAGCTAGAACAAATATAATTTCACAATTTGTATGGAAATACAAAAAACCTCAAATAGTCAAAGCAATCTTGAGAAATAAGAATGGAACTGGAGGAATCAACCTGCCTGACTTCAGACTATACTACAAAGCCACAGTCATCAAGACAGTATGGTACTGGCACAAAGACAGAAATATAGATCAATGGAACAAAATAAAAAGCCCAGAGATAAATCCATGCACCTATGGACACCTTAACTTTGACAAAGGAGGCAAAAATATACAATGGAGAGAAGACAATCTCTTTAACAAGTGGTGTTGGGAAAACTGGTCAACCATTTGTAAAAGAATGAAACTAGACACTTTCTAACACCATACACAAAAATAAACTCAAAATGGATTAAAGATCTAAATGTAAGATGAGAAACTATAAAATTCTTAGAGGAGAACATAGGCAAAACACTCTCTGACATACATCACAGCAGGATCCTCTATGACCCACCTCCCAGCATATTGGAAATCAAAGCAAAAATATTAAACAAATGGGACCTAATTAAAATTAAAGGCTTTTCCACAACAAAGGAAGCTGTAAGCAAGGTGAAAAGACAGCTTTCAGAATGGGAGAACATAATAGCAAATGAAGCAATTGACAAGTAACTAATCTCAAAAATATACAAGCAACTCCTACAGCTCAATTCCAGAAAAATAAATGACCCAATCAAACAATGGGCCAAAGAACTAAACAGACATTTCTCTAAAGACATACAGATGGCTAACAAACACATGAAAAGATGCTCAACATCACTCAGTATCAGAGAAATGCAAATCAAAACCACAATGAGGTACCATTTCACGCCAGTAAGAATGGCTGCGATCCAAAAGTGTACAAGCAATAAATGCTGGAGAGGGTGTGGAGAAAAGGGACCCCTCTTACACTGTTGGTGGGAATGCAAACTAGTACAGCCACTATGGAGAAGAGTGTGGAGATTCCTTAAAAAACTGGAAATAGAACTGCCATACGACCCAGCAATCCCATTGCTGGGCACACACACCGAGGAAACCAGAATTGAAAGAGACACGTGTACCCCAGTGTTCATTGCAGTACTGTTTGTAATAGCCAGGCCATGGAAGCAACCTAGATGTCCATCAGCAGATGAATGGATAAGAAAGCTGTGGTACATATATGCAATGGAGTATTAGCCATTAAAAAGGATACATTTGAATCTAATGAGGTGGATGAAACTGGAGCCTATTATACAGAGTGAAGTAAGCCAGAAAGAAAAACACCAATACAGTATACTAACGCATATATATGGAATTTAGAAAGATGGTAATGATAACCCCGTATGCAAGACAGCAAAAGAGACACAGATGTATAGAACAGTCTTTTGGACTCTGTGGGAGAGGGAGAGGGTGGGATGATTTGGGGGTATGTCATGGAAACATGTATACTATCATGTAAGAAATGAAATGCCAATCCAGGTTCAATACAGGATCCTTGGGGCTGGTGCACTGGGATGACCCAGAGGGATGGGGTATGGCGACGGAGGTAGGAGGTGGGGTTCAGGATGGGGAACACATGTACACCCGTGGTGGATTAATGTTGATGTATGGCAGAACCAATACAATATTGTAAAGTAATTAGCCTCCAATTAAAATAAATAAACTTAAATTAAAAAAAAATAAAAAGAAAATACATGATGGAAATGTAAATGTATATTCACTGAGTAAATGGAACCAATATGAAAAGTGACATACTGTATGAAAACTGGAGACTGTAGTCCATTCCATCATGTTATCTTCCAGAACTCAGTAATATCTGTTAAACTGTTAAATAATTTCCAAATCTAAATGCTTCAGCATTAAGTGATCTTTAATTTTGTGAATTTGACAGAGCTGAAGTAATAAATGACACAGTAAGTTGACCAAAAAAATAATTTTCAAAAAATCATAAGATCATTTAGATCATGAAATAGAATCATAAGGGGCACAAAAATATGGTTCTTGGTTTATTTTTACTGCCATTTTATATGATTCACTATTATATTACTGAACATCATACTTTGTTTTCCTTAATCTCAACTGGCACAGGGAAATTTTCTGTGAAACTGGCTCTTTTTTTTGGTAACTCTGGGTTAAGTCTATCTTACTAGCTTTATCCTTAGAATATATACAGACTGGAATATGTTGGAAAACATGAAGTCTACTTCTAAGATATGACTAAATTAACTTCAAATTTTAACATTCAGCTTCCACAGTCAGAAAATAATATGTGACAGAGATGGTTCATTATTTCTCTCTACTACTTCCTTTTTCCCTTTACAGAAACAGAATTCTTCAGATACTCAGTTATACATGTATACATAAATGCACATATACACACAGGAAGTTTTAGGGTTCTGTATCTTGACATTTAATTTCCCAGCTTCCTCTGCAATTTGGTGTGGCCCTTTGACTGTGACATGCAAACAGAAGTGATATGTACTATTGTCAGGGCAATGAATGCTGATTTTCCTTCAGTTCCCTCTTTTGCCCTTCTAATGTAGACAATTATAAAGATTGGATCAGTCAGTGATCTTAGGCCTTGAGAGAAAAAACAGAAAGACACCTAGTAAGGGTGACAGGGCCAACCTGAGTCTCTGGATATGTTGGTCGAGCATACTTGCTTACCTGCTCTGGATTACTCACTTCCTCTGGATTATATTATGGAATCAAAAAACACCTGTCTTGATTGAGCTGTAATATTTTGGAGTCTTAACAGATGGTTCAGGGGTAGAGAATCTACCTGTAAAGGAGGTACAATCCCTGGGTTGGGAAGAGTCCCTGGAGAAGGAAATGGCAACCCACTCCAGTATTCTTGCCTGGGAAATCCCATGGACAGAGGAGCCTAATGGGCTACAGTCCATGGGGTTGCAAAAGAGTCAGACACAACTTAGCAACTAAACAGTAATAACAAGACTTATACATAACTAATTTGTAGACAGATGTGGAATGTGATAACACATATGAGGCTTAAAATTGGTTAACTGGATAAAATCTACCAAATGGTCAAAAACTGGTAGCAGTGGATTTTGGCAACTGACTACCTATTTTACTTTTCCATCAGTTGCATTGGATCTATATGCCTCTTGATGGCCTCGTGGGAGTCTGAAAGTGAAAATATTACTTGCTCAGTCATGTCCAACTCTTTGCAACCCCATGCACTATAGCCTGCCGGGCTCTTGTGTCCATGGGATTTCCCAGACAAGAATAGTGGAGTGGGTTGCCATTTCCTTCTCCAGGAGATCTTCCCAACCCAGGGATCAAACCCAAGTCTCATGCATTGCAGGCAGATTCTTTACCATCTGAGCGACCAGGGAAGTCTCACCCAGGTCAGAAATATCACACACAGATTTAATCAAGTATTCTCAAAATGAAGTGATTTCCAAAGTTAAAGATTATATTTCTTTAATTATAAAACAGAAACTTGAATTAATTTCTTTGACTTTTACCCAAATCCTTGGTGGTTCAGGTTGATCACTTTTGCCTTCAAAAAAGGTTCTTGACCTCAGATCTAATTTTCCCAGACTTTCCCATTATTGTATTTGTGGTATATTAGTCATTGTTCCTAATATAGGGTACTCATAAAAATGTTAAGCAAATAGGAATTCCTGAAAATAAGAAACATGCACTGATTTGACAAGGTCAGAGACACTTGGTCTTACGTACTAGCCAGGGAACATCATCCATTGTTTCTATACAAAGTCAGTGTCCCAGCATTCAATTTTCTACCTTCTATGAGGTCTAAGAGTGAGAATTCTGCCTTTGAATTACTACAGAATTTATTTCTCATAATAATTCTTCAGTGAATTTTTATGAACCTGTTTGTTTATATATTGATTCTTCTTTCCCTTTCTTATTGTTCAGTCACTCAGTCATGTCTGACTCTTTGCAAGCCCATGGGCTGCAGCACACCAGGCTTCCCTGTCCTTCACCATCTCCTGGAGCTTGCTCAAACTCATGTCCATCGAGTTGGTGATGCCATCCAAACATCTCGTCCTCTGTCGTTCCCTTCTCCCTGCTGCTTTCAATCTTTCCCAGCATCAGAGTCTTTTCTAGAAAATCAGTCAACTCTTTGTGTCAGGTGGTCAAAGTATTGGAGCTTCAGCATCAGTCCTTCCAAAGAATATTCAGGACTAATTTCCTTTAGGATTGACTGGTTTGATCTCCTTGCAGTCCAAGGGACTCTCAAGAGTCTTATCTGGGTCATATACAAACATTCAATCATTATGTTATACACTTGATGGTCAATGTCAGTGAAGTGAAGTGAAAGTGTGAGTCAGTCAGTCATAGCCAACTCTTTGCAACTACTTTAAGGCTTCCCTGGTGGCTCAGAAGGCAAAGAATCTGCCCATGGACTGTAGCCCACTAGTCTCCACTGGCTATGGAATATTCCATACAAGAATACTGGAGTGGGTTGACGTTTCTTTCTCCAGGGGTTCTTCCCAACCCAGAGATTGAACCCAAGTCTATAGGACTGCAGGCAGATTCTTTACTGACTGAGCCACCAAGGAAGCCTGTTGAATGTCAGTTATACTCAATTAAAAAAAAATATAGTCTTATCAGTTTAGGAGGAAATATATTCACTTTCATTTCCAAAGTAGGGTCTGCTACTACAGCTTTCAAGTCAGATCTCAGGTAAGACTTCTACAGAAAAAAAATTTTAAAATAGCAGAAAAAGGGAAATGAAACTGGTGTTTCATCATTCCTGAAGTTTCTTTGACCTTTAAAGGAAGTGAATGGCACTGAGAGAAGTTGTAATGAACACAGGCTCCAGTGTTGTGACATTTCTATTACCTCATTGTTTGATAATTTCTCTCTACCGTGCTCAAATGATGTCTGTAGTTTGCTTTTTCCATTTTTCACCTTGTGATTTATCCCATGTTATTGAAGACTCAGTCTGTTTACAGTAACTGTGTTTTTATTATTCTTGTCTAAGGATGACTTTATGATTATGAGTTCCCTCTGAGTCTGCTCTAAATTCTTTGTTGCTAGCATTCTACAGTGTTACTTTAACTCATAATGTCTTATGGTACACTACTGAATATATTGTTGAACAAACGCTGCACAAATTTATTTCTTTCCCTTCTCAGATTTTAATTCAGCAATCAACTGTCTTGGGAAGTGGTTTACTTAGTACAGTAAATGAAAGAGGTATAACCAAATATGGCTGGTGAGAAAATTCCTCAGAAACAGAAATATTATACATTCACAGCTTTTCTGTACTAGTAAACTCCTAGAATTTTCATTTATTTTGTAAATGTAAAGATAAACCTGAAGGCTATCTTAAAATATATTGCACCATGGACACCTTAATGGGATGTGAAGGTGGAACTGTCAAGTTATGCTTACAAATAATGTTATTTTCTAGACAATTTTATTTTAGGGATTTGAGCACATTTTTATTCCTGAGCAAATATGTGGATTAAGCCAAGATATGTCAATAAAAGTGCTGGGGAAATGTCTTATGGATATGAACACATTATCTGATAAAAATTCATATGCAGCTGTTTGCTCACAGCTGAAGATATAGGTAAGGCAAAGATCATCGAAGAGGAAATAAATCCTATGCATTTGGATTGCTCACCATAGTGAGCACATACCTAATACAACAAAATAGCACAGTATAGATTTTTTAAAAATCTATGATTGTTTATTATCAGTGAGAACTATGTTCATATATAAATAATTTTTACCTTAAAAGAACTGTGGTGCTCATCTACTTGCCATTGTGGTGCTGCCTGGAAAAATGTCCATTCACCTCTTCTTGCCTTGCAAATATTTATAAATTGGGATGTTTAGAGAGCTATTCCAAATCAAAGTATGCTGACCTAGAATATTCCTCATGACCTTCCTTAACCCTATACTTTGATAGGAGGCTGCCTAGGACAGTGTTTAAAAGCATATCCTCTGAGGTCAGACAGCTGAGGGTTTAAATATTGGCTCTGTCAGACACTCAGTTATGTATGACCTTGGGAATTTTTTCAGAAGAGAACGGGGATAAAAATGAAATCTGTCTCAGTGATGTTGTATAAAGCATTTAGCCCATGTTAGAGGAGGCATTTCAGACTCTTGTTGACCATGATGGCTACTCCATTTCTTCTGAGGGATTCCTGCCCGCAGTAGTAGATATAATGGTCATCTGAGTTAAATTCACCCATTCCAGTCCATTTGAGTTCGCTGATTCCTAGAATGTCTACATTCACTCTTGCCATCTCTTGTTTGACCACTTCCAATTTGCCTTGATTCATGAACCTGACATTCCAGGTTCCTAAGCAACACTGCTCCCTACAGCATCAGACCCTGCTTCCATCACCAGTCACATCCACAGCTGAGTATTCTTTTTGCTTTGGCTCCATCCCTTCATTCTTTCTAGAGTTATTTCTCCACTGATCTCCAGTAGCATATTGGGCACCCACTGACCTGGGGAGTTTCTCTTTCAGTATCCTATCATTTTGCCTTTTCATCCTGTTCATGGGGTTCTCAAGGGCAAGAATACTGAAGTGGTTTGCTGTTCCCTTCTCCAGTGGACCACATTCTGTCAGATCTCTCCACCATGACCCGCCCATCTTGGGTTGCCTCATGGGCATGGCTTAGTTTCATTGAGTTAGACAAGGCTGTGGTCCTAGTGTGATTAGGTTGACTGGTTTTCTGTGAGTATGGTTTCAGTGTGTTTGCCCTCTGATGCCCTCTTGCAACACCTACCGTCTTACTTGGGTTTCTCTTACCTTGGGCGTGGGGTATCTCTTCACGGCTGCTCCAGCAAAGTGCAGCCACTCGATGGACGTGAGTCTCAGTGAACTCTGGGAATTGGTATTGGACAGGGAGGCCTGGCGTGCTGTGATTCATGGAGTGGCAAAGAGTCGGACACGACTGAGTGACTGATCTGATCTGATCTGAGAGGAGGCATGATAGTGCCTGGAAAATGGTTGCAATGGTTTCTTATCTAGGGAAGAAACACATTGCTGCTTCTCTATACCCTAGCATACATCCAAAGTTGTTGAAATACCACTGACAAAATAGTATTGTTTTCTTTTTACATTTGGGTATATTTGCTGTACATATAGCCAGTGTGGACTCTCTGTATTGGTTGGTCAAGAGACTGGTGGCCCAATATTTACTCACCTCAAGGCCTATGTACCTTTCAGATTTGTTAACGATAGGTATTAATTATAGATTGACAAAAAAACTTTATTTCATAAACTTTAGATACGTAAAAAATCATTTACTTAGTATCCAGGAGGAGAAGCGTGATTAAAAATAATGAATAGTATAATCTCATACAACTAGCTTGAAAAAGGAATTTTTCAAATTATAATTGTGAATCAAAGCAGAATGTACATATTGCAAATAAATTATTAGAAAATACTGTAAAAGAAAGCCATTTACAGCAACATGGATGGACAGAGATTATAATACAAAGTAAAGTAAGTTAGACAAAGACAAATATATATGATATCACTTACATGTGGTATCTAAAAAGCAACAAAAATGTATTTACAAAACAAATGCAAACTCACAGACTTTGAAAAAAATCTTATGGTTACCAAAGGAGAAAGGTGTGGGGGGCAGAGATAAATTAGGAGTTTAGGATCAACAGATGCACACTGCTGTATATAAAATAGATAATCAGTAACAACCTACTGTATAACACAGGGAACTCTATTCAGTACTCTGTAATAATCCATATGGGAAAAGAATAAAAAAAAATGGATGTGTGTATATATATAGCAATCACTTTGCTGTACACATGAAACTAATACAGCATTGTTAACCAACTGTAAGAGAAAAATTAAAAGAAATACTATAAGGAGAAAATAGTAATATGTAACAAACATTTACATTTCCTTTTTCATTTATTAAATCTCATTTATATTTTTTAAAAGGTATAGAGCTTCTAAAGCAGATACAAAATCCACCTCAGCAAAGATGATATTAACCTAATAAACAAATATGGTTTCATTTTTCAACTCAGGCTCCAAGTTTTCAAATTAATCTATGAAGAGTTGAAACTGTGATTTTATAACTATCAAAAGAAATGTATAAAGTTACTTGAGAGAGTATCTAAGGGAGTTAGTAGTTGAAATGTTGGAGAGACTCAGATTAATAATGTATACTAAGTGGTCTATATTTAATTAGTGAACAAAATGATGTTTCAAGTTGCTCTTATCTCATGGGAAAATCTCTTTGTCTGAACATAGTGGTAGTAATGCTCTTTATTGTTAAAGATACAGAAACTATTACTCACTTGTAACAAAAAATTGAATAATACATCCACAGTGTACAAAATGTAAAAATCTACCAAAGTAATGCAAGTCTCTTCATAACCTCGTGTACCCATTTACTCCCAAAGAAAACCTGGTTCCAGTTTTGCTTCACCTAGTCGGGTGGATGGATACACTTTAGCTCCTCCCCTAGTGAAATACTGAGCTTGGGGGTCCAAGATTTATAATTTCAGCTATGTGATATTTGATACTGGAATCAGGATTTTTCATATCAAGCATTTGTTGTTAGGGAAGTAGAGACTGTCTCCTTGCCTTTTAGGTATGGGGTAAGACTTGGGATCCACCAGAACAGACTGCCTTAGTAATTGAGCAATAGCCAATTGGTCAGGGGAGGCCAGCCTGCAAGTTATAAATCCTGAATTGGTTAACTCTTATCTCTCAGAGTCTGTGCTTTGATATTATTTTCTATTGTGATACTGCCTCTTCATTTTCCTATTTAGTAAATTGTCAATAATCACTCTGGGCCTGAACTAAAATACCATAAACTTTGTTTCCTGTGAAACTCAGTAGTAAGCAACACTCAAATATGTAATTATAGTACATCATAGATTATATTGATCATATTACCTGCCACTTACACAAAATATACCTATTTATACTCTACGCACTGTATTTATATTTTTATATATATTCCCTTCACAGTCTCATCCATCCTCTTGGTTTTAAATTCTAGCTATATTCTATTGCCTCCCAAATGTATATCTCTAGTCCAGTACTGTTCTTTGAAACCCAGACCTGTGTATCTAATGGTGTACTTGATTTATCCACTTTAAAATTAGAACTACCTTTCTGAATCTGAAACCTGACTTATTTATTATGGCTCTTATCAACAGAGAGGCTTGTTGCACCCCCAGAGAAACTCTAGACATCACTAAGTTTTAACAAGTCTGCTGAGGACTTACAGTTATTAATTTAGTCTTAACTCTTTTTGAATGAAATTATTTTTCTGGATACTGCTCATTTGTTAGTTCAATATGTCTTTTAGTTCAGTTCAGTCGCTCAGTCGTGTCCGACTCTTTGTGACCCCATGAATTGCAGCACACCAGGCCTCCCTGTCCATCACCAACTCCCGAGTTCACTCAAACTCACGTCCATCGAGTCGGTGATGCCATCCAGCCATCTCATCCTCTGTCGTCCCCTTCTCCTCCTGCCCTCAATCCCTCCCAGCATCAGAGTCTTTTCCAATGAGTCAACTCTTCGCATGAAGTGGCCAAAGTACTGGAGTTTCAGCTTTGGCATCATTCCTTCCAAAGAACACCCAGGACTGATCTCCTTTAGAATGTCTTTATATTGTGTTTAAATTACTAGATTGAGTTACAAATTTGCCCCTTTCTACTAACATTAGACATACATAGTTTATGTTGATTTTAGTTGTGCCATTCAAGAATTCAAGGAGTTTAGTAACACCTAAACCAATATTTTCCAAATGTAAAAGTTCAGATATTTTCATTCTCTTATCATAAAATGAAGCTGTTTTCAATTCTCATTCCTATTTCTGGAAGTCTTTATTAATGTTTTCATGAAATATTTCCATCTCAGACTATAGTTAAAAATTATTTCCCAGATTGAGATGCTTTTAAAATAAAGGAATAAGAATAAATGATATATTCTCCTTTGGCTCATCTTGTTTTTTTTTTTTTTTAATTTATTTTTAATTGAAGGATAATTGCTTTACAACGTTGTGTTGAGTTGCTCAGCCGTGTCTGACTCAGTCATTTGCAACCCCATGGACCGCAGCACACTAGGTTTCCCTGTTCATCACCAACTCCTGGAGCTTGCTCAAACTCATGTCCATCGAGTCAGTGATGCCACCCAACTATCTCATCCTCTGTCATCCCTTTCTTTATTTTAGTCATACATCAATGTGAATTGGCCATAGGCATATATATTTCCCCTTCCTCTTGAAACTCTCCCCCACTTCTCACCATATCCCACTGCTCTAGGTTGTCACAGAGCACCAGCTTTGTGCTCCCTGCATCATACAGCAAACTCCCACTAGCTGGTTCATGTTGTTTTAATGATATATAACAGTTTGTATTTTTACTGGTCTCAGCTCATTCCAGGAGAAAGATAACACAGAAACATCTGTAGCTGAGTTTCCTCAATAGTGCCTCCTGACTCACTCTTTAAAAAAAAAACTGAATAGAACAGCTTTATTGAGATATAATTTACATATATCTATAATTAACCCACTTAAAGTGTACAATTCTATAGCTTTTACTATATTCACAGAGTTATGTAAATACTAGCATCATTTTCACCACCACTACAAAAATAAATCTTGGCAACCTTTAGAAGTCTTTTCCCATTTTCTCCCAAAGCCCCTTTCCCTAAGTTCTAGACATCCATTAATCTATTTCTATCTCTATTTCACTAGTGTGGAAAGTTCATCTAAATGGAAGAATGCATTTTATGGCTCTCTCTGACTGGCTTCTTTCATTAACGTAATACTTTCAAGGTTCATTCCTGTTTTAGTCTGTAGCAGTACTTTAGATTTGTTATTGCTAAATAATATTCTATCATGTGAATACATCATATTTCATTTATTCATTCTTGGCTTTTATATTGTTTCCACAATTCAGATATTACCAATAATGCTTCTATACACATTCCTGTACAAAATTTTCATGGACATATATCTTAATTTATTTACTGTAATGTCTCTAAGACTAAAATTGCTTCATCATACATTAACTTCATGTCAAACTTTGGAAAAAGTGTCAGACTGTTTTCTAAAGTGGCTGTATCATTTCATATTCCACAGCGGAGTACCAGGGTTCCAATTACTTCACATTTCTTCCCAGGACATTTCATTGTCTCTCTTTTTGATAATATCCATCCTAGTGAGTATGAAGTGTTACCTCATTGGAGTGTTAATTTGCATTTCGCTGATGGCCAATGATTTTGAGCATATCCTCATGTGCTTTTTGGCCATTTGTGTATCTTTTTTGGAGAAATGTTTATTTAAATACTTTCCCCATTTTTAAATTGGACTATTTATCTTTTTTCACTAAATTTAGTATTTATTAAATCTAGATGAAAATCCCTTATTAGATAAATCATTTTTTTTTCATTTTTTTGATGGTATTGTTTGAAACACAGAAGTTTGTCATTTTAAAAAGTCCCATTTGTATACTTTCTCATTTGTCACTTTTGGTTTTGGTGTCATAATAAGAGTGTTTTGATTAATTCAAGGCCATGAAGGTGTACTTCTATAATTCTTCTAAGATTTTGTAAATATTTTAAGTTTATTTTTGTGTGTGTTGTGAGGAATAAGTACAATTTCATCCTTTTATGTGTTGATATCCAGTTGTCCAGCACAACTTGTTGGAAGGACTCACTTTCCTCTTTCCTATTTACTTTATCAGATCTTTCTCATAGTTTATCTGTGACTATAAATAAGAATTTTAATCATTCATATTTTATTCTAGGTTTTTAAACTCCAGTCATATAGTTATCCTAGTAACTCTTTTATAATTAAAATACATATTAATTAAATTTAAGTACTTCTTTAAGAGTCACATATCAATGATTTTTAACCAAAAATAATAATTGTACAGGTGGTTTATCCACATTATATCATTTATGGTAACAAAAAACACTTTTAGGTGTATGTTGTCTTTATCATTGTGTCAACGAGTAAAATACCAGCCTTTATAAGATAACACTATATTTGTACTTAATGCTTCTAATTAAGACACAGTTTTCCCCTCAGTCACTCTCACCCATCAGGAAGCTTCCATAAGCCTCTTATCCCTCTCCATCAGAGGGCAGACAGACTGAGAACCACAGTCACAGAAAACTAACCAATCTGATCACATGGACCACAGCCTTGTCTAACTCAATGAAACTAGGAGCCATGTCGTGTATGGCCACCCAAGACATACGGTTCATGGTGGAGAGTTCTGACAAAACGTGGTCCACTGGAGAAGGGAATGGCAAACCACTTCAGTATTCTTGCCTTGAGAACCCCATGAACAGTATGAAAAGATAAGATAGGACACTGAAAGATGAACTCCCCAGGTCAGTAGGTGCCCAATATGCTACTGGAGATCAGTGGGGAAATAAGTCCAGAAAGAGTGAAGAGACCGAGCCAAAGCAAAAACAGCACCCAGTTGTGGATGTTACTGGTAGTGGAAGTAAAGTCCAATGCTGTAAAGGGCTATATTGCATAGAAACCTGGAATGTTAGGCCCATGAATCAAGGCTAATTGGAAGTGGTCAAACAGGAGCTGGCAAGAGTGAAGGCTGACATTTTAGGAATCAGCGAACTAAAATGGACTGGAATGGGTGAATTTAACTCAGATGACCAATATATCTACTACTGTGGGCAAGAAACCCTTAGAAGAAATGGAGTAGCCATCATAGTCAACAAATGAGTATGAAATGCAGTACTTGGATGCAGTCTCAAAAATGACAGAATGATCTCTGTTTGTTTTCAAGGCAAACCATTCAATATCACAGTAATCCAAGTCTATGCCCCAATCAGTAATGCTGAAGAAGCTGAAGTTGAATGGTTCTATGAAGACCTACAAGACCTTCTAGAACTAACACCAAAAAATATGTCCCTTTCATTGTAGGGAACTGGAATGTGAAAGTAGGAAGTCAAGAAATACCTGGGGTAACAGGCAAATTTGGCCTTGGAGTACAGAAAGAAGCAGGGCAAAGGCTAATCGATTCTTCCAAGAGAACACACTGGTATAACAAACACCCTCTTCCAACAGCACAAGAGAAGACTCTACACATGGACATCACCAGATGGTCAACACCGACATCAGATTGATTATATTCTTTGCAGCCAAAGATGGAGAAGCTCTATACAGTCAGCAAAAACAAGACCAGGAGCTGACTGTGGCTCAGATCATGAACTCCTTATTGCCAAATTCAGACCTAAATTGAAGAAAGTAGGGAAAACGACTAGACTATTCAGGTATGACCTAAATCAAATCCCTTACCGTTACACAGTGGAAGTGAGAAATAGGTTCAAGGGGTTAGATGTGATAGACAGAATTCCTGAAGAACTATGGATGGAGGTTCATGACATTGTACAGGAGGCAGTGATCAAGACCATCTCCAAAACAAAGAAATGCAAGAAACCAAAATGGTTGTCTGAGGAGGCCTTACAAATAGCTGTGAAAAGACGAAAAGCAAAAGGCAAAGGAGAAAAGGAAAGATATACCCATTTGAATGCAGATTTCCAAAGAATAGCAAGAAGAGATGAGAAAGCCTTCCTTAGTGATCAGTGCAAAGAGAGGAAAAGAATAGAATGGGAAAGACTAGAAATCTCTTCAAGAAAATTAGAGATACCAAGGAAATATTTCATGTAAAGATGGGCAAAATAAAGGACAGAAACAGTATGGACCTAACAGAAGCAGAAGATATTAAGAAGAGGTGGAAAGAATACATAGAAGAACTACACAAAAAAGATCTTCATGACCCAGATAATCACAATGGTGTAATCAGTCACCTAGAGCCAGAAATCCTAGAATGCGAGGTCAAGTGGGCCTTAGGAAGGAGCACTGTGAGCAAAACTAGTGGAGGTGATGGAATTCCAGTTGAGCTATTTCAAATCCTGAAAGATGATGCTGTTAAAGTGGTGCACTCAATATGCCAGCAAATTTGGAAAACTTAGCCGTGGCCACAGGACTGGAAAAGGTCATTTTTCATTCCAATCCTGAAGAAATGCTCAAAGAATGTTCAAATTCCTGCACAGTTGCACTCCTCACATGCTAGTAAAGTAATGCTCAAAATTCTCCAAGCCAAGCTTCAGCAGTCTGTGAACCATGACCCTCCAGATGTTCAAGCTGGATTTAGAAAACGCAGAGGAACCGGAGATCAAATTGCCAACATCTGCTGGATCATGGAAAAAGCAAGAGAGTTCCAGAAAAACATCTACTTCTGCTTTATTGACTATGCCAAAACTTTTGACTGTGTAGATCATAACAAACTGTGGAGAATTCTTCAAGAGATGGAATACCAGACCATCTGACCTGCCTCTTGAGAAATCTGTATGCAGGTCAGGAAGCAACAGTTAGAACTGGACATGGAACAACAGACTGGTTCCAAATAGGAAAAGGAGTATGTCAAGGCTATATATTGTCACCATGCTTATTTAACTTATATTTAGAGTACATCATGCTGGGCTGGATGAAGCACAAGCTGAAATCAAGATTTCTGGGAGAAATATCAATAACCTCAGATACGAAGATAACAGCACCCTTATGGCAGAAAGCGAAGAAGAACTAAAGAGCCTCTTGATGAAAATGAGAGGAGAATGAAAAAGATAGCTTAAATCTCAGAATTCTGAAAACTAAGATCATGGCATCTGGTCCCATCGCTTCATGGCAAATAGAATGGAAACAATGGAATCAGTGACAGACTTTATTTTGGGGGGCTCCAAAATCACTGCAGATGGTGACTGCAGCCATGAAATTGAAAGACGCTTACTCCTTGGAAGAAAGGTTATGACTAACTAGACAGCATATTAAAAAGCAGAGACATTACTTTACCAGCAGTGCTCCATCTAGTCAAAATTGTGGTTTTTCCCTTAGTCATGTATGGATATGAGAGTTGGACTATAAAGAAAGCTGAGCACTGAAGAGTTGTTGCTTTTGTACTGTGGTGTTGGAGAAGACTCTTGAGAGTCCCTTGGACTGCAAGGAATTCAACCAGTCCATCCTAAAGGAAATCGGTCCTTAATATTCATTGAAAGGACTGATTCTGAAGCTGAAACTCCAATACTTTGGCCCCCTGATGCGAAGATATGACTCATTTGAAAAGACCCTCATGCTGGGAAAGATTGAAGGCAGAAGGAAAAGGGCCCGACAGAGGATGAGATGGTTGGATGGTATCACTGACTCAATGGCCATGAGTTGAGTAAACCCTGGAAGTTGGTGATGGACAGGGAGGCCTGCTGTGCTGCAGTCCATGGCATCACAAAGAATTGGATGTGACTGAGTGACTGAACTGAACTGAATGCTACTAATATACAGTATAGGTGGTATTTACTAGAATCCATTGATTCCCTTTTGGTTCTAAACAAGACAAGAAAAGCAAATATGTTAATCATGTATTCCCTATTTGTCCTATTACCCGTTATTTTCTCTCATCTTTTACCTCAAGACTTTTGTGTTTCATTTGTCATTTATAATTGCCTTAGGCAGCTTGAGATATATAGAATAAACCATGTGGGCTTATAAACATTTGAGTTTGCTTCGTTTTCTGGGTGGAGTTAATCTTCCTTCCAAGCAACGTATCTTCTCTGACTTTTAATTTATAACATGGAGTACTTTGATAGTGATTCGATTTTCCCACTGAACAAATAACAGGTATCATCACTGATATTGCTTCAGGGCAAGTAGTAGATGTAAATTTATGACATTAATGTGAGGCAAAGCAAAGCACAAATATACATGAATTCCGCAAGCCTGGCTATAGATATTAATTACTCAATGTTTTCAGATAACTAATATAGGAAAAACTATTATTTACTATTATTTACTCTATTGCTAATGTAACCATTGCTAATGGTTACAATTAGATTTTTCAATAGATGAGTGAAGGAAAGAGATGTTGTTATTTTGTGTGAGTCTGTGTTAGCATTGTGAATTTTTAAGCAGAAAAATACATTACTATCATTCTCTGAAGAGAAAGAAATGCTTCCCAGAAGAGTAAAAGTATGTTATTCCATCATCCACATTGATTAAACAAGGATCCACTAATATCTAGGAAGTAATGTTTAGAAAGCTCAAAGATCTCTTTAAAGGATTTTAGGCACAATAGGGACCAAATTCAGGGTAAAAGTAATGATAATGTTAAATTTCTTGGAAAAAAATATGCTCTATATACTCAGTAATTTTGATTTCAGTCAAATAGTTTTAATATTAGAAGCAAATGATTGAGTTTTTAATACTGATTTTCTATATAAATTTGGAATTTATCTATAAGAAGTTGCTGTGCATGATAGACTTTATCCTAACATGTAACTGCTTTAAGGGTCCATGTGCTGCTACATTGCTTCAGTCACATGCAACTCTTTGCAGCCCCGTGGACTGTAGCCTGCCAGGTTTCTGTTCATGTGATTCCCTAGGGGAGAATGCTGGACTGGCTTGCCGTTTCCTTCTCCCAGGATCTTCCAGACCCAGGGACAGAACCCACATCTCTTATGTCTCTTGCATTGGCAGGCGGGTTCTTTACCACTGCTGCTGCTGCTGCTAAGTTGCTTCAGTCGTGTCTGACTCTGTGCGACCCCATAGACGGCAGCCCACCAGGCTCCCCCATCCCTGGGATTCTCCAGGCAAGAACACTGGAGTGGGTTGCCATTTCCTTCTCCAATGCATGAAAGTGAAAAGTGAAAGTGAAGTCACTCAGTTGTGTCTGACTCTTCACGACCCCATGGACTGCAGCCTACCAGGCTCCTCCATCCATGGGATTTTCCAGGCAAGAGTACTGGAGTGGGGTGCCATGGCCTTCTCCGTCTTTACCACTAGCGCCACTTAAATGGTACATGCTTAGTCTTAACTTTTCAACCATTAGTAATAAATTAACAGCAACAAAACACTATTCTTTTCAATATGTGTAGTTACTTTGGTAGCAGTCTATGTATTCTTAAAGCTTCCCCTCAATTCATACGTTTGAATTTGGTGAGAACAAAAAACAACTGTGACCATGAATTTTATCACCCTGTATGCTTTGGGTGAAAACATGGTGCTATGGCTGCCATCAACGGGAATCTCGAGGCAGAGGACAGGATATGTAGTAAAAGGTTAAGCGTTGTGATAGATGATGAGAGAGGGCATCTCAAATATCTTCAGCTAGCGGAGGCATTGTATTCACAAAGAGAATTTCTATTACATTTCTGTGCTTTACCTGTTCTGTAAGATTTAGCTCAAGTTCCCCCTTTTCCTGGAAAACTGTCTTGAGTCCTTCTATCTGGGATACTTGTTCTTCCTCTTCTCTTATAGCACCTTGAGTTTATAATGATCTTAGCATTTAACCTACTACAATTCCCCATTTCCTTGTTTTGTCTGTTTGACTAAACTGTAAACTTCCTAAGGGACAGGACTGTGTTGGGTCGATTTTAAATCTCCAAAGCCTAGAATGGTGTCTAGCCTCTATGAGACATTTAAAAGTATTTTTGAGTGAGTAAACAAATGGATGAACCAAATCTCTAAAACCTTCTACATTTTTAATTAAAAAAGTCAATTAGAAGTTATTTTCAAAACCAATAATATGGTTTCTTTTTTTTCCCAAACTTTAAACTTTTTATTTTGTAATATATTTGTATCAATTTTCCCACAACCCCCCTCCTATCCAAGCTGTCCCATAGCATTGAATAGAGTTCCATATATTATAAGAGTGATTAAGTCAACTTGGAAGCCAAAATGTTTTTAGGTAATAGACATACAATTTTGGAGGAAGAGATATATGAAGAAAGGCTTGTTCCTGATACATTGATAGGAATTTTAGATCTGTGATCTGACACAATATATGTTTAAGATATTACTTTACTAATGAAAAGAACTGCGATGTTGGGAGAAGACTCTTGAGAGTCCCTTGGACTTCAAGGAGATCAAACCAGTCGATCCTAAAGGAAATCAATCTTGAATATTCATTGGAAGGACTGATTGCTAAGGCTGAAAGTCCAATAGTTTGGCCACCTGATGCAAAGAACCGAATCATTGGAAAAGATCCTGATGCTGGGAAAGGTTGAAGGCAGGTGGAGAAGGGGATGACAGAGGATGAGATGGTTGGATGGCATCACCAACTTGATGGACATGAGTTTGAACAAATTCCGGGAGTTGGTGAGGGACAGGGAAGCCTGGTGTGCTGCAGCCTATGGTGTTGCAAAGAGTCGACATGACTGAGTGAGTGAATTGAATGAAAAGAAACTTCCCCATGTATCTAATAAGTGTTAAATTCCTGGGAACAAGTGGAGGTAGACTTCAGCCAAGATTTGTTTTTCAGATGTTCAGCTCTGACTGTGAAGTGAGACACGCCTTAGGGCAACTGAAATTCAGGGAAAAGAAAAGGCTGTTTGCTGGATTTTATACCACATTAGTTGTCACTCAGCTGTTGTTACCTTTCACTTATGACTTAAATGCCTTTAATTAATCTCCACTTCACCACATGAGCATAAAGGGTAAAACCATTTTTAGTGCACACAATTTCCTGATTAGTCTCCAAAGACTTAGTTGGGTGCTTTCTCAAGTTGTGAGGCCTAAAAAGCCTTCCAGATTATGTGTTCCTGGGGCATTTTGCCTACATCTTCTGAATTGAAATGAAAGATCATGGTGTTGCAGAAACCAGTACTTGAGAAACCAAGCACCACACTTGGAGAGTTGGAGAATTCAGGTTTATTACGCGGGGCAGGCCCAGAGGAGTTAAACTCCAAGCTCTGAGCTGCAAACAAAGGGTTACAGAGTTTTTATACATGGACAGGTGTGATTAAGTGGGTTTGCAGGGGCTTGGCGATTGCAAAGAGCAGGAAAGGGTGAGTGAGATAAACTCCAGTTCCTAGCATTGTGAGTCCCCACTTTCTGAGACTACATGACCTATGTGATCCAGACTTTGCAAGGAACAAGCTGAGTTACAGAGGCAGAAGGAGCAGGAGATTATGTAAAATTGTAACTTTTCCTCTTCATTCTCCCCTCTTGATGCTTCTATCACTCATTGTAGAAAGCATCATCTCATGTTTTGGTAGGATATTCAGAGCTCCCCATCGTTTAGGGGGCTACATTGAGCTATTACCATTCATAAGTTTATGGATTCAATTCGAGAGGTTATGAACTGGGTAATAGTATTGAGAATACAAGGGCCAATCAAGAGCACTGCAAAGAACATTAAGAGAGGACTGGTTAAAGGGAGAAGCCACCATTCCCAGATCCAGATATTGTTCCATTTACCCCAGGAATTTTCTGGTTCCTCTCTCCTTTTTATGATTTGTTCCTTTAGCTGTTGGGCCATGTCCCTGACTATTCCTGTTTGGTTTACATAAAAGCAACATTCTTCATTCAAGAAGAGACAGAGTCCTCCCTTTTCAGTAGGTCTAGCCCTTTCCTATTCTGTAAAATCACTTCAACCAGGGAATCTAGTTGGTCCTGTAAGGCCACTAAAGATTTGACTACCCTCTCAATGTCGTCTGTGAAGTCCTTGGATAGTGTATGACAGAAGGTGGTTGATGAAGCAATTCCTCCTATTCCCATACCTATCCCAGGCATAATTCCCAATCAAATAGTAGGGGTATAATTTGGATGGCTCTTTTTGACCACGTATGTGCTGCCAGAGGTATGGTGAGAGTCTGGTTGTTAGGGACAATATTCACTTGGGGAGTGAGGAAAGCTAAGGTGCAGATACCCATCCAGTTGACTGGTAGACACAAGTAAGCATCTGTCCCACAAACAAAGAAAAGGCCTTGATGGGGGCGGCACCACATTGTGTTTGTGGGAGGATAAGTGGACCACTCACCTTTTAAAGTTTAAATATATTCATCCCTGGTTAAATTGCCTATAAGTTCTTCCATCATTTGTAAAGCATTTTGGAGCCTTTTGAGTTAACTCAATTGTCCTTAAGACTGGCTCTTGTGAGGGTGATCTATAGGAGTTCCCATGGCTGTTGCATTATTCAATGATACTGGTGTAGCTAAGTACCATGGAGCTCCTAAGGATAAGCAAAGCCAGCAATCGCTGGCCAGCTGGGGGTTGGTGTCATCAAGAAGGTGATGAGTTGCACTGAGAACCTGGTACAGGTGAGGGTTTAAGGGGGAGTTAACTCTATAACCTGGGTCATGCTGCCAACAGGCAGAGCCTGATATTTTAGGGTAGAGTTGGTCCATGATTTTGTCTGTCTACATTGTTGTCACTGTCTAGTAGGTTTTTCCACTTATTTGCCAGAGAGACACCCGTTTTGGGTTGTAACATCTGTGTGGCATTAGGGGGTAGACAGGGCACAGGGGCATGATGGCAGTGCCATGGGGTCAGGATACCACCTGGGATTTGGATCCTCTGGTGGGAGAAAGGTAGCAGCAGTGGGAGGCATAGCTTGAAAACATCTTTGGCACCCAGGCCCCTGGATATACATCGCATGGTTATGTAGGCAGTAGCTGATCGGCCTATAGGACTGGCTATCTATACGCTGTTCTAGCTGATGGTTAAGTAAGTGATTTTCCAAGAGTTGGCTGTAATGTTGACAGGTGCATGATGGATAAGGAACGTCACCATCTGTAACAGCAAGGGACACCAAAAGCCTGTAAAGCAGCCTTCACATAACAGATAACTGAACACTAGCAAAAGGTTTTCTCCCCATCTTTGGGCTGTCATGGCTATAGCAACTGAGCCTATCATGAAGGGGGTTCAGCTATACTGTGAGCAATTTAGTTAATAGGGAGAATCTATCATAAGAGACATCTAATAAGAAAGAGGCTTCCCACTACTGTGAGATAACAGACAGCTAACTGCAGCTTCTGACCCAAATCCCAGTCCTGGGGTGTGACTGAAGCTAGTACTATAGCAAAGAGCACAGCAATAATACCAATCAGGGCTGACAGTAAAAATCCATTGATATTTTGACAGCCAGATCCTCAGGCTTCTGCTGCGCATTGACCAGCCATTTGTTGGAGTGTGGCTGGAGGAAGGCTGAAGAATCCTCAAGGTTCTGCTGTGCATTGACTAGTCAGCTTCTGGAGTGACTAGAGCAGGCCTCAGCATCCTTCATGGGTGAGGGCCACTGTTTTTGGAACCAGACCTTAGGGGGTTTTCGGGGTCCTGAACTGTTTTCCAAGTGTCTTCATCACAGAAAGCTGCTGCCTTCTTGACTCTGGTGTGGTGGATCCAAGGGATGACACCTATAACTTTAACAGCAGTAGGGTTTGCCAGGATGACCATGTGAGGGCCTGTCCAAACTGGCTGAAGTGGTTCCTTTTTTCAGTCTTTTACCCATACCTCATCTCCTGGCTGATAGGGACGAACTCAATTGCCCAAAGGAATGAGTGTCCTTTCTAAGGTTTCTTGGGCAATACGGTGAAAGACTTTTCCCAGGGCCTGGAGGTGTCAAGACATCTCCAGGTCAGCCAGTTATTGGGGGTTTCCCTTAAGTTTTTCCCTATCACTGGAGGTGTTCTCCCATATAAGATCTCAAAGGGAGAATAGCCTGAGGACCTCGGGTGTATCTAACTCGGAGTAAGGCTAGGGGTAACATGTTGACCCAAGATAACTGGGTCTACTGACAGTTTAGCTAATGAAGTCTTGAGGGTCCAATTCATGCGTTCAGTTTTCTCTGAGCTCTATGACCTGGAAGCAGTGTGAAGCTTTCATTTGATTCCCAGTGTCCTGAATAAAGCTTGGATTATCTCAGACACAAAAGCTGGCCCACTGTCAGACCCTATGGAGAGAGGAAGCCCATATCTCGGGCAGCCCATGTCTCTTAGTAGGGCCTTGGTCACTTCTTGTGCCCATTCAGTGCACATGGAGTAGGCTACAGTCCATCCCGAGTAGGTGCAGACTACCACAAGTAAATACTTATAGCCCCAATAGGGCTTGACTTCAGTAAAGTACACTTCTAGATCTTCAAAGGGCAGTGTCCCAACTGTCTGCACCCCTGGGTTGGTCTTGGCCCCTGGCTGGCATTGTTTTGTGCACAAGTCACACATCTAGCACTGATCTGGGCACATAGGGTTGGGAGCTTAGGAATGAAATAGTAGCAGCTCAGTAAGCTCTCCAGTTCACTTTTTCCTAAATGAGCTGTTTCATGATGTTGTTTTACCAGCTGAACTGCTATATTGCTGGGGACAAAGAGTCTTTGGTCTGGGAGCTTCCACCAGCCCTCCTTTTCTTTTATTCCTCCCTCATTTAGAGCCCATTGATCTTCTTCCTTGGTATATTTCGGGGATGGAGGCAATTCTGGTGCCAAGACAACCTTAAAGATTGACTCAAGGCCCACTGTGGGGCTCGGGTGGGTCACCGCCTCCTTGGCTGCCTGGTCAGCCAACTGATTTCCTTTGCTGATTGGATCAGTTCCTCGCTAATGGCCTTTACAATGGATGACTGCCACTTGGGAAGGCTTCCAGACTGCTTCTAACAGCGGAAGTATTTATTTTTTGTTTTTAATCTCCTTTCCCCTTCTGTCAATAGTCCCCTTTCTTTATAAATGGCTCCATGAACCATTAGCAAAGTAGCAAAGGCATAACTTGAACCAGTATGGATGTTGAGTAATTTCCCTTTGTCATGCCTTAGCACCTGGGTGAGTGCCCATAGCTCAGCCCCTTATGCTGACCACCTTTGTGGCAAGGTCTCAGCATTCGCTATCTTGTCAGTTGTTGTTATGGCAGAGCCTGCTTTGCGCTGCCCATCATGGATAAAACTGCTTCTGTAGGTGAACAGTTCTAGTTCTGGGTTCTGGAGGGGAATGTCCATCAGGTCTGGCCTGCTCAAGTAAATTTCATCTATGACCTCCTCACAGTTATGATCGGGGGTTCCTGCTTCTGTAGGTAAAATGGTGGTGGAGTTCAGCATCCGCACAGTCTCAAGTTGCACCTGTGGGTTTTCGCAAGGCAGTCCTTGATAGTGAATCATCCTGGAGTTGGTCAGCCACTTATGCCCCTGGCTGTTCATCAGGGCAGTAGTAGCTTGGGGAACTTTTACATTTTGTCCTACAGTAAGCTTATCTGCTTCTCTGACCAAAACCACAGTGGCAGCTAATGCCCAGAGGCATGGTGGCCATCCTGTGGCCACTGGGTCCGGTCGTTTGGACAGGTATGTGACCGGGCACTGCCATGGCCCAACTGTTAGTGTGAGGACCCCCAGTGCAGTGCAGTTTCTCTCATGTACAAAGAGGTTAAAGTCCCATGTCACATCTGGCAGCCCTAATGCTGGAGCGCTGGTCAAGAGTCTCTTTATCTCCTTGAAGGCCTTTTCCCGTTAAGGTCCCCACTCCAGGGGGTCCTTACCAGACCCTGCTGTGGCTTTAAACAAAGGCTTGGCATTTTCACAGAAACCCGGTATCCAGATCCAGCAGCATCCGGCAGCTCCGAGGAACTCACAGACTTCTTTCTTGGTGTTTGGCCAAGGTATTGAACAGATGGCTTGCTTCCTCTCATGTCTGAGTGCCCGATGCCCTTTTGAGATGACAAAACCAAGGTACTTGACCTCCTGTCTGCAGATCTGAGCCTTTTTCCATGACACCTTGTACCCTATGGTGGAGAGTAGAGCCAACGGGGCTATGGTACCTCTCCAGCAGTCCCATTGGGTGGGACTGGCTAGCAACAGGTCATCCATGTACTGGAGTAGGGTGCAGTTGAAAGTTTCTCCAGGAAAGGCAGCAAGGTGTGCAGACAGGGCTTCACCAAACCGGGTGGATGAGTTTTTGAAGCCTTGTGGCAGTTGGGTCCAAGTCAGCTGTGTCTTTCTTCCAGTGTGTGGGTCTTTGCATTCAAAGGCAAATAAGGGCTGGCTGGCTGGTGACAGCTGGAGGCAGAAGAATGCGTTCTTGAGATTGAGGCAGGTGAACCAGCTTGCCTGAGTGGGCAAGAGACTCAGGAGAGTGTAGGGATTTGGGATCACTGGACGGATGGTGATCACTGCACTGTTGATGGCATGGAAGTCCTGGATGGGATGGTAGTTATTCCCTCCAGACTTTTTGACTGGTGAGAGCAGAGTGTTCCAGGGAGACTGACATTTGATTAGGATCTCGGCATCTCATAGGCACTGGATGTGGTCCCAAATTCCCAGGTGTACCCCTCATGGTACTGGATATGGTTTCTGTCTAACAGGAGTAGCTTCTGGCCTCAGGTTCACTACAATGGGGGCATGTTTTTTGGCCAAACCTGAGGGCCCCTTCTCTGCTCAGACATCAGGGAATTCTTTTAGATGTCTGGAGGGATTTATTTATTCCCTCCGTGAGGAATAGAGATGCCATTCATCTTCCCTGGGCATGGTCATGGCCATCATCAGAGCCGATTGGCTTCCCAAGGTGAGGCTCACAGGTTTTCTGGGGACAAAGGTGATTTGTGCCCCCAGCTTTGCCAGTAAGTCTCTACCCAGCAAGGGAATGGGGCATTCCAGTAAGTAGAGAAATTCATGAGTCACCAGATGGCCCCCTAGCTGACACGAACAGGCCTTGCAAAATGAGTGGGCTGCCATGTCCCCTGTAGCCCCAACAATAGTTGCTGTTCAGCCTGTGAGGGGAGTCACAGGTATGGTTACCATGGAGTGTTCAGCTGTGGTATCCACCATAGAAGTCATTGATTGGCCCCCTGCTTTTATCGTGACTGTGGGCTCCCGGAGGCCCAGGATCAGGGAGCCCGGTCTTCCCTGGTCTGATTCTGCTCCTGCCAGGCTGATAAGGTTTTAGACGGCCAGCTCACACTGGTATCTTTCTTTATTGGGTCGACTGAACTTCTTCGACCCTTTAGCTGTCCTTCTGCAATGGGGGCACTCATTCCTCCAGTGTCCAGTCTCTCTGCAATAGGCACACAGGTCATGGTGTAGTGGTGGTCTCTTAGTTTCCCCTTTCCATGAGGGAACAGTCTGTTTCACTTGATCTGAGCTCCTCAATGCCGCTGCTAGCAGGGCTGCTTTCTGTTTCTTTCTTTCTTTCTTTTTTTTTTTTTTATGTTTCTTGTTGGGCTTCATGGTCTTGGTTCACAAAGACTTTATTTGCTACCTCCAGGAGCTGTGTGGCATTCTTCCCAGTGAAGCTTTCCAGCTTTTGGAGGTTTCATTGAATGTCTTCACAGGATTGAGCCACAAAGGCAGCGTTAATCATTCACTGATTCTTGAGTGTCTCAGGGTTGAATGTGGTATATGTCCAGGACACTTCACACAGTCTTTCATAGAAATCGGTGGGAGTCTCATCCGGTTTTTGGATTATCATTGTGATTTTGGACATATTGGTGGAGTTTTTGGCTCCCACTCATAGTCCATGTAGAAGGGCATTACGGTAGTGACCCAGGGTTTCTTATCCTTCTCTGGTATTGAAACCCCAATTAGGTCTCGTCTCTGGCATTGCTTCTTGTGCCCATCCTTCTACAACTAAGACCTCTGTGTGGGCTTGTCCTTGGAGCCATTTTTGGGCTTCTGTCAAGATGTGTCACCTTTTTTCAGTGGTGAAGAGAGACAGAAGGAGCTGGTGACAGTCGTCCCATGTAGGCTGATTGGTGTGGAAAATGCACTCTAGGAGGTCAACTATGCTATGCTATTCTATGCTAAGTCACTTCAGTCGTGTCCAACTCTGTGCGACCCCATAGACGGCAGCCCACCAGGCTTCCCCGTCCCTGGGATTCTCCAGGCAAGAACACTGGAGTGGGTTGCCATTTCCTTCTCCAGTGCATGAAAGTGAAAAGTGAAAGTGAAGTCACTCAGTCGTGTATGACCCTCAGCGACCCCATGGACTGCAGCCTTCCAGGCTCTTCTGTCCATGGGATTTTCCAGGCAAGAATACTGGAGTGCGGTGCCAGCCTGTGGTTTATCAGAGTACGCTGGGTTATGGTGTTTCCAGTTTAGCAGATCAGTAGTGCTGAAGGGCTGGTAATAGAGGATGGAGTGACCAAGCTGGACTCAGCCGTCCTCATTCACTTGTTGAAGACCTTGAGGTTTTGCAGTGACATCTCACAGGCTGTGGCCAGCTGGTTAGATTGTTTAGCTGAGTAGAGCCACTTCCCTACTGGCTCAGGGCTGGAGTCTTGATTATGAGTTGGTGTGGGGAACATGAAGGGAGGTAGACTGTCTGGCAATGTGTCTAGCACTGGCTGTGCTGGGGCTTGTGAGGACAGGGGAATGTATGGCAGGGGCAGCAGGGGTCTTCCACTAGATCTTTCTGGAATATAGATTTTTTTCTCTTCTTCTTTCTCTTTTCTGAGTGGTTGGGCCACAAATAACCTACTCTGTCCCTGTCCATTCGTGCAAAATCTTTCCCATGGGGGTAGAGTCTGTGCTATCAGAATCCAGGAGTCTATGTGTGGAAACTGATCTGGATGCCCTGAAGTCCCAGTGATTACCTGGCAAATTGTTTGGACAGTGGGCAGGTCGAGTGTGCCCTCTGGCAGCCATCCAACATCAAAGGATGGCCAGTTGAGCTCACATAAGTTATGAAGCTTCCTAGGGGTCATCTTGACTCCATAATCTCCTAAAAAAGTCCTTTTTAAAGTTCTTTATCAGGCAATCTAAAACTGTTGGCTTAGAGGAACTTCCACCCATGTTGACAAATGTAATCTACCTGGCAGGATTTTGAGGAAAACCTAATTTCTTAGATGTCAGCTCAAGGAGTCAGTCGACAGAAGAATAACCAGTAACCAATAATTTCTCCCTCCCTGTGTATCCTGCCCTGAGTCAATGGCATAAAGACAGACAAGCATGGGTGCCCCCTCAAAAGAGGAGACCATCCAGTTGCCTGCTTGGCCACATCCCTGGGGAAGGGGTGGAATTTAGGTGCCTCTTAGCACTGGCAGATCAGTATGAACCCCTGATCCGGATCTGTTTCATAGAGAGGGACTGGGTCTCCCAAAGGCAGGCACTGCCTTGAGCCATATGAGGTCACCATGGAACTGCAGTTAGGGCCCACTTGGACTCCATAGCCATGAAGGCTGTGAAGCCATACAGTCGAGCCTGAAGCACTAGTGAATCAGGCTGCACACTCGTTCACATTTATTTTTTGTCTGCCTGGCCACCCTTCCAAGGGAGATTTAAGATGCCTCTTAGCATTGGCAGGTTGGTATAAACCTCCAGCCCAGACCAACCCAGATCAAATCCCCCAGAGACTGGCACTACCTTTCAGCCTTATGGAGTTGTCATGGAGCTGCAGGTTTTGGACCCTCTCAGGCTCTATAGTCTGAGGATTGTGCAGCTCACTTTCACTTCCATCAATCAACAATCATGCATACACAATCACTGAGAGGTTATCACAATACCTCTCTTTTCCCAAGTCCCCAAGTCCTATCTGATGCTCGCTTCCTGGGAGCCCAAAGGAGGTGATCAGTTTCCTCTTCTACCTGTTGGGATAGGATCTGACTGGGGACTGGCCTCAGGGCCTTACCTGATCCTATGGCCATTTCTGGTGAGTTGGTCCATCCCTCCAATGAGTCTGGTTAGGGCTCAGCCATCCAGAGTCAGAATGCCAGTCTGAAAGAGAACCTGGAATACTGGCAGGTGGCATGCCTCCTCATTCATCTTGGGGTTCCTCTGCTCCGACCCAGTTGAACCACCAGTCCGGTGGCTCAAGGGGCCGGCATGGTTGGAATCTCTCTGGGGCCTCCAGAAATGTTGCAGAAACCAGTACTCGAAAAACCAAGCACCACACTTGGAGAGTTGGAGAACTCAGTTTATTACGCTGGTGGGCCCAGAAGAGTTAACACTCCAAGCTCTGAACTGCGAACAAAGGGTTACAGAGTTTTTATACACTGACAGGCATGATTAAGTGGGTTTGCAGAGGTTGGGCGATTGAAAGAGCAGGACAAGGGTGAGTGAGATAAACTCCAGTTCTTAGTATTGTGAGTCCCCACTTTCTGAGACTACATGACCTACATGATCCAGACTTTGCAAGGAACAAGCTGAGTTACAGAGGCAGAAGGAGAAGGAGGTTATGTAAAATTTTAACTTTTCCTCTTCAATGGAAATTAAAAGTGAGAGTCTTTTTTTTTTTTTTTCCCTTCTTAGGATAAAGAAATAGAATGGATATTAGAAGAATCATAGCAGAGAAACTAAATTTTAAAACTTTATTTTCTAGGAATGCAAGGATTGAATAGACATTCTTCAAATATATAAAAATGGCCAGTGAACACATGAAAAGATGGTCTACCTCATTAATTATCAGAGAAATCCAAGTCAGATTCACAATGAGATACCATTTCATATCCACTAAGATTTAGGGTATATATTTAAAAACACACATACAACAAAAGAACAGCAACAATAATGACAACAACAACAAAAGAAAAACAACAAATGCTGGTGGAAATGTGGAGGAATTAGAATCCTTATATATAGCTGTTGGGAAGGGTTCAGCCTACATGTAGAAGAGATTGGTGATTCCTCAAAAAGATCAATGTAGGATTACCATGTAACCCTACAATTCCACTCCTAGGTATATACCAAAAAAAATTTTGTTAACAGGCATTCAAACAGGAACATATAGGTGGAAACAGCCCAAATGTCAATCAACAGATGAATGGATGAATGAATTATGGTGTATATATATATATTTATATATATAATAGAAGTTATTCTGATATAAAAGTAGATGAAGCACTGATGTATGCTACAATATAGAAAACCTCTGAGATGAAAGAACTTGACACAGAAGATCCTATATTGTATGACTCCATTTATATAAAATATACAGAAAAGATGAGTCCATAGAGACGGAATACAGATTTGTGGTTGCCTGAGGAAGAGGGCAATGGGGAGAAACTTGCCTGAAGATAATGGATTTTGCTTGGGAATGATGAGATGTTTTGAAACTAGATAAAGGTAGTAGTTGAACAACATTAAAAATGTACTAAATGACTGAATTACTTTAAAGGGATTAATTTTGTCTTGTGTGACTTTCACTACCATATTATTTAAAAAATATAAATGTGACAAACATTTATATATAAATGCAAATGAATTTAAAGAGAGGGATGTTGGCAGAGTTTGGATTCGAGATCTTAAACTTATTTATAAGCCTAAGTTGGTTTATTTTTTCAACCAGTTACTGAGTCTTAGGAACTGTGATTGTTGGATTTGAAAATGGGCTAAACCACTCTAAATATAAAGAACAATGCCAAAGGCATTTAATTTGAATTATAATAACAATAAAAGTAATAAACATCTGGAGAATACATCATCAAGAGTCCAATTCCATTAACAATGAGCAAAACAAAAAGTTTGTTTCTGTTTCCTATACATCTCCTCAAAACTGCTTTGGACAGGGCTTCTAGTTCTAAATTTTCTCTTAATAAACAACTGCTGAATTGCTAAAGTCAAAATGAAGTTTCTCTATAAAAGAAATCATTTTCTTGCTACTTTTTTCTAAATTTACTTTTTATACAAGCCCAGAAACAACATATTTTATCCTAATCTGCCAGCTTCCTCTCTATTATAAGGCTATCATGATAATAACCCTCAGGAATGATTTAACTTCATAATTATAAGGACTCAAAGAATGATTAGAACAATATTTTCCTTCTCTCTCATTTCCTCCTGTTAATTCTCTAGCTGCAATCCGCTCCGCTCTTCCTTTAATGTTCACTGTTGGGCCAATAATGCCCCCTGGTAGAAGCAGGATGAGGAGTTTATTCACTCCTGAGTGATGAATGTCTCTGCACAGCAGTGGGATTCACAAGCATATTGAATTGATTGCTGGCTTGCTTTCCCCATTTCCTTTTAAAATTTGTGTTTTAAAGACCTGTAGTAACAAATATTAACTTTGACTTTTTTGAAAATATCAAGTTATTTTTAGAGATGTCTTATAGACCAATAATGACTGAACAAACATATTTTATGTTTAGACATCTTGAATTTATGTAATTGGGTATAACTGCACATTCTAGTTTTAGGCCATGTAAACTCCTTGACATTTTATCACTGGGACTGAATGGGAAATAACAGATTGTACAGTTGTGTCAGTTGTCTTTTCTTTATTACAAGTGCTACTTAATTTTAGACAAATGTTTTCTTATAGCTTGGCTAATAAAATAAGGCACAAATAAGAATACAATTAATGAAATGTAAGTACATTATTATGATGGACTCAAAGCAAGCTAAAGAAAAATGAGATTTTAAAGGGATTATAACAGAAGACAAAACATAAACTATTAAATGCTTTTGGAAAAGCTAGCTATCTATTTGTATCAAAAAATAATGTGATACCCCTGGATAATACCATATTAGAAGTTAAAGATGTTCAAATAAATGTGGTAAATGTGTCCACACACTAGATTTGAAAAGAAAATTGTTTCATAATTAGTGACAAGATAGTCTTCCTATTTCTACTTAAGTAGAATAAGTCAATAAGTATCTGGAAAAAATGTTCCATCTCATTGAAAATCAGTTAAAGGCAAAATAATTCACATCTGTGAATACCATTTATTGCATATCATGTTAAAAAAAAGGACTGATGATATCTAGTAATGAATATGAATGGTAATATATATTTTCATACATTTCTGAAAGAAATATAAACTAAACTTTTTTAAGGTCTATTTATGAATAACTATTAAAAATTTAAATGCACATACCTTGGACTAGAAACCCTTGAAGAAACATTCAAACTACAGAAATATTTGTGTATGTGCTCAGCTCCTTCTGTTTAAGAATATCCAGAGGAATATTTTAAGAGGAATTTTTAAAAGCAACATATACAAGCATCTCTAGGAAATGTTTGTATAATTATTAGTACATCTGTAGTATAGAATACTCTGCCCCCTTTAAAAAAGAATGAGGTAGACTTGTGATAACGTGAAAATATATTCATGATTTTTTGCTCCATGAGGAAATTTTTAATTTGTAAAAATAATCTGTATTATGTATGATCTCATTTTTATTTAAAAAATCCATACTGCTACTGTATAAATGTGTGTACAACTGCACAGGAAAAAGACCAAGATGGTTATTCAAATATTATCTCTGAGAAACAGAAAAGAATGATTGGGGACTGGTGAAACAGGATATTTGAGCTTTACCTAATATACCTATGTATTGTTTGACAATTTTATAAGTGAATGATATTTTTAATTAGTTTAAATTGATGCTTTTGAACTGTGGTGTTGGAGAAGATTCTTGAGAGTCTCTTGGACTGCAAGGAGGTCCAACCAGTCCATTCTGAAGGAGATCAGCCCTGGGATTTCTTTGGAAGGAATGATGCTAAAGCTGAAACTCCAGTACTTTGGCCACCTCATGTGAAGAGTTGACTCATTGGAAAAGACTCTGATGCTGGGAGGGATTGAGGGCAGGAGGAGAAGGGGACAACAGAGGATGAGATGGCTGGATGGCATCACTGACTCGATGGACGTGAGTCTGAGTGAACTCTGGGAGTTGGTGATGGACAGGGAGGCCTGGCGTGCTGCAATTCATGGGGTCGCAAAGAGTCGAACACGACTGAGCGACTGAACTGAACTTAAAGAGTGGAGAAAAACAATAGAGACATTTGTTTTACCTTTTGCATGATTTTTAAATTGAGATTTCTTATAAATTAGTTGTTTAAGAAAAACTCTCCAAAGTACTGGTTGGTCTAATATCTAAAGCAATTAAAATGAATTCATTATTTAAAATAACCTTTTGATGACATTACAGGTTGAAATAAGATGAGTGTATTCTAACAGGGCTTAGGCATTTTCTCTGCATGTGTATTTCTATGAAACAGCCAAAAAGTGTGAGGTGTCTAAATCAGAATGTCCATGAGGGAATATGGACCCTCACATCCTCTGAAGTGTTAGAGAAGTTACAAAACCAAACAGAAATTATTCACCTTGTGAAAAAGTAATCTTCAAGTGTTACAGATTTCCTTGGATCTGGAATATAACTTCGTGGCCTTTTCACCTTGCCTGAACTTGTAACTTACAACTTGCCGCCTTTCTTTCTGACTACACAAACTACTCCCTAATGTAGTTTAATATTATTTGCTTTAAATACTATTTAATAATAAAGCCAATAATATATTTGCTTTAAATATGTTATTATATACATAGTATTAAATATATAGTATATATATACTATATAGTATTAAAATATTAAATACTCTTTAATAATAAAGCAAATAATACTATTTGCTTTAAATATTAAAGCGAATATTAATATTAAGTATTAAAGCAAAGCTTTGATATTTGTACTTGATTTTCATATATGTATTTATGGTACTATGTATACTATTATAAAGGAATTGTTTGCTTAGTCACCCTCTGTACATTTTGTAGCATATTATAGCACATACTCAAAGTAACTTTTACAAACATAGTTATATACAGAATTAGAGAATACACTTTCCTAACATTATATGAAGAGCAACTTTAAATCCTTTTTATAGTTTACAATTACTGTTTTTAGATGTGTTTTTAAAGACATATGTTTAATGTATACCTTTTATTTTCTTTATGATTAGTTGATCACTATTTTATAAAAATAATCTCAATTATTGTGAATGTCATAGTAGTAATATAATAATCATGGAAACTTATTGGCTACACAGTATGTGACTTGCCAGGATATAAATATACTTGGACATTCTCTATTAGAGAATAGAAATCTCTAAGGGATTCTCAATTAAAGGGGCCACTTGGATAATGTACTTTTGCTTGCTGGTTTATTCACAGGTTTATATCTCCATGAATTTGAGAAAATTAAGAATAAAAGATTCATTGATTACAGAAAATCATCCCAAGAAGATGCTCCCTTTTGACCAGTACAAAAGAGAGGTAGGAATGATACTTTTCAAAAGTTATTTACTTGGGCATGTTGTCATGGTGTTATGTTTTAAGGATGCAAAAGTTTGTTGAAACATGGAAATTATAGTGAGAGATATCCTCTTTATTCTTCTCACTTTGCACTCTTTTTGTTTTCTTCTATCCCTTAGAATTCTTTCCTCTTATTCAAGAAATGTAGTTGTTTATTCTAATTTAGTTTCTGCTGCTAAGAAATTTCCATGGGTCTAACATATATGTATATTTTTGCACATAAGAGTTATACAATAGTCTGTTTTTGGCAGAATTGCTGCTGCTGCTGCTGCTAAGTTGTTTTAGTCGTGTCCAACTCTGTGCAACCCCATAGATGGCAGCCCACCAGGCTACCCTGGTATTCAATATCCCATTAATCTCTATGAAACCTTGTGGGAAAATGTGAATGGAATAACATTGCAGATAACATTCTAGATCAGTCAACTGTAGAAGCTGTTCTTTAGCATATTGCATTTAGCTTATAGTAGTCGTACTCTTGTCCTTATCAGCTTGCTTTCTGGTTTTCAGGGTGCTATTGTAAGTTTGTCCCTGACCTGTTCCAGGTGTCTTCTTGAACTACTAAAATATTAGTGAGTTGAACTTGGTGTAAAGTAATTTACTGGGAACGCATGTTGCCATCATTTGGGATTAAATATCCACTGTTGCCAATTTATGGAACACTTAAATGATGCAGTTGTGATCTGCTTTTCTGAACTAAGGAGTAAGTGAAAGTGGTTATAGAGTCATTTTGTAAATAAGAGACAGGAGATTGGCAAGGTGTATATTCTGACCTACATTCAGTTTCTTTCAGTGAACTTGTAGCCATGGTGCAGGCATATTAACATGAAACTTGTCAATTTCGCTTTCTTACCAAATATCCCTCACAAGTTCATTTTTATGGTTAATATCTCTACTAATGGGCTTCCCTGGTAGTTCAGATGGTAAAGAATCTGCCTATGGTGCGTGAGAGCCAGGTTTGATCCTTGTGTTGGGAAGATCCCTTGGAGAAAGGAATGGTTACCGACTCCAGAATTCTTGCCTGGAGAATCCCATGGACAGAGGGGCCTGGCAGGCTACAGTCCATGGGATCACAGAGTTGAGCATGACTGAGTGACTAACACTTTCATTTTTCACACTAATACTTCAGAAAAAAACTTTATGAACAAAAGAACAACATACCAGAAAACCTATATTGTGTCTTTTAATAAGTATTTAAAGTAAGAAATAATACATATTTGGCATTTTATATGACTAGGAACAGTTCCATTAGGACTTTTAAAACTTTAAGGAAAAAAAGCCATGGCTTTTCAAAATCTGTTTTTATATTACTTTACACAAGTCTATTTAAATATTTTTGTCATTTTATGTATATTATGGTCTCTAAAGTATTTACCAAAATAGCTGCTTTTTTCTTTTAGAAAAATAATATTCACTCAAAAATAATTTCAGGTAGATTCTTTGTTGGAGATTGTTTTAGAAAAAGATATGGTCAATATTGAGGATAAATTTTAAGATATATCAGGACTTTGTCAGATTATTGCATAATGATTGATTTATATTATAAAATTTTAGGTAAATTATCAATTGCAATTAGGTAAACTAAACTTTGGGAATATAAAAAAAAATTAAAATTTCTAGCCTAAGCTCTTTAAAGATTCTTGCAATTTTTTTTTCTTTACTCCTTAGAAGATAATCATTTGTTTCTAATGACTGAGGCTTTGAAACAGTTAAGTCCATACTAATATACTAAGTGTCTTATTCAAGTAACCAGGGAAGAAGAAAACATGTTTAGGTGGTGAATCTATCATGTCTTCTCAATTAAATTCCAATTCCATACATGCATGGTTAATATCATTTAATGCTGTTTTTATTACTCAGCCACAAATTATTGGTCATTATTTTCCAATCTCAAACTACCATACTTAGTGCACTCTTTCCATACACACATATATACATACACATTCATATATACATACACATTCATATATACATACACATTCATATATATGTATTTGTATATCATGCAAAATAGTTTCACTCTTCTATGAAAATAAAAAATCCTCTGTGCTCCACTTGTGCATCCCTTCTGAACCCCTAATCATTGGAAATCTCTCATATTTTTAGTGCTTCCATAGTTTTACCATTTTTAGAACACTGTATAGTTGAAATCATACAGGATGTAGCCTTTCCAGATTGGCTTTTTCACTTAGTAATATGCATTTAATTTTCTTAATATCCTTTCATGGCTTGATAGCTCATTTCTTTTTAGTTCTAAACAATATTCCATTGTTTGGATGTACCGCCATTTATTTTCCATTTGTGTCCTGAAGAATATTGTATCTGCTTCCAAGTTTTGCTAATTAAGAATGAAGCTGCTATAAGCTTCTGTGTACATATTTTTCTGTAGGCATAAGGTTTCAACTCCTTTGGGTAAATAACAAGGAGCACAGTTATTGGACTGTATGGCAAGAGAAAGGCTTAGCTTTGTTGAAAGAGCCAAACTACCTTCCAAAGTGGCTGTACCACTTTGTGTCCCCATCAGCAGTCAATGCAAGTTTCTGTTGCTTCCCCGTCTCACCAGCATTTGGTGTTGCCAGTGGATTTTGATCATTCCAAGTGTGCTGTAGTATTTCATTTTTTTAATTTGTATTTTCCTGATGACGTGTGACAAGGAATTTCTTTTCTTATGATTATGTACTATTAATATATTTTCTTTGTGAAGTGTCTTTTAAGGTCTTGGTCCATTTTTAAATTGAGTTGTTTTCATATTGTTGATGGAAGGGTTTTTGTTTTTGTTTTTCATATTTTTGGATAACAGGCATTGATAAGATTTGTCTTTTGCAATATTTTCTCCCACCTTGTAGCTTGTCTTTTTACTGACAGTGCCTTCACAGGGCAGAAGTTTTTAACTTTAATGAAGTTCAGCTAACCAATTCTTTATTATATGAATCAAGTCTTTGATGTTATATCTAAAAAGTCATCACCAAACCCAAGTTCTAGATTTTCTCCTGTGTCATATTCTGAGAATATTAGAGTTTTGAATCTCACATTTTGGTCAAAGTTCCGTTTTGGGTTAATTTTTGTGAAGGGCATAAAATTTGTTTATAGGTTAATTTTTTTGCATGTGGATGTCCAGTTTTTCCAACACCATTTGCTTTATTGTACTGCTTTTGCTCCTTTGTCAAAGATCATGGGTCTATATTTACATGGGTCTATTTCTGGAGTCTGTTCTGTTTTATTGATCTGTTTGTTTATTCTTTTGCCAATACCTCACTGTCTTAATTATTGTATCTTTCTAGTGAGTCTTGATGGAGAAGGCAATGGCACTCCACTCCAGTACTCTTGCTTGGAAAATCCCATGGACAGAAGAGCCTGGTAGACTGCAGTCCATGGGGCCGCTAGGAGTCGGACATGACTGAGCAACTTCACTTTTACTTTTCACTTTCATGCATTGGAGAAGGAAATGGCAACCCACTCCAGTGTTCTTGCCTGGAGAATCCCAGGGACAGGGGAGCCTGGTGGGCTGCTGTCTGTGGGGTCGCACAGAGTCGGACACGACTGAAGTGACTTAGCAGCAGCAGCAGCAGTGAGTCTTGAAGTTAAGTAGTATTAGTTCTATTTTTTTCTGCTCATTCAATATTATGTTGATTATCCTTGGTCTTTTGACTCTTTATATAAATTTTAAAATCATTTTATTGACATTAGTAAATAACTTGCTGGTATTTTCATTGGGATTTTATTGAATCTGTATATTAGGTTGGGATGACTGACATCTTGACAACATTGAGTATTTCTAACTCTGAATATGGTATTTCCTCAGACACTGAAGAAACTGCCTGCAATGTGGGAGACCTGGGTTCCATCCCTGGGTCAGGAAGATCCCCTGGAGAAGGGAATGGCCACCCACTCCAGAATTCTTGGCTGGAGAATTCCATGGACAGAGGAGCCTGGTGGGCTACAGTCCATGGGGTATTAAAAAGTTGGACACAACTGAGTGATTAACTTTCACTTCACTTCACTTCACTTCACTTTCAACCCTGAATATAGAATATCTTTCCATTTATTTAACTTTTTCTTGACTTCTTTCCTCAAGAGTTTTATCATTTTCATCATATAGATCAAGCACATGTTTTGTTAGATTCTATCTTAATTTTTTTGGGGTGCTAATATAAATAGTATTGTACTTTTAATTTCACATTGCACTTGTTCATTATTGGTATATAGAGAAGTGATTGACTTTTGTATATTAACCATATATCCTGAAACCTTATTATAATTGTTTTTCACTTCCAGGAATCCTTTGTCATGGTTTTCTTTAAGCTTTTAAACATAGATTAACATGTAATCTATGAATAAAGACAGCTTTCTTTCTTTCTTCTCAATCAGTATACCTCTTTTTTGTTGTTTGTTTGTTTTATTGAATTAGCTGGGATGTCCAGTATGAAGTTGAAAAACAGTGATAAAAGGAAATATCCTTTTTTTTTTTTTTCTCCTTATTTTAGTGGGGAAGCTTTTAGGTTTTTTTTTTGTAAGTATAATATTAGTTGTAAGGTATTTGCAGATAGTCTTTAACAAACTGAGAATTTCTTCCCTATGCCTAGTTTACTGAGAGTTTTTGTAATATGTGTGTGGAGTTTGTCAAACAGCTTTTCTGTTTTCATTGACATGGTCTGTGGCTTTTCTTCTTTAGCCTGTTGATGTGGTGGATTACATTAATTGATTTCACAGGCTTCTTTTAAAGCACTAATTTACATTTTCCTATGGTTTAAGGCAGAGGATATGCCTTTCCGTTGTTAGGTGTAGGACACATAGGTAAGGCTCAATTAATAATTTTTTACTTTTTTTTGAATTTTAAATATATATATTATTGAAGTATAGTTGACTTACAATGTTTTAGGTGTACAGCAAGGTGATTCAGTTACACAAATACACATATATTATTTTTGAAATTATTTTCCATCATAGGTTAATACAAGATATTAACTATAGTTCCCTGTGCTACACAGTAAACCTTTGTTGCATATCTATTTTTTAAATTAGAAATCTAGCATTCTATTCATACTAAGTCAAACAAGTGGAATGAAAATGTCATAATTTTTAGTTTGGCAAAAATTCTTAAGTTTTCATATGTATATATACACACACATATGAAGTAAAGTGAAAGTCACTCAGTCTTGTCTGACCCTTTGCAACCCCATGGACTATACAGTCCATGGAATTCTCCAGTCCAGAATACAGGAGTGGATAGCCTTTCCCTTCTCCACGGAATCTTCCCAACCCAGGAATTGGACCCAGGTCTCCGGCATTGCAGGTGGATTCTTTACCAGCTGAGCCACAAGTGAAGCCCTATATATATATTTCTAAGCCTTTATCAAGTGTTTTTTCTATTACACTTGATAAAGGCTTAAGAAAGAACATTAAAAAAAATGAAGAGATGGAGAAATTGGAGACCATAAACTAAATGAATTGGGAGCAGTGAATATGAAATAGAAAAAGTGAAATGAACTAAATCAAAGTAAAAGATCATCATACAGTCCAGTTGTTTTTAAACATGACTGCTCATTAGAAACATATCTGGACTTCTGGAGAAAACAACAACAACAAAAATACCTGGGCATATGTATTTTTCAAAAAAATGTCAAGATAATGCTGATATGCATCTGGATTTTAAAAAGTGATTACAGGATTACAGATTTTTCTATTAGATCCTAGTTTTGGTGATACAGAATTCTATTTTTCTGTTGACCAATCATTGTATTAAGTGAGTAATAGTTACATAATCACAATAGTAAAAGATGTTTATCAGTTTTCACAATCAACAGCCAGACAAAAAATAAAAGATAATTACAATTTCAAGCCATAATGGAAACATGATTAACTTAACAATATAAAATAATTACATACAATTTGGGGAAGGGGTCAAGCCGAGTGATGTGATTTAAGTGGAAATGCATACATGCACATGTTTTCATCTACCAGCAAGTCTATGTCTTTTGGTTGGTGCATTTAATCCATTTACATTTAAGGTAATTATTGATATGATCATATGATATGATCCTGTTACCATTTTCTTAATTATTTTGGGTTTATTTTCTATAGGTCTTTTCCTTCTCTTGTGTTTCCTGCCTAGAGAAGTTCCTTTAGCATTTGTTGTAAAGCTGGTTTGGTGGTGCTGAATTCTCTTAACTTCTTTTTGTCTGGAAAGCTTTTGATTTCTCCGTCAAATTTGAAGGGGAGGAGTCTTTCTGGGTGGAGTATTCTTGGTTGCAGGGTCTTCCTCTTCAATCACTTTAAACGTATCGTGGCTTCCCTTCTGGCTTGTAGAGTTTCTGTTAAAAAATGAGCCTGATGGGAGTTCCTGTGTATATTATTTGTTGTTTTTCCCTTGTTGCTTTTAATATTTTATGTCTGTCTTTAATTTTTGTCTGTTTGATTACTCTGTATCTTGGTTTGTTCCTCCTTGGGTATATCCTTCCTGGGACTCTCTGTGATTCCTGGACTTGGTTGACCATTTCCTTTCCCATGTTCAGGAATTTTTCAGCTATTATTTCTTCAAAGATTTTCTCAGGTTCTTCCTCTCTCTCTTCTCCTTCTGGGACCCCTATAATGAAAATGTTGGTGCATTTAATATTGTCCTAGAGATCTCTTAGGCTGTTTTCATTTCTTTTCATCCTTTTTTCTGTATTCTTTTCTGTGGCAGTGATTTCCACCAGTCTGTTCTCCAGACTGTTTATCTGTTCTGCCTTAGTTATTTTGCTGTTGATTCCTTTTAGTGTATCATTCATCTCTGTTTGTTTGTTATTCAGTTCTTCTGGGTCTTTGATAAACATTTCTTGCATCTTCTCAATCTTTACCTCCATTCTTTTCCCAAGATCCTGGATCATCTTCACTATCATTATTCTGACTTCTTTTTTTCTGGAAGGTTGCCTATCTCCACTTCATTTAGTTGTTTTTCTGGGATTTTATCTTATTCCTTCATCTGGGACATAAATTTCTGCTTTTTTCATCGTGATTAACTTCCTGTAATATGGTTTGTGTTTTAGCCACTGTGAGATTTTCTGGCTTCTTCTGTCTGCCCTCAGATGGATAAGGCTAAGAGGCTTGTGTAAGCTTCTTGATGGGAGGCACTGGCATAGGAAGAACTGATGGGCAGGGCTTTGCTCAGTAAAGCTTTAATCCAGTTATCTGTTGATGAGTGGGGTTCCACTACCTCCCTGGTAGTTTTTTGGCCTGAAGAAACCCAGTCCTGGGGCCTACGGGCTCTATGGTAGGATGAATGAAGAACTCCAAGAGGGTTTAAGCCAAGGGGGACCTTCCAGAGCCCCCATCCCTGTGGTGGGCCCCTGCTGACCCATTCCTTCACAGGAGCCCCTCCAACACTAGCAGGTAGTTTTGGTTCAGTCTTCTGTGGGGTCACTGCTCCTCTCCTCTGGGTCTTTGTGAATGCAAAAGTTTTTTATGTCTCCAAGACTGGAGTCTGTTTCCCTGTCCTCTGGAAGACCTATAATCAAATCCTGCTGGCCCTCAAGGCCAGATTCCCTGGGATTTCCAGTCCCTTTGTCAGATCCCCAGGCTGGGAAGCCTGATGTGAGGTTCAGAACCTTCACAATGATGCGAGAACTTATTTGGTATTATTGTTCTCCAATCTGTGGGTCACCCACCAGGTGGGTATGGGATTTGATTTTATCATGATTATGCCCCTCCTATCATATTGCTGTGGCTTCTTCTTTGTCTTTGGATGAAGAGTATCTTTTTTGTTTTTTGTGAGTTCCAGCATCTTCCTGCTGAAGGTTGTTAAACAGCTAGTTGCAATTTTGGTGCTCTTGCAGGAGGAGATGAGTGCACATCCTTCTACTCAGTCATCTTAAACCAGAACTCCAATAATTATTTATTTAATCAATTGACAAAGCAAATACTCATGTACAGTTTAAATTAATCATTTAAATACTTGCTGCTAAAGTTTACATGAGCTATAAATTGCTTTTTCACTTCTCCATTACTGCAAATCAGAATGTATGGAATTTTCCCTATGTCTGGAATTTATTAGTGTATTTTGGTTGAAAGAATTTAAAATACAAATCATTATCTTACTGTTTTCTGTAGCCCCCAAATTCATATAATTTTTTGTTGTTGCTGAAGAATGATAAACTTCCAGTTAATGATTCATGTTATTGTTATCCATTTATATAAGATTTACAGGAATATCTCTAGAACTGAATATATACTAGTTCACTGATATCACAGACTGGATGCTACCTTGGGTTATCCTTATATTATTCTTCCCACTTAAAAGGCAGTCCAGTCAGAATCCTGGTACATTAGTTTATCCACAAAACTGACTTGCACATAAACGTCATTTAATGTTGATTGTACAACCCTTATGGCAGAAAGTGAAGAGGAACTAAAAAGCCTCTTGATGAAAGTGAAAGAGGACAGTGAAAAAGTTGGCTTAAAGCTCAACATTCAGAAAACGAAGATCATGGCATCCGGTCCCAATACTTCATGGGAAATAGATGGGGAAACAGTGGAAACAGTGTCAGACTTTATTTTTGGGGGCTCCAAAATCACCGCAGATGGTGACTGCAACCATGAGATTAAAAGACGCTTACTCCTTGGAAGGAAAGTTATGACCAACCTAGATAGCATATTAAAAAGCAGAGACATTACTTTGTCAACAAAGGTCTGTCTAGTCAAGGCTATGGTTTTTCCTGTGGTCATGTAGAGATGTGAGAGTTGGACTGTGAAGAAGGCTGAGCACCGAAGAATTGATGCTTTTGAACTATGGTGTTGGAGAAGACTCTTGAGAGTCCCTTGGACTGCACGGAGATCCAACCAGTCCATTCTGAAGGAGATCAGCCCTGGGATTTCTTTGGAGGGAATGATGCTGAAGCTGAAACTGCAGTACTGTGGCCACCTCATGTGAAGAGTTGACTCATTGGAAAAGACTCTGATGCTGGGAGGGATTGGGGGCAGGAGGAGAAGGGGACGACAGAGGATGAGATGGCTGGATAGCATCACTGACTCGATGGACATGAGTCTGAGTGAACTCCAGGAGATTGTGATGAACAGGGAGGCCTGGCGTGCTGTGATTCATGGGGTCGCAAAGAGTCGGATACGACTGAGCGACTGAACTGTACATATAATTGTTTCATTTTGACATACTCATTTGAAATTATTTTGTTTATCATTTTTTATTGTATCTGGTATTCATTAAAGTTTTCTTTGAGAATCTAGTCAATGCCAGGTGTTATTTTAGGCACAAGGAATATAACAACAAACATACTTTCCCTGCCCTAAAGGACATTACATTTTAGGAGGAATGGGGTGGGAGACAAAGGAAAAATATTTGGTATGTAATACAAAGGATGGTGAAAAGCAATAGAGTTTATTAAATAGGATGAGTGGGTGAAGAATAAAAGTGGGATGTTCATTTAAGGTAGTCTGCAGAAGTTTCTGTGACATGGTGTTACTTAAGGAAGGATCTAAAGAAAGTGAAGATGCTTCTATGGATATCTGAGATTAAATCATCACCTTCAGAGGGAATTACAGTAGCAGTTCAGTGTATTAAAAGAACAGCATGGAATCTAATGTAGTTGGAGTAAAATGAGCAAAAGAGAAATAAGTGCGAGATAAGATCAGAGAAAAAAATCAAGGTCGTGGGTCCTACAGACTTTGCTAAATCATCGAAAAGATTGTGTTTTCATCACACACTGTTGGAGAACTTTGAGGAGAAGGGTTTTACTTCATAACTGTGACTCTGTTTTGAGGATGAAGAGTAGGGAAAACATAGAAGCAAAACTATCATCCAGGTTAAGCCTAGTGCTGTCTTGGACCAGGGTGCTGCTGCTGCTGCTGCTGCTGCTGCTGCTGCTAAGTCGCTTCAGTTGTGTCCGACTCTGTGCAACCCCATAGACGGCAGCCCACCAGGCTCCACCACCCCTGGGATTCTCCAGGCAAGAACACTGGAGTGGGTTTCCATTTCCTTCTCCAATGCATGAAAGTGAAAAGTGAAAGTGAAGTCACGCAGTCATGTCCGACTCTTAGTGACCCATGGACTGCAGCCTACCAGGCTCCTCCATCTATGGGATTTTCCAGGCAAGAGTACTGGAGTGGGTTGCCTTTGCTTTTTCTGTGGACCAGGGTAGCCATGGTTAAAATGATACTGAATTGTTACATTTTTAATATATTTAGAAAGTGCATTGTCAAGATTTGTTTGTGAATTGTACTTAGAGTCTGAAAGGGAAGATTCAACCTGATGTTTAAATTTTTGTTCTCAGTCAATGGAAATTTGGTGTTTCCATTTATTTAGATGAAGGAGACTAAGGGAAGAAGCTGTTTGAGGAGAAAAAATAATTTGATTTTGGACATGTTAAATAGCAAGTTTTAATTTGTTAAACATGTGAAGTATGAAATATAGTGAGAACTGTCAGCTTAAAAGGTAAATTTCAAACTCATCAGCATAGATGTAGTATCTTAAAACTTTGTAGGAGTGGATAATAGAATGTGAGTGACTGATCATGCATGCGATAGAATGTGGGAGGTGAGTGACCTAGATGTGGAAATGTGTCTAAGGACTAAACCCTTGAACAGCACAACCAAGGAAACTAAGAAAGTTAGCAACTGGTAGTAAAGAAGGACAACCAATTGTTATCCTGGGAATCAAGTGAATATAATGTTTCAGAGTGAGTTCTCTCCTGGGTCAAAAGATGCAAATATATCAAGCACTGCTTATAGCTTGGATAGGACATTACTTTTGAAAGGTTTTATTTATTTATTTATTTTTAATTTTGTAAGCTCACGGCAAGAGAGAAGCCAATGCTATATTCTGGGCTAGCTGGATATTGTGTCTGGATTCACTTAACTTAAATTTTGATACAGCCGATTAAAGTAATACAGCATTTTTCATCTCTCCTGTCCCCTGATCTTGCTACCATAGGGACAGCTTGCTTCCTATAAACATCTATTTTCTGGGTGATTTCATGTTTACTCCTGATTTTTCCGTTTCTTACAGAACCAGATGGGTCCAAGGAAGTTTTGCCAGTAGTTTTGAATACCCCTGTCCAGTTGTTTGCAAATGAGAATTTTGCCTTCCTGTGTGGGAAAATGAAACTTTTTGGCTCATTGCCAAATATGCAGCCACAGGAGTCTTCTCTGCTTCATCCAGTTCTCTGGATGCAGATCAATCTCCATGTTTGGCATAGGTCAGATTTTGAGTTCTTATTTTGAGTTCAGCTTTATTTCATTGAAAAATGCATGAAGGTACATTGTACTTTTTCCTGATGGTCTATAGAGGAAAACTTTATTATTGGTGACAAAAGAAGTCAATGTTAAGAAATTTATACCATGTTTTTGTATTTTATTTTGATAAAATAGAAGAAAATAGCTGTAAAATAATGAAACTCAAAATTTTTATGTAATAAATGATTTAAAAAAACTTGATCTTACTTGAGATAGCAAGATTATTAAATTTTAAAATAAGGGCAATTTGTGGATAAACTGATTACTTCATATGACTGCTAACCTCTGGTTCCCTCATAATTCAACACAATGAATCATTATATGATGTAGCTTCTTTATTTATGGGAAAGTTCTGTCTCCAAATGCTGTCTATGACTCAGAGAACATTTGAGATCCCTTTTGGTAGTTCAAATTTTGTTGCAGTGGTAGGCACATCAAAATGATTGTGAAACATCTTGCTTTTGTAAGTCATTGCAAAATTTGTGAATAATGGTCACAGAAGGGGATGGATACACTTGGAGTATTACAGATTAGACTTTTTCAGTGTTCATAATGAATCTTAAAATTATGAAACTGTAGCACTATATCAAGATTAAGGAAACATTGTTTATTGAAGAATCAGGAAAACCCACTTATTTGAATGGAACAGAGGACATTGTGTAATTTTTTCTACTTCATCTTTTCCTACTTCTGTTCTATATGATTTCTACTGGCTTATTTTGGCTTGGCTTCATAATGAATAGAGGAGAACGTTGAAGAAAGTGTGATTTACTTCATCTTTTCCAGTGTTACACTGCCAAAACACAGACAGAAAAGGCACTCCTTGCTCCAGTTAAAGTAGATTATACACTCACACACGCTGCATGCTTGCTAAGTTGCTTCAATTGTCTCTGAATCTCTGTGACCCTATGGACTGTAGTCTGCCAGGCTCCTTCGTCCATGGGATTCCCCAGGCAAGAATACTAGAGTAGGTGGCCATGCCGTCCTCCACTGGATCTTCCCGACCCAGGGATTGAGCTTGCATCTGATAGGTTTACCCTCATAGGTTTTAATAATAATATTTAAATGCTTATTTAAAGTTAACACAGTTCAATAAGGAACTTAGTCCTTCCTAACTAGAATCTCATGAATTATCACATTTTACAGATAAGAAAATTAAGAATTGTAGAGGAGGCATTAATTTTCCATGATTTGAAGCTATTATTGTAATTGCAACTATAAATTTGTGTTTCTGATTTCACAAAGGGAATTATATCAAATAAATACAACCACCTCATCCTCTACTACATAAATTCAGAAATTTGTTTTTTTTTTCCTTTTTATGCAATGTTTATTTTTTGAGGTATAGATATATAATAGTTTCAAATGTATACCATAATGATTCAGTATTTGTACATATTATAAAATGATCACCAAGAAATCTAGTCAACATCCATCACCATACATAATTCTTTATGTTCCGAAAAGGTACTAGACAGTATGTGCTGTGACATTCTCAAGTAGAGGAATGTTCCACATCGTTCCCAGTTTCATACCAGAGAGACATACGTCAGTGATTTTAGAACAAGGTGGAGCAACCAGTGCTCAACGAGGGGGATCATAATCACATGTAGGAAAGGTACTTAGGCAGGCCCATGGGCTCAGGTGAGGCCTTCTGGGGACAATGACACATGTGCTGACTTTTGAAGGATGTGAAGACAGTGATATAAAGAGTGCCATCTTAGAGTGCCAGGGTAAAAGCTGCCATCCAGTGGTGGTAAAAAAGTGGTTTGCTTTTACTCCTAATCTCTTTAAGATGAGGGCAACAATAAGATAATCATATGAAATACTGATCTTGTTGAGTTTGGTTTTTGCTTTAAATTGACCAGAGGGAAAGACAATCAAATGGCACATAGTTAAGTGTTCTTTGGTTTGTTTTTGGTATTTTGTTTATTTTGTTCTTCCCAGATCTAAACTTTTCAGTCTGTCTCAATTCAAAGCTTAGTCTAAGAGTTCTAATTATTGTTGAAGAGGCAGCCACTCTTCCCTATATGTCTTTTCAAAGGTGAACTTGTTAATACTTTCTATATTTAAATTTTTTTCTAAATATAACTAGGAACCTTCTTGTTATCATCACTTTGCATACAGTTTAGTAACTCCAGTATATATCTTTGACTCTTCAAGGGCCCTATTTTACCTAAGGACTGACAGTTCTGATCTGGATAATTCAGCCATTTGAAAAATCTGTTTTTTGTAAAATGCAAAATGAATTGGAAACAGTTTTGAGGCATTATACTTGCATTGAAAATTAGTGGATGGTTGGTTATTTTTAGTTCAAATTGTAAAGTCAGAATTACTGTGATAAGTGTTTGTTTTAGCTCAAATGAGCTGATTTACTTTATATTTTCTAAACTGGTTGAATTTCACCTAGATTGAAGCTTGGTAAAAGATTAATTCTACTTTGAATCCTTCTTCCATCAAAGAAAACATCTAACAATTTATCTTTGAGTCATAAGAAGTAGGAAAATGATGGGTACTGTTCTTATAGAATGATCATTTTATGACCTCCGAATTGAAAGAGCTCATTTAAGCTAGGAGCAGTGATAGCACATTTTCATTTATCTGTTTTCCTCTGCTAAAAATCTCACAGCTAATATTCTCTGGTGGCTGCCTTTACTAATGTGCAAAGATAGTTCAGACTCTTGATTAAATCATACTGGCCTAAGGATAAAAAGAACCCATGGCCTTTTTCTGAACCGTGTTTGCCTATTCATTCATCTCTACTCACACTTTTCTTTAGCAACCCATAGGATATTTGGTAAGCTAAACATCGTGTTCATAAGCTGGAACCTCTACTTTAGCTTATTTTCTGAATTCTTATCTGAATAATTGAATATTATCATCTGAGCTATGCATATAAAGTCATGTCCAGTGAGTCTAAAGATGGAAATATGCATGGTTGACATGTATTAATAGCATCCTCAAATCAAAATAATTTACTGAGGTAGCAGGCTTTGACTTTTTCCAATGATACACACATTTTATTTTTAGGTATGCAGTTCCAAGTTGCCTTCCAGAAAGGAAGCTTTGGTTCACATTCTCACCAGTGGTATGCTTTTGTGCTGGCTTCCACAGATTCTCTTCAACAGTGGGTATTCTTAGACTTCTAAAACTTCCAAATCTGATTCATGAACATTTAAGTATACTATTCTTTTGATATATTTTAAAAACAGTTACTGTGAATGAGATTGTATGTTTCCCATTTTGTTTATTTGATAACATTTCTTTTTTATTGAGGTACAGTTGGCATATAGCATTATATTAGTTTCAGGTGTGTAATATAACAATTTGATATCTGTATAGATTGTGAAATGATCACGATAAGTCTAATTAACATCCTTCACCATACATAGTTAAAATTTTTTTTTTCTGTGTTGATCATATTTCTTATACAGATGGTCCTTGATTTACAATGGTTCAACTTAACAAATTTTCAACTTTATGAAAGTACAAAAGCAACATGCATTCAGTACAAACTGTAACTTCAAATTTTGGTCTTTTACTGGGCTAGTGGCAGTGGCACATTACTCTGGTGATACTGGGCAACAGCAGTGTTCTGAAACTCCCAGTCAGCCATGTGATCATGAGAAGAAATAACTGACACAGTTACAATCCTGGAGTAGGAAATGAACCCACTCCAGTATTCTTGCCTGGAAAATTCCACGGGGAGAGGAGTCTGGTGGGATATATCCATGGGGTCACAGAGTCAGGCATGATTGAGTGCAAACACACACACACACACACACACACACACACACACTTAAAACCATCCTGTACCAACACAGCCATTGTGTTTTTCACTTTCAGTCAGTCAGTTCAGTCACTCAGTTGTGTCCGACTCTTTGTGACCCCATGAACTGCAGCACGCCAGGTCTCCCTGTCCATACCAACTGCCAGAGTCTACCAAAACCCATGTCCATTGAGTCAGTGATGCCATCCAACCATCTCATCCTCTGTCGTCCCCTTCTCCTCCTGCCTTCAATCTTTCCCAGCATCAGGGTCTTTTCAAATGAGTCAGCGCTTCGCATCAGGTGGCCAGAGTATTGGAATTTCAGCTTCATTTTCACTTTCAGTACAGTATTTAATAAATTACATGGGATATTTAGCATTTTGTTACAAAAGCTTTGTGTTTGATGATGTTGCCCAACTGTATGCTAATGTAAGTGTTCTGAGCATGTTTAAGATAGACTAGTTTAAGCCATGATGTTTGGTAGGTTAGATGTTATAATGCATTTTTGACTTAGGTATTTTCAACTTACAATAAGTTTATCGGGACTTAACCCCATTGTACAGAGAAGGCAATGGCACCCTACTCCAGTATTTTTGCCTGGAAAATCCCATGGATGGAGGAGCCTGGAAGGCTGCAGTCCGTGGGGTCGCTGAGGGTCAGACACGACTGAGTGACTTCACTTTCACTTTTCACTTCATGCACTGGAGAAGGAAATGGCAACCCACTCCAGTGTTCTTGCCTGGAGAATCCCAGGGACAGCAGAGCCTGGTGGGCTGCCGTCTATGGGGTCGCACAGAGTCAGACATGACTGAAGTGACTTAGCAATAGCAACCCCATTGTAAATCAAGGAAGATCTGCACTGTGGTTTACTTACTCATATTTCTCACTTTTCTTTTCAGGCGTTGGTCTTTTACCTGTCCTTATAACAGATGGTTTTTTAGTATTAATAGGTAATTGTGTTTGAGGGCTTATTATATTTTGAGTAGGCTGTGACATTTAAATAAAATATCTTGCTAAATATAGCACTGTTTGGTTCTTTTAGAACTGTGAACTCTTTGTAAAACTTGAGTATGAAAAATCATTTTTTCAAAATTCTGGCTTGAATTTTTTCCCCCTTCTGTTCAACAAAGGAAATGGTAACCCATTCCAGTATCCTTGCCTGGAGAATCCCATGGAAATCCCATGGAAATCCCATGGAGCCTGGAGGGCTACAGACCATGGGGTCGCAAGAGTCAAACACAACTTAGTGACTAAACCACCACCATTCAGCACAGTAATGTGTGGTTATATGATCTCTAATTGGTCAGGAGATTTAATTACTGTGAAAGAATTTTATTTTTTTCTTTTTAATTATTTCTAAATTCAAGTGTACATAATTGGATAGTTTATAATTCTTGGTTCATGATATATTCTCATTATGTGCTCATGTACTCAGCTTTTATTTAGGTAGAAATTTGTTAGTAGTTGTTGATAGTAATATGCTAATATTCATGAACTCACTCCCCTAAATGAATGGTATAACTTGACAATGATATCTGTATAATTATATATTTCCATTGAGTACATCATGAGAAACACTGGGCTGGATGAAGCACAAGCTGGAATCAAGATTGCAGGGAGAACTATCAATAACCTCAGATATGCAGATGACACCACCCTTATGGCAGAAAGCAAAGAAGAACTAAAGAGCCTTTTGAAGAAAGTGAAAGAGGAGAGTGAAAAAGTTGGCTAAAAATTCAGTATTCAGAAAACTAAGATCATGGCATCTGGTCCCATCATTCATGGCAAATAGATGGGAATACAGTGGCAACAGTGAGAGACTTTATTTTTTGGGCTCCAAAAACACTGCGGATGGTGACTGCAGCCAAGAAGTTAAAAGACACTTGCTCCTTGGAGAAAAATTATGCCCAACCTAGACAACATATTCAAAAGCAGAGACATTACTTTGCCAACAAAGGTCCATCTAGTCAAAGCTATGGTTTTTCCCTTAGTCATGTATGGATGTGAGAGTTGGACTATAAAGAAAGCTGAGCACAGAAGAATCAAATCTTTTGAACTGTGATGTTGGAGATGACTCTTGAGAGTCCTTGGAGTGCAAGGAGATCTAACCAGTCTATCCTAAAGAACATCAGTCTTTAGTGCTCATTGGAAGGACTGATGCTGAAGCTGAACTCCAAACTTTGGCCACCTGATGCGAAGAACTGACTAATTTGAAAAGACCCTGAGCCTAGGAAAGATTGAAGGCAGAAGGAGAAGGGGATGACAGAGGATGACACAGCTGAATGGCATCACTGACTCGATGGACATGAGTTTGAGTAACTCTGGGAGTTGGTAATGGACAGGGAGACCTGGCGTTCTGCAGTCCATGGAGTCACAAAGAGTTGTGCATAACTGAGTGATTGAACTGAACTGAACTTCATATCAATAATTTGCCTCCAGCTACTCAAGGCTGGGTCGCCCCAAGGGATAGCATGAAGTTCTCTAGAAAAGCTATCAACCTCTATGCATTATTATGCAATAACTAGGAACATTTCATGCAGAGATGGGCTCAATAAAGGACAGAAATGGTATGGACCTAACAGAAGCAGAAGATACTAAGAAGAGGTGGCAAGAATACACAGAAGAACTGTACAAAAAAGATATTCATGACCCAGATAATCACAATGGTGTGATCACTGACCTAGAGCCAGACATCCTGGAATGTGAAGTCAAGTGGGCCTTAGAAAGCATCACTACGAACAAAGCTAGTGGAGGTGATGGAATTCCAGTTGAGCTATTTCAAATCCTAAAAGATGATGTTGTGAAAGTGCTGTACTCAATATGCCAGCAAATTTGGAAAACTCAGCAGTGGCCACAGGACTGGAAAAGATCAGTTTTCATTTCAATATCGAAGAAAGGCAATGCCAAATAATGCTCAAACATGCTAGTAAAGTAATGCTCAAAATTCTCCAAGCCAGGCTTCAATAGTACGTGAACCGTGAATGTCCAGATGTTCAAGCTGGTTTTAGAAAAGGCAGAGGAACCAGAGATCAAATTGCCAAAGTCTGCTAGATCATCAAAAAAGAAAGAGTTCCATAAAAACATCTATTTCTGCTTTATTGACTATGCCAAAGCCTTTGACTCTGTGGATCACAATCAACTGTGGAAAATTCTGAAAGAGATGGGAATACCAGACCACCTGACATGCCTCTTGAGAAATCTGCATTCAGGGTAGGAAGCAACAGTTAGAACTGGACATGGAACAACAGACTGGTTCCAAATAGGAAAAGGAGTACGTTGAGGCTGTATATTGTCACCCTGCTTATTTAACTTATATGCAGAGTACATCATGAGAAATGATGGGCTGGAAGAAGCACAAACTGGAGTCAAGATTGCCAGGAGAAATATCAATAACCTCAGATATGCAGATAACACCACCCTTATGGCAGAAAGTTAAGAACTAAAGAGCCTTTAAGTGAAAGTGGAGAGTGAAATAAGTTGGCTTACAGCTCAACATTCAGGAAACTAAGATCATGGCACTGTTCCCATCACTTCATGGCAAATAGATGGGGAAACAGTGGAAACAGTGAGAGACTATTTTTGGGGGCTCCAAAATCACTGCAGATGGTGACTGCAGCCATGAAATTAAAAGACGCTTACTCCTTGGAAGGAAAGTTATGACCAACCTAGACAGCATATTAAAAAGCAGAGACATTACTTTACCAACAGAGGTCCATCTAGTCAAAGCTATAGTTTTCCAGTAGTCATGCATGGATGTAAGAGTTAGAATATAAAGAAAGCTGAGTACCGAAGAGTTGATGCTTTTGAACTTTGGTGTTGGAGAAGACTCTTGAGAGTCCCTTGGACTGCAAGGAGATCCAACTAGTCCATCCTAAAGGAGATCAGTCCTGAGTGCTCATTGGAAGGACTGATGTTGAAGCTGAAACTCCAAAACTTTGGCCACTTGATGGAAAACACTGACTCATTTGAAAAGATCCTGGTGCTGGGAAAGATTGAAGTGGGAGGAGAAGGGGATGACAGAGAATGAGGTGGTTGGATGGGATCACCTACTCAATGGACATGAGTTTGAGTAAACTCGGGGAGTTGGTGATGGACAGGGAGGCCTGGTGTGCTGCAGTCCATGAGGTCGCAAAGAGTTGGACACAACTGAGCGACTGAACTGAATTCAGGAACACATGAAAAGCTCCTTGTTACAACAGTCATTCTGAAGATTGTGCCAGCTTATGAAGTGATGACACTTTAGTAGTCATCCAGATCAATTTATAAGTCAAGTGGATTTATCCTCTATTTTACTCATAATTAGTTTGAAAATTTGAGATTTAGATTTGCTGTGATGAGTATCATGATGGTTGATCAGGACTGGCCCTCCTTCCAGCTATGAATGAGATGAAACCCATTTCCTTTGGTGACTCACTGAAAAATGTGGTTTTCCTCTTCTTTGAAGATCTTGTACCTGTTCTATCTCTAACCCGCTAAAGGAAAAACTACTTGCTCTCAGAATTCAGGTCATGCTTTTTTTTTGTCAATACTATATCACCACATTTGTCTATTTAGTGATCCCAAACTGTAATGTTGTCCTGTATTTCTACTCATGGGTAAGCATAAATTAAAAAAAAAAAAAAAAAAAAAAGCCTTCCAAATACTCTGCTTTCCATTTTTATTTAGACTTTTTTTTTCCTATATGAATTACTTAAAAATTCCTTTTTTGCTCTCAGTTGTTTGCAATTTTATAAAAAAGATTACCACACTATGTGTAACCTTTGGAAGAATCTGTTCTCTACTTATTTTTATATTTGTAAGATTCATACAGATTGTTTTGTCTCTTTATACAATTCTTTTTTAAAAACTAAATCTTTTATGGGGACAAATTTATATTGTGCTTCCAAATGTTACTCATTTTGCTACTGTGCTTAAAAAACCCAGTCATTATAATTTCAGAGACTCATCAACAGAGTATCTATCAATAAGGACTTCTTTTTAATTTGGTTGTAGTGGTTCTGCTGCTGCTGCTGCTAAGTCACATAAGTCATGTCCAACTCTTCGAGACCCCATGGACTGCAGCCTACCAGGCTCCTCTGTCCATGGGATTTCCCAGGCAAGAGTACTGGAGTGGGGTGCCATTACTTTCTCTGTGTAGTGGTTCTACCTAGCTATATTTTTCAAACTCATGATGTGTGGCCTTTTTTTTTTTTTTGCTTGTCACTACTTCTATCCAAATAATAGAACTGCTTGAAATTGATAGATTAAAATAATGATTAGTTTTTCTAACCAACTGTTTCAGTTATAATCCCCAGGAGTCTACTTACGTTCTGTGTGAATTGCATTCCTATTTCATATAGACGAGGTTATGATTATTTGAGATATGTTCATAATGTTAAGCTCATGTGATTAGCAATACACAAGGCATTGTTTTTCACACTTACTTTAAGCAACTATGTTTTAAGAATTTGTTAAAATCTGACACATATGAGCCTTTGAGCCTGTTTATTTCCTTAATTATTTCTAATTAGACAGTATACACCAGTTAGATATATATTAATGGATTGTGAGACATCTGTGTCACAGAAGTAGGGCTGAAACTGTAGCACTGATTATTTTCTCTCGAATCTTGCCCTAGATAGCCATTAACCAAGTTTTCCAATGTAAAAGAGTTTTAATAACCACATAGTCCAGTCATTCTCCATACTGCCTGCATAATAGAAACCCTGGAGAGTAATTACCATGACAGAATTTTAATTATAATAATCAGTAATTGGAACAATACAAATGGCCATCAATTAGATAATAGATAATTCTACTACGATATATTCATAAAGTGGAATATTACTCACCAATGAAAGTCAGCATATTGAATAATGGAAGCAAGACACAATGATTTCATTCATACAGGTGTCTAAGATAGGCCAAGCTATCAGAGGAAAAATAAAATCATTTGCTTTTTGGATAAATTGGCCAAAAGGGAATTTATAGAGAAGATGGCAATGGTGATGTTTTTCCAAAATTTTATGAAAAATTTCAAGTATATAGCAATTTGAATGAATTTATAGTGAATATTCATTTATATATCCACAACTAAGATTCTACCATTAATATTGTGTTATTCTCTATTTGTTAAAAACTATCCTTTTATCCATCCACAGAGCAGTCATTTTGGTGACTTTGAGAGCAAATACATCAATATGCTTCCCATTAAATATTTTAGCACACATATAATTAACTAGAATTCAATCAAGCAATGCTTTAAATTTTTATGTTGAAATTTTTGTTACCAGTATCTATGAATAGATTTGAATTTTGAGTAGCATTGCATTGTGCAACCTTTCTTATTTCAAATAATAGGCTTAGGCACTTTTTATATTCCATATATTTTAATGTATCAATAAAACATTGTTAAGTGCCAATAGAGATAATTTTACTTCTTTCTTTCAAATTTTAATAACTTTCCTTTCTTTTCTGGTTTTAAGTACAATGGCTAGTGTCTCCAGGATGATACTGGATGCAAGTGACAAGAGCAGGCATTCGTGTCTTTCCCCCAGCTTTACGGGAAGCATTAAATATTTAACATTTATATATGATGCTAACTGTTGATTTTCCATAAATGCTCTTTATCAGTTCACTGATAATTTTCATTACAAATGAGTGTTGATTTTATTCCAACCATAATACCTACATTTATTGAAATGATCATATAGGTTTTCTCTCCTTTATTCTTTGTGATATAATATTGATAGATTTTATTATACTAATTTTGTACTCTTGGCATACATATTACTTTATCATAATAATATATCTCATTTAATATTTCTGATTTTGATTTGCTTATATCTTGGTATTTTTCTTCTTTGTGTTCTAAGGGAAATGACTATAATATACTTTTTATATTTTTGTCAAGTTTTGTAATAGGACTATACTAGCTTTATATCATGAGTTGGAAAGATTACACTCCTTTTATTTTCTGAAATATTATGTCTAATATTGCTGTTTCTATTTCCTTAAATATTTTATTCAATTGACTTCACAAGTGAAACCATCTATACGTTTTGTTTCCTTTGTGGGAGTCACACACACACACACACACACACACACACACACACACACAGCAGGCATGTACCTTGCTTCCTGTATCACTGAGAAAACTGAAGCCATCATAACAGAACATTCTCATTACCACATATTTTATATTCAAATATTCTTCTGTACTCACACACTTGACATTCTCTTTGGCTACCATACTTAAATTATTCACGTTTCTACCTAATCCTAATACCATTCTCTTGAGGAACATCTTCAGTATTTGTTATTTTACTTCACTTCCCACCAAATATTTAATACAAATTGTGTTCTCTTGCTTGGCTATGATCATTATACATACTGGAAAGCATTTTTAAGCGAGCAAGTATTTATTCATAATCACAATACAGAAAAATCAAGCTATATCTTGTGAATGCAGAATCATACTGTGGTCCATCCTTACAATGGACTACAACTCAAATAAAAAGAATAAAATGTGATACCATCAAAAATATGGATAAATCTCAAATACATAAAAGTAAATTTTAAAAATCAGAAATAAATGCTAAGATTTATATGAGTTCGTTTATTTGGCATTTTCAAAAAGGCAACATAATAGGGAAACAGAACAGGATTAGTAGTTTCCAAGGGTGGTAGAACTAGAAAGAAGCAGCAAAGGGAGATATTCTGTACATTGATTACAATGGTAGCAGCACCAGAAACAAACAAACAAAAAATATTGATTTTTCTGTATGTAAAGTTCAAAAAAACTAACATCATGGCATCCGGTCCCATCATTTCATGCCATATAGGTGGGGAAACAATTGAAACAGTGACAGACTTTTATTTTGGGGGCTCCAAAATCACTGCAGATGGTGACTGCAGCCATGAAATAAAAAGACACTTGCTTGGAAGAAAAGCTATGACAAACCTAGATTATATTCTTTGCAGTTGAAGATGCAGGTGAAGCTCTATACAGTCAGCAAAATAAGATCAGAAGCTGACTGTGGCTCAGATCATGAATTAAGTCTGCTGCTGCTGCTAAGTCGCTTCAGTCAAGTCTAACTCTGTGCGACCCCATAGATGGCAGCCCACCAGGCTCCCCCGTCCCTGGGATTCTCCAGGCAAGGACAGTGGAGTGGGTTGCCATTTCCTTCTCCAATGCATGAAAGTGAAAAGTGAAAGTGAAGTGGCTCAGTCGTGTTCGACTCTTAGCGAACCCATGGACTGCAGCCTACCAGGCTCCTCCATCCATGGAATTTTCCAGGTAAGAGTACTAGAGTGGGGTTCCATTAAGTCTAATTATTGTCAAATTCAGACTTAAACAGAAGAAAGTAGGGAAAACCACTAGACCATTCATGTATGACCTAAAACATATCTCTTATGATTGTACAGTGGACATAACAAATAGATTCAAGGGATTAGATCTGATAGAGTGCCTGAAAAACTGTGGACAGAGGTTCATAACATTGTACAGGAGGTGGTGATCAAAACCATCCCCAAGAAAAAGAAATGCAAAAAGGCAAAATGGTTGTCTGAGGAGGCCTTACCAGTATCTAAGAAGAAGACAGCCAAAAGGCAAAGGAGAAAGGGAAAGATATATCCACGTGAATGCAGAGTTCCAAAGAATAGCAAGGAGAGATAAGAAAGCTTCCCTAAGTTAACAGTGCAAAAAAAATAGAGGAAAACAATAGAATGGGAAAGACTAGAGATCTCATCAAGAAAATTAGAGATACTGAGGGAGCATTTCATGTAAAGATGGGCACATAAAGGACAAAAATGTTATGGACCTAACAGAAGCAGAAGATTTTAAGAAGAGGTGGCAAGAATACACAGAAAGATAGGCAAAATATATCTTAAGATATACAAAAAATATACAAAAAAATCATAATGACCCAGATAACCACAATGGTATGATCACTCACCTAGAGCCAGACATTCTGGAGTGTGAAGTCAAGGGGGCCTTAGGAAGCATCATTATGAACAAAGCTAGTGGAGGTGATGGAATTCCCACTGAGCTCTTTCAAATCCTAAAAGATGATGCTGTGAAAGTGCTACACTCAATATGCCAGCAAATTTGGAAAACTCAGCAGTGGCCACAGGACTGGGAAAGTTCAGTTTTCATTCCAATCCCAAAGAAAGGAAATGCCAAAAAAATATTCAAAGTACTGCACAATTGCACTCATCTCACATGCTAGCAAAGTAGTGCTCAAAATTCTCCAATCCAGGCTTCAACAGTATGTGAGGCAAGAATTTCCATATGTTCAAGCTGGATTTAGAACAGAGGAACCAGAGATCAAATTGCCAATATCCGCTGGATCATAGAAAAAGCAAGAGAATTTCAGAAAAACGTCTGCTTCATTGACTATCCTAAAGTCTTTGACTGTGTGGATCACAACAAACTTCAGAACATTCTTAAAGACTTGGTAATACCACACCTCTGACCTGCCACCTGAGAACTCTGTATGCAGGTCAAGAAGCAACAGTTAGAACTGTACATGGAACAACATATTGGTTCCAAATTGGGAAAAGAGTACATCAAGGCTGTATATTGTCACCCTGCTTATTTAACTTACATGCAGAGCACATCAAGTGATATGCCAGGCTGGATGAAGTGCAAGCTGAAATCAAGATTGCTGGGAGAAATATCAATAACCTCAGACGTGAAGATGACACCACCCTTATGGCAGAAAGTGGGGAGGAACTAAAGAGCCTCTTGATGAAAGTGAAAGAAGAGACTGAAAAAGCTGGCTTGAAACTCAACATTCAAAACATTAAGATCATGGCATCTGGTCCCTTCACTTCATGGCAAATAGATGGGGAAACAATGGCAGCAGTGACAGACTTTCTTTTCTTTGGCTCTAAAATCACTTCAGATGGTGACTACAGCCATGGAATTAAAAGATGCTTGCTCCTTGGGGAAAAAGTTATGACAAACCTAGACAGCATATTAAAAAGCAGAGAGATTACTCTGCCTACAAACTCCATATAGCCAAAGCTGTTTTTTTTTTGTTTTTTTTTTGTTTTTTTTTTACAGTAGTCATATATGGATATGAGAGTTAGACTATAAAGAAAGCTGAGCATCAAGAATTGATGCTTTTGAATTGTGGTGTTGGAGAAGACTCTTGAGAATCCCTTGGACTGCAAGGAGATCCACACAGTCAATCCTAAAGGAAATCAGTCCTGAATATTCATTGAGATGCTCAAACTGAAGCTCCAAAACTTTGGCCACCCTATGCAAAGAACTGACTCATTGGAAAAGACCCTGATGCTGGGAGAGATTGAAGGCAGGAGGAGAAGGGGATGACAGAGGATGAGATGGTTGGATGGCATCATTGACTCAGTGGACCTGAGTTTGAACATGTTTTGGATTTGGTGATGGACAGGGAAGGCTGGTGTGCTGCGGTCCATGGGGTTGCAGAGTCGGACATGACTGAGAGATTAAACTGAACTGATATAAATAAAAACAATATAAAGTTTAAAAATTAGATTTAGAAAATATATGTGATTTCCTGCCATTATACAAAAGGAATCAATAAGTATATATATTGGCTTTTTGTATATATGGCTGACTCTAAAAGGTTATGCAGCAATGTAAACATTGTTTACTGATATGTGTGGACTTTCCTTGTAGCTCAGTGGTAAAGAATCTGCCTGTAATGCATAAGACACAGGTTCTATCCCTGGGTCAAGAAGATCCCCTGGAGAAGAAAATGGCAATCCATTCCAGTATTCTTGTCTAGGAAATCCCATGGACCGAGGAGCCTGGAGGGCTGCAGTCCATAGGGTCACAAGATTTGGACAGGACTTCGGAACTAACAATGACAGCTGATATGTGTGCATGGAACAGATGGGTTGTTATGGAACATAAACAGAGAGACGACTGAAAGACAGGAAGCCTTTCCCTTCTGTGTCTTTTTATTTGTGTATTTCTTTTGTTTTTTAAGTCATGAAAACAAACACAATCTACTAAAGATATCTCTTCTAAGAATGATGAAAAGCCTGATATAATGGAATTTGTGAGTACAATATATTGCCAAAAAGGACAATTAGAATCACAAGAAAAGATGAAGCACTGCCATTCAAAGAAGAGAAATGTAGTGATAGTATTCTACTTGTCTTGGCTGTGAACACACAAAGACATATTGCCATAAATGTTCTTATAAGTTTTAATGGAGAATAGTGACATAATACTTGGAGAAGATAGAGAAGGACAGCTGGGCTTATTATCAGATTACTTAATTTTCATCCCTCATAGCATAAAGTAAATAAAAAATTATGTTTTTGATTATTTTAATTAGCAATACAAGTATTTTAAAATAAAGTGCTAATTAAAATAAGAATCTGAGTAAAAGCTGGTGGTTTCTGGGGAGAGGAATGGAAGGGTGGGGAAAACAGGATTTGAGAAGGGGCAATTTTCAGTATAATCTTCTTGATACGATTTGACTCCTAAACCATGTGTATTGATAACTTCCACCTGTAATGCAGGAGACACAGTTTCGATCTCTAGCTCAAGAAGAGTCTCTGGAGTAGGAAAAGGCAACCCACTCCAGTATTCTTGCCTGGTGGAATCCCATTGACAGAGGAGCCCGGTGGGCTGCTGTCCATGGGGTCACAAAAGGGTCAAGCACAACTTAGTGACTGAGCATGTGCCTGAGGAGTTTGCATTTACATGACTTTAGTCTGAATATGCATTCTCCAATTTAATATGGTCCTTGGCCTTCAGCTTATATAAAGTTCTAGAGAAACTTCATTTTGTAACTGCAGGGCAATTTGCTGCTATGAGGATGAGAGGTCAAAGAAATGCTCTTTACAGGAATAGGGAATCATGCTAAAGGAAATAATAGTTTTAAGACAGAGGGATGAATCAATTGGTGAAATGAGGCAACTAAGAAATCATAATTGTAATTACACACTCAGAGCTAGTTTAGCCATTCTTAACTATCAGCACTAACCTCTGCTAATCTTTTGGGTGTTAGCTGATGCTATATATCAAATCCATTTGAGCTCATTAAATATAATTACCAACACAGAGAGTCTTTACTTCAGTAATCCAAATGCATATGCCTATGTTCTATAAATGGAGATTTGCTTTATCCCTGAGAGTTATGATGAAATTATGGTGCATTGTAATTAAGTTTTTTTTTTTTTTTTTACAATACTTACTTTCAATTTTTGAGCTCAAATACCTCTTTAGATATATCAAACTTTCAATGAATGTTGTTGGTGAGGTTATATTTCAATATTTGCAATCTGGAAGAGTAGAAATGGGTAAAAATTATTTTCAATTGGCTGCAGCGGTGTTCTAATTCATCTTTCAGTTTAGTTCGGTCACTCAGTTGTGTGTGACTCTTTGTGACCCCAAGGACTGCAGCACGCCAGGTTTCCCTGTCCATCACCAACTCCTGGAGCCTACTCAAACTCATGTCCATTGCATTGGCGATGCCATCCAACCATCTCATCCTCTGTCATCCCCTTCTTCTCCTGCCTTCAATCTTTCCCAGCATCAGGGTCTTTTCCATTGAGTCGGTTCTTTGCATCAGGTGGCCAAAGTACTAGAGTTTCAGCTTCAGCATCAGTCCTTCTAGTGAATATTCAGGACCGATTTCCTTTATGATTGACTAGTTGGATCTCCTTGCAGTGCAAGGGACTCTCAAGAGTCTTCTCCAGCATCTCAGTCCAAAAGCATCAGTTCTTTGGTGCTCAGCTTTCTTTATAGTCCAACTCTCACATCCATACATGACTACTGGAAAAACCATAGCTTTGACTAGACAGACCTTTGTTGGTAAAGTAATGCCTGCTTTTTAATATGCTGTTTAGGTTGGTCGTAGCTTTTCTTCCAGGAGGCAAGAATTTTAATTTCATGGCTGCAGTCACCATCTGCAGTGATTTTGGAGTCCCAAAAAATAAAGTCTGTCACTGTTTCCATTGTTTCCCCATTTATTTGCATGAAGTGATGGGACTGGATGCCATGATCTTAGTTTTCTGAATATTGAGTTTTAAGCCATTTTTTCACTCTCGTCTTTCACTTTCATCAATAGGCTCTTTAGTTCTTTGCTTTTTTCCATAAGGGTGGTGTCATCTGCGCATCTGAGTTTATATTGATATTTCTCCTGGCATTCATCTTTGGAGAAGACTAATGTTTATTTTGGGGAAAATATTGTAATGATCTTTTGATTATGTAGAAGTTGAGGTAAAATCATTTTATGAAATGACAATGTTAAAATAAGTGAGGAGGTAAACCAATTTACATTAAAGTGTAAAATGTCTTCTTCTTTTTTGGGATTTCACTGTGCCTGAGCCTGGAGGTCAGTGAGGCTGAAGAGAGAGGCTTATTCTATACATGTGCAAGTGAGATTGATCAAGTCCTGCCTTTTGGGAAAGGAAGACAATAGAAATGCCAGAAAGCAATACTTTGTGAAAGGCCATGGCCCATGGGTATACAGCATCCGAATTTTTTGCTTCTTTTTGTCGGTGTGACTCCTTACCACAGTGTCCAAGCCTTTTAGTCCATATATGTGTATATATATATTTATATACACATGTATATATCTACATACATATAAGTTAATTTTACTTAAAGTAATTCAGAGAGAGACATACCTACTCTTGGTGAAAATCGTCCAAGTGTATTCTAGAAGTGGCAGAATAATGTAGACCAATGTATAAAACAGATTTTCGTTCTGAGTAGAAAACACAGTTTCACTTTTCTTGTAAAGAGCTGCAGCATGATAGAATAGTGTGGAGTGGAAATGCTCTGCTGAGAAAGGGCTCTCTATAGGCTTCGAATGCTTTGACTTCTGGAAGGTCAGACAGTACATGCAGTTTCATGTTCTCATGTGGAAAAAATAACAGGGGGCTTTGAGACTGGATCCTAGCCAGATGAGTTCTCTGTGGCTAAAGATTAGTCAAATAACAAAATCCTTTTAAAATTTAATCTGGTAGATGGCTTTTCTTTCCCCTGCTTAAAATGTTAATCATTTTCAACAGAACAAACCTTATATTAAAAAAAAAAAATGTGAGGACGGCAGGTCCTTTAAACCATTGTTATGACAAAACAGATGTTTAACAGCCCAGGTAGTCTGGCAAGGAGCTGAGTTTAGTGCTGGTGGGTCAGAGGTCTCTAGTTCTGTTTTTTAAAAGTAGCTAGAGTCTTCTGGGGAGAAGGCAATGGCACCCCACTCCAGTGCTCTTGCCTGGAAAATCCCATGGATGGAGGAGCCTGGTAGGCTGCAGTCCATGGGGTTGCTAAGAGTCAGACATGACTGAGCGACTTCACTTTCACTTTCCACTTTCATGCATTGGAGAAGGAAATGGCAACCCACTCCAGTGTTCTTGCCTGGAGAATCCCATGGATGGAGAAGCCTGGTAGGCTGCAGTCCATGTGGTCGCACAGAGTCGGGCATGACTGAAACGACTTAGTAGTAGTAGTAGTGGTAGTAAAGATTAGTCAGACAAGATTTTGGGTGATAATAGAAGTTTCATGGAGCAATTTTCTAGAAACCTTAGGGTAATGGGACAACCTGTCTTGCTTTGAATTTCTCTTTTTAATAAGGGCCCAGTCCCTTTTAATGTCTCACTCAACTAGATCATGCCCATCCAAGAAAATTCCTCTTCTCATCAACCCAGAGTCAGCTGATTTGTGGTCTTATAGCTTTCCAACCAATTATGTGAAGTTGATCCAGTAAATTAAGAGGGAAAAAGATGTTGACAAAGTACTTCAAACAGAATATAACTTTTTTAGTGTTTGCACTCTTCAAAAGTATGCTATATAACAGTGATCACGTGAATTTTACAACAGAATATAATTATTCAGCCAATTGATTTGCTTCTTAAAAGGGGAACTTTCTACTTGAAACTTGAATTAAATGGCAACATACATGTACACTGTCCTTGTGCCATATGAAAACTGAAATCACTGATTAAGTTAATGGTTACTAATTGATGGCTATTAGAACAAAGAGATCATGGCAAAATAAACCAAGCTTTCAAGTATAAATGTTGACTATTAGCAATTAGGGCTTCCTGGTGGCTCAGACAGTAAAGAATCTGCCTGCAGTGCAGGAGACCCAGGTTTGATCCCTGGGTCAGGAAGATTCCCTGGAGGAGGAAATGGCAGCCCACTCCAGTATTCGTGCATGGGAAATTCCATGTCAGAGGAGTCTGGTGGGCAATCATCCATGGGGTCGCAAAGAGTCAGACATGACTGAGTGACTAACAATGACAACAACATTAGCAATTAAAAAACCTCCATTGTATATTAAATGTTTATTATGAGTTGGACCTTAAATTCAGGTAATAATTGCCCAAGTATTTACTTGTGATTAGTATAGTCCTTAAGTACCTGATATGTATTTTTCCATTTAATCTCTTTGCAGTAGATATTGTTATTACTTCCAGTTTGTACATGAGAATTTATGTAACTTGTCTCATTCTGGTTAGTTGTGGTATGAGAGTTTAGTACTTGGTAGGCTGACTCCACCTTGCCTGGAGAATCCCAGGGACAGGGGAGCCTGGTGGGCTGCCATCTGTGGGGTTGCACAGAGTCAGACATGACTGAAGCGACTTAGCAGCAGCAGCAGGCTGACTCCAGAGTCTACTCTGTATGTCTTTCAGAATAAAAAGGAATAGACATTCCTAAATATCCACTTAGAATTATAATATTTATTTTTATAGTATCTAATGATCTTCACATTACTCAGATAATCCGAGTATTGTTTAGAGTCTGAATTTTTTTCCCTGCTAAAGACTGATTTCTAGCAAGCATCCAAAGGCAAAAAAGTGATAAATTTCTTTTTTATGGGCAATTATTTTCTCAAGTATGGCAAGGATAAAGCTGGATTTTTTATATAATACATTTAATAAAGATTTAAAGAAAAAATATATTTCTTCTTTAGTTGTATTTATTAGTAACTTATTTTTATGTTCTTTAAAGAAAGAAAAATCACTGGAATCCCTGGATTCTCCTCCTTTGTCGTCTTCTTAATTCCTTGCTTTCTCCTTGTCTAGTCAAACACTTTGATATACTGCATACTCATACCCTTTGGCAAGACGATAGCTGTTTTTGTTTTTTTCCCCTAAAAGAATAAACAAATTGGATTGTGATATATCTAAGAATTATGTTGCTCATAGCAGGTGCATCCTGACAGAAAGTGACATTTTACATGTTGACATTAAGAGTTCTTTAGGCAAACACTGAAAATGTGACAGTAACTTTAACATTAAATAATAAATGTAAACAACCAGGGCATTATGAATTGGAATTCAGCGGCTTGCTAAAGAAAAGTGTTTAGTCACTCAGTCGTGTCCGAATCTTTGTGCTTCCATGGACTATAGCTCACCAGGATCCTCTGTCCATGGGATTTACCAGGCAAGAATACTGGAATGGGTTGCCATTCCCTTCTCCAGGGGATCTTCCCGATTCAGGGATTGAACCTAGGTCTACCTGCACTGGCAGGCAGACTCTTTATCACGTGAGCCAATGCCTTGCTAAAGAAAGCCTGCATATTTAAAGCTTCTTCATACAAGACCCATCCTTAGAATGAGTCAAGGAGCTAGCAAATGGAGCTGAAGATACCACATAAAGCAGAAAAAGTAATTGCCAAATATAATATTTATCAAATAATCAGTATAAAGTTTAGGCAACTAACAATATCCTTGAAAAACTGTCCACACTTCAATCCCTGATCTCTGAATATCAGCATATCATAGAATATGCATGTGTTGACACAAATCTTACTTTCAAATGATTATTTCTTAACATTTTTGAATAAGGCAGTGGAATCATTTAATGTCTTTGCATCTGATTTTCTCTTTAGCTTTTTCCATGTCAGGTTGCTTTTGCCTTGAGTTATAAATATCACTAAATATCATATTTCAAGATTTACAGTTTTAACTAACTTCTGTTATCAAGTTAGTAAATCTAAGTGCACGTTTATTATTATCTTTCCTTTTGCGAAATATTTCTAGTTCTTAAAATTTACTTTCATACAATTTCCTGTGGATTTCTGATAAAGTTTTCAAAATAAGGTTGAGCTATGAGCTGCTGCTGCTGCTGCTGCGTCGCTTCAGTCGTGTCCTACTCTGTGCGACCCCATAGACGGCAGCCCACCAGGCTCCCCCGTCCCTGGGATTCTCCAGGCAAGAACACTGGAGTGGGTTGCCATTTCCTTCTCCAATGCATGAGAGTGAAAAGTGAAAGTGAAGTCGCTCAGTCGTGTCTGACTCTTAGCCACCCCATGGACTGCAGCCTACCAGGCTCCTCCATCCATGGGATTTTCCAGGCAAGAGCACTGGAGTGGGGTGCCATTGCCTTCTCCCAAACTATGAGCTACTAACTGTAAACTATCTAACAAGGACAAATTTTAATAAATGTGTAACTATTAACCTAAATTTTAACTATTTACCTAACTAGATGCTTTAATGAGTTTGGATGAGAGTGTTATAGTGAGGAGGATATACAGATTTGCCTCGTCTGACACAGTTGGTGAGATGTTTTTGATGTCTGTTTTTCTTTATTTGAGAATTTATCAAGAGTATTGTTTTTCAGATTTTCATTTATTTCTTTTCGTGTACTTAATTCCTTAAACTCTGTAACAGTTGATTTTTTTCTAGGAGTTTAGCCTTTACTTTCCCATTTTTTGCCTTCAGGTATTTTATTGGAAACTCTGCCTGTTCCCATTTGTCCATGCAGTTTTTCACCATCTCAAATGGGGTCACCAACTTATATCTTCACTACATCAGCCCACTTTGTGACTACTGTCTGCCAGACTTCAGCCCTACATTCCTGGGTGATTTCAGTCAGATACGGCAATACTTTCCCTCAAAGCTAAAAACATGAGGTAAATAAAATCTGTGGTCTCTTTCTTGGACAGGTGTCTCATCTATCCTCTATTTCCATTCATTTATTTTAAAAAATTTCTTTACAATTTGCTCCAAAATGGATATAAATTTGTCTCAGTTGTATCAGTCTGGGGCTTGTATCCTTTGTTGGCATCTCAGTATGACCATCTTTGCTTTGGAGATAAGAAAGAAATTGTGTTTCCTTGAGGAATGTGGATAATACTCTCCTTTATTCATGTTCAGACCAGTTTCCTTATTAAGTTTTCTCATCTCAATTTATTTTGTTTTATTGTCACAGAGTTTGTATACTTTCTATTACTGGGCTATCATTTTCTTCAAATTCCAAGACAGAGTCACTGAGAAAAGAATGTAATGTAAAAAAATAATATTTTAAAATATATTAAATTAAAGACTATAAAACTAGACATATCCTATTAAAACATCTGAAAGTGAAAGTGTTAGTTGTTCATTTGTGTCTGAATCTTTGTAACCCCATGGTGTGTAGCCCGCCAGGCTCCTCTGTCCATGGGGTTTCCCAGGCAAGAAGACTGAAGTGGATAGCCATTCCCTTCTTTAGGGTATCTTCCTGACCCAGTAATGGAACCTGCATATCCTGCATCACAGGCATATTCTTTACCATCTGAGTCACCAGGGAAGGCCTATATTGATAAGTTGCTACTGTGGAAATGTAGAACATTGCTATCAGTTAGAGAAACACGGCACTTATGTTGGAGGTTAATTTGAAGGGGATGTAAAGGAGATGGATAAACGCCAGTGACATAAAGGTTTTTGAGTCTAGCCATACCAGTTAAAATAGCTGTTACTATAGAGAGTATGAAATACTGCATGAGACATATGGAGTGAGAAGTTTATCAATGAAACTCTCTGAAAACTCTCTGGCATGAGAAAAAGCTGATTCTAGATATGTAAAGCTGTTTTGCAGATGTTATATTAAAATTCTACCATCCCCGTTTGAGCAGCTGCTAATTTTCCTCTGACATACTAAATGCAGTCCTTCAAAACTTACATTCAAGTTATAGGCGCTGCTGACAAGTACAATTACACACAAGTTGTTAGGATTCTTATTTTCCATAAATGGGCATTGCCAGTGTTGCAAGTAAGCTCTGCAGTCGTTCAAATCTAGACATATTCTGTTTGGTGTGCAGAATTTATACTGAATATTTTGCAAATGAAAGTGCTAAGCATTAGTTTCCACCCTCTGGAACTTACATTTCCCTGTAACATAGAAGTATCAAGAAATTATTAATGAATGCATTGGTTAATAATAAGAAACATTAACCAAAAAATGTCAATGAGCTCACTGAGATAATTTGGGCATAGGAAACACTACTCTCACACTCAGTACTAATTTTTTTTTCAAGAAAACAAACTATACTATTCCCCTATAGTCAGACTTGTCTACCTGTAGTCCTGACACATATGACATGGTTGGTGAGCACATCTTCACACCCAGGTCTGGGCTCAGGTTCTTTCTCCTGTCCCCATTTGCCATCCCATCCTTTCCTAATCATGTTTGTCTTCAACAAATGTTCATCTAAATGAAAAAAGAAAGAGAAATTCTTTGTGCAGCAATGTCATATAAAATCTGGTGGCCTTTTCTTTTTTATTTTTTTAATGAAAATGCCTGGTTTAAGCTTTGCTTGCCAAGTATGCACGTCAGTGATGATTATCTACAATAAACAGAGCATCAGCCACGTGAAAGAGCCAGATCTCCTACCCAGGCTGCTTTGTTTTAAATCTTGGGTGATTTTAGTAACTGATTATTTTGACTATCTGGGCAGCTTGGTTTTTGTTGTTTTTGTTTTTTTCTGTTCCTGGGCTTTTAATTGCCCACTCATAAGTTTTAAATTCACCAATAAAGAGTGAGTTCCAGAAATCTTAGGCCTCCACTTTTAATCCTGATAAAAGCACAACCCCAAAACCACGCTCGTACTTTCCCCCAGCCAGCCTGCTGTGTGGATTATGGTGTACCATATAATCTTTAGAACATGTATATAATAAACCATTTCCTAAGTTTCCTGATGGTTATTGCTGAAGGTATCTTGCAATCGTAAGAACCACGAGGTCCATTTCCAGCCATATCATTGGTTATTGATAGGCTGAGACTGGCACAAAACAAGCAACTACATAAATTTCTGACAAACAAGTGGTAGTGAAAAATAAAAGGGAAGAGAATGGGATGATAAAGAAATTATCTGTGGATAGCTGATTTTGGTAATGCTTACTTCATTCAGCCTAAGAGATTAAAGGTGGTTTTTCATGGTGGTAAAATAGCCAGTAACTATTGAGGAAAAACCACTGCCAAAATTCCAGGTTTTCTTATATGTCAACTACAGTACTCTTTTCCTAAACACCCAGTATATTAAAAACAAAAACTTATAGCCTTTTCCAGAGGTGTGTATACAAGGATGATACAAAGTTTAACATCTGACCTGCAAAACAGGCGAAGTGAACTGCTCATATTCCCACTGCTGGTCATGAGAGACTTTTTTGCTATTTACCATATGCAGTTTTCAACATAATGCCTTGGACTGTAGCACCTCTAAGGAGAGCATAATTATTTTACCATCCTTTGGGAGATAGTGCCTATAGGGTGGTAATAGGGAAAGTATAATTCAGAAATGTGAGTGCATATTCCTTTTTGCAATTGCTTATTGAAGCACTTTTTTAAAGAAAAAATTGGCATTCACCAAGAGGTCATGAATTTAGACTTTTAATATCTATTATTGATGATTCTTTAATACTGTTGGTGTTTACCTGGTGTTTATGTGTATTGTCCTAGCTAAACCGATTTAAACAATTTTTAGGTCCAATTTTGGCGGGGGAAGAAGTTACTAAGGATGTAGATATCACTGAGATTAACATAGTCCTTTCAAAATGGTATCATAAGGAGATATTACAGATAACAAATGCATCTTATTTTATGCTCTCTAAGCAAGCAGAATTTTTGGTATATGTGTGACTTATACTAAACTTCATGAGCACAGGTGCTTTGCCCTTAGGGTTTACCGTTGAAACCAATGCTTGGAAATCAGTGTAATTTGCCATATTCGGGTTTTTTGATGTAGAGTTTGGTATTCATTAATTATTAAGAAATATATTCACCATGTCAAACTCTTCTGTCCAGTCTTTTTGAGGCTCTGTCCAGCATCAGTACAGATGATTTTTTCATTAAAGCAACTAAGTTGTTGTCTTAACTGAACTCTTCTATAAGGAAAGCCTTTTCTTTGAAGAAGCTCCCTTAAGTGAATGGTGCTCATTTTCCCATGTTAGATGTCATTATCACTCTGAAAATGCGTATTCTCAGCTTCTCTTATTAGAGCTCATTACACATTCATTCACATGTAAAATGTCTTTCTTTGCAGCCATGTCATCTGATTATAACTGTACCTTCTTGCAATGGTATCTAGTAGTTATCTACTATTTATCAATGGCTCGTGCCTATGAATGTAAAATGGTTTCTGGGGCTTCAGGATCTATGAAGCTGATTCTTCTGGCATTTATGCTTCATATCTTTGACTTTTTTTCGCATGCATGAGCTCCACCTCCACTGAATTCTGCCTCCTATGCCCATCTTTACAACTTGGTCCTTGACATCATCTAGGTTTTTATCAACTTTGAAATCATAAAATATAGCATACCCATGAATTCTTAATGTCTAGATTACAATTTTTCAATTACTCAATCAATTATAAAAGCTGAAGTGAAACTTTAGTAAATAATACTAAAACCCAAAGCTAGTAGAGACAGTCAATGCCATAGGTGAGAGGAGGCAGAATTTATCTAAGTGAGACCTGAATGGAGAATATTCCTCCCACCGTACTTTCTTCTTGGCAAATCTGGCTTTTTACTCATAAAGAAAATGCCAACTATAAAGAGGCAGAAAGATGCATCACACCTCTTTAAATGCAAACAGATATAAATGGAAATGTGTAGGCATATATAATTTCAAGCAGGATCTATATTTTTTCCTGTTTTATTAAAGCTATAAAAAATGTTTTGAACCTCTTTTTCCTATGTTTGCTGTAATATTTTGCTTGAAAAGTTTCTTTCTATACCCTCTTATATCCTTTGTTGTTTGTCTTTTATAATGCAGAAGTTTTTGGGGCCCCGCATTTATTCTGTTTTTCATTCTTGAGCATATGGAACTCTAACTAAGCCTAGGTGTCTATAAAGAGAAGATGTATTTTGTAATTCCACATGGGTGCTGGAATTTCTTTTCTACTCTTAACCACCCGGAGTAGTAATTAATATATAGAGTCTCTAGCCCTATTTCTGAAATAAAAATTATTTTTATATACTATGTAAACCTCTTTATATAGTGAAACATCTCATTAACTACTCTGTGGAATAAATTGATTTTTTTTCTGTAATAGGCTGGAAAGTCTGAATTTGCTGTTTATTTCATTAAATTTTTTTATAATGTGCATCCTGGAAGAAACAGTGAAAACTACCACCTTAAACTACACTGTATAACTTCTGTGACTCTTACTAGTGGACATGACATGGCTAACAATTGCAATTTTAAATATATATATATATATATATATATAAATAAATAAATAGTAGGGGTATGAACTTGCTCTAGCTATACCAGCAATCAGTTTTTAAACAGTTGTTGCTCAGATAAGCAATGGCCAAGTGTGTGAAGCAGTAACATATAATATGATGGTTAAAAATAGTCCCCCAAGTCTGATTATCAGACTATGTCAATATCCTGATAGTACCGGTGACCCAGTTATTTAATTGATGAATTTGTAGTAGCTCCTGAACCTCAGTAGACATCTCTATTGCCAGTTATTAATATGTATAAAATAATAGGCTGCATCCTGAGGATGAGGGGTGACTGTGTATGTACTTCATTTCATATATAAGACCAGTGGACAAGTGACCCATGATGTGAGGGTTATCAGAATCTTCCAGAATATTAGTCCTGGATAGCAGTGCAATGCCTTTTTTTTCTACTGATGGCAAGAACTGTAACAGGAAACTTGGGAATTATGGTATAATCATATTAGATCTTCCATAATGTTGAGGAAGAAGGGAGAAAAATAGAATAATCAGATATCTAAAGAGAAGAAAAAGTGAGAGATTTAAAAAGCATCGTGATGGGTTTCCACATCCTGGTTATAATCTCTCTTTTACATGGCAGATCCATTGAATTGTGAGGTAGTTCTATTTTCTTAGGATAAATTTATCCTAGTCCTATCCCAATTTTATTTTGTAAACTAGCTCCAATTTGTTTTTATGTCTTGGAAACAATTGTGCTAACTAATACATCCATCTTTTTTGTGCATTTGAATTCCAGCCAGGAAAGCCTTCTCACACCATCCTATGTTCTTACATGCCTCTGAATTTATGGTTGCAATGCAGAACAAAGCAAACAGAAAAGCTATCCAGTGCCCTTTCTTTCTTTATATACCCATTAAAGTTTTATTCCTTTGTGATTTAGATTAAATGTTTCACTCATGATATTGCTCCTATTTCCTCAGTTGAATTAATTGTTCCTTCTGTTATATATCTATGGACACAATATGTACCTGCTTTGTGGAAGTTACTTCTTATTGTCTCATGTTATAGTTATTTAAAAACTGTACCAGTTTGAGTTTCCAACTCTTTCAAGGGTAGTGTCGTATTTTCTTACTCATTTTTATATTCCCCATGTACCTAATATATATATTTGCTGCTGCTGCTAAGCTACTTCAGTCGTGTCTGACTCTGTGCGACCCCATAGATGGCAGCCCACCAGGCTCCCCCATCCCTGGGACTCTCCAGGCAAGAACACTGGAGTGGGTTGCCATTTCCTTCTCCAATGCATGAAAGTGAAAAGTGAAAGTGAAGTCGCTCAGTCGTGTCCGACCCTCAGCGACCCCATGGACTGCAGCCTACCAGGTTCCTCCATCCATGGGATTTTCCAGGCAAGAGTACTGGAGTGGGATGCCATTGCCTTCTCCATATATATTTGCACATAGTGTGTATTTAATGGAAGATCATATATGTGTATATATATATAAATGAAAATCCATCTCACACATATAGTCATTTAATTATCCCTTTTATCACATATATTCAATATCTGTTGAAGATTTACTGTATTTTGTGTGTGTGTGTGTGTGTGTCGTGTGAATGCATGCATAACAATATACCACCGAAGAGGGAGTAAATAGCTGACAAATATTTGATTGGGTAATGAGAAAAGAGCAAGAAAAAGTCAAAGCAGCAAGTTTTATTCAAGCAACTGTAAGCCTTATTCCAGGAACATAAAGCATAAAATTTGATGAGAGTGATCCTGGTAAAGAGGGCAAGATAGCTAAGAGCTGAGTAAAAGGGGACCTTTTATAATGCAGTAAAGAGATAACAAATTTGCCAAATTTATGGAATGTAAATTAAGTCATTTGGAAGTATATTTACTTTTCAGGTCACTGGAAGAACATTGAATAGATGTGGCTGTAATTTTAAAGAGAATGCATTAATGGCCTGAAAGACTAATTTGGTCTTCTGTGGCATCTAGATAAGGTGATCTACTTTTAGTAGCACAGACTGATTCAAAATTAAAGAGACTGTTAAACACTCTGAATTAATTGCTTTCAACTTTAATATTTGAATATAGATTTGAATTTCACTATTGAAATTCAGTCTCTGCTTATTATCCCCTGGGCAGGAAATTGAAGTTCAAAGGTAATAAACTGGGCAGAGATAGCTCTTGTCCATATAATGCATAATTAATTATAAATTATATAAATATATATGTTCCTAAAAGATTAGTAAGTTTCAAAATAAGATCAGATTCTGTACCGGCAAGTTTGTTTCACTTATTTCAAACTTGCACTGGCAAGTTTGTTTCATTTAATAAAGGAAAAAATACAGAGCAAATGGCTGCTGCTTTTTTCTCCTTAAAGTTCTATTAAAAGCACACTTTCAGTCATTAGGAATGCTGATGTGATTTGCTTTCTCCTTTGGATAATGAATACAGATCTTAAAGGTGACTGGATAGTGTAAAATAAGAATCACTTGGCATAACAAAGCTTTGTAACTTTATTACTTCTAGACCTACATTTGATAACAAGACATTATAGCTGAAACAATGACTTTGCATTAGTACTCAAGTGTATGGGCTCATGCCTGAAAAAATCAGAATAGTCTATCATGTATGAATTTTTTCTTGTTAATCTCCCAGAAAATTTTGTAACATCAAATGATTTGTCAAATATGTGTATTTTATAATCAGTCCATTTAACACATTTACAATAATATATCAATTATTGAACCTGATAGTTGATCTCTGAAGTATGGCTCAGGGATTGACTAAAAGCATAATATATAATAGAATTTATAAATATGAGCAAATATAATGGTATTTGTAAATATAATGTTTATATATAAATGATATTAATATAAACATTTATATATATATGCTGTGAAAATATAGTAATTTATATAAATTTATAAATACATTTGTAATATATTTATAACAGTTCTATGTATGCATGTCCTTAGCAGAAACCCATAAAAATTCTGAGATTTCCATACTGACGAGTCATCAACATCATGATGTCTTATGGAATTTTTCTACCTTTTATATCATGAGAATATTTTTTCTAATAGTGATATTTCTCATTTTTGACAGCTTATAGAGCAATGGGTAAGTACCAACTATTTATAGAATGTGATAAAAATTCATTTATTTTCAGCCTTACTCCTATGCGTATTGAACTACTCAGCTTCTTGCCAGAAGTCTTGCTCATGTGTCTAGGTGTACGTCTGTTTGCTTTCACTGGAGCTTTTGTTTGCAAGTGATAGTAACCTGACTCAAAATAATTCAGGGAGAAATGAGAGTGCATGGGCTCATATAACCAAATGAGTAAGGGCAGGGGTGCAGCTGTGTGCATGGATGTCTGGATCCAGAGATTTTAATGCCTTAAAGAAATTCTGTGGTTAGTAGTGTTGAAATCATTTTCCAATACTACTGAAACTGTCTTTTACTCAGGCAGGAAGCATGACCAGATACGCAAATATCTGAATGCTAACCATCTGATAGGACTGTGATGTCTGTGGTCTAAAATGAGGATGAATCTTGGAAGGAAATCTTGGAAATCAAGATTCCAAGAACGCAGAAGCTACCCTAGACAATTGGTATGGGAAGAAGTTTATGTTAGGGAAGTGGAGGCTTATCAAATCTTTGTAAGCCAGAACAAAGATTAGAAAGTGACTTTCAGGAATACCAGAAGGGTCAGAATCACAAGACCTCACATATCTATGTTTTCTGCTTCCTGCATCTTATAAGCAGAGTGGCTTCTGAGGAAATTGCCTAGAAATTGCTGGCAGAAACTTACTTATGCACTCTCCCAATACCAATGCATTTCTGAGCCATTAGAAGTCTCCTACATCATACCAAAGAAGGTCTGGTATCTCAGATTACTTTCCTGTGTTGCTGGTATTTTATTAAGCAACCAAGCACACTATGAGTACCGTTCTGTGCCCAAGCTCATACGTTAAATTGAGAATCTCTAGAAAGTATACTCAACACTAGTAAATTTGGACAAATCCAAAATTAAGTTCTTCTTCCTTGATCTAATATCCTTGAGTCCATCATTTCACATACTTCAAACGTTTCTGCCAATATATTGGAAGAAGTTTGCAATTTGTCTGGTGTTCATGTACCTTCTGCTGGGATAGACTTTAATTTGTCTTCTTGGGTTGCTAATTATCAATCTATAAGTATTGAGAGTAAGTGGCTTGGATGGATCCTGAGAGGAATCAGCTTACAAGCCACCTCACTCAAGTGGGATCAGTATAGGGTCTTCAGAAAGTGAAGGCAGTGGCAGAAAGTAGGCTTATTATGGCAAGATAGGCTCGGTGGAATCTTGGACAGCAAGGTGGCTGCATTATTAAGAAGATAAACAAGTATCACTATTTGAGTTCTCAGGGAACTATTCTTCTCTAATCAATGTCTTTACATTAAGGATAGACATCTGATAAAGCTGTGAATTCACCCTACATTGCAATTCAGTGACCCAGAGGATCAGTTTTTTTTTTCTTCTTCTGATTTTTAGTAAAGCTGGTCTAAACCTATGTGGAAAATATTATTTGAGGGCAATCATAGGAGCTCTCTGGTTGTTGGTTATGCCTTAATCTGAAAATCCACAATCTGTATGTAGTTTCCTAGCTCTTCTTTACAATATGACTTAGCCATCCTGTGTTCATAGTCTTTATCCACATTTCCACAATTATGTTTTGGTGCCACTGTGATATGGTCATTTAAGTCCTGTTTTTATGACCACATTCACACAGTAAGGATGGAAATTTGTAAGCCCATTTTTTTTTTTTTTTTTTTGCCACCACATACTAGTATCTTTACATATACTAATAATGAGATCATTACTGCTTTCAAATCTAACTAGATTAGAAAACCAATTCCAGATTCTCCTATCTGAGGTTCTTTTTTTAGAATCACTGAAGGTAATGAATGTTGATTTGGTAAGAATTCATTTGGAAACTGAAGTCACTCTAGGTATTTAAATTGAAATGACACTTAGTACAGACTATTAGAAAAGCAAAGGAGAAAAGAAAAGATATAAGCATCTGAATGCAGAGTTCCAAAGAATAGCAAAAAGAGATAAGAAAGCCTTCCTCAGCGATCATTGCAAAGAAATAGAGGAAAACAACAGAATGGGAAAGACTAGAGATCTCTTCAAGAAAATTAGAGATACCAAAGGAACATTTCATGCAAAGATGGGTTCGATAAAGGACAGAAATGGTATGGACCTAACAGAAGCAGAAGATATTAAGAAGAGGGGGCAAGAATACACAGAAGAACTGTACAAAAAAGATCTTCATGACCCAGATAATCATGATGGTGTGATCACTCACCTAGAGCCAGATATCCTGGAATGTGAAGTCAAGTGGGCCTTAGAAAGCATCACTACGAACAACGCTAGTGGAGGTGATGGAATTCCAGTTGAGCTATTCCAGATCCTGAAAGATGATGCTGTGAAAGTGCTGCACTCAATATGCCAGCAAATTTGGAAAACTCAGCAGTGGCCACAGGACTGGAAAAGGTCAGTTTTCATTCCAATCCCAAAGAAAGGCAATGCCAAAGAATGCTCAAACTATTGCACAATTGTACTCATCTCACGCTAGTAAAGTCATGCTCAAAATTCTCCAAGCCAGGCTTCAGCAATACGTGAACCATGAACTTCCAGATGTTCAAGCTGGTTTTAGAAAAGGAAGAGGAACCAGAGACCAAATTGCCAACATCCGCTGGATCATGGAAAAAGCAAGAGAGTTCCAGAAAAAACATCTATTTCTGCTTCATTGACTATGCCAAAGCCTTTGTGTGGATCACAATCAACTGTGGAAAATTCTGAAAGAGATGGGAATACCAGACCACCTGACCTACCTCTTGAGAAATTTGTATGCAGGTCAGGAAGCACCAGTTAGAACTGGACATGGAACAACAGACTGGTTCCAAATAGGAAAAGGAGTATGGCAAGGCTGAATATTGTCACCCTGCTTATTTAACTTATATGCAGAGTACATCATGAGAAATGCTGGGCTGGAGGAAGCACAAGCTGCAATCAAGATTGCCGGGAGAAATATCAATAACCTCAGATATGTAGATGACACCACCCTTATGGCAGAAAGTGAAGAGGAACTAAAACAGCTCTTGATGAAGGTAAAAGAGGAGAGTGAAGAAGTTGGCTTAAAACTGAACATTCAGAAAATGAAGATTATGGCATCTGGTCCCATTACTTCATGGGAAATAGATGGGGAAACAGTGGAAACAGTGTCAGACTTTATTTTGGGGGGTTCCAAAATCACTACAGATGGTGACTGCAGCCATGAAATTAAAAGACACTTACTCCTTGGAAGAAAAGTTATGACCAACCTAGATAGCATATTCAAAAGCAGAGACATTACTTTGCCAACAAAGAATGGTCATGTATGGATGTGAGAGTTGGACTGTGAAGAAAGCTGAGCACCAAAGAATTGATGCTTTTGAACTGTGGTGTTGGAGAAGACTCTTGAGAGTCCCTTGGACTGCAAGGAGATCCAACCAGTCCATTCTGAAGGAGATCAGCCCTGGGATTTCTTTGGAAGGAATGATGGTAAAGCTGAAACTCCAGTACCTTGACCACCTCATGGGAAGAGTTGACTCATTCGAAAAGACTCTGATGCTGGGAGAGATTGGGGGCAGGAGGAGAAGGGGATGACAGAGGATGAGATGGCTGGATGGCATCACTGACTTGATGGACGTGAGTCTGAGTGAACTCTGGGAGATGGTGATGGACAGGGAGGCCTGGTGTGCTGCGATTCATGGGGTCGCAAAGAGTTGGACACGACTGAGCAACTGAACTGAACTGATTAGAAGCTTACACAACACTTTGAAACCTGGGTAGCAAACATCAGCATGGACATTTATAAAAACAATCTGATTGTGTTGAAATGATAGAAAAATTGTTATCAATAATCCAAGCTTACATCAGCAATGAAATGATTACTTCACAAGAGAATACCCAAAATCTTGTTTTACATGTATACCTGTGGTGGATTAATTTTGATATTTGGCAAAACTAATACAATTATGTAAAGTTTAAAAATAAAATAAAATTAATTAAAAAAAAATAAATTGTAAAAAAAAAAAAAGAAACTAAGGTACAAAGCTGCATTCCTAAGACACAGTTGTAGTCACAAATCAGTCTCCCTTCATAACGTTTGCCAAACTACCTTGATACCTGCATCATCAAAATATACCTGTGTGTCAGTTTTCAAAAAAAAATAAAAAATAAAAAAAATAAAAAAATCCCATGTTCTTAGCTATCAAAATTTATTTTTCTTTCATCCTTCAGTGCCTCTCATGGTGAAAGTTATTTGGGAATCTATTCACAGAAGAGTCTGGGAAATGTAGCCTTCTTTGATTCCTTAGGAGTTGGGATAATCTGAGAAAGATACTTTCTCCAGCAACAAGTCTCTCTTCTGACATCCAGGTGGCTCAGTAGTAAAGAATCCACCTGCCCATGTGGGAAACATAACAGACCTGGGTTTGATTCCTGGGTCAGGAAGATCCCCTGGAGGGTGAAATGGCAACCCACTCCAGTATTCTTATCTGGAAAATCCCATGGAGAGGAGCCTGGTAGGCTGTAGTCCATGGGGTCACAAAGAGCTGGACATGACTGAGCATGTACTAAGTTAAGGATCAAATCAGATCTGATCAGTCGCTCAGTTGTGTCCGACTCTTTGCAACCCCATGAATCACAGCACGCCAGGCCTCCCTGTTCATCACAAACTCCCGGAGTTCACTCAGACTGATGTCCATCGAAACAGTGATGCCATCCAGCCATCTCATCCTTTGTCATCCCCTTCTCCTCTTGCCCCCAATCCCTCCCAGCATCAGAGTCTTTTCTAATGAGTCAACTCTTCGCATGAGGTGGCCAGAGTACTGGAGTTTCAGCTTTAGCATCATTCCTTCCAAAGAAATCCCAGGGCTGATCTCTTTCAGAATGGACTGGTTGGATTTCCTTGCAGTCCAAGGGACTCTCAAGAGTCTTCTCCAACACCACAGTTCAAAAGCATCAATTCTTCGGTACTCAGCCTTCTTCACAGTCCAACTCTCACATCCATACATGACCACAGGAAAAACCATAGTCTTGACTAGACGAACCTTTGTTGGCAAAGTAATGTCTCTGCTTTTGAATATGCTATCTAGGTTGGTCATAACTTTCCTTCCAAGGAGTAAGTGTCTTTTAATTTCATGGCTGCAGTCACCATCTGCAGTGATTTTGGAGCCCAGAAAAATAAAGTCTGACACTGTTTCCACTGTTTCCCCATCTATATCCCATGAAGTGATGGGACCGGATGCCATGATCTTCGTTTTCTGAATGTTGAGCTTTAAGCCAACTTTTTCACTCTCCACTTTCATCTTCATCAAGAGGCTTTTGAGTTCCTCTTCACTTTCTGCCGTAAGGGTGGTGTCATCTGCATATCTGAGGTTATTGATATTTCTCCTGGCAATCTTGATTCCAGCTTGTGTTTCTTCCAGTCCAGCATTTCTCATGATGTACTTTGCATATAAGTTAAATAAACAGGGTGACAAGATACAGCCTTGCCATACTCCTTTTCCTATTTGGAACCAGTCTGTTGTTCCATGTCCAGTTCTAACTGTTGCTTCCTGACCTGCATACAAATTTCTCAAGAGGCAGATCAGGTGGTCTGGTATTCCCATGTCTTTCAGAATTTTCCACAGTTTCTTGTGATCCACACAGTCAAAGGCTTTGGCATAGTCAATAAAGCAGAAATAGATATTTTTCTGGAACTCTCTTGCTTTTTCGATGATCCAGCAGATGTTGGCAATTTGATCTCTGGTTCCTCTGCCTTTTCTAAAACCAGCTTGAACATCAGGAAGTTCACGGTTCACATATTGCTGAAGCCTGGCTTGGAGAATTTTGAGCATGACTTTACTAGCGTGTGAGATGAGTGCAATTGTGCGGTAGTTTGAGCATTCTTTGGCATTGGCTTTCTTTGGGATTGGAATGAAAACTGACCTTTTTCAGTCCTGTGGCCACTGCTGAGTTCTCCAAATTTGCTAGCATATTGAGTGCAGCACTTTCACAGCATCATCTTTCAGGATTTGGAATAGCTCAACTGGAATTCCATCACCTCCACTAGCGTTGTTTGTAGTGATGCTTTCTAAGGCCCACTTGACTTCACATTCCAGGATATCTGGCTCTAGGTGAGTGATCACACCATTGTGATTATCTGGGTCGTGAAGATCTTTTTTGTACAGTTCTTCTGTGTATTCTTGCCCCCTGTTCTTAATATCTTCTGCTTCTGTTAGGTCCATACCATTTCTGTCCTTTATCGAGCTCATCTTTGCATGAAATTTTCCTTTGGTATCTCTGATTTTCTTGAAGAGATCCCTAGTCTTTCCCATTCTGTTGTTTTCCTCTATTTCTTTGCATTGATTGCTGAAGAAGGCTTTCTTGTCTCTTCTTGCTATTCTTTGGAACTCTGCATTCAGATGTTTATATCTTTCCTTTTCTCCTTTGCTTTTTGCTTCTCTTCTTTTCACAGCTATTTGTAAGGCCTCGCCAGACAGCCATTTTGCTTTTTTGCATCTCTTTTCCATGGGAATAGTCTTGATCCCTGTCTCCTGTACAATGTCGCGAACCTCATTCCATAGTTCATCAGGCACTCTGTCTATCAGATCTAGGCCCTTAAATCTATTTCTCACTTCCACTGTATAATCAGAAGGGATTTGATTTAGGTCATACCTGAATGGTCTAGTGGTTTTCCCTACTTTCTTCAATTTAAGTCTGAATTTGGCAATAAGGAGTTCATGGTCTGAGCCACAGTCAGCTCCCGGTCTTGTTTTTGCTGACTGTATAGAGCTTCTCCATCTTTGGCTGCAAAGAATATAATCAATCTGATTTCGGTGTTGACCATCTGGTGATGTCCATGTATAGCATCTTCTCTTGTGTTGTTGAAAGAGGGTGTTTGTTATGACCAGTGCATTTTCTTGGCCAAACTCTATTAGTCTTTGCCCTGCTTCATTCCGTATTCCAAGGCCAAATGTGCCTGTTACTCCAGGTGTTTCTTGACTTCCTACTTTTGCATTCCAGTCCCCTAGAATGAAAAGGACATCTCTTTTGGGGTGTTAGTACTAAAAGGTCTTGTAGGTCTTCATAGAACCGTTCAACTTCAGCTTCTTCAGTGTTACTGGTTGGGGCATAGACTTGGATTACTGTGATATTGAATGGTTTGCCTTGGAAACGAACAGAAATCATTCTGTTGTTTTTGAGATTGCATCCAAGTACTGCATTTTGGACTCTTTTGTTGACCATGATGGCCACTCCATTTCTTCTGAGGGATTCCTGCCCGCAGTAGTAGATATAATGGTCATCTGAGTTAAATTCACCCATTCCAGTCCATTTTAGTTCGCTGATTCCTAGAATGTCAACATTCACTTTTGCCATCTCCTGTTTGGCCACTTCAAATTTGCCTTGATTCATGGACCTGACATTCCAGGTTCCTAATGCAATATTGCTCTTTACAGCATCGGACCTTGCTTCTATCACCAGTCACATCCACAGCTGGGTATTGTTTTTGCTTTGGCTCCATCCCTTCTGGAGTTATTTCTCCACTGATCTCCAGTAGCATATGGGGCACCTACTGACCTGGGGAGTTCCTCTTTCAGTATCCTATCATTTTGCCTTTTCATCCTGTTCATGGGGTTCTCAAGGCAAGAATACTGAAGTGCTTTGCCATTCCCTTCTCCAGTGGACCACATTCTGTCAGATCTCTCCACCATGACCCGCCCGTCTTGGGTTGCCCCATGGGCATGGCTTAGTTTCATTGAGTTAGACAAGGCTGTGGTCTAGTGTGATTAGATTGACTAGTTTTCTGTGAGTATGGTTTTAGTGTGTCTGCCCTCTGATGCCCTCTTGCAACACCTACCGTCTTATTTGGGTTTCTCTTATGTTGGGCGTGGGGTATCTCTTCACGGCTGCTCCAGCAAAGCACAGCCACTGCTCTTTACCTTGGACGAGGGGTATCTCCTCACCACCACCCTTCCTGACCTTCAACATGGGATAGCTCCTCTAGGCCCTCGAGTATCAGGTATGTCTGTAAAAACAACACCAGAAATTATTAATGATGATAAAATATTGAAAGTCTGTGATTTTAATTCAACAACACAAGGATTCCCGCTATCACCACTCCTACTTAACAATTTACTAAGGTGCTAGCTAAAACAAAGCAAGATAAAATATCACAAAATAAAGGAAGAAACAAGAGCATGCTGTTAATACACTCTAATACTGTCTATGTAAATAATTCCAAAGAATCTATAGTTAAATTTTTAGAATTCTTTTTGAGTCCTTAGCAAGGTAGAAGACAAAATAGAATATACAAAGATTTATTGGAGTTCTTTATACTCATAAAAAAGTAGTTTACAGATATAATTTAAAGATAATGTTTCACAAGACCATCAAAATATAAAGTGGAGAGGAGAAAATCTAACAAATATTCACAATATTTATGAAACATTTATAGGTTTATTGAAATATATTTTAAAAACCTGTAAAGAAATTTAAAATGACTCAAATATAATATTCATAGATTGTTAAAAGTATCAATTCTTTCCAAATCCTAAGGAAAATATTTTGGAGTTTTAGTTAAATCTGAGATTTAATAGAAAATAAAAGTCCCCAAAATAGCTAAGACCCTTCAGAATAAGGATAAGTTTAGGTGACTTTCTGACCTGATATCAAGAATTATTATAAAGCTGTAGTAATTCCGATGGTGTAGTAAAGAGTAATTGCACCATGCAGTTGAATAGAGAATCCAGAAAAATACCCAGACACTATGGAAACTTGATTTATGAGAGGTCTGGCAGTGCAGAATAGTGAGAAATAAAAGGAGAAGAATGAGGCTGGGCCAGTTGGCTCTCCAAAAGGATAAAAGTTAGATTAGACTGCAGAATTCTAAGATGCCTCTAAGATTCTCACTGTTTGATGCACAAACTCTGTATAGTTTTCCTTTTGTTAAGTGTAGGCTGAACCTGTGAATACAGTGGGATATCACTCCCAAATTAGTATTATGCCATCTGGCTAAAGGGCTTGTATATATGTAACAAATGTCCCTAATCAACCGACTTTGAGTTCATCCTGAGATAGATTACCTCAAGTGGGTGTAGCCTGTTCAGGTGATTTCTGAAGGAAAAAAGAAACAGTAGCAGACATTCTCCCGCTGCCTTGATGAAGTGAAGAGACATGCTGAGAGCAGTTCCTAACCAACAACTAGCAAAAAAAACTTGAACCTCGGTCACACAGTCTGCAGGAAATGAATTTTGCCAACAACCAGTGAGTTTGGAAAAGATACTGAGCTTCAAATGATAGCATAGCTGAACTAACATTGAAATCACCTAGTGAGACCCTGAGCAGATAACTCAGCTGTGCTACATCTGCACTTTTGGCATATAGAAACTCTGAGATAGTTAATGAAGATTGTTTTAAGGAATTAGCTGTATGGTAAGTCATTATACAGCAATAGAAAGTGAATACTGATCCTACTGTCATCATACAGATCAATTCTAGTTGGATTAAAGACACACATATGAAAGGAAAAAGCATAAAACTTTTATAAAAATGCATGGTTAAAAAAAAATTTTATGACACCAAAGTAGACGTGTATTTCTTTAAAATATACAGCAAGCACAAACAACACTAAATAATTTATATTGAGTACATTAAAATAAATATTTTTAACCTAAAGATATAATAAACAGAATGTAAAGCTGACCAACAAAACTGAGAAGAGTTTTATAAATACCTAAAACTGACAAAGGATTAGTATCCAGAAGTTATAATAAACTGTTCTAAATCAAGAAGAAAAATACAAAGAGTTCAACAGGAAAAGAGGTGCATAAACCCTAAACAGATAATATCCAGATGGCTAATAACCACAAGAAAAGATGCATAAATTCATTAACAACAAGAAATATACAAACAAAAATAAAAATAAACTACCAAAACACAAACCAGATTCAAGCGTGAAGGGGGGGAAAAGCTCTACCAGAAATAAGATTTGGCAAAGATGCAGAGCAAATTGCACACAAATACTGTTGGGTGGAGTGTAAATTGATAAAGCCCCTTTGGGAACAAAATGAAGCAAAATATGATTTTTCCTTGAGATGAAAAGGCACATGCCGTATGACCAATGATTCCATTTCAATTTAACTACCATAGCGATGCTCTCACACTGTGCATGACAATAAAACATTGAGATTGTGTGTGATGTTTTAATTTCCTATACAAATTTTATAAATACTATTTTGTATCTACTCAGTATATCATAAAATTATTCTTAAAAATTCTTGGAGATTTTTGTTGTTGTTGTTTTTTCTTCTAGACCAATCACAGTGGTCAGAAAGAAAGATGAGTTTCATTTGAAATTAGAAAGACTATTTTCAAAACTAGTGGGTGTTGTTTGTTCTTTAAAATCTAGGATCAAGACAGAAAAAAAAGGAAACTACCTTTGCTTTATATTAAAATTCTAAATGTTAAAAGTGAAAGTTAAAACAATTGTAAGAATAAAAAAATCCTCTAGAAATCAGAAAAATTAATATGCATATGGTAGTGACACTGCTGCTGCTGCTGCTAAGTCGCTTCAGTCGTGTCCAACTCTGTGCAACCCCATAGACGGCAGCTCACCAGGCTCCTCTGTCCCTGGGATTCTCCAGGCAAGAACACTGGAGTGGGTTGCCATTTCCTTCTCCAATGCATGAAAGTAAACAGTGAAAGTGAAGTGACTCAGTCGTGTCCAACCCTCAGCGACCCCATGGACTGCAGCCTACCGGCTCCTCTGTCCATGGGATTCGCCAGGCAAGAGTACTGGAGTGGGGTGCCATTTCCTTCTCCAATTAAATGGTATGCCTGACTGAAACTCTTGGCTGATGGTAAGGCTATACAGTTTTTCAACAGGAAAAATGCTGTGAGCAGTTCTTAGCATAAACTATGGAGGTAGTTAGAATAGAATGGTGGTAAAAGTGCTTCACATTTGTCAGTATCTTATTTATGGGCTTGCTTAAGAGAATCCAAAAGTTTTACTGAAAGCATTCTACCAGTGAATGATAAAGGCATACATAACTGCACAGTTCAGTGTTCTTAAAAATAAACCAATTACTCAGAAGAAATACAACACTTCTTAGATAACCGTTCTCCTGAAATCCTCATAGGTGTGTACGATGTGGTATATTACACTGTTGCTATTTAAATAACAGATGTGACAGGGGGTTGCACAGGATTATGCCTTATATGGATACTCAAGCAAATCAGTAGAAGTGATTTTTGCCATCAAACAATACCAGAGGTACAGGTGCCATCTCTCTCGATTATAGTTTGAATCAGGAATAAAATTAGATTAGATGAAAGAAAAACAGGTGTACTTCAAATAATTTTCTCCAAATACTGTTTTTATCATTTCACAATTTTATGGATTTGAAATGTGTTTATGAGCACTGACAATTTATTTGAGAGATATTTGAAAGAGAGCGGGGATTAAGTTAATATTTTCTTGTGAGGGTTGAAGAGTCCCTGGTCTTTTACCATCAGTTCAGTTCAGTTCCATTCAGTCACTCAGTCGTGTCCGACTCTTTGTGACCCCATGAACCTCAGCACGCCAGGCCTCCCTGTCCATTACCAACTCCTGGAGGTTACCCAAACTCATGTCCATTGAGTCGGTGATCTTTTACCATACCAAAGAAATAAACTGATGGCACAAGTGTAGTTCAGAAAAAATTATTCCTAAACATTGCTTTGATTATACTCTAGTGCATTAGTGTATGCATGGAGGGCCCAGAATTCTAATTCACAGAGGATTAGACACTGACTTTTTTCCCCCTTAAAAATGCACATTTCATGAATGTAAGCAATGCCAGTTCACTATATAACTGTAGATACTGTTCAAGAAAGTCATTGGGAACCCATCCAGTGTTTTTTTTTTTTTTTTTTTGCCTCTGTCCTAAGGAGATCCTTAACTTCAAGAAACATTTGCACTGCAGGAAGAAGAAAGGGATTCAAGGCAAAAGGCAGGTAGCACCTATAAGGTCTTTTCCTATTTATCAGTATGTTCCCATGGCTTTCCTAGGAGCCCCATTTAGTGAACTTCTGCTTACTTTTTTATTATCATGAATGGGCTTTATTTTTTGGAAGATATAATAGATATAAATGGATATAGATATATCTAGTTTTAATAGATGGAGAAGGCAATGGCACCCCACTCCAGTACTCTTGCTTGGAAAATCCCATGGATGGAGGAGCCTGTTAGGCTGCAGTCCATGGGGTCGATAAGAGTCGGACACAACTGAACGACTTCCCTTTCACTTTTCACTTTCATGCATTGGAGAAGGAAATGGCAACCCACGCCAGTGTTCTTGCCTGGAGAATCCCAGGAACGGGGGAGCCTGGTGGGCTGCCATCTATGGGGTCGCAGAGAGTCGGACATGACTGAAGTGACTTAGCATAGCATGAGCATAGCATAGTTTTAATAGATATAAAGAAAAAATGAGCAAACAGTAGAGTTTGTGTCTATTCCTTCACACATAGTTTCCCACTATTATTAACATTTTATGGTATGTTCATTAAGTTAATGATTTGATATTGATACATTTTACTAACCAAAGTCAATAGTTTATTTAAATTTCCTTAGTTTAGTTGTAATGCCCTTTTTTTCTGTTCCAGAATCCCATCTATGATACCACAATGGATTTAGGTGACCTTAGGAGTTTTGAATATTATTGGTTCATATATTACAAAATTGGAACTTGTCTGATGTCTTCCGTCACTATTAGTCAGTGGAGTTACAGGCTATTGGAATTACAGAGTTAAGGTGCCATTTTCATTTCATGCTTTATGATTATTGAGGTTGACCTTAATCACCTGGTTAAGTTGTATTTATCAGGCTACTCCACAATGAAGTCACTGCCATTCCTCCTCTTTCTATACTGTGCTCTGGAAGGAAAACACTACACTTAGCCCATACTTAAGAAGTAGTGACTTACTAATTTATTTAATCATTTACTCATATTGACACAGCCTTAGGAACAATTATTTTATACTTATAATCCAGGTTGTTTTATAATCCAGTGGTATCTTATTTATTTTGTTGCTCAGATCATTCCATCCTGGGCCACAGGGAGCTCTTTCAGTTGGATTTTCAGCTGGCCTCTGCATCCTTTCAACAAGCCCTTGTCTAATTTTTAGCACTTTCTATTTTCTGTTGTCACATGATGCTCCAGGCTCATATTGTATATTTCTTGACCCTGTCTTGGAATCATCCATTTCTCCAAAGAGTCTTATTCCTTTTTATTGGAGAACAATATTAGAAACTAAGATCTGAATGCTAGGTGTACTTGTTGACACTGAGGTATTATTTCTTTTAGGTCCATTCATCTGCCTGAGTAAGATGATATGTGTCCATATTAATATTTGTGTATACATGTATCTATATGTATATATTTTATATGTAATCAGTTGCATCTGTATTAAGCAAGACATGAGCTCTTGCTGGTGTCTGCAACTTTAATTCATTACCAAATGAATCATTCTAGCTTCTTCCATGTACTGACCTGCATATTTCCACTCCAACAGTGAGAACCTGGCTTTTACTATCTGTCATCTATTTACTTAATTACACCACACATTTATAGTAGTACCAGAATTGTTAAACCATGCCCCAGGGCTTCCCTGGTGGCTCAGTGATAAAGAATCCTCCTGCAATTCAGGAGCTGCAAGAGATGCGTGTTTGATTCCTGGGTCAGAAAGATCCTCCAGAGAAGGAAATAGCAACCCACTCCAGTATTCTTGCCTGGAGAATCCCATGGACAGGGGAGCCTGGAAGGATACAGTCCATAGGGTTGCAAAGAGTCGGACACGACTGAAGTGACTTAGCATTCTAGCACACAGGCACCCCACAATAAACACACTTTGTCAGTTAGAATACAATGCTTATGTGCAAATTCCTTTTATCTTTAGTCTACAGATTCTATTAATTTTAAAAGTTACTTAAGTATCATCTTATTCTCTATCACCTTCAGTAAGGTTTTCCCAAACATTTGTAATTTAGATAGATTATTCTGCCGTAGTCTGCATTCTTTCCTTTGAGTCTGCAACCTGCTAAGAGATCTTTGAAAATGTGCATTCTTGAAAGTTCACATTTCTGTTGCAAACTCGACAGGTTTTGACAAATATTATGCATCTACCTTTTCAGTATCATACAGAATACTTTAACTGCCATGTTTTCATTCCTCCTGTCATCCTGAAACCTTGGCAAATAATGATACTTTTGTGGTTTCTCAAGACTTGCCTTTTTCATGATGTCATATAATTGCCATCAGATGGTATGTAGCTTTTTCAGACTGGTTTCTTTCACTTAGCAATATGCATTTAAAATTCCTCCATGTCTTCCTGTGGCTTGATAGCCCATTTCTTTTAATTCCTAAAAAAATTCACCAAAAGAATTCCACTGTACAAATGTACCACAGCTTGTTTATTCAACTGTCTTTTGCAGAATACCATACCTACTTTTAGGTTTTGATGGTTATAAATAAAGCTTCTATAAATAATTCTGTGGAAGTTTTTGTGTGGATATAATGTTTCAACTAAACTTGGTAAGTACCTAGCAGTATCATTATTGGTCCATATGGGAAGATTATGTTTCAGTCAGTCAGCTCAGCCACTCAGTCGTGTCCGACTCTTTGCGACCCCATGAATCGCAGCACGCCAGGCCTCCCTGTCCATCACCAACTCCCGGAGTTCACTCAGACTCACGTCCATCCAGTCAGTGATGCCATCCAGCCATCTCATCCTCTGTCGTCCCCTTCTCCTCCTGCCCCCAATCCCTCCCAGCATCAGAGTCTTTTCCAGTGAGTCAGCTCTTCGCATGAGGTAGCCAAAGTACTGGAGTTTCAGCCTCAGCATCATTCCCTCCAAAGAAATCCCAGGGCTGATCTCCTTCAGAATGAACTGGTTGGATCTCCTTGCAGTCCAAGGGACCCTCAAGAGTCTTCTCCAACACCACAGTTCAAAAGCATCAATTCTTCGGCACTCAGCCTTCTTCACAGTCCAACTCTCACATCCATACATGACCACAGGAAAAACCATAGTCTTGACTAGACGAACCTTTGTTGGCAAAGTAAAAGTAATATCTCTGCTTTTGAATATGCTATCTAGGTTGGTCATAACTTTCCTTCAAGGAGTAAGCATCTTTTAATTTCATGGCTGCAGTCACCATCTATAGTGATTTTGGAGCCCAGAAAAATAAAGTCTGACACTGTTTCCACTGTTTCCCCATCTATTTCCCATGAAGTGATGGGACCGGATGCCATGATCTTCATTTTTCTGAATGTTGAGCTTTAAGCCAACTTTTTCACTCTCCACTTTCACCTTCATCAAGAGGCTTTTTAGTTCCTCTTCACTTTCTGCCATAAGGGTGGTGTCATCTGCATATCTGAGGTTATTGATATTTCTCCCGGCAATTAGCTTATGCCAACTATCTTCCAAAGTGTACCATTTTGTATTCCTATCAGCAATAACTGAAACTTGCTGTAGTTCCACATTCTCATCATATGTAAATGCAGTTCTGATGCTTGCTTTGTTTCCTCAGATTGTGTTTTGTCTTGCCTTTTAGCACGCTTTGTCATTTTGTGTTGAGAAATGATCACGATGTGTTTGTTATGCCCTGGCAAGCAAAGTAAATAGGCATTTAATGTGAGCTTTACGCTAATCTGGCTAGGTGCTGTATGTGTTGTTTCCCCAAATACCCATTTTTGTTTAATTGTTGATTTTTGTTTTTTTGAACCGTGATGTCTTTGGTCTTCTCTCACTTCTCCTTAAATAGAGCCTGTGACTTGCATCTCATTTAGTTGTAATCCACTGTTAACCTGGAGCTCTGTTGATATAGTGGCAAGGTGTGAAAGGAGGAATCATTCTATAATATTATGATTAAATCTGTCTTTTAGTGGGCCTTAGTCCTTGGGGTCTGACTTTAGAAGTGAGTGTTTCTAAGTGTTCCCCTTTAGTGTTATCTAAGATAGGGTAACTAGAAGAACTGGAACTTGGCTAATTGCACTTTCTTCAGATGGCTTCCTTGGTGGCTCAGATGGTAAAGAATCCATCTGCAAAGCAGGAGCCGCAGGTTTGATCCCTAGGTTGGGAAGATTCCCCTAGAGAAGGGAATGGCTACCCACTACAGTATTCTTGCCTGGATAATGACATGGACAGAGGAGTCTGGCAGGCTAGCAGGCTACAGTCCATGGTAGTCACAAAGAGCTGGACACGACTGAGAGACTAACATTCATTCTCAAGTTGGAAAAAGGCTCTGGTGAACTTGCTTCTTTTAGAAAAAGTGAAAGTGAAAGTGTCAGTCTCTCAGTTGTGTCCAGCTGTTTGTGATCCCATGGGCTGTGGCCCACCAGGCTCCTTCTGTCTATGGAATTCTCCAGGCAAGAATACTGAAGTGGGTTGCCATTTCCTTCTTCAGTTTCTTTTAGAGAGCAAGTTTTTATTATGGGAAATTTTCAAAATTGTTACTTCTCTTCCTGCTAGAAACAGAAGGGGATTTTTCTCAAATCTTTATCATGACAACCTGGTGGGTTTCCCGGAGGTAAAAACACATGAATGTATGGGGTTCTTGTTAAGATGGGGTCCCCGGGAGTTTCTGACCATCAAGTTTGCCCACTCAACATTCAGCAGTTCTCTAACATTACTGTTTAAGTGTTCTTTCCAATTTATGTGTTAGTGGCTTTTACTTCAAGTAAGCTGATCTTGGCTGCCATTTTCTCTATTTGCCTAGTCTTCAGATTTGGGGGGCTGACAATTTTCCATGTGATCCTAGTTCTTTGGTGAATTTTTAGAAAAGTCAGTGATTATTTGTTTGTTCACGTTTTTTGTTTTTGTTGTAAAAATTGGGAATAATAATTTCCAATCTCTTTAGATGTTGGAGCTGAAGCCAAAAATCTGCTTGCCTTTCTTTCATAGAACTGTGTCTTTATTGCTACTTTGTCCCACATTGCTCCTCCTGGTGGTACGTACTGTCCAACTAGAGGGCTGTTAGTGAAGGATGAAGGAAGAGTGAACGTTGTGTAGGCACTAGTAGCAGTGCTTTCATTTACCAAGAGTAAAATAACTTCAGAAAGAAAGTTTCTATTCCATTAAATTATGCTGTCTTCTAAAACAGAAAAGTCTTTAAAGCTGGTTCATAATTTGAAATATTTGAGTTTAATTCACTTTTATAAAATTAGATATTCCCTAGTGGTTCAAATCTTATTTTTGGCATTTTCAAATCCATGTAAATATTATTTGAATTGAAGTTTCTGGTAAGTTTGCTGAAAAAAAATCTGATGATATTTATCATTATATCTGATATATTTATCACTGCAAACAGAATGATTATATATATAATATTAATAAGAATGATGGATAGTTGGCAAAACATCAGTGAATTTCATATCCTACTTTATTTATTAGTATGCGTTTTCAAATCCATACTGTCAGTGAATCATCCACACCTGGTTAGCCTCATATCCATTGCCTTTTAATCCTGTGAGGTTTCAATTTATTTGCTTTATCTAACTACTTTATTGACCTTGCCATATCTTTTTTTTTTTTTTCCTATATAGCAGAGGAAACTAGAGATAAACAGAATCAAATTCTAGGCTAAAGCTTAAGGTCAGCAACGGAATGCTTTTTAAAACAATATATTTATTTATCTCTTCTATTCAGAAAGTAGAAAGCTAAGTCTAGAGTTATTGCTAAAAATCATTCTAAAGACTTTTCAGCTTGTAATGGAAAAAGTTCAACAGATTTTAATTCTCTTTCGGCATTGTATTCTGAGTGTTCACATGTATTAACATTATCTATTAGTATACAAACTGCATGGAACAGACACTGCTATTTAAAAATGAGGGAAGAAAAATTGTACATAACTTCCCTCTGTTTCTATAACTAACTAGGTGACAAGATTCACCTTTTTTTTTTTTTTTTACTTCCAGAATCCCTTCTTTTCAATTCTGTACTCTCATAACTTTAATCTGCAAATATGTTTAAATCTTTAAAGGAATATTTTTGAATTTTTATTAAAGTTTTAGCATGTATCAAAAGTGATCATATAAATTTTACTTTTATTCTTTTCATTTACTTTGTTAAAGGAAAAATCCAAAAATCATAAGTTTTGAAAATATCTTTTGGACTTTTATTCAATGATTCATGAATTGGGCATCATCCAATCTAGCTTACAGAAAGGAGCTCCAAAGAGTTGTACAAGAGAAAAGGTTTTATAGATGGAAATGAGGAGGAACAAAGAAATTATACTGGGCATTTGCTGTTGGCAAATTATACTGGGCATTGAGTGTTTAAAGTGGATTACTTTCCTTATATGGAACAAAAGGAAGTGTTGTACCCAGGCTAGCTAACTTGTGTTGAGCAGGCAAGTACTGATTGGTTGACCTAGGTCTTCCTTTACTTGGAAAACTGAGCATAGAAACTTTGTTAAGTTTTGGTTGCTAAAGTTAAGTTTTGTGGCTTAGCATAAGAGACTCTGTTTCAGGTCTGGTATGGACATTTCAGCAGCTTAAAAATGTTACACACCATCAAAGTATAAATGTATTAGGTACTAGTAAGTCACCTTTGTGTGAGAGAGTGAGGGTCCTGTTTTCATCAGTAAAGAATGAAATAGGGATTCACATTAATCTAATAAATAATCACAATAATCTAATAAATATATAACACTATACAAAGTAAAATAAAATTGTGTACAAAGTAAAATAAAATTGTTATAAATGGAAGAATCTCATGGTGATGTGAAAAATGTCCAGTTCATTGAAGATGTGCATGGATGTAGAAGTCATGGGAGACTTTTTAAAAAACTAACATTAGAACTGAAACTTAACATTGTAATAGGACTTCACCAGTGGAAGACAATTCGATCCACAGGGAAAAATACCCACAGAGGACCTTGTCCAGGAATTAACAGAGGGCAGGCTACAAGTGTACTAGTGTTGTAAGGAGAGTCATGGGTTCTTAGGAGTCCTTTTAACACCACCCGTGCTTGTGAAATCTTCACAATCACTTATCTAACAGTGCACTGCAAATATTAGCTAATATAATCAAACAAAAGAAATAAATGAGAAGAATTAGAAAGGAAGAAGCAAAACACTATTTTCAGAAAATGTTAGTAAACGTAAACTGCTTAAAGAATCATTGACAAAATTACCTCAAATGAGAGAATTCACTAAGAGTAGAAAATATAACTTAATAGAATCAATAGCCTTTATACACGATTAATAACCAGTTAGTAGGAAATATCGGAGAAGGCGATGGCACCCCACTCCAGTACTCTTGCCTGGAAAATCCCATGGATGGAGGAGCCTGGTGGGCTCCAGTCCATGGGTTCGCGAAGAGTTGGACATGACTGCGCGACTTCACTTTCACTTTTCCCTTTCATGCATTGGAGAAGGAAATGGCAACCCACTCCAGTGTTCTTGCCTGGAGAATCCCAGGGACACGGGAGCCTGGTGGGCTGCCGTCTTGGGGTCACACAGAGTTGGACACGACTGAAGCGACTTAGCAGCAGCAGCAGTAGGAAATATAATGTTTGAGAAACTCTATTTACTATAGTAAAACAAAGGTAACATGTTTAGGAAAAAAGTTAAAAAAAAACTAAAATCAACATAAGGAAATTTTACAATACTTCTGAAAGACATTAATATAGATTTGAGCAATTGTAAAGACATCCCGTGTTCTCAGACAACATGCCTCAACGTCATGTAGATTCCAGTTCTCTCTCAATATTAAATATTTAATGCTATTCCATAAAAATTATCCACAGGCTTCTGTGAGGTACCAGTTGATATCTCATTTCACATAGTAAAATAAGTATTCAAGAGTTGTCAGTAAAAGAAAAAGAGCTAAGATGGAAGGAGGGAATTGTATAAATGTAGAATTAAAACATCATAGTACAGTGATTGACAGGCAAGCAGAAGAGATTCTCTTTAATGCATATTTAGTATATTATAAAAGAAGCATCTTGAATCACTGGGACAGAGATTGAGTTTTTAATAAATATTGTCATTGGCTGACTAAATGAATAGCTATTGGACAAAAGTAAAATTTAATCTATATCTCACAAGAATTAATTCCAAATGAATCAGAGATAGGAATAGAGTAAATGAAATGATAAAAATGCCAAAAGAAAATATGAGCAAAGTATTCTTTAATCTAGAGGTAGGACAAGGTTTTTTTTTTTTTTTTTTTTTTAACAATGATTCAATCTGGTTGCAATCAAAGACAAGATTGACACATTTAATTGCACACACATGTGCAAACACAGACACACACCCATATCCATACCAGTATGGCAACAATAACAACAAACACATAAAACACTATGAGTAAATTCAGTCCAATGATAAACTGAAAGAAAATATATGCAACATATGTCATAGTTAAAAGGCTGAAATTCCCTATGGTATAAAAAATATTCCAAATTGGGTAAAAATAGACCATAACTGACTCAAAAGAAATGGGTCAAAGAAGCAAGCAATTCATTTAGTAAGATATGAAAATTGTTTTAAATATTTATTGATAAAAGTGTCTGCCACTCATAAGGCAGACTTTATTAGGCACAGTTTAATTAACATGATTATTAATATTATTAATAGAGTTTATTAAAACTTTTGACAATACATTCCACTGATTGTATAAAGCAGGCATTCTACACCATTACTACTGGCAATACAAACTGATAATAAACAGATACAGTCCTTATGTAAGTGTATTTATAACCTCAAAAACAAAACTATTTCTTTGTGTTATAAGAAATATAGCCTGGCAATCCCACTTCTTGGGATTTAGCCAGAAGATACACTTTCAACAATTAAAAAAACAAACAACATACACACACAAGGTTATTCATTGAAATATTAGTTGCCTTTTTCAAAAGAAGGCTAAAAGAAAATAACAATAGATTGAGAAACAATCAAGGAAGGTGATAAGAATGTACAAAGGATAGTAAAAATTTGTGTTGTTTCAATAATGATGAAATAATGTCAGAGAGAGACTGTTCAGAGACTTGTATAAACACAGACAATAAGTGGGCCTTAGACAAAGTGGACACAGGCAATAAGTGAGCTCTGACTCAGAACCTGCAGGCAATTGCCCAACAAATCAATTCCCTTATCTACGCTAAACAACCCAGGAGGCCAGCCTGTTGTAAGTCAGACTTACAGAAAGCCAGATTGGTATCACTAGTAACAATTCAGGGAGCTAAATAATAATTTGTGTATCAATGGGCTTAAAAGGCCCAGGGCTTGATTAATAACTGATGGCTTACCTAATTTTTGTGCTTGCTTTCAACTTAATACCACCAAGAAAATCACATGTATACCCTATCCAATCACATAAGATGCCCCATGTGTAGTTATCTCACATACTGCTGCCCCAAGCTAACAGCTTCCAATCAGAGCATACACAGAGCCTTCACTTTTTCCTGCTATGATGTGTCCTGTACTTCTCCCTGCCTTAAAGTCTCTGGCAAAATAAATATAATGGTGTCTGACTCTTCTAGAAAAAGCAATCCCAGAATAAATAGGCTTTACTTTTCTTTTTTGATTAATCATCATTAATAATCAAAATACTGAAACTCATGTATGGCATTGTTAGTGTCTCCCATCAGGAAGCTTCCATATGCCTCTTATGCTTCTCCATCAGAGGGCAGACAGGCTGAAAACAACAATCACAAAATACCAACCAATCTGATCACATGGACCACAGCCTTGTCTAACTCAATGAAACTATGAGCCATGCCATGTAGGGCCGACCAAGATGAATGGGTCATGGTGGAGAGTTCTGACAAAACGTGGTCCACTGGAAAAGGGAATGGTAAACCACTTCTGTATTCTTGCCTTGAGAACCCCATGAACAGTATGAAAAGCCAAAAAGATAGGACACTGAAAGATGAACTTCCCCGGTCGGTAGGTGCCCAATATGCTACTGGAGGTCAGTAGAGAAATAACTCCAGAAAGAATGGAGACGGTGCCAAAGCAAAAACAGCACCCAGTTGTGGATGTGACTGGTGATGGAAGCAAAGTCCGATGCTGTAAAGAACTATATTGGATAGGAACGTGGAATGTTAGGTCCATGAATCAAGGCAAATTGGAAGAGGTCAAACAGGAGATGGCAAGAGGGCGTATCGACATTTTAGGAATCAGTGAACTAAAATGGATTGGAATGGGTGAATTTAACTCAGATGACCATTCTGTCTACTACTGTGGGCAAGATCCCTTAGAAGGAATGGAGTAGCCCTCATAGTTAACAAAAGAATCCAAAATGCAGTACTTGGATGCAATCTCAAAAATGATCTCTGTTCGTTTCCAAGGCAAACCATTCAATATCACTGTAATCCAAGTCTATGCCCTGACTAATAATGCTGAACAAGCTAAAGTTGTATGGTTCTATGAAAACCTACAAGACCTTATAGAACTAACACCAAAAAAGATGTCCTTTTCATTACAGTGGACTGGAAGGCAAAAGTGGGAAGTCAAGAAATACCTGGAGTAATGGGCAAATTTGGCCTTGGAGTACAGAGTGAAGCAGGGCAAAGGCTAACAGAGTTTTGCCAAGAGAACTCACTGGTCAAGCAAACACCCTCTTCCAACAACACAAGAGAAGACTCTACACATGGACATCACCAGATGGTCAACACCGAAATCAGATTGATTATATTCTTTGCAGTCAAAGATGGAGAAGCTCTATACAGTCAGCAAAAACAAGACCAGGAGCTGACTGTGGCTCAGATCATGAACTCCTTATTGCCAAATTCAGACTTAAATTGAAGAAAGTAGGGAAAACCACTAGACCATTCAGGTATGACCTAAATCAAATCCCTTACAATTACATAGTGGAAGTGAGAAAAATATTCAAGGGATTCAATCTGATAGACAGAGTGCCTGAAGAACTATGGATGGAGGTTCGTGACATTGTACAGGAGGCAGTGATCAAGACCATCCCCAAGAAAAAAGCAAAAAGGCAAAATGGTTGTTTGAGAGGCCTTATAAACAGCTATGAAAATAAGAGAAGTGAAAGGCAAAGGAGAAAAGGAAAGATATACCCATTTGAATACAGAGTTCCAAAGAAAAGCAAGGAGAGATAAGAAAGCCTTCTCAGTGATCAATGCAAAGAAATAGAGAAAAACAACAGAATGGGAAGGAATAGAGATCTCTTCAAGAAAATTAGAGACACCAAGGGAACATTTCACGCAAAGAAGGGCACATAGAAATGGTGTGGACCTAACAGAAGCAGAAGATATTAAGAAGAGGTGGCAAGAATACACAGAAGAACTATACAAAAAAGATTTACATGACCCAGATAATCACAGTGGTGTGATCACTCACCTAGAGCCAGACATCCTGGAATGTGAAGTCAAGTGGACCTTAGGAAGCATCACTATGAATAAAGCTAGTGGAGGTGGTGGAATATCCTTTTCAAATCCTAAAAGATGATGATGTGAAAGTGCTGCACTCAGTACGCCAGCAAATTTGGAAAACTCAGCAGTGGCCCCACAGGACTGGAAAAGGTCAGTTTTCATTCCAGTGTCAAAGAAAGGCAATGCTAAAGAATGTTCAAACTACTGCACAATTGTACTCATCCCACACGCTAGCAAAATAATGCTAAAATTTTCCAAGCTAGGCTTCAACAGTACATGAACAGTGAACTTCCGGATATTCAAGCTGGATTTAAAAGGCAGAGGAACCAGAGATCAAATTGCCAACACCCGTTGGATCATAGAAAAAGTAAGAGAGTTCCAGAAAAAGCATCCACTTATGCTTTATTGACTATGCCAAAGCCTTTAACTGTTAGGAAACTGTGGAAAATTCTTCAAGAGATGGGAATACCAGACCACCTGACGTGCCTCCTGAGAAACCTAAATGCAGGTCAAGAAGCAACAGTTAAAAATGGACATGGAACAACAGACTGGTTCCAAATCAGGAAAGGAGTACATCAAGTCTGTATATTGTCACCCTGCTCATTTAACTTATATGCAGAGTACATCATGAGAAATCCTGGATAGGATGAAGCACAAGCTGGAATCAAGATTGCCAGGAGAAATATCAACAACCTAAGATATGCAGATGATACCACCCTTATGGCAGAAGGCAACGAAGAACTAAAGAGCCTTAATGAAAGTGAAAAAGCAGAGTGAAAAAGTTGGGTTAAAACTCAGCATTCAGAAAACTAAGATCATGTCATCTGATCCCATCACTTCATGGCAAATAGATGGGGAAACAGTGAGAGACTTTATTTTTGGGGGCTCCAAAATCACTACAAGTGGTGACTGAAGCCATGAAATTAAAAGATGCTTCCTCCTTGGAAGGAAAGTTATGAGCAACCTAGACAGCATATTAAAAAGCAGAGACTTTTTTTTTTTTTTTCCAACAAAGGTCCATCTAGTCAAAGCTATGGTTTTTCCCTTAGTCATGTATGGATGTGAGAGTTGGACTAAAAAGAAAGCTGAACACTGAAGAATTGATGCTTTTGAACTGTGGTGTTGGAGAAGACTCTTGAGAGTCCCTTGAACAGCAAGGAGATCCAACCAGTCCATCCTAAAGGAAATCAGTCCTGACTATTCATTGGAAGGATTTTTGCTGTAGCCGAAATTCCAATAGTTTGGCCACCATATGTGAAGAACTGACTCATTGAAAAAGACCCTGATGCTGGGAAAGAAGGGGACGACAGAGGATGAGATGGTTGGATGGCACCACCGACTCGATGGACGTGAGTTTGAGTAAACTCTGAGAGTTGGTGATGGACAGGGAGTCCTTGCATGCTGCAGTCCACGGGCTCTGAAAGAGTCTGACATGACTGAGCGACTGAACTGAACTGATGACATAGTGGGAGCCATTTCCCCAGAAGAAGAATGAAGATTACTTTAAAAACTGAGGGATTATGGTATAGAGTAAAAAGTGAAAGTGTGGGGCCTCAAAACTTCGTTTGCCTATCCCCTAAAATGCATTTTTAAAATCTAAACTTTATACTGTTTTTTCAGATTTGTAAAATTAGTACATGCTATATATTTAGATAATGAAAAATGTAATAACATTAGTGCATTTTCAACAGTTTGTAAAATATATTCAATGGAATATAAATACCCACTAACATCCACTTAAAAATTAATGAGCATGGTGTAAAATCATGAAACTTTATGTCTTTCCTTTATTTTTAAATCATATTCCCTTGTACTTTCCTTGTATAATTGTCTTCGAGTTTACTGCATTTTATGTTGGAAAGTTATTTATTGATTGTCCTATTTGTCTTTAAAAATATGTGTGGTATAGAACAGTCTTATGGACTCTGTTGCAGAGGGAGAGGGTGGGAAGATTTGGGAGAATGGCATTGAAACATGTATAATATCATGTATGAAACGAGTTGCCAGTCCAGGTTCGATGCACGATACTGGATGCTTGGGGCTAGTGCACTAGGACGACCCAGAGGGATGGTATGGGGAGGGAGGAGGGAGGAGGGTTCAGGATGGGGAACACATGTATACCTGTGGCGGATTCATTTTGATATTTGGCAAAACAAATACAATTTGTAAAGTTTAAAAATAAAATAAAATTTAAAAAAATAATAAAATAAAAATTTCTCGAAGGATTCATGCACTTAACAAGAATTAAAAAACAAATAAATATATAAAAAATATGTGTGGAAAACCAATAGATCAGATCAGATCAGATCAGTCGCTCAGTCATGTCCGACTCTTTGTGACCCCATGAATCGCAGCACGCCAGGCCTCCCTGTCCATCACCAACTCCGGGAGTTCACTCAGACTGACATCCATTGAGTCAGTGATGCCATCCAGCCATCTCATCCTCTGACGTCCCCTTCTCCTCCTACTCCCAATCCCTCCCAGCATCAGAGTCTTTTCCAATGAGTCAGCTCTTCGCACGAGGTGGCCAAAGTACTGGAGTTTCAGCTTCAGCATCATTCCTTCCAAAGAAATCCCAGGACTGATCTCCTTCAGAATGGACTGGTTGGATCTCCTTGCAGTCCAAGGGACTCTCAAGAGTCTTCTCCAACACCACAGTACAAAAGCATCAATTCTTCGGTACTCAGCCTTCTTCACAGTCCAACTCTCACATCCATACATGACCACAGGAAAAACCATAGCCTTGACTAGATGAACCTTTGTTGGCAAAGTAATGTCTCTGCTTTTGAATATGCTATCTAGGTTGGTCATAACTTTCCTTCCAAGGAGTAAGCATCTTTTAATTTCATGGCTGCAATGACCATCTGCAGTGATTTTGGAGCCCAGAAAAATAAAGTCTGACACTGTTTCCACTGTTTTCCCATCTATTTCCCATGAAGTGGTGGGACCAGATGCCATGATCTTCGTTTTCTGAATGTTGAGCTTTAAGCCAACTTTTTCACTCTCCACTTTCATCTTCATCAAGAGGCTTTTGAGTTCCTCTTCACTTCCTGCCATAAGGGTGGTGTCATCTGCATATCTGAGGTTATTGATATTTCTCCCGGCAATCTTGATTTCAACTTGTGCTTCTCCCAGTCCAGTGTTTCTCATGATGTACTCTGCATATAAGTTAAATAAACAGGGTGACAATATACAGCCTTGACGAATTCCTTTTCCTATTTGGAACCAGTCTGTTGTTCCATGCCCAGTTCTAACTGTTGCTTCCTGACCTGCATACAAATTTCTCAAGAGGCAGATCAGGTGGTCTGGTATTCCCATCTCTTTCACAATTTTCCACAGTTGATTGTGATCCACATAAAGCAGAAATAGATGTTTTTCTGGAACTCTCTTGCTTTTTCCATGATCCAGCGGATGTTGGCAATTTGATCTCTGGTTCCTCTGCCTTTTCTAAAACCAGCTTGAACATCAGGAAGTTCATGGTTTACATATTGCTGAAGGCTGGCTTGGAGAATTTTGAGCATTACTTTACTAGCGTGTGAGATGAGTGCAATTGTGCGGTAGTTTGAGCATTCTTTGGCATTGCCTTTCTTTGGGATTGGAATGAAAACTGACCTTTTCCAGTCGTGTGGCCACTGCTGAGTTTTCCAAATTTGCTGGCATATTGAGTGCAGCGCTTTCACAGCATCATCTTTCAGGATTTGGAATAGCTCAACTGGAATTCCATCACCTCCACTAGCTTTGTTCGTAGTGATGCTTCCTAAGGCCCACTTGACTTCACATTCCAGGATGTCTCGCTCTAGGTCAGTGATCACAGCATCATGATTATCTGGGTCTTTTTTGCACAGTTCTTCTTTGTATTCTTGCCATCTCTTCTTAATATCTTCTGCTTCTGTTAGGTCCATACCATTTCTGTCCTTTATCGAGCTCATCTTTGCATGAAATGTTCCTTTGGTATCTCTGATTTTCTTGAAGAGATCCCTAGTCTTTCCCATTCTGTTGTTTTCCTCTACTTCTTTGCATTGATCGCTGAAGAAGGCTTTCTTATCTCTTCTTGCTATTCTTTGGAACTCTGCATTCAGATGTTTATATCTTTCCTTTTCTCCTTTGCTTTTTGCTTCTCTTCTTTTCACAGCTATTTGTAAGGTCTCCCCAGACAGCCATTTTGCTTTTTTGCATTTCTTTTCTATGGGAATTATCTTTTTTTTTTTTTTAACTTTACAATATTGTATTGGTTTTGCCAAATATGGAAATGAATCCGCCACAGGTATACATTTGTTCCCCATCCAGAGCCCTCCTCCCTCCTCCCTCCCCATACCATCCCTCTGGGTTGTCCCAGTGCACCAGCCCCAATGGTCTTGATCCCTGTCTCCTGTACAGTGTCACGAACCTCATTCCATAGTTCATCAGGCACTCTATCTATCAGATCTAGGCCCTTAAATCTATTTCTTACTTCCACTGTATGATCATAAGGAATTTGATTTAGGTCATACCTGAATGGTCTAGTGGTTTTCCCTACTTTCTTCAATTTAAGTCTGAATTTGGCAATAAGGAGTTCATGGTCTGAGCCACAGTCAGCTCCTGGTCTTGTTTTTGCTGACTGTATAGAGTTTCTTCATCTTTGACTGCAAAGAATATAATCAATCTGATTTCGGTATTGACAATCTGGTGATGTCCATGTATAGAGTCTTCTGAATAAATAAAAATATGTGTAAAATTGACATTGTATCGTGTTTTATTTTCTATGACATCAAAGATCTAAGTATTCAAATTTCACTGGATATTTTATTTTTTTATTTAACTTTTCACTGAATATAAAACACATGTATTCAGTTCAGTTCAGTCGCTTTGTTGTGACCGACTCTTTGCGACCCCATGAATCGCAGCACGCCAGGCCTCCCTGTCCTCACCAACTCCTGGAGTTCACTCAGACCCAGGCCCATCGAGTCAGTGATGCCATCCAGCCATCTCATCCTCTGTCGTCCCCTTCTCCTCCTGCCCCCAATCCCTCCCAGCATCAGAGTCTTTTCCAATAAGTCAACTCTTCACATGAGGTGGCCAAAGTACTGGAGTTTCAGCTTTAGCATCATCCCTTCCAAAGAAATCCCAGGGCTGATCTCCTTCAGAATGGACTGGTTGGATCTCCTTGCAGTCCAAGGGACTCTCGAGTCTTCTCCAACACCACAGTTCAAAAGCATCAATTCTTAAGCGCTCAGCTTTCTTCACAGTCCAACTCTCAGATCCATACATGACCACTGGAAAAACCATAGCCTTGACTAGGTGGACCTATAAATAGTTACAAATAATAAACATATATTGAAATATTTCATAATGTAAAATTATGCTCACATACCAATACATAGCAATAAAAAAATGACTAGCAATCAGAAAATCTCCCTCTCTCTCACTCACTGCTTCCCCTCAAAGTGGCTATTCTCCTGATTTCAAATGTTAGAGATTAGCCTTGTCTACTTTTGAACTTCATGCAAATGAATCTTTAAGTGTGTCTTGGTTGTTGCTCTGTGTGTGTGTGTGTGTCTTCTTTCTCTTAATAAGTGTTTGTGAGAAACTTCTATATCATTGCATGTAGCTGTCAACTAAAAATTGGCACTTGGTGAGAGCACTACCAATGAGTGAACAACAAGGACATTTGCCATCTACCTTCTAAAAGACTGAACCCTGTGCTGTTGCAGCTGTTGACCTTCAACACCCCCCTGAGGGAGTTCAGAGTGGAGTGAAGCACTCTGAGCTCCAGGGAATCTGGTGGGACAGATCTTTCAGTTCAGTTCAGTCACTCAGTTATGTCCAACTCTTGGTGACCCCATGAACTGTAGCACACCAGGCCTCCCTGTCCATCACCAACTTCCATAGCTTACTCAAACTCATGTCCATCGAGTCAGTGATGCCATCCAACCATCTCATCCTCTGTCGTCCCCTTCTTTTCCTGCCTTCAGTCTTTCCCATCATCAGGGTCTTTTCCAATGAGTCAGTTCTTTGCATCAGGTGGCCAAAGTATGGGAGCTTCAGTTCAGCTTCACTCCTTCCAATAAATATTCAGGACTGATTTCATTTAGGATGCACTGGTTGGATCTCCTTGCAGAACAAGGGGAACCTCAAGAGTCTTCTCCAACACCACAGTTCAAAAGCATCAATTCTGTGCTCAGCTTTCTCTATGGTCCAACTCTCACATCCATACATGACTAAGGAAAAAACCATAGCTTTGACTAGGTAGACTTTGTTGACAAAGTAATGTCTCTGCTTTTTAGTATGCTTTCTAGGTGAGTCATAACTTTTCTTCCAAGGAGCAAGTGTCTTTTAATTTCATGGCTTCAGTCACCATCTGCAATGATTTTGGAGCCCCCCAAAATAAAGTCTCTCACTGTTTTCATTGTTTCCCCATCTATTTGCCATGAAGTGATGGGACAAGATGCCATGATCTTAGTTTCTGAATGCTGAGTTTTAAGCCAACTTTTTCACTCTCCTCTTTTACTTTCACCAAGAGGCTCTTTAGTTCTTCTTTGCTTTCTGCCATAAGGGTGGTATCATCTGCATATCTGAGGTTGTTGATATTTCTCCTGGTAATCTTGATTCCAGCCTGTGCTTCATCCAGCCTGGCATTTCACATGATGTACTCGTATGTAAGTTAAATAGGCAGGGTGACAATACATATGTACTCCTTTCCCAATTTGGAACCAGTCTGTTGTTCCATGCCAGGTTCTGACTGTTGATTCCTGACCTGCATACAGATTTCTCAATAGGCAGGTTAGGTGGTCTGGTATTTGTGCCTACCTTTGCATGAAATGTTCCCTTGGTATCTGTAATTTTGTTGACAAGATCTCTATTCCTTCCCATTCTGTTTTTTTTTTTCCCCCACTTTTATTTCTTTGCATTGATCACTGAAGAAGGCTTTCTTATCTCTCCTTGCTCTTCTTTGGAACTCTGCATTCAGATGGATATATCTTTCCTTTTCTTCTTTGTCTTTTGCTTCTCTTCTTTTCCAGCTATTTGTAAGGCCTCGTCAGACAACCATTTTGCCTGTTTGCAGTTCTTTTTCTTGGGATGGTTTTGATCACTGCCTCTTATACAACATCACGAGCCTCCGTCAACAGTTCTTCAGGCACTCTGTCTGTCACTTCCACTGTATAATCCTAAGGGTTTTGTTAGGTCATACTTGAATGGTCCAGTGGTTTTCCCTACTTTCTTCAGTTTAAGTCTGAATTTGGCAATAAGGAGGTCTTTAGATACTCGCGGGCTTCTCTGATAGCTCAGTTGGTAAAGGAGACCCGCATTCAATTCCTGGGTTGGGAAAATCCATTGGAGAAGAGATAGGCTACCCACTTCAGTATTTTGGCCTGGAGAATTCCATGGACTGTACAGTCCATGGGGTCACAAAAAGTTGGACATGACTGAGTGACTTTCACTTTCTTTCTCTTAGATACCTGGTCTTTAGATACTTGGATATTTTCAGGAACAAATTTTATGATCCTAATTCCTGCATCTCCTCATATCTAGAAAAGCAATAAATCCCTTCATGGTGCCATCAGATCCTTGTGACTAAGAGAAAACCTCTTGTAATGTAAGTGCTTGATTGCATTGTACTCCTCCGTCACCAAAAACATACATCTTGACCTTTCCCCACCACCTCTTTGGAGCAGTCTCTTAGACCTATCTGAGATGCTGCATCCCAAGCTGCAGTCTTCCTTTTGCCCCAAATAAAATTTCAGTTGCAACTCTCAAGTTGTGTATCTTTTTTTAGTCAACATAGCAATAGGTCATTCATTCTTACTGCTATTTAGTGTTCAACTGTGAGACTATAACATTTTTTTCCTCCTCTACTTCCTCTTTGTCGCCTCTAATAAGACACAGTACTCTAGGGTTTGCAGTTGAGATGATGAGGTGTTTACCAGGGTGCCTCTCCTTGTCGGGGTCTTGAACTTGAATTTTTTCTAGCACTGAAAACTGCAGAAAATATCTGTTTGGCCACTGGGAACTTTCTATCTAGCTTCTTATATTCTGCCATGTGCAATTCAAGAATTTGGCAGTTTTTTAAGCTAAAAACCATACTTTCCTGTGCCACAGTTTCATAGGAATATATCTGCTTGACCAGCTTCCTTCTCTCCCAAGTTCTGTTTTTGTACTCCTCATCTTTACTTTGTTTCCTCTAGCTCCATGAAATCAACAGCATATTTGCTGGATTCTCTGCCTTTTCATAGTTGTTCCCTACATGGACTATCTCTTAAGATATATGCCAAGAATTATCAATTGTCCTGATAGATAAGAGCCTGCAGAGTTTGTTCAATTGTCTCTAATTCCCTTTCTCTTAGGATATTGGCTTCTTGACTATTATTTCGTCTGTGAATTCTCCACCAGTTTTGTGGTGGTGGCTGCTATTTGTTTGTTTATTTGTTTTGAATTTTATCTGGGTATTTCCATGTTTCTCCATGGTAGATTTGACTGTTGGAGTTATTCTATCATAGCCCTGTAGAATAGTCTACCATCATTCTAAGTAAACTCTTTTCTTAAAGCATAACACACAAATAGAAAATTGCACAAATACAAATGGACAGAATTAAGAATTTTCCAAAGTGAACATATGCCTGTAACAACCACCCAGATTTTAAAAAAAAGAAAAAGCAAAGTAGTAAATTATACCCTTGTGCCTTCACAGTCACTCCCCACAGCCATCTAAGAATATCTAATATTTTTATTACTAGCTTCATAAGTTAGTTTTCCTTATTGTGGGACTTTGTACCTAAGAAGAGCTTCTCAGGTGGTGCTAGTGATAAAGAACCCACCTGAAGGTGATATGAGACATAGGTTCAGTCTCTAAGTTGGGAAGATCCTGTAGAATAGGGCATGGCAACCCACTCCAGTATTCTTGCCTGGAGAATCCTATGGACAGAGGAGCTAGGCAGGCTGTGGTTCATAGAGTCAGAATCAGACCCAACTGACGTGACTTAGCACGCCTGCATAGCTAAGAAATCAACGTGGACTTGTAACACTCATATTTTGCTTAGCATTTTGTTTTTTTAGATAATCATGTTAGTTTTTTCTTTTTTTTTTAAATCATGTTGAGATCTGTTTTTGTTAAGTGGTGAATTATTTTCAAATATTAAACCATCTCTCAATTTCTAGAATAAAAAAAATTTGATTATAACACTTGATGGCAAAATATTATCTGGATTTGATACTCTGATATTGTGTAAGGATTTAAGTATCTATGTTCATAAGTGTTACTTATTGCATTTATGCTTAATTATTCATACTTTTTGGTTTATGTCTATATTTTACTATGTGTTTTCTATTTGAATCACCTATATTATATCTTTCTTTATCTTAAGTATTTAAATTAATCTAGTATACATTGCATTTTCTTGTTATTAGCATATATAATGTACAATGTATATTGTTTATTTATTTTTAATGACTACCATAGGATTCACATGTATCAGATTTATTGCAGTTTAATAAAGTGAACACTTTTATCTCTCTTCTAATATTTTAATAGAGTTAAGACTTTAAAACAACTTATTCCTATTCCCATATAACTAACTTTTGCTTTTTGTTTTATTGTTTTCATGCTTTTTAAAAAATGAAAGTTATTTATTTATTTTTGGGGCTACATCTGCACAGCTTGTGAAATCTTATTTCCCTGACCAGGAGACAAACCCGTGTCCCTTGCAGTGGAAGCACAGAGTCCTATTCACTGGACCACCAGGAGATTTCCTGTTTTCATGCATTTTAGTTTATATATACTTGAAATTGCATAGACAATATCAGTTTGAGCTCTCTATTTTGCTTTCACACACACATACATTCCCACATGGCTACTGTTATCCTATTTTTCAAATTTTCTTCTTTTCCTTATTTCCATCTGAAATTATCATTCTGCATGAAGAATACTCTGATTTTCTTTAGATTAGATTTAGGTTGGTAATTATTTTTGAGCACTTTCAAGATGTCTTTGTTTATGTTGGGAGTCTCCTGTCTATTTTATTCTTTTGCTGCTCTGATGAAGGTAATGCATCTTTTTTCTTAGCTGCTTTCAAGATTTTGTCTAAGAGTTCAGCTGTTTTACTAAGTAAACTAGATTTGGCTTTCTTTGTGCTTTTTTCTCCTTAGAGTTTTCAGAGCATCTTGAATATATATTTTTATATATTTTATCAACTCTGTCAAATTTTCTCTCTGCTTTTTATGAAACTCCATATAAATATGAAATCTTTTTATTGGATAGCATATGACTCTTGCTCTTTTTTTCCTCTTTGTTTTAATTTCTATATTTTCTCTTGGCTTGTCTTAACAGTTCACCAATTCTGTCTCCTCAGTTCAGTTCAGTTCAGTCACTCAATCGTGTCCGACTCTTTGCGACCCCATGAATCACAGCACGCCAGGCCTCCCTGTCCATCACCAACTCCTGGAGTTCACTCAGACTCACGTCCATCGAGTCAGTGATGCCATCCAGCCATCTCATCCTCTGTCGTCCCCTTCTCCTCCTGCCCCCAATCCCTCCCAGCATCAGAGTCTTTTCCAATGAATCAACTCTTCGCATGAGGTGGCCAAAGTACTGGAGTTTCAGCTTCAGCATCATTCCCTCCAAAGAAATCCCAGGGCTGATCTCCTTCAGCATGGACTGGTTGTATCTCCTTGCAGTCCAAGGGACTCTCAAGAGTCTTCTCCAACACCACAGTTCAAAAGCATCAATTCTTCGGTGCTCAGCTTTCTTCATAGTCCAACTCTCACATCCATACATGACCACAGGAAAAACCATAGTCTTGACTAGATGGACTTTTGTTGGCAAAGTAATATCTCTGCTTTTGAATAGGCTATCTAGGTTGGTCATAACTTTTCTTCCAAGGAGTAAGCATCTTTTAATTTGTTGTCTAATTTCTAACTATGCCAATTAATAATTATGTTACTGAAAATTTTCAGTTTTAGATTTATTGTTTAACTATTTCTTCAGTTAATTTTTTTGTAAAATTCTCCACCTATAACAGATTTTTTCTCCATCTTATACTATTTTTAATTTAATCATATTTAAAATTTTTGAGATTATACTCCAATATCTGAATCACATATAAGTCTTCTAGTTTATTGATTTTCAGGTATGTTTTCCCATATCTTAGCCACTGTCACACTCATTGTTTAAATTATGGACATTGTGGATAAAACTGCAGGTGTCCACATTATATATTTTGCCTTCAAATACAGTTCATCGTTTCCTCTGTTAGGGAGATAGAATAGGCATATTTACCTTAATTCAGTAAGAAACAGCTGAGTCAAACTCTTTTGCACATTTTCTGCAACTCCAGATACTTCTGTTACCCTCCTATTCTTAGAAAAAAAAATCTATTGTGTAATTGAGAGGCCAGTCCTCTTGAGTTACATTCCATTGGTATGTCCTGAACTGATTTTTTTTTTTCCTGTTTAAAACATCAAGACATTGAAAGAGGTTTCTGTTTTGTCTTTCTATCTCTTATACTCATGTGGCTTTCAAGTTTTCAGGGCATTGAGTAAAAAATGTGTTTCATTTAAGTTCACAACACAATGAAAAAATGTGTTTCATTTAAGGTCATTTTTTTCTCGACAAGATTTTGAACTTCTAGCTTTTAATTTTTTTCCCTTAGCTCCTGAAAAGCTACAAAATTTCTTAAGATTTCTCTGTCCCTCAGAAGTGTTACTCTGTCTAGAAAATGCCAAGGTTCTAAACCTCTTGTCCTACATTTGATAAGAGAAAAATATCAAAGGGAATATGTAGCTGCCAAATATCAGCTCATTTCTTCACAGTTACTACTTTTCTGGAATTTTGCTCTTCTATTTCTGGTTGCTTCATTACTTATCTGGTAACTTTAAATAAATGTTTATTACTATTGTTGTTGTTATTTAGCACCTTTTCCTAGTTATTAGATGGAACACTGATTTTCTGTTAGGTATTTAATCATACTCCACAGTGCACATCTACTTTTATTTTTATTAGATAATTTTGATTGGTATAAATTTATATGTTTAAACTTATTTTCTTTAAGCAATTTAAAGATTTTTCCATGTTTTCAAGTACTTATTGTTTTCTTTTTTGAAAATCAGCTGTCCTTCTAATTTTTCCTTCTAAATAATAAGATAACTGTTCTTTGTTCTCTGCCTCCTTTCAAAGAAATTTCTCAAAAGTGGAACCCAGTAATTTCTGCTTGTATCAAATTGGTCATAACTGAGGGCACAGCCAACCAATTGGTAAAAAAGAAAAAGAAGTACGTATTTTCAGCTGATTTTATTGCATGCCTCTTGTTGTTGCACACAGTGAGAATGGAAATTTGCCATAGACATTTCTCATCCAAAATATAATCATTGCAATGGAAAACTAAATTTTGTTGTTGTTCAGTCACTGAGTTGTGTCTGACTCTTTATGACCCCATGGGCTGCAACATTCAGGACTTCCAGATCCTTCACTATCTCCCAGAGTTTGCTCAAACCCATGTCTGTTGAGTAGTCGCTGATGTTACCTAACGATCTCATCCTCTGCTGCACTATTCTCCTTTTGCCTTCAATCTTTCCTAGCATTAAGGTCTTCACCAATGAGTTGGCTCTTTGCATCAGGTGGCCAAAGTATTGGAACTTCAGCTTCAGCATCAGTCCTTCCAATGAATATTCAGGGTTGATTTCCTTTAGGATTGACTGGTTTGATCTCCTTGCTCTCCAAGGGACTCTCAAGAGTCTTCTCCAACACCACAATTCAAAAGCATCAGTTCTTTGGCACTCAGCCTTGTGTGTGATCCAACTTTCACATCTGTACAAAACTACTGGAAAAGCCATAGCTTTGATTATGCAGACCATTGTTGGCGAAACAATGTCTCCACTTTTTAATATGCTGTATAGGTTTGTATAGCTTTAATTCTAAGCAGTAAGTGTCCTTTAATTTCATGGCTACAGTCATCATTCACAGTGACTTTGGAGGCCAAGAAAATAAAATCTGTCATGGCTTTCACTTTTTCTCCTTACATTTGCCATGAAGTGATGGGACCAGTTGCCATGATCTTAGTTTTTTGAATGTTGAGTTTTAAGCCAGCTTTTTCACTGTCTTCTTTCACCTTCATCAATAAGCTCTTTAGTTCCTCTTCACTGTCTGCCATTAGAGTGGTATCATCTGCATATCTGAGGTTATTGATATTTCTCCTGGCAATCTTGATCCCAATTTGTGATTCATTCAGCCTGGCATTTTGCATGATGCATGCTGCATAAGAGTTAAGTAAGTAGGGTAACAATATACAGCCTCATCGTACTTCTTTTCCAATTTTGAACAAGTCCATTTTTCCATGTCCTGTTCAACTTTTGCTTCTTGACACACATACAGGTTTCTCAGGAGACAGGTAAAGGTGGTCTGGTGTTCTCATCTCTTTAAGAATTTTCCACAGTTTTTTTGTGATCCATGCTTCCCTGGGGGCTCAGATGGTAAAGAATCTACCTGCAATGTCGTGGATGGGGTTTCATCCCTGGGTCAGGAAGATGCCCTTGAAAAGGGCATGACGACCCATTCCAGTATTCTTGCCTGGAGAATTCCATAGACAGAGGAGCCTGTCAGGCTACCATCCATGAGGTCACAAAGAGTCAGGCATGACTCTGTGACTAACAGACACACACAAACACAGAGTCAAAGGCTTTAACGTAATCAGTGAAGCAGAAATAGATGGGTTTTTTTTTTTCCTGGAATTTCCTTGCTCTATGATCCAACAAATGTTCGCAATTTTATCTCTAATTCCTCTGCCTTTTCTTAACGCAGCTTCTGCATCTGAAAGTTCTCGGTTTATGTACTGCTGAAACCTAGCTTGAAAGATTTTGAGCATAACCTTACTAGCATGTGAACTAAGTGCAGTTTTACAGCAATTTGAGCATTCTTTGACACTGCTCTTCTTTGGGATTAGAATAAAAACTGATCTGTTCCAGTCCTGTGGCCACTGCTGAGTTTTCCAAATTTGCTGGCATATTGAGTGCAGCACTTTCACAGCATCATCTTTCAGGATTTGAAATAGCTCAGCTGGAATTCCATCACCTCCACTAGCTTTGTTCATAGTAATGTTTCCTAAGGTTCACTTGACTTCACACTCCAGGATTTCTGGTGCTAGGTAAGTGACCACACCATCGTGGTTATCCAGGTGATTAAGACCTTTTTAATCTAATTCTTCTGTATATTCTTGCCACTTCTTGTTAATCTCTTCTGCTTCTGTTTGATCTTTATTGTTTCTATCCTTTATTGTGTCCATCCTTGCATGAAATGCTCCCTTTAAGAGAAGAACTATGAACAGAGGTTCATAACATTGTACAGAAGGCAGTGACCAAAGCCATTCCAACGAAAGAGAAATGCAAGAAGACAAAGCGGTTGCCTAAGGAGGTTTTACAAATAGCAGAGGAAAGGAGAGAAGTGAAAAGCAGTGGAGAAAGGGAACTATATACCCAACTGAATGCAGAGTTCCAGAGAATAGCAAGGAGAAATAACAAGGCCTCCTTAAATGAACAATGCAAAGAAGTAGAGGAAAACAATAGAATCGGAACGACTAAAGATCTCTTCAAGGAAAACTAAATTTATATTTCTAAATCTGGTAGTGAACAGAAGAGAAAATTAATAGAATGGATTTAAAACACTTCAAGAAGATGGGTATATCTTAAGTTTATGTTAGGAAAGGTATGTTAAATGAACCATTTTAAAAGTAAAATTCTACAACTGTAGCTTTTTTTTTTTTTTTACAAGAAAACAATCTTTAGTGTGTAATACATCTATAACATGTAATATATCTATCAGATCAGATCAGATCAGTCACTCAGTCTTGTCCGACTCTTTGCGACCCCATGAATCACAGCACGCCAGGCCTCCCTGTCCATCACCAACTCCCGGAGTTCACTGAGACTCACGTCCATCGAGTCAGTTATGCCATCCAGCCATCTCATCCTCTGTCATCCCCTTCTCCTCCTGCCTCCAATCCCTCCCAGCATCAGAATCTTTTCCAATGAGTCAACTCTTCCCATGAGGTGGCCAAAGTACTGGAGTTTCAGCTTTAGCATCATTCCTTCCAAAGAAATCCCAGGGCTGATCTCCTTCAGAATGAACTGGTTGGATCTCCTTGCAGTCCAAGGGACTCTCAAGAGTCTTCTCCAACACCACAGTTCAAAAGCATCAATTCTTCAGTGCTCAGCCTTCTTCACAGTCCAACTCTCACATCCATACATGACCACTGGAAAAACCATAGCCTTGACTAGATGAACCTTTGTTGGCAAAGTAATGTCTCTGCTTTTGAATATGCTATCTAGGTTGGTCATAACTTTGCTTCCAAGGAGTAAGCGTCTTTTAATTTCATGGCTGCAGTCACCATGTGTAGTGATTTTGGAGCCCATAAAAATAAAGTCTGACACTGTTTCCACTGTTTCCCCATCTATTTCCCATGAAGTGGTGGGACCAGATGCCATGATCTTCGATTTTTGAATGTTGAGCTTTAAGCCAACTTTTTCACTGTCCACTTGCACTTTCATCAAGAGCATCTATCCATTTGCATCTAGTTATCTAGTATCTATTTGTCTATAATCATCACCCTTGTGTCTGTTTAGGAGAAAACATAAAGAAGGAAAGTTGAAAGACAGAAGAGCTATGATAATTTTATAGTTTTTCTATACATATGCCAATGTTTCAGCAATTGTGGAATGGTGAAGTGCAGTAGATGTGACTAAGATATAATGCAGATATGATCTATAGCAATATTTCTCAAAATATTGGTGGTGAAGGACCTTTTTGTAAAGGTCACTATCAGTTACAGACCAACATTCTGTACAATAAAAGTAAACCTCCTGAGGAATAAGCTGACAAAGAAACAGACACAAAGATGTAATCCCAATTTGATTACTAGATTCAACTGATGTAAGTTCTTGTGTTAAATTGCTAATTCCTAAATATTGACTCTATTCCTGTACTTATCTCATCCCTGATGGCCAGCAAATGACATGTGGACCATGCTTTTAGTTACCCTGATCTAGAGGTTGTGAAGAATGAAATAGAAAGGGATGCATTATTTTTGGTTTTTACTTTTGTATTAATGTGAATATAATTTTGTACTGGTGTTTTTATAGTGTTAGTATTGGCTTTGATAGCTTGAACAACTGAATGGATGTCTTTACGCATATATTTGTCGTGAAAAAGCTTAACAAGAATCATTTTGACAGTCTACATGCTGAGTTTTGTGTATAACATGTTAACTTTGAAATGTCATTGAGCATTCATGATTGATATTTCATGTAGACACTTACCCCTCCAATCTTCCAGTATACTTAAAGATAAAATTACATGAGATTTTATTACTTCCATTAATAGCCTTTTAGTAGTATAATTTCTAAATTATTGTATGGCTGGAAAGATTATTGTGTTTTCTTTCTGCTTGAATGTTATCTTGTATTGAAATTACATTAATATTTTCAAGCTTTTGCTTCATTTTCTTACAGAATCCATTATGGCCATATCATACCAAATTTATATTTGTTCCTTTTTTAAACCATACTTTTGATTATTATGTCTGTATTTGATTATTTTATAATTCATATTTTCTCTTTTCCATAAATTATATGAAGATGTGTATAGTTATCCCTTTTTATAAATACATCCTGCTCAGCAATTAAAGAACACTTACAATTTATAAATTCTTATCTGTATACAGTTCTGTATAAAAAAAAAGAAAATATTCTTTTTTCATTTCTTGGTTAATTTCGCCACCAAGCTCTTTATCAATACTGGAAATGCTATTCCATATATTTTAATTTTTGTCAATCCTTTTTCCTTTGTGATAGAATTGAACTTCTTTGTTTGGTCTTCTGGTTCTCTAACTCTTCTGTAATGTTTACTAAGCAATTTCATCCATATATTATATATATATATATATATATAAAATTGATTGAATGCTTACTTTGAAAAAAATCTATTTGTATGAGTTTTTGTATGGAACTATTATGAATTTTCTGTAAAAATAATAGCTGTTGTTCTGCTGGTAGGATATTAATTCTTCTCATTGATTTGTTGCCCCACTGTTTTTAGTATTTTTTAGTTTTCTGGTCATATTTTATTTGAGAAAACCTATTTGCCTATCCAATTATTTTTACTTATTTTGGTCTGTTTCTTTTTGCTTTATTAAAGATAAGCTACTTCCATAAATAATAGCCAGTCATCTTGCTCCTACTACTCCATGGTCAACACTTATTTAATTTGCAGATAAATATTACTGTTAAACTCAAGGGTGTTGGGTAAGTAGAAGAATATACTAATCTAAGTGTTGATTGAATCCCAAAGCAATTATCCTTGGAAATGTCACAGAACTCCTCCAACTACTTGTATCAGCAATACTAGAGTTAAACACTATATACTTTCTTTACAATTCACACTCCCTCTTATATGAAATGCTCACCTTTAGCCTTCATGTTGGGCTTCCCTGGTGGCTCAGAGGTTAAACCATCTGCCTGAATGCAGGACACTCGGGTTCGATCCCTGGGTTGGGAAGATCCCTTGGAGAAGGAAATGGCAACCTACTCCAGTACTCTTGCCTGGAGAATCCCATGGGGTCTCAAAGAATCGGACACGACCGAATGACTTCACTTACTTAGCCTTTATGTTGCTTTCTCTCTATTCATTTGTACACTTGTACAACTAATAAATTCTTGTACACTAATAAATTCTTTAAGAAAGACTCATGAGAGCACTATTTCTTGAGTTCTTTCATACTGATAACTTTTCTGTAGCCTTTACATTAAAAAATCTGTTGGCAGACATAATATTCCTAGTTCATCTTTTCTTTCCTTGGAAAACTTTGATATTTTAATCTACCTTCTTCTGGCCTAAAGAAATGAGCTTGAAAAGTATAGAAAATTTGCTTGTAATTATCCTCCAATTAAAATAAATAAATTAATTTAAAAAATCCCTTACTTTGATCTTTAACTGTATTTTTACATGTTTGCCTCAAAATTTTTTTTATTTAACTTCTATTGATTTTTTGAGAGTATGCTTCAGTGTTAGTAATTCTGGATTTATTTTCTCAAGAACATGATATGTGCATCTAAAATGCCATTTTAATTATTTTTGCTACTCATAACATTTTCTTGAATTATAATTTTTAGTACTTTTCTCTTTATTCTTTGGTTTTCTTCCTTAAAGATTCTTTTTGTGCATCTGGTGGATCTTTGTTTGCCATCTAATTCTTCACTTTCCTTTGAATTTTTTAAAGTTTCTTTCTTCCTTTATTTTCTAAATTTGTTATTAAAGTATAATGAATACATAGGATAGCACACATACATGGGAAGCTAAATTGTCATAAATCGCACATACTCATGCAGCAACACGTGGGTGAAGAAACAGAAAATTAGGAACACATTAGAAACTTTTCCTGTCCGCTGCCAGTCTCTACTGCCTACCTGGTTAACCATAATTATAACTGTTAACAGCATATGTCAAGTATGTCTCCTTGTTTGTTCTACATTGGATTTCCATGTGAACATTGAGGGAATTTCCCTTTTAAGAGTTTTAAAATATAAAGTTCCAAATTATTATATCTTTTGACATGTTTACATCTTCATTCTATTTTTACTGTTTTACTGTTTACATTTTCTTTTTTGATATGCCTGTGTTTTTACTTGAATGTTACTTTTATTGAAGTAAACTGTAAAAATGACTGTTTTTAAAGAGATCACAAGATAAAGTATATGATAAAGTGTGTATCACTTAAATTACTCAAGTCCTTTCAAAATGCACTGACTGCAAAGATTTTTTTCTAACATGGGCTAAAATTGATATTTATTCCTCCTGATGATTTGTTTTTTTTTTTTTTTCCAAAATACAACTTATTTTATGTTTGAGTTTGAAATGTTTACAGAATTATGTCAAACTAATTTGATTTAAATTGGATCTCTTATAGCCATGAAACTTATTGGAAGATGCAATTAATGAAGCTCTACTCTTACCATATTAATCTATTAGGTAAAATACAAATTTATAAGGTCAAATAGGAAACTTCTATAATATACTCTTAGCATTAAACGCAATTACTCTAAAATTTCTGGCAAAAAATAAAAATTGTTTTTCTTCTTTCCAACAGTATTTAGTATATGCTTTTCTCTGACCTTATGAGTTATTGTATGTGAAAATATTTTGTAAGCTGTATGTATGTATATAAATATTAAATGTTATTGTAGTCTCATTTTAAGTATAGTGGATAAGTTGATTTAATGTATATAAGCTAAATCAATGTATCTGGTGTGCATCTCTATATAACAATTTTCCTTAATTGGAAAAATTAAGATTTCCAACTATAATTTCCCTATATGTAAAACATTCAATACCAAATTAGCATCTGTTTAAACAGTTGTCTAATCAAAATTCTATTGCCTCTCTGCGGCAGAAACTGAGAAATGAAAGCCTAGACAGTAAGTTGACAATGCATATTCATTCAACAAATATTTTTGAAGAGTTTCCCCATGGCAGAGATTATATTTGAAATTCATACATAAATAAGACATGATAACTTGCATTTTACTGATGGAAGGATAATTGTGGACATGGAAGGAACAGTTATTACTATACTACTATGAACTTTGCTTAGGCTAGGATTTTAATCTACAGTATATCACTTGATTCTTACAGTCACTTATGATGAAAAGTCTATTTTATGTATTTTATAGATGAAAAAATTAATTCTCAGATGATTTTTATGGCTAACCAAACGTTAAACATAGAGGAAGCCCAGGGGTTGAAATTAAAGTCTCTGCTTTTCTCACTTTAATGCCCCAGATTTCTCCATTATATACCTTATGACTTCTTAAATAAATTTAAAAGTACTTATGTGACAGTGCTGTATAAGTATATAATGAATATCTAATTGAGAATCAGTTTTCTAAGTTCAAAGGTTGCCATATAAATATCCATGCACTGGGACTCAGAAAATGTTAGTATCTTTACAAATTAATATTGCTATTATATCCTAATAAATCCTTAGTTAAATGGCTATGTTACAGCATATTATTCAATAGTCAAAACAATAATTTTGTTTTTAGGTACATATTCCATTCTGTACTAAAATGTGCTAGTACATTTTTCAAAGAACAGTGCTTTTTTATTTCTACTTATATATGTAAAATTTATAGCCAAATCAGATTCCAACTATTTCTAATGGCAATGTTAGGAGTTGAATAATGAGAACCACTTGATAGGTTAAAGTGAATTTATTTCAGATTCCATTTATTTGCAATGGTCAGTAAATCTTTCAATTTACCTCGAGGGTTCAGGAAACTCATTCAAAGTTTGTCTAAAGGAAAATTATACCTCTAGTGGGAAACGTTACTTTAGATGAGACCTTGCGGCAATCACAACCTGCTGTAGTTAAAGAGATTGATTCTTCTGGTGAGATATCATTCCTAAAGTATCTCTGGTATATGTTTATTTTTTATCTATTTTAAAAGGTTTTTTGGTAATGCCACATAATATCTGGCATCTTAGTTCCCTGACCAGGGATTGAAACCATGCCTCCTGCACTGGAAGTGAAGTGTAGAGTCTTAGCCACTGAACTAAGAAGGAAGCCCCTCTCTAGTGTATGTTTATGTTTCATGTTGTGTCATAAGTGTATTTATTTATCCATTCACAATACTTTCTAAGTTATGACAAATATAGGGTCATCTGAAGTCCAATATTAAGTCTAAAAAATTAAACATAGAAAATATCTGATACATTAAAATTTCTTCTGAGTTTAAAATGATGGTAGAATAGAATGTCTGAACATCTGGATACTTCTTGGTCCCTTATCAGACTGAAAACTATGAAGTATGAATAAGTCTAGAGATTTCTTATTAATTTTACCTCTGGGTAGGAAGAACATTTTATTTCTTAGATAGCTTCAATTGTTAGAAAGAAAATGAGGATATAAAAGGAAAGAAAAATATAAAAGTATATTTCTCAAAGGTAGTTTATGAATACTATTAAGAAACCTGTTAATATATCCCTGCTGCTGCTGCTGCTGCTAAGTCTCTTCAGTCGAGTCTGACTCTGTGCGACCCCATAGATGGCAGCCCACCAGGCTCCCCCGTCCCTGGGACTCTCCAGGCAAAAATACTGGAATGGGTTGCCATTTCCTCCTCCAATGCATGAAAGTGAAAAGTGAAAGTGAAGTTGTTCAGTCATGCCCGATTCTTAGTGACCCCATGGACTGCAGCCTACCATGCTTCTCTGTCCATGGGATCCTCCAGGCAAGAGTACTGGAGTGGGTTGCCATTGCCTTCTCCTAATATATCCCTATGGTTATTTAAATTATTTTTATTGTACTGATTCTTAAATATGTACAGATATAAACAATAAATTCCTATAGACATAAATGACAAATCAAAAGCGAATTGTAAGTTAATACAAGCAAGACTAAAAAATCAATAACATTTTAAACAGAAGGACTGATTTGTTGTATGAGCTGACATTTTGTTGAAAAACTAAATTGTTTTTCACAGTGCGACTTGTGTATTGACAATATTGCACAGGTGCTTTGGAGTTTGGAATATCTATGTTGCCATGTAAAATCTGATAAATAATTTAGTCCACCATTTTCCTCTAGTTAAACTATTGGAAAACATTTATTCATACATGATATCCTGATATCATTTGGCTCTCACATAACAGTGATGGATATATGCATATTATTCTCTGTTGCTCTTATTAGCCTACTTCAATTAAAGTGGTAAAGGCACCAAGACAAATATACATGAGAACATAATGTTAAGCATTGAAATTGCATACTAAGTAATGGTTATCATCCAAACCATTCTAAAATTAAACTTAGATATTATAATAGTATATTATTATCATAATGGAAATCAAGAGTCACTGACATGCTAATGGGCATGGAAGGCTTGAGATGGCATATTGATCAACTCATCAACCCAAAGGGACTTTTGTATTACAAATGAACTCCAGAGACATCTTCCTCTTTAATCATCTTAGTGATATATCTCTTATCCTCAGTAATTAATTCTGTAAGTCTTTCTGGATTAATTGAAATGCTAATTGCAGAATGTTTCTATAATCTTAAAGCAGCAAACTTTTCAGGCATATCAATGCTTCTATACTACTGCTGAATTTTCTATCCTTATTTTAAAAGAAATTCCAGGTTATCAGTGCAATGGGGAAATTTCATTATACTTCCTAGGTAGCTTATTTTAATTTCTACTAGATGTATTCTTTATCTTAGTTTCTTATAGGTTATAAATATTAAAAATATCTTCTCTCAGTTTGTGGTTTTTAAAAAATTTCCTTATGGTATCTTTTGAAAAAGAGAATTCAGAAATTGTCAGTGTAGTCAATTTCATCAGTCTCATTTAATATATACATCCCTACTCCATGTGAAAAATACATTTTTACATTTTTAATCAGATAAAGTTTTGATTTTCACATTTAAGTTCACCATCAATTTGTAGTTAATTTTTATGTAAGGTATGTTTGGGGCTTAAATGTGCCCCCACAAATTCATAAGTTGAAGCCATAACCTCCAGAACCTCAGAATGTGACTGGATTTGGGGATTTGCTAAGTCACTTCAGTCGTGTTTGACTCTGTGCGACCCCATAGATGGCAGCCCACCAGGCTCCCCCGTCCCTGGGATTCTCCAGGCAATAACACTGGAGTGGGTTGCCATTTCCTTCTCCAGTGCATAAAAGTGAAAAGTAAAAGTGAAGTCGCTCAGTCGTGTCCGACTCTTAGCGACCCCATGGATTGCAGCCTAACAGGCTCCTCCATCCATGGGATTTTCCAAGCAAGAGTATTGGAGTAGGGTGCCATTGCCTTCTCCAGGATTTGGGGATTAGGTCCTTAAAAATGTAATTGAATTAAAATTATTTTGTTAGGATGGGCCTTAACCCAATATGACTAGTGTTCTTATAGGAAGAAAAAAATTGAACAAAGAAATACCAGAAACTGTGTTTCTTACCTAGCAGCAGAGGAAAAACCTGAAAACACAGAAGGTGGCCATCTGCAAATTAAGGAGAGAAGCTTTAGGTGAAGCCAAGCTGGCCCATACCTTGAGTTTCGATTATGTTGTCAATCACCCAGTCATGTCTTTGCAACCCCATGGACTGTAGCCCACCAGGCCCCTCTGTCCATGAAATTCTCCAGGCAAGAATACTGGAGTAGGTAGCCACTCCCTTCTCCAGGGGATCTTCCCATCTCAGGGATCGAACCCAGGTCTCCTGCATTGTAGGCAGATTCTTTACCATCTAAGCCACCAGGGAAGCCAATTCCTGTTTTTTGAGCCCCCTTGTCACAGGCAATTTGCCAAAACTGAAAACAGTAAATTTGTTTTTTTTTAAACCACCTTGTCTCTGGCGATTGTTGAGGCAGCCTTAGCAAACTAATACACTATCACATTTTTGTTTGCCACAAGTATAACGAACATTCAAGAGTCATTTCATAATTTCTTCTTTTTCCACTGCTGTGCAGCACCACCTTTGTCCATGTAACAAGTAACCCTTTATGTACAGCTCATTTTCTAGGACCTCTAATCTCTACCGTCTATTTGTTTAGTCCCGTCCAACTCCACACTGTTATAATTACCACAACTTGAATATATAACTTGATAGAGCAAATATTCCTACTTCATCATCACCTTAATCAGTGTCACCATCAGTCTCCTTAATACAATATTTGTCTGGATTCATAGCCAGAGTTCTTAATCAGCGTAGAAGGCAAGGCAAACAACACAAGTCTTCCAAGAACTATAGATAAAGGAAGTGCCAGGAATGAACAAATAAGTTTGAAAAAGGAAAAAAAAAAAGTAATTGAAGTTCTAGAAATTGAAAATATACAATAAAAATGCATTGGATGGCTTAAATAATAAAAACATAGCTGAATAAAGTTTGTAAGCTGTTAGATATATCTAAACAATTCACTCAGTGTGCTGTTCAGAGATAGATAAAATATATGTGAAAGAGAACGTAAGAGCTATTTGAGAGAATGCAAAGATTTACTGTGTGTCGGAATAGAAACACACAGAAAAAAATGAAGCAATATTTGAAGAAAATGGCTATAGTTTTAAAAGAGCCAAGAAAATAAAAATTCACAGGTCCACAATTTGTAACATATCACACACATAATAACCAAAAATAAATCTAAATTCAAACATATCAAACTAAAACTGTAGAATACAAAGGAAAAAATATTTTATGCAGCCAGAAGAAAGAATGACCGATAATAATGGAATTCTCAGTTGCAACAATGGAAGGCAGAGATGGCAGAATAATACCTTTAAATCGTTGTGAAAAATTCCGATTGTCAACTTTTTAATTCTCAGAAATATTGCCATTCAAGAAAAATCATGAATTAAAATTCCATCAGAAAAGCCTGTGGTGAGGTTATTTTCTAGGATATATATATAAAGAAAAGTAATCCCAGAATAAAGGTCTGTGTTGCCAGAAAGAATAAGAGAAAATCAAATGATAGAAGTGTATGTGAGTAGCTCACTTCTTGACCATTCCTTGGAATCTTGCAGGCCACAGTTGGCAAGCTTTACTCCAGACAGGATTGTTTCTGCTTTGGCCTGTCACCAGGGGGCGCAACTGACCAGAAACAGTCTTGCCCCTCAAGATTTCTGCATCATGGGAGCAGCCAGGTTCTCTCTGGGCCCTGAATCTAATTGGTACCCACCCAAAGGTGCCATAATCCTCTCATTTGCCTGTTGCTCCTGGCTTTAAGCTCTGATTTCACACCAGGCATGCATGTGTGTGTGTATGTGTTTGCTTTGTTTTCCATTTGAGTGTATGAGTTTGTTTTGGGGGCTGCGTTTGTGTCTGGGAGTGATGTGAGGGTAAGGTCACCTAAGGGTCTTCCTCTACTTTTCACGAGGTCTTGAACAGTATATTTTTCCCATATCTATACTGGGAGGGCACACAGAGCACCCAGCTGACTGAGATGCTGGTCACAGCTGTTTAACAATTTCTTCTTACATGTGGATGACAAATGTAACTTTTATAGTTATGAAGAAATATCAGTATTTCTGAAGCAAAGCTGGGTTAAATGGTCTGTTTCATAGAAGGAGGCATATTCCATTTCCTTTATTTCTAACTATTATAAACAACTTTGCAAACATAAGCAACCTTGGAAATGGAATGGAGGAACATGGCTAATAAAATGACTAAGAAATAAAGTTGGGGTTTCTTGTCCTAAGAGTTCTCTAGTACTGCTCATTATTCCTTGAATTATTTTTCTGATTTCTTGAACTCCATGGTAGCATTTATTACTAGGGTAAAGCAATATTTATTTATTTATTTTTTGGTCCAGTGTTTTGTTTTTTTTTTTCCCCCTCCATCTATTCCATGTAATTTGATTTATTGTTTCACATTGTTAGTTATCAGATTAGAAATCTCTGTTGAGTATCACATGTGTCTGTGTCCTTACATGCCTTTACATGTCTATCTGGCAGTTGTAACTTAGCTTTATAAAGGTTGTAAGCTTTATTTGAAGAGATACACTGTATCTTGAAAGTCTGATTCATAGCAACACTTGTGGTTAACGAGAGATACTTAAAATTATTTTCCTCTATTTTTAAAATAATAGTAACTAACCAAACTGTTGTACTACTCCCACATAGGGCTACAGTTGGCCTTCCTGAACTGTGTCGCTGGGGTGTGTTAATTTTTCTGTGTTTTTCCTCCAAAAAGGGAATCATTTGGAATCATATATGAGTGCTCAGAACCTAAGATATTCCAGGAAATTATTACTTGTTCTGTTATTTTTTAATTTAGAAAGCTTTAAAAATATATTCCAGGCCAACCAATAACAGTTTCAATATTTGTGCTTCAGAAGGTGGAATGATTTGAGGTATATTTAATGGAGGTTGTATTTTCCAGTTTAAAGATATTTTCCTAATATAAGTCTGCATTTCTGAATGAGAACTGGCGAAATGCGATGAGTATAAATCATTGCTTTTAATTTTACTGCAAAGTGATTATCATGTTATAGTAATGACTTCATCTGCAGCAGGTCAAAATTTTGTTCATATGAACTTTGCTAGGGTATGTGTAAGTGCCCTGGAATACTTTTTGCTATTATACTTACCATGAAAATGATAGCATGAGACTCCCAGCCAAAGCTTTTTTTTTTTTTTTTTTTTAGGAGCATTGATTAAGAAGCTTTGGTTAGAATTTGGCTTTATTTTTTAAAAGAATATTGTGAGCCATATGAATCACTCTTGTGTTATAAACAATGAAATGTATTTAATACAGATCTGGCATGTACCCTGAGGAGACCAAAATTGAAAAAGACAAATGTATCCCATTGTTCATTGCAGCAGTATTTACAGCAGCTAGAACATGGAAGCAACCTAGATGTCCATCAACAGATGAATGGATAAAGAAGTTATGGTTCATATACACAATGGAATATTGATCAGCCATAAAAAGGAATGCCTTTGAGTCAGTTCTAATGAGGTGGAGGAAACTAGAACCTAATACAGAGTGAAGTAAGTCAGAAAGAAAGTTAAATATTGTATTCTAACACATATATATGGAATCTGGAAAAATGGTACTGAAGAATTTACTTACAGGGCAGCAATGGAGAAACAGACATAGAGAATAGATTTATATACATGGGGAGAGGGGAGGAGAGGGTGAGATGTATGGCAAGAGTAATATGGAAACTTACATCACCATATGCAAGATAGACAGCCAATGGGAATTTGCTGTGTGGCTCAGGAAACTCAAACAGGGGTCTGTATCAACCTAGAGGGGTGGGATGGGGAGGGAGGGAGGTGGGAGGGAATTTAAAGGGAGGGGATATATATAAATACCTATGGCTGATTCATGTTGAGGTTTGCCAGAAAACAACAAAATTCTGTAAAGCAATTATCCTTCAATAAAAAATTAATTATATAAAAAAATACAGATCTGGCCTTAGTATATTGTTTTTTTTTAGTTTGTTTCTTTGTTTTTACTACTGATGATTACTATGTAGCATGGTTTGTTTTTGTTTAATGTTTGTTTTTTTTTAATAAATTTTATTTTTTAGAGAAGTTTTAATTTTCAAAGCAAAATTGAGCAGAAAGTAAATAATTTCCATGTATTTCTTGTTCTCACACATGTAAAACCTCCCCCACTATGAACATACTGTACATGGTGGTGCATTTGTTACAAACGAAGAGTTTTGAGACATCATTATCACTCAAAGTCCATAGTTTACATTAGGGTTCAGTCTTAGTGTACATTCTATGAGTTTTGACATGTTTATTGACATGTATCCACCACTGTAGCATCAAACAGAATAGTCTCACTACCTTAAAAACTCTCTGTGTTCTGCCTATTCATCCTTCTTACATTTTTGGCAACAACTCATCCTTTAGCTGTCTCTCTAGTTTTTTCCCTTTCTAGGAAGTAATGTATCTAGAATCAGTGTGAACTCTTTTCAGATTGGCTTCTTGTACTTAGTAATAAGAATTTGGAATTCTTCCATGTCTTTTCATTGCTTGATAGTTCATTTCTTTGTAGCACTTAATAATACTGTCACCTACTTGTACTTTGGTTTATCTGTTTAATCACCAAAGACATCCTGGTTGGTTTCAGGTTTTGATAATTATGAATTAAGCTGCTTTAAAGATCCATGTGAAGGTTTCTGTGTGGACTTAAATTTTCAACTCCTTGAGTAAATACTAAGGAGCATGATTGCTGGATTGTATAGTAAGTGTTGAGTTTTGTAACATGTAGCCATACTGCCTCCCAAAGCGACTGTGCCTTTTCACATTCTCAGCAAAAATTGATGAGCATTGCTATTGCTCTACATCCTTACCAGCATTTGATGTTAGTGTTACAGATATTGGCCATTCTAATAGATGCATTGTGATATCAATTGTTGTTTTAACTTGTGATTCTCCAACAGAATAAGACATAGAATATTTTTCATGACAATTTGCCAAGTTTATATCATCCTTGTTATGTATCTGTTCAGTTCTATGGGCCATTTAAAATGGGAATTTTTTACTTATTGCTGAGATTTGAGTTATTTCTAAATTTTAGATAACAGTACTTGTCAAATGTGTTTTCTGCAACTATTTTCTCCAAGTTTGTGCTCTTATACTCTTGAAACTGTCTTTTAAAGAGAAGTTTTTAAACTTAATAAAGTCCAATCCAATTGTTTTCTTTCACAGATCACACCTTTTATGTTTGAAAATGTTATTGCCATACTCAAGGTCATCCAGGTTCTCTCTTACGTTATATTCTAGGATTCTTACAGTTTTGTGTTTTATATATAGGTTGGTGATATGTTGAGTTAATTTTTGTGAAAAGTGTTAAATTCTGCAGCTAGATTAATTTTTTTTTTTTTTTGCATGTGGATATTCAGCTGTTCCAGCACCATTTGTTGAAAAGAACACCTTGGTTGTCTTTGCTCGTCTCTCAATGGTCAGTTGACTATATTTCCATGGGTCTATTTCTGGGCTATCTATTCTGTTTCATTAATCTTTTTTTCTGTTCTTTCACCAATACCACACTCTCTTTGATTACCGTAGTTTTATAGTAGATCTTAAAGTTGGGTAGTGTCAGTCTTCTGACTTTGTTCTGTTTCAATAGTCTGTTTATTATTCTGGGTCTTTTGCCTCTCCATATAAAATTTAAAATCAGTTTGTCAATATCCATAAAATAACTTGCTGGGATATTGGCTGAGACTGCATTGAATCTATAGCCCTAGATGAAAAGAACTGACATCTTGACAATATTGAGTTTCTATCCATGAACATAGAATATATTTCCATTTGTTTAGTTCTTCTTTGATTTTGTTCATTATAGTTTTGTAGGTTTTTTTCTCATGCAGATCTAATCTTGTCAAATTTATAACTAAGTATTTTATTGTTGTGGTGCTAATATAAATGGTGGGCTTCCCTGATGGCTCAGTGGTAACAAATCTGCCTGCAATGCAGGATTCGTGGGTTCATCCCTTGACTGGGAAATTCTCTGAGGAGGAAATAGCAACCCACTCCAGTATTCTTGCCTGGAGAATTCCATGGACAGAGGAACCTGGCAGGCTACAGTTCATGGGATTGCAAACAGACATGACTGAGCAACTAACACTAACACTTCAGTATAATATTGAAAAGGGTGATGAGAAGGGACATCCTTGCCTTGTTCTTTATTTTGGTGGAAAAGCAACTAGTTGTTTTACCATTAAGTATGATATTAACTGTAGTTTTTTTGTGTGTGTGTGGCTATTCTTTATTAAGTTGAGGAATTTTCTTTCTACTACTAGTTTATGGAGAATTTTTATCATGTATACACACAGAATTTTGTTAAATGCTTTCCCTGAATCTATTGATATGCTTATGTGATTTTTAAAATAATTTTATTCATTTTGGGCAGTACTGCGTCTTCACTGCTATGTGGCTTTTTCTCTGTTTATGGCAAGCAGGGCTACTCTATTTGCAGTGTGTAGAGAAAGTGGGCTTGACTAGAGGGGAATAGAAGCAGTTGCTTCTTCTCTTCTTGGGCATATACTCTAGACTTATGATTTGGTCAAAGTGTTTTTTGAAAGAAAATTATTGACATGATGAGTTTTAGAATCATCTGGAGAACTTGTAAAAATACTGTTTCTTGGGCCTATTTCCAGGTCAATTAAATTAAAATCTCTGTGACAATTTAGGAGTCAATATTGCAGATTAACTTTCTAGTGATTTTGAAATGCAATCAGTTGAAGAGTACAGGAGGAATCAGTGTAAAGTCAGTAGTCTGTTTAAAATTTAACTGAAATGTATGGTCAGTTTTTGTGATGCTTTTAAAGATTGTTAAAGATTTACCAATATTTATGTGCTGTTTTATCCACCAATCAGGCTTCTCTGATAGCTCAGTTGGTAAAAAATCTGCCAATGTAGCCCCTGCAGAACACCCCAAACTATTTTACCAGATGTGAGAATTTGGCTCTCTTTCTTCAAAGAAGTGATACATGATCTGAAGGATGTTCTCACTCACATAGTGTTACATATCTTTTGAGTTCCAGTGGCTTGTTACTGCAGGTGATTTAATGTGGATTAATTCATTCTGAAGGAGATCAGCCCTGGGATTTCTTTGGAGGGAATGATGCTGAAGCTGAAACTCCAGTACTTTGGCCACCTCATGCGAAGAGTTGACTCATTGGAAAAGACTCTGATGCTGGGAGGGATTGGGGGCAGGAGGAGAAGGGGACGACAGAGGATGAGATGGCTGGATGGCATCACTGACTCGATGGACATGAGTCTGAGTGAACTCTGGGAGTTTGTGATGGACAGGGAGGCCTGGCATGCTGCGATTCATGGGGTTGCAAAGAGTCGGACATGACTGAGCCACTGAACTGAACTGAACTGAATTCATTAGTTTGTCCAGAGGTAATGGAAGTAAAATGGAAATTCTAGTTTTGCTCATTTATTGAAAGTTTATTGCTAATGGATACAGGTAAATCTGGCAGAAGTATACCAATGCATATTTATTTTCTGTTATTGAATTACCCTAACTTAATGTGGATTTTTTTTTTTTTTGTAGCAGTATCTTCTACTTTTAGTGTTGTGTACATGCCCTGTATGTCTTAAATTATTTCCCATCACAGCAAGTGATACACAGTGTCTATTTAAGATAGTATAAAAATGAAAGGACTGTGTCTCACTAGTATAGCAGACATTTCTGGGTGCACAACTCATATCTTTATTGAAAAGATATGGAGCTGATGAAACAATCAAAAGGGTGTCAGCTTCAACAAGGTACATTCAAAACCAAGATCTGAAAAAAAGTAAAAAGGCTATGATACATAGATTGGAGTTTTATCTCATTTAGAAAGGAGACATGTCTTTTTTAATGAAAGAAATGATTCTCCTAAGGGTCTATTTGAATTATTAATTTTCTTCATTACGGCTTTTCTTTTGCTTATCTTTCACAGTCAATTAAGATTTTAAGCCTCTGTAAACCCTTCAGAGCTTGTCTCTATTGTTTAAGAACATTTTCCCAGGTATATTTTCTTTATTTTGAGAGATTCTTTTATTCTATGAACTCTGGTTTAAAGCAAAAGTAAATGGGCACATGAGAAAGGATGATTACTGGGTTAATTATGTACCTGTGTATTCTGTGAAGCTGACACTACTCAATAACCTTAAACCTAATGAACTTTTCTCCTGACTGAAACTTTCAATTACTCACTCACTGTTGCATTAGTACATAAGTATTTCAGTTATTGCCATAGCTCATTAGAATGTAAATGAACACCATGGACTGAATTAGTACATTCTGGGCCTGATTAAGTCAGGAGTAGTTTAAATAGATTTTCTTTCAGATGTCAGTTTCTCTTCTGATATACAAACAGTATACATCAGATGAAACAATTCCATCATATTCACAAAATCTCCATGTGACTTTTTAGCTATAGTAGATGCACACATATAAGGCTATATAGTAGGGACAATCTGCCTGTTTCTCCAACTCACAAGGGATCCAGAATGAGCATGAATAATGCTGTAGGAATAAAGACCTGCTAATGCTTGATTGCAGTTTCATTGTTCCTAACACTTTGCATTAACACTGTCACGTTTGCTTCCCAAAATAAACCAGCCACACTGTAGTCCATCAAAGAGAGTTTATGTTTTAACATTGGAGTGAACTTAATGGACTGGTCAAATTCTTTCATAAGACTGTGAGCTCAGCTGTTAAGTCATGTCCTACTCTTTGCAATCCCACGGTCTGAAGCCTGCCAGACTCCTCTGTTCGTGGGATTTCCCTGGCAAGAATACTGGAGTGGGTTGTCATTTCTACCTCCAGGGGATCTTTCTGACCTAGGGATAGAATCGGCCTCTCCTACATTGGCAGGCAGGTTCTTTACCTCTGAGCCACCTGGGAAGCCCTCCTTTAAGCTACCAAAAAAGCTACATTTCATTTCATATCTCCTTGCTTCTGTCATTGTCCCCTGTTGTTGAATACATTAAAAACAACATCTACTTATTGAGAAGTGTTCTTTTCAAATATACCATCTAATTTCTATGATTTTTTAATCTCTGGGGCACTTTGCCTGATGAAGGTCATATTTTATCATCTTATCATCCTTACGTTTGCAGGGGCCTCAGGGTCTACATCTGTGTAGCACCTATAAGTTTGATAAATCCTTTCTAGAAACTCTGATGGATGGTCAGTTGGATTTTATCTCCTCAATTTTGTTTAAGCCCTTTTGTTTAGGTACCCTGTTGAGTTTTCCCTCAGGCCTCCACACCATAAGGCGGTAGTCCTCTGACTCCTTTTTCTCCTGAAGCAATGTTATAAATGCTTCTGCATATGGTATCTCATCTCTTTTCCCTGCTATTCTGAAAAGTACTACTAACTGTGAGATTGCATAATAGTTGAGTGAACCATTCAGGGACCATTGCTCTTCTGATCCTAGCATATATTAGGTCCACATCCTATCACGATAGCATTGTCATAGGCTCACAGCCTTATTTTGCACATTTATCCAGTATAAGACTGGCCTAGAGATAATTAACTTTTCCTGGTAAACAAACTAAAAATAGTACTATTGATGACTTTTTTTAAACAATAAGTCTAAAGCTTTAATATATTTTACAATTATTGAATATGCAGCTGTTTCTAATACAATTATGTATACCTCTGTTTTATATATAACTTATGGAAAAACCTTAAAAATTATTAACATGTCTTCAAATTCTTGTATCTACATGAAAATCACATTGTTCCCCCTGATTCTTTTATCTTCCCCCCTGTTATGAGGTGAAGGCTGTGAGAGGATCTGTGTGTGTCCACATAAAATGCACACAGAGGCCATTCTCCTATTCCAAAAGAGAGCTTATGGGGAAATATTTGGTAAGAGCAGAAGTGGGTAGCAGAGATAAATTTTACTTAACTACATTATTAAGAAAGATGAATGATACAGGTAAAGAAAATTGATAATAATCTAAATGTGTTGTTTTTATATGTTGTGTCAACTTATTTCATGGGTATTTTTCATTTTAGTGATGGGAAAGTGAATGGTTGCAGGTTTTTGTTGTTGTTGTTCAGTTGCTAAGCATGTCCAACACTTTGGGATGTCCTTTTGCCTTGAATCTTTCCCAGCATCAGGGTCTTTTCCGATAAGTCAGCTCTTTGCATCAGGTGGCAAAAGTATTGGAGCTTCAACTTCAGCATCAGTCCTTCCAATGAATATTCAGGGTTGATTTCCTTTAGGATCCACTGGTTTGGCCTCCTTGCAGTTCAAGGGACTCTCAAGAGTCTTCTCTAGCACCACAATTCAAAAGCATCAATTCTTCAGTGCTCAGCCTTCTTTATGGTCCAGTTCTTACATCCATCTGTACATGACTGCTGGAAAAATGATAACTTTGATTATATGGACTTTTGTTGGCAAAGTACTGTCTCTGCTTTTTAATTATGCTGTCTAGGTTGTTAAACTTTTTCTTCCAAGGAACAAGTGTCTTTTAATTCCATGTCTTTTGTCACTGTCTGCAGTGATTTTGGAGCCCAAGAAAATAAAATCTGTCACTGCTTCTACTTTTCCCCTTCTATTTGCCATGCAGAGATGGGACGGGATGCCATGATCTTAGGTGTAGTTTTTTTTTTTTTTGTAATTTATTTTTTAACTGGAAGAAAATTGCTTTATAATATTTCATTGGTTTCTGTTGTTAAACAATGCAACTCACTCATAAGTATACATATATCACCTCCGTCTTGAGCCTCATTCCCCTCTCCACCCTCTAGGTCACAGAGCACCAGGTTAGGCTCCCTGTGTTATATAACAACTTCTTGCCAACTATCTACTTTTCACATGGTAGTATATATATATGATGATGCTACTTTCACCACCATCCCACTTTTTGCTTCCCCTACTGTGTCCACAAGTCTGTTCTCTGTATCTGTGTCTCCATTCCTTCTTGTTTTCCTCTTTCTGACTTACTTAACTCTGTATAACAGGCTCCAGGTTCATATATCTCACTAGAAGTAACTCAAATTTGTTATTTTTTATGGCTGAGTATTATTCCATGGTATATATGTACCATATATTTTTAACTATTTATCTGTCAATGAACGTCTAGGTTGCTTCTGTGTCCTACCCATTGTATAGTGTTGCTATGAACATTGGGGTAAAAGTGTCATTTTCAATTATGGTTTTCTAAGGGTATGGATGGGAATACCAGACCACCTGACCTGCCTCTTGAGAAACTTATATGCAGGTCAGGAAGCAACAGTTAGAACTGGACATGGAAAAACACACTGGTTCCAAAGAGGAAAAGGAGTACGTCAAGGCTGTATATTGTCACCCTGCTTATTTATATGCAGAGTACATCATGAGAAGCGCTGGGCTGGAAGAAGCACAAGCTGAAATCAAGATTGCCGGGAGAAATATCAATAACCTCAGATATGCAGATGACACCACCCTTATGGCAGAAAGTCAAGAGGAACTAAAAAGCCTCTTGATGAAAGTGAAAGAGAGTGGAAAAGTTGGCTTAAAGCTCAACATTCAGAAAACAAAGATCATGGCATCTGGTCCCACCACTTCATGGGAAATAGATGGGGAAACAGTGGAAACAGTGTCAGACTTTATTTTTCTGGGCTCCAAAATCACTGCAGATGGTGACTGCAGCCATGAAATTAAAAGATGCTTACTCCTTGGAAGGAAAGTTATGACCAACCTAGATAGCATATTGAAAAGCAGAGACATTACTTTGCCAACAAAGGTCCGTCTAGTCAAGGCTATGGTTTTTCCTGTGGTCATGTATGGATGCGAGAGTTGAGACCGAAGAATTGATGCGAGAAGAGAGAACTATCAGTCCATTCTGAAGGAGATCAGCCCTCAGGAATGATGCTAAGGCTGAAACTCCAGTACTTTGGCCACCTCGTGGGAAGAGTTGACATTGGAAAAGACTCTGATGCTATTGATGACATGGCTGGATGGCATCACTGACTCAATGGACATGAGTCTGGGTGAAAGTTGGTGATGGACAGGAAATTCCTCAAAGAGTTTGAGCGACTGAACTGAACTGAACATAAGTAGTGAGACTGCTGGGTCATATGATAGTTTTATTCTTAGTTGGAATCTCCATAATAGTCAATTTACATTTATACCAACATTGCAGAAGTATTCATTCATTTTAGATTTTTCTGATGATAGCCATTCTGACAGGCCAAAATCACTGCAGTTACTGCAGCCATGCAGTTAAAAGACACTTGCTATTTGGAAGGAAGTGCAATTCAGTTAAATTGCTCAGTCATGTCTGATGGGGACTGCAGCATGACAGTGAAAAAAGCTGAGCACCGAAGAATTGATGCATTCCTTGTTTTCTGGCCTTCAGCTCCAAGGACTCATCATCAGGTGGCCAGTATTGAGTTTGAGCATCAGCAATGAATATTCAGGACATAGGATGGACTGGTTTGATTACTCTCAAGAGAGTTGCATCAATTTTTCAGTGCTCAGCCTTGGACTACTGGAACTAGTTAAATGACCATAACCTAGATATGGCTGTAGTCACCATCTGCAGTGAAAGCTGAGCATCTATTTGCCATGAATTGATGGATACCACTATCAGTTTTAAGGTCAAGAAGCTCGTGCCTCATCTGTGTATCTGAGGTTATTGGCAATCTTGATTCCAGCTTGTGCTTCATCTAGTCATGATGTACTCTGCATAGAAGTTAAATATGCAGGATGACAACATATAGCCTTGTGATGGAATTAGTGCATGTCCAGTTCTAACTGTTGCTTCTTGACCTGCATACAGTCAGGAGGCAGGTAAAAGCTCCACACAGTCAAAGCAGTCAATAAAGCAGACGTAGAAATGATCCAACAGATGTTGACAATCTGATCTGCCTAAATCCAGCTTGAACATCTGTAAACTTAGACTGTGAAAAATTGACAGCATATTGACATCACTTTACTGGCAAAGGTCCGTAGAAAAACTTGTAAATCAGAATTTGGAGAAAACTAGAGCTTCTAATTTGAAATCTAAGGTTTGTAAATCAGAATAAGTCAGAGAAAAATAACTTGGTTTATAGATTATACCATTCAAAATATATTTTTCCTACTCATCCCAATTGGAGAGTTCATTTTAAAAGTGATTTGAAGATCATTCATTTGCAGAAAATTTCCTTTATATTCAGCATTTTAGACTGTAACTTTAAAGGACATGAAAAAGAAGAATCAAAGTGATAAAGCTAAGATCTGGCCCAAGATATAAAATGTGAGAGCTTTTCTCATAATGTCATAATCTGTCTCAATATTTATATTTTTTTCAGGAATTCCATGACAGTCCAGTGGTTAAGACTTTGCCTTCCAACGTGTGGTATGCAGGCTCCATCCCTGGTCAGGGAGCTAGGAGACAGCACACCTGTGGCAAAGAGGCCAAAACATAGAACAAGACTTTAAAGATCAGATCAGATCAGTCGCTCAGTCATGTCCGACTCTTTGCGACCCCATGAATCGCAGCACGCCAGGCCTCCCTGTCCATCACCAACTCCTGGAGTTCACTCAGACTCATGTCCATTGAGTCAGTGATGCCATCCAGCCATCTCATCCTCTGTCGTCCCCTTCTCCTCCTGCCCCCAATCCCTCCCAGCATCAAAGTCTTTTCCAATGAGTCAACTCTTCGCATGAGATGGCCAAAGTACTGGAGTGTCAGCTTTAGCATCATTCCTTCCAAAGAAATCCCAGGGCTGATCTCCTTCAGAATGGACTGGTTGGATCTCCTTGCAGTCCAAGGGACTCTCCAGAGTCTTCTCCAACACCACAGTTCAAAAGCATCAATTCTTCAGTGCTCAGCTTTCTTCACAGTCCAACTCTCTCATCATACATGACCATAGGAAAAACCATAGCCTTGACTAGACGAACCTTTGTTGGCAAAGTAATGTCTCTGCTTTTGAATATGCTATCTAGGTTGCTCATAACTTTCCTTCTGAGGAGTAAGCGTCTTCTAATTTCATGGCTGCAGTCACCATCTGCAGTGATTTTGGAGCCCAGAAAAATAAAGTCTGACACTGTTTGCACTGTTTCCCCATCTATTTCCCATGAAGTGATGGGACCAGATGCCATGATCTTCATTTTCTGAATGTTGAGCTTTAAGCCAACTTTTTCACCCTCCACTTTCACCTTCATCAGGAGGCTTTTTAGTTCCTCTTGCACTTTTTAAAATTTACATCTTTTCCAAAAAGGGTTTTACCCATATTTCTTGATAAGTTATTCATTGGTAAAATATCAAAAGAAAAGGAGAAAAAAGTATAAACACAGTTTGTAATTTAAATAGAACCCAGGATGAACATTTTCTTTATTCTTAATCTCTATTTCTATATTTTATATGCAGTTAAAATCATATAATGAGTACTTTCCTAAACATACATTTTCACTAAATATCATATCGGAAACACATTCATGTCCATGAAAATGCACACAAAATGACTTTTATTACAATAAGGCATTGTTGTTATTTAGTTGCTAAGCTGCATCCAACTCTTTGCAACCCCATGGACTGTAGCCCACCAGGCTCCTCTATCCATGGAATTTCCCAGGCAAGAATATTGGAGTGGGTTGCTATTTCCTTCTCTAAGGTATCTTCCTGACCCAGGGATCGAACCTGTGTCTCCTGCATTGGCAGGCAGGGAAGCCCATAATAAACATTATGTTTGCCTGAAACAGTATCAATATGTGTTTTTTTTAAAGAAATATTAAAATAGCAATATTTGTATTGCACTTTGTGCCAGATATGAGTGAGTCATTTGTATTATCTAATTACTTTTTTTTAAACCCTAAGCTTTTAGCTACTGTGTTGCAATGTTTCTAGATAGTGTAAATAAGTGACTATATTAGAAGTTAAAAGCACTCACTTCCCAGAAAGTAATCCTCATAATCATTCAAGTATACATATTTCAATGAACAGATTTAATTAATACCCATTTGTTGATGTATAAGATTCTTCTATTTTAATAATGAATGCTGTGATGAACAAACTTGTGGCTTAAGGTTTTAACATATCCCTAACTATGTCTTTATGTCTGGGGCTCTCAGCTTGGGACGAGTATTTGTGGGAACACGGTGATGTGCCAAGATGATCTCAAAGACACAGAATACTTATGTTGTGTTTTTATGAAGTTTAAGTCAATAATTAAGGGAAATGTTTCACTTAAAAATAAATGAATTCCACTCCAAAAGAATTTATTGGATACCTGTTTTTCCCAAGAATTGTCCTAGAAGCCGTAAGCCGTATGTATCAGCACACTGTGTGTAACCCTCATAATTTCTTGACTGCGTGTGACTCCTGGGTTTCTTTCTTATGTTTTTTTTTTTTTTTTCTGTGAAATACCATCTCTTCAATGTAATTCTAGTCTTTGCACTGCTTTAACTTTATTTTCAAATGCACACAAGGAAAACAAATAAGTCTAATATCTCCAGTTCTGTATTATGTGGTGAAAGTCTAATGCAGAAACGTCAGTATACTATTAAACCTAGAACTCTGCTCAGTGATATGTGGCAGCTTGGATGGGAGGAGAGTTTGGGGGAGAATGGATCCATGTATATACATGGCTGAGTCCCTTGGCTGTTCACCTGAAGCTATCACAATAATGTTAATTGGCTATTCCCCAATACAAAAAAAAAAAAAAATCTGTCTAGAAGGAAATATACCTGTGTTAAACAGAGAGTACAGTCAGAGAAAAGATGGCAGATTACTCTTTGTATAATATGCTTAGTGAGAACTACTAGTCTGCTGGATTTAGCAAACTGCAATGTAAGTTAGATTCATCAGTAAATCTGAAAATGTCCAGCTAGCTTTATAAATTGTTGAACTTGTCACTATGCAAACAGTACTTAAAAACTTTTTTTTTTTAATTACAGAAAATTAAACAATGACACTCATGAATGCATTCAAATTGTATCACAATTATACTCAATCAAATGTTATTTACAAACACCATTTATACTTTGTTCCATGTCTCAACTCTGTGAGTTCCCAGATTTGATAAAATTACTAAATTTTGAGTTTATTTTGATGATATTCTTCATTTACTTTTCAGATTCTTTAATTAAAGTATACTATGCATATAAAAAATGCAAACACATAAGTGTAGAGGTCAATGAATTTTCAAAAGCTGAAGGCAAGCATGTAATAGACACCTAAATTAAGAAACAGAACACTTGGTAAACTGCACTCAAGTGAAAGTGCTCGCTCTCCTGCAGTGCCTCTTCCTGACATGATTCTATCAAACAAACCACCTTTGGGGGCCAGAGGGGGAAGGGACCATCCATGCTCTAATGTTGCCACCATTCTGGTATTTTAGAGTGTCGGATCCAAGTTATTTTCCAGTTCTCTGACGCTTATAAAAATATGGCTAACAAACACATGAAAAGATGCTCAACATCACTCATTATCAGAGAAATGCAAATCAAAACCACTATGAGGTACCATTTCGCACCAGTCAGAATGGCTGCGATCCAAAAGTCTACAAGCAATAAATGCTGGAGAGGGTGTGGAGAAAAGGGAACTCTCTTACACTGTTGGTGGGAATGCAAACTAGTACAGCCACTATGGAGAACAGTGTGGAGATTCCTTAAAAAACTGGAAATAGAACTGCCTTATGATCCAGCAATCCCACTGCTGGGCATACACACTGAGGAAACCAGAAGGGAAAGAGACACGTGTACCCCAATGTTCATCGCAGCACTGTTTATAATAGCCAGGACATGGAAGCAACCTAGATGCCCATCAGCAGATGAATGGATAAGCAAGCTGTGGTACATATACACAATGGAGTATTACTCAGCCATTAAAAAGAATACATTTGAATCAGTTCTAATGAGGTGGATGAAACTGGAGCCTATTATACAGAGTGAAGTAAGCCAGAAAGAAAAACACCAATACAGTATACTAACGCATATATATGGAATTGAGAAAGATGGTAACAATAACCCTGTATATGAGACAGCAAAAGAGACACTGATGTATATATCAGTCTTATGGACTCTGTGTGAGAGGGAAAGGGTGGGGAGATTTGGGAGAATGGCATTGAAACATGTATAATATCATGTATGAAACGAGTCGCCAGTCCAGGTTCGATGCACGATACTGGATGCTTGGGGCTGGTGCACTGGGACGACCCAGAGGGAGGGTATGGGGAGAGAGGAGGGAGGAGGGTTCAGAATGGGGAACACAAGTATACCTGTGGCGGATTCATTTCGATATTTGGCGAAACTAATACAATATTATAAATTTTAAAAATAAAATAAAATTTAAAAAAAAGTAACAACAACAAAATATATATATATATATATATTTACTCTAGTTTTTCTAGTTGTTGGCAGTGGGATTCTTGGCCTGCCCTAAACTAGTATATTCTCTGTGATATAATAAACCCTCATTGTTATTTTCTTTAAAAATAACATTCTAAATACAACTTACTGTTTTGTAATACAGAGTAAGCAAAATCAATCTAAAACATGTCAGGTAGTCAAATATGTGCTTTATTACTGATTATAAGTAAGACTAAACATTGTATATCTTTGAAAAGAAACGTGTAAGTGTAGCATGAGGCCATAAGCAAAATATAGATATTTAAAATACAATGAGGAACATTTTGAAGAAAACTAGTTTTTAATTGATAAATAGTTTGACTTGAACATAAGTCACAATAAAAAAGGAAGTAAAACATGCCATATACTTCAGTCTTTTATTCCCCTAGAATTATTATGGATAAGAAAGCGTCCATGATAGATAAACATATTAGGAAATCTACAAAGTAGTTGTGTCCAAAATCATTCTCAATCAAGAAGTTAAAATTGAGCTGAAAATGAAATATATGCTCTTAAAAACGTATTTTAATGGCCTCAAAATTCATACTTGACCATCTGGTTGAAAGAATGACATTAACTTCATTTTTAACCATGTTGCTGGGTCAAGAAGAAGATGTTCATTTTTGTAAATTAATCGCCTTTGATTCTTATAGTTATACTCATGAAATGTTTGTAAATACTTGGTGATAAAGTAGTTATCTAAGCATTTTACTAACAAATGTCTTTTGTAACCATGATATTGATTTAAAAATATAAATACAAAATTCCAGGCAAACATTTTACTGGCATGAATTTAGCAGTTCATGTAGGACTGAAAGGTTTTTTTTCTACAACATATAAGAAAAAATTGAGCAGAGTAAGTTTTAGTCTGAGTTTAAAAATCAGAATGGTTGTGTTGTCTCTGTGTGTGTGTATATGATTGTATATGATACTATAGATTGTTTGGTGATTAGAATTTCTTGTACTTCCCAACACACTAGCGGAACATTTGTTTTTGCTAAATACAACTTTTGTTTTTTTAAGTAGATCACAATAATGAGTAAAACCACAAAAATGAGGCCAGAAATGCTAGATTGATTTATACTGGGAAACTACAAAGGAATGCTCTCTAAAGGGAATGAAATATATCCAGAAGAAAAGGTGAGGTGAAGGTCATTTGGATGTGAGGTAGTTTAGAAACTTGTAAAAAGTGTTTGGGGAGAGTTGTGCTTTATGTGAAAGTAATAATCAAAATATAATTGTGGTGAATTTTTCTCAGAATTTTCTCATAAATTCTCAGAATTTATGAGAATACTCATAAAAATTCTGGCTCTTTACAGAAATGAATCTTCACTAAATGTCTTTTTATTTATCTTTTTATAAATACCAGTGTTCTGTGAAAGTAGCGGTGACAACTACCATTAAAATTCTTATCCTAAACCAGAAAAATCACACTTTTCCAAAAAACAACCAGACCTTATGCAAAGGAAAACAACTCGACTAATGAAACCATGATGGGTTTTGGAGCACACTTGCAAAGTCAAAGACATCCAGTAGAGACTGGTTTGTGACCAGAATCATAATGTTTGAAAGAGGAAACTATTAGGGACTTAGAAGAAAAACAGAGCTAGGCAAGATTATGTGTTTTCTCTAACATGAGCAAAATCAGTTTTCAAAAACTCTTTTTCATAAAGTTGTAAAGTATAGATCAATTTTATTCATTTTATAAGCATTTCATTTATTAAAAAATTAGAGAACTTTCTAAATGAAGATATTAGGCGGTTACTAAACTTTTACATATTTAAGTCATGCTTCAGCCTTCCTAGCTGATAAGGGTCACTGAAATTTTGGCTGGCAGAGAAAAAGTATTAAAAAAAAATTTTTTTTGAACCACTGATATACCCTCTCTGCCACTGGAAACTAGAAGAGACCAATTGAAATGAGTTTCTGTACCAGAAAAAAAGTGGATTTGGGTTCTGATTCTAGAAGACAATAAAACACTACAGGGATAGATTTGTACAACCACAAACAAGGCTGAGGATCTGGTATTTGGTATTGTTTCTGGGCTTACAAAACCAAAATATATATATATATATGTACGTTGCTTCACTGCTCTAGAAAACATATAAAATTGATTGTAATGTCTCTCAGAAAATTATATCAAGCTAGTAAACATACTCTAAAATAAAAAGAAGGTACAATATACAATTCAGGATGACATATAACAGATTAAAAGGACTTCTTCAAGAGCCCACCAGTAGGAACAATAGAATGAGACTCGTCAAGCCAAAAGCTCTTTTAAATAAGGCTGAGAATGCCAGTGGAGACATGTCAACACTGGAGGTCTTTGGTAACCAAGGTGTTGAAATTTAAGGTTAGCATCAGGGTCTAGATATGAGGCACTGGGCCCAAGAAAAACAAGTACTAAGAATTTAGAACTTCACATGGAGCCAGAACAGAATGGGCTTTCATGAGCAGCAGAATTGCTTGTTCAAGGGAACCAGACTATAAGGATGATTTATTACTTTGTGAATGATTTCCTGAGATACAAGATTTAATGCCCAGGAAGATTTCTAAGAGATGGTACATACTTCCTATGAGGATGTTTCCTAGAAGCATGAAACAAGTAATGACCCATAGTAAGTAAGGTCAAAATATCGGAACTGTCAGGGCAGATGGAGAAAGAAGGGGTTGAAAGATTCAGGAAAGTGTGTGGGTGAGAGTAAATATATTTATGCTTGGCCAGAAGGCCTGAAGAGAATTGTGTTCCAAAGCCAGGCCCAAGTGATATATCAGTTACCAAAGCTGTAAAGGAATGCACTAATGAGAAAACACAAGAATCTCTTTTTACTTTGTAGATCAGTGAATAGTAGGAGAGACCTTTAAGGAATTAGATTCAATGAGAAGGATGATAGAACAGTGGAGCAACAGAAGCTAGGTGGCAATAAGTAACTGTTCAAAGCCAAATGGATATAATTTTAGTGGATTTGGTAAAGTTAGAGTGGCAGCCAAATTCTAGAGATTGCTGATTGAATAAAGTGTTGGTGCAAAACAGGTGATTAGATTTTTATAATCTTAAAATGTAAAAGATGGATTTCAGAAGGCTGCAGGCAGTCACTACAATGAAACATCATGGACCTCACCCCGTTTCCAGGTCCTGACTCCTGTCTTGACAGTAGGTCAGATGTCCAGGAGCAGGTACTGTACAATATCATTTTTTTTTTTTTCCCCAAAAGGGACCTCCAGCTCATTATTTGGAAAGGAAAATATCTGAATATTTTGAATACTGTTTGACACAGGTAGGGAGTTGACACTTTTGAAACCTGGAGACTTGAAGCATAGTCATCACCTCCTTGGTAGAGCAGGAACATGTTGGTTCCAGATAATAAATAAAAAGATGATTATATTGGATTCACTGGCTGTGTGGTACCAAATATCAATTAAAATAATCAACCAATGAATGTCTTCATTTTCACGTAATCAATATCCTCATTACCTTTGTGCACTCATATGCCTTTGGAATTTGTTCAATGACTGTGATAAGTAAATTTGGCACACAAACATTTACACAGAAAAACAAATATTTTTATGTATAATTTTAGCAGAATGGGTGTACTAGGGCAAATATATTTTTTATATCCTTTTGTAAAATATTGTGAAATATTCCTATTGAAAGACAGACTAGATGAGAATATCCTATTTCCTTTTTGTCCATAGAATTTATGTTTCACTCCTCAATTATCTAGTTTGCAAAAGTACATTCTAAAACATAAAAGAATATCAAGGGGCAATAATAACTAAAAATTTTTTCCTCAGAAGATGATCAAACAGGGGCATATGAATCTTACTTAATACGAAGACAATGTCATGATTATTATAATATATTTAGCTACATATGCACTTTTCTATGTTTTCAACATATATAAGCTAAATTAATCCTTGCCAAATTTTCAAATTTTATCTCAAACTGAATAGCATATTAAAAATCAGATAGCTGACTAGATGTAAAGATAAGATTTAAATTCACATTGTTTCTAAGAGTTCAGCTTTTTTCCACATGTAAGTAATATCGTACAGTATTTGTCTATCTCTGTCTGACTTATTTTACTTAGTATAATGCCAACACGATACACCCATATTGTTGCAAGTGGCAGAATTTCCTTCTTTCTCATGGCAGAAAATATTTTAGTGCATATATGTACTATATGTTCTTTATCCATTCATCCATTGATGGACATTTAGACTGTTTTCCATATCTTAGCTATTGTCAATAATGCTGCCTTGAACATGAAAGGGCAAACCTATTTTTGATATCCTGGTTTTGTTTCCTATAGATATTTACCCAGAAGTGGGATTGCAAATCATATGGTTCAATTCAGTTCAGTTCAGTCACTCAGTTGTGTCCGATTCTTTGCAACCCCGTGAATCGCAGCATGCCAGGCCTCCCTGTCCATCACCAACTCCCGGAATTCACTCAGACTCATGTCCATCGAGTCAGTGATGCCATCCAGCTATCTCATCCTCTGTTGTCCCCTTCTCCTCCTGCCCCCAATCCCTCCCAGCATCAGAGTCTTTTCCAATGAATCAACTCTTCGCATGAGGTGGCCAAAGTACTGGAGTTTCAGCTTTAGCATCATTCCTTCCAAAGAAATCCCAGGGCTGATCTCCTTCAGAATGGACTGGTTGGATCTCCTTGCAGTCCAAGGGACTCTCAAGAGTCTTCTCCAACACCACAGTTCAAAAGCATCAGTTCTTCGGCACTCAGCCTTCTTCACAGTCCAACTCTCACATCCATACATGACCACAGGAAAAACCATAGCCTTGGCTAGACGAACCTTTGTTGGCAAAGTAACATCTCTGCTTTTCAATATGCTATCTAGGTTGCTCATAACTTTCCTTCCGAGGAGTAAGCGTCATCTAATTTCATAGCTGCAGTCACCATGTGCAGTGATTTTGGAGCCCAGAAAAATAAAGTCTGACACTGTTTCCACTGTTTCCCCATCTATTTCCCATGAAGTGGTGGGACCAGATGCCATGATCTTCGTTTTCTGAATGTTGAGCTTTAAGCCAACTTTTTCACTCTCCTCTTTCACTTTCATCAAGAGGCTTTTTAGTTCCTTTTCACTTTCTGCCGTAAGGGTGGTATCATCTGCGTATCTGAGGTTGTTGATATTTCTCCCGGCAACCTTGATTCCAGCTTGTGCTTCTTCCAGTCCAGCGTTACTCATGATGTACTCTGCATAGAAGTTAAATAAGCAGGGTGACAATATACAGCCTTGATGTACTCCTTTTCCTATTTGGAACCAGTGTGTTGTTCCATGTCCACTTCTAACTGTTGCTTCCTGACCTGCATACAGATTTCTCAAGAGGCAGGTCAGGTCGTCTGGTATTCCCATCTCTTTCAGAATTTTCCGCAGTTGATTGTGATCCACACGGTCAAAGGCTTTGGCATAGTCAATAAAGCAGTAAATAGATGTTTTTCTGGAACTCTCTTGCTTTTTCCATGATCCAGCGGATGTTGGCAATTTGATCTCTGGTTCCTCTGCCTTTTCTAAAACCAGCTTGAACATCAGGAATTTCACGGTTCACATATTGCTGAAGCCTGGCTTGGAGAATTTTGAGCATTACTTTACTAGCATGTGAGATGAGTGCAATTGTGTGATAGTTTGAGCATTCTTTGGCATTGCCTTTCTTTGGGATTGGAATGAAAACTGACCTTTTCCAGTCGTGTGGCCACTGCTGAGTTTTCCAAATTTGCTGGCATATTGAGTGCAGCACTTTCTCAGCATCATCTTTCAGGATTTCCATATGCTGGAAAAGCATATGGTAGTTATATTTTTACTTTTTTGAGAAACCCAATACTGTTTTCCAAAGTGACTGAGCCAGCATACATCCCATTAGTTCACAAAATTTTTCCTTTTCTCTATATCCTTGCAAACAGTTGTCTCTTGTCTTCTAAAAGACGTGAGATAAAATCTCATTTTGTTTGTGATTTGCATTTCCTTGATTAGTAACGTTGAGTAGCTTTTCATATACCTGCTGTCCATTTCTGTATCTTCTTTGTGAAAATGTCTCTTTAATTCTTTTGCCTATTTTTAATCAGATTGGAAGGTTTTTTTGATTGAGTTGTATGAATTTTTAATATATTTTGGATATGAAGCCATTATTCAGTATGTGGTTTGATTTTTGTTGATTTTTATTTTCATTGCTTGTGCTTTTAGTATCATATGCAAAAAATCATTGCCAAAACCAATGTATATTTCTTCCTTATGATCATGTCTTATGTAAATGGTGTAAGATAGGTCCAATTTTATTTTTCTGCATGTTGTTACCCCATTTTCCCAATATCATCTGTTGAAAAGGCTATCCTTTCCTCATTGAATGTTTTTGGCTACTTTGTCAAATATCAGTTGACAATATATGTGGGGGTAGAAGCAAAAGGTAGATTGATGATTACTTGTGGCTGAGGGGTGGGGGAATTGGGGAGATGATGTTAAAGGGTACTAGCTTGCAATTAGAAGATGAATAAGTTCTGGAGGTCTAATATTATAGTCAGTATTACTGTATTATATGCTTTACATTGTTAAAAGTATAGATATTAAATATTCTCACCACAAAAAAGAAAAAAATAATTATGTGAAGTGGTAGACATGTTAGCTTAAAGTACAGTGATAATCATGTTATGATATATAAATGTATCAAATTAACATGTTGTACATCTTAAACTTACACAATGTTGTATGTCAATTATATCTCAATTTTTAAAAACATACATAGTTTGCTATTCTTTACTATGTTCTGTATTGAAAAGATGTTGCACTTAAGACAGGACCAGAGTTAGAGAAATATAACAACACAACAAAATATCACAAACCACAGCATATGTATTAGAATTTTAATGGAGATCAATTGTGGAAAAAATGAATTGATATTAAAAGTTCTACTATAAAGAAGAAAATGAAAAAGCTGGTTTAAGACTCAACATTCAAATAACTAAGATCATGGCATCTGGTCCCATCACTTCACAGAAAACAGAAGGGAAAAAAGTGGAAGCAGTGACAAATTTTCTTTTCTTGGATTCCAAAATCACTGCAGATGGTGACTGCAGCCAAGAAATTAAGACACATGCTCCTTGGAAGAAAACTATGACAAACCCAGAGAGCATATTAAAAGGCAGAGACATCACTTTGCAGACAAAGGTCTGTTTAGTCAAAGCTATGGTTTTTCCAGTGGTCAAGTATGGATGTGAGAGCTGGATCATAATGAAGGCTGAGTGAAGAATTGATGCCTTTGAATTGTGGAGCTAGAGAAGACTCTTGAAAGTACCTTGGTCTGCAAGGAGTTCAAACACTTAATTCTTAAGGAAATCAACCTAATATTCATTGGAAGGACTGATGACTGAAGCTCCAGTACTTTAGCCACCTGATGCAAAGAGCCAACTCATTGGAAAAGACCCTGATTGCTGGGAAAGATTGAAGGCAAAAGGAGAAGAAGACATCAGAGGATGAGATGGTTAGATAGCATCACCAACTCAATGGACATGAATCTGAACAAATTCTGGGAGATACTGAAGGACAGGGAATCCTGACATGCTGCAGTTTATGGGGTCCCAAAGAGTCAGACATGACTTAGCAACTGAACAACAATTAGAACAATTAGTTCTAGAAAATATGATTATTTTTAAAGCAAGAATAATCCAATCTTAAAAAGTCTATTAATGTTCAGGTACTCAAAATTGGTTCTCCCTCATTCTTTTTGTGAGAATTGACCCTGTGACTCCATTTACTTTCACAGGAGTTGAGGAACTCAGAAAAGTAGTGCATTGCTGGGAAGTCATTTCCCAGCAACACTTCTACCCCTGGGAAATGTCCCCAAACTGATTTAACTGTGGCTATCTCTATATTATATCAAGCATCAGAAATGGGTTCTGAGTATCTGAAACTAATTTGCTTCATCTGTTTATCGGCAGTGGTGGTTTCAGAGATGGGCAAGTAACTTAAGCCACTCTCATTAGTTTCACTTCTAGGATTTGACCTGGCAGTACTCTGATACAGATTCTCTCTTAACTGAGATACTGGTCTTGGGAGAATATAGCCCTTGTTGTTGTTCAGTCACTCAGTTGTATCAGACTCTTTGCAACCCACATGGAATATAGCCCTGGGGGCTACTAACAGCCTTAGGTGTCCAGAAGAGCAAAAGTGAAAGTGAAGTCGCTCAGTCCTGTCCGACTCTTTGCGACCCCATGAACTGTAGTCTACCACACTCCTACGTCCATGGGACTTTCCAGGCAAGGGTACTGGAGTGGGTTGCCATTTCCTCCTCCAGAGGATCTCCCCAGCCCAGGGATCGACCTAGGTCTCCTGCATTGTAGGCAGACGCTTTACCATCTGATCAATTGTCTGATAATGGAGCCAACTCAACTGAAGGAAGAAAATCAAGAGATGGATCCTGATCTTAAATACTGTTTAAGCATTGACTCAAGCTTAATCTGAAAAATATCATATTAGGCCTGGTGTGTTTAGTTATGTGAACTAATTAATTTCACATTTTGCTTAACTTGGTTTAGTTGGGTGTTCACTTATTTGCAGCTAAATGGGTTGTTATACAAAAGTTAATAAAGGAGTTCATTAATGTAACCAGTTGACATATAGTTTCACAGAAAACAGTAGCCAATTTATAATAGCAATGGGAAAACAAATCTCGTTAATGCTCATAACAAAATCTATTAACAAGGAATGAGTGGGACCTATATGAAATATATTGAAATGTATGTTTACAGGTCTGTGTTTAGTTTTCAATAAAGTTGTCTTATAGTAAGAACTTGGAAGATATGAGTCAGAAGTTAATATGGATGAGTCTTTGTTTTAGAGAATTGTTCTTCAAATTTTTTCTCCAATTTTGTACATTATTGTTTTTTCTCCTTTATGGGAATAATTGCATTCTCTATGTTTTCCTGGAAAATGATCCACTTTATGGAGATTTTCAAATGCATGAGCACAGTATCTCACTTAGTATTCTCTCATAATTACTGTACTGTGATATCTCCCATAACTGCAGCAATAGCTCCTGTTTGTTACTAATGTTTTGTACTGTTGTTTCTCCATTTTTCCTGATTAACCATATTAGATGTTTATAGAGTGGTTCTGTCCCTCTATGACCCCTGTTTAACTTACAGGAAGCAGGGATTGATTGGTTTGCAAAATACTAGTTGTTTGTTGATGTTATGATGTTCAATTGCTTTCAGTCTGGGAGTCTGGTATTAGATTTGGCCAAGGCTAAATCAAAGAGGAGAATCTTTATGAAATCATTCTTTTTTAATGCAAACAAAGTCTAACATTATATTACTTCTTCCCAATTCCACCCCCTGTATTTTGGCAAAACAACATTCTCTGGTCTTTGTCTTTAAGTTTTGACCTTTTCTGACAGCGTATGATGTACAACATGACCCCGATACTCTTATTCTTCCCAGAAACTTTGGCAATGTCAGGAGTATTTAAAATTCATTCACAGTATCTCAATGTCCAGCAAGCATGAGACAAAAATGTAAGAAATAGCAATTTTTTATTCCAAACAGGGAAGAAACAAATGCTTATCATGAAAGTCACAAAAAGAAAGGAAGGAAGGAAGGAAAGCAAGCAAGGATGGAGGGAAAAAAGGGAGAGAAGAAAGGAGGATAGTAGGTAGACAGGCAGAAAGTCTTTTAAAGAATTTACTTAAAGAATAAATCCCTTACCCTCTAACTTCCTGAACATGATAGCTCAGAAAGAATGTGGGTTGTGGTTAGGTAAAGGAAAATAGTATGAACATTTCTGATCCAACTGAGTTTGCTTCAATTATATCTGACAATTAGGTCACCTTGGGGGAGCCTGGTAGGTTGCCGTCTATGGGGTCGCACAGAGTCGGACACGACTGAAGCGACTTAGCAGAAGCAGCAGCAGTATGTTAACAATGAATATCTCATATTAAATCTAGTTAGTATTTGGGTATTCACATGAGAGCTATTCATAATATTCAAATAACCCCCATAGCACAAAGTAGTCAAAGTAGATGCTGGCTACGAGCAATCAGTAGACTGTGTTGGTGCACACTATCTCAAAAATCATCATTGAAACATAAGGACAACACTAACAAATCCACTAAGAAACTCAATGTATTTAATAAATTTTATTGCTTTGTGTTTTCTAAATCAATATTTTTCTGTTTACCTATATCAATTTTTGTTTTCCTTTGCTCATTTTCCAGTTTACTTTTCCAGTTTATTTGATTGGATGGACTCATTTTCTTTCTTTCTTCTTTTTTTTTTTTTTACATGTATACACTGCTATAAAAAAGTTAGTCACTCAGTTGTACCTGACTCTGCGACCCCATGGACTGTAGCCCACCGGGCTCCTCTGGTCCATGGAGTTCTCCAGGCAAGAATATTAGAGTGGGTAGCCATTCTCTTCTCCAGGGGATCTTCCCAATCCAGGGATCGAACCTGGGTCTCCAGCATTGCAGGCAGATTCAATTCTTTACCATCTGAGCCACCAGGGAAGTCCCACTGCTACATTTTTACTTACTTACTTACTTTTTTGGCTGTGCTGGGTCTTCATTGCTGCCCGCAGGCTTTCTCTAGCTGGGGAGAGTGGAAGTTACTCTCTAGTTGTGATGTACAGGCTTGTCATTATCGTAGCTTCTCTCTCTGTAGAGCACGGACTCTAGGTGCATGGGCTTCAGTAGTTGCAACACAGAGAAGTCAATGGCACCCCACTCCAGTACTCTCGCCTGGAAAATCCCATGGGCAGAGGAGCCTGGTAGGCTGCAGTCGATAAGAGTCGGACACGACTGCGCGACTTCACTTTCACTTTTCCTTTCATGCACTGGAGAAGGAAATGGCAAAACCCACTCCAGTGTCTTGCCTGGAGAGTCCCAGGGACGGGGGAGCCTGGTGTGCTGCCGTCTATGGGGTGGCACAGAGTGGGACACGACTGAAGTGACTTAGCAGCAGCAGCAGTTGCAACACACTGGCTCAGTAATTGTAACTTGCTGGCTCTAGGGCATGCAGGCTTCAGTTTGTGGCACAAGGGCTCATTAGTTGTGTCTCATGGGCCCCAGAGTGTGCAGCTTCAGTAGTTATGGCCTACAAGCTTAGTTGCTCCGAGGCATGTGGAATCTTCCCACACCAGGGATCAAACCCATGTCCCCTGTATTGGCAGGCAGATTCTTATCCACTGCACCACCAGGGAAGTCCAAGATTCATTTGCTTTTACAGCATGTTTTATTACATAGTCTTTTACACATATTAATAAAGCATTTACAGATTTGTCCATCTGAATACAACTTTAATGCCATATTTGAAATGTGGTATAATTGTTTCCCTTTATTGGTCATGGGATACAATACTGTCATTTTTGTTGACCCAAGTTTTAGAGATTAGTTTCTCTAATTTACAAATATTTGTAGGTTTTTAAAGTTGGGCCTTTGTTTTATTTTATGGCAACAACATCAAACAAAACATTTGGCACATTTTGATTTTGAGATTTTAATTTTTATCCCTTACATAAACTCCAATGTTACTACATAATCCATGATATTTGAAGAATGCAATGTGATATGAAATTATAGTATACTCTGCAAGCTACTCCAAAATATCTTTTCTCTCTTTTCTAATTTTTGACATAAAAAATCTTTGCAGTAGTAAGCACCCAGCTCAGAATATGCCACATCACAGACTCACTTGCAGTTTGAAACAGTCATGTGAACCAGTTCTGGAGAAGTAAGCAGAATGTGGGATTGAGTGAGTCCTGAGAACAATGACTGCTACATTAGGAGATTTGAATAGTCAAAAGTAAGACTTTGTGGATGTGAGACAAAGAAACTCTTTATTTATTTAAGCCACTTTTTGCATTAAAAAAATAGTTTTATTCTCTGCAGTAGATTTTAGCAAACCTTTTCTATAAAGAGCAGGATAGTAAATATTTTAGGTTGTGTGGATCATATTGTCTATTGCAACTACTATTTACAAATGACCGTGGATATATTTCCCTGAAATGTCTTTTTACAAATACAAACAGTGGATTATATTTAATCACTGTGATGATTATCTTTCTCTCTCTCTTATTTTCAATTTTATCTTTTAAATGTAGAGGTATATATTTGACCATAAATATGGTCAAATTATTCTTGAAAATGGTGCCAAGAAACTGACAGAATATTTCTACCATACTTGGAATTTTTCTCATGGTTTTTGTAGTCAGTCAGGATTCCCTCATTCTTCATATTTGCTTTTTGTGTCTTTCCTGTGTGAGTATTTCTGACCTACTTGGGTGTTGTGGTTTCCTGTCTTTCATTAATTTTGAAAAATTCTACATCATTATTTTCTTTAAAAAAATGATTTATTTATCTTTGGCTGTACTGTGTCTTTGTTGCTGTGTGTGGACTGTCTCCAGGTGTGCGAACAGGGGCGACCCTTCACTGTGCTTTGCATGCTTCCCATTGCGGTGGTTTCTCCTATTACAGAGCATGAGCTCCAGCGCACTTGGGCTTCAGTAGTCGTGGCACTTGAGTGAGTGGCGGTGGCTCCCAAACTCTAGAGCACAGGCTTAGTAAATGCAGCACATGAGGTAGTTGCCAGGTAGCATGTGAGATCTTCCCAGACCAGGGGTAGAACCTGTGTCTCCTGCTTTGGCAGGTGGATTCTTTACCCCTGGGCCACCAGTGAAGCCCTAGATCATTATTTTCTTAAACATGTCTTTTGCGTCTCTCTTTTTTTTCTTTCTGAAAATTCAATTCCATGTATGTGCTGACTTGTACAGCTCTTGAGAGCTCTACTCTGGTTCCCCAAATACAAATAGCCATTTTTTGACTGGGTGGTTTGTTTTTGATATTGAACTGTATGAGTTGTCTGTATATTCTGGAAAATAATCCCTTGTTGGAAGCATCATTGCAAATACTTTCTCCCATTTCTTAGGAGGTCTTTAAGCTTTTTTTTTTTTTAAAGGTTTCCTTTGCTTTATAAAACCTTTAAAGTTAAATTGGGTGTCATTTGTTTATTTTTTGTGTTTATTTTTATTACTATAGGAGACGGATCCAAAACAAAAGATAGTGCTATGATTTATGTCAAAGAGTGTTCTGCCTATGTTTCTCTCTAGGAGTTTTATGGTTTCTGGTCTTAGTTTGGTTTTTAATCCATTTTGAGCTTATTTTTGTATATGACATTAGAAAATATTCTAATTTCGCTCTTTTACATGTAGCTATCAAGTTTTCCCAGCACAGTTTATTGAAGAGACTATCTTTTCTCCATTTTACTTTCTTGCCTTCTTTGCGGTAGGTTAATTGGCCATAAGCACATGTATTAACTTCTGGACTCTCTGCTCTCTTCCACGGATCTGTATGCCTGCTTTTGTGTTATCATCATGCTGTTTTGACTATGGTAGCTCTGTAGTATAGTCTGAACTCAGGGAGCATGATTCCTCCAGCTCTGTTCTTATTTATCAAGATTGTGTTGACTATTTGGGGTCTTTTGTGTTTATATACAAATTTTAGAATTATTTGTTTTAATTCTGTGAAAAAAAATGCCCTTCTTTTGATAGGGATTGCATTGAATCTGCAAATTGCCTTGAGTAGTCTGGTCATTGCAACAATATCAATTCTTCAAATCCATGAACACAGTATATTTTTCCAACTGTTTATGTCATCTTTACTTTCTTTCATTCATCAATGTACTATCATTTTTCAGGTCTTTTGCTTCCTTAGATAAATTCATCCCTAGTATTTTATCTTTTTGATGTGATGGTTAGTGGAATTGTTTCCTTAAGTTCTCTTTCTGACCTTGTTGTTAGTGTATAAAAGTACAACAGATTTCTATATATTAATTTTGCATCCTGAAACTTTACCAAATTCATCAATGAGCTCTAGTAGTTTTCTGGTGGTGTGTTTAAGATTTCCAATGTATAGTATCTTGTTATCTGTGAACAGTGACAGTTTTACTTCTTTTCCAATTTGGATTCTTTTTATTTCTTTTTCTTAAGTCTGACTGCTGTGGCTCGGACTTTCGATACTTTGTTGGGTAAAAATGGTGAGAGTGGACATCCTTGTCTTGTTCCTGATCTTAGAGGAAATGCTTTCTGCTTTTCACCATTGAGTATGATGTTAGCTGTAATTTTGTCATATATAGGCTTTATTATGGTGAGGTATGTTCCTCCTACACCCACTTTCTGGAAAGTGTTTATCATAAATTTGTGTTGAATTCTGGCAAAATATTTTTCTGCCTCTACTGAAATTATCATTTTTTTAATTCTTCAGTTTGTTAATGTGACATGTCACATTGATTTATTTGCAGATAAATCTCACTTGATCAGATTTATGGTCCTTAAATGCATTGTTGGATTCGGTTTGCTAATATTCTGTTGAAGATTTTTGCATCTGTGTGTATCAATGATGCTGCTGGTGCTGCTAAGTCACTTCAGTCATGTCCGACTCTGTGAGACCCCAGAGACGGCAGCTCACCAGGCTCCCCTGACCCTGGGATTCTCCAGGCAAGAACACTGGAGTGGGTTGCCATTTCCTTCTCCAAAGCATGAAAGTGAAAAGTGAAAGTGAAGTCACTCAGTCATGTCCAACTCTTAGCGACCCCATGGACTGCAGCCTACCAGGCTCCTCCACCCATGGGATTTTCCAGGCAAGAGTACTGGAGTGGGTTGCCATTGCTTTCTCTGATACTGGCCTATAATTTTTATCTGCAATATCTTTGTCTGGGTGATGCTGGTCTTGTAAAATAGGTCCAGAAGCATTCCTTCTTCTGCAATTTTTGAAATAATTTGAGGACATGTGTTAACTATTCTCCAAACACTTGGTAGAATTTAGTTGTAAAGCCATCTGGTCCTCGACTATTGTTTGTTAGGAGTTTTCTGAAGTACTGATTCAGTTTCATTACTGGCAAATTATCTGTTCATATTTTCTATTTCTTCCTTGTTCAGTCTTGGGATATTATACCTTTCTAAGAATTTTGCCATTTTATTGATGTGTAGTTGTTTGTAATGATCTCTTATGATCTTTTTTGTTGTTGTTTCTGTGGTGTCAGTTTAACTTTAAGAGGAAGTGAAATATTTAAGGAGAAAAATTAAGCAGAATAAGGAGATAGAAAATGATGGAGTGGGAGGCTTATTATCTTGTATGGTAGATTCATGGAAGTTTTGTCAGAAAGGTTAACTTTTGAACAATGAGTTGGATTAAGACAAATGCAAAAGTTTGACTTAAACCAAGATTGTCAAGAAAAGATTTGTCTCTCCAGGATAAATGGCACATTTATTTATTTTCAGAATATTGATGGAAGTATCAGAAAGCTCAAGAGAAAAAAAAATGCCACACATTTGGTCAGTTAATGTGATCTCTGTGACCTTACCACCTGCATCTCTGAGACTTGCTGTCTTTTTTCTCTTATATTTAGCAAGAAAAGATACCTTTAAGTCACCCAAAAGCAATATCATTTCATTAAGATATAAAGGTAGCAATAGTACACATGGTTTAAATTTGCTAAGTTATTATAAGATCTTTTAGAAGAACATTATAAATTAATTTGATTCTCATGGTGATATTGTCAGATAAATTCTATTCTTAAATATTGACAAGAATAAGCTATTGTAGTAAATGGTTCTTGTTCAGAATAAAAGCCTGAGAATAGTTAATATAAGCTGCACTCATGGTATACTCATGAGATAAACAATAATGCACATATAAAAATCAGGACACAATTAAAAATAATATTTGTTTATATGATAAAATAAAAATGAGAAAGTTGATATTGAATATTAAGTAATATATGTCTATAATTTTAAAAGATATAAATGTTTTGCTTAGCCAAATATGGGTAGAATAATGAGACCCTATCCAAAGTTGTGTGTGTATGTTTATTATAACATTTTGTGTTTCTGATTCTGAATATATAGATCCTATATTTATTATATATACATATATTCAGTCAATTCAGTTCAGTCGCTCAGTCGTGTCCGATTCTTTGTGACCCAGTGGACTGCAGCATGTCAGGCTTCCCTGTCCATCACCAACTCCTGGATCTTGCTCAAACTCATGCCCATCGAGTTGGTGATGCCACCCAACCATCTCATCCCCTGTCGTCCCCTTCTCCTCCTGCCTTCAAACTTTCCTAGTATCAGGGTGTAGTGAGTCAGTTCTTCACATCAGGTGGCCAAAGGATTGGAGTTTCAACTTCAGCATGAGTCCTTCCAATGAATATTCTGGACTGATTTCCTTTAGGATTGACTGGTTGGATCTCCTTGCAGTCCAAGGGAATATCAAGAGTCTTCTACAACACCATAGTTCAAAAGCATCAATTCTTCGGTGCTCAGCTTTCTTTATAGTCCAACTCTCACATCCATACATGATTACTGGGAAAGCCATAGCTTTGACTAGACAGACCTTGTTGGCAAAGTAATGTCTCTGCTTTTAATATGCTGTCTAGGTTCGTCATAACTTTCTTTCCAAGGAGCAAGTGTCTTTTAATTTCATGGCTGCAGTCACCACCTGCAGTGATTTTGAAGCCCCCAAAATAAAGTCTCTCACTGTTTCCATTGTTTCCGCATCTATTTGCCATGAAGTGATGAGACTGCATGCCGTGATCTTACTTTTCTGAGTGCTGAATTTTAAGCCAACCTTTTCACTCTTCTCTTTCACATTAATAAAGATGCTCTTTAGTTCTTCTTTGCTTTCTGCCATAAGGGTGGTGTCATCTGCATATCTGAGGTTATTGATATTTCTCCCGGCAGTCTGGATTCCAGCTTGTGCTTCATCTAGCTCAGCATTTCTCATGATGTACTATGCATATAGGTTAACTAAGCAGGGTGACAATATGCAGCCTTAACAGCATTTGCAAGGCAAGCCATTCAATATCACTGTAATCCAAGTCTCTGCCCCAACCAGTAATGCTGAAGACACTGAAGTTGAACTGTTCTATAAAGACCTACAAGATCTTAGAACTAAAACCCAAAAAAGATGTCCTTTTCATTATAGGGGACTGAAATGCAAAAGTAGGAAGTAAGAGATACCCGGAATAACAGGCAAATTTGGCCTTAGAGAACAGAATGAAGCAGGGCAAAGTCTAATAGAGTTTTGCCAAGAGAACACACTGGTCATAGCAAACACCTTCTTCCAACAACACAAGAGAAGACTCTACACATGGACATCACCAGATGGTCAGTACCAAAATCAGATGATTACATTCTTTGCAGCCAAAGATGGAGAAGCTCTATACAGTCAGCCAAAAGAAGTCTGGGAGCTGACTGTGGCTCAGATCATGAACTCCTTATTGCCAAAATGTGAAGTCGCTCAGTCGTGTCCAAATCTTTTGCAGCCCCATGAAGTGTAGCCTATCAGGCTCCGCCGTACTTGGGGTTTTCCAGGCAATACTACTGGAGTGGGTTGCCATTTCAGACTTAAATTGAAGACAGTAGAGAAAACCACTAGATTATTCAGGTATGACCTAAATCAAATCGCTTACCATTATGCAGTGGAAGTGACAAATAGATACAAGGAATTAGATCTGATAGACAGAGTGCCTGAAGAACTTTGAAAGGAGGTTCATGACATTGTATCGGAGGCAGTGATTAAGACCATCCCCAAGAAAAAGAAATGCAAAAAGACACAAGGGTTGTCTGAGTAGGCCTGACAAGTACATGTATTATTTTAAAGCAAGTCTCCAGGATAACACATTTGTGTTGCTGCTGCTGCTAAGTCGCTTCAGTCGTGTCCGACTCAGTGCGACCCCGTAGACGACAGTCTACCAGGCTCCCCTGTCCCTGGGATTCTCCAGGCAAGAATACTGGAGTGGGTTGCCATTTCAGACTTAAATTGAAGACAGTGGAGAAAACCACTAGATTTTTCAGGTTGACCTAAATCAAATCGCTTAAATTATGCAGTGGAAGTGACAAAAAGATACAAGGGATTAGATCTGATAGACAGTGCCTGAAGAACTTTGAAAGGAGGTTCGTGACATTGTATAGGAGGCAGTGATTAAGACCGTCCCCAAGAAAAAGAAATGCAAAAAGACACAAGGGTTGTCTGAGTAGGCCTTACAAATACATATATTATTTTAAAGCAAGTCTCCAGGATAACATATTTGTGTTACCAATTAAATAAATGCATAGGTAAATATTTTCTAAATGCTTTGTGTGTCCATCCCTCTGCTTACATTGGTTTACTTAAAACATTTTACACATAGATAAGACCAAACATGAGCACACAGTTATCTATTTGATATATATACAGTATATCTATACACTATAATCATATATAAACACTAACTATTCCAAAATCAAGTACAATGAATTTCCCAAACTTGACTTCATGCAATACTTGTGGTATTAAAATTAATTTTCAGAATGTAATTTTCTAATCCAGTAGGCCTGGGAAATCATATTAGTTAACACTGAAAGCGGCTCACCATTGGGGTGGGTGGTAGAAGTGAAGTAAACTTCGATGTCACTGAAGTGCCGCCCAACGAGGATAGTTGATGAATTATTCTCACTCATCGTTTTTCTAATTGAATTAATATTCCTCTGATGCTACCTCCTCTGAAGAATTTCATCTTATCATTTATTTCATTTCCAAACATAATGAACTTTCTCTTCCTGCATTACACACTTTCTAACAGCCCACTGATGACTTTTCTCCAATTTCTACTTTATTCATTGATGTTTCACAACATTGGAAGGCATTAACTTCACTCAGGTATTTTCTCACTTTTTCTCCAAAGCAACATGCTGTCTCAATTCTCTTCCATCTTTGATGACTATTTTCATGTCTCCTCATTTTTTAAGAACCATTTATCTATGGTTATGTTTGTTTCATCAATTCACAAATCTATAGCAAAGCATCATTTTCAGGAACATTACTATCAAATCTAGTTTTTCAATGTTACAAATGCTTAAACACAGTTTTAAAAAGTTTAACCTTATAGAGAGGTTTGTTTATGAAAATAAGAGAAGCAAATAGCTGAAGGTCTTTATTTCAGGTGAAAATTTAGTTCTTTAGTAGTTTATGGACAAAGTATATGCTTTTTTAAGTATATAATCTCCTGGCTCCTTAAATTCAACATGTGTGAAAATAAGCTTTTACTTAGTCTTATATAAAATTCCATCTTTGATACTTAGTGAAAACTCTAACAATTTTCCAGTCATCTCAACTCTAAGACCTCTGCTTTGGTTGTAACCCTAATCTCCAGGCTGCTCTTTTTTTGCAGTTGGAATCTGGGGACCTTTAGCCTTCAGTATTTGCTGTAATTCCCTGTTTTTATTGCTTCTAGATCTTCTACTCTTGTTATTTAGTCAGCCTGGAATAGAGTTTTCATTTTTCTCTGCCTATTAAAATTGTATCCATGTTTTTCAGGACTGGTTCAGATAAAGTCTCCCTAATGATTTTCCCTAATCATCATAAGAAATAACCATAAAGGACATAGGCCCTGTTCTCCAGATTTCATTTGAATATTCAAGCTTAGATACCCACTTTGCAGGTCCTAACCCTGTTTTTAAAATCTTTCATCAAAAGGACTATGTTTTCCATTTAAGCATTAGTGAATATTTTATACCAATGATAGTTTAATAAATCATTTTTTGCCATATTTGTATTTTTTTAGAAACTATGTGTTAATATCTGTTCTTTAAATTTATATATTACTATTTCATTGTTGGATGATTTATAAATTACTAATTTTGACTTTGAAAGAAGCATCTTATTATTGAGAGTTCTGCCTAAGACTTAGTAAATTCAATAGCTTTTTACTTTGAGGAGGTGTTGTTCGGTCACTAAGTAGTGTCCAACTCATTGCCACTGCCTGGACTGCAATGTGCCAGATTTTCCTGTCCTGCACAATCTCCCGGATTTGGCTCAAATTCACGCCCATGAATTGGTGATGCCATCCAACAACCTCATCCTCTGTTGTCCCCTTCTCCTCCTACCTTCAATCTTTCCCAGCATCAGGGTCTTTTCCAGTGAGTCAACTCTTCACGTCAGGTGGCCAAAGTATTGGAAATTCAGCATCAGTCCTTCCAATGAATATTCAGGGTTAATTTCCTTTAAGATTGACTGGTTTGATTTCCTAACAGTCCAAGGGACTCTCTAGAATCTTCTCCAGCACCACAGTTTGAAAGCGTCAATCCTTTCATGCTCAGCCTTCTTTATGGTCCAACTCTTATCCTTACATGGGTACTGAAAAAACCACAGCTTTGACTATATGGGCTTTTGTCAGTAAAGTGATGTCTCTGCTTTTACTATGCTGTCTAGGTTTGTCATACCCTTATTGTTTACCTAAAATTGCCTTTTGAAATGAAGAGCTGGTATTTAAGTTTTCCATATTACCTATGTGCACAACACACACAGATATATACTGAGAATGTAGTCAGCAGTATAACATACTTCAAATAATCTTCAAAAATATGTTCTGTGTATCTGTCCTGACATATTGCATGCATTAATTACTCACTTGTCATCTTGGTTGTTGTTTACTTGCTAAGTTGTGTCCAACTCTTTTGTGACCCCATGGACTGTAGCCCTTCAGGCTCCTCTGTCCATGAGATTTCCCAGGCAAGAATATTGGAGCGGGTTGCCATTTCCTTCTCCAGGAGATCTTCTTGAGTCAGGGATTGAACCCATGTCTCCTGCATTGGCAGGTGGATTCTTTGCCACTGAGTCACCAGGGAAGCCCCTTATCTCAGTTAACCTTGACTAAGTAACCAGGAATGTGAAAGTGTTCATTCCTAAATAGAGTGTGTTGCAAATTCAATAAAGGCAGAAAATAAATGAAGAAGTATATCCTATGGCCTGATTTCTAGATTTATTTTTGTTTACTGTTTACCAATTATAAAAATAAATAATAGGGTTATTTTTATTTCATGTGCTTTATAATAGTCTCTCTCCAATTGAGAAATTTAATAGAAGATAAATTAGCAAGAATTTAGAAATAGTTTAATTTCACAGTAATTGAACTAATTGCACTAGACTATGATATCAGTGAAAAAATAGATTTAATCTGGATATTTCTTCTCTAGTCCTAGGGCCTTTGCTATGTATTAGGTTCTGGCCAAGTTACAAAATATTTATCTGTATTATATTTTATGACACTTTATATTGAAAATATAATGAGTGTCATCTTTTATACACATTTCTTTATTGATAAGTTTACTATTCTTGTTCACATCACTGGAGTAGCAATAAAATTTTCCTTCTTAATATACAGACTGCTGAGGCCTAGATTAAAAACCTATATTTAGTTAGTTTGTTTGCATTTCGTTTCCTGTATTTCTAAGGAAATGAATGGTTTAATAAATGACTTTTTAACATGGTCGCTTAAGTGTTTGTTCCTTTTCCCAGCTGTGGTGACAAGGGTCTTATTAAATTTTGTTTTAAAGTCGATACTTTAAGTGGCTCTTCTTCATATAAACTGCAAAACTGGCAATTTTAAGAAGCATCTAAGGTACACAAAATTAAAGGAAAACATTTATTTGCATTGCTCTTGTAGATTAGGATGAAAATGATTTTAAATAGAGAAGAAAGCATTTTTTAGGCTTTTTATTTTTAAAACATTGTGAGATAGCTGCAGTGAAGTTTAATTACATCACTTTAATCTTAATTTTTACTTACAATAATGTAGAATTAAATGCAGAAATAAATGTTTAATTTCTTACTATATAATTTCTGATAATGATAAATAATAATTTTGTTGGGAATAATGTTTTCTCTTTAATTTTAAAAGTTACTTTAAATTAAATTTTATTTTACTTATGTTAAACTTATGTTTTATTATAATCATAAACCTTATTTTAATTAAAACATTATGAAGTTTTATATAGAAAATATGCTTGGTTTAATTTATTAGAGAGGGTTTAAGAAAACTTTTTGGAAAGTGACAGGCTCCTTGAATTTTCTATTACTGTTTACAGTAATTGATTAATAAATAGTACTGGTATATCTTCTAAAATCAAGTGATAGAATTTAAAATAGACATACATCTATTTATTGATATTATAAGGCTGTAGTGAAACTTGTCAAAGGCCTGAGTACAGATAAGATTCAAGAACTGAGAGTGAAAAAATCTGTTAAGACATTTGTTTCTGATTCCAACCTTGAGATCCAAGGCAAATATTGAAATGATTAGACATCTAGTAAAGTTCACTGAGCCATCAAAATCATTGCAAAGCAGTCTGATAAAATGGCAGCATGAAGGCAAGTACAGTCTTCTCTGCTATTCTTGAAGTTTTCTGAAACCAGCAAAAAAGTGAAAATAAGGAAGTTTATATTTTTAAAAAGCAGAAAAATTTAGAATTCGAGACTATAAACTATGAAGAAAAATATCCCGTGTTATGAATTTGGACATATACAAAGAGGCTGTTGAAAATACGTATGTAGCTCAATACAATTCATGCAGGTACACACTTCAGTAGGAGTAGTTAAGCAGTTGTTAAGTCCTGTGAGCTTCCCAGGTGGTGCTAGTGGTAAAGAATCTGCCTGCCAAGGCAGGAGACGTAAGAGACATGGGTTTGATCCCTACATTGGGACGATCCCTTGGAGAAGGAAATGGCAACCCACTCCAGGATTCTTTCCCGGGGAATCCCATGAACAGAGGAGCCTGGCGGGCTACAGTCCGTAAGGACACAAAGAGTCAGACATGACTGAGTAACTAACACTTTGACACTTAAGTCTTGAAGACTCCATCTACCAATTTTGATTATAGTGAACGTATATAGTGGCTAGGATATGAAAAAGTGTATGTAAGGAGAGATGAAATCATATCAGTATTGCATTTCTATTTTCAGCATATATGACAGATTGTTGTGATGAGGCAGATGAAAAGGGCAGCAGCAGGGATCATACAGCTGCAAAATCATCACAACTGAATTCCTATGATAAGCACAGTAACTTGCTAATTACTGGAATCTAACAATAGAACTCTTTCCAGGGCAATAATCATCTGGGGAGAAAGTTAATATCAAAAATATAAAATTTAAAATTTCTGTAATTCTCCCTTTTAATCACTTTCCCTGTTGAGTTGATGCTTTTTAAAGAATACTAATCTTAAATAAATCATCATGGAACTGGAGCATGTAAACTTAAGAAAAAGTAGAAAGACATTATCAAAAGATAGGTAAACAAAATCACAAGATGAATTACCCAAAGAATCCCCTGAGATTAAATAAATCTTGCTCTGTAGTTTCAGAATGACAGGACACAAGAATGGACAAACAATGATACCATAAAATGAGCTCAATGAGTGATATATTGGAGGAATGAAAGTTTTAAGAAAGAAATTGATAAAATAAAAGGTAAAAGTTAAAAAAGAAGTTGAAATAAAACAATAAGAGATGTTAGATATCATGAAAATAATAAAAGTAGATTCAAAAGAAAATACAATTGAATCAGGTAAGACTAAAATAAGTATGGTGAAATCACACAAAAGAAAATAGAAAATTAAAAAAAAAACATTAAAATGCTTTGAAAGTTGATAGATATTAAAGGGAAACCAAGGAACTCTAACATAAACATACTTAGGAATCTTAAGAGGAGAAAAATACCCCTACAAACACACAAAACAAACATATATAGTAGAATAACAACTTCTAGGTGTAGAGATCTCAATGTAAATATTTTAAAGGCATACACTCAAGAAATAAATTGATAGAAAATCATCATCTCTCAAGAATAATCTTTAAAATACTGAAATTCAATGGGAAAAATAATCTTATGGGCAATGAGGTGAAGAAATAAAATCATCACTATGGGAAAAATGTCATTCTGTCTTAAATGTCTCTATACCAATATTTAAAACTAGAAGGTGACAGGGAACTTCAGAGTAAACTTTTTGTAAATTTACATCAGATCAGATCAGATCAGTCGCTCAGTCGTGTCCAACTCTTTGAGACCCTATGAATCACAGCACGCCAGGCCTCCCTGTCCATCACCAACTCCCGGAGTTCACTCAGACTCAGGCCCATCGAGTCAATGATGCCATCCAGCCATCTCATCCTCTGTCGTCCCCTTCTCCTCCTGCCCCCAATCCCTCCCAGCATCAGAGTCTTTTCATGAGGTGCCCAAAGTACTGGAGTTTCAGCTTTAGCATCATTCCTTCCAAAGAAATCCCAGGGCTGATCTCCTTCAGAATGGACTGGTTGGATCTCCTTGCAGTCCAAGGGACTCTCAAGAGTCTTCTCCAACACCACATTTCAAAAGCATCAATTCTTCAGTGCTCAGCCTTCTTCACAGTCCAACTCTCACATCCATACATGAGCACACGAAAAACCATAGCCTTGACTAGACGGACCTTTGTTGGCAAAGTAATGTCTCTGCTTTTGAATATCTATCTAGGTTGGTCATAACTTTCCTTCCAAGGAGTAAGCGTCTTTTAATTTCATGGCTGCAGTCACCATCTGCAGTGATTTTGGAGCCCAGAAAAATAAAGTCTGACATTGTTTCCACATCTATTTCCCATGAAGTGATGGGACCGGATGCCATAATCTTTGTTTTTCTGAATGTTGAGCTTTAAGCCAACTTTTTCACTCTCCACTTTCATCAAGAGGCTTTTGAGTTCCTCTTCACTTTTCTGCCATAAAGGTGGTGTCATCTGCATATCTGAGGTTGTTGATATTTCTCCCAGCAATCTTGATTCCAGCTTGTGTTTCTTCAAGTCCAGCGTTTCTCATGATGTACTCTGCATATAAGTTAAATAAACAGGGTGACAATATTCAGCCTTGATGAACTCCTTTTCCTATATGGAACCAGTCTGTTGTTCCATGCCCAGTTCTAACTGTTGCTTCCTGCCCTGCATACAAATTTCTCAAGAGGAAGATCAGGTGGTCTGGTATTCCCATCTCTTGAAGAATTTTCCACAGTTTATTGTGATCCACAGAGTCAAAGGCTTTGGCATAGTCAATAAAGCAGAAATAGATGTTTTTCTGGAACTCCGTTGCTTTTTCTATGATCCAGCAGATGTTGGCAATTTGATCTGTTTTTCTTTTGCCTTTTCTAAAACCAGCTTGAACATCTAGAAGTTCACAGTTCACATATTGCTGAAGCCTGGCTTGGAGAATTTTGAGCATTACTTTACTAGCGTGTGAGATGAGTGCAATTGTGTGGTAGTTTGAGCATTCTTTGGCATTGCCTTTCTTTGGGAGTAGAATGAAAACTGACCTATTCCAGTCCTGTGGCCACTGCTGAGTTTTCCAAATTTGCTGGCATATTGAGTGCAGCACTTTCCCAGCATCATCTTTCAGGATTTGAAATAGCTCAACTGGAATTCCATCACATCCACTAGCTTTGTTCGTAGTGATGCTTTCTAAGGCCCACTTGACTTCACATTCCAGGATGTCTGGCTCTAGGTCAGTGATCACAGCATCGTGATTATATGGGTCTTGAAGATCTTTTTTGTATAGTTCTTCTGTGTATTCTTGCCATCTCTTCTTAATATCTTCTGCTTCTGTTAGGTCCATACCATTTCTGTCCTTTATCGAGCCCATCTTTGCATGAAATGTTCCTTTGGTATCTCTGATTTTCTTGAAGAGATCCCTAGTCTTTCCCATTCTGTTGTTTCCTCTATTTCTTTGCATTGATCGCTGAAGAAGGCTTTCTTATCTCTTCTTGCTATTCTTTGGAACTCTGCATTCAGATGTTTATATCTTTCCTTTTCTCCTTTGCTTTTCACTTCTCTTCTTTTCACAGCTATTTGTAAGCCTCCCCAGACAGCCGTTTTGCTTTTTTGCATTTCTTTTCCATGGGAATAGTCTTGATCCCTGTCTCCTGTACAGTGTCACGAACCTCATTCCATAGTTCATCAGGCACTCTATCTATCAGATCTAGGCCCTTAAATCTGTTTCTCACTTCCACTGTATAATCATAAGGGATTTGATTTAGGTCATACCTGAATGGTCTAGTGGTTTTCCCTACTTTCTTCAATTTAAGTCTGAATTTGGCAATACGGAGTTCATGGTCTGAGCCACAATCAGCTTCAGTAATTTTTCATATTTTATTTTTGAAATAAGATATTTTCAAGTATGTAGAAATTTACAGCACCCAAAAGAAAAATTTAAATATAAACAATAGAAATCCAAGAAAATAAATAAAATCATATATTCAACAAAGAAAGCTATTGTAAAAGGCAAACATAAAACAAAATCATTTTTTATACAGAAATAATGCTGAACAACTGTGGGAGTTTAATTAAAGAACAGATTGTGAATTATAAACTTGTCAATGAAATAAAAAAGCAAAGCAAAACAAAGCAGACACCAAAAACGTAGGGAGAAAAGTTGAATTGTGGAATGGAGGCTTATTTTTCCTACTCTTCCCTTTTTCTGCACAGAGTGAATGGCTACCCTCCTACATAAGACAATATACTTAAAAATAAAATATACTTAAAATATTAACCTGTACATAATAATCTAATAATGAATCCCTCCTACATCTTTTCAAACAAAGCCATAAAAACAAAGTCAGCAAATTAAATCACACAACCAGATCTCCCATAGCTCCTTTCTAGGAGACAGTTACAGTGAAGATTATTCAGTCGTGTCCGACTCTTTGAGACCCCATGGACTGTAGCCTACCAGGCTCCTCTGTCCATGAGATTTTCCAGGCAATAGTACTGGAGTGGATTGCCATTTCCTTCTCCAGGGAACTTCCCGACCCAGGGATCGAACCCGGGTCTCCCACATTGTAGACAGACGGGACATTATATTCTCAAAGTTATCTGTAAGTAGAAAAATAAAACTCCAATAGAGTTCTCACTGCCACAAACAAAAAGTAAAGACTTAGGATATTCTGTGACAGAAAAGAGGAGGAGCGGACTGAGAAGAAGCACTGTAAAATCTCCCCTGGAAAATAGAAAGTGAAAATACATGACCAATTGCTAAATATGGTTTGGGTTTTGGGAGCCCACAGCTCTGACTAAAAGAAGAAACAAGGAGCTGTGTGTAACGAGGTTAACAGCTGCCGAAGAAAATGGTTTCTTAGGCAGAATTGGATGTGGGGAGAAATATTGGTACTTCTTCGAGAGAAGATAGTGAAAAAGAAGAAATAAGATGGGAAAATAAAGGGTACTAAAAGAAAACTAGACGTGCCAACTTCTCTTTCAAGAAAAAAAAACAAGCATAAAGTATATCTAAGTATCATATTAGATCTTTACTCTGAAAAAAAGAGAACAGACCATTTTTCAAGGAGTCATGGAATTTTTAGAATAATTTATCATATTTTAAAGTTCATGTATCAGAAAGGAACAAAGTCATAAAATATATTAAATTCTGCAAATATATTTAAAAAGTTCATCTATTTTTGCTCAATAGCACTAGCAATTAACATCAAAATATGAAAACAATACACTTTTCAAAATGGAAATTAGAAAGCAAAGGCTCTCCCTCAAATACTTCATTCTTCCCTGGTATCTCAACTAGTAAAGAATCTGCTGGCAATGTGGGAGACCTGGGTTGGATCCCTGGGTTGGGAAGAGCCCCTGGAGGAGCACATGGCAACTCACTCCCATATTCTTGCCTGGAGAATCCCCATGGAAAGAGGACCCTGGTGGGCTACAATCCATGGGGTCTCAAAGAGTTAGACATGACTGAGCGACTAAGAACAGCACATATATTTTGTATCATCAGACTTACCAAGCCGTAGAAATTCTAATGGTGCAAAATAGGATATGCACTTTAAAATGTGTATAAAAGAATATAATATATATTAAAATAAATATTAAATGAATATATAGTTTAGATATATTTTACATAATTTTGAATATATATATATGTTTTCAACTTTTATTTAAAAATAAAACAAATGCAAATGAATAGTTAGATTATTAATCACTTTTTGTTTCTTCTTGATACTGTTCTGTGTTAATAAGTTCCCCCTAAGTTAAAACAGAAACCTCAAGCAAATATTTAAAAATTATGTTTCATATAGGTAAAGCAGTACTATGAAGAAATTCATAGACTTAAATATTTATATTAAATAAATGAGCAAAATAAAGAAGGAAAGAAGTATTTAGTATAGGAGAAGTTACTTAGAAAAATAGTCATATAAGATACATTCAATAGTTGATCAAGATAAAATAAAATATTAATACTTAAATAAGCTATAAAAATGAAATAGGGGAAACTGAAGCAATCACAAATAATTTGGTCAATCTGTACCAATACACTTATTTATTTTTTTGTTTTTTTAAATTTTTTAAATTATTATTTTTTACTTTACAATATTGTATTGGTTTTGCCATACATCAACATGCATCCATCACGGGTGTACACGTGTTCCCCATCCTGAACCCCACCTCCCTCCCCATACCATCCCTCTAAACACAAGTGAAGTTCATAATTTTCTAGGGAAATACAACTTACTAGAAGTCATGCTAAATGCATTAGAGAACTTAAACCAAAACACATAGAAAAAAATTTTTTTTCAAAATGTTAGAAAGCAAACCTCTTTAGATTTTGTGACTTTCTGAGAAACAGAAATTAATCTGCTAGAAAGATATTGTATCCCTTTTCCCAAAGCCAGTTACTCCTACTCTAAGGTGACAGACCCAGAGATGCTTGTCTCCTCATCTAGGAAACATCTGCTTCCACTCAAAGAATAATACAAACCTTTTTTTTTTTTTTAATCTCTCTGGATGCAACTGCTTACATTCAAGATTAAAAACTCCCCTCCTTCCCTAAGATCCGATTTGTTGCCTTCCAGAGTAAAATACAATGTCTCTAATGGGCTTCCCTGGTAGCTCAGTTGGTAAAGAATCTGCCTGCAATGCAGGAGATCCCGGTTCGATTCCTGGGTCAGGAAGATCCCCTGGAGACGGGGTAGGCTACCCTCTCCAGTATTCTTGGGCTTCCCTGTGGCTCAGCTGGTAAAGAATCCGCCTGCAATGAGGGAGACCTGGATTCGATCCCTGGGTTGGGAAGATCACCTGGAGAAGGGAAAGGCTACGCACTGCAGTATGGGGTCTCAGAGTCCGACACTGCAGTATGGGGTCTCAGAGTCCGACACGACTGACTGAGCGACATTCACTTTCGTCTTCCTCTTTCTCTTCCTCCCCCTTTCCTTCTCCCTGTGTCTCTGTCATCTATCTCGGTCTTCAGAGGGAAGATGAACAGACAGCCCAGCAGTCTCTGTATTTTTACTATACATACAGATGTAAACATCATGTTTCTTCTGTCAGGCTGGCTTGTGGACACTTGAGTGCAGGGGACCTTTACTGTGAACTTACTCCTGCTGTTGTTACTGCTGTGGGTAAATAAACATTTGATATTCCATCCAGATAGTTTTTCAGGCTGACTTGTTCAACTTCAACTTCAGACTTCTCAGAAAATCCCACACACACCCTGCCTCCCCTAAAAAAAAAAAAAAGATTTAGAATCTTTTTTTAACTTTCATAGGGTAATTTCAAGACAAAGTAAAATGACCAGAAGATTCTCATGCTATTTAAGATATTACAGAACACAACAAAGAAAGAAAATGACCAAATAATTTTTATGGGATGGTCATTATATTAGTATTTACTCAAGAGAACTACCCACACACATACAATACATACCTTAACATCAAAATTACTTATAAATATCAATGAAAAATGATTCACAAGCTATTATTAGGCAGGTTATTCCATATAACATAAACAAATGAGGTTAATTATGGGACTGCAAAGATGGTTTGCTAAGAACTCATAATGCAACATATCCAAAAAAATAGATTATTAGTATAAATGAAAATGCTTTTGATAAAATTCTATGCTTGTTCTATTTGTAGAGGAAACAAAATTACATAATAACCATACTTGTATGTTTCCATTATCAGTCTAAACCATCTATCTCAACCTCAGGGTAACATCAGGCAAAAAAGTTATTTATAGGAACAGACACAATAAAAAATGTATGAATAGTAGTTATGTCTTAATTTGACTATCAATAAACAATGGTTTGAACTCTTAGTGGGAAAAATAAATTAGAAGTAACTGAAACACAGGTAGAAAATCACCACTTTATTCAGATGATAGGACTGTATAATTGAAATACCACCTGAGATCTAAGAGAAAACTTGTACAAACAGTAAAAGAAATTAAGATGTATGGATGAAAGGTAATAAATAATTCATAGCTTTAATATTGTACAAGCAAAAACCATTGAAAATACATAATTAAAGGACTAACCCATTTACAATAATAATGAAAAGAAGAAATGCCTGTGGCTAAGATTAAGGATGGTAAAATATTTTTATAAAACAACTTTATAACTTTGTAAGATACATTAATATATCTTGATCAATATGTAATAATATTCTTTGGGAAGAATTAAAGTTGTCAGTTCTCCCTAAAATAATCTGTAAATTTAAGTCAATCCAGAAAATATTCCCACAGGAAATAGGACATTGTTTAGTCAGGGTGATGTAAGGTAGGCAGTAAACTAGTAAATATGTCTAAGAGCATTTTGATAAAAATAAACAAGGAGAAACTTATCCTATTAGGTATTAAATCAACTTTCAATTGACATTCTGATATTAGTTACTGAAGAACCTTAATCAGTGAAACGCAGGAGAAAGCAATAATACATTTCTAAATGCAAGTTACTCTATTATATAAATGGCATACAAATTCGTGGGCAAAGTATGAATTACTGAGCAAATTGCACTGGAACCTGGGAGTCATATTGTGAAAAAGGCAAGTTGGAGCTACTTTTCATGTCTTAAAAAAGCAATAAATTTTAAATTAAGCCAATATTTTAAAATAAATATTAATTTAGAAATTTTTTAGACATTATATTTCCAGTTCATCAAATAATTATGTAAAGTTTACTCACAGATGCAAGCATAGAAGGCAATGTGAAAATGACTGAAAACAAAATAGAGAACTGGAAGAAAGGAAGTTCATAAAAAAGATATTAAAAGATATTTTATCTCATAATATGAGAAAGGCAAGATGAAACTTTATGTGTACACACACACACATGTAGATAGATACACATACCTTTTCACCAGCAGGTGGTCAAAGGCAAAAGTCTAACAATGATTCTTACTGGAAAATTTCTGAAAAAGTTAGAGTTATCATACGACACTTAGGTATGTAAATTGTTGTACATGTATGCAGGTCAATAAGGAATATCTATCAAATTTTAATTACAGATATACTTTGGCCTGCAATCTATGTCAAGCAATTGTCCTACAGATTTACTTACACATGTGGGAAATGATGTGTATATACAGTTAATGACCAAAGTATTGACATTAATTGCAAAAGATTGGGAAGGATATAAATATGCATTTGAAAATAATTGGTTACATTTTGAGGCGTCCATACATTGCCAGTGCAGTCAGAAACAAAAACAATGTGGGAATTCCTTACTTATCAATATGGAATATTTCCCAAGAAGCATTTAGTGAAAGAAGTAATATTCAGATCTCTGGTGCCATTTGTAAAAGAAAAAAGAAAAATATATACACAAACATACTGGTACATATATAAAATATGGGCTTCCCTGGTGGTGCAGGTGTTAAAGAATCTGGAAAATATTCTGGAAGATATAGAAGACATAGATAATAGTGTTTAGCTGAGGAGAGGATCTAATAATTGGGAATTAGAGGTGTTAGAGAAATATTTCACTATCATATTTTTAAAATTTGAGATATATTAAATATCACCTATTCAAAATAAATTGAAAACATTTTTAAAAGATTGTAGTCAGAAAATGTAACAGACTATATTCTTGAATAATAAGGCCATAAAATGGAAATTAATAATAAAAAGCCTGGCTGAATGGAAACTACTCTTCTAAATGACTAGTTAAACATGAAAATATCAAATGTGCAATTAGAGATTTAAAAAAGCAGTGGAAATTAAAAAAACCACACATTAAGACAAGTGGCATGCCACTAAAATGATATAAAAGCAAAGCATGAAAGTTTTTAATAAAAAAGAAAATGCCAAACTCTGTTTATAATTCAAGAAGTTAGAACAATAATGAAAATAGAGAATGGAGACTAGCAGACAGTTATTAATGAGCTGGATTTCTTAAGATGTTTAAGACAGTCAAGTCATGATTGACATAACCTCTGGCAAATGTTATATACAGTAATATGAAGGAAAACTTACACTGAAAATTAACAAGTTAAGAGATACAGAGTGAATTATGATATATTTAAGTCTACATACTTATAACCTATTAAATATAAATGCAGTGAATGTAGAATTTTGCCTTACTGCTTTATTTCCTTTTCCCAGCACACAAATAAATAAATAAATAAAATAAAACACATAATTGTAAGAAAAGAAAATGGGAAAAAAGGAATGAAAACCATCTCTAGAGTAAATATTTGATTATAGGAGAAATGCTGATTGTTATTTTTACTAGATTATTACAAACAAGGAATTACATATGTAACAACATAGAACAAAAGATGTGAAATATAGATAGTTAAATTTTTGAGGTCTTACACTGCACTTATACTAGCCTAAGTGTTTTAATAGCGAATTTCACCCTCTAAACAAAAATTTTATATAGGTGACATTATCAGACCAGATTATGAATGAGAAAATTAATAGAGCAAGACAGTAAGTATGGGTCCAAGGTAACATACAGCTAGTATATTACAAAGCCAGGTAATTCAGACCTAATCTGTGCAATCATAGATCTTAGATTCTTAACCATGGCACCATCTTCTCTATATGGAACGCCTCAGAATATCAACCAAACCCACTGCAGAACCTGTCTGAGTTCAGTAACACAGATTTGAAGTACCGCACTAATGTAATAACACAAATAATCATTTAGCAAAAATCAGTTATATATAGGTAAATAAAAGACCCTCATTCTTCCATAATAGCATAAATAAATAAGTAAATGCATACATAACAAAATTTAAATGTTCCTTAAAATCAGTAATAAATATGAGTAGAAAAAATGAACAGGAAAAAATGTTCTGCAACATATAACACATTTCTTTTGTAACATACACACTTCTTTTTCTTAAAGTTTTTAGCTATAGTAAGTATGTCATTTCCTCAAAGATAATTTACAGATTAGAGGTAATACCAATGGAGGTTTTTAAAATAATTTTAAATTTTCTAAAAAATGATAGGATACTTAAGATACTTTTTGAAAAAGGTGATTAAGGCTAACATCTTTGCAAACATTAAAATGAATGCAAATGGTAGAAGAGCAGACAATTTGGGTAAGTGGGGAAAATATAACCCAAATATAGAATCAGGGTGTGCTGGAGCCTCCTGATTAAAATCCATGAGAGCCAATTTTGCACATCTCTTATCAACTCTGCTTTCAGAGATATCATGTTGGTAGTTTGAAATAGCCCGTGGTGCCAGTAATTGACATCATGAAAACTGACTGCTATTTTTAAAACATTAATCACTGCATCACTGAATAGAACTAGCAATATGCAATTGTTACATGATAAAACTGGCTTCATACATCAGTTTCAGGATAGTATATATAATTATATTTATCTTGGTAACAATTGTCTCAATTCCAAACTGTATTCCAAGTGCATTAAATAGTTCTTTAAAGAATGAACAAAATTTCGGATTAACTTTGAAATTATTACTATATAGGCAAACATTTAACTTTTCAAGATAAAAGCAAACTTTTGCAGTTTATGTCACTGTAAATTTGAGAAAAACAAGTACAGGCAAAACTAAAGATGAATATGAACATGCAAAAATGTTTTCCAAGATTTCACAAATTTTTCTTGCCTATTAATAGTGTTATCTAAAAACAAATGTCTGTATCTAATAAATAAATCTCACACACATATGTTATTAAAAAGAAACATAATTGCTAAACAAACATGAAAAATCATTCTCATGAATTATCAAAAATTGAAATACCTAAGGTGTACTATTTCCCTATCATTAACAAATATTAAAATTTAATATAAACACAAGTTGTAGAGGAGCTTGTAGTAAGATAATAAACCTTCTAGAAAATTATTATGATGTACAATCTATATGAAATGCATGTTAATTATGAGCATGAAGAATTCTTAAATAGTTGACATACTTTGAAGCACCAAGTAAAATAATTGAAATACATATAAAATTGAATATATTATTTTTACATTATGTTTATCATCTTTTATGTTATATAGTATATTAATTTTATAACCAATGAAGTAAAAAATGAAAATATTCCACAGTATCTCCAATTAAATTATCATATGTCATGAATGAATTTATAACAGCCACTCAAATAGAATTTAAGATTTTTTACGTGGATATAGATAATATGTATGTATAGTGTGCCAATAAAAAGCAGGACAGGAACCTTTTATATTAAATACGTAAGAAATATATTAACGTATTCATAGCAAAATGTCTGAGGGAAAAATATTCTGGTGGTAGATTTATGGATAGTTATTAACCTTGTTTTTATAATTTATTGCATTAAAAATAAATTCTGTGGACATTTCCTTCTTTATTTTAGCACATTCTGTCATTTGTTTCCTCCTTTGCTGATTCTTCATGTTTCAAAGCTCTGTTTTTATGCCATCACCTCCAATCCCTCATCCTAGAGCCATGGGTTTCAACCTGACATCATTTCTGCTTATTTCTTGAACTTAAACTGATGCTTATTTACCATTTCCCTTACACTGACTTCTGTGTATCTCCTTTGGTACTTGATATTTAGAGAGACATATGTGACATAGCAAATGCTTCATTCCTTTCTGTGATATCCTTGCCAAATGCTATTCTAAATTAAACTTGGAGAGTTTCAAGTTCAAGGGAACTCACAAGTTTCTGAGATCAAGATTTATCTTTAGATGGTTATGGCTTTTAGACATGCTTCACATTTATTGAGCTGGAATAAGTTTCCTTGTAAACCTATAGACCTAATGCCAGTACATAAAGTTACAAAGAACAATTTAATCATTTTAATAGTCTGTGATACACTTCTCAACCTCTCCCTGCAGAGACACATTTGCTATGACTTTGTAAATCCTTCTGTTAAAATATTAGAGTTGATGACAGAAGTGGAAACAGTAGGACTTCCATGAAATAAGAGATTTCTTTTTAAAAATGGCTGGAGACATCTGTAGGAGCTGGTTAAATGATGTATGAATACCTGCTGCTTCTGCACCTGCTTCTGCTAAGTCGCTTCAGTCATGTCTGACTCTGTGTGACCCCATAGACCTCAGCCCACCAGGCTCCCCCGTCTCTGGGATTCTCCAGGCAAGAACACTGGAGTGGGTTGCCATTTCCTTCTCCAATGCATGAAAGTGAAAAGTGAAAGTGAAGTCGCTCAGTTGTGTCTGACTCTTAGCAACCCCATGGACTGTAGCCTACCAGGCTCCTCCGTCCATGGGATTTTCCAGGCAAGAGTACTGGAGTGAGGTGCCATTGCCTTCTCTGGCTTCTGCACCTGGTGCCAGGCAATTAGAAAGATGGACTTGTGCTGAGAAAGTCAGGAACCTACAAGTACAACGCTATCCTCTCACCCCTTCTAGTGTCAATATCAGTGATACAGGTAACCTATGGGAGAAACTGGACCCTTCATTATGGAGCTAAGCATCAAGGATATTTGTATAGCTAATGATTTTGAAGATAGACCCTTTCCCCAGGGAAAAAGGCATACTTGTCACTGACCAATAGAATAAAGATACTGCCTTCCTTAGTTGTAGACTTTAGGAAGATTTGCTTATTTCACTTTTGAAAGATTAGCCTTTCCTCAGCTCAGAATTCCTAAATTTTGATGTACATTATCATGCCAGGCCATTTGACATGGCCCCTGTGGGCTTTGCAGGACAAAAGAATAAGCACAAACATGAAGCTCCTGTTGCCTTTTGTGCTGTGAGTCATAAAGTCCTTCGATTCTGACCTGAGGATTTTGTGTCCTCTGCCAGCATCCATGAAACTGAGACAGGCTAATTTTTAGGTCGCAAGTTGGGTAAACTCAGAGTCATCATACCTTTTGACAAAGATGCCTGGAAAGTAGAGGAGCTGCAGGACCTGCTGTGGCTTCAAACGTGACTCAGCAAACAAGGCATGCTAGCCGGCCTGCGACACTATGCATGAGCTGCAAATAGCATCTCCCTCACACCCACATTCTACACAGAAACATGGCTGCTGCTTTACCTCCACATCCAAGTCTCATATACATTTCTCTAGAGGCCAATCTTGGCCCAGATCCACACAGTAAAGGGAAGTCTGGAGTGCATGGCTGCAGCTTAGCTCAGTCAGCAGGGTACATAGTCACTTTTAGTCATAGACATCTTTAGTGATAAAGAGAGAATAGTTCTCTCTCCATTCAGTCTGGGCTATGTGGTATAAGGCTTGAAAATAATATGCAGTATGAATGCTGCCTTGACATCTTTACACCACACAGAGACTCAGAGGCCTAACCAAGAGTTCCCCTGCTCTCCCCAGATATGCCTTTTACCAAATGGGGAAAGGTTTAAACCCAGCTGCTTCCCCTGTTGGCCAGATCAGCTTCACTTCAGTGTTCAACCTAATGGGTTTCATGTTGCTGCCAGTCTGCAAAATTATTCAAGCAAGCCAATCATATCCTCTCGTGGGAATCAGGGTATTTCTCCTAATATTACAAATTTGTCCTCCCATAGTCCCTGTTTCTGTCCTCTATTCCCAAGTGCAACTACTGTGTGGACCCATGTGTCATGGTCTTTTCTTCCCCCAGGATGTGAGTACACATGACTAAGATTACTGTCAAACTCATCTGTCCAGTCTCAGGTGTTGTGTATTTGGCAGTAACCTTGGGGAGGAGAACTTCCCTCATGGCTCAAATGATAAAAGCATGTGCTTGCAATGCAGGAGACCTGGGTTCAATCCCTGGGTAGGGAAGATCCTCTGGAGAAGGAAATGGCAACCCACTCCAGTACTCCTGCCTGGAAAATTCCATGGATGGAGGAGACTTTGGGATACAGTTCATGGGGTCACAAAGAGTCAGACACGACTAAGCGATTTTCATTTTCACTTGGGGAGGAATCACCCAGGTTTGATTCCTGGGTCAAGAAGATCTGATGGAGAAGGGATAGGCTACCCACTCCAGTATTCTTGGGCATGAAGCTCAACTGGTAAATAATCTGTCTGCAGTGTGGGAGACCTGGGTTCTATCCCTGGGCTGGGAAGATCTCCTGGAGAAGGGAAAGGCTACCCACTCCAGTATTCTGGCCTGGAGAATTCCATGAACTCTACAAGTCCATGGGGTTGCAAAGAGTCAGAAACGGCTGAGCAACTTTCACTTCACTTCACTTTGGGAGGAACCTCTCTCTTGCAGAGTGAAGAGGAGATGAATACACTGCCTAAACATGAGATATGTTTTTGCCAAAAGAATTGCAAGGAACATTTTGCAGTGTTGAGCCTGGTCTAACAGATCATTGATGATTCCTCTTCTCTCTTGAAAACTCTTCTAAGCAGAAACATGAAGAAGCCAAGTCTTGCTAACTGGATGACAAGGATTACAAACTATTTGCCCAGTTCATCACTGATTTCCCAGCCATGAACCAGCAAACACAAGAAGCAGAGCTCTCTGGGGACATGTTGAGGAATACAGATTTAAGAGGGAGCCCCAGCTGAGACCAACACTATTGAACAGTTGAGCCCAACCTAAATTGTAGATCCAAATAATCACTAAATAATAAATGGTCATCATCCTAAAGTATTAATTTTTGTGATGGGATGTTATGTAGCAATATGCAATTGATTCACAGTCTACAATATATTTTTTAGAAAATGAAACATCATAAGTTCTTTGCAGCTCCAATGTTATAGACTTAATATTCCAAGGTCAGGAGGGATGTTGTAGAAAGATGATGGAATTTGGAGTCAGGAGAATTAGATTCTAGATCAAAATTTGCCACTTACAGGTATGTGCAATTTGTTAAATGTCTAATATTTTAACTTCATTTGTATAAGCATTAAAAGTATAAAATAAACAAATGTTCTTTATATAATTTATTTTAGGGAGACAAGGCAAAGTATAGAGCTTAGTTTTTCCTACTATAACATTCACAATAGAAGTTTTTGGCTTTGTTTATTAATGTTAATTTGCTTTCATGATCACTGGCCTGTGAATCAGAGAACATATTTTCCTTGTTTTAAAAAGAGGATGATTATTTACTTGTATCCCACCTTTGTATTGCCTTCATGATTTCTCAGAATGGTAACATGCCATAGCTATTGGCTTTGTGCTTTTTCTTAGACTCTGGGCAAATTATTTTCCTTGACTAAGATGCATAGATTCTTTTATTACATTTTTCTCTTTAACTTTGGTCTTTAATTTTCTACAACATAATTTTGTTCTAATATTCTCAGTCTTATGATCACTTCTGACAAAGAAAACAGAAGCAGATTACCAAAGAATCTAACAACAGTTACACCTAGAATCACTAGAAGCTTGCCTTAAACATTCAAAACCTGAAGGTTCTCCATGTTCTACTTTCTCCCAACACTTAAATCTCCTGCCTGTCCCTAGATAAGTGAAGTTTTGAATTTCTTTTTCCTCCACTTGACATATTTCTCTGTCTCCACTATTGGCTTCTCTGTCCTTCACTATCTCCTAGAATCTGCTCAAACTCAAGTCCATTGAGTCAATGATGCCATCCAACCACCTCATCCTGTGTTGCCCTCTTCTCCTCCTGCCCTCATTTTTCCCAGTGTTTGGGCCTGTTCCAGTCAGTCAGCTCTTCACATCAGGTGGCCAAAGTATTGGAGCTTCAACTTCAGCATCAGTCCTTCCAATGAATATTCAGGGTTGATTTCCTTGAGGATTTACTGGTTTATCTCCTTTCTGTCCAAGCAACTCTCAAGAGTCTTCTCCAGCACCACAATTTGATAGAATCAGTTCTTAAGTGCTCAGCCTTCTTTATGGCCATCTGTCATATCTGTATGTGACTACTAGAAAAACCATAGCTTTGACTATATGGACTTTTGTCAACAGAGAGATGATTCTGCTTTTTAGTACTTTGTCTAGGCTTGTCATAGCATTTCTTCCAAGGAGCAAGTGTCTTTTAATTTCATGGCTACAGTCACCAACCACATTGATTTTGGAGCCCAAAAAAACAAAGTCAGTCACTGTTCCCATTTCCCCCCAACTATTTGACATGATAAGATGGGACTGGATGCCATGGTCTTAGTTTTTTGAATGTTGCATTTTAAGCTAGCTTTTTTCACTCTTATCTTTCACCCACATCAAGAGGCTCTTTAGTTCCTCTTTGCTTTCTGTTATCAGTGTGGTGTCATCTGAAGATTACTTTGCCTTCTTTTCTATTACACCATATTAAGTGAAATCTTTGATTCTCTTTCACCTACTAGTACATCTAATTTATTTATTAACTTTATTCAGTTCAGTCACTTAGTTGTGTCCGACTGTTTGCGACCCCATGGACTGAAGCATACCAGGCTTCCCTGTCCACCACCAACTCCTGGAGTTTACTCAAACTCATGTCCATTGAGTCAGTGATGCCATCCAACCATCTCATCCTCTGTCATCCCCTTCTCCTCCTGCCTTCAATCTTTCTCAGCATCAGGGTCTTTTCCAGTGAGCCAGTTCTTTGCATCAGGTGGCCAAAGTATTACAGTTTCAGCTTCAGCATCAAGTCCTTCCAATGAATATACAGGACTGGTTTCCTTTAGGATTGACTGGTTTGATCTCCTTGCAGTCCAAGAGTCTTCTCCTACACCACAGTTTAAAAACATCAATTCTTTGGTGCTCAGTTTTCTTTATAGTCCAACTCTCACATCCATACATGACCACTGGTAAAACCACAGCTTTGACTAGAAGGACCTTTGTCAGCAAAGTATTACCTCTGCTTTCTAATATGCTGACTAGGTTGGTCATAGCTTTACTTCCAAGGAGCAACTGTCTTAATTTCATGACTTCAGTCACCATCCGCAGTGATTTTGGAGCCCCTCAAAGTAAAGTTTCTCACTGTTTCCATTGTTTCCCCATCTATTTGCCATGAAATGATGGGGCCAGATACCATGATCTTACTTTTCTGAATGTTGAGTTTTAAGCCAGCTCTTAAACTCTCCTCTTTCACTTTCATCAAGAGGCTCTTTAGTTCCTCTTCACTTTCTGCCATAAGGGTGGGGCCATCTGCATATCTGAGATTGTTGATATTTCTCCCAGCAATCTTGATTCCAGCTTATGCTTCACCCAGCCCAGCATTTTGCATGACATACTCTACATGTAAGTTAAATATGCAGAATGACAATATACAGCCTTGGCGTACTCCTTTCCCGATTTGGAACCAGGCTATTGTTCTATGTCCAGTTCTAACTGTTGCACTTTGACCTGCATACAGATTTCTCAGAAGGCAGGAAAGATGGTCTGGTATTCCTATCTCTTTCAGAATTTTCCAGAGTTTGTTGTGATCCACACAGTCAAAGGCTTTGGTGTAGTCAATAAAGCAAAAGTAGATGTTTTTCTGGAACTCTCTTGCTTTTTTGATGATCCAGTGGATGTTAGCAATTTGATCTCTGGTTCCTCTGCCCTTTCTCAATCCAGCTTGAACATCTGGAGGTTCACAGTTCACATACTGTTGAAGCCTGCTGCTGCTGCTGCTGCTAAGTCGCTTCAGTCATGTCCGACTCTGTGCGACCCCATAGATGGCAGCCCACAAGGCTCCTCTGTCCTTGGGATTCTCTAGGCAAGAATACTGGAGTGGGTTGCCATTTCCTTCTCCAATGCATGAAAGTGGAAAGTGAAAGTGAAGTCGCTCAGACGTGCCTGACTCTTAGCGACCCCATGGACTACAGCCTACCAGTCTCCTCCATCCGTGGGATTTTCCAGGCAAGAGTACTGGAGTAGGGTGCCATTGCCTTCTCTGACTGTTAAAGCCTAGCTTGGAGAATTTTGATCATTACTTTGCTAGCATGTGAGATGAGTGCAATTGTGTGATAGTTTGAACATTCTTTGCATTGCCTTTGTAAAAGGCCTTTGCATTGCCATTGCATTGAACATTCATTGCCTTTCTTTGGGATTGGAATGAAAACTGACCTTTTCCAGTGCTGTGGCCACTACTGAGTTTTCCAATTTTGCTGGCATGTTGAGTGGAGCATTTAACAGCATAATCTAGCTCAACTGGAATTTCATCACCTCCACTAGTTTTGTTCGTAGTGATGCTTCCTAAGGCCCACTTGACATTGCATTCCAGGATGTCTGACTCTAGGTGGGTGATCACACCATTGTGGTTATCTGGGTCTGAAGATCTTTTTTGTATAGTTTTTCTGTGTAGTCTTGCCACCTGTTCTTAATATCCCCTGCTTCTGTTTACTTTATTGTTTATTTTTAATAACTATGCTCTTTTCATAATCCCTGATCATTTGAAAGAAAGAAATACTATGAAGGAATATTTGGAGGATTTTAAAAGCTTGTTAGTGACCTCCTTTAATGGATAAAGCAATGGAGACTGAGAAACTTAAAATATTGTATTAAACATTTAATGACTCATATATCCAAAATTAAAATCAAAGTGCTTTTTGTAATGGTTCTAGGTAATTTTGAAAGAAAGTTTCTTATCAATAATTTGTAACTGTTCATGCTCCAGTCTACCTCTTGCTTAGCTATTTGGATAGACAGAAGTTCTATGAGTAAATGTACTCTAAGACTTTGAGATAGCTTTCTAACTCTTCAGACCAATCTGCCTTCATTATCTTTGCATGGAGATTACCTCTCATCAGGATAGAAAATTGATATAAAACCTTTTTTTCCCCTTTGGAATGACTGCTTTGGCAAACTCCTTGTTTCTTGTTAGGCTTTTATTTAACACATTTAGATCTGAAAATTGCAATTATAACTTGCTCTTCACATGATCTCATTCAGTTCCACATGCACTAAGCTACTTCCAGATAAATACAACCAATTACCATCAATTAATTCTAGCTTTCAATAATTTTCAGAATGTGAAGAATATAGAAAACCAAAAAGGATTAGGATAATTTACAAAACAATATTTTCCATCCTTGACTATTTTTTGTTTGTTTGTTTGTTTTTTGTTTTTTTCATCCTTGACTATTTATTCATTTGTTTTTAACTGTGAAAATATTGTTAGCCTTATTGGTTAAGACATTCATACTTACTTATTTAAATAAAATAGTTTGGGTTAAAGCAGAACTTGAGGTCAAGGTCAAATGTAGTAGATTAAAGTGAAACAGGAAATTTATACAAGCAATGTACACAGCAACCTTTAGATAATGAATTCCACATTTAAATATGTCACTGGAGGGTAAAATATGTGGATTGGAGATCCTCTCTCAATGATAATCTTCCTTACACACACACACACACACGAAAATTAAAGCCTTGGGAAGCCTAAACTGTAAAATTAAATGTAAATATTTAGGTCAAATAGTGCTTTGCAAAGATAAAATGTATATTCAAAATCATACTTCAATTAATACCTTTATCTTAATAACACTAAGAATAATATATAAGCAATAGGGAAATTAAAAATAAAGTAAGAAAATAATACTTAGGAATATATCTACCTAAAGAAACTAAAGACCTATATATAGAAAACTATAAAACACTGGTGAAAGAAATCAAAAGGGACATTAATAGATGGAGAAATATACCATGTTCATGGATTGGAAGACTCAATATAGTGAAAATGAGTATACTACCCAAAGCAATTTATAGATTCAATGTAATCCCTATCAAGCTGCTGCTACTGCTAAGTCGCTTCAGTCGTGTCCGGCTCTGTGCGACCCCAGAGATGGCAGTCCACCAGGCTTCCCCATCCCTGGGATTCTCCAGGCAAGAATACTGGAGTGGGTTGCCATTTCCTTCTCCAATGCATGAAAAGTGAAAGTGAAGTCGCTCAGTCATGTCTGACTCTGGTGACCCCATGGACTGCAGCCCACCAAGCTCTTCTGTCCACAGGATTTTCCAGGCAAAAGTACTGGAGTGGGGTGCCATTACCTTCTCCCCTCTATCAAGCTACCAATGGTATTCTTCACAGAGCTAGAACACATAATTTCACAATTTGTATGGAAATACAAAAAACCTCGAATAGCCAAAGCAATCTTGAGAAAGAAGAATGGAACTGGAGGAATCAACCTACCTGATTTCAGGCTCTACTACAAAGCCACAGTCATCAAGACAGTATGGTACTGGCACAAAGACAGAAATATAGATCAATGGAACAAAATAGAAAGCCCAGAGATAAATCCACACACCTATGGACATCTTATCTTTGACAAAAGAGGCAAGAATATACAATGGATTAAAGACAGTCTCTTTAACAAGTGGTGCTGGGAAACCTGGTCAACCACTTGTAAAAGAATGAAACTAGAACACTTTCTAACACCATACACAAAAATAAACTCAAAATGGATTAAAGATCTAAACATAAGACCAGAAACTATAAAACTCCTAGAGGAGAACATAGGCAAAACACTCTCCGACATAAATCACAGCAGGATCCTCTATGACCCACCTCCCAGAATATTGGAAATCAAAGCAAAAATATACAAATGGGACCTAATTAAACTTAAAAGCTTCTGAACAACAAAGGAAACTGTAAGCAAGGTGAAAAGACAGCATTCAGAATGGGAGAAAATAATAGCAAATGAAGCAACTGACAAACAACTAATCTCAAAAATATACAAGCAACTCCTACAGCTCAATTTCAGAAAAATAAATGACCCAATCAAAAAATGCACCAAAGAACTAAATAGACATTTCTCCAAAGAAGACATGCAGATGGCTAACAAACACATACTCATTATCAGAGAAATGCAAATCAAATGCAAATGCAAATCAAAACCACAATGAGGTACCATTTCACGCCAGTCAGAATGGCTGCAATCCAGAAGTCTACAAGTAATAAATGCTGGAGAGGGTGTGGAGAAAAGGGAACCCTCTTACACTGTTGGTGGGAATGCAAACTAGTACAGCCACTATGGAGAACAGTCTGGAGATTCCTTAAAAAACTGGAAATAGAACTGCCTTATGACCCAGCAATTCCATCGCTGGGCATACACACCACCGAGGAAACCAGAATTGAAAGAGACACATGTACCCCAATGTTCATTGCAGCACTGTTTATAATAGCCAGGACATGGAAGCAACCTAGATGTCCATCAACAGATGAATGGATAAGAAAGCAGTAGTACATATACACAATGGAGTATTACTCAGCCATTAAAAAGAATACATTTGAATCAGTTCTAATGAGGTGAATGAAACTGGAGCCTATTATACAGAGTGAAGTAAGCCAGAAAGAAAAACACCAATACAGTATGCTAATGCATATATATGGAATTTAGAAAGATGGTAACAATAACCCTGTGTACGAGACAGCAAAAGAGACACTGACATATAGAACAGTCTTTTGGACTCTGTGGGAGAGGTAGAGGGTGGGATGATTTGGGAGAATGGCATTGAAACATGTATAATATCATATATGAAATGAGTCGCCAGTCCAGGTTCAATGCACGATACTGGATGCTTGGGGCTGGTGCACTGGGATGACCCAGAGGATGGTGTGGGGGGGGAGGGGGAGGAGGATTCAGGATGGGGAACACGTGTATACCTGTGGCAGAGTCATGTTGAATATGGCAAAACCAATACAATATTGTAAAGTTAAAATAGGAAATAAATAAACAAAAGAAAATAATAATGCAGGAGTCATATTTTTGCTGAATCCTTATAGGCATAAAATTTTAAATCTAGAAAGTGTTGTAGAAATCACCTAGTCCAAACTTCTCATATTATGAATAAAGAAAATGTTTCCAATATTTATTAAATAAATTCTGGAAGGTCACACAAATAACTATGGGTAGATTTCAAGTTGCTAAAATATACCTTGTCTTTAACTTAATAAATTAACTAAAATAAATCCATGAGACATTAAATGCCTTTTTTTTCATTAGTAACCAAGTTACCTTTATATTCATGATTCAGTATTGTTTCCAACAAGTCAAAGTATATTTTGCACATTATTTTACTGAAGTCCCTGTTGGATAAGATGCTGGAAAATATATATGAGAAAAAGATTATGTGGGTCATTGATGTCATTAAAAATCTCAAATACCTAGGTTTTAAAAAATAATAGGCTACATTCATTACAGGAAGAATATGAGTCTCTTCAAATGATCTATTCATATGGTCAGAGGACTGTATTTTAAGGTAAACTCTGAGAAGGACAAAGGAAAATTATAGATTTGCAAATCTCAGTCCTCTTTTCTAAAGGAGGTTGAATATGAAAATAATGTTACATATGGTCATTTTTGTGAACTGAATAATTCTTTGGCATATTTTATGTGAGATATAATATCTAATAATAACTACCTAAAATATTCACCCATAAGTAGCTCTATAAACCTATGTAATGGTATTGATCCTATGTGTATTAAGACTGCATGAGAAATATTTCCCTAAACTTGGTATATAGGATCTGAAGTCTTCAGGAGGCAATGAAAAATAGTTTGGAAGAAAAAAATTTTAAATGGAAAAAAAAAAAAAAAAACTACCAAAGTTTTACTGTAGGTGTAAAGCTAATGGCATATTTGGGAAAAGAATAGAGGAGAAACTATGGTTGAAAAATTTAGAAAGCTTGACTACATTTTTTTAAATCAAATGCAACTTCAGTAATTATCTTAGAAAATTAGAAGTAATTAGTTTTTTGCTGAATTGTTCATTTTGCCCCTTAAGCTGTACCAGTGCAAAATTGCCTTATTAAAATTATTTTAATATGATATACTGAATTATAATTAATATAATTGAAATATGAACTATTTCAGATCTGTTTATTTGACACAATTGTTGCCTTAGGAACAAGGAGAAAAGAGTTAATTAATGCAACTTTGCCTGTAAAAGAAAAATATGTACAGCATTTACTGTATTATTTTATATGTATTTCATTAATATGTCAGAAAAAAAATCAATAGAAAACTAAGAGTAGGCTATTTCCTATAGTTTTCTCCTGGGAATGTGACATTGTACTTTTTAAATGAAAAAAAAAAAAAATCAAATTCTTTCATGCCAGCAAGAACCACAGATGTCTTCCAGTATTGACATCCAGCAATTATAATTTTTAAACAGTGAGGAAAAACATATCAAATATTTCTAAAGAGGCCAGAAAGGGAAAAAGCAGTAATTTTTTCATATAGACAGCCAAAATTGAATTTTCAGTTTAGGCCACACAGCCTGTGTTTTTTAAACCTTAAAATTTGTTGAAAACTTTAAGGATAAAACCTTTAAACCACATACTGAATCAGTGTTGATCATCAGTTCAATTCAGTCACTCAGTCGTGTCCACTCTTTGTTACCCCATGGACTGCAGCATGCCAGGCTTCCCTGTCTATCACCAACTCCCAGAGTTTACTCAAACTGATATCCATTGAGTCAGTGATGCATCCAGCAATCTCATCCTCTGTTGTCCCCTTCTCCTCCTGCCTTCAATATTTCCCAGTATCAGGGTCCTTTCAAATGAGTCAGTTCTTCACATCAGGTGGCCAAAGTATTGGAATTTTAGCTTCAGCATCAGTCCTTCCAATGAATAATCAGGACTGATTTCATTTAGGATGGAGTGGTTTGATGATCTTGCAGTCCAAGGGACTTTCAAGAGTCTTCTTCAACACCACAGTTCAAAAGCATCAATTCTTCATCGCTCAGCTTTCTTCACAGTCCAACTCTCACATCCATACATGACTACTAGAAAAACCATAGCCTTGACCAGATGGACCTTTGTTGGCAAAGTAATGTCTGATCATACTAAATGCTGATCATAGCTAAATGACTTTTGTAATTTCATTTATTCATATCAAGTTACAGATGCCAATCATGTTCTGAGGGAGAAAGGAACCAGTGAGTAAAGGGGAAACATAGCCTGCAGTTTTTCTAAGACAAAGAAAGGTAAGTGACAGGGACAAAGTATTAATGTATATGCACTCAAATGTTTAGACTGCTAGCATTACTTCTCAGTATTCAAGCACAAGGTCATTGCTAACACATCTATGCCAGGTAAGTTCTCATTCTTCTGAAAGTTCTTTGATTTTTTTGTTCTTCTGTTCTTCTGTTAATATTTTATTATCAAAATTTTTAAAAAGAGATCTATTTATCTATTTACCTTATTACCCATCTTAAGTCAATATAGTATGACTCTATTCTTCACATGCATTTACGTATGTAACTATTTCAAAGAAAGATCTTTGAGCCACTATAAAACCAAATCGTTAATAGAGTGATGGTCATATATCACTAGTTTATAGAATAAAAACCAAAATGATGGTTTTTTTCCCCTTTTTATCTTTCTTTGTTCTAGTCTTTTTGTGAATAGATATTCAGGATCCTGGTATTTCTTAAAACCTTTTAATATTAATACTACTAATATCCACATATAAAATCATCTGTTACAACTTCATAACTATATTTGAAGTCTTTCAAATCTTAGGAGTTCCCTTCAATAAAGGGATTCTGCCATTCTGACCTTTCTGAGCTCTGGGTAGTGGTGGTCACAGGTGTTCTGGCAAGTAACCTTTGAGCCTGCTTGTAGGAACCCTCGGAAGCATTTACTGTCTTTTATCTGTTAGTAATTAGCAGTAATTAGATCTGCCAGGTGAGGAGTTCACCCTTCAGAAGATAACTGAATATGTATAGACTTTACGACAATATTTCAAAATATTCCATTTTCATCTTTCTACTTCTTTCATTCTTTGGCCTATTTCCTCTAATTTTCTGGTTATATTGGAAACTTTTACCTAGAAACCAAGTTACTGACCCTAGTAAATACAGAATATGGAAAATCTTTTGTGCTTTTCTGTGAAGGAATGGAGTGGGTTTTTAGGCAAATTAATTCTTGTGCAAACATATCTCTAGGGAACTTAGTAATGCTTTTAATGAGTCCAAATACTTATAGAAATGAAAGCCAGAAACAACCTATTGTGTTATCCTGTCTCCTCTTGAGAGTTCAGTACAAATGCACTCCCTCTGGTTGTTCTTCCAATATTATTGAAAGTGATTGCTTTGATTTTTCTGTGTGTTTTCTACCAAATTATAACAATTTTTGTTTGCATAACATGTGTTTTATTTTAAGAATCTGCATAGTATTTCAGTGATTTAATTTTCATGTATGGAGAGTCCCTACTAGTTTGTAGGCAAGCATCTTCTGAATATGTATTCCCTCCCCCAGTGGTGAAATGTCCAGGGGAAAATAAGTGAGAAATTAGATAAGTTGAAAGATGCTAAAAATAATGAATATACTCTTAGAAATGGTACCGTGGAACAGAAATATTGATACATGTTTGACTTGGCAACTAGAGTCTACTATTTTTTTTTTTCTGCCTCTATAGGGATCACATGAAGATCATTGTGATTGTCCTGTGTTTTGAAAATCTTAGGAGACAATTAATATTATGCTTCTTTCAAAATTGAGAACTCCTTAACAGGTCAATATATAATTCAATCATACCTTTATTACTAAAAAAAGGTGAGAATTTTGACTTAGATGTGTGACCAAGATAGCTTATTGATAATTTGTCTTGGAAGAAAATGGATTTAATCTAACCAGTTACAGACTATCCTGGATAATTCTAGATCTCCTGAACCCTTCCTCAGAGAGTAGAACCTGCTCCACTAAATTTATTACATACATGAAAGCTGGGTAAAATATATCCTCTCAGAAGGCAGACAGGCTAAGATAGTAATGATGTCAATAATAATGATGATGATGAGAGAGAGAGAGAGAGAGAGAGAGAGAGAGAGAGAAAGAGAGATCAATTAAAAGAAAGAAAAGAACTAGTTTCCTTTTCCCCTTACCCTCCATCCACATATCCATTCTGTGTCATTCTCTTGTGTTTAAGGAAAAGCAGGAAAATGGGGGTATAAAGAGGACAGCAAGGTTATTCTAATCTTTCATCTATATTACAAGATCCAGAAAAAGTCTCTACCCCACCTTCTGTGTTATAATACTTATAATCATGTCACATGAAAATTGAACACATATGCTAAACTGAATTTAACAGCTCATGAGTTTTTCGTAAATATTTTCAGATTTGATATTAAAATATATAGATTTGCCTTCTAAATATTAAAATCAAGCTACAAGTTCTGAATTTTATTTCATAATTACTCCAATAAAAAAGTAGACAGAAAATAACCTTAAATTTATAAAGTGACAAAATGGAGCCCTATTATCTCAGTTCAAATAAAAGTTCATAAGAAGGAAACACCTTGTAAGGTGAGCCATCACTTTTGAAAGTTTGATGTTCAACTTTGCAGGTATATGAAGTAATTTAACAACTGATCTCCTAAAATGTATTACTTTCCGAGGGATTAAATATTTGTGACCAAATTCACAAGGGACTAATATGCAAAGAATCTCAGATATAAGTGAGAAATTTTATATCTACAAAACATTTTGGAATATTAATTCTCAATAATAAGTGAGAAATTTTCTATGCTGGATTTCCTCATCTAATAAATTTCATTACCTCATAAATGAGTTATAAGGTTAAGAAGATCATGCATACAGAAGTCTGCTTTATTACTATATCCATAGTGAACACCCAATACATATTAATTACTATATAGTGTTATCTAGAAGTTATTAACTACTTTTTATATACCAGACTGTCTTCTAAGGATTTCTTATGTATTAAATCATTCAATATTTCAATAATACTGGGACTTTGATGTTATTACTACTCTCATTTATATAAGGGAATTAAATCACTACAAGTTGAATATTTGTGCCACATTTGATATGTAGTGGATCTACACTCAAGCACAGGCATCTAATTTTATTACTCCATATAGATAAAAAAGTTAGAATTAATGGTGAAATATAATTAGAAAAAGCAGAGTTAAATGATCTTAGAGTCTAGATGATCAAGTTACACAAAGATATTCATTTTTTGTTTTGTTTTGTTTTTTTTGCTTCTGACTTTAATATTGTAATTGGATAATTATATTCATTGATGTGCCATGATCTCCCTCGGCCAGAGCCAAGATAAAACAATTAAAAAACTCTTAACTAATTCCTTAGCTTCCATGAAACTATTTCCCTTTTATTACTTCTTCAGGTAATATACAACACAGCTATTTAGATTTTGACTCTTATTTGAAATCACATAAAATTTTCCATGAAAATAATTTAATGAAATGGGAGCTTAGGAAGAGAGGAACATGTCTTAGTTATAAATACATACATACATATATATATATATATATATATATATATGTAATATTTCAGTTGTTTGTTCTTTTAAATAGGAATTTTATTCAGTGAGACTTTAACTTAGGTCTGAGCTGGACAAGAATTGATGCTTTTGAACTGTGGTGTTGGAGAAGACGCTTGAGAGTCCCTTGGACTGCAAGGAGATCCAACCAGTCCATTCTGAAGGAGATCAGCCCTGGCATTTCTTTGGAAGGAATGATGCTGAAGCTGAAACTCCAGTACTCTGGCCACCTCATGTGAAGAGTTGACTCATTGGAAAAGACTCTGATGCTGGGAGGGATTGGGGGCAGGAGGAGAAGGGGACGACAGAGGATGAGATGGCTGGATGGCATCACCGACTCGATGGACGTGAGTCTGAGTGAACTCCGGGAGTTGGTGATGGACAGGGAGGCCTGGCGTGCTGCGATTCATGGGGTCGCAAAGAGTCAGACACAACTGAGTGACTGATCTGCTCTGATCTGATCTGAGCTGGACATGGAACAACAGACTGGTTCCAAATAGGAAAAGGAGTACGTCAAGGCTATATATTGTCACCCCGCTTATTTAACTTATATGCAGAGTACATTATGAGAAACGCTGGGCTGGAAGAAGCACAAGCTAGAATCAAGATTTCCGGGAGAAATATCAATAACCTCAGATATGCAGATGACACCACCCTTATGGCAGAAAGAGAAGAGGAACTAAAAAGCCTCTTGATGAAAGTGGAGAGTGAAAAAGTTGGCTTAAAGCTCAACATTCAGAAAATGAAGATCATGGCATCTGGTCCCATCACTTCATGGGAAATAGATGGGGAAACATTGGAAACAGTGTCAGACTTCATTTTTTTGGGCTCCAAAATCACTGCAGATGGTGAGTGCAGCCATGAAATTAAAAGACGCTTACTCCTTGGAAGGAAAGTTATGACCAACCTCGATAGCATATTCAAAAGCAGAGACATTACTTTGCTAACAAAGGTTCGTCTAGTCAAGGCTATGGTTTTTCCTGTGGTCATGTATGGATGTGAGAGTTGGACTGTGAAGAAGGCTGAGTGCCGAAGAATTGATGCTTTTGAACTGTGGTGTTGGAGAAGACTCTGGAGAGTCCCTTGGACTGCAAGGAGATCCAACTAGTCCATTCTGAAGGAGATCAGCCCTGGGATTTCTTTGGAAGGAATGATGCTAAAGCTGAAACTCCAGTACTTTGGCCACCTCATGTGAAGAGTTGACTCATTGGAAAAAACCCTGATGCTGGGAGGGATTGGGGGCAGGAGGAGAAGGGGACAACAGAGGATGAGATGGCTCGATGGCATCACTGACTCGAGGGACGTGAGTCTGGGTGAACTCCGGGAGTTGGTGATGGACAGGGAGGCCTGGCGTGCTTTGATTCATGGGGCTGCAAAGAGTCGGGCACGACTGAGCGACTGAGCTGAGATAGTAATTATTTTTAATTTCTTGTTGAGTCTTGTAGTTATTTTCATGTTTGTTTATAATTGTATCTCAGACAGTTAGAATGTAATAAATACCAGATGCTGAATATACAGAAATAATCATAACACAATAGAGGCACTATTTGAATAACAATTCAGATCTTCTGGCCTGAAATTTTAGTTCTGTTTCTTGACTAGTTTGGTCAAGCACTTAGGTTCACTAGATCTCCTTTTCTTTTTCTATAATAGCATTAACTACAAGGTAATTGAGAGTTATATGAGCTGCTACTGCTGCTGCTGTCACTTTAGTCGTGTCCGACTCTGTGCGACCCCATAGATGACAACCCACCAGGCTCTCCCTTCCCTGGGATTCTCCAGGCAAGAACACTGGAGTGAGTTGCCATTTCCTTCTAATATACGTGAATATCCTTTATATGCGTATGTGGTATGTGTATGTATAATAATGAAAATATTAAACTACAGAATTTTGCTTTTCTTATAGTTTGAAAGTCATAAAATAGTATAATTTTTTATCAAGTTAGACAAAAATGGCTCTTTTAACTTTAAAAATTTTCAAAATATTGATTAAATCACAAACTCTATAATGATGCAAACATACAAGATAGTTTAGTAGTATTATTATAAATTAATATTTTATTAAAATAATCTGAGTTTAATTCAATACCAATCCGATGGAGAAAGTCATCTTAATAAACTACATGAAATGCTTCTTTTAAAAAACCAATTTTAATACTTATCTTCTATGTTTTAGGTTAGTCAAAGGATAAAAATGGATTTACTGCTGATGATGTTGAATAGACAAGAAGCATATAAGTTCTGCTTCTATGCTTTCATATGCTTTCTTAAATGAAATGAAAATAATTTATTTTCATTTAAGAAACAAAAAAGCAGAACTTATATGCTTCTTGTCTATTCAACATCATCAGCAGTAAATCCACTTTTATCCTTTGACTAACCTAAAACATAGAAGATAATGACAACCCTGTATGCGAGACAGCAAAAGAGACACAGATGTATAGAACAGTCTTTTGGACTCTGTGGGAGAGGGAGAGGGGGATGATTTTGGAGAATGGCATTAAAACATGTATAATATCATATAAGAAATGAATCGCCAGTCCAGGTTCGATGCAGGATACAGGAAGCTTGGGGCTGGTGCACTGGGATGACTCAGAGGGATGGTATGGGGAGAGAGGAGGGAGGGGGGTTCAGGATGGGGAACACATGTACACCCGTGGCGGATGCATGTTGATGTATGGCAAAACCAATGGAATATTGTAAAGTAAAAAAAAAAAAAAAAAAAAATGCTCAACAAAAAAAAAAAAAAGAGAAAGAAAATAAATATATCACAAAACTGATCAAACAAACTTTTGGAAAAATAACATTTCATTCCTAAATTTTTTTCTAAAAAAATTTACATAAAATAAGTTCATGTGTATTTCCATGTGCACTGCAAAGAAAGCTTGTTTCTACCATTTAAAATTTTTTCTTATAATTGTATTTATTCAGATTTTTAATAAGGTTTAACAAATCTTTTCTGCAATATTTTCATTGTACATCTCTCCTGCCATATCAGTCCTGGTTCAGGGCAAGAAGAAACCACATCTAATATTTTGAGCTGACTTGGACTAAATATAGGGAATGTGATGCTTATGGAATCATTGGGAGAAGTGTGGAAGGGGAATCAAGGAATCACAGGGGCCACAGGACCTGCTCAGGTTTGAACATACTTCCTTAGGTGGATGCTTGCCTCCCAGTTGCCATGAATCTGGTGATAATTTCAGAAAACTGCAACATCCTCTTGACTTTCAGGCCCCCATGACTTCACTTATGTGTAGAAAAACAGGAGTAAGCTGAAAGATAACCTTTACTGACTTTCATTCAAATCTTGCATGAAATTCCATTTTCACTTGCAGAATGAAATTCACTTCCAGAACTCTGGCAGCAAAGGCCTTGAAAAAATGGCTTTTAGTGTCAGACTTTATGGTACAGGGAGGCCTGTGGAAAGAAGTAGCAATAGGGCAAGCAATCCCCAGGATACACTACTCATGCTTTCAATATAGTACATTTTATAGAGCTCTAAAGGAGATCAAGAGATTTTCAATGGAGTAATTCACATTATTACATCTGTTAGAATGTCTTAATATAGATTACTAGGTCCCAGTTTTCAATTATATCCTAACAACTCATAACAGATAAATTTTATCTGTATGACATATTCTAATAATAGAACTCAAGCTTGAATTTGTACCAGTTCAGTTCAGAACAGTCACTCAGTCATGTCTGACTCTTTGACACCCCATGGACAGCAGCATTCCAGGCCTCCCTGTCCATCACCAACTCCCAGAGTTTACTCAAACTCATATCCATTGAGTCAGTGATGCCATGAAACCACCTCATCCTCTGTTTTCCCCTTCTCCTCTGCATCAATCTTTCCCAGCATCAGGGTATTTTCAAATGAGTCAGTTTTTCACATAGGGTGGCCAAAGTATTGGAGCTTCAGCTTCAGCATCCATCCTTCCAATGAATATTCAGGACTGATTTACTTTAGGATGGACTGGTTTGATCTCCTTGCAGTCCAAAGGACTCTCAAGAATCTTCTCCAACACTACAGCTCAAAAGCATCAATTCTTTGGCACTCAGCTTTCTTTATAGTCCAACTCTCACATCCATACATGAATACTATGGATAAATGTACTATCCATACATTTTCCTAGTATAGAAAAGCCATACCTTTGACTAGACAGACGTTTTTTGGCAAAGTAATGTCTCTGCTTTTCAATATGCTGTCTAGGTTGGTCATAACTTTCCTTCCAAGGAGTAAGCATCTTTTAATTTCATGGCTGCAATCACCATCTGCAGTGATTTTGGAGCCCCCCAAAATAAAGTCTGACACTGTTTCCACCATTTACCATCTATTTGCCATCAAGTGATGGAACCAGATGCCATGATCTTAGTTTTCTGAATGTTGAGATTAAAGCCAACATTTTCATTCTCCTCTTTCACTTTCATCAAGAGGCCCTTTGGTTCTTCTTTGCTTTCTTCCGTAATGGTGGTGTCATGTGCATATCTGAGGTTATTGATATTTCTCCCGGCAAACTTGATTCTGTTTGTGCTTCATCCAGTCAAGCATTTCTCATGATGTATGCTCCATATAAGTTAAATAAGCAGGTTGACAATATATAACCTTTATGTACTCCTTTCCTGATTTGGAACTAGTCTGTTGTTCCATGTCTGGTTCTAACTGTTGCTTCTTGACCTGCATACAGATTTTTCAGGAGGTAGGTCAGATGGTCTGGTATTCCCATCTCTTTAAGAATTTTCCACACTTTCTTGTGATCCACACTGTTAAAGGCTTTGACATAGTCAATAAAGCAGTGTTTTTCTGGAACTCCCTTGGTTTTTCGATGATCCAGCAGATGTTGGCCATTTGATCTCTGGTTCCTCTGCCTTTTCTAAATCCAGCTTGAACATCTGGAGTTTCATGGTTCATGTACTGTTGAAGCCTGGCTTGGAGAATTTTGAGCATTACTTTACTAGCATGTGAGATGAGAACAATTGTGTGATAGTTTGAGCACTGTTTGGCATTGCCTTTCTTTGGGATTGGAATGAAAACTGACCATTTCCAGTCCTGTGGCCACTGCTGAGTTTTCCAAATTTGCTGGCATATTGAGTGCAGCACTTTCACAGCATCATCTTTTAGGATTTGAAAGAGCTCAACTGGAATTCCATCACCTCCAGCTGGTTTTGTTTGTAGTGATGCTTCCTAAAGCCCACTTGACCTTGCATTCCAGGATGTTTGGCTGTAGGTGAGTGATTGCACCATCTTGATTATCTGGGTCATGACAGTCTTTTTTGTATAGTTCTGTGTATTCTTGCCACCTCTTCTTAATATCTTCTGCTTCTGTTAGGTCCATACCACTTCTGTCCTTTATTGTGCCTGTATTTGCATGAAGTATTCCCTTAGTATCTCTAATTTTCTTGAAGAGATCTCTTGTCTGTCCTATTCTATTGTTTTCCTCTATTTCTTTGCACTGATCACTGAGGAAGGATTTCTTATCTCTCCTTGCTATTCTTTGGATCTGCATTCAAATGGGTATATCTTTCCTTCTCTCCTTTGCTTTTCACTTCTCTTCTTTTCACAGCTATTTGTAAGGCCTCCTCAGACAATCACTTTGCCTTTTTGCATTTCTTTTTCTTGGGGATGGTCTTGATCATTGCCTCCTGTCCTTAGTTCTTCAGGCACTCTATGTATCAGATCTCATCCCTTGAATGTATTTGTCACTTCCACTGTGTAATCCTAAGGAATTTGATTTGTGTCATACCTAAATGGTCTAGTGGTTTTCCCTACTTTCTTCAATTTAACTCTGAATTTGGCAATAAGAAGTTCATAACCCAAGCCACAGTCAGCTCCTGGACTTTATTTTGCTGACTGTATAGAGCTTCTCCGTCTTCGGCTGCAAAGAACATAATCAATCTGATTTCAGTATTGACCATTTGGTGATGTCCATGTGTAGAGTCTTCTCTTGTGTTGTTGGAAGAGGGTGTTTGCTATGACCTGTGCATTCTCTTGGCAAAACTCTGTGAGCCTTTGCCCCACTTTATTCTGTACTCCAAGGCCAAATTTGCCTGTTACTCCAGGTATTTCTAGACTTCCTACTTGTGTGCTCTGCTACTGCTAAGTCGCTTCAGTTGTGTCTGACTCTGTGCGACCCCATAGACGGCAGCCCACCAGGCTCCCTCGTCCCTGGGATTCTCCAGGCAAGAATACTGGAGTGGGTTGCCATTTCCTTCTCCAATGCATGAAAGTGAAAAGTGAAAGGGAAGTTACTCAGTCGTGTCTGACCCTCAGCGACCCCATGGACTGCAGCCTACCAGGCTCCTCCGTCCATGGGATTTTCCAGGCAGGAGTACTGGAGTGGAGTGCCATTGCTTTCTCCATGTGCACTCTAGTCCCCTATAATGAAAAGGACATCTTTTATGAATGTTAGTTCTAGAAGGCCTTTTTGTTCTTTATAGAACTGCTCAACTTCAAGTTTTCCAGAATTATTGATCATGGCATAGATTTGGATTACTGTGATATTGAATGGTTTGCCTTGGAAGCAAACAGAGATCATTCTGTCATTTTTGAGATTGCATCCACGTACTGCATTTCAGACTTTTTGTTGACCATGATGGCTACTCCATTTCTTCTAAGGGATTCTTGCCCACAGTAGTAGGTAGAATGGTCATCTGAGTTAAATTCACCTATTCCAGTCCATTTTAGTTCACTGATTCCTAAAATGTTAATGTTCACTCTTACCATTTCCTTTTTTGACCACTTCCGATTTGCCTTGATTCATGGACCTAACATTCCAGGTTCCTATGCAATATTGCTCTTTACAGCATTGGACTTTACTTCCATCATCGGTCATATCCACAACTGGGTTTGCTTTTGCTTTGGCTCCATCTCTTCATTCTTTCTGGAGTTATTTCTCCACTGATCTCCAGTAGCATATTGGGAACCTACTGACCTGGGGAGTTAATCTTTTCGTATCCTTCTTTCTGTGTCCTATCTTTTGCCTTCTCATACTGTTCATGGGGTTCTCAAGGCAAGAATACTGAAGTGGTTTGCCATTCCCTTCTCCAGTGAACACAGACACATGTGAGTTAATATGTCAGTGGATGGGCTGACCTTAAATCCATTTGAACTTATTTTTTTTCTTTCACATTTCTAAAAGTCAGGTTCCATTTTCTCCTTACTTATATTTATTCTTACATAAAATATGCTATCCCTGCTTTTGTTTCTCTGTATGTGTTTTTTCTCCATTCTGTGACTGCTTTAAAATTTCTCTATGTCAGTGGTTTTGAGCAATTTTACTATGACATTCCTTGGTTTCATTTTCTTTATGCTTCTTGCTCTTGAATTTCTTAAATTGGTGGGTCATTGAGCTTCTTGAAACTGTACTTTTATAAATTACTTTTAGAATTTTTTGTCTCTGCAAAATTGTTTAGTCCTCTTTCCTTCACTGCAGGGACCCTAATTGCACAAATATTAGCAGGCTTGAAATTGTCTCAAAGTTCACTGATATTTTTTTAATTTTATGTTTTTATTTCTGTATTTCATTTTGAATACTTTCTATTATTGTATTGTCAAGGTCACTAATCTTTTCTTCTGCAATAACTAATTTTCTATTGGTAGCATACAGTGGAATTTTCTCTTCAGACATCTCTAAAGGTTTATTTTAGGTCTTATTTGTATATTCCATGTCTCTACTTAACTTTTTATTAAGCATTATAAACTGCAGTTTGTAATAGTTATTTTAATATTTATTGTTATCAGTTGCTAAGTCATGGTAATTTTTTTTTTTTTTGCTATCCCATGGACTGTAGCTTGCCCCAGGCTCCTCTGTCCATGGGATTTTATAGGCAAGAATACTGGAATTGGTTGCCATTTCCTTCTCCAGGGTATCTTCTTGAGCCAGGGATCAAACCCACATCTCTTGCTTCTCCTGTGTTGGCAGGCAGATTTTCTAGCGCCACTAGCGTAGGAATCTCTGTTTTAATATAGTTGTCTATAAATTCTGGCATCTGTGTGATTTTAGGTTGTTCTTTTTAAATTTATTTTTAATTGAAGGATAATTGTTTTACAATATTGTGTTTCTGCCATACATCAACATAAATCAGCTTTAGGTATACATATGTCTCTTCCCTCTTCTTTACCCCTCCCTCCCATCTCCTACCCCATACCACCCATCTAGGTTGTCACAGAGCACCAGTTTGAACTCCTTGAGTCATACAGCAAATTCCCCTGGCTATCCATTTTACATTTGGTAGTGTGTGTGTACCAATGCAACTCTCTCCATTCGTAGGTTGTTTTAAAATTTTGGGCATTTTTCCTTGTTATGTTGTATATTTTTGTGCTCATTTTGACACGTGGCAAGCTTTGACTAGATGGAGAGTCCCTTGGACTACAAGGAGATCCAACCAGTCCATTCTAAAGGATATCAGTCCTGGGTCTTCATTGGAAGCACTGATGCTAAAGCTGAAACTCCAATACTTTCGCCACCTCATGTGAAGAGTTGACTCATTGGAAAAAACCCTGATGCTGGGAGGGATTGGGGGCAGGAGGAGAAGGGGACAACAGAGAATGAGATGGCTGGATGGTTTCACCGACTCGATGGAAGTAGGTTTGAGTGAACTCCAGGAGTTGGTGATGGACAGGGAGGCCTGGCGTGCTGCAATTCATGAGTTGGACACCACTGAGTGACTGAACTGAACTGACTGAACTGAGACATGATTCAGTTCAGTTCACTCCCTCAGTCGTGTCTGACTCTTTGCAATCCCATGAATCGCAGCACGCTAGGCCTCCCTGTCCATCACCATCTCCCAGAGTTCACTCAAACTCACGTCCATCAAATCGGTGATGCCATCCAGCCATCTCAGCCTCCGTCGTCCCCTTCTCCTCCTGCCCCCAATCCCTCCCAGCATCAGTCTTTTCCAGTGAGTCAAGTCTTTGTATGAGGTGGCCAAAGTACTGGAGTTTCAGCTTTAGCATCATTCCTTCCAAAGAATACCCAGGACTGATATCCTTTAGAATGGACTGGTTGGAATATTTTACATTTTGTTTGTTGAATATTTTTTTGTATTCCTCCAGAGTTTATTAAGTTTTATTCTGGAACAAAGTAAATTTACTTGGACACAGTTTGTTTCTTTTGAGTCTCATGTGTAAGTTTTGTTACGGGTGGTTAGAACAGTTTGTAATCTAGGAATAATCCTCACTACTAAGGCAAGATCTTCCTGATGGCTCAATGCATGAAGAATCCACCTGCTCTACAGGAGACTTGGGTTCGATTCCTGGGTCCAGAAGATCCCCTGAAGCAGGAAATGATAACCCACTTCATTTTTCTTGCCTGGGGAAATTCCATGGGTAGAGGAGCCTGGCAGGCTACAGTCCATGGGGTTGTAAAGAGTGGGACATGCCAACTCAAGGCTGAGTCAAGATTCTTCTAAAAGCTCTACTAGATGAGTCTGAATAATGAGTTTTTCTAAACTATCAAGCATTATTTCTGTGTACAATATGTGTGCTAAGTCACTTCAGTCTTGTCTGACTCTTTGCCACCCTGTGGACTGTAGCCCACCAGGCTCCTCTGTCCATGGCATCCTCCAGGCAAGAATACTGGAGTGGGTTGTCATGCACTCCTCCAGGGGATCTTCCTGAACCAGGGACTGAACGTGCATCTCTTAAGTCTCCTGCATTGGCAGGTGGGTCTTTACCACTAGAGTCACCTGGGAAGCCCTCTTTGTACAATGGGCATTATTTAATCCTTTTAGATGGATCTTACTCTGGCCTCAAGCAAGTTCCTTACATGCATGCACTGAATGAAAAGTGTTGTACTGAATATTCAAAGGTACCCTCTGCAGGTCCCTGGAACTTTCTTTCAATGCTGCTGTCTTTTTTCCAGTACTCTGTTCTGCAACTATAGCACCTTGTTCTCCCCAGACTCTTGAGTTCAATCTTCTGTTTCAATACTCTTGAGTTTCCTCTCCCTGAATTATAGCCTAAAAACTTTCTCAAAGATATAAGCTAAAATAATCATAGGATCATCTTATTTGTTTCCCATCTCACTGTAATCATTCTTTATTGTTTGATGTGCAGTGTCTTGAAAACAACTATTTCATATATTCTGTCTGATTTTTTATTATTTCAGGCAAGCAGATAAATTTAGTTCATGCTACTGCATCTTGACCAGAAACAAAAGTATGATTAAACTTCTAAAAAACCATTTATATATGTATTTCACCTTAAAAATAAAACATATATTTGTGCAATGATGTCTTTAGTCTTGCACTTCTCTTTTCAATGTTTCTCTTATTACTCTTTAACTTCACACATGCCAAATACATTAATTTAAATTTTTTAGTACAAAATAACCATAGGTGAACTAAGGGAATGGAAAGATGTATTTTACTATAGTTTGTTGTTCAGTCACCCTGCTGCTTCTGCTGCTAAGTCGCTTCAGTCGTGTCCGACTCTGTGCGACCCCATAGACGGCAGCCCACCAGGCTCCCCCGTCCCTGGGATTCTCCAGGCAAGAATACTGGAGTGGGTTGCCATTTCCTTCTCCAATGCATGAAAGTGAAAAGTGAAAGTGAAGTCACTCAGTCCTGTCCAACTCTGCAGCCTATTGGGCTCCTCCGTCCATGGGATTTTCCAGGCCCAACTCTTTGCAACCCCATGGACTGCAGCATGCCAGGCCTCTCTGTCCCTCACCATTTCCCAAAGTTTGCCCAAGTTCATGTCCATTGCGTTGATGATGCCATGAAGCCATATCATCCTCTGATGCTCTCTTCTCCTTCTGTCCTCAATCTTTCCCAGCATCATGGACTTTTCCAATGAGTCAGCTATAGTTTAACTAGTTAATAATTTTAGGCATGTAATAACCTTTTTTCTTGGTATGTTAAGTAATACTTTTTTCATGATAGACTGAAACTGATTAGAAAAATATCATCATGCATCAAAAAATTAACATGTACAGTTGACCCATCAACATTGTGGGAGTTAGGGGCACCAACATCCTGCAAGGTCAAAAATTCCTGTACTGCTATGTCTGCCTCAAAAACAAAGAAATTGATAAATGACTGATCCAAGTGCAGAAAGCTGAAACAGTTTGAACAGTCTCAAACCCTATTTCTCAAACCCTAAGATTCCACACATGTGATCTCTAAATGAATGCACACTTTTCCCTATATTTCAGTTCAGTTCAGTCACTCAGTTGTGTCCGACTTTTGTGACCCCATGAACCACAGCATGCCAGGCCTACCTGTCCATCACCAATTCCCGGAGTCCACCCAAACCCATGTCCATTGAGTCAGTGATGCCATCTAACCATCTCATCCTCTGTCATCCCCTTCTCCTCCTGCCCTCAATCTTTTACAGCATCAGGGTCTTTTCAAATGAGTCAGCTCTTTGCATCAGGTGGCCAAAGTATTGGAGTTTCAGCTTCAGCATCAGTCCTTCCAATGAATATTCAGGACTGATTTCCTTTAGGATGGACTGGTTGGATCTCCTTGCAGTCCAAGGGACTCTCAAGAGTCTTCTCCAACACCACAGTTCAAAAGCATCAATTCTTCAGCGCTCAGCTTTCTTTATAGTCCAACTCTCACATGCGTACATAACCACCAGAAACACCATAGCCTTGACTAGATGGACCTTTGTTGACAAAGTCATGTCTCTGCGTTTTTAATATGCTATCTAGGTTGGTCATAATTTTCCTTCCAAGGAGTAAGCGTCTTTTAATTTCATGGCTGCAATCACCATGTGCAGTGATTTTGGAGCCCAAAAATAAAGTCTGACACTATTTCCACTGTTTCCCCATCTATTCACCATGAAGTGATAGGACCAGATGCCATGATCTTAGTTTTCTGAATGTTGAGCTTTAAGCCAACTTTTTCACTCTCCACTTTCACCTTCATCAAGAGGCTTTTGAGTTCCTCTTCACTTTCTGCCATAAGGGTGGTGTCATCTGCATATCTGAGGTTATTGATATTTCTCCTGTCAATCTAGATTCCAGCCTGTGCTTCCTCCAGCCCAACATTTCTCATGATGTACTCTGCATATCAGTTAAATAAGCAGGGTGACAATATATAGCCTTGACATACTCCTTTTCCTATTTGGAATCAGTGTGTTGTTCCATGTCCAGTTCTAACTGTTGCTTCCTGGCCTGCAAACAAATTTCTCAAGAGGCACGTCAGGTGGTCTGGTATTCCCATCTCTTTCAGAATTTTCCACAGTTTATTGTGCCCTATACTTAAAGATTGAAAAAGCAAGAGAGTTCCAGAAAAACATCTATTTCTGGAACAACAGACTGGGTCCAGATGCAGATACATCATGAGAAATGTTGGGCTGGAGGAAGCACAGGCTGGAATCTAGATTGACAGGAGAAATATCAATAACCCCAAATATGCAGATGACACCACCCTTATGGCAGAAAGAGAAGAGGAACTAAAGAGTCTCTTGATGAAACTGAAAGAGGAGAGTGAAAAGTTGGCTTAAAGCTCAACATTCAGAAAACTAAGATCATGGCATCTGGTCCCATCCCTTCATGGGAAATAGATGGGGAAACAGTGGAAACAGTGTCAGACTTTATTTTTGGGGGCTCCAACATCACTGCAGATGTTGATTGCAGCCATGAAATTAAAAGACGCTTACTCCTTGGAAGAAAAGTTATGACCAACCTAGATAACATATTGAAAAGCAGAGACATTACTGTGCCAACAAAGGTCCGTCTAGTCAAGGCTATGGTTTTTCCAGTGGTCAAGTATGGATGTGAGAGTTGGACTGTGTAGAAGGCTGAACGCTGAAGGATTGATGCTTTTGAACTGTGGTGTTGGAGAAGACTCTTGAGAGTCCCTTGGACTGCAAGGAGACCCAACCAGTCCATTCTAAAGGAGATCAGTCCTGGGTGTTCATTGGAAGGACTGATGCTAAAGCTGAAACTCCAGTACTTTGGCCACCTCATGCGAAGAGTTGACTCATTGGAAAAGACTCTGATGCTGGGAGGGATTAGGGGCAGGAGGAGAAGGGGACGACAGAGGATGAGATGGTTGGATGGTATCACTGACTTGATGGTCGTGAGTCTGAGTGAGCTCCAGGAGTTGGTGATGGACAGGGAGGCCTGGCGTGCTGCGATTCATGGGGTCGCAAAGAGTCGGACACGACTGAGCAACTGAACGATATAACTGTACTTAAAGATCTGTAAAATACAAATGCAAAGATTATATTTATTGAAACAATCTACATATAAATGGACCCACATAGTTCAAAAGCATGTTGTTCAAGGCTCAACTCTATTTTTATTGGTTTTACATTTTTGTAACCACCTAAATGCATACTTTCAGGGATTTAGGGATTACACAAAGCTTTAGTGTTCAACTTTAGTAAACCTGTGGAATGAGTCTGGCTTCCTGGAATTTGAGACATCTTTTTTCTCTCTTTCTCTTTCAATGATATTTCTTTGGATTTTGGGATAAAAGTAAGCTAAAGTTTTTAATTTTTTTTAATTGAGTGTCAATACCATAGACTATATGTGTATAAGTTGAATAGACACTTATATAGTAAAATCAGTTAACATTGTTGCCTAAGTAATATATTACCTTGTTTCTGTGTTTGATGTAAAGAAGTCCAGTCTTTTTGTTAAATATTTGACTCTTCCTAAGATGTTACATATTTGTTTACTTTTATAGAGAGTACAACTCCTCCCTCACAGTTTTATTAAACTTAAATATTTAATTCACAAAGTGCTTTAAGATCAGTAGGTAGAAATAATTTATATCATGAATGTAAATTTGTTCTGCTAATTGCATAAATATTAGAAACATCTTAATGGATTAGGTCAAGCTTAAAATATGTTACATTTCAGGTTATTATTATAATGATGTATAAAACTTAAAAATTTAGTGCCTACACTTTTTAATACATGGAAGTGGGGTTTTGCTTTATGACATGGATTTACATAACCGAGTCCTGTACAAACGTATTCTGATAAACCCTTGGTTACAGGTAGAGAGCAAGTTGGCAATAGGATAAACTCTGTCATGGTGAATTATTAGAATTGGAGCCTTAGATAAATTTTACTCTCTTTAGTGTCTTATGCTTAAAAATATATTTAATGGAAAAATTAGCTTTACTAAGTAAAACTGTTTAATTCAGATAACTCTAATTTATTTCTAAAGTGATCTATATTATACATTTTATGTGATACTACTATTTGCCATTTAGAGAGTCAACATAGTCTAAATGCTAAACAAATATAGAATTACATATAATTTTCCATTTAGATAGGATTGTCTATCTATAAAGAGTTACTGAACTAAATATTTTCACACCAAAATAATATGATAAGATATTTAAGGGAAGTAATAAAAATATTTAGTTCAGAAAGTGAATTATTTTAAAAGTTTCCTAACAGTAATAGTCTAGGTTTTGATTTTTGAGATTTCTCTGCTCTCTTAGCTAGAGAATAAGATAAGTATTCACATCGACATGTTTCATGTCCTCCTTCTCATCTGTAGTTTGGAGTCATTTTGCCACTGAAGACAATATACTTAATTTTACCATTTTTGATTTTTATAATTCATCATTATTTTTATAAGTACAGTCTAAGGGATTTTACTCTCTTTAAGATTTCTCATCCTGTAAGTAGAACTGAAAGGTTTGATTTGAAAGTTATCAAAAGAAATAGTAGTAAGCACAATAAAAGGTTCTGTTATTCATCATAATGAGCAGGTGTTCTATATTATTTTTCAATATCGTGAATGTGATTCTTCCACTTAAATAAGTGAGGTAATAGGATGAAAAGATTATCTTCACTGTTCTTTGTGAAAACTTAACTGATGCTGTAGTACAGTGTTTTAAATAAATATATATGATTGATTGATATGAAGTAGTGCATAGTAATTATGTTAGTGTTTATTTGTGTTTCATTATTAAAAACAAAATATATAATAGATAAAATATAGAATGGCCACATAGTTGTATCATATATGATTATATGCCTTTATTTAAAGTCCCACTTCAATAAATCTCACATTTTTAGTATATTGTTTAGGCTATATCTTTCAATGATTATATCCTACTGCTTTTAAATACTGGAAAACATGAAAAGAAATGCAAAAATCTAATAGCCATGCATCAAAATCCATTTATATGTTATAGTTGAATTATTCACAATAGGAATAACAAAAAATTTTGTGATATTTAATATATGTTGTCAATTAATAACATATAGTAATATCAACAAATTGTTGCAGAAATAAATTTAATTTAAAGGTATAGGATTCCATTATGTATTATAATTATTCTATGTTAATTCTTCTAAATGTCACATTGCTTTCTAAGTCTATATAAATTAGCCAATTTTATCTTAATACAAAGGAGGCATGATGTTTGGGTCTTTCTGAATCAAACCTGTTTTTCTGTTGTATATTAGAAACTAATAGATCATGCAACACTTGTTTCATACTGAACAATTTTAGAAAGGTGCTTCCAAAAAAAAAATTATTTCTTTATCCCTGATCTAAAGTGCATGAGTCAGAGTTGAGTCAAGGAAATAGAAATCATACTAGTTCTTTCAATAGAGAGAATTTAATTAAAAAAAAAAGGTTATGCCGGTGTTGAAGCACTTAATGAACAAGGAAGAGAAACAGTCACTCCAAGATAACTTCAGGAAACAGGTAGCCTCCGCTCAGGGTTAGAGTAGAGAGGGAGAAGTTAAGGTTACCCATATCTACAATTTCAAAAAGAATCTCTTCAAGTCTGAAGCTCAGATGTTAGAATGTGAGAGGCTACCAGGCTGCTGGGACAGCTTTTTCTTCAGCAGCTTGGACAGAAACTCATTGTGTTGGTTCTAAATATGTCAAGGTACTCTAGAGTTTGGAAGTTATTACTACTGGCTTAGAGGATAAAGCATCCGCCCACAATGCGGGAGACCCGGGTTCGATCCCTGGGTAGGGAAGATCCCCTGGAGAAGGAAATGGTAACCCACTCCAGTACTCTTGCCTGGAAAATCCCATGGATGGAGGAGCCTGATAGGCTATAGTCCATGGGGTCACAAAGAGTTGGACACAACTGAGCGACTTCACTTTACTTCACTTCACTACATCTGGATTTCAGTACCATTGCTGAAGTGATGCTGGAAAGCAGAACCATCTGCAGACCTTGGCAAGGGAACTCTTCTAAGTCCCATTCCCCGTCATTGGGACCAGCTAGGGCTGGCATTAGCATATGAGAATAGTGCTCTGAGCCTGGTCAATGATCATTTGAGCGCTTTCTTCCATTTCCCAATTTGTTCTCTCAGACCACATTCTAAAGCATCGGTTTAACTTGTGATCCCATACTACTTGTCACATTGAGTCTTTGGGGTGTCTGAGCCTGTGGTTGACCTGAATTGCAGAGGGCATCCTAAGGAGAGGGCTCCTCTCACTGGTTGCTGTGGTGCTTCTTTTGAATTATCACACAAGTTTATACTACCAGAATGGTGTTGATTTGGATGTTTCTCCCTTGTGTTGGACGCAGGGGTGAGTTGAGGGTTCTGGGCTATGCAGGATTCACAGTTAGTCTTTGGGTTTAAGACATGTGTATGCGCTCACCTGTCAGATCATGTCTGTCTGTGTTCTGACCACAGTGCCTTCTCCAATCGACAGCACCTGAAGGCAGTGAAGATAGTGGCAGGTATCCTTCACCTTGTGTGCTTCTTGCCACTGGCATCCAAGGTGGTCACCTTATCCCTTCCATAGTCTTCATGATATATGTCAGGAATTCTTGTGAGAGTGGACATGACTTTCTCACCTAAGAGCTTTAATGACTGATGCTTGGCAGTGATCAAACGTCCTTCAGATTGCTATCTTCTCTTTCCTCTGATTGATGTGGTAAGGCCCAGCTTTTCTAAGCCAGTTATAAGCTATCCTAAACAGGTATTCCTTGAACAAATAAAATGCTCTTTTTGCTCTACCCTTATCCCCTTACCTTATTTTTCCCACTCATAGTAATATGCATAAGACAGGGATTTAGTCAGTTTTGAACAAGATTACATTATAGGCATGCACTGATTATGAACTTGAGGGCTCAAGAAAACACAATTAGGAAATGTGTTATCCTACCTTAATACAGCCGAGTGTTTCTCATGATGTACTCTACATATAAGTTAAAAAGCAGGGTGACAATATATAGCCTTGATGTACTCCTTTTCCTATTTGGACCCAGTCTGTTGTTCCATGTCCAGTTCTAACTGTTGCTCCCTGACCTGCATACAGGTTTCTCAAGAGGCAGGTCAGGTGGTCTGGTATTCCCATCTCTTTCAGAATTGTCCACAGTGTATTGTGATCCACACAGTCAAAGGCTTTGGCATAGTCAATAAAGCAGAAATAGATGTTTTTCTGGAACTCTCTTGCTTTTTCGATGATCCAGCAGATGTTGGCAATTTGATCTCTGGTTCCTCTGCCTTTTCTAAAACCAGCTTGAACATCTAGAAGTTCACGGTTCACATATTGCTGAAGCCTGGCTTGGAGAATTTTGAGCATTACTTTACTAGTGTGTGAGATGAGTGCAATTGTGCAGTAGTTTAGCATTCTTTTACACTGCCTTTCTTTGGGATTGGAATGAAAACTGACCTTTTCCAGTCCTGTGCCCATGCTATAAATATTGATGTGTTATTTTTATTATTACTTTTATCCTCCTGTGTCTATATCTCCTTTTACCTAAGATGCATTTAACAGGAAGTCTATAAATTTCCAGAGGGAAGGACTTTTCTGTCTTTGTTTTTGTGAGGAAATTCTAGTTTCATTTTAGTGTGATGTTTATGATGTTTGTAATCTTACTCCAGTAAAGTGCTGAATAGAAATGTTCAAGGCCATTTTGACTTGTACTCAATCTATGATAAAAACACAGGTTTTTAATAATATGAATTCTCATGAAAAAATAATGCTGTTACTCAGGTTGAGTGGTCAACAAAAGGAGGCATTTCTATGAAAGTTTATATTAGAAATGGAAATTCACCAATTTCTTTTTCAATTCTGACAGTAATTGGAAATAATAAATCCTTATAAATATATACACACGCAAACATATGTGTGTATATATTGATATATTTATAATAAATCTATGTATATACATGTGTGTATATATACACATACATATATATGTGTGTGAGAGTATATATAGAGAGAGACTTATTTCAAATCTTGATGTTCAAAATATTTTGTGTGAAGTCTAGAAAATAGTATTTTCAAAATTCAGAATGGTATTCTGTTCAAGGAAAGAGAAACCTAAGGTTTATGCAGATAGTTTCTCATTTTATACAGCTTTCTAGATAATTCACTTCATAGAGGTGAGCTGTACACGAGAGGAAATATTTGTCGATTAATATGCCAATTAATTTATTTATTAGTTTTATATTTAATAAATGAGTGAAGTTAAACTTTATATTAAGTTAGGTGACTAATACTTGTTTAAATAGAGGAAAGATTTCAGGCATTTTATCAGAATATTGAAACTCATATTGAAGGGGGTCTGTTAGGTATGTTGGAAACTGTTTATTTTAAAGTGTGAATTAGACAGCATATTGAAAAGCGGAGACATTACTTTGCTATGGTTTTCCCAGTAGTCATGTATGGTTGTGAGAGTTGGACTATAAAGAAAGCTGAGCACCAAAGAATTCTGCTTTTGAACTGTGGTGTTGGAGAAGACTCTTGAGAGTCCTTTGGACTTCAAGGAGATCCAACCGGTCCATTCTGAAGGAGATCAGTCCTGGGTGTTCACTGGAAGGACTAACGTTGAAGCTGAAACTCCAATACTTTGGATACCTCATGCAAAGAGCTGACTCATTGGAAAAGACCCTGATGCTGGGAAAGATTGAGGGCAGGAGGAGAAGGGGACAACAGAGGACGAGATGGTTGGATGGCATCACTGATTCAATGGACATGGGTTTGGGTGGACTCTGGGAGTTGGTGATGGACAGGGAGGCCTGGCGTGCTGTGGAAAGAGTCAGACACAACTGAGCAACTGCACTGAACTGAGTTGAATTTCCTGTCACAAGTAAGAGAGAAATAAAATATTTTTGGTAAGGCATTCAGCATTTCTAAACTTCTATCATCCAATTAAGCAAAATGCTATTTTTAATAAGCACTGCATAAGATTGGCAAATGCTATGAAGTGATATATGCTGATGTTCATTTTTTGCAAATATTAAAAATGTGTTTTATCATGGATATACATTAAAGATTTAATTATCTTTAATTTAGAAGCAAAGCAGCATTTGAAATAATTGAAATTCACAAATAGAAGTTTTAATATATACCTTCTTAATACTTGCAGAACATTATTTTCAATTCAGACCTTTATTAAAAATTCTGGTTTTAATGCCAGCTTTTTTTAATAAAAAAGGTCATAAAATTGTTTTTCTTAAGTCCCATTCATTGTAATATTGACAGGAAAGATTTTTTGAAAATATCCCTTAATTAGCCTCATAGATCCCATTTTCGACAGTGGCACCAACTAAAAGCATTTCATATACCAGTGAAGAGAAATCAGTAAGAAAAATCTATTCATATTTAAACAATTCATATGTGAACAATTGACCAAGGGATTCAATTCAGTTAATGTGACAAAAAATATAAAAAAATTTTTCAGACTTTTCACTTCTATTAGGATAAATAATGAAGCCTAAAATATTAGTGACTGTGCTCATGAGCTTTTATTCTTCATGAATATTTTCTATTTTTCCTTCATTGAGCTTTCATTTTCTGTGATTAGAAAAAAATTCCTACTATAGAAAACTAATACTGTATGATACCACTAATGACAATGGATAATTTGAAAGGAGAAATGTAATACAAAAATAATGAACTCTAATTTCGAGAGTGTTATATTTATAACAAGATATCTTGGAAGCAATATTTTGCGAAAAAGAACAAAACCAAATTCCAGTTATCCTAATATGACTGTTTATGTATGCAATGCCTAGAATTTCAGCTAGATCTAATTCTGACCAGGAAGCATTCCACTAGAAATAAAAGAATGCTTTTATTTCTAAAAAGCATTTCTAAAATGCATAAGCGCACACACACACACACACAGGTACACTATGCCTAATAATACTCCTAATAATCCCCTAATTGAGGACTAACAATCTTCCATTTAAACATATATCATTCCGGATATTTTATGTTATAAACATCAGATTAGGAACCATACACATGATGTTCAAGTTGGACACAGTAGATACACATGTGTTCTTTCAATGAATGCATTGCTATCCATTACCAGAAAGCCATGAGTTCATTTACCACCTTGTTTCCACAGGAATAGTTAGGTTAACCTGATAAAGAAGGCCACAACTCAGAAAAATATTTGAGAGGAAGATGCGGAATTTTTTGATATGAGTTCAAATCCTCTTGTTTATAAGTAAAGCTATTTTAACTTGTGTCAAGAGGTCATTGCTGACCTCGTGGTGGCTAATACATGCTCAGTAACTCAGCCTCTGAGGAGTACCGCTGGGGGCTTATCAATAAGAACCCATGAAGAAGTAACAAAAAAAAGGCACATTTAGTTTAAAAATAGCCAGAGTTTGTGAAGCCTATCTGAGAATGTTGGGCCTGGCCAAGGCAACTCTGGTCTCCAAGGAGCTTGGGGCATTAGTTGCTGGTATGCTAACATGAATATTTGCTTGGCCGTGGTGGAAACTGGACAGTGACCGCACGACGGAGGTCAGCTTGCCAGCCAACACTGACACCTTTGTTCCTGAGCAATGTGCTCTAGGAACAGGGACTTTCTTGCTTGTTCTGGCTGGGCAAACCTGGAATTCATTCATTCCATTGGTTAAGCCTCTCTCCTGAGAACCAATTCCCAGAAAGGCATGCCTCAAACTAAATTTGGACTTTCTTTCTCTCATTCTCCCTTGCCTGGAAAAATAATATAATTAATATATAATTGCTTTGAAGTATTTTATTTCTTTATTGACTTATTAAGAGACATTATTCTGTATCCTGTAGGCTTGTGCAATTATTATAATTCCCACAGTGAAACTATGTTAAATAAAATATTGGCAGGTCTCAGTCTCTGAGCATAATCTACCTCAAAACAAAACAGAAGAGAAATAGAGTCCGATAACTATGGGTAGATAATATAAGTATGGAAGTGGAAAGTGGTGATCCTGAGTAGTTCTGGATCAGCATAAAACCTGAATACTGCAGAAGTGGCTGGTATGACAGGAGAGAGGCATACTTGCAAGGTGAGTCAAAGTACTTAGAATTAACATTTTTTAATTAGTTTACTTTTTATTGAAGGATAATTGCTTTACATAATTTTGCTGTTTTCTGTCAAACCTCAACATGAATCAGCCATAGGTATACATATATCCCCTTTTGAAAGAAACCTGGTCAAGATCTTTATCAATGTAAGCCTAGAAAATATTTTACTGTGGCTAGGTTAGGAAGTTCATGTGAACCAGAAAGACAGATGTGACCATTCCAAAAATTCTATTCATTCTGTGAAGTATGGACCATTTCAAGGAGAAATTTGAACATTTATTTACTTAGGGAAAACTGAAGGTTAGACAGAATGGAAGGAAAGCCAAAGTTTAGAATTTCATTTGCATTTTTGTAGGTCCAGAATGGGAAATATCAATAACCTCAGATATGCAGATGACACCACCCTTATGGCAGAAAGTGAAGAGGAACTAAAAGCCTCTTGATGAAAGTGAAAGAAGAGAGTGAAAAATTTGGCTTAAAGCTCAACATTCAGAAAACGAAGATCATGGCATCTAGTCCCATCACTTCATTGCAAATAGATGGGGAAACAGTGGAAACAGTGTCAGACTTTATTTTTTTGGGCTCCAAAACCACTGCAGATGTTGATTGCAGCCATGAAATTAAAAGATGCTTACTCCTTGGAAGGAAAGTTATGACCAACCTAGATAGCATATTGAAAAGCAGAGGCATTACTTTGCCAACAAAGGTCCATCTAGTCAAGGCTATGGTTTTTCCAGTGATCATGTTTGGATGTGAGAGTTAGACTGTGAAAAAAGCTGAGCGCCAAAGAATTGATGGTTTTGAACTGTGGTGTTGGAGAAGACTCTTGAGAGTCCCTTCGACTGCAAGGAGATCCAACCAGTCCATTCTAAAGGAGATCAGCCCTGGGTGTTCCTTGGAAGGAATGATGCTAAAGCTGAAACTCCAGTACAATGAGTTGACTCATTGGAAAAGATTCTGATGCTGGGAGGGATTGGGGGCAGGAGGAGAAGAGGGTGACAGAGGATGAGATGGCTGGATGGCACCACTGACTCGATGGACATGAGTCTGAGTGAACTTCGGGAGTTGGTGATGGACAGGGAGGCCTGGCGTGCTGCAATTCATGGGTCGCAAAGAGTCAGACACAACTGAGCACCTGAACTGGACTGAGCCAAAAACTGAACTGAACTGAGAAACGAGCTATTATCAGATATATCCATAAAGACTGTGTTCATTTGTATGTCTTATTCTGACCAACTTGCAATTGTATAGTCAAGTAACAGTCATTTATTCATTAATGTGATAAAAATAACTTTAAAGAGACTTGGAATAGGTATCTAATAAGTGTATTTTTCCTGTGGCTTGGAGAAAATTAAATTATTATCAGACTTTTCTTGGCATAGAGAGATGCTGCACTTTAATTAACATTTTATCCAAGCCATAATGAAGACCAATGTGCTATTCTAGCTCTGAAATAGAATAAGCCAACTGTGGAGATTTCTCAGTGCTCCTGAGAAAAGCCCTAGATTCTTTAGATATGGTGTGCATTTTTGTTTGTGTGTAAGTAATTGCTTAGTTATGTCCAACTCTTTGCGATCCCATGGATGGTAGCCTGCCAGGCTCCTCTGTTCATGGCATTTCCCAGGCAAGAATTCTAGAGTGGGTAGCCATTTCCTTTCTTGCAGGGGTCTTCCTGACCCAGGGATCAAACCCTGGTCTAATGCATTGCAGGTGGATTCTTTGTCACCTGAACTGCCAGGGAAGCTAATCTAATTTAGTTATGGAAATGTACACAGTATAAATGCAAGAAATATTTACTTTCACTTCTCCTAAAAACATTTTTCTCCTTGCATACCCTGAGAATTAGAATTTCAGTCATTTATCTAGCTAATTGTACTGATCCAAAAAGATAATAAAACTTTTTATCTACCTGAGATTGCCATTGGTTATAGACTGGACTAGTTACCTAAATTAAATTCCCAAGGTGCCAGGAAAACTGAAGCACTTCAGTTTCTCAGTCATGTCCAACTCTGTGACCCCATGAATTGCAGCACACTGGGCTTCCTGGTCCATCACCAACTCCCGGAGCTTGCTCCAACTCATGTCCATCGAGTCAGTGATGCCATCCAGCCATCTCATCCTCCGTCATCCCCTTCTCCTCCCACCTTCAATCTTTCCCAGCATCAGGATCTTTTCAAATGAGTCAGTTCTTTGCATCAAGTGGCCACAGTATTGGAGTTTAACTTCAGCATCAGTCCTTCCAATGAATATTCAGACTGATTTCCTTTAGGATGGACTGGTTGGATCTCCTTGCAGTCCAAGGGACTCTCAAGAGTCTTCTTCTACATCACAGTTCAAAAGCATCAATTCTTCGGTGCTCAGCTTTCTTTATAGTCCAACTCTCAGATCCATACATGACCACTGGAAAAACCGTAGCCTTGACTAGATGGACCTTTGTTGGCAAAGTAATGTCTCTGCTTTTTAATATGCTGTCTAGGTTGGTCATAGCTTTTCTATTTGCTTGTCAATGGGATGAAGCTCAATTCTTGAATACATCTCTTTGTTTTATCACTGGGTCTTAATCTGGCTCTTAGATACAGGTAGCTTCTCTGGTTGCTTAGGCAGTAAAGAACCGAAGAGGAGACTTGAGTTCGCTCCCTGGGTCAGGAAGATCCATTGGAGAAGCAAATGACAACCCACTCCAAGTATTCTTGCTTGGGAAATCCCATGGACAGAAGAACCTGGAAGGCTACAGTCCATGGGGTTGCAAAGAGTTTGACATTACTGAGTGACTGAACACATACACAGTTATGTTCTGAAGAGTTAGAGTAAGATGCTAAGATACTTTACGTCTCATCTGGTAGAGCCAGAGTGATTCTATCTTTTCAGGAGGGAATGGGGAAGCACTTATCTCTTTCCAGTGTAAAAATAGGTCCATTGTTCTCCATCCCATGACTCATGTATAGGGTGAATCTCACCACTCATGCCAAAAGTTTTTATTGTCTCTTATGGCTTTGCCTTCAGCTTTAGATGTGCAGGTTTTGTGCTAAATAAATATAGTACATATATACATACACAAATTCTCCATTCATTCACAGTTCTTAATGAAACGGAGTCTCTTATACTTTCATGAGCCAAATGCTTTTCTCTTAATTCTACTGAATTTATTTGCACCCTACCCCAGCTCTTTGTTGATATATTATTTCTTTAGATTATGAATCTAAAGTTAACAGTAATTAAGTTACATTTTCACTTTATGTCAGGCTTTGATTGCATTTTTTATACTTCAGTCTCTGGAGCCTGAGAAATAACCAGATTTTAAGGAACTTCCATGAATGGATATTCTGTATGTGATACTAAATTATTGAAAAATTTTGAATAGGGCAATTACATAGTCATGTGGTGCATTGACTGGGTTTTAGATGGCAGAGCTGGAGGTGAAAATGATCTGTTCAGAGGCTGTTAGTAAAGTCCTAATGAGAAATAATGGAGCCCTCAGTTAGGGCCAGTAGAGGTGATTAGGAACCAGAAAGTAAATTAGAAATGCAACTTCTTTATAAAAAACCACTTAATCCAAATTTAAATTTTAATAAAGAAAAACTGTTATCTATGTATCCAGTTATTTCTTCTGAGTTTACATGATTAACTACATAAATTTCAATTATAATGCATTGGCCTCTCTTTAAGCTGTCCTAAGTACTTAGAAATATAGGAGACATATAAATTGAATAAGTTAAGGAATAAAAGAATTACTCAAATAATTCCTACAGACTCACAGTTTTAGTTGTATACTAAATATTAAGTTAGTATCTGTTTAAACTGAAAGCATCTTAATTTTATACAGAAATTTTAAACATGCTTTTTTCTCCAGTTTTATTGAGATATAGCACTGTATATCTTTAAGGTGTACAGTATAATGATTTGATTTACATAAACAATGAAATTATTACCACAAGTCTATTGAAATCCATTTTCTCATGTAGATATAAGATTAAAGAAATGGAAAAAATTATTTTTCCTGTGATGAGAACTCTTAGGACTTGTTCTCTTAACAACATTCATGTATAACATAGAATTATATATGTTATAATTAACCTAACAATGTTAGTTACATTTATTATATTGTACATTGCATCCTTAGCACTTATTTATCTTTTAAATTTGTAGCTTGTGACTACCTTCATTCAATCCCACCTACACTCACTCCCTATCTCTACCTACCACAAATTTGTTCTCCTTTCCTAAGTTAGTTTTTAAAGTATAATTAAACTACAATACTATGCTAGTTCCTGTTGTGCAAAATAGTGATTTGGTATTTCTATACATTTCAAAATAATTACCATGATGAGTATAGTTACAGTATGTTCCATACAAAAGTATTACATAGTTATTAACTATATCACCACCCTGTACATAGCAATATGTAATTATTTTAAATTGCTAATATTTAAAGTTCAAATGCAATATTTTAAACACCCTGCATTTTAATTACTCCCTCCCTAAGGTTTACTGTTCTTGACATAATATTTTACATCTGTTTGTATTATGTATCCCTTAACTACTTGTTATGGATATAGATGATTTTATAATTTAATTTTGTCTTTTGAAATTCCTACTCACTTTATTCAAGGCTGGTTTACAACATTTACTGTGTACTGGCCTTTACCAGTGATATTTTTCTTTTCATAATTTTCATGATTTTAGTTGTGGCCTTTTCTTTTACACTCAAAGAAGTCTCTTTAACACATCTTATAAGCTAGATGGTGGTGCTGAACATTTTAGCTTTTCAATTCAGTTCAGTTCAGTCACTCAGTCATGTCCAACTCTTTGCGACCCCATGAATCGCAGCACGCCAGGCCTCCCTGTCCATCACCAACTCCTGGAGTTCACTCAAACTCATGTCCATTGAGTTGGTGATGCCATCCAGCCATCTCATCCTCTGGCATCCCCTTCTCCTCCGGCCCCCAATCCCTCCCAGCATCAGGGTCTTTTCCAATGAGTCAACTCTTCGCATGAGGTGGCCAAAGTGTTGGAGTTTCAGCTTTAGCATCAGTCCTTCCAATGAACACCCAGGACTGATCTCCTTTAGAATGGACTGGTTGGATGTCCTTGCAGTCCAAGGGACTCTCAAGAGTCTTCTCCTACATCACAGTTCAAAAGCATCAATTCTTTGGTGCTCAGCTTTCTTCACAGTCCAACACTCACATCCATACATGATCACTGGAAAAACCATAGCCTTGACTAGACGGACCTTTGTTGGCAAAGTAATGTCTCTGCTTTTCAATATGCTATCTAGGTTGGTCATAACTTTCCTTCCAAGGAGTAAGGTCTTAATTTCATGGCTGCAATCACCATCTGCAGTGATTTGGGAGCCCCCAAAATAAAATCTGACACTGTTTCCACTGTTTCCCCATCTATTTCCCATGAAGGGATGGGACCAGATGGCAATATCTTCGTTTTCTGAATGTTGAGCTTTAAGCCAACTTTTTAACTCTCCTCTTTCACCTTCATCAAGAGGCTTTTTAGTTCCTCTTCACTTTCTGCCATAAAGGTGGTGTCATCTGCATATCTGAGGTTATTGATATTTCTCCTGGCAATCTTGATTCCAGCTTGTGCTTCTTCCAGCCCAGCATTTCTCATGATGTACTCCATGTATAAGTTAAATAAGCAGGGTGACAATATACAGCCTTGACGTACTCCTTTTCCTATTTGGAACCAGTGTGTTTTTCCATGTCCAGTTCTAACTGTTGCTTCCTGACCTGCATATAGGTTTCTCAAGAGGCAGGTTGGGTGGTCTGGTATTCCCATCTCTTTCAGAATTTTCCACAGTTGATTGTGATCCACACAGTCAAAGGCTTTGGCACAGTCAATCAAGCAGAAATAGATGTTTTTCTGGAAGTTTCTTGCTTTTTCGATGATCTAGCAGATGTTGCCAATTTCATCTCTGGTTCCTCTGCCTTTTCTAAAACCAGCTTGAACATCTGGAAGTTCACAGTTCATGTGTTGCTGAAACCTGGCTTGGAGAATTTTGAGCATTACTTTACTAGCATGTGAGATGAGTGCAATTGTGTGGTAGTTTGAGCATTCTTTGGCATTGCCTTTCTTTGGGATTAGAATGAAAACGGGCCTTTTCCAGTCCTGTGGCCACTGCTGAGTTTTCCAAATTTGCTGGCATATTGAGTGAAGCACTTTCACAGCATCATCTTTCAGGATTTGGAATAGCTCAACTGGAATTTCATCACCTCCACTAGATTTGTTCATAGTGATACTTTCTAAGGCTTACTTGACTTCACATTTTAGGATGTCTGGCTCTAGGTGAGTGATTACACCATTGTGATTATCTGGTCGTGAAGATCTTTTTTTTACCATTCTGTGTATTCTTGCCACTTCTTCTTAATATCTTCTGCACTTGTCTATAAAACTTTTGATCTCACCATCAAATCTGAATGATAGCCTTGCTAGGTAGAGTCTTCTTGGTTGCAATTTTTTTCCCTTTAATAACTTTAAATATACCATGCCACCACCTTTTGGCCTTCAGTGTCTGAAAAGTCAGTTTATAGCCGTGTGGGAGTTTCTTTGTATGAAACTTTTTTTTTCTTGTTGCTTTTAATATTCTCTCTTTAATTTTTGCCGTTTTAATTATAACATGTCTTGGTATAATTTTCTATAAATTGATCCTGTTTGGGGCTCTCTGTGCTTTCTGGACCTGCATGTCTGTTTCTTTTCTTAGGTTAGGGTGGTTTTACCTGCTATATCCTCTGATCCTTTCTCTCTTTTCTTTAGCGGATACCTATATTAGGAATGTTAGTATGCTTGATATTGTCCCCAAAATCTCCTGTAAGCTGTCGTCATATATTCTTATTATTTATTTATTTTTTCTCCACTCAGTTTCAGTGATTTCCATTACTCTGTCTTATAGCTCTCTAATCTGTCCCTCTATATCATTTAATCTGCTCTGGATTCCTTCCAGTGTATTTTTCATTTGAGTTATGTTATTCATCTCTGATCGGTTCTTCTTTACATTTTCTGTTAAAAACAGTTACTTCTAACTTCACACTCTATTTATCCTATCTTCTCCTGAGTTCTTTGGACATCTTTAAAATCATTGAGATTGCCTGTGTCCATTTCACTTAGTTTTTCTGTTATTTTTTATCTTGTTCCATTATTTAAAACATATTCATATGTTGCTTCATTTGGCCTAGTTAGATGTGTTTACTTCTGTTTTGGTTGGTTACTTTTCTGACCTGGGAGAAGTGGCCTTTTGTAGGAGACATCCTCTATATCCCAGCAGTATACTTCCCTCTGGTCACCAGTTATATGCTCTAAGGATGCCCCTATATAGGGTGCATGGGACCTTCTGTTGTGGTAGGCTGACCACTGTGGGTGGTCTCTTAGGCATGGCTGGCCACTGTTCTGGTTGGTTACTAGGCCCTGCTTTGTGTGGAGGCTGCTAGCCTCAGGAGTGTGGGCCTAGATCACAAGGCTGCTAGCTGTGGGGACCCAGAGAGAGAGTTGGTCCCAGGGTTAGTGCTGGCCCACTGGTGGGTAAAGCTGGGTTCTAAAGTGGGCAGTGGTGGGGCCAGAGCTTTGGGATCTAGTGTTGGCCTGCTGCTGGGTAGGACCAGTTCCTGGCACAGCTACTTCTGGGGTCTGGAATGTCCCAAGGCTGGTGTTGACCTACTGGTGAGTGGGGCTGGGGCTAGATCCTGTGGCAGCTGGTTGAAGGTCCAAGGTGTCTCAGAGCTTGTGTCTGACTGCTTGTGAGCACAGTGGGTGCCCTGGGGGCCGTGGAGCTGGTATCTGTCCAGTGGCAGGCTAGGATGGTTCCTGACATGGTGGCTGTGGAGTTTTGCATGTCCTGAAGCTGATTTGGGTCTGGCTAGTGGGTGGCTTGTTTTGTAGTGAAAGAATTCAGAGATGATGTGACAGGTAAGAATTGGGTTCATTTAGAGAGTAACACCCTCCACAGACACATCTCAGTGAGAGAGCCTCAAAATATGGCATGGTATATTTATGGACAGGGTAACTCCATATGCTAATGAGTGGGAGAATTAGTCCAACTATGTTGGGAAAGGGACAGAGAGTTCCAGAAATTGGGCCACTGCCCACTTTTTGACCTTCTATGAATATGAAAGTGTTAGTCACTCAATCATGTCCAATTCTTTGTGACCCCATGGATTGTAGCCTGTCAGGCTCCTCTGTTCATGGAATTCTCCAGGCAAGAATACTGGAGTGGCTAGACATTCTCTTCTCTAGGGGATCTTCTCAACCCAGGGATCGGATTGGGTCTCAATGCTTGGTCTCCGGCACTGCAGGCAGATTCCTTATCATCTGAGCCACCAGGGGAGCCCTGACGTTTTATGGTTGGCCTCAGAATCATGATGCTGGTGGGTGTACCATTTAGTATGCTAATGTATTACAATGAGTATATAATGAGGCTCAAGGTCTACTAGAAGTTGACTCTTCTGCCATCTTGGAACTAGTTGGTTCTAAGCTGTTTGCATTATGTCCTATGGCTATGTCATTCTTTTAGACTTTATAGCCTGTCATTTTCCCTGCTGTTTAACAGTGATACAAATTTTATGAGAATGGTATAAATGTGTTAATGCAATGATACAGATAATTGAAACACTGCAAGTGATTCAAATCATTTTTTGCTGTCCACCACAAATAGTTCATTGTATATCTCCATGCTACTGCTGCTAAGTTGCTACTGCTGCTGCTACTGCTAGGTCTCTTCAGTCATGTCCAACTCTGTGTGACCCCATAGACAGCAACCCACCAGGCACCCCCCCGCCCCCGCCCCTGTCCTTGGGATTCTCCAGGCAAGAACACTGGAGCGCGTTGCCATTTCCTTCTCCAATGCAGGAAAGTGAAAAGTGAAAGTGAAGTCGCTCAGTCGTGTCCGACTCCTATCGACCCCATGGACTGCAGCCTATCAGGCTCCTCCATCCATGGGATTTTCCAAGCAAGAGTACTGGAGTGGGGTGCCATTGCCTTCTCCAGCTAAGTTGCTACAGTTGTGTCCAACTCTGTGTGACCCCATAGACAGCAGCTCACCAGGCTCCTCTGTCCCTGGGATCTCAAGGCAAGAATACTGGAGTGGGTTACCATTTCCTTCTCCATATATCTCCATATACACAGGAAAAACTACAGTATTTTTTAAAAATCTGCAATTAAATTGCTAGTGAGCTTGAAACTATACCTTTTCTGAGTACAGCATAGTAGAAATTCTCTACATTTTATTATATAGATAAAATATGTTTTTATTATATATTTTATATATAGTAAAATTATATATATATTTATTTTATTATAATTTATATATTATATACAAGTTATTTATGTATTAGACTATAATTTTAATTAAAATTATTTATTTTGTTATAATTCAACCCTTTTCTTCATTTTTCTTAAAATCCTTTCTTATTTTTTAAAGTTCTTTCAGGTGATGATCTGCTCTCCTTGTTGATCCCTAGGACAGTTTTACATATGATAGCTGTTCAGTGTGCTTTTCAATAATTATTAGCGTAAAAAGTAAAATGACAATTGGATGCAGGGAAAATGTTGAAGGCTATCATCTAGACTGAAGGTGCAAATTTTAAACTGGTGCTTTCCCCCTAAAGTTAGAAATAATAATGAGATTATTATAGATGGCAGTTCTCACCAAGGCAATAGTTTTGCTTCTTGTTAGGCCACAGATCTTTTACTTTGCTACAAGATTCTGTAAACGTATCTGTGAATAAATGAAAGAACCAAGAATAAAAGTTTATATATATACAGACACACACACGCACACTCATATGTGCAATGATCATTTCTCTTCCTCTCCCTGAAACTGCTGCATTGAACTATTAGAGCTATTATTTCATTACTCAGAATGTTTTTTCCTCCAAAGCAAGCTCTTACTGTTAAAGTTTCTGGATTCTGGGGATGTCAAAAACAAAAGAACTTGTCCTTCAGAATGGCATGTTTTCCTCCTTGTAAAGTTCTCAGCAATTTATTCATAGCGTTGTGTTGCTCAGCATCCTCATGCTTTGTATTCTGTAAAGAGCTCACTCAGGCTAAAAGCCAAAATATTCAGCCAAAGCATTTGCTGCCTCATCCTACAAATATCCATTAGTATAGTCCCTGGTGAATTTGCTTGGTAAGAAAGGGGCAGTTGATTGTGAATGGGTTTTACTTTTTCCAGCAAATTCTCGTTTGAATATAGTTACATGTATCTAGGGACAAAAAAATCTTTGGAAGAAATTGATATTCAGCCTCTCTCATATTCTGATGAAATTGAGATACAGTAAGAAATCTGTCCCAAAAGGATTTATAAATATAGAATAGGCTGCCTGTGAGGATTGCTCATGGCTGTAAGTGGTTTAGATACCAGATTTGAAATTTATTGGATCTCTGTCAAAAATAATATTGTTAGTCAGTTGGACAGATCAAAAGTTTAAGGTCATATGAGGCAGGGTTTTTCACCTGTAAGTCAGTGACATGATTCTCTGTTTGCAAAGACTGAGAAGTAGAGTTCTTTCTCTGCATATTTCCCAATGGAAAAAACAGTATTACTGATGTAAAAGTAAGATAGTAATAATACTGGTCCCAATCATGCACTCATGAACATAAACATACAAATACTCACAGATTACCTCTCCAATTAGATCACTGGTCATAATCTAAAAGTAACTGAAAATTGAATAAAGAAATGAGCATAACCTCACCAATAAAAGAATGAAGAATTTTATAGGAATTTGAGTTTTCTTTTGTGAGGTTTACAAGTGTTTATATAACCCAAGTATCTGTGCAGAAATTTTTTATGTATTCTCTACCTAAAAATATAAAAAGGATGGAAAATACTTCCTTTAAAGAGTACACTATATATATCTATATATATAATAATTATTCTTATTTTCTTAGTGTAGTCTAACTGTGTTATTTATGAATTTATTATAATCATCATGGCTCTTTGCCCATAGCAGTACAAATTTCTCAAGAACCTGCTTAGTTCAACTACTAGCCTTGTGCTTATGTCTGGTAATATATCAGTAGGTTAATGCCAATCCTTTTATTAGAAATCCTTGAAGGAATATGACTCCTCAGGTTTTAAAAAAATTTCTTAATTAATTCTTCCCAGTACTTAATGACCTTTACAAAGAGGAAATTTTAACTTATTTTGAGCCCGAATCCTGATTTTATGATTTAAGCTTTGTTTATTATTCTATTTCTTATAATAAACTTTTATATGTATGAAATTCCTATGGCCTGTCTCCTTGCTGCCCAACGTTAATACAGCCATCAGTTCAGTTCAATTCAGTTGCTCAGTCATGTCAAATTATTTGTGACCCAGTGGACTGCAGGACGCCAGGCTTCCCTGTTCTTCACCAACTCCTAGAACCTGCTCAAAGTCATGTCCATCGAGTTGGTGATGCCATCCAACCATCTCATCCTTTATGGTCTCCTTCTCCTTCTGACTTCAATTTTACCCAGCAACAGGGTCTTTCCTAATGAGTCACTTCTTTGCATCAGGTGACCAAAGTATGGGAGCTTCAGCTCCAGCATCAGTCTTTTCAATGAATATTCAGGACTTTTTTCCTTTAGAACTGACTGGTTTGATCTCCTTGAAGCCCAAGGGACTCTCAAGAGTCCCTACACCACAGTTCAAAAGCATCAATTCTTTGGTGCTCAGCTTTCTTTATAGTCCAACTCACATCCATACATGACTACTGGAAAAACCATAGCTTTGACTAGACAGATCTTTGTTAGCAAAGTAATGTCTCTGCTTTTTAATATGCTGTCTAGGTTGGTCATTACTTTTCTTCCAAGAAGTAAGTGTCTTTTAATTTCATGGCTGTGGTCAGCATCTGCAGTGATTTTGGAGCCCAAGAAAATAAAGTCTCTCACTGTTTCCATTGTTTCCCCATCCATTTGCCATGAAGTGATGGGACCATGCAGGCATGATCTTAGTTTTTTGAATGTTAAGTTTTAAGCCAGCTTTCTCACTTTCTTTCACTTTCATCAAGAGGCTCTTTAGTCCTCTTTGCTTTCTCCCTTAAGGGTGGTGTCATCAGCATATCTGAGCTTATTGATATTTCTCCCAGCAATTTTGATTCCAGCTTGTGTTTCATCCAGCCCGGCATTTTGCATGATGTACTCTGCATATAAGTAAAATCAGCAAGGTGACAATATACAGTTTTGATGTACTCCTTTCCCAATTTGAAAGCAGCCCATTGTTCCATATCCAGTTCTAACTGTTCCTTCTTGACCTGCACACAGATTTCTCAGGAGGCAGGTCAGGTGGTCTGGTATTCCCATCTCTCTAAGAATTTTCCACAGTTTGTTGTGATCCACACAGTCAAAGGCTTTGGCATAATCAATAAAGCAGAACTAGATGATTTTCTGGAATTCTCTTGCTTTTTCTATGATCCAGTGGATGTTGGTAATTTGATCTCTAGTTCTTCTGCCTTTTCTAAATCCAGCTTGAACACCTGGAAGTTCTTGGTTCACGTACTGTTGAAGCCTGGCTTGGAGAATTTTGAGCATTACTTTGCTAGCGTGTGAGATGAGTGCGATTGTGAGGTAGTTTGAACATTCTTTGGCATTGCCTTTATTTGGAATTGGGATCAAAACTGACTTTTTCCAGTCCTCTGGCCACTGCTGAGTTTTCCAAATTTGCTAGCATATTGAGTACAGCACTTTCACAGCATCATCTTTTAGGATTTGAAATAGCTCAACTGGAATTCCATCACCTCCACTAGATTTGTTCATAGTGATGCCTCCTAAGGCCCACTTGACTTCACATTCCAGGAAATCTGGCTCTAGGTGAGTGATCACACCATGGTGGTTATTGTGTCATTAAGATCTTTTTTTGTATAGTTCTTTTGTGTATTATTGCCACCTCTTAATATATTCTGCTTCTATTAGGTCCATACCATTTCTCTCCTTGTGCCCATCTTTGCATGAAATGTTCCCTTGGTATCTGTTATTTCTTGAAGAGTTCTCTAGTCTTTCCCATTCTCTTGTTTTCCTCTATTTCAAATGCTCTTCTTTTTGTTGATATCAATAATAGTACTACCTGTGGTTTACAAATCCTTTACTTTGAGGCCCTGCTGCACACATGCAACTCATAATTTCTAGCTCTGTTAACTTCTGGCTTCATAGGTGATCAGACAATTATACTTTCTTCATTATGTATCAAGGCAGTACACTCTGTTCATTTTTGCTGAGTAATACTTGCTGTAACAGTATTTCCAAGTGAATCTAAGTGTCCTGAGCTAACTGAAAAAACCAGCATTAAAAATACATATATATTAACTTTTAAAACCTTGCTAGATAGTGATTTGGTCAAAGTAAAAAGCTATTAACTTTCCCCCACAATTTCTTGTGTAACTGAATCCCCCCCCCCAAAAAAAATCATTTTAAAAGTGTAGACCCTGAGTAAAGAAACTAACTTTGAGGAATATTTTGATTCAACTTTGAAGTTTTTGTTGTTCAGTGCCTAAGTTATAAGGACTGTTCATAACAGTCCTTAAGTTATATCTGACTTTTTGTGACCCCATGGCCTGCAGCATGCCAGGCTCCTCTGTCTTTACTATCTCCTGGAGTTTGCTCAAATTCATGTACATTGAGTCCATGATGCTATCCGACCATCTCATCCTCTCTCACCCCTTTCTCTTCATGACTTCAATCTCTCCCAGCATCAGGGTCTTTTTCAATGAGTTGGCTCTTTACATCAGGTGACCAAATTATTGGAGCTTCAGCTTCAGCATCAGTCCTCCAAGGAATATTTAGGGTTGACTTCCTTTAGAATTAACTGGTTTGATCTCCTTGCAGTCCAAGGAGAAATTTGAAGTTAGGAGAAATGGAAAAATAATGAGTAATAAAGCCAAGATTATTTTTTAAGAAGAATGTGGTACACATTATAAAATCCTGCAAACACGAAGAGTTATGGAGGCAGAGGAATGACTACCGACTCAGTCACAAGACTGTCATTGATAATATTACAGCAATGTTGGTAAAACATTCTTAAATTATATTCTGTAAGAAATGTTCTGTAAATTAAATAAAGTCTGCATAGAGGCAATAAAGTTGAAAAGGGTGGAAGTTCAGCAGCATAATTTTTTATTGAATCTCATTAATAAAATTAAAAAATATACATCCAACGATAATTAGGGGATGGAATTTAAAGGGAGGAAAATGACCAAAAGTGTTGAATTAGCAAGATAAGAAAGAGATGGAGGGCTAACGAAAAGTGTGTCTTTTTTTTAAATTGCGATTAAAAGGACTTGGAGGAATGAATGAGTGATTGACAGTTTTGCTGATGATGAATGGGGAGTAAACAGGGAAATGAGATAGGTGGTTGTCATTGAAGAGAAAGTAGGCTTGTTAGTTCCAGTTCTGGTTTGAGAAAATGGAAAAAGAAATAATAATGCTCAGAGAAATTAAAGGAGTTCTCCTCTTTATTTATTCTGTTTTCTCATGCCCCAGCCTACAGCTAGTATCATAGTTGCAGCAACAGTAACACAGACCCTAGCAGCACTATAGACCTACAAGAGCTTAAAATGCTGAGCCTGGGCAACCTTTTCTTATCAGGTGACCTATGGTCCCTAGTGGTAGAGCAATCACCATTGCTTTTGTTTTTATCTCCATCTTCCTGCCACTTGGCCCACAAAAACTATACAAAGAGAGATAATAAAAACATAATAAGTAAATTAAAGTGGAACGCTAAAATATTTTCAGTACAGGTGTGAAAAACAGGGAAAACAAACAAAAATAAAATGATAGGACTAAATAAAAATATATCGATAACTAAACTAAATGTAAATGGTCTAAACACATCATTTAAATAATAGAGATTGGCAGAATGGATGAAACTAATGATTCTACCATATTTTGTCTATAGGAAACTCACCTCAAATAATGTAAAAAATGTAGGTTAAAAGTAAGAAAATGAAAGTAGTAAACCATCAAAAGAAAGAAATGCAGACTTGGTTATTAATAAGTAGTCCTGGGGAAAAAAATTAAAAGGGATAAAAAGGAACATATCTAATGGTTAAAAGCCCAACTCATTACAAAGATGTAATTATCATGTATCTGTATAATCTGTAGTAAGCAGAATAACTCTTCCCAAAAAGTCCATGCTCACATCCCTCAATTCTGTGAATATATTACATTACATTGAAAAGGGGATTTTGCACATGTAATTAAGATTATAGAGCATTGAACAGGAAAACTATTCTGATTGATCCAGGTAGTCTTAATCTCATCACATGAACACTTGAAAACCTTTTTCTGTCTGGAGTCAGGAGATGCAACAGAAGTGGTTAGAGATAGTCTAGCATAAGAATGATTTTAGATTATGTTGCTGGCCCTGAGATATATAGGACATGTGCAAGAAGGAAAGAGATCTCTAATGCTTAAGGGCATTCCCAAGCTGATAGCCAGCCTCTGTTTTATATCTGCAAGAGACTGAATTCTGTTAACACCATGATTGGGTTTGGAGGTAGATTCTTTCCAGAGTCCCCAGTAAGATTCCAGTTGAATAAGATCTTAATTATGGCCATGTAAAACCTGGATCAGAGACACTAGCTAAGCCAAACTAAACTACAAAACCATGAGAAAAAAAAAAAAGTTCTGTTATTCAATTCATTAAGTTTTGGGGCAAGTTATAGCAGCGATGGAAAACTAACACAGTGTCTAATAGAGCTTCAAAATATTTGAAACAAAAATCTACGAACTGAGAGGAGAAATAGACAAACTCATAATTATATTTGGAGATATCAAAATTTTCTCTCAGTAATAAATAGAACTAATAGACAAATAGAAATTTATAGAAGACCTGAATAACACCTTTAACAGATAGGGTCTAGTTGACATTAACAGAGTATTCCTTTCTTTAACAATAGAATATGCATCCTTTTAAGTGAATATGGGCCATTCTCAAGGATGGATCATATTCTGAGCAATAACATATATCCTGACAAATTTTTTAAAAATTGTAATTATACAATTACCCTGATGCTGAGAAAGATTGAAGGCAAAGGAGAAGCGGGCAGCAGAGAATGAGATAGCTAGATAGTCAATGGACATGAATTTGAGCAAACTCTGGAAGATAGTGGAGGACAGAGGAGCCTGCTACAGTCCATGGGGTTGCAAACAGTCGAACAAGGCTTAATGACTGAACAACAACAATTATACAAAATATACTGATATAATAGAATTAAACTGAAATTAAAGGAATCATAACAGGAAAATAAAACACTTGGAAATTGCACCCTTAGAAATAACTCAGTGATCAGTGCTGCTGCTGCTGCTAAGTTGCTTCAGGCTTGTCAGATTCTTAGCGACCCCATGGACTGCAGCCTACCAGGCTCCTGTCCATGGGATTTTCCAGGTAAGAGTACTGGAGTGGGTTGCAATTTCCTTCTCCAGTGGTCAATGAGGAAATTGCAAGGAAATTTGGAATATTTTTGAACTGGTTGAATAGGAAAATATTACATATCAAAAGTTGCAGGATGTTCTTAAATAGTAATTTAAGATTCTACCTTAAGAAATGAACAAAAAGTAAAATATAGGGGACTAAAGGAGATTTAAAAGGACAGTAATATATGATATTGAAAACAGAAAACAATAGAAGAAAAAACATTGAGAACTAAACATATTTCTTTGGAGAATTCAATAAAATGTATAACTTTGATTCAAACTGATAAATTAAAAGGGGAAGATTCAAATTACCACTATCGGGAATGGAATAGGTAATAGCACTACAGACCCCTGTTTCCCCAGGCTTCAGGCATATAATGAAGGAATTTTACAAACTCCATATAAGTGTCTGAGCACATGAACATATATTCTGAAAAATAATAAAGTTACCTAATTTTTAAAAACCTACAGAATTCATTCAAGATAAAATAGATAACCATAGGAATATGTAACTATTAATGAAACTGAATTACACTAAAAAAGCTTCTGACTATGAAAATTCCAAACTCAGATGTTTCACTAGCAAACTCTACAGAGGATTAACATAAAAGGATATCAATTCTACATAAGCTATTCCAGTAAAGAAAAGTGAAAAAGTCTTGGTTCATTTATGAGACTAAATCTAAGTAGTAAGTTAATAATTCTGTTGGTTTTTATGATTATCGACTCCTTAGGTACATGACCTATTTAGTACCCTCTTGGCACCCCACTCCAGTACTCTTGCCTGGAAAATCCCATGGATGGAGGAGCCTGGTAGGCTGCAGTCCATGGGGTCGCTAAGAGTCGGACAGGACTGAACGACTTCACTTTCACTTTTCACTTTCATGCATTGGAGAAGGAAATGGCAACCCACTCCAGTGTTCGTGCCTGGAGAATCCCAGGGACAGGGGAGCCTGGTGGGCTGCCGTCTATGGGTCACACAGAGTCGGACATGACTGAAGTGATTTAGCAGCAGCAGCAGCAGCTAGAGTATAAGTGGAGTCTGTAAATATGATGGAAGACCATTCCCATAATTAAGTTACTAATCTCTTTACTTTGGGTTAATCATAAGGGAGTTAGCCAGAGTGGTCCTGAGTCAATCAAATGAGTCTTAAAAAGAAGATGTGGTGCCAAACGGATATTTTTTCTGTTGGTCTTGAAGATGCAGTCTTCATGAGTTATATGGATGAAAGGAAATTGATTTTGCCAATAATCATTAGAGTTTAAAAAAGAAGTCCATATTGCTGATGAGAATACAGCCCAGCTGACACCTTGATCTCAGCCTTTTGAGACACTGAGTAGAGAAACCAATTCTGCTCTGCCCAGTCTTTTAATCCTCCACTCCAGATCTTTAAGATATTAAATGAGTATTGATTTAAACTGCTAAGTTTGTGGTAATCTGTTATGCAACTTTATCCAGCCAGTCAATTCTAAAGGAAATCAGTCCTGAATGTTCATTGGAAGGACTGATTCTGAAGCTGAAGCTCCAATATTTTGGCCACCTGATGCAAAAAACGACTCATTGGAAAAGACCCTGCTTCTGGGAAAGATTAAAGGCAGGAGGACAAGGGGACAACAGAGATGAGATGATTGGATGGCATCACCGACGCGATGGACATGAGTTTGAGTAGGCTCCGGGAGTCAGTGATGGACAGGGAAGCCTGGCGTGCTGCAGTCCATGGGGTCACAAAGAGGCGGACACGACTGAGAGAATGAACTGAACTGTTATGCAACTTTAGAAATCTAATTCATCCTGATACCTAAACCAAAGACAATACATGAAAAACAAAATTACAGACCCCCAATTCTCATATAGACCAAAATCCTAAAAAAAATTAGTAAATAAAATCCAGAAATAGTCAAAACAATAATACATTATGACCAAGTTGATTTTATCTTCAGAATGACAAGGTGGTTCAGTATTTGAAAACCAACCCATGCAATCTATCATACTAACAGAAAGGGAATAAAACGTGTATGATAATGTCAACTGATGCTGAAAATCCTGTGACAGAACTCAATTCCCGTTAATAATACAAACTTCTAGCCAGCTGGAATTAGCGGGAATTTGCTCAATAATGACAAAGGGCAAGCACTATAAATTTACAGATAATAGTAAGTCAATGGTGAAATAGTAAATGCTTTCCTTCTAAGGCCTGTGAGAATGTAAGAATGTTGGCTCTCTGTACTCAACCTTAAAATGGAAGTCCTAGTCAGTGCAACAGGGAGAGAATCTGAAATAAAAGACAAATTGGAAACGAAATAATAAAACATCATATTTACAGGTGACATGAATCTCTTTGTAAACCCCCAAGATTCTTAAAAAAAAATTTTTTTTGAACCTTATCTAGAATATAATTTCAGCACATACATTTTAACTGAATTACTAATGAAATTACTCCAGATTCAGCATTTTTTTTAAATTTTTTATTCCTTTATTTCTCATGTGTTCCCCATCCTGAACCCTCCTCCCTCCTCCCTCCCCATACCATCCCTCTGGGTCATCCCAGTGCACCAGCCCCAAGCATCCAGCATCGTGCATTGAACCTGGACTGGCATCTCGTTTCATACATGACATTTCACATGTTTCAATGCCATTCTCCCAAATCTTCCCACCCTCTCCCTCTCCCACAGAGTCCATAAGACTGTTCTATACATCAGTGTCTCTTTTGCTGTCTCGTATACAGGGTTATCGTTACCATCTTTCTAAATTCCATATATATGCGTTAGTATACTGTATTGGTGTTTTTCCTTCTGGCTTACTTCACTCTGTATAATAGGCTCCAGTTTCATCCACCTCGTTAGAACTGATTCAAATGTATTCTTTTTAATGGCTGAGTAATACTCCATTGTGTATATGTACCACAGCTTTCTTATCCATTCATCTGCTGATGGACATTTAGGTTGCTTCCACGTCTTGGCTATTATAAACAGTGCTGCGATGAACATTGGGGTACACGTGTCTCTTTCCCTTCTGGTTTCCTCAGTGTGTATGCCCAGCAGTGGGGTTGCTGGATCATAAGGCAGTTCTATTTCCAGTTTTTTAAGGAATCTCCACACTGTTCTCTATAGTGGCTGTACTAGTTTGCATTCCCACCAACAGTGTAAGAGGGTTCCCTTTTCTCCACACCCTCTCCAGCATTTATTATTTGTAGACTTTTGGATCGCAGCCATTCTGGCTGGTGTGAAATGGTATCTCATAGTGTTAAATAAATGAAATTAGAAATAAAAGATACCATTTACAAAATTACAAAATTAATATTTAGGTATAAATTTATTATAGTATGCATAGGATTTGAATGCTGTTACCTACAAAATACTGATGAACAAAGCAAAGACATATAAATGAAGAGACATACTATGGGGATGAATTGAAAGAATCAATATAGTAAAGATATCAGTTTCCCAAATTGATCTATGTGTTTAATTCAGTTCCAGTTAAAATCCATGCTGCATTTTTGAGAAAATAGACAAGCTGTTTCTAACATTTCTGTGTAAAAATATGATTTATAATAGGCTCAATCACTTTGAATAAGTAAAATAAGGTTGATACAGTAATTAAGATAGTGCTCTGTTGGCAAAGTTATAAGCACATATATCAGTAGAACAGAAGAGAGGTCCAGAAATAGACCCACACAAATATGGCTATTGGAGTTCTGACAAAGATGCAAAAGCAATTCAATAAAGAACTGATAGTCTTCAGCAGAGACTGCTGGAGAAATTACATACAAAAAGCAAAATCTCATTTTAAATCTCACATCCTGTATGCTGCTGCTACTGCTAAGTCGCTTCAGTCGTGTCCGACTCTGTGCGACCCCATAGATGGCAGCCCACCAGGCTCCCCCGTCCCTGGGATTCTCCAGGCAAGAACACTGGAGTGGGTTGCCATTTCCTTCTCCAATGCATGAAAGTGGAAAGTGAAAGTGAAGTCGCTCAGTCGTGTCCGACTCTTAGCGACCCCATGGACTGCAGCCTACTGGGCTCCTCCATCCATGGGATTTGCCAGGCAAGAGTACTGGAGTGGGGTACCATTGACACATCCTGTATAAATTAACTCAAAACAAATCAGAGACCTAAGTATAAGTCAATATAGAGCAGTTGAAGAAAACAGAAATTCTTTTGCCCTAAGATTAGACAGAGTTCTGATGTGAAATTAAGTGTGCAATTTATTAAGAAATGAATAAACTAGACTTCTTCACAGCTACATTTTGCTTTGTAAAACATACTTTCTAAAATTGAAGTATAGTTGATTTACAATGTTATGTTGGTTTCTGGTGTACAGCAAGGTGATTCAGATATAGATATAGATTCTTTCTCATATTAGGTTATTATAAGCTATTGAATATCATACCTTGTGCTTTACAGTAGGTCCTTGTTTTACACATAGTAGTTTATATATGCTAATTCCAAACTCCTAATTTATCCCTCCCTTTATTTTCCTCTTTGGTAACCATAAATACATTTTCTGTTTGTGAGTCTGTTTCTGTTTTATAAATAAGTTCATTTGTATCAATTTTTTAGATTCCACATAAAAGTGGTATCATGATATTTCTCTTTGTCTGACTTACTTCACTCAGTATGATAATTTCTGCGTCCATCCATGTTGCTGCAAATAACATTATTTCATTCTTTTTTAGGGTTGAGTAATACCGCATTGTGGTATATATATACCCACAATGGGGTATTACTCAATATATACTCAATATATATTATTACTCAATATTACTCAATATATACACACACACACACACACATATATATATACACACATGTGTATGTATATCTACATATACATACATATGGGCTTCCCAGGTGGCTCAGTGGTAAAGAATCCGCCTACCGATGCAAAAGAACTGGGTGCTATCCCTGGGTTTGGAAGATCCCCTGGAGGGTAGAATGGCAACCCACTCCGGTATCCTTGCTTGGGAAATCCCACGGACAGAAGAGCCTGGTGAGCTACAGTCATGGGATTGCAGAGTCAGACACAGCTGAGCAACTGAGCACACACACACACATGCATATATAAATACATGTAAGCATGTGTATGTGTGTATATATGTGTATGTGTGTATACATATATGTGTGTGTGTGTATATATATATACACTACAGTTTTATCATTCATACATAGATTCAAATTTAAGTTTCTTGCTTCTTGCATGTCTTCGCTACCTTACATAGTTCTGCTATGACCAGTGGGTTGCATGTATGTTTTTGAATTAGAATTTTCTCCAGATATATGTCTAGGAGTGGGATTTCTGGCTCATATGGTAACTGTAGTTTTCTAAGGCGCCTCCATACTCTTCTCTATAGTGGTTGCATCAAGTTGTATTCCCACCAGTAGTGTAGGATTCCCTTTTCCAGTATTTATTATTTGTTTAAATTCTGTACCAGCAAACACACAGTCTTATTGCCTGCATCTGGTCCATACAACTCCCAAAGCCCCAGCCTTGATGCTCTCCTACCGCTTGATGAAATGTTCTTCGCATCTGCATCCTTCTCCCTGTCTTTATTTACTCAGTTCCTACTGGTCCTAAATTCACCTCAATCTTTATCTTCCTCAAGAGACATTTCCTGATTGTTCCCTTGTCTTTCCTCCAAAGCATGTTTTTTTTTTTATCTTTTTTTTTTTAAATTTTATTTTATTTTTACACTTTACATAATTGTATTAGTTTTGCCAAATATCAAAATGAATCTGCCACAGGTATACATGTGTTCCCCATCCTGAACCCTCCTCCCTCCTCTCTCCCCATACCATCCCTCTGGGTCGTCCCAGTGCACTAGCCCCAAGCATCCAGTATCGTGCATCGAACCTGGACTGGCAACTCGTTTCATACATGATATTTTACATGTTTCAATGTCATTCTCCCAAAGCTTCCCACCCTCTCCCTCTCCCACAGAGTCCATAAGACTGTTCTATACATCAGTGTCTCTTTTGCTGTCTCGTACACAAAGCATGTTGTTTTTACATTTGTTTTAGTATCTTATCTATACGCATCTATTTTCATAAGTAAACATGGTTTTATTAGTGTGAGATCCTCCACAAGTAACTCTTGAGATAAAGATTCTAGTGTAAGCAGTTTGTTGGAAATGGTTCCAGATAGGCAGGCAAGTGGGGAAGGGTAGCAAACAATGTTAATAGTCCACTGAATAGCCTCATACCCTCTTATTTCAACATGTTTGTTATGTTGCTTTCCAAAGGATGGTATCTGCATCTCTAGATATAAAGGCTTTCTGCAGTATGGAGACAACTCTGTTGATTCAGTGAGCAGGATGGGAGTGCCAGGGGACTAAACGAACCCCAGAGCACTCATACAATATTTTGTGGGAGTTGGTGTGTAATTCCAGGTCTCCTTTCCCTTGGCTGTCACATCTCCGAGTATGAATTTTCCTTTCCTCCTAGAGTTAAGCAGACTCTATGGTTGCAAGCTTAGTAATGCACATGGGAATGGATTGGTTTCTTCCTCTTATCACTTCTCTATTTCCCCACCAATGTTCCCTTATACCTCCCAAATAAATTATGTATGTTTGATGCTTGTATTGAGCTCTGCTTCTAAAGGACAGAAATGGACACCATAAAGCAATTTATACTGAGAAATCAGTCTAAGCAATAAGATCTTATTGCCACCAAGGAATTTGGGGAGCTTAAACACGAGTCTCAGAATCATCCCACTCAAAGGAAATGGGAGTCAGTATACTGATGGAGTAACTTCTACCAGCCAGTAGTTGAGTGCCACCTCTAGGAAATATCTCTGGGTTGTCCAGCTGGCTTTGGGCAGTGGGGAGGGGGACCTTGCTGCAAAAGAAAGCACTCAGGAAAATAAATGTTGCTGCTGACCTCTGTAAATCAGGTCAGTCTGCTATACAATGGGGAAGAGCTGAGTTATAAGAGGTATAACTCATACCTTCCACATTGAGATAGCCCTGAGAAAGTTACTTTTAACCTTAACAAAAGAGCTAATTATTTTACTAGGAAAATATTTGGGAATAGCAGGGAATGGCAACTAGAGACATGCAAACTATGGTGAGTCATAAGAAAGTCACAGGAGACAAAGAGAATGTCAGCTCTTATTAGGTTTTAGGAGGAAATTGGAAAGGGCTATGATGTTTCTTCATTGACTGCTGGTGGTGGGCAGCTTGGTGGTGGTGCAACAGGAGGAAACCTTTATTCTTGCAGGGGTTTGTAAGCTGTGGTGAGTAATGGACACGTGAGAGTTCCCTCTCAGAGCCTCCCCCACTCCACTTTAAATGAGGTTTCCTTTATATTTGTATTACCATATTTCACTTGCTTTTCTTCCAAAGGGCTTATCACAATGCCTTATATGTAGATGATGTTAAAATTTTTCCAAATGAAGTAATTGAGAGGATTAAGTAACTATAAGGCTGAGAAATTATCGATCTTCAATACATGTCTTTGAGGATGATGGTATGAAAGGGGGTTATAAGAAAATCTGAACTAACTGTTGAGCAATCTGGGTAGAGCTTTCCTGGAGCTTCACTATCAAATGGAATTAAAAAGAGATAAGCCAGTGAGAAAGGCAGTCCTGAACTCTGGTTATGGATCTCTGCCCTAGTTGAAGAGGATTGAAGAGGTAAAGTGAGGACAGACTATAACTAAAAGAAATTTCATTTTCTGAAAGTTAGACAAGGTGAATGGATTTTTTTTTAAATCAGATGGAAAATGAAACTTTGTATAAAGTGGAATCTGCGTGTCCAAAAGACACAGTGGAATACAAAACATAAATAAGTCAGAAAATAATAAAAAGATGATTTTACTTCTAGGAGGATAATTATTCACAATGATAAATAGCTATCAATACTTTTCAGAAGAATATTCTGAAAAATAACTAGGGAAAATTTCACCCATCTTAGGACTGGTATAGTGAGGCATTTCTTTATTCTTCTCATGAGAAATTCAGGCTATTTCACTGACTCAACTGTCTTTGCAGCTGCTAAGTCACTTCAATTGTGTCAGACTCTGTGCGACCCCATAGACGGCAGCCCACCAGGCTCCCCCATCCCTGGGATTCTCCAGGCAAGAACACTGGAGTGGGTTGCCATTTCCTTTCTCCAATGCATCAAAGTGAAAGTGAAGTCGCTCAGTCGTGTCCGACTCTTTGTGACCCCATGGACTGCAGCCTACTAGGCTCCTCCATTCATTGGATTTTTCAGGCAAGAGTACTGGAGTGGGGTGCCATTGCCCTCTCCACAACTGTCTTTAGGAAAGGCAAAATCTCCTTACTTTCTTAGTAATTATTTACTCTAAGTGTGCAAGGAAGAGAGAACAGACAAATAAGCTTTGATGTGAGGCGAAGCCTGCTCTGTCTTTGAAAAGGGAGAAACACAAGTGATGGAATCAGTGTCAAGCTTCCCATAGCTGCTAATGATAATGTCAGAAGTTCCCAATACGAACATGTTAAAATTTCAAAATGCCATGAAGTATGCTAGACATAACCTATAATTTATCTTGCCAACTTCATCTCGTTTAGAGTTCTTTGACACCAAAACTCCAAAGCTCTGTGGCAAAGTACATCTCACTGTGAATCAGACAAACAATTTTGTTTACCCTTGATTTTTCTATGCTCCATCTTGGTGTTTTCAGGCTTGTTTTTGCCATCTGTCTGTTATTTGAAAGACATTGGCTGTTGTAAGGTCATCATCTTCTCACAGATACGACTGGATGGATATGTACTATGCCCCAGATGAAGCACTGTCTTCTTCAGGGATCCGGGTAATGTGTCAGGTTCGTTACCTATCCCCTGGAGGAGTCAGCTTCAAGGTGGAAATGAACTTGAGAGCTCAAGATGTCCAGCACATGAATAATACTTCACCTTCCAGTGGCAACGGCAATAAAGCAGTTTACCCCTAAAGAAAATCATCAGGAAAATCATTTGCATTAGAATAACATATTCCCCGAAATATCTCTTCATCAGACAGACTTGTTTCCTCTCTCATTTGCCCGTCTATGTAATTTCTCTGTCTGGATTGTTTTTTCCCCTGTTAACTTAGAATGAAAAAAGAGCTAAGTTGACATTTACTCCCACAATATTTTTTCAGAGACTAGTGACTAACAGCAGGAAAGGAATAGGTACTTTACATGAATGTCTCAAGGATGAATTCCAATGTAAATTTTCATTAGTTTTAGTAGAACAATTATTATGATTACAGTTAGAGCTCTGATTAAGGGTTGCTTCAGGTGCTCTTTCTTCTGACAGGATTTTCCTAAAGTGCATCCCAGAGGTCTCTGTGTTTGTAGAAGAGGATGAAGCAAGAATAGTGACCTTTTCACTCTGTCAGGTGGTTTCCCAGTTCTCACCAAGTTTTCTTGAGTTTTAAGTCTCCAAACCAAAATATCACTGAGAGAATTTTTTTCCCACCACAAATTCCACTAACCTTCAAAAGTACAAATACTGTTTTTAAAGGCAGTGTTTAACTCATTGTTCTGCTTTATTGAACCAGCAAAACTAAGCATTTTTATTTCACTGGGAATTTTCTGTCTTGTCTTTTGAATGCAAATTAAAGTAACTCACAATCTTAGCAGATACAGCTACAGTAAAATAATTGGCTGGGTGGTCCTCTTTGATTTATGAGATGACATGTGTTTCTGTGTGTGTGTGTTTGCATGTAAAAATGTATATGCTTTCATTCAGAAGTGACAGTTGTAGGAACATTTACCAGCAAAGAAATTAGAAAGTCATGACCTTAAAACTAAACAGATCCATTGGCCATCCTAACAGATCATGGAAGTAAAATATATTTATGAGTTTTAGCTGATTCCTAAGGTTCAATAGCAACTGAAACAAATGTTAGCCCTGATTTGACAAACATGGTTTCCCTCAACTGAGAACATTGTTTAATGCACCACCTGGCCATCTCCTTGTTCGTGCCTCTAAGTGTGGCAGGGTTCTTCCCAAGTGACTGAATAAGAGCACCTGTAGCAATTGAGATTAACATTTTTGTTTCAAGGTGCCACTGTCTATGAGTTCCCAGAAACTGTCTCAAGATAAAAACCTGCACCAGAAACTTCATTTACACAGAGAGAATGTATCTCAATTGTTTACCCTGATTATTCTCAGTTGCGTTTATTATAGTTGCTAAACGTTGACTGTGCGCAATCCCAAATGTTTTTTTCAAATATCCTGTAATTTAGATAACATCACAATAAAGAAGAGCTTCTAAAATTATGAACAAAATGGCATGTACTAGACCACATGTACTTAAAAAAAAACCTTAAGTTTATAAAGATTATCTAATCATATTTGAGTTGTGTGTAACCAGCAACTATCAAGATATTTTGGCCTGATAGCTAGGATGCATTAGTTTTCCAGGGCTGGTATGCAAATGGAAACAAACCAGATGGCTTAGGATAACACAAATTTGTGTCCGTTCTGGAAGCTATAAGTCTGAAATCAAGGTGTCAGCTGGGCTATAGGCTCTCTGAAGGTCCTCGGGGAAGATCGTTCCTTGATCCTTTGATTGTTTGGTAGTTGCCCGCAATCCTTGGCATTTCTTGATTTGCAAAGGCATCACTCCAATATCTGCCTCCGTCTTCACAAGGCATTCGCCTCTACGTCTTCACACTGTGTTTCTCCTGTTATGTCTCAGTGTTCTAATTTCCCCTTTCTTACAAGGGAACTGATATTGGATTAGGATTTATCTTAATCAAGTATAGCACTTCCTGGGTGGCTCAGCAGTGAAGAATCTGCCTGCAGTGGCAGGAGACTCGAGTTCGATACTTGGGTCGGGAAGACCCCCTAGAGAAGGAAATGGCAACCCACCCCAGTATTCTTATGGGCTTCCCATGTGGCACTAGTGGTAAAGAACCCACCTGCCAATGCAGGAGACAGAAGTTCAATCCTTGGGTCTGGAAGATCCCTTGGAGAAGGAAATTGCAACCCACTCTAGTACTCCTGCCTGGAGGACCCCATGGACAGAGGAGCCTGGCAGGCTACGGTCCATAGGGTCACAAGGAGTCAGAGATGACTGAAATGACTTAGCACACCAGTATTCTTGCCTGGAAAATCCCATGGACAGAGGAGCCTGGCGGGTTACAGTCCATTGATTTGTAAGAGTCAGACACAAGTTGGCAACTAAACCACCACCACACCACTAATCAAGTATGACCTCACCGTGATTATATCTGTAAAGACCCAGTATCTGAATAAGGTCACATTTCTAGATTCAGTGTAGGTATGAGTTTAGGGGGACACTCTTCAACCCAAGGCACAAGGTATGTAGGAGGGAACAATAAAGCTACTAGTGAAATCACAGAACCTATACTATTTCTAAAAAGATACAGAAAATAATTAGAACCAACTCCATAGCACAGGGAACTCTACTCAGTGCTCTGTGGTGACCTAAATGTGAATAGAATCGAAAAAGAAGGGATCTATGTAAACATATAGGTAATTAACTTTGCTGTGCAACAGAAATTAACACAACACTGTAAAGCGACTATATTCCAATAAAAATAAATAGAAAAATAGAAAGATAGTTGTTTTTCAGAGTCAACAGAGCAAAACAGCAAGTCATGCAGCTGAAGCATGCACAGAGGACAAAATTTTAACCTCAAACACCTAGAACCAAAGTTTTCCCACTGACCACAGAACCAAAGGACAGGAATGTGACCTGAATCTGAATGTTGAACCTTTTTAGAAGGGAAGGTTCCACTGTCTAGGAAGATCTGATGCTGAAGCCCGCTTTCTTGGTGGTTCAGACAGTAAAGAATCTACCTGCAATGCAGCAGACCTGGGTTCGATCCCTGGGTCAGGAAGATCGCTTGGAAAAGGGAACAGCTTCCCGCTCCAGTGTTTTTGCTTGGAAAATTCCATGGACAGAGGAGCCTGATGGGCTATAGTTCATGGGGTTGCAAAGAGTTGGACATGACTGAGTAAACAATTTCACTTTCATACCATAAAAGGTCAAGTTCCAAGCCCTCCAGGAGAAACCTGCCCCACCACTTCTCCGTACCAACCCTCCTGCCCTAACTCATAGAAGTTTGACTGAACCCCATGTTGGGGATTCAGATTTGAGCCCTGCCTCCTTTCTCTTTGTTGGTTGACCTCGCAATAAAGCTTTTTCTTTTCTCAAAAGCAGGTGTTGTATTGGCTTTGGGCGGCATAACACTAGGAATAAATTTTGATTCAAGTAACTCACTGGGAATTCTGGATTATTTAAGGAAACAAGGGTTTAAGATAGTTATAATGCAGCAGTAAGATACAAAGGGTCTTGTGTTTTACTGTAGATGGTTTTATTTTCTTGAAGGTAACACAAAGCCATCAAATGGTTTCTAATCAGTGGAGGCAAGGGCTGATGTTTGTTTTAGCAAATGCATTCCCTTCTAGCATTGAGTAGAAGGTAAGGAACTGTGGAATCAACAATTTAGCAACTTTGTTGGAGATCTTGATGGTGAAGGAAAAGAAAGGGGACAGTACCTCAACAAACGTAAAGGCTCAGGGCAGATATGTTTTGTAATTGGGATAACTTCAACAGTTTATATTCTGCAGTATAAAAATCTGCTAGAAATTTTTTAAAAAGTTGAAAATACACGATAAGAAAGTGAATGGCCCGTGTCCAGTCAGAAGCTTATCAAAACAGGAAAATACCTATTCAATGTAGACTTAAAAGCAAGCAGGATAGTCTACTTTTTGAGAATAGAGAAAGTGACAAAGGATTACTGCAGATGTGAATTTTTATAGGTAATGTGTGGAGGAATGGAGAGAATTATGTCTCTGTGAAATAGAAGTCAAGCTTGAGTGCTTAATAAGTGCCAAGTTTGATGTGACCCAAAGCAAACAAGATTGAACAAAATGGACATAGGTCTTGACATGTACAAGTTTATGGTTTAATGGGAGATATAATGATTATAAAGGGGCTAAAGGAAAGTTCAAATGCATTTTTCCATTATCAGTGGTGATTTAAACTGAGACCTATGAATCGCCAGTCCAGGTTCAATGTATAATGCAGGATGCTCGGGGCTGGTGCACTGGGATGACCCAGAGGGATGGTATGGGGAGGGAGGTGGGAGGGGGGTTCAGGATGGGGAACACATGTACACCTGTGGCAGATTCTTGTCAATGTATGGCAAAACCAATACAATAATTTAAAGTAATTAGCCTCCAATTAAAATAAATAAATTTATATTAAAAAAATAAAATAAACTGTGACCTAAAGAATGAATAGGAATAATTGTCAAATCAGTATATATAGGGAAATGTATTTTAACATAGGAAACAGCATGCTTAAACCTAGGAGATAAATTTTATGGCATTTTCAACAGATTGAAAGAAATTCAGTGTGACTGAATTGTTAAGTATACGAAACATGCTGAAGTAAATAAGGCTAAAGTGCCAAAAAAAAAAAAAAAGTGACTAGATGGTCTTAACAGCATTTTAGACTTTATTCTAGGGAGAGATGATGAACCATTGATGCGTTTTAAGAAGGAGAGTAACCATAATAAGACTAACATCCTAAACAGTGGCCCTAGTAGCTTGTGGAAGTGGATTAAAGAGGATCAAATGAGGAGAGAGGAGAACAATTTGGAGCCCGGGGTAATAACCCATGTGAAAGACTGTGGTAATGTAACTAGAATTATAGAAATGAAGGCACGAACTGATAAATTAGTATGTTTAGGAAGAACAGTTCATAGATTAGATGAGTGAGGGGGAAAAAAAAAAAGATGAATCAAACATCACATTCAGAACCCTGACTTGTACAGGTGGATTAATGCTGGAGTTACTCACTAATACATTAAGTTGGTGGGCTTATAAATTTCAAGTGTGAATCAGAACATTTGAATTATGTGAGAAATATCCAACATTTGGAATATGTAAGGAAGACCCAAGTGAAGTTGCCATAACCTTTTGGAGAATGAAGCTGGCTGGCATGAGTATTTTGGTAGTCATCTAGATCAAGGTAGAAACTTAAGCTACAGAAGGACATGATATGATTTGGGAGAGTAATAAGGAAAAGGGGCTAAGAACAGAGCTTTAATAAGTTTACTATTTAAAACAGAGTAGATGGTGAGAAAGTAAATACATAGAGAAAGATCAGACAGAGAAATGGGAAGAAATTGTGGAAGGTATAGTAGTGTAGGAATAAAATTTAAAAGTCTTCACAAAAGATACATGATTAGCTAAGAGGCTAAGCAGAATAATCCAGGAAAAATGTACATTTTGATTTTGAAAATAAAGGGGAGTTCAGTGTCAGTGGATGATAGAGGAAACAAATATAAAAGTTTGGAAAACTCATATAGGCAACCATTTCAAAAATTGACAGTTTGTTTTTCCTATAATTCATACACACTTGTTTATGTCAGATATTTTTTCTTCATTATGTATATTAACTAGATATGGCTGATATGAATGAGTGCTGTTGAATTTGGTATATTTGCACTGGTTTTGACTATCTTATTAAACTAATTTATCAATTCTAACTCCTTTAACTTTTTCAGGTATATATCATGCCATCTGAAAAAAAAATGACTTTTAGACTCTTACATTTTAATATTTGCTCGTCTTAGTTTCATTTGATAAAGTACTGCATTGATTATGACTTCAAAAACAATATGGAATGACAGTGAGAGATGATTTCTCCAAGACAACTGGCTCACTGGCTGATTGATTGTCTGCCCTGTGAGGAAGGGAAATTATTGAACTTCCTGATTACAGTCATAAGTCTTACAAGCCTTTGGCATAATATAGCTCTTCCTTTTACAGAGCACTGTCTGGTTACCTGATCACTGCATTGAGAAGTCACTGACAACTTGTTCTTTCAGGGGACTTGGATACCCTTTGAGATAACATTCTTCCTTTACTTTTTGAAACATTATTTATTTTTCTTTTTTATTCATTTGACAAATCAATTTATTTTTTGAGAAACTCAATGGTACTAAAGAATTAATTATAACAATCAGTTATTCCTTGCCCCATGTATCTCCAGCCCTGGAATTTCTGTCTGGAAGCTATTCCTAGTAAGCATTTCTGCTTTTGTTTAAATTTGTGCTTGGGCTCATGATCCTAAATAATATTATTTAACTATTATTTTTGACTTTTAAAAAAGTAAATCCCTGAAATAAAAAATAGAATTATAAGCTTATTTAGACATTATCACCCCAAAACCACTTCCTTCGTTCCACCTATGTTGAGCTACATTGTGTATTTTTGGCTTTTCCACCGCTTATACATTAATTTGCTCAAGGACTACATACAAGTTTCTTGCCTCTCCCTGCTGTGACAGAAGTCTGCCAGCTTATCTACTCTTTCCTAGCCTCTCTCTCCACTTCTGCCTACTTCTAAGAGTGGTACCTTTACTTTTATATTGTCAAGCATGCCCAATTTACATTCTCTCTCTAGCTTTTTTAATTATCGGTATCTTTCACTTCTGTCTATAGGTTCATTCTAAACACTGAAAGTCAATTCATATTTATATTATAATTATTGGTTATTACAGAGACAATTAACTTTTTAAAATTATGTCTCCTTCTTCATAATTTAATGTCACGGTATTTGTTCTACTTGAACAACAGTGTTTCAAGTATTGGATTACCTTTACTTGAGTTCCACAATTTGTTTAAAATCATGCCAGATTTTATGTCTTATATAGATACCTCAATATTTTTATACTGGAGCTTATAATTAAATTTCATCATTTTTATATTGATAGAATTAAATGTACAATTGTGTACTCTCTATATGATTTATCTATTTTCTAAACTGTATTATTTTCTTTCTTCTGCTATGTGTTTAGTTTCCTTTCATAAGTTAGTTCTTTAAAGTGTACAATGAGTTTATCCATTTGAGATCTTTCTTCTTTTCTAATGTAGGCATGTACAGCTCTAAATTTCCCTCTGGACACTGCATCCCACAAATTTTGGTATGTTTTGTTTCATTCATATCAAGGTCTTTTGAAATTTCCCTTGTGATTTCCTCCTTGACTCATTCATTGTTTTAAGAGTGTTTAATTTCTATACATTTTCTGTTTTCTTTCTGTAATTCATTTCTAGCTTAATTCCACTGTGATCGGAAAATATTCTTTTTATGATTTCAATCTTTTAAACTTCTTACTGCTTTCTTGTGCCATGAGATATGTTCTATTCTGTAAAATGTTCCTTGTGCTCTTGCTAAGAATGTGTATTGTGCTGGAGGAATGTTCTCTCTCTATATATATAAGCTTCAATTGATGTACAGTGTTGCTCAAACCGTCTGTCTTTTAATTAATATTTTGTCTGGTTGTTGTGTCCATTATTAAAAATAGTGTGTTGATGTGTCTAACTATTATTGTATTGATATAATTGTCTATTTTTCTCTTCATATATTTTAGGGACTCCATTGTTAGGTCTTTATTTATGAATGTATTTAAATATAATCCAACAAAGAGGTGTTTCCTGAACAAACAACAAAGTTCCTTACGTTCTGTTCCCTATTAGTCAAAACATGGCAAACACTCCAGCAATATTCCAGCAACATTTGCATCCCCTGGGAGGCTCTTAGAAATGGAAATCTCAGCCCTCACTCTAGAATTGCTGAGTCTGTCTTTGCATTTTAACACTCTTGCTAGATGATTCTTATGGACACTTCAGCTTGATTGGTATTCTATCTCTTTACTTTTTTGTTCTTTTTAATAGTATGTATGACTTTCTCATATTTTATATATTACCTTGCAATTTTGTTTGTAGCCTATCTTCCTTTGGAAGAACATACCTTGTTAGTAGAAGAGCTTTGTTCTGCCCCCTGTCATATCCCAATATGTATCCCAATATGTAGTATAGTCTGGTCCTTAGTAGGGACTGAATAATAATTAAGGAGGGACTGAATAATAATTAAGTAGCTGGGAGAAAGAAGGAATGAATAGAAGTATTCTGGAATAATAGAGTATTGATCTTAATTCTGCAAAATTCTTCTCTCACCCTTCATTTCTGTTCCTTTTATTCCAAAACAAAAACCAAAACAAACAAAAAAAAAGTTTGGTCTTTTGGTTCCTTGACTATGCCATAAACTTTCTCAAGTTCTTTGGGACTGTTGGTCCTTCTGTGGAGAGAGTTTACCCCGCTCCTCTAGTCACATAGCTTCTTCTTACCCGTGCATTAGATTCAAACATCTTTATTAATCAGATCAGACTTGATTATGCTCACTGTGACTTGATTATGCTCACTATGCATGTTTTCTCTGAATTTCTTCACTATGGAGCTCATCTTAGTCAAATTATATTTTAATATCTGTTTCTCCAGCTCTAAAAGGCAAGGAATATGTTCCCTGAAGTTACTAGAGAAACTTTACTGGGTTAAGGATGTATCTTTTAGTTACACTTTAAAAATAGAGTTATAAATGGCTTCTATTGAATAGTATATTTTCTGAAACTATTCAGGCTATGCCAATTTTGATATATAATATTTATAAACTGTTTTCTTTATTTTGAACTACCCTGCTTTGGGAGGCATTCCATGAGGCACACTAATAAGCAATATGACTAAGAGTGATTACTTAACTGCTCTAAACTTGTTCCTTATCTGTAAACAATACTTACTCTATTGTGTTCCCTTCTGACAATTCTGTGAGATAATACATGTAAGTTTATCAGCATTCTTGGCACAGAATGAGCAGGCATCCAATAAATGGAATTGTTGTTATTTAGTAATATTCCTTGTGGGCTTCCCAGTTGGCACTAGTGGTAAAGATCCTGCCTGCCAATGAAGGAGACTCTTGTGAAAGTGCTATCTCTAATGCAAAGTCAAACAGCAGAATTTACATTCTTTTATTTCAAATAGACCATGATGAGCCATGGCTGAGTCTGATAAACTTTGCAAATACTTTATTACTAGTTACCTGTGTTTCTTACAAATTTTAGATTTCTGGTATGTGTAAGTTTCAGCATTTTCCTTGAGGTGAAAAAAAAGTAATAAACATATGCAATGTAAAACCATATTTACCTTTACATTGCTTACGCATGCATGCCAAGTCGCTTCAGTCATGTTCAACTCTGTGTGACCCTGTAGGTTGTAGCCTACCAGGCTCCTCTGTCCATGGGATTCTCCAGGCAAGAGTACTGGGTGGGCTGCCAGGCTTTTCTCCAGGGAATCTTCCCAACCCAGGGATTGAACCCCCATCTCTTATGTCTCCTACATTGGTAGGTGTGTTCTTTACCACTAGCACCACTTGGGTTACATTGCTTATGAGAAAAGAATTGTGGAGAAATACCCTGGAGACAAGACATGAAAGATACCTTTTTTCATCTGATAGTCAGCTCCAATCCCTTCTTTAATTTCACTCAACTTGAAAAGATAGTAATTATTACTTGACTAGAAATTTTCATTTTCTGGTTTTCAGTAACTGGGATTGAAAAATCAAATGGTGTAATTGCATGAACATCATAAAAGCTTAGTGTGTTTTTAAGCTATTTAAGAGAATTTAAAAGTGTTTCTTAATGCACCTAGTGTGTATTACATGGTTCAATGGTGCTGCCTTTGTTCTTTGTCCGTTTTCTAATTGAATTAGTACAGATAATGCATGAAACTCATGAGTGCAATGTATCAGAGGTGCACATGTATAGATTTTCTGATGATCAAATGTGTAAATTATCTTATCATGGGAGAAGATATGTCAGTGTTTGTCTGTTTTCTCCCCCTTATCTCTAATGTTGGAGTTTTTACGCTTCCTTTTTCATTTGGCAATTTTCTTCTGGACATTTGAACAAGCTAGAGATAGAGAGCCAAGGCTCAATATTGGGTGTGAAAACGGCTGTGGACTATATGACAGCAGCTCCATTTCTAAGTGTTTACCCCCAAATAAAATAAGTATACAAAAAAGTTTGTACACAAATATTCATATGCAATTTGCTACAATTGTTAAAAAAAAAAAAAAGAAAAAAAGAATCTTTCTACACTGAGTAAAAGAAAGAGAAGCAATATTCAGCAACAGAGAAGAATGATACAGAAAACAATTAGACTAATTGAAAGAAGCCAGAAGCCTAGCAAGTACTGATGTGAATTTCAAAAGACAAATTTAATAATGTGAGAGGAAGCAGATTGGTAGTTATCTACGACAAATAAGGCAGAGAAGTCGGTGGGACAAGAGAGAAAGGAAGACATTCTGCCTTCCTTGGCATGATCCCCATTTTATTATCGGACTGACACTGTCTGCCAGGCTCTCTTATCCTGTAGATTGAGAAGTGACCTGCTCAGGAGGCTCCTTGACTTGAATTAATCTGTTCTATAAGCTTTCCTGATACATTTCAGGCAAGTTTACATTCCAGCAGTGAATGCACATTAAGTTCAAGTTAGAACATGATTGACATATTAATAGTTATATAACAGTATTTGACTTAGAAATTTCCCAGGACAGCTTGAACATTATTACTCTGAGTGAGCATTAGGGAACAAGGAAAGCTACCACCTAGTAGAAAGACAAATTCCTGCAAAACAACTGTGAGCAAAGAATAACAGAGAGAGGACTTAGCACACAGCTGTGATTTATTCCTTTAATGGAGGGAGAAATAATTTTTTTTTTCAACAACCTTCACATTCTAATACTCTAACTTCATATTAATATTTTAAAGTAAGTTCCAATTATAAAACTAAAATTTGGGAAACACTGCAGAATATAGGTGAAGAGCAACTACCATCTTGATTTCTACCAAAATAGTCTGATTTCTATTGACCTGTACTTTATATTAGTAGGTTCTATCAGGTAGAAATTACAGTAGTTTCTTAAATTCATAAAACAATTATTATTATTCTATCTAAGATAAACTGATAAACTGAAATAACATGTCTGCAATAAGGCATTCAAATAAATGAAATTGATTTCTAAATTAATGGAATTAAATCTATATTGGCACTATTAAAATGTCATAGGATTTTTGTGCTAATAAATTCCAAATGAAACATTTTTATTTGCTGATGTGATCTGTTTTCAAAACCTTTTCTTTAGTACCCAAAATTCAATGGAAAAAAATACGGATTTCACCTGATCTCTCTTCCTGAAACCTCTTCAGTGCCTCATTTTATCCTTATAATCAGTATTGTCTTTTGATTATCTGTTTACTAATTTCAGTTGAAACCATGTTATTTTATAAATCCTATTGTTTTCATTTCACATATCTTAACTTTGACCTTTCTTTTCTTATCATCAGTAAAACACTCATAATTTCCTTACCTTCACTTAACTAGCTCTCAAATTTCCCCTCGTTCAGTCATTTCTGTCTAAAGTTTCCTCCTTAGCTTTATTCACAATTACTGTGTATGCTCACTGTTTGGGCCCAATTATTTTCCTTCCTGAAATCCTATCAATGACAAAGTGTTATCATTTAGATTGCATGCAATCTTCTGTCAGTAAATGTCAAGGACCTTCTATACTCTTACACTTTAAATCCTATTCCATATTTGACTTTTAAAAGTCCTACTTTATACGCAACTCAGCATGAAGCTTCCTTTCAAGGTGAGTACTCATGAGCTGTCTCTTCATCCATCTGTGTCATCTTCTTCAGGAAGTCATCCCTCATTAGGACTAATTCCTCATAATGTGGCTGCAGTGAAATGACAGTGCTGATTCGGTCTGTTCAGGCCTTGGCTTTTCGTGGCAGCTCTGTCAGAAATTCAAACTTTGAGCAGCTTGGGAAAAGTAGAAGTAGCAACTTGCAGACAATCTGGAAGAAAATTGGAAGTCATTAGAAAATTCCTGCATTAAGACTTGCTTATATAACATAGAACAATTAAATCACTTAAAAATTTCGGTTCTGATTTTATTTGGTTTTTCAGCATATATTTAATTTTGAATACAAAATTCTAATTAATTGGGTGTGATTTTCTTTTTTGCTAATTGTCCGTTTTCTCTCCCTTCAGACCTTTCTCATGCTTATTCAATAGAAAGTGGTTTGGGAGTGTGTACTTTTGCACTACTTCTACCTGTATTTCTACTTTGCCTCTCAAGGAGTGGTAGGATTTTAAAAGGTAATGTGTATAATTCACTTTCTTCGTCTGGCATAAAATGAAAACAATGCTTAGTAATGGACTGGATCTTTATGCTCCCCTCACAGATTCTTGTTACACTGAAGCCCTAACCCCTAGAGTGGCTGTATTTGGAGACTGGTCATCTAAGAAAGTACTTAGGGTTAAATGGTGTTGTAAGGGTAAGACCCTCATCTGATAGGATTACTGTGGTTATAACAGACTCCAAAGAGCCTTCTCTCACTCTCCCTCTCTCCCCCTCATCCTCTCTGTTGCCCTCCCCACACCAAGGAATGGCCCTGTGAGCTTGTAGATAGAAGCTGGTCATCTTCAAGCTAGAAAGAGGGGTCTCTCCACCCTGATAAAAGATTTTTAGCCTCCAGAATTGTGAGAAAATAAATTTATACTGTTTAAATCACCATTTTGCTATCACAGCCCAAGCCAGCTAAGAGAGTATCTGAGTTCCTGTAAGCTATTTTTTGAAAGAGTGGTATTTGGTTAGGACCTAGAATTGTTAACTTTGTTTACTCATTCTGCAACCTATCCTCATCATTTATAGAAAAAATATATATATATATTTGAAAATTATGTTTGAAATACTAAGTCCATAAATAAATTCTCACACACACACACACACACACACACAGACTTAGTGTTTCAAAAGTCATTGATGTCTCTTTTTAACTTGGCTTGACCACAGAGAGGACCATTCAGCCTTGTCCCTGGGCTGACGTAAGTAAGTACTCTGCAACAATAAAATAGGCTAAGCAGATAGAAGCAAGCACAGAAGTTTTGATTTTACCACACAAGTGGCAAGGCAAGGAAAAGAAGATTAAGAAAAAAGGGTAATGAGCAGAGATGGGGTATTTCTAATGCTGTTTATTTAGGGGCATACTTTGATAATAAAGTTACACTCTGCTTCTGAGCTATTCAACAACTTCCTTCAACCTACTCCTTTGAAGAGTCCCTTACTAGACAGGCCCAGTCATTTATAAATCTTTGTTGCACATGAACTCTTCTGGTTCCCTAAAGTTTTCTGGAAAGTCATTTTAGACAATTGGGAATTAACAAATAGAATATGAAATGGCCAGTGTCTACCTATAGTTGTTTTTTGAAAATTAGCATAATATGTTGCTCAGAAGGACTCTTAGTAGATATGTCCTGAAAACAAAATTCATTGTTTATATATTATATACAAAGAGGTATAAGCAAATCATGTTGAAGTATAAGCAAATCATTTTATTTGGACAGAGTTTAGAGGTAGTTAATGCAGTGCATGTGAGCATGCTGAGAATTTTTAGAATACAACTAACTTTGCATGCTATAAGGTCCTGTGAAAGCTTTAAAAAAACTTGAATACTTTTTTCCCTGTTCATAAGTTTCCTATGTGTTTTTCTATTTGTAAGACTTCAGTTCTTTTTCATTTATCTCAATCAGTTTTCTTCAGTCTCCCTGTGGATTGGAGATTAATTAGTGTTATTTTTTCCCTTTTGTAAAAAGTATTACTAGTGTCTGTTTTCCTATATAACACAGCTGAGAAAAAGAAACTATACAGGTGATCTCCTGGGGGAAAAATCTTTGAAAATATAAAGGTTTGGTGGAATTGTTTAAACACTGATTGTGATGTTCAGTCACTCAGTTGTGTTCAACTCTTTGTGACCCCATGGACTGCAGCATGCTCAGGCGTCCCTGTCCTTCACCATCTCTTGGAGCTTGCTCAAACTCCTGTCCATTCAGTTTGTGATGCCATATAACCATCTCATTCTCTGTCGTCCCCTGCTCCTCCTACCTTCGATCTTCCCTGCATCAGGGTCTTTTCTAATACGTCAGCTCTTTGCATCAGGTGGCCAAAGTATTGGAGCTTCAGCTTCAACATCAGTCCTTCCAATGACTATACAGAACTGCTTTCCTTTAGGATTGACTGGTTTGATCTCCTTGCAGTCCAAGGGACTCTCAAGAGTCTTCAACATCACAGCTCAAAAGTATTAATTCTTCAGGTGCTCAGGTTTCTTTATGGTCCAACTGTCACTTCCACGCATGGCTACTGGAAAAACCATAGCTTTGATTATATGGTCCTTTGTTGGCAAAGTAATGTCTCTGTTTTTTAATATGCTGTCTAGGTTTTTCATACCTTTTCTTAAAATATATATTAAATATAATTTACTGCAAAAGGAAGTTAGGTTAACTGAATACAATTTTTAATGTACCTCCTTTTATAAAACAAGCAACTTGTGTTAAGTTTCAAGAAGTGATAAAAATTGCTTTTATATTGAAGATAATTTATTGCTCATATGGATTCACATTATACAAATGAGCAGTACAATATTATACCTTGAGAGTAAGGAATTTTAAGGGAGTGAAAAATCTGTTACAAAACTAAAGTATACAAGATTATTGACTTTAGGATTTCACAGCAATTTATCAATGTTGCTAGTATAAAATTGCAAATAATGATTAACTCAATAATAGTGTTATCTCAGCTTTATTAATCTTGCTGTAAATAGCTAGATGACCAATAATTTTTTTTCTGGGAATACAAATAAAATTAGAAAACATTTTGGCAAAATTTTCCAGAATGAAAAACAAAAGCAAAGTAACAGTCTTAATTCAAACACAAATAAGGTCACAGTTGATGTAATTTTCAGAGGTGTTTGTAGCAAGCATCACTTCTGGTGAACAAGTGATGAAGAGAACAAGGTGAAAAATGTTAAAATGTTTAATTCTAGGTCACTGGATTGAGTGCTCATTTATTCAAGAAAAAGTGAGGCCTATCATTTATGCTATATTTTTTCTTTCAAATTCTTGGGATGAAGATAAACTTAACATTGGAACAATATTCTTGGTGAAGCAGCTCTGAATATACATTCTCTACTTAAGATGGTCATGTGAAAATTAGAACCATTTTCATGTGCCATTTCTTTAATAGATGAAATAGAAAATTAATATAGAAACAAAATTCCATGAAAAGTTGTATTCACCATTATATCGGTCTTTAGGTTAATATATTTAAAAGTAATTTAATTCTTTTTATGAATAAATATTTTTATCTGAATTGTATCAGGTGTTATTAGAAGACATTTTGTTTATTTTTCTATTATGATTCTCTGGCAATGTATAATTAAACAATCATACTAAGTCAGTTAAATGTTTTCTGTCATATGTTTAGTAACACAAAGAACATAAAACTCATCTTCATAATAGCCTTATGCAATGTCTAGTTGAATTTCCTCCTGCTGATAAGATTTTGCAGGGAAAATAGGTCTGAAAGAGAACAGACTAAGTGGCAAACATGATATACAAGAATAAACATTCTTAATTGAGCTTGTCACTTGAAACTGGTAGCCAAATAAATTCACTTATTCTGCAATGCATCATAACTTATGTGAGATCAAATTGACACAAGATATTTTTTGTAAGTAGAAGAGAGCTGAAGGCCTACAGTGTAAAATTATATGGATGAGATAAGCACCAATTTGTAATGACAAGAAATATTATTATTGTATCAAAGCTATTATGCAAAGGGTATACAGCTGTTTATGTTAAGATCATCTCATAATTTAGATGGTGATAAATGTGTCATTAATAACTGAGTGAAATTAAGGAGAAATGATCAGATATATATGACTAGGCTTGTAATATTTTAATCAAGTGGCATCCTATTGTCTATAACTCATGCAAACCAAATGGTTAGATGTCAGATAACTAAATATTAATATTTATAAAGCAGATCCTTCCCAAATCCTCTTGAATTAAATTTTTTTATATTAATCTACTTCATCCTTGATTTTTATTTTGCTTGTTTTTGATTTCCTAATCAAATTATATTCTCCTTTTAGTAACAGACACAATGAACACTCAACATAGGACTATAAGGCAATTCTGTTTGCTTGATCACCCTCTACAATGACAGCACCTCCATGCATAACATAAGTAACTTCTAAGACCATGAGGGAAATGGCCAAAGGGATTGTTGACTTAACAACAGCAACAGAAAAATGAGAGTCATGTTTCCCCTGAGATACTTGACTAGCAATTGTTTGGGGCAACAGTTAGGCCAAAGTGTCCTCGGCTTAACCCCTCTCTGGGGATCCCAGAGACAGATGGATGAAATTATGTGTATTCTTCAGTCTACTCTGAAATATATACCAATGTACATATTATGTATTATAAAAATGAAATTTTTGCATTACATGTGCCCCAGTACCTATGTATAGGGAACTCACATAGCCTTATGTCTGGAAAGAAATTTTTGCCTGGAAGTATAGTTACAGCTATAGTATAGTTACAGTTATAGTAAGTGTCAGCCCTCATTTTCACAACTGTTATCTCTACACTGTGTGTGTGTGTGTGTGTGTGTGTGTGTGTGTGTGTGTGTGTGTGTAGGTATGTATGTGCTCAGTCATGTCCAATTCTTTCCAACCCCGTAGACTGTAGGCCACCAGGCTCCTCTGTCCAAGGGATTTTCCAGACAATAACACTGGAGTGACTTGCCATTTCCTCCTCCAGGGAATCTTCCTAGATATAAACTCCTGGACCCTTGTACCTCTCTTTGAGAACATTGCTGATATCCTTGTAGTTAATCTTAAATGTACTTTCTTCCACAGTGTCCTCAAACAAGAAAACATATTTGACTTACACAGTTCCTGGGCCTTGGTTTTCTTTTAGTAGTTTTATATGATTTGCATTTATCACAATCATTTTGATCCAAAAAGGAGATTATGCAAAAAATACTAAAATCACTTTAGCAATTTTCTTTGCAGAGCAAACTGGAAAAATGATACTGTAGTGAATTTTTGAGATGTGTATGTAGAGAGATGGACTAGGTTTATAGACAAGTGACAAGAGAAAAAAAATCTGTCAAGGAGGTAGGAATATATGCTTGTAATAATTCCAAATGAAGATGAAAAAGCTAAAAATGAAAAGGAAGGTGAGAGTTTTATGGTGATTTTGTATGGTATACTGTATTATTTACTAAATATTCTTCATTAAATATGATAATGTGTTTATATGAATGTATTATTGGCACCATATTAATAATGTACTGAAACTGGTTCCTTCTCCTATGGCCAAGAAAGTGGCTCACTTTTCAGACATCTTCTACTCTCCAGTGCCCCCCACAGATATATCCAAGGCATAGGATGGGATGTGTACTTCTTCCCAGAAGGCTGACCCAAAGCCATGGAAAACTATAGACTGACAAGTTACTCCCAAGGAACAGAAAACGAGCTACACGGGCAAAATATTGCAGTTGGTTCTCTCTCAACTCAAACATCTGAGTGATTGAAGGGATGTAGGTTATTCCTTTATATGAGCTGTTTGATCTATACAGATTCTCAATTGAATGTGGAATTCAGTGCTTTTTTTTTTTTTTTTTGGTCAAATCAGACTAGTTAGTGAGGGAAATGGAGGACTCTATTTCATTTTTCCATTATTGAAATTAGGTCTCAGTTGGGAGCTTCTCATTTTTAACTTATTTTTTTAAAAGACTCAAGTACAGAAAAAATAGAAAATGCATTTCCAAGTAGTGTGATGACCATTGAAGATGATTTTTGAGTTGATAAATAACAATATTCAAAGATTATAAGAGCCAACCATGCTTTTTATTCAAATTGTGAAATAATCATTGCAAAATTACCTACTTGTGCCTTCCAGTGACAACATTCTGAATTAGCCAAGAAGGATGGTTTATCCTGTTGACTATTTACTAGTTTTCCCTGAAGTATGTCAAAAACCAGAAAAACAAAACAAAACAAAACTATTATTCTGACCTTGAATGAAAGACATGAAAACCAGAGGAGGATTTTCTGTCAGCTTGGAGGACTTACTTGACTATAAAGTGCATGAATCTTAGTGAAAACAATTTGAACATATGACTGTGTCTCGTAGTGTTCAACAGCTTATATGTTAACTCTGTGAAAATGGACATTTGGATAGATCCACAGGTTTGGATTTGTCAGGAAATTGAAACAGTAAACCAATATGGAACAATGAGACGTGTTTAGCCAAATGGGGCTTAACATGATGATCCATTTAACCTCAGGGAACAAACTAAACATAAAGAGTTCTATTTGATAGTGAGCAAGTGGAGGAGGCCAAGGAGTGGAGAGGCCACTACATAGAACTGGACAAAGAAGAAGATGAAGAGAAAGAAGATGAAGGAGGAGGAGAGAGGAGAAGGAGAGGGAAAGAAAGAGGAGTAGGGAGAGGAGGACAGAGGAAAGGGGAGGATGAAAGGAAGGAGTTGGGGAGAAAGTACAAGAAAAGGAAAGCAAAAGCTGTAATGTGAGTTGTTGGGTAAGAAATCTGAAAGAAAAATAAGTGGACAGAGACAAGGATGTCTGAATTTAATAGTTATGGGTGATTCAGAGTCTAATATTTAGCAATCAGTGAAGCACAAGCTGGAATCAAGGTTGCCAGGAGAAATATCAATAACCTCAGATATGCAGATGACAACACCCTTATGGCTGAAAGTGAAGAGGAATTAAAAAGCCTCTTTTTTTTTTTTAATACAAAATCCAATTTCATGTAATCAAGTAAGCTTTAATCCTTGGACAAGTCAGACTGATCTGAAAATTTTGTCTAAAATACAAACACGTTATTTTCCAGATTTTCCAAATATAAACACATATTTTAGTTTATTTGATATTTTCAGTTTGCTTTTGTTTTCTCATGAAGACAAAGGTTGACGCAAGCATTCTAATACACAATATAGTGCTCTAACACTATTGCTCCTGGTATAGGTTCTTTTTTAATATAAATTTATTTATTTTAATTAGAGGTTAATTACTTTACAATATTGTATTGGTATTGCCATACATCAACATGAATCTGCCACAGGTAAGAGCCTCTTGATGAAAGTGAAAGAGGAGAGTGAAAAAGTTGTCTTAAAGCTCAACATTCATAAAATGAAGATCATGGCATCTGGTCCCACCACTTCATGGGAAATAGATGGGGAAACATTGGAAACAGTGTCAGACTTTATTTTGGGGGCTCCAAAATCACTACAGATGGTGACTGCAGCCATGAAATTAAAAGATGCTTACACCTTGGAAGGAAAGTTATGACCAACCTAGATAGCATATTCAAAAGCAGAGACATTACTTTGCCAACAAGGTCCGTCTAGTCAGCCTGTGGTTTTTCCAGTGGTCATGTATGGATGTGAGAGTTGGACTGTGAAGAAAGCTGGGCACTAAAGAATTGATGCTTTTGAACTGTGGTGTTGGAGAAGACTCTTGAGAGTCCCTTGGACTGCAAGGAGGTCCAACCAGTCCATTCTAAAGGAGATCAGCCCTGGGATTTCTTTGGAAGGAACGATGCTAAAGCTGAAACTCCAGTACTTTGGTCACCTCATGCGAAGAGTTGACTCATTTGAAAAAGACTCTGATGCTGGGAGGGATTGGGGGCAGGAGGAGAAGGGGAAGACAGAGGATGAGATGGCTGGATGGCATCACCGACTCGATGGACGTGAGTTTGAGTGAACTCTGGGAGATGGTGATGGACAGGGAGGCCTGTCATACTGCGATTCATGGGGTCACAAAGAGTCAGATACGACTGAGCGACTGAACTGAACTGAACTTAGGATAAATGAAGGCTGTGTGGAATAACATATTTCTGCAAATGAGAAAGTAAATGAACTAAGATTTTGAAGTTTTAGATTTCTCCAGACTTTATCCTAGGGAGGAGAGAGGCAAACTAAAAAACTGGTAAAACCCAAAGCTGTGGCTAATGTCTGGAGCTGGAATCTGGGAGCCAGGCAAAAACTGCTTAGAATTGTTGTTAGCAGTGTTCTTTGAAAGACCACTTATGTAGACTAACAAAAGTAGCATTATATGGATATTGAATTGTCTTTAATAACAAATCAGAGCTGTAGGGAGGGGCTCAACAAAATTAGAAATTATCATGTCATATGGAATTTCCTTCATACTATTTATGCCTTTCTTTTTAGTTTTCTCTAATCTCTTCAGGAGAATTGTGTTTCTCCACTTTCTTATCCAGCAGGCAAATCCCCTGTAATCAAGTAATTAATCCTGAGAAAAAGGACAGGGGATAATATGTAGTATTAAAAATTCCTATTTAAAAGTAATCTGTAAATAATAAATTAATATACTTTCAAATTTTTAGTTTGAAGTACTTTTTAAAAAAAATCTCAATATCCAGTTTTAAGAAGGAGTTGAAATAAAAGGAATTGATGTGATCCTAAAGCTGTGGGTTATTGTGGCTTTTGCCATATCCCATGAGGTAGATGTTGAAATAAAAGCATAGCAAAAATATAGGATTTTGCAGAAATGTACCTTTATTATAGTGCACGTATGTATGTGTGTAAATTTCACCAGCTGGCAAATGGCTATTTCAGGGAAACTTGTCTGATGTTGATCTCAGACCCAAGTAGGAAACAAATCACTTCTTTGAGAACTCTTAATGAAATTTCCAACCTCACAAATCTTTTGGGTTCAAATATATACTCCCTGTATGGTACAGCAAAGGCTGGCCAAGAGTTAAATTAAAATGGTTATAGATTGTAACCTTGTGAAATACTTGGAAGAAGCAAAACTCAGGTCTGCTTGTAGAAACACATTTTAGATCTCATAGGATTTCTATAAATAAAATACAAATTAATATAGATTCAAAATAAAAAGCATAGGAAAAGCTAATGAACCATGAGTGAGTGTTTTCAATAAGACACTCAAACAGCAGACTGAAATATACAATAACTCCAACATTTTGAAAGTAGATGCAGAATATAATAATAAAGATATAAATGAAGAAATAGGAACAGAAAAACAGCAGACTTTTCAAAATGACTACCAACATTAAAATAGAACAACAAATAGAATCTCTATAAATAGTACATGTAATCACTGAAGTAAGAACTCAAAAGTGGGTTAGCAGAAGAATATACATTTATGAAGGGTAAACTTGTGAATTGGAAGCTAATTCTAAAGAAATTTAGAAAGATGGTAACAATAACCCGGTGTACGAGACAGCAAAAGAGACACTGATGTATAGAACAGTCTTATGGACTCTGTGGGAGAGGGAGAGGGTGGGAAGATGTGGGAGAATGGCAATGAAACATGTAAAATATCATGTAGGAAACGAGTTGCCAGTCCAGGTTCGATGCATGAAACTGGGACAGAGGGATGGTATGGAGGAGGGAGGAGGGTTCGGGATGGGGAACACATGTATACCTGTGATTCATTTTGATATTTGGCAAAACTAATACAATTATGTAAAGTTTAAAAATAAAATAAAATTGGAAGAATGAATAAATAAGTAAAACTTGTATTCATAAACAATGATTAACATACAGGAGAATATACATTTTATCAAACTGTAAAGAAATTCTGTTAAGCCAGTTCAGATAGAAAATGAGAGAAATTATAAAGAATAGATTAAAACACATGGAAGGCAAAATGATAATGTGTAATCATATTCTCCAAAAATATTTAACTAAGAACAAAGACAGAGAAGGCAATGGCACCCCACTCCAGTACTCTTGCCTGGAAAATCCCATGGACGGAGGAGCCTGGTAGGCTGCAGTCCATGGGGTGGCTAAGAGTCAGATACGACTGAGCGACTTCACTTTCACTTTTCACTTTCATGCATTGGAGAAGCACATAGCAACCCACTCCAGTGTTCTTACCTGGAGAATCCCAGGGATGGCGGAGCCTGGTGGCCTGCCGTCTGTGGGGTCGCACAGAGTCGGACACGACTGAAGGGACTTTAGTAGTAGTAGTAGTAAGAACAAAGATGGAAGACTTACCCAACCTAATTCCAAAACTTATTATAAAACTTTAGTAAGCAAGCACTGTTACATTGATAGGGATAGAAAATGGGAAAGAATCAAAGTTAGAAATAGATTAACTTGTGTGAACTTTTCACTTTCATAAAAGGTACAAATGTATGTCATTCACCAGAGAAAGAACCGTTTGAGTACAGCGGGGAAAGAATAGGCTGATCCTGCAAGAAAGCCTAACCTCTCAGTAGAGACACCTGGAGATCTGAATGTCTTGGCATTGGTACAAACCAAAACATAAATAAGTGCTAAATAGATGGTTAAAGAAGGATCAGCTTGGACCCAGATGGAGACTAGTTACCAAGAAATCATTACAAAATATTCTGACTGAAACAGAGAGATGGAAGAAAAATAATACAGAACAAAGCAAAAAAGACACATAAGACACACAAAAATGCCTACAATATGTATAATTGAAGCTCTATAAGAAGGTGAGGAAACAGAAGCAATATTTGAAGAGCTAGTGACTGAGAATTTGTCAAGAATGAGTAGGGATAACCCACAGATACAAAAAGTACTATGAACTCTAGTAGAATAAATGTAAAGATATCCTAATTAGATACATCATGGTAAAATTTCTAAAAACAAAATGCAAAGCGAATATATAAGATCAACCAGAGAGCAACAATAAGACAGCTGGCTTCCCAACAACAAAAACAAATAAAAGCAGAAGGTAATTGTATAGGATATTTAAAGTGCTGAAAAAAACAAACAAAAAAAAAACTGCCAAACTAGAATTACAAACCAAATGATGATGACTCTCAAAAGTGAAGACAAAACAAAGGTAATTTCAGATAAAAACTGACCAATTCCATCTCAAGCACACTATTAATAGAACAAATAACAAGGAAAGATATCAGGTTTTTTTGTTTGTTTTTACCTCAGAGACAAGGAAGGTTATCCTGGAAACAAATATAAAAGTGAATGAAAGAATGAATAAGTGAATAGCAGTGAAGCTATTAATTATGTACATATATCTTGATGACAACTAGTTGTATAAAATGTATCAAAATAAATAACAGTGTTGACATGCAAATGCACATGAAATACATTTTAAAGGCAAAGAAATAATACCACAAGATGTAAGGGGGTGTAAAAGGCACAGAATTTCTATATTCCTTACATTAAGCATGGATAATGTAATCTCAAGGGTAACAAATAGAAGGATGAAAGTGTGATTTCTTCATAAGCTTATAGCAGAAAACTTCTGAAGATATTTGAATATTGCAAATTAGGAGAGAAAATGCATAAAATGGAGGACAAAGAGAAAAAAACCTGTTAAAGAGTAGATATGAATCTACATTCTGTGTATTCAACTTTTCAATCTTTTCATGAATTCTAACAATTCTTAAAATATAGTATGTGACTATAATCCTGACGTGGATATCAGAGCTATCATATATTGATGAATTTTTCTTGCTGTAAGTCTTGAAGCTAATTAATATAGGAATTTATTTTGAATTATTTGAGCTTGTAGTCTTCTGAATTAACAGCCCTAGTTGTGGTATAATGGAAAGCCAATAGTGGAAGTACAGATATTATTGGAAGATGAAGCCTTCAAAGGCCAACTTGGGTGGTGGGCTTGCCTTTGAAGCTCAACAGCTCCATAGGGAATTAATATATTGCAAAAAAAAAAAAAAGCATCCTATAAAATGAGTTTCACCAATACAGTATACTAACGCATATATATGGAATTTAGAAAGATGCTAACAAAAACCCTGTGTACGAGACAGCAAAAGACACACTGATGTACAGAACAGTCTTATGGACTCTGTTGCAGAAGGAGAGGGTGGGAAGATTTGGGAGAATGGCATTGAAACATGTATAATATTATGTATGAAACGAGTCGCCAGTCCAGGTTCAATGCATGATACTGGATGCTTGGGGCTAGTGCACTGGGATGACCCAGAGGGATGGTATGGGGAGGGAAGAGGGAGGAGGGTTCAGCATGGGGAACACATGTATACCTGTGGCGGATTCATTTTGATATTTGGCAAAACTAATACAATTTGTAAAGTTTAAAAATAAAATAAAATTTAAAAAAATACAATGAGTTTTGAGTGGAAGTTTAGGATTAGCAATTCACTTTTCCTTCACTGAGGCCAAGATGGTCAAATAAGTTGTTAAAGATCACAAAGGTAAATAATAGTATATAACTCTAAGGAACAGATGGTCTTAAGATTTTCTTTCCATCCTAGAAAATGCATTGTTATATAATAATACAACAGAGATATTTCTTTAAAACTTGATAGAGAATATTAATTTCCAGTAAAATTATAATAATGGATTTACTTGCTATTTGAATGAAGTTATCTGGAATCTTACATGTAAACATGTATCTCTACAGAATACAAATAGTTTTGAAATGTTTTTTATAATACAGTGATATTAGGAAATACATACGTTATACATACACATGCCCAAACAAGCATCACTAAATAAAAGATTTAACTGAAAGTTTTTGCTGATAACATATATGACACATTCTGCTATTTTCAATTCTATTCTATTGTGTTATTTTATTTACATGAATATGCTTGATATGGCCCACTTAATTCATTTTTGGATGCACTGAGGAATTTGAGATCTGCAATTGGAGTAACAATGCTTTTGATATCATTTCTCAAATTGTTTCATATACTAAAATGATTTAGAGTGCTTTTTTTCAGTTTTGCAGTTTAGGCTTAGATGCTAACATGAATTACCACTATAAAAAAAATCTGTGAAAAGAAAAAAGCTTGTAACAAAATAGTGAACATTACAATTTATAGTATTAACTGAGCATAATTTTCCTCTGTAGGCTAATTATAAGGGGGTTAGAGGAACTTGATTTTATATACATATATATGTATATATTTATAAATATGATGCCCTTTAAAGATAAGAATGCTGGGAGAAATATAAATAACCTCAAATGTGCAGATGACACTACCCTTATGGCAGAAAGTGAAGAAGAACTAAAGAGCTTCTTTATGAAAGTGAGAGTGAAAAGTTGGCTTAAAACTCAGCATTCAGAAAACTAAGATCATGGTATCTGGTCCCATCACTTCATGGCAAATACATGGGGAAACAATGGAAACAGTGACAGACTATTTTGGGGGGCTCTAAAATCACTGAAGATTTTGATGACAGCCACCATGAAATTAAAAGATGCTTGCTCCTTGGAAGAAAAGTTATGACCAACCTAGACAGCATATTAAAAAGCAGAGACATTTTTTTGCCAACAAAGGTCCATCTAGTCAAAGCTATGGTTTTTCCCTTAGTCATGTATGGATGTGAGAGTTGGACTATAAAGAAAGCTGAGCACCAAAGAATTGATGCTTTTGAACTGTGATGTTGGAGAGGACTCTTGAGAGTCCCTTGGACTGCAAGGAGATCCAACCAGTCCATCCTAAAGGAATCAGTCCTGAATATTCATTGGAAGGACTGCTGTTGAAGCTGAAACTCCAATACTTTGAACACTGATGTGAAGAACTGACTCATTGGAAAAGACCCTGATGCTGGGAAAGACTGAAGGTGGGAGAGGAAGGGGATGACAGAAGATGGGATGGTTGGATGGCATCACAGATTCAATGGAGATGAGTTTAAGTAATCTCCAGGAGTTGGTGATGGACAGGGAGGCCTGGCATGCTGCAGTCTATGGGGTCATAAAGGGTTGGACATGACTGACTGAACTGAACTGAAGATAAGCATTTATTCAATCAATTTTTATTAATTAAAGTATATAATTTCATATTTTTTAGGACTAAATGTTCCAATAAATGCACATCATTACTAATTTCTTTCATTAAAAGTTGTTTTTCATGGATTTTAATTTACTGTAATATAGAAGATATGTGTGGGCTAAGTCGCTTTAGCCGTGTCTGACTCTGTTCGACCCTGTGGAATGCAGCCTGCCAGACTCCTTGTCCATGAGATTCTCCAGGCAAGAATACTGGAGTGGCTCACCATGCCCTCATCCAGAATATAGACAATAGTATTAAAATAATAAAAGATACATGGAACACATTAATTTTGACTGTGAAAGAGATGGAAACTAACATTAATAGATGATCTGTGATGGGCCAAATACCACTTGACAAACATGAAGTATATCATTACTATAGTGTTTAGATGACGGATACGGCAAAACTGGCAGGATTATCACCAAACCCATTTCCTTGTCTTTAAAGCATAAACCTCAGCTATGTGTTCTAGTTCTTTTGCATCTTTGTTGTTCAGTCGCTCAGTCATGTTGGACTCTTTGCAACCCCATGGACTGCAGCATGCCAGGCTTTCCTCTCCTTAACATCTCCTGGAGTTGGTCAAACTCATGTCCACTGAGTGGGTGATGCAACACAGCCATCTTGTCCTTGGTTCTCCCTTTCGCCTCCTGCCTTCAATCTTTCCCAGCATCAGTGTTTTCTAAGGAGTCAGCTCTGCATCAGGTGTCCAAAGTATCAGAGCTTCAGCTTCAGCATGTCTCTCCAATGAATATTCAGGACTGTTTTCCTTTCGGATGGACTGGTTGGATCTCCTTGCAGTCCAAGGGACTCTCAAGAGTCTTCTCTAACACCACAGTTCAAAAGTATTAATTCTTTGGCGCTTAGCCTTCTTTATGGTCCAACTGTCACATCCATACAAGACAACTGGAAAAACCATAGCTTTGACTAGATGAACCTTTGTTGCCAAAATGATGTCTCTGCTTTTTAATATGCTGTCTAGATTGGTCATAGCTTTTCTTCAAATGAGCAAGTTTCTTTTAATTTCATGGCTACAGTCACCATCTGCAGTGATTTTGGAGCCCCAAAAATAAAGTCTGTCACTGTCTCCACTGTTTGCCCATCTATTTGCCATGAAGTGATAGGACCAGATGCCATGATCTTCATTTTTTTGAATATTGAATTTTAAGCCAGCTTTTTCACTTTTCTCTTTCACCTTTATCAAGAGTTTCTTTAGTTCCTCTTGACTTTCTGCCATAAGGGTGGTGTCATCTGCATATCTGAGGTAATTGATACTTTTCTCAGCAGTCTTGATTCCAGATTGTGCTTCATCCAGCCTGGTATTTTTCATGATGTACTCTGCATGTAAGTTAAATAAGCAGGGTGATGATATAGATCCTTGACTTCTTTCCCAATTTGAAACCAGTCCATTGTTCCATGTGTAGTTCTAACTGTTGCTTCTTGACCTGCATACCGATTTCTCAGGAGGCAGGTAAGGTGGCCTGGTATTCCCATCTCTTTCAGAATTTTCCACAGTTTGTTTGATCCATGCCGTCAAAGGCTATAACATAGTCAATGAAGCAGAAGTAGATGTTTTTCTGAAACTCTCTTGCTTTTCCTATGATCCAAAGGATGTTGGCAATTTGATCTTTGGTTCCTCTGCCTTTTCTAAATCGAGCTTCAACATCTGAAAGTTCTCGGTTCATGTACTGTTGAAACCTGGCTTGCAGAATTTTGAGCATTACTTTGCTAGCATGTTAGATAAGTGCAATTGTGCTGTAGTTTGAACATCCTTTGGCATTTCCTTTCTTTGGGATTGGATGAAAACTTACCTTTTTCAGTCCTGTGGCCACTGCTTTTGCATTTAGATGGTGCTAAATGAATAGTTCTCGCCAAACAATTTTAAGCAAAGTGATTTGGGTCACTTTTATTTTGGAACAGTAGAGAGCAGATGTGTCTTCCTTATTCTTTCTCTATTTATCTTTACTCTGCCCTTCTTCAGGCTGGATCAGGCTCAGAAAACCTTCACACCACATATTGTAAGCTCAGTGGAATCTGAGCCTCTGAGTGACTGCAGAGCCAACACACACACACACACACACACACACACACACACACACTTACACATCCCTATACAATCAACCTGCAGTGGACACTTATGTAAATAAGAAGTGAACTTTTTTTCCTAAGTAACTGAATCTTTGGGTTTTACATGTTATAGCAGGCTGCTGCTGCTGCTGCTGCTAAATCGCATCAGTCGTGTCTGACTGTGAGACCCCATAGACGGCTCCCAACAAGCTAAGTTTGTTTAACTAATAAAAGGAAACTAGGAAAAGAAAAAGTTTTGGAAAGCTAAGTTACTAGGAATTTGAGCAATCATGACCATTGTGTTATCATTGGGTTTGTGGTCAATTAAATAATGATTATCTGAAGATTTAATAACTCTTTGAGAAATGCTTGTAGAGAAGAATTTTTGGCAATCTTTAATAAAAGAAAGCTCATTAATCAATGTTTAATTTTCATGTGTAAATTCCACTAACAACAAGAAAAAGAGCATTTATTAAACTGTAAGGAATTATTAAAGATCTATTCATAAAGCATTTCTAAAATGTCACTTAGATAAACCCTGCACATTATGAATCAAAGCACAAAACTCTTTCTTGATCTAAATGTGATTGACCTTTATAATGGCAACAAAAATCCTAAGAGGTGTCATATAGGTAATCTTGTGTAATAGTGTAATAGGTACACTATTACACTATTACAAAAATCTTAAGGAACTATTACACTATTAAGATTGTGTAATATTTGCAGAAAATGATAATTTTGTGATTCATGTATCTGACCTTATTAGTTTTATGTTTCAGATTATTGATGTATTTGTTTATATATTTTTAAAAATATACTTTGTTTAATGAATTGTAAAGTGATGAATTTTGCTAAATTGAAACTTAGAACATAATGAAATTAATCTGATTTTTCTCAGCTATGCCATTTGATTAAAGCTGTCCAATGTAACCCAAATCTCTATTGCTAGCAAGAAACTCAGGAAAACCCAGTCACTTTTTAACAATAAAATATTTAACTTAAAAATCTTAATTTCAAAATTAGAATCAGTTAAAATAGGCTCTTGCAGAATTTTTCACACTATTAAATGAGACTTTCATGAAAAATCATAATAAATTCATATCATATTTACTTCATATCTTTTAATAATATTAATTAGAAACACAATTCTTCTATAAATAATTATCTGTACTATACACTCCAACTAATTTGCTAGACAATTGGGAGAGCTTTCTATTTAATTTTCAGAAAAATTTATGCTCTGATTTCTGTGTTTAACAGGGTTGAGACAATAAAACAGACACAGATTTAAAGGAAATATAAACATGGCTCTTCCTAATTAAGCATCCAGAAATGAGTATAATTATTTTGAAAGAAAAAAGATGATACACATTGTTTTGTTTTGTTTTTTTCCTTGCTGAATGCCAAATCATTGTCTGGATAAATTAGTCCTGGAGGGTAAGATACTTGAAACTGAAGCACAGTGACCTGTGAATAAGCTTGGAAACAGTGGCAGACTTTGTTTTTTGGGGCTCCAAAATCACTGCAGATGGTGACTGCAGCCTTGAAATTAAAAGACGCTTACTCCTTGGAAGGAAAGTTATGACCAACCTAGACAGCATATTAAAAAGCAGAGACATTACTTTGCCAACAAAGGTCCGTCTAGTCAAGGTTATTGTTTTTCCAGTAGTCATGTATGGATGTGAGAGTTGGATAACAGAGAAAGCTGAGCACCGTAGAATTGATGCTTTTGAACTGTGGTGTTGGAGAAGACTCCTGAGAATCCCTTAGACTACAGGGAGATCCAACCAGTCCATCCTAAAGGAAATCAATCCTGAATATTCATTGGAAGGACTGATGTTGAAGCTGAAACTCCAGTACTTTGGCCACCTGATGCGAAGAACTAACTTGTTTGAAAAGACCCTGATGCTGGGAAAGATTGAAGGTGGGAGGAAAAAGGGATGACAGAGGATAAGTTGTCATCACCAACTCAATGGACATGAGTTTGAGTAAACTCCTGGAGTTGGTGATAGACAGGGAGGTCTGGCATGCTGCAGTCCATGGTGTCACAGAGTTGGACACCAGTGAGCGACTGAACTGCATTGAACTGATCAGCTTGGACATTTTCAGCTCTTTTTAACAGAAAGCCCAATAATTAGTAGATTAATCTTTTTTTTTAAAGGAATTATCTATTGTAAGCAATAAGTCCAGACATAAAGCACTTCTAGGACTGTTTATTTCAGTGACCCAACCATGTTATGAGGGTTCCAGGTTTTTCCTATCTTTCTACTTATCATCTTCATTCTGTCAAGGATTGTTCTCAAACTTGTCCCTTCATGATCACAAAGTAGCTTCAAGAAGTTCCAAGCATTTACCCTTGAGGTGGGGAGAGAGAAAACCAGAAGAGAGAAAGCGTGGCAGTTATTTCTATCCATTTTTAAGGATTATTAAATCTTAACAAGACTGTTCACTAACAGCTTATTAATCAGAATTGTGTCACCTGTCCAATCTTAACATAATCACAGCAAATAGGTTAAAATCAACATAACATGACTGGCTTAGTCCAATCAAGGTTCATCCCATAAGGTCTGAAAGTGACCCTTCTCTCATGATCTTTATGGATTCTAAAGCCATATATAATGGAGATTCCGTTAGAAGGAAAGAAGAATGATTATAATGCAAGCAGTCAGCATTGCCTGATGTAGTTGATAATCAATATTGTCTGAATAGACTTCCCTGGTGGCTCAGACGGTAAAGCCTCTGCCTACAATGTGGGAGACCTGGGTTCGATCCCTGGATCAGGAAGATCCCCCCCTGGAGAAGGAAATGGCAACCCACTCCAGTATTCTTGTCTGGAATATCCCATGGACAGAGGAGCCTGGTAGGCTGTAGTCCATGGGGTCACAAAGAGTCAGACATGACTGAGCGACTTCATTTTTACTTTCATTGTCTGAATAGATAATCTGGAATGTTGGAAGATGCCAACAACTTGTATTTTATCTTTTTCAGTTAATTCAGGTTTATTTTAAAGGAGCAGTAAATATTCAAAACAATGCTTTGAACTGGTTATGACTGAAATTATCTGAATAAAACATTTGATTTCTCATTGAATTGATTCATGAGTAGCCTGATTTTTAGTATTAGGGATTTTTTTTTTCATTCCCCCCCATGGTGAAATAGAATTATTTAAAATTGGTACAAGTAGTATTAGGAAATTGGAGAAAAAATGGCAACCCACTCCAGTGTTCTTGCCTGGAGAATCCCAGGGACGGGGGAGCCTGGTGGGCTGCCGTCTCTGGGGTCGCATAGAGTCAGACACAACTGAAGCGACTTAGCAGCAGCAGCAGCAGCAGGGTTAGGAAGAATGTATATTATATATAGTCTTTCTAAATATGTCTTAAATGGACCTAATGATAGTTTCAGCTCAGTCAATTCAGTCGCTCAGTTGTGTCCGACTCTTTGTGACACCATGAATTGCAGCACACCAGGCCTCCCTGTCCATCCCCAGCTCCCAGAGTTCACCCAAACTCATGTCCATTGAGTCGGTGATGCCATCCAGCCATCTCATCCTCTGTCGTTCCCTTCTCCTCCTGCCCCCAATCCCTCCCAGCATCAGAGTCTTTTCCAATGAGTCAACTCTTCACGTGAGGTGGCCAAAGTACTGGAGTTTCAGCTTTAGCATCAGCCCTTCCAATGAACACCCAGGACTGATCTCCTTCAGAATGATCTGGTTGGATCTCCTTGCAGTCCAAGGAACTCTAAGGAGTCTTCTCCAACACCACAGTTCAAAAGCATCAATTCTTCGGCACTCAGCTTTCTTCACAGTCCAACTCTCACATCCATACATAACCACTGGAAAAACCATAGCCTTAACTAGATGGACCTTTGTTGGCAAAGTAATGTCTCTGCTTTTGAATATGCTATCTAGGTTGGTCATAACTTTCCTTCCATGGAGTAAGCATCTTTTAATTTCATGGCTGCAGTTACCATCTGCAGTGATTTCGTTTTCTGAATGTTGAGCTTTAAGCCAACTTTTTCACTGTCTTCTTTCACTTTCATCAAGAGGCTTTTTAGTTCCTCTTCACTTTCTGCCATAAGGGTGGTATCATCTGCATATCTGAGGTGATTGATATTTCTCCCGGCAATCTTGATTCCAGCTTGTGCTTCTTCCAGCCCAGCATTTCTCTTGATGTACTCTGCATAGAAGTTAAATAAGCAGGGTGATAATATCCAGCCTTGACATACTCCTTTTCATATTTGGAACCAGTCTGTTTTTCCATATCCAGTTCTAACTACTGCTTCCTGACCTGCATACAGGTTTCTCAAGAGGCAGCTCAGGTGGTCTGGTATTCCCATCTCTTTCAGAATTTTCCACAGTTTGTTGTGATCCACACAGTCAAAGGCTTTGGCATAGTCAATAAAGCAGAAATAGATGTTTTTCTGGAACTCTCTTGCTTTTTCGATGATCCAGCAGATGTTGGCAATTTGATCTCTGGTTCATCTGGAAGTTCATGGTTCACGTATTACTGAAGGCTGGCTTGGAGAATTTTGAGCATTTCTTTACTAGCATGTGAGATGAGTGCAATTGTGTGATAGTTTGAGCATTCTTTGGCATTGCTTTTCTTTGGGATTGGAATGAAAACTGACCTTAATGATAGTTTAGTATACAGAAAATGCTTATCTCAGTGTTAGAGAGTGTCCTCGATTTGTTTCAGTTGCTAAACACTGGAAGTTATTAGAATTATTGTAGCTGAGATTGCTAATTGTAGTGTCAATTTCATTCTTTTTTTTTTTTCTTGTAAGCAAATTAACAACAATGAAAACTCAGTTAAAGTTTCCATATCCCTGTTTTACTTGTAGTTCTGTGTGCCCATGTGAAAAATTTCTGGCTAATGATGCAACCAGAATTTATTTGGTGAGGCTTAGCTTCTCAAATTGGGACACTGAGACATAGAGTTTGTGAATGTATTTTTTTTAACCTTTCTTGTATTAACTGCATACATGATGACTAGAACTTCCATAGCTGTGTGATATAGAGAGGATCTATAAATATAGAAGACAAAGATGGCAGAACAGAAAGGTAAGTGGGACGCCAATGAGTATTTTTTTTTTCCCCAATGAGTATTGACCTGACTATGTGGAGGCATTTTTTTATTCAGATAAAGAGAATAAACAACTTCTATTTCTCTTGCTATTTTTTGTTTCTGGTCATAATAGATAAGTGCCCTTCCTACCTTTGTTTCCTATAAACTGCTGGGGATATACCTAAGACATGAAATTATTATTAATATATTAATAGTGTATGCATGTGTGCTAACTTGCTTCAGTCATGTCTGACTCTTTGCGACCCTATGGACTATAGCCCACCAGGCCCCTTGTTCATGGGATTCTCTGGGCAAGAATACTGGGGGCAGGTTGCCATGCCCTTCTTCAGGGGATCTTCCCAACCCAAGAATCAAATATGCATCTCTTATGTTTCCTGCATTTACAGGAGAATCCTTTACCACTAGCGCCACCTGGGAAGCCCAATGTATTAATAGTAATAACAGTAAAATGACAAAAACATTTCTCTAATCATTTTGCTTAAAAAGAGCATTAATGATCTTTTATTCTGAAATTAATGGTAGAGAAACAAAACTGTATACTTATATTTTCTACTTTTTGTTTGGCATTTGGAAGGTTTTTAAAGCTTTCCATCAGTAGATGAATGGATAAGAAAGCTGTGGTACATATACACAATGGAGTACTACTCAGCCATTAAAAAGAATACATTTGAATCAGTTCTAATGAGGTGGATGATACTGGAGCCTATTATACAGAGTGAAGTAAGCCAGAAAGAAAAACACCAATACAGAATACTAACGCATATATATGGAATTTAGAAAGATGGTAACAATAATCCTATATATGAGACAGCAAAAGAGACACTGATGTATAGAACAGTCTTTTGGACTCTGTGGGAGAGGGAGAGGGTGGGATGATTTGGGAGAATGGCATTGAAATACATATAATATCATATATGAAATGAGTCGCCAGTCCAGGTTCGATGCACGATACTGGATGCTTGGGGCTGGTGCACTGGGACGACCCAGAAGGATGGTATAGGGAGGGAGGAGGGAGGAGGGTTCAGGATGGGGAACACATGTTTACCTGTGGCAGATTCATTTCAATATTTAGCAAAACCAATACAATATTGTAAAGTTTAAAAATAAAATAAAATAAAAAAAACAGAATATAGGGTCAAGAAAACAAAGAAAGCTGATGTATAAATTAATTTTTATCTAATTTATTCAAAATTTAAGATCCAATCGCCTTAAAATTAACCAGAAATAATCCAGTGATTCTTTAACATTTCAGGTTATTTTAATCATATTTACTTGTACTTTCTTTATAATTAACGATCAAAGAAAAGATCTTTCATTTGTAAGTTTTAGTGATCACCACAATACTTAATATTAGCCAATGACATTTTTCAATGCTCAATACATTTATTAATTTGACAATAATTTATTAGCAATTGGTACTAGTGGTAAAGAACTCTCTTGCCAATGCAGGAGACGCAAGAGACATGGGTTCGATCCCTGGGTCGGAAGATTCCTAGAAAACGAAACGGCAACCCACTCCAGTATTCTTACCTGGTAAATCCCGTGGATGGAGTAGCCTGGTGAACTACACTCCATGGGGCCACAAAGAGTCAGACATGACTGAAGTGGCTTAGCACATCCATAGATAAATCTGCTATAAACATCTCTGTGCAAGGTTTTGTTTGGACTTAAGATGTCAGCTACTTTGGGTTGTTACCCTGCTTATTTAACTTATATGCAGAGTACATCATGAGAAACTCTGGGCTGGAAGAAGCACAAGCTGGAATCAAGATCACCGGGAGAAATATCAATAACCTCAGATATACAGATGACACCACCCTTATGGAAGAAAGCAAAGAACTAAAGAGCCTCTTGATGTAAAAGAGGAGAGTGAAAAGTTCACTTACAACTCAACATTCAGAAAACTAAGATCATGGCATCTGGTCCTATCACTTCATGGTAAATAGATGGGGAAACAATGGAAGCAGTGATAGACTTTATTTTTGGGGGGGGCTCAAAATCACTGCAGATGGTGACTGCAGCCTTGAAATTAAAAGACACTTGCTGCTTGGAAGAAAAGTTATGACCAACCTAGATAGCATATTCAAAAGCAGAGACATTACTTTGCCAACAAAGGTCCATCTAGTCAAAGCTATGGTTTTTCCAGTAGTCATGTATGGATGTGAGAGTTGGACTATAAAGACAGCTGAGTACCAAAGATTTGATGCTTTTGAACTGTGGTATTGGAGAAGACTCTTGAGACACCCTTGAACAGCAAAGAGATCCAACCAGTTCATCCTCAAGTAAATCAGCCCTGAATATTCATTGGAAGGACTGATGTTGAAGCTGAAACTGCAATACCTTGGCCACCTAATATGAAGAAATGACTTGTTGGAAATGACCCTGATGCTGAGAAAGATTGAAGGCAGGATGAGAAGGAGATGACAAAGGATAAGATGGTTGGATGGCATCATGAACTCAATGGACATGAATTTGAGTAAACTCTGGGAGTTGGTGATGGACAGGGAGACCTGGTGTGCTGCAGCCCACGGGGTCGCAAAGAGTTGGACACGACTGAGCAACTGAACTGAACTGAACTTTGGGTATATACCAAGGAGTGTGACTGCTAGATGCTATGGCAAAAGTGTGTTCGACTTTATAAGAAACCTTCAGAATATCTTCCAAAATGACTGTATTATTGTGCATTCTCACTAGCAGCAGATGAGAGTGCCTGCTGTTTTACATCCTTGTCAGTATTTGGTGCTGTCAGTGTCCTGGGCACTTTAATTGGTGTTTATTAGCATCTCATTGTTTCAATTTGCGATGCAATGAAGAGAAATGTTGAAGGATAATGGAGAAGGAAATGGCAACCCACTCCAGTGTTCTTGCCTGGAGAATCCCAGGGACAGAGGAGCTGTCTATGGGGTCACACAGAGTCAGACACGACTGAAGTGAATTAGCAGCAGCAGCAGCAGCAGCAGCATCTCATTGTTTCAATTTGCAGTTCTCTGATGACATCTGATGTGAAGTAGCTTTTTGTATGGTTAAGTTGCCATCTGTGTATCTTCTTTGTTTAAATTTATTTTTAATTGGTGAAAAATTGCTTTATAGAGTTGTTGTGTTGGTTTCCAGGACATGTGTATAATCTTTGCTGAGGTGTCTGTTAAGGTCTTTGGCCCACTTTTAAATTGAGTTGCTTTTTATCATTGAGTTTCAAGAGGTCTTTATATATTTTGAATAGCATTCCTTCATCAGATGTGTCCTTTGCAAATATTTTCTAAAAGTCTGACTTGTCTTCTCATTCTCTTGACACTGTCTTTTTTTTTTAGATAGTGAAATTAGAGGAAAGCTTTATTATTTATAGTATATTCCCATTAATCTATTTTATACCATGCTAATTATAATATAATTTACACTCATTTTTTAAAATACGTGAACATTAATGTTCATCATATATACATTTCATTATACCCTGAATTTAGAATTAGTAAACTAAAAATGAGAACTGGTCTTAGCCAATGCCTCTTCATCCTATTTGGGAAAAAGATTGGGGAGATGAATTAACAGTTATGAATGCTAGTTTACTATGAACTAGATATTGTCCTTGTTCACAAAATACATAATCCCCTTTCAACCTCATCACTTCATGTGAAAATGTTATAACGATCCTTTTTTAAGAGCACTTTTTTTTTTAGAGCAGCTTTTGGTTTACATCAAAATTGAGAGTAAGTTCATTTAATGTGATGACATATTAGTAAAAAAACTTGAACAGATGAAACATTCAAAGTAATATCCAAAGAGACTTTAACAAACACAATTTATAGCAGTGTTAGCAACAAAAACAAAAAGATGGTGATGCCTCTGGAACCCAGAAGCAGTAGGGAATAGTCACTGTGTAAATGCTGCTGCTGTGTCGCTTTAGTCGTGTCCGACTCTGTGTGACCCCATAGACGGCAGCCCACCAGGCTTCCTGTCCCTGGGATTTCCAGGCAAGAACACTGGAGTGGATTGCCATTTCCTTCTCCAATGCATGAAAGTGAAAAGTGAAAGTGAAGTCGCTCAGTCATGTCTGACTCTAGCGACCCCATGGACTGCAGCCTACCAGGCTCCTCCTGGGGTTTTCTAGGCAAAAGTACTGGAGTGGGGTGCCATTGCCTTGCAACCCAGTGAAGGCTGTTTCTTGGGAGTGGGACTCAGACAGAAGTTATGGCTTGGGGAGGAGAATGCAGCAAAGATCAGAATATATAATGAAAGGCAGGAAGCAAAGAGCATGAATACCCAACCTCTCTCTCACCAGAGTCTCCCAATAATTGAACTCAAATGGAAGTCCTAGAAGTCAGGCTGTCTTGTGCACAGAGAAGGGTAGAGAGGATGAAGACTAGCTCTAGAGCTACAAATGTAGAATACACGAACAGTGCAGTACACAAATTAGTGTACTGTATACACATGTCCCCCTTAGTAACCACTCTAGTCCTTTGTTTGGTTGAAGAAAATGAAGCCCTCAATATAGGAAAACAGAAGCCCTTAGTAGTCATGTGTTTATAGTTTCTAGTTTTCCACTGATAGCATTATTAGGCATGGGAATACTAAGTGGCAGTGTAATAAATATTCTGGTTCTTGACATTGTTCCTTCTCGCCCCCATTTTATATCATGACTGGTAGTTAGAATCACTCACTCCTTCTCTTTGGTCAGTGTGATGACAATCTGAAAAATTTGCAAGTGGCTCACTCAATTTTCCATTTATTGGAACCAGCTCTTGTCCTGCAGCTCATTGTCCTGATAGAAACATTTACATCTTAAGTATCTAATAACTTTGAGAGAAAAAAAAAATCCTTCATGTATTATTGTTATTTATAATTGTGAGAAGGCCATTCCTACTTCTAACATTTAATCCCTGGACTTGTGCAATCTGGTTATGTGGGAAATGGCATCATATGTTGACCACTGATTCAAGGCATAAAATGTATCCTATAGCACAGGGCTACAGCCTTCTTACACTTTTTCTTCTAGCATGTTCTGCAGTTGAGCTTCTACCAGTCTGTCTCATCATTCTATTGAGCTATAGGCTTTAAAGTAAAGGGCACTTGGTAAGACAGTTGAACACTTTGAGTATCAACTCATAGACATATTTCCTTCATATAAAATATGTCATTTAGTCAGCAACAGTATTGTGCGGTGAAGACTCAGGCATTCTGTAGATCCACAAATGGTGATGCCAGCCAGTAAATGCACTGAAGCAAAAAGCATATTCATGTTCCAATCATGTATTTCCTTGAGTACAGCCTCGACTCCAGCAAAGTCAACACCGTTTTGTATAATCAGCCTGCCAACATCACCTTGCCACTGAGCAGTGTTTTGCTCCCCTCCCACAGTGAAGAGTGTCATGCAGGGCTCAGCGTTGGCTCCTTCGATGAACACAGATTGTCTTTACACTCTGTGGCCTTTCTGATATGTTCATCCTCGTATCTCTTTCCTACACTCCCATGAGAACACATTTTCATTTCACTTTATCCATTACCTTGACCAGTTTAGAATATTTTCTCAACTATTTCTTCTACTCAAAGAATAGAATCAGATACATATTCTTAAAGTCATAAGACAAGATGAGGTATACTCTAGTGTTTCTCCTTTCTTTGTTCTTCTTCTTCCATTCTTACAGATTTGTATGTGTGTCCTCTCTCAGGTACCAAACGCAACTTGACTTTGTGGGAAACTTGCCAAAATATCTGTTTATTACATTTGAAACTGTTCTCATATGAATGGCAAGATTATCTTCTCACTCTGTTTTATAGTGTGAAGACATGATTGAATCACTGAAAGTAAACATTAGTTACATTTTCCTAAGATATTTGACCCAGAATCTGCTTGACATTAATTGCAATATATCTTTGTCATGCAGCTACATCTGCTGTATTCTGATCTCATCATAGCAGTGGATGAAATGTGGCAAAATTGGTGTGTGTTTAACTGATTAAAATTTGCTACAAAGATTCAGGCAATATGAGCTGTACACATTGATTTATGAATTTATCTACACATGGAAAATGTGACATTTGCTGTGTAAACTCCCAAGGGTTAGGAGCCAGAATTTCTCAGGGATGAACACTAATGCATAACTGTTGGCTTAGGTGAGTTGCTAAAGTAAAAACTTTACAAATTATGCTCACAGAAACAAAGTTTTATTTTTCTTTCCAGCCAGTTATCATCTTTTGCGGATGAAATTAGAAGGTATTTGAAATGAACTTTCCCTGTTGCATAAAGTAATCAGTAATATTAGAAGATGATTAGAAATATAATATTAATAAGAATTTACATTTGCTTATCTTTAAATTCATGACTTCACTAATTATATAAATTTTTATTAAGGATGTTAAATGGTCTTGTTAGGTTTTCATAAATTGCTAGTAAATACATAGTTATTCTATACATAGAATATCAAAACTTTGATTAGACATTCAAAACCTGCATTGCATTTCGACGGCAAGAAAGAAAGATATGCTTCCTCCTTTTCAGCGGTAGATATAGACTGTGCATACGTGCTAAGCTGCTTCAGCTGTGTCCAACTCTTTGAGACCCCATAGACTGCAGCCTGCCAGGTTCCTCTATCCATGGAATCCTCCAGGCAAAAATACTGGAGTGGGTTGCCATGTCCTTCTCCAGGAGATCTTCCTGACCCAGGGATTGAACTGGTGTCTGTCCTGTCTCCTGCATTGGCTGGAGGGTTCTTTACTGCTAGCACCTCCTGGGAAGCCTGATCAGACATCCTGAAACTTAAACATATTGGATTGTGAAGTTTGGGCAGTTGTTTTTCTTTTTTTAATGAGATATTGCCTGTGGTTAACAGCAGTAAAATGTTAATTTAGTCTTTGGTAGGACATATTATCACTATAACTCAGAACAATTTTGGTATGCCAATTTTGAAATAAAATGGCTCTGATTAATGCATGAATCAATATTAAAACTACTAGATGTCTGATCAAACTGCCAAAATGGGATAGTGATGCCATCAGTGTTAAATGCATTCCAGTGTTAAATGTTGAGTGATTTCAGGGAATTTATAAATGAAACCTCTAATTTATAACATCTGAAAGCATGTACTTCACACTGTTTTCTATGCTATTACCTGGTTGTGTACATCTTTAAACTATGACAATGAATATTTTGAAATTTATGTCCCTAATATGCTGACTTTATTTCACATGTAATAAGAAATACAGGCTGGTGAAAAACATCAAATATTTTCTTCAGTATTTTCTGGTTAACATCATATAAAACATTTTCAAAATAGATTGTTGTAAAGGGAAACGTGAAGATAACAGTAAAATATTTTCTCCTGCTTCTAGTTGCTAAGCTAAGAAAAGTTTATTCAACTTATCTTTATTACCATCAAATTGTCTTGTAAAATAGACAGGGTTAGGAGGAATCTGATAGCCATCCGATTCGTTTTTTTTTTTTTTCCCTTTATCTTCTTCTTCTGGCTCACTCTTACACTTACTATATTTTCCCCTATTCAATCTTATGCTTTTGGAATGCTGTCACAAGTTATATTCATGGTTATTTTTTTGTCACTCAGAATATTCCTCAACCCTAGCCTATTTCCTGAAATATTACAACCATTGATTGTTGCTTAGCCCTATCTACTTTGAATTCTACTGACACGTCTTAAATCTATACTTTAAAAAAACTTTTCACTTTGGACACTTTGTACGACACAAAATGCTTATATGAAATTGAAAATATAGTGTCCCTGGTACATTTTTATTGGAGTTTTTCATTGATTCTCCAGGTTTATGTTAAGGAGTTATCGCCACAAACAGCCAATACATTCAATTCTAAGTCTTATACTTAATCTTCACAGTACGTTTGGTAAGGGTAGTCTAGCCATTTAAAGTATTATTCAATCTGTTTGTCAACCGGATTCACTTTAAGAGACTCTTAAGATCTCATTTCTCTTGTCAGCATCCCCACTAAGAGGAACATAGCTGAGTACAATGATAACTGCATCTGCTTAGATGATCAGGGGGCATGACAAATAAATGGGATATCTAATTTGTGAATGTTAAACAAATTAATGAGTTATGAAAAGGACTTAACAGTCTGTACACACATTCTTTTTTTCTGGTGTTGGGAACCATATCATTAATGAAATAGTACTCTGACTTAGTGTCTTTTTCTGAATAGCTCAGGATATTTAAAATTTATGATCTTATTTATTATCTAAACTTTTTATTAGTTTCTACTGTTGTTATAACATAAATTTCACTCTCCTTATAACAGCTAATGGAATCATATGTTCTGTGTAACATTTTTAAATCCCATGTGATTTCTTCATACTCTGAATATACTTATTTTCCCACCACTTCATGGGAAATAGATGGGGAAACAGTGGAACAGTGTCAAACTTTATTTTTCTGGGCTCCAAAATCACTGCACATGGTGACTGCAGCCATGAAATTAAAAGATGCTTACTCCTTGGAAGGAAAGTTATGACCAACCTAGATAGCATGTTCAAAAGCAGAGACATTACTTTGCCAACAAAGGTTCGTCTAGTCAAGGCTATGGTTTTTCCTGTGGTCATGTATGGATGTGAGAGTTGGACTGTGAAGAAGGCTGAGTGCCGAAGAATTGATGCTTTTGAACTGTGGTGTTGGAGAAGACTCTTGAGAGTCCCTTGGACTGCAAGGAGATCCAACCAGTCCATTCTGAAGGAGATCAGCCCTGGGATTTCTTTGGAAGGAATGATGCTAAAGCTGAAACTCCAGTACTTTGGTCACCTCATGCGAAGAGTTGACTCACTGGAAAAGACTCTGATGCTGGGGGGATTGGGGGCAGGAGGAGAAGGGGACGACAGAGGATGAGATGGTTGGATGACATCACTGACTCGATGGACGTGAGTTTGGGTGAACTCCGGGAGTTGGTGATGGACAGGGAGGCCTGGAGTGCTGCGATTGATGGGGTCGCAAAGAGTCGGACACGACTGAGTGACTGATCTGATCTGATCTGATACATGATTACTTATTTTTAATTTTAAATATTATAATTGAGGACTGGAAGAGTAAAAGACTATGACTGCATATTTTTTTGCATTATTGCTTTCAATTCTCTACTAAGAATTAAATTCTCTACTAAGAATGGGGTTGCCCACCCCATCGATAAAGATTATCTTCTTCCCTATTCCATAAATAGCTAGGATTTTCCAATCCTAATAAAGATATTATATCTAAAATATTAGCACTTATACCTCTGCCATAATGTCACATTTGTCACATTCCTCTCTCTTATCACTGTTTATCAAGAGATAATCATGACATAGTAACTACTAGGAGAACGGAATGTGGCATAAAGAAGATACATGAGTCTTCAGTAGAAACTGACAGTAAAAATGTTGTCAGTATCTTACACAGCAATTACAGTTGCAATCAAAAGTGGCTGAGACGGTTTGTGATACTGAATAGGATGCACAGAGAAACTATTTGTAATTAAAGACTGCTCTCTAAATTTTGACCAGGCTTGGGCCAAAATAATCAAATTTATAGGAAATAAGCTATTAAAAAACATTTGCCATTGAGTATGAAAATACCCTTGCTAAATTCTTAGATACATATGTTGAGACAGAGAGAAAGTATTGAAGATAAGGTGATATTTCTCACATCATACCATATGTTAGTGCCATCCTGGAAATGCCTTACAGATACCTCTTGCCAATTTGAGATCAGTTAGTTCTCTGTATTTGTTAAAGTATACCACATGCAGTTGTCTAGGTTATGGAAAGTTAATTAGCAGCCTGATGGGTAGTACTGGATGCAAATCTCATGAGTGTATTTAACAGAGATGATAATCTGGAATTAAATAGCTGAGCATTTATATATCACTTCATTTTGGTTCAGTATCAATAGAAATCACGTGGGCTGAGAAGTGGCCATGAGTTTCATCATGTACAGTGTGCATACTATTCAAAGCCCTGCACTAAGCAATTTCAAACCAAACCTCAGTGTCATATAGTCCAAGGGTTTGAAAGTAATATCAAGGATCACCTAAAAGTATCTACATATTTTATGACAAGTTATGTTCTACTTAGTTTAAAACTCAGGCCTCAAGAATTTTGATATACATATGTCTATTAAGATTAAAAAGCTGCAGTGGAAACTTTTTTTTTTTTAATTTGGATTTAAATGGCAAGTCTGAAATTAGAAACTCATTACCCTATAAGTCACTATGTCTTATGGGGGAGAGCTGGAAATCTCCAAATCGTCTATGATTATGCACTTTCCACTGTAATTCACTTGAAATTATTGTTGTATGGTAAAATGTATTCTGGGTTCTCTCTCTTTCTTTAACAAAGTATGGTTGATATAAAAGCTATATATATTTAACATATACAATTTGATGAGTTTGCAACACTCATGATATTGTCACCTTAATCACGGAAACACATCCAACACCTCTCAGAGATTCTTATGTCACTTTAGTATTTTTTGTTTGTTTTTTTTAACACTTAACATGAAGCTACCCTCTTAGATTTTTAAGTGTACACCACTGTATCGATAACTACAGTCCCCAACTTATGATGGCTTGACTTTTCATTTTTCCATTGTTCAAAGTGACAGACATCCAGTAGAGACCGCACTTCCAGTTTTGAATCTGACCTTTTCCTAGGCTAGTGATATACAGTAGATACCCTCTCATGATTCTGGGGGAGTCGTAGTGAGCTGCAGCTCCAGTCAGTCATATGATCACAAGGACAAACAAGTAATATACTTAAAACCATCCTGTACCCATACTGCCATTCTATGTTTTACTTTCAGTACAATATTCCATAAATTTCATGAGCTATCCAAAACTTTATTATCAAATAGACCTTGTGTTAGATGATTTTCCCATTTGTAGGCTAATGATGTAATGTAAATGTTCTGACATATTTAAGATAGGCTATGCTATGATGTTCAGTAGATTAAGTATCTTAAGAGCATTTTCAATTTACAATAGCTTTGCTGCTAAGTCACTTCAGTCGTGTCCGACTCTATGCGACCCCATAGACGGCAGCCCACCAGGCTCCTCGGTCTCTGGGATTTTCCAGGCGAGAATATTGGAGTGGGTTGCCATTTCCTTCTCCAATGCATGAAAGTGAAAAGTGAAAGTGAAGTCACTCAGTCGTGCCTGACTCTTAGCGACCCCATGGACTGGAGCCCACCAGGCTCCTCCGTCCATGGGATTTTCCAGGCAAGAGTACTGGAGTGGGGTGCCATTGCCTTCTCCTACAATAGCTTTATGTGGATGTAAATTCATGTAAGTCGAGGAAGGGCTGTATAGTCAACATGTTACAGAGTAGTTCTCCAAAATTTACTCATTTAGCTTAACTGAGGAGAAGGTAATGGCACCCCACTCCAGTACTCTTGCCTGGAAAATCCCATGGATTTGGTCCCTGAGGTCGCTAAGAGTCGAACACGACTAAATGAATTCCCTTTCACTTTTCACTTTCATGCATTGGAGAAGGAAATGGCAACCCACTCCAGTGTTCTTGCCTGGAGAATCCCAGGGACGGGGGAGCCTGGTGGGCTGCCGTCTATGGGGTCGCACAGAGTCGAACACGACTGAAGTGACTTAGCAGCAGCAGCAGCAACTTAACTGAAAATTTATGCCATTAAATAACTACTTAATTGCCTCACCACCTGGCAATCACTATTGTATTCTCTGTTTCTGAGTTTGCCTATTTTAGGCATAAGTGGAATTATGCAATATTTACCCTTCTAAGACTGACTTATTTCATTTAGCATAATATCCTCCATTTTCATCCATGTTGTTGAAAATCGCAAGATTTTCTTATTCTTAAAGGCTATATCATATTCTATTGCTATAGATGATGTTGTTGTTTAGTTGCAAAGTCATATACAACTCTTTTGTGACCCCATGGACTGTAGCCCTCCAGTCTCCTCTATCCATAGGATTTCCCAGGCAAGAATATTGGAGTGGTTGACGTTTTCTCCTTCAGGGGATATTCCCCATCCAGGGATTGAACCCCTGTCTCCAGCATTGGTAGGCAGATTCTTACTACTCAGCCACCAGGGAAGCTCATATTGTTATGGATATATATCATAATTTTCTGTTCAAATATATATCTATGGGCATTTGGGCTCTTTCCATATATTGTCTATTGTCTATAGTGAATAGTATTTTCATTGAACATGGGAGTGCAGATACTTTTTCCCCTTGATAACTATATATACAGATATACCTAGTTTTATTGCACTTCATAGATACTCTTTCTTTCTTTTTTTTACAAATTGAAAGTTTGTGACAACCTGTATCAAACTAAGTTTACTGGCTTTATTATAGTTTTAAAATTTTTCTAATTTTATAATTTTAAATACTTTACTGTTTTTTAAGTAATGTTTTGTCAACTACTAGTAACATTGTATATGCTTTCAAATGTTGCTGGAGATCTTTCATCTGCTTCTATAAATCTCTATGCATTCTTTTGTAATTTTCATTTGAGTTTTGTTCCTATTTGTTAATTTACAAACAAACTTCCCTGGTGGCTCAGAGAGTAAAGAATCTACCTGCAATACAGAAGACCCAGGTTAGATCCCTGAGTGGGGAAGATCCCCTAGAGAGGGAAATGGAAACCCACTCCAGTATTGTTGCCTGGAGAATCCCATGGACGGAGAGGCCTTGTGGGCTACAGTCCAGGTGTCACAAAGAGTCAAACAAGACTGAGTGACTAACATAGTGCTATTTATATATTAGGGAATGTTTTATATTTATTATTATTTTCCAAGCCTGTGATTTGTATCAAAATGTTGATATTTCTGGTGGAACAATATCTGCATATTTACATTAATAGTAATGCATATATAATTACTATATAAGTACATAAATATATTGCATATATTAATTATACTTATACTCTTGCCCCTAAAATGTTTCCTGTCCCTTGGAGTCCTTCTAGAACTCCAGTTTCCAAAGACCCCTCAATATTTGATTGAATTCATTGTAAACATTATACTTCACTTATACGTTCTTATTGCTGTTTAGTCACTAAGTAACATTTTATATTTTCATACATCTAATTTACCTTTCTTATTTTATTTGACATATTTGTTAAATATTTGTATCTTTGTACCTTGATTTTGGGCTTCCCTGGTCCCTCAGTGATAAAGAATCTGCCTGCCAATGCAGAAGATGTGGGTTTGATCCTTGGATCAGGAAGATTTCCTGGAAAAGGAAATGGCAACCCACTCCAGGATTCTTGCCTAGGAAATCCCTGGAAAAAGGAGCCTGGTGGGTTACAATTTATGGAGACTCCAAAGAGTCAGACCTGACTGAGCAACTAAACAACCACCTTGATTTTATAATCAGATATGCAGTTTTCTTAAGAACATATAGTATTCTATTGTATTTTATCATTGTATTTTGTCCCTCTCACAGTGACTAGCATATGAGTTTGCACTTGAAGTTATTTGGTATTCATGAGTATTTATTTCTTATCTTGTATATAGTAGGTAAAAATAGCTATTTTATATACAAAGTCCCTTTTAAAAACTCTCGATTATTATAAGGTAATCCTTGTATGATATTGTCTAGTTCAATGTCCTTTTGCACAAATATATCTATAATTATATTTTACTTTTAATCCATTAGAGATAATATACTTAAATAATGCTTTACTATTATCCTTAAATATGTGTTACACTTACTTAGATGGTTCCTAGAGCAGTAAAATAGCAGAGTTTGCCAAAATATAATATGATCTTATACTTTATCCCAAATAAGATAAGTATTTATAATGAAACTGGAGCTTAGAATTTAAATCCTCTAAGGTATCTTGTGAATCTGTGCAATTAATTTTGTTTAGGAAATTCTGTTACTTTATACTGAATACAAAATTTGAAACTTTCAAGGTTCAGTAGCTAAACCTTGAGGGTAGTAACATGCAGTCTATGCTTACTATGCAATAATATTACTTTACAAAAATCTCTATTTCCTCTAGGGTGCTTTTTGATTGAGATATCTCTTTCCTTTCTGGAAAATAACTTTAACTGCTAAAGAAAGCTTGGCTTTTCACAACTGACTCTTCTCTGAAAACATGTAAATAAATTAGCTATTAAGGTTAAATAAGGTTAATTAAGGTTAAATGAAAGAAAAATTAAAAAACCACCAACAGGAGTAGACTGCTTCTATACAAATCATCCAGTACTGAAAAAATATCATTATATAAAGCCCTAAGGACTACGACTTGTGTTCTTCTTGACTAAATTTGAAATGAATCCACTTAATGTCTACTGTTCCTATACTTATTTCTTCCATTCTCATAAAAAGTAGAAGTTATGGGAGTAAATATTTTGATTACTATTCAAAATTTTAAAAATACACCAACTGATAAAGTTTTTAGAAGTGAAACTCCTATCTTAATATCCTAATATTGGGGATGTAATCTAGGAAATAAATCATGTTTGGAGTTGCCAAAAATAAACCATTCTTCTGTTGTGATATTGAGAAAACAGTCTTCTTCCAAAGTAATTATCATTTTTTTTTCCTTTAGTGCTTGAAAGAAAGTGAAAGTGAGAGTGAAGTTGCTCAGTTGTGTCCGACTCTTTGTGACCCCATGGACTGTAGTGTACCATGCTCCTCCGTCCATAGGAGTTTCCAGGCTAGGAGTCGGACACGACTGAGCGACTTCACTTTCACTTTTCACTTTCATGCATTGGAGAAGGAAATGGCAACCCACTCCAATGTTCTTGCCTGGATTTAGCAGCAGCAGCAGGCAAAAGTACTGGAGTGGGTTGCCATTTCCTTCTCCAGAGGATCTTCCTGACCCAGGGATGGAATCGGGGTCTCCCACATTGTAGGTAGACGCTTTACCGTCTGAGCCACCAGGGAAGTCCTGGTGAGAATTATTTTAAGGAAATTATAAGGGCTGGAAATTTCGAAGTCTGCAATTCAGATCATCAAGAGACCTGAAGGAGAGTTGATGCTACAGTCTTGAAGCCAAAGGCAGGAAGGAGGCAAAATCTCCTACTCTCTTATAGACTGTCGTTTTTCTTAAGGCCTTCAACTGATTGGATGAGGTTTGGCCCCATTACCAGGGTAATCTGCTTTACTCAGTCTGAGTGAGTGAGTGAATGAAAGTTGCTCAGTTGTGTCCGCCTCTTTGCGACCCCATGGACTATACAGTCCATGGAATCCTCCAGGCCAGAATACTGGAGTAGGGGATCTTCCCAATCCAGGGATCAAACCCAGGTCCCCCGCATTGCAAATGGAGTTGGATTCTTCATCAGCTGAGCCACAAGGGAAGCCATACTCAGTCTACTGATTTGAATGTTAATCACATTTTAAAAATAACCTTTGCCAAAACATCTAGACTGATGTTTGACTAAACAACAGGGTACCTTAGCCTAGCCAAGTCGACACATAAAATTAACCACCACAATGACTCTTATTTTTAAACCAATTTAATTTGGGATTGCTAATATTTTCAGAATCATGAAAACTAATACCATAGAATGGGAAACATATGAGATAGGGGGGAAAAAAAAAAAAAGAAATGAGTTGACTGATGGTTTGCAGTCTCTCACAATATCCCCTGTATTATGTTTCTGTGAATTTCACAATACTGTAGATTTCTTCTTCAAGTTATTGTGCAACTGTTGTAATTCTTATTTAGCCAAGTATTAGAAAAATGTTATTCTCTTGTCTCATATTTCTATGTGTAGTTCTGTCAATTTAGGACAGGAGTTGGTTCAATAGATGCTGAACTTTGGCTGTCATATTAAAAGTTGTCATGGCTTGATCTACACAGAATATAGACATAGGCAAAATGACCATGTTGGGGATTTAATCCTCTAGATACTTCTTGTCCACATTTTTTTATTTCCTTTATTTAAAAATATTCTGTTTCTGTGGAAAAGCAATAATTCTGACCCAGTTTCTGAGAAACATCCCTATAGCAGAACTTGATGCTACAAGATGAGTGAAATATCTGAACCACATTTATTCTGAAATTATGAATCCAAATAATGTAGGAGAAAATGTTCTGTCTTTCGGGTATGAATCTTCATTACTGTCTACAGTATATATCTTCTCTATATATACAATCATAATTTTCTCTAGAAAACTGAGTTTTGTATATAATATATATAATCAAGAAATGATTTCTGAATGTATTAACATGTGTGTTTATCCTAAATCAATTTCTTTTTGTCTTATCCTACTATAAATTTCTCCCTTTTCAGTAATAAACCTATAGAACACACCTTAGGTCAGTTTTTAAACAGCATGCTTTTTTTTTTTCTTTAAATTTCATAAACCTATAAATCTAAGTTATAAAGAATATCATATAGTCCACTTTCAAATATTCCTCTTATATATCTTTGGTGTATAATTATTTCTGGACAAAAACAGAGTGCTTTATAAGTAATAGGAGCAAGAATTTGGACTTTCCCTGGAAGATTTCCTATGCTGTTCATGAAAACTGATCAACTATGCTTTTAAACTTACATTTTTTAAAGAATATTTTAGAAACTCCTATGTCCTATATTTGCCCTATCCTCAGAAAATAAGGTCACAAATTAAGTTCTTTATTTGAATGAGTAGTCAAGGGTTCTTTCATCAACCAGGGTCTTCTAAAGACAAAAGGGACGGTTTCCTATGATAGATGACACACATAAAAGTCCTAATTCAGGTTTGACATAGCAGGTCACAGTAAAAATATGACAGTTTCCTTCTGCAGGTGGATTTTATATGAAGGCAACTTTATTGTTCCTGGAAATATTTTAATTAAGAAATTTGAATAGCCTTCTAACTCCTTTTGGAAGTAGTATGATACTGGCATAACAAAGAAGATCATAGGCCAATTATCATCACTTAGCACTTCCTGAGCTAAATATTTTACAGAGAAGGAAGGCTTTTATTTGTAAGGGAGGTTCTTGCCTAATATGCAAATTTTATCCTATAAATTTCCGACTAGTACTGACTCCTTAGTCTTTTAATGTATAACCATTCACTATTACAATTGTTCTTAGTTATGTAATTCTTCTTTTGCAGTTGAAGTAACTTGAAATTAAACGACTTGTCCTAGATCAAAGATCAACTTGACCAATATCTAAAATTAGAGTTTGGTATTCTTAAGGTGATCATTTAAGGATGTATTTTTATTTTTAAGTGCTTTTTTGTGTTACTCAAATGCTGGGTATGTTATAAAATTTTAGACTTCCAATGCATTCTAAATCAGAGATTCTTAACGTTGGTCTATAAGCTTTTAGTAATATTAAGATAAAATACTTCATAAGGCAGATGCCTCTGATTACAAAATAGAAATTTTCACTTTTGAACTTTTAGATGATCCGAGTCCTTCTTTACAACAGAGAACGCACATCTGTGTTCAGTACAGTAACACACAGGTTAGTTTCATAATAGGCAGAATGAAAAGTATCTTGCTAAGTGGCATTGGAAGCAATACAATAACACCAAAAATTTTGTTGTTATTGTTAAAAATTATCACTTTAATAATTATAAAAATTATTACTTTAATAATTCCTATAAAATATCCCTAAAAATGTTGGGGATTGTAATTCTCCCAGATCAATTCTCTCAGTGTGGACTTTAGGGATGTCAGGTACTTGGCTGTCTTTCCTCTTCTGTCCCCTCCTCTCGCTCTTCTCTCATATATTTATACATATATATATATATACACACACATATGCATTAAACATTTTATTGAATATATGCGTTAAACATTTTATTGATGGTTCAGTATTCTCCAAAGAAAAACTGTGACTAAAGTGATAAATTATCTCTGGTCCAAAATATGAAATTAAATATGGAGAGAGCTCACGTGTACATCCTGTATGCCTCAGAAATCCAGTGGCCAGCAGCACAGATACTGCAAGAACGAAACAGCCAGAAATAAGCTTTACTGTTGTATGGGATCTTGTAGGAAATGTATATCAGAGGATATCAGACTCTCCTCAATCAAATTAGAATAGCTATTCAGTGGGAGGGAATGGGTGAACAGAGACAAAGCATTAAGGTCTATGCTAATATTGCCTTCAGTCTCAGCAGCAATCTCCACTCTGTCCTATGGAAACATCTTAAAAACTTTAATAATAATAACATGTATTATTGTCTTGTTAGTTTATACATGTTAGGCAGCTTATAATCAGACCCTGAGAGAACTCAATATAAACTACAATTTTAAAAGAAATGTTCTGAGAAATAAAATTGGCTGCTCACATATGTGAGGACAGAGGAAAATTCTGGACTAAAATAAACCTTTTTCCATCTCTATTCTTCACCACTTAAAACTTCCTAAGATAAAATCAGGAGTAGGTAGTAGAATGACCAGAAGTGACAGTGCACAAAAGCAAACTAGAGATGTGGAGAAAAAATGTAAAACATTACCCAGGATTCATAGGGACAAGGCTATGAATTTGAAAGTATGAAACAGAAGATAATAGAAAAACTAATAAACTAGGTGTATTTAAAATGGAACAGAGAATGTGGAACATAATTATTCACGGAAAAATTAAAGGAAACCCACAGCTTTATGCATGTTGTCATGACTTTGAAATTCAAATTCTACAGAAATATCCTACAAGCATTCATATTGAAAAAAATAACTAGGAATTAACAATTTTCAAATTTTCCCATTTGAATAATAAATATCAGAAGAAAATGATGCAACTTTTATAGAGGGAAAGTTTCTAATGTAAGAAATTTATTTCCACATAAGTTTCCATTTATGAAAGCAAAAAAAAAAGGTTCATGTTCACTATATGCTTTCTCTTTATTGTTGAGTAGTAATCTGTCATATTAAATAAATAATTTGCCCAGTTTTATTGCTGTTGGGCATTTTGTCTTTTCCCCTCTGGTTATTAAGAATCATCGTTGTTCCACATCCTCACCACATTTTGGTAATGCCAGTTTTCTGTTTTAGAAATTTTATCCATTCTAGTGAATCTGAATTCATATCTCACTGGGATTTTAATTTACTTCTCTATAATAACTATTGTTGTTGAGTATTTTTTCACATGCTTAATGCACATTATTTTGTCTTCTTTATTGATTTTTGCTTTATGTATCTTGTTCCCAATTTTAAGAACACATTCATCATTATTTGTGATATCAACTGCAGATTTTATCAAATCCCTTTTTCAAACTGATGGACTTCCTTTTCATTATATATTATTTTTATTATTACTGAAATTATTTTTCTTTTACTGAAATTATTTTTTATGATAAATGTTTCTGGGATTTTGTTAGACTTTATCTGGTGGTATGATCATAAATATTCACCTTTATTCAGTTAATGTTGTGAATCACATTGATTAATTTTTAATGTTAAACTAAATATCTGTCTCTTGAATAAAACTCATTTGATCATTATACACTAAGGTCATTTATTATACACTAAACAACCCACTCTTGGTTTATCTTACACTTTGAGCTACTTCTCCCTGAGGTACAAAATGTAACTTTCTGATAAATGACTTTGGAATGAGATCCAATTAAGAGTTGCTCAAAAAAATTTTTCCTCCAAGGAAGTGAGCTATCTTAATAAAGCATGCATTGTTCCTAACACTCTATTATACTAATTTATAGGGACAAGGACTGCTTGGTGGGTTTAACCATGAGCTTCAAGGTTATGAAGCTCACTCTCCCACAGATAAAAGCCATGTTCTCCAAATAAGTTTTATCAGTAATGAAAGTGACATCTAGGCCTGTAACTGCTTACTCTTTTTGCTTATTTCTCAATTGACTTAGCTCTTAGAAGAGGAAGAAATGTGCCTTTTACTGAAGCCCCATAGGACACATTTTCTATCACAACTCAGTGGAACCAGTGCTGGATGCTTTTGAATTGGTGGTGTTGGAGAAGACTCTTGAGAGTCCTCTGGACAGCAAGGAGATCAAATCAGTCCATCCTAAAGAAGATCAACCCTGGATATTCACTGGAAGGACTGATACTGATGCTGAAGCTCCAATACTTTGGCCACCTGATAAAAAGAGCTGACTCGTTGGAAAAGATCTTGATGCTGGGAAAGATCGAAAGCAAAAGGAAAAGGGAGTGACAGAGGATGAGAGCTGGAAGGCATCATAAACTCAATGGACATGAATTTGAGCAAACTCTGGGAGACAGTGAAGGACAGGGAAGGCCTGATGTGCTGCAGTTAATGAGGTCACAAAGAGTTGGACATGACTTAGTGACAGAATGACAAGTGGAACCAAAAAGAACCTATAGATTGCTGCTGTTATTTAGTTGCTAAGTTGTGTCTGACTCTTTTGTGACCCCATGGAGTGGTGGGATTTCCCAGGCAAAAGTACTAGGGTAGGTTGCCATTTCCTTCTCCAGGGGATCTTCTTGAACCAGGGATCAAACGTACATCTACATTTGGCAGGTATATTCTTTACCACTGAGCCAACAGAGAAATCCTTAGTCCAATTACACAGATAAAATGGAGCTTAATGGGATTGATCCTGATAAACTGGATATCAGTAGAGATTTAATCTGGCAACAACAGCAAAAAACATAAGGTCCTCTGAGAGTTCTTTTTACTTTGTACAGGAGAAGGAATTTCATTATTAGTCACTAATTGGTTTTCATTTCAAAGATGGAAAAGTGTCTCTGGCTTATAAAATAGACACAGTTTTATAGTTGACATATGTTACTTGTCTAAAATTGAGCAAAGAATACTCATTGCAGTTATTTTGGAAATTCTGCATATACCTGAAACATAAATTATGGGTCATTACTTTAGTCTCACACTGGTTTTTAAAGGCACACATACAGAATTATTTTATTCATTTAAGTTTCATTTAATTTAGTGCAATAAAGCTAAGCACATTCTTAAAATGAAGATGTGAGTACAGACTGAATACAAAGGTGGTTCTGAGTTCTTTGCTGTTGTCCAGTCACTAAGTCATGTCCAACTCTTTGCAACAACATGAACTGCAGTACGTCAGGCTTCCCTGCTTTCACTATTTTCCGGAGTTTGCTAAAACTCATACCATTGAGTTGGTGATGCCATCCAACCATTTCATACTTTGTCAACCCCCTTCTCCTTTTGCCCTCAATGTTTCCTAGCATCAGGGTCTTTTCCAATGAATTGGCTCTTTGCATCAGGTGGCCAGTCCTTCCAATGAACATTCAGGGTTGATGTCCTATAGGATAGATGGTTTGTTCTCCTTACAGTCCAAGGAACTCTCAAGAGTCTTCTCCAGCACCACAATTTGAAAGGCATCAGTTCTTCAGCACTTCTTTATGGTCCAACTCTCACATTTGTACATGACTACTGGAAAGACCATAGCTTTGACTATACTGACCTTTGTTGGCAAAGTGATATCTCTTCATTTTAATACACTGTCTAGGTTTGTCATAGCTTTTCTCCCAAGGAGCAAGTGTCTTTTAATTTTGTTGCTGCAATCACCATCAACATTGATTTTGGAGTTCAGTCAGCCTCCTATTTTTTTTTTTATTTAGGCTTCGTGAAAGTAGGATTCATCACACAAAGCATTTATTTCAGTTCAGTTCAGTCCAGTTGCTCAGTCATGTCCGACTCTTTGCAACCCCATGAATCGCAGCACGCCAGGCCTCCCTGTCCATCACCAACTCCCAGAGTTCACTCAAACTCACGTCCATCGAGTCAGTGATGCCATCCAGCTATTTCATCCTCTGTTGTCCGCTTCTCCTCCTGCCCCCAATCCCTCCCAGCATCAGGGTTTTTTCCAATGAGTCAACTCTTCGCATGAGGTGGCCAAAGTACTGGAGTTTCAGCTTTAGCATCTTTCCTTCCAAAGAACACCCAGGACTGGTCTCCTTTAGGATGGATTGGTTGGATCTCCTTGCAGTCCAAGGGACTCTCAAGAGTGTTCTCCAACACCACAGTTCAAAACATAAATTATTCGGCACTCAGCTTTCTTCACAGTCCAGCTCTCACATCCATACATGACCACTGGAAAAACCATAGCCTTGACTAGACGAACCTTTGTTGGCAAAGTAATGTCTCTGCTTTTGAATATGCTGTCTAGGTTGGTCATAACTTTCCTTCCAAGGAATAAGCGTCTTTTAATTTCATGGCTGCAATCACCATCTGCAAGTATTTGTTTAGTATATTCTAATTATTAAATAAATTGTTGTTATTCATGGACTTTTACCATAGTAAAATTTCAATAAAACTTAGGAAAGGGGAGACCATTGTATCATTTATATATACATCCAACTTCAGTTAATTATAATAGCCTGTGTAACAAAAATATTAGATGACCGCACAGTATAAGAATTCTGAGGGCTGAGGAGTAAATATTTCTTCCAGTGTCTGACTCCTTTTATTGGGAGAAGAAAATTCTTTTAGAAAGCCTCCAAGATGCTTCCATTTCATTGACCATAGCTTACTTTATGACCATTACTGGTTATAAGGAAGGGTTAAAAGTGAGTTCCAAGAAAAAGAATATGGAATTACCATGGCTTAGTTGCTCTTTGTCCCTCTTTCAAAAGCTATTGTGTCCTTTTAGGTGTGTACCACAAAGAAAGCGATTTCTACTCTTACTAATCTCTTTTTTGAGTGTTTATTGAGGTCCAGTGGGGTCTACAGAGAAGAAGTGTCAAGTGGTTGCAAACTCTATGTATCTGTGGCTCTCAAGGTCTCCACCACACTTACTAGTGCATATTTAGGCTCTGAATTATTTCAGAATGCTAGCCGAGTTATTCTAACAAATGTCTATCCATGTCTACTGACGTTGAGTAATGCTCAGGTCTCCTGTCTACTGCAGAGAGATCCCTTTCTATAGATTTTAGGTTAGTTAGACCTTAGCTCTCTGATAGGTTCAGGAAATCTCATTAACTAGCAGTTTGTATGACTATTTTGTTTTAAGACTGAAGACCAGATAATTTCATCATTATAAAATGTCCTTCTTATAGTAGCTTTTTTAAACTTTTTTTTTTGATTATGGCTATTTCAGTTATAATTTTGGTTAATACTGAAATGATACATCTTTTTGTTTCTTTTACTGTTTTACTTTCAATTCATGCCTTTGATTTTAAACTGTCTTGTATGTATACCTGGATCACTTTTGTTTTTAATTCAGCCTACCAATTTCTACTTTTTGATTACAGTGTTTATTTTTTTTACATTAAATGTAGTCACTGATAAGGGAGAATTTAAGTTTGATTTCATGCTGTTTTCTATATGCCATGTCTTTTTGTTTCTCTATTCTTCCTTCCACTTCTATATTAAATAGACCAATTCTTGTGTAATATTTTAATATCATTAATTTTTCCTTTTGCTGTATTTTGTAGCTTTTTTTGTCTTAGTGACTGCTCTGGGATTAAAATTAGCATCTTAAGAAAATAATCTTGTTTGGAATAATACCAACTTAATTTCAATAGTTTTCAGAAACTTTATACTAATATAATTTGTTGTCTCCCCACTCCTTTGCTATTATTGTCAATCAAATCACAACTTTGTACATTATAAGCCCATCATCACAGTTTTATAATAATTGCTTTTTGCAGTTGTATGTTAAATCAGATACAGAAGAAAAGAGCTGCCAAAAAATACACTTATACTGTATTCTATATTTGCTTATGTAATTACATTTACCAGAGCTCTTTATTTCTTCATGTGGATTTCAGTTACATTTTAGTATCTCTTATAAGGCAAATCTGCTAACAATGAATTCTGTTTTTCTTTAAATATCTTAATTTCTCAACATTTTAAAGGATAATTTTGTTGAATATGGAGTACATGGTCATCAGTCTCTTTTTTAATTGTTCTTTGACTAAGTCACATGAACTGTTTTTGTTTTTTGTTTTTTTTTTTTTACAGAACATGGGTTTTTAATGAATCTCATACTGCAATGAAGACACTGAACATTTATGAACAATTACATCAACACAGTAAAAACACCTTCTTCTACACAACACTTAAAATGCACACTTTCCCCCCAAAAAACCTTATTTTTCACAGATTCAAGCAACAGATGATTTACATAGAATTCTTCAGTTCCAGAATAGGTACAGAATTTTCACTCTGCAGAAACTGATGTGCAGTGGCTGAGAAAGGGTGTCGTTTGTCCAACAACACACCTCTCAAGAAATTCTCTTGACACACGGTCTCCAGCAAACACACATTTCCTCCTCCTGTGACAGGAAATTCTGGACTCGTCGGCACATGGACAAAACCACTCCCACTTCCAAACACTGCTTCAGATGAGATCAAGGCAGTGGGCCACATGATTTCACTGCAGCCGCACGCACACACATCCCGCGCACACTCACGTGCACAAACAGGTGTGCACATACAGCACCCCCAGCTCCTTCGTGACGCCTGAAGACGCCCTGTGACCACAGTGGCGGGTCCCACTCCTGAGAAGGGCCAAGCCCTGGGGAGGGAGGGGGCGGGGGGAGGGAGATGGGGCTGCATGTGGAGCCTCATCCGCACGGCTACACGGCTGGCACACACGCTGAGTTCACTCGCTTCCCATTGTTTCAGCAGGCAGAGATCTGGGTAAGTCTGGCACAATGATGTGCAGACATTTTCCAATGTTCCTAGCAGTGACTCTAGTAAGACACTCAGCTGTGAGACTAAAGCAGGAGAGAGGCCGGTATGTGCAGGGGCAGGGGGGCAGCTCCAAGTGAGGCCCAGGATGGGGGCCATCCTCACACCGCAGTCAGGGAATACCGGACTCCAACATGACCTCCATGGTTTCTGATAAAACACAAACTCTTAATGACGATTTTTGGAATGTAATGGACTATTTTTCTTGTCTTTTTTATTTCTCAAATGGAATATCACTTAAACTAGCAGTTCAAGTTAACTTTCAAGTCAATGATTCTTTTTCTGTCTGCCCAGATCTGCTATTGAACCTCTCTAGTAATATTTTTTTGATTATTTAAATTATTGTGCTTTTTAACCAGAATTTCTATTTGGTTCTGTTTTTTTAAAAAAACATTTACTTTTGTACTGGAGTACAGCCAATTAACAATTTTGTGATAGTTTCAGGTATACAGCAAAAGAACTCAGCCATACATGTTCATGTATTCATTCTTCCCCAAACTCACCTCCCATCCAGACTGCAACATAACATTGAGCAGAATTCCCTGTGCAATGCAGTAGGTCCTTGTTGGTTATCCATTTGAAATATAACAATGTTTATTGCTATAATCTACCCCTCACATGTTCTACTTTGACTGTTCATGGAAAACCACTTTAAAACTATTTGTTAATTTGTACATAAATATTTTATGCAGATATGTTTTTTCTGTGTATGTTGCATTTCACAATAAAGTTGTTAAAAATGAAGCAGAAAAAAGTATGTAAAATTAGCTGACTTGCAACCAAACTACAATAATATGAAAGTGTTTATAATATTATTTCGTGAAGATAAAACTGAATGTGTAAGTATTAGTATTCGGCTCAACTGATTTAAAGGGTAACAGAAGATATTGTCTATAAAATCAATTTATTTTCCACTGTTTTCTATATTGATGACTGCTCCCTGATTCCATGTCATTCTCCTGCTCTCTTTTGCCTGTTGACATATTTTATGCAGAAATTCTTACTTTCCCTGCTTCACTCATATTTTGGCTGCCCATCTTTTTTCACCTGTGGAGTAGCTATTTCAGACTTTTCACTTTCCTTTATTTAGTCAATTTTTGTCCTTACCTTTCTACTTTCAAGCACTTCCAATGATCCTTGAAACACTTCTGTTTAACTTGTTTACCCTTCTCTCTTATTCTCATTTGGTTTCCTTTTCAATTCTAAATTGTTAGAGTGAGTAGGCTTTTCCTGCCATATCCTTTTTTCCCCTTGGCCCACATTAATTTGGTTTTGTCTGAGGCCATACCTGAAACACATCCAGTGACATCATCAAAAGCATCTCTAAACCCCCTTCTAAACTGCCTTAATATCTGTGCTGTAAACCCTATGGTGAATCATTCTACCCAATTTTTAACCTTTCTCCCAGAATCCAAATTTACTCACTATTCTTTCAAACATATTTTTGGATTTAAATATAACTCTTCCCCTGTACTTTTTAATATCTCTTCCTCTATAATTTTAATTTAAAGTGAGAATCTCACCAATGCTTTATCTTAAAAATCTCAGCTCTCCTCACTATATCTACTCCTTTACTAAAGTACCTTTCGATTTTATCAGTTAGAATTGAGCTACTTATTTCCTTTTCTCCATTAAATCTTTAGAAAATATACTCTTCTATGTCTGCAAAAAAAAAGATAAAGAATTTTCATTTTGCACTGTATCTTCTTTTATACATCATACACAAGCTGTAACTGAATTTTCCACTTTGTATTTTACCACAATACTCCCTTATTATAGTCTGATTAAACCGTGAAATGACTAAGAGAGATTGTATCAAAAATGTTTCTGGCTAAGGTTCTTAAATTAACCGAGATAGAGTACAATATGGTTTAGTAACAAACAATTTCTAAATCACAGTGGCTTGTAATAACCAAGGTTTATGACTTACTTACACACTAAGTATCCAGAAGAGATTGGCTTAAGCATCACTCCATGTTGTCTTTGGTCCAGAAATCAATCTGATAGAGAAACCTTTATTTGAAATATTGACATTATTGTGATGCAGAAAAAAGTGACATAATAGTCAATAAACTGATTCTTACAGCAACATTCCTAAAAGTAGTTCATCCCTACTCACTCTTTTGGCCAGAACAAGCCACACCGACTTGAATGAAACATGAAATTACAACCCAAACTAATGAAACAGAGTAATCTAAAACAAAAGTAACTTAGACAAAAGAGGATTTCTTTACATAACAGTTCCAAGTTAAGCAATCTGTGTACATGGGAGAGTTCTCTGCTGCTGCTGCTAAATCGCTTCAGTCGTGTCCAACTCTGTGCAACCCCATAGACGGCAGCCCACCAGGCTCCTCCGTCCCTGGTATTCTCCAGGCAAGAACACTGGAATGGGTTGCCATTTCCTTCTCCAATGCATGAAAGTGAAAACTGAAAGTGAAGTCACTTAGTCATGTCTGACTCTTCGAGACCCCATGGACTGCAGCCTACCAGGCTCCTCCATCCATGGGATTTTCCAGGCAAGAGTACTGGAGTGGGTTGCCATTGCCTTCTCTGGGGATAGTTCTCTGGCCCATGGTAAATTAGGGTCTCAGGTTGATTCTATTTAGTGATATAGCAAGAATATTGTTATCATCTGCATAATTGAAACTGAATCACCATGTCCAGGTTCCAGGCAATGCAAAGAGGAAGTAGGCTTCCAGGGACACATTGTTAAGAAAGACCCAGTCCTAGAAATGGTTTGACTCATATCTGTTCTGTTCACTGATGTGGTTTGTTTTCAAAATTTTCACAAAATATTCTTGGGATTTTGACTGAGATTGTATTGAATCTGTACATAATTTTCTTTGAGATAGTTTATTATGATAGTGAATCTTCCCAGTCATCAATATGGCATATCTTTCTACTTAGACATCAGTTCAGTTCAGTTGCTCAGTCGTGTCCTATTCTTTGTGACCCCATGGTCTGCAGCACGCCAGCCTTCCCTGTCCATCACAAACTCCTGAAGCCTACTCAAACTCATGTCCGTTGAGTCGGTAATGCCATCCAACTATTTCATTCTCTGTCATCCCCTTCTTCTCTTACCTTCAGTCTTTTCCAGTATGAGGGTCTTTTCCAATGAGTCAGTTCTTCACATCAGATAGCCAAAGTTTTGGGGCTTCAGCTTCAGCATCAGTCCTTCCGATGAATATTCAGGACTGATTTCTTTTAGGATGGACTGGTTTGATCTCCTTGCAGTCCAAGGGACTCTCAAGAATCTTCTCCATCACTGCAGTTCAAAAGCATAAATTCTTTGGCATTCAGCCTTCTTTATGGTCCAGCTCTCACATCTATACATGACTACTGGAGAAACCATAGCTTTGACTAGATGGATATACTACTAGGTATACCTAAGATAGCTTACCACATAGGTGTATTTGTTTTCACTCCTGAGGACAATGGGAAGTACCACTTCATTAGCTTGGAAGAGAGAATAAATTTTTAGGACTTACTATCTCCATCTTAGTGATTCAATGATAAAATCAGGCAAAATTTATTTCACCAGAATATACTTAAGGTCCTATAGTTTCTTATACTGTTTTCAATATTGTATATCAAAGAGCCTGAATGCTCTAAACTGAATGAAGCATAAAATGTTATATTCAACTCATCATTTTCATCTCTACATGGTCTTCCCATTAAATATAATAAATTATTCAGGATATATACCTTCATTAATTACTGTTTTTTTGTTTGTTTGTCTGTTATACCACATAGCTTGCAGGATCTTAGTTGCCCGACCAGGGATTGAACCCAGGGCCACAGCAGTGAGTGTTAGAACCCTAACCACTAGACAGCCAGGGAACTCCCTACTAATTACTTTTAAAAACCATGTTTGCTTATTGTTCTTAGTTAAAAAGATGGTGTATTTTAAATATATATTTAATTATATTCATTGTTTGCCAAAGTTAAAACTTTGTTTTGACATTTAGATAATAAAAATAAATTTATAGAAAAAAGTTAAATGTCATTAAAATTAAATAGTTTCAGAACATAACTACATAATTGTCTTTTTTTCCCTGTCTTTTTTATCTTGAGAACAAAAAATCTTAAATTAGTTCTATGCGGCTAAGATGACTTAAAACTGTTTTTCTTCTTAATGTTTTTGCTAATTCTCAATATTCATACTTTTTTTAATCTTGGCCTTTATATTTTACAGCCTGACTTCTTGTACACTTGAAATAACTGCTCCTTCTAGAGTTCCAGTACTCCTGTCTCTCAATGTAGAGAGATAAATTATCTAGTTGAAATCTAAATCTGGAGAAGGCAATGGCAACCCACTCCAGTACTCTTGCCTGGAAAATCCCATGGGCGGAGGAGCCTGGTAGGCTGCAGTCCATGCAGTCACTACGAGTCGGACACAACTGAGTGACTTCACTTTCACTTTTCACTTTCATGCGTTGGAGAAGGAAATGGCAACCCACTCCAGTGTTCTTGCCTGGACAATCCCAGGGATGGCGGAGCCTGGTGGGCTGCCGTCTATGGGGTCCCACAGAGTCAGACACGACTGAGGCGACTTAGCAGCAGCAAAATCTAAATCTAATCTCTGAAGTTATCTTATTAGTCTTTAAAACATCTAAATATTAAGATTTTTTTTTCTCTTTTGAGACTGTTCAAAACAAAGACATTTACATATTATTTAATTACATTTATCACTCCACCTACACGTACAAATTTGGAAATTGTGGGTTTTATTTCTAAACTGCCACATAAATTCACAATAGAAACCATTTTTTTTTTAACTGAGTGCAACCACTACAACGAAATGGCATAACAAACAATTAATAAAATTATAACACTTATTCTCCTACCACACAGTTTTGCATATTAGTAACAAATGTCCCTTAAAGTTAATATCTTGATCCTTCCATTAGAGTTTTTATAGTGCATTGTCATTACTATAGTTTCCAGAAAATGCAGGGTTGCCTATGTAATACAACTGCAAACTACAGTATAAATCAGCATAAACACATTTAGAACTTATCATAAAAGTACTTAGTAATACATTAACTGCAAAACCATTCCTCTAACTGTAGCCCTGTAAAAGATGAAAATGACATGGAATATTATCCAAAGCCTTTTGTCCCTGTCATACTCATTTACTCTGAAAACAAACTGCAAAGTGATGACATTAAGGCAACTTTTCTCTATTTTTACAAGAAATAAAAGGTCCGTTGAAAGTAATAAACCTTTATGTTTTTCTAATCTAATTGCCATCAGTGTGTGGAATTATTCTGAAAGGGAAAATGATGTAATACATAGTTACATGTAGCTGAGACAGAACAATGAAAAGTATCAAGAAATATTGGAACCAGTCTCCTTGTGAATATTTTGGGGAGTACCCTCTTTACTGGAGCTGATATAAACCTAGTTTTTGCTCTGTGGAAGCATCTAAATTCTAGTGAGATCAGAGTCATAGACAGGCTTTTCCTTCAAAAAGCAGTTAATTTCAGGAATAATTAATAAGCATCCACTCTGTGCTGACCGCTAGAGAAGCCTTGAGAAAAGGATAGAATTGAGGTAATGAAGAGAAACCAAAGCTATATTTTCTTCTATTCTCCAGTTTTTCTTTAAGTATGTGAGAAAGCCTAAATTCAAAGAAACATATTAAAACTTTGATTGTTTATTGATACAAGCAAGATGCAAATGGTCAATAACTCCCCTTTTCTCCTCAATTCTCTTTAGGTGAATTTGCTTGAGAAAGGTTTCACTAACTCCTAAAATAGCTAGCAAAAAGGCATTATATTACTGTGTTCATCTTTTGTCTGGTGCCATTTTTTTCTCCTATTCTCTTTATCTTGGAATTGATATAATTTAATTATTTTGCTATAATTTTTCTAGTCAAGTCTTCTAGGTAAATATGGGCTTTCTTTATTTTTATTTTCAACCTTGTCTCTATCGTAATTTATGTCTTAGCTGTTTTTATACATCTTCACTGTGTTATAGGCAAAAAAAAAAGCATCCTGTGCAAAGCAAGAAAATTATGTATCACAGAACATTGCTCTACCAAACAGTTCTGTAAGGGTGAAAAATGACAGAGGTTGGATGGATATTGGTGAAGTGGGTAGCTAAAGAGACTGTTGAAGGGTTGGTTGTGAAGAATCTTAAGCACCATACCAAGAGCCATATAACTTAACAATGGAAAATAAAATAACTTAGCAGTTAAAAAACAATGAAGGATTTCAAGCCATAATAATTTTGTTTGCATTTGAAATATCAGTGCGGCAGCTGGAATCAAGAATAGAATAGAATGGATAGAAGCTAAAAAACATTTAGGGATGGTTAAAGCAATCAAAAGAAGGGATAATAGAATAGTGGGAGTGGGGATAGAGGTAAAACAAATTTGATGGATGTGTGTTATATAACTGAAAGTTTTAATGGAAGTTGGCAGTTAACTAAACATATAAGATGAATGAAAGAGAAAGCTGAAAATTAGTTTAAGCCAGAGGTCCTCAAACTTTTTTTAAAGGGTCATAGTTTGCAATGCATGGTTTAAGCAATTGGATGAGTTACAGTGACATTGACTGTTTTCTTCTAAGAGTTTTAGGAGTTCAGATCTTAAAAGTAAATTCAAAACTCTCAGACAATATGTGGCAATACAACCAATTCATAACAAATTTTTTGGTGTCAACAAACTGAAAAGGCAATACATAAAATGAGAACATGACTTCATGTCTTTAAAAATCTAATTTTAATAAGTCATTTTTAGTATCCTCAAAATGGTGTCTTTCAGATATGGATCAAATAAAAATATTAATACATACTGCAAATTTTTAAGCCATGGAAGCCCCTTTTAGTTTTATATGCTCAAAATTAATGTCAACCAAAAGGTCAGTTCCTTATGTATGTTTTACTTCTAGTACTATGGTCATGGTGTCAATAATAATAACTTTACACATTAGTTTCCTTTTTGTGTTTCCTGGTCCTGATAAGCATGTTCATTCTCCCAAGTACCTTAGTTTGTGATGTCTAAAGTAGGTGATGGTTCTTCACATCAGTCACGCTGAGTAATCATGTTAGGTTTGTTCTCTTTCAGCTTAATAATTTTCAATTAGCTTAAGCTTTATATATTATCTTAATTATAATTAGCTTTAGTTTTAAACTCTATAAAATATTTAGAGTTAAACTTTCTAAAACATAAAAATATGTTCTGTCCCAATTGTATGGCAGATTGTGTGTTCTTAGTCACTCAGTCATGTCTGGCTCTTTGCAACCCCATGTTGCCTCCCACGTTCCTCTGTCCATGGGGATTCTCCAGTCAAGAATACTGAAATGGGTTGCCATGCCCTCCTCCAGGGGATCTTCCCAACCCAGGGATGGAACCCAGGTCTCCAGCATTGCACGAGGATTCTTTACCAATTGAGCCACCAGGCAAGCCTGTATGGTAGATTAGGTTTTCTAAAATGTCTTCCCACTGAAAGCAACTATATCTTTAAAAAGTATGTACATTCATTCCTAGGTCTCCACAAGGAATTGCTTCTGGGATTTTGTTTTTGTTGTTTAATCACTAAGTCGTGTCCAAGTCTTTAAGACCCCATGGACTATATTCCACTAGGCTCATCTGCCCATGGGATTTCAGATACCAAAATCTGAGGATGCTGAGGTCTCTCATGTAAAATGGGGTAGTGTTTGCATTTAATCCCACAAATCCACCCATATATTAATACTTTAAATCATCTCTATTATACTTAATACAATGTAAATGCTATGTAAGTAGTTGTGAATACAGTATGAATAGTAAGTAGATACTGTGCCTCTGTGGTACTGGGCAAATTCAATTTTTTTTTTTTTTAATCAGGTGGGTTGATGTGGGATGCACAGATTCAGAGCAACAACTCTACTCATTTTTTTATACCTAGGCTTGTGGGAAATAAAAGACTACTCTGAGCCTCCCTACCCCTAAAACTGAGCTGTGAACAGTGAACAGTAAGCAAATGGTAGATGGTATATCCTTTGAGCAAAGGCCATGCCAACCCTGAATCAGGACTTTGTCACAGCAGGGAAATTGAACGTGATCAGTCAGTTCAGTTGATCAGTCGTGTCTGACTCTTTGCAACACCATGAACCACAGCACACCAGGCCTCTCTGTCCATCACCAACTCCTGGAGTACACACAAACTCATGTCCATCTAGTCGGTGATGCCATCCAGCCATCTTATCCTCTGTCGTCCCCTTCTCCTTTGCCCAACCCCTTCCAGCATCAGGGTCTTTTCAAATGAGTCAGCTCTTCGCATCAGGTGGCCAAAGTATTGGAATTTCAGCTTCAACATCAGTCCTTCCAATGAACACCCAGCACTGATCTCCTTTAGAATGGACTGGTTGGATCTCCTTGCAGTCCAAGGGACTCTCAAGAGTCTTCTCCAACACCATAGTTCAAAAGCATCAATTCTTTGGCACTCAGCTTTCCTTATAGTACAACTCTCACATCCATACATGACCACTGGAAAAACCATAGCCTTGACTAGACGGACCTTTGTTGGCAAAGTAATGTCTCTGCCCCTTAATATGCTATCTAGGTTAGTCATAACTTTTCTTCCAAGGAGTAAGCGTCTTTTAATTTCATGGCTGCAATCACCATCTACAGTGATTTTGGAGCACATAAAAATAAAGTCAGCCACTGTTTCCACTGCTTCCCCATCTATTTGCCATGAATTGATGGGACCAGATGCCATAGTCTTCGTTTTCTGAATGTTGAGCTTTAAGCCAACTTCTTCACTCTCCTCTTGCACTTTCATCAAGAGGCTCTTTAGTTGTTCTTCACTTTCTGCCATAAGGGTGGTGTTATCTGCATATCTAAGGTTATTGATATTTCTCCCAGCGATCTTGATTCCAGTTTGTGCTTCCTCCAGCCCAGCATTTCTCATGATGTACTCTGCATATAAGTTAAATAAGTAGGGTGACAATATTGATACTCCTTCACTAAATAAGATTAAGGGACTAGAGTGTCACATCAAAGAGCTACATAGAGAATTGGACAGTATTCCCTACACCAACCTTCTGAATTCCCACAGCTTTACAAAATAAATAAATGGATATAGGAGTACAAAGATATGTTATCTTTTTTAAATACTACCAAAATTTCTGAAAGAAAAATATGTTCTGGATTACAGGTCCTATTTATAGGCAGCCTTTATCTTAGTAATTTTTGATTTTAAGTTTTCTCTTCCTGTACAGAAAGTGAAACAAGGAAAATACACATTTTTTTTTTGAGTGAATAAAATGATTTCAACTATTGTTATTGTTTCCCTTTTTTTCCTGTAGGTTCCAAATAGAAAAATGTTTAGCAAGTGTTATGCTGGGTTGCGAGGTCAAGTAGGCCTTAGGAAGCATCACTAAGAACAAAAGCTAGAGGAGGTGATGGTATTTCAGTTGAGCTCTTTCAAATCCTAAAAGGTGATGCTGTGAAAGTGCTGCACTCAGTATGCCAGCAAATTAGGAAAACTCAGCAGTGGTCACAGGACTGGAAAAGGTCTGTTTTCATTCCAATCCCAAAGAAAGGCAATGCCAAAGAATGCTCAAACTACCACATAATTGCACTCATCTCACAAGCTTAAAATGTAATGCTCAAAATTCTCCAAGCCAGGCTTCAACAGTATGTGAACTATGAACTTCCAGATGTTTAAGCTGGATTTAGAAAAGGCAGAGGAACCAGAGATCAAATTGCCAACATCCATTGGCTCATAGGAAAAGCGAGAGAGTTCCAGAAAAACGTCTACTTCTGCTTTATTGACTATGTTAAAGCCTTTGACTGTGTGGACGGCAATAAACTGTGAAAAATTCTTCAATAGATGGGAATAACAGACCACCTGACCTGCCTCTTGAGAAACCTGTATGCAGTTCAGGAAGCAACAGTTATTATTATTTTTTTTTAATTTTAATTGGAGGCTAATTACTTTACAATATTGTAGTGGTTTTTGCATTACATTGACATGAATCAGCCATGGATGTACATGTTGTCCCCATCCTGAACCACTTCCCACCTCCCTTCCCATCCCATCCCTCAGGGTCATCCCAGTGCACCAGCCCTGAGCACCCTGTCTCATGTATTGAACATGGACTAGCAATCTGTTTCACATATGATAATATACATGTTTCAACGCTGTTCTCTCAAATCACCTACCCAGGCCTTCTCCCACAGAGTCCAAAAGACTGTTCTATATATCTGTGTCTCTTTTGCTGTCTTGCATATAGGGTCATTGTTACCATCTTTCTAAATTCCACATATATGCATTAGTATACTGTATTGGTATTTTTCTTCCTGATTTACTTCACTCTGTATAATAGGCTCCAGTTTCATCCACCGCATTAGAAGTGATTCAAATATATTCTTTTTAATGGCTTAGTAATATTCCATTGTGTATATGTACCACAGCTTTCTTATCCATTCGTCTGCTGGTGGACGTCTAGGTTGTTTCCATGTCCTAGCTATTGTAAAACAGTGTTGTGATGAACATTGGGGTACATGAGTCTCTTTCAATTCTAGTTTCCTTGGTGTGTATGCCCAACAATAGGATTGCTGGGTCATATAGCAGTTCTATTTCCAGTTTTTTGAGGAATCTCCACACTGTTCTCCATAGTGGCTGTATTAGTTTGCATCCAACAGTGTAAGAGTGTTCTCTTTTCTCCACACCCTCTCCAGCATTTATTATTTGTATACTTTTGGATAGCAGCCATTCTGACCGGTGTGAGATAGTACCTCATTGTGGTTTTGATTTACATTTCTCTGATAATGAATGATATTGAACATCTTTTCATGTGTGTGTTAGACATCTGTATGTCTTCTTTGGATAAATGTCTGTTTAGTTCTTTGGCCATTTTTTTTTTGATTGGGTCATTTATTTTTCTGGAATTGCACTATTGGAGTTGTTTGTATATTTTTGAGATTAATTCTTTGCCAGTTGCTTCATTTGCTATTATTATCTCCCATTCTGAAGGCTGTCTTTTCACCTTGCTTATAGTTTCCTTCATTGTGCAAAAGCTTTTAAGTTTAATTAGATTCTGTTTGTTTATTTTTGCTTTTATTTCCTTTACTCTGGGAGGTGGGTCATAGAGGATCCTGCTGTGATTTATGTCAGAGAGTGTTTTGCCGATGTTTTCCTCTAGGAGTTTTATAGTTTCTGGTCTTACATTTAGATCTTTAATCCATTTTGAGTTTATTTTTGTGTATGGTGTTAGAAACTGTTCTAGTTTCATTCCTTTACAAGTGGTTGACAGTTGTCCCAGCACAACTTGTTAAAGAGATTGTCTTTTTTCCATTGTATATTCTTGCCTCCTTTGTCAAAGATAAGGTGTCCATAGATGCGTGGATTTATCTCTGGGCTTTCTTTTTTGTTCCATTGATCTATATTTCTGTCTTTGTGCCAGTACAATACTGTTTTGATGACTGTAGCTTTGTAGTATAGCCTGCAGTCAGGCAGGTTGATTCCCAGTTCCATTCTTCTTTGTCAAGATTGCTTTGGCTATTCAAAGTTTTTTGTATTTCCATACAAATTGAGAAATTATTTGTTCTAGTTCTGTGAAAAATACCATTGGTAGCTTGATAGGGATTGCATTGAATCTATAGATTGCTTTGGGTAGTATACACATTTTAACTATATTGATTCTTCTGATCCAAGAACATGGTATATTTCTCCATCTATTTGTGTCGTTTTGATTTCTTTCATCAGTGTTTTATAGTTTTCTGTATATAGGTCTTTTGTTTCTTTAGGTAGATATATTCCTAAGTATTTTATTCTTTTAGTTGCAATGGTGAATGGAATTGTTTCCTGAATTTCTCTTTCTGTTTTATCATTGTTAGTGTATAGGAATGAAAGGGATTTCTGTGTGTTAATTTTATATCCTGCAACTTTACTATAGTCATTGATTAGTTCTAGTCATTTTCTGGTGAAGTCTTTAGGGTTTTCTGTGTAGAGGATCATGTCATCTGCAAACAGTGAGAGTATTACTTTTTCTTTTCCAATCTGGATTACCTTTATTTCTTTTTCTTCTCTGATTGCTGTGGATAAAACTTCCCAAACTGTTGAATATTAGTGGTGAGAGTGGGCACCCTTGTCTTGTTCCTGACTTTAGGGGAAATGCTTTCAATTTTTCACCAATGAGTTTGCTGTGGGTCTGTCATATATAGCTTTTATTATATTGAAGTTTGTTCCTTCTATTCCTGCCTTCTGCAGAGTTTTATCATAAATGGATGTTGAATTTTGTCAAAGGCTTTCTCTGCATCTATTGAGATAGTCATATGGTTTTTATCTTGCAATTTGTTAATGTGGTGTATTGCATTGATTGATTTGTGGATATTAAAGAATCCTTGCATCCCTAGGATAAAGCCCACTTGGTCATGATGTATGATCTTTTTACTATGTTGTTGGATTTTGTTTGCTAGAATTTTGTTAAGGATTTTTGCATCTATGTTCATCAGTGATATTGGCCTGTGGTTTTCTTTTTTTGTGGCATCTTTGTCAGGTTTTGTTATTAGGGTGATGGTGGCCTCATAGAATGAGTTTGGAAATTTACCTTCCTCTGCAATTTTCTGGAAGAGTTTGAGTAGAATAGGTGTTAGCTCTTCTCTAAATTTTTGGTAGAATTCAGCTGTTAAGCTGTCTGGTCCTGGGCTTTTGTTTGCTGGAAGATTTCTGATTACATTTTCAGTTTCCATGGTTATGATGGGTCTGTTAAGATTTTCTATTTCTTCCTGGTTCAGTTTTAGAAGGTTATACTTTTCTAGGAATTTGTCCATTTCTTCCAAGTTGTCCATTTTATTGGCATATAGTTGCTGATAGTTGTCTCATGATCCTTTGTATTTCTGTGTTGTCTGTTGTGATTTCTCCATTTTCATTTCTAATTTTGTTGATTTGGTTCTTATCTCTTTGTTTTTTGATGAGTCTGGGTAATGGTTTGTCTATTTTATTTATCTTCTAGAAGAACCAGATTTTAGCTTTGTCGATTTTTGCTATGGTCTCTTTTGTTTCTTTTGCATTTATTTCTGCCTTAATTTTTATGATTCCTTTCCTTCTACTAACCCTGGGGTTCTTAATTTCTTTCTTTTCTAGTTGCTTTAGTTGTAGAGTTAGGTTATTTATTTGACTTTTTTCTGTTTCTTCAGGTAAGCCTGTATTGCTCTGACCCTTCCACTTAGCACTGCTTTTACAATGTCCCATAGGTTTTGGGTTGTTGTGTTTTCATTTTGATTCATTTCTATGCATATTTTGATTTCCTCTATGATTTGTTGGTTATTCAGAAGCATGTTGTTTAGCTTCCATATGTTGGAATTTTTAATAGTTTTTTCCCCTGTAGTTGACATCTAATCTTACTGCATTGTGATCAGAAAATATGCTTGGGATGATTTCAAATTTTTTTGAATTTATCAAAGCTAGATTTATGGCCCAGGATGTGATCTATCCTGGAGAAGGTTCCATGTGCATTTGAGAAAAAGATGAAATTCATTGTTTTGGGGTGAAATGTCCTATAGATATCCATTAGGTCTAACTGATCCATTGTATCATTTAAAGTTTGTGTTTCCTTGATAATTTTCTTTAGTTGATATATCCATAGGTGTGATTGGGGTGTTAAAGTCTCCCACTATTATTGTTTTATTGCTAATTTCCCCTTTCATACTTGTTAGCTTTTGCCTTATTTATTGTGGTGCTCCTATGCTGAGTGCATATATATTTATAATTCTTATATCTTCCTCTTGGATTGATCCTTTGATCATTATGTAGTGTCCTTCTTTGTCTCTTTTCACAGCCTTTATTGAAAAGTCTATTTTATCTGATATGAGTATTGCTACTCCTGCTGTCTTTTGGTCTCTATTTCCATGAAATATCTTTTTCCAGCCCTTCACTTTCAGTCTGTATGTGTCCCTTGTTTTGAAGTGGGTCTCTTGTAGACAGCATATATAGGGGTCTTGTTTTTGTACCCATTCAGCCAGTCTTTGTCTTTTTGTTGGGGCATTCAACCCATTTACATTTAAGGACATTAAAGATAATTATTGATAAGTATTATCCCATTGCCATTTACTTTGCTGCTTTGGATTTGAGTTTATAAACCTTTTGTTTTTCCTGTCTAGAGAAGATCCTTTGGCATTTGTTGAAGAACTGGTTTGGTGGTGCTGAATTCTCTCAGCTTTTGCTTGTCTATAAAGCTTTTGATTTCTTCTTCATATTTGAATGAGATCCTTTCTGGGTACAGTAATCTGGGTTGTAGGTTTTTCTCTTTCATCGCTTTAAGTATGTCCTGCCATTCCCTTCTGGCCTGAAGAGTTTCTATTGAAAGATCAGCTGTTATCCTTATGGGAATCCTCTTGTGTATTATTTGTTGTTTTTCTTTTGCTGCTTTTAATATTTGTTCTTTGTGTTTGATTTTTGTTAATTTGATTAATATTTGTCTTGAGGTGTTTTGTCTTGGGTTTATCCTGTTTGGGACTCTCTGGTTTTCTTGGACTTGGGTGGCTATTTCCTGCCCCATTTTAGGGATGTTTTCAACTGTTATATCCTCAAGTATTTTCTCATGGCCTTTCTGTTTGTCTTCTTCTTCTGGGACTCTTATGGTTCAAATTTTGGGGCGTTTGACATTGTTCCAGAGGTCTCTGAGTTTGTCCTCATTTCTTTTGATTCTTTTTTCTATTTTCCTCTCTGCTTCATTTATTTCCACCATTCTATCTTCTACCTCACTTATCCTATCTTCTGCCTCTGCTGACAGAGGGTGAGATGGTTGGATGGCATCACTGGCTGGACATGAGTTTGAGTAAACTCTGGGAGTTCGCGATGGACAGGGAGGCCTGGTGTGCTCCAATCCATGGGGTCATAAAGAGTTGGACACAACTGACAATGGAGCTGATCTGAACTGATGCTGGATATCATTAAATTTCTGATCTTCTCTTTAGGAGTTTTAGTTGCTCTTCATTTAACATGTCAGACTGGGAACAATCCACTGCACAGAATCATCTCTTTGGTTCATCCTTGAGCATCTGTGGGTATTAGTGTCTGTGAGGTCTGTTGGAATCAACCCCCCAAGAATACCAAGTGACAACTGTTAGAACAGGGAATTAAAATTTATCTAAATCGAAAAGCCCAAAGCTTTTAATTGTTCTAACTTCTAAGTGATTTAGAAAAAGCTTTGTGAATGTGGACATAACTTCTTGCCATTTGATAAATAAGCAATAACCTTATGAGTAACTTCGTGTAACCAAAGGGTAAATTCAAATATTTGATTCTGGTGCTCTTATATATAATTAAACAATGAGGCTATTGTCAATTTTACGTACCCTTGGGTTCCCTTACACTGAGAATACTCCTCTGTTTCCTAAACCTCCACAATCACTCCCTAGAGAGAACATTCTTACTCTCTTCTAAGACAGAAGATTTCACAAATTTCTGGAGGCAAACAGGGATGGGGAAATAGGGAAAAGACAGGGCATCAAATTTGTTACAAAGAAGCCCAAGCACTTATCACTGTGATTGATAAACTGTCACCTTGGAAATTGAGTTGAAGATAATTGCTTCCATTATTTTTCAAGATAGAAATGAAATTTAAATGTCAAATTTAACAAATTTTGAGTTACCAGTTAAGGAAGCTAAAAAAATCTATATGAAATATTTTTTCCAGGAAAAGGCATTATGTCAGCACATTGGGTGATTGAAAGCTTTTAAATTTACCTAAGAAAAGTGTTTTTAAATGACTTCATTTATTCTTTTTTTTTTTTTTTAATAACCCTGGAAATTGTTATGCAAAATCTCAGAGACACTCCCGGGTGTGATGTTGAGAGGCAATATCAACACCTATTAGAGAACTTCACAATGATATATAACCTGTTGTGTCTTACTGCTTAACCACATAATGGCATTTAGAAATGGTTCAAACTGCCTGGCAAAAATATCTTGCCATACGCTCTTATGGCTACCTGTATTTTTATTATGATTTTTATGTCATAAGAAAACTTATTAAAGTACTCAGAAAACATCTTCAGTAAATAGCCATAGTGGAATCACCAAGCAGCACAACAACTCTATGAAGGAAGAGTATACCTAATAAGAATTACTTTTTCATTAGGTATTGCTATTATAAAACATGCATATTTTTTTAAGCTCTCCTAAACCCACTCCAGTATTCTTGCCTGGAAAATCTCATGGACGGAGAAGCCTGGTGGGCTATAGTCTATGGGGTTGCAAAGAGTTGGACACGACTTTAAACCTGTCTCAGAAACATTATCACTAAAGCAAGATCAGTGAGACCACTTAGTGTCATATTATATATATTCAGAGAAATAAATTGATAACTTTTTTGTATCCCTGACATAACAGGCAGTTATTTATCATTAATGTATCTTATTATGGAAGTGGTAAAATATGACAGGATATTGCCTATCTTCACATGTCATATATACCTCATATTCTTTTTTTTTCTTTCAAAAACATTTTATTTATTTATTTTTTTTTTTCTGTATGCATTTTTGTATTTTCTTTTTTTTTTTCTAATTTTATTTTATTTTTAAACTTTACATAATTGTATTAGTTTTGCCAAATATCAAAATGAATCCGCCACAGGTATACATGTGTTCCCCATCCCGAACCCTCCTCCCTCCTCCCTCCCCATACCATCCCTCTGGGCCGTCCCAGTGCACCAGCCCCAAGCATCCAGCATCGTGCATCGAACCTGGACTGGCAACTCGTTTCCTACATGATATTTTACATGTTTCATTGCCATTCTCCCAAATCTTCCCACCCTCTCCCTCTCCCACAGAGTCCATAAGACTGTTCTATACATCAGTGTCTCTTTTGCTGTCTTTATTTTTAAACTTTACAATATTGTATTAGTTTTGCCAAATATCTAAATGAATCCACCACAGGTATACCTCATATTCTTAATTAACTATAAAATTAAGGTATAAACAAATTCCTAAAATGTTATACAATAAAATAAATGTTTGCTATTGGTAATATAAAATATTTTATTATTTCATTTATGGAAATAACATGTATCTGGAGAATCTATAAATCAAAAGCATATTGAATTATCAAATGCTTGTATTTAGATTTTAAAACAAATACATAGAAATTACTTTTAGAAAAAATATTTTACCTCAAATAATATTTTTTAATAAAAATATTTTCAAAATAGTAAAAGTCAAAACAGTATATAAGAATGCTATCTTGCTTTAAGATTGACTGCATTTATGGGAATACTTTGGACACACCTAAGTAAAGTTTTCAAGTAAGTGACACTTGTCTTTGGCTGTTTTCTACGTCCTATGTCAGAAATTTTCAACTCTGCAATGCAGTGGAACAACATTCACAAAGAAACTTATCTAGTTTCCCACCAAAACCACATCTAAGTTGGATAATCAGCTTTCACCGGTGTAAATGAAAGTATTTAGACAATTTTGTGTCCATAGCATCCTTTCTTAAAATTTATCTATTGGAGTATAGTTGCTTTACAAAGTTACATTAGTTTCTGCTGTACAGCAAAGTGAATCAACTCCATGTGTACCTGGTGATGGAAGGAAGCTAAATGTCCATCAGTAGAGGAATGGATAAAGACGTGGCACATGTATACAGTGGAAAATTGCTCAGCCATAAAAAGGAATGAAATTGTGTCATTTGCAGAGACATGGGTGGACCTAAAGGTTGTCATACAGAGTGAAATAAGTCATAAAAAGAAAAATACTTGATATCAGTGCATATATGTGAAATATAGGGAAATGGTACAGATGTACTTATTCACAAAGCAGAAATAGAGACACAGACATGGAGAATGAATGTATGGACTCCAAGGGGCAGGAGGGGAAGGGGGGATGAATTGGGAGATTAGGATTGACGTATATACACACTACTATGTATAAAATAGGTAACTAATATGAACCTATTGTATAGCACAGGGAACTGTACTCAAATGTTCTGTGGTGACCTAAAGGGCAAGGAAATAATGGCATCTTTTACTCAACATTATTTTTTTAATTGACTCATGCCATTACATGTAACAGTAATTTAACTCATTTCATTATTTAAATATCAGTTTTTTTCCATATTAATATTTATTCATATTAATACTGATCATATGGATTGTTTCTAATTTGAGGCTGTTCTATATAATGCACCTATAAATATTATTTTAGTGGACACAAAACTTACTTACCTACTCAGATTCCCTCAGATATATGGCATGCGTTTCTCAAGTTTTGAATAGGGCTTTTATATCTCTTTTACTGTAATCAGTTTTGCAATACAAGGTAAATTTTTCTTAACAATTATAGGGTCATGATTACTTGCTTATTTTTTGTCCTGTTTTAATTAAAAAATTTCCTATATAGTTGAATTTTTATTCACTTTAAATAGTGGTTTTGTGTGGGTCAGTAAAATTGGTATTTTACTTTAAGTACTTTAGGGGAAGTTTTTTTTTTTTTTTTCTTTTCTACTATTGTTTAATTATAAGATATTGAATGCATAGTTTCCTGTGTTCTATAGTAGGACCTTGTTGTTCATCTATTTCATACATAATAGTTTGTATGGGCCAATCCCAAACTCCTAATTTATTCCTCCACCTCTCCCTTCCATTTGGTAACCATAAATTTGTTTTTTATGTATGTGAATCTGTTTCTATTTTGTAAGTAAGTTCATTTGTATTATTTTTTTTTCTATTCCACATAAAAATGGTATCATGCTACATTTGTCCTTCATTGTCTGACTTACCTTACTCAGAATGATCACTTCTGAGTCCATCCTTCAATATTGCTACAAATGACATTATTTTCTTTTTTATGGCTGAATAATATTCCATTATGTGTGTGTATGTGTATATATATATACACATATATCACATCTTCTTTATCCATTCATCTAACAATGGACAATTAAGTTCCTTCCATGTTTTGGCTGCTGTAATAGTGCTGCTATGAACATTGAGGCATGTTTCTTTCCAGAGTTTTCTCTGGATATATGCCCAACAGTGGGATTTCTGTATTATTGGTAACTAGGTTTTTAGTTTTTTGTGGAACCTCCATGCTATTCTCCATAGTGGCTATACCAATATACATTCCATCCAATAATGTAGAAGGGATTCTTTTTCTTCACACCTTCTCCAGCATTTATTATTATAGACTTTTTGATGATCGCCATTCTGGTGTGAATTGATACGTCCTTGTATTTTGATTTGCATATCTTTGACAATTAGTGATGCAGAGCATCTTTTCATATGCTTGTTGGTGATCTTGTATGTTTGCTTTGGGGAAATGTCTATGTAGGTCTTCTGTCCATTTTTTGTTGTTGTTGTTCTTATTGAGTTGTGTGAGGTTTGGGGAGATTTTTGAGATCTATTATTATACTCTCACCTATGCACAGAAAACACACACAAACACGTACTTAGTCACATCTAGTATATATATTATATTCAAAGTATTTAATGACTACACTTTGACTGATAACCATTATGTAAACATAGAGAAGTTGTGTGGATCCAAGGCAATATTCTAGAATCCATATATTAGAAAGGATAATGGTCCCTGATCTCGAAAAGCTCCTACTCTAGTAGGAGAAACAGATATATGAATAAGTGACCACAATGTAGTGTATAAAGCATAATTGATGTATTGGTATGGGGTTTTGGAGCACAAGAAGCAAAATTCTCTAGTAAAAGGGATGATGGAATTCTCCAGATTAAAAGGGAAATGATAAGATTAATGAGAATTAACAATACTTGAAAAGATATGAAATAGCGAGAAAGATTATTTGATTCAGGAGAATCTTTGAGTTAGCTAATAACTTTAAAATGAAACACAGTCAATATAGGAATGCTATAAAAAGAAAGTAGCACCCAGAAGCTGTAGAATTTATATCTATTCCATGAGAAAGCCTCTTCAAAATTTTAATGCCATGTTATTGAGCTGCATAACAGTCATGTAAACACCACTACATAAATATATATAAATGCTGTGATCAATTATGTTAGTTCACCTTAGGTCCTAATGTCACACTGAGTACTTTGTAAAAAAATAAACTGCAGTGGCTGTGATTTTTTCAGTGTTTTTCATATTAATTTGTATTAATGATACTTCAAGTTTTTCAATCATATTTAAGCTAATGCACAGTGAATAGCTTCAATGTTCTGTTTTTACAGTGATATTTATTGCAGAAAATGAGAGTATATCTTATAATATGGTAGCTACAGAGATGTGTTGCTATCTTCCTATTTTTCAAAGTTGTATTTTCAGAAAGTAATAGTAGTCACATAGAGTTGCTATTGGAAACTGACAATATCTGAGTTTTCTTGCTAAATATGATAGTCTGAAGAATTTTACAGGATAGAACATTTTCTTTTCAATGACTTGAGAGTCTTTTTGGAGATTTCAGAATGTTTATTTAAAATAACAGAAAAGTATGGAATGAGATATATAGCTATCAATAGGATCAGTATCATTTTTTTAATGAAGCATGTAATAGAGCATAAACAGGAAGGATTATTCAAAAAAGAATATGGATGATGTAAAGACAAGTTTTCCATTTCACATTTAGCTTGTATGTGGCTCTAAAAAAGATGAGAGGAGACTGATATGAAAGAGTCCTTCTAAACACTGGATGTTCTCCCAGAGTTGATACAGTGTCAGAAGGCAGTGCCTACTTTGTGTGAGGCTAGTTTCTCTTCCTAGCAGAGTCACATTAGAGCCCCATGTCCCCTTTCTGATTAACTTAAAATTGTCTCTGAGGGGCATTTGCTACTGTGAAATCAGAAATACCCTATTGCTTGCTTTAAATAGTAGAAGCATCTTACTCTCTAGCCACTCAATTTCCTTAACCTAGTGCAGTGACTCCTAAAACCTATGAGATTGCCTTGCTCTCATAGAATTGAAACTTGCTCTCATTTGGAAATTGGTTATAATTATCAATTTTTAATTAGCTTCCTTTTAATAATTGTATATATATAAAAACTTGATCTTGCACTATTCAACACTTATCATCTATACTCATTTTTAATATTTAAGTCTAAGTCTTTCTTTTCTATTAAGTTCACTTTTTGGTTGGTTTGCTTTATGTCATTTTTTTCTACCTTTCATCATTCTGAATTAAACATTCTTTTTCATCTTAAAAACAGATATAGCTATTTTCTAGGAACAAATATCCAGCAGGTTGGTGTCTATACTATTTTCAAATGATTTCTCAAGGGATACTCCTGTCATAAACAACAGAACAGTAACTAGGTATCTTTTCTACTACTAAAATAGCACTAAAGTGTTTAAATCTTGGAAAGACAGAGGATTGTATTTTGAGTTCTCAAGGATTTTTTTTTCCTGTGTCTGTATAAATAGAAACTCTTTAAAAGTAATTTTCAGTTCATAATCCTGAAATTGTGTTGTTTCTAATGGAGATATTTGGATATGGTAAAATTCAAAGTGTATATCATCCAATAAAAAAGTCATATGTGAAAAGATACAAGGAAATACATCCCATAACTAGAATAATCCATTAGAACATACATAGAATTGACACATATGTAAGGATAGGCAAGCATTAATATATGTTTATATTTTTTATGTTAAACTAGAAGAAAAATTAAGTGAAACATTAATGATAAAAAGGATTGAACTTGAAAATTCCAAATGCAAAACAATGAATCTAAACACAGACCATACTTATTTTACAAAAATTAACTGAAAATGGGTCATAGGCCTGAAAGGTTGCTGCTACGAGACGTTTGCAATGCCAGGATTTGTGACCTCCTGAGGAGAGAATTTTGATCTGGGCCCAGAGACCAGGCTTGGTTACTCAGAGCTTTTTGTGTAATAGAATTTTATTAAACTATAAAAGAGATTGAGAAAGCTTCTGTCATAGACATAAGAAGGGGGCAGAAACAATGCCTGCCCACTTGCTGGTTTTTAGCAAGGTGTTTTAGGTGTTTTATGTCTGTGAGAAGGCAATGCACCCCACTCCAGTACTCTTGCCTGGAAAATCCCATGGACGGAGGAGCCTGGTAGGCTGCAGTCCATGGGGTCGCGAAGAGTCAGACATGACTGAGCGACTTCACTTTCAGTTTTCACTTTCATGCATTGGAGAAGGAAATGGCAACCTACTCCAGTGTTCTTGCCTGGAGAATCCCAGGGACAGGGGAGCCTGGTAGGAGGCCGTCTATGGGGTCGCACAGAGTCGGACACGACTGAAGCAACTTAGCAGCAGCAAGTTTCTAATCAGGTAAGACAAACACCTCAAGGCTGAGGGATTTTCACCAGGCCCCTCTTCCACAATATGCCTTTTGGAGATAAAATGGCACAAGGTGTGTCATCCCTGGCCATGAAACAAAGGACATGAATACTGGTTTGTTGAGCGATTCAGTCCAAGGTTTGAGAAAATAAAACAAGTTAGTCTTAGGTGGAACCATAAGGCAGATTCCAAAGCAAATATATAGGTTCATTAACATAGCTTAAGAGAAATATTTCCTTAAGAAAAATCATTGGTTAGCTCAAGGTTTGAGAAAAGTTCAGGTAGAATCAGGTGTCATTAAGACAGAATTAAAAGAAGCTTCTTTTAATTTTGTGTAAGGAAAAATATTTCTGCCACTTACAGCTTATTTCTTCCTGTTGCTTGTGGACCTCTGGCCTTCCAAACTGTTACCGTCTCAGGCCTACATGTAAAATACAAACACTATAAAACTCCTAGAAGAAGATAACCTAGGGAAAAAATCTAGAGGACTTGGATTTGGTGGTAATGCTTTTAGATACAATACCAAAGACACAGTCTATGAAAGGAAAAATGAAAATTGAAATTTAATTAAAAGTAAAAGCATGGCTCTGTGAAAGACTTTGCCAAAAGAATTAGAATAAGCTACAGAGCTGGAGAAAATATTTGCAAAAGACACATGTGATAAATGTTGTTCAGGAGCCAGTCATGTCTGACTCTTTGCGACTGCATGGACTGTAGCACGCCAGGCCTCTCTGTCCCTCACAATCTCACAAAGTTTGCCAAATTAATGTCCATTGAATTGGCGATGCCATCAAACCACCTCATCCTCTGATGCCCTCTCTTCCTTCTGCCCTCAGTCTTAGCCAGCATCAGGAAATTTTCCAGTGAAAGAGCTGTTTGTATCAGATGACCAAATTAAAGAGTTTCAGCTTCAGCATCAGTCCTTCCAATGACTATTCGGGGTTGATTTCCCTTAAGATTTTTTTTTTTTTTTTAATTTCGCCCCGGCCGCCCGTCCGGCCCCGCGCCGCCCGCCCCGTGCCACCCGCCCCGTGCGCCCCCGCCCGGCGCCACTACCTCGCTCCGCGCCCGCCGAGCTCTGCGCGCTGCCCTGACGGCGGCGTGGGCGGCAGCGGGGCCCCCGCCCTGGGCCGGGCTTTTGATTTCCCTTAAGATTGACTGATTTGATCTTCTTGCAGTCCAAGGGGCTTTCAGGAGTCTTATCTAGCATTATAGTTCAAAGGCATCAATTCTTCAGCACTCCATCTTCTTTATAGTCCAGCTCTCACAACCATACATGACCACTGGGAAACCATCAGTTCAGTTCATTTGCTTAGTCATGTCCAATACTTTGTGACCCCATGAACCACAGCACGCTGGGCCCCCCTGTCCATCACCAACTCCTGGAGTTCACTGAAACCCATGTCCGTTGATTTGGTGATGCCATCCAACCATCTTATCCTCTGTTGTCCCCTTCTCCTACCCACAATCTTTTCCAGCATCAGGATCTTTTCAAATGAGTCAGCTCTTTGCATCAGGTGGCCAAAGTATTGGAGTTTCAGCTTAGCATCAGTCCTTCCAATGAATATTCAGGGCTGATTTCCTTTAGGATGGACTGGTTGGATCTCCTTGCAGTCCAAGGGACTCTCAAGAGTCTTCTCCAACATCACAGTTCAAAAGCATCAGTTCTTTGGCACTCAGCTTTCTTCACAGTCCAAATTTCACATCCATACATGACCACTGGAAAAACCATAGCCTTGACTAGATGGACCTTTGTTGGCAAAGTAATGTCTCTGCTTTTGAATATGCTATCTAGGTCATAACTTTCCTTCCAAGGAGTAAGCGTCTTTTAATTTCATGGCTGCAGTCACCACCTGTAGTGATTTTGGAGCCCAGAAAAAGAAAGTCAGCCACTGTTTCCACTGTTTCCCCATCTATTTGCCATGAAGTGATGGGACCGGATGCCATGATCTTAGTTTTCTGAATGTTGATCTTTAAGCCAACTTTTTCGCTCTCCACTTTTACTTTCATCAAGAGGCTCTTTAATTTTTCACTTTCTGCCATAAGGGTGATGTCATCTGCATATCTGAGGTTATTGATATTTCTACTGGCAATCTTGATTCCAGCCTGTGCTTCCTCCAGCCCAGGGTTTCGCATGATTGTTTCTGCATATAAGTTAAATATGCAGGGTGACAATATACAGCCTTGACATGCTCCTTTTCCTATTTGGAACAAGTCTGTAGTTCCATGTCAGGCCCTAACTGTTGCTTCCTAACCTGCATACAGGTTTCTCAAGAGGCATATCAGGTGGTCTGGTATTCCCATCTCTTTCAGAATTTTCCACAGTTTATTGTGATCCACATAGTCAAAGGCTTTGGCCTAGTCAATAAAGCAGAAATAGAGTTTTTCTGGAACTCTTCCTTTTTCGATGATCCAGCGCATGTTGGTAATTTGACCTCTGGTTCCTCTGCCTTTTCTAAAACCAGCTTGAACATCTGGAAGTTCATGGTTCATGTATTGCTGAAGCCTGGCTTGGAGAATTTTAAGCATTTCTTTACTGGCATGTGAGATGAGTACAATTGTGTGGTAGTTTGAGCATTCTTTGGCATTGCCTTTCTTTGGGATTTGAATGAAAACTGACCTTTTCCAGCCCTGTGGCCACTGCTGAGTTTTCCAAATTTGCTGGCATATTGAGTGCAGCACTTCACAGCATCATCTTTCAGGATTTGAAATAGCTCAACTGGAATTCCATCACCTCCACTAGCTTTGTTCGTAGTGATGCTTCTTAAGGCCCATTTGACTTCACATTCCAGGATGTCTATACTTCACATTCCGTGATGTCTAGGTTAGTCATCACACCATCGTGATTATCTGGGTCATGAAGATCTTTTTTGTATAGTTCTTCTGTGTATTCTTGCCACCTCTTCTTAATATCTTCTGCTTTTGTTAGGTCTCTGCCATTTCTGTACTTTATTTAGCCCATCTTTGCATGAAATGTTCCCTTGGTATCTCTAATTGTCTTGAAGAGATCTCTAGTCTTTCTCATTCTATTGTTTTCCTCTATTTCTTTGCATTGATTTCTGAGGAAGGCTTTCTTATCTCTCCTTGCTGTTCTTTGGAACTCTGCATTCAAATGTGTGTATCTTTCCTTTTCTCCTTTGCTTTTCACTTCCCTTATTTTCACAGCTATTTGTAAGGCCTCCTCAGATAGCCATTTTATTTTTTTGCGTTTCTTTTTCTTGGGGATGGTCTTGATTCCTGTCTCCTGTACAATGTCATGAACCTCATTCCATAGTTCATCAGGCACTCTGTCTATAAGATCTAGTCCCTTAAATCTATTTATCACTTCTACTGTATAGTCATAAGGGGTTTGATTTAGGTTATACCTGAATGGTCTAGTGGTTTTCTCCACTTTCTTCAATATAAGTCTGAATTTGGCAATAAGGAGTTCATGATCTGAGCCACAGTCAGCTCCTGGTCTTGTTTTTGTTGACTGTATAGAGCTTCTCCATCTTTGGCTGCAAAGAATATAATCAGTCTGATTTTGGTGTCGACCATCGGGTGGTATCCATGTGTAGAGTCTTCTCTTGTGTTGTTGGAAGAGGGTGTTTGTTATGACCAGTGTGTTTTCTTTTTTGGGTGTTAGTTCTAGAAGGTCTTGTAGGTCTTCATGGAACTGTTCAACCTCAGCTTCTTCAGCATTACTGGTCAGGGCATAGACTTGGATTACTGTGATATTGAATGGTTTGCCTTAGAAATGAACAGAGGTCATTCTGTCTATTTTGAGATTGCATCCAAGTACTGCATTTCAGACTCCTTTGTTGACTATGATGGCTACTCCATTTCTTCTAAGGGATTCCTGCCCACAGTAGTAGGTAGAATGGTCATCTGAGTTAAATTCACCCATTCCAGTCCATCTTAGTTTGCTGATTATTAGAATGTCGATGTTCACTCTTGTCATTTCCTATTTGACCACCTCCAATTTGCCTTGATTCATGGGCCTAACATTCCTGGTTCCTATGCAATATTGCTCTTTACAGCATCAAACCTTTCTTCTATAACCAGTCCCATCCACAAAGGGGTGTGGTTTTTGCTTTGGCTCTATCCCTTCATTCTTTCTGGAGTTATTTCTCCACTGATCTCCAGTAGCATATTGGGCTCCTACCGACCTGGGGAGTTCCTCTTTCAGTATCCTATCATTTTGCATTTTCATAATGTTTGTGGGGTTCTCAAGGCAAGAATACTGAAGTGGTTTTCCATTCCCTTCTCCAGTGGACCACATTCTGTCAGGTCTCTCCACAATGACCCATCTCACTTGGGTGGCCCCACATGGCATGGCTTAGTTTCACTGACTTAGACAAGGCTGTGGTCCATGTGATCAGATTGGCTAGTTGTCTGTGATTGTGGTTTCAGTCTGTCTGCCCTCTGATGCTCTCTCTCAGTGGCTACCATCTAACCATAGCCTTGACTATACAGACCTTTGTTGGCAGAGTAATGTCTCTGCTTTTGAACCCACTGTCTGGGTTTGTCATCACTTTCCTGCCAAGAAGCAAACGTCTTCTCATTTCATGGCTGCAGTCACCATCCACAGTGATTTTAGAGCCCAAGAAGAGGAAATCTGTCACTACTTCCATCTTTTCCCTCTCTGTTTGCCATGAAGTAATGGGGCCAGATGCCACAATCTTAGGTTTTTTTTTTTTTTTAATATTTAGTTTTAATTTGGCTGTTTCACTCTCATCCTTCACCCTCATAAGAAGCTCTTTAGTTCCTCTTTGCTTTCTGCCTTTAGAGTAGTATCATCCTCATATCTGAGGTTGTTGCTGTTTTTCCCACTGATCTTGTTTCCAGTTTGTAACTCATCCAGCCCTGACATTTCTCATGATTGCTCACTGTATGGATTAAACAAACATGGTGACAGCAGACAACCCTGTTGTACTTCTTTCTCAGTCTTGTATCGATCAGTTGTTCCACACAGGGTTCTAACTTTTGCTTTTGACCAGCATATAGGTTTCTCAAGAGACAGGTAAGATGGTTTAGTATTCCCACCTCTTTAAGAGATTTTCACAGTTTGTTATGATCCACACAGTCAAAGGCTTTGGCGGAGTTGATGAAACAGAGGTAGATGTTTTTCTGGAAATCCCTAGCTTTCTCTATGATCCAACAAATGTTGGTAATTTGATCTCTGGTAACTTTTCCTTTTCTAAATCCATCTTGGACATCTGGAAGTTCTTGGTCCACATAATGCTGAAGCCAAGAATGCAAGATTTTAAGCATGACCTTACTCGCATGGGAGATGAGTGCAATTGTCCTATGGTTAGCACTTTCTTTAGTCCTACCCTTCTTGGGAATCGGGATGAGGATTGACCTTTGCCAGTCATGCAGCCACTTCTGGGTCTTTGAGATTTGCTCATATATTGAAAGCAACATGTAGGTGCATTTATCCTTTAGGGTTTTGAATAGTTCTACTGGAGTCCCATCGCATCCACTAGCTTTATTAGAAGCAGTACTTGACTTCACTCCCCTGAAGGTCTGGCTCTGGCTGGCTGACCACACTGTCGTAGTCATCCAGTTCATCTAGATCTTTTTTATACAGTTTTCCCCTGTGTTCTTTCCATCTCTTCTTGATCTCTTCAGCGTCTACTCGGTCTTTACTATTTAAGTCCTTTATTGTGTCCATCTTTAGGCAAAATTCCCTTGATATCTCCAATATCTAGTCTTTTCCCTTCTGTTGTTTTCTTCTAGTTTTATGCACTGTTTATTGAAGAAGGCTTTCTTGTCTCTCTGAGCTATTCTTTGGTAATCTGTGTTTAGTTGGATATACCTTTCCCTTTCTCCCTTGCTTTTCACATCTCTTCTTTCTTTAGCTACTTGTAAATACTCCTCAGATAACCACTTTGCCTTACTGCTTTTCTTTTGCTTTGGAATGATTTTTGCTAGCTGCCTTCTCTACAGTATTAGGGATCTCTGTCCATTGTTCTGTCCACTCTTTACATGTTATAATCACTTGAATCTATTCTTACCTCCACTGAATATTCATGGGGGATTAGATTTAAGTCATACCTGGCTGGCCTAGTGGTTTTCCCCACTTTCTTTAGTTTAAGCCTGAATTTTGCTATGAGAAGCTGATGATCTGAGCCACAGTCAGCTCCAGGCCCTGTTTTTGCTGACTGTATACATCTTCTCCATCTTTGGCTACAAAGAATGTAATCAATTTGATTTTGGTATTGGTCATTTGGTGATGTCAATGTGTAAGGTCATATCTTGTGTTACTGAAAAAAGGTATTTGCTATGATCAGTGTATTGTCTTGGCAGAATTCAGTTAGCCTTTGCCATGCTTCATTTTGTTCCCCAAGGCCAAACTTGGCCTGTCACTCCAGGTATCTCTAGGCTTCCTATTTTTGCACTTCAATCCCCAGTGATAAATAGAACATTTTTTATGTGTGTTCTAAGAGGTCTTCTAGGTGTTCATAGAACTGATCAACTTCAGTTTCTTTGGCATCAGTGGTAGGGACATGAACTTGGATTACTATGATGTTGAATGGCTTGCCTTAAAAATGAACTGAGATCATTCTGTTATTTTTGAGGTTGCCTCAGGTAGTGCATTTCTGACTCTTGTTGATTATGAGGGTTACTCCATTATTTCTATGGGATTCTTGCCCACAGTAGTAGATATAGAGGTTATCTCAATTAAATTCACCCATTCTTGTCCATTTTATTTCACTGATTCCTAATATGTTGATATTTATTCTTACAATCTCCTGCTTGATCACATCCAGTTTACCTTGATTCATGGAACTTACATTCCAGGTTCCTATGCAATATTGCTCTTTGCAGCACTCAGTTGTGCTTTCATCACCAGACACATCCACAATTGAATGCCATTTCTGCTTTGGCACAGCTGCTTCATTCTTTGGGGACTATTAGTAGTTTTCTGCTCTTCCCCAGTAGCATGTTGGACACCTTCAGACGTGGGGAACTCATCTTTCAGTGTCGTGTCTTTTTGTCCTTTTATATAATTAATGAATTTCTCACAGCAAGTATACTGGGGTGGTTTGCCATTCCCTTCTCCAGTGGATCACGATTTGTCAGAACTCTCTGCTGTGAACCATCCATATTAGGTGGCCCTACATGGCATGGCTCATAGTTTCATCAATTTATGCAAGCCCTTTCACCACCACAAGGCAGTGATCCATGACGGAGTGATAAAGGACTGCTGTCCAGAATGTATGAACTATTAAACTCAAAAACAAGAAAATGAACAACCTAAAAAAAATGGGCCAAACACTTGAACATACACCTTACCAAGATGATATATGGTGGGAAGTGATCATATGAAAACATATTCAACATCATATGTCATTATGTAATTTAAAGTTAAAACAAAATACCACTACATCCCTGTAGGAATGGCAAAAATTCACAACATTGACAACATCAAATGCTGGCAAGGTTATACAATAACAGAAGTTCATTGTTGGGAATGCATAATGGTACAGCCATTTTGGAAGAGAGCTTGGCAGTTTCTGATAAAACTAAACATAATTTTACAGTGTAATCTAATAATTTTTCTCCTTGAAATTTACCTAAAGAAGCTGAAATCTTATGTCAAACAAAAAGCTGAACACAAAACAGCTCTATTCATAATAGTCCAAACTTGGAGGCCACCAAAATGTTGTTCAGTAGGTGAGGAAATAAACATTCAGTTGAAAATGGAAAAACATTTGGTGCTAAAAAGGAATGAGTTATTAAGCCATGAAAAGACACGGAAGAATCTTAAATGCATATTGCTAAGTCAAAGAAACAAAATCTAGCAAAGGCTACATACTGATTCCAACTCTGCAAAACCATAAAGACAGTAAAAAGATCAATGACTGGGGAAGGGGGAGAAAGGGATTAATAAGCTGAGCACAAAGTATTTTTAGGGCAGTGAAACTATCCTGTATAATTCTACCATGGTGACATGTCATTCTACTTTTGTCCAAAACCACAGAATGGACAACACAGAGTGAATTGGAATGTAAACTATGGGCTTTGGTTGATAATGGTGTGTCAAAATTTGTTCATCAATTGTAACAGATGTACCACAGTGATATAGGATTTGATGGTGAATGAGTCAGTGTAGGATATGCGAGTGAAGTATCTGAAGCCTGTATACTTTCCTCTCAATTTTTCTGTGAACCTAAAACTGGTCTAAAATGAAGCCTATAAATTTTTAAAACTAAACCTCTGCAGATGAACATTTCAATATTTAAGTTGAAAATACTGCGGATGGAATTAAAGGAGTATTGTATATGGCAAAACAAGATGATTGAATTTGAATACATAACAGCAAAAACTACTCAATATGAAACACACCGACAAACTCAAACTGATCATAGCATCAGTGAACGGTGGGACAGGTTAGTCTGAAGAGGCTCAGCAGAGGTAGAGGAAGATTACTTGAACAAATAATGGCTCAATATTAAAAAATAAGAGAAAAACATCATGAAAGCAAATTACAATATAATTGCTCAAAGCCAGTGATTTTAACAAATGCACTAAATAATAAACAAACAAGTCTTTTAAAAAGACATAAGTAAAAAGTATGTTCTCTAATAATAATATTAAATGAAAGATAACAAAACTATTTGAATAAATCTGCACATTTATGGAAACTAAATACACACTTCTAAATAGCCCATAGATCAAGTAATATAGAAAAAGGGAAATTAGAATATATTGTGAACTGAGGGAGAATGAAATCATATGTTCAAAGGAAGAAAGTTCTCAAATCAGTTTTGTCAGCTTCAAAAATAATACCCAAAATTAAACAAAGAAAAGGAGAGCTCATTGAATCCAACATAAGCAAAAACATAAGGTATGAAAATAAATATGGATGCTAGCATAAATTTTGTGAGATTTGGATGAAAGCAAAATCTATATTTTAGTTAATGGTAATCTTTTTTTTTTCCCACAGCGTATTTCTTAATGTCCTCAAAATTGGATTAGAAATTTCAAGCCTCCTTCATCTTTTTTTTAAATCACTAAGATAAAAAACTTTCTAGACTTTTGGCAGTAATACTAGATTCCAAAATACATGGAACTACATCAAAATTTTGAGTGAATATAAATTAGAAATCTAGCATTCTATTCATACTAAGTGAAACAAGTGGAGTCAGAATATTACAAATTTTTTATCTAGGCAAAAATTCTTTTCTAATATATATATTATACATACTATTTACATATATATTATGCAAAAGCTTGAAAATATGTGAGCTATTTCAAATATCTTTTGGTATTGATCTCTAACATAATTCCACAGTAATAGGAGAATGGACTCAGTATAATTTCAATACTTTTAGATCATGAAATTCATGCACTTGGTCTTATGTCTCTGGATATGTTCCAGTGTCTCCTAGTTTATAGTCTATGGGAACTTAAATAGAATTTGTATCCTACTGCTGTATGAAAATTGTGTAGATCTTAATTATGTTGAATTGGTTCATAATGCTTTTCAGGTCGACTGTATTCTTCTACTTCTCTGTACATTCATTTTATTAATTTCTGAGAGTTTGGTATTGAAACACCAATTAAAATTCTTTACACAAATAGTTGTAATATATAGTGAAGCTATATATAACTTTGTTCTGTATTTTCCAAGCCTCCTGTAAATGTGTTATCATTTTTTCATAATTTTAGAAATAAAGAAGAAAGATACAAAAGTAAGCAAGAGCATAGAAATGATAAATATCAGACAGGAAATCAATAAAATAGGAAGTAAAAAAATAGAGAAAAATCAATGAAACCAAAACTCTTTTTTGAGAAGATCAGTAAAATTGATTAATGTATAGTTAGATTGATTACAAAAAAAGAAAGAAGACACAAATTTTCAATATCAGGAATCTAACGTCTGGCATCCATTGACATTCTACATAGATGAAAAATATAATAATGGAATAAAGCAAATTTAGCCAATAAATTTAACAACTTCAGTTAAATGGACAAATTTCTTGAATGAGATGAACTGAAACTCCACTAAAGAAAAATCAAGACAGCTTCAATATTTCTGTATTGATCTTTTCTTCAAATTGAATTTATAGTAAAAACGTTATCTATAACAAAACCTGTAGGCCATATGGCTTCGCTGGTGAATTCAAATAAATATTTAAGGGAGGGATAATACCAGCTTCTTATATAACTTCTTCCAGAAAATTGAAAAGGCAGAACTACTTCTTCATAGCTTATTCTATGGAGTCAGCATTATCTTGATACCAAAACCAAATAAAGATGTTAAAGAAAAGTGAACTGTATAGATCAGCACCTCTCTTCTGTATAAAATTTTTCAACAAAGATTTAGCAAATAAAATATAACATATACAAATGGGTAGCTCAGTGGTAAAGAATCTGCCTGCCAAGCAGGATACGTGGCTTGGGAAGATGTCCTCTGGTTGGAAAGATCCCCTGGAGAAGGAAATGACAACCCACTCCACTATTCTTGCCTGAAAAATCCCATGGACATAGGAGCCTTGTGGGCTATAGTCTATATGGTTGCAAACAGTCAGACGTGACTGAGCAACTAAACAGCAACATTATTTTTCAGTGGATTTTACTTTAGGATAAACATTTGAAATTCAATCAACATAATTTACCACATTAACAAACTAAAAAAAAGTAAATGCTATATGATCATCTTCATGGATCTAGTACATATCATCTGACACAATTCAGTGTTTATTCCTGATTTTAAAAAAAAAATCCTATGTGCAAACTGTCAACAAAAGTAACTCATTCAACCTGGTAAAGAGCATCCATACCTAAAACTCACATCATGCTTAATGATTACAGATTGAATGCTTTATTCCTAAAAGCAGGAATGAGGCAAGGATAGCCACTGGCAACACAAAGCAATAGTGTTGATAGCTGTGCAATAAAGCAAGTCAAATGAATTTTTAAAAAAGATTCCTAGACTGGAAGAGATAAAGTACAACCTCCTTTATTCACAAATGACTAAACCTTTTTATAGAAAATCTGAAAAAAATAGTTACTAGGACTCACAAGTGTGTCTAGCAATGTTGTAGGATAGAAGATTAATATACATTCAACATATGAAGAATAATGTAATACAGCACATCAGTAGAATAAAGGATAACTCATGGGGTTATCTCAGTAGATGCAGAAAAAGCATCTGGCAAAACCAACACATTTTCAGAATAATTCACTAAGGATAAGCCTCCTTCTCGATCTGAAAAAGAACATCTGCAAAATAACCAGAACTGACAACATATCGAATGATAAAAAATAAAAACCTTTCTTCTAAGAGCAAAAACAAATCAAAGATAACCTCTCTAACTACTTCTAGAGATCGTAGCCAAGGCAATTAGTTTAGCAGAAGAAATAAAAGATATCCAGATAGGAACGGAAGAAGTAAAACTATATCTGTTTGCAGATGACTTAATCTTGTCCACATAGAATCCTGAGGAACATGCAACAGACACACACGCACACGTAAATCATTAGAGCTTGTAAACAAATCCAGTAAGATTCCTTATAAACACATCCAGTAAAGTGCTTTATAAACAAATTCAGTAAGGATTTCAGGGTGCAAAATCAATATACAAAAGTCAACTGTATCTCTGTACAACTGGCAATGAATAATCTAAAGGTGAAATTAAGAAATCAACCCTAATTACAGAAGTATCAGAAAGAATAAAATATTTAGGAGTATGTTTAACAAGAAAGATTCAAGACTTGTACAGTAAGTACTAAAAAAAAAATCAATAAAAATAATTAAAGAAGACCTAAATAAATAGAAATATCATGTTCACAGATGGGAAAATTAATATTGTGGAGATACAACAATATTTCCCAAATATTCTACAGATTTTCACGTGGAAATGTGAGGGATCCAGAATAGCCAAAACAGTCTTGAAAATAATGGAGCAAAGTTGCAAGACTTGTATAGAAAGTCCAGGAATAAGTTATTATATTTATCATGAATCGATTTTTGACAAAAGTACCAAGACCATTTCAATGAGAAAGAATATTCTTTTCAAGGTGTATTGCTGGGGCCAATAGGTACCTATATTCCTTCTGAAGTGTCAGTCATGAATAGCCTCCTTTTTTTCCTTCCTCTACCTTTCCCCTTCCTCTTCCACTTCTATATCCACTCCCATTTCCTTGCTCCCCATCTCCTCCTCCTCTTCCTTTAACTCAAACTTAGCTAACTATGTTCTTCATCTTTTTCATTATTGACTGGTTAATAACATTATAAATCAAATGCTATTTTACCATGTGTATATTTAAGGGAAAAAAATGAATCAGTTTAAAACAGTGTGAGTTGGTCAAATTTATATATTCTTGCAAAGTCAATGTCTTCTTGGAAAATTAGACCTCCTTCACAAAATGTAGATGAATCACTATCTAATAAATATTTAAGAGATAGCTACTGTACACTGTCTTCATTAAATCGCTATTTGTGATGGACTCTTGAGATCTATGATTATAAGAATGTCTATTAATTTAGAAACATTAAAAGCTTTAATGTCAGCAAAAGTAGCTAAAACATTTTTGCTTAGTACTGCATACTGAAATAAGCAATTAAATAATGTGATTTTAAAAATAGTTGCCATAAATATAATTGAAAATATTCCTTTAATATGCGCAAGACATTTTGCTGGAAATTACTAGCAAATACTCATCATTAAGATAATACCTTCTAGAAATGTGGTCCAAGTGTTTCATTATGCTAACTCATTTTATCCTCTTTATACATTGTTGTTCAGTCACCCAGTTGTGTCCGACTCTTTGTGACCCAATGACTGCAGCACGCCAGGCTTCCCTGTCCCTCACCATCCCCCGGAGTTTGCCCAAGTTCATGTTCATTGCATCAGTGATGCCATCCAGCCATCTCATCCTCTAATGTCCTCTTCTTCTGCCCTCAATCTTTTCCAGCATCAGGGACTTTTCCAATGAGTCATCTCATCACATCAGATAACCAAAATACTGGAGCTTCAGCTTCAGCATCAGTTCTTCCACTGAATATTCAGAGTTGATCTCACTTCAGATTGACTGGTTTGATCTCCTTACTGTCCAGGGGACTTTCAAGAGTCTTCTCCAGCACCACAGTTCAAAGGTGCTGGTGTACTGCCTTCTTTACAGTCCAGCTCTCACAACCGTTTGTGACCACAGGTAATACCATAGCCTTGACTATATACACCTTTGTAGGCAGAGTGATGTCTCTGTTTTTCAACACACTGTCTAGGTTTATCATCACTTTTCTGCCAAGAAACAAACATCTTCTGATTTCGTGGCTCCAGTCACCATTTGCATTGATGTTAGAGTACAAGAAGAGGAAATCTGTCACTACTTCCACCTTTTTCCCTTCTACTTGCCAAGCAGTAATGGAGTTGGATGCCATGATCTTAGTTTTTGTTGTTGTTGTTGTTGTTTTTTAATATTTCGTTTTAAGCTGGCTCTTTCACTCTTCTCCTTCACCCTCATCAAGAGGCTCTTTAGTTCCTCTTCGCTTTCTTCCATTAGAGTGTTATGATCCACGTATCTGATGTTGTATTGGTATTTTTCCCACCTATCTTGATTTTGGCTTGTAACTCATCCAGCCCCGACATTTCTCATGATGTGCTCAGAGTTTGGATAAAACATCAGGGTGACAACAGACAACCCTATCATATTCCTTACTTGATCTTGAACCAATCAGTTGTTACATACAGGGGTCTGACTGTTGCTTCTTGACCCACATACAGGTTTCTCAGAAGACAGGTATGTTGGTCTGGTATTCCCATCTCTCTAAGAGCTTTCCAAAGTTTGTCATGATCTATAGTCAAAGGCTTTAGCATAGTCAATGAAACAGAGATAAACGGATTTCTGAAATTCACTTGCTTTTTTTTTATAATCCAGTGAATACCATAAGCAACCATTATTTCCAATACTTATGGGGAACTTAAAGAACAGAAAGATTATGTGTCTGTCTCAAGTTCATACAACAGATATACTAAGATTATATAAAGAAATAAAAGCAGCCTTATTTTCAGATTAATTGTCCTCTTAACTGTTACTCAGATGTGACTGAAATGGCATAAATAATAATTGTCTCAAAACTAAAATTTCTGAAATAAAGATAACCTGTTTTGTTCAACAATCAAGTTAGTGACAGATAACAGTGGGATGCAAACAGTCAAATTGACTCAGGCTATTTTTGTTCTTTGAAATTATTGTAGAGTTAAAGTTACAAACATAATACAAAGAAACTCATATGTTCTTCATCCGACTTCCCCCCAATTGTGACACTTCATACAGATGTAGTACAACATCAAAATCAAGGAACTACCTTTGAACGTAACTATTAACTAGACTTTAGACCTATTCAGTTTTCAACATTTAAAAAGCTGCAGTCATGTATTTGTGTGTATATATATATACACACACATATTCATATATATGTATAGGTTCATGATTCATATCAGTGATCTGATAGGGCTAGAGCAAGCAAATTTTTTTTTAATCTCAATCTGTTGTATACAAGTTACCCCTATCACCTCCAAATGAGGAAATGTTTTGCAGGAATTTCACTGCTTAGCCCTGCTCTTAGACTCATCTGTCATGATTTACTCACTTGCAACACAAGTAAGTGCTGGGTTTCCAAGTCCTATTTAGCAACAGGAACCCTCTTCTTATATGCAAGCCAGGGATAGAAATTCCTAAAGAGTGGGAAGGACAACTTTGTCCAACTCAGTTATAGAGCATGTGCTCACCATTTCCCCTGGATACATCAAGAAAATGGCTCCTAATCCTCTTGAGTTTGAGCACAGTCAGATGCCCTACATAGCCAACTGCACGTGGAATATTGCTGTTTGGATGTCCTAAGCCACTTTAGCTCACCACTTATAAAACAATATTTCTCAGCTTTACTCTTATGCTTCCTTTTTAAAAAAATATTCTTCAATATAGTGAAATATACTATCACAGTTAACCAGACATCTTGTCAAAACTGATTTCTTTAACTTCTGCTTCTTCCAAATCTTTCATTGCCAATTTTGTCTTTGTCCTCTTTTTCTCATAAGTCTTCTCCCTTGCCCACATTTTCTCAGCTACCCCCATATTTCAGGCCCTTCAGAAATTTTTTAATCTAAATGATATCTTTTGTCTTCTATTATGATTGGCCTTTCTGTTTCCACAAAGATCTAATGTTTCTTGTGTATTCTACTCTGCTTTCAGACTAACTTTGAGAAATACATAGCATTGGACACATTCTTCCATTAAATATCAGTCATTAGGTTCACTATAAATATAAGATACAGTTCAAATTCCTTCAGTTCAGTTCAGTTCACTCGCTCAGTTGTGTCTGACTCTTTGCGACCCCATGAATCAAGCACATCAGTCCTCCCTGTCAAATTCCTTAGAATCATATTTATGGCTCTTTGTAATTCTACTATGCCTATCTCTTAAGTTTCATTTACAATACATTCCATTCTTAAAGCTGAGGCCCCTAAGAAAGTAAACCCAGTTTAGTTCAGTTCAGTCACTCAGTCGTGTCCGACTGTTTGTGACCCCATGGACTGCAGCATGCCAGGTTTCCCTGTCCATCACCAACTCCCGGAACTTGCTCAAACTCATGTCCATCGAGTCAGTGATACCATCCAACCATCTCATCCTCTGTCGTTCTCTTCTCCTCTTGCCTTCAATCTTTCTCAGCATCACGTCTTTTCCAGTGAGTCAATTCTTCACAACAGGTGGCCAAAGTATTAGAGTCTCAGCTTCAGCATTAGTCCTTCCAATGAATATTCAGGACTGATTTCCTGTAGATTGACTGGTTTGATCTCCTTGCAGTCCAGGGAATTCTGAAGAGTCTTCTCCAACACCACAGTTCAAAAGCATCAATTATTCTGCACTCAGCTTTCTTTTTTTTTTTTTAATAAATTTTATTTTATTTTTAAACTTTACATAATTGTATTAGTTTTGCCAAATATCAAAATGAATCCGCCACAGGTATACATGTGTTCCCCATCCTGAACCCTCCTCCCTCCTCCCTCCCCATACCATCCCTCTGGGTCGTCCCAGTGCACTAGCCCCAAGCATCCAGTATCGTGCATCGAACCTGGACCGGCAACTCGTTTCTTACATGATATTTTACATGTTTCAATGTCATTCTCCCAAATCTCCCCACCCTCTCCCTCTCCCACAGAGTCCATAAGACTGTTCTATACATCAGTGTCTCTTTTGCTATCTCGTACACAGGGTTATTGTTACCATCTTTCTAAATTCCACATATATGTGTTAGTATACTGTATTTATGTTTTTCCTTCTGGCTTACTTCACTCTGTATAATAGGCTCCAGTTTCATCCACCTCATTAGAACTGATTCAAATGTATTCTTTTTAATGGCTGAGTAATATTCCATTGTGTATATGTACCACAGCTTTCTTATCCATTCATCTACTGATGGACAACTAGGTTGCTTCCATGTCCTGGCTATTATAAACAGTGCTGCGATGAACATTGGGGTACACGTGTCTCTTTCCCTTCTGGTTTCCTCAGTGTGGATGCCCAGCAGTGGGATTGCTGGATCATAAGGCAGTTCTATTTCCAGTTTTTTAAGGAATCTCCACACTGTTCTCCATAGTGGCTGTACTAGTTTGCATTCCCACCAACAGTGTAAGAGGGTTCCCTTTTCTCCACTCCCGGTCCAGCATATTATTTGTAGACTTTAGGATCGCAGCCATTCTGACTGGTGTGAAATGGTACCTCATAGTGGTTTTGATTTGCATTTCTCTGATAATGAGTGATGTTGAGCATCTTTTCATGTGTTTGTTAGCCATCTGTATGTCTTCTTTGGAGAAATGTCTATTTAGTTCTTTGGCCCATTTTTTGATTGGGTCGTTTATTTTTCTGGAGTTGAGCTGTAGGAGTTGCTTATATATTTTTGAGATTAGTTGTTTGTCGGTTGCTTCATTTGCTATTATTTTCTCCCATTCTGAAGGCTGTCTTTTCACCTTGCTAATAGTTTCCTTTGATGTGCAGAAGCTTTTAAGGTTAATTAGGTCCCATTTGTATATTTTTGCTTTGATTTCTAATATTCTGGGAGCTTGGTCATAGAGGATCCTGCTGTGATGTATGTCAGAGAGTGTTTTGCCTATGTTCTCCTCTAGGAGTTTTATGGTTTCTGGTCTTATGTTTAGATCTTTAATCCATTTTGAGTTTATTTTTGTGTATGGTGTTAGAAAGTGGTCTAGTTTCATACTTTTACAAGTGGTTGACCAGATTTCCCAGCACCACTTGTTAAAGAGATTGTCTTTAATCCATTGTATATTCTTGCCTCCTTTGTCAAAGATAAGGTGTCCATAGGTGCGTGGATTTATCTCTGGGCTTTCTATTTTGTTCCATTGATCTATATTTCTGTCTTTGTGCCAGTACCATACTGTCTTGATAACTGTGGCTTTGTAGTAGAGCCTGAAGTCAGGTAGGTTATAGTCCAAATCTCACATCCACACATGACTACTGGGAAAGCCGTAACTTTGACTAGATGGACCTTTGTCAGAAAATAATGTTTCTGCTTTTTAATATGTTTCTAGGTTGGTCATAGCTTTTCTTCCAAGGAGCAAGCATCTTTTAATTTCATGGCTGCAGTCACCATCTGCAGTGATTTTTGGAGCTTAAGAAAAGTCTCTCCCGGTTTCCATTGTTTCCCTATCTATTTGCCATGAAATGATGGGACCAGACGTCATGATCTTCATTTTTTGACTGTTGAGTTTTAAGCCAACTTTTTCACTCTCCTCTTTCACTTTCATCAAGAGGCTCTTTAGTTCCTTTTCACTTTTTGCCATAAGGATGGTGTCATCTGTGTATCTGAGGTTATTGATAATTCTCCCGGCAAACTTGATTCCAGATTGTGCTTCATCCAGCCAGGCATTTTGCATGATATACTCTGCATAGAAGTTAAATAAGTAGGATGACAATATACAGCCTTGGCATATTCTTTTCCCAATTTAGAACCAGTCCATTGTTCTATGTCCGGTTCTAACTGTTGGTTCTTGACCTGCACACAGATTTCTCAGGAGGCATGTAAGGTGTTCTGGTAGTCCCACCTCTTGAAGAATTTTTCAGTTTGTTGTGATCACACAGTCAAAGGCTTTGGTATAGTCAATAAAGCAGAAATAGATGTTTTTCTGAAACTCTCTTGCTTTTTCTATGATCCAATGGATGTTGAAAATTCTATCTCTGGTTCCTCTGCCTCTTCTAAATCCATCTTTAACATCTGGAAGTTCATGGTTCATATATTGTTGAAGCCTGGCTTGGAGAATTTTGAGCACTTCCCTGGTGGCTCAGATGGTAAAGTGTCTGCCTACAATGTGGGAGACCCGGGTTCAATCCCTGGTTCTGGAAGATCTCCTGGAGAAGGAAATGACAACCCATTTCAGTATTCTTGCCTGGAAAATCCCATGGATGGAGGAACCTGGTAGGCTACAGTCCATGGGGTCGCAAAGAGTTGAACATGACTGAATGACTTCACTTTCTTTTCTTTTGATAGTGCATTAGATGATTGCAATTGTGTGGTAGCTTGAACATTCTGTGCCATTGCCTTTCTTTGGGGTTGGAATGAAAACTGACCTTTTCCAGTCCTGTGACCACTGCTGACTTTTCCAAATTTGCTGGCATATTGACTGCAGCAATTTAGCAGCAGCATCTTTTAGGATTTGAAATATCTCAACTAGAATTCCATCACCTCTGCTAGCTTTGTTCATAGTGATGCTTCCTAAGGCTCACCTGACTTCAGATTCCAGGATGCCTGGCTCTAGGTGAGTGATCACACCATCATGGTTATCTGGGTCATGAAGATAGTTTTTTGTGTAGTTCTTCTGCATATCCTTACCACCTGTTCTTAATATCTTCTGCTTCCATTAGGTCTATACCATTCTGTCCTTTATTGTGCCCATCTTTGCATGAAATGTTCCCTTGGTATCTCTAATTTTCTTGAAGGGATCTCGAGTCTTTCCCATTCTATTTTTTCCTCTATTTCTTTGCATTGATCACCAAGGAAAGCTTTCTTATCTCTCCTTGCCATTCTTTGGAACTCTGCATTCAAATGGGCATATCTTTCCTTTTGTCCTTTGCCTTTCTCTTCTCTTCTTTTCTCAGCTACTTGTAAGGCCTCCTCAGACAGCCATTTTGCCTTTTTGCATTTCTTTTTCTTGAGGATGGTCTTGATCACTGGTCTTGTAGGTTTTCATAGAACCGTTCAGCTTAAGCTTCTTCAGCATTACTGGTTGGGACATAGACTTGAATTACTGTGATCCACAATCACAGAACACTGATCAAACTGACCACATGGACCACAGCCTTGTCTAATCCAATGAAACTACGAACCATACTATGTAGGGCCACCCGCGATGGATGGGTCATGATGGAGGGTTGTGACAAAATGTGGTCCACTGGAGAAGAGAATAGCAAACCACTTCAGTATTCTTGCCTTGAGAACCCCATGAACAGTATGAAAAGCCAAAAAAAATGACACTGAAAGATGAACTCCCAGGTTGGTTGATGCCTAATATGCTACTGGAGAAGAGTGGAGAAATACCTCCAGAAAGAATGAAGAGACGAAGCTAAAGCAAGAACAATGCCCAGTTGTGGATGTGACTGGTGATGGAAGTAAAGTCCAATGCTATAAAGAACAATATTGCATAGAAACTTGGAATGTTAGGTCCATGAATCGGGGTAAATTGGAAGTGGTCAAATAGGAGATGGCAAGAGTGAACATTGACATTTTAGAAATCAGTGAACTAAAATGAACTGAAATGGGTGACTTTAACACAGATGACCATTGTATCTACTACTGTGAGCAAGAATCCCTTAGAAGAAATGGAGTAGCCCTCAGTTCAGTTCAGTTCAGTCGCTCAGTCATGTCTGACTCTTTGCGACCCCATGAATTGCAGCACGCCAGGCCTCCCTGTCCATCACCAACTCCCAGAGTTCATTCAAACTCATGTCCTAATAGTCAACAAAAGTGTCCAAAATGCAGTACAATATGGGTGCAGTAGAAAAAAATAAAAGAATGGTCTCTGTTTGTTTCCAAGTCAAACCCACATGTACATCAAAAGTGAAACATTCTTTTGTCCTCCAAAACTTTTACAAATATACATTCAGTTATTCCCTTTACTTAAACACCTTAAATAATGGACCCCTACTTATCTTTCATAACACATAAAGCCTCTTCCCCCTTTTGAGAAGCATTTAGTTGCTCCCATTCAGCACAGCTGTTCATCATGTTTCTAATACACCTTAACATTACCAGACTATGGATACATCATCCTTGCCATTGTACCCCCTGAACTGGAAGACCCTGAGTCTGAGAACTCTCTCTTATTTCTATATTTCAATTTACTCTAAATATATTATAATTTTCATGAATATTTGTTGAATGAACAAAGATAACTAGCAATTAAAATTCTATAATGCAACTCCTGCCAGCCTCTACAATGACTACATGAATAATTTGAGCACTTAGCATGGATGTTTTCCTGCCTCTGTCATCTTCCATCTCTGAATATGAATATAATACTTTGGAGACTAGAGAAGAAGACATTTCTAAGGTCATGATCTCTAGGCTCCCATACTCTTGAATATTATCAGTTGGATAATACTCAAGACTAGGGAGAGGGACAGACATATTTAATTCTTAAAATTTTCACTTGCAGTGTCTATTCATCCTTACTGAAACATATACTAAGACTTAAGTATATTTGTTTAGGTATTTGTTTTTGGTTTTTGAAAATATATTTGTAGAGAACGTAGAAATTATGTTGGAGAAATGCAAACCAATTACTTTGTTAAAACTGGGCCAAATAGAATTTTTGCAAATTTGTCTTAGGGATTTAAATAGCTAGAACATAAGAAATACTTACAAAACCCTAAAAAAAGTTACAACATGCAAAGTCCTTACCAAAAAAATTAGAAAAGTGAAATAACTAATACTAACATTTACCTCCAACTTTCTCCTCCACTATGACAGAAAATCCATTTTAGTGTGATTATACTGAAAGATTTATTCAGTCTAACAAAATAAGTTTTTCAATCCCCAAGAAAAAAAAATCTAATGAGACTATATATAAAGAGTTTTCAAGTGATGAAAGCTTATTTAATGAAATACCATTTTATCATTTCCTAAGGCATGAGTAAAATACAATTAACTTTTGAAAATGAGTCCAAAAATGCTAGCCATTAAAAAAAAAAAAAGTATTCAAAAATACAGGTGGATAGAGGACTTCCCTGGTGGTCCAGTGGTTAAGACTCCGTGCTCCCACTGCAGGAGGCCTGGGTTCCATCCTTGGTCAGGGAAATAAGATCCCACATGCTGCTCAGCATAACCAAACGATAAAATAAAATAAAGAGGATGATAGCTAGCTAGCTAGATACATGGATACATTAACACAGACTACACACAAAAATTGGTTCTAACATGCAATCTGTATTCAGTTTTTCTATTTAATTTCCATAACTTTTGATTTTTTACAACCATTTGAGAAAGCATATCAGGAAAAACATAAAAACAAACCTGAACTGAATTATGGGGGAGAAAAGTGATTTGTGGTTAGACACAGGCACCAAGCCTGTCTAACCCATTTCTACTCTTTGACAACTATATAACAATGGGAAAACCACTTACAGACACTTCTCTTGGATTATGTTTAATTATGAGCAAAAGAAAAGAAAATATTTAGCACAAATAATGTCCAAAAAGAAGATGCAAAATCAGTATAGGTCCTCTCTCCTCTTCCTTTCTAATTCTTCTATTTTCTTTTTCAATCAATAATGTGAGTGGGTTGGTGTTTTCTTTATCCTGCTCCACCCAACAAAATAATGTAAAACCTGGTAAGATAATGGAAGAGATAAGAAAAGAGTTGAAATAAAGCATCCACTTTTGATATTTGATTGCTAATAACTTTCAAGCTTCACTTTCCCTCCCTCTATGCACATCTGGACAAAGTAATAAAAAGCTTAGCTATTTCCTCACTTGGCGCCATAAAGATGTTTATACCACATAAACTCAGTCCATGCTTGTAGGAAACCCTTTTTCCAGTCCCACTCTTTAACCACCATTAAACTCTAAACCAATTACTCCTCCTTACTCTTTCTCTCTCAAGCCATTTTTGCAGCAACCTGGGAACATACTCTGCTCTGCCCAGAAACCCTCAGTATATGGGTAATAAACCTTTTCATACTCTCTTGGTGTGGATGTGGCTTTGTCAATCCCTATATTTCAACCAGATCCTTCTTTTTATTTTTTTAATTTATTTATTTTAATTGGAGGATAACTACCCTACAATATTGTGATTTTCCCCCCATACATCAACATTAATCAGCCATATGTATAAATGCGTCCCCTCCTATCCCACCTCCCTCCCTACCCTATCCCTCTAGGTTGTCCCAGAGAGCCAGATTTGGGTGCCCTGCTTCATGCATCAAACTTGCACTAGTCATCTATTTTACATATGGTATATACATATTTCAATAATATCTCTCAAATCATCCCACCCTCTTCTTCTCCCACTGAGTCCAAAAGTCCGTTTTTTATGTCTGTGTCTCCATTGCTGCCCAGCATGTAGGATTGTTGGTACCATCTTTCTAAATTCTGTATATATGCATTAATATACAGTATTTGTCTTTTTCTTTCTGACTTACTCAACTCTGTATAGTAGGCTCTAGGTCAACCAGCTCATAAGAACTGACTCATATGGGTTCCTATTATAGCTGAGTAATATTCCAGTGTATATGTACCACAGCTTCCTTAGCCATTCAATTGCTGATGGACATCTAGGTTGCTTTTATGTCCTAGCTATTGTAAACAGTGCTGCGATGAACATTGGGGTACATGTGTCTCTTTCAATTCTGGTTTCCTCAGGGTATATGCCCAGCAGTGGGATTGATGGAGCATATGGCAGTTCTATTGCCAGTTTTTTAAGGAATCTCCATGCTATTCTCCACAGTAGTTTTACCAGTTTACATTCCCACAACAGTGAAAGAAGGTCCCCTTTTCTCCATACCCTCTCCAGTATTCAATGTTTGTAGACTATTTGATGATGGCCATTCTGACCAGTGTGAGATGATACCTCATTGTGTAAACCAGACTTTGAATGGAGCAAACAATCCCATATCTACAGGTTGGCCACAACAATGTACACTGTGAGCAGTGTGTGTGTGTGTGTGTGTGTGTGTGTGATGAGCCTCACCATCAGGGGTCTTTCTTCACTTGCTTTGACTTGCTTTCTGGCTCTGCTGCCTGCTAACCAGCATGTGCTTTGAGATGTTGCCTGCTTAAAAGCTTGTGCTTTTGCTATGCAACTTTGTGCTGTTTGCTGACTTGCTAAGTTGTATGGAGCTTCTGATACAGATCTAATTAACCCAAGACAAAATTTTCAAATGTTTATGAACAAGAATATGAGATTAGTGTCTACTTCAAAGAGGCACTGGGTTAAATGGTTCACTCCAGATTCATTTATATTTCATGTGTATGTATACAAGTTCATATATATATATATATATATATATATATAATGTATATATGTTTCTCATGTTTAATTATGAGCAAAATCAAGACTTTTCTATATATTTCTCAAATATTATCTCCTTAGGAATGCCAAACATTCTTGATAGTGACCAAGGCACTCATTTCACTTGTTAAAAAATGAACATTGTTAGGTTCCTAAAGAAATAATTTACTGACTTCAGGACACAGTAGTCTTAGTGGCCATATTGCTTTTGTAAACAAATTCAAATTTAATTCAATTAAACATCATACAGTTCACTTATCAGTAAATCTTCAGGAATTAATTGTAATAATTTGATTCCATTTTTGATGTTAAACTCTTGACAGGTTTCAAGCCTATCACTCCTCCTTCCCTGCTGTGCTATATCTGGGCAAGCTGATAAGAAGCCTGAGTATGCTCTCTTTTGGCTTCAGTGGGAAGTCCAAATCATACAACATGAATTTGCACATGTGAGAATGTTTATCCCAGACCACTTCCTCCTCACCTCAAAACCCCAAGACAGTCGTCTTTCCTTGATTTTTTCTCAAGCCACTTCAGAAGTCAGCCAGGTTCTCTCAAGAAAACGTCATAATGTGAGTAACAAACCTTTTCATACTCTCTGGCTGTGTGTAACTTGCAAACAAAATTTTGAGTGACGAGTCCATCTCACTACTTTGGGCTAATCACAAGAGGATAAATAATATCATTTCCATAAAGTGTACTTTGTTGGAAAGGAAATATTTGATTACTTTCTACAGTGTTGTACTTTTACGCCTCTTTTCCTTTCCTTTCTTCTGTTTTAGGAAGAAACATTAAGCTGATTCTTTCTTGATTGCTCTTATCTTTTCTGCTTTTTTCCCCATCCCAACTCAAACCCCATTAATGGAAGACATAGTATAGCATTTTTTTAAATTGAGGTATAGATGGTTTACAATGCTGTGTTAATTTCTGCTGAATAGCAAGTGATTCTATATACACAGTATTTTTTTATATTCTTCTCCATTATAGTTATCTCAAGATGTTGAATATAGCTCCCTGTGCTATGCAGTAGGACCTTGTTTATCTATTCTATATGTAATAGCTTTCATCTACTAACCCCAAACTCCCAGTCCATCCTTCCCTCACCCTCTCTTGGCAACCACAGTTTGTTCTCTATATCTGTAATTCTATTTCTGTTTCATACACAGGTTCATTTGTGTTCTACTTTAGATTCCCCATATAAGTGATATCATATGGTATTTGTCTTTCTCTGACTTCACTTAGTATGATAATCTCTAGTTCCATCAATGTTGCTGCAAATCGCATTATTTTCTTCTTTTTAAAGGCTAAGTAATAATCCATTGTATATATGTAGCATATCTGCTTTTTTTCCCATCTATCTATGGACATTTAGGTTGTTTCCGTGCCTTGACTGTTGTGATTAGTGATATTATGAACATGGGGGTGCATGAATCTTTTTGAAGAATAGTTTTGTCTGGATATATGCCCAGGAGAGGGATTTTGGCTGATACGGTATCTCTATTTTAAGTGTTTTGAAGAGCCTCCATACTGGCTGTCTGTACCAACTTACATTCCCACTGATAATATAGGAGGATTCCCTTTTCTTCACACCTTTCTCTAGGATTTGTTATTTGTATTAATGGTGGCCATTCTGACTAGTTTGAGGTGATACCTCACTGCACTTTTTGTTTGCATCTCCTTAACAATTAGCAGTGATGAGCATCTTTTCACAGCACAGTGGCTTCGGAAGTGTGATCCAACAGCATCAGTACCAGGTGGAAACTTAGAAATGCAATTTCTTGAGTTCCACACCAGACCTATTAGAGCATAGGCTTGGGGGCAAGGACCCTCATCTTTCTGTGTGTAAACAACTCTCCAAGTGGTCCTCCTGATCTTAAAATTTGAGAACTAGTAGTCTCAGAGTATAAGAGAGGGTCTGGTGAAAAGATGAGAGGTCAGTGTCCCAGACTGGCTGTATTTCAGGGTTCTTGTGAGGCTTGTCAGCTCTTAGTTCCCTGACCAGGGATTGTACCCACACCCTTGGCAGTGAAAGCACATAATCCTAACCACTGCATTACCAGGGAATGCCCCTGGAATTTGCTTTGCATATTTTTATTTGAGATGTCAAAGGTAAAATTTGAAGGATAGCCTTATTTATCTTTAGATCTTAGGTTATAATAAAGAGCAGTTTTGATGAAAATGATATATTATTGACCCCCATTTTTTTTTTGAGTGTCAAAGCTAATAATGCAGGGTGAGAGATTAGCTGAGAAAATGGAGCCAAAACCTTCATTTATAATAAGGAGTTCTTTGCCTGACCACCCTTTGTGTGCATTTTGTGTCTGTACTTGGGTAGAAACAAATGCATACACATACAGTACACACCCTGGGAAATAAATTGGAAGGAAGTGTTTGATTTTTTTGTCCTAACAACTCTTTCCATCAGAGACATAGGTAGCAAACCAGGTGGCATAAATTTTTTCTAATATTCTCTCCAGTTTCAAAAGTTGAGGTCCTGTTAATAGTATTGAGGTTGTCATGTTACATTCAGAGAGAAGGTCTCAGTACTTTTTGCTTCTCCACTTTTCTGCAGGTCAGATTTTCAGCTGCAGATATTTTTTAAAGAAAATTTGGTCACATATTTATATATATTTTTTCCATTAGCAGAATCTCCACAATAGAGGTATAAATGGAATGTGTTTCTACTGCTTTCTGTAATTGAGTTCTTAGGGGAAAGAACTTCCCACTATAATGGGAAGATTAATCCAGGGGTTATCAGAAGATATTTAATACGAACAAAAATGTTGACATTTTCTTTGTTTGTAAACTTATACTTTCATAGTTGTTTTATATTCTCTCTGCCAAGATTTTATGAAGATCAGAATTTTTCCAGCATATGCTTTCTTTGTTTACATTTTTGGTTTTATAGAGGTCCACAGAATTACACTAACTTTTAAAAAATTGTTTTATTTATTTTAAAATTTACTTTTGCCTGTGCTGGGTCCTTGTTGCAGCACAGGCTTTTCTCTCGCTGTAGTGAGCAGGTCTGTTCTCAAGTTGTGGTGTGCAGGCTTCTCACTACGATGGCTTTTCTGATTGTGGAGCATGGGCCCTAGGGCATGAGGGCTGCAGAAGTTACAACACCTGAGCTTAGTGGTCGCCTGCACTTCTTAGGCCCTAGAGCGCGGTGTCAACAGTTGCGGCACGTGGGCTTAGTTGCTCCGTGGCATGTGGGATCTTCCTGGACCAGGGATTGAACCCTTGTCTCCTGCATTGGCAGGTGGATTCTTTACCACTGAACCATCAGGAAAAGCCCAATGCTAATTTTAATAAGTGAAAAATAAACTTCTATGAGATAAAATACCCTAAGCCTTTGACAAAATTTAAGTAGCAGATTTTTTCTGTTATAATATTATCACAACTCAAGGAAACTGAAGAAGCTTAGTTTACCAAGAATTGTCATATCCAAGTATATTTTTAATGTCTTTTTTTAAATGGATGGTTGATGTGATTGTCTTTCTATTTTTTTTTCTTACTTATATTTTTCTCTCTTTTCCTTGATTTCCTAGTGAAAACTGTGATAGATTCAAGAAAGCTTTTTTCCCTCTGTAACATCTCATTTATCTTTCATTTCCAGAAATGCAAACACTACAAGCATTGTACAGAGTTAACCATTCACTCATTTATGGATGAATTCTTTTAGCTTATCATATTAGTATAATGAGATCAGGGACTATATATATCCTTAGGCTGTGAAATAATATCTTTACTCATTCTGGAAGTCTTTTTCTCCTACTAGACTCTGTAATTTTTCAATGCTCATGCTCAGTTGCTCAGTCACGTCTGACTCTTTGAAACTATATATAGTTATCCCTTAAATCTGGATTTGGAGTCAGAAATTCTTATTTTTTCCTTCTTTTTAAAAAAAAAATTCTGCACGAAAATGAAATTTACATCACAGATTCTCATTAGGTAGGACTCATATTACATGTTCTAAGAGTAGTAAAGAATTTGCTCTCAATTCTTGTCAACTTTCACAAGAATATTCCTAAGGCCATGAGAATAGACCCAAGCTAACTAGTCATCATGGGATTGAATTCATATCAAAGCAAGCCCCATTCTCCAGGCTAAAGTGCAGCAGGCCTAGAGGCTGACTCAGATGAGCCAGCTTGGCATTAATTAGTTTTCAGCTTTTCTGGATCAGATGATCTCTGAGGTCACATTCAATTTGGGGATCCTTTTTTGGATTAGCTTTCTTTTACTTGTCATTGGTAATAGTGGAAAGTATCCTTATACTATTAAAATATTATTTATAAATGCTTAATTCAGGTTATTTCTGAAAGATGATTAATAATTTGGATTTTGTTCTGATGCTTGACTTCATATGTAATTAATGACATGAACAGAGAATATATTGAGCTTCTAAGTGCTTAATATGCTAGGAATTGGATCAAGTATAACTAATGTAAAATTAGAATTATAGCCCTTACCATTAAAGAGTTTCAGTTCAGTTCAGCTCAGTTGATCAGTTGTGTCCGACTCTTTGTGACCCCATGAATCCCAGCACACCAGGCCTCCCTGTCCATCACCAACTCCCAGAGTTCACTCAGACTCACGTCCATCGAGTCAGTTATGCCATCCAGCCATCTCATCCTCTGTCGTCCCCTTCTCCTCCTGCCCCCAATCCCTCCCAGCATCAGAGTCTTTTCCAATGAGCCAACTCTTCTCATGAGGTAGCCAAAGTATTGGAGTTTCAGCTTTAGCATCATTCCTTCCAAAGAAATCCCAGGGCTGATCTCCTTCAGAATGGACTGGTTGGATCTCCTTGCAGTCCAAGGGACTCTCAAGAGTGTTCTCCAACACCACAGTTCAAAAGCATCAGCCTCGGTACTCAGCCTTCTTCACAGTCCAACTCTCACATCCATACATGACCACAGGAAAAACCATAGCCTTGACTAGACGAACCTTTGTTGGCAACGTAATGTCTCTGCTTTTCAATATGCTATCTAGGTTGGTCATAACTTTCCTTCCAAGGAGTAAGCGTCTTACCTGTTGACAATGCCACTTGCAATAAAGAGCTAATTTGAGCACTGTTTACTGTTAGTATTGTAAAATAATGTTAATACTAGTTAAAGATTTTTCTTCTCCCTACCTGATCTCTACTTCTCAAGCCTTCTGTCATATACCTTCAAATAAAGACTCTGAGTTTTTATCACCTTGTCCTATAATATTCACTAACAGGGTATTAATTTCCAGTGATGTTTTTACTTCCCTACCTGTAGGGTATAACTTTAAATTATAAATTTAAAAGCTCTATTATATATATATTTTGTGGGTACACATATAATTTCTAAAATTCTCTCATCTAAGGTAATTTTTATTTAAAAAGGAGAAATGTTTTAATTACAGCCATAAGATTTATCAGAGTACATGTAATTGAGGCTTATCTTGTGTACTGAAAACTTTATGGGATAGAGACCATGACTATTGTCTTCATAATTGTACCTCATACATCTTGTATAGGGAATTCATTAATTAGCCTCTGAATTGACTCTGTTTGCTTACTTCCCATTTACTCTGTAACTCAGTGCAATGTAATTCTCTAGTTTGTAAGACCATTAGAAGTATTCTTGCATGGTCATTTTTCAAAATCCAATGGAAAATTTTAGTTTCTAAAGTATCTTACTTTAATTTCATTTGGTAGTGTGTTGAGGATGCTTGCCTTGAAATTTTTACTTCTTTGATTTACATAATACTTTGATTTTCTTTATCTCATTTTTCAGTAATCCTCTATCTCCTTCCCCTCTTTCTCTGAACATGCTAATCATCATCATGTTCTATAGAGTCCCACTTTCAGTCCTCTTCTCATTTCGTCTCATCAAAAGAATGCCAAAGTTTTAATACCCCTGAACATGGTCATGGATCTCAAGACAGTAATCTTCAACCTAATTTTCCAAAACCGTGTGTCCGTCTCCCAACTAGATATCTCCAACCAGATAATCCAAAGTATCATAAATGCAGTATATATAAAACCAAATATTTTATCTACTAATTGCCTCCTTCTCTACTTTAAATCTGTTTTAATTCTGTATTCCCTTATCATTGAATGTTCCAGCCTTTTACTCATCTTTCAACATCACAAAATTAGAAACCATCTTTTAGTTCTCCTTTTTACTCATGTAATCAGTTAACCAAATCCTGTTGATTCAATCTGTTTAGACTTCTTTAATTTGCCCAGTTCTTTTTACCTCTTCCAAAATTTTAGGGACTATCATTCTCAATTCTCACAGAAACTATAAAAACAATCTGTTAATCAACCCCATACTTCTAGTCCTTACTCTCTTCAAGTGGAAAAAAAAAAAAAGAAAAAGATATGATGTGTCACACCCTGTCTAAAATCCTTTAGCTATTTCTCATTACTTATAATAAAAAATGCTGTACTGTTCTTAGTCACTCAGTTGTGTCTGACTCTTTGTAACCCCATGAATGGTAGTCTTTCAGGATCCTCTGTCCATGGAGATTCTCCAGGTGAGAATCCTGGAGTGGGTTTCCATGCCCTCCTCCAGGGGATCTTCCCAACCCAGGTTTCCAGCATTGCAGGTCAGTTCTTTACTGTCTGAGCCATAAAGGAATAGAAGGCAATGAGACTCATTTCTCAGACTGTTGCCTAATTAGTGACTGGTTTCCTCATCACTTCGTCTCACCACCAATTTCTTCGTTATAGCACAACCTTGGGAACAAGTCCAAGTCCCCAAATGTTCATTATACCAGTCTCCTCTCCAGTGGTTGCATGTACATCTTTTCCCTCCTTGGATGACTGCTATTATCTCCTAAAACTGAATTATCACCTCCTCCAAGAAACTTCCTCTATAGTTGTCCTGCCTCCAAAGTTCAGCTCTGGCCAACTCTATATATGTTCCAATATCATCTGTAGTAGCTCCACCATAGCAATTACTACACTGTATTGTATTCTCTCTCTTTCTTCCTACTCTTTGCCATACCCAATTATATTGAAACTACTTGAGGTTAAGAACAATTTATTGTTTGTGAAAACCAATTCTTGATGGACCACAATTTCTTTATTAATGATTTTGAATGAATGAACGAAACCAGACTTTGTGTCTCGTCAAGATGTCTTTCTCAGGTAGCATAGTCTGGTTTTTCAGTGTGTACATTGTACATTAGCATCTATGATTCATATTATTTAAAATTCACTATATTTTTATTCCATGTGGGTATTTGCTTTAAAACATGCTTTTTGTGGATACAAGGTAACAAAGAGGAACATTTTTTTTTAACTTTTCCAAATGAGTGTTCTATTTTTTGTTTGCTGTGGTCACTCATTGAATGACCTCTTTTTCTCTCAAAATGTTTATGCTCCTACATCTATATTCCTTATTCTATCTCAAAGCTATATATAGCCTAGTATATTGTGTTTTTTGAAGTTCATTTAATTGGTTTGGGAAAGTTAGAGGTGATTATCACAACACTTTAAGTTTCTACTGAATGTTTTGGCTATAATAGAAAAGCCACAAACCCAAATCTCAATATTTCATTAGCAGGTGGTGGACACATTTATGAAATACCAGGTTAGAATTAAAATGGAAAGAGTCAGAGATTGAGACTAGATCTAGAGAATCCATGGCTTTCTAAAATTTTAACATTAAATTTGAGGCTTCTCTAATGTCAACAAAACTATTGTTTTGTGTATACTGTTAGTATACATAAAAATACAAAATATGAAAGTACAATGTTTAGTATAAATAATTGAGAGGTATTTAAAATTTTTTCAGGTTGCTATGAAATTCACTATCATTATTGTAATCACCTATGTAATGTTTCTTAATTTTAGGAATGATCTGTAAATCGTAATATTTAAATAATGATTCCACTACTTAGCAATTCCTTTTGGCATTTTTTTTTAAACTGAAGGATAATTGCTATACAGAATTTTGCTATTTTCTGTCAGACATCAACATGAATCAGCCATAGGTATACATATGTCCCCTCCCTCTTGAATCTCCCTTCCGTCTCCCTCCCCATCTCACCCCTAAAGCTTAATACAGAGCCCCTGTTTGAGTTCCCTGAGTCATACAGCAAATTCCCATTGGCTATCTATTTTGCATATGGTAATGAAAGTTTCCATGTTACTGTCTCCATACATCTCCCCCTCTTCTTTCCTCTCCCCACATTCATAAGTAGTTCTCTGTGTCTGTTTCTCCTTTGCTGCCCAGCATATAAATTCATTAGTACCATCTTTCTAGATTCCATATATGTGTTAGTATACCATATTTGTATACTCTTTCTGACTTACTTTGTATAATAGGCTCTATGTTCATCCACCTCATTAGAACTGACTCAAATGCATTCCTTTTTATGGCTGAGTAATATTACACTGTGTATATATACCACAGCTTCTTTGGCAACTTTTGATTTTAGGTAGATTAGGCTGAAATTAATTCTCTGGAATGGATTTACATTTATATTTTTCATATGTAATCCCCATATATTTCTCTTTTGGATGGTCAAAGTAGGAACATTTATTTCTGACATGGACCTTATTGAGCCAAAATTTTAAATGACGCTGATATTTAAAAATTTAGTATTTTATATTTAATTTACTACATCCTAGAAGGAAATGGCAAGCCACTCCAGTGTTCTTGCCTGGAGAATCCCAGGAACGGGAGAGCCTGGTGGGCTGCCATCTATGAGGTCGCACAGAGTCGGACATGACTGAAGTGACTTAGCAGCAGCAGAATAATTTAGAGATCAGATAAAAGGAGGAGAGCACTAGTGATTGTAGTTTCTGAAAAAGATGTAAATTTTTCTTTGTATTTTTAATTATACAGTATTTTGCTATAGGAAGCACTTTTAATTTGTAGAGTTATTCTTGAGCAATACATGTCATATTAGATCTGTTAATTCCATGCAGGATGTAGTATTATTATTACATTGTCATCATGAGGAATGTTACTCAGTGTTTCAGTGAAAATTTACTTCTAAGAAAACTGGAGGCCAATAATGAATACTGCTATTAATGTTACATATATCTAAAGACAATGATAATAGCTTAAGAAAGTTAACATTCATTTAGATAATATTTGAAAAGAATAAACAAAAGAAAATAAGGTTATTTTTATCTAAGCTACTTTTTTATTGAAGTGTTTAAATTTGATTTTTATATCAACTTACATTAGATCTTTACTTGTGTGTTTGTTAAGTTCCAGGAGACATCACTGATTCTTTAACAAAATCTTTACATCTTAAAAGTTATTTTGAAGATTATTGTTTCTGTTATTTTTTCAAGTGTTTTACCCACAGTCTTCCCACCTTCTATCTTATAATCTTATCTGTATTTATTTCTCCTTGAAATTAAATCTATCAGTTTCTAAGCCATATGCCTTGGATAAATCATTTTAGTGGTGCTAAAAATTGTAAATGTTAACTACAATAGAAAAAGAAATTTTAATATTCGCTAGCATGTGTCCTCAAACATCAGCAGTAGAAAGAATTCCAACTAAAATTTTCTACCAGAGATGATTTGATCATAAACCTTTCAAGCAGAAAATTGGCAATCACTGTAGAAACAATTCCTCAGGAAGGTATTCAGCTTTCAAATAACCCTGAAGCAAAGCAACCCAATGACATTTGCTTCCCCAAGATGTAACCTCGCCGGTCATTCCTCTCAGGGTCCTCTGGAAAGCAAGCCTGGAGGAAACCAAGGTAAAGTGAGACTCTTGCAAGTGTAGACCTTCTGTGGTTCACAGAAGGTAAAGATGTTTTCCTTCTATCCTGAACCTTTAGGAACTAATTAGTTCCAATGTCTGGGAAATGGTACAGGTTTCAGTGGTATAGATTATACAAAGATCAAAAAAATAGACACCAGGGCTCATTAATCTGTTGATAAACTGAAATATACCCCTAGCCTTTTGTACAACTCAATTCAGCCAGACTATAAACATTCTGGAACACAAAGAAAACTAGTCTGAAACCATTCAGAACAGAAAGAAACATAAAAATAAATGCATTGTTTCAGTTTTCTTTTAAAGACTATCTTTAAAACTTAAGACATTCAATGGGCATGGTATGTCCTTAAGGTCTGCCCCTTGAATATTTTATACACACAAACATTATACCCATGTGTGTGTACACTTGTGTGTATGTATTCAAACTCTGTTTTTTTCTTTTACTTTAATACAACATCTAGGTTTACACATTTTGAATAAATTTACATATATATATGTATCTTTCCCATCACTAATAATTTTCAGAATAAATTTGAATTTAGAAAAGGCATTAGGGTTTACAGAAAATCTATTCTAATATTTGACTTAAAACATCATCACAAAACTTAACCACAAGTCACCAAAATGACCATGTCAGAAATGAAAAATTAAACATAATATACAGATTTAGACTGCTAATATATATCCCCAAAGTAAGCAGAAAGGAAAACATACATTTTATCATATAGGATATTCTTAGTCACTCACTCAAGTCTGATTTTCTTTTTTTTTTTTTAATTTATTTATTTTTAATTGAAGGATAATTGTTTTAAATGTTATGTTGGTTTCTATCATACATCAGCATGAATCAGCCATAGGTATACCTATGTCTCCTCCCTCTTGAACGTCCTTCCCACCTTATAGTCCTTCCTACTGCTCTAGATTGTTATAGAGACCTGGTTTGAGTTCCCTGACTCATACAGAAAATTCACATTGGCTATCTGTTTTACTTATGGTAGTGTATATGTTTCCATGCTACTCTCTCAATTCACCTCACCCTCTTCTTCCTCCCCCAGCCAATGTCCATACGTCTGTCCTCTATGTCTGCATCTCTATTGCTGCCCTGCAAATAGGTTCATCAGTACCATCTTTTTAGATCCTATATATGTGCATTAATATGCACTATTTATTTTTCTTGTTTCTGACTTCACTCTGTATAATAGGCTCAAGGCTCATCCACCTCATTAGAACTGATCAAGTCTTATTTTCTTATATTTAGCTTATACTGAATTATAAAATGCTTGCTTATCTAGTTTGTCATGATCAGATCAGATCAGATCAGTCGCTCAGTCGTGTCTGACTCTTTGTGACCCCATGAATCGCAGCATGCCAGGCCTCCCTGTCCATCACCAACTCCCAGAGTTCACTCAGACTCACATCCATCGAGTCAGTGATGCCATCCAGCCATCTCATCCTCTGTCGTCCCCTTCTCCTCCTGCCCCCAATCCCTCTCAGCATCAGAGTCTTTTCCAGTGAGTCAACTGTTCGCATGAGGTGGTCTAAGTACTGGAGTTTCAGCTTTAGCATCATTCCTTCCAAAGAAATCCCAGGGCTGATCTCCTTCAGAATGGACTGGTTGGATCTCCTTGCAGTCCAAGGGACTCGCAAGAATCTCCTCCAACACCACAGTTCAAAAGCATCAATTCTTCGGTGCTCAGCCTTCTTCACAGTCCAACTCTCACATCCATACATGACCACAGGAAAAAACATAACCTTGACTAGACGGACCTTTGTTGGCAAAGTAATGTCTCTGCTTTTGAATAGGCTGTCTAGGTTGGTCATAACTTTCCTTCCAAGGAGTAAGCGTCTTTTAATTTCATGGCTGCAGTCACCATGTGCAGTGATTTTGGAGCCCCAAAAAATAAAGTTTGACACTGTTTCCACTGTTTCCCATCTAGCATCCAGAGGCTTCTAGGCTACAAAGTTTTAAATGCAATCAAACATAGGAAGTGATGCCAAGGTAAAATACAAAGATGAAGGCTGAAATGTACTAAAGAATTCAGTACTACAGTGTGGACTGATTGACATAAGTTTCCATTCACCTCCATAACTTCAGAGTGAAGAAAGGAATCTAGCAAATGAAGTGGGTAGAAGAAGCCTTGCTGTTTTTCAGTTGCTGAGTCGAGTCTGACTCTTTGTGACCCCATGGACTGTAGCACTGGAAGCTCCTCTGTCCTCCACTATGTCCCAGAGTTTGCTCAAATTCATTTCCATTGAGTTAGTGATGCTATCTAGCCATCTCATCCTCTGCTGCCCTCTTCTCTTTTGGCTGTCAATCATTCCTAGCATCAGGATCTTTTCCAATGAGTTGATTCTTTGCATCAGGTGGCCAAAGTATTGGCACTTCAGCTTCAGTAACTGTCTTTCCAATGAATATTCAGGGTTGATTTCCTTTAGGAACGACTGGTTTGATCTTCTTGCAGCCTGGGTTAAAGCCCTAGGCATGCAGTCAGTTGCAACGGTTCTCTTTCTGAACCTCAGTTTATTCTGTTACAAAATGAAAGAGCCAAACCAAACTAGATTTTTTTTTAAAATCTCTGAAGATCTATCATGTAAATAATTATGAGCTGTGTTTCTCTGGAAACATATAAGATACATTTACTATTTGTTTCCTAAGGAGACAGTGTCATGTGGAAAGGATTCTAAAAAAAAAAAAAAAAACTCCATGAAAACACATAAGGTAAAAATAAACATTAGTGATTAAAGTGGGTTAGCTCTGATTAGTTGAAAACTTTGTATAATAATTTATGTCTGAAAACAGTGAGTGGATTAGGAATTCCTGCATTTCAACCAAAATTTAAGAGACATTACTAATTTTAGAGTGAAAGTATGCACTATTTATACTAAATCACATACTTAATATAAAATAATATTTTATATTTCTAAAAATTAGGTTACTGAATCTAATTAGCTATGTACTCTAGAAAACCTAATTCACCCATAAATTTGAAGAAAACAGTATTAAACTGGAAATGCTAACTCAAAATACATTTACAGCAATAGAATGTGTAAGGTGATAATAAATTTTATAGAAAGCTGAGTGGGTTATAAAAGAACAGTTGAGCTGATTGATTAATTCAAATTTAGGTATATTAGGTATGCAATTTTTATGCTAAAATGGTAGTTCAATTTAGAAATAGCAGTGATTGGCAATTTGAAATTTCTGATTGAAAATGCCTTGAATAGATGTTTAATCACTAAACAAATTCTATCATTTACATTACATTTTTAATTTTGTTCACGTTTACTTGAGGCATGCACGCATGCTTGGTTGCTTCAGTCATGTCCGACTTTGCAATCCCATTGACCATGGCCCACCGGTTTCCTCTGTCCGTGGAATTCTCCAGGCAAGAATAACTGGAGTGGGTTGCCCTTTCCTTCTCCAGAAGATCTTTCCAACCCAGGGATCAAACCTGGGTCTCCTGCATTGTAGGCAGATTCTTTACCCCTGAGCCACATGGGAAGGCCTCTTACTTGAAACAGTGGTGTTAAAATACTTCGGTTCTCTTTGGTCTACCTTTAATTGGCTTGGTCAGATTAGATCAGATCAGTCGCTCAGTCATGTCCGACTCTTCGTGACCCCATGAATCACAGCATGCCCGGCCTCCCTGTCCATCACCAACTCCCGGAGTTCACTCAGAGTCACATCCATCGAGTCAGTGATGCCATCCAGCCATCTCATCCTCTGTCGTCCCCTTCTCCTCCTGCCCCCAATCCCTCCCAGCATCAAGTCTTCCAGTGAGTCAGCTCTTCGCATGAGGTGGCCAAAATACTGGAGTTTCAGCTTTAGCATCATTCCTTCCAAAGAAATCCCAGGGCTGATCTTCAGAATGGACTGGTTGGATCTCCTTGCAGTCCAAGGGACTCGCAAGAGTTTTCTCCAACACCACAGTTCAAAAGCATCAATTCTTCGGTGCTCAGCCTTCTTCACAGTCCAACTCTCACATCCATACATGACCACAGGAAAAACCATAGCCTTGACTAGACAAACCTTTGTTGGCAAAGTAATGTCTCTGCTTTTGAATATGCTATCTAGGTTGGTCATAACTTTCCTTCCAAGGAGTAAGAGTCTTTTAATTTCATGGCTGCAGTCACCATCTGTAGTGATTTTGGAGCCCCAAAAATAAAGTCTTACACTGTTTCCACTGTTTCCCCATCTATTTCCCATGAAGTGGTGGGACCGGATGCCATGATCTTCATTTTCTGTGGCCCAAAGCAATCAGTATGTTGAATTAGAGACTGTAACTAATGACAATTACCCTTTAAATATCAAAGTGGTATAGATTTATGAAGAGTGTTTGAGGAAAAATGGCGAGCAGAATAGTCTGGGGTAAACTCCACAAGTAAGGGTTCCTATTCCCCTCCTATCTGAATTTTCTTCATTCCAACATGTCCACTTCTCCAGTAATTTCTGATTCTCATTTCTCTATTACAATTTCACATTTTATTCTCTCAGTCCCCTACTTACTCAAACATCAATAATTCTTCTTTTTGAATTTTGTGTCTTTACAATCCCTATTTCTAATTCTTTTGTCTCCTGTCTATTTATTTCCTTAGCTTTTCTACTTTTAATCTGAGCACAAATACAGGATTTGGAGTAGTACAAATATAAATGAGTAGCATGTGTATTAGCAAAACTTTTGATTCAAATGTGATGTGTACAATTTTTACTACATAAGGAAGCTTAGACTCACAAACTGGATGATCTAATTAATATTTCCAATTTAATGATAATGTTGTGTTAGCTATATACACGACAAAATCAATTGTTTAAAGATTGTGTCTGTATATAGTGCATGCGTCTATATGTGTTTAGCTTAAAATCACATGTTATGTCTACTAACTGATCTTTTAGAAATTATTGTTAGTTTCAATAAGTTTTATATTTGTAAAAGGTGACTTTTGTAATTTTAAGATTTTTCTTTATGTCACCTTCATAAATCAAAGTACTTAAGGTTTAAGGGGATTCTGACCTTATATTAAGGTAACACTATTACTAATACTCCTAATAACAATAATATACATTGATATAAAAAATAAATGCTCTGATGGTTAAAGACATTAAGCCAATTTCCTGTATACTGTTTTTTTGAAGGTAGTGTCCAATTTAACTAAAGATGGAGTGAAATTTGATTTAAGTAGTGTGATCTGAAGCAATGAAAACATCACATTTCAAAAATGCTTTCTATGCCATGCACTTCCTATGAATTATTGTACTAAGTATCGTTCCCATACTCTAGGAGACATACAATCATGAATGACAAGTCCACTAACTTTCAGCTGTTTATTCATAATTACAGTGAGTCTGAGTTTTCAACATAAGTTCATATCGATAACTTATACTATAAGAAAAGAAAAAAAAATTTTTGAGGAGTGAAGTATCAAAAGAACTTCTGAGGGAACTGACCCACTAAGAATGTCACAGCAAGTTGGACTTTGCAAATCCAGAGGACAGCATGAAAAAAGAAGGAAATATAAAAAGGAATTTAAAAAGCACATAGATGTGCTTTTTTTGTGAAGGCAATGTTCCTGACTTTAGGGTGCTGAAAATGAAAACTTCATAACAATTTTCATTAAAAATTTATAGATCTAAATGTGCCCTCTTAAAACTGGGTAGTGAATATTTAAAATCGAAAAATATTAATATACAAGTCAGTTGATAATTCAATTACTTAAGAAAGTTGCTTTTTGAGAAAATTTCTACTTTTTCTTGCAGTAATTTCTGTGTGCAAGAGAAGTTGTACATTCTTTTAGGAGATTCGTTAAACTTTAATTTTCATAATGCAACTACAGACTCATTCTGAGTTTTAGAACATTTGAATTGTTCCTTATTTTATAGTAACCCTATGCTTCTAGTAGTAAGACAGCAAGGAGTAATAAGAGCAAATTAGAACTGTCTACTGTCTAGCTCCTGCCAAAGATGAGGTGTTACTTGGAGGAAAATTTATGTTTGTCATTTGGGTTACTCAAAAATATATTTGGATTAAAAGGTACCATACAAAATATAACTTGGTCTAAACAATTTAGTACAACATAAAACCACTTTCACTTTTCACTTTCCTGCATTGGAGAAGGAAATGGCAACCCACTCCAGTGTTCTTGCCTGGAGAATCCCAGACAGCAGAGCCTGGTGGGCTGCCGTCTATGGGTTCGCACAGAGTCGGTTAGACACGACTAAAGTGACTTAGCAGTAAAACCATTTTGAATGAATTCCATTTTGAAACTTACTATGTGAAGTAAGGTTATGCTGAGTAGTAACTCCCTAATTTCGGCAACTTTAAACTAGATAGGTTTTATTTCTTGTTCATGCTTTATGTTCATTTTGAGCCTCAGATGTCCTGCTCTGAATTATTCTAATTCTGGTACACAGACTACAGAATGGATACCATCTTGAGCATCATCATTGTACCATGGCAGAAGGAAGAGAGTCTATGGAGAATCCACATGGACAATTAAGTAACACATGGCATTTACACTTAAGAACCATTAACTAAATTGTTCACATGGCTGAACAACCACAGTGAGCAAAGAAGTGTGGTGTCATCTGTGTCTAGAGGAATAAGAATTGGAAATATCCAGGTATTAGAATATATAGTCACCACACATAAATTTTGTATAACAAATATTAAAAATAGAATTCACAGGGTCTTTTCTACATTTATTACATTACTAAGAGTATTTTTTATAGAAATTAGAGTCCTCTATATAAGATCCACATGAAGACTTATATTGGATTATAAATTCAAGGTAAGTTTAATTTTTTTTTTTTTTTACTTTTTACCCTCAGATTTACTTCCTATCTGATAAGCTTCAATGCATAATTGAGAGTTGTGTTTTTTTGAGTCACAGCTGTCAAGAAAGTTAAGGTAAATTTGAAATACAAATAAGAGTAATTTTACAGAAACTGACAATTATATTATTCTTCTTTAAGAAGCATTTCTATATGTATTTCTAAATTAAAATGTAGGTTAAACATTTAAAAGAATGAAAGAAATAGATCTGGAAAAATAGGTCATGATGATTTGGTTCTAACATGAATCCTAATTTCTTTTTTAAAACTACTTTTTTTTTATTTTAATGTAAAAAAACTTAATCTGACATTTACCCCTTTAACTTAGTTTTAAAGCATAATACACTATTGTTCTGGAGAAGGAAATGGCATTCCACTCCAGTATTCTTGCCTGGAAAATCCCATGGACAAAGGAACTTGGTGGGCTACAGTAAATGGGGTCAAAAAGAGTCAGACACGACTGAGCAACTAAACACACACAGTTCAGTTCGTTGCTCGGTGGAGTCTGACTCTTTGCAACCCTGTGGACTGGAGCACACCAGGCTTCCCTGTCCATCACCAACTCCCAGAATCTACTCAAACTCATGTCCATTGCATCAGTGATGCCATCCAGCCATCTCATCCTCTGTCATCATCTTCTCCTCCTGCTCTCAATCTTTCCCAGCATCAGGGTCTTTTTGAATGAGTCAGTTCTTCACATCAGGTGGCCAAGTTTTGGAGTTTCAGCTTTAGCATCAGTCCTTCCAGTGAATATTCAGGATTGATTTCCTTTAGGATGGACTGCTTGGATCTCCTTGCAGTCCAAGGAACTCTCAAGAGTCTTCTCCAACACCACAGTTCAAAAGCATCAAGTCTTTGGTGATCAGCTTTCTTTTTAGTCCAACTCTCACATCCATATATGACTACTGAAAAAACCATAGCTTTGACTGGATGGACCTTGTTGGCATAGTAATGTCTCTGTTTTTTAATATGCTGTCTAGGTTGGTCATAACTTTTCTTCCGAGAAGCAAGAATTTTTTTAAATTAATTAATTTATTTTAACTGGAGGCTAATTACTTTACAATATTGTAGTGGTTTTTGCCATACATTGACATGAATAAGCCATGGGTGTAGATGTGTTCCCCACCCTGAAACCCCTCCAACCTCCCTCCCTATCCCATCCCTCAGGGTCATCCCAGTGCACCAGCGCATCAGCCTTGAGTGCCCTGTCTCATCCTTCGAAGCTGGGCTGGAGATCTATTTCACATATGGTAATATACATGTTTCAATGCTATTCTCTCAAATCATCCCACCCTCGCCTTCTCCCACAGAGCCCAAAAGTCTGTTCTTTACATCTGTGTCTCTTTTGATGTCTTGTATATAGGATCATCATTACCATCTTTCTAAATTCCATATATATGTGTTAATATACTGTATTGGTGTTTTTCTTTCTGGCTTGCTTAACTCTGTATAATAGGCTCCAGTTTCATCCATCTCATTAGAACTGATTCTAACGCATTCTTTTTAGTAGCTGAGTAATATTCCATTGTGTATATGTACCACAGCTTTCTTATCCATTAGTCTGCCAATGGACATCTAGGTTGCTTCCATGTCCTAGCTATTGTAAACATTGCTGTGATGAACATTGGGGTACATACGTCTCTTTCAATTCTGGTTTCCTCTGTGTGTATGTCTAGCAGTGGGATTGCTGTGTCATATGGCAGTTCTATTTTGAGTTTGTTAAGGAATCTCCACACTGTTCTCCACAGTGGCTGTACTAGTTTGCATTCCCACGAACAGTGTAAGAGGGTTCCCTTTTCTCTGCACCCTTTATAGCATTTATTGTTCATAGGCTTTTTGATAGCAGCCATTCTGACTGGAATGAGACGGTACCTCATTGTGGTTTTGACTTGCATTTCGATGACAATGAGTGATGTTGAGCATCTTTTCATGTGTGTGTGTGTTAGCCGTCTGTACGTCTTCTTTGGAGGAATATCTGTTTAGTTCTTTGGTCCACTTTTGATTGGGTCACTTATTTTTCTGGAATTGAGCTGCTTGTATATTTTTGAGATTCTTTGTCAGTTGCTTCATTTGCTTTTCCCCTATTCTGAAGGCTATCTTTTCACCTTGCTTATAGTTTTCTTCATTGTGCAAAAGCTTTTAAGTTTAATTAGGTTCCATTTATTTATTTTTGCTTTTATTTCTTTTGCTTTTATTTTCTTTCATAGAGGATCCTGCTGTGATTTATGTCAGAGTGTTTTGCCTATGTTTTCCTCTAGGAGTTTTATAGTTTCTGGTCTTATGTTTAGATCTTTAATCCATTTGAGTTTATTTTTGTGTATGGTGTTAGAAAGTGTTTTAGTTTCATTTTTTTACAAGGGGTTGACCAGTTTTTCCAGTACCACTTGTTAAAGAGATTGTCTTTTCTCCATTGTATATTCTTGCCTCCTTTGTCAAAGATAAGGTGGCCATAGGTGCATGGATTTATCTCTGGGCTTTCTATTTTGTTCCATTGATCTATATTTCTGTCTTTGTGCCAGTACCATACTGTCTTGATGACTGTAGCTTTGTAGTATAATCTGAAGTCAGGCAGGTTGATTCCTCCAGTTCCATTCTTCTTTCTCAAAATTGCTTTCACAATTTGAGGTTTTTGTATTTCTGTACAAATTGTAAAATTATTTTTTCTAGTTCTCTGAAAAATACCATTGGTAGCTTGATAGGGATTGCCCTGAATCTAGACTTTGCTTTGGGTAGTATACTCATTTTCACTATATTGATTCTTCTGATCCATGAACATGGTGTATATCTCCATCTATTTGTGTCATCTTTGATTTCTTTCATCAGTGTTTTATAGTTTTCTTTATGTAGATTTATTCCTAAGTATTTTATTCTTTTCATCGCAATGGTGAATGAAATTGTTTCCTGAATTTCTCTCTTCGTTTCATCATTATTAGTGTATAGGAATGCAAGAGATTTCTATGTGTTAATTTTATATCCTACAACTTTACTAGATTCATTGATTAGCTCTAGTAATTTTCTGGTGGAGTTAGGGTTTTCTATGTTTAGGATCATGTCATCTGCAAACAGTGAGAGTTTTACTTCTTTTTCAGTCTGGATTCCTTTTATTTCTTTTTCTTCTCTGATTGCTGTGGAATCAGAGAAACTTCCAAAACTATGTTGAAGAGTAGTGGTGAGAGTGGGCACCCTTGTCTTGTTCCTGACTTTAAGGGAAATGCTTTCAATTTTTCACCATTGAAGATAAAGTTTGCTTTGGTTTATCATATATGGCTTTTATTATGTTGAGGTATATTCCTTATAGTCCTGCTTTCAGGAGGGTTTTTATCATAAATGGATATTGAATTTTGTCAAAGGCTTTTTCTGCATCTATTGATATAATCATACATTTTTTATCTTTCAGTTTGTTAACAGAGTGTATCACATTGATTTGTGAATATTGAGGAATCCTTGCAGCCCCTGGATAAAGCCCACTTGGTCATGATGTATGATCCTTTACTATGTTGTTGGATTCTGTTAGCTAGAATTTTGTTAAGGATTTTTGGATCTATGTTCATCACTGATATTGGCCTGTAGTTTTCTTTTTTTGTGGCATCTTTGTCTGGTTTTGCCATTAGAGTGATGGTGGCCTTATAGGATGAGTTTGGCCATTTACCTTCCTCTGCAATTTTCTGAAAGAGTTTGAGTAGGATAGGTGTTAGCTCTTCTCTAAATTTTTGGTAGAATTCACCTGTGAAGCCATCTGGTCCTGGGCTTTTGTTTGTTGGAAGATTTGATTCCAGTTTCGATTTCCATGCTCGAGATGGGTCTGTTAAGATTTTCTGTTTCTTCCTGGTTCAGTTTTGGAAGGTTATACTTTTCTCAGAATTTGTCCATTTCTTCTAGGTTGCCCATTTTATTGGTATATAGTTGCTGATAGTAATCTCATGATCCTGTGTATTTCTGTGTTGTCTATTGTGATTTCTCCATTTTCATTACTAATTTTGTTGATTTGATTCTTCTCCTTTTTTTTTTTTTCTTGATGAGTCTGGCTAATGGTTTGTCTATTTTATCTTCTCAAAGAACCAGCTTTTAGTTTTGTTGATTTTTGCTATAGTCTCCTTTGTTTCTTTTTCATTTATTTCTGCCCTAATTTTTATGATTTATTTCTTTATACTAACTGTGGAGTTCTTCATTGCTTCTTTTTCTTGTTGCTTTAGAAGTAAAGTTAGGTTATTTATTTGGTTTTCCTCTTGTTTCTTGAGGTAACCTTGTATTGCTATGAACCTTCCCCTTAGCACTGCCTTTACTGAATCCCATAGGTTTTGGGTTATTGTGTTTTCATTTTCATTTGTTTCTATGCCTATTTTTATTTCTTTTTTGATTTCTTCTGTGATTTGTTGGTTATTCAGAAGCATGTTGTTTAGCCTCCAAATGTTTCTACTTGTAATTTTTTTTTTCCTGTAGTTGACATCTAATCTTACTGCATTGTGATCAGAAAAGATGCTTGAAATGATTTCAATTTTTTGAATTTACCAAGAACAGATATATGGCCCAGGATGTGATCTGTCTTGGAGAAGGTTTCATGTGCACTTGAGCAAAAGATGAAATTCTTTGTTTTCAGGTGAAGTGTCCTATAGATATCTGTTAGGTCTAACTGATCCATTGTATCATTTGAAGTTTGTGTTTCCTTGATAATTTTCTGTTTAGTTGATCTATCCATAGGTGTGAGTGGAGTATTAAAATCTCCCACTATTATTGTGCTACTGTTAATTTCCTCTTTCATACTTGTTAGCTTTTGCCTTACATATTGCATTGCTTCTATGTTGGGTGCATATATATTTATAATTGTTATATCTTCTTCTTGGATTAATCCTTTGATCATTATGTAGTGTCCTTCTTTCTCTCATTTCACAGCTTTTATTTCAAAGTCTATTTTATCTGATATGAGTATTACTACTCCTGCTTTCTTTTGGTCTCCATTTGCATGAAATATCTTTTTCCAGCCCTTCACTTTCAGTCTGTATGTGTCCCTTGCTTTCAGGTGGGTCTCTTGTAGACAGCATATATAGGTGTCTTGTTCTTGTACCCATTCAGCCAGTCTTTGTCTTTTGGTTGGGACATTCAACCCATTTACATTTAAGGACATTAAAGGTAATTATTGAAGTATGATCCCATTGTCATTTACTTTGCTGCTTTGGGTTCGAGTTTATAAACCTTTTCTGTGTTTCCTGTCTAGAGAAGATCCTTTAGCATTTGTTGAAGAGCTGGTTTGGTGCTTCTGAATTCTCTCAGCTTTTGCTTGTCTGAAAAGCTTTTGATTTCTCCTTCATATTTGAATAGATCCTTGCTGGGTACAGTAATCTGGGTTGTAGGCTTTTCTGTTTCATCGCTTTAAGTATGTCCAGCCACTCACTTCAAGCCTGAGAAGTTTCTATTGAAAGATCAGCTGTTATCCTTATGGAAATCCCCTTGTGTGTTATTTGTTGCTTTTCTTTTGCTGCTTTAAATAGTTGCTCTTTGTGTTTGATCTTTGTTAATTTGATCAATATGTGTCTTGTGGTGTTTTGCCTTGGGTTTATCCTGTTTGGAATTCTCTGCATTTCTTGAACTTTGGTGGCTATTTCCTTCCCCATTTTAGGGAAGTTTTCAACTGATCTCCTCAAGTATTTTTGCATTATCTTTCTTTTTGTCTCTTTCTTCTGGGACTCCTATGATTTGGATGTGGGGAGTTTAACATTGTCCCAGAAGTCTCTGAGCTTGTCCTCATTTCTTTAAATTCTTTTTTTGTTTTTTTTCCTCTCTGCTTCATTTATTTCTACCATTCTATCTTCCACCTCACTTGTCCTATCTTCTGCCTCAGTTATTCTACTGTTGGTTCCCTCCAGAGTGCTTTTGATCTCAGTTATTGCATTATTCGTTATTGATTGACTTTTTAAAATTTCTTCTAGGTCCTTGTTAAACATTTCTTGCATCTTCTCAATCCTTGTCTCTAGTCTATTTATCCATAACTCCATTTTGTTTTCAAGATTTTGGATCACTTTTACTATCATTAATCTGAATTCTCTTTTAAGTAGACTCCCTATCTCCTCTTTTGTTTGGTTTGGTGGGCATTTATCATGTTCCCTTGCCTGCTGAATATTTCTCTGCCTTTTCATTTTATTTAGATTGCTGTGTTTGGGGTGGCCCTTTTGTATGGTGTAAGTTTGTGGTTCCTCTTTATTGTGGAGGTTGCTCCCTGTGGGTGGGGTTGTCTAGTGGTTTGTCAAGGTTTCCTGGTTAGGGAAGCTTGTGTCCATGTTCTGGTGGGTGGAGCTGGAACTCTTCTCTCCGGAGTGCAATGAAATGTCCAGTAGTGAGTTTTGAGATGTCTATGGGTTTGGTGTGATTTTGGGTAACCTGTATTTTAATGCTCAGGGCTATGTTCCTGTGTTGCTTGAGAATTAGCATGGTATGTCTTGTTCTGGAACTTGTTGGCTTTTGGGTGGAGCTTGGTTTCAGTGTAGGTATGGAAGCTTTTGGATGAACTCTTGTCTATTAATGTTCCCTAGAGTCAGGAGTATTCTGGAGTTCTCAAGTTTTTAGATTTAAGTCTCCTGCCTCTGGTTTTCAATCTTATTCTTATAGTAGCCTCAAGACTTCTCCATCCATACTGCACCAATGATAAAGCATCTAGGTTAATGGTGAAAACATTCTCCACAGTGAGGGACACTCAGGTTCGCAGAGTTACATGGAGAAGAGAAGAGAAAGGAGGGAGATAGAGGTGACCAGGAGAAGAGGGGGAAACAAAAGGGGAGTGAGCAATCTAGCCAGTAATCAGTTCCCTATGTGCTCTCCACAGTCTGGAACACTCAGACGAGTTCACAGAGTTACATAGAGAAGAGAATAGGGAGGTGGGAGATAGAGGTGACAGGAGGAGAAGAGGGAGGAGTCAAAAGGGGAGAGAGTAATCCAGCCAATAATCAGTTCCTTAACTGTTCTCCACAGCCCAGAACACCCAGAGAGATTCAGAGTTAAGTAGAGAAAAGAAGGGGGAGGGAGGAGATAGAGGTGACCTGGGAGAAAATAGGAAAAGTCAAAAGGGGAGAGAGCAATCAAGCCAGTAATCACACCCCTAAGTAAAAATGGGTACTGAAGATTAGATTCTTAAAGGTACAGTATTGATAACAAATACCAAAAAGGAAAATTAAAAATCTAGAGTAGAGGTGAGACTCTCAAAAATGCAATATTAAAAATACAAAACAGGGGGAGGAGCTAAGATGGCGGAGGAGTAGGACGGGGAGAACACTTTCTCCCCCACAAATTCATCAAAAGAACATTTAAACGCCAAGTAAATTCCACAAAACAACTTCTGAATGCCGGCAGAGGACATCAGGCACCCAGAAAAGCAACCCAAGTCTTTGAAAGGAGGTAGGGAAAAATATAAAAGACAAAAAAAGGGACAAAAGAGGGATGGACGGAGTTCCGTCCCAGGAAGGGAGTCTTAAAAGAGAGAAGTTTCCAAATACCAGGAAACCTTCTCACTGCCGAATCTGTGCCGAGTCTTGGAAGCACAGAGGGCAACATAACAGGGAGGAAAAATAAATAAACAATTAAAACCCGCACATTGCGAGCCCTACAGTAACTCCCCCAGCGGAGAAGCAGCGCAAATGCCCGCATCCGCCATTAGCAAGCGGGGGCTGGGCAGGGAGGAGCTGCGCGGGCTGCATCACAAAATCTGGCCTGAATACCCCGAGCGCTATCTGAGCGAAATAATTTGGGCTAGCAAACCAGACTGTGGGATATCTACCACGCGAAAAGCCAGCCCTAACCTATGACACCGCCAGGCCCGTGCACGGAACAAAGGACTGAACAGAGATAGCCGGCAGCAGACCATACCCCTCCGGTGATAGGCAGCCAGAGCCGGAAGGGGACAATCACAGCCCCAGAGAGACATTATCTATAAAACTGTAAGCAGGCTTCTTTGCTAACTAAAACTTCTTGGGGGTCTGGACGGTCAACATCTGCCTGAGAAGGTGTGCCGGTGCACACCTAAATAACCGAGCGGCGGGGAGGCGATAAGTCGCAGCAATCGCGCGCCCAACACCTCATCACCTGAGCTGCTCGGACCTGGGAAGGGCACAAAACGCAGGCCCAACCGAGAGTCTGCGCCTCTGAGGACTACCCGAGTGCCTGAACCTGAGCGGCTTGGATCTGGGAAGTACAGGCAGCCCAGGGCCGGCCACGGATAGTTCCCGGCAGAGCAACCTAGAGCCTGAGCAGCGTGGGCAGAGAGGCTACACACGCCGTGAACGGGGCGGGGTGGGGGTGGGGGGTGCAGACCCAGTGTGGCTGAGGCACTGCGAGCACACGCCAGTGTTATTATTTGCAGCATCCCTTCCTACCTCCCCTCAGCGCGACTAAACAAGTGAGCCTAAAAAAAAAAAAAAAATTAAATAGAAGTGTCCTCCACCGTCCCCTTTGTGTCAGGGCGGAAACCAGACACTGAAGAGACCAGCAAACAGAAGAAGCTATAACAGAGGGAACGGTCTTGGAAGCTACAGGCAATAGACTAAAACCCGGTGGTTACTACCAACTGCATAGGAAGGGGCCTATAGATCTTGAGAAGTATAAGTCGGACCAAGGAACTAGCCAAAAATGAACTGAACCCACAATACTCACAACAAAACTGGAGAAAGTCCTAGATATATTTTTACTATTTGTACGATCATTCTTTCTTTCTTTCTTTCTTTTTAAATTATTTTTTTAGTTTAAAAAAAATTTTAAGTCCTCTATTATTTCTTTAATTTCCACTTTTATAACCGATTACTTTGCAAAAAAAAAAGACCCTATTTTTTTTCAAAGCAAACCATATATATTTTTTTTTTTTTTATAAATTTTTTGACCTTTTTTTTTTCCTTCTTATCTTTAACATTGTATTTTTGAAATTACAAACTCTACTCTAGATTTTTAATTTTAGCTTTTTGGTATTTGTTATCAATTTTGTACCTATAGTTTTTTTTTTTTTTTTTTTTTATAATTTCTGTGACCCTTTTTTATTTTTTTTTCTTTTTCTCTGTTTCTTTCTCTTTTTCTTTTAAATAACTTGTATATCTGAAATTCCAAACTCTACTCTAGATTTTTAATTTATGCTTTTTGGTATTTGTTATCAATTTTGTACCTGTATTTTTTTTTTATAATTTATGCGACTTTGTTTGCTCTTGTTTTTTTTTTTTCTCTCTCTCTCTCTTTCTTTTTCTTCTTCTTTTTTTAACATTGTATTTTTGAAATTCCAAACTCTACTCTAGATTTTTAACTTTTGCTTTTTGGTATTAGTTATCAATTTTGTACCTATATTTTCTTTATAATTTTCATGACCTCGTTTGTTTTTGTTTGTTCGTTTTTTCTCTCTTTCTTTTCCTTCTTCTTTTCTTTAACATCGTATTTTTGAAATTCCAAACTCTACTCTAGATTTTTAATTTTTGCTTTTATGTATTTGTTACCAATTTTGTACCTTTAAGAACCCAATCTTCAGTACCCATTTTTCACTAGGGAGCGAGATTACTGGCTTAACTGCTCTCTCTTCCTTTGGACTCTCCTTTTTCTCCACCAGGTCTCCTGTGTCTCCTCCCTAACCCCTCTCTACTCTACCCAACTCTGTGAATTTCTGGGTGTTCCAGACGGTGGAGAACACTTAGGGGACTGATTACTGGCTGGATCTGTCTCCCTCCTTTTCATTCCCCCCATTTATCCTCCTGGCCACCTCTGCCACCTTCCTCCTTCTCTGTATAACTCTGTGAACAACTCTGAGTGGTCAATTGTGGAGTGCACATAAGGAAGAGATTACTGAATAGCCCACTCTCTCCTCTATTGATTCCACCTCATCTCATTCGGGTCACCTCTAACTCCCTCCTCACTCTTCTCCATTTAACGCTGTAAACCTCTCTGGGTGAAAGAAGTTTCAGGGCAAGACATACCAAGCAAATTCTCCAGCAGCAAGGAACACAGCCCTGAGCTCCAAGATACAGGCAGCCCAAAGTCACCCCAAAACCATAGACATCCCATAACTCATTACTGGACATTTCATTGCACTCCAGAGAGAAGAAATACAGCTCCACCCACCAGAACACCGACACAAGCTTCCCTAACCAAGAAACCTTGACAAGCCATCTGTGCAAACCCACACAGAGCAAGGAAACACCACAATAAAGAGAACTCCACAAACTTCCAGAATATAGAAAGGACACCCCAAACTCAGCAATTTAAACGAGATGAAGAGACAGAGGAATACCCAGCAGATAAAGGAACAGGATAAATGCCCACCAAACCAAACAAAAGAGGAAGAGATAGGGAATCTACCTGATAAAGAATTCCGAATAATGATAGTGAAATAGATCCAAAATCTTGAAATCAAAATGGAATCACACATAAATAGCCTGGAGACAAAGATTGAGAAGATGCAAGAAAGGTTTAACAAGGACCTAGAAGAAATAAAAAAGAGTCAATATATAATGAATAATGCAATAAATGAAATTAAAAACACTCTGGAGGCAACAAATAGTAGAATAACAGAGGCAGAAGACAGGATTAGTGAATTAGAAGATAGAATGGTAGAAATAAATAAATCAGAGAGGATAAAAGAAAAACGAATTAAAAGAAATGAGGACAATCTCAGAAACCTCCAGGACAATATTAAACGCTACAACACTCGAATCATAGGGGTTCCAGAAGAAGAAGACAAAAAGAAAGACCATGAGAAAATACTTGAAGAGATAATTGTTGAAAACTTCCCTAAAATGGGGAAGGAAATAATCACCCAAGTCCAAGAAACCCAGAGAGTCCCAAATAGGATAAACCCAAGGCGAAACACCCCAAGACACATATTAATCAAATTAACAAAGATCAAACACAAAGAACAAATATTAAAAGCAGCAAGGGAAAAACAACAAATAACACACAAGGGAATTCCCATAAGGATAACAGCTGATCTTTCAATAGAAACTCTTCAAGCCAGGAGGGAATGGCAAGACATACTGAAAGTGATGAAAGAAAATAACCTACAGCCCAGATTATTGTACCCAGCAAGGATCTCATTCAAGTATGAAGGAGAAATCAAAAGCTTCTCAGACAAGCAAAAGCTGAGAGAATTCAGCACCACCAAACCAGCTCTCCAACAAATACTAAAGGATATTCTCTAGACAGGAAACACAAAAACGGTGTATAAACTCGAACCCAAAACAATAAAGTAAATGGCAACGGGATCATACTTATCAGTAATTACCTTAAACGTAAATGGGTTGAATGCCCCAACCAAAAGACAAAGACTGGCTGAATGGATACAAAAACAAGACCCCTACATATGTTGTCTACGCGAGACCCACCTCAAAACAGGGGACACATACAGACTGAAAGTGAAGGGCTGGAAAAAGATTTTCCATGCAAATAGGGACCAAAAGAAAGCAGGAGTAGCAATACTTATATCAGATAAAATAGACTTTAAAACAAAGGCTGTGAAAAGAGACAAAGAAGGTCACTACATAATGATCAAAGGCTCAATCTAGGAAGAAGATATAACAATTATAAATATATATGCACCCAACACAGGAGCGCTGCAATATGTAAGACAAATGCTAACAAGTATGAAAGGAGAAATTAACAATAATACAATAATAGTGGGAGACTTTAATACCCCACTCACACCTATGGATAGATCAACTAAACAGAAAATTAACAAGGAAACACAAACTTTAAATGATACAATAGACTAGTTAGACCTAATTGATATCTATAGGACATTTCATCCCAAAACAATGAATTTCACCTTTTTCTCAAGCGCACATGGAACCTTCGCCAGGATAGATCACATCCTGGGCCATAAAGCTAGCCTTGGTAAATTCAAAAAAATAGGAATCATTCCAAGCGTCTTTTCTGACCACAATGCAGTAAGATTAGATCTCAATTACAGGAGAAAAACTAATAAAAATTCCAACATATGGAGGCTGAACAACACGCTGTGAATAACCAACAAATCACAGAAGAAATAAAAAAAGAAATCAAAATTTGAATAGAAACGAATGAAAATGAAAACACAACAACTCAAAACTTGTGGGACACTTTAAAAGCAGTCCTAAGGAGAAAGTTCATAGCAATACAGGCATACCTCAAGAAACAAGAAAAAAGTCAAATAAATAACCTAACCCTATGCCTAAAGCAACTAGAAAAGGAAGAAATGAAGAACCCCAGGGTTAGTAGAAGGAAAGAAATCTTAAAAATTAGGGCAGAAATAAATGCAAAAGAAACAAAAGAGACCATAGCAAAAATCAACAAAGCCAAAAGCTGGTTCTTTGAAAGGATAAATAAAATTGACACACCATTAGCCAGACTCATCAAGAAACAAAGGGAGAAAAATCAAATCAATAAAATTAGAAATGAAAATGGAGAGATCACAACAGACAACACAGAAATACAAAGGATCATAAGAGACTACTATCAACAATTATATGCCAATAAGACGGACAACGTGGAAGAAATGGACAAATTCTTAGAAAAGTACAACTTTCCAAAACTGGACCAGGAAGAAATAGAAAATCTTAACAGACCCATCACAAGCACGGCAATTGAAACTGTAATCAAAAATTTTTCAGCAAACAAAAGCCCAGGTCCAGACGGCTTCACAGCTGAATTCTACCAAAAGTTTAGAGAAGAGCTAACACCTATCCTGCTCAAACTCTTCCAGAAAATTGCAGAGGAAGGTAAACTTCCAAACTCATTCTATGAGGCCACCATCACCCTAATACCAAAACCTGACAAAGATCCCACAAAAAAAGAAAACTACAGGCCAATATCACTGATGAACATAGATGCAAAAATCCTTAACAAAATTCTAGCAATCAGAATCCAACAACACATTAAAAAGATCATACACCATGACCAAGTGGGCTTTATCCCAGGGATGCAAGGATTCTTCAATATCCGCAAATCAATCAATGTAATACACCACATTAACAAGTTGAAAAATAAAAACCATATGATTATCTCAATAGATGCAGAGAAAGCCTTTGACAAAATTCAACATCCATTTATGATAAAAACTCTCCAGAAAGCAGGAATAGAAGGAACATACCTCAACATGATAAAAGCTATATATGACAAACCCACAGCAAACATTATCCTCAATGGTGAAAAATTGAAAGCATTTCCTCTAAAGTCAGGAACAAGACAAGGGTGCCCACTTTCACCATTACTATTCAACAGAGTTTTGGAAGTTTTGGCCACAGCAATCAGAGCAGAAAAAGAAATAAAAGGAATCCAAATTGGAAAAGAAGAAGTAAAACTCTCACTATTTGCAGATGACATGATCCTCTACATAGAAAACCCTAAAGACTCCACCAGAAAATTACTAGAATTGATCAATGATTATAGTAAAGTTGCAGGATATAAAATCAACACTCAGAAATGCCTTGCATTCCTATACACTAATAATGAGAAAACTGAAAGAGAAATTAAGGAAACAATTCCATTCACCATTGCAACAAAAAGAATAAAATACTTAGGAATATATCTACCCAAAGAAACTAAAGACCTATATATCGAAAACTATAAAACACTGGTGAAAGAAATCAAAGAGGACACTAATAGATGGAGAAATATACCATGTTCATGGATTGGAAGAATCAATATAGTGAAAATGAGTATACTACCCAAAGCAATTTATAGATTCAATGCAATCCCTATCAAGCTACCAACGGTATTCTTCACAGAGCTAGAACAAATAATTTCACAATTTGTATGGAAATACAAAAAACCTCAAATAGCCAAAGCTATCTTGAGAAAGAAGAATGGAACTGGAGGAATCAACCTACCTGACTTCAGGCTCTATTACAAAGCCACAGTTATCAAGACAGTATGGTACTGGCACAAAGACAGAAATATTGATCAATGGAACAAAATAGAAAGCCCAGAGATAAATCCACGCACATATGGACACCTTATCTTTGACAAAGGAGGCAAGAATATACAATGGATTAAAGACAATCTCTTTAACAAGGGGTGCTGGGAAAACTGGTCAACCACTTGTAAAAGAATGAAACTAGAACACTTTCTAACACCATACACAAAAATAAACTCAAAATGGTTTAAAGATCTAAACATAAGACCAGAAACCATAAAACTCCTAGAGGAGAACATAGGCAAAACACTCTCCGACATACATCACAGCAGGATCCTCTATGACCCACCTTCCAGAATATTGGAAATAAAAGCAAAAATAAACAAATGGGACCTAATTAAACTTAAAAGCTTCTGCACAACAAAGGAAACTATTAGCAAGGTGAAAAGACAGCCTTCAGAATGGGAGAAAATAATAGCAAATGAAGCAACTGACAAACAACTAATCTCAAAAATATACAAGCAACTCCTACAGCTGAACTCCAGAAAAATAAATGACCCAATCAAAAAATGGGCCAAAGATCTAAATAGACATTTCTCCAAAGAAGACATAAAGATGGCTAACAAACACATGAAAAGATGCTCAGTATCACTCATTATCAGAGAAATGCAAATCAAAACCACTATGAGGTACCATTTCACGCCAGTCAGAATGGCTACGATCCAAAAGTCTACAAGCAATAAATGCTGGAAAGGGTGTGGAGAAAAGGGAATTCTCTTACACTATCGGTGGGAATGCAAACTAGTACAGCCACTATGGAGAACAGTGTGGAGATTCCTTAAAAAGCTGGAAATAGAACTGCCTTATGATCCAGCAACCCCACTGCTGGGCATACACGCTGAGGCAACCAGAAGGGAAAGAGACACATGCACCCCAATGTTCATCACAGCACTGTTTATAATAGCCAGGATATGGAAGCAACCTAGATGCCCATCAGCAGATGAATGGATAAGCAAGCTGTGGTACATATACACAATGGGGTATTACTCAGCCATTAAAAAGAATACATTTGATACAGTTCTAATGAGGTGGAGGAAACTGGAACCTATTATACAGAGTGAAGTAAGCCAGAAAGAAAAACACCAATACCGTATACTGGAATTTAGAAAGATGGTAACAATAACCCTGTATACGAAACAGCAAAAGAGACACTGATGTATAGATCAGTCTTATGGAACTCTGTGGGAGAGGGAGAGGGTGGGGAGATTTGGGAGAATGGCATTGAAACATGTATAATATCATGTATGAAACGAGTCGCCAGTCCAGGTTTGATGCACGATATTGGATGCTTGGGGCCGGTGCACTGGGACGACCCAGAGGGAGGGTATAGGGAGGGAGGAGGGAGGAGGGTTCAGGATGGGGAACACAGGTAAACCTGTGGCGGATTCATTTCAATATTTGGCAAAACTAATACAATATTGTAAAGTTTAAAAATAAAATAACATTTAAAAAATACAAAACAAAATCAATCACAAAAATTATAAGAAATACATATATGAAATTTGCTTTAAAAATAGAGTCTTTTTTGAAAGGTAATAGTAGGTTATAAAATGAAAATTAAAGGAGTAATAAAGAACTTTAAAATTAAAAGTTAAAAAATGAAAATAGTAAAATATATCTAGGAATTTCTCCGGAGCTGTTGAGGGCAATGTGGGGTCAGTTCAGTTTCAGATAGTTCCTTGTTCCAGATTACACTTCTTCTCAAGGTCTATAGGGCCCTTCCAGTGATTAATCAATCCTAACTCAGTTCAGGTCAGTCGCTCAGTCATATCCAACTCTTTCGACCCCATGAATCACAGCATGCCAAGCCTCCCTGTCCATCACCAACTCCCGGAGTTCACTGAGACTCACGTCCATCGAGTCAGTGATGCCATCCAGCCATCTCATCTTCTGTCATCCCCTTCTCCTCCTGCCCCCAATCCCTCCCAGCATCAGAGTCTTTTCCAATGAGTCAACTCTTCGCATGAGGTGGCCAAAGTACTGGAGTTTCAGCTTTAGCATCATTCCTTCCAAAGAAATCCCAGGGCTAATCTCCTTCAGAATGGACTGGTTGGATCTCCTTGCAGTCCAAGGGACTCTCAAGAGTCTTCTCCAACACCACAGTTCAAAAGCATCAATTCTTTGGTGCTCAGCTATCTTTACAGTCCAACTCTCACATCCATACATGACCACTGGAAAAACCATAGCCTTGACTAGACGAACCTTTGTTGGCAAAGTAATGTCTGTGCTTTTCAATATGCTGTCTAGGTTCGTCATAACTTTTCTTCCAAGGAGTAAGCGTCTTTTAATTTCATGGCTGCAGTCACCATCTGCAGTGATTTTGAGCCCCCCAAAAATAAAGTCTGACACTGTTTCCACTGTTTCCTCATCTATTTTCCATGAAGTGATGGGTCCAGATGCCATGATCTTTGTTTTCTGAATGTTGAGTTTTAAGCCAACTTTTTCACTCTTCTCTTTCACCTTCATCAAGAGGCTTTTTAGTTCCTCTTCACTTTCTGCCATAAGGGTGGTGTCATCTGCATGTCTGAGGTCATTGATATTTCTCCCAGTAATCTTGATCCCAGCTTGTGCTTCTTCCAGCCCAGTGTTTCTCATGATGTACTCTGCATAGAAGTTAAATAAGTAGGGTGACAATATACAGCCTTGACATACTCCTTTTCCTATTTGGAACCAGTCTGTTGTTCCATGTCTAGTTCTAACTCTTGCGTCCTGACCTGCATACAGATTTCTCAAGAAGCAGGTCAGGTGGTCTGGTATTCCCATCTCTTTCAGAATTTCCCACAGTTTATTGTGATCCACAAAAGGCTTTGGCATATTCCATAAGGCAGAAATAGATGTTTTTCTGGAACTCTCTTGCTTTTTCAATGATCCAGCAGATGTTGGCAATTTGATCTCTGATTCCTCTGACTTTTCTGAAATCAGCTTAAACATCTGGAATTTCACGGTTCACATATTGCTGAAGCCTGGCTTGGAGAATTTTGAGCATTACTTTACTAGTGTGTGCTGCTGCTGCTGCTAAGTTGCTTCACTCGTGTCCGACTCTGTGCGACCCCATAGATGGCAGCCCACCAGGCTCCCCCGTCCCTGGGATTCTCCAGGCAAGAACACTGGAGTGAGTTGCCATTTCCTTCTCCAATGCATGAAAGTGAAAAGGGAAAGTGAAGTCGCTCAGTCGTGTCTGACTCTTAGCGACCCTGTGGACTGCAGCCTACCAGGCTCCTCCACCCATGGGATTTTCCAGGCAAGAGTACTGGAGTGGGGTGCCATTGCCTTCTCCGACTAGCGTGTGAGATGAGTGCAATTATGCGGTAGTCTGAGCATTCTTTGGCATTGCCTTTCTTTGGGATTGGAATTAAAACTGACCTTTTCCAGTCCTGTGGCCATTGCTGAGTTTCCCAAACTTGCTGGCATATTGAGTGCAGCACTTTTCACAGCATCATCTTTCAGGATTTGGAATAGCTCAACTGGAATTCCATCACCTCCACTAGCTTTGTTCGTAGTGATGCTTTCTAAGGCTCACTTGACTTCACATTCCAGGATGTCTGGCTCTCGGTCAGTGATTACATCATCGTGATTATCTTGATCGTGAAGATCTTTTTTTGTACAGTTCTGTGTATTCTTTTCACGTCTTCTTATTATCTTTTGCTTCTGTTAGGTTCATACCATTTCTGTCCTTTATAGAGCCCATCTTTGCATGAAATGTTCCCTTGGTATCTCTAATTTTCTTGAAGAGATCTCTAATCTTTCCCATTCTGTTGTTTTCCTGTATTTGTTTGCATTGATTGCTGAGGAAGGCTTTCTTATGTCTTCTTGCTATTCTTTGGAACTCTGTATTCATATGCTTATATCTTTCCTTTTCTCCTTTGCTTTTCACTTCTCTTCTTTTCAAAGCTATTTTTAGGACCTCCCCAGACAGCCATTTTGCTTTTTTGCATTTTTTTCCCATGGGGATGGTCTTGATCCCTGTCTCTTGTACAATGTCACGAACCTCAGTCCATAGTTCAATCCTAACTACAGGGTTTTCATCTGTTGCACCTGTCACTTCCAGAGCGGGCCCCTCTTCTTTGTTTATTTTGGCTTCCTCTGTTTAAAAGTCTTTTCAGGGTCTAATTTCCACCCTGACACAACGGGGTGAAGGTGGTCACTTATTTAGGTTCACTTGTTCAGTTATGCGGTGATAGAGAGGAACACTGCAAACAAATATCACTGGCATGTGTGGAAAGTGCTCATAGTATATGGACCACACTGGGTTTGCCCCAGCTCATGGCACATTATGTTTCCCCATTCTACGCTGCTCAGGCTCCAGGTTGCTCTGCAGGGAATCTGTCCACAGCAGGCCCTGGGTTTTGTGCACTTCCCAGATCTAAGCTTCTCAGGTTCAGGTTCTCAGGTACTCTGCAAAGGCACAGACTCAGTTGGGCATTCATTTTGTGCCCTTCCCAGGTCCAAGCAGCTCAGGCAACCAGGTGATTGGCAAGTGCAGTGTCCCAGGTGGACTGTGTCTTAATCACCTTCCCTGTCCCAGTCATTCTTTTTCCTGGGTTCACAGCAAGAGCGCCAACTCAGAAGTGCCGTGTGTCTCCTCTGGGGAGCTAATCTCTGGCTGTGACCCTCCTGGCAGATGTCAACTGTCTAGGATCCCATGGAGATGTGGTTAGCAACTGGGAGCCTACTCATAGTTTGGTGGAGGATGCCATCTCTGTGGCTGAGATTTCCCCTTGCTTTCCAGCTCTGGCTGTCACCCACCTGCCTCTCTGCCTCCAGTGGGGGGATGGACCAGCCCGCAGCCAGCTAGCTCTCCTCTGGTATTCGCTCATCCCTTTGTTCTGTGAGCAAGCCAGGCTGTGCCTTAGGTTAGAGCTTTTCACGGGAAAGTTCTCTCTCTCGCTTTTATTTTTTTCCTCTTTCTGGCTATCCTACAGTTTGGGTTGCTATCTCACATTAGCTCCCTCAGATTGTCCTCAGGGCATTTAGGCCTGGTCCTTAGCCTAAGCATGCAACCAGCGCCTCCCTGTTCAACCCCTGCTCCCTGGTGGCAGACGCAAGTGTCTGGGCTAATTCTCCACTGGGAGTTGCAGTTAGGTGTGTATTCTGTGTGTGTGTGTGTGTGTGTGTGTGTGTGTGTGTGTGTATGTGTGTTTTCTTCCCGGTTATGTTGTCCTCTAAGATTCCAAAACTCCCCACAGACCCTCAGGTGAGAGAGTTTCATGGTGTTTGGAAATTTCTTCTTCACAACTCCTTCCATGGGATAGGTCTCTGTCCCTAACTCTTTTGTCTCTCTTTTTGTATTTTATATTTTGTCCTACCTCCTTTTGAAGAGAATGGGCTGCCTTTCTGGGTGCCTGGTGTCCTCCACCAGTGTTCAGAAGTTGTTTTGTGGAAGTTGCTCAGCATTCAGATGATCTTTTTAGGAATTTGTGGGGGAGAAAGTGGTCTCCCCGTCTTATTCTTCCACCATCTTAGGACCACCCTCAAGCACCTTTTAATTTTATGGCTGTAGTCACCATCTGCAGTGATTTTGGAGCCCCATAAAATAAATCTGTCACTGTTTCCCCATCTCTTTGTCATAAAGTGATGAGACCAGATGATATGATCTTAGTTTTATGAATGTTGAGTTTTAAGCCAACTTTTTCACTCTTCTCTTTCACTTTCATTAAGAGGCTCTTTAGTTCTTCTTCACTTTCTGCCATAAGGGTGGTGTCATCTGCATATCTGAGGTTATTGATATTTCTCCTGGCAATCTTGATTCCAGGTTGTGCTTCATCCAGTCCGGCATTTCTCATGATGTACTCTGCATATAAGTTAAATAAGCAGGGTGATTCTTGACCTGCATACAGATTTCTCAAGAGGCAGGTCAGGTGGTCTGGTATTCCCATCTCTTGAAGAATTTTCCACAGTTTGTTGTGACCCACATAGTCAAAGGCTTTGACATAGTCAATTAAGCAGAAATAGATGTGTTGTTTTTTTTTTTTTTTTCTGGAACTCTCTTGCTTTTTTTGATCCAATGGATGTTGGCAAACACACACACAATATTGAAAAGTTGTTGCTGAACCACGCAAAGATGCCGGAATTCTTAGCCTCCAGAGGAGACGAATTCAATCCGGGTACAGAGACAAGTCTTGATCGCTCAGAGCTTTGTGTAATAAAGTTTTATTAAAGTATAAAGGAGATAGAGAAAGCTTCTAACATAGGCATCAGAAGGGAGTAGAAAGAGTACCCCCTTGCTAGTGTTAGCAATGAAGTTATATACTCTCCAATGAATCCAAAGAATGTCTGGAGGTTGTAAAGAGCTCACCAGACCTACTCCCATAATTTACATTTTAAGATAACAGAATTAGCCAGAAGGTTTAATCCAGAGACTGTCCTCAGGCAGGATACATTGTTATATGATCCTTGTAAAGACCAGACCTACTCCCATAATATACATTATAAGATATCAGGATTAGCCAGAAGGTTTAATCCAGAGATTGTCCTCAGGAAGGATACATTATTGTTACATAATCTTAAGGAATATAGAGGAAAAAGAAGTTTGTCCTTTCTTCCTCCTTGATAATTCCAGACCCTTCTCTCCTTGGGGACCCTAGACTTCTTATCAACCTACCTAGGAAATGACTCTCTCATTCCCCCCTTTTCTTTTAGAATTATGTTGCCAAGAGAAAGGAGTGTCATTTTCATTCCATAACTACTTCCTGCTGTTTAGGGGCATGGTCCCTAAATTGTTGAGGCAACATATTCTCCTAACCCTCATATTGAGGGTCTCTGATCCAGGGGCCCCAAGTAATAGTTGGAGGAGGCTGTGGCACTCATAGGAGCTTGGACAACTATTTGTAACTTAAAAGCTTTTAGATGATTAGAAAACCCTACTATACAGTTCCAGACATAATGCAAAATAGTCATTAAACCAAGTTAAAATAAAAATGAAAAGTCACATTATGTCCATAGTTACATCAGTCCATCTTAAGGTTGTTAGATGTCATCAGTTTAAGAAGAGGCATCACATGGCGATTGTTGTTGAAGGTATTCACAGACTTGGAGAAAGTCTTTTCCTCGAAGTGGAGATGTCCACCACAGGAAGCCTTCCACTGATGAAGAGGGGAGTGCTCCACAGACCCAGCAGTTAGACTGACTGTGGAATTCAGCATAGGAATGAGCCCAGGACAGGAAGGCATTGTCTTAGGGATCAAATGCCAGACTCAGGATTTTTGGAGTCAGCAGAAGTAGGCTCACATAGATTATCAGGCCCATCTTTGGCTCATCCAGTCAGTCCCAATACAGAAGTGTACTGGGAAGAAAGTGGGCCAGGTCCTTCAGTAAGCATGGAGTAAGTTGCCCAGTGTCTAAAAGAAAATTGACTGATTGGCCCCCCACAGTTATTAATACCTGGGATTCCTCAGGTGTAATTAGGATGGGAGCTTGTGTGGGGACCCCTGGGCACCTTCAGTCCTGTTTGTCTTGAGAGCCTGACCCCTGAAACCTATGCCTCTGGGGGCCGTCTCTCTTCCAGTGTGGTCCTTTGAAGACTGGACATGGAGTGGGGGGCGGCTTAGATGCCTGAGGGCAATTCTGCTTGAGATGCCCCTCCTTTCCACAGTAATAGCAAGCCCATCCCTTTTCACCTGGGTCCCTCTGGGCATTTTTCTCAGGCTGTTTAAGAACCCTTTAAGAATGGTTCTCATAGCCATTGCGAGGACTTCTACCTGTTCCTTTGTCTTTTTCTGCCATTCTTTCTTTCCCTCATATTCCCTACCATAATAGACTGTCTGAGCCAGTTGTAACAGATTATCTAAAGACTGATTTGGTCCGTATGCCCATTTTAGTAGCTTACGGTGGATATCTGGAGCCAACTGAGTGAGAAATGTATCTTTTAAGATCACTTTTCCCTCTTCACTTTCGGGATCAATCTCAGTGAATCTGCGAAGGGTTTCTCTCAGTCTATCTAGGAATTTACCAGGAGCTTCCTTCTCCTCCTGTTCTATGTTTGCCAATTTGCCATAGTTTAAAGGCTTAGCACGCATCTGCCTGAGTCCTTCAGGAATATATCAGACAAAAAAAAAAAAAGGAATATATCAGACAAAACGACTCTGATCCTATCTTCCTTTAGCTGTGTTGTAGTCTCAATCTGGCTCTGTAGTTGGGACCGCCTGATTCCCAGTGGAGAGGGTGATTATCTTGTCCTCCCTCTTCCCTACTGATTCATTACCAAGCCATTCATCTCCATAAGCAACCGCTTTTCCCAAAACTCGACTTTTTGAGTCAGGAGTCAGCTTTTGTTCCAAGATATATATCACATCCTTTCAAGTAAGGTCCTAAAGCAGAGTAACACCTTTAAAAGCTCTAATATATTATTCTGGGTCCTCTAAATAGTCTCCCAGATCCTCCTTGATTCTTTGTATTTCTTAATAAGAAAAGAGCTTATTAACTCTCATAGACTGATTATTTCTCCAGGTGGGTGCTTCATGAAGAGGCAAAAGCTTGTGTGGCTGTTCCTCAGTCTCTCTGGCTGCTCAGCGCATATGATCGCAGGGATAGATTGGAGAAACCTACTTTTCTTTATTTCTTTGTCTCTTGTCCTCCATCTCATCTTGCAAGGTAAGAGGACTAGAGGGTGCTGAAGGAGTCACACCCAAATCTATACCCTTAGGACATAAGTCTGGCATATTTCACAGAGAGAAAAAGGGCAACATCTATGCTACTTCTACCCATTTCCCTTGTTTTCTACAGAACTGGTCTAATTGTAAAACAGTATTATACTTAAGAGACCCTCCACTGGCCGCCATTCTCCATCCTCCAGTGGGTATGATGGCCATGCAATATCACATAGGAAGACCAGGTGTGTCTTCTTTAAGCCCTGGGGATCAAATCTATCCAGTTTTTCAGGATCCAGTTCAAAGGAGTGAGGCTGGAATTGTTAGCTCGCATCTGTAAGAGAGAAATAAAGGCGACCAGTGCCATCTTTCTACCGGAGGCGTCCCTCCTTGCTCTAGATGCGGGTGTAGACAGATTTTAGACCAAAGCTTTTATTTCCTGTTTGGACTTAATCTGTCCCTTACTGACGCAGGCGCCATACTCATCCCTCCCGGTTCTACCACCAAATGGGGTGGGGATGCACCAGGGGTAGACCTGATGGCATCCCTAACTGACGTCCAGCTCTCCACCATTACCTCTGATGCCACCTGGGGTGCAATCAGAGTAACCTTCCGGAATGCCTCACAGGCTAAACCGCTGGGGGAAGCATTCGTCACAAGTGCCTGTGCATGACCCTGAGTATATTTCTGACCACAATAAGACTGATAACGAACATAAAACTGAGATATTTCTTCCCTCTGGTCCACTAAGAGCCAGCATTACCAAAGGGGAAAAAAAAATCCGTTGTAGTTCCAATCTGAGTAACCTTTAAACTCAGAGATGCTCTTGTAGCTAGAGCTTCATTTAACTTCTGAACTTTAAATTCCTAGCGAGGCTAGCCACTTCCTGACTGCCAATCCAAGTTTGGGATCCAAATAACAGTACACAGTAACAGCATAGATCACAAGTCCCTTGAAAGTCTATGATGAGACAGATTAGGTTAGTACTTCTAATTTCCAAGGAGTTATGAAATGGTCAAAGAGACCGAAAAGTTTGACTGAGAAAGGAGAGTTTGGTCCACACGCTTTGCCCATTTCTGGTTGGTCACTGAAGAAGACATTCAGTGCCTCTTGGCATTGGCAGGTTGGTATAAACCCCCGACAGTTTTCTGCCATAAGCTGTATGAGGTCACCGTGGACCACAGAGCAGGGCTCCTCACTTGCTCCACGCAGGGCATTTCATTCATCCACGTAAGCACACCAGAGAGTAAAGTACAGCAGAAAATGTGTTCAGTAGGAGAACAAAGAACTAGAGCTTAAAGCATCCTTACCTTGTCCTGAAGAATCCCAGATGAGGCCCCAAGATGAAAGGTTGTTGCTTAACCTTGCAAAGATGCTGGTATGCTTGGCCTCTGGAGGAGAAGAATTCACCTCAGCCAGAGAAGAGGCTTGATTGCTCACACCTTTGTGTAATAAAGTTTTATTAAAGTATAAAGGAGATAAAGCTTCTGACATAGGCATCAGAAGGGGGTAGAAAGAGTACCCCCTTGCTAGTGTTAGCAATGGAATTATATACTCTCCAATGAATCCAAAGAATGTCTGGAGATTGTAAAGACCTCACCAGACCTACTCCCATAATTTACATTTTAAGATAACAGAATTAGCCAGAAGGTTTAATCCAGAGACTGTCCTCAGGCAAGATAAATACTCACGTAGAGCTACACATCCTGGAATGTGAAGTCAAGTGGACCTTACAAAGCATCACTATGAACAAAGCTAGTGGATGTGATGGAATTCCAGTTGAGCTATTCCAAATCCTAAAAGATGATGCTATGAAAGTGCTGCACTCAATATGCCAGCAAATTTGGAAAACTCAGCAGTGGCCAGAGGACTGGAAAAGGTCAGTTTTCATTCTAATCCCAAAGAAAGGCAATGCCAAAGAATGCTCAAACTACCACACAACTACACTCATCTCACCGCTAGTAAAGTAATGCTCAAAATTCTCCAAGCCAGGCTTCAGCAGTATGTGAACCGTGAACTTCCAGATGTTCAAGCTGGTTTTAAAAAAGGCAGAGGAACCAGAGATCAAATTGCCAACATCCGCTGGATCATGGAAAAAGCAAGAGAGTTCCAGAAAAACATCTATTTCTGCTTTATTGACTATGCTAAAGCCTTTGACTGTGTGGATCACAATAAACTGTGGAAAATTCTGAAAGAGATGGAAATAGCAGACCACCCGACCTGCCTCTTGAGAAGTCTGTATGCAGGTCAGGAAGCAACAGTTAGAACTGGACATGGAACAACAGACTGGTTCCAAATAGGAAAAGGAGTACGTCAAGGCTGTATATTGTCACCCTGCTTATTTAACTTCTATGCAGAGTACATCATGAGAAACGCTGGGCTGAAAGAAACACAAGCTGGGATCCAGATTGCCAGGAGAAATAACAACCTCAGATATGCAGATGATACCACCCTTATGGCAGAAATTGAAGAGGAACTAAAAAGCCTCTTGATGAAAGTGAAAGTGGAGAGTGAAAAAGATGGCTTAAAGCTCAACATTCAGAAAACAAAGGTCATGGCATCCGGCCCTATCATTTCATGGGAAATAGATGGGAAAACAGTGGAAACAGTGTCAGACTTTATTTTTCTGGGCTCCAAAATCAATGTAGATGGTGACTGCAGCCATGAAATTAAAAGACGCTTACTCCTTGGAAGGAAAGTTATGACCAACCTAGATAGCATATTCAAAAGCAGAGACATTACTTTACCAACAAAGGTTTGTCTAGTCAAGGCTATGATTTTTCCAGTGGTCATGTATGGATGTGAGAGTTGGACTGTGGAGAAAGCTGAGTGCCGAAGAATTGATGCTTTTGAACTGTGGTGTTGGAGAAGACTCTTGAGACCATGGACTACAAGGAGATCAAACCAGTCCATTCTAAAGGAGATCAGTCCTGGGTGTTCTTTGGAAGGAATGATGCTAAATCTGAAACTCCAGCACTTTGGCCACCTCATGCAAAGGGTTGACTCATTGGAAAAGACTCTGATGCTGGGAGGGATTGTGGGCAGGAGGAAAGGGGACGAAAGAGGGTGAGATGGATGAATGGCATCACTGACCTGACAGACGTGAGTCTGAGTGAGCCCCGGGAGTTGGTGATGGACAGGGAGGCCTGGCATGCTGCGATTCATGGGGTCACAAAGAGTCGGACATGACTGAGTGACTGAACTGAACTGAATTGAATCCTGTTATGTTAAAATGTAAATTATGGGAGTTCAGTTGAGTTCAGTTCATGTCCGACTCAGGAATTTCACGGTTCACCTATTGCTGAAGCCTGGCTTTGAGAATTTTGAGCATTACTTTTCTAGCTTGTGAGATGAGTGCAATTGTGTAGTAGTTTGAGCATTCTTTGGCATTGCCTTTCTTTGGGATTAGAATGAAAACTGACCTATTCCAGTCCTGTGGCCACTGCTGAGTTTTCCAAATTTGCTGGCATATTGAGTGCAGCACTTTCCCAGCATCATCTTTCAGGATTTGAAATAGCTCAACTGGAATTCCATCACATCCACTGGCTTTGTTCATAGTGATGCTTTCTAAGGCCCACTTGACTTCACATTCCAGAATGTCTGGCTCTAGGTCAGTGATCACACCATCGTGATTATTCGGGTCGTGAAGATCTTTTTTGTACAATTCTTTTGTGTATTCTTGCCATCTCTTCTTAATATCTTCTGCTTCTGTTAGGTCCATACCATTTCTGTCCTTTATCGAGCCCATCTTTGCATGAAATGTTCCTTTGGTATCTCTGATTTTCTTGAAGAGATCCCTAGTCTTTCCCATTCTGTTGTTTTCCTCTATTTCTTTGCATTGATCGCTGAAGAAGGCTTTCTTGTCTCTTCTTGCTATTCTTTAGAACTCTGCATTCAGATGCTTATATCTTTCCTTTTCTCCTTTGCTTTTCACTTCTCTTCTTTTCACAGCTATTAATAAGGCCTCCCCAAACAGCCATTTTGCTTTTTTGCATTTCTTTTCCATGGGGATGGTGTTGATCCCTGTCTCCTGTACAATGTCATGAACCTCATTCCATAGTGCATCAGGCACTCTATCTATCAGATCTAGTCCCTTAAATCTGTTTCTCACTTCCACTGTATAATCATAAGGGATTTGATTTAGGTCATACCTGAATGGTCTAGTGGTTTTCTCTACTTTCTTCAATATAAGTCTGAATTTGGCAATAAGGAGTTTATGGGCTGTGCCACAGTCAGCTCCTGGTCTTGTTTTTGCTGACTGTATAGAGCTTCTCCATCTTCGCTGCAAAGAATATAATCAGTCTGATTTCGGTGTTGACCATCTGGTGATGTCCATGTATAGAGTCTTCTCTTGTGTTGTTGGAAGAGGGTGTTTTTTATGACCAGTGCATTTTCTTGGCCAAACTCTATTAGCCTTTGCCCTGCTTCATTCTGTATTCCAAGGCCAAATTTTCCTGTTACTCCAGGTGTTTCTTGACTTCCTACTTTTGTGTTCCAATCCCCTATAATGAAAAGGACATCTTTTTGGGGTGTTAGTTCTAAAAGGTCTTGTAGGTCTTCATAGAACCATTCAACTTCAGCTTCTTCAATGTTACTGGTTGGGGCATAGCCTTGGATTACTTTGTTATTGAATGGTTTGTCTTGGAAACGAACAGAGATCCTTCTGTCGTTTTTGAGATTGCATCCAAGTACTGCATTTCGGACTCTTTTGTTGACCATGATGGCTACTCCATTTCTTCTGAGGGATTCCTGCTGGCAATAGTAGATATAATGGTCATCTGAGTTAAATTCACCCATTCCAGTCCATTTCAGTTTGCTGATTCCTAGAATGTCGACATTCACTCTTGCCATCTCTTGTTTGACCACTTCCAATTTGCTTTGTTTCATGGACCTGACATTCCAGGTTCCTGTGCAATATTGCTCTTTACGGCATGGGACTTTGCTTCTATCACCAGTCACATCCACAGCTGGGTATTCTTTTTGCTTTGGCTCCATCCCTTCATTCTTTCTGGAGTTATTTCTCCACTGATCTCCAGTAGCATATTGGGCACCTACTGACCTGGGGAGTTTCTCTTTCAGTATCCTATCATTTTGCCTTTTCATACTGTTCATGGGGTTCTCAAGGCAAGAATACTGAAGTGGTTTGCCATTCCCTTCTCCAGTGGACCACATTCTGTCAGATCTCTCCACCATGACCCACCAGTCTTGGGTTGCCCCACAGGTATGGCTTAGTTTCATTGAGTTAGACAAGGCTGTGGTCCTAGTGTGATTAGATTGACTAGTTTTCTGTGAATATGGTTTCAGTGTGTTTGCCCTCTGATGCCCTCTTGCAACACCTACCGTCTTACTTGGGTTTCTCTTACCTTGGGCATGGGGTATCTCTTCACCGCCGCCCTTCACAGCTGCTCCAGCAAAGTGCAACCTTTGCTCCTTACCTTGGATGAGTGGTATCTCCTCAATGCCGCCCTTCCTGACCTTCATCGTGGGATAGCTCCTCTAGGCCCTCCTGCGCCACGCAGCCACAGCTCCTTGGACGTGAGGTTGGACCTCCTGGCCACTGCCCCTGGCCTCAGGCTTAGGGGCGTGGGGTATCTCCTCCGGGCCGCCGCCCCTGACCTCGGATGCGGGGTAACTCCTCTCGTTGCCACCCCTGACCTCAGACGTGGGGTAACTCCTCTTGGCCACCACCCTTTGGGCATGGGGTCCTCCCGGCTTCTGCCTTTGACCTCAGACGTGGGGTGGCTCCTCTCGGCCGTGCTTAGCGTGCCCCTTGCAGCTGCCTGCGCTTTACTGTCTTACATTATTTCATTATTTTGCCTTTCCACAAACAGTGCATAGGCTCCCAATTTTCTACAATTTTGCCACCTTTTTTTTTTTCTTCTTCTTCTTATTGGAACTGTACTGACATCCTCTTTGGTGATTTCATCATGATTTTGGTTTGCATTACCCTGATGAGTAGTGATGTTGAACGTTTTTTCATATACCCATTGATCATTTGTAGGTCTATTAAGTTCCCCTGCCCATTTTTAAAAATCAGGTTATTTGTTTTTATGCTATTGAGTTGTGGAGATCCTTATATACTTTTGGAGCTCAGGCATTTGTCAGATACATAGTTTGTAAATATTTTCTCCCATTCAATAAATTGTCTCTTCATTCTGTTCATTATTTCCTTTGTTGTGCATAAAGTTTTTGGTTTGATATAGTCCCACTTGCCTATGTTTACTTCTGTGGCCTTTGCTTTTGGTGTCATATCTGTGAAATCATTGCCAAGACCAGTGTCGTGAAGATTTTCCTCTACCCCTTGGGATAGTTGTAACACAGAATGTGAACATTATAATCTTTGACAATGTAAACATAGTTAGTAGAAGGTGTAGAAAAAAGGGGAAAGATAGGTTAGAGGAGGTTATATCTTCATCTTATAAACAGGGTATTGTAATGTCTAAGCACTTACCATAGAAAGACATTTTGCTAAATGTGTCGCATCCAATAATTAATTTAAAATTCAAATTCATGACCCAAGTTTTTGAATTTTAGATGAAAAGCCTGGAGCACACAGATATCAAAGGATTTGACTGTGATTACACAAGTAAAAATATCCCCTGGAGAAGGAAATGGCAACCGACTCTAGTGTTCTTGCCTGAAAAATCTCATGGACAGAGGAGCCTGGAGGCTACAGTCCAAAGGGTTGCAAAGTGTTGGATACAACTGAGCAACTAAGTACACATATACAAAATAGCATTGAGTGAAAATGCCAGAAAGTGATTGACTGATAGAGAGCCTAAATAATCAAAGTATTTAAAATACTGTTAAAATGTATAAATATAAATAAGGATTAAAAGCATTCTAGAACTATATTTCGGAGAAGGCAATGGCACCCCACTCCAGTACTCTTGCCTGGAAAATCCCATGGACAGAGGAGCCTGGTAAGCTGTAGTCTGTGGGGTCACTAAGTCAGACACAACTGAGCGACTTCACTTTCACTTTTCACTTTCATGCATTGGAGAAGGAAATGGCAACCCACTCCAGTGAACACTCCACTCCAGTGAACCCACTCCAGTGAACTCCACTCCAGTGCCTGGAGAATCCCAGGGACAGCAGAGCCTGGTGGACTGCTGTCTATGGGGTCGTATAGAGTCAGACATGACTGAAGCGACTTAGCAGCAGCAGCAGCAGCAGCAGCAGAACTATATTTGGAGGAAGATGCAGAAATAGAAGAACAAATATGTGCATGTGTGCTGTGTTGCTACAGTCATGTCCAACTCTGTGATGCTATGGACTGTAGCCTGCCAGGTTCCTGTGTCCATGGGATTCTCCAGTCAAGAATACTAGAGTGGGTTGCCATGCTGTCCTTTAGGGGATCTTCCCAACCCAGGGATTGAACCTGGCTCTATTACATCACCTACATTGGCAGGTGGGTTCTTTACCGGTAGCACCACCCGGGAAGCCAAGACAAACAAGTGAAAATGCTTTAAATGTTTTAGTACTTATCAACCAGATTTATATACTACATAATGTCTAAAGTTAATAAGCAATAAAATATATTTAGATATTTATTGAGTTGGCCAAAATGTGCATTATGGAAAAACACAAATGAACTTTTTGATCAACCCAATATTTACAGTTATGGTAGAAATGATCAGAAGATTTTAAAACAGTAACAATTAAAAGTTTTCACCTAACAAAGGAAGAATAAATATGGGAAAGGTTAAGGAAGATGTTTGTTTTGTTACTGTATGTATAAATTACTTGACTTTTTAAATGTGAACTTATTCTATATTATAGAATTTCAGCAAAGCAAATTTAAGTGCATTGATATGTAAAATACATATTTTTATGCTATAAAAATCTATCTCATGATTGTTATAACAAAATGCTATCTTATCACAAAATTTTTGTTTTACATATTCATAAAGAACTTAAAGAAAGAATTTATTTGGACCTATTTACATAGATTTTTTAAAAATCACATACAGACATAAACAAAAAGGATAATGTAAGCAAAGTGGATTTTACAGTCTATATTTTGCATGGTGTACCCCTTTCCCATCTAAAGTGTCACTTAAGCTCTTTGCCTTGTGTCACTGTCACTTTAGTAAAAACACAGCAGCCATTTTGTCGTTTTGTCACGGTAAAAAGGAAAAAGACAAATAGGTAGCTTCTTGTAAATTTAGATTGCTCTTTAGAACACATTCCAAAAGATGAATTACTAAGCATATTTATTTTGGTAGTCTTGTGGCCTGTTTTTAATTTGATAAATAAAAGCATTAGTAGTTTAACTGGCTCTCATTTGATCCTACATGTTTCCTGAGAAATTCATCAAAACTGTGACAACTGGATAATAAGATACAAAAAGAAAGATTTTAGAAGATGTGCCTTTTATATATATTTTAGTTTGCATATTTATCTCAATTATTTCTTGCATGCAAATAATATTTTTTTATAAGTACAAATAGAAAGAAATTTTGTAAATGTGACAAATGATGCTGTAAGAGCTGCTGCTGCTGCTGCTGCTAAGTCGCTTCAGTCGTGTCCGACTCTGAGCAACCCACCAGCCTCCCCCATCCCTGGGATTCTCCAGGCAAGAACACTGGAGTGGGTTGCCATTTCCTTCTCCAATTCATGAAAGTGAAAAGTGAAACGGAAGTCTCTCAGTCGTGTCTGACTCTTCACGACCCCATGGACTGCAGCCTACCAGGCTCCTCTGTCCATGGGATTTTCCAGGCAAGAGTACTGGAATGGTGTGCCATTCCCTTCTCCGCTGTAAAAGCTAATGTGCCCATACATGAGTTCAGTTCAGTTCAGTCACTCAGTCGTGTCCGACTCTTTGCGACCCCATGAATTGCAGCATGCTAAGCCTCCCTGTCCATCACCAAATCCCGGAGTTCACTCAAACTCACGTCCATCGAGTCAGTGATGCCATCCAGCCATCTCATCCTCTGTTGTCCCCTTCTCCTCCTGCCCCCAATCCCTCCCAGCGTGAGGGTCTTTTCCAATGAGTCAAGTCTTCACATGAGGTGGCCAAAGTACTGGAGTTTCACCTTTAGCATCATTCCTTCCAAAGAACACCCAGGACTGATCTTCTTTAGGATGGACTGGTTGGACCTCCTTGCAGTCCAAGGGACTCTCAAGAGTCTTCTCCAACACCACAGTTCAAAAGTATCAATTCTTCAGCGCTCATCCTTCTTCACAGTCCAAATCTCACATCTATACATGACCACTGGAAAAACCATAGCCTTGATTAGACGGACCTTTGTTGGCAAAGTAATGTCTCTGCTTTTGAATATGCTATTTGTGTTGGTCATAAGTTTCCATCCAAGGAGTTTTAATTTCATGGTTGCAATCACCATCTGCAGTGATTTTGGACCTCAAAAAAATAAAGTCTGCCACTGTTTCCACTGTTCCATTTCTCTGTTTCCCATGAAGTGATGTATGTGGGGCTAAATACTTTGGAGTCTAATAAGCCATGTCCAGGCATTTTAGTGAAACTTTTATATGAATGAAAACTCACTTTTGAAAGTGGTGAAAATGAATGAAAATGGCTACAGTTTATCAAAAGGGCCACTTTGGAGTGCTTAGCCTTAATGATGGGTGTATTACACATATTTTAAAAGCACAAATGAGGGAAGAGTTGTCTCTGATTATGTTCTCTCTTCTCTCCCAACTCTTCCTTGTCTTTGGTTAAATTTTGCCAAATTTCTTTCTAAAAATGTGGAACTAGTTTACTGTTCCCCTACTTGTATAAAATAGAACTCACTCTGAAAGATTCATGCCTTAGAAGGTTACCATTGAAAAGAAAAAGAAAATTTTGTCTTTTGAATTAAAAAGGGCCTCTAAATTGAATTTGCATTTATTTGGCTTCATTACAGATGGTGACTCCAGCCATGAAATTAAAAGACGCTTACTCCTTGGAAGGAAAGTTATGACCAACCTAGATAGCATATTCAAAAGCAGAGACATTACTTTGCCAACAAAGGTTCGTCTAATCAAGGCCATCGTTTTTCCTGTGGTCATGTATGGATGTGAGAGTTGGACTGTGAAGAAGGCTGAGCACTGAAGAATTGATACTTTTGAACTGTGGTGTTGGAGAAGATTCTTGAGAGTCCCTTGGACTGCAAGGAGATTCAGCCAGTCCATTCTGAAGGAGAACAGCCCTGGGATTTCTTTGGAAGGAATGATGCTAAAGCTGAAACTCCAGTACTTTGGCCACCTCATGCGAAGAGTTGGCTCATTGGAAAAGACTCTGATGCTGGGGGGGATTGGGGGCAGGAAGAGAAGGGGACGACAGAGGATGAGGTGGCTGGATGGCATCACTGACTCAATGGACATGAGTTTGAGTGAACTCTGGGAGTTGGTGATGGACAGGGAGGCCTGGTGTGCTGCGATTCATGGGGTTGCAAAGAGTCGGACACGACTGAGCGACTGATCTAATCTTTTTTTTTTTGGTAAATATTTTATTTTTTAATTTTTTTTTAATTTTAATTCTTTTTTTTTTCTAATTTTATTTTATTTTTAAACTTTACATATTTGTATTATTTTTGCCAAATATCAAAATGAATGCGCCACAGGTATACATGTGTTCCCCATCCCGAACCCTCCTCCCTCCTCCTTCCCCATACCATCCCTCTGGACCGTCCCAGTGCACCAGCCCCAAGCATCCAGCATTGTGCATCGAACCTGGACTGGCAACTCGTTTCCTACATGATATTTTACATGTTTCATTGCCATTCTCCCAAATCTTCCCACCCTCTCCCTCTCCCACAGAGTCCATACGACTGTTCTATACATCAGTGTCTCTTTTGCTGTCTCGTACACCGGGTTATTGTTACCACCTTTCTGAATTCCATATATATGCGTTAGTATACTGTATTTATGTTTTTCCTTCTGGCTTACTTCACTCTGTATAATAGGCTCCAGTTTCATCCACCTCATTAGAACGGATTCAAATGTATTCTTTTTAATGGCTGAGTAATGCTCCATTGTGTATATGTACCAAAGCTTTCTTATCCATTCATCTGCTGATGGACATCTAGGTTGCTTCCATGTCTTGGCTATTATAAACAGTGCTGCGATGAACATTGGGGTACACGTGTCTCTTTCCCTTCTGGTTTCCTCAGTGTGTATGCCCAGCAGTGGGGTTGCTGGATCATAAGGCAGTTCTATTTCCAGTTTTTTAAGGAATCTCCACACTGTTCTCCATAGTGGCTGTACTAGTTTGCATTCCCACCAACAGTGTAAGAGGGTTCCCTTTTCTCCACACCCTCTCCAGCATTTATTATTTGTAGACTTTTGGATCGCAGCCATTCTGACTGGTGTGAAATGGTACCTCATAGTGGTTTTGATTTGCATTTCTCTGATAATGAGTGATGTTAAGCATCTTTTCATGTGTTTGTTAGCCATCTGTATGTCTTCTTTGGAGAAATGTCTATTTAGTTCTTTGGCCCATTTTTTGATTGGGTCGTTTATTTTTCTGGAGTTGAGCTGTAGGAGTTGCTTGTATATTTTTGAGATTAGTTGTTTGTCGGTTGCTTCATTTGCTATTATTTTCTCCCATTCTGAAGGCTGTCTTTTCACCTTGCTACTAGTTTCCTTTGATGTGCAGAAGCTTTTAAGGTTAATTAGGTCCCATTTGTTTATTTTTGCTTTTATTTTCAATATTCTGGGAGGTGGGTCATAGAGGATCCTGCTGTTATGTATGTCGGAGAGTGTTTTGCCTATGTTCTCCTCTAGGAGTTTTATAGTTTCTGGTCTTACGTTTAGATCTTTAATCCATTTTGAGTTTATTTTTGTGTATGGTGTTAGAAAGTGGTCCAGTTTCATTCTTTTACAAGTGGTTGACCAGATTTCCCAGCACCACTTGTTAAAGAGATTGTCTTTAATCCATTGTATATTCTTGCCTCCTTTGTCAAAGATAAGGTGTCCATATGTGCGTGGATTTATCTCTGGGCTTTCTATTTTATTCCATTGATCAACATTTCTGTCTTTGTGCCAGTACCATACTGTCTTGATAACTGTGGCTTTGTAGTAGAGCCTGAAGTCAGGTAGGTTGATTCCTCCAGTTCCATTCTTCTTTCTCAAGATCACTTTGGCTATTCGAAGTTTTTTGTATTTCCATACAAATTGTGAAATTATTTGTTCTAGCTCTGTGAAGAATACTGTTGGTAGCTTGATAGTGGTTGCATTGAATCTATAAATTGCTTTGGGTAGTATACTCATTTTCACTATATTGATTCTTCCAATCCATGAACATGGTATATTTCTCCATCTATTAGTGTCCTCTTTGATTTCTTTCACCAATGTTTTATAGTTTTCTATATATAGGTCTTTAGTTTCTTTAGGTAGATATCTTCCTAAGTATTTTATTCTTTCCGTTGCAATGGTGAATGGAATTGTTTCCTTAATTTCTCTTTCTGTTTTCTCATTATTAGTGTATAGGAATGCAAGGGATTTCTGTGTGTTGATTTTATATTCTGCAACTTTACTATAGTCATTGATTATTTCTAGTAATTTTCTGGTGGAATCTTTAGGGTTTTCTATGTAGAGGATCATGTCATCTGCAAATAGTGAGAGTTTTACTTCTTCTTTTCCAGTTTGGATTCCTTTTATTTCTTTTTCTGCTCTGATTGCTGTGGCCAAAACTTCCAAAACTCTGTTGAATAGTAATGGTGAAAGTGGGCACCCTTGTCTTGTTCCTGACTTTAGAGGAAATGCTTTCAATTTTTCACCATTGAGGATAATGTTTGCTGTGGGTTTGTCATATATAGCTTTTATCATGTTGAGGTATGTTCCTTCTATTCCTGCTTTCTGGAGAGTTTTTATCATAAATGGATATAGAATTTTGTCAAAGGCTTTCTCTGCATCTATTGAGATAATCATATGGTTTTTATTTTTCAATTTGTTAATGTGGTGTATTACATTGATTGATTTGCGGATATTGAAGAATCCTTGCATCCCTGGGATAAAGCCCACTTGGTCATGGTATATGATCTTTTTAATGTGTTGTTGGATTCTGATTGCTAGAATTTTGTTAAGGATTTTTGCATCTATGTTCATCAGTGATATTGGCCTGTAGTTTTCTTTTTTTGTGGGATCTTTGTCAGGTTTTGGTATTAGGGTGATGGTGGCCTCATAGAATGAGTTTGGAAGTTTACCTTCCTCTGCAATTTTCTGGAAGAGTTTGAGCAGGATAGGTGTTAGCTCTTCTCTAAATTTTTGGTAGAATTCAGCTGTGAAGCCGTCTGGACCGGGGCTTTTGTTTGCTGGAAGATTTTTGATTACAGTTTCAATTTCCATGCTTGTGATGGGTCTGTTAAGATTTTCTATTTCTTCCTGGTCCAGTTTTGGAAAGATGTACTTTTCTAAGAATTTGTCCGTTTCTTCCACGTTGTCCATTTTATTGGCATATAATTGTTGATAGTAGTCTCTTATGATCCTTTGTATTTCTGTGTTGTCTGTTGTGATCTCTCCATTTTCGTTTCTAATTTTGTTGATTTGATTTTTCTCCCTTTGTTTCTTGATGAGTCTGGCTAATGGTTTGTCAATTTTATTTATCCTTTCAAAGAACCAGCTTTTGGCTTTGTTGATTTTTGCTATGGTCTCTTTTGTTTCTTTTGAATTTATTTCTGCTCCAGTTTTTAAGATTTCTTTCCTTCTACTAACCCTGGGGTTCTTCATTTCTTCTTTTTCTAGTTGCTTTAGGTGTAGAGTTAGGTTATTTATTTGACTTTTTTCTTGTTTCTTGAGGTGTGCCTGTATTGCTATGAACTTTCCCCTTAGGACTGCTTTTACCGTGTCCCACAGGTTTTGGGTTGTTGTGTTTTCATTTTCATTCGTTTCTATGCAAATTTTGATTTCTTTTTTGATTTCTTCTGTGATTTGTTGGTTATTCAGCAATGTGTTGTTCAGCCTCCATATGTTGGAATTTTTAATAGTTTTTCTCCTGTAATTGAGATCTAATCTTACTGCATTGTGGTCAGAAAAAATGCTTGGAATGATTTCTATTTTTTTGAATTTACCAAGGCTAGCTTTATGGCCCAGGATGTGATCTATCCTGGCGAAGGTTCCATGTGCGCTTGAGAAAAAGGTGAAATTCATTGTTTTGGGATGAAATGTCCTATAGATATCAATTAGGTCTAACTGGTCTATTGTATCATTTAAAGTTTGTGTTTCCTTGTTACTTTTCTGTTTAGTTGATCTATCCATAGGTGTAAGTGGGGTATTAAAGTCTCCCACTATTATTGTATTATTGTTAATTTCTCCTTTCATACTTGTTAGCATTTGTCTTATGTACTGTGGTGCTCCCGTGTTGGGTGCATATATATTTATAATTGTTACGTCTTCTTCTTGGATTGATCCTTTGATCATTATGTAGTGACCTTCTTTGTCTCTTTTCACAGCCTTTGTTTTAAAGTCTATTTTATCTGATATGAGTATTGCTACTCCTGCTTTCTTTTGGTCCTTATTTGCATGGAAAATCTTTTTCCAGCCCTTCACTTTGAGTCTGTATGTGTCCCCTGTTTTGAGGTGGGTCTCTTGTAGACAACATATGTAGGGGTCTTGTTTTTGTATCCATTCAGCCAGTCTTTGTCTTTTGGTTGGGGCATTCAACCCATTTACGTTTAAGGTAATTACTGATAAGTATGATCCCGTTGCCATTTACTTTATTGTTTTGGGTTCGAGTTTATACACCATTTTTGTGTTTCCTGTCTAGAGAATATCCTTTAGTATTTGTTGGAGGGGTGGTTTGGTGGTGCAGAATTCTCTCAGCTTTTGCTTGTCTGAGAAGCTTTTGATTTCTCCTTCATACTTGAATGAGATCCTTGCTGGGTACAATAATCTGGGCTGTAGGTTATTTTCTTTCATCATTTTAAGTATGTCTTGCCATTCCCTCCTGGCTTGAAGAGTTTCTATTGAAAGATCAGCTGTTATCCTTATGGGAATTCCCTTGTGTGTTATTTGTTGTTTTTCCCTTGCTGCTTTTAATATTTGTTCTTTGTGTTTGATCTTTGTTAATTTGATTAATATGTGTCTTGGGGTGTTTCTCCTTGGGTTTATCCTGTTTGGGACTCTCTGGGTTTCTTGGACTTGGGTGATTATTTCCTTCCCCATTTTAGGGAAGTTTTCCACCATTATCTCCTCAAGTATTTTCTCATGGTCTTTCTTTTTGTCTTCTTCTTCTGGAACCCGTATGATTCGAATGTTGTAGCGTTTAATATTGTCCTGGAGGTCTCTGAGATTGTCCTCATTTCTTTTAATTCGTTTTTCTTTTATCCTCTCTGATTCATTTATTTCTACCATTCTATCTTCTAATTCACTAATCCTGTCTTCTGCCTCTGTTATTCTACTATTTGTTGCCTCCAGAGTGTTTTTAATTTCACTTATTGCATTATTCATTATATATTGACTCTTTTTTATTTCTTCTAGGTCCTTGTTAAACCTTTCTTGCATCTTCTCAATCCTTGTCTCCAGGCTATTTATCTGTGATTCCATTTTAGTTTCAAGATTTTGGATCAATTTCACTATCATTATTCGGAATTCTTTATCAGGTAGATTCCCTATCTCTTCCTCTTTTGTTTGGTTTGGTGGGCATTTATCCTGTTCCTTTATCTGCTGAGTATTCCTCTGTCTCTTCATCTTGTTTAAATTGCTGAGTTTGGGGTGTCCTTTCTGTATTCTGGCAGTTTGTGGAGTTCTCTTTATTGTGGCATTTCCTCACTGTGTGTGGGTTTGTACAGGTGGCTTGTCAAGGATTCCTGGTTAGGGAAGCTTGTGTCGGTGTTCTGGTGGGTGGAGCTGTATTTCTTCTCTCTGGAGTGCAATGAAATGTCCAGTAATGAGTTATGAGATGTCTATAGTTTTGGGGTGACTTTGGGCAGCCTGTATCTTGAAGCTCAGGGCTGTGTTCCTTTGTTGCTGGAGAATTTGCTTGGTATGTCTTGCCCTGGAACTTATTGGCCCTTGTGTGGTGCTTGGTTTCAGTGTCGTTATGGAGGCATTTGATGAGCTCCTGTCAATTAATGTTCCTTGGAGTCAGGAGTTCCCTGGAGTCAGGGGTTCCCTGGAGTCAGGGTTTGGACTTAAGCCTCCTGCTTCCGGTTATCGGTCTTATTTTTACAGTAGTTTCAAAACTTCTCCTTCTATACAGCACCACTGATAAAACATCTACATTAAAGATGAAAAGTTTCTCTACAGTGAGGGTCACTCAGAGAGGTTCACAGGGTTACATGGAGAAGAGAAGAGGGAGGAGGGAGTTAGAGGTGACCCAAATGAGATGAGGTGAATCAATAGTGGAGAGAGTGGGCTAGCCAGTAGTCACTTCCTTATGTGCACTCCCCAACTGGACCACTCAGAGATGTTCACGGGGTTATACAGAGAAGAGAAGAAGGAGGAAGGTAACAGAGGTGGCCAGAAGGATAAAAGGGGGAATGAAAAGGAGGGAGACAGATCCAGCCAGTAATCAGTTCCCTAAGTGTTCTCCACCGTCTGGAACACCCAGAAATTCACAGAGTTGGGTAGAGTAGAGAGGGGTTAGGGAGGAGACACAGGCGACCTGGTGGAGAAAAAGGAGAGTCCAAAGGGAAAGAGAGCAGTCAAGCCCGTAATCTCACTCCCTAGTGAAAAATGGGTCCTGAAGATTGGGTCCTTAAGGGTACAAAATTGGTAACAAATTCATAAAAGCAAAAATTAAAAATCTAGAGTAGAGTTTGGAATTTCAAAAATACGATGTTAAAGAAAAGAAGAAGGAAAAGAAAGAGAGAAAAAACGAACAAACAAAAACAAACAAGGTCGTGAAAATTATAAAGAAAGTACAGGTACAAAATTGATAACTAATACCAGAAAGCAAAAATTAAAAATCTAGAGTAGAGTTTGGAATTTCAAAAGTACAATGTTAAAAAAAAAAAAAGAAGAAGAAAAATAAAGAGAGAAAACAAACAAACAAATACGAACTATGTCACAAAAATTATAAAGAATATACAGGTACAAAATTGATATCAAATACCAAAAAGCGTAAATTAAAAATCTAGAGTAAAGTTTGGAATTTCAGATATACAATGTTATATAAAAGAAGAAGAGAAAGAAACAGAGAAGAAAAAAAAAAAAAAGTCACAGAAATTATATAAAAAAAAACTATAGGTACAAAATTGATAACATATACCAAAAAGCGAAAATTAAAAACCTCCTTTCGAAGAGTTGGGTTGCTTTTCTGGGTGCCTGATGTCCTCTGCCGGCATTCAGAAGTTGTTTTGTGGAATTTACTCGACGTTTAAATGCTCTTTTGATGAATTTGTGGGGGAGAAAGTGTTCTCCCCGTCCTACTCCTCCGCCATCTTGGCTCCTCCCCCCTGATCTGATCTTAAGTTTGATATATTTTCACATATTTTCTATCACTTTTATAGGCAAATTCAGAATTCCATTTATGGAATTACTTTTATAATTTTTTATTCATGTATATTGTTAGCTATGTATATACAGAGAAATTTACTTCACAGTAAGAGCAGGAAATCATTCACACTATTTTCTTCTCATGTATATAGTTTCATGTTTTTAAATATAGAAATCCCAATTCTATCTATAATTTTATTTTTGATAAGGTGTAAATTAAGAATATTCCTTTCAAAACATTCTCATAACATATAATTATTCAGCATCAGTTTAATGTATCCGAAATTCTCAGTGCTATTTACAATTTACACTTATTCCTTTGGAGAAACAAATAGGGCAAAATAATATCGCATTCAAGTTGATCTTTACTTATTTCCTTCACAGAACTCATCACATTGTATCAGAATTATTTACTTGCTGTCTCCTCACTAGAGTTTGGCTATCATTATCATAGTATTAATACCTTCAACTGGTATTACAGTAAGTACTGCACAGAAAATGCTCAGAATTTTTGAATAAATCAATGATATATTAATATGTACACAAACATGCATAATCCCCTGAGGCCATTATTGATGATTATTTTTTAGTATAAGTATACACTTGGAGTCTATTCTTTTGACATTTAATTCTTTTACAGGTGTAGTATATTTTAAACTCTGATAGTCAGATGTTTCCCAATATCTAATAAAATATATCATGATGGAGATGTTTACATTTCTTACAGATTACCTGTAGATTGCACACTGACATTTCTCTTGATGTTTTCAATTTTTGTCCATCAATGCAAATCTATATTATAATTTCTATAACCTGTAGTTAATACATGAAAACAGTTTGTCTACATATACACCTTGAATGGAGTGTTTTAGAACCTATTTCTCAAGGAAACAAACCAAAAATGCCTGAGGTGGTTGAATCAGTTTTGAGGCACTACCTGCATCAGAGGCAGTTAAGTTGCCTATATATTGTGAACATTTTCTAACAGAAAGCTATAAAATTTTCTTTTTACAATGTTAGTATATTCTGACATATAGAAATAAAGTATTTTGAGAAAGGATCTCTTCTTGATAATTTGTATAAAAGCACTATAGAGGTAGTTTAAAGGGTATAGAAGGTAGTATAGAGGTCTTGTTTGCAAACATGTCACATTATATTTTATTTATTCAAATGAAGTGAAATGCTGACTTGATATGCTTGATGGAGACTGTTTAAACTTAGATTTGACAGTGACTTGACAATGATGTTAATATTATTATATATAATACTATAATATGTTATATATGACAATGATACTAATATTGTATTATTATTAAAAATATTAACTCTCTTAACATGATGTATTTATATGCTCAAAGTACATGACATATGCAAGTGAAAGTCACTCAGTTATGTCCGACTCTTTGTGACCCCATGGACTATACAGTCCATGGAATTCTCCAGCCAGAATTCTGGAATGGGTAGCCTTTCCCTTCTCCAGCTGATCTTTCCTACCCAGGAATTGAACTGAGGTCCCCTGCACTGCAGGCAGATTCTGTACCAACTGAGCTATCAGGGAAGCCTACATAAGCATATAGCAATTAATAAAAGCATTTTCTTGAGTTGGTAATATATTACATTTAGATAATGCTTAAAAATTAGTTTTTATAATAAACCCAGCTTGAAGCTAGTTATCTCTTATATGCAATTATATAATCTTGCCAGCTCAATCTTCAGTTTAAGTCCTTACACTGTATAATAGCAAATTTGTATGATTTTATTGCAATAGTTACTTAGGAGTTGGGATTTCTTTTCTGTGAAAACAACTTTCTCATTATATGGTCAGCATTATGCATATATTTTAAATTTTCTCAATCACTCTATGTAGAGTTCATAATTAATGTTCAGAAGCCAGATCTAATTAAGAGGATGCCAAAGAAGTGTATGTTGGTTCTGAGTGATTTGGGAGTAGGATTGTTTTCTATGTGCATTTCAAGTTTGTAATTAAGCAAAATAGCTTTGGATGGAAAGATGATTTAGCATCCTTAACCAAACACCCACGTTTTTAAACAAACTTATAATTTGCATATTCTAGGTGATTTGCATTTGCACAGCTTATGCTATACCAGTTTATTTGAATTCAGGTGAGTGGGCAGGCAAATGGCACAATGCATCAATGCCTGTGATGAAAAGAAAAAAGAGCAGCTGAACACTGTAAAATACCCTTGAACTTTTATGGTGACTTACCAGTGGTCATGCCGGCTGCTTTAGGTGTAATTAGTATGCTCAAAGAAAAGCGATTATGTCACAGATAAGGACATAATAAGAGAAGGGAGGTAGAACCAAAGAAAATAATTTTGTGGGCTTCAAAGCATATTTTATTGGAATATAAATTAATAAGTATTCTTGAACATGTAGGACTTTATTATATGTGATCAACTTTGATCACATGCACTTACTATTGAGAAATAATATAATGTCATATTTTTTCCTTAGATTTTAATTAAACATGACCCTAATATAAAATCAAAACCAAGGAATAGTTTCAAGGAATTAAATCACACTTTAAAACATGATCAAAAATATATGTATAATTAAACACTCAGTGCAACTGATACAGTCCAGAAATAAAGTCACAAAAAGGTAATTTTAACATAAATTTAAATAATTATCTATATTCATAAAAATACTTCTTAAAATAATGTATATTTTCAGTTAATCTTGAAGATCTTTTTGGCTGGCAACTAACAACTTTTGTACATTTAGAAGACTGAATGCTCTTTCATTACTAAAAATATGGTCAATAATAATCCAATCCACATGATGATGTCTTTGCTGAAGTATTTCTATTATAGGGCTTAAATGAGACATTAAATGGAAAGAGTTGTCTTTATTCTTTTCTCTCTGTCCACCCCGCCTCAACATCAGCAACTCTCCCCTCTGGATAGCCTCTACCTCCATTCTGCTTGTTTTCCTCTCACTGAAGCTAGTTTCATGTATATTACTTACAACCTAAGGTAATAAATACACTAAAGTACTAGTGCATACTTCTTTTTAACCTCTTCAAGAATGAAAAGTTCATCTTAAAAACACTTACATAAAGGTAATTTGGATATAATTAATCATATTGTCCCTTCAGCTTTCAATTAAAATTTAAAGCATATTCCACCCAAATTTGGGGAATCATGTTAAAAATCACCCTTAGTTGCAATAAGCTATTTTGGGAAAAAACTGATAAAATGTCTTGATCAATGTATATAATGGCATTCATACTGTAAATTTTGTGGCAGAATTTACATATTCAATTGACCCTATGCCTTGAAAATAGAATCTTAGGCAAAGAAGTTCTTTCATGCAATCACTGTTCATTAACTAGCTTATTATCTAATAGACCAGACAGAAGTTAATTATTAATATTATCCAATTAAATATATTACAATCTGAAATAATAATGATGAAGTCAAAGTTTCTTCTTGAATAGGTAGATTCTATCATTTATTTTTGAATTCATACTAAAGGAAATTCTTTTCAAATATCTACCATTTTAAAATTTCCTATAAACTGACTTTATTTTATGGAAGCATGTTATTTTTCTTTAACTACCTCAATAGAAATATTTTTTAAGAATATATGTAGTATATTATTAGAGATTAGAACAGCTTTAACTTTTTTCATGGAGGTATTTTAAATATTATTAAAAATGTTAACATATATCAGGCTTTGGGTATATTTATATATTTGTGAATTTTATTATATTTACATACCATTTTGAGTTATTTTTTTATGAATGTAAGAGACCTTCTGGGAACTCCTGCTAAGTACGTAACACATATGTGAAGAGTGTAGAATATAATTTCTAGAACTTAATTTTTTCTTTTGTTTTATGAGAGAAAAAAGTGGAAGACTTGAGAATTCTTTTCATGTTAAAATTTAGATTTTTCCATTCAGTGTGATAGTTACAAATAGTTGATTTAAGATAGCAGTGCCACTGGAAATATTTATTAACCTCAAGGAAAAATGTCAACACTGTTCACTTACTTTCTAAACTATAATTTTCTCTATATTTATTGGGATAATGGATAAAGAATTTATTAGGAAAATGAATAAATGAAGTTATTAAACAAGATTTTACTAATTATTTACATATAAGGAAATAATTATTATATCATTTTCATTCTTTTCCTATGTAACATTTCCAATTATTTCTATTTTTTACTCTTTTCATTTGTATCTCCAGCTATGAGTTGAAATTCATCTATAAAGATGAGCAATTATAATGACATCTCATGCATTTATATAAGCAATATGTTTAAGGGGGAAAAATGGAATTATAAACTAAACCAGAATTATAGCTATGAATCTAATTGTGAGGTAGGAATGCATTGGTTTTACTTAGTAGCAGATTTTTTTCTTTTAATTAAGAATTTTTGTGTGAAGTGCTGAATAAATTCAGCCCAACTATCTTAAGTAAAAGATACTTGGTAACTCCAAGTATAATTGTTATTTATTTTCTGCCTGTTTTCTTCTTTCTTCCTAGCCACCCTATTAATCTTTCTCTCTTTATGGGAGTGGAATTTAACCTAAATATATCTTTAATAACTTTAAAAACATGTAAATTTAGCATACCAATAGGTTAACTTCTAAATAAAGTTACTTTAGTGGTGACTATAGAAGTAATATGAATTTTAGGGTAAATTTCATGATATGTTTAGCAAAGATAAAAATTATAAATGACTACTTTGTGTGCAATAACATCTATATTCTGACCCAAGGAATTAAACATTTATATCACAAAACCTGGCAGTTCCTCTGACCACCAGAGTCATATATTCAACTGCTTCTTCCATCTCTCTCTGCATGTGAACTGGAGTCTCAAAATTAATATATCCGAAACTGAGTCCCCAGTGATTTTCTCAAAAAAGAAATTCTTTTTCTGTGACATTTTACATCTCAACAAATGGCTATTTAGTTCTTTCAGTTTTTTTTTTTTTTTTTTTTTTAAGACTCATTATCTTATGCTCTGCATCTAATTTATCAGAAAATTCTATGGATTCTATCCTCAAAAATATATCCACAACCTGTCATTTCTCACTGCTATTCCATGACCACAGAGTTCCATCTTATCAGCTCTGTCATCTTCTGTCATATTCTAACCTGACTTCCTGATTCTCTCCTAGCCCCCACAGCAGAGGAAGCCTTTAACAACATAAGACTGATCATGTAATTCCTCTTCACAATGAGAGTGGCTCTCATTTCATTCATTTAGAGAAAAAGTCTTCTAACGGCTGACAAGGTCCTACATGGTGATCCTTAACCCTTCCTTCACACAGTCTTTTCATCTGGTCTATTCCCACTACACAGGTCTGTTAATTCTTATAACTTATCAGATATCTCCTCACTCAGAGACTTTTACAGTAGCCCTTTCCTATGCCTGAAACTTTCTCCCCCAGATAAGTCCCTCACTTTTTTAAAGTCTGCTCAAATCTCAGTGCTTTAGTATAACTTTCCTCACTTTATTTAAATGCCACACATGTTTTTCTCTTGCTTTTACTTCTCTATTTTTTCTCTATTCCTCTCCCAATGTGAAAATTCCATGAGAGAAAGAATCTTTAGTATTTTATTCATTGCTATATGTCCTATGCTTAGAAAACTCCTAAAATATGGTAGGTATTAAATAAATATGTGTTGAATAAATGAATACATTCATATTTCAAGTGGCAGAAAGGTAGCTTTAAAGAAAATAACCCAAGAGGACTAAGATGGTTAATCTGCTATACAAAATCAGCAGTTCCACCCAATAGTGAAGCATAATCTTCAGTCCCACCTGATCAAAGAGCCTAGCCAGAGACCCTGATAGCTTTAGAGCCCATCTTCTTGGGCAGGGAGCCAAGCCCTCATCCACACTCACCATTAAACATAGCCTCCAGCGCTGCCTGACCAGGGAGCCTGAATAGAGTCCCTGGGCAGCCATGGAGCTCAGGTTAAGGTTCTGTCCAGCTGCTTTTTTACTTTTCCTTTTTTTTTTTTTTTTAAGGTATGACATCAGTAGTATAAACAACTAAAGCAAAAATAAGTACTACGTCAAGTAAAAAGCTTCTGTATAACAAAAGAAAGGATCAAACAGAATGAGCGGAATCTAGGAAATGAGAGAAAATACTTGTAAACCATCTATCTGGTAAAGGGCTTATCTCCAAACTATAGAAGTAACTCATAAAACTCAAATAAGCTGGATTAGGGAAATGGCACGGTATTTTCAAAGGGTAAAAACTTCCAGTTATAAGACATAAGTTCTGGAAACATGTACAGCACAGTGACCATAATTCGTACTGTATTGTAAATCCGTTGAGAGGGTAGATCTTAAAAGTTCTCACCACACACACACATACATACATATAACTGTGTAAGGTCATGAATATGATATTTGCAATAAACAATTATGGTAGGTATTTTCAAATAAAATCGTACACCTTAAACTTACACAGTATTACATGTCAATTATATCTCAATAAAACAAGAGATAAAGAAATGCAGGTGCTTGAGAAAGATTAACTCGTTAAGTTTTTAACTGAGATATTAATAAAACTTTTAACATTCAAAGAAGGTAGTATAATTGTAAACAACCTTAGTTCTTTTCATTAGTATAGAACACTTTTTCCTAGTCCTTAAATAATTTGAATCTGGCAGGTAAGGAATGTCTCTTGCATTCAGTTCTACAGTGATTGAGTCACTGACTTTCAACAAACCCTGACAAAAACTCAGGGAGATCAGGAATCAGCACTCTGTGCTCTGGGAAAATAGACTGAAAAGGATGTCAGATAGTTAGATATTTTTAGGAGAAAATTTTGTGAACCCCAGTTCTTGCATCTTCCCAGACTTGGAAAAGCAGTAAAACCAATAACCAAGACAGGTACTGGGGAACAAGATGGTGGAGGAGTAGGTGGATGTGGGGTATCCATCTCTCTCCATGGATACATCAGGAATACACCTTCAGACACAGAAGTGCATGCGGAACAGATTGGACAGGAATACCTGACCAGCAGAAAAGAATACATCAGTTCAGTTCAGTTCAGTCACTCAGTTGTGTCTGACTCTTTGGGACCCCATGAATCACAGCACGCCAGGCCTCCCTGTCCATCACCAACTCCCGGAGTTCACTCAGACTCACGTCCATCGAGTCAGTGATGCCATCCAGCCATCTCATCCTCTGTCGTCCCCTTCTCCTCCTGCCCCCAATCCCTCCCAGCATCAGAGTCTTTTCCAGTGAGCCAACTCTTCGCATGAGGTGGCCAAAGTATTGGAGTTTCAGCTTTAGCATCATTCCTTCCAAAGAAATCCCAGGGCTGATCTCCTTCAGAATGGACTGGTTGGATCTCCTTGCAGTCCAAGGGACTCTCAAGAGTCTTCTCCAACACCACAGTTCAAAAGCATCAATTGTTTGGTGCTCAGCCTTCTTCACAGTCCAACTCTCACATCCATACATGACCACTGGAAAAACCAAAGCCTTGACTAGACGGACCTTTGTTGGCAAAGTAATGTCTCTGCTTTTGAATATGCTATCTAGGTTGGTCATAACTTTCCTTCCAAGGAGTAAGCGTCTTTTAATTTCATGGCTGCAGTCACCATCTGTAGTGATTTTGGAACCCCCCAAAAATAAAGTCTGACACTGTTTCCACTGTTTCCCCATCTATTTCCCATGAAGTGATGGGACCGGATGCCATGATCCTTGTTTTCTGAATGTTGAGCTTTAAGCCAACTTTTTCACTCTCCACTTTCACCTTCATCAAGAGGCTTTTTAGTTCCTCTTCACTTTCTGCCATAAGGGTGGTATCATCTGCATATCTGAGGTTATTGGTATTTCTCCCGGCAATCTTGATTCCAGTCTGTGCTTCTTCCAGTCTAGTGTTTCTCATGATGTACTCCGCATAGAAGTTAAATAAGCAGGGTGACAATATACAGCCTTGACGTACTCCTTTTCCTATTTGGAACCAGTCTGTTGTTCCATGTCCAATTCTAACTGTTGCTTCCTGACCTGCATACAAATTTCTCAAGAGGCAGGTCAGGTGGTCTGGTATTCCCATCTCTTTCAGAATTGTCCACAGTTTATTGTGATCCACACAGTCAAAGGCTTTGGCATAGTCAATAAGGCAGAAATAGATGTTTTTCTGGAACTTTCTGGCTTTTTCCATGATCCAGCGGATATTGGCAATTTGATCTGTGGTTCTTCTGCCTTTTCTAAAACTAGCTTGAACATCTGGAATTTCACAGTTCACATATTGCTGAAGCCTGGCTTGGAGAATTTTGAGCATTATTTTACTAGCATGTGAGATGAGTGCAATTGTGCGGTAGTTTGAGCATTCTTTGGCATTGCCTTTCTTTGGGATTAGAATGAAAACAGACCTTTTCCAGTCCTGTGGCCACTGCTGAGTTTTCCAAATTTGCTGGCATATTGAGTGCAGCACTTCATAGCATCGTCTTTCAGGATTTGAAGTAGCTCAACTGGAATTCCATCACATCCACTAGCTTTGTTCATAGTGATGCTTTCTAAGGCCCATTTGACTTCACATTCCAGGATGTCTGGCTCTAGGTCAGTGATCACATCATCGTGATTATCTGGGTTGAGAAGATCTTTTTGTACAGTTCTTCTGTGTATTCTTGCTACCTCTTGTTAATATCTTCTGCTTATGTTAGATCCATACCATTTCTGTCCTTAATCGAGCCCATCTTTGCATGAAATGTTCCCTTGGTATCTCTAATTTTCTTGAAGAGATCTCTAGTCTTTCCCATTCTGTTGTTTTCCTCTATTTCTTTGCATTGATCGCTGAAGAAGGCTTTCTTATCTCTTCTTGCTATTCTTTGGAACTCTGCATTCAGATGCTTATATCTTTCCTTTTCTCCTTTGCTTTTTGCTTCTCTTCTTTTCACAGCTATTTGTAAGGCCTCCCCAAACAGCCATTTTGCTTTTTTGCATTTCTTTTCTACAGGGATGGTCTTGATCCCTGTCTCCTGTACAATGTCACTAACTTCAGTCCATAGTTCATCAGGCACTCTATTTATCAGATCTAGGCCCTTAAATCTATTTCTCACTTCCACTGTATAATCATAAGGGATTTGATTTAGGTCATACCTGAATGGTCTAGTGGTTTTCCCTACTTTCTTCAATTTATGTCTGAATTTGGCAATAAGGAGTTTATGGGCTGTGCCACAGTCAGCTCCCCATCTTGTTTTTGTTGACTGAATAGAGCTTCTCCATCTTTGGCTACAAAGAACATAATCAATCTGATTTCGGTGTTGACCATCTGGTGATGTCCATGTGTAGTCTTCTCTTGTGTTGTTGGAAGAAGGTGTTGCTATGACCAGTGCATTCTCTTGGCAGAACTCTATTAGCCTTTGCCCTGCTTCATTCCATATTCCAAGGCCCAGTTTGCCTATTACTCCAGGCGTTTCTTGACTTCCTACTTTTGCATTCCAGTCCCCTATAATGAAAAGGACATCTTTTTTGGGTGTTAGTTCTAAAAGGTCTTGTAGGTCTTCTTAGAACCGTTCAACTTCAGCTTCTTAAGCATTTCTGGTTGGGGCATAGACTTGGACAACAGAATGATCTCTGTTCATTTCCAAGGCAAAAGAATACATATAACCACACAAAACTTGGTAGGATGAAGGAACTAGGGGGAAAAACAGGAGTGATATTAGGACTGGACCCACCCTTGACGGGTAGGGGAACGGAAGCAGGGGTCTGATCCCCACATCGGGGCAATTGTCTGAGTCAGAGGAGAAACGTTTAAGGCTGAGAGTGAAACAGCTGATCTGTGGCAGCCTAAATGGAATAGAGAATCAGACAGTCCTTGCCACAGCCATACATACCCCAGACAGGAACACTGGCCCCCTGGAAGGTGCAGCGGCAGGGAGTTGGAGTTTAGGGATTGTGGAGCAATCCCAGGATGAGGGCTGCTGTTGACTGCAGAGAGATGGATCAAGGGGATATGAGGGAGGAGATTGTGGTGGGAAATCCCTGTCGCGGAAAGCCAGGCAGCCATGGAAGCAAGGTGATACTGTTGAGTCATGTGTAGGGGGTGGATTGGCAGTTGAACAATAGGCTGGCTCATCAAATGCCTGATACACTGAACTACAGAGAAGGACCCCACCCAGGGTGCACCTTTCAGTGACTGATGCTCTGAACTACAGAGTAGGACCCCAATCAGGATGCCTGCCCCTTTAAGTGCCTGACACATCTAATCTGTAGAGTAGGGCCCTAGCCAGGGGGGCCCCTCTATGTGCCTGACCCGTCAAACAACAGAGAAGGACCCCGGGCAAGGAAGCCCTCTAAGTGCCTGAATGGGCAGAGCTATGGAGAAAGAGTGGCCAAAGAGGCCTTCTGATTGCCAGCTGCAAGAGGCTCAGAAAAAGAGTATGATAGGGCTGTAACTCCTGTGGTGGAGGCAGTCTGTGTTCCTGCACACTAGGCACCACCAGGGTCCCTGCAAGCCAAGCAGCTGCACCACTTCCATGCTCAACTCTCACTGGGACAGAGCTGCCACAGGCAAAAAAAAAAAGTCTTGTGTCTATGCGCACAGGGTCACTTCAGTCGTGTCTTTCTCTTCCCAACCCTGTAGACTGTGGTCTGCCAGGATTCCCTGTCAGGGAGGTTGGGGTCTCCAGGCAAGAATATAGAGCATATTGGCCAATAATTATTGCCATACCCTTTTAGAGCACTATATTTCCTGCTGCCATAGCCACCAACTCCCCTGAGTACCTGATGCTGCCAGAACTCCTGCGACCCAAGCAGCTGCATTATCTCCACACCTGGCCCTCACAGGGGCAAACCCAAGTCCTCCAGGGCAGCCTCAGGAGCAAACTCCAGTGGACAACCCACATGTAGAGGTGGAAATAAAACCACAATTGAAACTCAGGGGCAGTGTGGCTATGGGACAAGACCCAAAACCTTCCCATCAGCTATACAAGTTGCAGATTAAATCCACATGATCTACTAGGTAGACTGTGTCTATGGAATATATAAAAGGCCAAAGAGAGCTCCCACAAAAGAAAATGCACTAGTTCTGATAGTTGTGGACACTGGAGACAAGAACACATAGGAGCAGATTAGAATCTGAGCTCTCCCCACAGCAGATCCAGAGATCAGCGAAGTGTTGGAGGGCATCCTAGGGAGGAAAGGTGGACTGTGACTCCTAGCGAGGGAGAGGACTCTTAGAGCAGTGACTCAAGGAAAACATTTATTATTCTTATTTTTTGACTTGTTCTGTAGATTATTTTGGATTTCCACCCCCCCTGTTGTATTTCTCAATTTTATTGGCACTATGAAATCCAATTAAGCTTTTCAGCTTTTTTTTTTTTTTCAGTCACATTTTTTATTGTTGTTGTAAACCTCTGCCTCTACGTTGGGCGTTTGCAGTTCTGTGGAATTTTCCTTTTTTTTCTTTTCTCTTTGTTTTTTAATTTTAATTTTTAAATCTATTATTATTTTTTGTTATTTATTCCTTTGCTTTTCCTACAGTTCTCTTCCCTTTGCAGTTAATCATTAATGTATATAAATTTTCTTTATCTACCTCTATTTAACTTTACATATCTATGCTTTCTTTCTTTTCTTTCTCTCCTGTCCTCTCAACACATTTGTTAGTTTTATTTTCATTGTTTTATTCCCGAATTTTGTTTTGAGTTTGTGTTTTAGTTAGTTTTTTTTTTTCTGGTAGATATAATTTTTGGTTTCCTTTGTTCACCAGATCAAGCTATTCTGTTTTATTTTTGTTGGACTGTTTTGATTTTGCTTATGGTTGCATATATATATATGTGTATATTCAGTCACATTTTTTATTGTTGTTATAAAATTCTGCTTCTAAGTTGCACTTTTGCAGTTCTATGGAGTTTTCCTTTATTTTCCTTTTTTCTTTCTTCTTCTGTTTTTTTTTCTTTTCTCTTTTTATAATTCTAATTTTTTAAAACCTATTATATTTTTTATACATTTATTCCTTTGTTTGCTTTTCCTACTGTTCTTTTCCCCATGCAGTTAAACTTTAGTATATATAAATCTTCATTTACCTCTATTTAACTTTGCATATCTATTCTTTCTTTCTTTTCTTTCTCTCCTTTCATTCCTTTCCTCTCAACATATTTGGTAGTTTTGTTTTCACTGCTTTATTCCCCAATTGACATCTTGCTTTAGTTTTGTTTTCATTGCTTTATTCCCCATTTGCAACCTTGCTTTTGTTTTGTTTTCCAGATTGTGCTTTAGTTAGTTTTGTTCTTAACTGGTAAATATAATTTTTTATTTCCTTTGTTTGCTGGGTCAATCTTCTGTGCTTAGACTTCCCTGGTAGCTCAGATGGTAAAGCATCTGTCTACAATGTAGGAGACCCGGGTTCGAGCCCTGGGTTAGGAAGGTCCCCTGGAGAAGGAAATGGCAATCCACTCCAGTACTATTGCCTGGAAAATCCCATGAACAGAGGAGCCTGGTAGGCTACAGTCTATGGGGTCACAAAGAGTCAGACATAACTGAGCGACTTCACTTTCACTTTCTACTGTACTTTATCCTTGTTGGACTGTTTTTACTTTCCTCATGGGTGTATAGGTATATGTGTACGGTCCGTTATTTTAATTATTATTTGCCTGATTTCGTAATTGCCATTTGCCTGGGGTTCATCTTTGGTTTCTCGTTTTTTGGATATTTGTTTTAATCTCACTTAATGCCATAACAAACCACTTGTGGAATCTTCATTTCTGACTGGAAATCAAACCCTGAGCCCTTGGAGTGTGAGCACTGACTCTAAGACCCTAGACTACCAGAAAACTAACCCTAGGGAGTGTCAAGTAGTGAGACCTCACACTTGAATACAAACCACTTGAATACAAGACCTGGAATCACCCAACTATAATAGCACTCTGTGCAGGATACTTCATCTAAACAACAGGCAATACAAAAATACAAACAAAATCATCAGCAGACAGAATTACCACCTCACTCAGCCTTGCCCATCAGAGGAAAAACAAAAAACAAACAAAAACTCAGCACAAATCTCACCCTATATGAAGCTTACACAAACCACTGGACCAAACTTAGGAGGGCAGAAACCAAAAGGAAGAAAGAATTCAACCTTCTTCAAGGAGAATTCAACTTTCCTTGAAGCCTGGGAAAAGGAGACCTCAAACACAATAAGTTAAAAAAAAATAATAAAAATGCAAAGAAATGCTACAAACTAGAAACACAGAAGTCCAAATAAATGAAGAGGAAATAGGCAAACTACCTGAAAAAGAATTTAGAATAATGATAGTAAAGATGATCAAAAACCTTGAAAATAAAATGGAGAAAATGCAAGAATCAATTAACAAAGACCTTGAAGAATTAAAGAATAAACACAAAGAGACAAACAACACAATTATGGAAATTAAAAATACTCTAGAAGGAATCAACAGCAGAATATCTGAAGCAGGAGAATGAATCAGTGACCTGGAAGGTAAAATGATGAAAATAACTTATGAAGAGCAGAAAAAAGTAAAAAGAATGGACAGAACTGAGGATAGTCTCAGAGACCTCTGGGACAATATCAAACACACTGACATTAGAATTATAGGGGTTCCAGAAGGAGAAGGGGAAAGAAAGGGTATGATAAAATTTTGGAAGAGATTATAGTTGAAAATTTCCCCAACATTGAAAAGGAAATAGTCAATCAAGTTCAAAAGGCACAAAGTGTCCTAAACAGGATAAACCCAAGGAGAAACATGCCAAGACACATACTAATCAAACTAACAAAGACTAAACACAAAGAAAGAATATTAAAAGCAGCAAGGAAGAAGCACCAAGTAACATATGAGGGAAACCCTATATGCTTAATAGCTGTTCCAGCAGAAACTTTGCACGTCTGAAGGGAATGGCAGGATATACATAAAGTACTGAAAGGGAAAAATCTACAACCAAGATTACTATACCTGGCAAGGATCTCATTCAAAACTGATGGAGAAATAAAAAGCTTATCAGACAAGCAAAAGTAAAGAGAATTCAGTACCACCAAACCAGCCTTACAACAAATGTTAAAGGGACTTATATAGTCAAGAATACAACAGAAGAAAAAGATCTACAAAATCAACACCAAACAATTAAGAAAATGGCAATAGGAGCATATATATCAATAATTACTTTAAATGTAAATGGATTAAATGTTCCAACCAAAAGACACAGACTGGTTGAATGGATATAAAAACAAGACCCATATATATGCTGTCTAGAAGAAACCCAATTCAGACCTAAAGACACATTTAGACTGAAAGTGAGAGGATGGAAAAATATATTCCATACAAATGGGAAGCAAAAGAAAGCTGGAGTAGCAATCCTCATATCAGACAAAATAGACCTTAAAGTAAATAAGATTACAAGAGATAAGGAAGGACACTACATAATGATCAAGGGATCAATCCAAGAGGAAGACATAACAATTGTAAACATCTATGTATCATGAGTTTGGGTAAACTCCAGGAGTTGGCGATGGACAGGGAGTCCTTGCGTGCTGTGATTCATGGGGTTGCAAAGAGTCAGACACAACTGAGTGAATGAACTGAACTGAACTGATGCATCCAACATAGGAACGTCTCAATACGTCAGATAAACACTAACAGATGTAAAAGGAGAAATTGACAGCAAGAGAATAATAGTAGGAGACTTTAAAATCCCACTCACACCAATGGACAGATCACCAAAACAGAAAATTGATAAGGAAACACAAATCTTAAATGATACATTAGATGAGATGGATCTCATTGATATCTTCAGGATATTCTATCCAAATGCAAAAGACTACAACTTCATCTCAAGTGCACACAGAATATTCTCCACGATAGACCACATCTTGGGTCACAAATCAAACCTTAGTAAATTTAAGAAAATTGAAATCATATCAAGCATCTTTTCTGACAACGATGCTATGAGAATAGATATCAATTATAAGAAAAAAACAATATAAGAAACAGAAACACATGGAGATTAAACAATGTGTTCCTAAATAACCAAGAGGTTACTGAAAATCAAGTTTCAGTTCAGTACAGTCTCTCAGTCATGTCCGGCTATTTGTGACCCCATGGACTGCAGCATGCCAGGCCTCCCTGTCTATCACCAACTCCCGGAGTTTACTCAAGCTTATGTCCACTGAGTTGGTGATGCCATCCAACCATCTTATCCTCTGTCATCCCCATCTCTTCCTGCCTTCAATCTTTTCCAAAAAGTCAATTCTTCGCATCAGGTGGCCAAAGATTTGAAGTTTTAAGCTTCAGTCCTTCTAATGAATATTCAGGACTGATTTCCTTTAGGATGGACTTGTTCGATCTTCCTGCAGTCCAAGGGACTCACAAGAGTCTTCTGCAACATCACAGTTCAAAAGCATCATTCTTCAGCACTCAGATTTCTTTACAGACCAACTCTCACACCCATACATGACTACTGGAAAAACCATAGCTTTGACTAGACAGACGTTTGTTGGAGAAATAATGTCTCTGCTTTTTAATATCCTGTCTGGGTAGGTTATAACTTTTCTTCCAAGAAATAAGAGTCTTTTAATTTCATGGCTGCAGTTACCATCTGCAGTGATTTTGGAGCCCAAAAAATAAAGTCTATCACTATTTCCATTGTTTCCCCATTTATTTGCCGTGAAGTGATGGGACCAGATGCCATGATCTTAGTTTTCTGAATGTTAACCTTTAAGCCAACTTTTCACTCTCCTCTTTCACTTTCATCAAGAGGCTCTTTATTTCTTCTTCACTTTCTGCCATAAGGGTGGTGTCATCTGCATATCTGAGGTTATTGATATTTCTCCCGGCAATCTTGATTCCAGTCTGTGCTTCTTCCAGCCCAGCGTTTCTCATGATGTACTCTGCATAGAAGTTAAATAAGCAGGGTGACAATATACAGCCTTGACGTACTCCTTAACCAGTCTGTTGTTCCATGTCCAGTTCTAACTGTTGCTTCCTGATCTGCATGCTGGTTTCTCGAGAGTCAGGTCAGGTGGTCTGGTATTCCCATCTCTTTCAGAATTTTCCAGTTTATTGTGATCCACACAGTCAAAGGCTTTGGCATAGTCAATAAGGCAGAAATAGATGTTTTTCTGGAACTCTCTTGCTTTTTCCATGATCCAGCAGATGTTGGCAATTTGATCTCTGGTTCCTCTGCCTTTTCTAAAAAACAGCTTGATCATCTGGAAGTTCATGGTTCACTTATTGCTGAAGCCTGGCTTGGAGAATTTTGAGAATTACTTTACTAGCGTGTGAGATGAGTCAATTATGCAATACTTTGAGCATTCTTTGGCATTGTCTTTTTTATTAAATTACAATTTACAAATGAAGAATTTATCCATTGATGCTACTTAAATCCATTTGTACATGGCCATTATTTTCATACCCAAGGATATCTTTGAATACTTCTTTCCACTTCTTGCTTTCTTTCATTCAATAACATTTTATACTAAAATAATATTTTTGCAGAAAACCAAGAGGCTTTATAATCTTTGTCTGTAATTCCCACTATCCCTGTAATTTGTATTAAAGAATAGTAACTTCTTCATCACTGATACAGTCAGTGAGAAATGCTACATGCTGGTTATGACACAGCAGCACTGGCTGTCAGCTGCTTACATCTAAAGTCAAGGATGCAACAGCTATAAGGGATTTTTTTTAACATCACACACATTAATCTTTCAGTTATAGAAATAACATGAAACTTGGAGATAAAAGTGATTTGTCTTAGTCACACAGCAAAGGTCAGAGCTGAAATTCTAGAGCTGAGCCTAGAAATTATATTCTTTTAACTCCCAAATACATAAGGAAAGAAGAAATAGCTCAAAGTTTAAATTTTTCCCTGAAACGTGCTGGAGCGTACCTACATGTCTCTTTTTTATATTTGTGTTCATTGTGAACATGTAATAGATGAGATCGTATGCATGATGTGTATTTCAAAAATAATAATATTCTCATTATGCACCAAAAACACACAAAAATAGAATTTTACCAACATCTTAAAATCTCCATGTTTCTGTCTCCTCAGTTGTGAACTCCTACATTCTCATTTCTTTTTAACTTATTATTTCATCACTGAAGAGTTGAAATGATGCCATGGAGTGTGTGTTTAAGACAGTGTAATGTAGGTATTAAAGAATGATTCATTTTTGTTCAAGGGCTCATAAAAAAATAAAGATAGGTCATTTTGCACAAGGAAAATTGATAAATAGCAATCAACAGCAAGGCTCATACTAAAATTCAAGGTTAGAGAAGAAATCCAACAATAATACTAGTAAAATATGTAGGAAAAAAAATCAACCTGGCATGGGTGTCACTTAACAACATTGGCTTTCTGAAAATTGAATAATGCTTACAAAGCTCAGAAGGGAATACTATGTGACATGGTAGTCTATATCTTAATTATTATTAAGAAAAAAATCCAGAGATGTAAATAAGTCTTATAAAACTTTAAAATGTACAAGAATAAATATCAAGTGAGAAAATATTTAATATTTTCAACAAATACAGTCATGCAACCCAAATCATTGCTAAGGTACATAAATAAATTTTAATCAACTTATACAAATTGAGTAAATTCTATTTGTAACTTTATAGCTTTATTTATTTATCTTATATCATAATCTCTAGAGTTGAGAGTAATTAGGTATATATGAGTAAACAGAGGTTTTTTTGTCTGAATTCATGAAACTTGTGCTTTGATTCAGATAGGAATTTTTATTTTATTTATTTCTTAAAGATTTTTTTGATGTGGACCATTTTTAGTCCCTATTGAATTTATTATAATATTGTTTCTGTTTAATGTCTTGGGTATTTGTCCATAAGGCATGTAGGATCTTAGCTCCCCAACCAGGGATCAAACCCACAACCCCTACATTGGAAGGTGACGTGTTAACCACTGGACCATCAGGGAGGTGCCCAGATGGAAATTTTTAAATTTTCATTTTAAATAGAATATTTTTAAAGGAATGCAAATTAATGATGTATGACTTATTTTCAATGTTATATGATTTATTTTCAATGTTATTTATGGGAGAAATTTGGATACAAGGTTTCAATGTAAATTAATTTGTTCATGGGAGTTGTGTCAAAATGCATATTTACATTAACCAGAAAATTACACCTCATTGTCATAAACTGAAGATGTTATGATTGCAAAGCTCCACTTGAGAAAACCTGGGAGAGAATTTTTTCAGTGAGCTTGTTAATAGCACTAATAATGGATGAAAAAAGATGCATACTTTGCACTCATGTTAAATCAGGTAAACGGAGTAGTTATTGGCTATCATCAATACTGATTTTTTCTCCCCTCAAAAAATGGTAAAACAAAAAAGACCTAAAATTCCTTTCCCTAGAGCCAAAGAGTTTGTATCAAACTCTAAAATTTAAGATGTCCATATGTGCATAGATAAATGAAACCCTATGCATCCTACAAAGGTCAAAGTTCTGTGATAATACTGGAATGTTTTGTCTCTAATTGTTTTAATTTGAAACTGGTGAACAGTGAAGCAGCAGAATAATAGTTGTTTACCTGTATAATAGGTTCCAGGTATACTGTATTTGCCAGCTCCTTGATTAATTAAATAGTACATCAACCCTAGAAGGGAGTCTTTTCACAGTTGGCACATATCTATTGCAAGTTATATTTACAATCAAATAATACATTTGAGACATCTGTACCTAAAGAACCATGATATTTAAAGAGCACATCACTTCTTTCCCTTCAAATTCATCATGATATTAATTCAATTAGAACATTTAATTTATATAACTGATTGATGTCAATGTATATAAAAATATTAGAATACAATTTGGAAAGATTGATGATCTTCTGGGGTTTATTTGAATAATGAACTGTATGTATGTTCTATATATGGTTCAGTTCAGTTCTCTGTTACTCAGTGTCTGACTCTTCACGACCCCCGTGACCCATAGCACACCAGGCCTCCCTGTCTATCACCATTTCCCAGAGTCTACTCAAACTCATCTCTGTTGAGTAGGTGATGCCATCCAACCATCTCATCCTCTGTCGTCCCCTTCTCTTCCTGCCCTCAATCTTTCCCAGCATCAGGGTCTTTTCAAATGAGTCTCTTCGCATCAGGTGGACAAAGTATTGGAGTTTCAGCTTCAACATCCAGTCCTTCCAATGAATATTCAGGACTAATTTCCTGTAGAATTGACCGGTTGGATCTCCTTGCAGTCCAAGGGACTCTCAAGAGGCTTCTCCAACATCACGGTTCAAAAGCATCAATTCTTCAGTGTTCAGCTTTCTTTACAGTCCAAATCTCACATCCATACATCACTACTGGGAAAACCATAGCTTTGACTAGACAGACCTTTGTCAGCATAGTAATGTCTCTGCTTCTTAATATGCTCTCTAGGTTGGTCATAGCTTTTCATCCAAGCAGCAAGCATCTTTTAATTTCATGACTGCAGTCACCATCTGCAGTGATTTTGGAGCCCCCAAAAATAAGGTCTCTGACTGTTACCATTGTTTCCTCATCTATTTGCCATGATGTAATGGGACTGGATGCCATGATCTTAGTTTTCTTAATGTTGAGTTTTAAGCCAACGTTTTCACTCTCCGCTTTCACTTTCATCAAGGGGCTTTCTGCCATAAGGGTGGTGTCGTCTGCTTATCTGAGGTTATTTATATTTCTCCTAGAAATCTTGATTCAAGCTGTGCTTCATCCAGTCTGGCATTTCTCATGATGTACTCTGCATATAAATAAAATAAGCAGGGTGACAACATACAGCCTTGACGTACTCCTTTCGTAATTTGGAACCAGTCCGTTGTTCCATGTCCAGTTCTAACTGTCGCTTCTTGACCTGCATACAGATTTCTCAGGAGGTAGGTAAGGTAGTCTGGTACTCCTGTCTCTCTCTTTTTTTTTTTTTTTTTTTTTTTAAATTTTATTTTATTTTTTAACTTTACAATATTGTATTGGTTTTGCCATATATCAACATGAATCCGCCACAGGTATACACGTGTTCCCCATCCTGAACCCTCCTCCCTCCCTGTACCATCCCTCAAGGGCGTCCCAGTGCACCAGCCCCAAGCATCCAGTATCGTGCATCGAACCTGGACTGGTGACTCATTTCATATATGATATTATACATGTTTCAATGCCATTCTCCCAAATCATCCCACCCTCTCCCTCTCCCACAGAGTCCAAAAGACTGTTCTATACATCAGTGTCTCTTTTGCTGTCTCATATACAGGGTTATTGTTACCATCTTTCTAAATTCCATATATATGCGTTTTATCCCATCTCTTTAAGAATAATAATTTTATACTCAGCTCTTAGTCTTTCACGCTGAGAGTCCATTTGCTTTCATGCTCTTGGGATTTCTGCCATTAAAGGCTGGCAGGTCCTTCAAATCTTTGTTGTATAAGCTGTCTGCTCCCAGATAAATTCTGAAACAGGAGTATAAAGGGATTTATCTCAGAAAAGCTAGAATTTATCTGGAGGCAATGAGTATTGATGAACCATTCCAAGGAAAATAAGCATCCTCTGTTAGACAATGACACATGTAAAGCCCTTAAGAGTTTTCATTTCTGACTAATAAGGACCTAAGCAGCAGCACAGCACAGAGAACTCTACTGAATACTCTATAATGGCCTATATGAGAAAAGAATCCAAAAAAGAGTGGATATATGTATTTGGATAGCAGGTTCACCTTACTGTACATCTGAAAGTAACACAACACTGTGAATCAATTATACCCCAATAACAAATTTTAAAAAGAAACAGATCAAATTTTATTCTTGTAACCTATGGTACAGTTCCAGGCACATAACAGATTCTCAATAAAAATGTATTTTATTTATTATTTAAAAAAATATTTTTGTTGCTGCAAAGATTTTTATTTCAAGTACTTATAAGTATGGGAATATAGACAAGTTTCTACTTTCAAAAATTTTCCTGACATGTTAGAGTTCAGCAGTACCAAATTTATGTGTGTTTAATTGAAGGTTCTGTTTGGTGAGAATTGTTCTAATGCATGCTTCATTACCACTGCCCTTTTTTGAACATAAGATGCCTGGCAAAGCTGTGTATTTATTTGATGCTTCTAATCTACAAGCATTGCATTCATGTTTTAGGCTTAACTTCATCTGTGTCTGCCCTTTACATACTTCAGATAAGGGATTACTTTAAAAATGTCAAGGAGGCTTTCTCATCCTTCTAATTTTTAGTCAGGTTTATTGAGTTTATGAATTTAAGACATTAAATCTATATTTTACTGTATTTTATACTCTCTAGGGCAGCAGAAGCTTTCAGAATACTCAGTAAACTTTACACAGTAAGTGCCCTACATGCAAACCTTCCAGTTGCAAACATGTGTTTGCATGCCCAGTCATGTTCACAGTCCACGTGTCTGGCATACATTGTCACATGGATGTATCCTCTACAAGTGGTTGTGCACTGAGTTGTATTTTAATGTATAGTGTGGTATAGAGTACAGTAGTGTGGGATCATTATTTCAAGCACAGGACCTCAACATAGAATGGTCCACAAAGTTTGCAGCAGTCATTCAAAAGGCAATCTAGTGCAATGTCATCTATGACACGGACATAAGAGCGACTATACGCACATCACTGGGTCTTTTTTTTTTTTTTTCCAAAAGGATAGAATTGAATGCAGCAAGAAACCAGAACCTGTGCCATCCATGTCAAGCATTAGTGAAACTGAAGCTCACCCATCATCTACTATTGCTGATGATCCTTCAGCTCTACTATCTCCCACCTTCTCACCCTCCTCCAGTCAGTAACCCTTCTTGCCTGCTGACTGGATGCCATCCCCCGTATGCCAGCTGTAGTACAGTTGGGAGATGGTTGAGCTTTGTATTTCCCAGGTGAAGCTAGTGGTAAGAACCTGCCTGCCAATGCAAGAGACATAAGAGACAAGGGTTTGATCCCTGGGTTGGCAATATACCTGGAGGAGGACATGGCAACCCACTCCAGTATTCTTGCCTGGAGCATTCCATGGACACAGGAACCTTGTAGGCTACAGTCCACAGAATTGCACAGAGTAGGACAGGACTGAAGTGACTTGCATGCATGCACACTGTAAGATTAAAAATGTTTTATTTTTGTGCTTGCTTTTTATGTATTGTGTAAAAAGTATTATAAACCTATTAGAGTACAGTACTTTTTAGCCAGCTGTGCGAGTTGTGTACCTAGGGCTAACTTTGTTGGGCTTACAAACAAATTGGACTTATGAACATGTTCTCTGAACAGAACTCACTCATGTAGGAGATTTACTGTAATTGCCATTGACTCCATATGTTTAAGTGCTAAGCCCACTTTTTCTTCCAATGTTTAACTCTCCATCTCTCTTTAACCCTGGGCCACTATTGTTTATAACTAAAGCATTCATAGTACCACTGCCTTGGATTAGTACTGTTTCATATTTTTTCTCCAACAAAGAAGTTGTCCATAAATTAATTTAATTGATTGATGTACCAAATCCAGAATCTTATTTTTAGGGTGCTTTTCTTGGACCTACTCATGGTACTAATTACTGTACCAGTCCTGCTCCCAGAAGAATGACTTACTCAAAGAGAAAAAAAAGTAGAATTTAATAAGGAGATTATGTATAAATCTATGGGTAAAATTAAGGGAATTAACAAAGAATGATAATATACCCAGCAACTAGGAACAATTTGAATTATTATTCATAGGCCTAAGTGGAGAAGAAAAGTTGGTAAATTGAACCTGAGGAAAGCTTAAATTTGGGAGAGAATGGCAAAAAGGAGCTAAGGCTACATGTGGAAATTGACCACTAATTTAATCACAGACTGGTGGGAGACAACCAAGAAAAATAATTCCCTCCAAACTTTCTTCAACTCACAATCTCCTGCCAATATTTTGCATTATCTGAACCTAACTAGAAATCAAGAGAATAAGAATCCCAACTAGTACAATAAGATAAATTATCCTCATAGAGCACAGAGAACAACAAAGGACAGAGAATGTTTCAGAAATGATAAATACAGAATAAACTGCCCACCCTATCAAACTTCATTGTCCTAAAATAATGATGATGCTTCCACTGTTTTTCTCTTAGCTTATAAGGATTGAAAACTGCTATATCCATTCAAATAAATCTAGGAATTTCTGTTGCTTCAAAGAGTAGTAACTCTACACTTTTTCTAAACCCTACACTTTTCTAAATCTACACTTTCTAAAGTAACTCTATCATCTTTTTCTGTAGCTTTATCTTGGTTGTGTTCATATGACTAGCCTTCTGCCTTAGTTTCTACCTGTTACATTCCTCTGTTTAGAACCATGGCCCTTTAAATCACTCCTCACCATGTTCTGTCCATAAAATGGAATCCATAACTGTTTCCTTTTCTTCTTGATTCTTGTTGTAGAGATTTTTTGTTTGTTTGAGTCCAGATCATTTATCCAAGATGGATTGAATATATTTACTTCTCTGTAACTCAAGGTGAAAGGAAAAAAGGGAGAGGGAGAGAAGGGAGGGGAAAAGAGAAAGGAAGAGTGAAGAAAGAATGAAGGAAAGAAGAGAGGAAGAGGGAGGGAGGAAAGAAGAAAGAGAGAAAGAAAGAAATAAAAACTAAATACATAAATTTGAATTCCTCTTATCCCATCATTCAGATCTGTTCATCTGTGCATTCTCCAGCTGTGGGTAAGGCACTGCTTTTGTCTTGGTTGCCAGCATTGGATATCTTTAACACTTTTTTTCTCTTACACACTTGAACAGAAAATTTAGTTTCAATATCTTGTTCATTTGACCATCTAAATATTTCTCAGTTATTTTTACTGATTCACTATTGTTAGCTAAATGTCTACCTTTCTCAATTTGCAACTGCATCACGACTACAGATGCCTAACTTCTTCCAGAGTGCTATCTAAGTGAACTGTACAAAACACAAAACTTGGCATAGAAGGATCCTAAAAATCATCAAGTGGTTCTCCATGACTGTTCTCATATTGGCACACAACCTCCCTGATCTGGTCTTTGTCTATGAAGCTGACTGTCCTTCATATTACTTTCCTTCCATAAGTAACTAATGATATAGTAGCATTTATGGTTCTTTGGATATCTTTCTCAATAATAGATACTAGTCAAAAATTATTCTTCTGAATTTATCTATCTCCAAACTTAAAGTGTCCATTCACTTCAGGAATTTTCTCTTACATTTTTTTCTGACTTGTTTCTCTGTGGTCCCATAATTACTTTGCTTCTATCATACTGTATTATAAGTATCTGCTTTTTCCACCAGAATGAGATACTTGATTGTAAGGATAAATCTTATTTATGTTTTGATATTTATAGCTCCAGTATCTATCATAGTTTCAAAAGAAATCTTGCAGATATCAAAAGAATATTTAGTGAATAATGAGTGAATGTTTTGTTGTTGTTATTCAGTCACTCAGTCGTGTCCGTCTTTGCCACCCATGGACTGCAGCACACCAGGCTTCCCTGTCCTTCACCATCTCCTGGAGCTTGCTTAAACTCATGTCCATTGAGTTCGTCATGCCATCCAACCATCTCATCCTTTGTTGTCCCCTTCCCCTCCTGCCTAAAATCTTTCCCAGCATCAGAGTCTTTTCCAATGAGTTAGTTCCTCACATCAGGGGGCCAATGTATTGGAGTTTCAGCTTCAGCATCAGTCCTTCCAATGAATATTCAGGATTGATTTCCTTTATGATTGACTAATTTGATCTCCTTGCTGTCCAAGGGACTCTCAAGACTCTTCTCCAGCACCACATTTGAAGGCATCAATTCTTTGGTGCTCAGCCTTTTTTATGGTCCAGTTCTCACATCCATACATGACCACTGGAAAAACCATAGCTTTAACTGGACAGACCTTGTCAGCAAAGTAATGTCTCTGCTTTTTATTATGATGTCTTGATTTGCCATTGCTTTTCTTCCCACAAGCAAATTTCTTTTCATTGCTGCAGTCGCTGTCCACAGTGATTTTGGAGCCCAAGAAAATAAAGTCTGTCACTGTTTTCATTGTTTCCCCATCTATTTGCCATGAAATGATGGGACCAGATGACATGAACTTCTTTTTTGAATGTTGAGTTTTAAGCCAGTTTTTTCACTTTCCTCTTTCACCTTCATCAGGAGGCTCTTTAATTCCTCTTTTCTTTCTGCCATAAGGGTGGTGTCATCTGCCTATGTGAGGATATTAATATTTCTCCCAACAATCTTGATTTCATTCTGTGCTTCATCCAGCCTGGAATTTCTCATGATGTACTCTACATACAAATTAAATAACCTGGGTGACAATATACAGCTTTGACATATTCCTTTCACCAATTTGGAACCAGTCCATTGTTCCGTGTCCGTTTCTAATAGTCACTTCTTGACCTGCATACAGTTTCACAAGAGGCAGATTTCACGGCCTGGTATTCCCACCTCTTGAAGAATTTTCCATAGTTTAGTGTGATCTACAAAGGCAAAGGCTTTAATATAGTCAATGAAGCAGAAGTAGATGTTTTTCTGAAATGCTTTTTCTATGATCCAATGGATATTGTTAATTTGACCTCTGGTTCCTCTGCCTATTCTAAATTTTGCTTGTACATCTAAAGTTCTCAGTTTACAATGGTTGAAGCCTAGCTTGAAGGCTTTTGAGCATTACTTTGCTAGCATATGAAATGAGTGCAGTTCTGTGGTAGTTTGAACATTCTTTGACATTGCTTTCTTTAGAATTATAATGAAAGTGATATTTTTCCAGTTTTGTGTCCATGGCTGAGTTTTCCAAAAGTGCTGGTGTATTGAGTGCAGCACTTTCACAGCATCACCTTTTAGGATTTGAAATAGCTCAGATGGGATTCCATCACCTCCACCAACTTTGTTCATCATGATGCTTCTGAAGACCCACTTGACTTCACACTCCAGGTTGTCTGGCTCCTGGTGAGTGATCACACCATCGTGATTATCTGGAATATTAAGATATTTTTTTATAGTTCTTCTGTGTATCTTCCACCTCTTCCTAATATAGTCTGCTTCTGTTATGTCCATGCTATTTCTGTCTATATTGTGCCCATCTTTACATGAAATGTTCCCTTGGTATCTCTAATTTTCTTGAAGAGATCTCTAGTCTTTTCCCATTCTATTGTTTTCCTCTATTTCTTCACATTGTTCACTTAAAAAGACTTTCTTATCTCTCCTTGCTATTCTCTGGAACTCTGCATTCAGATGAATATATCTTTCCTTTTCTCCGTTGCCTTTCTCTTCTCTTTTCTCAGCTATTTTTAAGGCCTCCTTGGACAACCATTTTGCTATTTTGCACTTTTTTTTCTCGGGAATGGTTTTGAGCACCACCTCCTGTATAGTGTTATGTACCTCTGTCCATAGCTCGTCAGACACTCTATCAGATCTGATCCCTTGAATCTACTTGTCACCCCCACTGTATAATCATAACAGATTTGATTTAGGTCAAACTTGAATTACCTAGAAGTTTCCCCTACTTTCTTCAATTTAAGTCTTAATTTTGCTGTAAGGTTCTCATGATCTGAGCCACAGTCAGCTCCTGGTCTTGTTTTTGCTGACTGAATAGAGCTTCTCTATCTTCAGCTGCAAAGAATATATTCAGTTTGATTTCAGTATTGAACATCTGGTGATGTCCATGTGTAGAGTTGCTCTTGTGTTGTTGGAAGAAGGTGTTTGCTATGATCAGTGTGTTCTCTTCACAAAACTCTGTTTACCTTTACCCTGCTTCATTTTGTACTCCAAGGCCAAACTTGCCTGTTACTCCAGGTGTCTCTTGACTTCCTACTTTTGCATTCCAGTCCCCTATAGTGAAAAGTGATATTTTTCCAGTTTTGTGTCCATGGCTGAAAAGTTTTGTGTCCCCTATAGTGAAAAGGACTGTTCAGTATCACAGTAATCCAAATCTATGCTGCAGCCACTAATGCCAAAGAAGCTGAAGTTGAACAGTTCTATGAAAAACCTACAGGACCTAGAACTAGCACCAAAAAAAAAGATGTCCTTTTCATCATAGGGGACTGGAATGCAAAAGTAGGAAATCAAAAGTGAATGTTTTATCTAAAAGACATATTCCTGAATGGGGACCACTCATTTGAATTTTTATACCTGAAGAGTCCCCAACATATAACAACATTCAACTCTGTGGAACTAAAAAGTAACAAATCCTTGTTTCTACTAATATAATGCTGGTGCCTGACTGAGACAGTTCTACTTGGCTAGTTTCTTGTAATCAGGTAAATAACTCTTTATCTGTGTCCTGACTTGATGCATTGACCTCCAGTTAAAGTACTTTATACTTACCTTTCTCTAACTCCTAGTTGTTTCTCAATTTATCAATTATTACCAAGGCATGAATTTTATTATTTTTCTAACATATTCTTATTGTCCAGACATATATAGAAAATCTCTTTTTGATTTACTTTCAGAGCCCAAAATAACACCTTTACATATTCTCAATGATTCCTATTATTTCTCCTAAAAAAACTAATTGCATTCCCTTCAAAATTACCAAAAATCATTTAGAAGCAAATATGCTAAATAAAGTGAACTAGAAAATTGGATAAAACAGTTTTGACCAAGTACACAAAGTTTATAGAAAATGAAATCATTAATTTATTCATGACGATACCACATAGATGTCTACAAAGTAGAGTAGAAAAATGAATAAACATGTGAGATGCTAGCATCAAAAACACAAAGAATCACAAAATAGCAATCTTTTTTTCAGTGTATTTTTATAATTTGTATTGAAATTAAATATTTTTCAGTATATTTGTATAGTTTGATTCTAAGAATGAGAAAGAATTTGGTGGAAAAATATTGAAACAAACAAAGCATCTGCACCTCCTAAACTTGGATATAATTGAGCCCAGTCATCTGGTCACAATATGTTCTCATGTATTCGTTTTCTTGGCCTGCCATAATGAAATGCCACAGACTGGGTAGCATAAGCAATAGAAATTTATTTTTTCCCAGTTTTGGAAGCTAGGAGTTCCAGATTTAGGTGCCAGTAGATTATGTTTCTGGTAAGGCCTCTGTTTCTGGCTTGCAGACAGTCACCTTCTGCTAAGTCTTTACATGGCTTCTTCTCGTCTGCATGTCGGAGAGAAAGAAATCACTAGTGTCCCTTCCTATAAGGACACCACTTCTATTGAATTAGGGCCCCACCCTTGCAACTTCATTTAACTATAATTATATCTTTAAAAGCTCTTATCTCAAAATACAGTCACATTTGGGGTTAGGATTTCAGCATAAGAATTTTGTGTGAGGTGGTATGCATAATTCAGTCCATAACATTTTCTCAGCAAAAATCATACTCTAAAGCCAGATCTGATAAGTGTAGTATCAGAAAAGGAAGCAAATATTATTACACTTTTGAACTGTGGTGTTGGAGAAGACTCTTGAGAGTCCCTTGGACAGCAAGAAGATCAAACCAGTCAATCCTAAACGGAATCAGTCCTGAATATTCATTGCAAGGACTGATGCTGAAACTGAAACTCCAATAATTTGTCCACCTGAGGCGAAGAACTGACTCATTGGAAAAGACCCTGATGCTGGGAAAGATTGAAGGTGGGAGGAGAAGGGGGTGACAGAGGATGAGGTGGTTGGATGGCATCACTGACTCAATGGACATGAGTTTGAGTAAATTCTGGGAGTTGGTGATGGACAGGGAGACCTGGGGTGCTGCAGTCCATGGGGTTGCAAAGAGTCAGACATGACTGAGCGACTGAACTGAACAGACATGTAGGATGGAGGTGATGCCATAATGAGTCATGAGGGGGCACTGATTTCCATCTTCAAAACTTTAACTTTTACACTCTGAAGCTGAAAACACAACAGAACATATGAGATGGATTCTGAAAGGAGAAAGTGAGATATCTTTTAACTCAATCACAAGGGTCTCCTGCATTGCAGGCAGATTCTTTACCAGCTGAGATATCAGAGAAGCCCATAAAATGCAGAACTAAAGCCCACTAAATGTGTTTTCTCTGCTAACACATATTTCTCAGCATTATAAAAGGGAATTTTTGTTGTATATTTTCAGTCATAAAACCTGTCATGATTGACCTGTGATGAATATGCTTTGCAAGTCTATTATATAACTGATAGGGTTAATGTAAATATAAGTGAAACTAAGCAACTTTCAAAGATGGTGACAAGAGAAAGATCAATCTCTATCATTTTCGAAATTCTTTAGTGTAAGCAAAAAAATCTGTAGCACTTGAATATGCATGAGTATTTTGAATATGCATGACTGTTATAATGAGAGAACTTTGCTGACCTCTAGTTCTGGGGTCACAAGAAAGTCAAAAGCAAGAACATTCTATTAAGAAAAACTTTATTGGTTAAAGTAGTAATCTGAAAATTAATAACTGAACATCATCTTTGTCTAAAATAATCATGGCACATTTTCTAGGAATGAAATTATTCTCCAGTTTCAAATAGATATTAAATCTTTCAAGTTCTCATAGTTATTTACTGCTTATATAAATAAATGTTATTAAGCTTCTATCTTTCTATTATTGTACACAAGATTTGATGATAGATGGACTTTTCAGAATCTGTTTGATAAGGTCTAACTTGAACCACTCTACTGGCTTTCTTTCGAGGTTTTATTCTTTATTGCCTGATTCACTTTTTCTGCTCAATCTCTAACTGGTAGCATGCTAGTGCTTGGTTGTAGAAAATCTATATATATTCTTTTACATATAAAATCTACATATATTCTTTCCTCAACATTTTATCTAGATGTATTACATTAATAACCACCTATATCCTGGAGAAGGAAATGGCAACCCCTTCCAGTATTTTTGCCTGGGAAATTCCATGGACAGAGGAGCCAGCTGGCTACACTCCACTGGTCGCAAAAGAATCAGACACGACTTACTAACAAAGCAAAGCAATGTGTGTGTGTGTGTGTGTGTGTGTGTGTGCATGCTTTCTACTCCTAACTGTTCACTCTAAGTGCTGAACTTTCCCATGAATTCAAAACATGTGCATCCAGTTCCTTACTTGATATATCGTTCATTGGTAGGCAAATACGATTTAAAACATAACATGGAAAAAAGATAATTTTCATGAGTGTTCATCCAGATCTACTTTTTACCTCACCATACTATAAAATGTGGTCTTCTGGTTACTCTCAATCACATCTAGATAACAAATTTATTTACTTATTATCACTCTTTCCTACTCTAGGATATAAGCTCCTTGGGAGAAGGAATTGTACTTATCATTTCAACACATAATTTTCAGCCTGAAATGAATAGGTGCACAATAAATATGTTAATAAATTAATGAAAGGAAGACATAGACAATGCATACTGTGTGTAACTTACCTTAAAGAAACCAGTAGTCATAATCTAAAGATGCTAAAAATAAAGTACCATTAAAATCCCTTATAGCTAGCAAAGATATGCAATATATAAAAAATATTGTGGACAAGGAGAAAAATGTCGTGGTTTTAAACACAACCTTTAATCAGACAATACATAGAAACTCTGGAGCACATGGTATGATTTTGCTACCTCTGATGTCAGCCAGTCTTTTCAGTGTACTCTACTACTGAAAGCAAGAATAATGTATTTTAAAATGCTGAATGATTCTACCAGGCCATATAAAAATCCAAATAAATAACATATTTAGGAATGCTAATAAATTACACATGAATTACACATTATACATTATATTACATATATATTATATATACACATTATTATTAATTATAATTAATTATACATCTGCTATATAAGAATTTTGCCAGCCAATAATGAGACTTTGAGGCTTATATTGACCTGACATATGAACATAAGCTTCCGTTATACACCCATTTAGGAAAATAAATGTAACTGTGTTTATAGTCTGGGACTTAGAAAAATGAAAATGAGATACTGCACTGAGAATTTTCACTTTAGAAGACATGCAAACCTTTTATCAATACTTCCTGTTAGTCTCAATCTGTTCTCAATGAGGCTTTAGGTTTCTATTTCAATGAATCATAAACTAATATTGTTTGCCTACACTTTAGAATGTGGAAAAATATTCAGTTTTCTTATACTGAAGAGAAAATAAAATTATCTATTTAACCAGAAAATCTTGTATTAGAAAATAAAGCTCACTATACATTTGATATGAAAAATAAATAGATCTTCTTACACATATTAAGATATATAGCAAACAATCTACTTAGTTACCAAGAATTAAATATCTTAATGTAAATAATCTGGATAAATTACAAATGAATTAGTTGGTATTTGGAAAAAGAATATCTGTGCGTCGTTCAACCTTGGGGTTAAAGTGCTCAAAATTTTCATGATTAAGTGTGACAGGTAGTTTTTTCAAGATGTCTTTGACCAGATTGTTGGCATTGCTTTTTTTTTATTCAGTTTACTGAGTTTATGAGAGCTTTTTCCAAATCTTTTTTTTTTCCTGCAAATATTTAGATGATATGATTTAAATTGAAGAAAACAGGGAAAACCACTAGACCATTCAGGTATGACCTAAATCAAATCCCTTATGATTATACAGTGGAAGTGACAAATAGATTTAAGGGCCTAGATATGATAGACAGAGTGCCTGATGAACTATGGAATGAGGTTCGTGACATTGTATAGGAGACAGGGATCAAGACCATTCCCATAGAAAAGAGATGCAAAAAAGCAAAATGGCTGTTTGGGGAGGCCTTAGAAATAGCTGTGAAAAGAAGAGAAGCAAAAAGCAAAGGAGAAAAGGAAAGATATAAACATCTGAATGCAGAGTTCCAAAGAACAGCAAGAAGAGATAAGAAAGCCTTCTTCAGCGATCAATGCAAAGAAATAGAGGAAAACAATAGAATGGGAAAGACTAGGGATCTCTTCAAGAAAATCAGAGATACCAAAGGAACATTTCATGCAAAGATGAGCTCGATAAAGGACAGAAATGGTATGGATCTAACAGAAGCAGAAGATATTAAGAAGAGATGGCAAGAATACACAGAAGAACTGTACAAAAAAGATCTTCACGACCCAGATAATCACAAAGGTGTGATCACTCACCTAGAGCCAGATATCCTGGAATGTGAAGTCAAGTGGGCCTTAGAAAGCATCACTGTGAACAAAGCTAGTGGATGTGATGGAATTCCAGTTGAGCTATTCCAAATCCTGAAAGATGATGCTGTGAAAGTGCTGCACTCAATATGCCAGCAAATCTGGAGAACTCAGCAGTGGCCACAGGACTGAAAAAGGTCAGTTTTCATTCCAATCCCAAAGAAAGGCAATGCCAAAGAATGCTCAAACTACCACACAATTGCACTCATCTCACACACTAGTAAAGTCATGCTCAAAATTCTCCAAGCCAGGCTTCAGCAATATGTGAACCGTGAACTTCCTGATGTGCAAGCTGGTTTTAGAAAAGGCAGAGGAACCAGAGATCAAATTGCCAACATCTGCTGGATCATCAAAAAAGCAAGAGAGTTCCAGAAAAATATCTATTTCTGCCTTATTGACTATGCCAAAGCCTTTGACTGTGTGGATCACAATAAACTGTGGGAAATTCTGAAAGAGATGGGAATACCAGACCACCTGATCTGCCTCTTGAGAAATATGTATGCAGGTTAGGAAGCAACAGTTAGAACTGGACATGGAACAACAGACTGGTTCCAAATAGGAAAAGGAGTTCGTCAAGGCTGTATATTGTCACCCTGTTTATTTAACTTATGTGCAGAGTATATCATGAGAAACGCTGGACTGGAAGAAACACAAACTGGAATCAAGATTGCCGGGAGAAATATCAATAACCTCAGATATGCAGATGACACCACCCTTATGGCAGAAAGTGAAGAGGAACTCAAAAGCCTCTTGATGAAGGTGAAAGTGGAGAGTGAAAAAGTTGGCTTAAAGCTCAACATTCAGAAAACAAAGATCATGGCATCCGGTCCCACCACTGCATGGGAAATAGATGGGGAAACAGTGGAAACAGTGTCAGACTTTATTTTTCTGGGCTCCAAAAATCAATGTAGATGGTGACTCCAGCCATAAAATTAAAAGACGCTTACTCCTTGGAAGGAAAGTTATGACCAACCTAGATAGCATGTTCAAAAGCAGAAACACTACTTTGCCAACAAAGGTTCATCTAGTCAAGGCTATGGTTTTCCTGTGGTCATGTATGGGTGTGAGAGTTGGACTGTGAAGAAGGCTGAGCGCCAAAGAATTGATGCTTTTGAACTGTGGTGTTGGAGAAGACTCTTGAGAATCCCTTGGACTGCAAGGAGATCCAACCAGTCCATTCTAAAGGAGATCAGCCCTGGGATTTCTTTGGAAGGAATGATGCTAAAGCTGAAACTCCAGTACTTTGGCCACCTCATGCGAAGAATTGACTCACTGGAAAAGACTCTGATGCTGGGAGGGATTGGGGGCAGGAGGAAAAGGGGACGACAGAGGATGAGATGGCTGGATGGCATCACTGACTCGATGGACGTGAGTCTCAGTGAACTCTGGGAGTTGGTAATGGACAGGGAGGCCTGGCGTGCTGCGATTCATGGGGTCGCAAAGAGTCAGACACGACTGAGCGACTGATCTGATCTGATGATTTATTTATTATTCAGTTAACATGTTGAATTATATTTAATGACAAGTATTTTTATTTGAGTATAGTTTTATAACGTTGTGTCAGTTTCAGGTGTGCAGCAAAGTGAATCAATTATACATATACATGTATCCACTCTTTTTTAGATTCTTTTCCTATATAAGCCATTATAGAATATTAAGTCCCTGTGCTATACAGTAGATCCTTATTAATTACCTATTTTATATACAGCAGTGTGTATAAGTTATAATGAATGATTCTTGAATGTTAAATTTTCTTTTAATTCAATTAAGTTGTAAAATATTATCCTTTTACATATTGCAGCACTCAATTTATTAATATTATGTATTTTTCTGTCTATATTTATAGTTTGAGTATCATTTTGAATATCAGGCACATAAAACAATTTATATAAAAATGATTCTATATATTTCCTGAATATTTATTGAATTTCCTAGTGAGGGCATATGGTTGCAATTTTCTTTTGAATAACTTTTTTCCTGACAATAATTCTCTAAGAATAATTTTTAAATTACTTGCTAGGCTATTTAAATTATCTACTCCTTTTTTGTCTCAGTTTTTGTAAGTTGTGTTTCTCTGGAAATATATAAATTTCATCAAAATCAGAAAGTTTATTGCCAAGACGTTTTCATAATATATCTTATTATTTAATGTCTATGTCATTTGTAATATTTTTTTGTCCTTCCTGATATCTATCATTCTATTTTCTGTGATTTTTACTCTTGACTACTTTGACTGGACGATAGTGAATTTCATTTATTTTTTTCAGAAATCTACTCATCACCAGGTTATTCTCTATTTTTTGTGTATTTCATTGATATCCACAGTTATTTTCATTCACTCATTTCTTCTATATAACTAGGTTTAATGTGTTCCTTGCTAACTAGCATTCTAAGGTGGAAGCTAAAATTATTAATTTTATACTTTTTATGACAGAAACTTTTAAATCTATAAATGTCTCTCTAAGGAGTACTTCAGTTGGACAGTTATTTTGCTGTCAAAGCAATTCTTGTATGACAATTATATTCTCTCAGCACTTTAAAGATAATGTCCCATTTTCTTCTGCCTTCATGTCTGATGAGAAGACAGCTGTCATTCTTAACCTTTACCCACTATATTGCAAGTGTCTTTTATTTATTTATTTTTTACTCCTTTATCCACTATATGGAATGTGTTTTTAAAGTAATTTGTTTTTTATTTTCAGTAGTTCATCTCTCATGTGCTTACATGTATTTCTATTTTTGATTTTGTTTTTTTAATCCAGCTTGTTCACATTAATATTTATATATCTTTGGGTTGATGTCTATTATCAGTTTTGTAAAATTCTCAGGCATTATCTATTCAAGTATTTCTTCTGCTCAATTTTTTTCCTCTTCCCTGATAGTATTATAGACTGACATTTTTGCATGGGTCACAGGTACAAGGTCACTTATTTTTACCATATTTTTTCCTGATTAATTTAGGATAATTCCTACTGACCTATATTTGTGCTCATAATTATTGGCAATGGAATCAGTTTTTAAGATCTTAAATATAATTTGTCATCTTTGGTATCACATTTCTTTTAATTTTTAGCATTTTCAGTTGACTCATTTTTTATAATTTCCTCTCTATACTGATATCGCTCACTATATATTCATATTTTCCATTCTTTAAACTAATCTCTTATCATGTTTGTCATAGTCCTTAAAATTTTTTGATAATTCCTACATTTTATCCATTTTTAGTCTGCTTTTATTGAACCTTTCTTTCTTAATCATATGTCACTTTATCTGGCTTCTTCGCCTGCCAGGTAATGCATTCTAGTAAATAGTGCAAATGAAGGTAAATAATATTTACACTTGGAGCAGGGAAGATCACTTCTTCTCCAAGCCCACTAATCTGAATTGAGCAGAATGTATACTGTGTTGAAACCAAAGTTAATTCTCGTTTCTTCTGTGGTTCAAACTATTAAAGTGGAATCTGTATTTAATGTTTGCTGCTAAGTCACTTCAGTCGTGTCCGACTCTGTGTGATCCCATAGACAGCAGCCCACCAGGCTCTCTCGTCCCTGGGATTCTCCAGGCAAGAATGGAGTGGGTTGCCATTTCCTTTTCTTTCCATGGAATTCTTTAAGCAAGAATACTGGAGTAGGTTGCCATTCTCTTCTCCAGGGGATCTTCCCAACCCAGGGATTGAACCAGGGTCTCCTGCATTGCAGGCAGATTCTTTTACCAGCTGAGCCGTCAAGGAAGCCCATTTAATGTTTAGCCTGGTTTGATATCTAAATACCAGCAACACTAACATTCAAGATACTTTTCTCTCTAGTCTAGCAGTTAGCTTTCTGACTCATGGGAGATTTTGCTCTTCTTTACTACCTGGTTGCCAGTTTTTTGTGGAGTTTCTATAGATTCTAATTTCACTCCCGGCACTTAACCTCTCTACCTTAATGTCCTATCTCCAACATTTGAAGGACCTCTGTTGTATACTCAGCAAAGATTCAGAGAGCTTCCAAGTGAATTCTTCTGGGTCTCCTCTTGTGCACCCAGTCTTCAAGAACCAGAAGCCAACAATGATTGGCTTGCTATCAATAAAGTCTAGGAATATGTGGGTGATGTTTTTTAACTCTCTGGCCCTGCTTCCATCTTACATGATAGTCTCTCAGTTTTCCCTTTTCAGTAAACTGTTCAGAGATTTCCTTTGGGAAAGTGCAGATGGTGGGTACACACTGTCTATATTGAAAACTCCTGGTAATTTCTGTCTATTACACCACCCTCACATAGATGCTAAAGTTTATTTAAAATATGACTTTATTACCAATATTTAATGCAAACCCCTCCTCTTCCTACCACTTTGTCAGGAATGAAAATAAATTTAGGTATCTTTTTTCTAGGAATTTCTTGGCATTCTCTATATTTTAATGAATTTGGGTTTATTAGAATCTTCAGGTCTCTCATGATGGAATAACATTATTGTCTGTTTGTTTTTGTATTTAAAGTTGGCAATAAAATTCATGAGACTCTCTACAGCCTATTAAGCAAAATCAAGTTTTGTTTTTGTTTTTACTGAAAACATAATCACAAGTCAGACATTAGTTTTAAAATACAAATTGCTTCTTATTATTGTTTTCTGAGTAAAGGACTCTCAAGGTGTTGCTTAAATTTCTTCACTTTTTTAACAACTTGTGTTTAGTCAAATAACTATTGGGCATCCACTTTCTATTTGGTCTTCATATAATTACTGATTTTTCTGTAAAATGAATCACATCAAACATCATGAAATAAGTTAATAAATGAAATCAAGAAAATTATAAGACTTTGGAGTTTTCCCTTAAATATTAAACCAAAAGAAAAATTATTAATCACACTGAGCATTTCTCATAGATATAAGGCCCTCTTGCACTCTTGGAAATTTTTAATGGTAACACCACATTTATTTCTTGAGCCAACTTTTCTAACACTATTGCAGTATTATACTTTAATTTGTGTCTCCATTTTTTACATGATTTCCAAAAATACTGTGATTATATATGGACCACAGACATCATCTCTGTTTCTTCAGTCACATTTTCTCTAAGTTCTTGTCTGTGAAAGTTGTAACAGTGACACTGAATTGTTTTTGCTTGTCTTTTATTTATAATTAAAATAGCATTTCTTCCAAAGTTACTAAAGCACAGAAAACAGTAGTGGTGAAAGACCTTGCATAGTACAGATAAAGAAGAAGTTAATTGTCCAAATTATTTGTGGATTAAAAATAAACACCCAAACAGAGGGGATTGAATATATAATAAAATTATTTTCTAGTAAAAATTGAAATAATGTTGCAATGAATATATAGGAAAAGCAAATTTCGTTCAGTAACCTGATGATTTTTTCCTGTCCATTAAGGAAGTGATCATGAATATTGTTGAAATAATTAATCTTTTAGTAGTAATGACAGTCACTCGGTTGTGTCTGAGTGACCCCATGAGTGACTGTGTCTTTGTGACCCCATGGATTGCAGCCTGCCAGACTCCTCTGTCCATAGAGTTCTTAATTTTAAACTAACAGGCAAGAATACTGGAGTGGGTAGCCTTCTCCAGGGGATCTTCCCAACCCAGGGATTGAACCCAGGTCTCCTACATTAGAGGCAGATTCTTTACCATCTGAGCCTCCAGGGAAGTCCAAGACTACTGGAATGGGTAGCCATTCCTTTCTACAGGGGATCAAACTGGGATGTCCTGCATTGCAGGCAGATTCTTTACCATCTGATCTATCAGGGAAGCCCAATTAATCTATTAATAGAAAAAGTGGGTTTAAATGCAGTTACTAATCTATTAATATAAAATTAATCTATTGATCTAGATGATTATTATTATTAATTTAGACCCACTTTTCCTATTCTGATATATTATGACAATTAATGCCATTATGAAAATCTGTCAATACCAATCTGAATCTTGGACACTCGAGAATCATGCTTTTTCATAAATATATGATTTTAAAATCACATATGCCTGTGGTAAGACAGTATGTATTTACAATGTTTGCTGATTGCATTTATATTATAGTGAAATGAATTAACTAGATATGGCAAACTTAAAGAGACCAAAAACAGAGTGATTACTTGATATTGTGTCATTATAATGAAAAAATATTTCTGTATTTTCCACCTAAAATTTATGAAACTGTATTTCATTGAAAAAATAAAAATCAACATCTAAAACAAATCATTATCACACATTTTTCCTAGTATGTTCTTTTCCTGAGCAAATCATGTCTTCCTAATTTTACTTGAAATAATCTTTAAAAATACTGATAGTTCCATGTGATAATGTGAGCCCGATAGTTCTTAATTTTAAAACTAACAGGCAAAAACCTACTAGGCAGAAAGTCTTGTCCCAGTTTTCTAGGTTAGAAATAGGAATTAATTAAAACCGTAATAGATTTCCCCATTTGTTGTTTGTACTTTTGAGACAAGAAAAGATGAATGCAAGGTAAACTTTTGCATGCTTCTCCTTCCCTAATCATTTCACATGTGATTCTTGGCAATCTGCTGCATAAAACTCAAGGGGCTTAATGAGAATGCTTTTTTGATTAGGAAACAAAAACATATAATCTACAACTTTTGAAATAGCCTCTAATACGCCTTTAAAAGAAAGCCTAGAGAGAATGGGAAAATCCACTAAAAATATTTAGAATAATTAGCATCTAAAAATGGTTTTGTTGTTTACATTGGTTTGCCACACAGGTATACCTGTGGCGGATTCATTTCGATATTTGGCAAAACTAATACAATATTGTAAAGTTTAAAAATAAAATTAAAAAATAAATAAATAAAAACAAAAAAATATACTAGTGAGATATTCTGCCCTTTTTTTACTTAAAAATTCTGACTAGCTACATTTCAGTTGTGCATTTCAATAACCACAAGTAAATGCTATGTTAAGACAGTGTACTTAATTCAAAGGACATTTAATCAGCACATTATGTCATACACTGAGTTAACTCCTGATTAATTAAATCAGTTTCCTGATTTTAGAATTTGGTGATGAAGGAAGGTTAACAAACAGCCCATATTAAACAAATATTTTCATAGAGATTTAAAGTGTAATCTGGAGATATGGGATCATACAGACACTTCCTTTTACATTGGCAAGATAGATATATATTAGTTTTTGAAAGGTTTCTCAAATTCAGAACAGAAAGATTAAAAAGTAGGGTTAAAAATACCTGAAATCATTAAACTACCTGAAAGTTATTTAAAAATTTTGGAATCTTTCAAATGATTTTAGTAGTAAATGTAGTAACCTTAAGATCATCAGCCGTATTAAAATGCATCTGTCTTAGCTATGATGCTGCTGCTGCTGCTAAGTTGCTTCAGTCATGTCTGACTCTGTGCATAGACAGCAGCCCACCAGGCTCCCCCATCCCTGGGATTCTCCAGGCAAGAACACTGGAGTGGGTTGCCATTTCCTTCTCCAATGCATGAACGTGAAAAGTGAAAGTGAAGTTGCTCAGTCGTGTCTGACTCTTAATGACCTCATGGACTGCAGCCTACCAGGATCCTCTGTCCATGGGATTTTCCAGGCAAGAGTACTAGAGTGGGGTGCCGTGGCCTTCTCTGATCTTAGTTATACTTACAGAAAATCTAATTTAATAGGTGTTTTCTGGGTCTGGGAAATTGTTTCCGAGTATTAAAAATCCTCATTGTTTATAGTAAAAGTAACCCACATATTACACTTTGAGAAGCACTGTTCTAGTATCTGAGTTTTTTCTTTAGTCAAGTCTTTTGTAGTTTTTGGTCTTCATTAGCTCTTTGAAGAAACAAAAATTTTAAGAAATTTCTCCATGTTATCTATTTATTGTATTTGTTTACTTACTTTTATATTTTATACATAAAGGAATTACCAACATTAGCTCCTTTTCAATATATCTCTGTGAATGTTTCTCATTCATATTATGCTGTTTATATTTTCTGAGTCATATCACTTGAATTTCTCTAAGCATATTAACTAGGGGCTTTTTGAGAATTATTTTGGTTCAGTTATTGGGGTTATTTATCTTTCTCTTTCATGTTGACTACTATTTTGCACATATATGATAATCCTGGTGGTCTAACTGGATATATTTTACCAAAATTATCACACATCAACATCGTTTGTTTCCACTAACAAGTCTTCCCTTGAGAGCTACAGAATGTAGTCTTTTCACTTAAGCATTCTCTGCCCTCAGATTTTTGGGCAAATATTTTAGAGTTTTATGTTGATTCTGATTAATAGCACAATTTTTTTTTAAGATTCCTAAAATCATTCATACTTTTCTCAGTTTTCTAATTTTTACTTGGCACAAAGACATATTTTTTCATGACCAACTTATGACTGCTCAAGATTTAAGTAGGAATGTGAAAAAGTAATTTTAAATTTAGCACAGTGGATGTTTAGTTCAACAGGGTCTTTTCTGAAGTTATACCTTTAAAACCTGCCCACAAGTTACCTTATTTTTTTGTCGTGGAGATATTTCAGCCTTCAGTTACCTCAGAAGATAACAGTATTCCAGTTTCTTTTGAGAAATTATGAAGTTTTGCCTTTGGAAAGTTCATTTTATCCATGCTTATTTTTTATGTGCCCACAAAGTGAAATAAAGACACGCGGAAGATTTTAGAATGATATAATTTGTAACTTTTAAGCATAGTCATTTCATATAGGATTTTTTGTTGTTGTTTTGCTTCAGTTGCTACACAAGCAAAATAGCACAGCAATATTTTTAGAGGACTGCGTTATTAGAAGTATGGAGTGTCACAATCCTGAAATACTTATGTAATTATATGCAAACAACACGAAAGTACTAGATACTGAAGAATTAACTTTTAGAGAATAGTATCTAAGCATATCGTATCAGAACTGTTATCCCATACTGGTTAATTTCTGTAAAAATAAGTTGTTGCCTGAGGAAATACATCTGCTTTCTCTATGTGGAGCAAAATCAACTATAGTGCAAATGTGATTGGAGAACAGACTATGCTGTTTAGGAGTAACTGCCTGAACAAACATGTCTCTCTTACAGCAGTCTTTTGGCACATGACTGCTTCTAGAACAATATTTACAATCTGAATGTGCATCAGATTAAGGATGGAGGAATAAAATTGACATTTCTAGGCTTCCTGAGAGATGGTGATGGAGGCAAACATGAAGGAAATTTGTAAGGGATTCATATACATTCCTTGATGTAGCAAAGATGTATGGAAATTGCCACATAGTTTGATCACAGAAGACAACAGAATTCTTGTGTTAGAAGGAAAACTGAAAAATGGGCAATACAGATAACCTGTATGTGAGGGTCATAAGTGAGAGGTTTTCAAAAGTAAAGAATATCATGGCTAATAAAATTAATGTATGTGATATGCTGAACAAATGCCTGGCATGTAGAAAAATGGAAGCAATTCTTTGGATAATTCACGTTAATTTTAACAATTCTATTTTCAAATACTTCTAAAAATATATTTTTTAATTAAGCAAAACTGTGGACTGTCTACAAGAAATTTGCTTCAAATATAATAAATTAGGCAGGCTAAAAGTAAAAGGATGGAAAAATATGCAGCAAACAAATATTTATCAAAAAGAAGCCAGACTAACTGGATTAACATCAGATAATATTAGCAAAAAAATAATTATCAGTGACAGAGAGGAGCACTATGTAGTGATAAAAGATTAGTCCACCTAAACTTTTAGGAAAGTATGGCAATCCTAAATGTATATGCACCAAACCATTATATTTCAAAATATATGAAACAAAACTGATAGAACTGAAAGGAAACATAGACAAACCCATGTTTAAGACAAAGGGGAGATTTTACCCCCTTTCTCAAAAGTTAATTTAAAAAAAAACAAGACACAAAACAGCAAGGATATAGAAGACCTCATGCAAGCATCAATCAGAAAGTTCTAATTAACATTCATAGAAAAATCCACCCAACAATAAAATTTGTATTTTAAGTCCTCACAGAATATATATAGGCTATATTAGGGATTTTTTAAAAATCTTTAACAGATTCTAATGAATTAAACCCACACAGAGTGCTTTCTTTGATCACAGTGTAACCAAACTATAAATAAATGACAGATAATTAAAACCCCCAAACTCTTGGAAACTAAGTAACCCACTTGTGATTAATTCAAGGGTCAAAGAGAAGGTGCCAAGAGAAAATGAGAAAATATACTGAACTGAATGAAACTACAATAAAGTATATCAAAATTTGTGGCACAGAGTTGAAGGAATACTGAAAGAGAAATTTTAGCATCAAGTGCACAATTAAAATTAAAAAGCTATTAATCATTTACAATCTCAAGAAATGAGTAAAAAAGAAGAAAATAATCCCAAGCAAGCAGAAGAAATAATAAAGATAAAAGAAGAAGTCAATGACATTAAAAATAAAAATAATAAAATCAGTGACACAAAAAGTTCATTCTTTGAAAAGATCAAAGAGATAGACAAATCTCTAGCAAGACTGACAAATGTATAAAAAAAGACACTATAAGTGACTAATCTGAAGAATGAAACAAGTAATGTCACTATAGACCTTGTACATCAAATGGGTAATCGAAGAACAATAGAAATAATTTTATACACATAAATTTAGCAATTTAGATGAAATGGACTCCTCCTCAAAAGACAATTATGATACCTCACACAATATGAAATATATAATTGAATAATTAACAATTTTATATTTTATATTAGCACAACTGAACTTATACTTATAAAAAGTGAATTCATGAAGTATCATGTTCTGACATGCAGGATTTAGAGTCATTTGTTTTTTCCGAAACACTGTTTTGAATTAGAGAGATAAACTATCTAATTCATTTTGTCTGAGTCTCTTTTCCAGAACTCTGTAAAGTAACTAGCCTAAGAACTTACATCAATTTGTGTCAGCTGATGAGGAGCCCTCATGCTGAAGCTGAACCTCCAATACTTGGTCCCCTGATGCGAAGAACTGACTCATTGGAAAAGACCCTGGTGCTGGGAAAGATTGAAGGCAGAAGGAGAAGGGGACAACAGAGGATGGGACAGTTGGATGGCATCACTGACTCAGTGAACATGAATTTGAGCAAGCTCCAGGAGTTGGTGATGGACAGGGAAGCCTGGCGTGCTACAGTCCACGAGGCCTCAAAGAGTCGGACACGACTGAGGTACTGAACTGATGACGAACCCAGAGCCTTTTTGCCATGTAGCTATTTTTAAGAACCACATGTGATAATCTTTCCACAACCCATGACCTACACACTCAAGAATCATCTATCCGGGCAAAAGATACCAGTATCCTAACAACCAAAAAAAAAAAAAAAAAAAAAACCCTCCCTTTAACATGTTCACATGTGTGTTTGTTTACTGGTGAAGCAAACTGGGAGAAATGAGATGTGAAAACCAGAGTGATGATTTAGGTCATGAAAACAGTAAGTAAGGGCAGTACCTGCTTTCCCTTTTACCTCCCAAAGTCAAAACATAGATTAAAAGGTGAGGGTGCCAGTTTGGAAATGGATATAAAGCAGGAAGATGGCATAAATGCACCCCTGTATTGCCACCTAAAATAGGGACACTTTGTCACATTTTGGGTCCCCTAGAGAGACAAGGAAATGGCAACCCACTCCAGTGTTCTTGCCTGGAGAATCCCAGGGATGGGGGTGCCTGGTGGGCTGCCATCTATGGGGTCGCAGAATGGGACACGACTGAAGTGACTTAGCAGCAGCAGCAGCAGAGAGACAAGGAACATATACTGCAAACATAAACTAGACAGGCAATAACTCTGAAAATAAAATGAATGTGGCTGAAGATGAGACATGAGGCTCTAGCGCTGTCAGTGTGTTCCTGTGACTTCCTTTATATCATTACTTCCAGCCAAAGAAATAGTATAGGGACCAGGCAAGGCCAGCCCTATACAGTTTTATTATGCAAAGAAGGAATAAATATGACAAGGGAATGAGCAGAAGATCAGGACTTTTTCAGTGTTTCTTCAGGGTCAAGTAAGCTCTGAAGTGCCTGTTATAGTTCCAAGAAAGAAGAGACTTCCAAAGTAATAATTATAAACCAATTAACCACAATGAATGGTATGTTTATGTGTACATGAGTGTGTGTGCAATTAACATGTATAATGAGAGATTTGCTAAACTTCTCAAGTTGAGGAAAATTTTCTATTTCTCACATTTCTTATATTTCATAATTTCTTGTTACTTTTTTCCTTTTAATTCTAAAGTAGAGGGATGTGGAAGCCAATAGAGACTAAGAAGGCCCTTTGGAAAATGAGTTCATACATCATTATCATCTTTGCCAGTTAGCATTTATTGAGCAACCAGGCACTTGCTTCTTTGAGTCCTCATGAAGACCCATATTGAATAAGAATTTCTACATTCTGTATGGTCATCTATAAAGAGGACAAGATTAATGATAATGTATTATATCATGTGGAATTATACTTAGGTTTTTTTCCTAAAGAAGATAATATTTTAAACAAATTAATCTGTGTCTATCATTCAGATATTCATAATTGGAACTTTGTTTCAATAAATACAATTTTACAGAGTTGGAAGAAATTTTGTCTTATAAACTGTTGCTATGAACACTGGGAAGAGCTATGGACCAATTCTTACTTATGTTAGCATAGATTTAACGAGTTGAGTTATATTTTCCAATCCGATATTTCCAAGGGTAAAAAGCTGGCCCATTCCAAGAGAGGAATTTTCCATGTTAAATGTTATTTCACATTAAATTCACTCAGATGTTATGAGAATTTTCCTTTCTCTAGCAGCTCTAATTTAGTATCATTTTTTTTATAATTATGGTAATAAAATTAACCAATAGAAAATAGTGAATATTGTCTGTGCTCATTTCTATGCTAAAAATGAACGTTCACAATGTCTTTTACAGTCTAACATGGGTGTTCTGTTGCTTAGTCATATCCAAGTCTTTGTGACCCCATGAACTTTGTGACCAGGTTCCTCTGGTCCACGGGGATTTTCCAGGCCAGAATAGTGGAGTGGGTTGCCATTTCCTCCTCCAGGGGATCTTCCTGACCAAGGAATAGAATTTGTGTCTGCTGCAGTTCTTGCATTGGCAGGCAATTCTTTACCACTGAGCCCCACTTGGGAAGCCCCAATATTAGCTCTCATACATGCTGCAAAAAACAAGGCCATTTTGAAGCTAGCTAAGAGTAAACAACAGTTATTGTGCTCAGAATTACAAATTCACTCTCTCAGCAAGTCAAATATAGAGAAGAAACACATTCTCTTTATATAATTTACTAATATTCAGCAAGAGACTCTACCTGCTTGGAAGGAGAAAGAAAAATTAAAACAGCCCCGATGGCTGATTCATAGAGTCCCTTTACATCATACATATTTATTTGATATAGTCACTGCATTGCAGTTATTGTTGCCTCAATGTTTGCTCCTCTGAGGTTTTCTGGATGTCTATAGGGCTCCAAAATCACTGCAGATGGTGACTGCAGCCATGAAATTAAAAGACACTTACTCCTTGGAAGAAAAGTTGTGACCAACCTAGATAGCATATTGAAAAGCAGAGACATTACTTTGCCAACAAAGGTCTGTCTAGTCAAGGCTATGGTTTTTCCAGTGGTTATGTATGGATGTGAGAGTTGGACTGTGAAGATAGCTGAGCACTGAAGAATTGATGCTTTTGAACTGTGGTGTTGGACAAGACTCTTGCGAGTCCCTTGGACTGCAAGGAGATCCAACCAGTCCATTCTGAAGGAGATCAGCTCTGGGATTTCTTTGGAAGGAATGATGCTAAAGCTGAAACTCCAGTACTTTGGCCACCTCTTGCGAAGAGTTGACTCATTGGAAAAGACTCTGATGCTGAGAGGGATTGGGGGCAGGAGAAGAAGGGGATGACAGAGGATGAGATGGCTGGATGACATCACCAACTCAATGGACGTGAGTCTCAGTGAACTCCGGGAGTTGGTGACGGACAGGGAGGCCTGGCATGCTGTGATTCATGGGGTTGCAAAGAGTCAGACACGACTGATCGACTGAACTGAACTGAACTGATAGGGAGAGAGATTCATGTGGTCTCTTGGCAGCATTGTTGAGAAGGCAGAAAAAATGTGGTCAGGCAGTGAGAATGAGATTTCACTCCAGATACTCCCCTGTAAGCACTGATACTGAGTTGGGAGCTAATAGACTCACCATGAAGTCTGCCTAGGCAGGGCTGAAATGACCCTTGAACAGGTATTGTGTGCACAATACCTAATTTAGGAGCAAGGTAAAGGCTAATGCCAATGATAATAAATCAGCAGGTTTTAGTTTCCAAGGTATGATTTATTTGAGAAAGATTACTCAGCTGGTAAAAAAAATCCACCTGGAATGTGGGAGACCTGGGTTCGATCCCTGGGTTGGGAAGATCCCCTGGAGAAGGGAAAGGCTACCCACTCCAGTATTCTGGCCTGGAGAATTCCATGGAATAGTCCATGGGGTCATAAAGAGTCAGACACAACTGAGTGACTTTCACTTTCACAAATCTGACTATGAAGGCCAGCAGCAAGCCACAACAAGATGCCTAGGGATTAGACTGCTGCTGCTGCTAAGTCGCTTCAGTCGTGTCCGACTCTGTGCGACCCCATAGACGGCAGCCCTCCAGGCTGCCCTGTCCCTGGGATTCTCCAGGCAAGAACACTGGAGTGGGTTGCCATTTCCTTCTCCAATGCATGAAAGTGAAAAGTGAAAGTGAAGTCCGCTCAGTCGTGTCCGACTCTTAGCGACCCCATGGACTGCAGCCTACCAGGCTCCTCCGTCCATGTCCAGGCAAGAGTACTGGAGTGGGGTGCCGTTGCCTTCTCTGAGGGATTAGACTAGCCACACCCAAATTTATCAAACCAACTATTTTGAAATTTGTCCAAAGGACTCAGAGAACACCTTGAGGAAATGAAGATTCATTTATTTTGCCATTATGTCAGATGATCACATATCTCCCCAAGAGGAAATAGAGGATAAAATATGAAAGAGATCAAGCTGTTTTCTCCTAAAATATTGACCGTTGCTTAAAATAACTGTATATATTCTCATTTCATAACTAAATGATGAAAAGGACTAAACATCTTATTTCCCACCTCCTCTCCTCATCAGACTTGGTGCTCATGTCCTCACTACAAATGCCATCTCAAGTGAATAACGAATAACCTTCTGCCTAAGGTTCCTCTGAGAGGTACATATGTAAGTTAATAACAAGCAAAATTATGTTTCTTTTATATCTTTAATCTTAAGTCTCAAGCACTCAGGAATTCTCATGGGTTGGTATAAACCTTACAAAGAGGTCTTATATCCAAGCTAGCTCTGCTAAAATGATCTGTAAAATATAAGACCAGCTCTAACTACTTCACGTAATGATAACACCAATTTCTTTATTTTTTACCATTTTTAAATTGAAGTATAGTTAACTTACAATTAACTATATAATGCTGTATTAGTTTCAGGTGTACAGCAAAGTGATTCAGATATATATATATACATATATTATGAAAAATATTCTTTTCTTTTTCAGATTCTTTTTCCATTATAGGTTATTCTATTATTTCTTAATTTGTTTTACTCTTACGACCAAATAGAGAACAACAAATTAATTAAAAATAGTACAAAAGGAAAAAATAAACATATTAAAATAATTAGTACAAGTGGAATATAAAGAACAGAAAACAAGTCAAAGGGGAAAGCAATGAACTATTGTTTAGAGTAACATTGGTCTAAGCTTGTCACTCCATGCCTTCCAGGACAAGTATATTATTTCTGAACTTAGTTATTGTTTAAAAGAGAATGGGTACAAAGAGAGATACATTATGCTTCAACTCTTCTGTTCTAGTTTACAACCACATAGATAAGAGAGAAATTACTGGGACCACATCTTTTTAATTTCTTGGAAAATGTCATCCTGATGGACTGAGGAAAGGGAAGTAGTTTTAATCACTGAAAATCCCAAAGATAAAGTGATCTTCCTGTAAAGAAAGTGAAAGTTGCTCAGTACTGTCTGATTCTTTGTGACCCCATGGACTGTAGTCTACGGAATTCTCCAGGCCAGAATACTGGAATGGTTAGCCTTTCCCTTCTCCAGGGGTTCTTCTCAACCAAGGGATCGAACCCAGGTCTCCTGCATTGCAGGCAGATTCTTTACCAGCTCAGCCACAAGGGAAGCCCTTCCTGTAAGGGATGTGGAAATGGAAGTATAGAATAGCAAAAGAGAAGTTCTAACCCTGAATGGTCAAAAGATATAAAGCAGATAATTGATGATATTGTTGTTGTTCAGTTGCTAAGTCATGTCCAACTCTTTGCGACCCCATGGACTGCAGCACACTTGGCTTCCCCATCCTTCAGCATCTCTCAGAGTTTGCTCGAATTCATGTCCATTGAGTTGGTGATACTATCCAACCATCCCATCCTTTGTCATCCCCTTCTCTTCCTACCCTCAATCTTTCTCAGCATCAAGGTCTTTTCCAATAAGTCGACCCTTTGCATCAGGTGGCCAAAGTTTTGAAGCTTCAGCAACAGTCCTTCCAATGAATATTCAGGGTTGATTTCCTTTAGGATTGACTGGTTTGATCTCCTTGCAATCTAAAGGATTCTCAAGAGTCTTCTCCAGTACCACAGTTTGAAAGCGTCAATTCTTTGGCACTCAGCCTTCTTTATGGTCCAACTCTCACATCCGTACATGACTACTGAAAAAACTGTAGCTTTGATTATACCTGTAAGATATATTAGAAAATGAAAAGATTGTGTTCATCCTGCATCTCATCAGTTTGCCATCATATGAAAGCTGGCACAAGAGAAATATTCATTTCTTATTTTCCATACTCTGTAACCCTGTTTTTTGTTTGTTTGTTTTAACATTTGATAAACTCATGGAAGCAAACTATGTGTATTTTTGCCTTGGCCTACATGAAAAGACCCATAGCAATTCATTCTTTCAAATAAGCCTTGAAATAAAGATCTTGAGAACATAAATGGTAATTATATCTGACATTTCAAATTTAGGAAGTATGAAACCCCTACTCTAAACTCCTTTCAGTTATGCTTATATAGTATTACTTTTATTGTATCTGATAAAATAAGTAACTTAATCCATCTCCTTGCCTTCAAGTAAACTCACACATACCATTTCTAGCCATGAGATAAGGCCTTTTGTTATAAATTTCAGAGAAAGAAATTCTATATTGAATTTTGCTAATTCATTTTCATTTAGCCTCAATGTGTCAGGAAATGTTATTTTAATTATACTTATAATTCACATAATATTGCCAGCACTTATAAGGAGAAATGAATGAAAATTGTACAAATCATGAAAAATTTTCTATAGTCTCTTTTACTAAAGATTAAAACTATATTTCCCTCAGTTTTCCATATTCTCTGAATTTTTATATTCTCACCTGATGTGTCTAACTCTCAAAATCTGTAACTATTCTTAGGCTACCTTCTGAATTTCCACTTCACTCACTTTCTAATATGTCTTTGCCAGTGAAGATAACAAATTTAAGGCCATTTCTGTGCAGTACCTTGTCTCTTTATCCCCTTAGCTGTGTGCAGGTAAATCACCTAAACCTTATATTGTTACCATTAGCACTCAAAAAGAAAAAAAAATCTTGTATAGCGTCCAATAGATGAAAGGGTAGCTACCCTAGCATATCCTATGAGATTATAATAAAGTAAAAATTTTTTTGATAAAAGTCTGTAACATTTACAGATGTAAGTTTGTCAAAGTCCTAGGTCCCTATTCTTTTTATTGCTCTGCAAAGATACTAAATATATCAGGGGCAGAAAGAACTATCAAAGCCACATTTAGAAGACCAGCAGGGCATCAAGAGACTATCTAAAAATTAAAGCTAGGTTAATTTTTTCCTAAAGAAATTAAGAAGAATAAGATAAAGCATTTTTGTTTAATAACAAAGATTGGACAATTGCCAGCAATTAGCTGAGCAATTAAAGAGTAATTTACACCTTTTCTGTGTAGAATTTAGGATGTTCACAACACACAAATTGATTATTGCTCTAAAATCATTTTAATAGTACTTTTCCACTTCTAACTTTAAAACTCTTAATTCATTCTAATTTTAGAGCTGCATTACTAAAAGATAATTATTTCCATAGCAGAAATTTAATGCTAACAGAGTAAAAACAGAGAGTAAGCCACACTGCTTCTTTTCCAGTTGAAATATCTTCAAATTGATTATGCAGGAATGACTAGTCTTCTGAGTTCATAATTTGAAATAAAATGAGCATTTATCAGTGTCTTTACCAGCACTGTGATGGTAATATGGCATATATGAGGTCTCACTAGACTATCCCAACAACAACAAAAAAGGTCTTAAAATGGAAATACATTCAATAGGGAAATGAGTTTTATTTAAACCTGACTCTGAAACAAAATCTATTATCAGAGTCCTTGCTCATTTATTGTATGACAGCTACATGTTAAAAAATATTTCTAATGAGATGGTGACTTGTTTCTCCATTTTAAAATTAATTTCTAAGTTGTCATGTATTTTGTGATTTCTTTTTGGTCTGATCTATCTTCTTATTCTAATTTGACCAAGAGTTTGAATTGTTTTCTATAGAATTTATGTCTAGAATTGAATCTTAATATTTTTAGTAAACAATTTATACATTCATTTTGTATCACAAAATGCCACTAAGGCAAAAAAAAAAAAAAAGAAGAGCATTTGCTTTAAAAAATAGAAACTATCTGATTATTTCGTATTATTTTTACTCATTATTTGTATATTAAAAGATTGAGTTTCTAACTGATTTTATTTTACATTGATTTCATACAATATCTATAAGAAAACAGACTTGGCATGACCTCAGTATTATTGTAGGGTATATCAATGATCTATGATACAGAACATGCCATGTGAACTTGAAAAGAGGGTATATTCTGCTGCTGGTGGACTTTTGTAGAGATGTCTGTTTGATGTAGTTGATTTACAGTGTTACGGATGTCTTTGTTGTTGTTCAGTCACTAAGTTATGTCCAACTCTTTGTGACCCCATGGACTGCAGCATGCCTAGCTTTGTTACTGTTCAGCACCACAATTCAAAAGCATCAATTCTTTGGCTGTCAGCCTTCTTTACTGTTGATATCTTATATGTACTTACTGATCTTCAGCCTAGTCATTTCATTCATTACTGAAAGTAAGCTATCAAAGATTCCATCTGTTACTGTTAAATTGTATATTTCTCTCATATCAGTTTTTTTTTTTTATGAGACTTTGTTGTTAGGCACATTTATTTATTTTTTTAAATTGTCTATTGTTCTTAAATTTGACCTTTGTGGATAATGATCACCTGCATTTCTAAATCTCTGCATGTCTTAGCTGTTATCTTTATAATGGATTGCTATTTTAGCATTATAAAATATCATATCTTATTAGATACCTCTAATAAGAATTTTTATATTAAAGCTTTTTTCCCCTGATATTAGTATAGTCACTCCTGCACTGTTTTAGTTATTATTTCTGTGATATATCTGTTTCCATCCCAGACGTGTATCTTTGAAAAAAAATAATAAAGATGTATGACTTTGAATCTAAGATGTGTTTCTTGTATAAAGCTACAGTGGAATCATGTTTCTGTTTTTGTTTTCTTTATCTATTCTTCTAATCTCTGCCTTTGATTGGAGTATCTTATCAATTTATTTGTCGTTGTTGCTCTTTGGCTAAGTCATGTCTGACTCTTTGAGATCCCATGAACTACAGTATGTCAGGCTTCCCTGTCCTTAACTATATATCTCCTGGAGTTTGATCAAACTCATGTCCATTGAATTGCTGATGCCATCCAACCATCTCACTCTCTGTTGCCCTCTTCTCCTGCTATCAGTCTTTCCCAGCATCAGGTTCTTTTTGGATGAGCAGGTGTTCACATCAGGTAGCCAAAGGACTGGAACTTCAGCTTCAGCATCAGTCCTTCCAATGAGTTTACAGGGTTGATTTCCTTTAGGATTGACTGGTTTGATCTCCTTGCTGTCCAAAAGACACTCAAGAGTCTTCTCAGCACTGCAATTTGAAAGCACCAATTCTTTGTCACTCAGCCTTGAAAGTGAAAGAGGAGAGTGAAAAAGATGGCTTAAACATTCAAAAAACTAAGATCATGGCATCTGGTCTCATCACTTCATGGCAAATAGGTGGGGAGACAGTGGAAACAGTGACAGATTTTATTTTGGGGGGCTCCAAAATCACTGCACATGGTGACTGCAGCCATGAAATTAAAAGAAGCTTGCTACTTGGAAGAAAAGTTATGACCAACCTAGACAACATATTAAAAAGCAGAGACATTACTTTACCAACAAAGGTCCATCAAGTCAAAGCTATGGTTTTTACAGTAGTCATGTATGGATGTGAGAGTTGAACTATAAAGAAAGCTGAGTGCTGAAAAATTGATGCTTTTGAACTGTTGTTAGAGAAGACTCTTGAGAGTCGCTTGGACTGCAAGGAGATCCAACCTGTCCATCCTAAAGGAAATTAGTCCTGAATATTCATTGGAAGCACTGATGCTGAAGCTGAAACTCCAATACTTTGGCCACCTGATGCAAAGAACTGATTCATTTGAAAACACCCTGATGCTGGGAAAGATTTAAGGTGGAAGGAGAAGGGGATGACAGAGGATGAGATGGTTAGATGGCATCACCGACTCAGTGGACGTGAGTTTGAGTAAACTCTGGGAGTTGGTGATGGACAGGGAGGCCTGGTGTACTGCAGTCCATGGGATCACAAAGAGTCAGACACAACTGAGTGACTGAACTGAACTGAACAGCCTTCTTTACAGTCCAACTCTCACATCCATACATGACTATTGGAAAAACCATAGCCTTGACTATACAGACCTTTGTTGGCAAAGTGATGTCTCTGCTTTTTAATACACTGCCTAGGTTTGTCATAGATTTTCTTCCAAGGAGCAAGCGACTTTTAATTTGGTGGCTGCAGTTATGGTCCATAGTGATTTTTGAGCCAAGAAAATATAATCTCCCACTGTTTCCATTTTTTCCTCAAGTATTTGACTAGAGCGATAAGACCAGATTCCATGATCTTAGGTTTCTGAATGTTGAGTTTTAAGCCAGCTCATCAATTTATATCTAAAGTAATCATGGTAAAGATAGGATTTATTTCTGCTGATTTCCTCCTCTTTTCTGTATGTCTTTTTTTCTCTATTCTTTTATTACTGTATTTTTGGTAAAAATAGGTATTTTCTAGTATAGAATTTTAATTCCCTTGTTATTTCTTTTAGCATTTTAAGTTATTTTGATAGAAATTGTCCTAAGTATTACAATTAACACTTTAAAACTGTCAAGATTTATACCAACTTTGTTTCAATAGTATACAAAATCTTTTCTTCAGTATAGCTTAATTTTACCCACCTTTGTGCCATTGTCAAATTATATGTTTATACATAGTAAGCACATAAACACTATTTTATAATAATTTTTATGCAGTTGTATTTTAAATCAGGTAAGAGAAGAAAAAGGCTACAAACAAGATGCATGTATTATGGCTTGCATTTACCTATGCAATTTTCTTTACAAGCAGTCCTTATATCCTTGTGTGAATTCAACTTATCATTATTAATTTATGGTTACTTTCCAGGGTCCTGAAAAAGCTGATTTTTACAGTGTTTGCAAATGTTCTCATTGAATTTAGGAAGAGTTGGCTGCCTAAAGTTCTTACTGTGCCATATGGGAAATCCCTTACATAAATATTTTTAGTGTTTAAAGATATCTTAAGGAAATGAGATGTCTCAATTCTATATCATTTATAGATTTTAAAAAGTCACCTCAGAATATAGCACTGTTCTGAATATTGAACTTCTCTACTTTGTGTGTGTCCCTTTACTACAAATTACACTATCATGGGACCTGATCTTTTGAAGAGTTCAAATCTATGTAAGTATAAAAATTGATATATTTCAAAGAAATATTTTACTTTAGTGTAATATTTTCAGTTTTGGCAAGGAGGGTTGTCATAGTTACTTACATAAAACCTGAATATTTTAACATCAATCTTTCAAACATGATTTTCATTAGCTCTATCATGTAATATTCTATACTTCTATTTCCAAAGACAGACATAATATTTATTGATTGCATTTCCCTTTCTCATATATTTTTCTATTCTATTTATCTTGAGGTTTGTCATTCTGTGTTCCTCAAATTTATTTTCATCATTTTTTTTTTTTTTTGATAACAGAGTGAAAATGAGAGAGACTAAAGTTTGGAAAAAAATGTGATTCTCTTTTCTTCCCCATGTTTAATGTTTTATTCTTTGAGAGGAAGATAAAGAGAGATTGGTGTAGTATCATTGCGTTTTGAATGTATTATTTAAGAATATGTCGGTTTATGAAAGAAACATTATATCTACCAATTTTAGTTAAAATCCACCATTAGCATTCTAAATAAAGTCATATTTTTCCCACCTAACTTATGTATTCATCCCAAGGCAAAGCTTTCATGATGGAGATCATTTGGAACTCTTTTTCTAATTTCCTACTGATCCAAAATATGTCAAATATTAAAAAGGAAAACAATTGTTGAATATCCATATTGAAAGAAGAGAAAGAGGAAAGGGGAATTCTCCTTGAGAACTGCCCTTTAAAAAGGCCCATCAAAAGCTTGTTGAAGGACATGCCAAGCTTGATTGTTTGGAAATCTGAATTGTATATATTTCCATTAAAATCCCATCCAGGTCCATTTAATTTATTCACAGATAAACAAAATGCCCTTTATTGCTTTGAATGCAGTTTTGACAGATGGTTGTTAGCATTCTGTCCAGGTGTAAAAAGACAAAGATAAATGAATCTGTTCCTTTTAATTCACACACTTTATGACTTTCATCTCCACTGGAAAGCACCCTTTGGCTCTCTATCTTCTTCATGTTCCAGTAAGAGACAGTTCTTTTTCTAGCTGGAGCTTGCTTTATTGTGCTTCTAAAGAGAAGTTACCTTTGCTTGAAATAATCAATTGAAAACACAGCAAGCAAATTGTTCTTTCCAAAATTTCAAACTTACTTTTATTTTTAAGTTTATTAGAATTGTCTTTTATATATATATATATATATATATATATATAAACCCATGAATTTACCTACATAATAACTAGAGTTTAGGGTAGTTAGAACTGTTCAGTTCAGTTCAGTTCAGTCGCTCAGTCGTGTCCCACTCTTTACGACCCCATGAATCACAGCATGCCAGGCCTCCCTGTTCATCACCAACTCCCGGAGTTCACTCAGACTCACATCCTTCAAGTTGGTGATGCCATCCAGCCATCTCATCCTCTGTCATCCCCTTCTCCTCCTGCCCCCAATCCCTCCCAGCATCAGTTTTTTCCAATGAGTCAACCCTTCACATGAGATGGCCAAAGTACTGGAGTTTCACTTTAGCATCATTCCTTCCAAAGAACACCCAGGACTGATCTCCTTTAGAATGGACTGGTTGGATCTCCTTGCAGTCCAAGGGACTCTCAAAAGTCTTCTCCAACACCACAGTTCAAAAGCATGAATTCTTCGGCGCTCAGCTTTCTTCACAGTCAACAGTTAGAACTGTTAAGATTTTCATTATTTGGCAAGTGCTTAATAAATGTCTTTCACTTGATGTGAAACAAATTTAAAATTAACTAAATAACTGAAACTATTTTTAACTTTATGCTTCTTATTTATAACATTAAATTTTGAAAAGTAAAATATTGAGCTTAAACTCAGACTACACGAAATTACCAGAATTACCCAAAATCTTCAGACATGTATTATAATGCTATTTCAAAATATTTAACATGTATTATTACTATACTTTATTTTATATGTAATAAAATAAACTCTCTTTAATTTTCAATAAAATAGGAAGAATTATGTCAAAGTATTAAATTCTTATGGATTTAAAAGCACACAGTGAACAGTAAGATACTGCCCCCTATATTTACATGGCTTAGAAATAAATTATTCCTTTAAAAGTTCAAAAATGAACTTGTCCTTATAATTTAGTTTAGGGACAGGAATTTATTATAGTTTATTTTTACAGGTATAAAAAGCAATCTAATGGTGTAAAAGTCAACAGTTATTTGCTCTATGAAAATATTTCCTTTGTATTTGCCCAACTGTTTATATAGAATTTTATATAACTGACGGAGTGGTTTGTAAATTGTAACCCACAGACTTTTCAGGACTGTCTATATATTTTGAAAATTCAAAGTATTACTAGGAATTATTTCATGTTCACCATTTTTACTGTACTAACATTTGCACTGATGGTACATGAACACCAGTGGTGAGTAAAACAGCATGTGACTGAGCAGGAATTAGGACAGTAGCAATAAAGTCTACTTGTACTGATTGCATTCTCAACCACATTCCTCGCATGAAGGTCATATGTATACTAATCTTCATTTTTCTCTATGTGTCATCAGCATTTGGAAGAATTTGCATTCTTCTCGCTTGAAAAAAATAGCCTCTAATTTGATTCAAAGATACCATATCTTTCTTTTTCCTTTAACTTACCAGTCAGTGCTTCTCAATTGTTTTTAAACATTTCTATTATTCTTCCATACTTTTTAAACATACAGAACACACCTAAATATCACTGATGAAATGAAAACTCTCATCTCAAGATTGGACTCCATATACCAACTTGCTTACCCAGCATTTCTACTTCAATCTCTAATAGATAAGAAAGAAAACACTTCCATTTTCTGAAAACAGAGAAGATAATTCTAACAGAAGAAAAATTCTCAGACATTTCTGGACCAATGAAACAGACAAGGTCAGACTGACAAAAGATAGGGTAAAGGAGAATCTACATGAGGAGAAAGTTGGCAGGAATAAACAATACAGCCACAACATTTCCTCTAACAGAGGGTGGTAAAAACATGGGCCAGTTGTGGAGGTGTGTACTTAGGTGTGTTACTATGTAAGGCATATCAATTTCTTATACTCTGAGCAACTGGCATCATAAGTCACATCGAGGTTTATTCAATTCAGTCTGCTCCCTTAGTAAAGTCAAATATTGTTAAGACACGTACTTTAATGTGAAAAATCAGTTAATATAGGGGCAGAAATCTCTACTATATTTGGGACACCTCTACAAAATTGAGAGAAGAAAAAAAATTTGACACAAATTAAATGCCATAATTTTCTCTGATGTTTTTCTAACAGTTTAATGCAGATATAATTCAAACATCATAAAATGTCACCATCTTAAGTGGATGAGTCAGTGGTTTTTAGTACATTCACCACAATCTAACTTGAGAACATTTCAATTATCCCTCAAAAAAGCCACAGCAATTTAGCAGTCATTTTTCCTTCCTCCCCTTCCCTAGCACAAGACTACGAACTCATATCTAATACATATCTATGAACTCTTTTTGTAAGTTACTTCTTTCACTTATCATAAAGCCTTTAAGATCTATCTATATTGCAGCAGTATTTCATTCCCTTTGAAAACTAAAATGTTTATTTAAATAACTATATATTGACATAAAGTTATAAGAAATAACACAAAGAGATCTCTTATATATTTTATCCATTTTCTCCCCAAAATCAATTTACTTTGCAAGGCTATAGTAAATACCACAGTTTAGATGTTTGCATTGATCCAATCCACTGATTTTATAAATATTCAGATTCCTACACTTTTCCTTATATTTCATTATGTGTATCTGCATTTTATTCTATATGATTTCACTACATAGGTAGGTTTTTGCATCTACTAACAGAGTTAAGAGGAACTAAAAAGCCTCTTGATAAAGGGAAAGAGGAGAGTGAAAAAGTTGGCTTAAAGCTCAACATTCAGAAAATGAAGATCATGACATCTGGTCCCATCACTTCATGGGAAATAGATGGGGAAACAGTGTCAGACTTTATTTTGGGGGGCTCCAAAATCACTGCAGATGGTGACTGCAGCCATGACATTAGAAGATGCTTACTCCTTGGAAGAAAAGTTATGACCAACCTAGATAGCATATTCAAAAGCAGAGATAATACCTTGCCAACAAAGGTCCGTCTAGTCAAGGCTATGGTTTTTCCAGTGGTCATGTATGGATTTGAGAGTTGGACTGTGAAGAAAGCTTAGCACTGAAGAATTTGAACTGTGTTGTTGGAGAAGACTCTTGAGAGTCCCTTGAACTGCAAGGAGATCCAACCAGTCCACCCTAAAGGAGATCAGTCCTGGGTGTTCATTGGAAGGACTGATGCTGAAGCTGAAACTCCAATACTTTGACCACCTCATGCGAAGAATTGACTCATTGGAAAAGACCCTGATGCTGGGATGGATTGGGGGCAGGAGGAGAAGGGGCCGACAGAGGATGAGATGGCTGGATGGCATCACCGACTCGATGGACATGAGTTTGAGTGAACTCCGGGAGTTGGTGATGGACAGGGAGGCCTGGCGTGCTGCGATTCATGGGGTCGCAAATCGTCGGACACGACTGAGCGACTGGACTGAACTGAACTGAACAGAGTTAAGAATCTGAAAAGTTCCGTCACCTCTTACTGCCCTTTTATAATCACAGAAACACTCCTCCCATGTCCTTTCCTTCCCATAGATCTGATTCTGATAATCATCAATCTTTTCTTCATTTCAAAAATGTTATATGAATGAAAGAATACAGTATATAATGTTTTGGATAGTCTCTTTTAACTCAGAGTAATTCCCTGGAGCTTCTACAAAGTTATTGCATATAAAGTAGTTTTGATTCTAGAGAGTATTTCATGGTATGTATGTAACAGAATCTGCTTAACCATTTACCTATTCAATGGCATCTGAGTTATTTTCAGTTTGGGTCCTTTTGTTTACTGTTACATATATATTTAATTTAATTGGTCTTCTTCATTGATCTATGGTTTATTCAGAAGTATCTATCTTGTATTGTCATGTATTGGAGATTTATTTTTTTATTGTCTCTCTGGTGATTGATTACTAGATTGATTCATTTATGATCATATAATACACTTTATAATTTTAGTTATTTTCAATTTGTTACTTTTTATTTGTTTTATATGGCTCATGATATAGATTATCTTGGCAAATGTTCACTGTGCACTTAGAAAAAATGTATTCTACTATTCTTGGGTAAGGTGTTCTATATATGTTCATTTAATTCTTTGGTCAATTATGTTACCCAAGCTTTCTATATCATTGATTCCTTCAGTATAATAGATCATTCAGTTGCTGAGAAGAAACTTCTGAAATCTGTAACTATGGTTGTGGATTTGTTAATCTCTCCTTTCAGCTCTATCAATTTTGCTTCATTGTTTAAGATTTACTGTTTGGTGTATACACATTTAGGATCTTTATGTCTTAGTATTTTTATCACTATGAAATATATCTCCCTAGTAATTTTCTTTGCTCTGATATCTACTGTATCAGATTCTAATATAGCCATTCCTCCTTCTTTAAAATTAATGTTTGCATATCAAGCATTGTCCCATCTATTTACTTTCAACCTGATTGTTGTAAATCTTAATTGTACCTACAAAATTCTTTCACAGCCATATCTAGACTAGTGTTTGACCAACTGGGCATCAGAGCCTAGCCAAATGGATATAAAATTAACCATAACAGCACAATTATACCATATTTTGCTTATCTACTTATTAGCTAATGGATATTTGTGCCATTTCTATTTTTTGGCTATTATTAAGAATGCTACTATAAATAGCTGTAAATACTTTTTAATATTGACATATATTTTCAGTTATCTTGGGAAGATATTCCTGAGAGAGGAATTGCTTGGTTATGTGGTAGTTCTCTGTTCCATATTTTGTGAAACTGCCACACTGTTTTCTGAAGCACTGTGCCACTTTATATTCTCATCTGCAATGAGTGCAAGTGCCAGCTTCTCTGTATCCTCACCAACATTAGCTTTTACTGTGTGTCTTTTTAATTATAGCTACCCTAGGTTTATAAAAAAAAAATCACTTGATGTAATTACAATATAGTCTGGAGCCAAGAGATATTAGAGAAAAGGAGGAAATAGGGTTGGCTCAGGAAGCCATCTTCCATGTATAGCTAGAGGTCTGTGTTGCAAGGCTAGGAAGGCTTTTTCAGAGACTTGTCAAAATGTGAAGATTTAGAGCACTACCTTGGTTCTAATCCTAGCTATACTATTTCCAATTTATGTAGTGTTCAGCAAGTTATTTAACTTCTCTGTCTTGCTTCCTTTATCTAGAAATAGAAATCATACTAGTAACTCTCTAATTGAAAATGAGCTATATAATTTATGCTAAAATGAACTTAAGACTTTCGAGGCACTGTAAAGAAGAACTGCCTTTGATCTCATCCAAAAATGATGATGACTGAAGGATTAAAATGGTTATCCTTTAGACACTTTATTGTCATGGACTCCCAGAAATATCATTGTAATACATCTATGTTTTTACATTATATATCAAATTAGAGAGTGCATTTTTATATGTACTATTTTACATATGGAAGATATTTTATAAACAAATGTGGAAACAGATTAACACAATTGAAGCAGCACTGGGCTGGAAGTCCAGTGTGATTTACTCAGTTGGAATCACTTAAAGTCGTGAACTTTACTTTTCTCATCTGTGAAATAAGGAGATTTGACTTGATAACCTCTGGGGTTCTTTAAATCTCCTCACTCATGGTTGTGAATACAGTTTCCGTATTTAAAGTGTTTTATTTAAATCACTCCCTTCTCCTGTTTTAATGACATAGTTATGTAAAGCATATCTATTCTTTCGTTATTCTAAATGCTATCAGAATGCATGTCAGAAATCAAGGAGACAGACAAGATCTGTTATTTACTAATGAATTATTTTATTGATGAGGAGTTATATATTCAAGTAGTGATTGAACTTTATCTTCATTGATATATCTATGCTGAACTTACTTAATATTCTTGATCAGACAAAATATCCCCTCAAGATAGAGTCTCAGTAAACTTCTTTAACAATGTTCTGAACCACAAACCTACACATTATATCAGAATCTTAATGTAAAACTTTGCTATTCTTCTATATTCAGCTCTTTATAAATGGGGGGGTGGTGTATTTAGTGCACCTGTGACCATTTAGAAAAGCAATTAAATATAAATCACAGAAAAAGAAATCAAGTTTAAATGATTAGTCCATTAATCAAGCTTATTTGTCACTTCATAAATCAAGATTAAGTCAGACAGCAAAACCAAATATGTTCTTGTTTTGAGTTTAATTTCTTCCTTCTGCAAGGCTTCAAATGGCCATTTAAAATTTCTCCATTGAGTCATGACTCCAGCTATCATTGAGAAAAGAAATATAACAATATTTTAGGATCATTACTGATACAAATATGTAACAAAAGATCTCTTAGTAAATAATTTACTGCTAATTCTGGCTTATACAACTTCAAAATTATTTCCATATATCAGTAACTTGCAAACCCTAAAACCATCATCTCTCCTATATTCTTATTTTGTGTGTGCTGTGTGTGCTTAATTGCTCATCCATGCCCAACTCTTTGTGACCCTATGAAGTACAGCCTACAACGCTCCTCTATACATGGGGATTCTCCAGGCAAGAATACTGGAGTGGGTTGCATGCCCTTCTCCAGAGGATATTCCCAACCTAGGAATCGAACCCAGGACCCCTCATTGCAGGTGGATTCTTTATTGACTGAGCCACCAGGGAAGCATACTTTGTACAGGTGCTTTCTTCTCCCATAAAGAAAATTTTGTTCAGCTTTATCATTTTCAAGAGATATCATAAAAGCCACATTTTTGTAAATTTTTAGACTCTCTCCCTTCTACCATTATTGGCATAGGTCTGTCTTGCTCCCAGAGTTTTCTAGTGTATATATGTCTCTATTTATTCTTAAATTTTTTATGTAATTTTTTCCCCAAATGTTAGTACTATAAATAGATGATCATTGTTTAAGATAGATATTGGGTCATATGTTTCCTAAGTGTATTTTTGATGCCTGGCACTCAAATTGGTAACAACTCAGTAAATGGTCCAAATGCCCTCTTAGAACAACTCTGTTCAATAAAAATGCTAGTTGATAATTGTGAGATTAAGATATCTAGAGATAAATACTTTGAAAGTGATGAAAATTTTCTGTGAGAGAATAAATAGAATCAATGTGCATCCTTGCTAATGCTTGTCTGAAAGGAGCAGTCCAAGTCTTAAGGGGACAAATAAAATGAGCTATAGCATTTTCTTAACTCTGGCTTGATTTCTGAGGTTTCAGCCTGTCATTTTTTATAGATCATCTGCCTTTCATTCTGAATGTTAATCATTGGTTTTAACAGTGTGCAAATGCAGAGCAGCCTGAATTAGGGAAGAATCAAATTATTGCAGACTAAAACCTTTGCCTTGGAATTAAATTTCTGTATAACATTTTCTCCTGTCTCATCCGTTCATGGTTTTCTTTATCCTCCAATGTCAACTAGTTATTCAAGACCTCATTAATATAATATTAAAAATATTATTCTTAATACAATATTAATATATCATCATTTAGACAGTGTTATAAGTTATGAACAAGCAAAATTTTAAAATTTATCCCTGGAATAAAATTTTCAAGGGCTTAAAATTTTCAGGGTCTTGTCACTTGAAATACATACAAATATGTATGTATATAATACATATCCATTGCTACTAGATATGTACACATCCAACCTTTTTTTCTTCTAATAGAGATTTAAAACTGTATAAATGGTGTATATTATATACTGTGCACTGTATATAATACATTGTGTATCATGCTCACAAAGGAGACTTCTACAAAATTAGCAAATTATTTATCTTTTAATTTGATAGGCTTCCTGGTAGCTCTAATGGTAAAGAATCTACCTGCAATGCAGGAGACCCAGGTTCAATCCCTGGAGAAGGAAATGACATTAACCAGTCTCTAATTTATCTCTGTTTTGGAAGAATTGGATAACTTTTACTGACCTTCCTTTAAGTGCATTAATTTTTTATTCTGCCATCTTCCTTATATAGACAAAGATAAGAAAAGTAGTGAGGAATGGTTTCCACCAGTAGCCAAAAAGTAGGTTTCAGCTCTCATCCCCTAGAAAGAAACACCAATTTAACATTCTCACGCACAACAATACCTTTATTAGGAGCCCCAGAACCCAAATGGGGGATTATAGCAGTCAGGTGAGCACAGAAATGAGGAAAGATGCATAGAAGAGAGCAGGAAAGATAGTTTCAAACAACCTGCATTTTTGTTCACCAACTCTTGCTTGATCTTGTCTGCTCTTTAATCCTGGTGAATTTTTCAGTCCCTTTATTGCATTCTTAAGCGCCATAATTTCTCTTTAGCCTTTAAAAACAATTTTCTCTTATTGAAATGGGCTTCCCTTATAGCTCGGTTGGTAAAAACTTTGCCTGCAGTGCAGGAGACCCGGGTTCGATTCCTGGGTTGGGAAGATCCCCTGGAGAAGGAAATGGCAACTCACTTCAGTATTCTTGCCTGGAGAATCCCATGGACAGAGGCGCCTGGCAGGGTACAGTCCAGGGGTTGTAAGAGTCACCACTTAGCAACTAACCCCCACCTTATTGAAATAATCACTTTGTTTATACATTATTTTTCTGATTTCACTGAGTATTTTATGGCAGTTTTTAAAATTCTCTGTTAGGTAATTTATGTGATTTAGTCACTAAGTCTGTCTGACTCTTTGAAACTCGATGGACTGCAGCCTGCCAGGCTTCTCTGTCCATTGGACTTCCCAGGCAAGAATATTGCAGTGGGTTGCCGTTTCCTTCTTCAACATAGATTCTCTCTCTCTTTTTTGGCTACATTGTGTGGCTTTCAGGATCTGAGTTCCCCAACCAGGGATTGAATCTGGGCCCTCAGCAATGAACACTAGAGTCCTAACCACTGAATCAGAAGGAAATTCCCCCAAAAAGGTTAACTGTGCCCAATTTATCTATTTTAATTTTTTAGCTCTGCTGGGTTTTTGTCACTGGGCAAAGGTTTTCTCTAGCTATAGCAGGGGCTACTCTCTAGTTTTATTGCATAGGCTGCTTATTGCAGTGGCTTCTCTTGTTACAAAACACAGACTAGGCTGGTGGACTCAGAAGCTGTGGCACACAGGCCCAGTTCACTGCGGCATGTGGGATCCTCCTGGACCAAGGATCAAACCCATGTCCCCTGCACTGGCAAGTGGACTGTTCACCACTGGGCCACCAGGAAGGCTCCTATATCTCCATATCTTTAGGATCAGTTTTTTGAGATTTCTTGTATTCCTTTGTTTTGGCTACATTTTCTTGTTTCTTCATTTTCCTTGACACTGTGTGGATATTCATGAGTTTGGGAAAAAACAAAAACAAAAAACACCTTTCCCAGTTGTTCTCGACTGGCTTCCTACCAAGGAAGACCATTGCCAGTCAGCTCTGCTGGAAGTTCTGGCAGCTTCTCACAGTTTTTCTGTGGATGTGTATTTGCTGCTGCTGCTGCTACTGCTAAGTCACTTCAGTTGTGTCCGACTCTGTGCGACCCCATAGACGGCAGCCCACCAGGCTCTCCCGTCCCTGGGATTCTCCAGGCAAGAACACTGGAGTGGGCTGCCATTTCCTTCTCCAATTCATGAAGGTGAAAAGTGAAAGTGAAGTTGCTCAGTTGTGTCCGACTCTTAGCGACCCCATGGACTGCAGCCTACCAGACTCCTCCATCTTAGAAGGATCTTCTGGTTTCTTATTCAGGATTATATCTTCTCTTGCTGCCTCTCATGTCTGTCTGCTATATGGTAGGTTCTCTGCAGTAGCGTCATACCACCCAACTGATTTTTTTTTTTTTTTGGTTCTCAGCAGGCCGTAGACATCTAGATTGTTCATTTCCCACCAGCACTTTAATACAGATGAAACAGAGGCTAGCCTCTTGGGCAGCCCTCTGAAAATTCTGGATGTTGGATATATGTTTCAGCATTCTCTCTCCCTGCCCAGAGATATGCCAGAGGCTTTGAGAGTTTTCCTGACCATATCACAGGGGCTCTGATGGTGACTGCATACTACTCTGAACCACCACCTTTGTTCTCAGTGGCCTCCAGGCATCAAGAATATGTCAGGTCCCCTCAGTGCTCTAACATACATGGTTCGGAATCTTGTCCCTTTGGCAGCTTCCTGAAAAACTGAAATGTTGGATGGGTGTTCCAAATCGTTACCTTAGGGAGAAGCTGGGATTTGCAGGGCTTGTATGCAAGGGTTGCCTGCTGTTTCTGCGATGAACTGGAGGGAGGGGCTATAGCCAATAAGTGTGTATTCGTCCAGACTGTCTCCTTTGTTCTTAATAGCTCCCAGCTAAGAGGCCTTTTGCTATGTGTATGGATGACATTAACCAGTCCCTTGAAAAAGTCAAATGTTGGATGGACTACCTAGTTCTCTTCTTCCCTTGGGTGAAGCTGGGTGTTTAGTTTCCTTCTGATTATGTGATTATATGGTACTGCACTTGGAAGAGGAGTTACAGAAAAGTATACCACAAATTTTTCTACCAGCTTCAGTGTGACTGGTTTCATGCTTGCCCAGAGTCCAGAAGTCTTCCACTGGTCTCTGGGTTTCTCACAAAAGGAGTTGGCTCCTGTATTGTTGAGTTATTGTGTCTGTGAGAAGAAGGAGAGGGCTTTCTATTTCATCATCTTGCTCATGCTCCCCAACTTCAGTTTTCTAAAGTCCTTCAGAGTGTTCTACTTATTTATTTTACAGTTGACTTATAGCTTAATTGCATTGCACTCAGAAAACAAATTATGTATGACTTTAGTCATTTCAAATGTGTTTGCATTTGCTTATGGCCAGCCAGCATAGTATAATTTTTAAATATATTATTTGTTCTTGAAAAAAGAAATATGCTCAGAATATCTTGGTAAGATATCTTGGAAAGATATGCCTGGATATATCAAAATTATATAGTCAATTTGATAATCATGTTCAGATTTTTTTAATCTTTGCTAATCTATTTTGTCTTTTTAGATTTCATTAACGACTGAAGATGTGTTAGAAACTCACTCTATGATTTAGCTATTAATTTTGGTATGACTGTTTTTTGTTTTAAATGTATGGAGGATATGTTTTAGGACACATAAAAGTTTGAAGGTGTTATATCTCTTGTGCTGTGCTGTGCTTTGCTTAGTCACTCAGTCATGTCCAACTCTGCGCCCCCGTGGTCTGTAGCCCGCCAGGCTCCTCTTTATCTCTTAAGCTTTTTAAAAATTGATTTCTCGCATTCTATTCAATCTCAATATAAGTCTCCTATAGTCCCCTGCTGAAGGTGAGAATGCTGGTGGTTTAATTTTGATTCATTCCTATTCTGAAGGTGGTGGTGATGTGGATAAACATAAATATGATGCTGAGCCCCACTCTCTTCTTCCAGCGCATCAAAACCACTCTTCAGTTTCACGGTTTGATCGAGTGAAGCACCTACTTTTGTGCATCTTGCTTACATCTCAGGATTTTCCCTTTCTCTTTTTCGTCCAGCCAATTTGACTTTCAGATCATTAATTAATTTTGAAAATCATATTTTCACATTTTATCCAGAATTTTGAATTAAATATGTTTTTTCCCTCACATGAAGATGCTTCTATGTGAACTAGCCCACCATGTACTGGAAATTAGAATTCATGTCTGCAATACTTTCTTAAGAGTTTGAAGCTGCTGTTTAAATGTGCTTACGGGTAGCTGACTTCCACAATCAGCTTCAGCTATACTGCTGTTTTATATACTTTCATATATATACTCTTATATCCACTTTTACTCTTGACCCCGACACTGTCTCCACTCTATGCTTTTGCTTCCAAAATAAAATTTTATTTTATTCCTCTAGTTGTATAACTAAGTTCTACTCACCCTTCAACTTGAAACTCAACCATAGGGAAGCTTTATCTTACCCCCCCCCCCCACCAAAAAGGCTAAATTCTCTTTTGTGCACTTAGAATAGCATCCCTTCTTAATGACACTTATCACAGTTGCTCTTTATATTGATATGTTTGTTTAGAGAGAAAGTTTTATTCAGGAAAGGTCTATGTCTGGTTTTGCTCCTTATATTGCTTACCAGATCCTATCAGTATTCCAGAATATGCTCAAAAGTTTGTATAAAATAACTGAATGAAATAACTGAGTGGATAATACATTTAAATGTGGAAATACTTATACAGATGTGCAGTGTAAAATTCTGCTCACTGTTAACTTCTACATAAGCCATGTTTGCTTAATTTTTTCTGTGTATTTTTCATGATATTTGGATGGAGGAGAATGTGTCCAGATCTTATTTGCCCATTAGTTTGTTCTTTAGAATTAATCTTGTTTTTCTAGTATTAAAGGTTTAAAGGATTGATTCTGTCATTCAGTCTTCCTAGAAAGAGATACATTATTATGTACAGGCCATCACATCCAGTGTACTTTTTTTCTATTTGATTTCTCTATGTACTGAAATCACTTCCCCTGGGTTTTTTCGTTTGTTCTGTCCTCATCTGGCTCAATAACTTAAACTCCATTTGAGTTTCTGTTTTTATTGCTGGTTTTAAGTGACATAGGTATTTAGTTGAGTAATTGAATTAGTGTGAAATACCTCATTATGTGTTCTTATTTTGTGGATCAGAATTTATTTTTCTGTGTTTATCTATTTATGCTTGATAGTTGCTTTACAACTATCAAATTGAGTTATAGTTCACTCTGTGTCTCGTCTTGTTTTCCCACCTCTTCACCCTTCTACATGAAGGTATGGGCAGAAAATATATAATTGCATAGTTTCTTTTTATCCTAGATGCTAATGCTGATTCAAAAATTGGGAATGGAGTACATGAGGGGCTATTTCCATATCCTCTTGTTTTGACACGTCCTCTAACTTTAGGTCTTGTGACCAGAGGACAGTGGGCACTTTAGAAATGCATTCACTTGAATTGAGATTGGGATGACACATATGTGCTATTTATACCATGCATAAAATAGATAACTAATAGATAACTAATGTATAGCACAGGGGACTTTTTAATTCACTGTGATGACCTGAATGAAAAGGAAGTCCAGAAGGATGGGGATGTATCTATATGTGGGGCTTCCCAGGTGACTCAGTGGTAAAAAAAAAAAAAAAATCTACCTGCAATGCAGGAGACAAAGGTTTGATTTCTGGATCAGGAAGATTCCTTGGAAAAAGAAATGGCAGTCCACTCCAGTATTCTTGCCTGGAAAATCCTATGGACAGAGGAGCCTGGCAGGCTACAGTCCATTTGGTCACAAAGAGACACAACTCAATGACTAAACAAAACAAGAAAAATATATATAAGTATAGTTGATTAATTCTGGTATACAGTAGAAACTAACATAATATTGTAAAGCAACTATACTTCAATAAAAATTTTAAAAAAAGAAATGCATACACTTAGCTTATGTCACAGCACTCCTGTGCCATGCAATTCACATTTTATTTTTTCCTGTTTGATTTTAATTTCACTAACTTCTTCAGGCCTAATATATGATCAGTGTCACCAATCAGAATTAGGTTTGAGTATGAGTTGTGGGAAGAAGAATAACATTGGCTTAAACCTTATAGAATTTTCTTTTGTTTTCATGTAATAGTTTAGAAATAGACTGATTGAGAATAGGCTGTTCCATTAATTCTCCAGAGATACAACCTACTTGAGGCATTCTATTCCACTGTCTCCTGATATGCCCTTTATTTTCATGAAAGATCAAGCTTCAAATCCAGTATTTACAGTCCAAAGGTAAGGATCAAGGCCTACATACTAGTTTCTTCCTAAAAAATATTCCAAGAACTGCCACATGATGATTTGCCTAAAGAGGTGTATCTAAAATTCTATATCCACCTCAAATCTTGGATCCCATGTAGTTCCCAGTCCTCTGTATATGTCAAGAGTTTAACTTTTCAATTGTCACATAAACTGACAGATGATCAATTTTCTCAACAACTCCCCATGTACAATGGTTAAGTAAAAATGTTACCTACACAGTAAAAATGCCCATTCAGAAAAGAGGAGAATGTGATAAAGTCGGCAGTAGTTAGTTCACAGCCCTGACAAAATCCTACTGGCTAAGAACTGGAAAGGTTTCATCCCACTACTAGAGTATATGTCATGATTAGTCCATCAGATAGCCCTTAGTTCTGCTTTCTAGGAAGAATTTACTTTCTCGTTGTCTCGTCAGGCCCATCCATGGGCGCAGGTTCTTCTCCTAGTGAGCTGTACAGTTTTGTAGCTTGCCTCATATGAGATAATGTTGCTGACAATCTGACAGTACTGATTTTATTTTTAATTATTTAAGTGAGTGTAAGCTATGTGAATTGCCATAAAGGTGTCTGTCATTTCAGCCAACCCAATGCTACCACTGACACTTCATTATAATGTCTGTATACTGTGTTCTTATAAACAAATAATATATTGCTTATAGGTACATTAATGATAGACCAGATTGATTATTATAAACTTATAAATGTATAATAGATTGTAAACTATAATCCATAAACTAAGATTATAAACTCTTCCTTAGTTTCCTCTGTAGTTATGTGTCTGGTTATCCAGGAAAACTTTACAGGGAGTGGAATTATGGTTAGTAGTGAGGCTTCTAGAACATTTTTAAGTTTCTCAGAAGCCCAGGGATGTATTATGTGACTAGACAGTATTCAGAGTTGGAATATCATGTCATAAACGCATTAGGATATGAATTAGAATAATTCATTACATTTGAATTTTAAGCAATTATTATTAAATTTACTATTATATGTGTATATAACAGATATATATATCTGACAAAGTAATTTTATTTAAGATTATGCAGTCTTAAAATGGAATCCCCTGGTGGCTCAAATGGTAGTGTCTGTCTGCAATGCAGGAGACCTGGGTTTGATCCCTGGGTCAGGAAGACCCCCTGGAGAAGGAAATGGAAACCCACTTCAGTATTCTTACCTGGAAAATCCTAATAGATATGAAATAAGTAAAAAAAAAAAAATTAACAACAATGAATGAAAAGAGTGACCTGGTCACACACCCAACTAAACAAAAAGACCAACATCAAAATAAGTTAGAAATAGAAATATATTTATAAAATTTTCTTAATTTTTATGTTTTTAAAAAATGTTCGCTAACTTGAATGGCTAATTGTTAAAATACAATAATAAAATGTTAGCACCTATTGTACAACATTAAGGGAAGATATAGAATGACTCATGATTAGTTATTCAAATTTAATGTTCTGTAATTACTCAAAAACCTAAATTTAAACAATTTAAAGTTTTTCTACTCCACCAATTTTTAAAAAGCTGAATTTGTCTCTTCATAAAAACTTTAAGTATCTTCAGTATTCATATTTGGCATTTTAATTGAATAAATCAAAATATATTATCCATATATAGTCTATTCACATAATAAATGAGGCTTGCTTTTCTTACCCTAACAATAACATTATTCATAAGAATAAAATTATTGGATTTTTTTACTGGATTAAATTCATTTTAATGATAAAAGCATTTGAGAAAAACTTGGGGTGAGGTCACTGTGATGTAATTTTAATGAAATTGTATGTAAAATGAATTCCTAGAGGCTGCTGGCCCTTCTTAAACTATATCATTTATTTTTACACACAGGAATCTCTATTAGGCTATGGATGTGGTTAGCAGTAATTTCAACTTAGAATGGCCTCAGAAGTTAAGAACTATAAAATTACCGTGAAGATGGGATAAAAATTGAAATATAAAGATACTTCAGTTCAGTCTCTCGGTTGTGTCCGACTCTTTGCAACTCTATGAACCGCAGCATGCCATGCCTTCCTGTCCATCACCAACTCCCGGAGTTTACCCAAACTCATGTCCATTGAGTCAGTCATGCCATCCAACCATCTCATCCTCTGTCATCCCCTTTTCCTCATGCCCTCAATCTTTCCCAGCATCAGGGTCTTTTCAATGAGTCAGCTCTTCACATCAGGTGACCAAACATTGGAGTTTCAGCTTCAACATCAGTCCTTCCAATGAACACCAAGGACTGATCTCCTTTAGGATGGACTGGTTGGATCTTTTTGCAGTCCAAGGGACTCTCAACAGTATTCTCCAACACCACAGTTCAAAAGCATTAATTCTTTGGTGCTCAGCTTTTTTTATAGTCCAACTCTCACATGCATACATGACTACTGGAAGAACCATAGCCTTGACTAGACAGACCTTTATTGACAAAGTAATGTCTCTCCTTTTTAATATGCTATCTAGGTTGGTCATAACTTTCCTTCCAAGGAGTAAGTGTTTTTTTAATTTCATGGCTGCAATCACCATCTGCAGTAATTTTGGAGCCCCCAAAAATAAAGTCTGACACTATTTCCGCTGTTTCCCCATCTATTTGCCATGAAGTGATGAGACCAGATGCCATGATCTTCATTTTCTGAATGTTGAGTGTTAAGCCAACTTTTTCACCCTCCTCTTTCACTTTCATCAAGAGTCTCTTTAGTTCCTCTTCACTTTCTGCCATAATGGTGGTGTCATCTGCATATCTGAGGTCATTGATATTTCTCCCGGCAATCTTGATTCCAGCTTGTGCTTCTTCCAGCCCAGTGTTTCTCATGATGTACTCTGCATAGAAGTTAAATAAGCAGGGTGACAATATACAGCCTTGATGTACTCCTTTTCCTATTTGGAACCAGTCTGTTGTTCCATGTCCAGTTCTAACTGTTGCTTCCTGACCTGCATGCTGGTTTCTCAAGAGGCAGGTCAGGTGGTCTAGTATTCCCATCTTTTTCAGAATTTTCCACAGTTTATTGTGATCCACACAGTCAAAGTCTTTGGCATAGTCAATAAAGCAAAATAGATGTTTTTCTGAAACTCTCTTGCTTTTTCGATGATCCAGAGGATGTTGGCAATTTGATCTCTGGTTCCTCTGCCTTTTCTAAAACCAGCCTGAACATCTAGAAGTTCACAGTTCACATATTGCTGAAGCCTGGCTTGGAGAATTTTAAGCATCACTTTACTAGTGTGTGAGATGAGTGCAATTTTGCGGTAATTTGAGCATTCTTTGGCACTGCCTTTCTTTGGGATTGGAATGAAAACTGGTGTTTTCCAGTCCTGTGGCCACTGCTGACTTTTCCAAATTTGCTGGCATATTGAGTACAGCACTTTCACAGCATCATCTTTTAGGCTTTGAAATAGCTCAACTGGAATTCCATCACCTCCACTAGTTTGTTTGTAGTGATGCTTCCTAAGGCCCACTTGACTTCACATTCCAGGATGTCTGGCTCTAGGTAGGTGCTAGTAGATTAAAAATTTACAGGACATAATTATAATTTTAAAGTTCTTAATTAAGTTCTTAACACAGTAGCTGATGTAATTTTTCATATAGTCTTTTAGGCATGACACATCATATTTTTGTGTGTTCCAATAACACTTTGTTTTTTAACTTATTTTTATTTTGACTTATTTATTTTAACTTACTGAAGTTCTGATTTACAATGTTGTGTTACTTTCTGCTGTAGAGCAAAGTGATTCAGTCATACATATGTATACATTTTTTATCCTTTTTACATTCTGGTTTATGCAGGATAAACCATAGTGGGAAAGGATATAAATATTGAATATAGTTCCATGTGCTAAACAGTAGGATCTTGTTGTTTATATGTTGATATTTTATATGCAATAGTTTGCACCTGCTAATACCAAACACCCAGTCCATCTCTCCCCCAGCCCCAGACTCCTTGGCAGTCACAAATCTGTCCTCTATGTCTGTGAGTCTGTTTCTATTTTGTACATGGCTTCATTTGTGCCATATTTTAGATTTCACATATAAGTGATATCATGTGGTATTTGTCCTTTTCTTTCTCACTACTTCACTAAGTATGATCATCTCTAGTTAAAAGATATATCATATTTTTAAAAATAATTTGAAAGATAGGATTTTGTGAGGGAAAAATAAAAGAAATTCTTTCTTAGTTTGTAGATGATTTGCTTTGGATCAGAAAATTTGTTGTTTCATTTTGTACTAGTCTTTTGTACTGAAAACTATTTGTATTTAAGTTGAATAGAAAGATAACTGGGTTGTATCTTTCATTTTGTTGAGACAAATTTTAAGATAAACTGTAATAGTATTAGGAAGATTCTTCACTTATTTCTCTACTGGAGTACACATGCTTAAAATAGCATATTTAGGAGTTTAAAAAACACATCTATATTACTTTAATATCCATTTATTCTTTCTGTTTTGCCTACTACATTGATTGGATTAATATTTTCTTGATCTGTTGCAGATTATTTCTAAATCAAAATAAAGATAACATTTATTCTAAAATAACATTTCAATCCACTGTTATATCTAATATTTAGTTATAGTGAACATTTGATCAAAACTTAGTTTGCCTACTGTGCTATTTTTGAACATTAATAAAACATTTTAAAATCCCTTTTGATGCCAAAGATATCAGTAAACTTTAATCTCTTATATACTGAAGCAACTTGCATTCTTGTTGCCAAGTGTTACTTAAATAGAGAGTGCACTCCACTAACCTTTGAGACAATATTAAATCATTTGGCAGAAATTAAGAAACTATAGTGTTCAAAACTATATGTGTTATTGTATTATTGTTAGTATATTGTCTTCAGGATTAAATTGACTAAATTATTAGATTTTGATATGTATTTTGTACATTGTGTGCCCAAAATATCTGAAGCAAACATGCTAACTCAGCCTAATTTAGGGTAAAGTTAAAGACTCATTTTTCAATAGTATCAAGCATATTAGCAGGGTTTTTAAAAATCTGCTATTATATAGACTTATATTTAAACTACATAATACAGAATAAGCAAAATAAAAATCACAAGCTATGTTTATATTTCACTATTATCAAAACAAATTCATTTATTTATCAGACATGATGTTTTTATTTATTCATTAGCTGGTGCTGTATAGAGACCTGGGGACAGGGAGAGTGACAATGTGTAAAGAACATCTTAAAGCATACCATGGACAGCCCAGTTGCACCGTGGACGTATTCAATTTGTATGTAAAATGTTTAAGGTAATCATGATTTACATGAATTTAGAAAATAGCAAATATTCATATTTCTGTGGTAGAGACATGTCTAATTCAGTTATAGCCAATGTGTTACAAAAAAGAAATTAAGAAAAAATTAATATATTTAGTTAGCATTTACTTGGCTTTTTTCATTGCCTATTGTTATCAGGCAGAGAAAATAAATCCTGTGTTTTAATTCTCTCTATTCATTGCTACCCTATACTTCTCTACACACATATTTTCATCCTCTTTCCTGCATCTTCCTTCTTCTGCTCCAGAACACCCATATACCTCTACACTGTGATAGCCACAAAACTTTGAGGAAAACAAAATTTACTCTTGGCAATGGAGTTCCACTTAGTAAAAGTCACTGAGGACTCCTCAAGAACTCAGTACTCATGAGCCTACTGCCGCTGTTGCCTACTACAATCAAAGATACCAGAGAAGCAGTAGGAGAATCTCTAAACAGATAACAAAGCAAGGTCCCAGCTAGTCATTTAAAACCTTGCCACAACTGAGTTATTGACTTGCAATTGTGGGTTAATGGGTAGATAGGAATTAAAAAAAAAAAATCAGTGATTAAAATAGAGAATCAAAATCATGTAACTCTCATTAATATTTACAATGACTGTAAGCTTTTCCTGAAGAATTATGATCAACATTTAAATCACCAAGCAAAGCTAAAATAATTGAAAGCACATGCTTAAAGACTTGTAGAAAGGAAATGATAAGCATTGGTGAGAAATAGAAAATAAACCCATAGAGAGCATGTGGATTAAAAGATGGCTACAGTGAGAAGAATAGTAGAAAGACCAGAAGGAGTCAAAGTGTGTAGAGACCTGGGGACAGGGAGAGTGATAATGTGTAAAGAACATCTTATAGCATACCATGGACAGCCCAGTTGCACTGTGGGCATATTCAATTCGTATGTAAAATGTTTAAGGTAAACATAATTTACATGAATTTAGAAAATAGCAAATATTCATAGTCTTATTCAATATTCATATTCTTAAACTTTATTTAAGAAACAACATACCCGAAAAAGCACAAAATTCATCCTCTTCCTACCACCTGTGTGATAAATATTGTTTTATCTCTTGAAGTTGCCCACTGTCAGAACAAAAAAATTAGCACCATATATAACCAAACATGGGCTTCCCTGGTGGCTTAGATGGTAATGAATATGCCTGCAAGGCAGGAGAGCTGGGTTTGATCCCTGGGTCCAGAAGATCTCCTGGAGAAAGGATTGGCTACCCACTTCAGTTTTCTTGCCAGGAGAATTCCATGGACAGAGGAGGCTGGCAGGCTGCAGTCCATGGGGTTGCAAAGAGTCAGACACGACTGAGAAACTTTCACTTTCATAACCTACAAAACTGGAGATGACCTAATAATGTCAAAAGGATTTTTCCATTACATTAGTTTATAATTCTGTTTTTTCTGCTATTGATGATTTACCAAATGGATGTATTACCTAGAAAATATAATTCTAATCTCCAAACTTCACATAACGTTTGGTGCTTTCTTAGATACTGAAATGTTTAAATTTGAAAAAAAAAGTCAAGAAAATTAAGCTAATTTAATCATCTTTTAGATACTTGACTAAACTACTGGAAGAATTACCTGATTTTATGTAAACACTTATAGCAATGAAGAAAAGCTGTAGCTAGATCCCTTTAGAAAATGTATTAGTGCTCAGCCAATAGATAATGAAGGTGTTTGTGTAAGTCAGTTTTAGATGTCATCAAAAGTGTGTTCTCATAAATTACCTTTCTTATTTTGCTAGTCTCACAAGTTTTAATGTAATATTTTGTGGTACTTAGTCTCAAAAAAAAAGTTACTATTAAGAAACAGATTCTTATTAATTTCCAAAAGTCATCTAATCATCCAATCAATCTCAAAACAGTAGATACTAAACCTTTTTCCTAGACTGTCAGGAGAAATGAAAATGCCTCTGACTCATACATTAAAGGCTTTATATTTAGTTAATTAATATAACTTCACCATGGAAGTGAACTTGAACCAATTTATACAAAGTGGTTTATATTGAATTGTAAAGAAAGGATTAAGGAACTTCTAGAAGGAAATGATGTAAAAATATAGTTCTAAAATAGGAGACTTGATTAAATTTTACAAGTTTTAAGGCATAAATCCATGATTAATATCCAAATTTAATTGTGCCATTTTAACTTTGTTTTGGAAATTCCAAATTGCAGAACGAATAGCTTACAGCAGAACATATTATCAATTGTTGCTTCTATTTTAAATGTACTAACTGAATATAGTATGATTTTCTCTGTGTTATTACAGTCCTGAATATCTAAAATTTACTTTTAAAATATTAGTCCATCAATCTATACTTGAGTTTGTATTTGTCCATTCTATTATATTAATAATTTATTTCACAAATAGTGTATTTTGACCTAATAGAGGAAACAATAAGCTATCCAGATAATTTTTTTCCTGTCATTTTGGGAAAAAATTTGGAATACATAAATCTGTCATAAGTAGCCTTAGCAATGCTCTATCAATGTTGGCCTAATCACTACTGTCTATTTAACAGAGAAATATGAAAAATGGATTATTTTTGTTTGTTTGTTTGTTTACTTGTTGCCTATGAGATACCTGGATTCTATGCCACATAGAAAACAAATAAGTTTCTTCAAACAATGGGGGTGAGTCATGTGGAAGCAAGTAAATGGTGCAATTAAAATTCCCTTTGTTTTGCCCTTCTATTATTCAAAGGTACTACTTTGAATCTACATAGTTGACAACCATTGGCCTAGAAAAGTATTTAAGGAGGAAAAAGAATGAGATCTCTCCTACCTCCTTCAAACTTCCAAAGAGCAATGATTTATTTTTACTTTACCCCAAGACTTTTTCTTACATGCTCTATCCTAAAGCAAATACTGAGCATAAAGCAAAACAGACTAATTCATTTCACTTACAAAACTGTCAGACACTTATTGTCTCTCTATACCAAGCTATGTTTTGACTCCATCCTGAAAGGTTAAAATGGAGAAAACCATCTTTTGTAAGTGGAAATATCCTACATTCTGCTACACTCTGTGTAAACCGTTAAAAAAATGATGATGGGCTATTAACTTTTTTCTTTCAAGTAATGACAACCAAGGAGAGCCATGAAAATAGAATTTTTGGAAAGCAACTAGAAAAAGTTGAACATCACACAGTTTTCCATTCTCAATGCAGTCATGAATATTCATGCTAACATATTCATTTTAACTGTCTGGCACTCGGGTAAGGATTTCTGAATTAGCATGCCTGATAGGGTATAGTACATTACTGGAAGTTGAAATGAATGCTGGACTTCTTTAACCTTTATAAAATCTGTTTTTGAGTCCTTGCCTATTCATTTTGCATCTCATCACAGCAGCCAAAGCCATAAACTCAATGAAAAGACTGAGAAAATTAAGTCAGCAAATACAAAGAATAACCAGAATGATTGCCAGGAAGAGTAATGAGAATTTTCCAAAACTCTATTGAACTGTATTCTCAGGATACCAGATAGAGAAAAGCAAGCATTATATGTAGTTGCCTTCTATAAAATGAGACTTGAAACATATTTTTTTTTCTTCAACTCATAGGAAGAATTTTAAAAATCTGACTGGTAGGTAAATTATTGAAGACTTCTGAAAAATATAAATTTAAATATGAATGTAAAGAATGGAAAAAATGAAGGGTAGAAAAAGAAGAAGACAATTTGATTTACTTTTTAAAAGATGTAGTTCAATTAACTTCACTTCAACCAATAGTTATTGAGTACAAATTAGAACAACATAATATTATGTAAGGAGGTAGTAAGGACAAATAATAGCAAATAGCTATTGAGTACATTCTGGGGGGAAAAAATCCATTTTAAAAAATGAAAAACTAATCGTGCTTCTTAAGTTTCTATATATACTTAGCGTTTGCCAAGGTGGTTCAAGGTCAGGTTTCATTCCATCCCAAAGAAAGGCAATGCCTAAGGATGTTCAAACTACTGCACAATTGAACTCATCTCACGTGCTAGCAAAGTAATGCTCAAAATTCTCCAAGCCAGGCTCCAACAGTATGTGAACCAAGAACTTTCGGATGTGCAAGCTGGATTTAGAAAAGGTAAAGGAACCAGAGATCAAATTACTAATGTGCGTTGGATCAAAGAAAAAGCATGAGAAGTCCAGAATAATTTCTACTTCTGCTTTATTTACTACTCCAAAGCCTTTGACTTTGTGGATCAAAACAAACTGTAAAATTCTGAAAGATAAGGGAATACCAGACCACCTTACCTGGCCCCTGAGAAATCTGTGTGCAGGTCAAGAAGCAAAAGTTAGAACTGGACATGGAACAATGAAGCAGTTCCAGATTGGAAAGGAGACCATCAAGGCTGTATATTGTCACCCTGCTTATTTAACTTATATGCAGAGTACATCATGAGAAATGCTGCGCTGGATGAAGCACAAGCTGGAATCAAATTGCTGGGAGAAACATCAATAACCTCAGACATGCAGATGACGCCACCCTTATGGCAGAAACTGAAGAGGAACTAAGGAGCCTCTTGATGAAAGTGAAAGAGGAGAGTGAAAAAACTGGCTTAAAATTCAACATTCAAAAAACTAAGATCATGATATCTGGTCCCATTACTTCATGGCAAATAGATGGGGAAACAATGGAAACAGTGACAGACTTTATTTTCTTGGACTCCACAATCACTGCAGGTTGTGACAGCAGCCATGAAATTAAAAGACATTTATTTCTTGAAAGAAAAGCTATGACCAACCTAGGCAGCATATTAAAAAGCAGAGACATTACTTTTCCAACAGAGGTCCATCTAGTCAAAGCTAAGGTTTTTCCAGTAGTCATATATGGATGTGAAAGTTCAACACCACAAAGAAAAGCTGAGCAGCAAGGAATTGATGTTTTTGAATTGTATTGTTGGAGAAGACTCTTGAGAGTCTCTTGGACTGCAAGGAGATCCAACCAGTTAATCCTAAAGGAATCAGTCCTGAATATTCATTGGAAGGACTGATGCTGAAGCTGAAACTCCAATACTTTGGTTACTTGTTGCAAAGAACTGACTCATTTGAAAAGACCCTGATGCTGGAAAAGATTGAAGGCAGGAGGAGAAGGGGACAAGAGAATGAGATGGTTGGATGACATCACCGACTCAATGGACATGAGTTTGAGTAAACTCCAGGAGTTGGTGATGGACAGTGAGGCCTGGCGTGCTGCAGCCCATGGGGTCACAAAGAGTCAGATACACTGAGTGGCTGAACTGAACTGAAGGGAGTTCTTAATCCACTATAAAAGTAGAAACTATTCAGCACTTTTTTATTTGTCTTATTAAAGACATAAGACATTTTTTGTTATATTTTAAATAACCAGGAAAATAAGATATAATATAAACATGAAGAAAGAGTGTTGAAAAGTGATCACCATTATTCCTTTCAAGATTTTTAAATTTTTACTTATTTTTCAATAAGTATATATACACAATCTCTTCATATAGCTTAAAAAATAAATGGTAGCAAGGAATGGACAATTTGAGCAACTTTATTCAGAAGAAAGATGGGTAATCTCACACTTTGATTAAGCAAATTTAATTGGCAGGCAGTTTATTCTTGGATACTAGAAAAACAGTGACAGAGAATCCTGAAAGACATATAAAAGATAGATTAGTGAAATTTAAGGTAAATTTGAACAATAGCAGATTTTTTTTTTTTGTAAAAACTAGGCAAATCTAAAAGAAAAAACATCGTTAAATCTACCAGGCTTGTCATTAGTCTACTTGAAGAAAAATAGAACTATTTTCTTCTATTTGAAGAAAAACAGAACTATCAGAAAAGTTATTGTGCCAATAAACTGAAATTAATGCAATTTCAATAATATGTTTTAATGCAAACTCACTACTTGAATGGTTCCTAGAAGTAAGAAAAAGTGATTGCTCATTTTGATAGAAGTTGAAATGTCATAATTGTTGTGCCAAATGTTGGAGGTAGGAATTATATGGCTTAGAGCAGTGAGCAGCTTGAAATCAGAAAGTCTCCAGATGAGTGTGTTCTATGGTAGTTCCAAAAGTATACACCATTTACCAAAATATAAAGAATGGATGGTGAGGGAGCCCCAGTATCACTAAAAATTTGGTGACAGCATTCCTCTGCAGGTCCTAGGCAATGGTAGAAGAGGCTGCTACATAAGTTAGTTAACTGCATAGGGCTGATAAGGCACTAAAATAATAGAGGACAAGTGGCAGAATCTAGCTGCCAGAAGCTAGGTGTGACAATTAGTATAACTAGAGAGGTCACAGTTTCAGTAAAGGGGATCTGAACTGCAGAGGGTTATGCAGAAGGATCATAGAACATAGTAATCCCATGAGAAAAAGACACATGGATAGACCAAAGCAGAATGTTACTTTCTGCAAGAGGAATAAATTCAGAATGCAAAACAAGGAATCTGAAGGCAAATGTCTCAAAAAAAGTTCATGGATCTCTTGTCCATTTCTAAATGTGAGCAAAAGTTTAGACCTGCAATCTACTTAATAGAAGAGCTACTATGGAAAACTCTGATTATATATGGTAATGATTATCCCACTTCCCCAAAGAGTTCTATGACCATTTAATGAGGCTACAGTGTACTGAGCACAGGGGAACACCTAGACTTTTTGAGGACTTTTGAAAAAAAAATTCCGAGTGGATGTTGTTACCTAGAGACGAGGGTACTTCTGTTGGAATGTAAACATATCAGGCCAAGTGGTGAATGGAGTCCTGGCCAAAGCTGACTATACAATGATCTACTGGGTCTGTAGACCAATCAGGTGATCATTTTCCTGGTCTATATTCATAATTTGGATTTAGGTGCTTAACACTTGATGCAGCCTCCTCATAGGATCCTTGATCTGTGAGGAAAGAGGAAGACTGAGTGCAAGTCTCTGAAACTATCCCACCGTTTGCTAATAACAATATTAGTGAATTAAATAATACTGCATCCTGTGTGCATGCTGGGGAGAGGTTAAGGGGATGCTGGTGGTGATGACAAAAATTAGTGAAATTATTAAAAATATAAAGCATGCCAGGTTGGTGATTCTCATTATAGTTCTGTTTAATTTACCAGTCTGGTCCCTGTAGAAACCAAATAGTTCCTGAAACATGGTTGTCAGTAGACTACTGAACCCTCAAACAAGCAGTATTTTCAGTCACAGCTGCTGTGCCACATATGTTGGCTTAACTAGTGGAGATCTATGTGGATTTGGGTGCATGATATATAGACATTCTTGCTGCCCACTTGTAGAAAATGCAATTGGCAGTCAGAAGCTCTTCAGTATTTGTCTTAGCTGTGGAGAACTGCATCACCTGAAGTCAACCTTTCCAAGACAGACTGATCCTGTTACAAAGCAAAGTGAGGTGTAAAGTGCAGACCATGCTGTTGAGATGCAGAACAATTCTAATGGGCTATAGCCACTCCGGGTATATTTACCAAGTAGGCTGAGGATTTTCAGATCTTTTACTCAGTACTATTCCTCCCCATTTCTTTCACACATATTGATCCTTAGAAATCTCTATCTTGATGATGATCTCCTTCTCTGTGCAGAAGATTTTAAGTTTTGTGTAATCCCATTTCTTCATTTTTGTTTTTGTTTCCCTTGCCTTTCGAATCGAATTGACAAAAACATTGCTAAAAGACTGACATCAGGGAGATTACTGCCTGTGTTTTCTTCCAGCAAATTTATGATTTCAGGTCTTATATTCAAGTCTTTAATAAGTTAATTTTTGTGTATGGTGGAAAACAGTGGTCTAGTTTCATTCTTTTGTGTGTGTTTGGCTACCAAGTTTTCCCAGCACTATTTATTAAAGAAACTATTCTTCCTCCATTGTATATTATTTGCTCCTTTATTGAAAATGAATTTTCCATGTATGCATGGGTTTATTTCTGGGCACTCATTTCTGTTCCATTAATCTGCGTCTGTTTCCTGAACATACCATACTGTTTTGATTACTGAAGCCTTGTGTTATAGTTTGAGATCAGGGAGCATGGTATCACCAGCTTTGTTCTTTTTTCTCAAGGTTGTTTTGGCTATTCAGCATCATTTATTCCAGGCAATGTGTCAGTATCAGCTTCAAGTGTTTGACTCCTTGTTGCTACAAATGAATCAAACAGCAAATTACTCTAAGTTCCATTTCAGCTTTTGTCATGTTTACATTAAAGAAGATAATAAAAATATGTATTCTCTGAATTTTCTGTGCTTTTTTGCATCATTTTTAGGTGAGTCTTATTAGTTATAAGATTGGTTTTAGTTCCAGTTCTGTAGTGGAACAAGGATAAAATTCACCAGGTCTAAACATCTGTTTTAATCTTCTCAAAAAGTGTTGGTGGTAACAGAGCTGCCACTACTTCAGTCTATGTGTATCATCGTATTTCATGAACAGGTGGGCTGGATATATATTCCATGGGTCTTTAATTAATGTAGATTAACCTTGTCTGTTTTTGAAATTCAAATAAATAGAATTATTTATTATATATTTTTTAAATCAGTTTTATTTAATTCAACTTTCTATTTATCAGGTTCATACATTTTAGTGTTTCTTCCAGAATATTATTTATTTTCATTGCTATATAGTATATGTATTTATGCCATAATTTACTTATCTCTTCTACTGCTGAAGGGCATGTGGGTTTTTAGACTATATTTTATTATAATATATTTTATATTATAAATATATTTTTTAGATTATTTTCCATTGTAGGTTATTACAAGTTATTGAATATAATTCACTGTGCTATATCAGATCAGATCAGTCGCTCAGTCGTGTCCGACTCTTTGCGACGCCATGAATCGCAGCACGCCAGGCCTCCCTGTCCATCACCAACTCCCAGAGTTCACTCAGACCCACGTCCATCGAGTCAGTGATGCCATCCAGCCATCTCATCCTCTGTCGTCCCCTTCTCCTCCTGCCTCCAATCCCTCCCAGCATCAGAGTCTTTTCCAATGAGTCAACTCTTCACATGAGGTGGCCAAAGTACTGGAGTTTCAGCTTTAACATCAGTCCTTCCACAGAAATCCCAGGGCTGATCTCCTTCAGAATGGACTGGTTGGATCTCCTTGCAGTCCAAGGGACTCTCAAGAGCCTTCTCCAACACCACAGTTCAAAAGCATCAATTCTTCGGTGCTCAGCCTTCTTCACAGTCCAACTCTCACATCCATACATGACCACAGGAAAAACCATAGCCTTGACTAGACGAACCTTTGTTGGCAAAGTAATGTCGCCGCTTTTCAATATGCTATCTAGGTTGGTCATAACTTTCCTTCCAAGGAGTAAGCGTCTTTTAATATCATGGCTGCAGTCACCATCTGTAGTGATTTTGGAGCCCAGAAAAATAAAGTCTGACACTGTTTCCACTGTTTCCCCATCTATTTCCCATGAAGTGGTGCGACCGGATGCTATGATCTTCATTTTCTGAATGTTGAGCTTTAAGCCAACTTTTTCACTCTCCACTTTCACTTTCATCAAGAGGCTTTTGAGTTCCTCTTCACTTTCTGCCATAAGGGTGGTGTCATCTGCATATCTGAGGTTATTGATATTTCTCCTGGCAATCTTGATTCCAGCTTGTGTTTCTTCCAGTCCAGCGTTTCTCATGATGTACTCTGCATATAAGTTAAATAAACAGGGTGATAATATACAGCCTTGATGAACTCCTTTTCCTATTTGGAACCAGTCTAGGTAAGTCCTTATTGCTTATCTATTATTGTTTTATATGTGTGTATATATATATATATATATATATATAGTAGTGTGTATCTGTTAATCTCATATTCCTAATTTATCCTTGCCTTCACTCCCTTTATCTTTTGAATACTGTAAGTTTGTTTTCTATGTGAGCTTTTTTCTCTTTTTGTAAACTAATTCATTTGTATTATTTTAAAATTTCACATAAAAGTGATGTCATATAATATTTGTCTTTATCTGACTTATTTCACTTAGTATGATATTCTCTAAGTCCATTTGTGTTGCTATAAATGGCAATATTTCATTCTTTTTTATGGCTGAGTAATATTCCAATGCATATATACACCATGTCTTCTGAGGTAAATCATCTATTTTTGAGGGGAACTTGGATTGTTCCCATGTTTTGGCTATTATAAATAGTAGTGCTATTTAACATTTAACATTGCATTCAATGTAATATCAATATCACATTAAATACCACAGTAATCCAAGTCTATGCCCTAACCAGTAATGCTGAAGAAGCTGAAGTTGAACGACTCTATGAGGACCTACAAGACCTTATAGAACTAACACCCAAAAAAGATATCCTTTTCATTATAGGAGACTGGAATGCAAAAGTAGGAGGTCAAGAAATACCTGGAGTAAAAGGCAAATTTGGCCTTGGAGTACAGAATGAAGCAGGGCACAGGCTAATAGAGTTTTGCCAAGAGAATGCACTGGTCATAACAAACACCCTCTTCCAACAACACAAGAGAAGACTCTACACATGGACATCACCAGATGGTCAACACTGAAATCAGACTGATTATATTCTTTGCAGCCAGAGATGGAGAAGCTCTATACAGTCAGCAAAATCAAGACAGGGAGCTGACTATGGCTCGGATCATGAACCCCTTATTGCCAAATTCAGCCTGAAATTGAAGAAAGTAGGCAAAACCACTAGACCATTCAGGTATGACCTAAATCAAGTCCCTTATGATTATACAGTGCAAGTGAGAAATAGATGCAAGTGATTAGATCTTATAGAGTGCCTAAAGAACTATGGACAGAGGTTCGTGACATTGTACAGGAGGCAGTGATCAAGACCACCCCCAAGAAAAAGAAATGGAAAAAGGCAAAATGGTTGTCTGAGGAGTCCTTACAAACAGCTATGAAAAGAAGAGAAGCAAAAGGCAAAGGAGAAAAGGAAAGATATACCCATTTGAATGCAGAGTTCCAAAGACTAGCAAGAAGAGATAAGAAAGCCTTCCTTAGTGATCAATGCAAAGAAATACAGGAAAACAGTAGAATAGTAAAGACTAGAGATCTTGTCAAGAAAATTAGAGATACCAAGGGAGCATTTCATGCAAGGATGGGCACAATAAAGGACAGAAATGGTATGGACCTAACAAAAGAAGAAGATATTAAGAAGAGGTGGCAAGAATACACAGAAGAACTATACAAAGAAGATCTTCATGACCCAGATAATCATGATGGTGTGATCACTCACCTAGAGGCAGACATACTGGAATGCGAATTCAAGTGGGCCTTAGGAATCATCACTACGAACAAAGCTAGTGGAGGTGATGGAATTCCAGTTGAGCTATTTCAAATCCTGAAAGATGATGCTGTGCTGGGAAAGTGCTGCACTCAATATATCAGCAAGTTTGGAAAACTCAGCAGTAGTTACAGGACTGGAATTCAGTTTTCATTCCAATCCCAAAGAAAGGCAATGCCAAGGAACGCTCAAACTACCACACAATTGGACTCATCTCACACGCTAGCAAAGTAATACTCAAAATTCTCCAAGCCAGGCCTCAACAGTACGTGCATCATGAACTTCCAGATGTTCAAGCTGGATTTAGAAAACTCAGAGGAACCAGAGATCAAATTGCAAACATCTGTTGCATCATCGAAAAAGCAAGAGAGTTCTAGAAAAATTTCATTTTATTGACTATACCAAACCCTTTGACTGTGTGGACCACAACAAACTCTGGAAAATTCTCAAGGACATGGAAATACCAGACCATCTGACCTGCCTCTTTGGAAATCTGTATACAGGTCAGGAAGCAACAATTAGAGCTGGACATGGAACAACAGACTGATTCCAAATAGGGAAAGGAGAACATCAAAGCTATATATTGTCACCCTGCTTATTTAACTCATATGCAGAGTTCATCATGAGAAATGCTGGGCTGGAAGAAGCACAAACTGGAATCAAGATTGCTGGGAGAAATATCAATAACCTCAGATATGCAGATGACACCACCCTTATGACAGAAAATAAAGAAGAACTAAAGAGCCTCTTGATGAAAGTGAAAGAGGAGAGTGAAAAAGTTGGCTTAAAACTCAACATTAAGAAAACTAAAATCATGGCATCTGGTCCTATCACTTCAAGGCAAATAGATGGGGAAACAGTGACAGAATTTATTTTTGAGGGGCTCCAAAATCATGGCAAATGGTGACCGCAGTCATGAAATTAAAAGATGCTTGCTTCTTGGAAGAAAAGTTATGACCAACCTAGACAGCATATTAAAAAAGCAGAGACTTTACTTTGCTAACAAAGGTCCGTCTAGTCAAGGCTATGCTTTTTCCAGTAATCATGTATGGATGTGAGAGTTGAACTATAAAAAAAGCTGAGCACCGAAGAATTGATGCTATTAAACTGTGGTGTTGGAGAAGACTCTTGAGAGTCCCTTTGACTACAAGTAGATCCAACCAGTCCATACTAAAGGAAGTCAGTTGAATATTCATTGGAAGACCTGATGCTGAAGCTGAAATGCCATAAATTGACACTTGATGCAAAGAACTGACTCATTAGAAAAGATTCTGATGCTCGGAAAGATTGAAGGCAGTAGGAGAAGGGACATCAGAGGATGAAATGGTTGGATTGCATCACCGACTCAATGGACATGAGTTTATGTAAGTTCCAGGAGTTGCTGATGGACAGGGAAGCCTGGCGTATTGCAGTCTGTGGGGTCACAAAGAGTCAAACACGATTGAGCCACTGAACTAAATTTATAAACATTGAGGTGCATTTATCTTTTTGAATTAGAGTTTTCATCTTTTTTGGACATATGCCAAGGAATGGGATTGCTGCATTATTGTGTGGCGTAAGCATGCTCAGTTGTGTCTGATTCGTTTGCAACCCCATGAACTGTAGCCCTCCAGATTTTTCTGTCCATGGGATTTCCCAGGCAAGAATACTGGAGTGGGTTTCCATTTCCTTCTCTGGGGTTACTGGATCATATGGTAGCTTTATTTTTAGTTATTTTAAAGAAACTCCATACTATTCTCCATAGTGGCTATACCAATTTACATTCCTGCCAACAGTCTACAAGGGCTCCCTTTTCTTCACACCCACTCCAGAATTTGTCTGTAGACTTTTTGGTGATAGCCATTCTGAGTAGAGTGAGATAATACCTCATTATGGTTTTGATTTACATTTCTCTAGCAATTATGGATGTTAAGTATCTTTTTATGTGTCCATTGGTCATCTATATGTGTTCTTTGGAGAAACGTATATTTAGGTCTTCTGCCCAATTTTTATTGGGTTGTTTTTTTTTTTTTTTGATATTGAGTTATATGAGCTGTTTATATATTTTGGAAATTAACCCTTTGTTTGTTGCATTGTTTTCAGCTCTTACTCTTCTATCAAAAATTTTATCTGTTGCATAACTATAGTGTGCTTGTGAAAATTTTAATAAATAAAATATATTAAGTTTATTATGTAATTCTACATTTCTTTATAAAATTGCTCTGCTAATTGAATTTTATTTAACATTGCATGTATTGGTTTCCTTGGACCAAGTATTTGCACATTTCTTGTATAGGTAATATGTTGAAGACTGTTCCCAACTAGCTGGTTTTAAAACTCAGGTTCTCTTATTTATTGCTAAGCCAGTTTTCTTATTTCATTTAGCTTTGTCAGTGTGATTCTTTGTGTATTCATGTCCCCTTTACTTCTCTGAAACATAGATTTATTTCAACTGTTGCAAGCATAGGTTTTGGATTTGTCACTTCAAATTGTGCTCCTAAAAATGACTTCAGTCAATGCATTTGTTGTTGTTGTTGTTGCATGCTGGGACCTACTGCCACTGGGTCATTATCATATATGATACAAAGGACTTGTATCAATAATATATAAAGAATCTTTAGAACTCAATAATAGAAAGACAAACAATCCAATGAAACCATGGTCAAAGAGTTTGCATAGACAATTCTCAAAAAAGAAATTCAAACTGGAAAAGCGTCTGAAAGGATGCCTGCCATAATTAGATAAATAAAACTCAAAATCACTTCACACTCACTAGAATAATTTTAATAATAAAAAAGCCAGGATGAACATAATAATAAAAAACAGAATTAACATAATACAAAAAATTAGAATGACTATAATATAAAAGCTAGAATATAAGGAATTGGTAAGGATGTACTTCCTAGGTGGTAATAGTAGTAAAGAACTCGCCTACCAATGCAGGAGATGTTAAGAGACATAGATTCGATTCCTGGGTTGGGAAGATCCCCCGGAGAAGGAAATAGCAACCCAATCCAGTATTCTTGCCTGGAGAATCCTGTGGACAGAGGAGCCTGGCATGGTGCAGTCCATAGGGTTGCAAAGAGTCAGACACGACTGAAGTGACTTAGTATGTAGAAATTGGAATTCTCATATACTGGCACTCAGAATGTTTGATGGTGTAAATACTTTGGAAAATAATTTGACAGTTCCATAAAACGTTAATACAGAGGTGTCAGTTTACTCATTAGTTATACTATTAAAGAAATAAAGAGCACCAAAGAAAATAAAACATATGTACAAATACACACATAAATGTTTCTATATGAATGCTCATGTCAGCATTATTCATAATAGCCAAAAGTAGAAGCAACTCAAATGTCCTTCAGCTAATAAACTGATTATACATTGTAGTATATTCATTCAATTAAATAGTATTTGGCAATACAGATTAAGCAGATCTATACAAATAGAAAGTAGATTAAGCTTTCCCAATGGCTTGAGTGGGTGGGGGAAATGAGAGTTAGTGCTAAGGGGTACAAGGTTCTTTTTGGAGTGATGGAGATAATTCTAAGATTAGATTATGATGCTGAATGCACAGATCAGCATCACTGATATTACACTTTAAAAAGGTAAACTTTTGTCTATAAATTATACAGCAATTTACTGTCAACATTAATTATTACTATATGCTAGAATACAAAGTGAAAGTGGAAAGTGAAAAAGTTGGCTTAAAACTCAACATTCAGAAAACAAAGATTATGGCATCCGGTCCCATCACTTCATTGGAAATACATGGGGAAACAGTGGAAACAGTATCAGAATTTATTTTGGGGGCTCCAAAATCACTGCAGATGGTGACTGCGGCCAGGAAATTAAAAGACGCTTACTCCTTGGAAGGAAAGTTATGTCCAACCTAGATAGCATATTCAAAAGCAGAGACATTGCCAACAAAGGTCCGTCTAGTCAAGGCTATGGTTTTTCCTGTGGTCATGTATGGATGTGAGAGTTGGACTGTGAAGAATGCTGAGCACCGAAGAATTGATGCTTTTGAACTGTGGTGTTGGAGAAGACTCTTGAGACTCCCTTGGACTGCAAGGAGATCCAACCAGTCCATTCTGAAGGATATCAGCCCTGGGATTTCTTTGGAAGGAATAATGCTAAAGCTGAAACTCCAGTACTTTGGCCACCTCATGCGAAGAGTTGACTCATTGGAAAAGACTGTGATGCTGGGAGGGATTGGGGGCAGGAGGAGAAGGGGACGACAGAGGATGAGATGGCTGGATGGCATCACTGACTTGATGGACGTGAGTCTGAGTGAACTCCAGGAGTTGGTGATGGACAGGGAGGCCTGGCATGCTGCGATTCATGGGGTCGCAAAGAGTTGGACACGACTGAGTGACTGAACTGAACTGAATTGAACTGAAGGTACTATTCTAGCAATTATGCAAGAAACTTTAGGAGCATTGCCTTTAATTATAGCCCGTCTTGAGGACATCCTTGTCCTCAAGAAATGATTAAAAAACAAAACACAAACAAACAAAAAAAGCAGAAGTTTTATGAGTCCTTTAAGACCCTAGAACTAGCATAATAGAAGAGATTGGAAGACAAGTCTCCCTGTCTTCAAATCAGTTTGCAATATTAGACATTGCTTCATCAGAATAATAATAATATTTGAGCTAATGCATATGGAAAAGGCTTTTTTCTATACCACAAATCCCCCAGGCATATGTAAAGTATTATTTTTAACCATCCTCATTGAGAAAGCAGAATTTTTCCTTGTCTTATTAAAAGTTATTTGTGTACCTAGCACAAATCATACTTCCTTTAGCCAACAGCAGTAATGTGATAATACAAATCTGTGCACACATACATCTATACAATGTAGAAGAACCATGCAATGAACACATAAAGGCATAAGCATATGACAAGAAAGAAGCAAAACCCTCTTTTCCTCCAGAATTTTGTATTTTACAGAACACACAGTTAATCTTTTATTAGATAAATTTTTAGTATTTGCATGCTCTATTTAAAAATACTTTAGAAACAAAAGTCTTTTTCAGAGGACTTTTTAAAAGAAAGTGTTTCTATGTGGTAAACCATCTCCCTTTTTGGAAAGAGAGAGAAGCTTTTCTTTTTAGACTTGATGAGGTAAAAGTCAGGCACAGTCTTTTCATATCATGAATCTCTTCTAGCTGTCACACAGAAGTAGCCTCTTGTTAGGAAGTATTTCCTTAAGTGGTGCTTAGATGCTAATTAACTTCATCCAAATTCTAAAATATCTTTCAAACACATTTTCATAAGTGTTTCTGGCATAAGTGAATAGATTTCCATTTTACCAACATACATTGATACCCTATTAACTAAATCTTAGTACCTATTACTTAGTTGTTTTAATAACAGTGAACTTAAGTGAACTTCATATTGATGAACTCTTTAGATCTACCTACTTTGTGAAACACAAAGGGTACTTTTGAAAATGATCATTTCAGATTCATAAGCCAAGAACTAAGATGAATTTTGTTTAAACAACCAATTACTTTACCTCAAGCCCTTCAGAGGTGGAGACTTTATACATTTTTTTTTTTTTTTTTGCACAAATGTTAAAAAGAGATGCTGCAGACATGGATACGTCGAGAGAATCCTCTCAGTTTGTTTGGTAAAGATCCAACCTCCTTTCCACAGAGCAGAAATATGCTCTTTTGTTTTTGGAAATAATTTTAGAAAAATCAAGCCTTGCCTATCATGGTAAGATTTCCCAGAGACAGCTGAGGAAAAAAAATAGTTTGATGGATAGGGACCTGTAGGGCTTCCAAGTTCAACAGAAACAGCCTCAATTACACAACTGTAACTTCCTCTGTTTAGAGATGGAACTTTCTAATCTGTAGGAAAACATTCAGAGCAACAAGAGATTAGACTATTTACCTCCTTAACCTGCCCTAGTAATGGCATTCCCGGTCTCCTTCTCAGAGACTTGCAGAGAAGCAGCATATTGGTAAAGCAGCCCCAAAGAAAGGAATTGTCCTGTCCAGAGTCTGGATGACCTAGAACAGCAGGTCATAGGGGTGATAGAAGAGAAGCAGTGTTGGTGATTGGAGAAGGCAATGGCACCCCACTCCAGTACTGTTGCCTGGAAAATCCCATGGACGGAGGAGCCTGGTAGGCTGCAGTCCATGGGGTCGCTAAGAGTCGGACACAACTGAGCGACTTCGCTTTCACTTTCCACTTTCATGCATTGGAGAAGGAAATGGCAGCCCACTCCAGTGTTCTTGCCTGGAGAATCCCAGGGATGTGGAAGCCTGGTGGGCTGTCGTCTATGGGGTCACACAGAGTCGGACACGACTGAAGCGGTTTAGCAGCAGCAGCAGCAGTGTTGGTGCTCATGGCCATGGTAAACACAGTGTGCAAAACACAGAAGCAAAAGGAGTCAAGGGCCAAGCACCAGGCATTTATAAAAGTTGTCAGAGACCTCAGAAATGGTTTTAGTCTTGTAATGAAGTACAGAGATTACAAATCCAAATGCACACAGAGGCCAGGAAAGTAATATAAATGACTGAGGCAGTGAATGCTTAAGAGAAATCAGATGACAAATATAATCAACACACCATTAAGTAATGAGATTTTTCAGACATAGTAATACTAGCAATATTAATCAATACCTTTTCACATACCAGCTGGCTTTTATAAATGTTGCCATGTTTGATTTAGCTATTTTGTTCTTTAAAACAAAACATTACAGAAAGTTACAATTTCCTCTATTCCTTTTTTAATTTTATATTTTTCCTTCTGCAAGAGATAAGCACAATCATATAATTGATATTTATTACTTTGTGCATGTCTTATAAACTAGATTGATTTCTGAGTAATAATAATAAAGGGAACACTTATTCTCACAACCTACTCTTATTGCTTGTATTAGGTTTTTGAGATGTATTCATGCTGATACATATGACATGCTTTTTTATTTTCAGTGAAATGTATATTACTATTTATCATATAAGTAAACCACCCTTTAATGAACCAATTTTTTCTGTAAACAGGCCATGTTTACATATTATCTTCTCAAAAAAAACACTGCAATATATAGCTCCTTGGAGAAATGTATGAAACTTCATTTAAAGAATTTATGAAATGATTGAGGCATAAGGTGTATGCATCATCAATCTTACTATTTGTCTTCAAATATCATCCCAAATTGTTGCTGTATATAATCTGTACTCCTTTCCCAAGGAGGTAGAGGGTTGTCTGTCCCACACCTGCCATTTTATGTCAGGGACTTGAGCACCCTCAGATTTTGGTATTGGAGTATGGGAGGGTTCCCAGAACCAGTCCTCCATGGATATCAAAGGATGACTATAAATCAAAAATTTTCAGTATGCCAAGTACCCAGGTTAAGAAGCAGAGTTTTCTTAGGGTCTTAGGAACTCCTCTGGGCTCCATGCTTTCATATTTCCATACTCTCCCAGAAATAATTACCATCCTGACTTTTGTGATAATAATTTCTTTGTTTTTGCTTTTTTTTTTTTCACTTTATATTTTGTAACTATCATGCAATGAAAGTGATGTTTTTCTCCTGGTGCACAGTTCTAGGCATTTAACTATATGTATACATTTGTGTAGTCGCCACCACCATGAAGACCCAAAGCTGCTCCATAACTCAAAGAACTCCTAATGCTCTCACTTCTTGGTGATACCATCATCCCCACCCGTGCTACTGCTAACCACTGGTCTGTTTTCCAGGACTATGGCTTGTCTTTTTAAGACTGTTGAATAAATGAAATCAAGCAGTAGGTAATCTTGAGACATAAAATCATTCAGCATAATGTCTCTGAAATTCATCTAAGACGTGTGCTTTTATTGATAGTTTCCCTCTTTATTTCTGAGTAGTATTCATTGTATGTGGAGAAGGCAATGGCACCCCACTCCAGTACTCTTGCCTGGAAAATCCCATGGAGGGAGGAGCCTGGTGGGCTGCCATCTATGGGGTAGCACAGAGTCGGACACGACTGAAGCGATTTAGCATACCATAGCATAGCATAGCATAGTATAGCATAGCATAGTATAGCATTCATTGTATGGCTGTGCCATAATCTGTTTATCCATTAACTTGTTGAAGGACATTTCAATTTTTTCTGTCTTTTAGCCATCACAAAGAAAGCTGCTGTGAACCTTCATGGGCGTGCTTTACTCTTACACATAAACTTCCATTTTGTAGGGTAAATACCAGGGAGTGGGCTTGCTCAGTCTTATGGTAAATGTGTACTTAACTTTGTAAGAAACTGCCAAACTGGATCTGTTCTCAAGTCCACTGCTTCTGCCCTGTCATCTTCACTCTACTAAGTCCATTCAACAGGCTTTTAAAATTTCACTTGTTATATTTTGCTGCTCTATAATTTTCATTTTGTCCCTTTTAAAGCATAATTTCCACTTCTTTGCTAAGATGTTTTTAAGTTTTTCATTTATTTAAGAGAATTTGTAATCAACTGTTAAAATGTTTTATGGCAGCTGCATTAAAATCTTTGTCATATAATTATTTTTATTTATTAATATAAATTTATTTATTTTAATTGGAGGTTAATTACTTTACAATATTGTATTGGTTTTGCCATACATCCACATGAATCCACCACGGGTATACACGTGTTCCCCATCCTGAACCCCCTCCCACCTCCCTCCCCATACCACCCCCCTGGGTCATCCCAGTGCACCAGCCCCAAGCATCCAGTATCATGCGTCGAACCTGGACTAGTGATTCATTTCGTATATGATATTATACATGTTTCAACACCATTCTCCCAAATCATCCCACCCTCTACCTCTCCCACAGAGTCTAAGAGACTGTTCTATACATCTGTGTCTCTTTTGCTGTCTCGCTTACAGGGTTATCATTACCATCTTTCTAAATTCCATATATATGCGTTAGTATACTGTATTGGTGTTTTTCTTTCTGGCTTACTTCACTCTGTATAATAGGCTCCAGTTTCATCCACCTCATTAGAACTGATTCAAATGTATTCTTTTTAATGGCTGAGTAATACTCCATTGTGTATATGTACCACTGCTTTCTTTATCCATTCATCTGCTGATGGACATCTAGGTTGCTTCCATGTCCTGGCTATTATAAACAGTGCTGTGATGAACATCGGGGTTCACGTGTCTCTTTAAATTCTGGTTTCCTTGGTGTGTATGCCCAGCAGTGGGATTGCTAGATCATAAGGCAGTTCTATTTCCAGTTTTTTAAGGAATCTCCACACTGTTCTCCATAGTGGCAATTAACATCTGATTCATCTTGGTGTTGGTGTCAGTTGATTGTCTTTCCTCATTAAAGTTGTAATTGTTTTGATTTTGGTATGGCAAGTGATTTTTAATTTTTAATATTTTGTCTTTTATGTTAGAAGGCTCTGGGTTGACATTATGTCTTTTATTCAAGTGAAAAATTATGCTAGTTAGGTTTAGCATGTGGTCCTAGACATCTTTTATGGATTGCGATTCCAATTCCAATTTTGTTTTCAGACATTTGAAGTATTGTTTTGGCCTGCTGATTTATTGATACAGTGCTATTGTGGCTCCCAATGGTCTCTACTGGCATTTTCTGGGGTACAGGAGAGGGGATGGAGACTTGAATCCAGAGTAATGAAGAGGCTGCTTGTATCTGTACCACCAGCCTGCCTTGGTGTCTTCCTTTAGGGGAGGAGAGCCTCAGGTCTGTGTAGACAAAAAGGCTTCCCTGACTATACAGGGAAGATCCTCCTACCAGTGATTCCCAGCCTCCCTTGTGTCTCTAGTGGGAAGGGAAGTCTCTGTCAGTACTAAAGTTATAGGGACCTTACCAGGTTTTGATGTTTCTTTGTTTAATACTTATACTTGATTTGTAGTTTTAAGTGTGTGTTGGCTTCTAGTCATGCTAAGGTTGTGGTGATGAGTTGTAGTGTTTTAATGGTGCTGGTAGTTCTATACTGTTTTGGAGGATATATGGCAGCTAGGCAGCTACCGTTATCTTCAGCCACAATTGTCCTCAATGACTTAGAAAATGATCCTCTCTGCCACTCTCCTTACCTTCAAGAATGAGTAGGCATGGTTTGATTTGTCTGAGAAAAATGGAAACTATACAAGCTGATACATTTTCCTAGTCACTTATTTCCCAAAAGCATGTCATCCAATTCACCAACACTCGTAATAGCCATGGATCTTATGTCATAAATGGTGCTGCATTTATTTTCTCAGACTTTTTCTGTTTTCACCAAAATTTTCTTAAACAGCATTGTTCCAGATTTATTGAATATCCTGGAAATTGATGAAGAAAATATTTTATAAAAATATATATATTAAAGCCTAAATGTACTATCTTGATGCATTGTGTATTAAAACAGACAGAAAAGACTTTAATGTAGTTATTAGTAATAATACTATTTAAAATAAATTCATGATTGCTTAGAATTTGTGTAATAAACAGATTCATTGCTTTACATATTCAAAAAAGTCTAGTGAGAACAAAATAGTAGATTTTTTTTTTTCATGATCATGGAACATTATCTATGGTGAAGAATATATAATGGTTTTCTACCTATTAGCAACGTAAAATAACTGGAATCATACAATTTTTAAAATTTGAGAGTACTATATGTATTTCACTTTTTACAACTCTCATCCTTTTCTTTTCTGGAATTTTTACTACAGCATCCAGAGCAGTAATTATAAAGACGTTGCTTGAATATTGACAGTGGAAGAAGCAAAGAGGCATTGACATAGTTGCTGTTATATTTCTAGTTTCAGAGACAGACCTCAAAAATATTATCTTTATATTAACATATATACTTTGAGGCTACATTAGGAAGTAACATTTGATGTAAAATTTTGAATGCACTTTGCTTTGGTTTTCCATCATTGTAAAATGTGTCTAACTACTTCAATCTGAAGGTCACTGGTTATATTGAGAAGTGATATTTAGTTACAGAGATGATAATATCTACAACTGTACATCTGGTTTTTGAGTCATGTACTAATCTGAGTATTGGGAATTCCTGGCATTTCTGGGAAAAAATGTACTCAGTATGGAAAGTATATAAGCTGCATAATGTAGATGTATGGAAGAAAAAGCTGGATCATAATTTTAATATTATAAAATCTTTGCATTCTGCTCTAGAGTTATGGGTATAACAGGAGATTAAATGACATAATGCTATATAAATGTAAAGTGCAATCATTATTATTATTCATCACTCCTTTGGTCTTCAAAAAGTGTAATTTGACCTCTCAGCAATGTTTAATTTATGTGCCAGTTTGAATTAAAGATAGATCTTCCAGATGCTTGAAACAGGGTAGAAGGTATCTAAAGTTTCTTATAGACTCATTTGTCTATAAAATGTTGTTATTACATTTTTTTATAATCCTGACATGCAGTTTTGTAGTATGTGCTTTTAAAACGTCTGTGAGATTTCTATGACTTATTTCTCCTGAAAAGCTCAACTTGTATCTGTTCAGTGGCAATTCATTTTATTACTATTTTCATAATTCCTTAAAATGATACATACACGTGGGTTTTTGCCTTTTAAAAATAGAATGGCTGCAATCCAAAAGTCTACAAGCAATAAATGCTGGAGAGGGTGTGGAGAAAAGGGAACCCTCTTACACTGTTGGTGGGAATGCAAACTAGTACAGCCACTATGGAGAACAGTGTGGAGATTCCTTAAAAAACTGGAAATAGAACTGCCTTATGATCTAGCAATCCCACTGCTGGGCATACACACTGAGGAAACCAGAAGGGAAAGAGACATGTGTACCCCAATGTTCATCGCAGCACTGTTTATAATAGCCAGGACATGGAAGCAACCTAGATGCCCATCAGCAGATGAATGGATAAGAAAGCTGTGGTACATATACACAATGGAGTATTCCTCAGCCATTAAAAAGAATACATTTGAATCAGTTCTAATGAGGTGGATGAAACTGGAGCCTATTATACAGAGTGAAGTAAGCCAGAAGGAAAAACACCAATACAGTATACTAACGCATATATATGGAATTTAGAAAGATGGTAACAATAACCCTCTGTACGAGACAGCAAAAGAGACACTGATGTATAGATCAGTCTTATGGACTCTGTGGAAGAGGGAGAGGGTGGGGAGATTTGGGAGAATAGCATTGAAACATGTATAATATCATGTATGAAACGAGTCGCCAGTCCGGGTTCGATGCATGGTACTGGATGCTTGGGGCTGGTGCACTGGGAAGACCCAGAGGAAGGGTAGGGGAGGGAGGACGGAGGAGGGTTCAGGATGGGGAATGCGGGTATACCTGTGGCAGATTCATTTCGATATTTGGCAAAACTAATACAATATTGTAAAGTTTAAAAATAAAATAAAATTTAAAAAATATCATATTAGTGTTAAACACCTTTAATTTAATAATTGAATAATGGGGTGAACTGGAAACTTACTTCCCTCATTTAATTCAGCAAATAGAATTTATTTAGCACTAATTCTACCTAACTGTTGTGGGTACACAAAATGAATGGATATCACTGTCATCAAAGATTTTATACTCATAAGGCTAAATGTCAAGTCACATCAGTCATGTCTGACTCTTTGTGACCCTATGGACTCTAACCCACCAGGTTCCTCTGTCCATGGGATTCTCCAGGCAAGAATACTGGAGTGGGTTGCCATTTCCTTCTCCAGGGGATCTCCCTGACCTGGGGCTAGAAACCACGTCCCTTAAGTCTTCTGCCTTGGCAGGTGGGTTCTTTACCACTAGCGCCACCTGGGAAGCCCCTCATAAGGCTAAAGACATTATAAAAATGTATACTGTTAAATAACATAAACTCTCACCTCTGATATAAAAAATTTCTCAAAGATGTGGTCTGTAACTTAAAGGATTTTTTTTAGTAAGAAAATTTTAAATATCATTTATTTAAAAATTAATTATTGTTCTTTTCAACTACTTTGCTTGTTAAAGTCTAAAGGTATAAATATTGCAATCTGTGAATGATTAGTTCAATATACACTAAGAATAAGCACAGATAATTAAGCCAACATATTAATATATGCATCAGTTTTTTAATGCAATCCATGGATTAGAGAGAAATAATAACTTTTCTCCCTCCACCCTCTTTTATGGACTTTATCTGAAAATTATTTCAGAAAGATAACCAGAACCACATTATCTGGTATACCACCTTAGTTTAGGGTTTCCCATGTGGCTCAGCTGGTAGAGAATCCACCCACGATGCGGGAGACCTGGGTTCAATTCCTGAGTTGGGAAGATCTCCTGGAGAAAGCAACACCTACCCACTCCAGTATTCTAGCCTGAAGAATTCCATGGACTGTACAGTCCAAGGGGCTTTGTTGCTGTTCAGTTGCTCAGTCATGTCTGACTCTTTGCCACTCCATGAAGTGAAGTGCACCAGTCTTCTCTGTCCTTCACCATCTCCCAGAGTTTTCTCAAACTCATGTTCATTGAGTCAGTGATGCCATCCAACCATCTCATCCTCTGTCATCCCCTTCTCTTCCCACTTTCAATTATTGCCAGCATCAGGTCTTTTCTAATGAGTCGGCTCGTTGCATCAGGTGGCCAAAGTACTGGGGCTTTAGCTTCAGCATCAGTTCTTCTAATGAGCATTCAAGGTTGATTTCCTTTAGGATTGACTGGTTTGATCTCCTTGTTTTCCAAGGGACTCTCAAGAGTCTTCTCCAACACCACAGTTCAAAAACATCAATTCTTTGGTGCTCTGCCTTCCTTATGGTCCAACTCTCATATCCATACATGACTATTGAAAAAACCATAGTTTTGACTAGATGGACTTCTATCAGCAAAGTAATGTCTCTGCTTTTTTTTTTTTTTTTTTAGGGCCTGTCCTACCTTTTTTTTTTTTTTTTTCACTTCATCAGCTACTTTTATTTTTTTTTTCAATTTTAATTTAAAAAAATTATACATGTGTTCCCCATCCTGAACCCTCCTCCCTCCTCCCTCCTCCCTCCCCCAGCAAAGTAATGTCTCTGCTTATTAATATGCTGTCCAGGTTGGTCATAGCTTTTCTTCCAAGGAACAAGTGTCTTTTAATTTCACAGCTGCAGTCACCACCCACAGGGATTTTGGAGCCCAAGAAAATAAACAGTCTATTGTTTCTCCATCTATTTGCCATGAAGTGATGGGACCGGATGTCATGATCTTCATTTTTGGAATATTTTAAGCCAGGCTTATCACTCTCTTCTTTCACTTTCATCAAGAGACTCTTTAGTTCCTCTTCGCTTTCTACCATAAGGGTGGTGTCATCTGCATATCTGAGGTTGTTGATATTTCTCCTGGCAATCTTGATTCCAGCTTGTGCGTAATCCAGCCCAACATTTTGAATGATGTTCTCTGTATATAAGTTATATAAGCAGGGTGACAATATACTGCTTTGATGGACTCCTTATCCAACTTTGAACCAGTCTGTTTTTCCATTCCTGTATTAATTGTTGCTTCTTGACCTGCATACAGGTTTCATAAGGTGGTCTGGTATTCCCATCTCTTAATTTTCAACAGTGTTGTGATCCACACAGTCAAAGGCTTTAGTGTAGTCAATGAAGCAGAAGTAGATGTTTCTCTGGAATCCTCTTGTTTTTTCTATAATCCAATGGATGTTGGCAATTTGGTCTCTGGGTCCTCTGCCTTTTCTAAATCCACCTTGTATATCTGGAATTTCTTGGTTCACATACTGTTGAAGCCTAGTTTGAAGGGTTTTGAGCATTACCTTGCTAGCATGTGAAATGAATGAAATTTTGTGGTAGTTTGAACATCTTTAGCAAGGCCTTCTTTGGAATTGCAACTAAAACTGACTTTTTAAAATATATAAGTGAGAATAAGCCAAAAAGAAACACTTCTCAACCAAAACAATGATGTCATTGTTGTTTTTCAGTTGGTAAGTCATGTCTGACTCTTTGGGACCCAATGGACTGACGCATGCCAGGCTCCCCTGTCCTTCACTATCTTCCAGAATTTGTTCAGATTCACATCCATTGAGTCAGTGATGCTTTCTCATTCTCTGAAACTCCCATCTCCTTGTGCCTTCAGTCTTTCCCAGCATCAGGGTCTTTTCCAATGAGTTGTCTCTTCACATCAGGTGGCAAATATATTGGTACTTCAGTCTCAGCACTGGTCCTTCCAATGAATTTGTGTGCTGGGCTTAGTCGCTCAATCATGTGTGACTCTGCAATCCCATGGACTATAACCCACCATGCTCCTCTGTCCATGGGGATTCTCTAGGCAAGAATACTAACGTGGGTTTCCATGCCCTCCTTCAAGGGATCTTCCCAACCCAGGGATCAAAACTAGGTCTCCCACATTGCAGGTGGATTCTTTGCCAGCTGAGACACCAGGGAAGCCCTTTCAACAAGTATTCAGGGTTGATTTTCTTTGGGATTGACTGATTTGATCTCCTTGCATCCAGGAGTCTCTCAAGAGTCTTCTCTAGCACCACAATTCAAAAGCATCCAGTCTATGTTGCTCAGCCTTCTTTATGGTCCAACTCTCACATCCATACATGACTACTGGAAAAACCAAAGCTTTGACTAGACAGAACTTTGTTGGCAAAGTAATGTTTCTTCTTTTTAATATGCTTTCCAGGTTTGTCATAGCTTTTCTTCAAAGGAACAAGCCTCTTTAATTTCATGGCTGCGGTTACCATCTGCTGTGATTTTGGAGCCTAAGAAAATAAAGTCTCTCACTGTTTCCATTGTTTCCCCATCCATTTGCCATGAAGTGACGGGACCAGATGCCATAATCTTCATTTTTTGAATATTAAATTTTAAGCCAGCTTTTTCACTCTCTTCTTTCACTTTCATCAAGAGGCTCTTCACTTTCTACCATTAGAGTGTTATGAGATTAAAATTTCTTAACTTTTATTCATGTGTATATATGCATTGTATTAACAAAAGAGCATAAAATAAGCTTATCTGTAGTTTTTTTTTCCTCTTTTCAAGACATGACCTGTCTATAGAAAGCAATTCTGGGACATTGATAACAGTCCAGGTAACATTTTCAGATTATCCTTTAAGGGAGGAGGAAAGCATTATCTGGTCTAAGAGCTTTGACAAGAGCTGTCTGAGTGCCAGCAGAAAAGGACATTAGTAACCAAGATATATCATTTACAATGTGGCCTTTTTATGACTCCTGTCAAGTTACAGCATAATCTGAAGAAAATCAACATCATTTAAGGTTGCAATGACCTTCTAAGGGCTTGTTTTTAAGAGCAGAGGTTAAAAGGCACAACAGTGTGAGTCACCGAACATGATTGCACTGGAGCAAGTTTTATAGATTGTCATTTTCTTTTTAACTCTGCTTGTAAGCTCAGTGTCTATTATACAATTTTAAAATATTTTTTGAGAATTAGAGGGCTGTGTTAGGAGGTCTGGATTTTATTTTTCTTTTCCAATTTGATTTTCTATATAAACTTAACAAAAACATAGGGACATAATGCCCATTAAAATGTGAGCCTCTTAAAAAATGGCTGAGACAAAAAAAAAGTGAGCTTCAACATGATCAGGATATAATGAATAACTTAATATAATCATCTTTTTATAATAAATCAGAGCAAAGAAATAGCTCATCAGTATATGAAAGAGACTAATGTAGTAGATATTTGGTGACAGATCAGAAGACAAGACAATAATTCATAGTGACTTGACCAACCAGATGACTATTATGGCATTTGAAATGATCGACTAGGAATAGTAGTACTCTGGAGCAAAGTTACAACTTAGTTAAACACCAACAAGAGTTTCTAATCAAAACAGTAGAAACAAAGCACAGTAATCTTTTCTTCTTAGAAAGCTTGAAAATAAAGAGCAAATTCTGAAAAAAATCAAGGTAGGGAAAAATAGACTAGTAAAAACTCCTGAAGAGAAAATGAATTACTAGAATTTAGAAATGAAGACACGCATCAGAGAACATCTGAGAGAAAGAAAGAGAGGACAAGCATTACAAGTTGAAATATGAAGAACAGGCTGAGAAACTTTAATTTTATTTAAAAGAAAAATTTCAGGAGGAACAAATATAGAAAACTGAGGAAAGGAAATAAAATATTCAAAGTGTTAAAGAAATATTTCAAGCATTAATGAAAAATCTGAGTATTGATATTAAAAAATTCATCACAACTGAACTAACTGAACCCCACCAAAAAATCACATTTAGACAGATGATAGTCAATGAAAATCCTTTAATGTTTCATAGAAATATAACTGAACTCATTTTTTTCCTATAACATATGTCCCCTGTCATTTTCTATATAAACTTTAATCATTTCTGTCTATATATTTAGCTTGATGCAGTTTGTGTAATATTACTAGAAGCTTTACTTTCACTTTTAGAAACTCTAAGCTTCTACTGTTTCCTGCTATAATCAGTGCTGGATCCTTCTTTGTGTATATATTTTAATTATTTTCTCAATTTGTTAACCTAGTATACAAAGAAACAAGTCTTACATTTTCAACCTCTGTATTTTTCCAGTGTTCTGTGTATTGTAGGCCATCAGTAAACATTTTTTATGTAAAGCAATGAATGAACGAACCCAGATAAAGGTCTCCAATTATTTGCAGTCATCAAATAAGCTTTTATAGAAATATTTGGTTTATTGGAAGACTTATCAGTTTGATACTTTGAAATAAAAACATCCCAGAGGGATGGTATGAGGAGGGAGGAGGGAAGGGGGTTTAGGATGGGGAACACATGTATACCTGTGGTGGATTCATGTTGATGTATGGCAAAACCAATACAATATTGTAAAGTAATTAACCTCCAATTAAAATACAAACATTTATATTAAAAAAAATAAAAAAGTAAAAACATCATTGGCTCTCATGAGTTTTGGTAAAATTTTCTTAGTTATAATAAATAAAAATCATCATCCATAAAGATGCTTGCATTTACTAAGTTTAAGATAAATAAGGATTAATAAAGTTTTTGTACTCTCAGCAAGTTAAACATAGGATGATTTTTCAACTATTATGACATTAACAATGTGATTATTAATCTCAAAAAGAAGTGAATATTATAATTCATGTGAGTTAGGCTAATAATAATGTATTTTCTTATAATAGAGATTGATAAAGATCAGAAATAAAAAATTTAAACAAGGTTTCCTATCAATAAAAACATAGAAAAGACTTCACAATCACCTGGCCCAAATTGTGCTAGTGGGATGTTTTAAGATCTTGACTTTTTCTGAGCTACAAACAACCCATGATTTCTTTCTGAGCCACAATCTCTCTCTGTTTTGCTCATTCTGTTCTCTTCTCATTTCCCTATTATCTTTTAACATCATGTTTGACCATGCATGCATGCATGCTCAGTCGTGTCCAACTCTTTGCAATCCCACGGACTATAGCCTGCCAGGCTCCTCTGTCCATGGGATGTCCCAGGCAAGAATACTGGAGTGGGTTGCTATTTCCTTCTCCAGGGAATCTTCCTGACCCAGGGATGGAACCCTCCTGACCCAGGGATGGAACCCATGTTTCCTGCATCTCCTATATTGGCAGGCAGATTCTTTACCACTGCGCCACCTGGGAAGCCCCAAGTTTGACCACTCCACTGTAAATCAGTTTTCATTTATTCCATATATTGCCTTTCCTGCTTTGATATCAGGGAATAATTTTTAAAGATAATTTTGAAAGAAGTAGGCTAACAATTGTGGAGAAAAGCAAGCTTATGTATAGAGCTTCCCAGGTACTCATTTGGTAAAGAATTGCCTGTAATGCAGGAAACCTGAGTTTGATCCCTGGGTCAGGAAGATCCCTGGAGAAGGAAATGGTAACCTACTCCAGTATGTGGGCATTCATGTATATATTGAATGAAGAAGAGCTAGCCGATATGAAGAATTTTAAGAGATGAGTATTCTAGGTATCAGAGTCTTCCTCCACAAACATTATAGGACAGAAAAATACTTGTTTTTAAATTAATGGTATTTTAATACATGTATTTAAATTAATGTGATATTGTGCACCACAATGAGTATTAGAAAAGCACAGTACTTGGGTGATGAAAAATTATTTTTTAACCATCAACTTTTATTAAAAATGAGAATTTCTAATATATATTCTTTGTAAAGCTATATATGAACCCAAAATAACTCTTCAGAAAGAATAATAATAGATATTTTGCATCAAAAAAGCAAACATTTTAATTTGGACTTTCTAAATAATAGATTTAAAAAGTGGACCATTTTCAGCTCAGAGCTAGTGAACACAGAGAAAATTGTTATAGTGTCTGGCTGTCTGAGTGATCACATTCTAATTAGGTAATGCCTCTCCTATATTGACAGCTTTGACTCTTTCAGGTAAATATCTCAAAAGGAAAAGATGGTGAATAATACGATTAACAGAAAACTTAATTTACTTAAATCTCAGGCTTTTCTGGTAACCCATGAAATGTTCTGGTAATCCTGCAAGCATATTGAATAATCTTAGATAATGACTGCATAATGTAGGGAGTACGCTCTGTTTCCATTCCTGATGTCAAGCAATTGTGGTTACACTTGGCATTTTTGAGTATAAATGCTGCTTCTATAATACCAGTTTCCCTGAAAAGTTTGGCAATAAGTGAGATTGATGACTGAGAACTGTGAAACTATCTTGGAATCACTGGCCTTTCTGAAACATTCAGAGCATCCATCTTTATCCTCTCACTTTGAGTATCACAGAATTGGAAATCAGGTGATCTAGCCTACTGTTCAGACTGTGCCTCAAACTGGTTGTGTGACCAGGGACATCTCTCATAAATCTCTTGGGTTTACTTATTTTATGGCAAAATGAAGGGGTTAAATTAGATTGCTAAAGTTCCTTGTAGGCCTGCCCTAAAATTGTGTGAATTTAAAAACATCTATTAATATATAAAAGACACATACTTTGAATTGAAGTAAACTATTGCTATTACTTGGCAAAGAAGTTTTTGAATGTAACCCACAAATCATAGATCAGCTACATTTTCACCCATTGATATCCATTGTGAGCACATTTCTAATTCTAAATTTAAATTTTTTATATCTGATAACTAAAAAGCTAATTATTTTGCACACATCTTTTTTTTTTTTTTTCAGAAAGATCCAAAGATGAAATACTTTGCAGATAATCAGAATGGCCAAAATCTCTTTTTTCCCTAAAGTGTTAACATTTTTATCTCTAATGTGCTGTTTCACAGATACATAGAAAATCTAGTGCAAATAAACATCCAATTAAATGTTGCTACACAAAATAACTGGCCCATAGTTTAGATTTCACAGACATGCTAGGTAGAACTTTATGAAGAATTTAGCATGTGTATAAGATTAGTAGAATAAATATGACTGTGACTATTGCAAAATGATTTATTTCTTATTAAAAATAAATTGCCATTATAGAAGGAGGGAAAATAGGAAATATAGGCTTTCCCTTTACCATGTGTCTGATGGGCTGGTGACCACTGGCTAAGTGAAAGTGTATCTCTGGAGATAATAAGAAAACTGAATACAAACAATTGTTCTTGAGGAGCTGTTGTTGACTTGAGCTTAGGTATCTAAAGCATTATGCAGTTTCTGGTGACCAATATTCATGTCTTTATTTCCTCTCACACACAGTGCAGGATCGTCTATTATGGACTTACTTTTGGCAGTAAATGAAAGAGTCATCTTATCATTAATTGTGATAGCGTAAATTAATAATTACTTGAATATTTACTTTGTGTAAGTCTCTGAGGTATAAAACTTTAATAATTACCATATTTTAACCCTCAAAACCCTAAATATGAGTATTATCATTATCTCCATTTTTTCAGATGAGACAGTTAAAATTTAAGGATGATAATTAACTTGTCCAAGTTTATATATCCAGGAAGTGATTTTATTGATTCTTAAATTCATGTCTAGGTTAGTTTAAAGCCAATTCTTTTAATCAATATAGGATATTATTTAAAAATTAGATTGAAACAGTGTCAGAATGACCCAAGAAAACAAGGCTTCTAGAATCACAGGTGTGCTGTTGGCTGTATTGTATTCACTGATTCGTTGTGTTCGGGTGTTGTAAGTCTCCAAAATTATGAAACACTTCCACTTGCCATTTATCCCACAAATGGGCTTGCACAGTTGTGGAGTAACATGCTTTTGTCTGTTCCACTGGTACATTTTATTTTCTAATATTTGAAATATAAATCTCCCCAAATATTTTTAAAACATAGTTGTGTGAGGATCCAAATGAAGTGGATGAATACGCAGATTGTACAAAGAGCAATTTCCAACATAATATTCCTTCAGGATTGAAGAAGAGGATGGATAGTGAATTTTTTTCCTCCTGTTTTTGTTCCTAAGTGATCTTTGTTCAAAATTCAAGTATCAAATGTTAAAATAATTAAACAAGGGGATCATTAGACCAAGAAGGCTCTAATGCTTTGGTAGTTCCAAGCAAACCAAAAGTTGGAGCCAGAGTCCATGAAGCAGATGTAAGAAAATGAAACTTAAGAACAACCAACTTGGCTTTCCCAAGTAAGGCAACTGATTAAAGTGAAGTGAAGTGAAGTGGCTCAGTTGTGTCCGACTCTTTGTGACCCTGTGGACTGTAGCCCACCAGGCTCCTCTGTCCAATGGAATTCTCCAGGCAAGAATACTGGAGTGGGTTGCCATTTCCTTCTGCAAGGGATCTTCCCACCCAAGGATTGAACCCAGGTCTCCCGCATTGCAGGCAGATGCTTTAACCTCTGAGACACCTAAAGAGGCAACTGATGAAGCTATAACTAAAGAACTGGCCTTCTTTGTTTCACTGTCTTCTCTATAAAAACTTAGCCCTGACTCCTTTCCAGGAACACTCATTCATTTTTTTTTAAAATAGCTTTATTGAGAAATAATGCACAAAATAAAATACATTCATTAAAAGTGTACAATTTAATAAATTTTCGATGTGACACTAAAAATATGTGCCTCAGTCACCACTTTTGTTTTGATGCTGCCGGATCAAATCTATGTAAGCTCCAGTAAACTGCTGAGAATTCTGATGTACCTCCTTTTACCTTTAATATAATTTTCTGCCCCTTCTTCCCTACAGTGACTTTGTACCAAAAAATAAAAAAAAATTAGATCAGAGGAAGACAAGAGGCACAAATGGAAATGTTGTTTTCCACTTACTATTAACAAAGAGAATAAAATTAAAGCCTTCCTAAAACAGGGCTTGGGAAGATATTTCATCTCTCTCAAACTTTAATTTAAAAATTTTTTATAAATAATTTCCTTTTCATTGTATGATTATCTAAATGTATGTGCATTTCCACTAATAAGAGATGCTCAATACTTACATTTCTATAACTTAGTTCAAGTTGACCTTCTCATCTAATTCCACTAATTCTAGCTTCATCAACTTTACTCTTGTTACCAGATGTTTGTCTTTAAAAAAGTAAAAAGTAGAATATATTTCATTGCCTATAAAAGCAAATGTTACCAAAGAATTTAAGGAAATGGCTTTGCTAACAACACATAAAGCTCTTGCTTCTAAATGACAACAGGGCTGTAGGAAAATGGGAGAGGTGTTATTTGCACAACAACCACAGTAATTGTTTTTTCTGTGAGATTGGAAAGCCTGATAAATATCATGTTTATTTGCCAACCACCAACCATTTTCCTTGAATGTTATTATATTATTTGAATGAATATGCTGTCCAGAATTTTACCTGTAACATAATTTGAATTATCTCTGTACATAAAAACCAATAGCTGAACCGATTCCTTCAGAAGGTGTGATATATGAATTTATATAAGTTGTATATTATGAGGAAATTTATTTTTTCAACAATATTTTTTAAAACTCTGCACAGATATTTCCCTTTGAAATAAGTGTTTAAGTAGCCAGATGAATGCTGACATATTTCTAATTATTCATTTCTAATGATAAAATATAGACATTTGTCAGTTATAGTTCTTCTGGGAGGAGAAATCTACATTTTCACTTCATTATGGAAAAATTATCTGTTCTATGATTTACATAGAACTAATATTTTAAAATTAAACAACACATATTGTATTAAAAGTTACTTAAAACCAATAGATAATAGATTTCAAAAGACAGTGACATATTCAGTTATTAGTGATAAGTTTCTTGGCTCCAGAAACTGTATTCCCATATTAGATGCATCATATCCAATCTTTATTTATAAAATATGATTTGACAAATCTTATGGATATCTGGCTACTTTTCTAAAGATTCTTTTTCATATGCCTTAATTCTTAAATCAGCAGTAATGATCATACATCAGGTGGCTAATATATACTTTCTGATGGACTAAGTAAAATCATTACAGTCCAAAAATTTTATTGCATTTTAAATGAGCTAGTCTTTTGATGATAAACCATTTACCTATTATATTTTCTTCATCTTTTGTCATTCTATACTTTAATTTTATTTCAACAATGTGATAGAAACAAGAAATCACTAGCAATTTACAGAGATGCGTGAATTATATAATAAATAAAAAATTATATTTGATTAAAAGTATTTGTCATCTTTCAACTTTGATGAAAATTTTAGAATTATTAAATTTATTGCTTAGCCTGTTTTGTTCACATTTTTTGGTGTACTCATATCAGAAAACTGAAGTATATTTAGATTTTACTGTTTTAAACAAGCAATCCCCAAAGGCAGAAAGCGAAGAGGAACTAAAAAGCCTCTTGATGAAAGTGAAAGTGGAGAGTGAAAAAGTTGGCTTAAAGCTCAACTTTCAGAAAATAAAGATCATGGTATCCGGTCCCATCACTTCATGGGAAATAGATGGGGAAACAGTGGAAACAGTGTCAGACTTTATTTTTCTGGGCTCCAAAATCACTGCAGATGGTGACTGCAGCCATGAAATTAAAAGACGCTTACTCCTTGGAAGGAACGTTATGACCAACCTAGATAGCATGTTCAAAAGCAGAGACATTACTTTGCCAACAAAGGCTCGTCTAGTCAAGGCTATGGTTTTTCCTGTGGTCATGTATGGATGTGAGATTTGGACTGTGAAGAAGGCTGAGCGCCGAAGAATTGATGCTTTTGAACTGTGGTGTTGGAGAAGACCCTTGAGAGTCCCCTGGACTGCAAGGAGATCCAACCAGTCCATTCTGAAGATCAGCCTTGGGATTTCTTTGGAAGGAATGATGCTAAAGCTGAAACTCCAGTACTTTGGCCACCTCATGCGAAGAGTTGACTCATTGGAAAAGACTCTGATGCTGGGAGGGATTGGGGGCAGGAGGAGAAGGGGACGACGGAGGATGAGATGGCTGGATGGCATCACTGACTCGATGGACGTGGGTCTCAGTGAACTCCGGGAGTTGGTGATGGACAGGGAGGCCTGGCGTGCTGCGATTCATGGGGTCGCAAAGAGTCAGACATGACTGAGCGACTGATCTGATCTGATCTGATCTGAAAGTAATACAATTTTGATTTTTGTTCAGTTATATTTCCTTACAAATCCAGAAAGACAGTTACTCACTAATTAGTAAGAAATACAGACAGATGGACTATCTCCTATCTGGGATGTTTCCCTCTCTGTGTCAGAGGGTCTCCTGCAGGCAATTGAATATCAGTCCTGAAAATGATACACAGAACTTATTTACTGGAAGGACATGAAGTACCAAACAATTACAAAGCATGAAAAAGCAATGCTACCATGTTTTGTGGAAGATACAGAGCTGTAATTAGTTTTAGAGCAGCAAAATGGCTACTACAGTTTTCATTATGGTTTTTGTTGCAATGATTTTATTATGCCTATTAGAATGGAGTAGTAGTGACTCAAAGTGCATATTCTAGACCAAGAATGCTTAATTTTAAATCCTGACTCTACCACTTAATTTGGAGAAGGAAATGGCAACCCACTCCAGTACTCTTGCCTGGAAATTTCCATGGATGCAGGAGCCTCGTAGGCTACAGTTCATGGGGTCGCAAAGTATTGGACACGACTGAGCAACTTCACTTTCTTTCTTTCTATAGTTTCTTTTGGAGAAGGAATTGGCAACCCACTCCAGTGTTCTTGCCTGGAGAACACTGGGGCCTGGTGGGCTACAGTCTATGGGGTTGCAAAGGGTTGGACACGACTAAGCAACTAACACACACACACACACATACACACACACACACACACCACTTATTTAACTATAAGTTGAGCAAGTTAGATTCTTTGTTCTTTCATTTTCTCATCTGAGTATATTCCTGTCTTCTATGCAGTGTCATTCTGAATGTTAAATATGGTAACATGTGTAAAATGCTTAGAACAGTGACTGGCATAGAAACTGTTATAATGTTGCCATGTGAGCTCAGTATAATGCCATAAAGTCACTTCTCAATGTCATTGTAGACTAGATTTATATTTTTCATGTCTTCGTATGTAAGTACTTCATAATTACTTGAAAGTGAAAGATTTTTAGTTGTGTCCAACTCTTTGCAACCCCATGGACTGTAGTCCATGGAATTCTCTAGGCCAGAATACTGGAGTGGTTAGGCTTTCCCTTCTCCAAGGGCTCTTCCCAACACAGGGATTGAACCTGTGTCTCCCGATTGCAGGCAGACGCTTTGCCATCTGATCCACCAGGGAAGCCCAAGACTGACAGAGGCAAGTGCAAATAAGGATGAAGATGGATAAGTCCTGGCCTGTTCTGACAGCAAGATTGCTCCCACAGGTTCTGGAAGGAGACACAAATGAGTCAGAAGTGAGGATGCTCTTTCCGTAGCAAAGTGGTGAGTAGGCTCCTGATTCTGTCTTCCATGGCAATAATTGTCAAAACAGTGATAGGAGATTCCAGTTGGCGATAAGGAGGAATTAGCTTTTACTGCCTTTTGATGGTTCATAAGAATAGTCACAAAATTACTATGGAAATACTGGTATTGGTTTAGCTTTGAAATTTTAGTCTGTAAGATTATTTAGGTATATTCTTATAGGGACAAATTCTTTGCCTTGTAGGAAATTTGATTTTTCATCAAAAATAATGACGGAATCACAACATGGATCATTAAATGTGATAATACCACTACAAAAGTAAGCATAACTATGAAGTAATGGTACTAGAGTTCTGTAGTTCATAAAATAATATTGTTGGCATTTCTTTTAAAAAGTTTTTTTTTTAAGTATGTATGAGCAGAATTCCAAACTTGATCTCTTTAAAAGTTAGCATTTGCTTTAAAATATAGATATGATGATATTACAGTAATTTCATTAAGGTAAAATTTGCATTTATAATTATATTAGATTTGTTCATCAGTTGTACATTTAGTAACTAAATTATGATTTACTGAATAATACTAAAGGGACTAACTGTCTTGGTTTGGTATAATTAATCCTCATACAAGTCTAACAAGTCAGTATATATACTGTGTATACATGTTCTGTAGTCATATAGGCTTTATTGGAGGGAAAATCATATAGTAGAAAGAGAAGCACATGGTTATTAGGTATTTAGTATCTTTGACTAGGTCATCTGCAAAGTTCTTGTTGTTCATTTTGTAACTAGGTCCCTAGGCCAGCTACGAACACATGTTGGCACTGACATGGATCTTTTACTGTTGGTTCTCCCTAGATCTCTAAATAGGACAGTGATAAGGAAAAACAGCAAAAGGAAGTAAAAAAACAAAAATCTGATCGGTAGTCCATTGTGATGCTCAATAAGGACCCCTGTGAACACTCTAGGCAAGACAAAAGTATCCAGCTGTTCTCATTCCTAGTTTCAGGGACTAACCAGGGCCAGGTCTATGCTGCTGAAACTGGACTTGCTTGGAGCTTAGAGCCCTAGTGAGAGGGACTCTTACTTCCTCCCATTCTATTTTCTTGTCATATGTGTTAGAAATGCCTAGTAAGTGTGATTTAAACAGAGCAAGGTGTAGATACCAGGTATGTGTACAGTTTGAGTGTGAAGGCTAAGTGGACATGAAAATGTAGGGGCTTGGATGAAGTTGAGTTTAGATATGATGACCTTCAGTGAAGTTGCAATCAGGTTTGTAAGCAAAGAGAACTTTCCCACTTGGTACACACTACTCAGTCTCCTAATAAGTTGATCTTATGCAGATTCTTCCCCTGGACCTTGAGAGAAATAAAAACAACAAATCTCCAGTCAACCTATTGGAGTCTCTTACGATCAGCCTGCTGATCTAGATAAATAAATTTCAAGCCATGTCTATATAATCCAAAAATATCAGATCTGATTTTTAAAAGGTCAATCCTAATAATCCCAGAAATCCAAAGCTATGGTCAGGCTTCTGGGTTCATTTAAATGGGTATTTACTTGCAAGTCAGTTAGCAATATAAAAGCTGGTATGTGATCCATAGTTTTAATATATGAATATTCAACTGCTCAAACTAATACTCATACATCAGTTGAGGTCACATTTACCACAAATCTTTTAAAAAGTTGGTCTTAGAGTTTTTTGATTTTAAAAATTTGATTAAATTGCATTTAATAATTGTGGATCAGACTTATTTTAGATTTATTTTAGGAGCCAGGACTAAGGAAGCCTTAGATCTATTTAATGTCCAGACAAAATTCCCACAATAGTATCATAATGGATATCTTGTATGTATATTTTAAATGATTGGCTATTTAATTAACCCTGATCTATAGTAGTGAATTTTGTGATATTTGGAAGGTACCAAATTTTAATATTTTTTAACAATCCAAGCCTATGCTTGAATTTGTTATTTTTTGAAAGATTTTTTTCCATTTTCATATGAATATCTAGTACAATCAAAAATTTGTAATGTATGCAAAAGAAATAATTATGAGGCATACTTATTAGAAACATATATATATAGGTGTGTGTCTATATATATTTAGAATGACATTGAGATCACTTGAACTAATGAGATGAAATCAGAAAAAGATAATTTCAAACTTCTGTTAAAAGCATTAGAATATAGATGAAGAGGAAATAAAATCATTCAAAGGAATGTTCCTTCTTCTTAATTTATTAATGTATATACCCATCCATTTATTCTTTAAGTCAAGCAATATTTGATGAGATCTGGGTTGCAAAAATCAACATAACATTAAGACTGGCTTTGAGTTGCTTATAATATTCATCAAGCCCTGGGTTAGTGGTGAACATACTTTTAACTAATGAAATGAGGAATGTCTTTAAATTTGGAGAATAGCTTCTTGATAGCTGATAAGAACTTTGGATTTTGAGCCAATCATGACCCTGGTCACAGAATTCAAGCAGTGTAACTGTGGCTTAACTTGCTTTTTCTCAGCAATGCCTTTCCATTCATCCAGTGTGTAAGAGAGGGAGTTCCCACTGTGGTACTCACACAGTAATGACTCTTTGCAACCCAGTGGACTATACAGTGCATGTAATTCTCCAGGACAGAATACTGGAGTGGGTAGCCACTCCCTTCTCCAGGGGATCGTCCCAACCCAGGGACTGAACCCAGGTCTCCCACGTTGCAGGTGATTCTTTACCCTCTGAGCCACCAGGAAAGCCCACACAGTGAAACACACATTTGAATACAAAGTTTTTGAGAACCCTTGGGAAAACCTAGTAAGTGTTTTATTTTACCCTTCTCTTTTTCTCTATCACTTGACTACTGCATGGATTTGGGTGATTTTTATATTCTATGCTTATTTTAATAGAGAATTTTAGGTTACTGATTTAAGATTATTTCTTTTCTAAAGTAAGTATTTAAAAAGTTACAAATTTCTCTCTATGCATGCCTTCATCTATGTGGTGTTTTGAAATGTTACCAGATTCTAAAGATTTCAAACATGGATTCTGTCATGGCAGTTTGAGTGTAAGTTGGAAAAGAATTTCCAGACACAGTTTCAGAAAGCAGTGAGGTTATTAAGAACAAAAAGCAGAGAAAATGTGGGTGTTGCAAGCACAGTGTGCTGACCTCCTGACAGACCAGAGAGAGTCAACGCTTTTGTAGGCTAATAGTCAATTTTTATAGCCTTAAGACAAAGAAAATTCCTGCTGGAAGGGTAGCATTAGGTGATTGGTTAGATCAATATAGGGTGAGTACTACGGTGGCCATTTTTACCTAACATGCAGTTAGGAGCCTGGCTGGGAAGGATCGGGGGCTTTTGGCAAGAGTTACAATGGGGTCAGTCATTTCTGGAGATGACATTGGTATGGGCCTCTGCATCTGTGACCTTGGTATGGGCCTCTGCACCTGTGACCTTATATTAGTAAACCTGTTTGATACAAGCATAATTCAATAATCTGTTTAGTTAAAAATAAAAATTAAGACAAGACAAGCTCAAGAGCTAGTACTCAGAGCATGGTTGAGAGGCACTCCAGCCCCATGCATACACACATTTTCTAGCAACCTCTGGAGAGTCCTCTTTCACCTTGAGGCACAGAGTAATGTATGGTTCTCACTTCTGCTGCATCTAGCAGCCTGAAGAGGGCTTCACAAACACTCTAAAACTTTTTCTTCCTCCTCTTTTCCCCCTTTATATTTTGTTCAGCCTCTTGAACTTTACAACTCTCAAGAGCCAATCTTTTTTTGGCAGGAAGCTGCATGAGTGATAATCCAACAGAGCAGTGTCATCCACCTGAAGGATGGCACTGGAAATTGCATGATTTGTAAGGAAGGAAATTGTCACTTTCTGAATGGTGTTTCATCATGAGTCTAGGCCCGAGGACAGTTTCACACATACGGTTCCTCTCACACATACCTCAAATGATCCTGCTTCACGAATCTGAAGCTGTGAATGCTCATATAGCTACAGTGCAAAGGGTGATTTATATTTAATTAACATTCTCAAAAAGTCTTAAAGGTGAAAAACGCTGTAAATTGTTGGAGATAATTTGTTGGGTTTCTATATTAATGTTATTTATTTATTAACAAATTGCAGCCAGTGTCTAGCATTTGCTTAGATCTAAATATAGATAATTTCACTCTAATTTATAAAATATGAACTTTATAAATGAAGTACATTGAAGTTTTATTACTTTCAATATAAAATTTTTCAGTTATTTTAAAGCAGATTTTTAGTAGTGAAGGTGTCTGCAGATGATTATTTGGCAAAAAGCCTAAGGCAAGTAGAATTTTAATACTGAAATATTAATTTCATAACACTACTCAAATATTTCAAAAATAAGTTAGATACACACTTTTAAGGGATCTGTTTATTGTGAAATAAGAGGTACTTTTTTTTTTTTTTTTGGAAAAAGCAGTGGAATGGGACAAATTGATTTTAGACAAATTATGGATGTCCTGATAGTCTCTATCAGACCTTATTTACAAATGAAGATCTTATTGCTAGATTCTCTTCAGGTCATACAATTAGAATTTTATTTTTTAAATAGAAATTTCTATATTCTTAGTTCATAAGAATATTGAATATTAGAGTTATACATTTAAATCCTATTTAAATGTGATGTAAACTTTGAAGAAATGAGTAATTTCTTTTCTATTATCTATGCTTCCCTGGTGGCTCAGATGGTAAAGTGTCTGCCCACAATGTGGGAGACCAGGGTTCAGTCCCTAGGTGGGGAAGATCCCCTGGAGAAGGAAACGGCAAACCACTCCAGTAGTCTTGCCTGGAAAATTCCATGGACAGAGGAGACTGGTAGGCTAGAGTCCATGGGGTAGCAAAGAGTCGGACACAACTGAGCGGCTTCCTTTCTTTGTTTATATTATACTTGAATTTTTAATTTAAATTGTCTTCATTCATATAACTCAATTTTATATTAATATTTTTATATTTTCAGTCTTAGAAGAGCAATCATTTTCTGTGATTTCTCCCACAAAGTAGATATGTGTGTATATATATACACATATACACACACACACAGATATATGTATATAATTTTATATGTGTATAAAGTAAATAATGTCTGATACATCGTTTAATTCTAATTTTTTTTCCTTACTGGCTGCTATGTGAATTACGGCATGCATTGATTCATCATAATTCTTGATCAGATTAATACTAACTTAATTTCAGTAAATATAAAGGCATTGTAGCCATTCAGAAAATGTAAGTTTCTCCTTCCCACTGTAAAAAAATATAATCTTGGGTATTTCTGGGCCTTTCTGTTCTTTCTCTTGTTTCATCTTTTGCCACTTTAGCTACCATAGTGAAAAAGAAACCAAGGGATCCACTGAGCCAACTTTCCTGGGATTAGATTTATCACTTTTCAATTTCATTCGTAGCTCTTGCTTCTTGTAACAGATCACAGTTCAACTTCTGTTTCACATGAGTAATTCCAAAGACATCCAGGCATCAGGGCTTCAGCAACCCCATCTCTTCCTGTTTATTTTCCCCAGACAATACTTTAGTCATGTTTCTGTGAATGGAGGTCATTTTAACAAATTCCGTCATTGCTACTTTTCTGGAAGAACTCAAGCAACCTGAAGGCTATTATACTCATGGCTGTGAAATATTACAGAGAATGAATATACAACAGGATTGTTGTTATTGTTTAGTCACTAAGTTGTATCTGACTCCTTGTGACCACTTAGACTGTAGCATGCCAGGCTCTTCTTTCTGTGGGATATCCCAGGCAAGAACACGAGTGGGTTGCCATTCCTTCACAAGAGATCTTCCTGACCCAGAGATTGAACATGCGTCTGCTGCACTGTAGGAGGATTTTAGTGACTGTAATTATAGAGTTAAGATTCCAAAGAAAACAAGGATAAGCAAGGGGGAAAAAACTATTTGGCAGAGTCTGGGTGAATCCCAAAACAGATTTCTTATGTGCTCTTCAAAGGGGCGACAGGGCATACTCCTTCCTCCACCAGTGAAATGTACACTTTTGCACAGGAAAGTCTGTTTGAGACTCACAGTCCAAGGTTTTATTAGGGGCTGGTCACACAGACACTCTGCCTAGCCACAGCTACCAAAATTCAAGATTCCCAGAAGGAAAGCAGGTGTTCACCATAAATCACACTGCCTGTATACACAGTTTATACAGAGCAGTACAGAGATTTGACCATTTTACAGAATGTTTCAAAGCCAAATTTCCTGAAACCAGCCAAGGGCCAGCTCTGCAAACAAGCCCTTCTAAGGATCAGCCTTGCTGTGTTAACTCTGTCCTGAACATCTTCTTATGCTGTTGCTCAGTTCCCATTTGATGCTGTCTTTAATGCACGTTGTCCCATTACATTCTCCCAACAGTCTACTCTGATATGTATTACTACTCTTCTTCTACTTTTCCGATGAGAAAACTGAGAATCAGAGAGAAAACTGATTTCAAACGGTCACATAACTAGGAAGAGGTAGCAAGGTTTGCAGAGAAGGCAATGGCACCCCACTCCAGTACTCTTGCCTGGCAAATCCCATGGACGGAGGAGCCTGGTAGGCTGCAGTCCATGGGGTCGTGAAGAGTCAGACAGGACTGAGCGACTTCACTTTCACTTTTCACTTTCATGCATTGGAGAAGGAAATGGCAACCCACTCCATGCCAGGGACGGTGGAGCCTGGTGGGCTGCTGTCTATAGGATCGCAGAGTCAGACATGACTAAAGCGACTTAGCAGCAGCAGCAGCAAGGTTTGACTTCAAAGTCAAGATTTTAGTCATTAAATATACCCACATGGCATATCTTCAAAAAATATTTACTGAATGAGTGGATGCCAAGTGAATTGGGACTGGAGGATACCATATTATTTAATATAATTGTATATGTATGGAATCCTGAATTCTTATTTGAATTAGGTAAGGCAAAACATTACTTCTATTAGGCAGAAGAAGAAAATCAAGAGCTGAAGTATATAGAAATATATTAGCTTCTCGTTACTATGTAGAATTTAAACAAACTTTCTAACCCATTCCTTGCTAACTTTCTACACCAGTAAATTTGTGTCTTTAATTACAACTATGGTTTTTAAATGCTCTAATTAATATGCCCAAGCACTGTCAGAGACAGATTGCTTGCAATTGCTCACAATTTTGGAAAGAGATAAATCTCATTGTATTAAATATGTTATAATCACTTTTAAAATGCAGGTCAGTTGAGTTGGACAGCTTCTCTAGACTTCTTCAGGGGTGGATATTAATCCAGCACACAGCAAATCTGCTCACACATCAAATCAAGGCAGAACCACTAACATATGGCAAGCTAAAACTTCAGAGGTCTCACAGGAACCAATTCATTCAGACAATACTTATTCTTCTTCATTTTTCTACTGTAATACTAAATGGTAGCATCTGTACAGATAATTATACAGAAAAAGAAATATATTGGATATTAATCCCACAATTAATGTAATTTGGCAGGAGCAAATATGGTGTACAAAATAATTTTCTTTACAATCCTTAAAATAATCCAAATATTTGTCCCTAAAAGATAAGAACTAGAAATTCAGACATTATCGTGGTGGTACCTAAAACATTTCTTTTAGTCTGTTGAGAATGTACAACAAGAAGTGTACTTTTAGAGTAAACAGGTTTCAGAAAATGTTGCTATAAGTTTTTTCTGATGTCGTTCTCTCTCCCCCAATGTTAGTAGATTTTAATAGTTAGTATAGATTTTATTATTTGTTAATCTGTTAGACTAATCAGAGAAATGTTAATCAACACAATAAACATATGCTCAGTGTCTACTATCAAATAAAAAGCTTTTTAGGTAGTTTAAGGTGGTGGAACTAGGGCTTAGAACTATTGAATTAAAGGATGCCCATTTTGTTGTTTACAAAACCTTTTTGAGTTAACAATTGTGATACATTTCCATGTCAATGATACCAAGTGTGCATTTTGTCACATAGATGAGTTTGTTCTGATAAACTGCTTGTAAGTAGCTCCTCTGATTCCACTAATTTAGCTTTCTATTTGTTAAAATTTTGCTAGTTAATCATTATGCAAATGGTACAAGGGGTAATCTTTGCTTTTTATTACTTTTAATTTTTCTTTCATCATTATCTATAGTTAGATAGTAGTCCATATAAAATTAAATATATTATAATTCTAAAGAATACAAGGCATACTTTTGTAGCAATGTTTTTAAATATCAACTTAAATTCCAACATGACATTTCACACAGAGAATTTAGAAGACTGAAGCTTTCAGTTTCATATACATAGTAATAAAAATGTTCTTGTTGGCAAATATTTTTCAACTTTAATGGTAAATGTATCTCATAGTTCTCAGGAAAAAAAAAAAAACTAAGCTTGTGAAATCATCTTAGAGATTGGTTTGTTCAAAGGCAATATCTTTGTCTTTGTAAATGTTACTATATTGATTAAAATTTTCATCTAAGTTTTATGGTTTGGCTTACAATGCCCTTTACAAACTAACCCCTCATGCATTCTGACTCAGTATTTTAAAAAGTTGCCATGCTCTTTCATGATTCTATAACTTCTAACTATTTTATCTTCTGGAAATCTCCTTCCTCTATTCCTACACATCTTAAGACTCAATTCAAATTGGGATCCTAACACTTCACAGTTTTTCCTTCATACTTTCTAATCTGGATTTAAGGTTACATTTCAGCATACTGAAAAGTATATTTTAAATTGTGTAATCTCTGTGATTACAAATCTATCTAATTTGATAGTTTGTGATCTCTAAGCAAATGGGACCTGTGTTATTCATGTTTACATCATGTAAACCAAGTCTAGTAATTCTTCAATTATTTATAGAAGTTGCTTGGGTAATTACATACATACCCACTCTTCTGTAAAGAGATTGAATTCACAGTTTAAATACAGTTTCACATATGGTTACTGTTGGAAATATTGCTTAGCTGAGTGATTCCATAAACTAAGCAGCACTCCAGAATCACTTCTTTGCTATAAGGCCCTGTGCCTAGAATGTCTGAATCAGTAAATGATCCATGGGCCTAAAAATCTGTATTTCAGTACAGATATCTGGTAATTCTCATGCAATGGCTTTTAGGAGCAATGATTGAGAATAATGCTAATATGAAAACCATGAATTGATTCATGCTGACTTTCCTTTCATTTACTGATTCAATGTATACTTATCAAGGCTAGAACTTGCAAGGTGTTGGGGGTTTAATCAGTGAACAAAAGAGTCCTTGTGCTTACCCTTAGGTCCACAGTCTTGTGGCAGTAACAGACTCCAACTGATCAATCATATCAATACAAATATAATTTTAAATGAAGTTATAAGTACTATGAAAGAAAATGAGACTCCTAGCCAACATTTTCAAAGACCAAGAAAAGCTTTGCTGAAAAATGTCATTAAATAAAAGACCATATAAAAGTAAATAGAAAAAAAAAAAAGAAAGAAAAAAAGTAAATAGAAGCTAATTAAGTAAAGAAGGCACAGGAATAAATTAGGTGACAAAAAAGCCTTTCAAGTAGAAGGGAACTCTTCTACACTCTGAGGCAACAAGTTGGAGCTTGCCACTTTGAGAAATTCAGAGTCTGGCTCAATGGGAATTTGTGCAGTGTAAGTTTAGCATGTATACGCGGAGGGATGAGGAATCGTTCAGTCTACAAAGACAGGTTAAGGATTTTGATCATTATTCCAAAAATAATAGGAAGGATTTTAGAGGTTTAAGTAAAACAGTCACATGAGCAAACTTAGATTTTAGAAAGAATGCCAGCTACTGTGTGAAATCTTAGTGGGCTTGAGGTGGAGGATGGCTGGGATGGGAACAAAAGAGAGAGCAGACAGGTCAGAAGTTTGCAGAGAAAGCCAGGTGAAGAGTGGTGATCCCTTAGGCCTCAGTGAGAGTCAGAGAGAGACAAGTGGACATTGTCAAGACGCATTAGAAATTAAGGATTGCTTTCTGGTCCCTCAAAAATAAATATGTAAATAGTGCTGCAGTGAATATTGGGGAACATGTGCCTTTTTGAATTATGATTTTCTCAGGGTATACACCCAGGAGTAGTATTATTGGGTCGTATGCAGTCCATGGGGTTGCTCAGAGTCAAACAGGACTGAGCAACTTCACTTTCACTTTTCACCTTCATGCATTGGAGAAGGAAATGGCAACCCACTCCAGTGTTCTTGCCTGGAGAATCCCAGGGACAGGGGAGCCTGGTGGGCTGCCGTCTATGGGGTTGCACAGAGTCGGACACAAATGAAGCAACTTAGCAGCAGCAGCAGCATGGTAGTTTTAGTTTTTTTTAAGTTTCCTCCACTGTTCATAGTGGCTGTACCAATTTACATTCCTACAAGAGGGTTCCCTTTCTCTGCATCCTCTCTAGAATTTATTGTTTGTAAATTTTTGATGATACCCATTCCAACCAGTGTGAGGTGATACCTCTTTGTCATTTTGATCTGCATTTCTCTAATAATTAGTAATGTTGAGCATCTTTTCATGTGCCTCTTGGCCACCTGTATGTCCTCCTTTGAAGAAATGCCTTTTTCAAAACCTATTTGCAGGGCAGGAATTAGAGATGCAGACAGAGAGAACAGACACAGATGTGTGGACATGGCGGGGAGAGAGAAGGGGGATTGGGATGAATTGGGAGATTAGGATTGACATGTATACACTACCATGTGTAAAATATACAGTTAATGGAAACCTGCTGTATAGAATAGGGAGGTCAGCTCTGTTCTCTGTGGTGACCTAAAGGGGTGGGATGGCAGGGAGGGAGAGAGGTCCAAGAGGAAGGAGATATACGTATACATCTAGTTAACTCATTTTGTTGTACAGCAGAAACAAAGAGCATTGTAAAGCAACTCTACCCCAATTAAAAAAAGAAATCTGTTTCCCAATTTCCTTTAAATGGGGTAACTGGTTTGTGTCATGTAATAGAGGATTCAGGACGTGAGATTACCAAGTATTATTAGAATAAGTACAGGGCATTGCACTCTTAGAATAGGAAATAACTTGAAATGGAAAACATGAATGCTTTGGAATTCAAAGAACTCTTGCCCTGACTCTGAGTTTTTCATTGACTTGTTGCTTGAGTAAATCTCTCGAGCTCCTTGTTCCTCAATTCCTCATAAGAAAAATTGGGACAGTCTTGAGTAAATCCTAGTTGTGACATAGTTTCACAGTGTGAGATGATTTCTTATCTTTACTGGAAGGGCTTGGTGATTTTTTAGTATATTTGAATATAATTTAGAAAACTGTCTCATATGGCTAGAGAGTAGTAAAATTTGCTCCAGGTGAAGCTCGAACTCACAACCTTGACTTTAAAAGTTAATATTCAAATAAAATTTCCAGAAATTCTACTTGATATGCTACCATAAAATATGAATAATACCTTCATTTTGAGTTTTCAAGCAACATCTTTGCCACATTTTGTGGTTTATTTCCTTGAAATATTTTAAAGTGAAACTTGTTACACACCCCCATACACACACACACACACACACACATCAAATTCTTCCTCTGAGAATTAGGCTTCATTCTGAATGATAGCAATATAATTACTTCTATTTTTAATTAAAATATATCTGATAAGAAGTATCTATTAAAATGATAATTTAATTTAATGGAAATGTACATTTTACTTCAAGTGCTACATAGTCCTTAACTTCTTGGAAATAATTGGTAGGGATAAACCTCAATACACAAATGTTTTTTCCACAAGTTTCTTTTAGAATTAACCAATTATCCATTTTTTAACAATATATTTATTCATTTGATTCACAGTTATTGAGCATCTATAATATGCCATATATAAGTATGGTGGCCTAGAGGACATTATCTGGGGGATGCTATCAGGGAATATTTACCAGAGGATGTAGTGTTTAGGGTGAGATTGGAATGTATTAGTTCCCTAATCTGCTGTTAACAAAGTACCAAAAATAACATATGATTAAAATAACAGAAATGTATTGCTCACAGTCTGGAGGCTAGAAGTCCGAAATACAGGTGTCAGCAGAACCATGAGAATCCTTCCTTGCCTCTTCTATCTTCTGCTGTTTGCAGGCAGTCCTCGCATTCCTTGGCTTGTGGATGCATCACTTCAGTCACGTGACCGTTGTCTCCCTGTGGTGCTTCCTGTTATCTTCCCTCTGTGAACGTCTGGGTCCAAATACTCTTCCCCTTTAAAAATGTTTATTTGGTTGTGCTGGGCCCTCAATGCTGTGAGCAGGCTTTCTCTAGTTCCAGGGAACTGGGGCTACTCTTTGTTGTGGTGCACAGGCTTCTCACTGAGGTGGGAAGCATGCGCATGAGATGAAGCATGAGCATGAAGCATGCTCCATGTTGTGGAGCATGGGCTCTAGGGGTGCAGGCTCCATGCGGTTGCAGCTTGTGGGCTCTAGAGCGCAGGGTCAGTACTTGTGGCACACAGCCTTAGTTGCTCTATGGCATGTGGAATCTTCCCCAACCAGGGATGGAACCCGTGTCTCCTGCAGTGACAGGCAGATTCTTACCACTGTACCATCAGGGAAGTCTAAAATTTCCCCTTTCACAAAAACACTGGTCATACTGAATTAGGCTTGCCTTAATGGCCTCATTTTTCCTTGATTACTTCTGTGAAGACCCTATTTAGCAATTAGATCATATTCTGAAGTACTTGAGGTTAGGTCTTCAGCATAACTTTGCAGCAAACACAATCCAACCATTGTTGTTTAGTCGCTAAGTCATGTCAAACTCTCCATGACCCCATGTACTGAAGCCTGCGAGGCTCCTCTGTATGGGATTTCCCAGGAAAGAATACTGGAGGTGGTGACCATTTCCTTCCCTAGGGGATATTCTCCACCCGGGGATTGACCTCAAGTCTCCCACATTGGCAGGCAGATTATTTATCACTGAGCCACCAGGGAGGTCCAGAGTAATCACAGCAAGGAGTAAAAGTGAAGGAGCAAGAGAATTCCATAGTTAAATGAGTTGTGTACCATTACTGTCTTGAAATTCACTTGGGAAATAAAAAAGTAAAATGTGACTCGTCAAACAGGATCATTTTGTATTCTTTAGAATAGCACCCCTAACTGCTTTGATTACTCTTACAGGATGGAAGAGGGTTTTAGCTAATGATATATAATGTGAAACTCAGGAATATTTCTAGCACCCATACTTGGAGAGTTCCTTCTCTTCCTTCTTCCCTCCCCTTTCTTGCTCTCAGCTGCCTCTCTAAGTCACTATACCATCATTGATTATAGTAGGGGTAAATGGAATGTTTTAGTCTAAGAGCTCATCCTTTAGGCAGAGGTCCCAAGGCTTGCAGTGAGATCCCCAGGACAGCAAATGACCATGTCTGACTCATGACTGGACATTCTTCACTAACTTCAACTCTAGCCCTTTCTGTTTATCTCCAGAGATAAACTCTTGAGATACACCTCACTCTTCACAGTGTATGGGAGTAAAAGAGAGCATATTAAAAACATATCCTTGATGTACAACATAAAACATACTTATTTTTAAAGTAAATTCTTGAAATGGCAATACTTGGACAGCCATTATTTTTCCATGTCTTGATAGACATCACAATCTTTGGAAACACCAGACTCACTCTCCAGTCTTGAAACAATGACAGTTCATTTATTTCAATTCATTCATTATTTTTCTATCCATCAATTCAACTCACATTTAATTGGTGCGTGACGATGCCCAGCATTATGCTAGTTATGAAGCCATGGACCTGGCCCTTAAGTAGTTTGCAGTCTAGAAATAAGCCCACTGGAGAGCGTGAGATAACCATCATTCTTGCTCTTAAGTAGTTTGCAGCCTAGAAATAAGCCCACTGGAGAGCATGAGATAACCATCATCCTGTCTTGATAATGCTGACCACACCCCTAAGCAGAAACATCCGAAAAATAGAAGGCAGTGTCAAAAATGGTCATGTAAAATTTATATCATCCATAAACAAGTTGCATTTCTAAGAATTATCCTAATAGTCTAGCAAACCTCCACAAATAAATTCATTTATATTTTTGGTAAATTTTAATTAAAAATGTTTCTCTGGACTTTGTTTATTCAGGTCTTTGGAGGATAAGAATTTGATTCTATTTTTTTTTTTTTTTCTAGGTTGATCATAGCTTTTCTTTCTTTTTTTTTTTCTTTAATAGAAAATTATTTAATTAGTATACATGTGTTCCCCATCCTGAACCCTCCTCCCTCCTCCCTCTCCACACCATCCCTCTGGGTCTTCCCAGTGCACCAGCCCCAAGCATCCAGCATCGTGCATTGAACCTGGACTGGCATCTCGTTTCATACATGACGTTTCACATGTTTCAATGCCATTCTCCCAAATCTTCCCACCCTCTCCCTCTCCCACAGAGTCCATAAGCCTGTTCTATACATCAGTGTCTCTTTTGCTGTCTCGTATACAGGATTATCGTTACCATCTTTCTAAATTCCATATATATGCGTTAGTATACTGTATTGGTGTTTTTCCTTCTGGCTTACTTCACTCTGTATAATAGACTCCAGTTTCATCCACCTCATTAGAACTGATTCAAATGTATTCTTTTTAATGGCTGAGTAATACTCCATTGTGTATATGTACCACAGCTTGCTTATCCATTCATCTGCTGATGGACATCTAGGTTGCTTCCATGTCCTGGCTATTATAAACAGTGCTGCGATGAACATTGGGGTACACGTGTCTCTTTCCCTTCTGGTTTCCTCAGTGTGTATGCCCAGCAGTGGGATTGCTGGATCATAAGGCAGTTCTATTTCCAGTTTTTTAAGGAATCTCCACACTGTTCTCCATAGTGGCTGTACTAGTTTGCATTCCCACCAACAGTGTAAGAGGGTTCCCTTTTCTCCACACCCTCTCCAGCATTTATTATTTGTAGACTTTTGGATCACAGCCATTCTGACTGGTGTGAAATGGTACCTCATAGTGGTTTTGATTTGCATTTCTCTGATAATGAGTGATGTTGAGCATCTTTTCATGTGTTTGTTAGCCATCTGTATATCTTCTTTGGAGAAATGTCTATTTAGATCTTTGGCCATTTTTTGATTGGGTCATTTATTTTTCTGGAGTTGAGCTGTAGGAGTTGCTTGTATATTTTTGAGATTAGTTGTTTGTCGGTTGCTTCGTTTGCTATTATTTTCTCCCATTCTGAAGGCTGTCTTTTCACCTTGCTAATAGTTTCCTTTGATGTGCAGAAGCTTTTAAGTTTAATTAGGTCCCATTTGTTTATTTTTACTTTTATTTCCAATATTCTGGGAGGTGGATCATAGAGGATCCTGCTGTGATGTATGTCAGAGAGTGTTTTGCCTATGTTCTCCTCTAGGAGTTTTATAGTTTCTGGTCTTATGTTTAGATCTTTAATCCATTTTGAGTTTATTTTTGTATATGGTGTTAGAAAGTGTTCTAGTTTCATTCTTTTACAAGTGGTTGACCAGATTTCCCAGCACCACTTGTTAAAGAGATTGTCTTTAATCCATTGTATATTCTTGCCTCCTTTGTCAAAGATAAGGTGTCCATATGTGCGTGGATTTATCTCTGGGCTTTCTATTTTGTTCCGTTGATCTATATTTCTGTCTTTGTGCCAGTACCATACTGTCTTGATAACTGTGGCTTTGTAATAGAGCCTGAAGTCAGGTAGGTTGATTCCTCCAGTTCCATTTTTCTTTCTCAAGATTGCTTTGGCTATTCGAGGTTTTTTGTATTTCCATACAAATTGTGAAATTATTTGTTCTAGCTCTGTGAAGAATACCGTTGGTAGCTTGATAGGGATTGCATTGAATCTATAAATTGCTTTGGGTAGTATACTCATTATCACTATATTGATTCTTCCAATCCATGAACATGGTATATTTCTCCATCTATTAGTGTCCTCTTTGATTTCTTTCACCAGTGTTTTATAGTTTTCTATATATAGGTCTTTAGTTTCTTTAGGTAGATATATTCCTAAGTATTTTATTCTTTTCGTTGCAATGGTGAATGGAATTGTTTCCTTAATTTCTCTTTCTGTTTTCTCATTATTAGTGTATAGGAATGCAAGGGATTTCTGTGTGTTGATTTTATATCCTGCAACTTTACTATAATCATTGATTAGTTCTAGTAATTTTCTGGTGGAGTCTTTAGGGTTTTCTATGTAGAGGATCATGTCATCTGCAAATAGTGAGAGTTTTACTTCTTCTTTTCCAATTTGGATTCCTTTTATTTCTTTTTCTGCTCTGATTGCTGTGGCCAAAACTTCCAAAACTATGTTGAATAGTAATGGTGAAAGTGGGCACCCTTGTCTTGTTCCTGACTTTAGAGGAAATGCTTTCAGTTTTTCACCATTGAGGATAATGTTTGCTGTGGGTTTGTCATATATAGCTTTTATTATGTTGAGGTATGTTCCTTCTATTCCTGCTTTCTGGAGGATATATATATATCAATATATAATGAATAATGCAATAAATGAAATTAAAAACACTCTGGAGGCAACAAATAGTAGAATAACAGAGGCAGAAGACAGGATTAGTGAATTAGAAGATAGAATGGTAGAAATAAATGAATCAGAGAGGATAAAAGAAAAACGAATTAAAAGAAATGAGGACAATCTCAGAGACCTCCAGGACAATATTAAACGCTACAACATTCGAATCATAGGGGTTCCAGAAGAAGAAGACAAAAAGAAAGACCATGAGAAAATACTTGAGGAGATAATAGTGGAAAACTTCCCTAAACTGGGGAAGGAAATAATCACCCAAGTCCAAGAAACCCAGAGAATCCCAAACAGGATAAACCCAAGGCGAAACACCCCAAGACACATATTAATCAAATTAACAAAGATCAAACACAAAGAACAAATATTAAAAGCAGCAAGGGAAAAACAACAAATAACACACAAGGGAATTCCCATAAGGAGAACAGCTGATCTTTCAATAGAAACTCTTCAAGCCAGGAGGGAATGGCAAGACATACTTAAAATGATGAAAGAAAATAACCTACAGCCCAGATTATTGTACCCAGCAAGGATCTCATTCAAGTATGAAGGAGAAATCAAAAGCTTCTCAGACAAGCAAAAGCTGAGAGAATTCTGCACCACCAAACCAGCTCTCCAACAAATACTAAAGGATATTCTCTAGACAGGAAACACAAAAATGGTGTATAAACTCGAACCCAAAACAATAAAGTAAATGGCAACGGGATCATACTTATCAGTAATTACCTTAAACGTAAATGGGTTGAATGCCCCAACCAAAAGACAAAGACTGGCTGAATGGATACAAAAACAAGACCCCTACATATGTTGTCTACAAGAGACCCACCTCAAAACAGGGGACACATACAGACTGAAAGTGAAGGGCTGGAAAAAGATTTTCCATGCAAATAGGGACCAAAAGAAAGCAGGAGTAGCAATACTCATATCAGATAAAATAGACTTTAAAACAAAGGCTGTGAAAAGAGACAAAGAAGGTCACTACATAATGATCAAAGGATCAATCCAAGAAGAAGATATAACAATTATAAATATATATGCACCCAACACGGGAGCACCGCAGTATGTAAGACAAATGCTAACAAGTATGAAAGGAGAAATTGACAATAACACAATAATAGTGGGATACTTTAATACCCCACTCACACCTATGGATAAATCAACTAAACAGAAAATTAACAAGGAAACACAAACTTTAAACGATACAATAGACCAGTTAGACCTAATTGATATCTATAGGACATTTCATCCCGAAACAATGAATTTAACCTTTTTCTCAAGCGCACATGGAACCTTCGCCAGGATAGATCACATCCTGGTCCATAAAGCTAGCCTTGGTAAATTCAAAAAAATAGAAATCATTCCAAGCATCTTTTCTGACCACAATGCAGTAAGATTAGATCTCAATTACAGGAGAAAAACTATTAAAAATTCCAACATATGGAGGCTGAACAACACGCTGCTGAATAACCAACAAATCACAGAAGAAATCAAAAAAGAAATCAAAATTTGCATAGAAACGAATGAAAATGAAAACACAACAACCCAAAACTTGTGGGACACGGTAAAAGCAGTCCTAAGGGGAAAGTTCATAGCAATACAGGCACACCTCAAGAAACAAGAAAAAAGTCAAATAAATAACCTAACTCTACACCTAAAGCAACTAGAAAAGGAAGAAATGAAGAACCCCAGGGTTAGTAGAAGGAAAGAAATCTTAAAAATTAGAGCAGAAATAAATGCAAAAGAAACAAAAGAGACCATAGCAAAAATCAACAAAGCCAAAAGCTGGTTCTTTGAAAGGATAAATAAAATTGACAAACCATTAGCCAGACTCATCAAGAAACAAAGGGAGAAAAATCAAATCAATAAAATTAGAAACGAAAATGGAGAGATCACAACAGACAACACAGAAATACAAAGGATCATAAGAGACTACTATCAACAATTATATGCCAATAAAATGGACAACGTGGAAGAAATGGACAAATTCTTAGAAAAGTACAACTTTCCAAAACTCGACCAGGAAGAAATAGAAAATCTTAACAGGCCCATCACAAGCATGGAAATTGAAACTGTAATCAAAAATCTTCCAGCAAACAAAAGCCCAGGTCCAGACGGCTTCACAGCTGAATTCTACCAAAAATTTAGAGAAGAGCTAACACCTATCCTGCTCAAACTCTTCCAGAAAATCGCAGAGGAAGGTAAACTTCCAAACTCATTCTATGAGGCCACCATCACCCTAATACCAAAACCTGACAAAGATCCCACAAAAAAAGAAAACTACAGGCCAATATCACTGATGAACATAGATGCAAAAATCCTAAACAAAATTCTTGCAATCAGAATCCAACAACACATTAAAAAGAATTTGATTCTAGGAGCAGGAGTTTATATACCTGTATTGGGCCTTACATTTTGTATTAATGTGAATGACTGTATTGATTTGAAGAAATGTCATTATATATAGAGTGAGCATAGAGAGAATTTGCTATAAAAAATGAATCTGTGGGTTTTAGGTTCAGGGATTAGAAAGTTGTGAAGGGGCAATAAAAGGGAATTTAGGAATCAAAGATGGGAAAAAAATGGTGGTTTTCAAAGATATTCTGATTAATGAATGGTAGGAAGAGATGGAATATTTTAAAGCAGGGGGGATATGAGGTGATACAAACGTCCACAACCTAACATATGCTGTCCCAGACACTCAGGATGCATCCGAACACCGTGATCCATTTTAAATGTAAGTGGCAGAATTAATGTCATCCCAGTTCAGTGCTTGTGGGGTGCCCAGCAAGGTTACTGTCAATGGCATTATCAGCTCTGCATTTAGAAAAACAAAAATCACTTCAAAACAACATTTTCCATGAGAAATGGGGTCAAAAATTATATAACCATTATTTGGGGCAAAATTGTAAAACAGTGTAACAGAAAATGTATGAGGACTATACACAGTGTAATATAATTCTTATCTTTAGCACTAAAGATAAGATAGCACTAAAATTGTCTGCTGCTCTTTTTTGAGGATGGGATAGAAAGTCAGGAGAATTAAACATGGTCTGTCTTATGTTAAAAACCATGAGCACATCTGATCTCTATACCCACTGAAAATATTTCATGTACCTGTCCTTGGCTTGGGCAGGTAAACTCTATGAGAAAATTCATAAACATTGTTAAAAAGATTCAAGTAGCAGCTCATTTCTTAATGATTCTGGATAATAAACAATCTTCAAAGTGTGAGGGTTGGAATGGATGCAAAATGAAAGTGTAAGTTCAGGGGGAAAATCCAGTTTTGAAACTAGTACATCATATTGAAAGGTTAATTGCTTCCCAATAGCTCTCATAAGATGTACTTGAGAGATTCCTGCACATTTACTAAGGTAACCTTCAGAGAAGGCAATGGCACCCCACTCCAGTACTCTTGCTTAGAAAATCCCATGGACGGAGGAGCCTGTTAGGCTGCAATCCATGGGGTCGCTGAGTCAAACAAGACTGAGTGACTTCACTTTCACTTTTCACTTTCGTGCATTGGAGAAGGAAATGGCAACCCACTCCGGTGTTCTTGCCTGGAGAATCCCAGGGACGGGAGAGCCTGGTGGGCTGCCATCTATGGGGTCGCACAGAGTCGGACATGACTGAAGTGACTTAGCACTAAGGTAACCTTACCTTGTTATGGAAAAGAGCAAGAGAACCCTTAGAGTCTTTGGTACATCAAAGCTATAGTTTACTAACTTAACCCTGAAAGTTACCTTTTCCCAAATTTTGGCTTCCCTGCTGGCTCAGATGGTAAAGAATCTGCCTGCAATGCAGGAGACCCAGGTTTGATCCCTGGGTCAGGAAGATTCCCCTGGACGAGGACATGGCAACCCACTCCAGTATTCTTGCCTGGAAATCCCATGGACAGAGTAGCCTGGTGAGCTACAGTCCATGGTATCACAAAGAGCTGGACACAAGTAAGCAACTAACACTTTCACTTTTCGCTTAGGTTTCAGCAGAATCAAAGGTAGCCATGGCACATAAATATTAGTGATTTAATTTCAACTAAACACAAAACCCTGGTGGCTCAGTTAGTAAAGAATCCACCTGCAATGCAGAAGACCTGGGTTTGATCCCTGGGTTGGGAAGATCCCCTGGAAAAGGGCATGACAACCCACTCTAGTATTCTTGCCTGGAGAATTCCATTGAAAGCAGAGCCTGTTGGGCTACATTTCATGGGGTCACAAAGAGTCAGACATGACTGAGCAACTCACAGCACACACATAAAGCAATTATTTGTACTACAATCAAAGTAAAAAAAAAATTGTATAAGTAAAATTATTAATATTTTCTTTAGTAGTCTAGGAAAAGAGACTAGCTGTTATGAAGTGAATGGCTATTAAAAAATCTGTTCAGAGATATGCATGGCATTAAAAACAGTTACATATCTCCCTATAAAAGCCATATGAACTCTGTAAACTGGAAGGGAAAGTTTTCATGGTTGACATTTATTTTTTTTTATTATTTTTTTTTCATGGTTGATATTTAATTCATTTCCCTGAATGAATACATAGAAACTTACCCTGTAGCTCTTTCACTCTGCCCCTATTCAAGATATTAATGAGTTTCCCTGAACCCAATGGCCAGAGGATAAAACTTAAAGTACATGATGATTAGTCCTAATCCAAGTGTAAGCATGGGGTTCTGTGTTGGTGCTAAAATTCTCTGTCTACACATAACTCCTCAGTGGGAAAAGCCCCTCAGCCTAGATGGGGTGAAAATTTTCACCAAATTTTAGAAAACATTAGATTTATATGGAACTCCCAAAAAGTTATGCTTTGAACTATAACAGATTGTTAACCTAACATGGCATAATTCTGTCTCTTGTAACTGCATCTGAAATACCTATTTCAATAAAGGCTCACTAATATATTTCTATGTGAAAGAATTGATTATTAGCTGGTTTAGCAGTTTTTAATCAATTGGTCTTTTCCTAGACAGTAATATATAAGTTTTTAATGAATTTAGCAATTTACTCTATGGTTTTCTTCCCATAAAGCAGTGAGTTATGATATAACACAGGCAAGCAAGATAAATCTCCCACTGATGATGGCTGATTTATAACAAGGCTTTGTAGATTGAATATTCATGTTACAAAAAGTTCTTTTAAACATAAATGATATATAATGATATCCATAACTCATTTTTCTTCTTTTCCTTCTCTTCACTGCAACACTGGTATATTTCTTTCTTCTGCTTTCACTTTTATATTCCTAATTTACAGTTTCTTGAAAAGGAAAATATATTTTAATATGCAGTGAGGTATGTGCATGCTATGTGTATATGTATGTGATTATATCACTGTAATCAGAGTAGCTGATTAAATTTTGACTGGAGCATAGAAAGATTAACATTTGAGTTTAGGAATAAAACATTTCAATTACCACAAATCCTCAAAGAGTAAACAACTGATATAAAAGCTTACATGCTCACCATGTAAATCTTTGATGATAAGGAGGAAGGTTTTTTCTTTTCTATATTTCAGGATCTAAAATGTCTTCTTGGTGTTTTCCACTGTATTTAATATTTAACCCTTTAACAGACAATCAAATTGATTTGGGTATGGATGTGAGAGTTGGACTGTGAAGAAAGCTGAGGGCCAAAGAATTGATGCCTTTGAACTGTGGTGTTGGAGAAGACTCTTGAGAGTCCCTTGGACTGCAAAGAGATCCAACCAGTCCATTCTGAAGGAGATCACTCCTGGGTGTTCATTGGAAGGACTGATGCTGAAGCTGAAACTCTAAAACTTTGGCCACCTGATGCAAAGAGTTGACTCATTGGAAAAGACTCTGATGCTGGGAGGGATTGGGGGTAGGAGGAGAAGGGGACAACAGAGGATGAGATATCTGGATGGCATCACCAACTCCATGGACATGAGTTTGCGTGAACTCTGGGAGTTGGTGATGGACAGGGAAGCCTGGCGTGCTGTGATTCATGGGGTCGCAAAGAGTCAGATATGACTGAGTGACTGAACTGACTGACTAAGAACATTGGAAGATATTCAGTACTTTTTTCTTTCAGTTTTGTGACTAATATCTGTCCCAGACAATATTTGTAAATTGGGAAATTTTATATAATCTGAGTTTCTAGATTTCCTTGGAAATCAGAAGGTTGTAACATTAAGCCTATTATGCATAATAATGATAAAAAACCAAAATCATTCTCATAAAGCATCTTTCAGCAAGAAAGTGAACATCCCTCCCTAACTTTAAATGGTTAATTTAACAATTTCAAGTGTTTTAAGAGCCAGAGAGGCAAAGTACATAAGTGAGGTCAGTCAAACCCAACATATTAGGGTGCTCCAAGCTGCAGCAAATGCATGCCCTTTCTTCCAGAAATAGGAGGCTATTTGCACTATTTAAGTGTCTATTACAAGGGAATACTGTCTCAAGGTTGCCACAGCTAAGTTTTCAAGAAAAATCTGGAAATTCTGGTTATTCTGTGGGTTTTCACAGTTTTCAAGCACTTTGTGGGTCAAATATTGGTTGACTGGATCCAGCATGTGACCAACAGTTTGCTACCCCTAAGGTAGAAGATAGTTTTTAACAAATGTTTATTCAGGGGGATTTTAGACATATATAAAAATGGACAGAATGGTATATGATACTTTCTTGTGCCCAACAAACATATCTGGCTAGTCATGCCAGATATCCCATGAATGCCATTCACTACTCCCAAACTGTATTGTTTAGAGGCAGATCACCAACATCATATTATATCATTTGTAACTATTTCAGTACATTAGCGGTTTGGGGGGTGAATGAAATGGTAATATGTTTCAGTAAAACTAATATTTCTCCAAGGTCATTTGAACAATATTGACCATGAACGGTTTATCTGATAAATCATCTAAGTTGAGAAAACTTGCTGTGCATTCCAAATTACTCAAAAACTCAGTATAGTTTCTAAAACTCAAGAAACAATATGGTTGACCTTTTGGATTCCTGTCTCTTTCTGTTGTCTTACATCAGTGAGACTAAAATAAGATTTATCTTGATAGATGTATGTTGATTTTGGTACCACATTGGGTAGAACTTGTGAGAAAACTTTCCATTGTGATTCGAAATTCTGGTTCATTTATAATCATTGTTAGAGACTCATAATGAAAATTCTAGTATCTTGTTGACATCTAGATGAGCAGGAACAGAACTCATGATAGGGAAGCATCTGCTTGTGTTTTACAGACAAAATCATGATAACTAAGGTCCTCACTCAGCTGATAACTAGAGCATGTGAAGTGTTTATCCTCTCTGTGATTTCCTTGGTCTTAAAATTAGCACTGTGTAAATCCAGCATAAGGGTTCTGAATGTGATGGATAGTTTTAATGAATACCCATCTGAATTCTACTGCTTATAGTTATCCATAAAGAGGTGGTGAAACTTGAGTATAGGCTGCTCTTATTTCCAATTCATATTGTGAAACACTAACAATATACACATGAATTTTCTGATTTTTAAAAAAATCATGGTTACATTAAGTGCAAATCTGTTTTTACCACAAATGTAAGAAAGTAGATATCTCCAGAAACCCCATTAGAAATTTATATGAATAAACATAGCAGAATAAAGTTATTTGCTATTCTGAATAATGTTTTTAGAATATGTATCGTATTATGCAAGGCATTTTACATTCAAGACTGCTTTGTCCCTAGACAGTAGGCACTAAATAAAAGTATATTAAAATGTTTTAAAAGGAAGAAATTTCATAAAATTAGTATGTGTTTATTCACAGGATGTGGATATTATAATAATTTTTCCTGGTTCTATGCCACAGTTTAAAAATTAAACTATAATAATCATTCTTTTTTCCTTCATTTTCAGATTGAACTGAAGTGTTGAACTTCATTAACCTTGTTGGAAACTTAGAAATATAATAAAACTGCTTTTGAATGCCCTATTTAACCTATGATTTAGATGAAACTGAATTTCAAAGCAAAATGGAATTGAATCCAGACAACACATACATTTGTGGAATTAAGAACATAGTGTAATTTCATGCCGTGGTGACTTTATCAGACTTGCAACAGCATAGGGGTAATACTCTTTGGGAGAATAGCAAGTATTTAATATAATCACAAACCTTCCATTTAATTACATTTATATAAACCAAACTTTATACCATTTTTGGAGTCTAAACCAAGATATTCAGCATATCCATCTAGCAGGAGTCAGACATGTCAGTGGCCTGCTCAGAGCATCCCTTGGGTGATAAGAGAAAATGGGGAAGATAGGAGAACTGGTTCTGTTTAGGTGGCTGGCCTTCTCTGTTACCACTATTCTCACCAAAATTCCATCATGTACCTGCCAATCATTTTATTTTATTTATTTATTTTTTCTGCCAATCATTTTAATGAGATGCGCCTGGTCAATTAATTGAGTGATGCTAGAATGTTCAGACCTACCTACATTGTCAATAATGCCCTGGATTTCAGGCAGGGAAGTATCATAACTGCTGCTGCTGCTGCTGCTGGTGCTGCTGCTAAGTCACTTCAGTTGTGTCCGACTCTGTGTGACCCCATAGATGGCAGCCACCAGGCTCCCCCGTCCCTGGGATTCTCCAGGCAAGAACATTGGAGTGGTTTGCCATTTCCTTCTCCAATGCATCAAAGTGAAAAGTGAAAGGGAAGTCGCTCAGTCATGTCCGACTCTTAGCGACCCCATGGAGTGCAACCTACCAGGCTCCTCCATCCATGGGATTGATGCTGGCATATAGCAAAAGGAGGCTGAATGGCAGATAAGACAATAATAACAGGAACTGCTTTGTACAAGCACAAAGAAACAGCCTTTCCAGACTCTTCTCACTGCTCATTTGCTTTAACTTTGCTGAGAATGATAGTTTCTGCTTTAAATAGAAATGAGAGAGAGTCCTGCTGGGAAAAGAAGCTTGTTTCTCTCTTAAAATCAGTTTTGATTTGAATTAGGGAAGAACATGTGAATATCACTGTGAACTGGAAGCTATACCACTGATGTTTGAGAGTGAGAATGTGATATTAAACACGCCTAACAAAAAATGTAATACAATTGATTAATATATTACATTTTTAGAGAAATGATTTATATTTGATATGGTCCTCACGTAACTTATTTTAGTTACATCAAATATTTATGAAAATATATAAAATGTTTACTATGTGGCTACTTTACCTGACTTTTATTTCCTCAAGATGTAGTGAATACATAGTTTCAGCTACATCATTCTAGAAAATAGATCAAGATATCTATAATAATTATGCAAATTTATGAAAAAATTCTCATATGAAAGTATTTTACTTTGTAACATATGGGCATAGTAATACTTTTCCCACCACTGAATTGCAGTATCTCTGGGCTGAACAACTTGAGAACCTATAAGAGTAGTACATGAAAGAAAAGAAATGACTTCTCCAAGCTGGAATTAGAGAGTGATTTTAGGTATGCCAAATTTAATTATCCTCAAAAGAATTGAGCCAGGAGGCAAACCTTTATTCTCATGAGAAGCCCAATAGTGTTTTTTAAATGATCACAATGAAGGGAATGTGGGTTTTCCACATCATCTCTATATAATTTCTTGCCTAGAACCGCATTCTCTGTTTCCAGGAGCATTCAAATACACACAGTGATTTTGTGTAAATGAGTCTGTTATTTTTCTTCACCGTTTTCTGCCCAACTGACTGGGATTCGTTTAATGAGTTTAACAGCATAGTATGTGTATCACACCTTGTTGTACATTTTTAAGTCACTTTTCTATCAGATGGACATTTTAGAGACTGCCATACCCAAAAAGTACACATCACCAATCTTAATTGCCACTGTCTTTATAAAATATGCAGCTTTGGACAGGTTAAAGGGAAGTTTTTTATTCTGTTCATTTGAGGAATCTATATTTATTCTCTGTGTGTGTTCCTAGACTCTGGACTATTTTTTAAGGAAAAGAGTTTAAACTGTTTGTGACTAAAGTGAAATAGGAGGTATAAAATGCTGAGGCATGAATGTCTGAGGGCTATAGTGAAAGTGAAAGTCGCTTAGTCCTGTCTGACCCTTTGCGACCCCATGGACTATCAGATCAGATCAGATCAGATCAGTCACTCAGTCGTGTCTGACTCTTTGCAACCCCATGAATCGCAGCACACCAGGCCTCCCTGTCCATCACCAACTCCCGGAGTTCACTCAGACTCACGTCCATCGAGTCAGTGATGCCATCAAGCCATCTCATCCTCTGTCGTCTCCTTCTCCTCCTGCCCCCAGTCCCTCCCTGCGTCAGAGTCTTTTCCAATGAGTCAACTCTTCACATGAGGTGGCCAAAGTACTGGAGTTTCAGCTTTAGCATCATTCCTTCCAAAGAAATCCCAGGGCTGATCTCCTTCAGAATGGACTGGTTGGATCTCCTTGCAGTCCAAGGGACTCTCAAGAGTCTTCTCCAACACCACAGTTCAAAAGCATCAATTCTTCGGTGCTCAGCCTTCTTCACAGTCCAACTCTCACATCCATACATGACCACAGGAAAAACCATAGCCTTGACTAGACGGACCTGTGTTGGCAGAGTAATGTCTCTGCTTTTGAATATGCTATCTAGGTTGGTCATAACTTTCCTTCCAAGGAGCAAGCGTCTTTTAATTTCATGGCTGCAGTCACCATCTGCAGTGATTTTGGAGCCCAGAAAAATAAAGTCTGACACTGTTTCCACTGTTTCCCCATCTATTTCCCATGAAGTGGTGGGACCGGATGCCATGATCTTTGTTTTCTGAATGTTTAGCTTGAAGCCAACTTTTTCACTCTCCTCTTTCACTTTCATCAAGAGGCTTTTTAGTTCCTCTTCACTTTCTGCCATAAGGGTGGTATCATCTGCATATCTGAGGTTATTGATATTTCTCCCAGCAATCTTGATTCCAGCTTGTGTTTCTTCCAGTCCAGCGTTTCTCATGATGTACTCTGCATATAAGTTAAATAAACAGGGTGACAATATACAGCCTTGACGAACTCCTTTTCCTATTTGGAACCAGTCTGTTGTTCCATGTCCAGTTCTAACTGTTGCTTCCTGACCTGCATACAAATTTCTCAAGAGGCAGATCAGGTGGTCTGGTATTCCCATCTCTTTCAGAATTTTCCACAGTTTATTGTGATCCACACAATCAAAGGCTTTGGCATAGTCAATAAAGCAGAAATAGATGTTTTTCTGGAACTCTCTTGCTTTTTCTATGGACTATACAGTCCCCGGAATTCTCCAGGCCAGAGTACTGGAGTAGGTAACCTTTCCCTTCTCCAGGGGATCTTCCCAACCCAGGGATTGAACCCTGGTCTCCCGCATTGCAGGAGGATTCTTTACCAGCTGAGCCACAAGGGAATCCCCTGAGAGCTGTAGGAGACTCACATTCTCTGATCTCTCACTAAGGTGTTCCTGTGAAATGTTGCTTAACACTGACCATTCATTCTTTCCAATGAAGAACCAAAAGTTTGTTTGTTCTACTTCATTGTGTTTAGATATTAGGGATGTCTTCAAAACAGCTCAAGGATTTTTGCTTTTTCTCACCTCTAATGCACATTTTTGTCAAAGGTTTACAGTTTTTGTTTTGTTTATAATACCTTTTAAAGAATTCACACAGGTAGATAGTAAAATTTCAGCATTCTTAAGGTACTTTAGAAGCTGCTTTTTACTGCTATCTTCTTTAAGTATAGGTTATTATCAAACAGCTCTTAGGAAAATTCACTGAGACTTCTTTTACAAAACAAAAGATATATAGCAATATCAATGTCTATGAAGCACATGTAAATTGTCTATATAATAGCATGTATCCTACTTTTCAACTACAATAATTATAAAAGTTATTTTCTTCTAACATTTGCAATTTATCATTTCTTATTTTAATTATGTGACATTTTGTGAGGTGCATATCAGTTTTCTTTACCCCATCCTTATTTTACATCATTTAGTTTCTTCCATCATTTACACCTCATATCCTTAAACTCAAAATCAGCAGACATCATAAGATCATTTCAGTAAGCATAAATTAACATCAGAGTTTGAAAAGCAAAGAAATATCTATGCAAAATTTCAAAATTATTTTATCTCAAGCTATGAGAAACTATGCATTTTATGCTTTTATATGCCTCATGCATTTCTGAATGATATTTATCATATACAACTACTGTTGGAAGATGGAATTAGAATATTTCAGCAATAGTCCTCTGATCTGATGAGACCTTGAAAAGCATCAGTCTACTCTATAATGTGGTAAAATCAGAGCTAAAGAACCCAGGATAAAAAGTGACTTTTTTTGTGTTTGTGATGATTTCTATAAACATTTCAAGTCTCTCATTGTAAGTACTTTAGCTCCCTGATATGCCTCACCATCTTTCGTCATGTATGAATTGTCATGTATGAATTTAACTTGCAATTAAAGCCCATTTTCATATTTCAGAAAATATGGTGAACAGCTGTTGCCTTCTCTTCTTATAATCACCGTGCATTTTCTAGCATTTCATTATTGTCACCTACTTTGTTTAGCTTACTTTCTGGCACTGAATTTTCTCTTTATTTATTTATTTATTTTTTGGAGCAAAATGAGGCACAAGTACTCATATCTCTTTTCTAATACCTATAAAAACTCCATTCCCAATGTAGCCTTCTGTAGTACTTTTATCCCTTTTTCATCTTTCATATTATATATCTTACCAGGCCAAGGCCAATGAATGTTCATCCATTTTTGCATTTAATGAATACTTTGAAATGACTCCTCTGTACCAGTCACTGTCCTTAGCATAGAGATATGGCATTGATCAAAAGAGACAATGTCCCTATCCTTATGGAGTTTACAGTCTAGTAGGAAAGGTAGACATTTAAACCAATAAACTATAGGTCATGTGGTGATAAACTTAATCACTAGAGTTAATGCAGCAGACCCCTCTGCTATCTTCAGGAAGGCTTGCTTGTGTGGATGACCCTTGGCTGGCTCTGAGAACTTAGCCTTTGGAAAATTCCCTGTGCTACTGATTGGTAAAATTGTTTTCAATGCATGTGGCACTGAACCATACTGTACCAGTTTGTCTGTGGAAACAATATGATGTATGGTGGACACCTGTTTTTCTCTGGGTCTGGAATTTCAGTAATCATGGCTGGCTGCTTGCACAACTGCTATATGCCTATGCGAGCAGCCCTCTCTATGAAGCCTGGATTCTGAGGCTCAAGCTGGCTACCCAGGACAGAAACACCTATGCAGACTTTAGAAACCTCCATCTGATTTCCTCCAGATTCATCATTTTTTTTCCAATGTGAATCTGCTCTTTTCAATGTAATAAAATTTACAGTAAAACTTAACATAAATGTTTTAATATAATAAAGCATATCTTTGAGAATAACTGTTTCCAGTCTTGTGAGTCCTTTCAGCAAATTACTGAATTAATGGTTGGTCAAAAGACTCTCCTCAAAACAATGTCAATTTAAAAATGTAGCAAAGTGAACTTCTCTGGTGGTCCAGTGGTTAAGAATCCGCTTGCCAAAGCAGAAGACACAGATTCAGTCCCTGCCAGGGGAAGATTCCACATGCCACAGGAAAACTAAGCCGAGGAGCCATGACTACTGAAGCCCACATGCCCCAGAGTCTGCACTCAGCAACAAAAGAAGCCATGGCCATGAGAAGCCTGCACACCACAACTGGAGAGTCACCCCGACTCACCACAGCTGCAGAAAGCCTGCGGTCAGCAACCAAGACCCAGAGCAGCCACGAAAAGATAAATACAATTTTAAAATGTTTTAAAAATGAAAAAAATAAAAAAGTAGCAAAGGACAGGGTTAAGGAATGATAGAAATATATCTCAGACCGGATTGTCAGGAAGGCTGTACGAAGGGAGCATTCCAGCAGAGGCCTGAACGAAATGAGGGACCAAGTAAGGCGAATATGTGAGGGAAGAATGTTCTAGCTGGAGGCAAGAGAAACTGCAAAGCTCACGTGATAGCTTGATGTTTCCAGTGTGGCTAAAGCTAAATGAGTGAGGTGGAGAGATGTCTGGTACAGCTTAGAGAAAGAGTCTGGCACAGACAAATCAAAGGAAAACTTGTGAAATCTTACTTCTCAAGACTTAAGAAATGAAAGAATATATGTTAATGATTTCTACTGAGAAAGATAGGTCATATATTGGAAATGCAACTTCTCTCACTGAAAGAATTTAAAAATGCACCTCAGTAAGGGGCACCGTGGTGAAATTCTATAAATAAGAGAATTAAATATTTTCTCTTGGTGTAAAATGAATAAAATTCACATAAGTAAGATTAATGGTCAGTAGACAAAACCCCAAAATTACCTAAATATGTGACTACAGACTTCAAAAAGAAAAAAAACTCAAGTCAGATATGTTTAAAGGATGTTAAACAAGCACACTATTTGAGGACTCACAGAGCGCTTTATTCACCGAAATGAAGCACCAGAGCACCAGAGCAAACCATCTGGACCAAGGAGCTCACATTTGTTTTACAGCAAATAGAGAGCACATCTATGACCGTGGGACCCAATGGTCCTATTAAATACTACACAATCCAGAAGCTGCCAGGCTATGTGAGTAATGAAACAGACTTCTGAAGGTGCCTGTGAAGTATCAGTTTGAAGATGACACTGCCAGCATGGGAAGCCATTCTTTAGGGTGTGATGTCCACCTGGTGCAAGCCAGCTGGTCCTTATTAAGTCTATGCTTTATCTCCAAGGATGCCTGACCATGGCACTGACTGATGACCAAAATAAAGATGAAGTGTAGCAGCTGGTGATTTATAATAATCTGTTTGAAATCTGAAGTCCTATGAGGTACCCCATACCACCTTATGTACACTGTATATAACATTTTACTGAAGGGTAGTTTGCACATGATTTAACTTGCTACACAGACCAGTGCAGTACAAGCACCCCTTGGTAAACTAATACTTTGACTTTCCTGAGAGCAAAATAATTTGCATGTATCTTGGTTGTTCAGATGTGCAAAGGACCCAGGGAGCTGGGCTTGGAAATTTTCAATCTTTCTATATTTGCCTGCACTTTCTTTCTCATGCTATATCACATCTTTTACCATTAGTGAAGCCTATGTGAGTGTACCTTGTCAATTTTCAGCAATTATCTGATCCTGTGTAATTTCTGTACATTGTAAATTAACAACCATTTTATGATGCTCTGTTCAAAAAGTGTCGTGAGTGGTCTGAGAACCAAAAGGTGAAACTGAGTGGTCAGCTTACTCATAAACAATGCTCTCATAAAGAATAACTTTCTTTATTAAGTAATTTAATAAATATTCATTGATGACATTAATAACAGACATTGTCACACAACGTCAAGTGATGAGGATACTGTGGTGAAAAAGAGCACACAGTTCTGCACTCGTAAAACTTGTAATCTAATCAGAGAGTAGATGTTAAACAACTTATAGTATTTGAGAACTATTAAAATAAGTGCCATAAACATATTATTTATTATGCTCACTTGGGGGCTCCCCAGGTGGTGCTAGTGGTAAAGAACCCGCCTACCAAAGCAGGAGAAAAAAGAGATGGAGGTTCAGTCCCTGAGTCTGGAAGATCCCCTGGAGGAGGGCATGGCAACCCACTCCAGTATTCTTGCCTGGAGAATCCCATGGACAGAGGGATCCTGGCGGGCTACAGTCCATAGGGTCACAGAGTTGGACACGACTGAAGTGACTTAGCACACACACATGCTCATTTGCCCAATCAATAATCATTGAAAACGAATTTCTAATCTTTTCTAGGCCTCATGTGATATGTATATGACATATTTGTATTTAATATATCCTATTATTAAATTTGAAATGCATGATATTTAGGCTTCAAAACCTTTTCTATAAATGACTACGAGCTCTAAGCATGTTTTGAGGAGCTATTAGTGAAAAAGTGATACTTATTTTTGAGTTTACTATCCTTTTCAAAGTCATCTTCAGAAGGAGAAAGCACCACAGGTAATGATGAAAAATGTGAACTTAATCAAGAAATGAAATATTTATATATTAAGCAAGGCATTGCATATGTTCAAACAAGAAGCCTCAGCATAACTTTAATCTCTTTCTAAGGGAAGTTTATGACCATAATACAAATCAACTTTATTTTTATATGGGCAATTTAAAAGAGAATGAAGGAAATTATTCTGACCTTTGAAACAATATGCTTTCTACTCTTTACTTAGGCATCTCTGATTTTATTTCTTGCTAAGTGACCCAGTGATACAAAGACAACAGAGCGATTTATTATTTTTATTATACAACATTTCATATTACATAGTGATACTGTCATTGAAAAAATTGGCTTGTACCTCCAGATGCAATAACAAAATGACAACTTTTATGATGAACTTCTTACTCAACATGCTCCTATGTCTGTTCTAATCCTTGAGCTACTGGAAACTGAAAATTACACAATTATATTCATAAGTCCTTGTTTATTAGGTATTTCCTTTTCTGACTTTATTCTAATCTGCTTATCAGTCATAATTTCCAACAATTTATTGAGACAAATGATAGCCTGTCACATTATTTGAAACCATATAATAAGATAGCTGTAGCATTAGTTCAAAAGATCCAATTCAAATGGCTCAGTTATATGACTTAAATTACAGTGGAAGTTCAAACTGCTTATGGCCACTTGAAGCTCCTCTCATTTAACATTCAACCTGCCATTTGCATTATTTTAACTTAAAAAAAAAAAAAAAAAAAAAAAACAAGATAGTCCCATGACATGACATTTGCTGAAACTGCATATAAAACTATTTGGAAATGATATGATAGGTTCAGGTGCCTTTAATGTGAAATCCCTAGCTTAACTGAAACATAAAATATCTACCCCTCATTACTGCATTTTAGACGTGGACACATTGTTTTATGACAGTGCTGTAAAAGTGAAGGAACTACAATATGTTTTAAACCTGCAACAATTGAGAGAGCAGAGGTAATTAGAAAGCCTACTAGGGATTTAAAATTGACTGTTTTAATGGCCTTCAGCCATCCCCAAAGTAATTAATGACAAAGAAAAAAATCTTTGAAGTTGACTTACTGTCAATGAGTGAGCAGTCCCTGATTTAAAAGGCTATAAATACTTCCATGCTTCCACAATGTGAAATTTTTTTCAAAAAATAAATTATCTTAGGATGCTTAAATGTTATACACTTCTAAGAGGCCGCTACACATCCACCTAATTCTAGTTATTCAAAGTCTTACAGCAGTTGTTTACAAAAAATAGTATTTGATTGAATTCCAAAAGCACTTGCATGCATAGTTCAATTACTTCTAAATAATTGTTTTCATTTAAGAAATTTGTCTTTCCCTTGTTCCATTTTCTAAAGGTCAAATGATTGTTGTTGAATGACATATGCCATGCTTCCTATTTTTACCTGCCATTTTAAGAGGAATTGTATTTCTCTCCAGAAAATAATTCTCTGAATTAACTAATATTTAAACATCAACATTTTTCTCATTAAAAGTGAAGATATGACCATCTGGACCAGGATGTCTGGACAGAATTACATGTGAAAACATTTAAGCATCCTAAGGCTATAATATGAACTCATACTTTGCAGAAACAAAATGGAAACATTTTTTACTTCATGTGGTTGCTAAGATTGAGGAAAGGAAATATAATAAAATGTCTAGAATTTTATTAACTGCTAGGAAAATTATAAAATATATGCAAGAAATATTTCAAGAAGCATATGGTACACTCTCATGCTGCTAAGTCGGTTCAGTTGTGTCCGACTCTGTGCGACCCCTGAGACGGCAGCCCACCAGGCTCCCCCGTCCCTGGGATTCTCCAGGCAAGAACACTGGAGTGGGTTGCCATTTCCTTCTCCAATGCATGAAAGTGAAAGGTGAAAGTGAAGTTGCTCAGTCGCGTCCGACTCTTAGCGACCCCATGGACTGCAGCCTACTAGGCTCCTCCATTCATTGGATTTTCCAGGCAAGAATACTGGAGTGGGGTGCCATTGCCTTCTCCACACTCTCATAGGTGGACATAAATTGCCTCATACTCAAAAGTGTGGTGGTGGTGGTTTAGGCGCTGCCATGTCCAACTCATGTGACTCCATGAACTGTAGCCCACCAGGCTCCTCTGTCCATGGGATTTCCCAGGAAGAATACTGGTGTGAGTTGCCATTTCCAGGGGACCTTCTCAACACAAGGATTGATCCCATGTCTCCTGCTTTGCAGGTGGATTCTTTACTGCTGAGCCACCAGGGAAACCCTACTCAAAATCATGCATTCTCTATTAACTAATACAGATGAAAGAAAAGTTTTGGGAAGGACAAGATATGGATGTTGAATACTATCAAAATTTGTGTGAGTTACGCATAGAGAACAGACTTATGGTTGCCAAGGGGAATGGAAACAGGGGAGGGAAGGATTGGGAGCTTGGGATTAGCAGATGCAAAGTATTATGTGTAGAACAGATAAATAATATCCTAATAACACGGGGAATTATAGTCAATATCCTGTGATAAACTAATGGAAAAGAATATGAAAAAGAACATCTATTTATCTATTATCTATCTATACCTGAATCACTTTGCTGTACAGTATAAATTAACACAATATTGTAGATCAGCTGTATTTCAATAAAATAATTTTTTCAAGATAGGAAAAAAAGATTTTTGTGACTCAGAAGTCCTTGAAGAATTCTGATTTTGTTTGGAAATTGCAAATGCTAGAATACTAAAAATTCCATTATAAGTACAAAATAAGTATAAGCACTTTTTTATTATCTTCCATTTTTAATTTGCTTTTATGTCCTCACTTGTCTATTGGTCAAACAACTAAAATTTTGAATGTGGTAAATTAAGGTAGTAAAATTTAACATACATACTTAAAGTCAAAATTTTATCAAGTAATAACACTGAATTACAGTAGAAACACATTAATACACAAATGTTCTTATAGGTAAAATTCACTAATTAAATCATTGATTTTTTCCATTTTTCTTGTTTGGGCTACATGCAGGAAGAATTAACATAGTAGGCTTGAGATGGCTGTCTTTAGAAAGGTTTCTTATTTAAGATTTGCCCCTGGTTGGCACCTGGGAACTTGGATTTCAGAAAGCAATGAAAAGATCAAAGGAGAGTGCACTGAGGTCAAAGGTTCTCAAATTTTAATGTGCATAAGAATCAACTGGAGATCCAATTAATGCAGATTCTGATTCAGTAAGTCTGCGGTAGGGCTTGATACTCTGCGTCTCTAAGAAGTTTCCAGGTAATGCAGGCATTATTTACTCAATAACCTTATTTCCAGCAGTAAGAACTTAAGATGATCAATTCCACTTTTGGAATAGCAGGAGAGGTAGAGTTGATGGAATGAGGCTGGCAGTGTATTGCTGAATTTTAAAATTCACAACCTATTCTCCTAACACACTCCCAAATTTATTATAGCAAAGCTGTATTTCCAGTACAAATAAAACAATATTATAATAAAAGCAAATCATGTACATAGAAGGAAATTTGGATAAGTTGACTTAGATCTTTGCTGTAGTAGTGCTTACTGCTTAAAGTAATGATGTTAGGAAATTATCACCTAAGACTTTTATTTCTGATACCAAGAGAGAAGACTGTCTCTTAATGATTTAATGTATATAATGGTAACTATAGCTGATACCCCTGTATTGTATAATTGAAATTTGCTGAGAGTAAAATTTAAATGTTCTCACTAAAAATTTTTTAAAAGCAAAATATGTGAAGTGGTAGATGTATTAATTAACTTGATGGAGGAATCCTTTTACAATATATATGTGTGTGTATATATACACACACACACACACATTCATAGTGTATATCAAATCATCATATGTATACTTTAAATATCTTACACTTTTATTTGTCAATTAATCCTCAGTAATTGAAAAGTATATATATATTTATACAAAATTTTTATATAAATAATATTTATATAAACACAATTTTATAATATATTTAAATATAAACATCTTTTAAATTTTTTGTTGAGATGTAGTTGATTTACAATGTTGTGTTAGCTTCATGGGCTTCCCCTGTGGCTCAGCTGGTAAAGAATCTGCCTGCCATGTGGGAGACCTGGGTTTGAACCCTGGGTTAGGAAGATCCCCTGGAAAAGGGAACGGCTACCCCACTCCTGTATTCTGGCCTGGAGAATGCCATGGACTGTATATTCCATGGGGTCACAAAGAGTCAGTTATATATATATATGTTTCTTTTTTTTTTTTTTTGCTAAGTCACTTCTGTCGTGTCAGACTCTGTGTGACCCCATAGACGGCAGCCCACCAGGCTTCCCCGTCCTTGGGATTCTCTAGGCAAGAACACTGGAGTGGGTTGCCATTTCCTTCTCCGTATATGTATCTATACACATGTATATCTATTCTTTTTTAGACTCTTGTATTTATATAGAATATAACTTCTACAATATACTTAAAATATAAAATAACTTTTAAATGTAAATTCATATAAAGAAAATTTTACATAAAAAATCTAGTGTTGGCCCAATTCTAGATTTTCTAATTCAATAGGTTAGAATGAAGGTCAGATAATTTGATTTAAAACAAATCCCTAGATAAAGCTGATGCTGTTGGCTCAGGTACCATAATTTTCAATCTGATATTATTAGACTATTATGAAGTGTTAAACAGAATTGTGGAGTATGTCTGCCATAGATTAAAATTTGTCACTTAAAAACCTTTGGCAAATTAATTAACCTATTTTCTCCTGTATCCTTATTAATACACTGCTGGTGGATAATATTAATAACTCTATGTAGGGTTGGTTGAGAAGTTAAGAAAGACAGTAAATATTAAACAGATCAGAATTGTGTGCATAATATTTACTCAGATAAAATTTATTTATTTTAAATAATATGCACTGAATGCTTCCTAGAATGATATTCTGAAATGTTATTGAAGGTTATTTGGGAGGTATCAAGATTTAGATTTTGTCATCATTTTTAAACTTTCTTCTTTGCTCTCTTTAGTTTGATTTTACAGCTTTATGTATGTGCTATGTAATAAATTAGACAAAAATTATTTATATTGACAAACATATATACATCAGTTTAATCAGTCCCACATCACCACCCCCCAAATTTCCTTTTATCATTTTATAAGGGCTTGTTACTGCCCTCTAGCTTCCCAACCCTTATCTGCACTAGTCGCATTTTCCAAAATTGTGCATAAGTTGAATTATGCATGTGTATTCTTTCGTCATGTGCCTTCTTTCACTCGGTATAATCATTTTGAAATTCATTCATGCTATTGCAGATATTTCTTTTCACTGTTGAGTAATATTCCATTATATAAATTTATAATTTGTTTATCAATTCTCTGACTTTTGAGCATTTGTGTTGTTTCCAGGTCTTCATTGCTACAACTGCTGCTGCTGCTAAGTCGCTTCAGTCATGTCCAACTCTGTGCGACCCCATACACGGCAGCCCACTCTGTCCCTAGGATTCTCCAGGCAAGAATACTGGAGTGGGTTGCATTTCCTTCTCCAATGCATGCAAGTAAAAAGTGAAAGTGAAGTTGCTCAGTCGTGTCCAACTCTTCGCGACCCCATGGACTGTAGCCTACCAGGCTCCTCTGTCCATGGGATTTTCCAGGCAAGAGTACTGGAGTGGGGTGCCATTATTATTACAACTAAATATCTATCAATATTCATGTACAAGTCTTTACAGGGACACATGTTTGTATTTCTTTGAGGTAAATTATAGAGAGGAATAGCAGGATTATATAGTAAGTATACATTTAACATTTTAGCAATTTGCAAGCTGTTTTCCAAGCTGGTGTTTTATATTCTCACCAGTAAGGCATGACCTTTTTTACACCTCATCGGGTCAGTGTTTTTATTTTAGCCATTTTGGTGTGCATACTTATCTTTTGTGGTGTTATTTTTTTGTTTCCCTAATGACAAATCATGTTAAATATGTCCCAATGTGCTTATTTTTCCCTCTCTTAGTCTCCTTGAGCTGCCATAGCATATCATAGACTCTGGGGCTTAACCAACAGAAATGTATTTTTCATAGTTTTGGAGGCTGGGAAATCCACGATCAAGGTGCCAATTGATTTGGTATCCAGTGAGAGCTGTCTTCTTGGCTTGCAGCAAATCGCCTCTATGCTATGTCCTCACATGGCAGGGAGAGACAGAGTGAGCTCTCTGATTTCGTCTTATTAAAAATGAGCACTAATTCTAATAGATCAGAGTTTCATTTTACGATCTAATTTTTTTTTCTTTTTTTTTTAAATTTTATTTTATTTTTAAACTTTACATAATTGTATTAGTTTTGCCACATATCAAAATGAATCCGCCACAGGTATATATGTGTTCCCCATCCTGAACCCTCCTCCCTCCTCCCTCCCCATACCATCCCTCTGGGTCGTCCCAGTGCACTAGCCCCAAGCATCCAGTATCGTGTTATTTCTTTATTCCAAATACAGCTACACTGGGAGTTAGGGCTTCAAAATTTGTGGGGGACATAATTCAAACCATAGCAACTTTCTAATAATTTGCTTGGTTAAATACCTGTTTAAATTCTGAGCCTATTTATTTTTCTTGAGTTTGTTTTCTAATTACTCAGTTATAAGGCCTCTTCATGTATTCTTGATACAAATTCTATGTCATATCTAAGTTTTGCAAATATTTTGGTGTTATGGCTTATCTTCTTATTTTCTTAGTGGTCTCTTTTAAAGAGCAGGAACAATTCTTTTTTTTTTTTTTTTAACAGTCTTGAATTTTTCTTTTATAAATTCTGCATTTTTGGTATATGTTTAAGAGATCTCTTCTAAACTTAAGGTTTCTAAGATTTGTTCTTATATTTTCAATTAGACATTTTATAGTTTTTAATCTTAAATAGAATATCTATGATTCATTATGAGTCAGTTTCTGTATTTGTGTGAATGAGGTAATTGTGGAAGTTTTGTAGTTGCACAGATCTTCTAAAAGTTTCAACATCATTTGATTGGATTAGCTTTCCCATTGAGTCAATTTCTCATCTTTGTCAAAAATCAATTGACATTTATATATAGGTCTATTTTGTTCCATTGATGTTTCATTTAATATGTGACCCACAAAATTTTTATTATTATATATTTGCAACTGGTGAATTAGTTAGCTTTTTTAAAGTGCTCCAAAGTTTTTTTCATTTCTTTCAAAGTAGTATTAGCTACTTATGACTGTTACATTTCAAAGTAAAATTTAAAATCAGTTTGTCCATTTATTTTTCAAAAATGTCCACCCTAATTTGATTAGAATTGCACTGAATCCTAATTGTGGGACTCCTAAGTCCAATTGTGGGAGAATTAACATGTTATAATACTCAGGTGTTCGACATTTGAGAACACATCTCTCTGTTTATTTATTATCGTTGCTCGATCGCTAAGTCATGTAGGACTCTTTGCAGCCCCATGGACTATAGGACGCCGGGCCTCCACCTCCCAGAGTTCATCCATTCAATCTGTGATGCCATCCAACCAACTCATCTCTGCTGCCCTCTTCTCTTTTTTGCCTCCAATCTTTCCCTTTATTTACGTCTTATTTAATTTCTTTCTGTGATGCCTGTACTTTTCAGTGAGCAAGGCTTGCACAATTTTTGTCAAATTTATTCCCATATTTCATATTTTCTTGCACTTATAACTATTTTTTACATTTAATTTCTTGTTTGTTTTATTTTTTATTATTTATTTACTTTAATTGGAGGCTAATTCCAATATTGTATTGGTTTTGCCTTACATTGATTTGAATCTGCCATGGGTGTACATGTGTTTCTCATCCTGAACCCCCTCCCACCTCCCTCCCCTTTGGGTCATCTCAGTGCACCAGCCCTGAGCACCCTGTCTCATGCATCATACCTGGACTGGTGATCTGTTTCACATATGATAATATATATGTTTCAGTGCTATTCTATCTAATCATCCCACCCTCGCCTTCTTGCACAGAGTCCAAAAGACTGTTATATACATCTGTGTCTCTTTTGCTGTCTGTCATGTAGGGTTATCATTACAATTTTTCTAAATTCCATATATATGTATTAGTATACTGTATTGGCATTTTTCTTTATGGCTTACTTCACTCTGTATAATAGGCTCCAGTTTCATCCACCTCATTAGAACTGATTCAAATGTATTCTTTTTAATGGCTGAGTAATATTCCATAGTGTGTATGTACCACAGCTTTCTTATCCATTTGTCTGCTGATGGACATCTAGGTTGCTTCCATGTCCTGGCTATTATAAACACTGCTATCATGAACACTGGGGTACATGTGTCTCTTTCAACTCTGGTTTCCTTGGTGTGTATGCCCAGCAGTCTCCACACTGTTCCCCATAGTGGCTGTACTACTTTACATTCCCACTAGCAGTGTAAGAAGGTTCCCTTTTATCCATACCCTCTCCAGCATTTATTGTTTGTGGACATTTGGATAGCAGCCATTCTGACTGGTATGAGATGGTACCTCATTGTGGTTTTGATTTGCATTTCTCTGATAATGAGTGATGTTGAGCATCTTTTCATGTGTATGTTAGCCATCTGTATGTCTTCTTTGGAGAAATGTCTATTTAGGTCTTTGGCCCATTTTTTGATTGGATCATTTATTTTTCTAGACTTGAGCTTCAGGAGTTACTTGTATATTTTTGAGATTAATTCTTTGTCAGTTGCTTCATTTGCTATTATTTTCTCTGATTCTGAGGGCTATCTTTTCACCTTGCTTAAAGTTTCCTTCATTGTGGAAAAGCTTTTAAGTTTAATTAGGTCCCATTTGTTAATTTTTGCTTTTATTTCCAATATTCTGGGAGGTGGGTCATAGAGGATCCTGCTGTGATTTATGTCGGAGAGTGTTTTGCCTATGTTTTCCTCTTGAGTTTTATAGTTGCTGGTCTTACATTTAGATCTTTAATCCATTTTGAATTTATTTTTGTGGTGTTAGAAAGTGTTCTAGTTTCATTCTTTTACAAGTGGTTGACCAGTTTTCCCAGCACCACTTGTTAAAGAAATTGTCTTTTCTCCATTGTGTATTCTTGCCTCCCTTGTCAAAGATAAGGTGTCCATAGGTGCATGGATTTATCTCTGGGCTTTCTATTTTGTTCCATTCATCTATATTTCTGTCTTTGTGCCAGTACCATACTGTCTTGATGACTGTAGCTTTGTAGTATAGTCTGAAGTCAGGCAGGTTGATTCCTCCAGTTCCATTCTCCTTTCTCAAGATTGCTTTGGCTGTTTGAGCTTTTTTGTATTTCCATACAAATTGTGAAATTATTTTTTCTAGTTCTGTGAAAAATACCATTGGTAGGGATTGCATTGAATCTACGGATTGCATTGAATCTAGGGATTGCATTGAACATAGGGATTGCTGTGGGTAGTATACTCATTTTCACTATATTGATTCTTCCAGTCGATAAACATGGTATATTTCTGCATTTATTTGTGTCCTCTTTGATTTCTTTCATCAGTTTTATAGTTTTCTATATATAGGTCTTTTGTTTCTTTAGGTAGATATATTCCTAAGTATTTTATTCTTTTCATTGTAATGGTGAATGGAATTGTTTCCTGGAGTTTTCTTTCTGTTTTCTCATTGTTAGTGTATAGGAATGCAAGGGATTTCTGTGTATTGATTTTATATCATGCAACTTTACTATATTCATTGATTAGCTCTAGTAATTCTCTGGTGGATTCTTTAGGGTTTTCTGTGTAGAGGATCATGTCATCTGCAAAGAGTTAGAGTTTTATATCTTCTTTTCCAATCTCGATTCCTTTTCTTTCTTTTTCTGCTCTGATTGCTGTGGCCAAAACTTCCAAAACTATGTTGAATAGTAGTGGTGATAGTGGGCACCCTTGTCTTGTTCCTGACTTTAGGGGAAATGCTTTCAATTTTTCACCATTGAGGAAAATGTTTGCTGTGGGTTTGTCATATATAGCTTTTATTATGTTGAGGTATGTTCCTTCTATTCCTGCTTTCTGGAGGATTTTTATCATAAATGGATATTGAATTTTTTCAAAGGCTTTCTCTGCATCTATTGAGATAATCATAGGGTTTTTATCTTTCAATTTGTTAATGTGGTGTATTACATTGATTGATTTGCAGATATTGAAGAATCCTTGCATCCTTGGGATAAAGCCCACTTGGTCATGATGTATGATCTTTTTACTATGTTGTTGGATTCTGTTTGCTAGAATTTTGTTAAGGATTTTTGCATCTGTGTTCGTCATACATTTACTTTCTGATTGCTCATCACTATAATGTAGAAATACAATTGACTTTTGTAAGTTGATCTTCGATGCTGTAGCCTTACCAAACTCAGTTAATTCTAGGAGCTAATACTCTGTCCTGCTAGCTTATTTCATTTTGGTCCCTTCAGATTCAGCTCTGGAATCTGCCAGGTTCTGTTTCCCTGGCCAAAAACTGGAAAGTCTCTCTAAAAATAAGCTGTAGGGGTTCTCTGGCAGTCCAGTGGTTAAAACTGCATGCTTGCACTGCAGGGGGTGAGGGTTCAGTCCCTGGTTGAGGAACTTAAGATCCTGCATGCTGTGCAGTGCAGGAAAAAGAGAAACAAAATCATAAACAATAAGCTGAAGCAATCATAGGACTCACTTCTTTGTTTCTTGCCCTTTGTTTAATATCCAGTATCTAACAATCCATTGTTTCATAAATTTTGATCATTTTTTGTTTCAGGCAGGAAAATAAACATGATCCCTGTAGCTCCATTTTGGTTGGAAGCATGAGTCCACATTTCCATTTAATAGTATTATATATTTAATATTTCAGTTTACTGTCTTGTTTTCTATTTTAATAATCTGCTCTTTCCTTTTAATATTTTTTCTCTTTATATTAAATAAGTGCATTATTTAAAGTGCACTTAGCTATTTATCTCCTCTGTTGATTTATAAGTTTTAACTTTTGTTGTTTTGTTTAGTTGTTGTTGTTATAGTGGTTGATGGAGTGTTTATAGCTGTGATTGCAAACTTTTTCTGTAAAGGACCAAATAGTAGGTAAATGCTCATTTTCCAGTCCTACAGACTTTGTCATAACTACTTAGCTCTGCTGCTATAGCATGAACAAATCATAGATAGTAAAGAATGAGTATAACCATAAGTTAACAAAAATTTATTTGTAAAATCAGGTAATTGACTGGATATGCCAACATCTGGGTTATAGCATGCATCTTAAACTCAAGAACAGTCTACCTTAAAGTGATCATATATCACTTTATATGTAGTATCAGATCAGATCAGATCAGATCAGTCACTCAGTCGTGTCCGACTCTTTGCGACCCCATGAATTGCAGCACGCCAGGCATCCCTGTCCATCACCAACTCCCGGAGTTCACTCAGACTCATGTCCATCGAGTCAGTGATGCCTTCTAGCCATCTCATCCTCTGTCGTCCCCTTCTCCTCTTGCTCCCAATCCCTCCCACCATCAGAGTCTTTTCCAATGAGTCAACTCTTCGCATTAGGTGGCCAAAGTACTGGAGTTTCAGCTTTAGTATCATTCCTTCCAAAGAACACCCAGGGCTGATCTCCTTCAGAATGGACTGGTTGGATCTCCTTGCAGTCCAAGGGACTCTCAAGAGTCTTCTCCAACAAAACAGCTCAAAAGCATCAGTTCTTCGGTGCTCAGCCTTCTTCACAGTCCAACTCTCACATCCATACATGACCACAGGAAAAACCATAGCCTTGACTAGACAAACCTTTGTTGGCAAAGTAATGTCTCTGCTTTTGAATATGCTATCTAGGTTGGTCATAACTTTCCTTCCAAGGACTAAGTGTCTTTTAATGTAGTATAAGAATCTCAAAAAGTACACTTTGCTTTCTCTCCTCCCAGCAATTTTGCTTTTTTTTGCCATACATTTTATTACTATATATCTATATATTATATAATATAGATATAATATATATATATAATATAGATATTTATCAGATAGTCCAGCTTTTATATATCTGTAAAAATATTTATGAGCATAGTTAATGATAAATTTCTGTTATAAAGTTCAGGATTGATTAGTTTTATCTTTCTTTTAGTAATTTAAATTTTCTGCTCACTGTCTTTTCCTTGTATTTCTTGCTTTTGACAAGAAATCTGCCATTACCCTTATCTTTGTTACCCTGTGCATACAGTATCTTTACTTTTTTTTTTTACAATCTGTGATTTGCCTTATTGTAGTTTTATAAATTATTTCTTGTGCTTGGTTGAAGTTAGCTGAGAATCTCACATTTGTAGATATAGATTTATTGGCACATTTCAAAACAATCTATCCATTTTTTTTTCTCACAACTCATTGGTACTCTATTCATTTTTTCAATATTTTTTATGTCTATAATTCATTCTGGATACTGCTTATTACTATGTCTTAAACATAACCAAATTTCTTTTGTATTGCCTGCTGCTAAGTTGCTTCAGTCGTGTCCGACTCTGTGTGACCCCATAGACAGCAGCCCACCAGGCTCCCCCGACCCTGGGATTCTCCAGGCAAGAACACTGGAGTGGGTTGCCATTTCCTTCTCCAATGCATGAAAGTGGAAAGTGAAAGCGAAGTTGCTGAGTCATGTCCAACTCTTCGCGACCCCATGGACTGCAGCCTACCAGGCTACTCCATCCATGAGATTTTCCAGCCAAGAGTACTGGAGTGGGTTGCCATTGCCTTCTCCTTTGTATTGCCTAGTCTGTCATTAATATACTCAAACTATTTTTCATCTTAGACTTTGCATTTTTCTTCTCTTGAAGTTTAGATTTGGTCTTTTTAATATCTTCCTTCATAATACCTAAACATCTGAACCTATATGATACAGTTATAATAACTGTTTTAATGTCATTCTCAGCTACTGTGTCTGTTCTGGGTTGGCTTTGATAAATTGATTTCTTTCCTTTTTGGGTCACATTTCCCTGCTCCTTTATGTCTGGTGAGTTTAGTTTGTGTGGTAGGCAGCTCTTAGAATGGCTCCCAAAGAGCCCTGCTTCCATTACTCACACCCTCCCATGATCTCCTACTGTTGGGTGTGTGCTGGCCATATAACTAGCTTCTGGACACATTGAGTGTGCAAAAGGGACAGAATGCCACTTAAGGTATAAGGGTTGTAGCATCACACTTGCTAGCTGAAGTCTGTTGCCTTCTTAGCTCATGTCTTTGAAGCAGCAAACTTCAATGTTGTAGAGGCCCATGTGCAAGAAATCAAGGGAATCTTCTGACCAACAGACAATGAGGAACTAAGGGGACCAGCTTAAAATTTGCCTGCAAGGTACTGTGTTGAATCCTGCCAATAACTGTGCGAAGCTGGAAATTGGTTGTTGTTTAGTTGAGCCTTGATATAAGCAGAGCTTGGCAGATAACATCTTAGCCTGTGAACGACCCTGAAATATATTCCTAGCCAATCCAGACCTAGAATATTGAGGTGCAGAAACCATTTTTAGCCAATGAATTTGTCACATAGTTCATCATGAAGTAATAGTTAAATTTTTATAGCAGACAATGTAAAATTGGCCTTATTTGATACGGTATTCCTGTGAAAGTTCTTAGGCTTTGTTCCAGAGATGTTAAATTTCTTAGAAAAAGCTTGATCCTTTTGGGTCTTGCTTTTATGATTTGTTGGGTGGGACCAAGGCAGTATTCACTCTAGGTCTATATGTTCCTATATATTCCCTGGTACTGAGTTAAGACCATTCTTAGTATTCTGTGAATGCCCTGTGAATCATGGAGTTTTTCTGTTGAGCTGGTGGTAAAAGGCATTAGTCCCAACACTCTGTGATCCCCTCTAGGTTATACTTTCTCCACCTTAGATGTTCTCCTTACATGTGTGATACCCCAGTAAATTATACTTCAGGTGCATAGATCTGAATCATGTTTTGTGGAGTCTCCCAAGGTCTCCAGAGGGACTGAGCCATAGTTACCACAGGGTTTACTTGCTTATTAACATACTGCATATTAGCTTTATAGTCTTCTCTTTCTCAGGTCCTTGTTCAACTACTAACATCCCCTGAAATTGCCTCCCAAACAATTTGCACTCAAATAGTGGCCAGCATCTTTTTATGAGTGAATCTAACCTATGGCAAACCCTTCTGTCAGTGTTATATTGTTGCTATTTTACCAGAAATGATCATTGTTTTACTCAGCCATTGTTGTGTTTAAACTTGTCACCAGAATATTATTTTATTTGCTCACCATTCCTTTTCATATCTAAGGCCTTTCTTTCAGGATCTCTTTCTCTTCCTGCTTTCCCATGCAGTATATTCCTTAGATATGTCTTTTTTATTCTAGATTTATTGAGATGCAATTGACAGACAGCTCTGTAAGTTTGTGTGCAGCATAAAAATTTCACTTACATACATCATGAAATTATTAATACAATAATGAATAAGTTTAGTGAGCATCTCTCACCTCATATAGATACAAAAAAAAATTGAAAAAAATATTTTTTCCCTGTGATAAGACTTTTTAGGATTTACTCTAATGTTCACATATAACATATAGCAGTCCTTATTAATCATGTTGTACATTACATTCCTAGTACTTATTTACCTTACAACTAGAAGTTTGTACCTTTTGACCATTTTCATCCAATTCCCTGCCCCCCGCATTCCCTGCCTCTGATAACCACATATCTGATATCACTCTTTTTCTATGAGTTTGTTTTTGAAGTGTAATTGACCTACAACATTATTTAGTTCATGGTACACAACATAGTGATTCAGTATCACTATATGATACTGAATGTTACAAAATGATCATCATGATGTCTAGTTACTGTCTGTCACCATACAAAGGTTTTGCATTATTATTGATTATATCCCCTACACTGTACATTACATACCCTAAAAGTTCACACCTTGGGCTTCCTGAATCTAAGAATAGATGCTTGGTGTCAATTCAGGAACATTCTTAGAGTTGCTGCTGCTGCTGCGTCGCTTCAGTCGTGTCCGACTCTGTGCGACCCCATAGATGGCAGCCCACCAGGCTCCCCCGTCCCTGGGATTCTCCAGGCAAGAACACTGGAGTGGGTTGCCATTTCCTTCTCCAATGCATGAAAGGGAAAAGTGAAAGTGAAGTTGCTCAGTCGTGTCCGACTCTTTGCGACCCCATGGACTGCAGCCTACCAGGGCTCGTCCGTCCATGGATTTTCCAGGCAAGAGTACTTGCCTGGAGTGGGATGCCATTATCTTCTCCAATTCTTAGAGTTACCAGTGGTCAAATATTACCACTCCTTATGCTGCTTCTATTTTTCTGAAACTCCAATTATAAGAATATAAATGTCATGCTGTTTTCATATTGGAGCCCCACATCCCTAAAGATTTATAAGAGAAAATTCTTTTAGACTGGTTTTAAAATATGCTTGTCTAAAGAGTATTCCTGTTTGCTTCTGCTGGATGTCTAGAGCACCGTCAACCTGGAACCACTTTCATTAAGGACTCAGCTTGGAGGTTTGGGGATTTCATTGGTAGCATGATTTCAGTCCCAAAGCTATATGAGAGGTGACTTGTGGTTATGAATTCTAAAGAAGATAACTCTATGCACACCATTAAAACTAAGTCAGGCAAGTTACCTTAGAGTCTTCTTTTTTGGCACCTCTTTGTTCTGATTCATTACTTCACTTAAAGTGTGGTCCTTAACCATTTTGGCTTTCTGCAGATTTCTGTTTAAAAACCTCTCATATCCATACTTCCTGCCTTGCATGATCAGTTAAAATTAAATATCTGAGTCATCAAGGCTTACTTTTTGCATAGCCCCTAAAAGAAATTTGATAAGTTATAGATCTATGATCTAACATTTTTCAAGCTAAATTTTAAATGATTGTGAAATACACAACCTCTTGTGTTTTAATATTGAAATTTCAGAATACAACTGTTACTTCACTCTTTTAAATGTTTTCAATAGAACCTAAGCGAGTTAATACCTATTATCCACATAAAAGTACACTGTGATGTTATATTTTAACATTTAGAAACCTTACATTGTTTCCTATGCTAACATTATCCTATGTGTAGCCCCACATGTTACACAAAGATTCTACAGTCTATGGTTTAGGTTAGCAACAGATTTTATTTAGGGGAAGCCAACAAGACTAAGGTCAGCAACAGAGAAGGCATGAGGCCCTATGCTCCCATTGTCCCATGAGACAGCAGGGTGAACTGCTGGACAGGCTTTATGGATTGTATTCCAGTGAATGGACATTCTCCTACATTTTTCTCCTGAAAGCTATGAAAAATGTGAGAGATGTCTTATGAGTGAAGAGTCATGTGAATATCCTGCACAACTACAAGTTTGAATTTGAATCAGCATTTTACAAGAACTATTTGGAATACCTGGTGCTCATTAACCAAAAGTTTTGAGGCCAACAGAAAATTGTAGACCACTGCAGTGGTAAAAAGCCACTGGTCCCATTGGAAACTGGTTTTTAATATAACCACTCCTTCTGAGAAGGAAAAAACCCAATTTAGCTCATGAACCAAGCAATCTGGCCTAAGTATGTTGGATTATTTTCAGTCAACCAAGTGCCTTTCTTCATCATATTTGCATGACATTTCCTACACAAGGAATTTATTCTATAATGCTATATTTTATGCATGAGCTTTTTTTTGTGGCTCTCTCTATCGTATTTCTCAAGTAAATTATATTTATAAATTGAAATTGATTTTTCAATTCCTATAAAGCTCTAAATGTTAACAAGGTTTCTTTGTATTAAATCACTATATAATTATTAATAGTACACAATTGATTAAAACATGAAAAATAAAATTTTACTGGAAATGTATTACTTAATGAGATGGATAGGTCTCTTAAAAATTAATTCATGTACTCCAGAATGAATGTGACTTATTGCTAGCATAAAATAAGCTTCAATGGAAATTAACAGCAAATGAAGAGAGAGGAGATGGTCTACCAATAAATTTAGGGCTTACAAAACAAGCATTAATAATTGTTAAGGACATTGTTTACAACAGAATTCTCAACATATTCCAAGTAGATTAACATAAAACAAATAAGTACATGAAATGCATAAATAATTAGGCATATTATTAGTTGCCTAGTGATAGCTGTTAAGCATCCAAGTAAAAATAATGCATAAGAATTTTTCAGTGTCCAATAATTATTGCGAAATTTAATGCAAATGGTCTTCTTATAAGCTGCAATAATTGTTTAACCTAAACTTATCTCTGATATACATTTATGGAATCAAAGATATAACTTTGATACAACAAAAGATGACTTCCATTTGAAAGCATGCAAAATAAGCAGCTGAGGCAGTTCTTTGATTATAGAGACTATAAAGAAAAGATTGTTTTGAATTAGTCTTTTAAAATATTTGTTTTTTGAAATCTTATTTCCTTTTTACTTTAATTTTTCCATCTCTTTCTTTTATATTTATTTTTTAAACACTTCAGATTTTTTTTTTACCAGGGCTTCCCTGGTAGCTCAGACAGTAAAGAATCTGCCTGCAATGCAAAAGACCCAGGTTAGATCCCTGGGTCAGGGAGATCCCCTGGAGAAGGGAATGGTGACCCACTCCAGTATTCTTGTCTGGAGAATTCCACGGACAGGGGAGCCTGGCAGGCTAGAATCCATGGGGTCACAAATAGTCGGACACAACTGAGCAACTAACACTTATATTAGGTATTTTTATACATAAATAATGTAATTCAATACAATTGAGGTGGCTAAAATTTTGATTTTTAACTTTTTTGGGGGGTGTAGGGGGTGAGAAAATAGTATTAGGAAGGGTAGGAGGGGAAACTAGAAATAGAAATGCTGCTGCAAACTTTGACCACAGGCATATGCTCAGACAGAGAATTTTAGGGAAAAACACAGATGGAAGCTAATGTGAAATTTAATGTAAAGCTTCTGTGCCACATCGACAGGAAAGTCCTAGTGCAATCTGGAAGCATCCACTTCAGTGTGAACACCTCTGATCCAGGATCATATGTACAAAAGGCTAGTGTGGACTTCAAACTTAATTTAGTTCTTTGCAGTTGTACTTTCTTGTCTATTTTTGGCCTCTAAGAATTTCCCTTACTTTCTTGCCACACAGTTAGTTAGGCAAGTTAGTGTCCATTAAGAAAGTTAGTTAAAAATGTAAGAATATACTTTTTTTAAATTTGGATTTAAATTTTTTTTTTTAATTTGGATTTTTAAATTTGGATTTGTCTTTTTTTAAACTGGAAGTGTTTTGCTTTGTCTTTTTTTAAAGAAGAGGATAGCTAATATGCCAATATACATAAAACAGAATGTGCTTCCTGTTATAAAAAAAGAAGTTAAATAAATTATTTTTACTTGGGTTTTTAAAATTATTTAGATTTACTCATAATTCTTAGATTAATGAATAGTTCAGATATATTTGAAATTCATAAGAAAAAGAACGTGGTTACTTTAGTCAATGAATTATAAGTAGGCTATTGCTATATGCCCAGCAGTTGTTTAATTGATAAAATTAAGGTCATAAACAAGAGGCAGAATAGTGTCAAATTTGTGCTATGCAATAAGGATCCTTAGGCAAATACGTTTTAAGATAACAGAAATTTATTCTCAAGGTCACCTGGCTGTTGAATCTTCTTTGTTTTGCCTTTCTAATGATAATGTGAGTCTAATGTTTGTATACTTCCCCTAAAATGGCAGTTGATGTAACTTATATGTATAAAACGGAGAGGGCAATGGCACCCCACTCCAGTACTCTTGCTTGGAAAATCCCATGGACGGAGGAGCCTGTTAGGCTGCAATCCATGGGGTCGCTGGGAGTCAGACACAACTGAGCGACTTCGCTTTCACTTTTCACTTTCATGCATTGGAGAAGGAAATGGCAACCCCCTCCAGTGTTCTTGCTTGGAAAATCCCAGGGACGGGGGAGCCTGGTGGGCTGCTGGCTATGAGGTCACACAGAGTTGGACAGGACTGAAGTGACTTAGCATATGTATAAAATAGCAGTAACACATAAGAATTAGCTTTTGACTATGTGACCTTATCTGAGATTCTAGGGGCCAAGAAGCATTTTTAAGATCCTGTGCATATGTTCTTGACTTGTGTAGCCACCACCCTTTTGATAAGATTTTCCATACCATGCTAATCAGATGAGGTGCTAAAAATCAAGGGTATGAGTAAGTTTGCTGTTACTTCTTAATCCATAATTACATGGCATGCTTCAGGTGGTATCAGAAATGGGTTTGGCAACACAACCATGGCTCCTATGGTTTGGGTTTAAGGAAGTCAGAAAGCTATAGGAGAGAATCTTGAGCTAAGAATATGTCTAAGAGACAAGCTGATGAAGAACTTTACGACACTGAGTTATTGAGAAAGGCTTTGGGATGGAGTTATAATTAGTGAGATTTTGGCACCATTCACTTCTTTCTTTCTGAATGATTGGAGTAGTAGATAATTAACCCTATTGGTTGGGTCTCCCTAAGCAGTTAGACAATCAAGGCCCTCCAAAGACAATTCAAGATACAAGGGTGTAGGTGGTCCTTCACATTTGAGGCAGAAATTAAATTGATGGAAGTAGTACTTGTAAGAGTGGATGAGTGCAACTGAGAAAATTGTGCCCCTCTTATTAAGTAATTTTCCCTGTGTGATTTTGCACCAAGGAAGAGCCTGGTTCCAGGTATTCATTTTGTTGTTTTTAATTTGTCTTAGAACAACACTGTTTTAAAAAGTATGTGCTAGATTTTTACCCTCATATAATTTTCTACTTGGGAATTTTCAATATAGAGAGATTGGGTTAAAATTAGTGTTCGGTGGGATCAGAGCTTATTTTTAATATAGGATCATGCGTCTGTGCATATTCAGTTGTTCAGTCATGTCTGACTCTTTGGGACCCCATGAACTGTATGTAGCCCACCAGGCTCCTCTGTCCATGCGATTTCCCAGGCAAGAATACTGGAGTGGCTTGCCATTTCCTTCTCCAGGTATATAGGACAATAACATGACACAAAAAGTATTTCTTTTCCAAACTCTGTTGCTGCCCACCGGACAAAGACTATCAGAACCAAACCTATAGTCAAACTAAGCTGGATTTAGGACTTCTTGCAATGAGGATGACTGCATATACATGGAACCTGAGGCATGTAAACAAGAAGGTTCCGTTTGGGTTTGGTTTTGAGAAGGGACTTGTAATAGGGGTTAGACTTATGTTAGGTGTTTTAGGGGAAGTTTGTGGTACGTATTTTGGTGAAATACGGTTTTCTTGTGGGTTTGGTAGTGCTAGAAAGAGGGTGAAGCTTTATGGTTGGGCTTTTCTTTCTTTCTTTTGTATTTGGCTGTGCCGGTCTTCATTGCTATGGGGGCTTTTCTCTAGTTGCAGTGAGCAGGGGCTACTCTCTAGATGTGGTGAGCAGGCTTTCCGTTGAGGTGGCTTCTCTTGTTGTGGAGCACAGGCTCAATAGTTGTTGTACATGGGCTTCGTTGTTCTGCGGCATGTGGGATCTTCCTAGACCACGGATCGAACCTGTGTCTCCTGCATTGGCAGGCAGATTCTTCACCAATGAGCCACCAGGGAAGCCCCCTTTCTTTCTCTTTATTGTTATTATTTTTAATCTAGGAGGTGGAAGAAATAGAGAGAGGCTTAAAAAAAAAAGGCATCTAATGAGATAATTCTCTTATGTGAGCCAATAAAATCTGGTTGGCTATTTTTGTGGTTTCAAGCATATCCTTAGTTTGGTCTGAGTTTAAACATCCTTATGGATTGGTTTTATTTTTAATTGCTTTCTCATGGTCAGAAAGTGATCCATGATGATGGTATATTGAAATTATTTATGTCCTATAGAAGAACTATCATATGATGATGACAAGGATGCATAATACATAAGGTGTTAGATAATTCATTAACACCAACCTCAAGGATTAGTTCTCAATTAAAAAGAATACAACTGTGTTATAAAATAGATGTCATTCTCAGTCTCATTTTATAGAGGAAATGAGGTTGAGGGCTGTGAGGTGTTTCCAAGGTCCCGCAGCTATTAAGCAGTGGAACAGTGTCACTCAAGAGTCTGCATTTAACAAACAGACCATGCTGCCCCATTTCCCCCAGGATCTATGATACCTAGATATATGACCTACCAAGTTTCAGTGGAATAGACATTGTGGAAATGGATTTATTGGGATCAGACTCAGTATGAGAACCATTAAGATTTAAGGGTATTAATAGCAGAGTTGAGGAATGGTCAAGAGGAAAATACAATTTCCAGAAAGCAAGAAGACTGAAGTCAGATATATTATTCAGTGAATCTGGGAAAATCCCATGGATTTGACATTGCTAGAACTTACCTTCATTTAGGGAATATAAGAGCCCTTAAAATTTAAGCTTCGCGTCATCACAGGATAACTGAAATTTCCAGTGCTGATAAGGCCCTATATTGGATGAATAATGTCACCAAAATTGAGTCTTGAGGTTGTAGGGGAATATATTGAATCTGTCCCTGGCTAGCTAGTGGAACTTCTCTGATACGGATAAAATGACATATCCTTATGTTGATAAATCAATAAGGGAAACTAATGTTTTACTGATTTTGTGTTGGCAGGGAACTAGAACATGGCATGTTCCTTCTTCCCAATCATAATCCATCTCATAAGAGTCGGGGGCCAATAGTTATTCCTGGAAAAAATAAAAAGTGTGTCATAAAAATGGTGTCATGGAAGTAGTGATATGGAAATAAGTTGCAGACTGCATTAGATAACCAGGAAGATAAAGTTAAGAAAAGAAATATGGCATTTGCTATCACGGGGCATGTAATTGACTAAGAGTAGGCATTGGCAGGGCTACCATGGTGGCTCAGCTGGTAAAGAATCCTCCTGCAATGTGGGAGATCTGGGTTTGATCCCTGGATTGGGAAGATCTCCTGGAGAAGGGAATGGATACCCACTTCAGTATCCTGGCCTGGAGAATTCCATGGACTATCTAGTCCATGGGGTCACAAAGAGTTGGACACTACTGAGTGACTTTCATTTTCACTAAGGCATTGGGAAAGGAAAGGATACTGCAAATAAAATGCAGTAGAATTAATCATGAATTAACATTGGCCAAAAAAAAAAAAAAAGAAATAAAATCCTGAAAGTTCACACAATTAGGTGTAACAGAATATCCATAGTAAAGGAGCTAAAGAAAGAGCTAGCAAAAGAGATAGGGAAAACCACAATTCAACTAATCATTCATTAATAAATTCAACATTTAGTGAGTTCCTACTTTATATCAGGCATACCTCTAGATATGATGTGGAGGCTGAAGCAGTAATTTAAAAAAATAAAAAGACAAATTTCCTACCTTTGTGGCACTTACATCATGGTTGAAGAAACAGATAATAGATAATCATAGATAAGTTCAGTTCAATTCAGTTGCTCAGTCATGTCTGACTCTTTGCGATCCCATGGACTACCACATGCCAGGATCCCTGTCCATCACCAACTTCCAGAGCTTGCTCAAACTAATGTCCATCCTGTTGGCATCACTGACTGGATAGATAAGTTAGACAGTGAAAAAGGCCATGAAGTTGGAGAGGTAGTGGTTTTTAAAAAGCATAAGTGTCTCATAAACTAAGAGTTTCCTGAAATCTGTTTTAGTTTAAAATAATTTCCTTTAAAACTTTGAAAGAAATTAAAATTGTTTTAAAACTATCAATGGCAATTAAAATTGTAATTAAAAAAACAAATTAGCATGGAAAATGAGCCTACTAACAAACTTACTACTTCGGGCTGTGGATTTTCCCTTCTATTATATCAGATTCTCTGGGCCACTAATCCCAATACTGTATCTTGGAAATTTGTGTTCTCTCTCTCTGGCATGTTCTGTAGCACCCTCAACCATCACCTTTTAGCTTGGTTCCTCAAAGGGTTTTTTAATGATGATTTGTTTATTTTAATTGAAGTATGGCTGAGTTACAATATTAGTTTCAGGTATACAGAATAGTGATTCCGTATTTTCACAGATTATACCCCATCAGTTATTACCCCTAATTTGTCCCTGTACCTTCCTTCTCCCCTTTGGTAACCAGTAGTTTGCCCTCTACATCCATCAGTTTGTCTCTGTTTTGCACATATGGTCATGCATATTTTTTTCTACATTCCACAGATAAGTGACATCACCCTTATGTCCAGCCCTGAATTTTGCATGATGTACTTTGCATGTGAGTTAAATAAGCAAGGTGACAATATAGAGCCTTGTTATACTCCTTTTTTAATTTTGAACCAGTCAGTTGTTCGAAGTTTGTTTCTAACTGTTGCTTCTTTACCCATATATAGGTTTCTCAGGAGACGGGTAATGTGGTCTGTTATTCCCATCTCTTTAAGAATTTCCCACAGTTTGTTGTGATCCACACAGTCAAAGGCTTTTGTATGGTCAATTAAGCAGAGGTAAATGTTTTTCTAGAATTCCCTTGCTTTCTCTAAGATACAATGAAAGTTGCCGATTTGATCTCTGGTTCCTCTGTCTTTTCTAAACTTGAACATCTGGAAGTTCTTGGTTCATGTACTGCTGAAACCTAGCTTGTAGGATTTTGACTACAATCTTACTAGCATGTGAAATGAAAGAAACTGTCCAGTAGTTAGAACAAATTCTGGTCCTGCTTTTCTTTGGGATTGGAATGAAAACTGACCTTTCCCAGTCCTGTGGCCACTGTTTAGTTTTCCAAATTTGCTGGCATATTGAGTGCAGCACTTTAACAGCATCATCTTTTAGGATGTGAAATAGCTCAACTGGAATTCTATCACCTCTACTAGCTTTGTTCATGGTGATGCTTCCTAAGGCTCACTTGACTTCACACTCCAGGATGTCTAGCTCTAGGTGAGTGACCACATCATCATGGTTATCTGAATCATGAAGACCTTTTTGGTATAGTTCTGTATAGTCTTGCCACCTCTTCTTAATTTCTTCTGCTTCTGTTAGGTACTTACTGTTTCTGTCCTTTATCATGGCCATCCTTTCATGAAACGGTCCCTTGATATCTCCAATTTTCTCAAAGAGATATCTAAGTCTTTCCCATTCTTTTGTTTTTCTCTGTTTCTTTGCATCATTCTTTTAAGAAGGTCTTACATCTCCTTGTTCATCTCTGCATTCAGTTGGGTATATGTTTCCCCGTTTCTCTTGTTTTTTGCTTCTCTTCTTTCCTCAGCTATTTATAAAGCCTTCTCACACGACCACTTTGCCATCTTGCATTTCCTTTTGTTTGAGATGGTTTGGATCACTGCCTCCTATACAGAGTATAATTCCATCCATAGTTTTTCAAGCACTTCGTCTATGAAATCTAATCCTTTGATCTGTTCGTCACCTCCAGTATAATCATAAGGGATTTGATTTAGGTCATACCTGAATGGCCTCATGGTTTTCCCTACTTTCTTCAATTTAAGTATGAATTTTGCAATAATGACCTGATGATCTGAGCCACAGTCAGCTCCATGTCTTGTTTTCGCTGACTGTATAGAGCTTCTCCGTCTTCAGCTACAAAGAATATAATTAATCTTATTTCAGTGTTGACCATCTGGTGATGTCCATGTGTAGAGTCGTCTCTTGTGTTGTTGGAGGAGGGTGTTTGCTATGACCAGTGCATTCTCTTGACAAAACTGTTAGCCTCTGCCCTGCTTCATTTTGTGCTCCAAGTCCAAACCTGCCTGTTCCTCCAGGTATCTCTTGAGTTCTTAATTTTTCATTCCAATCCCCTATGATAAAAAGGAATGTTTGTGGGGTTTTTTTGGTGTTAGCTCTAGAAGTTCTTATAGGTCTTCATAGAACTGGTTAGCTTTAGTTTCTTCGTCATCAGTGGTTGGGGCGTAGATTTGGATTACTGTGATGTTGAATGGTTTGCCTTGGAAACAAACTGAGATCATTTTGTCATTTTGCGATTGCAACTAAGTACTGCATTTCAGACTCTCTTGTTGACTGTGAGGGCTACTGCATTTCTTCTAATGCATTCTTTCCCACAATAGTAGATATAATGGTCATCTGAATTAAATTCATCCATTTCCATCCATTTTAATCCACTTATTCTAAAGTATTGGAGCTTCATCATCAGTCCTTCCAATGAATGTTCAGGGTTGATTTCCTTTAGGATCAACTAGTTTGAGTTCCTTGCTGTCCAAGAGACTCTCAAGACTCTTCTCCAGCACAATTCAAAAACATCAGTTCCTCAACATTCAGCCCTTCTTTATGATCCAACTCTCACATCCATATGTGACTGCTGGAAAAACCACAGCTTTGACTGCATGGACCTTTGTTGGCAAAGTGATGTCTCTGCTTTTTAATAAGCACATAGACACATACATTTATTTATTCTTTTCAGAATCTTTCCCTTATAAGTTGTTATAAAATATTGAGTAGTGTTCCCTGTGCTATACAGTAAGTCTTTATTGGTTATCTATTTTATACATAGTAGTTTGTTTGACCCCAAACTCCTAATTTACACCCCCGCCACTTTCTATATCCAACAAGTTCTTTATCATTTGGGCTGCCTCTACATCCTGACCATTGCAAACTGTGCTCCATGAACACTGAAGTGTATGTATCCTTTTGAACTAGTGTCATTTTTTCTGAATATGTACTGAGGAGTAGAAATGCTGGACCATATGGTAAACCCTTTAAGAAACTCTCATACTGTCATCCAGAGTGACTGCACCAATCCATATTCTCACCAACAGTATAGGAGCCCCTCCTCCATGCTCTTGAGCACCTGTTACCTGTAGACTCCTTAATGATAGCCACTCTGCTAGGTGCAAGACAACACATCGCTGCTGCTTCGACCTGCACATCACAATTACGAGTGATGCCAAGCATCTTCTCATGTGCCCATTAGCCATCTGCACCTCCTTCAGGTTAGCCTCCTTGATTTACACTGAATACAAGTCAGTGATTCTGACACTCTTCATTTCTTTTTATATCTTATCTACTGTGCATTTTCCAAATCTGCACAAAATTTGGGAGATAAGTCTTGCCCAATTTTGCTACTTACATCCTTGTAACCTTGATCAAATCATGTAAACACTGTTTATCTATTTTACTATCTGTAGAAAGGGAATAATAACATCTAACAACAACTATTAAAAATCAAATGAGAATATATGTAGAAAAGTGTTTTGTAAACTGGAAAATTCAAAGCAAATATAATTGATTATTATTTTTTTACTATGCTACCCTGCAGTGGCTTGCCAGCACTTCTTAACAGTAATGCAATTTAGTGAGATTCATTTCACTTTTCTCCACTGCATCCACAGACTCCTGATTTTAAAAAATTCTTCAGCACTGCAGATTAGAGATAGAGTGATATAAAAAGTGCCATAGCTTATATTAACACTTCCCTATAATAACTTCTTTTTAAAAAATTCTAATGGCTTGCAACAGAAATTTTGGAGTTCCTAATCCCTATCAAACTAATTCTGCCTCATGGAAATCCAGGACTGTATTTACAGCTGTAGGCCACTCTCATTACATATACGATATCCAAACACTGCTCAGCTGAAAGTGGCTGATTTTGCAGTCTTATTATTGGTGCCAGTTTTCAGAATCTCTTCCACATTCTTTCTACCACAGCATATGGCTTTGCATGGTCTATTCAGTAAATATTCATAATTATTCCACTGAGCTTTGGTGACGATAAATGTGTGTGCTATTGGAGATAAATTGTGCAATCTGCAAGGAAAACAAAGATGAGTTTTTGCTTGGATATTTTTACTCATTTGGTGGTGGAGGCAGATGCTCCAATCCACAGAGAAGCAGGGCATTGCTCTGGGGAGAGGGATGCTGAGTCAGTCACATGCTCTGCGTCTTCCTTGTTTGTGCTTCATGACTGATTAGTATGCCTTCCACGAACACTTCTGATATATGGAAGTTACTACTTTCCATACAAGGTTATGAGAATAAGGTAATGCATGCAAAGGATATTCTTTTCCATAAGCAAAAACTGAACTAGGAATGTAAACATTGCATGATATAAAACCCAAATATTTTAATATCTCTTCATTAAATATTAGAGGTTGCTTTCTTATGTTACAAGACAATGAACACTTAGAGAAAGGCAGTAGCCAAAGTTGCATCAGCAACTGATAAAGGGTTCTTTGTTTTTTACTTTTCCTCTGCTGTTATCCTCAAACGTAATAGATAAAATCATGAAATCTCTCCTTTCTAAGTTTTACAGTGGAATAAAATAGTTACAAATAGTTCCCAGGAAGCTAGAATTACTACTGTCAAAGAAAATCGCATGTCCAATTACCAGTATTTCATATTTCTGAACACAAGTAAATATGAAGTATGACCCAAATTCATTTGTGCATTAGGCTAGAAATACACTGGGATTTTCTTTTCTGTGGGAAAATGATTCTTTATAAGAAAAAGGATGAAACGGCTTTAATGTGGATTTACTACTGCCGTTGCTGCCTGGGTAAATCTTCACATTTTACTTTTGAACCCCAAAGAAAACATCAAGGCACAGAATTAGTGAGTGATCCCTTTTGTACAAGCTTGAGGTCTGATTTGGTAGAAATGTATCCACAAATTCTATGAACAAGGACATGAAGGTCTGAGTACGCCAGGTCTACAGGTTCATAAGAAGCTAATAACGCAAAAGCCAAAGAAAGAAGCATGCCTTCTCTTTGAAAAATATTCTTTAGATTCTAGCAAAGTCATTCCAAAACACTGAGAGCACATTCAGGCACAATGTGATAATGCCCAATCTTCACAACTCGCTTTAGTTTATAAAAGTGACTGCAACCCCATTTTGTTCCTGGAACTTCTAGAAAACAGTAAAACTTCTACCCTATTTTAATACTCAGCAGTCACCCAGCTAAATGATTTCAGTTAACAGCAGTTATAATATGCAGAATATTAGTATTTTGAGGGATGTAGGGAAGACAGTATGGAACTAAATACTTTGTATATTTTTATAAAGGCCTCTAAATAAGACAACAAACAATTTTCCTCAGCAAGGCCATTTACATAGCCTTTTATCTTTTGGAATATTTTTTGCTAGGTCAAATGAAAGGAAATTGCATGTCTCTGAGGCTGTATGAAGGGAATGCAAAGGAAGGAAATGATGCGGAGGAAAAAGTGGGCCCATTCACATTTCCTGGGTTCTTGGCCAGTAGCTTTGTCCCAAGTCAGCACTCTGCTGACTTCTAATGGACTGTGGGGGAGAGGTCCTGCTCAAGTAAAGTAACAATGATTGCGGACCACAGGCAAGCTGTTGCCATTTCCCCCTTTGTGTTTTTGCCTTTTGTCTTTGACCTTAGAAAGAAAAATCCTCAGCTAATATCTGCACTGACAAGTGAAGCTGGAAGGGCTCTGCAGCACCCACGGGTGCAGTATTGGTTCACTCATTAAGCAACAATGGCCTTGCTTTTAAATTAGGGAATTTTATTCTTCTGAAAAGAACTCACAGACAATTTAAATTTTTCTGTGTGTTTCCTTGTTTGCATCCATGCAGGAAAAGAAAGCTTCCTCCAATTCTAAGGTATTAAGAGATATTTCCTTGGTTCTCTGGGACTGATTTTAGAGACATTTTATATGGGAGAAGAAGAGCCAAGGCATCAATGTTCCATTTAAAAGACCACAACAAATACATTATGTGTGAGCAGAAATATTCCAGGACATATGGGGAAATGTTTATTCTTTTCCATTTTTCACTTATTTATAATTGCCCCAACTTCTTTCAAAGTTGGTTCAGGTCAGTTTATAAAAAGACCCAAATGGAATGGCACATGTCTCAAGTTAGGCTCCTCAGAAGCAGATTCTGAGATGAATATTCATATTAAAGTGAAATATTATTAAGGGAAAAATAAAGCAGAAAGAGAATTTGCACTTGGAAAAGAATGAGGTCAAATAAAATTCTATGTGTAGTTCTCCATTCCGTATGAATTCAAGATACTTCTGATTTTCTTTCCTAAATAGTATATGTATTAAAGAGAACATACATTTGTAGATCAGTTTGCCAAGTGCCCAAGGGCCTGTTGATGTGTTCTGGCAGGGACACTACATCTAAACCAGCAGTGTAGGTAAATGGCCATGAATCCTTTGGGGGAAAGATTGGAGGAGTCACTACATACACACATCGCAGTACAGGGTCCTTTCCAATCCATGTGCCCATTGCCTCTCACTGCATGGGCTCTGTTTCTTGCAACTTCATAGAGGTTATTCTCTTATGTTTGTATTACAGCCATTCAGTGCCCCCTTTTCCTAAAAGTTTAATGCTTAGTCTCTGCTAGTCTCATATCTTATTATACTCATTGTCATTAGAGAGTCCATTTCCATAAATGCAAGCTCTATCATTAACTTTTCTGTGTAGAGGACAGCTCACACTGAGCTTCTTTACAATGCCAGTGTCCCCTCCCCCATCAAAGTGATCCTTATAGCCTTAGTGAAGGTAGTGTCTTCTGAGATTAGAAGAAAAAAGAACTAAGGGAAGAGGTTGAGGTTAGTGGGTTTTTCTTAACTGACCCAGTTAGGATAGCCACCTCTCTTAGGTCATTTTATATTCCTTCCCAAACACTCTGCTAGGGCATTTCTGGCAATACCGCTTAATTATTATTTCTTCCACTTTTACTGAGCTATAACTGACATACAGGATTGTATATGTTTATGATGCACAGCACAAGCATTTGACTTCTGTACATCATGAAATGGTTACCACAATAAGTTTAGTGAACATACATCATCTCATATAGACACAAAATTTTTAAAAAGGAAAACAAAATTTATTGTGATAAAAACTCTTAGAATTTCCTGCCTCAACAACTTCACATATAACATATAACAGTATTAATTATATTAATTATGTTGTACATTACATCTCTAATACTTATTTATCACAACTGGAAGCTTGCACTTTTTGACTACCTTCGTCCAATTCCCCCACCTCCCCCACCTGACCTCATTTCTGATAACCACAAATCTGATCTATTTTTCTATGAGTTTGTTCCTTTGTAAAGTGTAATTGACCTATAATACTATGTTAATTCCTGGTGCAAAATATACTGATTCAGAGAAGGCAATGGCACCCCACGCCAGTACTCTTGCCTGGAAAATCCCATGGTTGGAGGAGCCTGGTGGGCTGCAGTCCATGGGGTCGCTAACAGTCAGACACGACTGAGCGACTTCACTTTCACTTTTCACTTTCATGCATTAGAGAAGGAAATAGCAACCCACTCCAGTGTTCTTGCCTGGAGAATTCCAGTGACGGGGGAGCCTGGTGGGCTGCTGTCTATAGGGTCGCATAGAGTCGGACACAACTGAAGCGACTTAGCAGCAGCAGCAATATACTGATTTGGTATTTATATAATTGCAAAATGATCATGATAAATCTGGTTACTGTCTGTCACCATACAAAGGTATTAAATTATTATTAACTATTTCCACACTGTACATTTCATACTGTGTCTCATTTATTTTGTAATCTAACTTATATGCAGAGTACATCATGAGAAACTCTGGACTGGAAGAAACACAAGCTGGAATTAAGATTGCCGGGAGAAATATCAATAACCTCAGATATGCAAATGACACCACCCTTATGGCAGAAAGTGAAGAGGAACTAAAAAGCCTCTTGATGAAAGTGAAAGTGGACAGTGAAAAAGTTGGCTTAAAGTTCAACATTCAGAAAACGAAGATCATGGCATCCGGTCCCATCACTTCATGGCAAATAGATGGGGAAACAGTGAAAACAGTGTCAGACTTTATTTTTCTGGGCTCCAAAATCACTGAGGATGGTGATTGCAGCCATGAAATTAAAAGACGCTTACTCTTTGGAAGGAAAGTTATGACCAACTTAGATAGCATATTCAAAAACAGAGACATTACTTTGCCAACAAAGGTCCATCTAGTCAAGGCTATGGTTTTTCCTTTGGTCATGTATGGATGTGAGAGCTGGACTGTGAAGAAGGCTGAGTGCTGAAGAATTGATGCTTTTGAACTGTGGTGTTGGAGAAGACTCTTGAGAGTCCCTTGGACTGCAAGGAGATGCAACCAGTCCATTCTGAAGGAGATCAGCCCTGGGATTTCTTTGGAAGGAATGATGCTAAAGCTGAAACTCCAGTACTTTGGCCACCTCATACGAAGAGTTGACTCGTTGGAAAAGACTCTGATGCTGGGAGGGATTGGGGGCAGGAGGAGAAGGGGACAACAGAGGATGAGATGGCTGGATGGCATCACTGACTTGATGGACGTGAGTCTCAGTGAACTCTGGGAGTTGGTGGTGGACAGGGAGGCCTGGCGTGCTGCGATTCATGGGGTCGCAAAGAGTCGGACATGACTGAGCGACTGATCTGATCTGATCTGATCTAATATTTATTTCTCATTTAATTTCCCTCACCTAAACAGCGTGCTAAACAGCTTCAGCCATGTCCAACTCTTTGGAACCCTTTGGACCACAGCCTGCCAGGTTCCTCTGTCCATGGGATTTTCCAGGCAAGAATATTGAAGTGAGTTACCGTGACCCCTCCAGGGGATCTTCCCGACCCAGGGACTGAACCAGCATCCCTTATGTCTCATCTCCTGCATTGACAGGTGGGTTCTTTACCACTAGCGCCACCTGGGAAGTCCCACCTAGCATTGCTTCACTCTTATATGAGCCATTACTTTTTCCAAGCTTTGAAGAGTCATTCTTTCTTTTTCTTTCTCTCTCTGGCTGCATTGCAGTTGTGGCATGCAGGATCTTTGCTGCATCACGTGAATCTTTTGTTGCAGCGCACAGACTCTAGTTGTGGTATGTGGGCTCAGTAGTTACAGCATGTGGGCTCTCTAGTTGTGGCACTTGGGCTTAGTTGCGCCCGAGCAACTAAGGCCTGTGGATTCCTAGTTACCTGACCGGGGATAGAACCTACATCCCTTGCATTGCAAGGCAGATTCTCAACCACTGGACCAGCAAAATCCCTGAAGAGTCATTCTAATCATAGTCAACTACTGTAACTGGATCAATAATGTCAAGCATAGGCTTTGTGGTCAGAGAAACAGAACTACACAAAGGGCCAAATTCGGAACCTTAGCAAAGTCTCCAATGCTGGAGTCACAGGCCAGATAGGGAAAGAGTACAACTCTGAGATTTGGGCTAGGCATATCAGAGAAGATTCAGTAAACAACACTGAACCCAAGAACCTTCTTGGTCTGCTAAAATAAACTGCTATAGGATAGCAAGGATAAAGTATGTCTGAGAACCATACAAAGGATTCAACTGTGGTGAATGCCTTGCAAACTGATACTTTTATTTCTCAAGACCTACCATCCACCTCCTCTGGCTATTAAGCTAAATAAGTAGGTCAAGCTGCAGCAATACCAGCTGGGAAAAATAGCCTTGCTAAAAAGGAATAAAGGTATTACTAACTGAAAAAGTTATAGGACCTGATATGTGACAAAAAGAATTGTTGAGAATGCCTTAGAATGGATTCTGAAGGTGTATTTCTCATAGAGGAATAGGGAAGTAGGACCAGGAAGGGAAGAGGCTGAAAAGATCGCAGTATCAAGCAAAGTCATGCTCAACTTAACTCTGGCTCTCTTCAAGAGATGACTAGTGGAAACAGTGCAGACCTCATCTCCAAACTGTCTGCTCGGAGGGGGAAGGTATGGATTATTTATACCCTTATGCCCCTCAGGCATTGGTTAAAAGCTGCCCATTTTAATAAAAAAGAATATTTAAATTTCCAGACAAATTTAGCTCTCTGTGGGCAAAGGTAAAGCTGTTCTAGAAGCCTGACCAAAAAAGACGAATGTTGGCTTTTAAAACAGAAGCCTTATTGTGCATTGTGCATTAAAAAAAAAAAAAAAAAAAGTTCTAGGGATTCAAGGGTATGTGTACAGAACACTGACAGTATCGGCCACAAAACCCTTTTTATTATGCTCCATGGTTCATGTAGAAAATTACTCCTGCATTTAGAGTGAGGTAAATTTCCATTACAAGTTGCAAGGGATGATCATAGGAATGACAAATACACTGTCAGTTGGTTCTATAGCCAACAGTTTTAATCTATTTTAAATGGAATATGTGCTTCTGCACTTGTTTTGATGGGTTTGTGTTAAAATTAAGCCATTCATGATTTACAAGCAAAAGTGTGGGTGATTAGCGCAAAAAGCTGGGGTCTTGGTATGCAAACTGCAGCTGTGGAATAGATTTTTTTTGTTCTTCAATGTGAAGGTTTAATACAATTATGGCCTCATTAATTCTATGCACTATCCTATTTAGTAAAAGGCTTTCTGAGAAAACTAGATGAGGAATGAGGGTAGGCAAAGCCAGGGGTAATTTTCTTCAGGAAAAAAAAAAAAGATGAAGTAATCAAATTGGGAGATATGAGCGTTTAGAGAATAGGCATCATTCTTTGTTAAATACTGAACAAAAGACACAGTAGAAAATTAAAATATCCTTTCAACGTGATATTAAAGCTTTTGTAGATTTCCAAAAAATTTACGTTCTAGTCTTCTAGTAGGCAATATGATAGGCATGCATTTTCTAAAATTACATTATAGATCTATTTATTTTAGCTATAAAATTAACTTAAATTATATAATAGGGGAAAGAGAAAAAATATAATTGAAATAAGAATGGCCACAGGATGACTATGGACCTCTGTTGTCTGACCCAAGTTCCTGTGCCTAACACACAGTGAGGTCAGACAAACTGAAACATCAAAGTTTAGAGCAGAGAAAGTTTTATTGCAAGGACTGGGCAAGGGGGATAAGAGTGGATGGCTTACTGATGGTTTGAGGAGAGATTTGCATGGTAAGCGACCTTCCTCTGACTGGCTGGAGGTAAGGTAAGAGGAATCTTAGTCATCAGCCTTCTAGTTCCAACCAGTCTGGGGTCCACTTGCTTGTACTCAGTCTGAAATTACTATCCTCCACCTGTGTGGGGACCTTAGTTCCTATAGAAGAACTCAGAGATATATATTAGATTGCTACGCATATGCCATGAGCAGGAACCAGGACCTTGCCCCATCCCTGAACTAGTGTTCCTTGACAGCCTTTCTTTGTTTATGCATCCCCTACTCTTCTAACTGAGTGTTCCCTGGTGGTTCAGATAGTAAAGAATCTGCCTGTAATGCAGGAGACCCGGGTTTGATCCCTGGATTGAGACAATTCCCTAGAGAAGGGCATGGCAACCCACTCCAGTATTCTTGCCTGGAGGACAAAGGAGCCTAGTGGGCTACAGTCCATGGCATCACAAAGAGTGGGACACTACTGAGCAATTAACACTAACACTCCTCTACACAGTAACTGTTTGAGTCTGCCCTTTTGAACTCGGGGAAGGTCTAGGAGGCTGAAACCTTTTTCCTACAAATAATAAATGGGGGGGGGGGCACAGAAGAAAGGCTTTGTGTTCAATGGGCCTCATACTGCTCAGTTTCACCTCATACTTCCTGGTCTAAAACAAATGAAGAGATATATGGAAGAGATGAGTATATCCCCAAAAGCCCAGCTGAGCCTCTGCTGAAGCAGATTTGCCCCAACTCACCCACAGAGGCACATGTAATAAAAGGTTGCTGTGGCAAGCCACTAAGACTTGGGATGGTTTGCTATTCCAATAGTGTGTGTGTACATGCTCAATCTCTAAGTTGTGTCCGACTCTGTGACCCACCATGCTCTTCTCTCCATGAGATCTCCCAGGCAAGAATACTGCAGTGGGTTGCCATTTTCTTCTCCAGGGGATCTTCACAACCCAGATATTGAACTTGTATCTGCTGTGTCTTCTGTGATTCCAATGGCAGACTAATACAATGAAGCAGTCCCTTAAATCTGAATACTGTACCTTTTTTATACACACTATATATTCTGATCGGAGAATACTATACAACTCTATCAAGTCTTTCCAGAAAAAAGCTCTATGGCTCTCAAGGTTGCATCTATTAGGGACAGAAACAAAAAATAAGGTCTAAGTGGAAATAGACCATTGTTTTTGAGTTATGCGATTTGAGAACATGAATCATCATTGACCTTGAACATTGTTCCGCCTCTCTGGAACTCAAATACTGGAGAAGATGACCTGCAAAATTCCTTTAATTTTAATATTCTATGATTACTTGCATTGATTTAACATGGAGTCCAAGTCCCAGGCAGGATGCTAACTGTAGGAAACCCAGTCCCCTTACCACCTGTTCTATTCCCTCAATTTCACTTTAGTGAAACAGGTGTGTGTGTGTGTGTGTGTGTGTGTGTGTGTGTATACAATGGGTCAACATCTTTGAGTAGTTTATATATATATAAACTACTATATATAACTACTCAGAGATGTTGAGCCTTTGCAGAAATCATGGCTAGAATTTGGCCGAATAACACAGAAAAGTTGGTTAGAAAGAACAAGTTGCCATTCTGTATAAACATGCAGAAATATACGGGCAAGTTATGAAAACTGAGTGTGCTGACATCTGCAGAACTGCATCCAGGGCGGGTGGCGCTAGCCACGCAGTATCCTTACAGAATAGTCTTCCTTTCCTCTGAGCTGTAGAGCCTGATCCACCCAAGATGAGGAGCAACTCACGTGTAAGGGAAAAGAGCAAAAGGAACTGTAATTGATTCTGTGGGGCTGTTCTATACCCTGAAGTGAATACCCTTTTCCCTATCTCTGCCACCATCAGAATTAAATTATTCTGTCTTTTTCTTCAACTAGGGTATGATGTAAGGATGTAAAAAAGCCTCTTTCTAAAACTCTCTTTCACACTAGCTAATTAAAATGGTTTAAATATCGCCATTTCTATATATTTTCTGTAAATCATTTCCAGAATGATGACACATTACATCATTTCGTAGCTATTGATGTATTAGCAGAGATAAGTGTTCTTATTCCTAAAATAACATATTAGTGAAAGTTTCCTTCTTTATGTCCTCCAAAACATAATTCAGACTCGGTGACTAAATGAACTGAAATCCTTTTAGCTTCCCTTGATCCAGATATAATGCCCTTTTCCAGTTTATATTCAACCACCTTCCATATCCAACCATCTTCCTGTATGTCTGAATTCTAGATTCAAGTCAGACATAGTTCTGAGATAATAGTTTATATTCTAAAATATACATTTTCTTATATGTACATATAATTTTCAAATAGTTTATATTTATTATAGCATGTTAAATGAATTTAATTATGAATTACTATCAAGGAAAATAATTCCAGGAAGGAGAAAAGAAAGTAAAAGATGGCAATTGTAATTATAGTGATAAGGGAAACATGTTGGAGGAAATGGCATTTGAGTAAAAATTTGAGAGTGTAAGAGAGTGGCCCATATGATTATTTAGGAGGAGAACATGCCAGGAAGAATTAGTGCAAACTGGAAAGGCTCTGAGGCAAGCACCAGCCTTCTGTGTTCAAGATTTGAGATGGAATGAGTATAGGTGAGACTGTTAGGAGATGAGGTCTGAGAGATGACAGATAATGTGAACCTTGGAGGTTGTAAAGAATTTGCTTTCACTCCAAATGAGATAGAAAGCCTTGGAGGGTTTTGATCAGAAGAATGATGTAATCTGTTTCAAGTTCCAGCAAGGTCATTCTGGCCACTGCCCTGGCCATTGATCTTGTAAGGGCAAGGGAAGATGGCGGGAAAGTTAGGAATCTAACAGCTGTTGAGAGTTGATCCACTTCTGCATAGATGTTGAATCTAAAATCAGTAAGTTTTTAGTCATATTGGATATGACTTGTGAATAAAGAGAAGCATGAAAAAAAAAAAGGGATTTGGGGCTTACAACTGGAAGGACAGAGTTCCTATTAAGTTTAGAAGATAGTAAATAGAACAGACATGAAGGGAGATATCTGAAAGTTAGTTCTGCATATGTTACATATGAGACATCTAACAGACCTTCAGACGACAGTAGGATAACAAGTTAAAATGCAAATCTGTAATTCAGTGTAAAAATCCAGGCTAGAAATGTGAATTGGGAGATGTGCCTACATAAATTACACTTAAAGCCTTCAACTGGATGAGATCACCAAAAGAATAAGTGTAGATGAAGAAGAAAAAAGCACTGATTTAAGGCAAAAGCTACCGAAACATCAACAAGATGAGGAATGATTAACAACTGCAGGATTTAGTAACATGGATCTCAGTATCCTTCCCTTTTAGTAGGTGGAAAACACAATTGCAGGACTGAATCTTCAAGACCAGGCAAAAATTTTAGGAGCTTTGCTGTAAATAAAGAAGTGAAATAGGAGAAGATTTGGAATGAGGAGAGGTGTTTTATTTTATTTCTCTATGTTTATTTGTTTTAATGATGGGAGAAATATGTTTGCATATTAAATTAAGATGATTCATCACAGAGGTAAAAATTGATGATATGGAAAAGAGAGGGTTGAATTAAAGGAACTACATCTTGAAAGGGGAGAAGAAATGGGATCTTGTAAATAAGTGAAGTATTTGGCCATGGCTAGGGCCACAAATGCTTAACTCATATTAATAAATTAATTCATACTAATGAAAGAAAGCAAAATGTACAACCTGAGATTTAAGTAGAGAGGTCGTTTTGATAGTCCCTACAGCATGTGGAAATTCTCTGCTATATTTTCTGAATTTAAGGGCAACCATATTTATATGGAGGAGGGCATGCCAACCCACTCCAATATTCCTGCCTGGAGAAGCCTATGGACACAGGAGCCTGGTGGACTACAGTCCATGGGGTCACAAAGAGTCAGACACGGTGGAGCAACTAACACTTTCACTTAACTCTATATTTATATGGCGGGCAGAATATGACATGTGAAGAGGGATCAAGGTATGTGCAATCAGGGGAGAGGGAAAATGAACCAACCAGGGAAATGCAGTCTAATACTGAGTCTTATTAATAGCACATTTGAGATGAACAGTCACAGATTTAGAGTGAGATCAGGCTATATGACTATGTGTTCTTCCCCCAAAATGAGCTGCTTTGTACTTAATTTAGTCTTTCAGTATGGATTGGAGGGACATTTGATTTCAATACCATTTTTGTTTTGCCTAGGAAATACAAGGAAATGAGAGCAGTGCAAGGAAACGAGAGAGAAGGATGTGATTACAATGACAGACCATGGAATTTAAGCTGGCGTGGCAGAGTAAGGAAGGATTAAAGACAGGAGAGAGATGACGATAGTGACAGGAACGATGGCAGGCAGGGTCTAGTGAAGAAGGGTTGCTGGCATGGGAGTACAAGAGCACATGAGAGAAAAAGTTTAGAAGCGGTAGAAGTGTTGGAAGCTGGAAAATTGAAATTTTGAAGAGCTTGCCGCTACTGGAAATGACAACATTTTAGGGATGACCTTGAAAGAAGTAGTTGAGTGAGGGTCAAGAGCATGCTCATTGAAGAGAAAAGTGGAACAAGTGCAGGCCTGGAGTACGGGAACTATCGGATCCCTGTGGATATTAATAGTATTCTGATGGCATCTTTCATCTGCAGTGGTTGTCTATGCTAAGAGAGGACTCTGCTTATTTCACTTATGAAACCCCCATGTCATTTGACCAAGCACCCTGTTAATTCTAAGAGATGCCTATTTTTAATGTGATTAGGTACAGTGGAAAACTAGCTGAGAAGAGGATCACACACATTTTGATTTAGAAAAGGTAGAGGAAAATTTGCAAAGTATTGAAAAAGCAAGTTAATGGGAAACCAGAGATGATCTTATTGGGACTTTAAGAAAGCAAGAGGCATGATAAAACCCATGTATTCCTAAGGAATGGAGATTAGGGCTGAATCAAAGAAAAAGAGAATAGGCTAAATTATCAGATAAAAATGTCACAAAAGGCACTTAAATTTCACCAAAGTGTTGTCTTATTCTTCAGAGATATCAGCCTGCCTATAACTGCTAGACCTGTAAAGTGAAGATATTTAGACAACGCTTGGAACTGGGTACCACTGAATAATAAGCCTTTTGCCCTTCATTTTGTAAATCATAAAAATGTGAAAACTAGATGCAATTTGCATGAACAGTGAAGAAAAGGGAGAATATGCTAAAATTTTCCTTTATCTTTTTTGTAATCTCTTTAATTTTAATGTACTTAAAGAACATCTCCCAATCAAGTAACAGTTAGCTAAAGTCAGATTTTAATCAATAAAAAGATGGGGGAAACTAGTCAGCATCCAAGATCAATAAGATTACATCATAAAGACTACCTATAGCATATGAAGATGGATTTCTTAGTGATGTGAAAATTGTAACTATGTTGCTTAAAGAAAGGAACAAAAGAGACTAAAGTGTAATTATACTGTTTTATTTCCCTTGCAGCTGTGTCCCATTAGCCACTGAGCAATGGGAAAGTTCTTTGTAATCTTTGACCCTCCTACCAATACAGTCCTATGCAAACTGGTAATTACAATCAATTATAGGCCACAGAGTGGTGAAAGAGACATTTTTTTTTTTCTCTTGCAGAGGCCTATGAATTAACTTTACAGTCAAACTATAACTCTTCAATTTCTGGGCCTGAATCTACTAATAAGTTCAATATATATGGTTGTCTTTAATATTGTAATAAGCTGCTAAGAATTGTGATGTTTCCCGTTCTAATTCTCATCAGAGGTTGAGTATTTTATGGGTAGGCATATTTTGTCTTGTTCTTGGGCATCAAGAGCATGCAGAGCTCCTATGTGAAATTGCCATAATAAGGAGAATAATAAGAGCAGATAAAACATAACCACATTTTTGAATGCAGTCAATGGATTACTGCATTTGTTCTCTTTGATATCTGCAGGAAAGAAGCATAGACACTCGGTTTGAGTATTTCCTTAAAGTTACACAAGAAGTACTGACTTGAGGAATTGTACTCAAGTCCCCTACCTTAGAGTTTATCTTATCTAATGTACTATATGGTCTCATTGCCTATTGGGATCTTTATGGATCTATAAAAAAACTTCATGGGAAAAGGGCTATAGTAAAAAGGAGAATAAACAAGTAGACATAGCACTTATTACACTACTGAACAGCCTTTGGGGATCAAGAATTTCTTATTGATTGCATCTTTTCTCATTTAGCTTTAAAAGGAATGTGACTTTCCATTGTAGATGTGATTTATCACATTCTCATCACATGCTCACTGCAATGTGATAAAGAAAAGACAAATGGCAAAGGTCTTCAGTTCAGTTGGAAATGCCTAAAGCTTATAACTTCTGATGTATCCCTGATACATCAGAAGTTATAACTTCTGTATACTTGGCAGAACTAAGTATGTGCTGGAGCTTTGAGTGAAGTATGGAGGAAGAGACATGAGTAGGTGATTAAGGTGGTAGTCTTTCAATTTCCTGGGGTTCAGAGCAGCATGTATCTTGAGAGGAGGAAGGAAAGGCTTCTTAAACTGTTAGAGATGCTTAAGATACGATAAACTACCCAAAGTTTACAACCCCTCCCCTCACAGGAACTGCCTCACAATTTGTAGAGCCAAGTGCAAAATAAAAACACAGAGCCTTTTATTCAGAGTTTTAAGAATTTCAAGATAGAGCAAGTAGAACATTAAACCAATCATGGGATCGTCTAAGCACGGGGCTTTGTATGACTGCACTGGTCACACACCCATGAACCTGAGCTGACTCCCTCCCATTTCTAGTGTTGATTCTTACTCATCTGAGAACGGCAGACCAGTCTTCCTCAAACACTTTTCATGATCTCCTGTCTGTTCCTCCATTCTAATAGCACAGTACACGTCCTTCTCCAGTGAAAGTGAAACAAAGTCACTCAGTTGTGTCTGACTCTTGTGACCCCATGGACTATAGACCTAGCCTGCCAGGCTCTTCTATCCATAGAATTCTCCAGGCAAGAATTCTGGAGTGGGTTGCCACGCCCATCTCCAGGGGATTTTCCCAACCCAGGGAGTGAGCCCAGGTCTCCTGCATTGCAGGCAGATTCTTTACTGTCTGAGCTACCAGTGGAACTCGTTATTTCCCAGACTCAGAATCAGAGAAATGTTTTCCAATCCATTCAGGCCTCCTGCACGCTGAGCTAGATGTTGATTTTTCTATCAGGTGTACAGGGATGAGACAGCCCAGCAGCCCCTTCCTTCCTAGTCTCAGGCCTGACCCGTCCTGGGTGTACTGAGAGAGAGAAAAATCAGCCCTCCTACTCTTCTCCATGGCTTCATAAATATTTGTTTTCCAAATATGGTATAAAAAAACTTTCCTCGTTATTTCCCCCTTCACAAAAGACTGCAGGATTAAGATAGCTCTATCAGTGATCTTTCATTCTTCTGTTTTTGCCAAAAACTAGAAATAAACTTTGTAAAGGTCAGTTCTAGGAAATGCATTTAAAAAAGCAGGAAATTGAATGATAGTTAAATGTATCTTCATTCTAATCTTTCTTTTGGTATTGCTGTAAAAATAGCTTGTCCAAGTTTTCTTTCTTGGGGCTATTTCTTAGTCACTTTTTTTTTTTTTGACAGTACTTTTGTTGAAAGTTTATCTTTTATTAGCTTTTAGGCCTCCAGTCATCATGCACTGAAAAATCCTTTGGGGCATGTTGAACTTTTATTCTAGTGTTGTCTCTCTCTCTCAAAGCCTTATCGCTATCATTTCTTTGAAAGGCTGTCCCCAGCTTAATATGTGAAGGTTAGTCTCTGACAGAACCTTTTAATCAAACTCAGCACAGGATTCAACCAGTAGTATTACCATTCCAGTCTCGTATTTATGAGTTTAATTAGCCTGGTTAGATATATAGCAGAGAAACTTTGACCATTAAAGAAAATTTGTTGATAATTATTTAAATTTTTCTTGCCTTTTTTAAAAAAAATCCTCGAATATGCTTAGAGTTAAATAATTATACTTATGCCAAGAGAATAAACCACCCATCTTGAATATTTGTACATATATAAGAATATAAATTTATAATGCTATATTATGTATTTCTCTGCAAAGTTACACCTGATTTTTACTGACCAGCTGAGCATCAATAATGTTACATATTTTCCTTAGTAAATAGATGCCACTTTGATAAGAAAATATGTTCAAAAATCACATTAAGGTCACACTCTGAAGAATATTATTGTATGCTTCATGCAGAATTTAAATGTTATTTAAATTAAGCAGTTTAATTAATAACATAAATTAAATATTTATGTTAGTACCCTGAGGGTAGTGGTTAGTCTTTGAGGCTCATTAGCAGGAGAACACACAAAACTGGAAAGATATAAAGGAAGGTTTATTTTCTTTGTTGAGCTGCAACTAATTGCATTAAAATAAAGCACGTACTTTGCCAGCTTTAATTCTCATAGAAGAGTAAGCAATCCAAACTCCAGTCTTTTGATGTGGTCATATATCTATTGCCAAGTTTCTTTTTAAAGTCCCCCAGATAAACATGTATGCCAATTAAGCAATATAAAATAGAGAGGAACTTGTGGTGCCTGCATGCCATTTTCTCATTAATTCTAGGAAATGACTCTGGCACTTATTCCCACTATTATCCAGTAGATTAAATGACATCTTCCCCCAGTTGACTGCGGTAAAAGCGCCAGGTTTGCTTTCATCTTGGACTCTCTACTCTTTGAAAGAAGACCAGACCAAACAGTGCCCTTTTGAGGTTGAAGATGCCTTTCTTCATAATGTCATCCATTGGAGAAAGCTTTGAGGAAAGGTCAGTTTTATCCCAGTGTAAAAGAAAATGCCAGCAATTCAAGTAAAGCCATTTATTGCTACTTAGAAGTATCTTCAAGTTCTGTTGCAATAATTTACCCATTAAATAGATCCAAAACACCAAATAATAGCATACACAACACACCTATATATGTATCATACTTCAAAATAAAATACATTTCACTTAAGACAATGTAGTTTTAAAGTATGAAGAAAGAAATCATTAAACAGGGTAGAGATGACACTCTATTCCATTCGAACTTTGGGCATAAAAACACTTGAAATATTGAGTGGATGTAAAGAAAACTATTTACCATGGTGTAGCCAAGAACAGAATAATCAATAGATAATATGAAAAACAGTGACAAAAAGGAATGGGAAACCATGATCATCTCTAGCTTTGTATGAATCAGGACACAAAGAAACATAACTAGAACTAGGAAAAAGTTGCCGTAGGAGCTCTGACTGCAAGTAAAGGAACACACCTCTACCAAATCGTGGTCAGTGAATGGGTGGGAAACGGGCGTAAGTAAGGACCAAATGTTCTTCCCTTTCTCCCTATGATCTCCTAATGGTATATCCCATTGACTCAACCAAATGGGAAGCAAGAGTGAAAGACAGCATTAAAATTAGAATTTCTGACCTCAAATGAGGGCAGAAAAGAACAGAAAAATGTCCTTGGGAATATGAAGCAAAACCAGTACCCATATATTTTGGTTTATATTATTTGAAACTGAACCCTGCATTTCAACACATACTTTTTGTCAAGACCCTTGACACTTTTGGAATATAAGTCTGGAAACAGAGGTCTGCCAAGATGAGAAGAGTTTGAAGGAAAAAAAAATAGTTTTAGGGAAAAAGACATTAAACATTTATGCTATTCTTGCTATTTAAATGAAATCATTATATTAACATTATGTTAATAATTATATTATTTCCTCTTCACATTATTGATACTAAGATGTCTTCTGGTAATTATAAACAGAGGCTGCCATTTTGATTTTAGCCCCTTGGCACATTATATATATATTCTGACTTCTTAGAGTTCTTGGAATAACACAAACTGGCTTCACATCAAAGAACCAGATTGGAACATTTATTCACTTCATAATTCTTTACTATGATACTCATAAAAACAAGCAATTCAAGTGCTATTTTATTTGTCTTTTATCCTTAAGTGTTATTGCAATGAAAATAGGAAACAACCACACAGATCCCTGTGCTGGAAATTCCCACATTATATTGATCCCAGCATAAGAAATATGCTGAATTCTCCTCCAATATTTCAGAAAAGTATTTCACCTTTACTTACTTTCAATGTTTTTTAATGTCTACGTGGCATATAATTGTGTTGTTAGAAATGTTTACATAATTCCTGTTCTCAAAATAATTAAAATTAAGATAAGGATCAAGACTTAGACAAATCAAAAGTTTCACATTAATACAATTGAGTAATATAATACAAAATTAAATGAAATCTATCATAGGAATAAACCTCACATTTGCCATTCCTACGTGTCCCAACAAGCTCTTTAAATGCTGCTGATTCACACATACCTTTGAGAAAAGTTCATATGAATATGCTCCATGGCCTTGGTAAGGAGCAGTCCCAGGCTATAAAGAGGTAGAATCAAATTGCGAAACCTACTGATAATGTATCCGTATCTCAGCTTCAGGTTTATAAGTCAGGATATGAGGAAGAGGGACAAAGACAATAGTATAGAATCCTCTTTCTCTAGGATTGATTAAATATTGGTATTACTCTTCAAATATTAATTTGAGATTTATCTGCAATAATTTCAACCATGATCTCATATGTATTTGCCTATGTGAAACAGAAAATAAACTTCTTTTGTGTCTTAAGTCCTGATATATCTAGAGTAGTCTAAAATGTATTCAAGAATGTGTTTTCAGTATACTGTACCTTGCAGGCTCTGGTTTTCTTATAATTTTATGTGTTAGTATTCATATAGTAAAGTTCACTGTTTTTTTTTTTGGTGTAACTCTAAAATTAGGACACCAAATGGCTTCATAACTCCAAAAGCTAGCTTTAATTATCCATTTATGGTCACACATACACACCCCTCCCCACTCGACACACACACAATTATCTCACGGATAGATTCTCTGTTTATAGATTCTCTATCTATAAAATACTTGATCTATTCACTAGTGGCATGTAAATCGAATCAAATTGTATTCATATATCACCTAAACACTTGAAACTGATTTCTTCCAATCAGCATGCCTTATATTCACTCAAGTTTTGTCTGTGTCAATAGTTGAGTTTTTGTTGTTTTTAGTTGTTGAGTTTGATAATTATGGGTAGAGCTTCTGTAGACATTTATGTACTTTTTAAAGTGATCATGTTATTATTTCTCTAGATTAAATAGTAATGATGCTGCTGAGTTATTTAGTAAATGCACATTTAAGCAACTGCCATATTGCTTTCTGTAGCTGTATCATTTTGCATTCTCTTCAGTTATGGGTGATAAGCTGATTTGCTCCATAGCCACCCTGATATTTGGTATGGTTAGTATTTTTTTTTTTTTTACTTTATCTACACTAAAAGATACATAGTATATCTCATCATGGCCTTAATTGTAACCCTCTAGTGATTAATGATGTTGTGTAGAAACAATGTCTTCTTAAATAGTTGGTTCATTTTGCCAGGGAAATCATCTGAGTTGGTGATTTCTCTTTAGGAATAGTTTGCAAATTATATTTCTGTAATAGCTATAGAATTTCTCTTGATAAGAAAAGATCTATTTGATCTGAGTTGCCCAATGTATGTGCCTAAAGTTGTACACATTGCCTTGTTATCCTTTAAATATTTTCACAATCTAGTGTAACACTCCTTTCATTGCTGACATTGGTGATTTGTCTCTTTCTTTGTTAATCTTTGCTAGAGGTTTATTACTTGTATTATCTTTACAAAGAAGCAGAGTTTGGTTCATTGTTTTTTCATTAGTGTAAATCTATTTTCAATTTCAGTGATCTCTTATCTTTGTTATTTCCTCTCTCCTGCTAATCTGGATTCATTTTGTTCTTTTTCACCTTTATTCTAAATAGAAGCTCACATTATTGACTTGAAATCTTCTCTCCTAAACAATTACTATTATAAATTTCTCTTTATGCATTGCTTTAGTTGCATTCCACAAATTTTTGATATGTTGCATTTTCATTTTTTGTTTAATTCAAAATACTTCCTTATTTTTGCTTGAGATTTTCTCTTTAACCCCAGGGGTTATGCAGAATTGTGTTGATGAATTTCCAAAGTATTGACTATTTTCTTATCATTTTTCTGTTATTGCTTTCTAGTTTAACTCTGTAATGGTCACAGACACGCATGTTATTTCTATTCTTTTAGAATTATTATTTTTTATGATGCTGGATATGGTCTATCTTGCTGTCTCATGCACTTGAAAAGAATGTATACTTTGTGGTTGTTGGATATTATTATTTTTTAAATGGTAGCTTTTTGCTTTATATATATTTGAAGCTGATATATACACTCAGATTTAGAATTGTTAATAGCTTAGGTTTATTGATTAGGATCAGATCCATTCAAGTTCCACCCAGGAGTTTGTAGACAATGTTATGGCGTTCATTGCCAACCTCCTCCCTTTTAATGCTCTCCTTGGGTGTTTTATGTTTCCCTGGGGATCTGTTTTACTTTCCTTCAGAAATAGAGCTGGAGTTCTGTTTGCCCACTCTGTCACACAGGTCTATGGCTGCACCATGTCTGAAGTAAGCCATTAGAAAACAGGGCAAGGAAAAAAGCCATGTAGGTTTGTTTCTGAGCCCAAGTCAAAGAGTAAAGTTCCCCTTCCTCTGCGTTTCGCCTCCTGTGATTTTCCACTGACCATTCTCCTACCATACTCAGCAAATTGCCTGGGGATTAGAGCATGAGAAAGTGGAGAAAATAATTAAATTAAGGGTGAGGTGGATTTCTCACCTTTTTCAGTGTTAAGAGCTCCTTTTCTCACATCCTGAACCAAAATAAGAGTGCTTTTCCAAGAGCTCTTCGTCTGTACCTGAGTGCCACTTCTGGGTTTCCTACTGCAGTGTGTTCAGGCTGGAGATTACTCAAGCGGGGGGAGAAAATGGTGAACTTGCTGCTGATTTGATGTTGCTTTGAACTCTGATTTTCCCAGCGTGCCTGCTACTATTTACCTTTCAGTGTTCTCAGACAGCTACTACATGCATCCAATCCAGGTTTTATAATTGCGTTTGGTGGGAGAGAAAGGATAGAATGTGTTTATTTCATCTTATCACATACCCAAACACATAAAAAATTAGATATGACTTAAGTTTTTGCAAATGTCTGTCTAGTCAAAACTATGGTTTTTCCAGTGGTCATGTATGGATGTGAGAGTTGGACTATCAAGAAAGCTGAGCACCAAAGAATTGATGCTTTTGAACTGTGATGTTGGAGAAGACTCTTGAGAGTCCTTTGGACAGCAAGGAGATCCAACCAGCCCATCCTAAAGGAAATCAGTTCTGAATATTCCTTGGAAGGACTGATGCTAAAGCTGAAACTTCAATAGTTTAGCTACCTGATGCAAAGAACTGATTCATTTGAAAAGACCCTGACGCTGGGAAAGATTGAAGGCAGGAGGAGAAGGGGACAACAGAGGATGAGATGGTTGGATGGCATCATGAGTTTGAGCAAGCTCTAGGAGTTGGTGATGGACAGGGAAGCCTGGCGTGCTGCAGTCCGTGGGGTCTCAAAGAGTCAGACATGACTGAGCGAATGAACTGAAGTTTTTACAAAATATATCAGCTAATGAAATTAAAAAAATATAGTGAAAACCAAGAAAAGTCTCTCTTGGAAGATTTTATCATATTTCAGCTATATTCTATTGGTGATAATTACTTTTATTTATATTATTTGTATCACCTTTCAGTTAAAAAGTCTTATCTAATAATTCTCTACCTTTACATGAGTCAATTAAAATATATATACCATTTGAAATAGTTTGGTGGGGCATTTTCTACCACAGATTTTCAAGGATCATATAATGAAAATAAATCCATGTTATAGGTTTGGATGAGCAACTACTTCTTTGCTCCCTTGTTTTCACAGGTGAAATTATGTAATTCATAAGTGTATTTCAGTCAACCAGTCTTTTTGTTGCATAGTTATATAATGGAAAGGTGACAGTTGCTCATTATATTGTAGTCAGGCTTCTAGTAGCAGTTCATCTGTGCTAGTTCTTCCTGCATTTTCGTGATAACACTCTTGCAGTATGGTATGTGTGTGTGCTCGGTTGTGTCCAACTCTTTGTAACCCCATGGACTGCAGCCTGCCAGGCTCCTCTGTCCATGGAATTTTCCCAACAAGAATACTGGAGTGAATTGCCATTTCCTCCTCCAGGGGCTATACTTGACTCAGGGATCAAAGCCATAACTCTTGCATCTCCTGCACTGACAGGCAGATTCTTTTACCACTGTGCCACCTGTGAAGCTGTTCTGAGCAAAGATAATTTATTTAATGATATTTTAATTTAAAAATTTAAACAAGATATTTTCAAAGTTTGAAATGTATATGGTATTTGTTTTTAAGATTCCTGTTTAAAAGACAAGGGAACCTCAGATGGTTTCCCAATATAACTCCTTCATTCCTTGTTAATGAGAATTTTCATTTAAAAAGCAAGAGATTTTCATATTTGTGTGTGTGTGTGTGTGTGTGTGAGTGCTGGTTTTATTTTAAAGTTGAACCAGACCAAAAGCAGGAGCAGAACTTTAAAGCAATTTGTATGTCATAATTTTTCTTTTCTGAATATATTTGTTTCGATTTTTTTCAATTTGCAATAAAAGCAAAATAAAATCTAAATTAAATCTAATGAAAAATGCTTCTAATGGAACTTAAATTTAACCTTAGAGATTTAGGTGATCAGATTTATTGCCTATCACTAAAGCAAAACTGGACTATTGATATTTAGACATATCCATAAAGTTTAAAATTGAATTAATTTGATGTATACCTGTGGCGGATTCATTTTGATATTTGGCAAAACTAATACAATTATGTAAAGTTTAAAAATAAAATAAAATTGGAAGAATAAAAAAAAAAAAAAAAAAAAAGAAAAGTTATGCAAATAAAAATTTTAAAAATTTCTTAAAGATGTAAGCATATAACTTTTTACATTTTGTTAGAATGGTTTCCAGATTTCTAAACATAAAATGTTTCTAAGTTGGCGAGCTATAGTTTGTTCAAGATTTGCTCAGATGTATTTTGAGGACTTTTTAAATTGCCTTTTTTTCACTACTTTTCTCTGCCACTAAGAAGTAAACCTTTACTAAATCTATATCTTTAGTGTAATAAAGAGAATATACCATATCATTATTTTAAGTTTCTATTGATCTCTTCGTGAATTTTTTCTAGATGTCTAGCAAGTTATATCCTCTTAGAACCTTTGTGGGTATAATACTGGATCAGCTTAATAACCATGAAGGAGTTAGAAGAGATAATTTTGGCTCTGCTTATAGAATTTTTGAAGCATGTGAACCTACTTTATTTCTTCTCCGCATAATAGTAAACTGTTATGCAAAAATAATTGATCACCTGGTTGTGGGTGAAAATAAGTAAATTAGCAAAGCAGTCTTTCATTTTGGACTGCTCTATAATGCAAGATTGAATAATGTTCAGATAAATGTATATAAACTTCAAGAAAAAATAATTTAACGTTTTTAGGTTTTTAACAGTTGTCAGTTATAGTCAATCTAAATGCTAGCACAATCTACTAGATCTAAAGAAAAGATGAGCCTCCATTATAAATAACACATTTTGGGACTTGCAGATAAAGCAGGAAGTCATAGGAGATCTTACATATATGTGAGAAAAGAAGGGACACAAATGTACCATGGGTAACTCCCAATTTTCTGCCTGTTTTTACTTACTCTTAATGAATAGAAAACGCTCAAGATTTATATTTTGGTTTTATAGTTTTAAGGAAGTAGTCAGAAAATTTCAAATGACATTTTATTTCTGACATTGTGATTATTGAAATGAGCTTGGCCTCCATAATGCACATAGAAGTGTATTTCAATACCAAGTCTATTAGTTGGTTGTGAACTTGGATAAATCTAAGTCTCAGGTTTTTCAGCCAAAAACTAGTGTAATAGTATTCACTTCCTGTCATCATCATGCTAGTTTAAAAAGTGATTGAGTGATTGAAAACACTAGACCACTGTAAAATGGAACAAATAAATTTTTAGAAAGCAACAGGTTAATTCATAACATCTGTGTCTGTTTAATAGTAGTTCAAAAAAATCATCATTAAGTGCAGGCTATAATGCCTGGAAGATCCCCTGGAGAAGGGAATGGCTACCCACTTCAGTATACTTCGGGCTTCCCTGGTGGCTCAGACAGTAAAGAATCTGCTCGCAATGTGGGAAACCTGGGTTCAATCCCTGGATCAGGAAGATCCCCTGGAGAAGGGTGTGCTACCCGCTCCAGTATTCTTGCCTGGAGAATTGCAGGCTCCAGGGAAGCCTGGCAGGCTCCAGTCCATGGGGTTACAAAGAATCAGACACAACTGAATGACTAATGCTTTACTTCTTCCAAAGTGAACTTGGCACTGTCCACTATTTGACTGAACATAATAGCTTAGAGACAATGGGTGTGTAAAGCATTAGGAAGTTCTTAAACTTTTTATTTTCTATTACAACACACATAGCAAATATTTATATGGATGGATGAAATAGCCCAATGAATTCACCAGGTTACAAAGTGTTAAACAGGTAGAAAGGACCACAGGCCATATCAGTTTCTATCTTATTCTCTGTGTCTTCCCTCTTCCATCAAAGAATGTTCAGAGAAGTGTGCATGAAAACAAGAGGAGTTTATGATATGGGCCACTTTAGAAGTACTCTTTTAAAGAATTAAAACCAATTATGTAGTTCAATGACTATTAAAATATTGTTTGATCAAACCCACAATGGAGTGCAATGACAGAGTTAAGTGCAACTACTTAGAGTATAAAGGCATATTAAGTGTCATATAATTTTAAAATCTTACTTTGCATTATTTCATTTCATCATTATTGTTTACTGTAGTATATAAATAGCTGCATTTTTATAGTTTATGGAATTATCACTCTCATTTTATTACTGAAGCCATTCAGACTAGTGAGCCATGTACTATCTAGTGAAAAGAATGGCATCTGGTGACAACTCCTTTGAATTACATATGCGATTAGATCCTGAGGGGCATGTATCCTCCCTCAGTCTGTACTGGATTTTTTAAGTTTGCCTCTAGCTCTTTTAATTCACCTCCTCAGGACCAATATTGAATTCCTGGACAAATTAAATTAGAATGTGAACTTCCTACCCCATATTGTTGCAATGTGCTTGTGAACAATGTGGTGTCCTGCCACCTGGAGTATGTGAGCTTTTGGTGGACTTAGATAATATTGCTTCCTATAGTGATTACCTCTCAACTGAAAAATCTCCCAGTAAAGGTCAAGGAGAACAGCTTCACTCTGTCTCTTTTATCCCTATCATCAACACCACTGCGGCATGCTGAATCAGTTTCAATTTGGTCTCCTTTTAAAAGTCACTGACATAGCAAGGAAACTGATGCTTTGACAACCACAGCCCACCAAAGCTATCAAACAGGGGAAAAGACACAACTAACACCATTTCTATAGAATGAAGAAATCTTAAAAGAATTTTGCCTCATTGCCCAAGAGGAATCTGTCAATCATTTGCTTAACCAATGCCATATGCAAATATAAAGGCCGTACTTTTCAAGCTAATCAGTACTCAGACATTCAATATTCACTCAACAAATACTTAGTAATGCCTGCCATGGGTCAAACATTCCGCTGGACAATATTTCCCTCAGCTGTCTTTGAGCTGAAGAGAATTTCTCAAGTCAAGGATATCTAGGTGGTTAGGGGGAAAAAAAATTCAGATTTGAATACAGGAACTGAAGAAATGCACCTGAAAACTTCACTCTATTACCTTCAGTCAAATATTTTTTCTTGTGATTTTTGCATGCATACTCTTCTTTAGGCAAACACTTAAACCTCACATCCAAAGATGAATGAGCAGGCAAGATGACATTTGCCAGCTTCAGTATGACAGATGCAAAGACACCATGGTACTTCTTAAGCACTTTAACATTTTGCTGTTTTCTTCTTCAGCATATATATGTTCCAGGAAAAGTGCTTAATGACTTGTCTGCCTTTTGATTTGCTTGCTTTTTAGAAGGGAAGTGATAGCAGAGAACACGTCAGGTGTTTTGCTTCAGGGATGTGATGGCTGGGTAACAGCTGTTCTTAGAGCTTGCTTCTACTCAAACCCTGTGTATTGCAGGCAGAAAGCCGGACCAAGCATAATTCTATTGCAGCAATTTTTAGCAAATTGTTCTGCTAAATAGAAATATATTGCTTGAAGGCTAGAAAAGTGATGATAAACCTGGCCCTTCAGCTCTACTTTTAAAGGTCATTTTGGTTAAATGTAAGCAAATTGTGGTACAAAGTACCTTTTACTTGCTGTTTCTCACTTATATCTCCCCCTCATACCTCATTATGCTAATGTAATGACTTATTTGACAGAGTAGTTTCATCCATAATCTTGGAAATGTATAATGGATTTAATTTTCAAGGTTATATTTTCAGAAAACTATTAATGTCCCTTTCAAAGTCATTGAGACTGAATTATGTTTCAACAAAATATTAAGTACATTAAAGGTCCCTTTTAGATTTGAGTAAAGCCAATTGGCAATCCAGTTGCAATTATTTAACAGCTTTGAGCCTTGAATTGTTAAACTTATTATGAATTATCCATGCGAACCATTATTCTGAAAAATTAAACCTCTCTGCCACATTCAAACTTCATCAGAGACTGTCACCGAAGTAACTATAGTTTTTTTTTTAACTGTCAGCTTTTCATTTTTCAATGTTCATTAGTACATTTCCTTAAGTATTCAGGAAATTGTCTTACTTGAATTGAACAAGACTGTTTCTTATTAAAAGATGACTTTTCTTTTCCAATAGAACACAAGCAACTGTATATACCATCTATGTATATGCATGTAACCAGAACCACTTAAATTGTGTACATAATATTGAAAACTCACCAGTACCAGATTATCATAACAATGATTGATCCTTATAATTAAGTGATAAAATCTTTTTAGTCTGGTGTTGGTTCTAATTAACAATCTAGCCAAAAACACAGGATAAAACACATATCATCTATGGAAAGATGTGCTAATGGTCCTAAGAAGACAATCTCAGTGATTCTTATCAGGTAAGGAACCTATTAGAATCAATGGGTCCAGTAGGTTCTCCTTGGAAAGAAATTTAAATTTCTTTTATTACAGTCATCCTAGGAAATGAATTACATGGGATTTCAAGATATGTAATTGGTCTAAGTGAAAATAAATATCAGGCATATATGTAAGTTTGTCATAACTCTTCAAGTTCTTATGTTTGATACCTTACAAATTGTAGACCTCTTCCATTTAGAGCCTTATTATTTAAAAGTTATCACAAGAGTGGTACATATATATAATGGAATACTACTCAGCCATTAAAAAAATGAAATAATGCCATTTGCAGCAAAATGAATGGGCCTAGAGAGTGTCATACTGAGTGAAGTCAGACAGAGACAGAGAAATATCATATGGCATACCTTATATGTGAAATTTAAAAAGAAAGTATGTAAATGAACACACAAAACCAAAAGACTCACAGACTTAAAAAAGGAACTTATGGTTGTGGGGGGTGGGGGGGAAGGGATAGTTAGGGAGTTTGGGAAGGTCATGTACACACTGTTATATTCAAAATGGATAACCAACAAGGACCTATTGTATAGCACATGGAACTCTACCAAATGTTATGTGCCAGCCTGGACGGGAGAAGGGTATGGGGGAAAACGGATACACATATATATGTATGGTTGAGTCTCTTCACTGTTCACCTGAAATTACCAGAACATTGTTAATCAGCTATACCCCAATACAAAATAAGAAGTTTAAAGTCTGAAAAAAAAAAATGAGAAAGTATATTTTAATTCCAAGAAGATGGCATTAACCTGTAGAGGAGGGTTAAAAGTCTTTATCAGAATGGTGGTTAAGTAAATGTTGGTGAGGTTCTGCATTATTAATCATATGTCCTTCTAAATCAAGGACATTATTCTATCACTTCAAAAGTGGAGTAGCAATGGGAACTCTGTTCTGCTAAGTCAACAAGGCCCAAGAACACTGGACTTATTACTTCACTATATCTAGTATGTTGAGTTCACACACATTTCCAAAATGAGTCTTTATTGTACATGTATTTCAGTGAGTGGGAAATGGGGATGAGCTGGAGCAAGGGAAGCAGTTATCCCCATTATGAGAAGGGACTAGAATCTGTATTCAACACTTCTGCTCATGTCTTACTGCCCACACTTTAGAAATACATGACCACTCTTAGATGTAATAAAATCTAAGAAATCTGGTCTTTATTAATTAATATCAGTGTAGCTGGCTGAAACATTGTTTCTGCAATTGAGAGAGAGAATGAAAAAACAACCAAATAAAGACAGATATACTGTATATTTAGAGCATCTGGAGCAGCAATTAAAAGAGAAAGGGACAGAAAAAGGTTGCCAGCCTGTCCCTAAGTAGGAAGAAGGGGATCATTTTAGGTTATCTACACATCTTAGGAGGAGAATAATGGGATTACTAGTCATAGTTTGATTGGAAAACAATTAAAACCAATGTGGTTATCCAAGTGGAAAGGGATTTATTGGAAAGCATTTGGTAGTTCACAGTAGCAACAAAGGGCTGAGAGTGGCCAAGAGTCCAGAGAGCCTGCACTGCTTCGTATACATCAGACTATTGGCCAGGACCAGCGTAGTTAAAAAACCACCACCACCAGTACCTTCACCACCACACACAGACTGCCAGACTGGTGGACTCACCTGTTGCCACTACGATGTCAAAAACCTCTGTATACCTCTACATAAGGGCATACAGTTAATCTGATTGTACTGTACATGTCAGAGCACTGAGAATTATCAGTCTCCATTCAGCTTCTTCATTATATACAACACATACACACGGTCACATATTCCCCCTGCTTTGGCTATCAGTATCAAAAATATTATTTCCTGTGTAATATTTTACTTTCCTAGTGCATAGGAACCTAGAATATTAGATCCGTGAGTCAAGATAAATTGGATGTGGTCAAGCAAGAGATAGCAAGTGTGAACATCAACATCTTAGGAATTAGTGAACTAAAATGGATGGGAATGGGCAAATGTAATTCACATGACCATTATATATACTACTTTGGGCAAGAATCCCTTAGAAGAAATGGAGTAGCCTTCATAGTCAACTGAAGAGTCTGAAATGCACTACTTGGGTGCAATCTAAAAAAATGAAAGAATGATCTAGTTCATCTCCAAGGCAAACCATTCAACAGTAATCACAGTAATCCAAGTCCATGCCCCAATCACTAATACCCAAGAAGCTGAAGTTGACTGGTTCTATGAAGGCCTACAAGACCCTTTAGAACTAATGCCCCCAAAAGATGTTCTTTCCATCACAGGGTACTGGAATGCAAAAGTAGGAAGTCAAGAGATACCTGGAGTGACAGACAACATTGGCTTTGGAGTACAAAATGAAGCAGGGCAAAGACTAGCAGAGTTTTGCAAAGAGAATGCATTGATTATACCAAACACCCTCTTTCAACAACACAAGAGATGACTCTACACATAAACATCCCCAGATGGTCAACACCAAAATCAGACTGATTATATTCTTTGCAGTCAAAGATGGATAAGCTCTATACAGTCAGCAAAACAAAACTTGGAGTTGACTGTGGCTCAGATCATCAATTCCTTATTGTGAAAATCAGACTTAAATTGAAGAAAGTAGGGAAAACCACTAGGCCATTCAGGTATGACCTAAATCAAATCCTTTCTGATTATACAGTGGAAGTGACAAATAGATTCAAGGGATTACATCTTGTAGACAGAGTACCTGAAGAACTATGGATAGAGGTTCACAACACTGTACAAGAGGCAGTGACCAAAACCATATCGAAGAAAAAGAAATGCATAAGGCAAAGTGGTTGTCTGAAGAGGCTTTACAAATACCTGAGAAGAAAAGAGAAGTGAAAAGCAAGGGAGAAAGGGGAAGATATACCCAACTGAATGTAGAGTTCTAGAGAATAGCAATGAGATATAAGAATACCTTCTTAAATGAACAATCCAAGGAAGCAGAGAAAAACAAAAGAATGAACAAGACTAGAGATCTCTTCAAGAAAATTGGAGATACCAAGGGAACATTTCAAGCAAGGATTGGCATGATAAAGGACAGAAATGGTAAGGACCTAATAGAAGCAGAAGAGATTAAGAAGAGGTGGTAAGAATACACAAACTATTTACAAATGTCTTAATGACCTGGATAACAATGATGGGTCACTCACCTAGGTCACTCACTCTAGGTCACTCACGTAGAGCCAGCCATCCTGGAGTGTGAAGTCAAGTGGGCCTTAGGAAACATTACTACACACAAAGATAGTGGAGGTGATGGGATTCCAGATGAGTGGTTTAAAATCCTAAAAGATGATTCTGATAAGTGCTGCACTCAATATGCTAGCAACTTTGGAAAACCCAGCAGTGGCCACAGGACTGGAAAAGGCCAGTTTTTATTCCAGTCCCAAAGAAAGGGAATGCCAAAGAATGTTCATACTAGCATACAATTACACTCATGTCACATGCTAGTAAAGTTATGCTCAAAATCCTTCAAGCTAGGCTTCAGCAGTATGTGAATGGAGAATTTCCAGAAGTACAACCTGGGTTTAGAAAAGGCTGAGGAACCAGAGATCAAATTGCCAACATCTGTCGGATGATAAAGAAAGCAAGGGAATCCCAGAAAAACATCTACTTTTGTTTCATTGGCTATGCTAAAGACTATATGTGGATCGCAAAAAACTGTGGAAAATTCTTAAAGAGATAGGAATATCAAACCACCTTACCTGTCTCCTGAGAAACCTGAATGCAGGACAAGAAGCAAGTTAGAACTGGACAGGGAACAACAGACTGGTTCAAAATTGGAAAAGGAATATGACAAGGCTGTACACTATCACCCCGCTTATTTAATTTCTATGCAGAGTACATCATGCGAAATACTGGGCTTGAAGCACAAGCTGGAATCAAGACAGCTAAGAGAAATATCAACAACCTCAGATATGCAGATGATACCACTCTAATGGCAGAAAGTGAAGAACTAAAGAGCATCTTGATGAGGGTATAAAAGGAAAGTGAAAAAGCTAGTTGTAATTCAATATTAAACACACACACATACACACACACACACATATACACACGCACACATACACACATATACACACACACACATACACACACACACACACACACAAAACTAAGATAATGGCAACTAGTCCCATCACTTCATGGTAAGTAGAAGAGGAAAAAGTGGAAAACTGACAGATTTAATTTGTTGGGCAGCAAATCAATGTTGACCTTGACTGCAGCCATGAAGGTCAAAGATGCGTGCTCCTTGGAAGGAAAGCTAGGACAAGCCTAGACAGCATATTGAAAAGCAGACATCACTTTGCTGACGAAGTTCCATATAGTCAAAGCTGTTTTTTCTAGTAGTCATGTATGGATGTGAGTGTGTGTATACATGCTCAGTCTTGTCCTACTTTTTTTGACTGTCCATGTAATTTTTCAGGCAAAAAATACTGGAGTGGGTTGCCACTTCCTTTTCCAGGGGGATCTTCCCAACCCAGGGATTGAACCCCCATATCTTGTGTCTCTCACATTAGCAGGTAGACTCTTTACCACTTGCACCACCTGGAAAGCCCAATTTCTTTTCAATAAATCCCAAAATCATTTTCCTTAACGCAATGTATCAGATGAGGATTTTAAATTTATTAGTGAATTTAGCAAATAAATTTAGCAGAGAATTTCTATTTTTCCCAAAATACAATTAGAACAAGTTAAAAATATATATAACCGCTAAAAATAGTAATAAAAATCATCTAAATATTAATTTAAAACTTTTGAGGTGCATAATGAAACAGACAGAAATAACGGCTTAGGCAAATGCTTACTTCTAGAATTTGTTTGTCAAATCCCCTACAGGGAATGATGACTTAAGCCAGAATGAAGGAAAAATCAGTGAAGGAGAAAAATAGAGTTAAGCCATTCTGTTGGCTGACAGCATTATGATTAAATTTGACATACAGTAATCTAGAAATCAACACTGCAAACTAGTTAGCACCAAAACAAATCTTATAACTTTAGAAATAGCAACCATGAAGACAAGTAAAGGCAAATGTTGATAAATTGAATATATACACTGAAAAGAATAAAAGGTGTTTCAACTTAAAGGGGAAAATGGTTTCTTTCACCAACAGTTAAGATGCTGGACAAAACTATAACATAACCTGCATGTATGTTACTCTGCTTATGTGTATTTGCTGTAGACTTTGCTTCAACTAGGAAAGTGGAGAAGAAAATTTAAAACAATGAGCTCTATGAAATTTTAAAATATTTACATTTGAAATTAAAAACACAGGTCATGAAAGAACAAGAGCTTATTTTGAGTTCAAAATGAAAAAAAGGTTGAAATTGTAAATCGTTAATGAATAACAACTGAAATATACAAAACCTATCTTGCAGTGAAGTTAAATTCATTCTCTTCAAGAACAGAGGATCAATAAAGAAATTAAGCCATTCTGGAGTGGGAAATTAAGTTACTGAGGGCAGCAAATGAGAGTAGGTAATGGATTACGAATTTCAGCACCTTTGGGAAAAGGGATATTAAAGACATATCGTTGATGGAGTTTTGTACTTTTGGTGGCTAAGATCACTCACAAGAATGTCTAATGAGGTAAAAGTATGTTTGCCAAAGTATGTTATGTCATATATGAATAAGCTATCATAACACATGAAATATTTTTCTAAAATATCAAGCTGTTCAACAATTTAGTGGGAAAAATATGGAAAAGAATGAGAAGGAATTGTTTGTGAAGAAGTTAAAATTTGAAATATTTTAATTTCAGCAAGCATAATACAGAATTTAAAATGTTAAAAATCTAATAACCATCTTATCTCAAGATTTTGTTGTAACAGATGATATAGAAAGCCTCAGAGATAAACCTATGCACCTTATCTTTGTTTTGACAAAGGAGGCAAAATATACAATGGGGAAAAGACAGTGTCTTCAATAAATGGTGCTGGGAAAACTGGACAGCTATCTGTAAAAGAATGAAATTAGAACACTTCCTAATACCATGCACAAAGAAAAACTCAAAATGGGTTAAAGGATAAATGTAAGACCAGAAACTATAAGACTCATAGAGGAAAACATAGGCAGAATATTCAGACATAAATCACACCAAGATCCTCTATGACCCACGTCTTAAATAAACACAAAAATGAACAAGTGAAACCTAATTAAACTTAAAGGCTTTGGCACAACATTCTGTCATCTGATGGGGCTTAGTATTTAATCTGCTGCACAAAATATAGCCCAACATACCTGGGATAAGTGTATGAGGTACTCACATACTCATGATATTATGGCCTTGCTGCCAAACTGTGAAGAATGCTACTTATAGGGTAGAGTCATTTGGTTATCACTAGAAAATTGAATTTGGCCCTGACAATTACTTTTACGAACTCCTTAACCCTCAGTGCTAGAACCAAACTTAGTTATCTTTTTTCTCAAATCAGGATGCTGCATACTACCAATAATCCCTTTTTCATCACAATTCTTATAGATGATGAATATCTATCAAAGCTGGCTAATCAAATGAGATGCTAGGATTTTTAAACAATTATGCAAATAATGTACTTAGATCCCCAAAAACTGTACTTTCCAAATATTACAGCAAATAATATAAACAAGAATGAGACCAAGTTAAAGCTTCACCAGAATTTACTCTCTGAATTTATAAAACCAAGAAACTGAATAACAAGCATCATGGAATCACTTCTTGAATAGTAATGACTAGTGCTAATGAATTTCATGTAGTTCCTTAAGGACACCATCCTGTCTCATGACTCTTCATGTTTCTATATGCTTTTTCTTCTGCCTGGAATGCATTCTCTCACCAGTTCACCAGCCAAATCACTCTGTCCTCCCTCAATTCTTAGTTAAAGCTCTATCTACAATTCTAAAACTTTTTTACTCTTCTAACAAATACCAGTGCTCTATTGACCAGACTGACATATGCAAATTCACTGTTAATTAAACTGATTATTTATTCCCTAGCTATACCATGTTGTTGAAATCAGAAGACTAGCTGTTTAATCTTTCTATACCTCTGCAACCACCACAATGGCTAGCTCCAATTAGATGTATAAGAAAGAAATGTTAGCTGTTTAGGATGCTCTATGCAAACATTTTTATCTCCAGATCCAAAGGAGAGACCATAACATTCATGCAAAGAGATCATTTACCCGTATATAGTTGCACCTAACAACCAACAATTGAGAATAATATTAGAATAAAAAGATGTGTTTAAATTGTGTATTTACTATTTCATATCATTTTGTTGGAGCAGACAGTCAACCTTGAGCAGAGAAGGGAGGCAAAGGTCATGTGATAAGAAACCACACATCTTACAAGGGTCCTAAAGGCAAATAAAGAAAGGCAGGGAACCTCCAGCTTCTGAATGTAACCTTTTTGCTCATTATACTCATTACGATACAATTAGCATTGCAACCGGAGCAGTACCCATCATGCACCTGCTGCTGCTGCTGCTAAGTCGCTTCAGTTGTGTCTGACTCTGTGCGACCCCATAGACGGCAGCCCACCAGACTTCCCTGGGATTCTCCAGGCAAGAACACTGGAGTGGGTTGCCATTTCCTCCTCCGATGCATGAAAGTGAAAAGTCAAAGTGAAGTCGCTCAGTCGTGTAGGACTCTAGCGACCCCGTGGACTGCAGCCCACCAGGCTCCTCCATCCATGGGATTTTCTAGGCAAAAGTACTGACACCATGACAAATCCTAGCTTGACCAGATAAGGACAAAAATCTCCCCTTCCCTCAGGGAGGTGGAACTGAAATGAAAACCAGGAAATTACCCCCTCAACCCCTCCTTCATCTATGAATATTCTGCCCAATAATTTTCACACCCCATACAACCAGCCAGCTTGTCAAACGGAACTGGGACATCTACTCATCTGAGACTGACTGCTCCATCTTCTGACAGAGTACTGTCACTCAATAAACCCTCTTATTTGCTCTCCTTTCCTCCTCTCTGAATTCTTTCTGTGATGAAACAAAATCTACTCTCTAGGAACAATTTTAAAGGAGCTTGATTATTGATCCTTTAGCATTTTTAAAAGTCATGCAAATAGAACTATGTGTATTTTGATTCAGAACTTCCCTAAATTGGTAATAAAAGCCAATTAAATATACATTTTAAAGATCAATCAGGCAGTAGGAATTGAGTACCTACATTGCCTATGGTAGGTGAAAATTACATAATATCAATATACACACAACTTAAAAACTTCTATGGATATTTAAGGCATAAACATTTGAAATATTAGAGGCAGTAGTAACAATAATATTAATATAGCTTAAAATTCAATGAGAAGAATTGATAAGCAAAGAAGACTGCAAAACTTTAAAAATAAGAGCCTACAGCTCTTCCTAGGGAAACAAAAGGAGATATAATTTGGTGCTTTTATTATTTTCGTAGGTACCTATACCTTAAGCCAAATAGAAAATATTATCTTTTCCAATAAATCAAGATTACTTAGCTCAATGGGAAGTGTAGATCACCAGGTTAAAAGAGAACATACTCCCAGGACTTCCCACGTGGTCCAGTGGCTGAGACTCCATCCTCCCAGTGCACGGGCCCTGGGTTCAATCCCTGATCAAGGAACTAGATCTGCATGCTGCAACTAAGGCCCAGGGCAGTCAATAAATAAACATTTGTTAAAAAGAAAGAACATATTCCTTTTGCTAGATGGATTTGTATTATACAAGTGTCCCCAAAGCAATGCATGTTTGGGGACTGAACATTTAAACAGAACAACCAGCTAAAGTACATCCTGATGTTACTAACAGTAATGAAGTCAAATAGGATGTCACAGCTGCTCTTGACCCAAGAACCAGTCACTGAGATCTGGGTGCCGTACCTGCTTCCCTGGTACTACTCATCACAACCCTCTCAAGGTAATTTCTAAAAGTAGTCCTTTCAGACTGAATGAATCACAATTGAAAGAATCACAGTGTATCAGAGAAGGTCAAATGGATCCAGCACACAAGCCCCTCCTTCTCAGTAAGGTTGAGTTTGGTTGATACTTGTATTGTTTTTCCATTGGGTTACTAAGAGAAAATATTTTTCAGGAAAGGAACTGATGAAGAAAGGAGTCCACAAGAAGGAAAATAGGAAATTAAGGGCTGACATATAAAGAAACCTGAGCACCAAAGAATTGATGCTTTTGAACTACGGTGTTGGAGAAGACTCTTGAGAGTCCCTTGGACTGCAAGGAGTTCAAACCAGTAAATTCTAAAGGAAATCAGTCCTGAATATTCATTGGAAGGACTGATGTTGTAGTTGAAACTCCAATACTTTGGCCACCTGACACGAAGAACTGACTTATTGGAAAAGACCCTGATGCTGGGAAAATCTGAAGGCAGTAAGAGAAGGGGACGACAGAGGATGAGATGGTTGGATGGCATGAAAAATTCAATGGACATGAGTTTGAGCAAGGTCCGGGAGTAAGTGATGGACAGGGAAGCCTGGTGTGCTGCAATCCATGGGGTTGCAAAGTGTTGGACAGTAATGAGCGACTGAACTGAACTATGATGCCTGCAAGATGAAATGTCTCCAGTTGGATTAATCTTTAGTTGTCTTCTCTGTAAACTGGAAATGCAGTCGGAATGAATCCGAGGCACAGCGGTAAAATTACTTACTCAAGATTGAGTGTGGTTCCAACTCAAGCATTTTTGGACCCTGCTTTCCTAATTACCCTGTACCCAGTCTTTCCTCTTCAAATTATAAATTTCCTCTGTAAATTATAAAATTCCTCTGAACTCATCATGCTTGTTATCATAGGAGAACTTCATTTGCTGATGCAGTTGCCTGAAGAAACTGTAGTAGTGAAAGGACACCGTAACCAGATTTTCTTCTCCCAAGTTCCAGGGCAGGGGTGGCAACAATTTAGAGTGTCCTTTACTCAGTGGCCATCAGGGGGCAGCAGAGTAGGAGGGCAGCCCATTGAGATGGGTAATAAGGAGAGGACCTTGGTGCTAAGGAAACACAGCCAGGTACACAAACTTGAGATAGATCAAATGCTTAATCCCACAAAGTGAGAACCATTTGTGAAAAGAGAAAGGCCAAATCTCTAAATTAAAAAAAAAAGTACACTAGCACTCCTTAAGTGCAAAACCAACCGTTTTCAGATCAAATCTCTAATTCCAGAAGAGAACTTGTTTTGTTTAAGAAATGGTTTAAAGAGATAGCCATGTCAAGGGGGCTGGTGAGTCAGGCCTGAACTGTGTGCATTGATATATCTATCTGTTCCAGATCTGACTGGTATCCTACAAGGTGGTGTGCAATTGTTTGTTCAACTACTCAGAAAATTTGAAAATATCTAGTTAGAACTGAAACACAAGATTCTGGCTTAGATGAAAAGTCATGCACAGCCACACAGATTTAAAACCTGAGTATATACACATCAATGACATTATATATGTATATATAATATATATATATGTATGTATACAGTATGTATATGTATATATATGTATATACATATGTATACAGTATGTGTATATATATATATATATATATATATACATACTGTTGTTTAGTTGCTAAGTCATGTCCAACTCTTTTGTAACTCATGGACTGTAGCCCACTAGGCTCCTCTGTCTATGGAATTCTCTAGGCAAGAATACTGGAGTGGGTTGCCATTTCCTTCTCCAATATATACGCTACCATGTGTAAAACAGATAGCTCATGGGAAGCACAGGGAATTCAGCTTGGTGCTCTAGGATGACCTAGAGAGGTGAGATGGGAGGAATTTGGGAGGAAGTCCACAAGGGAGGGAATATATGTATATATATGGCTGATATACTTCTCTGTACAGCAGCAACTAACACAAAATTGTAAAGCAATTATATTCCAATTAAAAAATAAAACCTGAGTAAAAGAGATGCCCAGCACCAGTAGATGGATAAAGTGTGGGATATTCGCATGATGGACAGCAGTTGCATTGTGAGTAGTTGCAATGACAGTAAACCAGCTACATACAGGAAAGAGGATGACTCTAACAAGCATGATATTGAGGGAAAGAACCCAGACACCAACAAGGATATCCTGCATGGCTGCATAACTACAAATCAGTAGAAACTAACCTATGATGTTTAGGAAGAACAGTTCTTATCCCTTTGGGCGTGGGGTCAATCTGTCTGAAAGGAGACGGTAGCAGAGTTTGGAGAGTAATGTTCTATGTTTGATCTAGGTTGTGGTTCCATGTGCGCTCAGTCTGCAAAAATTGACAATTGTGTGTGTGTGTGTGTTATGCTTCAGTAAAACAAGTTTTAAAATTTCTGTATAACATCTTAACTCAGACAAGCCCAGCTAAATGTACACCTATCATTTCAAGCAGCTCCACCAATAAATTGTTTCCTCCTTGGCAAACTTGAAATTGATAATGGAGGAAGAAAAATAGAAAAAGAGAGAGAGGTACTATGACAATTAAAATCTAATCAGCTCTGTGCTTTAATAAAACTGGATGCAATTATCTTTGCCTTCAGACACAAAACCTTTTTCTTTTTTCAGATAGCTGACAGTTCACAATGCTAAAATTACATGGGATAAACAGATATAGCTATTTCAAAATTCCTATTTTTTTCCTTATTCATTAACATAGACTCTTAGAAAGGGATTTCAGGCTCCTCTGAAAAATTTCATTCTGTGTTCTACCTAACATTAGAACAAAGTTGGCAATACTACTCGCGCATCTACTAGACTGAAACTGGGAAGAAATACATAAAATTAATCTCTAGTGAACAAAATTTGAAGTAATACATGTAGTGTTTCTTTTATCTTAAATCTGAAAGTTTCTTTTCATGAGAACCTCTCCACCTTCTGTAACATGCTTTGCCCAGAGAACGTCTAAGCAAAATATGCACTTGGAGATTGCTAATCAGGTATACATGCTGTTGCGGTTTGTATAACCAATTTGATTGACCCGCTTAAGCAAATCTAAGGGTATTTGTGCACTTGAACATGCTTTCCTCCTCTTTAAACACCCTGTGGTTGGTAACTTTTTCAAGATTCACTTTGTATTGGTTCAAACAGTTCCCTCCTAAAATTAACTCAAGAAAAGGGTGGCAAGGACTTTAAGAAAACTTGTAGACTGAAATTGTGATAGGAAAATCATGCAGCTCTGAGAACAAATGATTCTCTCTTTGTCCTTGGCTCCATGAGATTTATCAGAGTATTTCTACTTGCGTGCACAAACTCTCTATTCTTTTCTACATACGGGTAGATTTTCTTTCTGTTCTTTATCTCTTATTTTTTTGTACTTATAGTCTCTGTTCCCTTCAAGCAGTGATTTTTTAAATTAAGATTCTTGATTTCATATAAAAAGAGCCAATCAAAGACAGCTTAATTTTAAGGAAAGAAGAGATATTGAAATATCCACAGCTATGACCTCGAGGGCAGGATCTTTTTTTTCGGGAAGAGAACCAGGAATATTTTACCTTGAACACTCATCTCTGCTCATTACAAGTTTGCGTTATTCTTTTTCCTTCTCTATAGACCAGTGTTCTCTGTTCCCTAGTTTGTATGATGAAACATGTCCACACAGAATTCCTAAACCAACATTCACAGTTCAATATTATGGAAGAAGAATTTGCCTTTCGTTTAGTTCTAATTCCATTTGGGGAGGAAGTATTCAATTGCAAATATGGTCACAAAGCAGGGCTTTCCAGTGAAATGGTTGCTAGAAACTCATCATGGAAGAGGGGTAGGCAACTACAGGGGAGAGGGACTGAGCAGAAAAGCCAGTGGTTACAGCCATCGACATACAGTGACTCCAAGGGTTACAACTCTTTCCCCAGGCATCCTCAGCTGTGAACCTCTTAGCCTGCAAAAATTAAGTTGGTAACTTTCCAGTTCAAATTTCAGACAGAGCTGGACTTCTCTGAAAATCTAATGGTTAGGATTCTGCACTTTCGCTGTGGTGGCCTGGGTTCAACCCCTAGTTGGAGAAGATCCTGCAAGCAGTGGGAAACAGCCTTTTTTTTTTCCCCCAGAGACAGTAGATACCATTTCAAAACATTTGTTTCTGATAGGTGGCCAGGCTGTGCATCACCAGTGCCCCTATGATTTGACAACCCTTCTGTCAGAGCCCTGAGGCACAGCACATTATTGTTTAGGTATCAGAGGACAGAGCAGAGTCAGATGTTCCCAGAAAGCAAGGCAGACAGTCTAAGATTTGGTCTGTCCAGTACCATTACATGGCTCTTTGAGTTACATCAAAGAGAAATATCATAAATATATTCTTCATATAGTGATGCTAGCTGCAATCATTCCAAGGACCATTATCCATTTGGAGACGTTTGTTGAAGGGGAAAATAAAAGTCCATGGACAATTATGTTAGGGATAAGCAACAAGACTAATTCCCTTTTTTGAGATTTATAAAATACATTATCCTCAGAGGAGAACATTTATACCTTTTTTTAACCTATTTCCTCACCCTTACTAGCTGATATAGCACAGTTATATCTCTTATTTTGAAAATTATAGGAACCAATTCTACAAGTTATACTCTGTGGGGAAAAAATGAGGAAAAAAATGCAAATCAATTACACACATAAATTAGGAATCACATCATTAAAGCTCGTAAAAATTTAGGGACTGTCAAGCTTCCCTGGTGGTTCAGAGGTTAAGACTCTGCTTCCGGTGCAGGGGTCAAGGGTTGGATCCCTGCTCAGGCAAATTCTGTGGATTCTGCATGCCACATGGTCAAAAAGAAGCAAACAGAAAAACCACACACACACACACAATGCAGAGACTGTATCCTCTTGCTTTTCCTATCTCTTCTCCCTGAATAACTACTTCATTCTTCTCTCCCAACAAGCCTGGCTGGGTATTCAGTTGTTATACAAGGTAAAAATTTACTCCATTTAGTACTTTTTTAAACTTCCCTTCTAAAATGTTATTTCAGATTTATATGAGAATCTTATTTCTGCCTACATATTTCAAGGAAGGAGACTTGGGGGTAGTGATAGGGGTAGGGATGAAATTGTGTATGTGTCCAATTGTTTACATCACACTTGGGGGGTCTGCACCTATAAATTAAAGGAAAAAGAGGGACATAAATCCTGCCAAAAAGAAGGGCTGGTAATTCCCTGTCTAGGGAATTGGAATAAAGTGTGTTCTACATTATGAAAATTTACTGTAGAACCACTGTCAGTTAACATTAATAGGCCATGTATTATGAAACAAGCCTAAATATTCTGTGTATCTGATTTAACTGCATCCACATAGTAAGTCTATGATGTAGTACAAATGTGATTTCTACTTCCTAGATTAGGAAACTGAGGCACAGAAAACTTCAGGTAAATGGCTTAAAAACACACAACCTGTAATTTGTAGAGTCAATTTGAACACCATACCTGACCATATGGTATTATGAATGCCAACAGACTTTTGTGTTTTTATATGTAAAGGTGAAAAGTAAAAGAAGTTAAATTGTATTATTCAGCTCTGAACTTAATAATTATCTATTAGAATGTTTAGCATGAATCAGCATTTAATTTTATACAAAGAATTTGTATATAATAATATCCCAAGGCGTCTTATTTATAATTATTTTTTCTTCTAACTATAGACAAACTCCAGACAAATCTGCCTAACCAAATCATCTTTAGTTTAATTCAGACTTCTTCACAAGAAGACATACCCTAAGATTTGAGTATCTTGGTTATTTGAAAGATTCATGTAAGGTATACTTGTGTTTATTGCCACGTGGGTATAAAAGCTTTATAGCTCATCACGTATCTAATTGTGTGTCAATGACAGTGTCACATGTTAAATAGCAAGTTCCCTTTGTTGTTGAATGAGGCTCTGTGCTTGGTGAGCTTTAATTAATCAAAAGCCTAATAAAATAAAATTTATCTCATGTTATTTGCCAAGTATATGAAATCACTTTTGTAAAAGCAGATTAATTATGTCTCTGGTGTTAGCTCCATTTTCACTTCCAAATTCCTTTTCTAAAGAAACCATGTACTATTAAGTTTAGCAGGGATTAAGAAAAGTGATTTCCTAAGGGAAGAAATGGACCCCACTGAGTACGGAAAGGAGTTGACTGTTTACAGTACTTTGAGTCTGATTCCTAGAGAGCTCGGCTAAATCCAAGTAGGGGGTTATGCATTTTATACTCTCTAACAGCCAAATATGCTTGATAATAAATCTGTTTTAGCAAAGTTCACAGAACTGTTTCATCCTATTTTAAATCCATGGAACAGGTTAAAGACTGTTTTTAATTGCATACTTCTTAGCATATTAAAAATCTTAGAGTGTTTCCTGTAATTCAAAGGTTTATAATAAAGTAGTAATGAGAAACTGCTGAAAAATGCTCTCTCTCTCTTTTTTAAAAATTTTTTTGCAATAATGAGAACAGAAGAATGCCCTTGTCTTAATATAAAGTTAATGTAGTCACATCTCTGGCATTGTTAAAAAAGAATTCCTAACCATGGAATAATTATTGCCAGATATTTAAATATACATTACTTTAATAATAAATTCTGGATAGATGCTATAACAGACAAAAGAGTTATCTGTCAAAAATCCAGGTTCCCTGTTACTTAAGTGCAGACTTCTTTCTGGAGGTGAATCCCCAGAAGGAGACTACATTTCTCAGATCCCATTGCAGTTAGATGTAGCCATGTGATTGAGCCTGAGGCAATAGAAAGAGAAAATTTCTGCACACCACTTCTAGGCTTGACACATGAAAATTGTCTCTAACTTTTGTTCTTCCAATCTTTCCTCTTCCACTAGCCACCAGTTATTTCCCATAGAAACTTTAGAAACTTTACAAATACTGAAAATGGCGGTATCTACCACTCTGGGTCACTACAAATTTGCATGTAGAAGTCCTTCTGCATTCCAATTCTGGGCAACACTGTATTGGAATGTAATGGGGAAAAAGAAAAAAAACAAAATTGTGTTAGACCTCTGAAATTTGGGAGTCTGTCTTAGCAGCTAATACTACGCTAACAAATCCAAAAACAATTGTTGGAAAATTGTTCAGGAATCTGTTATTCTTTTTTTGTGAAATGTTATTAAAGTTCTTTTCTTGTTTAAATATTCTATAACTTTTTTCTTTTCTTTTTTAAAATTTATTTATTTTAATTGGAGGCCAATTACTTTACAATATTGTGGTGGTTTTGCCATGCATTGACATGAATCAGCCATAGGTGTACATGGTTCCCCATCCTGAACCCCCCTCCCACCTCCCTCCCTATCCCATCCCTCAGGGTCATCCCAGTGCACCACCCGTGAGCGCCCTGTCTCATGCATTGAACCTGGACTGGCGATCTATTTCACATATGATAATATACATGTTTCAATGCTATTCTCTTAAATCATCCCACCCTTGCCTTCTCCCAGAGTCCAAAAGTCTGTTCTTTACATCTATGTCTCTTTTGCTGTCTCACATATAGGGTCATTGTTACCATCTTTCTAAATTCCATATATATATTTATGCATTAATATAGTGTATTGGTGCTTTTCTTTTTTTTTTTTTTTCCCTAATTTTATTTTATTTTTAAACTTTACATAATTGTATTAGTTTTGCCAAATATCAAAATGAATCCGCCACAGGTATACATGTGTTCCCCATCCCGAACCCTCCTCCCTCCTCCCTCCCCATACCATCCCTCTGGGCCGTCCCAGTGCACCAGCCCCAAGCATCCAGCATCATGCATCGAACCTGGACTGGCAACTCGTTTCCTACATGATATTTTACATGTTTCATTGCCATTCTCCCAAATCTTCCCACCCTCTCCCTCTCCCACAGAGTCCATAAGACTGTTCTATACATCAGTGTCTCTTTTGCTGTCTCGTACACTGGGTTATTGTTATCATCTTTCTAAATTCCATATATATGCGTTAGTATACTGTATTTATGTTTTTCCTTCTGGCTTACTTCACTCTGTATAATAGGCTCCAGTTTCATCCACCTCATTAGAACTGATTCAAATGTATTCTTTTTAATGGCTGAGTAATACTCCATTGTGTATATGTACCACAGCTTTCTTATCCATTCATCTGCTGATGGACATCTAGGTTGCTTCCATGTCTTGGCTATTATAAACAGTGCTGCGATGAACATTGGGGTACACGTGTCTCTTTCCCTTCTGGTTTCCTCAGTGTGTATGCCCAGCAGTGGGGTTGCTGGATCATAAGGCAGTTCTATTTCTAGTTTTTTAAGGAATCTCCACACTGTTCTCCATAGTGGCTGTACTAGTTTGCATTCCCACCAACAGTGTAAGAGGGTTCCCTTTTCTCCACACCCTCTCCAGCATTGATTATTTGTAGACTTTTGGATCGCAGCCATTCTGACTGGTGTGAAATGGTACCTCATGGTGGTTTTGATTTGCATTTCTCTGATAATGAGTGATGTTGAGCATCTTTTCATGTGTTTGTTAGCCATCTGTATGTCTTCTTTGGAGAAATGTCTATTTAGTTCTTTGGCCCATTTTTTGATTGGGTCGTTTATTTTTCTGGAGTTGAGCTGTAGGAGTTGCTTGTATATTTTTGAGATTAGTTGTTTGTCGGTTGCTTCATTTGCTATTATTTTCTCCCATTCTGAAGGCTGTCTTTTCACCTTGCTAATAGTTTCCTTTGATGTGCAGAAGCTTTTAAGTTTAATTAGGTCCCATTTGTTTATTTTTGCCTTTATTTCCAATATTCTGGGAGGTGGGTCATAGAGGATCCTGCTGTGATGTATGTCGGAGAGTGTTTTGCCTATGTTCTCCTCTAGGAGTTTTATAGTTTCTGGTCTTATGTTTAGATCTTTAATCCATTTTGAGTTTATTTTTGTGTATGGTGTTAGAAAGTGGTCCAGTTTCATTCTTTTACAAGTGGTTGACCAGATTTCCCAGCACCACTTGTTAAAGAGATTGTCTTTAATCCATTGTATATTCTTGCCTCCTTTGTCGAAGATAAGGTGTCCATATGTGTGTGGATTTATCTCTGGGCTTTCTATTTTATTCCATTGATCAATATTTCTGTCTTTGTGCCAGTACCATACTGTCTTGATAACTGTGGCTTTGTAGTAGAGCCTGAAGTCAGGTAGGTTGATTCCTCCAGTTCCATTCTTCTTTCTCAAGATCGCTTTGGCTATTCGAGGTTTTTTGTTTTTCCATACAAATTGTGAAATTATTTGTTCTAGCTCTGTGAAGAATACTGTTGGTAGCTTGATAGGGATTGCATTGAATCTATAGATTGCTTTGGGTGCTTTTCTTTCTAACTTACTTCACTCTGTATTATAGACTCCAGTTTCATCCACCTCATTATTACTTTTTCTAAAAATTATATATTTATAAACTAAAACTGAAAAGCACATTAATACACAATTTCATATAATATGTATTCATTGAGGAAAGTACTATTTATAAGGTCCAAAGTCCCAACACTGAAGGATTTAAAAAATATCACCTACAATCCCTGTCTTCTAGGATATTACTCTGCTTGAGGAGAAAATAAAGCTACATAATTAAGCAGTATACAGTAAGTGACACTAAATTAAATCTATTGGCAATAAAGTATTTTGGGGAAGACAGGGAACAGCTCACATATAAATAAATAGTGGGGGAAATTTGATGCAAGAGGTGAAAATTCAGCTGACTCAAATGGGAAATTGAAATGAAAGAAATGGGAAGATATTCTTTACCCAGAATTGAATCAGATGGTGATGATTAACATCTATTGGGGAAAATGGAGCAAGTACTCAGAGGTGGTAGAAAGTAGCCCGGGGAAGAAGAAGTGGACTGATTTCATTAATTACAGCAGAAAAAAATCTGGATTGCTTATATTGGGAAGAGATTGAGTAACTATATCAGCATGGATCAACAAAAGAGGAGAGGAGGAAATCCTATCAGGACAAGGAACTAAATTTACATTAAGAGAAAGGAGTTACTGTAGGCTTTGGAGTAGGATAGGATATTATCAAAATGTTTTTAGAAAGGTGAATCTGTTGGCAGGGTATAAAGTGGAGATACTCCAAAGTCAGAAAGAAGGCTGAGAAGTTATGAGGAATGTCTGGATATAAGGTCAATTAGAGTAGAAAGAAAAGTTGTTGCAGGAAAAATGCAGAAGAAGCTGATTTTTTTAATGCAAATTATTTTGAAAAAGGAACAGAACTTCAAAATATAAAATTGGTAATCAACCGTATTTGTTTTCCAATTACTCTAAATCTTTCAAACCATCAATATAATTACAAATCTATAGTCAGATTTTGCTGTCAACTACTGTCTGGCTTGCAAATATTTCTGATTCCAGCATGTAATTAATGATAAGTGATGTCATAGGTCAAAATATCAAGTAAATGCATGTGGGAATGCTTCCATAATAATTTGGTTTTTAGTGTTTTATTTGGTGACATTATTATTCATTTATTTACAAAATATAAATGCCATCAATTAAACACAATTATTTAAGCAGTGACTGCCCCCCAGCCCCCAAATTCCATTTTGTTGGAAAAGACGCTCTATTTTTGATACAAATGTCTGTCCAATGAGAGAAACACACTGCTGGCCAAGCAAGTTAAATAAATGAAGGAACATTTCTAAAACTCCCCTTAATGTTAACTGCATGCAAAGTCACTTCAGTCATGTCTGACTTTGCAACCCTATAGACCATAGCCCACCAGGCTCCTCTGTCCATGGGATTCTCCAGGCAAGAATACTGGAGTGGGTTACCATTTTCTTATCCAGGAATGTTAACCACAGATATATATTCTAGCCCTCTCTTATAATATTTTAGATAAAAAAACTCTAAAAATATTATATATTAATATGAACAGAAATACATAACATTCTTAGATTTTTTTTTCCTCTAAATTTTTAAGAGAGTGAGCTAGAATATATGCCTTGGTTTACACAAAGGGGATCATAAGAAATGTTCCTTCATTTACTTAATTTGTTTAGTCAACAATGTATTGCATCCATTAGACAAACATTTGTATCAAAATTAGAGCATCTGTCCACACAGAATCCAAACAGAGCACTAAAAATTTCATGAAGATATATAAAAAGCCAAATGTGGAGGCATTAAAAAGAAAAACTGTTAAATAAAAATTAAAGGCACCATGGCAAAATCTGTGTAGAGTTCCCATTAATTACACTGTTGATATGATGCAAAGAGAATCATACCTGGATTATGTACTATACACTGTCCTGAATAAGAACAAGGCAAGTAATGCTTAAAAATGGGGGGAAAAAAAAAAAGTTGACTTTAACTCACCCAATGTCTTGATCCATGTCTAGAAAACAGGCATTCCTTTAACTCTCAGAAAAGGAATTGCCATATTCTCTAGTCTCATTGAGCAAGGATGAGAGCCCTGTTTGATCATTCCTCTCCCTAAACATACCTCCATTCAATCCATAACTACTTATAACATTACACCTTAGGTTGCCACCTTGCTTAAGGAAATGTGTTCAAATCAGGATAGATACAGAAAAAGCATTACTTTGTCTTCATAGAGAGATATAAACTGTATCTCTAGCAACTCTAAAGTTTAGCTAGAAAATAAATGACCATAGTGTGTGTGTGTGTGTGTATATATATGCATATATATATATATATATAGTGTATAAATGACTGTTAGACATTGTAAATTAAAAGCCATACAATTTTAATAGATCTCTCTCCATTCAAGCTGACTAAACAAATCAACCCCCCCAAAAAACAAAAAACCAAACCAAAACAAAAAATTGTAAGCCTCCAAAAAAGTGTGCAACATAAAGAAAATACAATGATAGTGATATATTAAAAAATGTTTATGCAATTTACTTTTCTGCAAAGAACAGATGAAAATTTCAGTCTACCCTTATTTGAGTCCACCAAAAGCTTAGATAAAATTTCCTAAAACAGGACTAAGGAAGTCATATTAAGTATAAGTGTATAGGCTGAAATGCAAAAAGTAAAAAAAAAAAAGAAAAAAGTATATGGAATATACTTTTTGAAATCAGATTTCACCTCATCTTACTCTATAAAAAATCTGGCAACAAAATAATCCAGTATGTAAAAGTGGGAAAACAAAAAGCAATATCCTACAAATATAACTAATGCATTAATTGAGCAAGCAAGCCATGGTGTCAATATACAAAAGACAAAGGAAAAAGCACCCAAGACTAAGTAAGGGCAGTTTATACCAATGAAAGCGAAAAGCCTATGAGTGCAAGCTCCATAAGGGCAGCAATCTATGTTGGCTTTGTGCACTGACTAACCAAGTACCTAAAAGTGTCTCTGACACAAAAGTGGTCCTGCAGTGAGTGTTGTGGTATGTCCCCCAATCCCAGAGCCTAACCCTAGCCTAGGTCCTCATCTCCTGGCTGCTGGGAGTACTGGTGAAAGTGAAGTTGCTCAGTCGGGTCCGACTCTTTGTGACCCTATGGACTGTAGCCTACCAGGCTTCTCCATCCATGGGATTTTCCAGGCAAGAGTACCGGAGTGGGTTGCCATTTCCTTCTCCAGGGGATCTTCCCGACCCAGGGATCAAACCCAGGTCTCCCGCATTGTAGGCAGATGCTTTACCCTCTTAGCCACCAGGGAAGCCCTGGGAGTACTGGCAGCACAACTGATTTCCTCTTCAGCACCAGCCTTCAGCCAAAGAGAATCACTTTATCCAAGGTCCTGCTTCCTACTCTGGGGCATTCCAGACCGATAACCAGGTGAGCTGAGAATTTAGGGCTCTATTACTTCATCTCAGTGCAGGACAACACTGAAAGCCTGCCACCGTACAGAACCGTCACAGGATCAACTGAGGTTGTAGATGCAAATGCATGCCAAAGTTCCTTCTTTGTCCAATTTCATGGCCTTCATCCCTCAATAGGTACTGCACCTGAGATGAGTCCTCAGTAACTTTCTGCACAGAAATCTCCATCTCAGATCATTTTCCAGGAATCCAAACCCAAAAGATATCTAAAAAATTGCTAAATGAATAAATGATGAAAAATAATGATGATTGCTCATGAACTTTATACTAGCCTCAGAACTATGATCAAATAAAGTTTATAAAGCTAGATGTACATACTATAAACAGATTGGATATCTACTTACTCCTAACTGTATATGGCAGATCAGGAACAATAAAAACAATAATATAAAATAAAAATGAAATAATATGATTCTATTGACTTTAATTTTCTTAAACTTTTTTTTTTCAAATTATTGCTCCTTATGCTTTCAGCCCTTAATTGTGTATTTTTATTTCCTCTTTGAAGATACCTTATGTAAGGTATTTATGTAAGGTAAAATTTTATATACATTTTTAAAAAGTCATTGTATAGAGACTATGTCTTATTAATTTTTAAGTTTTTAAATTTTTTTAAGTTTCTTTGTGGCCTAAAATACTATCCGGTTTCCTAAAATGAAGCAATATTTATTATGTGAGAAAGTGACTGAAAGACATTTTCAGAGATGTGAACTTCAGAAATACACATCACCTAAACACTGGCACTAGCAGCATCTCCACATTTTTATACTACAGAAATTGGCATGAGCTCTGAATCTTTAGAATAACTCGTGGCCCTCCACAAACATTGTATTAGTAACATGCGTATGCCGTCTTTTAGGTGTTTGAACAGACATATATTTTATTTCTAGTTCTAATTACTATGCAGTAAACAAATGACACAAATAATACCATAATGATATGAGCTGAACCAACACGAAACACAGAAAATCTTGAAATTAAAAACAAGAGTCTTTTTCCTCTGCATAGCCTTTTGTGTGCTGCGCCCAGAGCCACCAGGGTGCACGCTGCCAGAGGACATGATTCACAGTCCATTCATTATATTCTTTTGACTTTATTTTTTTTTCATAATGCAAACATTTCTCACATCTCTACCTTCATTTTATGTGCTTTATGCAACAAGTTGCACACAGTTGATTTTATGAAAACCAAATGCTGTACATTAGAATTATCTATACATGTATAACAAAGTGAAGAAAAATTATATTACCTTAATGTGCTACACTAACAGCATAGTTTCTTTGCTTTAGGCTGTATCCACCCACATAACTACCACCCTATACATTGATGGAGTATATGTTCCACATTATAAGATAAATTTTTCTGGTTATTTTTCCCATGTCTCTTCTCACTTGTTCAAGAGCTCCATTTTAGTGATTATCCACTTTCCTGGTATCTCTGAAACAGATGCCATAGGTTGATAAATCCATCACCTACCCATTTCTCTTCTCTCTTATCTTTCTCTCCTCTAAAGGGTACACAAGCTTTAAAAACACCTGAATTCTGGGACTTTCCTAGTGGTCCCAGTGGTTAAGACTACACACTCCCAATGCAGGGGGCCCAGGTTCGATCCCTCCTCAGGGAACTAAATCCCACATGTTGCAAGTGAAGACCCCTCATCCCAAATGCACAACAAAGACAATAGGATCTGGCTCAGCCAAAAAAATAAAAAGCTTGATTTCCTAGCCTCCCGTTAGATATGGTTGATCATGTGACACAGTTCTGCCCAATCAGATACAGATTTCCAAAGTGCCACCTGGAAGGTAGATGTGAGGCCTGGAATATAGTAGGCTCTTGACTATGAGGTCACATGCAAGAGCAAAGAGGAAACACATCAAGGTCCGTGAAGCAGACAGCTAGAGACAACGAATCCCTCATGACAAGGCTGAGCTTCTACAATCCTTACCTCTGGGCATATTATGTGAGGAAAAGAAACTTATTTCTTTTTGAAACTTTTAGTTGTATTCCTGTTATTTGCAACCAAAACAATTCCTGTATGCTCTGTTTCCTCTCCTTGACTTTCCACACCTCAAATCCTGTAAGTTTTACCACCTCTTGAATTCAATATTGCTCTTTATCTTCATGCTAATACTTCAGTTCAAGCTACTACTATTACTTGTTTTAATTTCTTACACAGTTTCTTGGTGTCCCTGCAGGTAATCTCAACACCACCCAATCCACGTTCACATTACCAATGCTTCTGAACTATTTTCAGTAGGAAATCCAAAGCTCTTTATGATGATACATAATGCCTTATGATCCAGCAATCCCACTGCTGGGCATACACACTGAGGAAACCAGAAGGGAAAGAGACACGTGTACCCCAATGTTCATTGCAGCACTGTTTATAATAGCCAGGACATGGAAGCAACCTAGATGTCCATCAGCAGATGAATGGATAAGAAAGCTGTGGTACATATACACAATGGAGTATTACTCAGCCATTAAAAAGAATACATTTGAATCAGTTCTAATGAGGTGGATGAAACTGGAGCCTATTATACAGAGTGAAGTAAGCCAGAAGGAAGAACACCAATACAGTATACTAACGCATATATATGGAATTTAGAAAGATGATAACAATAACCCGGTGTACGAGACAGCAAAAGTGACGCTGATGTATGGAACAGTCTTATGGACTCTGTGGGAGAGGGAGAGGGTGGGAAGATTTGGGAGAATGGCATTGAAACATGTAAAATATCATGTATGAAACGAGATGCCAGTCCAGGTTCAATGCACGATACTGGATGCTTGGGGCTAGTGCACTGGGACGACCCAGAGGGATGGTTTGGGGAGGGAGGAGGGAGGAGGGTTCAGGATGGGGAGCACATGTATACCTGTGATGGATTCATTTTGATATTTGGCAAAACTAATACAATTATGTAAAGTTTAAAAATAAAATTAAAAATAAATAAATAAAAGATCTTATCCACAAAAAAAAAAAAAAAAAGACCATTAAATCTACCTTTGCCTGTATTTCCAGCTTGATACTCATTAAAATGCTCCTCTACCCTATACTTCAGTGTGCTAATATGGCCTCACATGCCTTATACATGTTCCTAGTTCAACCTAGAATGCCCTGGTTTTCACTCTTCTATACTTCATCCTTATTTATTGCTCAGACTAGATCTAATATTTTTCAAGTCAGAGAAGTCTTCTTTAATGGGGTTCTTTGGTTAGACATTATACCACATGATCTACCAGCACCCCAAGCTTAATATTACTACTACCATAATTGCTGTATTGACAATATCCATTTGCTATCTTTAGCAGTTAGTTCTTTGGATAAATTACTTATTTAGTTTTATTCACATATATACATTGCAATGGCCAGAAAACAGCAGATTTTCAATACTGGTTGAAAAATATACTAAATGAAAAAATGAACTTAGATTGATTTAGTAATAATATATTATTAGTTAATTATATCTATATTCTACAGGTAAGTTCTTATTAATTTCCCGAAGTAAATTTAGACCTATTTCATTTTGATAATACCACATCTTCATGCAAAATTATAAAAGCCCAAGTGTTATTTTTCTCTGTGTGGCAGAGCAGACTAAGGTACAAAGAAGACACATGGCTTCCATATTATAAGAGGTAGAGATTGTAAACCAGGCTTCCAGTTTTATTTTTGCATATTTTTGTTATATAAATTCATTGGAGAAACATTCCTGAGTTCGATTTTGTTTTCTCATTGGTAGAGATAAGACATGTAAAGATGTCATCCAATTACATCTCTTACTGTGACAAAAAAAAAAAGTAGAGCTTGCAAATATCTTTTCTGTTGGAAATATTAGTAACAAAGGAAACATTCTCAGAATGGCAATGGTATCAGAATCTTCTTATGAGGTTTCTTTTGCCAGGAACATTGTAATAACTTCTTCTTGGACTTCTTCACTCCCCAACAATTCACCTTAAAGATCAGCCAGAGTGGTCCTGCTCAATACGTATCCAATCATATCACTGTTTGTGGATTTTTTTTTCAATGGATACAAAATATATGTGTAAAATGTCCTGTGAAAGATACTAAGATGGACAGCCTATCCTTACATAGGCATAAGATGAATGATATTAAAATTAATACTGTCTTAGTTTCCTTAGTGTAGTATAGTCTTGCTTTCAATGAATTACATGATTGTACAATATGCCTCGCTGTCTCATCACTGGAGAAATTGTTTCAGCCTGTCATCACAGGCTAAGTGTTTAAAATAAAAAACTTTCCAATGCTATATTATGAATGTGAATGTGCTACTGAATCCCATAAAATTTTATAATGACTGATTCATTAGTGTACAGAATAGGCTACCATGAAACAATCCTATTGATTATGCTAGGATACCATAAAGCAATCATATTGCTATTTCTTCATTATCAATGCATGAGTTGTTATACCTTTTGATGTCTAGTGTTGGGCTTCCCTGGTGGCTCAGGCAGTGAAGAACCCACCTGCAATGTGGGAAACCTGGGTTCAAGCCCTGAGTTGGGAAGATCCCCTGGAGGAGGGCATGGCAACCCACTCCAGTATTATTGCCTGGAGAAGCCCCATGGACAGAGGAACCTGGTGGGCTATGGTCCATGGAGTCACAAAGAGTTGGACATAACTGAGTGACTAAGCACAGCACCCACCATAAGGCAATCATATTGCTATTTCTTCAGCTTTTGATGTCTAGTGTGAGTACACACAACTATGTTTTGTAGCATATAAGGCAATATAAATATAGGTACTGATAGACTATTCTTCTTAAAAACAGATGGCATAAACATGGTATTGATAAATACAGTACAGACTGTACATGTATTCTTTCTTACGATTTTCTTAACTCCTTCTTCTAGCTCACTTTATTGTAAAAATACTGCATAAGAAAAGAAAAGAAAGTTAAAGTTGCTCAGTCATGTCCGACTCTTTGCAAGTCCATTAACCATACAGTCCATGGAATTCTCCAGGCCAGAATACTGGTGTGGATAGTCTATCCTTTCTCCAGGGGATCTTCCCGAATCAGGAATCAAACCAGCGTCTCCTGCATTACAGGTGGATTCTATACCCACTGAGCTATCAGGGAAGCCCCACAGCCTATAATACATATAACACAAAAAGGATATATACCCTCAGTAATAGCAAGAATACTTTCAGGGAATCTAATGTACAACACGGAGACTATAATTAACAAAATAGTGTTGTATACTTGGAATTTGATAAGAGATTAAATCTGTGGTCTCTGTCTACCTCTCTATTTCTCTGTCACTGTCTTTATCTCTTACATAAAGGAAAATCCCATATGTTGATGTAATCAAACACACAGTATTAAATTAGCATGCTGGTTTTGAAAGAACCAGTAATAATATACATTTTCATTCAAAAAGTTAATGAACTGTGAGAATATTGGTATCTTTTTGTTGTTGTTGTTTTCATCATTTTTTGAAAAATTTAAATGGTTGCTCCACTAATGTTCCTAGTGAATGTTTTCTACACCCTGACTACTCAAAATGTGGTCCATGGACTAGCAGCAGCAGCAACAATAAGCTTGTTTGAGATACAACCCCTTGTGCCCACCCAGTCCAACTAAATCAGAAACTGAATATTGAAACAACATATACTTATATGCACTTTAAAATCTGAAAAACGCAGACCTCTGTTCAAAGTTCAAAAGTTGAAAAGTGAGAGTAACCTTAATAACTCAGTCCTTTTTCAGTGGTTTCTCAGGAGTGGAGTAGGGCAGTAGGAGTAGTCTATTCTGGGTGTTGGCAACTGCTTACAACTTAGACTACTGTCACCAACAAAACTCTGGAAGAACAAGACTTTTATCAATGATATTGCTTAGTATTGTTTGTGAATGCTAATAGTGTTAAAATATTGCTTTTATTAAATTTATTATTGTTTTAAAATTCTCTACATTTAATCAGTCCCCTTACTGCTTATATTCTGGTGGACTGGCCTCATGATCTCACTCTTAATATGTCACTATTGTTTATAGAACATTTGTTGTTGTTATTGATTTTAATTTATAATATTATTTTTCCATACAGTTAATATGTGATATTTATTGTAGATAAAAAATAGTCATTATGGTAGAGAGTATCTTCTAAAAACTGATTCATCATCATATAAAACATGGTCAGCAAGACTATAAAATGCAGGCCATATATACAGATCACCCAACTTTTGCCTAAATGTTCATAAAAGTGGTTCCATAAAGTATAAATATCTGGATCCATCATAGGGAACTGAGGAATGGTAAACAAGATATTAGAGAAGTTTGTCTATACGTGCTATTTGCAACTTAGACTTTTATGTCAAGTCTCTAACAGCTGCACCAGAAAACACAGATGCACACGTACCACAGTGAGGAAGCAGGGAGAGATGATAAACTCACCTGGTTTGCCTCTGTTGCGTCAGGCCTCCATGATTAGGTCTTTTCTTTTTTTAAACAAAGAAGACGGAAACAGATGTTTTGAAACGTTTAAAAACTGCATCCACCCTTGACAAATGAAACAGATTTCCAAGGCTTTAAAAAAAAAAAAAAAAAAGCCAAGTAAAAGATATTTCGAAATCAGAGAAGACAAGTTACTCTTACTCGATGTTTTGTGTGTATGTGCGCATATGCATTTTTAGGCACTCACATTTTCTTTAAAAGTCAAGTCAAGGGAATTCATCTCTTGTGGAGTAAAACGAATAGCACTTTCAAGAGCATGAAGAAAGAAGCCAGCGTGAATGCTTTTCAACCCAGCATGATCAGTGCTCTCCACTGGCTGCAAAGAGGAGGTGCTGTGTTTCAGAGGAAAGTCTCCTCACATGAGTGCCACTCGACACCAGGGGATGTTATCACAGACAATGGGCCAGTACTTTCACTGCCTTCTCTACCATTTTTCTGTCCTGAACTGAAGTCTCTCGATCACGGCACTGCATTGTAGCGGGAGATATATTTGAGATGGAGACACGATGTGGGCTATTCATATTTGCTTTCAATCCATTAGATCTTTCGAATCTATTATGGAGGATGTATGTGTTGCATTTGTTTTCTTACAAAAAAGCTCTATCAGGCTTCCTTTATCTCACTCAGCATTTTAGAGATGGGGAAAATGGATCTCTACCCTGTCTACACAGTGCTTTCGATAGGAGGGTGAATAAAACTGTATCGCCAAGTGGTAACATCTCTTTAGTTGTTCCAACAAAGACAGTTGAAAGAGCACTATGGAAATCATTATTAATAACCAATTTATGTTTCAGTAAGCAATGAAGAATGCTGTCTAAGATGTGAAGAAATGTACTAATGATCAGTCTTTATAATTATTAGAGGTCTTGAGAAGCTGGAATCAAGATTGCCGGGAGAAATATCAATAACCTCAGATATGCAGATGACACAACCCTTATGGGAGAAAGTGAAAAGGAACCAAAAAGCCTCTTGATGAAAGTGAAAGAGGAGAGTGAAAAAGTTGGCTTAAAGTTCAACATTCAGAAAACTAAGATCATGGCATCTGGTCCCACCACTTCATGGGAAGTAGATGGGGAAACAGTGGAAACAGTGTCAGACTTTATTTTTGGGGGCTCCAAAATCACTGAGGATGGTGATTGCAGCCATGAAATTAAAAGATGCTTACTCCTTGGGAGGAAAGTTATGACCAACCCACATAGCATATTAAAAAGCAGAGATATTACTTTGCCAACAAAGGTCCATCTAGTCAAGGCTATGGTTTTTCCGGTGGTCATGTATGGATGTGAGAGTTGGACTGTGAAGAAAGCTGAGTGCCGAAGAATTGATGCTTTTGAACTGTGGTGCTGGAGAAGACTTGCAAGTCCCTTAGACTGCAAGGAGATCCAACCAGTCCATCCTAAAGGAGACCAGGCCTGGGTGTTCGTTGGAAGGACTGATGCTGAGGCTGAAACTCCAATACTTTGGCCACTTCATGCAAAGAGTTGACTTATTGGAAAAGACCCTAATGCTGGGAGGGATTGGGGGCAGGAGGAGAAGGGGATGACAGAGGATGAGATGGCTGGATGGCATCACCGACTCAATGCACATGAGTTTGGGTGAACTCTGGGAGTTGGTGATGGAAAGGGAGGCCTGGCGTGCTGTGATTCATGGGGTCACAAAGAGTCGGACACGACTGAGCGACTGAGCGACTGAACTGACTGAACTTGGATTAGAATAAGGCGGCAAAGGAGATTTTGTGCCACAGGGTATTTACTTGGGCTAGCTGGCTCAGACGGTGAAGAAACTGCAGTATGGAAGACGGGGTTCGATCCCTGGGTCAGGAAGATCCCCTGGAGAAGGAAATGGCAACCTACTCCAGTATTCTTGCCGGGAAAATCCCTGGTGGGCTACAGTCCCTTGGGTCTCAAAGAGTCAGACAAAACTGAGTGACTTCACTTTGAACTTTGAGCTCAGAATAGGCCTTGTTTTCCTGGAAAGATTCGTGAAAAAGCTAACTATTCTGTGACACTGCCTAAGTATCTTCCAGTTATGTCCACTCTAAATAATAATATAACTAAAAATCATGTTAAACAAATAATTGATCAGCAAAATTTGTTTACAACCAACTAAGAAAAGATTGAACAATGTGGGATTAAATGAGGATTATATATAATTGTTAAGAATGGTAACTAAACTAATTATAGTTTTGCTATAACTATTTCCTTTAAAAACAGTAATATACAGACTTTTCCAGAACTAAGATATGTTGTAAGCCCTAGGTTGTATTCATACACTCTCCTGCCCACTCATTTATGCCAGAAACTAGAAAACAAGTGGGAGTGGAACATGAGGGAGAGTATCACTGCATTTGTTGGCATTTAGAGCATCTGGCAAGGAGATTTAAGCCACACATTTCCCCCACCTGGAGTTTATAATATAGTGAAGTAAATAAGACATATGCTAAAAATGTAACAAAAAAGTACAATAGCTGTATTTGGGAATTATGAATTATAAATGCTATGGCATTTAGAATTGGAAAGGTCCTTTTTTGTTGTTGTTTGCTTTATTTTTATTTAAAGGCTATCAAAGCTCCAGGTCTTATCATGTCTGACCCTTTGCAACAGGCTTCTCTGACCATGGGATTCTTCAGGCAAGAATACTGGACTGGGTTACTGTGCCATCTTCCAGGGGATGCCTTCCTCCAGGGGATCTTCCAGACACAGGGATTGAACCCTCGTCTCTTATGTCTCCTGCATTTGCAGGCAAGTTCTTTACCACTAACATCACCCTAGGTCCCATACATATATTTAAAAAGCACTGCTTTGCTTGGGATGGCCATACACACACTACTATATATAAGAGAGAGAACCAACAGTGACCCACTGTATAGCACAGGGAATTCTACTCAATATTCTGGAATAACTTAAATGAAAAAAAGGATCTGAAAAAGAAATGAATACATGTGTGTGTGTGTGTGTGTGTGTGTGTGTGTGTGTGTAAATAAAACAATCACTTTGCTATACACTTGAACTCAACATTCAGAAAACTAAGATCATGGCATCTGTTCCCATCACTTCATGGGAAATAGACGGGGAAACAGTGGCTGACTATTTTTGTGGGCTCCAAAATCACTTCAGATGGTGACTGTATCCATGAAATTAAAAGACACTTGCTCCTTGGAAGAAGAGTTATGACCAACCTAGACAGCATATTAAAAAGCAGAGACATTAATTTTTCAACAAAGGTCCATCTAGTCAAAGCTATGATTTTTCCAGTAGTCATGTATGGATGTGAGAGTTGGACTATAAAGAAAGCTGAGCACCAAAGAATTGATGCTTTTAAACTGTGGTGTTGGAGAAGACTCTTGAGACTCCCTTGGACTGCAAGGAGATCCAACCAGTCCATCCTAAAGGAAAATTAGTCCTGAATTGTAAGGACTGATGCTGAAGCTGAAACTCTAATACTTTGGCCACCTGATGTGAAGAACTGACTCATTTGAAAAGACTCTGATACTGGGGAAGATTGAAGGCGGGAAGAGAAGAGGATGACAGAGGATGAGATGGTTGGATGGCATCATGACTCAATGGATATGGGTTTGAGTAGACTCTGGGAGTTGGTGATGGACAGGGAGGTCTGGCGTGCTGCAGTCTATGGGTTTGCAAAGAGTTGGACATGACTGAGCAACTGAACTGAACTGATACACTTGAAACTAATACAACTCAAATCAAATTAAAATTTAAAAAGCACTGCTTTGGATCTCAGAATGCTTCTTTGGACCCATAGTCTGAGGCCAATGTGTCATTGGACGATCAGCAAGGACTAGAGGGTGACATTAAGACCCAAGATCTTCCCCCATATCTAATTTCTCTCAAGTTAATGCTACTTCTAGTATGATACCTGGTTAATACAAGGGAGGTGTGTGACTTATTCTCCTTCAGATGTTTCCTCAAAGACTTTTAGTAATGTTTCACCTCCTCTGAAACTCCCATTAAATCAGTTTTTTTTTCAGTAATTTTTAATAGCCTATTTTTCATAGACCATGATATGATGCACATGTTTGGTTTTATAGGAAAGTTTTCCTGAGCCTCCCAGCTGAATATGTATCTCTTGGAGGAGTCTTGTCACACAGTTCACGAATCAGTGAGAGCAGATACTGAAGTATCCATGAAACAGGGATCAATTCAAGGAGGCACTATAACGCCAGCTGATGAAGGCAGTGGTACCCTCCATACACTCTGTGTGTGATATAATGTGTGTTCACTGTCTTAACATCATGCATGTTTATTCAGCATTCAACGAGCAAATATTACTGAAGGCCTACTACATGCCAGGCTCTGTTCTACACTATGGAGGTAAGAGGCACAACAAAGAGGCAATACCCTAGTTCATGGGGCTTACATTCCATTTAAAAAGGCAGAGAGTCAAAAATAAATATGCCACATATCACATGATAATAAGCTGAAGGTATATAATTATAGCCAGAGAAGGGGGAAAGGGACAGGCATGAGTAGGATTTAATGAGGGAATACATTAGGAACTTGGAATTAACAGATACACACTACTGCATGTAAAACAGATAAACAACAAAGATCTACTGTATAAAGCAGGAAGATTCCCTGCAGAAGGGAATGGCTACCCACTCCAGTATTCTTGCCTGGAGAATCCCATGGACAGTGAGGTCTGGAGGGCTACAGACTATGGGGTCACAGAGAGTCAGATATGACTGAGCAGTTGCACACACACACAACTATATTTGATATCTTATAATAATATATAAAGGAAAAGAACCTGAAACTCAGAATCATTTTGCTGTATAACCAAAATATTGTAAGTAAAGCATACTTCAATTAAAAAATTAAAAAAGAAAATATGCCCTCCTTCCACAAATAGGAAAAAGATATTTAGGCAATGAGGAAAGCTAGTTCAGTTGTCTTAACCGTAAGGCATTGCAATATGTTTTTTCCTAGATATACGCTCAAGTTGCTAGGGCACACTTAGAAGAATGTGTGTCATTTTCATTGTGCAATCATGGAAGGCTATTTGTAGCACATAAGCCATCAGCTGAGCTTTGGAGGCAAATCATAGTTCATCAGGTAACCAGTATGATGAAAATATTCCAGGATGCCTGGATGGTTTATTTAAATGTACAAATCCATAGAAAGCATTGCAATTTGAATTGAGTGGTGTAGTGGAAAAGTAAAGCGCACTGGAGACGGACAAGGTTTTAATATTATCTCTGAAACAGAGAACATTACTTAATCTCCTCCTAGAAAGGAATTAATAATCAAGCCAATCTTGTATGATCACTGTGATGAATAACAATAATAAATGGCAATATGACTGATTTATATTGCATGGACAGTAAATTCTAGTTATTTTTCAGATAGAATACTCTAGTATTGACAACTGGTACAGGTATGTGTCCTTATTTTATTCTCCGACTTTGTTCTAATCTGAAACAGCATAGGCATTCCATGAATATTTGAGATATATACATATATATATATATGAATGAACTGGCTCAGTTTTAGTTTCCTTTCAACTGCAGTAATGCAGGTGATAGAGAATAAAAAACTGTACCCCCACCCCCAAATAAAACTGCACCAACACAATGGTGATGAACACAGGAAAAAGGGGAGATGATTTAGAGATATTTGAGAGATAAAAGATACAGACTTTGTCACTAATTGAATCTGAAGGAGGAGAAGTCAGAATAACTTCCAGGTTGACAACTGAATAACTGGATGAATGTTGGTGACATTCACTAAAATAGATTAACTGGGAGGAATAGGAGCAGTTTAAGCCATGCAGGCAGGGAAAAAATGAGGTCAAGCTGACTTCATAATTTTAAGATACAAACTAGCCACAGAGGTGAAAAAGCCTAGAGGTGATCAGAAATGAAGTCTATTATTCGGAAGAGGGTTCAAGAAGATAGCTACATTGGCAGTAATTGAAAGCTCTTTTGTGGATGAAATCAGTAGAGAGATTATTATAGAAGAGAAGAAAAGAAAGCAATAATATATTCATTTTGCATTTAAAGAGTTAGCATAAAAAGGAGAGTCCTTTGAAAGGATCTCATGACTTTACAGATGACTTAAAAGGATCATGAGAGAGAGAGAGAAATCACTTCATAATTTACACTTCTGTGCGTTTGCATAAAACAGTACAAAGCATAGTTTGTTATAGCCTGAGTATTCTCTCACTAAAGAATTCCCTAAGTTACATCACCTTAATGGCACAAATTCTTAAGTGCTCATACTGGAGTGTGAGAAACGATCAATGATAGTAAGATAGTAAGACTCATAACTTAGAAGACAAAGTTCTATCTGGTTTATGTGATTTAAGCATTAAGAGATCATTATTTCTCATTTTCTCATTGGGCATTCAACTTAATATTATTTCATAGGTAGACATACTCATAGTAGACAACTCAGATAGTGATGTTGTTGATCAAAGTTCTCCTGGTAAGTATTATTTATGTCATCTGCTTATTTGTCAACCTTTATTCAGAAAATATTTAAGGTATTTTATTGTGTTCTCATGATGCAAATATACTGTTTAATACTGATCCAGAGAAAGCAGTCACTAACATTTTTTTTTTTTTAAGTATTTGGAAGACCTGTGCCCTGAGATAAATGCCAACTTTGTCATAGCATTCATTCAGTAACTGTGTCTAAATATTTCCTCAGTTGTTTAAAAACTATTTTTATTTTCAAAATGGTATATTTCTGTATTATTTCAGTTGATTATAATTTTGTGTTTCTGAGAACTGGGACTAAAATTCATTAAACAGTATTGTTTTGCTGTAAAGAATATCTATGTGGGAGTATAAGCATGCATTTCACATTCAACTGAAAAGTGCAATACTGACATAATTATCATAATGTGATCCCAGTATCTCTAAACACGGTTTTAGAAAAGCATGGTCTGGAAATGTTCAGATATCAATGAAAGGACGTCAGCATCCTGATGCAAAGGGCTCTCTCACTGATCTAGCATTTATTCTGACATCAGACTTTAAGACATGAGCACAACATATTAAAATGTCATGAACTGCTCCTAACTCAAATAAACCTACATGCCAAATGGACACAAGGCCTTTTAACTATTTTCCTCTGTGAAAAAAGAAAATTTCCCAGTTGTTAAAATTTCTCCTGTCTCTAAGCAGAACCTATCTTATGCATGTTAACTAAAAATGAGGTTATACCAGGAAAAGTAGTTCTTGAGTGGCTAGAAATAGAGGAAAATAATAAAAGCAGAGGATATTTAAGAGAAGAATGGGAAAATAGATAAATAAGCCAGAGAGGAGTTGTACATTGTAACTTAGAGAAAATATTTGAAACTGAAACTTCATGAACAGGAGTTGGAAAAAGAAAATTATGTACTGAATAGTTAAATATTTCATAATGATTTCCTCAAGTCTGAATATTTCAAAGGAAATGCTACAAAGTTGTTATTAATCATTGTCAGAGAAACAAGATTGGGTGTGTCACATTCTAAAGGGAAGGACTGTGTTCAGTTTAGTATTATTTTCCCTGAGCAGAACAGGACATTTAAGCCAAATATACATAATCATTGAGCTGATTAAAATAATAAATGAGGTTTTACCACAGAATCAAACTATGTTCCTCTCTAGAGGAGGATAATGAGAAGAGGGGAAATAGGTACAATTATGTCTAAGACAGGTCGACAGGTCTACTGAAAAACTGGAGACACTGAGTAAGACAGAGGAACAGAATTTTGTATATTCATAAGAGATTATACTCATATAAACAACAGATTATTCAGCCATAAAAAGAAGAAAATCCTGCCCGTTCTGAAAACATGGAAAGACCTTGCAGGCACCTTGAAGGAAGTTGTCAGAAAGACAAATATTACTTATATGTGGAATCTAAAAAAAAACAAACCAAACTCATAGAAATAGAGAGTAGATTGGTGTGGCTCCCATACCAGTGGCTGAGGTATGGGAGAATTGGGGAGATGTTGGTCAAAGTGTATAAATTTCTAGTTATAAGATGAATAAATTTGTGGACCTAATATATGGTATTCTCTTAGATCGCCAGACTCAGGAGCCGCCCACCACAGTAGCTAATGACAGGTCACCAACTTTGGTTCTGGGACTCCGACTCAGCACAAATAATTCTTCCCTGAACATCCTTGAACATAAATCAAGTGAACATAAGTCAGGTATCTATCTGAATACCTGAGAGGTTACTGCAAAGTATGCTTTCAATGCACATCTCCAGGACAAGGCGTGAGTATACCCACTTGCCTACATTGAGATTCCACATATAAACCATGAGTCCCTGGTGGCTCTGAAAGAAAAGAAAATGCCTACAACTGGGGAGACCCAGACGACAGAGTAGAAGGAGGTGTGCTCATCTTCTGTAAGAACATCAAAATCACAACTCGCTGCTGAACAACCCTCGACAGGACAATGTTGAATCCCACCAAAAAAGATACCCCACATCCAAGGGCACAGGAAGCCCCAACAAGACAGTAGGAGGGACGAATCACATTTAAAATCAAATCTCAGACCAGCCAGAGATGCTCAGAGGGTGCAAACAAAACCTGTGTGCACCAGGAGAGAGGGAAAGAAGCAGTGACCTTAACAGAAGACTGAGCCAGACTTGCCTTTGAGTGTTTGAATGTCTCCTGCAGAGGCACAGGTCAGCAGTGGCCAGAGGTAGGGGTAGGGACTCTCGCTACAGCAGACCCAGCAGGCAAGGAGTGTGGCATAAGCCATCTTGGAGAAGGTTGCCATCGGCCTCACTATACAGCCACCAAGCAGATGGCCCACAAACTGAAGAACAATTATACCAAAGAAGTTCTTGCACTGTTACAAAAGTTCTAGTGCCCACAACAGATTTCCCAACCTGGGGATGTGGCAAAAGGACTGAGAATTCCATGGAATTTGACTTGAAGGCTAGAGGGATTTGATTACACAACTTCCACAGGACTGGGGAAACAGATTCTTGGAGGGCACAACAAAACTTTGTGTGCACCAGGACCCAGGAGAAAGGAGCAGAGACCCCACAAAAGACTGAGCCAGACTTGCCTGTGAGTGTCCAGGAGTCTCCAGCATAGCTATGGGTCAACAGTGATCTGCCTTGGGGTCAGGGCACTGACTGCAACACTACTGGGAGCCTCAGCAAGCTGGCATAAGTCCTGTTGAAGGAGGGCCAAACTCCAGGGAGGGAACACAGCCCCACCCATCAGCAGAAAATTGGATTAAAGATTTACTGAGCAGAGCCTTGCCCAGAGCAAGACCCAGTTTTCCCCACAGCCAGTCCCTCCCAACAAGAAGCATTCCACAAGCCTCTTAACCTCATCCATCAGAGGGCAGACAGAATTAAAACCACAATCACAGAAAACAAAACCACATGGATAACAGCTTGGCTATAACTATGTGCCTTGCCCCGTAGGGCCACCCAAGACAGAAGGGTCATGGTGGAGAGTTTTTACAAAATGTGCTCCCCTGGAGAATGGAATGGCAAACCATTTCAGCATTCTTGCCTTGAGACCCCCATGAACAGTATGAAAAGGCAAAAAGATATGATACTGAAAGATGAACTCCCCAGGTCAGTAGGTGCCCAATACACTACTGAAGGAGAGCAGACAAATAGCCACAGAAGGAATGAAGAGGCTGAGCCAAAGCAGAAACACCACCCAGCTGTGGATATGTTCAGTGGTGAAAGTAAAGTCTGATGCTGTAAATAACAATAGTGCATAGGAACGTGGACTGTTAGGTCCATGAATCAAAGTCAATTGGGAGTGCTCAAACAGGAGATGGTAAGAGTAGACATCAATATTTTAGCAAACGCCCTCTACCAACAACACAAGAGATGACTCTATACATTACTAGATGGTCAGTACTGAAATCAGATTGATTATATCCTTTGCAGCCGAAGATGGAGAAGCTTTTATACAGTCAGCAAAAACAAGACCAGGAGCTGGCTGTGGCTCAGATCATGAACTCCTAATTGCAAAATTCAGACTTAAATTGAATAAAAAAGGGAAAACGACTAGACCATTCATGTATGACCTAATCAAATCTCTTACTATTATATAGTGGAAGTGGCAAATAGATTCAAAGGACTAGATATGATAGTTAGAGTACCTGAAGAAATATGGATGGAGGTTTGTAACATTGTATCGGAGGCAGTGATCAAAATCATCCCCAAGAAGAAGAAATGCAAAAAGGCAAAACGGTTGACTAAGGAGGCCTTACAAATAGCTGAGAAAATAAGAGAAGTGAAAGGCAAAGGAGAAAAGGAAAGATATATCCATCTGAATGCATAGTTCCAAAGAATAGCAAGGAGATTTAAGAAAGCCTTGCTAAGTGAACAATGAAAAGAAGTAGAGGAAAACAGTAGAATGAGAAAGACTAGAGATCTCTTGAAGAAAATTAGAGATACCAAGGAAACTTTTAATGCAAAAATGGGCACAATAAAGGAGAGAAACAGTATGGACCTAACAGAAGCAGAAGATATTAAGAAGAGGTGGCAAGAATACACAGAAGAACTGTACAAAAAAGATCTTAATAACCCAGATAACCAGGATGGAGTGATTACTCACCTAGAGCCAGACATCCTGCAGTGCAAAGTCAAGTGGGTCTCAGGAAGCATCACTATGAACAAAGCTAGTGGAGGTGATAGAATTCCAGTTGAGCTATTTCAAATCCTAAAAGATGATGCTGTGAAAGTGCTGCACTCAATATGCCAGCAAATTTGGAAAACTCAGCATTGGTCACAGATCTGGAAAAGATCAGTTTTAATTCCAATCCCAAAGAAAGGCAATGCCCAAGAATGTTCAAATGACCACACAATTGCACTCATTTCACATGATAGCAAAGTAATGCTCAAAATTCTCCAAGCGAGGTTTCAACAATATGTGTACTGACAAACTGGATTTAGAAAAGGTAGAGAAACCAGAGATCAAATTGCCAACATCTATTGGATTATAGAAAAAGGAAGATAAATCCAGAATAACATCTACTTTTGCTTCATTGACTATGCTAAAGCCTTTGACTGTGGGTCACACACACACACACACACACACACACACACACAAAACGTGGAAAATTCTTAAAAGGATGGGAATACCAGACCACCTTACCTGTCTCCTGAGAAACATGTATGCAGGTCAAGAAGCAACAGTGAGAAGAGGACATGGAACAACTGGTTCCAAATTGGGAAAGGAGTACATCAAGGCTGTATATTGTCACCCTGCTTATTTAATTTCTATGCAGAGTACATCATGAGAAATGCCAGGCTGGAAGTTCAAGTTTGAATCAAGTTTGGTGGGAGAAATATCAATGATCTCAGAGATGCGACTGACAACACCCTTATAGAAGAAAGTTAAGAGGAAGTAAAGAGCCTCTTGATGAAGGTAAAAGAGGAGAGAAAAAGCTGGCTTAAAATTCAACATTTAAAACACAAAGATCATGGCATCCTGTCCCATCACTTCATGGTATGTAGATGGGGAAACAGTGACAGACTTTATTTTCTTGGGCTCCAAAATCACTGCAGATGGTGACTGCAGCCATGAAGTTAAAAGAAGCTTGTTCCTTGGAAGAAAAGCTATGACAAACCTAGACAGCATATTAAAAAACAGAGACATTTCTTTGCTAACAAAGGTCCATATAGTCATGCCCCTTCTTGCCTTCCCTTTTTGATTGATTCTCTCAGCATTTCTCTCTCAGATTCAAAGGAAGAGTCATTATTTAATGAAATGGAATGCAGTATATTCACTAATTATATTCTAGTGTTGAGTGATTTCCTTAAAAAGATTTTCAGGTTCTGGGTACTCAGCAATGAACAAGACAAAGTCCCATCTGGAAATGACTTGAAAAAAACAATTAATAAGCTATTAAATAGGTGAGAAGAGTACAGATTCTAGTAAGTTTTATAAAGAAAATAAAGAGTACCTCATTCCAGGGAATCTACTCCAGTTAGAATAGATCAGGGAGGATCTCTCTGGGGAAGTGATATTTGAGCTGATACTCAATGTTAAGAAGGTTCTAGAGAAAGAACATTTCAGGCAGAGAGGAAAACAAATTAAAGACCCTAAAAAGGCTGCCATATGACCCAGCAATCCCACTTCTGGGCATACACCCACAGTAAACCACAATTCAAAAAAATACATGCATCCCAATGTCCATTGCAGCACTATTTATAATAGCTAGGACATGGAAGCAATATAGATGTCTATTACCATAGAAACAGATAAAGAAGATGTGGTAGAGACACATCCCCGGTGGTCCAGTGGTTGAGAATGTACCTTGCAGTGAAGGGGACACAGTTTGATCCCTGGTCCAGGAAGATCCCACATGTTGGGGACCAGCTAAGCCTGTGAAGCCCGTTTACCTAGAGCCCATACTACCACAAGGACAAGCCTGTGTAACACAGTGAAGAGTAGCCTCCACTTGCCACAACCAGAGAAAGCCTGAGCACAGCAACTTAAACCTAGAGCAGCCAAAGATAAATTTTAAAAAATAAAAAAAAGCAAAAAAGAAGATATGGCACATATATACCACATACGTGGAACATTAGTCAGCCATAAAAAAAGAACAAAGTAATACCATTTTCCACAACATGGATGGACCTACAAACTGTCATCCTGAGTGAAGAAAGTTAGATACAGAAAGACAAATACCATATGATAACACTTATTTGTGGAATATAAAAATAAAAGTGGGGTATATACAAACAAACTTTTTGGCAAAACAGAAATAGTCACAGATGCAGAAAACAAACTTATGGTTGCCAGGAGATAAAGGGAGGGATAAATTGGGAGACTGGTATTGACATATACATACTACTATACATAAAATCACAAACTCAATGGACACGAATCTGAGCAAACTCTGGGAGATAGTGAAGGACAGGGAAACCTGGAGTGCAGTAATACATAGAATTGCAGAGTCAGATACGACTTAGCGACTAAAAAACATATGTAAAATAGGTATCTAGCAAGAACCTACACAAAGTTCCAACAAAAATAAGAGAAGACTCTACACATAGACATCACTAGATGGTCAATACCAAAATCAGATTGATTTTGATTATATCCTTTGCATATAAGATGAAGATGCTCTATACACTGAGTAAAAATAAGACCTGGAGCTGACTATGGCTCAGATAATGAGCTCCTTATTGCAAAATTCAGGCTTAAATTGAAGAAAGTAGGGAAAACCACTAGGCCATTCAGGTATGATCTAATCAAACCCCTTATGATTATACAGTGGAAGTGACAAATAGATTCAAGGGATTAGATCTGACAGAGTGCCTGAAGAACTATGGACAGAGGTTCATAACATTGTACAGGAGGCAATGACCAAAACCATCTCCAAGAAAAAGAACTGCAACTAGGAAAATGTTTTCTGAGGAAGACTTACAAATAGCTGAGAAAAGAAAAGCAAAAGGCAAAGAAAAAAGGGAAAGATAAACCCAACTGAATGCAGAGTTCCAAAAAAAATAAGAAACCTTATTAAGTAAGGTTTAATAGATAAGAAAGGTAAGAATAGATAAGAAAGCCTTCTTAAGTGAACAATGCACAGAAATAGAGGAAAGCAATAGAATGGGAAAGACCAGAGATTTCTTCAAGAAAATTAGAGATACCATGGAAATATTTCATGCAAAGATGGGAACAAAAGGCCAGAGATGGTAAGGATCTAACAGAAGCAAAAGAGTTTAAGAAGAGGTGGCAAGAATACATAGAACTGAACAAAAGAAAGTCTTAATGACTCAGATAACAATGATAGTATGGTCACTCACCTAGAGCAAAACATCCTGGACTGTGAATCAAGTGGACCTTAGGAAGCATCACTACAAAATAAAGCTAGTGGAGGTGATAGAATTCAAGCTGAGCTATTTCAAACCCTAAAAGATGAAGCTGTTAAAGTGCTGCACTCAATATGTCAGCAAATTTGGAAAACTCAGCAGTGGCCACAGGACTGGAAAAGGTCAGTTTTCATTCTAATCCCAAAGAAAGCCTTTCATTCTAATCTCAAAGAATGTTCAAACTACCATTCAAATGCTAGCTAGATAATGCTCAAAATCCTTCAACTAGGTTTCGACAGTACATGAACCAAAAACTTTCAGATGTACCAGCTGGATTTAGAAAAGGCAGGTCAGAGATCAAATTGCCAACATACTTTGGATCACAGAAAAAGAAAGGGAATTCCAGAAGAACATCTACTTCTGTTTCATTGACTACGCTAAAACCTTTGACTGTGTGGATCACAACAGACTCTGGAAAATTCTTAAAGAGATGGGAAAACCAGGCTACCTTACCTGCCTCCTGAGAAACCTGTGTGCAGGTCAAGAAACAACACTTAAAACTGGACATGGAATGACAGACTGGTTCCAAATTGGGAAAGGAGTACATCACGGATGTATATAGTCACCCTGCTTATTTATCTGCTATGCATGTGAAATGCTGAGCTGGGTGAATCACAAGCTGGAATCAAAATTGCTGGGAGAAATATCCATAACCTCAGATATGCATATGATACCACCCTAATGGCAGAAAGTGAAGAGGAACTAAAGAGCCCCTTGAAGGTGAAAGAGCAGAGTGAAAAAGCTGACTTAAAACTTAAGATAATGGCATCCAGTCCTATCACTTCATGTCAAATATAGGGGTAAAGAATGGAAACAGTGACAGATTTTATTTTCTTAGGCTGCAAAGTCACTGCAGACGGTGACTACAGCCACAACATTAAAAGACTATTGCTCCTTGGAAGGAAAGCTATGACAAACCTAGAGAGTGTATTAAAAAGCAGAGACATCACTTTGCCTACAAAGGTCCATATATACGTATGGATGTGAAAGTTGGATCATAAAGAAGGCTGAGCACCAAGAATTGATGCTTTCAAATTCTGGTGCTGGAGAACACTCTTGAGAGTTCATTGGACAGCAAGGAGATCAAACCAGTCAAGCTTTTAGGAAATCAACCCGGAATATTCATTGGCATGACTGATGCTGAAGCTGAAGCTCAAATCCTTTGTTTTTTTCTAGTGAGCAAACTCTCTGGAAAAGACCATTATGCTGGGAAGGATTGAAGGCAAGAGGAGCAGGGTGTAACAGAAGATGAGATGTTTGGATGGCATCATCAACTCAATGGACATGAGTTTGAGCAAACTCTGGGGGATAGTGAAGGACAGGGAGCCTGGCGTGCTCTGGTCTATGGGTTTGCAGAGAGTGAGGTATAACTTAGTGACTGAACAGCATCATGAGATTCTTTTACTTTTAAAATAAAAAATTTTAAGATAACATGTTGATTTGTATATAACCAGTAAAGCAGTGAATGATTTGTCAAGACAATGCATAAACATTAAGGCAACTGGATTCCATATATATATATATAAAGGGATGGATATTGAGGAGAGCACCCCAGCATAATACTTGGCATGCTTTCTGTACTGTTAATTGGACATGGTGAACTAGAAAAAATAGCCGAGTAGAGATCACATCAGTGGACAGCTGCTGTGGTCATCGATGTGAGACCACTGTGACCAGGGGAGAAAACATGTTTTCAAATGGCCAGAAAAACATGCCTAACACTTAGAATTTGAGGCATAAACACAGAAAAAGAAGTGAAATCCACTGAATGGGTTCAATTAACAGGTGTGCAAAGATATCTGATGAGTACTATGAAAATTTTAGATAAAATATAATGCTGCACTTAACCTTTTCTGAGCATTAAAATTAGAGAAATACTTTTCAAAAACTGAATTGTAGAGCTGCTGACTTCTTCAGGCTATATCTCCCTTTTACTTTTCAAAATTTTACATCTTTATTATATTGATTTATATTTGTTATTTATAATCTATATATCTGCCTATCTATCTATATATTCTCCATCATCAAATGTTGTAAGTACATTAAAAATAGTATGCTTCTTTATGCAGCATTTCCTGAATTTCAACATTTGATTAGTTTATCACTTTAAGTTACATGTGTGACAATACATGACTAAAAACATTCTAAGTCAGAGATTTTCACCTTTGAAACAGGTATGTAAGGGTTTGCCCTGGAGTGAAAATGATGATAACTTTCAAACTGGAGCCTAAGTTATATCAATGATACTATATGTTGTCACTTAGTGGGAAACATCCCAGGTATATGAAATATTCCTTGATAACTTGCATTCAGTAATGTCTACAGAAATTAGACAGTCAAATTTTCTGGGAATTATTAGATACATTAGTGCTAAAACCCATTTAGAAAATATTATGACATCTTTTAGAATAACACAAAATGTTTTTATAAATATCTTACAATCTCATTTGACAGGTGTTTATTTTTGTATTTCAATCTTCTTAATTAGATATGCATTAATTGCTAAAGCTGTGAGGATATTTTTGTGTGTACATGTAGGCATAATAGAATACTGTTCTGTTTCCTTGTTTAGTGTCAGGAAAGTATCTAGAGAATTCCATCCTGTATTTGTCTCTATTGATAAGAATGAGTAAAACACAATTTCACAATTTCAGGCCTGATGTTCCCAGTCAAACTTTTTGAGCAAAAAAAAAAAAAAGATCTGTAATTTACTCATGTATCGTCTTTTTCAAATTCAAATTAATTTCTTTGATTTCTTTAGCATATATTTGAAGGAAAAAAGTTATTTAAGTCTCAAGAGGTATTTTCCCTCTGAAATTTACTTTGAGATTCCAGCATTATCACAAGAGCTGAAAACAATAGAAATGGCTTATGGGAGCTGTATGGTACTCTGTCTAACTTCATTTGCTGCCTTCTTTTATTTTTCCTTCTTTATCTGCTACTCTCTTATCCATTTCACTGTCCTTGATTTTGCATTCTCTTGACCTCTGCTCTTGATAACAAACATTATCAATTTTTCCAGAGCCCACTTAATTCTGAAACCTTTGTCTTTGGAGGAATAAATCTTTAAAAAGTGTACACTTTCTTTATTTGTGATCCTACCTTTCTACTTTGAAGAATATAGAGACATTTCAGACACAGGGAGATGTACAGGCTGACTCAACACAATTGTGGGAAATGACTGATTGAAAGACCCTCATGCGCTTAGCCTCTCTCAGCAATAAATGCCTCACATCAATGGATGTGCTTATGGGGATCATGGTTACAGAAGAGAATTGGCCCATATAGTAATCATGGGCCAATTACTAAGTATAAGCTTACTAATCAGTTCTGCCTAAGTTAGCTCTCTAGCTAGATTATCTATAAAACACTAAAATGTAAAAGATACTATCTGAAGTTTTTAGATTTTCTTGTTTTATTTGTTGTTATTTAACATTTAATGTATCTGCAAGCATAGCTTACATAATGAAAGATACCCACATTTCTTACTTCCTGAATCATAGTTTCTTACATTTAAGCATACATAAGTGTACATAAACATCGAATTTCTTATTTAAAGATGAATCCCCATATTTAAGATGAAAGAATTTTTTTTTAATCTGACAAATAACTTTTTCCATTCCATATAAGTGGCATTCTGAAATAAATAAATGGACTGACATGCAACCAATTCAGAAGACTAATGCCTGAATATGAAATGTACAAAAAGCATAAAATCTACGTTGTTGGTTGATACACTGGCAGAGTCAGCAGATAAGTGAATATTCAGATTATTTAATATTTCCTTAGATTATTTAAGGTTAACTTAGTTGTGTTTCTGTCAGTTTCAGCACCTTTACAACTGCTGAGTTTATTGGTGATAGTAACATAGCAAACATGACCAATCCTTCCTAAAATTAGTTTCCTTCTAAGTTTAGAGTTAACCACCTACAGAGTAGAAAATAATGGTATTACACATTTCAGTAGCCATGGAAACAGGTGCTTAGCACATTATAAACAAATACAATTTTAAGAATAAGTCCCCAAATTTGTAGCTCAGTGATTGCAACAGCCAAATAAGTTTAGAGAATTTTTTCCTTCAATATTTGAGGGGAAAAAAGATACAATCAAAACTTAGGGAGCTTGCAAAGTGGATTTTGGATGTGAAAAACCATGGGGAATACCTCTCAATCCGTTATTAACTTATGTGTGACCTTCACCTCATTTCTTAACTTTCCAGTTCTTTATTTCTCCCATCTGGACAACATTATTTGCTTCCCTTGCTGGAATCTTGTGAAGCTTAATTAATGTTTGTGAACCACTTTGACTTCCACAGCTGGAGGATGTTGAAGAAATGCAAATTATTATTGTTGTTATTTATTATTTATTGTTCTCTCTCTAGACTTGGTTCCAGTCTCTGCAGGCTTACCCCCTGAGCCATGGAGACAAATTAATAATAAATGCAGTGCTAGTCTTTCAGTAAATACCAGGATGGCTCAACGGGAAGCAGTTTTTTAAAAAGTCTACAAAAATATTATGCTTACTCTTCTATTATAAAAGCCATAAGAGTCAAAAGTTTTTAAAATTTTACTCTTTTTGACTGATTCATCTTTACTGTGAATTACTGAAGATTTTCGTTGTGTGCCATATTTTTACTCAGTTGAAATATTGCCATTTTGGACTAGCAACCTGTCCGCCTAATTTTTTTCTATTGGGAAAACTATACCATTATAGTTTTAGTCTTTTTCAAAACTAAAATTTACTTTTAACCTTGTTTAATTGACAAAAATCAAATTTGTAATGGCTGTTCTATTTTGTTGGACATTTTGGGTTTTTTTTCCTAAGCAGTTATTCATCTTCTCTTAAAATAGGTCAGTGTCCCTTTTATAAAGTTTATAATTACTAAAAAACATGAATACTGTTTTGTAAATATTGATTAAAATTATAGATATTTTTGTTGTGAATATTACTGAGATTCTTATTAAAATTCAATTACTTTTTTAGAGAATGTGATCCAAAAAATGGCTGCTTTTAAAATAGAAATAATATTCACATCTTTCCCAAAGATCACCTTTCCTTCATTACTGATAGATGCCTCATTTTACATTTAGATAACCCTGCAGATCTTGCCTAATGTCCAGGAAAACAGGGTCCTCCTGCTCAGGGGAAGGTTATAATTTGTGAAAGCGAAGCATGGCATCCTCTTTACCAGGTATTCACTGTCACAGGCTCCTTTGATCCTAGGATGTCATGTGCATGGCCAAATCAGAACTTCTCTGCTAATCTTCTGGAAATATTCATTCCTCTATCTTTACTCAAGAAATAAGTCACTCATGACTTTCCTTTTTTTCGTAGAGGGATTAGGGTATAGGACATTATGAATGCATTTTCCAGCCATTTTGCCACCAGAAGAGAAACATAACTTTTAATATTTTTATAAAAAGCCACACTGTTTAACAACCCCTTGCTTGTCTAAATAGACTTTTCCTTATGATGAATGTTTTTATTATTTAAGCTGTCCAGTTTGTCAGTTTTCTACAAGACACTGAAGAAAATCTTAACTAATAGATATTACCCGAGTATACCAACCTTCATTAATCTTCTCCTCTGTACTTCCATAGCATTTGGAGTAACTATACATAATTTAGTATTAAATTATATGGCAACTTGTATTGCCTGGCATTAGTTTTTATATATCTCCTGGACTAAATTGCCATCTGTTTGAACTTGGAAGCACTATTTTATCCTCTCTGAACCCTATGCCTTGTACAATGCTGGCTCAGGGGAAGCTCATTATGTTAGGGGGAAAAAAAAAATGTGTGGGCATATGGGTTTATGTTGCCTTTTCTTGCCTTAAACTCAAAACTCTATCACAATTTTTCTATAACATGGTCCTTTGTCATGTTTTATTTTTCCTTAGAGGAGAAGGAAATGAGTCGGACATGACTGAGTGACTGAGCACATTCTTCCTTAGACTAATTCTTCTGTATTACTTCCTGCTCCTTCTCTTTCTATGGCCTCTTTGTAGGTATTCGGAAAGCTTTGTCTTTGGTTTTATGTGCCTTTGCTACTCTGTTCTCTTCCCTGAAGATCAAATCCACTATGACTCATTTACTTATGCAAAAATGACCACTATATTGGGACTCCCAGTCTGATTTCTACCCTGCATATCTATCAGACATGCCCAACTACTTTGTAACTGGTGCTCAGTTGCTCATTCATGTCCGACTCTTTCCAACCCCACGGACTGTATCCTGCCAGGCTCCTCTGTCCATGGGATTTTCCATGCAAGAATGCTGGAGTGGCTTGCCACTTGCTTCTCCAACCTTACAACTGATACTTCTCACCAAATACACAACTGAAATTTGATTCTGCCTTCAGTCACTAAAAGTTGAAGTATTCTCTCCTTCCTCTGAATTTCTATAGCTAAACCACAATCTACAATGGCTGCTTGCACTGATGATTTATCTCTTCTTAAACTCCTTGAGATCAAGGACTATTGTCTTGTTTCTCTTTAATTACTCTCCACCTATATAAGTCTTATATATAATATGAAATGAATAAGTGTCTGAATGGATATATGACCACTTTATTCCAACATGGAAGCATGCCATGTTGAAAAATTAGTTATACGTTCTCTCTTTGTCTTTATATATATTTTAGGATAATTTGGTATTTTATATAAACATATATGTAAAGAAGATATATTTTCATTGATATCCTTATGTAGAAATTCTGATTATGTTTTCAAACTTCCATATTAATATAATTCAGTTAAGATCAACTTGTGGTTTTAGCATTTTTTTGCAAATAATTATATTTTATTAAGATTATGTATTTTCTTAAATGTGTCAAAAAATCGGATATCATATTATTATAAATTTTTATTCCAATGGTAAAAATTTCATCAATCTGTTCTAAGAGAAAAACACATGTCTACACAAAAACCTGTATATGAATGCTTGTGGTAGTATTCCTAGCCAGTATAGTTTCCACAAAATGGAAACAACTCAAATTCCCAAAAAGTTATGAATGGATAAACCAAATATGGTACACACACACACACAATGGGATATCATTTAGCCATAAAAGGAATTAATTACTGACACATGCCATAGCACAAATTAATCTTGAAAGCATTGTGCTACTTGAAAGAAGCCACATACAAAGACAATGTATGGCATGACTCCGTTCCAATCCCAAAAGAGGCCAATGCCAAAAATTCCATCAATCTACTATACAGTTGCAAATCTATTATACATTTGCACTCATTTCACATGCTAGCAAGGTTATACTAAAAATCCTTCAAGGAAGCCTTCAATGATATGTGAAGTGAGAATTTATAGATACATAAACTGGGTTTTGAAGAGGCAAAAACATTCACTGGATCATAGAGAAAGCCAGGGAATTCAAGAGAAATATCTGCTTCATTGACTACACTGAAGCCTTTGTATGGATCAAAACAAACTGGAAAATTTTTAAAGAGATTAGAATACCAGAGCACTTACCTGTCTTCTGAGAAACTTGTATGCAGGTCAAGAAGCAACAGTTAGGACCTTATACAGAAGAACTGACTGGTTTGAAATTGCAAAAGGAGTATTTCAAGGCTGTATATTGCCACTCTACTTATTTAACTTCTATGCAGCGTATATCATGTGAGATGCTGTGCTGGATGAATCACAAACTGAAATCAAGATTTCCAGGAGAAATATCAACACACACAGATATGGAGAAGAACCACTCTAATGGCAAAAAGTGAAGAGGAACTGAAGAGCCTCTTGAAGAGGGTGAAAAAGGAAAGTGAAAAAGCTGTGTTGAAACTCAACATTAAAAGAATGAAGATCATGGCATCTGGGCCCATTATTTCATGGCAAATAGAGGAAAAAGTGGGAACAATGATAGATTTTATTTTCTTGTCTCCAAAATCACTGCAGACATTAACTGCAGCCATGAAACTGAAAGATGCTTGCTCCTTGGAAGGAAAGCTATGACAAACCTAGACAGCATATTAAAAAGCAGAGACAGACATCATTTTGCTGACAGAGGTCTGTTTAGTCAAAGCTATGTTTTTTTCCAGTAGTCATGTATGGATGTGAGAGTTGGACCATAAGAAGTTCTGGAGAAGACTCTTCAGAGTCCCTTGGCCTGCAAGGAAATAAAACCAGTCATCCTGAAGGAAATCAACCCTGAATATCATTGGAAGGGCTGTTGCTGAAGCTCCAATACTTTGGCCACCTGATGTGAAGAGCTGACTCACTGGAAAAGCCCCTCATGCTGGGAAAGACTGAAAGCAAAAGGATAAGGGGGTGACAGAGTCTGGGTGGTTAGACAGCATCACCAACTCAATGGACATGAGTATGAGCAAACTCCTGGAGATAGCAGAGGACAGAGGAGCCTGACGGGCTACAGTCCATCAGGTTGAATAGATTGGGCATGACTTAGTGACTGAACAACGATATAAATAAATAAATAGATGTATGTGTGTTTCTAAATATCTCTTTCATGGATCACAGCTTTGTCATGGGAAGGGTCTTGCATAATTCAATGAAGATATGAGCCATTCTGTGCAGGGCCACCCAGGATGGATGGGTCATAGTGGACAGTTCTGACAAAACATGGCCTGGTAGAGAGGGGAATGGCAGCAACAACAGAACAAAAAAATCCAGAAATAGAAATTAGTGTTGGCTAGAGTCTGAGTAACAAGGGAAGTGCAGGGTAGTTCTTAATGAGTACAGGTTTTCTTTTTTGATGATTAAATATTTTGGAATTATGTAGTGATAAAGATTGTCATTATATCTACTACTGTGGACAGGAATCCCTCAGAAGAAATGGAGTAGCCATCATGGTCAACAAAAGAGTCCGAAATGCAGTACTTGGATGCAATCTCAAAAACGACAGAATGATCTCTGTTCATTTCCAAGGCAAACCATTCAATATCACAGTAATCCAAGTCTATGCCCCAACCAGTAATGCTGAGAAAGCTGAAGTTGAATGGTTCCATGAAGACCTACAAGACCTTTTAGAACTAACACCCAAAAAAGATGTCCTTTTCATTATAGGGGACTGGAATGCAAAAGTAGGAAGTCAAGAAATACCTGAAGTAACCAGCAAATTTGGCCTTGGAATGAAGCAGGGCAAAGACTAATAGAGTTTTGCCAAGAAAATGCACTGGTCATAGCAAACACCCTCTTCCAGAAACACAAGAGAAGACACTACACATGGACATCACCAGATGGTCAAAACCAAAATCAGATTGATTATATTCTTTGCAGCCAAAGATGGAGAAGCTCTATACAGTCAACAAAAACAAGACCAGGAGCTGACTGTGGCTCAGATCATGAACTCCTTATAGCCAAATTCAGACTTAAATTGAAGAAAGTAGGGAAAACCACTAGACCATTCAGGTATGACCTAAATCAAATCCCTTATGATTATACAGTGGAAGTGAGAAATAGATTTAAGGGCCTAGATCTGATAGATAGAGTGCCTGATGAACTTTGGAATGAGGTTCGTGATGTTGTACAGGAGACAGGGATTAAGACCATCCCCATGGAAAAGAAATGCAAAAAAGCAAAATGGCTGTCTGGGGAGGCCTTACAAATAGCTGTGAAAAGAAGAGAAGCGAAAAGCAAAGGAGAAAAGGAAAGATATAAGCATCTGAATGTGGAATTCCAAAGAATAGCAAGAAGAGATAAGAAAGTATTCCTCAGTGATCAATGCAAAGAAATAGAGGAAAACAACAGAATGGAAAGACTAGAGATCTCTTCAAGAAAATTAGAAAAAAAAAAGAGAGGAAAAAAAAAAAAAGAAAATTAGAGATACCAAGGGAACATTTCATGCAAAGATGGGCTCGATAAAGGACAGAAATGCTATGGACCTAACAGAAGCAGAAGATATTAAGAAGAGGTGGCAAGAATACACAGAAGAACTGTACAAAAAAGATCTTCACGACCCAGATAATTACAATGATGCGATCACTGACCTAGAGCCACACATCCTGGAATGTGAAGTCAAGTGGGCCTTAGAAAGCATCACTACGAACAAAGCTAGTGGAGGTGATGGAATTCCAGTTGAGGTATTTCAAATCCTGAAAGATAATGCCATGAAAGTGCTGCACTCAATATGTCAGTGAATTTGGAAAACTCAGCAGTGGCCACAGGACTGGAAAAGGTCAGTTTTCATTCCAATCCCAAAGAAAGGCAATGCCAAATAATGCTCAAACTACTGCACAATTGCACTCATCTCACATGCTAGTGAAGTAATGCTCAAAATTCTCTAAGCCAGGCTTCAGCAATATGTGAACCATGAACTTCCTGATGTTCAAGCTGGTTTTAGGAAAGGCAGAGGAACCAGAGATCAAATCACCAACATCAGCTGGATCATGGAAAAAGCAAGAGAGTTCCAGAAAAACATCTATTTCTGCTTTATTGACTATGCCAAAGCCTTTAACTGTGTGGATCACAGTAAGCTGTGGAAAATTCAAAAAGAGATGAGAATACCAGACGACCTGACCTGCCTCTTGAGAAATTTGTATGCAGGTCAGGAAGCAACAGTTAGAACAGGACATGGAACAACAGACTGGTTCCAAATAGGAAAAGGAGTAGGTCAAGGCTGTATATTGTCACCCTGCTTATTTAACTTATATACAGAGTACATCATGAGAAACACTGGACTGGAAGAAACACAAGCTGGGATCAAAATTGCGGGCAAAATATCAATAATCTCAGATATGCAGATGACACCACCCTTATGGTAGAAAGTGAAGAGGACCTAAAAAGCCTCTTGATGAAAGTGAAAGAGGAGAGTGGAAAAGTTGGCTTAAAGCTCAACATTCATAAAACCAAACTCATGGCAGCTGGTCCCATCACTTCATGGGAAATAGATGGGGAAACAGTGGAAACAGTGTCAGACTTTATTTTTGGGGGTCCAAAATCACTGCACATGGTGACTGCAGCCATGAAATTAAAAGACGCTTACTCCTTGGAAGGAAAGTTATGACCAACCTAGATAGCATATTCAAAAGCAGAGACATTACTTTGCCAACAAAGGTCCATCTAGTCAAGGCTATGGTTTTTCCAGTGGTCACGTATGGATGTGAGAGTTGGACTGTGAAGAAGGCTGAGTGCCGAGGCTGATGCTGTTGAACTGTGGTGTTGGAGAAGACTCTTGAGAGTCCCTTGGACTGCAAGGAGATCCAACCAGTCCATTCTGAAGGAGATTAGCCCTGGGATTTCTTTGGAAGGAATGATGCTAAAGCTGAAACTCCAGTACTTTGGCCACCTCATGCAAAGAGTTGACTCATTGGAAAAGACTCTGATGCTGGGAGGGATTGGGGGCAGGAAGAGAAGGGGACGACAGAGGATGAGATGGCTGGATGGCATCACTGACTCGATGGATGTGAGTCTGAGTGAACTCTGGGAGTTGGTGATGGACAGGGAGGCCTGGTGTGCTGAGATTCATGCGGTTGAAAAGAGTCGGACACGACTGAGCAACTGAACTGAACTGAACTGAAAGACTGTCAAACTTTTGGAATACACTAAAAACCACCGTCATTTTGAAAGGGTGAACTTTATAGTATGTAAATTATATCTCAAAGCCTTTTTAAAGAAAAATCCATGAAAACCCAGGATTCTTAGTTTTCAGGATATTTACACCCAGGACATATCAGGATGTATAGATCAAGCACAGATTTTAACGAAGATGTGTTAAGTTGTTTCCAAGTATAAGAGATTTACCAAACAATGGCAATCTATACTTTGTAAATAATATAATATTCTCCTATTATTCACTATTACTTCACTTATGGACTATCTACTACTCTCCAGGGAAGGCTGAACTATAAACAAATGATGTATAATAATAGTCATTATTCAACTAGTTTAATTGGCTTGAAAATGCTATGGGGGAGTTGAAAAGGATACTCCTCGTTCTTCCAGGGCTCAAAGTATCAGACAGTGTTTGCTCATGTTTTTAGAGGATGAATAAAAGTTTACCAGATGGGATAACTTACTTCATGTGAAGGAAATAGAAAGGAAATCTATGATTAGACAATGATGTGCCATCTCAGTGGCAGATTTTAGAATGAATGAACCCCAGTGTAGGAATAGATAGTTATTGCTTCCCTTTTTATGGCAGTCTATGGTTTTCCTGTCTTCTGGCTGCATTAGGAAGGAAACTTTTCCTTTTTTAAATTAAGTCATTTGTAAAGGCCAAGAAGTGGTTGAATTTTAATGCATCTATACAAAAATCATAGACTGTTTTGCCTTAATGACAGTTGTACCACTGAATTAATAGAAAGTGTTGATTTGATTCATAAAATTCCTACTAGAGTAACCCAAAATATATATGAAAATTATTTTGTGCTTTCTTCTTTTAGGTCATTATGCTAAGAAATAAGGGGAGATAGAAGACAGAGTCTGGTTTACATGGTATTACAGTTCAAGTCTTTGAATTTAGGTCATTTATAAAGACCCAGAAGAAATAACTCTGGAGGTGGGGGGAAATGTCCTCTGCATCTTGTTAGCAGATAAATGGTCAGATTTACATAAAAGGATCTATGAGAGGAAGGGAAGGTAAAGAAAAGAAGGCAGAAAAGAGAGGCATAGAAGACTAAGTGGAGCGGGCATTTTAAATAGCAATTTTCAGCTACTGCCCTCAATCAAGCCACAAGCTTTAAAATATTCAACTACATCCTGTTCTCCTAGGAATTAAGCCGGGAACACACTACCTGAGGACATCGCAGACCCCTCAGGTTATTCAGGATAGACCGAGAGTAATTGGTGCTTGCCGAAGGATAGTATACAGAGACATATTGCTTCAAATATTACTAACTAAATTTGAGCCTTCTGCTATATGTCTCTGATAACATTGCTTGTCCCATGCTAAAAATGCCCAAAGTAACTGATAAACTGTCAAAGGTCTCTTTGCTGCTGCTGCTGCTAAGTCGCTTCAGTCGTGTCCATCTTTGTGTGACCCCATAGACCGCAGCCCACCAGGCTCCCCTTCCCTGGGATTTTCCAGGCAAGAACACTGGAGTGGATTGCCATTGCCCTCTCCAATGCATGGTATAGTATTTTACTAATTACTCAGTTTATCAATGTATTAAAAGTATAACCTACAGTTCTACAATGGCAAAATCTTGAATGCAGAGTCTGAAACACAAACAAAAATCTCATTTTGGTTCATTTGTTCTTTGTGACATCAGATTTTCAAATGCCAGGATAATGGGTGTGATGTTATTGAAAATTTAGTCAAAAATCACTGTTTTTAGTCAATATCTATATCTATCAATATAGATATTGATATATTTTCTCTGAAAACATCAAATAATCATGTTTATTATTTTATTTGTATTATAAGCTAAAATATTCTCACATGGCCCTCCTCCCTTTTAACTTATTAACTATTATTACTCTTTTAAGAATAAGAAGGAAATGGCAACCCACTCCACTTTTCTTGCCTGGAAAATCCTATGGATGGAGGAGCCTAGCGGACTACATTCCATGGGGTCGCAAAGCGTCAGACATGACTGAGCGACTAAAACACACATACACAATTCCCTAGATTTTTTAAAGCTAGAAATATATCATGTAATATAATGGAAAGAACATGGATTTTGAAGCCAATGTAGGGGTTTGATTCCTTACTCCACTACTTATATCTGGGTTTTTTTGAGCTTTATTTTTCTGGTCAATAAAATGGAATTTAAATATTTAATTCAAAATAGTGAACTGAGATTACATGTTTAACTAGACATACTTCTCTTTGAGATTCCCACTCACAAGAATGTTCACTAAAATTACAATAAATTATAAAAGTAGAAATAATATGAATCAAAATACAGAATTAGAGAAGAAGACAACTATTACATACAGGAATTTCAGAAATTTCTGTAAAATGTATTAGATATAAGACAAATTGAAGATACCATAAACTGTTCTTCTAAAAGAAACCCCACTAATAACCCTAAGTTTGAAGCTCTAGGTCAAAATTCAACTTATTTTAAATACTTCACCTGTATAAAATTTTAAATTGTTGTATTTACAAAAGAAAAAATCCTATATACATAGATTATATTATTATATTATTACCACTACAGAAATATCATATATCTGGCAAACTCAGAATAGTATTGTGTGAATTCACACAAAAATCAGAGATTTTACTCACTAAGCTTTCCTAAATGATTTTAAGGATGTGCATACTAAGTCACTTCAGTTGTGTCTAACTTTTTGTGACCCTATGGATCATAGCATTCCAGGTTCCTCTATCCATGGGGATTCTCTAGGCAAGAATACTGGACTGGGTTGCCATACCCTGTGCCAGGAGATTCTTCCTGACCAGGGATTGAACTCACATCTCTTACATCTCCTGCATTGCAGGCGGGTTCTTTACCTTCTGAGCTACCAGGGAAACTCCCTGCATTAGCAGGTGGGTTCTTTACCACTAGTGCCAGCTGGGAAGCCCAATTTATGGACACAAGTATTCAAATGGCTCAGAAGTAGAGAGTCATCTTGGACATTGCAAGCTCTCCTTGACCCTTTCTGCAGGAGCTGGCACCTATGACCCAGAACAAATGAAATCTCTCAGTGAGGTTTGTAAGGCTCCTCACACAGTAGAGAGCATTTAACTTATGTAACATTTCTGTTTTACACTCCCCAGAGAATTGTGTAGTCTACATGGCATTCTCCAGGGAGCTATGCCTCGTAGTCTTTGTGTTCTATTTACTATGGGTAATCTTATCCAGAGACTTCTGCCACGGGCATTTCAAAGCTGAGGCCTCTTCTGTCTAGCAAAGATCATTAGTCTATTTACCCAGAGGTCCTGTAGATAAGAAAATTAGACCAAGTTACCTGTCTTCTTTTGTTTTCTCCTGGGCATCCCTATAGTAAAGTGAGTAAATTCATTTCTGTCCAGCTGCTTTAACTATTTCCCTCCTTAAATAAACTTTATTTTTTAGACTGCCTTCACATGTTATAGAATGATTACAATCAGATCTATAAGGTAAGAGAGTGAATGTTATTATCTCTGTTTTAAAATAAAGATACTGAGATTCAAAGAGATTGGAGCTGAGCATATCTAATTGCCAGAACTAGCAGTGCTCTTGTTTCTCTACTTAAAGCCCTTCTCTCAGTCAACTATAAGCCAATAGCACGGTCTTGTGGTGATTACTTCAATCAGTGACCCCTGCTTCTGCTCTCCAAACAAGGCCTTGTAGTCTATGTTTGGTGATTTCAATAGTTTGCTGCTGCTGCTGCTAAGTCGCTTCAGTCGTGTCCAACTCTGTGCGACCCCAGAGACAGCAGCCCACCAGGCTCCCCCGTCCCTGGGATTCTCCAGGCAAGAACACTGGAGTGGGTTGCCATTTCCTTCTCCAATGTGTGAAAGTGAAAAGTGAAAGTGAAGTCGCTCAGTCGTGTCCAACTCTTCACGACCCCATGGACTGCAGCCCACCAGGCTCCTCCATCCATGGGATTTTCCAGGCAAGAGTACTGGAGTGGGGCACCATTGCCTTCTCCGGATTTCAATAGTTTAAAAGCAGTCAAATGGCCCATGAGAAGTTGCTGATTTTTCTGCAAAGACATCAAGCAAAGAAACCATTTATTTGCCTATAATGGTATATATATATATATGTATATGTATGTATCATATGGTTTCAGAGTGTCTGAGTTTCATTAGCCTTCAAACAGAGCCAGGGCACCTTGATCAAGTAAACACAGTGTTCCTGAGTCCCAAGGAAAAAGTTGTTACCAATCAGCATAACTTGGCTCAAAAGTTGACTCTCTTTTATGATAGTGTGATTTAAAACACTGCATCTAACTGTGTAAGAAAAGACTTCTTTGATTATTAAGGGATTTGCAAGGGGTAGAAAGAAGATTGAAATGGAAATTTTTGGCATTGGTACTCAAAGGCTCCATTGTCAGAAAGATTCCATCACCACTGGTCTGCCCAAGTGCATCAGGATGTGGAGTTGCACCAATGTGGGAGCCCTCAGGGAAAACCTAGGGAGGGTACTTGAGGAATAAACTGACAGAAGGAACTGTCTCTTTAGAAAAATAAATATAAATAAACTAACCTTGTGAAAGTGAAAGTGTTGTCATTCAGTCGTGTCCAACTCAATGTGACTCCATGGACTGTAGCCCACCAGGCTCCTCTGTCCATGGGAATCTCAGGCAAGAATACTGGAGTGAGTTGCTATTTCCTTCTCCAGGGGATCTTCCCAACCCAGGGATTGAACCCAAGTCTCCCACATTGCAGGCAGACTCTTTACCAAATGAGCCACCAGGGAAGCCCTAAGTTAAACTTGCTTCCTCTAAATAGCTTAAGCAAAGGAGATGCAAAAGTGAAAAATATGTATTTATCTGTATCTCATGCTTACCTCAAAATACCCTCAGGCTGAGAACACATTGCTCATCATGAGGGTTATCAAGCCATATTGCCCTAGGGTCAGAATGAAATTTTCCATTTGATTTACAAATAAACTCATGTCTGAGTCCCCTCTTTATGCACATTGCCAGTAATAGAATTGAGTACACATTGCCAGTGTACTCAAGCTCTTGCTCACAGAACATTTTCTCCTGCGAGAAAATATAGAAAATTATAAACACTCACTAAAGCAGCAGTGTTCCACACAATGACCTGATGTATTCACAGCTTTATCTGACAAGTTGTTCATAAACTTTCTGCTGTTCCCTGAAGAGAGACGAGCTAACAGCATGATGATTGAAATTAAAGTTTTAAGAATGGAGAGAACATTTTTTAATCATGGAAAAATTATCATCTCAATATTCTCAAAAGATGTTCAATATTTAAATAAGATCATTTCAAGATCTAATGAAGCATATGCAATATTTAATTGACTCATAATTTTTCTTTAGAAAACAGGGAGTCTCTCACACATACATTTTCATTAATTATGTAGTAGTTCTAAAGATTTACCTTAACAAAACAAATTAATTAAAAAAAAAAACAACAAACAGAGGTCTTTAACATGCAAAATCAGAGAGGAACAGAGCACTAAGCTCTGTATGGTACTGCACAGTCAGAACCAGTAGGTGAGTAAGGGAATTGTGTCTCAATATATGACACGTATAGGCAATGTATATTAATGCAACTTAAAAAGACCCTTAGCTTCTGGTAAGTTGTTTTTCCCATAGCTAGAGACAGACAGCTTTCAAAATTCACATTCTGGAATGTGGGTTAAGCACTTCTACTCATTTTCAATTCCATATACTACACATAAATAGCTAATATTACTAATAAGTACTTAAAATACTTTAGTTAAAACACATGCACATTCTTTAACTGAATGCCTAACATGTTACACATAAAAATATTACCTCATCAAGTGAAAGTAATATTATCTATATTTAACACATGCACCATTGTTTTGAAAAAATCTTTATCTTATAGTTTCAAGATAAATTACCCAATGAAAACTTCAATTTTGATCATTCTTTTCTCAACCTACTCTATGAATTGAACTTTCTATTGCTTCAGTTGAAAAGATGTCACTAATAAGTGTTTTCTGTTCCAAGGAACATTGCTACAGTAAGTAGACCTGATCAATCAGGAAGGATCAGGTGGCTGGAACACCCTATTGAAGAACTGAAATCTTCTGTCATGATGACTACCCAAGCAGTCTTTGCTCTTAATTTCTGACAGCCACTCATGTACTTTGCAATGCCATTTTCTCAGCTACAGGGGATTAATTTCCATTAAACTTGGGGAAATGATTGAAACAGATGGTTATTCTTTGCTTGTGGCTAGAACTTTAACATGTAGTTTGGGGAGCTGTAAGACAGCTATATTGTACTATGAAGACGAAAAGCAGAGGAGAAAGCCAGTGTGTTGAAAGAGAAAATATGGAAAAGAATTAGAAACATTTTGGCTATTCCTTGTTCCTAATCATTTCCTGGATCCTGTCACCATTCCATCCTGGGCCCTGGGAATGTTCCTCTTCTGGATTCTGGGATTCCAAAGCATAATCAGGTAGCATTATAGCAATAGCCCTCTTCTCTGTCCCCTTGAGCCACCTTGATTTGCTTATTTAAACCTACTGAGAGTTAAATAAGACTGAGGTTTAATAATTAAGAGTTTTCAGAACAAATGGGAATGGGAAATTAAGTGAAATTCTTCAAATGCATTTTTACAATATTTTAATATCCACTAAATTTTTTAAAAAAGATAATTAGCAAGCTGACCCACTCCAGTACTCTTGCCTGGAAAACCCCATGGACGGAGGAGCCTGGTAGGCTACAGTCCATGGGGTCGTGAAGAGTTGGACACGACTGAGCGACTTCCCTTTCACTTATCACTTTCACGCATTGGAGAAGGAAATGGCAACCCACTCCAGTGTTCTTGCCTGGAGAATCCCAGGGACAGGGGAGCCTGGTGGGCTGCAGTCTATGGGGTTGCACAGAGTAAGACACGACTGTAATGACTTAGCAGCAGCAGCAGCAGCAGCAAGCTGAAGTTAATATCAACTTCATTTTGCTTGAATTATTGACTCCTGCTTCTCTGTATTTTCTGGGGTCTTCTTACAGGATAGCTTCTCCATTACAGCTTCTACCACATGTTCAGATATTAAAGTAGCTTAGATGTTAGGAGCATGGGGTATCACATCTTTCCATCTTTGCTATGGCCTGAATGTTTATGTCTCCTAAGGTCAGTTTTCATTCCAATCCCAAAGAAAGACAATGCCAAAGAATGCTCAAACTACTGCACAACTGCACTCATCTCACACGCTAATAAAGTAATGCTCAAAATTCTCCAAGCCAGCCTTCAGCAATACGTGAACTTTCAGATGTTCAAGCTAGTTTTAGAAAAGGCAGAGGAACCAGAGATCAAATTGCCAACATCTGCTGGATCATGGAAAAAGCAAGAGAGTTCCAGAAAAACATCTATTTCTGCTTTATTGACTATGCCAAAGCCTTTGACTGTGTGGATCACAATAAACTGGAAAATTCTGAAAGAGATGGGAATACCAGACGACCTGACCTGCCTCTTGAGAAATCTGTATGCAGGTCAGGAAGCAACAGTTAGAACTGGACATGGAACAACAGACTGGTTCCAAATAGGAAAAGGAGTACATCAAGGCTGTATATTGTCACCCTGTTTATTTAACTTATATGCAGAGTACATCATGAGAAACGCTGGACTGGAAGAAATACAAGCTGGACTCAAGATTGCCGGGAGAAATATCAATCACCTCAGATACGCAGATGACACCACCCTTATGGCAGAAAGTGAAGAGGAACTAAACAGCCTCTTGAGGGGAGGAGCTAAGATGGCGGAGGAAACGGATGGGGAGAACACTTTCTCCCCCACAAATTCATCAAAAGAACATTTAAACCCTGAGTAAATTCCACAAAACAACTTCTGAATGCCGGCAGAGGACATCAGGCACCCAGAAAAGCAACCCATTTTCTTCGAAAGGAGGTAGGAAAAAATATAAGACAAAAAAAGAGACAAAAGAGGGAGGGACGGAGCTCTGTCCTGGGAAGGGAGTCTTAAAAAGAGAGAAGTTTCCAAACACCAGGAAACACTCTCACTGCTGAGTCTGTGTCAAGCCTTGGAAGCACAGAGGGCAACATAACAGGGAGGAAAAATAAATAAACAATTAATACCCACAGATACGAGCCCTATGGTAACTCCCCCAGCGGAGAAGCAGCGCAGACGCCTGCATCCGCCATTAGCAAGCAGGGGCTGGGCAGGGATGCACGGTGCATGCTGCATCACTTAGAGTAAGGATCTGGCCTGAATACCCCGAGCGCTACCTGAGTGAAATAATTTGGGCTAGCAAACCAGACTGTGGGATATCTACCATGCGAAAAGCCAGCCCTAACCTAAGACACCACCAGGCCCGTGCACAGAACAAAGGACTATACAGAGATAGCCGGCTGCAGACCATCCCCCTCTGGTGACAGGCAGCCAGAGCCGGAAGGGGGCAATTGCAGCTCCAGAGAGACATTATCTACAAAACTGTAAGCAGGCTTCTTTGCTAACTAAAACTTCTTGGAGTTCTGGACAGTCAACATCCGCCTGAGAAGGTGTGCTGGTTGTACACCCAGATAACCGAGCGGCGGGGAGGCGATAAGTCGCAGCTACCTCGCTCGCCAAACACCTCATCATTGAAAGACAATTATATGTCTTGTCTTTCTTGTCTGAGCTTCTCGGACCTGGGAAGGGCACAAAACGCAGGCCCAACCGAGTCTGTGCCTCTGAGGAATACCCGAGTGCCTGAACCTGAGCGGCTTAGACCTGGGAGGTGCAAGCAGCCCAGGGCCAGCCGCGAATGGTTCCCGGCAGAGCAATCTAGAGCCTGAGCAATGTGGACAGGGAGGCTACATGCGCTGTGAGCAGGGGAAGGCCCAGTGTGGCTGAGGCGCTGCAAGCATGTGCCAGTCTTATTTATTTGCAGTGTACCTCCCTCCCCACAGCACGACTGAAAAAGTGAGTCTTAAAAAAAAAAAAAAGGAGTCCACCACCGCCCCCTATGTATCAGGACAGAAATCAGACACTGAAGAGACCAGCAAACAGAAGAAGCTATAACAGAGGGAACCGCCTTGGAAGCGACAGGCAATAGATTAAAACCCTGTGGTTAGTACTGACTACATAGGAAGGGGCCTATAGATCTTGAGAAATATAAGCCAGAAAAGGAACTAGCTGAAAATGAACTGAACCCACAATACCCACAACAACATCAGAGAAAGTCCTATACATATTTTTACTATTTTTACGGTCATTCTTTCTTTTTTTTTTTATTTTTAAAAAAATTTTAAGTCCTCTATTACTATTTTGTGTGGATCACAATAAACTGTGGAAAATTCTGAAAGAGATGGGAATACCAGACCACCTGATTTGCCTCTTGAGAAATTTGTATGCAGGTCAGGAAGCAACAGTTAGAACTGGACATGGAACAACAGACTGGTTCCAAATAGGAAAAGGAGTTCGTCAAGGCTGTATATTGTCACCCTGTTTATTTAACTTATATGCAGAGTACATCATGAGAAACGCTGGACTGGAAGAAACACAAACTGGAATCAAGATTGCTGGGAGAAATATCAATAACCTCAGATATGCAGATGATACCACCCTTATGGCAGAAAGTGAAGAGGAACTCAAAAGCCTCTTGATGAAAGTGAAAGAGGAGAGTGAAAAAGTTGGCTTAAAGCTCAACATTCAGAAAATGAAGATCATGGCATCCTGTCCCACCACTTCATGGGAAATAAATGGGGAAAAATTGTCAGACTTTATTTTGGGGGGCTAAAAAATCACTGCAGATGGTGACTGCAGCCATGAAATTAAAAGACACTTACTCCTTGGAAGGAAAGTTATGGCCAGCCTAGATAGCATATTCAAAAGCAGAGACATTACTTTGCCAACAAAAGTTCGTTGAGTCAAGGCTATGGTTTTTCCGGTGGTCATGTATGGATGTGAGAGTTGGACTGTGAAGAAGGCTGAGCACCGAAGAATTGATGCTTTTGAACTGTGGTGTTGGAGAAGACTCTTGAGAGTCCCTTGGACTGCAAGGAGATCCAGCCAGTCCATTCTGAAGGAGATCAGCCCTGGGATTTCTTTGGAAGGAATGATGCTAAAGCTGAAACTCCAGTACTTTGGCCACTTCATGCGAAGAGTTGACTCATTGGAAAAGACTGATGCTGGGAGGGATTGGGGGCAGGAGGAGAAGGGGACGACAGAGGATGAGATGGCTGGATGGCATCGCTGACTCAATGGACATGAGTTTCAGTGAACTCTGGGAGTTGTTGGTGGACAGGGAGGCCTGGCGTGCTGCGATTCATGGGGTCGCAAAGAGTCGGACACGACTGAGTGACTGATCTCATCTGATTACTTTGCAAAAAAAAAAAAAAAAACCCTTTTTTTAAAAAAAAGCAAACTTCATATATATATATTTTTATAACTTTTGTGACCTTGTTTTTTTTTCTTCTTCTTCTTCTTCTTTTCTTTACACTGTATTTTGGAATTCCAAACTCTGCTCTAGATTTTTAATTTTAGCTTTTTGGTATTTGTTATCAATTTTGTACCTATATATTTTTTTTAATAACTTTTGTGACTTTTCTTTCCCTTCTCTATTTCTTTCTCTTCTTCTTTTCTTTAACATTGTATTTTTGAGATTCCAAACTCTACTCTAGATTTTTTAACTTTTGCTTTTTGGTATTTGTTATCAATTTTGTACCTATATTTTCTTTATAATTTTTGTGTATTTGTTTGTTTGTTTTTGTTTTTTTCTTTTTCTCTCTTTCTTTTCCTTCTTCTTTTCTTTAACATTGTATTTTTGAAATTCCAAACTGTACTCTAAATTTTTAATTTTTGCTTTTAGGTATTTGTTACCAATTTTGTACCTTTAAGAACCCAATCTTCAGTACGCATTTTTTCTAGGGAGTGAGATTACTGGCTTGACTGCTCTCTCCCCCTTTAGACTCTCCTTTTTTTCCACCAGGTCGCCTGTGTCTCCTCCCTAACCCTTCTCTACTCTACCCAACTCTGTGAATTTCTGTGTGTTCCAGATGGTGGAGAACACTTAGGGAACTGACTACTGGCTGGATCTGTCTCTCTCCTTTTCATTCCCTCCTTTTATCCTCCTGGCCACCTCTGTCTCCTTCTTCCCTCTTCTCTTCTCTGTATAACTACGTGAACATCTCTGAGCGGTCCAGTTGTGGAGTGCACATAAGGAAGTGATTACTGGTTAGTCCCCTCTCTCCTCTATTGATTCCACCTCATCTCATTCAGGTCACCTCTAATTCCCTCCTCCCTCTTCTCTTCTCCATGTAACGCTGTGAACCTCTCTGGGTGACCCTCATGGTGGAGAAACTTTTCATCTTTAACCTAGATGTTTTATCAATGGTGCTGTATAGAAGGAGAAGTTTTGAGACTACTGTAAAAATAAGACCGATAACTGGAAGCAGGAGGCTTAAGTCCAAACCCTGACTCCAGGGAACATTAACTGACAGGAGTTCATCAAACGCCTCCATACCTACTGAAACCAAGCACCACAAAAGGGCCAAGTTCCAGGGCAAGACATACTAAGCAAATTCTCCAGCAACAAAGGAACACAGCCCTGAGCTCCAAGATACAGGCTGCCCAAAGTCACCCCAAAACCATAGACATCTCATAACTCATTACTGGACACTTCATTGCACTCCAGAGAGAAGAAATCCAGCTCCACCCCCCAGAACACTGACACAAGCTTCCCTAACCAAGAAACCTTGACAAGCCACCTGTACAAACCCACACACAGTGAGGAAATGCCATAATAAAGAGAACTCCACAAACTGCCAGAATTCAGAAAGGACACCCCAAAATCAGCAATTTAAACAAGATGAAGAGACAGAGGAATACCCAGCAGGTTAAGGAACAGGATAAATGCCCACCAAACCAAACAAAAGAGGAAGAGATAGGGAATCTACCTGATAAAGAATTCCAAATAATGATAGTGAAATTGATCCAAAATCTTGAAATCAAAATGGAATCACAGATAAATAGCCTAGAGACAAGGATTGAGAAGATGCAAGAAAGGTTTAACAAGGACCTAGAAGAAATAAAAAAGAGTCAATATATAATGAATAATGCAATAAATGAGATCAAAAACACTCTGGAGGCAACAAAGAGTAGAATAACAGAGGCAGAAGATAGGATTAGTGGATTAGAAGATAGAATGGTAGAAATAAATAAATCAGAGAGGAAAAAAGAAAAACAAATTAAAAGAAATGAGGACAATCTCAGAGACCTCCAGGACAATATTAAACGCTACAACATTCGAATCATAGGGGTCCCAGAAGAAGAAGACAAAAAGAAAGACCATGAGAAAATACTTGAGGAGATAATAGTTGAAAACTTCCCTAAAATGGGGAAGGAAATTATCACTCAAGTCCAAGAAACCCAGAGAGTCCCAAACAGGATAAACCCAAGGCAAAACACCCTAGACACGTATTAATCAAAGTAACAAAGATCAAACACAAAGAACAAATATTAAAAGCAGCAAGGGAAAAACAACAAATAACACACAAGGGAATTCCCATAAGGATAACAGCTGATCTTTCAATAGAAACTCTTCAGGCCAGGAGGGAATGGCAAGACATACTTAAAGTGATGAAAGAAAATAACCTACAGCCCAGATTATTGTACCCAGCAAGGATCTCATTCAAATATGAAGGAGAAATCAAAAGCTTTTCAGACAAGCAATAGCTGAGAGAATTCAGCACCACCAAACCAGCTCTCCAACAAATACTAAAGGATATTCTCTAGACAGGAAACACAAAAATGGTGTATAAATTCGAACCCAAAACAATAAAATAAATGGCAATGGGATCATACTTATCAGTAATTACCTTAAACGTAAATGGGTTGAATGCCCCAACCAAAAGACAAAGACTGGCTGAATGGATACAAAAACAAGACCCCTACATATGTTGTCTACAAGAGACCCACCTCAAAACAGGGGACACATACACACTGAAAGTGAAGGGCAGGAAAAAGATTTTCCATGCAAATAGGGACCAAAAGAAAGCAGGAGTAGCAATACTCATATCAGATAAAAATAGACTTTAAAACAAAGGCTGTGAAGAGAGACAAAGAAGGTAACTACTTAATGATCAAAGGATCAATCCAAGAAGAAGACATAACAATTATAAATATATATGCACCCAACATAGGAGCACCACAATTTGTAAGACAAATACTAACAAGTATGAAAGGAGAAATTAACAATAACACAATAATAGTGGGAGACTTTAATACCCCACTCACACCTATGGATAGATCAACTAAACAGAAAATTAACAAGGAAACACAAACGTTAAATGATACAATAGGCCAGTTAGACCTAATTGATATCTATAGGACATTTCATCCCAAAACAATGAATTTCACCTTTTTCTCAAGCGCACATGGAACCTTCTCCAGGATAGATCACATCCTGGGCCATAAATCTAGCCTTGGTAAATTCAGAAAAATTGAAATCATTCCAAACATCTTTTCTGACCACAATGCAGTAAGATTAGATCTCAATTACAGGAGGAAAACTATTAAAAATTCCAACATATGGAGGCTGAACAACACGCTGCTGAATAACCAACAAATCACAGAAGAAATCCAAAAAGAAATCAAAATTTGCATAGAAACGAATGAAAATGAAAACACAACAACCCAAAACCTGTGGGACACTGTAAAAGCAGTCCTAAGGGGAAAGTTCATAGCAATACAAGCACACCTCAAGAAACAAGAAAAAAGTCAAATAAATAATCTAACTCTACACCTAAAGCAACTAGAAAAGGAAGAAATGAAGAACCCCAGGGTTAGTAGAGGAAAGAAATCTTAAAAATTAGGGCAGAAATAAATGCAAAAGAAACAAAAGAGACCATAGCAAAAATCAACAAAGCCAAAAGCTGGTTCTTTGAAAGGATAAATAAAATTGACACACCATTAGCCAGACTCATCAAGAAACAAAGGGAGAAACATCAAATCAATAAAATTAGAAATGGAAATGGAAAGATCACAACAGACAACACAGAAATACAAAGGATCATAAGAGACTACTATCAGCAATTACATGGCAATAAAATGGACAACGTGAAAGAAATGGACAAATTGTTAGAAAAGTACAACTTTCCGAAACTGGACCAGGAAGAAATAGAAAATCTAACAGACCCATCACAAACACGGAAATTGAAACTGTAATCAGAAATCTTCCAGCAAACAAAAGCCCAGGTCCAGACAGCTAAATTCTACCAAAAATTTAAAGAAGAGCTAACACTATCCTACTCAAACTCTTCCAGAAAATTGCAGAGGAAGGTAAACTTCCAAACTCATTCTATGAGGCCACCATCACCCTAATACCAAAACCTGACAAAGATGCCACAAAAAAAGAAAACTACAGGCCAATATCACTAATGAACATAGATGCAAAAATCCTTAACAAAATTCTAGCAATCAGAATCCAACAACACATTTAAAAGATCATACACCATGACCAAGTGGGCTTTATCCCAGGGATGCAAGGATTCTTCAATATCTGCAAATCAATCAATGTAATACACCACATTAACAAACTGAAAAATAAAAACCATATGATTATCTCAATAGATGCAGAGAAAGCCTTTGACAAAATTCAACATCCATTTATGATAAAAACTCCCCAGAAAGCAGGAATAGAAGGAACATACCTCAACATAATAAAAGCTATATATGACAAACCCACAGCAAACATTATCCTCAATGGTGAAAAACTGAAAGCATTTCCTCTAAAGTCAGGAATAAGACAAGGGTGCTCACTTTCACCACTGCTATTCAACATAGTTTTGGAAGTTTTGGCCACAGCAATCAGAGCAGAAAAAGAAACTAAAGGAATCCAGATTGGAAAAGAAGAAGTAAAACTCTCACTGTTTGCAGATGACATGATCCTCTACATAGAAAACCCTAAAGAGTCCACCAGAAAATTACTAGAACTAATCAATGAATATAGTAAAGTTGCAGGATATAAAATCAACACACAGAAATCCCTTGCATTCCTATACACTAATAATGAGAAAATAGAAAGAGAAATTAAGGAAACAATTCCATTCACCATTGCAACGGAAAGAATAAAATACTTAGGAATATATCTACCTAAAGAAACTAAAGACCTATATATAGAAAACTATAAAACACTGGTGAAAGAAATCAAAGAGGACACTAATAGATGGAGAAATATACCATGTTCATGGATTGGAAGAATCAATATAGTGAAAATGAGTATACTACCCAAAGCAATTTATAGATTCAATGCAATCCTATCAAGCTACCAACGGTATTCTTCACAGAGCTAGAACACATAATTTTACAATTTGTATGGAAATACAAAAAACCTCGAATAGCCAAAGCTATCTTGAGAAAGAAGAATGGAACTGGAGGAATCAACCTGCCTGACTTCAGGCTCTACTACAAAGCCACAGTCATCAAGACAGTATGGTACTGGCACAAAGACAGAAATATAGATCAATGGAAAAACATAGAAAGCCCAGAGACAAATCCACACACGTATGGACACCTTATCTTTGACAAAGGAGGCAAGAATATACAATGGATTAAAGACAATCTCTTTAACAAGTGGTGCTGGGAAAACTGGTCAACCACTTGTAAAAGAATGAAACTAGAGCACTTTCTAACACCATACACAAAAATAAACTCAAAATTGATTAAAGATCTAAATGTAAGACCAGAAACTGTAAAACTCCTAGAGGAGAACATAGGCAAAACACTCTCCAACATACATCACAGCAGGATCCTCTAGGACCCACCTCCCAGAATATTGGAAATAAAATCAAAAATAAACAAATGGGACCTAATTAAACTTAAAAGCTTCTGCAAAACAAAGAAACTATAAGCAAGGTGAAAAGACAACCTTCAGAATGGGAGAAAATAATAGCAAATGAAGCAACAGATATACAAGCAACTCCTACAGCTCAACTCCAGAAAAATAAATGACCCAATCAAAAAATGGGCCAAAGAACTAAATAGACACTTCTCCAAAGAAGACATACTGATGGCTAACAAACACATGAAAAGATGCTCAACATCACTCATTATCAGAGAAATGCAAATCAAAACCACTATAAGGTACCATTTCATGCCAGTCAGAATGGCTGCGATCCAAAAGTGTACAAGCAATAAATGCTGGAGAGGGTGTGGAGAAAAGGGAACCCTCTTACACTGTTGGTGGGAATGCAAACTAGTACAGCCACTATGGAGAACAGTGTGGGGATTCCTTAAAAAACTTGAATAGAACTGCCTTATGATCCAGCAATCCCACTGCTGGGCATACACACTGAGGAAACCAGAATTGAAAGAGACACGTGTGCCCCAATGTTCATCGCAGCACTGTTTATAATAGCCAGGACATGGAAGCAACCTAGATGTCCATCAGCAGATGAATGGATAAGAAAGCTGTGGTACATATACACAATGCAGTATTACTCAGCCATTAAAAAGAATCCATTTGAATCAGTTCTAATGAGGTGGATGAAACTGGAGCCTATTATACAGAGTGAAGTAAGCCAGAAAGAAAAACACCAATACAGTATACTAAAGCATATATATGGAATTTAGAAAGATGGTAACAATAACCCTGTATATGAGACAGCAAAAGAGACACTGATGTATAGAACAGTCTTTTGGACTCTGTGGGAGAGGGAGAGGGAGAGGGATGATTTGGGAGAATGGCATTGAAATATGTATAATATATATGAAACGAGTCGCCAGTCCAGGTTCATTGCACGATACTGGATGCTTGGGGCTGGTGCACTGGGACGACCCAGAGGGATGGTATGGGGAGGCAGGAGGGAGGAGGGTTCAGGATGGGGAACACATGTATACCTGTGGCGGATTCATTTTGATATATGGCAAAACCAATACAATATTGTAAAGTTAAATGCAATTAAAAAAAAATAAAAATAAAAAGCCTCTTGGGGAAGGTGAAAGAGGGGAGTGAAAAAGTTGGCCTAAAACTCAACATTCAGAAAACCAAGATCATGGTATCTGGTCCCATCACTTCATGGGAAATAAGGGGAGACAGTGGAAACAGTGGCAGACTTTATTTGGGGGGGCTCCAAAATCACTACAGATGGTGACTGCAACCACAAAATTAAAAGACGCTTACTCCTTGGAAGAAAAGTTATGACCAACCTAGATAGCATATTCTAAAGCAGAGACATTACTTTGCCAACAAAGGTCCATCTAATCAAGGCTATGGTTTTTCCAGTGGTCATGTATGGATGTGAGAGTTGGACTGTGAAGAAAGCTGAGCACTGAAGAATTGATGCTTTTGAACTGTGGTGTTGGAGAAGACTCTTGAGAATCCCTTGGACTGCAAAGAGATCCAACCAGTCCATTCTGAAGGAGATCAGCCCTGGGATTTCTTTGGAAGGAATGGTGCTAAAGCTGAAACTCCAGTACTTCGGCCACCTCATGTGAAGAGTTGACTCATTGGAAAAGACTGATGCTGGGAGGGATTGGGGGCAGGAGGAGAAGGGGACGACAGGGGATGAGATGGCTGGATGGCATCACCGACTCAATGGATGTGATCTGAGTGAACTCTGGGAGTTGGTGATGGACAGGGAGGCCTGGCATGCTGCAATTCATGGGGTTGCGAAGAGTCGGACACGACTGAGTGACTGAACTGAACTGAACTGAAGGTTTCTATATTGAAACACAGTAAGTGGGATTTTCAGAGGTGGAACCCTCATGAATGGAATTAGCACCTTATAAAAGAGGTTCTAAAGAGACCCTTCCTCCTTCTACCATATGAATATAAAATGAAAAGTCTGTACCCTTAAAGAGAGTCCTTACCTGACTATGCTGGAACCATGATCTTAGACTTCCAGGCTCCAGATTTTTTTTTTTTTTTCTTTTGAGAAATAAAGGTCTGTTGTTTTACAGCAGCCCAAGCACACCCAGACAGTCTTCCTTGTCAGCACTCAAAATATGGAGACTTTAGATGATCCCTGGTGAGTAATTTCATCCTATAATGCCTGCTGGGAGCCCCATTCCCAAATAGCTCCTTTAGACCCCTAGGAGATGCTTCTAACCCCCAGGTTTATTTTCTTCATCACTTCTTCCTCTAAATTCCAATAAGGAAAAAAAATATTACTTAACATTCACAATATTTCAACACAACTTCTCTAAATAGTTTCAAGAGAAACAACTCACAGTTTGCTCTTACTTGAGCCACTATTCTCATGCCTATAAATATTGTATATTTATCATAAGCTTAGAACTCTCAAGGAGAACTTGCTTTAGGAAGACATTAATGTATTTTTAAGCAATTATTTCATTTTTCAGTAGCGTTTAAGTCAATAAACAAGTACAGATTATATGTAATCTCTATGGTATAACAGCACTCATGTTATCAGCAATAATAAATATGTAATTATATTTAAATGCTCTCTAGGTTTTTAAGGCTTCCTAGTAACCCCGATTTGTTCAGTTCATTTAACAAATACATCTTCAAAAATTATTAGCAGTGGTAGAGAAAAATATAATCTTATAATCAAACATCTGTTTGAATCCTGGATCCACCACTAATGCCTATTTATAGTCAGGAATCTTTAAGCTGCAAATGACAGGAATCCTTTTCAAGCCATCTTAACCAACCTACCCTACTCTCAGTCAAAACTGAATTTACTGACTACCATTTATTCATTCCACAATTTTTTACTGAGCACTCACTATGTTTCAGGCAATGTACCAGATGCTGAGGGTTTATCAGAGAAAAAAAATCTGTACTCTCTTAAAGCTTGAATTACACTAGATGGTGGTGAGGAAGGGATCAATAGGTATGTTATGACATGATGATAAGTGTTGTGAGGAAAAATAAAACAGAAAAGGGGTTAATAGTAGAGGCCAGAGAGAATTAAGGATGGTTGTTGGGGAAAGCCAAAAGAGAAGATGATATCTGAACATGATGATGGCAAGAGAGTGAGCCATGAGATTTCCTGCAAAAGACTATCTCATGCAGAGTGAATAGGCAGTGTAAAGTCCCTGTGTCTAGAGTAAGCCTGGTATAGTGGGGGCACAGTAGAATCAGTATGATAGGGTAAGTGAGGAGGGTCAGAGTTGAGTTTATAGTCAACCACACTGTATGAGGTGAAGCAAACCACTGCCATACTTAGGCATTTACTCTCATGTGACTATAAAATAATACTTTGGCTGAGCTATAATAAGATATTGTTAGGACTTTGGCTTTTATTCACATTTGATTCTGATGTTTCAGGTTGGAAATGGGCTGTATGCCAAGGATTATAATGCTATTATCAGGATTTTCTTTTTCTCCTGTTCTTGGCTCTACTTTCTCAGTTGGCTATTTCTCTCCTCAAGTCATATATATGAGAGAGAGATCCCAGTAACCGCAGAGCTCACATATTTCTTAGCATGAGCAACTTTGGAAGGAAAGAGACTTTCCTCTCCTAGTATGAATGCATGCATGCATGTTCTCCCCAAAATGCTCCAATGGTCCAGGTAGGGTCTTGTACACAGCTCCACAGTGGGAGACTTGGATCATTTCAATGGCAATTTCATCCAAGTCACGTGAAATAGTAGGATAGTACCCCTTAAAAGGAAGGAGTACAGGGTTTCCAAAAGATAGAGGCCTACCAATACTGTGTGGCTGTAAATAAGTTAATGTATATCATCTCTCCAAGCCTCAGTGTCCTGACCAGGAAACTGGAAAATATCATGCCCACTTTATTTGATTATTGAAACAAATTAGAAAATGTTAGCAAAGTGCTTTCCATTAATGTCCACTAAATGATACTCATTCCTATTATAAATTAGTGACAGATGTCTTTGGAAAGTCTAATACATACAACAAAGCATTAATAAGAGAATTTCAACTGTCCAATTATATTGTAGATTTTTTATTGTATATTGACAAAAAAAAATGGATTAGAAAAATTGAAAGCTTCAGGAGAAAGAATCTATTGTTGATAGGTTCAAAACTGGGAAAGGAGTACATCAAGGCTGTATATTGTCACCCTGCTTATTTAACTTATATGCAGAGTACATCATGAGAAATGCCAGGCTAAATGAGGCAGAAGCTAAAATCAAGATTGCCAGGAGAAATATCAACAAGCTCAGATATGCAGATGACACCACCATTACGGCAAAAAGTGAAGAGCAACTAAAGAGCGTCTTGATGAAAGTGAAAGAGGAGAGTGAAAAAGCTGATTTTAAAAAAAAGTGCCAAAAAAGAATTATAACCAGCTTAAAGCTCAACATTCAAAAAATGAGAATTACAGCATCCAGTCCCATCACTTCATGGCAAATAGATGGGGAAACAATGGAAAGAGTGACAGACTTTATTTCTTGGGCTCCAAAATCACTGCAGATGGTGACTGTAGCCATAAAATTAAAAGATACTTGCTTCTTGAAAGAAAAGCTATGACCAACCTAGACAGCATGTTAAAAAGCAGAAATATTACTTTGCCAACAAAGGTCTATCTAGTCAAAGCTATGGTTTTTCCAGTAGTCATGTATGGATGTGAGAGCTGGACCATAAAGAAGGCTGAGTGCTGTATAATTGATGCTTTTGAACTGCAGTGTTGCAGAAGATTCTTGAGAGGCCCTTGGAATGCAAGGAGATCAAACCAGTCCATCCTAAAGGAAATCAACCCTGAATATTCATTGGAAGGACTGATGCTGAAGCTGAAGCTCCAATACCTTGGCCACCTGATTCAAAGAGCCAATGCATTAGAAAAGACCCTGATGCTAGGAAAGATTGAAGGCAGGAGGAGGAGGGGACAACAGAGGTTGAGATGGCTGGAGGGCATAACCAACTCAATGGACATGAGTTTGAGCAAACTCCAGGAGTTGGTAAGGGACAGGGAAACCTGGCGTGCTGCAGTCCATGTGGTTGCAAAGAGTCAGACACAACTTGCAAAGAGTCAGACACAACTGAGTGACTGAACAATGACAAATCGTTGATAAGGTGAAATTATTTAAATCAATATCATCTGGTTACAGTTTTTTAAGAGTAAAATGACTTGTTTTCAAACTGTAAATCACAACCTTAATGATAACTGGGACATCTGATCCAGTAATTATTTTTCTCCCCTAATTATATTGTCTGAATTGGTATGGCCACAGAATTAAAGGCAATGACAGAAGATTAATGAAAGAACCTCATATATCAGGGATGTTAATTCCCTTTTCCATGCCTAATTTTTTCTTATCTATCACATGACCGTTTGGGAACAAATATCCCAGAAATCTTCTAGGGGTATGATCCTTCAAATAAAAACTTTCCAGCATTACACTACATTTCTACAGCAGCCCAAAAAGTTCTGGAGAGTTGCTTTTTAGTGTTAATACATTCTTTTTTCCTGATTTTTAAAAGTAAGTTATCATGGGAACACTTTTAATTCTGCATATTGTGAAGAGAGTCAGGTGTTAGCCTGGGCATTAAAAGAAGAAAAATAAAATTCCAATCTTTAGAAGCCAAGTATACACCTAAAGTATTTCACTTTAATCCTTCATGCCTGGCTTCTGATTGCTTCCAGCTCAGATGGCAGAAAGCAATTTTCAGCTAAGTGCTTAACTCCAGTAGTTTGCTTTCACATCTGGACCTCCAGGGCCCTACTTATACATCCCATCATGTAAAGTGTCTCCACAATTCTCTGCCTTTCTTGGAAGAACACATCCTTGGAGGTTTTACATGGCTTTCCATTTCAATCACTACATTAAGTTCAAAGTGCTGAACTTTTTCTTGCTTTTTCTATTTTATGAACTACTACATTTCTTATGATGAACCTAGAAAAGAAAAAAAAATTTCTCATAATTTAATTTCTGTCACATTAGATGTGTTTATCTGTTTAATCAAAAACAACAGAATTCTAAGATGCATATTGATGATCAGTTTACAACTGCAAAATGGAATTCAGAGCCAGGCAAAATGACTATGACGAATTCTATATGCCACATGTAGGTAGAAACTAAAAATCTATGGGTGGTTCTGCAAAGATGATCCATAATCTCAGTGGGATAAAGATAAGGGTAAAAGTAGGAATTGGCCATAAATAGTGCATCTTTAAATTCATCTTTAAATTTATTTATTGGAACCTAGAGCATCCTCATGAGACAACACTGTTGCTCATGTAAAGAGTCACATAGGAACATGATGGTCAGTGGTCACTTTTGATTCCCTACAATAAGTGTAAAAAGTTTTACACAGAAATTATGGAAAAAGTTCAGAGCATTAATATGTAGTTTTGATAAAGAAATCTGAGGATTTCAGTGAAAAGCTTGGACCAAATTTAGAAACAAGGAAAGATATATTGAAGAATCTTAGTAGAATGATGTGGCCAAAGGTGAAAGCAAAACAATGTCAGGAACACTGAAACACAATCTTCATATCAATACATTTAAAAATGTTTAATTAACTTATAAACTGTTTAACAATTAATTTCAAACTTGGAGGAAAATTTTGTGGTTTTTCCATAACTGGGTTTTAATACATATATAATCTTATCAGTAGAAAGTGAAAGAACTGCAGATAAACATTTAAAAAAATGTTATTCATTGCCAGAGAAATAAAATGAAAAAGTGGAATTGCAACAGAAAACTAGAGATATTTTTATGTCTCTGATTATGAGAACTGAAAAAGATGTAATCTGAATTTGAAAGCAGAAAATGGTAGGGTAGATCTATAAAGGAAGAAAGGTAATCATCTCAAATAAGTGAATACTTTGGGGCAAATGGAAGGATCTCCTAGACACAGCACATATTTATAGAAAAATTCTCATTACTATAGTACCTATGTATACTTAGTTTTACAATGACATAAACTGGTGCCTTAAACAAACAAACAAACAAAAAGACCCAAACACTCAAGTTCTAACACTGGCAGTTAGCAGGCAGAGGAACTGACTCATTTTAGCAAGATAGGAGCAACTTATATAACAGCAAATATAAACCTGAGAAAATGACAGGTTTAAGTTGTAGAAAGATTTATTTAAAACATTATATTCATTTTGACATTGCATATTGTGGTCAAGATTTCAGGTAAATGTATAAGTTTAAAGGCCTCCTGCTGCTCAAATTACATTCATTAAAATGTATCAACAGGTAAATATGAAATAGTCTGCAATTTTTAGATTGTTCATAATGAAAGGTGCTTCATTGCTTCAGAAAACAGCCTTCAGTTCTAACAATTTCTTAGTTATTTCTTGATGATGATCTCTTTAGAGAGCATTTACTTCCAAATGACAAAATTCAGAACTCAACTTAAAGATTAATGTGGCTATAAACCATTAATATAACCCAATATATGGGATAGAGCCTTCTCATTTATGCATTGACCCAAAGGAACATCTCAGTCTTTTTTAAAAGATACTTTAAACATCCTTATGTTTTTTAAAAAAATTTTTGGCCATACCACACAGTATGTGGGATCTTAGGTCCCCCCAAGGATTGAACCCATGCCCCCTGCCTTGGAAGCAGAAACTTAACCATGGGACACCCAAGGAAGTCCCTAACTCCTCAGTCTTAGAATAAACACAGCCTACTATGAAAAGAGCATATACTTTAAAAAGTAAATTTATAAAGCCCACTGTTTGTTTTATTATACATTTGGAAAATCTTGAGAAATTGGTGATAAGAAAATATGTTGAACTTAGAATGACTTTGTTGAAAACAACTGCTATTCTATTTTACTCTTTCCAATATTTAGTTCAAAACTCTGTAGACATTCTCAGTGTTAGTAAATCCCAGAGAATTTGTATATTTGCCTACATAAATTATAAAGCATATTTTGAAATCAGAAAGTATGGTGCCTCCAACTTTTTGATCTCAAATTTTATTACAAAGCTACAGTATTTAAAACAGCATAGCATTTGCATAAAAATAGACATGTTGACCAATAGAACAGAATAGAGAACCCAAAAAAAAAACCCACACATATATTGCTAACTGATCTTCCACAAGGTGCCAAAAATATACAATAGAGAAAGGACAATCTCTACAATAAAAGGTGCTGGAAAAACTGGACATTCACATGAAACAGAATGAAATTCAATCCATATTGTACACCATACATGAAAAATTAATTCAAAATGGGTTAAAGATTAAACTCAAGACTTGAAACTGTAAGACTCACAGTAGAAAACATGAGAGGGAAAACTTCATGACATTGATCTTGGCAATGATGTTTCGGCTATGACAAAAAAAGCACTGGCAATAAAAGCAAATATGGACAGGTAGGACTACATCAAATTAAAAATCTTCTGCACAACAAAGGAAATAATCAACATAATTAAAAGAATGGGAGAAAATATTTGTGGACCATATATCTAATCAGGGTTTCCTATGAGAAACATGGGCTTCCCAGGTAGCTCAGAGGTAAAGAATCTGCCTGTTACGCAGGAGACTGCCCGCAGTGCAGGAGATGTAGGTTTGATCCCTCGGCCAGGAAGATTCCCAGAGAAGGAAAAGGCAACCCAATCCTGTATTCTTGCCTGGAAAATCCCATGGACAGAAGAACCTGGTGGCTACAGTCCATGGGGTGTAAGAGACAGATGTGACTTAGTGGCTAAACCACCACCACCATGCAGAACATATAAGGAACTCCAAAAACTCACTAATAAAAAGAAATTAAAAAAACTAACTTAATAATGGGTGAAAGAGTTGAGCAGATATTTCTCCAAAGACACACAAATAGCCAAGAGGTATATGAAAGATGCTAAACATCACTACTCATCAAAGAAATGAACGTCAAAGCTACAGTGATATATCATCTCATACCTGACAGGATGTCTCTTATTGAAAAATCTAAGCATAGCAAATACTGAAAAGGATGTGGAGAAAAGGAAACCCTTGTACATTTTTGGTGGAAATATAAAATGATCAAGCTGCTATAGAAAACAGTATGCTGCTGCTGCTGCTAAGTCACTTCAGTCATGTCCGATTCTGTGTGACCCCATAGACAGCAGCCCACCAGGCTCCCCCGTCCCTGGGATTCTCCAGGCAAGAACACTGGAGTGGGTTGCCATTTCCTTCTCCAATTCATGAAAGTGAAAAGTGAAAGTAAAGTCTCTCAGTCGTGTCCGACTCTTAGCGACCCCACGACTGCAGCCTACCAGGCTCCTCCGTCCATAGGATTCTCCAGGCAAGAGTACTGGAGTGGGGTGCCATTGCCTTCTCCGAGAAAAGAGTATAGAAGTTACTAAAAAATTAGAAACAGAACTACTATATCATCCTGAAATCTTACTTCTGGGTATATATACAAAGGAGTCAAAATCAGGATCTCAAACTTATATCTGCACACCAATATTCATTACAGCATTATTCACAAAAGCCAAGATTTGGAAGTTACCTAAATGTCGTTTGATGGATTAACGGATTAACAAAAAATGATATATTTATATACAGAATGGAATATTACTCAGCCTTTAAAAAGGAGATCCTGCCATTTGCAACAACATGGATGAACCTGGAAGACAGTATACTAAATGAAGTAAGCCAATCACAGAACAAATACATCATCGTTCTATTTAGGTGAGGTATCTTAAATAGTCAAACTCATAGAAACAGAGTATAACATTCCTCTACAGGAGCAAGTGGGAAGAGGAAATAGGGAGTTGATTGAAATGTATAAAGTTTCAGTTATGCAACACAAATAAACTCTAGAAATCTTCTGTACCACATTGTACCTATATTTAACAATTGTGTATTGTGCATTTAAAATGTTGGTGAGAGTAGATCTCATGTTAAATGTCCTTTTACAATTAAAAAAAAACAAAATTGTAAACACTAAAATACAGCAAAATTCACCATGAAGTAGTAGAATTTAGGAACAAAAAGCTCAAGAAAGAGCATTCTACTTACCATTTCCCTTATATTTATATGAAACACTATAAATTTTATGGAAAGAAATTCTGTTATGAAATAGTGGTAAAAGCTCTAACTATAACTTATTATAAAAATTACGGTAGGTTTCCACAAATATTTCCTTCTTTATAAGTCTTTCTTCAGTACTGGTAGATACAAGGGAGAAAGATGAGCAATGATATTAAAATTCTGTATTTAGAATACTCACTGTTAAAAATGGACAGGATAGTTTCCTTTCTATTACCATTGGTTATCTAAGATCTCCAAACTCAAACATGGAATTAGGATTTGATAACAGTTTGACATTGCTTAGTTCCACTTTCTTATAGCAATTTCTTTTTGACCTCAAATAATAAAAAACAAGGGCATTAAATCTGCAGGCTTGCCTTGTAAGAGAATGTTTAGAATAAAGCAACTTTTTTCAAGGGACCAAATACATTCTTCATTTTCACAACAAGGCTTCTTGAAAATAAATCAGCATTATAAGACAAGGCAAAAAAACAAAATGAAACTAAGATGAATGCTCTGCTGCAATACCACTGACCTTAGATCTGGACAAGAAAGGCTCCTTCTGTGCCATTCACTTCAGAATACCCACATATCACAAAGACAAGGCACCTAGAGACACTTTTATTCAATCTCACAAGTGGATTTTTGTTTTGTTTGCTTAGGGATGGTGTGTCTGGTTAAGTAACTGGCTAGTAGATTGAGAGGATTACTCCAAGAGTGAGCCCCACGGCCAGAGAATGCAAGTGCGAGTGCCTAAAGGCTAGGGTGGGGTGTGTGGGGAGAAAGACCACAACTTTCTACCCCGGAAAACTGGAAAACATATATAAAGTTGGTTCTCAAAATCATCAAATGATGGATCTCAGACTGGGTTCTGCCAACAATCAGACGACTGTGGTACCCCCTTTCCCCTTCATCTTTGATGGTCTAGTTTAGGAAGGACAACCTAGAAATCCTGAGCTAGAAAAAGAGAAGTGATTGGGTGTAATTACACTGACCTGGGCTTCTTGGGAGGTTTGTCTGCGCTGTCATGCAGGTGGGTTCAGATCTGGGATTGAGTGGAGCTTTGCTTTTCCTGTTCTGCCAGATCCAGTTCACTCAGGGCAGGAAAGAGCTCCTTCCAGATCCTGGTTATAAGGACCATCACTAGGCAGCGGGCTGGGACTCCTAGGTGGGAACATGAATATAGGGGCATGGACATAAGTTGGTGTAAACATTCAAACATATAGGAGTCTGACACAGTGGTCAGAGACTGTGTACTTTTACTCTGTACATGGATGAGCATATTCTGTATTCTACAGAATATTCAGGCAGATTCTGCAGTTTGTCCAATTGTTGTACTTTTCCTACATTCTGATTTCCCATAGTCTTTTTTTCCCCACAAATTAATGAATAATCTATTTTTTATTCTAATAACTTATCTCAGCCTACTCTAAAATTTTCCCCACCAAAAAAGGAAAAATATGTATATATATATATATATATATATATCCCATGTCTTTCCACTGTGCCCTTGGCAGTGTCCTATTCCATGCAAAAGGTATTTTGGAAATGTCTTTGAATTGTTAGAACTGCCAAGGAAGGCTCAATGGGACCTGCCTAAGCTGCTTAGAGTCCAGTCCTCTGTGGGTTGGAGAGTCTTAGGCTATTTGTGAGTGGAAGGGTAAGAGCTGGCAGCCTCGATGCCTTGGATCTTTACTATGCACTTCAACCACAGCCTCTCCCTCCATTTCAGAGGAAATCTCATAGCCACTTACATAGTTACTTCAACTTAAAAGACGTTGCTGACTCAGAGTTTGCATTTGCCTGATAGTATGTTACCATTTTATCCTTTCTTCCTTATCATATCCTTTTAGATATTTATTGCATTTCTATTTATTTCATTTCCAGTAAAAAGGCAGGCAGGAAGCAACATTAAAAGCACTGTAAATTATGGAGATATGTCTGTGAACAGGAGCTCAACAGAGAGATTAAACTTGAATTTTCTAAGACAGAATTCTTGTCAAATCTTGACTGACAGAATAAGTAACATTTGTTCAACAGGCATAGACAGGTATATACGTAACATTCTTCCATCAAATTAGAACAGGAACACGGCCTGCCTGGAGCTTATCAGCTTAATTTCTACAGAAACTCTTCAAGAGGGTGTTTTTTGTTTGTTTTTATTGAAGTTTCAGTATAATACAATATTATATTATTTTCAAGAGACGACACACTTGTTCAATAATTTACAGATTATGCACCAAGGTTATTATAACATTACTGACTATAGTCCCTGTCACATCCCTGTGACTTATTTATTACTAATATGTAACTTGTAGTTTGTACCTGTGAAGCCCCTGTACCCATTTTGTCCATCCCCACTACTCTCTGGCAACCATTAGTTTGTTCTGTGTATATGTAAATCTGTTTCTGTTTTGTTATATTTTTAAGTTATTTTCCATTTATTTCTTATGCTACTCATAATAAACCTGTCAGGTAGACATTTTTATAAATAAAGAAACTCAAATTGAAAGAGTTTAAATGACTTGTCTTAGCTCACTGAGTAATAGCAGGTAATGAAATCTCTTAACATCCTGTTTCTCTAGATTTCACATAATATCAATATTAAAATCAAAAACAGAAGACACAGTTTTAGAATAAAATTTACCATGTTACACAGGTCAACAAAAATATCTGAGAGGTCAAGTTCTCTCAGGTTATTTTTACAAGTTTTTATTTTGTAGCCTAACAGAATCCAATTCAATGACTATATAAAGGTTTTACTTCTTATTTAATTAGTCCAACTAGAGAAATTAAATTATTAAAATACATTATGTGTATCTTGAATCTAGATGATGAAAATAATTATCAAGTACTTTCCATTTTGTCAAATTTCTAAAAGCCATGGTTTTAGAAAGCAACAAACTTTAGGCTTTCCCTGGTGGCTCAGTGGTAAAGAATCTGCCTGCCAATGCAGAAGGCATGGTTGGATCTCTGGTCTGGGTAGATCCATGTGCTGCAGAGCAACTACGCCCTCGTACCACAACTGTTAAGCTTGTGCTCTAGAGCCCAGGAGCTGCAACTAATGAACCCATGTCCTGCAAATACAGAAGCTCAAGAACCCTGGACCCATGTTCTGCAACAAGAGAAGCCACTGCAAAGAGAAGCCCATGCACCATTAACTAGAGCATAGACTTAGGAGCAGCAGCAGCAGCAGCTCTAACTAGTTTCCCCAACTAGAGAAAAGCCTGCTCAGCAATGAAGACCCAGCACAGCCAAAAACAAATAATAAATACTTTTTTAAAAAATTTCAAAAGCAACGAATTTTAAATTTTACCCTGTTATAAAGAAAAGGGACTAATGACTTGCATATTACTTTGTATGAAATTGAGTGTTAGCTGCTCAGTTATGTCTGACTGTAGCCTGCCAGGCTCCTCTGTCCATAGGATTCTCCAGGTAAGAATATTGGAGTGGGTAGCCATTCCCTTCTCCAGTACACCGTATATATTTATGTGTGGTAAATAAAAGGAATTATGTTCTGTGATCATGGAGCTGCTTCTAAATATTTGGTTCAGTAAAGGCAACCAAAACATGATTATTTCCTCTCACCAAGGAGTGAATAATTCTGGATTTAGGTAAACCAGTCTTTAACCCCGAAGCAGTTACAGATGGCTGATTCTTGTTGAGACAAGCAAAAATCCTTTCTGCGCTACGGAAGAAACTGACTTTTTTCCCTTCAGCATTTCCTAATGCAAAATAAGTCAGTGTATTTATGCTCCCATCAGTTCAGTTCAGTTCAGTCGCTCAGTCGTGTCTGACTCTTTGTGACCCCATGAATCGCAGCATGCCAGGCCTCTCTGTCCATCACCAACTCCCGGAGTCTACTCAAACTCATGTCCATTGAGTCGGTGATGCCATCCAGCCATCTCATCCTCTGTCATCCCCTTCTCCTCCTGCCTCCAATCCCTCCCAGCATCAGAGTCTTTTCCAATGAGTCAGCTCTTCACATGAGGTGGCCAAAGTACTGGAGTTTCAGCTTTAGCATCATTCCTTCCAAAGAACACCCAGGACTGATCTCCTTTAGAATGGACTGGTTGGATCTCCTTGCAGTCCAAGGGACTCTCAAGAGTCTTCTCCAACACCACAGTTCAAAAGCACCAGTTCTTTGGCGCTCAGCCTTCTTCACAGTCCAACTTTCACATCCATATACATGACCACTGGAAAAAACATAGCCATGTCTCTACTTTTGAATATGCTATCTAGGTTGGTCATAACTTTCCTTCCAAGGAGTAAGCATCTTTTAATTTTGTGGCTGCAATCACCATCTGCAGTGATTTTGGAGCCCCCAAAAATAAAGTCTGCCACTGTTTCCACTGTTTCAGCATCTATTTCCCGTGAAGTGATGGGACTGGATGCCATGATCTTCATTTTCTGAATGTTGAGCTTTAAGCTAACTTTTTCACTCTCCTCTTTCACTTTCATCAAGAGGCTTTTGAGTTCCTCTTCACTTTCTGCCATAAGGGTGGTGTCATCTGCATATCTGAGATTATTGATATTTCTCCCAGCAATCTTGATTCCAGCTTGTGCTTCTTCCAGCCCAGCGTTTCTCATGATGTATTCTGCATAGAAGTTAAATAAGCAGGGTGACAATATACAGCTTTGACGACTCCTTTTCCTATTTGGAACCAGTCTGTTGTTCCACGTCCAATTCTAACTGTTGCTTCCTGACCTGCATATAGGTTTCTCAAGACGAATTTCAGATGATCTGGTATTCCCATCTCTTTCAGAATTTTCCACAGTTTATTGTGACCCACACAACTTCCATACTACATATTAAATGAGATAAAAGAGGGCTTATCTTCTTGTGTCATCTTCTTATAAAAACATATAGTTTAGTAAATATTGTTAATATATTCTCAAATATAATTATAATTATATATGTATTAATTATATATAATTATATATGTGTATATATAATTATACAAATGTAATTATATCTGTGGAACTTTTGATAACAACTAAAACTTTCATAAAGCTATGTAAAGGTCTTATGTATCTGGTTACCCTTTACACCCTATACTTTTCTTTCCTTCTTTAAAAAATATTTCCATATATGTTTTATAATTTGCTAATATTTGACTTCATGGCCATTCAAATACCAGTTAGCCAAATCTTTTCATGTAACTCAAATATTTTTCAAAGTCTTTAGCTATATGTGTTTTGGGCTTGGAGTGCTATAATAGATATAAAACTCTGCTGCTTCTGCTGCTGCTGCTAAGTCACTTCAGTCATGTCCGACTCTGTGCAACCCCATAGACGGCAGCCCATCAGGCTCCACCATCCCTGGGATTCTCCAGGCAAGAACACTGGAGTGGGTTGCCATTTCCTTCTCCAATGCATGAAAGTGAAAAGTGAAAATGAAGTCGCTCAGTCGTGTCCGACTCTTAGCGACCCCATGGACTGCAGCCTACCAGGCTCCTCTGTCCATGTGATTTTCCAGGCAATAGTACTGGAGTGGGGTATAAAACTCTAAAAAACATTTATTCATATACAGGCTTTCAACTTGTGAAAAATCACGGCAGCTCACTCCAGTGCTCTTGCCTGGAGAATCCCATGGACAGAGGAGCCTGGCAGGCTCAGTCCCCAGGGTTACAAAGAGTCGGACATCACTGAAGAGACTTAGCGTGACTCATGCAACATGAGCAAATACTGTTTGTTTAAAAAAAAAAGTGTCATTACATATTTAACTTAGAAACTGGAATCTAAGTATCTCTGAGAGAAGGTGGAAAAATCTAATGCTATTAAAAATCCAACACTTGTTTCTGCTATGTGTCATTCACTTCCCTAACTATACAGATTGATATCAGTTGTGAGGGGAGGCCTTAGGCAAACAGAAGTAGATGTTTTGGGGGTTATTGCCTTCCCACATTCCTCACGTCTACTTCAGCTAGTCTCTGTCTGCATTTATTTGCTCCTGTGCTGGAGCTTATACATCCTACAGCACACATTCAGGGTCTAAGAAGTCAGCAGGTAAATTATCTTAATTCATTAGATTTTACTAAAGGTCATTTGGAGAACTACTCTCATGAATTATACATACATAAGCAATATACTTGCATTTTAACTTTGTCTCCTACAGATACTGTCCACATATGTAATATTTATTGATGACTAAAGATTTAAGCAACCTTGCTGCTACTGCTGCTAAGTCGCTTCAGTCGTGTCTGACTCTGTGTGACCCCAGAGACGGCAGGCCATCAAGCTCCCCCATCCCTGGGATTCTCCAGGCAAGAATACTGGAGTGGGTTGCCATTTCCTTCTCCAATGCTTGAAAGTGAAAGGTGAAAGTGAAGTCACTCAGTCGTGCCCACTCTTAGCGACCCCATGGACTGCAGCCCACCAGGCTCCTCCATCCATGGGGTTTTCCAGGTGAGAGTACTGGAGTGGGGTGCCATTGCCTTCTCCAAAACTCTATTTCTGGGTCTTGCAGTGGGAAGTCAACTTTGTTATTCTGTACATTTCCTCTCAGTCTTTCCTCCCACAAACTGCTCACAGAGGCTGCAGATTCTAAAGTGGGCTTTATTTGCATTTGTACAGGCTATCCTTTATGTATCTAAACATAACAAAAGTCAATAAAGTGAGCTGCAACTTGGTTACTTCCTGAAGCTATAGACCATCTAATTTACCTTTGTAACCTCACTACCTAGCATAACACCTGAGGTACAACGGATGCTTGATATATTTTTGTCGAGTGTACAAATAAATAAATGTATGAATGAGTAAGTGAATAAATGAATAGGTATTATAATACATGGGAATACAAACTAGGTGTTGTGCTCTCAAATATGTTCAAAGTTTACATTATTAGGAATTACAATTCATCTACAGCTGAATTTAATTTAATAATTCTCTAATAAAAGGCCTTAGTCATATTTTTTTTTTTTTTTTTTTGGATGGGGAAATTTTCCCTTAAGTTTCATACACTTTTAGAGAGGTCATCAGAAAATGTTATGTTCAATCACCCTTGATCAGATCTGATAAATATTCTACCCATTACCTACCCTCACTAAAGTGTTTAAACAACACCAAGAAATAAACTGGGGCTTCTTAGCTCAGTGGTAAAGAACCTGCCTGCCAAAGCAGGAGACACAGAAGACAAGGGTTCAATCCCTGGGTCAGGAAGATACCTGGAGGAAGAAATGGCAACTCACTCCAGTACTCTTGCCTGGGAAATTCCAAAGACAGAGGAGCCTGGCTGGCTACAGTCCATGGAGCCCCAAAGAGTAGGACATGATTGAGCAACTGCATACACATGATAAATAAATTATTTTCATATAAATGCATATGCATTAAATCTTGGTACATATATATGCACATTAAAGATACATATTCATTAATGCATATATTATAATTACACTGTTAGTAGTTAGGAGACATGAAATGGAATATTAATATCTTTCAAACTTTGAAAAGATTACATTTTATAACAACAGGAAACTAAAACTTAATTCCTCTTTCTCCAGATAAGGAAATAAGAATTTAAATGAGAAAAGTGATTTCCTCAGAGCTGCACAGCTAAGCAGAGCTCAGTATATTCCCAATTCTAAATCCCAAATCAATGTCCTCTTAATTAAAAGATGATAATTATCCCTATGCTGCTGCTGCTGCCAAGTCACTTCAGCCATGTCCGACTCTGTGAGACCCCATAGAAGGAAGCCCACCAGGCTCCCCCACCCCTGGGATTCTCCAGGCAAGAACACTGGAGTGGGTTGCCATTTCCTTCTCCAATGTACGAAAGTGAAAAGTGAAAAGGAAGTTGCTCAGTCGTGTCCGACTCTTAGCGACCCCATGGACTACAGCCTACTAAGCTCCCCCATCCATGGGATTTTCCAGGCAAGAGTACTGGAATGGGGTGCCATTGCCTTCTCCGATTATCCCTATCAGATCAGATCAGATCAGATCAGTCACTCAGTCGAGTCTGACTCTTTGCGATCCCATGAATGGCAACATGCCAGGCCTCCCTGTCCATCACCAACTCCCAGAGTTCACTCAGACTCACGTCCATCGAGTCAGTGATTCCATCCAGCCATCTCATCCTCTGTCGTCCCCTTCTCCTCCTGCCCCCAATCCCTCCCAGCATCAGAGTCTTTTCCAATGAGTCAACTCTTCGCATGAGGTGGCCAAAGTACTGGAGTTTCAGCTTTAGCATCATTCCTTCCAAAGAAATCCCAGGGCTGATCTCCTTCAGAATGGACTGGTTGGATCTCCTTGCAGTCCAAGGGACTCTCAAGAGTCTTCTCCAACACCATGGTTCAAAAGCATCAATTCTTCGGTGCTCAGCCTTCTTCACAGTCCAACTCTCACATCCATACATGACCACAGGAAAAACCATAGCCTTGACTAGATGAACCTTTGTTGGCAAAGTAATGTCTCTGCTTTTGAATATGCTATCTAGGTTGGTCATAACTTTCCTTCCAAGGAGTAAGCGTCTTTTAATTTCATGGCTGCAGTCACCATCTGCAGTGATTTTGGAGCCCAGAAAAATAAAGTCTGACACTGTTTCTCCATCTATTTCCCATGAAGTGGTGGGACCGGATGGCATGATCTTCGTTTTCTGAATATTGAGCTTTAAGCCAACTTTTTCACTCTCCACTTTCACTTTCATCAAGAGGCTTTTGAGTTCCTCTTCACTTTCTGCCCTAAGGGTGGTGTCATCTGCATATCTTAGGTGATTGATATTTCTCTTGGCAATCTTGATCCCAGCTTGTGTTTCTTCCAGTCCAGCGTTTCTCATGAGGTACTCTGCATAGAAGTTAAATAAGCAGGGTGACAATATACAGCCTTGACATACTCCTTTTCCTATTTGGAACCAGTCTGTTGTTCCATGTCCAGTTCTAACTGTTGCTTCCTGACCTGCATACAGGTTTCTCAAGAGGCAGATCAGGTGGTCTGGTATTCCCATCTCTCTCAGAATTTTCCACTGTTTATTGTGATCCACCCAGTCAAAGGCTTTGGTATAGTCAATAAAGCAGAAATAGATGTTTTTCTGGAACTCTCTTGCTTTTTCCATGATCCACTGGATGTTGGCAGTTTGATCTCTGGTTCCTCTGCCTTTTCTAAAACCAGCTTGAACATCAGGAAGTTCACGGTTCACATATTGCTGAAGCCTGGCTTGGAGAATTTTGAGCATTACTTTACTATAGTAGTATTAAAAAATTTTTTATTTATTTAAGAGAGAGCATTTTGGGAGTGAAATTCACAAGATCTCAACATCCTATGCTAATGATAGAGCCTAAGTGCAGCAGTATTAAGTTGATTTAAAATTGTGCCATTTCAGATATTCGATAATTCATTCATTTTAGTAAACATTTATTGACACTACTTTGAGTTAGGCATTTGACAAGGAAATGAACATTAGTGAGATGGACATGTGCATGTATCGACAGATAAATTATAGAACAAGGTCCTAAGAAATGAGCAGAATAGGGGGAACAAATGATAAAATCTTGTATCTTTAAAATTTAGAAATGCTCTGTTGTTACAAAATTTACCTGTAGTTTGCCAAATTGAGAGTTAAGGAAACATTGATCGCAGGAAAAAGATTTAAATTAGAATCAGACTTTGGAAGAGATGCATAGGCTAGAATCTTGGAGGATTCCAAACACGAAGCTTCTGTCAAGAAACCACATGTGTACATGATAATACGTATGAATTATTACCAACTCAAGAAGTTCTAGATATCCATGCTTATGTCTGGAACCTGAATTGAGTGACCTATTCATGAGGCTGGACTCAATCTCTAGAACCATACCTTCAACTCCTCCAGAAGACCTAGGCTGTCTTCACATGGCAAAATCCCCAAACCTCCAATCACATGATGGGTGACTTTGGAAGAGCCAGCTCCCTAAGATTATCGATTATGTATGGCCCCACTCTGAGTCATCTTTTGGATTGCATGATGAAAAACAGGAATAACAAAGATACTCTTATCATTTGGGTTACTTCCCACGAGCTAAAAACAGGTTAGCTCTAGGAGCTGTAAACAAAGGCAAGTCTGTCTTTCAGCAAGACTAAATTATAACCCAGAATTATATGTAATTTATAGATAATCCAATTTTTCATTCTATAACCTGTCAAATCTAATCTCTAATTAAACATTTTATTTGTGCATATAACTAAAATTATTTTCATGGTGTGAAAGAAAATCAAAATAGAGTTTATATTGCTAAGAGAGTCCTCTAAAATGGAGCCAGGAGGCTGTTGAGGCAGTGTGACTCCACATCAGCCGGGATGGAATCTGACCTTTGACCATTTTTCGTCTTAGCACAGGCATCCAGAACACTGTCTGCCCAATGTTTCAGAAACTCCAGATGTTTATTGGAACTTTAACCTAAATAATCCTGACAATACATCCCTTAAAGATAAATATTTCCTTTCTTGTGTCAGAGTCAATCATAATTCTTTTCAGACAGCTTTAACAAGCTTATGATTTTTGCCTTTCTAAGTCCCTTACTCTTTCTCTTCCCCGAAATATTCTTTTGGTTTTACCTGAATCTGTCTCCTGAATTGTAATTCTTAAGACTCCAAATAAACTTTTCTTTGCAGTCTTCTATATTTTTACTGACTTAATGGACATGAACTTGAGCAAACTCCAGGAGACAGTGGAGGACAGAGGAGCCTGCTGTGCTACAGTCCATGGGGTTGCAAAGAGTCAGACACAACTTAGTGACTGAACAACAACATGTTTTCTTGCTCAACAATGAGATTCTTCTCATTTCTTTCAACATATTTTCAAACAAAGATATTTCCAAATAGAGAAAGGTGCAAAAACGAAACTGTCATATGGAGGAAGAGATTTCCTGAAGACTAAATATTCAACATCTGAATAATTATATGCAACAATAAATTCAGTTATTGACTATCTCCTATGGTCAAGGCATTGAGCTAAATACTGGAGAGAGATTCACACAAATGACATTCTCTACCCTCAAATGGTGCCCGTTCTATTATACTAATGGAAACAAGCGTAAGTAACTATGATATAGAAAGAGCACAGTAAAGCACTCTTTTACAAGTGCAAAGGACTCTGAGACAAAAATATGGAAGAAAGGATTGCACTAAGGTAATAGCATAAAGGCAGTTAAATTTGAGTGAGGTTCTGAAGGATAAGGGTTTCTTATAGGAGACTTCGGGGAGAAGTTCATTTCTGTGAAAGGTACAATGAGAAAGCTATAAAGTACTCTGCTAACTCACTTCAGTCGTGTCCCACTCTGTGCAACTCCATAGACGGCAACCCACCAGGCTCCCCGTCCCTGGGATTCTCCAGGCAATAACACTGGAGTGGGTTGCCATTTCCTTCTCCAATGCATGAAAGTGAAAGTGAAGTCACTCAGTCGCGACCCCATGGACTGCAGCCCACCAGGCTCCTCCATCTACAGGATTTTCCAGGCAAGAGTACTAGAGGACTAGAAATGTATTTGGGAAGAAGGGAACTAGGGATAATAGATGGAATATGTGGATGTAGAACATAATTTGAGAAAGAAGTCTAAGGTTAGACTGTGTAGGACTTTGAATTTCATGACAGTGGCTGTTGAACCTTTCTTATAAGCAGTCAGATGTTTTACTTATTGCAATGGTTAATTTAAATAGAGTGCTGGTAGAGTAATGTTGGGTTGGCCAAAAAGTTTGTTCTGGTTTTTCCATAAGATATTAAAGAAAAACTAAGATACACCTTCTGGCCATCCCAATATTTTTCCCTTGGGGAAAAAAAAAAATAGATACAGTGAGTAATATGCTCATACACTGACTTATTAAAGTAAGGTTTATCCAGGTAATAAGATACTGAAGGCAATATGCTACCTCATAGACCATGAACATATGAAGTATGCTTCCTTCACTATTTTTATTATTTGGGTAAACCATAACTTCAATAAGCTATTGTATTATTCTCATCAGTTTTCCATAATTATAGAATGACTGAAGTGCAGAAATACAGAAGAAATTTTAGGATATTTGCTCAAACCATTTACAGAGTCAGTCAATCAAACCATGTAATATTAGAAGAGTTTGTTCATGGATTTATTTGAGATAGAATTTTCTGTGTTTTACTCTTTCTTATAAAATGTTCTTGGAGGAAAGGAGATAGTTTACTTTCTATTTGTATGGACTATATAAATGTTAGAAGATGAGCCATATACACATAAAAGGAAAGTGTTTAAAGCAAATCTGTGGCACTTGTTGAGGGCCCAAATGATTTTCTTTCACAAGCTGTTGACCTCTACATCTGGAACTATCTGTGTCTCAAAAAACTTTCTCTTATCTATTATCTTTCTCTTATCTATTATGTGTGTATGTGTGTGTTTCCTATAGTATTGGTGTTTAGCAGAGTTCTAATAATTAAAAAATTACCTTTTCAATTCATATAGTTGATAAGTACTTTTGAAATGAAGCAAGTCCAGCATTTATCCTGGGATTAACACATTGCCATTTACAAAATGTTTCCTTTTTTCTCCTAAAGCCACCTTTCACTTTCACAGTGATTTTCTCAAAATTTCGAATTAGATGATTAAGTAGCACTTTTTCATTTTACTATTTCTTATATTTTCTATTATCTGTACTTTGCCAAATTTACATATTATTTGATTTTCAAATGTATCTTCTGCCCTATGATTGCAATGTGAGAGACTCGCATTCTATCCCTGGGTTAGGAAGATCCCCTGGAGAAGGAAATGGCAAGCCACTCCAGTATTCTTGCCTGGAGAATTTCATGGAAGAGGAGCCTAACAGGTTACAGTCCATGAGGTTGCAAAGAGTCGGGCACAATGGAGCGACTAAAACTACTATACAATTGATCTATTTGAAAGCCATGTCATCTTCAGATTAGCTATCTCTGTCTTGAACTTAATCCAAAATTAAAAGTTTAATTTAGTGTGTATGATTAGGTTGACTGGCGTATATTCCACACTGTGAGTAAGAAAGAACTGAATCACAAATCCAGACTTTTTTAGAAAACAGAAAGTAAATTACAAATGGAAAAAGATGAGAGCCGCAATTCTATTTTAAGAGGAGGTCTGGGTTTGTGGTAAGATTTATGGTAACATTTTTTATTCACCTGTAAAATATTAAGTACATTCTAATATAATATGAACTCTTTTATAAGTCACAAATTAAATAGCTTAGGCACACCAGCAGTCTTTCTTTCTTCTTCCCTCTCCTCATTCTTTCTTCTATACTACTCAGGAAGGGCCATCAGGCCACACATACCTGTCAAGAAGATGTGGCTATCTATTCAAGAGACCAAATTATCAATGGTTATTTATATTTAAACTTTAGATATCTAGTCATTTTTTATTTGCTTTTGTTGTTTAGTAATGGTGAATGAAAACTTCACAAACAAAACTTGAGAATTACAAATAAAGAAATCTCTCCAAGAAAAGATACCTAAAAGGAAATATCAAAACAAAAATGGCTAAGTGAACAAGTATATCCTGCATATTCTGAGGTCACATGGAAATGTAAAGGAGTCAGGATAACCTGTACTAAAGAAATAACATTAATTTCAGTTTCCCATTAACTGATAAATCATGATGTCAAGGTCACATACTATTTGATGACGCTATTACTGCAAGTGTTGTATGGAACATATTACATGAGTATAGCTGCAGTCTCCCATTATTACAGATATCACCTGAATTTTGTAAGGACGTAAGTTTCAAAGTAGGTATATGAATTAAAATGACATGCTCATAAATTTGCAAAGAGCTACCAGGGAAGCCCTACATTATAGTGTGTTACCTACTGAACAATTACAGGTCCCTGAAGTAGAAAGGGCAAAATTATTACTCCTTCAATAGAAAGAAATCTCGAAACTTCAAGTGATTTTATAATAAATAAAATATAAATCAGTGACAAACACCCAGTGTTCCACTGCCCAGGTACCATGACCCTTCCTCTCCTCCAGCCCGAATTTCCCAGAAACGACTAAGGCAATAGACTACGTGACCATATTTTAGGTCCAAACTCTAGACCCTGTGAAGGAAGTTCAGGCTCATAAGTGGCCATTATAGGCTACATTAAAAAATGGAAATAACATTCTCCCTGGCACTGAATTTGCCTTGAACTCCAGCACAGCCCTTTAGCAGCTAGGTATTGTTCAGCAAATTGTTTAATCTTACTGAGCCTCTGTTTTGCAAAATAGGCTTATTAAGGCCTGCCTTCACAGGATTTTGGTAAGGATTTGAGAAGGCATACTTATTTTTGTGTATTTGTTTTGAATGAGACTGCTATTATTATTAATTTAAAGTGATCATTTAATCAGTCCTCTGACAAAGGAATCAAATGATATTCTCTTAATCAGATGATATTTTCATATATTGTCCTCATATAGACACTAAAGATTAGATATGCCAAGTAACTTGTTCAATATAACACTACTGGGAGAGTGACAAAGTCAGCGTGCAACCCTCATAAGCATAACTTCAAATCTCTTATTATTTTTGACTTTAACATGGAAATTGTAGTCCTGACAAGGGAAAGATGAAGGTCAAAAATAAACAAAAAGCAAAATGAGACTAACCTGTTAATTTTAGCCTTCTTTGTTGACTCGAAATAACATTGTTAAAGGTTAAACCCATAAAGGAAGCACTGATGGGAAGTGACATTTTTCCTTAGTGCTGAGGTCTTATTGCTTTACTACTTAATGTTTAAAAGAGGAAACTATAACTTTACGTTGGAGGAACAGGGCTGATAACCACTGAACTTTGAGCTCTATCTCAGTGAATCACTAGGCGTCAGACAATCCAGACTTTATGAGGTCCTACTGATCACACCGTCACAAAGAAAGAAGCATTCTTGTCAAAAATGTATAATCTTGTGGTATCCAGTAAGGACCTCCTCCGAGTTAACAGCAACAACAAAAACTCAGCAAGCTTTTCATAGGAATTTCCAGGCTGCTTCTAAAATTTATTTGGAAATTCAAAAGTCTTAGAACAGCCAAAATATCTTTAAAAAATAAAAACGGTTGAATGGCTCACAGTGGCTGATTTCAAGGCTATTAATAAAGTTACTTATTTGAAGTAATGCAGTATCTGTAAAGATGGAGAAATAGATCAAACAGGATAGAGGGTCCAGAAGGAGAAGTGCACATATACGGACAAGTAAATTTCTTAAAAGATGTAGAAGCAATTCTCTAGAGAAAGCATTGTCTTTTAATTAAATGACAATGGAATTACTGGATATTCATATGCAAAAATATAACATAGATCCATACATCACACTGTTTGTAACTGTTAATGGATTGTAGCTGTAAATGTAAAACCTAAAACTATAATAGAAAAAACATAGAAGAAAAGCTTTATAATTTTAGGTCAGGGAAAGTTTTCACTGACAACACCAAAACACAATTCATAAAAGAAAAACAAAATAAAGATAAATGAGACTTCCTCAGAATTAAAACTTATGCTTTTCAAAAGACATCGTTAATGAAATTAAAAATAAAAATTATGGAGTGAAAGATAAAAACATAGACGAGGAAAGAAAATTGAAAACTATATCTTATAGAATTTGTATCTAGAATACATAAAGAACCCAAGGAGCAAGATTCATATATAAACCTCAAATCAGGACTCAGATAACCTATATTTGGAGTTGTCTGGGTACATATTGTATGGTGTGTATTTTTCAAAGGTAACTCCGGGCAAGGATGTATTTTTCCCTGGCCCTACTCTCAGGAATAACACCCAGCTTCCATTTCTCACCTCAGTAAATATGTCCTTCTTTCCAGGTAAACTGGCTCAAAAACAATCTTTATTTTGTTTTCTTCCCTCTTTTCTTCACTGCTAGATTTTCTTAGTCACCAAATTCTTCCAGCTATATCATCAAACTCTTCTTCTTATTTATATACTGCCCCCATATTTCTACTACTGTAGCAGAGTTTTAGAATATATCTTGTCAACCATAGCTGTGTCTTCTCATCTGTGGTTTCTCCCCTCTACAATTCCTTTGACCAACTATTGCAATATTAGTGTTCTAAAAGAGATATGTGATCACATCATTAATCTCTGCCTCTGAAAATTTCAGGTTGTCTTCAATGTAAAGGAATGCATGGCATTTAAAGCCTTTCATAAATTCGTATTTATCCTTCCAACTTAGTTTCCTATAACACCTTGCTTATTAGATGTACTCGTTAGTCACATCTCTTATGCATGGATTGCCTGAATATCTCTTATGCATGGAATCTTCACCCAAATTGTATTCTCCAGCTAAGCTATCCATACCTCCAATCTATTATTCCCTAAATTTCCAGTTCAGAGTTCAGCTGTTATTCTTGAATAAATTTGTGTACATTTCCTCTGCTGAAATAAGTATTTCCTTCACATATATTATGTAAGGGCCATTATTATAATGTTAAAATTAATTTTTTAAAATGTATATCTCTCTTATTGAATTATAATTCTTAAAGTTTAAAAGTCTTGTCTTTTTAACCTCTGTATACCCACATACCCAATATTATACTTAGTTAAGTATTAAACGCTATATTTGTGGTAAATGCAATTACAAAGAAAACTAGGCTAGAGTCAGCAGTATCATATTTCTGCTCATCCACTGTTCTCAGAATAAGATAAACACTTTTTTAATAAGAGGCCTTGAAAATGGATAGAATAATTTAGAAGCAATTTAGATCACAACAAATACATTCAGGTTTGAAATTTCCAGAGCATGCAACTGTCAATATTAGTAAAGGAATTTATAATATGTACATGTCTTTAGAATGCTATATATGTGCATGTTTTTAGAATGTTCATTGCATCTTAATAAAATTAAAAAATTTTTTTAATTGTGTTTCTTAGTTTTGACTGTAAAGATACTGCATTATAATAAAACCTCATTTTCCCAAATCACATTTACTCCTAAGTAATGTTCCAATTATGTGAATTTTTTACTTGAAAATCCACAATCTTAAATGGTACATTGCATTATTAATTGATCAGCACCATACCAACAATATGAGAAAAAAAATCAAGAGTAATAGTTAGTCACCACGTTGTGGTTTTACCTGTCTTTAGATCACAACTTGATCTACCAGAACATGGGCTGCATGATGCCTGACCAAAGTAAGAGGGAAATTTCCAGTATAGGCACCTAATGAACTGTGAAGTGTTTTCAAATTTATTTTTCTCTGAAATTCTGTCAACCCAAAACATCTACATTTTGAGAGCATTGTCAGTGCAGTTGTAGACATAGAAAACTGAATAAATTAAGCTACCATTATCACAGGAAAGAAGTCTCTCTTAACCTGTCTTCACTCTAGTTGGTGTATCTGGATTTTTAAGAATTGTTGCACCCTAACTGTACAAGCCATGGCACCCCACTCCAGTACTCTTGCCTGGAAAATCCCATGTATGGAGGAGCCTGGTAGGTTGCAGTCCATGGGGTCGCTGAGGGTCGGACACGACTGAGGGACTTCACTTTCACTTTTCACTTTAATGCATTGTAGAAGGAAATGGCAACCCACTCCAGTGTTCTTGCCTGGAGAATCCCAGGGACGGGGGAGCCTGGTGGGCTGCCGTCTATGGGGTCACACAGAGTCGGACACGACTGAAGTGACTTAGCATCAGCAGCAACTGTACAAGCCACAGTTTAATGACTATGGATTATCTTTATGGGGAAAAAAAAAAAAGAGAGACACTTTTTCATTTATTTTCAAATTGGAATGCTCAAACTGTCTCCCTCTGGATCATTTTTTTTTAATCAGATACTTTCAATACTTAAGGACCACAATGCAATAGAAGCCATGATTATTGTATTCTAGTGTGACTAAATATTTCTCTAGAGGAGGGTAGGAGATATTGGTGAGGAAAAAATAGAACAATATGTCCTTTTGATGATGTGACAATTGATGTATCATCTTTAAACTGTATACAAATGACACTATATACTGAAGTGACATTATCATTATTCTTGTTATGGAGACAATCACCCAGTGAAACACCAGTAAAGAATATTAAACTTAGAAGTAATTTGCACTGTTTTAATGTAATAGATTTTTCATACACAAGGTAGTAAAGAAATTCAATTTGTAAGTAAATATTTTTACCAATAGAAGGGTTTCTTTGTGGTCTACTGATAGAATGCCATAATTGTGTCCCCATAATGCAGACTATAGTGTTAAAGTGGTAATTCTGTCAGCATAATGGGAAGGGAAAATCCTAAGATGACAGTGTAAATGGAGGAAATCTTCATAACTAATAGATCTTCCTTCTCTTTCAAATGCTGTGTTTATTAGAAAGGTAAAAGTCTTAAAGAGATAGGAGTACCAGACCACCTTACCTGTCTCCTAAGAAACTTGTATGCAGGTCAAGATGCAATAGCTAGAACTGGATATGGAACACTGGACTGGTTCAAATTGGGAAAGGAGTACATCAAGGCTGTATATTGTCACCCTGATTATTCAACTTATATGCAGAGTACATCATGCAAAATGCTGGACTGGATGAAGCACAAGCTGGAATCAAGATTGCCAGGAGAAACATTAACAACCTCATATATGCAGAAGATACCACTCTAATGGCAGAAAGTGAAGAGGAATTAAAGAGCCTCTTGATGAGGGTGAAAGAGGAGAATGAAAAAGTTGGCTTAAAACTCAACATTTAAAAAAACTAAGATTATGGCATCTGGCCCCATCACATCATGGCAAATACATGGGAAAAAGTGGAAGCACTGACAGATTTTATTTTATTGGTCTCTAAAATCACTGCAGAGTATGACTGCAGTCATGAAATTAAAAGATGCTTGCTCCTTGGAAGAAAAGCTATGACAAACCTAGACAGCATATTAAAAAGCAGAGATATCACATTGCTGACAAAGTTGTGTGTAGTCAAAGCTATGGTTTTTCCAGTAGCCATGTAAGGATGTGAGAGTTGGACCATAAAGAAGGTTGAGTACTGAAAAACTGTTGCTTTCGAATTGTGGTGCTGGAGAAGACTCTTGAGAGTCCTGTGGACAGCAACGAGATCAAACTAGTCAATCCATAGGAAATCAACACTAAATAAGCATTGGAAAGACTGTTGCTGAAGATGAAGCCCCAGTACTTTGGCCACCTGATGCAAAGAGCCAACTCATTGGAAAAGACCCTGGGATTCTGGGAAAGATTGAAGGGTAAAGGGAGAAGGGGGTGGCAGAGGATGAGATGGTTAGATAGCATCACCAACTCAGTGCACATGAATTTGAGCAAACTCCAGGAGATAGTGGAGGACAGAGGAGCCTGGTGTGCTACAGTCCATGAGGTTGCAAAGTCGGATACAACTTAACAACTAAACAACAACAATAAAGTCATTAAAAACACCCTGTAAAACTCTCTACACTGTTGTTGACTTCACGTCAATACTTTGTTCACAAAAATTTCGCAGAAACTAGAGTGTTTAAAAATGATGTTAAGAGTATCTAATGACAAAAGTGTTTCTAATCCAGTTCACACTTTCTCTTTTTATTATTGAAATATGAAATGCATAATTGTGCTAGAACTGGAATGCTTACATGAATGAAACAGGTTTTTTGTAAATCATAAAGTAAGTTTATACAATCCTCTAGTAATATTGCCAAATGCAAATCACAAATATAACTGGATAGTTTTTTTTTACCTCTATCTCTATGGGTAACAACTGTGTATGTCTATCATAGTCTTAGAGAAATTACTAGAGACCTGAACTATGTGGAACTGAACCACCTGATTTCTGAGTCTGAAGATCCTGCCTTCAGTCCTTTTGGCATCTGCACAGAGAGTAATATAAACAAATACTCAAGAGACAAAAACCTCACATTGGAGGCATTATAAACCATTTTGGAAAAATAAGAAGAAATATGTCATCCAGGAAGCTGGGAGTTTTAATATGAACAATCTGGCTGTTACATGCAGTCGTTTTGATAAATCATATAGTATTCAGGAAGAATTCCCTGTAGCTTCACTGCATATTTCAGAGTCTAAAAGCTCTGGTGTACATCTGATCACTTTCATTTTGTCACCAGGAGGAAAGCTGTCAAACTGCCATTAAACTGAGTTCTCACTAAAGTACAAAAAGAAAAAACTTGAAAAATTTTAAAACCTGGCAAAATAAGTTTCTAGAGATACCAAGGAAACATTTCATGCAAAGATGGGCTCAATAAAGGACAGAAATGGTATTGACCTAACAGAAGCAGAAGATATTAAGAAGAGGTGACAAGAACACAGAAGAACTGTACAAAAAAGATCTTCATGACCCAGATAATCATGAAGGTGTGAACATTCAAACTCACCTAGAGCCAGACATCATGGAATGTGAAGTCAGATGGGCCTTAGGAAGCATCACTATGAACAAAGCTAGTGGAGGTAATAGAATTCCAGTTGAGCTATTTCAAATCCTAAAAGATGCTGCTGTGAAAGTCCTGCATGCAATACGTCAGCAAATTTGGAAAACTTTACAGTGGCCATAGAACTGGAAAAGGTCAGTTTTCATTCCAATCCCAAAGAAAGGCAATGCCAAAGAATGCTCAAACTACCACACAATTGCACTCATCTCACACGCTAGTAAAGTAATGCTCAAAATTCTCCAAGCCAGGCTTCAGCAATATGTGAACCATGAACTTCCAGATGTTCAAGCTAGTTTTAGAAAAGGCAGAGGAACCAGAGATCAAATTGCCAACATCTGTTGGATCATAGAAAAAGCAAGAGAGTTCCAGAAAAACATCTATTTCTGCTTTATTGACTATGCCAAAGCCTTTGACTGTGTGGATCACAATAAACTGTGGAAAATTCTGAGAGAGATGGGCATACCACACCACCTGATCTGCCTCTTGAGAAACCTGTATGCAGGTCAGGAAACAACAGTTAGAACTGGACATGGAACAACAGACTGGTTCCAAATAGGAAAAGGAGTATGTCAAGGCTGTATATTGTCACCCTACTTATTTATATGCAGAATACATCATGAGAAACGCTGGGCTGGAAAAAGCACAAGCTAGAATCAAGATTGCCAAGAGAAATATCAATAACCTCAGATATGCAGATGACACTACTCTTATGGCAGAAAGTGAAGAGGAACTCAAAAGCCTCTTGATGAAAGTGAAAGAGGAGAGTGAAAAAGTTGGCTTAAAGCTCAACATTCAGAAAACTAAGATCATGGCATCCGGTCCCATCATTTCATGACAAATAGATGGGGAAACATTGGAAACAGTGGCTGACTTTATTTTTGGGGGCTCCAAAATCACTGCAGATGGTGATTGCAGCTATGAAATTAAAAGATGCTTACTCCTTGGAAGGAACGTTATGGCCAACCTAGACAGCATATTAAAAAGCAGAGATATTACTTTGTCAACATAGGTCCATGTAGTCAAGGTTATGGTTTTTCCAGTGATCATGTATGGATGTGAGAGTTGCTGAGTGCCGAACAATTGATGCTTTTGAACTGTGGTATTGGAGAAGACTCTTGAGTGTCCCTTGGACTGCAAGGAGATCCAACCAGTCCATCCTAAAGAAGATCAGTCCTGGGCGTTCATTGGAAGGTTGATGTTGAAGCTGAAACTCCAATACTTTGGCCACCTGATGCAGAGAGCTGACTCATTTGAAAAGACCCTGATCCTGGGAAAGATTGAGGGCAGGAGGAGAAGGTGATGACAGAGGATGAGACGGTTGGATGGCATCACCAACACAATGGACATGGGTTTGGGCGGACTCCAGGAGTTGATGATGGACAGGGAAGCCTGGTGTGCTGTGGTTCATGGGGTTGCAAAGAGTCAGATACAACTGAGCAACTGAATTGAACTGAACTGAACTACTCATAACATGAAAATAGTTGAAGGAAATATTCTCAAGAAGATGTATTCCCAACAAGTTAGCACAATAAATGCAACTGATTATTTTTGTATTACCAAAATATATGTGCATGTGTTCATGTAAGTACCACTATCAAATCACCCAGGAAGAAATGTAAATACTTTAATCACAGTCATTGAAAGTACTCTCAACACATTTTAATGTCTGTTGAGACCAATCTTGAGAATACACTAATCTCTATGAAGGACAAATAAAATAATCAATTTATTTAATAATGATGATTTGCTTTCAGACTACCAGCTAGGTAAGGCTATTATATCAGAGAAGGTAATGGCGCCCCACTCCAGTACTCTTGCCTGGAAAATCCCATGGATGGAGGAGCCTGGGAGGCTGCAGTCCATGGGGTCGCTGGGGGTCAGACACAACTGAACGACTTCACTTACTTTTTTTTAATTTTCTGAATCTTTTTTTTTTATTTATTTATTTTAATTGGAGGTTAATTACTTTACAATATTGTATTGGTTTTACCATAAATCAACATGGTGAATGACTTCACTTTCACTTTTCACTTTTGTGCATTGGAGAAGGCAATGGCAACCCACTCCAGTGTTCTTGCCTGGAGAATCCCAGGGACTGGGGAGCCTGGTGGGCTGCTGTCTATGGGGTCTCACAGAGTCGGACATGACTGAAGTGACTCAGGAGCAGCAGCAAGGCTATTATATTATGCCTAATTATTTTTTTCCATTTGGAAAAAGGATTGATGTGTCTTTGTATTCTTTATTTATTTACCTTGTAGAATTTATTCTCTCATGATTTTCTCAAGGACAATTGCCAAGATAATTATAGTTTAAATAAAATTCATGAGAAGTATGAATTGCCTTAAAACCAGTTTTGTGACTGATAACTAATTAAGCAAATCTCTGTTAAGTACGAATCATGTGTCAAAGCTGTGTCAATGTGTTGGTGATACAGTTGTACAAAAGTAATAATTAGTATGTAAATATAAGCATATCTACAAAAACAAACAAGTGAATAAATAAAGGCAGAAAATTATTTCTGCTTTGAAGGAAAAAATAAAACAGGGAAATGGGAGAAAACTACTTCCTCAACATGCTCAGGTTTTCTCCGAAATCAAAGACAGGAATAATGATAGACAGCTATGTTAAATATCTGATGGAAGAGGTTCCAGGTAAAGGAAACAAAAAACAAAGGTCCTGGGAAGGTGTAAATTGGGTTAATGTGAGGAACAAAAATGAAGGTTGGGGAGAGAAGACTTTTGATCAAAGACATGGCCAGATGCTGATTCTATAAAGACTTGAAAGGTATGATGTAGAAACTGGGGTTTATTCAAATGTCAATGGCAAATTAATGTGGGATTTAAGCAGAAAGATGATATAATTTTTGATTTTTAAATTTCATTCTTGCTAACAGACATAACCAAACTGTATTGGGCAGTCAATGAAACCAATTAAGAATCTGTTGTGTCAGTCAAAAGAAGAGATGATAGTGGTTTGGCCTGGAGAGACAATAGGAAAATAATAGTGTCAAAGTGAAAGACACTCAGTCGTGTCTGACTCTTTGTGACCTCATGGACTGTACAGTGCACACTGCAGTGGATATCCATTCCCTTCTCCTGGGAATCTTCCAAACCCAGGGAACAAAGCTAGGTCTCCCACATGGCAGGTGGATTCTTTACCAGCTGAGCCACCAGGGAAACCCAAGAACACTGGAGTGGGCAGCATATCCCTTCTCCAGGGGATCTTCCTGACCTAGGAATTAAACCAGGGTCTCCTGCATTGCAGGTGAATTCTTTACCAGCTGAGCTACCAGGGAAGCCCTAATATTGTCAAAGTTGACATGTATTTTGAAGACAGAGGCAATTTCTAGCAGATTATATGAGATAGTGGTCAAGACCCAAAGACAGAACTAAAGCACAGTTTTTAGGTTTGGAGATTGAACTATTGAATAGAGATGATGCCACACATAAAATGGGAAAGTTTCACTCCTGATAATGGTGAAGTAGTTCATATCATGACAACCCTCCTTTAGAAAATAATTATAACTCTGGATAAAATTTTTAAAATCAAGTATGTAAAAGTACTGGAACATGAACACAGTCAAAGAAAAAAAGTATAAGGAAATTGATAATTGGAAGAAATAGAACAGAATGATTTTTCTAATTTCATGCTTTTTGGAGATACTCCCCAGTCAGTATCTTACAGGGCAGCCAAAACTCAGAAAATACCATGAAGCTATTGGTTGAGGAATCAGAAAACACAGTTCCAGGACAACTGAGAAGCTGAGGATTAGGACATCCATAAAAAGAGATAGCCACAAAGAGAGAACCTCATAGACTGTTTTTGAGTTCTGAAAAAAAAATGTAGATAAAATTCCTGAATTAAATGTTAATGAGGTGAACTCAAAGCATCCCACTAAAGCTAGAAGAGCCAAGAGAAGTTTCAGCTGATGCCAAGAGAGAGAGAATTTAGAGTTTGACTTCAACTATCTTAACTGCTAACCAAACAAAAATTTTAAATCACAACAATATTTATAGAAACACAAGAGAATATAGGATCTTTCTATGTATAATACACAATGTCTGAGATAAAAATCCAAGAGACAAAGAGAATAAAGAAATATGACTTAAATAAAGGAAAAAAGTAAAATTTAAGGAGACTTAGAGATGATTAAGATGAGATTTTTGAAGTATTAGAGTGGTTTTAATGATGCTATTGTAAGCAAGCACAGGAACATAAAGGAAATCACATGCATAACAAGTGAATACATAGGGAATCTAAGAGGAATCACCTTCAAGAAACTATAAAAAGGACTAAATAGGAATTCTATGATGGATAAAAATATATATAATACATAAAAATACTGAATGGGTTTAACAAAACATTGGTGATAGAAGAGTCACGTATTTTGATAAGAAATCAATAGAAATTTTAAAATGCGAAAAAAGAGAAGACCACAGAATAATGAACAGAGTCTTGGTAGCTCATTGAAAATATCAATTATTTTAACTTAAACAGCTGCTGCTGCTGCTGCTGCTAAGTCACTTCAGTCGTGTCCGATTCTGTGCGACCCCATAGACGGCAGCCCACCAGGCTCCCCCATCCCTGGGATTCTCCAGGCAAGAACATGGAGTGGGTTGCCATTTCCTTCTCCTGTGCATGAAAGTGAAAAGTGAAAGTGAAGTCGCTCAGTCGTGTCTGACTCTTAGCGACCCCATGGACTGCAGCCCACCAGGCTCCTCCGTCCATGGGATTTTCCAGGTAGATCTCTAGGGGATGATAAAAGAGAAAGTGAGGCAGAAAAAATATTTAAAAGAACAATAGCAGATAGTTTCCCAAAACTTGGTGAAAGAAAATTAAAGTACCATTAACATACAACAAGTACCAAGAATGGATAAATAGAAAGAAAGCCATACTGAGTGAGATCATACTGAAAAACAAAGATAAAGTGAAAAGCTTGAAAGTGGTCCAAAAGAAAATAATGTTACATAAAGTGAAAAAAATGTCTCTTTTGTCTCTTTTTTTTGTCTTTTATATTTTTCCTACCTCCTTTCAATATCATATAAGAAACGAATCGCCAGTCCAGGTTCGATGCAGGATACAGGAAGCTTGGGGCTGGTGCACTGGGATGACCCAGAGGGATGGTATGGGGAAGGAGGTGGGAGGGGGGTTCAGGATGGGGAACACATGTACACTCGTGGAGGATACATGTTGATGTATGGCAAAACCAATACAATATTGTGAAGTAAAATAAATAAATAAAAATAAAAGAAAAAAGAAAAAAATGGTACAAAGAACTTCAGACTGCTATGGAATAATTACTTAAAAGTGCTGAATTTAAAACAAAACAAACTGTCAGTATTGAATTCTATATTCAGTGAAGGCATCCTCAAAAATGAGGCTACAAAGGGACTTCTCTGGTGGTCTAGGGGTTAAGACTGCAAGCCTCTACCGCAAGGGACATAGGTTTGATCTGTGGTTGGGCTACTAAGATACTCCATGCTACCCAGCATGGCCAAAAAGTTAAAAAAATAAAAATGAGGGAATACAAACAAGGCCAGTAGAATTTGTTGTCAGCAGAGCTGTGTCATAAGAAATTCAAAAGGAAATTTTTAGGACAAAATGAAATAAGACCAAATGAAAGCTCAGATTCTTAGGAAGGAATGGAGAGCACCAGAAATGGTAAATGTATAAAGAAATAGAAACAATTACTATCTTGATTTCTTTAAAAAATATCTATGAATTTAAGAAAAATGTATAGTCTTATAGTATGAGGTTTATAGTAATAATACGTCAGACTAAAAGATGTTTTTAAGGGCAATATATAAAGTCATAATATTCTTAAATTTTATATATAGTAGTGCAAAATTAAATCTAACTTATAACTCTGGAAAGATATGAAAGCATATTTTGATTACTAGAGCAGCCAGTAAAAGTAATACAAATAAATATATGTTAAAAAGCTGATAGGGAAATTAAATGCTAAAAAGTCTTCAATTACCTCCCCAAAATAATAAAAATGAAAACAGAAAAACAAAAATATGGGATGATTAAAAAAAAAAAAACACACAGAACAAAATGACGCAATTAAGTAGAATCTACTCAATAACTGAATATCAGGAAACAGACTCTGCCTCCAAATTTGCATCAACTGAACAAGAGAATGCATGTTGAGATATCTTCAGTCAACAAACCCCAGTCCTGTTGCTAGGGCCTTGTACTCAAATGTGGCAGACAACTAAAAATGACTGTAGGGAAACTTGTAATTTTAAAGACAGTAATCAAAAACAATCATTACATATGTAATATAAAAATAAGTGATATAAAGGAATTTATTTACAAAACAGAAACAGACTCACAGACTTAGAGGATGAACTTAAGGTTGCCAAGTGGGGAAGGGTGGGGGAAATGGATACATAGGGAGTTTGCGATAGAAATGTATGCATTGCTATATTTAAAAAGGATTGCTGACAATGTCTTACTGTATAGCACAAGGAACTTTGCTTAATGGTATGTGGCAGCCTGGATGGGAGGGGAGTTTGGGAGAGAACAGATACATGCATATATATATAGTTGGGTCAGCAATTTTGGAAAACTCAGCAGGGGCCACAGGACTGAAAAAGATCAGTTTTCATTTCAATCCCAAAGAAAGGCAATGACAAAGAATATTCGAACCACTGCACAAATGCACTCATTTCACATGCTAGCAAAGTAATGCTCAAAATTCTCCAGTTTAGGCTTCAAAGTATGTGAGCTGAGAACTTCCAGATGTTCAAGCTGGATTTAGAAAAGGCAGAGGAAGCAGAGATCAAATTACCAGCATCTGTTGAATCATAGAAAAAGCAAGAGAATTCCAGAAAAACATCTACTTTTGCTTCATTGACTACGCTAAAGCCTTTGACTGTGTGGATCACAATAAACTGTGGAAAATTCTTGAAGAGATGGGAATACCAGACCACTTGACCTGCCTCCTGAGAAACCTGTATACAGGTCAAGAAGCAACAGTCAGAACCAGCCATGGAACAAGAGACTGGTTCCAAATTGGGAAAGGAGTACATCAAGGCTGTATATTGTCATCCTGCTTATTTAATTTGTATGCAGAGTACATTATGTGAAATGCCAGGCTTGATGAAGCACAAGCTGGAATCAAGATTTCTGGGAGAAATACCAATAACCTCAGATATGCAGATGACATAACCTTTATGCAGAAAGTGAAGAGGAACTAAAGAACCTCTTGATGAAGGTGAAAGAGAGTGAAAAACCTGGCTTAAAACTCAACATTCAAAACAGTAAGATCATGGCATATGGTCCCATTACTTCATGGCAAATAGATGGGGAACAATGGAAACACTGACAGACTTTATTTTCTTAGGCTCCAGAATCACTGCAGATGGTAACTGCAGCCATGAAATTAAAAGACAGTTGCTCCTTGGAAGAAAAGCTCTGATCACCAACCTAGACAGCATATTAAAAAGCAGAGACATTACTTTGCCAACAAACGTCCATCTAGTCAAAGCTATGGTTTTTCCAGTAGTTATGTATGGATGTAAGAGTTGGACCATAAAGAAAGCTGAGCACTGAAAAATCGATGCTTTTGATCTGTGGTGTTGGAGAAGATTCTTGAGAGTCCCTTGGACTGGAAGGAGATCAAACCAGTCAATCCAAAAGGAAATCAACCCTGAATATTCATTGGAAGGACTAATGCTGAAGCTGAAGCTCCAATATTTTGGCCACCTGATGCGAAGAGCCAGTGCATTAGAAAAGACCCTGATGCTGGGAAAGACTGAAAGCAGGAGGAGAAGGGGACAACAGAGGACAAGATGGTTGGATGGCATCACCAGTTCAATGAACATGATTTTGAGCAAGCTCTGGGAGATGGTGAAGGACAGGAAACTGTGACATGCTGCAGTCCTTGGGGTCACAAATAGATTCAGCAACAATGGTTGAGTAGATTTCCTGTATACCTGAATCTATCACAACATTGTTATGATATGTGTACCTGAATCTATCACAACATTGCTATACTCCAAAGTAAAATAAAAAGTAAAAAAAATCAAAATGATTACAACAATGAAAGGAAGAAATTTGGATGAAATTCAGAAAATGTAAGAAGAAAAATAAAACAAAAAATAATATAAAATGCATTCAGGGCAGAAAAAAGGGAAATTCAAGAGGCTAAAATAAAAATTATATTCAAAGATTTGAAAGATAAAGTTGAAAACTCTCATGAAAAGCATTCTCTTATTTCATAATGAGGAGACACTGTGAAAATTAAGGGAGGAAATTGTTCAAAAACAATGCAATGCCCATAATTTTTAAATTGTAGGAATTAAGGGAACAAGTAACCACATTATAAGGAATTACTGTGGCTTAGAGAAGGCAATGGCAACCCACTCCAGTACTCTTGCCTGGAAAATCCCATGGATGGAGGAGCCTGGTAGGCTGCTATCCATGGGGTCGCTAAGAGTCGGACACGACTAAGCGACTTCGCTTTCACTTTTCACTTTCATGCATTGGAGAAGGAAATGGCAACCCACTCCAGTGTTCTTGCCTGGAGAATCCCAGGGACGGGGGAGTCTGGTGGGCTGCCATCTATGGGGTCGCACAGAGTCAGACACGACTGAAGCGACTGAGCAGCAGCAGCAGCAGCCCAATATATGTAAAAAGATTCACAATTCAAGATAAGAACATAAAGTTTCAAAAAGAAAACAAATTTCAGATGAAATAAGTATCCAAAAATCTGCCAGAGAAAAAGTGTAGAGAAAAAAGGTAACATGCAAAGTATTAGTATTCAGAATGGTATCTGATTTCATCACAGTAACACCAATATCTATTTTTTAAAATGAAGCAGTATGTTGACAAGATAAACTGTCAATCACATCTAAGGGTCAATCAGTCAACCAAATCTATATCTTTATATATATGAAAGGACTCAAAATAGTTTCTTCCCGTGCACCATTTCTCTGGAAGCAACTAGAGGACTTTTTTCCCAATTGAAGAAAAAGACAAAGGAAATCTACGGAATGCTAAGTCCCACGTCTTTAGTTGTGAAGCAGTCTTAAGAGATCATCCTTTGTCAAAGATAAGGTGTCCACCTTATCTTTGACAAAGGAGGCAAGAATATACAATGGATGAAAGACAATCTCTTTAACAAATGGTGCTGGGAAAACTGGTCAACCACTTGTAAAAGAATGAAACTAGACCACTTTCTAACCCCATACACAAAAATAAACTCAAAATGGATTAAAGATCTAAACGTAACCAGAAACTATAAAACTCCTAGAGGAGAACATAGGCAAAACACTCTCTGACATACATCACAGCAGGATCCTCTATGACCCACTCCCCAGAATATTGGAAATAAAAGAAAAAATAAACAAATGGGACCTAATTAAACTTAAAAGCTTCTGCACAACAAAGGAAACTATAAGCAAGGTGAAAAGACAGCCTTCAGAATGGGAGAAAATAATAGCAAATGAAGCAACTGACAAACAACTAATCTCAAAAATATACAAGCAACTCCTAAGCTCAATTCCAGAAAAATAAATGACCCAATCAAAAAATGGGCCAAAGAACTAAATAGACATTTCTCCAAAGAAGACATACAGATAGCTAACAAACACATGAAAAGATGCTCAACATCACTCATTATCAGAGAAATGCAAATCAAAACCACTATGAGGTACCATTTCAAGCCAGTCATAATGGCTGTGATCCAAAAGTCTACAAGCAATAAGTGCTGGAGAGGATGTGGAGAAAAGGGAACCCTCTTACACTGTTGGTGGGAATGCAAACTAGTACAGCCACTATGGAGAACAGTGTGGAGATTCCTTAAAAAACTGGAAATAGAACTGCCTTATGATCCAGCAATCCCACTGCTTGGCACACACACTGAGGAAACCAGAATTGAAAGAGACACGTGTGCCCCAATGTTCATCGCAGCACTGTTTATAATAGCCAGGACATGGAAGCAACCTAGATGTCCATCAGCAGATGAATGGATAAGAAAGCTGTGGTACATATACACAATACAGTATTACTCAGCCATTAAAAAGAATACATTTGAATCAGTTCTAATGAGGTGGATGAAACTGGAGCCTATTATACAGAGTGAAGTAAGCCAGAAAGAAAAACACCAATACAGTATACTAATGCATATATATGGAATTTAGAAAGATGGTAGCGATAACCCTGTATATGAGACAGCAAAAGAGACACTGATGTATAGAACAGTCTTTTGGACTCTTTGGGAGAGGGAGAGGGTGGGATGATTTGGGAGAATGGCATTGAAATATGTATAATATCATATATGAAACGAGTCGCCAGTCCAGATTCGATGCACGATACTGGATGCTTGGGGCTGGTGCACTGGGACGACCCAGAGGGATGGTATGGGGAGGGAGGAGGGAGGAGGGTTCACGATGGGGAACACATTTATGCCTGTGGCGGATTCATTTCGATATATGGCAGAACCAATACAATATTGTAAAATTTAAAAATAAAATAAAAATAAATTATATATAAAAAAAAAGATCATCCTCTGAAGAACAAACCAGGGTGGGAAGCTGCTGAAAGGAAAACCTCCAAGAAGGAAAGAAAAAGAAGGAGAAAATGAAGAAAAAGGAGGTGAGCAAACGAAGATGACATATTTGATCATATTGGGAATCTTTAAGGTTCGATGGGAAAATTAGCATTGCAGTCATTAAATTAATTATAGGGAAAAAAGTTGACTACAGAAAATGTAAACATAGCATACAATATATGTTACAAAAGCAATATGCTATTATATTAACAGCATAAACATTAAATATTGATTTTAGAAGTTGTATACATATATATGTGTATATGAGTACATGTGGACTGGCAGAAAGCCAGTGAGAAAGCCAGATACTTATTCTCCTTAAGAAACAAAAAGTAATGTCCAAATTGCAATGTCAATACAGATCAATACAGAGAAGTATAATATAGCAATGGAGAAGAAAATAATAAAATAAAAAGAGGGAAGGTCTTTTTATAGCTTAGGAACTGTGAGTTCAGATAGAGAATATGAGGGCAATGAATTACTGGTTTTCATTATAAACCCTAAAATACTGTCTTAATATACTTTTAGAATGTTTTTAAAATATAAGCACTCATAATATTTACTTAGAAATACAAATTTTAACGTTATATTTGACTCAGCATTTCTACTTCTAGAAATTTATTCTAAATAGATCTTTTCAAATGAGAATAAAGGTTAGGACTTCCCTGGTGGCTCAGATGGTAGAGTCTGCCCGAAGTGTGGGAGACCAAGGTTCAATCCCTGGGTTAGGAATATCCCCTGAAGAAGGAAATGGCAACCCACTCCAGTATTCTTGCCTGGAAAATCCAGGAGAGAATAAAGGTAGAGATGTTCAACTGTCTATAATAGGAAAATCTAGAGGGCAACTTGCATCACTAATAGAGTTTCAGTTAAATGAATTTTATGCAGCCCTTAAAAATAATATTAGGAGATAATATTTAATGATGTGGAAAATTTTTATAAATATTTATTATTATCATTTAGAATTTTACATATATATGTATCATTCAAAATGATGTATAATTATATATATATAGACATATATGTATATACACTCTTACTAACCATCATTTTTAATGTTTCAGATCTGTTCCACTATCTTCAAAGTCAGATTCCTCCCTTTGTCACTTTTTTACAGACAAATTTGACTTTTATTCCACAGAGATAGTCAAAAATGTAAAACAAGCTATACCACCACATTTCCCACCAAGCTGACAAGTCATCTTGAATCCTACCCAGCCTCCTTTCCTATTACAATGAACAGAATGCCTTCCTCCTATAGATTAATTATTCCAGTGTGAATGATCTGAATCCTGTTCCTTGTCATTTTTCTGAATTTCTACGCCCTACTGGATGTCTCTTCTCTTTCTCCAACTTCTTTTCAATCTTTACTGTTGTCATTCAAACAAGCATCCATACATGCTCTTATCTTATTATGCAACACACATACACACACACACATATATACACATACATCTTTTTGGTGCAAACTGTGGTATCTGAAAGATGTTTGAGGTACATGTGTGTGCATTTTGTGCACTCTTATGAAGCTTGGCTCATCTGAGCTAAGGTTTCTGCATTCATTCAGTGTTTTCTTCTGAATGAAATGGCATATAAACAAGTGAAAATTCAGTAATGCTTAAATTGATTTATAATATATCAAGTCTGAAGTAACAAACTCACATGTTCAAGACAATCATGAAGTGACTGTACATTGTAATTTTTCTTTTATAGTATACCATTCTAAGTTTTAGTTTCAAATAAAACATTAGATCTTAAATGTCAGTTAATCTTGAAATTCAAAAATAATATTGAGTTTAATCAAACTAGAGTGATAGAGATATATTCCAGATCTGCATGAACTGGTTGGATAAAATGTGCTTGAAAGGAGAAAAAAAAAATCAAACAACCAAATAACAAATAAAAAAACAACAAAAAATATCTTCTGACAAACATAATCCTAAATTATATACATAGAGGTAATGCTGAAGACTTCTGTGCTAAAGTGAATGGTTTTCAATCAAATGGAACCACTAAAAATGAAATGTACAGAGAAATCCCAGATTACCTATCTTACCCTTCAATACTAAAAAAAACTTATTTGCATAGACAAATTTTACAGCAACATAAATTTAAATTGCCTGGAATCTGTGCAATTGAAAAAAAGGTGGTGTACAGCATGAGGCTTCTTGATGATCGACATCTTTGGAAATGAAGTTCCTCCAAGCCTATTGTAAATACTTGTTTTGTGAACTGCTTCCTTGCAATACAGTGAAAATGTCGATGTTGATACACAACAATATTATGGTGTGTATTTACTGCCTCGTAAAGTTAAACTAACTATGTGTTAGCCATAGCGATGATGGAAATGTATCTAAATGCAGTTTATAGCAGTGCTAATTCCGCTGGGGTCCCATGCCACGGCAGGATGAGGTAGTAATGCAGTCATTAATTAAAAGAAACAGACTTTTCACAGGTGGCTCAGAGCCCAACTTTAATTGCCTTTGGCTTCAAGGCCTCTGGTAGGGTTATTTCTGCAAGTAGTTCCTTCGGTTGCTGACAGAGTCTTCTATCCTTGACAGATTCTGATAAGGCGATGGCAATGGTTTTGCCACTTGTATTATTAAATTTCACATTAAGATTATGAGGAGTACTTAGCTGGCTGGTTGGAAATGATTTAATCTTTCACTGGCAATCTTATGTGAGATACTGTCACTTATTAGTAGACTTATATGCAAAATCAATTCTGTGCTGTTATATTTTCTTCTGTAGCTGTGCTATTGGTAGCCATCCATATTTATAGTATGAAAGGCTGATTTCAGAATAGTAACTTTCAAGCCTCATTACCCATAAATTCTCTACTAAGAAAACCCAATCTGCAAATAATATTATTAGTAAGTATAATAATATGAATGGACATTTACTGAGAACTCACTATGTGCCAAGCAGTATTCCATGTGTTTTAAAGTAGTATGTCATTTATATCTCTGCCAACACCTGTTGGGGTAAGTTTTATTATTATCTGTATTTTAGAGATATCCAGAGGCATAAAGAGGTTCAATAGCTTTCCCAAGTTCTCATACCAATAGAGTAACAGTTCTGGTGGGCTAGAATTAGTCTGCATCCTTTCTTTTTCTGCAACTTTGGATCAGTTTTTACAATATCCAAAGAGAACTATATTCATTTATTCAACATCCTGTGATAAACCTTAATGGAAAATAATATAAAAAAGAATGCATAAATATGTATAACTGAATCACTCTGCTGTATACCAGAAATGAACACAACATTGTAAGTCAGCTTACTTCAATGAAGAAAAAATAAAGAATAAAAAAATGTCAAAAAACTTGAAAGAATAGCACAAAACACTTTTGTACTCATAACATTTGCCTTATCTATATATCTAACCTCTTTGTTTTTTAGTAGCCATCCAAAAGTTGTGCAAAATATACTACTTCAGTGTGCAACACATAAAAATAAGGACCTTCTCTCACTTGATATATTGTCATTTTCACACTTAAGAAAATTAACATTCATTCAATAATATCTACTACATAGCTCATATTTAAATTTCTCCAGTTATTCCTCCAAAAATCTCTTTTGTAAGTATTTTTTCCTTAGATCCATGATGGATGAAACTTCATTCATTGAAATTTGGTTGTTAGTACATTTAATTTCTTTTAATCTTGAATAATCATGTTCTTTTCATTTTTTCTATAGTATTGTATTTATGACAATTTATCTTTTATAATGCCTTATATTTTACTTTGTCCAATTTTCCCTCATTCCAACATTCTAAAATTGTTAGTCACTCAGTCGTGTCTAACTCTTTCTGACCCCAAGGACAGTAGCCCAACAGGTTCCCCTGCCCATGGGATTTTCCAGGCAAGAATACTTAAGTGGGTTGCCATTTCCTTTTCCAGTGGATCTTCCTGACTCAAGGCTCGAACCCAGGTTTGCTGCATTGAAGGCAGAGTCTTTACTATCTGAGACTCCAGGGAAGCATCACTCCAACATTAGTAGAGAGAATACTATTCAGATGATGACCTGTACTTCTTACTGTGACACATCAGGAAGTATCACTGTTTATGTAACCATTTGTAATTAAGTGTCGACATTTTTCATGACTGCTTTGTTTCCTACCCAAGATGTTAATAAATATTGATAAACATTTCATTAAGGAATTATTATTTGGGGGTTGCAAAATGATGAATTTCAAATTTGATCTTTGCTTCTATGTATTAACTAATATTTTCCTGTACATTATTTCCTTACAATACTTTTTTTTTTTTACACTTCCTTCATCTTCATAGACTCATTGTCCTTGTGGTGGCCCCTTCAAGCTGAATCCTTTGTCCCTTTATTATGGGACCATCTGCTTTAGAAATCCCTTGTTTCTGGAATAAGATGACCATGGATCACCATTGACTTTCCTCGCCCAAATCCATAATTAGCCACTTGACCAAGTTTCAGTATCCTTTCCGTAGAGAATGTTATTTGCTAATTAAATTTTAGTATTAGGGCTACATTGCTCTAAGGTATCATTTCTTTATGATTAATCAATGTGACACACATAGTCACAGATTCTTAATGATATCTACAATAAAAATTCAATGCCACAATGGAACACTTATAAGAAAGCATAGGGGGAGAGCTTCATGACATTAGATTTGGCAATGCATTCCTGGACATAATACCAAAAGCACAGGCAACAAAATCAAAGGTGGATAAATTAGACAACATCAAAATTAACAGTAGTTATTTCTCCAAAGAAGATACAGAAATGGCAAGTAAGTACACGCTGTTGTTGCTCAGTTGCTAAGTTGTGTCTGACTCTTTACCACCCTATGGACTGTAACCTGCCAGGCTCCTCTCTCCATATGGTTTTCCAGGCAGGAATACTGGAGTGGGTTGCCATTTCCTTCTCCAAAATAAGTACATGAAAAGAAGCTGCTGCTGCTGCTAAGTTGCTTCAGTCATGTCCGACTCTGTAGGACCCCATAGACGGATGCTCCCAGGAGGCTCCCCTGTCCCTGGGATTCTCCAGGCAAGAACACTGGAGTGGGTTGCCACTTCCTTCTCCAATGCATGAAAGTGAAAAGTGAAAGTGAAGTCGCTCAGTCGTGTCTGACTCTTAGCGACCCCATGGACTGCAGCCTACCAGGCTCCTCTGTCCATGGGATTTTCCAGGCAAGAGAACTGGAGTGGGGTGCCATTAGCTTCTCTGATATGAGGTACCTAGAGTTAGTTAAATTCATAGAGATATACGGTATAATAGTGTTGCCAGTGGATGGTGATAGTGTAGAATGAAGAGTTGTTATTCAATGAGTATGGAGTTGCATCTCATCCTCTGCCATTCTCTTCTCCTCTCACCCTCAATCTTTCCCTGCATCAGGGTCTTTTCCAATGACTTGGCTCTTTGATGGCCAGATAGCATTACTGACTCAATGGACATGAGTTTAAGCAAACTCCAGGAGAAATAAAGGATAGGGAAGCCTGGCACACTGCTGTTCACAGGGTTGCAAAGAGAGCAATGACTTAGTGACTGAACAACAATGGAGTTTTAGTTTGGGAAGATGAAAAAGTTCCGGAGATGGATGACTGTGATGGCTGCACAACAATGTGAATGTACTTGATGCACTGAACTTTACACTAGAAAATGGTTAAATATCAACAATTTTACACACTGCCATATCCTATGACACCAAAATATGTTTTGAAATTATATCTGTAGTACAAATAAAAACTAACCTACTAAGTTAAGCTCATTACTTTTATACATTTTTGTTCTATAAAATAGTGTATCCAATCAAAATACCAGGTTGAAAAGATACTTGAATTAGTTCATATTTATTTCTTCTTGCAAATAATTCTATCTTATTTAATTTTACTTTTAACTGTTTAAAATATCATTATAATATAAAAGAAAAATGTATGGAAACTTGTGCACACAGAAGTCTCACTGTTATCTCAATGTCCTCTACCCCATTCCCACCTGCATAGTGTTAACTTTTAATTAGTTCCTGATTTATCTATTATTTTCTTTTTCTAAAAATAAGAAAATGCACATATTTATTTGTAAACAGTTTGGAATACAATTAGCAAGTATAACTCACATGCAACAAACAACATGCTTAAATTTGGTAAGCTTGGCTTAACATAAATTTGTTGTATTTGGCACCCTGACTCATGAAATCATCACCCTGATCAAGGTAACACATATGTTCATTGCCTCCAAAAGTTCCCTCAAGTGACTTCAGAATGCCTCCCTTTTGACCTTTCCCATTTACTAACCATCATAAGGCAACAACTGATTAACTTTCTTTTTCCGTATAGATGTGATGGACAGGATACTAAAATGACACTTACTGAGTATTAATGTGTTGTTTTAAGCTACTAAGTTTGTGGTAATTTATTATGTATGAACAAAAAATAGATTATATTTTGTAGAACTTTATATAAATAGAATTATATAGGCCAATTTTAGTCTAGCTTCTTTAATTCAGTATAATGGTTCATTTTTCCTTGAGTAGAAAATGAGAAGTGAAATGGCTAGATGATATGGTGGTTGTATATCTGTTAAAGTGGCTGTGCTAGTCTACATTCCCACCAACAGTGTGTGAGGGTGTCAGCTCCCTTACAACACCACCAACACTTGGTATGGTCAATCTTTTAAATTTTAGTCATTCTAATGGTATATATGGATATCTCATTGTTGTTTCAATGTGTTTCCGCCCTGACTTGGATGTTTAATTTTGTTTGAATTTCTAGTTCATGCTTCCATTAGTCTATGCTATTTAGTGACTCCATAGCTTCTCTCACACAGAATTTTGTATTGATGTGTTTATACTAATAATTTTAGGGGTTTCACAATTACTTTAGCTGTTTTTAACCTCTTCTATTCCTTTCTATACTGATAGTTTCCTTAATGACAAAAATTATTTCCACTTATATAGCACCAACATATAATATGAGATAAGCAAATTATATAGTTGGCTATTATTCATTATTTTAATTTTACTTTCTGAACATAATTGTTATTCAAGAAAGTAAGATTTTTACACTGTTTGTAACTCCTAGCACAATTCTTGAGTGAAAATCGTTTAACTGATAACCTTCAAAGGCTAAATGAATCTTTAACAAAATTCAAAAAAGTAATAAAATCAATCATTAGATTTTCCTATTCCTTAAAAAACAAGTTGTAAGTAGTACTAGTTAGTAGTATTACTAATAGTACTAGTATTTAATCACTATACAATTAAAAAAAATCCCTCCCTATAAAATCTTTACCACATTTGATTAAAAATATAAAGTGAAATAAAATGCATTGTGTTTATACTGGATCAGTGAAAACCCTTGAGGATCTCTCTTTTGGTCCTCAATGATTCTTTAAACTAGTATGTCTGTCTGTTATAAAAGAAGATAAAAATATAAATGTTTTGCACTGTTGGCTCATAATTCTGGGCACATTTGTTGTGTTGCTAAATATGGTGGCCTAGTTTACAGAAAAACAGAAGCTGTTTGTAAGTTGTCAAATTAACACATTTAAATTAAGCATTCCAAAGATACTAATAACAGCTGTGTTTTTAAATATTTCTTTGAGCCATTGCACTCTCTGCATAGAAACATGTGGCACAGTAGCTACTGCAATGAGTTCTGTATGGAGTGACTTTAGAAAGAGAAGAGAAAAAAAAAAGGCGGCGGGGTTGTTATGTTTTTAGCTTGAAACTAAGTATCTAGGAAGGTGTTATATGAGATGGGGTGCTGAGATATATTTAGGAAGTATCATGACCCTTACATTTAATAAGTAAGAGATGTGTTTATATCAGTTTTATTTTTGTATTATATCAATTTGTATAGCAGATTATGGATAATTGTGGTGCAACCCACTGAAAACATTCAAGAGGAAATTTTCATTCTGAATTTCTACATTGCCAGTAGTAAAGTAATCCAAACTAAATAAATGTCTGTAGAAATTATTTAAATCATCACATAATTTACTTATATATAATGCTTTCTGAAAGTAAGACTCTCTTCCAGTTGACCATTCATAAAGGGAGGCTTAATAAAGCTGAAAGCAGTGACTCCTATTAGCAAAGCAAGAACTGAAATTAACTAAAGGCACTGCTCAATTTATCTTAAAAGAATGTTTGATTCAAGTGTCCTAACTGATTATATTAATATTATATAGACAATGCCATTGTCACTGTAATAAGCCTATGTCTTTCACTTTGCCTAGTTATAAACATATGTTTTGGTCTTTTGCATTTGACATTTATAATAACACAGGTAATATATGTACCCATGTTTACTATATATGTAAAATATTAATCATAACTCTTTTTTATTTTGGTAATTTTTTCTTTTTTCTTGGTGTATTATATAAAAAATAAATATTGTTTTTTATAAAAAGGGCTAAAAATGTAAAAGCCTGTGCACTATGTTTTCTAGTTATTTTGTATTTTTATAATTTCTTAATTTTCCTCTGACTTGAGAATAAGATATATTAAATGTAACAATTGTCAGTAGGTTTAAGTTCTTTATAAGTCAAGTAAAATGTACTAAATACAATAATAAATATGATTCACTTATCCCATTTTTACAGGTTGTGAAATGCAATACAATTTAACTTCATCTCAATTTTATTTCTGTGAGATTTATTAATGTGAAGTTTTTTCAGCTTCACTTCCTCTGGGACATCTTCATACTTCTGAAAACAATTTATGTCAATAAGTTTACCTTCCCTAAGGTATGGCTTTATATCTAGAGACTGTTGAGTGGAGGTAATGCCAACATTCCTAAAGTCAGCTTTTTCTTCTATCATTCTATTTATTCTCTATTCAAATTATATTTCGAGCATTATCAGTTTTTCTTTTTTGCTGCACCTTCATCTTTGTTGGCTAATTTCTTCTTTTAATCATCCATTTTTGTAAAATGTCACATGGGTTTCATTGAGAGAAAAGGAGGCAATACAGCTACATGCTTTGCTGTCTGTTTATGATTTGAATAATACATATCAGTAACCAATCACTGACAGATTTTGAAAGAAATTATGTGAATGGTCAGTAATCATCATGTTCATCTGTTATCTGGATAGTGATTTGTGGACTCAAGAAATAGCAAGTGGTTTCCTAATAGTTTCCTTTCCTGCTGTCCCAGTGGTAGGGAGACCAAGGAATGGACGTGAGAAATAGTACATTTGTAATTACTAGGGTAATGTTAATAATATTCTAATTCGTAATCTTGACCAACCATGAAGGAGGATACAGTGGAATAAGCAGAAGAGGAGGCAGGTAGAGATTAATTGTTTGTTTGTTTTTTTTTTACATAAAATGAGAGAATAACACACTTTCATGTTTACGTAGGGACAGAGAAACTCATGAGAGAACAGAGAGAAGGTGAATTATGCAGAAACAAAGTTTTCCAAAAGGTGAAAGAGATTCAGACTCAGAGTGCAAGTATATAGGCTGGTCTTTGTAAGGGACAGGAACATCCACTCATAAAAGGAGAACGAACAAAAGACTAAAGATACAAATATTGCTGATTGACTAGTTTTGTAGTCCCTGTAGCTCAAACAGTAAAGAATCTGCCTGCGATGCAGGAGACCAGGGTTCGATCCCTGGGTTGGGAAGTTCCTCTGGAGAAGGGAAGGGCAACCCACTCCAGTATTCTTACCTGGAGAATCCCATGGACAGAGGAGCCTGGCGGGCTACAGTCCATGGGGTTGCAAAGAGTTGGACACGACTGAGCGACTAACACTTTGTAGTCAAAAGATAAGGGAGCTCAAGATCTTCAGCTAGGGGTGAGAGAGATGAAATAATGTGAGCTGAGGTTAAAAAAAAAAAAAAAGTATGAAATAGCCTAAAATAAAAGGGCAAATTTCTTATTTATATGCCCTATATGTTTGTGGCCCCAAAACCTATCACATTAACTGAAGGTCCCAGGAAGCTACAATCTGGGAGAAACAACCAAAACTACAACTGTGGGAGTTGTGGGAGTAACAAAACCACTTGAAATTCCCTACCGCATGAGGCCATTGACACAAATCATCAACACTTAGACAAGCTATCATTCTAACTTAATCTCAGTCACAGCTATACAGATGAATACAGTTGTAAACTCGAAGGAAATTTTGCCAATGGGAATATTTATAATTCCTCTTTCGGGACTGTAATTTCCCATTGTCACTGCAAAATAAGGCATTATATATTTTTCAATGACAAAAGAAAATACGATTTTTAATAATTATTAAATTTTAGAACTCGTTATTAAATTCCAGAAAAAAAATTAAACCCTCTAACATTGTTATTTGCAGGTTTTGCTCTGTAATTAGTATTACTTAAAATGAACTGAGAAGAGCTTGGTGGTTTACAGTCCACGGAGTCACAAAGAGTCGGACATGACTAAGCAACTAAGCACAGCACAGCAGCACAGCCAAAGGAGCTGAACGACTGACAATCACAGTAGCAACTAGAAGGGAAGAGTACTGGTGTGGGTTTCACAATGGAAATGAGGTATTTACAACTGCTGTGTTTAAGTGTTCTTCCTCAGAAATTCTTAGGAGAGATAAATACTTATATCAAGAATTTCGATTGCATGAACAAGCATATGCATATGGTTGATTTTATGGGTTTTTAAAAAATTGTCTTTGTGCTAGATTTCCAAGTCATGAAGAAAATCAAAGTCTTTATAGACTTTAAAATGGGTCTTATAAACTCAGAAAACCAAAATATGTGTTAACTAGGATACCTCTCAGCTACTAAAATGCATGTTGTTATTATGCTCTTTCTATCAAAAAACAAAGTCTTACTCAGATCTCTTTAGGTTGGCAAATGTGTAACTTGAGTGTTCTGCCTCAAGAGACTGTCTAACTTTAACTTTCCCTTTTAAAGGGTCTTATGCCAGGGCATTCTCTCTCCTAGTTGAACCATCCTGCGTCAGTTTTCTACCCCTCTCAATGCTTCCCCCCCTCACAAAGTCTCCCAACTGCACCCACAAGCCTGTGTATGCTCTACCACAATACAGTCACACTTTGATGTGAAATAAATGTGGCATTATTCAACTACATTAGCTATTTGTTCACTGCTTTCCACTTTATGTTTATTCAATAATTATGGTCTATCTTAGAGATAAATTTGACACTATTGAGATTATTAGTATTTCAAATAGCTTCAGCTTCTGTAAACAGCTCGAAAGCAGCATCATATATTTTGAATGCCCTTAAAAGATACTCCATAGATTGCAATACTAATTTCACATTTGTGTTTATAAAAATATAGATGTATTCTGTACTTTAGTGATATTTGTTGATTTTTTTCCTACTTTGTTTTAATTTTTCAATTTTGGTTGTTTATTTTCTCTAGAAGTGTATTTCCATAATCGTTTCCCACCCCCCATTGTTATATCATAACCGCATATTACATAGTGCCAGGCACTGTGAGCATTATTAAAAGTGCTATTTGATTTTTAATATTTAAATTACTGAGACTAGAACATTGCTTAGCAATGTCTAAACATTTAGAAATCTTCTTGAATATTAGGTAAAATGGCCTATGAAATTTTAAGGATGGTTCATACACAAAGGACACGAGCATAGGAAAGACCAGAGGGGCTGACACTGTCAAAATTATCTACAATTGACACCAGCTTACATTTTAATAAGCAGAAGTTACATTTTCTTTTTCTTACTGGACTTGTCCCTAACAGAGGAAATATCACTGGCCACATTCCAGGACATTAACTGCATTAAACCTGGAGTGCTAAGTGACGATGCAGTAAGAAATAAAATGAAGAAGTATGTCTTTAAGATGTAGAAAAAACTTTATATAGTAAGATAGTAGAACACTGAATATTAGTAGCTTTCCCCCACTCCATTCCTGCTAACAAATGTGTACATGTAAAAATGCATTATACCTAAGTGTAACCCTCTCTTAATTCGAGAGATTCCTCACTCGAAGGCCATCGTTTTGAGACTAGCTTCCAAGAAGCATAAAGGAAGCAATAGAGAGCCTCACTGTGATAGAAATCTTGACTTCCTGTATATCTTTCACATTGCTTGTTAAGTAGCAAAATAAACAAAGATCAAATTGCTATTGTCACTGTTCTTCAAACTTGGACAAATGTTTTGCAGTCTGGCCTAGTGAAAAAGAGAGGAGTATATGCTTAATAAATTTCAGATCTGAATTTGGATAGTAAGGAACTTTCTCTTATTGAAAATAAAAAGTAATACACTAACATTTATAAGAAAATTCTCTGTTAAAATGACCCTTTAAATTTATACACAAATAAAAGCTAAAAAATTGTAGATATGGAATCATAGTCAATAGTTCAATAAAAAATAAACCATAGTATTCCAATTTTATTTAAAAGCAAACTCAACTGGAAGAACAATTTCAGTTAGAATTATGGAAGTTTCCCCCTTAAGACCTAAATGTAGAAGTTGGAAATAAGACTGACATAGAAGTTAATGTTCATTTAGACAGTTTTCCAGTACAAGTAATAGAATGACTAAAGAGGCTTAAACAGTAGGGGTTAATTATTGGATCTTACCTACCAGGCTTTCTGGAGTAGATGGCACCAATGATTAACTCAGTGGCCCAGTGTGTTAGGACTCTGCAGTTCTCATTCATATCCATTCTTATCTCTCTGTCTCCTCCTCTTGCCTTCCCTCCCCCTACCCCCACTGCCTCCATCTGTCCCTGTCTTTTTTACAATCACAAAATGGCTGCCAAAACTCCATGCAACATGATGCCCTGCAATAAGGCCCAAGGAGGGAAGCAGAAAAGCAAAGAAAGAAGTCCAGCTATAATGTAAATACAGTGACAGCCTCGACTGACTCCACAGGGAGTTGATATTACCTAAGAGATGGCTGATATGAACAGGCCTTTATAGTCCCACACTGATCACTTATTACATATATACCTCCTCTGCAAAGGATATCATAACCCTGGGCAAGGCAACTCTCTGCAGTAGGGGTAATCCCCCTATGTGATGGGGCCAGCAGCTAAATAAATAAATGGAGAGAGATATCATGTTTGTAAATTGAAAGACTCAATATTAAGTACGTTGTATATGCATGCTTAGTCACTTCAATTGTGTCGGACTCTTTGCAACCCTATGGACTGTAGCCTGCCAGGCTCCTCTATTCATGGGGATTCTCCAGGCGAGAATACTAGAGTGGATTGCCATTTCCTACTCCAGGGGATCATCCTTACCCAGGGATCAAACTTGAGTCTCTTATATCTCCTGCATTGATAGGTGGGTTCTTTACCACTAGCCACCTGGGAAGCCCATTAAGTATGTTAATTATCTCAATTTTTTAAATAAAATTGTGCTGTTTCCTAAAGCTCAACATTCAGAAAACAAAGATCATGGCATCAGGTCCCATCACTTCATGGGAAATAGATGGGGAAACAGTGGAAACAGTGTCAGACTTTATTTTGGGGGGCTCCAAAATCACTGCAGATGGTGACTGCAGCCATGAAATTAAAAGACGCTTACTCCTTGGAAGGAAAGTTATGTCCAACCTAGATAGCATATTGAAAAGCAGAGACATTACTTTGCCAACAAAGTCTGTCTAGTCAAGGCTATGATTTTTCCAGTGGTCATGTATGGATGTGAGAGTTGGACTATAAAGAAAGCTGAGCACCAGAGAATTGATGCTTTTGAACTGTGGTGTTGGAGAGGACTCTTGAGAGTACCTTGGCCTGCAAGGAGATCCAGCCAGTCTATTCTGAAGGAGATCAGCCCTGGGATTTCTTTGGAAGAAATGATGCTAAAGCTGAAATTCCAGTACTTTGGCCACCTCGTGCAAAGAGTTGACTCATTGGAAAAGACTGATGCTGGGAGGGATTGGGGGCAGGAGGAGAAAGGGATGACAGAGGATGAGAAGGCTGGATGGCATCACTGACTCGATGGACGTGAGTCTGAGTGAACTCTGGGAGTTGGTGATGGACAGGGAGGCCTGGCGTGCTGCGATTCTTGGGGTCACAAAGAGTCGGACATGACTGAGCAACTGAACTGAACTGATCTGAACTGTGCTGTTTCCAAAGATTAATTTGGACATAATTAATTATTTCCAAATCAATCTTTGGAATCAGCACAATTGTATTTAAAAATCCCAGCAAGTTAATTTAGTGAAAATTGCACATAGTTTATGCGAAAATATGAAAGGTTAAGAAGATAATAGATGAGGTAATCTTAAAAAAGAAAAACTGGACGACTTACAGCATCAAATATCTAGATCTACTGTAAAACTACAGTAATTATACCAATGTGGAATCATTACAAGGACAAACAAAATGGCCAATGGCAAAGAATATGAAGTTCAAAAACAATTCAGGATTTAGGACATGTGTATGCTGCAATGAAGTGGGGAATTGATGATATCATCAATAGCTATTGGTTCAATTAGATATACATGCAGAGAAACTGAATCCTAAAACTCCTACCACATGCCATTTGCACATTCAAATCCAAAGGGATAGAAAGGAATATATGAAAGGCAAAAAAATAAAAATAAAAATTTGGAAAAAAAAATAAGTGACTATCATAAGAGCAAATAAGGCAAAGATTTCTAAGACAGGACACAAAAACTACTATCATGGATGTAGATAACTATATTAAGATTAAGAACTTCTGTTCATCAAAACATATCACCAAGAGTGTAAAAACACAGTTCATAGGATAAAATAAAACTTTGTGAGAAAGGGGTTGTTTCCAGAATACATTTAAAAAAAAACCAACAACTCATAATCAATAGGAAAAAATTAAAAATACAATCTAAAAATAAGAGTTCAGTTCAGTTCACTTCAGTTGCTCAGTCGTGTCCGACTCTTCACAACCCCATGAACTGCAGCACGCCAGGCCTCCCTGTCCATCACCAACTCCCAGAGTTCACTCAGACTCATGTCCATCAAGTCGGTGATGCCATCCAGCTATCTCATCCTCTGTCGTCCCATTCTCCTCCTGCCCCCAATCCCTCCCAGCATCAGAGTCTTTTCCAATGAGTCAACTCTTCGCATGAGGTGGCCAAAGTACTGGAGTTTCAGCTTTAGCATCATTCCTTCCAAAGAAATTCCAGGGCTGATCTCCTTCAGAATAGACTGGTTGGATCTCCTTGCAGTCCCAGGGACTCTTAAGAGTCTTCTCTGACACCACAGTTCAAAAGCATCAATTCTTCAGCACTCAGCCTTCTTCACAGTCCAACTCTCACATCCATACATGACCACTGGAAAAACCATAGCCTTGACTAGACTGACCTTTGTTGGCAAAATGTCTCTGCTTTTCAATATGCTATCTAGGTTGGACATAACTTTCCTTCCAAGGAGTAAGCGTCTTTTAATTTCATGGTTGCAGTCACCATCTGCAGTGATTTTGGAGCCCCCCAAAAGTAAAGTCTGACACTGTTTCCACTGTTTCCCCATCTATTTCCCATGAAGTGATGGGACCAGATGTCATGATCTTAGTTTTCTGAATGTTGAGTTTTAAGCCAACTTTTTCACCCTCCACTTTCACTTTCATCCAGAGGCTTTTGAGTTCCTCTTCACTTTCTGCCATAAGGGTGGTGTCATCTGCATATCTGAGGTTATTGATATTTCTCCCAGCAATCTTGAGTCCAGCTTGTGTTTCTTCCAGTCCAGCGTTTCTCATGATGTACTCTGCATAGAAGTTAAATAAGCAGGGTGACAATATACAGCCTTGACATACTCCTTTTCCTATTTGGAATCAGTCTGTTGTTCCATGTCCAGTTCTAACTGTTGCTTCCTGACCTGCATACAGATTTCTCAAGAGGCAGGTCAGGTGGTCTGTTATTCCCATCTCTTTCAGAATTTCCCACAGTTTATTGAATTAAGCAATGATTAATAAATTTGCCAGAAACAAAACAAAGCAGAATCCAATTTCATTAGTCGTCAGAAAAATGCAAATTAACTCCATAATGGGTTACCACTACCAACAGAATGACTAAAATATCAAAGATTAATGAATAAATAATGAATGAATGAATACTGACTGACCAATATTATTGTACCAATATTATTGCTGAAGATATGGAGCAACTAGAACTATCATTATCTATTAAATCTGAATATATTCATCACTACAAGCTGATAATTTTCTTATATATGTGTGTGTATGTGTGTGTGAAAAGATATATATATACATATATAAACATATAAGATCATCTTCCTGGTGACTCAGATGGTAAAGAATCTGCAAGCAATTCAGGAGACCCAGGTTTCGTCTGAGTCAGGAAGATCCCCTGGAGAAGGGTATGGCAACCCACTCCAGAGTTCTTGTCTGGAGAATTCCATGGACAGAAGATCCTGGCAGGCTACAGTCCATGGGCCACAAGGAGTCAGAAACAAGGGAGTGATTTACACTTCACGTTGTTTCCTATATATAGCCCCCCTAACAAAATGTCTAGAATGTTCAAAATAGTACTATTTAGACAATATAAATTATTCAGATAATATAAGCAAATCTCATAATATTAAGAATCAGAAGAAAAACACAAAAGAGAATGGTATTATTCCATTTACATAAAGTTCAAACAGAATGAAATCATGATGTGAGAGGCTGGAGAGTGGTTAGCTTGGGAATGGGGAGTAACTAAAAGGGGGCAAATGAAGGCATTCTAGAATACTGGTAGTGTCTTATTTTTTTTAGCATAGCCCTTGTTACAAAGGTTTGTTCAATTTGTGAAACTCCATCAAGCTTTACACTCATGATTTATGTACTCTTCTGAACATGGAATATACTTAATAAAAAAATTAAAGCAGTAAAATCCATTCTTCATATTTCAGAGTCATAATACCTCTTATACTGATGCTGCTTTTTTTTTTTACATGATCATAAAGTGCTTTATGGAGAAGGCAGTGGCACCCCACTCCAGTACTCTTGCCTGGAAACTCCCACAATGGAGGAGCCTGGTAGGCTGCAGTCCACGAGGTTGGTAAGAGTTGGACACAACTGAGCGACTTCACTTTCACTTTTCACTTTCATGCATTGGAGAAGGAAATGGCAACCCACTCCAGTGTTCTTGCTTGGAGAATCCCAGGGACAGAGGAGCCTGGTAGGAGGCTGTCTGCGGGGTCACACAGTTAGACACGGCTGAAGCGACTTAGCAGCAGCAGCAGCAGCAAAGTGCTTTATGTGAATGAGTGAATGACTTTTACCTAGGCTGTCTAGGATTTCCTCAAAGTTCTTTTTGCCTTCATCTCCTGATTTCTTTCCCTGCCTTCTTTGACGGGCTCTGTACTTCACATTTCATTCTTGGATTTTATAGTCTTGTGATTCTGATGGGAATGATCACTTTTTCCTGGCCTTCTCATTTTTTGATTTTCCTAGAAGTTCTCTTCTCTCTATCCTCTGTGTTTTGTGGATCTCAGAGGAACCTGTCCTTAAGGTAGGGCTTCTTTACTTCTTTAATTAACAAGGCCTATCTGTACTGATAAATTCTTTTCTGACACTCAACTTTTGTACACAAATCTAAACCATAGATTTACGGTTGAGTTTGCTCTTCATCCTGACATTGATTTTTCTGAATAATAAAGTCAAAAACTTTGTCTTCTAAATTATAGTAGTAACCTGAAGTAATTATATTTTTAAATATTAACTTTAATTCCTTAAACTGTATTTTATTTACCTATAAATATTTGGCAAAGAAACCCAGTATTATCATGTAAACATGTTAGATTCTTTTCACTTATATAAGTTGTGAACATATTTCAAAAAAAGAGTTATGAGTATTTAATTTCACTGAAACATCTATACAACTAGATAGGTACTTCTTGTATCTTTGATTTAATAAACATAGGATTTTCAGGTACTATTTTGATCACCAGAGGTAACTTATATAGTATTACTGAAATTACAGTGTGAAACAATATAAAGTTAATTTTCCATTAAAAAAAAAACAGAGATTTTAAATTGTAAAAGAAGTTAAATCTCATGTGTACTTCAGGGTCCATGGTGAGTAGAGGTTTTTATTAAATTAAATCTCTGGTTTTTAGAAAGACCATTGATTTAAATAAGAAGCTAAAATCTCATATATTTCATATGACATGACTTCATAAAGTTAGATATCAAAAATATTAACTGATCTTTATTGTTTAGCATAGGAAATATAGAGATCATTGATTATGATATCAAATAACACTTGGTTTGAGTTCCCAAGTATAGAGCAATGTGTAGAAAAAATACAGCAAGGTAAAATGAAATGTAACATCATTTAAAGAAGAAAGAAGTGGAAATTATACACAAAATGAAGACTACACGGTAGAGATGTGATGATCACTCCAGACTGTCATCTGAATCAGCAGGACTGATAAGAGAGGAAATGTACCGCATGGATTAGAGAAACGGCATGGTAATTCTCTAACTATACTATTCATCTAAAGCTCAGCACAGATGCTGAATTTTGAAAAGGATTAGAAAATAGAACATTTAGGAAATGATAAACAAGTTCAGGTGATAGAGCACAGTGAAAAGAACAGCAGATTGTGAAGGCAGGTGTGCCCCTGAGGTTACAGCAAGGTTACTGGTTCACAGAGGCCACAGTCAAGTCATTTCATGTCCTTTAGCCTTGGTGTCCTCGTTTGTCAAATGAAAATATTTAGAAAATAATCTCGTAGTTCTCATGCAGGTCTCAGATTTTAGTGATATTAATTAGGAATACAGGGGTAACTGAGAGACTACTCATATAATGGGTTTTAAATATGTATAAGGGTATTCTATAAAAGTTGATAAATCATTAATATTTACAACATCCACTGATGACAGAAGTGGAAAAAATGGACTTAATCAGGAGGAAGAACAACATAGTTTAGGCCAATGATTCTCAATCCTCCCTGCCTAACATTCAACTGGGAAAATCAGACACGAATATTTGCCCCCACGATTCTGTTTCAAACGGCTTGGGGTGAATCTAGGCATCAGTGTATTTTAGTAGTCCCTTAAATGTTTCTCATTTTCATTTAGGTTTGGAAATCTTTGGATCAGACAGAATAAAATACTGCCTGCCAATGAAAGATTGCTGATAATCTCTTTCTCTGGAACCTATAAATATATAAAATTCATTTATTAACTGAAAAATGAACACCATAATCACAATAATAATTAATATCTACTTATACCACATTTACTAGACAATTTTCCAGGTACCTTGAATACATGAATTAATTTTATCACCAATGTTTTATGTATTTACTCATCTTTTCCTGTTTTTAAAGATGAGAAACATAATCATAGGGAATTCATAAATTGAAGAGTTCTCTACCCACATTATGCTAGATCCTATATGATTTTACCTTCAGCTACAGAGTTTCATTTGCTTTTAGTTCATTTACCATCCTGTTGTAGTTATGAATAAAAATAAATACTAGAAGAATGTCAGTTCTTTTACTATGCCCTGTCTTCTCTTGAAAACATTACATTAATATAAAATGCCTATTTAGTGAATTCAATATACAACATAGCTTACTTTTCCCACAAAATCCATATTTCCAAATTAAACTCTTTCAAAAGTATATTTTCTTCAAGAAAATCTTATTTATATTTTAATTGTGGCTGCATTACCTAAGATTTCCCATTGAATTTGGTGTTCTAGTAACTAGGACATAAAATTGTTATGTTCTTCTTTCAAACTTTCTGTGGAAGTCAATATTATGACTTTCACTATATCCTAAATTCTCGCCTCTGTATTGTTTCAGGAGGCCTCTGTGCTGTAGGCATTTTATGGCTCTTTGAGATTAAGATATTTCAAACCTCAGTGACTATATGTTTCCTCTGGGATATTGGAAACAGACTTTACAGTCTCCATACACAATGCAATTTTTAAAATAAAATTCCATAAATTAAGGCTCTCATAAACCTTTGGAAATGCTGCTCTTGTGAGCAGCTGTTTTGTTGTATTTGATTGCCACACAAAGGTAGAGTTCACAGAGATACAGTATTTAAACGTGGGCTGCCCTTAATTAGCATGAAGGTCTTGTGTAAAGATTATATCCTGGCCAAGAGCTTATGCCTATTAAAAAATTTCAGACAGAAAATCAATATGTAATAACCACCTGACATATACTAAGCAGAATACACTACCTTGAAGAAATTATCACCTGTATCTGTCCACTATATAACATAGCTAAAGGCCTGGCAGTAGAGGAAAGCTGAACCTGGGTTAGAGTCAATGAAGAAATTCAAGCTTCAGCTTCCATCCTACAGAACAAAATATACAATATAAGAAAATATCTTGTCATTGGACACACATTGACAGTGTTGGAATCACTTAATCCAAGGGACTTTAATATTATATATTTCACAACTGAGCCATGAATACCTAAATAAATAGGCACTGACATTTACTGATTTGTTTCAATTTCATATCTTTCAGCAAGAAATAGGACAAGAGGAGACCTCCTAGGAATCAGGAGATTGACAAGGACAGTGACAATTAAGGGATGATTCTGAAAAATTTGCTATTTTTACTGTTTTATCTGTTTCTCTATGGCAATCAAGAATGATAGTTTCAAATGACTCTTAAGGAAAAGCCAAACTTTTTATGGCACTATTGTGTCCCATCAAAATGCATCATCATACCCTCAAGATGATGATATTAGGAGGCAGGGCCTTTGAAAGATGCTTAAGTTATGAGAGTAGATCATCCATAAATGGGATTGCTGCCTTATAAAAGAGACCCCAGAAAGCTAGCTTCGCCCTTTCACTAAGTGAGTATACAGTGAGAAGTCAGCAATCTGCAACCTGAAAGAGGCCCTTTTCCAGAATCCCATCATACTGGCATGCTGATCTTGGACTGCCAGCCTACAGAACTGTGAGAAATAAATTTCTGTTGTTTCTAAACCACCCAATCTGTGATATTTTGTTATAGCAGCCCAGACAGACTAAGATAAGCATGCTACAAAGCTTTCAAACAAGCGTGCTCCTTCATGTCACTTACCACTCTGACCTTTCTCCTAAAACGTCTTCCCTTCACTCTGCCCCAATCACACAGACTGGCCACACCATGAAGACTCCCTCTGCAAGATTTTTGCACTCACTGTTTCCTCTGCCTGGATTGTCCTTGTCCCCTCTTCCCTTTCAAGTTTTAATTCAAAGTCTTCTTCTCTATAAGGCTGTTCCAGAACTCCCTCTCTAAATTGCAAAAGAAACCCCACTAACTACCTACAAACTTCATGGATCCTACCCACTTGTTATTTAACTCACATTATATATTTTAAATATTTATCCTGTTAATTCTCTGTACTGTTCCTTCTTGGCATGTAATTTTGATTAGGATAAGAATTTTTGTTTATTTTTACTTCTGTAATAACACTCAAATCTAGAACAGAGCTAGTCATATAGAAGATACTCAATATCTGATTAAATGAATGGAAGAAATTTATAATTATGCTTTTTACTTTCTTTGGTAGGTTTAAACAACCAATAAAGTCAAAGTTAGGGAGAATTTGGCAACTCTAACTAAGATATGAGGTCTTGAGGGTAGATCCTCATAAATGGGATTGCTCTAAGAAAAAAGAGGTAGACAGCAGTATTGAAAAGGAAAAGAAGTGAAGTTAGCCTGAGTCCTGTAGTTTTGAGTCAGCTAACTTTCCCCTAAGACTTTCAACCTACACCAAGAAAAATAGACTTAATTCTTCCTCTCTCCTAGGTACTTCTCCATGGAGGGTTAAGCCCTCAACCTTATCTCAAGCAGTTTATTTTTCCTGATCCTATGTCTCCATATCTGGACTGCTGTTGCATTACAACAGCTATGGACATCAGTTACTATTCTTCTAATACCAGCTTCTGGAACTTGTTGCTTCCAACTCATCCAAATGATAACCACATCTGATACAGCACAGTTCCTAGTCCCTCCCCAGAGCCCTAGATCACAAGATGTTCATTTTGTGCTAGTTGTGATCATGAGTTAGAAAGTCAAAAAATAAAATGGAAATTCTCTATTTAGTGGTAATGATTCTGTATCCTTCTCTCTGGCTTTGATGGTTCTGTCTTATGGAAGGAAGAGACATCAGTCTATGATAAGATTAGGAAACAGAGGCTGCAAACCTAGGGAAAGATTCTTGCTTGTCTATATCACTATCTTGTTTATACATAGAATGCGTTCTCTTCTTCAGCTTTTCTAGAAATAAAACTAACATTTCCTAAAGCAAGAAAAATATGATTAATGAGCTTTAAATTTTAACAGCAGGGATAGTATTTCAGAAAACTTTGAGATTTGGGTTTGAAAATACTTGTCAGATCACTTTTTAATATAAGATACAATCAGTCTGGAGTTTCCCAGAGTGGGACTAGAAAGCCGTTTGGGGCTATGCACCATGACACATACTTTGCTAAGAAAAAGTATTTACTCAGTGCCCTGATAATCTCAAAAGGGAAGCTGCCGGGGACCTGCCCCGGCTGATCCAGGGTATTCGAAGCGGGGACGGCGTCGGCGACCTATTTATTTAAATATTTTATCAAAGATAAAAAGAGTAATAGGATGAGGATAGCTCAGTAGGAAAATTCAGTGGAGAAAGGAGGCTGAGTGGCTTGGTTTACGTGGGAGACCAATAAAACTTCAAAGACAAGAAGTTTGCACCACTTACGTAGGCCACAGGCGTCCTTCTGTTCTCCCGAAGGAGAGGAGACACTGAGGCCTCCCCGGTCGGATCTTAGAAGCCCAGGCATAATTAGTAAGCATGGTGGGTTCCGCACTCCAGATGGAGACTCAGCCAGAGAGACAGCGACATGGGGAGACCAGTATTTCGAGAAACTGATCCCAATTCTTTATTTTCCATGGTCTACTTTTATACACTGAGATGTTATGCAAAAGTCACGCGGGGTCAGCAGTCCTGACTTTTATCAAAGTCAGGTGCTTCATACAAATGTATACAGAGATCTTAGGGGTGTTACATCATATTCTGGCCAGGGGGGCCTGCTGACAATTTATGACCCTCTCCTTGTGACAACGGTCAGTCAACCAGGACACTTATTTCTCCAGGGATGATTATTCTTAAAACAGACACCACCCAAATAAAGTTACATTCCTATAGGGTGAGGGTGTAGTGGGTTTTAGTTAAGGAAAGAATTTACTTAGCCTAAGGTCTAACGTGATTAATATCAAAGGTTAATACTTATTTCTTCTATATACTCATTAATGTGTGTAAGGGCAGGGGATGTGGAGACTTAGCAACAAACATTGGCTCAACAAATGAAAAACCCTTCACCAACACAATTTCAAATCAGCCCACTATACTTATACTTGTTTTCTAACTTCTCTAAAGAACCTGTTTTTAGAGGGTTTAAAGCATCTGGTGCCTCTCACGGTTGGGAGGCTGTGAGCAATCACATGCGGCCGGACGAGCCTGTCAGGCAGGCTAGAGAACCTTCAGAGGAGTTTGTAGGTTAAAACACTCTTGTCACGCCCAAGAGTTTTTATTGACTGGAGCTCTAGGTTAACTCCTTCTCTGAAAGAGGTGGTGGGGGACAGCCCCCCGTAAAGTCAGAGGTGTAGGTGAGAGCACAAAGTAGTAAAGTAGGCAGGCTCTGGTTATGGGGGTAGACACTCGAGGATTTCCAGGGGGACTCCTGAGGCTCGATCCCGCCTTTGCGTATGTCGAGCCTCCTTCCTCATGACCTTTGCCATGGGCGGAGTACCTCACTCTGGCCCCCAACAGGAAGCATATATAATTATTTTATCCATAAAAGAAATAAAACTTAAGGATAAAACTTATCCATGTTTTATTTATCTTCCTATTATCAATATATAGCATTGAGCCTTAGCTAACATTCACTATCAATCTTTTACTAAAGCAATAGGCAATTTGTCAAATGTATACTACTCCACTTAATCCTCAAAAAAGGTCCGTACTATAGCTTCTACTATTAATTAGTCTATGTAGACATAGGGAACTTATGGTAAACTTATCGTTACGAAAGGAGAAAGGCAGAGGGGAGGGATATATTAGTAGTTTTGGATATGCACTATTATATATAAAATAGATAAACAACAAGGTCCTGGTATATAGCACAGGAAACTATATTCAATATCATTCAATATCTTCTAATAACTTATAATGGAATAATCTGAAAAAATATATGATTGAATTATTTACTATACACCAAAAATTATCACAACATTATAAAACAACTATATTCCAATACAAATAAAATGAAATGCATGTACTGTTCTTCTTCTCTAAGTTACTTTCTATATCAACACCTTTTCTTATAATTCATGATCTTTTTTCTTGTTTACTCTTTTGTTTTTTACTTCTTATAATATCAAGTTCACTAGAATAGTGATTGTGCCCATCTTTTAATCTCTGGTCCACCGATAGTTCATCATCCATCCAGTATCCAGGTTGGAGCCTACAAAAGCCCAGTAATTTTATTTAAATATATTATTTTGTTCTCCAAGTTAAAATGAAAATGGCTTCCAATTTTAGTTCAGATTGAACTTCAAATTACTTAGCCCAGCATTTAAGGTTCAATCAAGTCTTTCCTTGGTTCTTTTCTCTCCTAAATCTATTCTAAACATTCTATAAACCAACGTGTCAAATTCACCCAGTGTTTTCTTATCTGGATGACTTTACTGTCAACATTCTTTTTCTTGAACGTCTTCTACTTTTTCAAATAGAGCAAATTTCAGCATAGGGAGCCTATCCTCCTTCCCCATTATTCTCTGTCCCCTATTAAGGAAAATTAGTTAACTATAATCTGAATTTCCTTTGGACTTCAAAATATTCTGTACACAGAGGACTGCTTTAAGTACTGAAGCTAGGGAAACCTAGTTGCCCCCACCTTACTCCACCATTTACTATCTGGAAATCTTTGTTTCCTCACTTATAAAGTTAAAATAAAATTGATGTCTACAGTAGCATTTTTAAGTTAAAAATGCCGAGGTACAGTGATTACTATCATATGCAAAGAACTCAATAAGGGTTCATTACTCCAAACACTGCAGAATTTACATGCCTTTGAACTACAAAGGGACTACAAATTCTCTAAAAGTCTATGAAAATATATTATTCTGATCATGTTCCACAATCTCCTGTATAAAGAAGGTATTCAATTAATATCTGTTGACTTGACTGATTGCATTGATTAAAGTACATTTTTTCAAAATGAAGCTTTGTCTGCAAGTGTATTTCCTTCCAAAACAGGAAAACTGTAATTAGCTCTTATTGTGCAGAAAATTCATAAACCTGAATTGCTATGCAGTTCTTTTTCTTCTACAAGTATACACTGTATACGATGCTTAAAAATAATTAGAAACCCTTTGGAGGTAATCAGCTTTCCTTCATACTCTGTGTAGACTGTTTTAAATAGCATTTGACTGAGTCTTGTGGTTGGAATTTTACATGATGTCAGTCCTCACTGGAAACACATATCTGCTGGTTTTTCATTTAGAATGGTGGCTCCCACATGCCACAGACTGCCTAAATTAGAATCACCTGTGGTGATTATTAGCATCACAGCTTGCTGGCCTCCATGTTCAACTTGCTCCAGATTCTCGGGGGTGAGGCCCTGGAAATTATACTATATACAAACACCCCAGGAGATTCTGATGTGTGGCCAGGTGTAAGAAGCTCTCTAAAAAAATCAGCATAATGGTATCACCACATGAAAATACAGGGTTGTAGACTTTCATATTAGCTATCATGCCTATATGATCTGAAATAAGAGAAGTTTCAAGTTTTGGACTTTACTTTCCCACAGAAGCCTAAATGAAGCTCCAGTACATTCTTTCTTATTGAAAAATTAGTGATAAATTTAAACTTATAGTTTTCCATTTTTAAATTGATAAAGTCTCTTAAATATCTGGATGTGGCTATAAAATATGTATACTCGATAGAACTAAAAGGGTGTCATTATAGGATAAATATCAATAAAATAAATAATGCATGATTTTAGAATCATGGTCTTTTAAGAGGCTACTTTTAGGATCTGATTATGGCAGCAGATTTTAAAAGTAGATTGTAAACTACATATTCATTTTATTGCTGAGTAGTATTTCATTTTATGAATATACCACATTTGTTTCTCTACTCACCATTGATGTATTTGTTTTCTACTTTTTATTATTATAAAAGTTGCTGCTTAAACATAAGTCTTTGTATGGACATTTGTTTCTATTCCTCTAGAGTAATTACAAAGAAGTGAAATTGCTGATTTATATGATAATTTAATGTTTTTAAGGTTTTAAGAAAGTGTCAAAATGTGTTTTTCAAAGTGGCTTTACCAGTTACATTCCCACTAGAAACATATGAAGGTACCAGTTTCTCTGTATACTCACCAAAACTTATTATCACATGCTATAACATTTATGAATCTCAAAAACATTATTTTATATGAATTCTCAGGTGCAAAATCCATATATTGTATGATTCCATTTAGAAAATATTTAGAAAAGACAAATCTATAGAGATAGAAGGTAAATTAGTGATTGCCTGAGAATGGAAATAGAGGTTAGCTGCAAATTGTTATGAGGTATATGGAATAATAAAGGTATTTAAAAAAATGGAACGTAAAATTGGTTTCATAACTATGCAAATTTACTAAAAGCTGTATGAGTTCAATGATATATTAATACTCAACTAAAGATATCTATAAAATGTATATGTTGATGTAAATGCATGTGCAAGTATCTGTGCATGTATATATAAATATATGAATGATGTCTGAATATATGTATTCAGTCCCATTTTTTCAAAATCCTTCTTATTCGAACTACCAAGAGACAATTTCTCTACTACACTGAATATAGTAAATGAACATGAGAGCTCATGTAATTATCAATCAAGCTGGTGGTTATATCAGTTATAGGTTTTTCTGTTATTAATTTTTTAAAAATTTGAGTATACTTGACTTACAGTGTTGTGCCAGCCTCAGGTGCACAGCAAAGTGAATCATCCATACACACACATATATTCACACCCTTCCAGATTCCCCTCCCACATAGGCCATCACAGGGCACCCAGTAGGTTTCTTGGTGCCATATAGCATGTCTTTATCAGTTATCCATTTTACAGACAGTAGTGTGTATACATCATTTCCACTCTCCCAATTTATCCCTACTGCCCCTTACTCACTGGTAATCATGTTTGTTTTTTACATGTGTAACTATTTCTGTTTTGTAGATAAGTTCATCTATACTCTTTGTATAGATTCCACATATAAGCGAAATCGTATGATATTTGTCCTCCTATGTCTGACTTACTTCACTTAGTGTAACAATCTCTAGGTCCATTTGTGTTTCTATAAATGGCATTATTTCACTTTTTATGGCTGAGTAATATTCCATTGTACACACACGCATACACACCACATCTTCTTTATCCATTCTTCTGTTGATGGACATTTAGGTTGTTTCCATGGTTACCATCATTCTAGCCAACAGTCCTGGTTATTGTAAATACTACTGCAGTGAACACTGAGGTGTATGTGTCTTTTCAAATTATGGTTTTCTTTGGATATATGGCCAGAAATAGGATTGTTGGATCATGTGGTAGCTCTATTTTTAATTTTACAAGGAATCTCCACCCTGTTTTACATAGTGGTTGCACATTTTACATTCCCACCAACAGTGTAGGAGGGTTCCCTTCTCTCCACACACTCACCAGCATTTACTCTTTGTAGATTTTTTGATGATGGCCATCATGAAATTAAAAGACACTTACTCCTTGGAAGAAAAGTGAATGACCAACCTAGATAGCATATTCAAAAGCAGAGACATTACTTTGCCAAGAAAGGTCCGTCTAGTCAAGGCAATGGTTTTTCCAGTGGTCAGGTAAGGATGCAAGAGTTGGACTGTGAAGAAGGCTGAGCGCTGAAGAATTGATGCTTTTGAACTGTGGTGTTGGAGAAGACTCTTGAGAGTCCCTTGGACTGCAAGGAGATCCAACCAGTCCATTCTAAAGGAGATCAGCCCTGGGATTTCTTTGGAAGGAATGATGCTAAAGCTGAAACTCCAGTACTTTGGCCACCTCATGTGAAGAGTTAACTCATTGGAAAAGACTCTGATGCTGGGAGGGATTGGGGGCAGGAGGAAAAGGGAATGACAGAGGATGAGATGGCTGGATGGCATCATCGCCTCGATGGACGTGAGTTTGCGTGAACTCTGAGAGATGGTGATGGACAGGGAGGCCTGGTGTGCTGCGATTCATGGGGTCGCAGACAGTCAGACACGACTGAGTGACTGATCTGATCTGATCTGATTATGATTGATGTGAGGTGATACCTCATTGCAATTTTGATTGCATTTCTCTAATCATGAGTGATGTTGAGCATCTTTTTGTTGTGTTGTTGGCCATCTGAATGTCTTCTTCTAAAATTGTCTGTAGGTCCTCCATCCACTTTTTTTGATTGGACTGTTTAGTTTTCTGATATTGAGCTTCATGAGCTCCTTGCATATTTTAGAGATTAATTCTTTGTCAGTTGCTTCACTAACAATTATTATTTTCTCTCATTCTGAGGGTTGTCTTTTCATTTGTTAATAGTTTTCTTTGCTGTGAAAAATCTTTTAAGCTTAATTAGATCCCATTTGTTTATTTTTATTTTTATTTCCATTACTCTAGGAGGTGGGTCAAAGAAGAGCTTGCTGCAATGTATGTCAAAGAGTATTCTGCCTATGTTTTCCTCTAAGAGTTTTATAGTATCAAGTGGTACATTTAGGTCTTTAATCCATTTGAGTTTATTTTTGTGTATAGTGTTAGGGAGTGTTCTAATTTCATTCGTTTACATTTAGTTGTCCAGTTTTCCCAGCACTACTTATTGAAGAGACTGTCTTTTCCCCATTGTATATTCTTTCCTTCTTTGTCATAGATTAGGTGACCATTGTTGTTCAGTCTCTAAGTTATGCCCAACTCTGTGACCCCATGAACTACAGCACGCCAGGCTTCCCTGTTCTTCACTATCTCACAGAGTTTGCTCAAACTCATGTCCATTGAGTCAGTGACACCATCTAGCCATCTCATCCTCTGTCACCCCTTTCTCCTCCCACCTTCAATCTTTCCAGCATCAAGATCTTTTCCAATGAGTCAGTTCTTCTCATCAGGTGGCCAAAGTATGGGAGCTTCTGCTTAAGCATTAATTCTTCCAGTGAATATTCAGGGTTGATTTCCTTTAGAATTGACTGGTTTGACTTCCTTGCTGTCCAAGAGACTCTCAAAAGTCTTCTCCAACACCACAATTCAAAAGCATCAATTCTTTGGCACTCAACATTCTTTGTGGTCCAACTCTCATATCCATACATGACTACTGGAAAAACCATAGCTTTACCTATATGGACCTTTGCTGGCAGAGTGATATCTCATTTTTTAATATGTTGTAGAGGTTTGTCATAGCTTTTCTTCCAAGGAGCTAGTGTCTTTTTAATTTTGTGGTTCCAGTCACCATCTGCAGTGATTTTGGAGCCCTAGAAAGTAAAATCTGTCATTGTTTCCACTTTTTCCCCATCTATTTGCCATGAAGTCATGGGACTGGATGCCAAGATCTTCATTTTTTGAATGGTGAGTTTTAAGCCAGTATTTTCACTCCACCCCCATCAAGAGGCTCTTTAGGTCCTCTTCTCTTTCTGCCATTAGGGTGGTATTATCTGTGTATCTGAGGTTGTTCATATGTCTCCTGGCAACCTTGATTCTAGCTTGTGAGTCCATAGGTGTGTAGGTTTATCACTGAACTTTTTATCCTGTTCCACTGATCTATATTTCTGTATTTTTTGTGCCAGTACCATACTGTTTTGATGACTGTAAATAGTTTGAGGTCAGGGAGTCTGACTCCATCAGCTCTGTTTTTCTTTATCAAGATTGCTTTTTTGGCTATTCATGGTCTTTTGTGTTTCCATACAAGTTGTTAAAAAAAAAATTGTTCTAATTCTGTGAAAAATGCCATTGGTTATCTGATAGGGACTGCCTTAGGGATGTTGAAAAATGACGTTGCAACAGTCAAGTATAGTACCATGTTATCAAAATCTTTGCAAGCTAAGTCAAAGTACAGGAATGCAGTAGGTAAGAAAGAGTCATATATGTTCTAGCAGGATTAGCAGGATGAAAATGCTTTTGTAAGCAGATTAATTGGAAATATCATTGATAGCAAAAATTATGTGACATAGGCTGCAAAGAAATGATAGCAGTTTAATAAGAAAGAAGTCTTAGCCATTGTTAAGGCTGTAGAAACAGAAAGTAATGCATGGTAGTAAAGATTGTTCAAAGAAAATAACCAAGCTATTTAGTAACTGACAGGAAAAAGTATGAATGATGGTAAATAGTCTTATTTAATGGAATATAATTTTTTTTAGGTCTCTAGAATGGCTACAATAAAATCTTCATTTTGAGCTAATTAAATAAATTACCCAATCCGTGTAGACAGACATAAACCAAATAAAATCATACGGGCAAGGAAATTTGACTCATATTACACCTGCTAGTTTTTTAAAGAAAGTGTTGAGAGTGCTATTTTGAGAAATTTAATTTGTTAATCTGAATTTGGGCATATTCTATAGTGCTATCTTTTGCTTTTCTTACTAGATGTGCTTCATTTTTTTTTTTACTGCTTATTGTCAACCCTCAGGGGTTTATCTCAACACCTGCTATATTCTTTGAAAGTTATTTTCCTGATTAGCATTTCCTATTTTAATACATGAACATCTGGTAAAGGTTTACCTTAGAAATCCCCTACTCAGAGTTTATCCCTAACTTTATATTATCCTCCTGAGTTACAGGATAGTAATATTTTAGCATCAGAAAACAATTATTTTTGATGAATCTTTAATATTCAAGATGACAGTCAACAGGATTCATTGAGTACCAATTTCTTGCTCAATACTCTGATGAGCCCAGAGGAGGAGAATGATAAACAGTTTCATTCTTGTTCTGAAGGAGTTTAAAATGTGGTTGGGACAAACCACTAAAATTCAAACAGTGAGCTATACACAGTGCATGCTTGCATGCTAAGTCATTTCAGTCATATTCAACTCTTTGCAACCTCATGGACTGTAGTCCACCAGGTTCGTCTGTATATGGGATTCTCCAGGCAAGAATACTGGGGTGGGTTACCATTTCCTTCTACAAATATACACAGTAGTGCATCATTAGCATTTTTATTTTGTGGCTTTACAGCGAGAGATGAAGGCTGAAGAAAAGAGAAAAAGTTTCATACAGGAGATGTTATTAGAGCAAAGAATAGACTTTGGAAAGATAAAAGTTAAGTTATACATTACTATAGCCAAGGGAAACATCAATTAGTTTATCATAGTGCAGCATTACTTATTTTTATTATTTCATTGCATTTCCCCCCATATTATTGCTAGTTTATTTTTTAAAATATAATCTTTATCAAATTCCTTTAAACTATAGACTTAAAATATCTGTGATCTTTCCAGTCTTGATTAATAAGGACTTTATTTCTTAAGAGTGCTGGATGATATTTTGCTTGTGTGTTGTCTAGATTAAAGTTAGGGCTATTGAGAAATCTGCTGCTGCTGTGAAAATGTCATAACTTTTTTACTCATTTTATTTTATTGGCTTGATTTGAAGCAATTAGAAAGAAAATATTTAGGCCACTAAACATAAGCTACAATTTCCCTTTTAAACCCTGCTAATAAAAATTTAGTTCATAAAATGTTCATCATTTTAATACAAAATAACAATTTCCCATTCTGTTGAGTACTTTCCCATAAAGAAAATAAATAGATGAACTTCACAAATAAAGGACACAAACCTATTTTTACATTGATAAATCAATTTGTCCTTTTTTCATACAAATTATACTATAAACACAGATTAAACAGTCGAGTATTTGTTTAAGTAAGGTAATTCTATGGCAATTTCTTCACCTAGCCAATAATTTACCATTTATATCTATCATAGCTCACAATTAATTTGAGTTTAATTACATTAACACGCAGGTGGTTTCAGTTTCAAAAGGATAATAATTCTCTCATTCACCTGAAGATTCTGTTTTAAAATACATTGAAAAAATAACAGCTTTTTATTGGTCCACACAAATAATATTGTTACTGATCATTGGAAAGTCACAGAAAAATATGGCATACTCCCATATTCCAGTGTTCCATGTAAATTCTGGGCTTCCTTTGTGGCTCAGCTGGTAAAGAATCAGCCTACAATGTGGGAGACCTTGGTTTGATCCTTGGATTGAGAATATGGCATACCCCCATATTCCAGTGTTCCTTGTATATTCTATGATTTCTGGCACTCAGAGTGCTAAGAAGTAAACTCAAGATTCAGAAATTGCAGAAGAAAATTAAGGAATAGAGACAGTCAATTTTTCTCTATATCCTCTGTCTCACTAATAATTTTATGAAGATATAATTTTAGAGCAATCTTAGAACCTGATTCTTTAATAGGGACATTCATCTATTCAATCTAGAGTGCTATGCTCATTGTCTATTCTCTGGGACCTATTTCATCATTATTTCAGAATGGCAGATTTATAAATATGTGGGACAAATATCTACTAGATCATTCACTTCTAATACATGGAATATGTAAATCATGGAGGCATCTTCAGCATTCACACTGAAGCAATAATTCAATTCTATTGCTGTTGCATCTTAAATACCTCAAAATTATTCTTTTCGAAACCATAGTTCCATTATGGTCTTGGTTCAGCACTAAATCACCTTTTACCACAAACTTGGTGCATAAGGAAACTGTCATAAAATTGAGCATGCTGGCATGCTATTCTGGCAACAGAGGGAACTGACAGCCGAACAGGTATCCAGATGTAGGCATAAGTATCATCTCTCTCTGTATACACACTTATGCACAAACACACACATATGCATGTGTGTGTGTGTGTGTGTGTAGGAAAATCCAAATACATGTATATGTCAATATTTCCTAAATAGAATTTACCATTTGCCAAATTTCAGTCATGGTGAAGGCTCAAGAATAATCAAGATCTTTCTTTTTTTGTGCTGGCTCCATACTCCCTCTAATCCTTCTTGCCCATTTCTTCTTTCTATGTTGGCCCACACTGCCCTACGGCAATATCAAAAATGATATGCTAATTGTAAGACTTTTGGAAACTGCTTCATATCTACTCTTTAAAATACAAAGACTTTATATCTTGAATAGCATTTTATCAACTGTATTTTATGGCTTTAGCTGTTCTTTTCCTATTTTGCTAGTTCACCTGTGGCAAGGCAAAATCTCAAGATATGCAAAACCCACCTTAGATTCAAATGTGCTCTGAAAAATCCTTTCAGTCTTTGAATAACTTTTTCAAATACCTTTTGTTCTGCAGATGAAATGGAAGGAATATTAAAGACTTTCTTGAATTTAGAGGGAGAAATTATCTTCCAGGCTGAGTACTGCCTAGATAAATCTTGCCAACAATCCTAAGAAGTATTTTTTTTTCTCGTCTTTTTTTTTTCCCTTTCCCACCATTAAGCTCAGTGTTTCAGTTCGCTGTCCTCAAAACTCACATTTCTACCTTGAAGTAAGTAGTGGTAAATGTTTCAAAGATTCTTTAACATCCTTATATTCCACAATTACAAAGTTAAGAGAAAGTCTTTGCACTGGAGTTAAAGGTTTAACTTATTGCTTAAGCCTGATTAATATAAATTTCACTGGGCACTAACCTGAGGAATCAGTCTTCTAATTTCTTCATTTTTCCTTTAATTGAAAATACTGGTTTTTATGTATTAGTAACTTAGATTTCTCCCATATTACAGTCATTTACACATGACAAACCAGTAAATATATCTGCTCGTGCAAAGCATCAAGCAGACTACTATCCCTGAGAGTCCCATAACCCAGGTATAGTCAGGACTCACATTTGCATGGCCATTCTTTCAGGTCCTTTTCTCAGCGCATCAGATTTCTCACCAGTGAATGTGACCAAACTGGAGTAACTATGGCCTCACTGTATTTACTTTTATTAGATGTTTCAGCCATGTAGGTATTTTCTATGAATTTTTAAATTAATTCCTTTTAATCTCTTTTCATCTATTTATTAAGATAGGAGCATTCAGATATCTGGACATTTTAGACAGCAATGTAAAAAACTGAGTGCATTGAAGAGGCTAACACAATCTCCAGCTGACTGAATGGGAGTTTAGGCTTTTATTTGATTCCATAGATATTTGCTGAACAATAGTGTTAGTCTCATTGAAATGTTAAAATGGACCTTGGCCTCAAAGTTCCACTTTTTTGCTTCAGTATTAAAAATGAAATGCAGTCATAGAAAAGAGGAAATAATTTTCCCCTAGAATTGCATGTTTCCACATTTGTCTGAAATTCAATTTATTGGGGTGTAGAGGGTCGACAGGGAGAAAGAACCAAGTATATATAAATGCAAATTACCTAAACAGGAATCAATACTTATGAATAAACAAGTTCTGGCTACTATTTGTCAAATCATCACATCATTATACAATAGAAGAAAAGGACTTTAAATGAAAATGAATTATATGATATATATACAAAATGTGTAGGATCTGTCAAGTTATATTTTTAATATGCAGAAAATGCTCCCACGATCCTAATTCCTGTGTTGCCTGGAAAACTAGGAAAGTTTAAGAACTGCTACTGAAACATGAGATACAGTAAGAGGTGCAGAGGCAAAAGCAGACATCAGAAGAATTATAGGTAGTTAGGTGTATATAATAGTAAATAGGACTGTAAGAAATAAAATGGGATGGTAAGTGGGAGTCAGAATCCCAGTGCCCCCAAAATTTGGACTTCATCCGGAGAACAATGGAAAATCTCTTAAAGAATTTAAAAATCATCTGACAGGAATGTATTTGTGTTTTGAAAGGTCCTCTATCTTCAGGGAAAAGAATGGATTTGAGGACATAAGCCTAGAGAAAGGTCTTGTCATCATCCAGCAGAGAGGGGATAATGCCCTCCCTGAACCTTGACAGGGAGAATGAAATCCTGTTGTAGACAGCTCAGCCATGAAATGAATCAACAAACTTCTCGGTGGAATCTTAGCCTAAGTGGCAGAAAGTCTTCCATCTTGTGTTGGGAACAACAGCTATCATACTGAATAGAAATTAGGTTTCTGTGGAATGAGTCAACTACAGACTAAACTGATGGGATCTTTTCTCTGAATTTCCTGTTTTCTGCTTATTAAAGCTGATATCCTTATAAAGGATATCAGACCACATGAGAAGATTGAGACACAGAGGGGTGACATGGCGTGCATGCTCAGTTGTGTCTGACTCTCTGCAACCTCATGGACTGTAGCCCACCAGGCTTCTCTGTCCATGGAATTTTCCAGGCTAGAATACTGGAGTGGGTTGCAATTTCCTACTCCAGGGTATCTTCCCAACCCAAGGAATCGAACCTATGTCTCTTGAGTCTCTTGCATTGGTAGGCAGATTCTGGACCACTGCACCACCTGGAGGCCATGTTGTCTCAGTGTTGAGTCTTTGAGAAACTTAACCTCTCTATGCCTCAATCTTCTCATTTGCAAAATAGAAATAGCAACAGTATCTATCCAGTGGTGTGTTGGCAAACATTTAACGACTGGCCCTTGGGGTAGAGGATGGGAAGGGTAATCATACTTTGCAGTGCTTACTGATTTCCATGGTATAAATTATTCCACTATGATCACTTTCAAACTATTACAACTTGATATCAACTAGCTAACAAAATTCCTGGAAATTTAACTACTAGCTCTCATAAACCAATACAAATATGCTCTGTCATATCTCTATATTTACCCTGTGGCTCAGCTGATAAAAGAATCCACCTGCAATGTGGAAGATTTGGGTTCAAACCCTGGGTTGGGAAGAGCCCGTGTAGAAGGGAAAGACTACCCACTCCAGTATTCCGGCCTGGAGAATTCCATAGACTGTATAGTCCATGGGGTCACGAAGAGTCAGACACCACTGAACGACTTTCACTTTCACACTTTTTGTGACCCCATGGAGTATACAGTCCATGGAATTCTCCAGGCCAGAATACTGGAGTGGGTAGCCTTTCCCTTCTCCAGGGGAATCTTTCCAACCCAGGGATCGAACCTAGGTTTCCTACATTGTAGGCAAATTCCAACTTTTACCAACTAAGCCACAAAAGAAGCCCAGGAATACTGAAGTAGGTAGCCTATCCCTTCTCCAGTGAATATTTCTGACCCAGGAATCAAACTGGGGTCAAAATTGAATGTTCAAATATATGCAAAGTACTCACTGTACTGTCTATACAGTACTCTCATTGAGAGCTCAATTATGTTTATAATTATATTGGTTCTCATTATTTTATCCCCAATTCTAGTTAGAATTATGTAAAAAAATACAAGTTGCTCCATTTTGAAAATTAGTTTTTAGAAAGTCCTCATACTTTACAAGTTTCTAAATAAGCAATATTCATAAAGTATCTCATTTTTTATGGTCTCCCAAAGTTACATAGTTTTATTTCAATGAACTCTGGAGAGTTATTTCTGATTATTCATGAAAATTGTTTCATTTTTCTCATTAGCTTTATTGAACTTAAATCAAGCTACCAGAGAATATCCACAATGAATTCATTTGAGGCCTTTTTTTGAACATGTCTTTATACTGCAGATAATGTTTGTTATCTTTCAGATAAAGTGCTATATTGGTAGAAATTAATTTTGAGAATAATAAGTATTACTAGTATACACTTAATTAATTCCTAAGGTACAGATTCTTCCTACCAAGAATGAGGTACAAGTCATTATCTTTTATCAAATCATTATATCTTTATGTTTTTTACTTTGTTTTTAAAATCATTTTTATATAAAAGTAATATCACTGAGAAATCCATAACTTAGAATTAGTGTACACCAAAAGATATAATGGAATTCAGAAACAGTTTCAGTTACTTCTTTTTAATGACTACTGCCTTATATGAATAATCATTTCCAGGGTAGGATTTGTGAAACTAGCTATCAGGTGGGAACTTGATAGAGAACATCTTATACTAAAATAATATAATTGCTAAAATATCTAGCTAAAAAATCTTGCTAGAAAGCAGTTTTACTTGAAAAATATCTGGAACAACAGAAATGAGTCAATCCAGGGGGACATCATAATAGAAGGCTTGAAATCACGTGTCCTGAGCCATCAGAGATTTATGGTACTGGGATAAAATTTTTTTTATGGGTTCAAAAATATGTATAGAATTCAGATTTTAAAAATAGTGAAATACTAAAGAACTGGTCCAGAATATAGGTATACTATACTAATTTAGACACATACATCTTTTCACCTTTTAGGTTTTAAATTGAGTCATTTGTTGCCATATTAGCTGATAAATACATCCTAAACACCAGTTTTTCACTTAGCTCATTTATCTTGAAGATAGCTTAAAAATATCATTAGGCACACACACACACATACACACAAATATGGACAGATAAAGTTTGTCTAATGCTCCCTCTTTTTCTTTTACAAATTTAACTCTTTCCCCGCTGCAGTATTTTTGTGGTTGTCGGCATTGTAATCCCCCACCACCGCCTCACTTGTTCTTAGTTTATTTCAGGAGTGATGAGAACAGTTAACCTATATATTGAAGGTGCCATTTCCACACTCAATGGCCAATAAAGCCTCTAGGGAAGAGGATGCACTCACCAGACTACAATTAATTAGTGTTGTTTCGACACATTTTTAGGACAAAATGACAAATCACCAGAGACAGGGTGTGAAGAAATATATTCAGTTTGACTGAACAATCATGACTGACCAGGCTATAAACATGGAACAATTTTATTTTCCAATAAATTCTACAGATTCTGGTCTGTTATCCATCGCTCACCTCTCTCCTACTGAATGGGAGTCATTTTTACTGATAGTTCAATCTGATTCTATACATTTTTTCTGTTACCTTTGGTTATTAAAAGTGTCATTCCTGTCCTTAAGACTCGGTTCTCTTCCTTTTAAAACTAAGTATTACCATGATTGTTTAGCCTCAGTCAAATTGTTTACCTTAACCTTTTGCATTGTTTCCCAGAAGCACAGAAGATTCATACACCTTCACCATGCTGTCTCTGCACCCCTTGGCTCACCTTTGTCAGCTGTTCCCACTCCTTCTATGTCCTGACAGAGTCCAGCACATCTGCTCAGTAATGGGAGACAACCACCCACGAGTCCTTGAATTACAATAGGAGGGTTGAGCAGCCCCAATTTTGTAAGAATGGTCTGTCTCTACTGAAAACAAGGAGCCTGTTTTTTAAGAAAAATATAAATAAATGCAAAAACACAGCCCTGTTTTTAGAAAAGGTTACCAAATAAATTTAGTTTTTCTGGTTCTAGGATCTCTCAGGAATCACAAACCAACAAAAAGCCTATTAAGAAAATTTCTCAGAAGTCTCTATTTTTGACACAATCAAATAATATCGTTTCTGTAATTTCTGCAGGATTCTTACCCTCATTTAAAAGAAAAATATTTTGCAACCCAATGATAATAATATATTGCTGCTGCAGATGTTTAGTTGCTAATTTGTGTCCGACTCCTTTGTGAATCCATCAACTGTAGCCTGCCAGACTCCTCTGTCCATGGGATTTTCCAGACAAGAACACTAGAGTGGATTGCCATTTCCTTCTCCAAGAGAACTTCCCAACACAGGGATAGAACCCATGTCTCCTACTTGGCAGGCAAATTCTTTATCATTGAGCCACCTGGGAAATGCAATGATATTCTACAGGTAACTTTTAAGGCTATCTTGTAGTCAGTACACATTTAATTCTAAGATTAAGACCAGTAATTCTGAGGATATTTATACAGTATCCTCAGACATTGAGGAGAAATTAAATACATTTTTATTAAAATTATAATTAACAAAAAATAATGAAAAAATTTAGTAAATGTTAAATTCAAAATGATATTTTCTAATTACCATGCTTCCTATGTTTCAATTCATTGAAGAGCCACTGATTATATTCTGCAGGGAATTAGAAAACAATAGAAAGCACCATCCCTAAATGCCAAAACTTCTAATGCAGTTCATAAGTATCTGTAGAGCATCCTTCTGAACAAATTAGATTCATTGATTCTACTCAAATCCAACAGGGTGAATTACTAAGAAGTCAACTAATGTTAGTCACTTTTATTTTTTTTCAGTTTCACCCAAGAAAATAACTAGCTTTGCATATCTTAATGAGCAAACTTGGTCTTACTATATCACTGACTAGGGGTATAATAGAGAGATAACAATTGTCAGAGGTAAAGTCTATGTTTCCTGATGATTGGGAAGCATTTAGAATGGTGGTTGATGTTTTGAGTGGGAGAAAATGAAGTTGAGGACAATAAAATATTTGAGGTTTTCCAAAAGTTGAGAAGTCTGACTTCATGCAAAGGGTTGGAGTCATCCAAAGACTTATTCACACACCTATTGATGTTGGTATGTTGATAATAAGAAAGCTCAAACAACTGGAGTCTAGAAGACTTCCTCTTTAGGTACCTTTCTCTTATGTAGTTTCAATATGGTCTCTTTAGAATGGTTGCTTCCAGGTAGCTGAATTGCTTACTTTCAAAAGCACAAGTTCTGAAAGGCAAGGAAAGAGACAGAGAGGTCAAGCAAGAGGTATATACCTTTTACCATGTACCATGACGGAGAAGGCAATGGCACCCCACTCCAGTACTTTTGCCTAGAAAATCCCATGGACGGAGGAGCCTGGTAGGCTGCAGTCCATAGGGTCACTAGCGACTTCACTTTCACTTTTCACTTTCATGCATTGGAGAAGGAAATGGTAACCCATTCCAGTGTTCTTGCCTGGAGAATCCCAGGGACGGGGAAGCCTGGTGGGCTGCCGTCTATGGGGTCACACAGAGTTGGACACGACTGAAGCGACTTAGCAGTAGCATGTACCATGAATGCCATTCTCAACTCATGCTAATAATGAGCAGCAAGTTTCTAAGCTCAGGCTACATTCCTATATTCAGGAGGAGGGAAATTAGGTTCCACTTTTTAATAGGAGAATGCCAAATAATTTATAGAAATATTTTTAATCCTCTACAGCTTATAGGAAGAAGGTGATGATAATGATTGTACTTTAGGAATATCACAATTTATGTCTATGCACATTCAAACCGCAGGCTTAGAATTTTATTTGGCATAGGGAAAATTACCTTCATTATGTATTTAATCATCATCTCTATTGAAATAACATATAAAATGGAGACCTGACTTGCAAATTCCTTGAACACACAAAATCAGTTGAGAAACCTAATTTAGCTTATCTTGCAACATAAGCAAAAGTTAATGTGTGTTATTTCTTGTAAATGCCTCTGAAAATTATAAACAGCACCTCAATTGTTTTCCAAAAATGTCATAACCTTTTAGCCAACCTCTTGTCATTGGAAAAACCCTAATGCTACAACCAATCATTACAAAGATTAAAGAGGTTTCACGTTTCCACCATATAAGCTGTCCTATAGCAACACGCCTCTGAGCTTCATCCCACTGCTTATCTGAAGGCTCCCAGTTCATGAACTGTTCTTCTATGTCCATTAAACTCTTATCAGATACAATTATCTTGATTTTTCAAGTTTCTGGGATTTGACATCTTCATATGATCATTTTTACTTTTGTTTTTATTTCCTTCTTTTCATAACACTGGTATCCTGGATCTGCCATCCAGATTTCTTATCTTTTCCACTATATTTGCCATCATACTTTTTTTCCTCAGTGCTTCAAGATATGTTTTGCACTTGATATTTCAGAACTCAAAATTTTCTTTACCTTGAACTATTTCATTTAATTGTTTCTTAAGGAATTATGTTTCAGGTTCCTAAAAGTCCTTTTAATTCTACTTGGATCGGAAACACAGAAGTCATTCTAATATCTTTTCTTTATTTCACTGGATGTACATAGTTTGTTCTACCTAAATTTCCTCACTCTAACAGATGGACCCTTAATGTGATGCCTTTTTCCTCTGTAGGTTCACAGACCAAAGACTTTGTTGGGTTCCATCTTAAATGGAGTTTAGCACCCAGGTTTTGGAAGGTCATGTGTTCTCTAATCCAAGGCATTGTTAGTTTAGACACAGCAGACTACTGTTCTCCTGCTAAGGTACGTACAGCACGTCTCACTGCCCCTTTGTCTCCTCATACTCTCAGAATTTGAGTCATGAGAACACGCAGCCACTCTACTCCTTCTTGTTCTCTTGGGAGAACGAGGACGGGGCGGGGGGGGGCACGTTCATGGGGTAAGTGTGGGGTGAGGCCAACTCTACTCAAAAGGAGTCCTCAGATCTCTGTGGGTCAAACTTTCTGGGGTTTAATTTTCTGTCTTTTATTCCAGAACACCCTTAAAACTAATCTTCAGGTGTACTTTTCATAGAGTACACAAGCCATTCTTTTTCTTTTCTTCTTTCAAGGTTTAACCTTAAAAGATCAGATAAAACAAAAATATTCATTTTACATTTAAATCCATTATGTATCCACAAGGAAAGAGTTCTTGGCACAACAAACCTTCTTAGTATCCACCTTTCTCAATCCCAATGTCAGGAATCTTAACTTTCAGCTGTGAACAAGTTACCTGTAAATTCCAGTTGCCAGTTAAAATGAAATTGCACCATTGTAACATGTGCTTCCTTTAGGCTGTCTACACTACTGAGTTCATATTCTTCCTAACAGCCTGTTATTGAACATTTCTTTCCATTGTTAACCTAACAATTTTAGCTTTTTAAGCAATTTAACTATTTTGTTGGCACAATGGCTTTCAAAAGGACCAGCCATTTTCTTTTCATGACTTAAAATCATATCTTGAATATGGAAAAATAGAGCAAACCTAAAAAAATTCAAAGCAGTAATTTCCTCATAATTGCTTAAAAATTATTTGTGTATGACAAATACAAATTGCTCTGTAAATTTCTTTTCATAACTTCAAATTATATCAGAAAAGATGTTGTAAATAGTGGCTAAAGAAGATGGAAAATTCAACATTAATTTCATTATACAAACAGCAAGTAAAAAAAGTAAAGAGAGAAAAATTAAAGCAGAATTAGAAGAGGTCCTATCAATTCCCTTTCTAAAAAGTTAAAATCATGTATGTTTCAATAACAACAACAATAACAAAACAGTGAGAGGGGAAGCCCAGCTACTGATATTTCACGTCTCTTCTATCCAAAAAAGGAAACCAGTCTAGAGGGAAATTATAATTAAAAGCTTTACTTTTATTAAAAGTCTATGACAACTAAAATAAAGAAAGCTGTTGCTATAGAATGCCAAATCATAGGGAAGGATTTTAATATCAAGCTGGCCCAAGGCAGAGTTATCCTTGCATGGGATTTACTCCAAGATAAGAATGATAAATAATTGAAAATAATCACTTTTTTAATGCTTGGGAATAAATCTGTGGTTAATATAGATTGTGGAGAAAAATGTCCATAAACTTAGTTCATTTTGTTTAAATTTTATTCTGAGATTTCATGTTCACTTCCAGTTATAATGTTCCTTAATATTATTTTGCCTAGCTTATTTTCATAAAGGATTATTATGTACTTAAAAGGGCAATTCATGTGAAGGAGTGCTATTGGTTTCTGATGGTTAACTACACCTTTTGAATGAACCCTGGTGATCCAGATTATGTGAATAAAAGGACAGGTAAAGAGTCCCAAGTGCTGAATTTGAAATGCAAACAAAAACCAAACAAGAATCAATTTATTTACACAGTGTTTATTCAGCAACTATTGTGAACTCAGTAGTGCTGAGCATTAGCAATTCAAAACATGCTTCCTTTCAGTGAACATCATCAGTGTCTACTCTGAAGGTTAAATTATAAGTAATATAAAATTCAAGTGTAGATCTGCAGCTTAATTATTTTAAGCAGATTCCTATATTGAAAAGAGTGGGTGAGAATATTATCTTTTAATATTAAACTTTTATTTTTGGACTAACTTCAGAGTCATAGAAAAGTTGCAAAATAGTACAGAGTTCCTCTATCTCCTTCATCCAGCTTCTCCGAAATTAACCTATTATATAATCAACCACAGTTCATTTGTCAAAATTTAAAAAAGATTAACATTAATAGAAAATGAATTCTAATAATGAAATTACAGATTTTATCCATATTGTACCAGTTTTTCCATTCTTTTTCTTCTAGGATTTAATCCAGGATATCATGACATTTAATCATCGTGTCTCCTTAGTCTCCTCTGGTCTGTGATGGTTTCTCAGGCTTTCTTTCATTTCACTACCTTACACTTTTGAAGATTACCAGTCAGACATTTTTTTAGAAAGTTCATCAGTTTGACTTTGTGATACATTTCTCATGATTACATACTTAGAGGTGAGGTACCTTTCTCATCTCATTATATGGTAGGGGAAGAAAATTTGCTTTCCCAAAATGTGTGTCTTTTTGTGTTGTTGTTCCAGTCTTATTGAGATATAATTGGCATACTGCGCTGCATAAGTTGAAGGTGTACAGCATAAACTTGACTTACATACATCATGGGATGTTACCACAATATTTGTAGTGAATATCCATCATCCCATATTAATACAAAATAAAAAGAAAACAAACATTTTCTTCAAGATGAGAATTCTTAGGAATTACTCTCTTAACAACTTTTGTATATAATATAAAGTAATTATAACTATGGGCTTTCCAGGTGGCTCAATGGCTTTCCAGGTGGCAGGCAAACTCCTGCCTGCCAATGCAGGAGACATGGGTTCAATCTCTGGATCAGAAAGATTCCCTGGAGAAGGAAATGGCAACCAACCCCAGTATTCTTGCCTGGGAAATGACATGGACAGGAGAGCCTAGTGGGCTACAGACCACAGGGTCAAAAAAGAGTCAGAAATGACTTAGTGACTAAACAACAGTGATAATTATATTTATCTGCTAACTGGAGATTTCTATCTTTTGACTACCTTGATCCAGTTTTCCCCTTGCCCCAAACCCACCTTTGGTACCGCATATCTGATCTCTTTTTCTGTTGGTTTAATTGTGTGTTTGTTTCTGAAGTGTAACTGACCTACAATACTATGTTAATTCCTACAATACAACATAGTAATTCAATATTTCTATACATTTCAAAATGATCACCACAGTAAGTCCAGTTACCATTTATCACCATACAGAACTATTATATAATTATTGACTGTATTCCCCACACTGTGTATTTCATCCCCATGGCTCATTCCTTTGTAATATTCAGCCTCTGATAATTTTCACATAAAAGTCCAGCTTCCTGAATTTTTTTTGAGAAATTAGAAGATGCTATGCTGTCAGCCTACTGGGCTACAGTCAGCAGGAGCTGGGTGCTTAATGCCTCCTTTTGTGCTTTCCAGGATGCATTATTTTCTAGAGCTTCCCTCATGCTAGGGCTCACAGTCAGTGCCATTCGATAAACTCATGAGCTATTTGCTTTATTAATTTTCCCAAATGGCCCCGGTGGACATTTGAGCTTCTGATCTTCATCTGACATTCACCTATGACTGTCTTTTGGATAACAAAGTTTGAGAAGAGCTTGTGTGTCTTTCTGACTCATTTCCTTCATAAATTTGAAATTAGCAGTCATTCTTAGGATAGAGGACACTTTTTAGTATTATCAGAGACTTGGCAGCCAACAGTCTGAGTTATGTTCATCTGTCCTCAGCGTAATGACATATGGCACATTCAGCTTCTAAGTCCTACATTGGGTCTCTCAGCACTAACGCATCTTATTTATAAACCTGACCTTCCTATCTACACAGAAATTCCTATCAACCCTTTAAAGTCACCTTTTGTAAAAACTTTTGACTATTGTCAAATGCTTTGATTATTTTAAGTGCTGTACCTTTGAAAATGTAATCTCTGCAATAATGTCTTTGATAAGATAACCAAATTTTATATAATTTTACTTTTAATCTATTTTAAAGGCAGTACTTGCTCTTAAGTTTAGAACTTGATAGAATAATCCAGTGCTTAACGTCCTGTTCAGTTGTAAAACCCCTGGATTTTGCCAAGTGCGCCTTGCTCTTTAATACATGAAATCTTCCACCCTCCAGATTCTCCAAAATATATGCTCTAACTGTGAAAGACATTGAATATCATTTTTCTTTCACCTCAAACAGTAGGAGAATTATAGGGTTTAGCACAGGATTAACACCTCTGGTAGAGGTCATACCTGAAAATTAAAATACCATTGTTCATTGTTCTACCTTATACATTGCTACTGAAGCTGCAGAGAAGTTCTCATTACTTCTCTTCAAAAACACTGTAAATTTTGTTAATGCCTGCATCCTGCCATGAATGTCAATGCACTATTTGATATTTTTACACTCTGAATTTTCCCTTTCCTACAATAAAGGGCAAATGATCAAGTATTGACCTACATATTATTACCCCATCTATGCCTCCTTTCTTTAGGAAATGGCCTGTGTATATATAAGAACTAATCTCTAAAATATTTCTGTCCTCACTATTTTTACAAAAGTCACTGATTAAGAAATGAGCTGTGACAGACATTGTAATTAGATTAAATCACTAATCAGTAGCAAACTGCTTTGTGTCCAACAACACTGTCTCATTTGACTGTTTGTATCCAAGGACATTGTCTGAGTTGATAATTTTAACTTCAATCTAAAATGTCTGCCTACTAATTCTAAGAATAGCAAAGACTCTACATAAGTACACTCAATAGTCTATCTAAATTAAACAATTTAAGTCTTTGACTTTAGTCTCAATTTCATTCAAGTCCCCAAGAAAACAGAAGGGGACCCTCTCATATTCAATACAGGGTGGTAATTCCAGATTTGCAAAGGACAGTTCCAAAACAAATATTTTTGCAATTATTTTTCCTCATCCACATTAAGGGTCTAAAGATTTGGGGTAAAGAATGACATACACTTTGAATTCCACCATGGAGAAAAGATGGATTCTCTGGTGGCTCAGTGGTAAAGAATCCACCTGCCAATCCAGGAGATACAGATTCGATCCCTGGGTCAGGAAGATCCCTGGAGAAGGAAATGGCAACCCACTCCAGTATTCTTCCCTGGAGAATCCCATAGACAGAGGAACCTGGAGGGCTACAGTCCATGGGTTTGCAAGAGTTGGACACAACTTAGTGACTAAACCTCCACCAGTTAGAACACATTCCAAGCCCAGTGGCACCAAGGTCAGGCCATTTAGCCCTGGAAAATTTATAAATGTTCACCCCTTATGTCTACTTCTTCTTCTGCCATTGTTCTTTCTCCATGCATATTTAAGCCAAGGGAGCCAGAAGCAGCCTTTTGAATGGGAAGGAGAGATGGGCATATAGAGGAGAAACTATCCAATCTTTTCCACTTTAGGGGGGTAGTCTTCAGAAGTCCCAAACTAGCGAAGGAGAAAAGACACAAAACTTTTATAAAGCTACAGCCATTTGACCATTATTCCATATTAGACATAGTAATTACTGAATTAAAACTTGTTTTTTTTAAAATAAAGACCATAAAATATTTTTGATTACCTAAAAATAACCAGAAATACAATGAGACTTACGCTAAGTTTCATCTAAGTTGCTGAAAAACTAAGCAACTCTTCAAGGTGAGTCTGAACCACCAGGACACTGATTTAGGGTGATTTATGATTACTGTTACCACTTCTGCTTCTTCCAAAGGACAGTGACAACTGTCATCTGAAACACCCCCTCATGTGGCAAAGTCACACCTAAGTGTCTGTCAAGTTTGGGATCAGCTATGTGTGGCGTGACCTGCATCGTGACAATGGCCCCGCAGGGAGGGTTGCCAGATTTAGCAAATAAAATAGAGGACTTCTGGTTAAATGTGAATTACAGAAAAGTAAGGAATATGTACTTTAAGTATAAGTGTATGCCAAAACACATCACAGGATGCACTTAAACTAACAAAAAAATCATATGTTTATCTGGAAATCAAATTTAAGTGGTGTCTCGTAGTTTTATCTGACAACCATAACAGGGCCTCTTGTAGTAACTAGAAAAAAGCAAGGAACAGATTCCTGAATGGCTCTCCTATGAAAGGCTGTGAGTGGTTGGGGTTAGAAGAGGTGTTCAGGAAAGGAGCAGAGATCAGGAAAGGGGGAAAAAAATAGAAATCGGGGAAATCGTGAGAAATGGTTAAGGGAAATAGCATTGTCCCAAGATGTCTAAGGTAAATGTGACACCATTTAAAACATAACATTTCTTTAAAATAAAGAAGATTAGTAAATGCTGGTGAAGGCCGGGATGATAAGACCTGGCCTCTACCCAGCCTAATATATTGTCCTATACGTTTTATAAATTTTCATTCTATTTATAGAAATAATGGAAACAAGGGTTTTCATAGACCTGTGATAGATGGGTCCTGTCAATATTCTGGTTTTCACTGCCTGTCAATGTCATGCTTACTCTTCCTTGTTTTTTGAACTGTGAATTTTGTGTGACTGAAGTTCAGCTTGTGATTCGCTATAAGCCCTGTTTCATTTATTTATTTATTTAAACCTTCTCTCAAGATTTTTCTTAGCTCAATTAGTTAAATTTTTGGTCCTGTGTGCATATCTTTTAACTTCTACTTATTGAACTTTATAAAAATCACAGGTACATTGCCATTTTGTAAATTATATTTCTATTAAGTAAATAAAGCCAGCAGGAAACAAACTTGCAGTCAAATTTAAAATTTAATACTTAAATTGTGTGTTACTTTGATTTACAGTCAAGAACATATTTCTTTATCCATGCACCTGTAAATCAACATTATGGAGACAGCTATCCAAGCATAAGAACAACTGAATATGTATAAGCCAAATTGTGTTTGTAAATATGTAGATTGAGGTAGTAAACACCTTTAACACCAGTTAGAAATCTGTCGCTGATTATACACAGGGCAGAAAGCAAGTATCATATTTTTAGTAAATAGCTTAAGAATCTTGGAAATATGAGCGGTCCAAGCAAAGTTTCCATTCCATACTGATAGATTGGATAGAATCTTTGATTACAGATACAGAGACATGCATGCAGGTATATAGTCATATTTACAATATGTTGCAAACTTGCAAAAATAATTATTGACACTTATAAGGCTCTGAAAATTTTCATCCATAATTGAACTTTTAGAATATCATCCAAGAACACTGTCCTTTTCACCCTGTCTTATTTAAAATAATAATGAATGGGGTTATCAGATAAAATATATTTTTTAGTATTCAGTGACAAATAATAGCTTAATATATTTTTTGTTCCAGTTTAACAGTATCTTGGAACAACTGATTCAGGCTTCAAAAAATATTTTATGGCTTAAGGGCTAAAGATCATCAAGCTCATGCCTGCCGCTCTTGACTCATGCTCAGGTTTGTCTCCACCAGCCAGCCCTTATTTCAACTCAATGTCTTTTTCACAAAGGACTTTAACACCTCTAAGTTGATGGCATGGCTCATCAGCTTACAATGCTAAACTGCTCATTTTTTCCAAAGAAACATCAAGAAAGTTCCTTTCTTTACTTATAAACAATTTCATTAAAAAATAATGATCATCTACAGTGAAGAATGGGCTTCCCTGGTAGCTCAGACAGTAAAGCATCTGCCTGCAATGCAGGAGACCCGGGTTCGATCCCTGGGTCCGGAAGATCCCCTGGAGAAGGAAATGGTAACCCACTTCAGTACTCTTGCCTGAAAATGCCATGGAAACAGGAGCCTGGTAGGCTACAGTCCATGGGGTAGCAAAGACTAGGACACAACTGAGTGACTTCATTTTCTTTTCTTTCTTTCTCTACAGTGAAGAATGGGCTTCCCTGATAGCTCAGTTGGTAAAGAATCCACCTGCAATGCTGGAGATCCTGGTTTGATTTCCAGGTCAGGAAGATCTGCTGGAGAAGGGATAGACTACCCACTCCAGTGTTCTTGGGCTTCCCTTGTGGTTCAGCTGGTAAAGAATCCTTCTGCAACACAGGAGACCTGGATGTGATCCCTGGGTTGGGAAGATCCCCTGGAGAAGGGAAAGGCTACCCACTCCATTATCCTGGTCTGGAGAATTCTGTGGAATGTATAGTCCATGGGGTCACAAAGAGTTGGACATGACTAGTGACTTTCACTTCACAGTGAAAAATATCACAGTGAAATAATGAACATTCTCTTGTCAAAGTCACATGGAACTTTGTGCATTTGAGGATGGAGAGTAGTATGGAGGGGCATACACCAAGGGAGTAAGGAGAGAGGGGCAAAGAAGACTGTTAACTGTTTTTAATGTATTTTTTACTTTATAACAATAAGGATATTTTAATTTTAATAAAACAATTAAGAAAAACATGTGGAAATGAAGACAGGGTAAAATAAAAGGAGCAGGGAATTTTCTCAGTCTATGAGTCCTCTTAAGAGAAAGTTTGAAAAGATTTGCAGAAACTCGGTGAAATACAAGATTTTCTCAATCTAGCTACAGAAAGGATTTTCTAGAGTAGCAAGGCTGAGATATTTGGACCCCACTTCCTTGCATTAGTTATATTTCCAAATGTCTAAAATAATTTGTAAAATTCAAAATCTTTAGAGAGTAGCCATGATGCAGGTGTAAGAAGTTCCTGGGTTTAACCTCTTCCTATAGGCACATCATGGAGAAGGAAATGGCAACCCACTCCAGTGTTCTTGCCTGGAGAATCCCATGGACGGAGAAGCCTGGTAGGCTGCAATCCATGGGGTCGCACAGAGTCGGACACGACTGAAGCAACTTAGCAGCAGCAGCAGCATAGGCACATCAAAATTACAATTACATACAGAGCAACAATTGATGAGAATGACCTGATGTCTAGCATAAAAGATATTCCAAAACTAAAGATTAAAAAAAGGAGCCCAAATGAGATGAGCAAGAGGGACATAGACGGGGTATAGACAAGACCTATAGCCCCAGATGGACAATGCATAAATGGGAGAATAATTGCCAAGGTTCTCTGTAAGAAGTAAGGGATCCAAGCTCCACATTGGGTTCCCCAACTCTGGGATCTTGCACCAAGAAGATGAGCTCCCAGAACATTTGACTTTGAAGGAGAAGCAGGGCTTACTTTTGGGAGACCCACAAAGCTTTAGTAAATAAAGACTAAATTCTGAAAGAATGCACATAAAATGTCACCCACTCCAAGACCCAAGGCAGAAGCAGTAATGTGAAAGAAGCCTGGGTCAAACCCACAAAAAATACTTCTAAAATTTATATAGAAACACGAAAAACCCTGAATAGCCCAAAGGATCCTGAGAAAGAACAAAGTTATAAACATCACTGTCCTTGATCAAACTATATTACTGCTGCTGCTAAGTCACTTCAGTCGTGTCCGACTCTGTGTGACCCCATAGACGTCAGTCCACCAGGCTCTCCTGCCCCTGGGATTCTCCAGGCAAGAACACTGGAGTGGGTTGCCATTTCCTTCTCCAATGCATGAAAGTGAAAAAGTGAAAGTGAAGTCGCTCAGTCATGTCCGACTCTTAGCGACCCCCGTGGACTGCAGCCTACCAGGCTCCTCCATCCATGGGATTTTCCAGACAAGAGTACTGGAGTGGGGTGCCATTGCCTTCTCCGAACTATACTACAAATCTACAGAAATCAAAATAGTATGCTACTGAAACAAAAACCAAACAAACAAAAAAGACATATTGGCCAATGAAACAGAATAAAGAGCCTAGCAATAAACCCAAACACTTGTGGTCAATTAATCTATTACAAAGGAGGCAAGAATATACAATGGAGAAAAGACAGCCTCTTTAGTAAATGATGTTGGAAATACTTGACAGCTACATGCAAAAGAATCAAACTAGGCTACTTTCTCAAACCATATACAAATAAACTCAAAATGGATTAAACCCTTAAATGAATGTAGTATCTGAAATAATAAAACTGCTAGAAGAAAACATAGGCAGTACACTCTTTGACTTTAGTCTTTAGTATTGCTTTTTGGATAAGAATCCCCAAGCACAGGAAATAAAGCAAAAATAAACAAATAGGACTATATCAAACTAAGAAGTTTCACACAGGAAAAAAAAAAAGATACAAACAAAATGAAATGATCATCTACTAAATGGGAGAAGATATATGCAAAGGGTATATTAGATAAAGGGTTAATATTCAAAATATACATGTAAGTCATAAATATCAAAAAGAAATTATGCAACTCAACATCAAATAAACAAACAACCCAAATAAAGAAGAAGCAGAGGACCTGCATAGACTTTTTTCCAGAGAAGACATACAGATGGTCAACAGGCACATGAAAAAATGCTCAACATCACTAATCATCAGGGAAAAGTCATAACCAGAATGAGACATGACTTCCCATTTGTCATAACAGGAATAACCGAAAGATAATACAAAAAAAAGTGATGAGAATGTGAAGAAATGAGAATCCATGTGCGCTGTTGGGCAAATGTAAACTGGTGTAGCCATTGTGGAAAAAAAGTATGGAGATTCCTCAAAAAATTAAACATAGAACTACCATCAGTTCAGTTCAGTTCAGTCGCTCAGTCGTGTCCGATTCTTTGCAACCCCATGAACTGCAGCACACCAGGCCTCCCTGTCCATCACCAACTCCCGGAGCTCACCCAAACTCACGTCCACCGAGTTGGTGATGCCATCCAGCCATCTCATCCTCTGTCGTCCCCTTCTCCTCCTGCCCCCAATCCCTCGCAGCATCAGGGTCTTTTCCAATGAGTCAACTCTTCACATGAGGTGGCCAAAGTTTGGAGTTTCAGCTTTAGCTTCAGTCCTTCCAAAGAACACCCAGGACTGATCTCCTTTAGAAGGGACTGGTTGGATCTCCTTGCAGTCCAAGGGACTCTCAAGAGTCTTCTCCAACACCACAGCAAAAGCATCAATTCTTCAGTGCTCAGCTTTCTTCACAGTCCAACTCTCACATCCATACATGACCACTAGAAAAAACATAGCCTTGACTAGACGGACCTTTGTTGACAAAGTAATGTCTCTGCTTTTTAATATGCTATCTAGGTTGGTCATAACTTTCCTTCCAAGGAGTAAGCGTCTTTTAATTTCATGGCTGCAGTCACCATCTGCAGTGATTTTGGAGCCCAAAATAATAAAGTCTGACACTGTTTCCACTGTTTGCCCATCTATTTGCCATGAAATGATGGGACCAGATGCCATGATCTTTGTTTTCTGAATGTTGAGCTTTAAGGTAACTTTTTCACTCTCCTCTTTCACTTTTATCAAGAGGGTTTTTAGCTCCTCTTCACTTTCTGCCATAAGGGTGGTGTCATCTGCATACCTGAGGTTATTGATATTTCTCCAGGCAAACTTGATTCCAGCTTGTGCTTCTTCTAGCCCTGTGTTTCTCATGATGTACTCTGCATATAAGTTAAATAAGCAGGGTTACAATATACAGCCTTGACACACTCCTTTTCCTATTTGGAACCAGTCTGTTGTTCCATGTCCAGTTCTAACTCTTGCTTCCTGATCTGAACTACCATAGCATCTGGAAATTCTACTTCTCAGTATTTACCCAAAGAAAACAAAAACCCCTATGTTCATTAGAGGATTAGTCACAATAGCCAAGATATGTTGTTCAGTCACTCAGTCATCTCCAACTCTTTGTGATGCCATGGATTGCAGCAAACCAGGCTTGCCTGTCCTTCACCATTTCCCGGGGCTTGCTCAAACTCATGTCAGTGATGCCATCCAGCCATTTCATCCTCAGTTGTCCCTCTGTCCTACCTTCAATTTTTCCCAGCATCAGGGTCTTTTCTAAAGAGTCTTTTCTAAAGAGTCAGCTCTTCACATTAGGTGGCCAAAGTATTGGATCTTCAGCTTTAGCATGAGTCCTTCCAGTGAATTTTCAGGGTTGATTTCCTTTAGGATTGACTGGTTTGATCTCCTTCCTGTCCAGGGGATTCTCAAGAGTCTTTGCCAACACCACAGTTCAAAAGCATCAATTATTTGGTGTTCAGCCTTCTTTATGGTCCAACTCTCACATCCATACATGACTACTTGAAAAACCGTAGCTTCGAATAGATGGACCTTTGTAGGCAAAGTAATGTCTTTTATTTTTAATATGCTGTCTAGGTTTGCCATAGATTTTCTCCCAAGGAGTAAGTGTCTTTTAATTTCATGGTTGCAGTAACCATTTGCAGGGATTTTGGAGGCCAAGAAAAGAAAAATCTGTCTCTATTTCCCCATCTATTTGCCATGAAATGATGGGACTGGATGCCATGAAATGATGGGACTGGATGCCATGACCTTAGTTTTTTGAATGTTGAGTTTTAAGCCAGTGTTTTCACTCTTCTCTTTCACATTCATCAAGAGGCTTTTTAGTTCCTCTTCACTTTCTGCTATAAGGATGGTGTCATCTGCATATCTCAAGTTATTGATGTTTCCCCTGGAAATCTTGATTCCAGTTTCTGCTTCATCCAGCCTGGTATTTCCCATGATATTTCACATATGTTAAATATGCAAATTTAAATTCAAATTCCCTGGCATTTCACATATAAGTTAAATAAGCAGAGTGACAATATACAGCCTTGATGTACTCCTCTCCCAATTTGGAACCAGTCCGTTGTTCCATGTATGTTACTAACTGTAGCTTCTTAATCTTCATACAGGTTTCTCAGGAGACAGGAAAAGTGGTCTGGTATTCCCATTTCTTTAAGAATTTTCCAAAGTTTGTTGTGATCCACACAGTTGAAGGGTTTAGCATAGTAAATGAAGCAGAAGTCAGTATTTATCTGGAATTCTCTTGCTTTTTTTTATCATCCAACAGATGTTGGCAATTTGATCTCTTGTTGCCCTGCCTTTTCTAAATTCAAGTTGTATCTGGAAGTTCATGGTTCATGTACCTGTTGAAGCCTGGCTTGGAGAATTTTGAGTATTATTTTGCTAGCACATGAAATGAGCACAATTTGTGGTAGTTTGAACATTCCTTGGCATTGCCCTTTTTGGGGACTGGAATGGAAACTGATCTTTTCCAGCCCTGTGGCCACTGCTGAGTTTTCCATATTTTGGCATATTGAGTGCAGTACTTTAACAGTATCATCTTTTAAGATGCTGGAATTCCATTACCTCCACTAGCTTTGTTCATAACTACTTCCTAAGGTCCATTTGACTTCTCACTCCAAGATATCTGGCTCTATATGAGTGATCACAACATCATGGTTATCTGGGTCATGATGATTTTTTTTGTACAGTTCTTCTGTGTATTCTTGCCACCTCTACTTAATATCTTCTGCTTCTGTTAGGTCCATATCATTTCTGTCCTTTATCGAGCCCATCTTTGCATGAAATGTTCCCTTGGTATCTCTAATTTTCTTGAAGAGATCTCTAGTCTTTCCCATTCTATTGTTTTCTTCTATTTCTTAGCATTGTTCACTAGGAAGGCTTTCTTATCTCTCCTTGCTATTCTTTGGAACTCTGAGCTCAGATGGATATATCTTTCCTTTACTCCTTTGCCCTTCACTTTTCTTTTCTCCACTATTTTTAAGATCGCCTCAGATAACCATTTTGCCTTTTTGCATTTCTTTTTCTTGGAGATGGTTTCGATCACCACCTTCCATACAATGTTAAGAACCTCTGTCCATAGTTCTTCAGGCACTCTGTCTATAAGATCTAATCCCTTGAATCTACTTGTCACTTCCACTGTAAAATCATAAGGGATTTGGTTTAGGTCATACCTGAAATGGTCTAGTGGTTTTCCCTACTTTCTTCAATTTAAGTCTGAATTTTCCAATAGGGAGTTCATGATCTGAGCCACAGTCAGCTCCTGGTCTTGTTTTTGCTGACTCTATAGAGCTTTTCCATCTTTGGCTGCAAAGAATATAATCAGTCTGATTTCAGTATTCACCATCTGCTGATGTCTATGTGTAGAGTCATCTCTTGTGTGCTGAAAGAAGGTATTTACTATGATCAGTGTGTTTTCTTGGCAAAACTCTGTTAGCCTTTGCCCAGCTTCATTTTGTACTCCAAGATCAAGCTTTTCTATTATTCCAGGTATCTCTTGACTTCCTACTTTTGCATTCCAGTCCCCTATGATGAAAAGGACATCTTTTTTGGGTGTTAGTTCTAGAAGGTCTTGTGGGTCTTCATAGAACCATTCAACTTCAGTTCTTTGGCATTAGTGGTTGGGGCATAGACTTGGATTACTGTGATATTGAATGGTTTGCCTTAGAAACGAATAGAGATCATTCTGTCATTTTTTTAAAGTGCATCCAAGTACTACATTTTGGACTCTTTTGTTGACTATGAGGGCTACTCCATTTCTTCTAAGGGATTCTTGCCCTCAGTAGTAGACATAATAGTCTTCTGAATTAAATTACCCATTCCAGTCCATTTTAGTTCACTGATTCTTAAAATGTTGATGTTCTTGCCATCTCCCATTTGACCACTTCCAATTTACCTTGATTCATGGACCTAACATTCCAGGTTCCTATGCAATATTGTTCTTTACAGAACTGGACTATATTTTTACCACCAAACATATCCACAACTGGGTATTTTTTCTGCTTTGGCTTAGACTCTTCATTCCTTCTGGAACTATTTCTCCACTCTTTAGTGGCATATTGGATAGCTATCGACCTTGGGAATTCATCTTTCAGTGTCATATCATTTTGCCTTTTTGTACTGTTCATGAGGTTCTCAAAGCAAAAATACTGAGGTGGCTTGCCATTCCCCTTTCCAGTCAACCACATTTTGTTAAGATATGAAAGCAACCTACTTGTTCATTGACAGATGAGTGGGTAAAAAATGATGTGATATATATAATATTACTCAATCATAAAAAAAATGAAGTCTTAATTGTGAGAAAATGGATGGGCCTAGCTTAGAGAAACAGAGAAAAACACTACTCAGGTTTAAGGAATTTTTCTTGGAAATTATAGGGTTTTGTGGTTAACTCTTAATGCATTACATTTTTTTCCCATAGAATATACAGAAATAGGCTACTGCATAAAATTTCCACACAGAATGTCAATTCCCAGAAATATATTTATGGTATTATGTGGAGGGAAAATTTCTCTGTATATTTCTAACTTGCTATCCTATTGTAATCAGTTTTCATTATAGCTCTGTTTCATTTGAGATATACAAGTTTTGTAACCTTCATTAATTATTATGATGATCTTGAATCATAGATAGTCTGTTTGTGTGTGAATGTGTAATGGGATTGGGTAGGGGAAGCCCTCAGACACTTCTATATTGTTAATAAGAAAATTCATGGTCACTGTAATTTCAGTGACATTGATGTGTCTAAGAAATCAGGAAAAACTAAGTGCTTGACAGAAGTTGATGCCACTGCTTTGTCCTTTACATTTACTTTCTGTTTCCTCTCCCTCCTATTTGCCTCACCTGAACTCGAAGCTGCCCCAAAGCCTTTTTACTGCAAAGGCCATCCACCTGTGTTGTGATGTCAGACACTTTTGTTGAAAAGAGCAAATGCTTCAGACCCATTTTTGAACATTCAGATCATAGCTATACTGATTTTAAGTAGTCTTAAGCCATTTTTTTTTCACAGATGGCTCATAAATCTATAATCTATTTAGAAGGGCCAGATAAGCTCTGTTACTCACAAATAATACTGGCTTCTGTGTTCTTGTGAGTGCTAAAGGTTCATGTGACAGTTAAACAATCTGTTGAGACAATTGAAAATGAATTGATTTTAAGTGGAAAAAAAGACAAATATTGTATGATTCTATTGATATACGAAATCTAAGAAAAAAACAATTGAATAAATACAACAAAATACAACTCAACTCAGATATCAGAACAAAGAGGTGGTGGCTGAAGGGCAGAGTGTTGAGGTGATGCATAAAACAGGTGAGGGAGATAGAGAGGTATGAACCTCCAGTTACAAATTAAATGAACATAGAATAAAGATTACAGAATGTGGAATATAGTCAATAACACAGCAATGGCTTTCATGGTGACAGTAACTACACTTACTTTGGTGATAATTTTGTTTATATATAGAATTACTATGTTGTGAACCAGGAACCGACATAGTGTTCTAGGTTAATTTTACTTCAAGAACAAAAACAAACAAACAAAAACTCAAAGAAAAGGAATCATGGTGTTGGCAGAGGGGATATGCAGATGACACCACCCTTATGGCAGAAAGTGGAGAGGAACTAAGAAGCCTCTTGATGAAAGTAAAAGAGGAGAGTGAAAAAGTTGGCTTAAAACTCAACTTTCAGAAAGCTAAGATCATTGCATCTGGTTCCATCACTTCATGGGAAATAGATGGGGAAACAGTGGAAACAGTGTCAGACTTTATATTTGGGGGCTCCAAAATCACTGCAGATGGTGACTGCAGCCATGAAATTAAAAGATGCTTACTCCTTGGAAGGAAAGTTATGACCAACCTAGACAGCATATTGAAAAGCAGAGATATTACTTTCCCAACAAAGGTCCATCTAGTCAAGGCTATGGTTTTTCCTGTGGTCATGTATGGATGTGAAAGTTGGACTGTGGAGAAAGCTGAGCACCAAAGAATTTATGCTTTTGAACTGTGGTGTTTGAGAAGACTCTTGAGAGTCCCTTGGACTGCAAGGAGGTCCAACCAGTCCATTCTGAAGGACATCAGTCCTGGGTGTTCATTGGAAGGATTGATGCTGAAGCTGAAACTCCAATACTTTGGCTACCTCATGCGAAGAGTTGACTCATTGGAAAAGACCTTGATACTTGGAGGGATTGGGGGCAGGAGGAGAAGGGGACAACAGAGGATGAGGTGGCTGAATGGCATCACCGACTCGATTGACATGAGTTTGGGTGAGCTCCGGGAGTTGGTGATGGACAGGGAGGCCTGGCGTGCTGAGATTTATGGGGTTGCAAAGTGTCAGACACGACTGAGTGACTGAACTGAACTGAACTGAACCCAAAGGTACGAACTTTAAGTTGTAAGAGGAATAAGTACCAGGCATGTAATGTAAGAAGTTTTTTTTGCTTTTGCTTTTATTTTGGAATTTTATGAGATGATGGATGTTCACTAAACTTACAGTGATTTTCATTTCATGATGTATGTAATCAAATCATTAAGTTGTACGCCTTAAACTTACAAAGTACATGTATCAATTATATCTCAATAAAATTGGAAGAGACAGATTTAAAATCTCCTTTGTGGAAATAATAATTCAGTGAAAGGTGACTAAAACCACATTGTATATTTTAATACTTATTGATCTCTACTTGCTCTATTTCTTATTATAGATTTTAATCTATTCCAAAGGGAAGCTCTCTCACAAGTATGACTGCCTGGATCCAATAACATCTGTACATATTGTTACCTAATTTCTTTGTTCATTGCAAAGCACAGAAAAGAGAAGAAAGGATTATATAAATAAATACTGTGTGATCCATGGCAAGAGTATAATATAAGAATTAAAAATCATTTCTTCCACTTCATATTACATACAGTTTTCCTCTTATCCTGGGCTTCCCTGATGGCTAAGTTGGTAAAGAATCCACCTGCAATGCAGGAGACCCCAGTTTGATTCCTGGGTGAGGAAGATCCCCTTGAGAAGGGCTAGGCTAGCCACTCCAGTATTCTTGGACTTCCCTTGAGGCTCAGCTGGTAAAGAATCTGCCTGCAATGCGGGAGACCTGGATTTGATCTCTGCGTTGGGAAGATCCCCTGGAAAAGGGAAAGGCTACCAAATCCAGTATTCCTGCCTGGAGAATTCCATGGATAGTCCATGGGGGTCACAAAGAGTCAGACACGACTGAGCAACTGTCAGTTTCACTTTCCTCTTCTCCTAATGTATAACAGCTTAGATTACTGAGCATCATATATTATAGTGTTTTTTTTTAAATATCAAATCTGAATTTGATTCATTGTGTACCAGTAAGTGATTAACCTAAAAAACTAGCTTGTGTAAGATTAACTTCAATATGTGAAATATCCAGTGGAATGGAGGAGAAGTTGCAAAGCTATTTTTTGCAAAGTTCAATTTCAGTCAACATCATGAAGCTGATTGGGTTTTCAAAACAAGAAACAGATTCTTTTACAGACAGTTCAATTCTCAGCTGAGCCTTAATGGGCAGTAAGAAGTAGCTTTTAAAAGAAGCTGCCAGGAGCAAATTAATGAATACAAATAAACAAACCATCAAACAAACATAGGCTTATATGTCACTTCTCCTTGTTATTCTACTGAATATTCCCACTGAAATGAAACATTGTTCAGTATCCTCTAAATCAAATTTCAGGCTTCATGATAGTATAGCAGGAAGTTAAAGCTTAATCTATGATACAGAAATGTAGCTGAAGAGTAAAGAAACAGATATGAGAAGAATTCATTTCTTTGAGGACAAGAAATGTCCATGAGGGAAAAAAAAATGAGGGAACTGTGTTTAGGCAAATACATTCAATTTAAGAACAACATGCTAGGGAGTGAATTAAGATCATGCTGATTATATCATAGCAGTCTCTATCTTATCCCCCATAAAGTAACTTCCAATCAGTAGGCTACACTAGCCAAAAATAGAAAAATAAGGAAGAAACAATTGAGCTAGGACAGAGAGAATGCAAGACACCAAAAAGATATTTTCAGTTTTGCCAGCAACTGGAGATAGGGTTCTCTGCACAGGTATTAAAATACTTTCTAGAGATACAGAGCCAGAACTAATAACTATTAAGGAGGCAGCCCCAAGTTATCCCAAGGTTATTACTGTAGACAGCCTTCGAGGTGTGGTCTGAAAGATATTAAAAATAATCTACTGCTACAATCCTCACATCCAACTGAAAGCAATTAGGTACCATCAAGAATGGATAAGGGATTGCCTACAATCCAGCAATTCTGCCTCCCCCTATACTTTCTCACATACCTTTTCACCAATGTTCACAAAGAGATACTCAAAAACATGCTCATAGTAGTAACTTTTACAACAGAAAACTTAGGAGACAACACACACACACACACATACACACACACACACACACACACACACACACATATATATTTCATAATAAAATCAGAGAAGGCAATGCTTCCCTTTCACTTTTCACTTTCATGCATTGGAGAAGAAAATGGCAACCCACTCCAATGTTCTTGCCTGGAGAATCCCAGGGACGGGGGAGCCTGGTGGGCTGTTGTCCATGGGGTCACACAGAGTCGGACAGGACTGAAGTGACTCAGCAGCAGCAGCAGCATAATAAAATATTTATAGTATTAAAAATGAATTTAAATAAGATAAGTAAAATACATATACCAAAAATATAAAAAGATCCTCCCAGAATATTTCTAAGAAGGACAAGAAAAGATACAATCCTGGAGGCCCAGGTGAAGGTGGTAATAAAGCAATGTTTCTCTAGACCAAGTTAAAGAGACATGACAGGCTATGAGTACACCATACCCAAAACATTCCTGGTGGTGACTTTAGTGTCACTTTTCCTCCTTATCTGACCATGTCTCATATGATCTTGATTCTCATACTTTGGTTTCTCCAAAACTTGAGTTATGTGCACACTCAGTTCTTTTTACAAAACATTCTTTCTCCAGTCTCCCTAAAGTTTATTTTTGTTATTAGTTCAAGTGTCATCCATTCAGAGTTTGCTCGAACAACCAAAATTAGATTCCTAGTTATCAACCCTCCTATTATTCTGTTTTATCTTCTCTGAGCTTACCTATTTTGTGTATTTATCCAGCCCACTACTGCTGCGCCCCCCAACCCCGGGTATCCCTGACAACTACTGGAATTTAAGTTCCATGGGAACATGGATACTATCTCATTCACTGCTACATTTTCAGGCTCCAAAATATTGCCTGGCATAGAGAAGGCCCTCACAAAATATTTTTAAAACATTTTTAAGTCAATTCACTCAAAAGTGTAAATAAGGAAACTGCACTTTCAAAGTTTCTCCTAGAGATTCTGACAATCACTTAAAAACAAGTTACCAGGAGGAGGAGCTAAGATGGCAGAGGAGTAGGATGGGGAGAACACTTTCTCCCCCACAAATTCATCAAAAAAAAATTTAAACGCCAAGTAAATTCCACAAAACAACTTCTGAATGCCGGCAGAGGACATCAGGCACCCAGAAAAGCAGCCCAAGTCTTCGAAAGGAGGTAGGAAAAAATATAAAAGACAAAAAAAGAGACAAAAGAGGGAGGGACGGAGTTCCGTCCTGGGAAGGGAGTCTTAAAAAGAGAGAAGTTTCCAAACACCAGGAAACCTTCTCACTGCTGAATCTGTGCCGAGCTTTGGAAGCACAGAGGGCAACATAACAGGGAGGAAAAATATATAAACAATTAAAACCTGCAGATTGCGAGCCCTACGGTAACTCTCCCAGCGGAGAAGCAGCGCAGATGCCTGCACACGCCATTAGCAAGTGGGGGCTGGGCAGGGAGGCGCGGCACGGGCTGCAATGCTTAGAGTAAGGATCTGACCTGAAAACCCTGAGCGCTATCTGAGCGAAATAATTTGGGCTAGCAAACCAGACTGGGATATCTACCATGTGAAGAGCCAGCCCTAACCTAAGACACCGCTAGGCCTGCACATGGAACAAAGGACTGAACAGAGATAGCCGGCAGCAGACCATCCCACTCCGGTGACAGGCAGCCAGAGCTGGAAGGGGGCAATCGCAGCCCCAGAGAGACATTATCTATAAAACTGTAAGCAGGCTTTTTGCTAACTAAAACTTCTTGGGGATCTGGACGGTCAACATCTGCCTGAGAAGGTCCGCCGGTTGTACACCTAGATAACCGAGCGGTGGGGAGGCGATAAGTCGCAGCAATCATGCTCGCCAAACACCTCATCACCTGAGCTGCTCGGACCTGGGAAGGGCACAAAACACAGGCCCAACCGAGTCTGTGCCTCTGAGGACTACCCGAGTGCCTGAACCTGAGCGGCTTGGACCTGGGAGGTGCAGGCAGCCCAGGGCCGGCCATGGATGGTTCCCGGCGGAGCAACCTAGAGCCTGAGCAGTGTGGGCAGGGAGGCTGCACGTGCCGTGAGCGGGGGCAGACCCAGTGTGACTGAGGCACTGCGAGCACATGCCAGTGTTATTTGTTTGCAGCATCCCTCGCTACCTCCCCTCAGCGCGACTGAACAAGTGAGCCTAAAAAAAAAAAAAAAAGTGTCCTCCACCCTATTCTTTTTTAAAGCAAACTTCATATATATTTCTTATAATTTTATTGACCTTTTTTTTTTTCTTCTTTTCTTTAACATTGTATTTTTGAAATTCCAAACTCTACTCTAGATTTTTAATTTTAGGTTTTTGGTATTTGTTATCAATTTTGTACCTATAGTTGTTTTTATAATTTCTGTGACACTTTTTTTTCCCCTCTGTTTCTTTCTCTTCTTTTATATAACATTGTATACCTGAAATTCCAAACTCTACTCTAGATTTTTAACTTCTGCTTTTTGGTATTAGTTATCAATTTTGTACCTATATTTTCTTTATAATTTTCGTGACTTTGTTTGTTTTTGTCTGTTTGTTTTTTCTCTCTTTCTTTTCCTTCTTCTTTTCTTTAACATCATATTTTTGAAATTCCAAACTCTACTCTAGATTTTTAATTTTTGCTTTTATGTATTTGTTACCAATTTTGTACCTTTAAGAACCCAATCTTCAGTACCCATTTTTCACTAGGGAGCGAGATTACTGGCTTGACTGCTCTCTCTCCCTTTAGACTCTCCTTTTTCTCCACCAGGTTGCCTGTGTCTCCTCCATAACCCCTCTCTACTCTACCCAACTCTGTGAATTTCTGTGTGTTCCAGATGGTGGAGAACACTTAGGGAACTGATTACTGGCTGGATCTGTATCCCTCCTTTTTTTCATTCCCCTCTTTTATCCCCCTGGCCACCTCTGTCTCCTTCCTCCTTCTTCTCTTCTCTGTATAACTCCACTAACATCTCTGAGCGGTCCAGTTGTGGAGTACACATAAGGAAGTGATTACTGGCTAGCCCACTCTCTCCTCTATTGATCCCACCTCATCTCATTCAGGTCACCTCTAACTCCCTCCTCCCTCTTCTCTTCTCCATGTAACGCTGTGAACCTCTCTGGGTGACCCTCACGGTAGAGAAACTTTTCATCTTTAACCTAGATGTTTCATCAATGGTGCTGTACAGAAGGAGAAGTTTTGAAACTACTGTAAAAATAAGACCAATAACTGGAAGCAGGAGGCTTAAGTCCAAACCCTGACTCCAGGGAACTCCTGACTCCAAGGAACATTAATTGACAGGAGTTCATCAAATGCCTCCATACCTACACTGAAACCAAGTACCACACAAGGGCCAACAAGTTCCAGGGCAAGACATACCAAGCAAATTCTCCAGCAACAAAGGAACACAGCCCTGAGCTCCAAGATACAGGCTGCCCAAAGTCACCCCAAAACCATAGACATCTCATAACTCATTACTGGACACTTCATTGCACTCCAAAGAGAAGAAATCCAGTTCCACCCACCAGAACACCAACACAAGCTTCCCTAACCAATAAACCTTGACAAGCCACCTGTACAAACCCACACACAGTGAGGAAACACCACAATAAAGAGAACTCTACAACCTGACAGAATACAGAAAGGACACCCCAAACTCAGCAGTTTAAACAAGATGAAGAGACAGAGGAATACCCAGCAGATAAAGGAACAGGATAAATGCCCACTAAACCAAACAAAAGAGGAAGAGATAGGGAATCTACCTGATCAAGAATTCCAAATAATGATAGTGAAATTGATCCAAAATCTTGAAATCAAAATGGAATCACAGATAAATAGCCTGGAGACAGGGATTGAGAAGATGCAAGAAAGGTTTAACGAGGACCTAGAAGAAATAAAAAAGAGTCAATATACAATGAATAATGCAATAAATGAAATTAAAAACACTCTGTAGGCAACAAATAGAATAACACTGGGATGGCCCAGAGGGATGGTGTGGGGAGGGAGGAGGGAGGAGGGTTCGGGATGGGGAACACATGTATACCTGTGGCGGATTCATTTTGATATGTGGCAAAACTAATACAATTATGTAAAGTTTAAAAATAAAATAAAATTGGAAGATTTAAAAAAAAAAAAAAAGAATAACAGAGGCAGAAGATAGGATTAGTGAATTAGAAGATAGAAAGGTAGAAATAAATGAATCAGAGAGGATAAAAGAAAAATGAATTAAAAGAAATGAGGACAATCTCAGAGACCTCCAGGACAATATTAAACGCTACAACATTCGAATCATAGGGGTCCCAGAAGAAGAAGACAAAACGAAAGACCATGAGAAAATACTTGAGGAGATAATAGTTGAAAACTTCCCTAAAATGCGGAAGGAAATAATCACCCAAGTCCAAGAAACCCAGAGAGTCCCAAACAGGATAAACCCAAGGTGAAACACCCCAAGACACATATTAATCAAATTAACAAAGATCAAATACAAAGAACAAATATTAAAAGCAGCAAGGGAAAAACAACAAATAACACACAAGGGAATTCCCATAAGGATAACAGTTGATCTTTCTATAGAAACTCTTCAAGACAGGAGGGAATGGCAAGACATACTTAAAGTGATGAAAGAAAATAACCTACAGCCCAGATTATTGGACCCAGCAAGGATCTCATTCAAATATGAAGGAGAAATCAAAAGCTTTCAGACAAGCAAAAGCTGAGAGAATTCTGCACCACCAAACCAGCTCTCCAACAAATACTAAAGGATATTCTCTAGACAGGAAACACAAAAACGGTGTATAAATTCTAACCCAAAACAATAAAATAAATAGCAACGGGATCATACTTATCAGTAATTACCTTAAACATAAATGGGTTGAATGCCCTGACCAAAAGACAAAGAGTGGCTGAATGGATACAAAAACAAGACCCCTACATATGTTGTCTACAAGAGACCCACCTCAAAACAGGGGACACATACAGACTGAAAGTGAAGGGCTGGAAAAAGATTTTCCATGCAAATAGGGACCAAAAGAAAGCAGGAGTAGCAATACTCATATCAGATAAAATAGACTTTAAAACAAAGGCTGTGAAAAGAGACAAGGTCACTACATAATGATCAAAGGATCAATCCAGGAAGAAGATATAACAATTATAAATATATATGCACCCAACACGGGAGCGCTGCAATATGTAAGACAAATGCTAACAAGTATGAAAGGAGAAATTAACAATAACACAATAATAGTGGGAGACTTTAATACCCCACTCACACCTATGGATAGATCAACTAAACAGAAAATTAACAAGGAAATACAAACTTTAAATGATACAATAGACCAATTAGACCTAATTGTTATCTATAGGACATTTCATCCCAAAACAATGAATTTCACCTTTTTCTCAAGGGCACATGGAACCTTTTCCAGGATAGATCACATCCTGGGCCATAAATCTAGCCTTGGTAAATTCAAAAAAATAGAAATCATTCCAAGCATCTTTTCTGACCACAATGCAGTAAGATTAGATCTCAATTACAGGAGAAAAACTATTAAAAATTCCAACATACGGAGGCTGAACAACACGCTGCTGAATAACCAACAAATCACAGAAGAAATCAAAAAAGAAATCAAAATTTGCATAGAAAATGAATGAAAATGAAAACACAACAACCCAAAACCTGTGGGACACTGTAAAAGCAGTCCTAAGGGGAAAGTTCATAGCAATACAGGCATACCTCAAGAAACAAGAAAAAAGTCAAATAAATAGCCTAACTCTACACCTAAAGCAACTAGAAAAGGAAGAAATGAAGAACCCCAGGGTTAGTAGAAGGAAAGAAATCTTAAAAATTAGAGCAGAAATAAATGCAAAAGAAACAAAAGAGACCATACCAAAAATCAACAAAGCCAAAAGCTGGTTCTTTGAAAGGATAAATAAAATTGACACACCATTAGCCAGACTTATCAAGAAACAAAGGGAGAAAAATCAAATCAATAAAATTAGAATGAAAATGGAGAGATCACAACAGACAACACAGAAATACAAAGGATCATAAGAGACTACTATCAACAATTATATGGCAATAAAATGGACAACGTGGAAGAAATGGAAAAATTCTTAGAAAAGTACAACTTTGCAAAACTGGACCAGGAAGAAATAGAAAATCTTAACAGACCCATCACAAACACAGAAATTGAAACTGTCATAAAAAACTTCCAGCAAACAAAAACCCAGGTCCAGAGGGCTTTACAGCTGAATTCTACCAAAAATTTAGAGAAGAGCTACCACCTATCCTGCTCAAACTCTTCCAGAAAATTGCAGAGGAAGGTAAACTTCCAAACTCATTCTATGAGGCCACCATCACCCTAATACCAAAACCTGACAAAGATGCCACAAAAGAAAACTACAGGCCAATATCACTAATGAACATAGACGCAAAAATCCTTAACAAAATTCTAGCAATCAGAATCCAACAACACTTTAAAAAGATCATACACCATGACCAAGTGGGCTTTATCCTAGGGATGCAAGGATTCTTCAATATCCGCAAATCAATCAATGTAATACACCACATTAACAAATTGAAAAATAAAAACCATATGATTATCTCAATAGATGCAGAGAAACCCTTTGACAAAATTCAACATCCATTTATGATAAGAACTCCCAGAAAGCAGGAATAGAAGGAACATACCTCAACATAATAAAAGCTATATATGACAAACCCACAGCAAACATTATCCTCAATGGTGAAAAATTGAAAGCATTTCCTCTAAAGTCAGGAAGGAGACAAGGGTGCCCACTTTCACCATTACTATTCAACATAGTTTTGGAAGTTTTGGCCACAGCAATCAGAGCAGAAAAAGAAATAAAAGGAATCCAAATTGGAAAAGAAGAAGTAAAACTCTCACTGTTTGCAGATGACATGATCCTCTACATAGAAAACCCTAAAGACTCCACCAGAAAATTACTAGAACTAATCAATGATTATAGTAAAGTTGCAGGATATAAAATCAACACACAGAAATCCCTTGCATTCCTATACACTAATAATGAGAAAACAGAAAGAGAAATTAAGGAAACAATTCCATTCACCATTGCAACGGAAAGAATAAAATACTTAGGAATATATCTACCTAAAGAAACTAAAGACCTATATAGAGAAAACTATAAAACACTGGTGAAAGAAATCAAAGAGGACACCAATAGATGGAGAAATAGACAATGCTTATGGATTGGAAGAATCAATATAGTGAAAATGAGTACACTACCCCATAGTAGTACCCTATCAAGCTACCAACGGTATTCTTCACAGAGCTAGAACAAATAATTTCACAATTTGTATGGAAATACAAAAAACCTCTAACAGCCAAAGCGATCTTGAGAAAGAAGAATGGAACTGGAGGAATCAACCTACCTGACTTCAGGCTCTACTGCAAAGCCACAGTTATCAAGACAGTATGGTACTGGCACAAAGATGGAAATATAGATCAATGGAACAAAATAGAAAACCCAGAGATAAATCCACGCACCTATGGACACCTTATCTTTGACAAAGGAGGCAAGAATATACAATGGATGAAAGACAATCTCTCTAATGAGTGGTGCTGGGAAATCTGGTCAACCACTTGTAAAAGAATGAACCTAGAACACTTTCTAACACCATACACCAAAATAAACTCAAAATGGATTAAAGATCTAAATGTAAGACCAGAAACTATAAAACTCCTAGAGGAGAACATAGGCAAAACACTCTCTGACATACATCACAGCAGGATCCTCTATGACGCACCTCCCAGAATATCAGAAATAAAAGCAAAAATAAACAAATGGGACCTAATTAAACTTAAAAGCTTCTGCACATCAAAGGAAATTATTAGCAAGATGAAAAGACAGCCTTCAGAATGGGAGAAAGTAATAGCAAATGAAGCAACTGACAAACAACTAATCTCAAAAATATACAAGCAACTCCTACAGCTCACCTCCAGAAAAATAAATGACCCAATCAAAAAATGGGCCAAAGAACTAAATAGACATCCCTCCAAAGAAGACATACAGATGGCTAACAAACACATGAAAAGATGCTCAACATCACTCATTATTAGAGAAATGCAAATCAAAACCACTATAAGGTACCATTTCACGCCAGTCAGAATGGCTGTGATCCAAAAGTCTACAAGCAGTAAATGCTGGAGAGGGTGTGGAGAAAAGAGAACCCTCTTACACTGTTGGTGGGAATGCAAACTAGTACAACCACTATGGAAAACAGTGTGGAGATTCCTTTAAAAACTGGAAATAGAACTGCCTTATGATCCAGCAATCCCACTGCTGGGCATCGACACTGAGGAAACCAGAAGGGAAAGAGACACGTGTGCCCCAATGTTCATCGCAGCACTGTTTATAATAGCCAGGACATGGAAGCAACCTAGATGTCCATCAGCAGATGAATGGATAAGAAAGCTGTGGTACATATACACAATGGAGTATTACTCAGCCATTAAAAAGAATACATTTGAATCAGTTCTAACGAGGTGGATGAAACTGGAGCCTATTATACAGAGTGAAGTAAGCCAGAAAGAAAAACACCAATACAGTATACTAACGCATATATATGGAATTTAGAAAGATGGTAACAATAACCCTGTGTATGAGACAGCACAAGAGACACTGATGTATAGAACAGTCTTATGGACTCTGTGGGAGAGGGATAGGGTGGGAAGATTTGGGAGAATGGCATTGAAACATGTATAATATCATGTATGAAACGAGTTGCCAGTCCAGGTTCAATGCACGATACTGGATGCTTGGGGCTGGTGCACTGGGATGACCCAGAGGGATGGTATGGGGAGGGAGGAGAGATGAGGGTTCAGGATGGGAAACACATGTATACCTGTGGTGGATTCATTTCAATATTTGGCAAAACTAATACAATATTGTAAAGTTTAAAAATAAAATAAAAAAATTAAAAACAAAAAAAACAAGTTACCAAAAACATATTTCCTCTACTATCACTTGTCTTTCTGACTTTTAGAAAGATTCCCTGTTGGGGGTTCTAACAAAATGAAACTAAATCCTCCTAACCTACTAATACTCCCTGGCAAACTTCTGATCTTAACAATCAAGATAGTCCTATTATAGTGTAAAGAGGCAAGTCTCAAGACCAAGTATTATCTCTATTCTTGTCTGTGAAATAAGTACGTATTGGGAATGAAAATTGAGGGGAACTGATACAAAAGCAGCGATCTCTTAATTCATATGATTCACTTCCCTCTTCTACTTTAACCAAGTTCTGACTCATAATTAGCTCTTAAGAAGGTTGTTTCGATTTGCTGCATACTTTCAAATTCATTTTAATTCCCTCGATGTCTTGGATGTATTCTATTTTGCTTTATATATTTGAAAAATGAGAATCTACCTGTGGGTAATACAATAAAATATACCTGTGTACTATGCTTTGTGATAACATACTCTATTTTTGTTGACATCACCAACTCAATGGACATGAGTCTGAGCAAGCTCTGGGAGTTGGTAATGGACAGGGAAGCCTGGTAAGTGACAGTCCACGGGATCGCAAAGAGTCAGATGTGACTGAGCAACTGAACTGAACTGACTCTAATTTTCAACATGTATAGGATTTGAAATAAAAGTTTTCCCTCTGATAAAAACACCACCTATATCATCTCTCATGACACTGTAATCTGACTTTTCAAAGCATTTGTATGGCTTGCCAGGCTTCAGAGAAAATACTTCTTGTATCAGTAAAATATTCTCTCTATATATTAAATATTTAATAGACAAAGGGTGAAAGTAGAAAATTGTCACTGAGACTAGAACTTATGACAAAGTTAAAAGATTAGGATTTCAGCTTTACTGTATAATCAGTTAATAATAATATTAATGGCAATATGAATATTAATAAAAGGTAGAACTTATGTAATACCTGATATGACATAGGCACTAGCTTTACATGTTAAACTTATACCTAATAGTCACTCCACAGGTATAGGTACTATTATTTTCCCAGTTTACAAACAAGAGTGCTGTGATACAAACAAGTTGAGTAGTTGGTCCTGAGTCACAAAGCTAATAAATTTAGGATTCATACCCAAGCTTTATATATCCGGAGAAGGCAATGGCACCCCACTCCAGTACTCTTGCCTGGAAAATCCCATGGATGGAGGAGCCTGGTAGGCTGCAGTCCATGGGGTCGATGAAGGTCAGACGTGACTTCCTTTTCACTTTTCACTTTCATGCATTGGAGAAGAAAATGGCAACCCACTCCAGTGTTCTTGCCTGGAGAATCCCAGGGATGGGGAAGCCTGGTGGGCTGCTGTCTATGGGGTCACACAGAGTCGGACCCAACTGAAGCGACTTAGCAGCAACACTTATTTATAGCCAATTATTACACTGAAAGACCATTTGCAAATATTCTTATTTTACAATGCAGTAATTATAATCACAATATGTGATTTTAAATATATTGTTATTAATATTGATATAGACTTTTGAATATTTATATTGACATAGACCCAGATAATCACGATGGTGTGATCACTCACACTCACCTAGAGTCAGACATCCTGGAATGTGAAGTCAAGTGGCCCTTAGGAAGCATCACTATGAAACAAAGCTAGTGGAGGTGAAGGAATTCCACTTTAGCTATTTCAAATCCTGAAAGATGATGCTGTGAAAGTGCTGCACTCAATATGCCAGCAAATTTGGAAAACTCCGCAGTGGCCACAGGACTGGAAAAGGTCAGTTTTCATTCCAATCCCAAAGAAAGGCAATGCCAAAGAATGGTCAAGCTACTGCACAATTGCACTCATCTCACATGCTAGTAAAGTAATGCTCAAAATTCTCCAAGCCAGGCTTCAGCAATATGTGAACCGTGAAATTCCAGATATTCAAGCTGTTTTAAAAAGGCAGAGGAACCATAGATCAAATTGCCAACATCCACTAGATCATGGAAAAAGCAAGAGAGTTCCAGAAAAACATCTATTTCTGCTTTATTGACTATGCCAAATCCTTTGACTGTGTGGATCACAATAAACAGTGGAAAGTTCTGAAAGAGATGAGAATTCCAGACCACCTGACCTGCCTCTTGAGAAACCAGTATGCAGGTCAGGAAGCAACAGTTAGAACTGGACATGGAAAAACAGACTAGTTCCAAATAGGAAAAGGAGTATGTCAAGGCTGTATATTGTCACTCTGCTTATTTAACTTCTATGCAGAGTACATCATGAGAAACACAGGGCTGGAGGAAGCACAAGCTGGAATCAAGATTGCCAGGAGATGCAGATGACACCACCCTTATGGCAGAAAGTGAAGAAGAACTAAAGAACCTCTTGATTAAAGTGAAAGAGGAGAGTTAAAAAGCTGACTTAAAGCTCCACATTCAGAAAACTAAGATCATGGCATCCGGTCCCATCAATTCATGGCAAATAATGGGAAAACAGTGGAAACAGTGGCTGATTTTATTTTGGGGGGCTCCCAAATCACTGCAGATGGTGACTGCAGCCATGAAAGTAAAAGACACTTACTCCTTGGAAGGAAAGTTATGACATACCTAGACAGCATATTAAAAAACAGACATCATTTTGTCAACAAAGTTCCATCTAGTCGAGGCTATAGTTTTTCCAGTGGTCATGTATGGATGTGAGAGTTGGACTATTAAAGAAAGCTGAGCACCAAAGAATTGATACTTTTGAACTGTGGTGTTGGAGAAGACTCTTGAGAGTCACTTGAACTGCAAGGAGATCCAACCAGTCCATCCTAAAGGAAATCAACACTGAATATTCATTGGAAGGACTAATGTTGAAGCTGAAACTCCAATACTTTGGCCACCTGATGCGAAGAGCTGACTCATTTGAAAAGACTCTAATGCTAGGAAAGATTGAGGGCAGGAGGAGAAGGGGACGACAGAGGATGAGAGGGTTGGATGGCATCACCGACTCAATGGACATGGGTTTGGATGGCCCCCTGGAGTTGGTGATGTACAGGGAGGCCTGGTGTGCTGCAGTTCATGGGGTCTTAAAAGAGTCGGACACAATGAAATACTGAACTGAACTGAGACTTTTGAACAATTATCTTTTTGCATACACACACATTGCCTAATTGTATCTCTCAAAACATAGCAATTATTAACAGCAGTCTCTGTTTATTTACTGAAGCCTTTTTAAGGTAAACATCACCATTGCCACACAGAGTTTAAAATTCAAGGAGGGTTACATCCTGAAAGGTGCAATGCAGGGAGAGGAGGTTTAAGAATATTTAAGACATTTTAATTTCTGCTTGTGAGATTTTGGAAATTACCATCAGCTGTGAAGTATGACTCATATCTGAGCATTCTAAAAAATAATTTTTTTCTCTTTCGAAAAGAAATCCTTTTAACAAGGCTGAGAGGAAGCATATAACTATTTAAGACATAGTATTTGTTTTTTCCTTTCAATTCATTTGATCTCTAGCCTTGCACTTGAGGATGATGGTGGTTATTATTGAAGAGAATGAGAATCAAGTAGTGAACACAAGTGTCCTGCAAGGAAACAGACTTCATTTGAGTGGCAAAAAAAAAAAAAAAAAAGAGAGTGACTGTGGTGCTTGGCAACCATCTTATGGGTAAAAAATGGGCAAACAAATATTAAATTCCTTTATATTCACTGGAATTTACCTCTGGGTTTTATTTAGCCTCATACAGAGAATATCTTTCAAGTCCATATCTTTGCTCACAATAATTTTACCACTGTTTCCTTCTGACCTTGGCAATGCTATATTTAGTCACAAGAGTGATGGGTAAAGGAAAATGTTTATTTTGCCTTTTATGATAGGGGAAATAGGTTTCTTATAGATATATATAAAAATATAAAGCCTAGGGTATCTAAAATTAGTGAGTTGTATAAATGTTTATTTTATTCAATACTTTCTATTTGTATGTTTATCTATACTGTATTACTTACATCATCCCTACATTGTACACTGTCTACAGGTGGTAAGTGAAAATATTTTATCTTGCAAATTATTTCTTCAATCCTCTCTTTAGTGGAAGAAGTAGGAGAAATATATGATCAAATGTAATAACCTGCTGTTTTTATGATGACCCAACCTCTCTGCTTCTGGTCTAAGGCACTTATAGTTTCTAAGAATATTGATTGCTTTATGACTTCTGTCTTGTCTTATTTCACCCTCCCACAGAAATGTATTACCTGAGGACAGGGATATCTCAAGCTTTTTTGTTTCCCTTTAAATATCCATCAGAATGTTTTCCACATTATGAGCACAAAATGAATGACTAAAGTTAGTATGAAAAGAATGAATAAAAAGTGTTTTAAACAGTATTCTACAAAATTGTGCTTTTAAAAACACTCTAGAACTTTCTGACACATTTCTTTTCTGTAAAATTTTATCTTTCTGTGTGATTTCTACTTTGGGCAGAATCTGTATTCCTATTTTAATTATCTCTTAAGCCCAGATTCAACCTTCTTCTTACTATTAACAAAATTAGAAATTATCAAATATATTCATCCCTCCTAAGTTATAAAACTCACCAACTTGATGGACATGAGTTTGAGCAAGCTCCGAGAGTTGGTGATGGACAGGAAAGCTTGGCATGCTGCAGTCCATGGGGTTGCAAAGAGTCAGACATGACTGAGTGACTAAACTGAAGTTATAAAAGAAAAGTAAAAGATAAAAAATTTTAAAAATACATAAAAATTTTAAAGGGAAGAAAAACAAGATAACATAGCATGGTGGCTAAGAATCAAACAAAACTGCATTTAAATTCCGTGTAGCAACTTACAAGCTAAGTGACCTTGGACAAGTAAACCAGCCTAATTCTCGGTTTCCAACTACAAGAAAGGGAAATAATATATATTTCATAATGGTCATTTTGAGGGTTAGACATCAAATGCAACCAGTATGGTGCTTGGGATACTACAAGCATTAACTTATTGGTATTCAATACTATTAATATTGTATTTGATTATCATTATTAATTATAAAAATTTTATCAATGTTTTTGGTGATAAAATATCAATAAGTTGATTAGTATATTAACCAATTGATAATATAAGTATCAATAACAATATAATAATTGTCAATAACAGCAATGAAAATATAATGTAAACCAGGGCCAAATCTAAAAATTAAGAGACTCCCTCTGGAAATTTAGCTGTCTGAGCATCTCCTAATGGGTGAGAAGGAGGACTTTCTTCTGCCTGCATTCAAGATGTAATCAAAGGAAATAACTGTGTTCCCATCTAAAATGATTCCCATGTAAACATTGTGAGAATCTAGCTTAGATAACATTTAGAGAAAGAAACTGAACACATACAAAAGGTAACTGATGATAACAAAAGATCTTGCTCTATAATGTAATTGTTTTCATCTACAGAGCTCCAGTACTGGGGGGAGCCAGTACTGGAGAGGCCACACAGAAGAGCTCCCTGCTGCTGTTACATGGCAACTAACTGTCTGAGCTGCGTTTGTGAGAATATGTTTTAAAGTGAGCATGCTTCTCATTAAAAAATATATATATATTTTCAAAAGAAATATATATGAGATTACTTATTATCAGTGACCCAGTTTTTCTGAACAATAAGTCAAGTGGTGGTCTCAGGTTTTCTTTGTTTAGGATTGTTCTGGAAATCTGGAGAAAATATTGTCCTCATCTAAAGTTAGACTTATGGAACAGAGAGACGTCTACCTCTTTTGCTAATTTTTGCTCTCCCCATGAAAATAAAATGATTTTTACCACCAAAGGAAAGACAAAAATCATAATTTCAACTAAGAGCCCTGCATGCTGAAAATGAACAGTATGTGTTAAAGATTTGTGTTTAAAGTTCAATGCTCTCTGTATCAAGTCAGTGACAATTTATCTAGTTTGCAATGCTTTCTTATTTCTCTCGGTGCTGATGCACAGTTTCAAAACTTATTTCTGGCTTTTTTATTTAACAATGACCAGTTGTCAAAATATTACCTTGCAAATCAAGGCAAGAAATAAAAGACCATTCATTTTACCAGACTCTCTTCTTCATACTCGCCTCCCCGACTCTTCAATCTTCTAAAGATTTAAGTAGAATGAATTGAACTAAATGAGTTCTTGAGTACTGTTTTTTATTATTATTATTGTATTTTCTTGGATCTAGAGCCAAGTATCACTCAGAATAAAAAAGTCTGGCAATGCCTTGAGATTGGATTGATATGCAAGGACTAGAGGCAAAGTGAAAAGGCCGTCTTTCTCAAATGACAGACTGCAGATGCTTCAAAAAGATGTTTATTTCCAAGAGGCAGCCTTCTATGCACAAAATTATTATCATCCTTGAATTCAATTTACCACAGGTTGAACTACAAGGACAGTTTGGTATTCTCATAATTATCTGACTTAAACACTGACAAACTTTGATTTGAAGAGGTCTTTTTTTCTTTTTTTTCCCCTGAATTCAGTAGATTCTAAATACGCACAATACAATGATAGAGCAAGTATTTCGGCCAATATTCTATGCAAGCATTAGTATTGTTATAAATTTAATATGTCATGTTAAGATGCATACTGAGATTTAGAAGGAAAGTAAATCACACCTTAAGAATCATAAAATATATAAAGCAGTTGTAGACTGTGGGAGTTATGGTATCTGGAGAGAAACGTCTGGACTCCCATGGTTTCTTCTGGCCAGACCACTGAGTCTCAGTTTTGAACCATGATAAATACCGGACTACTGGATTTACTCTGTGAGTCCTGCATGTGAGATTGCAGCTCCCACTTACGTGCTCCTCTGGTCTCTTCTTGTTTAAGTATGTATACTCTGTCCATCTAGAGGAACTTTCATAAATAAGGGCAATAACCCAGGCTGTCAGGATTAGAAAGCTGACTGGGAGAGAGCATGTGAGAGACTCAGAAGTGATTTCAGGTCACTAAAGAAAAACACTACAAAGAGAAAAAGGGGAAATAAGTTTTTCTTTCCTAAAAGTAGAAGAATTTTAAAGTTAATCCCTGATTTGTTAGGAAAAGGAAAGATAACTCTCTAGAACTCTGACTGTTGATAATTACAGAGTAACTTTCAGATTTCTGCAAAGTGGGAAAGATGCCCACTTTGATTTCATCAAAAGCATTAGAAAAAGCAATTTCTTGAGGCATCAAGAATGAGAAACTTCTCACCTTCCTCTCCCCTTCTCAGCAAGGCAATGACTCTCACAGAACCAACAGTGGTGACACTGGAGGAAAAAGGAGACGGACAGCTTTGTATCACTGACTGTATCAATGTTAAGCATGATTTTCTGATTAAACATTAGTGTCATACTCTGCCAATAAAGTTTACAAGAAATGCTCATGAGATAAGGCACTATTAGTAACTTGTTTAGGGTCAAACAGTTTTCTCAGATTTAAAATACACTGAAGAAATGAAGGTATTTAATAAAAATTTTATCCAGGGCCTCTTGCTAATGCAAGAGTAGTTATGAGATCATACACATAAGTCACTTTAATTTCTCATTTAAGAATATTTAGATCAAGCTGAAAAGTTTTTTTTTTTTTTCTCAAAAGGTTTTGGACAATATTTTTAAAACTAATATTACATAGAACCTAAGCTGCAAGGTATTCTTCCTCAAGACTCTATAGAACTCCCATGGTTCTATAGGGTTGAAGGGTTGAAGACCTTTCATTCTTCCCCAAAATGCATTCTGGGACAAATTCAGTTTGAGAAAGGTGCACACTCAATTTCCCCACCTAGATTATAATAGAAACTTAAATATGCTTACAAAGAAATACTTTTCTTGCATTTCTATATAGTAACAATGAAAAATCAGAAAGAACAATTAAGGAATCAATCCCATTCACCACTGCAACCAAAAGAATTAAATATCTAGGAATAAACTTACTTAAGGAGACAAAAGAACTGTACAGAGAAAATTATAAGACACTGATGAAAGAAATCAGATGACATAAACAGATGGAGAGATAGTCCATGTTCCTGGGTAGGAAGAATCAATATTGTGAAAATGAATATACTACCAAATGCAATCTACAGATTTAATGCAACCCCTATCAAATTACCAATGGCATTTTTCACAGAACTAGAACAAAAAATTTCACAATTAATATGGAAACACAAAGACCCCAAATAGCCAAAGCAGTCTCAAGAAAGAAGAATGGAGCTGGAGGAATCAACCTTCCTGACTTCAGGTTATCCTACAAAACTACAGTCATCAAGACAGTATGGTACTGCCACAAAAACAGAAATATAGACTAATGGAACAAGATGGAAAGCCCAGGAATAAACCCATGTACCTATGGGTACCTTATTTTTGACATAGGAGGCAAGAATATACAATGGGGCAAAGACAGCCTCTTCAATAAATGGTGCTGGAAAAACTGGACAGGTACATGTAAAAGAATGAAATCAGAACACTTTCTAACACCATACACAAAGAGAAACTCAAAATGGATTAAAGACCTAAATGGAAGACCATACACTATGAAACTCTTAGAGGAAAGCATAGGCAGAACACTCAATGACAAAAATTAAAGCAAGATCCTTTATGACCCACCTCCTAGAGTAATGGAAATAAAAACAGAAGTAAACAAATGGGACCTGATGAAATGTAAAAGCTTTTACACAGCAAAGGACACTACAAGCAAGGAGAAAAGACAACCCTCAGAATGGGAGAAAACAATAGCAAATGAAACAACTGACAAAGGATGAATTTCCAAAATATACAAGCAGCTCATACAACTCAATACCAGAAAACCAACAACCCAATCAAAAAGTGGGAAAAAGACTTAGACATTTCTCCAAAGAGGACATACAGATGGTTAACAAACACATGAAAAGATTCTCAACATTGCTCATTATTAGAGAAATGAAAACCAAAACTACAATGAGATATCACCTCACACAGGTCAGAATTAAGTTCAGTTCAGTTCAGTTTAGTCACTCAATCGTGACCGACTCTTTGCGACCCCATGAATTACAGCACGCCAGGTTTCCCTGTCCATCACTAACTCCTGAAGTTCACTCAAACTCATGTTCATCGAGTTGGTGATGCCATCCAGCCATCTCATCCTCTGTCATCCCCTTCTCCTCCTGCCTCCAAACCCTCCCAGCATCAGAGTTTTTTCCAATGAGTCAACTCTTTGCATCAGGTGGCCAAAGTATTGGAGTTTCAGCTTTAGCATCATTCCTTCCAAAGAAATCCCAGGGCTGATCTCCTTCAGAATGGACTGGTTGGATCTCCTTGCAGTCCAAGGGACTCTCAAGAGCCTTCTCCAACACCACAGTTCAAAAGCATCAATTCTTCAGCACTTAGCTTTCTTCACAGTCCAACTCTCACATCCATACATGACTACTGGAAAAACCATAGCCTTGACTAGACGGATCTTTGTTGGCAAAGTAATGTCTCTGCTTTTGAATATGCTAACTAGGCTGGCCATAACTTTCCTTCCAAGGAGTAAGCGTCTTTTAATTTCATTGCTGCATGGTCCTCATCAAAAAGTCTACAAACAATAAATGCCGGAAAGGGTGTGGAGAAAAGGGAATACTCTTGCACTGTTGGTGGGAATGTAAATTGATACAGTCACTACAGAAGACGGTATGGAGATTCCTTTAAAAACTAGGAATAAAACCAATATATGACCCAGAAATCCCACTCCAAGTCATGTACCCTGAGGAAACCAAAATTGAAAGAGATACATGTATCCCATTATTCATCGCAGCACTATTTACAATAGCTAGAACATGGAAGCAACCTAGATGTCCATCGACAGAGGAATGGATAAAGAAGCTGTGGTATGTATACACAATAGAATATTACTCAGCCATAAAAAGGAACACATTTGAGTCAGGTCTAATGAGGTGGATGAACCTAGAACTTATTATACAGAGTGAAGTGAGCCAGGAAGAGAAAGACAAATACCATATTCTAAAACATACAGGCAGAATTAGAAAAATGGTACTGAAGAATTTACTTACAGGGCAACAGTGGAGAAACAGACATAGAGAATATACTTATGGACATGGGGAGAAGGGAGGAGATGGTGAGATGTATGGAAAGAGTAACATAGAAACTTACATTACCATATGTAAAATAGATAGCCAATGGGAATTTGCTGTGTAGCTCAGGAAACTCAAACAGGGGCTCTGTAAACTAGAGGGGTGGGATGGGTAGGGAAAGAGGACAGAACATCAAAAGGGAGGGGATATATGTATACCTATGGCCTATTCATTTTGAGGTTTGACAGAAAACAACAAAATTCTGTAAAGCAATTATCCTTCAATAAAAAATAAATTATTTTTTTAAAGAAATGCTTTTAATATAGAAATTTCCAAGTCTTTTCAATATGAAATCTTCACACTTTTCTCAACAATCGTAACACCTACTGGTGTCTCTTAGTACTGATATACCACAGAATATATTATTAAAATGCTATTTTAGAATAGGTAAAAAAAATTGTTGACCTGTGAATATGAAGTTACTCAGTCCATGGAAAACTGAGAGGCTGTCTCATTTCTCTCGCCAACACCGTCCATCTCTTCAGGTTGAATCCCTGGTTGCTGGAGTTGGACTCCGACAAGTGGTGTCCAGAACAGAGGACACTGAAGATCTCCCTTCAGCTAATTTTAAACAACTGCCCACTAAAGTACAGCCGAGAGGAGCTGCCTCACATCCGGGGTCAGGGGCAGAAGCCAGGAGGACCCCATGCCCAAAGGGTGGCGGCCAAGAGGAGTTACCCCACTGGTCCAAGGTCAGGGGGAGCGGCTGAGAGTGCCAGACTGTGACCACGCAAGAATGGCCGAGAGGAGCTACCCAAGTCTGAGGTTGGGGGTGGCGGCTGAGAGGAGCTACCCCCACGTCCCCACGCCGGAGGCCAGGGGTGGCGGCCGGGAGGAGCTACCCCATGCCCGAGACCAGGGGTGGCGGCCGAGAGGACCAACCCCATGTCCAAGGAGCGGTGGCTGCACGGGCACAGGAGGGCCTAGAGGAGCTATCCCACACTGAAGGTCAGGAAGGACGGTGGTGAGGAGATACCTCTCATCCAAGGTAAGGAGCAATGGCTGCTCTTTGCTGGAGCAGCCGTGAAGAGATACCCCATGCCCAAGGTAAGAGAAACCCAAGTAAGATGGTAGGTATTGCAAGAGGGCATCAGAGGGCCCACACACTGAAACCATACTCACAGGAAACTAGTCAGTCTAATCACACTAGGACCACAGCCTTGTCTAACTCAATGAAACTAAGCCATGCCCGTGGGGCAACCCAAGATGGGCGGATCATGGAGGAGAGATCTGACAGAATGTGGTCCACTGGAGAAGGGAATGGCAAACCACTTCAGTATTCTTGCCTTGAGAACCCCATGAACACTATGAAAAGACAAAATGATAGGATACTGAAAGAAGAACTCCCCAGATCAGTAGTTGCCCAATATGCTACTGGAGATCAGTGGAGAAATAACTCCAGAAAGAATGAAGGGATGGAGCCAAAGCAAAAAGAATACCCAGCTGTGGATGTGACTGGTGATAGAAGCAAGGTCCAATGCTATAAAGAGCAATATTGCATAGGAACCTGGAATGTCAGGTCCATGAATCAAGGCAAATTGGAAGTGGCCAAACAAGAGATGGCAAGAGTGAATGTTGACATTCCAGGAATCAGCGAACTAAAATGGACTGGAATGGGTGAATTTAACTCAGATGACCATTATATCTACTATTGCAGGCAGGAATCCCTCAGAAGAAATGGAGTAGCCATCATGGTCAACAAAAGAGTCTGAAATGCAGTATTTGGATGCAATCTCAAAAACGACAGAATGATCTCTGTTCGTTTCCAAGGCAAACCATTCAATATCACAGTAATCCAAGTCTATGCCCCAACCAGTAATGCTGAAGAAGCTAAAATTGAACGGTTCTATGAAGACCTTCAAGACCTTTTGGAACTAACACCCAAAAAAGATGTCCTTTTTTGATAGGGGACTGGAATGCAAAAATAGGAAGTCAAGAAACACTTGAAGTAACAGGCAAATTTGGCCTTGGAATACGGAATGAAGCAGGGCAAAGACTAATAGAGTTTTGCCAAGAAAATGCACTGGTCATAGCAAACACCCTCTTCCAGCAACACGAGAGAAGACTCTACACGTGGACATCACCAGATGGTCAACACTGAAATCATATTGATTATATTCTTTGCAGCCAAAGATGGAGAAGCTCTATACAGTCAACAAAAACAAGACCCGGAGCTGACTGTGGCTCAGATCATGAACTCCTTATTACCAAATTCAGACTTAAATTGAAGAAAGTAGGGGAAACCACTAGACCATTCAGGTATGACCTAAATCAAATCCCTTATATTTATACAGTGGAAGTGAGAAATAGATTTAAGGGCCTAGATCTGATAGATAGAGTGACTGATGAACTATGGAATGAGGTTCGTGACATTGTACGGGAGACAGGAATCAAGACCATCCCCATGGAAAAGAAATGCAAAAAAGCAAAATGGCTGTCTAGGGAGGCCTTACAAATAGCTGTGAAAAGAAGAGAAGCGAAAAGCAAAGGAGAAAAGGAAAGATAAAAACATCTGAATGCAGAGTTCCAAGCAATAGCGAGAAGAGATAAGAAAGCCTTCCTCAGCGATCAATACAAAGAAATAGAGGAAAACAAAGAATGGGAAAGACTAGAGATCTCTTCAAGAAAATTAAAGACACCAAGGAAACATTTCATGAAAAGATGGGCTCGATAAAGGACAGAAATGGTATGGGCCTAACAGAAGCAGAAGATATCAAGAAGAGGTGGCAAGAACACAGAAGAACTGTACAAAAAAGATCTTCACGACCCAGATAATCACGATGGTGTGATCACTCATCTAGAGCCAGACATCCTGGAATGTGAAGTCAAGTGGGCCTTAGAAAGTATCACTACGAACAAAGCTAGTGGAGGTGATGGAATTCCAGTTGAGCTATTTCAAATCCTGAAAGATGATGCTGTGAAAGTGCTGCACTCAATATGCCAGCAAATTTGGAAAACTCAGCAGTGGCCACAGGACTGGAAAAGGTCAGTTTTCATTCCAATCCCAAAGACAGGCAATGCCAATGCTCAAACTACTGCACAATTGCACTCATCTCACATGCTCCTAAAGTAATGCTCAAAATTTTCCAAGCCAGGCTTCAGCAATACATGAACCATGAACTTCCTGATGTTCAAGCTGGTTTTAGAAAAGGCAGAGGAACCAGAGATCAAATTGCCAACATCCGCTGGATCATCGAAAAAGCAAGAGAGTTCCAGAAAAACATCTATTTCTGCTTTATTGACTATGCCAAAGCCTTTGACTGTGTGGATCACAATAAACTGTGGGAAATTCTGAAAGAGATGGGAATACCAGACCACCTGATCTGCCTCTTGAGAAACCAGTATGCAGGTCAGGAAGCAACAGTTAGAACTGGACATGGAACAACAGACTAGTTCCAAATAGGAAAAGGAGTACGTCAAGGCTGTATATTGTCACCCTGCTTATTTAACTTATATGCAGAGTACATCATGAGAAACACTGGACTGGAAGAAACACAAGCTGGAACCAAGATTGCCGGGAGAAATATCAATAATCTCAGATGTGCAGATGACACCACCCTTATGGCAGAAAGTGAAGAGGAACTCAAAAGCCTCTTGATGAAAGTGAAAGTAGAGAGTGAAAAAGTTGGCTTAAAGCTCAACATTCAGGAAACTAAGATCGTGGCATCTGGTCCATCGCTTCATGGGAAATAGATGGGGAAACAGTGGAAACAGTGTCAGACTTTATTTTTCTGGGCTCCAAAATCACTGCAGATGGTGACTGCAGCCATGAAATTAAAAGACACTTATTCCTTGGAAGGAAAGTTATGACCAACCTAGATAGCATATCAAAAGCAGAGACATTACTTTGCCAACAAAGGTCCGTCTAGTCATGGCTATGGTTTTTCCTGTGGTCATGTATGGATGTGAGAGTTGGACTGTGAAGAAGGCTGAGCGCCGAAGAATTGGTACTTTTGAACTGTGGTGTTGGAGAAGACTCTTGAGAGTCCCTTGGACTGCAAGGAGATCCAACCAGTCCATTCTGAAGGAGATCAGCCCTGGGATTTCTTTGGAAGGAATGATGCTAAAGCTGAAACTCCAGTACTTTGGCCACCTCATGAGAAGTGTTGACTCATTGGAAAAGACTCTGATGCTGGGAGGGATTGGGGGCAGGAGGAAAAGGGGACAACAGAGGATGAGTTGGCTGGATGGCATCACTGACTCGATGGACGTGAGTCTGAGTGAACTCCGGGAGTTGGTGACGGACAGGGAGGCCTGGTGTGCTGCAATTCATGGGGTCACAAAGAGTCGGACATGACTGAGTTACTGAACTGAACTGATTAGTTTGAAAATAAATTTAAAACTAAAAGCAATTTTTGCTTCATTGCTAATTCCTGATTATATTTAAAATTACCAGACATACTTTCCTTTAGAATCAAGTTAAACCTTATTCTGACAAGTTCTTTTAATTTTTTCTCGAGCTCTACTATTTTATTAAAGCATCTTTGTGTATTTATTGATTAGCTATATTCCCAAGTTTAAAAGTTTATTTGATTGAACTTAGTCAACAGTTTATATCAATTCTACCTAAAATAGATTTTACTCAACACTTCATCTCAATTTAAACTCTTCATTTATTCATTTACCAACATGGTTAGTTATTTTGATTACAAGAAAATCAGAGTTTGACTATCCACCATGAGAAGAGAAATAACACAGGTCACTGACGCTCAAAAATAACAACAAAAGTCATAATATTTTGCATAAACCTTCTCTAATATGAAGTTTTTCTAGACAGAGCAGCTAGCAAGTAGACATGCATATGTTTTAATCCCTTTGCCCTTCAGTTTAATTTAAACAATCACAATAAAAGATGTTTTTCTAAGTCACATGTCTGATAATCAGTCTGAGAGGAGGTAAGAATGAACCATAACTTTAAAATGGATTAGTTCTCAACATCCAAACTTTCTCTATTTATAATGAGAAATTATGGCATTTTGCTTTCATATTTGAGAACTGCAGGAGAAGAGAAGCGAAAGAAGGTAAATTGATCTTCATTAACCTACCCACAGAGCCAGCTGCTTTAATTTGAAACATTCATTGCATATGTGTGCAATAACCATGGCTAGACCAAATGTATTTCAGGAGATACAGCTACTTACTATGTGCATGAAGTTCTGCCAATCTACTCTATTTGAAAGGAGGACATAATTAAAATGTAATCACTTAGTTTCACTGGAACTTCTGTTTAAGCTTAAGAGTCAGAATTAAAATCACATTAAGAGGTACTTCTACAAAAGCAGGAGAGATTTGTCTTCCTTTTAAACCAGGCTTTTAGCTTATTCTTCAGTGTTGCTTTTTCCATGACATTTTTTTCTCAACAAAAAGATGGTACAAAGGATGAATGGACTCACAGGGATGTATGATATATTAGGCATGGATATTACTTATGCCCATTTTCAGGCACTTTTCAATTAAGGTTTTCCTTTGTAAAAGTTAAGGAATATCTCTATAACCTAATTTATATTAGTTATAGAAGACACTGCTGCTGCTGCTAAGTCGCTTCAGTCGTGTCCGACTTTGTGCGACACCATATACGACAGCCCACTAGGCTCCTCTGTCCCTGGGATTCTCCAGGCAAGAACACTGGAGTAGGTTGCCATTTCCTTCTCAAGTGGATGAAAGTGAAAAGTAAAAGTGAAGTCCTTCAGTTGTGCCTGACTCTTAGCGACCCAATGGACCGCAGCCTACCAGGCTCCGTCCGTGGGATTTTCCAGGCAAGAGTCCTGGAGTGGGTTGCCATTGCCTTCTCCGATAGAAGACACTTAGCTACTGAGAATAGTAGAGTAGTATATTTACAATTCTAGGGAATTCGTCTGAGAAAAGTCAAAAGAATATTTAAAACTTCAAATTCTGTGAGTAAGTCAACCCTTCACAACATCTGGGTAGAATAATTTGCAAATGATATAAATTAAATACTATAAATATACATGATAAAAAGATACAATATTAACTATTAATCCAAGTAATAGCTGTATAGTACATCCTGGAACTTTTGAAAAAACTTTGTGAGGATCCCTATCTTAATTTCAGGAAATTTATTCACTTGGAGATCTCTTCAAGAAAATTAGAGATACCAAGGGAACATTTCATGCAAAGATGGGCTCGATAAAGGACAGAAATGTTATGGACCTAACAGAAGCAGAAGATATTAAGAAGAGGTGACAAGAATACACAGAAGAACTGTACAAAAAGATCTTCACGACCCAGATAATCACGATGGTGTGATCACTCATCTAGAGCCAGACATCCTGGAATGTGAAGTCAAGTGGGCCTTAGAAAGTATCACTACAAACAAAGCTAGTGGAGGTGATGGAATTCCAGTTGAGCTATTTCAAATCCTGAAAGATGATGCTGTGAAAGTGCTGCACTCAATATGCCAGCAAATTTGGAAAACTCAGCAGTGGCCACAGGACTGGAAAAGGTCAGTTTTCATTCCAATCCCAAAGAAAGGCAATGCCAAAGAATGCTCAAACTACCACAAAATTGCACTCATCTCTCATGCTAGTAAAGTAATGCTCAAAATTTTCCAAGTCAGGCTTCAGCAATATGTGAACCGTGAACTTCCTGATGTTCAAGCTGGTTTTAGAAAAGGCAGAGGAACCAGAGATCAAATTGCCAACATCCGCTGGATCATGGAAAAAGCAAGAGAGTTCCAGAAAAACATCTATTTCTGCTTTATTGACTATGCCAAAGCCTTTGACTGTGTGGATCACAATAAACTGTGGGAAATTCTGAAAGGGATGGGAATACCAGACCACCTGATCTGCCCCTTGAGAAATTTGTTTGCAGGTCAGGAAGCAACAGTTAGAACTGGACATGGAACAACAGACTGGTTCCAAATAGGAAAAGGAGTACGTCAAGGCTGTATATTGTCACCCTGCTTATTTAACTTATATGCAGAGTACATCATGAGAAACACTGGACTGGAAGAAACACAAGCTGGAATCAAGATTGCCGGGAGAGATGTCAATAACCTCAGATATGCAGATGACACCACCGTTATGGCAGAAAGTGAAGAGGAACTAAAAAGCCTCTTGATGAAAGTGAAAGAGGAGAGTGAAAAAGTTGGCTTAAAGCTCAACATTCAGAAAACTAAGATTATGGCATCTGGTCCCATCACTTCATGGGAAATAGATGGGGAAACAGTGGAAACAGTGTCAGACTTTATTTTCTGGGGCTCCAAAATCACTGCAGATGGTGACTGCAGCCATGAAATTAAAAGACGCCTATTCCTTGGAAGGAAAGTTATGTCCAACCTAGGTAGCATATTCAAAAGCAGAGACATTACTTTGCCAACAAAGGTCCGTCTAGTCATGGCTATGGTTTTTCCTGTGGTCATGTATGGATGTGAGAGTTGGACTGTGAAGAAGACTGAGCGCCAAAGAATTGATGCTTTTGAACTGTGGTGTTGGAGAAGACTCTTGAGAGTCCCTTGGACTGCAAGGAGATCCAACCAGTCCATTCTGAAGGAGATCAGCCCTGGGGTTGCCTTGGAAGGAATGATGCTAAAGCTGAAACTCCAGTACTTTGGCCACCTCATGAGAAGTGTTGACTCATTGGAAAAGACTCTGATGCTGGGAGGGATTGGGGGCAGGAGGAAAAGGGGACAACAGAGGATGAGTTGGCTGGATGGCATCACTGACTTGATGGACGTGAATCTGAGTGAACTCCGGGAATTGGTGATGGATAGGGAGGCCTGGCATGCTACAATTCATGGGGTCGCAAAGAGTCGGACACGACTGAGCGACTGAACTGAACTGAACTGAAGAGAATATGATTCATATTATTTTATAAGAAGAGTCCTCTCAACGTTACTAGGATTAAAATATCTATCAACATCAAATTTATAGTCAACAGCCAAAATGCAGTAACACGAACTGGACCTTTTCCTTCTACCCTAAACAACTAAAAATACAAACAAACAAACAAAAAAAAAAATAAACACACATGTATATAGAAAACAATGATTTTTTTCAGGCAGCACAGGACTAAAAATTCGTTGAAAGAAGAATAACAAACAAGCTGATTCACATGATTGCACTAGTTTACTGGTGCTAATGAAAGCAATGTCCCAGTGAAGCTCAGCGTGGGCAAAACTACAGCAGAGCCTAATGGTTTTAGTATGGATTTAGTTAAATTTAAAAATACAGAAACTAAAGGATACACAGTTAAGAATTGAGCCAGTTTGTCACTACATATAAACAGGACCCTTCAGAGCCTTTACTAAGATAGTTATTTTGTTGTTGTTCTTTAGTCACTAAAGTCATGTCCAGCTCTCTTGCGACCCCATGAGTGAGCTTCCCTCAGGTGGCTCAGAAGGTAAAGAATCTGACTGCAACGTGGGAGACCCTGGTTTGATCTCTGGGTTGGCAAGATCCCCTGTAGAAGGTAATAACTCTCAGTCATATCTGAGGTGGGTATATGAAAACCTAATCTTGCAGTAGTCTATGGATGGTTACATTGATTTAGATAAATAAATGTATTAGTTTGGGCTCTTAAGCCTCATCCTGAGCAAGTAAATTAGTGGCATTTGTGCAGTAAATGTAATTCTAAGAAAAAAATTAAAAATAAGTTGGATTGTCAAAAGAGGAGTTTGAGGGAAATGAAACAGAAAATGTGATAATTAAAAAAGCTCTTTGCCTTTCACAGAACCCTCCTATCTCTACTGTTCCTCCTCCCTTGCATTGCTTTATTTTTTCCTGCCCCATACTGACTTTGGTGAAGGGTGAGGTGATAAGTTTTTAAATCAGTAGCTCCCTCCACCAGTAAATTTCCCTGTAAAGAAGATTGAGGTACAACTTCATTACCTGTTCTGCTTACGCTCACAGGCTTTGAAGCCTTGTGGCCCAATATGATCCATTTCCTGTCTTTGCCCATTTCCACCTTCAAGCATCACATATGATCCAAAGACCATTTAGCTAGGGAAGCAGACATGATGGAAACTTGATCAGAGAATAACTGAGAATTACATAAAAGATTTCAACCCTGTGTGAACACAATGGGATGGAGAGTCACTATACTAATCTCTTGCGAAAAGGCAAACAAACAAATGACTAAGCTGATGAATAAAGGGAAATGAAAGTGTCATATAACTTACTTTTTTCTTATCTCAGTGGGAGGAAAATCAGTCTCTCCAATTTGGATAATTTTTGAAAAGCTACCCAGGACCCCCAATCAGCTACACACATTCAATACCAGCTGGTATTAGTCACTTAAAGGTTTCTTTTCCTTGTGCCCAGAACTTTGCTGAAGAACCCAAAACATGTTTTCAGTTTATAAGCCCATGAATGAGAGGTAGCCTGGCTCCTGTATACAGTTCTGCAAACAGCACACTTTGCTACTTTGATAGAGTAATATGAATGTCAGGGTCCAGATCTCCCATCAAGGGAAATAGTAGCTGAGGGAAGCTGACTATCCATGCACGCATGCTTAGTCACTCAGTTGTGTCCGACTCTCTCTGACACCATGGAATGTAGCTCACCAGGCTCCTCTGTCCAAGGGGATTCTCCAGGCAAGAATACTGGAGTGGGTTGCTATGCCCTCCTCCAGGGGATCTTCCTAACCCAGAGATTGAACCCAGGTCTCCTGCACAGCAGGTGGATGCCTTACCACCTGAGCCACCAGAGAAGCTCAAGAATACTAGCGTGGGCAACCTATTTCTTCTCCTGGGGAATCTTCCTGACCCACAACGCTCTATGAGATGATCCCTTGCAATGGCTTTGATTCCACGTCCCTGAAGAACTCTGCTGAGTCCCCACTCCTTTCTGTTTTTATTCCTGCAGGGAGACTCTCTGGATGAGTGTTCATTAGAGCTGAGAAATCTCAGGTTAAAAACTGTGTTACCGTATGACTCTGATAACATTTTGACATAGCATGACATGGCAGGGTGGCTCAACAAATAGAAGGACTGCATCTTCATTAATTTTTGATAATGACAACGTAAAAGTAACTATAAATGATCCAAGTGCTTAAGCCTTAAATTTGACACAAAAACATTTTGGTAACTGGCTTTAGGATGATGTAGAAAAGGAAAAAATCTAATTTAAAGACAATCAAATCTGGCATTATAGAAAGAAACTGTGAAAAAAATATTGATCTACTATCACTTGATTAATTTGGGGATATAAGGTCTCTGCAGACCCAGAGTATATAAACAAAATGAAATCCAGTTTTTCATTGAAATTTGGTTGACAGTTATTTAATATAATAGTATAAATAGTAATTTATACCAGATGCAAAAAAAAGTACTATAGGGTAAGCGTGTCCTCAACACCTAAACAAACACATATAAATTAAACACTGGAAGTTTAATTTGTACCTTTCAATGGATGTCTCACAATAAATCTGACACTAGATGATGGCTGTAGGTGTCTTTGTATTTCAATTTTGGGAAAAATTATTGGAGTAGAACTGGAGTAGATAGAATAATTTTTTAAAGGCACTAAATCAACATATAATGCTACTTTGGGGCTTCACAGGTGGTTTAGTGGTTAAAAATCCACCTGCCAAGCAGGAGACGCCTACTTAGCAGGAGATAAGGGCTCATTACCTGGTTTGGGAAGATCCCCTGGAGAAGGAAGTGGCAACACACTCCAGTATTCTCACCTGGGAAATCCCATGGACAGAGGAGACTTATGGGCCACAAAGAGTCCATAGAGTCACGAAGAGTCAAGATACAACTTGAATGACCTTACAGCTGCAGCAACACCTGCTGCTGCTGCTGCTGCTAAGTCACTTCAGTCGTGTCTGACTCTGTGCGACCCCACAGACGGCGGCCCACCAGGCTCCCCCGTCTCTGGGATTCTCCAGGCAAGAACACTGGAGTGGGTTGCCGTTTCCTTCTCCAATGCATGAAAGTGAAAAGTGAAAGTGAAGTCACTCAGTCGTGTCCGACTCTTAGCGACCCCATGGACTGCAGCCTACCAGGCTTCTCCATCCATGGGATTTTCCAGGCAAGAGTACTGGAGTGGGGTACCATTGCCTTCTCTGAGCAGCAACAGCAATACTACTTATATGATTGGCTAAACCTTAAGAGATATTTACTACACCTTTCAAGGAAACCTCTTAATCAAAATTTTAGATTATCAATCTCAAAAGTTAAATACTCTTTGGGCTTGGATAGAGTAAGACTTTATAAGGAACTACCAAATAATTACTTTACTAGAGTGTGAGATGAGTGCACGCTAGTAAAGTAATGTTCAAAATTCTCCAAGCCAGGCTTCAGCAATACGTGAAACGTGAACTTCCAGATGTTCAAGCTGGTTTTAGAAAAGGCAGAGGATCCAGAGATCAAATTGCCAACATCTTCTGGATCTTTAAAAAAGCAAGAGAGCTCCAGAAAAACACCTACTTATGCTTTATTAACTATGCCAAAGCCTTTGACTCTGTAGATCACAATAAACTGTGGAAAATTCTGAAAGGGATGGGAATACCAGACCACTTGACCTGCCTCTTGAGAAACCTGTATGCAGGTCAGAAAGCAACAGTTAGAACTGGACATGGAACAACAGACTGGTTCCAAATAGGAAAAGAAGTACATCAAGGCTGTATATTGTCACCCTGCTTATTTAACTTATATGCAGAGTACATCATGAGAAACGCTGGGCTGGACTCAAGATTGCCGGGAGAAATATCAATGACCTCAGATATGCAGATGACACCACCCTTATGGCAGAAAGTGAAGAGGAACTAAAGAGTCTCTTAATGAAAGTGAAAGAGGGGAGTGAAAAAGTTGGCTTAAAGCTCAATATTCAGAAAACGAAGATAATGGTGTCTGGTCCCATCACTTCATGGGAAATAGATGGGAAAACAGTGGAAACTGAGAGACTTTATTTTTAGGGGCTCCAAAATCACTGCAGATGGTGATTGCAGCCATGAAATTAAAAGATACTTACTCCTTGGAAGGAAAGTTATGACCAACCTAGACAGCATATTAAATAGCAGAGACATTACTTTGCCGACAAATGTCCATCTAGTCAAGGCTATGGTTTTTCCAGTAGTTATGTATGGATGTGAGAGTTGGACTATAAAGAAAGCTGAGCACAGAAGAATTGATGCTTTTGAACTATGGTGTTGGAGAAGACTCTTGAGAATACCTTGGACTGCAAGGAGATCCAACCAGTCCACCCTAAAGGAGATCAGTCCTGGGTGTTCATTGGAAGGACTGATGCTGAGGCTGAAACTCCAATACTTTGGCCACCTGATGTGAAGATCTAACTCATTTGAAAAGACCCTGATGCTGGGAAAGATTGAGGGCAGGAGGATAAGGGGATGACAGAGGATGAGATGGTTGGATGGCATCACCAACTCAATGGACATGGGTTTGGGTGGACCCTGGGAGTTGGTGATGGACAGAGAGGCCTGGCGTGCTGCAGCTCATGGTGTCACAAACAGTTGGACACGACTGAGCAACTGAATTGAACTGAACTGTACCAAATAATATTTAGATAGTAAAAGAGATCAGTTCTGGGTGTTCTTTGGAAGGACTGATGCTAAGGCTGAAACTCCAATACTTTGGCCACCTCATTCGAAGAGTTGACTCATTGGAAAAGACCCTGATGCTGGGAGGGATTGGGGGCAGGAGGAGAAGGGGCTGACAGAGGATGAGATGGCTGGATGGCATCACCGACTCAATGGACAAGAGTTTGGATGAACTCCAGGAGTTGGTGATGGACAGGGAGGCCTAGCATGCTGCAATTCATGGGTTGCAAAGAGTCGGACACGACTGAGCGACTGAACTGAACTGAACTGAATCATTTGACATTACAATAATGTGTAAAATTAATGTATGAGTAAGAGAAATATTTGTGCATTGCTAACTAAGAATATGATTCAACCATTCACCATTGGTATGATATATTCAAAGTTTGGGCTTCCCTTGTGGCTCAGATGAAAAAGAATCTGTTTGCAATGCAGGAGACCCAGGTTCAATCCCTGGGTTGGGAAGATCCCCTGGAAAAGAGAAAGGCTACCCACTCTAGTATTCTTGCCTGGAGAATTCCATAGACAGAGGAGCCTGGTGGGCTATAGTCTATGGGATCACAAAGAGTTGGACATGACTGAATGACTCACACCTTCACTCCAAGTTTCATTCAAGGTTTATTCCTTCAAAGCAAATGTGTTAATTTTTTTAAAAATCAGTAATTCTGTTTTTCTACAGTGACACTGAATAATATATTCATGACATAGGTATAGTCATGGATTGTTTTGTCATATCACAAATAGGAATAAATATAAAAGAAAGGAAAGGAAAAGGGATAGTCTTCATTAAAATTAAAAATAAGGCCTCATCAAAAAACATAATTAAGAAAATGAATAGGCAAACCAAAGACTGGAGAAAACATTCCCAAAAGATATACTTGACATATTTTTCTGGGACATACCAAGAAACCTTACAAGTCATAATAATATGAAGCTTAAAAAAATAGTCAAGAATCGGAATATATACTTTCAGAGGAAGATAAACAAATGATTGATGATTACATGAAAAGATAGTCAATATCACTAGAAAAATGTGTATTAAAACTCACATTGAAATATCATTACACAAACAGTGAAATTACTAAAATGAAAACAATTAACAGCTCCAAGTGTTGAAAGAACGGGGAGAAACTGAAAATCTTCTGTGTTGATAACAGGAGTGTAAAATGGCACAATCACTTTCGAAAAAGGTTTGGTAGTTTCTTTAAAAAAATTAAGCATATGTCTACCATAAGACTCAACAATTCCACTCCTAAATATTTACTAAAGACAAATGAAAGCATACATCCACAGAAAAAGACTTTCACAAGGGCTCTTTTATCATCATAATAATTTTTTAACACTGATTTGATCATTTGGATAAATGAGGTGGTGTGCCTGTGCTAAGTCGCTTTAGTCGTGTCTGACTCTTTCCGAACCTATGAACTGTAGCCCACCAGACTTCTCTGTCAATGGGATTTCCCAAGAAAGAATACTGGAGTGGTTGCCATTTCCCAACACAAACTTCTACTCAATGGGAAACACCTATTTAAAACTAGTTGTTTCAGAAGATAGAGTTCCCTACCCTGACCTAAACAAAATAGAAAACAGTATTGAAGATACTCTGGGCTCCAATCTCAATTTAAAATTTTATGTTACAAAGGTTTTCCAAATACATGATGATAGGCCCTTTTAGTTTGGTTCATATGTGTTAATTTTAATTTTCTAAATGCATTTCACCAACCAATAATGTAAGAAGGAAGAAAATATATCCTTCAGAAAACAAAGGCACATAAGAAAATAATAAAAATAAAAGGAAATGGTTAATAATGTGTGCTGTGTGCTTAGTCACTCAGTTGTCTGACTCTTTTGCAACTCATTGGATTGTGGCCCACAAGTCGCCTCAGTCCATGGGATTTCCAGGCAAGAATACTGGAGCGGGTTGTCATTTCCTTCTCCAGGGAATCTTCCCAACCCAGAGATTGAACTCACATCTCTTGTGTCTCCTGCATTGCAGGTGGATTCTTTACCTGCTGAGCTGTAATAATACTCTATTTTTAATATTTATTGTCTCTCCTCTTCCACAGACTTGTGAGCTTTTATTCTTTCTCCTTCTGGGAAAAAGATAGTTGGAATAGTTGGAAAGACAATTATGTTTTCCAAAATATTCTCTGGAGAGTGATAGTCTGTCCTTGGTCACAGGAGCTGTAGTTAATTTTCCAGGAGTGATGATGACACATCACTGTACTAGATTATCCTGGCCTGGCAGTCTCAGTTTAAGTAATTCACTATGTGTCATTTCCATTCCAAGGAGTAGCAGTGTTTCCTCTCCCTCAGCCAAAAGCCTCCTCGGGAGGGAGCTACTTCTGACTTGCCAAAGGTTTAGCAGCTTCAGGCATTCTCCAGGGAATTGCCTAATGACCTCATTACGACAAGTGATATTTAATGGTGACAAAGTCATCGATCCAGAGATGTGTTACAAGTTGTATACTCATTGGGTAGAGATAAAGCAAACACACCTCTGTCATTCAACATGACCATAAATTTGGGTGACCAACTCTTCATTCCTGCACAAGAAACAGTTTTATCATTAATTCTGCAGAACAGATAGATGGGCAATGTGGAGATTAAACTAGTCTATTTTCCCATAAGTGCTAGTTATCTTTCCCCAATAAGAGGAAGAATTAACATTTATTGAAAGCCTAGCCCCATTGCTAAGCATCTACTATAAATGATCTCATCAATTTTCCCCTTTACAAATGAAGAAACATACCTAAGAAGTTTAAAGTTGTCTGAGGTCACACAGTTAATAGGTACTAGAGCCCAGGAATTAACCTTAGGACTATTTGATGTTCAAACTCTCCAAAACCAACTACTGCATTTTCTCCCTGCCCCTTTAAATTACATGGGAGAAGATCTTCATGAGTGAGCCTCTTATGGAGCAAATAAAAACACACATTTGAAGGAATACTTTATCAGGGAATCCATTTAGAAGTGTTGACTGAAAATTTTCTTTCTTTTTTTTTTTTTTTTGCTCAGTTTTATTTTTTATTTATTTATTTTTAAATTTTATTTTATTTTTAAAACTTTACAATATTGTATTAGTTTTGCCAAATATCGAAATGAATCCGCCACAGGTATACCCACGTTCCCCATCCTGAACCCTCCTCCCTCCCCTACTCTCCCTCTGGGTCGTCCCAGTGCACCAGCCCCAAGCATCCAGTACCGTGCCTTGAACCTGGACTGGCGACTCGTTTCATACATGATATTATACATGTTTCAATGCTATTCTCCCAAGTCTCCCCACCCTCTCCCTCTCCCACAGAGTCCATAAAACTGATCTATACATCGGTGTCTCTTTTGCTGTCTTGTACACAGGGTTATTGTTACCATCTTTCTAAATTCCATATATATGTGTTAGTATACTGTATTGTTGTTTTTCTTTCTGGCTTACTTCACTCTGTATAACAGGCTCCAGTTTCATCCACCTCGTTAGAACTGATTCAAATGTATTCTTTTTAATGGCTGAGTAATACTCCATTGTGTATATGTACCACAGCTTTCTTATCCATTCATCTGCTGATGGGCATCTAGGTTGCTTTCATGTCCTGGCTTTTATAAACAGTGCTGCGATGAACATTGGGGCACACGTGTCTCTTTCCCTTCTGGTTTCCTCAGTGTGTATGCCCAGCAGTGGGATTGCTGGATCATAAGGCAGTTCTATTTCCAGTTTTTTAAGGAATCTCCACACTGTTCTCCATAGTGGCCGTACTAGTTTGCATTCCCACCAACCAGTGTAAGAGAGTTCCCTTTTCTCCACACCCTCTCCAGCATTTATTGCTTGTAGACTTATGGATTGCAGCCATTCTGACTGGCGTGAAATGGTACCTCATAGTGGTTTTGATTTGCATTTCTCTGATAATGAGTGATGTTGAGCATCTTTTCATGTGTTTGTTAGCTGTCTGTATGTCTTCTTTGGAGAAATGTCTATTTAGTTATTTGGCCCATTTTTTGATTGGGTCATTTATTTTTCTGGAGTTGAGCTGTAGGAGTTGCTTGTATATTTTTGAGATTAGTTGTTTGTCCGTTTCTTCATTTGCTATTATTTTCTCCCATTCTGAAGCTTGCCTTTTCACCTTGCTAATAGTTCCCTTAGTTGTGCAGAAGCTTTTAAGTTTAATTAGGTCCCATTTGTTTATTTTTGCTTTTATTTCCAATATTCTGGGAGGTGGGTCATAGAGGATCCTGCTGTGGTTTATGTTGGAGAGTGTTTTGCCTATGTTCTCCTCTAGGAGTTTTATAGTTTCTGGTCTTATGTTGAGATCTTTAATCCATTTTGAGTTTATTTTTGTGTATGGTGTTAGAAAGTGTTCTAGTTTCATTCTTTTACAAGTGGTTGACCAGTTTTCCCAGCACCACTTGTTAAAGAGATTGTCTTTAATCCATTGTATATTCTTGCCTCCTTTGTCAAAGATAAGGTGTCCATATGTGTGTGGATTTAACTCTGGGCTTTCTATTTTGTTCCATTGATCAATATTTCTGTCTTTGTGCCAGTACCATACTGTCTTGATAACTGCGGCTTTGTAATAGAGCCTAAAGTCAGGTAGGTTGATTCCTCCGGTTCCATCCTTCTTTCTCAAGATAGCTTTGGCTATTCGAGGTTTTTTGTATTTCCATACAGATTGTGAAATTATTTGTTCTAGCTCTGTGAAGAATACCGCTGGTAGCTTGATAGGGATTGCATTGAATCTATAAATTGCTTTGCAAGTCAGAAGAGCCTAATCTTTGCTACCTGCAAAAAATGACAGCAAACAAAGGGTATACACATTCAGAAACTAAGATGCAGCTCTTCAAAATGGGAATGCTGCAGTAAAAAATGCTAAATGTGCAAACAGCTAAAACTAAAGAGGAGAAAACATTGCACCATAAAAACTAAAAGAAAAGAACAGCTTCTGAAAATCAGTTAACAATGCTGCTCAGACATCAACGATATTTAACTATAGAGTACAGACTAGATCCATTATGCTACTGACAGACTTGTGCTTTAAAATTCATTAAACTCAAAGGACTCAAACTCATGTGAATCAACATTCACAGTGATATCAAAGGAAATGAGCAAATTGCAAACGAAAAAGACAATTTAGCAATATTAACCACTGACTTTCTGACAGAAAGTTAATCTGACAAATTAACAGAAAAATAGAGCTGTTACTGCAAACATCTAGATGAAAAGTAAAAAATTCAATTAATAAATTTTTTGTCTATATGATGCCTGACACTAGGTTTAATAAGCTGATGTATCAGTTCATCAAAAACAAAAGAAAAAGAGGGAAAAGCATGCTTTTTTCTATTTCCTTATGGAAAAGCATGCTATAAAGGATTGGTAATAACAAAACAGACTTGAAGAAAGTATGGTTGCAACAAATTTGACAATACAGGGTCTTAGGAAACAATTTAGTTTTCTAAATTTCAGTTATTTTCCCAAAGACTCAGTGATCTAGGACTCAGGGTTTATTTCCACTAATTCTGCTTAAATTTTGTCTAAAGAGTTACTAATCCCAAGATATTCATTAAAAATTGTTTGTAGTATAAAATCACAAAGGGCCTTGGGTAACTACAAGGAAAGACAAAAAGATTAGACATTTTGATGTCTAAGGTCTGTCAGAGCAAAAATTGCACCAAACACTCAAACGAGTAAGGGAGAATTTCTTCAAGTTTGCTGTAGTAAGAGAGACCAGAACCAAAATCTGAACTCAACCTGGCTAAAGCAAACAGTGGGAGGATTTTTAAACCCTGGGTAAAAATCAGGTCCTATGTGTTTGCTAATCTCTTAACCTAAAGGAAAAAAACAACAACTTTGCATCTTCATGACAGGAGCTAGTTTTAGAACTTCCAGTAAGGTGCCCACCAGAAGTTAGGCTCTTACCCTCCCACAAAGCTAGAAGATAAATAAAACTGGCAAGAGGCTTAAATATATCTCAAAAGGGCAGATAAATAATTTTTAATTATAAGTTTAATTTTAAAATCTTTTAATTTTTTTAATTTATTTATTTTACTTTACAATATTTTATTGGTTTTGCCATACATTGACTTGAATCCACCATGGGTATACATGTGTTCCCCATCCTGAACCCTCCTCCCACCTCCCTCCCCATCCCATCCCTCTGGGTCATCCCAGTGCACCAGTCCCGAGCACCCTGTATCATGCATCAAACCTGGACTGGTGATTCGTTTCACATATGATAATATACATGTTTCAATGCCATTCTCCCATATCATCCCACCCTCGCCCTCTCCCACAGAGTCCATAAGACTTTTCAATACGTGTGTATCTCTTTTGCTATCTCGCATACAGGGTTATCGTTAAGATCTTTCTAAATTCATATATATGCGTTAGTAAACTGTATTGGTGTTTTTCTTTCTGGCTTACTTCACTCTGTATAATAGGCTCTAGTTTCATCCACCTCATTAGAACTGATTCAAATGTATTCTTTTTAATGGCTGAGTAATACTCCATTGTGTATATGTACCACAGCTTGCTTATCCATTCATCTGCTGATGGGCATCTAGGTTGCTTCCATGTCCTGGCTATTATAAACAGTGCTGCGATGAACATTGGGGTACACGTGTCTCTTTCAATTCTGGTTTTCTCAGTGTGTATGCCCAGTAGTGGGATTGCTGGGTCATATAGCAGTTCTATTTCCAGTTTTTAAGCAATCTCCACACTGTTCTCCACAGTGGCTGCACTATTTTGCATTCCCACCAACAGTGTAAGAGGGTTCCCTTTTCTCCACACCCTCTCCAGCATTTATCGCTTGAAGACTTTTGGATCGCAGCCATTCTGACTGGTGTGAAATGGTACCTCATAGTGGTTTTGATTTGCATTTCTCTGATAATGAGTGATGTTGAGCATCTTTTCATGTGTTTGTTAGCCATCTGTATGTTTTCTTTGGAGAAATGTCTATTTAGTTCTTTGGCCCATTTTTTTTATTGGGTCTTTTATTTTTCTGGAGTTGAGCTGTAGGAGTTGCTTGTATATTTTTGAGATTATCTTTGTTGCTCAATTTGCTATTATTTTCTCCCATTCTGAAGGCTGCCTTTTCACCTTGCTTAAAGTTTCCTTTGTTGTGCAGAAGCTTTTAATTTTAATTAGGTCCCATTTGTTCATTTTTGCTTTTATTTCCAATATTCTGGGAGGTGGGTCATAGAGGATTCTGCTGTGGTTTATGTCGGAGAGTGTTTTGCCTATGTTCTCCTCTAGGAGTTTAATAGTTTCTGGTCTCATGTTTAGATCTTTAATCCATTTTGAGTTTATTTTTAGAAAGTGTTCTAGTTTCATTCTTTTACAAGTGGTTGACCAGTTTTCCCAGCACCACTTGTTAAAGAGATTGTCTTTAATCCATTGTATATTCTTGCCTCCTTTGTCAAAGATAAGGTGTCCATAGGTGCGTGGATTTATCTCTGGGCTTTCTATTTTGTTCCATTGATCTATATTTCTGTCTTTGTGCCAGTACCATACTGTCTTGATGACTGTGACTTTGTAATAAAGCATGAAGTCAGGCAGGTTGATTCCTCCAGTTCCATTCTTCTTTCTCAAGATAGCTTTGGCTATTCATGGTTTTTTGTATTTCCATACAAATTGTGAAATTATTTGTTCTAGTTTTTTGAAAAATACCGTTGGTAGCTTGATAGGGATTGTTGAATCTATAGATTTCTTTGGGTAGTATACTCATTTTCACTATATTGATTCTTCCTATCCATGAACACAGTATATTTCTCCATCTATTTGTGTCGTCTTTGATTTCTTTCACCAGTGTTTTATAGTTTTCTATATATAGGTCATTTGTTTCTTTAGATAGATTTATTCCTAAGTATTTTATTCTTTTCATTTCATTGGTGAATAGAATTGTTTCCTTAATTTGTCTTTCTGTTTTCTCATTGTTAGTGTATAGGAGGAATACAAGGGATTTCTGTGTGTTAATTTTATATCCTGCAATTTTACTATATTCAATGATTAGCTCTAGTAATTTTCTGTGTAGTTTTCTTTTTTTGTGGCATCTTTGTCAGGTTTTGGTATTAAGGTGATGGTGGCCTCATAGAATTTAATTTTTAAAAATGTTATTTTATTTTTTCTTTAAAAAGCTTTTAATTTTTTTATAAAATTTCAGAAGGTTACTTTCCATTTACAGTTATTACAAAATATTGGCCATATTCTCCCTGTTGTACAGTACATCTTTGAGCCTATCTTACCCTAAAAGTTTGTGTCTCCCACTCTCCTATTTTTATATTGCCCCATCTCCCTTGTCTCCATTGGTAACCACTAGTTTGTTCTCTATGAGTCTTTTCTGTTAGAGTCACTAGTTTGTTGAATTTTTTAGATTTTAAATACAAGTGATATCATACAGTATTTATCTTTCTCTGTCTGACTTATTTCACTTCGCATAATGCCCTCTAAGTCCAACCATGTTGCCTCAAATGACAAAACTTTCATTCTTTTCCTGGTGAGTAGTATTGCATTGTGTGTATATATATATATATATATATATATATATACATACATATATATATGCCAAATATTATTTACCCATTCATCTGTTGATGGGCATTTAGGTTGCTTCCATATCTTATCAATAGCAAACAATGCTACTATGAACATTGGAATGCATTCATCTTTTAAAACTAGTGTTTTTGTTTCCTTTGGATATATATCAAGAGGTGGAATAGCTGGGTCATATAGTAATTTGATTTAGTCTTTTGAGAAACCTCTATACTGTTTTCTACAGTGGCTCCACCAACTAATATTCCCACTAGGGTAAAAGTGTTCCATTTTTTTTTTCCTACTTTTTTTTTTTCCCTTGCCCACATTTGTTATTTGTGTGTGTGTGTGTGTGTGTGTTAATGATAGCCATTCTGACATGTATAAGGTGATATGTCATTGTATTTCCCTGATGTTTAGAATTGTAGAGCATCTTTTTATGTGCCTGTTGGCCATATGCATTTCCTCTTTCAAAAAACCATCTATTCAGCTCTTCCGCCCATTTTTTTAATCAGTTGTTTATTTTTTGAACTCTGAAAACTATGAAATACTGATAAAAGAAATTGGAGATAACATAAACATATGGAAAGATATACTCTGTTCTTAGACTGAAAGAATCAATACTGTTAAAACATACCTAATGGAATTTACAGATTCAATGCAATCTCTATCAAAATACCAGTGTCATTGTTCACAGAACTAGAAAAAATAATTTTAAAATGTATATGGAAACACAAAAGACCCTGAATAATCAAACCAATCTTGAGAAAGAAGAACAGAGCTAGAGGAATCATGCACCCTGGCTTCAGACTATGCAACAAAGCTACAGTAATTAAAACATTATGGTACTGGCACAAAAACAAGACACAGATCAATGGGACAGGATAGAGAACCCAGAAACAAGTTTTCTAAGCTAAATGTGTAACTAAATCAAACTTGGGTCCATTCACCATATACAGTAAATCCAATCTACTCACACTGAGTTGTGGTGAACAGAACTGCAGCATTTATTGCAGGGCACCAAGCCCAGAGTCTGGGACAGCTCATGCTCAAAAAGTCAACACTTCTCACTGGATTTCAGCAAAGCATTTTAAAAAGCAAGGTAAGGGAGGGGAGTCCCATGATCTATTAAAGCTCATGCATCATTGGTTAATGGGGGAGAGGCCTCTCCTGAGATGGCCTCATGGTATCCTACAATTTCTCTAAGCAAAGGGAATTGAAGGCTTAGAGTCAGGAAGCAGCCTGTTGAGTCAAGCTGATGAACATTTAGTCTATCTTAGTAAGTCCTAGAGCTAGAAACTCTCCTATAAAATACAAGGATCTAGTAAGATCATTGCATCTGGTTCCATCACTTCATGGCAAATAGGAGAAGAAGTGGAAGTAGTGACAGATTTTATTTTCTTGGGCTCCAAAATCACTGAGGATGGTGACTGCAGTCACAAAATTAATTAAAGACACTTGCTTCCTAGAAGAAAAGCTATGACAAATATAGACAGCATATTAAAAAGCAGAGGCATCACTTTGTTGACAAAAGTCTGTATGGTAAAAGCTATGGTTTTTCAAGTAGTCATGTATGGTTGTGAGAGATGGATCATAAAGAAGGATGAGAGCCAAAGAATTGATGCTTTTGAATTGTGGCTGGAGAAGACTCTTAAGTGTCCGTTAGATAACAAGGAGATCAAACCAGTCAATCCTAAAGAAAATCAACCCTCATTTGCTACTCATTTGAAGGACTGATGCTGAAATCAAGGCTCTAATATTTTGGCTACCTGATGCAAAGAGCTGACTTTGAATTGGAAAAGACTCTAATGCTGGGAAAGATTGAGGGAAAGAGGAGAAGGGGGTGGCAGACAGATGGTGAGATAGCATCACTGACTCAATGGACATAAGTCTGAACAAACTCCAGGAGATAGTGAAGGACAGGGAGGCCTGGCCTGCTGCAGCCCATGGGGTCGCAAAGAGTTGGACACAACTTAGCAACTGAACAACAACGAGATAAGTTATAATCACTGGTCTCTGATCAGGGAGACATCCTAACAACCAATGTTCCCCAATGATAGGCTCTAAAGCCTCTAAGAAGGCAATGATGATATTGACTATGTTTTAAATTTTGGGTTGGGTCAACAGCATGAAAATGCATTTTCAAAAAGTGACCAGTTATCAGTGGCATTAATGTGTGTTTCAATTTCACCTCTGGTCTTATTTTCTATTTCCTGCTCTAACTATTGCTAGTCTCTTCCTACATTTACTCTTACTACCACTCTAGCTTTGGTATTTGCATTTGAATCCTTTGATCTGAGATATGAAACTAATCACAGAGAGCTTCCATTGTTCCTTCTCTTTGTCCACTCCTACAATAAACCATATGACTGTGTGAATTGATTCCAAGGACTAACCATTACACCAAGGCTACAATGAGTGCAAATAATTTCTATCGAAATATGAAATCAGATATTGGTTTTGTGGGTTGATGGGTAAGCAGAGTTCATGAATAGAAGGATAAGTTTAATGACAAGCAAAAGCAATTTGGGCTGACACCTGGCAAATGTACTGTGTGTTTATTTGAATGATCACATCTGTGGCCAGAAATTAAAGCCCCAATATAAAACTGATAGCATTAATGCCAACTGAGAAAGAGGTTTTTAGCAATGTATTAGCATCATAGTTGACCCTCAAAATACATGGATGGTAATGAAATTGGAATAACACTAAGAGACCAGCATATTTTCAACCTGAAATAGTATTGTCTTAGTTAAGTGACAGAGATGGCCAACACACATCATCATCATTTTCATTTCTCATCATTGCCAGGATTCTCCCTATTCACTCTACCTTAATAATTTTCATCTAGTATTAAAGACCATAGTATCATTCCATATAAAAGAGGTAAATGCCAAAATCTTTTCTGTAACCTGCTCTCTTTAGTCACTTGCTTTAGTCTCTTTACTTTAAGTCTACAAATATATTCAGAATTCCCATCTTTAAAACTTTTACTTAAGCATGTTACCTACCTACAAACTGCTATCTTGCTTATCTTCTTGATTTTACAACTAAAATTCTTAAAATGTATACCCCACTTATTGCCTACCCCATCTCTACCATGCACACTCTTTAATCCACTGCTTCAGAAGTTGGTCTCCGTTATTCTAGCAAACGTTTCTAAGAGCTCACCAGTGACTTCTGATCCTGAAATGCAATGACCTTTTTTCTCAATCTTATCTCTTTGAGCTAGCATTTGGCAAAGCTGACCAGTCACCTCTTCCTTATAAATATCTACTATTAGAAGAAAACTTCCATATTTGAAGTACTATCACTTGCAGTATCTAATTTTGTTCTACTTTTAAAGACTTCAAAATCACACAACTAATGACTGTTTGTTGATTCTTGGTCCAGTGCTACTGTCGTTACATCATGCTGTTGAGATAGCATGGTTCAGTGACTAAGACCCCCCCAAGCTCTGTAATCAGAACAAATTCCTCATTCTATTAACTCATTTTAGCTTAAATTTTCACAGTTTTCTTATATGTGAAATGGGAATAGCCATGCCCACATCCTAAGATTATGGTTGGGATTATCATAAAACATAAAGACAAATAAAGACCCCTAAATAAGTTATATCATACATAATACATAGTAGATATGGCTATTTTCATCTCCAAACCATAATCTACATTCTCAGCAATTTAGGCAAATAGTAACTGTCTCTTTGTGCTTAGAGAAAACCCAGAGATTAAGCAGAATTGGAGTTTACAAGAGTTTGCACTCTGACTACTCTTCACTTTTCTCTCCACTTTTGTGACTCTACACTATCCATATTCCCTCCTACTGTTTGCTTACACCATTCCACTTAGGCTTTTTCTAGTGAATCTAATTCCTTCTTCTTTTATTAGGCCATAGCCTAGCATCAGTCCTCCAGTGTCTGTTATTCTCCATGCAATGTCTCTTACAGGTATCTAAAACTTCTCATTGTCCTGCTGCAACTACAGCTTTGTACTCCTCCTAAACTTCAATTTTATATCACTAACTGCTGGCTGTAAATCTCTGCTATACAGCCAATGTCTCAAACAAACCTATAACCTAACCTTAATCAGATTCATCTTTAATACTTGCCTATTTTTACACTGAGACCAGGCCTGATGCCCTAGAGGAGTTTCAAACTCAGCACTCACAAATCCATCATCCTACCTTCTCATAAACTTGTAATTTTTTTCATATTCCCCAGGTCCCAGATGAGTCCACCTCTACCTGACTTCTAAAGCCAGAAACTATATGGTTGTCTACTATCCCTGCCTCTCCTCAACTCCTCTATGTTACTTCCTTAATTTCAATTTCATCCCCCTAAACTTAACTCCAGTGTTCAACATTTCATACCTGAAGTGCTAAATAAACAGAAACAAAACTCCTTTAAATCACCTTATCTGATACCCATTCTTCTGACTTCAAACCTGTCTTGCACCCTCCCCATTTGCAACATATCTACTCTGCACCTGCAAATTGATAATGTGCACATTTCATGTCATTGTCCATCAAACAGCTCATATTTATCTCTCCATTGCTTCATGATGGAGCAAGACATTGAGCATGTGTTCAAGAACATGCTTCATGAACAGAGTTCTTCTATCTCCAAAGTAAAATTCTTGCAACCAGACTCCCCTGCCATTGTCTCCAGCCAATAAGCAGTGCCACACGCCTTTCATATCTTTCATAACTATGCTTTCATACATGCTGTTCATTTGCTCAGACTGGACTTCCCCACATTCCCCACATTGTGTCTAGAAAAGCCTAGTAATCCTTCAAATTTTTGCTATAACAATGACTCCCTCACTTCAAAGCACTCACTATAAGCCTGGCCCTTTGTGTATTCAATTAACCCATTAGATTCTCACCACAATCTGTTGAAATAGGCCCTGTCATTATTCTCATCTTATAAATGTGAATACACAAACTTTGACACAGAGAGATTAAATAACTCACTACATATTGGTAGGGTTAAGATTCTGGTTTTATTTCAGCTTGATCCCAAAGTTATCTGAACTATGCTTGCCCCACAGCGTTGATCCTGTCTCCAGGAAAGCTGTTCACTCCACCCCCACCTCCACTATGTCCCATTCCCAACAATTTATCATTTCCTTTTTTGTAGCCTTCTGTACCTTGCCTGTGCTCACACTTTCTATAAAATAACAATAATAGCTACAAATACTTATATATGTCTGGCAACTTCCAAAGTGATTTTACAGTGTAATATTTTTCAATCCTCACAGTAACCATATGAGAAGGAGTCTCTCATGCTACCCAATTTTCAAACAGAAAAACTGAGGTATAGAAAAGTAATTTGTCCTAAGAAACACATAATCATAGTCCAGTGGGCATTTTGAGAAGAGAGCTGTCTTTTTATCATTTTATCCCCAGAATGTAGAAAATACATGTGTCTGGAAGGGACTTCCACATATATTTATCAAATTGGCTATGCTTGCTTGTCCCTGTCTACTAACCCTACCTGCCTCTGCAACTTCATTTCACAACACACATATAATTCATGTATTGAGCATATACTCTGTGTTCAGTACTCTACAAGCATTTCACAAACAGTATCAAATTTAAAATTTAAATTCCATTTTATAATAAGGAGGCACAGACTCAAAAGAGATTTTTATACCACCCAACATGGTTCTGGAGCCCCAAACACACCCCAAATGTGTTTCTGGGCTTGAATGTTCTCCAATGACTTAGGACGTTTCAGACCCAGGTATCATCAGGGATAATTTTCTAATTCTTTGATTTTCATCACCCATTCTTCAATTCTCTTCAATTCAACCAAAGGTTAATGCCTTATTAAAACTCTTTTAATATTCATTATTTTTGTTATTTACCAAAATACAATATGAGATGAGCCTCATTGTTATTATGCTCGTTTTATTTATGTCTTTCTTCTGGAACTCAAGTTTAAGCCTCCTTAATGCAGGAATCGTGTATAAACATCATTTTATCCATATAACTTTTCATAATGCCTTGTAAATATTATCTGCTTATAATGACAGGACATTAGATATAGATGGTACCTAAGAGTTTTAATTCTCCTATAATCACTTTGAACACTGGGAATGTGATGCAATTTAAATATTTACATCAGGAAAAATGGTAAATCGATGTAATTAATTCATAAGACTTTTATGAGAGGAAAATGTAAATAAGATGTTTGACAGAGTACAAGGTTTAGCAGAGCTAGGTTGTCAAATAGATAACTTCTTCTCTTTTTTTTTTTTTTTGCTCTGTGGAGATGCCATATATATTTCTGGTAAGTTTTAATTTTTCTCTGCAATATTTAGATAACTTTTTGAGATATCAATTAATGCATACTCTTTTAGTGAACATAACCACAAATAAGCATGTTCATGGAATCATTATATAAAGCTTTGCATCTTCAGTGAATAAAAATTTCCCTTCATATGCCCTTTCTTAGATAGTTATTTTTGGAAGAAAAAATTCAGACTCAGTAATGCCTAGTATTATCTGAGGAACAATCTTATAAAGATTTAAATGAGTTAAAGGATGTCACTGAAATCATCAAAATTTTAGGTAGCTAAGTGATGTCCAAACACAATGGCCTTATAACAGATGAGAGCAGCATAAAAATACTTTCCATTTCTCTTAGTTTTAAAATAAAAGAATAGGTCTATTATCATGAGAAATAAAAAGGTTCTAGCATGAAAAGACTATAAGAATGCACCTCTAGAAAACTAAATCTCCCTGAGAATTCAATCAGAAAGAAAAACTGCTTGTAAGTCATTTTAAATTTGCATTCATGATTTTGACTTAAAAAAACCTTCAACTTCATCTATAAGAAATATGTAATTAAGAAACTATATTCTTCAATACTCTAAAATGATACTATTAATCAATTCACCATTTTTAAAGAAAGACTTTCTTTCCTCATAATTATAAAATTTGTGCTAAATTTCTCTTAACTAGCTTAAAAGAGTGGCCATTGAATTTTTACAGCTGGAATCAATAGATTTTAAGTACTAACAGAATGCATGTGTTTGGGATGTGAATATCCCCAGTTATGAGGTGCTATCTAGTGAATAAATTACATTATGAAAGATGGATAGTTTGAATTTTAATAAATAATAAGAATGTTGGAATTTTAACCTAAGAAGAAAGTAGGAATAAAGTAAATAGTTAGATAAAATAGAATTCACATGATTAAACTACAGTCTGCTAGTACCTTGAGAAGTTTGAAAATATATCTGGTACATCATTGGTAGTTTTGTTATTTTAATAATGAGTATTCAGTTTCGATAGTACTGATATGCGACACAAGTCAACTTTTGAGAGTTCTTTCATTGCTATTTTAGGGGATTTGGGTTGTCTTTAATCTACAGTACATGAAATATGTGGCACACTGAATTTGGGGAGAACAGGGAAAGCATATTTATTTGATGATATATAGCATATGGAAATGTGCTCTTCATTTGAAAAATTTATTGAAGCTTGTCAGTAGCTGACTTCTTTTGTTTATAGCCTACCTAACCTGTTGGGAAAGGGGTTTAACGGCCAGCCTGAGCAGATAAAGAATATACAAAAGTTCAGCCTGACTGGAGCTTAGAGTTATAATCAGTTCTGGCACACCACAGTGTCTTTTTGACATTGAGACTCAAAAAAATTATCCTCCAAAGTAGACTGAAAAAAATTATCTCTATCCATTTCTGAAGTGTTTGAAATGCTAACAACGTGTTCACTTTATTTTTTGTTTTGAGCTTTTTTCTTCAAATGCTGTTCCCTCAAAAAGCAATTTTGGGGCCTTCATTAGCCCCATTTTCATGATCCCATCTGTTTATCTATATTGTGCTTAATTCTGATTTCAAATCCAAAGTCAGTTGACTGTTTTTCTGATTGTTCATTTAAACCATGTAATAAAGTTCTGTAGAAATTGTTTTAAAATCAGATATTATTTTTAGTCCAGATATTCTCAGCTTATATAAACAGAAGAAATATGTGTATAAATATATATATATATATATATATTTATTTATATACACACTTACATATGCACATATTTAAGTAAAATGGGATTTTTAATATTCAGTTTGAGATTAACATTTTAATTTTGAATTTAAAAAAATAGATGAGAAATGCAGGAAACAGATTTAATGGGAGCTTAGAATAATGTATGAGAAATTTCAAAGTTGTCATAAAAAGTGTGTCTTTAAACCTTCTAGCATCTTCTCTGCCATTTAGAGCACTGCTCATCAATATTTCATTTTGATCAAATCATAGAATTTTTCATCCCCAAGTAACATCAGAAACTTACAACTAAGAGTGCCACTTCTTGAATTACCAAAATATTCTAATGGCATATAAAATGAATGAATTCAAAGAGCAGAATAAAAAGATGTTTCTTTATAGTGAAGTCTTGTTTTCCAGAAATTCTTTAGTTTTATCTGTAAATTGTTCTCTTTAAATCAAAGAATATCTGCCTGTATCATGGCACACTACATGACTTTTTGTTTCCAAGATGTTCAGAAGAAGATTCAAGTAAAATTTTACTGAACATTTAACTTTAACTTCATATGAGTAAATTATGAGTAATAATAGGTACACTTCAAATTACTAAATTGCTATGAAATTTTAAAAATAAATTTTAGATTTAATTTTATTTTCTGTCTCCTTGAAAATTCACTGGTATTGAACTTTCAAAGTTTGGCACATACTTCCTCATTAAATTCAGCTTAGCAGTTCTCCCTAACATCAAAAGAATATTGCATTGCCTATATAGCTAACAATTACTACAAGTGAATCTATATTCATATTCAATATAGAAAATTATAAATAATGACATTTATATTTAATCTAGATATCCAGGTTCTTCAACATGAAACTGTGTCAAGGGTTCACAGTACTTTCATAGACATAGCAGACTGAGGGAGACACCAAGCAGAGCTGATTCTATATTATTAAATAATTCAAACAGTGCCCTCAGTCCCACCTCACCCAGGGTATCTCATTTCAAAATGAAGTGAAGTGAAGTGAAGTGAAATGAAAACGGATCAGTCATGTCTGACTCTTTGCAACCCCAATGGGGTATACAGCCCATGGAATTCTCCAGGCCAGAATACTGGAGTGGGTGGTCTTTCTCTTCTCCAGGGGATCTTCCCAACCCAGAGATCGAACCCAGGTCTCCCGCATTGCAGGCAGATTCTTTACCAGCTGAGCCAACAGGGAAGCCCAAAATATCACTGCTGAAATTTCACCTTCATATTCATTTATCATTAACAAACTCTCCTGTCAACTGTAAATATACTCAGGAGATTTATGTATCACTTATAAGGTAACATTTAAATCAATTCCTTTTTTAGAAAAGAGTTCTGGCCATTTCAGAGGCTAGCCACAACCACTACTAGCCAGCAAGTATTAGCTAAAAAATTAAAATATCCTCTGGAGCACAGACCTGCCTGTGTTTTGAATTGGGCACAAGTGGTTAACAAAAAATCATTCATGAAGAAAAGGAGCTGGAAAGACAGCAAATTAAACTTCACCTAATACTGGCAAATAACCCTCCTGCCAATGCAGGAGAGAGAAGAGACATGAGTTCGATCCCTGGGTTGGGAAGATCCCCTGGCGGAGGAAATGGCAACCCGCTCCAGTACTTTGCCTGAAGAATCCCATGGACAGAGGAGCCTGCTGGGCTACAGTCCAGAGATTGCAAACAGTTGGACACAACTGAAGTGATTTAACATGCATAGCACACAAAGATCCTTGCAGTCAGATTTAATTATTTATATATATATATATATATATATATATATATATAAATTATATATTGTGTAATATTTGCCATGTTGCCTTCTTTTCAAGAATTTTGCTAAAGAATAATTAATTTTGATCCTCTATGACCCACCTCCCAGAATATTGGAAATAAAAGCAAAAATAAACAAATGGGACCTAATTAACCTTAAAAGCTTCTGCACATCAAAGGAAACTATTAGCAAGGTGAAAAGACAGCCTTCAGAATGGGAGAAAATAATAGCAAATGAAGCAACCGACAAACAACTAATCTCAAAAATATACAAGCAACTCCTACAGCTCAACTCCATAAAAATAAACGACCCAATCAAAAAATGGGCCAAAGAACTAAATAGACATTTCTCCAAAGAAGACATACAGATGGCTAACAAACACATGAAAAGATGCTCAACATCACTCATTATCAGAGAAATGCAAATCAAAACCACTATGAGGTACCATTTCACACCAGTCAGAATGGCTGCGATCCAAAAGTCTACAAATAATAAATGCTGGAGAGGGTGTGGAGAAAAGGGAACCCTCTTACACTGTTGGTGGGAATGCAAACTAGTACAGCCACTATGGAGAACAGTGTGGAGATTCCTTAAAAAACTGGAAATAGAACTGCCTTATGATCCAGCAACCCCACTGCTGGGCATACACACTGAGGAAACCAGAAGGGAAAGAGACACGTGTACCCCAATGTTCATCGCAGCACTGTTTATAATAGCCAAGACATGGAAGCAACCTAGATGTCCATCAGCAGATGAATGGATAAGAAAGCTGTGGTACATATACACAATGGAGTATTACTCAGCCATTAAAAAGAATACATTTGAATCAGTTCTAATGAGGTGGATGAAACTGGAGCCTATTATACAGAGTGAAGTAAGCCAGAAGGAAAAACATAAATACAGTATACTAACGCATATATATGGAATTTAGAAAGATGGTAACAATAACCCAGTGTACGAGACAGCAAAAGAGACACTGATGTATAGAACAGTCTTATGGACTCTATGGGAGAGGGAGAGGGTGGGAAGATTTGGGAGAATGGCAATGAAACATGTAAAATATCATGTAGGAAATGAGTTGCCAGTCCAGGTTCGATGCACGATGCTGGATGCTTGGGGCTGGTGCACTGGGACAGCCCAGAGGGATGGTATGGGGAGGGAGGAGGGAGGAGGGTTCGGGATGGGGAACACATGTATACCTGTGGCGGATTCATTTTGATATTTGGCAAAACTAATACAATTATGTAAAGTTTAAAAATAAAATAAAATTAGAAAAAAAAATGATATACATTCTGTATTAGATTTGGAATGCCATAGTAAATCACAAAGAAAAGTGAACATTAAGAGAACATTATCTCATATATGGGCTTCCCTGGTGGCTCAGAGGTTAAAGCGTCTGCCTCAATGCCAGACACCCGGGTTCAATCCCTGGGTCAGGAAGATCCTCTGGAGAAGGAAATGGTAACCCACTCCAGTACTCTTGCCTGGAGAATCCCATGGACGGAGGAGCCTGGCAGGCTACAGTCCATGGGGTCGCAAAGAGTTGGACATGACTGAGCAACTTCACTTCACTTCACTTATCTCATATATATCTTTATGTATATACAGAGCTAGAAACAAATTTAAAATAAATTTTTAAATTTATAAATAGTACTGTGTTATATAGACATTAATTTCACTTGAGATTCATAGGTGAAAAATCTGAAGTGAAGCTAAGAAAACTGATAAACTTCCGATAGCATTTTAGATAAAATAATAATTTTTAGCAAAAGAATTTCTCCTAAAGATCCAAATAGTTTAATAGCAATTAGTAAATGAAATCTTTGTGTTTTAACACTATTTTTCAATTCTGGACATTATTAATATATCCTCCACTTAGAAAAAGAGATGAAGAAATGTAGCTACCACCCAAATATATTATTTATTGTACTCAGTCTTCAAATGCTCTTCCAACAATTTTTTAAATCTACTTCAATCACGCTCTCACTCCACCCACACCACTGAAGCTATATTAATGATCTTCACATTGCTAAATCCCATATTTAATTAATTGTCATTTTTTACATGAATCAACAGCAGCATTTAATGCAATCAATCCTTCCCTCCTAGAAACACTTCATTCAGTTGTTTTCAGGAACACCAGACTTCATAAATGGTTCTTTTCTGTCTTCTGCGCTTGTTCCTTCACTTTGACCTTTTAACATTGTAGAGTTCTAAGACTCAAGTGTTTGGACCTCCCTCTGTTTACATGCATTTCCACTTACATAGCTGTAAAACCAGTTATATATGTGCTTTCTAATAACTCATGCCCTGTGCCTTTAAACTCATGTATCAAATTGTTTATTTGGACTACCATGCATCTAGATGTCTAGTAGATACTTCCAATATGACATGCCTCAAACTGAACTTTCAACAGACAAGAAAAACCAATAAATAATAAATAAGTAAATAAATAAAGCTTGTGTTCCATTTGTTTTTCTTTAACATCCTCTCTTATAGACAGCATTAATTCCATCAAAAAAGTTCCACTAGGTCTATATATATAATATATCCAAAATTTGACTTCTTCCACCATGTCTACTGTTACTGCTTTCCTATGATCTACCATAATCTCTTGCCTGGATTAGCAAAATCACTTTCAGTCATTTTATGGAAAAGACATTGCGGATGTTATATCCTCTCATTCTTTCATATTCTGGATGGTCTAGTACCTATAACTGAACCATAACTGCTCTCATTTCTTCAATGTAGAAACTGCTCAGTTATCTTCTGGCACTGACTGAACTGTTCCTCATTCGTTTTGTCAAGTGACTTGTTTCATTCAACCTGGCTGCCTAAAGAGCTCTTTGTAAATGCAGTTCAATAACTTAAAAAGGATATGTCTCAATGTTGATCATTTTATACCAACATGTCCTAGAATAATGAGTTCCTTTGATTTTCAAATTCACTTCTCTCTTTATTTCAGAGAAATTATTAAATCATATTTTTTTAAATAGCATCTCTTAGTTTTTTTGTGTTCTCTCTCTTGGGGACTCTGCTAACAGTTTTTTTGGCACCTCTATCTTCTTTTTAACTACTGTAACCTCTTTGTCTCTTTTTTCTCATTTACTCGCATTATACCACACTTTTACTCTGAACTTGAAACTCAGTCTTGAGCAATATATAGTCTATTGCATTATACATATATTGTATATGATTGCGTGCAGGCTCAGTTGGGTCTGACTCTTTGTGACTCCATGGACTGTAGCCTGACAGGGCCCTCTGTCCATGGATTCTTTTGGCAAGTATACTGGAGTAGGTTGCCATTTCCTCTTCCAGGGGATCTCCCCAACCCAGGGATCGAACACACATCTCTTGTGTCCCAGCATTGGCAGGTGGATTCTTTACCACTACCGCCTCCTGGGGAGCCCATCAAGTCTTTTTGATATATCACATCAATGAATTATTATACTAAAATAAGTTTTGTAAGTTCTATAGAAAAAGTCACAAGTATTTTTTTCTTTTCTTTGAAAAAAATACTTTTCAAAGTATTGTCTGTTTGCCCTTTGGGATTTTTGTTGGACTTTCCCCCCACACCTCCCCCCCTTAGAAAGTTCATTTAATTGCCAGACTATCTATTTTCTTTCTCATGCTTAATATTAGCAATTTAGCCCAAATAATCTATTTTCTCCTATGTAATTAGGGTGAATTTTCCTTGACAATGGTCACACTTTACCTGGTCACTTGTTGACAGTCTCTCTTGAGCTACAGTTTGAGAACGGGAGTTTTGCTAATATATGTACATTTGGTATATCAAAGGTATGGGCAGATTAGAGATAAAAAGCTGTATTGTTTGAGGCCAAATATTTTTTGAACAGCCAGGTCCCTGCACTCTGTTTTGAAACTTTGTTAAGTGTCTTTAGCAGAATTCATTTCACGCGGTTCAAGTGTATATTTTTCTGGAGGAATGCGCCACATGGATTTTCGATCATTCTCATGGAACACAGCGGCCCCTGGTGGTTGTTCCTGCCTCTGCTGAGCGCCTGAGAACCAGCTGGTAGCACAAAGGTTCTGTTCTTAAGGAGTTTTTCTCAAGTTTTCTCTAGGCTGCCTAATTATCCTCTCAATCTGCTTTTCTAAATATTTTTAGAATGGTTTCAATTTATCCTCTTTGCTCTTTATGGCATTTGAGAAACAGAGACAGGGATGAGGATTAAACTGTTTCATACCAAAATCAGTTATTTTTAAAATTTATAAGGTTGAATCACTTTGCACATCTGGATTCTGCTAGTGAATTCATTGCTGGTTATGCCAGAGAATGGTGGCTGTCTACTCTCATTATATCTTCTTCATTTCTTCCCTAGTAGTAGAACATTTGCTCTATTACTGTATATATGGCTTCTTAGAATGGAAATTACGTATGCCAGCATCTGCCATAGCTAAGTTAGGCATGTGACTAAGTTTTGGTTAATAAAATATAAGAATAGATATTTTCTGGCACATTTTACTAAACTTCCCCAAAAGATAGCAGACATGCTCCCTTTGCTATATTCTCTCCTCTTCATCCTGCTGCTGGCCTAATACAAGGAGATGATGGATAGAAATCTAGTCACCAGTATTGAGCCCAAGAAAAACATCACATTTTATGGATGAAGGAATCAAAAGCTGAAATAAGCCTGGGTCCTGCCAGTTCCATGGACTCACCTAAATTCTCTCACATGGGAAAAACCAACAGCACATTGTTAAATCAACTATAGTTTGGGGCTTTTTATCACATAGAGTTAAATATAATTCTAAGCAATATGCTAATTTTACTCATTTCTGTTCGTTGTTCTGGAACAGAAGTATTAGAAAAGGGAAGACTCTGTGATCCAACTTTGTCCCTCTATTATTATCTAGCGCCTAGTTTTTTAAGCCAACTTTTGTGTGGTGACTTGTTATTTTTAAAGTATTTCATATATACATGTAAATTTAAATTTACATATACTGTTTACATACATAATTTTTGCTACGTTTTCAGATTTTTTGACATTGTTTGCCATAGTATTCCTTTACTATGTTTTAATCTCTTCTAGTCTGCATTTCTGTACCTTTTTTATTCCTAATATTTTATTTGTGTTTTTTCATCACAAAATTTATCTATTTTATATTTTTTGAAGAATAAACTTTTGGCTTTTTTCATACTATTTTAATTTTGTTTCCTGTTTCATTCATTTGTTCTTCCTTTTATTGTCTTCTTTCTTCTGCTTCTTTAGACTTACTTGACTCTTTTATCTTTAATTTCTTAATTTAGATTCCTAGTTCATTAATTTTTAGCCCTTTTTAATTTATATTTAGAATTTAATTATAATTCTAAAAATTAGAATTTTCTTTAAGATATCAATACTGTTCTAACTACACATTTTGATATGTTCTAGCTTACTTACTATTTACTCTAGCTCTTTTACTTACTACATATTTTGATATGTTCTATCTTACTATTTAGTTAACATTATTTTAAATTTCATTATGATTTCTCCTTTTACCTATGAGTAGTTTAGAAATGTATGTTTTACATCCAAATATAAGGAGAGGGTCAAATTTATATCATGTCAATGATTTCTAAACTAACTGCATTATATTAAGAAATCATGGTCTAGTGTTACTCTAATGTAATTAAAATATGTTTATACTTGATTTGTAACCAGGCAAATGGTCATTTTTGTTCATGTTTGTCCTGTTATATAATTGTTACATGTTGCTATTGTTCAATCACGAAGTCATGTCTGGCTTTCTGAGACTGCATGGACTGTATCACACCAGGCTCCTCTGTCCTCCACTATCTCCCAGAGTTTGTTCAAATTCACGTCCATTGAGTCTGTGATGCTATCTTACCATCTAATCCTATGCTGCCCTCTTCTCCTTTTACCTTCAAGCTTTCCCAGCATCAGGGTCTTTTTCCAGTGAGTCGGCTCTTTGCATCTGGTGGCCAAAGTACTGGAGCTTCAGCTTCAGCATCAGTCCTTCCAATGAATTTTCAGGGTTGATTTCCTTTAGGATGGACTGGTTTGATCTTCCTGCAATCCAAGGGACTCTCAAGAGTCTGCTCCAAGCACCACGATTCAAAAGTATTAATTCTTTGGTGCTCAGCCTTCTTTATGGACCAACTCTCACATCCATGAATGACTACTGGAAAAACAATAGTTTTGACTATTGAGACCTTTGTAGCCAAAGTGATATCCCTGCTTCTTAATATGCTGTGTAGGAGAAGGCAATGGCACCCCACTCCAGTATTCTTGCCTGGAAAATCCCGTGGACAGAGGAGCCTGGTAGGCTGCAGTCCATGAGGTCGCTAAGAGTCGGACATGACTGAGCAACTTCACTTTCACTTTTTACTTTTATGCATTGGAGAAGGAAATGGCAGCCCACTCCAGTGTTCTTGCCTGGAGAATCCCAGGGATGGGGGAGCCTGGTGGGCTGCCGTCTATGGGGTTACACAGAGTCGGACACGACTAAAGTGAATTAGCAGCAGCAGCAGCAGGTTTCATCACAGACTTTCTTTAAAGGAGCAAGCATCTTTGAATTTCATGGCTACAGCCACCATTTACAGTGATTTTGGAGCCCAATAAAATAAAATCTGTCACTGCTTCCACTTTTTCCCCTTCTATTTGCCATGAAGTGAGAAGACTGGATGCCGTGGTCTTAGTTTTTGAATGCCAAGTTTCAAGTCAGATTTTTCACTCTCCTCTTTCACCCTATCAAGAGGCTCTTCAGTTCCTCTTCACTTTCTGCTATTAGAGTGGTATCATCTGCATATCTAAGGTTATTGATATTTCTCATGACAATCTGAATTTCAGCTTGTGATTCATCCAGCATTTGTGACATCATGTGACATTCATCCAGCTTGTTACATCATGCCCAGCATTTTGCATGATGTACTCTGCATACACGTTAAATAAGCAGGTTGACAATATACAGCCTTGTCATACTCCTTTCACAATTTGGAACCAGGCAGTTGTTCCATGTCCAATTCTGTTGCTTCTTGAACCACATACAGGTTTCTCAGAAGACAGATAAGGTGGTCTGGTACTCCCATCTCTTTAAGAATTTTTCAGTTTATTGTGATCCACACAAAGGCTTTAGCGTCATCAATGAAGCAGAAGTACATGTTTTTTTCTGGAACTCCCTTGCTTTCTTCATAATGGTAGGTTCTGTATAAGTAGGGTTTTCATAGGACCAATTGGTCTATGTGTATCTTAGTTACGCTTATTGTCCCAATTATAATCCTTTACAGGACCCCTCTCACTCACAAAAGTTTACCATAAATTTTTGGCTGTAAACATTATACTATTATAAAATCTAGCATAAATTAAAACTTATCAATTGTGAAATTCAAGTCTTCCATATCAAAACTAATTTTTTTTTCCATTTGATCTGATAAATTAGAAAGATTTGTTGAAATCTCCACTATGGTGATGTATTTATCACTTTCTTCCTGCAGCTCTATTGATTTTGGCTTTATTTATGCTAAATATATTTTTTTAGATACATAGATGTTTACAATTGTCATAGCTTCCAAGTGCATTGAATCTTTTCTTTTTTCATTGATTGCTTTCTCTTACTAACTCATTTTTTAAATAGATATTTCAGCTAAAAAATAATAATAATAGCCACAAAACTTTATCTTAGTTTGTATTTTCTTATTTTTCCTTTTTTTACTTTCATAGTTCTGTTTTATGTTTTACACAAGGCAAGTCTAAAAAAGGATACCTATGTACTTAAGAATACCTATGTATTTTTACTCTATAAGAGACAGAGACAAAAACTGAAAACAAGGTTCAGTTCAGTTCAGTTCAGTTCAATCTCTCAGTCGTGTCCAACTCTTTGCAACCCCATGAATCGCAGCACGCCAGGCCCCCCTGTCCATCACCAACTCCCGGAGTTCACTCAGACTCACGTCCACCGAGTCAGTGATGCCATCCAGCCATCTCATCCTCTGTCATCCCCTTCTCCTCCTGCCCCCAATCCCTCCCAGCATCAGAGTCTTTTCCAATGAGTCAACTCTTCGCATGAGGTGGCCAAAGTACTGGAGTTTCAGTTTTAGCATCATTCCTTCCAAAGAACACCCAGGACTGATCTCCTTTAGAATAGACTGGATTGATCTCCTTGCAGTCCAAGGGACTCTCAAGAGTCTTCTCCAACACCACAGTTCAAAAGCATCAGTTCTTTGGCGCTCAGCTTTCTTCACAGTCCAACTCTCACACCCATACATGACCACAGGAAAAACCATAGCCTTGACTAGACGGAACTTTGTTGGCAAAGTAATGTCTCTGCTTTTCAATATGTTATCTAGGTTGGTCATAACTTTCCTTCCAAGGAGTAAGCGTCTTTTAATTTCATGGCTGCAATCACCATCTTCAGTGATTCTGGAGCCCCCCAAAATAAAGTCTGACACTGTTTCCACTATTTCCCCATCTATTTGCCATGAAGTGATGGGACCAGATGCCATGATCTTTGTTTTCTGAAAACAAGGTCAGCTGATTCAAAAATCCCTTGTTGTCTTCAATAATAATCACAAACATTGATTCAGTGCCTGAGACAGGTACTATATTAAGATATATATATATATATATATATATATATATATTAAGATATATATATTATATATCTTAAGATATATATATTCCCTGTTATTTCCATTAAATGCTAGTGCTTAAGATCATATATGGCTTTAGTATGTGATAGATGTTTTAATATAAATGAAACAATAAATAGAAAACCAAGGGAATCATTTGAAGGTGTTTTCTTTTCTTCTGCCAGATAAATGCTGCACTATGAAATCAGACTGAAGGAAAAGTTAATGGGTTTTAAATCTAGGTTAGATGTACACATGATTTCTCCCATTTCCAGTTATTGTTGGTGAGCACTTTAGGTCAGCCTGTCTGTACTTCGGCACCTCTTAGATAGGAATAACATGAGTATGTTACTATTTTTGAAACTGCTAATAGTAATAGGGATGGTCCCCTGGTGTGAAAGTCATCAGAAATTCAACTACTTTATTTTAACCTACAATCTCAGTCATTTATGAAACTGCTGGTTTGATATCAGAGCCTCAAATGATACTTCTTAGGAAGCTGCTCCAAAGGCTAGATCCCATGGAACTAGAAGCATTCTTTTCTTTTTCCTTTCTTTCTTTCTTTTTTTTTTTTTTGAACTTTTATGTTTAGATTAGGCCTGGTTTGTAATTGGAAGACCTTAAAGTCTCCTAGATTGACCTTTTTCAGCAGTCACGTAGAATATGACAGCACAAGGTCCATTTGAATATCTTTGATACTTACTTACCTTCATCTGACTTTCTGTTTGCAGCCCCTCAAACCTAATTTTTATTGAGTGGATTGTTTTTTTTTTTTTTTAATGGGGGAAAATTCTGTACAGTATAATGGAATTATGTCCTTACTTACTTTGCTTCTCTCTGGAAAACATTTGTCACATTTACTTATCAACAACACAGCTGCTACCCCACATGACTGCTGGGTGACAAGCTCTCAGTGCAGGCTGACTGTCCCCTAGACCCTAAAGTCCCTTCTGTCCCAGGCCAGGAGGCTACAGGACTTCACAAGCTCATTACTGAGGCTGTTGGGTTAGGTTCCTACTTGAACTTTACCTAACTCCCTTATTCAACAGACTTTATTCTTTGAGTACCCTGTGTGGGCTAAGTGTTTTTCACCATCTAGTAGGAAGACAGGCAAGGGATATAGTAAGTTTAAAAAACTAGAGAAGTATAACATCAGAGACAATAAGTAATATAAAGAGAATCGTCTAATATACCAGTTTTCTTGTTACCGAGTTCCTTACTTATTATCCATGCTCATCTCTGGTATCTCCACTGTAGGAAGTCACTACCAGTAACTGGCTAGTCCCATTTTTAGTTTGCTGCACTTGAACCAATATTCTCCTTCACTCCTGCTCTCAGATGCCTTTAACAGTAATCTTTGTTAGGACAGTGACCATGTCTGTCTTGCTTAATCCAGTGTTCTCAGCAGCTAGCACAGTGCCAGCTAGCACATGGTTCCATGTTTAATAAATATATACCTAGTATATAATCAAAGAATAACCTTAGAAATCACATGAACCCTTGCTAAGCACTCATATCCCATCTTCTCCCCACGCCACATCACCACATTATTATATCAGTTCAGTCAGTTCAGTCGCTCAGTCGTGTCCGACTCTGCAACCCCATGGACTGCAGCACGCCAGGCCTCCCTGTCCATCACCAACTCCCGGAGTTTACTGAAACTCATGTCCATTGAGTCGGTGATGCCATCCAACCATCTCATCCTCTGTTGTCCCCTTCTCTTGCTGCCTTCAATCTTTCCCAGCATCAGGGTCTTTTCAAATGAATCAGTTCTTCGCATCAGGTGGCCAAAGTATTGGAGTTTCAGCTTCAGCATCAGTCCTTCCAATTCAGGACTGATTTCCTTTATTCCTTTAGGATATATTCTCATATCACATATTTCTATTTTGGCTCACATACCTTTGTGGCCACACTTGCCACTCCCTGGCATGCTCCCTCTTTTCCATTCTCTGACTCAGTGGCTCCTTTGGGATTCCCATTTTTCATCCACTAACCTGACTCTGACATGTTCCTTAAAGATTCAAAGCTGTGCGAACACAAAACCTGCCATGGAAGAGAGCCAGATCTTCCGGAAGAAGATTGCATACTAGTGGGTATTTGACAGTGCTGCCTTTGTAAATAATAAGTGATTTGACATTCAAGACTATTTAAGAAGGTGTACAGTCAGCTGCCAGGGAGGTTTAATTATCACAAAGGTTACGGCTGTGCTGCACATATTTTTTTAAGATACCATATCTAATTGTTAGGCAGTTACATTATACTTTTTTCAGACTGTTGGGGTTTTTTGGTTTAATGAGACACTGCACTGCATCTTCACAGATCACTGACCATTGTTTGAAGCATTGTGATGATAAATGCAGTTAAAGTTATTGAGCTTGAGTTTAAATAAATTATACAGAGGTCAAAGAACACATACTTGGTGTTTCATAAAGAGACAGAACCAGTGACTCACAGCTTCCAAGAGAAAGAAAAATGTTTTTTTAAAAACTCATTCCAAGAGAAAGAAAAACATTTTTTTAAAAACTCATACTCTGCATCTCACTGCTGGGTTTTTCTATAGGCATTCATTGTTATGTTAAAATAAACAATTTTTGTAAATGATCCCTGAAACTTCTCTATAGGTTATATGAAAATTTTCACATCTTTTATTTAATTGGGTTGGGACTAAGTAATAGTACTAAAATTAAGCTGACCAAACACTCTGAATTATAAGGTTAAACAGTAAGAATTTTCTATTTATTTTCAAGTAGGTAGAAAACAAAACTCATCACTGAAACATGCTTATATAAATGATGTTGCTTTCTATAGATTTTTAAAAAATATTATCGTTTTGTGAAAATTGTGAAAATCAGTCATTTTTATAAACCTTGTTTTGGTATCCTCCTAATTTACATATTAAGCACATTTAAAATTAGATAATGACATTTAAATAAACAATATCTTCATAAAATAAAAGTGGGTGAGTTGGTAATTGAGCTCCAACTATTTACCAGACACTGTATTCAGTTCAGTTCAGTTCAGTCACTCAGTCGTGTCCTACTCTTTGCAAACCCATGAATCGCAGCACGCCAGGCCTCCCTGTCCATCACCAACTCCCGGAGTTCACTCCCACTCATGTCCACCGAGTCAGTGATGCCATCCAGCCATCTCATCCTCTGTCGTCCCCTTCTCCTCCTGCCCCCAATCCCTCCCAGCATCAGAGTCTTTTCCAATGAGTCAACTCTTCGCATGAGGTGGCCAAAGTACTGGACTTTTAGCTTTAGCATCATTCCTTCCAAAGAACACCCAAGGCTGATCTCCTTCAGAATGGACTGGTTGTATCTCCTTGCAGTCCAAGGGACTCTCAAAAGTCTTCTCCAACACCACAATTCAAAAGCATCAATTCTTTGGTGCTCAGCTTTCTTCACAGTCCAACTCTCACATCCATACATGACCACTGGAAAAATCATAGCCTTGACAAGACGGACCTTAGTTGGCAAAGTAATGTCTTTGCTTTTGAATATGCTATCTAGGTTGGTCATAACTTTCCTTCCAAGGAGTAAGCGTCTTTTAATTTCATGGCTGCAGTCACCATCTGCAGTGATTTTGGAGCCCCCAAAAATAAAGTCTGACACTGTTTCCACTGTTTCCCCATCTATTTCCCATGAAGTGATGGGACCAGATGCCATGATCTTCGTTTTCTCAATGTTGAGCTTTAAGCACTGTATTAGAAGCTCCCATATGTGATCCTGTTTAGCCTGTACCACAACTTAATCATATCAGCACAATTATTATTATTAAGAAGCAGAATTATTATTAAGAAGCAGAAAAGAAGCTTCAAATTATACAGCTAGTAAAAGGGATTCCGATGACTTAAATAATAAAGAATGGGTTCCTTTTACTTGATCACATTCTCTAAATTTCAAATTTTACTTAATGCTACATTTAGGAAATCTCAGATATATCTATCTAAACAAGATATGTTATAATGTAATAATTAGTGGCACCATTACAGTCTGTTTTCTTACAAGATATTAATATATAAACACACACATATTATACCTGACTTATCAAAATGTTACCTAGAAATTTGTGGTAGATGCTATAAACTCTGTCATTCAACTCCTTTCACTGAGTCCTCTATAATATAGGCTAAAAGTTAAAATGATGAATTCTGTAGTACCCCTTACTAGTCGTAGTCATATGACACAGTTCTTGCTAAAGAAACATAAGTACGACAGTGAAGGTTCTGCGTTTTCTACTTCCCTTTTGATCTTGCTTGGAACAGATACATGAGGCTGGACTTGCAGCCATCATCACTAGGATGATAGCCCTGGAAATCAAAAGGAGCCTGATTTCCACAACGGCTTATTCAGAAATGGACAGAATCAGCCATCAGACTGGAGAAACATGGGGTTGCCTTGTCATCAAGCCTGGAATTATGCAATGTTGCAAGGGGACCCTGCCCCTATCCTGAACTTTAAGCTCCTCGTAACAAATATCTTTAAGATTTTTCTACAGAAACGGTATGTGGTAAAGACAATCTAAAGAATAGTTATTGCTGGCCAATAAAAGTCACTATGAATAGCCCAAGAGCAATCAGGAGACTAAAACTATCTAAGTCTTTACCAATAAAATAATTACCATTGAAATTTCTTATCTAATTTTAATTTCTCAGTTGTTACTTACAGAAATATTTGTACAACTTTGGAAAGAAACATATACCTGTTCAGAATGTTAGAGACCCTCAGACTCCAAACTATCTCCCAAACAGAACAAAATATTCTAATAAGACTTTCTAACTCCAGGTACAATTCAGTCTACCATTCTAAGATTATTAGAGCATCAAATATTCCCTCTAATTCCCTAACAAAACTTAGTTACACAAATTTTTAGAGTGTCATTGCATCAGCACACAAATTATTTCATCTTTATTCCCATTATGTTTAAGCATTTTTGCTTCTGACGCCTCAGAAAGTTCTCTCAACTGTCTTAGTAAATCAGTCTTCCATTTTCATATGGTTCTAAACTCTACAGGTTTAGGTTAAAAAAAACTAAGCTCATGGCATCCAGCCCCATCACTTCATGATGAATAGAAGGGGAAAAAAAAAAAAAGAAAGAGTAACAGACTTTATTTTCTTGGGCTCCAGAATCACTGCTATGGTAACTGCAACCATGAAATTAAAAGATGCTTGCTCCATGGGAAAAAAAGCTATGACAGACCTAGACAGCATATTAAAAAGCAGAGATCACTTTACTAACAAAGGTCAATATAGTCAAAGCTGTGGCTTTTCCGTATGTTCATATCCATTTTCCAAATGTTTTGTTTGTTTGTTTGTTTGTTTATGTACTGATGTGAGATTTGGACCATAAAGAAGGCTGAGCACCTTCTTTCTTTCAAACTGTGGTGCTAAAAAAGACACCACAGGACTCTCTCAAGGACTTGAAAGTCCCTTGGACAGCAAGGAGATGAAACCAGTCAATCCTAAAGGAAATCAACCCTGAAAATTCATTGGAAGGACTGATGCTGAAGCTGAAGCTCCAATACTTTGGCCACTTAATGCAAAGAGCTGACTCAATGGAAAAGACCCTGATGCTGGGAAAAAGTAAGGTCAGGAGGAGAAGGAGGTGACAGAGGATGAGATGGTTGGATGGTATCATCAACTGAAGGGATAAGAATTTGAGCAAACTCTTGGAGACAGTGAAGGACAGGGAAGCCTGGGATGCTGCAGTCCACGGGGTTGCAAAAAGTCAGACACCAACTGAGCAACTGAACACCAAAAAACTGTATAGGGAGTGAGGAAATGGAAGAAGATGGGACAAAGAAGAGGGAAGAAGAGAGGAGTCAGCTGGTCAACCAAAGGACTTTTAAGAAACAGGATTAGATATTCTAAGTGAAGGTAAGAGCTAAGTTTCATGATGAAGTTAATGTCATACATATTGGAGAGACATATGTGTGCTTAGTTGTTCAGTCATGTCCAACTCTTTGTGACCACATGGACTGCAGCCCTCCAGGCTCCTCTGTCCATGGGGATTCTCCAGGCAAGAATTCTGGAGTGGGTTGCTATGCCCTCCTTCAGGGGATAATCCTAACCCAGGGATTGAACACAGATCTTCCGCATTGCAGATGGATTCTTTACCAACTGAGCCACCAGGTAAGCCCAAGAATACTGGAGTGGGTGGCCTATTCCTTCTCCAGGGGATCTTCCCAACCTAGGAATCAAACCCAGGTCTCCTGCATTGCAGACAGATTCTTTACCATCTGAGCCACCAGAGAAGTCCATTTAGCTCCCCAAATGATTACAAATTTAAAATGCACATGTATATATATTTTTGTGAAGTAAACTAAAACACAGATACCACAGCTATTGTTTCAGAGGATTCTAGATTTGAAAAAATGCATTAACTGACCCAGAAATAATTTGTTTGGAAAAGTTGCTTTAGAGTTACTTTGAGTAAAAGAGGTGTGAACTGAAATGTTTCAAATTCAAGACTAACTCTGTGGCTGAAAAGATAAGATTCAACATCTTCTGGAAGTCCCTTATATAAATTGGTGAGCTAAGTAAGTTAGACGTTTTTAAAGAGATCAATTGAATAGATGGCTAAAGTGTCATCTGTAATTTTATGTATTCATTATGAGTGACTTGAAGATATAGGTTAAAAGAGTATTTTCTTTAATGTGCATAATGGAATTTCTAATATTATTATGACACAGTCCTTCAGGATGTGCCTGGGTTGAAATGCCTAGACAGTCTTAAATTGCCAAAGAATGTTAGATCACTGCAAAGGTACCTAAAAGATCAGATATATTTCTCCCTGGGGGTCAGAAAGGAAAATAAGTTTTGTCTTTTTTCTAAATACTTCTTATAATAAAAATGTACCTTATAATAAAAATTAATGACAGATTATCTTTGAGTTATAATTAGAGCTTACATTCAAAGAGAATATGCATGATAACTACTAAAAAGCATAAAAGATAATACTGCTCTAACTATATTAATAATGGATTGTTGCTTAAAGAATTCATCTAAAACTTTAGAAATCCAGATTTTAACCGAAAGATAAAAGTAAAATCTTTAGGTCTGCTGCTACCTACTTTGAATGCACTTTTAAAGGAATTAGGAACATTCTCTATTGCTGTTATAGATTATTAACAAGAATGAGAACCATATGATTAATTCCATATTCCTCTTCACTTCATATTAAAAACAACAACAAAAAATAATGAGAAAGAGAATTTTAAAATATGAAAGAATTTTTAAACAGATTTTCAAAGTAAGGCAGTGCTTACTTTGAAAATAAGTAAAGGGAAATAGCTTTAAGACAATTACAATCTAAGAATTACGCACAACTCTTCTAATACTTGAGATTATTTCCCTTTGTAAAAGAGAAAGGATCAGAGAAGCAATACTTGATGTAAAAGAAAGTATAGCTTTTTTCTTCAAATGCTTTTTAAAACCACTAGAACTAGTATAATTCAATAATTTGTATTTCTGAAAGGTTAACCTTTTCAGTATCTTGTAATTAATCTGATTTTTCTGTCTCATTTCTGTTTGGTCCATACTTTATGTATCACTATAGCAAAATTCAGATTGAGTTCCTACATTATTCTAAAATGTCTTTCCTAATATAAGTATGTTAGAAAGCAATTTACCAGTAGAAAGTCCCGAGGCTATTCCCTCATGTATATAATTCTCTTACGTATCAAATAGGACCTCAACTGGGTTTTAGAGGCTTCCTTTCTCTTTTTGCTGTAACAATACAGTTTTTGCTCTCCAAAGTAGGAGACCATTTTCCTTCTCCTGCCCTTGCCAGTGTTTATCAATTCCTGCAGCTTCAGATGCCATTACTTGAATTAGGGGGAAAAGACAGAACTCTGCACTACTTCATAAAATGAAAATATCCTTCCTTCAGAACTACCTCTGTTAACTATGAGCAAGGCTTTACTGAAGGAACAATAAGAGAATCAAAAGATGGTCTGGCAGAGGTGAGAGTCTCATACAACTGAGCATTGCATAGTGTACATTCTTAGCGGCTGTTCAATAAATGTACCAATTAATGAAAATTAGGAAAATGTCCCACTCCTGCACTGAAAAAAAAGGATAAAACTGTTTGTAAAATCCAAACTCAAAACATATTTTATTATAGAAAACATGGTACTAAATTGTGGCTAAATGCTACTCATATTATAGAACTTTTTAAACAAATTTTTATATAATACTCTTAGCTTCTATAAGCCATTATCTGAGTTTTAAATAAAGATAAACATATGCTATATGCCAACCCTATTAGTCAGGGTTCCCCAAAGAACAGAACTAATAGAGTTTTACACACACACACACACAAATATATATACAGTTCTCTCTATATAGAGAGAGAGTGAAAAAGCTGGCTTAAAACTCAACATTCAAAAACTAAGATCATGGCATCTCAGCCCATCACTTCATGGCAAATATATGGCAAAAAAAAAAAAAGTGGAAGCTGACAGATTTTATTTTCTTGGGCTCCAAAATCACTGCAGACAGTGACTGCAGCCACAAAATTAAAGACACTTGCAACCTGAAGAAAAGCTATGACAAATCTAGACAGCATATTAAAAAGCAGAGATATCACCTTGCTGAAAAAGCTCCATATAGTCAAATCTATGCTTTTTCCAGTAATCATGCATTTGAGTGTTGGGCCATAAAGAAGGCTAAGCACCGTAGAACTGATGCTTTCAAACTGTGGTGCTAGAGAAGACACTTAAGAGTCCCTTGGTCTGCAAGGAGATCAAACCAGTCAATCCTAAAAGAAATCAACCCTGAATATTCATTGGAAGGGCTGATGCTGAAGCTGAAGCTCCAATACTTTGGCCACCTGATGCAAAGAGCTGACGTTAGAAAAGACCCTGATGCTGGGAATGATTGAGGGCAGGAGGGAAAAGGGATAACAGAGAATGAGATGGTTGGATGGCATCACTGACACAATGGACATGAGTCTGAGCAAACTCCAGGAGATGGTGAAGGACAGGGAAGCCTGGCATGTCGCAATTCATGGGGTCACAAAGAGTCGGACATGACTTAGCAACTGAACAACAGCAACAAGAGATTGATTGATTAACTCTTTATATTGGCTCATGTGTTTATGGAGTCTGGCAACTCCCAAATCTGCAGAGCCAGAGCCAATGTACTAGTTTGAATCCCATGCCTGGCATGTTAATGTAGAACCAGGAAGAACCAATACCCCAGCTTGAAGGTCATCAGGAAGGGGGATTCTCACAAGAGGGTCAGCCTTATGTACTTGTCAAGCCTTCAACTGATCATCAGAGACTCACCCACTTTATGGAGGGCAATATGCTTTACTCAGTATACCAAATGGTACATTTATCTCATCCAAAAACACTCTCACAGAAGTATCCAGAATTTTTGCCCAAATTTTGAATACTATATGGCCCAATCATGATGGTGTGATCACTCACCTAGAGCCAGACATCCTGGAATGTGAAGTCAAGTGGGCCTTTGTTTCACTACAAACAAAATTAGTGGAAGTAATGGAATTCCAGTTGAGCTATTTCAAATCCTACAAGATGATGCTGTGAAAGTGCTGCACTCAATATGCCAGCAAATTTGGAAAACTCAGCAGTAGCCACAGGACTGGAAAAGGTCAGTTTTCATTTCAATCCCAAAGAAAGGAAATGCCAAAGAATGTTCAAACTACCACACAGTTGCATTCATCTCACATGCTAGCAAAGTAATGCTCAAAATTCTCCAAGCCAGGCTTCAACAGTACATGAACCATGAACTTCCAGATGTCCAAGCTGGATTTAGAAAAGGCAGAGGAACCAGAGATCGAATTGTCAACATCCATTGGATCATTGCAAAAGCGAGAGAGTTCCAGAAAAACATTTACTTCTTCTTTATTAATTATGCCAAATCATTTGATTGTGTAGATAACAACAAACTATGGACATTCTGAAAGAGATGGGAATACCAGACCACCTGACCTGCCTCCTAAGAAATCTGTATGCAGGTCAGGAAGCAACAGTTAGAACTGGATAACAGACTGGCTCCAAATTGGTAAAGGAATACGTCAAGGCTGTGTATTGTTACACTGCTTATTTAACTTATATGCAGAGTACATCATGCGAAATGCTGGGCTGGATGAAGCACAAGCTAGAATCAAGATTGCCGGGAGAGGTATCAATAACCTTGGATACACAGATGACACCACCCTTACGCATGCAGAAAGTGAAAAGGAACTGACGAGCCTCTTGATGAAAGTGAAAGAGGAGAGTGAAAAAGCTGGCTTAAAATTCAACATTCAAAAAACGAAGATCATGGTATCTTGTGCCATCACTTTATGCAAATAGGTGGGGAAACAACTGAAACAGTGACAGACTTTATTTTCTTGGGCTCCAAAATCACTGCAGGTGGTGACTGCAACCATGAAATCAAAAGACGCTTGCTCCTTGGAAGAAAAGCTATGACCAATCTAGGCAGCATATTAAATAATAGAGACATTACTTTGCCAACAAACGTCCATCTAGTCAAAGCTATGGTTTTTCCAGTAGTCATGTATGGATATGAGTGTTGGACTATAAAGAAAGCTGAGCACCGAAGAATTGATGCTTTTGAACTGTGGTGTTGGAGAAGACTCTTGAGAGTCCCTTGAACTGCAAGGAGATCAATCCAGTTCATTCTAAAGGAAATCAGTCCTGAATATTCATTGGAAGGACTGATGTTGAAACTGAAACTCCAATACTTTGGCCACCTGATGTGAAGAACTGACTTATTGGAAAAGACCCTGATGCTGGGAAAGACTGAAGGTGGGACGAGAAGGGGATGACAAAGGATGAGATAGTTGGACGGCATCACCAACTTGATGGACACACGTTTGAGCAAGCTCTGGGAGTTGGTGATGGACAGGCAAGCCTGGTGTGCTGCAGTCCACGGGATCACAAAGAGTCAGACACAACTGAATGACTGAACTGAACTGATTCCCAATCAAGTTGACACATAAAATTAATGATCACACCTACTAAATAATAAGTCATAAACTTAGTTTCTGGAATGTTCCATTTCTGTGTGAAGAACAATAGTGAAAGTGTCAAAAGATATAGTATGGATTCTCTGTTCATTAAATACAATGTATATTATTTTGGGAAAAGATAAATTTTTCTCTGAAAGTGTCAGTGTTTCATTTGTGAAATGCATGATAGTTTAGCTAAAATGTGTCAATGGAACAACTAAAAGTCCAAAAGAAATTCCTGAGTTCAATTTCTCTCATTTTAATATCTGTAAAAATGTTGTGATCAATCATATAGAAAGAACCAATGAAAAAAATAATTCAGCTTCCAATCAGATTAGAAGTTTTAAGCCTTGCAATAAAGGTATGTGTGCTTCCCAGGTAATGCAGTGTTAAAGAATCCACTGCCAATGCAGGAGATGTGGGTTTGATCCTTTGGTCAGAAAAATCCCCTGGAGTACAAAGTGGCAACCCGTTCCAGTATTCTTGCATGGAAAATTTCTTGGATAGAGGAGCTTGGTGGGCTACAAACCATATGATTGCAAGGAGTCGGACATGACTGGGAAACTAAGCACAGCACATAAAGGTGTGTAAATATGTCAAACAGTAGAATATAATATTCAGATATACTATTTAAGCCATCTAGGTGGACATTACCTTTGGAGTAATGGAAGAATTAGATAATGACATGATCATAATCAGAGAGGTGAGTCATCATACAACTATAAGACAATTGCACATTAAGAAACATCAGTTTCCTATATTTGATAAGTGTGCACTGTCTGGTTCAATAGTCTCATTTGTTAGGCAATATCAAACAGCAAAAAAGGGATTTCCAGATATTATTTAGAATGAAAAATGTTTCTTTGGTGGGCATGAATCTTTAAAAAACATTTTAAAATAAACTTTACACAGAGAAAAGTGCATGGATATATTTAAGTTCACAGATATTAATTGTGCCATTTGATGAGTTGTTACCACTTGTAACCACCCATGTAACCACCATCCCAGTCAAGATGCAGGCAGTTTTATCACACCTAAAAGTTTCTTTTTGACCCCTTTTAGTTAAACTTCACTGCCAAAGGAAACTAGTATTTTGATATCTATAGTGATAAATTAGTTTTACCTTCCTTAGCCTTTGGTGTGTTTATGTGTGTGTGTGCTCAGTCACTCAGTTGTGTCCAACTCTTTTGTGACTCCACAGACTGTACCCCACCAGGCTCTTATATCTGTGGAACATTTTAGGCAAAAATCCTGGAGTGGGTTGCCATTTACTTCTCCAGGGGTATCTTCATAACCCAGGAATGAAAACTGTCTCTTGTGTCTCCTACATCAGTAGTATGATTCTTTACCATGGCACCACCTGAGAAGCCCTACTTTAGAACCTGAAGTAAATTAAATCATATGATATATACACCCCTACAGCTTCTTTTACTTGGTATAATGCCTGTCAGATTCAACGATGTTGTTGAGAATATCAACAGTCATTTCTATTGCTGAATGGCATTTTATTTTATGAATCTGCTATGATTTGTTTATCTACTTTTCTATTAATTGACATTCAGGCTATTTTGGAGATGTCTCATCTTTTTTTCAACAAGGCCTTTAATCTACATATTGACTGAATGAAAACTATGTCTTAACCTAGCAAAACAGAGTCACTGCCTTTAGGATTCCTTGAGCATGATATGGTGTAAACTATAATTCTGGTCTTTGTGATAAAATTTGTTAAATCCAGAACTGTATATATACTACAACTGTTTGTAATAAACTGATAAATCCAGGTCTTTGTGAAGCTCCTGTGACCTGGGTCATCTAAGCCAAATTGAGAGCATTTTAAAGCATACCTCCCATCTTTCCTCCCATCAATCTCTTTTTAATCTCTTAAAATTTCTTTTAACTTGACCTCTAATATCTCTAGATCTGGTGGTTTTAGATGCTTCTAAAGCATCCTAAATATATCTAGAGAAAAGTTGTATGTCTTCAAGTAGAGATAGCATTTCCTCCTGAGAGGTAACAAGCATTCTAATTTTGGATACTGGCAATAATTCTCAGATGTTTAATGATTTGGGGCTGCTCGATATTTGATATTAAAGATATAAGCATACCTGTTCTAGTATTTATTCCCCAATATAGAATATAAAATGCTTTCTATTTTGTTACATTATATAATCATAGTATTTTAAAGGTGTATGAGAATATTGTGGCTATAGTAGGAGCTACCACATTATTTCCAGCCCCTGCCACAGTGTAGTAATCATGGAGTTGGGGAGGAATTGATCCATACACCCAGATCCAAGTGAGGACCTTGATAATACAAACCAGTCAATTATAGTAAATATTGGGTCAGCCAAAAAGTTCATTTGGGTTTTCCAGACTATCTTAGGCAAAAATCTCAATGAATGTTTTGACCAACCCAGTGTATATGTATGTATGTACAGTAAAAGCTATTAACTTGTCTCAAACAACAATAACTGTTTCAGGAGTTGACAGCTGACACATAACACAAATTGGACTAGTCAGAGTGAGGCACGATGTTTTTGATGATGAGGGGAAGAAATGCAAACAAGGAGGCAGGTAACTCGGGCTTCTGCTGGGAGCCGCTCTAAAACTTTGATGGGAACCAACACACTGAAGCTACAGGTGGAATATCTGAACAAAACAGTTCCTATTGACATTTTAAGCCTCTGAATAAGCCCTCGCCTAAGCCCTCACTTACATGAATAGAAATTTCCCTTTGTGGCTTAAGTCAGTTTAAGTCTTCTGTTATTTGAAGTTGAAAGTATTTTAATTTATGCAAGAACCTTAATACACATCATCTGGTGAAGCCCTGGTTCGGAAGAGTTCACCTAATGACTTACAGGCACAGTGAAGACCGCAACTCAGACGCTGAGACCGTCATTCCTATAGACGTTCACTAACTTTCCTCATTAGGTATAAATCCTCATTTTCATTGCTAAATAACTGTCATTCTCTTTAAAACTTAGATATGTTAACTTCAGATCCCCATAAAAACAGTTTTATTATTTGTTTCTTGGAAAGAAATTTTAAAACACATCCATATAAAAATGAAGCCCTTACTATTTCCCTCAAAGCTATTCTATTACTAAATGTTAGTTAAGTATTTAATATAACTGGGTCCTATTCAAGAAATGGAAACAAAATATCGCTCACAGTCTGATTGTTAAAGAAAGTAAATGAATAGATAATTAAGGCAGGCATGTTAGGTACTATATAAGAAAGAGAATTGCAAAAAGTGCTAAAAAAGTTCTGTCGGCTAAACTGTAAAAATTGGGAAAAGCCTGAAGAAGAGTGGTTTTCTTAGAGGGCTGGAAAAGGCACACCATGCATGAAGCTAAGCACAAATATGAAACTGTACTTGCTGTATGAAGGGATATAGAAGACCACAGTGAAATAAGATCTATGATTACTTATTAACTATACCCTATACATTTAATCTAAAAAAATACCAGGAATACAAAATACAATAAAAAATTACTTATAATCTCACAGTTCTGTATGAGGCTAGAGATGAGATTAGGAAATAATAAATGGAACTTCCCTGGCAGTCCAGTGGCTAAGACTCTGCACTCCCAATTCGGGGGGCCCAGGTTTGAGCCCTTTTCAGGGAACTAGATCCCACATGCTACAACTAAGAGTTTACATGCTACAACTAAAGATCTCACGTTCTACAATGAAGATCAAAGATCCTGCGTGCTGCAACTAAGATCCAGCAACGCCAGATAAATAATAAAAAAAAAAAGAAAGAAAGAAAGAAAGGAAAGAAAAATAAAGCAATGGAATAGACAGGAATGGTGCAACTCTAAACAGTGTGACCACAAAGGAACGTAAAGACTCACAAGTCAAGGACTGTCTACCTCACTGATCTGCCACAGCGCTCCTAAATGTATTTTCAAAACAAAGCCCTGGCAGAATAAAACCTTTTATCAATGAAGAATAATCACTTTATTAAAGCAACAAGAAGCAGAGACTCTCAGAGCCTGAAGGAAAGGATCACAGGAGATGGTCCATGCAGAATACAAAGGACAGCAAAGTCTTGTGGTCCCGGAGGATGGGATCACCAAAAGGGAACAGGAGAACAAAGGAATCCAAGTCATTTGTTACTATTCCTAGTAAGTAATCATGGAAAGATATGGGTGGAAAGTGGTTGGCTCACACAGTTGAATAAAGAAAAATTTAAGGGAATACAAAAGTTTTAGTGGGTAAAGTGAAAGTGAAGTCCGCTCAGTCACGTCCAACTCTTTGCGACCCCATGGACTGTAGCCTATCAGGCTCCTCCGTCCATGGGATTTTCCAGGCAAGAGTGCTGGAGTGGACTGCCATTTCCTTAGTGGGTAAAGCATAGATAAAAATATCTCCTTTACATTTTTCAGGAAATGATCAAGAACAGAAGAATGTAAAAGCAACTTTGTCTCTTTTTATCCACATCATTTCCGGTTACATGAAACAAGATTAAATAGACTCCTATATTTTTAAATAAAGAATACAAAAAGTAAATGATACAGCTGATGCAGAAAAATCACCAATGGAAAAATGAGTCTTTAACTGAAAAAGGCTTGTTAAGGTTGAGGGTTGGCCCATCCATCCTACCCGAGATGATTTACAGTCAGTCAGAGCTCATCTGCAATTCCAAAACTGCAGACTTCTGTTTTCTAATCTGAATAAGAAGTAAACTTCATCATAGATTTTGGAAGAAAATCATTGTTTTGGATTAAAGTTTCTTAATTATATTCACAGACCTACAGCTGATGAAAGCTTAGCGGCTAGAGGACTATACTGATAAGAATAATAATAGCTCACTGAGTGATTACTCTATGCCAGGCTTTGTTCTAAATTATTTACTTTTATTTTTTCATCTTATTCTTTCAACAAGACTATGAATTAGGATATTTTATCTCATATTTATAAGATGGGATTCATTGGGCAGAGTGCCTCTGGTCCAAGGCCACATAGTGAGTAACACAACTGAACAAGAGCCAAGAAGGCAGATCCACCCTATTCTCTGCCTGCCTGTTAGGTGGAGATTTTCTGTGCTTTTTCTTCTTTAATCTACATTTTGCTACTGCTGCTGCTAAGTCGCTTCAGTTGTGTCCGACTCAACTGCTAGACAGCAGCCCACAAGGCTCCCCCGTCCCTGGGATTCTCCAGGCAAGAACGCTGGAGTGGGTTGCCATTTCCTTCTCCAATGCATGAAAGTGAAAAGTGAAAGGGAAGTCACTCAGTCGTGTCCGACTATTAGCGACCCCATGGACTGCAGCCCACCAGGCTCCTCCGTCCATGGGATTTTCCAGGCAAGAGTACTGGAGTGGGGTGCCATTGCCTTCTCCGAATCTACATTTTAACATCACAGGAAAAATAACCATTGTGAATGTGTTTAGGGTGTATTAACTGTATATTTGTGTGGACCCAGGAATCAAGAAATTTGACTGTGTGACCTCGTCCTGCCTGTGACCTACTGTGCTCTTTTTACGTATGGCCTTCATACTCTTCTGTCATGTTTTCTAAAAAAAATATACTTAAAAATATACTTAAAAATAGTGATGCACTAGGATTTTAGAACTATGCTAGATAAACTTATCTAGTTTCTTAACTTTCGGAGTTTAAACTCAAGTGTATCTTTCATATTTTTTCCACCCCTTTCTGACATACCTCAAGTAATCATAGGGCCCCATGTTTTTGAGACTAAATCACAAGTCCCTTTATTCCTTTACAACCACATCTGATTTGATTTAACGTGATTTTATCTAATTTCAGGGCAGACACGTGTCTTTTTGTGAGTGTCTTCTGATGTAATTAAGAAGCATCCTCCACACGCCAGATCCTGAATTAAAATATAACAGAATCACATTACCCTTTGACAACTTGAGTATAATTCTAGGAGATAAAGAAACATCATTCTACCAGAAGTTTCTATGGGATCTGCAGTATTCCAGGGGTACTCTTACATTTGGAGTGTAAATGCCACCAGGATAAGAAAATATTGGTGGACTCTTGAAAGGATGTGATTGTATTTTCTTCAAGGGAAACATGAAGGACTCATACATGCCTTGATGAGATGATTAATTACTGCCTCAGAAAATATAACAATATTTCATTAGGAAAAGGGGGAGATGCATATCAAACACATGGGGCTGCTCATGGATGATTCCATTTTAAATATTCTATCCAACCATCACATCACACTGCATGTCTCCCTTTTTCTCAACTGGAACAGAGGTTTGGTAGATATAGAATTTTATTAAGGAAGCTACAACTCATTTCCATGTGTATGTTTTTTTCTTGGAGTTCAGGACATCCGCCCACTTTAGGGCAGAGGATATTTCTTGTGTTGATTTGTTTGGTGCCCGAGGAGGGGCATGACTTTATGCTTTTCTTTCTGGGCGTTTCGTGTCAAGCTTTCCCTCTGAATTTTGATGCTTTGAGTCTTCCCTCAGAAGACTCGTGACTCCCAGGTATGCTTTCCAAATTCTTGCTCCAAATATGCTGTTTGTATTCAGTAGCTGCCTGGGGTTATGTTTCTCCACAAAGTGTGACTTGTTCTTAGACTCTTGTTGTTGTTTGCTTATAGGCACTCATCAGAACAGAAGTGTTACAGAGGCTTCTGAGATGCTGCAGTGTTCATGGCCCGGGGCTAAAACATGACAGATGTGTGTTGGGTGCCTGTCACCTAAGGTCTCATTTATAGCTAGTGGCAGCCTCCACAGCTTCTGACTTCCCTCCTGCATTCATCTGAATTAATGAAATGTCAGTCCCCAACATGTAAATACAAGCTTTGAAACCTAGATTTAAGTTACCAGAGAGGCACTTTTTATCATCTTCACAGATGTTCATTGGCAAATGACTGCAATTTTTAGCAGCAGAAAATAAAATCCTATATACAAAACCACAAGCTCATTCATTTCTACCATCATATATGCTTCTGAAATGTTTAATATATTTTCTCCACCTATCCTAAACCTAGCTTACTTTTCATAATGATAATTAGTATTTCTTAACAAATTCAAATGTATCAATTACTTTCCCTACCGGATTCTGAACAAGTCCAATCCTTGAGTCCTATAGCTTGACCCTGTATTTTTTACATTCACTATTTTATACTTATACAGTGTTACATTTAAGTAACTACGGAATGGGACTCTTTCCCTGGTAAAAACAAAAGTATGAAATTAGGTATTCTATCTTCTACCTCTTTAAAGATTTTTATTTTCACACCCAGAATCAGTGATGGTTTTTGAGAAGAGAAATTTTCATAAATTTGTTATAAATATAAATTGTTACAAACTTTCACAGAGGCAATTTGCCGTTATCTGTCAATATTTTTAAGTGTGTATGCAGACAAATCAGGAATTCCACTTCAAGGAATCTAGTCTGTGAATATTATCACTCAAGCGAATAAAGATATATTGCAGCATTTTGCAATAGAGCATTACTTTTATTAGTAATAAAAATGAAGTCAAACTGAACATTCATCAGTATGAGACTGGTTAAATGATACCACAGACCACAAAGCAATGCTCTAAAAAATAAAGTAAATATAGATATACCAAGAAAAACAAAGGTCATATATACTGTTAAAGAAAAGACATCAAAATACATAAATAAGCAACAAAGAAACAAAAATATATAAAAACCCCAAATTACAGAATAATACATACAACAATCTGCTCTAGTAGCACAAACACATGTGCTTGGGGAAGCTATGGGTATGCATATCAGAAAGAGATGGAAAGAGGAGTCACTTTTACTTTGACTAATATTTTGGATCTTTATTTAATTAATAATTTGTTGAATGCCTATTAAATTCCAGACCTATGTGTGATTATTTCATTTTAATGCTTTCAACACTGCACTTCTTTAGTCATTTGAAAATATTTGTTTGTTTTTTTTTAATACAGGTTTTCTAACCATAAATATTATCATGGTTCATCATAGAACTTGTGCTTTTAAGGGTGGTGCAATTTGTTTATAAAGGTCACTCAAACAAAATGGTAAAATTACATTCAACCAAGTTAGTGCTGCGGGCATATAAAATTCATTAAACTTATCAAGACTGTACTGTACGATATCCCTAAAATAAAATCCTATGTCAAGATGTAAATTTTACATATGGATGCATATGAATTTTTACAGGAGTTAGTGAAAAAAATGTGGTGGCTTTCTAGCTGTTGCTGCTGCTCCTTAGTTACTTCAGCCGTGTCCCACTCTGTGGGACCCTATGGACTGTAGCCAGCCAGGCTTCTCTCTCCATGGAATTCTCCATGCAAGTGTACTGGAATGGGTTGTCATGCCCTGCTCCAGGGGATCTTCCCAACCCAGGGATTGAACCCAGGTCTCCTGCATTGCAGGCAGATTCTTTACCACTGAGGTAAAGCTTCCCATTAGGGAAGCTCGGCTTTTTAGCTAGACCATAATAAAAAGGAACTGCCTTAAAAGTTGACCCATATTTCTCCTGAGCATTATATGCAACCACGTGGCCATCATTTCAGTCATGTCTGACTCTTTGCAGCACTATGGACTGTAGCCTGCCAGGCTCCTCTGTCCATGGGAATCTCTAGGAAAGAATACTGAAGTGTGCTGCCATGCCTTCCTCCAGGGATCCTCCCAACCCAGAGATCGAACCTGCATCTCTTATGTTTTCCACATTAGCAGCGGGTTCTTTACCACTAGCACCAATTAGAGGTACATGGAACCATAGTTCCTCTAATTGGACATGACTATAACATCACTTTGTTCTTAATTATGGATGAAAGTCATATACTGCAAAAAGAAATAGCATAACAGTTTGGAACAGACTGACTCAAAGCCTTTCTCAACCACTTAGTGATGTGATTACTTAAAATCACTCTTTCATTTTCTCCATGAGTAAATAGAGATATTAAACATAAGTTATCTCATATGGTTGTGTAATTACTCAATAGTTAATGCATTTAAGGCATTGATAGACAGTAGGCAACAAATAAATGTCATCTTCCAGTACCATTACTTATAATAATTTTGATGATAGAATTTAGAATGTGTGATTCTTTTAGCGAAGTAAATTCTATAGAGGATCTATTCATATTTCTGTAATATTATTCCACTAGTTTTAACAGTTTCCTATTGCTGCTGTAACAAATTACCCTAAACTTAGTGGCTTAAAGTAACACAAATTTATTTTAGAGTTTGGAAGTTCAAAAGTCTAAAATGAGTCTTCAGGGCTGCATTCCTTATCCTGGCACTAGGAGATAATCAATTTCTTTGCCTTTCCCACCTTTCAGAGAGCAGTTACATTCCTTGAACTGGGGCCTCTTCCTCCACCTTTAAAGTCAGCAATGGCTGGTCAAATCTTTCTGAAGTTACAGCACTCTGATGTGTCACTTCTATAGTCAAATCTTCCTCTTCCATCCCCTAATTAGGATGCTTGTAACTCCTTTGGGCCCACTTGGATAATTCAAAATAAGTTCCTCATCTCAAGATCCTTAACTTAGTCACATCTTCAAAATCCTTTATACCATGTACAGTAACCTTCACTGGTCCTGGGATTTGACACTGGCATCACTGTGGAGCCACTGTTCAGCCTCCTACAATGAGCAAATAAATCCAGGCCTGAACTGAGTAAATTCTTGAAATTTCTGTCTCTATAGCAATGAATGTGTAACAGGTCACATCATCAACTTGTAGCTGCAAAGGACATGAGTGACAAAACACTCTCTTTCACTGCCCTTAAGAAACTCTAGGAGACAAAGAAACAAACAATATATATAGGACCATGTATTCTGGTGGAGAACTAAACAGATTTGGTTAGAGAAAGCTTCAGAGAATAGATGACCCTTGAAAGGAGGAACGACTAGAGGAATATAGAGGCTTTAGCAGATAAACCGTGGAGGAAGAAGATTGCAGGCTAAGGGAAAGAAAGAAGTATATACAAGGCAGATAAGATTTAAGCACATGAGATATTCAGGGAAAAGTAATAGTTCAATCTGGCTAGAGCAGAAAGTTCTGGTTAAGAAGTGTGAGAGACAAGGCTTGAAGATTTAAGATTAAAAATGCATATGATTATATTAGTTAACCTGATAAATAATGCAATGATAAAGCATTTTTATTTGGAATTTCATAGATTTTATAACCCCACAAAATTTATTTTTTCCTTTTAGTTTTTTTTCCAAAAGAACTTTGGAAGTGAATCCACTGAACACCACTGCAGGAAAACAACCCTAATCTAGTGCTTCTCAAAGGATATTCCTGACCCAGCAGCATCACCACCACCAGGAAACTTGTTAGAAATGCAAATACTCAGGCCCCACCTCAGACCTGCTTAATCAGAAACTCTGGAGGTGGGCCTAACAAACTGTTTAAAGGAGATTTCCTGGTGATTCTGATGCTTTGTTAATAAGTGAGAACTACTGCTCTAATCGGATGTAGTTGTAGTTGCACAGCAAAGAATGCTCAGCCCTGGAGAGTTTAAAGTCCCCTTGTTCCCATAGATCAGAGTTTTACCTTGGGCAATGTCAAATCTTAGGCACCCCATGATTCAAATTTTTCTGCCACTTGATTAATGCTTCCTATTGCTCCACAGTGACACCCATTTCCAGCACTGGCCTCATAGCAACAGGATATGCAGTTGCTCTCCCTGAATAGGTTTTATTAGCTTATGCTTAAATTCTGTATCACTTGGTAATATTTATAGATTGAATGGCCATTAGTTCAGTTCAGTTCAGTTGCTCAGTCGTGTCCATCTCTTTGTGACCCCATGAATCGCAGCACGCCAGGCCTCCCTGTCCATCACCAACACCCAGAGTTCACTCAGACTCACGTCCATCGAGTCAGTGATGCCATCCAGCCATCTCATCCTCTGTCGTCCCCTTCTCCTCCTGCCCCCAATTCCTCCCAGCATCAGGGTCTTTTCCAATGAGTCAAATCTTCCCATCAGGTGGCCAAAGTATTGGAGTTTCAGCTTTAGCATCAGTCCTTCCAATGAACACCCAGGACTGATCTCCTTTAGGATGGACTGGTTGGATCTCCTTGCAGTCCAAGGGACTCTCAAGAATCTTCTCTAACACCACAGTTCAGAAACATCAGTTCTTCGGTGCTCAACTTTCTTCACAGTCCAACTCTCACATCCATACATGACCACTGGAAAAACCATAGCCTTGACCTCATTAATACTACTTCTGTTCCTACTTCAAGACAAATGGCAGATCAAACTATTGTCTCCACAAGACATCTCTTTTCTATCTTTCATCCAAGAAATGGTTCTAAAAAGTCCCAGGATTCTTCTCTGGAGGCCGTCTTATCTTTCTGAACCACTCTGGAAATAATATAGCATCCTAGGGTACTAACATACTATTCGAGGAGAAAGGCAAGTTAGTCTAACAAGGAGGATGAGGTGGCCAAATTTTAGAAAAGAGGAAAGAAATCTAAATTTGAGCTTAAAAAGATAACTGGTAAAGATTAGAAAAATATAAGAAAGGTGATAATGGACAAAAAAATTATTGGGGTTAATTCTGTGGCAGTTGTGGACTGTTTACTAAGAAAGGGAATATGATAAGGAAGGCACAACTTGATTTGGAAAGCCAAAATTGAAAAGGAAAGCCTTTTGGGAATTTTCAAGTTTTTATTTGTTAGAATCACTGGTGTTCTGCCTTTCCAATTATATACAAGCTGAACAGAGGAAAAGCAATTCTTCCTTAGCCATTTATGAGAATGTCTTGTCACCAGTGTGATTTCCCCTCCAGCTGTCACAAGCTGAGAGGATATATTCCCTCTGTGTAAATTTAAGAAGCCTGACGGTCACATGAGCGGATGACAGTAAATAACACTGCCACCTGCACTTAAATGGAATTTCCGATGTCTTGTTTTTCATTGCTGTCAGTAGTGTATCTCTCCTTAAAGACAATATTTCATCAAACTTATAATGAAAATGATAATGTGGCCATGGTTTATTTATAGCATACATTTCTATTGGTTGGGTTGAGTTTTTGTTGTCATATTAATCAAAGACAAAACTGACTTTAGTGTAGCTCTTGAAACTCTTCAAAAATACTTTTCCAACATAAATACTTTTAAACGCATAGAAAGGGCCACACTTTGAACACCCTCTCCAAATTTTCAGTATGACACCAGTTAAAATAATGCATTTTCTTTTATTAACAATTTTGGTAAGAAACAAAATGTCCAGGAAAACCAAGATAGTATGGCTATATCTACCCAGATGAAATTACAATCTCTCCCAAAGCAACTTTCAGAAAGGAGTAAAATGATCAAGAAAACTAAAACTAATCACAGCCCTTATTCATATAGGTGGGAAGAATGAATATTTGAGAGATGAGATCCCTTTTAATTGAAAATGACTTTGGTTTCCATAATCACAGGCCTTTTTATCAAACCTAGTATGTTAATAAGCATGCTATCTTAATGAGATAAAAAGTTAAAAAATGGCATAATGTATGCTCAACACTGATTTCATATTCATAATCCATGTCACAAATTCATATTGGATAGGTATGTGACAGAATTGATGAGATTTACTGGTCATAAAAATGATCGATAAAGAAGGAAAAAAGTATATTGTTAGCACAGGGGGAAAGCGCGCAAATTTAAGTTCCAGCAGTTATTAGTTGCATGAAGTTATTTAAACCCTGTTAGTCAATGTCTTCATCTATAACATGGGTACAATAGTACTTACCTAAGGGGGTTGCTATGAAGATTAATAAATTAGCATTTACAAAGTGCTGCAATAAGATCTAGCATATAATAAGAGTTAGGTATGTATTTATTAAATGAAATAAATAATTAAAAAGACCATATGAGTTGGGGAAAATGGTCATTCTCATTTTAAATTATTTAAAATGGTGCCTCTGATAATTAAGCACTATTATCCATAAATAAAAAAAACATTATTTATTAGACAATTAGTGCATCCAATAAGAACAAGTTTAATGTTAATAATAATTTGAGAGTTAGGTGCTGACTTCATGAATTTAAAGAATTAAGGAAATGTGAAAGCAAAAGCAGAAAATGTTACATATTTAGCAGGACTAGCTTTGCATTCTCTATAACAGAGCCTTCTTCAAGGTGAAAATCAAGTTCAAAGTATATTACATTTACATGACAAACAGCAGAGTAAACAACAAAACAAACAAATGTCCAAGGTAGGACAAAGGAGATAATGTTAACTCACAAAGAGCAAAATATAAATAAATACCTAAGTAAAAAGATAAATGATAAATTATTTATGTAAGAACTCACATATAAAGATGACCCAAATTGAAAAGCTGAAATGAACATTTGCACAATTCTCCATTTTACATTAATGTAAAGAAGTTACCTACCACAAATCTAACTAGTTACCAGAGTTACTATAAAACTTTATTAAAATCACTGTGGTTATATAGTTTGGTGGGAGAGAATAAGCAGCTAGGTAGAGTTTTCTAATTAATATTTAAATTATATCATACTATGAGAAACACAATGAATAACACATACAAAAAAATATTTCTCTCACTAAAAGCCAACTAACTCTGTAAGTAGTACATTTACTTCATTTGTGAGCACCAGAATTTTAATTGCAAAGTCAGCCCAAATAGAAATGTCTAGTGAATACTGGAGGAGAAGGCAATGGCACCCCACTCTAGTACTCCTTCCTGGAAAATCCCATGGACGAAGGAGCCTGGTGGGCTGCCATCTATGGGGTCACACAGAGTCAGACACGACTGAAGTGGCGCAGCAGCAGCAGCAGCAGCAGCAGTGAATGCTGGAAGGGTGTCTTTGACTTGGAACTCTGAAAAGCAGCAGAAGTGACTATTAAAAAATAATTAGTTCTGGACTTCCCTGGTGGTACAGCAGATGAGAATCCACCTGCCAATGCAGGGGACATATGTTAGATTGCTAGTCTGGGAAGATTCCACATGCCACGGAGCAGCTAAAGCCCATGCACCACAACTACTGAGCCTGTACTCTAGAGCCCATAGGCCACAACTACTGAGCCCGCACGCGGCAACTACTAAAGCCCATGCACCTAGAGCCTGTGCTTCTCCGCAACAAGAGATGCCACTGCAATGAGAAGTTCATGCACAGCAATGAAGAACAGTCACTGCTCACTGCAACTAGAGAAGGCCCTCGAGCAGCAACGAAGACCAAGTGCAACCAAAGAAACAATTTTTTTTAAAAGAATAATTAATTCTTCCAGTATGGCTGCAAGTATGGAGAGTCTATCTGTTGGACCCTCCAGGAATTGATGTTATCATAGGCTTAAAAAGGACAATGGAATTTAGGGTCTGAGCAAGTGTAGTTGAAGCAATAGATAACAGACCCTAAAAAGAAGAAAGGGAAGCTTCTACATTTGAAAAAATAATTCTCCTCAATCTGTACTTGGAAAATATTTGATCTAGTGGAATGGAAGAATTTTTCCCTGACATTTTGGCATTGTTGAGGTATTTTCTAGAGTAGTGGTTCTTTACCCATTGTGTCACACTGGTCTGGGTTGCTATGAACACATAATACATGTACTGGAATGTTTTAACCATCATGCAATATTTCTTTTAACACTGAGGATACAAGTTACTATGATGATTTCCTTCAGACAAAACACTTTGTTCAAGAAAAATAAAGCATAAGTTTAGGTCAGTACAAAAAGGAACATGTGTGTTTAGGGTTACATTCAGGGAAGTAACAGTTCTACTCAAACAGCAATTTGAAGGGTACCCAATGAAGAAAGTGATCGTTATTGATCCTGTTAGTCCATCAAAAACATGTATTTGGCTTCTGTTTACTTCCAGACAGGCATTTTTATAGGCTGTAGGGTGAAAACACAGTGCAACATAAAAAATCATGACTTTCTTGAAACTATTCCTGTCTCATAATTGTTTTAAATTATGTATGATATTATTATCCTATATTGTGGTGAAAAGTTTCATAAATTCAAGTATTCAAATACTTCCCCCAAATACAGAAAGGATGAAAACCAATTAGAAAGAGGCCATGTGATTTCCAAAAAATATTATTAAGTAGAGAAAGAATACTATTTTATGCTTATAATAAACATGATTGTCTTTTATATAACACTATATACATTCGGTCTGTTAAGATTAAGACTTGTTGTTGTTGTTCAATCACTCAGTCATGTAAGACTCTTTGAGACCCCATGGACTGCAGCACACTATGCCACCCTGTCCTTCACCATCTCCCGGACCTTGCTCAAACTCATGTCCATTGACTTGGTGATGCCATCCAAACATCTCGTCCTCTGTCATCCCCTTCTCCTCCTGCCTTCAGTCTTTCCCAGCATCAGGGTCTTTTCCAATGAGTAAGCTCTTCACATCACAGGGCCAAAGTTGGAGCTTCAGCTTCAACAACAGTCCTTCCAATGAATATTCAGAACTGATTTCTTTTAGGATTGATTGGTTCTTTCTCCTTGAAGTCCAAGGGACTCTCAAGAGTCTTCTCCAACACCACAGTTCAAAAGCATCAAATCTTCGATGCTGAGCCTTCCTTATGGTCCAACTCCAACATCCATACATGACTACTGGAAAAACCACAGCTTTGGCTAAATGGACCTTTGTTGGCAAAGTGGTATCTCTGCTTTTTAATATGCTGTCTAGGTTAATCATAGCTTTTCTTCCAAGGAGCAAGTGTCTTTTAATTTCATGGCTGCAGTCACCATCTGCAGTGATTTTGGAGCCCACGAAAATAAAGTCTGTCACTGCTTACATTGTTTCCGCATCTATTTGCATAAAGTGATGAGACCAGATGCCATGATCTTCATTTTTTGAATGTTGAGTTTTAAGCCAGTTCTTTCACTTTCCTCTTTCACCTTCATCAAGAGGCTCTTTAATTCCTTTTCACTTTCTGCCATAAGGGTGGTGTCATCTGCATATATTAGGTTATTGATATTTGTCCCAGAAATCTTGATTCCAGTTTGTGCTTCATCCAGCCTGGCATTTCGCATAATGTACTCTGCATGTAAATTAAATAAGCAGGATGACAATATACAGACTTGACATACTTCTTTCCCAATTCAGAACCAGCCCATTGTTATATCTCTGGTTTTAACTGTTGCTTCTTGACCTGTATATGTGTTTCTCAGGAGGCAGGTAAGGTGGTCTGGTATCTCCATATCTTGAAGAATTTTACAGTTTACTGTGATCCACACAGTCAAAGACTTTAGCGTGGTCAATGAAACAGTAGTATGTGTTTTTTCTGGAATTCACTTGCTTTTTCTATGATCCACCAGATGTTGACAACTTGATCTCTGGTTCCTCTGCCTTTTCTAAATCCAGCTTGAACATCTGGAAGTTCTCGGTTCGTGTACTGTTGAAGCCTAACTTGGAGAATTTTGACCATTACTTTGCTAGCACGTGAAATGAGTGTGATTAAGATTAAGATAGCATCTCTCAAATTTACAGTTTACTTATATGGTGGCCCTAATAGCACAATAATCCTTTAAATCTTGGTTCTCTGAAAATTGAGCTATGGTAAAATATGCCATTCCTCCTTCTTATTAATGAGCAGATTGAAGAAATGGGAAAAGCAGGAAGAATCATCATCCATCAGCAGTGGTCTATGTCAGGCACCCCCAACTCTTGGGTCACAGACTGGTAGCGGTCAGTCACCTGTTAGGAACCAGGCTGCAAAGCAGGAGTTGAGCAGCCAGCGAGTGTGCAAAGCTTCATCTGTATTTACAACCACTCTCATTACACCTGGACTCCACCCCAGTCAGTGGAAAAACTGTCTCAAGAAACCGATGAGTGTGCATGCACGCTCGGTTGCTTCAGTCGTGTCCGACTCTGTGACCCCATGGACTGTAGCCCGCCAGGCTCCCCTATCCATGGGGATACTCTAGGCAAGAACACTGGAGTGGATTGCCATGCCCTCCTCAGGGGATCTTCCTGACCCAGTTATTGAGTCCGTGTCTCTTATGCACAAAACTGGCCCCGGGTGCCAAAAAGATGGGCGATTGCTGGCCTAAATGACTACAAATGAACCTACTGAAAGCAGCATCAAGGCTAAGGCAAAAAAATCCCAGTAAATATATGTCAAAACCTGAAATTTCAGTTGTTCGTCATGCAAGGTTATTTGCACACTAAGTCATTTTATATCTTTCAATATGCAATTTAGCCACAATGGAAAATTAAAGCAGTTATTGATTTAATTTGCAGTGTTTTTGTTTTGGTTGAGGTAAGACTAGCAACATCTGATTCTATAACATAATAGATCTGTCACTGAATCAATATTTCAGTAAGGATATGAGAAAGTGGGAATCCTCAAACTTCTATGGCTAAAGTTAAAGATGTATCAGTGTATATGTATATGAACTTCATTGACATTTAACAGTGTTTTAAAATGTATTTCTGAACACCATAGAAAGTAGACATAAAAGTAATACAACACCACTTCTGATGAGAAGTAAATGCTCATGGAAACAGAAGAAAATGCAGTTAAGATACTACTCTTGTGCTCATAATAGCTTTGTGACCAGCCATGAAACTGAACCTATTAGTGTGCTTTTATAAATAGAGATTAAAAATGAACTTCTTGTAAGGTCTGTTGTAAGAATGAGCATTATCTAGACTACCTCAATGTATAAACCAGTAGCTGATGATTAATGTTATAACACTGTATTTCAGGTTCTAATGATCTTTATTACCATAATTCTGAAGAGCAATATGAACATTAAGAACCATTAGTAGAAATATTTTTTAATTGCTCCCTTTCTATTTATTTATTTAATATAGATTGAAGTCTGGTTTTTGTTTTTGTTTTTTTTTTAATTTTCATTTCCCATCACCACATTCAAGCTGGTGCTTCGAACTAGGTGCTTTAAACACTATGCAGTTTCTATGAACTGTTTTAGAGTTCTATCTTAGCTTTTGGTCAAATGGAGTGAGTCTATTCTACACTGAGTGATTGTACTTCTCCTGGGTACATATGTTGAAGCCCTAACCCTCAATGTGCAGGTATTTGCAGGTGGAGTCTTTGGGAGGTAATCCGATTGAGAAGAGTGGTGCACTGAGGAAAGGCTATGGAAAACACAGCAAGAAGGTGGCTGTCTTCAGGCCAGGCACAGAGCTCACAAAGAACCTAAGTCTGCCAGCACCTTGATTTTTGACTTCCCAGGCTTTAGAACTGTTAGAAATAAATACTTGTGAAATCACCCAGTCTATGGTATTTAGTTATAACAGTCTTATCTGCCTAAGATAGAGTTCTAAAACCATTCATAGAAACTCCACAGTTTTTAAAGGTAATCGTTTTGGTGGAAGCATCAACTTGAATTTAAAAGGACAGAATCAGTATGAAATGAAAAGACATCTTTGGATGCCAAGCTCCTATGGACAAAAGCAAGCATAAAAAATTATTCAGCTACAAATGGGGGACTCTATTTTATGGAAAATGAATGATAATTTAGAAGATGAAACCACGACTCCAGTGGACAAAGCCAGGAGATATAGGGACTCATTCTCAGTGACTACTGTAGGTCTTGTGCTTCCCCTTTTCAAATAAGAATGTCTACTGAAGTTATCCTATGCTGACTCACCATAATATGTAGGGTATATATATGGAAGAGAGTGGTACAGGTGGTATTACTTGTCTCTCTAGTTCATAGGACTTCAGATCAAGAAGGAACTTTTTGAAAAATTGTACCCAATGATCTGAATTCAAAGATGTTCATTTGCACTTGGATTTGATTGAGATGAGATTTTGTATCTCAAGCCTTAGCTTATTATAATAGAATGAGACACTGGGGAGATCTTGAGAGGGAATTAGTGAATCACACAAATGGAAGAACTGCAAGTAAGTTTTTGTCATTTTAAAACATGGCCAAGAAATTTTTTGGACATTCCTCTCATCAGGACATGGGGTACATATCCCATCATACTGAATCTTATCTCTCTACTAAGCAGTAGAAACACAGGTATACCTCAGAGATATTGCAGGTTTTGTTCCAGACCACCACAATAGAGTGAGTCACAAAAATGTTTTATTGCTCAGCAAGAATACCTGATGTGTGTCTTCTGGTAACTATGCAGTTCACCAGTTCCATTTAGAGGGTAAAAGTGGCTGTTTTGTAATGTGGGTTATAATCTCAGCCATTTGAAGTCAACTCTGAAAATGACCAGATCTTCAGCAGACCTGACAAGCATCACTTGATTCAAATGCCTTTTGAATGATGCTTCAGCTGTTGAAGTAGAGATTACACTAGATAAAATGACTTGATTTTGACCCAGCATATTTTACAAAGACAACCATTCTCTGCATTCTTTAAGTGGGCTCAGTATATGCCTGAAAAAAAAATGAATTCTAATTGATGTAGTACATCCCTCAATACATTTCAAAGAAAATAGGCATTGAGAGAATTCTGGTAAGCAACATCAGAGTTTCTTCATTACTCAAAGCATCCTCCAAAACAAAAAATAATACTCCTAAGACTCATATGTTACTAATTATTGGATACATTAGCTAATGTATAAAAATATGGGATTGCTGAAATACTTGGTATATAATGCACTAAACACTATCAGAACTAACTCATCTTCTATTCCTTCTTCCTTCTTTTAGATGGCATTTTCTATCCCTTCTTCCTTCTTTCAACATCAGACATCATCTTCTTGCATTTCATTTATAGCATGATCTTCCCTAAAATATCACTGATTGTCTTATGCAGCGATACAAATTGTTAGGAAATACGTACCTGGTGCAATTTTCTAGTAAGTTTCATCATTTTGGACATGTATGAAGTTGAATGTTTTAACATAATGCTGAATTTTGAAACCACCCAAGAAACAACCATGAAAAAACTGCATTAAGGCAACAATTTAGACATATTTCCCAATCACACTGAAATGTTCACTAAACACTCAAGTAAACAAACAAACAAGCAAAACAAAAAAGTAACAGAATAGAATAAAACCATACCAAAATAAAATAAAATTTGGGTGGCTGTTAATCTCAAACAAATTAATCAGTGATCCTTTTCTCAATCTGTGGAAAAGTCTTGGAGGGTGATGGGCATAAAACAGTACTGGAGCCACACATATTCAAAGGATACCATCTTTTAGTCACTGAACCTATTTAGGAAGCTCAACCTCCTGGATCACTGGTGTGATTATACTAAAAAGAAGACATACAGATAGCCAAGAGGCACATGAAAAGATGTTCAACATCGCTAATTACTAGAGAAATGCAAATCAAAACTACAGTGAGATATCACTTCAACCCCATCCAAAATGACTATCATCAAAAAATCCATGCACAATAAATGCTGGAGAGGGTATGGAGAGAACAGAACACTCCTGCATTGTTGGTGGGGATGTAAATTGGTACAGCCACTATGGAGAACAGTATGGAGGTTCCTGAAAAAACTAAAAACAGAGCCATCATGACCCTGAAATCCCACTCCTGGACATATATCCAGAGAAAAATAGAGTCTGAAAGGATATATGCACCCCAGTGTTCATTGCAGCACTGTTTACAATAGCCAAGACATGGAAGTAGCCTAAATGTCCATCAACAAAGGAATGGATAATGAGATGTTGAACATACATACAATGGAATAGTATTCAACCATTAGAAAGAATGAAATAATGCCATTTGCAGCAACATGGACAGATGTAGAGATTGTCACACTGAATGAAGTCAGTCAGAGAAAGAGAAATATTGTATGACATCATTTTCAAGCAGAATCTAAAAAGAAATGATACAAATAAACTTATTTGCAAATCAGAAACAGACTCACTTATGGTTACCAAGAGGGAAAGGTGGGGGAGGGGATAATTTAAAATGGATAATCAACAAGGACCTAAAGGCAATGGCACCCCACTCCAGTCCTCTTGCCTGGAAAATCCCATGGACGGAGGAGTCTGGTAGGCTGCAGTCCATGGGGTCGCTAAGAGTCGGACACGACTGAGTGACTTCACTTTCACTTTTCACTTTCATGCATTGGAGAAGGAAATGGCAACCCACTCCAGTGTTCTTGCCTGGAGAATCCCAGGGACGGGGGAGCCTGGTGGGCTGTCATCTCTGGGGTCGCACAGTCAGACACGACTGAAGCGACTTAGCAGCAGCGGTACAGCACAGGGAATTCTGCTCAATATTCTGTAACAACCTAGATGGGAAAACAATTTGAAAGAGAATGTATACATATATATGTTTTGTAAAAAGCCTGAAACTTGATGCTGAAATATTTGCACTTGAAACAATTATTTCAAGAAATTCCACTCCCACAAATTTAGTAATGCAGAGGAAGACTCTCATTCTTGTAAGTGGTTTTTTTTTTTTTTCTGAAAAGCTAAAATTTGGAATCTGTTTTTAATTTAGCAACCTAAATACCTTATACATAGGAAGACTCTAAATTTTAAAAGTTGATGTTTTTATACTTTTCAAAGTTTCAAATTTTTTTTAGAAATTTTTAAATTACATTATAGGTTCTATTCATAAGGGAAACATGCATGGATTTAATACAATTAAAAAAAATTGAGTCTGTGTGTTTGTGTATTTGGAGGCAGGTACAGTAGGGAACACTTAGAAGGAATACAACTGCAGTGGTTAAGACAGAACTTTGGTTTTAATAGGCAAAGAGGAGAAAACGGAGTAATAGGCAGTTACAGTCAATTTCTTCCACTGGGCTTATTTTATAATTCTGGTTACAAAAGCTAATATTAAGGCCAGTAACTGAGCAAAGCCTTACTCTGCTCAGGAGTTTGTTTGTTTGTTTTTTAACATGTCTTATAGTCCTCTATGTAGTTTTGGTAAAAAAAGAAAGAAAAATCTATCAAAGGTTTTTAATTAGCTGGGAATCTGGGTTCAATCCCACTAGAAACTCTGAGGAACCATAAAGAGTAAGCTCCAGAACTGATCCACCATAGGATGGGAACTGTTATCCACTGACTTCTGAGCTCTGTTGGTAAGGTTTGTCACTGAGGGAGTTAAATCCCCTGCACTTAATAGATTATGCATGCCCTGAGGAGTGGTCTTTATGGTGTCTGACAGAGAAAAGCCTATGCCCCACCTTTTTTTTTAAATTAAAGTACAGTGACTTGCAATATTAGTTTCAGATTTATAGCACAGTAATTTGATGTTTTTATAGATTATACTCCATATAGAATTATTGAAAATATTTACTATATTCCCCATGTTGAACATTACATCATTGTAACTTATTGAGTTTATACCTACTAGTTGGTATCTCTTAATTCTCTTCACCTATTTTGCTCTTTTTCTCTCCCTTCCACCCCTCTCCCCTCTGGTAACCACTAGTCTGTTCTCTACCTGTGAGTCTGTTTCTGTTTTGTTATATTTGTTCACTTATTTTTTAGATGCCACATGGACATGAAAACATGCAATATTTTTCTGTCTTTGTCTGACTTACTTCACTAAGCACAATACCTTCCAGGTTCACTCATGTTTTTGCTAGTGATAAAATTTCAGGGTTCCCCCCTCCTCTTTTTTATGGCTGAGTATTGAATAGGAGAAGATATTTGAAAATGATATATCTGATAAGGGAGTTAATATCCAAAACAAATTTAAAAACTCACACAAATCAATATCAAACAATTCAATTAAAAAATAATAGGCATTTTTCCACAGAAGACATACAGACGGCCAACAGGCACATGAAAAGATGCTGAACATCATTAATCACCAGAGGAAAACTGCAAGATGGTGGAGTAGGAAGACCCTGAGCTCACCTTCTCTCATGGGTAAACCAACATTATAGCTATTTACTGAGAAACTATTGATTAGGAAGACTGGAAAATACCTTCTATAACTAAAAATATAAAGAAGAAGCCAAAAGGTGGGCAGAAGGGGTAGAGAGGTGTAATATAGTGGAGACCCATACCCCTGGGGTGGGCAACCCACAAACAGGTGATTAACTAAAATTGCAGATGTTCTCCTCAACGTGAGAGAGGGGTCTAAGCTTCACACTGGGTTCCCCAAGCCAAATGTCCTGTGCCTGGAAGACATACTCTCAGAACATTTGGCTTTCAAAGGCTTTTTTGGGGGAGATTCAAGGTGTAACACGGAGCTGTAACACTGGTCCATCCGTCGCTTCAAGTATTTGTTGCAGCAAGACAGAACTGAGGAAATTACAAACTCCCCCAACAAAAGGATTGTGGGAAATAAAGACTCCACACTTAAAACAATGCACAAAAATATTTCATACAGAGACCCAGGGCAAAAGGAGCAATTTGAAAGGAACCTGGATCAGCCCCACCTGATGATTTGGAGAATCTCATAGAGAGTCAGAAGGCAACTGAGGATCACACTGGGATAAAGATACTGGCAGCAGCCATTTGGGGGAGCTTATTCTAGCACGTGGACATTGATACTGGCAAGCACCATTCTGAAACCCTCCCTCTAGCATGTTATCCTCAGGACCCTCATCCACCAGCCTGTAGGCACCAGTACTGGGAAGCCTCATGCCAAGTAACTAACCAAGTGGGGAACAGCCCCATCTACTACCAAGCAGGGTGCCTTATAAACCCCTGGGTCCGTAGCCTCCCCTAGACATGGCCCTGCCTACCAGAGGGTCCAGAATCTAGCCCCGTACACCAAGGTGTAGATACAGATCTGGGAACCCCAGGATGCTGAAGGCAGAAACCCTAGGACCTGACTGCACCCACTAGTGGGCAGGCACAAGCCCCAGGACAACCACAGCTCTGAAGGCTGCAATGGCAGGACCTACCCAACTCACCAGCAGGCCAGCAGCAATGCTGGGAACCACTGCGCCCCAGTTCCCCCATCAACAGGCCAAAACTAGCTCAGAGATACTTGGATTCATTAGCTGGATCTCTGGGATCCAGCAGCACTCAGGAGAAGCCCAGCACCAGTTTTTGGAACCCCTTGAGTCAACAGGAATTGGCCCCACCCATGAGCTGATACTAGATCCAGGAAGCCTGACCACGAAACCACCACCCATGAGCACCTCTAGAGCATATAGCTCTGGCGACTAGAGATGGAGTGTGCAACTGAGATTCACAGGATGCCTCCTACAAAAGGTCATTTCTCCAAGGTTGGAAAATGTAACCAACCTACCAAATACAGAGAAGTGAAAACAGCAAAGTAGGCAAAATGAGCAACATGTGCTAAACAAAAGAACAAGGCAAAACCCCATAAGAACCTCCTGAAGTGGAAACAAATGATCAAAACACAAACAGTTATGAGATATTATCTCATACCTGACAAAATGGACACAATCAAAAGACCACAAATGACAAATGTTAGTGAGGATGAGTAGGAAAGGGAGTCCTTTGCACACTGCTAGTATTAATAGAAATGTAAATTGGAGCAGCCTTTGTGGAAAATAGTATGAAGTTTCCTCAAAAAATTAAAAATAAAACTACTTTAAGATCCAGTCATTCCAGTTCTGGGTATATAGCCAAATAAAACAATAACACTAATTTTAAAAACATACTTGCACCCCAATGTTGTTCATATTAGCATTGTTTATAATTGGTTTTTCCGGAAATTATGTGTGGATGTGAGCATAAAGAAAGCTGAGCACCGAAGAATTGATGCTTTTGAACTGTGGTGTTGGACAAGACTCTTGAGAGTCCCTTGGACTGCAAGGAGATCCAACCTGTCTATTCTAAAGGAAATCAGTCCTGAATATTCATTGGAAGGACAGATGCTGAAGCTGAAACTCCAATACTTTGGCCATCTGATGCAAAGAACTGATTCACTGGAAAAGACCTTGATGCTGGGAAAGATTGAAGGCAGGAAGGGAAGGGGACTACAGAGAATGAGATGGTTGGATGATATTACCAACTCAATGGACATGAGTTTGAGCAAGCTTCAGGAGTTGGTGATGGACAGGGAAGCCTGGCATGCTGTAGTCCATGGGGTTGCAGAGTTGGACATGATTGAGCGACTGAACTGAAGATATGGAAGCAACCTGTGTGTGTTAGCCGCTCAGTTAAATTTAACTCTTTGCAATCCCATGGACTGTAGCCCACCAGGCTCCTCTGTCCATGGAATTCAAGACAAGAGTACTGGAGTGGATTGCTATTCCCTTCTTCAGATCTTCCCAACCCAGGGATCTCCCACATGGAAACAACCCAAGTGCCCACAAAAGATGAGTGGATGAAGATGTATGTGTACATAAACACATGCATACACACTGTAATACTACTCAACTATAAAAAAGAATGACATTTTGCCATTTGAAACAACATAGATGAACCCAGAGGGTATTATGCTTAGTAAAATAACTTGGGCAGGGAAAGAAAAATACTATATGTTATTACTTACATGTGAAATCTAAAAAAAAAAAAAAAACGTCGTTAATAGACCAAAACAGAAACAGACTCACAGATAATAGAGTACAAACTGGTGGTTACCAGTGGGATGGTGAGGGAGATAAGGGTAGGAATTTATGAGGTTAATAAATTTATGAATTTAACTACTATGTATAAAATGGATGTGAGAGTTGGACTGTGAAGAAAGCTGAGCACGGAAGAATTGATGCTTTTGAACTGTGGTGTTGGAGAAGACTCTTGAGAGTCCCTTGGACTGCAAGGAGATCCAACCAGTCCATTCTGAAGGAGATCAGCCCTGGGGTTTCTTTGGAAGGAATGATGCTAAAGCTGAAACTTCAGTACTTTGGACACCTTATGCAAAGAGTTGACTCATTGGAAAAGACTCTGATGCTGGGAGGGATTGGGGGCAGGAGGAGAAGGGGACGACAGAGGGTGAGATGGCTGGATGGCATCACTGACTCGATGGACATGAGTCTGAATGAACTCCGGGAGTTGGTGATGGACAGGGAGGCCTGGCGTGCTGCGATTCATGGGGTTGCAAAGATTTGGACAGGACTGAATGACTGAACTGAACTGATTAAATAAATTTAAATAAGGATACACTGTTCAGCATAGGGATTACAGCCGATATTTTATTATAACTTTAAATGTAGTATAATCTCTAAAAATTTGAATCATTATGTGGTATACCTAAAACTAAAATAACATTACAAATCCACTATACCTTAATAAAAAATAAGGTATGCTGAAGACAGAAACCCCAGGACCTGACTTCACCCACTAGTGGGTAGGGACAAGCCTACCTGTCCCTAACAATGAGAGCCCTTCAGGATGCCATGGATTGTCTCTAATCAACAGGGAAATTCAAATCAAAACTACAGTGAGACATCATTTCACACCTGTCAGGATGTGTGCTTAGGCACTCAGTCATGTCTGACTCTATGACCCCATGGACTATAGCTCTCAGGGCTCCTCTGTCGAGGCAAGAATATTGAAATGGGTTGTTGTGCCCTCCAGGGGATCTTCCCAAATGAAGGATTGAATCCAGGTTTCCCACATTGCAGGTGGATTCTTTACCATATGAGCCACTAGGGAAGCCCAAGAACACTGGAGTGAGTAGCCTATCCCTTCTCCAGGGGATCTTCCCAACCCAGGTCTCCCACATTGCAGGTGGATTCATTACTGTCTGAGCCACCAGGGAAACCCAAGAACACTGGAGTGGGTAGCCTATTCCTTCTCCAGGGGATCTTCTGACCCAGGGCTTGAACAGGGGTCTCCTGCATTGCAGTGGATTCTTTACCAGCTGAGCTACTAGCCCTGTCATAATGACAATCATCAAAAAAGACAACAAATAACAAGTGTTGGCAAGGATGTGGAGAAAAGGAAACCCTAGTACATTGGTAGCAATGAAAAACAGTGTGGCAATTTCCCAAAATTTTAAAAATAAAACTACAATATGACCCAGAAATTCCACTCTTGAGTATACACCTCCCCCCAAAAAAACTAATTCAAAAGATATATGCACCCAATGTTCATAACAGTATTATTTACATAGCTAAGACGAGAAAGCAACCTAAGTGTCTATCAACAGATGAATGGATAAAGAAGACGTGGTGTATGTGTGTGTATATACATAAATACAAACACACACACATACACACACACATATATATGTATACAACTATTAATCTATATTCCTGACACAGGAGCTAACATACAGGGAATTGTATGTCACAGCTATGCTGAAATTAGGGGATGACCTGCAGTGCAGCACAGGCATCTGACATGTTTGTGTTTAGTTTTCCAACAATCATGCATATATACATTTGATTCAGTTTCAAAGTATGTTGGTTTTCAAATCACTCGTACCTGCTTTTAAATCCTGCTTTGGCATTTACCAATTTATATGACTTTGAACCCCTGGAATAGGAAATGACAACCCACTCCAGTATTCTTGCCTGGAAATTCCATAGTTAATCTTTCTAAATCTGTTTTATAATCTGTAAAATGGTGTTAACAATAATGAGTACTTCTTTAGAATTGTTGTAAAGAAGAAATTACGTGTTGTATGAACAACTCTTAATTGAGTGGAGATCAAACCAGTCAACCCTAAAGGAAATCAACCCTGAATATTCATTGGAAGGATTGATGCTGAAGCTGAAGCTACAATACTTTAGCCACCTGATGAGAAGAGCTGACTCACTGGAAAAGACCCCGATGCTGGGAAAGATTGAAGGCAAGAGGGGAAGGGGGCAACAGAGGATGAGATAGTTGGATGGCATCACTGACTCATGGACATGAGTCTGGGCAAACTTAAGGAGATAGTGAAGGACAGGAAAGCCTGGCATGCTGCAGGTCATGGGGCCTCAAAGAGTTGGACACAACTTGGCAACTGAACAACTTAGTTCAGTCACTAAGTCATGTCCGACTCTTTGTGACAACGTGGACTGTAGCCTGCCAGCTCTGTACAAGGCGTTTCCCAGGCAAGAATAATGGAGTGGATTGCCATTTCCTTCTCCAGGAGATATTCCCAACTCAGGGACTGAACTCACTTCTCCTGCATTGGCAAACAGGGTCTTTACCACAGAGTCACCAGGGAAGTCCAGTTTACTGGCTGGGGGAGAATAAATACCCATCATTATTACCCGTAGGTATTAGGCCTGAGATGGATGTATCAGCTTTGAATTGGTCATATGTGGAGTCAAATATTAGTTTACTATATGTATGATTTTCAAAGAGTAATTTAATCCCTTTAGCTATATTTTATATATATATATAGAATCCTTCTCAATTTCACCTATTAAAATATATAATAAATATTAACTTCATAGGTTTGCTGTGAGAAACAATATTTTACAAGTAAAATAATATATGTAAATCACATAGCCTTGTCCACAGTGGACAGTGAGTAGATACTGGTTGCCTTTCTCTTTCCTCTTCTGCACTATTTACTAACTTCGATGTTTGTGCATTACAATGCTGGCCTCTAGTATTATAAACGTGTTAGTTTTTATTTTAATTTCAAATAGCTCACAGGCTAGCAGGACACAGATAAACATAAGAAAATATGTTACACAACTGTGTAATACAAGCTCTGGGAATTTGAAGTGGCTATCTTACCTAGGATGTCAAAGAAAACATCAAAGTTATTATTTTAGATCAACTAAGAAGGCATATAATTTTACTCATTTCTTATCATGTTCTATTAGTTAATAAACACTTTTGTCTAATTATGCCTCTGCTGCTGCTAAGTCGTTTCAGTCGTGTCCAACTCTGTGCGACCCCAGAGACGGCAGCCCACCAGACTCCCCTGTCCCTGGGATCCTCCTGGCAAGAACACTGGAGTGGGTTGCCATTTCCTTCTCCAATGAATGAAAGTGAAAAGTGAAAGTGAAGTCACTCAGTCATGTCCGACTCTTTGCAACCCCATGGACTACAGCCTACCAGGCTCCTCCATCCATGGGATTTTCCAGGCAAGAGTACTGGAGTGGGGTGCCATCGCCTCCCTAACCCTAATTATGCCTCAGGAGGAAGCAAAACATTTCATAGATGGAAAATCACTCTGGTCTTGGAGCCAGGGTCACTGGGTCCTAATGCTAGCTCTGACACTCATCAACTGAAGGAGAAAAATCTCTATGGACCTCAATCTTACCTGATAAGAGCCTTCTCAAACTCTCAACTTCCACACTGCATTCATTGTAAAACACATTATAAAAATAAATGCATGAAAAGTCAGTTTGGACAGATGGATTATTTTCATATCCCTTAATTATCCTGGCAGAGAAGGTAATGTCAACCCACTCCATACTCTTGCCTGGAAAATCCCATGGACGGAAGAGCATGGTAGGCTGCAGTCCATGGGGTCACTAAGAGTTGGACACAACTGAAGCGACTTAGCAGCAGCAGTAGTTATCCTGGATGATCCAACAATAAACTACTGGAAATGTAAAGGTAAAGTTTGATAGCTTCACAAACTCAGCCTGTGAATGTTTTTCTAGAAGCTTTAATATTGAGGTCACATTATTAAATACCAAAGGGCATTTAAGCTAAAGACATTTTGGAAAGAAATTAGTTCAGCTGTCTCTCTCTTTAAAAAAAAAAAAAGAAAGAAAAGTACTTTTATTTTTGCTTTTCACAACATTTGTCTGCATTGTGAATCTAGAACTATTTTATTTATTGTTGATATTTGTAATTTCTTTGCACAAATTCACTCCTAAATGAAATGCCTATCTTTTGATAAGTCTGCTTATAGCTAGATTTATAAATCACTTAGGTTTAGAGAGAAACTAGGTTTCTTAATCTCCTTTTGAAAGCTATCTTTATATAAAAAACTATTGATGAACTATTGACTCTTATTTTCCATAAATGAGAGATGAATGCCAGCCAAACAAAAAGCTAACACCAGGGTACCTTTGTTTGCACTTCCTTAAGTTTCTTTTTTCCTCAAGATGAATCACGTTTTTGAACTTTAGCTCTTTGCTTTTCATTTTTGAAATTCCGTGATGAATATGTTTACATGAGGTATAAAAGCATGATGTCTGTCTTTATATTAACAAGGGGTCAGAGAGAAGTATCCGAATGGCCAGAGAGAATAATCAGATTTCCCATGAGACTTCTGCCTTACACCATGGAATCTAGGCAAGCAATAGTAAATAAAATGTGCCTGAGTGCTTAGCTGTGTCCTATTCTCTTTGTGAACCTTTGGACTGTAGCTCAAGCCTCCTCTGTCCATGGGCTTTTAAAGGCAAGAATAGTGGATCTGGTTGCCATCTTCTTCTCCAGGGGCTCTTCCGGTCCCAGGGATTGAACCCTCATCTCCTGCATTGCAGGGGAATTCTTTACCTGCTGAGCCATCAAGGAAGCCCTTGAATAAAATGTGGTGAAAGCTAAAAAAAAAAAATTTACCTAGTCAACTTTCATCTCTAAAACAAAACTGTCTTCTTTCATCCCAGTGGGTCAGCTTTGAAGCAGCCAAGCTTTCCTCCAGAGGTTCCTGGTACTACCTCTGCTGCTCTTTGCTGATAAAATTTAAATTATCCTCCCTTCAAAACTACGTGGAGGCTTTCACTTCATATGCACTGCAGTAAAGAAAATGTAGCTTGTTTCAGAGTTATGTTTTTACGTTGAGGAACTGTTTACATTAAAAAGAAGTATTTCTTGAGAAATAAGTACTTGGTTCCTTTCACTTTTAGGTGGTGAAAGGAAACCAATGGCATGATCATTATTAAAAGTAAAAGCACCTGTGAAGAATAAAGAAAACTAAATAAAAGGAAAGGAAAAGGAAAAGCCATGGCAGTATCAGCCACTACTCATGAAAAATTCTTTTTGAAAAAATTCATTAGGGGATAAAAGATCTGAAGAGACTGTCCTGACACATATTAAATAGAAAGAACTGTGTGAAAGGAGCTCCAAGTCTGAGTGTAGACACAGAGCAAACTTAGGAAATATATTTACAAGAAGAGAAAATTCAGAATATAAGTACGAGAAGAGTGTCATGAACACTTGAGCCACATGTGCTCACTTCTTTGGCTGCCTTCCTATCAGAGTTTTCATTCTGTCTGCTCATCAGGAAACCTGCCTCAGAGAACAGGATGGCTGATTACATTGTCTAAGGCTGTTATATCCTCCTGTTATATCCTGCTGTGTTCTAATCTCCCAGTGGGTATCTGAGGTAGTAGTTGATCTTGGAAGTCAGCAGGGATTTGTGTAGATGTGTATATTTGAGATTCAGCCTCCTCTAACATGATGGTGGTGTATGTTAAGTAGAAGAATTCATGCAGCTAGATTTGAAAGAGCAGTGCTCCTGGACAGACAAAGTGAATTTGTTTTAGAGTTAATGAATGATGAATTTGTTCTATGAAAATTTTTAGTAGCATTAGATTCACACTAAGAAGGAAAGTTTCAGAGGATCATTATAAAACTCACCTGGCTAGACTAAGTTGTTTCACCCTAATTGAGAAATCTCATTTGACATCTAGCCCTACATCAGGTCAAAATGCACAGAGCACAAATAAAAGCAATTAGACCTACTACCTTGGCCTTGATGGAGTCTGCCTCCTCTAGCATGCCTGATTAAATTCTATTTCAAAGACAGGCTCTAATGCACTTACTGAACTCTTTGTCCTTGAAGTAGAGAGGGTTGTAAGGTCTATTTCTCAGGGGTCTGAGAAATGGGAAGAGTAATTCACTTCTGAAAAAGGAACAGTGCTTTCTCCCAGGTTGATCCTAAAGATTAACAGCACAACACATATACTGTTGCTTCACGCTATTCCTTAAAAATCCTGGATACATATATAGGGATCTTTCAAAGTGATTTCCCAATACCACAGCTCTTCTTCTTTGCCAAATGGACAATTTTATTTTCTAAAATCCTTACCTGACTATACTAGACTCCCTAAATTTAGACCATAGAGTTTTCCTTAGAGAAGTAATGTTTTGCTCTTTAAGTGTTCAGGGATTTTTAAAAACCATTATTGCCACATTAATGGTATAATTCATTTAGTTTGCTATTATGCTTATTTTTCAAATTCAGTTTTATAGGCAGGGAATAGAGATTCAGTAACTTTTCCAGGGTTCTCCTAAATATTTCAAGGCTAAAGGTAAAAATATTCTTCTTGATGAAAACTTCTCTTTGAAAACAGGATTAAGTCATGATGTCTTCACATATTCTTTAATAAACACTTTTACTCATTTCAGTCTGATTTCTGCTTTCCTCCTCAATACACACACACACACACACACACACACACACACTCTCACACTCTTCCTAACTCCTTCTACTAAGATTGCTCTTATCTTAATCTTATTATGTGATTTCTGACAAATGAAATATGCACAACCCTCTTTGGGGCTTTCTTGGCCTCTCAGTAATATTCAACCACTTGATCACTCACTTTTCTTGAAATTCTTTATTTTCTTGGTCTTTATGACTTCACAGTCTCCTGGCATTTATTCCATCTCTTGTAAACTGTCTCAGTACCCACTATCAAATTATGTCTGATATCTAATTATTGAAGTGTTAAAAACCTTATGACATTTCTCTACAATTGGTCCTTTGGTGATTTCATGTATTTCCATGATTTAAAAATAAGTGCAAGATCTTCCAGGTTCATCCATGATGTGAAAAGAATTTGGAAGCCATTGTCTCTTTCCTACAACAAGAAAAAGTTGAATAAACTGGAAGTCAACAATTTTTCTTGAACTCATGAGAAAGAGAAGGTTGTAAGACAAACTGCAAGCTCAAAATCTAGAGACGAAGACTTCTCTAGAAGGGTGGTCCAGTGACTAGGACTCTGTACGCCCAATGCACGGGGCTGGGGTTCAATTCCTGGTCAGGAAACTATACCCTACATGCCACAACTAGGAGTTCATATGCTGCAACTAAGACTCAGCACAGCCAAATGAATAAATATTTTTCAGAAAATCTAGAGAGACAAGTGAATCCAGAAAGTGTTAGCCAAGATCTGCTTATATAAACCACTGGAGCTGTAAACCAGTAGTAATAACTGATAGGGTATTCTTACAAATTGCTTGAGGCTAAGTGTGGACTAGCTTAAGAATGAGAAATTCCTAGGGGCCATAGTCATAAAGGGGTCACTATCATAAAAAGGCCACCACACTTTAATGGGTTTTATTTGCAGAAATCCTGCAAGATTCTCATGGTGAAGAGATAACAAAGATCCCTTTGTGGCTTTGGCATGAGGAGGAGAACAGCCATTATGAAATAGGTACAAAATATCCTCTATAGCAAAGTGCCATTCTATAAAGAAAAGGACTTTACCAGAGTCTCATTCCACCTGGGGAAGAGTAGTTCTCCATCTCTAGCTGCCTCTTGCCTTCATGCCTCACCAAAAGGAGGGGAATGGGAAGCAAGAAATCCATGTGAAGGTACAGCCTAGGAGCACAGGTCCACCACAAGACTGAGATTTATTCTTTATATTATAGAATATTTCCCATCACTAACACCTTACCACCACATCAACAGGACTCCAGTAAAATAAGTTGATTAAGAGATCTAGAAATAAAAGCATAGTGTCTCTCTGAGAAGTATGTAGAGAAGTCCAGTTTTTAAAAAAGCTACAAAAAAGGGTACTAGAGGAACCTGAAGTCCCTGCAGCTACTACAAACATTAAACACAGTCATACTCCCAGCCAAATTAACATAAAAACTATACTAAAGGCCTATTTACCTTAGTTCCTACTACCTGATATATCATGTCTCAACAAAAAAATCACAAGGCATGGTAAAAGGAAAGAAAAAAAAAAAGCAGTCTGAAGTAATAACGTAAGCAGTAGAAGCAGTCAGAAATGACACTGATGGAGTTATCAGACAGGAATTAAAATAACTAAGATTACTATGTTAGGGCTATAACAGAAAAAGGAGACAACATCTAAGAACATATGGATAATGTAAGCAGAAAGGTGGAAACTCTAAAAGAAGTAAAAAAGAAATACTAGAAACTAAAAACACTGTGGCATCAATGAAGAATGTCTTTGCTGAGCTTACCAGTAGGCTGGGCACAGCCACAGAGAGAATCAACCACCTTGAGGATGTATCAATAGAAACTTCCCAAACTGAAACACAAAAGGAAAAAAAGGGGGAAAAATAGAATACCCTGGAGCTGTGAAACAATTACCAAAGTTACAGCATATTAGAACTTGAGTACTAGAAGAAGAGAGAATAAAGCAGAAGAAATGCTTGGAGAAATAATAGTCAAGAATTTTCTGAAATTAATGACAAATACAAAAACTCAGTCTTAGAAATCTCAGAGAACACCAAACAGGATAAGCACAAAACATCTGTATCTAGGCATGTGATACTCAGAATGCAGAAAACTAAAGACAAAGAAAAATCTAGAAAAATGCCAGGGGTGGGTTGGGAGTGGAAGGGCACCTTACCATAGAGTAGCAAGGAAAACAATGACAGCTGACTTACTTCCAGCAAGAAAATGAAATAATGTTTATGACAGGAGAATGACATAATGTAAATGAATTTAGACTAGTTTAAAATGTATATTGCAAACACTACAGCAACTGTAAAAACATTAAAAAGAAGTATAATTACTACGTAAAGAGTGGAGTGGAAATATAACCATGTAAATGCTCAACTGAAACCAGAAGACAGAAAAATAAGAGGGATAAAAAAAGAAGAAAAAGGTAACAAACAGAAAAATAGATAGCAACATAGTAGATATTAACCCAGCTATATCTATAATCATTTTAAATGCAAATGATTGAAGTGCACAAGTCACAGATTGTCAGAATAGATTAAAAAACAACAACAATAATAAGACCCACCTATATGTTGTCTTCAAGAAATCCTTTAAATTTAAACACTCAGGTTGAAAGCAAAAGGCAGAGAAGGATATACCATGCTAACATGCATCTAAAGAAAGCAGGTAAAGCCATGTTAATTTCAGATAAATCACACTGCAGAACAAGGAATATTTTCAAGGATAAACAAAATCATTACATCATAATCACAGAGGTCAAGTCTTTAGGAAGGAATAACAATTGTAAAGAATTTTAGAAAAATTATTGTGTGGGAACCAAAGTATGCTCACTATTTAAAATATTAAGCAATACAAAAATAAGGAAAGCTAAAATTACGTAAAATCCCACTGCCCCCAAATTACCTGCACAACCCCAAAATTACCTGTGTAACTAGGAGGTTAGCTCCTGTGAATCTCATTTCAGATCTATGTAGGTAAATAGAGTAGATAGGAGTAGTGTAGTTTTAAAAAAGCAATAGACAAGATCATTAATCCTTTAATAAAAGTACAAGTTCTCCAAATTCCTGCTTATATTAGGAATAACATTATGTAAACATTAAGAATTTGGAATCATTATATTTCAGTCACAATTTTCTAATACATCTTTAAATGACTCCTGCCTTAAAAATAAGATTATGCCTTGTACTCTTCTATCTACCTTTTCCCAACTACTTCAATTAATTAGTCATATGTTTTCCTCTTCAAATTTTATAATACTGATGTTATATTTTTAAATCCAAATTCCTCAAGTATGTTTGTCCACTTTCCATGCTTAAAAGCTCACTGTATTAATATCCTGTTGCTATATAACAAAGTGATACAAATTTGGCAGCTAGAAGCAACACACATTTATTATCGCATATTTTCCATCGGGTTAGGAGTCCAGGCATGGTCTAGCTAGCTCCTAAGCTCAGCGTCTCATGAAACTGGATTCCAGGCACTGCCTGGCTGCTCCTCCTAGAGCTTATCCTCTTCCAACATCAAACAATTATTGGCAGAATTCAGTTACTTACGATTATAGGATCAAGGCCCCCATTTTCTTGTTAGCTGTTGACTACTAGCCACTTCTATTCATTGGCAGATCATAACATGTCTGTTTGCTTTCTTTTAGGCTACTAGGAGAGTCTGTCTCTGAAACTTCATGTTCTATAAAAGCCCCCTTGATGAAGTCAGATCCATACAAGGTAAGCTCTCTTTTGATTAAAACTTAACTCAACTAATTAATAACCTAATCAAGGAAGTGATATGTGATCATATTTTTTAGACCCATCCACACTCAAGAAGAGGAGATTTATATAAGGTATATAAATCAGGGCATAAGAATCTCAAAGGGCCATGTTAGAATTCTTCCTACTGTACTCATTATAAATCCAGTTCTATTCCTGAATTCCTCTTTGATACACTTATTACTTGGACTTCATCAATGAATAGTAATTACTTTAGAAAGGATCATATGGGCTATAGTTATTGAGTTCTTACTTCTCTTAGGGTGTCTGCCAAATGTCATTTTTACTATGTGATAATTTAGCTATACTATAAATGACAGCTTATCTGGATAAATATTTTAGGTCATTTTTGTTTTCCCTTGGAATTTCATAGACTTCCTAGGTGGTACTGAAAACTGTGGAGAAATTTATGATATATTACTTCCTACTTCTCATCCTTTATGGAAGACAGAAAAAAATTTGATTCTTCCTAAATTGGATGTGAGAGTTGGACTGTGAAGAAAGCTGAGCGCCAAAGAATTGATGCTTTTGAACTGTGGTGTTGGAGAAGACTCTTGACAGTCCCTTGGACTGCAAGAAGGTCCAACCAGTGCATTCTGAAGATCAGCCCTGGGATTTCTTTGGAAGGAATGATGCTAAAGCTGAAACTCCAGTACTTTGGCCACCTCATGCAAAGAGTTGACCCATTGGAAAAGACTCTGATGCTGGGAGGGATTGTGGGGCAGGAGGAGAAGGGGACGACAGAGGATGAGATGGCTGGATGGCATCACTGACTCGATGGACATGAGTCTGAATGAACTCCGGGAGTTGGTGATGGACAGGGAGGCCTGGTGTGCTTCGATTCATGGGGTCACGAAGAGTTGGACACAACTGAGTGACTGAACTGAACTGAAATGTCTAAGAAAGTCTTTCTTCCTCAGAAGTTCGTAATTTACCTAAGATATTCTAATATGTCTTAATTTGGGAGACAATTTCCTCTTTTCTATATCTTAATACGGAGAAGGCAATGGCACCCCACTCCAGTACTCTTGCCTGGAAAATCCCATGGATGGAGGAGCCTGGTAGGCTGCAGTCCATGGGGTCGCTAGGAGTCAGACATGACTGAGCGACTTCACTTTCACTTTTCACTTTCATGCACTGGAGAAGGAAATGGCAACCCACTCCAGTGTTCTTGCCTGGAGAATCCCAGGGACGGGGGAGCCTGGTGAGCTGTGGACACAGAGTCGGACACGACTGAAGTGACTTAGCAGCAGCATATCTTAATAGTTTTTTTTTTTTTCCCCAATTAACTTTAATCTCTCCTTCAAAGACAGCAACTGTCCTTATATTAGCTCATCTTTGGCTTCTAAATTTCTCATCCATAATTTAAAAAATCTTTTTGTTTATTTTTCTCTGATGAATTTATTATTCTAAGTATTCCTCCCAGGGCAGAAATGCAATATTTCACTCTGTCTTTCCTGCCTCTTGTTGTTTCTAATTTATTGTAAATGTTATAAATGTTGATATTTTGAACTTGATTTGTTTTACCAGCTCTGAAATTTTCCATTTCATTTTATTTGATTGTTTAGTGCCTTGTCTTTGACCCACTGTTTTATTGATTTTGTATTTTTTATTAAGTTCTATATAACACAAAACATGCTTGGAAAGTTTTCCTCCTGTCTTTGGACAATATATTTTTGTGAGTGGGTACTTAATCTGCCGTGCACTGCTGCGGTCCATTGTGTAGTTGCTGACCATCTTTTAAAAGCTTGTTGGTAATTAACATGCCTCTAATCTAAACACTAATATTGTCTGACATATTGAGGGTACATTGTTTTTGACACTCTCGTATTTTATCCAAACTACAGTTTGAGGAAAAATCTCATTTTCTGTTTGTTTATCTGTAGTCTGAGAGTTTGTAGTGATGAAAAGGGGAAGAGGACACATGAAAATAAAAGCACAGCTTCTAAGGAAACTGTTCTCTGTTTTATCTTTGAGATTCTTCTAAATGTTATACAAAGAGCACAAACCATACAACCAGGGGTATCTTCTGTCATAAAAACTGGCTCATTGGAAAAATCAATTTCCTAGAGACCATTTTCAGTTCTGCTAAGATCCTACTCTCAATATTTCATTTTCACATTCTTAGTCTGCATCTCTCCAAACTGGGATTCTCAGTGAGAAAATCTCAGGGTTTTGTCATCTCACCTTCTGTTCTCATTTGCTCTTCTGGCATGGAGAATGAGATGGCAGTAGAATCAAGAACTATTTTGGTGACAAATTTTCTGCTTTTGTCATAATTTTTCAAAGTTTATAGCACAAGACTTTATCACTTCATATTTATTATATACTAGGGGAACTAAAGTCAGTGATGAAGATTCACTCAATTATCTTTACCCCAAAATTTTTATTAGTCTAATTCTGTTTTTAAGAGCAGAGTTAAAATATTTTCAAAAATCTATCACTTGTTCTAAAATTGTTGAATGCCTCTGTAGCCATAAGCAAAAGGAAGCACTTATGTGTTGATATTAAAATATCCCCAGGTCACAAAGTTATGTGAAAAAGGAAAAATACAAAACAGAGTATATACAATGGGCTTTGTGTGAAAAAAAAGGTGTTATAAGAATGGGGTATATGCTGATGTACTAAGATATTCATCTGTATCTCTGGAAAGATACAGTGATGGGTATGGGAGACTTTAGACTATATTATTATATTTTGCCTTTTGAATTTTTAAACATATGAATACTTTAGTTTTTCAAAATTTAAATTAAAAATGCATTATCATTGTATAATATTCTGAAGGCTGTCAAAACTATAGTTGCCTTTCTTCCTCTTCAAATCAAAACTACAATGAGATCTTACCTCACACAGGTCAGAATGGCCCTCATCAAAAAGTCTACAAACAATAAATGCTGGAGAGGGTGTGGATAAAAGGGAACACTCTTGCACTGTTGGTGGGAATGTAAATTGATACAGCCATTATGGAAGACAGTATGGAGATTTCTTTAAAAACTAGGAATAAAACCACCCTATGACCCAGCAATCCCACTCCTAGGTATATACCCTAAGGAAACCAAATTTGAAAGAGACACATGTATCCCATTGTTCATTGCAGCACTATTTACAATAGCTAGAACATGGAAGCAACCTAGATGTCCACTGACAGATGAATGGGTAAAGAAGTCGTGGTTTATATACACAATGGAATATTACTCAGCCATAAAAAGGAACACATTTGAGTCAGTTTTAATGAGGTGGATGAACCTAGAACCTATTATACAGAGTGAAGTGAGTCAGAAAGAGAAAGATAAATACCACATTCTAACACATATATATATGGAATCTAGAAAAATGGTACTGAAGAATTTACTTACAGGGCAGCAATGGAGAAACAGACATAGAGAATAGACTTATGGACATGGGGAGAGGGGAGGAGAGGGTGAGATGTAGAGAAAGAGTAACATGAAAACTTACATTACCATATATAAAATAGATAGCCAATGGGAATTTCCTGTATGGCTCAGGAAACTCAAAACAGAGGCTCTGTATCAAACTAGAAGGGTGGAATGGGGAGGGAGCCTTAACAGGGAGGGGATATATGTACATCTATGGCTGATTCATGTTGAGGTTTGGCAGAAAACAGCAAAATTCTGTAAAGCAATTATCCTTCAATAAAAAATAAGCTATTAAAAAAAAAAACCCAGGGGGGGCTGGGCAGGGAGGCGCGGCGCGGGCTGCATCGCTAAGAGTAAGAATCTGGCCTGAATACCCTGAGCACTATCTGAGCAAAATAATTTGGGCTAGCAAACCAGACTGTGGGATATCTACCACGCGAAAAGCCAGCCCTAACCTAAGACACCGCCAGCCCGCGCACGGAACAAAGGACTAAACAGAGATAGCCGGCTGCAGACCTTCCCCCTCCGGTGACAGGCAGCCAGAGCCGGAAGGGGCAATCGCAGCCCCAGAGAGACATTATCTATAAAACTGGCTTCTTTGCTAACTAAAACTTATTGGGGGTCTGGACGGTCAACATCTGCCTGAGAAGGTGCGCCGGTTTTACACCCAGATAACCGAGTGGCGGGGAGGCGATAAGTCGCAGCATTGGCGCTTGCCAAACACCTCATCACCTGAGCTGCTCGGACCTGGGAAGAGCACAAAACGCAGCCCCAACTGAGTCTGCGCCTCTGAGGACTACCTGAGTGCCTGAACCTGAGCGGTTCATGCACTGGGCAGTGCGTGCAACCCAGGGCCAGCCTCGGATTGTTCCCGGCGGAACAACCTAGAGCCCGAGCAGTGTGGGCAGGGAGGCTACACGCGCCGTGAGCCGGGGCAGACCCAGTGTGGCTGAGGCACTGCGAGCCCACGCCAGTGTCATTTGTTTGCAGCATCCCTCCCCACAGCACGACTGAACAAAGAGAAGAAATACAGCTCCACCCACCAGAACACCGACACAAGCTTCCCTAACCAGGAAACCTTGACAAGCCACCTGTACAAACCCACACACAGCGAGGAATAGCCACAATAAAGAGAACTCCACAAACTGCCAGAATACAGAAAGGACTCCCAAACTCAGCAATTTAAATAAGATGAAGAGACAGAGGAATACCCAGCAGATAAAGGAACAGGATAAATGCCCACCAAACCAAACAAAAGAGGAAGAGATAGGGAATCTACCTGATAAAGAATTCCAAATAATGATAGTGAAATTGATCCAAAATCTTGAAATTAAAATGGAATCACAGATAAATAGCCTGGAGACAAGGATTGAGAAGATGCAAGAAAGGTTTAACAAGGACCTAGAAGAAATAAAAAAGAGTCAATATATAATGAAAAATGCAATAAGTGAAATTAAAAACACTCTGGAGGCAACAAATAGTAGAATAACAGAGGCAGAAGATAGGATTAGTGAATTAGAAGATAGAATGGTAGAAAATAAATGAATCAGAGAGGATAAAAGAAAAACGAATTAAAAGAAATGAGGACAATCTCAGAGACCTCCAGGACAATATTAAACGCTACAACATTCGAATCATAGGGGTTCCAGAAGAAGAAGACAAAAAGAAAGACCATGAGAAAATACTTGAGGAGATAATAGTGGAAAACTTCCCTAAAATGGGGAAGGAAATAATCACCCAAGTCCAAGAAACCCAGAGAGTCCCAAACAGGATAAACCCAAGGAGAAACACCCCAAGACATATATTAATCAAATTAACAAAGATCAAACACAAAGAACAAATATTAAAAGCAGCAAGGGAAAAACAACAAATAACACACAAGGGAATTCCCATAAGGATAACAGTTGATCTTTCAATAGAAACTCTTCAAGCCAAGAGGGAATGGCAAGACATACTTAAAATGATGAAAGAAAATAACCTACAGCCCAGATTATTGTACCCAGCAAGGATCTCATTCAAGCATGAAGGAGAAATCAAAAGCTTTTCAGACAAGCAAAAGCTGAGAGAATTCTGCACCACCAAACCAGCTCTCCAACAAATACTAAAGGATATTCTCTAGACAGGAAACACAAAAATGGTGTATAAACTCGAACCCCAAACAATAAAGTAAATGGCAACGGGATCATACTTATCAGTAATTACCTTAAACGTAAATGGGTTGAATGCCCCAACCAAAAGACAAAGACTGGCTGAATGGATACAAAAACAAGACCCCTACATATGTTGTCTACAAGAGACCCACCTCAAAACAGGGGACACATACAGACTGAAAGTGAAGGGCAGGAAAAAGATTTTCCATGCAAATAGGGACCAAAAGAAAGCAGGAGTCACAATACTCGTATCAGATAAATTAGACTTTAAAACAAAGGCTGTGAAAAGAGACAAAGAAGGTCACTACATAATGATCAAAGGATCAATCCAAGAAGAAGATATAACAATTATAAATATATATGCACCCAACATGGGAGCACCGTAGTATGTAAGACAAATGCTAACAAGTATGAAAGGAGAAATTAACAATAACACAATAATAGTGGGAGACTTTAATACCCCACTCACACCTATGGATAGATCAACTAAACAGAAAATTAACAAGGAAACACAAACTTTAAACAATACAATAGACCAGTTAGACCTAATTGATATCTATAGGACATTTCATCCCCCCCCCCCCCCAAAAAAAGACTGCTCACTATGGCAATTATTGAAGCTGACTTAGGGTGACATAGAAGCTTATTTCCCTTTACCCTTCTGAGTTCTTAGCTGAGGATCTCTGTAAGAAATGACAGAATAGCAGGACAAAATCAAACAGAAGTTTATTAACATAAAAAAATAAAATAAAATAAAAAGGAAGCAAAAAAAATTTTTTTAAAACCCAATATGAACATCAGTTACTGCCTATCCTTATTTCCTGGGGAGACTAACAACACTTCTTCCTGAAAGGATACAAAGAGTAGTTTGCCCATGTATTAGTTTCCTAGGACTGCCATAACAAAAACCCATGAACTGGAGGGCTTAAAACAGAAATTTTTTGTGTCAAAGGGCAGGGGTTAAAGCTCAAAATTGAGCTGTTATCAGAACAGTTCAGAACACTGTAAGGGAATCCTTCATTGACTCTTCCTAGTTTCTGGTGCTTTGCTTTTGTATTGGCATCTCTTGGCTTGCCACTGCACAACTCCAACTCTGACTTTATCATCACATATTGTTCTCCGAGTATGTCTGTCTTCACGGAGCACCTTCTTGAAAAGACACCAGTCTTGTTGGAATAGAAGCCCACCCTTTAAGAACAGACCACATCTTAACTAATTAGATCTGCATTGAACCTATATCCAAATATGATCACATTCTGAGGTGCTGAGAGTTAGAACTTTAACATACTGGGGGATGACACAATTGCAGCTATAATAGCTAGACTGCAAAATCCTAGAAATATAATGATCCCTCTAACACTTGAGCAGTTCTGCTTTTGGTAGAACAGTGTCATGTATCATATGTATTAGATGTTGAAAAGATTTAAAATAAAACTTATGTAATACTTTAAAGGGATAAAGAAAATAATACATACCACACCCGAGTACATGCCAACCAGAACAAGAAAGAAAAAATTATTGTCACTTTGAAGGTTCTTACACATTCCTTCCTAAATCCATTCATCCTATCTTCCTTGATGAAACAAATATAATGGATCTAAGTCTTACATAACATTTTTTGTTTAATTTTGCACGGTTTTTTGAAGTTTACATCACTTGATTATGCTCTGTGTACCTCCTTGTTTCTTCTGCTTAAGATTATGCTTTTTTGTAAATTCAACTTTACTGGTGGATGTAACTCTAATGCCCTACTATTCTATGTAAGTATTTGACCATGTGAATATAAAAAATCCCATTTATTCATTTCACTGTTGAAAGATTTATGTGTTGATTTCCAAAGTTTTTAATATTACTACTTTAAATATTTTTGTACTTATCTCCAAGCACATGTATTGGAGTTGAATAAATGTCATAGACAGGAGTTGAATCAATGTTAGAAGAATGATTATGCTTAATTTTACTAAGTAATTCCAACTTGCTTTTCAAAGCAGTTATACCAGGGTATAATGATTTTGTTTTTTTCACATCATCACCATCAGTTGGAACTTCTGGCCTTTTAATATGTGCCTCTCAATTAAGTGTTATGTGCCATTTAATTGTGATCTTATTTTATACTTATTAGAAATTTTGGTATCTCTTTCTGTAAAGTTCATACTCAAATATTTTGCCCATTTTTTTATTTTACTGTTGATTTTTGTCCTATTAATTTCTTGACATTTTTTACATGTTCTTGGTTACCAGTCCTTTGTCAGATATGTTTGATACAATATTTTCTTCTAATTCATGAATTGTCTTCCTACTCTTTTTTATGATGCCTTTTAATTAAGATAGGTTCTTATCTTTGATGTCATTAAATTTATCAACATTTTCCTTATGTTATTTCTGCTATGTGTATATATGTATGTTTAAGAAAATTTTACCATGATGTTTTAAAAAAATATTCTGCCATATGGTTTGCAAAAGTCTGTAGCTTACCTTTCATGTCTAGATTCTTAAGACAACTGAAATTGATTTTTGGACATGAAAAGTAGGATTCTAATTTCATTTTTATTCCATCAAGATAATTATGTATCCTAATTTCATTTAATCAAAAATGTTCATCTATGTTTGCATAAATCAGTTACTATTTCTATAGATGCTTTTCTATATTCTTATTTCACTAGTAATTTGCCTGTACCTTCACCATTAAACCACTATATTAATTACTGTAGTAATAAAATAATTCTTGATATACAAAAAGGCAAATCTCCACAACTGTTCTACTTCATGATTAATTGGTTATTCTTTACTCTGTTCAGTCACATTGATTTTCAAATATGTTCATCAAATTATGCTCATGCACATAAACACACACATTATAACATAGAAGCCTGTTAATATTTCAATTAGAATTGTTTAAATCTATTAATATAATACTTTGACTTTTAATCAACTAACATGATATGTATCTCCGTCTCTTGGTATTTTTTTAATGTTTTCAAATTTTCATTTTTTATCCATGAAGGGCATGCGTAACTTCTTTTAAAATACTCCCAGAGCGTTTGTATTCTTTGTACTTTGTATCATAATTACTTGCATTCTCATGTACAGAAATGTGAGTGTTTTATAGATAATGATTATTCAAAAATCTTCCAAAATTCTCTGATTAAACTAATTATATTCCTCTCATCTGTTGATATATCAATTTCTCAGAAGGATGAGTTAAAATTTCCTACAGATAATTTAGGCATTTAAAAATATGTTGTGATAGATCTCCCACCTGGCTAAAAATACAATTTAATTTTTGTGAGATTCACCTATGACTGTATTTCCCACCAGTCAGGAAGCGACAGTTAGAACTGGACATGGAACAACAGACTGGTTCCAAATAGGAAAAGGAGTACGTCAGGGCTGTATATTGTCACCCTGCTTATTTAACTTCTATGCAGAGTACATCTATGCCCTTAATCAGCACCAATGTTCATAACAGAAAAATTTTCTCTGGCTTTTCTTGGGGTAGTTAAACTCTTTTTAATTTGCCTAGAAATAGTTTGCCAGCCCAGAATTATGCTTCTTCCTAGGCTGGAAGACGCACAAGCTGGAATCAAGATTGCCGGGAGAAATATCAATAACCTCAGATATGCAGATGACACCACCCTTATGGCAGAAAGTGAAGAGGAACTCAAAAGACTCTTGATGAAAGTGAAAGAAGAAAGTAAAAAAATTGGCTTAAAGCTCAACATTCAGAAAACTAAGGTCATGGTATCTGGTCCCATCACTTCATGGGAAATAGATGCTGAAACAGTGGAAACAGTGTCAGACTTTATCTTTTGGGCTCCAAAATCACTGCAGATGGTGACTGCAGCCATGAAATTAAGACGCTTACTTCTTGGAAGGACAGTTATGACCCACCTAGATAGCATATTGAAAAGCAGAGACATTACTTTGCTAACAAAGGTCTGTCTAGTCAAGGCTATGGTTTTTCCTGTGGTCATGTATGGATGTGACAGTTGGACTATGAAGAAAGCTGAGCGCCGAAGAATTGATGCTTTTGAACTGTGGTGTCAGAGAAGACTCTTGAGAGTCCCTTGGACTGCAAGGAGACCCAACCAGTCCATTCTGAAGGAGATCAGTCCTGGGTGTTCTTTTGAAGGAATGATGCTAAAGCTGAAACTCCAGTACTTTGGCCACCTCATATGAAGAGCTGACTCATTGGAAAAGACTTTGATGCTGGAGGGATTGGGGGCAGGAGGAAAAGGGGACAACAGAGGATGAGATGGCTGGTTGGCATTACCGACTTGATGGACCTGAGTTTGAGTGAACTCCAGGAGATGGTAATGGACAGGGAGGCCTGGCGTGCTGCAATTCATGGGGTCGCAAAGAGTCAGACACGACGGAACAACTGAACTGAACTGAACTGAATTATGCATTTATAAACAATATGATTTAGTTTTGCCTAATTCATATAACTGTATTACACACTCTATAAAATGTTATATCTAGCTCCTTTCTCTCACCTTTTGTGTTGTTGAGTTTGTTTTTCATAATTGCTATATGAGCTTCCCTGATGGCTCAGGTGGTAAAGCGTCTACCTACAATGAGGGAGACCGGATTCAATTCCTGGGTTGGGAAGATCCCCTGAGGAAGGAAACAGCAACCCACTCCAGTATTCCTGCCTGGAAAATCCCATGGATGGAGAAGCGTAGTAGACTACAATCAATGGGGTTGCGAAGAGTCAGATATGACTGAGCGACTTCACTTTCTTCCTTTCTAGTCTGTTGTATAACTAATCTATGACTTAGCCATTTGAGTATAAGAATATCTCTTACTTATAAAACAGAAAAAGAGTCACAGATACAGAAAACAAACTTATGGTTACCAGTGGGGGGAGGGGAGGGGAAGGGAGGGATAATTGGGAGACTGGGATTGACATAAACATACTACTTTTTTTAAAAATAGATAACTAATTAGGATCTACTGTATAGCAGAGAAAACTCTACTCAGTAATCTATAATGACCTATAAGGGAAAAGAATCTTTAAAAAGAGGATGTATGTATATGCAAAACTGATTCACTTTGCTGTAGAGCAGAAACTAACACAACACTGTAAATCAACTATATTCCAATAAAAATGTTAAAAAAAGAATATTTTCCAGGTCATCACAACACTGAAAATTCAGTCTCCAATTATGGATTAAAAACCAGTTTATTTTTGCTAGTTCTTAGGATAAGTTTTCTACGCCTTTAATCAGCACCAATGTTCATTACAGCACAATTCTCTCTGGCTTTTCTTGGGGTGGTTAAACTATTTCTTGTTTGCCTTTATACCAACAGTGAAGTCTGTTTCATGATTGCAGCTTTATAGGATGTCTCTTACTTAATGTCCTACCTTGTGTTTTTATTTCCTATCTCCTAAGACCTATAAAACCCAAATTTACTCAGTTTTGCAAATGCCTTCAAGGCAAACCCAGCTTGAGTGTCTAGCCTATATCTTTGAGTATGTACCTTTACTTAGTCTTTGGCCTGACTATTCCTTTATTTCTTATCAATAATCTGATATATGATATTCCTTTATTATATTGCTATATTATATTCTTTTATTCCTTAAGTAATATTCCTTTATTTCTTATTAGTAACCGGAAGCGCGGCGGCTGCGATGGACCACGCAGAAGCGCAGCCAAGAGGAGCCACCCCACACCCAAGGACAGGGGCAGCGACTAAGAGTGCCAGGCTGCCATGGCACAGGAGCTGCTGAGAGGAGCTATCCCACATCCGAGGTCAGAAGCGGCAGCTGAGACAAGCTACCTCATGTCCGAGGTTAGAGGCGGTGGCCAAGAGGAGCTACCCCACACCTGAGGAGCAGCGACTGAGCGGGAGCAGGAGGGCCGAGAAGAGCTACTCCACGTTCAAGGTCAGGAGGGGCGACCTCGTCCAAGGTAAGGAGCAGTGGCTGTGCTTTGCTGGAGCAGCCGTGAAGAGATACCCCACGTCCAAGGTAAAAGAAACCCAAGTAAGACTGTAGGTGTTGTGAGAGGGCATCAGAGGGCAGACACACTGAAACCATAATCACAGAAAACTGGCCAGTCTGATCACATGGACCACAGCCTTGTCTAACTCAATGAAACTAAGCCATGCCATGTGGGGACACCCAAGACAGATGGGTCATGGTGGAGAGGTCTGACAGAATGTGGTCCACTGGAGAAGGGAATGGCAAACCACTTCAGTATTCTTGCCTTGAGAACCCCATGAACAGTATGAAAAGGCAAAATGATAGGATACTGAAAGAGGAACTCCCCAGGTCGGTAACTGCCCAATATGCTACTGCAGATCAGTAGAGAAATAACTCCAGAAAGAATGAAGGGATGAAGCCAAAGCAAAAACAATACCCATTTGTGGATGTGACTGGTAATAGAAGCAAGGTCCAATGATGTAAAGGAACCTTGCATAGGAACCTGGAATATTAGGTCCATGAATCAAGGCAAATTGGAAGTACTCAAAAAAAAGATGGCAAGAGTGAACGTCGACATTCTAGGAATCAGTGAACTGAAATGGACTGGAATGGGTGAATGTAACTCAGATGACCATTATATCTACTACTGTGGGCAGGAATCCCTTAAAAGAAGTGGAGTAGCCATCATGGTCAACAAAAGAGTCTGAAATGCAGTACTTGGATGCAATCTCAAAAACAACAGAATGATCTCTGTTCGTTTCCAAGGCAAACCATTCAATATCACAGTAACCCAAGTCCATGCCCCAACCAGTAATGCTGAAGAAGCTGAAGTTGAATGGTTCTATGAAGACCTACAAGACCTTTTAGAACTAACACCCAAAAAAGATGTCCTTTTCATGATAGGGGACTGGAATGCAAAAGTAGGAAGTCAAGAAACGCCTGGAGTAAAAGGCAAATTTGGCCTTGGAGTACAGAATGAAGCAGGGCAAAGGCTAATAGAGTTTTGCCAAGAAAATGGACTGGTCATAACAAACACCCTCTTCCAACAACACAAGAGAAGACTCTATACATGGACATCACCAGATGGTCAACACCGAAATCAGACTGATTATATTCTTTGCAGCCAAAGATGGAGAAGCTCTATACAGTCAGCAAAAACAAGACTGGGAGCTGACTGTGGCTCAGATCATGAACTCCTTATTGCCAAATTCAGACAGAAATTGAAGAAAGTAGGGAAAACCACTAGACCATTCAGGTATGACCTAAATCAAATCCCTTATGATTATACAGTGGAAGTGAGAAATAGATTTAAGGGACTAGATCTGATAGACAGAGTGCTTAATGAACTATGGACAGAATTTCATGACATTGTACAGGAGACAGGGATCAAGACCATCCCCATGGAAAAGAAATGCAAAAAAGCAAAATGGCTGTCTGGGGAGGCCTTACAAATAGCTTTGAAAAGAAGAGAAGTGAAAAGCAAAGGAGAAAAGGAAAGATATAAGCATCTGAATGCAGAGTTCCAAAGAATAGCAAGAAGAGATAAGAAAGCCTTCCTCAGTGGTCAATGCACAGAAATAGAGGAAGACAACAGAATGGGAAAGACTAGAGATCTCTTCAAGAAAATTAAAGATACCAAGGGAACATTTCATGTAAAGATGGGCTCGATAAGGACATAAATAGTATGGACCACACAGAAGCAAAATATATTAAGAGGTGGCAAGAATACACAGAAGAACTGTACAAAAAAGATCTTCATGACCCAGGTAATCATGATGGTGTGATCACTGACCTAGAGCCAGATATCCTGGAATGTGAAGTCAAATGGGCCTTAGAAAGCATCACTATGAACAAAGCTAGTGGAGGTGATGGAATTCCAGTTGAGCTATTCCAAATCCTGAAAGATGATGCTGTGGAAGTGCTGCACTCAATATGCCAGCAACTCTGGAAAACTCAGTAGTGGCCACAGGACTGGAAAAGGTCAGTTTTCATTCCAATCCCAAAGAAAGGCAATGCCAAAGAATGCTCAAACTACTGCACAATTGCACTCATCTCACACACTAGTAAAGTAATGCTCAAAATTCTCCAAGCCAGGCTTCAGCAATATGTGAACTGTGAACTTCCAGATGTTCAAGCTGGTTTTAGAAAAGGCAGAGGAACCAGAGATCAAGTTGCCAACATCCGCTGGATCATCAAAAAAGCAAGAGAATTCCAGAAAAACATCTCTTTCTGCTTTATTGACTATGCCAAAGCCTTTGACTGTGTGGATCACAATAAACTGTGGAAAATTCTGAAAGAGATGGGAATACTAGACCACCTGACCTACCTCTTGAGACACCTATATGCAAGTCAGGAAGCAACAGTTAGAATTGGACATGGAACAACAGACTGGTTCCAAATAGGAAAAGGATTATGTCAAGACCGTATATTAAATATAAATACAAGGCTGTGTATTAAATATAAAAGACAAATAATACTGTCTAAAGCTGTGATTCTCAGTTGTCATTCCAAATTATAACCATATAGGGTTTTAAAAAGATACAAATGGCCAAGTCCCACTAATATCCAGGGAGGCAGGAATGAGAAAAACTGATTAAAGCAGTGGTTCCCAACCATGGCTTAACATGATAATCATTTTTGAAGCTTTTAAGAAACAAATTTCCAGGCTGTATTCCAGGCCAATTAAATTGGAATCTCTGGGGGCCTGATCCATGCATCAGTACTTTTTAAAGCTCCCAGACTTCTCCAATATGCAGCCAGTTGAGAACTAGTGGTCTAAAATATCTGATTGGCTATGTATACTATAATATATAGGAAAAAGACTTAAACATTCTACATAGTAAATAATTATGTTTGCATTCCTTTTAAGTACATATTTCTCAGAATCTTACAAAATGAATCCTACAAAGGAAAGTTTAGTGATGGGTAGAAAATTTTAAATGAATGGTGTATTTAACTTGGAGAAACTTAAGAACATTTTTCTAATTGAGAAAGTAAATTTATTTATTTTACTCAATCAGAAGTGAATCTGTTATTAATTTAACACTACACAAGCATGTCTTCTTGCCCAAGTAAATGAGGAAAATACTGAATGTATTTCATTCATTCATAAAAAAACATTTTTATAATCCTATGTACTAGTCATTGGCTTAAATGCTGGAGACATACTAGTGAGAAAAATCAAACATGCCTACTCACTAGACACATAATCTAATGGGAAAACAATTTTAAAAATCTCACCAGTATCTGTGTAATGACAAGCCATAAAAAGGACTATGAAGGAAAGATTCAGGGTGCTATAAGACATCTAATAGGAAAAAAAAAAAAAAGAAGAAGTGGCACTATGCCAATCTTTACAAAAGTGGCTGTTTCCACTTCCTGTCTATTGGACCTTCTTAGAATTGAGATCATAATGTCAGGAAGAACAGTCAATACAGGGAGATCCATATGGAGAACAGCTACTGTCCATGGGACACAGTCTTGGTTAGGCGCCAGGCAACAGTCAACCTCTAATTGTCATTCACATGCATGAGCAATCTGGAAAAGTCACGCTGTCCCCTCTTTCCTCCAGTGTGGGGAATCAGGAACGGCTCCTCAGAAAGTTTACTTCTGAAGAGTGAGCCGCAATTATGGCATGTGCAAATGCCTCTGGAAGAAAGATTGCTTATCGTAGGACCTATCTGCAAGTCATAATATTTTATTTGGGCAACTGGCTGGATTATGTGCAAATCTAATGACCATTACTTAACAAATATTTTGACTTACAAAACAATGGAAAATAAAATATATATTTTGCATAAAACATCACTATCAACAGGACACATACCGGTACTAAAGGGAAATACAGTATATGGTAAAAAAATGTTGTGACTACTAACTGACATAAATAGATCAAAATAAATTCTTAAATTCACTCTATAATTTTCATAACTAATCATCTCCACTAGAATATTATATTATTTTGTTAAACTATAAAAGATGCTCTTCTTTAAGGATCCATCAAAATTGTATGAGATCAATAAACTGTTCCTGCTTTTATGTTAGACTTGAAGTAAAATGAAGAGTCTTACCAGTTTCTGTGAAATACTTGAGTTGTATAAGTCCCAACACTCGAATACCCATGCCTACACTTAAATATTCAGTTTCAACTCAATGATTATGAATTATACTCACACTTATCGAAGCACGTCCCTGCATAAATATTTCGAAGTAAAGGGGAGCTGGAAGATGAGCGAAGCACTGTCATTATATTCAGCTCTCTGCCTGCAATTTAGAGACAAATGAATACTGAAGTGTTTTCCTGTCCGTGTATTGCCCTCTTTCCCGGCACTTGTCAAGATATGATTGAAAATAGTGATACAGTATTAAAGCTCAGAGAAAATCCTGACATGTGATGGATTAAAGCACAGAATTAGTCAGACTTTATGATTTTCAAACAGCTTCCGCAATCGTTTCTCTTTGATTCACCAGTGAGCTGAATTCAGCATGAATTTTTATCCTTTTCTACAGTGCTCAAATCCATTCATGATCTATCAGCTCTTTTCTAGAAAGCCTGTGCCCTCTCTTAAGCCTCACTGAGGTCTCCAACATCAGTAAGAAATTATAATTTCTTGAGTTAAGTACTCAGCTACACAGTAGTTCATGCTGCCCTCCTTTCTTTTAATGTGTCCCACTGGGTATTAATAGTGTTCAGATTTATTTTTCATAATTTAGAACTTGCTGTATGAAATATTAAAATGCTTATTAATGTTTGGAAAAGTGACAGAGGCACTAATATATATTGTAAGCAGCACACTGCTGTTCTTCAGCCTCATACTAATTACCTATACATATAAAAATGCTTAATTATATTTTGTCTTCATTGTTCAGAAGGCAAATAGGAAAAGGGACACAGAAACACATTTAAAGACTCTAAGGACAAGTTTGTGTTTATCCGAAACTGTCACCATTGGCTCAAACTGGACAGGTCATATTTATGAGCACACAGTATGTATAATCATTTAAAAAGATTTCTCATATTCTCCCTGATACATAGAAAATAGTGAATTCCCATACATTACTAAAAATCAAGATAAAAATCATACATTTCCAAACTATGAATCTTTTGTGTTTCTCAGTCACCATTATCATACTAGTTCAAGCACTTTTTTTCTCTCAAGAATGATAATGAATTCAAGCTGTTTCCTTCACCCTTCTGACTGAATCCTATAAGCCACATTTGCCAGATAAGTATCTAAAAGTATCAAAAAATACCCTCTGCCCATGGAGAATGGTTGTACAAATATCATATTCACTTAAGCTGATCTCACTTTTTGAATTAATTAAATTAAATTAATTAATTAAATTTTTGAATTAATCAAGAAGTAAAATTATTTTACAGAATCCTAAATGACAGCATCTGATATCCATATTTCTACAGTTACCAAACAGGAACTTTTGCCTTCTGACACCAGTCATCAATACAGTGGTCAACATCAAGCAAAATTAGGAATAAATTATGCCAATACCAAAGACTTATTTTGATTTGTTAATTTTGATTTTTAACTTTAGCAGCATTAAATTTCTAGAAATATGTTTTATAGGACTTTTGCAAATAAAGATGCTTTTGACCTACTTGCTATTTGATGATCTTTTCTGAAATAGAAGGTAACAGAAATGAGAAATCAAGTACAAGGCAAAATAAATTCCCTGTTACTGGAATTTCTGATATACTGCTGTTGCACCAATTTCACCGACAATGCCATTTTAATGAATTAATCACGGAGAAACAATTCAGCCCTGTACATTAACGTGGTTCAAGACCAAATTTGTGTTTCTCCTTTAGGTGACTTCCTTGTTTCTACCGTGAGAGTGCACCCTGCTTCTCCTATGACTGTGAGTAACACCAGGAAACTGTTTCATTCCTATGACCCTCCATTTTCCAATCTGATAGAAATAATAGGATAGAAATAATAGCACCTACCTCAAAAGAAACAATTAGACAATTTTCATAAATCACTAATCACAATGTAATCCCTTAAGAAGTATTATCTCTTATTGCCCAGTTAAACATATAAAAAGCCATAATTTCTGAAATGACTACATTTAATATTTTCAGGATCTAAAATCAAAGCTAGAGTTTAGAAAGTTATGTAAATTATGAAGGAAGGAATAGGAAGCAAGACATTGTAAACATTAATCAGATGAGTAGTTTTCACATTTGATAGAGCACAATGCTATCATTCAGACAACTTTCTATGTTTATGCTTCTTTTCATTATAAAATTTATTTATATCTCAGATATTGTTTACTTTTAACTGGAGCACATAGATTAGGGTAAATGTTTTTTAGAAGAAGTATTTTATAAGGAAATTATAATATGCTATTTACCCAGAGAAGGTGGACAAGCTATCTTTGATTGTTTTTACTATGAATACATACATTGTGATCTTGACTGTGGTAGAGTGGAGTTCTGCATGAAGAGAAGGACATGGGGTATTTCAAACAGGTGGGTGACTAAGTGCAAGTCGACAGCAGGAAATTAATAGGAAATGATTTTCAGTGGAGGGTGTATACTGACTGATGCCTGTGCTTAACCTGCATTAGTTAATGGAATGTCACCAAATGAATTATGGAATAAGAGAAGTATGGGATAGTCAAGAGACTGTAAGAAATTCTTATTTACTCTTTGTGACTGAGTATTAAATTTTTGCTGGTGTGAAATCTACTGTGAATAATACATAAGTTACAAAACTTTGGCCCAGAAGGATTAAAATGCACCAAGCTTTTTTGTCATTTATTTGCTTTCCTTTTTTTCTTAAGTCCTGAGGTTTTCATTGAGAAAAAGTTAAATAAGATCAAGAAATAGGATCTCTCTCCCTTTCCTTCCCTCCCTTCAATCTCTCTCTCTTTCTTCCTAAAAGATTAAAGAAGCACTGTTCCCTATTACAGATGAGTAAATTAAAAACAAGGTGACAGAATTCATAAATTAATACAGAACACATATTAATATGTCCACTTCATATTTGTTAAGATGAGGTTTTAGGTATATAATTGAATACTAAGCTTATCAGAAATATCTGATAACAGGTCTTATGGGCTCCTGTGCAGTATATATGCATTGTGTTTATTTTTATTTTTCCTAATAAAAATATGTGAATTTAAAATACTGAGCCTTCTTAATTTACTTTTTGTTTTATTAAAATCCTCTCTAAATATATTGTGATAAATTTGTTATTACTTTTACTATCTGAGGTGGAATCTTTTAACGCCCAACATTATTTATTGAACTTTGGGAGAATCACAAACCACCTTTAAGAAACTAATGAAAGCTATTTCCAGAAAAGACACATACACTTACATACAACAGAGACACATATAGAGACATACATATTTTGCTATATTATCAAGGGGCTCGTACATATCTTGAAACTCATCCTTTCAAATTAGGGCCACAAATAAAGAAATCCTGATCAAGGCTATTTTAACCTGAGGCCACATAGTATTGATGGTTTTGAGAGTTTCCAGTGCTTTGAATCAAAAGACATAGTGTCCTCTCCAAACTGTACTCCTCATTTAACCTTAGTTGCCTCATTTATAAAATAAAAACAAGTGGTACCAAAGGTCTCTTCCAACATAAAATTATCTGGGTCTAGGCAGATGGGAAAACAGTGGAAACAGTGTCAGACTTTATTTTTTTGAGTTTCAAAATCACCGCAGATGGTGACTGCAGTCATGAAATTTAAAAACCCTTGCTCCTTGGAAGGAAAGTTATGACCAACCTAGATAGCATATTGAAAAGCAGAGACATTACTTTGCCAACAAAGGTCCGTCTAGTCAAGGCTATGGTTTTTCCATCGGTCATGTATGGATGTGAGAGTTGGACTGTGAAGAAAGCTGAGTGCTGAAGAATTGATGCTTTTGCTGTGGTTTTGGAGAAGACTCTTGAGAGTCCCTTGGACTGCAAGGAGACCCAACCAGTCCATCCTAAAGGAGATCAGTCCTGGGTGTTCATTGGAAGGACTGATGCTAAAGCTGAAACTCCAGTACTTTGGCCACCTCATGCGAAGAGTTGACTCATTGGAAAAGACTCTGATGCTGGGAGAGATTGGGGGCAGGAGGAGAAGGGGATGACAGAGGATGAGATGGCTGGATGGCATCACTGACTCAACAGACATGAGTTTGGGTAAACTCCGAGAGTTGGTGATGGACAGGGAGGCCTGGCGTGCTGAGCAACTGAACTGAACTAAACTGAGGCAAAGAATAAGTTCCTTTAAGAAAAATAATACTGTTTGCAAGTTACAAAAAGAAAATCAATTACAAATATGAAGGTTTTTCATTTTCCTATAGCTTTTTAACAAAAGGAATCTTGAATAGAAAATGCATGTTCTATCTGAATTGTGTTGACATACGTGGCTTTATAGATTTTTGTGGTCTTATATACTGGGAAAAGAAAAGGTGAGTTAGTTCACAAGTCATATTTACATATGATGATATGAATTATGTTTTGCATATTTTCTATATCTTTTCCAAGGGTGGTTTAATAATATTAAGTAATTAATTGAAATAGAAATGTACTACTAAATCAAACATTTAGAGAAAAAAATTCAGTTTTACAAATGATACTATCATTTACAATAAGTGACTTAATGTTTAGAAGGAATTGATTGTCACTGACTATTCATACTGAACCAGCTTACACACTGACAAAGGAAAAATATGTACTCTACACCAACAAGGAGAAGGAAATGGCAACCCACTCCAGTATTCTTGCCTGGGAAATCCCATGCACAGAGGAACCTGGCAGCCTACAGTCCACGTGGTTGCAAGAGTCGGACACAACTGAGCGACTAAAGCAAACCAACCATACATCAGCAAATATACTTTTGTTGAGCTGGCTTAACTTTGAAGTTTAAAAAGTAAAGAGGGAACATATTCCTATGTGAAAACATCTTAATACCCATATTTTCCATCAGTAACTTCAAATGCAATTTTTTCAACATTTGGCTTAGAACATAAAGTCAGAAATAGAATCTAAAGCTCTGTCTCCAGAACAGAGAGGGAAACTACAGCAGCAAGGAAAACTAGAGAGGATGTAATAACACTTCTAAAAGTGTCAAGGAAAGGATGTATTCTACTTGCAAAAATGTCAAGGAATTTCCATGAGGTATAGAACATAGGAGGTCATACTGAAGGGAGGATTGACTATAAATTCTCATCCTATAAGAGAATATCTTGCTAAGAATTAGGTGGAGCACACTACCACAGAATCTGGCCTGTAAACATGCAGTGAACTTGTGGGAAAGCTATCAATCCCAAGACTATTGTATAAAATATTTTCAAATCAAGATTCATGATTAAGGGGGTGAACAGAAACTTTTAGAGATGATAGATATATTCAAGGCATAGATTGTGGTGATGGTTTCACAGATATTTAGTTTAAGATTCATCACATTGTATACATTAAATATGTGCACCTTTTTGGATGCCAAATATACTTCAATAAAGTGGTTAAATTAATAAAAGAAAATCCCTAGGATGACTGAGGAGTATGGAGACTATTCTCCGCTAGCCTACAAAAATTATCAAATTCTGTTTTAAGATTAAGCCTCTATGCCCATAATGTAAGCTAACTGGATGAAATGATGTGACTTCACTGTATTGATGAAAGTCATTTGATATGGAACATACAGCACACAATTTGTAGATACAGAATACAGTTTAGTAAACCAACTATAATAATTAACCATGAGTAATATTAAGTTTAATTATCAAAGACAATTTGTACTGGCAAATTACATTTTAAATGGATTTAAGTATACTAAGAGTAAACTTAAATTTTAACAACTTTTAGAATGAAGTGAAACTGTTAGTCACTCAGTCGTGTCTGACTTGCTGACCCCATGGACTTGTAGCTCGGAAAGTTCCTCTGTCCATGGAATTCTCCAGGCAAGAATACTGAAGTGGGTTGCCATTTCCTCCTCCAGGGGATCTTCCTGACCCAGGGATCAAACCCAGGTCCTCTGCATCGCAGGCGGATTCTTTACTGTCTGAACAACATGGGTAGCCCTTAGAATAAACGATTCTCACACAAATGCAAAATTCTAAAGTTCACATAATTGCTTCTAGTATTAAAATATTCCATTAGCAGTTAATTGCTGCTGTATGTGAAAACATGTATTTCTTTGTTTTAAAAATTTTATACACTGCAGCTTCTCACTAATTCAAACTGACTCTTCTCTCAACTGCTTCCCACCTCTGTGATATAATTTTTAATTTGTTGTATAAATATAGTTGATTTTAATATTAATTTAAATAGATGATATTTTATTGCTATGACATTCACCATTTCCAATTAAGAGTGATAGCAGACAAATTAGCAGAGGCTGCAAAACTAAAATAAAAAGATTCTCAGAATCTTTAAATCTACTCAATACCTAGTAAATAATATACATAAATCCTTATTTCTTGAAAGTGAAAGTGAAGTCACTCAGTCGTGTCCGACCTCTTTGCAACCCCATGGACAGTAGCCTACCAGGCTCTGCCGTCCATGGGGTTTTCTAGGCAAGAATACTGGAGTGAGCTGTCATTTCCTACTCCAGGGGATCTTCCTGATCCAGGGACCAAACCCAGGTCTCCTGCATAGATGTGTCCCTTAAAAAAACCATTTTTTAACTTTCTGTCACTGTATTGCACTCATGAGTACATGGGTACTCAAAGATATTTGTTAAGGGTTAGTTTATAAAATGGAAGAGCATGTCTAAGGAAAGAAGTTCAACTCGGCTTCATAGGTATTTCCATCTACTTCTGCACTTTCCCATTTGTTTCATTTAAAGATGATAGATCATCTTCTATCTTCCATATAGTCATGTCATTCTTTTTATCTTTATCAGTTCCTTTTGTAACTTTCAATAATATACTTACAATATGAGCCTAAGATTCTTACTAAAATAAGAATCTTAGGCACATAGTCTTATCCTCTTCTGTCCTTTTTCCCTTTCCACTTGCCATGTTGTATCATCTATACTCAACAACTTCCACATTGTCAAGACTCATGTTATTTATCATTTATATTCTGCTCTGAAATGGTACATGCATCTGTGCTGTGTCAATATTTTAATTCTAAAAGCTAAAACTCAATAAAATCCTTATATTATTATGACCGTTTAAAAACTTCACTGTAGATCCAAGTAATGGTCTAAGTTTATATCTCCCTTTCTTGTTCCTTCTAGAGCTTCTAATTGCTTATTTATTCTGGCATTGTTGGTTTTATTGCAAAAATCACACAACTAAAATCAGAAAATGTTACAAGAGTAACTTGGTTGTCTTGGGGAACAGGACTGAGATAGTGCTAGGGACTGATGCTTTTCATTTTAAATTCTTATGGTTTCATTAAATATTCACTGTGCAGACTACCTGGATAAAAAGAAAACATTAATGCTTAAAAATGAAATCATACTCAAACCCCACTCAGAATTAAAGAAATTCAAATTATTTTCAATTTTGCAAAAATATGAAAATTTTATGATTCCCAAGGTAAACCAGCATATAGGGAGCTTCTAGGAAACATATTCAAAATATCTTAACAACCAGTATAGTACAAGACACTAACCTCTCAGAACTGATGCCAGCCATAAAATAGTATGTGTTCCTCTGGTGCTTGCCAGCTGAATAGCAGTCAAGGGGGAGGGTGTCTTCATACGCTGCTGTTGAGGATGTGAGTTGAATACACATTGAATACAATCTTTCTGGAGGATGTTAGTCATCACCTTTTTTTTTTTTCAAAGTCATTAAAAACTTGGCTGAATTGAATAGTCATCTAAGAAAAACATTAAAAGTATATAGCTTTTTGTAGATCAATGGAACAAAATAGAAAGCCCAGAGATAAATCCACGCACATATGGACACCTTATCTTTGACAAAGGAGGCAAGAATATACAATGGATTAAAGACAATCTCTTTAACAAGTGGTGCCGGGAAATCTGGTCAACCACTTGTAAAAGAATGAAACTAGAACACTTTCTAACATCATACACAAAAATAAACTCAAAATGGATTAAAGATCTAAACATAAGACCAGAAACTATAAAACTCCTAGAGGAGAACATAGGCAAAACACTCTATGACATACATCACAGCAGGATCCTCTATGACCCACTCCCCAGAATACTGGAAATAAAAGCAAAAATAAACAAATGGGACCTAATTAAACTTAAAAGCTTCTGCACATCAAAGGAAACTATTAGCAAGGTGAAAAGACAGCCTTCAGAATGGGAGAGAATAATAGCAAATGAAGCAACTGACAAACAACTAATCTCAAAAATATATAAGCAACTCCTACAGCTCAACTCCAGAAAAATAAACGACCCAATCAAAAAGTGGGCCAAAGAACTAAATAGACCTTTCTCCAAAGAAGACATACAGATGGCTAACAAACACATGAAAAGATGCTCAACATCACTCATGATCAGAGAAATGCAAATCAAAACCAATATGAGGTACCATTTCACACCAGTCAGAATGGCTGCGATCCAAAAGTCTACAAGTAATAAATGCTGGAGAGGGTGTGGAGAAAAGGGAACCCTCTTACACTGTTGGTGGGAATGCAAACTAGTACAGCCACTATGGAGAACAGTGTGGAGATTCCTTAAAAAACTGGAACTAGAACTGCCTTATGATCCAGCACTCCCACTGCTGGGCATACACACTGAGGAAACCAGAAGGGAAAGAGACACGTGTACCCCAATGTTCATCGCAGCACTGTTTATAATAGCCAAGACATGGAAGCAACCTAGATGTCCATCAGCAGATGAATGGATAAGCAAGCTGTGGTACATATACACAATGGAGTATTACTCAGCCATTAAAAAGAATACATTTGAGTCAGTTCTAATGAGGTGGATGAAACTGGAACCTATTATACAGAGTGAAGTAAGCCAGAAGGAAAAACACCAATACAGTATACTAACGCATATATATGGAATTTAGAAAGATGGTAACAATAACCCTGTGTACGAGACAGCAAAAGAGACACTGATATATAGAACAGTCTTATGGACTCTGTGGGAGAGGGAGAGGGTGGGAAGATTTGGGAGAATGGCATTGAAACATGTATAATATCATGTATGAAATGAGTTGCCAGTCCAGGTTCGATGCACGATACTGGATGCTTGGGGCTAGTGCACTGGGACGACCCAGAGGGATGGTATGGGGAGGGAGGAGGGAGGAGGGTTCAGGATGGGGAACACATGTATACCTGTGGCGGATTCATTTTGATATTTGGCAAAACTAATACAATTTTGTAAAGTTTAAAAATAAAATAAAATTTAAAAAAAAAGAAGAAGAAATTTAAAAGAAAAGGAAAAAAAAAGTTAAAAAAAATAAATAAAATAAAAAGATTCTAAGAAAGCTGTAGTACATATACACAATGAAATATGCAGTTCAGTTTCTCAGTCATGTCTGACTCTTTGCAACCCCATGAATCACAGCATGCCAGGCCTCCCTGTCCATCACCAACTCCCAGAGTTCACTCAAACTCACGTCCATCGAGTCGGTGATGCCATCCAGCCATCTCATCCTCTGTTGTCCCCTTCTCCTCCTACCCCCAATCCCTCCCAGCATCAGAGTCTTTTCCAATGAGTCAACTCTTCACATAAGGTTGCCAAAGTACTGGAGTTTCATTAAAAAGAATACATTTGAGTCAGTTCTAATGAGGTAGATGAAACTGGAGCCTATTATACAGAGTGAAGTAAGTCAGAAAGAAAAACATCAATACAGTATATTAATGCATATATATTGAATTTAGAAAGATGGTAATGATGACCCTATATGCAAGACAGCAAAAGAGACACAGATGTATAGAACAGTCTTTTGGACTCTGTGGGAGAGGGCGAGGGTGGGATCATTTGGGAGAATAGCATTGAAACATGTATATTATCATATGTGAAACAGATCCCCAGTCCAGGTTCAATGCATGAGACAGGGTGCTTGGGGCTGGTGCACTGGGATGACCCTGAGGGATGGGATGGGTGGGGAGGTGGGAGGGGCATTCAGGATGGGGAACTGATGCACACCCGTGGCTGATTCATGTCAATATATGGCAAAAACCACTACAGTATTATAAAGTAATTAGCCTCCAATTAAAATAAATAAATTTTTAAAAATAAAACAATAAAAAGATTCTGTCACAGCCTTTTTCCTAGTTTACACGTACCATAAAGACATAGTTATCATTAGCAATAGAGGCACCACAATTTCAATCTCTGGCAAACATGAGAAACATCAACAAGAAGTACATTAGTTACCTGTATTAATTGCAACCAACTTAAATTTTGGACTGATAATCTCACTCTTTCCTCAAGTAGTTACTTTTCTAAAATATTACAATGCAAGTAACATAATTCTAAATTTTCCAGCCTCTGTGCCTCTATGCCTGTTAAATTTAAAACAAGATTCACATCAATCTGAGTGAAAGCTTTCATAGCAAACTTTGTGCTTGCTTAGTTGCTCAGTTATGTCCTACTCTTTGCAACCTCTGGACTGTATGCAGCCCATCAGACTCCTTAATCCATGGGATTTTTCAGGCAAGAATAGTGGAGTGAGTGGCCATTTCCTTCTCCATGGGATCTTCCCAACCCAGGGCTTGAAACTGTGTCTCCTGAATATCAGACAGATTCTTTACCCACTGAGCCATCAGATAAGCTCCAAATCAAACTTTCCTTTCAGCCAAATTGGAGATTGAGAAAATTTTCAGATCCTTCTCTTTAATTATGCATAAATGAAAACAAGTTACCATAACTACAGAAAATATGTGGATCCACAGACAGAAGAAGCAAGAAGAACCACAATCCTGCAGTGGCAAGAACTAAAATCATATCACAGAAAGTTAACCAAGATGAAAAAGCACAGGGTTTTGTGCCAGTTAAAGGGACAAGATAAAATCGCAGAAAACCAACCAAATGAAGTAGAGTTAGACAACCTTCCAGAAAAAGAATTCAGAATAAGGATAGTGAAAATAATCCAGGGTCTCCAAGGGGAAAAAAAAAAAAATGGAGGCAAAGATTAAGATGCAAGAAATGTTTACCAAAGACCTAGAAGAACTAAAGAATAAATAAATAGAGACGAGCAATACACCACAAGGAATCAAAAGCAGAATAACTGAGGCAGCAGAATGGATAAGTGACCTGGAGGACAGAGTAGTGGAAATCACTGTTGCAGAACAGAAAAGGAAAAAAGAATGAAAAAAATGAAGACAGCCTAAGAGACCTCTGGTACAACATTAATGCACCAATATTTGCATTATAACGGTTTCAAAAGAAGAAGAGAAAGAGAAAGGATGCAAGAAAATATTTGATCCAAGGGAACATTTCATGCAAAGATGGGCACAATAAAGGACAGAAATGGTATGGACCTAACAGAAGCAGAAGATATTAAGAAGAGGTGGCAACAATACACAGAAGAACTAAACAAAAAAGATTTTCATGACTCAGATAACCACGATCATTCACCTAGAACCAGACATCCTGGAATGTGGAGTCAAGAGGGCCTTAGGAAACATCACTACGAACAAAGTTAGTGGAGGTGATGAAATTCCAATTTAGCTATTTCAAATCCTAAAAAATATGCTGTGAAAGTGTTGCACTCAAAATGGCAGCAAATTTGGAAAATTCAGCAGTGGCCACAGGACTAACTTTCTTTGCCAATCCCAAAGAAAGGCAATACCAAAGAATGTTCAAACTATTGCACAATTACACTCATCTCACACATTAGTAATGATCAAAATTCTCCAAACCAGGCTTCAACAGTACATGAACCATGAAATTCCAGATGTTCAAGCTGGATTTAGAAAAGGCAGAGGAGCCAGAGAATAAATTGCCGACATATGTTGGATCATCAAAACAGCAAGAGTTCAAGAAAATATATATACTTCTGCTTTATTATCTATCCCAAATCCTTTGACCGTGTGGATGACAACAAACTGTGGAAAATTCTTTAAAATATGGCAATACCAGACCACCTGACCTGCCTCCTGAGAAATATGTATACAGGTCAAGAAGCAACAGTTAGAACTAGACATGGAACAACAAACTGATTCCAAACCGGGAAAGGAGTACATCAAGGCTATATATTGTCACCCTGCTTATTTAACTTACATGCAGATTACATCATGAGAAATGCTGGGCTGGATGAAGCACAAGCTGGAAACAAGATTGCCAGGAGAAATATCAGTAAACTCAGATATGCAGATGACAACATCCTTATGGCAGAAAGAAGAACTAAAGAGCCTCTTGATGAAAGTAAAAGAAGAGAATGAAAAAGTTGGCTTAAAGCTCAACATTCAGAAAACTAAGATCATGGTGTCCGGTCCCATCACTTCATGACAAATAGATGGGTAAACAGTAGAAACAGTGGCTGACTTTATCTTCTTGGGTCCAAAATCACTGCAGTTGGTGACTACAGCCTTGAAATTAAAAGATGCTTGTTGCTTGGAAGAAAAGTTATGACCAACCTAGACAGCATATTAAAAAGCAGAGACATTACTTTGCCAACAAAGGTCTATCTAGTCAAAGCTATGGTTTTTCCAGTAGTCATGTATGGATGTGAGAGTTGAACTATAAAGAAAGCTGACCGCCAAAGAATTGATGCTTTTGAACTGTGGTGTTGAAGAAGACTCTTGAGAGTCCCTTGGACTGCAAGGATATCCAACCAGCCCATCCTAAAGGAAATCAGTCCTGAAAATTCATTGGAATGACTGATGCTGAAACTCGAATACTTAGGCTACCTGATGTGAAGAACTGACTCATTGGAAAAGACCCTGATGCTGGGAGGGATTGGGGGCAGGAGGAGAAGGGGATGACAGAGGATAAGATGGTTGGATGGCATCACCGACTTGATGGACATGAGTTTAAGTAAGCTCCGGGAGTTGGTAATGGACAGGGAAGTCTGGCGTGCTGCAGTCCATGGGGTCACAAAGAGTTGGACACGTCTGAGTGACTGAACTGAACTGAACAGCTGAAAACTTCCCCAATATGGGAAAGAAAACAGTCAACTACGTCCAGGAAGCACAGAGAGTCCCCAGCAGTATAAACCCAAGGAGGAACACACCAAGACACATGGCAATCAGAATGACGAAAATCAAAGACATAAAATGTTGAAAGCAGCAAGGGTAAAATGACAAATAATATACAAGAGAACTCCAATCAGCTTATCACCTGATTTTTCCACAGAAACTCTATAAGCCATAAGGGAATGGCATAGTATTTTTAAAGTGATGAAAGGGAAGAACTATAACCAAGAATACTCTACCCCACAAGACTCTCATTCAAATTTGATGAATAAATCAAAAGCTTTCCAGATAAACATAAGAAGAGTCAGCATCACCAAACCAGCCTTACAACAAATACTAAAGGGATTTCTTTAGACAGGAAACACAAGAGAAGGGAAAGACTTACACAAAATAAACCCCAAACAATTAAGAAAATGGTAAAGGATCATACATAATTACCTTAACTGTAAATAGATTTAATGGACTGACCAAAAGACAAAGACTAGCTGAGTGGATGACAACATGTGCATGTATGCACTTCCACTTCCCACACCACTCTACTTAACCCTCCAAATTGTAAGTAATTATTTTATATTGTTAGGTTAATCGTGTTTCCATTATGCCTTGCAATTGTAATTATCTTTTATTTTTGTCTGACTATGGATTGTGAAAACTGATAAATATCTTTTACTATTGTGATTATGTAACTATTATTCAATTAATACCAGTGCATCATGATTAGTTAAGAGAAAACAATAGACTTTTATATCACTATATGTGATATATATGTAATATGTATATTACATGTAATACATATTATATGTAATAGAAAAACTTGTAGCCACTTAAAAAAATCCAGATACATAACAAAATTATCTTGGAATTTTTTGAAAACTATAAATGCTCATATATTGCTATTCTCCTCCAAAAAAAAAATGTGGTTCCAAATAAAAGCCCATACTATGATAAGTCTGTCCCTCTGAAGTAAACAATGGAAAAGAGGAGAAAGAAAATATATATTTTTTTAAAATGTGTATTTAGTGTTTTCACCAAGATTCAAGACAACATAGTATCTATGAAATTAGCAACAGTTATGGTAAGAGAATAAACTGAGATCAGTAAAGATAGTATGAACATGAAAAACTGAGAGCTAATTTTAAATTTGTATTAGAGCTAATAAGCAGAATATTGAAGGCCTAAGAAAATAAAATTGATCAAGCACAAATACATTCTCAAAACACAAAATAAACAAAATATTAAAAATGAAAAATGGACAGCAGATCCAATCCACTCATAATAGGAATTGCAAAGGAGAAAGCAGATTACTGAAAGTTGACAAGTCTGGATGTTCAGCCCAAGAGGCTATACCAGGAATCAGAGCTGTGCACAAGAAAAGGTATAGTGTATCTTAAGATTCATTTCAGTAGAACCAAAATCTGCATCTCATATTAAAGTGGTTACAGAAGGTAGAGGAGGATTCAGACTTTCACAACTGAACAGGTATCAGGAAAGAACCAAATCCAAATTAGAGTTGTCAAAAACTGAGATCGCCTTGGGAACTATACAGTGTGTTACTGTAGCTGGGAAGTGTGAATCTTTCAAAAATTGCTGTGGATGAGTATGTGATCAGCTAGACAGCTGAGAGTCCTGAGACAGTTTGATTAGATTAAAAAGAAACACCACTAAAGATTTAAGAGGGAAGAAAAAAAAAGCTTCTGAACTAAACAAAGTTCTGAAAAGTCCCAAACTTCTGAAAGACCAGGCAAAATTGTGGAAATAAAGCAAAACAAAGATGTATTCTACAAACATTATAAACATTTAAAAATCTCAATGAAATTTGAGAATTGGGGGAGGAGGGATATAAATAATAAAACAGATTAAAAAAGAATCAGCAGTCCACAGGCAGAATTCTTGTACTTCCTCCTCCCCCTCCTCCCTGTCCTCCTTTCTTTCTTTCTTTCATCCTCTGCCTGGCTGCATCTCCCCTCTCTCTCTGCTACATTAGCTCTGTTTAAGGCATTCTGACTGACTAATCTATATTCACTCAGAGTATTATTAACATCTCCCCTACTTAAAGTCAAACCTACTTACTTAGTCAGCTGATTTGATTATTTAATTATATTTGCAAAATCCCTTCACAACAACACATCTTGTTTAGTGCTTGACTGAATAACACAGGACCACAACCAGGCCAAGAAGACAAATCAAAAAAAGTCAACTAGACAGCAATAACAGAAAACACGACTTTCTACCTTTTTACCTGCTGTATAGCACAAGGAACTCTGCTCAATGTTAGGTGGCAGCCTGGATGGGAGGGGAGTTTGGGGGAGAATGGATACATGTATATATATGGCTGAGTTTCTATGCTGTACACCTGAAATTATCACAACATTGTTAATTGGCTATTGTTGCTAAGTCACGTCTCTGACTGCTACTGCTGCTGCTAAGTCGCTTCAGTCATGTCCGACTCTGTGCGACCCCATAGGCGGCAGCCCACCAGGCTCCCCGGTCCCTGGGATTCTCCAGGCAAGAACACTGGACTGGGTTGCCATTTCCTTCTCCAATGCATGGAAGTGAAAAGTGAAAGTGAAGTCGCTCAGTCGTGTCCAACTCTTAGCAACCCCATGGACTGCAGCCTACCAGGTTCCTCCATCCATGGGATTTCCTAGGCAGGAGTACTGGAGTGGGTTGCCATTTCCTTCTCCATAATTGGCTATACTCTAATATAAAATTAAAAATTTAAAAAGAAAAAAAGACTTTCCACCTTTTTCCTTTTAGCCCTCAACCTCCTTTTCCAACTAAAGGAGAAATCAGAATCAGTGGCTAGTGAGCTGAGGTAAGCAGAACTGAGGACCCACAAGACAAGGTTTTGAGAAGCTGACTGACTACATGTCAAACAACACATCACCTTTGAACCTCAAGCAATACAAATTTGTTGGAAGTTCCTGGTTTTTATTATTACACTAGACAGGTCACATTAACTACTAAAATTAGACCACTTTTGTGACTGAAAGTCATCATAAAATCTATAAATGGGAGTAATTTGAAAATGCTAGGACCCTACCAAAGATTTTATCTGTGATTAATAAAAAACTAGGCCACTAAACAGAGTTACAAAGAAAAAGTAAAGAAGGAATGGAATTGTTTCTTCTTGAACACCTTGAGATTTCTTTTGTTAAATTATAATAATCTATTTCTATGCTAAATCTTCTATGCTAGATCCCTTCATCTACTTCAGAGTAATATACCCAACTTCTTCAATATTTATAATTAGAGGTCCAATAATTATCATGCTGCTGCTAAGTCGCTTCAGTCGTGTCCGACTCTGTGTGACCCCAGAGATGGCAGCCCACCAGGCTCCCCCGTCCCTGGGGTTCTCCAGGCAAGAACACTGGAGTGGGTTGCCATTTCCTTCTCCAATGCATGAAAGTGAAAAGTGAAAGTGAAGTTGCTCAGTAGGGTCCAACTCTTAGCGACCCCATGAACTGCAGCCTACCAGGCTCCTCCGTCCATGGGATTTTCCAGACAAGAGTACTGGAGTGGGGTGCCATTGCCTTCTCCAAATAATTATCATACCTGAAACTAAATCCTTGATTATACTTCTAAATCTGGTGCATTCTAAGCCCTCCACTTCTAAAGAAATGATGTGAACCTCATCGGGCTTCTCAGTACAAACACTGTTAGCTTATCCTTTTGTACCTTATTCTCTCAAAATCCATATATAATACACAAGATTTCAAAAAAATTTTCTAAACCAAACTCTTACCAGCATGTATTTCATTCCCCTTTGTATTATTCTCCATCAAATCTAACCAGAAATATGATAATCATCTTCTAATAGCTCTTCTGTTTTCCTCACCCTCTATAAATCAATTTTGAACTTGGTAGTCAGAGCTCAGTATTTAAAACAGATCACAAAATCGAACAACCAACCAAAGAAAGCAAGGTTAAGGAAACAGAAGGTAAGGGAAAAAAATGAACATGTAAAACAAATAATGAGATTAAATGGATCCAAGGGACAGTAATCAAAATGGTAGACATGTGATAAATACTGAGGATACTATAATAGAACAGGAAAAAAATCCTATATTTCAAAAAAATTTCTGAAATAAAGACTTGGAACTAAACATCAAATACACACACTGTGTACCTGGAAAAACTTACAAACAACAGTCAGTATCAAGATATAGTCTAGCAAAATTACAGAATATTAATTTTAAATAGAAAAAAATACTATAGGTTGTTAGCCATTAAGGCCAATTCACACATATGAGAAAGAAAATCAGATGAATATCAGATTTTTTGAAACACAAAACTTTATAATAGAAAAAAATTAGCATATTTAGGATACTCAAGGAACAGAAAGTATGCATCAACATTTTACATCCAGCCAAACTGACATCTTCACACAAACCTCACAAATAATCATTAAATTTAAAAGGTAGGGAATAATGTTCCTGAACTTATCTCTATGAAATCTACCAGAGACTACATTGCCAACAACTAAGAAATGACTAGAAAAATTCTACATGTGACAGAATGCTACCTAATTTTATTTGCCCTAGTAATATAGGTAAGATACTTGCAAAATGAGAAGAAAGAAGGAAAGTATATGGCAAGTTAAATAAGCTCACTGATTGCCGTATAGTTATTAGCAACAGTATGCCTATTTGTTACTTTCAATTGATGCTCTGGCGAAGCATGAGTGAGTGAAAGTCACTCAGTAGTGTCCGACTCTTTGCGACCCCGTAGACTATACAGTCCATGGAATTCTCCAGGCTAGAATACTGGAGTGGGTAGCCTTTTCCTTCTCCAGAGGATCTTCCCAACCCAGGGATAAAACCCAGGTCTCCCACATTGCAGGCGAATTCTTTACCAGCTGAGCTATCAGAGCATAGGCAATGGAAAGAAAAGATTAGTAAGAAATAGAAGAGACTGTTAATAGCCTCAATACTAGTTATATTAAACAACCAAGTGTCTCTAAATGAAGAAGACTGAAGGATGTTATACAAAAATCTTAGTGTAACTTTTTAAAAAAATCTATCAAAATAAAAAGACAAACTTTTCTAAACACCAAAAGATATAACAAGGGAGCGGGGAGGGCAAGTGAAAGCATACACAGGAAAGAAAATAAACTAATAAACTATACACACACAGGCTTCCCTGGTGGCTCAGCTGGTAAAGAATCTACCTGTAATGCAGGAAACCTGGGTTTGATCCCTGGGTTGGGAAGATACCCTGGAGAAGGGAACACCTACCCATTCAAGTATTCTGGCCTAGAAAACTCCATGGACTGTATAGTCCACAGGGTCATAAAGAATAAGACACGACTGAGCTATTTTCACAGTATACACACACACACACACACACATATATACATATACACACAAATATGTGCATATGAATAAATACTGATCAGTAAAATATACATAATTGGACACAAAACACCTACTAAAAGAAAAAGTAAAATTTCCCATAGGCTAACAAAACAAACCCTTGGACTGCAAGGAGATCCAACCAGTCCATCCTAAAGGATATCAGTCCTGGGTGTTCTTTGGAGGGAATGATGCTAAAGCTGAAACTCCAGTACTTTGGCCACCTCATGGGAAGAGTTGACTCATTGGAAAAGACCCTGATGCTGGGAGGGATTGGGGGCAGGAGGAGAAGGGGACGACAGAGGATGAGATGGCTGGATGGCATCACCAACTCGATGGACATGAGTTTGGGTAAACTCCGGGAGTTGGTGATGGACAGGGAGGCCTGGCGTGCTGCGAGTCACAGGGCCACAGAGAGTCAGACATGACTGAGCAACTGAACTGAACTGAACAAAACAAAGTCCAATTCTATTATCTCTGGGTCAAAAAGATCCCCTAGAGAAGGGCATGACAACCCACTCCAGTGTACTTACCTGGAGAATCCTGTGTACAGAGGTCACAGCTCACAGCCCTGCTATCCACGAAATAAAATTTAGAATCCCAAATTAAACACTAAAAATGGCACACACACAAAAAGCCAAACTTATAAAACTAAGAGTACAATTCACCATGAAAATATAATTACTACTATAAGAGCAACAATTTTCATAGGGAAGAAACTGTAGGCAAGGGAAAAGTGAAAAATGCTTAAAAATTAATACCAGATACAGAACACTTCTGTCAGAGAATAGAAAAAGTTATAAAAGAACTTCACCACCCCTCAAGAGAGTGGGAAAGAAAAGTGGAGAACATAAATACCAGAGTTGTGAACTGGATAAATTCATTAATACCCAAGTCATTCCTGAGCACAAAAAAGAAGGAAAAACTTGAAAATTATTTTTATAAGACAAATATAACATTAACACAAAAACATGATAAGATCAGACCAAAAAAAGGATCTTACTATAAATATTCCTCATGGATATTAAGGCAGAAATCTAAAATATCAGAAAAGTAAATGCAATAGCCTGTTAAAAATCAATATATATTAGTTTTGCCAAATATCGAATTGAATCCGCCACAGGTATACATGTGTTCCCCATCTTGAACCCTCCTCCAGTTTAAAAATAAAATAAAAAACTTTTAAAATTAAAAAAAAAAAAAAAAAAATCAATATATATAGGCCATAGTGATTTATTCCAGGAATGAGAGTGGACCAACATTAAGAAAGCCATCAATTTAATCCATCACTGAAATAAACCTAAGATGAAAAGTCATATGAATATATCTGCAGATCTTGTAAGACACTTGACAACATTAAAAATCCTTTCGTGTTAAAAGCATTCGATAACATAGAAAGTACACTTAACATGTACTCACACCCAAACGCACATAAGGCATTATTGTGCAGTATATGAGAAAATAGGCATTTCTGCAATGATAGCAGCAAAATAAATAAAGGATCTCTACTTTCTCCACTATATTTGAGCACTGAGTGGGAATAGCTGACAAGAGCAAGCAACTGGATAGAAGTATTTTAAAGGATGAGGTAAACCTATCTTTGTGTATGGGAAAGTAGTTGAATAGCTAGAAATCATCCACTAAAAATATTAACAGAAAAATTCTTACAAAATGTAAGGGAACTGAGTAAAGTACAAGGACCTAAATCTAACACAGATAGAGAGCCTTCTCATGTAAAACTTTGAACTGATTAGAAAATACAGTGGAAGGAGAAACTCCATACATATGTGCTATGCTAAGTCGCTTCAGTTGTGTCTGACTCTGCAACTCCATGGACTTGTAGCCCTCCAGGCTCCTCTGTCCATGGGATTCTCCAGGCAAGAATACTGGAGTGGATTGCCATGCCCTCCTCCAGGGGGTCTTCCCCACCCAGGGATTGAACCTGTATCTCTTATGTCTCCTGAATTGGCAGGCAGGTTCTTTACCACTAGCACCACTTGGGAAGCCCTCCATGTATCATAGCAAACAACAATAAAGGTTCAGAAACTGAGTACTGAAATAAAAAACATACACAAAGAGACTTTAATGAGTAGAAACACTCCACCATGGCATAAAGAATATTTAACATCACATACATTTCAATTCTAAATTTAAAAGTTTAATTTCAATAAAATTACCATCAGTGCATTTTTCCCTGGAGCTTACCAAGTACGTTATAAACCTCATAAGGAAGAATGCATAAGAAATTAGAGCCACAACAACCCTGAAAACAAGAGTTTATACATATAGACAACCAGAAACACAAAAAGCCAGTTAAAGAAAGTACATGAGTATACTTAGATTAAACTTAAAAATAGAGCTAATATGCTGCTGCTGCTAAGTCACTTCAGTCATATCCGATTCTGTGCGACCCCATAGACGGCAGCCCATTAGACTCCTCTGTCCCTGGGATTCTCCAGGCAAGAATACTGGAGCGAGTTGCCATTTCCTTCTCCAATGCATGAAAGTGAAAAGTGAAAGTGAAGTCGCTCAGTCGTGTCTGACTCTTTGCGACCCCATGGACTGCAGCCTACCAGGCTCCTCCATCCATGGATTTTCCAGGCAAGAGTACCGGAGTGGAGTGCCATTATATGCTAATATGAGTCAAAAGAGTGGTTTCCTTTAACTGGGAGAAGGCAAAGAGGAATCCACCATGGAAATGAAAATTTTAAAAAATTTGTTGGAAGAGGAAAACATATCATATAGTAACACACATATATGGAATCTAGAAAAATGGTACTAATAAACCTACTTATAGGTCAGGAATAGAGACGCAGATGTAGAGAACATTCTTGTGGACATAGGACTGGAAAGAGAAGGCAGGACAAATTGAGAGAGTAGCACTGACATATATATACTTGTGTGTTAAACAGCTAGTGGGAAACTGCTCTGGGATGACCTAAAGGAATGGGATGAAGGAGGTGGGAGGAGGGAGCCAGAGGGAAGAGATATACGTATGCTGCTGCTGCTGCTAAGTCGCTTCAGTCGTGTCCAACTCTGTGCAACCCCTGAGACGGCAACCCACCAGGCTCCCCTGTCCCTGGGATTCTCCAGGCAAGAGCACTGGAGTGGGTTGCCATTTCCTTCTCCAATGCATGAAGGTGAAAAGTGAAAGTGAAGTCGCTCAGTCGTGTCTGACTCTTAGCAACCCCATGAACTGCAGCCTACCAGGCTCCTCCGTCCATGGGATTTTCTAGGCAAAAGTACTGGAGTGGGGTGCCATTGCCGAGATATATGTATACATATAGCTAATTTCACATTTTTTTATGACAGAAATTAACACAATAATGTAAAGCATTTATACTCCAGTTAAATAAATAAGTAAAAACTTCCAAAAACATTTATGTACTGGGTTTTGTATAGACACAAGTTTTCACCTTAATTGGATAAATACCTAAGAGAATGACTGCTGGATTATACAGTAAATCTATGTTGATCTTTATAAGAAATTTCCAAATAGTCTTCTAAAATGGCTGCACTATTTTGCATTCCTACTAGCGATGAATGAGGGTTTCTTTTAGGTTCCATCCTCACCAGCATCTGATGTGCTCAGTTTTTGGATTTAAGCCAGTCTAGTAGGGACGTCATATCATCACATTACTATCTTAACCTACAATTTCCTAGTGACAAGATAGTTAATATCTTTTCATATACTTATTTCCTTTATGTATATCTTCCTTTAGGATATGTATGTTCAGAGATTTGGCCTATTTTTTATTCAGGTTGTTTTCTTACTTTTTAGTTGCAAAAGCTCTTTGTATATTTTTGGATATAAATCCCTTATCAGATAGGCGTCTTGCAAATAGTTGAACCCAGTCTGTGACCTATTGTTTCGTTATCATAACAATGCCTGTTTAAGGGAAGAAGTTTTTAATTTTAATAAAATCCAACTTAATTTCTCTTTCATAGATTGTGCTTTTAGTGTTATATCCACAAACTTATTGCTAAACTCAAGGTTATTTACATTTGGGTCTCTTTATCTTCTATCTACAGTTTTACATTTTAACTTCAGTTCAGTTCAGTTGCTCAGTTGTGTCCAACTCTTTATGACCCCATGGACTGCAGCATGCCAGGCTTTCCTGTCCATCACCAACTCCTGGAGCTTGCTCAAACTCATGACCATCAAGTCGGTGATGCCATCCAACCATCTCATCCTCTGTCGTCCCCTTCTCCTCCTGCCTTCAATCTTTCCCAGCATCAGAGTCTTTTCCAATGAGTCAGTTCTTCACATCAGGTGGCTAAAGTATTGAAGTTTCAGCTTCAATATCAGTCCTTCCAATGAATATTCAAGTCTGATTTCCTTTAGAATGGACCTAAATGGTTGGACCTCCCTGAAGTCCAAGGGATTCTCAAGAGTCTTTGCCAACACCACAGTTCAAAAGCATCAGTTCTTCAGTGCTCAGCTTTCTGTACAGTCCAACTCTCACATCCATACCTGACTACTGGAAAAACCATAGCTTTGACTGGATAGACCTTTGTTGGCAAAGTGGTGTCTCTGCTTTTTAATATGCTGTCTAGGTTGGTCATAGCTTTTCTTCCAAGGAGCAAGTGTCTTTTAATTTAACTTCAGTTTCAAGTTAGTTTTTGTGAAATGTTAAAGTCTATATCAACATTAACTGTTCCATATATGAATACTCGGTTGTTCTAGTACCACTTATTGAAAAACATTTCCTTTATTGAGTTGTCTTTTCTACTCTGTAGAAGATCATTTGACTATATCTGAATAAATCTATTTCTGGGCTTTGTTTTGTTCCACTGATATATTTGTCTGTTATTCGACTAATACCACACTAGCATCAGTTCAGTTCAGTTCAGTCGCTCAGTCGTGTCTGACTCTTTGCGACCCCGTGAATCGCAGCACGCCAGGCCTCCCTGTCCATCACCATCTCCTGGAGTTCACTCAAACTCACGTCCATCGAGTCGGTGATGCCATCCAGCCATCTCATCCTCTGTCATCCCCTAAACTGTAAAGGTAGTGTCAATCTTCCACTTTTGTTCTCCTTCAGTGTTATGTTGCCTATTTTGGGTCATTTTGCCTGTCCATAGAAACTTGAGAATAAGCTTGTATATATCCACTAAATAACTGCTATGACTTGGATTAGAACTGTATTGAATCTACAGATCAAGTTGGGAACTTGAACAGGAAATAGTTCTCTGTGTAGAGATTCTTTGATTTCTTTCACCAGAGTTTTACAATTTTCCTAGTGAGATACTGAACACATTTTGTTAGATCCAGACCTAAATTTTTCATTTTTCATATTGTAAATGATATTATGTTCTTAATTTCAAATTCCAATTTTCATTGCTCATATATAGAAAGCAATTGACTTTGGTATATTAATCTTACATCCTTCAGCTTCCTCCTTGGGAGAAAAGTTATGACCAACCACCTAGATAGCATATTAAAAAGCAGAGACATTACTTTGCCAATACAGGTCTGTCTAGTCAAGGCTATGGATTTTCCAGTAGTCCTGTATGGATGTGAGAGTTGGACTATAAAGAAAACTGAGCACCGAAAAATTGATGCTTTTGAACTGTGGTGCTGGAGAAGACTCTTAAGAGTCCCTTGGACTGCAAGGAGACCCAACCATTCCATCCTAAAGGAAATTAGTCTTGATTATTCTTTGGAAGGACTGATGCTGAAGCTGAAGCTCTAATACTTTGGCCACGTGATGCAAAGAACTGACTCACTGGAAAAGACCCTGATGCTGGGAAAGATTGAAGCCAGGAGAAGGGGACAAGAGAGGATGAGATGGTTGGATGGTATCACCAACTTGATGGACATGAGCTTGAGTAGGCTCTGGGAGTTGGTGACAGACAGGGAGGCCTGGTATACTTCAGTCCATGGGGTCACAAAGAGTTGGGCACGACTGAGTGACTGAACTGAACTGGGCAGTCTTTTTCCTCCGTTTAGATTCAATTTGAAAAAATTAGCTGTTTTTGGGTCTCAAACATGCCAGTTTTTGAACTGGAACTTATTGGCTCTTCTGATTTCAAGCCTTTGAACACAGACTGTAACTATAACATAAGCTTTCCTGGGTCTTCAGCTTGCCAACTGCAGATCATGGAACTTTTCAGTCTCCATAATCACATGAGCCAATCCCTTACACTAAATCATATATATATATATATATATATATATATATATATATATATGTATGTATATATACATATTAGTGTATATATTCGTGCTATTCAAAGAAATAGAACAAATAGGATAATTAGTTATATCCTATTTGTTCTATTTTTTTGAATAGCACTAATCTAGAAGGTTAATTGTTGATTCAGTCTTCTCAATCAACATGTATTTTGATTATCTTTCCTGTTTGTGAAGTGATAGTTTGTATCATCCAAGGAACTGGTCCATTTCATCGAAGTTATCAATTTGAGGGTATCAGTTCAGTTCAGTTCAGTCGCTCAGTCATGTCTGACTCTTTGCAACCCCATGAATCACAGCACGCCAGGCCTACCATACAATATTTCATTATTATTCTTTTAATGACCATCAGATCAGTAATGATAATCCCTTTCATTTCTGATATTATTAATCTGTAACTTTCTCTTTTTTCTTAGTCAGCCTGGCTAGAGTTTTATCATTTTATTGATTTTTTAAAAGAACTAAGCCTTTGCATTCTAGACACATTAATTTCCCTATATTTGTTAACATTTTTCACAAGTAACTTTTGGGTTGTGTTATCTTTTGTCGTTCTTATTTTTATTTAATGTGCATGTAGTTAAACATAAATCTTTTATGACTTCTGGGTTTCTTAAATAGTTTAATAGTCTCTCTTACTCTATCTCACCTCCCCAAGGTTATTCAAATATTTTTCAAGCTTTTTATAGCTTTTTGGTTTATATTTGACATTTACATTTATAGCCAGTCTTGCAGTTCCCCAAATGATTCCAAGATGCAATCTCTACTTTTTTGGACTCTATCCTTTTACTTTACTCTTTTAAAGTCTGTATCAGTGATTTCAAGGTGATTTTTCCATCCTGGTCTTTGTGATGAAGCAGTTACATCTCTTTCACTTAAAAACGAGGCAAACAATGAACCTCTGATGGTTAGAGGTTGAGATATATAAAATTTTATTTATAGTGGTTTTGGTATGCATACCACTCACAATAATACTGTTTAGTGGAAATATAATATTTACCTCTCCAGTGTCAAATTCTCCTTTCTTCCAGCAATAATACTGTAATTTTCTATTAAAGAATTTACTCCAATCCAGCCAAGGTGGTTTACCTAAAGTTGACTTTACCCTGGGATCCCTAATTAGTTCTAAGTTAGTTAGTCCATCTCATCCTTTGGCTAAGGTGAGCAGGTCAGGGAAGGCCATAGAGTAAATGAATTTTTTTTCTGACTTCTGGTAAGAGATTTACTTTTTTCCACTGACTTTCTGATGTGAAGTATAAGGCTTAGGTATTTTACTATAGTCATCCTATTATCAGATGAGGATGATGGCAACACACAGAAGAAGATCTGAAAGATAAGTCCTACTGACATCATTAGGGGAGCAGCAAGGGAGGAGGAGCCTAGTCCCTTGGCATTTTCATGAAGCAGAGACCCATATAACTAGGGATTTTTGTGAACAAGAAAATAAAATTCACCTTGTACAAGATACCCTTATATTAGGCCTCAGGTACATGCAACCAAATCTAATGCATATTTTAAAATATAAGCATTATAAAAGCAATTAAAATGTGTTTAATTAACATTGAGATTGTACCCATTCTTTAACCTCAGCAGTGGACCCAGAAAATCTAGTAAGAGAGAGATAGGTTACAACTTAGTAAGGTCATACAATGTTTTCTTTCCTTTAGACTCAGGAAACTACTTAGTATTCCATATTTAAATAAACAAGGCATGTGGCCGATTTTGACAGAATACTCCAAAGAGCTATTGTGCTGTTATTGTTAGTATTTTTAATGAATAGCAAAACTTTATGTAGAGCATAACCAAATTTGATGACTATTAATAACATTCTCCCTGTATAATTAGCATAATAATGCTCTACTCTACAAAAATTGTATTAAAGTCACTAATTACTCGTAAAAACTACTTTTCATTAGAGGTTTTAAAACTCATTGGTACTTTAATAAAATTCATTGAGCCTAGCCTTATAATGAAAAAGTTGTTACTGTGGTGCAAATGTTCAGTTTTTTTCTTTTTTCTTTTTGCCTGATATTAGGATAAATATGGATCATGTGTTAGGAATTCAACACTTTGGATATGCTGGATAATAAAATGAAGATTCACACTCAGTTCATAACAAAGTGGTCCTGGTAGAGGGACACTGACAGAGGGGTCCAAGGCAAAGGTCTGAACTTGTAATTTGTGTGTATAACTCCGTGTAGGTCTTTGTTCCTGCGTGGTAGTACAGTATGCATCCTTGTTTCCCTCTCATCTACATTCTCCCATCCCACAGACTCACATGATCATTTCTGTAGAAAACATCTCCAATTCCCAGCACTCCAGAGCAGGGTCTCTTACTTAGAATTCATAGAATATACTGTCTGTCTATACCACTCTTTTCATACACATGTGAAACCAGGAGTTAAGTTTAATATACAATTGTATCAAAGAATTAAACTTTTATGGATTTGTGTCATTTTGCCAATAAATTTTGGAGAAGGTAATGGCACCCCACTCCAGCACTCTTGCCCGGAAAATCCCATGGATAGAGGAGCCTGGTAGGCTGCAGTCCATGGGGTCACTAAGAGTCGAACAGGACTAAGCAACTTCCCTTTCACTTTTCACTTTCATGCATTGGAGAAGGAAATGGCAACCCACTCCAGTGTTCTTGCCTGGAGAATCCCAGGGATGGGAGAGCCTGGTGGGCTTCCATCTATGGGGTCGCACAGAGTCGGACATGACTGAAGCTACTTAGCAGCAGCAGCCAATAAGTTTTAAGCATTAAGCATAATATGCATAGTTATTGAATATTAAATACATTTAAAAATATGTCTTTATTTCTTTGATATTACTGTATATTTCTGTACACAAAATACTCTATAAATGTTTTATTGAAATTAGTCTGTAGTCATTTCTAGCCTCTTCACTCCATCATATTTAACAGATTACTGACAATGTAAGACTGAAGCTGCACATTTATGATTTAAACCACTTCAAAACTGTTCTCAATGTTTTTTTGAAACAAGCAAATATGAACAGCTTCTTTATACTTCTGTGTATGTATATACATAAAGATCTTTTGAGCTAGGTTGACCAATTTCAATGGAAATGTAAGGGAAGAATTAAGGTAATTATTTAGTCTTGACTAGAATTTTAAAATAAGAGTTGAAGGATGAAATTCCAATATAGGGTAAGCACATTCTACTCTGTCTTTCCTATTGAATGCAGCTATAAAATCTGGACCAGAACAGCTATCTGATGTCTCTAGAATGTAAATAGTAACAAATGGGTAAGGAAAGAAGACCAGAATCAGTGATAAGCTTCCCATTTATTTTTCCCTAGAATCTCATCTCAATGATGTTCAAAACCGAAAGGAGTATTAGGGTGCAGATAGAAAGATCTCAGGAAGGAGGACTTTAGTCCTGATTTAAGAAGTGATAAAGAGAACCCCTAAAGCACAGAGTGTGGAAATACCTTCTCATCTTTGTCTGTAGCCTCTCAAACCTTAGCACACAGGCAATCCTATGGTGAGTTAGCAGTAGCATTGGGAACTGGACGTTGCAGGAACCAAAATTCTGAAGAGGAAACCCATCTTTCTGATTGGTAGAACTGTAATTTCATGAAGGTTGGTCACATGACCCATTGTTTTTGTCTCTTATCTTTCCAGATGTGAGTGCAGTCCTGGAAGCAAGTAGTAAACCATGGCCATGAAAACACTACTTCACTGTCTAAAAGACTGAAAAGGAAGCCTCAGAAAACTGCTATACTGGAGGGACTGCAGAGAGATAAAGATAGAGAAACTCAGGAAAACAAGTCCTTAAAGCTGTTTATGACTCCATGGGCTCAACTTCAAGGTGAATAATGTAGATCCGATCCAGCCTTTCAAAGAGTTTGAGAAGGGAACTTACAGATTGACACCCTAGACTCTAACCATGGTGTGGTGCACACATTTAAATTTGAATAGCACTGAATAGGCTTTTAGAACTGACCTGACAAACTATAGCACTTAGGTATGTTGGAATTTGTGCTCTGAACCTAACTACATTGATTGTCTGCTAAAACAAAATTATTAACATGTCATATAGACTTTACAATAGGATTCAGAACTTTGTAACATAATATTTAAAATGCCCAGATAGCAATCCATAATTACTAAACATATGAAGAAAAACAATACAAAAAGCTCATAGAAAAAGACAATCAACTGATGGCAATGCAGAAGCAAGATATTGGATGTACTTGACAAAGACCTAAAAGTATCTATTACAAAGTGTTTCAATAGGCAACTGTGAACATTCTTGAAATGAGTGGGAAAATATAAATACCAAAGAAATAGATTAAAAGAAGAAAGAGAAATTTTGTAACTGAAATATATATTTATATATAATAGAAATTAAAAGCTCAATGGATAGGCTTAAAATTTAAATATAGATTACAGAAGAGTCAGTGAACCTAAAGAAAGATCCATGGAAACTGTCAAATTTGAAGAAAATACATTAAAAATAAATAAATATAGCCCCAAGGGCCTTGGGGCAACAACAAATGTCTAATATTTATGTTTCCAGAGTCCTAGAAGGAGAGAAGAAAGAATGTGGTGCTGAAAAATATTTTGAGTAATGACTAAAAATGTCCCAGATTAGGTGAAAGACAAGAGCTTACATATTCAAGAATCTAATCAAAGCTCAAATGGGATTAATTCAAAGAAATCCATGCATAAACACATAATAACCAAAAAAATCCATGCATAAACACAATAAACAAAAAATCTCTATAGCAGCCAAAGGAAATGGAACACGTACTACAGGGAAATAATTCAAATGACTGCATGTTTCTCGTTAGAAAACATGAACCGGAAAGAAGAAGGTACATGAAGGAAAAGAATTGTCAACCCATTTAATCTGTAAGCAGCCAAATATCCTTCAGGAATGAAGTTGAAAGAAAAGTCATTCTCAGATGACATAAAGTTATAAGAATCTATAACCAATGTACCTATTCTAGAATTACTGATAAATAAATTATTTTAGCTAAGAGAAATATTGCCAGAAGTAAACTTGGAAAAATCAAGAATAAAGATAAGCAACAGAAATAGTAAATATCTGTAAAAATAATTCTAAGTGAGTAAATAAAATAGATCATTCCTCACCTATTAGGCTCTTTAAAATATGTTTGACAGTTGAAAACAAATATAATAATAATATCTGATGAGATTTTCCATGTATGTATATGTAATATATGAGATGACTAAAGCACAAAGGAGAGATATAGTTAAAAAAAAAAAAACCTACACAGTAGTAAAATCGTCATTCCACTTTCAGTGGTAGATAATTTATTCTGAGTAAGTCAAATGTTAAGTGTGTATATTATAATCCCTACAGCAACCATTTAAGAAAATACAAGGATACACAGTCAAAAATACAATGAAAAAATTAAAATTCAACACTAAAAAATGTTCAAATAAACTGCAGAAAGTGGAATTTTTTTAAAAAAGGAAAACAAGGAAAAATACAGAAAAAAAATGACAGAACTAAAACCAAACATATTAAAGTTACATTAAAATTGAAATGTCCAACAATACCAATTAGATAGATATTGCCCAAGTGTATGTGTTTTTATTCAACTTGTTAATATTTATATGTATACATACATATACTGGAGAAGGAAATGGCAACCCACTCCAGTATTCTTGCCTGGAAAGTTCCATGGGCAGAAGAGTCTGGTAGGCTACAGTCCATGGGGTCACAAAGAGTCAGATACAACTGAACACACACACATATATATAAATCAAGAGAGAAAAATACTTCAGTGATCATATAATGATTCTTATGCTTTAATGATATTATATTTGTAATCTCTGAGATGGCTGGATGGCATCACCGACTCGACGGACATGAGTTTGAGTGAACTCCAGGAGTTGGTGATGGACAGGGAGGCCTGGCTTGCTGTAATTCATGGGGTCGTAAAGAGTCGGACACAACTGGGCAACTGAACTGAACTGAATCTCTACTTCTCTGATAAATAAGATCATGTACTTTGTTTCTATGAATCTAGAATATAATATTTGGGGGCTTGCTGGATACCATAGCATATGACGCCTGACTGATGGCTATCAGCTCACATACTGCATGCCATTTAAACACTCTGTGACAGGGAAGAAATTTCAGTTTGGGGATTTTTGCTGGGGCTTCTGTGGCTTTTGAATTATGAGGTACAAACTAACCACGTGTCTTTTTCTATAAAGCTGGTAATAAATTTCTCTTCTATCTGAGTTGTACGTAGCAACAAGAACATAAATGTAATACACTCTGACACAAGGGGTGGAGGTGGGGATAGACTCATTTCCCATTTTCCTTCTTCATTATGCATAGGAGCATTAACTGTTGTCCTGGATAAGTTCCAACTCTGGTAATTACTTTCTCCCCAACATTCCCACAGTAGTTTTAATTGAACGATTTATTTTTTCCTTCTCATCTTAAATCCTGTGCCTATGCCTATCTCCAACACCTGCAGAGACACATCTGCTCTGAGGTACAATTCAAGAGACTATAGAGGTAGCCATTTTCATAGAAAAAGCATTTTATTTTCTTTCTGGATGAAAAAAAGCTGAGAAAATTTAAAGAAAAAAGCTCCTCTTCTTCAATGTAAAGGCAAATGATTAAAGAGATCAGTTATGAATATTTTATATCCTTTAGTCTTCCTAATACACTAAAAATAGCAAAGCAGTAGACTTGTTAACATCTGATGTTTTTCTAATACCTGAGAAAAAATATTAGATCTCTATTTCTCATTCTCAGTGTCAAAGACTTATCCCCACTAGAAGAAACACTGACCAGCCACCCACTTACGAATTTTCAGAAATGATTTTTCAGAAAGCTACTTTTTTCTGAGCATCAGAAAAAGTAACTGAAATCTAAATGTCAATGCTGAGTATAACGTACTTTAATAAAGAAACGAGGCATTATTATAACTAAATACAATAGCCCATTTTTGAGGATGGATTAGATCAGCAAGTCCCAAACTTATCTGATAAGAATTGCGACACTTGCTTAAAATACAGATTTCCAGGCCTCTCTTGGCAATGAGAGGAAAAGAAAAGTTAAATAAGAAAATTTGACCTCAAAAACCCTCCATTATCCTTCCCAATCCAAAGTCTTCATGTCTGTTCCCCAACTACCAGCCCTTATAAGGCTCCTTCATCTCAAGATTGGCTACAGAAAGGAATCATCAGACAAGATTTTAAAATACTGATACCTGATCTGCAAAAGATTCTGATTTGCTAATTTTGAGAAGAAGAGTAGGCATTTGGTATTTTCAAACTTCTCTAGATAATTCTAATGTGCACCCAAAGTTGAGAACTGAACAAGGATCATTTCTAGAATAATCCAGAACAACAACAGCAAAAAAATACTCCTGCCCTGGCTTTCTGACTACACTAGAGCAGCACATTGGGTTCCACAGAGATGCAATGATTAAGTAGAAAGAACAATAAGCTCAAAAATGACACAAATCTGGGTATTAATCCCAGATCCATCAGTTTTAATATGATATATTTCCATTTAAAAGACAATTCACCTGAGTCTCAGTTTTCCAGTTATGTAACAGGGAAAATAATGCCCATGAACAAATAGATGAACCTCTTGCCTGCCATATTCAACTTTCTCTTCTGCCTTAGCCATCCCTTTCCACAAGCCCAGGAAGTCACTGTTTTTTGAGTCAGGTGACCCTCTCTATCTACGTAGAAGAGTTCTTCTTATGCTTATTAATCATTAACCATGCCAGCTTTTATTCTCAAAGGTACTCTGGTTTGGAATATTAACCTAAGTAGTCATCTTTCCTATATACAATATTTTTCACTCATTACTTAAAATTGACTTCCCTGAGACAGAAAAGTGACCTATAGAGAATCAAACTTAACAGTTCTGATTGTAACTTTAAATAAAAGACGGAGTATATAAGGCATATAGGTTATCTATACTTCACAGCAAATTACCTGAAAACTTAGTGACTTGAAACAACACACATTATGTCATAGTTACTACAGGTCAGCAATCCAGGGATGATCTGTTTCAAGGTCCCACCAAGTTGTTCTCACCAAGTGAGCAAGAAATAGCAACTATTCTAGACATACTGGTAAGACAATTGTGTATCAGAGGATGGGAAATACAATAAAAATTCAAAGAACTTCTGCCGCTGAAATTTCTCAGGGTCTGGTGGTATGCAGCATATTGAAAGAGTGAACAAAAAAATGGAAAATACATTTCAGGCAGAATATATATATATATATATATATATATATACACACAAATACACATATATTATATATATATATTTATATAAATATATATATATGTCAGGGTAAATCAGTTAGCTATAAGCTGGTAGAAGGTCTATTAGGGCATGAGTAGTCAACTAGGTGAAACAAACAAAAAAAGTTTAAATTTTCCAGAAAACCTTGACAATTTATCTATGAAACAAATATGACAGCTCTGTGTTATAAACCCTCCCAAGCCTTTTTATCAACACCTCATCCCTAGTGAGGTCTTCTTTTAATTTCTCACCATGAAGCTCCACACCTAGGCAACTTCCTGCTTTTCAAAAGTTCCCACTGAGTTTTAGACAGTCCATGCCATGAAATCCATGTTGTTTTTTCTCTTTACTTTCCTTAAGTTAATTCAAATGCCTTTTTGCTTCTGTAATCAGAATCTTCACTAAAACAATTTAACTGAGTTACAGCAAAGTTTAAATGAAACAGTGCAGACAAATCAAATAGAACTTCATTAGGACTCATAAACATATGTTGATCTAAGTCATGACTACAATGATTGAAAGAACTAAACTAACTGAAGCATATGTGGAAGCAAGGGAATAGGTGGTTAAACCGTCTCAAAACCACATCTCACAAGGAATGGCTAAAGGAACCAAAGTGTTTAGTGAGGACAAGAGAGTTCTCAGAAGGTGTCTGCCTTTTTTTCCCCCCAGATGTTGAAAGCCTATCATATACAAATGACTTCACATACATAAAAGCAGGATGCTGTGTGGAGTGAAGAGGATGGGCAGAAGTGTTTTAAGGGGCAAGACCTTATTCATCATTAAAAGAACTCAACTGTAAGAAGCTTTGTTGGGAATGCAGAAGATTTAAAGCAGACAATATTTAAAATCTTTCTAATTCTAAACATATAAATTTGTGAAATAAAAGAAGAAATTTGATCTTTCTGGGCCTTAGTTTCCTCTTGCATAAAACAGCTAGGATAGTAACAGTCGAATCTACCTGCAGTTGTTGGAAAAGTCCAATGAGACTTTGGAAGACTATAAAATATTCTATAAGATTATAAAATATAAACTGAAAAATCTTACCAAGACTAATTAAAGTCTCCACAAAAATATGTTAACTTTAATTTTAAGTAAATATTTATCGAACCTTTATTATGTATCAGGCATTCCTTGAAGTTCTTAAAATGCATTAATAAACAAAACAAGGTAAAAATATATTTTCATATGAAATGTCATATATGACAAAAACAATTCTTAATAATCTGGGGAATCTTGAGTCTTGAGCATGAGCTCAAGACTCAACCATCTTACAAAATCATGGGGAAATAAAAAGAGAAATTGTACTCATCTCACACACTGGTAAAGTAATGCTCAAAATTCTCCAAGCCAGGCTTCAACAGTATGTAAACCGTGAACTTCCAGATGTTCAAGCTGCATTTAGAAAAGGCAGAGGAACCAGAGATCAAATTGCCAACATGCGCTGAATCAACGAAAAAGCAAGAGAGCTCCAGAAAAACATCTACTGCTTTATTGACTATGCCAAAGCCTTTGACTGTGTGGATCACAACAAACAGTGGAAAATTATTAAGAGATGGGAATACCAGACCACCTGACCTGCCTCTTGAGAAATGTGTATTCAGGTCAGGAAGCAACAGTTAGAACTGGACATAGAACAACAGACTGGCTCCAAATCGGGAAAGGAGTATGTCAAGGCTGTATAAGCTCACCCTACTTATTTAACTTCTATACAGAGTACATCATGCGAAATGCTTGGCTGGATGAAGCACAGGCTGGAATCAAGATTGCCAGGAGAAATATCAGTAACCTCAGATATACAGATGACACCACCCTTATAACAGAAAGTAAAGAGAAACTAAAGAGCCTCTTGATGAAAGTAAAAGGGGAGAGTGAAAACGTTAGCTCAAATCTCAACATTCAGAAAACTAAGATCATGGCATCTGGTCCCACCACTTCATGGCAAATTGATGGGGAAACAATGGAAACAGTAACAGACTTTATTTGGGGGGGCTCCAAAATCACTGCAGATGGTTACTGCAGCAATGAAATTAAAAGACGCTTGCTCCTTGGAAGAAAGGCTATGATCAAACTAGACAGCATATTAAAAAGCAAAGACATTACTTTCCCAACAAAGGTCCATGTAAGTCAAAGCTATAGTTTTTCCAGTAGTCATATTTGGATGTCAGAATTGGATCATAAAGCAACCTGAAGGCTGAAGATTTGATGCTATTGAATTGTGGTGTTGGAAAAGACTCTTAAGAGTCCCTTGGACTGCAAGGAGATCAAACCAGTCAATTCTAAAGGAAATCAGTCCTGAATATTCATTGGAAGGACTGATGCTGAAACTGCAGCTCCAGTACTTTGGCCACCTGATGCAAAGGACTGACTCATTGGAAAAGACCCTGATGCTGGGAAAGACTGAAGGCAAGTGGAGAAGGGGAAGACAAAGGATGAGATGGTTGGATGGTATCACCAACTTGATGGACATGAGTTTGAGTAAGCGCTGGGAGTTGGTGAAGGACAGGAAAGCCTGGCATGCTGCAGTCCATGGGGTGGCAAAGAGTCAGACACAACTGAGCAACTGAACTGAGCAGTTCTTGGGGTTCTCGAAGCAACAATAATGCAGTGGGTTGCCATTTCCTCCTCCAGTGATCCATGTTTTGTCATAACTCTTCACTATGACCCATTGTCTTGGGTGGCCCTACATGGCATGGCTCATAGCTTGACTGAGTTACACAAGCCCCTTTGCCAGGTCAAGGCATTGCTCCATGAAGGGCATTAACAAGAGTAGCTCTCCCATTTGACCTTCTCAGTAGCCCCCCTCCTGTTTTATCCCCAGAGTTTGAGGTCTCTCAACACTACTAAGGTAGTGCTTAGGACCTGCTTCCCTAACCATGGATAATCTGATAAATGGGTAACTGACACTATTCTTGCCACCCAACTCTCCTGTGAGAATTATTATTCTTTTGACCAGGTATGTTCTGAGATGCTCCTTAGGAACCAGGCACTGGGTTCTAGGCACAAGAGATACAACAATAAATAAGACATTATTCTATCTTAGGATGTTTTCAGTCTAAAGAGGATATAGATAGATAATTTATGTATAGATATACAGAGATCTCTATATATATTTACAGATCTATAAATATAGATATTTATATGTCAAGTATTTGTGTGTATGTGTGTATATATATATATTTAAAATATGTGTGTATAGGAAATTGACAACTTTCCATGTTAAACCAAATCAAAGGTAGATATCAGAATCAACTAGAAATTTTTCAAAATATATCCTTATACATTCTAATTTAGTAAGTCTAAATAAATGAAATTTGGAAATTAATTGATAGGTATATTGGATTCCAAATAATTGTACCAACAAGAGAATTAGATTAAAAAATAAAATTAACTGACAAAGTTTTCTCTTCAACCCTCCCATCCCATTTATAACAAAAACCTTTAGTTTTGTGTGGCTGAATTAAACAATGCACATGATTTAGTATTTATTTCATGCTCATTTGTAACACTGACCTTCACTTAAAATTTTTTAATATTTTTTAATATTTAATTACTTATAAAAATCCCATTCTTTCCCAAATCATTCCTAATATAAGAGTCTGTTTAATCAGAGAGCTAGAACTATTTTATTTCAAATCAACTTGAATAACTATAATAGTGGGTGACAAAGTCTTTGATAACTTTGCTGAGTATAATGTTTTTAAGTGAAAAGAGATATAGAGCCTTTACTATCTTTCTCTTTCCATTCACATTTTCAAGAACAGTATGTAGCTGTGTTTAGCTTTCCTGAAAGGTATAAAGGCCTCTTGTACTGCTTCATTATTGTTACTATCTCACTAAAAGAAGCTGACAGTTCTCTTAACCTTCCCCTTCTATTCTCATGCACTCCGCAATGCCCAGGTTATTTTCATTCCAATAGAAACTACACCACTTTTGATTTGAGCTGTTCTCCCTATAGAAGAATGAAGCCAAACTAACTAGACTGCTTCTGTTGTTCTCTTGGGTGATACTTAATCACCAGCAGGTTTATTTATTATTATTATTATTTAGGTCAATATAAGCAACATGGCATCACACAATGGACACCAAAGCCACAATTTTTTCCAAGGAAAAGTTCAGATTTTAAAGGCTATTTAGCACCCAAAGGTGGATAAGCAAAAGCAAAGAATTGGACATGACTGAGCCCACACACATGCACACACACACAAAGACAGAAGGATAAATCAGCTAAATATTTCTGAATATCGGGAAGCAGAATATTACAGTGGAAAGAAATGAGCTGTGGAGAGAGACCAAACTGGCTTTGAATCCTGGCTCCAACATTTTCACTGTAGCTTTAGGCTACCATGACTGACAATTTGCCTCATCCTTAACTATAATAAGATTTTAATACCAGTCATTCAGGGATCTTGAAATGATAAGTAAAGATGTATCATGAGCTCCTAATATAGTCTCATATAGTCACAAAATGAATGAACATGTGCATGAGAAAACATTTATTTAGTCAAAGTGCATTTATTATGAAAACCAACTAAATAAAACATGATGTGAAGCACTACAAAACCATTCAAAGGCACTAGTAATAAAGGCCTTTTAGTTATTCATCTAGTATTTTGTCTAGTCCCTATTTGGAATGACTGATAGAATCATTAAACGCATAGGTTATGTTGTTCCTATCATGGGTGAGATTATAGGTATTTAATGAGTCAGAGAGTCATCTTTTCTGAAGTTGACCTTCAGACTGCCACCCATACAATCATCTCTTCCTTTACTTTCCCACCCCATCCTCATTTACTGGAGTAATACATTTCCAAAGGATTGCAAAGGAAGGTATGTAGGGGAGGGGAGGCAGGAGAGGGAGAAAGAGGAAAAGAAAAAGAAGAGAAGGAAGACACAAACTTAAAAAAAACTAAAGAGTCTCGTTCAACCTGATTTAAGAGCTAGCTATAACTCTCCTTAATGAATTAGATTTGGTTTTGTTAACAAAACAAATAAAATTTTGTTTTGGTTCTAAATAAGTGGTTACTGGAAGGTGACTTTAATAAATTTAGGGAAAAAAATCCTAACCTTGTAATGCTTTTTTTTTTTTTTTTGCTATAAATTCAAGGTTGGCTTCTTTCTTAATTAGGCAAGAAATGCATGATCCACCCTATTTATAACATGTTCAAGTAATATCCATGCGTGTACCAAAACATGAAACTAGTCTGCTATGTCCACCTGCTTCCTATTCTTTTCTATTGTCTACAGTAATACACTGCACTATAATACAAATACAAAATATGTGCAACATGAATAGATGGATCAGTGCATGAGTGATTAGACATTTGCAGTCTAGCACCCTTGGGTTTAAATCCGGCCCTTCCCCCAGCTGTGACATTTTATGTATGACTAAACTGGCACCCCACTTCAGTACTCTTGCCTGGCAAATCCCATGGACAGAGGAGCCTGGTGGGCCACAATCCATGGGGTCGCTAAGAGTCGGACATGACAGAGCAACTTCCCTTTCTTTCACTTTTCACTTTCATGCATTGGAGAAGGAAATGGCAACCCACTCCAGTGTTCTTGCCTGGAGTATCCCAGGGACGGGGGAGCCTGGTGGGCTGCCATCTATGGGGTCGCACAGAGTCAGACACGACTGAAGTGACTTTGCAGCAGCAGCAGCAAACATCCCTATCTCAGTTTCATCATCTGTGAAGAATATAATAATGATACTTTCTTACAGGGTCACTGTGAGAATTTAATTAGGTAAGTTATTCAGTTTTCTTAGCATAATGTGTGTCATAAAATAAACACACAATAAATTGAGCTGTTATTGTTCTTCGTATCTTCATTTGTTTTGTTAATTCTTTTGTTTTCTTACAATGAACTAATGCAATTCATTAATATATGCCATCTTTAATTTTCATTTATATTATGTTTTAGTAGATAAATTTTTTAGAGCAGTTTTAGGTTCACAGCAAAATTGAGAGGAAGGTATAAAGATTTCCCATATGCTCCCTTATCCCTATATATACAGAACAGCTCTCATTATCAACATCCTCTACCTGAATAGTATACATTTGTCACAACTGAACAAATGTATTATTGATGATGAACTGACATTAATACAAACTCATCATCCAAAGACCATAGTTTCTATTAGGATGTACTCTTGGTATTGTATATTTTATGGTTTAGACAAATTTATAATGGCATGTATCCATCCCTACAGTTTCATTAAGAGTAGTTTCTCTATTTTTTAAGATGTGACTGCTTACTGATACTCTGGAAACATCTTTCATTTAATAAGAATATTTCTTGCTTATATTTTCATTAATGCTACTAGCTTCAGAATTTTGTGATACTTCCCTTTATTAACCTGATGTTTTGCTGAACCAAGCCAACTTTTCTGTATATAAAGTGATGGTCACTCTGCTGAAGTGTTCAAGCATCAATACAGGTATATCAATCACACTCTTCTTAGAGAAGAAACAAGGGAGAAATTACAAAGAGCAGTGATGAAGTCTAATCATTGAGCAGAAGAATGAACATAAAAAATGCCAACAAAATATGTTCAATGCACACATCAAAATGAAGAGATATAGACACAGAGAAAACCCATATAATATTGCAGAGTGAGAAAAGTAACAGGAGTACCTGTGACACTAGAATATTCTTCTCTTGACACACACTGTAGCAAGACAGGCTTAAAGATTTACACAAATTCTGATCTGGTCTGGCACGAAAGCAATGAGAGGCTCATGGGAAGAACTACCCCCTTGGCTATCTGCCAGGATGCCTAAAATGTCACCATTAGAGTTTTTATATTTCTATTCTTTATTAAAATGCAATGCCCATTGAAGGGAACATATTATGAGTTATTATCAGCCTACATCTAAGAGAAAATGATTAAAGCTACCAATTAAAGCTAAAGAGAGCAAGGCACTTTTGGAGAAGGAACATTTCTGGTGTGAAAAGTTATGTTTGAATTCAAGGGAAACTCAAACTAAAAATAAAAGATGAAGGAAATTGTACCTACGACTAATGTGCAAACAGTCCACACAGGCAAAACTTCTTTCATTTAAGAAAATGACCTACATATACCTAAGCTTTCCAGAACAGTAGTATAATAGCCCATCTTCAATGATAAAAGAAAAAAAAAACAAAAAAGTCAGAGACTCTAGGGTAGAATAACCTGCAAGGACTGCCACAGCTACAGACTCTCTGATTTATGGCAATGTTAGGAATTGAGGCTGTCTCCTTCTGAAGTACTACAGCATGCTATAAAAGGGCACTCTGAATCACAAGGCATAAAACAGCATGCCGAGGGAGGGATATTCCAAGTCAAAAATAATGGTGATAAATCAGAAAGAGTGAATGTGGCTATATGGTTTTATTTTGTTGAATAAAGTCTTTGCTACAATTTTTAGTACACTGTGTTGGAAAGTAAAGCCATGACAATCACACACAACTACAGGGATTTCCCTATTTAATAAGTATTCTCAAAAACGATATACTATCCTGCACTCAAGTATTTCAGAAATTAATATAGTCAAGATACATATATATATGTATAACCACATTTGTTTCTTTGATAAAGTAATAGAAATTCATTCTTATTTTTTAAATTAACTAGTTTACCTGTAGATAAATAGAGATGTAACATAGCAAAGATGTAACAAAGCTCTGTTTTAATTATTAATGCCTAGTGGGCCAGATCTTATGTGTGTGTATTTTAAGTTTTAAATCTTCAAAATGAAAAACATAAATTTTTTAAAAAAGATCTAAGTTGATTTAGTTATTGAATCAATCAATCCCTGGTGGCTCAGAGGGTAAAGTGTCTGCCGGCAATGCAGGAGACCTGGGTTCGATTCCTGGGTCAGGAAGATCCCCTGGAGAAGGAAATGGCAACCCACTCCAGTACTCTTGCCTGGAAAATCCCGTGGACAGAGAAGCTTGGCAGACTACAGTCCATGGGATTGCAAAGAGTCGGACATGACTGAGCGACTTCACTCCTTGAACAGTAATTTCCTCAAAGAACATCCTGTAATCTGGTTTAGAATTGAATAAATTTTAAAATAGTAAAATTTCTTGGATTTCAAAGCAGTTCAATAGGTCCAGTTATATGATTAGTTGCTTGTGAGCATATTTAAAAACTGTATGCATGAATAATTAGATTGCCATCTGTGTGTCTTGCAGTGTGTTTCATCCTAAGTTAACATTCTTGGGTGCCGGGTCTTTAAAATTTCCTCTTTTGAGTATGTATAAGTGATTTTGAAGTCCATGACATAGGATAATTTACAGCTTGTCTTTGGAACAAATTATCATGTCTTGATTCTCATTGACTTAAGCCAAATGCTACTGCGGCTTCATATTCTCTCAAAATAACTCTCATGTCTGACGTTCATGTGTAGAAAATCACCCTCTCCCACCACATAAATAATATAAACAAATATAAACCAATTAAACAAAATTAAACAAATATAAACCAATTGCTGGTACTTATAAGGGCTATAAAGAGACTGGAAAGAGGAATAATTTTTAGTCTTAATCCAAGATTTAAGATACATTGAAAACAGAATTTTGAATGACATTGTTTATTATCTTACCACCTACTCTATATAAAAAAAAGCAAACAATGATGTGCAAAACTGATTTAGTGTTCTAATTAGTGGACAACTGTCCATCTATTAAGATAGAAAACCCAAATCAAAATGGAAAAGGTAATGATTTTATGGTGCAACGATATACAAAATTACCAGTGATTACTAATGGAAAGTGATTCATGTAGAAGCTTTTAAAATATGTTCATGTTTGCTATTTGAGGCATCATGAAGGAATCTGGTTGATTATTTTTTTACAAATATCAGCATAATAATAACTTTTTCCTTATAAACAAAAAAAGGAAGGTAGTATAATTAAAAAACAAAAACCTATACCCTGAAGAATCAAATGAACCTAAATTTCAACCCAAGCATCACTTAAAAAAAAATGAAGTATAGTTGATTTATAAGGTTTCAGATGTACAGAAAATTCATTCAGTTATATATACATACATATGAGTCATACATATATATATATATGAGTTATACATACATATGTATAATTTTTCATTATTTTCCATTATAGGTTATTACATTAGATCTTTGTTGTCTATTTTGTACATAGCAGTGTGTATCTGTTAGTCCCAAATTCCTAATTTATCCCTCCGCCATTCCCCTTTGGTAATTGTAAGATTTTTCTACAAGCATCACTTTTCATTAGTCATGTAACCTTAGAAAACTATTTAACTCTTATTAAGTGCTAGTTTCCCCACCTACAAAAGGGATTTAAGTTTGGTGTGAGTATTAAATTAGGTAGTTTATACAAAGTGTTTGCACTGAGGGAGCATTCAATACATTATTTTTTAAAGAAAAGCAAGTGGTATCTGATTTAAGTGTTTTCCCCTCCCTGGTGGAAATAATAACTCCATATTATTACTCATCATAGACATTTGTGGAATATCCAAGACTGAAGTACAGTTTAGGGCTACAAGTCAAGTCTACAGCCTAGAGCCTTAGCTTCAGAAGTAACTGATTCATCAGCCTATCTTTGATAATACTTTTAAAGTATATAACCTAACTGGCCAGATAAGCCAACACTTATATAGACTAAAAGATAATCAGAAATTAATTCACAAACTAAGCATGTATTTTAGTTCAAATTTCAAAGTCTAATTACATCTGTACTAAAATATAAGAAACCACTTAATCACAATGTTGATCAAAATGCATAAAAATGAACTATGTCTCCTTTTCATGTATATAAAATGAAGTCTCATGAATATTCAATATACTTATAAAATAAACCATTATTTTATCTATCAGTACATTTTTAAAGAAACTTGTGATATTTATTTATTTAGAAACCATAACTTAGGAAATTAGTAGCATAGGTTAAGAGAAAATTTAATTCATTAATCCATCAATTTTTTATTATTCTGCTATCACTTTTGATATTAGCTAGCTTTTGGTCTTCAGTCATTATATAAAATACATACTGCTTTGTACTGAACTATAAAATATAACATATATTTTTGAAGTAGAATTTCACAACTCACTGTAAATAACAAATCCTACTGCACGCTTTACTTACCTTTTCTAAATTTTTAAACTACCTCTGTCAAACAGAACCTCCTGGTTTAACATGATGATTAAAACAATTTTTCTCCAACTTGTTTACAAATCACTTGCTTTTCTTTCTATCCCATCTTCAAAAATTGAGAGTTACCATCTTTTTAAAATATAGATAAAGAAAAACAAGATACAGATCACTTGACCATAAACTGTCCAGAACAAATGAGTTCATCAACATGAATCAATTAGAGATCAAAAGGAGGTTGCAGAGAAGGAGTAAGGGCCTGGCACTTTGCTAACTACTACAATATGGAGCCATTACAAGAATTAAGTCCAGTGATAAGCTGAAACTGCATATTGTACATCTTTATCTAATATTCAGAATAACCATTTAGTGCCAAATCAAAAGGAGGCTCTGAACTGAAAATACACCAAATAAGTAAGCTTTTGTTGTATAAACTGCAATCAAATGCTGAATACATCGCTGCTTATCAGGTTGAAAAATAAAGGTTGCTAAAATGAGCAAAATTTCAATGTCCTCTCTCTACATGATTCAAGGAGACATAAATTATTATAGACATATAAAATCTTTGATCACATTAAGGCAACATATTATTTTGAAAGTGTTAGAAGCAATTTATTAGCTTTTCAAAATATGCCTTAGACTTTGAGGTTGTATTTTAAATAAAACCCCAATTACAATGTGCTAATATGGTCTTTACTAGCATCTGAGATGAGTGCAATTGTGCAGTAGTTTGAGCATTCTTTGGCATTGCCTTTCTTTGGGATTGGAATGAAAACTGCCCTTTTCCAGTCCTGTGGCCACTACTGAGTTTTCCAAATTTGCTGGCATATTGAGTGCAGCACTTTCACAGGATCATCTTTCAGGATTTGGATTAGCTCAACTGGAATTCCATCACCTCCACTAGCTTTGTTCGTAGTGGCGCTTTCTAAGGCCCACTGGACTTCACATTCCAGGATGTCTGGCTCTAGGTGAGTGATCACACCATCGTGATTATCTGGGTCATGAAGATCTTTTTTGTACAGTTCTTCTGTGTATTCTTGCCACCTCTTGATACCTTCTGTTTCTATTAGGTCCATACCATTTCTGTCCTTTATCGAGCCCATCTTTCCATGAAATGTTCCCTTGGTATCTCTAATTTTCTTGAAGAAATCTCTAGTCTTTCCCATTTTGTTGTTTTCCTCTATTTCTTTGCATTGACCACTGAGGAAGGCTTTCTTATCTCTCTTTGCTATTCTTTGGAACTCTGCATTCAGATCTTATACCTTTCCTTTTCTCCTTTGCTTTTCACTTCTCTTCTTTTCACAGCTATTTGTAAGGCCTCCCCAGACAGCCATTTTGCTTTTTTTGCATTTCTTTTCCATGGGGATGGTCTTGATCCCTGTTTCCTGTACTCATCTGACATGCTAGTAAAGTAATGCTCAAAATTCTCCAAGCCAGGCTTCAGCAATATGTGAACTGTGAACTTCCTGATGTTCAAGCTGGTTTTAGAAAAGGCAGAGGAACCAGAGATCAAATTGCCAACATCCGCTGGATCATGGAAAAAGCAAGAGAGTTCTAGAAAAACATCTATTTCTGCTTTATTGACTATGCCAAAATCTTTGACTGTGTGGATCACAATAAACTGTGGGAAATTCTGAAAGACATGGGAATACCAGACCACCTGACCTGCCTCTTGAGAAATCTGTATGCAGGTCAGAAAGCAATAGTTAGAACTGGACGTGGAACAACAGACTGGTTACAAATAGGAAAAGGAGGACATCAAGGCTGTATATGGTCACCCTGCTTATTTAACTTCTATGCAGAGTACATCATGAGAAACCCTGGACTGGAAGAAGCACAAGCTGGAATCAAGATTTCCGGGAGAAATATCAATAACCTCACATATGCAGATGACACCACCCTTATGGCAGAAAGTGAACAGGAACTCAAAAGCCACTTGATCAAAATGAAAGTGGAGAGTGAAAAAGTTGGCTTAAAGTTCAACATTCAGAAAACGAAGATCATGGCATCTGGTCCCATCACTTCATGGGAAATAGATGGGGAAACAGTGGAAACAGTGTCAGACTTTATTTTTTGGGGTTCCAAAATCCCTGCAGATGGTGACTGCAGCCATGAAATTAAAAGACGCTTACTCCTTGGAAGGAAAGTTATGACCAACCTAGATAGCATATTCAAAAGCAGAGACATTACTTTGCCAACAAACGTCCATCTAGTCAAGGTTGTTGTTTTTCCTGTGGTCATGTATGGATGTGAGGGTTGGACTTGAAGAAGGCTGAGCGCCAAAGAATTGATGCTTTTGAACTGTGGTGCTGGAGAAGACTCTTGAGAGTCCTTTGGACTGCAAGGAGATCCAACCAGTCCATTCTGAAGGAGATCAGCCCTGGGTGTTCATTGGAAGGACTGATGCTAAGGCTGAAACTCCAGTACTTTGGCCACCTCATGCGAAGTGTTGACTCATTGGAAAAGACTCTGATGCTGGGAGGGATTGGGGGCAGGAGGAGAAGGGGATGACAGAGGGTGAGATGGCTGGATGGCATCACTGACTCAATGGACGTGAGTCTGGGTGAACTCCAGGAGTTGGTGATGGACAGGCAGGCCTGGCGTGCTGCGATTCATGGGGTCGAAATGAGTAGGACACGACTGAGCGACTGAACTGAATATGGTCTTACTATTCAACATATTATCGACAGTGCATAATATCTTATGCTAGTAATAAAAAGATATCAGTTCAATAAAATAGATTTATAAGTTAGTCGTTTCCTATTTTTTAAAATTACTTTACTGATAACCTATCTCCTCCTAAATGCATCTGTGATGGCCTACGTACCATAAAACTGGAAGCAACACAATAAAGTATTAAAAAGTACAACTTGTAGGAATGACTGGCTTAGGAAAGCTATAAGAATTGAGTTAAAAACTAAATTCTGGAACTCTTATTTTGAAGAGTTAAAAAAGTAAACATTGTTGTCAGTAACAAATTAGGAAGAAGAATCCTAACTCCTGTTACAGAATAAAACTCTGCATATGTTCACTGAAGTTACAAAAATTAAAAAAGAAACAAGAACTAACAAATTGTGTGTGTGTGTATATATTACTTTACTAAACACATTAGAAAGTGCTGGGAAAAGAGGCAATTCTATGGAGTAAATCTGAGATAAGTAATAGGAAGAGAGTCTAGATATGAAATCTCTAAATTCCTTATAATTCAAGGATAATTAAAAGTTAATGTTTCATTTCATCTAGTCTGACAGCAGATTAAAGGTAGAAATATCCTCACTGGGAAGTTACCAAGAACCCAAGGTACAAGTACTCTGTGTACTGTTTGAAAGAAAATGTGTCAGATGCCAAGCATTTGTAAAATCTCAGTTAATTACAGTTCAGTAACTCAGCCGTGTCCAACACTTCATGACATCATAGATTGCAGCAAGCCAGGTTTCCCTGTCCATCAAAAACTCCAGAGCTTGTTCAAACTTATGTCCATCGAGTCAGTGAAGCCATCCAACCATCTCATCATCAGTCGTTCCTTTCTCCTCCTGCCTTTAATTTTTCCCAGCATCAGGGTCTTTTCAAATGAGTTAGCTCTTCACATCAGGTGGTCAAAGTATTGGAGTTTCAGTTTCAGCATCATCCTTCCAATGAATATTCAGGACCGATTTCCCTTAGGATTGACTGGTTGGAGCTCCTTGAGTCCAAAGGACTCTGAAGAGTCCTCTGCAACACAACAGTTCAAAAGCATCAATTCTTTGGTGCTCAGCTTTCTTCACAGTCCAACTCTCACATCCATACATGACCACAGGAAAAACCATAGCTTTGACTAGATGGACCTTTGTTGGCAAAGTAATGTCTCTGCTTTTTAATATGCTAAGTTGATCATAGCTTTTCTTCCAAGGAGCAAGCGTCTTTTAATCTCAAGGCTGTAGTCATTAACTTCAGTGCTTTTGGAGCCCAAGAAAATAAAGTCTGTCACTGTTTCCATTGTTTCCCCACCTATTTGCCATGAAGTGATGGGACTGGATACCATGATTTTAGTTTTTTGAATGTTGAGTTTTAAGCCAGCTTTTTCACTCTCCTCTTTCACTTTCATCAAGAGGATTTTTAGCACTTCTTCGCTTTCTGCCATAAGGGTAGTGCCATCTGCATGTATGAGGTTACTGATATTTCTCCTGGCAATCTTGATTGTGCTTGTGCTTCATCCAACCTGTCATTTTGCATGATGTATTCTTCATATAAGTTAAATAAGCAGGGTGACAATATACAGACTTGATGTATTCCTTTCCCAATTTGGAACGAGTCTATTTTTCCATGTCCAGTTCTAATTGTTGCTTCTTGACCTGCATACTGATTTCTCAGGAGGCAGGTCAGGTGTCTGGTATTCCCATCTCTTGAAGAATGTTCCATAGTTTGTTGTGATCCACAAAGGCTTTGGTGTAATCAATGAAGTACAAGTTTTTCTGGAACTGTCCTGCTTTTTCTATGATCCAACAGATGTTGGCAATTTGATCTCTGGTTCCTCTGCCTTTTCAAAATCCAGTTTGAACATCTGGAAGTTCATGGTTCATGTACTACTGAAGCTTAGCTTGGAGAATTTTGAACATTACTTTGCTAGCATATGAGATGAGTGCAATTGTGCTGTAGTTTGAGCATTCTTTGGCATTTCCTTTTTGGGGGATTGGAATGAAAACTGCCCTTTTCCAGTCCTGTGGCCACTGCTCAGTATTCCAAATTTGCTGGCATATTGAGTGCAGCACTTTCACAGAATCATCTTTTAGGATTTGAAATAGCTCAACTGGAATTCCATCGCCTCCACTAGCTTTGTTCGTAGTGATGCTTCCTAAGGCCCACTGGACTTCACAGTCCAGGATGTCTGGCTCGAGGTGAGTGATCACACCATCGTGGTTACCTGGGTCATAAATATCTTTCATGTATAGTTCTTCTGTGTATTCTTGCCATGTTTTGTTAATATCTTATGCTTCTGTTTAGATCAAATCAGTCACTCAGTTGTGTCCGACTCTTTGCGACCCCATGAATCGCAGCACACCAGGCCTCCCTGTTAGGTCCTGTTAAGTCCGTGCTTCTGTTAGGTCCGTACCATTTTTGTCTTTTATTGTGTCCATCTTTGCATGAAATGTTCCTTGGTAGTTCTAATATCTTGGAGAGTTCTCCTCTTTCCCATTCTATTGTTTTCCTCTATTCCTTTACATTGACCATTGAGGAAGGCTTTCTTATATCTTTCCTTGCTATTCTTTGGAACTCTGCATTCAGATGGATATATCTTTCTTTTTCTTCTTTGCTTATAGCTTCTCGTCTTTTCTCAGCTATTTGTAAGGCCTCCTTAGACAACCATTTTGCTTTTTTGCATTTGTTTTTCTTGGGATTAGTTTTGATCACTGCCTCCTGTACAATGTTATGAACCTCCATTCATAGTTCTTTAGGCACTCTATCAGACCTATCCCTTGAATCTATTTATCAATTCTACTGTATAATCATAGGGGATTTGATTTAGGTCATACCTGAATGGTCTAGTTGTTTTCCTTACTTTCTTCAATTTAAGTCTGAATTTTGCAATAAGGAGACAAATTTTGATTTTATGAAGTTAAGCGTCCACTTGAGTTTTGTATAGGTATAGCTACATTAAACTCAGTTGCAGGAATTGCTTTAGACGGGGTCTATATTTTGTCCCCTGCAAAATAATTAGAGCTGTTCATATTGTCAGCTAAAATATCAAAGTTCTATCATTTTTACTAAAAGTCATTAAATATTATCTCTCCCCCTGAGAAATGAAAATATGGGTTCTGTTATATCTGGACCCTCATCTTCTCCTGACACAAAGAATAAATGTCCATTCCCCAGGCCAAGACCAATCTTTTCACACGTGCCTGTGGATTTCATTCTCTCCTCTTTTCTCTAGGACTATACTATTATCATTTTTTCCTTTCTATTCCTAAGTATCCTTTCATTTTTATTGTTTTAGTTTTTCTACTGGTTTTGAACTAGAATATTCAACTAGTTCTAGTTACTCTCATTTTTTTTTTAATTTTCTCTTTGCCCACACCTCCCTTCAGTTACAGATTCCTCTCACTATTTTCTTTTTGTAGGCAGGTTTGAGATTGATGTTGGGAAAATAAGTAAGGAGTACATTCATCTAAAGACTTCTGTTTTTATTTATGAGTTCAGGAAAGAAATGGTCAGAATTTTGAAAACAGTTGATAAATTTGAAACAAGCATCATGAAGACAACAAAATGGACTTACTAGCAATACATTCTGAGGTTTCTGAGATATTAGAGTGGCCATAGCTTTTACCCACTCTCTCATTCTAATTATTATATATGTTGAGAACTTGATGTCTTTGATAAAGAATAAGACAAGTGAAAAGAAACCACTTAATTACCCTGTAATTTTGCTGATGAAAACTAATTCTGAAACTTGTGATCTCAATAAGTACCTCATATCTATTTTAACTTATACTTCCATATTTGAACTTATTTAAATACCAACCAAGTGGTTATTACTGATAAGCTTTTGAATTTCTAAAATTTTTATGACTGGCTTGAATAAATATTCCTTCACAGTTTTAGTTCCACAAGATTTTAAATGAAAAATTCAACTTTGTGTAATTAGGTCATTTTAAAACATGTGACTTTGTGTTCAAAATGCAGGAATATGAAGACTGTGCTTTCTGGATTGAGATGTAGTCACACTCAGAACCAGAAGAAGGGAATGAGGAGGAGAAAACAGCAGATGTAGATTGAGGATTCAATGCAAAAGAAAGTTAGACAGTAGACTTCCCTAGTGGTCCAGGTTGTAAAGTAATTAGCCTCCAAATAAAATTAATTAATTAATTATAATAAATAAATAATAAATATGAACTATACTCCAATAAAATTAAAATACATATATTAAAAAAAAAAATCCACCTGCCAATGCAGGGGACATGGGGTTGATCCCTGGTCCAGGAAGATCGCACATGCCTCAGGGTAACTGAGACTGTGCACCACAAATATTGAGCCTGGGCTCTAGAGCCGGGGAGGCACAACCACTGAAGCCATGCAGCCTAGAGCCTGAGCTCTGCAACATGAAGAGCCACCTTGATGAGAGGGCCACACACTCAACTAGAGAGTAGCCCCCACTTACCAAGGCTAGAGAAAGCCTGCACACAGAAACGAAGGACCAGAATAGCCACAAAAAAAATTTTTTTTTAATTTTAAGATTTAAAAAAAAATTTTAAAGAAAGATACAGGGTGATTGGTAGGATCTACACAAGCTCCAGTCTCTGATTCCAGTTTGTTCTTGACATAAATCCCAACCTGAGGAAACTATAAATTTCTTCTTTAAAACCTCCTTTTTAGTTAAGCTTATTAAACTTTTTCTTTCCAAATTATTTGCAAAAATAAGATTTTCAAAACAGTTGCTTCTATAAGCTATCTCTACTTGCTCATCTCATATCATTCAAAGGACTAGAGTCTACCTTTCTCCTCTACTGCTTAAGCAATATCAAAAGGAGCATCTTCTATCATAGTGCATCAAAAATGATGCCACATTTTAGTTTCCTTCATAAGTGGACCATAATGTTCTTTCACATGCTTTTATTTAACTTGGAGTTTCTCCTCACACTATTCTTTCTTCTTTTCCTGAAACCTGCAAAACATGTTCCTTTCTGAGGCTCTGAGGAGGAACACTCTACTCTCCTGAAACCCAGCTATACACACATAAGTGCACAGGCACTGCTGTCTTGACACGATTAATGCCTGTTCACTCTAAAGTTCTCAGTTTTACTATCACTTCCATGTTAAGACCATCTCTGACTCTATCTATAAATTAAATTTCCTTGTTTTACTCTCATAGCATGCTATACTTTTTCATGGAGATAATCACAATTTGTAATCATTTAATGTCTGTCCAAACCCCTACTCATTCAAAAAGCTATGGATCCCTTTAAAAAGCTATGGACTCCTTCCCCGAGGAAGGATATTATATTTAATTTATTTAACCCTATATGTTCTATGCTTTTCCCCTATTTTATACTTAAAACATGGCAATTGTTATCCTGTCCTTCACTGTCTCCTGGATAAACAGCAACACTTCCTGTCTAATTTAAATACAGTTTTATGTTTATTTATGGCTTCCCTGGTAGCTCAGAGGTTAAAAGCCTCTGCCTGCAATGCAGGAGACCTGGGTTCGATCCCTGGGTCGGGAAGATCCCCTGGAGAAGGAAATGGCAACGCACTCCAGTATTCTTGCCTGGAGAATCACCATGGATGGAGGAGCCTGGTGGGCTACAGTCCAGGGGGTCACAAAGAGTAGGACACAACTGAACGACTTCACTTTATGTTTATTAGCCAAGATATTGTCAGTACTGATCTATTCTTTAGTCATAAGGGGAGTATTTGAGTATCCAGATCACAAACAGAAAATAGTTTTCTTCTTGTATGTCAATGGTTATCTACTAGTATTGACTGCCTATAATGCAATCTTGAGATGAACTCAAGCTGAGGTTAGGTTCAACAGGAAAGAGTACTAAGATAGATAAACTCTTCCTGCTATGAACAAAGGAAAAATCAGTGGGGTGTACTTCTTAATTTTCATATTTGACATCTTTGGCCTAGTAAATTATATTACCATGGTGCTAACTACATATCTGGAGAAGGCAATGGCACCCCACTCCAGTACTTTTGCTGAGAAAATCCCATGGACGGAGGAGCCTGGTAGGCTGCAGTCCATGAGGTCGCTAGAGTCGGACACGACTGAGCGACTTCACTTTCACTTTTCACTTTCATGCATTGGAGAAGGAAATGGCAACCCACTCCTGTGTTCTTGCCTGGAGAATCCCAGGGTCGGGGGAGCCTGGTGGGCTGCCGTCTCTGGGGTCGCACAGAGTCAGACACGACTGAAGTGACTTAGCAGCAGCAGCAGCAGCAACTACATATCTAGTTGATTAGCTGTCTTAACTGAATTACTATCGAGACTGAGTTTCAAGATCTTAGTATTTTACTAGTTTGAGAGAAACACAGGCATGAATTTCAATTTCCAGATTTAGTCTAAATGCTTCAACAGCCTGAATCCATTCAAAAGGCCTCTTTGAGTAACTCAGTGGGTGGATACTAGTTTGAATATCCTATTACTAAATCTAGGCTCAGGAGAACGTAATGGCCTCTGTAACTCTGGCTCTGAAGTTCCTTAACCTCACAAGTTTCATTTGCCCATCTGGAACATGAACATTATAAAACCTTACATGAATAACTATTCAAAGAAACTACATAATATTTTTAAAGTTACACTTAATTACATTTTTGTGGAAGCAAATTTTTAATATAGATTTAATCTTGGTGTGATGAAGTAAGTGGCAAAACATCAAAAAATGATAGCTTAGACACAATTTCTAAAAATAAATAACCACTTTGATTTGAAGCAGTAATGTATGTTAGTAAAGAGAAGACTCAGCCTTGGATTTGATTCCAGAAAAGATCTTAATAGTCTCATTTGGAATTAATATCACTTAACTCTTAGAAAGTAGAACTCAGTAATTCAGGTTTCATTATGTAAACATCTCTTGCATTCCATTTACTTTATGGGCATAAACAGCTGGCAAAGCAATAGAAAAACAGGATTATCTGAATATTAATTCTTGGGTTAATTCTTGAAATGGCTTAAGGACAGAAGTAAATGTTTCAATCTGTTGTGTACTATTTGAAATTAGGATTTTTCTTCTTGGAAAAAAAATACAATACCTTTAAAATCTGTTGGAGCTCATTATTATGATTTGTATACAAATGAACAACATCAAGAAAGTGAGCAAACATAGGCATCAGTCAGCCCTGCTCCCAGGTTACAGTCTTGACATCATTGTTAAATAATCCCTATACCCTTCCGTACTCTTGGTTCAAGCACCTCAGTTTCTATCTGTTCCTAGGTCCCTTTAGTACCATAATCCCAAGAACTTCTTAAATTCCCATCTATAATTTCAGAGGGGACCTATAATAAACTGATTATATAAATTTTCACTCCATTCTCCATTTTACACATTATCCAGACCAGCTTCCACATTTCTTAACCAAAATCCCTTGCATAGGATTAAAAACTATTCCAGGCTAAGTCTTAACTCTAATTAAATCCAGCTCACTACCCATTTCAGGCTTCCCAGGTGGCACTAGCAGTAAAGAACCCACCTGCCAATCCTGGAGTTGTACTAGATGCAGGTTCGATCCCTGGGTCAGAAAGATCCCCCGGAGGAGGGCATGGCGACCCACTCCAGTATTCTTGCCTGGAGAATCCCACGGTCAGAGAAGCCTGGCGGATTACAGTCCACAGGGTCACACAGAGTTGAACAAGACTGAAGCGACTTAGCATGCATGCATGTCTACTTCATACCTGTGTGCACTATGCAGTTAGGCTGCCCATAAATTTATAACCACAAACATGATGTGGACCCTGGGGCAGGAGTAAATCTACTACCATTTCCTATCTTCTCAAAGATCCAACACCTCTTCTTTCATCCTCACCTCAGACCATGACTTGCTTCCAATTTTACTGAAACACACAAATAACAAGAGTCCTTTTTTCTATTCAAAAACTTAAATTCAAGAACTGTATCTGTCTGCTTACATTCGCCTTTCTTATTAGATGAACCATTTGTGCCCCGATTTAAAATCAATCGCTCTATTGTCCTCTAGATTGTGTTCCTTTTACCAAAGGAAAGACAGTACATCACTCTGGCAACTTTCTCCTATTTTCCCACAAAATAAATGATTTTTTCAACTACATTTTTCTTATCCACAAATGCCAGGGTCCAGCCCCAGCAGGATCCAGGGGTACCCTCAGGATGACGGCATAGATGATAAGGAAAGTAAAAAAAGGGAGAGAAAGAGGCTTGATCTTCCTTGGTTTACACAGAAAGCAATAAAGCTCCTGTGTTCCAAGGAGTCATCCTGAAAGAAGAACAGAGAAAGAAAAGGAAAAAAGAATGACATGCGGAGACCAAGCTTCAGTGAGCGAGGCCCATAACTTTATTTTCAAAAGGAACTTTTATACCTTGACTTGTACATAGAGGCAAATGAAAGATGCAAAGCAAAGTCATACAGAGTCAGCTGAAACATTACATCTGTTTTGTCTTTATTGAAACCAGGATTTTTTCTGCATACCTTTCCCACAAACAATGTTGTGTACAATATCTTCTGGCCTTGGAGGACTGTGGACATTTTATGACCCTTTTTTGATAAAGGCTGATCAGCCAGAAAACTTGTTTTCCCTTAAAGTGTTTCTTCTTTATTTCTCCCAGCCTCAGAAAGTACTAAAGAGAGTTACATTCTCATGGAGCAAAGGTGCAGTGAGTTACAACAAAGAAAGAACCAATCAGCTCAAAGGTCTGATGTGGTTAATTCCAAGGCTGCTACTTGTTTTTCTTACATTCCAACTATGTTAACCAATGCACTCCCAGGTGCACAATGGATAAGGGATATGGGAACTTGGCAGCAAGCATTGGCCCAGTAATGAAGCCCTTTACCAGTACTATCTATTCTAATAATTTTTCATCCCTTAAAGGACTCTATGCTTATTAGGACTTTTAGAATGTTTTGGCTGCCCGTGCCTTTCAAGGTCGGGGAGTTGTGAACAATCATGTGTGTTAATTGCAAGAGTATGGATAAACCTGTCAGGCAAGCTAGAAAGCCAACAGAGGGGCTAAAATAGAAATATTCCTTTCATGCCCAGGAGACTTATTAATTAGAGCCCTAAGTTGACTTTTTCCAGAGAAAGGTGATCGGGGATAGCCCCCTGTTAATGTCAGAAGAGTTGGTGAAAGGCACAAAATAGTAAGACAGACAGATTCTGGTTTTGGGGTAGATGCTCAAGCAGATTCACGGGGTCGCTTGAGGCCTGATCCGCCTTTGCCTGTCAGGTTCTCTTCCGCATGACCTTTGTCATGGGTGGGATCTCCCGTGGTGGCTCCCGGCACACAAACATTACTTTTATCATCTTAAAAAAGTAAAATACACAAACAAAATTGCTTGACCCACATCCCCATCTAGCTACAACACTTTTCTCCACCCACTTTTATAGCAAACCTTCTTGAAATATATATCACTATTTGCTGCCTCCTCCCACTCTCTCTTGAACTTATCCCAAGCTTTTACCTTACCACTCTTTGAGGCTTTCATCTCACCACTACCAGCACCACTCTTGACAATGTGCCCAAAGAATTCCATATTGCTAAATCTAATGATCAATTACCAGTCCTCTTATTACTTGATAGATCAGCAAATTGTAATATAACCAATGACACTGACCACTCTTCAGTCTTCTTTGCTAGACCCTCTTCATCTACCTAATATCTTAGTGCTGGAGTGTATGTGAACTCAAGCTTCTATACTCACTCCCTACATGGGCTCAGCTAGTGCTGTATTTTTAAATTTCATCTATAAATTATTTCCAAATTTACAGCTCTATTAAATACCTTTACCTTGAACCCTAGGCCAGCGGTTCCAATTATCTACTTGACTTATCCACCTGCACATCTAATAGGCACCCCACATTTTAACTGTCTGATACCAAACTCCCAGTGTTCTCACCAAAACATGATTCTCCTAACAACCTTCTACTCCTCAAGTAGTAGCAACTCCAACTGACCAATTGATCGGGCCAAAAGCCCAGAATCATATTTGACTCATTTTTTAATGTCACAGCCCAATCAACACATTAGCTAATCCTACTAATCTACCTTCAAAACATCACCTTAATCTCTGTATTTTTCTTGAGTCCATTTCTGCATGATGAAGGAATAATCATCTCTAATCAAAACTAGTGCAAAAGCAGATAATATGGTTTGTCTGTCTTCTACTATTATCTCCCTTGCTCACTTGGTTCCAGCCACACTAACTTCCTAGATGACAATGAGACAGGAGAGGGCAGACTTCTGCTCAGTGCCTTTGCCCTTACTGTTTCCTCTGCCTAGCCTGTTCTTCCCTGAGATATCCACATGCCTCATTTCCATTTACTCCTTCAGATATTTCTTCAAATATCTCTTCTTGGTAAGGCCTTTCATATCTATTATTATATCCCATAATCCCACTATGTATCCTTAGTAAACATTTTATATGTGTATATATGATATATATTTGATATATGAGTAAATTCAATATGGTATGTCAGAGACAAGCATTATTTTTCAAAGCCAGATACATTAATTAATCAAAGCATCAGCCACTGAAATGGTCAATCACATTCCTTTGGCATCTTTTACTGTTCTTCTTGACCTGACAACTTAATTACATAAACAAAATTTTCTTTGTAAATAATAATGAATATATTAATATATGATTAATAAAGATACTGCATTTTGTTTAGAAGAAAAACATAATATGTCTGAGATAATGAAATTAATACAATTTAGATTTTATAAGGTTTTATAAGGTTTTTTTATATATAATTTATATATAATATATAATAAGGTTTCAATCAGACTCTAATTGAGATTTTTCATCTTTAAAAGAATGTAAGCTTTAAGAAGAAAACAATATATTATTTTCTTCTACAGTTTCTTATCAGTTCAGTTCAGTCGCTCAATCGTGTCCAACTCTTTGTGACCTCATGAATCGCAGCACGCCAGGCCTCCCTGTCCATCACCAACTCCTGGAGTTCACTCAGACTCACGTCCATCGAGTCAGTGATGCCATCCAGCCATCTCATCCTCTGTCGTCCCCTTCTCATCCTGCCCCCAATCCCTCCCAGCATCAGAGTCTTCTCCAATGAGTCAACTCTTTGCATGAGGTGGCCAAAATACTGGAGTTTCAGCTTTAGCATCATTCCTTGCAAAGAACACCCAGGGCTGATCGTTATTCCTATTGTTCTTTGGTCTCATCTGACTCTTTTGTGACCCCATGGCCTACCAGACTCCTCTGTCTGTGGTATTTCCCAGGCAAGAACACTGGCTGCTGCTGCTGCTAAGTCGCTTCAGTCGTGTCTGACTCTGTGCCACCCCATAGACGGCAGCCCACCAAGGCTCCCCATCCCTGGGATTCTCCAGGAAAGAACACTGGAGTGGGTTGCTATTTCCTTCCCCAAGGGAGCTTCCCAACCTAGGGATCAAACCCACATCTCCAGCTTTGCAGGTGGATTCTTTACCACTGAGCCACCAGGGAAGTCTCCCTAGGACTGGATTATTTTGATCAAATTAAATAAAATTGGTACCAAATCAAAAGTTTTGGTAGTGACAAACACTACTTTCCAAAATGTCTTTGATGATTTATGAAAGCAAATAACATCATTAAATTTAAGAAAAAAAAAATGCAAGGGTTGACCTGAATGAAGTCTTTAAGGCTACATTTGCCAGCCACATCAGTGATCTAAAATAGTCCTCTCAAATTTTATTATTCATTAGAATCACATGAATGCCTGGCTAAAATGTAGATGACTATAAACCCCATCCCCAAGTTTTTGACTCAGTAAATCTGGCATGAGGCCTGGTAACTTGCATTTTTATCAGTTCTCCAGGGGATATTAGCTCAGAAACTACACTTTGAAAATCACTGGCTTAAACTACCTTACAAACTTACTAAAAGATAATCTCTTTCCAGAAAACAAGCAAACCAAAAAACCTCCCACTTTGTCCATGCTAAGACTAAGGAGATGCTGTTCAACTTTTTGTTCACTGGTTGGTGTTAGAGTGTCCTTTTGCCGTGTACGGTATTTAGACCACTCTTAACAATGACACCACTAAAACAAAGGAGTTTTAGGGCAACACAGCTTTAGGACATGTATCCAATAATATTGCAATGTCCTAGATTATGCAGCTACTGTCATAATGTGTGCGTGTGCTCCCTGTGTAGTCTTATGAGTCTCTACTGTGTTACTACTGAAAACAGAAATCCAGGATAAAATGAACAGAAGTTTTAGAGTGTCATGAAGAATTACATCAAAATCAAAGCAATAGCACTTCAGAGAGTCTGATTATGTGGCGTTATTCTTGATTTGCTAACTAGATGTGCAGCTGAATCTTATAAAATCCAATTGCCAACATAGAGAACAAGCCCTTAATTTCTCCCTCATAGCCTCTACTTTCCACTGACATTTTGCTCTTAAAATATGTCTTCTGACTTAATCTAGATGATTTTACAACCACCATCATTTCTCTTCACACCCTTTTCAAGATTAAAGGGCCTATGCACAGAGATAGAAATATAAAACTATGCTGGGTACTACTGACTGGAAAGTAGTCAGTGTGTGTGATTCACTGTAAGGTAGAGCTTGAGTGAGAAAAATGAGACTCTGGCACATACAAGGTTTATCTCTTTCTTTTATTTACAGTTCTTGGTAAGCAGGCAACTGAGAAGACAGCTCCTAAAATGAGCACAGTGCATCATAGATAGCTATCATGACTGAGCCTACTCCAAAGGTAATATTTGTTTCCGCTATTGCTCTTAATCCTAGCTTAAGCCACTTCTTTCACTGTACTCCCATCCCCTGCAGTCTGTTAGAAGATAATACAATATCATTTTATTTTTCTAAACTCGAATTTTAAAGGTAATAACCTAAGGTATCTGTATTCAAAACAATGATAGCATTCTCATCTATAAATTTTATATAGTAACATATACAAGTACTAAGATTTTCCAAATACATAGTGCTTTTTCATCAAAAGTGATGACAGAAGACGAACATTAAAGTGACTGCTATACAATCCCCTGAGATACAATGGCACACAGTTATGAAGATGAACACCTTCGTCTGGGCTTGCAAAATGTTAATACATATCTTCTGTGGTAGTTAAATTTCTAAATTTAATTCTGTATCTATTTTTTAAATTAATGTCTTGATTGTTGTTATAAAATTAATGCCTGGAGTATAATCAGGGGGAAAAAACTCAAAACCAGAATTTGCATAGAAATAAAGGACTGAATGTGATCTACATGTTATTCTGACTGTACAGAATTACTGAGCATATGATGTGCTAGAAGAACACCATAGTTTTACAAAACTCAGATGCTACCATGACTTTTACTCACAAAAGAAAGGGTATCCTACATGAGAAAATTAAAAGTATTGATTTAATAACCATGCCAAGATAATCATGAGTTTGGCACACTTTATCTTTCTCTATGGTGTGACATTAAAAATAAAATCCAAGACCTAAATGGAGTATCTTAATGTGTGGAAGTTAATGAAAATTAAGATACTGAAATTGAGAATAAAATTTTCTTTGACGTATATGACAAAACGCCTTTGATCGTCAGCTCCTATCTAGTGAGCTTCTCCATTCCTTGGGAATAAGTGAAAAAATAAATCCATGAACCTCGTGAAAAATACCAATAATAAAATCTCAGATGGTTTAAAGCAAACAAAAGCAGACTAAGATTTCAATCACTATTTACTGTATCATAAGAAGGAAATACAGTACCATAAAATTAAAAAAAATAACTTTTTCATGAAAAGAAAAAACAAAGTTTACCTTCCAGTTATTTCCCATTAATAACAGAAAGTAAAATCTCTGCCATGATTCTAAACAAAGTTGTTATATCCAGAATGGCTGCTTATGTCCAAAGCAGTGGAAAGCAACACAGCAAAGGACTACTGGGGACTCATTTATCCCTTTGTATGTATGTGTTTTTTTGATATTCCACTTCATTTTGTAAATGACTGAGGATGCTTTCACAGTTACAGTATAACAAGATAAAAAGTGGATGGGAAAATAAGGGCATGAAAAAATAAAGACTGGAAGATAATAGGAAGTAGGAAAAGATATAGAGACACACAAGATGATATAGATAATGGTAATCTATAATAGTTATAGACACAGATATTGATAGAAGACAATGACACTCCAGTGTTCTTGCCTGGAAAATCCCATGGATAGAGGAGCCTGGTGGGCTACTACAGTTCATGAGGTCACTGTCAGATATGACTGATCATGCACAAACTACTGTGTTACAATATAACCATCATAAACTCCTACAGTTACCAAAAGTGGGTAACAAATTCGCCTATAGGCTTAAATTTTTTGAGGAAAATTACATTTTCTAAAATTGTCAATATTATGCAACCAGTAATGATAAAAGTAAATGAATGTATTTGAACCACGACTTCACTTTCTCTTTTCACGTTCATGCATTGGAGAAGGAAATGGCAACCCACTCCAGTGTTCTTGCCTGGAGAATCCCAGGGATGGGGAAGCCTGGTGGGCTGCCGTCTATGGGGTCACACAGAGTTGGACACGACTGAAGTGACTTAGCAGAGCATAGCATAATTTCTCATTTGTTTCTTATATTCTTCAGATTTCTCTACAGTCCTCCCCTAAAAGTTCCCAAAATTTATATTTGGCAACTGAAAGACAACAGTGGAATTTTAAGTCCTCCAAAGTACATCATGAGGAATGCTGGGCTGGATGAAGCACAAGCTGGAATCAAGATTGCCGGGAGAAATATCAGTAACCTCAATTATGCAGATGACACCACCCTTATGGCAGAAAGTGAAGAAGAACTAAAGAGCCTCTTGATGAAAGTGAAAGAGGAAAGTGAAAAAGCTGGCTTAAAATTCAACATTCAGAAAACTAAGATCATGGCATTCTGGTCCCATCACTTCATGGGAAATTGGTGGAGAAACAGTGGAAACAGTGATAAACTATTTTCTTGGGCTCCAAAATCACTACAGATGGTGACTGCAGCCATGAAATTAAAAGACTCCCGCTCCTTAGAAGAAAGGCTATGACCAACCTAGACAGAATATTAAAAAGCAGAAACATTATTTTGCCAACAAAAGTCTATCTAGTCAAAGCTATGATTTTTCTAGTAGTCATGTATGGATGTGAGAGTTGGATTATAAAGAAAGCTGAATGCTGAAGAATTGATGCTTTTGAACTGTGGTGCTGGAGAAGATTCTTGAGAGTCCCTTGGACTGCAAGAAGATCCAACCAGTCCATCCTAAAGAAAATCAGTCCTGAACTCATTGGAAGGACTGATGTTGAAACTGAAACTCCAATACTTTGGCCACCTGATGCAAAGAACTTACTCATTGGAAAAGACCCTGATACTGGAAAGACTGAAGACAGAAGGAGAAAGGGACAATAGAGGATGAGATGTTGGATGGTATCACTGACTCAATGGACATGAATTTGAGTGAGCTCCAGGACTTGGTGAAGGACAGGGAAGCCTGGCATGCTGCAGTCCATGGGGTCACACAGAGTCAGACATGACTGAGAGACTGAACTGACTGATTGATTTCCAAGGAAAAATACTGCTTACAGGGCTTCCCTGGTGGTTTAGTGGTAAAGAATCCACCTGCCAATACAGGAGGTATGGGTTCAATCTCCAATCCAGGAAGATTCTCTGCTATAGAGCAGCTAAGCCTGTTTGCCACAACTATTGAGCCTGTGCTTTAGAGCCCAGGCACCAAAACTATTGAGTCCATGTGCCCTAAAGCCTGTGCTCCCAACAAGAGAAGCCACTGCAATGAGCAGCCTGCACACCGCAGCTAGAGAGTGGCTCTCACATGCCACAGCTTGAGAAAAGCCTGTGCAGCAATTAAGACCCTACACAGCCAAAATATAAATTAAGACCTTAATATATTGTTTTCTATACCTTTCTCATATCATCACTATTCATTCATGTACATTTCAAGTTATCATTACTCTCCAGAGGAAATCACAAATTATGTTTAATATATTTTTTCATAGGAAAGGAAAAAAACTGTCCATTTTGCATTAATAGTAAAAACAAAAAGAGTCAGATTAAAGACTGACTGCTAATGGGGTCAGGAGCCAGGGACTAAGCTGAGTAACACTGCTGCTTTTCCAGCTTTTATCTAAAGTACATGCTGGGAGGCTTTATCCACCCATTTAATCTCTTAAACTTTTAAATCTAATTTCTTCTTTTAAATCCTCTTTTCTTCTTTTGTTTTGTCTCCTAACCCTTGAAATACTCTTAGATAAGCTCTTAGATTCAGTTGAAATAATCCCTATTGATTCTGGTATTTCTCATAAAGTTTGAGAGCATGAAAACAAACTTAGATCACAAGCTGAAATAAATGTCACTGATCTAATAAAAACAATAAATGCATTTAATATTTAAGCCAACAATAGATATTTTCAGCAGAAAGTATACATTCACTAACAGCAAACCTCCATAACGTTTACTAAATGTGTAGCTAATCCTTATATACCCCTACATGGCAGGTGCCACCATCCCCATTTTATAGGTAAGGGAATTGACAAGAGATTGATTAAACAGTTTGTTCAAAGTCACATAGCTAGTGAGGAATGTAGCTGCGATTCTAATTCTAGCAGTCTGCTGCAGTCAATGCTGGAAGCTCTAAAGTGCATCTCCTAAGAGGAAACTCTTAAAAGTCTGATCACCCTCTTCCATAAGCAACTTCCTAATCTTTATTGTCTGCTTGCTCATACGCAGCTGCTCGTACTCCTTATTAGCAGTTTAATGTTACCAAATAAAGCATTTAACATTTACACAAAGGAGAACATTTTTGTTAGACATCACACAGGACTGGGTTCTGATAGATTTTTATAGATGGAAATGGGAGAAGGGCACTGCTAATGGAAGCAACAGAAACATCACTTTGCCAACAAAGGTACATAAGTCAAAGCTACAGTTTCTTCAGTAGTCATGTATAGATGTGAGAGTTGGACCAAAAAGAAGGCTGAGCACTGAAGAACTGATGCTTTCAAACTGTGGTGCTGGAGAAGACTCTTGAGAGTCCCTTAGACAGCAAAGAGATCAAACCAATCAATTCTAAAGGAAATTAACCCTTACTATTCATTGGAAGAACTGATGCTGAAGCTCTAATACTTTGGCCACCTGATGCAAAGAGCCAACTCATTGGAAAAGACCTTGATGCTGGGAAAGATTGAGGGCAGGAGGAGGGGGTGACAGAGGATGAGATGGTTGGATGGCATCATCAATTCAATGGACATGAGTCTGAGAAAACTCCAGATGATGGTGAAGGACAAGGAGGTCTGGCACACTACAGTCCATAGCGTCATAAAGAATTGGACATGACTGAGTGACTAAACAACAACGGAAGAAGCATCAAGAGCAGGACAAAGTAGCAGAAAGATACAAGCAGACTCTGGAGTGGCAGCTGCTGAGCATGGCTCCAGTGTGCAGTGCTAGGAGAGGTACGGCCAGATGATGGGAGCCCTGAATCTCAAGAAAGAACACAAGCGGAAGTCATAAAAGACTATGGAATCAGAGAGTGATATAAGACATGTGAGTTATTGCAGGAGTGATAAAAATTATTAGGGAAGGCTGAAGGCCAGAGGTGGAAAGACCAACTAGGAAGCTATTACAGTTATCCAAATTATTGGAAAAGAGAGTATGGGTCAGGTCAGTGACAATGTTAAGAGAAAGGAAGACATGAATGCAAGAGAAACTGTAGAAGTAGAACTGACTTTTCTTGGTAGTTTCTTAGACTTGGTTTCCAAAACAGAGAAAATAAAATTAAAAATTAATTCTAAAATGCCAAGACTAGTTGGTAGAAAAAAATATGGAGCCATTAACCCAGCAAAAGACATAAAAGAAAATGCTTATCGGTAATATGTTTGATTGTGGACATGACTAATGTGAGATGGTAGGACAAAATCTATGTATAGTTACTTATCAAATATTTATTGAGTATTGAACTCTACAGAGATTGAAGGGGTAGATGTATACTTTAGAGTTGTCAATATAGATGATAGTTGAAACTGGCAATAAATGACACAGCAGAGAAAAAGGAAAAGAAAACAACATAGAAAAGGAAATCTAAGAAGCGATTCTCAAATATATATATTTAGAAGTAAAAGGAGTTAGGAAAGAAATGTCAAAGGGTTAGCACAATCATACAGACACAAAAGAATATATTTTCATAAAGATTTATAAAACTGAGCTTCTGTAACAAGGTCCTTAATTTCCAGAATACCCATAGGGGGTCTGTTTCCATAGTAGCCTGACTATGCTCTACTATGGATATTACAAAAACTATGTGAAATCATGGCTCTAATCACATAAACAGTGATTTTTTAAAAATGAAGTCAATAAAGCTATCTTGTGAACTATTTAAAAAGAAGATAATGATGTAGAAAAATATGCAAAATGAGAAGAAACTACTTAATTTTGTAACTAGGTAACTTTTTAAAAGAGAGATTCCAGAAGTGTATAAAAGTTATGTTGCCAGGCAGTGAACAGGCAGCGAGAAAATGTGAATATGGAATGTACACTTATGGAAGTGAAAGCAAAGAACAGGTTTACTGAGCGATATTACATGGTAAGATATACCATTGTCAGCATTTGTTATACTGTTATTTACTTTAATTGCTGTTGGTAGCCAGCATGTGAACCCTGTTCTGTGTTTGTGGGATATCCCACATTGTACACATTTTGGTGGGGACTTGCAAAGTGTGCGTCATAGTCCCTTAACCCCTACCCTAGCAGCGAGGGTGAGAACACACGACTGGGGTTTGTCTTTGCACACACTTCTGCCCACAATTGATTATGGAATGTGCCACACAGACAAGTAGAGAGAACAATTTCTCTGAGGAACACCTGCACATCCTATTTCTAGAAGCCACAGAACCAAGTGCCAGCAAACGGCAGCTAGTGCGTAGCCGTGGTGATAACCGCACTTCTCAGGCCACTTCTAAAACAATTTGGGTGGAGTCCTGGCTGTGCTGTTCATTTTCGTTCTTTTCTGACTTTTGACTCTGCTTTTGTAGCCTTCCAGACAGTTTGGAAACTACTTTATATGCATTAAATACATAACTTAACTGTCAATCAGAATTTATTTATGTTTCTTACAGCTAAGAATATTGTATGACATAAGATGTCATATGTCATAAGAGTATGACAAAAGATCAAGGAATTTTGTCCCTAGGAATTTTAGCCCTCTTTCTTGAGAATATTTGAAAAGTTTCAATATGGTATATAGGCTGAATAAGAAGCAAGTGAAAAAATAAGGGATTAATTTTATGGAGTAATGAAAATCCACAGGGACTTAAGAAGTTTGAGAACAAACAGTAGGTTCATAAAAACAAAAGAGATTAGAGGGCAATTTAACAGTTCAGTGTAGCAGAAGTCAGAAGTTATGATTCCATGCTTTCCATGCAACTACAAGGAATCAACCTGACCTTGCCACTAGCTGCTCACACTTAAGGAGCTACGCTAACAGAAAAGAGAGAGTCCATATCTGTGTGTGAGTGCCACCGCCTCCCATTTAAATCTTGAGACAGCATTTCCTCAGCATCTGGATTCTAGTACAGCTTGTGGTTCTCCCTGACTGACTCGATACCACCCGATTTACTTTATATTCCTTTTAAATGTTTATATCCAAGTAATACTTGCATATAGTAAAAACTGAAAAAGAAATGAAAAGCATACAGTGAAAAACAGTTTTCTGCTTCAATCTTCGACAGCTTTACTCTTGTTCCCCAGAGGGAAATATCTCTACTTCTAGTTTTAATTCTTCTCAAGTAAATTAAAAACAAAAGACTTTGAAAATCCCCCACTATGTACACTGTATACAAAAGGCACCATTATTGTTAATATTCTGGGAGTGGAAATCTTGAAAAATACATATAAATAGAATTGCCCTGTGGTTACATGATGGTGCAAACTTTAAACTTTGTTTCTTCTAAAACAAGATCCCTGTCTCTGGTGATATGGGTGTATTTGCTTGTCTGTTCTTCTGTTTTGAAGTCTATTTCTTTGACACAGAACTTAGTCTTTGAGCTTAGAGACAGTAGGAAGTAGAAACGGCTGTCTACGTACAGTCTTAAGAAATCAAAGCAATGCAAAAATCAAACTGTACAGTTATTTATATTTTATTTGCCTAAATATCTACATGCTTTTAATCACAAATGACTGATCAATTTTTTAAAACTGAATACTTAAAAAGTACTTATCTTCCCCCAAATAAAAACATAAAAAAATTAAATTTGGTTTCAATTTATACAAATTAAGAACTCATGTAAATAATTATTTAGAATTTTAAAATTGCAAACCCAACTGACTTCAACTACCTAATATAGGATATGTAGCTATTTATTATCAGAATATTTTAAATTTTTAAAAATATATCTTAGGGTTAGGGCTTAAAATGTTATCTATTTCATCCTTCTATCCAGTGGAGAAACTTTGCTGGAATATTTTTAATTCAAGGCATCTATGTCTTGGAAAACTAATTGTTAGAAAATTCTCCTTATTTTCAGCCAATGTGCTTTCTAGAATGTTTCCTCTTTTGTCAAAGTTATGCTGATGGCAAAAATATAGCGTAAGCATCCTTCATTCTCCAGAAGCTTAAAATATTAAATAAAACATCTCTCCTAGCTAATATTCACAACTTTAATTACTTTTCATATGAAGCCCAAACCTGTTGGTCAGTCTCTTAAAATCTGAATTGAACACACTATTCTAGGCATTTTTTCATTGGTTTACGCATTTCACAGGATCAGAATGTCCCATTTCTAGTAATGTATCCTAACCAAGTATTAGCGCTTTTTTTGTATATTTGTTTGTTTTTTGGCAAATGTGGTATCATATTGACCCTGTGGTCTTCCAAAGTCCTAAGTGGTTTTTATATTCACAGGTCTCAAATCAGGTCTCCCTTTAGACCATTATATATGTCTAAGTTCTATACCTATGATTCAGTGGGGAAAAATAGTGTGTTCCCTGCATAGTTTCATTTAACATTGTTTTCATACATCATTCATTTATGTATGCACAGCACAATCCAAACGAAAATGATTTCAAAGACCACAGAATACGTTACCAGATTGCTATGGGCTTGACATAATGAGGCTGTCAACAATTTTTTACTCAAGTGAAATAAATAGCCCTAGATAATAATTATGTATTTATTTAGTGTTATTATTTCTCAAGGCATTTTTCAATCACTGGTTTATAGCACATCATGTAATACAGGCAAGAAAAGTTTTTGTTTTGATAGGACTTACCACATGTGAAAACATACTGGTTTTACCTTAATATTAAATTTTGAAAATTCTTCCAGGAAAGGGAGCTCCCCTCTTGATAGTACATGTAGATAACTTTGTTTTGTGGTAGCTTTCCAGCCTGAGTTATGTATGTCTCATTTTTGTATTTTCATTCTATATGCCCTACCAATCACCACCTTTATGTCAGTATCTTTATTTGAGTGGTCATAATTTCTCCCCATGATGTCATGACTTCCTCTGGGGAAATAACATGGGTACTTACAGTGAATGCCAATTGGGTATAGGAAAATTTGGGCTTTTCTGGCTTAGCTTCAAAATAAAACAGGGGAAACAAATGATTATTGACCATCCCCTGTCGTGCAGGCACTATGCTGATATATTCCGGATATGATCTCATTGTAGTCTTTCAAGGTCCTATCAGGGACATTCAGGTATGACCTAAATCAACCCTTATGATTATACACTAGAAATGAGAAATAGATTTAAGGGCCTAGATCTGATAGATAGAGTGCCTGATGAATTATGGAATGAGGTTCGTGACATTGTACAGGAGACAGGGATCAAGACCATCGCCATGGAAAAGAAATGCAAAAAAGCAAAATGGCTGTCTGGGGAGGCCTTACAAATAGCTGTGAAAAGAAGAGAAGCGAAAAGCAAAGGAGAAAAGGAAAGATATAAACATCTGAATGCAGAGTTCCAAAGACTAGAAAGGAGAGATAAGAAAGACTTCTTCAGCGATCAATGCAAAGAAATAGAGGAAAACAACAGAATGGGAAAGACTAGAGATCTCTTCAAGAAAATCAGAGATACCAAGGGAACATTTCATGCAAAGATGGGCTCGATAAAGGACAGAAATAGTATGGACCTAACAGAAGCAGAAGATATTAAGAGAGGTGGCAAGAATACACAGAACTGTACAAAAAAGAGCTTCATGACACAGATAATCATGATGGTGTGATCACTCACCTAGAGCCAGACATCCTGGAATGTGAAGTCAAGTGGGCCTTAGAAAGCACCACTACGAACAAAGCTAGTGGAGGTGATGGAATTCCAGTTGAGCTAATCCAAATCCTGAAAGATGATGCTGTGAAAGTGCTGCACTCAATATGCCAGCAAATTTGGAAAACTCAGCAGTGGCCACAGGACTGGAAAAGGGCAGTTTTCATTCCAATCCCAAAGAAAGGCAATGCCAAAGAATGCTCAAACTACCACACAATTGCACTCATCTCACACGCTAGTAAAGTAATGCTCAAAATTCTCCAAGCCAGGCTTCAGCAATAGGTGAACCGTGAACTTCCTGATGTTCAAGTTGGTTTTAGAAAAGGCAGAGGAACCAGAGATCAAATTGCTAACATTCGCTGGCTCATGGAAAAAGCAAGAGAGTTCCAGAAATACATCTATTTCTGCTTTATTGACTATGCCAAAGCCTTTGACTGTGTGGATCACAATAAACTGTGGAAAATTCTGAAAGAGATGGGAATACCAGACCACCTGACCTGCCTCTTGAGAAATCTGTATGCAGGTCAGGAAGCAACAGTTAGAACTAGACAAGGAACAACAGACTGGTTCCAAATAGGAAAAGGACTACATCAAGGCTGTATATTGTCACCCTGTTTATTTAACTTCTATGCAGAGTACATCATGAGAAACACTGGGCTGGAAGAAGCACAAGCTGGAATCAAGATTGCCGGGAGAAATATCAATAACCTCAGATATGTAGATGACACCACCCTTATGGCAGAAAGTGAAGAGGAACTAAAAAGCCTCTTGATGAAAATGAAAGTGGAGAGTGAAAAAGTTGGCTTAAAGCTCAACATTCAGAAAACGAAGATCATGGCATCTGGTCCCATCACTTCAAGGCAGATAGATGTGGAAACAGTGGAAACAGTGGCAGACTTTATTTTTCTGGGCTCCAAAATCACTGCAGATGGTGACTGCAGCCATGAAATTAAAAGATGCTTGCTCCTTGGAAGGAAAGTTATGACCAACCTAGATAGCATATTCAAAAGCAGGGACATTACTTTGCCAACAAATGTTCGTCAAGTCAAGGCTATGGTTTTTCCTGTGGTCATGTATGGATGTGAGAGTTGGACTATGAAGAAGGCTGAGTGCCGAAGAATTGATGCTTTTGAACTGTGGTGTTGGAGAAGACTCTTGAGAGTCCCTTGGACTGCAAGGAGATCCAACCAGTCCATTGTGAAGGAGGTCAGCCCTGGGATTTCTTTGGAAGGAATGATGCTAAAGCTGAAACTCCAGTACTTTGGCCACCTCATGCGAAGAGTTGACTCATTGGAAAAGACTCTGATGCTGGGAGGGATTGGAGGCAAGAGGAGAAGGGGACGACAGAGGATGAGATGGCTGGATGGCATCACTGACTCGATGGACATGAGTCTGAGTGAACTCCGGGAGTTGGTGATGGACAGGGAGGCCTGGCATGCTGTGATTCATGGGGTTGCAAAGAGTCGGACATGACTGAGTGACTGATCTGATCGGATCTGATCAGGGACATATTATTTTTCTTTCATAAATGAAGAAAACTGACAGAGCTAAGACTCAAAGAGGTTATTTGGCCCAATATGAGAATGTGATTCAGCAGTTCAAACAGACTTCTCTGATTCTGTATCCATTTTCTTTCCTCTGAAAAAGCTTAGGTGAGATTCACTACATTTAGTAGGTGAATTAGGAATACTTTTAAGCATCAAAAAACAAAAAACAAGTATGGTATACCCTCTTTGGATATCCAGCATAAAGAGATTCTGAATAGACATTAGAACTCCAATTTCCATATACAATAGGGCAAAGAGCTTTAAATGTGAGCACAGTTTTAACAATATTTCATGTGAAGAAAAAACAGACTGATATTATATTATATTTCCTTGTACAAAGTTAAGTCGAACAAAATTCACAAATTTAGTTCTGTGGCCTACATGTGAGACTTTATGAGTAATTAAGAGACCCCAGAAGACTTTGAAGAATCCAGATACACTGAGATAGCAGAGAGTTACATAAGGCATCTGCTGCATAACCATCACTAGCTTGTAAATGTGACAATCTTACCCTGCATGTTTCCATCTGTCTGTGCCAATTTCAAGATGAACATCTTATCCATCTAACTCATCCTTTCATCTTCCAACTGTTTGATTTTCTTTGCAAAGATGAAGTAATAAGGTGATATTTTATGTTGTCTTTTGCCTTTCATGGCCTCAAAAAAATAGCTCAGTTTGTTCGAATTTTCCATATCTTGAAGGAAAGTCTAACAAGGCTTTTGTTGTGGATGGATTTCCTTTTCACAGATGGCTGGCTTGCTTACCAGCTGTAGTTTGATAGTTATTACAGTTAATTTACCTAGAAAATGAAGGCTTTACTCTGCAGCACAAGGGTATTTTACATTTAGCTGAAAAATCCAATGCCCTTCTAATTGCACTGGCACACTCAGACTGCCATGCCTGACCTTACATATAAATCTCTGACTTTAGAAGCGTAGGCAGTACCCTGGGTTTAGAAACCCCAACACTACACACTTGCAATCAGGAGTCATATTAAAAGCTTTATTTCTTCATAATAATAGTTGCAAGTTTACAGGATGCGTTCAGGAGAAGACCATTTCCGTCTTTGGAATAGAAATCAGAACATCAAACCCTGACTCATTACCAGAAAGAGAATAATATGTAATCTATTTTATTGTATGGCAAAATCCCCCCGTATCTTCACAGCTTGCTTTCAAGTCCCTCTACTCAAGGAGCCTAGGGTACCATGGTGAGGGTCACCTGATAAAAGTGAACTCAGTTATTGTTTTACCTTGCTCAATTTTCAGTCAAAGAAAAATTTTGTTTCTGCCATTACTGTGATGCAATTGTACTAATACAGCATGTTGTCAGGACTGTCAATGAAAGTAGATGAAGAAGCTGTCTAAACTGGATGTTTGGAGGAACATCAAGAAAACCCCATGACTCAAAACAAATTTCCCACCCAGATGGTATGCTGTACCTTAAGAATGTTATTAACTTCTGTGTTTTTTTTTTCTTTGAAGTGTGTTTATATTCCCAGGGCGAACCACATGTTTAAAATATTAATGTGATGTTAGATCTTTTCAGATTGTCTTTTTCCTAATATGAGAAACTCAGAGTTAGGAGTCTTTTATACTCACATGGAAATAAACTTGTGTATAATTATTAAGTGAAAAAGATAAACAGAAAATGACATGTATATACATGTGTGTGTGTGTGTGTGTATGATCACAACTATTTAAGACAATAACAGAAACAAATTGAAGGGAAATACAACAAAATAGTAGCAATCATTGTTACCAGAAGTTTAGATTCTATATTTATGGATTCTGTATTTTCCAAATGCTTTACATATTTTTAACTAAATTTTAAATTAACAGAAGGCTCTTGATAGAAAATAGTATGCATTTCACATTGTCAAAAAAGGTAAAGTGAAACCCTGGCACTAAGAACTGGCTCTTAACGCACCCTTGCCCCTCCTCTTACAAACTGCCTGCTGGTTCTCTGACAGTTGTTAGCATCCAAGAGGGCCTTCCACTTGAATTGCAGTTTTGTCAGTAATGTGTTCCCCTGACCTTGGTCAGCTCTCATGCTCTACAGAGTTACGTGAAGACTTCTCTGTCACTCTTCCCAAGTCTGTGAGTGCTTCGTTTCTACATGTCACTATCACAGTCCTCTTTAAGAATGAATCAGATTTTGTTGTATCATCCTGTCCTTTTATTTAAGAAATGATTTTCCCAAGGAAAGGTATTTGAATATCTTTCTACAAACATCGATCCACTCTTCTCTAGGAGATTCATCTGTGGAATTTTGTATACCCCTTCTAGAAATTCCCCCTTAACACATTATAGCATTGTTCTTTTTCACAATACTATGACATTCTGAAATCGTACATCAGCATGATTTTTTATTTTGTTCCTTCAGCTTTTCTTCCCTAAGGGAAATAGATGTAAGTTTCTCTTATTAGAGGGTTTCCCAGATGGCACAGTGGTAAAGTGCCAAGGCAGAAGACACAAGATTCATGGGTTTGATCCTTGGGTCAGGAAGATCCCCTGGAGTAGGAAATGACAACCCACGCCAGTATTCTTGCCTGGAAGATTTAATGGACAAAGGAGCCTGGCAGACTACCATCCATGGGTCACAAATAGTCAAACACAAGTGAGCGACTGAGTGCACACACACATCTCTTATTAGGGGCATTACAGTGTAAGTCAGTTACAGTCTCATAAAATACTGTGTTCCATGCTGGGTTGTTTCCCAAACTAGTGAGCTACTTTTGTTCCATCCGTCTGCCTATAAATTGGTTAAATATTAACAATAAATTAAAAATAAAAGGTGACGTCACAGGTAGTAAGGCAAATTCCTTAAAATCCTTAATGTACAAATCAAAGAAGTCTGTTCAGAATTGAATGTCAATAAAATTTTAGAATATCATGCCTTGTTAGAAAGTCATTGTTAGCCAGTGAAACCACATAAATTAGGTATTTAATTCAAGGAACTTCTTATTTAGATTTAAAAGGAAAAAAAGAAAAGAATCTATGAATGGCTATGATTTAAAAGAAATCATACTGAGCATGGATTAAGATTTGTCACATCTCTCCTGAAGGCTCATAAAGTAACTGATGAGTAATATATTTAGCAATTTTCTGAAACCTTGAGGGTGTAAAATACCAATATAACCAAAAATCTTATTTTCAGGGAGAAAATATATTTCTTTGAAGATTTCATTAAAATTAGGAGAGCAAGGGTGAATTGTATTAAAGTAAGACTATGAATTTAAAAGCAGGCACTGTCATCTGGAGTTTGGGGTCAGCATCTCAATTTCTCATCTGATTTGTATTAGTCTTCTCAGATGTAGAAAGATTGTGAGGTTAGCTGGGGCTATATCTTGCAGTTGCTCTGCTTTATAAGGAGGTTGGTGCAGCAAAGCTGAGAGCGGCTTCAGGTCCTTTGGGTAAAATCGATCCACTGGTTTCACACCACATTATCCTCTTTCAAAGCTGAGTAATGGATTTGCAAGTGGATTTAAGAAAGTTAAGAGGAAACAGAATAATTCCTCATTGTGATTTATTATGTCTTTCTCTGTCTATTAACATATCTCAGGAAATATTAAGCATTATACTTACTTTTACTAATGGCTGGAAATGTTTGCTGATTTTCAGAAGTAAAGCTACTTCTATTTCCATTTTATGACATAGTTTCTACTCACAGATAAATATTTATGAATATTTTCATGATATGATTTTCAGTTTAGTTCAGTTCAGTCACTCAATCAAGTCCGACTCCTTACGACCCCATAAATTGTAGCACGCCAGGCCTCCCTGTCCATTACCAACTCCCGGAGTTCACTCAAACTCACATCCATCGAGTTGGTGATGCCACCCAGCCATCTCATCCTCTGTCGTCCCCTTCTCCTCCTTCCCCCAATCCCTCCCAGCATCAGAGTCTTTTCCAATGAGTCAACTCTTCGCATGAGGTGGCCAAAGATCTCCTTTAGAATGGGCTAGTTGGATCTCCTTGCAGGCCAAGGGACTCTCAAGAGTCTTCTCCAACACCACAGTTCAAAAACATCAATTCTTCGGTGCTCAGCCTTCTTCACAGTCCAACTCTCACATCCATACATGACTACTGAAAAACCATACCCTTGACTAGATGGACTTTTGTTGGCAAAGTAATGTCTCTGTTTTTCAATATGCTATCTAGGTTGGTCATAACTTTCCTTCCAAGGAGTAAGTGTCTTTTAATTTCATGGCTGCAGTCACCATCTGCGGTGATTTTGGAGCCCCAAAAAATAAAGTCTGACACTGTTTCCACTGTTTCCCCATCTATTTCCCATGAAGTGATGGGACCAGATGCCATGATCTTCGTTTTCTGAATGTTGAGCTTTAAGCCAACTTTATCACTCTCCTCTTTCACTTTCATCAAGAGGCTTTTTAGTTCCTCTTCACTTTCTGCCCTAAGGGTGGTGTCATCTGCATATCTGAGGTTATTGATATTTCTCCCGGCAATCTTGATTCCAGCTTGTGCTTCTTCCAGCCCAGCGTTTCTCATGATGTACTCTGCATAGAAGTTAAATACGCAGTGTGATAATATACAGCCTTGATGTACTCCTTTTCCTATTTGGAACCAGTCTGTTGTTCCATGTCCAGTTCTAACTGTTGCTTCCTGACCTGCATATCGGTTTCTCAAGAGGCAGGTCAGGTGGTCTGGTATTCCCATCTCTTTCAGAATTTTCCACAGTTGATTGTGATCCACACGGTCAAAGGCTTTGGCATAGTCAATAAAGCAGAAATAGATGTTTTTCTGGAACTCTCTTGCTTTTCCCATGAGCCAGCGGATGTTAGCAATTTGATCTCTGGTTCCTCTGCCTTTTCTAAAACCAGCTTGAACATCAGGAAGTTCATGGTTCACATATTGCTGAAGCTTGGCTTGGAGAATTTTGAGCATTACTTTACTAGCATGTGAGATGAGTGCAATTGTGCAGTAGTTTGAGCATTCTTTGGCATTGCCTTTCTTTGAGATTGGAATGAAAACTGCCCTTTTCCAGTCCTGTGGCCACTGCTGAGTTTTCCAAATTTGCTGGCATATTGAGTGCAGCACTTTCACAGCATTATCTTTCAGGATTTGAAATAGCTCAACTGGAATTCCATCACCTCCACTAGCAACAAAGCTTCCTAAGGCCCACTTGACTTCACATTCCAGGATGTCTGGCTCTAGGTGAGTGATCACACCATTGTGATTATCTTGGTCATGAAGATCTTTTTGTACAGTTCTTCTGTGTATTCTTGCCACCTCTTCTTGATATCTTCTGCTTATGTTAGGTCCATACCATTTCTGTCCTTATCAAGCCCATCTTTGCATGAAATGTTCCCTTGGTATCTCTAATTTTCTTGAAGAGATCTCTAGTCTTTCCCATTCTGTTGTCTTCCTCTATTTCTTTGCATTGATCGCTGAGGAAGGCTTATGATCTTAACATTGGCAAATATACTTAATAGAAGATAAAAAATACTCTAGGTAAATTAGACATCAAAACGATGATATTAGACTTTGAAATATACTCTCGATTTAAACATAGGGTCTGTGTTATTCCCTATGATGATACATGAAGGCTAACAGTTGGTATCAGTTCTCAGGCATAATTGATAATTGTGATATTTGTTTTTCTTTTTCCATTTTAAAAGGGATATGGGATTATATTTTCATTATTTTCCCTTTTGTTATATAAAACTTTCCTGCTTTGAAATAACTACCCAACTCAGCATGGCTAGATGAAAAGTAAAGGATGCAGGGAATCAGTTACTCATTTGATTCTTGTTATACCTAATAATTGCTTTGAATTCTTCATACTGCCACAGTTTTCCTCTGGTTTGATTGTCCAGGAATCAAGTAAATACTATCTAGAGATATATGGCATCTATCCCCCTTTACTGACTTTGTCCCCAAATCAAATTTGTGTTAAAAAGCAGGTGTTATCTATTATGTATGCCTCTTCCCTTCAGTGAAATCACTTCTTGTGTTCCTGGGTAACATAAATTAAGACTAAGACCTTCAGGACACAATACTTATCATGACCAAGTCTGACCCAAAAAGCAAGATGCTAACAAAAGATTTCATATGCTTCTAAATTAATATAAGGAATCAAGTTTTCTCCTGCCATCTACAACTTCCCCCAGTCTCAACATCATATCATAAAAAATCCATCTCCATAGACAAGTAGGGGAAAAGTGAAGAAGAAACTAGCAGTGGGAAGAAAATGATTCATCAGGCTTGCATTCTATTTTTTCCTTACATGGGAATAGGGAAACACCCCCAGAAAAGGGAGGTGACCTTTTCAAATTCTTTTCTAAGCATGTCAATGACAGGACTCCAGTCCAAAATACTAGTAGTATTTCCTAAAAAGTTTATGGATAGAATGCTTCTAGCAGGATGTACCAGTTCTGTATAGGATTACCTATGGAAAAATACAAATAAACGAATAATAAAGAAAACCCTGGAATCTATGAATAAAGGGAAATAACATGTAAGCAACATAATATATATATATATATAGACAGAAGGACCATAACTAAACAGTCCACTTTGTATATATAATGTAACCACACACATCACTCTGAGAGGTCATATGCTAAATCTTGGCCAGATCATGCAACTGAAAAGGGACCTGGGGAGTGACTTCAGTCCTCTTCATGCTTCACTCTTCTTTGAGATTACTGTATCCTGCTGCTGCTGCTAAGTCGCTTCATTCGTGCCCAACTCTGTGCGACCCCATAGACGGCAGCCCACTGGGCTCCCCCGTCCCTGGGATCCTCCAGGCAAGAACACTGGGGTGGGTACTGTATCCTGCAGTTATTAGTAAAGCTGACACAAGATTATAATCTTACTGTTAAGAGTTTGATTTAAAATTGGATCTGTTGTTATCTCATCAAGAGATAACTTATGGCTTTCCCTTTCATCCTTAGAGGTCTCTGAACCTATATTGTCCATGTGAGTTTTGACATTTTATGATTCTCAACATTCACCCATGAATTCACCCTCAATTCATCCAACTAAAATTCTGGAATTTACCAGACATTCTGGCACCCTACTTTAAAACCCCAAATTCCCAATTTCTGGATTTTTATTTACTAGAGCCTGAAAAACATGTATCTTTGCATTTTACCAACAAACCTACATTTGTTGAGAATTCTGGCTAAGCTAAGGTCCTAAACTATGTCTGTTTATACAGATACTCTAATGAAATTAGAACAAAGAAGAAAATAGTCATCCAAACTTTACTGCCTTTCATAGCACACTTCCACTGCAATAAGGACAAATCTTTCTGTCCCTAGTATTTCTACTTTTATTTTTATATTAGAGTTTGATGCAATTAGTATTCTAACTGATAATTTTATATCAGAGGTAAGCTTAGTAAATCAAATATTAGTCATTTTTAATGTTAATAGTATACTGATACATTCAAATTTAGATATTCAATTATTCATAAAGCATTTTTTCCTACCATGTGGCAGATGTAGTACTATGCTAAAAGCTATGGCAAATACAAAATACTATCATAATTCTTTCTTGGAAAAGTAATACACAGAAAGAGTAAATCCAATAGCCAAGTTATTAAAATAAGATGTGACAAATGTTAGATTAAGTGTTGAGTACTATGGAAACACAGAGAAAGAAGTGATGACCCAGAAAGAAGAGTCAATAAGATTCCTCTCAAAGGGTGGCTACTGGTCTGAGACTTGAAGACCAAAGAGGAAGTCAGGTCATCAGGTGTAGAAGGATGGAAAGGATATTTCTCTGAGAGGATAGAGCATGCATACAAGAAGAGCAGGAAAGATGGTGCTTGTTCAGAAACAGGTAAAGGAGTGTATGGAGTGATTGGAAGACAAAGGATGTGTTGGACTACCACCAGTCTCTTGCAGGGTACCATTTTAGAAGCTGTTGCAGTAGCTCTGGCTTGAGATTTTGATGAGCTCAATTAAGGCAGTGGCAGATAATTTAGAAAAGAAAAAAAAGAAAAGAGAAAAACAGGAGATACTCAGTAGATGTATTGAGTATGATATGAAAGTCATATGAGTAAAGTGAAAGTCATGTCTGACTCTTTGAAACCCTATACAGTCCATGGAATTCTCTAGGCCAGAATACTGGAGTGAGTAGCCTTTCCATTCTCCAGGGGATCTTCCCAACCCAGAGATCAAACCCAGGTTTCTCACATTGCAGGCAGATTCTTTACCAGCTGAGCCATCCGGGAAGCCCAAGAGTACTGGAGTGGGTACCCTATCCCTTCTCCAGGGGATCTTCCTGATCCAGGAATCATACTGGGGTCTCCTGCATTACAGGAAGATTCTTTACCAGCTGAGCTACCAGGGAAGCCTGAGTATGATATGAGTAAAAAATAAAGGAATAATATCTATACAATGGAATCACTAGTCATAAAAAAGAATGAAATAATGCCATTTGCATCATCATACTAAGAGATTATCATACTAAGTAAGCAAGATAAAGACAAATATATAATATTACATATATGTGGAATCTTTAAAAAATTATACAAATGAACTTATTTACAAAACAGAAGCAGACTCACAGACTTTGAAAACAAACATATGGTTACCAAAGGGGAGAGGTATGTGTTAGTCACTCAGTTGTGTCTGACTCTTTGCAACTCCATGGACTATAGCATGCCAGACTCCTCTCTCCATGGAATTCTCCAGGCAATACTGGAGTGAGTAGCCATTCCCTTCTCCAGGGATCTTCCCAACCCAGGAATTAAACTCAGGTGTCCTGCACTGCAGGCAGAGTCTTTACCATCCGAGCTATCAGGGAAACCCAAAGGGGAGAGGTGAGGGAGTGATAAATTTGGAGATTGGGATTAAAATATGCACACTACTCTATATCAAATATGTAATCACAAGGATCTACTGTACAGCACAGGGAACTCTACTCAATACTTTGTGATAACGTATATGGGAAAAGAACCTTGAAAAGATATATGCCTATGTATAACTGAAACACTTTGCTACACACCTAAAACACCAAACTATAAACCGAGTATACTCCAGTGTGAAATAAAAACCTTTAAGAAGGAATCAAAAAGTATTTAAGAACAGAACATAAAGGAGGATTTGTAGGAATAGTGGGCCTCTAGGTCTTTTTGTTTAACAATCTGGTGATGCAATCAGCTTAAGGATTACAGGACGAAAAGCTGGTGGTTTGAGAGGCAGGCACACATCACGACTTCACCCCACCGAATTCCTCCCAGTTTTTGCAACAAACTAAATGTTCATATGCCTCTGAGTCCTTCTCTCCATGCTATTCCCTCTGTCGGGGATGTATTATCACACTTGACCCTTCTCAACAAACTTCCACAAGGTTTTCAGACACAGACCAAATATTATCTTGCAAATATTTCACAGGAGAGTAAGCATTTTATTGTCTATGTGTCTTCTTATATTACATACCTTTTTCACAAGTTATCATCATCATTTCTTAGCTTTTCTTCTTTCTCCGCTCAAACGGTAAGGTCTCCAGGGCAGAAGCCAAGCTCACTCCTTTAAACTTTGCACTTACCACAAAATAAGCACATGAGCATTCGTTTTTGTTTTTAGAGTTTTGTATACCTTTTTAAAGCTAATGTTAAGAGTACTAAAATTGATTAACTCCAAATTATGTTTTGTGTAATCAGAAAACTCTACATACATCCTAAGAATCAGATATAGGCACGGTTATTCATCTTTGCCTATAAATGTGTCACATATTTTCTTGCATACATGTAAGAATACAGTTGATACACATTTACATACATTCACTAGCTAGGATAAAAACTGTACTAATACTACCAGTAATAATAATTCATTTGCTGCTTCTCCGAATGCCCAAAATATTTGCAAAGACAATTAGTTGCTGTTATTGGTGAAAGATATCTGAATTTTTATAATTCTATTCAGTCAGTGAATCACGAATCAATGAATTTGTCACTTGCTATTTTCCAGCTTGGTTGCTTTCATGCACCATCATTCCACCGATGCCAAATGTTAATGCAATTGACTGCTGGTATTGATACATACAAAATAAGCTCACTCTATTTTCAGTAGACCATGATTTTAAGAACTAAATTGCAAATTTTTTGGTCTAAACAGTTTTAATTTTCTTACTTTTTTAAAGTGTCCCTTTAGTTGACTACCTTTCTAAGTTATCTCACTAGGAACATGGTGTCTTTTTTTTTTTTTTTTTTAATGGGCTCTGTTTCTTTTAACTACTTTCCAAAACTTTCAATAAAGTATAAAAACCCCATAGTGGACAAAAACTTTGCAATTTTTCACTGAGTTCAATATCAAATAAATCAAATTTTGAGGTCAGTCCTAAGGGCTACATGATGTGTCCACACTGGAACAAAGTAATAAGTGAAGCAAAAATATCAGCAGATCACAGAATTATACGCCTGGAGAACTAGGGAAAGGGGAACTTTACCTGACATGCGTATAACTGGAATACTAGCTTTAATCACCACATTTATGTTAATTTCCACTGGAGATGGCCACCTAGGCTGCAAGTATTTTCCTACTCCTACCTGCTCAAAAAAGATTTGTGTTTTGAAACAATTTAACAGTCAACTCATGGCTGCTGTTTTGGGTTCCTTTATTTTTCTAAAAAGCCCTTCTTTTAGTGTTTGGGGGTCTTTACTGTTTAAACATTCTGTCAAAAAGATTTTTTCAGAAAAGAAGTCAGCAGATACTCTGTAATTGCTCCCTCACTCATTTGAAAGTTAACAGGGAGTCTTGGGGATTTCCAACACTCTCAAGCACTATTACTTCTGAGTACATCAAATAATATCCCCTTTTTACTGAGTTTCAATCTGAAAGAGAAATCTTGGATTTTAATATGTGATGTGCACTTGTACTGAAAATTTTTCTTTAAAACATCACTCAAACTTCAAAATTATAAATTGCTGGAAACCACTCTAGCAATACTGTTTTGAAGTAACCAAGGATTTCAGCACATAAAAATGTTGGAAATTTCCATTATGAGGCCTCGTGTGTCTTCAAGTAGTTTTCCCTAGTGAAGCAGGATATTAGTGTGTTTAGAGGATTTTAACATGATGTAATTTCCTAAGAGATTCCCAGATAATCATAACTGACCCTAAACCAAAAAGCAAATTTCCCAAGGCAGGTGTTTATTATGGTACATCTCTCAGATTTAGGCCTGTCCAGTCAAAGTTCCAGCCTGGATGTTATGGGTGCCTCTGAAAGGCAGTGACCTTTGAGGATGTCACCGTGATAACATCAGGCTTCCCTTTGTAATGGATACCTCAAGGATGCTCCCAGAATGAAAAGTCATATTCTTGAAAAGCCTCTATTTTTCCCCTAGCAATGCCAGTCAGTTAGCATTAAGTTGTTGTTAGACAAAAAAAAAAAAAAAAACCTGTTAAATGGACAGCTGGTTTTACTCATCTAGGAATAAGAAGGAAAATAACTTTTCCTTTAACATACCAGAAGCCATGTGAAGCACTTTATATATTTAATCCAAGAATCCTAAAAAGAAGCCATAATTACTTCTATTTCTCATATGGAAATTCCAAATCATAGAAGTGTGTGCTCAGTTACTCAAGTGTGTCTGACTCTTTGCAACCCCATGGATTGTAACCCACCAGGGTCCTCTGTCTATGGAAATTTCCAGGCAAGAATACTGGAATGTGTTGCCATTTCATTACACCAGGAGAATCTTTCCACCTCACGGATTGAACCCATATCTCTTGTGGTCTTCTGCATTAGCAGACGGATTCTTTACCACTATATCACCTGGGAAGCAAGAATATTCTAAAAATTATAGTTGCTTTCTTTATACACTGTTTCACTTTCTAGTTTTGTGTTCATTCTTTAAATACTCTAAACGAAGAGAAATCCTTCAAAGAAGTCACAGCTATTCACGTTACTCATCTATTATAATCATTTACTGCTTTTCATAAAAGGATGAAGACCAAACTCTTAAAGTGATCCTAAAGCTCTCTCTACTATCTCTCCATTCCTGTCTTCTGATTTCCAGATAACGCCTTCTGCTTCCAATTCTCCCAGTGTGCTTGCTCCTTCCTACCTTAGGGAACATATGCTGTCCTTTACATTCAGGAAGATCTCTCCCATCATCTCCACTCCCAATTAAACAAGCTAAGCTACCCCACGCCCCTAAGCCCGAGGCCGGGGGCGGCATGCGGGAGGAGCAACCCCATGCCCCAGGCCAGGAGCAGTGGCCGGGAGGACCAACCCCACGTCCAAGGAGGCGTGGCTGTGCGGGCACAGGAGGGCCTAGAGGATCTATCCCACGTTGAAGGTCAGGAAGGGCAGTGGTGAGGAGATACCCCTCGTCCAAGGTAAGGAGCAGTGGCTGCGCTTTGCTGGACCAGCCGTGAAGAGATACCCAATGCCCAAGGTAAGAGAAACCCAAGTAAGACGGTAGGTATTGCAAGAGAGCATCAGAGGGCAAACACACTGAAACCATACTCACAGAAAACCAGTCAATCTAATCACACTAGGACCACAGCCTTGTCTAACTCAATGAAACTAAGCCATGCCCCTGAGGCAACCCAAGATGGGCGGGTCATGGTGGAGACATCTGACAGAATGTGGTCCACTGGAGAAGGGAATGGCAAACCACTTGAGTATTCTTGCCTTGAGAACCCCATGAACAGTATGAAAAGGCAAAATGATAGTGTCACGCGAGTGTATGTTCTCCGATTCTTTGTCTCGTCACAACAAAGATTTGGAGCAATGGACGTTAAAGCCCTAGGCACATCACAGCTCTCCGGTCTTGGACAAACTGTCTTACAGCTCTTAGGCAAATCAGTGTTACAGCTCCATTTTATTTAGAAGATAGCAGGAGAGAGAGAGAGAAAGAAAAGAGCGCACACACGCGGGAGAGAGAGTCCCAGAGAAAGCGCTTTGGCTCCTCCTTTTATATGTTTTTTCCTCCACCTGGGCCTGCCCTATACAAATTGGGCTTAGCCAGGAATGCTGTTTGTTCTGTTTGTTCTGCCTGAAGTCTTCACTCTGGTCCTCGGACCTTCCTTTGACCTTCGTTGTCTTTTAGCCACCGCCATTTTGGACTCCTTTTCCCTATTCTACCTACCTAACAATAGGATACTGAAAGAGAAACTCCCCAGGTCAGTAGGGGCCCAATATGCTACTGGAGATCAGTGGAGAAATCACTCCAGAAAGAATGAAGGGATGGAGCCGAAGCAAAAACAATACCCAGCTGTGGATGTGACTGGTGATAGAAGCAAGGTCCAATGATGTAAAGAGAAATATTGCATAGGAACCTGGATGTCAGGTCCATGAATCAAGGCAAATTGGAAGTGGTGAAACAAGAGATGGCAAGAGTGAATGTCGACATTCTAGGAATCAGTGAACTGAAATGGACTGGAATGGGTGAATTTAACTCAGATGACCATTATATCTACTACTGTGGGCAGGAATCCCTCAGAAGAAATGAAGTAGCCATCATGGTCAACAAGAGAGTCCGAAATGTAGTACTTGGATGCAATCTCAAAAACGACAGAATGATCTCTGTTCGTTTCCAAGGCAAACCATTCAATATCACAGTAATCCAAGTCTATGCCCCAACCAGTAACGCTGAAGAAGCTGAAGTTGAACGGTTTTATGAAGACCTACAAGACCTTTTAGAACTAACACCCAAAAAAGAGTCCTTTTCATTATAGGGGACTGGAATGCAAAAGTAGGAAGTCAAGAAACACCTGGAGTAATAGGTAAATTTGGCCTTGGAATACGGAATGAAGCAGGGCAAAGACTATTGCCAAGAAAATGCACTGGTCATAACAAACACCCTCTTCCAACAACACAAGAGAAGACTGTCTACATGGACATCAACAGATGGTCAACACTGAAGTCAGCTTGATTATATTCTTTGCAGCCAAAGATGGAGAAACTCTATACAGTCAGCAAAAAACTAGACCAGGAGCTGACTGTGGCTCAGATCATGAACTCCTTATTGCCAAATTCAGACTTAAATTGAAGACAGTAGGGAAAACCACTAGACTATTCAGGTATGACCTAAATCAAATCCCTTATGATTATACAGTGGAAGTGAGAAATAGATTTAAGGGCCTAGATCTGATAGATAGAGTGCCTGTGAACTATAGAATGAGGTTCGTGACATTGTACAGGAGACAGGGATCAAGACCATCGCCATGGAAAAGAAATGCAAAAAAGCAAAATGGCTGTCTGGGGAGGCCTTACAAATAGCTGTGAAAAGAAGAGAAGCGAAAAGCAAAGGAGAAAAGGAAAGATATAAGCATCTGAATGCAGAGTTCCAAAGAACAGCAAGAAGAGATAAGAAAGCCTTCCTCAGCGATCAATGCAAAGAAATAGAGGAAAACAACAGGATGGGAAAGACTAGGGATCTCTTCAAGAAAATCAGAGATACCAAAGAAACATTTCATGCAAAGATGGGCTTGATAAAGGACAGAGATGGTATGGACCTAACAGAAGCAGAATATATTAAGAAGAGATGGCAAGAATACACAGAAGAACTGTACAAAAAAGATCTTCACGACCCAGATAATCATGATGGTGTGATCACTGACCTAGAGCCAGACATCCTGGAATGTGAAGTCAAGTGGGCCTTAGAAAGCACCACTACGAACAAAGCTAGTGGAGGTGATGGAATTCCAGTTGAGCTAATCCAAATCCTGAAAGATGATGCTGTGAAAGTGCTGCACTCAATATGCCAGCAAATTTGGAAAACTCAGCAGTGGCCACAGGACTGGAAAGGGGCAGTTTTCATTCCAATCCCAAAGACAGGCAATGCCAAAGAATGCTCAAACTACCACACAATTGCACTCATCTCACACGCTAGTAAAGTAATGCTCAAAATTCTCCAAGCCAGGCTTCAGCAATATGTGAACCATGAACTTCCTGATGTTCAAGCTGGTTTTAGAAAAGGCAAAGGAACCAGAGGTGAAATTGCCAACATCCGCTGGCTCATGGAAAAAGCAAGAGAGTTCCAGAAAAACATCTATTTCTGCTTTACTGACTATGCCAAAGCCTTTGACTGTGTGGATCACAATCAACTGGAAAATTCTGAAAGAGATGGGAATACCAGACCACCTGATCTGCCTCTTGAGAAATCTGTATGCAGGTCAGGAAGCAACAGTTAGAACTGGACATGGAACAACAGACTGGTTCCAAATAGGAAAAGGAGTACGTCAAGACTGTATATTGTCACCCCGTTTATTTAACTTATATGCAGAGTACATCATGAGAAACGCTGGGCTGGAAGAAACACAAGCTGGAATCAAGATTTCCGGGAGAAATATCAATAACCTCAGATATGCAGATGACACCATCCTTATGGCAGAAAGTGAAGAGGAACTAAAAAGCCTCTTGATGAAGGTGAAAGTGGAGAGTGAAAAAGATGGCTTAAAGCTCAACATTCAGAAAACGAAGATCATGGCATCTGGTTCCATCACTTCATGGGAAATAGATGGGGAAACAGTGGAAACAGTGGCAGACTTTATTTGGGGGGCTCCAAAATCACTGCAGATGGTGACTGCAGCCATGAAATTAAAAGACACTTACTCCTTGGAAGGAAAGTTATGACCAACCTAGATAGCATATTCAAAAGCAGAGACATTACTTTGCCAACAAAGGTCCATCTAGTCAATGCTATGGTTTTTCCTGTGGTCATGTATGGATGTGAGGGTTGGACTGTGAAGAAGGCTGAGCACCGAAGAATTGATGCTTTTGAACTATGGTGTTGGAGAAGACTCTTGAGAGTCCCTTGGACTGCAAGGAGCTCCAACCAGTCCATTCTGAAGGAGATCAGCCCTGGGATTTCTTTGGAAGGAATGATGCTAAAGCTGAAACTCCAGGACTTTGGCCACCTCATGCGAAGAGTTGACTCATTGGAAAAGATTCTGATGCTGGGAGGGATTGGGGACAAGAGGAGAAGGGGACAACAGAGGATGAGATGGCTAGATGACATCACTGACTCGATGGATCTGAGTCTTAGTGAACTTCGGGAGTTGGTGATGGACAGGGAGGCCTGGCGTGCTGCGATTCATGGGGTCACAAAGAGTCGTACACGACTGAGCAACTGATCTTATGTGACCTGAATTATTGGAATAAGTCGTACTTCTTCAAGGTAGTTTGAAAATACAATTTCTGTAAGATGACTAAATTAATACTTTGATACAATGAGGTCACATACTAAACCTTGTTATATATCATAAAACAAGAATGCACTGAAAAATCCCCTATTTAGTCTCCAGAGTATGTATTCCCATTGCAATTAATTAACTTTTTAAGTCATATACTCTTCATGTCACCTAAAACCATAAGATTTATTAAAAGGGCATGAGCTGTCTGCTTCATTTAGTGCTGTACCCACATGTCCTAGAAGAGTGTTGGCACATAGTAGGTGCTCAGTAAATATTTGTTAAATGACCATTCCACAGAACTAGTTTCCCATTTCACTGTAAAAAAAAAAAAAAAAAAAAACTTACATGAGTTTACTCTGAGTTAAAATTTCCAAAGATTTTTTTTTTCTTCAATTTTCTTCTATATCTTAAAAGCACTTAGATGCCTTTCAGTGAAATTGGGAATTCACAAAGTTGTAACGTGCTAAAAAATAAAAGATTATTTCTCAATCTTGAGGCCCCAGATTTCATCTGCATCTGTATATATTAATAAAGATTATATAATTTAACTGACATTCAATATCATTTTGCTTCTTGACACTCTCATTTAATGTACATTTGTTGGTTATGATAAATATGTACTTTGAGAGGTTAAGAGGAAATTTGAGGTTGAGTAAAAAGAAATCCATCTACTAAAAACATAGCCTGATATTCATTCTACTACTAAAATTTTAGGAGATATAAATAACAATGAAATACATGTATTTGAGTTTCCATGTAAAAGAACAGCACATGTTCAGCTTTTACAGTTTCTGTTTTGGGTGACCCCTTTGCAGCATTAAACGCTGTTAAGTCTTTCTTAAATCTCCTGAGTTTCAATGACATAAAGCTTTTCCTCCTAATCTCCCTCCTTTTTCTATAATTGTTCCCATCACTCAATTCTGGCTTCTCTTCAACTATGTTCCTTAACCAAGCATATATTAAAAGGTCACTATGTATGTTGTACTGAACTGCACACTGGAAATATGAGGAGAAAGACAAAAATAATCCTTCAGATCAGATCAGATCAGTCGCTCAGTCATGTCCGACTCTTTGCGACCCCACGAATCACAGCACGCCAGGCCTCCCTGTCCATCACCAACTCCCAGAGTTCACTCAGACTCACATCCATCGAGTCAGTGATGCCATCCAGCCATCTCATCCTCTGTCGTCCCCTTCTCCTTCTGCCCCCAATCCCTCCCAGCATCAGTCTTTTCCAATGAGTCAACTCTTCGCATGAGGTGGCCAAAAAGTCCTGGAGTTTCAGCTTTAGCATCATTCCTTCCAAAGAAATCCCAGGGCTGATCTCCTTCAGAATCCCCACATAAATCTTACTCTTTTCATTTCACTAAATTCCTTGAAGAGGATCAACATAATTTTTGCAGACATCAGTATGTCAGTAACTCCAAAATCTCTATATAGCAGACTGCTCTCCTAAACTCAAGGTTCACACAACTACCTGTGTAATGGGTTAACTACCTATAGTCTCACAAACATCTCAGACTCAGCATGCCAAACTGAACTTATCATTCTTCTCCTAAAGCATATTCATACTCTCATTTCTAACTGTTCCTAGCTCCCAATGTCACAACCAAGGAACATTGAAATTCATTCTCACTTGCCCTCTCCTTTATTTTTCAAATGCAACTTATCCTCAAGTTCTACCTATCTGGTTAACCTCTCATTATAGCCTTTCTCACTGTCACTGACCTAATACAATATTTACCTAATAACTGGTCTTCTCTTTTTCATTCATCTCCAGTCCACTTATCACACTGCTACCAAGTGGTATTTCTAAAAATTCAAACACAACCCAAAACCCACTGATCACTTTATATTTTCTAAGTTTTGTATCAGCTTATGTCCTGATCTGATCACAAGTTTCCTCTCCAACTTCCAACTCTTTATCTATCACATTATATAAAGTTCTCTCAATGAGTCAACACTGTAGATTTCTGTACTTTATAATGTCTTCCCTCTGTCAGAAATACCTTTCCCACCTTGCCCACCCGTCAAACTTAATCACTAGATTTCCAAATAGACAGCATTTCTATGAAGCCTTCACCAAGATCTTCAAAAAATGCTTCATCACCACAAATTTTTACAAATACAGAACCCAGTATTTTCTTCTGCAACTTAAATTTACATGTTTAGCTCCTGTAACTAAATTCTGCTCAGTTCAGAATTTAGGACCTAGCATCATGAACCACAGCAGTGGCCAGGGACTGGAGAAGATCAGTTTTCATTCCAATCCCAAAGAAAGGCAATGCCAAAGAACGTTCAAACTACCACGCAATTGCACTCATCTCACACGCTAGCAAAGTAATGCTCAACATTCTCCAAGCCAGGCTTCAACAGTACGTGAACTGTGAACTTCCAGATTTTCAAGCTGGATTTAGAAAAGGTAGAGGAAGCAGAGATCAAATTGCCAACATCTGTTGGATCATCAAAAAAGCAAGAGAGTTTCAGAAAAACATTGGCTTTATTGATTACACCAAAGCCTTTGACTGTGTGGATCACAACAAACTGTGGAAAATTCATAAAGAGATGGGAACACCAGACCACCTGACCTGCCTCTTGAAAAATCTGGATGCAGGTCAAAAAGCAACAGTTAGAACTGGACATGGAACAACAGACTGGCTCCAAATCAGGAAAGGAGTACATCAAGGCTGTATATTGCCACCCTGCTTATTTAACTTATATGCAAAGTACACCATGCAAAATGCTGTGCTGGGTGAAGAACAAGATGGAATCAAGATTGCTGGGAGAAATATCAATAACCTCAGATATGCAGATGACACCACCCTTATGGCAGAAAGTGAAGAAGAACTAAAGAGCCTCTTGATGAAAGTGAAAAAGGAGAGTGAAAAAGTTGGCTTAAAACTCAACATTCAGAAAACTAAGATCATGGCACCTGGTCCCATCACTTCATGGCAAATAGATGGGGAAACAGTGGAAACAGTGAGAGACTATTTTTTGGGACTCCAAAATCACTGCAGATGGTGACTGCAGCCATGAAATTGAAAGACACTTGCTTCTTGAAAGAAAAGCTATGATCACCTAGACAGCATATTAAAAAGCAGAGACATTACTTTGCCAACAAAAGTCCATCTAGTCAAAGCTATGGTTTTTCCAGTAGTTATGTATGGATTGAGAGTTGGACTATAAAGAAAGCTGAGCACTGAAGAATTGATGCTTTCGAACTGTGGTGTTGGAGAAGACTGTTGAGAGTCCCTTGGACTGCAAGATCCAACCAGTCCATCCTACAGGAAATCAGTCCTGAATATTCATTGGAAGGACTGATGCTGAAGCTGAAACTCCAATACTTTGGCTACTTGATAAGAAGAACTGACTCATTTGAAAAGACCCTGATGCTGGGAAAGATTGAAGGCAGGAGAAGAAGGGAACAACAGAGGATGAAATGGTTGGATGGTATCACCAATGCAATGGACATGAGTTTGAGCAAGCTCCGAGATTTGGTGATGGACAGGGAAGCCTGGGGATTTTCCAGACAAGAGTGCTGGAGTGCATTGCCATTTCCTTCTCCAGGGGAATATTTATGCTAATTCAAACTAATATTTTGTTAACTATTATAAACCAGAAAAGAAGTCAAGGAAAAGGTTTTTATATTTGATCAGGAGGAGAAGAGGTCATCTTTGTGTATTATAGTGTATTAAATTTTGGTGTTTTTTTTTTTTTTTCCTGAAATGCCACCTACTTTCTATCATAGTATTTGAATGGTTACCTCTAATCTCCCTTGGACAGACCTTAGGTTAGCCATTTTATTAAGACTTACTCTGTTCTTAATTGGAGAAGGCAATGGCACCCCACTCCAGTACTGTTGCCCGGAAAATCCCATGGATGGAGGAGCCTGGTAGGCTGCAATCCATGGGGTCGCTAAGAGTCAGGCATGACTGAGCGACTTTACTTTCACTTTCCACTTTCATGCATTGGAGAAGGAAATGGCAACCCACTCCAGTGTTCTTTCCCGGAGAATCCCATGGACGGAGAAGCCTGGTAGGCTTCAGTCCATGGGGTCGCACAGAGTTGAACACGACTGAAGGAACTTAGTAGTAGTAGTAGTGTTCTTAATTGCTTATCCATATGTTCTTAGCCCCAATATGAGTCTGATTCCTTTTTTCTTCCAATTATATTGAGATACGATTATATTCCAATTATATTGAGATATGATTGACACACAGCACTGTAGAAGTTTAAAGTGTACAGCACAATGATCTGACTTACATGCATTATGAAATGATTACCATAATAAGTTTAATGAACATTCATCATCTCAGATACAAAATTAAAGAAACCAAAAAAAAATATTTTCCCTTGTGTTAAGAACTCAAGATTTACTTTCTAACTTTCATATGTGACATACAGCAGTGTCAGTTATATTTATCATGTCGTACATTACATCCCTGGCACTTGCTTACTTTATAACTGTAAGTTCGTACCTTTTGACCACCTTGATCCAATTCCCCCTGCCCCTAACCCCAAGTCTGATTCTTGACTGCTGCATTACCTTATGACCTTATGTCATAGCAGAGGATATCATTGTTTGGCTACCCAAAATCCATCCCTTTCCCTTCTTTCTTTCAGACATGGAGGAGCTTGTGGAAAAGCTTCCTCAGTGGTAAAAGTAGATATCTAGAAAGCTTTGCTCCCCCTTCTTCTAATGGAGGTATAGATATATATATATGAATATTTTTATGTAGGAGATAATTGTTTCTATCTGAACATTTTTTCAAGATTCAATTTTCTAGAAGATATAAATCATTTTCTGTTACTATAAATCACATTAGTCTTTTCCATAAAGATAATGACAGCATGGTTTTAAGAATCTTTAACTCCTATCTATAAAAGAATTGTGTGTTGGTTTTCTTGTCCAAAAGTTATAACTAGAATATTTTTGTTTTTGAAATTGATGTTTGTATACAGAAAAAGTCATAGTGAGAAGTAATGATTTTCTACCCCCAAAAAAAGTGACTTTACCTCGCTTTGGGAAAAGGAAAACTAGGAACCATGCTAATTACACTTTGGTTTGGAACCTACTTTTCTTGGAAAACTCATTAAAGGCAATCTTATTCTGGTATGGGTGAAAGGAACACAAAATGCTAAATGTATTAGTTAAACTTTGTACCCCTAAGCAAGAAAGTGATTTAATTCACAAATAATTACACCTACACTTTAAAAGATCCAGGGAATATGAGAAATAAGCTTTAGCTTCTGGTGTCTCAGCCTAGAGGAGAAGGACCAGTGGGAAGCTGACCTTGCCCTAATGGACAGGAATAAGAGAATATGATGGAAAGACTATTATGAAGTGGAATTGTTGATACTGGTCAACACCACCTAACGTGGTTAGATGCCTCTGCAGGCTCAAACCTTTTCCTCTGTTGCCAGTCTCTCTTATGGCCAGTCCAATACATCTCTAGGGGAAGAGTTCCTAGAAACTGAGAACATCTTACCCTGGGAAAATAGGATGGGTAGATTGCTAAGGACACTTCCTTCCATGTGCATTGTGCTAACAAATTTACCTTTTTTCCTTTCTCAAAGGCAAAATATAGAGTGTGCTTTAACTAGTTAAAAAATCTGAATGGCTTAGGAAGGATTAAAATGGGCTATCCTTAACATTTCAGTATAATTTAGAAGTCTGTGCCACAATGTTGATAAAATGATGGTGAATTTCTAGGATACTGCTTAAATCCCAGGACAGTGATTTTTCAATGTTTTAAAATATAGGTGGAAAATCCCACTATAATTTCCCCAGGAAAGAGTCCCCAGGGATTCTCATGACTTTTTCAGTATCTTCCAAACTTCTTAGTATTGTCTGTTTACATATTTTGATTAATCAGATAAATTAACCTTGAATGTCCAACTTTCTGAAAGGAAATTTCAGTTAGTTCTAGTACTGTTTTAAGTAAAAGAACAAATATAGAAAATATACACCGAATAATAAACATTTCTTCTAAAAATTAACAGGGTTACAAAGGAAATCTGCTGTTAATAGAACTCTCCAAACCTAAGATTTAGTAATCCAGACAAGCATATTTTAGACTAGAGATCAGAGCACAGCTACTACAACATATAAAACTAAGTTTCATTATGTAAATCCATATTAAATATACTTTATCATAATAAAATCATTCTGATATAAATGAACAGCATTAAAAAAGGTATAAAAGAGTTACTATGCATTCAGAAAGAATTTAAGTTCAGTAGAAATCTGACAAATTTTTGTAACTTTAAATTGTCTGAGTGTATTACTAAGATACTTGAAATCTTTGTAATTCTGCTCTCATTTCTCTAGATCCCCTAAGAGCTGTCAGGTGCATCCTTGGAAACATCATTGCTTTTGTTTTCATCAGTTCACATATTCTGGCATTTCCCCATTGCTTGTCAAAATAATTAATATCTGGAGTGGATGAGATAGGTATACTGCATTTTAATATAACTTTTTGAGAGAAACATTGTTAAAGGAACAGTCTATTAAAAGTGAGCTTCCTGTCTTTGACCTTTTGTTGCATTGCAAAACACTTCTGATCTACTTAAAAGAATTATAGACCCGGCTGTCATTTCTGTAGAGTTAATGAAAGGCTTATTTTCAAGAGACTATCTTGCCAAGTCTTAGAAAAGTTTAGAAATTAATTAATTTAAGGTCCATTTCACAGTCAATGAGAATACATATAACACAAAGCTTATGAAAACTGAAGTGTCTATCTCTTTGAATTTTTGCTCATTTATCAATAAGCATACATAAGAAATTGTATATTCCTGCCAGCCACAAGTAGACTATCGATCACTGCACTGTGTGACCATGGAGTCAAAGCATCTTGGTAAGTCAGCTGATCTTTTTCACAATCCACTATAAGGCACTGAAGTTCACTTTCCCAGGGATATGACAATTACCTGACATCTTGCATCCTTCCCTCCAGAAACAAGGTGGATTTAGCATTACATCATGCTCCACACCTGGAGTTTTTAGGCCCTGATGCCTCTGCCTTTAGCCTATGGTTAGTAACCTTTGTCCTTTTTGTTAAGTTATCTTCTGTAGTTATTTAAATCAACACAGAGTACACAGTCCCATTAAATGTGTAGACGTCAAAAGTACTAATCACAAATATTTGTAAAAAAGAATATGTACATCGAACCAGGACTGGTGACTCATTTCATACATGATGGATGCTTGGGGCTAGTGCACTGGGACGACCCAGAGGGAGGGTATGGGGAGGGAGGAGGGAGCAGGGTTCAGGATGGGGAGCACGGGTATACCTGTGGCGGATTCATTTCGATGTTTGGCAAAACTAATACAATATTGTAAAGTTTAAAAATAAAATAAAATCAACCAGAGATTGACCAAAAAAAAGAATATGTACAGTTTTCCTCCCAATATACTACATTTTTCAAATTCAATCTTATACAAATTGAAAGTAATTAATGAAACGGGTTGCAAATGTCACACAAATTCTTAAGTGTGTGGAAGATCTTTTCTCCATTGGAAGATCCAGTGATGCAAGGGTAAAAAAGGTGCTTGATGCCTTTAAAAAACTCAATTTATACAGTCTGTAAAACTTTGCTTCAGAATTTCAGATACCAAAAAGAATGTTTTATAAGAACAACCTTAACCTCTAGAATAATTAAATATAATTCATGTGTCATTTTTTAAAGTAATTATTAGAGTGGAAAAAAATGTATATGAAAGTGTCTATGAGAGTATCCAGCACAGAGCAGACACTAGGAAAATCAACATTCTCATTCCTTATCCCTCTCTTAACAAAATAATGTGGATAAAATATCTCAATATACAATATACAAAATACAATAGGCACTCTCTTCTTCAAATGGCAGCTTTCACACCCTGGACTTTTTTTTTTTTTTTTAATTTTGCTTACTGACAATCTTTAAAATTCCTGATTGGTACTACAAATGGCAATTACCTCAAAACAGACAATAATTTTATATGTGTTAATGAAAAGGTAAATCAATGTAGAATTCAAATCAGTATTCTTTTGGGAGTACATAATTTCATATTTCTGCACAACATCCCAAATAATAAACCTTCCAGTTGCCTGTTGATACCTAAAAATCTTTTAAGGGAAGCAAATCTTTTACTCCATAATTATAGATTAGACTTAGGTATGCAAATATAAATGGGCTTCCCTGGTGGCTCAGAGGTAAAAAAAATCCACCTGCCAATGCAGAAAACATGAGTTTGATTTGTGGGTCAGAAAATCCCCTGGAGAAGGAAATGGCAACCTACTCTAGTCCTCTTGCCTGGAAAAATCCCATGGACAGAGGAGCCTGGTGGCCTACAGTCCATGGGGTGCCAAAGAATCAGACATGACTTAGAGACTAAACAAAAACAGCAAAATGCAAATACAATTTGAAAAGTGCAGCAATTTAGCTTCTATTCACCTCAAAGTTGAAGAGACTGATTTGTGATTCTCTCCAGAAATCAGTGTTGACAGAAGTGGAAGAGAAAAGATTAAAGAATACTATGGCGGGGCGAGGGGGTGGGCAGGAAGAGTACTATGGAGTCAAGAGAAAGCAGGTGAGGAGATGAAGGGGAATGAACTACCAAGGGAAAACTTTGGTCTTATACCAACAACTTTCCTCTTGTGCCCTTCCATTCTCCTGTCTCTTTCCCTCCCTCTATCTTACATCTCAAACACTCCTTTCCTAATGAGGGTGACTGCCATGTGCGTTTTCAGGATTGTGAAGTTCAAGGGACACCAAGCTAGACAGTTCTCCATGGATTCTTTTCAGGTGTTTTAGACAAAAGAGTTGGTCTAGGGGTAGGATTTAAGAGACTGAAAGAAAAGAAACTGCAATTTCTCTTGTGTTTTTTCCCTAGCCCTGGAATTGCAGGAAGTGATTCCCCCTCCATCCCTCTTTTTAAAACCTTCACTACTATGGTAATATTTTTACATCTAGTCTTAATATATAGAATTCATACAAAAGTGAAGTCATAGACATTGTGTCCAACTTTATGTGACCGACCCTATGGATTGTAGCCCACCCGACCCCACTTGTCCATAGGATTTCCCAGGCATGAATACTGAAGCAGGTTGCCATGCCCTTCTCCAGGGGATCTTTCCAACTCAAGGATCGAATCTGTATCTCTTGCATCTCCTTCACTGGCAGGTGGGTTCTTTACTACTAGCACCACCAAGGAAGCCCTTGTTTTTTAGGACTGTAACATAAATTTTATTGAACTTAAAAGCCAATTTCGTTTTATAATTCTCATTCTCTTCCTTTCCCAGTTAAAATAAGACAAAAATCACATTTATTCCTGTCACTTACAAGACATGGAATTTTATTTTATTTCCTCTCTGAATGCTCTTGCCCTTCCAGTATTCTTGCAGTTTGCTGAAGGAATATTTGCCACTACTGATTAGAATCGAATAACCAGTAGGTGGTAAAGTTGAGTAAAGTTCAGAAAACTGCACTGCAGACCCAAGCCAGCGATGCAAGGTGCAACAAATTTGCGGAACAGCATGGGCCTGTGTAATTTAGCATGACCTTTCTGGTTTTCTATGCGGGCGTGTGCTATTCATTGGCAATTAGAGGAGTTTGGTATGAACTGTGTGAGGCTTATTGAGTCTGAAGGTTTATACTGAATTTCTTGGCCTGACTGCATAGCAACTACAAAGATTACTATCAAGAGATATTTACATTTTTTTCGATAAAAAAATTATCTTAGATCCTAATCTCTCCTCTGCTTCTTTCTTTTTCTGCTCTTTTCCCTACTTACCACTACCACCTATGGTGGAGCCATTTAAATAATTTCCTGAAGATTAAAACTCCTTCAAGGGCATCTTAGTATTTTATATTTATAATGACAGAGTTCTTTCCTTTTTAGTGATAAGAAAGATCATACCTAAAAATAACTAAATATTAAAAGCTATTGAAGGAAGGGAGAGATGAAGAAGAAAGAATGTATATATATTCAGACTTTTTTCTGTTCTAGGAAGGTAGATCATATATCTTGTGAACTGATGCTTGTAGGATAAAATATTTTGGATCAAATTTTATCTTAACATCTATAAATACAAGTTGACTGCTTTTTAGGGTTCTCTGTGACTGACCACATTTCATTTACTTAACATCAACAGTCTTACTTTATCTATTCTTTTCTGTGGATATTCTCAAACTCTTTGAAATTTGAACTCATTTAAGCAATAACTTTTCCATTTGAAATTTGGGTATTAATTGCATTAAAAACATTAATAGCAATTATTTTCTAGAGTACATATTTTTAATTTTGAAAATAAATCAAGATTTTCTAAAGAATAATTATTCCTTCTCAAAAAGTTCAAAATAGGTAGACAGGAGCAACTCTGTGAAGAAGTCATTTGAATGAATTTACTATAATGTCTCTTTTCTATTATTCCAATTGAAAAAGTACAGTAATGCTGAGCCACTCAGAGAAATACTGTGCATAATATATTTAAGATGTTTCATAAAGAGGGAAATAATTTTTTCTTTCCTTGATACTTCAGAAGTTGAGTCCAAAAGGACTACAGTTGTGACATGAATAATATTAGAAATGAAAATCTGTACAGTGAATTAATCTTTAAAGATGTTCAAATGATATTATAATGTACTGATACTGTGAAGGTAACATATATGCTAAATAATTACGTGGCACTTTCCACCAATAAGTTAAATGAAAATTTGGATTACCGATTAAGATTCTATGTATGCTAACACATCTTTATTTAAATAGTTGAAATATTTAAATTTTTATTTCTAATATTACAGAAAAAAGTAGCAGCATCTATCATCCTGGAATTCTAGTGGTTCCTTTAATTTAACCTTGCCATCAAAAAATTAGAGACTAATTAGAATTCTGGAGCCTGGAAAGTATGATTCTTTTTCCCAAAGTGGAAATAAAAATACTCTTTTCTAAGGTCAAATTATGAATATGGTTATTTCAACTGGTCATTCTACAATCCATTTGTATGCTGAAATTAAAGGAAAAAATCTTGATTTAGGGAATGGTAAAAATAAGTTTATAGATTCCACAGACTCTATCTAAGTTCATACTAAACTTTTATTACTAATTCAAGTAAAAAGCAATTGAGTTTTGAAATAAGTCATACAAAAAAATTTGGTCTACTTTAAATGTTTCTGGACTGATTTGGCAGGACATAAAATAGATGGGGAAATAGTGTCAGACTTTATTTTGGGGGGCTCCAAAATCACTGCAGATGGTGACTGCAGCCATGAAATTAAAAGACGCTTACTCCTTGGAAGGAAAGTTATGACCAACCTAGGTAGCATATTGAAAAGCAGAGACATTACTTTGCCAACAAAGGTCCATCTAGTCAAGGCTATGGTTTTTCCAGTGGTCATGTATGGATGTGAGAGTTGGACTGTGAAGAAAGCTGAGCACCGAAGAATTGATGCTTTTGTACTGTGGTGTTGGAGAAGACTCTTGAGAGTCCCTTGGACTGCAAGGAGATCCAACCAGTCCATTCTGAAGGAGATCAGCCCTGGGATTTCTTTGGAAGGAATGATGCTGAAGCTGAAACTCCAGTACTTTGGCCACCTCATGCGAAGAGTCGACTCATTGGAAAACACCCTGATTCTGGGAGGGATTGGGGGCAGGAAGAGAAGGGGATGACAGAGGATGAGATGGCTGAATGGCATCACCGACTTGATGGACATGAGTTTGGGTGAACTCCGGGAGTTGGTGATGGACAGAGAGGCCTGGCGTGCTGCAATTCATGGGGTTGCAAAGAATCAGACACGACTGAGTGACTGAACTGAACTGAACTGAATTGATCAACAATTCAACTTAATTGTTAAAGATAGTGAACAACAGAGTCTCAAGAAGCTACAGGCAGATACAGCCAGTTTTGTTTTTTTTTAATTGGGGGTTGGGGGTGTGGGGGTCATGAGAGGAGTGAATTCAGATGTAGAAATGTTAATTCCTCAGCTGCCTACCCAGACAGCCCGGCTTCAACAAGCTATACCCACTGTCACCGAGCAACATTCTTTCCTCAGCACCTGGAATAAGCTTTCAAGTAATAATAAATTAAGGCTTCACAGACGGCTCTAGTGGTAAAGAACTCATCAATGCAGGATATTGTACGAGAAATGGGTTTGACCCCTGGGTCAGAATGATCCCCTGAAGGAGAGCATGGCAACTCACTCCAGTATTCTTGCCTGAAGAGTCCCCTGGACAGAGGAGCCTGGCAGGCTACAGTCCATAGAATCACAGTTGGACAAGATTGAAGCGACTTAGCACGCACACAAAATGAAGTGACAGTAAACTTCAGTAGAAAGAACACTGGTGTTGCAGCCATAAGGACTGCTCTTCACTTTCACCATTAAACAGCCTTACACCATTAGATAGTGTAAAGGACAACATCTCTTACCCACATATTCTCTCTCAGGTCTAAAATGAAAGTTTAGACTAAATGACTATTAGAGATTCTGCGGTTCAAATTCCTGTGACTTGTCCTAACCATACTGTTCTACTCAATTCACCCTTGTCATTTGTAACAGTATTGGTTGGACAATATTAGAAATGAAGATAAAAATGAAATCAACTTGATTTTTATTAAAAAAATGAAAGTAGAATTTCTATTACTGTTTTATTTTTATGTAAACAGTGCAGAGAGACAGAGCTACACAAGCAAAGGAAACAGAAAGAAAGAAAGTGAAGTCGCTCAGTCGTGTCGGACTCTTTCCGACCCCGTGGACTGTAGCCCACCAGGCTCCTCCATCCACGGGATTTTCCAGGTAAGAGTACTGCAGGGGGTGCCATTTCCTTCTCCAGGGGACCTTCCTGACACAGGGATCAAACTCTGATCTCCCACATTGTGCTACTGCTGCTGCTAAGTTGCTTCAGTCGTGTCCGACTCTGTGCGACCCCAGAGATGGCAGCCCACGAGGCTCCCGTCCCTGGGATTCTCCAGGCAAGAACACTGGAGTGGGTTGCCATTTCCTTCTCCAATGCATGAAAGTGAAAAGTGAAAGTGAAGTCCCTCAGTCGTGTCCGACTCTTAGCGACCCCCTGGACTGCAGCCTACTAGGCTCCTCCATCCATGGGGTTTTCCAGGCAATAGTACTGCAGTGGGGTGCCATTTCCTTCTCCAGGGGACCTTCCCGACACAGGGATCAAACCCTGATCTCCCACATTGTAGGCAGATGCTTTTACTGTTTGAACCACCAGGGAAGTCTCAAAGGAAACAGAGGCAGCACTTAAAAGTTAATTTTCTATATTTCTTCCTCATAATTTCTAGAAATTAAGTATCTTCAAGGTCTAGTCTATAACCATGCTCAAGAGAAAAATCAGCATATAAAAGGATCTTTGTAACTGTGTAACAATTTATAAGACAATTTATAAAAATTATTGGATATAAACTATTCATATACAACTGATTTTTAATACAGATGATTGATCAAATGTGCACTTCAGTTTTTAATCCGAATTTTCCTAAAAATATTAAACTAAAATATAGACAGTCATAACTTTTATTAGGTTCAGTGTGTTCCTCATTATGTATTCCTACTAAAGACTTGAGTAGTATTTAGTTATGAGGCTTAGGGTACTTAAACGAGCTCCATTAATCTAGGTCTGTGAACTGATGAGAACATTCTCACACCATCATTTCAAAGTGTCCTCTTATTGCTAACACTAGTTGTTTCATTACAGTTAGAATTAAAGACTAAGGAAGCTTGTTTAAGTGAGCTTAATGTGATTTTTTTCACACCCAAAGACTGCTAATTTGCCAGTGCAAATATATGACTAAGTACAGCAGTTATTCATCATTTTGACTCTCCTGGAAAATGAGACCATTTTGTGTTCATGCTTTCAAAAAGCACAGAAAGCATCATTTAATATCTTTTTCCCTTCTTGGACCTCCAGATACATTGAGATACTAAAGAGACACAGTCTTGTAGCTTTAGAATATGCAGTGGTTTATAAAAAAACAATTTTGCAACTGTTTCATCAGAAATTAGGAACAACCTATTAATAAGTCAATCACTGACATGAAAAGAAATTAGGAGTTATCTCCATAATAAGCACACAGACACTGAATCTAAAGAACAATGAGTATTAAACAATGAAACTATATAAATATTTAATTTCTCTATTTCTTGGAGTGGTAGAACTCTTAAGACTCAGTTAATATATAAAGACTCAGGAAAGCTATACCTTTTGTTGTTGCTGTCTTTCATAACATCTGATCTTTTAAAGAGTGAAATCAGCAGGTACTATCTATTGGATGCCAGATGCTTATGTTGTTTGTTTGCTAATGTTAAAAGGTAAATTAGGTTGAAAAAAGGAAAGGGACTAATCTTTACTGAGCTTCCAGTGTGAGCCTCTCCCTGTACTGTGTTCTAAATGCAGCCATTTACTTTGAGTTCATCAAAGTACTGTGAGGAAGGATTTGGTCTTTAAATTCATAGGTCAGAGCTCTTACAATCATGAGGAATCAAAATGGCTTTGACTGATTATATGCTGACAGCAGGAATAATTTAGAAATGTCCTTTACACCACGTCCTGCAGTTCATGGGGTCACAAAGAGCTGGACTTGACTTAGTAACTGAGCAACCTACACCATAGGCTCAAAATTCTAATGGGGAAGGTTTGGAAGAAAATACCAGGACCACATTAATTGTAACTTGTAGCCATTCTACTTAGTTCTCCTTCACAACATGGGATTAGCCACTTTATTCTTTAGTTGTAATGAATTTTTCAGATTTTTTTTTTAAAAAACGGCTATCTAAACCAGGTGAATACACCTGATAATTATAGTCAGAATACTAACTCCTAGTGTAAGCACACCAGGTGGGTACTTACCTTCATCCATCTTGCCTTAATAAAGAAACAGTAATTTTGTTTGGTTCTACCAAAAATGCAACCATAAAATCAGTCTCTTTATTCAAAGACATCACATCCCTGGAGAATAAAGGTAGGGTGAAGGCTATATGGGAAGAAACCAAATTAATTGTTTGAATTAATTTGATTTAGTGGCTTGACTAGTTCATATATTTATTGGTTCATTCATCAGTAAGTATGGATGGAGTCCTACTCTGTACCAAGCACTCTGCTAACTTCTAGATAACAAGTGTGCATAAACTAATCATGTTCTTTTAGAGTTCAGAATCTACGAGAGACATAAACACTGAATAAGCAACTCAAAAACTTAATCTGTGATAAGTGCTACAAAGGAAAATAAAAGGCCTATGAAAGGAATAGTCTGCAGACTGTGGGTAGACATAGCCTGAGTCAGAAATGAATAAATCAGGCATATATGTGATTTGATGTCATAGAATAATTTTTAAAGCATGACTGAATTTTGTATTTCATAAGAACATGTTTTTCTTTTTGGAGAGTTTGGTAGAAAAAGCCACTTCACTTAGCAATTCTTATTGTCTCTTACTGGTCTTCCTTCATATGAGTTTGCCATTTGTGTTTTTAAAATTGTTTTCCTCAAAATCTAACAACTTAAGATTTCCCAAAGCATTTTACAGGGCAAGAAGATGATATAAATTAGTCACTTTGTAATATAATTCTAAGAAATACTGCCAATACCAGCAGAAATATATGTTTTGGAAATTATTTTATGGCTCAGTAAAAATTAGTTTCTACCTGGAATTACATACATCATTCATAACTTACCCATAAGATAAGATGTGTCAGTATTTCCAGGGTAGATGCTGAGCTTATGTTTAGGTAACTAATATCTTTAAACAAGAATAATAATAATAATAAAGTATCTCATAAATTAACACTTATTTGGAAAATTTATATGATTACATGCTTTTAACCAAAGGAGCATACTCAGTGTAACAGTATGACCTAAATCAAATCCCTTAAGATTATACAATGGAAGTGACAAATAGATTCAAGGGATTAGATCTGATAGAGTGCCTGAAGAACTATGGACAGAGGTTTGTGAAATTATACAGGAGGCAGTGACCAAAACTATCCCCAAGAAAAAGGAATGCAAAAAAGCAAAATGGTTGTCTAAGGAGGCCTTACAAATAGCTGAGAAAAGAAGGGAAGCTAAAGGCAAAGGAGAAAAGAAAAGATATACCCATTTGAATGCAAAATTCCAAACAGTAGAGATAAGAAAGACTTCCTTGGTGATCAATGCAAAGAAATAGAGGAAAACAATAAAATGGGAAAGACTAGAGATGTCTTCAAGAAAATTAGAGATACCAAGGGAACATTTTTTTAAATTAATTTATTTTAATTGTAAGCAAATTACTTTACAATACTGTAGTGGTTTTTGCCAAACATCGACATGAATCAGCCACGGGTACACATGTGTTCCCCATTCAGATCTCCCCTCCCACCTCTCTCCCCATCCATCCCTCAGGGTCACCCTAGTACACCAGCTGCAAGCACCCTGTCTCATGCATTGAACCCGGACCAGTGATCCGCTTCACATATGATAACATACACGTTTCAACACTATTCTCTCAAATCATCCCACTTTCACCTTCTCCCACAGGGTCCAAAAGACTGTTCTTTATATCTGTGTCTCTTTTGCTGTCTCGCATACAGGGTTATCATTACCATCTTTCTAAATTCCATATATATGTGTTAATATACTGTATTGGTGTTTTTCTTTCTGACTTAATTCACTCTGTATAATAGGCTCCAGTTTCATCCACCTCATTAGAACTGATTCAAATGCATTCTTTTTAATGGCTGAGTAATATTCCATTGTGTATATGTACCTCAGCTTTCTTATCCATTCGTCTGCTGATAGACATCTATGTTGCTTCCATGTCCTGTCTATTGTAAACAGTGCTGCAATGAACATTGGGGTACACGTGTCTCTTTCAATTCTGGTTTCCTCAGTGTGTATGCCCAGCAGTGGGATTGCTGGGTCATATTGAAGTTCTATTTCCAGGTTTTTAAGGAATCTCCACACTGTTCTCCATAGTGGCTGTACTAGTTTGCATTCCCACCAACAGTGTAAGAGGGTTCCTTTTTCTCCACACTCTCTCCAGCATTTATTGTTTGTAGACTTTTGATTGGAGAAGACAATGGCACCCCACTCCAGTACTCTTGCCTGGAAAAATCCCATGGACAGAGAAGCCCTGGAGGCTGCAGTCCATGGGGTTGCTAAGAATCAGACACAACTGAGCGATTTCACTTTCACTTTTCGCTTTCATACACTGGAGAAGGAAATGGCAACCCACTCCAGTGTTCTTGCCTGGAGAATCCCAGGGACAGCTGAGTCTGGTGGGCTGCCATCTATGGGGTCGCACAGAGTTGGACACGACTGAAGCAACTTAGCAGCAGCAGCAACAACAGCAGCCTTTTTGATAGCTACCATTCTGACCAGTGTGAGATGGTATCTGGTTATGGTTCTGATTTGCATTTCTCCGATAATGAGTGATGTTGAGCATCTTTTCATGTGTTTGTTAGCCATCTGTATGTCTTCTTGTCTGTTTAGTTCTTTGGCCCATTTTTTGATTGGGTCATTTATTTTTCTGGCATTGAGCTGCAGGAGCTGCTTGTATATTTTTTAGATTAATTCTTTGTCAGTTGCTTCATTTGCTATTATTTTCTCCCATTCTGAAGGCTCTCTTTTCACCCAACACCCAAGGGAACATTTCATGCAAAGATGGGCTCAAAAAAAGGACAGAAATGGTATAGACCTAACAGAAGCTGAAGATATTAAGAAGAGGCGGCAAAAAAAAAAAAAAAAAAAAAACAATATCTATACAAAATAGATCTTCATAACCCAGATAACCATGATGGTGTGATCACTCACCTAGACCCAGACATCCTGGAATGCAAAGTCAGTGGGCCTTAGAAAGAATCACTATGAACAAAGCTAGTGGATGTGATGGAATTCCAGTTGAGCTATTTCAAACACTAAAATATGATGTTGTTAAAGTGTTGCACTCAATATGCCAGCAAATTTGGAAAACTCAGCAGTGGCCACAGGACTGAAAATGTCAGTTTTCATTCCAATCCCAAAGAAAGGCAATGCCAAATAATATTCAAACTACCACACAATTGCACTCATCTCACATGCTAGCAAAGTAATTTTCAAAATTCTCCAAGCCAAGCTTCAACTGTACATGAACCATGAACTTCCAGATGTTCAAGCTGGATTTAGAAAAGGAAGAGGATGCAGAGATCAAATTGCCAATATCCACTGGATCATAGGAAAAGTAAGAGAGTCCCAGAAAAACTTCTACTTCATTGACTATGCCAAAGCCTTTGTGGATCACAACAAACTGTAGAACATTCTTCAAGAGATGGGAATACCAGACCACCTGACCTGCCTCCTGAGAAATCTGTATGGAGGTCAAGAAGCAACAGTTAGACCTGGACATGGAACAACAGACTACTTCACAACTGGGAAAGGAGTACATCGAGGCTGTATATTGTCACCCTGCTTATTTAACTTATATGCAGAGTACATCATGAAAAATGCCAAACTGGATGAAGCACAAGCTGGAATCAAGATTGCCAGGAGAAATATCAATCACCTCAGATATGCAGATGACACCACCCTTATGGCAGAAAGTGAAGAAGAACTAAAGAGCCTCTTGATGAAAGTGAAAGACAAGAGTGATAAAGCTGGCTTAAAACTCAACAGTCAAAAAACAAAGATCATGGCATTCAGTCCCTTCACTTCATGGCAAATAGATGGGGAAACAGTGGAAACAGTGACAAACTTTATTTTGGGGGGCTCCAAAATCACTGCCAATAGTGACTGCAGCCATGAAATTAAAAAATGCTTGATCCTTGGAAGAAAAGCTATGACCAACCCAGATTGCATATTAAAGAGCAGAGACATTACTTTGCCCACAAAAGTCCTTCTAGTCAAAGCTATGGTTTCCAGTAGTCATATATAGATGTGACAGTTGGACCATGAAAAAAGCTAAGCACCTAATAATTGATTCTGTTGAACTGGGGTGTTGGAGAAGACTCTTGAGACTCCTTGGACTGAAAGGAGATCCAGCCAGTCAATCCTAAAGGAAATCAGTCCCCAATATTCATTGGAAGGATTGATGCTGAAGCTGAAACTCCAATACTTTGGCCACTTGATGCAAAGAACTGACTCATTGGAAAAGACCCTGATGCTGGGAAAGATTGAAGACAGGAGAAGGAGATGGCAGAGAATGAGATGGTTGGATGGCATCACCAATTCGATGGACATGAGTTTGATATACAGTTTGATTTGTCATTGTTGTTTAGTTGTACCCAACTCTTTAGTTGAGTCCAAACCCATGGACTGTAACCTGTGAGATTCCTCCCTCCATGGGATTTTCCAGGCAAGAATATTCCAGTGGGTTGCCATTTCCTTCTCCAGGGGATCTTCCTGATCCAGGGATTTAACCTGCATCTGTTGCATTGCAGGCAGATTCTTTAGCACCATATCTCCTGGGAAGCACACAGTTTGATTACTCAGTCTTAAAGATCTTGATTTTTCATATGAGCAAATTGCGAATATTTCAAGTGTGTATTTAAGTATGTGTGTATGTGTGTGTGTGTGTGTGTATTTAGTAGAATTCTCTATAATCACATTTAGTGTAATGACTGAATATTTTATTTCATTACCTCCATTTTATTTCATTTATACTTATTAGCTAATTTCAGCATTTTTTTCTCTTGATGAAAGTGAAAGTTGCTCAGTCATGTCCAACTCTGCGGCCCCATGGACTATAGAGGAATTCTCCAGGCCAGAATACTGGAGTGGGTAGCCATTCCCTTCTCCAGGGGATCTTCCCAACCCAGGAATCAAACCTAGGTCTCTCACATTGCAGGTGGATTCTTTACCAAGGTGGCTTTTATTTCAGACTCCTGGAATACAATTTCAAGGAGATTTTATTTCAGCATTATGCAAATGGTCAATATTAGACATACATAACTCTGTTTATCAAAAGACCAAGTAAAAATTCAATGTAAGTTATTTTTAAAGTGTGACATATATTTGATAAAATTTAACATGAAATTCTAATTGAAGTATTTCTATAAATCAGAAATATATTTTATAACATAAAAATGTCAAATCATACTCAAAGATTAAGGGCTCAAAGCATTACCTTCAAAAGTTAGAGTTCTTCCGTTTGACAGTGGATTTAATAACGCTACACTTCAGAATTGCTCAAGAGAAAAATGGAAGCACTATACAGTCCATGGAATTCTCCAGGCCAGAATACTGGAGTGGTCAGAGTGTGGTACAGTCTTAATATGAGCCATGTTTTCAACTGCATTATTCTATTAGCATTTTTATACCTATAATCATGAGAGACATTGGTCTTTGGTTTGCTTTTTGTTCTTTCTCCAGTTTGGGTTTGAAACAAGTGGGCCCTGCAGCATCTTCAAATGAGTTCTTGCTAGCTGGCATAGTTCTGTGTAGGGCTTTCCAAATAGGGTAAGAGTTATAGTCAACACCCTCTCAACTCACCTGCTTGACCAGGTGCTCCTGGGCAGGGAACATCTGCAGGAACCTACCTAGTAACCCTGGCATCAAGTCACATTAGCTTCCTTAAAAGTTTGGCATCTGCTCTACCTTTGTGTATGTTCTGAAACATTTTATATACCATTAGAGCTGTTACTTGACTTTGAATAAAAAGTGACTGTATAACTATTTTATCCAGTGTTTTTCTTTGAGTAATGTTTCTGTGAGCTTTTATATTTCTTCAATGATTTGGATTTTTTTTATTTTGAAATATTTTTAGACACAGAAAATTTGCAAGAATTGTACAAAAAACACCCAAATAACACATAAACCAGATTCAAATTTCAATGTTTTGCAGAATTTGCCTTACCTTTCTCGGTCATTTTTTATGGATCTTTGAGGACAGATTACATACATCAAGTACTTTACCCCTTTAATGCTTTAGCATATATTTCATAAGAACAAGAACATTCGCTTATGTCACCCGAAAAGAGTGAGCAATTTCAGAATATTTAACACTGACACACTATTTTAATCTGATGTATAGTCTTACTATTTCAACTGCCCCAAACCTTTATAGCACATTTTTATTTTGGTGCAGAGTCCAGTCAAGTAATAGGTGTTACACTTAGAATGCCCCTTTGTCTTCTTTATTCTATATCTTTCATGGCATTGACACTTGTGAAGAAAATGACAATTACTTTACAAATTTCTTAATGTGTTCTTTTTTTTACTTTTCTTCACAATTTTATATTATGCAACTTGACTGGAATAACACATAAGTGAAGCCATGTTCTTCTCTGAATATAACATCCAGAGGCACATGATACTAACTGCTTCTTACTGGGGATGTTAATTTTGATCATTTCTTGTTTGTCTTTTGTTTTCCAATGCATCTTTATTCATTAGTAAATAGTGTATTGAGAGATACTTTGGGACTATGTAAATATGTTCCTCATTAAAATGTCCCATCTGCAGAATCTACTAATTCTTGCCTGAATTCCTATTATTTTTGTCATTTTGCTCTTATCATTCTCAAAACTTAAAAAACTGAGACCTTTTATTTGATCAAGAGATCAACGTATCTATGTTTTAGCTTCCTCATCTCCAGAATGATAAAGAATTGTATTTCTTATAGTTTCTGTAAAACTGAAACAAGACAGGGTAAGTAAATTAACATAATGTCTAGTATAAAGTAGCATGCAGTAAATGTTAGTACCCTGATTTATTCTGTCCAGATAATTTCTTATTTATTTACTTTAAAATCCCTGCCACATTCAATGCATAATAAACACTCTAATCAGAGAAGGCAATGGCACCCCACTCCAGTACTCTTGCCTGGAAAATCCCATGGACGGAGGAGCCTGGTAGGCTGCAGTCCATGGGGTCACTAAGAGTCGGACACGACGGAGCGACTTCACTTTCACTTTTCACTTTCATGCCTTGGAGAAGGAAATGCCAACCCACTCCAATGTTCTTGCCTAGAGAATCCCAGGGACGGGGGAGCCTGGTGGGCTTCCGTCTATGGTGTTGCACAGAGTCAGACACGACTGAAGCGTCTTAGCAGCAGCAGTAGCAGCAAACACTCTAATAAATGATAATATTCTAATAAAATGATTTCTAGGTAAAAGTAATTCTACAAATCATGCAGTTTTATACCCTACATTAAGCACATTGTTGATATGACCATTTTACTGAGACAACTTCAACTTTTCCTGATCTGTGTCTTTCTGATTAGTAGACATGGGGTTTCCACCATTCTATAATGTAGGTATTATTAGAAGCATCAATACAAACGTCTTGGAAGTACATTTTATGTTTTAACTTTAGATATATATATTTTTTAATTTCTGTCAGCCTTTCTAAAAAAAAACTCAGTAACACTTGCCTTGGTATATATTATTCCCAGTCTCAATACTTTCTGTTATTTATTTTTCCAAGGATAAAACTTCATTTGTGGCCCTTCAGAGTCCTGGTTATCAGAAATAAAAAGACTGAAAGAAATATGTGTAAAATATTGGTCTCACACACCATATTGGTCAGCAAACTTCAACAATGTAATAAAGGGCCGTAAAGGGAACAAATGTTTTAAAGGTCCCAGAACCATTATAGGTGTCAAAGACTTCTGAGTCCCCTTTCAATTTGCCTTGAGCTCTATGCTAACATACCACACACACCAGTCAACACTGCACACATCTTTGAACCTTCACTCTTCTCTGGGTTTGCAAATATGAGTCATGACAAGCCTGAGGAAAATAGGTTTCTCCCCCACCTATGTGTCCCTTATCTTAATAATGATACCTGCTGGGAACAGAATGAACGCAATGTGTTCTCTTTCTAGTAAAAAAGTATTTTGGGGAGTGACATCAGCAAAATGGTGGCATAGGAATGTCTAGTGCTGGTTCCCCTGCCACGCTGCCCCCCCTCAACTAAACATAAATCTGAACAATATCTTCACATGAAAATATCCTCACAAGAACCAAGGATCCCATGTGAGGGATTACAGTCCTGAATGAAGCACAGAAATAAGAAAAGATTCATTAAGGAGGGTAGGAAAGATAGATTCATATTACCCCCATCATCCCTCCCTCAAGCCCTGGCAGCCCAGCTCAAAGAAAAACACACACTCTCTGGGAAAAGGAGAGCGAAGTGGGCACTGCACTTCACCACGGACCCTGGTCTGCCCCACATCAGGAAGGCTCCCATGGCCTTAGGCTCACCTGAGCATCAGACTGGCCCCCACAATGTAGACTGCAGATCAGGCCCCTCAGATCCAGGCTCCTGACTCACCCCAGTGACAGCTGGTCCCCTTAGACATCACGGGCACTGTGCTCCTGGCTTGCTCTGGTCCCAGATGGGACTCCAGTGGTCCTTGCATCTGGTTGGCCCCTCTGGATCCAAAATCTAGGTCTACCTGCCCCAGAGTCAAGCAACAAGTCTACTCACCTACAAACTCACTCACCACACCTGCCCACCAAAGGACTCCAGCAGCAAGCCCTCCCTCAAATACCACTAGACTGCCCACCTACAATCTCTGGACTGGCTGATGGTGAAGGTTTTGTCTGCTGAAGCCAGTCTGTAAAAACCAAAAGAGGTGTCCACTCCCTCAAATGCTCTATAAAGTTGTAGGATCCAAGATCAACATACAAAAATCAGTTGTGCCTCTACACACTAATATGAAGACTCTTAATCCTTTGGACAGTAAGGAGATCAAAGCAGTCAATCTTATCCGAAATCAAAGATGCATATTCACTGGAAGTACTGATGCTGAAGCTGAAGCTCCAATACTTTGGCCACCTGATGTGAAGAACTGACTCATTGGAAAAGACCCTGATGCTGGAAAAGATTGAAAGCAGAAAGAGAAGGGGGCAACAGAGTATGAGATGGTTGGATGCAATCACCAACTCTATGGACATAAGTTTGAGTCAACTCTGGGAAATAGTGAAGACCAGGGAAGCCTGCTGTGCTGCAGTCCATGCAAAGAGTCAGATACAACTTAGCAACTGAACAACAACAATGAACTATTTTAAAAGAAATAAAGAAAAAAATCCTATTCACAATAGCATCAAGAATAATGAAATACTTAGGAATAAATTTAACCAAGGAAGGCAAAGTCTACAGATAGAATATACTTGTAGAATCACAAAAGATCCAAATAGCCAAACCAATCCTGAAAAAGAAGAACAAAGCTGGAGACATCATACTTTCTGATTTCAAATTTTACTATAAAGCTATAGTAATCAAAACAGTATCATATCAGTATACAAACATAGACACAGAGACTAACTAGAGAGAATTGAGAACCCAGAAGTAAACTCTCACATATAAAGTCAACTATTTGACAAAAGAGCCAAGGAATACTCAAAGGGGAAAGAGTAAGTCTCTTCAGTAAATAGTACTGGGAAACTAGATAACCATATGTAAAAGAATGAAACTGGACCACTCTCTTACACTAGTTACAAAAATCAACTTGAAATGGGATTAAAACCTTAAGTTTAAGACCCAAAATTGTAAAACTACTAGAAGAAAACACAGGGAAAAATTCCTTGACATAAGTCTTGGCAAGAGTTTTTTGGATATGACACTTAAAGCATAAGCAACAAAAGGAGAAATAAAAAAGTGGGAATACTAAACTAAAAAGCCCCTGAACAGCAAAAAAAAAAAAAAAAAAAAGCAATCAGCAAAATTAAAAAGCCAACTTTTAGAATAGGAGAAAATATTTAAGTTATTTAGCTAATAAGGGGTTAATATCCAAGATGGTCAACACTGAAATCAGATTGATTATATTCTTTGCAGCCAAAGATGGAGAAGCTCTATGCTGCTGCTGCTGCTGCTAAGTCAATTCAGTCGTGTCCGACTCCGTGTGACCCCATAGACGGCGGCCCACCAGGCTCCCCCGTCCCTGGGATTCTCCAGGCAAGAACACTGGAGTGGGTTGCCATTTCCTTCTCCAATGCATGAAAGGGAAAAGTGAAAGTGAAGTCACTCAGTCGTGTCCGACGCTTCGAGACCCCGTGGTCTGCAGACTCCCAGGCTCCTCCATCCGTGGGATTTTCCAGGCAAGAGTACTGGAGTGGGGTGCCATTGCCTTCTCCAAGAGAAGCTCTAAACAGTCACAAAAAACAAGACTGGGAGCTGACTGTGGCTCAAATCATGAACTCCTTATTACCAAATTCAGACTTAAATAGAAGAAAGTAGGGAAAACCACTAGACCATTCAGGTATGACCTAAATAAAATCCCTTATGATTATACAGTGGAAGTGAGAAGTGGATTTAAGGGACTAGATCTGATAGAGTGCCTGATGAACTATTGACGGAGGTTCATGACATTGTACAGGAGACAGGGAGCAAGACCATCCCCATGGAAAAGAAATGCAGTAAATAGTATTGGCTGTCTGAGCAGGCCTTACAAATAGCTGTGTAAAGAAGAGAAGTGAAAAGCAAAGGAGAAAAGGAAAGATATAGCATCTGAATGCAGAGTTCCAAATAGCAAGAAGAGATAAGAAAGCCTTCCTGAGCGATCAATGCAAAGAAATAGAGGAAAACAACAGATCAATGCAAAGAAATAGAGGAAAACAGAGAATGGAAAAGACTAGAGATCTCTTCAAGAAAATTAGAGATACCAAGGGAACATTTCATGCAAACATGGACTTGATAAAGGACAGAAATGGTATGGACCTAACAGAAGGAGAAGATATTAAGAACAGGTGGCAAGAAAACACAGAAGAACTATACAAAAAAGATATTCATGACCCAGATAATCACAATGTTGTGATCACTCACCTAGGGCCAGACATCCTGGAATGTGAAGTCAAGTGGGCCTTAGAAAGCATCACTACAAACAAGGCAGGTGGAGGTGATGGAATTCCAGTTGCGCTGTTTCAAATCCTGAAAGATGATGCTGTGAAAGTGCTACACTCAATATACCAGCAAGTTTGGAAAACTCAGCAGTGGCCACAGGACTGGAAAAGGTCAGTTTTCATTCCAATCCCAAAGACAGGCAATGCCAAAGAATGCTCAAACTACCACACAATTACACTCATCTCACACGCTAGTAAAGTAATGCTCAAAATTCTCCAAGCCAGGTTTCAGCAATATGTGAACCGTGAACTTCCAGATGTTCAATCTGGTTTTGAAAAGGCAGAGGAACCACACATCAAATTGCCAACATCTGCTGGATCATGGAAAAAGCAAGAGAGTTCCAGAAAAACCTCTATTTCTTCTTTATTGACTATGCCAAAGCCTTTGACTGTGTGGATCACAATAAACTGTGGAAAATTCTGAAAGACATGGGAATACAGGACCACCTGATCTGCCTCTTGAGAAACCGATATGCAGGTCAGGAAACAACAGTTAGAACTGGACATGGAACAACAGACTGGTTCCAAACAGGAAAAGGAGTACGTCAAGGCTGTATATTGTCACCCTGCTTATTTAACTTATATGCAGAGTACATCCTGAGAAATGCTGGGCTGGAAGAAACACAAGCTGGAATCAAGATTGCCAGGATAAATATCAATAACCTCAGATATGCAGATGACACCACCCTTATGGCAGAAAGTGAAGAGGAACGAAAAAGCCTCTTGATGAAGGTGAAAGTGGAGAGTGAAAAAGATGGCTTAAAGCTCAACATTCAGAAAACGAAGATCATGGCATCTGGTCTCATCACTTCATGGGAAATAGATGGGGAAACAGTGGAAACAGTAGCAGACTTTATTTTTCTGGGCTCCAAAATCACTGCAGATGGTGACCGCAGCCATGAAATTAAAAGACGCTTACTCCTTGTAAGGAAAGTTATGACCAACCTAGATAGCATATTAAAAAGCAGAGACATTACTTTGCCAACAAAGGTCCGTCTAGTCAAGGCTATAGTTTTTCCAGTAGTCATGTATGGATGTGAGAGTTGGACTGTGAAGAAAGCTGAGCACTGAAGAATTGATGCTTTTGAACTGTGGTGTTGGAGAAGACTCTTTCGAGTTCCTTGGACGGCAAGGAGATCCAACCAGTCTATCCTAAAGGAGACCAGTCCTGGGTGTTCATTGGAAGGACTGATGCTGAGGCTGAAACTCCAATACCTCAGCCACCTCATGCGAAGAGTTGACTCATTGGAAAAGACCCTGATGTTGGGAGGGATTGGGGGCAGGAGAAGAAGGGGACGACAGAGGATGAGATGGCTGGATGGCATCACCAACTTGATGGACATGAGTTTGGGTGAACTCCGGGAGTTGGTGATGGACAGGGAACCTGGTGTGCTGCGATTCATGGGGTCGCAAAGAGTCGGACATGACTGAGCAACTGAACTGAACTGATCCAAAATATATAAACTCATACAATAGCTATATATATATATAATTTTTAAATGGGCAAAGTACTTAAATAGGTATTTTTTTGAAGAAGATATACAAATGGCCAACAGATATCTAAAAAGAAGCTCAATCACTAATCAGGGAAATGCAAATTAAAACCGTAAGATATCATATGACATCTGTTAAACTGGCTATTATCAAAAAGACACAAAAGTCCAAAACTGTGGAGAAAAAGTAACTTTTTTGCACTGTTGGTATGAATGTAAGTTGGTTCAACCATTATGGAAAAGAGTATGAATGTTCCTCAAAAATAATAAAACCTTTGCATGATCCAGCAATCTCACTTCTGAGTATATTTCCAAAGAAAATGAAATCACTACATTGAAAAGGCTATCTGCAACCTCATGTTCCCTGCAGCATTATTCACAAGAGCCAAAATGTGGAAACCACTTAAGCATCCATTGATGAAGAATGGATCAAGAAAATTTCAGCGTGGAATTGATAAGACACTGATAATCTGGTTGAAAGGAGGTTGTCCTTTGAGGTAACATATCAGAATGTCTGTGTGAGAAGGAGCCCCTCTTATGTTTCTTTTAATAGGATATCTTAGGAAGGCATCTGCTGAAATGGTCCCAGGGGCATGTATTTCTTTTACTTTTAGCAATTTTAGCTTCTGTTTTTTTAATGTGTAAGATAGTAAATTTTATTTATTTCCAACGGTATTGAGATATTGACAAGCAACATATTTGCTGTTGCTGTACAATGTGATACTTTGCCAGAAGTGCTTATTGTAAAATGATTACCACAATAAAGTTAGCTAACACCTCCACCTCATCATATGACCACCATTTCCTGTGTTTGGGATAAATTTAAGCTCTACTCTGAACAACTTTCAAATATATGGCACAATATTGCTAATTATAGTTACATGCTGTATGTTAGATTCCCAGAACTTATTCATCTAATTGCTTGAAGTTTGTACTCTTAGAAAAACAGCTCCCCTTTTCCCCCATGACCCAACCCCTGGTAACGGCCACTTTACCCTGGATCTATGAGCTTGGCTTTATTTAGATTCCACATATAAATGATATCATATGTATTTGTCCTTCTCTGTCTGACTTATCTCACTTTGCATAATGCCCTCAAGATCCATCCATGCTCTTACAAATGGCAGGCTTTTCTTCATTTATATGGCTGTATGGCTAACAAAAACTGAAGATATTAAGAGATGACAAGAATGCACAGAAGAACTGTACAAAAAGATCTTAATGACCCAGATGACCAGAATGGTGTGATCACTCACCTAGAGCCAGGTATCCTGGAATGTGAAGTCAAGTGGGCCTTAGGAAGCATCACTAAGAACAAAGCTAGTGGAGTTGATGGAATTCCAGTTGAGCTATTTCAAATCCTAAAAGGTGATGCTGTGAAAGTGCTGCACTCAATGTGTGCAAATTTGGAAAACTCAGCAGTGGCCACAGGACTGGGAAAGATCAGTTTTCATTCCAATCCCAAAGAAGGGCAATGCGAAAGAATGCTCAAACTACCACATAAACTGCATTGATCTCACACGCTAGCAAAGTAATGCTCAAATTTCTCCAAGCAAGGCTACAACAGTACATGAACTGAGAACTTGCAGAGGTTCAAGTTGGATTTAGAAAAGGCAGAGGAAGCAGAGATCAAATTGCCAACATCTGTTGGATCATAGCAGTGAATAAATAGCAACAGATCATAGCCAAAGCAAGAGAGTTCCAGAAAAATATCTACTTCTACTTTATTTATTTATTCTGCTTTATTGACTACAACAAAGACTTTAACTGTGTGGATCACAACAAACTGTGGAAAATTCGTAAAGAGATGGGAATACTAAACCACCTTATCTGCCTCCTAAGAAATTTGTATGAAGGTCAAGAAGCAACAGCTAGAACTGAACATGGAACAATGGACTGTATTGAAATTGGGAAAGGAGTACATCAAGGCTGTATATTGTCACCTTGTTTATTTATCTTATGTGCAGAGTACATCATGAGAAATGCTGGACTAAATGAAGCACAAGCTGGAATCAAGATTGCCAGGAGAAATAACAATAACCTCAGGTATACAGATGACAACACCCTTATGGCAGAAAGTGAAGAGGAACTAAAGAGCCTCTTGATGAAAGTGAAAGAGGAGAGTGAAAAAGTTGGCTTAAAGCTCAATGTTGAGAAAACTAAGATCATGGTATCTGGTCCCATCACTTCATGGGAAATAGATGGGGAAACAGTGACAGACTTTATTTTTGGGGACTCCAAAATCACTGCAGATGGTGACTGCAGCCATGAAATTAATACGCTTACTCCTTGGAAGAAAAGTTATGACCAACTTAGACAGCGTATAAAAAGCAGAGACATTACTTTGCCAACAAAGGTCTGTCTAGTTAAGGCTATGGTTTTTCCAGTAGTTATGCATGAATGTGAGAGTTGGACTATAAAGAAAGCTGAGCACCGAAGAATTGACACTTTTGAACTGTGCTATTGGAGAAGACTCTTAGAGTCCCTTCTACTGCAAGGAGATCCAACCAGTCCATCCTAAAGGAGATCAGTCCTGAATACTCATTGGAAGGACTGATGTTGAAGCTGAAACTCTAATATTTCAGCCACCTGATATGAAGAACTGACTCATTTGAAAAGACCCTGATACTGGGGAAGATTGAAGGCAGGAGGAGAAGGGGACGACAGAGGATAAGATGGTTGAATGGCAACACCGACTCAATGGACATGAGTTTGAGTAAACTCCAGGAGTTGGTGATGGACAGGGAGGCCTGGCGTGCTGCAGACCATGGGGTCTCAAAGAGTCAGACATGACTGAACGACTGAAGTGACTCTGTGTGTGTGTGTACATATATATAAAATCACATTTTCTTTGTGCGTTCCACAGATACCTCAGTATAATGCCATAATTTCACTCCATCAATGGATACTTGAGTATGCTTAAACTATATATATATATATATATATATATATATATATATATATGTATATATAGAACTTCTTTTACTCCCTTATCCCTGCTAGCTATAAAGAGGAAAGGGAAACCAAGGAGGTTGCACTAAATTACATCTTAAAATAACAGAATTCTTCCCTGTGCAACAATAGGACAAAACTCAAGCCCTTCCTACAAGTGCAAATTAAGGGAGACAAACGAAAATGAGACTAATTCAGTCTAATGTGTGCACACATTAAATCTGTATCTTTTACCTAGTGATAGGAACGACTTAAACAGACACTAGTTCAGCACATGTTACTTTCTACTCCAATACATTTCCTTAAAAGGATAGCAAAACATTCAATACTTCTCAATATACATAACTCTCCAATAGTCAAGTTAGTATTCTGGTCCTTAAGTTTTCAGCAGTCAGCTTCCTTTACAGTTCCAGGTTCCAACAGTACAAATGCAAATAGTTTACTGGCAACCTGCTAAAAATTTCCCGTGGCCTTTGCCCTAAGAAAGCAAAGTCATTCACTTTAGCCCTTGCTCCAGAATATCACAAGCTGGAAGTCAATGCCTCCCCAGGTGGAATGAACTATTGCTTTGTTTCTATCCTTCAGGAGGAATAATGCAGCTCCCACAAAATCCATGGGAGTTAAATATTTGCTAAAAATAACACTGGTATTTGGAATTCATTATTAGGAACTTGTTCTAATGGATTTCTCAGACTGTTCCTTGGATAAACATTCTCACTACCCCCTGATGAGCAGGAGAAATGGAACAACTCTTACCTTGGTATGATTAACCTGACTTTTAAGTTGACAACATGTTTTGTGCCATATCTCTTTTTCAACTTTGAAGCTAACAAACCTTTCCCATAAAAAACACAAGAATCCTATACATTTTACCGCTTTAACATGATTATCATATCACTTCACTTGATTATCAAGAGTGAGATTTGCATACATAACTCTGGAATAATCTACAGAAACTAGAAAATGCTATACAAATATGTTAGCATCTGCATTGCTATCACCATCAACCTTAACAATGTGTCATTTTTTTCTCCAAAATTTCCCTGTGAATCACTATTTTCTCTCCTGTATATAATCACCATGCTTCTAGACACTCATTGCCTTAGGCATGAATCTCACATAATTGTCTTAGGCATGAATCTCACATATTTGTCTAACTCCATGATCTCCCAGTCCCTAATCATTCACTACAAAGCCACTGATTTATCTTGCTTAAAAAAAATTCATTCACTATATTTGAAATATTCTAATTCAAGTCAATATCCACCTATTGAAAACATAATATATATAAACATTTGCTACAGAGAAAGCAAAGATAAACAAGACAGGAAAACAAATGTATACACACAATATTATAGTCCTACTACTACTAATACTAAGTCACTTCAGTCGTGTCCGACTCTGTGCGACCCCACAGACAGCAGCCCACCAGGCTCCCCTCATCCCTAGGATTCTCCAGGCAAGAACACTGGAGTGGGTTGCCATTTCCTTCTCCAATATTATAGTCCTAGGCAGAGCTAATAGGTGACAGAGCAGAATTTAAACACAGTGCTATAGAAACTCAGAGATGAGAAAGCTTACTTAGTTAAGCAGATTTGGAAAGGCTTAATCGAGGTGGTAAGGTATGGAGGTAGCTTCACAAAAAAAAAAAAGATGAGTTTTTAAAGGTAGAGGTAGGTAGGGAAAGCTAGAGGAGGAGAAAATTGTGAGCAGAAACACTCAAGAAGAAGAGTGCATGTTGTATCTTGCAAACAGCAACTGAATGATTATACCAAGAATGTAGAGTGTGTGAGAGGCAGGGCTTCCTATATCCATTTCCACTGTAGATATAGAGATCATAGTGTCCTCAGGCCATCTGTCATTAAGCATCCAAATTAGACATCACAGGGGGAGAATTGAAATATGGACGAAAAATTACTCTTTTTTTAGGTTTTTCTTTTGGGGTGAGGGGCTGGCCACAAGGCACATGGGATCTCAGCTCCCCGACCAGGGATGAAATCTGCACATCCTTCATCAGAAACCCAAGTCTTAAGTGCTGGACCATCAGGAAAGTCCCTAGCATTCCTTGACTCATAAGGAGTCAAGGACCTGTCAGTTGAGGTTTTTGTGTTGTTGTTTTAATATTACCAGGCCAAAATTGTTAACTTATCTTAAAATAGAACAAAGCAGTTTCCAAGAGAGAGACCCTCGGTTCTTTTTGAAGAAAACAGTGACTCAGATAACTAATAAGGAAAAAGTTTGGGTAGTTATCTTCCTTATACCTAACATAGGCATAATGTAAAAAAAGAAATACTTTCCTCCTAAAATCAGAAACAAGCAAGGTTATCTGCTCTCAGTAAGCATTAGTTAGTAAACATTAACTGGAGTAAGATTTTTAAAAAAAAAAAAAACCATATAGATTAAAAGGAAGTTAAACTGTTTCTCTTCCCAGACAATATGATTATTTACATTATAAATTCTAGAGGATATACAAAAAAGTTAGCAGAACTGATAACTGATTTAGCAAGGTCTCAGGATGCAAGGTAGATATTTAAAATCAACTGTTTTTCCATATACTAGCAACAAACAAAAATTAAAATTTAACACACAATATAACAGAATACCAAAGCAATATGAAAAATATAAATTTCACAAAATATATGCAATGCCTGTACTCTGAAAACTAAAACCATGCTGCGAGAATTTAAAGACACGAATAAATGGAGAGATACACTGTGTCCATAAATTACAACACTTACTCTGCTAAGGTGGTTTATCAGTTGATAGACTGATCTCTCAATTAAATGTAATCCCAAAACACCAGTAAATATTTTGTTTTAGAAATTAACAAGCTAATTCTAAAATTTACATCAAAATGCAGAGGACCTACACCTAGAATATCCAGAACAATTTTGAAAAATAAGTTGGAGGGCTAAAATACCTGTTTCAAGATGTCATAAAAAGTTACAGTAACTAAGGATAGACATAGAGATCAATGAAAAAAAGAGGGTTCATTAAAAACATTAACATACATGACCAACTGATTTTAAATACAGGTGCTCAAGTAACTCAGTGGAAAAAGGATAGTCTTTTCAACAAATGGCGTTGGAACAATTGGACATGAATATGCAAACATGAACTTCAATTCATATTTCCTAACAGAAAAATTAACCCTAAATGTATCACAGACCCAATTGTGCGAGCTCTAACTATAAAATTTCTGGGAGACGACATAGAAGAAAACCTTTGTTTTTACCTCCAGTTAGTCAAATATTTTTAGATAAGATAAACAAATCACGAGCCGTAGAAGACTATAGATAACTTTGACTTCATCAAATTTAACAACTTTCTTCTTCGAAAACTCATTAAGGAAAAAGAAACAAACCATAGGCATGGGAAAAAATTTGCAAAATTCATGTGATAAATAGTCTGTATCCAAAACATGTCAAAAACAACAAAAAGCCTCTTATAACTCAGTAATCTAAAGTACAGAGAAGAGTCTAGTATCCATCGTCCAGATTTGAAAATTATCAGTGTTTTGCTAATCCTATTTCATCTCTCTTCCCACATTCTTCATGCAGTCTTAAGCACCATATCATTTCCCTAAAAATATTTCAGTAGGTATTTCAAGTGATAAGGACTTCTTAGCATAACCACATGTCATTGTCACCTCAAACAAAATCTATGCCAAGTCCTTAATATCATCCAATAGCTAGTAAGTTTTGCTTTGTTTCTTGATTTGGAGGAAATGATAGAGGGTTTCTGTGATAATGAAAATAATCTAGTAGAGAAAACAATGATGATGTAAGACAGACAAAATAATATTGTTGGAGCAACATGCTGGAGCAGTCAATAGAGGCATGGGATCCAGTGAACAAGTAGAGGAATGAGCTTTAGATAAGAACATGGATAGTTCACCTATGGTAATAAATGAGAAGGCATGATATTTGTTGTGATTAGAGATGATGGGTAACTTGACAAATAGTGTAGTAAAAGTGAGTGAAATTTGTCTTCCATTTCCATCTATTTTTAGTGAATAAGATTTGAGTCATTGCAGAAGGGACTGGATGGTGCTGGGGAATGACCAAGATAAAACTGTCAAATAGCATCCAAGAAATTAAGAAAGTGAATAACAAGGAGCAACCACTATGATTTTAAGAGCACACTTGAGAGCTGTAGACGTATACTTAGGATGAGACTAATCAACTTAATTGGGCGTTTTCCTTTACCACATTCAGCTCCATAATGGTGGGGCTATCCAAGAATATTACAGATTTACGTGGATCTCTAATCCCAATAGTCAGATAAAATGCATTTTGAATAATGCAACACGAAATCTGAGTCTAAAGAATGAGTAGAGATATAGCTCAGTCAGTAAAGAATCTGCCTGCAGTGCAGGAGACCCGGGTTCGATCCCTGGGTTGGGAAGATCCCCTGGAGAAGGAAATGGCAACCCACTCCAGTATCCTTGCCTGTAAAATGTCATTGACAGAGGAGCCTGGTGGGCTGCAGTCCATGGGGTCGCAAAGAGTTGGGCACCACTGAGCGACTAACACTAATCAGAAAAATAAAAGCAGTAACAGGAAGGGTCAAACTCAAAGCATTAGTCACTCAGTCATGTCTGACCCTGCGACCCCATGGACTGTAGCTTGCCAGGCTCCTCTGTCCATGGGGATTCTCCAGGCAAGAATACTGGGTTGCCATTCCCTTCTCCAGGGGGATCTTCCCAACTCAGGGATCAAATCCTGGTCTCCCGCATTGCAGGCGGATTCTTTACCATCTGAGCCACCAGGTGGCACTAAAAATACACAAAGGAACAGAGGTGAGAAGTGAGTTAATAAAGTACAGCAGTTTGTGCTGAAGATTAAAATGTAAAAAAGTGGAAGGGTAACACATCTGGCTATAGAGGGATATAGATCATGGAAAGCTTTAAACAGAGCTTAGTTTTATTCTGTAGGTAATGAAAGGGTAATGAATGGTCTTAAGCAGATGACACCACCCTTATGGCAGAAAGTGAAGAGGAACTAAAAGGCCTCTTGATGAAGGTGAAGTGGAGAGTGAAAAAAGTTGGCTTAAAGCTCAACATTCAGAAAACGAAGATCATGGCATCTGGTCCCATCACTTCATGGGAAATAGATGGGGAAACAGTGGAAACAGTGGCAGACTTTATTTTGGGGGGCTCCAAAATCACTGCAGATGGTGACTGCAGCCATGAAATTAAAAGACGCTTACTCCTTGGGAGGAAAGTTATGACCAACCTAGATAGCATATTGAAAAGCAGGGACATTACTTTGCCAACAAAGGTCCGTCTAGTCAAGGCTATGGTTTTTCCAGTGGTCATGTATGGAAGTGAGAGTTGGACTGTGAAGGCTGAGCGCCAAAGAATTGATGCTTTTGTACTGTGGTGTTGGAGAAGACTCTTGAGAATCCCTTGGACTGCAAGGAGATCCAACCAGTCCATTCTGAAGGAGATCAGCCCTGGGATTTCTTTGGAAGGAATGATGTTGAAGCTGAAACTCCAGTACTTTAGCCACCTCATGAGAAGAGTTAACTCATTGGAAAAGACTCTGATGCTGGGAGGGATTGGGGGCAGGAGGAGAAGGGGACAACAAAGGATGAGATGGCTGGATGGCATCACTGACTCGATGGACGTGAGTCTGAGTGAACTCCGGGAGTTGGTGATGGACAAGGAGGCCTGGCGTGCTGCGACACATGGGGTTGCAAAGAGTCAGACACGACTGAGTGACTGAACTGAACTGAACTGAACTGAAGCATGAAAGTAAAAAAGTTTAATTGTAGAGTTTGAATAAAATATTAAAATAAAATACCGCACATGTAAAGATTTGAGGAAGACACATGCAGAGTCAAGAAACCACAAACTGAGTAATTTGCAGCAGTTCAGGCAAGGGGGTCTGAACCAGAGCATGGAAAGAGGTAAGAAATAAGAGGAAACCAATTAAACAAATATTTCAGAGTCTAATTAGCAGGATTTAACATTACAATATGTTGGTTGTGGGCAATAAATATTAGAACTTTTAATTTTTATCTTAAAACATAAATATCTAACTTAACTAATTTGGGAGTACTTGATTAGTATATTTTACTAAGTAAGAAGACCGAGAGTTTAAACACATTAATTCACTAGGTATAAGTAAGAAGCAGGAGGGGAAAGGAATATGGAGGACTATGGTTTCTACTTAAGTGATGAGATGCCTTTGCGCTGTTGTTGTTACCAAATGTGACTGAAAACAACAGATCAGAAGCCAGTTTTAGGGAGAATAGATTTCTGGAGAAGGAAATGGCAACCCACTCCAGTATTCTTGCCTGGAGAATCCTTGGCAGACTACAGTCTATGGGGTCAGAGAGAGTCAGATACAATTGAGTGACTAACACACACACACACACACACAAAATAGATTTAATTTTGAATGTACATGGAGTTATCTGAAGGACACCTTAGTACAGCATTCCTGATAGTTGAATTAATAGACTTAAAGTTCAGAAACAATATGTAGATTTGGAAACTATAAGGTAAGTGGAAGAACATTGGGTGAGGTTAATAACAGTGTCTGGTTGCAGAGGTGGCAGTATTGTTGGTGATAAGTGGTGCACGAAAGAGAAGATGCTCAAGGTGGAAACAAAACAGAAATAGAGACCCATGAAGAGAACTAGAAGAGATGGATACACAAATGGAAAGTGTAGAATACTTTAAGGAGTATCTGATCAGTGTACTCAATGCAGGAAAAGGCCAATGAAAATAAGAGGTAACAATGGGTTTTTTGCAACTGGTATATTTACATCCTTTATGAGAGCAGCAATGAAAGAACAGTAATTGGTAGCAGAAAGAAAACTAGTTGGCTGAGAAGTGACTGGGAGTAACAAAAGGGAGAGAGTAAATATAGACCTTTTCAGGGCATTTTGGATGAGCAGGGGAAGAGAAAGATTAATTCTACACATGCCTCCTTCATCATCTTGCCCATTAAATGTCCATGACCATAAGTCCTACTCATCTTTAACTGGATTATTGCAATAATACTATCTCCTAGCAATGAAAAAAATTAAGAACATAGAGAAACAGTATCAATGATAGCAATAATAAATACAACAAAAATATTTAACATTTAATTCTCATTAGGGCAACTCATTTAGGTAGGCCAATTCTTGCACTTTTGTAGATGAACAAACTGAAGAGTGTAGTGAAGTTATTTGTCGAAAGTCACACTGACAGTATTATAGAAATGATTGCTGAATACCCTGAGATCAAACCATGTGTAACACAGAGTCAGCTTGGTTCACCTTACTTCCCAGAATCAAAAGATTGGACTGAAGGCCCAGGGATTTTACCAGAGCCATCTCTGGCTGAAATCTATAAAGTCTACTGAATTTTTAGTCTTGATTCTATGTCATGAAGTTGTTCCTTCCTGTCCACTGTGTGTGCTGTGCTAAGTCACTTCAGTAGTGTCTGACTCTGTGTGACCCTATGGACTGCAGCCCGCCAGGCTCCTCTGTCCACGGGATTCTTCAGGCACGAATACTGGAGAGGGTTTCTGGGCCCTTCTCCAGGGGACCTTCCCAACCCAGGGATCGAACCCGTGTCTCTTACATCTACCTGCATTGGCAGGTGGGTTCTTTACCACTCAGTGCCACCTGGGAAGCCCTTCTGTCCTCTAGGTACTAGCTGCTACTGCTGCTGCTAAGCCACTTCAGTCGTGTCCGACTCTGTGCGACCCCAGAGACGGTAGCCCACCAGGCTCCCCTGTCCCTGGGATTCTCCAGGCAAGAACACTGGAGTGGGTTGCCATTTCCTTCTCCAATGCATGAAAGTGAAAAGTGAAAGTGAAGTCACTCAATCATGTCCGACTCTTAGCAACCCCATGGACCGCAGCCTACCAGGCTCCTCCGCCCATGGGATTTTCCAGGCAAGAATACTGGAGTGGGGTGCCATTGCCTTCTCCGAGGTACTAGCTAAAAAGGAGGAATTCAATCCCTCCTCTCTAGCTTTCACAAAAAAGGAATTCCATTTCATGTGTTGAAAGCCCATACTTTAGAGAAAATTCAGCTAAGTGGAGAGCAAGAAGTTCAGCAAAGAGAACAGCTTCACATTCGGTGTCATTTTTTGTTATGCTCCTTTGGAAAATTCCTCCATGTTGTTTGATTCCATCTCTCTCCTGCTCCTCTCATTGGTACTCTCAAGACTCAAAATGCTGGCATATATATTGTTTTACACAGAATAATTTTGCTCTAGCATTAAAACAACAAAAAAACTCCTTCAGTCCTGTTTCCCTGGTATCTTTCTTTCCAATCTCAGTTTATCAAAATCATTTATCTGTATTTATTTTCGTAGGCAAAGAAAGTTCCTTTCCTAAAAGGAACTCTATTTCCAGTGAATAAAAATATACCTTTTTCCCATTCAGCTATATATATAAAAGGTTTTGGGTATGCATGTTTTGATCTATGATCACAACTGATTAAGCCAGTTGTTTTTGCTGACTATAGCCATATTTAAAAATTAACTACAAACGTAACTTCAAAATAGCTAAAGCAAAGTTGAAAACATGCCAAAACTCATGGTTGACAACTTAATTATTTTTTAATTTAATACATGTTTGATGTTATTTCCAATGAATGATTTAGTACAAAAATGAATTTTGCAAGAATCCATCAGTTCATAATTTGAATAGAAATATACTTAACATAAGCTGCACTGTAAGAAAGCAAAAATTAAAACAATAGCATTTTAAAATTGTGAATCACTATTTTGTACACCTGAAACTTTTATAATATAGTACATCAACTATACCTCGATAAAATAATAAAAAATAATAAACTTTGGATGAAAAAAATTTTACTAAAAGAGAAAGTACTTGTTAAGTAAATAACAGTATTCTCTCAGTTGATTATTCCATTTTTCATCATATCACATGAAGAATAGAAATGGAAAAATTATAATATACCTTCAAGGCTGAGTTAAATTACAATCTACATGAAGGCAGGCATTGTACTGACAAAGTTTCAAGGAAGTTAAATAACATTCCCTAGTCACACAACTATCAGATCAGATCAGATCAGTCACTCAGTCGTGTCCGACTCTTTGAGACCACATGAATCGCAGCATGCCAGGCCTCCCTGTCCATGTTGTTCTAAATACCACACCTAACTTGGACATTAATGACAGTATGAGAATTAGAATATTCTACTAAAATTCTCATTTACCTACCCACTTAACAAATTGCCTTCTTAAAGCTTCTAAGAGTCAGCTTAGCTGCACTTTAGTAGCATTTTTCAGGGTCCTTGACAGTGCTAAATCTTATATCAAGAGAGAGTACTTCCGTATCAATAAACTACTTATTTAAACTTAATGTTCTATTCTTTTTTGACTCAGTTATCCCCAGAATCCAAGTGCACACATATTCTCTAGACTCCTGCTGGTACATGTTGGTTAAGTCCTTCCTCTCACAGAGTAAGTCCTCTGTCACCCTGCTTTGGTTATGTTGATACCTGATAAGCAGAGAAGTGGAGGAGAATGCTATCTTCAAGAAGAGGTGGGGTGCTAGGTTTCAAAAAGGAAGAGGGGTCACATCCAAAGCTTCAGAGTGTTCAGGGAATGAGAAGTTTCAAAGTTTCCAATTGTGTGGACCCAGATATCCCCATCAGAAATATTAAGATTCCACATCTTTCCAAAAAAGACTTGACCTTGGTATGGAAGACTTGCAGGGTTGAAAAGAAAGCAGTCTCTGAAGATCTGTTTCCCTTATAGTCAAGTCCTAGGCCTGATTCTCAGCGTATTCTGTGCTCCATCTGCAGAAAATGTATCTACTCTTATGCTAAGTTATTTCTGTCGTGTCTGACTCTGTGTGACTCCATAGACGGCAGCCCACCAGGTTCCCCCATCCCTGGGATTCTCCAGGCAAGAACACTGGAGTGGGTTGCCATTTCCTTCTCCAATGCATGAAAGTGAAAAGTGAAAGTGAAGTCGCTCAGTCGTGTCTGACTCTTAGCGACCCCATGGACTGCAGCCTACCAGGCTCCTCCGTCCATGGGATTTTCCAGGCAAGAGTACTGGAGTGGGGTGCCATTGCCTTCTCTGATCTACTCCTATAGAGTTTACCATTTACCTTCACTCAACAGTGAATGATAAACCTGAGAACCATTATTACCCTTAACATATATACCCCTCACTTTTCGAAATATTGAAATTCCCTTTTCTGATTCAACTTCCTACTCCTACAGTTGGACCTACTAATCTGCTCTAAACTCAACATAATTTAATGCTGAGACTACTATCCCTTCCTGATTTCATTTCCTTCCCTATCCAGTCTAAACTCCACTTCTTCTCTTACAAACATTCACAAATCCCAGGTCTTTCCCAAATTGAAGCACATCAACATTTCTAATCAGTCCTGGAGAACCACAATGTTTGTTTGTTTTTTTTTTCCCCCTCCAAACTATTGCACATGTTGGAGAATATTCACATAACAGTAGAGATCAGCTACAATAAAATTGTGGTTTTCATCTTCCATAATCCTCAGGGTTTCCTATCTACCATTGTACTCATCAATTTCTCATTGTCAATAGAATAAAGTTGCTTCAAGCCAAATCCAACATGATTAAGCCTTCATTCTCAATATATAATTAAACTTCCTTCTTTGTTTAAAAAAAAAAAGGCAAAAATCTGAGTCATGTGATATTTTCTCCTTCAGTTTCAGCTTGCCTCCTAGGTGTAATCTATAACATCAGTCCCATCTTCCTAAGTGAGGAAAAATGTTTCTGTTCTTCTGCACACCACCACCTCCATCTATGATTTTTATTTAGGAGCTTCCCAACAATAACGTTAATAGCTATTACCTACTGAATATTAATGAAGTGCCAGGCATTAGAATAAACACTTTAACTGTAAAATTTAATCTTCACCATAATCCTAAATTGGGTTTCCCTGATAGCTCAGTTGGTCAAGAATCCACCTGCAATGCAGGAAACCCTGGTTCAATTCCTGGGTCAGGAAGATCCACTGGAGAAGGGATAGGCTACCCACTCCAGTATTGTTGGGTTTTCCTTGTGGCTCAGCTAGTAAAGAATCCACCCACAATGCAGGAGACCTGAGTTCAACCTCTGGCTTGGGAAGATCCCCTGGTAGAAGGGAAAGGCTACCCACTCCAGTATTCTGATCAGGCTCCTTAACAAAATAACATAGTTTATCTCTAGTTTCTCCTTTCCAATCCATTCATTTATCCTCTACAGTCTGCCTTATTCTCTTATCACTAATAAAACTGTGATCAGTCATTTCCTTGAAAACCAGTAGTCTCCTGTCAATCCAATCCTGTTCAACCTCTCTGTGTATTTGATTCATCTCTCATTCATCTCATTCTACAGTCTTCTTTTCTTAACTCATGGTATCATTCTCTTTGGCTTTCTTCTTACATGCAAAGTCCTCTAATTCTCAGTATTATTTATTGCTCCTTTTTTTTTTTGCTAAAATATTGGCCTCCTTGCCCTTCTTCCCCATTATCCCTCCCCTGAATGCACCCAATACAAACAATTTAAAGAGCTGAGCACTATCCTGAAGAAGCTCATTAGCCAGTTCACTGAGCCATACTATACATAATACTCCAAATACATTTACAGAACTTGTAGTGACCAGATATAAATTACTGTACAAAGCATTATGGTACATTAAGTGTTTGAAGAAGCACAGGATATAAGATTCAATTGTTAAGGTAATTCATTAAGGTAGATTTCTCAGAGGAGCTATGTGTTGAAGCTGAGGAAAATGACTTCTCTCTCTCATGTACTTAACTTGGAAAAGATGATCATTCATTTTCCCACATCCTCAAAGAGAGCCAAAGAAAACAAGTCAGCAAGCTGCTTTAGTAATCAATCCTGTGTGCTTAATGATCCTTCAGCTATTTAAATTCAGTCATCCATGAATTCATGAAAAAAAATGTCTGGTTAAATTCAAATTCATAGACTTTACCATCACTTTGTACATGATCCACATCATGACTAATTAAGTAAAACTGTCTCTGCTTTTATCAAATGCTGGAATGGATAAATTTGAAGATGCTGAATGTTCTTTTCATAAACGACTTATTAATATGCTCAAAGTCACTCTATGGATTCCATTGCCCCCCTCCTCCAGACCCCACAGCCACTGCATTATTACCATCCAGCGTTGGCGTCACACAGGGTTAGTTCAATGCCTTCCATGACCTTTTATTAGCAATGCAACCTTCTGCTTAATACTTGAGTCTTTGTTTGTTCATATATATAGTAAAAATAGTGATATACACATAAAATAATTAGAAGAGATTGTTGTAAGAATCAGTGAGATAATTTGTGTGAAAGATCTTGACCTAAAGAGAGTATTCCAAGAAGAGGCCCCCTTCTGCTTCTTCCATTTTCATCACAAACCAGGACTATCTTTTTTTGCCTGTTTTATGCTTCATTTATAGTGAATAAGGCATTAGTTTTGAAAAAAATTCGTCATCAAGTTTTCCATTTGTTGGTATTATGAATGTGCAGCAATACACTCTGCACCTCTAACATACTGTGTTTGGCATTCCCAAGAAGACTTAAATACATATATCTTCTGCTGAAGTCACTGTGTGCTATCACTGTAAGAGTTATGATAGAAATAATTATAAAGATATTACCCATCTATCACCTTGATGGCTCTGCATACTTTCCTGTTGCTTATTCTCTCCTTTCCATTCTATTTAAAGAAATATTATATGGTTCTTTTTACTATAAGAAGGTAGTGAAAATTAGAAATCCAAGTAGGAAAATATGCAAGGGAAATTATGTGAATGAGAATTCAAAGGACATTAAAATTTGAAAAAAAAAATGTTGGAGTCCCTAGATGGGAAAGCATCTGCCTGCAACCCAGGAGACCCAGGTTCAATCCCTGAGTTGGGAAGATCACCTGGAGAAGAAAATGGCAACCCACTCCAGTATTCTTGCCTGGGAAGTTCCATGGATGGAGGAGCCTGGTGGCCTACAGTCCATGGGGTCGCAAAAGTCGGACACGACTGAGCAACTTCACATAGTAAAGTTAATGTCTCTAACATGCAGTAAGAATAAGATCTTATGGAGAAGGCTTAAAATCTTGGTAGCCACTGAGACTTTAAGGTAGGCCAAGGTTAATTTAATGATAATGTATAGTGCTTCTTGGGGAAAAAAAAAATGTACTTTTTTCCTTGTCCACTAAAAATGACTATATAGGATACACTGAAGAAATGGAGATGTCTATTTTTCTAGAAGATAAAGAAATGGATTTGAAGGAGATCAATAATGCTTGAAGAGCAGAGGAAATATGTAAAATTATAAAATCAAGTCCATTTGGGGTTCATCCTAAAGGTGAATAAATAGCAAATATTAGGAAAAATCTTTGTTAGCTATATTTCATGTCTCCTTATAAACTGGTACTGCTGCTGCTGCTGCTAAGTCGCTTCAGTCGTGTCCGACTCTGTGCAACCCCATGGACTGCAGCCTACCAGGCTTCTCCGTCCATGGGATTCTCCAGGCAAGAACACGAGTGGATTGCCATTTCCTTCTCCAATGCATGAAAGTGGAAAGTGGAAAGTGAAAGTGAAGTCGCTCAGTCATGTCTGACTCTTAGCAACCCCATGGACTGCAGCCTACCAGGCTCCTCCATCCGTGGGATTTTCCGGGCAACAGTACTAAAGTGGGGTGCCATTGCCTTCTCCCATAAATTGGTGAGGGAGCTACAATAAATAAGCATAGCTCTATATGAAAAACATCTTTAAAAACAATAATGAAAGTCTTATTTTCAGACAGCAACAGTGTTAAAGAATGTGCTAGAATCTTTTTCTGACCCATTTTGTGTCATAGTTTTCATTTACTGCCTCTAAATGGTATGTCTCCTTCAGCAATTTCTAAATTTTTAAAGTTAAGATTGCTTTGCATTTAAGATGCTTTGGCAAGGACTCTAATGAGAATTTTAAATCTGAGCAAAATCTCTTGAAGTTCTAAATGAGACCATCAAAGAGAACATTCACCAGATGGAACCAGTGACTGATCTAAAGCCTGGAGTCTTACTTTTAATCTCTTGTTTCCCAGCAAAGAGAAATTTTACAGAATCTTCTCTCTTCTTAAAGACTTAAACTAAAATACATAGTTAAAATAGAGGCAGTATACTTTAGGTATATTTACAGAATAGAAAGTAAAAAAAATCTTGCACCACATCCCAATCAAGAGACAGGATGTTCTCAAGAGAATGTGGATACTTCCAGTTGGGGTCCCTGATCTGTTCCTACTCCTGGGTTCATTTGTCATCGCTGGATAGAGGGCAGTCTCCAGAGCTCCCATGCTCTGAAGTGATGGCCTGTGTCTGAACTTAAAATTGCTCACCAAGATCTAGAATTACCTTGATTCCTTGTGACAGCACTAGATGGCATTTCTTAGCTCCTTTCCACCCAGGCAGGGTTTATCTTCACTCTCTCCTTTCCCCATGTACTTGGAGAAGGCAATGGCACCCCACTCCAGTACTCTTGCCTGGAAAATCCTATGGATGGAGGAGCCTGGTAGGCTGCGTCCATGGGGTTGCTAAGAGTCAGGCATGACTGAGCGACTTCACTTTCACTTTTCACTTTCATGCATTGGAGAAGGAAATGGCAACCCACTCCAGTATTCTTGCCTGGAGAATCCCAGGGACAGAGGAGCCTAGTGGGCTGCCATCTATTGGGTCGCACAGAGTCCGACACAACTGAAGCAACTTAGCAGCAGCAGCAGAGAGGATGTTGAGAATTAAAAAATGCACAAAATAGTCCAATGAGGAGGAAATTGTGAAATATAGACAGTAGCTGTCTGAGATAATTTCACAAGTAAAATTGGTTTATAGGTTTTTAGCAGTCCTAGCGAGAACAATGATACCTCCATCATTAATATCTGTGATGGTTAATTTTATGTTATCTTTGCTATGCCATAGTACTCAGATATTTGGTCAAATACATATCAGCACATTTCTGTGAAGGCATATTTTTAGATGAGATTAACATTTAAATCAGTAGAATGAGCAAAGTAAATTACCATCCATAATGTGGAAAGTCAAACCAGTTGAAGGCCTTAAGAAAAAGAACAGCCTACCCTGAAGAAAAGGGAGTTCTGCTATCAGACTGCCTTTCAGTTCAGTTTGCATCAACTTTTCCCTGGGTCTCTAGCCTGCTGGCCAACCTTACAAATTTTGAACTTTCCAGCACCTACAATCACAGAAACCAGTTCCTTAAAACTCTTCTTTCTGCCTTCCTCATCCCTATGTGTGTGTTAATTAGCCAATGTCAATCAAATGGCATCTTTCATTTTGGAATTAATATACTTGTCACAGAAATATGTTTAGACATTCTTCATGAGTCTTGCTACTGCTTTTTGTACCACAAGAGTATCTCATCTTTTCAATTACAAGTTAAAAAAAGAAGTTAAAATTTTAAAAAGCCTGCCCCTAACAGGTGCAAATGGGGAAATACATACACACACACAAACTTGACAGTAATCACTCTATTTGAAAGTTGCTTATTAGACATCTGTTCATTTTGATCACTGTTAGGCATAAGGAATATAAAACGCAAAGGAAACACAGTTCCTGCCTATGGAAAGTCATGTTTTCCAAAAATAGCAGTAACAGCACCTTCTAACTTTCATTCTCTTTTTACTGTGATTTTGATATTTCTCCCATTGGGAGGCAGAGTCTGTGTCTCCTTCCCCTGAACCTGTGTCAGCTTTTGCTTCAACAAATATAATATGTCAGAAGTGATATAAGTTTCAAGGTAGGGCCGTAACAATGCCATCATGTTCTTCTGCCTTGCTCTCAAGACCTGTGCTCTGGGGAAAGCCAGATGCCATGTAAGTAGTCCAACAACTCTCACATTTCTTTGCTGAGGCCAAAATAGTTCTTATAGAGAGACCACAGAGAAACATCCTAAGAAAATATGAGGAGATAGAGAAACTCAAACAGTTCCCATCTGCTGCAGCCCCGCTGTGTTTCAGCTCCACCCACTGACTGACTAATCTCCATGACAGATTATTATGAACTGAATTGTGTAACCCTTACCCAACCTTCATATGTTGATGCCCTAAACCCCAAAGTGACTTTTAAGGAGAAAGGGCCCTTAAGAAGGTAATTAAGGCCAAATGAAGTTACAAGAGTGGAGCTATAATCCAACAGAACCAGTGTCCTTAGAAGAGGAGGAAAAGGCACCAGAGATCTCTCTCTCCACGTGTATACAGACCATGTGAGGACACAGTGAGAAGCCAATCTTATGTAAGCCAGGAAAAGAGGCCTGACAAGAAACCAACTCTGCAAGCACCCTGATCTTAAACTTGTTATAGCAGCCTGAGCAGAGTCCATCAGAAACTTTGGGCCAGAACCATACAGTCAAGCCCTCCCCAAATTCCTGACCCACAAAAACCATGCAAGGCAATAAAATGACGATCCTTATTTTAAGTCACTAAGCTTTGGCATGATTTGTTATGCAGTTACAGATAATTGGGACGCTGTCCTTGAGGCACTCAGGGAGATAAAACATAACTAATTATACATCAAAATGTAATACCGGTTATATATGAAATTCTAAGAGCTAGGAAGTAAGCAAAGGGAGAGCAGAAGATATTTTTGAGCTGGAAGTTTTTAAATAGTACATCATTAATCAGAGGTACAGTTAGGATGATAAAAGCTTAAACAAGTTTGAACTAGAAGATAGTAGGTTTCGCTGAAGGAGATATCACTCAGATATACTATGAACTGAATTATGTCCTCCAAATTTCATATGTTGAAGCTTTAACCCCCATGACATGTATTACAGATAGGGATTGTTAAGGAGGTGATTGAGGTTAAGTGAGACCATGAGTACGGAGTCCTGATCCAGTAGAACTAGTACCCTTATAAGAAGAGGAAGCCACCTAAGCTCTCCAAGCCAAGAAAAGGGAGCTCATGAGAACCTGATCATTCTGGCACCCTGATCTTAGGCTTCCAGCTTCCAGAACCATGAGAAAACAAATTTCTTTGGTTTAAGCCAACCAGTCTATGGAATTTTGTTATGGCAACTTAGCTTACTAGTACAGGTACTTTATATGTTTTTCAGGACTTAATTAGATTAGGCATCAAGCCCTTTGTATATGTGGAGAAAAATAAAAGTATGTGTATCATTTATCTGATCCACACATTAGTCTATGAACAACTTCAAAGTAGGAGTTGTGTTCCCTGAAGTATCGCCAGCACCCAGATCATGATGATGGCCTGATGTATCTGAGCCGCACCAATTGCTAAAGGAAAGGAGATAAAGGGGACAAAGGAGGATTTAGAAAGCTGAAGGTTTTTTTTATTTGAAAGCCATAGAACTGCAGTACAAAGAGTTACTTGTCAAACATGACACAAATCTCTAAAATATTGGCTTCTGTAGCCTGGCACATCTGAAGTAGTTTTCAACTTTGTTTTAGTTGGATCCTTTATGATGTCCAGGAAGAATTAGCACACACAGTACCTGAAATTGTCATTTTCACATGAGCTACAATAGGAAAGACAAATGTGGCTGTTCCTCCAGCAAAGCCAAGTTTGGCAATCTACGTATACTTCCCTTCAATCTAAATAATTACACCTTTTAATCACATTGACAATAATATGGTATTATCACTCAAAAAGAACTTAACAGACCATGGAATTATAATAACATAAACCCTCCTTCTATCAAATGTGAAGCAAGGACATGGTAGATTGGAAGCATGAGGGGGTATCATTAACTTATAAGTAGTAACTTACAACTATGATTTTTATTCAAAAGACTTCTAACCCACTAGAAAAATGTTAATATTTTCACATACTCTAAAGGAGGGAAACAAGTTCCTCACTCAGAATTTTCTGAGAAGCCAAGTAAGTGTTATAGTGTCAATATCCTATGTTATACATATGTCATGAACTGTCAGGAAGTATGTATAGTGTGCAGGATGCTGGACCCTGAGTGGCAATGACTGCCAGTAAAAGCCCCCTGGTTGTGGGAATGACCACAGCACGGCTCTCAACTGGGTTGCCTAGGTTTCAGTTTGAAGCTATTTGCTCTGCTACAGTGAGGTGCTGCTGCTGCTAAGTCACTTCAGTTGTGTCCGGCAATGTGTGACCCCAGAGACGGCAGCCCACCGGGCTCCCTTGTCCCTGGGATTCTCCAGGCAAGAACACTGGAGTGGGTTGCCATTTCCTTCTCCAATGCATGAAAGTGAAAAGTGAAAGTGAAGTCGCTCAGTCGTGTCCGACTCCTAGCAACCCCACGGACTGCAGCCCACCAGGCTCCTCTGTCCACCGGGTTTGCCAGGCAAGAGTACTGGAGTCCCTTAATTATTCTAACACTGAGCTAAAGTCGGCTGTACACATAAAAACTAGATGACAGGTAGATGGAGAGAATGAACGGGAAAACAAAATGAAAGCAATGTTTTGTTCTGCTTTGAAGCAGGATTTAGGATATGATATTGGTGAGATTCCTAAAAACCATATAAATTTCTTCCTCATTCCTTTCCAGGTTCTGAATAAAGTCCTACATTTAAGAGACAAAAACTTAAATTCAAAGGCAATCTTTGACTTCCATGATATCAACCTGTGATTTTCTAAACACAGAAAAATCTTAACTTAGCCTTTCATTACAAAAAGCAATAGATGCTAGATTATAAAACTAATGCCCCAACTGATATAGATCCAAACACACATACACACACACACACCATACACCCCACATTCATATACAATATAGTGCTGTGATTCAATAATTACACCAACTTCACCACACTACCGAATGTAGCTTTAAGTAGCTCAAAACTGAATTCTAAAATGTAGTATATTCCTGGAGAGTAATAACTCCCAAAGAAAAACAAGAGCTCATACCTAAAGCAACAAGCTCCTCAGGAACTGCTAAGTCTGGCCTCGGACCGTATCTTCTATCAGATTCAGTCAAGATGAATTCATCTCATAAGGTCCACACAGCTCATCAAGAAATGACTAGAAAAAGGTGAAACTGTTTTCATCTTCCCATCATCAGAAAGTTCTGTACCATAATAAGCTCTGTATTCTTTACTCAAGTGTTTTGACTTGGTCACAGACTAATACACAATTTTGACAAAGTGTAAAATTAATTTGGAATGGAATAATTGATCCAATTCTTTTTATTCTAAGAAAAATTAAAAGAAAAAATGACTACTTTTACTTTATTAAGCAGGTGCGTGCTGATTTGCTTCACTCCTGTCCATCTCGTACTTTGGCAGGTGGGCTCCATACCACTAGTGCCACCTGGAAGCCCCTTATTAAGCAGGCACTTTGAGCTAATGAGTCTTCCCAGGTGGCGGGAGTGATAAAGAATTCACCTCATGATGCAGGAGACACAAGAGTAGGGAACCCTGGTTTGACCCCTGGGTGGGGAAGATCACCTGGAGAAAGAAATTGCAACCCACTCCAGTATTTCTGCCTGGGAAATATCATGGACAGAGAAGCCTGGTGGGCTATAGTCCATGTGGTTGAAAGAGAGTCCAACATGCTAACGAGCATACTTAACTACTAAGTCCCAAGGAAAAGAACGAGCTTGCTTAACTACGAAGGCCCAAGGGAAAAAACAGATATGCCTAATGTGTAAACACAAAAAGTTACACATTGCCCCTTAGAACTAAATGCAAGAAACAGCATCAGGACAGTACGTGAACCGTGAACTTCCTGATGTTCAAGCTGGTTTTAGAAAAGGCAGAGGAACCAGAGATCAAATTGTCAACATCCACTGGATCATGGAAAAAGCAAGAGAGTTCCAGAAAAACATCTATTTCTGCTTTATTGACTATGCCAAAGCCTTTGACTGTGTGGATCACAATAAACTGTGGAAAATTCTGAAAGAGATGGGAATACCAGACCACCTGACCTGCCTCTTGAGAAATCTGTATGCAGGTCAGGAAGCAACACTTAGAACTGGACATGGAACAACAGACTGGTTCCAAATAGGAAAAGGAGTACATCAAGGCTGTATGTTGTCACCCTGCTTATTTAACTTCTATGCGGAGTACATCATGAGAAACGCTGGGCTGGAAGAGGCACAAGCCGGGATCAAGATTGCAGGGAGAAATATCAATAACCTCAGATATGCAGATGACACCACCCTTATGGCAGAAAGTGAACAGGAACTAAAAAGCCTCTTGATGAAAGTGAAAGAGGAGAGTGAAAAAGTTGGCTTAAAGCTCAACATTCAGAAAACGAAGATCATGGCATCTGGTCCCATCACTTCATGGGAAATAGATGGGGAAACAGTGGAAACAGTGGCAGACTTTATTTGGGGAGGGCTCCAAAATCACTGCAGATGGTGACTGCAACCATGAAATTAAAAGACGCTTACTCCTTAGAAGGAAAGTTATGACCAACCTAGATAGCATATTCAAAAGCAGAGACATTACTTTGCCAACAAAGGTCCATCTAGTCAAGGCTATGGTTTTTCCAGTGGTCATGTATGGATGTGAGATTTGGACTGTGAAGAAAGCTGAGCGCCAAAGAATTGATGCTTTTGAACTGTGGTGTTGGAGAAGACTCTTGAGAGTCCCTTGGACTGCAAGGAGATCCAACCAGTCCATTCTGAAGGAGATCAGCCCTGGGATCTCTTTGAAAGGAATGATGCTAAAGCTGAAACTCCAGTATTTTGGCCACCTCATTGGAAGAGTTGACTCATTGGAAAAGACTCTGATGCTGGGAGGGATTGTGGGCAGGAGGAGAAGGGGACGACAGAGGATGAGATGGCTGGATGGCATCACTGACTCAATGGACGTGAGTCTGAGTGAACTCCAGGAGTTGGTGATGGGCTGGGAGGCCTGGCGTGCTGCAATTCATGGGGTCACAAAGAGTCGGACACGACTGAGCGACTGAACTGAACTGAGGGCTTCCCTGGTGGCTCAGTGGTAAAGAATCTATCTCACAATCCAGGAGATTCAGGTTTGAGCCCTGATCTGAAAAGATCCCACATGTCTCAGAGTAAGTAAGCCTATGCACCATGACATTGAGTCTGTGCTCTAGAGCCACAACTACTGAAGCCTTCAAACCCTAGAGACTGTGCTCTACAAGAAGAAGCCACCACAGCCAGATGCCTGAGCTCCACAGCTAGCAAGTAGCCCCTGCTCACCACTACAGAAAAGCTCACACAGCAACAAAGACCCAGCACAGTCAGAAATAAATAAACTTTTAAAAGCTCAGGAAATGAAATGCTAAAAAAAGAGCATTAATTTACTTTTACCTCAGGCTAACAGGGCTGTGTCCAGTGCTTCTTGGTCTGCACTTGGCCACCCACAGTGAGTCTTCTAGTTAAACCAATGCAGAACAAGCAAATACATTGCCTCCTATCTGTGTAAAACTCTTCAGGATACATTTCCCTTGGTCAGAAGGTGGAAATTCTTGGCAGAAGTGATTTTCTCTGCCTCTTCACAAGAAGAACACTTGGCTGGATGCAACTCCATGAAGTGTAACTCTGTGCACCTCTCAAGTTCTGTTGCAGGAAGAGGGACCCTTTCCAGGGCCTGACAGTAGGCTCTTGTCTATCACTCAGCAATGAACTGCCCAAGGAGACACATGTGCTAATAAAGTAAGAGAACGTTATGGAGAAGGGGCACCCAGGCAGAGAGTAGCAAGGTAAGGCAACCCAGGAGAAGTGCTCTGCAACGGGGCTCACAGTCCCAGCTTTAATGGTGATGGGAGCAGTTTCCGGGTTGTTTCTGGCCAATCGGGGTCCTTCCTGGCGGTTCATGCAATGCTCAATCAAGATGGATTCCAGCAAACTCTTTCCAGCTGGTGGTGACTTATGAGTTCCGTGTTTCCCACTAAGACCTCCAGTCATAAAATAACTCAGGCAAATGGTTACTATTGTGCCTGGCCAGGGTGGGCAGTTTCAGTCAGTGTGTTTCCCCTAACAACCAGGAAAGTTCGGGAAAGGTCAAAAGGAGATGCCACATGTCCTACCACCTCCCAGAATTCTTCTCGTTGAAATCAATCTTGGTTGAGCGATGCACGAGCCAGCAGGAAGGACCCTGAGTAAGAATGATTGGCCAGAGACAACCCAGAAACTAATTCCATCACTGTAAAACCAGGGGCTTTGAACCCCGTGGCTGAGAAGTCCTCCTAAATTCCATTAATCTGCTCATCTCTGTCTGGACACCCCTTCCCCCAAAAATCTCTTACTTTGTCAGAACACGTGTCTCCTTGGACAAGTCATTTCCAAGTGTTAGACAAGAGCCCACTCTTGGGCCCTGGAGAGCGTCCCGCTTCCTGCAACAGTTCCACCAGGGCTGCAGTCACTGCATTTGTCCCAAGAGCACCAGCCTGTAGCTTTTCAGTTGTCTTTTGACAAGTCCATTTGCATACCCATTTATACTCCTGAGCTTTGTATTCAGAATGATAACCTGCACCCGCATGCAACAAGACAAAGCCCCCTGGCTTCTCTTTATGGGACTCCTTTGCTTCCAACTCTTCAGCTATTATTTTAACAGCCAAAACCTGAGAATATCTGGAAGGCAGCCCTTCTCCAGAACCCATCTCCTTCTTCATGGTCAATCTACCATCTTCTATTTGGAAAAGAGTATATTCTCATCCAAAAGTAACCTGTGGCGGATTCATTTTGATATTTGGCAAAACTAATACAATTATGTAAAGTTTAAAAATAAAATTAAATTAAAAAAAAAAAAAAGAAAAAAAGGAAAAAAAAAAAAGTAACTGCAGGAAAGGAACTTCCCCACATCAGCCCCAAGCCCTCACAGCACCGGAAGCAGAAAACCTGAAATCTTTCAATGATAGAAAACCTAATACCATCTGGTGGAATCTCTAAGATAACTGAGAGAAAGTAACCTTCCAGAGATAAAAAGTGGAACAGATCACTTAATGGAGTGGGACCTGCCAAAATGGAGAAAACCTCTATGAATCACTGGGTTTACCAGTGTTGGCAGTATGCAGAAGGCCGATTTGATTTTTTGCCTGTACTTTAGGCCACACATTCTTAAAACTTTATTCCTACTTATTATTCCCTAATAATTATTCAGTGCTGGTAGAATAATTTGTTGTGACCAAACTAGGGTACATGGCCTCCTGCTAGTCTATGTCTTGCTTTCCAGTCTCCAACAGCTCTTTCTCTGCTGACTCCAGTGTTACTCCATAGGCCTCCTCGCACTCACTGGTCAAATCCTAACTGTTAATATGCATCTAGATTGGAACACTTTTAAATACAAAGAGTGTAAATAAATGCAAGTCATTTTACAAGAATTTAAAATGTTTTAAAGGCTGAATGCATGCGAAATAATCATCAGGAAGGAAAAGACCATTAATTGCATACTTAAGAATTCAAGAGGGAGTGTAAGCAGGAAGTGAAAGATATGCAGAAAGGGAAATTCAAGTCCAAGATCTCTTAGTACAGCATTTCTCTTTGTCTTTGTGATTGTGAGCACTCATTTATAATAAGTGGAATTTTTAGTGAACTTATTCTAGACTCAATTTTCACCTAGCCTTTTTACTGTAATCAAATATGAATATAGGAAGATAGATCAGGCCAACGCTTAATGCCTGTGAGTTCTGCTTTTTGATTCCATAACTCTAGGGCAGACTTGGATTTACCTGTTTGATAATGTATGGGGGAAATTTTTTGAACTGGAACTTCAATTTCTGTTAGACTGAATATTAATTTATAATGCTTTGCTGCCTAATCCTAGGTGTAAATTGACCAGTTATACTCCAGTTTCCCTCAAGGGAGCTACTTTTTATTGAGATGGGACTAGATGTCCAAATTTACTTTTTATTTAGATGCATATATCCTACTGGATCTCTTATTGGGTAGGTTTCTGCAGCAGTGGAACCTATTGGGATGTGGATTATGTACAAAGGATACATATTTCTGAAAATGACCCAACAGTAAATGTGTGATAAGAGTTGAGCACTGCACTGCAAAATAAGCTAGCATATTATTATTCATTTTATTATGCCTTTATTATGCATTTATTTTTATTTTATTATTCCTTAACTATAAGCCACACAAACAACTCTATGGTACAGACAAACCCTGAGAGAAAATAGGATTGAATCATGGATGACAAGCATTACTTTCTAGCTAGAAGGCAAAACCTCTGTGTTTCAGTAAAAATAGGTGACATCTATCTTATATACAGCAACTTGCAGAACCATTCTGATTACAGCCCATCTTCAAAAACAGCTTCAGATAAAACTGGACCACCTTGGCCATAAATATTGACTGGTCTGAATTAAAGATATGCAATTGGTTCAAGAGGGAAAAAACTTTTCTTGCACAATTTTAATAGATTTATGTAATAGATATAACTTTATTTTCTTAAATTTCCACAAACTACACACTGAAATCAATATATTACTTAGCAAGTGAAATGTTGCATCATATAATTCATATGTAACATTTAAGATTTTCTAATGTTTACAAAGTACAGAATAATCCATAGTATAATATCATAGATGGAATTATGATCATTTCAAAGTTTGTCTCTGACAGAAATATTTTAACATGCCACTTAGCACTGCTTCAGGTTTATAATTATTTTCGTCCTTGAGAATTTTGCAAATAAGTTGGCATGAATTTTTATTTACATCCTTAATGTAAGTAGATTTTAACTTCTGGAAAACAAAAGAGTTTCTGGGCTCTGACAACTTCTCATGGATTTAATCTCTGTAGCACTGATATATGCTAATTTGACAGTGACTTCTTTGCAAGTTTGTAGCCCCAGACTTCCTGTTAACCCTGCTTCAACTAGAATTCTTACTGCACTTGGTTTCTGGGCATGCGGCTCACTCATTCCACGTCCTCACTCCTTATCCGCTGTTCTTTGACAATCTCTGAATAATGAGTGAGTCTTTACTGGGTGATTGCTTTGTGAAGAGAAATGAATAATTTACCTGATAATCATGGTCATCTATCAGACTATGCATTTTTTTCTAATAAGTGATTTTGCTATGTTTGCTTAAAACTTAACGCTGAATTTTTCATGAATTGGATGAGTGCTTTCCAGCATCTGTTTATAATGTCAACCAACATTTTTTATGAGATGAAACCTTGGGAGATGAGAACAGGAAAACTGGGTGTTTAAAAAGATATATTACCTTTCAGAATGGGGGCTCTTTGTACCTGAATTATAAGGTCTCCAAAGGATTCAGAGTGATTTTGCAGTTTTCAGATCTTTTGTTCATGATGTTCAGCATATTGTGCATCATTTACACACTTCTTGAAAGATCAGCTTGTACTTAATGCTTTGGAAAGGGGGAATCATGGGAACTAGGTACTTATATTCAAGTATTCTTGTTGAGTAACATCTGAAGGTCTGAACGCTAAAATCTTCTATTTAAAAACCTAGCTTAAAGCTTAACAAAGAAGCTAATGTATCAGTTTGAGAGTATTAAAGGCATAAAAGCATATTTTATTTGCTGTGATTACTCCTTAGGAAATGAAAAATTAAATAGAATACACAGTAAAGAAACTTTAATTATCTTATAAAATAAGATACAATTTATACATCTCTAAGGAAGAATTAATATTGTACAAAAAATCTGCATAGTAATTTGTAGTTTCAAAAGTACTTTTAAAGTGTTTATCATGTTTAATATATTTTTAAAAATTAGAAATTCAGAATTTTACCTTATTAAAAAACATATTCAACTTAAATATTATTAATTTTAGAAGATGAGTAGGACAAAATGTATTTAATTCTTTAATTAATATGTACATGTGAATTATATTTGGTAAATGTGTTTGTTTTTGTTGTATAATAATCATTTTAGCTTCTTTTATTTAAAGAAAAGTAGGACACTAAAGTAATTGTATCATAATTGAGTTACTGACTAAAATATCAGTATAAGGGAAGAGATAACATCTTTATTTAAATTTGTATCACCAATGCTTAGGAAAGTGTTTGGCATATATTAGGCATGTAACTAACTATTTCATGAATGTTTGACAATAGCAAATCAATAGAAATATACAATTTTTTCCACTACCAATGGAACATTGCTATTGATATTTTAAGATACTTTATGATTGTAGTAAGGCTAGTCCAAAATGGACAGGATTTATGGAAAATGTACGTCAAACTGTGTAAATAATAATGATCAAACTTAAAATATACTCTTGCTTTTAGAAAAATTTTTAGAATTTAACTTAGAAAATGATAATATTTGAAGTTTGTATAGTTTTATAATTAAGTGAAGAATTTCACATTAGTTTATTTGCTCATCCCTCCTGAGATTTGGATGTTAATACCTTATTTATTTTATTTAATTGAAGGATAAGATACAAGAAAATGCATAAAGAACTCTCATCATAAGTATATAGCATGATATTTTTAAGGTATTTATAGATCTGATTATGGAGAAGGCAATGGCACCCCACTCCAGTACTCCTGCCTGGAAAATCCCATGGACGGAGGAGCCTGGAAGGCTGCAGTCCATGGAGGCGCTGAGGGTTGGACAAGACTGAGCGACTTCACTTTCACTTTTCCCTTTCATGCATTGGAGAAGGAAATGGCAACCCACTCCAGTGTTCTTGCCTGGAGAATCCCAGGGACGGGGGAGCCTGGTGGGCTGCCGTCTGTGGGGTCACACAGAGTCAGACACGACTGAAGTGACTTAGCAGCAGCAGCAGATCTGATTAACTAAGCTTCCCAGGTGGCTGGCTCAGTAGTAAAAGAATGCCTGCCAATGCAGGAGCCACAGAAGACATGAGTTCAATCCCTGGGTCAGGAAGATCCTCTGGAGGAAGAAATGACAACCCACTCCAGTATTCTGGCTGGGATAATTCCATGGACAGAGGAGCCTGGCAGGCTCCAGGTTGAAAAGAGTTGGACATGGCTGAGTGACTGAGCAAGAGCAAAAACAAGAGAACTGATTAACTATACCAACATCAAGATAGAAAACATTTTCAGAATCCTATATGCTTTTCACTGTTCTTCATCTATTGTCATTGACTAGTTTTGCCTGTTGTGTTGCTTCATACAGATAACCACAGAATAAATATGTCTCTGTGCTTAACTATTTTCTGTCAACATAACATCTATTGTAGCATGTAGCAGAATTCATTCATTTTTATTGCTGTATAGCATTTTTTGCATGAATATACAACATTCATTTAACTACTCTCCTATTGAGGTTGTTGTCATTATTAATAAAACTGAATATTATATATATATATTTTTTTGCTGACATATGCACTCATACATCTTTTGTATGTAACTAGGAGTGGAATTGCTTGCCCTCAGATTACATGCATGTGCAGAAGATGCTAACAGTTTTCCAAAGGTTTTATACAATTTTATACTCCTACCAGTAATCTATGTTCCATTTGCTCCACATGCTTGCCAATACTTCACACTGCCAGCCATTTTTAATTATCAGGTGGACATGTAGTAAAATTTCATTGTAGATTATGCCTGTTTTAAAAATGAGGATACTAAATTCAGAGCAATTACATGGCTTATCCATAACTGCACATATAATAGAAGCTATGATCTTAATATTCGTTTCCTGATTCTACAGTCATTGCTTTTTCTGTTACACAGTTCTAGTGTTTTTACTTCTGTCTTCCCTTTCTGTCTTTTCTTGTCACTGTAATTTTCATTATGAAAAATTTCAAACATGCAAAAAACTAGAGAGGAGTATAAAAAACAGCCATATGCCATTGTTAGATAGAACAATTGTTTACCCTCTGCCATATTTAATTCATGTATTTTTTTGCTAAAAACTTAAAAGTAAATTGTATACATCATAACATTTTCAGCCCTATATATTTCATTATGAATTTTTACAATATAAGGATATCCTCTTACATGAAGTAAAAAAGTTTCATCTCAAGCAAAATAATTAACAGTAAGTTCCTAATAATAACGAACACCTACTCCTTAATCAAATTTATCCAATTATAATAAGTACTTTCAGCAGCTGTTTTGTTCAAAGTAAGATTCAATCAAGGCCACATATTTACTTGCTAAAACTCTGTGATACTTTTAAGAATTCAAAGGTAAGTTGCATACTTTGAAAATAAAATTTTATTATTATTATTAGACAAAGTATATTAAGCCATATAAGGGTTTTTATCTTCATAAACCCCTTTTTATTCTAAGTATTATATGGAACATAGCATAGCTAAACGTTCTCTTATTTAACATTTATTAAAACTCTGATATACGGAGACACTGAATACAGTGAAAGACAATGTATATTACTTGAGATACCAAATACTTTATCTTAAAAAAATACCCCAAAGATGTTCAAGTTAAAAATATGAAAAATGCAAGTGATAACTGAGCAAAAGAATTAGTAAATTAAAGAACTAATTTGGTCTTGCTCTTTAAAATGATTACTATTAATAATTACTATCAGTCTTTTTCTCACATATAATTTCCATTCTCAGTAGGAATTGATTAACCTTTTTTTTGCTACTGTTATTCCTAATGGGTAGAACACCAGATGAAAGGACTCTACATTCATTCTGAATATAAAATCAAACAAAGAATATACACCATTCTCAGTGCAAAATTGCATCAGATTTTTCTTGTTGCTTCAATTAAAATCTGAGTGTGTTTAAATACTCATGACATATCTAGAGCAAATATGTGCAACAGAAGTACTGTATTTTGAGGTATCTATTCCTTATAAGTGACACCCCACTCCAGTACTCCTGCCTGGAAAATCCCATGGATGGAGGAGCCTGGTGGGCTGCAGTCCATGGGGTTGCTAAGAGTCGGACACAACTGAGCGACTTCACTTTCACTTTTCACTTTCATGCATTGGAGAAGAAAATGGCAACCCACTCCAGTGTTCTTGCCTGGAGAATCCCAGGGCCAGGGGAGCCTGGTGGGCTGCCATCTATGGGGTCGCACAGAGTAGGACACGACTGAAGACACGACTGACGCGACTTAGCAGCAGCAGCATTCCCTGTAAGATCTCAAGCCAATTAGTGTGCCAGAAAGACCAGCCCCCATGCTCATAAAATAACATGCGGCTGACCAACTGTTTTGATGTGGCTACTATTTTTTTTATCCCTACTACTTTTGAAACTACTGTCTACCACATCAGTTCAGTTCAGTTACTCAGTCATGTCTGGCTCTTTGAGACCCCCTAGACTGCAGCATGCCAGGCTTCCATGTCCATCACCAACTCCTGGAGCTTGTTCAAACTCATGTCCTTCAAGTTGGTGATGCCAAACAACCATCTCTATCATATGTGGTAGTAATATGTCTACCACATATTACTACTCAGTTACTTTTGGATTATTTAGATTTGCATTACCCCGATCTTAAAAAGGAAAACAAAAAAATCAAGGATTACTAGCTGCTGGATAGAGTTCCTTTAAACAGAAGAGAAAGATAAAAATGATTTCTTCTTAAGAAGGAATTCTTCACGCCCCCTTTGACATCAGTTACACATCTGCCAGCCATCTCAAAGTATTGCCGATCTCAGTCTCCTCAACATTTGCTCTTTACTAGAGGTTGTACTAGAGCCAACTTGCCAACCTGAGGAAGTGAGTGCCCAGCTACAGACAAGGAAGAGAGTGGACCTCAACTTTCAAACAGCTGGTTCAGTATCTGATAGGAATATAGTCCATCCCGGTCAGACTCAAGATAGAAATTATTCCAAGAGCTGAAGAGAGGTCCAGAAAGCACATGTTTTGTTTATAAGAGTCACTGACTCTCCCCAGGTGTTCAACATGTTGAGAATTGTGGTTGACTGCTCAGTCCCTGGTTGGTTGGCTGTTTGGCTGGTTTTGAGAAGGGAGGTTGTCAGAATATGACCTTCAGGGGAAATGAAGTCTCTACAAAACCAAATGTTTGTTACTAAAACTTCTGCACCATGACTAACATTCAAACTGCATTTTAAAAAGAAATCATTCAAAACACACTGCTTCAGAATCAATAGCTTCTTTGAAGCCACAGTAAGTAGCATGAACTAAATGCCCATTTTTGGTTGGCTGGAAAGCAAATTACTTCCAACTTGCTCAAACAGAATTTCAAAAAACATGAAGAGTCCACAGAAATCAGCATTGGACAATTGTTAATATTTAGTCTTGCATTAACAAGGAACACACCCATCGTCCCACAGTCTTCTACCTGTCCTTTCTGCTTAGTTCCATAGTGTGTGGACATATACCAGCAATAGCAACTGTTGCCTAGATGATAACCCAATTCTTCCTCACCACGAACTGCCAGGTGCAAGTGAGGAGGGGATAGCATCTTGACGTACAGTTTTTTACTGCTTTTTGGTCTGCACACATGCCTCTACTGTGAGGGTCTCTAGGACGATGCCCAGTACGTGGGCAGTCACAGCTGCACACGTCCTGTCATAACTGGTCGTCCCACATTTCCCGTGCCCGGGACCGCGGCCCTCAGAGGACTGTATGCTGGAGGGCTCCTACGGGGACACCACCCGGCTTGGCTTTCAGGAGTCTGTTCCAGTCTTGCTGTCGTTTCCATTTCTGCTGAAACTTACATGAGTGAGGGAGGCAGAGAAAGCCCTCGTGGAACACCCACTGCCTCTTCCTCTGCTCTACAATTCTTGCCTGCACTCTTCTGCCTTCCTGCCCGCTTCTTCCAGAATTGAGGTTTGGGAGAAAAAGATAGCAAACTCTCCCCAAACCTTATGAATAGGTGAATCTGACATATGATCCCTTTATATAGAGGATCTAATATTTTCATTTCTCCATAGCAATAATATTTTAACTTATGAATTAATATTATGTTCCCTTTAAATTATGGAATGTGTGCCAAACATGATGCAGGGCTTTTAGTTCTTGCCAAAATTTAGAAAAGGAGCACCAGCTGCTGGAGCCTTCTATAAAGTCAACTACAGAGAAACCATAAAGGGAAAAAGTGTTAGTCGCTCAGTCATGTCCTAGTCTTTTCGACACCATGGACTCCAGACTCCAGCCCACCAGACTCCTCTGTCCATGGGAATTTTCCAGGGAAGAATACTGGAGGGGTTGCCATTCCCTTGTCCAGGGGATCTTCCCCACCCGGGGATGGAACCTGGGCCTCCTGCATCACAGGCAGATTCTTCACTGTCTGAGCCACCAGGGAAACCCAAAGGGAAAAAAAGGTATCTAGAAATGAGGACAGGGAATCCATGAAAAATCTTTAGAGAGATCGAAGGTGGATTTAACTACCAAGTGTCAAAATAACCTCAGGTTGAGTTTGGTTTGTGACATGACAAAATAAATTAATGTATTTTAAGCTTTATTTGGACCATTCCCTGTTATTAGTTTGGAATCATGCCTACATTTTCACTACAGAGATAAGAGAAATTGATCATATTGATGAAGTTGTCCATCAGAATAATATGAAGGGGAGCTGTCCATTAAAATTACTATTAGAATTGACAATCTGGATACTCTCTTCTTTCCCTCCCTCTGTAAAGTACTAGACTCTCAGATTACAAACTGCAGGGTCTACCTCCTTCCAAAATCATTTATTTAAAACAAAAAAGCATTCATCTAGGAGAGACTTTTTGAAAAGTTAAATGGCAAACATTACCCATTGTCTAGGGGAACCTGGGCTTCCCACATGGTGCAGTGGTAAAAGAATCTGCCTGCCAATGCAGGAGCCGTGGGTTCAATCCTTGGGTCAGGAATATCTCATGGAGTAGAAAATAGCAACCCACTCTAGTACCTGGAAAATCCCATGGATGGAGGAGCCCAGCAGGCTATAGTCTATGAGGTCACAAAGCATTGGACACAACTGAGCATGCACACACACACACACATACACACAGGGGAGCCAAGTGTGCTTCTGTCTTAAGGCTTGTGGCCTCCTTTATTCTCCAGTTTAACTGAAGGGGAAGCACATTAGGGTCTACATTAGGAAGCACATTTGTGCTTCCCTAACACATTTCACCATATACAGACATGCAGTGTCTCCAGGTGGTACAAACACACAGGCCCCAAACTGTAGGGAACACAATCATCCCAAATATTACAACCTGAAAAACATATACTATCTGAAATAGAACTAATAGAACACATGGACTAAGTGTCTTAAGTTAACTTCTTCAGAAGCAGAACATGACATAAAAAATCTTGTGCAAATGACTCTCAGGAAAAAAAAAAAAAGACTGATGAAAGTGTTAGGAACATAATAAGAATGTAGTAATATGTGAGTGCTCAGTCATGTCTGACTCATTGCAACCCCATGGACTGTAGCCTGCCAGGCTCCTCTGTCCGAGATTTCCCAGGCAAGAATACTGGAGTGGGTTGCCATTTTCTATGCCAGGGGATCATCCCCACCCAGGGATCCAGCCCGAGTCTCTTGCGTGTCCTGCACTGGCAGGCAGATTCTTTACCACTGGGTCACCTGGGAAGCCAATAAGCCAATCAGGCAAAGCAGGACAGAGAAGCCTGGTGTGCTGCAGTCCACGGGGTAACACAGAGTCAGACACGACTGAGCAACTGAACAACATCAGGCAAAACACTGTAAACTGTAGGTTCAGTCTGATCCTTTGAAAGTCACCACTCTTCAGAGTCCTCCTGGCTCAGGGCAAGATAGGACCTTTAATAGTCACATGGTTTATGGGGAAGAAAGGAGAGGCAAAAAGCAATTGCACCTTTTCTGGATCTCCACAGGCAATGGACTCTGGTATCTAATGACAGGTCTCTGAAAAAGAACTGTGGGTGCTGCCTGTTAGAAAAGAAGACTGGCCAAATACTAGAGGATCTAAGTGGAGCTCTAACGTCATCTACTTAAATCCTCCTCTTGTCTTGAATACCATTCATGCTATGTTTACTCCATCCTGTTATGAACTGAATTATTTAATTTTTACCTTATATTGAAGTATACTTGATTAATAATGTTTTGTTAGTTTCATGGGTATAGCAAAGGGATTCAGTTATACATATATATGTATCTATTCTTTTTCAAATCCTTTTCTCATTTAGATTGTTATAGAATATTGAGCAGACTTCCCTGTTTTATACAGTAGGTCCTTGATGGTTATCTATTTTAAATATCATAGTATGTATATGTCAATCCCAAACTCCCAAGCTATTCCTTCCCTCCAACCTTTTCCCTTGGTAACCATAAGTTTGTTTCCTAAGTCTGCGAGTTTCTGTTTTGTAAATAAGTTACTTGTATCATTTTTAAAGATTTTGAATGTAAGCAATATCATATGATATTTGTCTTTCTCTGTCTGACTTACTTCACTTAGTTTGATAATCTCCAGCTCCCTCATTGTTGCTACAAATGGCATTGTTCCATTCTTTTTCATGGCCGTGTAATAGTCTATTGTGTATATGTACCACATCTTCTTTATCCATTCATCTGTCAATAGACATTTACTGCTATACTTTAGCCATTGTAAAGAGCACTTGCAATAAACATTGGGGTGCATGTTTTCTTTCGAACCATGATTTTCTCTGGATATATACCCAGGAGTTGGGATTCCTGGATGATACAGTAACTCTGTTTTTAGTGTTTTAAGGAACCTCCATACTGTTCTCTGTAGTGGCTGTACCAATTTACATTCCCATCAACAGTGTAAGAGGGTTCTGTTATCTCCACACCACTCCAGCTTTTATTTTTTGTAGATATTTTGATGATGGCCATTCTGACTGGTGTGAGGTGATATCTCATTGTAGTTGTGATGTGCATTTCTCTAATAATTAGCTATGTTGAGCATCTTTTCATGTGCCTCTTGGCCATCTGTTCATCTTCTTTGGAGAAATATCTATTTAGGTCTTCTGCCCATTTTTTGATTGTTTTTTTTTTTTTTTTTTTGAGTTGCATGAACTGTCCAAGATTCAACCACACACTAATTCAAGTTGGGTGAGATAAAGAATTATTCATTATAATAGGGGATTGAGATAACAAAGGATTGGCTAGTGAAAGCAAAGAGAATGCTAAATAATATAGGAATGCCCAAAATAAGGAATAATTACTACTATCAAGGCTGAGATAGAATCCCAAAGAAAATTCAACTTAATATAAATTCATGAGCATTTGGAAGAAGATAAGGAAGAATAGACACATTTAGAAAATGTTAAACTGCTTTTTTTGTTAAAAGAAATATAAATATTAATTTTCAAATAGGCAAGAAAGTAGAAAAAACTAAGGAAGAAAGGGATAAATTAAAATAAAAATATAAGATTACAAATAAGGAAATACATAATCATTGTCAACTTACATTGATTTAGTTAAAAACACGTGCTCTCAGATTGTATCTTTTAAAAATATGGCTACATGCTCTTTATAAAAGATATATCTAAAACATAGATTATGCAAAGGTTGAAAGTTAAACAATGGAAAATTATGTAACAGGAACAAATGAACAAATTATATTGCCCAACTAACATGAGAGAAGGCAATTTTGGATCAAATAAGTTGAATCTCGAAATAATACTAAAATATTTAATTCACCAAGAAGATATAAACTATTCTAAATACGCAGGCATAAAGTGAAATACCCTCAAAATATGGAAAGCAAAACTTGAATTCTAGGAAGAAATTAACAAATCCACCATCATGGCAAGTAGATGATTTCAGCATAGCCCTAAATCACTGCTGTGTCATAGAAGATATATAAGGAAATTAAAAATTCATTTATAAACTGCTAACAAGCATAATTTTATATACACACATTCAACAAGTACAAATCACATTCTTTAATGACAACAATTAAAGTAGAAGTTGATAATAAGATTAATTTTTTAAAATCTTATGCATATTTAAAATTATAAAGACTTTAAAACTCTAATCAAGCTATTATAATTTTTAAATCCATAGAAGTGAATGATAATGAAATACTAACATACCAAATCTTTAAAGGTGCAGCAATTGCAGACCTACAGGGGGAAATTTTAACCTTAAATGTATATTATACACAAGAAATATTGAAAATTAACAAATTAAGTGTTTCACATATAACTTAAAAATAGAATAAGTCTGGATAAAAAGAGAAGGAAATAATGCAGTTTAGAGCAGAATTTTTTAAAAAATTAAACACAAAACACATTGCAGATAATCAACAAAGTCAAAAGTTGGGTCTTTGAAAAGAATAATATACTAGACAAACATCTAGTTAAAAACATGAAAGAAAAAAGAAGAGACAAGGCACAGATAAAAAGAATTTTAATGCAAATGGGAACATAACTATAGAAACAAAAGAGTCTTTTCTTAATAAGAAAAAGCTCCTGACTGTGCCAATATAGTTAGTGCTTAACAAAATGGATATATCTGTTTAAAATGTAACTTAATAACTTACAAAAGAAATAATAGAAAGCAATCATTACAAATTCTCCCCCCCCCCAAAAAAAAACCACCTAACAATTTCAGAGGCAGATTTCACCAAATTTTCAGGGAAAGACCATTTCAATTTTGTGCACTTCCAAAATACAGTGTTAATTGTCTAATACAAGCAATCGCTGATCATAACAAACACCCTCTTCCAACAACACAAGAGAAGACTCAACACATGGACATCACCAGATGGTCAACACCAAAATCAGATTGATTATATTCTTTGCAGCCAAAGATGGAGAAGTTCTATACAGTCAGCAAAAACAAGACTGGGAGCTGACTGTGACTCAGATCATGAACTCCATATTGCCAAATTCAGACTTAAATTGAAGAAAGTGGGGAAAACCACTAGACCATTCAGGTATGACCTAAATCAAATCCCTTATTGTCGGGAGCCGCGTTAGGCATTACTGACAAAATGGAGGCATGGCCCCAACTCCTTCTCTTTGTCCTGCAGGCATGGACCCAGGATGAAGGAGTTAGGCCTTGTGATTCTGACTTGTTTTTTCCTTTCCTCAGCTGAGTTGACTGAAAAGAATATTAAGGTGCTTATTGTTCTTGAAAGGAGCATGAGAAGGCACAAAGCCTTCTGCAGTTGTGCTCAGAGAATAATTCATAAAGTTAATCATTGACATTTGTTCAAGGATATTTGCAAAGAGTGTTCCAGGATGAGCACGTAGGCCACAGCTTGAGGCCATGGGAAAGATTGTTATCTGAAACTTATTTGTGAGGGAAATGTTTATGGCAAAGGAGTTTGCTGAATTTAGGGCTTAGGAATAATTAAAATTAGTTAGAAGCTAAAGATTTAAGGAATGTTGTAATGTTAGCATATTTTACTATAGCTTATAGAGATTAGGAATTTTAGAGATATTAATAGCTAGAACCCTTTTTAAGAGATAGTGAGATCAGGATACTAGGGGCAAACAGGATTTAGAAAGATAAATAAACTGAGGTTTGTGGTATGCAGCCCAGATATAAGCACGAGTTACAGTGTAATCACGAGTTAAAGTAAACACAATTCTGAGAGAACCGTTGAAGCAGAAACTCTGCTTGAAGGACAACAATGATTTATGGAGACAATAAATCTGGGTGAGGGGAAGTTAAAAATGTCAAACCTCTGACCCAATGCTTTTTTTTTTTCTTTTTTTTTTCCAGTTAATTTTTTTTAATTTTTTTATTTTATTTTTAAACTTTACATAATTGTATTAGTTTTGCCAAATATCAAAATGAATCCATCACAGGTATACATGTGCTCCCCATCCTGAACCCTCCTCCCTCCTCCCTCCCCATACCATCCCTCTGGGTCGTCCCAGTGCACTAGCCCCAAGCATCCAGTATCGTGCATTGAACCTGGACTGGCATCTCATTTCATACATGATATTTTACATGTTTCAATGCCATCCTCCCAAATCTTCCCACCCTCTCCCTCTCCCACAGAGTCCATAAGACTGTTCCATACATCAGTGTCTCTTTTGCTGTCTTGAACACAGGGTTATTGTTATCATCTTTCTAAATTCCATATATATGCATTAGTATACTGTATTGGTGTTTTTCCTTCTGGCTTACTTCACTCTGTATAATAGGCTCCAGTTTCATCCACCTCATTAGAACTGATTCAAATGAATTCTTTTTAATGGCTGAGTAATACTCCATTGTGTATATGTACCAAAGCTTTCTTATCCATTCATCTGCTGATGGGCATCTAGGTTGCTTCCATGTCCTGGCTATTATAAACAGTGCTGCGATGAACACTGGGGTACATGTGTCTCTTTCCCTTCTGGTTTCCTCAGTGTGTATGCCCAGCAGTGGGATTGCTGGATCACAAGGCAGTTCTATTTCCAGTTTTTTAAGGAATCTCCACACTGTTCTCCATAGTGGCTGTACTAGGTTGCATTCCCACCAACAATGTAAGAGGGTTCCCTTTTCTCCACACCCTCTCCAACATTTATTATTTGTAGACTTTTGGATTGCAGCCATTCTGATTGGTGTGAAATGGTACCTCATAGTGGTCTTGATTTGCATTTCTCTGATAATGAGTGATGTTGAGCATCTTTTCATGTGTTTGTTAGCCATCTGTATGTCTTCTTTGGAGAAATGTCTATTTAGTTCTTTGGCCCATTTTTTGATTGGGTCATTTATTTTTCTGGAGTTGAGCTGTAGGAGTTGCTTGTATATTTTTGAGATTAGTTGTTTGTCGGTTGCTTCATTTGCTATTATTTTCTCCCATTCTGAAGGCTGTCTTTTCACCTTGCTAATAGTTTCCTTTGATGTGCAGAAGCTTTTAAGGTTAATTAGGTCCCATTTGTTTATTTTTGCTTTTATTTCCGATATTCTGGGAGGTGGGTCATAGAGGATCCTGCTGTGATGTATGTCAGAGAGTGTTTTGCCTATGTTCTCCTCTAGGAGTTTTATAGTTTCTGGTCTTATGTTTAGATCTTTAATCCATTTTGAGTTTATTTTTGTGTATGGTGTTAGAAAGTGTTCTAGTTTCATTCTTTTACCCAATGCTTTTGTCAAAGTATAAAAGAAAACCTAAAGCTTGAAATAAACATGCAGTCCAAGAAAACTAAATGAGAGGCTGCATCGTCACTCTCCGACACCGCCCATCCCTTCAGGCTGATTCCCTGGCTGCTGGAGCTGGACTCTGGCACCTTATGATTATACAGTGGAAGTGAGAAATAGATTTAAGGGACTAGATCTGATAGATAGAGTGCCCGATGAACTATGGATGGAGGCTCGCGACAGTGTACAGGAGACAGGATCAAGACCATTCCCATGGAAAAGAAATGCAAAAAGGAAAATGGCTGTCTGGGGAGGCCTTACAAATAGCTGTGAAAAGAAGAGAAGCAAAAAAGCAAAGGAGAAAAGGAAAGATAAAAGCATCTGAATGCAGAGTTCCAAAGAATAGCAAGAAGAGATAAGAAAGCCTTCCTCAGAGGTCAGTGCAAAGAAATAGAGGAAAACAATAGAATGGGAAAGACTAGAGATCTCTTCAAGAAAATTAGAGATACCAAGGGAACATTTCATGCAAAGATGGGCTCGATAAAGGATAGAAATGGTATGGACCTAACAGATATTAAGAAGAGGTGGCAAGAATACCCAGAAGAACTATACAAAAAAAGATCTTCATGATCCAGATAATCACGATGGTGTGATCACTGACCTAGAGCCAGACATCCTGGAATGTGAAGTCAAGTGGGCCTTAGAAAGCATCACTACGAACAAAGCTAGTGGAGGTGATGGAATTCCAGTTGAGCTCTTTCAAATCCTAAAAGATGATGCTGTGAAAGTGGTGTACTCAGTATGCCAGCAAATTTGGAAAACTCAGCAGTGGCCACAGGACTGGAAAAGATCAGTTTTCATTCCAATCCCAAAGAAAGGCAATGCCAAAGAATGCTCAAACTACTGCACAATTGCACTCATCTCACATGCTAGTAAAGTAATGTTCAAAATTCTCCAAGCCAGGCTTCAAGAATATGTGAGCTGTGAAGTCCCAGATGTTCAAGCTGGTTTTAGAAAAGGCAGAGGAACCAGAGATCAAATTGCCAACATCCACTGGATCATGGAAAACGCAAGAGAGTTCCAGAAAAGCATCTATTTCTACTTTATTGACTATGCCAAAGCCTTTGACTGTGTGGATAACAATCAACTGTGGAAAATTCTGAAAGAGATGGGAATACCAGACCACCTGACCTGCCTCTTGAGAAATTTGTATGCAGGTCAGGAAGCAACAGTTAGAACTGGACATGGAACAACAGACTGGTTCCAAATAGGAAAAGGAGTATGTCAAGGCTGTATATAGTCACCCTGCTTATTTAACTTCTATGCAGAGTACATCATGAGAAATGCTGGGCTGGAAGAAGCACAAGCTGGAATCAAGATTGCCAGGAGAAATATCAATAACCTCAGATATGCAGATATCACCACCCTTACAGCAGAAAGTGAAGAGGAACTAAGGAGCCTCTTGATGAAAGTGAAAGAGGAGACTGAAGAAGTTGGCTTAAAGCTCAAGATTCAGAAAACGAAGATCATGGCATCTGGTCCCATCTGGTCCCATGGGATATAGATGGGGAAACAGTGGAAACAGTGTCAGACTTTAAAACTTTTAAAAATAAAACTTTAAAAAGAGTTTAGTTAGCATGATAATATTAAATACCTAGAAATAAATAGACCAAAAGTTATGTGAAGCCTTGATACAGATTTTTATAAAAAGCTATTGAGATTAAAAGAAGAAAAAAAAATAAACTAAAGAAATGAAGGGATTAGAAGATTCAATATTATTCTCCCTAAATTGATCTATCCATTCTGTTCAATGCCAAACACAACCTTATCAAGATTTCCATGTTGGAACTGGGATAAAACTGATAAGCTGATCCTGACATTTGTTTGTAATACAGAGAACTAAAAATATCCAAGAAACTCTTGAAGTAGAAAGTCAGATAAAATTACTTGCTCTACTCCGTATCAAGTTTATATTAAAATATAATAACTAAGGCACTGTGATATTGCTGCAAAAATGGGCAAATATACAATAAAAAGCAAAAAGGGAGCCCAGGAACAGAACTTAAACATACAGAGCCCTGGATAATTTACAAAAATGTCACTTTAAAGCAAAATAATTTCTATAAATCAATAATAAGATAGGCAACCCAATTATAAACAGCAACAACAAAAAAGGCAACAGGCTTTGACACACAATTTTCAGACAGCCAGTAAATATATGAAAAGTTTCTAACCTGAATAGTAAACATAGAAATACAAACTAAAACCATAATATACAATTCCAGTTTGAAAGAAAAGAACCATACTCCATTCTGTATTCTTCAATGAATACAACCATAAAATGTTGAAAGACTGTGTGAAACAGCAAGACACATAAAATTAAATATCAGAGGAAGATTGCAGAAGACCAAATTAAAAGTGCTACTAAATTGTCAGTGACTTTGACATTTTCTTTCAGTATTCTCTGAAAGTAAAGGTGAAAGTCGTTCAGTCCTGTCCATGCGACCCCATGGACTATAAAGTCCATGGAATTCTCCAGGCCAGAATACTGGAGTGGGTAACCATTCCCTTCTCCAGGGGATCTTTCCAACCCAGGGATCGAACCCGGTCTCCCACACTGCAGGTAGATTCTTTACCAGCTGAGCCTCTCTGACTTGAACTCAAATCGCCAACCACCCCCAAAATGGGCACCTGCCACAGAATCCATCTGGTTCTGGCTCAAGGAGCTGGAAAGGAAACACCTAATGCTCAGAGAGAGAGCACAGCATTCTATTTTCTTTCTGTTTTATCTCAACTATTGTCTGGTATTCCAGCCCCCAAGCACTTCCCTGGTGATGCTGTTGGTAGCAATGACTGGTAAAGAGAATCCACAGAAAACAAAATTTGGTAATAGGTAGCTTCCTGTCCAGTTGCTAAAACTGGGGTTCCAAGAAGATGGAGCCAACCTACATTTTTTTTTCTCCCTCTCTCTGCCCTCCCTCCCATCTATCACTTGACTCTAGGTGTGAATACAGTTGTGAAGTTATACAGTGTAGTAGAGGGGGATTGTTAGTTAAACCCCAGACTTCTAATCAGAAGATCAAAAACAGTATTCGACTACCATAGCGAAAGTAGTAGCAATAGAGTAAAATGTGTGGTAACATTGCAGGAAGGATGGGAGGAGCTGGGAATACATGCTCACAAAATTCTTATATGTGAAAGCAGTATATTATTGGGAAGTAGGTGGTGATTAAAGATAAAAGGTACCTATAACTGTCATGTAAGTTATAATAGATATATAGTATATATACTACGCATACTGTATAAATATTGTATATATACTATATACGTACATATTATATACAGTTATGACAGCTTTATCTGTTATCACTAAAGTATTTTATCTTTTACCACTACCTACATTCCAATAATATACTGCTTCACTATAGTATAAGAATTTTATGACCTTCTAATTCCTAATTCTTCCTATCCTTGCAATGTTGCCACACATTTTACTATATTGCTACTCACTTTGCTATTGGTAGTCAAATACTGTTTTTGACCTTCTGGTTAGAAGTGTGGGGTTTAACTAACAATCCCCCTCTACTGTGTAATTTCACAGCTGTGATATATATCTAATAATATGACAATATTTATATATGTATCTATAACTATGTATGTGTGTGTGTGTGTGTGTGTGCTGTGGCCTCAGTCTTGTCCAACTCTTTGAGACGCTATGGACTGTAGCCCACCAGGCTCCCCTGTCCATGGGATTTTCCAGGCAAGAATACTGGAGTGGGTTGCCATGCCCTTCTGCAGGGCATCTTTCCAGCCCAGGGGTCCAACCTGCATCTCCTGCATTGCAGGTGGAGTCTTTACTGCTGAGCCACCGGGGAAGATCCAATGCTATGTATATAACTAATAATGTGATGATAATGGAGATAAAATGAAACATGAAAAATATTCAATTAACCATAAATAGGCAGAAAAAGAGGTAAGTTAAAGAATAGAAGAAATAGAAAAAATAGCAAGATAGTAGGTTTCTATCTAATTATATCAATTATTACATTACATGTAAAAGATCTGGGGCTTCCCAGGTGGTGTTAGTGATAAAGAATCCACCTGCCAATGCAGGGGATATAATGAGTCATGGGTTCAATCCCTGGGCTGAGAAGATCCCCTGAAGTAGGACATGGCAACCCACTCCAGTATTCTTGCCTGGAGAATACCATGGACAGAGCAGCCTGGAGGGCTACAGTCCATGGGATTGCAAAGAGTCAGACACAACTGAAGCGACTTAGCACACACGTACATAAAATATCTGACCAGCAACTGAAAGACTGGATCAAATGCAAGACTCATTTGCATGCTGTCTAAAAAAAACTCACATTAAATACAAAGATACAGGTTTTAAGTAAAAACAGAGAATAAGATAATACCTTACAAAACTAATTAAAAGGGAGCTGGTATTTCTTGATTAATAAAAGGCAAGGTAGACTGAGAACAAAGAATTATTATCAAGAATAAAGTGGGTTATTTCATAATGGGGCTAGTTCATCAAAAAATCCTAAATCCAAAAAATCTTAAAAATCCTAAATGTGTATGCATTTAACAACAGAGCTTAAAAACACATGAAGCAGAAACTGATAGAATTAAAAGTAGAAATAGGCAATGTGCAAGTATAGTCATAGATTTTCTCATTCTAGCTCAGTAATTCATAAAACAGGTAGACAGAAAATCAGTTAGAATATAAAGTCCTAAATAAGACTATGAACCAACTTGACCTAATTAATATTTATAGCATACTTCATCAATAACATCAGAGTACACAGTCTTAAAAACTGTCATGAACCAATCACCAAATAGTCCATACACTAGGCCTTTAAAAAGGCTTAACAGATTTTAAATGATTAATATAAAACATGTTCTCTGACCATAATGGAATTAAGTTAGAAACTAATAACTGTAAAATATCTGGAAAATCCTCAAATATTTGGAAATTAAATCAGATCAGATCAGTCGCTCAGTTGTGTCCAACTCTTTGCGACCCCATGAATCGCAGCACGCCAGTAGCAGAGTTCTAATTACCTCAGGGGTCAGAGAGGAAGATATGGAAATTAGAGAATACTAATTCTGTATCTTGAGCTGAGTTGTGGTTACGTAAGGTTTCACTTTGTGAAAACTCATAAGGTGTACATTTGGTTTTGTGCACTTTTCTGTATATATGTTATATTCTCAACAAAATGAAACAAAAATGGACGAATTCCTAGAAAAATATAATTTAGCAAAACAAAATCAAGAAGAAATAAACAGGGAAGTAAGGCAAGACTGCAAGGAGTAGTGGGCAGCCTAGTTGGGTAAATACCAAAACCCCACACAATCCAAGTAAGTAAGATAGCGCACAAAAAACCAATCAGTTCAGTTCAGTCTCTCAGTCATGTCCGACTCTTTGTGACCACATGAATCACAGCACGCCAGGCCTCCCAGTCCATCACCAACTCCCAGAGTTCACCAAAACTCATGTGCATCGAGTCGATAATGCCATCCAGCCATCTCATCCTCTGTCGTCCCCTTCTCTTCCTGCCCCCAATCCCTCCCAGCATCAGGGGCTTTTCCAATGAGTCAACTCTTCGCATGAGGTGGCCAAAGTATTGGAGTTTCAGCCTCAGCATAAGTCCTCCCAATGAACACCCAGGACTGGTCTGCTTTAGGATGGACTGGTTGGATCTCCTTGCAGTCCAAGGGACTCTCAAGAGTCTTCTCCAACACCACAGTTCAAAAGCATCAACTCTTCGGTGCTCAGCTTTCTTCACAGTCCAACTCTCACATCCATACATGACCACAAAACCATACAAAACCATAGCCTTGACTAGACAGACCTTTGTTGGCAAAGTAATGTCTCTGCTTTTCAATATGCTATCTAGGTTGGTCATAACTTTCCTTCCAAGGAGTAAGCGTCTTTTAATTTCATGGCTGCGGTCACCATCTGCAGTGACTTTGGAGCCCCAAAAAATAAAGTCTTATACTGTTTCCCCATCTATTTCCCATGAAGTGATGGGACCAGATGCCATGATCTTCGTTTTCTGAATGTTGAGTTTTAAGCCAACTTTTTCACTCTCCTCTTTCACTTTCATCAAGAGGCTTTTGAGTTCCTCTTCACTTTCTGCCATAAGGGTGGTGTCATCTGCATGTTTGAGGCGATTGATATTTCTCCCGGCAATCTTGAGTCCAACTTGTGCTTCTTCCATCCCAGCGTTTCTCATGATGTACTCTGCATATAAGTTAAATAAGCAGGGTGACAATATACAGCCTTGACGTACTCCTTTTCCTGTTTGGAACCAGTCTGTTGTTTCATGTCCACTTCTAACTGTTGCTTCCTGACCTGCATATAGGTTTCTCAAGAGGCAGGTGAGGTGGTCTGGTATTCTCATCCCTTTCAGAATTTTCCACAGTTTATTGTGATCCACACAGTCAAAGGCTTTGGCATAGTCAATAAAGCAAAATAGATGTTTCTCTGAAACTCTCTTGCTTTTTCCATGATCCAGTGGATGTTGGCAATTTGATCTCTGGTTATTCTGCCTTTTCTAAAACCAGCTTGAACATCTGAAAGTTCACGGTTCATGTATTGCTGAAGTCTGGCTTGGAGAATTTTGAGCATTACTTTACTAGCGTGTGCTGCTGCTGCTGCTGCTGCTAAGTTGCTTCAGTCGTGTCGGACTCTGTGCGACCCCATGGACTGCAGCCTACCAGGCTCCTCCGTCCATGGGATTTGCCAGGCAAGAGTACTGGAGTGGGTTGCCATTGCTTTCTAAGACTAGCGTGTGAGATGAGTGCAATTATAAAACCCATAGAGAAAAGCTAAAACAAACAAAATGACTTTTTTTCATCAAATACAGTAGGTGCATCAGAATACAAGTAGGTGCAGCCAAATGGCTGCAGGAAGAAGACAAGTGTGGTATTAGTGAAATCCCCCCCCAAAAAAAACAAAGGTAAGGCAAAAAGACTTCTAAGAATCCCAGAAACGGAATTGTCAGCATGTATTCACTTCTAAAGCAGAGTTCCTACTCCTCATAGAATGCTCAGCTGATATGAGCAGACAGATCTACAGCAGAGCTCGTAAGTGAGAAGGGAACACCAAATTAAATTCAGGTGGTGGTGGGTTGATGTAGGTAGTAGGCATTTTTGAAGTTAGCCAGGTGAAGCTCTCTTCCAGGACAGAGCCTGACAAAGAGGAGAGTTTACTTGGAGAATTAAATCGAGAAAGAGAAGGATGAAATGGTTAAGAAAAGGGATGTTACAGATAAAATTGGGGAAGGAGAGGAGGAGACACATCTCAACAAGGTCAGACTTTTGAACAGCTCAGAATAACTACAGGGGAGAAAGGGGGAGTCGTGAAGCTAGGTATGTCTCCTTGCCCACACTTCCCTGCTGAGTTCAGGGAAATCATCTTGCTTTATACTTGAGCAACAGAAAAAGATGTCTAATCCTGAACAGAGTTATGTAACAAAGTTATGGAAAAGCCTCCTTTTTAAGAAGACTAGAAAATTATTGAACCAAGTCCTTTATTAAGTGGTAACAATTGATTGTGTTATAAGATCATATGGTAGATGAGAGAAAGATGATGTTTTCTGTGGGGCTTATTTGCATTAGTTGTTCTCAAGTTTTGGCAAAAAAAAAAAAAAAAAGCTATATTAATATAACTACCACAACATACATAAAACTTCGAGAGGTGGAATTTTTTGCTTGGTGGTTTCTCATAGTTAAAATGCATCACTGGGTCAGTAAAATATCTTCAAACTTCAAGAAACTTTCCATGATATTCGAGAAGATAGAAGATGTGTACACAGTGATGGATGACAACATGAACGTAGATCTATTAAATTCAGGAGCTAGCATCATTAATGCCAGTAATTATTTCAAGCAGTGACTGCCCAGAGGAAAAGTGGTCTGAGCCACCACAGAAAACAACTTAGCAATAGCTTTGGGGCATTGTACAGATTTACAAGTCTATACACACTCATTACTTGGGCTTTTCTTTTCTTTGTTCAAACACCTATGGTGAGTATAGTGAGACTGGACTAAATGGCTAAAAGAAATAGGCACGCACTTGTAGTGGCACTTACAGATAGAGACAGGTTTTGATTAAATGTGAAGCCTTTGCCTCTTTTTCCAGCTGGGCCCTAACTGAACTTCCATTTTTCTAGGCTCAGCTTCTGAAATTTTCAGCTTACTTTTGCCTTCCCTCTTACATTTTGTTGATTGGTACATCTTTAATGAAAAAAAAATGTATTTTGTTTTGTTAATTGCATAAATATGCGTCTATTTGGCATGATTGCAGCCCTTATGTAACTGCCAAAGACAAGCTTGTCAAAACTGATGTTTGAGATAATTGTATAAACTCAGATATCAAGTATATATTTAAAATATTTAATATATTAATAAGTCATAGCATCAACAGCAACATTTTTAACTGAGGAAGACAGGTGCCATTTTTACAAATAAATCCAGTGATAAAAATTCTGAAATAATGCCTCACTGTTAAGGTTTGAGTAAGGTACTAAATTACTCTTTGCAACTTTGTTTTTTTACTGTTTAACTTTTTCCAATTCCAATTTTCCATTGATTCATTAAAATAAAAACTTCTCAGTTCAAATAAAAAAGAAAAGCAACAAAACAAAAGAAACAGAAAAGCAAACTCTTTTGGCTTGGACTGCTGATGTAGCCTATTTAATCTCTTCACCTCCACTTCTGCCTCTGCTCTACACTTGACCACCATTTATTCTGTTACCAAAATATCTTCCTGTCACATTTATCATCCTTCCTTCCAAAGTCCTATCAAAATATTATAGCAAATGGGTGGAAAAAATTAGCCTGTAACAGCTTTGTGCATTGGATTTGGGAATATCAGAAAACCAAAGGATCAAGATGATTTCTGCAAGATGGAAAGGAGGGACTATTGAGAGATAAGCCAGGGTTGGAAGTAAATCTTGAATAGATACAGAGAAAGGGGCCCATCAAAAATAGCTATTTCTGGTATAGTTATCATGTATGGAGGGCAGCTTAGGCAATGGGGGCAGAAGTCAAAGTTGGGTACTTTCTGAGAACATGGAACATTATACTCAGGAAGAGCTAGGGCTCAGACTGGAGTTCCAGGGGTTAATACATAGTCAATCTACCTGCTTAGTTCATACTTGCACAAAGTAAAATCTACCAGTGGACAATATTAACACATATTTGTTAGACAAATTAATAAACAAATGTGGAATGATTACTTCTGTTATAATCAGAAGTAACCATAAGGAAAATCATTGACTGAACTGCATTCCTGAAAGCCCTCAGTTCCAGACCCACAGTTATAGAAATTTCAACTCCACTCATTCCTCAGATGAGACTGGAAAAATCAGGAGAAAATCCTCATCAACAACCCTTTTCAAGAGTTCACACTTTCTCAGCCCCCAATATCAATTCATGATTGCTCCTGAGCTTCTTTCTACTCTCCAGCCTCAACCATTATTGCAATAGTAGGTTTTAACTCCTCTCCAGTTGTTTGTAATTATGCAGTGTTGTAAGTGCCTACCATCCTTCTCCAGATCATTCCATGGGAGCCTTAGGTCCTTCCACTGCAACAGAGAAATTTCTCTGTGACATTCATTTCAGTCACCTTAGACCATTGGATTTCTAAATGATGAAACTCTTGTTCCACCCTAAATAGCTATATTCTTTTAGGAAGTTATGTCACCTGCCTCAAGAACTAGGCTTGAACTCTGTCCTGGTCTTGGCCAAATTTTTTTTACTCAAGACACTTCATCCTGATATTTGCAAACATGATCATCTATCTCTTTGAACTGCCTAGTGCATCTCATGCACAGAGAATTCTAGTGGCCTACTAAGATGATTCAGATTTCCTGAAATGAATGGACCCTCTAAAGTGAATAGTCATCATTGTCTACTTAAGGTGTTTGGATGTTTTCTATTTGAGTAGCACACTAACTATTGAATATATTATTTGTTAATGAAGTATTTTAGTGTCTGATAGAAGAAATTTTCACATATAGAGGTATAGGGAAGTTATTCTGGCTTATATATGATTTAACTTGAACTTTATTTTTATTGGAAGACTCTGTTTGTGACCTATTAAACATGCATGGTACATCTGCTTTAACCATTAAATAAAACAATATATTTAAAAATCAAAATGGATTAACTGTGGTTCAGACATTCAAAATGGATGTGAGTGGCCATTGTGGATATGGTTTTAGACACATTCCTGCATCACTGAGATTTTAATTTTCTGAACCCTATCAGACTCAAGGACATTACCAGCCATTCTTAAAATAGTATCTGCTAGTAGCTGCCAGCTCCAGTACTCTTGCCTGGATAATCCCATGGATGGAGGAGCCTGGTAGGCTTCAGTCCATGGGGTCGCTAAGAGTCAGACACGACTGAGCGTCTTCATTTTCACTTTTCACTTTCATGCATTGGAGAAAGAAATGGCAACCCACTCCCGTGTTCTTGCCTGGAGAATCCCAGGGATGGAGGGAGCCTGGTGGGCTGCCGTCTATGAGGTTGCACAGAGTCGAACACGACTGAAGCGACTTAGCAGCAGCAGCAGTAGCTGCCAGATGCAATCTTATGATCTCAAGGTCTCCCCTTGTAACTACACAACTATTTCAGACCCCAACCAATCCTTGCTTAATGTGCACCCTTAGTTCTTGCCAGATCAAATCTTACTGACAATTTATGTAATATTGTGGGTCTTGCCTTTATAAGGTTCCCATTTTGTAGTCTGTTGTTGTTGTTTAGTCACTAAGTCATGTCTGACTTTTTGTGACCCCATGGACTGCAGCATGCCAGGCTTTCCTGTTCTTCACCATCTTCTGGAGTTGCTCAAACTCATGTCCATTGAGTCAATGATTCCATCCAATCATCGCATCCTCTGTTGCACCCTTCTCCTCTTGCTCTCAATCTTTCCTAGCATCAACGTTAATGAGTTGGCTCTTCTCATCAGGTGGCCAAAGTACTGGGGCTCAGCTTCAGCATTAGTCCTTCTAGTGAATATTCGGGGTTGATTTCCTTTAGGATTGACTGGTTCGATTTACTTCTGTCCAAGGGACTCTCAAGAGTCTTCTCCAGCACAATTCAAAAGTATCAGTTCTTCGGTTCTCAGCCTACATTATGGTCCAACTATCATGTTGGTACATGACTACCAGAAAAACCACAGCTTTCATGAGATGGACCTTTGTCGGCAGAGTGATGTCTCTACTTCTTTAGATACTGCATAGGTTGTCTTTGCTTTTCTTCCAAGGAGCAAGTGTCTTTTAATTTCATGGCTGCAGTCACCATCTGTAGTGATTTTGGAGGACCCCAAAATAAAATTTGTCACTGGTACTACTTTTTCCCTATCTATTTTCCATGAAGTGATGGGACAGGATGTCATGATCTTAGTTTTTTAAATGTTGAGTTGTAAGCTTTTTCACTCTCCTGTTTCACCCTCATCAAGAGGCTCCTTAGTTCCTCTTTGCTTTCTGCCATAAGGGTGCTATCATCTGCATATCTGAGATTGTTGATATTTCTCACAGCGATCTATGCCAGCTTGAGCTCCATCCAGCCTGGCATTTTGCATGATGTACTCGGCATAGTACATCACTGAGGATGGTGACCGCAGCTGTAAAATCAGAAGATGATTGCTTATTGGCAGGAAAGCTATGACAAACCTAGACAGTTTGTTGAAAATTAGAGACATTACTCTGTTGACAAAGCTCCACATATTCAAGGCTATGGTCTTCCCAGTGGTCACGTATGGTTGTGAGAGCTGGACTATAAAGAAGGCAGAGGCCAAATAGTTGATGCCTTTGAACTGTGGTACTGGAGAAGACTCCTGAAAGTCCCTTGGACAGCCAGATCAAAACCAGTAAATCTTAAGAAAAATAAACCCTGAATACTCATTGAAAGGACTGATGCTGAAGTTCAAGTATTTTGGTCATATGATGTGAACAGCTGACTTATAGATTGCTGGGATAGATTGAGGGCAGAAAGAGGAGAGAATGTCAGAGAATGAGATGGCTTGATGGCATCAACAATTCAATGGACCTGAACTTGGGCAAACTTCAGGAGATGGTGAGTGACAGGGTGGCCTAGAGTGCTGCAGTTCATGGGGTAGCAAACAGTTGGACATGACTGAGTGACTGAACAACAACACTCTTCATAGAAGTTAAATAAGCAGGGTGACAACATAAAGCCTTGATGTACTCCTTTCCCAATTTGGAACCAGTCAGTTGTTCCACATCTAGTTCTAACTTTTGCTTCTTGACCTGCATACAGGTTTCTCGGGAGGCAGGTAAGATGGTCTGGTATCCCCATGTCTTTAAGAATTTTCCACAGTTTGTTGTGATCCACACAAAGGCTTTAGCCAAGTCAGTGAAACAGAAGTAGATGTTTTTCTAGAATTCTCTTGCTCTATAATCCAGTGGATGTTGGCAATTTGATCTCTGGTTCCTCTGCCTTTACTAAATCCAACTTGTACATCTGGAAGTTCTTGGTTCATGTACTGATGAAGCCTAGCTTGAAGGATTTTGAGCATTACCTTGCTGACATATGAAGAGTGCCATTGAACTTTGAACATTCTTTGGCATTGCCCTTAGGGATTGGAATGAAAACTTGACATTTTCTAGTCCTGTGACCACTGCTGGGTTTTCCAAATTTGCGGGCATATTGAGTGCAGCACTTTCACAGCATCATCTTATAGGTTTTGAAAGAGCTCAGCTGGAATTCCATCACCTCCACTAGCTTTGTTTGTAGTAATACTTCCTAAAGCCCCTTGACATCACACTGTAGGATGTCTGGCTCTAGGTGAGTGACCACACCATTGTGGTTATCTGGGGCATTAAGACTCTTTTTGTATAGTTCTTCTGTATATTCTTGCCACCTCTTCTTACCTCTTCAGCTTCTGTCAGGTCCTTGCTATTACTGTCCTTTATTGTGCCCATCTTTGTATGAAATATTTCTTTGGTATCTCCAATTTTCTTGAAGAGATCTCGTTTTGCCATTCTACTATTTTCCTCTATTTCTCTGCATTGTTCACATAAGAAGACTTTCATCTCTCTCCTCGCTAGTCTCTGAAACTCTGCATTCAATTGTGTATTTCTTTCCCTTTCTCCTGTGCCTTTCACGTCTCTTTTCTCAGCTCTTTGTAAGATCTCTCAGACAACCGCTTTGCCCTGTTTCATCTCTCTGTATTTGGGATGGTTTTGGTCACTGTTGCCTGTACAATGTTATGAACCTCTGTCCTTCATTCTTCAGGCACTCTATCTACAAGATTTTGTAGTCTGGTGGAACACAATTCAAGTGCTTCTTGAATCTCTCTTCCAGGCTACAGTCCTCAGTGGTTCAAATTCTATTCTTTTCTATTCCTTTTCTATTTTTTTCTATTCCTATTACAGATTGGTTTGCTGATTATTTTAACATATCAATTATTTTTTACTCTTGAAAAGCAATTATATATTATGAATTTATTCACTTGAAGGTATCAGTTCACTTGGGTTTTTTTTGTTGTTGTTGTTTCAGTTCACTTGGTTTACCTAGTCATACCATGTTATTTTGACCTCAGATCCCTCATTGCCTTTTCCTCACTTATCTAAGTTTTTTTTCACCATGTCCCAAAGGTTAAGATTGGTCTAGCCATACTGATTGTGGCTAATTCTCAGTGGTTTAACACTGGGCAGTCAAAACAGGAACTTTTACAACTTAAAAAGTTGAAAGAATACCTGTGTGAGAAATTTGAGCCAAAAAAATTAACTTGATGCTGTGTATTTTGTTTCTTGATCTTTTGTTCCACCACGACAGACTTTTTCTTCATCTCTTTTATCCCCCTTCCATTCCTATGAGAACCCTTGCACCCTCCACCACATTGATGCTAACAACCTAATTTGTATTTTTCTGTATTTTTGTGTTCATATAACAATTCACACACACACACATGTACACATACATACTTTGTTTAACAATGGAATAGGTTCATAGACTTATTTTGTGTGATTTTTTTTTTTTTTTTTGCATTCAAGAATACTTCTTGAGAATCTTTCGGGTTAGCTGATGGATCTCTAAGTCACTCATTTCAGTGGTACAGTGTGTGGATGCACTTTTTAGTTAGCCCTTCTGTTGATGGACATCCACTGTTTCCAGTTTTTCATCATTAGAAACAATGCTGCCATAAATATCCTTGTACTAATGTCTTTCATATGGGTACCTTTATTCCTGTGAGAATCAGCTCCTAGGAGAGGAATTGCTGGGTCTGTAGGTATATGTATTTCTAATTTTACTAGGTGTTGCTGAATTCCTTTCCAGGACTTTTCTTCTCTGCCAACTATACACAAAAAGTATTTCTCTAGAGGTTTTCCTTCTTACCAACTACAAAATTTTAAAGGTCTATCTCACTAAACTTCAAATGCTCAATATTTTAAAGGATGAATTGTTACCAACAATATTGCTTTTCATTAAACATGGCTCAATATAAATTTTATGAACCCAAGCACTACAGTTTCTCTTAATTTTCCAACCTTATCTGCACTAGCAATTTAACCATCAGATTTAGAAAACAAAGGAGACTAAACAGATGTTTTTTCCTACTATTTTCCTGGGTACTCAATATCCTTAAAATGCAATTTACTGCCAAATTTACTTTAATGCTTTAAAATCTTGCCTTGCAGGATTCAAATAAAGAATTCGCTCCCCTTCCCACCTCTGTGCTTAACACGGTTTTCCTGTTGGCTAGGGATTTTGTTTAAACTGAAATTAAGGAGGATGGGAATAAGATGAGGCCACATAATAACATCTCAGTCATACTGAATTCTCAATAAGGGATTCTAATAAGCAGAAGTTTTTCTGCTGTTGTTTCTACTGTTTTAAGACAATCTTTCTTGCTTAATACCTGGGTATCATTTCTGAGGTGTCAGATGCCCATCAAGTACTGGTTAATTATAGACCAGATTCAAAAAGTATTCACTTATTTCACTGATACATCTATAAAAGAGTAGCTCAGGATTATAATATTCTCACAACTAATCTTAAAATAATGTTTTATTTAAACTAAAAATATGTATATTCATAAAATAGGTCAAGTTTCCATGACTGCACAACAAAGGTATCATCTCTGTCACTATTCTACATTATTTATAACTCCTGAGTATTTTTTAAATGAGAAATAACAAGGACATTTGCATTTTAGTACTTGGTATGTCCATAACCCTCATTGTTTTGTAATCTCATTTAACAAGTTTACTTTGAAAATGCCAGAGGAATCTGGGAATTTTCACTTGAAACTTTTGGTCGGCAATCTGTGCCTCACTATGAATTAAGCTGCAGTAAAATGGCACATAGTATTATAGGAAAAGTCAGACTAGGATGACCCCAAGAAGTCATGTACCCTTGACTACACCAGAAGAAATGAGGTCTACAAACATTCAGGTGCTGAGAGGACCTGGTTAGTTGTTTATGGTACCAAGGCCAGAGTACATGGTTATTGACATTCTATCCTAGTGTTCTTCACTGCACAATGTAACATGATTATACGTGAAGAAATTAAAGTTAGGTAAAGTTCTAGACTGTGAAATACAGAACAGAGGTGACTCAGGAGGAGAACTGATAGGATTAAATTAGTTGGTTCCCTTAGGAAAACTGATGGCAAATAAAGAGGTGGAAGGGTGATGGAGAAGAGATATTGATATCAGGTTTCCTAAGTGACAACTTTGTCCAGGGCCTATGCTGTAGACATACAGCATTTTAAATCAGTAGTAAACCTATTGTTCGGAGAAGGCAATGGCACCCCACTCCAGTACTCTTGCCTGCAAAATCCCATGGACGGAGAAGCCTGGAAGGCTGCAGTCCATGGGGTTGCTGAGGGTTGGACACGACCTCACTTTCATTTTTCACTTTCATGCATTGGAGAAGGAAATGGCAACCCACTCCAGTGTTCTTGCCTGGAGAATCCCAGGGATGGGGGAGCCTGGTGGACTGCCGTCTATGGGATCGCACAGAGTCGGACACGACTGAAGTGACTTAGCAGCAAACCTATTGTCAAGACCCTCTCACAAAGTAAAAGTAGTATGGATAGTTGCTTTCAAGGTTACATCCTTTCATCTACTCTCCAGGGCTGTTTTACAATAGTCAAGAGGATTCTCTATAGGCTTTATTTTAGTTTTTGCTCTCATTAAGGACTCATAAACTTAATTACTTAATATTCTTTAAGAAACACAGCTTGAAATAATTACTTCTTAAAAAATTTAGCAGTGCTCATTCGGACTCTCTCAAACAGATTCTTGTTCTAGAACTGCTAAAGGTTTTATTTATCCTTTTGTTCTGAATGTAAACCTCTTAACCTTCACATGGCTTGTAGAATTGCATTTCAAAAACCACTTAAGGAGAAAATTTTTAAAAACCTACATGAGGTCACTTTGAAGGATGTTCCTTATTAGCATAACTGTGTGTGTGTGTGTGCTCAGCTGCTTTGTAATCCCATGGACTGTAGCCCACCATGCTCCTCTCTCCATGGAACTCTCCAGGCAAGAATACTGGAGGGAGTTATCATTTGCTCCTTCAGGGGAATCTTCCTGACCCAGGGATTGAATTCCCCTCTCTTACCTCTCCTGTGCTGGCAGGCAGATTCTTAACTATTGGGCCAGGTGGGAAGCCCTATTAGCATAAATCACAGCTTAAAATTTCTAGAGATGTGAACTATTGGTAACTACTTTAAGGTATATGCTATATGGTAAAAGAAAAAAGAAAAAAATAGTCTTAAATGGTTTTAAGCATAGCATTTCATTCATAATGGATCAATAAAATTTGTTGAATAAACAAAATACAGTATGTTACTCTACTGCTGAAAAACTTTCAGTGTTATAAAATACAGGAGAAAGTCTGAATTATTTGGCCAATCGAGCTTATCTTCCAGTACTTTTTCCCTTAAGCAAAACCTTCATTCTAACCAGAGCTCTCTACTGGAGTTCCATTGCTCCTGCAGTCTCATTCTGTCCAGGCTGTTCCCTCTGCAGCTCCATCCCCTGTGCTCCCGGGTGCTGTGCTTTACTCCAGTCCCTTCAGATGAAAATCCTGCCCCTCCCACAATCAGCTGAAGGTATTTACTCCTCCCTCTGAATTTTCCTATCACCAATTGCTCCGGATATTGCTCAAGATTTTAAAAATAGGAACGTGTACATTTGTCTTTTCTGTTGTATGAGTTTTATCCCTCTCAGTCATATAAGCATCTTGAAGGTAGAGATTAATTGTCTTATATTTGATGTTGTAGACTTTCAAGTACTCATCAGTTTGAAATGTATTTCGTTATCAATCCTATAATATGGAAGTCTGAGTTTAAATATTCATCACTGCTTATATTAATAAACATAAACAAGAATTTTCAAATGATGACACAATATGATCACAATTTTGTCCATACGTAAAAATTGTATTTCACTTCATGACAAATATTGGAGATATATATATACACACACACATATGTATATAATGTTAAAAGAGATTATATTTGGGTGGTAGAGTTGTAAAGATGAAATATGAGTACAGGTACATTGAAAACAATCAATTACTATACAAAACTAGTTTTGACACTTCTTGCATTTATTCTGTCTTTTCAGTGATGTTATTAGATGTATTTTGCTTATTCTTCTAGATCTGTCACTTCTATTTCCTGTTTTCTCTCTCTCTCTTTTTTTTTTTTTTGCATTTAACTCTTTGGGTAAAATCAGGCTTTCTGAAATCCCAGTGAGCCTAAGGATGTGATGATGTTCAAGTATGCCTGAGACCTGTTTCAGCATTTTTCCCTAGGATGGACATGGAGTTTGGGTCAAGAACCAGCAAAACCAAATGCTGTAAATATTTCTTTAACCAGAAGAACATGAATAGTTAGAGCAAGCTCTTCCTGAATAATGATATGAGCTCCAAGAATAAAATAATGGTAATAAAAGAAATTGAGTTTTTTGGAATCTTAGAACACATTTTGCCGATTCGATGGCAGATAAGCTTCCCTTGTTATTGACTTAGGGGCCAAGAAAGGAGAAATAGGTAATAAACGCTTTAAAAAATATCAAAAGAGTAATATTCAAAATACCTAACTCTGGTCAAATTTGAGTTCAAGGATGAGATTGATACCCTAAATGTCTGTATCTTTAGATGTCCCAGCCTTCATCTATAGAAACAAGACTTCCTTGATAGTACACTTATCTGCTAGTCAGATGGTAACTATTATATCTAGAAAATTGTTTGCTAATTGCTAAAATATCAATGAAGGGTATGATGGAACATTCTTAATTGTATTTGTGCTAGACAATACATTCAGATTTTCAATATGAAATCTTATAAAAACTATGAAACTAAGATTTTACCTATCTAGGGACATCAAAAATTATTCTGAAAGAGGAGCAGAAATGGGGAAACTCAAAGAAGCTGACAGGATATATAACGCTAGTGATTTCAGTCACTTAACACAAGGTTCATTTCTTCCTCAGGTCACTGTCCAATGTGGGCTGATAGGGAGGATTTTGCTCTTCAAAAATTTAAGCATTCAGGCTTCAGGGGCACCAGAAAAGAGAAAAGAAAGCACACCTGCTCCTTAGGCTTTGGTCTGCTCACTTAACACTAGTTAGCTGACTCATTATTGCCAAATTTAGACTTAAATGGAAGAAAGTAGGGAAAACCACTAGACCACTCAGGTAAGATCCAAATCAAACTCCTTATGATTATACAGTGGAAGTGAGAAATAGATTTAAGGGACTAGATCTGATAGAGTGCCTGATGAACTATGGACAGAGGTTTGTGACATTGTACAGGAGATGGATCAAGACCATCCCCATGGAAAAGAAATGCAACAAAGCAAAATGGCTGTCTGAGGAGGCCTTACAAATAGCTGTGAAAAGAAGAGAAGCGAAAAGCAAAGGATAAAAGGAAAGATATGAACATCTGAATGTAGAGTTCCAAACAATAGCAAGAAGAGATAAGAAAGCCTTCTTCAGCGATCAATGCAAAGAAATAGAGGAAAACAACAGAATGGGAAAGACTAGAGATCTCTTCAAGAAAATTAGAGATACCAAGGGAACATTTCATGCAAAGATGGGCTCGACAAAGGACAGAAATGGTATGGACCTAACGGAATCAGAAGACATTAAGAAGAGGTGGCAAGAATACAGAGAAGAATTGTACAAAAAGATCTTCACGTCCCAGATAATCACGATGGTGTGATCACTGACCTAGAACCAGACATCCTGGAATGTGAAGTCAAGTGGGCCTTAGAAAGCATCACTGTGAACAAAGCTAGTGGAGGTGATGGAATTCCAGTTGAGCTATTTCAAATCCTGAAAGATGATGGTGTAAAAGTGCTGCACTCAATATGCCAGCAAATTTGGAAAACTCAGCAGTGGCCACAGGACTGGAAAAGGGAAGTTTTCATTCCAATCCCAAAGAATGGCAATGCCAAAGAATGCTCAAACTACCACACAATTGCACTCATCTCACACGCTAGTAAAGTAATGCTCAAAATTCTCCAAACCAAACTTCAGCAATACGTGAACTGTCAACTTCCAGATGTGCAAGCTGGTTTTAGAAAAGGCAGAGGAATGAGAGATCAAATTGCCAACATCCGCTGGATCATGGAAAAAGTAAGAAAGTTCCAGAAAAACATCTATTTCTGCTTTATTGATTATGCCAAAGCCTTTGACTGTATGGATCACAATAAACTGTGGAAAATTCTGAAAGAAATGGGAATACCAGACCACCTGACTGTCCTCTTGAGAAACCTATATGCAGGTCAGGAAGCAACAGTTAGAACTGGACATGGAACAACAGACTGGTTCCAAATAGGAAAAGGAGTACGTCAAGGCTGTATATTGTCACCCTGCTTATTTAACTTCTATGCAGAGTACATCATGAGAAGCGCTGGGCTGGAAGAAGCACAAGCTGGAATCAAGATTGCCGGGAGAAATATCAATAACTTCAGATATGCAGATGACACCACCCTTATGGCAGAAAGTGAAGAGGAACTAAAAAGCCTCTTGATGAAAGTGAAAGAGGAGAGTGAAAAAGTTGGCTTAAAGCTCAACATTCAGAAAACGAAGATCATGGCATCTGGTCCCATCACTTCAAGGAAGATAGATGTGGAAACAGTGGAAACAGTGTGAGAGTTTATTTTTGGGGGCTCCAAAATCACTGCAGATAGTAACTGCAGCCATGAAATTAAAAGATGCTTACTCCTTGGAAGAAAAGTTATGACCGACCTAGATAGCATATTGAAAAGCAGAGACATTACTTTGCCAACAAAGGTCCATCTAGTCAAGGCTGTGGTTTTTCCAGTGGTCATGTATGGATGTGAGAGTTGGGCTGTGAAGAAAGCTGAGTGCCCAAGAATTGATGCTTTTGAACTGTGGTGTTGGAGAAGACTCTTGCGAGACCCTTGGACTGCAAGGAGATCCAACCAGTCCATTCTGAAGGAGATCAGCCCTGGGATTTCTTTGGAAGGAATGATGCTGAAGCTGAAGATCCAGTACTTTGGCCACCTCATTGGAAGAGTTGACTCATTGGAAAAGACTCTGATGCTGGGAGGGATTGCGGGCAGGAGAAGGGGACGACAGAGGATGAGATGGCTGGATGGCATCACTGACTGGATGGCCGTGAGTGAACTCTGGGAGTTGGTGATGGACACGGAGGCCTGGTGTGCTGCGATTCATAGGGTTTCAAAGAGTTGGACAATACTGAGCAACTGAACTGAACTGAATATACTTAACCCAGGAAGAAGTAACTGATTGGTGAACTAGTTTCTGCTATATCCATCATCCATTCTAATGAATACTTTTCAAATCTAAGTAATTTGATAGTAAAATACTAATTTGAAAACTTTTCTTTGAAAAACATAAGAAAAACATAGTTATGGATATCATTTTGGTTTGGAGCATTTAGGTTTCCATTTTTTTATGATTTCCAGTGAAACTGCAGTTAATTACATTTGATGTTGTAAGAGGAATGACTATATTTTAGAAATGCCTAAGAAAGACCAACTTTAACATTTTTAAGAAAAGGCTAAATATTAAATGTGCTATTCAACAGAGAATAGCTGACGTGTATTATGGTAGCAGATAAATGCTTAAATCCAGGATTAGATGATCAAACAGCCAACATTTTAATAACTGTCTCCCCCAGTGTGTCTCAAAAGCCCTCTATTAGCAAACATGACAGTCCAATTATTTCTATGGTGCTTAGTATTTCATGGTGGCCCATTGCCAGTGGTAGAATATGGGGTGGGAAATGTTCCAGTGATGGTAACTGATTTTAAAAGCTAAAATATTGCTAGCACTGAAAATGCATGGTTTATGTGAGGCTAACTGCCCTGACCCTGATTTAAACTCATCAGATAAGTAAATATATCAACACCTACTTTAATAACTTTCTCTTAATATTCTGCTGGAAAAAAATGTAGGTAGGTTAATTTTTCTACAAAGAACATGTGAATAAAAGTTTATGTCACAAAAAAGGAAACATTTATCTATCATTGGAGACTCTAAAACAATTCAGAAAATATATCAATAATTCCATATACATTGATCTGGTCTGCACTAATAATCTACAGTATAAAAAGTTACCTTTAAAAATAGGAAAGGAACATGGGAAAATTGAATAAACTACAATAAATGTCTTGCCTTGGACTGCACAGAACTATTTTTTTTTTCTGCCATTTTTAAACTAGTAAGGAGAACATAAATAAGAAAATATAAAAGTACTCCATGGAAAGTCTGAATGAGGGAAAACGTTAGAACTGTACCTAACAGTGCCTGATCAACAGGAGGAAGTTAATAAAGGTACACTGAATGACTGTGGAATATTCTGAAAGAGATGGGAATACCAGACCACCTAACCTGCCTCTTGAGAAATCTGTATGCAGGTCAGAAAGCAACAGTTAGAACTGGACATGGAACAACAGACTGGTCCAAATAGGAAAAGGAGTATGTGAAGGGTGTATATTGTCACCCTGCTTATTTAACTTCTATGCAGAGTACATCATGAGAAACGCTGGACTGGAAGAAACACAAGCTGGAATCAAGATTGCCGGGAGAAATATCAATCACCTCAGATATGTAGATGACACCACCCTTAAGGCAGAAAGTGAAGAGGAAACAAAAAGCCTCTTGATGAAAGTGAAAGTGGAGAGTGAAAAGTTGGCTTAAAGCTCAACATTCAGAAAACGAAGACCATGGCATCTGGTCCCACCACTTCATGGGAAACAGATGGGGAAAGAGTGGAAACAGTGTCAGACTTTATTTTTTTTAGGGCTCCAAAATCACTGCAGATGGTGACAGCAGCCATGAAATTAAAAGACGCTTACTCCTTGTAAGGAAAGTTATCACCAACCTAGATCGCATATTCAAAAGCAGAGACATTACTTTGCCAACAAAGGTCCGTCTAGTCAAGGCTATGGTTTTTCCTGTGGTCATGTATGGATGTGAGAGTTGGACTGTGAAGAAGGCTGAGTGCCGAAGAATTGATGTTTTTGAACTGTGGTGTTAGAGAAGACTCTTGAGAGTCCCTTGGACTGCAAGGAGATCCAACCAGTCCATTGTGAAGGAGGTCAGCCCTGGGATTTCTTTGGAAGGAATGATGCTGAAGCTGAAACTCCAGTACTTTGGCCACCTCACCCGAAGAGCTGACTCATTGGAGAAGACTCTGATGCTGGAAGGGATTGCAGGCAGGAGGAGAAGGGGACGACAGAGGATGAGATGGCTGGATGGCATCACTGACTGGATGGACATGGGTCTGAGTGAACTCCAGGAGTTGGTGATGGACAGGGAGGCCTGGTGTGCTGCGATTCATGGGGTCACAAAGAGTCGGACACGACTGAGTGACTGAACTGAATGACTAATGCGGCTGCGACCAGGGCACTTAGCGCGGGCAAGAGGAGCTACCCCATGTCCGAGGTCAGGGGCAGAAGCCAGGAGGACCCGTTGTCCGAGGGCAGGCAGCCAAGAGGAGTTACCCCACATCTGAGGTCAGGGGAAGTGGCGGAGAGTGCCAGGCTGCGACGGCTCAGGAACAGCCAAGGGGAGCTACCTCATGTCCAAAGCCAGGGGCAGCGGCTGGGAGGACCTACTGCATGCCCAAGGCCAGGGGCAGTGCCCGGGAGGACCTAGCCCTCGCCTGAGGCCAGGGGCCACAGCCTGGAGAAGCAACCCCACCTCCAAGGAGTGGTGGCTGCATGGGCGCAGGGGGTCCTATAGGAGCTATTCCATGTTCAAGAAGGGGCGGTGGTAAGGAGATACCCCTTGTCCAAGGTAAAGAGCAGCGGCTGTGCTTTGCTGGAGCAGCCGTGAAGAGATACCCATGCTCAAGGTCAGAGAAACCCAAGTAAGATGGTAGGTGTTGCAAGAGAGCATCAGAGGGCAGACACACTGAAACCATACTCACAGAAAACTAGTCAACCTAATCACACTAGGACCACAGCCTTGTCTAACTCAATGAAACTAAGCCATGCCCGTGGGCCACCCAAGACGGGTGGGTCAAGGTAGACAGGACTGACAGAATGTGGTCCACTGGAGAAGGGAATGGCAAACCACTTGAGTATTCTTGCCTTGAGAACTCCATGAACAGTATGAAAAGGCAAAATGATAGGACACTGAAAGAGGAACTCCCCAGGTCAGTAGGTGCCAAATATGCTACTGGAGATCAGTGGAGAAATAACTCCAGAAAGAACGAAGGGATGAAGCCAAAGCAAAAACAATACCCAGCTGTGGATGTGACTGGTGATAGAAGCAAGGTACGATGCTGTAAAGAGCAATATTGCACAGGAACCTGGAATGTCAGATCCACGAATCAAGGCAAATTGGAAGTGGTCAAACAAGAGATGGCAAGAGTGAACGTCAACATTTTAGTAATCAGCGAACTAAAATGGACTGCAATGGGTGAATTTAACTCAGATGACCATTATATACACTACTGTGGGCAGGAATCCCTCAGAAGAAATGGAGTAGCCATCATGGTCAACAAAAGAGTCCGAAATGCAGTACTTGGATGCAATCTCAAAAACGACAGAATGATCTCTGTTCGTTTCCAAGGCAAACCATTCAATATCACAGTAATCCAAGTCTATGCCCCAACCAGTAATGCTGAAGAAGCTGAAGTTGAACGGTTCTATAAAGACATACAAGACCTTTTAGAACTAACACCAAAAAAAAGATGTCCTTTTCATTACAGGGGACTAGAATGCAAAAGTAGGAAGTCAAGAAACACCTGGAGTAACAGGCAAATTTGGCCTTGGAATATAGAATGAAGCAGGGCAAAGACTAATAGAGTTTTGCCAAGAAAATGCACTGGTCATAGCAAACACCCTCTTCCAACAACACAAGAGAAGACTCTACACATGGACATCACCAGATGGTCAACACTGAAATCAGACTGATTATATTCTTTACAGCCAAAGATGGAGAAGCTCTATACAGTCAACAAAAGCAAGACCAGGAGCTGACTGTGGCTCAGATCATGAACTCCTTATTGCCAAATTCAGACTTAAATTGAAGAAAGTATGGAAAACCACTATTCAGGTATGACCTAAATCAAATCCCATATGATTATACAGTGAAAGTGAGAAATAGATTTAAGGGACTAGATCTGATAGATAGAGTGCCTGATGAACTATGGAATGAGGTTCCTGACATTGTACAGGAGACAGGGATGAAGACCATCCCCATGGAAAAGAAATGCAAAAAAGCAAAATGGCTGTCTGAGGAGGCCTTACAAATACCTATGAAAAGAAGACAAGCGAAAAGCAAAGGAGAAAAGGAAAGATGTAAGCATCTGAATGCAGAGTTCCAAAGAATAGCAAGAAGAGATAAGAAAGCCTTCCTCAGCAATCAATGCAAAGAAATAGAGGAAAACAACAGAATGGGAAAGACTAGAGATCTCTTCAAGAAAATTAGAGATACCAAGGGAACATTTCATGCAAAGATGGGCTTGATAAAGGACAGAAATGGTATGGACCTAACAGAAGCAGAAGATATTAAGAAGAGGTGGCAAGAATACACGGAAGAACTGTACAAAAAAGATCTTCAGAACTCAGATAATCACAATGGTGTGATCACTCACCTAGAGCCAGATATCCTGGAATGTGAACTCAAGTAGGCCTTAGAAAGCATCACTACAAACAAAGCTAGTGGAGGTGATGGAATTCCAGTTGAGCTATTTCAAATCCTGAAAGATGATGCTGTCAAAGTGCTGCACTCAATATGCCAGCAAATTTGGAAAACTCAGCAGTGGCCACAGGACTGGAAAAGGGCAGTTTTCATTCCAATCCCAAAGAAAGGCAATGCCAAAGAATGCTCAAACTACCACACAATTGCACTCATCTCACACTAGTAGAGTAATGCTCAAAATTCTCCAAGCCAGGCTTCAGCAATATGTGAACTGTGAACTGCCAGATGCTCAAGCTGGTTTTAGAAAAGGCAGAGGAACCAGAGATCAAATTGCCAATATCTGCTGGATCATTGAAAAAGCAAGAGAGTTCCAGAAAATCATCTATTTCTGCTTTCTTGACTATGCCAAAGCCTTTGACTGTGTGGATCACAATAAACTGTGGAAAATTCTGGAACAGATGGGAATACCAGACCACCTGACCTGCCTCTTGAGAAATCTGTATGCAGGTCAGGAAGCAACAGCTAGAACTGGATATGGAACAACAGACTGATTCCAAACAGGAAAAGGAGTATGTCAAGGCTGTATATAGTCGTCCTGCTTATTAAACTTCTATGCAGAGTACATCATGAGAAATGCTGGGCTGGAAGAAGCACAAGCTGGAATCAAGATTGCCGGGAGAAATATAATATCAGTAACCTCAGATATGCAGATGACACCACCCTTATGGCAGAAAGTGAAGAGGAACTAAAAAGCCTCTTGATGAAAGTGAAAGAGGAGAGTGAAAAAGTTGGCTTAAAACTCAACATTCAGAAAACGAAGATCATGGCATCTGGTCCCATCACTTCATGGGAAATAGATGGAGAAACAGTGGAAACAGTGTCAGACTTTTTTTGGGGCTCCAAAATCACTGCAGATGGTGACTGCAGCCATGAAATTAAAAGACGTTTACTCCTTGTAAGGAAAGTTATCACCAACCTAGATAGCATATTCAAAAGCAGAGATATTACTTTGCCTACACAGGTTCGTCTAGTCAAGGCTATGGTTTTTCATGGTCATGTATGGATGTGAGAGTTGGACTGTGAAGAAGGCTGAGCACGGAAAAATTTATTCTTTTGAACTGTGGTATTGGAGAAGACTCTTATGAGTCCCTTGGACTGCAAGGAGATCCAACCAGTCCATTCTGAAGGAGATCAGCCCTGTGATTTCTTTGGAAGGAATGATGCTGAAGCTGAAGATCCAGTACTTTGGCCACCTCACTGGAAGAGTTGACTCATTGGAAAAGACTCTGATGCTGGGAGGGATTGTGGGCAGGAAGAGAAGGGGAGGACAGAGGATGAGATGGCTGGATGGCCTTGAGTCTGAGTGAACTCCGGGAATTGGTGATGGACAGGGAGGCCTGGCGTGCTGCGATTCATGGGATTGCAAAGAGTCGGACACGACTGAACGACTGAACTGAACTGAATGACTAAATGAATGATTAAACAATAGAGCTGAAAGAGGATTGAACTCTGAAGGACAAGGCTCAGACTATGCTATCACTAGCTAGCCACATAGTAGCAAGTAATCAGTTCAGTTCAGTCGTTCAGTCATGTCCAACTCTTTGTGACCCCATGGACTGCAGCACGCCAGGCTTCCCTGTCCATTACCAACTCTGAGAGCGTGCTCAAACTCATATCGAATTGAATCAGTGATACCATCCAACATCTCATCCTGTCATCCCCGTCTCCTCCTGCCTTTATTTTTCCCCAGTATCAGGGTCTTTTCCAGTGAGTCAGTTCTTCACATTAGCTGGCCAAAGTTTCAGCTTCAGCATCAGTCCTTCCAATGAATATTTAGGACTGATTTCCTTTAGGATTGACTGGTTGGACCTCCTTGCAGTCCAAGGGACTCTCAAGAGTCCTCTCCAATACCACAGTTCAAAAGCATCAATTCTTCTGCACTCAGCTTTCTTTACAGTCCAACTCGCATAACCCTACATGACTACTGGAAAAAGCATAGCTTTGGCCATATGGACCATGTTGGCAGAGTAATGTCTCTCCTTTTTAATATGCTGTCTAGGTTGGTCATAGCTTTTCTTCCAAGGAGCAAGCGTCTTTTAATTTCATGGCTTTAGTCAACACCCACAGTGATTTTGGAGCCCAAGAAAATACAGTCTCTTACTGTTTCCATTGTTTCCCCATCTATTTGCCATGAAGTCATGGGACTGGATGCCATGATCTTAGTTTTCTGAATGTTGAGTTTTAAGCCAACTTTTTCACTCTTCTCTTTCACTTTCATCAAGAGGCTCTTTAGTTTTTCTTTGCTTTCTGCCATAAGGGTGGTGTCATCTGCATATCTGAGGTTGTTGTTATTTCTCCTGGCAATCTTGATTCCAGCTTGTGTTTCATCCAGCCCAGCATTTCACATGATGCATTTTGCATATAACTTAAATAAGCAGGGTGACAATATACAGCCTTGACATACTCTTTTCCTGATTTGGAACCAGTCTGTTGTTGCATGTCCAGTTCTAACTGTCATTTCTTGGCTTGCATACAGATTTCTCAAGAGGCAGGTAAGGTTGAGAGGTATTCCCATCTCTTGAAGAATTTTCCAGTTTGTTGTGATACACACAGTCAAAGGCTTTGGAGTAGTCAATAAAGCAGAAGTAGGTGTTTTTCTGGAACTCTCTTGCTTTTTCAAAGATCCAACAGATGTTGGCAATTTGATCTCTGGTTCCTCTGCCTTTTCTAAATCCAGCTTGATCATCTGGAATTTTGAGCATTACTTTTCCAGTTTTTGAGATGAATGCAGTTGTGTGGTAGTTTGAGCATTCTTTGGCATTGCCCTTCTTTGGGACTGACAAAGATAGGCAGTCCCTTGGCCACTGCTGAGTTTTCCAAATTTGCTGGTATATTGAGTGCAGCACTTTCACAGCATTGTCTTTCAGGATTTGAAATAGCTCAACTGGAATTCCATCACCTCCACTAGCTTTGTTCGTAGTGATGCTTCCTAAGGCCCACTTCATTTCACATTCCAGTATGTCTGGCTCTAGGTGAGTGATCACACCATCATGGTTATCTGGGTCATGAAGATATTTTTTGGATAGTTCTTCTGTGGATTCTTTCTACTTCTTAATATCTTCTGCTTCTGTTATGTCCATACCATTTCTGTCCTTTATTGTGCCCATCTTTGTGTGAAATATTCCCTTGGTATCTGTAACTTTCTGGAAAAGATCTCTAGTCTTTCCCAATCTATTGTTTTCCCCTATTTCTTTGCACTAAGGAAGGCTTTCTTATCTCTCCTTGCTATTCTTTGGAACAGATATTTGAAGATGGATATAAGAACATTTGAATTTTTCACAAATTTGTTTACATTGTAACAAAATATAATTATAATAAATCCTGTAAAATATATAAGGTCCTCCTTCACAAATAAGTTCTAGGAACTTAATTAAAAATAAAATTGAGAGGCAATACAGGGCTATATTTATTTCTACTTTAAAGAGTAATTTTAAAGTAAAATAGGTACAAAGATAATTCACAATGGTAGTTACAAAAAACACTGTTATTTTATGTTATGTCACCAACCTGCTGAGTCATTGTTCATAAGATATTTATCAGATAAAAACAAAAGCCTTCTGGCTCTAGCTGAAGTCGCTTGTGCAAAATATAATTATAATCTAGATCTTAAGTTTCTGATCAAAATCACCAATGAATATTATAAAATTAAGTTATAGTTCCTTCTCCATTTGTATTTCCAATTACCATGTTAGAGTTTTTAAAAAGAAATAAAGCTGCAAGTTTCTCAAGACCAGTAACAGTATCTCAGGAACAGAATGGGAAGAAACATAAACATAATCATGTATTACAGGTTCTGTGGAACAGCTTTTCAAAATTAAGTTTAAAAGTAGACAAAACTTGGTGTTTTGAGTAACCTGGGGCTTTCTTCCTTAATTCATTTCGGCCAGAGCTAAAGTGAGCAATATGTCAAATTAAGTTGCTCAGTTTTCTTTTTTCAACTTTTTCAATGCCCTTTAGGAACATCATTACTGAGAAGCTATTGTTGGCATTTACTGCACAAAACCTGATTCTAGAAGGTTGATACTGCAATAGCTTAAATATCACAAAACTGGGGAAAATTGTATGGTACCAGTTATTTCACTATACTTAAATGAAAAATAGTCTGGAGATAAACCATTTTTGGTTGAAAAGAAAAAAGGCTTTAGAATGGTTTTAATGGTTGATTTACATTTAAATATAAGCAAGGAATACAAAATGACCTTTACTTATAATTTTAAAAACCTGTTGAAATTGCCAACTGAAAAATTAGTATTTTTGTGTCTTATCTTTCACCTATTAGATGTGATGGTTATAAGAAAAGAGACCCTAGCATACTGTATTAATCTCAATGGAGCAGAGCCTTCTATTTAAATAAAACAAAACACTATGTTGGTCATTTAAAATAATTTACAAATATATTCTCTTTAATGTTCTTAAGTTCATTACAAATCAAATCAAATCTATCACTAAGGAAACCACATAAAAAATGAGTGTTAAATGCATATCAGTATGAAATAATCAATCTATCTTTTAAATGAACCATGTTGAGACTACATTTCACGTGAAAAATTATAAATTGATACAGGTGTCAAAAGCAATTCCTAGAAAAACAATTATGCCTGACGAAAATAATTTTCCTACCACTTGCCATGATAAATATGATTTGTTCCTCTATATGTAAAATAAGCAGTTATGGTTTTGCCTATTTTCTTTTATATGTACAGACAAAAACGAAGAAAGCAACTGTCTTGTCTCCATGGACTCTCTTTGGATGGTAGCTATTTACAGTAATGCTGCTATTTCTAAGCTCATTGAAAAAAATATATTAATCATCCTGGGAAGAAGGAAATGTAGGTTAAGGTTAACTCTTAAACATAAAGAACTATAAGTAAGCTGGATTTGATTATAAAACAACCTTGTGTTAGTTGCTCAGTCATGTCCAACTCTTTGCAATCTGAAGGACTGTAGCCTGCCAGGCTCCTCTGCCCATGGAATTCTCCAGGCAAGAGTACTGTAATGGGTTGCCATTCCCGTCTCTAGGGGATCTTCCCAACCCAGGGACCAAACCTAGGTCTTCTGCATTGCAGCCAGATTTTTTACTGTTTGAGCCACCAGGGAAAGCCAAAACAACCTTACACAACAACAAACTTACAAAAATGAATTCACTTCAATTGAGCTAATACCTACTTGAATATATTATTATATTCAAAAACTCTCAGTACTGATCTATAATAGTGTGTTTTCACAAAGCATATGTTGTTCTGGACACAGAAAATAATCAAATCCTTGTTTCCTTTAAAAATAAACATAAAAATCAATTGTGTTTTCCATGATCTATGTGCTTTGCACTCTCATGTTCCGCATGTCTCTCAGCAACACTGGTCGGTAGTTTTGTTCCAAAATTTCCATGTATTCAAAGTAATCACTCACTCGAAACCCATGCAGTGCTTCTTCCTGTCAAAAGATATATAGAGATGTTCATTTGCTTGGGTAAAGACACACAGTTCTAAGTTAATGGGTTTAAAACAGTTGATATATCATTTTTCTCAGCTATAGATGGGGGTTTTATGTTGGTAGTAAATGCTTTTTATTTAGTAAGCTATATATATATATATATATATATATATAATAGCAAAAAATCATGTCCCTGTGATAACTAGGTTGTCTGTTTTCACAACCAAAACTGCTTTATAGCTAACAACAACAACAAAAAAAAACACTTAGATAATGAAACCTTCCTAATGTTTTAGATATAATAGTTCCAATTATAGAATGATTGCTTACATCTGTAATCAGTAAAGACTTTAAAGCTTATCAAAGAACACTTACAATATTACAAGGAATATCTATTCTACAGCTACATTCATAAAACTTCCAGCAGTCTGCAATTCATAATGTTGGTATTATGCATATCTATACTAATTTGTAATTTAATGGCTAGTGTCCCAAATGTGGCACTCAAGAATGAAAAATAACAAAGCATCCATTTAGAATCGTATACACTTTTAGGAAATTTTAGGACTATTTATTTTAGTATCTCCAAATACTAGCTGTGGAATGCCAACCTTTCAAAGTAACAACAACATTCTGCAAAAGAAACTTGATCCTTGATTCAGTGTAACATGTTAGAAATTTTGGATGTTATAAAAATTTTTGACAATTCATGCCTTTCTGGAGATAACAGCTTAAAGGTAAAATCTACTAATAAATACAAAATTCAAAAAAATTCAAAAGAATCAAAGATAATATATTATCATATACCAAATACAGTGTTTAGAGACAAATCAGTTTGTAGATGAGAGACATAAATGTAGGGTACTAGGAAAACATCACAAATTCTCAGTGAGAATGGACGTTTTTTGGGACTTCCCTGGTGGTCCAGTTATTAAGACTCCATGCTTCCAATGCAAGGGTTAAGGGTTTGATCCCTGGTTGGGGAACTATGATCCCAAAAGCCACATGATATAGCCAAAAAAAGAATGCACGTTTTTAAAGGCCTCAGATGTCACTAGTGATGACTAGATTAGTAATAGTTCACAGATAACTTGGGAGAAGAGTATATTACTTGTCATATATCACCGAAAATCTGGGTAATCTGAGAGAAGAGTTCATTGGTACCTTAAAAACAAGTATTCTTAGTGATCTATAAAACTGATATCATAACTAAGAAAATTAAATGATGTTAAGTTAGATGAATAAGATTATACCTTTAAGACTAAGAGTTAATACCTCCAAACGTAAAAATTTGAACTACTCTTAATTTTAAAATATTTGTGACATTATCCATTTCTTCATTCATTAACCTCATTCATTCCCTTATGGTATGTAAGGTTCTTGGTTATACAATGAAGACCCAAAGATGAACGAGACAGGTCTCTGTTCTAAAACATTAACAGCTAAGGTATATATCATATCTCCACTTTTATGTATAAGCAACTGAATCAAAAGGAAGATGTTCATCTTAAGAAGAGCAGAAATACTACATCTTTGTAAATTTCTCTATCAAACATAGTTCACTTTTTTCTTTGGCGTAAAAGTAGGACTGAAGTAAGACTACTCTTGCTATTCAAGAATTCACTTTAACTGTTGTAGTCATTGAACTATTTAAATTACGTGTGATTTAACATTAATCACCCCTTCACTAAAACTATACCTAAGTTGGAAAAGAATTACAGTAATGTGTTATTCTAACCAGAAGAAAAAAAAACTTAATGCCAGAAAAATTGTCTTTGTGCATATTCATGATTTTTAAAAGAATGCTTATTGTTCATTATATGTGAATTACAATAGGGAATGACTGCATTTGAAAAATAGCGCTAATAATTCTTCCTGGGCAAAAGTAAGCAAAACCTACTTTAACATCTTTTGATTATTGCTCCACTTTAGTTTAAAAATAAAAACTACCTATGGAGAACCATAGCTATTACTTGGTTTAAAAATACCTTTTTCTTAAAACATGTTTTTTGAATTGTGGTTCCCATTTTAGACATTAATATTAAAATAAAGAGAAAATATTCTGATAACTATACTGAAGAGACACCCATAAAAATGGCAAATAAGGTTATTAAGGCCTTATTTCATAAGAGAAATATAAAATATTCATTTTAAAAGAAATGTTTTTAAATTATATAGATTTAAAATTCACAGGCAATTTTAACTCTGAATAAAATTTCAGAACTTCTGAATTCCACTTTGTCTTCAAAGTGGAATATTTTCCATTTTATCCTACTGCTGCTGCTGCTGCTGCTGCTAAGTTGCTTCAGTCACGTCTGACTCTGTGCAATGCCATAGACGGCAGCCCACCAGGCTCCCTCGTCCCTGGGATTCTCCAAGCAAGAACACTGGAGTGGGTTTCCATTTCCTTCTCCAATGCATGACATTAAAGTGAAAAGTGAAAGTGAAGTCGCTCAGTCGTATTCAACTCTTCACGACCCCATCGACTGCAGCCCACCAGGCTCCTCCATCCATGGGATTTTCCAGGCAAGAGTACTGGAGTGGGGTGTTATTGCCTTCTCCGATTTTATCCTAAATATTCTCTCATTGCCTTTTAGTGAATTACTTTTCTTTGTAATTATGACCACTTAGACTGCCAGCTAATCATTCAAGTTATAAAGGGGCCATTTCCTCAGAATACTGTTTTATTATCATTTTATTTATAGACCTAAGTATATTGGACTGTGGATAAAAATAAGAATTACCTTATTCTTTAAATAGGCAGACATATATAATTATATAAGGTAACATTATCACATTTTATACAGATAGTACTCTATTCAAGTTTTTTCTTTTTAATAAATTACTTCTGGAACAGTTTATATCTTGGTTGGGGAGTTTATTTTGAGCATATTACATTCTCTTTTTCTATGCAGTGGATTTTCAACCAAAGTACCTTAAATGAATTGCTCTTTTCATTAATGTTGAGTTTCAAACATTGAATCATGAAAAAAGTAGTAAAAATTACCATTCTAAACCACAATGTTGTGTGTGTATTCAATGTTATACAATATGGCATATACACAGCTTCCCTCTCTCCTTTGTACACAGAATCTAGTTTCAAGTATGTATCCACTGGTTTCCTTTTACTAGTGAGAGCATTTAGTTAGAAAGTCCACTGAATTTAGGATTTTTTTTTTTTTTAAAGTAAACAGACTAGTCAGGGATACACTAGAAAGGGCATAGGATTTGGATTCAGACCAAAATGGGTTCAAACTCACCCGTGTTAGTTACTAGACAAATTAACCTGGGAAAGTTTACAGATTCTCTAAGCCTCATTTTTTTGTGTGTAAATATAGACAATAACAACAAAAACTGTGTTTTCTGAACTCTTTACCGTGAACTAGAAAGCCTTATGTGATCTGATTCCTGCCTCATCCCTGACCGTTCGTAGTCCCTCACCTTGTTTTGGCCACAGTGGTCATCTCAACACTTTATAAGTGGGCCAAGCCCATTCTTACCTCTGAGCCCTTACATTTGCCGTCTCATTTAGAAGGATTTTGCACAGAAGTCCTTGCATTGCTTTTCTTTTTCCTTTGCTTCATTCAGTCTCTGATTACCCACTCACAGCAGCCTTCACTAGACTCTATCTACATAGCACTTATGAATCTGACTGACTCCCTTACCATGTTTGATTTCTTTATATTTAAGATCTATCAGTACCTGAGATATTATCTATTCATTCACATATTGTTTATCTACTAGTAGAACTAGATGGGGAAAAAATGGCAACAGTGGCAGATTTTATTTTCTTAGTCTCCAAAATTACTGCAGACAGTGACTGCAGCCATGATTAAAAGATGCTTGATCCTAGGAAGAAAAGCTATTACAAACCTGGACAGCATATTAAAAAGCAGAGGCATCACTTTGCCAACAAAGGTCCATATAGTCAAAGGTATAGTTTTTCCAGTAGTCCTGTATGGATGTGAGAGTTGGACCATAAAGAAGGCTGAGTGCCAAAGAACTGATGCTCCTGAACTGTAGTGTTGGAGAAGACTCGAGAGTTCCTTGGACAGCAAGGAGATCAAACCAGTCCATCCTAAAGGAAATCAACCCTGAATATTCATTAGAAGGACTGATGCTGAAGCTGAAGCTCCAATACTTTGAACACCTGATGTGAAGAGTTGACTCACTGGAAAAGACCCTGATGCTGGGAAAGATTGAAGGCAGGAAGGGAAGGGAATGACAGAGGATGAGATGGTTGGATGACATCACCAACTCAATGGACAGGAGTTTGAGCAAACTTTGGGAGAGTGAAGGAGAGGGAAGCCTGATGTGCTGCAGTCCATGTGGTCACAAAGACTCAGACATGACTTCATGACCAAACAACAGTAATAAGTAAAACATTAAAGTCAATGTGGTAGGCCATTGCCTATCTTGTAACCACCACAATGCTTGGAACACAGAAGCTGGGCAAGGGTCATTGAGTGAATGAGCAATCCTTTTGCCCAGTGCCTGTCATTCAATAAGCATTCACAGTATCAACGGTGGTCATGATATTTTTGTTAAGCTACATTCTCTGAAATGATTGAGTTAGATTTTCTTGATCGCACTACAAATTTATAATGTTAAGCATGGATGGGCTCACTAAAAGGAGGATGAACAGAGATGGAGAAACAAGTCACTACTAACTTTTTTTAAAGCACTTGCTATGTATCAGATAATGTTGTAGAAGTATTTCACAGATATCATCTCATTTCTTTCCTCCACAACTCTAAGTGATAGGTATTATTTCATACTCAATTAACATATGAGAAAAATTAGGCATATGGAGGTAAGCAACATGCCCAAACTTACACAGAGTGGCAGAATTTAACTTGAGGTGGGCTCAAATGATGTAAGGTGAAGGCAAAAAACATAACCACAGTTGAATAACACACTGAACATGTTGCATCTGTTCCTTCAGATGGTGGATTATTTTTAATACTATAAACACTTCTGCCTTTTAAGAGCTTACTATACAATTAGTTTGTTTTTTTTTTTTTCTCTTCAGTCTGATCTCTATTTCTTATGCCAACATGTTCGAGTAACCACAGCTGCAAGTAGAAACAACAAAAAAACCCACTTGACAATTTACTGATGGGATGAAATTAATCTGATTTTTACATAATTATAAATTTGATTTCTCCATAATATGCAGGATTTACTTGAAGCATTTTAATTAAGTATTTTGAGTCTTCACAGCCTAATTTCACTGGAAGGCAATCTTTTCCCAGCCTGGCATTTCAGTGATGTTTTTCCCCAGGTTGAATTCATAAACTAAAACCAAGATCACTGCCAGCCTATTAACATGCAGAAAGCAATGAAATACAGCTAGTCTGCTAAAACAGTGGGTCTTCTTAAAATACCATCAAAGTAAATCAACCTAAACTTGCTTTTGTGTGTGTCTGTATGTGTGTGTGTGGGGGTGGGGGTAGGGGAATGCATGTGAGAGAGAGAAAAAAAGAGATTCATTAAAAAACAAACCAACCCAACTTTAGATTTTCAAGTCTGAGATATTGAGAAAATTAATTTTGTCAGATGATGTTTTCGTTTCTGAAAGTTTGATGCCTATAGATTTTCTGAACTATCATCTGTCACAGAAAAATTTTAGGTTCAAGACTAAGATTTTCAGCACATCTTTAGAAGTTGTCTTCTAGCTCAGCCGTAATTTATCCAATGCCATAGTGTGGGAATAATGCACTTAGCTGCTCTATTATCCAACCCACATATTTGTTGTGTTTAAAAAGATGCTGCAAAAAACTCAGACGATACCTTGCTGATAAACTTACACCCATGGCATTCATCTAATCTTTTAGTGGTTTAATCAAATGAGGAAATATAAACAAGTTATTCTGCTTGTTTTTTTTTTTTAATTAGGTGAAACTTAGTTAAGAAATCCCAAGTCATCTTTTTTTAATATACGGATCATGAAGAATTATTCAGGGGGTTACCATAAATTCAAGCACTGAGTCTAGACTCAATTACTTAATTTCAAATCTTGAGCCCAAACCAAAGCGAATACAGAATGAGTTGGTATTTTCTCTATACTATATGCTTCAGAGAGATTTTTATTCCTAAAGCAATGCTTCTATCTTATCTCTTTCTGTAAATACATGAAATTAAACAGGGAAAAGAATTTCATATTTTCAATTTTCTGGAATCATCTCATTTTCTCAAGTTTCTCAGGATAACTGATAATACTGTAATTGAAAACATGTTTGTGGTTTTTCAATATTTTGCAAACTATTTCAACTGGGTCTAATTATTTGAACTCATTTAGCACAGTTTATGCTTGTTCTATCTATTTTTATATAATGATTAATACCCTTTTTAAAAATAGCTTTATTACAAAAGTAGGGGCTCATTCTTCAAAAATTAAAAAAAAAAAGAGCCCTCATAAATGCATACAATAAACAGTAAAAGTCCCCTGAACTACTCTACGTCCTGTTCCTATCAGAAACAGTCATTACTAAATATGTACAGTCAGGGCATAACGTAACCTATGTAAGAATATCATTATGGCTGTGGTATGTAGTTATATGGAAAATTATTGACAAGTTTTTTCTCCCTTTGTACAAGTCTGAGATTTTGGATCAGAAAGTATAAAACCTAATTTCAAAGGTTTAATCCCCATAACAACAGTTTAATGAGGACTTTAAAAATCCTATGTCTTTCTGACTTGGTGGATTTTCCTTTCCTGAGGAAAGGAAGAATAAAATCACTTCCTTAATTGAAATTTCATTATTGGTTAATATATGAATAAGTGAAAAATAGTGTACATATGTTTACATACTTTTCAAAGAAGACATTTTAACTGGGCTTAATGGAGTAGTTAAAGGGGTATGTAAATGCATACTTAATAGAGTATACTGGAATTTATCTCACAAGAAAAATAACTGCTCATCAAAAGAGATCAGTGACCCCAGATCTACTTGCTGGAAACAAAAAATAACATGAAGTCATGGTATTAGAAAGGCATTTTTCCTAATACCTCAGATGAATGCAAACAGCAGGCGTAAGAAGTAAGGTTAGCTCCAGGACAACTGCTAAAATTAATTCTTTGCCAACATGCCCTTACTTTGGATTTAAGCCAATTCAATTAAAATTTTAGTAATTTAAGTAGGACTTAGTAAAGATAATCTTTTATCTTTAAAAAACCCTCATTTTAAAATTCTTTAGTTTTAAACTGATAGCATTATGCCTAGAGCACAACAGAGTTTGGGAAATATTTAAAGAGGTCACCATTTGTAAACTCTATTATTTTTCCTGGCAGCAATCAGGAAGAGGTGAGATTGCAATAATCACCAGCATCTATCAGGTTAAACATGATGAAATATATGGACACCCCTCTGGTGGAAAGGAAGGTGTTAGTAATTTTTGTTATTCAATGTGAATATAATTAAGTCCATTAATCTCTCCCTTTATATTTATTTACATTCATTGTTTACTCTAGCAAGTGTTTATTGAGCACCTACCATGTACCAGGTGCTGTTCAAAGCACTGAAAAATACACTAGTAACTGAGATAGACAAAATCACAATCCTTGTGGAGCTTATACAGTATACTGGGGAAGACTGACAGTATATCTAAGATAATTTCAGTCAGTGACACACACTATAAAAGAAACTAAAGTAGGATAAGAGAATAGATAATTATAGGTAAGAAGGCATTCAAATGTAAGTATTTGGGGAAATTTTAGGCTCTGAAATCCCTTTAACTGACCACTGCAACTAATGAAAATGCCCCTTACTGAAAAGGAACCCACATTTTGTCCTCAATATAATTCTCACTTACTTAACCATCCCTGTTCTCCAAATCACCTTTTACAGATAATTTTTTTCTTTTTCTACCTAAATTTTCCTTCTGCTTGTATGACCATTGTTGTGTTATACCTTATTTCATTAAGAATGTTTCTAAGATCATAATTCTATGATACATGTAGGAAGTTTGAGACCTTTTGGATTTAGTATTTATGAAATAAAAATGCTTGACAGTTTATCAATCTTAAATGATCAATGACATTTACTTACAAAAGACATCATCAAATGACAAGTGAATCAGAAAGAGAAAGATAAATACCATATTCTAACGTATATATATAGAATCTAGAAAAATGGTACTGAAGATTTATTTACAGGGCAACAATGGAGAAACAGGCAAAGAGAATAGACTTATGGATATGGGGAGAGGGGAGGAGAGGGTGAGATGTACGGAAAGAGTAACAAGGAAACTTGCACTATGATACGTAAAATAGATAGCCAATAGGAATTTGCTGTATGTCTCAGGAAACTGAAACAGGGCTCTGTGTCAGCCTGGAGGGGTGGGATGGGGGGAGATGGGAGGGAGGCTCAAAAGCGAGGGGATATATATATTTCTATGGCTGATTCATGTTGAGGTTTGACAGAAAACAACAAAAATCTGTAAAGCAATTATGCTTTAATAAAAAATAAATGAGAAACAAAAAAAGAAAAATACCTGAAAAATATCTAACAATAAATAATAAAAATAAAATTAATTCACATGGAAATTATTTGTCCACCTAAAAAAAGCTACATATGACGAATGTTGGTTCTAGGGTAAGTGTGTCTATGCATGCGTATGTTATCTGAGGGTAGCAGGGGGAGGGAAATATACTTAAATTCAAGGAAATATTTAAACTTAAAACAAATCTGCATTTTCAGCAAGAATCACATATAGGGAGGTATTTATATATCTTATATTTTCTAAAGTCCAGAGTTTCAAAAGTCACATTATTGTGAAAAAGAAAGCTATTTGATCTTGCTTTAAAATATTAACTTCTGTATTTCTATATAATAATGACTTTTAAAAACAGTGTTAAGATAGATTCTTTCATGGAAACCTTTCAAAAAATATTTCAAAATTTAGAAAAATAGAGTATGAAGGTATAATAAATTACATTTTTAAAAAAGTTTCAAAGCTGTGTATTAACACATAGTAACTTGAACTTTTATTAGCTAAATAAGATACAGGAGTATAAAAAAAAAAAAAAAAAAGTCCTTTAGGCACAGCATACTGGTTAAAAGCAAAATTTGTAGCCAGACAGCTTACCTTCATATCCCAGCCCCATCACAGTTTAGCAGCATTCATCAGCTGTAAAATCTTGGGCAATGTACTTAATACCTGTTTCCTCATCTCTAAAATAAAGATTATAATACCTACCTCTCAAGGTTGTTTTTAGGATTGCATGAGCATATAGAAAAATACCTGGCACTAGGCACCCCATCAAAGTTGACAACTTTCAACCAAAATTTTTCCTCTAGAAATAAAGTTACTTACTTTTAGGAAAACCTGCAGATCTTGAGTCTGAGTGTGCTGTAGAATGTCTTGTTGAAGATGTTTGAATATAGCTATACAGATATACACTTGATAATCTGGACCAAGGAAAACACAGGTAGCAATGTAATGGCAGATTTCTATCCAATCTAAATAATTCCAAAAACACTGAGTTATCCATTGCATACAAATCTAGGAAAAAAAATAAAAGTTAGGTCATTAGAAAGCTGATATAGCCATTTTGACTTTTTAAAAGCAGTACTCAATAAATAACTCACATAAAACCATTCAATCAAAATAGACAGTCTGACTACAAGAAGCCTAATAAGGATATAAGGATGCCTCACCTACTTGCCTAATGTGTGAGAAAACTCTAATGGCCTCCCAAGGCCATTACTCAAGTCCCAACTCAGGACTTAGGGGTTAACTGATGGTGTTCATACTGTTCCTATGCTATTGCTAAATGCCTTCTTGATTCATATTGTCCTTCTCTTACCTATAACACCAGTCCGCTCTCTTCAGATAACAAATGCTGAGACTATTTTAATTCAGAAATGGGAGCATCTTCTACCTTACCTAGAATCACAGATGTATAATTATGCAGATGACAGATTGCTAAATGTTACATTAATGCAAATGGACTCTTGCTGAATAATAAAACAATTTAAATCAACCAGAATTATATAACATAGAAACTGAGAGCTAATGTACAGAACTCAAAAATGAGACTTTTTACAAAAATCATTTACTTTCTGAAAAACATTTTTCAGATTATAAAAGCAATACATGCCTACTAAAAAATAATAATACAGTGATTAACATTGGTAATGTTTTGGTACAGCAATGTTATGGGTGGAATTGTGTCTCTCCCCCCCAAAATAAGTCAAAGTCCTAACTCCCAGGACCTATGAATGTGACATTATTTGAAAACAGTGTCTTTACAGAGGTAATCAAGTGAAAATGAGGTTAGGCTGAGCCTTATTCCAACATGACTTATATCAAATAAACTGAAAATGTGAACACACAGTGGGAAGGCCCTGAAAAGACACACGTGGAGACTGTCTCGTGAAGACAGAAGATTGGAGTGATGTATCTATAAGCTGAGACATACCAATGGCTACCAGAAGAGAGGAAAGAGGCAACAAACAATTCTTTCTCAGTGCTGTCTAAGTGAACACAGCCCTGCCAACACTTTTATCCTCTCAAACTGTGAGATGATAAATTGCTGTTGTTTTAAGCTACTGAGTTCGTGGTACTTTGATATGACATTCCTAGGAAACTGAGACAATTACTTTCAAATATTTTAATTTTCATTTATGACTTAAAAATTACCACTGAGGAGAATTTTCTTTTATTTAACCTCTCTTCACTATAGTTTTGATTTTTAGGGGTGAGGAAGAAGGAATGGGAACAGATATAAAGATAAAGCATATCTCAATCTGTCATACAAAGATAAATAAAGACACACACAAATTTTTCTTTTTTGTTCTATTGTGTTGACCTTTAAAAAAATACATTCTCCAGTAGTTTCTAAACTTTGCTTTTATATCCCTGACTCAATCTGGGGGGAATGTTGATTCTGCTTTTAACTGCCTTTAACATGGGTATTAGTTTGATAAGATTGTCGTAACAAGGTAACACACTGGGTGACTTAACAGAAATTGATCTCATAATTCTGGAAAAGTCCAGGATCAAGGTACTGGCAGGGTTGGTTTCTTCTGAGGCCTCTCTTCTTGGCTTGTAAATGGCCATCTTCTCCCTACATTTTCACATTTCATTTCACAGAGGTCTTCCTTCTGTACATGTCTGGTATCCAAATTACTTCCTGTAAGGTAATGGTAATATTGGATTCAGACCCACCCTAATGACCTCTGTGCTGTGCTTAGTCACTCAGTAGTGTCTGACTCTGTAACCCCATGGATGTAGCCTGCCAGGATCCTCCCTCCATGGGGATTCTCCAGGCAAAAATACTGGAGTGGGTTGCCATGCCCTTGTTCAGGGGATCTTCCTAACCCAGGGACTGAACCAGGCCTCCCTCAATCTTTACTGTCTGAGCCACCAGGGAAGCCCATTTTAATGACCTCATAATTAAGTTTAATGACCTCATTGTAACTTAATAACCCCTTTAAAGATTCCCAGGTGCCATTAGTGGTAAAGTTACACCTGCCAATGCAGGAGACATAAGAGACATGGGTTCAATCCCTGGGTTGGGAAGATCCATTGGAGAAGGGCATGGCAACCCACTCCAGTATTTTTGCCTGGAGAATCCCATGGATAGAAGTGCCTGGCAGTCTACAGCTCTTGGGATCACAAAGAGTTGGACACGACTGAAGTGACTTAGCACACAGACACTGCTTTAAAGACTCTATATCCAAATATAGCCTCATTCTGAGATACTGAGGCTTAGAATTTCAACATACGATTTTTTTTTTTTTTTTTGCAGGGAGGATACTATGCTTTTTTCAGTAGTCATGTACAAGTGTGAGAGTTGGACCATAAGGAAAGCCAAGTGCCTCAGAACTGATGCTTTTGAATTGTGGTTTGGAGAAGACACTTGCAAGTCCCTTGGACTACAAGGAGATCTAACCTGTCAGGAAATCAATCCTGAATATTCACTGGAAGGATTGATGCTGAAGCAGAAGCGCCAATACTTTGGCCACCTGATGCAAAAAGCTGATTCACTGGAAAAGACCCTGATGCTGAGAAAGTTTGAAGGCAAAAGGAGAAAGGGCAACAGAGGATGAGATGGTTATGGACAGACCGTGGGAGACAGTGGAGGACAGAGGAGCCTGGCATGCTGCAGTCCATGGGGTCATGAAGAGTCAGACATGGCTTAGTGACTGAACAACAAATCGGCCCATATCAGATGATATTACATTTTTGTTTTCCATACATCATTACTCAAGTCAACCATTAACATTTTATTTTTAGCTATTATAGGCATATCTTTTTCCCCCTCATCTTCTGGTCATATTTCTTATTATTGATAATGCCACTATATATAACCAAGTATTTTTTTAACTGTAATTCTGTTCTCAGGATCAGGTTTTTCTTTACAAATATGTTCCCTTCTATTATGTTCCAAAATATTTTATAGATAGAGCCATAGGTTAACTCAATATTGAATTTGAATATACACATGAACATTCAGTATTTGTCAATGGACAGGATATATTTAATTTATTTTGGTCCTAACTTTAAATTTCATTTGGCAGCAATAGGATTCTTCTAGATCTCGACCTGGAGGGCAGGTTGTCATGCAAAGTTAATTACCAAACTTCCACTGCCCAATCAAGTATCTACAGCTCTGCTGCATTGGGGAGGAAGCAATTCTTGTTCCTACTTGACTAGATGGGTTGAAGCAGTCAGTGGCTCTTAATTCCCTAATGCACTGCTGCCAGGGTTCTGACCATGCTTTGTCACAGCTATAAATACTAGTCAAGCAAGGGCCATGCTTTGTTAATGAAAATGAAAGATTCTAGATGAATGAATAAATAGAAACAATTGAAGAATGAAAATTAATGCAAATGATCTGGGCAGCCAGAGAAATCAGTTCCCATTCAGCTGTCAGCTTCATGGGTGACTAGCAAGTGGATAATGATGAAGGGATCACAGTTCCCATCTTCTTTTTAGTTGGTCTGACTATTCTACAGGTTGAAAGGTGTGAAACTGTTGACCACTGACTCATTTTGACCTTTAAACCTACCACTTTTATGATTCAAACAAAGACATCTGAAGTCAAAATATTTACTTATTCCTAAAGCTTTATCCGTACTGGTTAAAAGAAAGTTGTCCTCAGATCTGTAATTACTTATTTATTATACATGGTTTCTAAAGCAACTGCAATTTTCTGGGATTTACACAACATTCAAGCGCTATTTTCTATGTTTTGTTTTGTTTTTTTCATTAAATGTAGAATGTGTGTGTGTGCTGAGTCACTTCAGTCACAGCCAACTCTTTGCAACCCTATGGACAATATAACACATCAGGGTCCTCTGTCCCTGGGGTTTTTCAGGCAAGAATACTGAAGTGGGTTGCCATGCTCTCCTCAGGGGGATCTTCCTGACCCAGGGATTGAACAAGCAGCTCTTACATCTCCTGCACTGGTAGGCAGTTTCTTTATGTGCGCCATTTGGAAAGCCCCAGATGGAGAATAATACCAGCCTTTTCAACATGTGGGAAATTTAAGACAGGAAAAATGAATCATTATAATTGAAAGCATTTTGAAAATATATCAAGTGCTATATAAATGTTATTCTATAACAGAGGTACAGATGTTTATCATTCATTTAACAAACACTTATGTACCTAATATACAACAAGCATTATTATAATTCTTAAGTGAACAAAATACATTTAGTCCCTGTCCTCACAGAACTTGCACTTAAAGAGGAGACATACACCTTTTAAATATATAGCTTCTTCATTTGGCAGAAACTATACCAGCTACTGCTATTACATGAGCAAAATATCCCAGAATTATTCAATTGTGATAGAATTCAGAACACTATATCCCTGGAAGAATGCTAAACTATGAGTTATGTCTTTTAAACCTTAAGCAAATAGCTTCTCTATTTTTATAAGATGAAGTGATCTATATATTAGCTGATAGTCTAGGGCTCTAACAGGACAAAAGAAATAATATGTATCCAAACAGACATGATGAACTCTTTTCTTTAACATTTTTATTATGTAATTATTCCAAATACACATAATAGGAAGAAAGCATTATATATACAAGAGCCATCACAGTTTCAAAATTTGGATTGACTGACATGTCTCTGAAGTCCATTTTCCTCTACAGGTTTCCCTTCTTAAAGCTTTTAAGATAAAACACATCATAAATTGCTATATATTATATCTGTGCTTGCATTAAAACAAACTGAAAATCTGAGTTATCAATGGTATCAATTTTTTGTTTCATTTACTGAACAAGACAAAAATAAGAATCCATAATAATAATACCAGGACTACCATAAGCAACATGAATACTTAAAACAGTAATATTTCTGTTGTTTTCTTTGTCATTTAGACAACATATCACTTGGGATGTACAGTCAAATGCCTATGTTTTAAAGTGCCTTAAAAAAAATTAAGTGCCTTTCAGGGTGTGGAGAAAAATAAACCCTCCAAAATGTTGGTGGGAATGTAAATTGGTGCAGACACTCTGGAGAACGGTATGGAAGTTCTGTAAAAACTAAAAACAGAGTTACCATATGATCCAGCAATCCTACTCTTGTGCATTTATGTGAGAAAACTCTAATTCAAAAAGACACATGCACCTCAATGGTCACTGCAGCAGTATTTACAATAGCCAAGACATGGAAGCATCCTAAGTGTCTATCTAGAGATGACTGGATAAAGAAGATGTGGTATATATATATACACAATGGAATATCAGTCATAAAAAAAGAATGAAATAATGCTATTTGCAGCACATGGTTGGACCTAGAGATTATCATACTAAGGGAAGTCAGAGAAAGACAACCATCATATGATATCACTTATATGTGGAATCTAAAATAATGATATAAATGAAATTATTTACATAACAGAGAATCAGACATAGAAAACAAACTTTCTCTGGTTACCAGAGGACACAATAAGGGTGTGTGGGAGATAAATTAGGAGTGTGGGATTAGCATATAAACACCACTATATATAAAATAGATAAATAACAAGGACCTACTAGAGAGCACAGGGAACTATATTCAATACCTTGTAATAACCTATAATGGAAAAGATTCCGAAAATAACATATATATGTACATATATATGTATAACTGAATCACTTTGACATACATATGAAATTAATACATTGAAAATTTACTATACTTTAAAAATGGTTAAAAAATCAAAGTGCTTCTTACAAGGTTATACTGTCAAGTAGGTACGGTTAGGTTCATTTAATTATATGTATTTATAGTATGATATGAACTATTTAAATGACTCCAAAGTAAGGTATATTTCCTGACTCTTGAGCTCATTCCTTACTTATCCCTATAAGCAATCACTTAACAAAATATGATACATTCTTTCATTTTTTAATACAAACACATTTGAACTTGTATTTATATTCCCACGCTTTCCCATATAAATAGTAAAATACTAAACATTTTTTTGTTTTTGTTCTCCACATTTATCTCTCTTAACAAAAGATCCTGACTATCACTCCATGGCAATATACAGAGGTATCTCTTATTCAGTTTTATAACTGCATAGTACTACCCTGTAGAGAAGGCAATGGCACCCCACTCCAATACTCTTGCCTGGAAAATCCCATGGACGGAGGAGCCTGGAAGGCTGCAGTCCATGGGATGGCTGAGGGTCGGACACGACTGAGCGACTTCACTTTCACTTTTCACTTGCATGTCTTGGAGAAGGAAATGGCAACCCACTCCAGGGTTCTTGCCTGGAGAATCCCAGGGACGGGGAAGCCTGGTGGGCTGCCGTCTATGGGCTCGCACAGAGTCGGACACGACTGAAGCGACTTAGCAGCAGCAGCAGCAGGAGCAGTACTACCCTGTAGATAAACCATAACTAACTCAACAAGTCCCTATTTATAGACACGTGTATTATTCCTAGTCTTTTGATAGTTACTGTTGTTGTTTAGCTGTTAAGTCATGGCCAACTCTTTTGCAACTCCATACACTGTAGCCCGCCAAGCTCCTCTGTCCATGGGATTTCCCAGGTAAGAACACTGGAGTGGATTGCCATTTCTTCCTCCAGGGAATCCTCCTGATCCAGGTACTGAACACATGTCTCCTGCATTGACAGGCGGATTCTTTACCACTGAGCCACCAGGGAAGCCCCAGTCTTTATACTATATGGTCTTATATGCTATAAAACATATCTATACACAGGCATTTTCAAAATTTTTGTCAGTGTATTTCTGGGATAGATTTCTATAAATGAGATGGCTGGATGAAAGGGTAAATGCATGTGTGCTTTTGCTAGAAACTGCAAAATTCCCTCACATAAATCTCAAAAATATACTATTAATAAAATTGCTATTAGCAATTAATGGAATAGATGACAAAGAAAGTAAAATAAACTAATTATGTTTTTATGGTAAACCAATATTCCTTACATTTAATTATATTTGAAACATTTAAATGATTTTTTGAGCCACTAACACATTCACTTTAGGATAAAAAGGGAGGAAAATCCCTTACACAATATGTATCAAAATGTACCATAGCCTTCCTAGAAAAGTTTGCTCCTTATACTTAAGCTTATGACAAACACCACAGGCTTCCCTGATAGCTCAGTTGGTAAAGAACCCACCTGCAATGCAGGAGACCCCAGTTTGATTCCTGGGTTGGGAAGATCCGCTGGAGAAGGGATAGGCTACCCACTTCAGCATTCTTGGGCTTCCCTTGTGGCTCAGCTGGTAAAGAACCCACCTGAGGGAGACTTGGGTTTGATCCCTGGGTTGAGAAGATCCCCTGGAGAAGGGAAAGGCTACCCACTCCAGTATTCTGGCCTGGAGAATTCCATGGACTGTATAGTCCATGGGGTTGCAAAGAGCTGGAAACAACTGAGTGACTTTCACTTTCATGACAAAGGACATTTTATGATGAAACACTGATAAAAACATCATTATTATATCTAAGGTAAATTATTCTCAGTTGTATCTAGATATAAAACAATCTTCAAAAAATGTACTTAATTCTTTAGTAAAAACATTAGTTAGAACAATTACTTAAGAATACCTGATTAAGTCAAAAGAGGTATGCCCTAAATGATTAAGTTTTATGATACAAAGACCCTATTTTTAAAAACTCTTCTGACATTATTTTATTTATTCATCATAGAAAGAATGTTAGTAAAATAAGATGTGGTTTCAAGTGAAGTCCTTGCTATCAGGGTTATATCAATAAGTCAATTCACTCATTTCACTGATCCTGAATGTCCCTGAATTTCTCCATCTGTCAAATGAAGTTAAAATTTTAAATGAAATAAGATCTGAAAACACACTTTTATACTGTGAAGCACTGATATAAATAAAAAAGTATATTTATTGCACTTCTAGACAAGACACTGTGTCAAGATACTTAAAAGACTTGAAGATATATCAGGCATACATATCTTTAACAAACTTCAACTAGTAAGAAAGAGGTAAACACACAAATAATGATTCCACAAAGCAAAGAGTACTGTGTTACTAGAAGAGTAACACAGAAACTGCATACAATTCAAAGCAGAATCATCTACTTGTAAGTGATCCTAAAAGTTTCCATTTGGACAGATATCAAAGATAAGTATGACAAGTAAAGATGGGGCACAAGGAGGGAGAAGGTACCATTTCAAATAGCAACATCAACAACATAAAGAAAGGGAAAGCTTGGGGACATGCACATACAAGGGGCATTCCCAGTCTTGAAACCTTGCTTTACATTTGTATACTTTGCATTTTCAAAATGCACTGTCACAAAATATGAAACAATAAAATAGTTTTCTTTAATCCTGCTTTCATGGAGGGGGGAAAAGCAGCAATGAGAAAAATCAAGAGATTTTTCTTGAGTGTATTTGGAGGATTATACATGTTAGCTCACTTGCTGACACAATATAGTACAATAATCAATGATATGCAAAATGATGACCCCAAGGAATTACAAAAGTTAAGTCATTAAAGATATGGGGTACTTCTTAGGATAGGAAAATTACTAAAATACAATAAAGTTTTTTCTTTTAAAGAATAAAATTCTACATTTTCATTAGAATATGTGATTTTCTGTTCATTTTAAAAGTATATTTTCATTTTGATTTTCCTTCCCATCTCAAATGCTAATCAACAAATATGTATTTCTAGCTAATTGAGCTTGTATTCTAGTTGAGCTTATTATTTTTAGTCTAGAGATCTGTATATTTTATTTAGCAATCTGCTCACAAATTCTTTCATTAATCAACCAATCCCTTAATGTCTATAAATATGCAACTTTAAAAAGCATGGCTCCTAATTAGATCAGAATGAGTAAACTTTGAAATACAAAATTTGTATATAAATAATTACTTAACTACATACACCAAGTTATTTAAATGTTGTTTTCATATTTCATAATTAGCAATAAAATGGTTAATAATAACAAAGCAATGATACATACTTCTTAAGACACAAAATGATTAGCTCACATAAGGAGCCATAGACAGGCATTTTTACATTAGATAATTTAAGAAATATAACATTACTACTCAGAAATAATGCAGTAGTTTTTTATTAGGTAAATCTACATGTATGTAGCTTCAAATTGATAATAACATATCAAATTGTTAAAGAGAAGCCAAAACGATAAAGAGGTACACCAAATTGATATCATAGGGCCTTGGGTACTGAAAGTTTTTCCCACAGTTTTTGGTCATCCATTCTTAAATGTTTGGTGTAGATGGTAAAGAATCTGTCTGCAATGCAGGAGACCCGGGTTCAATCCCTGGGTTGGGAAGATCCCCTGTAGAGGGGAAAGGCAACCCACTCCAGTATTCTCATCTGGAAAATCCCATGGACAGAGGAGCCTGGCAGGCTACAGTCCATGGGGTCCAAAGAGTCAGACACAACTGACTGACTGAGTACAGCACATAATCTAGAATGACAAAAGGAACTCTCCTTGGCTTGAATTATTTTATATATATATATATATATATATATATATATATATATAAATATATAAATATATAAATATAAATAGAAAGGATTGTTGAACTTATTGTAACTAATTCCAAGCAGAATTAAACATTTTGTGATTCAAAATTCTCAGAAGAGTTTAGGTAAAAACATAGTAAGAGTCAGAATTGGCTAAGAAAGAATTGGCGTTTCCACTACATGCAATTCCTTTGTTATATTTGAACTTCTTATTAAATTTCAGGAAATTTAAAATTCAACAGGCAGAGTAACCTGATACAAGTAAATGTAATAAGTGATATAAGGTCTCTTCAAAGTAAGTATAAAAGCATATATCATAATGTGAAGAATAATGTGATGTGAACATAATTTTTTTCAAAGTATCTATATTTTAACAGAATAAAAATCTAAATTTCAAATTTAAATGTCCACTTTGACCTGAGAAAAATCTTCTTAAAGTGCACATAAGAGGAACCAATAGGTATAAATAGTAAATTGACTTTTTTAGGAGAGCATTAGGAAGTAAATAATAGGTTTATTTACTCTTACCCCATGTTAAGATGCAATAATAAAGTTCAATAAGCAAAACAGAATAATAAATACAAATATAATAATAAATAAGTAGATAGGTCAAATTATAAAATAAGTAAAAAATTATTACTCAAGAACTGAAGGGATTTGGATAGTGGAGGTTACTTTTAAAGGATATTTACAAGTCAATAGGAAGTCCACTAAGACAGATGGGCAATGAATAAAAAGATACAACTAGTTAACAAAACTGTGGAATTATAATCAACCTTATTAATGTTCAAAAAAGCCTCAAACCCTGCAAATTTTAAAAATTTAGCAATTAGTTTTGAAAAACCCAAGTACCCAGTCCTGGAGAACAGACACTCTCTTCATTTCTATTAGAAGAATACAAAATCAAAGCAACTTGGTATGCATCAAGAACCTTAAAAGTGTTCGTATCTTTTGATTAAGTATCTACCTTCTGGACTCTGACCTAGAGATTCAATTCTAAAAACACAAGAAAGATTTAAGTTTTAAAATATTAAATTTTAGCCTGATAACATAGTAAAGAAGCAATCCACACTCTACCACTGAAAGACTGACTAAGCACAGGAGGGAGACATCTTTGGCTACTGCAAATAACCACATGCCCAATACCAGGCCCTCAAGACATCATTAAACCTTCCCAGACTCCAAAAGAGAGCTTACTGTTAGATAAGATACAATATCTCACATACCAGATACTCAGTGGTGATAAGAATTCTTGCCCTCAGTTAGTCTACCTAATCCTTGCAGAAGCCTTATGAAGGAGATACTATCATTTGCAGAATGAGATACTATCATCCTATTTGCAGTAGGAGATACTATCCTTGCAGAAGCCTTATGAAGGAGATACTCCATTAAAAAGTCTACATGTCATAGATTTCCAGAATGTCTATGTCTTGAATAGCTGAAACAGAACTCAAAATCTGTGAATGCCAGAGATCTAATGTAATGGTAATGTGCAAGACCTAGGGGAAGCCAGCTTAAAGATTTAAACACATATAGAACCTGATAGGCTGCAGTCTGTGGGGTCGCTAAGAGTCAGACACGACTAAGTGACTTCCCTTTCACTTTTCACTTTCATGTATTGGAGAAGGAAATGGCAACCCTCTCCAGTGTTCTTGCCTGGAGAATCCCAGGGCCGGGGGAGCCTGGTGGGCTTCCGTCTATGGGGTCATACAGAGTCGGACACAACTGAAGTGACTGAGCAGCAGCAGCAGCAGCAGACATATAACTATTTACAAAATGATTGATTAATTTTAATGTGTTTCCTGTATTTGATGAGAATATAATTTTCTTTGCAAAGACACTGAGCTCTGGGAGTTGAAGAAATACTATTTTCCATGAATTACCTGTGATGGTGCAAAACCAGACATGTGAAAAGCTGAAAATACAAGTGGCACCTCCGCTTTCAGTAGCATTTCAATATAGTGAGTGCTGCAAAAATACACTGGATGAATGCCAGATTCTATAGTGTCAATAGGTAGGTACCTCTGCATGAAAGAGAAAAATTGAGAATTAATGAATTTAAAAACAAACTTATTTAAATCCTATGCTTTAAATTAGTACTTCAAAATTAACATGGTAGCATAACAACCTACTGCAAATTTTATGTAAATTAAAAAGTTAGAACGTTAAACACCAAAGAAAGATTAAACCTCAATAAAGGCAGTATGATACTTTCCTTCTGAGATAATGAATACAATTAACACTTTGTAATTTTGACAAATTCAATCTCTGTGGAATAATGGAGATGGGTATTACATGAAAGAATAAATATATAAATAAGTACATTAGTAGTAAGTGCTTTACATTTTAATTCTAAGCATATTCCAATATTTTTATATTATCCTTGACTTTAGTTAATGACTCTAAAATATCAAAAGAGTTTATATAGTTTGTCAGCTCTTAAGATATTTGCCTAATCGGCTTTTTCTAAGCTAATGTTAAATAACCCAAATCTAAACCTGAGTTACTAATAATTGAACTGAGAAATCCATAAGAAATTCATCTCTAAAATTGTGGTGCATCCTCATTAATGAATTCAGGCTATCTATCTATCTATCTATAATTTATTTCATATATTTTGTATTTATTTATATTTCTATGTATATATATCATATATGTATAGATACATATATACGTATACTTAAAAATGCATTTTTCAGCAATTTCTTCATAAAGTAGGTTATTTCAATTTAGTTCTTGAGTACAATTTATCATCATGAATGCTGTATGCTTTAATGTTACTGTAAACTCAACATCTAGAAAACTCAACATCTAACCACAATACATTTTTTAAACAAAGAACAAACTTGAAGATGTAATTTTGAGTTAAGAAAAATTATTAGACTAGCAATTATATCCTATAGACTGATAAAAAATTGGATACTCAAATTGGATCTGCTATCATAATAAAACATGAAAACTATTGATAGATCACTGATTTCAGAAATTTTCATATATAACTCAAATTTAAATTTACCTTTTTATCTTTATTGGGCAGCTCAAACTTTTTTAATAAAGGAAAGTTAATACTTGAAAATCAAAACAAATCAAACACACATATAACAATTACATGAGTTAAAATGAGAATTTTTTCAAATTTCATTGCTAAACTGTTTTTAAGAATTTATGTTTGAGTTATATAAGAAATTCAGTGATTTACCAGTAGTTTTCATGTTTTATCATTATGATAAATAATGATTTACCATTTCATATTGGAGAAATATGTATTTGTGGAAACATAGAGCTATAAATTTATGTTTTATAATAGGTTCTTAGGGATTTATCTCACAGCACACACAAAAATTAATATTACATATTGATGACTGAAGATATATGCATTATATTAAATGAACATCTTGTAGTCAACTTCAGATGGATGTTCAGACAAAGAAAATTAGTTTTTTATTAAATAGCTAAGAATAAATATATGAACTGAATGAGAATTAGCATCCTTTGATTTATCTTCTTTTGTTGAGTACACAATGTGTTTTCACTGATTACTAGTTGCAGAGTAGAATTAATGAGTCTAATAAATACACATAAGAGCAAAAAAATCAACTCATACATATACAATACTTTAATTTTCAATGCAAATTAGATAACAATTTTCTGAATATACATATAATAAGAGTGTAAAAATAATATATTTTAGAAATATTCTTACACTGGTCTCTAAGTTGCTTAATACAAAATATTTAGGTTTGTATAGACATGGGGACAATAATTAATTATCTCAAAGAACAAAAACATTATTATGTAATGGATTCCCAAAGATAAGGCAAGAATTCTTCTACTCTTATGAATTATACTCTGTTGGAAGAAATTATGCCACAAATTTTGGTAACCAACAAAACTCCTAGCACCAAGACTTACACAGAATAGCTACTGAACAAACTGACTGAAAGACAATAAGATACTAATGATTATACCCTGTAATTACAGTAAACTCTCTTATAACAACAGAAGTTTTGTTAACTGGTCTATTATCATTTCATAATTCTCAGTTCAGTTTAGTTCAGTTCAGTCGCTCAGTCGTGTCCGACTCTTTGCCACCCCGTGAATCGCAGCACGTCAGGCCTCCCTGTCCATCACCATCTCCCGGAGTTCACTCAGACTCATGTCCATCGAGTTGGTGATGCCATCCAGCCATCTCATCCTCTGTCGTCCCCTTCTCCTCCTGCCCCCAATCCCTCCCAGCATCAAAGGCTTTTCCAATGAGTCGACTCTTCGCATGAGGTGGCCAAAGTACTGCAGTTTCAGCTTTAGCATCATTCCTTCCAAAGAACACCCAGGGCTGATCTCCTTTAGAATGGACTGGTTGGATCTCCTTGCAGTCTAAGGAACTCTCAACAGTCTTCTCCAACACCACAGTTCAAAAGCATCAGTTCTTCGGTGCTCAGCTTTCGTCACAGTCCAACTCTTGCATACATACATGACCGCTGGAAAAACCATAGCCTTGACTAGATGGACGTTTGTTGGCAAAGTAATGTCTCTGCTTTTCAATATGCTATCTAGGTTGGTCATAACTTTCCTTCCAAGGAGTAAGCGTCTTTTAATTTCATGGCTGCAGTCACCATCTGCAGTGATTTTGGAGCCCAGAAAGATAAAGTCCGCCACTGTTTCCACTGTTTCCCCATCTATTTCCCATGAAGTGATGGGACCAGATGCCATGATCTTATTTTTCTGAATGTTGAGCTTTAAGCCAACTTTTTCACTCTCCTCTTTCACTTTCATCAAGAAGCTTTTTAGTTCCTCTTCACTTTCTGCCATAAGGGTAGTGTCATCTGCATATCTGAGGTGATTGATATTTCTCCCGGCAACTTGATTCCAGCTTGTGCTTCTTCCAGCCCAGCATTTCTCATGATGTACTCTGCATAGAAGTTAAATAAGCAGGGTGACAATATACAGCAGACAATATACAGGGTGACAATGTACAGTATGATGTACTCCTTTTCCTATTTGGAACCAGTCTGTTTTTCCATGTCCAGTTCTAACTGTTGCTTCCTGACCTGCATACAGGTTTCTCAAGAGGCAGGTCAGGTGGTCCGGTATTCCTATCTCTTGCAGAATTTTCCACAGTTTACTGTGATCCACATAGTCAAAACATTTGGCATAGTCAATAAAGCAGAAATAGGTGTTTTTCTGGAACTCTCTTGCTTTTTCGATAATTCAGCCGATGTTGGCAATTTGATCTCTGGTTCCTCTGACTTTTCTAAAACCAGCTTGTACATCTGGAAGTTCACGGTTCACATATTGCTGAAGCCTGGCTTGGAGAATTTTGAGCATTATTTTACTAGTGTGTGAGATAAGTTTAACTGTATGGTAGTTTGAGCATTCTTTGGCATTGCCTTTCTTTGAAATTGCAATGAAAACTGACTTTTTCCAGTCCTGTGGCCACTGCTGAGTTTTCCAAATTTGCTGGCATATTGAGTGCAGCACTTTCACAGCATCATCTTTCAGGATTTGGAATAGCTCAAGTGGAATTCCATCACCTCCACTAGCTTCGTTTGTAGTGATGCTTTCTAAGGCCCACTTGACTTCACATTCCAGGATGTCTGGCTCTAGGTCAGTGATCACACCATCATGATTATCTGGGTCGTGAAGATCTTTTTGTATAGTTCTGTGTATCCTTGCCATCTCTTCTTAATATCTTCTGCTTCTGTTAGGTCCATATCATTTCTGTCCTTTATCGAGCCTATCTTTGCATGAAATGTTCCCTTGGTATCTCTAATTTTCTGGAAGAGATCTTGAGTCTTTCCCATTCTGTTGTTTTCCTCTATTTCTTTGCATTGATTGCTGAGGAAGGCTTTCTTATCTCTTCTTGCTATTCTTTGGAACTCTGCATTCAGATGCTTATATCTTTCCTTTTCTCCTTTGCTTTTTGCTTCTCTTCTTTTCACAGTTATTTGTAAGGCCTCCCCACACAGCCATTTTGCTTTTTTGCATTTCTTTTCCATGGGGATGGTCTTGATCCCTGTCTCCTGTATAAAACTCTAATTTGCAGCTAATGATATTCATAAACCAGATCAATGACCGCTCTGAGCGACATGAATATAACAGAGAATCTTATGAATCATCAAATTATAAATTATATTTGTTATACTTCTAGTGTTCTGATATATTTTGGCTAGTCACAACTCTTGGAAAGTATGGTAACTCAGTAAAAGGTAACTCTAAAGAAAATTCGGAACATAGAATTAAGCAGAACACACACAGGATCACATCATTTAGCAGATCACCTAAGTAACATATAAACTAGCCTGATATCATGGAAAAAGTTATCAGTAAAACTTTTGGTTTGGGGTACACTAAAACTGGCATGATACGAATCCATATGTTCATGTTATGCTGTTTCTTAGAGTATTTGGCTTTAATGATTAAAAATGAAAGATATGTGCTTAAAGAAAAACACAGTATGCAGTCTTAGTTTTTTTTCTTTCACTACAGGCGGTTTTGATGACTCATTTTATTCCTAACACTAAGGAAAACTTATGGATATTAAATAGAAAGACGCTAGTAGAAAGACAAACTTTCCAAACCCATCCAAACTGATCCAATTCAATCCAGTCCAATCCTGTCCTCCACGCTAGGGATCTGTAGGCAGAGAACAGGCTGTATTTTATTGGCATTGCTGCAGTTACTGTGAAGCATGTGCATCATGCACACCATGCAGAGGCCTGAAGATAAAACTCGGAGATACCTTTTTGATTCAATTAATTCTAAAAAACAATATTTCTCCTCTCAGAAAAAAAAGAACCACACATAGGAAAAAGGAATCTTCTAAGATTCGAAGTCACATATATGAAGGGGAAAGGACTTTACCGCTTATCCTCTTCCCAGTAAGTGATTGGTTACATGACTTACTACTGTTAATCCCTTGCAAATAGGTTACAAGTGTGCCATGACATGCTGATAATTATAACATTTAAATCTAAATGAACATTTCAATGCTATTAGAATTTTTAACTTTAAACCTCCTGTGTTGGATTATTATTAATTTATTTTATGAAAAGGATGATACAGATATTCACACATTTAACTATATAAAATAATTAAATGAATATAAAGTGACTATCCTATTCCATGACACTTCCTTGTAGAACTACACTAGTTAATCAGAATGCAACTTTATCCTGATTTATCATCAAGGAAGTTTTGTTTCTAAGTGAATTAAAATACTTCAGTTTTTATTTCAATTTAATTTGTTATCCTTTCTCATCTTTCAACTAACAGAGACGGCATACATGATTGTTATTTTTACTATAATTATTATTTGAGATTAGGTATTCCTCCATGGAAATAACTGATTTCTTGATCTTTCTTAATCTATATTTATTAACAGCTTTGATGTTAACAATTAGTCAAACTGATTCTTGATGAAATTCCATAAAGAATGATTATTTAATCACTCATGAAGAATTTTCTTAAAGACAAAATTGGAAGATAATTTAACTATATCAGTACATTAATGGGTTCTTCTTGTCTAAATGGCTTAAGGACACATTTTTTCAAATGATTTTTATCTCACAGTAATCGAGTTTATAAATTTTTGAAAACTTTAATATTTCATTATTTACTATATTGTTTCTCCTAAGCCAAATTTTAAAATCTTTTTGATGCAATTTGTTTATAAGACTTTTAAGAATGTAGGGGAGCTCTCTTAAATACATTTTCTAAGGTAATGAAAGCCTACTGTCTTTTACATTTGTTGCTATTGTTCAGTCACTCAGTCCTGCCTTATTCTTTGCAACCCCATGGACTGCAAAGAGTTGGACACAACTCTTTGTGACCTACTGCACATGCACACACATGGACTGCAGCACACCAGGCTTTCCTGTCCATCACCAACTCCCGGAGCGTGCTCAAATTCATGTCCATTGAGTCAGTGATGCCATCCAACCATCTCATCCTCTCCTGTCCCCTTCTCCTCTTGCCCTCAGTCTTTCCCAGTATGAGGGCCTTTTCCAATCAGTCAGCTCATCAGGTGGCCTAAGTATTGAGGCTTCAGCATCAGTCCTTCCAATGAATATTCAGGGTTGATTTCCTTCAGGACTGATTTGATCTTCTTTCAGTCCAAGGGACTCTCAAAAGTCCTCTAGCACCAGTTCAAAAACATCAATTTTCAGCACTCAGCCTTCTTTATGGGTCGACCCTCACATTCGTACATGACTACTGGAAAAACCAGTTTTGACTAGGCAGACCTTTGTTGGCAAAATGATGTCTCTGCTTTATAATATGCTGTATAGGTTGATTATAGCTTTTTTTCCAAGGAGCAAGCGTCTTTTAATTTCATGGCTGCAGTCACCATCTGCAGTGATTTTCGAGCACAAGGAAATAAAGTCTGTCACTATTTCCACATTTTACCCATATATTTGCTATGAAGTGATGGGACTGGATGCCATGATCTTAGTTTTTTGAATGCTGAGTTTTAAGCCAGCTTTTTCACTCTCCTCTTTCACTTTCATCTAGAGGCTCTTTAGTTCCTCTTTGCTTTCTGCAATTAGTGTGGTATACCTGAGGTTATTGATATTTCTCCCAGCAATCTTGATTCCAGCTTGTGCTTCATTCAGCCCGGAATTTCGCATGATGTACTCTGCATATAGGTTAAATAAGCAGGGTGACAATATACAGCCTTGACATATCCCTTTTCCAATTTTGAACCAGTTCATTATTCCATTGCTTTTTGAGTTGCATACAGGTTTCTCGAGACAGGTAAAGTGGTCTGGTATTCCCATCTCTTTAAGAATTTTCCACAGTTTGTTGTGATTCACAAAGTCAAAGGCTTTAGTGTCATCAATGAAGCAGAGGAGATGTTTTTCTGGAATTCCCTTATTTTTTCTATAATCCAACGGATGTTGACAATTTGATCTCTGGTTCCTCTGCCTTTTCTAAATCCAGCTTTACATCTGCAATTTATCAGTTCACATATTGATGAAGCCTAGCTTGAAGGATTTTGAGCATTACCCTGCTAGCATGTGAAATGAGCATAACTGTACGGCCGTTTGAGCATTCTTTGGCATTGCCCTCCTTTGGGATTGGAATGAAAACTGACCTTTTCCAGTCCTGTGGCCATTGCTGATTTTTTAAAATTTGCCGGCATATTGAATGCAGCACTTTAACAGCATCATCTTTTAGGGTTTAAAATAGCTCAGATGGAATTCCATCACCTCTACTAGCTTTGTATGCAGTAATGCTTCTAAAGGCTCACTTGACTTCACACTCCAAATGTCTGGCTCTAGGTGAGTGATCACACCATGTTTATCCAGGTCAATAAGATCTTTTTTTGTACAGTTCTTCTGTGTATTCTTGCCACCTCTTAATATCTTCTGCTTCTGTTAGGTCCACACCATTTGTGCCATTTACTGGGCTCATCTTGGCATGAAATGTTCCCTTGGTATCTCTCATTTTCTTAACGAGATCTCTAGTCTTTCCCATTCTATTGTTTCCTCTATTTCTTTGCACTGATCGCTGAGGAAGGCTTTCTTATCTCTCCTTGCTATTCTTTGGAACTCTGCATTCAGATGGGTATATCTTTCCTTTTCTCCTTCGCCTTTTACTTCTTTTCTTAGTGATTTTTAAGGCTTCTTCAGACAACCATTTTGCCTTATTGCATTTCTTTTTCTTGGGGATGGTTTGGCCACCATTTCCTGTACAATATTATGAATCTCTGTCCATAGTTCTTCAGGCACTCTATTAGATGTAATCCCTTGAATCTATTTGTCACTTCAACTGTATAATCATAAGGGACTTGAATGACCTAGTAGTTTTCCCTACTTTCTTCAATTAAAGTATGAATTTTACACATATCTATCTAAATATTAATTCATACATTCAGCATATTTACTGAATAATTATGGTGGGGCATGTCAGTGGACAAAACCTTGCCCCAGAGAGATTACATTTAAGTGTGTAAGTAATAAATAAATACATAAATTAAGGAGCATATTTGGAATCAATATAGGCCATGGAACAAAAGGAAAAGAAAAAATAGAACAAGGGAATGGGGTTCAGGGCAAACAGGCTGAAGCTTTTTGAGGTTAATTACATTAACATGGTATTGTGCTAAAGATGGTGGAAAAGTCTGTGCTATTAATGGCTAAAGCTAGTGTCTTTAACATGTCTTTTGGCAAATGCAGATTTGCATATTTTGTCAACCTGCATAGAAAGTGTCAGTGTAATGCTTAGAACTAATGGAACAAATATAGTAGAAAAGGGCCACTTTTAAAGTAATATATTAAGTCTTCTACCGTATGCACTAACAAGTAAAGTGACACAGCAAAAAAAAAAAAAAAAAAAAAATCCAAAAGATTAAATGAAAAGTTTAAATAAAAAAAACATTTAAACTATGGAGTGGTGATTATACAGACATTAGTAACTGCACTTAGCTAAGAGTTCTAGACAGAATCCTGGAAGAGCAATGTTAGCAGAATGTTATTTGCTTTACAAAGACAGGAAAACAAACTACTGGTAATAAAATATTCAACTTGGTATATCTATAGTTGAAAAGAAAAAAATGATACTAAAGAAGGCATTACATGAGTCTTCACTGACGATATAGCTGCACTAACATAAAAGTATAAAGCTTTACATTGAGTTCATTCTAAAACCCTTGAGTAATGTCACTCCATTCCATTATCAAATGATGCTATCAAAATGGTTAATCTAATAAACTCAAAGCAATTAGAGTACTGCCTGATTTCAGTTTTAGGGGAAGAAATGCTATTAGACAACATCACTCGTGTTAAAAGTAAAATAATGTGTCAGAAAAAAGGTTTAAAGAGTCAAAGCAGAAATGCAACTTTATAAAATTATAGTTAACAGCAGTTCACTGGTGATGTCTGGCAGGGTCACAATCTGAACACTAAAGTAGAATACTTAAAACTAGTGGCATGTCGGTATCTTTTCAAAATACTTGACATGAAAGTGTGTGATGGACTTAAAAATTTTTCTCTCATTTACAAATATAAGGTAAAAACTCTTTTGATAAGCATTCTTATCAAATTCTTATCAAAGCAGATATTCTAAATCTTCATGTACAATTTAAAGAATTGTCCAAATTCTGGTTAACAGAAGGAAAATTGTTCCACTGATTGAAGAAAAGCTAGTACATACTCTTTTGTCTTTGGTTCCTCCTTTTATGTGAGCAAATTTCTAGATACAGTTAAGTACAAGCAGGAGAATGTCTTATTCAGGAATTGCATATAGCTATTTCAGACATAAATTATAAAATTTTAACATTTAATGTATTCCTTGGTGCTTTGTGTTTATTTTCTTTATCACAAATACTTATTTTAAGAACATGTAATAAATGCTTTCATTTAACTTGACATAGATACTCTCTAGTCCCCTTAACAACTTATTCTTGGGTACTGTGTGACTCCGCTGTCCAAGTTCAGTCTGTCATGAAAAGCACTAGCATGGCTTATAATGGACACTTTCCCCAAGTTGGAGGTCTTAAATGCAGTAAGTAAGTAAAACAAAATGCAGAATCATGAATAAATTAGGGATATACTTACCTCTAAACTAAACTTGGATCCCAGAGAACTAGTAAAATCTTTAAATAAAAAAATACACTATAATATCTTAATCAAAACTCATCATAGATTGCCAAAATGTATATAAAATTAGTATGCTTTTCCTCTATACAATATGGATACAATTTCAACTAATATATTATTTTCTTATACTATAATTTAACCAGAGATTATAACAAAGCAACAATAAAAATATTCGTTCAAAGGTTTTCTATTTATATATGGAATTTTCCAATTAAATGACAAGTTTAAAATTTAATAATGCACCTATTATTATTAATCCTTCATTCAGTTATCATTAGGTAACACAGCAAGTATTTGAGAAAATACCAAATGTGTATCTTCAAAATGAATCACTCAAAACTGCATTCAGACAGAAAATGAATAGAGTATATAACACACTCTACAAATAAAATAATAAGATCCTATTGAATCTAAAGAGTATTTTCCTTAAAATTTAAAACATTCCTATAAAACAGACTGAAAAGTCTTACAGAAATATGTAGTCTTGGCAACCAAAGGAAAGCTGAAGTCAGAAGCCTGGAGAATTGCTGAAGAAATTGGAATGTTTTGTCTTTGTCGCCCAACATTATTATGAACAAAGAAGATACAAACCAGTCATGGCTAGTGTAATTCCTCTGCAAGCAGACTGAAAAGCACAGTTAAGGAACTTCTATAATATTTTATCTTACATGGTGAAATACTAGAACTCCATAAATACTCATTTCCAGAATCTCTATCAAGAAAGATATTAACGATAGTTAGCCCTCATTTTGTCTTCAACCAGCTTATAAGCTATTGATGTAAACGCCTGTGTGCATGCTCAATTGTGTTTGACTCTTTGCCAGTCCGATGGACTGTAGAATGCCAGGCTCCTCTTTTGCCATTTCCTTTTCCAGTAGATCTTCCTAACCCAGGGATCAAACCTGCATCTCTTTTGCCTCCTATATTGGTAGGCAGATTCTAAAATTAAACTTTATTAATAAAAAAACTACTTGCACAGTAACTATTTTAATATACTATTTGTTGACATGTCCAGGGGAGGCCAAAATCACCAGCAACAAGAGGAAGAAACTATACGCTTTGTGGAAACACACTGTTCAAGTCATTAACACAACAGTACCATCCTTTCTCTAGATTAGGTTATCTGTCAAATTATTAGCATAATCAAGTATTTAAAAAGCCCACATATTTTTAGAATTCAGTAATGCAAATGACTTGTATAAACTTTTTTCTTGAAGTCAAACTCTATTTCTGAAAGATAACCAATACAAATAAAATAAATGGATGTTTTATTCTCATTCTGTGTCTGTGTGAAGTTGCTCAGTCGTGTCCGATTCTTTGCGACCCTGTGGACTGTAGCCCGCCAGGCTCCTCTGTCCATGGGATTCTCCAGGCAAGAATACTGGAGTGGGTTGCCATTTCCTTCTCCAGGGGATATTCCCAACCCAGGGATCGAACCAGGGTCCCCTGCATTGCAGGCAGACGCTTTATCCTCTGAGTCAATTATTTTGATTTACTAAACCTATTTTAAAGTTTCTCTATATATACCCGAAAATATGTTCTAATAACTAATTATTCAAGATTTAACTAATACGGTTGAATTTAATAATTACTACTCAATCTAATAAAGTACCTATTTAAAATAATAGAATCAAATACTATAAAGATATAGCAAATCACTAATATAGGTTTAAGTATTATTTTCCTACAAAAGTTTTAAAGTATTCCGTCCAAGAATTCTGAAAAGCATATGAAGAGAGTTAAAGTACTGTCAGTCATTTACAAAGGATATGAAGAGAAGATTTTATAGAAGCTTGCTGCTGTTTCAGGAATCTCTCACAATGCTTTAAAACCAAGGTAAGATCATTTTCTGCACCATCTTTTAACAGGTTGAGGAACTTGCCATACCTAAATTAAATGTCCAGAAAACATACAAAATGAAAAATGTCAAGCCTTGCACAGTAAATTCATTTTTTAAAATTCATCAAACTGTAGTTCTCTTGAGATCTCATAGTTTTAAGTTTTCAAATTTCTACCTTTGGCATAACTATTATACAGAGCACTCATGAAAGAATAACACCCATATACGTACCTGATAATCATGATATATCAGAATTTGCAGTATTCATCTGGTAAATACAATAACTTTAAAGGAAAAGGAAGTAGTAATGAAAGAATAAAACACAGATACTATAGATGAGTAGTAGAATATAAGCACTTTTCCTTGAATTTAATCTACAACATGGAATGCTGACAGGCTAGCTTGACAGAATGCTAAGTCTAGAAGCAATTTGAGGGTTCATTTAGTCCAGTGATTCTACATGAGCATGGCACTGTTTTGGAAGTTTATGGGAGTGTTTTCATTTGCCACAGTGACTGGAGGACCACTGATACTTGATGAGTGAGCATCAGGAGGTTAGACATGGGACAGTCAGCCCTGCACAGTAACAACTTATAAATGCCCTACCTATTATTTGTATAGATGAAAATGTTATTTATAATTATCTGAAATTAATTGAGCTTCATATAAAATCATAATATATTAGTCTTATTTATTATACACTGAACTAAACCAAGTGTAAGTTAGGGAAAGATAGTTCCTATGCTTTGCCTGAAGCCTTCCTAAGACTGTTCATCATTTTGCAAAATCACTTTGCTAGTGGCAACCCTCTTGTAATATTTGAAACACCAAAATAAAATCCATCTCCATTTGTAGCTGCCCCACAGCTACAATGATTCATAGGTGCCAGCTACGTCTCATACTGTAGCTGTATACAAACAACTTATTATAAGTCACTTTCCATTTATGTCTTAACAATAAGACATCAAGCTGAATTAAAAAAAATATGTGACTAGCTTGCTCATATTATCTATGGATTCCATTTTAGAATGGAAATAGGTCATTACAGTATAAAAGGCAGGTATAGGGTCACAAAACATAATCAGTGGGTTATATACCCTATGTGATATAGGTGGATGTGCTAGAATCACTATCATAGATTTTATTATAATGCTATGGATTTACAGTCTTTTTAAAAAACTTTCACATGCATCTTCTTTATACTTAATTCTGAAGATGATCCAACAGAACAGATAGAATGGGCCTGTCAAGATCCCCATTTAATAATGAAGGGCTCATACCTTAACACCCAGTCTGTTTAGCTTGTCCATTTCTTTTGAAAATTATAATTTGAGTATGAAAAATTCAAACTACTATAATTTATTTACTCTGCTTTCACTTATGCATCTATCATTAAGATACTTTTATACTCATTAACTATAGTTATAGCCTGAAAATAAAAATTAATCATATTTTAGCAAATGGTATGACTGTGCTACCAATGTGCTGATACTTAAAATGTTTTTTTGGAAAAAATCTGATCATCATAGAGACTTAAATATGCTGTAATTAGCCTCTGAAATAATAACAAAGTGCCAATATTCTCAAAACAAAGTTATCATTTTCTGAATGATAAACTCTGTATTTAAACTACACAAAATAGTTGATTGTTAACTTAAATAATATTAAGCACATATTAGCTAGACAAAAACAAATTCTAGAAATGCACAGGAAGATATTTCCCTATAATATACCTGACAGTCATTTTAATGCCAAGCTGTTGCACAGATGAAAGATTTTCATTCTTCACATTTGCATCAGTAGCTAAAAACAATAGAATACTGGGTTATAAAAACATATAAAAGTCTGCATAATAATCACATTTTAATTGAAAATTGATGAAAGCAATATTTTTACATATTTTAATGTGAATCTTCAAAACACACTGATAAATCCTGTTCTTGTAAGAGCTGTCAGTTACATTTTTCAAAAAAATTAACAGGAAACCTTTTATGAAACAGTTTTTTTCTCCTACAAAAAGCATTTAAAAATATATTAAATACAAAACAAATAATCATAATTTTCAAGCAATCTACTTTTACTTGGTTCTCCAAATACAAAAGTCATAACACAAAAATGGTCTAGAATATTGTATTTTCATCAAGCAATGCATATATAAGATTCTGAATTACAAACATAGGTAAGTATGGCTGTTTACATCTGAAATATTTAAATGGTCAGTGTCAGAAAGGAATAATTGGTATTATTCTACTTAAAATGTACAGCAGTTTACAAAGGTGGACTTAACAAGTTTATTGCTGCATGTAGATATCGTGATAGAGTACAAATTGTGGTCATCTTCCAAAAGTGAAAAAGGGGGTGTACAGTAGAGAGGACTGACCACAGGACAGGCTGAAGGTTTGGACTGGTCTTTGACAACACTGGATGACTGAAGAGTCAATAGCATCACTAGACAGCAAGGAGGGTCTAGCTGAAACTTTCAGTTTTGGGCTGACAAAACTGTAGTGTGTACACACATGGGTGTGCGCACACGCACACGCACACACACACACTCACACATATAAATAAGGGAACTGCCAAGAATCACCAATTTACCTAGGGACAGATCTAGGTTTTCTGAATTCTGTATTGGCAGTTTTTTTTTTTCCTATTACACACTGGTATATCTCATATTAACAATACACCTATTTCACTCATGAATTCATTCCTTACGTTTAATAAATCTCTTCTTATAAAGTAGGTGTGGAGCACCATGCTAGAATCTATAAGGGATAAAAGATAAATCATACATCATGACCTAACAGAACTTTCCATGTAGTGTCAGAGATAAAATTTGTATATAGAAAATTCAGATAAAGATGTTTTAAAGTGCAAAGTGGAGCAAAAATGATACAGGTGAAGAATTATGTGAATTCATAAGAGGAAGAGATTAGGTAGAAGTGGCATTCAAACTGAATTTTCAAATATGGGTAGACAAGAGGTAGAGAGATAGGTACGAATAAATTAAATATCACTGTTATTGAATATCTACTCTTTAAAGCAATAATAATTCATCTTTCTGCACTCCTGGTAAGGGTAACCTACTTCTAGTTTGCCAAGGACTTGCATGGATTTAGTACTTAGAGTCTCAAGCCCTTAGGAACTTCCCACTGCTGCTGCTAAGTCACTTTAGTCGTGTCCGACTCTGTGTGAGCCCATAGATGGCAGCCCACCAGGTTCTCCCATCCCTGGGATTCTCCAGGCCAGAACACTGGATTGGGTTGCCATTTCCTTCTCCAATGCATGAAAGGGAAAAGTGAAAGTGAAGTCGCTCAGTCGTGTCCGACTCTTCGCGACCCCATGGACTGCAGCCTACCAGGCACCTCTGTCCATGGGATTTTCCAGGCAAGAGTACTGGAGTGGGGTGCCATTGCCTTCTCCAAGGAACCTCTCACACTCCTGGGCAAACCAGACTGGTTGGTCAACTATCTAGTCTAGAGGGGTAATTTCTTAAACAAAAATAAATAACAATTTTAAAAAATAAGTGTCTGTTAATTTCTTGATAAGCTACATCTGACTTACACTTATTTTGATCAGAATACAGTCTTAGCAATATTGCTAAATTTCATAATGATAGCAATTAAGCTACAGTTTATATAGCTAAGAATCCCTTGCTACTTATAACCGTTATGGTGCTGGAAGATGAACCTCTGCATCTAGGGAAGAAGGATACCACTTCTGCACTTCTCCTAGCAAGAGGCTGAGCAAGGAAGACTACTCAATGTTTTCTACAGGTTTTTGAAACAAGAGTGAAGATCGTATTCACCGACAATGCTCTGCATTAATTACAGGGCTATGCCCCAAGCCAGGCTTCAGCAATATGTGAACCGTGAACTTACAGACGTTCAAGTTGGTTTTAGAAAAAGCAGAGGAACCAGAGATCAAGTTGCCAACATCTGCTGAATCATCGAAAAAGCAAGAGTTTCAGAAAAACGTCTATTTCTGCTTTATTGACTATGTGAAAGTCTTTGACTGTGTGGATCACAATGAACTGTGGAAAATTCTGCAAGAGATGAGAATACCAGACCACCTGATCTGCCTCTTGAGAAACCTACATGCAGGTCAGGAAGCAACAGTTAGAACTGGACATGGAAAAACAGACTGGTTCCAAATAGGAAAGGGAGTACGTCAAGGCTGTATATTGTCACCCTGCTTATTTAACTTATATGCAGAGTACATCATGAGAAACGCTGGGCTGCAGGAAGCACAAGCTGGAATCAAGATTGCCAGAAGAAATATCAATCACCTCAGATATGCAGATGACACCACCCTTATGGCAGAAAGTGAAGAGGAACTAAAAAGCCTCTTGATGAAAGTGAAAGAGGAGAGTGAAAAAGTTGGCTTAAAGCTCAACATTCAGAAAAATAAGATCATGGCATCTGATCCCATCACTTCATGGCAAATAGATGGGGAAACAGTGGAAACAGTGTCAGACTTTATTTTTTGGGCTCCAAAATCACTGCAGATGGTGATTGCAGCCATGAAATTAAAAGATGCTTACTCCTTGGAAGGAAAGTTATGACCAACCTAGATAGCATATTCAAAAGCAGAGACATTACTTTGCCAACAAAGGTCCATCTAGTCAAGGCTATGGTTTTACCAACGGTCATGTATGGATGTAAGAGTTGGACTGTGAAGAAAGCTGAGCGTGAAGAATTGATGCTTTTGAACTGTGGCGTTGGAGAAGACTCTTGAGAGTCCCTTGGACAAAAATAACAATTTTTAAAAATAAGTGCCAATTTCTTGATAAGCTACATCTGACTTATACTTATTTTGATCACAATGCAGTCTTAGCAATATTGCTAAATTTCATAATGATAGCAATTAAGCTACAGTTTATATAGCTAAGAATCCCTTGCTACTTATAACCATCATGGTGCTGGTAGATGGACCTCTACAGCTTACTTCTATGCACTGAGTTGAAATACACACTTAAAGAAGTAAAACAGAACTTTAGAGATAGTTTCAATTGGACAGTCATAGGTTGCTACACAAATTTTATTTTAAGGAAGGTACTGGTTAAATCTCCAAAAAGATTTTTAAAGGAGAATATATGAGTTATTAAGTATACCAAAACAAAAATCACATATCCACTCAAAAAATTACTAGGATGATAAAGATTTAGGTGACTTCAGAGTGAATAAAATTCCACTGAATGTTTCCTTTAGTAGGATGTCAGTCAGAAAATGGTTTATGGGTATATATCTAAAAAGAAGCTTCAATTTTAATTTGTATTTGACATACAGTATGACAACCTGACAAGCAGAAATGGATCTTGGGCCACAAAAGTTGAGTGAAATAATCTTTTGTTACACTTAACTTGGACTAAATACGATTTATGAAGCAGGAATTAAAATCTTCAGAAATAAAATGGAGCAAAATGATTAACTGAAATTCAATGATAAAATAGATGTATTCAGGGGACCCTGAAACACTGCTGGCAACCAGTGCTTTACTGAAATGTGGATAAAAGTGTGCGATACATAGCAATAAGTGATATGCTGCTTAATAAACACCAAGAGGATGAATGAGGAGTTGAATGAATAAACAAACATCCAATGTACAACAAAAACTGTGCTTTACATATCAAACAAGACGCAAGGTGGAGATGCAAATAGAATTTAACATATTTTTTTCTGTGTATTGAAATCAAGAAACAAAAGGATAATATAACTCCCATTCCCAGAGTCACTGCGAAGCATAACAAAGTTATTGAATAAAGGTCAATCAACCAATGACACCTATAGCATCAGATTTGCCCTACTTACTCATCAATGCCTAATTCATTCTCAGCATTAACTATTTACAATAACCAATCATTTTAATTATAAATATAATAATCTCAGAACAAAATGAGTTGAAAAAATTAACTTAATGTTGACTGAAATTACTCACTGTGGTAATACATACTGTTCTACTTTTAATATAGAAAGCTAGCACAGAGCAGGAGTAGAAGAAATTAAATCTATTTTGCTGGCACTTGGCTAATAGTGAGAAACTAAACAAATTTTCTGGAGAAGGAAATGGCAACCCACTGCAATATTCTTGCCTAGAGAATCCCGTGGACATAGGAGCCTGATGGGCTGCTGTCCATAGGGTCGCACAGAGTTGGATACAAGAGAAGCGACTTAACATGCATGCATGCGCTGGAGAAGGAAATGGCAACCTACTCCAGTATTCTTGCCTGGAGAATCCCAAGGACAGAGGAGCCTGGTGGGCTCCCGTCTATGGGGTCACACAGAGTTGGACATGACTGAAGCGACTTAGCAGCAACAGCAGCAAATGAATTTTCAGCAGAGTAAAGCATATCTCCACTGGATGACAAATACAGTATTAGAAGAGCTGTTACAGTGTGACTGTTTACTGACTCTCCTGAAAGTCCTGTTATATCAGTAGCAGAGCCAGAAAACTTTTACTTCTAAAGAAACCAACCAGTCCATTTCCTCCTGCCTTCTTCCTTACCCAAAATAAGCCTGAAGGTTCTGTACCTTCTTTTTAAATATGGGGTTGCTATCTATCCATTTTATTCAGTTTTTACTGCCATAAAATTTAATTCCTTATGACCAGTAAGCTAGTGTAAGTATCTAAGTCTCCTAACTTATGTGTGATCACTTCAGTCATGTCCGACTCTTGCAACCCCATGGACTGTAGATGACCAGGCCCTGTCCATGGTGATTCTCCAGGCGAGATACTGGAGTGGATTGCCATGCCCTTGTCCAGGGGATCTTCCCCATCCAGGGACTGAACCCGTGTCTCCTGTGGCTCCTGCACTGCAGGCGGATTCTTTACTACTGAGCTACCAGGAAAGCCCGACTTATATAGTCAGCATTATTTGGAAAAAAGTATTATTTTTTTCCATGCCATTGATTACACAATTGCCCTTGCCTGCAAGATTCTTCCCCTTTCCTATTTCTTTCAGCTGTCATAGCCCAGGAGGCAGTTCTATCATTGTTTTTTCCTTTAATCTTCCACTATGATATTAGTCAACACTGATCACTCTCCACTGAATACCTATGGCATTACCACACAATCCCTCATTTGAAAATATCTCAATTCAAAAAGCTAACTTAATCGTTCTAGCACATTGCCTGAAACAAAGTAGCCAGCTGAGAAATGTCAGTTTTCCATTTCTTTACTTTCTATTTACCATGTGCTGCAAATTAATTTAATTCATCATTTTAGATACATGCTCTATTTCCCCCCTCCTTGTGGACAGGGTCATTCATATTATATACCTCCTTGCGACTATCTAGCATACTCACAAATATCCTCCATAAAAGTAAGACAGACAAGAGCATATTTGCTGAATATCAAAAGAAAGTATAATGGACATTTAACTGTATATAATAAATGTAAAAATATTTTAATAATGGAAAGGTGAAACAATGCAAAGTTCCCTGATATTTTTCCAAAATTCTGTTTAACATAAAGAGAAAAAGGATAAAATTGAAATATTTACCACCCTGAAAGGATTACTTAATTTATCATTTTAAAGAAGCAATTATAGAGGAAAAATCTCCAACACGTTCTAGAAAATGAGCTGACAAACAGTTAACGTCTGTTAGGACTCGGAGAGGCACCTGCGTGGAGTAACAAACTGCGAGTGTGCAGAACTTTATCTGTTTGTTCTCTCCTCTTTCTTTAAGGGGATAAACAGCCAAACTAATCTGATTTTTCCAGATTTGCAAATTTTATAATGGATTGAAATCCTGAGGGAGCTAACAACAGATGGATGACTGTGTTATTCTAATTTCAGCTACCTTAGGGTTTAGCAAGCTGTCATTTTTAAAAAGCCAATCAATTTCTCATTTCAAGAAACATGAAAAAACACTAAATAGATCTATCCAGCGTCTGCTTTGAAACATCTTTTATATCAAAACATGGTTTTTGTTTACTTAAAGTAAATAGAATAAAATTTTGTAATTGCAAACCATTGTTTCACTAGCCAAAAAATTAATGATAAAGGACAAAGATATCTAAAGCCATGAGAAGAAAACAATACTAGCAACAAACTTAGCCCATATCATAATAATAAATAGTAATCAATCAACAGGAAGCCACTTTATTTTCATTCATTCTCTAAAACACTATTGGATAGTTGTTTACCTGGAGCCTTTTAAGAACTTAAATTCACATTCAGGGTTTATCTGCCTAGATGATAGGCTTCCCCAGTAGCTCAGTGGTAAAGAATCTGCCTGCAATGCAGGAGACACAGGTTCCATCCCTGGGTCAGGAAGATCCCCTGGAGCAGGAAATGGCAACTCACTCCAATATTCTTGCCTGGGAAATCTCATGGACAGAGGAGCCTGGTGGGCTACAGTCCATGGGGTCACAGAGAGTTGGACATAACTTAGTGACTAAACAACAACGGCCTAGATAATACATTCAGTAAAGCCAACATCTGAGATCTCCTCATCATAATTCAGAAATATGACACAGGGTAGTAAATGCACGCACACTGAGCAATCAGCCTTGTTGAATATTTAGATAACACACACGACATAATGTTAATTTTAGATTATCTACAGAACATATAACCCAACAGAACAATGTACCAAAGAGAGCTGTAGAATTTGAAGATTATATTACTGAAGATAGCCCCTCTGGCATTCAAATTTCCATGATTACCACTTCTTACTTATTTCCTCTCTTACAGACTTGATCATTAATCTCTGTATGTTTTTTCACATACTTTTTCAGGTTTGTTCATAAAGTTATAATTTCTTCACAGACGCTTTTCTTCAAAATTTTCATTAGCCCTAATTTCTTCCCTCTGAATCTCAGTTTCCCGATTTTTAAATGTGATGATTATACACCTGCTCTCAGAGAGTACAGCTGACCCTTGAACAATGCAAGGGTTAGGGAGCCAACCCCATGCAGCAGGTAAAAAATTCAAGTATAACTTTACAACTGGCCTTCCATATCCTCAGCTCTACATCCATGGATTCAGCAAACCATGGATTTGGTGGTACTGTAGTAGGTATTTATTGGGGAAAAAAAATCTGCATGCTGAACCTCCACAGTTCAAAATCATGTTGTTCAAGGGTAGTTACAGGGTTGAACAATATAATGCACATCAGATGCCTCAGTGCATTATTCTACTCACAAGCAGAACTCAAGTTATCAATTCTCTTCATCTACCTTAATTTCTGTTTTATTCTACCTTGTGTTTTCCTCTCATTTCTTTGCTTTCATTTTCTTATGATCACTTTTATCCCTTTCCCAAATCTGCATTAGATGTCACTATGATTTAATTACATATATGTGTACTTGTAAATCCCAACAGATTTAGAATTGTTATACAGATGTACTGTGTGAACATAGATGTTATTTAATGGTATGAATAATTAATCTAACAAAATATCTCAAAAGCTATATTAAAGAGAAAGAGGCATTTGAGACTAATGAAATAATTTAAATTAGCCATATGTGTTCAGTTGTTTAGTCGTGTCCGACTTTTTGCTACTCCATGGACTGTAGCCCACCAGGCTCCTCTGTCCATGGGATTCTCCAGGCGAGAATACTGGAGTGGGTTGCCATTTCCTTCTCCAGGGGATCTCTCCAACTCAGGGAGTAAATCCGGGTCTCCTGCATTGCAGGTGGCTTCTTTACCAACTGAGCCACCAGGGAAGCACAATGTGATAAATATCAAATTGGTAGTTTAAGATGAATGCAATAGGAGCACAGAGGAGGGACTTATGATTGAGAGTAAGAGGGAAGGTGACATTCTAGCTGTGACTTTACAGTAGTTGGCCATTACCACATGGATGTCATGAGGAAGAAAGAAGTTTATCCAGAATGAACACTAGGAGCACAACAGGTTCAATGATACGAATGCACAGGGTGTGTTTGGGCAGTGATGAATAACACAATTAAAAAAAATAAGTAACCCAGACTGAGAATATATCTTTAAAATTTTCTTTCTTTCTATGGAGATTTGAAACATTATGTCTAACTTGAATAAATGCATATTTGAAGGATGGTTTCTTCAGCAAACAGAAAAGTCATGTTACTCTTATGAGGAAGAGGGGCAATATCCCCTGATGATCTATTACTGTGAATCTAGGCTACCTCTCTGCTTTCTTCACAGTGTCTTCACTTACTGGATATTCACCTTTGGGAAATTTCAGTTCTTCTCTCTACCTCATCCTTTACATAGTTACTAAATTAATCATTCTAAACTACAGATGAATCAAGTAAAGCTTCTGGTCTGAAATCTTAAACGTTTTCATTTTTAATAAGCAACAGAGTAAATCAAACGCATTGACACAGTATATAAAGCTCTTATCCTTCATTCCATTCTTTCCTTTATTTGTCAAACAATTACTGACACTGTTACTCTAGGTGCAGAGGACAAGACTAGTAAAACACAGAAACTACCCTACAGGAGTGTGCTGCCACATGAAGGATTAGACATTAAGTCAGAATATGAGAAAAACAGGACAAAGAGATGTGTATTAGCTTTATACAGTAAGCTGAAGATTTAGTAATTGGTATTTTCAACCCATACCTTCCCCCTAAATTCCAGATTCAAACAGCCAACATGTACAGAGTATGTCTACTTAAATGTGTAACAAGTGTTCAAAATATAACATAAAAGCAAACTCCTAATCTCCTCTCTGAACCTTATTCTTCACGCATTCTTCTCTATCTGTGTTTGATAATCCACCCTTCCAGTGGCTCAGATGAATAACTTAGGTCTTTGACTCCTCTCTTTCTCACTCCATCTTCAGTCTGTTAGCCTATTCTGTTGGTCCTATTTTTAAAATATACCTAGAATACGTGTGTGTGTGTGTGTGTATGTGTTAGTCACTCAATCGTGTCTGACTTTTTGCGACCCCATGGACTGTAGCCCACTAGGCTCCTCTGTCCACGGGATCCTCCAGGTAAGAATACTGGAGTGGGTTGCCATTTCCTTCTCCAAGGGATCTTCCTGATTCAGGGATTGAACCTGGGTCTCCTGCATTGCAGGTGTACGCTTTACTGTCTGAGCTAGAATCCAAGTACTTTTGACCAGCTCCACTGACATCCTCATCCAAGCCATTGCCAATTTTCATCATTATCTTTTCAATAGCCTCCTAACTCATCTTCCTTGTTCTTCAGTCTTTTCCCAATACAGCAGCCACAGTAATATTTTAAAAATGTAAATCTGAGGATGTCACTCCTATGTTCAAGATTCTGCAATAACTTTAAAATCCCTCTATCAGGGATTTCCCCAGAAGTCCAGTGGTCAAGACTGTGCTTTCATTGCTGAAGGCACAGATTCAGTGCCTGGTCAGGACTAAGATCCCACAAGCCATGCAGTGTGCCCCCATCTGCCCCCCATCCACATATCATCCTCTCTAACTTCAACACCAAAAATTCTCCCCCTTACTCTTTTTGAGCTATACCAGTCTCCTTCCTAGTCAGTTGCTGGAATTTTCTTCCCCTGAAAACATTCATATATCTTGCTGCCAACTTCTGCTGGTCCAAACACTATTTAACATTGAACCTCCCTTCCCTGCTGTGTATTTCTCACTTACCACCATACCACTTGACATACTGGATGTTTTACTTATCTACTGTCTATCTTCCAACAGAAAGGTAAACTCTATCAAGGGAAGACTTTTTTCTCTCTTTTGTTCACTGATGTGCCCAAGTGCTTTGAGCAATTTTATTATATTGTAGAGGAAAATATCAATTTGCTGAATAAATGAATGTGTATCTGGAGAAGAGAAGGTGAGGCTGGCAATGCTGATAATAGTTTAGTGTTTCTGAAAAACAAATGAGGCATGGAGAAAAGGGGATGATGCTAGAGAAGAAAGAAGAGTAACCTAAGGCCTTGGGCGTCATGATAAGAATCTTAAACTGTACGCAGTGGTCAATGGTAAACTTCTAAAAGGTAGAGGAATGAACAGGTCAGATTTACACTTCATACGTCACTCTGAAAGCAACATAAAGAATACTTCTGGAAAAAAAAATGAGACTCCAATTAGAAAAATGAGGTAAAGACAATAACCTAGAGAATAACCTGTTGCAATAACCTAAGCAAAAAGTAATGGTGGCTTAAACTAACATAAAGAAGAGGAGAGACGGAAGTAAGGGGTTAAGTTTGAAATATATTAGGAACACAGAATATGGTTTGCTGACTAGGCGGGAACCTGGTTTAGATGGACAGATGATTGCACTGCCCACCAAAATAGTATAGATGGAGGAAGTCTCTCAATGAGGTATGATAAAGTAACGCTCTTGTTGGACATTTTGAGCCTGAGGGTTCTTTAGCACATTCAGGTGATGTTTACCTATCAAGCATCTGGAAATATGAGAATGAAGCTTATAGATATTTGAGTAGAAGAGATAAACTTAGAAGTCATCAATGTATGCAAAATAAAACAGTACAAACAGATGAGATCACTACGAGATAGTGGATAAAAACTGAAGAATGGAAGATACCACCATAAGGAAAAATAAATTTCAATGCGTAGACAGAAAAAAAAAAAAAAGAGTTAACAACAACAACAACAAAAAAGCTAGAAAGTAACAAGGAAACCCAGACATTTGCACAGAAGAGACCAGAAGATATCTGGAATGTATATAACACAAAGTGAGAGATTTTAAGGATGGAAAACCTTGTGTATATTTGCATCTAATTACACTTTTCTATGAGTTGACTCATTGGAAAAGACTCTGATGCTGGGAGGGATTGGGGGCAGGACGAGAAGGGGACGACAGAGGATGAGATGGCTGGATGGCATCACCGACTCGATGGACGTGAGTCTGAGTGAACTCCGGGAGTTGGTGATGGACAGGGAGGCCTGGCGTACTGCGATTCATGGGGTCACAAAGAGTTGGACAGGACTGAGCGACTGAACTGAACTGAACTGAAGAAACATTATCTATTTGCATACCAAGCACTTTCCAAAATTCAAAATGTTTAAATTGTACCTGTATATTCCACTGAAGGGAAGTAGCATTCAGATGGGCTTTCAGAAAGATGAAGTACAAATTTTTCAAGTAATTCTACTAAAGCTGTAATAAACAAGAGAATAATTAGGATATTAAAGGTCAAGAATCATACATGATACTGTATCTCTAAATCACAGACCAGTAGGTAAAAGTCATTAGAACTTCTTCATAGTTATGCTCTTGAGGGGGGCCAATTCAAAACATATCGTTTTAATATTCACAACAATCTTTCCAATGTAAATTAAATTTTAAATAGCTTCACTGCAAACCTATTCAATGTGAAACTGGAAAAGAACCATCTGTTATCCTTAGATCCTCTAAGGATTACTTCAGAATTTTCTAAATGATTTCAATTCAGAAAAAAAATTATCACAAATTAGGCTATAATATCTTATCATCATTATTCACACATGCAGAAAAAACATCACATGAACTTCAAGACCAGAATCAATGCATAGCTCACATCCCTTTCAAAAGCACATTTTATATGTTTAATATACTTGACAACAGATGTTATCTGTTCAGGGTAAACAGATCAAAGGTAAGACAGGCAGGGGTTGGAAAGAGGGAGGGATGAATAGGCAGAGCAGAGAATTTCTAGGGCAGTGAAACTCTTTTGTAAGGCACTACATTGGTGGATACATGTCATCATTATGACATTTGTCAAAATTCATAGAACGTGAAACATCAAGAGTGAACCCTAATGTAAACTATGGACTCTTGATGATAATGACATGTCAATGTAGTCTCATCAGTTGTAACAAGCATACCACTCTGGTATGAGATGTTGTTAGTTGGGGAGGTTTCAAGGAGAGAATATGTGAGAACTTTCTGTATTTCCTGCTTGATTTTGCTGTGAATCTAAAACTGCTCTAAAAGTTTATTAATTCAAAGAAAAGTTGAAAAAAAGATGCCTGTCAATGTAACAGTACAAAAATATTTGCATATATTACCACCAAAGTGGATACAACCAAGTGAATTATAATCACTATGCAATTTAGAATTATTTTTGCTGGAAATAAATGTATCTGAAGAGTAACTGATATGCTTGTAATTAAGGCAAGTAAGTTTTAGTCACTTTTGAAATTTGTGCCCTGGTTATTATATTCAGGATATTGACTGTGACACATATTAACTGAATGCACCCTTTTTCACATCCAAGAGCATTGAGGAAAAGTTAGTCTTCAACATGCCAGAAATGTAAAGTCAAAGAGGGATAACATATGCTTTCCAACAACTACAGGTCTAACAAGCTACATCTCATGATACAGCTTAAGCAACATCTCTAGATAAAAACAAATTTTTTTTATTTGTGGAACTCTATTCATATTGATTTCAAGTTGAAATATTTAAATATTTAAACATATGAAATGCAATAGTTAAGGATCAGAAAGAACACTGCTGCTGCTGTTAAGTCGCTTCAGTCGTGTCCAACTTTGTGCGACCCCATAGACGGCAGCCCACCAGGCTCCGCTGTCCCTGGGATTCTCGAGGCAAGAACACTGGAGTGGGTTGCCATTTCCTTCTCCAATGCATGAAAGGGAAAAGTGATTGTAGATTATTTATAGATTGGTTCTATCTTCACACACATAAGCACAAATACTCCCACTTTTGGAGAAATCTTTCAAGTGGTTTCTTTTCTATGAATCTCTAAGTAAATAATAGCCCTTCAGTGAGACCTTTCAACTTCTATGTTTGTTTACAAGTTACAAAATGCTGTCTCTTGAGATTATAATTTTTCAGAAATCAGGTGAAGAAAAGAAGTGTGTGACTGCTAGCATGAGGAAAGCAATGAACAGGATCAGGTTCAGCCATTAGACAGACAGTTAGAAATATGTCAGAAGACAAAACATACATCTGTGAAGGTGCTAAAACACTAAAATATTCGAAACTTGAGTCACCAGACTAACTTCAGACTTTACAACGCATACTACTTTCCAGCAAGTAGTGATCCTGAAATATGAAATTATGCTATTAGATCATAATATATTAGAGGCTTATAAAGTAATTTATGCATCCTATATAAAGGTGACATCACTGAATCAACCAGAGAAAGTTCATGATTTCTATGGATTCCAATATATTTGCTTTGCCCAGCAACCCAAACAGCACTATGTACTTCCAAATATTTTGAGAGATAAACTACAGTCATGGAACAATGTTAAAAACTAATTCACATGTGGTAGTTGAACCCACAGTTACAATTTATTGGTACCATCTCTCTAACAACAATGACAACAAAACTGCATAATTACTAACATGGCTATCTCAGTACAACTCACTGTCAGTTCACTAAAAATTCCATTATCTGCGACTCCAGGAAATTAATTCACATAAAACATTTCTTAACTTTAAGAGTAAATTAACTCCAGGATATTGCTATCTAGAAAGTAAACTGTTGAATATTGTTTTAGGTGGATTTTTATTTTGAATGGCAGACTTAGAATCTCTATAAAGGATTTTAAATTAGAAACCGTCTCCTTTTAATTATACTCAGTCCCTAGGGTTGGACTATGACATCAGTAGACTATAAAACCAAAGTTTATGATATTTATATGATAAAAGAGGACCTGGGTTTTACTGCTGAGGAAAAACCAAAGGCAGATTGTTCAGGGATAAGTGTTTTTTCCCTTGGCATTGCCATCACAACAGCAGCCGGTTCCAAAAAATTCAGTGTTTGTAAATATGCATGGTTTCTCCAGGATTCACTCTTTAATTCTTTAACCTTTTATCACTGCTGGCACATCCTCAGATCACAAGGAACTCACACTATGTGCTCAGTTTTTTCCTGATCGTTATCCTGCATACAAGCACCAGATGTTTGCTCCTTGAACACTTGCTTATTCAGAATATACCACACCTTTCACGTGTGGAACAGACACATGAATGGAGGGAAAGTAGAGTTTGTGGCCTCCTTACCACTGGCTGATGGTGAAAGTCCTGACTCCCTACTTAGGCCTCCCTGACACCACCCTATCAGGGAGAGGCAGGGTGTCTCACTGTCAGGTGAGAACAGAAGTCCAGGCTGCAGCCCAAGTCTTGTTTGCAAGACTTCTACAGTTTGGCTGGATTAAAGTGCTCACTTTCTACAAGTTTTGTCTTGGTAGACTGCCATTATCCTGGTCCTTTGGTTAGAGGGAGCAGGCTCTTATTGCCCAGCCCTCATTTTTACCCTTGCATCCATTGATATTCTTCATCACTCAGCCTAGGATATATGAGGCAAAAACAAAACCCAAGAAATGTCATCTTTGTTCCTTGGATCCCAAGGTTCCTAGTCAGTTTGTCTTTTCAATCAAGGGTCACATATAAAACATAAGATCATGTCTACAAATCTCAGATGTACATAGTAGGAGAGAAAAGGGAAAGATCATCTACTCCATCTCTCAACAGTAGATATCATCTCTTTTCATTATGAATATTTAGACCCCGTACAGACTAGATATAAGTTCTGCCATATAAATTAGATGACCACACACAATTTTTTAAAAATCCTCAGCTTATTTCAAATCATTCTTTATTCTTATGTTATTCACCATTAATACTGAATCTTAGAGAATTATCTGATGTATCAAGTACAGCTGGTTTATAGCCATAAATAGATATAAGACAGGTCAATTTGAAGTCCATGTAAGTAAGTAAGTAAGTGAAGTCACTCAGTCGTGTTTAATTCTTTGCAACCCCATGTACTGTAGCCTACCAGGCTCCTCCGTCCATGGAATTTTCCAGGCAAGAGTACTAGAGTGGGTTGCCATTTCCTTCTCCAGGGGATCTTCCTAACCCAGGGATTGAACCCAGGTCTCCCGCATTGCAAGCAGACATTTTACCATCTGAGCCACAAGGGAGCCCTAAAATCCATTGTTACATAGCAATTATGAGTATTCTTTGAGTATACCAGTACAGCTGAAGTTCAGGATTCAGAAGGTGATAGATTAGAAATTGTGCTCAATTCCTCTTCCCTTTGATTAATTATGCCAAGAAGAGGGTCTAAGAAAAAAAGGAGCGTTGGTAACAGAATCACATGATGGGTAGATACCACTAGAAGCATACCACTAAGGATAGCCCAATAACGATATATGATGGTACTCACAGCGTAAAGTGAGTGGAAAAAAAAAGAATTGATGCTTTTGTCCCTTTAGGGGCCATTAGTGATCCTCCTTTCAGGTCTCATATAACCTCTTATGTTTTCTTTGGTGCCTTAATATCTCTCTTTCTACTTAGAGCAGTCTTTACTTAACCTGTGTGTTTCTCATTTTTTTAAGCTGATTTACTAGCACTTTGATATTATCAGATAACCTAAATTATTAAAGATTTGTGTCTCCTTAATGTATATTTGAAATCATAACTGGCTGGGATAAAGGAAAGTGTTATAGGAATCAGATCCAGAGATAGATGAGCAAACTTTAAGATTACTTTGTGTAAGTACATTTATTAACATGGAAAATTCTATACAATATGGTATTCAGTGAACTGACAAAAGAATATAGCGTGCTAGGTATTAACTCTTTGGGCTAAGAATAATTTAGTGATAATTTTATTCTGCAGAGATTATAAGGCAAATTTCAGTCTCTTCATTTTGTTTATAATTTCTAATCTTTCTAGAATGATCATATATTTCAGACAATAATTTAGTTGCCAAAAGGTTAATACTAGAATCAAAGTAGTAACAGAAGAAATGACTGAGAAAGAACAGATTTTAAAAATTTAAGAATAAACTCTATAAGACATGGTAAACAAATATATGAAAGTCAGAAGATGAAAGAAAGAGATAAGTCAAGAAGAACTAGGTTGTTGCCTTCAATTATTGTACTACATACAGGCTAGTGACTACACTCAGAAAAAATGCAAGAAGAAGAACATATTTTAACACTTTCCATGGCATCTCATACAGATAAAATCTAAGTGGCAGGACAAAATGAGAATACTAGATTAAATGCTCAGAGGAAAATTTTTTAAAAGTATATCATTTCAGTTCAGATCAGTTGCTTAGATGTGTACGACTCTTTGTGACCCCATGAATCGCAGCATGCCAGGCCTCCCTGTCCATCACCAACTCCCGGAGTTCACTCAGACTCATGTCCTTCGAGTTGGTGATGCCATCCAGCCGTCTCATCCTCTGTAGTCCCCTTCTCCTCCTGCCCTCAAACCCTCCAAGAATCAGAGTCTTTTCCAATGAGTCAACTCTTCGCATGAGGTGGCCAAAGTATTGGAGTTTCAGCTTTAGCAACGTTCCTTCCAAAGAACACCCAGGGCTGACCTACTTTAGAATGCACTGGTTGGATCTCCTTGCAGTCCAAGGGACTCTCAAGAGTCTTCCCCAACACCACAGTTCAAAAGCATCAATTCTTTGGTGCTCAGATTTTTTCACAGTCCAACTCTCACATCCATACATGACTACTGGAAAAACCATAGCCTTGACTAGATGGACCTTTGTTGGCAAAGTAATGTCTCTGCTTTTGAATATGCCATCTAGGTTGGTCATAACTTTCCTTCCAAGAAGTAAGCGTCTTTTAATTTCATGGCTGCAATCACCATCTGCAGTGATTTTGGAGCCCCCAAAAATAAAATCTGACACTGTTTCCACTGTTTCCCCATCTATTTTCCATGAACTGATAGGACCAGATGCTATGATCCTAGTTTTCTGAACGTTGAGCTTTAAGCCAACTTTTTCACTCTCCTCTTTCACTTTCATCAAGAGGCTTTTTAGTTCCTCTTCACTTTCTGCCATAAGGGTGGTGTCATCTGCATATCTGAGGTGATTGATATTTCTCCCGGCAATCTTGATTCCAGCTTGTGCTTCTTCCAGCCCAGTGTTTCTCATGATGTATTATGCATAGAAGTTAAATAAGCAGGGTGACAATATACAGCCTTGACGTACTCCTTTTCCTATTTGGACCAGTCTGTTGTTCCATGTCCAGTTCTAACTGTTGCTTCCTGACCTGCATACAGGTTTCCAAAAAGGCAGGTCAGGCGGTCTGGTATTCCTATCTCTTGCAGAATTTTCCATAGTTTATTGTGATCCACACAGTCAAAGGCTTTGGCATAGTCAATAAAGCAGAAATAGATGTTTTTCTGGAACTCTCTTGCTTTTTCCATGATCCAGCAGATGTTGGCAATTTGATCTCTGGTTCCTCTGCCTTTTCTAAAACCAGCTTGAACATCTGGAAGTTCACGGTTCACGTATTGCTGAAGCCTGGCTTGGAGAATTTTGAGCATTACTTTACTAGCACGTGCTGCTGCTAAGTCGCTTCAGTCATGTCCGACTCTGTGTGACCCCACTGACAGCAGCCCACCAGGCTCCGCCATCCCTGGGATTCTCTAGGCAAGAACATTGGAATGGGTTGCCATTTTCTTCTCCAATGCATGAAAGTGAAAAGTGAAAATGAAGTTGCTCAGTAAGTGTCCGACTCTTCATGACCCCATGGACTGCAGCCTATCAGGCTCCGCCGTCCATGGGATTTTCCAGGCAAGAGTACTGGAGTGGGTTGCCATTGCCTTCTCTGTACTAGCGTGTGAGATGAGGGCAATTTTGCATAGTTTGAGCTTTCTTTGGCATTGCCTTTCTTTGGGATTGAAATGAAAACTGACCTTTCCAGTCCTGTGGCCACTGCTGAGTTTTCCAAATTTGCTGGCATATTGAGTGCAGCACTTTCACAGCATCATCTTTCAGGATTTGAAAGAGCTCAACTGGAATTCCATCACCTCCACTAGCTTTGTTCATAGTGATGCTTTCTAAGGCCCACTTGACTTCACATTCCAGGATGTCTGGCTTTAGGTGAGTGATCACACCATCATGATTATCTTGGTTGTACAAGATCTTCTTTGTACAGTTCTTCTGTGTATTGTCACCTCTTCTTAATATCTTCTATTCTGTTAGGTCCATACCATTTCTGTCCTTTATCGAGCCCATCTTTGCATGAAATGTTCCCTTGGTATCTCTAATTTTCTTGAAGTGATCTCTAGTCTTTCCCGTTCTGTTGTTTTCCTCTATGTCTTTGCATTGATCGCTGAGGAAGGCTTTCTTATCTCTCCGTGCTATTCTTTGGAACTCTGCATTCAGATGCTTATATCTTTCTTTTTCTCCTTTGCTTTTCGCTTCTCTTCTTTTCACAGCTATTTGTAAGGCCAATGTAGCCAGAAGTAAATTTGAAACAACAAAAATACACTCTGCCCCTTTTTTAAGAGGACTCTTGTTCCGTGTCACCTTATTATCATAAGTGATTATGTGGCAGATCTAAGGCACAGTTCAGTTCAGTTCAGTTCAGTCGCTCAGTCATGTCTGACTCTTTGCGACCCCATGGACTGCGGCATGCCAGGCCTCCCTGTCTATCACCAATTCCCACAGTTTACTCAAATTCATGTCCATTGAGTGATGCCATCCAACCATCTCATCCTCTTCTCTTTCGTCCCTTTCTCCTCCCGCCTTCAATCTTTCCCAGCATCAGGGTCTTTTCCACTGAGTCAGTTCTTTGCATCAGGTGGCCGAAGTACTGGAGTTTCAGCTTCAGCATCAGTCCTTCCAATGAATATTCGGGACTGATTTCCTTTAGGATGGACTGGTTGGATCTCCTTACAGTCCAAGGGACTCTCAAGAGTCTTCTCCAACACCATGGTTCAAAAGGGTCAATCCTTCAGCACTCAGCTTTCTTTATAGTCCAACTCTCACATCCATACATGACTACTGGAAAAACCATAGTTTTGCTTAGATGGATCTTTGTTGGCAAAGTAATGTCTCTGCTTTTTAATATACTGTCTAGGTTGGTCATAGCTTTTTTTCCAAGGAGCAAACGTCTTTTAATTTCATGGCTGCAGTCACCATCTGCAGTGATTTTGGAGCCCCCAGAAATAAAGTTGGTCACTGTTTCCATTGTTTCCCCATCTATTTGCCATGAAGTGATGGGACCAGATGCCATGACATTAGTTTTCTGAATGTTGAGTTTTAAGCCAGATTTTTCACTCTCCTCTTTCACTTTCATCAAGAGGCTCTTCTGTTCTTCTTCACTTTCTGCCATAAGGATGGTGTCATCTGCATATCTGAGGTGACTGATATTTCTCCTGGCAATCTTGATTCCAGCTTGTACTTCTTCCAGCCCATCGTTTCTTATGATGTACTCTGCATGTAAGTTAAACAAGCAGAGTGACAATATACAGCCTTGACGTACTCCTTTCCTGTTTTGGAACCAGTCTATTGTTCCATGTCCAGTTCTAACTGTTGCTTTCTGACCTGCATACCGATTTCTCAGCTTCCCTCTCAGTCAGTCTCTCCCATCAGGAAGCTTCCATAGCCTCTTATCCTTCTCCATCTGAGGGCTAACAAACTGAAAACCACAATCACAGAAAAGTAACCAATCTAATGATATGGACCACGGCTCTGTCTAACTCAAACTATGAGACATGCCATATAGGGCCATCCAAGATGGGCAGGTTATGGTGGAGCGTTTTGACAAAACATACCCCATTGGAGAAGGGAATGGCAAACCACTTCAGTATTCTTGCCTTGAGAACCCCATGAACAGCATGAAAAGGCAAAAAGATAGGACACTGAAAGTGTCCCCAGGTCGGTAGATGCCCAATATGCTACTGGAGATCAGTGGAGAACTAACTCCAGAAAGAATGAAGAGACAGAGTCAGAGCAACAACACCACCCAGCTGTGGATGACTGGTGATAGAAGTAAAGTCTGATGCTGTAAAGAGCAATATTGCACAGGAACCTGGAATGTTAAGGCATTCCAGGTTAACAAGTTAACATTAACATGTTAGTGTTAATCTAAGGCACATTTTTGCTCAAATTCTGCCCCCAGTGCTATTCTCCCCACTAAAAGGAACCAGAATTCCTTGAACTATATTTAGGAGCCAGAAACATGAGTCCAGACGACCTCATTGCTGTTATACCAGGATTCTTTCAGAGAAAAACAGAAACAAATAAAACAAAATTTAAAGGACAAAGAAGGCATCTAAAACAAAAACTCTTAAAAGTCCAAGTAGTAATAATTTAGGCATTTGAAGTATAGAGTTAGAAAAAATATAGTACAGTTACAAAGCATATCAGTTTCCAATATTGTCTATAAGACATGTTATATATGTTACTTAGTGGCCAACTCAAATTAAATGAATTCTACACTGTATGCATGTGCGTGCTTCAGTCATCTTTGACTCTGTGCAACCCAATGGACTGCAGCTGGCCAGGCTCCTCTGTCCTGGGATTCTCTGGGCAAGAATACTGGAGTGGGTTGCCATGCTCTTCTCCAGGCAATCTCCCCAGCCTAGGGATTGAACTCATGACTCTTAGGTTTCTTACAATGGCAGGCAGGTTCTTTACCACTAGCGCCATCTGGGAATCCATATTATCAACACTGGAGAACAAAAACAGGAAGAATATACCTGGAACATACTTAACTGTATAATTATTAGGTCTCAAAAGACTAGTGGGAAATAAGGATTAGAAGATAAGGTGAAAAACAGAAACTTATTTTTATAGGGAAATTACTCTAGGAAGATATAAGAGTAGAAAAAAATTAAACAAGCAATTGATGATGGGATCTAATGTTTAGAGTGAACAGACAACAAGCAGCTGGTGTAGTATACTCAGCAGAACCTAGAAGTCAATCAGACCTACAGGAACCTTCCTGACAAGAAGAAGAAGAAAAAAGAACTGTGGAATGATTTATATTTTAAGAAAGAAAAAGAGGCAGTCCATGAATACATTTGAAATTCAGCCTAATGGAATAGAGTGTCTACCTATGTTCTCTCCTGAAGTTGAATGAAATAAACACACGAAAATGAATGAAATTTAAAGAAGTTCAGGGAACATGTTGTAATTAGTTCTATGTTAGGAAAAAGGTCTCTGATATAGCTAGGGGTGGGGTAGAAGGTACACACAGAACAAAAATAAGGTTATGAAAAAGAAAAAATGTGACTTATGTTTTAAAAAATTAACTTCAGCCTATGGGTCTTAGGTCTTATAATGTATTGCTTCTCCCAATGACTCATTACAAGCGCAGGAATATCATGCAATTGCACATCCACATGGTCTCATTTATTCTTATAAGCTGAAAACCTGGAAAGAAAACTCTGGAAACAGCAGGAGCCCAAGCTGGAGAAAGCTGGAATATCTCTCTCCTGATAGCTGTCTAGATGGCCTGGGTTTAAATCAGTTTGAAAGACTACTGATAGTTTGCTCTCTCCTTCCTTATTTTTACCAACAAAAGGAGAGTAGCTGCCCATAGCAGGGACCAGGACAGGGAGTCAACAAGTAGGTTCTCACTAAGTTCTTGTTAACTGAATTTCTTTTGTCTATCTCCTTTTGGATTCGGAGTATAGAATTTAAGACATTCATTCACTCATTATCATAATTATGAAAAATATTAATGGAGGTACATGGTATTCATTGAGTACTGCAGGGTTTTATATAGAGATTTTGGGGAGAAACTGCAGCATAAGTAATGATAATTCAAAAATCTTTGGTTCTTGATAACTGTAGATTGCTTATATTTAAAACCCAAATTGAATCACATTATAGAGTCAGTCTGTACACGTGCATGAACACAGACAAATAAATAAGCATGCTTGCCTTATAAAAGCATGTATTTATTTAGTGTTTCTCCCTTGAGCTTACCCTCCCAACTAGTCCAAGTTTTAGCTTATAAAAAGAAAACTATGCTATGAGATTGGAGATATTAAAAATATTTTTCATCTTCCATCTCATCAGTATTACGCTCACCTGGGTTTATTTAATAAACGTTTGCCTCCCATGTGCAAAACATTAGGTGTTAAAGAGAACGTGCAGTGGACTACTGTACACTGATACTGAGCGTGGTTTCAGTGTCAGATTGTTGGGTTAACTTCTTCATCTAAGATGTGGACTGAGCTCATTACCTAAAATTTCCAGGCCTTTGTTTCCTTATCCATAAAATGCAGACTATCTTATAAAGTTGCTGTGAAGCGTAACTGAATTTTATGTAACCAACTAGACCTTGCTGGGCAGAGAGGTTAAGATCTATTTTTAAAAGTAGCTCAAAATCTAATGATGGACACAGTATCAGAGTAATGTATAATTAAGACCAAGACTTGTGGGAAGTGCCCCAAGATTCCAAACAGAACACAGTTTTAATGATAATGTTCTGCTCCTTTATCCTGTTTCTTCAGAGTTGTGAATAGAACTGAAGAGGTGATTTCTCTTTTGTCTTGTCACTATCCCTGTAAGAAAGAAATTTAGAAAACTATACCTTTCAGTTCAGTTCAGTTCAGTTCAGTTCAGTCGCTCAGTCATACCTGACTCTGTAACCCCATGGAGGGCAGCATGCCAGGCCTCCCTGTCCATCACCAACTCCCGGAGTCCACCCAAACCCATGTCCATCGAATCGGTGATGCCATCCAGCCATCTCATCCTCTGTCGTCCCCTTCTCCTTCTGCCCCCCATCCCTCCAAGCATCAGAGTCTTTTCCAATGAGTCAACCCTTCACATGAGGTGGCCAAAGTACTGGAGTTTCAGCTTCAGCATCACTCCTTCCAATGAACACCCAGGACTGATCTCCTTTAGGATGGACTGGTTGGAACCCCTTGCAGTCCAAGGGACTCTTAAGAGTCTTCTCCAACACCACAGTTCAAAAGCATCAATTTTTGGCGGTCAGCTTTCTTTATAGTCCAACTCTCAAATTCATACATGACTACTGGAAAAACCATAGCCTTGACTAGATGGACCTTTGTTGGCAAAGTGATATCTCTGCTTTTTAATATGCTGTCTAGGTTGGTCTAGGTTTCCTTCCAAGGAGCAAGCATCTTTTAATTTCATGGCTGTAGTCACCATCTGCAGTGATTTGGGAGCCCCCAAAAATAAAGTCTGCCACTGTTTCCACTGTTTCCCCATCTATTTGCCATGAAGTGATGGGACCAGATGCCATGACCTTGGTTTTCTGAATGTTGAGCTTTAAGCCAACTTTTTCACTCTCCACTTTCACTTTCATCAAGAGGCTCTTTCACTTTCTGCCATAAGGATGGTGTCATCTGCATCTCCTGGCAATCTTGATTACAGCTTGTGCTTCTTCCAACCCAGCATTTCTCATGATGTACTCTGCATATAAGTTAAATAAGCAGGGTGACAATACACAGCCTTGACGTACTCCTTTTCCTATTTGGAACCAGTATGTTGTTCCATGTCCAGTTCTAACTGTTGCTTCCTAACCTGTGTATAGGTTTCTCAAGAGGCAGGTCAGGTGGTGTGGTATTCCCATCTCTTTCAGAATTTTCCACAGTTTATTGTGATCCACACAGTCAAAGGCTTTGGCACAGTCAATAAAGCAGAAATAGATGTTTTTCTGGAACTCTTGCTTTTTCGATGATCCAGCGGATGTTGGCAATTTGATCTCTGGTTCCTCTGCCTTTTCTAAAACCAGCTTGAACATCTGGAAGTTCACGGTTCACGTATTGCTGAAGCCTGGCTTGGAGAATTTTGAGCATTACTTTACTAGCGTGTGAGATGAGTGCAATTATTCTCCAGAATTTTACTGTAAAATGAGCAGTTCAACTGTTTTAGACCCTCCCAAAGACCACTTAAAATAGGTTTTGCAAATGCCAAAAGGTACAGAACAAAATGAGAAAACAGTAGCTTTAGTTACTGTGTTTAAATAATATACCAAGCTGCTGTTTTCTCATTTTGTTCTGTACCTTTTGGCATTTGCAAAACCTATTTTAAGTATTTTCTGTTATGCAACCAGAGATAAACATATATATATATATATATATATATATATATATACACACACACACACATTTCTAATAGCAATTTTTAAGGTATTTGGGAGGGTCTAAAACAGTTGAACTGCTCATTTTACACTACAATTTTGGAGAATAATGTTTGATTTTCTTGCCCTAAAAATATAATTTCTCCAACAAAATATAAACTTATTTTTATTTCCCATTTTTAATTTTATAGCATCTAATACAAACATAAGAACCATAAAGCATGACTGACAAATAGGACAATTATTTTTAAATTACGGCTTTCAAGAAATCTAGCTTATATTGACATTAAAACTTATTTGTTGCAGTATCTTTATTCAAGATAATGTTAATTAAAACAAGGTGAGTTTACAAAACCAAGCACACATATAAAATCTGAGTATAAAACAAGTTGCTTACTCGTCTAGAAAACATAGCTATCCCCTCACCCCATGCCCCTCAACCCTACACCATCCACCAAATCTCCTTAGGAGTCACTAAATTTATTTGGATAGATGTGGCAGAGTTTCAAAATATGTCAAAACATTCAATAAAGTTCCAAAACAGTATAGTATAGTCAGGTGAAAGCTGCTGAAATCAAGCAAACTATTATCTAGGCAAGGTAGATTTAGCTTAACAAGACCTCTGAGACAGTATTTTTAAAAAATCACATAGTTTCTCAAATTTTAATTTCTGTTCTCTAGGATCACAGATTTCCCAGAAGCCAATGGACTTCTGGAACTAATGTTATGTATTCTAGATATGCCAGTATTAGTCTTCAGGAAACCACAGTTTCTGTTAATAAACTTTTCAAGCCAAAAAAAGCCCACAAAAATTAAAAAATACTCACCACATCCACTGATTATATCGGGTTTGGCCTTCATTATTTTGCAGAATTGTCTTCGGCAGTTTTCTATCCATGCAGTTTGTTTATCAGACATTTTGAAGTGCAATAAAAGTTTGCCAAGATCATTGTCTAATAAGAAAGATGTTATATTATTTTAACAAAATATGTTAGATACACTGAAAAACAAGTATTAATGCTAATAATGTAAACAGTTATAAGTTCCAGAAAAAGTATTTTATATGGGTTTCAAAAGGAAACAGACATTTTTCTGTAATTATATCTTACACCATCAAACTACTATCACCATGTTTATCAAAAACTCATAAAATGGACTGATTTATAACCATTACTCTTTCTTACACAAATATTATTCATTACTGAGTATTTGATTTAATACACAGTGCGAAGCTTGAAAGATTTCACTACAGAGACTGATATAAACATTATACTAATTCTTCATGTACATTCAGGTGCAGTTTTATTCATTTCTTTAAAGCAAAAAGAAAGCATAAATGTAGACAATCTTTACTCAGTTATTTATTTCCTCTTTTTGGTAAAAGAAAAAAAACTATGCTGAAAATGAATCATGCTGAAAAAGCATGCATGCACGTGCTTAGTCCAACTCTTTGCAACCCTTTGGACTGCGGCCCACCAGGCTCCTCTGTCCATGGGATTCTCCATGCAAGAATACTGGGACAAGTTGCCACTGCCTCCTCCAGGGGATTTTCCTGACCCAGGCATGGAACCAATGTCTCCTATGTCTCTTGCACTGGCAGGTGGATTCTTTTACCACTGAGTTACCTGGTAAGTCTCAGTAAAAGAGCACCTATTGCTAAAATATAACTTTTCTTCTTTCTTAGCAATTTTATGAATATGGCAATATTAATTTTCTTTTCCTTTTATTCTCATGAGATTTTTCCATCTTCCATTTTAATTGTATTCCCATCAGATTTTTCATTAGAAAACATCTATAAATATATTGAAGATTTAGGTGTCATTTAAAAAGGATATATAAGTATGTATACATATAAGCATATATACTATTTACTCACACATATATGTAAAAATTCAAAGGGGAGGGAAAAAAAAATTTCTTTGTAGAAGAGCAGAGGGTTGGGGGATAGACAGTCACATGAACTCATACACTTTACCACTTTCCTTGAAGGAGATTTTGAGGAAAGAGGAACAAGAACATTTTCCACATATAAAGTCAAAGTCCTGATTGCTTCTGCCCAAAGACATGGTTTGGAACACTACAAAATATAGCCACCTAAGGGGCTAATGGAAAATCCCATGGACGGAGGAGCCTGGTGGGCTGCAGTCCATGGGATCGCTAGAGTTGGACACGACTGAGTGACTTCACTTTCACTTTTCACTTTCATGCACTGGAGAAGGAAATGGCAACCCACTCCAGTGTTCTTGCCTGGAGAATCCCAGGGACGGCAGAGCCTGGTGGGCTGCCATCTCTGGGGTCGCACAGAGTCGGACACGACTGAAGCAACTTAGCAGCAGCAGCAAAGGGCTAATGAATTCCACCAAGAAAATATCAGTATTCAACTTAATATTAAAGAGGATTTCAACCAACTCCTGGTCCTTTGAAATGAATACAATTATAATAAAGAAAGTAAGTCCTTATTCTTAAGAATTTTTAAAAAATTAAACTTTTTACCATACTAAGCTATTTTATTTTTCCATCTAATTTTTGTAAAAATACATTCAATAAACATGCATGGAATTCCTATATGGCTATAACAATCTAGACAGACAAGGTCACTGGCCCTCATAAAACTTACATGTGTGTGTATTTGTGCATAAACAGACAGGAGTATAACTGAGTATAATCAATATATATTAATACATATCATTCCAATGATCTAAGCTGGTTTTATTTAGCCCTAAAAAAGCAGCTACATATCCTCACTCAATCCTCATATACAAAATTATATGATTGATTGTACAAATCATAATTCATGTAAGTATTTTCACATTTGACACTTAGGTCACCAGAAAAGCCTTCTCATATCAAAACTACAGAAATATTCTTTTGTACAAACATTATGAATATACAAGGGGCTTCCCAGGGGGCACTGGTGGTAAAGAATCCACCTGCAAATGCAGGAGACATAACAGATGTGGGTTCAATCCCTCGGTTGAGAAGACCTCCTGGAGAAGGAAATGGCAACCCACTCCAGTGTTCTTGCGTGGAGAATCCCATGGACAGAGGAGCTTGGTGGGCTATAGCACATGGGGTTGCAAAGAGTTGGACATGACTGAAGTGATTTAGCATGCATGCACATGAGTATACAAATGTAACAAATATATGCACACTCATAAATATACATATAAACCAGAAAGAACTGTTCTGTTGGAAGAATGTATAATTCTGATACTTAGTAGTAATCTAACATATTCTCTTTAAATATCAAGAACAAAATGATCCTATAATATTCCATAAGTGGCCTCAATCAGAGGCGATATCTAGAGAAAAATGAAACTGATTTAGTCAAAGGAGAAAATTATTATTTTTAATAAAAACTCAAAACCTTTAAACAAGAAATATCATAGCTGATAATTTTGTTGGAAATTATTTTAACAGCAGAGTATTAATGTTAAATGCATCTTGATATGTTAGGTAAAAGACAACTGAACAGCATTAAATGGAATTTTTATACTTTCCATTTAGAATATCTACATTATTTATTCCCCAAGAACAAACTATCCAGAATCTACTAAGATTCACTAATTATTTGTACCTCTTAATCCCCTTTACCTATCTAGCCCCAATCCATAAGTATAAAGTAAGATACAAGGATATAATTATAGCACACAGAATGCAGTCTTGATCTTATAAAAAAAACTTTATATGTCTCCAGGGATCTTCCCTACCCAGGGATGGAACCTGGGTTTCAAGCACTGTAGACAGACGCTTTACCATCTGAGCCACCAAGGAAGTCCTATATGGAGTATCAGTTCAGTTCAGTTAGTTCAGTCGCTCAATCGTGTCCAACTCTTTGCGAACCCATGAATTGCAGGATGCCAGGCCTCCCTGTCCATCACCAGCTCCCGGAGTTCACTCAAACTCATGTCCATCGAGTCGGTGACGCCATCCAGCCATCTCATCCTCTGTCGTCCCCTTCTCCTCCTGCTCCCAATCCCTCCCAGCATCAGAGTCTTTTCCAATGAGTCAACTCTTTACATGAGGTGGCCAAAGTACTGGAATTTCAGCTTTAGCATCAGTCCTTCCAATGAACACCCAAGATCATCTTCTTTAAAATGGACTGGTTGGATGTCCTTGCAGTCCAAGGGACTCGCAAGAGTCTTCTCCAACATCACAATTGAAAAGCATCAATTCTTCGGCACTTAGCTGTCTTGACAGTCCAACTCTCACATCCATACATGACCACTAGAAAAACAACAGCCTTGACTAGACAAACCTTTGCTGGCAAAGTAATGTCTCTGCTTTTTAATAGGCTACCTAGGTTGGTCATAACTTTCCTTCCAAGGAGTAAGCGTCTTTTAATTTCATGGCTGCAATCACCATCTGCAGTGATTTTGGAACAAAGTCTGACACTGTTTCCACTGTTTCCCCATCTATTTCCCATGAAGTGATGGGACCAGATGCCATGACCTTAGTTTTCAAAATGTTGAGTTTTAGGCGAACTTTTTCACTCTCCTCTTTCACTTTCATCAAGAGGCTTTTTAGTTCCTCTTCACTTTCTGCCATAAGGGTGGTGTCATCTGCATGTCTGAGGTTATTGATATTTCTCCCAGCAATCTTGATTCCAGCTTGTGCTTCTTCCAGCCCAGCATTTCTCATGATGTACTCTGCATATAAGTTAAATAAGCAGGGTGACAATATACAGCCTTGAAGAACTCCTTTTCCTATTTGGACCAGTCTGTTCCATGTCCAGTTCTGACCGTTGCTTCCTGACCTGCATACAAATTTCTCAAGAGGCAGATCAGGTGGTCTGGTATTCCCATCTCTTTCAGAATTTTACACACTTTATTGTGACCCACACAGTCAAAGGCTTTGGCATAGTCAATAAAGCAGAAATAGATGTTTTTTTGGAACTCTCTTGCTTTTTCCATGATCCAGCAGATGTTGGCAATTTGATCTCTGGTTCCTCTGCCTTTTCTAAAACCAGCTTGCACATCTGGAAGTTCATGGTTCATGTACTGCTGAAGACTGGCTTGGAGAATTTTGAGCATTACTTTACTAGCGTGTGAGATGAGTGCAATTGTGTTGTAGTTTGAGCATTCTTTGGTATTGCCTTTCTGTGGGATTGGAATGAAAACTGACCTTTTTCAGTCCTGTGGCCACTGCTGAGTTTTCCAAATTTGCTGGCATATTGAGTGCAGCACTTTCACAGCATCATCTTTCAGGATTTGAAATAGCTCAACTAGAATTCCATCACCTCCACTAGCTTTGTTCGTAGTGATGCTTTCTAAGGCCCACTAGACTTCACATTCCAGGATGTCTGGCTCTAGGTCAGTGATCACACCATTGTGATTATCTGGGTTGTGAAGATCTTTTTGTACAGTTCTGTGTATTCTTGCCTCCTCTTCTTAATATCTTCTGCTTCTGTTAGGTCCATACCATTTCTGTCCTTTATCGAGCCCATCTTTGCATGAAATGTTCCCTTGGTATCTCTAATTTTCTTGGAGAGATCTCTAGTCTTTCCTGTTCTGTTGTTTTCCTCTATTTCTTTGCATTGATTGCTGAGGAAGGCTTTCTTATCTCTCTTTGCTAATCTTTGGAACTCTGCATTCAGATGCTTATATCTTTTTCTCCTTTGCTTTTCATTTCTCTTCTTTTCACGGGTATTTGTAAGGCCTCCTCATACAGCCATTTTGCTTTTTTGCATTTCTTTTTCTTGGAGATGGTCTTGATCCCTGTCTCCTGTACAGTGTCATAAATCTCCATCCATAGTTCATCAGGCACTCTATCAGATCTAGGCCCTTAAATCTACTTCTCACTTCCACTGTATAAATATAAGGGATTTGATTTAGGTCAGGCCTGAATGGTCTAGTGGTTTTCCCTACTTTCTTCAATTTAAGTCTGAATTTGGCAATAAGGAGTTCATGATCTGAGCCACAGTCAGCTCCTGGTCTTGTTTTTGCTGACTGTATAGAGCTTCTCCATCATTGGCTGCTAAGAATATAATCAATCTGATTTCAGTGTTGACCATCTGGTGATGTCCATGTGTAGAGTCTTCTCTTGTGTTGTTGGAAGAGGGTGTTTGCTATGACCAGTGCGTTCTCTTGGGAAAACTCTATTAGCCTTTGCCCTGCTTCATTCTGTATTCCAAGGCCAAATTTGCCTGTTACTCCAGGTGTTTCTTGACTTCCTACTTTTGCATTCCAGTCCCCTATAATGAAAAGGACATCTTTTTTGGGTGTTAGTTCTAAAAGGTCTTGTAGGTCTTCATAGAACCATTCAACTTCAGCTTCTTCAGCATTACTGGTTAGGGCATAGGCTTGGATCACCGTGATATTGAATGGTTTGCCTTGGAAACGAACAGAGATCATTCTGTTGTTTTTGAGATTGCATCCAAGTACTGCATTTTGGACTCTTTTGTTGACCATGATGGCTACTCCAGTTCTTCTAAGGGATTCCTGCCAGCAGTAGTAGATATAACGGTCATCTGAGTTAGATTCACCCATTCCAGTCCATTTTAGTTCGCTGATTCCTAGAATGTCGATGTTCACTCTTGCCATCTCCTGTTTGACCACTTCCAATTTGCCTTGATTCATGGACCTGACATTCCAGGTTCCTATGCAATAGTGCTCTTTACAGCATTGGACTTTGCTTCTATCACCAGTCACATTCACAACTGGGTATTGTTTTTGTTTTGGCTCCATCCCTTCATTCTTTCTGGAGTTATTTCTCTACTGATCTCCAGTAGCATATTGGGCACCTACCGACCTGGGGAGTTCATCTTTCAGTATCCTATCATTTTGCCTTTTCAGACTGTTTATGGGGTTCTCAAGGCAAGAATACTGAAGTGGTTTGTCATTCCCTTCTCCAGTGGACCACATTCTGTCAGACCTCTCCACCATGATCCTCCCATCTTAGGTGGCCCCACACGGCATGGGTAACATTGAGTTAGACAAGGCTGTGGTCTGTGTGATCAGACTGGATATTTTTCTGTGATTATGTTTTCAGTGCGTCTGCCCTCTTATGCCCTCTCGCAACACCTACCATCTTACTTGGGTTATCTATAAAAATACTGAAGCACTATGTTGTACACCTGAAACTAATATAACATGTAAGAGTCAGTTATACTTCTATAAAAAATCACTAGTGGTACATGACTGAAAAGACAAAAGCAGTTTTTCATCTTTGTTTCTTTCTGTGTCAATTCTTTCTATCCATGTGTGACCCTGTCTTTCATAACCACCACCATCCCTCAAGGCGTAAATGTCCATAAAGCTCTTTTGTAAATTACTTGCTATTTAAAAATCCTGTTGTCTTTTCTTCTTCCCTCCTGCTCACACCCTCTTCTTGCTCTCCTGTCACTTTCCTTTCACATTTGCTATTCTATTTTGCTCTCACATCTCCATCCAAGGAAAAGATCACAGCCACTAGACTGTAAACAGTCCTGAAGCAGTAAATGTGTTATGCATCTGCACCTACCAACTGGGAGAAAGGCTGAAAGTCCCAATTTAGTACCTGGAAATTTGATTTGAGGCAATTAACAAATGCTGAGCTGGAGATAGACTGCCTAGAAGACTCCTAGAGAGATAACTTTGTATCCTCATAACTTCTAGTTATGGTTTCCCCCAGCTCTCAGTGGGAATGTGAGCTCTTCAATGTGCATATATCACAGCTAATAATATTTAGTGATTTGATATGTTTACTGAAAATTTGTATCTGTAATGTTAACAAGCTTGAGGAAAACAATTCTTTTATTTCCTCCCTCCAAATCTGGAACCAAATGAAAAGCAGACAGCAGGAGATAAATGGAGTTCAAAGTATCAGTGCTAGTACCATAACAGCTAAATTAAGCACCTTAACTTGGATCTCCTACCACATGGACTTAAAAAATCTCTCCCCTGCACTGAAAAAATATATTCAATCACAGACAGTGATGAGACAACCAAAGGTCTCTCCTGATTGCTCTTGTTAGGAAAGCTATGAGTATAACACTAACTGAAAAAAAAAAAAAAAAAACTGGTTTAAATAAAAATTAATAAAAAGATAGGCTAACTTGGAAATACAGCCTTTAAGTGGTCTAATTCAAGATTTTTCATTCCTTCTGCAAAATTCACCTATGAAACATTTTTCCTTCCTATCTTAGTGCTTAATTAGTGAGGAAGTCCAAAGAGAGGCCAGTAACTTTACTCTAGCAAAAGCCCTAATGAGGCAAGGAGAAATGGAATTACAGGAATGGTATCATAGGAACACAACAATTCTAAATCAGTGATTTTGGGAGTAGAACAAACCTGAACGATACATAAAATTTTAATGTTTACCAAAATTTCTTTGTTTATAGTCACATAAAAAATTTAAAAACCATAGTTTTGTTTCTGGTCATGATGGAGAAACTGGAAATATACTTGCCTTCCTGCCATAAATAACTCAAGAAATGGTTAAAATACATCAAAACACTGTTTTCAGACACTGGTCAACAATAGGCAGTATAGGACTATTATGTCTGAGAAAAGGGAAACTAACAAGGTACCTTTACAACTGGGCCCTGGTTTTTTCTAGAATTACTTTCAACATCATATGCAGGAAGTGGGGCATTGAGTTAAAGAGACAGAAGTCACACTGCAGAGAGACTGAGGAGACTAAAATTTGTGGAAGAGGAAGAACAAAGAAAGAACTCCAGAAATCTGTGTAAGTTGTTGTCAAGGTAGTTGCAAAGAATCGGCTGTGCAGATGAAGAGAAGCTCCACAAGACTGGGCAGAGAACATGAACAATTCTCAGAGTATACATATGGTGAGGAGATGTCCAAGTTACAGAAAGATTATGAAGAGTCCTCCTCAACTACAGAGTTCTACAGACCAAAAGAGCCAAACTTTTGTAAAAGAGTTAAATTAGCCTTAAAGTAAAGACACGGGGCTGCCCAGGTGGTGCACTGGTAAAGACTCTGTTTGCCAATGCAGGAGACGTGGGTTTGATCCTTGGGTTGGGAATATCCCCCAGAGTAGGAAATGGCAACCCATTCCAGTATTCTTGCCTGGAGAATTCCATGAGCAGAGAAGCCTGGTGGACAACAGTCCATGGGGTCATACATAGTCAGATACAACTGAGCGACTAAGCACACACATACACACAAAGACAACTTTACACTCACCCTAACAAAAAAAATGAAAGCCCTGAATGATCAAACTGACTTCACAAATAACTTGACTGCATGGCCCAAAATGTCCACTAATCTTTAAAGAAAACAAAATCTAGCACTTAACTATGTAAAATTAGTAATGCTGAATATTCAATTAAAAATTACTAACCTGTAGTTGAATCAATAAATATAAAGACACAGAAAGGACCTTGGTGATACAATTACCAGGTAAAAATTTTAATGCAGTTGTTTTTAAGAATTTTAAGAAAATATAAACAAAAAGTGATATTAATTCAAACTGTAGTTAATCTATACTGGAATCCTCCTGAGTAAAATGGTACACACAAATGGTACATGTAACAAACTAGATGAATCTTCAACTCATTATGCTTAAAGAAATCAAGCACAAACAAAAGTATCTTACGTGAGTCTATCTGTATGAAGTGCTAGAATGCAAAAGCAAATCTACAGCTATAGTTCTCAAATGGGCTAAGTTTTGCTCCCTGTCTTTCAGTAATGTCTACAGACATTCCTGGCTGGGAGGGGTGGGTGCAAATAGAGACTTCTATGCGTATCTAGTGAGCAGAGACCATGAAAGCTGCTAAAAAAAATTGTTCAGTGCACAGGACAGTTCTCTCTGGCAATAAGCACTTTTTACCCAACCCACTTACTACCACTGAGGAAAATAGGAAACATCAAGTTTCATGCTTACAAAATTCAATTACAACTGATAATAGTTCATATCTAAACCCTGAAATTCTTTGCTACGGTAAGTACTATAATCTTTTCATACTTGATGATATTGTATAATTGGTTTCTCAAAAGATTACTATATAGAAGGAAAGATTATACTTATCATCACAGATAATGTAAAAAGAAAGAACCTCCATTTCAAGGACAAGAAAAATGTAAGCTCAATATAAATGCAAAGAAAATCTATGCAAAAAACTTTTAATACTTCTTTATGAATGCCCATTTCATACAGAGTATCATAAACAGCTGCTATAAAAGAAACAAAATAAATGGAAGATTTAATAAATTAACTTGCAACAGATTCCTAGGCTTAATTTGGAAAGTCACCCATCTATTAGACTGAAGCTTATCTGCGAAATATTTGCTTCCAATTTGTGTTTTTGCTTATCTTTTCTTCTTCCATGTAGATTAATATAGCTATGCCACTTTATTCTTAATATTTACAATATTTAAGGAAAGACTCCGGAGTAGTCTCCAAGTAACTGAAAAGATGCTTAAATTCTCTATATTAGTTCTCCCTACATTTCTAAACGTGAGAGTATCTAAATTCTTACACTATTTGGTTTGAACTGTGAGTTCTTAAACATATGACATCTATATTTTATACAGATTATACTTCACTTTAGAATTATCATATCACTTTTCATTTTAATATGTGATAATTAAGCATGTACTATAGGAGGTATCAGTGAAGCATTTTTTTAAAAAGAGCAATTAGTTCTCCCTTATCACTTGCACCTAAACTAGCAGGTGATTTATTTCTGCTAGTTGCTACTGATGTTTGTTTCAAACATCAAGAAGTACATGAAGAGTTTTACAATTCAAAAGAAAACACTTACTCTGATTTTTAAACTAAGTATCTCAACAACTACAGCTCAAGATTTATGACATTGGAAAGGATCCATAATCATATTTTCCTATTCTCTCAGTTAACAGGATGATGCCAAACAAAAGCCATTTACCTTTTATCTGCAGAAAATAAATTTTAATTCCAAGGGTAGAAACAATACAGAAAGAAAAAAAAAAGAGAAAAATGAGAAGGTGCCTAACTTGACATAAAAGCCTAGATAAATATTTGATAAAAAGGAGAATTCATCACCAAAAAATATTTATAGTCTAACTATATGTGTAAGACATAATACAAAGACTTTCAAAATCAGAACAAACAATACCTGTCATCATGCTGCATTATATTTTATGTAGTACATATTATTTTTCAAAGCACTTTGTTTTTCTCATGGGATTCTATTTTTGGTTGATTGGAGGAAGAGCAGTAATCCTAAATCTTACATAACTTATCAGACTAGAAATAAAAGCAATCCAACCTACTCATTTGTTAATTTGGCAATTTTCATTCTTTTATTAAAATGTAGTTGCTATTATAAGTCATCCTATTCTTCTTTTTCTCTTAAGCTCATTTTTACTTCAGAACATTCATAAGTTTACTTGCATCAGGAGTTACTAATACGCTTGAGGCTTTCAATGACTAGCTATTTGAATTTCTAAGATCAAATAAAAGCAATCACTCCCAACGGCCTGGCCATCAATGACCTTGTGAATCGATGCTGTGCTTCTGCTGGCCCTGTTAGGGATATGAGAAACATAAAGCCCATGACAAAACAACATATTTTCTACTTTGAAGATATCCGCCCCAACAAAGTAAATGTATTTCTGAGTGATTTCTTGATAAAGATGGAAATTCTACAGTAATAAGGTAGATAGGATATAGGCATGAATTAGATTGCTGTTTTTTATAATTCAGCCTGAATAAACTTTATAAAATAAAAAACAAAGTGAATGGAAGATGCTAGAAAGGGAAGTAAGAGAGCTTGTTTCTCATTTTATTAAGTTATGTCTTTCCAATGACCAGAGTGTGCTACCCAACTCAAGGCATTTTTATTTCTCAGTATGGAAGTACTGAATTTCCCTTCCTCCTAAAAGAAAGAAGTCCCCATCCTGAACACACCAAAATAGAACACTGAAGAGCACACTCTCTGATTAGTGATGTAATTAATAACTCCTGGGAAACCTAATTTTAGCTTCAGTTCAGTTCAGTCACTCAGTCATGTCCGACTCTTTGTGATCCCATGAATCGCAGCATGCCAGGCCTCCCTGTCCACCAACTCCCAGAGTTCACCCAAATTCATGTGCATCGAGTCGGTGATGCCATCCAGCCATCTCATCCTCTGTCGTCCCCTTCTACTCCTGCCCCCAACCCCTCCAAGCATCAGGGTCTTTTCCAATGAGTCAACTCTTCACATCAGGTAGCCAAAGTATTAGAGTTTCAGCTTCAGCATCAGTCCTTCCAATGAACACCCAGGACTGATCTCCTTTAGGATGGACTGGTTGGATCTCCTTGCAGTCCAAGGGACTTGCAAGAGTCTTCTCCAACACCACAGTTCAAAAGCATCAATTTTTCGGCACTCAGCCTTCTTCACAGTCCAACTCTCACATCCATACATGACCACAGGAAAAACCATAGCCTTGTCTAGACAGACCTTTGTTGACAAAGTAATGTCTCTGCTTTTGAATATGCTACCTAGGTTGGTCATAACTTTCCTCCGAAGGAGTAAGCGTCTTTTAATTTCATGGTTGCAATCACCATCTGCAGTGATTTTGGAGCCCCAAAAATAAAGTCTGACACTTCCCACTGTTTCCCCATCTATTTCCCATGAAGTGATGGGGCCAGATGCCATGATCTTCGTTTTCTGAATGTTGAGTTTTAAGCCAACTTTTTCACTCTCCTCTTTCACTTTCATCAAGAGGCTTTTTAGTTCCTCTTCACTTTCTGCCATAAGGGTGGTGTCATCTGCATATCTGAGGTGATTGACATTTCTCCCGGCAATCTTGATTCCAGCTTGTGCTTCTTCCATCCCAGCATTTCTCATGATGTACTCTGCATAGAAGTTAAATAAGCAGAGTGACAATATACAGCCTTGACGTACTCCTTTTCCTATTTGGACCAGTCTGTTGTTCCATGTCCAGTTCTAACTGTTGCCTCCTGACCTGCATATAGGTGTCTCAAGAGGCAGGTCAGGTGGTCTGGTATTCCCATCTCTTTCAGAATTTTCCACAGTTTATTGTGATCCACACAGTCAAAGGCTTTGGCTTAGTTAATAAAGCAGAAATAGATGTTTTTCTGGAACTCTTGCTTTTTTGATGATCCAGCAGATGTTGGCAATTTGATCTCTGGTTCCTCTGCCTTTTCTAAAACCAGCTTGAACATCTGGAAGTTCACGGTTCACTTATTGCTGAAGCCTGACTTGGAGAAATTTGAGCATTACTTTACTAGCGCGAGAGATGAGTGCAATTGTGCAGTAGTTTGAGCATTCTTTAGCATTGTCTTTCTGTGGGATTGGAATTTTCCTTAGGTGTCTTTTCCTTAGGTGTCTCAGTCTTTCTGTTTCATATAGGAAAGGAATCATGAGTTAATCTCTAGGAGTTCACTGACATGCTAACTGGCATTTGGTTTTAACCACTGCTCAATTCTTTCTCCAACTTCCCTTCCCTCTTTCTTATCTTCTACACAGGAACGATAAGTTACTATATTAACACATTTCTTCCTACTTTTCTCAACTCTCAGATAACAGAGAGATGATATTTTGGAAGAAAAATTTCCATTTAAGTTGATTTATGATTACCACATATGTGACATATGTACATAAATAATACTTATCAGTTTTTTAAAGGCTTTTACATTTTAATATGGTGACCCTAAAAATGTGTATAAAGAAAAATAACTGAACCAAATGGTGCCTCAAGATTCTTATTTACAGATGAAAATAAATCATCTAATAACTAACACTGATGCCAAGCAACTAACAAGAGGCAATTTAACAGATGAGGAAATGCTAACTGTAGCAAGGAGGATAAATCTAAAAGTTGGGAGACAAATTAGGTGAATGTCAGCATGTGCACACAGCTAAAGTGATTTTTTTCCACAACAATGATATGATATCTCAAAGTACTGCAGTGCAAATGACTAAAACAACACCTATCAGAATCAGTGAATCATTACCTCCAAATTGAAAAAGCAAAATGGCAAGTATATGAACTCTTGCCTTTAAAACAGCTCTTTGTATCTTAAAGTATTACTAGCTTAAACAGCTTAAATGCATAATTACTAGCTTAAATGCATAATTTATGTTCAACTTATTGAATAGTGTTTGACGAGGAACATTACTTTCAACTTAGTTCTAATCTGCTAGAAATATGTCTGGCTCCATTATTCTCACAGAGGTTACCGGGACATTATCAGTATACTCCCTTAGGTACTTTCGAAATTTGGACATGCTTCTGATATCCTCTCCCATTTTCTGCTGTTCTTCTGTAAGTATAAGGTCAGTGAAACATCTGCAATATCAGAATGACATAAGTATGATTCATATTTGACTCAAAATGTATCTATGTAAAATCCCTTCCTGTGGTATCTCTTGGGCTATCCACTGACTGGCTAGATCATTCTGTCCTGCTTAACAGAATCACAGTAATGTCAGGACCACCATTAGTAGGAAGTATTAAGTATTGCTGTAAAATTGAGAATAATGTCTTATTCAAACACTTGGGTTCTAAGCACTAACAGAAAGGTAACTAGAAGTTGCTGCCCAGTACGGTGGGAAAATATGAAATTAAATAAAGAGACTTGAAATTGTATTAAACTAAAATAGGACATGTGACAGGAATTGGGCCTTGTAGATTATAGGGAAGTCATTAGAGGGTTTTAGTTAGAGGAGTAAAAATAATCCAACCACATTTCAACAGCATTACTCTTGCTTCTGTGTTAACAAACTGAACAGGTTACTAAAACAGTACAGTGAGAGATGAGAGTGAGTAGTGGATGAATGAAAAGTGGTTTTGTTTGAGATATGGAGAATCAAGAGCATTTGCGACAGAAATGGCTCAGCCAGTAAAGAGTCAGCCTGCAATGTGGGAGACCTGAGTTTGATCCCTGGGTCAGGAAGATCCCCTGCAGAAGGAAATGGCAACCCATTCCAGTATTCTTGGAAATATCCCATGGATATTTTGGAAATTCCCATGGATGGAGGATTTTGGATATTCCCATGGATGGAAATATCCCATGGATATTCTGGAAAATCCCATGGATGGAGGATCCTGGAGGGCTACAGTCCATGAGGTTGCAAAGAGTCAGACATGACAGCGATTTCACTCACTCACAAATGTGGGTTATGAAGAGAAAAAGAGTCAAAAAAAGTTTTCACCTTTATTGCCTAAAGAAATGGAAGCACAAAATTGTCATTTCTAAAATGAGGAAATGTACCAAAGGAATAGATTTTGAAAGAGTATCAGAAGTTTATCTCAGAGTTGTTAAATTTGATATATTTGATATATTTACTAACCACCCTAGCAAAGAACAGATATGAGTACAGAGTCAACTAGAGACACAGGTTAAAGATATAAATCTGTGTATATTGGACAGTATTTTAGTCATAAGACTAAATGAAATCCCCAAAAGAATATGCACACACACACAAAAAGACAACTGAGAACTGAGGGGCACTCCAAAGTTTAGAGTTTGGAGAGACCTGAAAGATCTGACAAAGATTAAGTATTTGCTAGAAATTCAAGGGGGTGGGGGGAATAATCAGATAATGTACTTTCTGAAAGCCAAATAAGAAAATGTTTCAAAAAGCAGAGGCATCAAACATGTTAAGTGATAATGCTAAATGTAACAGGATGAGTACTGAGATCTGACCCACTGATTTAACCCTGGTAGAATGGCAGGGGTGAAAGCCTGATTAGCTTTCAAGTGGATGGATGCAAGAGAACACAGAAAGAGAATAACTACAATACTAAAATTAGACAATTCCTTGAAGGAATTTTGCAGTGGGAGGACAGAAATGGAATTGTAGAGAGGGAAAGTAAGTTCAAAAGAAGATATTTTAAATATAGAAAAATTAATAGCATGCTGGTTGGCTTATGGAAAAGCTACAGTGGAAAGCTCTACCAAGCTCCCATCCCCTAACCCCATAATCCCATGAAGAAACAATAAGGAAAACGGAAGAACTGTTAGAAGCAATATCTTTGCTGATAAAGAGGATGGAATGTATTGCACAACTGAAGAAACTGGCCTTTTTAAGCAATATTTGCAGTTTCATTCATAGTAATGCAAAACCTAAATTGGTACAGATGTAGCTGAGTCAGCCAATATGTATCAAGAGTATATGGAAGCTGATAGCTTCTATTTCCTCAGTTTGGGGGGAAAAAAAGGAAAACAGTTATCTGACAGAAAGATTGGGAAGAGGTGAGGAAGGGTCGATGAATGAGAAGATTTGAAACTAAGTCATCTAGGAGACTAGGAGAGTGCCCTGAACTGGGGACACACTGTGTGGCTGCCTGGAAGCACTGTGGGCTCACTTGGTTAATAACCGTTCTGCAAGTGATCTTCTGGGCTAGAGAGAGAAGCTATTATTACTCCCCTTTCTAAATCACTTATAAGAGTAGAACAGGGAATAAAGTTATAGTCCTCTGAGCTTCTCAGGGAACTATCAATTTAATCTTATTTTCTGATTTGTCCGCCTTGGTCAGTTTCAAATAAAGCATATTTTTTATCAAACTACTTTGAAGAAACAAATTACCTAATATGGCAGTCACAAAATAAGATGGATAATGAGTCAATTTGCTGTTCAAAAGAAAAGATATATTTGTTTCCAAGTGAAACTTAGCAAAGATACCAATGTTATTTCCAGACAAGGAAAAGGGTTGAAGGGTTGGAGCAGGGAGAACAGACCATGTGTTAACACCTCATCTTATCTCCAGGGCTTAGTGAAGTAACTGATAATCAGCACTCACAAACCATGTTGAATAAAGGAATGAGTAGATGAATAAATAATGAAACCTAAAGAAAGAATGTCAGAATATTTAAGACTGGCTAAAAGACTGAAAGTAGCATAGAAAAACATAAGAGTAAAAGATTGGGTTCACTGAGAGATGCAGTCAGTGTGAAGAGTCCAAAACGATATTCTTTCAAGGGTCTTTTCTTAAAAAATACTTAACCTTAACCCCACATCTGTGAATTAGGTCAAACAGAAAAACACAGAGGCAAAATTGTAAAAGACAATATTAAAAGCTTTTAAAATTCCCTCGAGTTCTCTTTCCCTATCCTCTAGAGAGAAAAAAAAAAAAAAAAATAGAATGTTTGCCTCTGTGCAACTGTGAGACACATAGTCTATATATTAAACACTGGAAAGAAATAAAAATGTTTAACAGTTGATGGCCTCTATTAATTGATTTAAGGTAAGTAAACATAGGGAAAGGTAAATGGCTTTATGAAAGAAGAAAAATGTCTTACTTGTCAATAATAACTGTGGAACCTAACCCAGTGAAATCAATTATATACGTTATTTTTTTTCCAATGCAAGTGTGACGGTAATGCAAAGATCATGTTAATATCAAAAGTTAACTTTTCAAATTAATGGTTTAATATCTTCATATTTCATCTTAGAATTCTCAAGTCTAAAAACTGCTTGATTTTTTTATTGCTCTTATGATAAGGTCTAAACACCTGAACTTGAGGTATCTAGGCCTTATGATTAAACTTGGCTTACCTAAGTCTTATCTCTGGTCACGCTTGTCCTCACATATCATATTTCACACATCCTTGAACTACTTATACTTCTTAATTCAATTTTCTCCTTTTAGTCTCACTGTTGGTCCCTGTCAAAAATGCTCTTTTAATACCCAGAAAACACCTACCTCATGTCTTACATTAAACTTAATGTTCTTTGGAAGAGCACCTGCTTTATGAACTATCCTAGCAGGCTACACATTTTCTACTTAGTTCCTATCACACTGTAATACTATACAATTGTCTAATTACTTGACTGTTCTCTAAAAGGTCATGAATAGCTGACATTTAAAATTTTTTTATTTACTATATTTATATAACATTTCTATTTCAATTCTCGAGCATACAGGAGTTACATGTGGCACAAGTATAAAAAAAAATTAATCTGTTGAATAAAGTTCTGAGGAGGGCATGGCAACCCACTCCAGTACTCTTGCTTGGAGAATGCGCAGAAACAGAGAAGCCTGGTGGGCTACTTCTACATATCTAGAATTAATTCATCGAAAATCACTAATTCCCCTTTTAAAAAAAGCAAAAAAAGGTTCTGATAAGAATTATTCAGCATCATATAAATATTAGTTTAGTAAAGAATATGTGAAATAAGGAAAACTTACAAAGGAATAGACATAAATCTATCCACATGTGCAAACTGAAAGAAAAATAGTATTAATGTCTTCAAATTACTTTGTCTTTTTTTCAAAGTATAAAAAAAGCACTAAAACATGGCACTTGATAATAAATACTTTACCTTGTTTTAGATCAGTACTTCTTATAACAGAGTCTGACAAATAGCAGTTCGGTAAAGGGTATGATGAAAACATTGGCCAAGGATATGGTTCATCACCCTAAAAAAGAAGCAAGACAGATGACTTTAGGAAGTAGTTTAATATCAAATTTTAAGACTTTTTGAAGTGACATTTAAATTAGCTTTTGTTTCATAAATTCTAGAGTTGTAATATAACCAAAAGCTATCTTATAATTCAACATTCTAATGGATACTAACTAAAATAAAATATAGAAACATTAAATACTGAAGACCAATTTGATAATTCTATAAACAGATTGCTCACAAAGCTATTTTTCTTGCGCTGTAATCATTTCGACCTCACCATTCTTGGTGTGAAGAGTCAAAACAAGTGCCCTTAGTACAATAACAAAAAACCCTTCCAGAGAAAACCAAACTGTATGGATACTGATGAAAAAAGAGGTACTCAATATTGTCAATGCAATTCAACAAAATTAGCCATGTGGCTCAAACAGTAAAGCGTCTGTCTACAATGCGGGAGACCCAGGTTTGATCCCTGGGTCAGGAGGATCCCCTGGAGAATGAAATGGCAACCCACTCCAGTACTATTGCCTGGAAAATCCCATGGACAGCGGAGCCTGGTAGGCTACAGTCCATGGGGTCGCAAAGAGTTGGACACGACTGAGAGACTTCACTTCACTTCACTTTAATAAAAATTAAGTATCATGAAGGAGAAAGTTTTTAAAAGTGAAAAAAATTCAAAGACACACAAGGAAAATGACAAGTTTTTAATAAAATAATATCCTACTCTGCAACAGAAACTACCACTTGTGACATCTTGTCATGAAAAATACTATTTTCATTAGGAACTGTTTACTTGTATCCTAACTGTCATTTGAGTTGGCTACCTTGCTTCAAAATGCATTCGAAAAACATTCTCCCCTCCCTTTACTCCACTTACCTTCTCCAGTAACCTTGGAGGCAAAATTCGTTCCATTGGCCCACCAATAAGATTTATTCTAACAAGAACATGATTTCTCTCTACTGATAAGCTATCAATTATAAACTCCCTGAAAAATAAACATACCAATTGTTACTGCCTTAATTAAATATGATTTAATTTTAAGATCATGTCAGTGCAATGCATAAGGAAAAAAGCAATATAGTTTCTATAGAAAAGGGAGAGATACATTCACTTTATCCTAGAGCTTTCCGACCTAAGGAGCAAAGAATTGGAGATATAATTGATATAATGAAATGAATGATATGAAGAATATTTTCTTAACAAATGCTATATGTCAAAAAGAAATGACATGAAGACAGGCAGTACTTCCACAACAACTTTACCACATTTTTAGTCAATGTTCCCTTCAGTTCTAGTTGTTGTTACTCAGTTGCTAAGTCGTGTTTGACTTTTTGTGTCCCCATGGACTGTAGCACCCCAGGCTCCTCTGTCCTCCACTAAGTTCCAGAGTTTACTTAAATTCATGTCCATCAAGTCAGTGATGATATCTAACCATCTCATTCTCTGCTGTTCCCTTCTCGTTTTGCCTTCCATCTTTCCCGGCATCAGGGTCCTTTCCAGTGAATCAGCTCTTCGCATCAGGTGGCCAAAGTATTGGAGCTTCAACTTCAGCATCAGTCTTTTCAATGAATTTTCAGGTTGATTTCCTTTAGGATTGACTGGTTTGATCTCCCTGCAGTCCGAGGGACTCTCAAGAGTCTTCTCTAGCACCACGGTTCAAAAGCATCAATTCTTTGGCATTCAAACTTCTTTATGGTCCAACTCTCACATCTGTACATGACTGCAGAAAAAACTATAGCTTTGACTGTACAGACCTTTGCTGGCAAAGTGATGTCTTTGCTTTCTAATATACCACCTAGGATTGTCACAGCTTTCCTTCCAAGGAGCAAGCATCTATGAGTTTCATGGCTGCAGTCATTATTCACAGTGATTTTGGAGTCCAAGAAAATAAAACCCATCATTGTTTTCACTTTTCCCCCTTCTTTTTGCGATGAAGTGATGGGACAGTATGCCATGATCTTAGTTTTTTGAATGCTGAGTTTCACACCAGCTTTTTCATTCTCCTCTTTCACCATCATCAAGAGGCTCTTTAGTTTCTTTTTGCTTTCTGCTGTAAGTTCTAGGACAAGTATCCTATTTCAAATTCTAAACTTTGCATCCTCCACACTTCCTGCAGCTGTTAATACTATCCTCTATATCAAAACTAGAGCATTCAGCAATATAGCCTGATCTATACTATTTTTCCAAGGCCTAGCTAGGGTGGAGGAACACTTTTTTTAAAGATTACGGACACAAAAATAATGCCAGCTATTGAATGTGTATCCAGCATATGTCAACCAATTCAAGGTAATGTCAAGTATGACATTTTAGTAGAAAAAAGTTTTCAAGATATTACCATAACATCGTTTCATAATAATCAGAATTTATGACTGTGAACTAACATAATTAAGAAAATGAAGTAAAAATTGCCTCTACAAGAGACACAAAAATCAGACATTTTGTTTAATGGGTCATCTTTCTCATGTAGTCTGAATTTAAAGGTGACACAACTTAATAAAGTCAGTACTTAACTAAAACATAAAAAACTAAACAGAAACTTAGAAAGCAGTACTCTGCAAGCCATTTCCAAAAACATCATTCACAATCTTTTTAACTGATATTTATGCTTTAATTGCTTTTTACTCTTATTTAAATCTACTGAATTAAAATAATGGAAAACATGAAATAAACTGTACCGAAATTACTGTCTTAACAGAATATTTGTAAAGAAAACTATTATTCTGTCTTAGTATTTTTTTTTTACCTGTGACTTTCAGAGATTTCTAAGGTATTTTCTTCTTGAGCATTTAGTAACAATTCAGATACTTGATACTGAGCCTCCAACAGAAGAAGAGTGTCTAGATCACAGCATACCACACTTAACAACCTATATAAAAAGGAACAATAAAAATAGATATTCTAAAATACATCCTAAAAGTTTAGAGAGTCTCTTGGTGTCTCAAACACCTATACATGGAACCACAAGTTTTGTAAGTAAAATTAGGCAGTTATTTCACATATATTTTAAATAACTGACTTCAAAAGATTTTCTTATTGAAATACTATTTAAAGACCATGGGTAATTTCTAATCTATGTTAAAAATTGATTTAAATCTAGGAACCTTCTCAACTAATAATTTAAAAATTAAGGGGTCTGCCCTGCTGGCTCAGCAGTAAAGAATCCACCCTGCCAATGCAAAAGACATGAATCAATCCCTCACCTGGGAAGATTCCACATGCCGTGGAGCAACTAAGCCCATACACCACAACTACTGAGCCTGTGGGCTACAACTACTGAAGCCACTCACTCTTGTTCTACAAGAGAAGCCACCACAAGAAGCCCATGCACAGCAACTAGAGAGCAGCCCTCGTTTGCTGCAACTAGAGAAAAGCCCAAGCAGCAACGAGGACCCAGCACAGCCATAAATAAATAAATACAACTATTCAAAAAGACAGTGCTCTTTAAAAAATAGGGAACATTAGCAAATCTATAAAAACTACAGATTGCCATCACTTTACACCAAATTAAATATAGAAGGAATGACAGAATTTTTTCGCTATCAATCCAGGAAATGTTCACCAGGTGAAATGTCAATGGCTAACTTTATAACGGTCAGATAGAGCTGAAAACACCTAAACATACTGATCTATCTTAACATCACTAAACATAGAAATCACGTGGCTCCTACTGTGATGCAAGAGGATGTACAGTGTACCATCTATGAAATATTCTTGCCAAGAAAACTGAACCTGAAACTAACCAATCCAAGATATCTCATTATCAATGTATAGGAAATATAAGGCTCAGAGAAATATGTAAAAAGACATCCAAGGGAGAAAGAGTCAACCCCAAAGCTAGAATTTGGAGACTTCTGCACATTATGTATTTCTTCAGGAAAAAAAGAAAAGAAAAAGAAGGTTCACTTTAAAAAGAGGGGGTAAAGGAAGTTATAAATTAAAAAGAAAAACAAATGTGAAGATTCTGTCTTGACATGATTCAATCAAAAACTGTAAAAGCGTATTTTTGAGTAATACAGAAATTATCTCCAAGGTATGTTAAGTAAAAAAGCAGAGGAACAAAATGTGTACAGTGATAGCATTTGAACAAAAACTGAGAAACATTTAAATATACATGTAAATACATATTTGTTTTTACACAGAATTTCTCTCCAAGAACAGAATGAAACTGGCAAGAACTGTTAGATGGGGTGGGGGTGTAATCTGACAGATTAAGGGAATATATTTCTCACAGTACATCTTTTATAGTTTTTCAATTTTGGTGCAATCACATGCTTTACCTATTCGATAGCATCTTCAGAAAAATACCTGATGGACGCATTTAAAGCAATTCAATATCACTCCCCAGAACCTATTGAAAATGACCAAATGCATACAAAACTAAGAGAAAATCTACTATCATCAATTTAGATAATGTTTCATATTTAGTTTATAAAAGTAAAAATATTTGTGCTAGATAAACAAAAAACACTACTCAGACTTCTGGTTTAAAATGGTAGTATAAATTGGTATTTCCCTTCTCTAAGTCTAAAAATAACCCCAAGAATTGAGAAGGAAAGAAAAGATTATAAAAATATTTAGCTACAAAATGAGCTGAAGGACAGTCAAGAGCAGTCAAACTTGGGCAAAGATGACTAGGGGAGGAAAGAAACTAAGAAAGGACATCATGGCTGCCAATGAAAAATAAAAAGATTAATTTCCCCCCCAAATTCATAAAAAAAATTTTAAAAAATGAGTATACTCAGATGAAAAACCTAATCCTCTGTTTGCAACAATGGAAACAGAATACATGAGACAGAAGCAGGAAAATCCCTGGTCCTATTATGGTTCCTAATGGAAACAGAATACATGAGACAGAAGCAGGAAAATCCCTGGTCCTATTATGGTTCCTATAATAAAACAAACAGGTAGAAGGTGGAGTCACAGACAAATCAATTACTAGTTACTGGTTATAGGTTATAGAGACAATTATTAATAGTTAAAACTGACTACCCTCCATATTGAGATTGGCAGGGACAACACAAAAACATACACAAATCCCAAAACTTAGGCCCACAGAAAGAGTTCAACTAATTGGGAATATGACCATACCAATAATAGCTGAGAAAAAACTCACATCCCTCCAAAAAGAAATATCACAGGATGCATCCAAAGGTGCTCCAAGAAAAAGGATGAAATAAGAGGATGAGCAGATGGCAAACACACACACACACATACACACGGAGAGCTGTCATTATAACTTGAAAACTACGACCAAACAATTGTCTGTAATTTTTAAGTTAAATAAAATGTATTAGAGCAACAGGCTGTATAACTTACAGAATATTATACATCAATTATCTCTTTATTTAAAACGTTTAATGTAAAGCAATAGTGTCCAACAAGTTCTTTGCACAAAGTAGAGCTGTATAAGCACAGGGAAGAAGCAGCAAAACAACCAGAAAAAATAAAACATGAACTGGCAGAGCTAAGGAAAGAAGCAGAAGAAATGAAAGTGTCGTAGGAATTAAAGCACAACTACAAATAGCAAAAAAGGACAGATGCTGCTAAAAGCAGAATAAATGTTATAGGGAACAGAAAAGTATGAAAAATATAATGAAAACAAAGAGTTCAAATTATCGTTTGAAGATTTCTCTTCAACCTAACAGGACACAGAAATAACCTAACAGGACACACCTTTAGAGATACTAGTAAAATTCTTTCCAAGAAAAAATCACCACAAATCTAAGTATATAAAGTGACAGCATGTCCATAAGTCAACTGAAATCAGAAGAGTCAACACTGAGACAGAGCTTAGTAAAGCTACTACACTTAGAGAAAGAAAGACCACTGGGGTATCCAGGAAGAGTCACTAAGAGAGGTGGGGCTGGGGGCAGGGAATCAAGCTGCTCTCAGACATATCCATAGCAACATTCAACACCAGCAGGACAATGAAACCACACTGGGAGGAAGTCTAAAATCAGATATTAACACACATTACAAAACTGTGATAATTTTTAACCTGTAGTAATGACATGAATGGGAAAAGGCAATGGCAACCCCACTCCAGTACTCTTGCCTGGAAAATCCCATGGACGGAGGAGCCTGGTGGGCTGCAGTCCATGGGGTCACTAAGAGTCGGACATGACTGAGTGACTTCACTTTCACTTTTCACTTTCATGCATTGGAGAAGGAAATGGCAACCCACTCCAGTGTTCTTGCCTGGAGAATCCCAGGGACGGGGGAGCCTGGTGGGCTGCCGTCTATGGGGTTGCACAGAGTCAGACACGACTGAAGCGACTTAGCAGCAGCAGCAGCAACAGCAAATAGAAACTTTAACAAATGAGGGAAGACTTTTAAAATCTTACTTTTAAAATCAAATACTAGGAATAATGGAGAGTTTCACAAATTTGATCCAGCAGTAAATTAAAAGAACAGCATACTGTGATCAAAAACAGTTCATTCCAGGAAGAAAAGGTTAGCTTAATGTTAAAACATCTCCTGAGGTAATTCATGGCATCCATATGTAATAGAAAATAATCATATAATCATCTGACCAGATGCCTAAAAGCGCCTTGATTTAAGATTCAACATTTCACAGTCTACTCCATATTTTCCAAAAAAATGTTGAGTAAATTTAAAAAAAGGTTATTTCTTTAAGGAGACAAATTCATTTCAATGCAAGAGTATTCAAAGTATACAAAAGTATAAAGGGGAAAAGCATTCCCACTGAGGTAATGAGAAAAGCAAAACTGTCCATTATTTAGCATTGTTTTAGAAGTTTAAGCCAATGCAAAAAAGATGAGAAAAAGAATGTTACCTGAAAAGAAATAATGCTGTTCATTATCAGAAGATGATAAAACCGTTGATTTGGAAACTACTCATCCCCATGACACAAAATTCAATTTACTTAATTTTAAGAAATACTGGCTGAATACCTACTAAGTGCCTACTACTGCTTTAAGTGCTGAAGATACCGCACTGAACACAAATCGACAAAAATCCCAGTCCTTACGGAATGCCAAAGTACTAGAAGAGGGGAGAAAGAAACAAAACACAAACTTAAAACACAGCACTGATACAACTAAAGCAGGGAAATGAGTAAGGAGTTGTAACAAGAGAGCAATGGGGATGGATCACTGTACCCAATTTAAAACAAGGCAGTTAGGAAAGACCTCATCAAGAAGGTGACACGGGGTAAAGGCCTAAAAGAAATAAAGAAACAACCCATGGGACTACCTGAGGAAAAAATGCTCTAAGACAGTAAACAGCTTGAGCTAGTGACTAAAGCTGAGAGCACACGTGCCTGTTTGAAGAACAGGAAAGGAGTCAATGTGGTGCTAGAGGTAAAGAATCTACCGCCAAAGCAGGAGATGCAAGAGACATGAGTTCAACCCCTAGGTTGGGAAGATCCCCTGGAATAGGAAGTGGCTCCCCACTCCAGGGGTTCTTTCCTGGAAAATTTCATGGGCAGAGGAGCCTGGCCGGCTATAGTCGGAAATGACTAAGCAACTGAGCACAAGGAAGCCAATGTAGCTGAAGTGGAATAAGCAAAGGAGAAGTATTTGGAGATGAGGTTAGAGTAAAATTAGGGGTCAAGATCATACAGGACTCTAAGGTCACTGTAGGAAGTCTGCACCTTACTATCAGTCAGTCAGTTCAGTTCAGTCACTCAGTCGTGTCCGACTCTTTGCGACTCCATGAATCGCAGCACGCCAGGCCTCCCTGTCCATCATCAACTCCCGGAATTCACCCAGACTCATGTCCATTGAGTCAGTGATGCCATCCAGCCATCTCATCTTCTGTCGTCCCCTTCTCCTCCTGCCCCCAATCCCTCCCAGCATCAGAGTCTTTTCCAACAAGTCAACTCTTCACATGAGGTGGCCAAAGTACTGGAGTTTCAGTTTTAGCATCATTCCTTCCAAAGAAATCCCAGAGCTGATCTCCTTCAGAATGGACTGGTTGGATCTCCTTGCAGTCCAAGGGACTTCTCAAGAGTCTTCTCCAACACCACAGTTCAAAAGCATAAATTCTTCGTTGCTCAGCCTTCTTCACAGTCCAACTCTCACATCCATACATGACCACAGGAAAAACCATAGCCTTGACTAGACGAACCTTTGTTAGCAAAGTAATGTCTCTGCTTTTGAATATGCTATCTAGGTTGGTCATAATTTTCCTTCCAAGGAGTAAGCGTCTTTTAATTTCATGGCTGCAATCACCATCTGCAGTGATTTTGGAGCCCCCAAAAATAGTCTGACACTATTTCCACTGTTTCCCCATCTATTTCCCATGAAGTGATGGGACCGGATGCCCTGAGCTTCGTTTTCTGAATGTTGAGCTTTAAGCCACTCATCCTGATAATATGAGGAACTTGGTAAGTATAGAATTGAGATTACTTGATTTACATTTTACTGGGATCACTCTGACTGCTGCGTACAGAACAGGCCAAAATTAGGCAGGGACAGAAGCAGAGGTACCAGTGTAGAAAAAGATATAGTGATAATTTAGACAAGGCAGTAGCTTAAAACAGGGTATTGTCAGTAGAGGATCTATTTATTAGAAAAAAATGGCTCTGTGGCAGGTAGACACTTAGGGTGGTCCTCATGATCCCACCCTCCTGGTACTTATGTCTTTGTGTGATTCTCTTCTCTAGAATGTACGCAGGATCTGTGTCTTGCTTCTAGTCAGAGTAGTTAAAGGTGATTGGACAGATGGAATTACCTGAATGTGATTACATAAGACTATGCCATTCTTGGTGGAGTGTCTCTTTCTTCTGTTGGCTTTGAAGAAGCAAGCAGCTATGTTGGGGAAAACCAAGTGACAAGGAAGAACTGATGGCACACTTACACTGGCAAGGGCTTCTGGGCTCTAAGCAGCAAGAAAACAAGACCCTCTGTGCTAAAATCATGAGGATTTTACATTCTGTCAACAATCCATGAGTTTAGAAACAGATCGTTCCTACTTGAGCTTCAAATGAGATCATAGCCCCATCTGACACCTTGATTGCAGCCTTGTGAAACTATGCAAAAGGGTGTACCTTGACAGAAACTGAGATAAATGTGTGTTATTTTAAGATACAAGGCTTCTGGTTAGAGTTCAACAAAATGCCTCCACTAACAAACTAAAAGTATTTAAAACAGAATAATTAAATGAATTGATAATTTGTACATCTATACAATCTCAGACATTTAACAGATGCTTGGGCTTCCCTGGTCATTCAGCTGGTAAAGAATTCTGCCTGCAATGAGGGAGATGTGGGTTTGATCCCTGGGTTGGGAAGATCTCCTGGAGAAGGGAAAGGTTACCCACTCCAGTATTCTGGCCTGGAGAATTCCATGGACAGTATAGTCCATGGGGTTTCAAAGAATCAGATACTACTGAGCAACTTTCACTACCAGTTCTAGATTTATGTGACATATTTAGTCTCACAGTAATTCCGAGGAAGGTATAGTTAATGTCTCCATTTCACATATGAGGAAATAGAAGCATCGAGAGTTATGAATTTGTCTAAAATCATTCTGGCAATGTTGTTCCAGAGTCCATGCTCTTAAAGGACTGGGAGATACTGCCATGCACTGTAGTATATATTAAGGAACATAAGGCTACAGATATTAACAAAACACATATAAGACCTATGGAACAAAACCCAATGTTCTAATGAGAGTAATTAAAGAATACTTAAATAGAGATATATGCCATGTTTACAGATTGGAAACTCATTATAAAGATGCCAGTTCACTCATTATTGATCTAAAGATTCAATCCAATGATAATTAAAATCCCAATGGGTTGATTTGTGTGACAAGGTGATATTAAACTTTACATGGAAGGAAAAGTACTAAAAGTAGCCAAGATTCTTGAAAAACAACAAAGTAGAAGGAATCACCCTATAATTACTGTAACATATGATAAAGCTATAGTAATTAAAACAATGCAATATTTGCACAAAGATGAACAAAAATCTAACTGAATAGAACAGAAGTTCAGAAACCTCTTTGAATATTTAGGTATCTTTTCTGTAACACAAAAAATTTATGTATATGTATGTACACAGAGATATGTTGCTCTATGTTCCACGTGGAGCAAGTTGTTTATGACAGCTAAAACTGAAGAACTGTAAATACCCCAAAGTCTGGTAGTAGCATAATATATAAACAAAACACAGTCTATGCCTGCTAATGGCATATTATATGGCAATGAGCATTGACCTTAGAAACATAATGCTACATGTAAGAGGTCAGATGTGACAGGATATAGTCTATGCTAAAACTAAAATAAAGAACAAAAAGCAAAAAAATTAAAATGTGTTTTTTGGAAATACAAAAATAAGTAGTAAAAAATAGAAATAAATCAAAGTAGTAAATAGCATAAGTCAGAATAGTGTTTACCCATTAGCAAGAAGGGAGGCAGTCATGACCAACAAATGTGTAGTACTAGTAAGTTTTCTGTTTACTTGACTGGCATTTTATGTAGACATTTAATTTACAACACCTTGTTAAGCTCATGTTTTATGTAGTATTTGCATTTTTAATATTTCATTTAAAACTTATGCTAGGGTGGGTAATGTGAAAAAGTATAGCATTTTATTCATATGAAGTATAAATATATATGCAATATGAGCAAATTAAAAACATCAGTGAAAGAATGCATACTTTAATAATCATGTATAAAGCCCTGACAATGAGTGCCATTTACTACTCAATCATGTAATCATCTAATAAACAGATCTTAATGGGTTCATTAATTACATCAGCATATCTGTATAAGCTAGCAGCTACAGTAAATATGGAAGAGTCACTTGAGTAAGGACATCTTTTTAGCCTAACCATGACACTAAAGCTAGGTTTACGAAGTGAATTGGAGTGGGCAAATTTCATATCCATTAATTTTTAAAAAGTGATCAGAAAAACATGTCTCAAAACTTACATTTTATTAGGCTTGCAAATAACAAATCATTAAGCTCAATTTTTGTTGACTCCAACCCATATTTCCCAAAGTTAAGAAAAAAACTTCTGCTTATTTCATATATAAAGTTGGTTATAACAAGAAGTAGTTCAAAGATAGTCAACAATTATCCAAGATGAATCCAAATTCAAGAGTAAACTAGATAAATGTTTTAATGGCATATTTTCAGTTTTTTATAAACAGATTAAGTAGCAATAACAAAGTTAATATAAAGATATCAACAGTTTCACAGAAGAAATTTCAGAAGTGTCCATGTATATGTATGTGTCTCTCTCAGAACACAGTTAGAAGTAGACTGATTCTACCTACTCCAGACACAAACTCCCTTAGGTTGTTATTTAGTCATTATAGGTTACTTTTATCAAAATAAGAGAAGTTTCTGTACACCAAAAGACAGACAGTAATCACAGACCTTAGCTGTTCCCTCATTCTCTATTTCCTACAATTCTAAACAATGTGCAAATATTACCCACATTATTATTGTCTTACGGTTCCCAGGAACCCAAACAGTCTAGTATACCAGGGATATGGTGTTGCTGGTTGAAGGCAGTGAGACATAAGAGTTTGTTTGCCTATAGCGAAGCTTTTGGAGGCGTAACACAATTATTTAAAGTGGGGAAGGATTCAACCCTTCAGTAATTCCATGAAAGCATTTGTACAGCTGTGGGGATAATCAAATCTATTGCCTTATTTGAGTCAGGTTTATTGATGATATCTAATAACATCTTTCTCATCTTACCTCAGGCACTGAAGACTAAGCCCCTATCTCTATCAGACATTTTATACAGCATTGCTCAGTGTGCATGTTTCCTGCCTTCGGGTATCTGTTCATTATATGTAACAAAAGACATAATCAAGATGAAGCCTCTTTACACCAGTGTATTATCAAAATCTTTCACTGGTAAGTAAAAGTCACTTGGTTGTGTCCGACTCTTTGTGATCCCATGGACTATACAGCCCATGGAATTCTCCAGGCTAGAATACTGGAGTGGTAGCCTTTCCCTTTTCCAGGGGATCTTCCCAACCCAGGTCTCCCGCATCGCAGGCAGATTCTTTACCAGCTGAGCCACAAGGGAAGCCCTCTCAGTGGTAAGATACTGCTAATTTGGCTAATGTGAAAAGCAAGAGCAGCTTGCTTTCATTCAACATGGACAGTAACACATCCTTTCTTTTATCAAAATTTAGTCCTATCATCCCTCAAATTATCATGAAAAACTACTCTACTGATGATACGTTGTGAAAAGGACATAGCTTGTCTTCTACATGTTTTAGAGTAGGTGTGCCAGAGAGAGATATCCAAAAAACTCATGGCCATCTCAGTGAAGTTTCTGAGTTCTAGTGGCCTAAAATGTCAAGATATCACACGCAAGATACATGATGTATTATTAAATCTTACACTATTTACCACCAAAGAAGTGACATAATGCATGACTCTGTGAATTTTAGCAACAACCCCGACAATATTTGGGTATGCTTCTCTGATTCATATCAAGTAATCCCTAACTCTCAACTTTAGCTGACCTAAAGGCTAGAATAAGGTCTAAAACTTGAGGTAGACATTCTGTCACTTGAGCTTTAATCCAGCAGATTCAAGGTTGTCAAATCATATTGTCAGGAGATATCAATATATCCTTGACTCTGTATCAATAAGCATAACTAGCATAATCTAGTTATAACCAAAGATAACTAGGCCAGATTGTTTTCACTAACAATGTGATCAAGCTGTGAGGTGAACCAGCTCACGCTAGTCATGCTGTGAGCCTCTGTGAGGTTCCCCGTGAGGGCTGACTCAAGGAGAGCCCATTTGCCCTAAATGAGTTGGGATAATGAGAGTAATGCAGCTGAGCCATAAGCCCTGCTCTGAACAAGGAAGATACACTGATTTGCCTCAGATGCAAAGACAGCCTCCCAACCTAGTGTGGAAATGGATCTTACACCACTGAAAAGTTGGATTTTCACATACTACACATTATATAATTTTTCTTTCCCGAAAGTCTCCCTCCCCTTAAAAATTTCAGTGGCTTAAAAATTGCAAAGTTATGATGTAAAGGTCTATAATTCCTTATCCATAAACCTCAGGACCAAGAATTTAAATTTTTATGCACTTAGCAACAAAACAGTATACATGGAGTCTGGAGCAATACCTCATATCAAGCATATTAATATTTTTTGGCAAAATATATTGATATTCAAATTAGGCAGGCTAAATAAAGACTACAAAGAATCTCATCACTTGAGGTTAAGATTAGATGCACATAGCAAATGAATTCTTAGAATTTTAGAATTTCAAATCAGAAACTGTGGCACTTGAGCCTGGATAATGCCAAGTTAATACCCATTATAATATTTGTAAGTTTAAAAGAATGTGTGTCTATAGGCCTGGCGTGCTGCGATTCATGGGGTCACAAAGGGTTGGACGCGACTGAGCGACTGATCTGATCTGATAGACAAATTTATTTTTAAAATCCAACCAAACATTCTGAGTTTCAATTCATTTCTGGAAGTAAAAATCAGTGTTTACTTAATACGAATGTTTATTTGAACTGTTTCAAGGAATAAAATTGGAGAAGGCGATGGCAGCCCACTCCAGTACTCTTGCCTGGAAAATTCCATGAACAGAGGAGCCTGGTGGGCTGCAGTCCATGGGATCCCGAAGAGTCGGACACGACTGAGCGACTTCACTTTCACTTTTCCCTTTCATGCATTGGAGAAGGAAATGGCAACCTACTCCAGTGTTCTTGCCTGGAGAATCCCAGGGACGGGGGAGCCTGGTGGGTTGCCATCTCTGGGGTCGCACAGAGTCGGACATGACTGAAGTGACTTAGCAGCAGCAGCAAGGAATAAAATGGCCTCAAATTTGGGCCTAAACTTTTCACTAGGTTTGGGATGTATTTTGAACATAGTTTATTCCCCCATGAATTTGCTAATGACCCAAATCAAATCTCAACACCAGAATAATTCCCTGTTCTTAATTGTCACATTCTTTGTACCTCACTTTTTAATCATCACCATCATATCATTAATGTGAGCAAATGGGCACTTGTCCAGGCTACCAGAATGGTTCTGGGCAGTATACTCTTAGCTATCATCTCTACTTGAATGAAGTCCAAAAATGTTCAATGCTTTCCTCATGCTAGCAGTCACACGCCTCTTCTCTTCACCCTGACATTTTTTCCCTAGTATTTCTTTCTTGAATACACTGAAACAACACATTTCTAATAACATTTTAACTATTTTCAAAAATGCATCACCATAAATTACATGTTATACTTTTATCAACTTTAATCAAATGCATGGTGTATATTTTACTTAACCAAACAATACAAAAATCCAATACAGAAGATTTCCTTCTGATTAGTACACACAAATTAGCTAGTAAAAATGCAATACCCAGTTCCATGCCATTTGATCAAACCCAACAATGAGACATGAATTACAAGCACACTAACCACACCTACAAATCTGAAGCTTAAAGATTCTGATACAACTATAACCGTTTATGAAGAATAAAAAAGGGGGCAAGGTCAGTTTGCCCATAAAACTAGTGAGCAGCAAAAAGAGTGAGCAGGGGCTGTGGAAAGTCTCCTCATTTGAGCTACGTACCAAATTCACATCATAGTTTCAGAAAGTGCTCTGGGATCTCCTGAAGCTGGCAACTGTTCGGATTTCCCTAAGTGCACACAGAGTACAGCTTTTGAATATAACAAGTTTGCTGAACTTGTGTGGTGTGCTGTGTTGTGCTTAGTTGCTCAGTCATGTCTGACTCTTTGAGACCCTATGCACTATAGACCAGCAGGCTTCTTTGTCTATGGGGATTCTCCAGGCAAGAATACTGGAATGGGTTGCCATGTCCTCCAGCAGGGGATCTTCCCAACCCAGGGGTCACACTGCAGGCAGATTCTTAACCATCTGAGTCACCAGGGAAGCCCAAGAAAAATGGAATGAGTAGCCTATCCCTTCTCCTGGGGAACTTCCTGACCCAAGAATTGAACTAGGGTCTACTGCAATGCAGGCAGATTCTTTACCAGCTGAGTCACCAGGGAAGCCCAAACTTGTGTGTGCATATCCAAATGGTCAATAAAATCTGGACGTGTGGTCAAGAGATAGCACAGAGGACAGATAGAAAGATACAAAGTTAGCTAGTAAAGAAGTGAACATTGAAACCACTGTAGAAAATAAAAATAATAATAATAATTTTAAAAAATGGGTAAAGGACTAAAGACATACTCTAGAATTCAGTTAGAAAGGTAGGTAGTAAAAGAGGAAAAGTCACCAAAATGACTCATAAAAAGAACTCCAGAAATAGAGACAAACATCATACGATTCGCCCAAACAGACCATATATAGCAGTGCAGCACTTAGTAGGAATTCAGCAACTATTTTCTCAATGTACTAACCAAATGAAAGGAAAGTGTCAAAACTTGGTAGAATATAATATGGTACAGAGAGGTCAAGTAAATTGAGTCATAGGAAGAGGGCGTAAAGAAATACATAAGGTAGGAAATATGCCTAAAATTGAACTCAGTTCAGTTCAGTCGCTTAGCGGTGTCCAACTCTTTGTGAACCCATGAACCATAGCACGCCAGGCCTCCGTGTCCATCACCAACTCCTGGAGTTTACCCAAACTCATGTCCATTGAGTCAGTGATGCCATCCAACCATCTCATCCTCTGTTGTTCCCTTCTCCTCCTGCCCTCCATCTTTCCCAGCGTCAGGGTCTTTTCAAATGAGTCAGCTCGTTGCATCAGGTGGCCAAAGTATTGGAGTTTGAGCTTCAACATCAGTCCTTTCAGTGAACACCCAGGACTGATCTCCTTTAGGATGGACTGGTTGGATCTCCTTGCAGTCCAAGGGACTTTCAAGAGTCTTCTCCAACATTACAGTTCAAAAGCATCAATTCTTTGGTGCTCAGCTTTCTTTATAGTCCAACTCTCACATCCATACATGATCACTGGAAAAACCATAGCCTTGACTAGATGGACCTTTGTTGACAAAGTAATGTCTCTGCTTTTTAATATGCTATCTAGGTTGGTCATAACTTTCCTTCCAAGGAGTAAGCGTCTTTTAATTTCATGGCTGCAATCACCATCTGCAGTGATTTTGGAACCCAGAAAAATAAAGTCTGACACTGTTTCCCAACCTATTTGCCATGAAGTGATGACACCAGATGCCATAATCTTCGTTTTCTGAATGTTGAGCTTTAAGCCAACTTTTTCACTCTCCTCTTTCACTTTCATCAACAGGCTCTTTAGTTCCTGTTCACTTTCTGCCATAAGGGTGGTGTCATCTGCATATCTGAGGTGATTGATATTTCTCCTGGCAATCTTGATTCCAGCTTGTGTTTCTTCCAGCCCAGTGTTTCTCATGATGTACTCTGCATATAAGTTAAATAAGCAGAGTGAAAACACATGGCCTTGACGTACTCCTTTTCCTATTTGGACCAGTCTGTTGTTCCATGTCCAGTTCTAACTGTTGCTTCCTGACCTGTATACAGGTTTCTCAAGAGGCAGGTCAGGTGGTCTGGTATTCCCATCTCTTTCAGAATGTTCCACAGTTTATTGATCCACACAGTCAAAAGCTTTTGCATAGACAATAAACTTAAACTAAGCAAGCCCATTTCTAAAGAATAGTTTTAAGAAATAAATATGGAACAAGATATTGATAATGATGCAAAATAAAAAAAAAATTTAAATAAGCTACATTTATAAAGAGAAAGCTGGGATATGCACTGGAATATTATTCATCCTTTTAAAATTATGGTATAGATGAATATTTATAGATATGAGAGAATAATTTAAAATAAGTTTAAAAGGCAGATTAAAAACAATAAGCCCATTGTTCAAAAAGAATTTTCAATCAAAGGAGCTGTAGGCATGAAGAGACTAGTGCTGGTTATCTTCAACAGATACGAGTTTTCCCTTAAGAGGATAATGAATACTGTTTTCATTATATTCTAATTATTCTATATAAACAAAAACTCTTTGATAGATAATTCTAAATTGGTTATTTTAATCAGTTTGACATCATTTGATTGTCTTCTTTCTGTTCAGTTCAGTCTCTCAGTCATGTCCGACTCTGACTCCATGGACAGCAGCATGCCAGGCTTCCCTATCTGTCACCAACTCCCAGAGCTTACTCAAATGTGTGTCCATTGAGTTGGTGATGCCATCCAACAATCTCATCCTCTGTCATCCCCTTCTCCTCCTGCCTTCAATCTTTCCCAGCATCAGGGTCTTTTCAAATGATTCAGTTCTTCCCATCAGCTGATCAAAGTATTGGAGTTTCATCTTCAGCATCAGCCTTGCCAATGAATATTCAGGATTAATTTCCCTTAGGATTGACTGTTTGTGCTGCGACGACCGGGGCACAAAGCGCAGGTGGCTGTGACAACTGGCTCTTGGCTGCAACGACCGGTGCACTAAGCACGGCCGAGAGGAGCTACCCCACGTCTGAAGTCAGGGGCAGAAGCCAGGAGGACCCCATGCCCCAAGGGCGGCGGCCAAGAGGAGTTACCCCACGTCCGAGGTCAGGGGCAGTGGCTGAGAGTGCCAGGCTGCAATGGCACAGGAACGGCTGAGAGGAGCTACCCCACGTCCGAGGTCAGGGCGGGGAGGCTGAGAGGAGCTACCCCGCATCCAAGGTCAGGGGAGAGGGATGGGGAACGAGAGGAGTTACCCCACGTCCGAGATGAGGGGCGGCCAGGAGGAGCGCCCCCACGCCTGAGGCCAGGGGCTGCGACCAGGAGGTGCAACCCCACGCCCGAGGCCAGGGGCGGCAGCTGGGAGGCGCTACCCCATGCCCCAACACCTGAGGCCAGGGGCAGCGGCTGGGAGGACCAACCCCACACCTGAGGCCAGGGGCAGCAGCTGGGAGGCGCTACCCCACGCCCCAACACCTGAGGCCAGGGGCGGCGGCTGGGAGGACCAACCCCACGTCCAAGGAGCAGTGGCTGCGTGGGAGGAGGAGGGCCTAGAGGAGCTATCCCACACTGAAGGTCAGGAAGGGCGGTGGTGAGGAGATACCCCTTGTCCAAGGTAAGGAGCAGCGGCTGCACTTTGCTGGAGTAGCCATGAAGAGATACCCCATGCCCAAGGTAAGAGAAACCCAAGTAAGACGGTAGGTGTTGCAAGAGGGCATCAGAGGGCAGACACACTGAAACCATAATCACAGAAAACTAGTCAATCTAATCACTCTAGGACCACAGCCTTGTCTAACTCAATGAAACTAAGCCATGCCCGTGGGGCAACCCAAGATGAGCAGGTCATGGTGGAGAGATCTGACAGAATGTGGTCCACTGGAAAAGGGAATGGCAAACCACTTGAGTATTCTTGCCTTGAGAACCCCATGAACAGGATGAAAAGGCAAAATGATAAGATACTGAAAGAGGAACTCCCCAGGTCAGTAGGTGCCCAATATGCTACTGGAGATCAGTGGAGAAATAACTCCAGAAAGAATGAAGGGATGGAGCCGAAGCAAAAACAATACCCAGCTGTGGATGTGACTGGTGATAGAAGCAAGGTCCGATGCTGTAAAGAGCAATATTGCATAGGAACCTGGAATGTCAGGTCCATGAATCAAGGCAAATTGGAAGTGGTCAAACAAGAGATGCCAAGAGTGAATGTCGACATTCTAGGAATCAGAGAACTAAAATGTACTGGAATGGGTGAATTTAACTCAGATGACCATTGTATCTACTACTGCGGGCAGGAATCCCTCAGAAGAAATGGAATAGCCATCATGGTCAACAAAAGAGTCTGAAATGCAGTACTTGGATGCAATCTCAAAAACGACAGAATGATCTCTGTTCGTTTCCAAGGCAAATCATTCAATATCATAGTAATCCAAGACTATGCCCCAACCAGTAACGGTGAAGAAGCTGAAGTTGAATGGTTCTATGAAGACCTACAAGACCTTTTAGAACTAACACACAAAAAAGATGTCCTTTTCATTATAGGCGACTGGAATGCAAAAGTAGGAAGTCAAGAAACACCTGGAGTAACAGGCAAATTTGGCCTTGGAATACGGAATGAAGCAGGGCAAAGACTAATAGAGTTTTGCCAAGAAAATGCACTGATCATAATAAACACCCTCTTCCAACAACACAAGAGAAGACTCTACATGTGGACATCACCAGATGGTCAACACCGAAATCAGACTGATTATATTCTTTGCAGCCAAAGATGGAGAAGCTCTATACAGTCAGCAAAAACAAGACCAGGAGCCAACTGTGGCTCAGACCATGAACTCCTTATTGCCAAATTCAGACTTAAATTGAAGAAAGTACGGAAAACCACTAGACCATACAGGTATGGCCTAAACAAATCCCTTATGATTATACAGTGGAAGTGAGAAATATATTTAAGGGCCTAGATCTGATAGATAGAGTGCCTGATGAACTATGGAATGAGGTTCATGACACTGTACAGGAGACAGGGATCAACACCATCCCCATGGAAAAGAAATGCAAAAAAAAGCAAAATGGCTGTCTGGGAAGGCCTTACAAATAGCTGTGAAAAGAAGAGAAGTGAAAAGCATAGGAACAAAGGAAAGATATAAGCATCTGAATGCAGAGTTCCAAAGAATAGCAAGAAGAGATAAGAAAGATTTCCTCAGGGGTCAATGCAAAGAAACAGAGGAAAACAACAGAATGGGAAAGACTAGAGATCTCTTCAAGAAAATTAGAGATACGAAGGGAACATTTCATGCAAAGATGGGCTTGATAAAGGACAGAAATGGTATGGACCTAACAGAAGCAGAAGATATTAAGAAGAGGTGGCAAGAATACACAGAAGAACTGTACAAAAAAGATCTTCACGACCCAGATAATCACGATGGTGTGATCACTCACCTAGAGCCAGACATCCTGGAATGTGAAGTCAAGTGGGTCTTACAAAGTATCACTACAAACAAAGCTAGTGGAGGTGATGGAATTCCAGCTGAGCTATTTCAAATCCTGAAAGATGATGCTGTGAAAGTGCTGCACTCAATATGCCAACAAATTTGGAAAACTCAGCAGTGGCCACAAGACTGCAAAAGGTCAATTTTCATTCAAATCCCAAAGAAAAGCAATGCCAAAGAATGCTCAAACTACCACACAATTGCACTCATCTCACACACTAGTAAAGTAATGCTCAAAATTCTTCAGGCCAGGCTTCAGCAATATGTGAACCATGAACTTCCTGACGTTCAAGCTGGTTTTAGAAAAGGCAGAGGAACCACACATCAAATTGCCAACATCCGCTGGATCATGGAAAAAGCAAGAGAGTTCCAGAAAAACATCTATTTCTGCTTTATTGACTATGCCAAAGCCTTTGACTGTGTGGATCACAATAAACTATGGAAAATTCTGGAAGGGATGGGAATACCAGACCACCTGGCCTGCCTCTTGAGAAATCTGTATGCAGGTCAGGAAGCAACAGTTAGAACTGGACATGGAACAACAGACTGGTCCAAATAGGAAAAGGAGTACGTCAAGGCTATATATTGTCACCCTGCTTATTTAACTTCTATGCAGAGTACATCATGAGAAACGCTGGACTGGAAGAAACACAAGCTGGAATCAAGATTGCCAGGAGAAATATCAATCACCTCAGATATGCAGATGACACCACCCTTATGGCAGAAAGTGAAGAGGAACTAAAAAGCCTCTTGATGAAAGTGAAAGTGGAGAGTGAAAAAGTTGACTTAAAGCTCAACCTACAGAAAACGAAGATCACGGCATCCGGTCCCATCACTTCATGGGAAATAGATGGGGAAACAGTGGAAACAGTGTCAGACTTTATTTTGGGGGCTCCAAAATCACCGCAGATGGTGACTGCAGCTATGAAATTAAAAGACGCTTACTCCTTGGAAGGAAGGTTATAACCAACCTAGATAGCATATTGAAAAGCAGAGACATTACTTTGCCAACACAGGTTCGTCTAGTCAAGGCTATGGTTTTTCCTGTGGTCATGTATGGATGTGAGAGTTGAACTGTGAAGAAGGCTGAGCGCCGAAGAATTGATGCCTTTGAACTGTGGTGCTGGAAAAGACTCTTGCAAGTCCCTTGGACTGCAAGGAGATCCACCCAGTCCATTCTGAAGGAGATCAGCCCTGGGATTTCTTTGGAAGGAATGATGCTGAAGCTGAAGATCCAGTACTTTGGCCACCTCATTGGAAGAGTTGACTCATTGGAAAAGACTCTGATGCTGGGAGGGATTAGGGGAAGGAGGAGAAGGGGATGACTGAGAATGAGATGGCTGGATGGCATCACGACTCGATGGACGTGAGTCTGGGTGAACTCCGGGAGTTGGTGATGGACAGGGAGGCCTGGCGTTCTGCAATTCATGGGGTCGCAAAGAGTCGGACACGACTGAGCAACTGAACTGAACTGAACTCTTTATTGTCCAAGGGACTATCAAGACTCTTCTGCAACACCAGAGTTAAAGGCATCAATTCTTCAGCACTCAGCCTTCTTTATGGTCCAACTCTCACATTCATACATGACTACTGGAAGAACCATAGCTTTGACTATATGGATCATCCTTGGTAAAGTAATCTCTCCGTTTTTTAAAATGCTGTCAAGGGTGGTCATAGCTTTTCTTCCAAGGAGCAATCACCTTTTAATTTCATGGCTGCATTCACAATCTGCAGTGATTTTGGAGCCCAAGAAAATAAAGTCTCTCATTGTTTTCATTGTTTCCCCATCTATTTGCCATGAAGTGATGGACCAGATGTCAGGATCTTCAATTTTTAAATGCTAACTTTTAAGTCAGCTTTTTCACACTCCTCTTTCACTTTCATCAAGAGGCTCTTTAGTTCCTCTTTGCTTTCTGCCATAAAGGTGGTGTCATCTACATATCTGAGGCTATTGATATTTGTCCCAGCAATCTTGATGCCAGCTTGTGCTTCATCCAGTCTGGCATTTTGCATGATGTACTCTGCATAGAAGTTAAATAAGCAGGCTGAGAATATACAGCCTTGACGTACTCCTTTCCCAATTTGGAACCAGTCTGTTGTTCCATGTCCGGTTCTAATTATTGCTTCTTGACTTTCATAAAGACATCTCAGGAGGTACGTAAGGAGGTCTGGTATTCCCATCTCTTTCAGTTTGTTGTGATCCACACAGCTTTAGCATAGTCAATGAAGCAGAAGTACATGTTTTTCTGGAATTCTGTTGCTTTTTCTATGATTCAATGGATGTTGGCAATTTGCTCTCTGGTTCCTCTGCCTTTTCTAAATCCAGCTTGACATTCTGCAAGTTCTCAGTTCATGTACTGTTGAAGCCTTGCTTAGAGAATTTTGAGCATTACTTGCTAGCACGTGAGATGAGTGCACATGAGTTTGAACATTCTCTGGCATTACCTTTCCTTGGGATTAGAATGAAAACTGACCTTTTCCAGTTGTGGCCACTGCTGAGTTTTCCAAATTTGCTGGCATATTGAGCACAGCATTTCACAGCATCACCTTGTAGGATTTGAAATAGCTCAGCTGGAATTCCATCACCTTGACTAGCTTTGTTCATAGCAATGCTTCCCTAAGGCCCACTTGACTTCACACTCCAGGATATCTGGCTCTAGGTGAGTCATCACACCATCACAGTTACCTAGAGTCATGAGGACCTACTTCTGTGTACTCTTGTCACCTCTTCTAAATATTGTCTGCTTCTGTTAGGTCCATACTGTTTCTGTCCTTTATTGTGCCCATCTTTACATGAAATCTTCCCTTGGTTATCTCTAATTTTCTTGAAGAGACCGCTAGTCTTTCCCATTCTATTGTATTCCTCTATTTCTTTGCACTGATCACTTAGGAAGGCTTTCTTATCTCTCTCCTTGCTATTCTTTGGAATTCTCCATTCATATGGATACATCTTTCCTTTTCTCCTTTGTCTTTCACTTCTCTTCTTTTCTTAGCTAGTTGCAAGGGCTCCTCAGACAATCATTCTGTCTTTTTGCATTTCTTTTTCTTGTGGGTGGTTTTGAGCACCGCCTCCTGTACAATGTTTAGAACCTCTGTCCACAGTTCTTCAGGTACTCGGTCTATCAGATCTAATCCTTTGACTCTCCTTGTCACTTCTACTGTATAATCATAAGGGATTTGATTTAGGTCAGAACTGAATGGTCTAGTGGTTTTCCCTACTTTCTTCAATTTAAGTCTAAATTTGGCAATAAAGAGTTCATGATCTGAAGCACAGTCAGCTCGTGGTCTTGTTTTTGCTGACTGTATAGAGCTTCTCCATCTTTGGCTGCAAAGAATATAATCATTCTTATTTCGGTATTGACCATCTGGTGATGTCATGTACGGCTGAAGTTAGTGTTTGCTATGACCAGTGTGTTCTCTTGGCAAAACTCTGTTAGCCTTTGCCCTGCTTCAATTTGTACTCCAAGGCCAAACTTGACTGTTACTACAAGGATCTCTTGACTTCCTACTTTTGCATTCCAGTCCCCTTTGATGAAAAGGACATCTTTTTTGGGTGTTAGTTCTAGCAGGTCTTGTAGGTCTTCACAGAACCATTCAACTTCAGTTTCTTCGGCATTAGTGGCTGGGGCATAGACCTGGATTACTGTGATATTGAATGGTTTGCCTAGGAAACGAACAGAGATCATTCTGTCATTTTTGAGATGGCACCCAATTACTGCGTTCTGGACTCTTTTGTTGACTATGAGAGCTACTTCATTTCTTCTTAGGGATTCTTGCCCACAGTAGTAGATACAGGGGTCATCTGAATTAAATTTGCCCATTCCGATCCATTTTAGTTCACTGATTCTTAAAATATCTATGTTCACTCTTACAATCTTCTGTTTGACCTGAGCTGTTTAAAGATTACCTTCTTTAAATTAACTTAATAGAATAAAATCATGTTTTTTATATATGCATGTGTGTATATCCAGAACCCAAAATGTGGACAGTTTTGTGGTTATATTCTAATTTTTGATGTTAAAGAAAGATTACAAAAGATTTTTAAAATTATTTATTACCAGTGTTAATAAGATTTAAGTTTACCTGGCATCTGGGTCACTGGAAATAAATAGTTTGATGTTTTGTTATGATGGAATATTAACACTTTTCTATGTTCAAGATAACCAGACTGTTTCTAAACTGAAAAACAAATATGTATTTTTTTATTTTTCCTCTTCAAGTCATCTTCCAGGTCAAACTTTCTATAAAGAAGTTAGTTATGCAAAAAAATATTCATTATAATGTGTATAAAATTTACTATTCATTGATATAAAATAAAATAGAAAATGATTAATTTTAAAGGCTGTTTTTTAAATGTGGATTCCTGAGTTTTATTTTGAGGAAAATTAACAAATAGGCCACATTAGAGTTTCAAATGAAGACATATTATAATAGATTTTAGGAGAACTATATTAACATTTTTAACCATATTAAATTTTAATGTGTATAATTAAGAATGACTACCTAAGATTTAAGATGTTAAAAATAAGCAATTCTAAAATCAATAACTAAAACATAATTTACAGTTTGAGTTAAAGACTATTTATATTAATAATGATGTAACTTTTTTCTCTATAAAATACAGTTTTCATATTGAAATAAAATAGTCTAGGGAAGAGTATAATGTTCTTCTAGCCTAAAGATCAGAGAAGGCAATGGCACCCCACTCCAGTACTCTTGCCTAGAGAATCCCATGGATGGAGGAGCCTGGTAGGCTGCAGTCCATGGGGTTGCTAAGGGTCAGACATGACTGAGAGACTTCCCTTTCACATTTCACTTTCATGCATTGGAGAAGGCAATGGCAACCCACTCCAGTATTCTTGCCTGGAGAATCCCAAGGACGGGGGAGGCTGGTGGGCTGCCATCTACGGAGTCGCACAGAGTCGGACACGACTGAAGCGACTTAGCAGCAGCAGCAGCAGCCTAAAGATGGTTGCTGCTTAGTCACTCAGTCATGTCTGACTCTTTGCAACCCCATGGACTGTAGCCTACCAGGCTCCTCTGTCCATGGGATTCTCCAGGCAAGAATACTGGAGTGGGTTGCCATTCCGTTCTCCAAAAAGATGGTTAATAAAATCTTAAAACTGCTAAACCTTGAACAACATCAAGTTGCTCATGGGATCTGACAACAAAAAGAAAAGACAAGAACAAAAATAAGTAAGTGGGACCAGATGACACTAAGAAAATCAATAGAATGAAAAGACAACCTAAATAATGAGAGAGAAAAAGCTGCACACCATATAGCTGATAAGGGGCTAATAATCCAAAATGTATAAAGAACTCATCCAACTCAAAAACAAAAATATATAATTTATATATATATATATAATTTAAAAATGGGAAGAGGGTCTAAATATACATTTTTCCAAAGACAACAAATGGCCAACAGGTACATGAAAAGATGCTCAGATTCCCTAATCACCAGGGTAATGCAAATCAAAACTACCTCACACTTGTTAGAATGGCTATTATCCAAATACCAAGAAATAATGTTAGGATATGGAGAAAAGGGAACTCTTGTGCACTGTTGGTGGAAACACAAGTTGGTACAGCCACCACAGAATACAGTACAGAGGTTTCTCAAAAAATTAAAAATATAAGTACCATATGATACAGCAATTTTGCTTCCATATATTTTACCCAAAGAAAATGAAAACACTAATTCAAAAAGATATATATACCCCCAAGTTCATAGCAGCATTGTTTATAAAAGGAAAGAAATGAAACAAACTAAATTTCAATTGATGTATAAATGGATAAAGAAAAAAATATATATATATATAATGAGATTATTCAGCCATACAAAACAAAATCTTTCCATTTGCAACATGAATTGGCCTTGAGAGCATTACAGTAAGTGAAATAAGTCTAAAAGACAAATACTGTATGATCACTTACATGTGGAATAAAAAAAAAAAAAAAACAGTTCATGCATAGAGAACAGACTGACTGCCAAAGGATAGTGGAAGGGCAAGATGGGTCAAGAGAACGTGTACTACATTTGGAAGTTGCTAAGACAGTAAATCTTCAAAGTTCTCATTACAAGAAAAAAACGATTCCTATTAACTATGCATGCATGCTGATGATCTTAAGTAGACTTCTGTGTTGAAGTCTACTTCACACATTTATACACAATATATACAAGTATATTTCACAATATATACAACTATCACCTGAACTATATTATGTCAATTACATCTCAAATTACAGACAATTACACCTCAAATTATAGAGGATAAAAACCTCACTGTGCCTTAATTAGTGTCCTTAAAAGACATGTTTAAGAAAATAATTTGCACATAGCATATAATAAATGCACAGCTTCTTTGAAAAAGTTTCCAGGCAACTGTCTTAATCAACAGAGTTAGCAAATGAATAATAACCCAATAACCAAAAAGTACTAGGCAATGAGGTGGCATGAAAGTAAAAGAAAATGATACTCCCTCAGGAAGTTTTAAGTCTTAGTCAGAGAGAAAAATAAAATTAAGTCCTTGTGAATGACCAAAAAGGCAATGGACATCCAGGAAAATTAAAAGATCAGAGTATGCTATAATAGGGCTTACTTTGGGGCTCAGCTGGTAAAGAATCTGCCTGCAATGTGGGAGAATTGGGTTTGATCCCTGGGTTGGGAAGATCCCCTGGAGAAGGAAAAGGCTACCCACTCCAGTATCCTGGCCTGGAGAATTCCACGGACTGTATAGTCCATGGGGTCACAAAGAGTCGGACATGACTGAACGATTTTCACTATATGCTATAATAAGTCAAGGAGAAAGTAATTCATAAAGAAAGCTTTGCCTTGAAAGAGGATGATCCAAATTTTAACAAAGATGGCAAAAGTGAAGATAACATTCAAGACAAACAGGTATAGAGGCAATAATAAACACTGTGCTTGATGGAACAAAGTCTAACCTACATTAGTTCAGGGTGAGGAAGGTAGAAAATATTAATAATATACATAGGAAGGTGAAGATATTATGGAGCTCCTTGAAAGCCACATAGAGTCTGGAACTGTCAAATTATTTAAAATGGGATGATGGAGAGCTTTATAAAGATGCTATTCTTTTCTGCATTAATTACCTCACATTTTTCATTATCAACATCCAATTTCTCACTAGATAGCAAGGTTAAAGAGAATGAGCATCACATCATATTTACACATTATTACATCTCCTACATGTAGTGGAGCTACGTGTTCAAAGAGTTCAAAAGTGCTGGTTGTTAGGTCATTTCAAACAGGGCTAATGGGACCAAATCTAGGAACCCTTAATGCTTTGACCAAAGACTGAATTCTTCATTGGATATTATAGTCACTCGAGGGTGCTATGCTTTCCTCTTGGAGATACAAGCCACTCACAGAGGATGAGATGGTTGGATGGCATCACCGACTCAATGGACATGAGTGTGAGCAAACTCTGGGATATGGTGAAGGACAGGGAAGCCTGGTGTTCTGCAGTCCATGCGGTCACAAAGAGTCAGACACAACTGAGCAACTGAACAACAACAACATATGCACAGCTGGCGATTTGGGAAAGTAAATATAAATGTGAATGTCTTCCAAGTTAAAAAAAAAAAAAAACTGGCTAAGTAAATAGAGAAAACTAAAATTTTTTTAATTTTACTCTAGTCAAATATAAAAAGTATTGCTCATCTTAGGTCACTACAAGAAACCCAGATTAGCTTCATTTCCTTCCTGGGTAGAGAGGAAAATAGAGTCTCTGACTCATGAAGGTAGGTCAGGAAATGGCAGGAGTACATCCTTCTAACATAGGAAGCTGGGAGGCCAAATCAATGAGAACATTAATGTCCTCAGCTTTTTTATAGCAGAGAGTCAATCAATACTTTATAAAAGTGAGACATAATGCTCAGACCACTTGAAATATTTTATATAATCTTTTTTCTTAACCTTAGAGGAAATGCTGGGGATATAATTACCTCTCAAGTGAAAAGACAGCTATTTGAAATTCAGCAATTCTTTCTGTCTCACTAGGGTTTCTTTTTCTTTTCTATGAAATTCATTTTGAATTTTAAATGGAAACAGTGATTCCATTTTTATAAACTATTTCCACATATCTATTCTTCTGTCTGTATATGCATAGAAAGACATCTAGAATGGTTTTCCTCAATGTTGATAATGTCACTTTCAGAGGTAGAAGAAATTTCATTTATTATATTTAATTACCTGCATTGGTTAATTTCTTTATAATAAAAACAAATTATTTTTTGAAATGCAAAGAAAATTAAGATGACTCAATGAGTCGTCTGGTAGTTCAGAATAATGATTTACATTGGGGATAAAAACTGGGACATCCACTGGCATACAGATGTACTAAAAGGCAAAAGCAAAAGTGAATGAACTACAGGTAGAGCATAAAGGAAAAAGTGAATTCAGAACCAAGCCCTGAGTATTCTATCAATCAGAGGTTGCCTAGAAAATGAAAAAGAGCAGAAACTGCAGCCATAGGAGTATGTGCTATCACAGAAGGTAAAAGAATTCTCATATAGAAAGAAATCTCCCATTATGTCAATGTCTTGCTTACAGCAAGATGAGAATATAGAATCCACTAGATTCATCAGCATAGAAGCTGCAAGTGACCTTGAGATGAATAGGATGTGCAATTCTGACAGAGCTGTACAAGTCAATATCAAATCTTAAGTGGGCTGAGGAGTAAAGAGAGGTGAACAAGCAGGGACAGTTTGTGCAGACATGCTGCAAGAGGAAAAGAAATAGGAAGTGACTGCAGAGAGACATGATATCAAGAGAAGTTTCTTTGTGCATATGTTTTGCTGCATTTCAATATAAACTGGGACATATAAAGGCAAGTCTGCACACTGTTGATGTGGAAACAAAGAGGTTTAGCAGAGCTAATCAAAGAAGCAACCTTCTTGAGTATTAGTTGTTTACAATATAAGACCCTGGCAAATAAAAATTCAGAAACTTAAATAGGATGTGATGCTGCTGAAAGTGTAAATCCACATTTCCCTAAGCCCCAAATTAGCCTTATCTAAGTGCTGTGGAAAACCTAAAGATATTGTATAAAACTTAACATTATGCTAGTCTAGATTTTTGAAGCAAGGGGAAAAAAAATAATAAAGTGAATGGAAGAAAGCAATGCTAAATGAAGAAATCAAACACATTAACAAGATGAGCCACTGAAGAGAATGGTACAATTAGAAACAAACCAAAAAATTGTGGGACTGAGAAAAAATGATACAGGCAAAAATCCCAAATACTAAGAAATGGGATTTAAAGGCAAAGTGAAAGAATGCTCAAACTACCACACAATTGCACTCACCTCACACGCTAGTAAAGTAATGCTCAAAATTCTCCAGGCCAGGCTTCAGCAATATGTGAACCGTGAACTTCCTGATGTTCAAGCTGGTTTTAGAAAAGGCAGAGGAACCAGAGATCAAATTGCCAACATCCGCTGGATCATGGAAAAAGCAAGAGAGTTCCAGAAAAACATCTATTTCTGTTTTATTGACTATGCCAAAGCCTTTGACTGTGTGGATCACAATAAACTGTGGAAAATTCTGAAAGAGATGGGAATACCAGACCACCTAACCTGCCTCTTGAGAAATTTGTATGCAGGTCAGGAAGCAACAGTTAGAACTGGAAATGGAACAACAGACTGGTTCCAAATAGGAAAAGGAGTACCTCAAGGCTGTATATTGTCACCCTGCTTATTTAACTTATATGCAGAGTACATCATGAGAAACGCTGGGCTGGAAGAAACACAAGCTGGAATCAAGATTGCCAGGAGAAATATCAATCACCTCAGATATGCAGATGACACCACCCTTATGGCAGAAAGTGAACAGGAACTAAAAAGCCTCTTGATGAAAGTGAAAGTGGAGAGTGAAAAAGTTGACTTAAAGCTCAACATTCAGAAAACGCAGATCACGGCATCCGGTCCCATCACTTCATGGGAAATAGATGGGGAAACAGTGGAAACAGTGGCAGACTTTATTTTTTGGGGCTCCAAAATCACTGCAGATGGTGATTGCAGCCATGAAATTAAAAGACGCTTACTCCTTGGAAGGAAAGTTATGACCAACCTAGATAGCATATTGAAAAGCAGAGACATTACTTTGCCAACAAAGGTTCGTCTAGTCAAGGCTATGGTTTTTCCTGTGGTCATGTATGGATGTGAGAGTTGGACTGTAAAGAAGGCTGAGTGCCAAAGAATTGATGCCTTTGAACTGTGGTGTTGGAGAAGACTCTTGAGAGTCCCTTGGACTGCAAGGAGATCCAACCAGTCTATTCTGAAGGAGATCAGCCCTGGGATTTCTTTGGAAGGAACATGCTAAAGCTGAAACTCCAGTACTTTGGCCACCTCATGCGAAGAGTTGACTCATTGGAAAAGACCCTGATGCTGGGAGGGATTGGGACCAGGAGGAGAAGGGGATGACAGAGAATGAGATGGCTGGATGGCATCACTGACTCAATGGATGTGAGTCTGGGTGAACTCCGGGAGTTGGTGATGGACAGGGAGGCCTGGTGTGCTGCGATTCATGGGGTCGCAAAGAGTCGGACACGACTGAGCGACTGAACTGAACTGAACTGACCTGAATCTATGATTTAAATTATCACCATTGGACCTCAGTGACCAATGCTAGATGGAATCAGTAGAAAAATGAAAATAAACTAACTTGAGATGCATAACTTAAAAACATAACTGAGTATTATAAGGATGGACTTTAAAATACAATAAAACAAACTTCCTGTCAAGGAAAAATCTGTTAAAAGGAACATAAAATTAAAATACGAATTTTTCTTCAAAAAGTTGTTTGAATGCTGACATTATAAATAGCCTATGACCTGGCAGCATCTAGAGACTACAGAGATACTCAAAAAATGAAGTTAAAATTTATTTCCTAAGTAAAAATCAAAAATAGTATAGAGCAAGTAGACAGATATAAAGAAACACTTGAAGTACTGCTTCTCTATATCTATTACTAACATTTTTATAGTGCTTTCTATGTGTCAAGCACTGCTATACCCTTCTAATTTTTCATATGTAAGTCTCAGGGTAACTCTATGAGGAGATATACAATTATCCTCCATTTTATAGATGAGTAACTGACATCTCACTTTCAGTTCTGTTTAGTCACTCAGTCACGTCTGACTCTTTGTGACTCCACGGACTGCAGCACATGAGGCCTCCCTGCCCATCACCAACTCCCGGAGTTTACGCAAACTCATGTCCATCAAGTTGGTGATGCCATCCAACTATCTCATTCTCTGTCATCCCCTTTTCCTCCTGCCTTCAATCCTTCCCAGCATCAGGGTCTTTTCAAATGAGTCAGCTCTTCACATCAGGTGGCCAAAGTATTGGAGTTTCAGCTTCAACATCAGCTTCCCAATGAATATTCAGGACTGATTTCCTTTAGAATGGACTGGCTGGATCTTTTTTGCAGTCCAAGAGATCTCACTTTATACAACTAGTAAACAGCAGGCAGTCTGACTCCATGTTGCTAACCACTATATTGATGGTTATTACATGTATCAAGAATAGAATGGTAAATCTTTTTCATGTAGGAGAGAATGACTCCATTTAAACATTATAAGAAGGCACACACACGCACATCAGTATATTTTATCCTCAGGAGTATTTTACTTCTTGGATTGCTTTTTACGTGACTTAAAATCCTACTGTTAAAAATTTAGCCAGAATACCAGAGGAAAATATTACTTTATAAAAGAAAGAAAACATATAGAAAAAAAATTCATTCAATGCATTAATAAGAAGAGGCCAAAATCTACGGTCCACAATTAGAAAACTCAGAAAAATACTTGCTATTCAAAAGGAGGATTCCCCAGAAATCCTCATCACTGTTTGCTATGTGATTATCTGATGCTATTCACAGAAAGTTAAAATTGAATGCGAAAACACATTTTGAGATAAAAAGCACACTACCCAAAAAAGTATAATAGCTATATCTTTTTTTTCTATCTTCTTTGAACTAGAAAGTCCAAAAATGAAGCTCAGCTATTAATGAGTGTAATTTTAAAAAAGGTTTAAGACATATACTACCATTAGAGAATTCTAATTTTAGAAAAGTAATTGCTTTACTTCTTAGGTAGAACATTCTCACTGACCTCCTCCATCATACTTGAAAAAGTTACTTTGCTAGTTGAAAGGAAACCATGAACCTATGAAAGTGAACATTTCTTCAATTCAGCTGCTTTTAAATGTTAAGGAGTATAAATTCAGAAAATATTTAAACCTTGGGTTAAAGAGTATGATAAATATTGAGGAGCAAAATCTGGGCAAGATAGCATCCATTTCTAGGCCTTTTTTTTAAAAAGACCACATTTTGGCAGGAATTCAACCCAATACTGAGGGAGGAAAGCAACAGGCTGAGCTGACTCCATCTTGAAAAAGAAGGAAACTCCATCATGCACGTTCAGTGAGCTCTGGACCATGTGCCTGGGAGCCATGGGGATAACAGCTACAGCCAAACTGGCCTCCCGGACTGATAAACACCAGATTCCATATTAAGAATTCCTGTCACCAAAAAGAATGTAATAATCCTCTATGTAGTCAATGACCTTTGTAATCTTGGTGGCACCCATTGGTGTAGGCTACAGTGTATAACCAGCTGACCCTTCTGATTATGAATCATGGCTGTAACCTGATTGATCTCCCTTTAACATTTTCCAGGCTAGGTTTAAGGAATTTGGGGATGTGGGCTTGAGCAGTACACTTAAGATACATAAGGTTTTCACAAAACTCGGTTGGTTTCCTTAGCTAGGAGGAGACCCTGCCTTGGGCACGTGTAATAAACTGCACTTCACTATCTGCATTGTCCTTCTGAGTCAGTTTGTTTCCCGGAACGTGTGGCTACAACGATACCAATGCAGGGAAGCCCCAGTTGACTCCTGAGAAAACTGAATAGTAAACAAAAATGCCTCTAATAAATCAAGCAAAAGTGATAATACAGAACTTAAATGCAGCAAAGACTACAATGTAAAAATCTAACGACTACAATTTACTCTGTAATGTTACAGAAGACAAATTACCTTTAAACATGCTTTAAAAATAATATTACATAATAAAATAATTTTAAATATTATATCATAAATATTATAAAATTTAAAAATATTATAAAATTATTTTAAATATTATAAATATAGAACATATGCTCAACTATTTCTACAACACAGAAAACACCAAGTGAAATTCAGCATCTTACCTTAGACCAAAGATGTGTGATTGTTCGTAGTTGAATAAAGAACGAATCTTGGCTTCAGAATTCAAAATTATAAGTCTGTCAATAATATCCTATAAAACAGTCTTAGAGTTAGACTGTACTTGGCTGAAACCATTTAAAGAAAATCAAATTGACAAATATTTAGATTTGTGCTTTACATGTGAATGTACGGAGCTTTACATTTGAATGTAGAGAGCCATTTAAAAAAGGGATTTTTTTTTTTAATTAATAGCTGAGTCTCACCCCTAGAGATTCTAAATTAATTGGTCTGGGTGTGATATGGACATTAAGACTTGTAAACATTCCTGAAATGAATCAAATGTTTAGCCAAAAAGGAGAATCATTAATTTATAACCCACTTTGGTACTGTGTGAGCAGCTTACTGTAACCAGTTCAATACTGTTTAAACTTTTAAAAATGTAAACTACTTTCAAAAACAAATTTGAATTTTACAAATGTCAAGCATAAACAGTGGATTTAGTTTTATCTGGAACTATTTGAGATTTTGTTAATAGATATCTTCTTCTCATGTAAATCAGTGGTTTCCAACCCCCGAACACAACCCTATGGAACTTAAAAAAGTAAACAGCTGCCCAGGCTCTACCCCAGAGCAATTACCTCACTATTCCTGAGGGTAGGATTCTGGCATTAACATCCTTGTAAAAGCTTCCCAAAGTTGTTGCAATGGGTAACCAGGTTTAAAAATCACTGATGCAGAGAGAACTTGATGCCTAGGTGTCATCAGCTGTCCCAAGCAATGACAATATAAAGCCCAACACAAAATTCTGAGCATTCTCTAAAAGGCTTTCTTTCTATAATGCCTGACTTTTGTGCATATCTTTGTTTAGGCCTAAGATATTTATTCATAGACAAATACCTTTCTCTCTCATTGTTCATTTTCCTGACCAACAAACTTGCTACATTCCATGAGTTTAAATTCAAGATACTTCTGTAACCAATATGGCAAAAAGAGGACGATTATACTAGGGAATAAAGTCACAGAATATTTACTGAGGTCAATATAGATAATAGTACAAACATATCAAATAACTTAAGAGGCCACAAAATAAGTCTGTAAGAAGGAGAAAATAATGGACTTAAAAATCACATCTGAAAAATAAACAAGACACAGTAAATACAGGATTTTTAATAAACTTACAAACTGAAATGTTTACATGGAACACTTAGGAAGGCATTTACCATTCCACAGATATCTTGAAAAATGTGTAAATAATGTAAGCACAAGAATTTACAATCAGCAAATATTAAATAAACTGCCTAACAATGAAGAATGAAAGAATTGCTAACTTTAAGAATCTGTCACTGTTGTCTGCTTCTTAGCAAGCGTTGACTTAAAAATAGTCACAACCTTAAAGTTGAGAGTTATGTTTTATTCAATGCAAATTTTTAGGACTTAAGCTCAAGAGGCAACATCTCAGGAAACCCTGAGAAAACTGCTCTAGGGGGGTGGGTCGGGGTGTGAGTCAGGTTATACAGAAGTTTGCAACAAAAGGCAGGTAAGGTTATATAGAAGTTTGCAACAAAAGGCAGGTAGTCTGAACATCTTTGTGAATTAAAGAAAACCAGATATCCCAAATTAAGGAATTTAGCACTTTTCTATGTTTGGAAAGATACAAGAGTCTGGACTCACAGAAATCATTCCTTTTATTAGCATCTCACCTATCCTAGGGCCAGTATCCTAAGTTCACATCCTGAATTCTTTAGTGCTCACCACAGGGAGTGGCTGGAGCCTAATGGCTGCCTGGTCTAACTAAGGTATTTTTCTCCTTCCTGAGTGCCCTCAGGGTTCAGGAATTCACCTTTGGAGGCCCAGAATCACTGATGCCTGTGACATCCTTGTTTACTGATACAGCAGGAAATACTCCATTTCTCACTAGACATTCCTTGTTTCAAAACACTTCTTGACACTTCATGGTTCAAAAGTTTTAGCTCTGAATCTAAGTACTAGATACTGTAAGAATACAGGATATAGAATGTATTTCCAATAAGCTAACTGCAGCAATCTATCAATGATAATGCATTTTTCAGAGAACAAATGTTACAATAAATGAATTCTTCTTCAAAGAGGATTATATTGATGGATCACCACTTAGGGAAGAAAAGGAAACTCCTGAGAAGTCTGCCTTACGGAGAAATTCAGTTTCTAAGCAAAATGGGTATCAAGAAGGCAATGTTTCCTAAAATAAGCAGTAGCTTTCCAGTAACAAATCAGTGCAAGTAAGGTTTGGGACTTGCAAAAAGGAGTCAGGAACTCTGTACTTTTTTTTTTTTTTTTTAAAGCATATTGTCTAGCTTGAGAATACATTAAATGACCAAGTAAGCCAGAATGAAACCAAGACTGGAAAAACAAAGAAGAATATTCATTTTCTATAAATCAATATATGTTTGAGTGCCTATTGTGTTTACAATTGTCCCAAAGCTTGTGTTTGTGCTATTTGATGCCTTTTACTTAAGATAGGGCCAAGTGAAGGGTAAAGAACAGATCAACCATAATGCCAATATTCCCATACTTGCATTATTAGGAGTATCTTGCAACTAGTTAGCCCATGAACATCTATAAGCAAAATTCAGTCTATTAAAAGTCCTTCCTTGTACTTTTTCAAAGAAGGGAATGTCTTAGTCCATTCTGGACACTATAATAAAATTCCATAGACTGGGTGGTTTATAAACAACAGAAGTTTATTTCTCACATTTCTGGAGGCTGAGAAGTACAAGATCAAGTTGCCAGATTTTGTGTCTGATGAGGATCTATTTTCTAGCTCACAGACAGTTATTTTTTGCTGTGTCTTCAGATGGCAGAAGGGGCAACGGTTTTGTTTTTTTTTTTTAGGCACTATTCACCCCTCAAAGGGCTTCCCCTGTGGCTCAGCTGGTAAGGAATCTGCCTGCAATGTGGGAGACCTAGGTTGAATCCCTGGGTTGGGAAGATCCCCTGGAAAAGGGAATGGCTACCCACTCCAGTAATCTGGCCTGGAGAATTCCATGGACTGTATAATCCATGGGGTCACAAAGAGGTGGACATGACTGAGAGACTTTTACTTCACTTCACTTCACCCCTCAAAAACCCCACCTCCAAATATCATCATACTGGGAATGAAGTTTCAATAAATTAATTTGGGGGTATACAAACATTCAGTCTATAGACAAGAGGTAGATGAAAATGCCATTCTGCCAGAGTGGTGAGCTGAATGGTAACTATCCCTGAAAAAGCATGTCTATGTTCTAATCCCAAAAATCTATGACTGTTACCCTATTGAGAAAAAGGGTCTTTGCAGAGGTAACTAAGAATCCAGATAAGATCATCTTGGATTAAGCAAGTAGGCCCTAAATCTAATGACGGTGTTCTTGTAAGAAAAAGACAAACGGATATTTAAAATAGAAGAGGAGAAAGCCTAAACCAGAAAATGTATACAATGAGCCTGGAATATCCTATCAAATAAATCAATAAATAAAACTACCAAATAACAAAAGGAATCAGTAGACAATGAAAGAATATTCTGACCATCAAAAGCAATAATGACTGCACTGAGTTGAAATATATGTGTAAAATCCAGAAGTTCATTATGATAATAACCATCATAAAACTTCCCTTTTACAGATTACTAGAACATAAATTTATTACTCTGCAAATTAAAATATCAAGCATTTATTTTGCTATTTCTGAAAGAACTGTATTTCAGGATTCCCTTTATTAAATAATTTCAGTTAAATACAGAAAAGAACGACAGACTAGAATCACCATTTCACATCTCTTAATGAAACAATTAGTACAACTCATAGCAAAAGTAGCCTAGTTTCTCCAATAAGTTAACTGCATGGAAACAAAAAGGGGAAAATGTTTTAGAAAATGACTGAAAAGGATATAATGACTGAATGCAACATGTGGACCTTGTTTGGATCATGACTTGAGAAACTGAAAAAAAACAAAGACATCTTTGACACAGCAGAGGAAACTTCTATACAGACTACACTAGATATTAGATAATGCGAAGGAGCATGGACTGTGTATAGAGAAAAAGGGAATAAGGAAAAAAACAGAAAGACTGCATCTGGCTTTCACTTTTAAAGGATTATTGTGAGGATAACTTATGAGCTAAGACTGGAAGAAAAAACAGTTAACATATCACTGGAGTAATCTAGACAAGAAACAAAGGTCTAAACTAAGGTAGTCTTAATATAAATAAAGTAAATAAGATCAAGTCATGAAGGAGAGAAAAATTTATAAATAGTAAAAACTACCATAAAGAGGAGTCAAAAATGACTTTCCAGTTTGTAGCTCATTCAACTATGTGAATGATAGTGCCATACGTTGAGATAGAAAAATAAGAAATGGAATTGATTTAAGACAGAGAAAAACATAATATTCAGTTGTGGACATGGTTAAATCTAAGATTTTTATGAGTTTTCCTAATGTCCGTTATCTGGTAGATTATGGGTATAGTCCTGGCAGTCAAGTAAGTGATACAGTTCAGAGAGTTGTGAATGTACAACCAAAGCCACAGAATTGGATGAAATGAACCTAAAGGTGTGGAACTGTGGTGTTGGAGAAGACTCTTAAGAGTTCCTTGGAGTGTAAAGAGATCAAACCAGTCAATACTAAAGGAAATCAGTCCTGAATATTCAATAGAAGGACCGATGCTGAAGCTGAAACTCCCAATATTTTGGCCACCTCATGTGGAGAGGTGACTCACTGGCAAAGACCCTGATGCTGCGAAGAATTGAAGTCAGGAGAAGGGGATAACAGAGGATGAGATAGTTAGATGGCATGATGGACAAGACTTTGAACAAGCTTGACGAGTTGGTGATGGACAGGGAAGCCTGATGTGCTGCAGTACATGGGGTCACAAAGAGTCAGACACAACTGAGTGACTGAACTGATTGAACCTAAAGGACATAAGACAGCAGAAGAGAAGTCCACAAAAGAGACCACAGAAGCTGTAAGAGAACTAGAACTAGTGCCATAGCCACAGAAGACAATGACAATGAGGAGGAATGAATCAACTCCATTAAATGCCACAATGTGGTAAATTAAGTTAAATACAGGGGAAGGTTATTTAACTTATATGCAGAGTACATCATGAAAAATGCTGGGCTGGAAGAAGCACAAGCTGGAATCAAGATTGCCGGGAGAAATATCAATAACCTCAGATATGCAGATGACACCACCCTTATGGCAGAAAGTGAACAGGAACTAAAAAGCCTCTTGATGAAAGTGAAAGAGGAGAGTGAAAAAGTTGGCTTAAAGCTCAACATTCAGAAAACGAAGATCATGGCATCCAGTCCCACCACTTCATGGGAAATAGATGGAGAAACAGTGGAAACAGTATCAGACTTTATTTTTGGGGCTCCAAAATCACTGCAGATGGTGACTGCAGCCATGAAACTAAAAGACACTTACTCCTTGGAAGGAAAGTTATGACCTAGATAGCATATTCAAAAGCAGAGACATTACTTTGCCAACAAAGGTCCATCTAGTCAAGGCTATGGTTTTTCCAGTGGTCATGTATGGAGTGAGAGTTGGACTGTGAAGAAAGCTGAGCGCCTAAGAATTGGTGCTTTTGAACTGTGGTGTTGGAGAAGACTCTTGAGAGTCCCTTGGACTGCAAGGAGATCCAACCAGTCCATTCTGAAGGAGATCAGCCCTGGGTATTCTTTGGAAGGACTGATGCTAAAGCTGAAACTCCAGTACTTTGGCCACCTCATGTGAAGAGTTGACTCATTGGAAAAGACCCTGATGCTGGGAGGGATTGGGGGCAAGAGGAGAAGGGGACGACAGAGGATGAGATGGCTGGATGGCATCACCGACTCGATGGACGTGAGTTTGAGTAAACTCCAGGAGTTGGTGATGGACAGGGAGGCCTGGCATGCTGCAATTCATGGGATCGCAAAGAGTCGGACACAACTGAGCGCCTGAACTGAACTGAACTGAGGGGAAGGTTCCATTAGATTAGGGAATTACGTATTTATCAGTGACTTTTGGCAGAACAAGACTCCAGATTACAGTGACTTCTAGAGTTGATACAAGAGAAAGAAGTTGAGAATTGAAATATAGGCAATTTTTTCAAGATACTTTCTGACAAAGAAAACTATAGGGTGATAGCTAAAAGACAACATAAATCAAGGGAATTTTTTTTTTTAATAAGTGTTTATACTTGTTTAAATGATGATTGGAAGCAGTGATTCATTTACAGGGTTAAAATGTAGTGTCATTAAGAAAATGGACTATCAAAACTATATGCAGTTAATCATTTTAAGATTATATTAAGGACAAATCCTTTACCTAAGTGGACAGGTATTTTTGACTAGGCACTGTAGCATATCCACAAAAACTTGAGAACAAACACTCAAGCCATTGCTCTAGATTAAATAACAGCACATTTGTATTAATATAATACTTGTGTTTCATAACAGATTTCAATAAAGGCAATAATATTAGAAATACTTTCAAAAACCATTCACTGGATCCAGTTATTACTAGATGTAAATATGACCAAGATATTCTACTAGCTTTCAGGTCCTCACAGTGTAGCAGGGAAGACAGGTATATAAATGGTTAATTATAAAACTACTTAAGAAGTGCCAAGATACAAGTAAGTATAAGCTAAAATTGGGACACCTCAAGAATATAAAAGTTCAAAGAGAAAAATATTTTATTTGTATTTCATTCATATAAATTATCAAAAAATTTCCAAAGTAGAGCAAATTCTTGAAAATAAAATGTTTAGGGTAAACAAGAATTAGAAGAATTCAAAAGGTCAAAATGATATAAGAAAAACAACACACTGGACAAAGTGACCAAAAGATAAATCCAATGATTGGGATTTCAGAATTAAATGATTCCTTAGTAATGCATATATACACATATTTAATTTGTATTTAAATACAAATGGGGGTTTAATTCATAAATTTAACAAAAGATGAGTAACTAAATACACTTGAATGATTAAAATAAGTTACCCATTTTGAAATATGAATATAAAATAAGTTTCAAATTAAATAAATATGCATATACTGCCCTCATAGGGCAGTAATACACAGATCATTTAAAACATAAGCAGAAAACATATTGGACTCTTTAGATACAATTTATCCCTGATTATCTTAGTCAATGAAGGAGAAATAATCATGTGACTAATAACATGAGTCATCTAAAAATAATTAATACACTAATTTTTATATATGCTGGATCTCTTCCTTATTTGGGAAACCTTTTAGTTCAATCGCTCAGTCATGTCCAACTCTTTGAGACCCCATGGACTGCAGCACGCCAGGCTTCCCTGCCCATCACCAACTCCCGGAGCTTACTCAAACTCACGTTAACGTTGTTATTGCAATAGGTGCTGCCACTTTTAGACATCCAGGATCAAAGATTCCATTTACAGATAATTTGGAAGCGAATATTCTACACTGGAGAAGGAAATGGCAACTCGCTCCAGTACTCTTGCCTGGAAAATTCCATGGACTGAGGAGCCTGGTAGGCTACAGTCTATGGGGTTGCAAAGAGTTGGACACAACTGAGAGACTTCACTTTCACTTATAGGTAAATAAATCAAATAGGTTTTCAAATGTGATTTATTGTACCATTTTTTTCTGTTACATTGCATTTTTACTACACACCTTAAAAAGTAGCACTATAAAAGTGAAAGATTAAAAGAAAATAACTTACAATAACACTTGTTGGGACTTCACGAAGAGAATATTCTGCTTTATTAGGAAGGCTTTGATTGCCAACCAGCTCAAAAACAGCAGGATAAGATAACAGGTTCACCAGTGCTAGAAAAGACTAGGTGGAAGAAAAAAAACTGTTCAAATGGTTCATTTTTTTTCTCAATCACATCCACTGAAGAGTCATTAATGCAAATGGGAGTTTTTAAAATAAGTCTAATCAACCCATAAAACTGAAATATATGCTTCTATGATAAGTACAAAATAGTTAACATCAACAATAATCTATGTACTGACAATGAATAAAAACTATAAGAAAATGTACCTGAGAGTTGGAAAATGTTTTAAAATATCATGTATCTCTGACAGTTTGGTTCTGAAAATAATGAAATGATACATTTTTCTCATTCTTTGCATTGTTATATCTGATGTGTAAGAAAATATAATACTTCAGGGCTCTGGAGCAAGATAAAGAATTCTATATATTACAGCACTCAGGTCACAAGGCTATCTTCAGCCTTTACCTGATGATACATTCACTGGAAATTCAAGTAATCTATTAATAATTACAGTTAATTAGAAAAAGCTGTGGCTTTTCCTATCAAAATCAGCTCATTTTCTCATGCAATTTTACCAAGTTAATCTCTCCATGAAAACTTTAAGCTCCTGTTCTTCTCTCATTGACAAGAATCCGAATATTTTTTTCAGGCACAGTTCATTCCTTGGATGCCCTGTGCAAAAGTATGCAGTGGTTGTCCAGTACTAAACATCAGATCTAAAGTCCTTAGCATGACTTTCAAGGCACTTTATTGACACTTTTCTTCTCTTCAGTTGCAAAAGCCTCAGTTGCCATTAAGTTTCCTCAGCCTGAAGTCATCACTGCAGTCAATCAATCTGCCTGCAGTCTCCTTCAAGTGACTGCCACATATACAAACTTTTCTTTTCCTACTAAGGAGCTCCCTTTAGTCCTCCTATTGACCTATTATGTTACTTTATAAGCTTTCAAAAGTTTGCCACATTTTTATAGAAGGCTTTCTTATTAAGTCCATTCACATCTAGAAGCCCTATATTCTGTTAATACTTATATATTTAGTTTTTATTGTATTAATTGCACTTATTTGTAACTATTAAGTTTTCCTCTTGGCAGTTCACTAGTTCACTAGTCTCAGAAATTTTGAAGATCATACACATAAAGAATTTTCACTAAAATAAAAAATGATTACACTACCAAATGCAATCTACAGATTCAATGAGATCCCTATCAAATTACCAATGGCATTTTTCACAAAAATAGGACAAAAAATTTCAAAGTTCATATGGAAACACAAAAGACCCCAAGCCAAGGTAATCCTGAAAAGTAGAATGGAGCTGGAGGAATCAACCTTCCTGACTTCAGACTATACTACAAAGCTACAGTCATCAAGACAGTATGGTCTGGCACAAAAACAGAAATACAGACCAATGCAACAAGACAGAACCCCCAGAGATAAATCCACACACCTAAGGTTACCTTATTTTTGACAAAGGAGGCAAGAATATACAATGGGGCAAAGATAGCCTCTTCAATAAGTGTTGCTGGGAAAACTGGACAGCTATGTATAAAAGAATGAAATTAGAACACTTCCTAACACCATACACAAATATAAATTCAAAATGGATTAAAGACCTAAATGTAAGATCACAAACTATAAAACTATTAGAGGAAAACATAGGCAGAACACTCTGAGACATAAATCACACCAAGATCCTCTATGATCTACTTCCTAGAGTAATAGAAATAAAAACAAAAATAAACAGTGGGACCTAGCTAAACTTAAAAGCTTTTGCACAGCAAAGGAAACTATAAGCAAGGTGAAAAGACAACCCTCGGAATGGGGGAAAATAATAGCAAATGACACAATAGACAAAGGATTAATTTCCAAAATATAGAAACCACTCATACAAGTCAATATCAGAAAAACACCCAATCAAAAAGCGGGAAAAAAGACCTAAATAGACATTTCTCCAAAGAAAATACACAGATGGATAACAAACACATGAAAAGATGCTCAACATCGCTCATTATTAGAGCAATGCAAATCAAACTAAGAGGAGATATCATCTGATACTGGTCAGAATGGCCATCGTCAAAAAGTTTACAAACAATAAATGCTGTAGAGGGTGTGGAGAAAAGGGAACAGTCTTGCACTGTTGGTGGGAATGTAAATTGATACAGTCACTAAGGAACTCAGTATGGAGATTCCTTAAAAAAACTAAGAATAAAGCCACTACAGGACCCAGCAATCCCACTACTAAGCATATACCCTGAGGAAACCAAAATTGAAAAAGACACATGTATCCCAAGGTTCACTGTGGCACTATTTACAATAGCTAGTACATGGGAGCAACCTAGATGTCCATTGACAAATCAGTGAGTGAAGAAGCTGTGATACATATATACAATGGAATGTTACTCAGCCATAAAAAGGAATCTATCTGGGTCAGTTCAAATGAGGTGGATGAACCTAGAGCCTCTTAAACAGAGTGAAGTACGTCAGAAAGAGAAAACAAATATCATATACTAATATATATACAGAATATAGAAATATGGTACTGATGCAATTATTTGTAGGGCAGCAATGGAGTCCCAGACATAGAACACAGACTTATGGGCAAGGGGGTGGGGGGCAGTGAGTAAGGAGAGGGTGGGATCTATGGAGAGAGTTAACATGGAAACTTACATTAATATATGTAAAATAGACAGCCAATGGGAATTTGCTGTATGACTCAGGGAACTCAAACTAGGGCTCTGTAACAACCTAAAGGGGTGGGATGGGGAGTGAAGTGGGGGGAAGTTTCAAAGGGAAGGGGCATATGTATACCTATGGCTGATTCATTTTGATGTTTGGCAGAAACCAGCACAATTCTGTAAAATAATTATCCTTCAATTTAAAAATCAATAAATTTTAAAAAAGGAAAGGAAAAAAAGAATTTTCACAAAAATCAGAACACTGAGATAATGGAAAGAATATTTTAATTCAATTTATCATTTAATAGATGAGAAAACTTGAGGACCAGAGAAGTGAAGTGTCTTGGTCAAAGACATATAATCAAAAAATTGATAGCAGAATGAATAGCATTTTCTTATTTACAGGCTAAGATTACTCACTACAAAATAAGTCATCTTCAGACACTATTTAACAGTATTACCCTAGCTCCATGGTCCTGGCTGTTCAATAAAATTTTCTGTGATAAATAAAATATTTCTGAACATAAAATATTTTAAATAAATAAAATATTTATTTATTTAAATATTTATTAAATATTTAAATAAAATTAACTATTTTATTTAAATATTTAAAATAAATATTTCTGAACATAAAATGGAAATTTTATGCTCTAAACTGTACAGTATGATAGTCACTAGCTACATGTGACTACAGATAAGCACTTAAGATATGATTAACGTAATTGAGACTGAATTTTTACTTTTAGTTTTAATTTAAATTTACATAACTATGTAGGGCTATTGTCTGCTGCTATGTCACGTCAGTTGTGTCCGACTCTGTGCAACCCCATAGACCGCAGCCCACCAGGCTCCGCCATCCCTGGGATTCTCCAGGCAAGAACACTGGAGTGGGTTGCCATTTCCTTCTGCAATGCATGAAACTGAAAAGTGAAAGTGAAGTCGCTCAGTCGTGTCCGACTCTTAGCGACCCCATGGACTGCAGCCTACCAGGCTCCTCCGTCCATGGGATTTTCCAGGCAAGAGTACTGGAGTGGGTCACCAGTGCCTTCTCCAAGGGCTATTGTCTAGCATACAGCAAAAGCAAAGCTATAGAGAGAAGGAAGGAGAAACTGGACTAAAACTTTTAAATGAACCTCTTTGTATATGGAAGCCACATCATTGTTTCCTAAAATTTAAATAACAATAAAATTAAATCCCCTCCAAAAATAGAATCCACATAGACATGAAATCATATGGTATTTGTCTTTCTCCATCTGACTTTTCTCACTTAGTATAATACTTTCTGGGTCCATTCATGTCACAAATGGCAAGATTTCATTTTATTCTATAGCTGAGTAATATTTCATTCTATACCTACACCACATTTTCTTTATCCATTCATACATCGGTGAATGTTGAGTTCCATAAATGAATGTTGAATTTTGTCAAAAGCTCCTTCTGTACCTACTGAGATGATATGAGTTTTATCCTTCAATTATTAATGTAGTCTATCACACCAACTAATTTGCAGATACTGAACCATCATTTTAACCTTGGGATAAATCCACATGATCATGGTGTATGACCCTTTTAATATATGGTTGAATTTGATTTGCCAGCATTTTATTGAGGATTTTTGCAACTACCTTCAGTGATACTGGCCTATATATTTTTTTCATAGTCTTGTTTCTGAATCAGGGTGATGTAGGCCTCACAGACTGAATTCTGAAATATTCCTTCATCTCAAACATGGAATAGTTTGAGAAGGAGAAGGATTAATTGTTTAAATGTCTGATATAATTCACCTGTGAAGCCATCTGATCCTGGCCTTTTGTCTGTTGGGAGTCTTTTAAAAATTACTGATTCAATTTCATTACTGGTCATCTGACTGTTTATATTTTGTATTCCTGATTCAATCTTGAAAGATGGGTAAAATCCAAGAAATATACAATTTCTTCTAGGTTATCCATTTAATTGGCATATAACTGTCCATAGTAATATCATGATTTCTGTGATACTGGTTGTAAGTTCTTTTTCATTTCCAACCTATTTGGGTCCTCTCTTTTTTTGAGAAGTCTAGCTAAAGGTTTATTAATTTTGCTTATCTTTTCAAAAAATCAGCTGATAGTTTTACTGATCTTTTCTATTGGTTTTTTAGTCTGTATTTCTGTTTCAATTTTTATTATTTCTTTTCTTCTGTTACATCTGGGTTTGCTTGTTGTTTTCTACTTTCACTTTTACTCTCTATTTCTGTTTTGATTTTTATTATTTCTTTCCTTCTATTAAATTTGCATTTGTTTGTTCTTTTTCTAGTTCCTTTAAGTCCATGTTTATTATTTTGTCTGATGTCTATATATTTATTAACTGAGAAAAATTACAGTATAAAATATAGTAGGAATTCATAAAAAAAGAATGTCCTTGCAAGACAATTCCCAAGGAACACTGGTATTTCTGTCTTTTATAAGTTTATTTTAGAAACACAAAGTTAGAAATGAAAGAAAGGAGGGTTAGGACAAACTTAGGAAAGGCTGCTGGTTGTAACTGAATATAGATTAAAGTCTGGATGAAGCAATTTGAGAGATACTTAAAATCTATACATTATTAGATAAATCATTTCTTACCTTTTGACAGCTTTGGTCAATAGGGTCCACTGGAGTAGATCTGGGATGGGTTACTCTAACATCATCTCTTCCACATTCCAGATTGGCCCATAATTCAGTTATAAGTGCATTAATAAACCCTAAGAAGAATTTTACATCATATTTATAGTATATTACTTCTTTGAATTGTGGTGGAAAGACATACTTATCCTTCTGACGAGACCGTTCCACAATGACAAAAGACATACTTGAATCCTGTATAAGAAATAATCTCTAACCTTGGTAGAAATTAGTGCTGATATTGTTAATATATGCTTATGATAAAACTATGTAATGACTAAATTATGTAATGACTAAACTCTCAAAACTATTCCCCTAGGGGACTGAATTTTGAGTCCCAGTTTTTAATCCTTTAGTCAATAATCTCTGTCATCATGTTTTCCTGAAAAAAAGCAAAAAAGTTTACACGTTACTCTGCAAATGAGTTAACAGTGAAATGCAGCCTGGAAGGAGGTATCAGGAGACACCATAAGCAACCAAAGAGTGTACTTGTGTTCTCTTTCTCTAATGGAACTATCCTTTTGTATTTCCATATGCTTAGAACAGTTCTCTATTTCATACAACTTTTGGTTCTATACCATCTTCAAATTTTCCAGAGTCAGATACTATATATCTAAATGAAAGTGACTATTGAGTTTGATTATCAAATTCCTTTATGAGGAATCAAAGCATATGGAAAGTGTAAAACAAAACACCTAATCATAAAATCAGTAATTTAGGAGAAGGCAATGGCACCCCACTCCAGTACTTTTGCCTAGAAAATCCCACGGACGGAGGAGCCTGGTAGGCTGCAGTCCATGGGATTGCTAGAGTCGGACACGACTGAGCAACTTCACTTTCACTTTTCACTTTCATGCATTGGAGAAGGAAATGGCAACCCACTCCAGTGTTCTTGCCTAGAGAATCCCAGGGACAGGGAAACCTGGTGGGCTGCTATCTATGGGGTCGCACAGAGTTGGACACGACTGAAGCGACTTAGCAGCAGCAGCAGCAACAACACATTAGAGCAGAATGGGTTTCTAGTGTAACAAAATATATAGGCCCTGAAATCAAGACCATCAGGGTTCAAATTACTAATCTGCCAGCTTATTAAGTTATATATCTTTGAATCTTTTGAATTCTAACAGCATCAGTTCTCAATGTGAAAACTGAAAAAGTGCTACATTCGAAGGTTGCCGTAAAGTATAAATGAAACGATATACAGAGAGTTCTTAATGCAGTACCTAAGACATCATAGGGACTCAGGCAGTGTCAGTCTTCCTTCCTCTGTTCTATGAAAAATTGCATTTAATCCTTTCAAGGAAAGCTGGATACTATAAGGTTTAAAGCTTAATAACTCGACCAACAGGGAAATCTGGGATTGAATCTAGTCTTCAAATGTTTCCATTAACGTGCCCCTGAGTACTATAAATAAATTGGATTTTATTCTAAGTAAAGCAGTAAGTGGTTCGCTTAGGACAGCTTCTGCCAAGAAATATGTTTCATAATATAAGCAGTCCAAAGTTCAGCCAAAAAATACTTAAGATTTAGATATATCATAGAAAAATATTTTCATTTGAGGATAGACTCAATAGTGACCACTGAGGTTATGATTCTTCACTTCTAAGGTTTAAATATAATCACAGCATCTCTATCAGAGATTACATTTGGTCTCTGGTGCAGGGTTCAGTTAACTTTACAATACATTAAATCTTCAACGTTTGAACATCTTAAAAATCCAATCTGTAGTAGATAATACATGCTGACTATAAACTCCAGAAATAGTGGTGAAAATTAAGTGGGTGAGAATCTTTCAAGAAAGGAAGAGAAAAGGGAATAAGAAAATGATATGTATATGCAACAACTATTATGACTATAAATCTTGATTCATATATAAATCACTGAAACTGAGCATTAAGCCTATCAGATGGAACTATATCAAGAAAAGATGACACACTTTTGATTTATAAAGTGAAGGGTTCCTAAAGCCATTAGGTATATCTTAGTCTAGGTTCATTATGTACCACTGTTCTGAGGAAAGAAAAAATTGTATATATTTTACAGAAAAAAATTCCTAGTGGGATTTCATGGAAGAGAAAAGAAGGAAATACCATTAACACTCTTTTACCTACGGCCTAACTTGTGAAGAAGAACTTCAGAGTGAAATAGTTGACACTTGTTCATGGCAGCTGAATTTTGTCTGGACTGGCTCATTTTATTTAAATTACACTTTTAAAGAACTTACCTGAATTTCGTAGGGCTATCGCACCTGCTGCTGTTGATGCCACTTGTGTAACCAAAACTCCATAACCAAACTTTTTATGCCTGCTGATCTAATGTAAACAAGAAAACATGAGAAGCAGGAAAACATAGCATGTTAATATTTTATTTACATTTTATATGCAGACTTACTGATTTCTTTATTAAAATGCTAGACAGTCTTTCAAGTAAAGATAACAAGAGCAGAAAAAAAAAAAACTATAACGATTAGTGAGTTAATACTAACAAATATTTTTGACAATCTTATTTCAGAACTAGGCTCTGGTACCAGCCCTAAAACTAAGAAGCTTCATGACCTTAAACAAGTCACTATGTCTCTAAGTCTCTTTATATATAAAATAACGGACGTTGGACTAAATGAAGAGATTCCTTCTAACTCTTATTTGTGTTATCTTACTATTTTATTCTTTAATTGGTTCTTAAATAATAAATTATCATTGATTAATCTGTATTGACTGCCAGTTTTTACACTGGACTTTCAAATAAACAGCTTTAAAAAGAACAATGGTATTGTCTTAAAAATCATCCTTTTAGAGGCAATATGATTTTTTCCCCCCAAAGGAGGAAGTTATACACACATGCACGTACACATAATCCTCATTTAATATACATTGTAGAAAACCGGAAATAATTGCTACTTCACAGAGAATATTATACATATATTCATGGTAAAGTTCAGAAGTATCTCTTGGCAAAAATCACAATAAGGAAATAACAAAGGCACTATAAAATGTTCCTCCTTCCTCAGACTTCATAGGTTAGCCTGATCTTAGCCAAAGTGTTTGACTTCTAAATAGAGCTAACCATTTAGAATTTGTATTTTTCAACATTTTATTGAAAGGATAAGCATATGTTTTCATCAAATACTTAAAATATAAACTATACATTCTGTTTTAAGGGCAAAAAAGGGGGAGGGACTAAAAGACTGTGGGAAAAACATTAGGCTTATTTCTTCAATTTTCTGCTGCTCACATCTCTATAAATTTGCCTTCCAAATCTCATTCTCCATGTTCCTTACTTTAGTATCCATTAATTCGGCAATTAGATAACATAGAAGTACAACAAAGTAAGTGTTTATCTTTTCCCACATGGCTTTTTCCATGACAGGAAGAAAAACACCTTACTCATCAATCATCCCAAATGACCCTATGATTCAGAAACTGGTAGCCATAGGGGTCTCCCAATCAAGACTAAATACTAAAAAAGAAGAGGCAAAGAAAACCTTCAGAGAAGTTACAGGGGCTTCATTAAACAAGACTTAGATTTCATGGACACTGTTAAAATCTAAGACTAGAATCTCAGTTCTAGAATTACTGCCATCAATAACTACATGTGTGAACACAGGCAGGTCATTTATACCAGCTTGAATCTCAACATTATCTTCAGCAAAATTAAAGAAACTCTAGCTGCTTTCTAACTCAGAGTCTAAATTTTCAAAAAACGTCTTGAATGGTATAAATTGATATTAAAGTATTATACTAAATTATATGGTCGTAATTTACTGAGGTCCAGGGAACGTCTTCTATTACAACTAACAGCACAATACAAAGGAAGGTCAGATTGCTTTAAATTTTATGAATATAAAAAAAATGACATCTAATCCTAGGTATATTATTACAATAGTAAAAAGTTGTGTCTGAATGGTCTCAAGCATCTGAATGAGGAAGAAAAATGTCTTTGAATTGCTTGAATATTTTCAGAAATGGAATAAAAATGAAAACCCAAATGGTTAACTAGTATACAAGGAGAAATTAAAACTCACCAACAGATCAAAACACAATTTATATAAACATTAAAAGCCTGAAGACTTCTACATTTGCTATATTATGAATGTCTGTGTTCTGCCAAAATTCCTGTGTTGAACTCCTAAGCCCCAGAGGTGATGGTAGGAAGTGGGGCCTTTGGGAGGCTATTTGTGAAGGTAGAGAGTGATCATGAAAGGGATTAGTGCTCTTCTATAAAAATAAATACATAAAAGATCCCCAAGAGGCCCTAGCCCTTTCTGCTAGGCTACAATAAGAACATCAAGAAACAGCAACTTCCAGAGATAAAAGGAAACACTTTTAAAAGCATACCTATGCTGATTCACTTCCCTGTACAGTAGAAATCGACCCAACATTGTAAAGCAACTATACCCCAATTAAAAAAAAAAAAAAACACAACAAAGCAAACAAAAACAACAGCAACAACAACAAAAAGTATACCTATGATCCTAAGAAGCTCTGAAGTCTAGGGATATTCACTGTACTAGCAAAAAAATTAACATACTTCAGTGATCTCTGTGAGAAAGGCCTAGATTTTAAATTTAAACAGTAGCAATAATAAAAGCCCTCTACAAATATATATATTTCTTTCAAAATGTGAACCCTAAACTCTCATTGACACATTTAGACCCAAAAATGGAATTCCATTGAGTTTTAATATATCCAGATGTCTGATATATTTATAAAACATCTGGATGAATGAGTTTTTCAATTTCATTCAGTTGTGTCATCCTGTAAAATAGTCACAGATACCAATATCAACTCTAATGTCTTCTTGAAAAAATATCAAGTTAAATATTACAATGCTATATGAGTTTTTAATTGAAGTTTAATAATCTCTTCACAAAAAGAAACCAGAATGATGTTCTTAATGGCTTTTACAGAAACAAAAGTTCCTTTTGCCTGTGGCAGATGGTAATTCGCACCTGTAATTTCTTTGCATATTGGTTGAACATGAATGTCACACATTCGTTGATGGCACCTGTTCTTTGAAGAAGCAGTAGTCCTTTGGGAGTGGCAGCAAAATTTAGTAAATCATCTAACAAATTCTCTTCCCAAGCCATACTGAAAGAGGTAAAAAGAAAGGTATAAATGTCTTTATTTTTCTCAAAACTGGAAAAAAAAAAAAAAAACACACACACACCTCAGCTTAATTCTACCAGCAATTAAACTTACAGAGAACACAGTGGCTGCAAAGTATTTAACTGTTTAAAAATAAGATAAACAGCATGGCTTCCTAAACAGTGCGCTGTTATTCTTTTTTCTACTATCTAATAATTTTCCTTCACTAAATGAATCAAATATTAACTGCACATATCAGCATTTTCATTATACCAAAATTCTCTCAACCAGGTCTTAATCTCATTCCACGTCTCCTATTAAAATTCTGTTGTGCCTAAATTCCCCAAGCCCCAGCTCTCCATTATTTCTATACATCCTTTTCATTAAGGAGTATTTGTCTTTTGACTTTCTAAAGCATACCAGGTACTCTATTTTCACTGGTTATTAGTTTTACTTTTGGAGAATGACATTTTTTCCCTCAGAATACTTCTAAAAGGCCAGTAGCATTCTCCAGAGAAAAACAAAAAAGAAAAGGAAAACAACTCAAAACTTTGAGAAGTCATACAGTAAACAGGAGACTCAGAGCTAGAAATCTGGAAACACAGGAAGGGATATCAGCATTTCATCTGAAGTATCAAAGTAAGAGAAAATTTTCTACCCATCCTATTCCTACTTGCTTGTAAAAACAAAAAAGTTGGATTTTAAAATAGGTCAAAATCAAATGTCTATATGTACAATGAAACAGAGTGTGGAAATGTGTGCCCTTTTGTTGCCCAAGGAAGTTTCAGAAGTATGTTTTGAAACTGGTAAGAGATTTGAAATCTAGAACTTTTCTGATTAAATAAGAAACAATCAGTACATGTTGACTGATATCCATCAGTGGTGATCACAAAGCAATGGTCAAAGATACAACCATGTTCAAACACAAAATGAATATCTCTTGGATAAAGAAGGACAAAGAAGTAGGACTAGTTTTGAGGTAAATACAGGCAATGGAAACTAAATTTGGCCCAAATAGGATATAAAAGACTCAGGGTTACATATGAGATGTATGACCAATGGAAGGCTCACTGCTTAAGATTCATGATGGAGTAATACTACTAAAAATTGCATATGATTAGCTAAAGGCAATGGCACCCCACTCCAGTACTCTTGCCTGGAAAATCCCATGGATGGAGGAGCCTGGTAGGCTGCAGTCCACGGGGTCGCTAAGAGTCGGACACGACTGAGCGACTTCACTTTCATTTTTCACTTTCATGCATTGGAGAAGGAAATGGCAACCCACTCCAGTGTTCTTGCCTGGAGAATCCCAGGGACGGGGGAGCCTGATGGGCTGACGTCTATGGGGTCGCACAGAGTCGGAAACGACTGAAGCGATTTAGCAGTAGCTAAAATTAAAATATAAAATTTATATACTTAAAATATATAAACAAAATACTTAAATATAACTGACAAAAATTGGGACTTTTGACAAGCCATAACCCTAGGGAGACAGGAGGATACAGAAAAAGCCTCATTTCTAGAAATGTACAGATAATCAATTCACTGTCTAACTTTTAACGGTATATGCAATACCCTCCAGAGAAGGAAATGGCAACCCACTCCAGTGTTCTTGCCTGGAGAATCCCAGGGACGGGGAGCCTGATGGGCTGCCGTCTCTGGGTTCGCACAGAGTCAGACATGACTGAAGCGACTTAGCAGCAGTAGCACCAGCAGCAATACCCTCATCATCACTGACAGGAGTCTCAAGATGCCAATACAGTATTTAAAACATGGGGGAAAAGGAAAAAAACCAGAAAACTGCTTGACAGAGAAGAATGAATATAGAAAAGAAACTAGGAAAAATAGGGGAGGAAAGAAAGTAGAGAAGGAAAAAAACTCATTTTAAAATGAACTTGTAATTAAACGTCAAAAGACATCTAAAGCTAAGTGCCAGCAGAATCAACATTCATTAAATTAATTCATTCCAGCTGAAATAATTCAAAAATAATGACTACCTTTATGATTCTCAAAATTTTTTACTCTTCCATTAGAACTGAAACAGAAAAGCAGAAATGAAATAAAAATAAGTGAATATTAAAAAAAAAATAACTATAAGAAATCTTGTGAATATTTTTTAAAAACCACTTAAAAAGCAAATGGAAAAAATATCAGCCACAAAGAATTATTGAACTGAAAGGTAGCTAGATAAGAAATAAATGTTTGAGGAAACAGATGAGACAGAATATGCTGCTGCTGCTGCTGCTAAGCTGCTTCAGTCATGTCTGACTCTGTGCGACCCCACAGACGGCAGCCCACCAGGCTCCCCTGTCCCTGGGATTCTCCAGGCAAGAACACTGGAGTGGGTTGCCATTTCCTTCTCCAATGCATGAAACTGAAAAGTGAAAGTGAAGTCGCTCAGCCGTGTCTGACTCTTAGCAACCCCATGGACTGCAGCCTACCAGGCTCCTCCATCCATGGGATTTTCCAGGCAAGAGTATTGGAGTGGGGTGCCATTGCCTTCTCTGACAGAACATACTAAAAGCTTTCAAATACATCTAATCAAGAGTCCAAGAGAACAGAAGAAATATTTGAAAAATACTAAGAATTTTCTAGATCAAAAAAAAGGTATCAGTCCAGTTTATTGATTAAAAAAAAAAATTCAAAGTACTAAGCAGGAGTTAACTATATCCCAATAAACTGGGATATATATATATAGTTAACGATATCTCAATAAACTATAAAATTTTAAAAAAAAATGTTTTAAAGTACCAAGCAGGATAAACTTAAATCACACAGAAGTAGCAAATATCCAAAGAAAGAAATTAAAAGCTATGAGAGAAAAGATATGACCTATAAAAGTGGTTATACTAACAGATTTATTAGTTACTACTTACTCCAGAAGACAGTGGAGTAAAACCTCAAATAGTACTAAGAAAGAATGGTCTATCAAAACTTTTATACCCAGACAAACTACCATTTAGAGGAGAGAAAATGTGAGACCTCAAAAGCTCTGAACAGGAGGTGGGGGTGGTTTGTGTGGCCTGGAAGGAGAATAACTATTTTCAGACACAGAAAGATTAGTTTGCTTTCCTCAAAGCCTCAAGAACAATTAAACAGTTTACTTCTATTACCTTAAGACCTATAATTAGAAACTTAAAAACATCTTTCAGTAAGGGAAAAAAAGGAGCCTATCAGAAAGAATGGCCTACAAGCTTCAACAAATGGTGTAAAATAATAAATACAAATTTAATTTCTGTGTGAAGACATAAACCAGGTGATTAAAAATATTAAACCAAAATTCTAGATAACTATAAGAAGACAGAACTATAGCATATTTAGAGGAGCAGTAACTGGTCAAAGTACGTTAAACTCCATACTGCTTTTCAAAACATGATATAAATACCCAATTACTTTATACTTTCTTAGAAAAATATATGGTTAAATATATATTGAGAATTTAGGAACAACCACTTAAAGAAACGTAACAGTGATTTATAAAGTCAAAAGCAAGGGGAAAATAGGATAAAATGTACTGATCTAAGATAAGGAGTAAAGGAGAAAAGTAAAACAGAATAGAAATAGAAAACACAAAAAGAAAAATAAGACCCAAACATCAGCATTGCAAAAATGTAAAAAACTTAAAACTCATCTAATAAAAAACAGAAATTGTCAGATTGGATAAAAAATTCAAAATTTACTACTCTGAGTGACAGAAAATAAGAGATGAAAAAAAAAAATACTTTAATAGTCTGACCCAATCTCCATCTAAGCTCCTTTTCATCCATTCCCATACAGCAAGAAATGGCCATAGGGCACATCCAGCAAGATGTTCACAAAAATGTTAATAAGAAGAGATTTCTTTCCTAGATAAAAGATAAAGAATGAAAAGAAGCCATTTGTCTCTACAATCTTTTTCCTCTTTGAAGGCTGTGAGCTCTAGAGGTTAGCCATTGTGCAACCTTGAGTGCAAAAAGAAAACATTAGTGATGTTTTCTCCTAAGAAAAGAAGACTGGATCTCAAACTGCATCACTAAGTCAATGCCTGATAATATTTCATGAGACTTTTTGCTTTATGAAAAAAAGAAAGCCTTACTGAGCTATCTGCAAATAGATATATCCTTAACTAATGTACTCTGCAAATACTAACGAAAGCAAAGTATATATACAATAGTAGTATTATATAATATAAAACTTAATGGAAAGAAGAAATGAGATACTATAGTAAAAGTTCCCAAGAAACAGTGAATTTTTATGTTCCTAACAGCATAAAATGCAAGTATGTAAAACAAAACCCCAGAAGTACAGAGAAAAATGGACATGTCAACTTTCAAAGTGAATGATTATACATAAGCAGACAAAATATTGGTGGTGATATTAAGAAATTTGGACTATCTCTATCTACTTCCAATGAAGAACACAAAATAGTATAGTATTTTCAAGTAAAGACAGATTTTTAACTGATCCTGTACTACAACACAAAATCTCAACCCACCTGGAAGTATATATATCATACAATCCATGTTTTCTGAAAAGAACAGAAATGAATTACAAGTCAACAGTATAATACAGTAAGTAAAGAAAAAAACTATATTTTGAAAGCTAAATATATTCCAAATATTTCATGGATTTAAAGGGAAAAAATCAAGATAATATTTTTAAGAGCTTAATAATGAAAGTGTTACATATTAAAATGCATTAAAGTTAGAATGTCTGATGTAGATTTCTTCTACTGATATCCATTCTCAATTGTCTTTTCACTTGCTCTTCTATCCTACTAAAGTGAGAGGAGTGAAGATAGAGAAGGAAAGAGAACATCAGCAAAATCAAAGCCTGGTCTTTGCATAAACCTGTTCTAATGCAAATAAAAAGCCATGGCTGCAAAAAATACTAAGAATAAAAAAATGAGAAATAATTACAGCCAAAGAATTTTTTAATGTCACAAAAATACTTTGAACAAATTAACACCAATATGTAAATATTCAGATTAAAAAATATAGTTAAAAATTACTCATGCAGAAATAAAAAATATAGAATGAACCATTTAGCCATTAAAGAAATTGTGTTTTTAAAAAGTCTACTCTGACTCTCCAAAATGTAAAACACAGGCAAAAACTTGCAGGTTGTATCACACAATCCTAAGAAAGAGTTAATATGTTTTAATTTACTGTTTCTAATAACTTAGCATTTAGCTCTTCCTTCAAATTATGATGAAAAGACTCAATATTTCAAAACAGAAGGAAAATCTAAGCTATAGAATTTGCCTCTTGTCTTTAGAGAACCCTTCCCGGAGGACAACAGGTAACAATCTCATTGCCTTGCTTACTCCATTGCTTTAGCCTATGCGAACTCCAGTTTTTGAATGGTCAGATATTAATAGAGGGTTAGACACTCTCATGGCACTTAAGTTTTAGGTGTTTATTCATAGGCTGTTTTTGCAGTCCAAAGATAACTGTTACTTCCCTGTAGAGATTTACCAAAGGCCCCGTGTTAACTGGTTGGGGCAGGGTGAACATCTTTGGTTTTTCTCTGACTATGTTCTTGTCTACAGTCACCCTACAGATGGCCCCTAAGTAGTCTGTGAAAGTGAAAAGTGAAAGTGTTACTCCCTCAGCCTGTCCAATATTTCAAGACCCCAAAGACTGTAGCCTGCCAAGCTTCTCTGTTCATGAGATTTTCCAAGCAAGAATACTGGAGTGGGTTGCCATTCCCTTCTCCAGGGGATCTTCCCAATCCAGGGATCGAACCTGTGACTCTGCGCTGCAGGCAGATTCTTTACCATCTGAGCCACTAGGTAAGTCCCATATAGTCTGAAGTCATTGCAATCACTGATATCAAACTAGCCTTGAGAAATCTTATTTGGGGCTGCATTTCAACGTCCAGATTTAGAGATATCACCTATGATGACTACACAGTAGCTTCTACCTTCCTTATAGTACTGTAAGCACCAATAAATGAAACGATGGAGAGGAAATCTCCAACATACACTGTGAGGAAATAAGGTCAAACTACCGCACATTAGTCTGTCACAAGCTCAAAAATATAGATTTTAGCAGCTCTTCATTTTGCCTTTTTCAGTAAGACTAAGTAAATGTTATGGTCCATGTCATTATTTAGAAACTAGTGCCTGGTGGCAGAAGAAGTGTTATTCATTCCTTTACCCATTCAACCAAGCTATCAAGCACCTGCTACATGTCAGAGAAAGGCTAGACTAGTTAACCGACCAAAATGGTTCTACACGCAAGTGTTACCAAACTACAAAGGAAAAATAATGCCCACACATACCAATGTTTCAAATAATACAAAAGATACTCAACTCCATGAGGTATTTTGATGACAAAAATGAAAACAGTTCTATTATATCAAAAACCATTAAACCTTTGTTTCTAAGAGTAATATCAGATGTTGAAGGAAACTCCTTTTCCTCTAGCATCAAGTTAACACCTGGAGCACATTCCCCAGTTTAATACTGCTTGCCGCACTTCACCTAATCACTCACTCTTCCCCTTGAAGAAGGGACTCAGGAAACTTGGAGGAGGACTAAGAATGCTAAGCTAGGCGATGCCTCTCCCCAAATCCAGCACTTCTTTGCAACCCAGGTACCTGCAGGAAGCACACAGTCTGCTCTGTTCTACTATGCAGTTATGGTTGATCTTTGTAAGCTCTGCTTCTGAGGGTGAGGAAAGTCTGACAGTTGATTGGGACAGAAACGTTCAGTTCAGTCACTCAGTCGTGTCCAACTCTTTGTGACCCCATGGACTGCAGCACTCCAGGCCTCCCTGTCCATCACTAACTCCCAGAGTTTACTCAAACTCATGTCCATTGAGTCGGTGATGCCATCCAACCATCTCATCCTCCGTCATCACCTTCTCCTCCCACCTTCAATCTTTCCCAGCATCAGGGTCTTTTCCAATGAGTCCATTCTCCACATCAGGTGGCTAAAGTTTAAGAGTTTTAGCTTCAGCATCAGTCCTTCCGATGAATATTCAGGATTGATTTCCTTCAGGTTTGGCTGGTTAGATCTCCTTGCAGTCCAAGGGACTCTCAGTCTTCTCCAACACCACATTTCAAAAGCACCGATTCTTTGGCACTCAGCTTCCTTTATAGTCAAACTCTTATATCCATCCATACACGACTACTGGAAAAACCATAGCTTTGACTAGATGGACCTCTGTTGGCAAAGTAATGTCTCTGCTTTTTAAGATGCTGTCTAGGTTGGTCATGGCTCTTCTCCCATGGAGCAAGTGTCTTTTAATTTCATGGCTGCAGTCACCATCTGCAGTGATTTTGGAGCCCAAGAAAATAAAGTCTGTCACTGTTTCCATTGTTTCTCCATCTATATGTCATGAAGTGATGGGACTGGATGCCATGATCTTCAATTTTTCGAATGCTGAGTTTTAAATCAGCTTTTTCACTCTCCTCTTTCACTTTCATCAAGAGACTTTTCAGTCCCTCTTCACTTTCTGCCATAAGGGTGGTGTCATCTGCATATCTGAGGTTATTGATATTTCTCCTGGAAATCTTCATTCCAGCTTGTGATTCAACCAGCTTGGAAGTTCACATGATGTACTCTGCATATAAGGTAAATAAGCACGGTGACAATATACAGCCTTGATGTACTCCTTTCCCAACTTGGAAACAATTTGTTGTTCCATGTCCTAACTGTTGCTTCTTGACCTGCATACAGGTTTCTTAGGAGGCATGTAAGGTAGTCTAGTATTCCTACCTCTTGAAGAAGTTTTCAGTTTGCTGTGATCCACACAGTCAAAGTCTTTGGAGTAGTCAATAAAGCAGATGTTTTTCTGGAACTTTCTTGCTTTTTTTCAATGTTCCAACAGATGTTGGCAATTTGATCTCTCCTTCCTCTGCCTTTTCTAAATCCAGCTTGAACACATGGAAGTTCTCTGTTCATGTACTGTTGTAGCCAGGCTTGGAGAATTTTGAGCATTTGCTGTTGTGTGAGATAAGTGCAATTGTGCAGTATTTTGAACATTCTTTGGCGTTGCCCGTCTTTGGGATTGGAATGAAAACTGACCTTTTCCAGTCCTGTGGCCACTGCTGAGTTTTCCAAATTTGCTGGCATATTGAGTGCAGCACTTTCACAGCATCATCTTTTAGGATTTGAAATAGCTCATCTGGAATTCCATTACCTCCACTAGCTTTGCTTAGAGTGATGCTTCCTAAGACCCACTTGATTTCGCATTCCAGTATGTCTGGCTCTAGGTGAGTGATCACACCACTGTGGTTATCTGGGTCAGGAAGACCTTTTTTGTATAGTTCTTCTGTGTATTCTTGCCACCTTTCCTTAATATCTTCTGGTAAATGCATGGATTATGGTGGCTCAGACTATAAAGAATCTGTTTGCCATGCAGGAGACCTGGTTTGTTCCCAGGGTCAGGAAGATCCCCTGGAGTAAGGAATGGCTACCCACTCCAGTATCCTTGCCTGGAAAATTCTATGCACAGAGAAGCATGGTGGGCTACAGTCTATGGACCACAAGGAGTCAGACATGACTGACAGACTCACAACACTTTCATGCTCCCTTTTACTTACAGCCCACTGACCACACTGTGTCTTCCACCAGAAATAATGTTCTACCCTTTCTAGACAATTAATATCCATGTATTCACTTTAACTTACTTTAATTATAACTTCTTCTGGAAATATTTCCCCAAGTTAGCCTGTACGAACCCTCTATGATTTGTATCATAAATTTAGCATACTATATTGCCATATTGTATTTACTTATTTGTATTTTATACTATATAGTAAGTTCTCTAAGGTATGTAGGCATCCATAGAACTCGGCAAAGCACTCAGTCCAATAAATACCTAAATACATGAGTAGAAAATGAATGCATGAATGAAGACAATAAATCATAAATCAAAGAAAACAGACATAAAAATTACCAGAAAAATTAATTGCAGCGACATTTTTACTCACCCCTTCATGCAAGAAAAAATAGTTGATTTAGGTTTCACAACTATATAAAAAAAAATTATAGCTGACATTTAGAAAATTAACTATTTGTTAAGCATTATACCATTAAAGCAATGAAAAAGATTTTGTTTGTTTGACTGGCTTTTTTTTAGTTAAACAATGCCTATCTAAAGACAATTTTTTTTTTCAATTTCTCTAGACTACCACTTAAAACTCTAATTATCTTTTCAGATTATGCCAATACTCAATTAGAAAGAGACTCCATGAATATATGATCTTAATTTAAAAAAATATATATGTATATATAGTTCCCATTAATCTGACTCCATATCCTATTGATAACTGTGGAAAAACATATGAAAACATCTAAATTAAAAAATTAGTATAGAGACTTCCCTGGTGGTCCTGTGGTTGAGACTCCGCCTGCCAATGCAAGGGTTCTATCCCTGCTCTGGCAAGATCCCACATGCAGCGGGGCAACTAAGGACGTGGGCCACAGTTACTGAGCCCTTGTGCCCTAGAGCCAGTGCTCCACAACAAGAGAAGTCACCAGAAAGGGAAGCCTGTGCACTGCAACTAGAGAGCAGCTCCTGGTCACGGCAACCAGCCTTTGTGCACGGCAACAAAAACCCAGCACAGCCAAAAATAAACAAATAAAAATTAAAAAAAATAACTATGCTAAGCTAAGTCGCTTCAGTCGTGTCAGACTCTGTGTGACCCCACAGACGGCAGCCCACCAGGCTCCGCCGTCCCTGGGATTCTCCAGACAAGAACACTGGAGTGGGTTGCCATTTCCTCCTCCAATGCATGAAAGTGTAAAGTGAAAGTGAAGTCACTCAGTCGTGTCCGACTCTTAGCAACCCCATGGACTGCAGCCTACCAGGCTCCTCTGTCCATAAATAATGATTTAAAGAATTCTCCAATACCAAAATCTAATTAAACGGTACTCCCACACATGTTGAAGTTATAGTAAACAGACTTCATTGGCCATTTGAAAAATTCTACTGAATTTCCAATTTTAGTATTTGGTAATTTTCCAAGTTTTCTGAAAGTATTACGTCACATTTCCTAACTCCAAATGTAAATACAGGCTGAAATATAATAAATACTGCTATTTTTTCCTCTTATAAAAAATACAAGTATATATGATCTCTAAAGTTTCCCCTAGATGAACTTTTCTTTCTTTTTTGCCACAGTATCTATACATTTCTCATTTTAAAACTATTTCAGCAAATGTGAAAAAAGAGATGAGCTTAAGTCAATCATACTTACATGTTCTGGGATTCCTGGCTAACCAAAGAAACAGAATCAGAACCCTCTACTGGAGTAGGAATTCTTTCTGATAGCAGACTTGTCTAAAATATAAGAAATATACATTTTTCTTATTTATAGCATTACTCATAAGCTGTCATGCTACATCTTTATATTTGACTCTTACTGTAATTAAAGATTAAATTACTTGCAAATTTTAAATTATGTGATTCTTAAATATCATGCAAAGTAATTCATAAATAAGGCACATAGATAATGTAGGAAGAAGATACTGATATATACCACATTTGAATATTGCTCCATTATGATCGCCAGTGTCCATACAAAAACCCAGCTATCTGTAAAAATTGCTCAGAAATAACTTTCAAAGAGTAAATCTATATAGAGACAGTCTATTTTAAGTCCCTTTTACCTGAAGTAATGAAAGCAAGGCCAAGGCTAACAGAGTTTTACCAAGACAATGCACTGGTCATAGCAAACGATGCTTCCAACCACACAAGAGAGGACTCTACACATGAACATCATCAGAGTCAATACCGAAATTAGATTGATTGATTATATTCTTTGCAGCTGAAGACAGAAAAGCTCTAAACAGTCAGCAAAAACAAGACTGGGAGCTTACTGTGGCTTAGACCATGAACTCCTTATTGCCAAACCCAGACTTATGTTGAAGAAAGAAGGGAAAACCATAGACCATTCAGGTATGACCTAAATCAAATCCCTTATGATTATACAGTAGAATTGACTTAAGGGATTAGATCTGACAGACTGCCTAAAGAACTATGGAATAAGGTTCATTAACACTGTACAGGAAGCAGTGATCAAAACCATATCCAAGAAAAAGAAGTGCAAAAAAAAAAAAAAAGGCAAATGGTTGTCTGAGGAGGCCTTACAAACAGCTGAGAAAAGAAGAGGAGTGAAAGGCAAAGGAGAAAAGGAAAGATTTATCCATCTGAATGCAGAGTTACAAAGAAGAGCAAGGAGAAATAAGAAAGCCTTCCCAAGTGGTCAATGCAAAGAAAGAGGGAAAAATAGAATGGGAAAGACTAGAGATCTCTTCAAGAAAATTAGAGATACCAAGGGAACATTTCATGCAAAGATAGGCACAATAAAGGTCAGAAATGGTATGGACATGACAGAAGCAGAAGATATTGAGAGGTGGCAAGAATACACAGAAGAACGATAAAAAAAAGATCTTTATGACCCACATAACCACAATGGTGTGAGTACTCATTTACAGCCAGACATCCTGGTGTCCAAAGTCAAGTGGGCCTTAGGAAGCATCACTACAAACAAAGCTACTGGAGGTAATGGAATTTCAGCTGAGCTATTTCAAATCTTAAAAGATGATGCTGTGAGGTGCTGCACTCAATATGCCAGCAAATTTAGAAAACTCAGCAGTGCCCACAGGACTGGAAAAGGTCAGTTTTCATTTCAATCCCAAAGAAAGGCAATGCCAAAGAATGCTCAAACTACCACACAGTGCACTCATCTCAACTCTAGCAAGTAATGCTCAAAATTCTCCAAGCGAGGCTTCAACAATACGTGAACCATGAACTTCCAGATGTTCAAGCTGGATTTAGAAAAGGCAGAGGAACCAGAGATCAAATTGTCAATGTCTGTTGGATCAAAGAAAAAGCATGAGAGTTCCAGAATAACATCTACTTCTGCTTCATTGACTATACTAAAGCCTTTGACTGTGTGAATCAGGACAAACTGTGGAAAATTCCTCGAGAGATGGGAATACCCAACCACCTTATCTGCCTCCTGCGAAACCTGTATGCAGGTCAAGAAGCAACAGTTAGAACTGGACATGGAACAATGGACTGTTTCCAAATTCAGAAAGGTTAAGGCTGTATCCTGTCACCCTGTTTATTTAACTTATATGCAAAATACATCATGAGAAATGCCGGGCTGGATGAAGCACAAGCTGGAATAAAAATTGCTGGGAGAAATACCAATAATGTCAAATATGCAGATAACACCACTCTTATGGAAGAAAGTGAAGAGGAACTAAAAAGCCTCTTGATGAAAGTGAAAGAGGGGGTGAAAACAGCTGGCTTAAAGCTCAACATTCAAAAAACGAAGATAACGGCATCCGATCCCATCACTTCATAACAAATAGATGGGAAACAACGGAAACAGTGACAGACTTTTATTTGGGGGGGGGCCTCCAAAATTAGGTGTAGATGGTGACTGCAGCTATGAAATAAAAGATGCTTATTCCTTGGAAGAAAATCTATGACAAACCCAGACAGCATATTAAAAAGCAGAGACATTACTTTACCAACAAAGGCCCGACTAGTCAAAGCTATGGTTTTTCCAGTAGGCAAGAACGGATGTGAGATTGGACCATAAAGAAAGTTGAGCGCCAAAGAATCGATGCTTTTGAGCTTTGGTGTTGGAGAAGACTATTGAAAGTCCTTTGGACAGCAAAGAGATCAAACCAGCCAATCTGAAAGGAAATCAATCCTGAATATTCATTGGAAGGACAGATGCTGAAGCTGAAGCTCCAATACTTTGGCCACTTGATACTTCTAATGAGAAGAGATGAATCATTAGAAAAGACACTGATGCTGGGAAAGATTGAAGGCGGGAGGAGAAGGCGATGACAGAGGATGAGATGGTTGGATGACATCACCGACTCAATGGACATGACTTGAACAAACTCCAGAGATGGTGAAGGTCAGGGAAGCCTGGCATGCTATAGTCTATGAGGTATCAAAGAGTCGGACACAACTGAGCAACTGAACAACAACAACAATAACCAGAAGAAAAGACTGTAGCACCCAGTTAAGTTGTAGAGCTCTATCCTACAGGGATAGGATGTACTGAAGTCATCTTTTGACAAGTTAGAGATCATTATGTGCTTTGGAGTACTGTGATGCTAAAGAAGTCCAGTAAAATATTTTAACTGTAGTATAATATTATAACACTAAACATATCTGAAATAAAGATTTTCAGGGAAGAAAAAAGATTGAAAATACTTACCTTCTTCCAAGCCTTTGCTATAGATTCATGCAAACTATAAGGAATTAACACCTGCAAGCCTTCACATGTACCATATATTTGACGACACACAGAAGTAAAAGCTCCTTTAACCACAGGAAACATTTCTGATCCAGAAAAAATAGAAATATCTTCATCAAGAAGTTTTTTCGAAAACTGGGCAATTAGATGAGCACCTGTAGGACTAAAAGATGATACCAAAACAATGTACTTCAAGTGACCTAATTTGATTGAATTGCTTTCTCTGCACAGGTATGTCACTAACTTGACTGTTTGGTAGTAAAGCTCACTTATTTCCATTTGTTTTACTTCTTCTTAAATTCTACTTTTTAACTTTAACATTTAGTATATAAAACATATTCATGATTCTAAAGTCAAATCTAAGTACAATCAAGGAATAATCCCAGATATCTTTTATCTATGCCTCTTAACCCAAATATTTTTTTTCCTTTCCTCTAAACTATTGCTTTTCTCTCCTTTAAAGCTATTACTACTCTTGTATCATTTCCTTTTGAAAATAAGGTGGGATGATTTGGGAGAATGGCAATGAAACATGTATAATATCATATATGAAACGAATCACGAGTCCAAGTTTGATGCATGATACTGGATGCTTGGGGCTGGTGCACGGGGATGACCCAGAGGGATGGTACGGGGAGGGAGGAGGGAGGGGGGTTAGGGATGGGGAACACGTGTACACCTGTGGCAGATTCATGTTGATGTATGGCAAAACTAATATAATATTGTAAAGTAATTAACCTCCAATTAAAATAAATAGATTTATATTAAAAAATAAAATAAATAAAAAATAAAACAAGTATAATTTTATTTATTCGTATTCCCTTCTACTATACAAAGGGTAACATTCTATAAACTTTCTTCTGTTTTGTTTTTTCACTTTATATATCCTGATGACAACTCTATAGCCGTACATAAAAAAAATTTCTCATCCCCTTTTCACTACTGCTAAGCACTCCTTTGTATAAATATAATTCAATCTATTAGTCTCTTGTGATTGAACACCTGGGATGTTTCTAATCTTTCCCTAATAAAGTTAGAAACTCTAAACCACTGCACAATGAGGATTCAGAAGAAATTCGAACATTTTATGTCTTTTCTGTTCAACTTCAATGTGAGGGAGACACCTAAAAAGAGAAACCTAGAAATCATAATGATAATAATGGGAGAAAATTAACTACATACAATTAAATGATGTCTATATAAAAGAAAAAAAATAGGGAAGTGATGAACAATAAAAAGAACTTTAGAACTCATGGCAAGGAGTTAGTCTTCCTAATTTTAAAAGAATTATTATATATGGATAATGGATAAGAATATTTCCATATTATATATGGATAATTATTATATGTGGATATATGGATAAGAAAAAGGCTTATTATATATGGATATATGGATACGAAAAAGGCTTTCCAGATATATGGCTGGAAAAAGGCTTCCAGGTTAAATATGTCAGATTGAACACATTACATTCACATCTACTCCCTTCTGAAATATTAAAATGCAACGGTAAACAAAATTTTCAGAATGCTCTTGTAGCCATCAAGGACAAGGAGCAAAAAAAAAAAAAAGGGTATGATAAGTAACAAGTTGAGGAATGTGGGAAAAAATGAGTAATTTAGGATCCAGAAAAATTGAATAATCAAAAATAAAACAATTAGAAACAAGAATTACACTTTTATTAATACTGAATCAAAGTTATAGAAATCCAAGCCTCACTGTTTCCATCCATGTAACAGAGATAACCATAGAGGCCTCTTCCTTAGTCACTGTGAGGATTAAATGGTTACCACCCCCCACCAACCTCACCCAAAGACTTTGATCCTATGAGCAAGACAATATGTTCCCAGATGTAAACATATTAAAACACATGATAGAAAAAAATAACAACAGATAGCAGGAAAAGTTTGGCACACACACAAAAAAGGAAGAACAAAGCCAAAATAGAAAACAGTAACAAAGATAGTAAACATGAATCCAATCATATCATACTCTAAATGACAAGGATCAATTAAAAGAAAGACTATCAGAGTAGATAAAAAAAACAAGATCCAGTTATGTGCTATCTATAGAAGCCTATTAAATATAATGATAAAGACAGATTAAAAGTAAACAGATAAAGACATCATGCTGATGATCAAGAGAAAGCTATACTAGCTATATTAATTTCAGACATCACAGCAAGGAAAATTACCCAAAAGGCATATTATGTAATAAAGGGGGTGAATTTTGCAAAGAGATGTAACAATCCTTAATGTGTCCCTGACAGTGTCAAAATGCATGAAGGAAAAATTGACAGAACTGCAAGAAGAAAAAGATGAATTCACTGATGCACCCTGAAATTTCAGCACTTCTCTGTCAGTAATTGATAGATCCAGCATGAGGACATAGCTGAACTGAACACCACAAACTACCAACAGCATACAATTGGTACCTACAGAATACTTCCAGTAGCAGAACATACACTTTTCTCAAGCTCATATAAAACATTCACTGAGCGATCACATTCTGGGCCATAAAACACATTTTAACAAATTAAAAATATCAATCATACAAAATATGCTATCAGAACCATAAATAACTCATAGGTCAAAGAAGTCTCCAGAGAAGTCTAAAACTATCTTGAACTAATGAAAATGAAAATACAACTCATTTGTTGGATGCAGCAAAAGCAGTGCTTAGAGGGGGAAGTTTACAGCACTGAATGCATCTAAATAGACAATCTCTTTAACAAGTGGTGCTGGGAAATCTGGTCAACCACTTGTAAAAGAATGAAACTGGACCACTTTCTAACACCATACACAAAAATAAACTCAAAATGGATTAAAGATCTAAACGTAAGACCAGAACTATAAAACTCCTAGAGGAGAACATAGGCAAAACACTCTCCGACATACATCACAGCAGGATCCTCTATGACCCACCTCCCAGAATATTGAAATAAAAGCAAAAATAAACAAATGGGACCTAATTAACCTTAAAAGCTTCTGCACATCAAAGGAAACTATTAGCAAGGTGAAAAGACAGCCTTCAGAATGGGAGAAAATAATAGCAAATGAAGCAACCGACAAACAACTAATCTCAAAAATATACAAGCAACTCCTACAGCTCAACTCCAGAAAATAAACGACCCAATCAAAAAATGGGCAAAGAACTAAATAGACATTTCTCCAAAAGACATACAGATGGCTAACAAACACATGAAAAGATGCTCAACATCACTCATTATCAGAGAAATGCAAATCAAAACCACTATGAGGTACCATTTCACACCAGTCAGAATGGCTGCGATCAAAAGTCTACAAATAATAAATGCTGGAGAGGGTGTGGAGAAAAGGGAACCCTCTTACACTGTTGGTGGGAATGCAAACTAGTACAGCCACTATGGAGAACAGTGTGGAGATTCCTTAAAAAACTGGAAATAGAACTGCCTTATGATCCAGCAACCCCACTGCTGGGCATACACTGAGGAAACCAGAAGGGAAAGAGACACGTGTACCCCAATGTTCATCGCAGCACTGTTTATAATAGCCAAGACGTGGAAGCAACCTAGATGTCCATCAGCAGATGAATGGATAAGAAAGCTGTGGTACATATACACAATGGAGTATTACTCAGCCATTAAAAAGAATACATTTGAATCGGTTCTAATGAGGTGGATGAAACTGGAGCCTATTATACAGAGTGAAGTAAGCCAGAAGGAAAACATAAATACAGTATACTAACGCATATATATGGAATTTAGAAAGATGGTAACAATAACCCAGTGTACGAGACAGCAAAAGAGACACTGATGTATAGAACAGTCTTATGGACTCTGTGGGAGAGGGAGAGGGTGGGAAGATGTGGGAGAATGGCAATGAAACATGTAAAATATCATGTAGGAAACGAGTTGCCAGTCCAGGTTCGATGCATGATGCTAGTTGCTTGGGGCTGGTGCACTGGGACGGCCCAGAGGGATGGTATGGGGAGGGAGGAGGGAGGAGGGTTCGGGATGGGGAACACATGTATACCTGTGGCGGATTCATTTGATATTTGGCAAAACTAATACAATTATGTAAAGTTTAAAATAAAATAAAATTGGAAGAAAAAAAAAAAAGAATAACTGTTAAAAAAAAAAAAAAAAAAAAAAAAGAAAGATGATCTAAAATTCAATAATCTAAATTTTCACCATAGAAAATGAAATTAAATCCAAAACAAAGCAGAAAATAAAGATTAGAACAGAAATCAATGAAATTAAAACAGGAAATGAGTGGGGGGTGGAAAGCTAGTCTTTTAAAAGATCAGTAAAAGTGAAAAGACTTAATGAGGTTAGAGAGGAAAAAAGACACAAATTAATAATATGAGAGGCTATCTCTACTAATTCCATTGATTTTAAACAGGTAATAAAGGAATACTGTAAAATATATATATATATCAATAAAAAGTCTATGCCCACACATTAGAAAACTTACATAAGTGGACCAGTTCCTTGAAAGACACAACCTGCCAAAACACAAATGATCTGAATAAACCTACCTATTAAAGAAAGAGAATAAATAATAAACTTCCTAAATAGAAAACACTTTGCCCAAATAGGTACACTGGTGAACTCTATCAAACATTCAACAAATTATGCCAAATCTCTTTCAAAATCTAGAAGTAGACTATTTCCTAAATTATGAGATCAGTGTTACAGTAAGACCAGACAAGAATCACGAAAACCACAGACTAGTCTCTCTCATAAACACAGACAAAAATCCTTAAATATTAGTAAATCAAATCTAACAATGTATAAAAAGAAATATTCTAGGTATGCAAGGTGGTTCAATATTAAAAAAAATCAATTAATGTAATCTACAACAGCAATAGAATAAAAGGACACTCATTGTGGTGTTATTTGTGGAGGCAAAATCATAGACACAACCTAATATCCAATAATGTAGAGAAATCTGAATAAATTATGGTAAAGTCATACAAAAATGTATCATAGAGCTATTAAAAAATGTTTCGTTCTATATTCACCTAGGAAGAGGTTATGGTTACACACAAAAAACCAAGTAATGTATATACCATTTTTGAAAAGAAATAATTCTATGACTATGAACATATATATTTGATGCATCATTACAGGTGCAGAGAAAGTCTACAAGCATAAACATAATGTTATCACTGGCTGACCCAGGTGATAGAACTGAATAAGGGTTAGAGAAGGAAGATGGGGAAGTAGTTAGCTTTCCTTTCTACGGTTTAACTTAAAGTCAGTCATTTGTGGCTTTAGAAGTTCCAAGAGTACAGTCCAAGGGAGTAAAAAAGATCCTATGTAGAGTGAACCATTCTAGTTTTCTTTTGAAGTTACAGACATCAAGACCTACTCTGCCTGTAGAATTCATAATCCTCGTTATTTCTTCAAATTTCTGATGATCTAATATGTTAGTAGTTGATCAAGAAACCTAACTAGATAACTATCTAGAATAATTATCCCAATTTTCATTAATATATGACAAGATTTTTGCAAACTTTAAATCAGATTAGCAAAAACACACTAAAAAATTCCACAAATTATTCAAAACAGAAACATACCTTTTTTCTTCAGAAGAGTTCATATTTTCTCCATAAAGTAGTAGGGTAAGTCCTTCTTCCACAGATGCAATTCTTGCCAAAATATGAGCTATATGAATTAAAGCTGTTTCAGAGCAATTTGGAGCAGCCTGTATGTTAAAGATATCATATAATTTTATGACATGCTAACATATCACAGACTAACATTCAAGGATGGTACTGTAATCTAATAAAGTTATATTATCACAACAAAAAAAGAAAGTTAATGATTGTTAGGCTGTGAAATATGTCTGAATTAAATGCATCATTAGATTATATTCTCGTACTAGCACAGTTGATAAGGCAAAAACATACATACTTTTTACCCAAAGCTATTACTGTTTATTAAGACAGCTGAAACAATTGTTGCTATTATAATTTTATATGCATATAATTCTAGATGACAAATGCAGTAGCTCTTCTTCTTTGCCCTTTACTTTTCACTCACTGGGCTATATCTGATCTAATTTCATTGTACATGCTATCTAACATACTTTCTAAGGGACATCATCTTTTCCTATAACTGACTGGGTCATGAGTTATAGGTGTGACTGCTGCTGCTACTGCTGCTAAGTCACTTCAGTCGTGTCTGACTCTGTGCGACCCCATAGACGGCAGCCCACCAGGCTCCCCCGTCCCTGGGATTCTCCAGGCAAGAACACTGGAGTGGGTTGCCATTTCCTTCTCCAATGTGTGAAAGTGAAAAGTGAAAGTGAAGTCGCTCAGTCGTGCCCAACTCTTAGCGACACCATGGACTGCAGCCTACCAGGCTCCTCAGTCCATGGGATTCTCCAGGCAAGAGTACTGGGGTGGGTTGCCATTGTCTTCTCCATAGGTGTGACTAAGGACTATCAATTCATGAGTTGGCCAATAGCTAATGATGTCAACTAATGAGAAAACCTAAGTGGAACTGATCATATTTCCCCATTTTTTATTGTTAAAAGTAGTAAAACTAGTTTTACCAGTATATAGAAAATTAGTACATAGGAAATACTAAAAACTAGAGAGTTGTGTCAATGCTAGAGACTACCTACAAGTCTAAGTCTACTAAAGTTTCCATTCTTTCTGGGACCTACTTATGCACCTGTACCTACATGGATGCAATGCACCTATTCTCCTCGATAATTTTGAATATATCTATACAGTGACTGCAGCCATGAAATTAAAAGACGCTTGCTCCTTCAAAGGAAAGCTATGACAAACCTAGACAGCGTATTAATAAGCAGAGCTATCACTTTGCCAACAAAGGTCCATATAGTCAAAGCTATGATTTTCCAGTAGTCATGTACAGATGAGAGAGTTGGATCACAGGCTGAGTGCCACTGAATTGATGCTTTTGAACTGTAGTCCTAGAGAAGACTCTTGAGAGTCCCTTGGACAGCAAAGGAGATCAAACCAGTCAATCCTAAAGGAAATCAACCCTGAATATTCATTTGAAGGACTGATCTGAAGCTGAAGCTCCAATAATTTGGCCACCTGATTGTGAAGAGCCTACTCACTGGAAAAGACACTGATGTTGGGAAAAAAACTGAAGGCAAAAGGAGAAAGGGGTGACAGAGGATGAGATGGTTGGATGGCATCACTGACTCAGTGGACATGAATTTGAGCAAACTCTGGGACAGAGAAGAGGACAGAGGAGCCTGGCATGCTGTAGCCACGGGGTTGCAAAGAGTCGGACACGACTTAGTGACTGAACAAAAAACACACTGCAACCAATACATTCTAATAAATTCAGTGGGTTAGTTTAACTAATGAGGGGTCAGGTATATTCACCTGAAGAATTCTTAACTAGATGATCTAATGTTTAATTTGTTACTCTCACACTAAATATCTTTCTTAAAAGAAATTCTCTACTTTCCTTCATTCATACACACATTTTTTAAACTTTCTTTTTCCTCATTTTCAATAGTTTATTTGTTTGATATTCTGTCTTTCCTATTAGAGTGGGTTCCTTAAAAAACAATGACTACGTGTTAGTCACTTCTATATTTCAACTACCCAGCATAGAGCCAGTGATGCAGCATTGACTCAGTGGGTAGTGTTCAATGCCTTAAGTGAAATAATGAATGTCTATTATGTGCCAGACAGTTTTTTTTTTTTTAATTCTCAAGAATCACTGCAACTTAGGTACAATTACAGAAGTACATAATGTGAGAATATAGACAAACACCTAAATCTGTCAGGGAGAATTGAGAGAAAATTTCAAGATACAATAAACTACAGTCTGAAGAACAAACAGACCAAGTTAGAGACTTTCCATGGCAAGGAATAAGTGTTTGAACATAGGGAAACACTATAACCTGACTTAGAAAATGCAAATGATCTCTTATAACTGGAATATACAGGAAAGAAACAGGTACAATATAAGAAAACAGAAAACTCGATATAAATGTCTAGTTGAAAAGTCTGGTTTATCCAGCAAGCAACAAGTAGCCTTAGTGGCAAAATAGGAATAGGCTGGAAAAAGGAAAAACTGAACAAGAAAAAATGTGTATATTCCAAGCAAGAAATTATCAGGGCTTAAACAAAAATAATACCTACACTTGTGGCTCAGCAGTAAAGAATCACCTGCAATACAGATTCTGGAGATGTACATTTGATCTCTGGGTTGGGAAAATCCCACGGAGGAGGAAATGGCAACCCACTCCTGTAATCTCGCTGGGAAAATCCTATGGACAGAGGAGTCTAGCCAGTGGGCAACAGTCCCTGGGGTCACAAAAGAGTCAGAACTGACTGAGCATGCATGCGCACACACAAACAAAAGCAAAAACAGTCGGGATTAAGAGAAATACCTGGATTTTAGACATATGCAGGGGGGAAAAAATCTCTAGGTCTTAAATATAAATTGAATGTAGAGAATGAAGGAGTTCCCATTTACAGAACAGAAAAGGGCAGAAAAAAAAATACTGTTTTGCATACACACCGAGGAAACCAGAATTGAAAGAGACACGTGTACCCCAATGTTCATCGCAGCACTGTTTATAATAGCCAGGACATGGAAGCAACCTAGATGTCCATCAGCAGATGAATGGATAAGACAGCTGTGGTACATATACACAATGGAGTATTACTCAGCCATTAAAAAGAATACATTTGAATCTGTTCTAATGAGGTGGATGAAACTGGAGCCTATTATACAGAGTGAAGTAAGCCAGAAAGAAAAACACCAATACAGTATACTAACACATATATATGGAATTTAAAAGATGGTAACGATAACCCTGTATGTGAGACAGCAAAAGAGACACAGATGTATAGAACAGTCTTTTGGACTCTGTGGGAGAGGGAGAGGGTGGGTTGATTTGGGAGAATGGCATTGAAACATGTATAATATCATATAAAAAATGAATCACCAGTTCAGGTTCAATGCAGGATACAGGACGCTTGGGGCTGGTGCACTGGGATGACACAGAGGGATGGCATGGGGAGGGAGGTGGGAGAGGGGTTCAGGATGGGGAACATGTGTATACCCGTGGTGGATTCATGTTGATGTATGGCAAAACCAATACAATATTGTAAAGTAATTAACTTCCAATTAAAATAAATAAATTAAATAAATTTAAAAAAAAAGAAAATGCTGAGTTTGGCTCATGGAATAAATAACAAAAAAAGGTGTTCAGTAGGCGCCTGAAGTTAGTAGGCAGCTAAAGAAGTCTGGAGCTGAAGTGATCTAATCATCCAGGAAAAGCATACTAAGAGAAATAAAAGTGAACCAGGTCCTGAATCACTGAAGACAGCAGGGACTTGGAAGGGAAACCACAGAGGTAACAAAGAATATTTAGAAAGGGACAGAAAAAAACAGAAAGATTGTAGGAAAGCTAAGGAAACACAATTTCAGAAGTGATCTACTGTGTTAACGATCAAATCTGAAAAGTTACGTTTTAAAATTACAGGCAACTGCAATCAAAGCTCCGTCAGTGACATGATGAAGGCAAGATTATAATACAATGAGGTGAGAAACAATGGGAAGAGGAGCCAAGACAAGAATGGTAACCTGCCATAATTAAAAGCTTATTGTTAAAAAGATCAGATATAAGGTGGTAGTTAAAATTGTGCACTGGGTAATCAAGAATTTCCTCCATCCCAACACATTTACAGGTAAAAGAAAGATGCCAAAATAAAACAGAAAGTTAAAGATAGATAGATGAAAGTTAAGAATCAATATGGGAAATAGATGGGGAAACAGTAGAAACACTGTCAGACTTTATTTTGGGGGGCTCCAAAATCACTGCAGATGGTGACTGCAGCCATGAAATTAAAAGCTTACTCCTTGGAAGGAAAGTTATGACCAACCTAGATAGCATATTGAAAAGCAGAGACATTACTTTGCCAACAAAGATCTGTCTAGTCAAGGCTATGGTTTTTCCAGTAGTCATGTATGGATGTGAAAGTTGGACTGTGAAGAAAGCTGAGCACCAAAGAATTGATGCTTTTGAACTGTGGTGTTGGAGACTTTTGATAGTCCCTTGGACTGCAAGGAGGTCCAACCAGTCCATCCTAAAGGAGATCAAGTCCCGGGTGTTCATTGGAAGGACTGATGCTAAAGCTGAAACTCCAATACTTTGGCCACCTCATGCAAAGATCTGACTCACTGGAAAAGACCCTGATGCTGGGAGAGATTGGGGGCAGGAGGAAGAGGGGACGACAGAGGATGAGATGGCTGGATGGCATCACCGACTCCATGCACGTGAGTTTGAGTAAACTCTGGGAATAGGTGATGGACAGGGAGGCCTGGCATGCTGCGATTCGTGGGGTCGCAAAGAGTCGGACATGACTGAGCGACTGAACTGAACTGAAGAAGCAATAGCTATGGTTCAAAATCCAGGAGTATATTTCTTAGCTCTGGTATGTGGTTTACGTTTTGAAATTTATGTTATGGTTATGTTTAGACTTCAAAATTTATGTTATGGCATTCTGTAATATTAAATTGTATATTATGATCTATTTATTTCTTCTCTGGTCATCCTGTTTTCCTGAGGCTGACAAAGATCAAAATATTTTCATTATGACCACTTACTTTCCCAGAATTCCACCCTGTGCACCACAGTCACATAAATGTTTAATGCTTTCTGAATGAGCAATAAATGATGAATATGTGAGTGGGTGAACAGTTGCCCATCCCACTGAGAGGTGGGCAAAGAGAGAAGAAATCAATGAAAACACTACAAAACACAGACACGGAAAATCACCTTTAGTCTATTGCTAAGGCTTTTAGTCATTTCCCAGAAATTTAGTTACAGGAGTGGAGAGATACATTACACAGACTGCACTAGTGGTAATGGTATCAACTCTTCCACCTACTAAATGTCTGACATTAAGCACTTTCTTTCAGCCTCGGGTGTGATGGATACAGTATATAATGTAAGGTAATATACTGCACAAACTGCAGAGACATACATATGTTCAGAACTGGGATGCTTATAAGTTTATCTAAAACAATACTTGTTCTTCATATTTAAAAAAAGCTGACTCCAGGAAAATATTTCCAAAGGCTATATAGTTGTCATTAAAACAAACAACAAAGTACTCATACGACTTAAAAGATTTATAAAACAAATATCTTAATAGAGAACTTCAGTTCTTGCCTGACCAGAAAAAAAGATTAAGATGTTATATGGACTTTTCCCTGACACTGTCATAACTAAAATCAACTAACTGTATGAAGTAAGATTTAAAATACATTTATATGGAAAATGGTATAATAGTTCAAATGATCAAATTTAGAAGTCCCATTGAATATTCATTAATACCCAAGTAAGAGACTCTTTATTACCAACCTTAGTTCCTTTCATTAAGTTATGAATAGGCTGAAGAAGAGCCTCAATCACAGTGTTGTTATATAAGCATTCAATTGCACATTCTTTCTGATCACAGAGTATACACAGAACTTCAGTTGCCATACTTGCAGGAGAATAATCCTCTGATAAAGAAGAAGTATTTTTTGAAAATTTAATAAGACATTACTTACATCTTTTGTTTCTGTGCTAGCTATTGCTTGTTTCAAAAAGCTCATCAAGGTTAATTAAAGAGTTTAAAAATCATACAATTCAATGCTCAGAGGATGATTTATTACCAAATTATGACCTGAAACTTGAGAATATTTGCTTAATGTATCTTCAAGTTAATGAAAGCAAATGACATTATAAACACCAAAAGACATCATTAGATCATTTGCTGTTTGACATTAAAGCTCTGCTTGATAGTGAGGATGTGGTTTGAAGCAAATTCACAACTTCTCCCCTCCTGGCAAACACCTTTCTGATTGCATTCACTTTTCTTCTTTTTCTTAAAAAAAGAAGAAAGTATATTCAGGTGTCAAGCCTGGGAGTAAACTAGAATCATTAAAAAATACAAAACACAGCCAAAAAGAAAGCAGAGGAGAAACTGTAATGGAAACTAGCATATTTCTTGTGTTAGCATAAAACCAATGAAATAAACGAACATTTTTAAGACTTTTAAAAATATATATATATTCAGCAAGACACAGATATAAATAAATATAATATAGAGAACAGTCCCAAAATTAATGTGGTATTTTTAGTTTCATAAATTAACATTTGCAGACATTTGCCTCCTAATATACTAAACAAAACAGTGTTTTACATGAAGAAATTAGGGAACCAAAAGTTAGTAATGTAAGGTTTTCCTGGTAATATACAACATAAAAACACTAAAGTTCTTAATTTATACTCTAATATTCCATACTCCATAAATTCACTAAGCAAATACTTGACAGGACCAATGTAATTTATTATGAATAATGCTTTCTTAATGAAATCTCTTTACCAAATGAGGTCTGTGAAAACATCCAGAAAATAGAATATTTTTCCATGGTTTCTATTTCTCTATTTATAATAGAAGCAGATTACCTAAATGACCAGGTGATGTCATCTTTGGACAAGTTGGTGAATGATAGATAAGTTGGGTAAACAGAACCAGAAGATCTGTAAGGGATACCGAATCTTCAAAAAGGAAGAAAAAGAACATCATTTTCTAGCATATGTTTACAAGTTAGAAAATTTTAAACTAATCATCCATCCTCCTAATCTGAGTTTTCACAGAAACTATGGTACAATTAGGAAAAAAGGGTCTATAATACAAGATTATATCCAGAAGAATAAACTAGACATAGTTGCCTAAAGATCACAGCTAATTTTTAGCCGAATCAGAACAAGGACTGCTAGTTCTGAATCCAGACTTGAATCATCCAATATATCTAGGATTTTAAAAGGCAGAGAAAAAAAAAATAAGGAAACATTAAAGACAGGGGAAATAGAATTATACAAGTAGGAAGAAGTACATACTGGGAGAAAAAAAAAAATAACAACACTTTACATAAGCCTGTCAGCAGACTGAAAGGTATCTTGCTCAGTATCCTAGGAGAGACCAAGCCAAATCTCTAAACTAAAAAATCATAGCACAAATTTTATCATACCTGAATATATTCATATCTCCTAATTGCACTTACCTTTTCTAGTCTTTAACTTTACAGGAAATAGCTTTCGGCCTTGTGTATAGATCAGTAATCTTCCCAAAAGGCTCAGTGAGTGAATGAAATAAATGTATTGTAATTCTTGTCCTGAGTAGTAGAAAGTTTTCTGCTTAATCCCTTAAAAGAAAAACAATTACATTTGTTTTAATGCTATTATATTTCATAGTACCTGTTTTTATTTCTCTCTGAACATTAAACAAGGTTGCAGTCTATAATGGAGACACTTGGTATAAATTTCTTTAAAAATCCCTTACTGTTTCCCAAGATACTTTAATACACTTAAATCTGAAGAAAAACATTCATTATAAAATTTATCAAACCTCAGAAAAGTATAATAGGCATACAGTGATCATTCTAAAACAAATACCATAAGATTGTTAGTTATCTGTCATTATAAAGAGACTGAATTAAGGAAGGAAGGAACTCAATATAAAACATTATTACTGCATAATTCTACCAATTAAAGGCCAGTAGCACAATCATATTTGTAACCATGTTTGCAGATGAAATTAGAATTGCTAAAATAAAGGCACCTTCTAACATATATCATTTATTCACTCATTCATCCATACATTCGAGATCTACTGAGTACCTGTTTTATATAACACCTTGAACTATTTGCTGGTGTCAAAAACCAAGAAGAGTGAAACCAGGCTTCCAGTGGCAAACAGCCTGATTGAACAGAGCACGGGGAGGATAAGTAGGAGAAACAAATGGCTAGCGGATAGCAGCAACATATCAGGACTTAGCTGCAGAAAGAGTATGGGCTTTATTATAGAGGCAACTGTGATGATACTAAAGGGTTTCAAGCAGAAAAGTAATCAAATATGCTTGTGGAAAACTGACTGATGGCAACATGGAAAGGTGAATGGAAGAAGGTCAAGGCTTAAAGTAACACTCATTAGGAAAATCACGAACAAAAGCATCCATTAGAAAAAAGAATGGAGAAGATGAGACAAAAAATAAATGTTGAAGGAAATAAAATCAATGTGCCTTAGCTAGAATTACATGCATACCATGAAAAGATTTTAAAAAATTCTCAAGTTTCTGAGTACATAGTAAATTCTTCTTCTATTTAATTCTGAAGAAAAAATGTTTAGAAAGATAATAATGATTTCAGTCCTTGATATTTTAATATTGACGTTCCCAAGGATCTTCCAAATAGAATACTAAGTATGAGTGCATTGGTCTGGGACTCAGGAAAGGAATACAGACTTAAACATTTAAGGGTGATCATTTATATATAAAAATATGTAATACTTGAAACCATGAGAGTGAACAGGCTCCCTCAAGAGACAACAGCTAGACTAAGCTGAAAAAAAAAAAGCAAAGAGCAAAACTTTTTTAAGTACAGACATAAATAGAACCTTTCAAGTGACTAAGAAAAACATGTTAGATGAGAATGAAGAAATCTAAGAAAGAATGGTATCAGGAAGATGAAGGAAAGAGTCAAGAGAGGCAAATGCTGTAAAATGAGGGCAAGAAAGAAGAGAAAATTAATGGGAAGACCAAGGAACAGCAGAAATAAAAGTATCATTTCCATGGTTGAGAAGTGAATAGGAGATAAAGAAATGGGGCCTGGGTATATATTCAATAGTTAGAAGGCCTTTACTCTTAAGGAAAGCAAAGAGAAGTAAGGTACATATGAAATTGCTCAGTTTTTTATATGAAAAATATGAGCAGGTTTAGAGAATGCAAGGAAAGGTACCAACAGAAAGGAAGACAACAAATGAAGCAATGGTTCTCAAAAAAAAAACAAAACACCAGATAGGAACAGAATCAAGAGCAGACAAGTAGTTCAATCTAGAACAGAAGGATTACCTCTTCATTCTAACTGGGAGAAAAGGAACATTGATAAGGGCACATAAATATGCATCTGCATGCATAAATGCAGAGGTGACCTAGAGTAGAAGAACTGTAGGCAGGAAACTCTGAAAGAGAAGAAGGCAAAAATTTTGAAAGAAATGTTGAAAGACTGCAATGAAGCACCCTGAAGTCTTCACTAGACAGGGAAAAAACCAAGGTAGTGAAGGGCTGGGAGATGGGTAGGGAAAAAAAGCTAGATATAACATTTTAATATTAATTAGAAAAATTTATGAATTTACAGATTATATACACACACACACACAGGCTTCACTGGCAGCTCAGACATTAAAGAATATGCCTGCACCCTCCTCCCTTCTCCCTCCCCATACCATCCCTCTGGGTCGTCCCAGTGCACAAGCCCCAAGCATCCAGTATTGTGCATCGAACCTGGACTGGCAACTCGTTTCATACATGATATTATACATGTTTCAATGCCATTATCCCAAATCTTCCCACCCTCTCCCTCTCCAACAGAGTCCATAAGACTGATCTATACATCAGTGTCTCTTTTGCTGTCTCATACCAGGAGACCTGGCTTTGATCCCTGGGTTGGTAATATCTCCTGGAGAAGGGAATGGCTACCCACTCCAGTATTCTTGCCTGGAGAATTCCATGGACAGAGGAGCCTGGTGCAATGGCACCCCACTCCAGTACTCTTGCCTGGAAAATCCCATGGGCGGAGGAGCCTGGTAGGCTGCAGTCCATGGGGTCGCTAGGAGTTGCACACGACTGAGCAGCTTCACTTTCACTTTTCACTTTCATGCATTGGAGGAGGAAACGGCAACCCACTCCAGTGTTCTTGCCTGGAGAATCCCAGGGGGAGCCTGGTGGGCTGCCATCTCTGGGGTCGCACAGAGTCGGACACGACTAAAGTGACTTAGCAGCAGCAGGAGCCTGGTGGGCTACAGTCCATGCGGTCGCAAAGAGTCAGACATGACCGAGTGACTAACACTTTTACTCTCATATGCATATAAACTTATTTATCTTTATCTTCTCTCAAAGTTCTGGCTTCTTTCTGTACTTTCTCCTTTACTACAAAACACTTATATTTTGAAACCTGTTAATAATTGGTCTTTGGTCATTTTTCTTGAGTAAAGAATTTATTCAGGGATAAATAAAATTATAAGATATCTTCATATTCTCAAAGAACTTAATATTTCCCTAAAGAAGTGACGTAGAATGATAAGATATCAAATTCACATACAAAGCTGTATGAAGTCAGCAAGAATAATAAAAATTCACCTAAGGCAAAGGTGCCTTCTTGAAAAACTCAAAGTTTACTCTTTCTCAATAAGATTTGTATCAGTGTAGGGATTATGGATAGTGGCAGCAGGAGTAGGAATAACCAAAGTGTAGGCACTGGTATGCCTTCTAAGAGAAGTTTCACTTCTATCAATAACTAGATATGAGATTAGATAGATATATAAGGGCCAGACTATGAAACATTTAGAATATTTTAGTTCAGACTGAGGATAAGCAGAGAAGAATCATAAAATGGGGCAAAGTGTTCAATAATAAAACAGTATTCCATAGAAATTTTCCTCCCACCAAAATGCACCTGATACACTTTCATTCTTTCTTCCTCTAGTGTACTACTGCAGTGTAACTCACGAGGACATACACCGTGTTATGAGCTGAAAAACTGCAGACTGTATGAATCGCTATGATAACTTCAAATGTAGATCTGCTACAAAAGGTCATATTATGCTGTATCTTAAATCTGTGGAAAGTATCTTGTATTAGCAAAAGCAATCTAATTTATTATGATATTAAAAAATAAATTACAAAGCTATTTATTAATAAAATTTACCATTTTTTAAAATGTAACAAAATATAATACTTACCACAAGACTTTGAATGTCCCAAAACTTCATCACCTTTCATGGTTTCACACAACTCAAAGTACTGAACACACTGCTGAACTGCTGTAGTTATCTAATAAAATAACAGCTTATTAATCCTAAAATTTTAAGCACACAAGTCCATGTATTAAAGAAGTTAGTCAAGGCTGTAAAATATGTTGGGAAAATATCTAAGAAAAATATTCAGAAAATTTAGAATAGCACCTTTCCACTGAAGCTCAGTCTCTGCAGTTACATTTTAACTACGGCTTCATTCCAGGAAACATGGAAAATATTTGTAGACCAGTAAATATACTATTGTTATAATGTTAGTATTAAGACAAAAATACAAATGTATTTTACATTTTATAGTGAAAGATGAAAAAATTCTGGTCATGACTTTAAAAATTCTCTTCTCAATATCCCCAATTTCCTTGCCTTAAGAGTCTTTTCTTCCTACTTGGCCAGTAAAACGTGACCTGTATCTAGCTTTCATTTCCATCTTAGATACCAGAATTGCTAAAAGCTGATAAAGAAAATTCTCAATACAAAGAACAGTCATAAAAAAATGATCTCCAATTTCTGTACCCAGCGATTCTCTGATAGTCTTGATTCTACCTCCTTTTCCCACTCTCCTCAAGCAAAGATTTCAAATCTTTTTCCTTTCCTCTATACCTACATACTTCCTGTAGATACCGTCTCATTCTGCTCTCAAATAGACGTCACCCGTGAGTTAAGGAGCAATAATTGCTAGATGTAGTAATAAAGAGGGTTTTGTTGATCTTCAAAAGATCAATCTCAAGGGACCTTGGGGAACAGAACTAACTATAAGGAAAGGGAATAGGAACTGAAAAATTAAAGGCAGATAGTGTAATTTTCATTTTCAAGAAGGTTGGCCATGAAAGAAAAAAAGGGTCAAACATAGGGGTGAGGTCTTAGGTCAAGAATGAATTCTTCAGGTTGAAAGGATATGGTCTTGCTTAAGTAGAAAGGAAGTTAAGAGTATATAGAAGAGAAAGGATAATTGATAGATTAGTGTCTAAGAGCAGGAGCAGCTAGGACCTAAGGGAAAGGAAAGGTTAAGCTTCAGATGGGAAAATGAAGGCGGCTGTGTGGACAGAGATGAGTTCATAATGATGGAATCAAGGAATTGATAGATTTCCTAGTCTCATTCATTCTTATGGCCTTATTTCATGTAGAAGAATTAGCATGGCAGAATTACCATCATTAAGAATGGCCCGCCTACAAGACTGGACCTTGACCATCATCTGGAAACTTGGATTTCAGGACTCTTCCTACCATTCTAAAAATGGTACCTCAACAAACAACGTGGTTTTTATGCTGAACGTCTGTGTTCCTTCTGGGTGTGTGGAATCCCTGGTATGTAGTAGGCAGAAGGTGCGAACACGATTAATCCCTGACTTGAAAATGGGCACTAAATCTCTAATAAATTTCTCTGGTAGACAACATGTCACATGAGCTGTCATAATTTGACACTGGAGAAATTAAGATGAGTCCTGTGTGACTCTGCTGGGAAAAAAGACTCTTAGAAGTTCATGCCTGGTATCTTCTCCAGTGTGCCTTATCCTTAAACCAGTTCTGTTTTGCATCTTTTTTTTTGGTAAGAAACCATAGCTGGGAGTACAACTACATGCTGAGTGCTAGAATTTCTCCCAGCAAATCATCAAATCTAGGGATAGGCTTTGGGAACCCCCTTCCATATCTATGTCTAAATCAACCTTTAGGATCTAGATTAATAAAATGAAATCTCCCCACCAGGAAATCTGGATCTCAAACTTGATACGACCAAATCTACCAAATCTAAAGTCATAACCTTTTCCAAAATCCTGTTTTCTTCCTACTGTGTTACTTATATCAATGAATGACAAATATTCAAATGAGTAAGTCCTGACCCAAAGTATGAGTCACTAAGTCATGTCTGACTCTTTGTGACCCCCATGGACTATAGCTCACAAGGCTCCTCTATCCAGAGAATTCTCCAGGCAAGAATACTGGAGAGGGTAGCCATTTCCTTCTCCAGGGGAACTTCTTGACCCATGGATCGAACCTGAGTCTCCTGCTTGCAGGTGGATTCTTTACCACTGAGACACCAGGGAAACTCAAGTCCTTACCAAACCCCATTCAAAAAGTCAAGTCCTCTAAAACTTATATTCAAAATATAGTACTCCTAAGTCCATCCATTTATCCCAATTCACTGTCATAGCCTTAATTCATGTTTTTACCATCTTTTCCCTCTTAGGAGAGATGTATTGAAGTAAAAACTATTTCCACCTACACCTTCAGCCCATTTTCCAAATTTTCCAAAGCCCTAATATAATGTTACTTCAGTACATGAAAATCTATCAGTGTATTACTAAATCTCCAGAATAAAGGTCAATCACCTAAATTTAACAATAAGAACTTTCTAATGACCTAACATTAGTTTTATTCCTATTACCCTCCAGATGACCCTCTCCCAAGACACACACACATGCACAGAGAAATACATCTACCTGTGTAAAAAGTCAGTCACCAAAAGCCAATTCAACAGTTATCTGACTAGTCAAATAACCAATTCATTAAAAGCAAATCCACCAAAAATCTCACCTATCAGTGCACATCAATTAATTCTGAAACACATTCAAAGCTGAAATGTACAACAAACTCATTTTTATCTGCAAAAGGGAAAAGGCTGAAGATTCCCTTCAAGTAGGTCTTATTTATTCTTCATGAAATTATGAGACCTTATCCTGCCTCATACATGATGAAACAAGCTAAGGTCAACTGACACAGACCCAATCTAAAGTACCTAAAAATTTTTCAAAAAACATCATCCACTTAATACTAGTTTTAAGGGAACTGGTTTTCGGGAAATTTCTCTAATACTAACTCACACATCTCTTAGCAATCTATGTCCAGCCATATTAAGTACACGCAGTTTCCAAGTGTACTATGTATTTTCCAATCCCTAAAGCCTTTAAAACATGCTATTCCATGGCCCTGAAATATTTTCCCACCACTACACTAACCATCTTCCCTCCTTTCCAGAATAATACCTATTCATTAATTTTCAAAATTCCCCACAATCCTTGGAAATGAGTGATGGTTCTAAGGATAAAAGCCAGAACAACCATACTTTTATATAACCATGGTTAACAGGTATCTAGAACAAATTTAAAATCTTGTAAATCATTGTATGTCAACAGATCTCAATGAACTTTACTTCTGAAAACCAACTAATCAGTAGCCCCTTTCTTCTAAAAGTCAGCCAACAACAGACATGCTCTGGGAAATTTACTGTTGGCTTCAACTCAGTTATCACCTCTAAAAGCCCATCAGACCAGTTCCAAGTTTTCCCCAAAATCCTGTATTAACATCTGCCTTGCCTAATTAAGTAAGCAACAAATACAGTTTGATGCATTGTTTCAGATACTGAACAGTGCTCTTAAACTTCAACATTTCTGGAGCTTCCATGGAGATTACCTTGAGGACTCTCAATTGGCATCATTTCCATGGGGTCGTCAAAGAAAAGCGTCTACTGGGGCCATAAATCCCAAGCTTTGATAATCCTTCAGATTTGCCACCACTCGGGTCTGTGTCAACGATGATCTAAGATTCATCTTGCTTTATTGAGTTCTCATTGCTAGATTTTATTATCCTTGGATTTATTATGAAACAGCTCTTTGTACAAAGAAGCCTTTTTGTTTTGGAGGAACACCATTGGGTCATTAGTTCTATTATTGTTCTATTATTAACATGCCTATTCTTTTGTGATCATTTTGCTTTTGTCGTTATTTGCACAGACTCTGAACTCCTGTTTTGTTTTGGGTTAGCTTGCATCTACTGAATATATAAAAGAATGCTCAGAAGAAGGCATAGTCCAAGAAGTCTCTAATCCAGTCAATTCGATCCAAACCAGCCCTGAGATGAGTGGCTACCAGCAATAAACTCATTTAAAGGAAACTGGTCATATTGCCTTGGGACTTCTACAAAAATTTCATGGCTACACTCCCTGACTTGTCAATTCTTGAAAAAAAGGGAATCAATGATTATTCTGTCACCAATCACACAGCCCTTCCCTCACTTCTGCTTAGTCAGAACCTGAAACACCATTCATAAGCACACACTTTTGCCCAAAAGTATAGTGATTTGTTTCATGTTTATCAGGAATTTGTCTAGGATGCAGCCTCCACTTGATAGAAATACTTCTGAGATGAAATTATATTAAAATCCTAATTCTTCAAAAACTGCCATTACGGGGAAATTTTGATATGACAAACATAGTTAAAACAGGCTCTAAAGAATTAGAAGACAAATGAACAAACAGCTTCTCTGTGAACTCAAAGCACTATCTCCAAATAATCTCTCTCAGATATTCTTTAGCTCACTTCCACTCAAATCTTCAAAAACTCATTCTTCCTTGCACTCATTTCTACTCATCTTTATTTTCACTACCCACTTAAACTTACTTCTGTTCCTTCTAACTCTTTCCCTCACTTCTTACATGTTTTATCTTTGGTTTGAGAAGAGTAACAATCACTGAAAAAGGCACATCTCAGAAGACGAACAACTACAAGACATAATATCCCCTTTAAATTGCAGGAGCAGAAACCAAATATATAGTAGGTAAATTTAAATACTAAAGAGTCAAGTTGAGGGTTTAAAAAATGAGTATTCTAAACTTTCAGTTCAGTTCAGTCGCTCGGTCGTGTCCCACTCTTTGCGATCCCATGGATTGCAGCACACCAGGTCTCCCTGTCCATCACCACCTCCCAGAGTTCACTCAAACTCATGTCCATTGAGTCGGTGATGCCATCCAGCCATCTCATCCTCTGTTGTCCCCTTCTCCTCCTGCCTTCAATGTTTCCAACATCAGTGTCTTTTCTAATGAATCAGTTCTTCACATCAAGTGGCCAAAGTACTGGAGTTTCAGCTGCAGCATCAGTTCTTCCAATGAACATTCAGGACTGATTTCCTTTAGGATGGACTGCTTGGATCTCCTTGCAGTGCAAGGGACTCTCAAGAGTCTTCTCTAACACCACAGTTCAAAAGCATCAATTCTTCGGTGCTCAGCCTTCTTCACAGTCCAACTCTCACATCCATACATGACCAATGGAAAAACCACAGCCTTGATTAGATGGACCTCTGTTGGAAAAGTAATGTCTCTGCTTTTTAATATGCTGTCTAGGTTGGTCATAACTTTTCTTCCAAGGAGCAAGTGTCTTTTAATTTCATGGCTGTAGTCACCATTTACAGTGATCTTGGAGCCCCAAAAAATAAAGTCTGCTACTGTTACCACTGTTTTTCCCCATCTATTTCCCATGAAGTGATGGGACCAGATGCCATGATCTTAGTTCTCTGAATGTTGAGCTTTAAGCCAACTTTTTCACTTTCCTGTTTCACTTTCATCAAGAAGCCCTTTAGTTCTTCTTCACTTTTTGCCATAAGGGTGGTGTCATCTCATATCTGAGGTTATTGATCTTTCTCCCAGCAGTCTTCATTCCAGCTTATGCTTCACCCACCTCAGCGTGTCTCATGATATATTCTGCATAAGTTAAATGAGCAGGGTGACAATATACAGCCTTGACATACTCCTTTCCCGATTTGGAACCAGTCCGTTGTTCCATGTCGAGTTCTAACTGTTGCTTCCTGACCTGCAAACAGGTTTCTCAAGAGGCAGGTCAGGCGGTCTGGTATTCCCCTCTCTTTCAGAATTTTCCAGAGTTTATTGTGATCCACACAGTCAAAGGCTTTGGCGTAGTCGATAAAGCAGAAATTCTAAACCTTACGAAAGATGTATTTGCTGTAAAATTCAGGATTTTATTTCATACTTATTCTCCTGCAGTAGGAAATATATACTAGCCAGTTCACTTAACTATTAATCCCTAAGATTGGGGCAGGGTGGGTGGGGGCAGAGAGGAGGAGTGGAGTGGTGGTGGTATGAAAACAGGAAGGCAGAAAAAAACAGACAAAATTTTGAATAACCTAGCTGTCAATATTTTTTTTAGCAACCTGAAGAGGGCAAGGAAAATAGGAAATGTACTACATAAGGCCATCTCAGAAGCCATTCTCTTAAGGGTAAACTGGACAAAAGATTCCAATTGTTAAAAGATTAAATATCTGTGCTGATAGCCAAAATGCTTTTCAGCTAGTTCATAAAAACAAAGTTCTTAACTTCCTCAGATATGGCTTTAAAAAAACTGGCAACAGTACATGAATGATTTGTCGCCCAGTGCTACCTATTGAATCTTCCCCTATGGCTCAGCCATAGAGAATCCACCTGCAATGCAGGAGACACAGGCGACGCATGTTCAACCCCTGGTGGGGAAGATCCCCTGGAGGAGGGCATAGCAACCTACTCCAGTATTCTTGCCAGGAGAATCCGATGGACAGAGGAGACTGGCGGGCTACAGTCCATAGTGTCGCAAAGAGTCAGAAACTACGGAAGTGACTGAGCATGCAGGCACATTATCTATTGAAAATGTCACACATTTCACAAACAAACTGCACAGAGTAGCTACTAACACATATTAGTTTAAAATTTAATTAAAATATCAAAAATTTAGTCTCTTAGTTTCCCTAATCACATTAAGTTTTCAGTGGATATATATAGCTAATAGCTGCCTCCCTGGACAATGCCACTGTTTCACTGTTGTACAAAATATCATCAGACAGCACCTATCAGAAGTTAGAGGACATGCTTTAGCAGATACTCATATCACGCTGCTATGCCTGAAGTCCTTTCACAAGGATCTCTTATAAAACAAAAGACAAATCCATGAGCGATTCAAATTTCCCACTACTACTGCTGTTTAGTCTCTTAAGCTGTGTCCAGCTCTTTGCATCCCCATGGACTGTAGTCCACCAGGATCCTCTGTCCATGGTATTCCCCAGGCAAGAATGCTGGGGCGAGTTGCCATTTCCTTCTCCAGGGGATCTTCCCAACCCAGGGATCTAGCTTGTGTCTCCTTCATTGGCAGGTGGATTCTTTACCACTGAGACACCTGGGAAACGTGTGTGTGTGTGTGTACACACATGTACGTACACCCATAGATACAACCATAAAAAAAATATCTTTTAGTATTTTGGTAAATTTAGGAAAACTTTAAGAGAAAATTAGATTTAGGATGAAATCTCATGCAAGATGCAAGTTTGGTTCATTATGTATGTGAGATAAAATATCTGAACATGTTGGTAGAATATTGAAGCTGGTAATATTTGTGGGCTAAGAACTGACTATAGTATAATTCACTTTTCAAATAAGGAACATATTTTAAGAGTTAACCTAAAAGAAACATTTGAAATACTTCCACCAAGGCCTTTCTGACAGCAAGAGTGAGATATCTGTATGTCAAATCATGCAAGGAAAAAATTCATTCCTGTTTTTTCTTCTTTCTCTATTCTAGCACGATCACTTTATGCTCATGTGGCAGCAACAAATTTCCATTAAAAATGGTAATGAGAGAGAAATACAGAAAGACTTTCAGTTTCTCTAAGGATTTTTAAATACCTATTACCTCTGCAAATAAATTCCCATTCTAATAGTCAATATGTCCATCTTCTCCTTTCTGAATCCCAATTCTTTTAATTCTCAAACAGAAAACAATTATTGTTCTCCTTTCTTCAATTTATGTCCTATTACAGTATTCTTAAAATTCACAATCCTAGGAATCTTTCTCTTCACTTCTCTTCTCAAGATTTTACTTAAGTCCGTAAACCATATTTATTATCTGAAAGTCATATAATCTTAATTTCATAATTTTCGTATTTGTCAATTATTCGCTAGACTTGCTGAATTCATTCCTTTCAGTGCTCTAACACGTTGTTCTACCAATAGCAATAAAAGCTGAGAATTTTACTAATATATTTTACAGTATTAGTTTGAATTTACCCACTCCAGAGTTCTTGCCTGGAGAATCCCAGGGATGGGGAGCCCGGTGGGCTGCCGTCTCTGGGGTCGCATAGAGTCGGACACGACTGAAGCGACTTAGCAGCAGCAGCAGTTTGTATTTAGTACAACTTGAATCAGTATGTGTGAATACAAAAGCACTTACCATTCTGAGTTTTTTAAAGCAACTTTCAGTCAAAAGCATGGGTAAATTTCGTAGAATGAAATTGGGGGGGAACGCTACAAACACCTGCTCTGAATTAAACCATATGATAATACTTAATGGCTTATCCCAAAGTAGCTTGTTAGCAGCTCAATTTATTAATACTATGAAGTTATATACTTCCTAACTCTTATCTTGACTGCATTTTAAGTCTCTACTTTTATCCTTTTATGTTTCACAGAATGGTAGTTTAAAAGTCACATAAAATGGGGATTATTTCATTATCCAACATTAACTATCACTCAACTTTGCACATTCAAGTTATTACATCATATATCTTCTTGTGATAGTATTTCTCAAGATAAGAACAAAACATAGACTTACCAGAGATTTATATTTCTTTTCGAGAAGTCTTAGTACTGCAGTTCTGCTATAATATGCATGCTAAAATTAGGAGGAAAATGACATTTAATATTCACGCTATACCATTCAAAATCCATTTTTCCTGCACCATTTCTTTCTAATAACATAAATTACAGAATAACTTAGTTTAAATTATTGTAATCAAAGCAAAACAGGTTTTTCTAAGTACAATGATTTATAAGCATAGCAATCACAAGAATGCAAATCATATTAAAAACTGGAGCATTTACTAATAGACCAGTATCCGTGATCTATCCAGGCACAGATTCTATTCTTCAGTTGTGTCCAGTTACCACACTAAGTTATTTTAAAACCAAAAAATATGCCCAACTACCAGTTTATGACAGAGCCTAAAGGGAAGATTAAGAAATGAGGGGAGAACTCGCAACTCTCACAACAAGGAGGGAGCTGTAATGTTTACATACACAGAAGTATGCCTAGGTTGAAATGCTCTCAAGGGACAGTATCTTAATCATTCCCTGCCAACCATATTTTAAAACCAATTCAAAGTGCCAAAAAAAACTCTCCTTAGAACTAAACAAAAATGAGATTAAAATATGTTTTTTATGCATTGTACAAAAGGGAAATTTTACATAAATATTACTTAGGTTCAATATCATTAGCCTTTAATGTAGTTTTTCATTTTACTTTAAAAAATAATATTCTGTAAAAGCTATCAGAACTTCTGGGGAATAGAATTTAATCAAATGAGGTTTGCATTAATTGAGAGCTAATCAAAACCCTTGGTTTTTTGGGGGCTTCCCTTGTGGCTCAGTTGGTAAAGAATCCACCTGCAATGAAGGAGACCTGGATTCAGCCCCTGGATTGGGAAGATTCCCTGGAGAAGGGAAAGGCTACCCACTCCAGTATTCCTGCCTGGAGAATTCCATGGACTGTATAGATCATGGGGTCGCAAAGAGTTGTATGCGACTGAGTGACTTTCACTCTCACTTTCTGTGTTTTAACCCTTGTAGCTTAAAATGTTTAAAAAAAGTCATTAATCCATTTTTCAGGTTTAGTAAGAGAAATATGCTGCCTTACCATTAAACTATTGACCATGTTCTGAAAAGAAAGGCTCATAGTACATCCCTTAGACCATAGTTCACATACCACAACCCTCAGGTCAAAGTTAGCTGCCTCCTGATATTTGGTGAACAATGTTTTATCTATAGATGCTTCTGGGCTATGGCAGAGAACTGATTAGTTGCATCAGAGACAGGCCAGTCTACAAAGCCAGAAATATTTACTGCCTGGCTCTTAACATAAAGTATGACAACTTCTGCCTTAGAGGAGTGAAGAATGTGATAAATTTTAGTAATACTAGAACTATTTCTAATGGGAGCTATTTAATAATTTTCTGTTGGTTGGTTTTCCTATGATGTGTCTCATTCTCTTTAGAATTAAGTGCTGACAATAAAAATGTTAAGTGAAAAAAGTTAATTATAAGCACTTAGAATATGATGTGTTAAAATTAATCTGTTTAGGTCTTTTTTAAGCATACAACTACATAAAATATAATCTCAATAGTTGTTAGGCCCATGTATAGAATTAGAGATATTTAATTTTATTTGTGTTTTTACATATTTTGCATATGTTCTATAATAGTGGTATAATTTGATAATCAAAAAAAGAAAAAGGTCAAATATCAGATTGAGGAACAAAGTTTCAGTTTCGGTTCAGTTCAGTTCAGTTGCTCGGTCATGTCCAACTCTTTGCAACCCTATGGACTGCAGCAGGTCAGGCTTCCCTATCCATCACCAACTCCTGGAGCCTACTCAAACTCCTGTCCATCGAGTCAGTGATACCATCCAACAATCTCATCCTTTGTCGTCCCCTTCTCCTCCTGCTTTCAATCTTTTCCAGCATCAGGGTCTTTTTCTAATGAGTCAATTCTTCACATCAGGTGGCCAAAATACTGGAGCTTCAGCTTCAGCATCAGTCCTTCCAATGAATATTCAGGACTGATTTCCTTTAGGATGGACTGCTTGGATCTCCCTGCTATTTGAGGGACTCTCAAAAGTCTTCTCCAACACCACAGTTCAAAAGCATCAATTCTATGGCACTCAACTTTCTTTAACTCCACCTCTCACATCCATACATGACTACTGGAAAAACCACAGCTTTCACTAGAAGGACCTTTGTTAGCAAAGTAATATCTCTGCTTTTTAATATGCTATCTAGGTTGGTCATAACTTTTCTTCCAAGGAGCAAGCATCTTTTAATTTCATGCTGCAGTCACAATCTGCAGTGATTTTTGGAGGCCAAAACAATACTCTGTCACTGTTTTCATTGTCTCCCCATCTTTTTGCCATGAGGAACAAAGAGTTAAGACTAAATTAAGTTGAGCAAGAATTTACCAAACATATACTACATAGAGGTCAGGTAAATGTTAAGCACCAAACAGATGCTTTGGTTAACCGGGCATTATCATACAGTTGATATGATAATGCAAACCATTCAATTTCACAGTAATCCAAGTCTATGCCCCGAACAGTAATGCTGAAGAAGCTTAAATTGAAGGGTTCTATGAAGACCTACAAAACCTTCTAGAACTAACATCCAAAAATGAGGTTCTTTTCATCATAGGGGACTGGAATGCAAAAGTAGTAAGCTAAGAGATACCTGGAGTAACAGGCAAATTTGGACTTGGAGTACAGAATGAAGCAGGGCAAAGGCTAATAGAGTTTTGCCAAGAGAACACACTGGTCATAGCAAACGCCATCTTCCAACAACACAGGAGAAGACTCTACACATGGACAACATCAGATGGCCAACACTGAAATCAGAATGATTATATTCTTTGCAGCTAAAGATGGAGAAGCTCTATACAGTCAGCAAAAATAAGACCAGGAGCTGACTGTGGCTCAGATCATGAACTCCTTATTGCCAAATTCAGACTTAAACTGAAGAAAGTAGGGAAAACCACTGACCATTCAGGTAGGACATAAATCAAATTTCTTAAGATTATATACTGGAAGTGACAAAGACATTCAAGGAATTAGATATGATAGAGTGGCTGAAGAACTATGGATGGAGGTTCGTGACACTGTACAGGAGATACTGATCAAGACCATCCCCAAGAAAAAGAAATGAAAAAAGGAAAAATGGTTGTCTGAGGAGGCCTTGCAAGTAACTGAGAAAAGAAAAGAGGTGAAAGGGAAAGGAGAAAAGGAAAGATAGGTCCATTTGAATGCAGAGTTCCAAAGAATAGTAAAGAGAGATAAGAAAGCCTTCTTCAGTGATCAGTGCAAAGAAATAGAGGAAAAGAATAGAATGGGAAAGACTACAGAACTCTTCAAGAAAATTAGAGATACCAAGGGAACATTTCATGCAAAGATGGGCACAATTAAGGACAGAAATGCTATGGACCTAACAGAAGCAGAAGATATTAAGAAGAGGTGGCAAGAATACACAGAAAAGATCTTCATGACCCAGATAATCACAATGGTGTGATCACTCATCTGGAGCCAGACCTCCTGGAATGTGAAGTCAAGTGGGCCTTAGAAAGCATCACTACAAAGCTAGTGTAAGTTGTGGAATTCCAGTTGAGCTCTTTCAAATCCTAAAAGATGATGCTGTTAAAGTGCTGCACTCAGTATGCCAGCAAATTTGGAAAACTCAACAGTGGCCACAGGACTGGAAAAGGTCAGTTCTCATTCCAATTCCAAGGAAAGGTAATGCCAAAGAATGTTCAAACTACCACACAATTGCACTCATGTCACAGGCTAGCAAAGTAATGCTCAAAATTCTCCAAGCCAGGTTTCAACAGTACATGAATCATGAACTTCAGATGTTCAAGTTGGATTTAGAAAAGGCAGAGGAAGCAGAGATCAAATTGCCAACATCCACTGGATCATCAAAAAAGCAAGAGAGTTCCAGAAAAACATCTACTTCTGCTTTATTGATTACGCCAAAGTCTTTGACTTTGTGGATCACAACAAGCTGTGGGAAATTCTTAAAAAGATGTGAATACCAGACCACCTGACCTGCCTCCTGAGAAATCTTTATGCAGGTCAAGCAACAGTTAGAACTGGACATGGAACAACAGACTGGTTCCAAATCCGGAAAGGAGTACATCAAGGCTGTGTATTGTCACTCTGCTTATTTAACTTATATACAGAGTACATCATGAGAAATGGCAGGCTGGAAGAAGCACAAGCTGGAATGAAGATTGCCGGGAGAAATATCAATAACCTGATATGCAAATGACACCACCCTTATGGCAGAAAGTGAAGAAGAACTAAAGAGCCTCTTGCTGAAAGTGAAAGAGGAGAGTGAAAAAGTTGGTTTAAAACTCAGCATTCAGAAAACTAAGATCATGGCATTTGGTTCCATCACTTCATGGCAAACAGATGGGGAGACAATGGAAACAGCAACAGACTTTATGTGGGGGGCCTCCAAAATCACTGCAGATGGTGACTGCAGCCAGGAAAGTAAAAGACACTTGCTCCTTGGAAGAAAAGTTATGACCAACCTAGACAGTATATTAAAAAGCAGAGACACTAGTTTGCTGACAAAGATCTGTCTAGTCAAAGCTATGGTTTTTATAGTAGTCATGTATGGATGTGAGAGTTGGACTATAAAGAAAGCTGAGTGCTGAAGAATTGATGCTTTTGAACTGTGGTGTTGGAGAAGACACTTAAGAGTCCCTTGGACTGCAAGGAGATCCAACCAGTCAATCTTAAAGGAAATCAGTCCTGAATATTCATTGGAAGGACTGATGCTGAAACTGAAATTCCAATTCTTTGGCCACCTGATGCCAAGCACTGATGCATTTTAAAAGACCCTGATTCTGGAAAACATTAAAGGCGGGAAGAGAAGGGGCTGACAGAGGATGAGATGGTTGGATGGCATCACCAACTCAATGGACATGAGTTTGAGTAAACTCCGGGAGTTGGTGATGGACAGGGAAGCCTCGCGTGCTGCCATCCATGGGGTCGCAAAGAGTCGGAGACGACTGAGCAACTGAACTGAACTGATACAGTTGAGATAAAAATTAAAAAAAAATAAAGCATCAGCTAGATAACATCCAAACCATGCTAAGTAATAATGAAGCATGCTGCTGCTTTGCATGGTTTGCATGGCAAGATATGGCCCATTCCCATCCTTTCCTCTGCAACAAATACATGTTGAGAGGGACAAAGACATAAGAACACAATCCAATATAACTCTGACTACTGTCAGACGCAGACTACTCTTACTCAACAGCAGAAGAGGGAGCTAACAGTGTTTAACAATCTTTTAATATTAGTATAGTTCTAAGGCAGTGGTCAGTTCCACAGGAAGTCACCAGCGTTCAGGCATTAAACACATTTTCTAAACTGCAGATTCAGGAAGTGGCAAATGAAGAGATGTTTCCAGACATCTATAAGCCAGAGAAAAGTGAAACTGAACCCTTATGGTTTACCACATCTTCTTTAAAAATTCATAGCTTTACAACTAAGATATGAGACTTCTCTGGCAGTCCAACAGTTAACTCTGCACTTCCAATGCAAGGGGCACAGGTTTCATCCCTGGACGGGGGACTAAGATCTCATACGTGGAGTGGCAAGGCCAAAAGCTTTTAAAAATTAAAAAATAAAATAAAATAAGACATGATTTGGAATAGGTCATTCAGTTTAGTAGATTCAAATGAATTACCATTAAAATCCTATTCTGAATCTGTCACCTACTAGGTAAAGAATACTGAGCAAGTTACTTCTCTATGCCTCAGGTGCTGCATCTGTAAAATAGGATAATAATACTGCCTATATCATAAACTGTTATAAGAATTGAGTTAACACATGTAAACGTGATTAGAATTCTTGACGCTGTAAACAAACGGCAGCTATTTTTTTAAAACAATATAGCAATGCAAAGAAAGGTAGAAAAACATTCCATATTTCCTTACCATCCACTTTTTGAACCACACAGCTTTGGTATCCACCAATGCAAGAAAATATATCGGATCCAAAATTTTTTGTGAGACAAGATGGCTTTGATCATGTTTAACTGATAACAAAGACAAGGTACTCTCCACAATTTCTTCCATATACCTAATAGTTTGGGAAATAAGTGATTTTTAGAAAAAAAATGTTATATATATAACAGTGACATTTTTTATTTATGGAATGACAAAGTAATGGGTACTATTTAGAAACATCATTTTTAATATTTCAGTAAATGGCAGAGATGAGATTCACCCCCAATTTCCTCTGCTCTAAAAACTTATGTTCTACTTCAACACTGGCTGTTCAAATTTAACTTTCCTTTTTAGACCACAGTTACCCTTACAACCTCATTAAAAATCTTAGAATTAAAAAGGGAAAAGTTTAAATAACATTGAAGGAACTTCACCCAAGTATCAAAGACTCAAAGAGCAGTAATGAAAGAACCTGAGGCTACAGCACCCTCTTTTTACCTTGCTGTGATAATTTTGCTGCTGTTTAGTCACTAAGTTGTGCCTGACTCTTTTTGCAACCCCATGGACTGTAGCCTACCAGGTGCCTCTCTTCATGGGATTAACCAGGCAAGAATACCGAAGTGAGTTACATGTACTTCTCCAGGGGATCTTTCAGACCCAGGCATCAAACCCACAATCTCCTGCATTGGCAGGTGGATTTTTCACAGCTGAGCCACTTGAGAAACACATTGTGATAATTAAACTGTATTATATATACTGGTTTAGAGCCATTCACACAGCTAAGTACAAAACATGAAAAGCTAAAAACAAACCGCATAAAATCAGTTGACTATCTACTTTTTGAAATGTATGTGGCCGGTAAGATTCCTAATCTCATTACTGGTATAAATTAGGGGGCTTACTTTTCTGGGTGTCGAATCCAAAAAGATGGAGCCTCTTTCTGATATTCATTTAGAAGACGAATCTATAAAACAGTATATAACCATTCTCAAAAGTTTAGAATTCTTAAATACAGAATTACATCAAGAGAAATAAAAGCATATTACAGAAAGTAAATACCTTTTTAAGTAAATGGGTCACATTAGGATTACTTATGTCTATGCCAGTTGAAAGAGTAGGAATATTATTTTCTCTAGAAAGAAAGTATAACTCCAAATATTTAGCTAAAAGGAAAAGTAAAAATAAGGTTATTATGCCATTCAGTTATAGTGCTTTCTAAAAAGTTATTTCCTGTCCATTTTTATTAAGCACAAATTTTCAAAAGTTTTGAAAATGATATAATGAACATACCTAAGCTTGTATAAATTTCCTTGGTCATATGTAATGGTGAAAGTGTAAACGTCTGTGCATAGAATTTTAAAATCCGGTCCTATGGAAATGAAACAAAATTTGTATCCAAGATTCTTTCATCATCTATTTTTGTAAGAATCATTTTTTCACATAGCGAAAACCTTAATAAACACATGCCCATTCAAAAACTTCAATAGAAATGTAACTAAAATGGCACATTCTTGTGTTGGTTGGCAAAAAGTAAAGTCAACCAAAACTAAGAGTCAATCTAATGCAGCAGAACATTGTAAAATTTGGTGATAGTGGGGATACAGACATGAGGAGGCAGAGTGAGGTTCACTAAAGGAAGGAAACAATATAATTTGTTATAATCTGACACAATGTAAAGGTGTCAGACAAGGAAACAGTAGGAGTACTACATGTAAAAAACAATCCACTCCTTTCCAAATCCAGTATCTGTTTTTGTTTTAATCGCTTACAGGAAAGTTTAGACTTTTAGGACTTCAATAATTTTACCTACTCCCAAGAAAAATATTATATTATAAAATTTTACATTATTAAAACATAAAGTAGGAACTATCACAATGTAAAAAAATTAAATGAGATCATAGAAGTAGTCAGTACGTGACACTAACAGGTACTTAGAAATGACAGCTTATCATTTTAATTATACCAACTTTGATGGGATTAATCTTAATAGTGAAATTCAATTTTTCATTAAAAAAATAATATTCCCTCAAATGTTCTACTTTGAGGAAAAAACTAATTATCTTGCCTATATCAAATATGGGAGATTCCCCGGTGGCTCAGATGGCAAAGCATCTGCCTACAATGCAGGAGACCTGGGTCAGGACGATCCCCTGGAGAAGGAAATGGCAACCCACTCCAGTATTCATGCCTGGAAAATTCCATGGATGGAGAAGCCTGGTGGGCTACAGTCCACCGGGTTGCAGAGAGTCGGACACGACTGAGCAACTTCACTTTCACTTTTCATATCAAATATTAGATTAATACATTTAAGAAAATGGTTACCCAAGAAGTCAGATGGTAAAGAATCTGCCCACAATCCGGGAGACCTGGGTTCAATCCCTGGGTTGGGAAGACACCCTGGAGAAGGGAATGGCAACTCACTCCAATATTCTTGCCTGGAGAATTCCATGGGCAGAGGAGCCTGGTGGGATATAGTCCATGGAGTTGCAAAGAGTCGCATACAGTTGAATGACTAACACACACACACACACACAAATGACTAAAAATATACTGAAAAAACCCAAGAGATTCTTACCGAACATAGGGTATTAATTAATTTGGGAAGCATGTTTTCATAGTTGCAGCAATTGGTAAGCATTAATATTTGTCACACTTTCAAACACTATATACTTCACTCAGTTACATGTAAGTATCCTTCGAAGTAGAAAATGAAGAAACAGAATTGAACTCAAGAATTTGGATAAAGCATAAGTTTTAGACAAAAAGAATATCATGCCTTGTTTCCTACTCAAATGATTGGTTCTGTTGTCATCGCTCCTCAGGTGACTGCTTCTTCCAATGCTATTGCCTTAAGTACTAACACAAACTCTTGCTGCATATAATGGCCAAACCAAAGCACTTAAATTGACCCAGCATGATCTTTACAATGTTTATAAAAGGAATAAAGAAAACCTATTAGAGCACTATTCTATCTTTAGGAGGGAAACTTAAACAATTGTATTTCCAGTTAGAATGCATTGAAGTGAAAAGGTAACAGTGAAATATCTTTCCCCCTTAAATCCTTCAGAATTTTTGAGAAGTCTGCATCACCCTCTGGTGTTAGTATTGTTGAACTGCATCCAGGACTGAGTAAACACCATTTTCCCTCTTACAAAAATATGAACAAATCATTTGTTTCCAAATCCCTTCTGTTTACCAGTACAATTATACTTTCAATGATGAAAGGGTATTTTTAAGTAGTAAAAAGGTATTGAGATTTATTTTTATGAACTGTTTACTGTCTCATCTTCTAGAATGTAAGTTCTACGCAGGCAAAGGCTTCTGTCTTGCTCAGTGTGTTCCCAGCATCTGATCTAGAATGATGTGTATTGCAGGTAAATTTATCTTTTACTTATACCTTAAAAAATTCTATATAAAGAAAAACCTTATATATTTTAAGGACACTTTTTTCCTTCATTGATATATCATTTATGAAGAAAAAGGCATTTAAAAAACTTTTTTGTAGTTAAATGTGATGCTGGAATACAGACCAGATTTTTTTTTAATCCCATATAATTACTGCACTTTTTAACATAACCTTGCTTTTCATCACATGGTGTTTCTGAGAAGTCATATGTGAATCATTTTTTACATAACTACCTCTACTACTAAGCAACCTTAGTTTTTGCAATTGTCTATATTTGCTGTATAATTCATCTCTATTATCTTCTAATGTCTTAGCTTTACAGTTTTCTAACTTCTCTTTCTAGGCAGTTGGTGGTAGTGGTTTAGTTGCTAAGTCATGTCCGACTCTTGCGATCATGAACTGTAGCCTGCCAGGCTCCTCTGTCCATGGGATTCTCCAGGCAAGAATACTAGAGTGGGCTGTTATTTCCATTTCCAGGGGATCTTTGAGACCCAGGAACCGAACCTGGGTCGCTTGCATTGCAGGCAGATTCTTTACCAACTGAGTTAGGAGGGAAACCCTTCTAAGCACTTAAGTAGTCTCTGACACTTAAATACACAAGGAAAATGCTTATTTAAATCTTTCAGAGTAAATTTTAATCATTCCAAGTTCAAGTTTTCACATATGAATTCTTTCAAAAACACACTCTTTCTTTTAAAATACTTTTCTTAATTGAAAAACAATGACACAGATACTTGGATGTCCCTTTAGAAGATAAAAACAAAACGCATATGCTAATAAAGTCTGTCTTGGCAATGAAGTGTGATTCTAACCAGACCCTGAATTTAATCATGATGTAGTAAGCTAATTCCCTAAAAAAAAAAAAAAAAAAAAAACTTGACAATTCAAAAGCTGGAGGTGAATTTCCATAAATATTTGAGCTACTATTAAAGAAAATTATATTCCATTTGCTTCTAGAATGGTAGGGGAAAAAAAACAGAAAATGTTTATACTTCTGTAAGCATTTCCTTACACTAAATACAGGATCAGGATCTGAAAGATACACTGTCAGCTTCTCACAGAGAGTGGTCCAATTTTCACAGTTCAGGACATCAGATGGAGGAGCTGAACACAATGTTTGCAAGGCTTCATATCTCACCTATAATTTTTAGAAGAATTTTTATTAATAATCAGCCACCAAAATAACAGCAATTCTCAAAATATTTAACAAACATTGAAAGGCTGAGTTTGGATAATTGCTTTAAAGAGCCAATTGAGACTCAGATGCCCTTTCATGAAACAATTCTTGATAACCGATTTTTTTAGACTACTTAGCAGAGAAACAAAATAGGTTATTTCATATAATGCAAAAACTAAAAAAACACTAAAAGTTCATTAGGATTTTTCCACAAGATGTTGCAGAAAAACAAATTTTTTGGCCCATCCAATGTACTGGGAGATTCTAGGTCACATGTCTGAGGGGAACAGGAGAAGGTATGGTGGTCAAATCTGAAAAGCCAGAATAAAGTGTCCCAGTGTCTCCTCCCATAGACTTTCCTCACTAGAACAATCCCCCACACATGGTCCTGAGGCAGGAAGCAGATGGGTCTCGCCAGGGTAAAGCAACTGGAGATTCATTCTCTATTGATGGAAACTCCAAGATAAGAATAGACGGCAATTAAGGGAGGAGGCTGGACCCTGCAGAAAACACATATTTCTCATTCCCGCAGTCAGACCTCCCCGACCACACATGTGCAGAAAAGGCTCCTTGGAAACCAAACTGGAGTCAAATCAAGGGATGTTCTACCCAGAAGCCTTTTCAGTAGGATCCATCTTGGCTAAGAGATGCACACGAATCCTGAGATATACCAAATATGGACTGCAAACCAGGCAAATCATAATGATTGGTCAAAGGAAACCTGAAAGAAATGCTCCATATAAGTGATTCAAATTGCCATGTGGGCACAACTCAGGGACTCTCCCTCTGAGTCTGCCAAAATGTCTATCCATATGTACTGTACTCTTTTTCCTAATAAATACTTCACTTGCTTCACTATTTTATGTCTTTGTGCAAATTCTTTTCTGCAAAGTGGAAGGGCCAGGGCCCTTGTCACTGACCACTGGTCTAGTGGCTAGGATCTGGTGCTCTCACCGCCATGACCCAGCCCAATCTCTGGTTGGGAACCAAGCCCTACTCTAAGCCATTGCAGGCCAAGGCCACCCAATTTCAGTCCTACAGTTTGATGACTCGAATTCTAAAACCCTGCGCATATGTTCCTGGTAAGGCATTCCCACTCCAAGACATACGAACAATTCTCACAAAACAATTGATTTTAACTTGCTTTTGCTTCTACATCATATTTTCTGACCTAGTAACCACTGCGGAGGGTGGGGGTCATTCAGCAATGTGATGCAAAACTGAATTTCTGAATTTTCATATACATCTTTCTGAGAAGAAATCCAATTAGAATTCTCAAAATCCAAACAGAATTCACTTAGGACAGTATGGCCCAAGAGACAGCAGTGGCAAAAAGCTCTATTCCAATCAGAAGTGGAATAAAGCTTCTCTGCCTCTCACTCTCCAACTAGTGAGTTCCTCAAACTTTGGTTGTTTTTCGGCTGACTGAAGCCTAGTGAGAGGAAAAAAAAAAAAAAATGAGTCAAAAAGCTAAGACCTTAGGACACCAGGCACTCCAAATCAGGATGTTAAGTTTTAGGTGAAAAACACAATACACATGTGTTTTTAAATGTCTATATATTCATATGAAAGACTTCTAAATACAATTTTATTTGGGATAAGGTTAAGCAGGACTAGAGAAAAAATTTAAAAACATAGTAAATTTCTCCTTTTCAGTTAATTTTTAGGACAAAACTCCATTAACAATTTACTATTTGTTCAGAACAAAAGTTTCTGATCATGTACAGATTTCCAAACAATCCACTTAAAAACAATAATATTGTTATCATATAAAGTCAGGTCCGATTGCTGATCTGTTGAAACATTTACTAAAAATCTAGAAAATAAATCAAAATGTGAAATGCTGAGAGAAAAAAAAAAAGATCAGTGAGAGTAAATCATAGCTATTCATTTGGTTTAAAATAAAAAGTTGAAGAAAAACAACGTATTTCAAAATTGAGACCAAATGGTAAGATGTACGAGATGTCAGGTACTTCAAAAACCCTATAATTTTCTATGTCAAGAGAAACAGACACTGTCAAATGAAAGAAAACTTCATAAAAATTAATTTATATAGTTATTACAATATAAAGAAATACATTCAGTAAAGCTGCTTTTAAAAAATCTTTTCAAGTAAACAAATATATGTGTCAAAGTTGCTCATACTTTCCAAAGTAGAAAGAGCATTAAATGAAGTTTTTTTCCTTCAAAGAAATCACTAAATTATCACATACAAAGCGACAGTGAAGGAACAGTTTGGGGGGAAACTGCTCATAACTTCATCTCCTTGAAAACTGAAACTAGAAATAAAAATTTCCTCTTATAAACTGTGACAATTTTCTAAAGAGAACATCTCTTATTCTGTGACTCTTCATTTCAAGACTAGAAGGTCTAGCAGGGATGTAACCCTAGAACTGTCATGATATTAAAGGATTATCTTGAAGAGAAATAATCCAGCTGCTATTGATTATAATATATAATAAGTATATCTGAGTGAACTTAACAGCTGTCCTTTAAACTTACCTCTTTAGGTTGCCCAGGATCCAACTGGTCTAAAATCAATTGTAATTTTCCTTGACAAAATTTGTAACTCTGTAACACAATTAACAGGACATTCATTCCTTCACTCATTTAGTAGACTTTTAGAGGTATTATTATAAATGATTTTAATATAATTCCAAGCACAAAATGCATTCTGAACAAGAGAAGGGAGTGAACTAGTTTGGTTTGGCAGCAAGCTTAGATTTTTTTTTGTATCCCAAGGCATTTAAGTGAGAACTTAATGTTGCACTAGGACAGTGTACCTTCCTATATATGAAGGTTATCATTTGCTGAGCAATTGCAACATGCAGAACATTGTAACACTCAAAAGACATGTAAAAGTAAAAAGTATTTTACACCCAGGAATCTCAGATCTATGAAACAAAGATAAAACAACATAAATATGAAGGTACTAAAGGTACCCAAACCATAACTATAATGCTGATTGAACTTTTTTGTTCCTTTTCTTTTCTGTACTTCTCTGTAACCTTTCTTAATGCCTCCTCTTAAGTGAAGAATTTCTGAAGTAAAAACTTTCATCTAGAAAAAGTTTATAGTAGACCATAAGCTGTTTTGGAAAAGGAAAGAAACTTTCCCTTGCCAAAGCAATTTAAATAATACCTAAAATAACCACTTAAAAATAAAAGCTGCCATCATTATGGAGTAGCCTCATTAATATACTTACTAACCTATATAAGATATTGGGTTCCCAGGCAGTACAGTGGTAAAGAATCCACCTGCCAATGCAGGAGATGCAAGAGACTCAGGTTCGATCCCTGGGTTGGGAAGATTCCCTGAAGTAGGAAATGGCAACCCACTGTGGAAATCCCACAGACAGAGGGGCCTGCTGGGCTACAATCCGTGGGGTTGCAACAAGTCGGACACAATTGAGCACACATGCATTACTATACAAGATTCCTTTGTCATCTTAAACACAGTATAAATTATTCCTAAAACATTACATAAGCAATGAAATAACTTATTACACTAGAGATCAGAGTAAGTCTAAAAGTGTGGAAAGCGGGAATACCTACCTTAAAGGTTTTCTGTATTTAACATTTCTTCTAGGGGTGTTGTGTATCAGTAGATGGGCAAATTTCCATTGCAACTAACTGCAATAACTGATTTAACTAGAGCATGCAGGTAATGTGTTCCATTGAATACAGATTTGCTAGAAGTATTTAGAACAGCTGAAAGAGTTATATTAAAAATTCCTGCTCCTCTCCCCCACCAGAAAAGAGTGGTCCGGTGGCTAAGACTCCATGCTTCCAATGCAGGGACCAAGGATTTGATTCCTGGTCCAAAACTAACATCCCACATGCCATACAGCACAGTCAAGAAATAAATAAAAAGATAAATTCCTGAGGGAGCGGATCTGCTAACTTCATTGCTAAAGCAACACAAAATAGATCTGTTGGTGATATCAATATAGGTAGATAACTCCAAAAGGAAAAATATTTTTTAAACATATTTATGTGAATGAAATTGTAATCCAAGCAAACAATTTCTGAGCAAACTCTACAGGGAAAAGGGCAAGAAGTAGAATAGGTTGATAATCTAAGATGAATTTTGGTCCTACTGCATGATCATGCAGAAGGCAATGGCACCTCACTCCAGTACTCTTGCCTGGAAAATCCCATGGACAGAGGAGCCTGGTAGGCTGCAGTCCATGGGGTCGCTAAGAGTCGGACACGACTGAGCGACTTCACTTTCACTTTTCCCTTTCATGCGTTGGAGAAGGAAATGGCAACCCACTCCAGTGTTCTTGCCTGGAGAATCCCAGGGACGGGGGAGCCTTGTGGGCTGCTGTCTATGGGGTCGCATAGAGTTGGACACGACTGAAGCAACTTAGCAGCAGCAGCAGCAGCATAATCATGCAGATACTAATTAAAGGTCTTTAAATGCCACAGTAAGATTTGTATACATTTCTGTCAAACAAGGTATACCTAGAGATAGTGAACACAAGATGCATTCTGTAACTTTTGTTGTTTTACAGAGATGTACTCACTTTATTCAACACAAACTGAAGATTATTGACATTAGTCAATAACTGTACTAAGTTCAAAATTCATACCACCATTAAAATTAATTACCCTAGAAACCTCTTTTTAAATCTTTGGTTTGTAAACTATATAAACCATTGAAATACAACTAGTGAAAGAAAGACAACTGTTCTGTTGTTGAAACAAACGGCTATGGGAAATAAAATATATAAATATTAAACCTAGTTCATTGGAAGGACTGATGCTGAAGCTGAAACTCCAGTACTTTGGCCACCTCCTGCGAAGAGTTGACTCATTGGAAAAGACTCTGATGCTGGGAGGGATTGGGCGCAGGAGGAGAAGGGGACGACAGAGGATGAGATGGCTGGATGGCATCATGGACTCGATGGACATGAATTTGGGTAAATTCCAGGAGTTGGTGATGGACAGGGAGGCCTGGCGTGCGGCGATTCACAGGGTCACAAAGAGTCGGACACGACTGAGCGACTGAACTGAACTGAACTGAAACCTAGTTATTCCTCAGGCTTAAAATGTCTAACTGCACAATGACTTCTTCTGTATTCTCACAAAAGGAAAAGAAAAAAACAAAGCACCAACCAGGGATGAGGACAATAATAGCAAACACTTACATAAGAGCTTAATATGAGGATCTTTAATGTGTGTAGAATGCTTTATGTACATTAAACCTGCAAAGCAATCTTATAAGGTAAATGTTATTACTGTCTCTTCTATAACAGTTAAGAAAATTGAACACAGAAAGAGAGTAAGAAGCCAAAGCCCACAGTTCATAAATGGCAGAGCCAGAGTCTGACTTGTTCCCAAGATTCAGAAGGAATTAGCTTCATGTAAAATAGCTTTTCAAAACTGTAGTGCATCTAAAACTTCTTAAAACTATGCACTGTTCATTAAGTCTTAAATACAGAAAAAGTTATTAATTCAAAACAAAAACAAATTTTTAAAATATTTTCAAATGATAAAGTTCTTAATTTCCTAGATACTTATGTGAAAAGTGCTACCATTGAGAAATAAAAACAAAAACCTATTAATATTTAAAAGTATAAAGGAACACATATTCATGAAGGTATTAGCACTGTTAATTAAAGAAATTAGCTTTTCTGGTATCAAATTGTCTCAAGACATTACTATTAAACAAGCAAGCAAGGAAGCTCACACCTGCACCTAACCAATTCTCCTCCCAATCCACCTGTCTCAAGCTTAACTCTAGGCAGATGCACTATTGATACTAGTATGTTCTTTTTTTCTAGTCTCAGATGACTTTCTTTTTCTACATTTTTAGGATTTTAGGTTTTTATCTTTTTCTGTTTATAAGGCAAAAAATAATAATAAAAGTCTGATCAATGGTGGCTCAGAGGGTAAAGCATCTGCCTGTGATGCGGGAGACCCAGGTTCGATCCCTGGGTTGAGAAGATCCCCTGGAGAAGGAAATGGCAATCCACTCAAGTATTCTTGCCTAGAGAATCCCATGGACACAGGAGCCTGGTGGGCTATAGTTCACCGGGTCGCAAAGAATTGGAAACGACTGAGCGACTACACTACTATTAAAAGAGATGGAGAACTTCTGAACAACAGTTTGGGCTGCGGTTATCCTATTGCTCTAGCCAATGCTACTGAACAAGAGAATCCTATGATTCTTCGGCAGTTCTATGACATCCTCAAAAGCAAAGTTCCTCACCAAAAAGAGCACTGTAAAACTCTAAAGATTTTCAGTTCAGTTCAGTTCAGTTGCTCAATCGTGTCCAACTCTTTGCGACCCCATGAATCGCAGCACGCCAGGCCTCCCTGTCCATCACCAACTCCCTGAATTCACCCAGACTCACATCCATCGAGTCAGTGATGCCATCCAGCCATCTCATCCTCTGTCGTCCCCTTCTCCTCCTGCCCCCAATCCCTCCCAGCATCAGTCTTTGCCAATGGGTCAACTCTTCGCATGAGGTGGCCAAAGTACTGGAGTTTCAGCTTTAGCATCATTCCTTCCAAAGAAATCCCAGAGCTGATCTCCTTCAGAATGGACTGGTTGGATCTCCTTGCAGTCCAAGGGACTCTCAAGGGTCTTCTCCAACACCACAGTTCAAAAGCATCAATTCTTCGGCGCTCAGCTTTCTTCACAGTCCAACTCTCACATCCATACATGACCACAGGAAAAACCATAGCCTTGACTAGATGGACCTTTGTTGGCAAAGTAATGTCTCTGCTTTTGAATATGCTATCTAGGTTGCTCATAACTTTTCTTTCAAGGAGTAAGCGTCTTTTAATTTCATGGCTGCAGTCACCATCTGCAGTGATTTTGGAGCCCAAAAATATAAAGTCTGACACTGTTTCCACTGTTTCCCCATCTATTTCCCATGAACTGATGGGACCAGATGCCATGAACTGATGGGACCAGATGCCATGATCTTAGTTTTCTGAATGTTGAGCTTTAAGCAAACTTTTTCACTCTCCTCTTTCATTTTCATCAAGAGGCTTTTTAGTTCCTATTCACTTTCTGCCATAAGGGTGGTGTCATCTGCATATCTGAGATTTTAACAGAGGCCAAAAATGGGGTTGAACTCAAGATACTCTAAGATTTGAGAAGTTAGGGCAAAACACAAATTAGAGTGATCCAGTGCATAGCACAAGGGCTTCCCCAGTAGCTCAGCCGTAAAGAACCTGCCTGCCAATGCAGGAGACATAAGAGATGCGGGTTCGATCCTTAGGTCAGGAAGATTCCCTGAAAGGATCCTGGAAATGGCAACCCACTCCCGTGTTTTTGCCTGGAAAATCCCATGGACAGAGGAGCCTGGCAGGCTACAGTCCACAGGGTTGCAAAGCATAGCACATACTCAGGGCAAAGGCATCACATCCAACAAAAGAAAAGAGCTACTTAAGAAAAGTCTTATTGAAAGATTCAAAACCTAGTAACAAGATGGAGTTGAAATTGTTTCCAGGAGGCAGTTCAAACACAAAGTCCAAGGAATAGCTTCTTTTCCAGGAAGTAAAAAGCAGAAACAACAAACCTGGCCTTTAGGTGAACAAGTAACAATGGGAAGATACTAGTTTCAGCATTGCTACTGTAACAAATTACCATAAACTTCATGACATAAAAAAACACCAATTTATTTATTTATTTTAACTGTTAGTTGTTCCCAGTGACCCATTTTTCCCCTTCTATAGCCACAGATTTTTATTTATTTATATTTTGACTATGCTGGGTCTTCACTCCTACACATGGGCTTACTCTAGTTTCGGTGGGGTGCAATGGCTTCTCTTGCTGCAGAGCACAGACCCTAGAGCTAGTGAGCTTCAGCAGCTGTAGCACAAGAGTTTAGCTGCCCTACTGTATGTAGAATCTTCCTGGACCAGTGACTGAACCCGTGTCCCCTGCCTTGGCAGGCGGATTCTTAACTACTGGACCACCAGGGAAGTTCTCAACACCAATTTACAGTTCTAGAGTCCAGAATACATCCACAGAGCTCTGTTCCTTCTGCCTTCTGGGGAGAATATATTTCCTTGCCTTTTCTAGCTTCTAGGGACTGCCTGCATCCTGGGATCATGGGCCACCTTCCCTCTTCAAAGCCAACAACCACTCGGACATCTACTTCAGCCTGCCCAGCACTTTCTCTGCCTCTGACCTTCCTGAGTCTCTCTCATATGGACGCCTGTGATTACATTTGGCTTACCTGAATAATCCAGAATAATCTCCTCATCTTAATTTAATCATATTTACAAGTCCCTTGGGCTATGTAAGGTAACAGGTTACAAATTCTGGGAATTAAGACATGGATGTTTTTGAAAGGGCTATTATTCTGCCTGCCATAGAGACCAAAGGATGGGCTTCAAGGAGAGGTAGCCATGAAAGCAAAGAAATGCCTTATATAGGTTCACATTACAAAAGAACAGCAGTGGACTGTTATACTAAACTCACCTTCTCCATACAAAGTGTACATTTATCTTTTCAGCATTATTTTGCAGACTCTTCCATGTTTAATCACAGTATCAATCCTTTGAGAATTCTCTGCTCACAATTATAGTAAAAATCAGCCAACTTTATTCTTTAATATGCTCAAACGTACACAAATAGTCTCCAAGGAAGTCATGTTCAAAGTTTTTTAATAATGGATCAATATACAATCAGGATTCAATATTTAAAATAACAAGGAAATAAAGCCTACTCTATTCATAAAATACAAATGTTCTACTAATATCAAAACAGCAGCATCAAAATTGTTGACTAGATATTATTCACAGAATAATTCAGTTTTTTTAAAGCCCAGTGCAAGTAACATCAATTTTGAAGGCATCAATAATAACATCAATATTTAATGGAATGAATGATTGATATATCTTCAGAGACTCTTTCACTTCTGAGCATATTAATTCAGCCTCTCTTTGGTCAGTTAAAGCAAAAGAATCTTTTTTTCACTAAACAAAAACATACCCAAACATCTCAGCCACACTAACAGACCTTTCAGGACAGTTCTGGCATTTATGTGATTTTTTTCTCCAAAGGTCCAAGGATCCCATGCCTTGGTGGTGGTGGGCCCAGTTCAAATTCAATTCAATTAGTCCCTTCTAAAACAAAGTCATATTCATAAGGCAGGCACTTTAACATGCAGATATACTCTGTGGACATTCCAAAGGAAGCCATATACTTAAAGCAAGATCCTTCTCAAGAATCAAAACAAAAAACAAAAATATCTTCTGAAAGTATGATTCCATTTCTACCAAAGCTTTGAATTTCTTCAAAAATCTATGATTCTATGATGGGAAATAACTTGGCATTTGAGATTAACACGCTTAACTGCCAGTTAATCAATCCTATTTAGATCTAAATATTTGTACTTCTTACAACAAAATAACATGCTCCACTTTTCTCTCTTCTGGTTTAATTTCAGTGTATATGTGCTCAGTCATGACTGACTCTGTGACCCCAAAGACCATAGCCCACCAGGCTCCTCTATCCATGCAAGTTTCAAGGCAAGAATCCTGGAGTGGATTGCCATTTCCTCCCTCAAAGATCTTCCCAACCCAGGGATCAAAACGGACTCATGCGTCTCCTGCATTGCAGGTGGATTCTTTACCACTGCCCAACCTGGAAAACAATTTCAGTGTAGACATATGGTTTATCTAATAACTAAGAATGCAAAGATCAATGCAAAGAAATAGAGGAAAACAATAGAATGGTAAAGACTAGAGATCTCTTCAAGAAAATTAGAGAGTTCATCGCAGCACTGTTTATAATAGCCAGGACATGGAAGCAACCTAGATGTCCATCAGCAGATGAATGGATAAGAAAGCTGTGGTACATATACACAATAGAGTATTACTCAGCCATTAAAAAGAATACATAATTGAATCAGGTCTAATGAGGTAGATGAAACTGGAGCCTATTATACAGAGTGAAGTAAGCCAGAAAGAAAAACACCAATACAGTATACTAACACATATATATGGAATTTAGAAAGATGGTAACGATAACCCTGTACGCGAGACAGCAAGAGAGACACAGATGTATAGAACAGTCTTTTGGACTCTGTGCGAGAAGGAGAGGGTGGGATGATTTGGGAGAATGAAATTGAAACATGTATAATATCATATATGAAATGAGTCGCCAGTTCAGGTTCGATGCAGGATACAGGATCCTTGGGGCTGGTGCACTGGGATGACCCAAAGGGATGGTATGGGGAGGGAGGAGAGACGGGGTTTTGGGATGGGCAGCACGTGTACACTCGTGGCAGATTCATGTTGATGTATGGCAAAACCAAAACAATATTGTAAAGTAATTAGCCTCCAATTAAAATAAACAAATTTATATTTAAAATATAATAATAATAATAAAAAAGAAAATTAGAGATACCAAAGGAACATTTCATGCAAAGATGGACACAATTAAGGACAGAAATGGTATGGACCTAACAGAAGCACAAGATATTAAGAAGAGGTGGCAAGAATACACAGAAGAACTGTACAAAAAAATCTTCATGACCAAGATAATCACGATGGTGTGATCACTCACCTAGAGCCAGACATCCTGGAATGAGAAGTCAAGTGGGCCTTAGGAAAAATCACTACCAACAAAGCTAGCAAAGGTGATGGAATTCCAGTTGAGCTATTTCAAATCCTAAAAGATTATGCTGTGAAAGTGCTGCACTCAATATGTCAGCAAATTTGGAAAACTCAGAAGTGGCCACAGGACTGGAAAAGGTCAGTTTTCACTGCAATCCCAAAAAAAGGCAACGCCAAAATGCTCAAACTACCACACAATTGCACTTATCTCACACTCTAGTAAAGTAATACATAAAACTCTCCAAGCCAGGCTTCAGCAGTATGTGAACTGGGAACTTCCAGATGTTCAAGCTGGTTTTAGAAAAGGCAGAGGAACCAGAGATCAAATAGCCAACATCCACTGGATCATGGAAAAAGCAAGAGAGTTCCAGAAAAACATCTATTTCTGCTTTATTGACTATGCCAAAGCCTTTGACTCTGTGGATCACCACAAACTGTGGAAAATTCTGCAAGAGATGGGAATACAAGACCACCTGACCTGCATCTTGAGAAACCTGTATGCAGGTCAGGAAGCAACAGTTCGAAGTGGACATGGAACAACAGACTGGTCCCAAATAGGAAAAGGAGTACATCAAGGCTGTATATTGTCACCCTGTTTATATAACTTTCATGCAGAGTACATCATGAGAAACACTGGGCTGGAAGAAGCACAAGCTGGAATCAAGATTGCCGGGAGAAATATCAATAACCTCAGATATGCAGATGACACCACCCTTCTGGCAGAAAGTGAAGAAGAACTAAAGAGCCTCTTGATGAAAGTAAAAGAGAAGAGTGAAAGAGTTGGCTTAAAGCTCAACATTCAGAAAACTAAGATCATGGCATCCGGTCCCATCACTTCATGGCAAATAGATGGGCAAACAGTGGAAACAGAGGCTGACTATTTTTGGGGGGTCCAAAATCACTGCAGATGGTGGTTGCAGCCATGAAATTAAAAGATGCTTACTCCTTGGAAGGAACGTTATGACCAACCTAGACAGCATATTAAAAAGCAGAGACATTACTTTGTCAACAAAGGTCCGTCTAGCCAAGGCTATGGTTTTTCCAGTGGTCATGCATGGATGTGAGAGTTGGACTATAAAGAAAGCTGAGCACTGAAGAATTGATGCTTTTGAACTGTGGTGTTGGAGAAGACTCTTGCGAGTCCCTTGGACTGCAAGGAGATCCAACCAGTCCATCCTAAAGGAGATCAGTCGTGGGTGTTCATTGCAAGCACTGATGTTGAAGCTGAAACTCCAATACCTTTGCCCCCTGATGCAAAGAACTGACTCATTTGAAAAGACCCTGATGCTGGGAAAGATTGAGGGCAGGAGGAGAAGGGGATGACAGAGGGTGAGATGGTTGGATGGCATCACCTACTCAATGGACATGAGTTTGGGTGAATTCCAGGAGTTGGTGATGGACAGGAAGCCCTGGGTGTGCTACGGTTCATGGGGTCACAGAGTTGGACAAGACTGAGCGACTGAACTGAACTGGATAACTAAGAAAGTATAATCTTATGAGTCCTCAGAGTTCTAAAGTTAGGTGTTTCTGTGCCTTTCCTTTCCAGAATGTCCTTGAAAAGTAGCATTTCAGTAAACCTATTGAATAAGCCATCTGATTACATTAAACTGAACTAAAATCTCTATAGCCTACTCTTCTTCCAAAGAGTACATCAACATGGGATGATTTATAGCCACAACATGAAGAAAATTCACAACCTTTGTCACTTCCTCCATCACATCAGATAATTAACTGGACTTATAAAAATTAAAACTCAGCACAGTTATCTCCTGGTAAATAATGCAGTGATAACTTTTACATTCTGCCTTGACTAATTCCAAAGCCATTTTCCCTTCAAAAGTGTAGTCGATTAATATACATATATATTTCATGTCTCACCCAAACTTTCCATATTCCTTTTTGGTATGCATTTAGGATCTATGTTACAGTTATGTCCCTATGTTAGAACTAATTAGGTGAAAATGTTTCTCTAAAAATATCAGGTGGGATTCATATGAAGGTCAAACAGACTCCACATGGCCTGAAAGTTTCTGTATGGAAATTTATGGTGCATTCATGGGCTCTACTCCAACTAGTTTCCTTTGTTTTCTGTTAGGACTAATCTAGACACTGGACTCTTAGCTCTGTTGTAGCTAAATGACAAGGATTCCAATAAATGGGAAGGATAAAATATAAAGCTTCAAATCTTTGAACATTAAAAAAAAGCTTATCTTTTAAAACTAACAATTCATAGCAACTTTCATCTCCAGAAGATAAAGGAAATATTTTATCTCCATGTCTCATCTACAGTGTAGTTAATATTTGATTAATAAGGATTAACTGGGAATAAGATCTTTTGTTTAACTAAAGACTAAGCAGATTGCTTCATTTTTTTTTTATCCAAAATCTACCAGTTTATTTCCTAATCTCATTAACAATTGTTCAGATATAATTTGCTGTACATATAATTCTAGAAGATATTATTTCATGAACTAAATGTTTAATATCAGATTATGTTATTGCTTATTCTTCTGAATCTTAAAACTAGAAAGTAGAAAAAAAATCTGGCTAATAAAGACTGAATTGAAGCTAATGATTATTAAACACCATTTCAAGACATAAAGGCAGAATTAAACAACACACCTGATTGAAGGACGAATCACTATCAGAGCAATTGTCTGTGCAATAACTACTGCTTTTCTCCTTTTGGATTTTTTTCTGCCTCTCTTGACTTCGTATTTCATCTTCTTCAAACTTGTTAATCATAGATTCCACCACTATCATCATGATGTTTTTCAGAGAATGAATCATCTCTTTATACCTTTAAATTCAAAGCAAGCTTTGTAAGAGAAAGACTATTAGCACAAATTAAAACATTCAACTAAATTAAACTTATTATTTTTTTCTGTAAAGTCCCTCTAAGAATATAATCCTAAAGACAAAAGTCAGTTTTTCTGAAACACCAAATGACACAACAGAATTCACACAACAGGAAAATAATTAATAGGAAATCTAAAATATGTTATTTCCCAAGTTTTTGCATCTGGTTACATGAACCAAGGCAGTAAAATTAACAGAACTCAAGGCAAGATGTTCCAAAGGCAGACTCCAGTAATTAGCAACAAAGTCAACTGCTAATATACAACTACCAAAACCCAGCCTATATTACAGGACACTTTCACTCCTTTTTAAAATTTCTCTTTCTCTATTCTCCCTTCCTCTATTTTTTCCTTCCCTTCTCACCTGCCTATAATTTGTATCTATAGGCATCCATCACTACAACTGAGAACCAAATAGGAATTAAAATATCAGTGGATCCTTTCAAATAGAAAAACCACTATCAGAGATGTTAGGAAAAGGATTCCTGAAATTAGTAAAATTTTGAAATGGATAATTTCTAAGGTCCATTTTAGCTCTCTGGGTCTATCCATCTATTTTTTAAAAACTTGTAATAAATTTATCCATTTATTAAGTGCAAACTCTCAAGCACCCATACTAACATTAAACTAAGATCCTCCAAAACCCTACAGGTAGAATTTTAGAGCTAGATGGAAATATAAAAATAATCTAGTCTACCCTTTATTTTACAAATGAGGAATATGAGATGTGTACTACTGAAATTTCTATACTTAAAAAGGCAAAAATTAAAAGCAACAAGGTATAAAGATTTAAATAAAGATAATGAATAAAATGGGCTTCCCTGGTGGCTCAGATGTTAAAGTAAATAAAATACTAAATTTGAAATCAGAAAACTTGGATTGGAGTCCTCACTACTTTACCTACAAGCTCTATCATTATAAATAAGTCTCTTTTTTCTTAACTATACATGAGAAAAAGAAAACAATCTAGGACTTCCCTAGTGGCACAGTGGATAGGAATCCTCCTCCCAATGCAGGAGACACGGGTTCAATCACCGGTCCCGGAGGCTTCCAAATGCTGCGGAGCAACTAAGACCATGCACCACAACTTCGAGCCTGCAAGCTGCAACTACTGAACCCATGTACTACTGGAGGCTGCACGTTCTAAGGCCCCGAGCCACCAACTACTGAAGCCCAGGAGCCTAGAGCCTGTACTCTACAACAACAGAAGCAACCTCAATGGGAAGCCTGCACACTGCAACAAAGAGGAGCCCCCACTCACCGCAACTAAAGAAAGCCCAGGCGCAGCAACAAAGACTCGATGCAAGCAAAAAATAAAAATAAAAAATACAATCTAGGAGCACTCTTCTATTTACTAGATGGGATGCTGTCCAATTCATGAATCATTGAATAAAGGCACTTAGAGCTTTAAATTAAAAAAAAACAACACACAATCAAGCTGATCTAGTTCGCATGGTCATAGCAAGAAATAAATAAGAGTATATATCTAAAAGTTCCTTGTAAATATAAAGCATGATAAAACATATGTCCATTGCTTATCATTATAATAATGGAAATACATTAGAAAATAAACACAGAAACTTCCCTTTTTTATATCCTGGTTAGTGGATCATTTTAACTACATAAATCTAAGAAAGGATAGGTAAGGTACTCTCCCATAAAAGTAATAAAATCATGCGGGGGGATTTGGATAAAAATAGTAGACTGAGATTTTAAAGTTTAAAGAAATTTTAAAATATATTTTAAATTATATATTACATACATTATACAGCACCAAATACATTATTTCTATATATAACTTATACATTATATACTTAATCATGTTATTTAATAATGTATAATTTACATATTATATAACTATAAATAGAATATACATATAGCTATAAATGTGTATATTTTTACAGTCTCATAAATTATGAGAAAATACAAAAATACTGTAAGAAAATAAGAATAGATTAGGAACAATACAGAGGGAAAACACATACAGAAAAGAACTACTATAGAAGTGAGAAGCAGCCCAGGGAAAATTCAAGTTTAGAAGTTTATAAAGAGTAAGAAGGATAACACAACACCGTTAATCAACTATAATCCAATATAAAATTATTTTTTTAAAAAAAGGCAAGAAGAAATTGAATTCTAAGACACTCTTTAGACTAACTGGTGAAGTACATATAGGAACTGAGTTAGGAGGCCCCAGCTTCCTCTTTAATACATTCCAAGCACCAGGAAACAGGGAAGTATAACAATGTCCTGGTAGCAATCAATAGCTATCCACCACAGCTGCGCTCCCTTTCCACAGTAACTGGACTGTATAGCTGGGCGTAGGAGTGAACTACACTCCCCAGACTCCATTCCAGTTAGGTATAGCCATGTGACCAACATAAACTCCTGTCCCCTTAAAACTAACAATAGAGTGGGACTTCCCTTGTGGCACAGTTGATAAGGTCTGCTTGCTAATGCAGGGAACATGGGTTCAATCCCTGGTTCAGGAAGATGCCACAGAGCAACTAAGCCTGTGTGCCACAATTACTAAGCCTGTGCTGTAGAGTCCACGAGCAGCAACGACTGAGCCCACGTGCTGCAACTACCGAAGTCTATTGCAACAAGAGAAGCCACTGCAAGGAGAAGGCCATGCACCACAACAAAGAGCAGCCCTGGCTTCCTGCAACTAGAAAGCTTGAGTGCAGCAAAGATCCTATGTAGTCAAAAATAAATTAAAGTGTTTTTTTAAAAAGCCTACAACATACTGATTTAAAAAAGGAAAATAAAGTAAATCTCAATAACTTACAGGGTAAGGGTAATTAAAACCCATAGAGTTTCATTTTAGACATATTTTCTCCAGAAAATATAAATTTCTTGAAAACACACAAACATGAATTCTTCTACAAGACATATCAGCAAACTAACCAAAGGAAGACAGAATAAAACAAAAAACAAAACTAGAGAATAAGACCCTCAATATCAACAGCTAAACAAACTGGAACTCAGTAGCAACTGTAGGTTTGAAAAAGCCTAGGACAGAATATGGACACCACTGAGAAGATTCCTTCATAGTCCAAGAAGTTAAAAAAGAAAATGCTCTAAGAGGTAGTGAAAAAACCAAATCAATTAACAATGAAAATAAACACTGTGAGTACTTCCACTTATATATACAAGATTATATTAACATGATAGATCTTACAAATGAATTGTTTCATGTGCAAATACCTCTATTTAAAAAATAGACATCAAAATGTTTAATTAAGAAAGCAATTTGAATTATTACAGTAAAAATGTTTTTAATAACTGTACTATTACATTAGCCCTAAGTAGTTTCTGAAGAAACACACACACACACAAAAAAAAGAAAAATATTCTGTTCAACATAAAATCTTTCATCCATGGTTCACAAAGAACACATCCATTAAGACATTTAAAATCTTTGTGAGGTAATTATTATTATATTAATTTTACACATGAGTGAACTAAAATGCAAGAAAATTAAATGTCTTAACCAGAGATAAAAAGTAATTACTAAATACATTTTTAGTAATATTTAGATAGCCTAAATATCTCATGTAAAACTTTGCTTTTAGCATTAAAAAGTTTTCATTTTCTGACTAAGACCTTTAGTCCTCCTTTTAGAATATTTAATGATATTGCCAGAAATAGACTATTAGGAATTATAATGAAGAGGGTTTCCCTTACCTGTGGTTTCACTTTCCACAGTTTCAGTTATTAAATGGAACATGCCAGAAATAAACAGTAAGTTTCAAATTGTGTGCACTCTGAATAGGCGATGAAATCTCTCAGTCCTGCCCAGCATGTGAACCATCCCTTTATCCAGCCCTGCCTGGTAGCCACTTAGTAGCCATTTAGCCTATCAGATCGACTGGTCAAGTCATCCTTATTTTACTTAAAGCTGAGTGGAAGAGTGGCATGATCTGACTCATTGGTTTAAAGACTCATTCTGGCTGCTAAGAGAAAAAGAGACTGCAGGAGACATGGGTTAAGGGTACTTTCAAGGAACCCTGTTGAAAGAAAAACTACTTTAAAATATTATTGGGGGCATACTCACTCTTTAGATTCCTGAGTTCTTTTAGTAACATGCTGTACAACTGTGTCATAGCCAAATTCCTCACCCAGATTCTGATCAGATGTCCATTTTTCCATTTCTTCTTCAATCATAGACCCCAAAGTGTTGCATATATACTGTCTAAGGTACTTCACAAATTCATAGCTGAAACAAATATTTGAAAAATGCAGTAAATATCATGAATTCATCTATCAACTGTACCCAAAAAAATGTTAGCACAGAAAAGACCTGTAACATAATTAGATTTCTTACCTTACTCTAGGATTAAATTAGTTATTCATCCCAAATCATTCAGCTAATCTAAAATTTTGTTGTTTGGTTTTTTTTTTTCCTGAGAAAATTGGCAAAATTCACATTTAAAAATGACAATAGTGGATAGCAAACTTCGGGACCAACACAAACTTTAACGGGTTAGGACCTTTCTATACTTTGTTATGGTTTGCATGTGATGCTTAAGCACAGGGAAAGCAGTTGTTAAAGACTTTTATAATTGTTCAGGTTGATGAAGAAAACCACATTAGAATAACAGTAATTATAAAATAATTAAATAGGAAAAGGTTAAGCTCCAATCATCAGAAGTTTTTTGTACATTTGGAAACTGTGTACATTTTGAACTGCCCTAAATTTCACCTAATCAGCTTTTGCCTGATTATGTTCACAAAAAGAAGTATCTCAGAAAATCCAACACACTGGACATTTTCCTTCATACTCTTAGGTTGATGCCAAAATTAAAATCCATTTGCTAACGCACAACAATATAGCAAACATGAGAGGGCAAGAGTTCCAAAAGTGGGTAATTCTTTATGAAACACATTTAGTAAAAGTAAAGAGCAATGGTTGTTAATTAATATTATGATTTTAAATGATTTAAAATGTTTTTTTGGTCTCTTAAATGACAAAGAAAATTTAGGACAGGTCATCTTTGTAAATGCCACTATGTTCAAGACTTATAGCTTGTATATATACCTGTACTAAGAGCCTTGCATATAATATGTAGCACAGAAGCTCAAGGAGAGCCTGAATAATTTTCTTCAACATAAGTCCATCATACTATCCAGCATACAGTCTTCAGTTTAATATTTATAAAGGGATTGTATGTCCACTAAGGAACAGCCATCTTACCCAGGTAGCCAAGGGATCTCATTCTCAATTTTAACTGAGATTTCCTGCCCTGCCCATTTTCCCTCAGCTCTGAACACACTACTGCTTCCTGGAATCTCCAAGTCTGCTTCAGAAATGTAAGTGGCAGCCCTGCCATAGACAGTTCAGGCCCCAAAAGCCAAGTAGAGATATTTATTATGAAACATGTAGTATTACAGCAAAAGTACAAGCTCAGAGTCGAAACAGCCTGAATGCCAGCTCCAGCTGATAAACTCTAGCTGGAGTGGCCTGGAAGAAATCTGTTTTCTCATCTGAAATTTGGAAACAATGTCTACTTCATTCCTAGACAAGAAATAAAAAGGATATTCTTCACTCCCGTAGCTTCAATTTCAGATTCAACACAAACAAGTGATTTCTTAAGCTCTTCCTTCAGCCAAAATGTCTCCCCAGAATAAAGGCACACTTGTTACTATACAAGTACACCCCATTTTATTGCACCTTATTGCACCTCACAGATATTTGAGTTTTCAACAGACTGAAGTTCTGTGGCAACCCTATGTCAGAGCAAGTCTATCAGCAGCAAGAGCATTTATTCACTTTGTGTGTCTGTCACATTTTGGTAACTCTCACAGTATTTCAAACTTTTTCATTATTATTATATTTGTTACGGCAATCTTTCAACAGTGACCTTTGATTTTACTACTACAACTTGCTAAAGGCTCAGATGACAGTACTTCTAGCAATAACATATTTTTAAATTAAGGTATGTATTTATATGCAGAGTACATCATGAGAAATGCTGGACTGGAAAAAACACAGCTGGAATCAAGATTGCAGGGAAAAATATCAATAACTTCAGATATGCAGATGACACCACCCTTATGACAGAAAGTGAAGAGGAACTCAAAAGCCTTTTGATGAAAGTGAAAGTGGAGAGTGAAAAAGTTGGCTTAAAGCTCAACATTCAGAAAACGAAGATCACAGCATCCGGTCCCATCACTTCATGGGAAATAGATGGGGAAACAGTGGAAACAGTGTCAGACTTTATTTTTCTGGGCTCCAAAATCACTGCAGATGGTGACTGCAGCCATGAAATTAAAAGACACTTACTCCTTGGAAGGAAAGTTATGACCAACCTAGATAGCATATTCAAAAGCAGAGACATTACTTTGCCAACAAAGGTCCATCTAGTCAAGGCTATGGTTTTTCCTGTGGTCATGTATGGATATTAGAGTTGGACTGTGAAGAAAGCTGAGCGCCGAAGAATTGATGCTTTTGAACTGTGGTGTTGGAGAAGACTCTTGAGAGTCCCTTGGACTGCAAGGAGATCCAACCAGTCCATTCTGAAGGAGATCAGCCCTGGGATTTCTTTGGAAGGAATGATGCTAAAGCTGAAACTCCAGTACTTTGGCCACCTCATGCAAAGAGTTGACTCACTGGAAAAGACTCTGATGCTGGGAGGGATTGGGGGCAGGAGGAGAAGGGGACGACAGAGGATGAGATGGCTGGATGGCATCACTGACTGGATGGACGTGAGTCTGGGTGAACTCCGGGAGTTGGCGATGGATAGGGAGGTCTGGCGTGCTGTGATTCATGAGGTCGCAAAGAGTCGGACACGACTGATCGACTGATCTGATCTGATCTGATGTACTTTTTTTACACAACTTTACTGCACAGTTAATAGGCTACAGTGAGGTGTAAACATAACCTTTATGTGAAAAAAGGAAACACCCCAAAAAACCATATGACTCGCTTTACTATAATACTTGCTTCATTTCAGTGGTCTGGAACCAAACATACAATATCTTTAAGGTAAACCAATATATTAACTGCCCATTGGACAAGGCTACTTTGTTTTATCACCATATGAATCAGCACTGCTGCTGCTGCTGCTGCTGCTAAGTTGCTTTAGTCGTATCCAACTCTGTACAACCCCATGGATGGCAGCCCACCAGGCTCCCCGTCCCTGGGATTCTCCAGGCAAGAACACTGGAGTGGGTTGCCATTTCCTTCTCCAATGCATGAAAGTGAAAGTGAAAGTGAAGTCGCTCAGTCCTGTTGGACTCCCAGTGACTCCATGGACTGCAGCCCACCAGGCTCCTCCATCCATGGGATTTTCCAGGCAAGAGTACTGGAGTTGGGTGCCATTGCCTTGTCCATCAATCAGCACAACCTATACCAAATCTTTCATCCTATCCACCGACTGCAAGCCATGTTCTCCTCTGACATATCTTTGTTAATGGTACCATTCTTCAATTGGATACCTGTGTACAGCCTCAAACAATCTTCTCCATTACATCTCAGATCTAACTAGTTAGCAAATGCTATAATTATGTAAATTCTTCCTCTATAACTTTCCTTTCCCACTGCCACCAGATTAATGTGCATATTTTTGTAACTGTAGCTAAACAAATACCCTCTAGCAATGGCCCTCTAGTAAGTCATCCTATAAATCAGTGGTTCTTAAAGTATAACATGAATAAGAATCACCTGAAGGGCTTATTAAACTACAAATTGTTGGGCCCCACTCTCAGAGCCTCAATTCAGGTACACTGTGGGCACAGGAATTCACATTTCTAACGAGTTCCCAGGTGAGTCTGATGCAGATGCCAAAGCTTCTGGTCCTAGGACCGATATTTGAGAATCACTGATCTAGACAGATTCTGTGCTCAGGTGACTTTTAAACTAGCATAAATTTCTGGGAGCTTCGATCAGCAAATTCCTACAATGTTGTGTTGTTTCTGGTGTACCTGCTGCATGCTAAGTCGCTTAAATTGTGTCCGACTCTTTGTGACCCTAGGGACTGTAGCCTGCTAGGTTCCTCTGTCCATGGGATTCTCCAGGCAAGAATACTGGAGTGGGTTGCCATGCCCTTCTCCAGGGGATCTTCCCCACCCAGGGATCGAACCCATGTCTCTTGTTTCTCCTGCAATGGTAGGCGGGTTCTTTACCACTAGTGCCACCTGGGAACTCGCCCCTTTAGTACAGTGAAGCAAATTTCTGACATGTTCAAATTTCTATTTCAAAATATACACAATTGTATTACTATAAGGAAAAAAATACATAAAACATGTAGTACCAAGTTTGTTCCAGGAAATCATCCTCTTAGCTATTATAAACAAGAAATTTTTTGATCAGATTAGTAAAAGTATCAGTAATGATTTATTTTAAAAAGATAAGTTATGAATTATAATACTGATATGTGGAATTCTTAAAACAGGTTATATTCCAGAATTATAGGATTTATTATATGATAAACAACCTTACATATTAGTATATAAAAGATTATATGCTGAAAAAAAGAATGAATATTTTACACTACCTACAACCTTTTAGGCCAAAGAATAAGCCTCTGAATCATGATGTGAGTGCTCACTCAGTTGTGTCCAACTCTTTGCAACACCATGGACTGTAGCGCACCAGTCTCCTCTGTCAGTGGGATTTTTCAGGCAAGAATACTGGAGTGGGCTGCTATTTTCTCCTCCAGGGGATCTTCCCAACCCAGGCATCAAACTCCTGCATCTCCTTCATTAGCAAGCTGATTCTTTAACACTGGGCTACCTGGGCTTTGCCTGAATCATGATGAACGTTACTAAATGCATAATTAATTACTGAAGCACACATATAATTCTTAGTGATTTCTCTATGCAGGGATAACACTCTACACAATGGATGTTTTCCTGAAGTAAGCACTTAAACACACTAGAGTTCACTAATTTAGAAAGTCATTGGTAGATTCTTCTGTAAAACCAAAAATAAAGTCAATTCAATAAATATTGTGTTCCTTCTCTATCACACTAAAAATATACCAGATTAGAGGACCACAAAGATGAACACCTACATTAGAGACTGCTACAATCATTAGGGTTGCCAAGTATTTTATAGAGAGCTAACTAATGAGCAATTCTCACTGAAATCCAAGTAAGTAAGCTCTAACTCAGGCTTCCCAGGTGGCACTAGGAGTAAATAATCCACTTGCCAATGCAGGAGACATAAGAGGTATGGGTTCAATCCCTGGGTTGGGAAGATCCTCTGGAGGAGGGCATGGAAACCCACTCAAGTATTCTTGCATGGAGAATCCCATGGACATTGGAGCCTGATGGGCTTATAGCCCAGAGGGTCGCAAAGAGTTGGACACAGCTAAAGCAACTCAATATACATGCATGCTCTAACTCTGAGGTTCCCAACCCTGGCTGTATATTAGAATCACCTAGAGAGTTTTTAAAGAGATGGGAATACTAGGCCACATGACCTGCCTCCTGAAAAATCTGTATGCAGGTCAGGAAACAACAGTTAGAACTGGACATGGAACAACAGACTGGTTCCAAATCAGTAAAGAGTACGTCAAGGCTGTATATTATCACCCTGCTTATTTAACATATATGCAGAGTACATCATGATAAATGCTGGGTTTCATAAAGCACAAGCTGGAATCAAGACTGCTGGGAGAAATATCAATAACCTCAGATATGTAGATGACACCACCCTTATGGCAGAAGGTGAAGAAGAACTAAAGAACCTCTTGATGAAAGTGAAAGAGGAGAGTGAAAAAGTTGGCTTAAAGCTCAACATTCAGAAAACTAAGATCATGGCATCTGGTCCCATCACTTCATGGGAAACAGATGGGGAAACAGTGGAAACAGTGTCAGACTTTATTTTTGGGGGCTCCAAAATCACTGCAGATGGTGATTGCAGCCATGAAATTAAAAGCACGTACTCCTTGGAAGGAAAGTTATGACCAACCTATACAGCATATTCAGAGAAGGCAATGGCAACCCACTCCAGTATCCTTGCCTGGAGAATCCCAGAGATGGCGGAGCCTGGTGGGCTGCTGTCTATGGAGTCGCACAGAGTCGGACACGACTGAAGTGACTTAGCAGCAGCAGCAGACAGTATATTAAAAAGCAGAGACATCACTTTGCCAACAAAGGTCCGTCTAGTCAAGGCTATGGTTTTTCCAGTGGTCATGTATGGATGTGAGAAGGACTATAAAGAAAGCTGAGCACCAAAGAATTGATGCTTTTGAACTGTGGTGTTGGAGAAGATTCTTGAGAGTCCCTTGGACAGCAAGGCGATCCAACCAGTCCATCCTAAAGGAGATCAGTCCTGGGTGTTCATTGGAGGGATTGATGTTGAAGCTGAAACTCCAATACTTTGGCCACCTGATGCAAAGAGCAGACTCATTTGAAAAGACCCTGATGCTGGGAAAGATTGAAGGCAGGAGGAGAAGGGGACGACAGAGGATGAGATGATTGGATGGCATCACCAACTCAGTGGACATGGGTCTGGGTGAACTCCGGGAGTTGGTGATGGACAGGGAGGCCTGGCGTGCTGCGGTTCATGGAGTTGCAAAGAGTCGGACACGACTAAGCGACTGAACTGAACTGAACTCATTTGAAAAGACCCTGATGCTGGGAAAGACTGAAGTGGGGAAGAGAAGGGGATGACAGAGGGTGAGATGGTTGGATGGCATCACCGACTCAATGGACATGAGTTTGAGTGAACTCTGGGAGTTGATGATGGATAGGGAGGCCTGGCATGCTGCAGTCCATGGGGTCACAAAGAGTCTGACATGACTGAGCAACTGAAATGAACTGAGAGAGCTTTTATCAAAAATACCTAGTCCAGGCCTCTGCCATTCCCCCTCTACCAAACTCCCCGGAAATTTTGATACATTTAAGGTTAAGGTTCATCATCAGTGCTTTTTTAAATGAACTCCAATCAATCCTACTGTAGTCAAGACTGAAAACCAGGGAATTTTTTTTTTTAATAAGAGGTCAATCTGAGTGTAAAAATTTATACAATACATACACGCATAATGAAAGCAATGCCTTCTTCCCTACCATTCTCCTCTCCTGCAAGGCTCAAATCCTAGCTGCCAGTTTCAAAGAAAAGAAAGAAAGCCTGGGTCTTTTAGAGGACATGTACAGTTTAGGGTAAAAGAAAAGTTTTTTAAAGGCTATGGAAAGCATAGATTAGGGCAGCTGCATGTGGAACAAATCCTCAGTAAGGCTGTTCTGCCTATACAATGACTTCTCAAATGACTGCATTTTCCCCTTGTCACTTTATTATACTACCTGAAATTCCATCATCCATGGACTCAATTCTCTGAACAATCATCATCTTACAAAAATGCCAATAGCCTAGAGATACTGCTTTTCCCTGTTAATCTATTTAATAAGATTATTTTTCTTGCTAATACATCAGGACAACATCAGGCAGATATAAGGAACTACTGTTCTGATAGTGGAGATGGGATGACATAATTCTGATATATAATATGAAACACTTTGGGTGGCAACATATACCTAAGTGACTCAAGGACATTTAAAGTTCGAGGAGAGTTTTTTAGTGAGTAGAAAGACAAATCAAGATATGAGTACCTGGACTGACAGGATCTCATCAAACTCTAAGATTGTAAGATGCTATGAAAACACCAAACACAAGCATCTCCTCTTTGCTTCTTCATAAGGACTTCCTTCCTCCTAAGACAAAGATCTTAGGCTAGTGCAGCTAACACATGAATTTTGTTATCTGTACTTTTAAGACTACAAATGACTCAAACTACTTTTAGAATTATAAATTGTACTTTTAAGACTACGAACTTACTATAATTTGATTGTGTCTGGGTTTTTCCAATCAAATAGTAAACGTTAATGATGCAAGTTCAGAGAAGGAAATGGCAACCCACTCCAGTGTTCTTGCCTGGAGAATCCCAGGGACAGGGGAGCCTGCCGTCTACGGGGGTCACATAGAGTCAGACACAACTGAAGTGACTTAGCAGCAATGATTCAAGTTAATCAGCAGGCATTTAATCTATCTAATAAACTGCTGAAGATGATTTGACATTATTACAATAGTAACTGCGTTGCTGACAAGAACCATAATGATTCAATTTTAACTTGAAAAGCATTTAAAAACTGACACAGCTAAAGCAATACTTACAGACAAATGTGTAGCCTTAAATACTTATATTAAAAAAAGAAGAAAAGCTGCAAATAAAAGAGATAAATAAGCATTCATCACAAATTTTAAAGTTTCCCAGGGAGGGAAAAAAGAGCAGAAATTTTACGAACTATAAAATAAATACATAATAGAAAGGAAAATCAAAGCTAACAGCTAGTTCTTTGAAAAGACTGATAAAGTTGATAAACCTCTAGCAGAACAGATGAAGAACAAAGGAGGAAAGACACAAATTTTTAAAAAAGAATAAAAAATGGGACAACTATGTTTCAAAAAAGTAATAGGATATTAAGGGCTTCCCTGGTGGCTCAATGGTAAAGAATTCACCTGCAATGCAGGAGACATGGGTTCCATCCCTGGTTGGGAAGATCCCCTGGAAAAGGAAATGGCAATCCACTCCAGTATTCTTGCCTAGGAAATTCCACAGACAAAGGAGTCTGGTGGGCTACAGTACATGGGGTCGCAGAAGAGTCAGACATGACTTAGCAACTAAACAACAACATTAGAATAGTAACAAAAACTTTTATACAGATAAGTTTGAAAATATAGATTAAATAGACAAATTCCCAGAATATGATCCTAACAAAAACTCAATAATTTAAAAATATTTTAAAGAAGTATTTGCATGTGAACTAAAAAACAGAATTTAACCCCAAATTCAATGCTTGATGTGGCTCTGTTTGAGGCAAATTAGTATTACATGATTATAAAAGACATTAATGACATAAAAGACATTTCTCAAATCTGAATTTGAGAAAGTTGAAATTTTCTTATATTTGTCTGTTTAAGTAATGAATCAATAGCTAACCAATAAAAGGTGGTCTCTGGTATCTCCCGGAGAGGGCAATAGCAACCCACTCCAGTACTCTTGCCTGGAAAATTCCAGGGATGGTGCCGCCTAGTGGGCTGCAGTCTATGGGGTTGCACAGAGTTGGACATGACTGAAGCAACTTAGCAGCAGCAGTAGCTGGTATCTCCAAAATAAAGAATATTATCATGCAATATCAACTATCAGTAGTGGATTTAATGAAAAAATAAAAAATCAAGGAAATACAAAAGAAACCATATGTATAACCAGAAATACTAATTAAGAAAAAACTCCTCCCACACTTCTTAAAACTTCCCTGAGAATCGGGAGAAAACTGTAATGTTCTCCTCCAAAAAACTGCAAATAAACACAAACTTTTGCACAGAATATTAAAAGGGCTCAAGGATCCCCTGATGCCCACATAAAAGCAGGTAGGAATTCCAGATAAGAATTTCAGAGCACCCAAAAGTCAGTAAAACTAACATAACAAGAAAAATGTTAAATGCCATCCTCTTGAGAGCAAATTGAATTAAAAATATCACTACTAATAATAAATTGAGGCACCTGGAGGTAAATTTTCATTGGAGAGGCTTAAATGATACATATGAATCAAATCAAAACAAAAAATACTTATCTCTAAAGAAATACACCTGTCAAGATTTATCTCAAATGACCTCTCTCTCATTAAACTTCCTACCTACTGCTTCCAACCTAGAGCACGCTGTACCTTATCTAAATCCCGCATATCCCTGACATGTATCACAGACTTCTGAGTAGGCGCCTTCTCCCTTGGTAGGCACTTTCGACATCCCATGAACTTCCCTGGTGGCCCAGTGGTAAGTAACCCGCCTGTCAAGCAGGAGACGCAGGTTCAGTCCCTGAGTTGGGAAGATTCCGTGGAGAAGGAAATGGCAACCAACTCCAGTAGTCTTGCCTGGGAAACCAGGGACAGGAGAGCCTTGTGGGCTACACTGTATGGGGTCACAAAGAGTAAACAAACAACAACAAAGCTATTCCACAAGAAATTAATCTCTCCTGTATTCCTGCAGTGCTCAGAAGTCAAAATTGGTGCAGCCACTGAAATATCAGATCAGCAATGAAACAAGGATCTTGTGAACTCAAAGCTTTAGAGGTATAGTGACAGAAATCACTTGTAATAGAACTATTCTTAAGCGAACAAGAATAATTTACAATAATTTACTATGTTGCCCAGGAGAAAAATATATATAATTAGAATATGTCGGTCACGTCATTAAAAACACAGGGGAAGCAGAAAGTTTGTTAAATAAGAAATAAAAAATAAATTCGGTATCTAAATAAATAAAAGAAAACGTAAACCTCCAACTTGGATGCTGTTTTGACAACAGTCATATAACCGTCTTTATCCAACTGCATTTTGGATCAGCTGATTTGTTTGCTTAAGACATCAAAAGGAATTTTACTTGTGAAAATTTTCATCCGTTTCCTCCAGATGTAAGAGGATCTCCTCGGCGCACTCCAGGGAGGGAGCACCCGTGATTTTCTCCTTCACGCTCTGGAACAACTGCCTCAACATCGCCTGCAGCATCGCTTCGTCCTCACCGGAGAAGTGAGCCATTCTCTGTCAAAATCAACGTCCACGCCCGTTACCGAGGGTCCCGGCGAACGCCGCGCCCCGCGCACGCGCGTTCCCACCCAGCAGCCGGCGTACAGCGCCGTTCCCCGGGAGACCGCGGCCGGCGCTCAGGGGCGGGCCCTCAGCTGCCGGAGCGTCGTTCAGGAAAGCAAATTACCTTGCGTTGGGGAAACAAGAATCCTTGACGTCCCACCTTTGGCACTCGTCGCTTTTTTTACCAACAGAATTCAAGCTGCCCCGATTAACGGCAAAAAAGAGATTCCAAAGTCTCTGCGGGTGGATCTGACGGCGGCACGTCAGCGCTACGCGTGACGTCATCGCGTTGCCGTGACGAATCCCTACGGGAGTGAGTGAGGCTTGACAACCTGCCCCGGCACCTACAGGAAGTTTTAGGTGCGCTCCTTGAAAAGGTTGTAGGTAGGCGGGAAAAGAGAGTGCGAAGAGAAAGGGGTCAATAAAAGAAAGTAATTGAAGTGAAACTGAAAGCAGCTTGAAAAGTTTTAATCGAGTGAATGGTATTGAAGTGTTGCAATGCTTTCTCCTTCAAACAGCTAACATCCGTTGACTCCTTACCAATCATCTTGCTAGGAACTATGGAGAAGAGGACACTTCACAGTCTTAACAGATAAGGAGTCAGCGACTGCAACACAGTGTAATTAAGTGTTACGCTAGAGAAATGCACCAGGTAGGTGCCGGAAAAAAAAACCCAAATCACCTATTAACCCAAAGAAGAGTTAAGGAAAGAACTAAAGGGAACATAAACTGGACGTGCAGACGGTAGGGGCCTGAGGAAGTGTAGCCTATTCCAGTACTGGAATTTGTAGAATTAGAAAGAGGAGGTGAGAAGTCTATAGAAGTAAAAGGGCCATATAAGAAAGGGTCATATTTGGCACATTCAAGGGATTGGAGATCCAACGAGTCCATCCTAAAGGAAATCAGTCCTGAATAGACAAAGGAAGGACTGATGCTGACGCTGAAGCTCCAATAGTTGGGCCACCTGATGAGAAGAACTGACTCATTGGGAACGAGCCTGATCCTTGGAAAGATTGAAGGCGAGAGGGGAAGAGGACAACAAATGATAAGATGGTTGGGTGGCATCACCAACTCGATTGACATGAGTTTGAGTAGGCTCCGGGAGTTGGTGATGGACAGGGAGGTCTGGCATACTGCAGTCCATGGGGTCGCAAAGAGTCAGACTCGACTGAGTGACTGAACTGAACTGAACTGAATTGGTTTTCTTCTAAGAGTCCGACATGACCTATTGTATAGCATATGGCACTGTGCTCAGTGTTATGTGCCAACCTGGATGGGAGAGGGGATTGGTCTAGGGGGAATGGATACATGTATATGTATGGCTGAGTCCTACACTGTTCACCTGAAACTACCACAATATTGTTAATTGGCTATATCTTAATACAAAATAAGAAGTTTGCAAAACAAGTTTTTAAAAAGCTAAAGCAAGGTAGCCATTTTAAATTTACAAAATTAGCAGTATTAGAGCATATATACATTTAGGGTTGAACAATATGAAGTGAAATAATTACTCCTTTATTGTGTTATTACGAGTATACATAGGCGAAATCTTGGAAATGAAACTGGAAATGTATATTGAGAAATTTTGACTCAGTAATTTTATTTCTAAGAATCTACTCCAAGGATCAGAGATATAGTTTATTATGAGAATGTTTACTAATAGGTTATTTGTAACTTTAAAAAAACTGGAAAACCTCCTAAGTATTTCAGAATATGTTGAAGGTTAAATAAATTATGGCATAGGCATATGCTGTTAGTATCAGTCATTCTAAAAAAACGTTTCCTATGAATGTTTAATAAGAAGGAATTATTCACATTTTAAGTGGAAAAGTTTGAGCCTAAAATTGTATACATTCCTCTATTTACTGAGTGTCTGTAATGTGCAATGCATGATTATATACTAGGCAATACACATATCTTGGGCTTCCTGGTGGCTCAGTGGTAAAGAATCCTCCTGCCATTGCAAGAGACCGGAGACAGAGTTGCGATTCAGCCCCTGCTTCAGGAAGATCCCCTGGAGGAGGAAATGGCAACCACTCCAGTATTCTGGCCTAGAAAATTCCATGGATAGAGGAGACTGGCAGGCTATAGTCCAAAGGGTCGCAAAGAGTCAGACTTGAACACGCACACACACACACACACACACCTTACAATCTCGGATGAAAACATCTTTGCCATAATTGTGATATTAGTATATATAATGCTATGCCTAACAAATTCTTAGTCCAAGGATAGAATAAATGCACTAAATTCTCCTCCACTGTGGAAGAAAGTCAATTCAGTTCAGTTCAGTTCAGTCACTTAGTCGTGTATGACTCTGTGACCCCATGGACTACAGCATGCCAGACCTCCCTGTCCATCATCAACTCCCAGAGTTTACTCAAACTCATGTCCATTGAGTCGGTGATGCCATCCAGCCATCTCATTCTCTGTCATCCTCTTCTCCTCCCACCTTCAATCTTTCCCAGCATGAGGATCTTTTCAAATGAGTCAGCTCTTCACATCAGGTGGCCAAAGTACTGGAGTTTCAGTTTCAGCATCAGTCCTTCCAATGAACACTCAGGACTGATCTCCTTTAGGATGGATTGGTTGGATCTCCTTGCTGTCCAAGGGACTCTCAGGAATCTTCTCCAACACCACAGTTCAAAAGCATCAATTCTTTGGTGTTCAGCTTTCTTTATAGATTAAGTCTAAAGTCGGTAAATTGCTAAATAAAGGCATAGTTGAATTCTATTGAATTAATGAGAAAACTATCAAGACAAGTATTAATAAAAACAAACATTTGAGTATGGTTGCCTCTGAGAGGTTGGAACAGCAATGGAGTTGGGGCAGCAATGAGGCAGAGGCACTTGCTTTTTGTTATAAGTCCTGCTACACTGACTTTTATTAATGCATATTTTTACTTCCATTTTAAAAACAGAATGCCCTTTTAGAGTTGGTAGTACATGGAGATATGATAAATGGCACTATTCTTTCCCAACCAAGGTAAGAACTGAGAGGCAAACATAGGACGCCAACAGCTGGAGATAAAATAAGATTACAAGTTTAATTCAAAAATGTGACTGATGTATGTGGCACAACAGGCTTGCTGATGTTTCACCACTAAATTAGCATTTACCCACCCAGCCACATGTATAACTATAAAATAATAGGCCACCCCTACTGAGGCAGATGGAAAGCAGAAAACACTGCCTGTAACCTGCACATCAGTTCAGTTCAGTCGCTCAGTCGTGTCCAACTCTTTGCGACCCTATAAATTGCAGCATGCCAGGCCTCCCTGTCCATCACCATCTCCTGGAGTTCACTCAAACTCATGTCCATCGAGTCGGTGATGCCATCCAGCCATCTCATCCTCTGTCATCCCCTTCTCCTCCTGCCCCCAATCCCTCCCAGCATCAGAGTCTTTGCCAATGGGTCAACTCTTCACATGAGGTGGCCAAAGTTTCAGCTTTAGCATCATTCTGTCCAAAGAACACTCAGGATTGATCTCCTTTAGAATGGACAGGTTGGATCTCCTTGCAGTCCAAGGGACTCTCAAGAGTCTTCTCCAACACCACAGTTCAAAAGCATCAATTCTTTGGCACTTAGCTGTCTTCACAACCCAACTCTCACATCCATACATGACCACTGGAAAAACCACAGCCTTGACTAGACAGACCTTTGTTGGCAAAGTAGTGTCTCTGCTTTTCTTTTTGTGTGTGTGTGTGTCTCTGCTTTTCAATATGCTATCTAGGTTGGTCATAACTTTCCTTCCAAGGAGTAAGCGTCTTTTAATTTCATGGCTGCAGTCACCATCTGCAGTGATTTTGGAGCCCCCCAAAATAAAGTCTGACACTGTTTCCACTGTTTCCCCATCTATTTCCCATGAAATGATGGGACCAGATGCCATGATCTTCATTTTCTGAATGTTGAGCTTTAAGCCAACTTTTTCACTCTCCTCTTTCACCTTCATCAAGAGGCTTTTTAGTTCCTCTTCACTTTCTGCCATAAGGGTGGTGTCATCTGCATATCTGAGGTGATTGATATTTCTCCCGGCAATCTTGAGTCCAGCTTGTGCTTCTTCCAGCCCAGCGTTTCTCATGATGTACTCTGCATATAAGTTAAATAGCGGGGTGACCATATACAGCCTTGATGTACTCCTTTTCCTATTTGGAACCAGTCTGTTGTTCCATGTCCAGTTCTGTTGCTTCCTGACCTGCATATAGGTTTCTCAAGAGGCAGGTCAGGTGGTCTGGTATTCCCATCTCTTTCAGAATTGTCCACAGTTTATTGTGAGCCACACAGTCAAGGCTTTGGCATAGTCAATAAAGCAGAAATAGATGTTTTTCTGGAACTCTCTTGCTTTTTCCATGATCCAGTAGATATTGGCAATTTGATCTCTGCACATAGGCTGAGACTAAGAAAAAAAAAAAAAAGAATTCAGCAGACGTACTCTGTTTCTTTTCCCAGAGTCACTGATCATCTCTATAAAATTACTCACAGCCTATCTCTTACTCAAACACATTTATCTTCCATGTGCTAGGTACTTTGCTATATGCTATGCTTGCATCAGTGAATAAGATATGTAAGACAAGTCTGCTGTCCTCAATAGCTCACAGTCTGATAGACATGTTACACGTAAGGGAGACTTATTTACAAATAATTAGACAAGATGCTGTGTATCATCTTGAATGATTCCCTCCAGTTCTAAGCATCTGTGTTTGGAGAGTCTGTTCAGTTTATCAATTAGTTGTCCGTAGTAGTTTTATTGATTTTCCTTAACCTTGGCTTACAATACTTGCATTATCTAAGTGAAGCTGTAATAGTTTAATTGAAAATCTTCAGTTGCCTGTGTTTATCCCCTTATTATTTTTGAAATTATTTTCTAGGCCAGTTTTCTTTCATATAGAAATTTAAAACAGCCTTTGTGTTCTATAGTAGTTAATATTTGTAGTTGCATATCCTTTCATTAGGATAATGCATTTTAAAGATAGAAAGGAACTAAAATAATATTGAATTGCAGTAAGTAATCAGTTTAATAGAATTTGGTAACTTGAGGTTTTCCATAAAATCTGAGTTATTGTTTTTCTATTAGGTTGGTGCAAAAGTAATTGCTCCAAATCATTCAAGCTAGGCTTCAGCATTCCATGTATCTCCAGATGTACAAGATAGATTTAGAAAAGGCACAGGAACCAGAGATCAAATTTCCAACATCTGTTAGATCATAGAGAAAGCAAGGGAATTCCAGAAAAACATCTGCTTCATTGTCTATGCTGAAGCCTTTGACTGTGTGGATCACAACAAACTGTGGAAAATTCTTCAAGACATGGGAACACCAGAATTCTTACCTGCCTCCTGAGAAACCTGTATACAGGTCAAGAAACAACAGTTAGAACTGGATATGAAACAGTGGACTGGTTCAAAATTGGGAAAGGAGTACAACATAGCTCTATATTGTCACCCTCGTTATTTAACTTCTATACAAAGTACACCATGCGAAATGCAAGGCTGGATGAAGCACAAGCTGAAATTAAGAATATCAACAACCTCAGATATGCAGATGATACCACTCTAATGCCAGAAAGCAAAGAGTAACCAAAGAGCCTCTTGATGAGGATGAAAGAGGAGAGTGAAAAAGCTGGCCTAAAACGCAGTATTCATAAAACTAAGATCATGGCATCTGGTCCTATCACTTCATGGCAAATAGAAGGGGAAAAAGTGGAAACAGTGGCAAATTTTATTTTCTTGGGCTCAAAAATCATTGTGGATGGTGACTGCAGTCATGAAATTAAAAGACACTTACTCCTTGGAAGAAAAGTTATGATCAACCTAGACAGCATATTAAAAAACAGAGACATCACTTTGTGACAAAGATCCATCTAGTCAAAGCTAAGGTTTTTTTCAGTAGTCATGTAAAAATGTGAGAGTTGGACCATAAAGAAGGCTGAGTACTGAAGAATTTATGCTCTCAAACTGTGGTGCTGGAGAAGACTCTTGAGAATCCCTTGGACAGCAAGGAGATCAAACCAGTCAACCCGAAAGGAAATCAACCCTTCCAAATTTGGAAGGACTTATGCTGAAGCTGAAGCTCCAATATTTTGGCTGCCTGATGTGAAGAACTGACTCATTTGAAAAGACCCTGATGCTGGAAAAAACTGAGGGCAGAAGGAGAAGGGGGCAACAGAGGATGAGATGGTTGGATGGCATCACTGACTCAATGGACATGAGTTTGAGCAAACTCTGGGAGATAGTGAAGGACAGGGAAATTGGTCATGCTGCAGTCTTTGGGGTCACAAGAGTCAGACATGACTTAGCATCTGAACAACTCTAGTATCCATAATTCTGCCTGGTATATAGCTTTCTAGAGTATTTGTTGAATGGATGGATGAATAAATGAACATAGAAGAGAAGTCAGGAAATGATCTGGATGATGGCAAAGACAAATGTCAGAATGGCAGACCTGATAGAGTGCAGTGAGACTCCAGCTATCCACACACAAAAAGAGCTCTGGAGTCCAACTTTAGCAACACAGTGAAACAAAGAAGAAAACCTGAGAATCACTGCACATCAAGAGAAGGAAGACAGCTTCATTTTGTCTGCATCATCCATTACTCAGCACCAAGAGGGAACTTCCCAGATAAGAAGAGTTCTTCTTACCAGGAAAGGAAAAGTAAGCTTCCCCAGCCTTTAGGGCACCACATGAAATTCCCTTTTTGATTTTACCCCACCTAGATTCAGCAAAGCTGAGACATATATAGAGACTACAGAGATGGCTAGGGACATGGAAGAAAACCACAGGTTACCAATTGCAGTCATGCAGTGAGAGAGACTGTGGTGTATAGTGACCCATGTTGCAGACAGATGAAGATTTTACTACTTAAAAAATAAAACAACAACAAAAAAAAAAAAAAAACAGACAGCACAGCTGTGGCAAACCTCCCAGCAGTGATGCTCTACTCAGGATGACAGACTGGATCCCTGCAGCTGACTCCTACCACTATATGCACACCTGGGGTTACCTCCCCCAGCTGTGCACTTGCACACTGCCAACCTGATATTTATCATTAACATCCACTGCAGTGCACATATCTGCAGACATGGGAGAGCATGCCAATAGCCAGGGCCCCACAGCTGCTTTGGGACCTGGATCAGGTTTTCTCTTCTGTCACTGGTCTGCAAAATTGTGCTCCAGGGCCTACTCTCACCACTACTATTCAACAAAGTACTGGAAATCCTAACCAGAGAAATCAGGCAAGAAAAAGAAATAAAAGGTGTCTTATTTGGAAATGAACAAAGTAAAATTGTCTTTCTTTGCAGGTAATATAATCTTAAATACAGAAAATCCTGAAGCCTCCACCAAAAGACTGTTGGAACTAATAAACAAATATTGTGAAGTTGTAGGATACAAAATCAACATATAGAAATTATAATAGTTGTTTTTCTATACTCTAACTGCAATATTTCAAAAAAGTAAATTTTTACAAAAGTCTTATTCACAGTAGCATCAAAAAACAATAAAATACTTAGGAATAAATTTAACCAAGGAAGTGAAAGATCTATACACTAAAACAATAAGACTTCAATGAAAGAAACTGAAAAACACAACCAAATGGAAAGATATCCTATGGTTTATGGGTCAAGAATTAATATTGTTAAAATGTTTATACTCTCCAAAGTCATCTATAGATTCAATACAGTATCTATCAAAATTCTAATACATTTTCACAGAAATAGAAAAAGCAGTTCTAAAAATTATATGGAACCATAAAAGACCCCAAATAGCCAAAGCAGTCCTGAGAAAGAGGAACAAAGCTGGAGGTATCAGACTCCTGATTCAAAATCATACTATAAAACTATAGAAATCAAAACAATATGGTACTGACATAAAAATAAACAGTATAGACCAATGGAAGAGAATCTAAGAGCCCAGAAATAAGTCCTCACAATACAGTCAACTAATATTTAACAAGAGATCTCTTCAATAAATAGTGTTGGGAAATATATAAATACATGCAAAACGATAACACTGATGTCTAACACCACTCACAAAAACTAACTGAAAAGTCCAGGACTTAAACATAAAAACTGAAACCACAAAACTCTTATAAAAAACACAGGTGTGTGCTCGCTTCGGCAGCACATATACTAAAATTGGAACGATACAGAGAAGATTAGCATGGCCCCTGTACAAGGATGACAGGCAAATTTGTGAAGCATTCCATATTTTTAGGAACATACCTCAACATAATAAAAGCTATATATGACAAACCCACAGCAAACATTATCCTCAATGGTGAAAAATTGAAAGCATTTCCTCTAAAGTCAGGAACAAGACAAGGGTGCCCACTTTCACCATTACTATTCAACATAGTTTTGGAAGTTTTGGCCACAGCAATCAGAGCAGAAAAAGAAATAAAAGGAATCCAAATTGGAAAAGAAGAAGTAAAACTCTCACTATTTGCAAATGACATGATCCTCTACATAGAAAACTCTAAAGACTCCACCAGAAAATCACTAGAACTAATCAATGACTATAGTAAAGTTGCAGGATATAAAATCAACACACAGAAATCCCTTGCATTCCTATACACTAATAATGAGAAAACAGAAAGAGAAATTAAGGAAACAATTCCATTCACCATTGCAACAGAAAGAATAAAATACTTAGGAATATATCTACCTAAAGAAACTAAAGACTTATATATAGAAAACTATAAAACACTGGTGAAAGAAATCAAAGAGGACACTAATAGATGGAGAAATATACCATGTTCATGGATTGGAAAAATCAATATAGTGAAAATAAGTATACTACCCCAAACAATTTATAGATTCAATGCAATCCCTATCAAGCTACCAACAGTATTCTTCACAGAGCTAGAACAAATAATTTCACAATTTGTATGGAAATACAAAAAAACTCGAATAGCCAAAGCGATCTTGAGAAAGAAGAATGGAACTGGAGGAATCAACCTACCTGACTTCAGGCTCTACTACAAAGCCATAGTCATCAAGACAGTATGGTACTGGCACAAAGACAGAAATATAGATCAATGGAACAAAATAGAAAGCCCAGAGATAAATCCACACACATATGGACACCTTATCTTTGACAAACAAGGCAAGAATATACAATAGATTAAAGACAATCTCTTTAACAAGTGGTGCTGGGAAATCTGGTCAACCACTTGTAAAAGAATGAAACTAGAACACTTTCTAACACCATACACAAAAATAAACTCAAAATGGATTAAAGATCTAAAAATAAGACCAGAAACTATAAAACTCCTAGAGGAGAACATAGGCAAAACACTCTCTGACATACATCACAGCAGGATCCTCTATGACCCACCTCCCAGAATATTGGAAATAAAAGCAAAAATAAACAAATGGGACCTAATTAACCTTAAAAGCTTCGCACATCAAAGGAAACTATTAGCAAGGTGAAAAGACAGCCTTCAGAATGGGAGAAAATAATAGCAAATGAAGCAACTGACAAACAACTAATCTCAAAAATATACAAGCAACTCCTACAGCTCAACTCCAGAAAAATAAATGACCCAATCAAAAAAATGGGCCAAAGAACTAAATAGACATTTCTCCAAAGAAGACATACAGATGGCTAACAAACACATGAAAAGATGCTCAACATCACTCATTATCAGAGAAATGCAAATCAAAACCACAATGAGGTACCATTTCACACCAGTCAGAATGGCTGCGATCCAAAAGTCTACAAATAATCAATGCTGGAGAGGGTGTGGAGAAAAGGGAACCCTCTTACACTGTTGGTGGGAATGCAAACTAGTACAGCCACTATGGAGAACAGTGTGGAGATTCCTTTAAAAACTGGAAATAGAACTGCCTTATGATCCATCAATCCCACTGCTGGGCATACACACTGAGGAAACCAGAAGGGAAAGAGACACGTGTACCCCAATGTTCATCGCAGCACTGTTTATAATAGCCAGGACATGGAAGCAACCTAGATGTCCATCAGCAGATGAATGGATAAGAAAGCTGTGGTACATATACACAATGGAGTATTACTCAGCCCTTAAAAAGAATACATTTGAATCAGTTCTAATGAGGTGGATGAAACTGGAGCCTATTATACAGAGTGAAGTAAGCTAGAAGGAAAAACACCAATACAGTATACTAATGCATATATACGGAATTTAGAAAGATGGTAACAATAACCCAGTGTACGAGACAGCAAAAGAGACATTGATGTATAGAACAGTCTTATGGAGTCTGTGGGAGACGGAGAGGGTGGGAAGATTCGGGAGAATGGCATTGAAACATGTAAAATATCATGTAAGAAACAAGTTGCCAGTCCAGGTTTGATGCACGATACTGGATGCTTGGGGCTGGTGCACTGGGATGACCCAGAGGGATGGTATGGGGAGGGAGGAGGGCGGAGGGTTCAGGATGGGGAACACATGTATACCTGTGGCGGATTCATTTTGATATTTGGCAAAACTAATACAATTATATAAATTTTAAAAATAAAATAAAATTTTAAAAAAATTTAAAAAAATAGGTGAAAAGCTTCTTGACAAAACTTTGGCAAATTGTCTTTTTGTGTATGACACCAAAAGCAAAAATAAATAAGTAGGAGCAAATAAAACTAAACAGCACAGAAAAAGAAACAAGAAAGTGAAAAGTTGGCCTACCAAATGGGAGTAAACATTTACAAATTATATCTGATAAAGGGCTAATATCCAAAATACATTAAAAAAATTTCATACAACTCAAAAGCAAACCATCCAGTTAAAAACTGAGCAGAGGAACTAATTAGATATTTTTCCAAAGAAGACATACAAGTGGCCAATAGATACATGAAAAGTTGATCATCACTAGTCACTATGTCGGAGAAGGCAATGGCACCCCACTCCAGTAATCTTGCCTGGAAAATCCCATGGACGGAGGAGCCTGGAAGACTGCAGTCTATGGGGTCGCTGAGGGTTGGACACGACTGAGCGACTTCACTTTCACTTTTCACTTTCATGCATTGGAGAAGGAAATGGCAACCCACTCCAGTGTTCTTGCCTGGAGAATCCCAGGGACGGGGGAGCCTGGTGGGCTGCCGTCTATGGGGTCGCACAGAGTCAGACAAGACTGAAGTGACTTAGTAGTAGTAGTAGTCACTATGTACATACAAGTCAGAACCACAGTGAGATATTATCTCACACCTCTTAAAATCGCAGTCATCAAAATGACAAGAGATAAAAAGCACTGGTAAATATGTGGAGAAAGGGAACCTTCGTGCACTGTTGATGGCCATGTATAAATTGGTTCATCCACTATAAAAAGCAGTATGGAAGTTCCTCAAAAAATCAAAAATTGGACTTCCTTCGTAGTGCAGTGGATAAGAATCCATCTGACAATGCAGAGTACATGGATTCAATACCTTGTCCAGGAAGATTCCATGTACGAAAGAGCAACTGAGCCCATGTGTCACAACTACTCAACTTGCATTCTAGAACTGAACTGAACGGAACCGGAGCCTCAACTACTTAGCCTGCATGCCACAACTACCCTGCCTAGAGCCTGCGTTTCACCAGAGAAGCCACCTCAATGAGAAGCTCACACACCACAATCAAGAGTGGCCCCCTACTCACCACAGCTAGAGAAAGCTGGAGGCCTGAGCAAAGCAATGAAGACCCAGCATAGTCAAAAATGAATTTTAAAAAAATTACCATTATGAAAGATCAACCTAACCCAGTCACCACATGTTAAAAATAGTCTCTTAAACAATGTAACCCATGAGTTCAGTTCAGTCGCTCAGTCGTGTCTGACTCTGCGACCCCATGAATCGCAGCACGCCAGGCCTCCCTGTCCATCACCAACTCCCGGAGTTCACTCAGACTCACATCCATCAAGTCAGTGATGCCATCCAGCCATCTCATCCTCTGTCATCCCCTTCTCCTCCTGCCCCCAATGCCTCCCAGCATCAGAGTCTTTTCCAATGAGTCAACTCTTCGCATGAGGTGGCCAAAGTACTGGAGTTTCAGCTTTAGCATCATTCTTTCCAAAGAAATCCCAGGGCTGATCTCCTTCAGAATGGACTGGTTGGATCTCCTTGCAGTCCAAGGGACTCTCAAGTCTTCTCCAACACCACAGTTCAAAAGCATCAATTCTTCAGTGCTCAGCCTTCTTCACAGTCCAACTCTCACATCCATACATGACCACTGGAAAAATCATAGCCTTGACTAGACAGACCTTTGTTGGCAAAGTAATGTCTCTGCTTTTCAATATGCTATCTAGATTGGTCATAACTTTTCTTCCAAGGAGTAAGCGTCTTTTAATTTCATGGCTGCAGTCACCATCTGCAGTGATTTTGGAGCCCCCCAAAATAAAGTCTGACACTGTTTCCACTGTTTCCCCATCTATTTCCCATGAAGTGATGGGACCAGATGCCATGATCTTAGTTTCCTGAATGTTGAGCTTTAAGCCAACTTTTTCACTCTCCTCTTTCACCTTCATCAAGAGGCTTTTTAGTTCCTCTTCACTTTCTGCCATAAGGGTGGTGTCATCTGCATATCTGAGGTGGTTGATATTTCTCCTGGAAATCTTGATTCCAGCTTGTGCTTCTTCCAGTCCAGCGTTTCTCATGATGTACTCTGCATATAAGTTAAATAAGCAAGGTGACAGTATACAGCCTTGACATACTCCTTTTTCTATTTGGAACCAGTCTGTTGTTCCATGTCCAGTTCTAACTGTTGCTTCCTGACCTGAATACAGATTTCTCAAGAGGCAGGTCAGGTGGTCTGGTATTCCCATCTCTTTCAGAATTTTCCACAGTTTATTGTGAGCCACACAGTCAAGGCTTTGGCATAGTCAATAAAGCAGAAATAGATGTTTTTCTGGAACTCTCTTGCTTTTTCCATGATCCAGTGGATGTTGGCAATTTGATCTCTGGTTCCTCTGCCTTTTCTAAAACCAGCTTGAACAACTCGAAGTTCACAGTTCATGTATTGCTGAAGCCTGGCTTGGAGAATTTTGAGCATTACTTTACTGGCATGTGAGATGAGTGCAATTGTGCGGTAGTTTGAGCATTCTTTGGCATTGCCTTTCTTTGGGATTGCAATGGAAACTGACCTTTTTCAGTCCTGTGGCCACTGCTGAGTTTTCCAAATTTGCTGGCATATTGAGTGCAGTACTTTCATAGCATCATCTTTCAGGATTTGAAATAGCTCAACTGGAATTCCATCACCTCCACTAGCTTTGTTCATAGTGATGCTTTCTAAGGCCCACTTGACTTCACATTCCAGGATGTCTGGCTCTAGGTTGGTGATCACATCATCGTGAGTATCTGGGTCATGAAGATCTTTTTTGTACAGTTCTTCTGTGTATTCTTGCCACCTCTTCTTAATATCTTCTGCTTCTGTTAGGTCCATACCATTTCTGTCCTTTATCGAGCCCATCTTTGCATGAAATGTTCCCTTGGTATCTCTAACTTTCTTGAAGAGACCTCTAGTCTTTCCCATTCTGTTGTTCTCCTCTATTTCTTTGCATTGATCACTGAGGAAGGCTTTCTTATCTCTTCTTGCTATTCTTTGGAACTCTGCATTCAGATGCTTATATCTCTCCTTTTCTCCTTTGCTTTTTGCTTCTCTTCACAGCTATTTGTAAGCTACCCAGAGTTATTTAAAAAATCAAAAATTGCTCCAATTTTCTCATACACATATTTGTGTATGTGTAACATACAAATCAACCAAGATCAACCCAAGAAAGTATGTTGCTGCCAATAATTTTTTGTCACTGTATGCTGCTGCTGCTGCTAAGTCACTTCAGTCTTGTCCAACTCTGTGTGACCCCATAGACGACAGCCCACCAGGCTTCCCCATCCCTGGGATTCTCCAGGCAAGAACACTGGAGTGGGTCGCCATTTCCTTCTCCAACACATGAAAGTGAAAAGTGAAAGTGAAGTCGCTCAGTCGTGTCCGACTCTTAGCGACCCCATGGACTGCAGCCCACCAGGCTCCTCCGTCCATGGGATTTTCCAGGCAAGAGTACTGGAGTGGGGTGCCATTGCCTTCTCCGTGTCACTGTATACTATTTGTTTTTTTCTCTGTGCCACATTATTTTGTTCAAACTATTCTCACTGTGTGCGTTATTTCCATTATTTTTGCCATTACAAATAAAACTATCAAATCATATAGAATTGTATTTACATATTAATTTTGTAGCCAACAACCTTATTAAAATGTCTTTTTCGGTTAATTTGTCTTTAATTTTTTACTGTTCTATGTTTATTTATAAAATCCACAAATAATGACATCTTTGCTTTTTTTTACAGTCCACATATCCTTTATTTTTCTTTCTTACTATACTGGACCTGTAGTACATATTGAGTCTACCGATCAGACTGTGGTTCAAATTCTCAGTTACAGCTTTTTATTCTTCTCAGCACAACATTTATGTTCAAGAAAGTTGATTTTCCTTGTTACGTTCTGGGGTGTGAAATAAGAGAGGGAAGGTTTAATCCTGGCTCACCATCCATTTGACATCCTAGTTTTAGGGGGGAGGCATGTTTTTCTATTAGACTCCTTATCTTGAACAAGTCTTGGGCTGTGGTTCCTGTTGTAATATCCTGTGAGGCCATGGAGAAACATGGTTAGAAACATAAGCCAGTTCTATTTCTCAATTTACCTTTCTGAGCTCTTGACTTAACTTAGATAATTGACCTGAAATTTTCTTACATTATTACCAGTTCACTGATACATTTAAGAAAGTTTTATAAATATATTTTATGAGAAATATTTAGTTATTTTTATTGGCAAGTCAGTCCAGGCATCCAGCCATATTTCCAGAAAAAAACCAGGTGAGTGGAAGAACTGTGAAAACAAACTAGGTTGCTGATTCTTCAGACAAGACGCAAGAACTAGTTTAAGCATACCCTTTAAAGTAGGGCCAGTTTTCTAAACAATTTTGAAATCCTTTCTCAAAATGTAATAACAATGCCAAAATTTTTTTCCTTTTCCAGTAAAAGCCCTATACTACATATCTGACAGTAGATAAAAATATCAGGAGAAATGTAGTCATTTCACCCTGATGTCATTTCTCTCAGTGAAAACACTTTTACATTTTTATTCTGAAAAACTATCTCCATGCCAACACGTATTATGCCAGTCAGTTACACACCAACTTTTGAACTCTAAACACCCACACAAAGATCTTCATGACTGACTCTCACTTCTCAGAAATAAAACAGTAATGTTCCAGGATTCATGAGAGATCATAGTATTCTTTTATAGTCATTTGATGTATGGTTCCAAAATGCCAGACAGAAACCCATAATGCCTTCAGAATTTGTGCCAAGTACACATAGTGGAGATTACTCAGATAAAGTAGTGTTAATCTTAAAGACATTTACTATTTTCTTAGAATGACAAAAGGGCATTCATAAAATTTTATGTCTAACTCACTTTGTTTATTCTATGGGTGTGACCTTTAGTTGTTTGTTTTGCTATTTAATTCAATGTTTGCCCAACAAAATGACAGGGATTTTGAGTCCCATTTTACTGCATCCAGCATAACTCAAGTTACCAATCTTGACTCACATATTCAGAAGAGGAAAACAGTCACTAAAATAAGGAACCAAGAACTCCACTTTTGTATCCATAATGTCACTACCCCTACTAAACTTCTTTAACTCAATACTATTCATAGATTTGCTTATTCAAACAAATTATCTCCAAGAAGACATCTACGGTAAAATATTTACTTGTAAAAAGAAAATCATGTGTCCTGAAGATTTTAATTAATGGTAAAATATGAAATGTTGTCACTGAGTTTTGCTTCCTCAATTTTTTTTTTAATCCAAGAAATGATAGCAAGAAGGCTATGGGAGTGATATGAATAAAATTATTAACATAGCATTTTTGTATTTTACAGATAATAAAGACAGTGATAGAATCTAAAATCCCAATATCTTTAATATATGTAATAGATTTCACATTGGCTTCCTGTGTAGTTTCATCTGAAACATGTTTAGACCTAACTTCAACTGTCAAGACATAGAATAAAACAATCGTTATCAATACTCATCACCACTTCAATTGCTTGCAGTAGACATGAGGAAAAGAATAACACAGTACTGTAAGTACTTGCATTCAAGTACTAGCTACAAGCCATGGCATGTGGGTAGAAAAAAGTGCTTTTAAGACACATAAGGTGCAATATTAGACAATTACTAAATGAAGAATTAAGAATCCTGGAGAGGCAGTTAAAAAAAAAAATGAACTCACTGGGTTTAAGTATTAGAATAAAAGAAGAAAAATAAAGAAAAAAACATAAGGTAACAGAAAATGTATTCCCTCAAATTTAATCAGTAAATGCAGACTTACAGTGTTCTACCCAATGTCACATAACTAATTTATTCTATCAATGTCTCATTTTTCTTAGCCTGACAAGTTGGGAAAATATGTTACAATAGTTCATAAAATCTTTGCTAATGCCCCTACCTTGTCAAATAGTTAGTGATCTGGAACCAATGAGAAAAAAAAAAAAAAAAGGCAGATTTTATATGTTTTTCCTTTTGCTTGCTAATTAACCCATGCCTACCAACAATCTGGTCTGTACTTTCTGATATCAAGACAGAGCTGTCTCAAGGCAAATTTGTTAGGGCTTGAGATTTCTTTCTCAGTAATACTAGACTTGAAGGGTTAGAATACTGGTGAAGAAAATACCCTGCCATTAGCTTCTTCACATTTCAGAACACAGCAGACAGCTCAGGGGCACTGTGGGTAAACAACAATGACAACCGAAATTCTGCCCATTAATTCAGTATCTTACTGTTTGCTGTTTGGTTTTCTGCAGAAACAAAACTCATAATTAGGCTAGGCAGTTGAGGACCTGCAATTACCTCTCTCTACCTTATGTTGAACTCTTTGCTTCCCTTTGCTTTAAATATTACAGAAGAATAATTTCATATGGGTGTAAAAAGCACCCAATAAAAGAAAGGCATAAAAAAATCACTATTGATTTGTATACAGTGTACTGTCATTTCTGTGGTAATGACTAGTTTATGACACAACTTTATAATCTGCACATGTCTTCAGAAGTTACTAAACATAACTAACAGAAATAAAGAATAACCCTGTGGAATAAGTCTTCAAGCATTATCTGACAGCTTGGCTAAAGGTGACAGAATTTTCTCTAAATAGCTCAGATTTTACAATAGTACTTAAACGAGAACTCATCCTCTCATACAGCAATAGTTTTGTTTTGTCTTCTGGGCTAATTTTCTCACAAGCATAAAACACTACTTATATTCACTGTGAAAAACTGTTAATATGCAGTTGTGATGGAGACAAAAAATTATACATGGAAGAACTGAATGATTTATTTTTCTTTCCCAAAGGTCTATACCTTAGATATACCTTAAACTCTTGTCTAAGGCAAAAAGTCAAGACAAATAATTTGTTACCTAGCTGGTAAGGCTTTATATAAAAGAGTGATTTTAGAGCAAAGAGTCAGACACTAAACTGAGGCTCAGAAACTCTTGCTATTGGTTGTAATCATTTTTATTTTAGAAGTTAAGTGTATTTCAGAAAAATGCTTCCTTTTGGTAGAGAATAACAACATAGCTCATAACTCTCTTGTAAATATTCAAAGGAATTCTCAGAGAAACCTATATTTTACTCAATAAGTTGCTTGTAAATATGAACCAAAAGAAGTGTCATTCTCATCCCTAGGATGAAATTCCTAGCTTTTTTACATGAAGAATATTTTCAACTATTGATTCATCTTCATTTAAACCTCAAACATTTTTCAAATGATCACACAGTCTGTAACATAATACCTCAAAACTTAGTCCTGCATTCTCAGTCACTCACTCATCAGTCATGCCCGATTCTTTGTGGCCCCATGGACTGTAGCCTGCCAGGATCCTCTGTCCATGGGACTTCCCAGACAAGAATACTGGAGCAGGTTGCCATTTCCTCCTCCAGGGGATCTTCCCACCCCAGGGATAGAACTGAAGTCTCTTGAGTCTCCTGCATTGGCAGGCAGATTCTTTGCCACTGTGCCACCGGGGAAACACCAAAACTTATTACTAATCTCAAAACTTATTTTGGGATGTGTTTGGGCAGTAGTATAAAGCAATCAAATGTTTTATCACTTAGTAATAACATTATATCAAATTATACACTCCTGATTCTACTTTCTCATGATGAAATGACATATCAGCAATAAGCTGAGTCAGAGAAACTGAAAAGTTAGATTTACTGAACTGGGTGCTAGTCAGTACTGTTATTCTGACCCTCCCTTTCTCGTTCACGTTCCAAAAGAATGTTTCAAATTAACAGAAATTCTTTCTTATTGAATTTAAAAGATCATCTGACTGATAAGGCATTAAGTTCTTTTGTTTAAACAAAATAAGCGAAAAAATGATCAGAGATTCAAAAAATGGCTTAACGATTCAAAAGGGTAGCTCAACTAAATATTCTGATAAAGCAGAATTTTAGCATTATTTTTATCAACTTTTGGAAATAAAGGACACTAGCCAAAACACATGCTTATACTTATGGAACTACTTTAAGATATAAAATAGCATTACTTTTTGACTAGGATCAGTTGTTCTTCATTTTATTTGTTAAAACAGGCCTAAGTGTTAGTAAGCCTGTCATATGTCTAAAGAAGTCATGATTTTGTAATTAGTTATTTTTTATATTTATTTTACCAGTTGAGTAGTAAACATAATTGAATAATAACTGAATGATAAATAATACATATTTATATAAGTATATGTTTATATTGGGCTTCTCAGGTGGCTCAGTTGGATAAAGAACCCACCTACGATGCAGGAGATACAGGAGATGTGGGTTCAATCCCTGGGTCAGAAAGATTCCCTGGAGGAAGACATGGCAAACCACTTCAGTATTCTTGCCTGGAGAATCCCATGGACAGAGGAGCCTGGCAGAGTACAATTCATAGGGTCACAAAGAGTGAGACATGACTGAAGCGACTGAGCACGCACACACACACACACACACACACATCTATATTAATTATCATATATTCTGATTTCCCCTCTGTATTACAACTCAATTTGCTTCAGAAAAAAATAGTAAGATATTTTCATATCCTCTTCCTTTCCCTGCCCACTAAAAAGGTTTCTCTTTTGCCTCTTAATTTCCTGGGACTTCTGCAGTCAGAGTACCAGAAAAAAACTGAACAGGGTTCAAGCCAGTTGAGCCAGTTGAATTGCTTTAAATTGGAGATGACAAAGAGTTGCCAAAGAAAATTAGGGGGAAAAAAAAGAAAAAAAAAAAAACAAAGAAAAGGAGGGCAAGCAAGATAAAGATCAATCCAGGATGACTTTAGGGGATGTTTGAAGCACTGGGGATGAGAGTTTAGGGTGATTTGCTCTACTATGTGGGGCAGGACTCTAAGAAGATAGGTGAAAAAGAGGACTCAAAGAATTTTGTTGTATATTATGACTGAAACTTCTCTTTGGTGGCTTTTGGAGGAATACATTGGTCAATTGCTTTCTAAATTTTTAGGAAAGCTGTATTATGTTTTCCATTTGTATATTTGTTTCCCAATTACACACCATATTCAGGTTGATTTCACAGTGAGAATGAGGTCCAGCTCTATCCAGATGATAATATAGATTAAGGATTATTGTTCCATGAGGTGATAGATATTTGATATATAACTTCTAAGAAAATTAGTCTTATTTTTCAATTTCTTCCAAGTTTTGTTGTAAGCTATAACATAACAATCCAGATGATTGAGAAACTGGTATATTTAGTAGCAAGTATTAGTTTACAAGTATTTAATGATTCACATAAATTAAAACAGATTGTTCCAGACACTATAAAATTCTTATTAGAGGGAAAACATAGGCAGAACATTCTTTGACATAAAATCAAGCAATATCTTTTTCCATGCACCTCCTAGAGTAAAGAAAACAAAAGCAAAAATAAACAAATGGGATCTAATTAAAGTTAAAAGCATCTGCACAGTCAGGAAACCCACAGAATGAGAGAAAATATTTGTAAATGATGCAACTGACAAAGAATTAATATACACAGAGCTCATGCACCTCTATATTAAAAAAAAAACTTGAACAATCCAATCAAAAAATGAGCATAAAATGTAAATAAACAGTTCTCCAAAGGAGATATTCAGATGGGGGAAAAAAAGTACATGAAAAGATGCTCAACATCACTAATTATCAGAGAAATGCAAATCAAAACTACAGTGAGGTATCACCTCACAATGGTCAGAATGGCCATCACCGAAAAAGTCTACAGACAATAAATGCTGGAGAAGATGTGGAGAAAAGGGAACCCTCCTACACTGTTGGTTGGAATGTAAATTGGTACAATCACTATGGAGAACAGTGAGGAGGTTCCCTAAAGAACTTAAAATAGAACTATCATATGATCCATCAATCCTACTCTTGAGAAAACTGTAATTCAAAAGGATATATGTACCCCCAAGGTTCATTGTAATACTATTTACAATAGCCAAGACATGTCCATCAAAAGAAGAATGGATAAAGACATCATTGTATATATATATATATATACAATGGAATGTTACTTAGCCATAAAAAAGAAAAAAATAATGCCATTTGCAGCAACACGGATGGACCTGGAGATTATACTAAGTGAAATAAGTCAGACAGAGAAAAACAAATACATGATATAGCTCATATGTGAAATCTATTTTTTAAAAGATAACAAAAGAACTTATTTGCAAAACAGGACTAGAATTATAGATATTAAAAACAAACTTATGGTTACCAATAGGAAAACGTGGCAGGAGGGATAAATCAGGAACTTGGGATGAACACTCACACACTAAAATATATAAGATAGATGACAGATAAGGACCTACTGTATAGCACAGGGAACTCTACCCAATATTCTGTGATGACTTGTATGAGAAATGAATCTTAAAAAGAATAAATATATGTATATGCATAACTGAATCACTTTGCTGTATACCTGAAACTAACACAACATCACAAATCAGCTGTATTCCAATATAATTAAAATTTCCTGGATTATCTTTTTTTTAAAGGTTCAGTGAAGCAAGGGGTTTATTTATTTGGTCTCCCTCAACATGTGGGATCTTAATTCCCTAACCAGGGATTGAACCCACACATTGCATTGGAAGCTCAGAGTCTTAATCACTGGACCATCAGGGAAGTGCTAAAATATTTTTTTTAAAAAAAAGGTTGTGGCATTATAAGACCAAAATATTGCATAATTAACATTTATTGAATGCTTATTTTTTACCTGTTTTATTCTATGCAGTAATTAATTTGATATGCTCACCATGATGTAGAACTGTTTCCAAAGAGGAAACTGAGCAGCAATATAGTCAGGTTATGGAGAAGGCAATGGCACCCCACTCCAGTAATCTTGCCTGGAAAATCCCATGGATGGAGGAGCCTGGTAGGCTGCAGTCCATGGGGTCGCTAGGAGTCAGACACAACTGAGCGACTTCACTTTCACTTTTCACTTTCATGCATTGGAGAAGGAAATGGCAACCCACTCCAGTGTTCTTGCCTGGAGAATCCCAGAGACGGGGGAGCCTGGTGGGCTGCCATCTCTGGGGTTGCAGAGAGTCAGACATGACTGAAGCAACTTAGCAGCAACAGCATAGTCAGGTTGCAGAGCCTGTCTTCCAGATTATACCATCTCTTTAATCAAGGCTTATATTTAATCAAGTATAAAACATTATATTACTGGTACTTACCCAAATAGAAAAACATATAATAACATTTCATAATTAACAACAAAGCATATATATATAGGGAGATCTATTTTCACAGTATGGATTTCAAAACAATCTTATTCTCAATAATACAAATAGTATCTTTGTACTATATTCTGTTTATGTTCTACCTAATCCATCTATTCACCTTGCTTTCTGGATAGACCTGTCATTATTACAACTACTGAGTAATGCACACATCTCTCTTCGTGCAATTTATTTGAGAAAAAAGTAGCAAAGTCATTTTTTTCCGTATTTTCTTTTAAGTAAGGAAAACTACATGTGTCAGGTTGTCTCAGACATATAAAGGGAAAATTTGACTAAGGGCATCTAAGAACACATAATTTCTACTCGTGTATGTTACAAAAGAATGGAGGCTGTCTGCAGAGAGTGATGATAAATAGATTGATAGATAAATAATTATATATTGTAAATTATTTAATGTATATCATATATATACCTTGGGCTTCCCCAGTGGCTCAGCAGTAAAGAATCAACCTGCAATGCAGGAGATGTGCATTCGATCCTGGGTCAGGAAGATCTAGAGATCCTAGAGAACGAAATGGCAACCCACTCCAGTGTTCTTGCCTGGAAAACGCCATGGACAGTGGAGCCTGGTGGGTTACGGGGGGCGCGGGTAGTAAAAGAGTCAGAAGCAACTTGGCGACAGAAGCAGCAGTAGCAGCAGCAGCATATACATTTGGCAACACTAATAGAGATAAATCATATTGTTGAATGAGATTGATAATTATGTTATATGCTATAATTTATTTCATTTATACAATATGTAACTGGCAACACTAATAGATAAAAATCCTATTGTTGAATCTATTGTTGTTCTAGGGGCATAATAGGGGACACAGACATATCAGTTAAAATTCAGGGTCGCCTTAAAAAGTAATGTATATAACAGAAATGTGGAAATAGTCGGAGAAAGGCACTAAAACGGTCAATCTTTGAACAAATATATCTAATGATCACCATGGTAACAATCGTGACGGGGTAGCTATGGAAAAACATTTCCTTCACCATCTCAATAGATAATTTTCCTGAGGATGACCTATATTGAGGCTTTAACAGGATCACCTCTGTAGTTGAAAGAAAATTGCCACTTCCATAGGAAATTGCCTAGAAAACGACTTTCTCATAGAACAACAACCTGAGTCACTTCAAAATATAGTACATAAGGGACTGTTCTGAGAATGGTGAGAGCATTACTAGCATTCTAAGAGAGTGTTCCCAGAATCACTTAGACTAGGCTGAGTTCCAAACCATCCTTTTGTGTTGTTCCACAGGACTCTATAAATGAGGGATTTAAAACCCAGAAACTTCTCAAACTGAGGATGCATCCATTCACAAGAATATTTAGTTGATTCTGAAAATATTTTATCATATATGTGTGTGTGTGTATGAGTGATCTTATTGGTGCAGAGAGGTGAATGCCTTATAGGAGGACCTCAAAAAAATCTCATTTGGGAAATTTGAAATATCCACTGCCACCTTGTAATGGTTTTTTCCTGCCCGTGGGAAAAGGTGAAATTGATGGGCCATGATTTTTTCCTATTGTTTTTACTTAAAGAAGTATCAAGATACTTTCCTAAAAAATATGCTGCTACCTCTGTGGAAAATTCTCTGGGAAAGAGAATTTCTTGTGATGTGTAAATCCTTAGCTCATAGCAGCTTGGTTTAGGTATCAGTCTTGTTTTTTTGTGTTTCTGTGAAGGGATAAGGAGAAACTTGCCCTCAGTGCCCCAAATGAGGTGTGAGGCTTGTGAGTGGGTCTAATCATGGGGCCTCAATTTTTTCCCTAAGGTAAGTAATAAAAGGGGTTGGAACATCTTAATTCCTTCTGACATTAACCCAGTCCTGCTGGTAGAAAATCAGCAAGTCGTTTGCCATTCACTACCACTTACTTCTGGGACTCCAAAACCATCTGGAAGATTAAAGAATCCCACTTCCAGCAGAGGGCAGGACAGTACAGGTGATATCTGGATATTGCTTGTCACTGTGGTTGAGATGGAATAAAGGGACAATGAAACTTTTGGCTGACATTTATGTCTTGAGGACTTACTATTTTTCTCTTTGTTATTAGCAGTTTCAACAAGCAGACTAACCCCAAATGGGAAGTATCTCTATTTTTGACAAGCCCTAGAACTATGTTCCCTTGCTATCTACAGTTTTCTTGAAGAGATCTCTAGTCTTTTCCATTCTATTGGTTTCCTTTAGTTTGCATTTTTCATTTAACAAGGCCTTCTTACCTCTCCTTGCTATTCGCTGGAACTCTGAATTCAGTCGGGTGTATCTGTCCCTTTCTCCCTTGTTTTTTGCTTCTCTTCTCTCCTCTGTTATGTGTAAAGCCTCCTCAGACAACCACTTTGTCTGATGCTGAGAAAGACTGAAGGCAAAAGAAGAGGGTGGCAGAGGATAAGATGGTTAGATAGCATCACCAACTCAATGGACATGAATCTGAGAACTCCAAAAGACAGTAAAGGACAGGGAATCCTGGTGTGCTGCCATCCGTGGGGCTGCAAAGAGTCAGAAATGGTTTAGCGACTGAACAGCAACAAAGAACTATACAGAAGCCACCCAATTTTTGACTGAATTTCTTCAAATATTGATTCCATGTACACGCAGATCTGAAATAAGGTGACAAACAAATATTAAAAATTTTTAGAAACAAATATAGTGGATGAGGGGAAAATGTTCTAACCTGATAACTTTGGAAGTGTGTGGAATTTTTAAGACTAAAGGCGAAAAAAAACAACCCACAAAAACTGTGCATAAGTACTTAAAGTAAGTAAGTGTTAGTCACTCAGTCGTGCCCGACTCTTTGCGACCCCATGGACTGCAGCCCACCAGGCTCTTCTGTCCATGAGATTTTCTAGGCAAGGATACTGGAGTGGGTTGCCATTTCCTTCTCCAGGGGATCTTCCCAACCCAGGGATCGAACCCAGGTCTCCTGCACTGCAGGCAAATTCTTTACCGACTAAGCTACAAGGGAAGCACTTTAGGTGGTAATATTTTTTTCTCCACAATGGTTTAGGGTGACAATTTTAATACTGCTATTCATGTATGTATGTTGGAATTGAAAATTTAAGTAAATAGATGGCAGGTGGTAGGAGCCAGGTGTCTCACTGCAGGAGTGAGACTTTACGGATAAACAAGTAGAGGGGCCAGAATGAGCCATGTGGTAGTGGATTATAAAGCTGGAGATACCAGTATGAACTCATGTTTAGCTTAAGCTTAATATAGATACAGATGGTTACATACAGAAATATTTGTGTGCGTGTGTGTGTGCGTGTGTGCGTGTGCGTGTGTGTGTGTGCATGTGTGTGTGCTCTGTTGCTCAGTCGTGTCCAACTCTTTGCGACTCCATGGACTGTAGCCCATCAGGTTCCTCTGTCCATGGGATTCTCCAGGAAAATATTTATAGATATGTGTCTGTTTACAGGTCAATATACACACAGATATTTCCTTGCTCTATCGGCTTAGAAGGCCTGGAGGCAATGACACCTCAAAAGTAAAGAGCACAACTAGTGCTCAGATCTGGTTTCTAAGACCATTCTCCAGTCAAAGTAACAACAGATTGTTGGAGAAATGGCTAATTCTAGGACTGGCTCAGGCAATATACAACATGGAGGGGATTTCTTGTAGTGTCAGAAAGTAAGGAAGTGCTCAAAATGAAACAAAAATCTGCAATAATGGGGGTATGTCAAAGGAACACAGAAGCCAACTATAAGAGATCCTAATGGTCAAAACTGACACAATTTGAACAAAAACATAAAATAACTGATTATAATCCAATGTAAAATAAATAAATGTTTGTGAGTCCATAATAATATAAATTAATGATTGAATAAATAAATAAGTGGTGGACAAAACACAAATCTCTCCAGCAGAATTCCAAATAATTCATATAGATCCTCTACTCTCAAGGAGGGAGAACATGACTGCCACTCAAGTGTGACTGTGCATAGTGACATGCTTCCAAAAATTATAGTGTGGAAAGAGAAAGAAAAGAGTGACTTTACTGTGTAGAAACCTGGCAGACACTGACTCAGCTGGGTAATCAAGTCAACATCCATAGTTTGTCGTGTTGACGGTATGTACTCTTGATACGCTGTTATGAAAACAGCACTTTAACTCTGTGGTCTTCCTCTCAAAAACTACATATTTGTCTGTCTAATAGTGAGAAAAATATGAGAGAGGCCATAATTGAGGAACATTCTACAAAATACCTAAACAATACTCTTTAAAAAGTGCCATCATCAAAAGCAAGTCTGAGAAAATGCCACAGCCAAGAAGAGCTTAATTAAATCTGACAACTAAATATAATGTGGTATCCTGAGTGAGACTCTGGAACAATAGAGCGAAATTTGGTGAAAACAAAGAAAATTTGAATGAAGATTTTACATGTTTGTATAGGCTTTTAGCTAGTAAAAATCTGCCTGCAATGCAGGAGACCTGGGTTAAAGCTCTGGGTTGGTAACATCCTCTGGAGGAGGGCATGGCAACCCACTCCAGTATTCTTGCCTGGAGAATCCCCATGGACAGAGGAGCCTAGCGGGCTACAGTCCTTGAGGTCACAAAGAGTCGGACAGGACTGAGTGACTAAGCATAGTACAGCATAAACTTTTTAAATAGTAATATGTCAATACTGTTTTATTAATTCTAATAAACGCACCATACTAATGGAAAGATGTTAATAATGGGGGAGGACTTCCCTGGTGGTCTGGTGGCTAAAAATACACTTGCCAATACAAGGAGCACTAGTTTGATCCCTGGTCCAAAAATATCCCACATGCCACAGAGTAACTAAGCCCATAGCCACAACTATGAGCCCAGAAACTCAACTACTGAGCCTATGCACCACAACTATTGAAGCCCATGACCCCCGCCCATGCTCTGCAATAAGAGAAGCCCCCACAGTGAGAAACTCATGCACTACAACTAGAGAAAGCCCAAATACAGCAATGAAGACCTAGCAGAGCCAAAAATTAATAAATAAAATTTTAATTGCAAAAAAAGAAAAAGCTAATTATTTTAACCATTATTCTCGCTGTGTACTTTCAAGTGATTTGATTCCTATTCAGTGCAAGCTGTCAACAAAGCTGTAGGGTCTTGTTATTAATACTTTGTAGTTTATAACCTATTAGGTATATTCTTTATCATTCTCACAATGATCTGTGTGATAGATGATACAGACAAGGAACTGTGGTTCAAAGAATTAAAGTTATTTCTCTAAGATCGTGTAACTATAACATAAGGAGCAGGAATTCAAAGCTGAGTCTTCCAACTGAAAATTCTTTTCCACTTGTATTTCTTCCCAAATTTATCTGATTTCCAACAGGACAGGGACTCCCTAACCTTAACTCTGACCTAGCAAATTATTCATACTTTTTCTTCATCACCAGAAAGTAGTTTGTCAAGAATCACTGTCAAAAATTCTTAATCTGGTGAACTATATTGTCCTCCTAAATTTCACTCCATACCAAATTATTCAGACAGAGCTCCCATGGCCTATAGGCCTGAGATTCTGAAATTTTCTGTAATGTCTGATAGACCTTTTTGATCCATCACATTGAGTTACATCAATCATATTATCTTGAAGAATACATTGTAAAGAAAATAATGCAGTGTGATTAATATGAACAGATGTGATGTGGCACAATTAAGTTTCAGTCTAAGGACCCAAGGAGAAAAACACCTGGTGCTCTGTAAGGTTCACTAAACAAAGACTCCCTGTTAACAGAGTAAAGACAGTTTATAGCCTTTGTTTTCCCAAGTTGGAGAGAGAAGAAACACAATATATGTAAATAATGTAATGTGTGTTTATCCACTCTGTGTAGGCAGAGAATTTCCTCTGCCTGAAATCTAGTATTTCCCATTTCATTCCCAAGCCAAGTTTAACTTACCAGTGCTAATCCACAGGGGAAAACATAATGTGTTTTTGGAAGTAATTTATTATTATTATTATTATTATTATACATATGGATGAGAGAATTTCAAAATAATTCAATATATTACTTTCAGAAAAATAATTTTAATAGATTTGAAATGTAAATGATATTTTATCACAAATATTCTTGCATCATTTTAGATGATGAATTCTTAAAAGTTGTTTACACTGTTACCAAAGGTTGTGATCATTCCTTTGAAGGTCATCTTTTTGTTTAGTTTTACTTTATAATCTTTTTTTTTTTAGCTATTTTGCAGTATGTGGGATCATACCACCCCAATCAGGGATTCAACCTGTGCCCTCTGCAGTGGAAATTTGGAGTCTTAACCACTGGACTGACAGGGCAGTCTTGAGTTTTACTTTATAATTTAAGTCTATGTAAAACAAAGATCAAAATAAACTGCGAAGTGTGTTCTTCAGAGTTTCTTTTTTCATTATGTATTGAGAGATGTAACATTTGTATATTTGTATACCTTGGTAGAATAATAATTTATAATTAACCCAATGCTTTTAAAGCATATCTTTACTATCTTTGTTACTGAACGTAAGTTAATGTATCTGATACATGTGCTTGTGTATGCTCAGTTGCTCAGTCATGTCTGACTCTTTGAAACTCTATGGACTAAAGCCCGCCAGGCTCCTCTGTCCATGGGATTTTCCAGACAAGAATTCTGGAGTTGACATTTCCTCTGCTAATGGATCTTCCTGCCCCAAGGATCAAACCTGCATCTCCTGCTTGGCAGGTGGATTGTTTACCACTGAGCCACCTGGGAATCCCGTCCAATACACAGTGAGGCCAAATAAATCAAAACATCAGAGTTTGGAGCAGAATAAGGTTTATCACGAGAACCAAGAAAGGAGAACAAGTGAGTCATGCTCAAAACCCCTGAATTTCCCGATGGTTTGAGGGGAGGTTTTTATAGGCAAGATGTGGGGTGAAGACTGCAGGGTACATGACTTTTTCTGCTTGGTGGTGAGGTAACAGGGCCCCTTTTTAATGTTTCTCTCCTTCTTATCTCCATTTCTTTTTCTATCTAGCTTTTCTCTCTTCCTCTCCCCGCTCCCCATGCTTTCTTTTACAAAGAGAAGCCATGAAACTGCTCAGGACCCTGTGGGGCTCCCAGGCACAAACATCTTTGTGTATCCCCCATTCCTTGTTTGTAGGAAATAGGCTTCATTTAGCCTGCTTGACCTTCCCTGAGTTCCAAAAGGCAGGTTGAAATGGTTTCTAATCAGGGAAGGGAGGGAATGCAGAAAGAAAGGAGGAGCCATCAAGAATAATAGTGCAAGCTTGGGGCAGGATCTTGCTTCCTCCTCAAGGAATATCAGTCAGTCACTTCAGTCACTCAGTTGTGTCTGACTCTTTATGGACTGCAGCACACAAGATTTCACTGTCCAACTCCCGGAGCTTGCTCAAACTCATGTCCGTCGAGTCACTGATGCCATCCACCCATCTCATCCTCTGTCGTTCACTTCTCCTCCTGCCTTCAATCTTTCCCAGCATCAGGGTCTTTTCTAATGAGTCAGTTCTTCAAATCAGAAAGTATGGCCAAAGTATTGGAGCTTCAACTTCATATCAATCCTTCCAACAAATATTCAGGATTGATTTCCTTTAGGATTGACTGGTTTGATCTCCTTGCAGTCCAAGGGTCTCTTAAGAGTCTCCTCCAACACCACAGTTCAAAAGCATCAATTCTTCGGTGCTCAGCTTTCTTTATAGTCCAACTCTCACATCCATGCATGACTACTGGAAAAACCATAGCTTTGACTAGATGGACCTTTGTTGGCAAAGTAATGTCTCTGCTTTTTAGCAGGCTGTCTAGGTTGGTCATAGCTTTTCTTCCAAGGAGCAAGTGTCATTTTATTTCATGGCTGCAGTCAGCATCTGCAGTAATATTAGAGCCCAAGAAATACAGGAATATATGTAACAGGAAATATGTGTTACAATATCTTTGAGTTCTTCTGTAGGAACTAAGGCCCCCATCCAGGTGGAGAATGGTAGCTTCAGGCTGAGCACAGCATTCCTGGGACACGGGAGACATGGGTTCGATCCCCAGTCCAGGAAGATTCCACATGCCACAAAGCAATTAAGTTCATGTGCTACAACTATTGAGTCCAAGCTCTAGAGCCCATGAGCCGAAACTACTGAGCCTGTTTGCCTCAACTACTGAAGCCTGTGCACCTAGAGCCTGTGCTCTGCAACAAGAGAAGCCACCGCAATCGGCCCACGTATCACAGTTCAAGAGCATCCCCCCCCACCACCACCCTCGCTGGAGAATGCAACGGAAGGCTCAGCACAACAACAACAACAAAGAAACTTCTTCTCCCCATGAACCATTGGGGAGTTTGGGGGTTTTGAGCATGAGCCACCTGTTCTCCCTGCTTTTCCCTGTAATAAACCTTTCTTTGCTCCAAACTCTGATGTTTTGGTTGTTTCGTCTCACTGCACATTTGGCACATGAACTGAGCTTGTGTTTGGTAATACTCCCGTAACATGGATGGATCTAGAGATTATCATACTAAGTGAAATAAGCCAGACGGAGGAAATCATATATGTATGGCTCATATGTGGAATCTAAAAAGAAAAAAAGAAAAGATACAAGTGAACTTATGTACATGACAGAAATGGACACGCAGACATAGAAAACAAACTTATGGTTACCAAAGGTGAAGAATGGAGGGATAAATGAGATGGTTGGAATTAACATATACACACTACTATATATAAAGTGGGTAACCAACAAAGATCTACTTCATAGCACAGGGAACTATACTCGATATTTTGTAATAACCTACAAGGGAAAAGAATCTGAGAAAAACTTTGCGTGTGTATATGTGTGCCTGTGTTTGTATAACTGAATCACTGTGCTGTATGCCTGAAACTAACACATTATAAATCCACTATGTCTGTGTGTGTGTCTGTTAGTCAGTCGCTCAGTCGTGTTCAACTCTTTGCGACCCCATGAACTGTAGCTCGCCAGGCTTCTCTGTCCATCAAATTCTCCAGGTAAGAATACTGGAGTGAGTTGCCATTACCTTTTCCAGAGGATCTTCCCAACCCAGGGATTGAAACCTGGTCTCCTGCATCACAGGCAGATTATTTACCATTTGAGCTACAGGCTTCAGTTAAAAAAGAAGAAGAAAAGAAAGGGACTTCCCTGATGATACAGTGGATAAGAATCTGCTTGCCGATGCAGGGGACAAGAGTTCAATCACTTGTCAGGGAAGATTCCACATGTCTTGGACCAATTAAGCCTGAGAGGCGCAACTTCTGAAGCCAGTACCCTAGAGTCTGTTCTCTACAAAAACAAAAGCCAAGCCATAGCAATGAGAAGCCCATGCACCACAACGAAGAGTAGACCCCTCTGGTTGCAACTAGAAAAAGCCTGTGTGCAGCAGGGAAGACCCAGCACAGCCAAAAATTTTAGAAAGAAAGAAAGGAAGGAAGAAAGGTAGGAAGGAAGGAAGAAAAGGAACCCTCAGGATTCCAGCACTTAACTCTCAGCAGCCGCTTCCTGGGAAGCCTACTGTCAAAGATAAAACTGTTCAGAGTGCTCCATGTCAAGGTAGTTCTGTGACCTTGGACATGTGACTGGATTCCTATACTTGAGGTTTCTTATTTTTATACCTGAGATAATTATGGTCACATATCTCTTGGAGTGATTTGTGAGAATTAAATAAGGCAATTCTAAGGTGCGTACTGGAGAAGGCAATGGCACCCCACTCCTGTACTTTTGCCTAGAAAATCCCATGGACAGGAGGAGCCTGGTAGGCTGCAGCTCATGGGGTTGCTAGAGTCGGACACGACTGAGCGACTTCACTTTCACTTTTCACTTTCATGCATTGGAGAAGGAAATGGCAACCCACTCCAGTGTTCTTGCCTGGAGAATCCCAGGGACGGGAAGCCTGGTGGGCTGCCATCTATGGGGTCGCACAGAGTTGGACACGACTGAAGCAACGCAGCAGCTTACGTGGGGTTTCCCAGGGGGCGCTAGTGGTAAAGGATCCTCCTGTAGCTGAAGGAGATGCAAGAGACACAGGTTCGATCCCTGGGTTCCCTGGAGGAGAAAATGGCAAACGACTCCAGTATTCTTGCCTGGGAAATCCAGGAACAGAGGAGCCTGGCAGGCTACAGTCCACAGGATCACAACAAGTCAGACATGACTGAGCATCTGAGCACAAAGTGCTTACATACTTAGTAGCAATAGCAATAATTAATAGTAATCGTACAAGGTCACTATGTCAGTTTCTTTTCCTCATTAATTAAGGAACTGACAGTTTAGCCTTTTTGTCCAAGCAACAGTTTTATCTCCTGATTTGGTCTCATTTCTCTTCATTAACACCCAAGAAAGGAGATCAAGATGACAGCAGCAGGTGGGAGGGGAGTTTAGAGATGGGTAAGTGTATATATGTATGACTGAGTCACTCTCCTGTGCATCTGCAACTATCATGACATTGTTAATTGGCTATACTCTAATACAAAATAAAAAGGTTTTCAAGAGATAGATGATAGGTACCCGTTTCTTCTCCTTTTTCCCTTCTCTAAGTGTATATTACAAGGCATTCAGCATGGTGCCATATCCTATGAGAACTAAAGAAGACTAGAACAATTTATGGGGAGATGAAAATTGGGATGGAGAGGCATTATAACCAAGTGACAAAACATTATTTCCAGTATCCCAGAGCCTTCATGGCAGTCGCTTCCAAACTGTCAAGCTCCGGGACTCTCTTCTTGAGATGTACCTACTTCAGCCATGCCAGAAGGCTTTCCATGCCCCAGACTTTCCAGTCTCTGTACTTTTGGTCTCTCTTCTCTACCTATCAAAATTCTGCTCGCTCTTCCAGAATTATCTCAAATGTTACCTCTGGGAACCGTTCCCAGGTGATGCCAGGTGAGATTAATTACCACTTCTCTCTGGTTCCACAGCTTGCCTATAACATTAGACCCAACACCTCCTGAAGATGGGATCTTGTCTTATTAATGTATTTATCCTTGGCAAGGAAATTCAGTTAATTTTTATAGAAGAATAAAAAGTAAAAATCTATGTATTATAGTAGGCATCTTATAGTCATATTGTTCTTAAATTTATTCAAATGATATTTTTTGGATGTTGAGTGCTTAAAAGATATTTATTCCATTTTGCCTGCATAGCACCCACTTTTTGAGATTCCCTCATGTAAGCAAAGTCACTAACAAGAAACAGAGATGTGTGGAGAGAGCACTGCAATGGAAGATTGGAAACCCGGTTAATCTGGTTCTGTTCCCGCTTTGCCACTCACTAACTGTATCGCCCTGAGAAGATCATGTCTTTGGGCCACAAGCAATTCATTTGTAAAGTAAAAAGCTCAGCTAGATGATTTCTAAGATCCTGTCCAGCTGTCATATTCTACCATTCTACAAATACCAGTCCTGAGGTCTTTCTATTACATTTCTTTATCCCAAGGACTTATTGATAACACTGAATTTAAATAAAAGTTTAAAATAAGATGAGGGTGGTGACTTCAAAACAACTGGACAATACTTATCTGTGGGACTTCTTGGCAGTCTAGTGGTTAAGACTCCACGCTTCCACTGCAGGGGGCACAGGTTTCATCCCTGGCCAGGGAATTAAGATCATGGTGCAGCCAAAAAAGAAGAGTTATCTGTGATTAGGATGCTGGGACATTATTTTTCTGAAAAATGTGGGAAATATATCAATGCAACATGTGGTCTTGATAGCTCTGAGTATGCAATCAATGAACCTTAGATCATGTTCTCTAGAAGAGCCAGAAATGGAGATTCTTGTTCAAATGACTTGTTGGAGCAAAGTTCTCAGAAGGTGGTGGTGGGGGGGCATATTTTTTATTTGTTAGTAGTTAACATTCTGAGCCCCTGTAGATGGGTACTTCATCTAACAAAAGTAATCTAGGCAAGCACAGGCACCATCCTATGATTAAATTCCTTTAAGTCTAAGCTATCCTTTCTGCAAAGGGAGAACTGAATGGATAGCTGTCCACCAAAGGGAAGACCTGAGCCTACCAGGAGAAACAATAACTGGCCTGTGGATGTCAAGACCCAGGACCCATGGATAATACTTTTGATAAAAACAGAGCTCTTGACAGTTTACGAACCTCTATATAACACATGGGGCTTTGGATTAATTTGCTCTACAAGTTTGGTGCTTCCTCTTATGTATGTATTTTTCCTCTTGACTAAACTTTTTGGGTTATTTTTGGACTGGAGAATTCCATGGACTGTACAGTCCATGAGGTCACAAAGAGTTGGACATGAATGAGTGACTTTCACTTCATGCTGCAAGTAAGTAAGTTATTGCCAGCCTACTGGGTTGTGCAGAGTGTTCACTACAACTCTCAATATAAGCTAGGTTCTGTGCGTCAAGAATGTGTCTAATAGATAGGCAAAGTCCTATTTAAATCACTTCCTTCCTGAAAGAGAGAGACTGCAAAAGATGACTCCAGGGCTTCTAGCCCTGGAGAATAGTACTAGCAAGTAAGACAGAAAATACTGGAAAAGCAAGCTTGTAGGACAAGCATTTGAATTTTTTCAAAGAACTTAGTCCTCTACTGTGCACACAGATGTCTCTTAAGAGTTCTCCCTTGTGGAATGCTTTGCATCCTTTTTGTTGTTGCTTGCTTGGGCTTTGCTTCTTGAATCTGATAACTCCTTCTTGCCTAACATCATCTCTGTAACCCCTCTGGATTCAACTCTTACTCTTTTCTCCCTAATTGCAAAGTTTCAAACTGTTTCTTGCATTCTTAGCCACTTTGATAGGTATTACAATATATGCTGTCCTTTATCCATATGTCTTTTATAAACAGGGACTAACCTCATTTTTCCATGCATAGCCTTGAATTGAGGAACCCAAACCAAGAAGCAGCCCAGATTTCCCAGTCACCAGGGAAAAGAAATATTTTATTTATCTTTGAGGACTCAAGTCTTCAGGAAAGTTTGGATCTCTAAGACAGTGGTTCTCAGTTAGGGGCAATTTTGCCCCAGGGATGTCTGGCAATGTCTGTACATTTTTGATTTTCACAGTAGGGAAAAGAGTGCTACTGATGTCTAGTAGGTAGAGGGCAATGGCACCCCACTCCAGTACTCTTGCCTGGAAAATCGCATGGACGGAGGAGCCTGGTGGGCTGCAGTCCATGGGGTCGCTAAGAGTCGGACACGACTGAGCAACTTCACTTTGACTTTTCACTTTTATGCATTGGAGGAGAAAATGGCAACCCACTCCAGTGTTCTTGCCTGGAGAATCCCAGGGATGGGGGAGCCTGGTGGGCTGCCATCTATGGGGTCGCACAGAGTCGGACACGACTGAAGCGACTTAGCAGCAGTAGTAGCAGCAGCAGTAGGTAGAGGCTGGGGTTTCCCTGGTGACTCAGCAGTAAAGAATCTACATGCAATGCAGAAGACACAAGTTCAATCCCTGGGTCAGGATGATCACCTGGAGAAGGAAATAATAAATGCCTGGCAAATCCCTTGAACAGAGGAGACTGGTGAGCTACAGTCCCTGGGGTTGCAAAAGAGTCGGAAACGACTTAGCGACTAAACAACAGCAGGAAGAGGCCAGGGATGCTGCGAAGCATCTTATGATGCACAGGACAACCCCTAAGAATGAAGAATTGTCTAGTCTAAAATTTGAACAGTGCAGAAGATCAAATCTAGAATACTAAGCGTATTAGCCTCTCTCACGTCAAGGCTCCACAACTTGGCTCTTCTCTTTACTGGAATTGCAAAATCATCTCCTGCAGATAACAAAAAGACATCTGTTTTTATTAACAAAGGGCCCCCCAATCTCTTGCTCAGGCTACTTCAGCTGCCAATGCAGGAGGTGACCAAGGAATTCCTTAGTGGACTTGCCGCTGGTCTCCATGGTCTGATCACTCCCTCTAGTGGTAAGCATTGAAAATGCAGCTCAGTTCAGTTCAGTCCCCCAGTCGTGTCGGGCGGACTCTGCAACCCCATAGACTGCAGCACACCAGGCCTTCCTGTACATCACCAACTCCCAGAGTTTACTCCAACGAATGTACATTGAGTCAGTGACGCCATACAACTATCTCATCCTCTGTCGTCCCCTTCTCCCACCTTCAATCTTTCCCAGCATCAGGGTCTTTTCAAATGAGTCAGCTCTTCACATCAGGTGGCCAAAGTACTGGAGTTTCAATTTCAGCATCTGTCCTTCCAATGAACACTCAGGACTGATCTCCTTTAGGATGGATTGCTTGGATCTCCTTGCAGTCCAAGGGACTCTCAAGAGTCCTCTCCAACACCACAGTTCAAAAGCATCAATTCTTCGGTGCTCAGCTTTTTTTATGGTCCAACTCTCACATGCATACATGACTACTGGAAAAACCATAGCTTTGACTAGATGGACCTTTGCTGGCAAAGTAATGTCTCTGCTTTTTAATATGTTGTCTAGGTAGGTCATAACTTTTGTTTAGCTAGAAGGACAGAATTCCCCAACTGCTGGCATCAATGCAAGGAGAGTGGTATTGGGAATTAGTTTAAGATATTTTAATAGATTGTGGCGCTAGTGGTAAAGAACCTGCCTGCCAATGCTGGAGACAAAGAGACGTGGGTTCGACCCCTGGGTTGTGAAGATTTCCTGGAGGAGGGCATAGCAACCCACTCCAGTATTCTTTGTCTGGAGAGCCCCATGGACAGAGAAGCCTGGCGGACTTCAGTCCATAGCGTTGTGAAGAGTCAGACACAACTAAAGCGACTTAGCATGCACACTTAATAGAGTATCCCCGTGCCTTCAACTTCCAAAAACAAACATATTTTTTTAAGCCTTGCTGAGTAGCATGAGAGATGTTAAGTTCCCCAATCAGGGATCCAACCTGTGCCCCCTGCATTGGGAACATGGAATCTTAACCACTGGACTGACAGGGAAATCCCAAGAATATATATGTTAAAAACACACCAGAACTTTAAAAAAAAGCCACCATGAGACCAGCTTGAAAAAAATTTATTTATTCAGTTACAGTGTAAAAATTGTTCATTTTTTATGATGAACCCCTTGGATTCAGAGTACAAATATGAGCTCAGACGTTTAGTAACTGTATGATCTAGGTCAAGTAACTTTTCAAAGCCTCAGTTTCTTCATTTGCTAAAAAGAAAAGAAAAGAAAAGAAAAATGTTCCTTTTCCTGTGTAATAGTACCTATCCTATATGGTTTAGTTACAAGTAAGTGGACTGTTGTGTGTGAATCACTAAGAATGGTCTTTGGCATTCAATAAATGGCAGATATAATGCACATTAAGTTATTTGGACAGGCAGCATTTGTCACTTTCTTGCTTTGCATTATATGGGAAAAATAAGACGCGTACAGTGCCTCCCCTCTGGCCTGCTCAAAAACCACCCCAGGCTATTGCCACACAAAGGTGCCTGCTTTGTGACATCATAGAAACATCCCACGGTTACTGTTAACAATCCCATTGGAGGTTTCAAGCTGGAAGCCTCTGCCCACAGCCTTCTTGTGAGAGCTGCCACAGCAGTCTCCTTGGAGGTGCGGATGCACTGCCTCCCCACATAACGTCCTTTCACGATCTGAAATTTCAGGGTGTGCAAGCCGTAAAATCCGACCAGAAGGTCCTTTAGTCAGACAACTTTGTAACTTTTGTTCCCGTTGAGCCAGCAGGTGGAATGAAAATTATTCATAAGTAAACGTGGTGTTGTTGTTCAGTCACTAAGTCGTGTCCAACTCTTTGCGACATCATGGACTGCAGCAGGCCAGACTTCCATGTTCTTCACTCTCTTCCAGAGTTTGCTCAAACTCATGTCCATTGATTCGGTGATGCCATCCAATCATCTTACCCTCTGTTGCCCACTTGTTTCCTGCCCTCAACCTTTCCCAGCATCAAAGTATTTTCTAATGAGTCGACTCTTTGCATCAGGTGGCCAAAATATTGGAGTTTCAGCTTCAGCAACAGTCTTTCCAATGAATATTCAGACTTGATTTCCTTTAGGATTGACTGGTTTGATCTTCTTGCAGTCCGAGGGACTGTCAAGAGTCTTCTTCAGCACCATAATTTGAAAGCATCACTTCTTTGGCACTCAGCCTTCTTTATGGTCCAACTCTCACATCCAAACATGACTAATAGAACTATAGCTTTGACTAGATGGACCTTTGTCGGCAAAGTAATGTCTCTGCTTTTTAAAACACTGTCTAGGTTTGTTATAGCTTTTCTTCCAAGGAAAAAGTGTCTTTTAACTTTGTGTGTAGAAAATAGATTAACTCTGAATATATTTAACATATATATAATGTATATATGCATTAATAATACATTTAAACATTAATAATACAATATAATAATTCTAAAATCTTGCAGAAAGACCATTTACACAATAAATGAATTTTATGATTGCAACTGAATGCTACTGTGCATAATCTCTTTACACACAGTAACTCTGACAAAATTGCTAACATTCATGTAACTATTTACTTAAAGTGAAAAATAATTAACATCTTTTAATCCCAGCAAAAATCTGTTCACTGACCTATGATAATTTAAAAGCTTTCTTACCTTTCCAATTTTGGGAAATTTCTTCAGAGGTTATTTTCTAATTCCTTCAACATCTTATAGGTGGTGACTAGATAAATGAACATATGAATCACTCTGTCAATCAACAGATTTATGGCTCCTTTAGAAGGAAAATATTCTTGTGGAGCAAATAGACCTGACAACTAATTTCATAAGGGACACACTGATTGAGACAGTGTACCTGAAAGCACCTTAGAACGATGTTTGGAACATAATAAGGATTTAAGTAAGGTCATTAGAATTTCAATCTAAATGTAATGCACCTCTGAGTTGCTTATTTTAACATATATAAAAATACAGAAATTATAGAGACAATAATAGAATAAAAATTTCTGCATAAATTATTCTAAAAATACTTTTTGAATAAGTGAATTTCAGAAGTTTCTTAGAGCTAATTATTATTTTAATAAATGTTTCCTCATTTTTTTTCTGTACAATTTGTTACAGAGGTGAGATCATATTCTAAATTATCTCATTCTGCCATTATGGCTTTCTATTATAATATATTCTTTCCTTATAAGCACTAAAAAACATTTGAAAATATAATTTTAATAGCTCCCTAAAGCACTTTAAATTCTTTGATTTACAATTTCCCTGTTGTTGGACAATAAGTTTGTTTTTTATTGTTTGTTTCTTGTTTTTTAACATTATCAGTTCAGTTCAATTGCTCAGTCACGTCCGACTCTCTGTGATCCCATGGATTCTAACACGCCAGGTTTCCCTGTCCATCACCAACTCTCAGAGCTTGTTCAAACTCACGTCCATCGAGTTGGTGATGCCATCCAACCATCTTAACCTCAATCATTCTCTTCTCCTGCTTTCAGTCTTTCCCAGAATTAGGGTCTTTTCCAATGAGTCCATTCTTTGCATCAGGTGGCCAAAGTACTGGAGCTTCAGCTTCAGCATCAGTCCTTCCAATGAATATTCAGGGTTGATTTCCTTTAGGATTGACTGGTTTGATCTCCTTGCAGTCCAAGGGACTCTCAAGAGTCTTCTCCAACACCACGGTTCAAAAGCATCAATTCTTTGGCACTCAGCTTTTTTTATATATAACTTGGACTTTAAGGAGATCCAACCAGTCCATTCTGAAGGAGATCAGCCCTGGGATTTCTTTGGACAGAATGATGCTAAAGCTGAAACTCCAGTACTTTGGCCACCTCATGCGAAGAGTTGACTCATTGGAAAAGACTCTGATGCTGGGAGGGATTGGGGGCAGGAGGAGAAGGGGACGACAGAGGATGAGATGGCTGGATGGCATCACTGACTCGATGGACGTGAGTCTGAGTGAACTCTAGGAATTGATGATGGACAGGGAGGCCTGGCGTGCTGCAATTCATGGGGTCGCAAAGAGTCAGACACAACTGAGCAACTGAACTGAACTGAACTGAACAGCTGTAATGAACACTAATGCAAATTTGCATCTTTTATTTCTTTTTTATGTAATTTTGTTTATTTATTTTTGTCTGTGCTGGGTCTTCATTGCTCTTCAGGTTTTCCCTAGTTGTGGTGAGCAGGAGCTCCTCTCTAGTTGCAGTGCGCGGGCTTCTCATTGCAGTGGCTTCTCTTGTTGCAAAGCTCAGGCTCTAGGTGCATGGGCTCCAGCAGTTGTGGCACATGGGCTCAGTCATCACAACTCCTGGGCTCTGAGAGCACAGGCTCAGAAGTACTGGTGCACAGGCTTAGTTGCATGTGGGGTCTTCCCAAACTAAAGATGGAACCTGTGTCTGCTGCACTGGCAGGCAAATTCCTTACTACTTGAGCCCCTGGGGAAATCCATAGTTGGGGTGCACTAATAGATATATAATGCTTGCCAAACTGAATTAATATGATTAAATAAGACAGCATATTAACATGGTGAAAGGAAAAAGGGATCATGTTCATGTATTACACAGCAATCTTTCTTTCTAGATTTCATTGACATCAACCTGTCATTGTTCAATAATGCCAGGACTTCAGTGAGAGCGTCAAATACATGATCAGACCACTGAGTTATAATTAACAATCAACTGATAAAGATTTGGGGTGGTGACAGGAAACTTTTATTTATTTTTTTGATAATTTTTCTGACCATCCTGGTCTTAAAAAAAAATTCATGATTATTCTTAACATGAGACAGCCTCTCTTTTTAATGTTCTGGTTCTAAACATTTCATTAGCTCAAGATATATAATAGATCTTGTATACCAAACAAACAAACGTAACTTTTTTAGTTTTAAAACACCTTTTTACGGGAAAAGGCAATATTTTTAAAATTTCATGGGAGAAGTTCTGCTTCTAATGATGATGGGAAAAGGTCAAACAAGACTGAATCCTCCACAGAAAACAATAATAAAATCTGAACCTACTACAATAGTAACTAGCAAGGAAATTAAAAGATGCCTGCTCCTTGGAAGAAAAGCTATGACAAACCTAGACAGCATAGTAAATAGCAGAGACATTACTTTGCTGACAAAGGTCCGTCTAATCAAAGCTATGGTTTTTCTAGTAGTCATGTATGCATGTGAGAATTGGACCATAAAGAAAGCTGAGCACCAAAGAATTGATGCTTTCAAACTGTAGTGTTGGAAAAGACTCTTAAGAGTACCTTGGACTGCAAGGAGATCAAACCAGTCAATCCTAACTAAAGGGAATCAATCCTGAATATTCATTGGAAGGACTGATGCTGAAGCTGAAGCTCCAGTACTTTGACTGCCTGATGCAAAGAGCCAACTCATAGGAAAAGATCCTGATGCTGGAAAAGATAGAAGGCAGGAAGAGAAGAGGTTGACAGAGGATGAGATGGTTGGATGGCATCACCAACTCAATAAACATGAGCTTGAGCAAGCTCTGGGAGGTGGTGAAGCCTGGTGTGCTGCAGTCCATGGGGTTGCAAAGAGTTGGACACAACTGAACAACAACAGAAGCACTAGAAAGTAAAGAGAAAGAGATAGATTATGATGGAGCATACTCCTCTAGAAAAGTGGAGTTCTCATTTTTTGAAACTTTCATCCTGAGGCCAAGTGCAAATGGTGCTGAAAACAGTGAAGACACGATTGAAAATAGTCAGGTAAACCAGAAAACTGAAGGTCATAAAACTGAAGCTCTTCCGTCTGCTCATGAAAGAGAACAGGTAAATTTTGGGGAAAAAAAAAATCAGAAAGGGGACTCTGAAATTGTTCCCACACATATCTTTGACCCATTAATTACACATGTGTGAAACAGAAAGCATCTTGGCCAATAGTAATCCATCTAAAAGGAGACTAAAGCTGCCACCCAAGAAACAAAGTTGGCAATTCAATTTTGCATATATTCATAATTGAAAGGATTTACAAGACTCCACAGAGGTCACAGTTGGCCTCTATATCTGTGAGCTCCACATGTTTGGAATCAACCAATCATGGATCAAAAATATTCAGAAAAAGAGAAATTCCAGTGAGTTCCAAATAGCAAAACTTGAATTTGTCTTGCGCTAGCAACTATCTGCATAATATTTACATTGTATTTAAAACTATTTACATAGTGTTTACATTATATCAAGTATTAGAATAATGTACAAATGATTTAAAGTATAGGGGAGGATATAAGTAAGTTATGTGCAAATACTATGTCACTTTATATAAAGTCCATGAGTATCATTGGATTTTGGTATCTGCTGGGCCAATACTCCAAGGATACTAAAGGATGAATGTACTCATATACAATTTTATTAAAGGCAAAAGCTATTGTACAGCAAGAGAAGAAAGGTTAAAAAAAGAAAAAGAGAGAGTGAGCACTGAGGGTGTTTGAAACCTCTAGGCACAGCTCCTCAGGGTCTGTTATATCCACAAATGAGTATGTATTTCACCTTGGGGTTGAATTGCCAAGATTTCTCTGATAAATCTTAGTTTCAGGAGAGCTGCCCAAAAGTTTCCAGAAAGTCCTTTTCTGCTCTTCTGGGTATAAAGCCAATCTCAAAAGTTTAACTGGTCATGGCAGGTGTAATTTATCAATAAACAAGCCAGTCTTGGGTGTCTCCAGGGAAGCTTTGAACTTAGAATATTATAAATCATTAGTTAGCTCACTGACCTTTTCTTGGCCAAGATAAGGTGCCAGACTGCCAGATGTCCCTGGAGATAAACATAGAGCTGGTCTAGTCCAGCTCTAAAACAATTTTATCCTCACAAATCCCAATGAGATAATTGCCTTCTAAAACAAAACAAATAGCACACATCAGGGGAAAGTAATAGAATCCAGAATCTCAACAACTTACCATTTATAATTCCTAGAGTATAATTAAAATTTGCCTGACATATGAGAAACCAGATAAATGGAACACATTGCCAATAGAAAAGAAAATCAATTATGAGCAATTCTGAGATACAACACAGGAGACAAGTGTTTTATCCCTGGTCTGGGAAGGTCCCACGTTCCATGGAGCAACTAAGTCTGTGCGCCACAACTTCTGAGCCTGTGCTCTAGAGCCCAAGAACCACAACTGCTGAAGCCCGTGCACCTAGAGCCTGGGCTCTTCAACAAGAGAAGCCACCAAAATGTAGCCTCTGAGCAGCAACGAAGATCCAGCATAGCCAAAAATAAATAAATAAAATTATATATATATATATATATATATATATATATATATATATATGGCTTTTGGAAAATTAAAAAAAGAAAATGCTTAAAGAAAAAAATTGTCAACTCTAGATTCTACATCCAGTAAAAGATATTCTTGAAAATAAAGGCAAAACAAAGAATAAAATCTATAGATCTATCCCAATGCCATCTCAAAATCCTAACAGTTCTTTTTTTATTATTAATCTTTTGTGTATACATGAAAATGGAGATGATTTTTAAAAATCATATGAAAGTGCAGAGCCATGTCCACCCAATAAAATCTTTTTTTAATGAATAAACATTTATTTTAGAACATTTTGATAAAAATTTACATGAAAATTAAAGAGTAGTACAGAGCATCACCGTGTACTCCTAACTCCCTCACATAGTTCCCCCTACTATCAACATCACTCTAGTATGGTAAATTTGTTACAACAAATGAACCAATATTGATTCAGTATTATTAGCTAAAAGACATAATTTAAATCTAGATTAATTCTTTGCATAGTATAGCTCTATAGATTTCAAAGAAGACATAATATCCTTTATCTAACTTTACAGTTTCATGTATAATAGTTTCACTGCCTTAAAAATGCCCTGTGCTTCACCTAATCATCCTTCTTCCCTCCCCCAAATCCCTGGAAACCACTGATCTCCTTAATATCTTTACGGTTTTGCCTTTTCCAGAATGTGATATGGCTGGAATCACAAAGATGTAGCCTTTTCAGACGTCTTCTTTCATTTAGTAATAGTCATTTAAGGTTTCTGTATTTCTTGGGGTGACCTGATAGCTCATTTCTTTTATCACTAATTAATATTCAATTGTATGGGTGAATCACTGTGTACATATGTTGATTCACCTATTGAAGGGCATCTTGGTTGTCTCAGGTTTGGGGCAATTATGAATAAGGATACTATAAATAATGATTTTCAGGGTTTTGTGTGGACAAAAGTTTTAGAAGGTAAAAGTAAAACTAAAAGTAAGTAAAACTTTTAGAAGGAAACAGGAGAGAATAGCTTCTTGATTTTGGTTAGGTAGGCAAACATTTCTTAAAAGATTTTAAAAAGTGCTAATTATAGAGAAAAATTGATAATTTAGACTATATTACGTCTATATTTTTGTAATCAAAAGAAACAACTAAGCAAGTGAATAGGCAACCCAGAAAAAGAAAAGCTATTTACAATACACTTATCTAACAAAGGACTCATAGAATAAAGAACTCCTACAAAATGACAGACAACCCAAAAGACCTGTACTAGCATGTTCAGAGGATCATCAAAGTAGAAACTACCCAAAGGTCCATTAACAGTAGAAAAGAAATTGTGACATACAGAGGAATATTACACAACAATAATGATGAATGATTTATGGCTGCCTGCAAGAATATGGATGAAAATGAAAGAAGCCAGACACACAAAAAAGTACATTCTTTAAGATTGAATTTAAAGACAGGAGAAAAATAGGAAAGAATGAACAGTGAGTACTCTTATGGGGCATGTATTAATGAAAGGAAGTGTCTTCAAGGAAAGCTGCTGCTACTGCTGCTAAGTCTCGTCAGTCGTGTCCGACTCTGTGCGACCCCATAGATGACAACCCACCAGGCTCCCCCGTCCCTGGGATTCTACAGGCAAGAATACTGGAGTGGGTTGCCATTTCCTTCTCCAATGCAGGAAAGTGAAAAGTGAAAGTGAAGTCATTCAGTCATGCCCGACTCTTAGTGACCCCATGGACTGCAGCCTACCAGGCTCCTCCGTCCATGGGATTTTCCAGGCAATAGTACTGGAGTGGGGTGCCACTCCATCAAGGAAAGCTATGGGGATGCTATTGATGTAATTTTTTATTTCTTGATAAACACTGGTTAAACAGGTGTATTTTATTTGCAAAAATCTTTCAAACTGCACATTTGGTATATGTTCCTTCTTCTTTAAGTATGTTACATATTAAGAAGTTGGAATAAAACAAGAGACAGAAAGAATTATCCAAAGCAAAATTAAATAGCAAGTAAGTGGCAAAGGAAGAGTTCTAACTTCTAGCCTGGAATTCAGACTCATTCACTCAGAGGCTGAGGACACAGTGAGGGCTGGACAAAAAGGCCATTATTATGAAGGGTCTCCTATTCAGGAAGGGTCTCAAATGAGAATTTTTTTATATCATTTCCAAATAAGATTACACATACAGATAGGAGATAAACTGACAGTTTGAAGAATATGTTCATCAAAAATCTTTAAACATTGCCAGCTCATCCTGCCTCATGATAAAACTATTGGACAATTTTATATTGTTTTAGTAGATCCTATAATTTATGATATGAATAGCACAGTTATATATCTTTATGGAGACTTATATTAAAATTATTAACTAATTTAAATTTTAAAGTTTATCAAGCACTTTGTAAAATGGTTTTGGCATGTCTTCATTGTTAAGGACATTGAAAACCTCCCAAACAAAGGGCTTATCTTAGAATTACCTCTAATTAAAGGAGAATTAAATATCTCTAAACATTTAATTAGAATTAGAATTACAAAGAACTACTAAAGAAATAATAGGCTTTCCATAAATGTTTCTTGATCTAAAATTAGTTTTCAATGCCTAATTAAGGTCTAAAATAAAGATTGATTTTATGTCCTACCTGGTTTAGTGGTCAATTCATTGAAAATGTCTACTAAAGCTGACAATATTTTAGAATTTAGTCTAAATACACAATATGCTATTTTCTTATAGATGGGTATAATCAAAAAGTCTGATTGACAACCTTGGTAATCTTTTCCCCAATGGATAAACTGTTTCATAAAAAGCCAACAAAATTATTGAAACTCTTTATAAAAAGTATTCATATAAGGAGAATCACATCTGTGTAAATCCATTGTTTCTATTAATGTCTTAGATTTAAGAAATTTCTATTGTCTATAATAATCATAATGATTTCTTTCACTTTCCACATGTTAATATTTTGAACTTTAATAGTTAAAATCCATTTGTACTTTATTCAAGAATGAAAATAAAAGAACTATTAAAATTATTGAAGGGAAATTGGTAATTGGAATGAATCCATCTAACACTACATGAATCTCCAATAGATTAAAAAAGTCACCTGAACCTCCCAAACATATCAAGGTTGCTGTTGTGACTGGAAATTTTATAAAACAGGACTGCCAGGAGAATACTGAACACACCTAGTTGCTGCTGCTTGCCAGATCACATGTTGGGTGATAACAACCTCCTACCAGTATTTCAACATGAGTGGCCCAGGGCCAGGAAATTGACAGGGTTGCCAGGGTGGGCTGAAGAGGGTCACTGTAAAACATAAAGGAAATCCCACTGAATATGAATAAATTTGAACTTCACATGATGTAGGATTCAAGTTACTTATGAAGCAAATATTTAGAAAGCATTATGAAGCATTAAGAACACATATTAACTTCATACTAAAAGCATTTAAAATATTCTTGCCATATTTAGGGGCAGATACATAACTTGAAGGCTTCCCAGATGGCACTAGTGGTAAAGAACCTGCCTGCTAATGCAGGAGGCGCCAGAGATGTGGGTTTGATCCCTGTGTCTGGATGATCTTCTGGAGGAAGGCATGGCAACCCACTCCAGTATTCTTGCCTGGAGAATCCCATGGACAGAGGAGCCTGGTGGCTACAGTCCATAGGGTCACAAAGAGTCAGACGCTACTGAAGTGACTTAGCATGCATGCACATAACTTGAGATGGGGCCATTTAAACGTAAAATTGTTAAATTTCATATCCCTATACGTTCTTAAAATGCTCCAATTCTTCTGGCATCTTCTTTCATCTCACGGCTTTTGCTTCCATTTCTTAACATCAGGAATCCAGGAGCTAATTCCATTTTCCAATGTACTAAATTGCACTACATAAACAGTACACAGTTTCCCTGTTTTATGTCTGTAATTTACTTTTAAAAATTTTACCAAAGATGCAGTACCATAAATGTGTGTGTTGGTTGGTTGTTACATATAGAGTTACATATAGAGTCTGGCTACTTAATCAAGAACACATGAAAAGATGCTCAACATCACTCATTATCAGAGAAATGCAAATGAAAACCACAATGAGGTACCATCTCATACTGGTCAGAATGGCTGCTATCAAAATGTCTACAAACAATAAATGCTGGAGAGGGTGTGGAGAAAAAGGAACCCTCTTATGCTGTTGGTGGGAATGCAAACTTGTACAGCCACTATGGAGAACAGTGTGGCGATTCCTTAAAAAACTGAAAATAGAACTGCCATACGACCCAGCAATCCCACTGCTGGACATACACACCGAGGAAACCAGAATTGAAAGAGACACGTGTACCCCAATGTTCATCGCAGCACTGTTTACAATAGCCAAGACATGGAAGCAACCTAGATGTCCATCAGCAGACGAATGGATAAGAAAGCTGGGGTGCATATACACAATGGAGTATTCAGTTCAATTCACTTCAGTCGCTCAGTCGTGTCTGACTCTTTGCGACCCCATGAATTGCAGCACGCCAGGCCTCCCTGTCCATCACCATCTCCCTTACTCAGCCATTAAAAAGAATACATTTGAATCAGTTCTAATGGGGTGGATGAAACTGGAGCCTATTATACAGAGTGAAGTAAGTCGGAAAGAAAAACACCAATACAATATATTAATGCATATGTATGGAATTTAGAAAGATGGACGATGACCCTATATTCGAGACAGCAAAAAAGACACAGACGTATAGAACAGTCTTTTGGACTCGGTGGGAGAAGGTGAGGGTGGGATGATCTGAGAGAATAGCATTGAAACATGTATATTACCATATGTGAAACAGATCGCCAGTCCAGGTTCGATGCATGAGACAGGGTGCTCAGGGCTGGTGCACTGGGATGACCCTGAGGGATGGGGAGGGGAGGGGAGGTGGGAGGGGGGTTCAGGCTGGGGAACACATGTACACCCATGGTGGATTCATGTGAAGGTATGGCAAAAACCACCACAGTATTGAAAAGTAATTAGCCTCCAATTAAAATAAATTTAAAATAATAAATAAATAAAGAATTCATGGTTTGGCATGGGTGGCAAACATACACCAAAAAGGCAACCTCGGAGACTACAAGTGCTTCTGTATTCATGTCTTTGAAAAACACCAGTTATTTTCTAATTTGCATCCTGAATGTCAGATACAGATTTTTACTGACAAAATTAATGATTTGTTAATTAGCATAATGAATGGTACAAACAGGCTCTCCTTGGTGAAATGAGTGGTATTCAATTTTCGTAGGTTGGCTATAATTTAAGATTGGTGTGAATAGGGTTTAAGAAACTAGTCACTTGACTCTCAAATGGCCCTGTACCCAGTCACTGGCTGGGAGGATATCCGGTGGCTGAGTCTTTCTATAACAATCAAGTGCAGTTTCTGGAATATTGTCACTTCTGCTTTAAGAGAACTTTTCATGCAAGGTGGTGGTCTCAGCACCTAAAAAGAACAGAGAGTTGGGACTTTGTAGAGAATGCAAAGCAAGTTGTATGAAATGTTTAGGGTCTGCTTACTAATAAGTGTTTATTAATAAATATTTAAATATGAAGTCAAACTTGATCTAAGGCTTGTTTTACTTTGAGCTGGTACTAGTGTCAGGAGGGAATAACTTTAATACACCCCTCAGGTTTTTGCGATGATCACTAATATATGCCAAAAAGAACTAAAAGTCAGTTAGGTCAAATTTAGGTGAGTTCCTAGGCCCTTTGATTTATTTCTGCATATTCCTGTAAAAATTTATATCTTCAGTCTTCTAAAACTATCTTTGTAAGTCACAATGGTAAACTAATTTTTGTTCATTTTTGTTTTACCTTCTCCAAAAAATACTTTCACTTCCATTTTCACCTTCTTAAAAACTCTAGTGTCTTAGTCCAAAAATCAAACTTAATGATGGAAAATCCAGCCTCCAAACAGAATGACTAAGTCAGATGCTATGGATCTGAAAGAAGTTTGGATGTCCTTAACCTATACTTCCGGAGAAAGCGATGGCACCCCACTCCAGTACTCTTGCCTGGAAAACCCCATGGATGGAGGAGCCTGGTGGGCTGCAGTCCATGGGGTCGCTGAGGGTCAGACACGACTGAGCGACTTCACTTTCACTTTTGACTTTCATGCATTGGAGAAGGAAATGGCAATCCACTCCAGTGATCTTGCCTAGAGAATCCCAGGGACGGCGGAGCCTGGTGGGCTGCTGTCTATGGGGTCGCACAGAGTCAGACACGACTGGAGCGACTTAGCAGCAGCAGCAGCAACCTATACTTCACTGGGTGATAATATTCTGACTTTATATTGGGCTGACCTTGACCTCAAGAGTTTTGTTATAGGTGACCACATGAATCTCCAAGAATTAAAAAAGTCACATAAACCTTCCAAACATATTAAGTCTGCTATGGCAGATTTGGATCTTGTTTTTATATCAGTAACCACTTGAGACCTACTACTCATTTCCAGTAGCAAATAATTATTAAGAAAATAGGAGTCTCTCTTCAAAATCAACTGGGGTTTTTAAATTTTGTCATTCTTAGAGCTATGTGTGCTAAATTACTTTTCAATACATATAAAATTTATAATTACTAGGAAGCATGATGCCTTAAAGATAACTGTGTTGCTTCATGCTATTCTAAATAAAATTCTATGAAATTTTGTGACGGCTAAAAGGAGATGTATAAAGCTGTCCATAGGTACCTTTTCCTGTGCACCAAGGAGACTTAGACATACAACAGAAAGGCATTTTAACGACTTTGGTAAGTGGTGCTTTAACCAAGCATATAAATATTTTTTTTATCTGGGAATTTTAATCTTGGCTGACTTTTGAAGCAACGTTAAGTCTTTTCTTTTTCTTGGCATCAATTCAACAACTACGTATGTTCATACATTTGTTATTATAATTATATGTTTGTTCATGTTCTTGATTGTTTGCAAACTTTTTGCACATAAAGAAATCACGTGGACTTAAAAATGGTCTCTATGTTCTCCAAATTTCTACCGCATCTACTACAAAGCCAAACATAAGGTCATGGCGAATGATTATGCTAATGAGGTAACTACTTTATTGAATGATTTGCAATTTTTATTTTACTTTGTCCTAAAATAAATGTTTATTCTATTCATCCTAAAATATTATAATATTTGGAAGATGATATTTAGCTGACTTAAACTGTTAGAGCAAACAATTAATTGTCAGTCCATACAAAAGCCACATTGTCTTTTCTAATATAATCAGAACTAACCTATGTGCAAAATCAAGAGTTTCAGATCCAAAACCTCCAGCTTTGCTTCTGGTAATATTTTTGTTGTTTGTTTTTTATTTTTTTTTAAGTGGGCACACCATTAATAGGGTGCTAAAAAATGCAAGCTCCTTTCATGGTCAACATAGAGAAAAAGAACAGGTTTTTTGAAAAAAGGTCTCAAACTAATATTATTTTTCTTACCATTATGTGCTTACTTTTTCAAAGTTCAGTTAAAGAAAAGCCAGAGCCTCAGGTTGAATAAAGTTCAACCTGATACTGTTTTTGTCTTTCTTGCATAACTAAAATACCCTCACCAGAATGCTTCCTGAGACAAAATAAATATTTGCTGAATAAATGAATGTAAACATTGAGAAATGATCATAAAAATTAGCCAAGCTTAATAAAAAAGGGTGAAGAAATTTAAAGTCAAAGAATTAGATGCTGATTTTCACTCTGTACAGAAGGTGGAGCCAAAGACATATTTATCTACTGGCTGGGATTCTTTCCTGTTAAACAAAACAAACAAGTTTTGTTTTTTTTTTTTTTTTTTTTGACAAATACTTTTTCTTTGTGCAGCCTCACAGTAAGATTGACTTGGAAACAGGTGTAGGCTACAGAATAAGTTCAGATTTTACCCAGGTTGAGACAATCTTTTATCTTTAAATCACTCACATGGATGACAGATAAGTAAATGGTAACCAAGTTTCAGTTAAGTGAATACTCTGGAGTTCTGAAGTACATTGTCAGACCCCAGAAATATTTATCTATTGAAAAAGGATGCTAGCACAAGTCAGTAAAATGCTGGGAAATCTACACTATTCCAAGGAAAATATGATTGACCAACTGTCACTTTAAGAACACATTTTCTAGCTAGATTTATCAGTTTAGGTAGAGTATTTCTGAATATGCATACTTTTGAGGTTGCAAATTAACTTTTTCCTTTCAGTCCAATAAATATTAGATAAAACGGAAATTTGGTGCATGGATAGAATTACTGATGTTAAAGAAAGGAAATCCATATGACAATGCTATCTTAATCCAATACAAAATCATCCCAGACATTGCCCCCACCCCTGGCCCAGTTTTAGATAATCCTTTTATTCTTCTAAAGCTGACTTCGTATTCCTGCAGAGGTACTGCAAACTTCAACTCTGATCAATCTGTTCTTTTCGGAGTCAGCTGATAACCTCATCTACCTTATTTGAGAAGTTATCTTCAAACTCTAGCTTCCTAAAGCACATACTCTCCACTTTAAAACTTTTTTTTTTTTTTTTCCCATAATGGTCTGCATTCACTCTCAATTTAAAGGAGTAATTGCCCTTTTCAAGCAGTCCCTGGTAGCTCAGTCAGTAAAGGATCTGCCTGCAATGCAGGAGACCAGGGTTTGATCCCCTGGAGAAGGAAATGGCAACCCACTCCAGTACTCTTGCCTGGAGAATTCCATGGACAGAGGAGCCTGACGGGCTACAGTCCATGAGGTCGCAATAGTTGGACATGACTTAGCAACTAAACCCACTCCCTTTGCAAAATTAAGGCTCCCCCAAGTACCAGGGTGATATTTTCCTCACAAATAAGCCCACTCTCCTTTACCTGATTCCACCTTGCCTCTTCTTTCATTCTTTTTCTTTGCCTAGACTAAAGGAGGAAATCCGCTGAGTCTGCGCGTGCTCTTTTTGGCCCACTGCCTATAGCCTACCTCTTAGTTATATTACCTGTACCTGTGGTTTCAAATATCAATTCTATGAATATAATCCCAAATTCACAACACTTTTAACCTGAACTTCACAACCCATGTTTTAAACTGCCAGTCAGGTATCTTCACCAAGATGTTTCAGTTCTTCAAACTAAATTTTCCAAACTGAAATCATTAAATCTCTTTCAGCAAATCAGTTCTTCCTACCAACTTACTTTTTTGTGTTAGTAATATTTTCCCAATCAAAACTCCAAAATCAGTTTTCACATTCCTCTCCCTTGTCCTCCCAATTCAGTCTGTCATCAAGTTCTAGGGCTGGAAAGGACGAGTACCTTCTGGTCCTTTTTGACTCCTAGTCCCCTAATTCAGGTTCCTCGGGTTCTTATAATTCACTCCCGTACCATTACAATATTCTCCTTACTAGTCTTCAATCTATGGCAATCAATTGTTTTTTAATGTTCACGCTACTCATTGAAGTGGGAGAGTTGGTGTGAGATAAGCACTTAAAAGCCTTAAAAATTAATCCATTCATCTCTTAAAATTTCAAAAATTGCTATTTCGAAACAAAGGTAAAAATTAGAAAAATGCAGTTGGTTTTCACATTAAGAAATACTTCTCATGATTCTGAAAAATATCGTGCTCATCACTGTGCAACATGGGTAAAACAGAGTCCAAAGCCTGGCTCATCGTGGCGCCTAAAGAACTCTGCAGATGACAAAATTCTCAATGCCTGCCTCTCATCCCTCATAGGGCAGTATAGCCTAGCAAATCGGGCCACATCCATTTCTTATGCATTGACAAGGCCTGAAAATCAGAGAATATATAGTTCTATAAAGTCAGTGTTTATATTAATGAAATGGTATTTTTGAGAATCTGAGGAAAACACGTTTAAAAAATCTATCCACAATTTTTGCAAAAGATGCCAATGGAGATAAACTTCTAAGGTCAGATAAATGGGATACTTTATAGAAAATATATTATTGGTCAAAATATAACTCACCAGCACTGCTACAGTATGAAATATAATAGGAATTGCTACTAGACATTTGGAGAAGCTTCAGGTGTCCATGAAAGATAACTGTGGTCAAGGCTCAGTGGCCGAGCTCTTTCTGAGCTCTATTACTCATAGGATCAAATCTTGGTGGTATTATTTCAAAAGAAGAGAGGATCACATAGGATGTCTTCATCTCTTTCATGAATGATTTTTGTGGCAATCACTCTAGAAATAAAAGATATAATACAGTCCATATGTTAAGAGAACTTATTTAATTACTGGCTAATGCTATAACTAATCTCTTGGGCTTAGAAAATGGTTCAAGTGATTCTCATGAGTAACTTAATTTGGTACAAAGAGGTTCTTTCTTTCTCTTTGCAGTTGGTCACATAAGCAACAGACTGAAAAGAAAAGGAACCAAAACACTTAGATAACAATATCTTTTTATACATCTAACAAAACAGAATCAGAAATAAACATAATTTTTCATTAAAAAAAAAAAAACCCTGCTGTAAAATAGCCAATTCCAACTTTTCCTTAATGTAACTAATTCTGAATTAGCATTTTAGGAAATTTTAAAACATAAAGTGGATGATTTCAGTAATAAGTGTACTTGATAAATCCTTTTACAAAAATAAGCCAAATAGTTACATAAATTAAAAGAAGCACAGATTTCTTCCCTTTTTTTAAGAGGGAGGGAAAGCATATTTTCTTAAAATAAAAAGAGTAAATCATATTTTCATGAATGTGTTCTGAATCAAGGAAAGTAATTTTTAGTTAGGACCAAACAGACTCATCTGAAGGAAAGGACAATACGAATATAAGACTGAAGCAATAGTCATGGACTACTGATCTTGAAGACTTGAAAATCAGATTATTATTTCTACTTCTTTGTTCCCTTTATTTAACATAAAGAAAAACGTACCCTTAGAAATAGCATGGTCAGCAAATAAGAGAGCAAAACTGTGTCTTAATGCTACAACATTTCAGAAGATGTTTTAGTAACACCTATTAAGGTGTTTTATTTTAATGAAATGAAATTTAGGGGAGGATATCTATCAGAAAACACTTGCGATCATCTTTTATTCTAATATCTGTACTAGTGACAAAAGAGTAAAGAGTATTAAAGCTGGATCAGTTTGCCTTGTTTCCAGAGAATAATGGCCAATAATTTCCAGAGAATTCCCTGCCCAGCCTCAGGAGCATCACTGAAGCCAGTTTATGGGAAGTGTCCTGCCACAGCCTCTAGCATGGCATCTGGAGTGTCCTCAAAGAATCTGTCCACTCTAAGATTGAGGCCACATGACTCAGGCTATTATAAATCCTAAGCCAGAGGGCTGAAGAGGGAGGACCCTGGAAGTGGTGGGAAAGCACATAAAAACTGTATGTGGAGCTCTGGGGGCATCAGGCAGAAAACTATCCAGTGGGCTTTAAAAAGGCAGATGGTCTCAAGAAAAGTTGATAGTTTCGGGACCCACTCAATGTCAACTTAACGTGTGTATTTCACAAAAAAATAACCTGCTATTTCACTACAAAAGAGATTTCATTTTTTGTGAGTTGGCACGAATGCGGCTAAGATAGTATAAATTTTCAGTTCCCTGGAGATGTGGTAGGGGTCAGACATCTAGATCTTCATAGTCAAAATGTATTACATATAAAGTAGTTACATATATTGTTTTATAAAACAATAAGCTGCAGTAAAGAATAAAATTCAAAGCTGTCATGAGGTTGGAGGGTGGATTTGGGATGGGTATATCAGCATGAAATGTTCCTTTTTGAAATTTCTCTCCCATCTCCATTTCCTTTGTTCGTTGTCCCTACTTAAACTAAGAAGAAAGGAATTCGCTCGTGAAAGAACTCACTCACATCCACCCACCTTTAACTTCACACACCTTTGTCCAGTAGGAAACAAAGTCTGTGCTGGCTATATTCTTTTCCACCACTTTAACTTACTACAGCACACATATATTACAGTAAGTAAACTTTTAGAAAAGGTTGTATTATTCTAAAACACACTACTTTTTTTTTTTTAATCCCCGAACTTTTGGTGAGAAAAGCACTAACTGAAACCCATAATTGTATTTGTAAGCAGTGACTTAAGCAGTGGCACTCACGTCTCTACTGCTACTTCGTCTCGTCAGCACATTTACAGCACAACTTTGTCTGGACCTGGCTACTCCTTCTTTCCCCAACCCGTCCACGTTCTCCGGCCCGCTCTCCACCCCCCTGCCCGCCTTTCCTCTTCTCCTCCCCTTTCTTCTAGCCCCTCCCTCCCTGTTGAGTCAGTGGCTTGAAACTTTTAAAAGCTCTGTGCTCCAAGTAAGAAAAAAGCTTTTACGAGGTATCAGCACTTTTCTTTCATTAGGGGGAAGGAGTGAGGAAAGTACCAAACAGCAGCAGACTTTTAAACTTTAAATAGACAGGTCTGAGTGCCTGGGCTTGCTTTTTCATCTTACTTCATCCTCTGAGGAGTTCAATCACTTGGCTTGCCTACTTCACTTCTTATAAGAGAAAGAGTAAGTTTTTAAAAGAACTTTACCTAACTGTGTCTTTTTCTAGCAGTAAAACTTTTCTAAAGTTTTTAAATATGTTAAATGTAGCTTTCATATGACACAATAAAGGGAATGATGAACTTGAAGATGTCTGTAGTTTTAAAGTTAAAATTAAACTTACGGTATTTACTTTTTGACTGCTGAAAAGTTTTTCTTTTAATAATGCAACAGGTAAATAAGATTCACATCTTTCTGATGAGGATAAAGAACTAATTTACTGGATATTTCGTTTTCCATTTTAGACTATAATTTTACTTTTGGGGGTGATCAGTAACAGTCTAGGTGCTTTGTAACTTTTTGGGGGGGGAGGGCGAGGTTAGGGGCCTACGTTGGGGGTTTGACTGACAATACAAAAATCAAAGTGCAAATTTGCTTAACGTGCTTGCTATAGAATTCTACGCTTTGTTCTTTTTCATATGGAAATCTTGACTGATGTTCTGTAGCCTTGCAAAGCAAACTTCCTAACAAAGTGCTTTGTTAAGATCTTGCGGTTACTTGACTTCCACGTGGTTCCTTCCTAGAATTTTACCCAGTAAACAAAAGGTATAAAAATCAGAGTTGTGATATTGAGGTTCTTAAAGCCACAGTAAAGGGTTACTTTATGTTAGCAGCACTATGGAAAAATCTTGAGACTCGCAAGAGAGCCACCATTGACTCGACCACGCTGGCAATTCAGGAGGTGAAATCCCTTGAATGGGTGATGGTTACTTACAAAGCATGAACAGAGGGAGAACAGAAGTCTCGGAAAGAGTGTATGCCTGGGTGTTTCCAAAAGGTCTCGTAAGGCAGGGGCTCCTAGAAAGAATAGGAATCTAAATGTCTTAAAACAGCCCCTTAGAGGGAGCTCCCCTCACCCCACGCCACCCCATCTTCGCTTGTCCGATCCTGTAACAAACTTCAGACCTCTGGGGCAACTTTTTTGAGTCGCTGGGTGCTGCCAGTAGGCAAAGATAACGCGGGTTTGTTATTTAAAAGGGTTCAATTTCTCACATGCTCTTATGGGTAACACACATTCTGTTAGCTAGAAATACAACCTTGCGTTTTCGTGTCCGGTAGGGGTTTTGTCTGATCTAACTCCACAGACTATTAAGTTTAAATTTTTGGTGTGACCCTGCAGTTTGAAGTATTTGCACCAGAGAAGGTGGAAAAGCAAAGAAAAATGAAAGCTTTGCGGAAGGAGGACGGGGGCCTGGGGCCCGGCGGGAGCGGGGTGCCTCCTGCCATCTTAGCATCCGCCCGGCTCGCCCGGGGCTCCTGCGCTGTCTGAGCCCTGGCGATTTGCAAAGGTTTGCTCAAAGGAGTCCTTCCGATCCTCTCTAGTCTAACCCTGAGCAGGTCCGAGTTCCGCCACTGGGAAGGAAGCGGGAGGGGGAGAGCGGCAGGGGGCGGGGGACGGGGGGTGGGGGAGATGGACTGTGTGCCAAATAGTAAAAAGAAGAGCAAATGATTAATTGAATTAACTGTATCAATCTAATTTCCCCTCCAACACCCACTCCCGCAGTGGTGGTGGTGTTTTGTTTTTTTTTTTTTCTTTTGAACTTGCTGAATCCTACTGTATAAACCGTAAGGAAACCTGAGTGCCTCGGGAATTACCTACCGTACCTAACTGGCACTTCTAACTCTTCTGTAAGTTCTCGAAACTTCTCAAGAATGAGGGTGGAGTGGGGAGAGCGGAGGAAGCCCCATCATGAGATGAGTAAAGTGGTAATGACGTGTCCGGAGGCAAATCAGTTCCAGAATTCGGGAACTCAGATCTTCCCCTAGCAGCGGCTCGCCCACCCCATCCTTTTCGCTAGTCATCCAAATATTTACAGAGCATCTCTGATAAAGCCTATCAAAAGTTCTCCTTAACCAACCTCATCCTCACCCTAGGGCGTGCCTATTTTTCTCTCTAGGAGTACAAAGTGGGGTTGGGAAGAGGAGAGCTATAAACTGTTGGAAAAACAGACATGGCTTTACTTGGAGGTGGGTTTAATTTCTTTTGCTTCCCAAACCAAGTTGGTAATGAAAAGATGCTTAATTTCCCCCTCTGAAAACTGGACACATATGAAGTTAGTCTAAAATGCCTTGGGCACTTTGAAGAATAGATGATGAAAAAAATTTTTAAAGGCCTAACTTGTCCAGGAATTGCTGAGAATAAAAGCCTCTAGTAATACAGAGATCTCATTAAATTAACTCCGTCTCAGAGAATGAAAAAAATCCAGGGAAAAAAACACTTCATGGAAAAGAGTAATTAATTCCTCTATGTAGGCCAGGTTGCCTGAAATTGCCTCTGTCCTGGCAACGTGTACGTGGAGTGCTTTTTAGTTTCCGAAGTCAGTACAGTTTTCACCTGTCCTTTGCCTGCAAAATGCAGTGGTAATGCGTTGATCCTACTGCAGTGGCTTTGATCCCACTATGTTCCATATTTTTCTACTACCTTTTATGGTTTATCACTGCTGCCCTATCCACTCAATTCCTGGCCCTTTACAGTGTAATTCTTACATTGCTCACCCTTCCTGGAAACACAGTGTCAAAGCAAGCATCTGAAAGGGTGTGTTTTCAGATATTGAGAGTTGTTTTGTTACTTAGATGTCTTCAATTCCTACCTAGAGGAGAGTGGGAACCTCACAATAAACTGCATTCCTTCCTTTCTCTGGTGATGTGCAGAGATGCAGCTGGGTATGAGCCTCAGCGCCTCTCTATATATGATACCCGAGGGAAGGGAATGATAGGAAAGTCACCAGTGATTAATACCTCCTACTCCACCTTTCCGGTTCTGACTTCCCTTCAAGATTCTCAGTTGTTGAGATTGTTGAAGCGTATCTACACACATTAGTTCAGTTCTGGAGAGACAAGTTATTATCTGGTGTTTACCATTAATGTCAGTATTCAATATAGATAAGTTAGGTTTCAAAAAAATCCCTGGAGTTCAGTGGGAGTTCTCCCTCCTCCCCCCCTTCAGATAAGCACCCAAATTCTCTACTTTGTCTCCACATTGCCTGTCTAGGTTCCCCATATGCCTGTGTATGTACACACTGTCTTTTGCCAAAGGTAAAACACAGACCATGCTGAGCCATTTATCTAGAAGTTTTATATATATAAATTTTTCCATAAGAGTTTCTTAATTTTCAGTAACCTTCGCATCCAAGTTTTCCTAGCTGTCTAAATACTTTATTTAACAGACGTGTTTTGGGACGTCCCTGGTGGTCCAGTGGTGAAAATGCCTCTCTTCCACTGTAGGGAGTGCAAGTTCAATCCCTGGTGGGGGAACTAAGATCCCTCATGCCACGTGGCACTGTCAAAAAAAGAAAGTGTTTTATGGAATGTCTAAAATTCACAGTAATATAAAAAATACATAGTGGGGTTTTTTTAGCAATTTCTGTAAGGCAGATGCATTCTCTAGTGTATGACTTTTTCCATGATTTAGAGAAGATGTCTCCAAATAGAAACACAAATACAGGCAGACCTTTTTCATGGTCTTTTCTCTTCAATAATTGATAAAGGGTAAATTTGTTTCAATCTCTTTGAGGTTGCTATTGTACTCATTTCAGGAGCTTTTGGTTACCATTAGGAAAATGTTAATCACTTCTTAGATATTATTTTGCTAAAGGAAAGAATACCAAAGTTAGAAAATAAAAGGGCTATATCTATATCTAAAAATCATTTAAAGAGGAATGAAACTTTATTGAGCTTTTACTAAGAGCTTCATGTTCATGAGTTACTCATTCAGTGTTCATTAAGGAAAGAAGATTTAATACACTTGTGAGGGCTTTTACCTCCATCCAATGGCAATCTAAGAACACAGCTTTTAGCCTGCAGCTTCTGACTTAGGCTCTTTCTTGTATCACCATGAGTGACCATGAGAAACTTCTGCTAGTGGGGAGTTGAGTGCTAGCTGTTGGACTAGGGAGAGGATTATCTATTTTTGTAGGTGTCATCTCTTTGGATGGAGTTCCTCACTCCTCAACTCCCATCTCATGTCATTGTTCTGTGGAGGCTGATGTAGATTGACTATGTGATGAAAAGAGGTGAGAGCCAAGGTAAAAAGGCACATGTGTTCCCCACCCCACCCGCAAAAAATCAATGCCACACATCAGGTACACGTCAGAAGAAATGTAGCAGCATTGCATTCTTTACAAAAGAATCTAAGGCTAATCATGGAGCCATGGGCAGAATTTTAAATAGAGTAGATGTTTACACGAAATAGGTTTGATACACCAGGGCTTCCCTGGTGGCTCAGACAGTAAAAAAAATCTGCCTGCAATGCAGGAAAGCCGCGTCTGATCCCTGGGTTGGAAAGATTTCCCTGGCAAAGGGAGTGGCTAAGGCTCCAGTATTCTTGCCTGGAGAATTCCATGGACAAGAGGAGCCTGGAGGGCTACAGTCTATGGGGTTGCAAAGAGTTAGACGCTACTGAGCAACTAGCACACCACAGAGTTAGGCTGACTACCCACATATAAGGAAGCAAAGGTTGTTTATTATCTGATGAATATATATTTTTCATAGTACCTGATTCAAGTCACTGAACTGCCTAACACACCCTCAACCTATGTAGAGATGTTACATTAACTGGGATTGATACCAGCTGTTACTCTTCTAAGAGCCCCAGTCTTACCCCAAGATTTATCATTCTTGAAATAAACACAAGTTTTAACAGGTTATTTCTTGCACTGCAAGATACCGTGGGATCTCTCTCAGCAACAGTTGAATTGTGTAGTCCAGTCAGAATTCAAATCCTGCGGAATTGGACAAAAAAAAAAAACAAGTTTTTTTGTTGTTTCTTTGAAATCTTAACCTGTAAAACAGCATAATAGTGAAACTGCATAAATATCTATGATACCAGATACATTTTGCAAGAATTCCAAATCACTATGACCTTGTCTAATAAATTCAAGACCTTGTTTAACAAATTCTTTGTTAAAGAGCCTGTTTTCTTAATTTAATCATACTACTTGCTCAGGAATCATTAAAATATATTGCTACAACAGTTCTCTGTTACAGCAATAATCACTTGAAAATTGAATAGTTTTTATCATATGAGATGTTGACAATACTTTTTTTAACTGTGTAAGTCCCTTTTTAATTAATTTGAAACTTCAGAAGTTTGGGATAGGTAACTATAATTAAGAGTGTCCCAAGGAGGTAATAAACAAACAAACAAAACTGGTGAAACCTGGTACCTTTTTTGTTACAGGCCCCTTTCAATTCACTCAATAGATACTCGGTATCTCTCAACTCTTTTAAGCACTGGAGATACAGCAGTGGACACAAGAAACTCCCATATAGAAGTCACATTCTAGTTGAGAAAAGCAGATAGAAGTCCTTGTCATGGAGGCAGACAAACAATAAACAGATAAGTACATATAATATGTCAAGTAGAGCTAAGGACCATTAAAAAACAAAAAAAGAACAGGGGGAGTAGCCAGTGACAGGCCTGGAGTACTGGCTGAAGAGATGAGACCAGAGCCAGCCATGGGGATGGGACAGAGTTGATCAAGGCAGATCAGCTTGTTAGTTTTTTTCAGATTGTTTGAGGGGAGTAGATTGGCAAGCAGGGTAACAGGCTCTCAATGTGTAACCTGAAGAGAGGTGACGTGTAACCTGGTGATGGCTGAGATCAGGCTAAGAGCTGGGGTGGTGGTGAGACTCCTAGTCTGTTTTGGGGGGAACACAAAGCCTATAGCATTTGCTGACAGATTGAACATGGGTTATGTTAATTGAATGTGGGTGTGAATACTACCCAAAGCACATCTAGCTGTTGTAACTATAAGAGGAATGGTCACAACTGAGCCCACTCAAAGTCATTCACCACAGGGGAGAGGGGGTCTTACAAAAATTAAAGAAAAACATTAGAATTTACTGCTTAGTTTTGAAGTTTATAATTTGGGGGAGGGGGTCCACACTGCATGGCAAGCCGGCATGCCAGATCCTAGTTCCCCAACCAGGGATGGAACCCCTGGCCCCTGCTGCAGTGGAAGCACCAGGGAAGTCCCAAGAGGCTTATAATTTTTGGCTTAGGATATTAGAAACACACATGGCACTTCCTCCTCCCCGACCGCCCACCTCCAAATCCATTAAATGATTTTGTCAGGAAGCAATCCTGTTTACCTTTATTTTTTTTCACTCACTCAACAGATTATAGTATCTCTTCTTATGAAAAATCTTTAAAATTGAAAGTAAAATATATTCTAATTCTCTTAATCATTATTGGGACATTTATGACATAGTGTCTTGATTATAGCTTTGGCACAGTGATATGTTACTATGTCTCTGAAAAAGGAGACAGTCAAAAGTAACTTAAAATTGAAGGTTTATTTTCCACTTTGAATAAAGTATTTGAGTCTTTGTGTTCGCGGGGAGCAGCCAATGGAGGTAGAGGGTCAGGGGCTGTACAGTAACAGGTAAGCTCTGTTCCCAGGTGCCCAGAGAGTTCTGCTCCTCACCCTGAACCCTCCCCACATTGCAGAGAGTCCAGAAGGTGCTTGGGCAGGTCACCCTTAGGGTGACTGAGGTTTTGGCTTCTAGTCTAGGGGGCCTTGAAGAGCCATGAAAAATGTGATCTAACATGGTACGGAGAGGACATGGTCCAACTGCTGTCAAGCATTTGCTACTAACAAGAACTTTGTACAGCTCCTTAGCCTAGACCTTAATCTATATATAAACTTCCACCTTGGGAACATAGCAGTGAAGAAATGAGTATACATGATATATGCTCAACTGCCATGATTTTCTAAAGTATCAAAGAGAATACTTATCTCATACTGTTGAATGTGAGTGAGGTGTATAGTCTATAAATCAATGCTGGGGGATTCTGTAAACATAATCATGACTGCTCCTTATAAAAAGGCATTAATTTTTCAACCCTGACTTGGAAAAATTAAACCAATAATGGGGATGAGGGGACAAACAGTTAGTAGAATTTCTAATTCACAGCAAAGTGAATGACTCCCAAAAAGGTTTTGCTACCTCTCTTTGAAAATCACAAGCATTATAAGCCATTACATTAACCACTGACCGTCTCTATGATAGTGCTAATAACAGGTATCTACATATTACAGGATACAAGTTTTCCAACTGGATAATTCATATCGACAGATGAACCAGTGTAACTTCATTAATTAATGCAAATGACAACTGTATGGCTCCTTAAAGAAAAGACAACTTTGCTACTACCTGGAGAGCTGCCCAGTAACCAGTTCACACACTGGTGGCAGTATAGGTTATTTTTGTGGAATCTCAGAACTATATGGTAGTCAGGTTTTATTTTCCATAGAGTGTAAAGAAACTTAGTAATTATTTGTCACAAGCATCAGTATATTTTGTTTGAAATAATAATGGAACATTGACTAAAATCTCATTGTGCCTGAAACATTTTTTTTTTCTTAAGCTCAATCGTGTGAATGTGATGAGATTGTGCAGTTTATCATTTTATACTTGATTGTTTTTGTGGCTCATCTTCCCTACCCCCCACAACTGGAGTATTGAGCAAAAGCAGATGACACTGGCAAAATAGTGAAATTCTCTACAAACAGAATCAGGGCCAATTTACACATCATCACATCGAAACTGTCTATTGATAGAGCTCCAGAAATTCTGCTCTATTTGTTTGACCCTCATGGACTGTATTTCTTCATTCCCAGTGCAGTGTCTTCTGCTAAATTGTAGGTTTTTTCTTTGACATTCTCTCACATCAAACTGTCTGTCAAAGCTAAATTACTCCCTCTCACTTCAAGCCTTTCCCTGGCTATTTAACTCTTTGTCAATCCTCCTAGCCTTTTTTCTTGCTTGACTGCTCATTCCATACATCAGTTTCACTGGCACTTTACCATCTAAAATGGCCCTTCCTAGTGGGGAAGCTCCTGTTCTTTATGACCACTGACAGAAGGGCGTTATTTCCTATAACCTGCCCGCTCATCTCCACTCATTATACCCCCTCACCTCCCCAGTCAGTCTCTGGCACCAGTCTCTGGATTGTCATCAAAAAATACACACTGACTGCTAATTTAGATAGCTGATAACAGTTTCACTTTATGGATCAGCCATCTCCTCTTTGTTCCATCCAGGAAATCCCAGGCCGGGTTTCCAATTCATTTTTCCTGGCCTCTATAGCCAGGAGGTACAAGGAGTAGGCAGAAGTGTAATATTGCTTAGTGGAGAAGAAGATTCCCCTGGATTTCATTTACTTCACATAAGGAGAATAGGATCATAGTTTAATTCCAGCTGAAAAACTTCTTTATATTAAGACAGCAAACTTATTTGTCAGAAACCTATTTAATCCTACTTTTAGTTATACTCTTTAAAATTCAGTGAGTTCCTGCCTGGGAAGTCTTTGCTTTGCTTGTTTTTAATTATTAACTAATTTTTGACTGTTTCATCCTGTTATGAACCCTCCAATAACTCTCTGCTGAAAATTAGACTGTATTCTCTATGACTGCCTCATGCAATATTATTCATTTCTTCCCAGATTTCAGCCCCTGCTAAGATTTTATATATCAAAGCATGAGAACATTTCTAACTTTTACTCAGCTTAACTTCAATTTTAAGACGAGTATTGTGCATTGGAAAGCCTTGGTCTTGGGATTGAAAGTCTTTTTCTGGCCTTACTGATAGGTGAATATTTTCAAAACTTCCCTGGTGGCCCACATGGTAAAGAACCTGCCTGCAGTATAGGAGACCTGGGTCCAATCCCTAAGTTGAGAAAATCCCATGGAAAAGAGAATGGCTATTCACTCCAGTATTCTTTCCTGGAGAATTCCATGGACAGAGAAGCCTGGCCGGCTACGGGCCATGGGGTCACAAAGAGTCAGATATGACTGAGTCACTAACACTTTTAAGGACCTCAGTTTTCATCAATTGAATGGACTACTGGCAATTAAAAGTATAAATTGAACTAATAACTTTGGGGATTCCTGTCATCTCTATACACTTGAGGCTATTTCTCATCCCCAGTAATGGGGAAGTCCTAGGCTTAAGATATCAAGGTAGTGATAGGAAGTTAAGAAGAGTGTGTGGGCTGAGGGTCCAAAATCCAATAAAGGAACTCGAAAGTATACAGGAATCCAAAGATGAAAAACAACCATTTTTACTACAGATAACAGATTACTTTTTATTTTGCAGGCTATAATTAGCATTGAGGCCAACTGAACTCTTACTTGAAATGTTACGTGCATTTAGTATTTGTTTTTGAAAGTAGGTTCCTGCATCTAGGGACACAGCGTGTCACGATGGTACCTTTGAGCACAGCATATTTGCCTCTGGGTGGAAGACAGACGTCCAAACCACATAAGTCAGTGCTTAAGAAAAAACAGAAGTATAAATGACCACAGTACAGAGTATGCACAAAGACACTTGAAATACCAAGGAGAAACATTTCAGTTTACAATTGGGAATAATGTGCTATATGTAATAGGATTGAGGTTTGAAAAGAGATCATGTGCATGTGCATGGGTATGGAGTTTTTACCTCAAGTCTTAGGTACCCATAGGTTTTGAATACTACACATCAGCATTTCGCTTAGGTAGGCATGCAGATACAGGCCTATCAGACAAGAATGAGCCTCATTTTTCAGACAATAAAATAAGCAGAGACATTTAGCACTGACAGCTTCTCAAGCGACAGGGTGAGACAGTGGCTGAGCGAGTAATACCTCTTCACAAGGTTAAGATCTCACTTTACTTGGCACATAGGCTCTGCTCTTTCTAAAACTTAGCATATATCAAGAAAATCTGAGACCTCTTTTCAGGGGAAAATAGAATCATTTGCCCTTGTGGGCTGTTTTTTTTTTTTTGTTTTGGGAAGGAAATATTTTATAATATTTTGACTGTTGGCTGAAAGAAACTGCATATTAAGCTAATAATTTGGATCTGTGATTATTTAGTTGTCTTTTGCTTTCTTTTCAGGCAGTACCCAGGCAACATGGGTGACTGGAGTGCCTTAGGCAAACTCCTTGACAAGGTTCAAGCCTACTCCACGGCTGGAGGGAAGGTGTGGCTGTCAGTCCTTTTCATTTTCCGAATCCTGCTACTGGGGACAGCGGTTGAGTCAGCCTGGGGTGATGAGCAGTCTGCCTTTCGTTGTAACACTCAACAACCTGGTTGTGAAAATGTCTGCTATGACAAATCCTTCCCAATCTCTCATGTGCGCTTCTGGGTCCTGCAGATCATATTTGTGTCTGTTCCCACACTCCTGTACCTGGCTCATGTGTTCTACGTGATGCGAAAGGAAGAGAAGCTGAACAAGAAAGAGGAGGAACTCAAAGTTGTTGCCCAAACTGATGGTGCCAACGTGGACATGCACTTGAAGCAGATTGAAATTAAGAAGTTCAAGTATGGCATTGAAGAGCACGGCAAGGTGAAGATGCGAGGGGGCTTGCTGAGAACCTACATCATCAGTATCCTCTTCAAGTCTGTCTTCGAGGTGGCCTTCTTGCTGATCCAGTGGTACATCTATGGGTTCAGCTTGAGTGCCGTTTACACTTGCAAAAGAGATCCCTGCCCACATCAGGTGGACTGTTTCCTTTCTCGGCCCACGGAGAAAACCATCTTCATCATCTTCATGCTTGTCGTGTCATTGGTGTCTCTTGCCTTGAACATCATCGAACTCTTCTATGTCTTCTTCAAGGGTGTTAAGGATCGTGTGAAGGGAAAGAGCGATCCTTACCACGCTACCACTGGCCCACTGAGCCCCTCCAAAGACTGTGGATCTCCAAAATATGCTTATTTCAATGGCTGCTCCTCCCCAACCGCTCCTCTCTCGCCCATGTCTCCTCCCGGGTACAAGCTGGTCACCGGAGACAGAAACAATTCTTCCTGCCGCAATTACAACAAACAAGCAAGTGAGCAAAACTGGGCCAATTACAGCGCAGAACAAAATCGAATGGGGCAGGCAGGCAGCACCATCTCTAACTCCCACGCACAGCCTTTTGATTTCCCCGACGACCACCAGAATTCTAAAAAGCTTGATGCTGGCCACGAACTACAGCCTCTCGCCATTGTGGATCAGCGGCCTTCCAGCAGAGCCAGCAGTCGCGCCAGCAGCCGACCCCGGCCTGATGACCTAGAGATCTAGGTCCAGTTGAGATCCCACTCAGTAGTGGAGAAGAAACAGGTGCTATAAAAAATGCACCTTAGGTGTTCATTTTGTTTCCTTGGAGGTGGTACTCAACAGCCTTGTCATGAGGCTTAGAAAACACAAAGACATTAGAATACCTGGTTCATTGGGGGTGTTAGGGATAGGCGAGTGGAGAGGGAGGGGATGAGGGAGGTACATGTTGGTATTTAATGTAGGTGATTCAAACAGCTTAAGTTCTAAGTAAAAGTTGCATTAGGTGATCCATAGGTAAGGGCTTTTTCTTTCCCACACACCCCTAAGAATAGTTCCGTGTATGTGAAAGAGTCAGTGATATTTTTGGTTAAATATTTTTTTGTTCTACCAAGAAACTGAAATAAGTTTGACCAGGAGAAAATCCTTTCTGAACATTTTACTTATCTTTATCAAGAAAAAGACAGAGGATTGTCTTTATGTCCCTGCTAAAAACATTCCATTGTTAAAATTTGCACTTTGAAGGTAAGCTTTGTAGGCCTGACCCTCCAGGTGTCAATGAACTTCGCTACTAGATTTTTTTATTCGTGGTATCAGTTAAGAGTTCAGACACGGCCCACAAAAGAAGACTTTCCATGCATTTGCAAATCTCAGCCAGTTATCTGTACATTCTTTTTTTACATTCACTTGCATATAGTATTACCATCACTTTGCATCATTCCTCAACTACTATTCATATTCGTTTAATGATTTCTATAAACATTTTAAAGGCAGTTGGGACATCACTTAACATTTTTTGAGTTAGAGTCAGGGAAGCAAGCCATGCTCAATATTTAACAGTCACTTGTCTGTGAATGTGTGTGGAAGAGTGTTTTATTTGTCATGTATTGGTACAAGTAGATGCAGTATAAACTCACAAACACAGATTTGAAAATAATGCACACATGGTGTTCAAATTTGAACCTTTCTCATGGATTTTATGGTGTGGGCCAATATGGTGTTTACATTATATAATTCCTGCTGTGCAAATAAAGCACATTTTTTTTTCCCTAAGATATTTTTTCTCCATGTATCCTATTAAGGATACTGGTTTTTTTTAATTTAGATTCTTTTTCTCTTTTCTTTTTTTTTTTTTTTTTTTTTAGAATATAGCAGTAATGCTATTGCTGAAAGGAATGATTTTCTTTTTCTGAAATATAATCATTGATGCTTGAATGATAGAATTTTAGTACTGTAAACAGGCTTTAGTAATTAATGTGAGAGACTTAGAAGAAATGCTTAGAGTGGACTCTGAAGTGTGCCTAAATGAATTTTGCAGTAACTGGTATTCTTGGTTTTGTCCTACTTAATACACATTAATTCAGAATTTGTATTCTATTTTGAGTTTGACAGTCTTTTGGAGTAACCAGCAACTTTGATGTTTGCACTAAGATTTTATCTGGAATGCAAGAGAGGTTGAAAGAGGTTTCAGTAGTGCACATGTAACTAATTTATTTGAAATTTATCCTAAAGAAATCTACCAGTTTCTTCAAATGCTGTTTAAAAATTCATCACAGATGATTAGTGAAAATACAAAATATCATACTTTTCTTGTTGCATGTCAGCTACATAAAGAGTTTTGTACAATGAGAAATACTAATTTGTTTGACATTCCATGTTAAACTGCTGCCATGTTCAGCTTCATTGCATGTAATGTAGACCTAGTCCATCGATCATGTGTTCTGGAGAGTGTTCTTTATTCAATAAAGTTTTAATTTAGTATAAAGATAGCCTTTATAGCCCGTGTGATTTTTAAAACTTCTATTGCATCTATTCACAATTATCAAAGACAGTTCCATGGATTATGAGGAGTTGGACAAAAAAGATTCACAAGATTCCAGAATCTTCTTGTGTAAGCCACCAGGGAAGCCCCTTTAAAAGAATAGTTTTTATTGTTAACTAGATTCAGTGCAACATTGATTAACATTTTTGAGTATTTATTCAACAGAGAAGATAATGGATAAGAATGATGAATTTCGAATATAAAATTAATGAAAGTGAAAGTCATGTCTGACTCTTTGTGACCCATGGGCTATATAGTCCATGGAATTCTCTAGGCCAGAATACTGGAGTGGGTAGCCTTTCCCTTCTCCATGGGGATCTTTCCAACCCAGGGATTGAACCCAGGTCTCCCTCATTGCAGGCAGATTCTTTACCAGCTGAGCCACAAGGGATACCCCAGGAATACTGGAGTGGGTAGCCTATCCTGTCTCCAGCAGATCTTCCCAACCCAGGAATTGAACCAGGGTCTCCTGCATTGCAGGCAGATTCTTTACTGAGCTATCAGGGAAGCCCCCCAAAATTAATGAGATGTATTTAAAATAAGATAATAGTGAGTAATTCAGTAGGTCTATATATGACAGAAGTAAGACTAGAAAGAGGGTGCTGAAATTTTAAAACTATAGGGTCTTACAGGTAAAAAAGAATTAGAGCAGGGTTGGTTTGAGTATGGTTATGCTCTGTGACAAAAGAGTGAAACAGATTCTATTATCCCAAAACATTGTGAAAACACAGAAAAATTGATTTTAAAAATTCTTAACACCCAAGGAAAATTAAACCATTCAGAGGTACAAGATCAATTCTGGGCAACTGAAAGTATTGCTGTAATTTAAAATATAAAATGTGTTAGCACTTTTAAGTCACATTTCAAGAAAGTTATTTTTATTTTTTGGCCACACCACACAGCATGTGTGGTCTTAGTTCCCTGACAGTTATTGAACCTGTGTCCCCTGCCATGGAAGTATGGTCTTAACCACTGGACCACCAGGGAAGTCCCAAAAGCTTCTTTCTAAAATTGTTTACGTGAATACTCATTGCAAAGCAAACTAGTAGATTTCTGAGCATAAAAATATTACTAGTTTAGAAATAACCTGGTTAAATTTGGTGGCTAGATGTGCCTAAAGTCAAAGGATTATCTAATCAGTCTCAGAGTCAATATAATTGGTAGCATCAACGTTTCTTCAAGTGTTATCATTCAGCTGGCTGAGACTCTGAAGGGAGAGGCAAATTTTCTCTGCGTGTATGTGTCTGCATTTACTGTGGAAAAGAGAGAAACATGGTGTATTTGAATGTGTGTGTGTATTCAAATACAAATGGCTTATAGGGTATGTATATATATATATATATAGAGAGAGAGAGAGAGAGAGAGAGAGAGAGATGGACACATAGACTACTGAATGTAGATTTCTGATGCATGTGTGTGGAAGTGAGAGGGCAAGTTATGCTTTTAAAAAATAGTCCATTTTAAACTTTCCCCAAATCTTAAAGCTTGTCACTATTTTAAAAAAAATCCAGGCATATTATAAATACACAGTTTTAAACTGCAAAAGTATATGAAATGGAAAATCAAATCTCACCTCTCCTCATTCTCCAACATAGACATCATGGAAGTTCTAATTCCACTGGAAAGCACTGTTAAAGTTTCAGACATCAACCATATATCAGATACTTTGTTAAGTAGTGGAGATTATTAGAATGACCCCATAGTTCCATGCCCTGTGAAACTTACAATATAAATCCTTTCAATGTAAATGCTGTTTTACATATCTTAATTGGTGACTTATTTTCCACAACAAAAATTGAGCTGTTTTAAAATTATGAAAAAGCTGAAATTTCATTCTACGAATATTTTCTAGATACTCATTTTTGGCATAAAATTCCATGTTTACAAAGTTGGAAAATTTCGAATCTTCTAAGAATAGCAGAACTTTCTATGTGGAAATGTTCTATTTTGTGCTCTATGGTAGCCACTAGCCACATGTGGCTACTGAAGCACTCGAATGGCTAGTGAGTCTGAGGAAAAGGATTATTTTAATTTTAAATAGCTGATGTGGCTAATGGCTATCAAATTGGGCAGTACAGTTCTAAAGTCTGCTAGAAGAAAAAAAAAATATTGGGTCAAAATGGGGGAGAGGATGGTCATGTTATAAAAACAGGAAAGAGAAATTTCAGGGTCCTTTTAATAGTCTTATAATAGTATGTCTTACTCTGTAAACATAGAAAAAACTCTTATGTTAAGCAAAGCCTCTATTGTTACATGAAATTTTCTAGTCTTGTTAGATAGTCATGTATTTTATATTACCACTGTTTTACTTCAGAATTTCATACACAGATTTGTGCTGCTTATTTTTAAAAGTGGTAGGATTGTCTAAAGTCTTTGAATATCGAAGTTCAGTGCCCTTTTTTGGTTCAGTACTTCGCACCCTAGCTCCTGTGTGTCTTCACGAAGCTTCTAGGCCACGGATTGTTCTTTCACCTTATTTTAAGAGACTTGCTGAAGCTCTACCTGCCCAGATTGTTAGTTCCCTGCCCACACACTGCCTCTCCTAAAAATTCCAAACTTCAAATTCCAACATGCCAAGACATCTGTGCTTTGTACTTGGAGGGAGAGAAAAATAATGAAGTTTGGGGGCTTATTAAAGTCTTCAAGTGAGTTATTTTTATAAACAGCGCACCAACAGTGCAGAAACATGTTTATAATCTTTACTGGCTCCAAGATTCTGTTTTTACCTTTTCTCAGTTGGGCAAATATAGCTGAGCCCTTGGCAGGTCAGAATTTGCAGCTGGCAATTTTCAGATCTCAAGAACAGACGTGGAACTTTGCTTCAAGAAGAGAGTAAGAAGAATATCACGTAAAGAAGAAAGCAAATTTGGAGGAAAAAGTTTGCGTTTGTTTCCTGGTCTTCAAAAGTGTTGAAATTTTAAGTCAGATGATTTCTTCTGGTCTCCGGATGTTTCTTTCCTACGACCAAATGCTTATTTGGGCTGTGACGTGTAGAGTAATTTCAATGCCCACACACTTTCCTGTTGAATATAAAAACTGTCTCAAGAGGCACCCACTTTAGAAAGCAAACCCTGGGCTCAAGTCTTATTTAATACAACGAGCCATCTGTCCCTATGAGATATGGAATGAAACACAGCCTGTGCGGGGAGGGGGAACATTTGTGCTGGAATCTCTTAGCCAGTTGCTTTTTACAAAACTGTTCATCAGAATTAGTATAGACAGTAATAGAGATTTTAGTTGCTATGAAAGCAGAAACCATGAGGGTTATTTTATTTTGAAAGTAAATCGAGAGAAATCTAAGACTGCCTTCTGCTTTGAACAGAATGGGTCAGAGTTCTTCATTTCATATATTCAGGTATATTTATTAATTTTGAATACAGTTAACTAATTTAGAAACCCTTCCCTGCAAAAATGTAAACTAACCCTAAGCTTAAACTGTGAGAAAAAAGCTTAAATTGAGGTTAATTAAAAGAACTCTGGAGGCTAAAGAGTAAAAGGTTGAGATTCTTTAAAACATTACTTGAAGCCTCAACTCCACCCAGAGTCCTAGGGTATAAATCGGACATTGCTTTTGATGTGACTGTGGCTCGTATTCAAGTTTTTCTGAACTCAGAGCAACTGGAATTAAATCGACATTTATAATTTACTAGCATATTAGTTTCTAATCATTCAAACTACTCACTATAGTCAAAGATAGACACAACCAAAGAGCTAGTTAAAGAAAATGTTTACTCTGAAACAATTTTCCATATGTTGGCCAAGGTTGTCAATGACTGCCTTTTCTTGGGCAGGTAATTTAAAAATATTTGGGGGGAACCACTTTAACTTTATGAGTTTCAAACTTCAGTGACTGAAGTAATTTGGAAGTTAAATGTAACTATATCCAGCATCGTATCATCTGTAATTCAAAGTAAATATAAAACTATAATAGATTTGCCTGTTACATTATTTCTGTATACTTGAAATATTATATCATATAATTTTTATTTATGATTTATAATTTTTATATAAAAAATGACAGGTACAAGCAATTATAATGTGATTAAAGTTATTTCTTTCAGCTTAGAACTTTCAATCATATTTCTTCCCCAGTTTCACAAATTCCTTTTCTTCTTTTCCTTACACACATTTAGACCAGTTTTGTTATTGCGTTCTGTTTGTCGATTTGTGGTATCAAACATTTCTTTTTTCTCATATATACCTTATATCTTGCTCCCCTAAATATTTACCTTTTAACAAGCCAGTGCCAAGTTAAACATTTCGATAGTAACTCTGGAATAATCTAGCAGGATTTAACATTTGTAATTAAAGAGTATCATCAAAAATGATCAAAAGAATCATTTAATTTTCATCTTTACTCTGGTCCTCACTTGTCTGGAGGACTTGAAGCACTTTGTGATTAAAGAGGGTCAATGCTGTAGCTGATGGTTACCCAAAACTCCAAACATGGCAAATGTGGAAATCATGGAATCATTTGGCATTCGGCCAGTCTCTTTGGTCAGCATTATAACCAAGCTCTGCCTCTATCCTGATGATTCTACATGATGATTAGCTATTATGCGTGAGAGAAAAAGAGCTAAAGAAGCTATAATGTATCATAAAGTCAAAGTGAAGTTGCTTAGTCGTGTCCGACTGTTTGCAACCCCATGGACTGTAGCCTACCAGGCTCCTCTGTCCATGGGATTTTCCAGGCAATAGTACTGGAGTGGGTTGCCACTTCCTTCTCCATAATGTATCATAAGTAACATCAAATTAAAGAAAGGTTTCAGAGTGGGAACATATCCATATAAAAGTACTCTAACCTTGTAAGATAAAGAACAGTAACTCTAATAGGAAAAAAAAGTGTAGTTAGCTAGTTAGTTAAGAAATTTACAGCTTTTCTTATTTGTTCACAGCAGCACTTAAGCTTTGGAAATAAAGCATGGAAACAAACAAAAATTCACTCTTTAAATTTGTTATGAGTCAGTCTACCAAAGAGCTAATCCCATAGTTTGTGATGACAAAGATAAGCTGATTGATTCAGGTATTTAGACAGGGTTTTGTTTTTCATTTAAAAGATATTTTTAACAGTCGTCTCAATTTGCGGTTAAATGCAAGATGACCTTTAAAAAGCAGGCATTGTTTTTAAAAGCCACATTACGATAAAGCTGCAAATGTTTTCAAGAATTAGAAACATGCACGTTTTAAGATTTTCCAAAAATCCCAGGACTTCTGGGGAATTTCCAATATCTGTGAGATAGAAACTCTGTTGCCTCTTAAAAAGTGTGCACAAAACTCAGATAATCAATAAAACAGTGCTCTGTGCTGAAATAATATGTCAAGCAAAAATGATGTAAGTGGAACTAGATGAGAGATTTGCAGGAAAAGGGTATCTGAAAAAATTCTTGCCATGTTAAATAAGATTTGGTCTTGTGTTCATCCTTACACATTACACATTTTTAAAAGATGGTGCTTTAAACAAGACTCATGCCCTTTCTTGTTATTTTTAGTATCTCCCCGAACCATAAACACAACCATATGTTGGGGCAAAGCTGTATTGATGGTTTGGATGTGGAGTACTTACTTTTATTTTTACCATTAAGTTCCATTTATAGCAAGTAATGTGTATTTTCCATCAATGATCAGATTTTGCATATTTTTAGTTGTTTGTGGACTAAAGGTTTGAGGAGTAGAATACGCTTCCTCTCACACTCTTCAGTGCCCATAAATTCAAACATGAATTATTTGAGAGTCTATCTAGGTATACTTTAGAAGAAAAAAATGTTTCTACATTTATGGTTCTAGGAGTTTTTGAGGTTGGCAGAAGTACAGGTAAACTGGAACTATCTGGGGAAGTACTTGTCATCTCTTCTCCACGTGACCCTGAACGAGATATATAACCTCTGAGTCTCAGTTCTCCAGCTCTAAAGAAAATAGAAATTCATTCCTTCAAGTGTATTGTGATGATTAAATGAGATGTCAGTGAACTGTGTAGGACAGTCCTTGATAAATTGGTGGCATTAACTAATGGCTATGATCTCTCCCAAGGGAAATGAGCAAAGGGAAAAGTTATGCTGTCAGGAAAAAAAAATCCAGTATAGTGAAATTCTGAGTGTCAAAATGTACCTCTGTGTTTTCTACTTCTGTAAAAACTGTAATAAGTAAAACAGTGATGGGACAATTGGTGTGATCACAAAGCCATTGAGAAATAAACCTTAGTGTCCAACACCACATTTAGTAATACACAGGAGGACTAGAAAAGACCATTATAAATACAAAAAGAACACAAGGTGAGAATACTTCAAATAAATTTGGTTCCTACAGTAGATTGGAGCACATAATCCCTTGCAGAACTCTGAGAATCTTATGAATAAATATTAAGCTTATAAGGAATAAGGGTCAGAATGTGTCCCCACGCATTGTAGACAGACACTTTACCGTCTGAGACACCAGGGAAGCCCTATATGACAGCTAGGAGTATTATTAATATCAAGGAAATGAATGGAGAAGGGAGAAAGAATGAATTTCCAGTTTAGAAATCTTTAATGACTCCTTTTGTCTGGAAATAATGGCTGCAATCCTTTAGCTTGTCTCTAAGACATGACATCAGCCGGATCTGACTTTTCTACACTCTCATCGCTCTTCGTAGCCTTCTGAGTCACACTGTTCTTAACTTTCCTAGTACCTCCAAAGCTCTCAGTTTCTATCACCTGTGACCCTTGCACAAATGGTTCCCTGTGAGTCACATTCTTCTTTCTCTTTGCTGACCTGGACTGCCAGTTATTTCTCCAGCAAAAATGAGTTTATTTGGGATCAGCAGAGAATCGCAATTTAGAGTCTGCAACCACAGCAAGCCACAGGCAAGGCCCACATAGCAAGGAAAGGAGGATGCTTTCATAGAGGGGAAAAGGAAGTTGGGAGGGCTGAAGTAAACAGAGTCCATGGCTTTTCCTTGGCTGAGTTGTTGTCAGGAAAGAAGAGGAATCTTTCTTCTTCCTATTGGGCTTTGCTATTGGAGTTGGTGTGAGAGTCTTCTTCTGACTCCATTTAATTAAGGCTTCTGTTTATTAATTTTTTACATCTTTTACTAACTCCTACTCACCCTTCAGTTCTCAGCTGAAAACTTGAGCCTTCCTGGGACCTCTCTAATTTTCTGGGGCTGCCCATTTTATACTCCCATGGCACCTTGCTCTCTTCTTTGCAACATGGACTGAATGGTTTAGTGTTTGACTTCCCTAATACAGATCTTCCTTGGCTTAAGATTGGGTTATGTCTTGACAAACACATTGTAAGTAAAAAATGTATTTAATAGGCTTAACCTACCGAAAATCATAGCTTAACCTAACCTAACTTAAACATACTCAGAACACTTATGTTAGCCCAGAGTTGGGCAAAATCATCTTTACACAAAGCCAATTTAAGATAGAGTGTTGAATACCTCATGTAATTTATTGAATACTGTATTGAAAGTGAAAAACAGAACATCTGTACAGGTATAAAATGTTTTTAAGTGTATTGGCTCTTTATTCTCATGATTGCAGGGCTGACTGCAGCTGCCCATTATCATGAGGGAATTTTGTACTGTATATCACTCACTGAGGAAAAGTTCAAAATTCAAAATTTGAAGTATAGTTTCTACTAAATGAATTTCATGAAGTAAAAAAATAACTCCAACCATTGTAAGAGGGACTCACTATGAAAACAGGAGCGTTTTTTCTTTTTCTCTGCTGTATCAATAATGCCTAGTGTTTTGTCTGGCAAAGCAATATATTGACCGCTAATTAATATATGCAATTGTAGCAGACTGAATTCTCTGGCTCTAAGTCAAATATATTTCCATTAGGGAAATAGATACACACAATGAAACTAGCCATCCACATCAAATTCTTCCCCCATTTTCTATGTTCATCAAACTACCTCCTCAGTAAATTCATATACCCTCTTCTGCACAACAAACCTGAGACAGAATTATTATCTTCATCTTACGGAAGTATAAACTGAGGCTAAGAAACTTGACCAAAGTCAGTAGCAGCAAGTGACCCAATTAAGTTCTGTAACCATGTCTGCATCTTCACCCACTCTGCTCTCCTAAATGCCCTTGTTAGTGAGAGGATCAGGCTGATCAGAGAACGTGAGGCTCTGGTCCAATATTTACATTTATTTTTAATTATAAATGTGTACAGTGGTTTCCTAATTTTTACAACTGCCTCATATTTTCGGAAAAACTTAGGCCTCCATTCAGGAAATAGATCAGCTCTTGGTAAACTGACATTTGAGCTGAAAAAAATGTAGAACCATACCCTAGATTACTGGGATTTCACTAAGACCCTGCTGTTGTGTGACACCCTCTGTGAATAGTTAAGATCAACTCTAGAGAATGGCTCTATATCTAACTGGTGGCATCAGTGGCAAATTTTCCTTCTTTTTTCCTTCCTTTCTTGCTACTGCTCCTGTTACTGTTGAATCTTCCTCTCTTCCTCCTCTTCTTACCCCTCCTTCTTTTTTTACTTATAGAAGCGACTATAAATTCTCATCACAAATGCTAACAAAGCAGAAGTATGTAAAAAAATGAAGACCCCTTCCAACCTATTCCCTAAAGAGAAGCAAACTACACACAGATATACATACAACTTGTGAATTATTTATTTTTATATTTTTATAAATTCCATGTGGACCTACATCTTTTTAATGGCCTTATAATATTCCATAAGGATGACTAGTCAATACTGTAATTATCCCTGTATTGTTGAGCATTTCAGTGTTTTCCCAATATGTAATTTTTACAGATATTACTACAATACTTGTATTCATATCCTAGACATGTTTTTAAAATTAAAAGAAGACACTTTAGTAGGGAAAAATGTTCTTTTTTCCCTCAATGGCATATGTCAAATATTTCACTGTGCTCCATAGCCAGTATATGGTTATTAACATTATTGACATGTGTTTGGCTAATGATAGAAAATGTCTTGATCATGATGGCAATTTTTGGTTTAGTATAATATGAAGCATTATCTTTCATAATGTCCAAGAATTTTGCTAAGGGAAGATCAAGAACTCTGCCAGAGACCTTTATTTCATCTGTGCTCAGCAATTTCTTTTCACTTTCTGCCTAGCTAGCTGCTTTGATACAAAGATCTATAATTAAAGGACAAGATAAATTTCAGTATGACATACTATACCACTGTGAAAATCAAGGAACAGCTCAGACTGCCAAACTTCTATGTCATTCTTTCCTAATAAACACCAGTTATTTATGTTGCAAATAGAGCACACATCTTTTCCAAATAATATTCAACAAGCTTACAAAAGTAATGGGTATTTATTAGAGAAAATTTGAGAGAAATTTAAAAGTTAACAACAACAACAAAAAAAAAAAACAAGAAAGAAAAGAATTATTTAATTTCAACATCCAAAGGAAAGAATGACTAAACATGGAGATTTTATTCTGACTCTGACAAAGTTCAGAGAAGGCAATGGCACCCACTCCAGTACTCTTGCCTGGAAAATCCCATGGATGGAGGAGCCCGGTAGGCTACAGTCCATGGGGTCGCTAAAGAGTCGGGAACAACTGAGCAACTTCACTTTCACTTTTCACTTTCATGCATTGGAGAAGGAAATGGCAACCTACTCCAGTGTTCTTGCCTGGAGAATCCCAGGGACAGCAGAGCCTAGTGGGCTGCCGTCTATGGGGTCGCACAGAGTTGTACACGACTGAAGGACTTAGCAACTGTAGCAGCAGCATGAAAAAGTTAGCCTTTATTTTGAAAATATTTGTTATAGTTTTTATATTAAATCTACAACCTTCAATTTTTTTAGACTTAAACTTAAAATGTAAACATATTTGCATTAACAAATCTTTTACCAGAGATCAAATTGCCAACATCTGCTGGATCATCGAAAAGGCAAGAAAGTTCCAGAAAAACATCTATTTCTGCTTTATTGACTATGCCAAAGCCTTTGACTGTGTGGATCACAATAAACTGGGAAATTCTGAAAGAGATGGGAATACCAGACCACCTGACTGGCCTCTTGAGAAACCTATATGCAGGTCAGGAAGCAACAGTTAGAACTGGACATGGAACAACAGACTGGTTCCAAATAGGAAAAGGAGTACGTTAAGGCTGTATGTTTTCACCCTGCTTATTTAACTTATATGCAGAGTACATCATGAGAAACGCTGGACTGGAAGAAGCACAAGCTGGAATCAAGAATGCCAGGAGAAATATCAATAACCTGAGACATGCAGATGACACCACCCTTATGGCAGAAATTGAACAGGAACTAAAAAGCCTCTTGATGAAAGTGAAAGTGGAGAGTGAAAAAGTTGGCTTAAAGCTCAACATTCAGAAAACGAAGATCATGGCATCTGGTCCCATCATTTCATGGCAAATAGATGGCGAAACAGTGGAAACAGTGACAGACTTTATTTTTGGGGGCTCCAAAATCACTGCAGATGGTGAATGCAGCCATGAAATTAAAAGACGCTTACTCCTTGGAAGAAAAGTTATGACCAACCTAGATAGCATATTGAAAAGCAGAGACATTACTTTGCCAATAAAGGTCCATCTAATCAAGGCTATGGTTTTTCCAGTGGTCATGTATGGATGTGAGAGTTGGACTGTGAAGAAAGTGGAGTGCCAAAGAATTGATGTTTTTAAACTGTGGTGTTGGAGAAGACTCTTGAGAGTCCCTTGGACTGCAAGGAGATCCAACCAGTCCATCCTAATGGAGATCAGTCCTGGGTGTTCATTGGAAGGACTGATGCTAAAGTTGAAGCTCCAGTACTTTGGCCACCTCATGCAAAGAGTTGACTCATTGGAAAAGACTCTGATGCTGGGATGGATTGGGGGCAGGAGGAGAAGGAGACGACAGAGGATGAGATGGCTGGATGGCATCACTGACTCGATGGACGTGGGTCTGGGTGAACTCCTGGAGTTGGTGATGGACAGGGAGGCCTGGCATACTGTGATTCGTGGGGTCGCAAAGAGTCAGACACGACTGAGCGACTGAACTGAACTGAACTGAAACATTTGAACCATTGTTTAGCTAATCATTCTATTGTTGAACATTTAAGTTGTTTTCAACTTTTTACTCTAAGTAACATTTAATGAACAAATTTATTTTTTAAATAAGATATGTTTATTACAAAAATTAGAATATTTTTAAAGACTTTTGAACTGAGTGAAAATTATATTTGATACATTTTTATTGCTGTTTCGATAGGTTAAAACTCTCTTTTTTATTTCAATTTACATTATATTAGTTAATGGTGACAAGAATAATATAGATTTTATATAGAGATGCCTATGGTATTTTTTCTCATATGAAATGAATATTTATGAACTTCGCCTTTTGCTCTTTTGTGATCTTAGCACTTTTAAGAGTTTTTTTGATAATAAAACATCTAACCACTTGTCTTTTTATGCAATGGCTCTTTTTCTAGCTTATTATGTGATTTTAGTCTTTAAAATACTTGTCTGTTTTGGGAATGAAATTTCTTAGATTTTGTGTAGTGAAAATTTTGATCTTTACTTTTAAGGTTAGAAAACCCTATCTTTCACCAGATATCTTTTACCTTGATTGTTGTTGCTAAGCCACTTCAGTCGTGTCCGACTCTATGTGACCCCATAGACGGCAGCCCACCAGGCTCCCCGTCCCTGGGATTCTCCAGGCAAGAACACTGGAGTGGGTTGCCATTTCCTTCTCCAATTCAGGAAAGCGAAAGGTGAAAGTGAAGTCATTCAGTCATGTCCGACTTAGCAACCCCATGGTCAATCACAATTTTACTTTAGCTGGTCATTTTACACTTTTTATTTTACAAATGATTTTTTAGTACTTCTATTTTTGGAGTAGAATGTATTTTAAGGCATCCTTTGCTTTTTTCCTGAATAGTCAATTGATTGCCTCTATGTCATTTTCTTTTTAAAAAGCATCCTTTATTAAGATGAAAACTAAGGTTATTCCTATGATAAAAAATATTCTACATATAAAAACAACAAATCAAAAGATGATTAACACATGTACCAAATTCTCAGGCACCAAGAGCAAGGAAAGGGTTGATGTCAGAGTGTATACAAGGGAGATCCCTACCTGGGCAGGTGAGAAGGGGGTTGTGCCTGGAGGTGAGTACTCCTATAAAAAGGTCGGCTGTGGGGAATTTCCCTGGGATCCAGTGGTTAAGGCTTTGCGCTCCTAATGCAGGGGGTCAGGGTTCAATCCCTGGTCATGGAACCAAATCTTGCGTGTTGCAGCTAACACCAGCGCAGACAGGTTAGCTGTGGGATGGGAAGAGTCACCTTGGACCCGTGGTGCTTGCCGTCCATCAGGTGAAGGAGTTGAAGGCTACTGCCACCAGGCTCCACAAAGACATTCCAGGGACTCTCCTGGAAAAGGGTAAAGAACTCGGAGTTTGTAGCTCTCTTCTCTATCTTCAGCAAAGCTCTGCTCTTTTTCTTGTTTAAATGTGAGATATCTTTGAAGAAATGAGTCCAGTGTTTTTTTTAAGTAACTTTTTGTTACAGAAATTTTCAAAACTACTTGAATTAGCAAAAATAATATAATGAATGCCCATACTTTTCCTAATAATTATTTTGCCTTTCTTATTTCATCTTTCCTTCACTCCATTTTTCTTTTTTCATCTTGAACATTTTAAGACAGATCCCAGATATCCGATCATTTCATCTGTAAATAATCTAGTATGTTTCTCTACTCAAGAAAGACACTTATTTTCCAAATATAATTACCATGCCTTTATTATATGTAACAAAACTAACAGTAATTTCTTAATATCAGCTAATAATCTAGAGCTCAGGGTTGTCTTTTTACAATTGATTTCTTTGCACGTGAGACAAAGTCCGTATGTTGCATTTTGTGTGTTTCTTAAGTCTCTGTCTCTTCCTAACTTTGTATGACATTGAAATTTTTGCCAAACAATTTTTAAATTGTCCATCTGTTTCTGATTGATTTGATGCTTCCTGTATTATATTATAATTTATATATAATAGAATCAGTTCTGGTCCATTAATCTGTTTTACTGAACTGTATCTAGTCTTATGTTATAATGATACCATAAAAGTTATTTTAATTTCAGATAGGTTTTATTATCTAGAAGAACGTTTTAGAGCTCAATCTACTATTTCACAATCTATTTTTCTTAAATGTTCTTACCTATTTTTTCTTCCAAACGTTACCCTAGATCCTTAAACTTTCTGAAAACAAAAAATGGATTTCTAAATCCAGAGATTTGGGTGACAGGCTCTTACCTAAAAGACTTACACAAACCATTAATTTCTGGAGTTATCTATTTTCAATTTTTCTCTGCATAAATATTTTCTGAAACAAAATCTAGAATCCACGTCTGTTCAATACCTTAATTTAGTTCAAAAAGTAATATTGAGTCAAGAAATTATTTTCTGGTAAACCAACTGGACTTAATGCAAAAGAAAAGAAATGCCACAGGGGAGAACTTGGTTTGCCGCGGTTTAAGCAACAGATGAAAACATTTTTCTCTGCTGAATTGAGTCCAGGGTAAAAGTGAAAAGGTGAGAAGCTAGAGATAATGTTTATGAAATCAAGGTAAGAGTTTAAAAACATTTGACTGATTTAATAGTCTTGATCAAGAAGGAGTAGAATTAAGAATGAAAGGCAAGGGGTTAAGCATATGACTTTTCATTCATACTCTAAAAAATAATTTTCTTTGAGATCCAACCCCACTGCAAACAGAACTTTAGATGACCAATTATTTTCATTTTACCCTCTATCTTGGTGTGCTAAGTCCACAGTCTACTGCTATATGTAAATATTGTGAGGATTAAATCTCAAGCTTTTGCAACCTGTTTAACTTGTTTGTAGGATGAAATCGGTTAGATTTTGACATCCAAAATTGCTTAGGGATAACTGGCTGATTTTTCAACTTATACTAAGACACTGTGTATCTAGGTGAAAAGTCAATTAAAGATAAATTAGGTATATTTTCTGAGGGTACCAAAATGTAGGATCCCAAAATATGGGCCTCAAAAATACAACTGACCGTTTTACTCCTGGCAAACATTCTGCTTATTAGGCCAGCAGGACGACCAACCTGAGACATGTGATCGTCAGATATTTTCTGGGTTGTTTTTGCCTCAAAGAAAGACAATTCAATGGATTGGCTCACATTAGGAAAGCTGCTGCTGCTGCTGCTGCTAAGTCGCTTCAGTTGTGTCCGACTCTGTGCGACCCCAGAGACAGCAGCCCACCAGGCTCCCCCGTCCCTGGGATTCTCTAGACAAAAACACTGGAGTGGGTTGCCATTTCCTTCTCCGGTGCATAAAAGTGAAAAGTGAAAGTGAAGTCGCTCAGTTGTGTCCGACTCTTAGCGACCCCATGGACTGCGGCCCACCAGGGTCCTCCATCCATGGGATTTTCCAGGCAAGAGTACTGGAGTGGGGTGCCATTGCCTTCTCCGATTAGGAAAGCTAGCACATGCCATTTCAGTCAGTTGCTGCCAAAAGCTTGTGTTTTCTCATATTTTAATTTGACAGTGACTGGGGTCTCTCACAAATCACAAACACACTAGTGCAAATTTCTTCTACCTGGCATGATGGATGGTAAACTATCTCCCCACTCTACTTGTTGGCCCAGAACCAACCAAATGTCAGGAATATGGTAACTCCTGACATTTTGTGAGGCAAGGAAGTTAGATTTTATCTCTTTTCTTCTCCTTATTTTACTTTTCATATTCTCTTTTAAACAATGTGATTAATTTTTACTCAGACATGATTCCATTGTGCATTTTAACTATTAACCCTCAGTTTAAGAAACGTCCCTTAATGTCTGGTGGATTAACACGCAGGTCCAGACACAGATCACATGGTAAAAGGGAGCAAGGAGTCTTCTGGAAAATAAATTATCCTAAGAGTACCAGCACAGCCCTGAAAATGTCAGGCTTTCTCCTAATTCCATGTTTCTGCATACGGGATTCACATTGTCTGCAGAGTGTTTCTTCACCTAACTAACCCTTTCCCATCTTTCACAAACTGTCTTGATCATCATATCTTTTCTAGACAGCCCCTCCAGTCTAGGTTAAGGACTTCTACCCTGTGCTTCTATGGTCATATACTCCTCTCTGTCATAGCATTGATTATATTATATTGTAACTATCTTTTTTTGTTCCCTACCTTTTCTAGTGGAATGTTAACTTACTGATGGCAGGAACCGGGCTTATCATTTTCTCTGTGTTTATATATACACATGGTGGTGGTGGTGGTGGTTTAGCTACTAGTTATGTCTAACTCTTTCAACACCATGGACTGTAGCTCGCCAGGCTACTCTGTCCATGGGACTTCCCAGGCAAGAATACTGGAGCAGGTTGCCATTTCCTTCTCCAGGACATATACACATACAAACACATTTATATGGTATTTGTATATTTTTTATGAACCATGTAATAGTAGATTAGTAGTTAATCATAATTTTTAAAAATTCTATTCTAGTTCACACTAATGATAGTAAGTGAAATGATACACAGATATTTTAAGAAAAAAGTTAATTTCCCACCTAAAAAGCCAGAATATTTCTTACAGAGCAACAACATGACATTCTGTCAGGGAGTATATGCTATCGGCATAATTTGTCATTGATGATAATAACCTTGAATTACTTGATTAATACCATGTCTATCAGGTCTTTCCTCCTCATAGAATCATTTTACCTTCCTGAATTTCTTTTCCTTTGGGATGGTTTTGATCACTGCCACCTCGACAATATTAGGAACCTCTGTCCATAGTTCTTCAGGCACTCTGTCTACATCTAATCCCTTGAATCTATTCATCACCTTCACTGTATAACCATTTGATTTAGGTCATAACCTATTGGCTTAGTAGTTTTCCTTACTTTTTTCAATTTAAGCCTGAATTTTGCAATAAAGAGCTCATGATCTGAGTCACAGTCAGCTCCCGGTGTTGACTATAGAACTTCTTCACCTTCAGCTGCAAAGAACATAATCAATCTGATCTTGGTATTGACCACGTAGTGATGTAACATATAAAGTTGTCTCTTGGGTTATTGGAAAAGGATATTTGCTATGACCAACATGTTCTCTTGAGAAAACTCTGTGAGCCTTTGCCCTGCTTCATTTTGTACTCCAAGGCCAAACTTGCCTGTTATTCTAGGTATAATTTGACTTTCTACTTTTGCATTCCAATACTCTATGCTGAATAGAGCATCTTTCTTGGTGTTAGTTCTAGAGTTGTGGTAGGTATTCATTGTACCAGTCAACTTCAGCTTCTTCAGCATCAGTGGTTGGGGCATAGACTTGGATTTCTGTAATGTTGAATGGTTTGCCTTGGAAATGAACCGAGATCATTCTGTCATTTTTGAGGTGGAAACTAAGTACTGAATTTTGGATTCTTTTATTGACTATGAGGAAATGCAAAAGAAATGCAAGAAGGCAAAGTTGTTGTCTGAGGAGGCTTTACAAACAGTTGAGGAAAGAGGAGAAGTGAAAGGCAAGGGAGAAAGGGAAAGATATATCAAACTGAATGCAGAGGTCCAAAGAATAGCAAGGAGAGATAAGAAGACTTTCTTAAATGAATAATGTAAAGAAATAGAACGGGAAAGACTAGAGATCTCTTCAAGAAAATTGTAAATATCAAGAGTATTTCATGCAAGGATGGAAACGATAAAGTGCAAAAACAGTAAGGACATAACAACAGAAGCAGAAGAGACTAAGAAGAGATGGCAAGAATACACAAAACTATACAAGAAAGCTCTTAAAACTCAGATAACCATGATGGTGTGGTCATTCACCTCAAGCCAGACATTTTGGAATGTGAAGTCAAGTAGGCCTTAGGAAACATTACCATGAATAAAGCTAGTGGGTGATGGAATTCAGCTGAGCCATTTAAAATCCTAAAAGATTTAGATGTTAAAGTACCGCACTTAATATGTCAGCAAATTTGGAAAACTCAGCAGTGGCCACAGGACTGGAAAAGGTCAGTTTTCATTCCAATCTCGAAGAGGGCAATGCCACAGAACGTGCAAACTACTGTACAATTGCACTCATTTCACATGCTAGCAAGATAATGCTCAAAATCCTAAAGCTAGGCTTCAGTAGTCCATGAACCAAGAACTTCCAGATGCACAAAGAGGGTTTAGGAAAGGCAGAAGATACAGAAATAAAATTGCCAGTGTTCATTGGATCATAGAGAAAGCAAGGGAGTTCCAGAACAACATCTATTTCTGGTTCATTGATTATGTAAAAGCCTTTGACTGTGTGAATCATAACAAACTGTGGAAAATTCTTCAAGTGATGGAAGTACCAGGCCACCCTACTTCTCCTTACCCCAGAAGTATGTATGCGGGTCAAGAAGCAACAGTTAGAACCAGACATTGAACAACCGACTGCTTCAAAATGAGGAAAGAAGAACGTATATCAAGGCTGTATATTATCACCCTGCTTATTTAAGTTCTATGCAGGGTATATCATGAAAAATCCTGGGCTGGATGAATCACAAACTTGAGTTAAGATTGCTGGGAGAAATATCAACAGCCTCTGATATGCAGATGATACCACTCTAATGGTAGAAAGTAAAGAGGAACTAAAGAGACTCTTGATGAAGGTGAAAAAGGAGAGTGAAAAAGTTGACTTAAAGCTCATCATTCAAAAAACTAAGATCATGGCATCTAGCTCTATCACTTCACGGCAAACAGAAGGGCAAAAAGTGGAAGCAGTGGCAGATTTGACTTTCTTGGGATCCAAAATCTCTGCAGATGGTGACTGCAGCCATGAAATTAAAAGGCACTTGCTCCTTGGAAGGAAAGGTATGACAAACTTAGACAACTTTTTGAAAAGCATAGACATTACTTTGCCAACAAAGGTCCATATAGTCTAAGCTATGGTTTCTTCACTAGTCATGTATTGATATGAGAGCTGGACAGTAAAGAAGGCTGAGCACTGAAGAACTAATGCTTTTGAATTATGGTGCTGGAGAAGACTCTTGAGAGTCCCTTGGACAGAAAGGAGATCAAACCAGTCAATCCTAAAGGAAATGAACCCTGAATATTCATTGGAAGGACTGAAGTTGAAACTGAAGCTCCAGTACTTTGGCCACTTACAGCGAAGAGCAGACTCATTGGAAAAGACCATGATTCTGGAAAAGATTGAAAGTGGAAGGAGAAGTGGGCAGCAGAGATGATTAGATAGCATCACCGATTCAATGGACGTGAATTTGAGCAAACAGGGGGAGCCAGTGGAGGACAGAAGATCCTGGAGTGCTGCAGTCCATGGGGTCACAAATAGTAAGACATGACTTAGGGACTGAACAACAACAGGTTTCTCCACTGTAAAGTAACTATCCATACTCTGTTGCTTGGCAGTGAGTCATTATATCCAGCCCACACTCAAGGAGAGAGGGAATTAACCTTCATTTCCTAGAGGAGAATATCTACATTTTATTTTTAATTCTCCTTTGAGGAGGATTAGTCCACTCCCTCTTTTATTTATTCCCTCAATTATTTATTTGTATTAGTATGAACTCCTGTCTATTTTACGCTTTGGATTATGATCCAATAGCTTGGTATTTATTGTATTGTTCCAATTGTTCTAGGTTTGGCCAGTGTGAGATCTTTCAGAATGACTCCTGTGTACCTTTCACATGCCTCTGCCCTCTTGTGTTTTGAGCATTTATTTACTTTCTTCTGTTAAAGATGCTGCAGGTCCATCCTGTATGAGGCTTACCTCTGCCACAGTCCTAGAAAAGCCATTTCTCTTTTTGTTTAGTATATTAGAAATAAGAACTGGGTGTCAGAGTCCTGGGTGCTATTTGCATAGCCTTGCTTTTAGTGAGGAGTACTGGGGAATATACATTAAGTAATGTATTCACAAAACCTATAATCATTTATCTGTCTATGATCAATGTATCTGTAAAACTAAACATGAGTTCATATTGATGTCTCAACTGTTATCACATGGTTTGTTCTAGACTTTTCTAGTTGACTTTAATTTCTTTCTATGATAGTGAGAAGAAAGCTGGCTCTCATAATCTAACATTAATTTACCTATTTATTCATCCTTAGTATAGATATTTTTTCAGAATTGTTAAAACATACTCCAGTGAAAAACAAATTTGAAAACCAGAGTACAATGTTTATTTTGTCTTTAGCCTTACAATTTCTGGTCAAAATATGGTTTTCCAAAGTTACTTGGGTCAGTTCCTTCTACTGCACCTACTTCAGAGAGGTCATGTTCTATATTTATAATGCAGTTCAATTCATTTGTCACAATCTGAATTTGATAAGCAGATTGTTTTGAATTTGGCCTGTAGTTTTCCTTCAAACTGCCTTCTGTGTCCTTGAGTATCTCTTATCTTTTCTGAGTACTTCCTTACTTTCTGGCATCAAAAGATATTTAAGGGTCATATTTAACTCTACCTATACCAGCCCCAGAATCAGTCATTTATTCAAGGGTTCCTGGGGATATCATTGCTTTAGGCTCTTTTAGTGGACAGATTTCAGTTTTAATTAAATTTATTAACTTAATTAAATTAAATTTATAGTCATCAGCTTTACCTATATGAACCATTCTTAGCTTTTAGAAAGATTTCAAATCAAAATTTTATAAACAGAGCAAGGTCTTTTTGGTTTCCTACATATTATTAACTCTCTCATCACTCTTTTGTTAATGCTCAGTTGCTTCAGTTGTGTCTGACTCTTTGCAACCTCATGGCCCAATAGGCTTTTCTGTCAATGGGATTTTTCAGGTAAGAATACTGGAGTGGGTTGCCATTTCCTCCTCCAGGGTCTTTTATTAATGATTTTTTTTTTAAGTTTTTGCATGATTTCTTTTTCTAAAGATATAGTCTGACTTGGCGTTAACTCTTCTTGAATTTGGCTGCCTTATGCATCTTCATATAGCTGGATTCCAAACTTTAAATATGGGTTCTGTTCTTTAGAAAACAGAAGGAATAAAGTCAAAGTAAAAGGTTTCTTGGTTTTTTTTTTTTTTTTTCAGTCACTCCCTTAACTATCTTTTTCTCCCATTTTTTAAAGATAAACTGATATACAGCACTGTTTAAGGTATACACAGCACAATGATTGACTTATAACACTTCTTGACATGATTATAACAATAAATATAGTGAATATCCATCATCTCATAAAGATTTATCTTTAAAGAAATTGAAAAAAAGTTTTTCCTTGTGATGAGAACTCTTCAGATATACTTTCTTGACAATTTTCATGTGTAACATATAGCAGTGTTGATTATCAGAGGGTTCTTTGGATGACTACCAAGGTAAATGAAAATTAGCTGGGCACATAGATCAAACTGAAGCTCAGTCTACTTCCACAGTCAGTGTAGACCCACCCTGACATGATAAGACAGCCCAAACCATGACACCTGGAGCCCTTGAGTGGCCCTTCTGAATTCACCATGCTTATTGCTCTGGTTTGGTTTGGTTTTGTCTTAAAAAAAAAAAAAAAATCCTGTTTAGAAAGCATCACATGACGTTGCCTTAGATTTGGGTAACACATAAAATGCCATCAATTTGTTTAGTCTCTGCATAAATATTTGAAATATTAATATTTCAAGATATTGCCTGCAGTATCTTTAACATCTTTTCTCTAGGCTTTCATTCAGCATTTGAACATGCCCAAGTCTTTCCCACAAAGAACACAAAACAAAAACAATACAACAAAAGTAACTTTTCCCATGTCATCATGTGTCAAGCAAAAACCTGCTTTTTTCCTGACCCTTCACAGTCAAACTTCTTGAAAGAATCTCTTCTCTATTCTATTTAAACATGTCCCATTTATGCTTCTACCCACTGAAATCTTATTTCTGCTGCATGTCCAAGAAAAGTCATTCTCATGTGGTATTCCATGACATAAATTGTCAAAACAAAGGGATAGTTTTCTATCCTTGCTCGGTCCTTAGGACTCATATGTCACTATTAACAGTTCCCGCCTTTGGGCTCAGAACTGTCTTCTGGAAAATACTTGGATGTCTCAAAGGAAAGCAAAACATAACATGTTCAAGAAAAATTTAATCTCATTCCCCCAAAACTGTTCCTTAACTGGAGTTCTGTAGGTCAGAAATGGTACCACTATCTATTCCATGAGTGGGTATAACTTCGGTCATTAATATTTACATTTTCACTACTTCACAGTATGTTGATATATTGATTGGGGGGACACAATGATATTTCGTGAAGTAGAATGCAAAATTACTAACTAAATAAGAAAAATGTATTCCCTTTTGTCCCAATCACAATCTACCTGAGACCTTGTTATGCAACCAAAAGTAAAGTTTTTAAGTAGAACCTGGAATGTGTGCTACTTCAAGCACTTGGAAATTAGGGAAGAAGATGGCATCTAAGAGTTAAACCAGTAAAATCTGCACTGATTCAATATGAAATATCAACAACCTCAGATAGGCAGATGGTACCACGTTAATGGGAGAGGAACTAAAGAGCCTCTTGATGAAGGTGAAAGAGGAGACTGAAAAAGCTGGCTTAAAGTTCAACATTCAGAAAACTAAGATCATGGCATCTGGTCCCATCACTTCATGGAAAAAGATGGGGAAAAAGTGTAAACAGAGACAACTTTTATTTTCCTGGGCTCCAAAATCACTGTGCACAGTGACTGCAGTCATGAAATGAAAAGACACTTGGTCCTTGGAAGGAAAGCTATGACAAACTTCAGTTCAGTTCAGTTCAGTCACTCAGTCATGTCCGACTCTTTGCAACCCACAGACTCAGCATGCCAGGCCTCCCTGTTCATCACCAACTCCAGGGGTTTACTCAAACTAATGTCCATTGAGTCGGTGATGCCATCCAACCATCTCATCCTCTGTTGTCCCCTTCTCCTCCCGCCTTCAATCTTTCCCAGCATCAGAGTCCTTTCAAATGAGTCAGTTCTTCGCATCAGGCAGCCAAAGTATTGGAGTTTCAGCTTTAACATCAGTCCTTCCAATAAATATTCAGGATTTATTTCCTTTAGAATATACTGGTTGGATCTCCTTGCAGCCTAAGAGTCTTCTCCAACACCACAGTTCAAAAGTATCAGTTCTTTGGCGCTCAGCTTTCTTTATAGTCCAACTCTCACATCCATACATGACAACTGGTAAAGCCTTCACTAGATGGACCTTTGTTGGCAAAGTAGTGTCGCTGCTTTTCAATATGCTGTTTAGGTTGGTCATAACTTTCCTGCCAAGGAGTGAATGTCTTTTAATTTCATGGTTGCAGTCACCATCTGCAGTGATTTTGGAGCCCAGAAAAATAAAGTCAGCTAGTGTTTCCACTGTTTCCCCATCTATTTGCCTTGAAGTGATAGGACAAGATGCCATGATCTTAGTCTTCTGAATGTTGAGCTTTAAGCCAACTTTTTCACTGTCCTCTTTCACTTTCATCAAGAGGCTCATTAGTTCCTCTTCACTTTCTGCCATAAGGATGGTGTCATCTGTTTATCTGAGGTTATTGATATTTCTCCCGGCAATCTTGATTCCAGATTATGCTTTATCCAGCCCAGCATTTCTCATGATGTACTCTATATATAAGTTAAATAAGCAGGGTGACAATATACAGCCTTGACATACTCCTTTTCCTATTTGGAACCAGTCTGTTGTTCAATGTCCAGTTCTAACTGTTGCTTCCTGACCTGCATACAGGCTTCTCAAGAGGCAGGTCAGGTGGTCTGGTATTCCCATCTCTTTCAGAATTTTCCACAGTTTGTGGTAATCCACATAGTCAAAGGCTTTGGCATAGTCAATAAAGCAGAAATAGATGTTCTTCTGAAACTCTCTTGCTTTTTCGATGAGGCAGCGGATATTGGCAATTTGATCCCTGGTTGCTCTGCCTTTTCTAAAACCAGCTTGAACATCTGGAAGTTCATGGTTCATTTTTTGCTGAAGCCTGGCTTGGAGAATTTTGAGCATTACTTTACTAGCACTGAGATGAGTGCAATTGTGCAGTAGTTTGGGCATTCTTTGGCATTGCCTTTCTTTGGGATTGGAATGAAAACTGACCTGTTCCAGTCTTGTGGCCACTGCTGAGTTTTCCAGATTTGCTGGCATATTGAGTGCAGCACTTTCACAGCATCATCTTTTAGGATTTGAAATAGCTCAACTAGAATTTCATCACCTCCACTATCTTTGTTTGTAGTGATGCTTCCTATGGCCCACTTAATTTTGCATTCCATGATTTCTGGCTCTACGTGGGTGATCATACCATCGAGACCATCTGTTTCATGAAGATCTTTTTTTGTATAGTTGTTCTGTGTATTCTTGCCACCTCTTCTTAATATCTCTGTTTCTGTTAGGTCCATACCATTTCTGTCCTTTATTGAGCCCATCTTTGCATGAGATGTTCCCTCAGTATCTCTAATTTTCTTAAAGAGGTCTCTAGTCTGTCCCATTCTATTGTTTTCCTCTCTTTCTTTACATTGATCACTGAGGAAGGCTTTCTTATATCTCCTTGCTATTCTTTGGAACTCTGAATTCAAATGGAGATATCTTTCCTTTTCTCCTTTGCTTTTTGCTTCTCTTCTTTTTGCAGCTATTTGTAAGGCCTCCTCAGACAACCATTTTGCTTTTTTGCATTTCCTTTTCTCGGGGATGGTCTTGATCCCTATCACCTGTACAATGTCATGAACCTCATTTCATAGTTCATCAGGCAGTCTATCAGATCTAGTCCCTTAAATCTATCTATCACTTCCACTGTATAATCATAAGGAATTTGACTTAGGTCATACCTGAATGGTCTAGTGGTTTTCCCCACTTTCTTCAATTTAAGTTTGAATTTGGCAAGAAGGAGTTCATGATCTGAGGCACAGTCAGCTCCTGGTCTTGTTTTTGCTGACTATATAGAGCTTCTCCATCTTTGGCTGCAAAATATAATCAATCTGATTTCAGTCTTGACCATCTGGTGATGTCCATGTATAGAGTCTTCTCTTGTGTTATTGGAAGAGGGTGTTTGCTATGACCAGTGCATTCTCTTGGCAAAACTCTATTAGCCTCTGCCCTGCTTCATTCTGTACTCCTAGGCCAAATTTGATCTTTACTCCAGGTGTTTCTTGACTTCTTACTTTTGCATTCTAGTCCCCTACAATGAAAAGGACATCTTTTTTGTGTGTTAGTTCTAGAAGGTCTTGTAGGTCTTCATAGAACCGTTCAACTTCAACTTCTACAGCATTACTGATTGGGGCATAGACTTGGATTACTGTGATATTGAATGGCTTGCCTTGGAATCGAACAGAGATCATTCTGTCATTTTTGAGATTGTATCCAAGTACTGCATTTCAGAATCTTTTGTTGACTATGAGTTCTACTTCATTTCTTCTAAGGGATTCCTGCCCACAGTAGTAGATATAATGGTCATCTGAGTTAAAGTCACCCATTCCAGTCCATTTTAGTTTGCTGATTCCTAAAATGTCAGCACTCACCCATTTCCTGTTGGACCACTTCCAATTTGCCCTGATTCACGGACCTAACTTGCAGGTTCTTATGCAATATTGCTCTTTACAGCCTTGGGTCTTATTTCCAGTCACATCCACAACTGGGTATTGTTTTTGTTTTGGCTCCATGTCTTCATTCTTTCTGGAGTTATTTCTCCACTGATCTCCAGTAGTATATTGGGCACCTACCAACCTGGGGAGTTCATCTTTCAGTGACAAATCTAGACAGCATACTAAAAATCAGAGACATTACTTTGCCAGCAAAGATCCATTTGGTCAAACTATGGTTTTCCCAGTAGTCATGTATGGATGTAAGAGTTAGACCATAAAGAAGGCTGAGCATTGAAGAATTGATGCTTTTGAATTATGGTGCTGGAGAATACTCTTGGGAGTCCCTTGGACAGGAAGGAGATAAAACCAGTCAACCCTAAAGGAAATGAACCCTTAACATTCATTGGAAAGACTGATCCTGAAGCTGAAGTCCAATACTTTGGCCCCCTGATGTGAGGAGCTGACTTGTTGGAAGAGATCGTGATGCAGGGAAAGATTGAAAGCAGAAAAAAGAGGGTGACAGAGGATGAGATGGTTGGATGGCATCAGTGATTCAATGAACATGAGTGTGAACAAACTCCAGGAGACAGTGAACTACAAGGAAGCCTGGAGTGCTGCAATCCATGGGATCACAAAGAGTTGGACACAACCTAATGACTGAACAACATCAGTGAAAGTAACACAACCTGCTTTCAGGGAGACAAATTTTACTCCTTCCTTGTAGTTTTACTCCTTCCTTGTAGTAGTCTGATCTTCCTTGCTGTTTTACTTCCTTTGGTTTCAGATTGGGACCTTAGGTCAGCTGCAGTCCCAAAATATTTAATAGAAAATTCCAGAAGTAAACTGTTCATAGGTTTTAAATTGTTCTGAGTAGCATGATATCTCTTGCCCTCCTGCTCTGTGCTTCCCAGGATCCCTAGGCATCATATCATCTGCTCCCAACATTCAACTATTTACATCATTGATCTCAATGATCCAGCATCACCCGAAGTTAATGATCCTCAGAAGGTCAATATGTCCAGTGCTACGTCACAATGCCTTCATCCTTCATCTCACCTCATCAGGTGGGCATTTTTATCATCTCATATCATCTCATCACAAGAATTATAAGTACTGTACAATATGATATTTTTAGAAAGGCCATATTCATGTAACTTTGATTATAGAATGTTATTATAATTATTCTATTTTATTGTGACTTATTTTTGTTAATCTCTTGCTGTTCTTAATTTATAAATTAAACTTTATCATAGATATGTATGTATAGGAAAAAAGTGGTATATATAAGATTCGGTACTATTCTCAGTTTCAGGCAACCACTGGGGGTCTTGGAATATGTTCCTTGTGGATAAGTGTGGGGAGAAGACTACTGTACTCCCCAAATCCTCATACATTGTGTACTTCATCAATCTTTAACCAGTGTTTTACCGTTGAAACTCTAAAAATAAATATATATTATTAAATGTTACTTAATTGACTTCCTCCTTTGCCGCTTCTACCTTTAGGAGTACTTTTAAGAAAGAAAGTGAAGTTGCTCAGTTGTGTCCGACTCTTTGCAACCCAATAGACTGTAGCCTACCAGGTTCCTCCGTCCATGGGATTTTCCAGGCAAGAATACTGGAGTGGGTTGCCATTTCCTTCTTCTTCAGGAGATGTTCAGGAGGAGAAACTTTTAACAATAACTTTAATTAGTTTTGAACTTTACAATTTTTCTTATTATGTCACAGACTGGTAACTATATTCACACACTTCACATTTGTTACTCATATGGGAACTATGCCTATTCTTCCGCCCCACTATTGTTAATTACCAAGATGATCTCATTTCATTCCACTATTCAACATGAATTACTGGGAGAGAGTGAAGCCTAAGTATGCTATTTCAGAACACATCCTTTGGTCTGATTCTAATCTCTTGACTTCTCTGGATATTTCATCTTGTATTTCTCATTATTTATTTTCCAACGTTAGAAACTGAGATTTTAATTTTTCTTTTTAAACACACCGATGTCCAATAAGCATGATTATCAAAAACATAATTGTTTTCTCTTTTATATTATTCCTAAGTCTCAATATACTTGTCAGCTTGGATTCCTGGTTTTTGTTGTTGTTGTTGTTTCTTTTTTCCTCTCCTAGTAAACTATAGTTTTACATTCTTTTCTTTCTTTCTCTTTACTCTTTTCTTTTCTTTTTTTGATTTTCTTCTGAGTTATCTCCAATATTCAATATAAAGAATGTCATTACAGTTGCTGAAGATGCAATTGCTATAGTGTTCTTCAATACATAAAGACAAGTTAGGACTTCCCTGGTGATCCAAGGGTAAAGACTTTATCTGCCAAATCAGGGGACACAGGTTCAGTCCCTGGTCCGAGATGATGCCACATGCTGTGGGGCAACTAAACCCATATATCACAGCTACAGAGCTCACGTGCCTAGAGCCCGTGCTGTACGACAAGAGAAGCCACCACAAAGAAAAGCTCGTGCCTCATGACTAGAGCGTAGCCCTTGCTTGCCACAACTAGAGAAACGCCCACGCATAGCAACAAAGACCCAGTGCAGCCAAAAAATAAAAAGTGAAATACATAAATAAGTTTTTAAAAAGACATATTAGTTCTCCATAAATTAAACAGTTTAATTAAGGATAAGTACTTGTTTATTTGAATTTTCACTGCTTTGCACACTATTTACAAAGCAAAGTGTTATCCAGTAGTAAATATTTTCACTCAGGTATAAAATCCTTCATTTTCTCACATGCATGTCATAAAGAAAAGCTGACAAACTTAGACATTTTACTTCCCAGTCATATGTTAAATCTGTAATTATATGACTTGAATGGTGTTAAAAAGTAGACAATTACATAAGAATGAGCCACACAACTAAATATTTCTATATTTAAATTTTTGTCTACTTTTACATTTAACAAAAAAGAGTACGGGTGTATGTGGCATATCCTATGAAGATTTGCCTAACGGCAAATCCATTAGTGTATTAGTTACTCACCTTTGTACTCTTTTACTGCCTCATCTCATTTTCTCCATCAAGCTTAAAAAAGGCCAGAATCCTCATTTGCCATTGAGGTGGTCCAAAAAACAATATTATTTCCATAAAGCATAGAATATTTTGTGTGCTTTCAATAAAAGTGATTTTTATTGAAATAGGATTTTCTCATCTACCTTTTTCTTTCTGCCATGACCTCCCACAAACCAAAATTATAATAGTTACTGGTAGTATTTTTAAATTTTTTGCTCTATGTCATGTACTGTTCTAAGAGTGTTCTGTGTTTGTCTGTATATAGACATAGATAAATATTTAATTTCAATTATATATTTATATCTATGGGGTCCATGTGGTCACAAAGAGTCAGACACAACTGAGTGACTGAATAACAACTTATATTTAACATTTCATTAATTAAACAATTTATATTTAAACATATTTAATTTCAAAACAACCACAATTTTTATTCTTTTTTTTTTTGAAGAGAAAAAAGGTCAAAAAAAGTTCTTTGCTAAGCATCACGCAAAGGCTTTTTAAAAAAATCCTATCATTGTTATGAGGCTATATAGCATATAAGATATATAGAACTTCTAGCATCTGTGTTAAATTATCTTCTTACTTGGGTTGCTCTAACCAATTCCAACATTTTTTCCCTAACCTTTATTAATTAGTACTTTTACTATCTTTGTAAGGTATTTCTGGGTCTACCACTAGATATAAAAATATAAGACAAAGTATTGTTAACTTTTACTGATGTTAATACACTAACCATGTAATAGTAGTGCATTGACATGGCATCTTTATTCCATTGCAATGATAGATTTTCATTTGCTTTTCTATTTTATACTTCATCAGTGAGTGGTCAAACATTTATTAAATAGAGATGAAGTAGATTAAGTTTAGAATGCTTTGTTTCTGAATAATTTTATATTATTTCCAGTAGCATTCTACATTAATGTCTTTTTTTCTTTGCTTCAAAATAGCATCATAACTAAAATTTTATCCATGCAGCTTTGTAGAGATATGGGTAATACTTAGTGTTGCACGTATAATCTATTTGAAGAATCAGATAACTAAGATATTTTATGTTTCTGATGCATTTTTAAAACTAAATAATAAGAAGAATAAGTAGAGTCATTGGAAAATCTTGGATTTCTTTTTTTTTTCCTCAAAATTTCATCACATCTTCCTATTGTACTCTTTCATTTTACTTTAATTGCTTGGTTCTTTTTAATTCTATGTAATTACTAACTATAACAACAAATTATTATAATTTTTAAGGATAGCAATTTAATACACTTTAGAAGAATTTTGCAGGTGCCCTGGCTAACCAGTTCACTCTCTAGGATGCTATTTGGCTCATTCTTCAGTTTTTACTACAGAATAATTTAAATTTGGAAGTTAATTGTGGGAATAAAGGTAGGAGTCATGTTGGCTTTTTTGAGAAGCAATGCTCTGTAATTACAGGAACCTGGAAAAAAGCTGTTGGGGAGGTAAGGGCAACTATTGAGAAAGTGTTAATTGTGCTCATTTAAGGTTGAGGCAATCTGGTTAGTTTGCATAAAGAGAGGCTTTTACGATGAGGTAGATGTTTAATTCTTTCAGAGAGAGTGGGTGTATTCAGGTGTGGTCTTGTCTCTACAATTTGGAGGATAGTTGCACTTCCCTGCTTTTTAAAGCCCAGTATGCCCAGTAGATCTACATCAACAAAAGCTCTGCTAGGAATAGCTCTTCAAGGACATTACTGAAATTTGACTCTGGTTTATACTGCCCCATCCCACCTTTCAGAGAGCCGCTAAGTGGATTAAGTGATAATAAGCAGTTTTTTCTTTTCTCCAACTTAAATCTTTAAATGGTATATCTATTCCTCTGAGAGGGATTGTTTGGACCAGCAGCTATGTGAACTTTTTTTGCAGTAGATAGCAGTAGGAAAAAGTGAAGGCTTTATGCTTATAAAAACATTTACTGTCTCCTAGCAATCTGCAGTGATGCTATGCAAGTCTGACAACAGATAAATGTTTTCCAATGTTATAAAACTTTACAGTAATACTGGAAAGTTGCTTAACTGTTTGCCTCAGGAGTTGATGTTCTGATTCTAGAATTTCGGAAAGCCTTGACTCTAAACTGACTTCATAGAGTCATCAATTATGAACAGAAATATATCCTTAAAGCAATAGTCATTTTGTCCAACCTCTATATTTTTTTCAGGTAGGAAATTTGAAATGTTGCAAGATTAAACTTTTAAAGTCACATGATTATTTTAAGTATTGAGCAAGGACTGACATACTCACTATTCTCATTTAAAATTCACTTTGGCTTGTATCTCACCTAAAATGCTTAGGACTGAGGCTGAACTGACCAGTGGACTGGAAAAGAAAGCAAGAACTATAGAGTACCAAAAAATTACTTGCATATTTGAGGCATATATATGGTGGGATATAACAATGCAGAGTCAGTACAAATATGAACCATTCTAGTAAAGTTATCTGCTTCTTAATTGGAATTTGGGCACAGCCAGGGTGGAACTGGTTGTTGCTCTTGTTCAGTCACTCAGTCGTGTAGGACTATTTGAGACCCCAAGGACTGCAGCACACCAGGCTTCCCTGTCCTTCACTATCTCCTGAAGTTTGCCCAAATTCATGTCCATTGAGTCGGTGATGCCATCCAACCATCTTATCCTCTGTCACTCCCTTCTCCTCCTGCCCTCAATCTTTCCCAGCTTCAGGGTCTTTTCCAATGAGTTAGCTCTTCACAACAGGCGGCCAAAGTACTGGAGTCTCAGCTTCAGCATCAGTCCTTCCAATGAATATTCAGGGTTGATTTCCTTTAGGATTGACTGGCTTGATTTCCTTGTTGTCCAAGGGACTCTCAAGAGTCTTCTCCAGCACCACAGTTCAAAAGCATCAATTTTTCAGTGCTCAGCCTTCTTTATGGTCCAACTCTCACATCTGTACATGACTACTGGAAAAACTATAGGTTTCACTATGTGGACCTTTGTCGGCAAAGTGATAACTCTGCTTCTTACTATGTTGTCTAGGGAGCTGGTAGGTGTATGCAACTACATAGTTTGTAAACATAGACGGTGGATCTGATCAGGGTCAGAAACTCATGCCTGCAGGACCCAAGAATCAGGAGGGGACCAGGTGATGTCTGCATTGGGCTAGAGAGCCAAGGATAACTTATGGAATGGACAATGCTTACTCAGCTCCAGCTGATATAATGCAAGATTGTGAGCCCAATAATGTCAAATCTTACTATTTAAAAAAAAGATAACAGCATATTTACTAAATAAAACCAGCTTGCGTTTAGAGTTGCCAGATCTAGCAAATAGAAATACAGGACTTCCCATTAAATTTGAATTTATCTGTTTATCTGTATTTTATCTGACAAACCTAATGGAAAGTCACCCTCATCTTTGCAAACTCTCGTTTAAGGAAACAGTAGGTATGTTGATGATTATGATCTACATCCACCACTGAGTGTCAATGGCCTTCACTTAGATGTCACATATTATTTTCAAGACTTTTTGGTTCAGAAATGGCTATTATCCTTTTACACAACAGTAAATTGTTCAAAATTAATTTTGAAAAATTCCTTAAACAAGAGTTTGCAAAGATACATGACTTACCATTAGGTTTGTAAAATACAGATAAACAGAGAAACAAGTTCACAATTAATGGGAAGTCCTACATTTTTGTTTGCTAGACCTGGCAACTCTAAATGTAGGCTGGTTTTATTTAGTAAATATACTGTTATCTTTTTTTTTAATAGGAAGATTTGACAACATTGAGCTCAATTTTTAAGGTAGAAAATATCACCTTAAATATGTCAGAACAAAATATCCAAGTTTTAAAAAATTCCCTAAAAGATATAGCAAAAGCAAATAGAGAGACAATTTTATTGTTAGCTTCTAGGGAAGATTAGTGTTTTCAATATAAGAAATAATTATATGAAGATTTTCTGGGAAGAAAAAATTCCTATATATTATTTCAGGCAAACACGATAATAATAGAGGCAGAATGCTCAGTCTCCTTGAAGCTTTGCCCCTGTCTGTTCATAAAATCAGATAGGCTGAGAACAAGCTGCAACGCATCCACCAAAGTTATAATTAACATTAGCTTGAGAAAGAGTCGTGTCTCCGCTTAATGTTAAATTCCATTTGATCTTAATTGAAAGGAGACACGGAGTTACAGGAAACAGACCCCCACACTGAAAAGGCCATGGTAATATGTTTAGAATTTCCCAAGAAAGAGAAAAAGGTCTTGAGAGCCCAGACATTTGGAAAAGGAGAAGTTAAGCCTTTAACACCTCACAGCAGCAAAACTCTTCTGTTTGGCTTTGAAGGCCTTGGCTGTGGGATTTATTTTCTCCTCATTGAAGATAGGCCCCGAAACTTAAATTTTGCTTTTGAAGCAAGTAATCCTCCCCAATACTTTGTCAGTTTGTTTTTGATTACCTTCTGATGCTTAGTTATCTCTTACAGGTACCCACCTCAGACCTCTCCTGAATAGAATAGCTTTTCCAAGAAAGTGCTAAAATAGAAACAGATTGAATAAAGCAATTTTAAAGACCATCAACGCATCAAATACTTTAGTTTCCCGAGCAAGATGCATCCTTCTAGTTTATAGTGGCATACTGGCTGTGATAACTAAAGAATCATTTGTTAAAATAATCCTGTACCTGTGTGCAATGTACACAGTGTGGACAGGTTCCTGCTTTCAAGGAACATATGAAATACAATTGGAAGGAGGTGATGCAGACACAGTACAATAGAAGATCAGAGTACAGTGGGCCCATGGAAGGGAACACAGGAAGAACCGCTTCGTTCTTTCAGAGGAGAGATGTGATATTCATCGAAGTTGATTTTTGACTGGGATTTCTTTCTGTTTGTTTGTTTTTGTTTTTTTGGCTGTGTTGTGCGGCTTGTGGGATCTCAGTTCCCTGACCCGGGTCACGGCAGTGAAAGCCCGAATCCTAACCACTTTAGGCCACCAGGGAAGCCCTCTGGACTGGGGTTTTGAATGCTGGATAGGAATTTGCTAGACCTGAAAGTGAAGGAAAGTCCCTGTAGCAGAATGACACACTTGAGCAAGAGAATAAACTTGTGTGGTGTGTTTGAGGACTGGTAAGCAGTTTTGCCCAGAGAAGGCAATGACACCCCACTCCAGTACTCTTGCCTGGAAAATCCCATGGGTGGAGGAGCCTGGAAGGCTGCAGTCCATGGGGTTGCTGAGGGTCAGACACGACTGAGTGACTTCACTTTCACTTTTCACTTTCATGCATTGGAGAAGGAAATGGCAACCCACTCCAGTGTTCTTGCCTGGAGAATCCCAGGGACGGCGGAGCCTGGTGGGCTGCTGTCTATGGGGTTGCACAGAGTCGGACACGACTGAAGCGACTTAGCAGCAGCAGCAGCAAGCAGTTTTGCCGGCTTCTCAGGTGGTGTTAGTGCTAAAGAACCTGTCTGCCATTGCAGGAGACCTAAGAGACACAGGTGTGATCCCTGGGTCAGGAAGATCCCCTGGAGGAGGGCATGGCAACCCACTCCAGTATTCTTGCCTGGAGAATCCCATGGGCAGAGGAGCTTGGTGGGCTATAGACCTTGGGGTCACACAGAGTTGGACACGACTGAGTAACACTTTCACTTCACTTTCACATGCAATCACCATATTATTATATTCATCAGTTAATTTTGCTACTTTTATTTTTCACTTTTTTTCTTTCTCTCTTTCACCTCAGCCTGCCCACCCCCTTTTCTTTTTCTGAGTCAACTGAAAGCACGTTTCAAACATCAAGTCACTTCACTCCTAAATACTCAAGCATATATATCCTAAGAAAAAGGATAACCTCCTAAAAAAATCTCCATATCATTATCAAACTCAAGAAGTTTAACATGATGCAATATTATTAGCTTCTTTACCATCCATTTCCCAATAATTATTCACATTTCCCAGTTGCCCCAACTATACTGTGTATGTGTGTGTATATTGTCAATCCAAGATCCATTTAATAATCACATACTGCATTTAGTTGTCTTGTCTCTTTGTCTCTGTGCTAGTGCTCAGTCATGTCCAACTCTTTGTGTCCCTTTGGACTGTAGCCAGCCAGGCTCCTCTATCCATGGGATTCTCCAGGCAACAATACTGGAGTGGGTTGCCATTTCCTCTTCCAGGGGATATTCCCCACCTGGGGATTGAAACTTTGTCTCCTGTGTCTCCTGTATTGCACGTGGATTCTTTACCAGCTGAGCCACTGGGGAAACCCTCCTGCAAAGCAGGGTCCCACTGTTGTCTTTTGTGACATTTTGTGGCATTTATGATGAGTTCAGGTCAGTTGTTTTGGAGAATGGCCCTTAATTTTGATTTGCCTGATTGTTTGCTCGTGATTAGATTCAGGTTAAAACTTTTGGCAGCCGTCGTGTATGGAATTCCCACTGAATTGTAGCAGGGGCGCATAAGTCAGTTTGTGTTATTGCTATTGGTGTTGTGAAGTTTGAGCACTTGCTCCAAATGGCCTGCACTCGCCTTCCCCGTTGTGCAGACATCCTCTCCCTTTTGTAGTAAGTTCTCTGTGGGGTGGTGCATTAACATGCTTGTGTCTAGACTGCTCATTCACAACTTTTTACTCAATGCTTTTTGCTTACATGGCTGATCCTTAACTGGCTGCATAATGTTAGACAAATTAGGAAATTGCTCACAAAAATATGTATCCCTAGGTTCTTGTTAAAAATTGGAAGATGTAGCAGCACTGGACACATATTCCTGAGCTGCAGTAATTGCTAGGAATGGGTCAGTGACTGTCTCCTGCCAATGAGGCTGTGGTTTTCAGTTTCCACCTTTCCCAGTTGTTTACCACTGTCCTACTTTACTAACTTAGGGATTCTATTTCTCCTCTTTTATCATTTATTTTTTCATAATTGTTTTTATTTATTTATTGGCTGTGCTGAGTCTTCATTGCTGCGTGGGCTTTTCTCTAGTTGCGGTGGGCGAGCTTCTCACTGTGGTGGCTTCTCTTGCTGCTGAGCCCGGGCTCTAGGGCACGCATGCTTCAGTAGTTGAAGGGTGAGGGCTCAGCAGTTGTGGTTTCCAGACTCTAGGGTACAGGCGCAATAGTTGTGGAGCGCAGGCTTAGGTGTCCCGCTGCAAGAGGGATCTTCCTGGACCAGGGATCAGGTGGATTCTTTACCACTGAGCCATCATCAGGGAAAATCCTCTGTAACCATTTGAGTTTTCTGTCCTTGCACTGTGGTTTCTAATTTAAGGATCTGCATGTATGGCGATGATGAGGTATACAGAAGCCTGGAGAAGGGAGGGGAAAATATCAATAGTTTTGGTTTTTTTATTTTAGAAAATATTTCTTTATTTGGCTGTGCCAGGTCTTAGTTTCATCAGACCAGATCTTTAGTTCCTACATGTGGGATCTAGTTCCCTGACCAGGGATTGAATATACACCCTTGCTTTAGGAGCTCAGAGTCTTAGCCACTGGACCACCAGAGGAGTCCTGACAGCTTTGGTTTTAGCTGTTTCTCAAATTGACAATTGTAGCAGAAAGGCAGAAGAGACATCTGAACTGGAGGTAAGATTTTGAATTCTAAGGTGCTAGTTGAATGCATGGGTATAATCACTCCTTCAATGTATTATATATTACTATAATAATGTTGCCATATAATTTGATCATTTACTACAATCCATCTTCCTTACTAGTCTATCATTCATCTTGTACCCCCTGAGCTTGGTGCATATTAAACATTCAATAAATTTTATTGAGTGGATGGATAAAATAATGATATATATGAATGAAGCCACTTATTGGCAAGAGGCATCTCAAGAGGGATTCATTCATGAGCCAGATAACATGAACCCCAAAGTACAGAGAAGTGAGGGGAAGGTCAATATTATCTGTAGATTATATGGGAAGTGTAATGTGGGAGGAGCTGTCTCTGCTCCAGGAAGCCCATAGAGGGAGGAATGTCATCAGGGGAAAAACATTTTAGTGAAGGCAGGAAGATAGCCAGAAAGATCTATGAATGAGACACCAAAGAATGGACATTTGCAGTGAGGTTAGTGGGCAAGAAATGATATCTCACGTCAGGATGCTTTGATGACAGGGAAGAGCAGAGTGGTAGCATTCAGCAGCTTCAGCTCTAGCTAGCTGGGGCTAGTACTGGCTGAGAATCTAGGCAGTGAAAGGGGACTAGCACCGAAGAATTGATGCTTTCCAACTGTGGTGCTGGAGAAGACTCTTGAGAGTCCTTTGGACTATCTCAAGCAAGGAGATAAAACCAGTCAGTGCTAAAGGAAATCAGTACTGAATATTCATTGGAAGGACTGATGCTGAATCAAAGCCCCAACGTTTTGGTCACCTGACGTGAAGGGCCAACTCTTTGCAAAAGACCTTGATGCTGGGAAAGATTGAGGGCAGGAGGAGAAGGGGGTGACAGAGGATTAGATGATGGGGTGGTATCACTGACTCAATGGACATGAGTTTGAGCAAACTTTGGGAGATAGTGAAGGACAGGGAAGCCTGGCCTGCTTCAGTCCATGGGGTTGCAGAGTTGGACATGACTTAGTGACTGAAGAACAACAAGGGACCTGAGAAGGCAGAAGTTGGTAGGGATTCTTGCAGGTTCCAGAGACAGTGTTAGTGGAAAGTTATTCTGTAAGAATTTCACTCAAGTATCTGGGGATGGAAGTAACTGACTCCAAAGAGTCAAACATTCCAAAGGAAACAACAGCAGCCTGAAGCAATTTGAAAGCCTTCCCCTTAAGCTGTAATTTGAGACTATATTTAGGTTGTTAGAATTCAGATCCTCTGCAGCAGATTTAAGAATGTAGACCCCAAAGAACAGAGGACTCCCTGGCTGGAGGAGAAGATTTGATCAGTTGGACCATGGTGGTTCTCAAATTTTCCAGGGCATCAGAATCACTGAGGGAGTTTGTCAAATATGCAGATTTTAGAGCATGATCTTCAAAGATTCTGATTCACCAAATCTGAGGAGAAGCCCAAGAATCAACCTATTTAAAAAGCAAGCCAAGTAATGACAAGGGCCACATTTATTAAACTCTGATTTAAATTTTAGGAGATATTCTCCTGTGGAAGCAGAATTACTGCTTCAAAAGAGGCCTCTGGCTTAATCAGGAGTGGCAAAGTTCACCTCTGATTAGTAGCCAGTTTATCTCATCATGGGGCTTCCCTGGTAACTCAGCTGGTAAAGAATCTGCCAATGCAGGAGATCCCTGTTCAATTCCTTTGTCAGGAAGATCTGCTGGAGAAGGGATAGGCTACCCACTCCAGTATTCTTGGGCTTCTGTGGTGGCTCAGCTGCTAAAAAATCTGCCTGCAAAGTGGGAGACCTGGGTTCAATCCCTGGGTTGGGAAGATCCCCTGGAGAAGGGAAAGGCTACCCACTCCAGTATTCTGGCTTAGAGAATTCCATGGACTGTACAGTCAATGGGATCACAAAGTGTCGGACATGAGTGAGTGGCTTTCCCTTTCTCTTTGTCTCATCATCTGTACTTGGGTGGTGGTGGTGGTGGTGATGGTGGTTTAGTTGCTAAGTCACGTCCGACTCTTGTGACACCATGGATAGTAGCCCACCAGGCTCCTCTGTCCATGGGATTCTCCAGGCAAGAATACTGGAGTGGGTTGCCATTTCCTTCTCCAGGGGATCCTCCCAACCTAGGAACCGAACCTGGGTCTCCTGCATTGCAGGCAGATGATTTACTGACTGAGTTGTGACTGGGAAGCCCAGCTTACTAGGAATGAGTACAATTTTGCATACTTGGCTACATAGCTGCCTACCTATCAACATATTATATTATTCTCCAAAGAGCTTTAAATTGTACCTTTTAGGGAAAATAATTCTATGAAATTAGCAACCAACTAAAACCATTCCATTGTTATCAAAGGGAAAATTTCTCTCAGGGTGTGTGTGCATATTTCCATGTGCACGTGTTTGTGTGTGTTTCTGTGCATTACTTGTTCATTTTCATTATTCTGCTGTTCTTGAGCAGCTCATTATTTTGCTTAATTTTAAAGAGTATAATATGGAAGTTACATAAAGTTACTTAGCCAAGTATTAACTAGGTCTGCTTTTGGATTTAGCGAACTCTCATATGATCTGAGATCAATAGATCCTTTCAGTTCATTTCAGCTGTCACTGAATACCTGCTTCAAGAGGGACAAGGCTGTGAGTGGTACTGGGACTGTGGATGTATATAGATGCAGAATTGCCCTTAGGGAATTCAAGTTCTAGAAGAGATCAAGAGGTAAATAATGAGGAACAATTTAGTGTTCCAAAATGCATTAAGAAAGACATGTACAAAATGTAGCCCAGTGATAAACCTCATACCACCTCAGGAAGGGTCAGGTCGCAGAGAGGGTAAGAGCATTCTTTGGAGTCACATGGCAGTAGGCTCAAATCTTACATATCACCTCTTACTAGTTTCATGAGTGACCTCTCTTAAGTCTTAGCTTCTTGATCTATAAAAGAGGGAGTGATGTTCGGGCACAGTTGCAATGTTTAAGTGAAATAATATTCACATGTCATTTAGTCTTGGTGCTTGGAGTTCAGTAAGGACATGATATCTTTATCAGAGATGTCCTCTTGTTCACATTTATGGGCCACGATACACTGTGGCTTGACATTTTGTTTTACTTTTGGAGCACTGCGTAACTTATAGTGTCTTAGCACACACACAAAATTTCTTTTTGTCTTTTAAATGGCCACTCATATATTGTACTTTTTTGAGGGTTTTTTTTTTTAAACTCAAGTATTTTAATGAGAAAATTTATAATTTATGTAAGAGAATTTACCTCTTTGAATATAAAAAGCATTTTCTACTTACCAGAAATAGAGTCTCTTGAGCTTTTGCTTGTTCTAGTATAGGACATTAACCAGGAGTGTTTATTTAAAATACCTGGCAAATTTCCTTGACCTTCTCATTTTGAATAGACACAGGAGACATAACACAAATGGTTTGTTTTGATACCCTGGCTGTCGACATCTTTAAAATACAGGCTCTGTATAGAAAAAGTCTCTAGTTCCTTTTTTATGACTGCCACATGAGTGTTCTGCTTTAGAACTATTACTTTCTGTAATGTTCTACAGTACAATCATTTTTGCAGATTTTCACCTAAAGACCTGTCTGTGTAGCTAAAGTCATGTTGATTTCCAATGTAGCAACCTTATAATATTTTTTTGTAAATTGTTGAGCATAACAGAGGCCAGGCAACACTGAAATACTGACAATGGGAGATTCATGAAAGCTCCCAAAGTTAAAATCTGTTTTTGTTTCTACAAATAATGTAACCTCAAATTGCAGATACAAGATACTTGATGAGCTCAAATGACCAAGTCACGCCCTGGTTGTACATTCTGTGCTTCACAAAATGTAATCCCTCTTGCAGAACTTTAGAAACAATGCAACATTTTCGAAGGATGAGTTTATTCCCTCTAGTGCCTGATGTTAGTTAGCTAGGATTAAGCAATAGGTAACACAGGACCCCCTAGACAGTTAATGATTGATAAGCAACTTGTATGTGAGAGAGTTTGGAAAGTATAAAGTCGATGTAAGTACCAGAGAAAAAAATTAAACTCTAGGAGTTGTTTTACTATTCTCTATGTATCTTATTAATCAGATCAGGAATTTTTCTGAGTAAACAATCCAATATCACTGGTGTACTAAGCACCTTTCTTGTGCCTAGCAACAGTTATGTATTTGAGAATGTAATAACTTTAATAAGAACAAACATATCAGTGGACCCACAAAACTGCCTGAAATCCTTTCAAAACACGTGGTAGAGGGTGGGAGGGAGGCTGAAAGAGGGAGGTGATAGATGTATACTCATGGCTGATAAAAGTTGTTGTATGGCAGAAAGCAACACAACATTGTAAAATTATTATCCTCAGATTAAAAATAAGTTAAAAATAAAAAAAAACATGTGGTAGATGGAAACAAAGAAAAAGTATAACACAACAAATAAGGACCCCTGTCCATTATGACCTATAATATCTCCAAAAAGGATTTGGTCATCAAGGATCTCTAGGATGAGTAACATTAAACTAAAACCAAACATACACTAACCCATTTCTTCAAAGTGGGTTTTAAGACCATTATCAAAATATTAGGAAATTATTTATTTTATTATGATAAACTGCTTCTTTTTCATATGGAGGTTAAATGAGAGAAAATCATTTTAAGCTGTAGCAAAGAAGGAATTTAAACTGGAATTGAAGTGCATTTTTGGATTTGTTGGTTGAGCAAATATTTATGCTCAGCCATCTGAAATGTATTCCGGGATAAGGTGTTGATCAAAATAGGACAGGACACTACTCTTATGGGGTTTACATTCTAAAAGGAGGAGGATAAAGAGATAAACAGATTGATGAACAGTGTTTCAATACTGAGAACACTGTGGGCATCTGAAGTCACATTGCAAAGCTTCTTCTCTGATTTATTGCTATTTTCCCTGACTGTTTTCCATTTTAGTTTGTTGGCTAGATAAACCTGCTTCTAAAACTGTAGGTAGGAGAGAAAAGAGATAATGTAAAAATTAAAACGTCATTAATCTGGTTTTAAGAGCAAAAGGAAATGGATACTTGGCTGAAGATTAAGTAAGGAAACAGTGGAGAAATCTTCAACAGTTACAGATTTAGCCAGCAGTTATGCCTGGACCAGGACTGTAAACAATTTGTACTTTTAAGTTCTCCAAATTCTGTCATATTCATTAATCACATTTTACAATTAAAGCATTGCCAAATTCATGCCCTTGAAAGTTTTCTCTAAGCCTTTCCCCCATTTCCACTCCCATCTCATAATTATTTAAATTTTATATTTGTATTGAAGTTTCTACATCCCTATTTCTTTTCCCCATTAGTCTAGTTTGGACCATTGTTCAAGATGCCAAAAGCATGTTTCGCTAGATCACTTAATGTATTTCTTGACCAAAGAAGGATTCTTATCAAACGTTTTCATGCATATTTTTTATTACACTCTTAGAGATATATGTTAGGTAAGAATTCTGGCAAGTAGTTGATAAACCACAAAGGATCAGAAATTTAGTTGATTGTACTTTGAAGGCTGTTTCCAATTGAGTTATTTTACTAACATCATGACTAATGAACTCATTTGGGATACACAGAAAAGTTGTTTGAAAATTAGTTCAATAAGCCTTAGGAACACAAGTGTAAACATGGAATGCTTTGCTTTGTCAATTATTAACTATAAGGCTTAACTTTTTTGTCTCTTTCTTTTATATTCTTTAATTTTTGTTTTCATATTTTAAAATTTCTGTCTGGGGCTACAAGAATGTCAACTTCCTGAGGGCAAGACATTTCTCTTATTCAATGCTGTCTGTGCATAGCCTAGAGAAAAGTCTGCCATGGTAAGCCCTCAAAAATATTTGCTTATAATTTAACTAACTTTACCAATTGATTTTTTTAACAAGGCACACTAATTTCTTTTGGAGGTAAAGTAAAGGTAAGGATAGTAATGTTAAACACTCTAAGTAACTTTCAGCATACTTAAATTTATAGGAGCATTGACTACCCAGTGGAGTGTATAGCCCACCAGGCTCCTCTGTCCATGGGATTTTCCAGGCAAGAATACTGGAGTGGGTTGCCATTTCCTTCATCCAGGGAATCTTCCCAACCCAGGGATCGAACCCGGCTCTTCTGCATTGCAGGCAGATGCTTTAACCTCTGAGATACCAGGGAAGCCCAATTCAACCCCTTAGGGTTTCCCTAATGGCTCAGACGGTAAAGCATCTGCCCACAGTGCGGGTAGACCCGGTTCGATCCTTGGGTTGGGAAGATCCCCTGGAGAAGGAAATGGCAACCCACTCCAGTACCCTTGCCTGGAAAATCCCATGGACGGGGGAGCCTGGTAGGCCTACAGTTCATGGGGTGGCAAAGAGTCGGACACGACTGAGCGACTTCACTTCACTCACTGATTCAACCACAGAAATGAACTGCCATGAACACACATGGATTACTGAGGAGAATCACCTCAATTCTTCTCTTCCCTCTTCCTCTTTGGCCTCTTTCTTTCAACTAAACTTTGCCCATTCTTCCCAACTCCACACCCTTTTATGTATTTTTTCAGTAGCCATGCAAATTCACTGCCCATTGGAAAAGCTCAGCAATGGCAGAATGTTCTCCTACTGCTGCTGCTGCTGCTTAAGTCGCTTCAGTCGTGTCCGACTCTGTGCAACCCCATAGATGGCAGCCCACCAGGCTCCCCCATCCCTGGGGTTCTCCAGGCAAGAACACCGGAGTGGGTTGCCATTTCCTTCTCCAAAGCATGAAAGTGAAAAGTCAAAATGAAGTCTCTCAGTCACGTCCGACTCCCAGCGACCCCATGGACTGCAGCCCACCAGGCTCCTCCGTCCATGGGATTTTCCAGGCAAGAGTACTGGAGTGGGGTGCCATTGCCTTAAGAACTTTGCAAATCTCCTATATATCAAACTCATGTAATAATGACCTTGTTTCAAGCCCCGAACTTCATTGGCAACCCCTAGATATTCTACAGTTCAAGGCTAAAGAATGCTCAAAAAGAAAAAAATACAATTTCCGATACTTTTGAGAGAAAGTAGACAGTTGTAAGCAATATTGCTAGCAAAAAAAAAAAAAAGGATACTTGGCGATGGAAATGAAGCATTATTATTGGTAAAAGAAAGTGAATTAGGAAGAGTCATTTTAAAGAATTTATAGTCATTTTATAGAATTTATGATTAGAAAAATTAATCCTGTAGACTTCTATGAATTTATCAACTTAATTTTAAATGTACAATAGAAATCATGCTATGACAGAGAAGATGACCATTTCCTGAGGTTTTCTTCAACTAATAAAAGGTAAATCTTATTGTTAAACATTGTATATTTTGATAAAGCTATTCCAAAAAATGGACACTCTAAAAACAGTCTTACATTGAACAAAAATAAATCAACATGCCTCTTCTGCATAAGAAAAGATACTTAAATTCAGTCACGATAAAATAAATGAGGTTAAAATAATACTGAAATATACATACACATACCTGTATATGTATGTATTTACCTGTCAGATTTAGAGGTCAAGTTAGAGGATATAATTGGCCAGACTGCTTGATGAATAAATTGCTGAGATCTTATTAAAGTTACAAATTCACATTTCTTGTTCTAACAAACTTCTAGGAGTTCATCCTATAGATATAGTTGTACAGCTGCAAAATGATAACACATACAAGGTTAGCATTTATAGCGTTTCATATGATACAACATAGTAGCAAAGACTGGGGAAAAACACAAATATTCAAAACAGAGAATTTATTAATTACATTGTATTTTCCTACAATATAATGCTATGCAACCATAAACAAATAATGAGGATGGTCTCTATGAACTTCTATTTAAAAATCTCTCAACTATATTCAAAGGGGAAAAAAGCAAGAGACAGAATAGTTTATATAAGGTGCCACCATTTGGTCAAGCAGAGGGAAGAAAATGATATATGAGTGTATTTGCATCAAAGACCTAGGAAAGGGCAGGCAAAAATGGGACAACACTGGTTGTTGGTGGGAGAAGGCAGTGAGTGGGTGGAGTACTAAGTGGATAGGGCAAAAATGGGGGAGGAAAACCTTCCTTTTACCTTCTTTGCCTATTGAATTTTGAATCATAGGAGTATAGTGGCCTTAAAAAATAAACATATAGACTATTAAAACATAAAGTCAATTTTACTAGCTATAAAGTAACTTATCAGTGTATACCTACAATTTATTATATACAAATAGATATTTAAAACACAGACCTTAAAACTTAATTTTGGGACTTCCCTGCAATTCAGTGGTTAAGGCTCTGTGGTTCCAGTATAGGGGACATGGGTTTGATCCGTGGCTGGGAGCTAAGAGCCCACATGCTGTGAGGCAGGGCTGAAAAATTAAAAAACAAAACAAAACTTAATTTTATAGTAGGTGACAGAACCACTAATATATTAATTTCGAGTTTGATATTTCCTCAAACTCTCAAAAAGTACCTCTTGTACCTCTTCAGAGTTGTCCCCTTACCTCTCCTTTAGGACTTGCTAATGCAAAACAACAGAATTTGTACGACTATACATGTAAGAAACACTCCATATTTCAAATGATTTCTACAATTTGACTCTTGCCAAGCCTATTGCCTGCTCAAGTAGGAAGATCCCCTGGAGAAGGGCATGGCAACCCACTCTAGTATTCTTGCCTGGAGAATCCCCATGGACAGAGGAGCCTGGTGGGCTACAGTCCACAGGATCACAGAGTCGACATGACTGAGCAACTAAGCACAGCATAGCACAAGTAGAAAACCTCTGATTTACAATCATTAGCCACTCTTGCCATGAGTCAGCAATAGCTCTTAAGTATGTTCAGTTCCACCTAGGCAACCGTCGACTAAGGACATCCAAGTCTCTGTGTGTCTGGGTGTGTGCAGAAGTCAGGCTTTTGCCTGCCCTTAAACATGACCCTACACTCAGCGAGGCGACCAACTTTCCATGCCTGCACAATGCTATACCTTCACATTAGGGTTTCATGTATACTTTAGAGAGAAGCAAAGGAGTTAATATTCTGGGAATGAATCTGGTAGCTGGGAAATGAGTAAGCCTGAGAGAAAGTGGATGGTTGGTACCTGGTTTTCCCCTAAGCCTGTGAGGTCGGGCTGAATGAAAAATAATGTCCTTCCACTTAGAGTTTCTTCTGCGTCAACTCACTATTGAAATCCGCTGTCTCGTGAACAAGCTGAAGAGTCATAGTTTATCTAACAGAGACAAACTCTGACAACAGGATATTGCTCTAACCCGACGCTGAATTTGTTGACATTTGAGGCAGGAACTTTTATTTAAATAGAATTGTCACCATATTTTAGCTTAACTGATAACATTATGGTTTGGGTGGAAATGCTGTTTGTGTGGTTAAAACTTCAGACTGTCTGCCAGGAAGTTTATCTTTTAAACTTTGATGATGATCTTGTTGGGAAGAAATAAGACAGACTCTGAGAGAACTAGGAATGAAGGTTACAAACACGAAGTGAGGAGGGGAGACAACTAAGGATATGGACAGTTCAAAAATAACAAAATCTGCTTTCTACAAGCCATGTGCTTTGAGAGGGGGAAAAGAGGTTCTTGGTAACATGAATGACTCAAACATTGCCTTTTGTTGTGGTTCGTTTGTGCCTGCACTTAGTCGGATCCCACTCTTTGCGACCCCAATGACTGTAGCCTGCTCCTCTGTCCATGGGATTCTCTAGGCAAGAATACTGAAGTGGGTTGCCATTTCCTCCTCCAGGGGGATCTTCCCAACCCGGGGATCGAACTCAAATTTCTTGTGTCTCCAACTTTGGCAGGTGGATTCTTTACCACTATGCCACCTGCTGCTGCTGCTAAGTCGCTTCAGTTGTGTCCAACTCTGCTCGACCCCATAGACGGCAGCCCACCAGGCTCTCCCGTCCCTGGGATTCTCCAGGCAAGAACACCAGAGTGGGTTGCCATTTCCTTCTCCAATGATGAAAGTGAAAAGTGAAAGTGAAGTCGCTCAGTCGTGTCCGACTCCTAGCGACCCCATGGACTACAGCCTACCAGGCTCCTCCGTCCATGGGATTTTCCAGGCAAGAGTACTGGAGTGGGGTGCCATGCCACCTGGGAAACCCCAAATACTGCCTGAGCTTTCTATTTTATTATGTTTGCACCTATTTATATAATATATCCTTACCTTTTGCCTAGAACTATGTAAGTGATGTTTTATTTTTTCTTCTATTGAATACAAAGTGCTCTTTATTTGCTTTCTTTATGTCTTAGGAAACTGTAGTAATGAACTACTTTACCTTTCTATATTTTCTCTGGTGAAAATTCTACCTGTGGAAACTGAGAATATTTGATTGCTAAATACAAAGTGGGCCTATTCCCTTGGGAATGATTCACAGACTGTGGTGTTAGAGGAGGAGGAAATGGTGTCCCTATGCAAATACAGTGGTTTCAGTCATGTCTTAGCAGAGAGCCTGTGGAGTGCATAAGACCATTTCCAGTATTTGCTTTACTTACCCTTCCTAGTATTTCTAAAGAATATGAGGCATTTACTGACTTGGTTCCCAGGAGAGTAATTGGGATTTCCAACCGGAAATTACAAAAGTTCACAAAGATAATTAGGGAGTTGCAGTTGGCTCCTAAAAGTTTCATCAGTGAATCCTGTTTGGAAGTAAATCCTGTACTATAGACAATGCTATTTTTTATGAGATATACAGAATTATGAGCTGAAAGGAACTTTTGAATAGATAAAACATGGAGAAACAAAATAAAATAAATAAATTTATATTAAAAAAAAGAAAATAAAGCTCAGAGAAGCTAAGTAACTTTGTCAGTATAGAAATGTAAATATTTAGCTTAAATCCTTTGTTTTCTATCTACATACTCAATGGCTTGCAGTTTTTTGTTTGTTTGTGTTTTTTTTTTGTCTGTTTATTTTTGATCAGGTACAATGAATAGTGTAATTTAGATCTCTTTCAAGACTGCAGATAATCCCCATAGATAACCTCTGGGTTCCCATTCCCATTCTTTGATTCTCATGGATTTACTGTTTTCAACAAAGCACAGATCCAGAAAATTCCTTTTATCTTAAGGCTTTTCTGACCTTCAAAATCAAGAGCCCTCCCCCCTAATCCAGTTTTCTTATCATGCTCCCTAAATTGCCACTGCAGATGCGCCTGGCTACAGATAAGTGCTTCAAAAGCTAGTTTGGAAAAGGAGCCAAATATGTCACCATATTGGACAGACATTTCTTCCTCCTACCTTCATCAGGTCGCATCTGGTTTCTGAATCAAGGGAAGTGAAAGCTGAACATGTAAGGCAGTGTTAATTGTTGTTTAGTCGCTAAGACGCGTCTGACTTTTTTGTGACCCCATGGACTGTAGCCCACCGGACTTCTCTGTCCATGAGATTTCCCAAGCAAGAACACTGGAGTGGGTTGCCATTCCCTTCTTCAGGGGATCTTCCTGACCCAGAGATAGAACCTTCATCTCCTGTGTTGGCAGGCGGATTCTTTACCACTGAGCCACCTAGGCAGCCGAAGGCAGTGTTTGTTCAAAGCGTACTAAAGAGTAGCTGGAGCTGTGGTGTGTACCGAAGTGGAAGAATATCTGTGAAGAAATGGTCATAGGGAGTTAAATATCTCATGTATGACTCCTTTTAACCTCAAGAATCTACAGCTGACTGAAGATTCCAGTTAGATTCTGGAATGTAAGCCTTCAGTAATGAGAACCACTTAGAAAGCTCCCTTTATTCATTTTGCCTTTATCAAGTACCACAGGCACAGACAGTACTGTCTCAGTTGGGTCATAACATTCCCTCAGGTGACCTGAAAACCTGCTCCTTGTAGTTACAACAGCTCATGGTTGATTTCGGGGATTTGTCCATATGATTTCTTCTCTGTTACCAATCATTTTCTTTGCAAATGTGGGAATGCTTATCATGTTAACAGCTTGATTCTCAAGTCAGCAAATCAGAAGATTTAAATGTATGGAGGAAATAGGAAAGACATTATGGCAGTTTGTAGATTTGAAATAATACATTGCTTATTCCTTCTCCTGGAATTCATGTGCTCCAGTCTCTCCTCTGGAGAAGGCAATGGCACCCCACTCTAGTACTCTTGCCTGGAAAACCCCATGGACAGAGGAGCCTGGTAGGCTGCAGTCCATGGGGTCGCTAAGAGTCAGACACGACTGAGCGACTTCACTTTCACTTTTCACTTTCATCATTGGAGAAAGAAATGGCAACCCACTCCAGTGTTTTTGCCTGGAGAATCCCAGGGACAAGGGAGCCTAGTGGGCTGCCGTCTATGGGGTCTCACAGAGTCGGACACGACTGAAGTGACTTAGCAGCAGCAGTCTCTCCTCACTTCCTGCACCCCATTTATACACTCATATTTGTGAAACTGAGAGGGGCTCTGTGGGGCTCCACAGAGGCATGGAGGCCTTGCTGTCTCCCATTTCTTGTATGTAAGATTCCAGCCATTGTGACTTTTCCCTGAGTTCCAAAGGGCAGATTTGAACGGTTACTAATCAAGAGAGGAGCAGCCAAGAAATCACCTGATGAAAAGATGAAAGGGGCGAGAGAAGCTCCTTAATGAGCTTAGGAGACTGCCCACCTGAGAAGAGACTAGGGGAGTGCAAGACCCGCTTATACCCTAATCTTGTTAGAGACCCCACCTTTGACCCACTGCTGTAAAGCCTTATCAAGTTCACTGGGGTTGAGACACATAGTTTTTTTGAGACAGAAGCCTGGTGTGTCTCCCTTTGCCTGCAAAGTTATAAAGCTATCCTTTTCTGCTCCACCCAAAACTCTGCTTCTGGGGTTTGATTCAGGACCAGTACACAGAAAGGCCGAGATTTTGGTAACGTATGTGCACATATATTCATACATTGAACAGTAGGGAGAGAGATGGCCCTTTACTACAGAACTTTCAAACATGAAAGTGTTCCTGCCCTCCCCAAACTCACCTAGGATAATCAAGCTAACCTATTCTTTTTTTTTTTTTTTAAGGTAGTATTTTGAGGGCTGTCATTCCCAAGCTTCTTTTGGGCCAAGTGTACAAATTGCCACATTTGGCCAATTGATCCTAAAACCCTAGTTTGAACTATAGATTGGAATTTGAATGAAGGACAGCTTCCTGTGTCATGGCCAGCAGTCTATGAGATGATCTGTTGTGAGATTTCTTCTAGAAGCTGTGCTCATATCAGATAGTGAAAAAATAGACTTTCTTTTCTGATGAGTGTTTTCTAATCAGATTTATTCTCTCCTGGTGAATCTGAATGTAAGACACACAAAAATCCTCAAAGAGAGCACAGTGGTACTGAAACACAAAGGTATCATTAGGCTAGACTGCTGCTGCTGCTGCTGGTAAGTCGCTTCAGTCGTGTCTGACTCTGTGCGAGCCCATAGATGGCAGCCCACCAGGCTCCCCTGTTCCTGAGATTCTCCAAGCAAGAACACTGGCAATGGGTTGCCATTGCCTTCTCCGTTAGGTTAGACTAGGTCCTAGCGATAGTTTGGAACTGTAAATGTAGTTAAGTAGCTTTAGAGGGGAAACTTTAGAGAAGGTTGAGTCATGAGATTCTCCACATGGGATACTGTGTCTTCAGTGCTGTTTCAGGGCACTGAAAGGCAAGGATTCTGAAATTTCTTGTTCTTCCTTTCCTGTTTATTCTTGTGGCAAAGGATCACAGTCTCTGTCAAGCTAAGAGTCTCTCTTTTCCCTTAGTAACCTGAAAAGACCCAACACACTAAGAATCTAACTGCTTAAAATGCTGAATGCAGAATATGCTCAGAATTTCCCCTGAGCTACTGCAGGACAAGGTATTTTTTAACTTCACTTGACAAGGGCTAATGATAGTGCGCTTTTTTTGACTCATCTTTTGAACTTTACCAAAACTGCAGCCCCAGATTACAACCTTATTTTGCCACAAGATCAAGTAATGTGAATAGGAATTGCAGAGGCAAGGACAGAAAAAGCCACAAATATGGTTCTGGCTTGAGATGTCCTAGGTTTTCCTTAAGTATATTAACCATTGCAAGATAAATATCAGCAGAATTGAAGAGATGAACCACAGAATTACCGGACTTCAACTCTCATCATAACAAGATTGAAGCAATAGGAAAAAAATAGAAGTATATGTCCCTTACCAATTTGATAGTAGATTTTGTGTTTCACTTTTTTTCTAAGCAGCAAAATAGCAATAGGTCTTCTGAACACTATCAATCTTTACAATATTTGCTCTGTACTTTTCTTAACGTATAACTAATAGTATTTTGTTAATTAATTGTATGATGCTTTTAATCTCCCCAGTATCTAGCACAAAATGTATAGGGCTCAGGGACAAATTAAAGCTTGTAAAAATTATTCAGAATTTCAAGATAATAACAGCAGAGCATTAAAACAAGGGTAGGACCCTTCCAATGATGGAGCTCTGTACAACTCTATAGAGCTGAAACTGTTTCTGAAGCTGTTTCTGCTAGGACATAATAGGATTTCAACAAGTCTATGCTGACTGAATGACTTGGTAAATAAGTGTTCTAACTGAATATATTGTATATTCTGAAGACTAGAAATTAAATAGTTATAGGTGAGATTAGGGCTACATTACCAATTGCTTCTCCAATAAATCAATCTCAAAGTTTCCTACCTTCAGTCCTACTTTTCACCCAATTGTTTAGAATACAATATCTGGCCAGTATTAAGAAAATAGGTTAAATTTTTTTGGCAGGGAGAGGCTGGGCCCCCGGCATTGGAAGCATCGAGTCCTACCCAGTGGACTGCCAGGAAATTCCCTCAAAATAGATTAATTTTTGTGCTTTCTTTGTTTTGTTCCTGTTCATGCACAAGCTCAATAATTCTGGCCACTTTCTCTCTCATTTTTTTTGATGCACCCCCTAGCGTGTGGGATCTTATTTCCCAGACCAGGGGTTGAACCCATGCCTTCTACATTGGAAGTGCAGAATCTGACCACCAGGGCAGTCCTGCAAGTCTCTTTTTCAACCACCATCTTCCAATTGTTTTAAATAACATCAAGCTTGAACCCAGAAGGATCTTAATTAATATGCTAAGAAATATGTTAATATTAAAAAATATTACTATATATACACTTTCTTAAAAATACTAAAATAATAGGGTAGAAGAAAAATGCAGTTGCTTGCAAAACTAGTGTGCCCTATATCTGGGAAGTCTCATACCACTGATAAAGACCAGACTACTCTAGAAAGAATAATAGCTCGAGGCTAAAATTTACTCAGTACCTCACAAATCAGTGACAAATACGTTTCTCTATTCTGTGCTTGACAAAGTATTTTTTCTTTAACTGAAGGAAAAGATTTTTCCCAGAAATGACCTGATTCTGGACCTGTCAGAAGAAACTTCTTCTGAAATAAATACATTTATCTGAATGATATGCTCAACCAATTTATGCAGAAAAATGATTTTTTTTTAAATACAGTTGATTCTTTTTCCCTTAAAGTTAAAAAAAGTTACCTAATCAGAAATTATGACAGTTCACCTATGGAGAGTCTTATAGGAATTATTATTACTATTTGCTAGAATCAAGTTTCTCATTTGGACCCATGAAACTTTCTCTGACTTTGTTTCCAATTGTATATTCATGCTATCCTTTTTCATCTAAACTGACTAATTCGAATTTTTCTTTCTCTGTATTTTTTTCAAGACATAGAGGTGGAAACTTCATGGTTTATTCCTTCCTTCAGTAATAGAATGAAAGAAAATAGTCCTTGAAAAAGGACAAACTTATATTTGAATCTTCAGTTCAGTTCAGTTGCTCAGTCATGTCCGACTCTTTGCCACCCCAGGAATCGCAGCACGGCATGCCTCCCTGTCCATCACCAACTCCCGGAGTTCACTCAGACTCACGTCCATCGAGTCAGTGATGCCATCCAGCCATCTCATCCTCTGTCGTCCCCTTCTCCTCCTGCCCCCAATCCCTCCCAGCATCAGAGTCTTTTCCAATGAGTCAACTCTTCCCATGAGGTGGCCAAAATACTGGAGTTTCAGCGTTAGCATCATTCCTTCCAAAGAAATCCCAGGGCTGATCTCCTTCAGAATGGACTGGTTGGATCTCCTTGCAGTCCAAGGGACTCTCAAGAGTCTTCTCCAACACCACACTTCAAAAGCATCAATTCTTCGGCACTCAGCTTTCTTCACAGTCCAACTCTCACATCCATACATGACCACTGGAAAAACCATAGCCTTGACTAGACGGACCTCTGTTGACAAAGGAATGTCTCTGCTTTTGAATATGCTATCTAGGTTGGTCATAACTTTCCTTCCAAGGAGTAAGCGTCTTTTAATTTCATGGCTGCAGTCACCATCTGCAGTGATTTTGGAGCCCCAAAAAATAAAGTCTGACACTGTTTCCACTGTTTTCCCATCTATTTCCCATGAAGTGATGGGACCAGATGCCATGATCTTCATTTTCTGAATGTTGAGTTTTAAGCCAACTTTTTCACTCTCCTCTTTCACTTTCATCAACAGGCTTTTTAGTTCCTCTTCACTTTCTGCCATAAGGGTGGTGTCATCTGCATGTCTCAGGTTATTGATATTTCTCCTGGCAATCTTTATTCCAGCTTGTGTTTCTTCCAGCCCGACGTTTCTCATGATGTCCTCTGCATATAAGTTAAATAAGCAGGGTGACAATATATAGCCTTGACGTACTCCTTTTCCTATTTGGAACCAGTCTGTTGTTCCATGTCCAGTTTTAACTGCTGCTTTCTGACCTGCATATAGGTTTCTCAAGAGGCAGGTCAGGTGGTCTGTTATTCCCATCTCTTTCAGAATTTTCCACAGTTTATTGTGATCCACACAGTCAAAGGCTTTGGCCTAGTCAATAAAGCAGAAATAGATGTTTTTCTGGAACTCTCTTGCTTTTTTGATGATCCAGCAGATGTTGGCCATTTGATCTCTGGTTCCTCTGCCCTTTCTAAAACCAGCTTGAACATCTGGAAGTTCACGGTTCACGTACTGCTGAAGCCTGGCTTGGAGAATTTTGAGCATTACTTTACTAGCATGTGAGATGAGTGCAATTGTGCGGTAGTTTGAGCATTCTTTGGCATTGCTTTTCTTTGGGATTGGAATGAAAACTGACCTTTTCCAGTCCTGTGGCCACTGCTGAGTTTTCCAAATTTGCTGGCATATTGAGTGCAGCACTTTCATGGCATCATCTTTCAGGATTTAAAATAGCTCAACTGGAATTCCATCACCTCCACTAGCTTTGCTAATTTCTTCCTGTGTTGTCTTGCAAAACTTATTTGGTCTTTCTGAATGTCAATTTTACCTTCTATAAAATGGAGATGATTCATTCCTTGCAATTTTTGTTATATAAAGAATTGTGCTGATACATGTAGCTTAAATGACACTTGACAGGCATTTAAAATATAGAGATATGACGATGATCACTAATTCTCATCACTTATAGCTTATTTTCCTTTAATGAAGCTTTTTTTTGTTCATAATCAAAGGAATTCATGCTTATTATAGAAGACTGGTAATATTCATAGATATCTAAAGAAGCAGAGAAACAAATTCTTCACCATAATGAGTTGATAAAAATAATAGATTCATATCCTGTCTTTTTTTGCATGAATCATTTTCTTTACCTAGTTAAGATCATACTTAGTATGTTGTTTATTTTTTGCTCAACATAGCATAAAGGTGTTTCCATATTATTCCACTTTTTTCATAAAAGACTTTAATTGCTGCTGAGTAGCCCATTGTATAAATGTCCCTAACTTTTTTTTTTTTTTTTGACGAGACTCTCAAGCCACTTTTATTTCAGTGATAAAAGGACTGGAAACACCAAGATAATTATGTATTAAATGTAGTAGTTTGCAAAACAACAGCTTTTAACCTTACAATCCACTGCACAGCAACTATTCTTCAGTGACTTGACCTCGAAGCAGCCACTTGGAACCAGTGAACAATAAAATTGATCCTGCTCACCATGTACACCTCCACAGTAGGGAAAAAAAATACTGTTTAATAAAACAAATATTTCTAAAATGACATATGGTTATTATCATGCTGACAGAAATAAAAAAGGTGAAGGAGACTGACAAACAATACTCCCAAGCATTCAGCCTTTTGATCTCTGGAGGTCAAGAATTTCAGAATTATAAGAACAAATAACAAGGAGAGAAGAGAAGGTGGCAGGGGTCACTCTGTAGTGCAGAGTTAGGATGGGAGGTGGAGCGAGGATTCTCACTTATTTGAGTCCAGATGGGAGGCTTTGGGCCCCCGAAGTACAGGTAAGAGGCTGGACTGGACCAGAAGTATAAAATCGCAACTTCTTTAATAGTTTGCATTAAGAGTTATGTATACTGAAAAGTGATACAATCCGATATGTTGTTAGTTACCACAAGTAAGCTCTTTACAGTTTAATGTAAATATAGAATATCTCACAAGAATGATAACTTTGTATGCTGGAAATACTTGCCCAAGCTAACAGCCTTTTAAGACTAGTTTGTATTGGCAGCAGAATAATGATGTCATAAGAGGAAGTAATTATAAGATGTATAATAGTGTTTTTAAATGAATCACACAAATTAAGACCGAGTAGTTTACGGACAATCTTAAAGATTCTCATCTTCTCTCTCCTTTGTGAACTAGACTTTTTACAGATGTATGTTAAAAAGAGGGAGGAATCAGAGCATCAGTTGCATAAAGAGAAAACTGACCTAAAACATAAGACTGAACGAACAAATAATAGCAGTTGACTTCATGTCTAAAAGTGATTCTTTTTGGATACATTTTAGTGAGTGCATGGAGAAGACAATGGCACCCCACTCCAGCACTCTTGCCTGGAAAATCCCATGGACAGAGGAGCCTGGTGGGCTGCAGTCCATGGGGTCGCTGAGGGTCGGACACGACCGAGCGACTTCACTTTCACTTTTCACTTTCATGCATTGGAGGAGGAAATGGCAACCCACTCCAGTGTTCTTGCCTGGAGAACCCCAGGGACGGGGGAGCCTGGTGGGCTGCCATCTATGGGGTCACACGGAGTCGGACACAACTGAAGGGACTTAGCAGCAGCAGCAGCAGTATTGAGTGCATGCTCAGTCGTGACCAACTCTTTTGCGACCCCGAAGACTGTAGCCCATCAGGGTCCACTGTTCATGGGATTTCCTTGGCAAGAATACTGGAGTGAGTTGCCATTTCCTCCTCCAGTAGATCTTCCTGACCCAGAGATCGAACTTGTGTCTCCTGCATTGGCCGGTGGATTCATTACCACCGAGTCACCTGGGAAGCCCTTACATCTTAGTAGTATGTTCTAATTTAATTGCAGAAGTCTGGAAGAGGCATAACTTTGAGGAAAGGTAACACACCTCTGAAGCTAACAATACACAGGGATAATTTTCAGGAAGAGATCAGGAAAGCCTTCAGGCACATTAATTGATCAGCGCCTTGGTGCTGATGCAGTGATGTCAGAGTTGACAGTCACATTGGTGACCTGCTCTGTAGATCTTTATGGAGAGTGGCTTAAAGAATTACTATCATCCACGGACTTTGTGCCTTTGTGTGGCATTCCTCATCTCTGCTACAGTCTGCTGGACCCAGGACTTGATGGCATTTTGTCTCTACTTTCTTTATCCCAAGACTCTGAGAGCTTTAGCACCTAAGCCTCACCTTTCTGATTTATCTTTTACTCCTTCTTCCTTTTATTTTTACTCCTATCAAAATCAACCAGATGTATAGCAATGAAGTAGTTTAAAGAGTTGAAAAATATTAGCATTAGTCCTTCAAAAGACAATGATTAATATTTTTCATCAAAATTGGGAAAGGTTTATTGTATATAATGGGGGTGGGGGGAAGACACATGAAAGCAGCAAGCCCAAGACCTAGCGTAGGTTGATGAAGTGCACAAGGTTGTTTGCTTTCCATAGAGTTAAATCAAATATGTAAGGACAAACTGAATGGAAGACAAGGCCAAAACAGTTATTATTCTCTATACGATGTCATTTGGCCTTGTATTAAATTGACTATTCTAAAGGGACCCATCAATTTAAAAAAAATAATGGTCTGTCCAGCATAAAGAAATTTATAGTCCACATGTTCAGCAGGCTAATCTTTTTTCTTCCCCCTTGCCTTCTATGTTATCCGAAATTTCTTGTCTTCCTTTCCAGAGAGGGGGTGGAGTAGAATCAGCAATTACTTGTGATGGAGTATGAATCTAACCATCATGTGAGAAACTTAGGAGTTTTCTAAATTTTTAGCTATGCTGTACATGCACATGGGATCTTAGCTGCCCAACCAGGGATCAAACCCAAGCATCCGGCAGTGGAAGTGCAGGTTCTAAACAACGACCAGGCTAATCTTTAGGTTTGTTTTATGTGTGATGAGTAGTAGTGACATTAACTTTTTGATTATCTTTGCCAAAACTGTGCTGTATTACTAAAGACATCAACAAAATAGAAGTTCTTATTATGCTATTACTAACCTTAATCTGAAGCAGGACTTACAATATGAGAACAATATCTAGACCAGAAAAGAATTAATAGATAATTCAATGAAACTCCAATAGCTATTTTAATGACATAATTACTAGGAAAGCTTGGCTCTAGAACCTGTGACTACTGATCAAAGGGAGAACAGTGCAAAGAATATGGAGAACTAACTTGAATAAGTCAAGTTACTGAAGATTTTTCCTTTGAAAGTCAAAATCTTATGAGTGCTTCAGCATCATGTTTGAATGAACATTAAATCTGATCTAGCAAACCAGCAGTTTTGTTTTATTCACCCTTCGTGACTTCAGTTCACAAGCAATTGAATCAAATCTCCGTCCTATCAAAAAATTATAGCATGTAGGGCATTATTGATCATCTGGTCTAATTCTCTATTCTTATAGAGGATAAAAATTGAGGACTAGTTTATACCTTAAAAATGACCTCTAAGTCTATTGTTTTAAGTATTATTTACTTCAACTTCTAAGGGATATACTGAGTAGTTTTGTACTGCCACGTACCCTACTCACTTTTCTACAGTCTCAGTATTTCCTTTTATTATATACTAGAGGACTTTGAAACTTGATACAAGATGTAGGGCAACTGTACAATTAAATGAACTATGTGGGAGCCCTCTGAGGGCTAAGCCATAGAAAGAAACTGTAGTTATTTATTGCTCATACAGTCTGTTCTCACAGATGTACTGGGTATCATACCATGAAGTAGCCAAAAATCACTACCAGGAAAGTCAGGATATAATCTGTGGTTGACCTTTTATAAAGATAATGACAGATAAAACGATGTGGTCTTGAATTTTCTGCTAGTTAAACTGGTCATAATTTGTAAACATAAACCAACTAAAGTTGATTTTATTGTTTTAGGCAAAAAGTTACATATTTTGTTTTGGAGTTTCCCTTGTATTTTTTTTTCCCCCTATTTGTGTCCAGAATTGGACCTGTTAGTTCAAAAACAATCAGCCTTCCAAGGGAGCATTGGAGATCTTTTTAAATGAATAAAAGGAAATTTTATTTCTCTGCATGCAAGGGATATTTGTTTGTCAAGGGTGTAGAATTTATTGAATTGTAAGGAAATAGCTACAGAGGATCATTAATGGGCAGGGCACAAACCTTTTAAATATAATTAAGTTGAAAGTTCTTAAAGATATAAATTGTCTATCTGGAACTAGAAGGTACCTACAGATTTTCCTGAATGAAATGTTCAGTCATGATTTGTTCATTCATTCCACAGAGAAACATCTATATTTCTGAAAGGCAGGTAAGTGACAAGGAAAGGCCACCTTCAGTAAGATCAATTTCCATTTCAAGTGAGGAGCCACCTTGTTTGAAGTTTATAAATTTTTTATAATTTGCCAGTGCTCCAATCTTATTTCACTTTCCCCCATAGTGATTAACAATGATACTTTCCAATGAAAGGACTTTTGTGCTGTCTTCAAAGACAGCCCTCCTTACCTGGACCTGAAGTGGGGATCAGCTTTGTGCTTCCCTATTCAGAGTCCTGGCCAGAGAGAGAGGAACCCTGAACAACAGTGTGGGTGACAATGACTGCAAAGGTGAGGAAGAGTGAGCCCAGAGGTTGCTGGCATGGAGCTAAGGAGCTGGGACCGAGGTGTTTCTGTGTGGAATTTCCTGATTTCCACAGAAATTCTTTTGTGTTTTGGCTGCACCACAGGGCTTGTGAGATCTTAGTTGCCCAGTCAGGGACAGAACCCGGGCCCACAGCAGTGAAAGCACTGCCTCCTAATCACTAGACTGCCAGGGAATTCCCTCTTTCGTTGTTTTCTATGATTTTGATCCTCTTCCTGTTCTAGATCAATTAATATTAAATTGATTGAGGAATGAAGGAGAGCAGAAGTGTTAGGAGAAGATGGAATATTAGGAGATCTGAGTCCAGATCCTGTTCACATCATTTCGGGGGATAAGGTATTTTACTTTTTTAAGGATCAGCTTCCTTTTCTGATAAGGCTTTCCTCTCCCATGAGATTAAAGAGAAAGTATCTGCTTGGCACCTGACACCAACTAAGTGATCAATAAAATACTTATTTATTCAGAGTTAAAATTTTCTGAAAGTTATTCAATAACAATTGTTATCTGTAAAGAATGAGGAAGAAAAGGGGTCAAGTTGTTTAAAGCTTTGCTTTAAAGCTCTAGTGGGACTTCTCCGGTGGTCCAGTGGTTGAGACTCCACACTTTCAGTGCAGGGGGCGTGGTTTCCATCCCTTGCTGGGGAACTGAGATCTCACAGGCTGTGCAGTACAGCCAAAAAATTTAAAAAAAGAAAAAAATCAGTCTAGTGAGGAAGCATATCATTGATATCACAGCACAGCCATTTTGTGAGAGACACCCAGTTTTCATATGCTTACAAGTTTCCTTTTGAGTTTTCACTGTGGTGAGAAAATCAATGTGTGAGTTAATTTATCCAGCATAAGAAAATACTTTTGTGGGCTCATCTGCCTAAGAACACACCATTCTTCCTTCCAGAGTCCGTCAGGGTGAAGACTATTTCGTTGTTTTCTCCCTAATGGTTTCCTTAACTTGGCTGTTGGGAGAAAGTTGAAACATGAAAGGTTAAAACATCTTGCTAAATATTTCTCACAATGTGGTTTAAGTTGTTTTGTCTAGCCAAGATCTTAATGGCTTAAATAAAGGGGCTTCTATCATTTCCCTTGGGGAAAATATTTACAGAAGAATAACATGAAAGCTTCCACAACACAGAATTTTTATCATTGTTGGACATATAGATAAAATCATTCAATTGTACTTATCTTCGCATAGTTACTTTGATAAAGAAAGATTCTTTGTGGCAATGCCTAATGAAAGGTCTAGCTTTCCTGGTGGGGTGCAGTGGTAAAGAATCCATCTGCAAATGCAGGAAATGCAAGAGACTTGAATTGGATCCCTGGGTCGGGAAGATACCCTCATGTAGGAAATAGCAACCGGCTCTCATATTCTTGCCTGGGAAATCCCACGGGCAGAGGAGCCTAGCGGGCTACAGTCCATGGGGGTCACAAAGGAGTTGGACATGACTTAGTGACTAAACAACAACAAATCAAAGGACTACTTCAGTTCCACCGAATAGAGGAACCTAGCAATATACGAGTGTGTGCTAAGTCGATTCAGTCGTGTCTAACTCTTTTCAACCCCAGGGACTGTTCCATGCCAGGTTTCTCTGTCCATGGGATTCTCCAGGCAAGAATACTGGAGTGGGTTGCCATGCCCTCCTCCAGGGCATTATCCCGACCCAGGGATTGAACCCATGTCTCCTGCAATTGCAGGCAGATCCTTTACTGCTGAGCCATTGGAGAAGCCCATTGGTTCCTGTAGATAGAGGTTAAAAGTAATAGTCAAACAACTGAAATTCCTGAAGGATTCAAACAAGAACAAAAATGGAACTAAGAATCAACCAATTCAAATGTCCAGTTTTCCAAAACAGTGCTGTGCATGTAGATGTTTCTAAGTGTCCACGTGCTTTGCTATAATAGTAATTTCTTATCATGTTGCTACAAATAAAATCAGTATAAAATATGAATTAAATAGAAAGTACCATGTTTGTGGTTTACACTGTCAAACATGGTGGTATTTCTCATTTGTAGGGCTTTTTACTCCATAAGGAAGTACTGAGGAATCATTGAGAGCGTGTGTTCTAGAGGCCTGGGTTCAAATTATGGCCTTTCCTAGCTGTGTAGCCTATCCTAAGTTCCTCAGACAAGCTACATAACCTTTCTGTGCCCCAGCTTTCCTAATCAAAAAATCAGGAAACAGAAACACCCATGAAGTAGGGTTAATATGAAAATTAAATGAGATAACATACAGAGCCTGGAACTGGGCCTGGCTTGTGATAAATATTAGCAATACTTTATTTATATAATGTGTATCTCCCTTGCTAGAATCCAAGGGGGAGAAAGCTGTCTTTATTGCTATTTTATTTTCAGTAACTTGTGGGTAGCTCAGCTGGTAAAGAATCCACCTGCAATGCAGGAGACCCCAGACCCCAGTTCGATTCTTGGGTCAGGAAGTTCCCCTGGAGAAGGGATAGGCTACCCACTCCAGTATTCTTGGGCTTCCCTCATGGCTCAGATGGTAAAGAATCTGCCTGTAATGAGGGAGACTTGGGTTTGATCCCTGGTTGGGAAGATCCCCTGGAGGAGGGCATGGCAACCCATTCCAGTATTCTGGCCTGGAGAAAGCCCGTGGACAGAGGAGCCTGGCAGGCTACAGTCCATAGGGTTGCAAAGAGTCGGACATGACTGAGCAACTAAGCACAGCACAGCACTGTGCTGTGCTTACCTTTCTTCAGTGAGACAAGCCAGGCTGCATGACTCAGTTTTGTTCTTCAGGTACAGTGCCATAGGAAGATAAATGTTGGGACTTCCTTGGTGGTCCAATGACTAAGAATCCTCTCTGCAATGAAGGGGATGTGGGTTTGATCCCTGGTCGGGGAACCGAGATCCCACATGCCATGGAGCAACTAAACCTGTGCGCCACATGTAGAGATTTCATGCGCCACAGTGAAGACCTGTGCCACAGCTAAGACCTGTCACAGCCAGATAAATAAATAATCAATCTAAAAAAAGAAGAAGAGGAAATGTTGGATTGCTAGAAAGTGCATTGTGTTTTTCTAACTAAGCTGCATTTAAAAGAAAAAACTGGAGTGATCTCTCATGTCAAAAGAATAAGTGCTCAAACAGGGTTAGAATGGCATGAACTGGAATGAGGCTGTGTGTTGGTGGTGTCCTGAACCTAAATACATTTTTGTCAGCTGTTAGCTGTATAGTTGTCCTGAGCCCTGGCTTCCTTATTTCTACAATTGACTATTGTGATAACAAAATGAGATCCTTTGTAAAGTGCTCACCTGCTATCTACCTAGAATGGGCACTAAGAAAAACGTACTTCATTGTCAAACTTCTAATCCCCAATTTTTATTTGTATTGAATATCTTTATTTTTTATAGTTTACTGAAGAGGTTAAGATTTACCTGGGATAATTAGATTTATCCTGTCTGAAATTTTATTTGTCATATTTTGGAGCATACCACAGGCTAAAATACACATTACAAACATATAGTCTGAATTTGTAAGTCACTTCATCCACTTCCACAACACTTTAACATCTGAAAATAATGTTTTGGTGTTTTTTTTTTTTGTATGTATGTATGTATGTATATAAGACGGAGAAGGCAATGGCACCCCACTCCAGTACTCTTGCCTGGAAACTCCCATGGACGGAGGAGCCTGGTAGGCTGCAGTTCATGGGGTCGCTAAGGGTCGGACACGACTGAGCGACTTCACTTTGACTTTTCACTTTCATGCATTGGAGAAGGAAATGGCAACCCATTCCAGTGTTCTTGCCTGGAGAATCCCAGGGACGGCGGAGCCTGGTGGCTGCCGTGTCTGGGGTCGCATAGAGTCGGATATGACTGAAGCGACTTAGCAGCAGTATGTATATAAGAATGACTTTATTAAGGTCGGAGGTCAAACACAAGTATTTTTAGTATCACTTCCATTTCCTAAGTAAGTTCATGTAGATGTGCCTGAGCTTGGTCCCCTCCTTTATTGTGATGAAAATTTGATACTTTTTTGGTGTGTGTATTGTGAGAGAATTTCACTGAGATTAGCTGAAAGCTAAAACAAGCTATAACAAGCCTCAAACACAATGTCAGGTCTTTCAAACTGATAGAGTTTGGTTTTGAGAAAATAGAGGCCAACTTTGGTGGATTGGAAATGATAACTCACAAGGAAAATATAATGATGCAACAATACCACAGAATCTAAGGTATGTATTTCTTGGAGCAAGTAATGAATAATGTTATATTTACATTGAATGACCTTGGGAAAATATTACTAAGTTTCTTCCCAGAAAAGGTAGAGAGAATTGGGAATTGATTTATTTTGTAACATCTGAGTAACTGAAAACCGTTGATATATGTCACCTCATTTTCCCTCAAAAACTCTTTGGATAGGACAAAGCAAGAAAATATAATTTCTTTCATGTTTATAAATACAAATGAAGAAGCTTATTTTGATTCTTAAGTTCAAAACACAGTTGACCACAAACTCAAGGTAAGAATCCAGGCTTCACTCAATCAGCTTCCACAACTTTTTCTAATCTTCTACTTAGAGCAGTCAGGTCCAATCACCAAATTTAGGAGGACAATCAACACTATTAATTAGTGACCAATACCCTTGATCTTGAGAAATAATAAGAAGCCTTTTTAAATACTTTCTTTCCTCAAGGTCCTTTTCCTTTGGTTTGTATTTCAAAAATTATAAATCTTCCTGCTTCCTGGTACCAACTATCAGCATAGCTCCTAACTGGGCCAAGGCCACTGTACTTCTCTCTGAGAGATACAGCAATAGCATGATGGAGCTCTGAGCTTAATACGTAGACCCTGTCAATTCACTTAAAAACTTTTTATAAATTTGTAAGGCCAAAATAATGTACGAGATTATAAACACACAATGGGGCACTTGTGAAAGGTATCTCTGAGCTAAGAATCAAAGAATGGTTTTGATTCTCACCTAGCACAATGATTACTAATGGTAAAACCTTGGGCCATGATTTAACCTCTGTGGGTCTGTTTCCTCATTTGAAATAGGAATAATAATAATGTTGTTGTTTAGTTGCTAAGTCATATCTGACTCTTTGTGACCCCGTGGGCCACAGTCCTCCAGGCTCCTCTGTTTATGGGATTTCCTAGGCAAGAATACTGGAGTGGGTTGCCATTTCCTTCTCCAAGGGATCTTCCCAACACAGGGCTCAAACTCATGTCTCCTGCATTGGCAGGCAGATTCTCTACCACTGAGCCACCAGGGAAGGCCTGATGTTGGAGTTGTCTAGCGGCTAAGTCATGTCTGACTCTTTTGCAACCCCATGAACTGTAGCGTTGTTTAAATCACAGAACATTTTTACGAGGATATATATAGATGATAATATATCTGGTAATATATGTGAATCTGCCTGACAATATATATTATCATATATATTATAAAAATTTTGTTATAAACATAGTAATATGTTAAACCTATTAGTCTTATAATCTGTGAAATAAATATAGTTTTAACATGTATTATTTAATTAAATCTTAAATGTCATAAGCTATAAGTCACACCAGTATTTTATGTACCACTATAAAAGAAAAAGACATTATCAATTAAACTAAGACACAAAGATGCATCCTAATTTCAGTGATATTAACATCTGAAAAAAAAGTTCATCTTATTTTAATAGATGGAATGTGGTAAGTTACATTGTCAACCTCACTTAATTTATATATGTGTCATTTCAGATTTAACTATTGTGAAAGTAGCATGGTTTTTAATTCTGCAGTTTCCATATTCAATTTAAAAGGTATGAATTTAAGAGTAGTACATGAACCTAGATTCTGGCGTGACAGACTGAGTTAGAATCTACTTTCTGCGATTTAATCAGTTACATGATCTTTACTAAGTAACTGTTGCTGTTATCATCATCATTATTATTGTTTTAAATATTGTTTATGATATGAAACAATTGGCAATCCTCATAGTGACTTGTATTGGATAGAGGAAATTAATCCCGTCCAAGAATTTTCGAAATATTTTCTACTGATCACAAAAGAACTGAGTGAAAAATCTATTTGATTCAAGGCAACTACATCTCCATTTCTGGAGAAACAGCTCAGAGCTCTCAGGCTGCTGACAGTGGGTCAGAATCTGATGGCTGAAATGTTCATTCATACATATGACTACAGTGTGCTAATAAATCATTTCCTCCAAATGGTGCTCCTGTCATCATTGCATCAGTTAACAGTACAACAGTTCTCAGAAAACATTTGGAACAAATGTGCACTCTTTTAAGAATATGTTATATTTTATCCAACCCCAAAACTGTCATGCTCATTTCAATTTTATTCACAATGTGTAAGAATATATTCTATTTTTGCTAGAAGAAAAAATATTCAATTGAAGTCAACATATTTTGTCTATAGTGAGCCATAATGCAATATATAGCTTATATGTAAATCATTTATCAGTAAGTCCAAGATGCAACAAATATACATTTCATCCTCTTTTTCTTTTTGAATGTGTGGAAAAGACCAGTGTCTTAACTCTGTCAACTTGCATATTATATGTTGTTGTTTAATCACTCAGTTGTGTCTGACTCTTTGTGATCCCATGGACTGTGGCCCACCAGGCTCTTTTGTCCATGGGATTCCCCAGGAAGGATACTGGAGCGGGTTGCCATTTCCTCCTCCAAGGGATCTTCCTGACCCAGGAATCGAACCCACTTCTCCTGCATTGGCATGTGGGTTTTTACCACTGAGCCATCAGGAACACCTCACATACTTCATGGGGGTAGGTAAATTCCTAAAACACTCTGGGCTTCAAACTGATCACCCAGATATGTGTTATGGAGATAATAAGAATTCAAAAAACTGTGAGAATAAATAGATAATATAAAAGTGTCTGGTATGTAGTAAATACTCTAATACACTAGTTGCTATCTCCAGAATGATGTAGGCTTTATTATATTTTCATTCTGAATTCTCCAAAGGGCCAAGTCCTTCATTTTGAGATTTCTAGAGAATCACATATCACAATTCTGGGTAAAAATTTGATAGCATGAATTAAAGGCTCTTTTCTATGTATTTGAAATATGTTTTCAATAAGAACATTGAGGCTCCTTGGGAGTGAGACCTCTGACCCTTTCTCTAGCACTCTGCATCAGGCCTAAGCTAAATACAGCACTCTTACACCATGAGGCAGAGTTGGGTTTATTGTTAATGTTTATACAAATGTATATATGAGTGTAAAGGTGTTCCCTTAGACAACTTTGCTACTCAAAGTTTGGATGGCATGACCCTTAGTTGACCTGTTTCATGAGGTACAAATCAACTGGGTAATGAAGGGCCTTTTTGCACTCTCAAAACACAATGCTCATTCAGTATTCTCTTGGCTGCTCCGGGCATTGTAAGAGCTGTAAACTTTTAGTTCTTTGATCTCTAGCCTCCAGTTCATCCCTGGTCCTGTGTGGCTTTCTGTAAGATTAAGTCTCTCAGTGTGGCTGTCCAGAGTAACCACAAAAGAATGTTTATGCAGTAGGAACAGTTTCTCTGGACAGTTTTTCACCGAGGTCAGCAATGAGCCTCTGGCATCCTGATACTTACAGACTTCTTAGTGTGACACTTTTGGCCTCAGTTATCCAGGGACAAGCATTGTCAGTGCAACAGGAATTGGCCCATGTCAAGCTGACAGAGTTACAGAGCCTGCTGAGGGAGACTGCTGGTGTATGAATTTTCTTGCAAGGAGGCGCAATATTCGTTTGGCTTTGTCTGATAAGAAAATGAACAATATTTGTGTTTCAAGATCATATTATAACTTTAAAAAGTCTATGAGTAACAGAATTAAGAAACACTTGATTCCAAGAGCGTCAATAGTTTTTTCCTCAGCGCTCAATTCAACTTGGTTCTTAATTGCACAGACCTCACCGCCTGAGTATGTCAAATTCACTTTTTCCTTTCCTTTTTGGATGGCAATGCATGGAATGCCCTTGTGTAAACACACCCAGGGCATGAGCACAGTTCCACTTCATTTCCTCAACCTTTTGTTTTGCTCTTCCCTCATTCTCCTGTGTCTGCATTCCTTGGCTATTGATGGATTCAGTCAGCATCACTCAAGAAGGTGTATAGAGGAATTTATGAAGTAAAGGCCAAGAAATAAATTCAAACTAAAATAATAATGATAAAAAAGGTTAGGTGTATTAGTCAGAGTTTTCCAGAAAAACAGAATTGATAGCCTGTATATACAAAGAGAGAGAGATTTATTTTAAGAAATGGACTGATGTCATTGTGTCGGCTGGCAAGTCTGAAATCTGGAGGGCAAGCTGGCAGTCTAGGGACCCAGGAGAGATGGATATGGCAAGCAAGGCTCACTGGAAAGACATCACTTTCTTCTTTCCTAGGGAACTCTAATCTTTTTCTCTTAAGGTCTTCAACTGATTGAATGAGGACCACCATCTTAGAAAAAGTAATCTGCTTTACTTTAAAGTCTACTGCTTTAAATGTTAATCACATTTTTAAAAAATGACCTGCCCAGCAGCATCTAGACTAATGTCAGACCAAACATCTGGATACCATAGCCTAGGGAAGATGATGCATAAAATTAACCATCATAGTAGGATATTCATTTACAATAATTGAAAGAACATTCAGGCTCTACATTTTAGTAAATAAAACATATTTTACCAAAAAAGGAATAAAATATAATTGTAAATGTTTTTAAGTCAGTAAAAAATGAGCACAATGTCAACCAATGCTCTGAGAATATTGCAGGATTCAGGCTGAAAAATTAGCATCAATCGAACTCTCCTACCCCACCTTTAAATTTTATTTTGAATAAATCTCTTAGAGTCATCTTTGAGGTCACTCATGATAATTTTTTTCACATTTTCTTCCAGTGCCTTTTACGGCTAAAATTTCTTGTTTTGACTCTCTTATGAACCTAACTAAAATAGGTAGAGATGAAACATAAAACTTTTATTTCACACATTCTGTACATTCCTCACATTAAAAAAAAAAAAATTGAGCTAAATATAGCAGATACATGTTTTAATATAAAGAGCATATGATTATGTGTAAAGCAGAACTTAAATGACCTTTGAGAATAAAAGTAAGCACATTTTAACTTTATTTCATAGGCATATTATTGTTTCAATCTTTAATAAAAGATGAGACATCCCAGGAGTTAGCTGAAATTCTAATGACTCTTCTAAATATTATCTTAAAAGCTTGGTTTGCTATTTTGATTTCCAGATTTTCAAAATTGTTTACTTATTAAATTTTCTTATTTGATTCCTAATAGTTGAATGGAATTATTAAGCATGCAATCAGCTTTCCCAAATGACTGAAGTAAGAATCTACTTATGGTAGATGACGAGAGCAAACTTCTTAAAATCTATTTTGTTTATTTCAAAGATAAAAATTAAAAAAAAAAAAAGATAAAAATTTTGAGTTAAAATACCCAAGCATATTCAACTGGAGATAGTTAGCCATGGGAAGGTGGAATGAGCTTGAATGTGTAAGCAAAGGAGTAGGTGGAGCAACACCATGAATGCAGTGCCACCAAGCACCGGATGTGTCACATTTCTGACCCCATTAATTTAAATTGCTAAGCAAAATAAATGCAACTCTTCTCATCTTCAAAGCTCTTCATAAAAGAAAACAGAATTAAGTACCATAATGCTAGGGTGATTCCTGTTTTGCTGACCAAGAAACTGATGAGAAACTCTAATGGCCTTTCTAAGGCTGCAACTGAGCTTTGACAAAGCCAGGATTAAAGAGTTCCCGGCCCTGTCTTCACCAGGCACTTCTCTCTCTGGATCCTGAACCGGTACAAATGAATCACAAGATCACTGGCAATCTGGCTGCCACATGGAAACAAGCGAGCGGTCAGGCATTAGTTGGTTCAGTCTAGGTAACGCAGAGCATAAATTCAGCAGTGCTATCTCAGGTTAATCCAAAAGAAGATGAATAAAACCCCGTCGGGAACAAAGAGATGGTCAAAATATTTGCAGTGCCCCTTCAGAAAAACTCAAAACAAAGCAATAAAAGGAAAGTTGATCTGTTTGCAGCACTGCTCAGGAATTACAGGCTCCCAGTCCTGAAATCTCTCTGAGGAAAGCTGTCGATCCTAAAAAATGCATCCTGTTTTAGGAAGACTGCTTTCCGAGGCAACTTTCTTACTTAACCTATTTGAGCAGTTGGTTTTGCCTTTAGACACTTTGCTGCTAATGTACAACATGGCAATAAAATGGTCTTGGGAGCTTCATACACATTCTAGTTTAAGAAAAACTTTGTCTTATAAAGTCATGGAATTTTCATAAATAGACTAGACAGTTTGTCACCATTTGGCCACAGAGATATTTTTGTGGCTGTGAAATTTTCAGCTATCAGAGACACACAAAGGGCACAGGGCCATGTGTTCTGGGCCAAACACATACCTCTTGCCTTCACATCCTCTGCAGCCCCCCAATTCATACATGAATGGGATGTGAATTACATTTCAGTTAGTCACATTTCCCCTAGAGTCTGAAAAAGTTGAACATTTTACTTGGCTTCCTTCTGAATTAAGGTATTTTTAAAGCAACACAGACCAGATCTCACATAACTGTCATTTACCTGGACTGCAGAGTGTAAAATCATCCATTAAGCAAATCACAGACACTGTTAACATTTCCCTCACTATAATATTTAACAATGATTTTTTTTTTAAAAATTGCTGGTCTCTAGAAGAAAGATGGCTGAGGTTACTATAGAAGACAGGGAGAGTGTTCCCTTGTAATCTGTAATATTTTCCTAAAGTAACAACCACCAGGATGTCAGAAGCAAGTGGGCCCGAGCCTTTGCGGGCCTGCCATAGGCTTTAGGAATGCATGGAGTGGACCTTCACATTGTGCTTCTCCCTCCCAAGCTACACACCCAGTGTCAATGTGCCTCCTGTCAAAGGGTGTCAAGCTTGCCTTTAAGTTCTTATTTTGAGAAGTAGATAAAGGACAGTGAGAAAACATTAATGAAACAACAGAGAAATACTGCGGCTTGTAAGAGTTGTTTCTCACTATTTTTCTCTTAATTCTTTTTTTTTGATATTTACTATTGTAAAAGCCTTTATTGAATTGGTTACAATATTGCTTCTGTTGTTTACGTTCTGGTTTCTTGGCTGCAGGGCATGTGGGATCTTAACTCTCAGACCAGGGATCCAACCTGCACTGCTTTGGAAGATGAAGCCTTAACCACTGGACCACCAGGGAAGATCTTCCTCACTGTTTTTCTTTGTTAGCCAACTTGAGACTCTGAGGCTGGTGTTCCTGTCTTTCCATTTAGAGACGCTGATTCTAGTCAGAGTAGGACCTCCCCTGGATGAAGGTCCTGGAGAGGAAACCCAGTTTGCACAGGGCAGCAAGCAGAGTGAAGGCGCTATGGACTCTAGAGCCAGTTGCCCGGCCTGGGTTGCAGGATGTGGGTGCAATTCACACTGCATTAACACCCTGTGTTGGTGAATAGAGAACCTGCAAGAAAGAAAGTGAAGTCGCTCAGTCGTGTCCGACTCTTTGCGACCACATGAATGAACTGTAGCCTACCAGGCCCCTCTGTCCATGGGATTTTCCAGGCAATAGTACTGGAGTGGATTGCCATTTCCTTCTCCAGGAGATCTTCCCAACCCAGGGATTGAACCCGGGTTTCCTGCATTGTAGACAGACGCTTTACTGTCTGAGCCACCAGAAAGGAAGGGGAAAAAGGCCCACAGGAGCTGTAATACCCGTTTCCACCCAACAGGAGCATAATCCCCGTTTCTACCGACACGACCCAATGCAGTGCAGGTTGGATCCCTGGTCTGGGAGTTAAGATCCCACATGCTCTGCAACCAAGAAACCAGAACATAAACAACAGAAGCAATATTGTAACCAATTCAATAAAGACTTTTACAATAGTTCACATCAAAAAAAAATTAAAAGAAAAATAGTGAGAAACAACTCTTTCAAGCAGCAGTATTTCTCAGTTGTTTCACTAACATTTTCTCACTTTCCTTTATCTACTTCTCAAAATAAGAACTTAAAGGTGAGCTTGACACCCTTTGAGAAGAGGCACGTTGGGTGTGTTCATTGCAGGAGGCCAGGAAGTACTTGATGACCAATACTTTCCATACTGACTTCAAATCAGAGTTTCATTTAGTGTTTCTTGAAGGCCTTTTGCTTTGTAAGAGTCCACAGACTAAAATACAGACAACTAGGGGGAGGGGAGGGGGCCCACCTCTTAGGAGTAATTTGCATGACAATAGAAAATGGGCCCCTGTAAGAAGGAAACAAAAATGATGCTCCCAGAATGACAGAGAGGGGATGGAAAGAACTAGTAGAACCCCTAAGACACCGTATTCTGCGTTTGCCCAGAAAAGCTATGTCCACAGGTAGCACAAGTGGCAAGATTTCAACTGACTACAAGAAATTGGGCTATCCATCCTCTAGACTGGGCTTTTGCTTGCTTAAGCGTAAGACTGAACAATTTTCATGCAAGAAACATGGCACTGAACCTGGAAGGAAGAAAAATACTACAGTGAATGAGGGTATACTTTTTTTTTTTCTTTTACTATTTGGAAATATGGAGGCTAATAATGTTCATATTATTGGAAAACATTTCAATGGAGATTTCTATCAAAATAATCAACATGATAAATCTAAATACCAACCTAAGCAAACGGATATACTCAGATTGCTCTTACTAGCACCTGCTGGTAGGAGGAAGCGTGCTGATCTACTCTAAAACCAAGTACTTGACCCCTCTTTCAATTTCTATGAGAATTATTATATGAAAATAATACAATCTTATATCTCAAGGCTAGATCTAGTAATACCTCTCCCTTTATGCTTTCCCCTATGTTCTCAACTTGATTAACTGCCACCTTTGCATTTCTTGGTGTTCAGCTGTTCCTTTGATAAGCCCTTAATCAATTTGCATCATCATCAGATGCTTGTATGCTGCCTTCCCCCATCAAACTACAAGTTCCTTGAGGGTCTAGGATTTATTTAACTCCTCTGTCTTTATTCTCATTGTTTTTAATGTGCTTGCAAACAATAAGTGCTCAATAAAGTGTTGTCAAATTGAATTTGATACCCAAATTAGATAGCATCTAAATCATTAAAAAAATTTAAAAATTACAGTCCCTTGAGTTTATGCACTATGTGTTCTCTAATACCAAAATTGAATTATCTCAACTAATTTCACTAGATCTCCATAATAAAAAAAATTGTTGTTTTTTTTTTCCTCTTAAGTTTAGCTAGAAACTAAAACACAGGGTGAAATACAAATTTTTCAAAGATTAGTGGGAGAAGGAAATGGCAACCCACTCCAGTATTCTTGCCTGGAGAATACCAGGGACAGAGGAGCCTGGTGGGTTGCTGTCTTTGGGGTCACACAGAGTCGGACACGACTGAAGCGACTTAGCAGCAGCAGCAAAGATTAATGACAGAATGGTCAAGTGTGTACCAGAAATAGACTCCTGAAGTCCTTTTCAGTGGTGTATACAAAAGCCCAAGTTTAGTTTTACCTACACACCTTTAAATGTCTCAGGTCTCATGCTGTTTAAATTTTTAAGTGGCAACTATGCTGCTTGAGTAATAGCTCATTGATAACTGATGTTCAACACATGTAATAGTAGAATAAAAGGAAAAACAAGTGCCACTTGCCTCTGACTCTTCAGAAGAGCTATAGACCACAACCATTAGATCTTTTTGTTTAAAATTAATTAATTTATTTTAATTGGTGGCTAATTACTTTACAATAGTATAGTTGGTTTTGCCATACATTGACATGAATCAGCCATGGATGTACATGTGTCCTCCATCCTGAACCCCTCTCCCACCTCCCTCCCTATCCCATCCCTCAGGGTCATCCCAGTACACCAGCCCTGAGTACCCTGTCTCATGCATCGAACCTGGACTGGTGATCTATTTCACATATGGTAATATACATGTTTCAATGCTATTCTCTCAAATCATCCCACCCTCACCTTCTCCCACAGAGTCCAAAAAATCTGTTCTTTTGCTGTTTTGCATATAGGGTCATTATTACCGTCTTTCTAAATTCCATATATATGTATTAATATACTGTACTGGTGTTTTTCTTTCTGATTTACTTCACTTTGTATAATAGGCTCCAGTTTTATCCACCTCATTAGAACTTATTCAAATGCATTCTTTTTAATAGCTAAGTAATATTCCATGTGTATTTGTACCACAGCTTTCTTATCCATTCATCTGCCGATGGACATCTAGGTTGCTTCCATGTCCTGGCTATTGTAAACAGTGCTGCGATGAACATTGGAGTACACGTGTCTCTTTCAATTCTGGTTTCCTTGGTGTGTATGCCCAGCAGTGGGATTGCTGGGTCATATGGCAGTTCTATTTCTAGACAACCATTAGATCTTAATGGCTAAGGCTCAGAGAGCACTCACAAATTTGGGCTAAATTAAGTAGGAAGAAAAGATGGTCAAAAGGAACATGATTATAGACAACTTTCTTTTTTTTCTTCTAATTTTATTTTCTGAGAAACTTTTATTGGCTTCTTTTATAGTCCTTATGTTTGAAAAGTAGATGAAAAAGGATAATATAAAATGCAACACACTGAACATGACTATTAAAACAATAATTGGATACTGTCAATGCCAATTAGTTTGAGTTTTTAAGAGAAAATAAACTCATAAAAGGTCTAAGGACTGCTTTTTTTTCTTTTCTCTTTTTTTTTTGAGGCCAACTCCATTCCCACCTTTTCTGGTATCATATTCTGCTGCTTTATTTGCACTATTCCTGGAGTTAGGGCTTTCTTTATTTTACTTAGTTATTTAACAAACCCTATAGCACTTCATATGACTGTCAGGTAATGTTCTAAACAGTTTACAAAATTAATTCAGTGTCTATTGACAATCCAAAAGATAGGTGGTATTTTATCTCAATTTCAGAAAGAATTGAGGCATAAAAAGATTGCATAATTTATCCACGGTTACCATCTCAAGATGAATGGAGTCAGAAAATGAGGCATCATTGGTAACTGTGCTTTGTCCTACGAAGTCTCACCTCCTTCTAAAAGTGAGTTTAATAGAAGCTGATAATTCTTAAAATACATCATTCGGCTCTCCACTTCAGCACTGACCCTTTTCAGTAGCCCACAAAAGCACATTTGTTATTAATGCTTTTAACTTATAGTCCAACTGCTTGTTCTTTGTCCTTTGCTGATAGAGGTCCATTAAATCAGACTGACCACTTCCTAGAAGAAGGTGCTCTTTCTGTGTAACTTTCACTATGCAGTGTCCATCCTGGTTCACGAAAAAAATAACTTCATAAGCTCATCTGGAGATTAAAAAGAAACTCAACAAACATTTATTAGGCAAGTATTAGATGTGATGTACTGCGATAAGCATGGAAATGATGGCAGACTTCTTGCCCTCTGTGCTAACACATGCTAACAGATGATATGAGCACAAGCCAACAAGACAGATGACTGCTCCTTTGCAGTGCAGGGCGCCGCGCTCTCTCCTGCGGCAGCCCCGAGGGAACCTTCGCTTCTGCTGGAGCCAGCCCACTGTGAATGATGGTGTTTCAGGCTCGCAAGGCCTGGAACATGTTGCTTAGTGGGAGGCAGGCTTCTTGTCTTCTGCTCCCATTTGGCAAGGACACCTCATTATGTAAGACGGCCACTGTTTATCTGCACCATATTTATGGTTTCTACAAGGGTTATTCTAAGGTTTGGCAGATATGAAGGAATATTTTATAAAGCAAGGCTTGTAGCCGCAAGACCTCAAATGAAATTTCTGGAGTATATCTAAAGTACCTTTAAATTGTTAATCCTAAGGTGATTTAATGTCTCTCTCTCTACCCCTCTCCCCTCCATTGGGCATATTCATCTGATTTAGATGAGAAGTAAACTCTTAAGGCCTGGGTACAGTTAGTACATTGTTATTCCTAAGTTTAAAAACAAGTAAAAATACGTTTAGTTGCCCTTTGAAACCTAACCAGCCTAAAGGATATCTAAGTTTATTTCATCTGTTGCAAGTATTTCTAAAAAGTTGGAGTCAGAGCAGAACCTAATCATTCAAAGACCTCTCTTCACTGCCCAACCTGAATCCCATAATATTGTTTTTAATAGCTTGCAGTTAACACCCTGATGCTTGTGAATGGGAGATTTCATAAAGGTATGTTTGGGGAGACGCAATGAAGTGCCAAGTGTCTACTAAGAATTAGTCCTTTATTCAAACATTATTATTTTCTTGTTAGCTTCACTGGACATTTATATCTAACAGTCACTACATAAATCTGGAAATTAATAAAACAGAACCTCAACACAAGAGAGTGATCACTTTACATGTCTTTGTTCTAAAGCTGATTTAATGTCCCTGGGTATATAAGAACCATTTTACGAGCAGACAACTTCTATGGTTTATTTCCAGTACCACCTAGAGTATTTTGTACTTTAACATACATCTGATTTAGATTGTCTCCACCTGATTAAACAGCTTAAAAACAAAAAAAAAGGGTCCGTTTAGGAGCGCTTTTCAGCCCCAGTCTAGAAAAGTAAATATTTCCATTTAAAAGAATTGTACCATATGAAAATAAGTAAGTTTTAGAAGTCCAATCAGTTTTGTGGCATTCTCTGGCAAGCTTGTCGTAAAATAAAGGTCAGTCTTTCAGAATTTATTAGAAATTGCCAAACCTTTTAATCTGTGATGAAATAAAGAGACAAAAAGCCAAATTCACTATATACATGTGTGTTCCTGAAAACTACACAATAAATCTTCCATTTTATTACTAAAAACAACAATTTAAATTCTTCCAAAAAGCTCCTCTATTTGGAGGAATAATGTGGTCACTACTCATAAAAAATCACTTTTTGAGGTACCTATTTTGTAACGTTATATTTTAACAAAGCCAATTAGAAATGTAGTACAAGGTTTATTAATTTTTAATCACTTAAGTAATAAGCAATAAATGATATGAGTTTGCAACAGCACAACTTATTACTACAAAATAATTATTTTCTTTGATGAAAGAAATAGAAAAAAAAAGTTTGGTAAATATTTGCATTTGACTCTTCAAGCCATAGTTGTCAATAAGCTAAGAAGGCTAGAGGGATATTTTAAGCAGTGTAAGCAAAATCCTAATTCAAGAGATTGCTTTAGTCTACTAATACTGTAGGGTCAGCATGTTAATAGTTTTTGTATGCATAACTATTTCCCTATGTAAAATCATAAATGCCTTTCGCATGTGTGGAGTCTCATGAAAATACTTTCCAGCACTTAATGGAATTATAAACCTTGTTATCAGGATAATTTCCTCTTTTTTATATTGTCCCTGCTGCTGCTGCTGCTAAGTCGCTTCAGTCGTGTCCGACTCTGTGCGACCCCATAGACGGCAGCCCACCAGGCTCCCCCTTCCCTGGGATTCTCCAGACAAGAACACTGGAGTGAGTTGCCATTTCCTTCTCCAATGCATGAACGTGAAAAGTGAAAGTGAAGTCGGTCAGTCGTGTCCGACTCTTAGCAACCCCATTGACCTATTCACTCTCAATTTTCCTTCTTATTACATTTGTGTTTTTCTTTTTGTAGGTAAATAAATGTGAGACTTAGGTTTTGTCGATCACAAAAAGACAACCAAACTGACCACATGGATCACAGCATTGTCTAACTCAATGAAACTATGAGCCATGCCATGTAGGGCCACCCAAGATGGCTGGGTCATGGTGGAGAGTTCTGACAAAATGTGGTCCACTGGAGAAGGGAATGGCAAACCACTTTAGTATCCTTGCCTTGAGAAACCCATGAACAGTATGAAGTGGCAAAAGACATGACACTGAAAGATGAACTCCCCAGGTCAGTAGGTGCACTGGAGAAGAGTGGAGAAATAACTCTAGAAAGAGTGAAGAGATGGAACCAAGGCAAAAACAACACCCAGTTGTGGATGTGACTGGTGATGGAATTAAAGTCCAGTGTTGAAAGGTTGTTGTTGAATCACGCGAATACACCGGGATTCTTGGCCCCCGGAGGAGAAGAATTCAATCCGGGGCCAGAGACGAGGCTTGATCGCTCGGAACTTTTGTGTAATAAAGTTTTATTAAAGTATAAAGGAGATAGAGAAAGCTTCTGACATAGGCATCAGAAGGGGGTAGAAAGAGTACCTGCTTGCTAGTGTTAACAATGAGGTTATATAATCCAAAGAATGTCTGGAGGTTGTAAAGACCTCATCAGACCTAATCCCGTAATTTACATTTTAAGATAACAGAATTAGCCAGAAGGTTTAATCCAAAGACTGTCCTTAATCCAGAGACTGTCCTCAGGCAGGATACATTATTGTTATATAATCCTAAGGAATGTGGAGAAAGAAAAAAAGTTTGTCCTTTCTTCCTCCTTGAGAATTCCAGACCCCTCTCTCCTTGGGGACCCCTAGATTTCCTATCAACCTGCCTAGGAAATGACTCTCTCAGTGTTGTAAAGAAGAATACTGCATAACAACCAGGAATGTTAGGTCTATGAATCAAGGTAAATTGGAAGTGGTCATAACAGGAGATGGCAAGAGTGAACATAGACATTCTAGGACTCAGTGAATTCAAATGGACTGGAATAGGTGAATTTAATTCAGATGACCATTATATATACTACTGTGGGCAAGAATTCCATAGAGGAAATGGAGTAATCTTATAATCAACAAGAGTCCAAAATGCAGTACTTGCATGCAATCTCAAATATGACAGAATGATCTCTGTTTGTTTCCAAGGCAAAACATTCAATATCACAATAATTCAAGTCTATGCCCTGACCACTAATGCCAAAGAAGCTGAAGTTGAACAGTTCTATGAAGACCTACAAGACCTTCTAGACTTAACACACAAAAAAGATGTCCTTTTCATCATAGGGAACTGGGATGCAAAAGTAGGAAGTCCAGAGATACCTGGAGTAACAGGCAAGTTTGGCCTTGGAGTTCAGAATGAAGCAGGGCAAAGGCTAACAGAGTTTTGCCAAGAGAACGCACTGGTCATGGCAGACACGCTCTTTCAACAACATGAGAGAGGACACTTCACATGGACATCACCAGAAGGTCAATATTGAAATCAGACTGATTATATTTTTTGTAACCGAAGATGGAGAATTTCTGTACAGTCAGCAAAAACAAGACTGGGAGCTGACTGTGGCTCAGATCATGAACTCCTTATTGCCAAATTCAGACGTATTTTGAAGAAAGTAAGGAAAACCACTAGACCATTCAGGTATGACCTAAATCAAATGAAATCACTTATGATTATACAATGGAAGTGACAAATAAATTCAAGGGATTAGATCTGATAGAGTGCCTGAAGGACTAAGGACAGATGTTCATCACACTGTACAGGAGGCAGTGATCAAGACCAATCCCAAGAAAAAGAAAGGCAAAATGGTTGTCTGAGGAGGCCTTACAAATAGCTTAGAAACAAGGAGAAGTGAAAGGCAAAGGAGGAAAGGAAAGATATATCCATTTGAATGCAGAGTTCCAAAGAATAGCAAGGACAGATAAGAAAGACTTCCTAAGTGATCAATGCAAAGAAATAGAGGAAAATAATAGAATGGGAAAGACTAGAGATCTCTTCAAGAAAATTACAGATACCAAGGGAACATTTTATGCAAAAATGGGCATAATAAAGGACAGAAACAGTATGGACCTAACAGAAGAAGAAGATATTAAGAAGAAGTGGCAAGAATACACACAAAGTGTGAAAGTTGCTCAGTCGTGTCACTCTTTGTGACTCTATAGACTGTACTGTTCGCAGAATTCTCTAGGCCATAGTACTGGAGTGGGTAGCCTTTCCCTTCTCCAGGGGATCTTCCCAACCCAGGGATCAAACCCAGGTCTACCACATTGCAGGTGGATTCTTTACCAGCTGAACCACAAGGAAAGCCCAAGAATACACAGAAGAACTATATTAAAAAGATCTTCATGACCCAGGTAACCATGACGGTGTGAGCACTAACCTAGAGCCAGACATCCTAGAGTATGAAGTCAAGTGGGCCTTAGGAAGCATCACTACGAACAAAGTTAGTGGAGGTGATTGAATTCCAGCTGAGTTATTTCAAATCCTAAAAGACGATGCTGTGAAAGTGCTATACTCAATATGTCAGCAAATTTGGAAAACTTAGCAGTAGCCACTGGCCTGGGAAAAGTCAGTTTTCATTCCAATCCCAAAGAAAAGCAATGCCAAAGAGTATTCAAACTAATACACAATTGCACTCATCTCACACACTGGCAAAAGTAATGCTCAACATTCTGCAAGCTAGGCTTCAACAGTAAATGAACTGAGAACTTCCAGATGTCCAAGCTGGATTTATAAAAGTCAAGAACTAGAGTTCAAATTGCCAACATCCGCTGGATCATAGAAAAAGCAAGAGAATTTCAGAAAAACATCTACTTCTGCTTCATTGACTGTACCAAAGCCTTTGACAGTGTGGATCACAATGAACTGTGGAAAATTCTTAAAGAGATGGGAATACCAGACCACCTTATCTGCCTCCTTAGAAATCTGTATGTAGGTCAAGAAGGAACAGTTAGAATTGGACAGAGAACAACAGACTGGTTCCAAATTGTGAAAGGAGTACGACAAGGCTGTATATTATTACCTTGCTTGTTTATCTTATATGCGGAGTACATCATGCAAAATGCCAGGCTGGATGAAGCATAATCTTAAATCAAGTTTGCTGGGAGAATATCAATAACCTCAGATATGCAGATGACACCACCCTTATGGCAGAAAGTGAAGAGGAACTAAAAAGCCTCTTGATGAAAGTGAAAGAGGAGAGTGAAAAAGTTGACTTAAAGCTCAACATTCAGAAAACTAAGATCGTGGCATCTGGTCCCATCACTTCATGCAAATAGATGGGGAAACAGTGGAAACTGTGTCTGACTTTATTTTTCTGGGCTCCAAAATCACTGCAGATGGTGATTGCAGCCATGAAATTAAAAGACGCTTACTCCTTGGAAGGAAAGTTATGACCGGCCTAGATAGCATATTAAAAAGCAGAGACATTACTTTGCCAACAAAGATTCGTCTAGTCAAGGCTATGGTTTTTCCAGTGGTCATGTATGGATGTGAGAGTTGGACTGTGAAGAAAGCTGAGAGCCGAAGGATTGATGCTTTTGAACTGTGGTGTTGGAGAAGACTCTTGAGAGTCCCTTGGACAACAAGGAGATCAGTCAATCCTAAAGGAAATCAGTCCTGAATACTCATTGGAAGGACTGATGCCGAAGCTGCAATATTTTGGCCATCTGTTACAAAGAACTGGCTCCTTAGAAAAGATTCTGATGCTGGGAAAGATTGAAGGCAGGAGGAGAAGTGGATGACAGAGGATGAGATAGTTGAACGGCATCACCAACTTGATAGACATGTGTTTGAGGAAGCTCTGGGAGTTGGTGATAGACAAGGAAATCTGGCATGCTGCAATCTGTGGGGTTGCAAAAGTCGGACATGACGGAACAACTAAACTAAACTGAACTAGTCTGTATCTTAGGGTGACAAGAATTCTCAAGAAATGTTGAGTTAGACTAACATAATGGTAGATGGAACAAAATCTAGTGTCTTTTGAATTTTTGATCCTTGCAAAATTTACCCTATTTATATCATAATTTATCTATATATCTATACATCTATACCTGCTACTTTAAAACAATTGCTTTATGAATGGTTTTTTGTTGTTTATTTTGGGTTTTTTTTTTGGGGGGGGGCACAAACAACCTTAGGTCTGATGCATTTGTATCAAATTCCAAGGCCCTAGTCCAACAAGATACAGTTAACCATTTATTGCACTCTCTATACTGCATTTTTGAGAGCTTCCCTGGCGGCTCGGTGGTAAAGTATCTGGCTGCCAGTGCAGGAGATGTGGATTTGATCTCTGAGTTGGGAAGATCCCCTGGAGAAGGGAATGGCAACCCACTTCAATATTCTTGCCTGGGAAATCCCATGGACAGAGGAACCTGGAGGGCTACAGTCCATGGGATCGCAATGAGTTGGACACGACTTAGCAACTAAGCAACAACAACAATACTGCATTTTTCTCTTGCCAAGGATTATACTTGTGATTGGAGATACCAAATCAATATGACATGGACTTCACACTTTGTGAAACTCAATTTAATGGGAAGAGAAGTAGAGGGTAAAGACAAAAACTATAAATAAATAACTACATCACAATATAGAAATCACAAACATTAATAAAAGGTGTTGTTGGGGATATAAGGCAAACTGACACCTTATAGATGCACAAGTAATTGAGATATAATAATCAATATTACATTGCCAAGGTGGAAGGAGGGGAATTGTATATTGTGAAAATCCAAAGGCAACTTTGGGTTTTGGTATCCACAGGAATCCTGCAACCAACCCCCCATGCCTGTAGATATTGAGGGGTGACTATATTCAATGTAGGTAAGACCTTTATTATACATGTATTATACCTCGTTTGGGGGTCTAACAACTTAAGTGAAATTTAGAGACCTTGAATGAGATGTAATGAGAAAACAAATATAGGTACATTCAAATACGAGAAACTCTGTTTGGTCAGAAATGCTTATATAAATTGGAATTATTTGTACTGGAGAAGGAACTAGTGGAATGAATACATATAACTTTTAAATATATGATAATATATATTTTAAGAAGAACAATTTTCTTTAATATAATCAATACAGAGAAAAGAAACCTCTTTGAAGTGGGCAGAAGAAGTCTATGCTAGTCATTAGGAAAACCATTACAGATTGTGAAAGTTGAGAGTGACTGGAGAAACCCAATAAGAATGATCAAAGGCAAGAAAGAGTCCAGGAAGAAAAGACTAAAACAACAACACTGTTTCAGCCGGAAGAGAGAAAGGTACACCTTTGTTCACACAGCTAAAGAAACTGGAGGACAGCTTATTGGTTGCCCTGTCCTTCCTTCCTGCCAATTTCCAGGTTAGTATAATACACATACAATGAAACAATTCTACACTGAAGCCAGATCTGACCCATTCAGACAGAATGACTTACAGATTCTCTGTTCCATATTTTCCCCAATGAGAGAAAAGTGGGAGTTGGGGTGAGGGAAGCAGTTTCATTTGAGTTTTAGTGAGATATTCAGTGTGTCTCAGTGAGGATGAAGTTATAGTTTTGTCCATATGTTTTTTCTTTTTATACCAGAGCTGGAAAGGATAAGATAGATTAGGGAGGCCTGGCAGTGGTTGAGCAGGAGAGTGAGTTAGTCTTGATGTTCCTAAATTCTTTCAATTCCTCATTGGCCCTTTTCCCACAGTAGGGGATTAGCCTGGCTTTTGTTGAGAAAATAGCAGGTCTCAAAAGAGGATGTGTCCTTACTTAAAATTGACTCAGTTGTTTTTTTTTTTTTTTACTTATGAAAAATGAATTGTTTTGGTAACAGGTAGTCATTTTCCACATATCAAGAGACAGAAAATACCAAGTATACTGAAGAAACCTATGTAAAGTTAGATGAGAACCTTCTATGTCTGAGAACTGTGAGAAAATAGGAATGAATGTATGAGATAGTTGTAAAATCTACTTTTCAACAAACATGAATAATTAAAAGAAAAATCTATTTGAGATGCTTTAAATTGGTCTTCATACAAATTACAGAAGTTTGCTGAATAACATCAGTGCTCTGAGTGGGGTTAGGTCCAAGATGGTGGTGAACTGGAGACCTCCTGCCCCATCTTACAGAGCTGGATGAAGATCACTCAGCATCTGGGTCTGAAACCCTGAAGGAATGCTGGCTCCGGAAACTGAAACCTGAAATGTTAGACCTGGAAACCTGAATTTGTATTTGGAATTCTGATTAAGAACTAAAGACCCAAATTGGGTCAACCTAAAGGTGTTTGCTGAGGCCAAGCCTGGTTTGTAAAGCTACCCATTTGCGATTTCTGGTGACAATTGAGTCCTTGGTCCCTCGTGGGTTTTGCAGCCAGATGTGTTTCCGCAGTCAACAACTCTCTAAAGTGGTTGATAGCTTTACAAGTCATTAGCACTCTTGTGATTAAACTACACTGGGAAAGGAAGAGAAGAGAAGCTTAATACCAGCTTTCTTGGAGCTGGACCAGTTTTCCTTCACAGGTGCATTATGCCCTGGCAACAGAGCAGAAATCCTGGGGGGAAGGTGAACAACGAGGGTCCTAACACCAGTGAGTGAATTAGGTCCTACCTTAGAAAAATGCCTGGAGAAAGTCCTGAATGCAGTCAGGTGGCTGGATTAAAAGAATCCTGAGTTCTTCCAGGCTTCGATCGCATGCGTGGCTCTGAGCGATTTCTGGCGATATGTTTTTTTTTCTCTCTCAGGATAAAAATTCTCTCCTACCTTTTAAAAAATTTTTTCTTCTGCTTTTGAGAAAGACTTTGTCTTTTCCCCACTCACCCCCTCAAAGCCTTAAGTGAATACAAAGAGACTTTGCAACTCCTCCTAAATGGACAATCAGCCTAGAGTGTTTTTGTCTATGGATTTTTTAAATCATTGGATTGACCAACATTCCCAAATGATGCAAGTCTCTACCACCAAAGGTTTAATTCATACCTAAAATGTTGCCATTATTTAGGGTAATGACATATAATTAAGCCTGACGACTGTGTTCTCATGCTTTTCTATCAGTGATTCATGGCTGTTGTCAAAAAGCAGCTGCATATCAGAGCCTTTTTTGTTAAAGCCCTTGTTTGAAATACCCAACAAACAGGGTTTTCTTGATTCATCAGATTATCCAGGTAGTTCATGGGATTTTGCAAAAACCTGAGTCAGTGCCAGGTTCCGTTTATATCCACTGTAACTTTTTTTTTTTCTAGAGATGCTTATGATGTTACCAGAAAGTTTTAAGTAAGAAAAAGAAAAACTTTGATTTACACGGAACACATTCATTGCTGTATATTTCATAGTGCAACACTGTGGAAGAACTCAGGTTGTGGCATCTAAGACCCCATCTCTCCCACGGATTTGTATCAGTATTCTCGGGTCTCTTACGCTTCAAAAGAGGATAAATATGCAGAATGTCTTCTTCCAGAGGAGGTCACCTTCCTAGTGCTTTTGTTACTGCAGATTCTAGCAGCATGTGTCAGTTTCTCTGCACATGAACTGCTAGAATAACGGATGTCTATTCTTTGGGTAACAAGCCAGTTCACCAGATTAGCAGGAGTCAAAAACAAAATTGAATTCCTTTGGTGACACTCCAGTGTCCTTTCCTTTCTTTGGCAGCAGCGCGGCTTCTACTGAACCAGAGGACTTAGTCTACAGAGAGAGGGTTTACTTGCTTCGATCCTTGGGGTTCAGTAGAAAGGAACCTAGAGTTCAGGCAACACAGACACTTTAAAAAAATGATTTGACTCTTCACAATTTAATGTAGTGGCATAGAGAAAGAAAATAAAAAAGGAAAACAACTTAGTACTTTTCAAAGGAATTTTTCAACTTCAAAATGTTCTTTCTGACTGTTCAACATGTATCTCACAAAATACAGCTGCTTTTCAAAATTACTGTCAGGGACGAGACAGAGGTGTTTGTTTTCCTAGAACAGGAGGTAGAAAGTAAAAAGGGAAAGAGTGGGGACTCGTGTGGTTTTTTACTTGAGGGGTAAAAAAAAAAAAAAAAAAGAGTTTGATCATGAAAGAGGGATCTGTTTTCCCTAGACCCTGGGTAATTTCTCTCAGCTTTGGTTTGATTTTTGTAATGAATAGTTTAAACCTAAATTACAAGTTTAAATTAAGAGCTCTTAATCTAAAATCCTTTTAGTCCTAGCAAGAAATAATTTCAGGGATTCATGTGCTGTTGAAATTACTAGTCATATATTTTATTATGGTTAATCACAGCCACTATTAAAAGAGCGATAATAATAGATGTTTTTCTCTGCTAAGATCAGCTGGTGAAACTGTAGTTCTCACACGGTTGCAATGTTCTTGCTAATTATCTAATCATCAGGACAAAGATGTACAGAACTGGGCAGGTTGGAACGGCTCCTGTTGTAGGATTCCCAAAGTAAGAGCTTCATAGACAGTGTGACCTATTTATCATAAAATATGCTGAGTTATTCTAACTGCTGCCAGTTTGGAGAGTCAGTGCTATTATTTCTCTGTTTGAATAACTGCTGTTAATTGAAATACAGGCAACAACATTCTCAGGGATGGGAAATGATATTCAGGAGCTTTTTCTCTATAATCCTTTCTTTTATTAGCCTCTAGTTGCTTATATCAACACATTTATCACTGTCATTGAGTTAATCCTCCCATTTCATGAAATCTCAAGAATTATTTGCATTTTATAGATGAATAAAACAAGATACTACTAAATCAAATGGCATCATGTGAATGCGTTTATTTATTCAGTGGTGTGAGCTAAACCTTTGTTTCTAACTGACCTCACTTTAGGTGTGTGTAGTTCACATTACAGCCTAATAGTGTATGTATTTCTGGCCAGAGCTCTGAATCTCTCAGAGTCTTGTTATCACTTTTGTAGCTTCTTTTTTGTCTCATGGAAACACAACTTGGGCAGTGAAATACTTCTCAAACAGTAGTGTACATACGAATAGCCTGAGGACTGTGTCAACATGCAGATTGCAGAGTCCCTATGCTGTTTCAATAAATTTGTGCTGGAGTCCAGGAACTGACTACCTTCACACACAACCCACATGCTGTTTCTGATACAAGTAGCTCACAGACAGAATCTTTTTTTTTTTTTGGTCATGCTATGCACCTTGACTGCAGGATCTTAGTTCCCCAACCAAGAATCAAACCCATGCTCCCTGCAATGGAAGTATTAACTGCTGTACTGATGGAAAAGTCCCTCACAGACAGTTTCCTGACTAACCCTGATCTAGTGTTAGTTTTTTGGAAGGAATGATGCTAAAGCTGAAACTCCAGTACTTTGGCCACCTCATGCAAAGAGTTGACTCTTTGGAAAAGACTCTGATGCTGGGAGAGATTGGGGGCAGGAGGAGAAGGGGACGACAGAGGATGAGATGGCTGGATGGCATCACTGACTTGATGGACGTGAGTCTGAGTGAACTCCGGGAGTTGGTGATGGACAGGGAGGCATGCCGTGCTGCGATTCATGGGGTCACAAAGAGTCGGACACGACTGAGCGACTGATCTGATCTGAGTGTTAGTCTTGGGTGAAGAATTATTGGGTTTATTTCTTCGCTATTTGATTTCTTAGAACTTATTACTCCATTTTGGAGAAGGCACTGGCAACCCACTGCAGTACTCTTGCCTGGAAAATCCCATGGACAGAGGAGCCTGGTAGGCTACATGTCCATGGGGTCGCAAAGAGTCGGACACAACTGAGCGACTTCACTTTCACTTTTCACTTCCATACATTGGAGAAGGACATGGCAACCCACTCCAGTCTTCTTGCATGGAGAATCCCAGGGATGGCAGAGCCTGGTGGGCTGCCATCTATGGGGTCGCACAGAGTCGGACACGACTGAAGTGACTTAGCAGCAGCAGCAGCAGTATTCCATTTTAAGCTTTGATTTATTTTTCCCCACAAGATAGGAATTAGTTGAAATTCCTGTCTCAGAGGAGTCCTCTGAATTAACTGTGAAATATTTAGAAGGGCTTTCCAGGTGGTGCTAGTGGTAAAGAATCTGTCTGCCAATGCAGGAGACATAAGAGGCATGGGTTTGATCCCTGGGTCATAAAGATCTTCTGGAGGAGGGCCTGGCAACCCACTCCAGTATTCATGCCTGGAGAACCCCGTAGACAGAGGAGCCTAGCAGGCTGTGGTCCATAGGGTTACAGAGTCGGATATAACTGAAGCGACTTAGCATGAAGCACGAGTTTGAATAGGTTGTGAAAATTTTCCTAGTTCCGCAGTCTCACATTTTGGTCAGTATCTATTTTGTGCCCTGAAAACTTCAGTTTGATTGTCATTTATGGAAGACAGTTTGAATACCCTGCTGTTAAAAGCAGCATGGTCAGGAAGAACATTAGAACATTTTAGTTTAAAAGATCTGGCTATGTTTCTATTGTGGCTTTAGCTATAACTAGTTTGTTTTTGCATTTAAAAATAGGGAAAATATAAATCTACTCTGACTAAAGGATCCTTGAAAATACCAAAGAAGATATTGTACATAAAATAATTTATAAACCCAAATTTGCTATATAGTTATAGCAACGACACTCGAATACTGAACACAGGCAGAATCACCTTATTGAAGACTTTATTTAGGGAGTCCATACTTTTTAGAGTCTTCTTGAGCTGAGAGAATCTTGCAGGGATAGTTTTGAAAAAACTTCTCATAAGCAATCAGAAAGTAACTGAATGTGTGGGAGATTAAGAAGTGTGTTCCTCTGAGTATTTCCAGGAATAGACTCACATAGTGTTTATATACTTTGTGGGAGAGTATTACTGGGAACCTGGATTGTGATCTTCAGGTGGGAAAAACAAGAGGTAAATTAAATCTATGACGTTACAGTTTCCTTTCTCTTTCCTGGGCCTCAGGTGCAATGTAACTCCAGCTATACATGTCTTCTTCCTTTAATCTACCTGTTAACCTCTGCTATTATTAGGTTAACCCTAGTAACCCTGTGGTACTTTGTACCGTTATGATGATTTTACAATCATATAAAACCTTTAAACCTTTGCTTTCAGTGAAACTTTTGAATTTTCTATTAACCCAAATTCACATGTTGAAGCCTAACCTCCAGTGTGGTGGTCTTAGGTGGTGGGGCCACTGGGAGGTGATTAGGTCATAAAGGTGGTTGTTTAGTCGCTAAATCTTGTCTGACTCTTTTGTGACCCCATGGACTCTAGCCCACCAGGTTTCTCTGTCCATGGAATTTTCTAGGCAAGATTACTGAAGTGGGTTGCCAGTTCCTTCTCTAGGGGATCTTCCCACCCCTGGGATCGAACACACATCTCCTGTGTCGGCAGGTGGATTCTTTACTACTGAGCCACTAGAGAAGCCCAGTGAAGGTGGAGCCACCATGAATGGGATAAGGACTGTTAGAAAAGAGACCCCAAAGAACTTCTTTCTCTTACTTATGTCATGTGAGAATACAACAAAAAAACTATGAACCAGGAGGTGAGTTCTCACCAGACACTGAATCCATTGGTGACTTAATCTAGACTTCCCAGACCTCAGAACTATGAGAAATAAATTTCTGTTGCCTATAAGCTACCCTGTCTGTGATATTCTGTTACGGCAGCCAGAAAGGACTAAGACTCCCTCCTTGATAGTAACACATGTTCCTTGGGAGAATAGCCTCTGGAACAGCACATAATTCATATTTCACTGTGAACTACCAGCCATACCATAATTTTGACATATGGAATCTTTTGGCAGAATATCAGTAACCATGACTGTGACTGAGTACTCATGGAAACAGCATCTTTGGATAATTTCAGGTTACTCAAATGAGCTTTGAAAGCAAAGAGAATTGACTGCAATAACCAGAAATATAAAACCTACTGAGTATAAAATTTCATTCCTGGAAAGAAGAAAAAAATGTGAGGGGTAAATCTTCATCAGTTTCACTTTTGCCTTTAAGAACTAAAAGTTGTGATACTTTGTACCATTGTGATAATTTTGCAGTCATCTAAAACCTTTAAGTCTTTGCTTTTAGTGAAAAGTTTGAATTGGAATGTTTTATCTACCTTAATTTTTTTGGGGTGCAGATTCACATCATATTAAAGGTAATATACACTAAATTTTAGTTGAATTCAAATTTAGCAGATATATATACACTGGATGATGAGCTTGCACACAGAATTCACTTGGATTTTTCTTTTAAGAAATAAAAATGACAGTTTGCTAAGAGACAGGCAGAACTATCAAATAAGACAGATGGCCTTTGATGCAGGTTTGACTGGCTGATACATAACCACCATGATAGCCAGTGGTATATGCTGAGACAGTCCGGGAAGTGTTGTCCTACCACATATAAAATAAGCCGGGTGTCCCAGACACAGAGATCCATCTTTCACTGGAGAAATGCTCACCTTTCTATAGAACTGTTGCCTGGTTCTTGCCATCTTGTCCTTATTAGCCTGAACAGAGTTTGAGGTTTAATTTTCAACCAATCTTTGATTACTCTTAAGTGTTCCATTTCTGGAATAGGCTTAAAGGTATATTATGGGATAAAAGTGCTCCATTATTATAAATCAAGCTACTAGTTTCCTAAGACTGCTTGAATTTATTTTTCTGCACTTAATTTTTTAAAGAGAAAAGTCATATAATAACAATACGACCTCAAGTGGCAAATATCCTTTTTTCCTTTTTTTGGCTATACCACATGCAGGATCTTAGTTCTTTGACCAGGGATTGAACCCACACCCCCTGTGGTGGAAGCATGGAGTCTTAACCACTGGACCATCAGGGGAGACCTAAGTCATAAATATTCTTAAAAACAATAATTTCCAGAGCATACTCCTGGGTCACTTGTGGATCCAGCCTACCTCCTTCAACTAAAACAACAGAATTAAAATTACTGCAAGAAATAATTTTGATATTTGATACAGTTTAAAATCAGGAATCATTGTGAAAAGCTTCTTTTTAATTTCTTGAATCTTTGAAAGCAAGGACCTTGTCTCCCATTTTCTCCCATCTTTTTTTTCTCTTTTTTACTATGTACCCAAATCTTTATCTTACTGGATTTTTTAAAAGAATAAAATACATTTCTGGCTTTTAAGAATATAGATTTTAGGTGGATAGTTAAAGCATATTAATAAAGTAATCAAAGGATAATACCAGAATAAAATTATATAGATGGACTAATTATCTATTTTTTTAGGGATGATGAAACTTTTTTTATTAGAGTATATAGTTGTTCTATAGACTCTAATAAAAAAAGTTAAAACTGATTCACTTTGCTGTACACTTGAAACTAACACACTGTAAATATAAATACATATATTTATATATAATTATGTAAATATATTCACTTTCACTTTTCACTTTCCACTTTCATGCATTGGAGAAGGAAATGGCAACCCACTCCAGTGTTCTTGCCTGGAGAATCCCAGGGATGGGGGAGGCTGGTGGACTGATGTCTATGGGGTCACACAGAGGCAGACACAACTGAAGTGACTTAGCAGTAGCAGTATATAAATGTAAATAAGTATGTACATATGAGTTGTTGTTGTTCAGTCGCTCAGTCATGTCCGACTCTTTGCAAACCCATAAACTGCAGCATGCCAAGCTTTCCTGTCCTTCATCATCTCCTGGAGTTTGCTCATACTCATGTCCATTGAGTTGGTGATGCCATCCAGCCGTCTTGTCCTCTGTCATCCCTGTCTCCTGCCTTCGATCTTTCCCAGCATCAGGGTCTTTTTCTAATGAGTCAGCTCTTCACATCATGTGGCCAAAGTATTGGAGCTTCAGCTTCAGCATCAGTCCTTCCAGTGAATATTCAGGGTTGATTTCCTTTAGGAATGACTGGTTTGATCTCCCTGATGCCCAAGGGACTCTCAAGAGTATTTGCCAACACTACAGTTTGAAAGCATCAGTTCTTCAGTGCTCAGCCTTATATCCATTATTTTTTAGATTCTTTTCCTATATGGGCTGTTACTGATTATTGAGTATAGTTCCTTGTGCTATATAGTTCAGTTCAGTTACTCAGTCATGTTTAACTCTTTGCAACCCCATGGACTGCAGCACGCCAGATTTTCCTGTCCATCATCAACTCCCTGAGCTTGCTCAAACTCATGTCCATCAAGTCGGTAATGCCAGCCAACCATCTTATCCTCTGTTGTCCCCTTCTCCTCCTGCCTTCAATCTTTCCCAGCATCAGGGTCCTTTCCAAGAAAGCAGTTCTTTTAGTAATCTGTTTTATATATAGTAGTGTGTATATGTCAATACCAGTTTCCCAATTCATCTCTCACTCCCCACCCCCACCCCGCCCCAGTATCACTGCCCTGGCCTAGAGTTTAATCCCTGGGAACTGAGATCCCAAAAGTCATGTTGAATAGCGAATAAAAAGAATAATCTTCCCTATCTTTATTTTTTTTTCTTTTTAAGATTTTTTTGATGTGGATCATTTTTAAAGTCTTTTACTGACTTCAGTATAACATCATCTCTGTTTTATGTTTTGGTTTTTGGCCCCAAGGCATGTGGGATCTTCCCTCCCTAACTAGAGATCAAACTAGGAACCCCTGCATTGAAAGGTGAAATCTTAACCACTGGACCACCAGAAAAGTCCCTCTCTGATTTTTTCTAGAGCCTTTTGTTGTGCTGTACAAACAAGAAAACACTCTGATTATCTGGCAACCAGGCTTTTGACTTAAAGGAGTATCAATCAGAGAAATAGGGACACTAGGAAATTAAACACATAAAATAAAAGATTTATAGTAGGGATTTGATTTGTGAAATCACTGTGGGAGCTGTTGTTTCCTGTGTCTGGTGCTGGAGTCTGAATTTCATAAGGCAGGCAGTTGGAAGGAGTGGATGAATGTGAAATGGGAAAAGTAAGGAAAAGCCAGAGCTTGTGAAGCTAAGCCAGAAACCACAAGGAAGGACGGGAACTCCTGTTGAGTCTTTCTTGGCCTCCAAACTCCCAGCTTCCAGGATGGGGCCATTTTTCAAAAGAAATCAAAGTCCTTCTCCTGGGAGCTAAACACACACTTAGCTCAGAAGTGAGAGAAGCTGAATCAGAAGATTCAGGAGGAGCAGAAATGTTGAGGGCCCATCTGGAGAAAGCAGTGACGTGTGTGAGATTCAGTAGTGTCTCATTCCCTGCACCAGCTTCTTAAGGAATACGTTTGCTCTTTCATTTCCACCTTCCACATCATGTGGTGTGACCCATGTTAACTATGAACTATGCAGGGAAGGGAGTTCTAAGTACTGAAGTTCTAGCTTATTTATACGGGCATAATACAAGTCCAACATAGTTTAACCTTGGTTAATTTGACATCCAAAAACATCTTTTTAAACCATGCTTAACTTCCAAATAAAGGCAACAAGAGAATCTTATATCCACCTAACATAAAACAATCATCTCTTATATAACTGGAAACACACTAACATTCCCCCCCATAAAGACATAAAGATATAAAACATATAAAATCTTTTATCTCTCAATGGTTTTCATGTCTCTTCTAACTGAAATACATTTCCCCTTTGATGCGAGCTCAGAGGTAAAGAATCTGCCTGCCAAGCAGGAGACTTGGTTTTGATCCCTGGATCAGGAAGAGTTCCTGGAGAAGGAAATGGCAACCCACTCCAGTATTCTTGCCTGGGAAATCCCATGGACAGAGGAGCCTGGCAGGCTATAGTCCATGGGGTCGTGAAACAGTCAGACATGACTGAGTGACTAAACAATAACTTTAATATTGAGGTATGATGTTAACTAGTATTCAGCCTCAAAGGTTCTAGGTCTTATGCAGTCCCACTGGTATTGGATTATTCTGTTTTTTGTTTGTTTGTTTTTTTAAAGCTCCTTGGAGACTAATAGGCATCTCAGAAAATCTACACTCCAGACATAACTGCTCTCTCCCCTCATTGCATAGTAGTAACTCAATTTCCCCTTGATTTTAGGATTAGTCATGTTATCCATTACCTGTTGATTCTTTAAGAAATATAAAATAGATTTGGTGAAAATCTCATTACCAGTTTAATGGAACCACTGATGCATCTCACTGGTAGAAGCCTTCCTTCCTCTCTTGGTAACTTACCCTAGACCAGTAGAGCTCAGAGAACAAGAACAGGAAGCAAACATTTCATTAGTGATCACTGAAGTGAAAGTGTTAGTCACTCAGCTGATTCTTTGCAATCCCATGAAGTATAAGCTGCCAGACTCCTCTGTCCATAACTTGCCAGGCAAGAATACTGGTGTGGGTAGCCATTCTCTTCTCCATGGGATCTTCCCGACCCAGGGATTGAATCCATGTCTCCTGCAATGCAGGTAGATTTTTCATCATCTGAGCCACCAAGGAAGCCCTAGTGGTCACTAGTGATAACCATTAGAGCAGCCACTTCCTTGTATAAGCTCTTCATTCCCAGAGACCTCAGTCCTGCCCAGGGGAGAAATAGTATCATATACTTGTCTCTGAATGAAGGTATATATACTCCATTCCAGAGGCCACTGCAGTTCTGCAAGGTGTGGGCACCTAGCTGATGCCAGAACCAAAAGTCTTCAAAAGTCCATTCCACTGTTTGATCATTCATCCATTTCACAATGACAGAGAAGATGGAAAAAAAAATAGTGAATTCAATGAGCATGAACCCATCTATACATTTCATCGGCTGTAAAACGAGTTTCTTGGTTAGAATAGTGCTGAGAAGAAGGAATTTTGTATGTTACAAAATAATAGTTTGGCAGAAGAATTGTAGGGAAAGAAAGTAAATCTATGTACAGTATAAGTGCTTATTTCAATGAGAGCAAAGCACTACCTCTTCCATAATGTAAATGGTTTTATGCAATTAATCTACCACTAGAGAATTCCCTGGCAGGCCAGTGGTTAGGACTCTGCACTTCCACTGCCAGGCCTGGTTTTATCCTGGTCAGGGAACTGAGACTCTACAAGTCAGGCTGATTCCATTCCCCCCCCCTTCCCCAGATGAATGGTGTCATATTGCAGTCTCCATGTTGGTCTGTGCTGCTGTCAAATTGGGCATTCAGCCATGGCTGTAATCAGATCACCATCAGTGAAGAAAATTCATGTTGCTCTGACTGTGTATTAATTCCATCCTGGCTGTTGATTCTTTAAGAATGGTACTTTTTCAGGAACCTATTGGTCAAGTGCAGGGATGATTGAGGAAAGAGGCTGACTACTGTACCTATGACAGGTTGTCTTATCCTCCACTGAGGTTTCTCTCTGGTGACCACGTAGATACATATCTTCACATATTATGCACATTCAGAGAGGTCTTTATATTACCAATTTTTCAGTTGTGTTACTTTCAACTGTCTGACCATTCAGCAAAATCCTTAGCTGCTACAGACAAGGTAGGGTGGACCCACATTTCTGGCAATCTCCTTTTCCAGGTGAAATGAACAACCAGCTGTATTACTCAAAGTTCTGTGCACCTAGAGGACTTTTCTTCACTATTGTCTTTCAAGGCTCCTCAGATTGGAACTGCTGTAGTTGTTCATTTGTCAGGTACAGCCAGTCTTTCATGCAGAATCATCTACAACCCAAGCCCCAGTTCTTTCTTCCCCAATTAGCTAATCAAAGGAAACTCCCCTTAAGGTGGAGAAGGAGGAGGCTTTGTGGCAGAAATATGGGTCATGAGCATCTGTGCCACTTACTCACGCACCTTCTTTGTATTTTCAGGACCTGATCAAGTCAGATCTTGCATATCTCTTTCATATAATGACGGAGTACTGCTGTGCGTGCCCTGCTTTATGGCTTACTAGGACATAAAAAACATGATAAACACTCAAGTCTCATGGTAATCTGGTGGCCCATGTTCAAGGGTTCACTCTATTAAGGTTCAGTGGCAAATGAGAATCTGATTTTCAAAAGGACAGTGGTACTAACTTTCTACTGAAGAAGGAATAGCTTTTAAAACAAGATCTGAGTGTTTTATACTGAAATTCACTTGTAGGGGACTGTCAAAAGCCGCATACAATATCCTTGTTTACCATTGACACTTAAACTCCTTCAGATCTGTGGGGCCATACAATCTAAATAGCATTGCAACTGGCAGCCTGGGCATGCTGCCAATCTGTTCTGGACCTCACTAACACTGAAGAACTTTTCAAGTTGCTCTGTGGGAGGGACACCTTCAAGCACTGAGTATGTTGCCTTTAAAATCCAAGGAGGTCTAGCGGCATTATGTCTCTTTCTTAATGAATGGTAGGGAAAGGCAGACACAGCAACTTGTAATTCACTTTGGAAGACTGACTTACAGAGATCTCACTGAATTTCAATAGGATTTATTTCTCACCAGCTGGCTCACAGTAGTAACACACATGTGTCTGGGGTCATAACTATTTCCTGCTCATTTAATCCAGTTGGTATGATACTGTTAGTGTAATAGAGGGAGATGGGTGGTGATTAAGGCCCCTGACATATGGCTGAGAAACTGATAGAGCCCTGAATTGGGAGAGTGAAGGTGCGATACTCATCCTGTCACTACCTGTAAGCTTCCAGCTTCCATAAGTGAGTGTCCTGCAGGAAGAACAAGTGCCCTTTAATGCACCTGACCTGGGATTCAGAAAAGCTTTAGCAGAAGCTGTCAGCCTGGTTGCTGCCCTCCACCAACCCACAAACCAGCAGATAAAGCAACAGTGCCTGAGGCCCTGCATTGACCTCCTGAATATAAAGGGAAAAGGTCAGTCTTTCACTTCTGGCTTCCTGTGCAAATGCTTCTTGTGGACTATGCTAACTAGGAACCTGCAGAAAAGGAAATTCCAAGAAATTTAGTTCCGGTTTAACCAAGTGGATACAACTTGCACTCAGCACATAAGGATAGCATTGATCTCCAATGAAGATACAACAAAAGCCTTTGAGAGCAGGAAACTTCCCTTAAGTCCTGAAAACCATGAAAATGTCTGCAAAGAATGAAAGCTCAAACAAGGATTTCTTCTCATTTGCTTCATCAATTAAAAAAGAAAGATTTTGCTGTGGCAAGCTGGTAAAGTTCACAAAATGTCACATTTGTGGGATGAAAGCCAAGAAGAGCAGGAGAAACAGTTGAAGACAGAAGAACAAAGGGAAAAGGAAGAGCAGGGAAAGTAGATGATGGAGGTCAGAAGCAGAGGGTAGTGCTGAGCAGAGGGCAAGGGTAGGTACAGTAAACAGGAAGACACCTGTCAGCTGAGAAAAGAAGCAGTGACCAAAAATTAGAAGAAAGAGCAGATTCTTACTCTGGCTGAAAAAAGTCTATCTGGGTTTAACTTGGTTGCTCTAAAAGGAACAAGCATATGAAAGCTCCATTCTTCCAGTTATAGCCCAGAGCTCAGGTGGCCCAAGGAACAGTATCCAGGATCTTTGGAAAACACATGGCCTCACTTAAAATAGTTCATCTAAACTTCCTGTAAAATTTACTTGTATAAAACTGTTCCTTCCTCAATAATTTCATTTAAGTGTATTTATTAAATTTTGTCTAATTTAAATCTGTTTTTTCCAATTTACTATTTATAATAATAGCTACCATTAGCTTTTTATAATTGTCAAAAATTAGGCCATAATTATGTATATAACATTGTAAATGACAGAGTGCTGAATACTCAAATTTTTGATCCCATCTAAGCCAAACTGCTTAGAAACTTAAGTAGATTTGTACATCATGCAATAAACTTAGTGTATGTCCTTCAAAGAGCCCAAGCAAAACGCAAAACTTAAAAAAAAAGTAAAAAATTACATGTCACATGGGTAATAGTTCTAACTTTGTTTTATTAGTATTGGATAATTTAAAGGTGATTGTAAAGGCTGATTCCTTTCATTCAAAGAAAAATCCTACAGAAAACATCAGCAACATCATAAATCCCTTTATAGAAAAGTATCATTATATTTTTCTTAGAATTGGATTTGATTAAGGCTCAGAGAAAACAATCATTCTTTATTGAAGAAACATGAGTCAGCTAGACCAGCGTTCTGATCTCAGGCAACCTAGGAGATATAGGACTTTTGACAAATTTTTTAACTTCTCTCTTTGTTAAATTTAATTTTTATTAAAATAATTTTTTTCTTTGGTCATGCCACCTGACATGCAGGAACTTAGTTCCCTGACCAGGTATTGAACCTGTACCCTCTTCAGTGGAAGCTAGAAGTTTTAACCACTTAACCTCTCTTACCTTGTTTTCTTTGTCTGTTAAATAAAGCATCCTAATACTTACAGAGTTCTTATGAAGATTAAATTAAATATATATCTGGCTCATAAATATGTAATAAATGTTAGACACCCTTATTATTTGCAACAGATAACTAATTGAGAAAATTTATAAAATATCATAGTGAATTAATGTTGATAATAATTTTTATTCTAGTGTATAATACTCAAATTACAGGAGATAGTTGAAATTACTTTTTTTCACTTAGGCTATCTAAAGATTTAAAAACATTTTTCATTTTAATTTGAGCCCTGTTGTTTAGCTGTACATGGATTCGAATTTTATTTCTTCCATTTTGTTAATAAACAAAATGTGAGGCACAAGAGACTGTAAACATAATTAAAAGGAAAACAAAAGTTCTAATTACTTTAAGTGAGGTATTTGATACCTTGTAGAAATTTTCACTATTTTCCTTCGTGAACTTTAAGGAACCTCAAACAACTTTGTTTGGAGCTAGAAGATTTAAGGGAGAATGAAAAAAAGGTAGAAGGTGGAGAGGAAGCGAGATATAAGCAGTTATATTTATTTTTTTATGTCATTGATGAGTAATCTTACTAATGCTATGTTTGTTATTAGTCCTTCATAGGGCTCTGTGCTCATATAAGTCATTCTGAAATTTATTAATCACCATAGAGACTCAGGTGTGTGTATTCTATTGAAAATTCATACCATTTTCAAAAGGCAATGCTTACTCAACATTTTAAAATATTAAAAAAAAAAAACTTATCTCTACAGTATTCCCTTAACTCAAGTTTTCTTCTAATTTCCAAGTAAGTATGTATCAGAGTGGTTCAAGGGTATATTTTTAGCAGTGAACAAATTCACAAAAATGACTGATTGTGTTCTGCAGAAAGCTTATACTTTTTGACCCTGAACCAGACCTACATGTTTAATTCTGATTAAGCACAGTTTATCATGACCTTGTTTGTAACACCATGAATAGTTTCATAAAAATGATACTTTCTTTGCCCTTATTTCTATAGTAATGCTGTTACTGTCACAGATCTGTGGAATTTATGAAGAAGCTATCTATCTGATGTGTTCTTGAGGCCCATGCCAGAAACACTCACATTTATACTTATTTCAAGCATATCTGGGAGAGTTTCTACAGCTTTATCCGAGGCCTGGGCTTGTCAGTGATCCCTCCCCGCATTTCTTCCGGTCTTACAAATGAGAGAAAGAGGAAAACTTTTGATAAATTATTTTTCTGTATTTACTGATTTTTTGTTCATTTCTTTTTGATTTAATAACTTTATGTTGAGAGAATTAAATAGCCAGCATCAAGGGAATGATGCAATGCATTTCAATGAGATAAGATTTTTGGAATGGATCTTGAATGAGGGTGTGACCCCTGAAAGTGCCTCTAGGTCAAGAAAAAAAACCCAGAAACAGAAAAGACAAAAAAAAAAAAATCCCTTCAAAACCTAACTCTGATAAGTTCAAGGCTTTAGATACCTAAGTCTATAACAGTCAAGTTTTCAGTTGGATGTTTTTATGTGTACGATAAATCTGCAGTCATTTGGTAAAATGGGGTATTCTCATACTCTGGATAGCTGTTTCTTCTAGATATCTCTGAATTAGCCATTAGAAAGTTTTCATTTCAAAAGGTCATAATTCTGAAATATATTTTAATTGCATCTGCTTCGGTAAACAGGGTATATTGAAGGTAATTTAATTTTTTAAATTGAAAATATGGGGTAATTATTCTATTTGTAGGAGAAAAATTATCTTAATTTTCTAATACAGGAGAACCTCACCCGATTGCTAATAAGTGAGGTTTAGAAAAAAATCAATTGGAAAAAGAAAGACAACTTATTGCAAGGCTGATGGAATGACATTGGTGGGGCTGTGCAGCTGGCTGGCTTGGAGTTCTGGGAGTCTGGGAGGAGATTCCCAACTGCATTTTACCTGGGGTTTTACATGACTGTGGGGGAGTGTCATTATGCAGTCTTATTCCACCTACTTGATTTCTGTTTTATGTTCCTCATTTATCTTTTAAAAGAATGAACATGGAAGATGTTTAAGTTATTTAACAGTTATTTAGCAGTTCTTTTTTATGTGGTGTTCGAAGAAGTGAAAACCAGAATTCTATATGCAAAATCTTGTATACACATTATCGTACATGATCCTGGGGACTAGATTATGAGCTGCAGCTTATCATCACATTTTTGAAGTTGGAAATAGGCCTGGAGAACTCATTATTTTGCCAAGGCCATATAGCTAAATCCAGATCTGTCTGACGATGAAGTCAGTATTTTGTCCACTGCACCACATTACTACAAAGGCAAAGCAACTTTCTCCTAAGCCTTTTGCTGTGCTTGCACAAAATCCACGTTAGCAATTTTTATGTTCTCTTTTTCTGTTATGACAGCATCATCAATTGCTTTTTCATATCATTTTTTAACTACTTTTGGCTCATATTTGTGTGTGTGCATTGCTCTGTGTTTTCATGGCTCTAGGAAGAAGAATGTTAAGTTTGCAGTGCTGTAACGCTACTCTTCTACACATCTCCCTAGTATTTCTGTGTGTGGCTCTACTTATAAAAAAAGGTAAATGGCTTATCTTTAAAAGAGTATACACAAAATGCTGGTTTAAATGATCGTATTTTGGGAGGAGAGCTGAGTGGCAGTGTGAGAAAGAGAATTCTTTTTCTTGGTCAACTTTTGTTCCTTTTGAATATTGTACTGTGTACATGTTCTACAAGTTGAAAATTTTAAAATGTCTCTTTTTAAATATCGTGGACATTTGGAATACGGCGGTTAAAGACCACAAGACACTGCCTGCATTTTCAGAAATCCAAAACAGAAGTGAAATATTTTAAACTGTGGCTGTATTATTTTTTCATGGATTCACTGATTTCAGATTGTGCCAGATAATCTAAATGCTTTTGCTATTTGGAGCTGAAATAACAAAAGAAGACACATGCAACAATATCTGCAGCATAGGAAAAAAAAATTTCTTTTAATTTTTGGGCTGTGCTGGATCTTTGTTGTGGGGTGCAGACTTTCTTTAGTTGTGGTGCAAATGGGCTTTTCTCTAGTTGGGTGCCATGGGCTTTGACCGGGGATGGAACCACATCTCCTGCACTGGAAGGCATATTTTTAACCATTGGACCAGTAGAGAAGTCCCAGTCCAATGTCCTTATTTATGCAGAAACTTTTAGCTGTTAGTGGCAAAAAAAAAAAAAAAAAAAGGCTTTGGACTATAAATTAAACATGGTCTCTAATCTGCCTAATGGTGAAGATTGACATCATTAATTGATAGGAAAAAAGTTACCTAAAAATGACTATTATAATTTATTCTGAAGATCACATATCTTCTCTTGGTCACATCTTTATGAAAGGCATTTCAGTGAAGGAAGATTTGTATCCAAAAAGTAATTTTTCTGAAACTTCTGCCTCTTGGAGTGCTATGTGTACCTGTCGTGACATTTTGGGGGAAGATATTATTTAGTAGCAAAAGTTATTTTTTGTGTGATAAATATTACCATTCAGTTAAATGTGTGTATGTGTGTGTATTTTAAAAGTTTATATTTCACAAATTACAGCCACAGTAAGTAGTACCAACGTCATAATAAACTGGCAGTGGACAGTGATATTCATGCTAGGCCAGTGTATGATCTAGTAATGACAGTTGAATATTCATTACCTTTTAAAGATGTTTAGAGTAAAAAAAAAAAATCACCAAGTGGAAATGAGTCACCCAGATAATAAACCCATCTATCCATTTTACCAAGTTTAGGTATTTTCTTGTCATTAAAAAAAAAAAAAAAATCCCTGGCCAACTTCTTTGGCATGAAATTTAAAGGCATCAAATGTACAGAATAAATATATATGCAACCTTGTTTTTACAGGTTGGCAGTATTTTACTTTTTTGGTAGGTTCTCTGGCCATTTTCCTCTGTGGTCATCTTTAATGAATGAGTACTACTCCTGTAATAGGAAATACATCAGAAGCAAGAAAGTCATAGAAGAAAGTCTGATGAGCAGACTGACTCACTGACACGGAAAAGAAAAATGGATGTGTACTATGATTATCATGTTTGTAGACTCACGCTTATGAGCACTGGCAGCTTTTGTCCCCCAATAGTTCCCTGCTTTTAAAATCACATATCACTTTTCTATGTTGAAGAGAACTCATCTTTGTCCACTGTTTCCCATTACTATGTTACATCACATCCTGAGTTGACTGGCTAAATGTTCAATCTGGTTTCTTTCTCTAGTTTTCTCACTAGTCTTGACAGTTTTAACAAGGATATATATTGTTGAAACAATCCTCAACCTTTCTAAAACCATTTTCTATGGAACTCATTAATTGACTTTAGAAATTTAGAGGAAAAGAGATTTCAGGAGAAAAGAATAACTTTGTACTTTGCCACCATTTCTAAAGAGTAGGTTTTGATTCAGTACAGTTCACATGATTCTTTGACTTTTTTCTTAGGCTAGCTCTGATTACAGCATATTTAGGAGACTGCCAAATTACTTTATCTACTAAACTTCTGAAAATTCCCATGTAAGAACAAGATAATAGGACCCTAAATTCTTTTTTTTTTTTTTAATTTATAACATCTGTATTGATATGAATGAATTCAATATCATGGCATGAAAAGAACCAGCTACTCTCTGGGAGAACTAACACATGTTCAAGTTCCAATGGGAATTATTAGAACATTCAACATGTTTTGTCCAGAGTTAAAGATGGATCATAAAGTGTCATTCTTCTTCTTTTTATCTGTGTGTGTTCCAATTTCCTTTTTTTAAAATTTAAATTTATTTTAATTACAGGCTAATCACTTTACAATATTGTATTGGTTTTGCCATCAAGAATTTAGATACATAAATTTAAATTGTTTTACCACCCAGGGTTTTCTTTTAACATTGTGGCACTTTCAATTGACTTTACCAATTAAAAAAAAAAAAAAGTGAATTTTGAGAAAAATAGCTATTTGACACATCTGTGGCTTATTAAATGATGGTTAATTAATATCTGAAAGGGGAGAAAAGCACATAAACAAAATCTGTGGTTAAGCCATGACGGCAGTGGTTATTTTTATTAGGCTAAGTTTTCACACTTGTGACTATCCTCATTAGTAGAATATTCTCATTAGCCTGGTATGTTATTACACTATCCTTCATGGTATCTTGGGTGGGCATCCAATAGATGATGTAACTTCTCAATTAAAGAACTGCAAGCTCCTGGAGGTCTATAGCAACCTCATTTTAGAAAGTTCTGTTTCTAAGAAGTTTTTAAAAAGAACTACTGAGATTTCATCACCTAGAGCATGGCATACTGCTTAATCCTCTGTAAGCCATAATGTTTGAAGAATTAAAAGTAACCCATGAATTTTGTGTGTTATGGATTAAAGCTTTATTGGAAATATTTTCCTCTATAATTTAAACTTGTTTTTGATAGTACTTTAGCAGCTGAAGAATCTTAATTGGTATTTGGGCATGAGTTTTTTAACACACTAAAACTCAGTGATGGATTAATAGTATGATCCCTTTCAGAATGAATTCATACCACCGAATCTAAATTATCTGATAATTAGGAAATTCATATTTAGATTTAAATTGACTAGAAGATTGGTTTATTTCACTTCTTGGTTTTTACCGTATAAAGCAGTATTATAGTCTTCTTTAAAAGAAGAAACTATACATATATGTATATATGCATACATATGTGTATGTATGGGGCTTCCCAGGTAGCACAGTGGTAAAGAAAGAATCACCTGCCAATGCAGAAGACACAAGAGATACCGGTTCGATCCCTGGATCAGGAAGATCCCCTGGAGGAGGAAATAGTAACCCATTCCAGTATTCTTGCCTGTGGAACATCTCATGGAGAGAAGCCTGGCGGACTACAGTCCACGGGGTCCCAAAGAATTGTACACAACTGAGTGACTAAGCACAGCACCATCTCCCGGAGCTTGCTCAAACTCATGTCCATTGAGTCAGTGAGGCCATCCAACCATCTCATCCTCTGGCTCCTCCTGCCCCCAGTCTTTCCCAGCATGAGGATCTTTTCCAATGAACTGGCTTTGTCACATCAGGTGGCCAAATTATTGGAGCTTCAGTTTCAGCATCAGTCCTTTCAATGAATATTCAGGGTTGATCTCCTTTAGGATGTACTGGTTTGATCTTCTTGCAGTCCAAGGGACTTTCAAGAGTCTTCTCCAACACCATAGTTCAAAAACATCAATTCTTTGGTACTCAGCCTTCTTTATGGTCCAACTCTCACATCCATACGTGACTACTGGAAAAACCATAGGTTTGCCTATACAGACATTTGTCAGCAAAGTAATGTCTCTGCTTTTTCATGTCACTGACTAGGTTTGTCATAGCTTTTCTTCTTAGGAGCAAGCATCTTTTAATTTCATGGCTGCAGTCACCATCTGCAGAGATTTTGGAGCCCAAGAAAATAAAGTCTGTCACTGTTTCTATTGTTTCCCCATCTATTTGCCATGAAGTGATGGGACCAGATGCCATGATTTTAGTTTTTTGAATGTTGAGTTTTAAGTCAGCTTTTTCACTCTCCTCTTTCACCCTCAAGAGGCTCTTTAGCTCCTCTTTGCTTTCTGCCATAAGGGTGGTGTCATCTACATATCTGAGATTATTGATATTTCTCTTGGCAATCTTGATTCCAGCTTGTGCTTCCTCCAGCTAAGTCACTTCAGTCGTGTCTGACTCTGTGCGACCCCATAGACGGCAGCCCACCAGGCTCCCCCGTCCCTGGGATTCTCCAGGCAAGAACACTGGAGTGGGTTGCCGTTTCCTTCTCCAATGCATGAAAGTGAAAAGTGGGATATGCTGCAGTCTCCTTTTTCTTCTTGGAGATTCACTGTGTTCATCAACAAATCAGAGGTTTGGGAAAATTCTGCATTAAGTAATCCTGTTAATATATTTAGCCTGTGCCTGGGTGCTCAATCCCTTCAGTCATGTCCGACTCTGTGCTACCCTATGAACCCCAGCCTGCCAGGCTCCTCTGTCCATGGGATTCTTCAGCCAAGAATACTAGCGTGGGATGCCATGCCCTTCTCCAGGGGATCTATCTGATCCAGGGGTCAAACCCACGTCTCTTGCTTCTACTTGCATTGGCAGGCAGGCTCTTAACCACTAGTGTCACCTAGGAAGCCCCTGTTTTCTAAATGTATATGCGATCATGAAACTCTCTTTTCTCCCCTTTTCCCATATCTTTTCTGCCCTTTTCCCATCTCTTTTCTGTAGCAAACTTTGAAATTCTGTTTTATGAAGGAAACTCATGTGAAGATGGATAAAATGGGAAGATATTTGAGGCTGAAGGTCAATATGGAGAGAGATAGATGAGACACAATTGCACTAATAACAAATCACATCTGTTTTGAAATAAATGTTATTTTGGAGTCATAGAATCTCTGATGCTATTGTTTCAAACTTTTATGTAGAAAAATTTCAAATTCCATGTAAATTGAACCAGCAAATTCAACTTCTGTGAAACTTTTTCTTGGACTACCCGTGATAAGACCATCACAAAATATTCTTTAAATGATATATACTGATTTTCTTTACTAATGTGTAGTTTAAAAGAAATGTACAGTCCCTTTTTTAAAAATTCAGGCAAAATACAACTGTTAGTTATAGTTACTACTGTCAGGTTTTAAACAGTCAAAGCTATGAATAACATTAGTGAATGAAATTCATTGGCTGTCGGTGGCTGGAAAATCTATGGTGTCTGAAAGCTGGAATTACTTGGAAGTGGCCATTCAAATTTGTAATGGAGGAGATGATAACTTCACTGCTTCCTCTTAAAATCCAGCCCACACAAAATGCCAAAACACTTAAAATATATTTAAACAAAGACTGATTTTGTAACAATTTCTAAAATTGGAAAAGTAACAGCAGATTGTAAATTTACACAAAATTCTTCTCAATTAGATGAAACATTCATAGTAAATACTAAAAACTCCATCCCTCTCTCATGAATTTTGGTGTAATGTACTGTTGGATACTCATAGAGATCTCTTTTCCTTTAGCTTAGAGAAATACCATTTCCCCCTGCTTCTCAAAACGGTCAATTTGCAGGTGACTACAACATCGAGTCCAAATTCCTCTTCAGAACACAGAAAATGTTTTCATGTGGAACACCAACACTAAAAATAGGAAAGTTTTTTTTTTTGGCTTATGAGCACTGAAAATTATAACATTTAAAGAGAGAAGAGTGAGTTAAATTGCTATGTTAGCTAAAATCTTACCTTGCCTCTGCAAATCTGTTATATTTAACCTATAAGGATCTGTTTTTATCTTTCTTTAAATGAATTAAAAAGAAAATGCTATTTTTTCTAACCCTTTGAATCATTCGGCATCAAATATTTCTTACATTCTTACATTATTTCTTACATTATTCAAGAAAGATATTCCCTGTGACAGTTACCATGCATCATCTCTTTCAGTTCCTAGATTTCTTAAGAGGCAGTCTTTTCATGATTCACATGTTCTTAAGGTTTTGATGTACAGTTCATTTCCTACCATGCTTCCTTTTTCTACACTTTTAAAAATTTCTTGTAATTTGATCATGCAAGTATGTGATAAGAAATTGACCTATCATTGCTCTGGGCATATTTCTCTCCCTTCATTTCTAGCCTGTTAGGATGAGTTCTTCTATTTGCAACAATAATTAGTTGCAACTTGTCAAGACAGATATCCAATAGTCTTAGGAATAATACACACCTATAAATTCTGTCTAATAGGTGTTACTTTTCACACACACATAAGAATCCTTAGGAGGTAATCTTCAGACTGGTAACTTGATATAATTTTTCAAATCATTAGCACAAGAAGTAGTCCAGCGAAGAGAAAATTCCTTACAGCACCCTTCCCCTTATGCAGGAGGTAAGGATCTTCTAAAATGGAACAGCATTGGAGAAATACATGTTTATCCCTTGAGGCCATTTAAAAATAGCTGTAAATGAATGTCAAATTGGGATGTGGGGAAATAAGTTGACTAAAACAATTGATGCTGGAAGTCAGAAACACACACACTTGGCTCAAAATTTCGATCAGGTGCTCTACTGGGCAAAAGCCCATATCTTCGGTTCAGTTCAGTGCTCAGTTATGTTCGACTCTTTGTGACCTAATGGACTGCAGTGCGCCAGGCCTCCCTGTCCATCACCAGCCCCAGGAGTTTGCTCAAACTCATGTCCATTGAGGCGGTGATGCCATCCAACAAACTCATCCTCTGTCATCCCCTTCTCCTCCCACCTTCAGTCTTTCCCAGCATCAGAGTCTTTTCAAATGAGTCTGTTCTTTGCATCAGGTGGCCAAAGTATTGGAGTTTCAGCTTCAGCATCAGTCCTTCCAATGAACACCCAGGACTGATCTCCTTTAGGATGGACTGGTTGGATCTCCTTGCAGTCCAAGGGACTCTCAAGAGTCTTCTCCAACACCACAGTTCAAAAGCATCAATTCTTTGTCTCTCAGCTTTCTTTATAGTCCAATTCTCACATCCATACATGACTACTGGAAAAACCATAGCCTTGACTAGATGGACCTTTGTTGACAAAGTAATGTGTCTGCTTTTTAATATGCTGTCTAGGTTGGTCATAGCTTTTCTTCCAAGGAGTAAGCATCTTTTAATTTCATGGCTGCAGTCACCAACTCCAGTGATTTTGGAGCCCCCCAAAACAGTCTCTTACTGTTTCCACTGTTTCCCCATCTATTTGCCATGAAGTGATGGGATCATATGCCATGATCTAAGTTTTCTGAATGTTGAGCTTTAAGCCAACTTTTCACTCTCCTCTTTCACTTTCATCAAGAGGCTTTTTAGTTCCTCTTCACTTTCTGCCAGAAGGATGGTGTCATCTGCATATCTGAGGTTATTGATATTTCTCCCAGCAACCTTGACTCCAGCTTGTGCTTTATCGGTGGCTGCGTGGAACTGGAGCTGCTGTGAGGAGATACTCCATGTCCAAGGGCAAAGGAGAAGCCCCAGCAAGATGGCAGGAGGGGTGAATTTGCATTTAGAATCAAACCCTATTCCTGTAAGAGATGCTCAAGGGGATCAAACAAACCTTGTGTGCACCAGGACCCAGGGACCCCACAGAGATTGAGACAGAACTGTGTTTGAGCATCTCCTGTGGAGGTACAGGTCAGCAGTGGCCTGCCACAGGGACAGGGGCTCTGGGTACAGCAGACTTGGGTATGGCATAAGCCCTCTGGGAGGAGGTTGCCATTAACCCCACCACAGAGCTGCCAGAACTTATACAGGACTGGAAAACAGACTCTTGGAGGGCACAAACAGAGCCCTGTGTGCACCAGGACCCAGGAGAAAGGAGCAGTGACCCCACAAGAGACTGACCCAGACTTGCCCAGGAGTGTCCAGGAGTCTCCAGTGGAGGCGTGGGTTGGTGGTGGCCTGCTGCAGGGCTGGGGACAGTGAGTGTAGCAGTACAGGCATGGGATCTTTTGAAGGAGGTCGCCATTACCTTCACTACCTCCACCATAGTTTGGCCCCAGGTAAATAACAGGGAGGGAACACAGCCCCATCCATCAACAGAAAGTTGGATTAAAGATTTACTGAGCGTGCCCCCCCCCCATCAGAACAAGACTCAGTTTCCCCCTCAGTCAGTTTCTCCTATTAGGAACCTTCCATAAGCCTCTTATCCTTCTCCATAAGAGGGCAGACAAACTGAAAACCACAATCACAGAAAACTAACCAATCTGATTAAATAGACCACAGCCTTGTCTATTTCAATGAAACTATGAGTCATACCATGTAGTGCCACCCAAGACAGACAAGTCATGGTGGAAAGTACTGAAAAAATGTGGTCCACTGGTGAAGGCAATGGCAAACCACTAGAGTATTCTTGCCTTGAGAATCCCATGAACAGTATGAAAAGGCAAAAAGATAAGACACTGAAAGATGAACTCCCCAGGTCGGTGGGTGCCCATAGGCTACTGGAGATCAGTGGAGAAATAACTCCAGAAAGAATGAAGAGATGGAGCCAAAGCAAAAATGACAGTTATGGATGTGACTGCTATTAGAAGTAAAGTCCAATGCTGTAAAGAGCAATATCGCACAGGAACCTGGAATGTTAGGTCCATGAATCAAGCCAAATTGGAAGTGGTCAAACAGGAGAAGGCAAGAGTGAACATCGACATTTTAGGAATCAGCGAACTAAAATGGACTAGAATGGGTGAATTTAACTCAGATGACCATTATATCTACTACTGTGGGCAAGAATCCCTTAGAAGAAATGGAGTAGCCACCATAGTCAACAAAAGAGTCCAAAATGCAGTACTTGGAGGCAGTCTCAAAAATGACAGAATGATCTCTGTTCATTTCCAAGGCAAGCCATTCAATATCACAGTAATCCAAGTCTATGCCCCAACCAGTAATGTTGAAGAAGTTGAAGTTGAACAGTTCTATGAAGACCTACAAGACCTTCTAGAACTAACACCCAGAAAAGATGTCCTTCTCATTATAGTGCACTGGAATGCAAAAGTAGGAAGTCAAGAAACACCTGGAGTAACAGGCAAATTTGGCCTTGGAATACAGAATGAAGCAGGGCAAAGGCTAATAGAGTTTTGCCAAGAGAATGCACTGGTCATAGCAAACACCCTCTTCCAACAACACAAGAGAAGACTCTACACATGAACATCACCAGATGGTCAATAGCAAAATCAGATTGATTATAGTCTTTGCAGCCAAAGATGGAGAAGCTCTATACAGTCAGCAAAAACAAGACTGGAAGCTGACTGTGGCTCAGATCATGAACTCTTTATTGCCAAATTCAGACTGAAATTGAAGAAAGTAGGGAAAACCACTAGACCATTCAGGTATGACCTAAATCAAATCGCTTATGATTATACAGTGGAAGTGAGAAATATATTCAAGGGATTAGTTCTGATAGAGTGCCTGATGAACCACGGACCAAGGTTCGTGACATTGTACAGGAGACAGGGATCAAGACCATCCCCAAGAAAAAGAAATGCAAAAAGGCAAAATGATTGTCTGAGGAGGCCTTACAAATAGCTGTGAAAAGAAGAGAAGCAAAAGCAAAGAAGAAAAGGAAAGATATACCATCTGAATGCAGAGTTCCAAAGAATAGCAAGGAGAGATAAGAAAGCCTTCCTCAGTGATTAGTGCAATGAAAGAGAGGAAAACAACAGAATGGGAAAGACTAGAGATCTCTTCAAGAAAATTAGAGATACCAAGGGACCATTTCATGCAAAGATGGGCACATTAAAGGACAGAAATTGTATGGACCTAACAGAAGCAGAAGATATTAAGAAGAGATGGCAAGAATACACAGAACTGTACAAAAAAGATCTTCACGACCCAGATAATCACAATAGTATGATCACCCACCTGGAGACAGACATCCTGGAATGCGAAGTCAAGTGAGCCTTAGGAAGAATCACTACAAACAAAGCTAGTGGATGTGATGGAATTCCAGTTGAGTTATTTCAAATCCTAAAAAATGGTGCTGTGAAAGTGCTGCACTCAATATGCCAGTAAATTTGGAAAACTCAGCAGTGGCCACAGGACTGGAAAAGGTCAGTTTTCATTCCAGTCCCAAAGAAAAGCAATGTCAACGAACGTTCGAGTTACCGCATAATTGCGCTCACCTCACAAGCTAGTAAAGTAATGCTCAAAATTCTCCAAGCCACACTTCAACAGTATATGAGCCATGAACTTCCAGATGTTCAAGCTGGTTTTAAAAAAGGCAGAGGAACCAGAGATCAAATTGCCAACATCTGTTGGCAAGAGAGTTCCAGAAAAACATCTATTTCTGTTTTATTGACTATGCCAAAGACTTTGACTGTGTGAATCACCACAAATTGTGGAAAATTCTGCAAGAGATGGGAATACCAGACCACCTGACATGCCTCTTGAGAAATCTGTATGCAGGTCAGGAAGCAGCAGTTAGAACTGGACATGGAGCAACAGACTGGTTCCAAATCGGGAAAGGAGCACGTCAAGGCTGTATATTGTCACCCTGCTTATTTAACTTTTATGCAGAGTACATCATGAGATAAAGCCCATATCTTACCTATTTAATATCTGTGTGTGGGAAGGGAGAGTTGAACTCAACAAAAAACAAGCTCAACAAGACTTATAGAGCCAAAGATGTGAATATCATATGAATCATTTACTCTGAGTAATTCCAAGTAGGCTGTGAACGTGTCTTGATGCACACATCAACTAAAATCCTAGTGGGTCAGCTTGCTTCAGACTTTACTGGCTCAGAGCAGCATATGGAACAGTGTTGGGATAGATTCTAACTCATTTGTTATACGCACACTAGGGACTATTACAATATAAGGGATTAACTGCGGTAATAAAACAAAGTAAATGGTCAGTATGCCAGCAATTTAAGCAGTTCCTCATTTGTCAATATTGCAAACAGAACCAAAGTGCTGTTTTATGAAAATGTGCTTCAGGAAGTTTATTGGGTTCTCATTTGATATAAAACAATCTTTGATGCTTATTAAAATTTAATTTAAGCCATTTTAGAAGTCTGTATTTTAATGAAAAACATTCTTTGCAACAATTTCATGCAAAATCAATGTAAAATTCTTTTTATGTGATATTGCCCAGGAACCAGATCTGATATGTTTGAGAAATTTCATGTGTAGAAGAAGAGCAACATGTCACATATCTAATAATCTCTAACTGTTTATATCCATGAAGAGTTAAAATATTCCTGTATTTTTGGTCTCATAAACAAATAGTCTGGAAAATCCAAATCAGAGGTTTGTTAGAATTCCTATCACCTCTAATTGTTATTGAAACAATTGAATAGTTTTTGAATTTTCTTCTCCATTCTCCTGCCTCCACCATGTTCTTAAAAATATATGTGGTACATCTACATTGTTAGCATATGTCCCTTATTTGGTCTTTAAGTGTCTAGTTATTTGTTATCTGAAAATTATTTTCTAATAGATTCAGCTGGATAGGCTGATGAAACCATTATTTTCTTGAGATCTTATATGTTGACAACATCTACTACAGGTCTTTCATATATGGAAGTCAATCTTGCAGGATATAAAATTTTTGACTCACATTTGTTTCCTATGAATATTTTATGTACTTACTCTAGAGAATTCCCTGGCAGACCAGGGGTTAGTACTTGCTGTTTTGGCTGCCATGGCCTAGGTTCAGTCCCTGCTTGGGGAAGTAAGATCCTGCAAGCTGCATGGCATAACCAAATAAAATTAATACTTACTTCATTTTCCTCCAGAATTAAAGTCTGATGAGCATCTAATTTTCTTTCCAAGTTCCTTATTGCTTTTGCCCAGATGCCAAGGTTTATAAGCCCAGTGATTCTACTAGATTACATCTTAGAGTAGGTCATTCTATGTAGAAATTCTAGGTATGAAATTTACTCTTTAAATTGGTGTTTCAGAAAAACTTTCTTAAATTATAGTTTCATATATATTTTTTCTTTTCTTTCTTTGACTTTCTTATCTAAACCTTTGGCTTTCTTATCTAACCTGTTATCCACACGTTAGATATTTTTTCTCTGTCTTCTCTATTGTCATGTAAGTCTATTTTCTTTAGCTTATTTTTTATTTTAAATCTTTTCTCCCCTTTAAGCTTCTATTCCTTTTATTCACTTGCTTGTACTCGATTGCTTTCATGCTATTTTAGTTTAGCTTTTATTTTTGAAACTATTTTATTTTTATTTCTTCACTGAGTTCTGTCATGCCATTTTTGAGTTTTTCTAACTCAAATCAGAACATCATTCTTTCAAGCCTCTTTTTGCTGTTCAGTTGTTCAGTCATGTCCGACTCTTTGCGACCTCACGAGCTACAGCATGCCAGGCTTCCCTGCCCTTCACTATCTCCTGGAGCTTGCTCAAACTCAAGTCCATTGGGTCAGTGATGCCATCCAACCATCTTGTCCTCTGTCTCATATAAGGTGCTTAATGTCTTTTAGTTTGTTTTGAAATAGAAGGTTATAGTTTTGATATATTTTATGGGCATGCTTTTTCTAGGGCACTTTCATTTTCTGAAGGTGTGCTATTCTGCTCCTTATGCTCTCTCTCTCTTTCTTTTTGGCTGCCCAGCATGTAGGATCTTAGTTCCCTGACCAGAGATGAAACCTTGTACCCCTTTCAGTGGAACTGCAGAGACTTAACTACTGGACCACCAGGGAAGTTCCGGGACCGCTTACTTTCTGAGATTTCCTGGCTTTTACTTTGATCTTTCCTTCGTATCATACTCTGTTCCATTTTGATTGAGGCCCTGTGGCTCAGTTCCGAGAGTTCATGGAGCTGAACTGCTCTACAGGACTCACTATAGGTGTCTCGCACTCACTTTTTTGGATTCTGCAAAATTCCCAGTTTTAGCTGCCACTCTTTAATGGACATGCAACATTTTCCAATGAAAACCTATTGGCTATTTTGGCAACTTTTTTTCCTTTATAGGTGCCAATAGCATGCAGCTCTTGTGGCTGTTGGCTTTTGTTTCCATCCTCTTGTTTGAAATTTGTGGGGATACCTTATCACATGGTTTTATATCAAATGTTGTCTGTGGTTTTTTTGGTTTGCTGTATTATATGATTCTGTGAGACAGGATCCAGGAATGTGAAAAAAAACCCAAAAAACTATACCATTAACCATAAACTTCCAAGAATTCTTTCTGCCTAATTTAACTGTTAAAAAAAAAATCAGTTTGCATTATGATGCTTCCTATATAACTTAGATACATCTCCATGTATCATTTAATCATTAAATAGCATGCTTTTTCCTGGATACTTTCCTAACTTAAGTCAGTATGTTTAGATTTTCTAAAAAATTCATTAGCTTAAGAATAGTTGACACCTTTAAATATTAAAACTAAAATATACTTAAAAGTTGACTTTGGCTTTTTAAATGGCTCGTGAATCTCCTACTGGTATTCTCTTTCTTCCTTCTCTTATTTTTTTTTAATACTCTTTTTGTTTTTCAAGAGATACAAACTACTATATATAAAGTGAGTAAGACACAAGGATATACTGTACAGTACAGGGAATACAGCCAAAATTTTATAATAACTTTAAGTGGAGTATAATTTATAAAAGTATTGAATCACTCTGTTACACAACTGAAACTAGTAAAATGTAAATCATTACACTTTAACTATGTTAGTTGCTCAGTCATGTCTGATTCTTTGTGACCCCGTAGACTATAACTTGTCAGGCTCCTTCGTCCATGGAATTCTCCAGGCATGAATACTTGAGTGGGTAGCCATTTCTTTCTCCAGGGGATCTTCTCAACCCAGGGATCAAATCCCAGTCTCCTGAACTGCAGGCAGATTCTTTACCATCTGAGCCACCAGAGAAGCCCCATTTAACTGTACTTCAATTAAAGATACACTTTTTTATTCTTATATATGAAAACTATTTGAAAAGTCATATTTTATAAAGCTCGTTGTTTTATTTTTTAAAAGATTTTTCGATATGGATTATTTTTAAAATTTGTATTGAATTTGTTATAATATTGCTGCAGTTTTATGTTTCAGTTTTTGACTTTGAGGCATGTAAGATCCCTGACCAGGGATTGAACCTGCACCCTCAGCTCTGGGAGGTAAAATCTTAACCACTGGACCACCAGGGAAGTCCCTGCTGCTGTTGCTAAGTTGCTTCAGTCATGTCCAATTCTGTGCGACTATAGATGGCAGCCTACCAGACTTCTCCGTCCCTGGGACTCTCCAGGCAAGAACACTACAGTTTAAATATCAGTGTCTGCTTCTCTCCTTCTTCCTTATTTTCTCCACTTCAGGGGAAAACAAAACAAAACAAAACAAAAAAAACCCACTTCTTTCTTTTGTTTTGTTTTTGTTCTTTTAGCTGATTTTTTACTTATTGACTTCCATATTTCTAAATGAGATTCTTATATTACTTGTTCCTGATTATTTCAGTTTGGGGCACTACACCTGACTTTTTACCATATAAGGTAAAGATTCAGCTGTATTTACCCTGCCTTTGTTATCCTAACTCTGATATTTACACCTTTCCTGTTCTTTACCCCCCCTTATTTAATTATGTGACAATTTTGCTTCAGTGAAAACATACTTTGTTAGATACTGCCCAAATTATTATGAAAATTTAAATTCTACCCACAACTTCCTTCCAAGAGTTAATAGTTGTTTTATTTGTTTGTTTACTTGGTTTTCTATGTTTTATCAGAAAAATCGGAGCCATGACTCTTGTCAAGTTGTCTAATGTTTTCAGATTTATCCGGTAGCTTATCTATTTCATTTTGGAGACCTCTAACCTGGAGTTTTCTGGGCTTCTCTTCTGGTTGCCATGTGTCTTAGTCCATTTGAGCTGCAATAAAATACCACAGACTGGGTTACGTAGAAATAGCAGAAATTTATTGCTCACACTTTTGGAGTCTGGAAGTCCAAGATCAGGTGCAGGCACGGTCAAGTTTAAGTAAGGGTCCTTTTCCAGGTTTCATTTTTTCTTATTATGTAAATGTTCAAAGTTTTTTCTTTCTACTCTTGGCCATTTGGACATTCATCTCTTCTCCCCTCTAAAGTAGTGGTTCTAACCAAGGCAGTTTTACCTCCTAGGGGACATTTGGCAATGTCTGAAGACACTTTGGGTACACTTTAGGTTGTCACAACTGGGATTGCTACTGGCAGCTATACAGTGGACCAGGGAAGCTACTAAATATTCTAAATAACAAGACAACACCCTACAGCAAAGAATTATCTGTCAATAGTGCTAAGGCTGAGAATCTGCTCTAAACCATGTGTTCTCACCCAAAGCAATTAAAATTGGTTTTTGAAGATTAGGTGAGAGGAGAGTGGCTCAGCTATTACAATGGTTTATGGCCCTTCAGTTGCCATGTTGGATGGCATCACCAGCCCGATGGACATGAGTTTGAGTAAGCTCCAGGAACTGGAGATGGATGGGGAAGCCTGGCATGCTGCAGTCCATGGGGTTGCAAACAACTGGACACAAATGAGCGACTGAACCAAACTGAACTGATGGCCCTTCAGAGGGCAACAATACAAAACCAGACATGTATATCTCTGGTATTAAAATTTCATGGAAAGGATAACTGGGAGGAAAATGACTGAGAAATTTCTTCAGGAAAAATTTGTGGAAAAAAAAAATTGAGAAACACTGTTCCAAACTAAAGAAGGTTTTGTTCAAAGTTTTGTTCATTCAAAGTTTAATGGAACTGCATTTGTGATCCAGATGTGGGAGGAAGGGCAGAAGAACCGTACAGTGAAGACTTAGGACCAGTGAGAATTTTTTCATATAATTGTGGAAAAGAAAGGTCACTGAAGAAACTCAAGGGTGATGAATGGAACAGAAAAGAACATAACATGAGTTATTCTAAAGTAAACTATGTGACCCTTTCATAGTATTTGAGAATAGAGAGTATGGTCCCTAGATTTTAATCAAAATGATCTTGCCCATCACTTTTTTCACAGACTCTACCAGTCTCCCTGAGGAGAGTCACAATCAGGTAGATTTGCAATAAATCTTCTCTAGTAGTTAACAGCTGTGTTCAGTTCAGTTCAGTTCAGTCTCTCAGTCGTGTCCAACTCTTTGCGACCCCATGAGTTGCAGCACGCCAGGCCTCCCTGTCCATCACCAACTCCTGGAGTTTACTCAGACTCACGTCCATCGAGTCAGTGATGCCATCCAGCCATCTCATCCTCTGTCGTCCCCTTCTCCTCCTGCCCCCAATCCCTCCCAGCATCAGAGTCTTTTCCAGTGAACAGCTGTGTAAACTTGGACATATAACTTCCTTTCTCTGAGCTTGAATTTATTCATTTAAGAAGAAAGGGGATGAGAATCCTAGTTTGCAGGGTTGTTGAGGGGATTAGAGATATGTACACAATGCCTAATTCAAAAGACAGCTATAATAATGCTATTTTAAAGTAACATTTTAAATAAAATGTCATTTATGAAAATTATATATAGGTTTAGTAACTTCATCAGGGTGAAATCACCAAAGTACCCCAGTTACCCTTGGTCAACTCATATTGCGCAATATGTGCTTGCTAGTTTAATTAGAGAATTCAATGACCATTGGGAAAGTTATACGCTTTGGTGAGTTGTGTATACCTGAAAACTTATATATGGTAGCAAGTTGAGCAATGGGGTATGGACTTCAATCTGCAATTTGGATGGGAGGAGGTATTTGTTGATGTATACACAGATGCAAAGCCATGTCTCCCCAACAGCAAAATTGGGACAGTATTAAGCTAAGGGTAGACACATGCATATTCATGGGGGAGCTTGAGCAGAGGGGAATTCAGCATAGAATTGAGGCAAAGGTCAACAGAGTTCAACCTTTAGTTGATTGAAGTCAGGAGGGTCAACAACATCATTCCAAGTGCAGAGCCACACTGTGTTCTTATCTGAAAACTGTCAGCACATTCTCATCACAGGGCCTTTGCATTTGCTGCAGCCTCACTTAGAATGGTTTCTTTTTCCAGACATACGCTAGTTCTTTCAGTCCATCACATCTTTACAGGGACCTTTGTTCCAGCAGCTCTCAAAGATATCAGTTTAGTTCAGTTGCTCAGTCATGTACAAATCTTTGTGATCCCATGGATTGCAGTATGCCAGGCTTCCCTGTCCATCACCATCTCCCAAAGCTTACTCACACTCATGTCCATCGAGTTGGTGATACCATCCAACCATCTCATCCTCTGTCGTCCGCTTCTCCTTCCACCTTCAATTTTTCCCAGAATCAGGGTCTTTTCAAATGAATCAGTTCTTCGAATCAGGTGATCAAAGTATTGGAGTTTCAGCTTCACTATCAGTCCTTCCAATGAATATTCAGAACAGATTTCCTTTAAGATGGACTGGTTTAATCTCCTTGCAGTCCAAGGGACTCTCAAGAGTCTTCTTCAACACAACAGTTCAAAAGATTAATTCTTTGGCACTCAGCTTTCTTTATACTCCAACGCTCACATCCATACATGACTACTGGAAAAATCAAAGCTTTGACTAGATGTACTTTTGTTGGCAAAGTAATATCTCTGCTTTTTAATATGCTGTCTAGGTTGGTCATACCTTTTCTTCCAAGGAATAAAAGTCTTTTAATTTCATGGTTGAAGTCACCACCTCCAGTGATTTTGAAGACCAAAAAAAATAAAGTCTCTCACTGTTTCCATTGTTTCCCCATCTATTTGCCATGAAGTGATGGGACCAGATGCCATGATCTTAGTTTTTTGAATGTTGAACTTTAAGCCAACTTTTTCACTCTCCTGTTTCACTTTCATCAAGAGGCTCTTTAGGCCTTCCTCACTTTCAGCCATAAGGGTGGTGTCATCTGCGTATCTGAGGTTATTGCTAATTCTCACAGCAATCTTGATTCCAGCTTGTGCTTCATCCAGCCCAACGTTTCTCAAGATGTACTCTGCATATAAGTTAAACAAGCAGAGTGACAATATACAGCCTTGATATACTCCTTTCCCGATTTGGAACCAGTATGTTATTCCATGTTCAGTTCCAACTAATCTGCATACAGATTTCTCAGGAGGCAGGTCAAGTGGTCTGGTATTTCCATCGCTTTAAGAGTTTTCCACAGTTTGTTGTGATCCACACAGTCAAAGGCTTTGGCTTGGTCAACAAAGCAGAGTAAATATTTTTCTGGAACTCTCTTGCTTTTTGGATGATCCAACAGATGTTGGCAATTTGATCTCTGGTTCCGCTACCTTTTCTAAAACCAGTTTGAACATCTGGAATATCATGGTTCACATACTGTTAAAGCCTGGCTTGGAATTTTGAGCATTACTTTACTAACATATGAGGTTAATGCCATTGTGCAGTAGCTTGAATATTCTTTGGCATTGTCTTTCTTTGGGATTGGAAAGAAAACTGACCTTTTCCAGTCCTGTGGACACTGTGGAATTTTCCAAGTTTGCTGGCATATTAAGTGCAGCACTTTCACAGCACCATCTTTTAGGATTTGAAATAGCTCAACTGAAATTCCATCACCTCCATTAGTTTTGTTTGTAGTGATTCTTCCTAAGGCTCACTTGACTTCACATTCCAGGATATCTGGCTGCAGGTGGGTGATCATACCATAGTGACTATCTGGGTCATGAAGATCTTTTTTGTACAGTTCTTCTATGTATTCTTGCCACCTCTTCTTAATATCTTCTGCTTCTGTTAGGTCCGTACAATTTCTGTCCTTTATTGAGCCCATCTTTGCATGAAATGTTCCCTTGATATCTCTAATTTTCTTGAAGAGATTTCTAGTCTTTCCCATTCTATTGTTTTCCTCTCTTTCTTTGCACTAATCACTGAGGAAGTCTTTCTTATCTCTCCTTGCTATTCTTTGGAACTCTGCATTCAAATGGATATATCTTTCCTTTTCTCCTTTGCTTTTGGATTCTCTTTTTTTCAAGGCTATTTGTAAGGCCTCCTCAGACAACCATTTTGCCTTTTTGCATTTCTTTTTCTTGGGGATGGTCTTGATCCCTTCCTCCTGTACAATGTCAGGAACCTTTGGCCATAGTTCATCAGGCACTCTATCAGATCTAATCCCTTGAATCTATTTGTCACTTCCACTGTATAATCATAAGGGATTTGATTTAGGTCATACCTGAATGGTCTAGTGGTTTTCCCTACTTTCCTCAATTTAAGTCTGAATTTGGCAATAAAGAGTTCATGATCTTAGCCACAGTCAGCTCCCGGTCTTGTTTTTGCTGACTGTATACGGCTTCTCCATCTTTGGCTGCAAAGACTATAATCAATCTGATTTTGCTATTGACCATCTGGTGATGTTCATGTGTAGAGTCTTCTCTTGTGTTGTTGGAAGAGGGTGTTTGCTATGACCAGTGTGTTCTCTTGGCAAAACTCTATTAGCCTTTGCCCTGTTTCATTCTGTACTCCAAGGCCAAATTTGCCCTTTACTCCAGGTGTCTCTTGACTTCCTACTTTTGCATTCCAGTGCCTTATAATGAAAAGGACATCTTTTCTGGGTGTTAGTTCTAGAAGGTCTTGTAGGTCTTTCTAGAACCATTCAACTTGAGCTTCTTCAGCATTACTGGTCGGGGCATAGACTTGCATTACTGTGATATTGAATGGCTTACTTTGGAAATGAACAGAGATCATTCTGTCATTTTTGAGACTGCCTCCAAGTACTGCATTTTGGACTCTTTTGTTGACTATGGTGGCTACTCCATTTCTTCTAAGGGATTCTTGCCCACAGTAGTAGATATAATTGTTATCTGAGTTAAATTCACCCATTCTAGTCTATTTTAGTTCACTAATTTCTAAAATGTGGATGTTCACTTTTGCCTTCTCCTGTTTGACCAGATGAAAGTGAAAGTGGAGAGTGAAAAAGTTGGCTTAAAGCTCAACATTCAGAAAACTAAGATCATGGCAGCTGGTCCCATCACTTCATGGGAAATAGATGGGGAAACAGTGGAAACGGTGTCAGACTTTATTTTTCTGGGCTCCAAAATCACTACAGATGGTGACTGCAGCCATGAAATTAAAAGACGCTTACTCCTTGGAAGGTAAGTTATGACCAACCTAGATAGCATATTCAAAAGCAGAGACATTACTTTGCCAACAAAGGTTCGTCTAGTCAAGGCTATGGTTTTTCCTGTGGTCATGTATGGATGTGAGAGTTGGACTGTGAAGAAGGCTGAGCGCCGAAGAATTGATGCTTTTGAACCGTGGTGTTGGAGAAGACTCTTGAGAGTCCCTTGGACTGCAAGGAGATCCAACCAGTCCATTCTGAAGGAGATCAGCCCTGGGATTTCTTTGGAAGGAATGATGCTAAAGCTGAAACTCCAGGACTTTGGCCACCTCATGGGAAGAGTTGATTCATTGGAAAAGACTCTGATGCTGGGAGGGATTGGGGGCAGGAGGAGAAGGGGACGACAGAGGATGAGATGGCTGGATGGCATCACTGACTTGATGGACGTGAGTCTGAGTAAACTCCGGGAGTTGGTGATGGACAGGGAGACCTGGTGTGCTGCGATTCATGGGGTCGCAAACAGTTGGACATGACTGAGCGACTGATCTGATCTGAATTTGCCTTGATTCATGGACCTAACATTCCAGGTTCTTACGCAATAAACTCTTTACAGCATCAAACTTTACTCCATCATCAGTGACATCCACAACTGGGTGCTGTTTTTGCTTTGGCTCCATCTCTTGATTTTTCTGGAGTTATTTCTCCACTGATCTCCAGTAGCATATCGGGCACCTACTGCACTGGGGAGTTAATTTTTCAGTGTCCTATCTTTTTGCCTTTTCATACTGTTCATGGGGTTCTCAAGGCAGGAATACTGAAGTGGTTTTCCATTCTCTTCTCCAGTGGACCACATTTTATCAGAACTCTTCACCATGAGCTGTACCTCCGCAGGAGACACTCAGATACAGTTCTGGCTCAGTCTGTGGGGTCTCTGAGTCCTGGAGCCCACAAGGTTTGTTTGAACCCTTCTAGTCTCTGGCAGGCAAAGTGTTTGATTCTAAATTTGTTCCTCCTACTTTCTTACTCAAAGATAAATTATTGCCTGTATCCTTGAGGAACAGGGCTGTGAAGAACAGGACTCTGCCCCTAGGCTGCACTATTGTTTTATGACATTCCTCCCTTAAGAACATTATTCAGAACTGTTCAAGGGCAAGCATTGGAGCCAGGCTTAGATGACAAAACTTGACTTAGGTCAAAATTGTTTCTCTTACGTCAAAATAGCCATTCCTGGTTCTCTTTTTTCTGGTGAACATCTGCCTTATCTGCTTACACTATTTCCAAATGTTAATCTCAAGCCCTTGAAGCTATGCTACAGATGGACATGACATTGATAACTTGAGCACAGTTTGATCACAGCAAACCCAAGGACATTTGGGCTTTCGTCTCTTGAAAAGTTATTATGAAGTGTTCTACCACATTTTATACGACTGTGTTAAAAGCTTAACACAGTTGCTAGTGATTAGTGAGAGAGAGAGAGAGAGAGAGAGAGAGAGAGAGATATATATATATATATTGCATCAGAATGGCAAAAATCATGCACAATCAGAGTTTTATGAAATGTCTTTGCTCAATATTTGGTCCATTCTAGAAGTCATGAGATGAATCAGCATATCTCATGACAAATTTTGGAAGATATTGTATTAATCTTTTAACAAGCGTATTCTGCTTAAACACAAAAATTTGCTCTGATGCCTGTAGTCAGATTTTAGTGTTTGTGCAGGAGGTACAAAAGAATGTAATTACAGCAAAATTCTTGTTTAGTGAATCATTGTATAGCTCACGATGTGTTCAGTCTTGTCAGTTCCATTTCAAAGTGTAAGATAATGCCTGTCATATGTGCTGTGAAGTCATTCATACTGATGGGACACCTATTTACTAGGAAAAAAATCAGGATTTTGCAGCTATATAACAAAGAGATAGCTTGAATTTTCATGACCACTTTTGCTGCAGCATTATATACCTGCCACTCTGCAACTACCTAGAAAACAGAAGGGTGTTTATTGCAGGGAGTGCAGTAAACTTTGTCAGAGACTATGCCTTACCATTGCCTCTTCCTTGTGCTGAGCAGTAGAGGCTTCCCAGGTGGCTCAGTGGTAAAGAATCTGCCTGAAATGCAGGAGTCTTGGGTTTGATCCCTGGGTTGGGACGATCCCTTGGAGAAGGAAATGGCAAACTGCTCCAGTTTTCTTGCCTGGGACATCCCATGGACAGAGGAGTGTGGTGGGTGCAAAGGGTTAGACATGACTAGTGAATAAGTACACAGCAATGATAAGTATACTGTCCATCTTTCACTTTAAAATAAATCAAGTATTCATTTAATTCAAAAAATATGTATTGAGTGCTACAGCATGCTAGGCAGTGGAGATGCAACAAGAATAGAGAAAAAATCTAGCCCTCCTGGAAACTACATTCTCCAAAGAGGAAATTAACAATAAACAATATAGAGGACTTCCCTGGTGGTCCAGTGGCTAACACTCTGAACTCCTACTGCAGGTGTCTTGGGTTCAATCCCTGGTCAGGGAACTAGATCCCACACACTGCAACTAAAGATCCCGGAGTGCCACAACTAACACCTAGGACTGCTGAATAAAGAAAGCAAACAATAAACAATATAAAATGAAAAAGGAGTTCAGTTCAGTTCAGTCAAGTCACTCAGTCGTGTCCGACTCTTTGCGACCCCATGAGTTGCAGCACGCCAGGCCTCCCTGTCCATCACCAGCTCGAGGAGTTCACTCAAACTCACGTCCATTGAGTTGGTGATGCCATCCAGCCATCTCATCCTCTGTCGTCCCCTTCTCCTGCCCCCAATCCCTCCCAGCATCAGAGTCTTTTCCAATGAATCAACTCTTTGCATGAGGTGGCCAAAGTACTGGAGTTTCAGCTTTAGCATTATTCCTTCCAAAGAACACCCAGGACTGATCTCCTTTGGAATGGACTGATTGGATCTCCTTGTAGTCCACGGGACTCTTGAGAGTCTTCTCCAACACCACAGTTCAAAAGCATCAATTCTTCGATGCTCAGCTGTCTTCACAGTCCAACTCTCACATCCATACATGACCACTGGAAAAACCATAGCCTTGACTAGACGAACCTTTGTTGGCAAAGTAATGTCTCTGCTTTTGAATATGCTATCTAGGTTGGTCATAACTTCCCTTCCAAGGAGTAAGTGTCTTTTAATTTCATGGCTGCAATCACCATCTGCAGTGATTTTGGAGCCCAAAAAAATAAAGTCTGACACTGTTTCCATTGTTTCCCCATCTATTTCCCATGAAGTGATGGGACCAGATGCCATGATCTTCGTTTTCGGAATGTTGAGCTTTAAGCCAACTTTTTCACTCTCCTCTTTCACTTTCATCAAGAGACTTTGAGTTCCTCTTCACTTTCTGCCATAAGGGTGGTGTCATCTGCATATCTGAGGTTATTGATATTTCTCCCGGCAATCTTGGTTCCAGCTTGTGCTTCTTCCAACTAGCTAGCTATAAAGAAAATTGAAAGAAAAAGGATATAAATGATTGGGCAAAGATGTTTGTAATTTTGGATAAAATGGCAAGTGAGGCTTTTACTGAGAAAATGACTTTTGAGTAAAGATGTGAGGGACTGAAATAACTAGTATATATCTGGAGAAAGAAACCATTCTAAGTGAGGCTGCAGCAAATGCAAAGGCCCTGTGATGAGAATGCACTGACAATTTTCAGATAAAGAAGAAGGCAGTGTGGTTCTCCAGTAGGAAATGAAAGGGCAGAGTAACAGGAGGTGATGTCAAGGACTGAAGAAAACACAGATCGTGGAAGGCCTGCAGGCCATAGAAGGGATTTCAGCTTTTTACTATGCATGTGAACTATTAAATTTTTCCTTTTCTTTTGCACATTTCCTCTGATAGCAGAATCATACGTGTCACAGCTGAAAGAGTTCCAATTGTTACAGTAGGAATGCCAGAAGAAGACAGTATTTTTTTAATTTTTTATTTTTGGAGAGCGTAATGTTCCCAAGTTAGCAATATAGCAAGAATGCAAGGAGAAAGTTAATGTTTTTATTTATTTATTTTACTTTCAAAGAGGCTTTCGAATATTAAAAGGAAAGTCCCTGAGGACTGTACAACACTTTATGCTGTTAATGGAATAGAAGAGACTTAAGGTCTCTATCTCTGCCCCACCTCAGGAAGACAAGTTGTTTAGGAAGGAGGAAAGGGTGGTTGGTTGTAACCTTGAAGGGTGTGTGGCAGGGGAAGAAGGGGAGCAGTGGTGGAAGCTTGTGCTGGTGGAGAAGTGTAAGCTTGCAGTAGAGGAAGTGGGCAGAGAGACTGAGTATTTTGGTGGCCATTTTTCAGGAACACATGAAAGCCAGTGTCTGTGGACGTGTTGGATGACTGCCTAATCCTTGGGAAATTTCCAGCAGAAGGACACTCTTGTGTGCCCTGAGACTTTGCTGAGTGTCCCCCTGCCTCTACTGCCATGAGTATTTCTCTGCAGGAACCTGTAAGATAGCTCCTGATTATGCCCTGGATTCTCTCAGAATTCTGTAAAAGAACAGATAGGGTCAAGTCTGGGCATTGGATATCTGGAGAGAAAGAGTCCAGGCATGGTGCTCATGAGAGGCTGGACTGGTGATACCTCATGCCTGAGACAGAGTGGTTGGTTTACAGATGTCCGGATGTACATTCTATCTCATGAATGTGAAAATATTAAAAATTTCCCTTTTTATTTTGACCTTTTCTCCTATAGGCAGAATCATTTATGTTGCTTCAAAAAGAATTAAAAGTGTTATAGTAGAAATGCACGGAGAATAGAACAATATTCTTCTGTGTGTGTGTTTCAAATTAGTAAAGAAGAAATATAAAGAGAAAGAAGTACCACTTTTGTTGGGTAACAAAGTTAATAATTTTATTAGTGACTTCCTTCCTTCCTGCCTACTTTTCAATTCTCTAAAAGAAAGCTGTCTGCTTAATGAAGTATTAAATAAAATTTGTTTATACGACATAAATTATTTTCTTCATTGTTGACATATAAATAAAATAATTATGGTTTGAATCAGGTTCTATAAGCTTTTAGTTAAATTGTAAATAGATTATGTAAACAAGATATTTGGATTAAAGAATTTAATTAATTTATAAATTCATAGACTGATTGAGGGGTTTGCAAATTATACCCATGGGCAAATCTGACCCTCTACCTGTTTGGATAATTTAAGTTTTATTGAAACACAGCCACAGTCATTTGTTTACCTATTGTCTACTGATATGTCTTACAAAAGATACCCTGGGACCACAAAGCCTAAGAAATTTAATGTGTGGGCCTTTCCAGAAAATATTTGCTGACCCCTGGTGATTAATCCAACTATAATTCGAGACAATGAAGTTTGAAAAATTTTGGACTGTTCAAGCAGCATGTTTTCCAAAACTAAGACAATGTGGGGGATGAAATCATATTTACATGTGTGATAATGTTTTCATCACTTTCATCATCAGAAGTTCAAAGGCATGTAAGTGTATGTGATGACATATATATTCAAGAGTTGGGTTTCACAGCATTATTAAATAAAAGGTACAGCCAAACAGTCATTGCAACAGCAATGTTAAAAATTGTGTGATTATTCTTATTCTTAAATTGCATATGGTTTGCTCTTATGCTTTAGGGTAATTATGACAAATCTTAGTTAAAGCAACTTCCTAAAAAAATTTTGAGAGCAATAGCAGTATATAGTATTTAAGAACCAACGCTCTAGATTCCAGGCTTACCTGGTAGCTCAGCTGGTAAGGAATCTGCCTGCAGTGCAGGAGGCCTGGGTTCGATCCCTGGGTTGAGGAGATCCCCTGGAGGAGGGCTTGGCAACCCACTCCAGTATTCTTGCCTGGAGAATCCCTGTGGACAGAGGAGCCTGGAGGGCTGCAGTCCCTGGGGTCGCAAGGAGTTGGACACGACTGAGCGACTAAGCACAGCTCTAGATTCCAGTTTCTCATATTGTGTTCCTACTCCTCTGGAAGCTTCCTACGGGCTTCCCCAGTGGTCATGTTGCTCTGTTTCAGTGCATTCTTGCTTGGTTCTTATCTAATTGCTTCTTGTTGAATAGTACACTTGACTCCTATTATCTACACTTATTTTCTTTTCTTCATCTATCCCAAGTATTTGCTCCTTTTTCCTACATCCCTACATTATACCATACAAACCAATATTATATCTGAAGGAAACTAAGAAGGGCTACTAGCATTTCTATATCTTTTTACTCTGTTTTTATTCCCATGTGAAATTTTCCTTAGGAATTTTTGAACTTCTGACCTCTCTTTCACTTTGGTTCTATTGTCATTTTTCTGTGTTCCTCTTTCTTTTCATTATAATACATTTACTCATGATCACAGCATATTCTCTTCATTCCCATGGAGTTGCTACAGCACCCATCATTTTGGTGATACCACACAAATGCTCTGAGTATGTGATTAGGGAATTGAGGGTGGGGAGTGAGTTCTTCTAAGATTACAAAGCTTTGTTTTGTAATCTGCCTGATTCTGCAACCCTTCAGTCCACATGGTGGAGGCCATTTAATTCCTATCTGTAAATTCAACTCAACTTCTCAGACCAATTTCTCTTAACTACTTAGGAATTTTAAAAAATTTGGCCAAAAATATCTTATCAAGTTAGCATAGTCCTTTGTTCTCTGACTTTGTACAACAAATTAAACATTCTTGTGACCAAATTAGTTCTAAAAACTGGTTCCTCTTATTCTACAACAACTGGTGTTGAACTCAGTATACACTCTGTTGAATCTCCACTCCCCTAAAAATGGGAGTGATATCTAGTTTGGTCATTCAAGTCTTGTCCGGTCACTCAATTTTGTAGCTAAGACTATCTTTTTGACCTCCATGACCTGACCTGGATTAAATTAAGAGAGGTCTTTCAAAGCAACAAAGTGAATTTATCAGTAATGCTTGACAATGTGTTTAGAATTGGTCTTGTTGGAATAAGCCCGATCTTACCTCTTCACACCTAGGGCTTACATTGGAGACAGTAATGAATCTACATTCTTCACATTAGTTTCGGAGCATCTAAGCACTGCTACAGAAAATTAAAACAAAAACGCAAGGATGACCAATATGCATTAAATTCATAGTAACCACTTCTACTGGCCCATGAACACTGATAGGCATTTTTTTTTTTTCTATTTCCTAAGCAAATTTGTCCTTCTACTTTTCATTATGGTATATCAAATGTAAGTAATTCCCCTCAAGCATCTGACTCTAGCCATTTTTTCCCTTCACTTCTCACCTCATTTTCTGCAATGAATCCTAATAGAGAAAATTGGGTGACCTTAGACAGAAACTCTCTCAGTGTTCCAGAATTATGTCTACATAGCACTATACTACTCCCACCTTTCTTTCTTCCTTTCCTACAGTTTTGTTTTGTTTTTTTTTAAACTGCATACAGGCTTTCTCCAGTTGCGTCAAGCAGAGGCTACTCCTTACTGCAGTGTACAGGCTTCTCATTGCAGTGGAGCACAGGCTGTAAGCAGGCAAGCTTCAGTAGTTGCAATTCATGGGCTTAGTTCCTCTGAGGCATGTGGGATCTTCCTGGACCAGGGATTGAACCTCTGTCCCCTCCATTGGCAGGCAGATTTTTAACCACTGGACCACCAGAGAAGTCCCTTTCCTACAGTTTTAATGGCAAGGATCTGATTCTTCCTCTCAGGCTACTCCCCCATCCTTGAACTGAAACTGAAAATCATCCTCTCTTCTTTTCTGTCTCCAATTTCTCCCATTTTTCTTGTTCTGTTTTACTCACTGGACTCAAATGCGTGATATTAAACCAACAAAAAGATGAACAGGAAGAAGGCAAGTGCACCAGAACAGTTCTCCCTGGATCTCACATCTCTTTAGCTACTGACCTCTCTCTGCTTTTTATAGCCCAAATGCTTAAACAAATTACCCGTAGTTTTGTCTTTGCTTTCTAATCTCCTGCTGGTTTCTCAAGGGGAAATTGCTTCTTACTCTTCCACAGACTGAAATTGCTTTCATTAAGCTCACAGATGACATTTCTGCCCTTAGATCTGCCCCCTTGTCTTGATCCCTCAAAAGAATTTGACACCTTTGATCACTTTCTCCTTTCAGAAAAACACCCTCTCTTATTGTTTCCTAAGAAAATACACTCTTGTGATCTTCTGTAATTTCCCAGGGCACTTTTTTTTTTTTCATTCCGCTTTGTTGGCTCTCCTCTATATTCACAGACAGTGTGGTTTCCCTCATGGCTATGGCTTCAGTCTCCTTCATTCCAGTCTACCCATTGTTCCTAAGTAAACAGCTCCCATAATTACTGTCATTTTTGATATTCTAAACACTATACCCCTCCCCAGATTTCTAGTATTAATGTCTCTCCTGACTTCTGGACCTATAAACCTAATAAAAGACTTTACACACCCATTTTTCTGGTTCGTAAGGCATTGCAAACCAACTTGTCCAAATGTGAATTTATCAAGTTGTGTTCCCAATGTCCACAAAAATTCTCTTGCTATGTTTCCTATCACCTTACTCACTGACTTGCTCGAAATGGTGACATGGAATATCTTTCTTGACTACTTCTATGTATCCTCATCCTCTATCATGTTAATCTTGAGGGAACATCTAGCTTGACCACTCAGGTCTTGTCTCATCACCTAGTTTGGTAGTTGGGACCTTATTCCTTGGAGCAAGACCTCTGGGATCTGACCCTGTCTTCCTGAAGAAGCAACTTGATTAGATCAAGATGCATCTTTAAAATCAAGAAATCTGTTCTCATCCTGTTGAAATAATCAGTCATTCATGAGGATGGCTTTAGAATCAATCGTGTTGAAACAAGTCAGACATTACCTCTTCACATTGAGTTCTTAGTTCAAAGAAAGCAACAAACGTGCATTCTTCATGTTTCTCTCTGAACACTAAGCATTGTTTCAGAAATTTAAACCTATTCTTCTTTAAAAAAAAATGAAGTATAGTTGATTTACAATATTATATTAGTTTCACCTGTACAATATAATGTTTCAACATTTTTATAGATTATACTTCATTTAAAGTTATTATAAAATATTGGCTATAATCCTCATGTTGTACAATGAAACTTAAAACAATTCCTAAACTTCTCAAGACAACAAAAGAGGCAAAATTGGCAGAATTTTCTTATTGTGCCACTGCTATCATTCCTGCCACTTCCTCAGTTCCAAAGGCAGTAAGTCTCTCTACCTTCTCACTTGATTTGTAATTTCCAATGTAGATGTCTGTTTTCTTCCACTACTTTGTGAACTCCTTTGGTTAGAAAATGTAATTTACATATTTTTTGTATTTATAGCTAGCTTTCTATTTCAGTGCCTGAAGTTCAGAAGAGAATGAATAAACAAACAAGTAATTGATTCCTCTAATATTCAGTCGGGCTTCCCTGGTGACTTAGTAGTAAAGAATCTGCCTGCCAATGCAGGAGATGCAGGTTCTATCCCTGTGTCAGGAAGATCCCCTGGAGAAGGAAATAGCAACCTACTCCAGGATTCTTGCCTGAGAAATCCCATGAAAAGAGGAGCTTGGAGGGCTACAGTCCACCGGGTCTCAAAAGAGTAGGACATAGTGACTAAAGAACAACAACAATATTCAGCCACCTGCCTCCCCTGAACAGCATCTCCTGCTTGCCTTTTGGAAGACCTTGGACTGCCTTCTGTCCTCATCTCTAGACCCCAATTGGACTTGTCTTAGGTTATTTGGATGCAAACCAGGAAGCTGAAATTGACATTTATGCCAATTATATTAAACCTCAGACAGATTTGATTTTGTTTACAGGTACCTTTTGTCTTTCCAGACTCTCAAACAGGGCACACATGACCTTTGTCACTGTTTATGGGAAGCTACAGGCATACCAGTTCTTGATATGTCAGTTTTGGTCACTTTGTTCTTTGAGACATAATATTTATATTAAGACAGGAACAAATTATGCAGTCAGATGCAAAATTTTCAGTAATTTAGAAAATAAAATGTAAGATTTCAAGACATGAAACTTCAAAGAGATTTTGTGATGGGGCAGGCCGGTCTCTCTTAAATTCTCATATACTGAGGATATGCCTTTCGCTTTTCTCTTTTGGGATACTGAACTTCAAAAGTTAAGTTAGGAGCATTGTAGGTATGTGATGTGTAAATGTAAGTGTGTGTGTGTTGGAGGAAGGTTTGTGTATGAAGATGCTACAGAAAGAATTTTTGATGCCAAAAAATCACTTTAAACAAAGCTTGAAACCTCTTCTAAGTTTAGTATTGCAGGGCTACTACTGAATAGCCTAGTTTACATCTGAATCCAAAGCTTTTTAATACCAAAATCTAACAAATTTAATAAAGGAAGAAGTCCCTTAAATTGTTCATCCCCGCAGACAGTATGCAGTGAAATGCCTTATTGCTTTGCTTATTGAATTGCTTGTAATGGGAATATGAGAGTCATCTGTCATACACAGAGTTAGCAATGTCTGTTGGTATGTCTAGATTTAACAATAGGATTTGAATGTTATTGTATTAACAAACAAGTAAAACCATTAGAGCATCACAAAATTAGCATTAGTATTTCGGCTTAAGGAATTTTCATGAGGGTTTAAAAATCCCTTTAGAGAAGCTAAAAGGCATGCTTCAGTGTTTTCTGTCATGGCTAACCACAGCAAAGATGGCATGTGTTTCTTAATTTTTACCAAAAGGAACAGATGGAGATCTGAATTTTGAAAACTGCTTTTTAAGGAGTCTTTACCAGGCAAATGATTTAGACACACATGCATTAAAGTAATAATTTTTTTTCTATGTAAAATTAACTTACCATAAATTAAGCTACTTTTTCAAGTCAGGGGCAGAAGTTTTTAGGTCTATTCTTTTTTTTTTTTTTTTTTAAGAAAGTTATGTGAGGAATAGAGAGCATGGATTTGTTGAGTGATTTTGAAAAATGCCTTTGATCTATTTGTGGTTTCTGTGTCCGTAAAAGAAGGAGGCCATGCACAAAATTCCAGGCTCTTTTTCCCTTCTGTAGGCTGTGATATTATCGTAATAAATAAGAGTCTGGACAGAAGCTTCCCAAATGCAGGTCAGGGAAACAGGTAACATCTCTTGCTTCTAGATCTGTTAGGCAAAGTTGACATTACATGTTGTACTCTCTGATGAGAATGTATCAATGTAAGACAATTTGGGCCAACCCCTGCACTTTTTTGAGTTTCTCTTTTGCAAGTCTTTATTCATAGAATGGAAAAGATGAGAGAGGAAATATGAAATACATGTGGTCTTTATATCTTCGAGTCCTTCAATGACACAGAACAAAAGCGTTAGGAAAATCTTCCTGCTCATTATTGGCTAACACGAGTTGGTGATTTACTTGAAGTAAGCCTTGTGTTTTTATATTGTTGTGTCTAGACAGCCAAATTCTTCACTGCAATTCAAAGAATGTGCAGCCAGTGTTGATGACATATTAAGGGAAGGAAAAACAAATGTAATAAATTTCCAAATTATGCTATTTAAACTCACTGAAAAATTGTAGCAAAGAATGATTTTCATAAATAGTACCTGCACTCCTTCAGCAATATGTCCACAGAATTTTAAGGTACAAAAGTAATTGTGAGCTATAATCTGATAGCTTTGGAGGATTTTATTTTACATAATTTTGAAATGAATGTGTGTGCAGAAAATATTTCTGGGCCTGAATAATAGCAATAAAACAGTGTTACTTTAGCGCTGGCAGTGGGCTCAGATGGTCGATTTCAGTTTTGCGGATTAAACCAAAGATTCTTGGTAAGAAACATCAGTATATTATAAATAGCAAGATAGAAAACCATTAACTCAGCAGGAGCTGCATATTTGGGAGAGAAGGGAGAAGATTTGAAGCTGCATAAACACAACAGATATTAAAAATCTAGTTTATGTAAGAAGAAAACTGTTATTGAAACAAATGTTATTTGAAAAAATTTAATGGTATAGATGCGAGGGTTTTTTAAAATGATCCAGTAGGTATGTTATCCATTACATACATCAAGTAGAACAAGGAAATGTGAATGCCCTACAATTAGAAGACCTCAGTTCAACCTCCAAGAAAGCAGCCCTTTAAATTACCTTTTATGTTGATAAAACTTTCAGAGAAATTAAGGGTCTTTAAATAGCAGTCTACACAAACCAACCTATGACTTTTTCGTCTCAAGTCATTGTTCATACAGGAAGTCACTAAAGGAAGTTCACTCTTCCTTAAACTTAATTTGGGATAAGGATTTTTTTTTTTCTTTTTTATATTTTGTAAGGTTCCTTGAGGCCACAGTGAAGAACTGGGCTTAGGTCAGTGATGAGTAGAGTCATGGTGAGTATTAAAATAATGGTAGGTAAAAATAATAATAACAATAATAATGATGGTTGTAGTAACCAGCAATCCTTTGCAAATACTAGAATATCTCCCAACAAATGATAGCATTTCAGTATTCCTCATAGTAAAACTTTAAGTATTGTTGAAAATTATTTATATGGGATGGTCCATTGAATTTTTCCTTTCATCTACTTGTTGAGCACCAAAGATTAAGAATTTGTATTTCTACAAATAAAAAAGAAAAAGAAAGAAAAAAAGAAAAAAAGTATTTGTGTATCTATTGAAAACTTCTCCCTCTTCCCCAAAGGGGACTAATAGAGTTAGCCACAAGTTTAAAGACAAATGCAAGAGGAAAGATTATAGTCATATAATTTAAAATATCAGCTAACTTGCACTAATGGTAGCTTTAATGAGCAGGTAACCAGCAAAACATATTGCGTGTTTCATTTTTTAAAAAATACTAGCAAAATATCATCATGCCACATAGACATTTTTTTATAACTTTCTATTATGAAATTTTCTATTAGAAAATATTATAAGGAGTTCTCATGTACTCACCCCTCAGCTTCAACCACTATCTCAGATATTGTACTGTTTTTTTTTTTTAGTAAATATGTTCATCTGTAACTCCAAAATATAAAGATTTTTAAAAATAACAAAAAGCACTTATTGCACTGAAAATTTCAATTCAAGTGGAAATTCATGAAGTCTGTTAACTTTTGGTACCTCGTTTGGCACAGAGAAATTATATCTAAAATATAGAGAAAAACATGAACCTGAAATTATCTTTTTCTCTCAATTCTTTCCAGAAATTCAGCTAAGTTGCCCAAAGAAACAAACAAATTGCTGGTCCTCCCAGAAATATACTCACTTTGTTTTCTGTCTTTTACAACGTCCCACGTATATGAGTGCAGAAACTGATGAGTCAGAATGGAAGTGTTTGTGCATTATTTGGCTTTTCTCAGATCATGCATATTGATCATTCACAATTCTCGGGACAGGTAAATGTCTCACAGGTCTGAAAAGTGAAACCAAGGGGACTGTGGTCAATGGAGAAAGGAAGTCACCTTTGGCAGCAAACTCTTACAAAGCCTTGACCATTTCAAACCACATTACCAATTTCAGTGATCATTTTAGAAAAACAGAAAATAATATGGAATATGTTTACATCGTGAGAAAATGTGTAGACCTACATGATCAATGATAATGACAACATTCATAGAAAGGAAAATCTTTAAAGTCTCAGAGTACAGACAGGGAGGTGACCCAATACCACTCTCTGACACTAGCGTCACTCCCTTTAGGTAATAATGAGAATTTTAGTGGTTAATTTTAGGTGTCAGCATGGCTTGACTTTGGCACCCAGATGTTTGAACATACATCGGTTTTAGATGTGACTAACATTTAAATCACTAGACTTTGAGTAAAGACAATTATCTTCCATAATGTAATAGGTCTGACCTCATCCATTGAAGCCCTTAAAAGAAAAATACTGAGATTCCCTGAGAAAGAAGTGCTCTGACTCTAATTTGCCTTCAGAGTCAGTACTGCTACATTAGCTCTTCCCTGGGTCTCCTGCCTGCCAGCCTGCCCTGAAGATTTGGGACTTGCTGGCCTACGCGAGCCAATTCCTTAAAATAAATCTGTTTCCATCTCTTGTATCTATATCTACACACACACACACACACACACACATTTTGTTTCTCTGGATAACACTAACTCAGGGATGAAAGAATTCTTTTGTGTTGTAGAGAAATAACTGTATTTAAACGATGTTGCATATTTTGACTGAGCTCTAAGAAAATATGAATCATAAGATCTTAGAATTGGAAAAGAACTTAGAGCTAATTTAGTAAAAAATTTCACCCATATATTGTTAAAATTGTAATAATAAGGATTAAATGATTCCTATGTATTATGTATAATATTCACAATACTCCAAGTTAATATAAGTTTTGTATATGAGAAGATGAGGCTCAAAGAAATAACTTCTTCATGAAGACCTGAGTGGCAGTCACTAAGTCAGTATCTGAATATTTGAATTGAATACTATTTGAATCTAAAGTCCATTGTCTTTCTATTAGGTTTAGTGGCTTTTTTTCCATGTGTCTCCCAAATGCTTGGACATTTTTGGTGATGTAGAATTTTGTTTTGCAAAGCCAATTATATGACTGTTGTATATAAAAATATCTTTGTTAGAAAAGCCTTTCATATTTTGATCAGATCTTATGTGTTTTGCCCTTTGTGACTACATTTTCACATGTCAACTCTTCAAATACTTGAAGCTAGCCACCTGATCCAAAATATTTCCTTTTTAAATTTTAAAAAATGTTTTGTCATAGGAAACAATTTCAAGATTCCCTCCCTCTTGATTGTTTTTACTGATGTTCTTTGGCTAGCTGCTCCTTAGTAAGCTCCAGCAACTGTTTCAAAAGTTGGACTCTAGTATTATCTACTCAAAGAATAATGGAATGTCTTTTCCTCTTGTTCTAGACTCCATGCTATCTTAATGCAATCTAAGATTTACTTGCTTTTTTAAAAAGTTAAGTATGGTAATTTACAAAATTGTGTTAGTTTCAAGTATAAGATTTACTAGATTTACAATGTAGTTTCATGTCTCTTTTTACATATTTCTTTACAAGAACTGGTCTCTCATCTTTGTATCTGTGAGATCAATATTTGCAGAACTTCAAATTTATCCACATTAAAATTCATGTTATTAGTTTCAACCTAATGGTCAAGTCTATCAAGGTATGTAATATTGTATATTCTAACTTTTTCAATGTACAATTTTGGTTAACTTGTATAAAAGTTTAATTTAGGTATATTGAATATAAAATATTACAACAATAGGGTGGTAGAAAAGCTTAGTGAAAACTTTTTCAGAAATATTGCAGAGAAATCATTTAGAGAAATAAAATCTGGAGTTTTATTTGCCTTGAAGTCCTAGTTGAAATCATTAGGTGTGAACACATTGCTGTGAGAAAGACTCATATACAAATGAGATTATCAAAGATTGATCTTTGAAAAAACAATTAACCTTTAAACATGGAAAAGCCCACTTCAGGTAGGGAAGACAAAAAGCAAATTCTTGAAAATATTTGAGGGTAGGAATCAGTCTTGTTCTGAAACATGGTAGGGGTGATAAAAATTTTTTAGTAGAATCAGGGCAAGGGGCAAAGAAAGATAGATGAGAAAGCAATGGGGGGGGAAAAAGTGCAGCATTGAGAAAGAGGGCATTTGATGGTGTCAAAACTGCAGACAGATCAAAGAAAAGTGAAAAGAGACTTCTAGATTTGGCAGTTGTAAAAATGGTCACTTAGAGATAGCAGAGGCCCAGTTACAGCCAAATGTTTGGGACAGAAGTCAGATTGTGAGGTGTGAAGGGGTGGATTCGAGATGAGGACGCAGAGACTGTTTGCAGAGATTTCATGCTTTTAGAGAGCTACAGGCTGGTGGCTGTATTGAGCAGGTAGAACCAAGGGTTTTTGTAGTTAGGGAAGGTGCCTTGGCAGAGAGAAGAGACATTGATGATGCTAGAGAGGAGGGAAGAGACTTCCAAGCATTCCAGTGGTTAAGACTCTGTGCTTCCAAAGCAGGGGGCTGGTCAGGGAACTAAGATTCCACATGTTACAACTTGTGGGCCAAAAGATAGAGAGAGAGGATAATTAAAGGTGGAAATCTTGGGAAAAAGTTCCTGGGTTGGATAAAGAGCTGAGCTGAATTTGTGAGTTTTGTTGAAAAGGATAAGCACATTGTCCAAAGACTGAGACCCCAGGATGGCGGGGAGGCTGAGCTATGATTCTGTGTAGCAGAGGTGGGAATTAGCTTTTCAGGCTGGCTTCCCAGGTGGTGCTAATGGTAAAGAATCCACCTGCTGAAAAACACAATGCAAGAGACACAAGAGACATGGGTTTCATCCCTGGGTTGGAAAGATCCTCTGGAGTAGAAAATGCATACCCATTCCTGTATTCTTGCCTGGAAAATTCCATAGACAGAGGAACTTGGTGGGCTACAGTCCATGAGGTTACAAAGAATCGGACGTGACTGAGCACGTGCACGTGCGTGCGCGCACACACACACACACACACACGCAGGTGGAGAGGAACAAAAATGACTCAGCTCTGCTTGGGAGGACTTCAGTTGCTCCATAATGAAGCAGCAACAATGAGAATGTAGTCATGGTTGTCTCAAGATATGTTGAAATTGAACAGGGGTGTGTGTTAGTTTGTGCTAGGGTAGCCATAACACAGTGCTACAGGCAGGATGGAGAAATTTACACTCTCATCACCTTGAAGGCTGGAAGTCTGAGAGATTCAGGAATGGCCAGGGTTGGTTTCTTTGGAGGCCTCTTTCCTTGCTTTGTAAATGGCTGTCTCTCTCTCTCTTCACATTTTCCCCCTCTTTGTGCGTGTGTGTATCTTAGTATACTTTTCCTATAAGGACACCAGTCATATGGATTAGAACCCTCCCCAATGCCTCCACCCCTGTATAACCACATATTACCTATAAAGGCCCCATCCCCAAATAACATCACACTCTGAGATACTAGAGGTTATTGACTTCAACATATGAATTTGGGGGGCAAGGGGTTGGGGTAAAGGGACACAGTTCAGCCCATAATAGGAGCAATGCAGTCAACCATGGACAAATAATGGAGAAGGAAATGGCAACCCACTCCAATACTCTTGCCTGGAAAATTCCATGGATGGAGGATCCTGGTAGACTACAGTCCATGGGGTCGCAAAGAGCTGGACATGACCGAGAGACTTCACTTTCTTTATTTCTATAGTTCCTTTCAGAGAAGGAAATGGCAACCCATTCTAGTGTTCTTGCCTGGAGAATCCCATGGACAGAGGGGCCTGGTGGGCTACGGTCTATGGGGTTGCAAAGAGTTGGATATGACTAAGTAACTAACACAAACACACACACGGACAAATAAAGAAATTCCACTGCTTTATCTTCTTGTGGATGAATGTGGTAGAGAATAGAGCTCAACATTTAGGGTGTGTGCGGCAAGCAGAAAATTGGTCCCCAAACATGTCCATATCCTAATCCCTGGAAACTGGTGGTATGTAACTTTATATGGGAAAAAGGATCTTCAGATGTCATTTAGCTAAGGAGTTTGAAATGGCAGAATTATCCTAGATAATCCAAGTGAAGCCAGTCTAATCACATTGATGCTTAAAAGGAGAAATTTTCCCCACCGAGTTCAGTGTTAGAGAGATATGTGATTCTAGAAGTAGGGTCAGGGAGATGTAACACTGCTGAAGGAAGAAGGGGGCAAGGAAAGCAGGCAGCTTCTGGAAACAAGAAAAGGCAAGGGAATAGATTCTCCCCTAGAGCCTCAGAACTCACCCTTGTCAGCATCTTGATTTTAGCCCATTGAGACCTGTGTGACCCTTCTGACCTATAGAACCGTAATACAATAAATTTAAGTTTGTGTTAATATGTCATAGCAGAAATAAAGAAACGACATACCTGTGTGACCCTTCTGACCTATAGAACCGTAATACAATAAATTTAAGTTTGTGTTAATATGTCATAGCAGAAATAAAGAAACGACATGGGTTACTATGTTACTATGCATAGGAATCACAGGTTGTTGATGTTCAGTTGCTAAGTCCTGTCTGACTCTCTGCTACCCCATGGACTATAGCCCACCAGTCTCTTCTGTCTATGGGACTCCCCAGGCAAGAACACTGTTGTGGGTTTCCATTTCCTTCCACAGGGGCTCTTCCTGACCCAGGGATTGAACCTATGTCTCCTGCATTGGCAGCCAGATTTTTTTTTACCACTAAGCCACCAGGGAAGCCCAGAAATCATCAGAGGTCTATTTAAAGCCCTGTTTCTGGTTCAGTAGGTCTGGGGTGAAGCCTAAAAGTCTACATTTCTAACCAGATGCCAGGTGAGGCCAGTGCTGCTGGACTGGGGACCACACTTTGAGAAGCAAAGGTTAGAGACACCATGCATTCAAATCTCTATATTATAGATAAAGGACTTATAGACACTGCAGAGCTGCCTTCGACTCCCAGCAACCCTCTACTTTTTTCACCATACATTCAGTTCAGTTCAGTTCAGTTCAGTTCAGTCGCTCAGTCTTGTCCGACTATTTGCGACCCCATGAATCGCGGCACACCAGGCCTCCCTGTTCATCATCAACTCCCGGAGTTCACTCAGACTCACGTCCATCGAGTCAGTGATGCCATCCAGCCATCTCATCCTCTGTCGTCTCCTTCTCCTCCTGCCCCCAATCTCTCCCAGCATCAGAGTCTTTTCCAATGAGTCAACTCTTCCGATGAGGTGGCCAAAGTCCTGGAGTTTCAGCTTTAGCATCATTCCTTCCAAAGAAATCCCAGGGCTGATCTCCTTCAGAATGGACTGGTTGGACCTCCTTGCAGTCCAAGGGACTATCAAAAGTCTCCAACACCACAGTTCAAAAGCATCAATTCTTCAGCACTCAGCCTTCTTCACAGTCCAACTCTCACATCCATACATGAATACTGGAAAAATCATAGCCTTGACTAGATGGACCTTTGTTGGCAAAGTAATGTCTCTGCTTTTCAATATGCTGTCTAGGTTGGTCATAACTTTCCTTCCAAGGAGTAAGCGTCTTTTAATTTCATGGCTGCAGTCACCATCTGCAGTGATTTTGGAGCCCCAAAAATAAAGTCTGACACTGTTTCCACTGTTTCCCCATCTATTTCCCATGAAGTGGTGGGACCAGATGCCATGATCTTCATTTTCTGAATGTTGAGCTTTAAGCCAGTTTTTTCACTCTCCACTTTCACTTTCATCAAGAGGCTTTTTAATTCCTCTTCACTTTCTGCCATAAGGGTGGTGTCATCTGCATTGCCCTAGTACAAAAAAAAAAAAAAATTAAAATTAAAAAAAAATAAATAGAGGAGTCCATCAGAAAGTAGCAGGCAAGGAAAGGTGCCAATATTTGGAAAATTTGGCTCCAGAGCCTCTGTGTGCTTATGGTGCCTGTGAGGTGTGCTGGCGGACACTGAGCCAACACAAACTGTCAATTACCCGCACTGTAGTCAACTAACAGCTGTTTGCTACTTGCAGCAAGCTGAGAGCTCTCTTGATTCCCAGGGGTTTCTAATTTCCTAGGTGTCAGCAAGTTCAAGAGAGAAATTTTAGGGCAAAAGAGCATTTTGTTGTGACAGTTTAGGAGAGTCATATCCAGGAAGAGGTTCAAAAGCTGTAGATAACTGTAAACCCAGAACTGTAAACACGAAGGGAGTGTTTCCAGTGACCTGAAGGCTCCATTCTATATTTATCTTGTTGCCCAAAGCACTCTGTAATTATGGGAGAGCCCAACATCAGCTGATCTCTTTGGGGATGGTGCTGGCCAAAGGGTTTGAGGAAAACTACCAGGCTTATTAAAGAGGATGTAGAACTCCCATGTCAGATGTAACAGAAATCCAAGGTGAAAGTCAGAAAGGAAAGGATTCTAAGAAGGTGGCAAGGATGTGTGAGGAGAGCTTATGGGCAAAGGATGATAATGAGGAATGAGGAGAAAATGCACAATCGAGGCTACATGGAAAACTCCCACCATTCAGAACCTTAAGGAGGACTCATAGGTACCAGGACTAAGGTGCTTTTCAAATGACAGAAACTTAAGATCATGTGAGATGCCTGCCGAAGTGTGCTTTTTTCAGATCCTTAGAAGTTCTTTTAACTGTTTATTACGGAAAATTCCAAACATCCAAAAGTAGAGAGCATGACATATTAAACTCCCACACACCCAACCCAGACTCAGTAATGACCACTTCATAACCCATCTTCGTTCATCTATTCCATCTGCTTAATGTCTCTCGTGGAGAAGGTGATGGCACCCCACTCCAGTACTCTTGCCTGGAAAATCCCATGGACGGAGGATCCTGGTGGGCTGCAATCTGTGGGGTTGTGAAGAATCAGACACGACTGAGTGACTTCACTTTCACTTTTCACTTTCATGCGTTGGAGAAGGAAATGGCAACCCACTCCAGTGTTCTTGCCTGGAAAATCCCATGGACAGAGGATCCTGGTGGGCTGCAGTTCATGGGGTCGCTAGGAGTTGGACACTACTGAAGTGACTTAGCAGCAGCAGCAGCAGCAGCAATGTCTTGCATCATCTCTTTCTCCACTGGACTGTGTAGATGCACAGCCCAATCATCATGGAAAAAGCATTTCATATGGAGAGCAGAGTAAGCACATACACCCCAGGACAGAGGGTGTCAGGCAAAGAGGTCTATGTAAGTGGAATGGAGGGAGTGAGGGAGAGGTGGGGTGGGGGGATGAGATCTGAGACACCACAGGGAAAACCTGCAGAACATATGTGCTGTGTAGGTTTTTGTGGCTTTTTGCAACAGCTTTGGCTTTTACTCTGAGTGAGGACTTTAGAGCAGGAGTGACTAGCAATTGTGGGAAGCTAAAATTGAAAAGACAAAGGGAGTAAAATATTATCACTGGAGCAGGAGCTGCCTAGTAGGAGGGGTGTGTGTGTGTGTGTGTGTCCTAAGTCACTTCAATCATGTCTGACTCTTTGCAACCCCATGAACTGCAGCCCACCAAGCCCTTCTGTCCACAGAATTCTCCAGGCAAGAATACTGGAGGAGGTAGCATAACTAACACCCACATTGTGGGTGTTATTCCTTTCTCCAGGGGATCTTCTCTACTCAGGGATTGAACCCAGGTCTCCTGCATTGCAGGTGGACTCTTTACCATCTGAGCCTTGAGGGAAGTCCAGTTGGAGCTGTAGTAGTCATAATCAAGAATGAAACTATGGTCAAGAACTTTGCTTCAAAGGACAGACACAAAATTCAGAGGATGATATAATAGTGGGAGGGATCCCTTCCACCTATCTGTGGATTCCTGGATTTATGTAATCTGGTGATGGAGGAAATGGTACTATGTATTCCTTGGGGCCCCATGGACTCTAGTCTGCTCAGCTCCTCTGTCCATGGAATTTTCCAGGCAAAAATACCAGAGTGGGTTGCCATTTCCTTCTCCAGGATCTCTTCCTAACCCAGGGATAGAAGTCATGCCTTCTGTGTCTCCTGCATTGGCTGGTGGATTCTTATTGGTGGTGCCACCTGGGAAACCCACCACCAACAAGAAAAGGCACATATTCTTCCTTGGTTTCTATTCTATGGGCCTGGACTAAAATTTGTATGTGTGTGTCTGTGTGTATGTGGAGAAAGAGATTAGAAAATGATTTATGATTTTGCTCCCTTGACTTGGGCTTATTACTCACACTGTGTTAACTACACATGTGGAGGAGACTAGAAAATTTCAGGACAATCCTACTCCCATCTTCATGAGGCTACTCTGAAAAAACACTTTTCTTGTGTATATTAATAATTGATCCTTGAACAATGTTAGTTATGCTGACCTTCAAGCAACGAAACCTTTTGAAACTGAAACCTCAAGCATCCTTTAGTAGGCATGTAGTTCTTTCAGTACATTAGCTGAAATTAGCTGCATCAATCCAATCTCACACTTCCTACATCCCTACTTTGTAAAGAATCTAAGAATTAATAGGACCTGTAAGTCTATCACAGTCCCAGTCCCTCATCCATAAACATCAGCAAATCCCTGCTGCTGCTGCTGCTGCTGCTGCTGCTAAGTCACTTCAGTCATGTCTGACTCTGTGCGACCCCATAGACGGCAGCCCACCAGGCTTCCCCGTCCCTGGGATTCTCCAGGCAAGACCACTGGAGTGGGTTGCCATTTCCTTCTCCAATGCATGAAAGTGAAAAATGAAAGTGAAGTTGCTCAGTTGTGTCTGACTCTAGCGACCCCATGGACTGCAGCCCACCAGGCTCCTCCGTCCATGGGATTTTCCAGGCAAAAGTACTGGAGTCAGGTGCCATTGCCTTCTCCACAGCAAATCCCTAGTATCCAATAAATGTTAACATAAAGATTCGCGTTATTATCACCACGCAAGCACCCTGGGAACACAAACACTAGTTCTAAGTGGAGACCGTCTGTCAGAAACTGAAAATCATCTTGGTTTCATTCTCAGCAGCATTCTGGTTGGTGTGTGCCAGTTGCCCAAAATCTTCAAATTGTGACTTGAAATTTGATGGGGAAATATCTCCCATGAAGGGGTTTACTATGACATTATATTTAGCTTGGTGAAGCAATCCCTGATCCAACTGCCTGCTTTTTTAATGGCATGTGAGAAAACTTAGACTTGAATAGGAATCTGCATGCTACTGTGATATACCAGATGCTCATCTGAGGTTCCTTTTTCCCCATCATGCTCATTCAAAAATCATTTCCACTTTTTCTCTCTTTTTTCTAATATTTAGTTTCATTTATTTATTTGGCTGCTCTGGGTCTTAGTTGCTTTGCAGCACATGAGCTCTTCAATCTTTGTTGTGGCATGCGGGATCTTTAGTTGTGGTACATGGGATCTAGTTCCCTACTAGGGATTGAGCCCAGGGCCCCTGCATTGGGAGCACAGAGTCTTGGCCACTGGGCCACCAGGGAAGTCCTTCCACGTTTCATTCTGAACCCTGTGTGCCTAGGTACACAACTGTTCAGTGGCACAGTCTCCACAGGTTGCTATCTTTCACTGGGAGCACATTTCATGAAGCCATTGTCCACCTCATACTCCCATCTAGTTATTGTGTGTCTGAGTGCCATCTGCTACCATCACCAATTTCTCTGGAAATCCTCAGATACCTTTTTGAGAATGGTTTCCTTGCAGCCCAGGCCAATACACAAAACGTTTATGTCTCTGAGGTGCCAGATGCATCCTCTGCATTTTTTTTTCTGAGTTGTTTTTTCCTCTTAAATTTCAACATTTGATATTTTTGCAGAAACTTCATCATATATTTGTTCTTAATGCATAAATATTATTATATTACTTTTTGGAGTGTTTCTGATATCCAAAAAACTTTGGAAATCTTAGCTTATGATTTTTCTAATTCCATTTTTGGTCTTTAGCATAGGTGATGCATTTTGACAAGCTCTTGACATTGAAATCTTATTTCACTGGCTTAGAACATCCATGAAAATTTGCAACTTGTCAAGACTTGAATTTCTCCATTACTATGTTCTCTCAGCTCTGCCCACTCCCCCTCAAGATAGTTGCAGATACACAGTTTAAAGATACAAGCTAGGAATGAGAAATTGATATTGGTTGGGGAGGAGTTCTGAATGTCAGATTAAATTCATAGCAGGAATTTATTGGCATTAACCCTTGCCATGCACATGTGACAGGAAAGATGCAAACAAGAAAGGGCCAAGAGTGACATTAATTGTAGCTGATATTTTAGAAATGATATTATCTTGCTGTTTTGGTATATTTTTCTGAAGAGAGAAGGACATAGAAGTTAAAGTAAGAGAAATAGAGACTCGTGTAGTGATTTCAATGCCAACCAAGTTATTTTAGCTTCATGTTGAAAACTCATGCTTCTGTTTATTCAACTTGATTCATCTAAATGTCTATTCCATTTTCGGGAAATGGTTACTGGTAAGACAATAGACTATGGGTAATCTATTGAGGATGAGATCATTTTTTTAATGCATTCTTTAAGGAGTGGACTTGGTCATCTTTGTCCTTCCTTTTTAGTGGAATGTGAAGTGAAGTCTCTCAGTCGTGTCCGACTCTTTGCGACCCCATGGACTGTACCTATCAGGGTCCTCCGTCCGTGGGATTTTCCAGGCAAGAGTGCTGGAGTGGATTGCCATTTCCTTCTCCAGGGGATCTTCCTGACCCAGGAATCGAACCCGGGTCTCCCACAATGCAGGCAGATGCTTTACTGTCTGAGCCACCAGGGAAGCTCTGGTATTTTAGTGGAATACGTCTTATCATTCACTAAAAATTTTCATTCAGGTAACTAATATATAAAAGCTACCCGGTGTTTTGGTATACTTAGGTAGACTCATACATATTTTAACTAAAAAAGAGAAGAGTTTTCATTGTAGAACTCCAGAGTAGAGAAGACATTTGTTCGCTGCTCTTAGAGAACAAACACTAATCTTGTAGCTTGAGTTCTTGGTGTGGCGTGGGGAGGATAAAGGACAGAAGGACTAATGCTTTCTCAGGTAGGATGTTTTTGGTTGAAAGTATCTGGGTATCAATCTAATCTGACTAAATAAAGGATTATTTTGGCTCACCTAACTGTAAATCCAGAAGTAAAATTTAAGCACAATTTAATTAGGATTTTGGCAATATTTCTCTGCTTTCCTCTCAGCTTTGCATTGTCAACATCAGATTCGTCTGCAGGGTCTCATGCATGCCTCATGCTCTCAAGATGGCTGCCAATTGCCAGTGGAGCCACTTGCTTCAAATTCACATTCTGTGAGAGAAAGACAGAATAGTTTTCCATTACTGCCCTTGAGTAAAGAGGAATCTTTTCAAGAAAGGCCCATTAACCTCTTAATATCCAAATGGCTAGAATCAGGTCATTCTAAACCAGTTACCTGCAAGGAAAATGGGATTATCCTCAGCTAGAGCAGACCCATCTCTTGAATTAACAATTCCCCAGCTGAACAACTGCTACTCTGTGCAGTTGATTTGCAATGGATGTTAGGGAGTCAATCACAATACTTACTAAAAATGTGAATTACGTCATTGAAATCCAAAAGGACTAATTTTAACCAGGAGGAATCATTGGAAAAAACAACTTGTCCCCTATATCAGTGGAAAAGAAGAACTGGTTCAGAGTTAATTTACTCTGGTTTGTAATTTCGGTTTTCTAGTCTCCAGGGGAAATTGTATTCTGTATTAGACTATATCCATGATGCTGAACATTTTTTAAAACTTTTTATGTTATATTATAGTATAGCTTATTAACAATGTTGTGATCATTTCTGGTGCACAGCAAAGCAAGCGACTCAGTCATGCATACACACACATTCATTTCCCCCCAAACTCCCCTCCCACCCAGGCTGCCACATAAGCAGTGGCAGTGTTGAGCAGTGTTCCCTATGTTATGCAGTAGGTTCTCATTAGTTATCTATTTTATACTTAGTAGTGTATATATATCAGTCCTTTGATTTCTAAACCCAAAGTCTCTAAAAGCTTTGTCAACTGGTTTAATTGAACATTCTAGTTATTAATGATGTATTTTCCCTTTTAAAAGTAATGAAAAGCATTCATAACTTTCAATCAGCATAAAAGAAATCATGCTTTCATAATAAATGATATGATTCTTGCCAAAAGGTGCACTTTTATTTGCCTAAGCTACCTCATGTCAAGAAATCTAGACAGTGTATTAAAAGCCAGAGTAGCTTAGGCAAACCTAGACACCATATGAAAAAACAGAGACATTACTTTGCCACCAAAAGTCCATATAGTCAAAGGTGTGGTTTTACCAGTAGTCATGTATGGATATGAGAGCTGGACCATAAAGAAGGCTGAGCACCGAAGAACTGATGCTTTCATACTGTGATGCTGGAGGACTCTTGAGAGGGCTCTTGTCCAAGGGACACCAAGGTGATCAATCCAGTCAATCCTAAAAGGAAATCACCGCTGAATATTCATTGGAAGGAATGATGCTGAAGCTCCAGTATTTTGACCACCTGATGCTAACAGCTGACTCTTTGGAAAAGACCCTGGGAAAGGTCTTTGGAAAAGATGCTGGGAAAAATTGACAAGAGGAGAAGAGGACGACAGAGGATGAGATAGTTGGATGGCATCACTGGCTCAGTGGACATGAGTTGGAACAAATTCGGGGAGATAGTGATGGACAGTGAAGCCTGGTGTGCTGCAGTCCATGGGGTCGCAAAGAGTTGGACATTACTTAGCAAGTGAACAACAAGCTACCTCACTGCAAGTAGATATGCATTTTCTGAGTCTTAGTGCACAGAAAATAACTAAATCCCTCAGATGCCCTAATGAAGTCTAAAGATGTCTCTTTTCTGACACATCCTGTTTTGTATAATAGTTTCTTTTTCTTTTGCCTAATTTTAAGTACATGATCCAATAAACAGTTTAGTTTAAATGTATGGACAGTTAAATTGCTACAGTTCTAGGATTTATTTGAGTAGAGACTTTTCTAGCTTTATCCAACAAAATAAGAAGAGAATTGAATTCTTTTAGGAAAATAAGAAATAAACTTAACACATTTACAAGCTAATTATATCAGAACACACATACACACACATACACACCACTGCACATGCAAAATTGTGTTAGTGGGTTTTCCACTGACCTTGTTCTGTAATTATTTTTTGAGACTCTTTTATACAAAACATTGCTTTTTTAAATAACTTTAAAAAAAATAGTAAATGGGGAGAAACACCTATGAACACTAATTCTAAATGAGACATGAACTAAGACTTGATTAGGGTTTGCTGGAAGCTGCCATACTTGTTAAACATCAGGCAATGGGAGAGCACCAAGGCCTCATAGCTGGGCTCTGGAGATTAAATGAATGACCACCAATAAATAAATGACTTATAATCTAAGCAAAATTTAAATATTTTCTTTCTATTGTTGAGACAATTATCAAAATAGATAATCTAAATGCCCTTTTATCGTAAGCAAAGTATATTTTACAGAAGGTTCCAACTCATTTTATTTATATATATTTAGACAGTGAAATATTTAAAATGCCATAGATGTTGATCAGATTTATTAATCTCATTCTGTTGTGCCCCAACTAGTCCAATACATAAAAATGTTGGTTCATCTTTGACCTACACATGGCAAGGCTGAGGGATGTGGAATGGTGGAGGAATAGCTATAGGGAATTAATTCTATTAAACTTTTCTTTAATGAACCTGGCAATATTTTTAAAAATCCTGCTAGAAAATACTACTATAAATTTATGTCTCTTTTTATTAGTGACATTTTAAGCACCTAATATCTGTATACAAAGTTTTATTACAAAGAGCAACATTTAGATAAATTAAACATAACTTACGTCAACATTTACACGACTATGTCCAGGCTTAAGAATAGCAAACAAATTGGAAGTACTAGTGAGATGGTATTCAAGAGCTTATTATGTCACTGTTCATACATGTGGACTCAGAGGAAGTGGCTGGGTCAGTTTGATGGTCAAATGTTAGATGTGTTTATACTCAGCCAGATAGTGATTTTCCAGTGGGATATGAATTATAAACAAATGGCATGTGATTATCTAAAAGGCTTCAGCATTTAGTAAAGGCAAGGAGAAGCTAGTCATGAATGAGAATGAAGAAAATATTTTTTGTTAGTAAAGTTATGTTAATTTTTAGTATAACTACAGGGGGGTTTCCCTGGTGGCTCAGCGGTAAAGAATCTTCCTGCAATACAGGAGACACAGGAGATACAGATTCAATCCCTGGGTTGGGAAGATCCTCTGGAGGAAGAAATGGCAACCCACTCCAGTATTCTTGCCTGGGAAATCCAATGGACAGAGGAGCCTGGCGGGCTATAGTCCATGGAGTGGCGAAGAGTCAGACACGACTGAGTGATTTAGCACACATGCGTGCAGCAACTACAGATTAACCTCTTACCAAACAATCCTCCTGGACAAGCTGGGTGCCTGTGGTTCTGGACAGGGATAGGAATTTATACCTTTTTTTTTTTTTTCCTGAAAGTGGAGCTACCTTGGACCCTGAGACGCTGAAGATCTGATTAATATAGTATTTAGGAGGATATCTGGAGTTGAAAGTCAAGCAGTTTTTCTAGCCAAAGGATCAGTCTGGAGAAACTGGGAACAGAAAGAGAAATTGGACATGAGGCAAATGGAGTGACTCAAAAGCATGTAAACCAAACAAGGAGTTCCTGGCAATGTTCCATGAGACTTAAGTGCTTGGTGTTTTATAACCTGTGACTCCTCTACAGGTGATGAGGAAGCCAGTTGCTTAGGTGCTATGACGGCTCATTATCAACCAAAAGAGAGGTGCAAAATATCACATTTTTTTTGATCCATGTAATACTTACCCACAGAGCGACTTAAAAAAAAAATTGAATTAGTTGCTGGCATTTAACAGTAAAGACATTTCCTTCTCTATTTACGTCATTTCTGAAAGCACCAGAAGATGCATTATCATTGACCTTGCTGCTATAAATAGCTTTAGCCTGAGTCACACTCAGGCCTCTTGCAATGGGCACTCATTCTCATGTCTGCCACAGTCTCCACCAGTCCCCACCATCCCTGACTCAGTGGATGGGAGACAGTTGTCTTTCACCATCATACTGATTTTTGTTGTTTTAGGATTGTGATAGGATTAAGGCAAAACTGACATATTTCTTAAATCCATTTGTAATTATTTTTTCAGTTTTAAGAGGCTTTTACTGTAAAACATTCCAAACATATAGAAAAGTAGATAGGTAGTTAAAGAATTCCCCATGACCCTATTTCATGGTTTAACTGTCATTACTCAGGTCTAATCTTGTTTCATCTTATACTCCCACCCACTTCCTTCCATTGTGTTATTTAAAAGAAAATTCCTGACATCCTATCATTTTATCTGTAAATATTTTAGCAGATAGCAATAGAAGACGAGGACCCTTTTATAAAACATATAGCTTTAATAACACAGTCACACCCAAGCACTAGCAATAAGTATTTAATATCATCAAACACCAAGTTTCCAGTTGTCTCACAAATACAGTTAAAATATGGATTAAAATATTAAATATGGATTAAAATAAAGTCTCCACAAGGAAATGGATTGATACATCATTCAAGTCTTGACCATTTGTGGCACATCTTAGTATCTGTGTCTCTCTCTCCCACTCCTTCTCCCTCTCTTTCCTGGTCTCCCTCCCCTCACTCTCCCACATCCTACTCACCTCTTTCTCCTGACTATTTATCTGTTGAAAAAAATCTGGTTGATTATTTTGTAGAATTTCTCACAGTGAAAATTTTCTGATTGCTTATTCAGGGTAAAATTTAGCCTGCTCCTCTATCATCTGCATTTCCTTTAAACTGGCATGAATATTTTGGAAATAGTACTTCATAGGTGGTGGTATGTTCTGTCTTTTAGGATGACAGCCTGATTGGCCAGAATCAGTCAAATACCTCCATCGCTGAAAACAAACTCTAAGCTGGAGATTTTTTTTTTTTAAATATTGGAGTATAGCCAATTAACAATGTTGTGATAGTTTCAGGTGGACAGCAAAGTGACTAAGCCATTCATATATATGTATCTGTTCTCCCCCAAATTCCCTTTCCATCTAGACTGCCACATAACATTGACTTCTCTGTGCTATTCAGTAGGTCCTTGTCGGTTATCCATTTTAAATACAGCAGTGTGTACATGTCCATCCGAAACTCCCTAACTATCCCTCCCCATCCCCAATCCTTCCCACCTGGTAGCCATAAGTTCGTTTTCTAAGTCTGTGAGTGTGTTTCTGTTTTATAAATAAATTCGTTTGTGTTATTTGAAGTAGAGATTTTTATGCATGAAGTTTATCAGGAAGCACTCTTAGAAATGTCTGTAAGAGAGTGAAGGAAGTGAGTGTGGAAAGAAGAGTATGAACTCTGCTGAGCTGCAGCAGAAACCAGAGGTGATGCTTTAGGGAACTCTGGAGTAGAGATTGGAGAAGGCACTGATGACCCACTCCAGTACTCTTGCCTGGAAAATCCCATGGGCGGAGGAGCCTGGTAGGCTGCAGTCCATGGGGTCGATAAGAGTCGGACACGACTGAGCGACTTCACTTTCACTTTTCACTTTCATGCATTGGAGAAGGAAATGGCAACCCACTCCAGTGTTCTCGCCTGGAGAATCCCAGGGACGGGAGCCTCGTGGACTGCCATCTTTGGGGTCGCATAGAGTCGGACACGACTGAAGCGACTTAGCAGCAGCAGGAGTAGAGATGGCCCTTCAGAGTTGTCTGAATTAAAACAAGGTGGTCAGGCCTTGGTACCCTAACATTCAGTCATTGGGTGCAGATGGTTTTTAGCTTCAAGTTTAATAGGGATGTATTTTGTTCCCTGATTGATTATTATCTCATTGAATAGGTTAAGTCATATTAACCTTAATATATCATACTAAACAACTCTATTTAAAGATTGGTATTGCTTTTCTCATTTAGTGAGAAATTTGAGGATTCTAATTATATTTGCTTCAAGTCACTAAGGAAATACCAGATGAAAACTTTTCACTAAAATTTTACTGTTACGTATGTTGCAGAAGAGACTTTTTATTTCGTGATCATTAAGATTTAAGCTAACAATCTCATCCTGTAGGAAAAGATCAATGGTTTATGTATCTCTAGTCCTAGAAATTACATCTATGCCAGGAACATGACTAGTCTCCAAGCAAGAGAGAAATAGTTTCATCTACATGCAGTGACCTCCTTCTTGAGAAACCTATATGCAGGTCAGGAAGCAACAGTTAGAACTGGACATGAAACAACAGATTGGTTCCAAATAGGAAAAGGAGTACATCAAGGCTGTACATTGTCACCCTGCTTATTTAACGTATATGCAGAGTACATCATGAGAAACACTGGGCTGGAGGAAGCAGAAGCTGGAATCAAGATTGCCGGGAGAAATATCAATAACCTCAGATATGCAGATGACACCACCCTTATGGCAGAAAGTGAAGAGGAACTAAAAAGCCTCTTGATGAAACTGAAAGAGGAAAGTGAAAAAGTTGGCTTAAAACTCAACATTCAGAAAACGAAGATCATGCATCTGGTCCCATCACTTCATTGCAAATAGATGGGGAAACAGTGGAAGCAGTGTCAGACTTTATTTTTGGGGGTTCCAAAATCACTGCAGATGGTGACTGCAGCCATGAAATTAAAAGATGCTTACTCCTTGGAAGGAAAGTTATGACTAACCTAGATAGCATATTGAAAAGCAGAGACATTACTTTGCCAACAAAGGTCCATCTAGTCAAGGCTATGGTTTTTCCAGTGGTCATGTATGGATGTGAGTTGGACTGTGAAGAAAGCTGAGCACTGAGGAACTGATGCTTTTGAACTGTGGTGTTGGAGAAGACTCTTGAGAGTCCCTTAGACTGCAAGAGATCCAACCAGTTCATCCTAAAGGAGATCAGCCCTGGGTGTTCATTGGAAGGAATGATGCTAAAGCTGAAACTCCAGTACTTTGGCCACCTCATTCGAAGAGTTGACTCATTGGAAAAGACTCTGATGCTGGGAGGGATTGGGAGCAGGAGGAGAAGGGGACGACAGAGGATGAGATGGCTGGATGGCATCACCGGCTTGATGCACATGAGTTTGGGTGAACTCCAGGAATTGGTGATGGACAGGGAGGCCTGGCGTGCTGCAATTCATGGGGTTGCAAAGAGTTGGACACGACTGAGTGACTGAACGGAACTGAACTGAACATGCAATGTCAGCATTTGTATTTCCACTTTTATTTATGAGGTGTGCTGTGATATTAGCAACCAGAAGTATATTATCAGAGATTTAAAAGAGAAAAATTATGAAAATGTTGAGGAAAATGCCTCAACCTGATAAAATATTTCTTAAAATTTGGAAAACAGTTTTTTTCTTTATATGCTCTGTTTTGTGTGTAACTATGGAAAGGGGGTTACATGAGCTTCCCTGGTGGCTCAGACAGTTACAGAGTCTGCCTGCAATGCAGGAGACCGGGGTTTGATCCCTGTATCAAAAGATCCCCTGGAGAAGGAAATGGCAATCCACTCCAGTGTTCTTGCCTGGAGAATTCCATGGACAGAGAAGCCTGGAGGGCTACAATCTATGGGTCACAGAGTCAGAGACTACCAAGTGACTAACACACACATGGAAAGATAAGGAATAATAGGGAGAGGCAAGGGTTGTATTTTTTTAAAAGTGTGATTTATAGGTTTTTATTCTGTACTCATCTACCAATTGGATTATTCCCAAGAATAAGCAAATATATATTCAAAATTTATTTTGAAATATATACAACTTTTAAGTAAATTTTTTTTGGTCAAGACCTACTGTTAAGTGGTCATAATTTATTATGTTATAATTCTCCTATGAAATTATTTTTATCTCTATATTTGCTTTATGCAACTGCTTAAAATGAGTTTATGAACATGACAGAAGTGTATTTACTAGTAGTGCTAACAGATAGCCACATGTAGCTCTTTAGCACAGTAAAATGTTAATTTGAGTAGAGATGTGCTGCAAATGGAAAATACTCACTAGATTTTAAAGTTTTCTTATGAAAAAAATCTCATTAATATTTTTTTATTGATTACCTATTGAAAATAACAAATGAATGTATTGGGTTAGGGATTTCCCTGGTGGTCCAGTCTTTGACTCTTTGCTTTTCCACTGCAGGGAGCAGGGGTTCCATCTCTGATTCAGGAACTAAGATCCCACATGCCACCTGGGTACGGTCAAAAAAAAAAAAAAACAACAAAAGAATGTATTGGGTTAAATAAAATATACTATTTTTTTTTCCTATCTCAGATTTATTTGTACAAATAGCACAGGAGGGCATCAACCTCATGCAGACAGCAGCCCAGGGCTCACATGATTCCTTCTGTTCTCACACTGGCAGATGAAGAAGGTCTCTACTCTGGAACCTTGGTGGGGGTCTGGGCGTCTTTAGCAGCCTAAGCTGGAGCCTCAGGTGCCTTAGCCTTGGTTTGAGCCTTGGCATGGGACTTTGGCCAGAAGAGTCCGAGACCCTTGGTGATGTGAGCACAAGCACGCTTCTTGAACTTGGGATGAGCCACGTAGGCAAGTCAGCTGAGCTTGCAGCTGCCGCCTGTTGGGATCTTAGGCTTGACCTCTTTGAGCTTCACAAAAGCCTTGGCAGCCTCAGCACGTGCACTCATGGCCTTGGCATTGTTGGCCTGCATCTTCTTCAGGCTCTTCTTGTGCTTCTTGGCAAAGCACATGTTCCTCAGTAACTTGGGGTGCACCCCAAAATACACCATGGATATTAGCATTAATTCTGCTTGTTTCTTTTTCTCTTTTGTATGTGGCTACTAAAAAATTAAAATTGTATATAATTTTAAAGTCAAATTATATAGATTCAAAACTGTGGTACTCACATTTCTACCAAACAGTGTGATCTAGATGCTTTAGTTTTTTTTTTTTTTCCCTCTAATATTTTATTGTGGACAGTTTTCAAATAAATAGAGAGTTAAAAGAATTGTAACTGAACATCAATATCCTCTACCATCAACATTTTACTATACTTGTTTTGTCACGTTTTTAGCCATCTATCAATTTTTTCTATTCCTCCAGCCATCCATGTCACTTTTTGATGTATTTCAAAGTATGCTGTAGACATCACTACATGTTCCTCCAGATTCTTCAGCATGTAGAAGCTTTAGTTTGGAACTCTATTAAAAATTAATAATCCCTTGAGTCATCATTTTGCTTCTTTAGATTTGATTGTGTTAGTATTCAGAGGCATAAACAAACTAAATCTATCAAATTGGATGTAATAAATCTTCTGACTAAAAGGAACATTTAATCTCTGTTGACATTAAATTACAGATCTAGATTACTCAACAACTATTTTGAAACCTTATGACATTAAGTACTGGTTAAAAAAAAATTTCTACCTTTTTCTGAACAAGTGGCAAAAAGTCTAGTCTGTGTTCTATGCTCATTGTGCAACCACCATGGTCCTGTAAGTTCTTTGAGTCTCTATTCTAGTGCTTATCTCACAGGATTATAGAGATGAAAGGAAATAGTATGTGTAACTGATCTGCTGCAGATTTTGGCGTGTACTAACTGTTAAAAGATAGCTTAATGGAAATCAATGTAAAATATTAAGTATTTTGTCTGGCAGAGGGAATCAGGGATCTCTTGGCAGTTTAGGAAGTGTAGGAATATCTGAGGAAAAAGCTGAATGTTCTTATAGACTGTTCATCATTTATAAATATACTCAGAAAGGCACATGTTGTGTAAAGCTCTCCAAAGAAACGTGTATTAAATTATTCATTTAATTTAACTCATTTTACTCATGAATATCTTATAGAGATATCTAAGACCTCTGTCGACGTTTACCAGATTGAACTTCCTAAACAATTTGGACTTGTGCCTGTCCTGGGACTGGGGACTTGAAGAGGAAATGTGTTAACAAAATTGCTGGTGATTCAGTAACAGTTGATGTGCTGGTTAAAAGCCTAGCACAGTCAGAAAACTGGTAGAAAATAGAAGATTTAGCTATTCTGTTTTCCACTTTCTGTGTATACTATGTGGTCAAAGTACATTAAATATCCTTTAAAATTCTAATTCTATTGACTTTTTAAACTACCAAAGTAAAACATGCACATAATTTTAAAAAGACTTAACAAAGAAATAAAACCAGAGGCCCCTCTTATTCATAGTTTCCTTGGCTTTTACCACTCATTAAAGACACCTGTTTTCAAGTTTTAAACTGTTTTGTGGTGTTTACTTACATATTCCTAAATACTGTCAATGTATTGGTAGTTCTTGGTTCACTCAGTTTAGATACTTCATATTTGCTTTCTCAAAATAGGTAGAGATTTTAGTTCTTTTACATTCTAGTTATAATTCCTGCATCTGATCAGTATATTTATAACTCAGTTTGTAAAATACATAGAATTATTGTTATGACTATGCAAATTTTTCATTGCTTCATTAAATGATACAAATAAGTTCTTTTCTTACACTTTAAAATTTTTCCTGGACTTAATCATTGCTTCATATTTTTTCATTTATTTGACTTCTTTGAATCAGGAGTTAAATTTTCTACCCTTTGCAATAGTTCTCCAAAATGTGTCTCAGTAGATTTTCTACAATTTAAACTTGTTAAATAATCTTTTGTTTACTTTTTTGAATGACGTTTCCCTTGAAACCATCCATCCATCTAGGCTTCTCTTTGACTTTGGAATTTCCTTTGTATATCTCTCATGTTTGACTTCAGTTTCTCAGGACTCATGTTTTCTTTTTTTTATTTAATCACACATTTTACAAGAGAATTTTCCTAATAGCTTCCTGAAAAAAAGAAAAAGAGTAATGCACTTTTTAAGTTTTTAATATTTGAAAAAGTATTTTTACCTTACATTTGGTTAATATTTTGGCTATCTATAGAATTTAGGATTAAAATTTATTTTTAAAGAATTCTGAATGCATAGCTTTGTGTTTTAGCATCTAGTGTTATAGCAGAGAAACCCATTCCCAGTAGTTTCATGTAATTTTATTTTTTTAAAAAGTGGAAAAATTCTCCCTGCACATCTTTAATTTTATTGAGCATTCAGTTGGCCCTTCCTATACACAGATCATTTTACCACATTCTGGGAAATATTTCTCTCTTTTAATTTTTTTTTTTTTTTTGAGGGAGGAAACAATTTTCTCTCCACTCTCTTCTTTATTAATTCTTTTGGTAATAGGTACTTATTGAATGTGGGGCATCTTGGATCAATATTCCAGTTTTATTCTTTTGATTTTCTGTTTACCATTATTTTTGTTTCATTTTTCTATTTTTTTCTAAGAGATTTCCTTGACTTTATGTTCTAACCCTTTCATTGGATATTTATTTGGGTATCATTTTTCATTTCCAGGACACTTTTTTGTTTCATATTATTTCTATTTTCATGGAATCCTAACCTTTCATAAAAGTAAATGCATCTCATCTTTTGAGAATATTTATAGAGTTTCTTCAAAATCTTCTTTTTTCCCCCATAAATTATTTTAGCTTTCTGTGAAGTAAACTTCCCAGTTAGTTTTGTTTATTGTCTCTCATGTTTCAGATTATCTTTTAACATTCTCTGATAATCAATATACATTCAAGAGCGAAGCACCAATAAAGGGCTTAGAAGCTCTTGTGTTGGGACAGATTCATCCTTTGGACTTATGGACCTATGGAATTTTTGTTGGATGGTTTAATTGCTTCCAGGAAAGAGTCTCTAGATTCCTGCTCTGAGGCTGTAAATTTGACAGCTGGCATTCGGGGGCTGGGTAGTCTAGGAGCTGTGTAGCTCACGATAGACTATGTAGATTTTTACTAAATCCTATCTTACCTTCCCCCATCACCACTCTGAAATTGTCTTCTGTCTTACTCCAGAATTGTCTTGGGTTTTGTTTTCCAACCTAGACACAAATCAGGTTCAGTTTCTCTTGTTTCTGCAATGTGCCTGAGGGGTAATTACCTGATTGCACTGAGAGGAGGCAGATGGAGTCCTATTGTACTTTTTTTTAAAGATTCATAGATATTCCTGTAGACTTCAAATCCCTGACATGCCTACCTTCTGAAATACCTGATATCTCCCATTACTGAGGCTTTGCGGGTATCTGGATGCAAACTGACTTATTTTGCATCAGGATTCTCTGTGTTAATCACTTGACTTTGAATGCTCTTCCCCTCTGCTAAAGCATATTCCATTTCTTTATATGCTTTCTAAGTTTATAATCTATTGTGGAAGGGGTTACAGATGTCTCCTGACTTCTAGTAATACTTACATGAAATAGGGAATTTGTGCTTCTGCTTCTTGTTCTTTTTGATATTTGGAGGGTATTTTAAAGACAAGATTTAGAGTTTTCTTTACTTAAGCATCTAATTTTAAATATTTCATTTCCTCTTCATTTTTGTTTTTAAATTTATTTGGCTGTGTTGGGTCTTAGTTCCCACATGCAAGCTCTTTGTTGCAACATTCAAATCTTTTATTGCGGCCCATGGACTCTCTAGTTATGGTTTATGGGTTTAGTAGCTCTGCAATGTGTGGGATCTTAGTTCCCCAACCAGGGATTGAAACAGCATTCCCCTTCATTGCAAGGAGATTCTTAATCACTGGACCATCAGGGGAAGTCTTTTCATCTTTGCTTTTTAATTCTCATTTTATATCATCTTTTTCTTAATTTTCCCTTTTTTCTTACTGTGAAAGTACTGCACTCAATATGCCAGCAAATTTGGAAAACTCAGCAGTTGCCACAGGACCAGAAAAGGCTAGTTTTCATTCCAATCCCAAAGAAAGACAATGCCAAAGAATGCTCAAACTACTGCACAATTGCACTCATCTCACACGCTAGTAAAGTAATGCTCAAAATTCTCCAAGCCAGGCTTCAGTAATACATGAACCGTAAACTTCCAGATGTTCAAGCCGGTTTTAGAAAAGGCAGAGGAACCAGAGACCAAATTGCCAACATCTGCTGGATCATCGAAAAAGCAAGAGAGTTCCAGAAAAACATCTATTTCTGCTTTATTGACTATGACTTTTGACTATTGACTGTGTGGCTCACAATAAACTGTGGAAAATTCTGAAAGAGATGGAAATACCAGACCACCTGACCTGCGTCTTGAGAAACCTATATGCAGGTCAGGAAGCAACAGTTAGAACTGGACATGGAACAACAGACTGGTTCCAAATAGGAAAAGGAGTACGTCAAGGCTGTATATTGTCACTCTGCTTATTTAACTTCTATGCAGAGTACATCATGAGAAACGCTGGACTGGAAGAAACACAAGTGGAATCAAGATTGCTGGGAGAAATATCAATAACCTCAGATATGCAGATGACACCACCCTTATGGCAGAAAGTGAAGAGGAACTAAAAAGCCTCTTGATGAAAGTGAAAGAGGAGAGTGAAAAAGTTGGCTTAAAACTCAACATTCAGAAAACGAAGATCATGGCATCTGGTCCCATCACCTGATGGGAAATAGATGGGGAAACAGTGGAAACAGTGTCAGACTTTATTTTTTTGGGCTCCAAAATCACTGCAGATGGTGACTGCAGCCATGAAATTAAAGGACGCTTGCTCCTTGGAAGGAAAGTTATGACCAACCTAGATAGCATATTGAAAAGCAGAGACATTACTTTGCCAACAAAGGTTCGTCTAGTCAAGGCTATGGTTTTTCCCGTGGTCATGTATGGATGTGAGAGTTGGACTGTGAAGAAGGCTGGGCGCCGAAGAATTGATGCTTTTGAACTGTGGTGTTGGAGAAGACTCTTGAGAGTCCCTTGGACAGCAAGGAGATCCAACCAGTCCATTCTGAAGGAGATCAGTCCTGGGATTTCTTTGGAAGGAATGATGCTAAAGCTGAAACTCCAGTACTTTGACCACCTCATGGGAAGAGTTGACTCATTGGAAAAGACTCTGATTCTGGGAGGGATTGGGGGCGGGTGGAAAAGGGGACGACAGAGGATGAGATGGCTGGATGGCATCACTGACTCGATGGACGTGAGTTTGAGTGAACTCCGAGAGTTGGAGATGGACAGGGAGGCCTGGTGTGCTGCAATTCATGGGGTCGCAAAGAGTCGGACACAACTGAGCGACTGAACTGAACTGAACTGGGAGACATTTGTTGAATTAATGAGTTGTTACATACATAGTTTTCATTAGTGTAAGACAGTGAAATATATTAGTTCATTAGACTTATTACTATTTAGATAGTTGTAGAAAATGTGAAAAATAAAAATTTTAAAGATCATCTGTCAGTACTAATAATCCTTTTATCTTTTTACTCTAGTGAAAATGAGACTTCTTAAATGTTTTAAGGAATGCCTTTAAATAATTTCATTAATACTTTTTTTTTATAGTTTTCATTGCAGTTTTGTTAGCTCAACTTGTTTTCATCTTCTATAACTTTGCTTTTCAGCTCTTAATTCTAGTGTGTTCAGAATTTCAATGTATTGAATGCTTTTCTCGGCATTAAGAACTTTTTGAGAGAAAGCAGGCAGGCATTGTAGTATATACTCATGCTGGGATAAAATAAACAAAACAAAAAACTGTGAGTGGTAATACTTACATGCATAAAATACTTATGTTAGAATGAAGAATCCTTCAGACTATCACATATAATCATGATTATCTCTCCCAGATTAATTCTTGGCTTACAAAACAAAATACTTTCCCAGGCTAAACTTCAAAGCAGGTAGTGACTTCAAAGACATAGAAATTTAACACAGACCAAAAAAAAAAAAATTTTTTTTAAAGAAAAAAAACAAAACAAAGCAAAACAAAGAGAAAGAGGGCTCAGAGGTAAGAGACATACTAAAATTGTGGTTATTCTAAAACTAGACTTTAGAAATTTTAGTAAGAAAGACTTTGAAAGCTAATTAAAATAATATAACTTAATAATACATTGGAAAGGAGCATCAGATAATAATCACTCATATTATGTTAACCCTTTGTGATTTTTCTCAAGCAACACAGCTAGTTTTATGTTCCTTTAACAGTATATAGAATTAAAAGCTTACTTGTATTTTTAAATTGAGATGAAAACACAAAACAGTGCCCCCCACTTAATATAAACAATTATGGAAATGACCCAGTTAAAGTAGTTTTGTACTGTCACTTATAGAAATACCTTTGAGATGTCCAAAGGGATTTTTAAATGCATTCATTTAAGTGACTGAAATATTCATTTTTGATGTTATCAGCACTGTGGGCAGGTTTTTTCTTGAACGTGCTTGACTAAAAAATGTTTTGGCATAACTCAGTGTTTTGTTCATCAGAGGACTAAATCATTACAGGAGAGTTTCATTAAAAAATCTTTTAAAATAATAAGAATATAGTTAGTCATGTCCCTAAAGTAATGTTTCCCAGTTCCCTTTTGTATTTATGTGCATATACAATTACTGTAAAATAAAAGAAAGCCTGGTATATATTTAGATATAGAATCTGATAAAAAGAAAGGGGACAGTATACGTTTCACAAAATTAACCCTTAAAGATTATCTTTATTTTTCATGAATACATGTTCATTGTGGAATTTTTATCAAAAATAAAAAAATAAAAGGGAATAAATGCTCAAGAGTTGCAATTTACAGCCACACAACTAGCTAACATTTTAGTAGATTTTCTTTAACCGTTATTTTGCATACATTTATTGTCGATGTTATTTATTTTAGACATCTGTTGTTGATTATAAATAATGGTCTTTTAACTACAATTAAAAAAAAAAAACAAGAGAAGAAAAATAGAGGAAGAGATCATGAAGAAATGGGTCAAGAAAGGGAAGAGAGACGGTTGGCACTCTCAGACACCTGGGTAACCGCAGTCCAAGTACACGAAGCAGAAAAAGACTCATACTGATTCAAGCACTTCCAGGGAACAACAAAAGGATTCTCCCTTCAATTTGATGAATGGCTCACAAGGATCTGCTTCAGCATGTGGGTCAACCCACACGGATTCACTTGCTGGGTTTAAACTGGGAATGAAACCTGTTTAAGCCATGTGCAGATACCGAGACAGCACAGGGAGCCGGAGGAATGCAGCTGCAAGCCGGAGTGGCGAAGGTCATGGCCCAAGAAGCAGAAGCTAAGAGGGGGAAGGAGGGAGTCCCTGCGGGTTCCGGAGGCAGAGGGGCGCTGCTCTGACTCCTGGTTTCCAGGACTGAGAAAAATTTAAAAAAAAAAAAAGAAAGGGAAGAGAAAAAATTTGCTTTGGGTTCTTTTCAAATACTGAACATTGTTTTTCTAATAACAATCTGAAAACTGTACAATGAATGCACAGACCCAGAAGCTGAGAAACTGCTCAATAATAAAGTCTGTAGAATTTAAATGCAGCACAGTGTTATATGGGCTTCTGTTCCATCAGAATAAAATAAAGCAAAAATAAAGGTGACGAAATAAAATGCACATTTGAAACATAATTGACTGAGTCCACTTTGTGTATAAAATGTCATACAGACTACATCATTTCAAAAATCTATAAATATTTATTAATCCACACAGCCTGACCCAAAGTAGACTCTAAAAAATAATTTTTGAGGAAATAAATAACATTTTTAATTGCAATAGACTATGAAAACAATATAATAGTTGATCTGTATTTAAAAAGACCTTACAATATGGTGGAGAAGATAAGCCAACACATGAAAATATGCAAATGAGAATATAAAGTAACTCAGAGAAGGCAGTGACCAGCGGGGCATGGAGCTTTAAGAAACAATTCCTAGAGAAAGAAAGATTAAGAAGGACTTAATGCTAGGTAGTATTATATTTTTTAGCTTTGTGAGTTGAAGATGCAGATATATCAGAATGGGAACAATAGCAAAAGCAAAATTTGAAGAAGCGTATCAAATGTGACGTGTCTAGAAAATAGTATGAAATGAAAAATCTAATGTAAGAATGATGCACTGAATGAAGGTTTTAGGGTTAAAGCTACAAGACAGCTCTCGTAGGATAGGTAGACATCAAATAAATTCTTATAACTGTGATGACATTCACAAAGCTGAGCTTGAGTGTCAGGTTTCTGAGAATGTAATCGGCACACTGAACACCCAGACAAATTCGTGTACAGACAGTACCTCTACGTTGTCTCCCATTACCCTTTAATGTGGTGGGAGTGGATCTCCTGTTGCTATGAAAACAGTGTTAGTGTCATTTTTCTCTTATGGTCACTTTAAATTGAAAGCGCTTTCTAAATCAGAAATTAGAGTGCTTGTCCCTTATAATAATGTTTCCAAGTCCATCCAATGTAAAAGGTATTCCCTTTTGGGTTGAGAAGATCCCCTGGAGAAGGGAATGGCAACCCACTCCAGTATGCGTGCCTGGAGAATCCCACGGACAGAGAAGCCTGGTGGGCTACAGTCCATGGGGTCACACAGAGTCAGACACGATGGAGCAACTAACGCTTTTACTTTCCCCTAGTTAGGGTATCTGCAGGGAGGGCAGTGTCTTTGCTTTCTTTTCTCTTTGTTATTCGACTCCTTGCCCTTTTACTAGTTCTTTCTGACTCTTGGGAGGAAGGGAGGTGAAGGAGGGGGAACAGAAACATTCTTATTTGGGACTATCCTAACCTGATTGACTTCTTGGTTTCTGGGTCTGAAACTGCCCTGGTTGAGGATGCTTTTGTGTGGTCTTTGTAGGACCTCTCACTGGTACTTTCCTCGTGTGAGGTATGTTCTCCTCCTGCAGGTTGCATATACCTTCCTCATACCCTAAGTACATCAGGATTCCTTGAGCTTCTCCCCACTGAGGCCTTCTATCCCACCGCTGCCTCTGGATGACCTTGTGAGATAAGACCTACGACAACTCCACACTGCTTTCTGTTGTGCATGTTTTACAGTTGGTCTTGAGGCTCTTAATACTTTAGGCTTTGCCCCTGTAGACTCCAGGAGGACAGACTGCCTCCAAAGCAGCCTCTTCTGCTTTTTTCTCAGCATATTGGCCATCTCCTAGTCTATTTTCTTTTTTTAAAGATTTATTTTTATTCATTTATTTATGACCGTGCTGGGTTTTCGTTGCTGCCCTAGCTTTCCTCTAGTTGCGGCAAGTGGGGGCTACTCTCTAGGTGTGGCACACGGGCCTCCCACTGCAGTGGCTTCTCTCGCCGCAGAGCGCAGGCTCTAGGTGTGCTGTGAGCAGCTGCGGCATGTGGGCTCAGTAGCTGAGACTCATGGGCTTTGTTGTCCTGGGGCATGTGGAATGTTCCCAGATCTGGGGTTGAACCCATGTCCCCTGCATTGGCAGGCAGATTCTTTACCACCAGGGAAGCCCCCTTTCTGTTTTCTAGACAGCATGTAAGACATCAGTCTCCTATGCATCTGTAATTGTATGTGACCCATAGTGAATCATTTAAAAGTCTCCTTGAAGCCCCTCGCACTAGGTTTGAAATTGATAGAGAGACCTTCCCTATTGATGGACATTGGTCTCATGGCCCAGCTCTTACAAACATACATCCAACTTAGGTTTAACAATGTGCTTGCGTGCTAAGTCGCTTTGGACATGTCCGGTTCTGTGTGATCCCATGGACTGTAGCCTGCCAGGCTCCTCTGTCCATGGGATTCTCCAGGCAAGAATACTGGAGTGGGCTGCCATACCCTCCTCCAGGGCATCTTCTCAACCCAGGGAGTGACCCATGTCTCTTACATCTCCTGCATTGGCAGGTAGGTTCTTTACCATTCGCCCCACCATTCTTATTTTCACATTTAGCAACATACATCCACTTTCCATCTCTATCTGGGACTACAGCTGACTTCGCATCTATTTTGCGCCTGTAAATTGTCTATACAAGAGCCAAGGTGGGTTTTTTTGCCCCACTTATGACCTATCACAGCTTCCACGTGCCTAAAGAGTCCTGCATACTCTGATCCTTCTCCACCTTCAACCTCACCTTTACATTTGTTTTCATGACATTGTTCTGAAATTATTGTCAATAGATCTATTTTCATTTCATTTAAGTTTTCTAGCAGGTTTTTACAGTAATATGAAAAAGTTATCGATTTCTATTTCAGAGTTTATAAGTAGAGTAATATTTCAAAATATCATTTAGATTAAATTATTTTGCAATATACATATAGAAGGGATGAACAAAAACAAATGAACTCTCCTCCAAACCTTGAATTCCTTTGTCATATAGCTTGAAATTTTATTTTGATTTCAATAAGGAAAACAAAGCTTTATAGAGTGCGATATTTTCACTGCTACACAGGAATAAAATCAGCGCATGGCAATGAGAAATATGGAGAAATGCCAACATCTAGCTTTCCATTTTCCTCTTCATTCAAAAACTCTCCGTATGGTTTTGTTTTGCTTTTACGCAGCTCTTAACCTGAGTGAATATATATTGGGCATAACATCAAGATAAAATTTTCTGTTATTTGTCTAGTGGTACTTTTTGTACCACTACATTTAGCCTTTTTCCATATTTAAATGAACCCATAAATTTGGGGTAGCTTTACTAAGCCATTAACATTTTCTGTGGGGATAAAGCATTGCTCATGAGGTTTTTGCATGGAAATTTTATTTCTTTTCTTTCTGTTTTTAAAAACTAAAAAGAATTTGTCTGGACGTCTTAAGTCTTAAGATTACCCAAAACAAATAAACAAAGAAGATAATAAAATAAAAACATTGCTTTGGTTTCAGTGTTTCTTTGTGTTCTAGCAATTCAAAACTAAATAAGTAAAACTGAAAATAATTCCTACTTAAGTGATTGGGAGAAGATTATTAGAAGATGTTTATTAATTCAATGTAATTTATATGAATGGCACCTTTGGCTGCTTTGAAAATTTTGTAACAGGTCAAAGATTTTCAACTGACATGTCTTAAAGGCAATGTTAGAAAATATAAGGATATTTCAGTAACAAAAGTATCTCAAATTAATCTGTTCGAGACACTCTCTATATATTTTTCTATGGTTTATGAACTGCTGCTCATTTTATGAGTTTTAAAGGACTTTCTCTTACTAGCACTCCCTTAAAATATCCCAATAATTTGTATAACTTTTGCAGATAACACTTATGCAGCAATTGGCAAGAAAATAAATATCACTCACAAAAGCCAGAAAATAAATCTTAATTCAGCATAGTTAATAGCTTTCTTCTACTTTTAGTATACATAACAGAGATTGATTTGGGGCTTTGTTATGGGACATTTGCATCCAAGTATATAAATTATTGTAACCAATCATTTTCCTACTCTATCTCAATAGCTTTCACCACTTCTACTCACTCAATAGACTATAAGAGCAGATGCACTTGTCTTATTGATTTTATATTTACTTTAGAGGTAGCATCATCAGCAACTCAATGAACTTGAGCAAACTCCAGGAGCTAGTGAAGGACAGGGAAGCCTGGTGTGCTGCAGTCTAGGGGTCACAAAGAGTTGGACATGACTTAGTGATTGAACAACCCCAACAAAGGGGAGACATAAAGAGATAAGAAGAATCAGAAAAGATGGTTTAACCAAATGCTAACAGAGCAAATCTGATAGATGATGATCAGGTGGGGCTACTAATTTGGCGAATACTTTCATCTTCAACCAGCTACTTTATGATTTACGCAGAATGCCAGAGGAGACAGGCATCTTTACGCCCCTATCATGCCCTCTAGGTAAGATTCCATGGTTTAAAACAGTGGTCTTAAATGTAGATAGGGACCAGCAGGATCAACATCATCATCTGGGAACTTGTTAGAAATATAAATTCATGGGTGTCACCCCAGATTTGCTGATTCCAAGCCTCAGAGGGTGGATCCCAGTAACTTCTATTTTAACAGGGCCACCAGACACTTCTGAGGGCCAATGTCCAGTATGCAGCAAACAACTCTGGCACAGTTACTAGAGAAAGGATTGGAGGTCCATGCAGAAATACATGATGGATTTATTACACATGGATGCATTCTGCCTCTTTCTTAACGAGCCATGCCCTTCTTCTGGGTGGCATGACATGGAGAACATATGTATTATGCAGCCTTGGAAGGGTGACAAGAGAATAGCCCCTCTATCCTAAGTGAACTATGCAGTGTCGGACTTTTTATTACATAAAACAGAAATCCCAACACAAGCTAGCTCAAATGAAAGAGAATATGTATTCACTCAATCACTGACCATCTAAGAATTAATGATAGTAACAAGCAGCATTTATTGAACACGAAGTATGTGTCAGATCCTGGTCTAATCATTTTACAAGGATTAATTCATTAATACTCACTAAAACATGTTGAAGATTATAGTATATCTCCATTTTAGAAATGCAGAAACTGAAGCACAGTGAAGTTAAGTAGCAGGACTGAGTAGTTAGAGCTGGCTTGATCAGAGGTCAAGTCATGTCACTGGAAATCTTTCTGCTCCCAAAGTTGAAGAGAAGTCCTAAGTCTGACTCACATCAACTAAGAATCATAGGCTCCTATCTGAGTCCAACCTGAACTCGGCCTATGGCCAAGGGGATGAGATGTACTGATTATCGAGGGATGATCAGGGGCCATCCCAAGAGCTGAGAGTGGAGTGAGGAAATCAACTCTCATCTCAGGGTACTGTTTAAGAAAAGGGGGGATTGGGAATTGGGTACTACTAAGGAACAGAGAAGATCAGCAAAGGCACAGTTTTATTACTCAAGACCTCTTTGGTGTCCATAGGCAGATGAATGGATAAGAAAGCTGTGGTACACATACACTATGGAATATTACTCAGCTATTAAAAAGAATACATGTGAATCATTTCTAACGAGGTGGATGAAACTGGAGCCTATCACACAGAGTGAAGTAAGCTGGAAAGAAAAACACCAATACAGTATATTAACACATATGTATGGAATTTGCTGCTGCTGCTGCTGCTGCTAAGTCGCTTCAGTCGTGTCTGACTCTGTGCGACCCCATAGATGGCAGCCCATCAGGCTTCCCCATCCCTGAGATTCTCCAGGCAAGAACACTGGAGTGGGTTGCCGTCTCCTTCTCCAATGCATGAAAGTGAAGAGTGAAAGTGAAGTCGCTCAGTCGTGTCTGACTCTTAGGGACCCCATGGACTGCAGCCCACCAGGCTCCTCCATCCATGGGATTTTCCAGGCAAGAGTGCTGGAGTGGGGTGCCATTGCCTTCTCCGATGTATGGAATTTAGGAAGATGTTAATGATGACCCTATATGTGAAATAGCAAAAGAGACACAGACTCATGTCTGTGTCCGAAAGAACAGACTTTTAGACTCTGTGGGAGAAGGTGAGGGTGGGATGATTTGAGAGAATAGCATTGAAACATGTATATTGCTGTATGTGACATAGACCATCAGTCCAGGTTTGATGCATGAAATAAAGCACTCAAAGCCAATTAAATTTTTAGCCTCCAGTTAAAAAAAAAAAAAGACCTCTTTGGGTCCAAGTGGCATTAGCATATATTGCATCATATTATTGAACCATAGGAAGGGGACAGTTGCATGATTTGAGGGACAACCACCAAGGAGTTGTTGCCAAGACTTCCCCTGTTCACCTTTCCACTTGGATTTTTTTTAACGTGGGTGCTGACTTTCAGTTCAGTTCAGCTGCTCAGTCATGTCCTACTCTTCACAACCCCATGGACCACAGCACGCCAGGTCTCCCTGTCCATCACCAACTCCCAGAGTCTACTCAGGCTCATCGTCATGAGTCAGTGATGCCATTCAACCATCTCATCCTCTGTCGTCCCCTTCTCCTCCTGCCTACAATCTTTCCCAGCATCAGGGTCTTTTCAAATGAGTCAGCTCTTCGCATCAGGTGGCCAATATATTGGAATTTCAGTTTCAACATCAGTCCTTCCAATGAACACCCAGGACTCATCTCCTTTAGGATGGACTGGTTGGATCTCCTTGCAGTCCAAGGGACTCTCAAGAATTTTCTACAGCACCACAGTTCAAAAGCATCAATTCTTCAGTGCTCAGCTTTCTGTATGGTCCAACTCTCACATCCACACATGACTATTGGAAAAACCATAGCCTTGATGAGATGGACCTTTCTTGGCAAAGTAATGCCTCTGCTTTTCAATATGCTGTCTAGGTTAGTCATAACTTTCCTTCCAAGGAGTACGCGTCTTTTAATTTCATGGCTGCAATCACCATCTGCAGTGATTTTGGAGCCCCCAAAATAAAGTCAGCCACTGTTTCCACTGTTTCCCCATCTATTTCCCATGAGGTGATGGGACCAGATGCCATGATCTTCGTTTTCTGAATGTTGAGTTTTAAGCAAACTTTTTCACTCTCCTCTTTCACTTTCAGCAAGAGGCTCTTTAGTTCTTCTTCACTTTCTGCCATAAGGGTGGTGTCATCAGCATTTCTGAGGTTATTGATATTTCTCCTGGCAGTCTTGATTCCAGCTTGTGCTTCTTCCAGCCCAGCATTTCTCATGATGTACTCTGTATAGAAGTTAAATGAGCAGGGTGACAATATACAGCCTGGATGTACTCCTTTTCCTATTTGGAACCAGTCTGTTGTTCCATGTCCAGTTCTAACTGTTGCTTCCTGACCTACATACAGATTTCTCAAGAGGCAGGTCAGATGGTCTGGTATTCCTATCTCTTTCAGAATTTTCCATAGTTTATTGTGAGCCACACAGTCAAAGGCTTTGGCATGGTCAATAAAGCAGAAATAGATGTTTTTCTGGAACTCTCTTGCTTTTTTGATGATCCAGCAGACATTGGCAATTTGATCTCTGGTTCCTCTGCCTTTTCTAAAACCAGCTTGCACATCTGGAAGTTCACAGTTCACGTATTGCTGAAGCCTGGCTTGGAGAATTTTGAGCATTACTTTACTAGCGTGTGAGATGAGTGCAATTGTGTGGTAGTTTGAGGTTTCCTTGACATTGCCTTTTTTTGGGATTGGAATGAAAACTGGCCTTTTCTGGTCCTGTGGCCACTGCTGAGTTTTCCAGATTTGCTGACATATTGAGTGCAGCACTTTCACAGCATCATCTTTTAGGATTTGAAGTAGCTCAACTGAAATTCTATCACCTTCACTAGCATTATTCATAGTGATACTTCCTAAGACCCACTTGACTTCACTTTCCAGGGTGTCTGGCTCTACGTGAGTTATCACACCATTGTGATTATCTGGGTCATGAAGATCTTTTTTTGTACAGTTCTTCTGTGTATTCTTGCCACCTCTTCTTAATATCTTCTGCTTCTGTTAGGTCCATACCACTTCTGTCCTTTATTGAGCCCATCTTTTCATGAGATGTTCCCTTTAGTATAAGACAATTTCATTCTCTGATTCTGAGTTCAAAGATCCTAGAGATGAGCTCATATTATCTAAGTTGGGATGAAGGATCCAGCCCTGAGTGACTTAGCCATGGCCAGATAGCTGAAATAAAAAGAATAAGGGCTATCTTATGGTGATGTCATTGGATGTTTACTCAACAGCCTTTCTTTTTTCTGCTTTCAAATCAAACTCTAATTTGTTCAGATGTCTACTTCCCTTTGCATAGCTCTATCCTTGAGGACTGGTGATTCCAAGCTCCAGCTCCTGGTATTGAATCACAATTGACAGAAGAAAATCTATTGCAAACACTACTTTAGGAATGAACATATAATCCAGTTCTGGCCAAAGAGATGCAAGGGGACCCTGCTGAGTGGTTTCTTAGATTGGTTTTCCTAACTGATAAAAACAGACTTATGGGGTCATAAAAACAAACAAAATAACTCTGCTGCTGCTGCTGCTAAGTCGCTTCAGTCATGTCCGACTCTGTGCGACCCCATAGATGGCAGCCCACCTGGCTCCCCTGTCCCTGGGATTCTCCAGGTAAGAACACAGTGGGTTGCCATTTCCTTCTCCAATGCATGAAAGTGAAAAGTGAAAGTGAAGTCTCTCAGTCATGTCCGACTCTTTGCGACCCCATGGACTGCAGCCCACCAGGCTCCTCCGTCCATGGGATTTTCCAGGCAAGAGTACTGGAGTGGGGTGCCATTGCTTTCTCCACAAAATATCCCTAGTTAGTGCAAAAAACAATAGCTAAAAACAGAATAAAGTTATTTCTTGAAATGACCTTGTTCATATGAAAGTTGGCTTTTGCTTTTAATTTGATGACTATTTAAATAAATCGTTGATATCTCTTTTATAAATGATTAGTCATTTCTTTGTCTTTATCTTGAAGTGCCCACATATCACGTGTTTCATTTTAAATTTGCATAAGGAAAATGAAATGATGGCTCTGTATGATTGGCATTATTCATATCTCTGTGACCCCACCTTCAAAGTTTCTCTTAGAGTCTGGTACTGTTTTTGTGTTTTCCCATAGACAAATGCTGGGTAGTTTTATTTTTGGCTTTTATAGAACTTTATATCCCATGCATAACTTTCCTCCAAAAGTTTATAATTTGAACACTGATTCAAGTGATCATTATAACTGGACTATTTTATTTTTTTAATTTTTAAAATGTATTTATTGGCTGCACTGCAGAGCATGTGGGATCTTAGTTCGATGACCAGGGATTGAACCCATGCCCCCTGCATTGGAAGACAGAGTCTTAAACACTGAACCATCAAGGATGTCCATGGCTATAGTATTTTAATGTGTCTCTATTTTGTTTTTGTATATAATAGCTCCACTGTGTTTCTTTTTTCATAATTGATTTAAGGAAGCTAATTGAGAATGAACATGATAATATCAAAGAATAATTTTTCAAGAACATTAAAGAACATGGGTATTATACAAATAAAGAATAAATACATGTCGAAGATTTATTTATCTCATCAGTAAGGGAAGAAGGTTAGTAAACTGCTAACAAAGGGCATTTGCAGAACTGAGCATTGCTATGCATTGAATAAAAAATGTTGAATTTTTAGGTTAAATACAAACCTGGATACATCCTAAAGGACAATAAAACCCTATCTGTTGGTTATAATTTCAACCAGAGAGAAATTATTTGTATCTCTAGAAGACAAAATCCACAAAGTAAAATGTAACATTAGAGAGTTTGGACTCTGATTGGTATAAAAAGTATGTTAAAGAAAGTTCATTGCTCTAGAGATTTTAAGAATTCTTAAGTGAATCTGTTAAACAATGCTCCAGTGAGACACTAAAAGCATATGTTATCACCCCTATATCTCATTTACAAGATTTTTATGTTGTTTCTTAACAGCAATGATGATACCATGTTGTTATGAAGATTAAATAATATACATGCAAGTGCTTTATCCCATAAAGTATTACAAAATGCAAAATGATATTTTTGTAAGTTGTTACTATAATTGTGCAATATTCCAAAGGCAAGCTTGACATAAAAGAGTCAAGCAAGTTAGACTGTCAGCTTTCTCTTTTTCTAAGATCCTAAAACAAAAACATTGGGGCATCCAATAGCGTGATGAAAATGACTCTCTGTCAGTTGGAATGTGATACGCAGACAAAGATGAGAGGGACTGCACATTTTTACTACTCCAGGGAGAAACATTGCAAAATAGTATTGTGTTCCTTTTCTTGCCCCAGCCTGGAGCTAATATTCAGAAAAACCTGTGAATGTCCTACTTTATTAATTCAACAAGTACTGTGCTGAGCACTAACAAGGTGTTACTGTGTGTCTCACTGTGAGGAGACCAAGGGGAATAAGATATTCTTTCTCTAAAAGAAGGCAGGTGTAGCAGCAGAAATTACATAAAAACAACCAGTTGGAACCAAGCGGGAGGGAGAATTATTTTGTTTTGAGTAATGAAAACATGAAGCTTTGGTTAATTTAACTAGTATTTATTTAATCACTTGTAAGTTGGAAGCAAGTTCTTGTCTGTTTTTAAAAAGATTTATTTATTTATTGGCTGTGGTGGGGAGGTCTTCATTGCCGCATGTGGGCTTTTTCTAGTTGCTGAGAGTGGGGGTCATTCTTCCTTGCAGTGCACGGGCTTCTTATTGAGGGGGCTTCTCTTGTGGCTTATCTTGTTGTGGAGCACAGCTAGGGCTCCTGGGCTTCGGTAGCTATGACCTGGGCTCTAGAGCACAGGCTCTGTAGTTGTGACGCATGGGCTTAGATGCTCCCTGGCATGTGGGATCTTCCCACACTGAAGGCGGATCTTAACCACTGGACCACCAGGGAAGCCTAGGATTTCTTGTCTTTTACTGGATACTATTCTCGCTGAAATGCATATGAAACTCCTTACTGCTCTGTCTTTATATTCTACATTTTGTTTCATCTTTTTTTTTCTCTTTGTTCTCATTTCTTCAAATATAAAGTAATTGAAAAAGATAGTAACTGAAAAAGATTCCTTGTAAAATTTTTGATTTTTTAAAATGTGTTTAAAGTCTAATAAAAATGTTAGCTTGTTTAATGCTCAATGTTAAAAAGAAAAATACAGACCTGTGTTTGAAGAACCAAATAGAAATAATTTTATACCTCTAGATTTTTCCAGTGATTCTATAAAATTTCATGAGTGTAATAGTATACATTCTGGAAAAATAGTATTTTTTTTAACAACCAACCAATAAGTTATTATTAATATAGTTAAACTAAACCAGAGACATAGCCCACAAGGGTTATTTCAATGAAAACAATAAGAAGAAAGGAAACAACTACTTCTGAATTGCAGTGATTACTAAAGTTTAAGTTATTCTAACTATCTGTTTCTTTTGTGTCTGTGAAAACCCCCTAAATATGCCTTTCCAAACTTTTGGTAGAAAATTATTTAGACTAATACTTACTTAATATTTCATCATAATTCATTCCAGTTTTTCAAGTACAGTTTTGGAAAGGCCAAGAGCTGTCTGGATGATGGAATGTATCTGTGATATTACTAAACTCCATAAGCTTTAATGAAAGAAAAACTCCAGTACTGCATATAGTTGCTACTGTTTGTTCCAGACAGATATTTCTATATTATCACTGTTTACACAGAAAAATCTTTATAGCAAACATGTGATTTTATCTTTAGAATTAGGTTCAATCTAATAGCATTCCAAATAGTTCTGATGAAAGACCTAGATGCTATCTGGGCTGGAATGGTAAAACCGAGAATTCCAATTCATCAATACGATAAGTGAGTTCCATATGCTAACCTGAGATGGTGCCAAGAAATATTATTAAGTGAAAAAATACACCATGGTGGTCATACATACAATCTGATTCCATTTATAGTCGAAGCATGACAGAAGAGTTTACATGTATGTAGTGGTTTTGGAATGCAAACCAGGGTATTCATTTCTTGTTACCTGACTGAGTAGAAGCCTCTTTTTCTTTTTTCAGTGTTTGAATTCACAGCACTAGAAACAAACTAATTAATTAATTAATATATATAAACACACTGGGGAAGGAGTGTGTCAGGCCTGTGTATTGTCACTCTGCTTATTTAACTTCTATGCAGAGTACATCATGCAAAATGCCAGACTGGAAGAAGCACAAGTTAGAATCAAGATTGCTGGGAAAAATATCAATAACCTCAGATATGCAAATGACACCACCCTTGTGGCAGAAAGAGAATAAGAACTGAAGAACCTCTTGATGAAGGTGCAAGAGGAGAGTGAAAAAGCTGGCTTAAAACTCATTCAAAAAACTAAGATCATGGAATCTGGTCCCATCACTTCATGGCAAATTGATGAGGAAACAGTGACAGACTTTATTTTCTTGGGCTCCAAAATCACTGTGGACAGTAATTGTAGCTGTGAAATTTAAAACAACGTATTAAAAGACAGAGACGTTACTTTGTCAACAAATGTCCATGTAGTCAAAGCTGTGGTTTTTCCAGTAGTCATGTATGGATGTGAGAGCTGGACCATAAAGAAGGCTGAGTGCCAAAGAATCGATGCTTTCAAACTGTGGTGCTGGAGAAGACTCTTGAGAGTTCCTTGGACTGCAAGGAGAATAATTACTCAATCATAAAGGAAATCAACCGTGAATGTTCATTGGAAGGACTGATGCTGAAGCTCCAATATTTTGGCCACCTTATGTGAAGAGCTGACTCATTGAAAAAGCCCTTGATGCTCGGAAAGGCAGGAGGAGAAGGTGATAACAGAGGATGAGATGCCTGGATGGCATCACAGACTCGATGACCATGGGTTTGAGCAAACTTTGGGTGACAGTGAAGGACAGGAAGGCCTGGGGTGTGCAGTGCATGGGGTCTCAAAGAGTCCTACATGACTGAGCAACTGACCAATAACAACGTAAATACATTTTTTTTCATGTGTGTATGTATTCAATAAATGGATTAAAGGATAAAGGGTTGATAGATGAAAGAGGATTTTGACTTTGTTTTGTATATATTGGTGTTATTTGATTTTTTATGGTGAATACATACAATCACTTTTAAAATAAAGTAGAAAATCAAGACAAATAATTTAAAAAAGAAGAGATGAGTTATAAGTACTGACATAGAAATATATATTTTATATGAAAAACAAGTTACAGAATAACACGGTACTATCTTGTTTATATTAGAAAAGGAAAGCAAACTGTGCTGAGAGTGATTTTGAAGCCAGACTTTCACTTTTTCCTCTACATACTTCTGTGTTCCGTTTATTCAGTAAGTATATACTTGTATATTATTTGTGTCATTTATGAAAGAACAATTTTTTTTTCCAAGAATTATCTGTTTTCTTTCTTCCAAAGGATGAGTTTTCAAGGAAGGTTTGAGGACCTTTTTAATATATATTCAATGATTAGATAGAAATAATGTTTCATTTTGCATGAGAATATCAATATTAATCAGATGACTCCCTTGTGAACTTTTCTGAAATAATTTTTGATACTTTTTCTTAATCTCCATAAGAAATTAAGTCCTTTTTCTCAATATTATATTTTTCCTCCTTAATAGCTCTCGAGTTCTTTTAAACTGTTTGATATCTAAAGTATTCTCTCCTTATTCTTGATAGGGATATTTTGTGTAATTCACCCTGCCTAGTCCATTAATTTTGCTTTCTTATGGATAGGTCGACTCTTTCATAGAGCTTGCACTTGCATTCCTCATGTGTCTGTTTAGTTTTTGTTTTGTGTTCATGTTTGTGGAACTGTCATCTTTCCTGCCGGTTATATGTACCTGAAAGGAGAGATGGCACCCCAGATCCTAGCAGATCTTCCTCTTAGTAAAGATGATGTGTGTTGGAAGGTGACCACAAAAGAAGAGCCTCTAGTACTGCATTTTGTAACCTGCCCTCCCCACTCCCAAACTGCACCAAGCACTGATGTTTTCCCGGGACCGCCTCTCCTTGCAGTTACCTAGTAGGGGCATGGTGATGGGAAACTACCAAGTCCCTCTGCACTGGGCAGCTACTCAATTCTTCCTCTCTAACCTGGGGCCAGTGGGGTTCAGGTGGACTGCATGTGTTGCGGGCACTCACCTAGAACTATTTTCTGTCCACTCAATATATGGCAGAGGAGGCACAGAGCTGGCCAGTAAAATGTGAAGAGAGGAAAGTATAGAACTAGAAAGCTTTCTTCTAGATACTATGTGGTTTGACCCACTCTTCTGGTTCTCCAAGGGCTTTCATAGTCTTTGATGTAGTTTGTTTTTTTAACTTTGTGGCATCTCCAGGTTTGAATTTAGGGGAAGAAGCAATCATACTTGTTCACGATCTGATCCTGACCTCTATACCAAACTCCAGCTTGGAATGTACCTGCCCCACCCCTCATCCAATCACCTCCCTTACATCTAGCTTAATGCTTCTTATACTTTAGTTTCTTTCCTCAAGGAAGCCTGACTCACAGATTAACATATATATTTCCTTATACTTGTCTATATAATGTTGACAGTTAGGACTGTTCCATCTAGGGAAAGGACCAGATGTTAAGGTCCATGAAAGCAAGGAATATGTCTTTTTTTTTATCCATGACATCGATCACAGTTCTGGTACAATTGCTGAGATGCCATGAATAATCTTCAAAGGAAAAGTAAAGGGGAGAAAGAACAAAGATCCATTTTCATTAAAGTGGAACATAATGCATATCTATTCGAGAACAATCTACTTCTGAATTAGTCACATATGTAATATATAAAAAGTATGAAACCACTCCAGTATTCTTTCTTGCCTGGGAAATCCCATGGACAGAGGAGCCCTGGTGGGCTATAGTACATGGGGTCACAAAAGAGTCGGACACACAATAAAAATGAAACCACAGACTGCCTTTATCCTGAATGCTAAATAACACTCAGCCTTCTCATTTTATTAATATCTTGTTATAGACCAAAAGTAGATGAGTTTTCTGGAAAAGAAACAAAATATATTACAACAGAAAATAAAATGAACTCTTAATTATACATTGAGAATAACTGGTAAAGTGTTAACTACATATAAAACTATTCTGAGTAGGAGTCTGTTCAATTCCCAGGATATAAAGAATTCTTCACTTAAAAGCCTGAAAAACTAGGTGAAATTTTAATAAAAAAATTAAACTTTACTGAAGAAATAACCATAGTAAACCAGTGAAAATTAAATAGTAGAACAATAAAGGGGGAAAAAAGGAAACGTTAGGCCTACTTTCAAGGCCCTCCTTTTAAACACTTTGACAATTAAGTAAGTTGTCCTCCTTGTCTGTTCTAGCATACAAATGAATTTCTCAGACTCTTGTCTACACGTTTCCTAGACCAAGTAGTTCAGTGCTAGGTATGTCTGTCAGGTTCTTGGATGCTAATAGCTCACAAAGCTTTTTAAATAACAACGTCAAGATATAAAATGGTGTTACAACCTCAGGCTGTTTTCCTTCTGGTGGACCAGACTATCGTAGAAGCATGTGGTGCTTGCCTACTACTCTCTTTAATCCAGTCCTCCCTTTCTAGTACAATAACTTCACCTTGGATACATGAATGATGAAGACATCTGCTTCCCATCTCTCCCTGCCACATCTATCACGTTCTCCAGGGTTGTCATCTTCATTTGTGATCCACCATTAGAAGGTGAAACCAATTGGCTTACAGTGAAGCAAACAAGAAACGTTATCTACAAAATCTCTGCTCTCTCAATGTTAAGTACTTTCACAGTACAGTTTCCATTCAGTGCCAACTTTCTTTATTCTTTTTGTCTGTCATTGAGCCAACTTTTTACTCCTTCGTGTAAAATGCACACTTATGGAAGTTATCAACTACCAATTAATGGAGTTCCAAGTTCTAGGAAGGAAAATGAAAACAAAGCTCTTGGGGAGGCAAGGCTTTTACTCATAACTAGAAATTAAGGGTAATTCACATAACTGGACAGAGTATGACTCAGAAAGCTCAGCACATGACTCATGGGCTTTCACTGAGATAAGGCCAGCAAAATGCATAGAAGAGTTCAGCGTATGCAAAAGCAGGCTGAAAAACCTATCAGTCCATTATGAGGAGACCAGCATGTTGCAAAGATATATAGTATCAGTAGGACTGACATATCAAGAAAGGTCCATAGCACCTGTGAAGGAATCAGTGTCTCCAGTGACCCAAACAGAACAGAGCACATTCTAAAATAGAGGCTCTGTTTGTATTGAGCTTGTCACTATGGCTGTGAATATTTCTGGTATGAGGAGGAGTTTGGGGAATACTTAATAGAACAAATAAGGCACTGGAAGATCATGAGAAGTATTAAAAGCAAGTGCTTCACAGACCAGTCATCTGTGCTTGTCAGCTCATTCTCACTCCCTTCCCTGCCAGCTGACTGGCCCAAGTCTTATCATTTTCATACTCCCTCCCTCCCCTACTTTGCATGTTCCGACAGCTTTGTGACATAAAAGTCTATTTTCCTTCCACCCTCTCTCTTTGTCATGCTATGGACCGTATTGCTTTTTTCCCACCCTTGGATTCATTTTCATTCTTTCAGTGTTGGTACACTGCTAGGGATGTTACTAAAAATCTGATTTACTCTGGAGTTTTATCTCCAGCTTGGTTTGTTGCTTGTCTGCAACTTCCTCCACCCCAACCATATACAGGCACACAAAAATTCTTCTATTTTCTGACTATATGAGGCATGTTAACCTCTCAGCCAGAATCACTAGTGGATTTATTATAGATCTTACAGATAGGATCTGAACTGGGAGAGGAAATGAACTGAAGGACATCGATCCTAGGTAAATGGGAGATAGCATGTAGATTCAGAAATCTGAAAACTGTTGAATGCGATCATTGGACATAGAAGTAAACAAGCGAAGTGGTTTTTTTTTTCTCTTTTTTTAAACAGAAGTGTGTTAAATGAGTGAGGTAATAACAAGGCCACACAGAGGATGGCACTAGAAAGTGAGAGGGGAATTAATACTATAGAAGATTATAAGATCACTGGTCTGAATTCTTGGTATAATCAAAAAACAGAAGACAAGAGATAAATGGTCGTTTTTAGTTCATGCTTCTTCCTCCAATTAATTTTATTATATTTGTGAATATGGCATATCATATAATATATATCCATATACTTGTTTCATAAATACATTTCATATTTATACCTCGAACATTTTGAAAAAGACATACACAGAACTGGGAGCCCTAGGGTCATCAGAGTGGTGAATGGACTGTTGAGGGTCAAGATGGGGTGAGACTTTTTACCCCATCTATGTTATTTCCCATTTACCTACGTAGTAAAAAGAATTCTACTACCAACTGCTTATAAACTACTCATTCGAATTTAGCTCCTTTATTTTAAAGAAGAAGAAAACAAGACCCAGAACAATGGTGAAAGGAGGTTGCTCAGTATTCTGCAGACACACCCAGAGTTAGAGCCTAGAATTTTTTGCTCAGCAGTTCAGGGCAAAGTCTGTAATAGCAGAAAGAAGCAAACTTACGTAACTGAATATTATGAAGATATCATTTATGGAAACAAAACCAAAATTGATAGTATGTTTTAATTTCATGCTATCCTTCATGGTCTGAGGCAAAATATTCTGAAAATGTTGCCATCTCTCATTTTTGAAGATGATAGTTATTTCTTCATTGTGTTGCATGGTCTTGAGTAGCTTTCTTCAACAGTGGTGACAGAAGTTTTTCTCTCACAAGTTTTCCTTTGATCTTTTTTATTTATTAAAGAGTTGGGGAAAAAAAAAAAAAAAAAACCCTACCCATTGGAGCATACACACTAGAGGGTGGAAACATAAATAAATAAATAAAATACATAATATGGCAGATAATGATAAATACTGTGCAGAATCATAAAATAGGAAGGGGGATAAGGGATATAGTTTTAACACAAATAATTTATCAATCTATGTATTTGAATAATATTTAAAGTCTCATGGGCACAATGACTAAGGAGTGGCTTCTTTTCTGTGGGGAGGGCAGGAAAGATCTTGGGTAGAAAATACTGGACCAAGATCTTAAAGGATAAGTGGAAATTTGCTAAAGGACAAGAAGGGTGAGGGCTAAATCCTGGGAGAGTATTCTAGGACAGATTAATAGTGAGAATGAATGATTCCCAAGCTCTACTAAAAAGATTTTGGTTCTGGAGTCCTGCTATTTGTACTTTATAAAGCCCCACAGATGACTTCAGTGTGCTCTAAAAACTGAAATCCTGTAACAGAAACAGGTACTGCTTGTGGAAGAGGGGATTTCCTAGGTGGCACTAGTGGTAAAGAGCCCACTTCCCAACGCAGGAGACATAAGAGACACAGGTTCAGTCCCTGGGTCTGGGAGATCCCCTGGAGGAGGACATGGCAACCCACTCCAGTATTCTTCCCTGGAGAATCCCACGGACAGAGGAGCCTGCTGGGCTACAGTCCATGGGGTTGCAAAGAATTGGATACGACTGAAGTGACTTAGCACGCACACATGGAAACAGGCAAGTAGCTGGAAGTACAACCTGTTGCTAAGCAAGAAAGAGGCTTTATAACAAGATCAAGATTTTGAAATTTGTTATGTAGGCACATGGGAGCCTAAAGGCTTTTAATCATGGGAATTACATGAGTGATGATATCTGAATTTTAAGAAAATAACTAAGATGATGTGTTTAGGTAAGAGGAAGAAGGGAGATACTAGAGGCAGGGAGACCAGGTAGGCTACCCTCATAATTTAAATGAAAGTTGGTGAAATCTGCCATAGGTCCCTGGAACTTGCCATAGAGGGATATTTGGAGGGAGACTAGATAGAGCTTAGTCCTGTGATATGAGTGAGAAGGACTCCAGATTTCCTGGTTTTGTGAGCCACTGACAGACTTGCCTGGAGAATCCCAGGGACAGTGGAGCCTGATGGGCTGCCGTCTATGGGGTCGCACACAGTCGGACACGACTGAAGTGACTTAGCAGCAGCAGACAGACTTAGAATGAGTAGAAGAAACAGGTTGGTGTGGTTAGAGAGGATGCATCAACTTGCAGCTTTTCAAGAGCCCAAGGGACACAAACATGGATTTATCCAGAAGACAAAGGAAAACACAACCTTGAAGGCTTAAGCAAAGTTTGGGGACAAGAAAAATAAAGATTTTGAACCCATTACCTTATGAGTGGTATTTTTGAGCCCTGGGTCTTAGACTTGCTGGGAAAAGGTACTGATATCCATGGAAGATGCTGAGTGAAAGAGAAGAAAATAAGAGCTGCATTTAAGAAATGGTCAGAGGAGGAAGAGGTAATGAAAATCACTCGTTCTTTTATGCCAAGGTGTTTAGAAATTCTTCCAAGATAGAGCAGTGTCTTTTGCTTCCTTTGTACCTAATTTCCAAGGCATTAGTACAGAACATACAGCAGGTATTTAATACTTGTTTTCTGTGTTGATGACCTTCTGACATGTGTAAGAATCAATCTTTTGCCTATTAGCAATATTTCTGAAGTCTAAATGAAGGACTTAGAGCCTACTATAAAATACCAATGTTATTATTGATGAATCAAAAAAGAAGTATATCAAAACTGATCTTCTTGAGTAGTTTATTTTTCAGTGTTATAGCTCAACCTAAAATCTAGTTAATTGAAAAAAAAAAAAAAACTTTAGGCATAAACTACTCACATGAATTTTCCAAGTGGTTTAAGAATCATATATTGACAAAACTAACACAGCATTGTATTAGTGAATCGACTCTACTTCAATAAAAAATAGATGAAAAATTATACATTAACATTTCTATAGATATTTTACTCTTTTTTGCTAAATTTTGGGATTGTTTTTCTCACAATAAAACATTAGTCCTAACCATTTTGAACATTTAAAAATGTATACAATACCATTTACATGGTTCTTGACAAGTATTAATGATATTTCAAAAGTCAAACCATCAACTATTTAATATCTTTCTAAGAAAATGATAGTATTTTGGCTAAGTGATTCTTACAGCCACATGTAGCTTATTTTTAACAGGCTAATTGAATGAAAGGCAACACTCAAAAATTGTAAGCTGTATGATCATTGTCTCATTATATCATCCAGTAAACCAGAATAAACCAAAAACCAAAAATCTGCACAGATTATTAAGTGAAAGGAGGAAAACTAAAATCAATTATAGGAAGGATTAACAACGCTGACTCATATGGCAGCTGGATGACCTTCAAACCAAGAAGACACGCAGATGTGTTGAAAGAGACGAAGAAGAAAAGCACAGTATTTATTGCATATGGTGGCATCTTGCAGGATTCAGGCTCATAATTTCCTAAATGACTCAGTGGCATTGCACAACTGATGCTTTGTAAAAACCAGTTACTTAAGACAACTCCAAAATTACTAAATGTTGTTTTACTGGCCTCTGTGATTAAAATCCTTCTCCACTTTACCCAAACACACACCAGAATGGTGTGTTTACCTGCTAGATCAACTAATCTTTATTTCATTAAAAATATTTTAAGAGCCTTTACCACACACATTGGTCATTTTAATTTTCTTCAAAGGTCTAAATAATTGTAGAAGTCAGAGTCATTAACCCTTCAGTATTTCCTTTGTTATTTTGAGGTTCTTCAAGAGATGTTTTAGGCAAGTGTTGAAAATAAATTTCAGCCAAATAGTTTTTATTCGGGTAAAGCAAAAGGTATGGGGGCCTTAAAAAAAAAAAATTAGAGCAAAACTGTTGTAATCTCCAAAGGCAAAAACTTCAGTTTGGAAAAGTGGATTCTTTTTCAATTTATAGCATAAAAACAATCTTGAAAAAATATATACTGTGGCTTACACAAGTTTCCACCTCTATAAGTTGTTCTTCACTAGAAAACCAAGCCACAATATATGTAAGAATTGATAGGGGACAGGATTCTGATAGTTATTTGTTTGATCAATTCATTCAGTCTTGTTCACAACTATATAAATACCTTTATCAGGAACTAGAATAAAAGACGGTTAAGGGCTTCCCTTGTGGCTCAGCTGGTAAAGAATCCACCTGCAATGTGGGAGACCTGGGTTCGATCCCTGGGTTGGGAAGATCCCCTGGAGAAGGGAAAGGCTACCCACTCCAGTATTCTGGCTTGGAGAATTCCTTGGACTGTATAGTCCCTGGGGTCACAAAGAGTCGGACACAACTGAGTGACTTTCACTTCACTAATGACTTTACATGCACAAATGGAAGGTTGCTTTTCACTTCCAAGAATTTAGTATTAGGTCAATCTTTATTGTAGTGGATAATTAACAATATACAGTAAATAGCATAAATTATTTTCTGGCATGGGTTTTGCGTTCCTGGGAAAGATGCATACTGACTAGCATCACATCTGTTTACTCACTTATCTTAGCTATGTTAATAAAATTTAGGATGTTGTAACTAGAAGCAAGTGTTTAGTTTGCTAACATGCCTTTAGGAAATATACTATGTTTAGACAGACTTTTTAAAACAATCAGCTTCCGGACCAAACATCTGATAAACTGTAAAGCAAGAATAGGTCCTTTAATTTTAGATGGAGTAATGGTGACTTATTTCCTCTCATTGCAGGTCGGTGGCTTCTTTTATCTATGACCAATGTTGAGCGGGAAGGCACTACAACCTGGCTTTGTTTGAGCTAGGGAATGATGTTCAGAGCACTTCTAATGAGAATTGGCATCACAGCCTTACTTATTTATGAAGCCCACACTCTTTTCTAATTAGTTTGTATATTACTGAAGGAGATAATTGTCTTTTATTGTATGCCAAAAGCATGATTTGGAAATAACCAATCTTAACATTTAAGTCAGTGTAGGAAGTCTGAGTCTACGCCTCTAAGTAAGCATTTGGAGATAGTTCTAAAATTTGTATTAGAAAAACATTTTCAAAGAGATATTCATCTCCTTTTCTCTTGTTCTCCCCCTAAATGAACAGAGGGATTTCTAAAATTTGGCTTGGGAAAAATGAAGGACAATAACGTTAGATCATTGCCCCCAGTTTTGTTTTTGTTTTTTTTTTCATTTTCTTCAAATCTCCACCAAAGACTCTTAAATGACATAAACGTTAATTTATGACAACACAGCTATTGTGTTTGGTCACTTCTAACAGCCAAATGATTGTGTGAAAATTCTAGCCTCTATTGTTCCTTTATTGGGAAAGTCTTTGAAAACCAAAACGATTTCTGTGAACTTCAAAAAGGTGTGATAGCCAATTGTTTGAACGCCTGTGAGAGAATTCTCCCACTTATTCACAGAACACAGTGTTGTCATGTTGGAAACTCAAATCCACACAGGATGTTAGTGCCTGCACACGTGCCTGCCGCTGTGATGTGAGCAGCACAATGCCTCCAGGTTTATAAGGAGATCTGCTGTAAACAGGATGCTTGTCACAGCCACGGACACAGTGCCTCTCTTGTTAGAGACAAAGGTTTGAAGGTCTTAGGCTACATTCTACTGGAGTAAATATGAAAAACATGTTCAAATCCTTTTTCCAAAGATCTTTTTATATTTTCTACATATATATCCCAAACACAAAATCCTATTTTTAAGTCATAGACATTAATAAAATTATAGAATATTCCTCAAATATTTCAAGCAAAGCACACATAGAAGTTCCTTTTTCCTTTTAAGGGAAGCACTTCATTTTATGATAAATAAAAAATAAAGCACAAAGAGAGATTTGATTTGGATTATTCCTGAATTCTCTTCAGATCAAAGATAATGAGTTTATTATTCCATGAAGTATACAGAAATGCCTTTTTGATTGATGTAAATGTAAAGTTTTTCTGTATATTAATTTTTCAGGAGTTAAGCTCTATCATTATGTCAAGGTATAAACCCTATTTAGTAGGATTTATATTGTTGTAAATATAGAGCTTATAACTGTTGGCCCTTCTATCACTTTTGGAAAGATGCAAGCTAAGCAACATATTAATAATTTTCTTTGGTTGGGGATAGCTGCTCGGGAAAGCCAGTGGGAGACCTTTTAGACAGTACACTTATTCCCTACGAGTTGTCTCTACGATACCCCTTTGCTGTGTGTGCTCAGTCAATATCCTTCCTAATAATCAGTAATCAACTACATCTCAGTTTCAGTTCTTATAAAGGACAGAATCAGCGTGATGAATCAAAAGAAGATAGAAAAGAATCCAACTTTCCGGAGAAGTGCTTTGTCATATCCAGTTCCCCAAATTATTATTACTTTTCTTAGGCTTTCTCTTTCCCTCTTGGCATTTTACCATAGCAAAGTTGCTTCAGCCTTGCCACCTCACACACACCTCTCCCTGCCTCCTTGCAGTGAACCTGAAATCAGAAAAAAACCCACGCTTCACCCACGCCCATTCTTACCTGTTTTGTTCCTGTTTTGTTTGCTTATCCCACCTTTCCTCTTGACCCATCTTTCTGCTTTCAGTTCTTGCTTCATGCATTAGCTGCTCATTCAGATGCTTCTCATTTGAGAAGACACTGAGGTATGGGTTTGTTTTTTCTTCAGCTTTATTGAAGTATAATTGACAAAATTGCATATATTTAAGGTGCACAAGATGACTTGATATACATGTACATTGTAAAATGATTACTATAATCAAGTTAATGAATATATCCATTATCTTACAGTTATCTCTTTTTGTCTGTGTATGTGGTAAGAACACTTAAGAGCTATTCTCTTAGCAGCTTTCAGGTACACAATATAACATTATTATTATTTTTAAAAATATGTATTTATTTATTTGGCTCTACCAAGTCTTAGTTGTGGCACACAGTGTCTTTAGTTGCAGCTTGTCAGATCTAGTTCCCGGACCAAGAATTGAACTTGGGCCCCCTGCCTTGGGAGCCTCACGTCTTAGCTACTGGATCACCAGTTAAGTCCCATACACAGCATTATTAATTATAGTTACCATGCTGTACATTAGATCTTCAGAACATAGTCCTCTTATAATTGTAAGTTTGTACTTTATTTACTGAAGTAGAGTTAGGTATATGGCAAAGTGATTTCAGTTTATATATATATATAATCTGAATACATATTCTTTCTCAGATTCTTTTCCCTTTTAAGTTGTTACAAAACATTGAGTAGAGTTCCCTGTGCTACCCAGTAGGCCCTTGTTGATTACCTGTTTTATATGAAATTATATGCTCTTTGATCAACATCTCCACATTTCTCCCATCCCCCAGCAACCGCCATTCTACACTCTGGTTCTATGAGTTTGATTGTTTAGATTTCACATATAAATGAGATCTTACAGTATTTATCTTTCTCTGTCTGGCATATTTCACTTAACCCAATAGGTTTCTTGGGTAGACAGTCAGCTGCTTCTCTTGGCCTATGCAGGCGTGATTGGAGATGAGCAGAATCTGGCTCATAACCTAAGTATCCTACATGGAACATCACGCTGTGTATGTGGAAGTATTTTAAAGTCAATTATAAATGTCATAGCAACTCCATAGCAAATCTAATCTCAGGTATTTGTCTTTATCTCAGAACTTTTACCCCAATTCCAGGCTCATAAGCAAATGATTACGACAAAAACTGAACTTGCCCAAACTGAACTCACATTTATTCCTTCCCCAATCCCCAGACGTTCCTTCTTCATGTTTCCCACTCCTTTGTAGTAGTGCATGATCAGTCACCCCCTTATTCAGACTCTTACACACATGTAATCACTCAACAAATACTGTCAGCATTGAAGCCAAATTCTTTAAATCCCAACTCTATCATTTACTAGCTATGTGACCCTGTGGAAATTTCTTAACCTCTCTGAACCTCAATTCCCTCATCTTTAAAACAAGAATAATAACATCTGCTCCACAGGTTTAATGTAAGGTTGAAATGACATAAAGTAAGTAAAATATATAACATAAGGCTTGGAACACAATAAAGACTCAAGAAACATTAGTTTTCTTCCTTAACTCTTTCTCTCACACCATTGCCATCCTTTAGTGATTGAGTCTGTGCCTTTAAAGTAATTAATAATTAATTAATTCAATAAATATTCATTTATTCTCTAATAGCTTCCCTGGTGGCTCAGATGGTAAAGACTCTGCCTGCAATGCAGGAGACCTGGGTTCAATCCCTGGGTTGGGAAGATCCCCTGGAAAAGGAAATGGTAACCCAACTCCAGTATTCTTGCCTGGAGAATCCCACGGACAGAGGAGCCTGGTGGGCTACAGTCCACCGGATCGATGGCAAAGAGTCAGACACGACTGAGCAACTAACACAACACAAACTATTCTCTCATATTTTTAAAAGGTACTCAAAGTGCTGGGAACACAGCTGAGAGAGAGAGAGACAGAGAGAGAATACAGGTATTAGGTTACATCTTATACTCTATATCCAACAGGTATAGAATACTGCCTTGCACGTAGGAGGTGCTTAATAATTGTTGTTGACGGCAGTGCTGTGATAAGCCTGATAATGCATTCTTCTTTCACTGATTCTTTTACACTGTTGCACTCTTTACACACAAAGTCAGTACAATTTTATTAAGGCTCATATTTTTGTTGGGGAAGAAGCTTTGGGAGCTTCAATTATTGACTCAGCAAACCACAGGATGTCTGTGCAAGAAGCAGACCACAGTGGTCTGGTGGCAGGCTTGCATGGACGTGTACACCCTGGGACCCTCCAGAGCTTCCAGTTACCCCGTGTGACCTTTCACCACCTCAGCAGTAACACAGAATCTATGCTTTCACTGATTTTTGAGCCCTTAAAATCCCTCTCAAATCCCTCCTATTTAACAATTATAGTTTCATAAAGAGAAACCTTCCATTTAAAATGGAAATAATGAAAAAAGTGTGCAGTAAATGTTCATTGTGTGACTCTTGCCTCTGAACTCAAGACCAAGTGAACTTTCTGTTTTCCAAAATCAGAATTCATAGTTCTTATAGAAATGTAAAGAGAAGGCCATTTGAATGCACATATTCACTACCTTTTCTGGAACGTAGCAACAGTATTTTTTTTCTCTCTCTCCTGAAAATATCCTACACTTGAAAGAAAACTGTTGTTTGTTTTTAACAAAGTGAAATAACTACCCTCAAAGATAAAGGATCAGTGAAACTGAAAAGTGAAAGTGTTAGTTGCTCAGTCATGTTCGACTCCTTGTAACCCCTTGGACTGTAGCCTGCCAGGCTCCTCTATCTGTGAAATTCTCCAGGCAAGAACACTGGAGTGGCTAGCCATTCCCTTCTACAGGGGATCTTCCCGACCCAGCTTTCAAACCCAGGTCTTCTGGATTGAGGAGGATGCTTTACCATCTGAGTTCCCCAGGAAGCCCAAGATAAAGGATCAAACAATTCATAAATCTAGAAATATTATTAGATTTAGGATTAAAGATCCAAACTTCAATGACATAGTGTTTAAAATGGCAATTTTAAAGAAATTTGGAAATAGTGTGATATTTTTTGGTGGTATGGGGTTCTCAGAGAAATTCAGGAGTTGTGCTTATTGATTTGCTTGGGGTTCATTAAATTTCAGGAAAAAACTTCTCCCAGGGTTGATTTTCAACATCTTGCACATTCTAGTGATCACTCTTGTATATGTTGAGTTCATGAGGTCAAAACATTTTGCAAGAAGAAAACATTCAGGTAGAGATATGGAAGATGGAGCTAGGCATTGAGTTGCAAAAACTTTTCAATCAAACCCAAACCAGGTTCCTTAATTTTTCAAACCTGTGCATTTTAAGAAAATGTAATCCGCATGTGTTTTATTCACTTACAATGAAATCATGGAATCGTTAAAAACAGCTGTTTAATGTCAAAAAAAAAAACAAAAAAAAACCTCATTTCGATGTTTTAGCTTCCTCCAGTCAAAACCAGAGCTGCGTTTCTCCATCAGAAATTGATTTGAGGATCAAAGGCTGAGATTCAGTTCAAAACTCTAAACCTCTTCTTCTGAGGTGAATGTTTAAAATCCATCGAAAGAGCTGTCCCTCTCAGAGAACTCATAAACTGGGGAGAGATTTTTCTCTTTTAAGTCTGTTTGACCATAGGATTGGGGGCAATTTTTATTTGGGGACATTTGAAATGTCAAAAGTCTTTTGTTTTTCACAAAGCAATAAGGCAAAGGCAAAACCAGTGTGGTGTTGTGCTTTTCCATTCTGCGAGATCAGATCAGTGCACCAAATATCAGTTAAGCAGTTTAGTGTTGCTTTAGTCAGGGTTTTCCAGAGATACAGAACCAATAGGATACATGTGTTTATATATAAAGAGATTTATGGTAAGAAACTGGCTCTCATGACTATGGAGGCTGAGAAGTTGCAAGATGGGCAGTCTGCAAGATGGAGACCGTGTTTGTAATTCCCCAATGAGTTCAACAGCCTGAGAACCACGTGAGCTGATGGTGTAAGGTCCAGGCTGAAAGCCTGCAGGCTCAGGTTCCAAGAAGGGCTGATGTTTCAGTCCATGTCCGAAGGCTGAGAAAGACCAATTTTCCAGCTCAAACAGTCAGGCGGGATGACTTTCCTTTTATTCAGGCTTTTTCTTCTTGTCAGCTCTTCAGCTGATGAGGTGAGGTCTAACTACATGACAGAGGGCAATCTACTTTACTCAGTCAATGGTTTCAGATATTAAGGTCCTCCAGAAATCCTCTCATAGACACATACTATGTTTGGCAAAATGTCTCAGCACCCTGTGGCCCAGTCAAGACATAAATTTGACCACCATAAGTAAGTTCTAGAACAGCTTTAATCACTGAAAATGCCATGCTAATGATGTGCGCTCTTTTCTTGAAAAACTAATAGTCTAAAAAAGGCAGTCAAGCACGTAAATATGAAATTTCAGTGCAAGGTGATAAATCTAGTAATATACGGGCAAGAGTGAGAATGTTTTAACTCCATTGAGGTCCAATAAGAAGCGTTAGGAACCTGGTGGGAAAATATTGAAACAAAAATTTGTGGTTTTTTTCACTTTACATGACTTCTATGTGGTTCAAATAACTTAATAATACTAGTTTGTATTTATTAAGCTGCCATTCTGTGCTTGGTAGAGTGGCTAGGCACTTCTTGAATCCTCACAACCTGGTAAGGGCGGTGTTGTGATATCATTGTATTATTGAACAAAATGAGATCAGGAAAGTTAAACAGCTTTTCCTAGTTTTCCTAGTGGGATTCAAATCCAGGGTCACTTGGTTGATTCCAAACTTAATGCCCTTTTCATTATTCCACACAGTTTTTCCCTTAAGAGTGTTTACCATAAGATTTGTCAGTTTACTTTTTGAATAAAAAGCGTTCTGAACTCTGAAAATAGAAGGGACAATCGGATCGAGTATCAGCTCTGTTGGGGAAGAAAGTGATTGCAGCCCTAATATTATCAGGGGAATCCTGGCAGATTTCTTTGTGATTAAATTAGAGGTAAAATAGATGGTAATACCAGACCACCTGACCTACCTCTTGAGAAACCTATATGCAGGTCAGGAAGCAACAGTTAGAACTGGACATGGAACAACAGACTGGTTCCAAATAGGCAAAGGAGTACGTCAAGGCTGTATATTGTCACCCTGCTTATTTAACTTACATGCAGAGTACATCATGAGAAACGCTGGGCTGGAAGAAGCACCAGCTGGAATCAAGATTCCCAGGAGAAATATCAATAACCTCAGATATGCAGATGACACCACCCTTATGGCAGAAAGTGAAGAGGAACTACAAAGCCTCTTGATGAAAGTGAAAGAAGAGAGTGAAAAAGTTGGCTTAAAGCTCAACATTCAGAAAACTAAGATCATGGCATCTGGTCCCATCACTTCATGGCAAATAGATGGGGAAACAGTGTCAGACTTAATTTTTGGTCTCCAAAATCACTGCAGATGGTGATTGCAGCCATGAAATTAAAAGACGCTTATTCCTTGGAAGGAAAGTTATGACTAACCTAGACAAATGGCAACCCACTCCAGTGCTCTTGCCTGGAAAATCCCATGGCGGAGGAGCCTGGTAGGCTACAGTCCATGGGGTCACTAGGAGTCGGACAGGACTGAGCGACTTCACTTTCACTTTTCACTTTCATGCATTGGAGAAGGAAATGGCAACCCACTCCAGTATTCTTGCCTGGAGAATCCCAGGGACAGGGAAGCCTGGTGGGCAGCCTTCTATGGGGTCGCACAGAGTCGGACACTACTGAAGCGACTTAGCAGCAGCAGCAGCGGACAGCATATTACAAAGCAGAGACATTACTTTGTCAACAAAGGTCCATCTAGTCAAGGCTATGGTTTTTCCAATGGTCATGATGGATGTGAGAGTTGGACTATAAAGAAAGCTGAGTGCTGAAGAATTGGTGTTTTTGAACTGTGGTGTTGGAGAAGACTCTTGAGAGTCCCTTGGACTGCAAGGAGATCCAACCAGTCCATCCTAAAGAAGGTCAGTCCTGGGTGTTCATTGGAAGGACTGATGTTGAAGCTGAAAGTCCAATACTTTGGCCACCTGATGTGAAGAGCTGACTCATTTGAAAAGACCCTGATGCTGGGAAAGATTGAAGGCAGGAGGAGAAGGGGATGACAGAGGATGAGATGGTTGGACGGCATAACCGACTCAATGGACATGAGTTTGGATAAACTCTGGAAGTTGGTGATGGACAGGGAGGCCTGGCGTGCTGCAGTTCATGGAGTCACAAAGAGTCAGACACGACTGAGTGACTAAACTGACCAGAGGGAGTAGCAATGGAAGCAGCAAGATTCTCCCCTAGAAAATGCATGTGTAAACATCAGCAGTTGGTTAGAAGACTGCTTCTTAAATAAAATACCAGCAGTAAGCACTGAAGGAAATGGCAACTTTCCTGGGCAGCCAGTCCCAGAGTAAAGCGCGGCCCACCTGGGCAGGGTCCACTGGAGACTCTGGACTGTCGAGGTCACAGCCCTGGCCTGGCCATGCCTTGGCTGGCCAAGACTGTATTCTAGAAGTTTATTTTTGAAGACAAACAAAACAAATCAAAGCAAAAATAATTTTTGTCACGTCCTCTTGAATACAGTCTACACTCACATTCACTCATTTGTGAATATACGTGAATTAAAACAGGTGCATACCGAAGTCCATGTTTTGACAGGAAAAAATAAAGGTAAAGGTTAATTAACACTCAGAGGAAAATGAGGAGATGATACCTGAAAATGTAGACTACTGAGGGAATGAGGAATAGGATGAGAAAGTTCAATGGATAGGAAGGATGAATGCGTGAAATCTGGCTGGTGTCAGCCACACAATCTATACCCAGTCACTGACTGCTTCAGGGAAGATTTTCAGGCGGATGGCTGTAACTTCCAACCCATCTACCCTTGCTACAACTTTCAAGAGTTTTTGTTGGGTTTTGTTGTTGTTTTAAATTCCCAGTATGTGAAGTAGTGACACTGAAATCTTCCATTCTGTCAGTTATTGGAGGCTGCGTGAGGTGACTCATTGCAGATTGGAAATCACAACGTTTGAATCCTGGGCTCAAATCCTAGCTTTCTCCCCTGCTGCTAAGTCACTTCAGTTGTGTCCAACTCTGTGCGACCCCAGAGATGGCAGCCCACCAGGCTCCCCGTCCCTGGGATTCTCCAGGCAAGAACACTGGGGATGGGTTGCCATTTCCTTCTCCAATGCATGAACGTGAAAAGTGAAAGTGAAGTCGCTCAGTCGTGTCAGACTTCTAGCGACCCCATGGACTGCAGCCTACCAGGCTCCTCCACCCATGGGATTTTCCAGGCAAGAGTACTGGAGTGGGGTGCCATTGCCTTCTCCGCTTTCTCCCCTACTGGATGGAAATCTCTCCACGTTATAGTTACCTTATTAGCTATCCACCTCATGAGACTTGTATGGGGAGCAGAGCAGCTTAAAGCAAACAAAATCCTGGCTCACAGAATATACTCAGCTAAGGCTGCTTGGGAGTAATTATTAATTTCAAGATGGTCAATACCAAGATATGAGAGAACACCATGAAATGACTCAGCAGGCCTTGAATTTACTGTTTTACTTAGAAAAATAAATAAATAAAAGAGCACAGAAAGAACAGGAACAAGTGCTTTCTTGATAAGGTGGCCTCAAACACTATGCTCTGGTCTGTGAAGAATAATTTTTTTTTCCTTTCTGAAGCGTCTCTTAAATACTTACAGTGCTCTTCTTTTCTTATGCACACATATCAATGGGAAATTCATACGTCGAAAAACAGGCTCCTTTGTGAGACTAAGAGTCAAACTTTTCACTCCAGTAAACGAGTGCTCAGAGGATGACCTTAAGTTCACCACAGGCAGAGGAAGATAACTGAAAACTGTAAGTATAGAAATAATCTATTTTTAGTTTCTACATGCCTTAGCATAATACACAACATGTTACTTTCTAGAATTTATCATGCTAACAATACCACTTTTGCGGAATTGACTCCTATGTGATCTGTTGGTCCTGTTTGAATAGTATTGTGAAATACTGAATAATCACTTAATATCTCTAAGCACCAGTATGAACCTTGGGAATAATAATATCTATTTCACAGTGTTATTGTGGATATTAAATAAAATGATTGTCAAAATATTAAGCATATTGTTTGAAATGTAGTAGGCAGTGTTCATAGCGTTAGAAAACAAGACTTAGAAACCTAATGTCCGGTTGGCTTGTGGTTAGTTTCTCAGTCATATCTGACTCTTTGTGACCCTATGGACTGTAGCCCACCAGGCTCCTCTGTTCATGGGACTTCCCAGACAAGAGTAGTGGAGTGGTTTGTCATTTCTTCTCCAGGGGATCTTCCAGACAAGGGGTGGAACGCGCATCTCCTATATTGGCAGGTGGATTCTTTATCACTGCTGACTTGTCTTGCTTCTAATTTCTTCTAATTCAGTAGATCGTCAAAAATATAATTTAATATTTTATCTCCATGAGAGTAAAGTCAAATAATCAAATGTCTCTAATAGCTTTCCATAAACTGTCTTCCTTACTTTTTGGGAAATTACCTAGATCAAGTCATTGATGTAGGAGTCCTTAGAGTCCAAAATAGTGAGATAATTTTGCAGGGAAGTCATTATTAAAGAGAAATCAACATGAAAAAGAAAATAAATAAAATATATATTAATTATAAAGCAAGCAGGAACAAATATAGATCATTTTAGACCCTGATTTGTAGACACATGATGAGTGTTTGTAGGTGAGAAGTACATCGAAAGTATATAAAGGACAGAGTTTCTTTTCCATCACATAAGAAATATCAAGGCTGTTCCAACAGTCTTCTCATGACTAGAATCATAGTACAAAGCCAAACCAAAGAATATTCTGCTCTAGGAATTATGCTTTATTTTCATCTCTCCTTTCCCTGAACTGTTACAATGAGGTGATGAGTTTCAGCTTGCCATGTGAAGGAGGTTGGGAGATGAGAGAAAGGAGAAAAAATTTATTTAAAAAGATGAGCTATTTGCAACAACATGAATAGACCCTGAGGGCATTATGCTAAATGAAATAATTCAGACAGAGAAAGACAAGTGGGCTATGATCTCACAAGAGGAATCTTGAAAAACAAAACAAAACCAAAACCAAACTTGTAGATACAGAGAGCAGACTGGTGGTTTCAGAGGGAGGTGGGAAAAATGGGTGAGGGGGGTCAAAGTTACAAACTTCCAGTTATAAAATAAATAAGCCTTGGGGATGTAATGTGCAGCATGGTGACTGTAGTTAATAATACAGTATTGCATGTTTGAAAGTTGCTGAGAGAGTAGATCTCCTTAAAAATATTTATTTGTTTTTGACTGTGCTGGCTCCTCATTGCCATGTGGGCTTTCTCTAGTTGTGGTGAGCAGGGGTTACTCTCCAGTTGCAGTACGTGGGCTTCTCATTGCAGTGACTTCTCTTGCTGGGGAACACAGGCTCTAGGGCATGCGGGCTTCAGTCGTTGTGGCTCATGGGCTCAGCAGTGGCAGTTGCCAGGCTTTAGGGCACAGGCTCAGTAGTTGTGGTGTACTGGACGACTGGACGTAGTTGCTGCAAGGCATGTGAGGTCTTCCTGGAGCAGGGATCAAATCTGCATTTCCTGCATTGGCAGGCAGATTTTTAACCACTGAACCACCAGGAAATTCCGAATAGACTTTTTTTTTTTTTAAAACAATATTTAACAGTTTATTGAGTCCTGGAGAATAACTGGATAGTTAATTCCACACATTTTTGGTGAAGTCTTAAAGGATGAATGCATACGTGCTCATTCACTCAGCCATGTCTGATTCTTTATGACCATATGGACCATAGCCCACCAGGCTCTTCATGCCATGGTATTCTCCAGGCAAGAATACTGGAGTGGGTTGCCATGCCCTCCCCCAAGGTGTCTTCCTGACCCAGGAATCCAACCATGCCAAGAGTGGATCTTCAATGTTCTCATCATAAGGGAAAAAAGTGTTTGCAGCTTGTAAGGTGACAGGTGTTAACTAGACTTTGTGGTGATCATTTCACAATGTTTACATATTTCTAATCATTATGTTGTGTACCTGAAATAATATAATGTTAGATGTCATTTATATCACAATTGAAAAAGCAAAAACAAATCATTTCCTGATCAGCTATCTGATCACACCTTCAGCAGCTCAGCCCACTTCCCTATACTCACTTCTTTCTAGCTTTGTTGATTCTTCTCTGTGAAACACCATTTTCTGTGTGACCTTTGAGATGCTTATAGATGTCATGCGTGGAGCCTTCCTCCCTTGCAAATAGTCTCCCTTCCCCACTTATATTCATCGCCCACCACTGCAATAATCTTTTCAAATAGTCTCTCTCACACACACAAGAAAAAGTCCTGTTGGAAATCCTGGGTCAGTATCTGAATAAGGTAAAAAAGCATTAAAACTGTCCATGATGGCATTAATAACATTTGAAAAGATGCAAATCACCAGGTTGGTTCTGATCACTAGAAAACATTGGGTGCACTTCTGTGTGTGGCACTCTACAGGGAACACTAAACAGAGATATCTAGCTACCTGTGTACAATTCTAGGCTATTTTTGATGACAGCACTGTTAAGTCCAGGAAGCCAGAGTTCTGCTTGTTCAGGTGTGCCTGGTGTAGGAGGGGACTCAGGGAGTAAGTGACACCACCCTGTAAAGTTAGAAGCATGTCCAGGCATCCAGAGAGACTGCCAGTTAGAGACTCGGATACTGATCAAAAGAAATCCGGAAGAAACAACTGCTGAGAAAGAGGCTGCTGAGGCTCTTTTCTAATCCATGTTTCAGAGGGCAGGTGACAAGTACCTCCTGCTCCTCTATGGGAAAGCAGAGTCTAGGATGTGTAACATTCCTTAGGCACTGAACAGACAGTTTAAGAGATGCGTATTTATCCATGCAAACAAATGAGGTAACCTTTTAAAAGATGCTATATAATTTGAAATATGTTGAAGACAGTTTTTGAAAGAATGTTTGATTTGATAAATTCTAACAAAAAAGGAGCACCTTTAAGTAGGGGAGAGGTAGAACAATGTTTTTTTTCTTTGTGTTCCCATGTTTCTCCAGGGTCACAGAAAAGTTGTCTTTTAAAGGAATACATCATAGCTTTTTCTATGACTTCTTACACTAAGATGGTACAATTACTTCTGAGGAGTCTCATAATAGAGACTCAAGTACTAAGATAAAAATGAGTTTCTATTGCTACTTGTACCGAACTATGTAATGACAGTTACAACCCTAGTAAAGACAGCAGGACAGAAGAGGCCCTTGTTAAAACATAGATAAAATGCCTGACTGTTCTTGAATACATGTATTCCATGATAGAAAAAGAAAATCGTGAATCATTTTCTTATACAGGCATACTTTTTAACATTTAGAAAGGTCTGCTTTTTCTTTGTAAAATGTCAGTTTTTTAAATAATTGTAAAGCTGCTTTTTCATTGCTGGCACTCATAATAATTTGCAGAGTCAAATAATTACCCAGTTTGATACTGCTTCTAGATCTAGGAAACAAAAGTTGCAAGTCATTCGTGTTCTAAGATGTTACAACTCTAAGAGCCTTGATAATTTTTTCCTAAAATTGAAATTGGTTAAAAAGTTTAGGGATAAGTTGGAAATTTGTAGATCAAATGACTAAAACAATTTAGGTGACCAGTGACTTTAGGTGCAGGAGATGAAATGCAGGGTAGACCACCAGTACTCTGGGGCCAGTGTGCTAGGCAGGCGGTGCGCCTGCCAGTTCGAGAACCCCTTCTGAGAAAAGTGCCAAATACAGAATGAATCTTATGCCCATACGGCTATTTGGTAATGTGATTACCCACCACCTTGGTAGGTACTTTATCCAAGCTGGAGGTCACCCAGAAGTTGAGCTGGTTCAGTAAATGTGGGGTTATATCTTGGCCAGTGACTGTCTGACCCGGTCAACCCTTCAGCCTGCACTCCCAACTTGCTGAATCAGACACTGAATCAGCAATCTGTCTTAACAAGCACTCTAGGTGATTCTGACGCATGCTAAATTTGAGAACCACTGCTCTGGACTCTGAAGCACAGAGCAGGGGTATTTAATTCATTGTGGGTAGTCAGGAATGGCTTCTGGAGTGGACAGTCATTAATTGGGACAGAAATACAGCAGGGGGAGAAACTTGGAAAGAGTGTTCTTAAAAATGCAAGCAATTTAAGAAAAAGTATGATGGGAATTGTTCCATAAAAGATGTTCTGAAAATAGCATATAAAGCACAGACATGGAGGGAAAGACAGAAAGTTGTAGGTCAACTTGCTGTGAGCCTTGTGCACCTAATACAAACTCTTTGGCATCTTTGATGAGCCACTTAAATATGGAGTCGATATTTTATGAAGAGGCCAGAGAAAACACTGTTATAAAAAGTAAGACATGGTAGAGTTATACAAGAGACAATAGACTCAATAGCCCCTTAAGAGGTATAATTACCAGGGTTTGGCACTTGCTTGAAAGAAGCAGGCAGAGAATAATAGGATGACTACCAGCTTTCTAGAATGGGCGAGGAGAGGGCGGCACTGTTACCAAATGAGTTATGATCCGTAGGAGGACAGCGTGTACGTGTGTTCAGGCAGGTCGAGTTTGAGTTGCTACAGGACCACCAAGAGGACGTTGCTGTTCATTTCTAGATTGAATATTCACATTTAAGTCCTAAAGAAAGGCCAGGCTTAAGGTCGAGTAGTACATATGGTTATTAAAACCAGAAGAATGGATAAACTTCCTCCAGGGTACAATGTGAAACTGTAGATGTTTTGTTTTCCTTAACTATTAATTCTAACCTCTTCATAATCTATACAAACAATTGATCCTTTTTTCAGAGAAATGCATTCACAGGTTAAAACTTTGCATACAATGCCTGGATCAAGGGCTTCTGAAAGCTCCTCCTGCCATGTCCAGGGATCCAAGTGGACGCTTGGATGTAAAATTTCATTTGCCTTAGCAATGGTGATTAAAATAGTACCAGCCCATAGTATATGTTGTGCTTAGTGGGCTTCCCTGATGGCTCAGCAGGTACAGAATCTGCCTGCAAGGCAGGAGACCTGGGTTCGATTGATATATTAGATAAGAGAATTAAGAAAATAAGTGCTTATTATTTCAGGTCTCCAACTGCTGCTGCTGCTAAGTCACTTCAGTCGTGTCCACCTCTGTGCGACCCCATAGACGGCAGCCCACCAGGCTCCCCGTCCCTGGGATTCTCCAGGCAAGAACACTGGAGTGGGTTGCCATTTCCTTCTCCAAGGCATGAAAGGGAAAAGTGAAAGTGAAGTCGCTCAGTCGTGTCCGACTCTTCGCAACCCCGTGGACTGCAGCCTGCCAAGGCTCCCCCGTCCCTGGGATTTTCCAGGCAAGAGTACTGGAGTGGGGTGCCACTGCCTTCTCCAAAGGTCTCCAAAAACCAACGTAAATTCTCTCATTTTAATTTCTGTCTCTCATTTGCCTCTTTCTTTACTCTCTTCATGAAACACATACTGTTCCCTTTAGGGAAGAACAAACAAAGTAAAGCAAAATAAGTCTTTCTGGCCTTGCAATCTATACCCCTTTGACCTGCATGCTGCCACTGGCTTTGTTTCTTACGTATCAAAATCCACTACAGAATCACCCACAGAATACTGGGGAAAAGCCATGGTCAAGTCATACTTTTTGAAGTCATAGTTTTGAAATATATGGCCTCAGCTTTTGTATCTTAACTTCCAGAGTCCAGTTTTCTCAGCTATAAGGGTTAATGATTTTTATTTTACAGAATAGCATCAAGATTAAATAATGTAGATTTTGCAGAGATATTAATCAGAGTGCTCTGGACACAGCAGATCTTCCCCTAGATCCTGATCAATGCGAGAGTCTGAGGGACATGTCTGTAAGGAATGACTAAGTATTATTAGGCTGCTAAACCATCCCAGGACTTTTAACTAGATGAAGGAAAAAAAAAAAAAAATTACCAGCTCTCTTCTCAGAGAACATGCTTGCCTGTGGTTGGAAGAAAATACTTTGATAAGCTGCAGTGGAGTGTGAGGTGAGATGCCTCCTACCCTCAAGGAGTATTTTGAATAAAAACAGATGGTCGTTAAACTGAGTCCCTGGGAGGGTGGGTTCAATTTAAAAGGGAGCTTTACTTTGTTCTGTAGGTTATGCAGAACTTGAGCCATCTCCCCTCCCTGCCTGACTCTAACCTTCCCCATCCTGCCCCATGTAGCTCAGAGCCTCTTCTCTAAATAAAATTTAAATGTTTTTAAAATAGTCAATTAATATTCTGCAAATTTGATGACTACCTGCATCCCTGAATATTTGTTCCCATATCTTAGTGTGGCTAAGATGGGGGTTAGTTGTGAAGTCTTACTACATTTCAGAGCTAGGGTTTGCTCTAATTTTGTTTTGAATCTCAGCAGAATGGACACCATGTTCCTAGAAAATTACAAGTCTGAGGAAGCCTGTGGGGGCTGACACAAGACAGGGGCATGATATGGGTGTGCTAAGGTAGTCTTATTTGTGAGTGGTTCAATTTTTTTTTTCTGAGTATTATTTTTCCCTGAGAAAAAAGTTTCATAGTTTAAATTGTTTGAAAACTCACTAGAAAAATTTATGAAGTTTATTGCAGAAGAGATAAAACCGTGTTTCTCAATGTGTCTCCATGATTTCACACATCTATATTTCAGTTTTAGAATATTATTGACAGTTTTTCCCCTCCAGGGAAATTCAGCTCCTTTCTCCCCACCCCCCATTCCCATGTCTCATTTATTCTAGTTTCCTCTTCAATAAATAAATAATAAAATTCCACCTCTACTTTGAGATTATGTGGCAAATGGATGAAACTGCAAAGTGAAATGCCATGGTTTGCATTTTTGAAACTATGTTCTGATTTTTCATTAGCTTGTTTCTGTAGTTTATGGTTCCCTTTAAAGTAAGAGCGCTGACATTTTACCAGTTACGTTCATGTTTAACCTGTCCTCCCACTCGAGATCTAACCCCAGATTATGTCTGACCAACCCATTTGGCTGTGATGGAGGGACAGGTAGGGCATTTTACTCCCCATGTGGAAGTCCAGGCCCCCAGTGATATGCACAAGTGATATACAGAAACTTACATTTTGAGGATGACCAACAGATGTTAAAAAATAAGATATTTCTTGATTACTCTTTTTTAAAGTAAAGGTGAATATGTTTCATCTTGGGAAAGGAGCATCGATAGGTTTCAAAACAGGTTTACTACACTTATTACAGATTCACTACAAAAGGTGACAGATCACTTAGTATAAAATGGAGCTTAAATCTTTGGTGATCAGAACATCATATCAGGGGAAATCTGTCCTGAAATGTGTACTATTAAGCTCTCTCACAAATCACTGTGAAGATGAGAGCTTCAAGGAAGATAAGACAAATTGTAAGAGATTGCCTATAAATTTACTACACTCTTACCCTTCAAAGTACCTTGAATTAACTTTAGAACTTTTTTGGATCAGTGCCTATGAAAATAGGTACCGTGGGCCAATATGCTCTCCTTTTAATGATGGAAGGCATATAATTTAGGGAAATAAAGGTGAATTCTAGAAGCTCTGTTTATTGGTTATTGGTCACAAACTTCCTATTTTATTAAAATTTGCTTGTAAGAAAAAGAGAAGCCACTCCAAAGGACAGATTTATTGCCCTAATTGAATCTCCTTTTATTTATTTATTTTTTATCCAAATTAAATACTTTCTTGAATTTCCAAGGGTAAATGAATTTGGAGGTCTTGGTAAAAGGGGTCATGGTGAACAGTGATGGTCCATACGGTGAGGAAGGATGGGAAAAATAAAGGACAGAGAGCAAAATAAAAAAGTACTGTTGTTTTTAGCCAATTTATAAGAATTGGTGAAATTTTCTCTCAAGTACCACACATACACACAAATGCACTGCTCAACCAAGCAATCCAGTGGTTTCCATTAAAACTGGAAGTTAGAACCGTAGCTAATTGGCTATGTAAGCACATGAAATCAGAAAGGTTAATGGATTCCATAGTCATCAACCACTCTCCTGCTTTGGATCCCAGACCAGGGGGGCATGGTTTAAACATGTGAAATAAATACAGAGATTACATAATGCAGCTTTAAATTGTAGTCATTTTAAACAGACCACTGTTATTAAGTAAAATCCTGTGTGTGTGTATGAGTGTGTCTAAGGAGCATGTGGTTTGAGGAAGTATGATTTATGTGATCTGGGAAAATCCTTACATATGAATTCCGTCCCTCTTTATCAAGGAAATATCCTGATTGTGGCAGCTACCTGCTTAAGCTTTATTCTATTACTAGTCTCTGATCTGTATCTCTGTGTTGCTTGTCTGACATCCTAGCGTAGTAAATAATAACAGGAAACCATTAAAATAAGTGTTTATAGTTAAATCTTTGTTGGTCACCCAAGAGAGGTTTTGGTTGCTGTGTGGAAATAATTGTTTCTGTGGTACACTTTGAATATGACCAGAGCCTTTGTGAGACCTGCTGTACTGAATGTAGCCTTTTGTTCTAGGAGGAAAAGTCTCAGCTCACAGAACAGCCTGGATTGTCAAGAAAAGTTAGTAAAAGAACCTAGTTCTTCATTTCTCATTTCTCTGAACTGTCTCTTACAAAACTTATCAGTGCTATACATATTCAGGGAAATGTCTTAGTGAAAAAGAGTAGATATAAAGCTCCCCCAAAAGATCAGTGGTTATTAAACAAAAGCATGGGTCAAATAAAATGGAATGACACTGAGGTACAAGTATCAGAAAATAGCAAGCTTCAGACTGTTGAAAGTTTCTTTTTGTCTTTTTAAAGTTACTATATATACAAAATAAAACTAAATTAGTCCTCTGTTCCTTGGTTTCAATAAAAATAAAACAAAAGGGCATATTCTGGATTTGCCTTGGTTGCTATATTGTTTTTCAAGACTGAGAGTCTTCTAAAATGCAGTATTCCTAATTTTTCCAGAGGTTTGGACACTATATATTGGTTTCCAGAAATTTTATTATACTGTCAGTTCCATAAAATGCATGTCTTTTTTGAGATGGCTTGTTTACTACAACTTCAGGAATGCACATTATTCCTGAAGTTGTAGTATGTACATATGTACATTGCTGTTTAGTTGCTAAGTCCCATCTCACTCTTTTGCAACCCCATGGACTGCAGTCTGTCAGGCTCCTCTGTCCATGTGATTTCCCAGGCAAGAATACTGGAGTGGGTTGCCATTTCCTTCTCCCTATATTTCTTTAACAAATGCTAATTTCAATACTTTATAATAAAGATACAAATATGCTAGTTTTTAACATTATAAAAATGATCAATTTTACATATATTCCTATGTGTATACCTATATATGTCTACAAATGTTCAATTTATAGTTTATGAATGACCATACTGTATTTTAGAATTTTCCTTGAAGTTTTATAATTTTGAATTTTGGATGTATTTTTTCATAGACAAAATTTTAGTGCTGTTTAACTCTTGAAAATCAGAACATCAAATCCTATTTAATCCAAAGTGCCCATGAAAAGGAGTATTAATAATGTCCTCTGACCTACAGGTGCTTTATCAAAAATGCATTTCTAGTTACAACTTAAGATTCAGGAACATGTTTTTGTGTATTCTCTTACTCCTGATGGTATCAACAGTTCAAAAGGTTGGGTGGGGCCGAAGGGGGCAAACACTGAAGCTGAATAATTTCCTATGTGTCTGTCTGCCATATTTCCAGACAAGTTCCTCCTTAATTTTCTATATTGGAATGGACTGGCATTTGGAAGCAAATTGAACCACAATATAGGAAATTTTAAGTTGATCTGTTCCAAGCTCTTGCTATCCATCCACCATTTATCCATATAATTAATGCCTTTTTTGAACTTTATGTTGTTTGTGCTTAGATTGTGAATCTTTCAAAAAATGCCCGTTGTTCAGTATATGAAAGAATTTCATCTCTCAAAGTGATTTCAACTTTCTTCTAGCCCTTACAGTTTTGGTTGCAGGAAGGTCTAAAATGAATTTGCCAACCTCTTGCATTTTGAAAGTTTAGAATGGGGGAAATGGATAGAAAGCTACCAAACAAAGAAGCATTCTGAAGTTGAAGTAAGTTCTAATGCAAAAATTATTCTTTCCAGCCCCCAGGATGAGGACAAATTGCAGTTAGACATTGCAGTGGAATAATTGCAAACATATTTCCTCTAAAACCGTTAAGTGGCTAAGATGGTTTTCCAACTAAATATTTAGTCATAAGCACAAGCTTTCAAATTCATGTGAGACCTCTGTGTCTTTATCTAATTACTGCTTAATAAAACTTACAGATTTGCTAAAAGTCTTTAAATGAATTCATTTTTTGATTTTTAAAGATGATTTTTTTCTGAAATTTTTGCTTGAGAATTGCTTAAAAGAACCAGTATTCCATGAAGCATAGTAGAATAAAATGAATTGATATTTTAAATAAAGAAACTTGCTTTTATATTCATGAAGCTACTTATACTATGGATTATTTTCACTTGCTTGAAATTCTGGCTTCCTTGATTTTCCCAGTGCAATACAATACAACCTTTCCTCGGTTCTCCTGCTACCTCTCTAGACTTCACTTTTGTTTGTTTTTGTTTGGTCTCTTTTGTTCTCACTTCTTTTGTTCCCTCAGCCTTCCCTCTTCTCTGTTTTCAATCTCTCCTTTTTTACGCCAACAGTTCAATTACCTCTGCTGAGATGATTTTGGAGCTTATGCGTCTAGTCTTCTCTCTTCTACATTTCTTCCCATCTGCTTAAACTCTTCACTTAACTCTTTCACAAGCACCATAAACCTAACATATTCAGTACAAACTCATATAATTTTCTTTAAAAGCAATCCAGACTTTTCCTCATAGTTTTGCCGTTTCTACTAATAATAATACCATTTCCTCAGTCATCCAGACTCCTCAAGCGTTTTAGATGTCTCTTATTTTTTTCTAGTTCCTAAATCAGTCACCCAATTGCCACATCCATTCTCTCGCTTCCATTTCTTCTGCCCTTCCCTTATTTCAGCAGTCATTATAAACTGGATATGTAACAAAATTTAATTGTTACATATTAAACAATTAAATGACTCTACTTCCTATCTGTCCCCACTCTGAAATACATCCTGCACACTCACAAATAAATCTTTCTAAATTGTAGCTTTTATTCTGTTGATTCTTACCCCAGGTCCTTAAGAGCTTACCATTTTCTGTTTATTAAGTGCAATGTTCTCTTCCGGCCACTCAAGTCTATCCGGAAGTGGTCCTGCCACTCGTGCTTCCTCTCACAGGCATCTACACCGCAGTTGTGGTTGGCATTCCTGGGACAACCTGGGACTTCCTCTGTTTGTGCCTTCATGAGCGCTCTTCCTTTCATGGAGAATATCCTACCCTGTCATCAGTCCCAACTTATTAACTTACCACCTAGACTTCAAATGCGAGTCACGCACCCTAACCAGGGGACATTCCTTCTGTTTCTTGTATCTTTTTGCCTCACATCACGCTGTATGTGTCTGTTCTCAGGGGGTCCTTTTTGTTGTTGTTCAGTTACCAGGTAGTGTCCGACTCTTTGTGACCCGTGGACTGCAGCATGCCCGGCCTCCCTGTCACCGTCTCCCAGAGTTTGCCCAAGTTCATGTCCATTGAGCCAGTGATGCCATCCAACCATCTCATTCTCAGTAGGTCCCGCCTTATTCCACTTTGTACTTCAGCTATTTGAAGATCTGTTTATTTGAGTTTAACACATTTTTGATTACTCACATGTGAAATACAATGAAACGTGCCCATTACAGGGGAAGGTCTCTGAAGAAAGGGACTGCCTTATTCATATTTGTCTTTTATGTAGCACATGGCAGGTGCCTAGGCAGTAGTAGATGTCTTAATTACCACTGGCTTTTCTGAGCTGTGAAAAGAAGACACCAATAACATTTAGTACATCCACATTTATACATATATTTGCTCAGCAGTTGAGATATTTTAGAAAATATTCCAAAATGTAAGTTCTTAGGAATATTGTCTTTCAGAATCTAGTAAGTCAAGATGGTTCATTTTCTTTCTTTTTTGTTCAGTAAAATGGAAATAAAACTGATCTTGCTATTTATATCCAGGAATAATTTATGCCTCTGTATGCAGAGATTTGTGAAAATACAAAAGAGATTATTATTATTATTATTATTTTGCTCTTTATATTTGTCTTAGATTAGATCAGTTCAGTTCAGTTCAGCTCAGTTGCTCAGTCGTGTCCGACTCTTTGTGACCCCATGAACTGCAGCACGCCAGGCCTCCCTGTCCATCACCAACTCCCGGAGTTCACTCAGACTCACATCCATCGAGTCAGTGATGCCATCCAGCCATCTCATCCTCTGTCATCCCCTTCTCCTCCTGCCCCCAATCCCTCCCAGCATCAGAGTCTTTTCCAATGAGTCAACTCTTCGCATGAGGTGGCCAAAGTACTGGACTTTCAGCTTTAGCATCAGTCCTTCCAAAGAAATCCTAGGGCTGATCTCCTTCAGAATGGACTGGTTGGATCTCCTTGCAGTCCAAGGGATTCCCAAGAGTCTTCTCCAACACCACAGTTCAAAAGCATCAATTCTTTGGCGCTCAGCCTTCTTCACAGTCCAACTCTCACATCCATACATGACCACAGGAAAAACCATAGCCTTGACTAGATGGATCTTTGTTGGCAAAGTAATATCTCTGCTTTTGAATATGCTATCTAGGTTGGTCATAACTTTCCTTCCAAGGAGTAGGCATCTTTTAATTTCACTTGGCCTCATTTTCTTATCTACAAATTAGGGAATAATATCAACTTCAGGACTTCCCTGGTGGTTTAGCAGTAAATAATCCGCCTGCAATGCAGGAGATGCAGGTTTGATCCCTAGGTCAGGAAGATCCCCTGGAGGAGGAAATGGCAACCCACTCCAGTACTCTTTCCTGGAGAATCCCATGGACAGAGGAGCCTGGCAGGCTACAGTCCCTAGGATCACAAAGGTTCAGACACGACTGAAGCGACTGAGCTCGCACACACATTACCAGCTTCACATGGTAGTTGTGAGAATTGCTTGAATTAATGCATGTAAAGCACTGAGAACAGTCTGGCATAGAGGAAACACCTGATAGCATTTAGCTCATATTATGATCAGTTACAAGCAAGGCTGCTGCTTTCACAGGAAGCACTCCCAGAGCAGCTGGAATGGATGCATCTGGAGCAGGTACAGACTTTCCCTGCACACGTATCTTTGTCTAACTCCCCCTTGGATGCTACATATCTGGGTAATTGGAACTAAAGTGAACTGTGCCTGTTTCCTCTCTTTCACCTAATATATCCATCACCACTCTGAGAAAACGTGACCATCTATGTCTAGATGGGGAAGTCTCATGCCTTTCTGTTTTATGTTGTAGTGAATCAGATTCTATATTGATTGCTTATTTAAGACTATAGTGTGTTAGTTTCATAAAATGTAAGCTTCATAAGAAGAAGGGACTGAGTCTGATTTATCACTGTACCTCAGCCATGACATGCTGCCTTGTGTATTGTAGGTAGGTGCTCAAATTCTTGAATGAATGTAGTTAAATGACTAAGATGATTTTTTTTCTGACCTTTAGAAGATATCCTATACATGAACTCCTTCTCTTGAGGGCAATTAAGCTACAGCTTTTATTACAAATATAAATTACCCCTTATTCTGTATTAATAGCTTCTTTGCAATGGCCTAGTGAAATATTTCTATTTATTTTTATGTGAACCCTCAGTATAAGAAATTGGGTGTAAAATCTTGTTAATATATAACAGTGTTAGAAACATTCCATGTCACCTACTTGAAAATCATCTAATAAGATTAAATAATATTTAGCAGGTGCTTACTATGTGCCAGACACTGTTCTAAATCTAAATGTTTTAAACAATAAAATATGCATTTTCCTATGTGTAACATGATATCATGGATTGAATCTTGGAATGGAAAAAAGACATTAGTGGAAAAACTGGTGAAATATGAATAATGTCTGGAATTTGGTTAATTGCAACATACCAATGTTGGTTTCTCAGATTTTGACAAATATACCGTGGAATGTAAAAGGATAGTATTAGAGGAAACTGGATAAGGATTATACAGGAACTTTCTGCATACTCTTTGCAACTTTGCTTGTATATCTAAAATTATTAAAAAATAAAAAGTTTATTAATATATGTATTCATTTGTTTAACCAAAGCAAGACTATGATACAAGTATCATTGTTAATCTGATTTTACAAGCAGAATCTTGAAATAATAGAAGCATCTCACTCTAGGTTGAATACTCTTAACCAGTACACATTCCTTTATCTCTCGATTCAAATGATCATGAAGTCAGGTAGTAGATGTAACCACAATTCAGTTGATAATTCTATCTTCCAAGGCTCTGGTGTACTGTGTGTGTGGGGGGGTGGGGGACGTGTGTCTGTGTCTGTTTTGTGTGACAATGATACTCTTTAAGAAGCTTGGGCTGTGTACTGTTGATTTTCTGATTTCAAAATACTGTACCATCACTGATTATCCACTGCCGTGATTTACAAATTCCAAATCATGTTCATTTTAATGGGTTCTCATGGTCGTGCCTGAAATTCACGTATCCCAGGCTGAGATGCTGAACTCTGTGGTCACTTGGGTTTGTGAGGAGTGCCACTATCATAGTTCCCTATACTGGAACATATTCCACCACCTTCCATGGAGGTCAAGTCTGTACAAGTGCTACATGTACAACTTCCATGGTTCTTCTGTCAAACTATTAATATAATACACAGAGCTGCTGCAAAGAACTGAAATAATATTCAGAGAAGGAAAACATACTAAAAAGCAAGAGCATTCCAGAAAAGGTAAAAAAAAAATCACTCAGAAACTATGACGTCTATGACCAGAAGTTTAAGCTTAAAGGTTGCTAACATGTTCCAAATAATCTTATTGTACACAGCAGTCAAAAACCTCTTTATTCTTTAATGGGTATTTCTAGCTGCTTTCTGACACCCTTGAAAACTTTATGTCTTGCCTGCACAGCTGCAAGTATGACCACAAGTATGACTTCTTTTTCTCATTATATTGACTACCTATTTGTAGCAATATCCTTTATTGTTTCCTTAACCACAAACAGCACTGAGGGAGAAAGAAAGTCTTGGTTCTCTTATTTATTTCAGCATGGCAGATGAAAACATGTGGGGGAGGTGATCAAACAGGAAGAGAAGGCTTTTTCCCCTTCACTCTGATTCTACTTTTTCAAGGCACACTTTGCACTTTTTTTTTTTTGGTTTTGGTTTGTATTTTAATTCAGCCAATGAACATCCACATGATTTGCAATGTGTTGGAGAAAATGAAATTATTTATGTTTAAAAAAATCTGTGTGGGAGTTCAAAATTTCTCTAAGAAGAGAGCATTATTTCTCCATTGATTCAGACTATTGATGAAAACATTTGACCCATTCCTACTGGACTTATTTTTCTTCTGGAAATGCTTCTTATTTTTACCTAGAAGATGTAAAAACAGATACTTAAGTCCCATAACATTTTATTTGTTCCTAAAAAAGTATATTCTTGTTATATCTTTAATTTATTCTCTTTTTGGGCAAATTGTTGAACAATTTCTGAACCTAGATATTGGTAGTTATGTTTTCCTTTGGTTCAGTATCAGTATGGCTGAGAAACGTTTTTTTAAAAAAAACAACTAAAATTATACAGAGATTCATTGGAAGTCAGTCACCATTGGGTATAATGTGTAAAGAAAACTCAAATAGTGGCAAATCTAATTTATCCCAAGCTTAGGGTGAGGTCTACTGCTACTGTAACACCATGGCCACCAGGGGCCTTTCCTCTTGTTCTTTCCTCACCTCTCCTTCCTTTCCCTTCCCCACCTTCCTTCTTCCTTTTCTGCACACATGCTCAGAAGGCTGGCTGCAGTACAGAACAGAAAAGTGATTTTCCATTTACTTTTGCTCTCTATGTATTTTTTCTTCTCTGACAACGGAAGTACTAAAGATACCTCATATTATCCAATATAGTTTTGAATTTTTGTTTTCTGCAGGATAACATTATTGGTTCGTTTGTTGTTCAGTCCCTCACTAGTTGTGTCTGACTCTTTTTGACCCCAGGAACTGCTGCGAGCCAGGCTTCCTGTCCTTTACTATTTCCCTGAATTTGCTCAAACTCATGTCCATAGAGTCAGTGATGCCATCCAGTCATCTCTCACCCTCTGTCATCCCCTTCTTCTCTTGCCCTCAATCTTTCCCAGTACCCACCCCCCACCCTTTTTTTTGAACACTGATGGGCGGAAAGTTCACAGAAATATAAGTATCTTGAATAAATACACTGTGTACTTTTTTCTCTTTCAGCACTTAGTACACTATTTTATTCACACTGTGCCCTTAGTATACCACTTAACTCACATGTACAGTTGTGCATTGCCTATAGTTACCATCACAGTCCATACCAGCCTGAAAAATATACTGAAAATAGTCTACTTTTCCACAGGCCCAGTTTACTTACATTATTATATTGAAGGTGTGTGCTCCTGAGAGCTTATCTTTGACCTTACACTTCTAAGCCCAACCTGTTTTTCACAGCTATGCTTGAATCCCGTGAAATGTCACTGGCCCATCCCAGATTTTGTCTCCTTTCAGTTTACTCCTTCCTTCTATTCTCTGAATCTTGGATGTACACTTTAATGCCAATCTTTTAGCATGTCACATTATTGTTAATATATTAGTATCCTATATAGTACAGACACAAAAATCCTTAGGTGCTTTTCGTACCAAACTAGATCTTGAGTTTCCATGGTGACTTTATGTGTACCAGTGTTCTCTATTCTCTAATAGTGGAAAGTATCAATATAATGTGGTTGATAATTATAAGCCTTCTGTTGATAGGGGCAAATTAAGAAATTACATAATACTTGTTTTCCTGTAAGTTAACTTAGGATAGTTTAAATAACTCATACAACATTGACTTAAATTCAAAATTATTTTGTAAAGATTGATTGGAACCCTGAACAATGGATAGAAACTGGCTCTAGTGCCCCTAAGTAGTTGACTCTCAGGAAAACAGGAATCAGGAAGAATGAAGGGCTTTTCCATCAAGGGCTTTCAGAGGGGATCAATGGTTATCTGAGTACGGTTATGATGCCAGAGTGGTGCAGTCTGAGGCTGATAAGAAACCTCTGCTTGGCAAATTAAAGTGAATCAGCCAAATGTTGGCATTATCTCTTGAAGGTGAAAAATACTCAGAGTCTCAGGGTCAAATTAAAGACGGAACTGTTTTTTCTTTTGTCGTCCTTTTTTAAAAATTTATTTATTTTTAAATTGAAAGATAATTGCTTTACAGAATTTTGTTGTCTTCTGTCAAACATAATCAGCCATAGGTATACATTTGTCTCCTCCCTCTTGAACCTCCCGCCCATCCCCCTCCCAAGACTCAACTCTTGATAGATTAAGGTGAAGAAGTTTCAGATTTGAGTAGAACATGGTTTCACAATTCATATGCCATTCTCACTTAAGTGTGAATAGTTTGAGCAAAGGATTCTGGATATCTGAGTCGTGACCAGAAAGTAAAGAAAGAAAGGTATATACAGCTTCAGAAACATTATCACTGTCATAATAAACCACTGGACTTGATGTTTATGCTTTTCCAGACACTAAGAGCTGCATTAATATGGTCCAGGAAGGATGATCTCAAATTCAGATTAGAATACTCAAAGCAGTAAACAAGCAGATATTACATTCTGTAGCATAAAAGAGATATTTACAATGTTGTTACTGAAGGTTAATAATTTGAGTGAGAATGACCCTGCACAAGAAAGTTAATATATTCTTCAAGGATTTTATTCTAAATTGTAGTTGTAGTCATCTGAGAAGGCAAAGTAAAGTGTTTTGTTACTACACTTGCCTTCAAATATTGACAAATGTGACCTAGTATTATTCCTTATGCCAGATAAAGAAAGATCAAATTTTGGTTATGTATCTAGAGAACTTCAAAACTCACATGGATTGTACATCTTCAGAATTACTTTAGTATCTCATTGCCTATTAAAGGGAAAAAAAGACCAAATGCTGCTTCTCATACATTCATAACTGATAGCCATTATCAAAAAGGAAAGAGAAAGAAAACTGACTAAATCATACGTCTACATTCCATATCATTTACTCTGTTATCAAATTAGCTGAAATGAGATACCTGGCTAGTTCATGGACATTTCCTAGGCAACCATCATTCTTTATTTTAAATTGTACCAAGGTCTTTGAATTCTTAAGATACACTACAAAGAATCAAATGCAAGTCTAGGATAAAGAAAAAGAAAACAACTTTTGATATTTTTACCCAAACTTGACATTGCATAATATTTTGAGGCAAAGAGGTACAAATAATCATTCCCCAAATAGATACGAGTATGTGTGTACGTGGAGGGACTTTGTGGATAAGAAAGAAAGGGTGGAGAGAGGAACAAACTGCTCGTTTTAGTTGCTTGTTTCCTCGTTTAAAAAGTAGTTCTTATGTTTTGTGTCCATAAACCTTTACTTTGGTTCTTCAAAATCACAGAGTCATGAAATCTATTCTTTCTAGTCTCATTTGACAAATATTTTCTATTGAACTCTTTGCCTTCATTGTAGGGGTCACTTAACTGAGATAGTCCCTTGGCAGGAAAAAAAAATATGAGGTGCATTTTATTTCCATACTTCTTGGCATCCTGCATCATCTTCTAACTGTTTCTTCAGAAATTTTTCTTCTTTAGTTTATATCCCTATATTCTATCACTGTATATGTACAAATTACTATAATACCTATTGTGCAAAAGAGATGGTTACACTTTTGTTTAGTAGGTCCACAAATTCTTCTCTTGGGAAGAATATTCCAGAACTCTCTCTCTCTATCTATATACACACACACATAATTTACATGAAAAGAACTTACATTATGTTACCTTGCAAGCTTATGATAACCAACATTTTAGTTCAAAATTGAGTTCCAGATACCTCAATTATTTCTTTTTTTCTAACTGTGGTTAGAAAACTTAACATGACATTTTTAAGTGTTTCATACATTGTTGTTAAGTATAGGTATGATATCATAGACTGCTGCTGCTGCTGCTGCTAAGTCGCTTCAGTTGTGTCCGACTCTGTGCGACCCCATAGACGGCAGCCCACCAGGCTCCCCGTCCCTGGGATTCTCCAGGCAAGAACACTGGAGTGGTTGCCATTTCCTTCCCCAATGCATGAAAGTGAAAAGTGGGTTGCCATTTCCTTCTCCAGTGCATGAAAGTGAAAAGTGAAAGTGAAGTCACTCAGTCATGTCCGACTCTTAGCGACCCCATGGACTACAGCCTACCAGGCTCCTCCGTCCTCTTTCCAGGCAAGAGTACTGGAGTGGGGTGCCATTGCCTTCTTCTATATCATAGACTAGATCTCTGAAATTATTCATCTTGTAAGACTGAAACTTTATACCTGTTGAACAACGCCATATTTTCCTCTCTCCCTTGCCCCTGGCAATTACCATGCAACTCTGCTTATATTTGACTAGCTACTTCATATAAGTGGAATCATGCAGTATTTGTCCTTCTGTGACTGGCTTATTTAGCTTGACACAGTCTTTTCAAGGTTCATCCATGCTGTCATGTATGGAAGAATTCCCTTCTTCTTTTCAATCTGTATAATATCCCGTTGCATGTATATACCACATTTTCTTTATCCAATCATCTGTTAATGGACATTTGGGTTGTTTTCACCTCTTGGCTGTTGTGAATAGAGCTGCAGTGAACACAGGAGTACAAACATTTCTTTGGAAACCTGATTTCAATTCTTTTAGATAAATACCCGGAAGTGGGATTGCTGAATCATATAATAGTTTTAGTTTTAATTATATTAGGAAGCTCCTTACTGTTTTCCATAGCAAATGTACTATTTTACATTCTCACCAAAAGTATACAGTGGTTCCAATTTCTTCACATCCTAGTCAACACTTGTTATGTAATTTTTAAAAAAAATTTTTATTATTATTATTATTTTTTACTTTACAATATTGTATTGGTTTTGCCATACATCAACATGCATCCGCCACGGGTGTACACGTGTTCCCCATCCTGAAACCACATCCCCCCCCCACCGCACCCCCCTTCCCATACCATCCCTCTGGGTCATCCCAGTGCACCAGCCCCAAGCTTCCCGTATCCTGCATCGAACCTAGACTGGCGATTCGTTTCTTATATGATATTATACATGTTTTAATGCCATTCTCCCAAATCATTCCCCCCCCTCTCTCCCACAGAGTCCAAAAGACTGTTCTATACATCGGTGTCTCTTTAGCTGTCTCGCATACAGGGTCGTCGTTACCATCTTTATAAATTCCATATATATGCATTAGTATACTGTATTGGTGTTTTTCTTTCTGGCTTACTTCACTCTGTGTAATAGGCTCCAGTTTCATCCACCTCATTAGAACTGATTCCCTAACAGTTGTGAGGCTATATCTCATTGTGGTTTTGACTTTACATTTCCTTAACAGTTATCGTCTTCCTTAACAATGAGAATCTTTTCACGTATCTGTTGGCTATTTGCACATTTTCTTTGGAGAAATATGTATTCAGATCCTTTGTTCATTTTTAAATTAGAGTCATTTGTTGTTGGTGGTGTTAGTGTGTACATTTTGGTTTTTGTTTTTTGCTATATGTGTTTTCCTTATATATTTTGAATATAAACCTCTGATGAGATATATGGTTTGAATATATATTCTCCCATTCCTTAGGTGGTCTCCTCACTCTACTGATTGTTCCCTTTGCTGTGTGGAAGGGTTTCGGCTTGAGGTAGCTCTACTTGTCTATTTTTGTTTTTGTTGTGTATGCTTTTTGTGTCATTGCCAAGAAAAATATCAAGATTTTACTCTTTGTTCTCTTCTAGGAGTTTTAGAGTTTCATGTTTAAGTCCTTAACTCATTTGGAGTTGATTTTTCTGTATGGTGTGAAATAAAGGTCCAATTTAATTCTTTTGCATATGAATTTCCAGTTTTCCCATTGTATATTCTTGGTAATCTAGTTAAAGACTAGTTTATTGTATATGGATGAGTTTATTTCTGGTCTCTCTATTCTGTTTAATTGGACTATATATCTGTCTTTATGCCCATACCACACTGTTTTAATTACTTCAGCTTTGGGAAGAGACAGAGTATACAGTACTGAGATGGAGATTAGGAATAAAGTCTAGGACTGATCAAACTCAGTCTTTCCATATGCCTGGTTTATCTTACTAAATTGTCAGTTTTATTTGAATAAAAGATCTAAACGGAGCTGCAGAGGAAGTAAAGACCCTCTTGCCTGCTTCCTTGGTGGGCATACATTTAATAAATGTACTCTAGGCAGCTAATATTTTAGTTATATGCACACTGCTTAGGGGAGGGTTGGGACCAAGGTATAACCTCTGACTGTTATTATTCACAAATATTACAAGGATCTCAGCTTTTGTTCTCAGTTCAGTTCAGTCACTCAGTCAAGTCCAACTCTTTGCGACCCCATGGACTGCAGCACACCAGGCTTTCCTGTCCATCATCAACTCCTGGAGCTTGCTCAAACTCATGTCCATTGAGTTGGTGATGCCATCCAACCATCTTATCCTCTGTCGTCCCCTTCGCCTCCTGCCTTCAATCTTTCCCAGCATCAGGGTCTTTTTCAGTGAGTCAGTTCTTTGCATCAGGTGGCCAAAGTGTTAGAGTTTCAGCTTCAGCATCAGTCCTTCCAATGAATATTCAGGACTGATTTCCTTTAGGATTACCTGGTTTGATCTCTTTGCAATCCAAGGAACTCTTAAGAGTCTTCTCTAACACCACAATTCAAAAGCATCAGTTCTTCAGCACTCAGCTTCCTTTATAGTCCAATTCTCACATCCATACATGACTACTGGAAAAACCATAGCTTTGGCCAGATGGACCTTTGGCTTTTGTTCTATCAACATATAAATTAGTTCGTACTTGAGGTAAGATAATTTTATTTCATGAGAAGGGAGTCTTGGCTTCAAGTACATATAAATTTTATTGTTGTTTTTCTTGACTACAAAATCTTTGAACTTGTGCTTCCTAAAAGCACATTGGAAAACTGAAGACTCCAGAGAGAATTATTTTCTCTCTTCCATACTAGTCAATCCCATTTTACCAACCAGGGAAACTACAGTTATCATGGTTCTGAAACTGGCAGACTGATGTTCCCTTGAATGCTTGACATTCCACATCAATAAGTAGAAAGGGGGATTGAAAGAAAAAAAAAAAGTCTTTTCTGCTGGGAGTATGATAGAAATGTTAGAATTCTTTCCAAAAGAAGAAATCCAAATCCACAACAGCACATTGTTTGCGTGTTTTTCTAAGCTGGATTTTCAGCCTTGAAGACTTTCACGCAGTGCCTCCTGCCAGAATATGACATACACCACTGGGACTGAAACTAGCACCTGTGAGAAGCAAACCATGACCATTAAAATATCCAGTCCCTGGGTGGGACCAAAAAAAAGAGAGAAAGCTGTTTCATTGAGATTGTGCCAGGAAAAGGCTACAGTTGAGCTGGCACTGCAGCCATGGCCAGAAAGCAGTTTGACATGCACTTGGAATTCATAGCATTGCATTGACCCTTAAACACAGCTATGCTGAACTAGATCATATATATGGTTCCGTTTGATTGGTGCGTCTTATGTACATGGCATTATGCTTACTTTGATTACTGCACATGTTGTCCTAATATTGCAAGCTCCCCTTGGCTTGTCTCTCTACCCTCTAGACCCATAATATAAGTGAATGAAGTGAGGTCAGGTTTAAGAAAAGTTAGTCAATATTACTTGTCTCCACTTCTTGTAGAGGCATGATACATGATGCAATTAACACTTGGCCACACCTTGGCAATAGCAAGGACTGGAACAAAATGAAGAGAGCTTATCCCACCCAGGGGAGTGGCAGTCACTCAGCCCTACTTGAGTGTTGCCACACAGGATCTGGGTCCTGGTGATAACATATCCTCTACATTCTCAAGAAAAGCTGAATGTGGAATCGCTTATATGTCAATGCAATCTGTATGCTCTTCAAAGGCAAAAACCATATGTTTTATCTTTCAGTTCCAAGTAGTGCCCTTACACAGTAGATCAATAGGTCTTCCCCTCTTTCATACTGTTTTACTAAATTAAAGTGAACTAAGGCCTGTGTATTTTATAGACATGCATGTGATACACACACACATATATATATATGAGGTGGCCATATGGTAGTACTTTGCTCATATGTTCTATATGAATGAAAAAGACCTTTGTGTTAAATAGGATAAAATAGGTATTGCAAAGAGAAAACTGATGAGAAATTTATGGAAACATTTGATCCTACAGAGTTTTAAGCTTTTCTACCTGTATTCATCACATCTCAGAGTATGAAGAAAACATTTTAAAAAATTATTAAACTACTTAACAAATATTTTTAATGAATGAATGAAATAAATATATCTAGGCTGCTGAATATATTTAGACACATTACAAAAGTGGTTACAAAATGATTCCAAGGACATGTGCCAGCTTGTAGATATTTTTACTGACCTGTGGATAAATGAAAAAATATAGACAATTATAGTATATGGAATTTATTTATTTATTTGTGTCTGGGTGTATATGCATGCACAAATTTCACCTATTTTTTTAAGGGACTAATTTTTTGAGATATTTGTTCTTTCTACTTTTTGAATAATAAAATTAATACATTATGGTAATAGTATATATTAATGTTTGTCCGTTTTGTTGAATATCTCTTTTGTCAAAATAAAAGACCATTAACTCTGGTCATTCCCAAAAATTTTACTTAAAATTTTTCTTGATTTAAGAAACCCAGGGATTTCCCTTGTGGTTCAGTGATTAAGACTGCACTTCCAGTGTAGAGGGTGTGGGTTCTATCCCTGGTTGGGAAACTAAGATCCCACATGATGCACAGCCAAAAGATTAAAAAAAAATCCGAAACTATGGGAACCACTGTAACCACTGTATTAGGAGCTCTCTAGAGACCCTAATACTCATCTCTTTCTCATTCCACATGTTTATTTGTGATTGTGTTACAGTTAATATGACACCAGGTTGGTAAGTGGATAAAGGTTCAAATTATATGGAATGACAGAATGAGAATCTATAAAAGCCTTGGTAGTTTGGAAAGCGGACCACACTTTACAGGATGAATTTTTAACATGAACAAATGCTGCATTATGCATTGAAGAATTGAGGACCCCAAGCTGACTACATGGTTATGCAATGGGAGCCGAGCCAGCCCAGTGTTAGATCTAGGAACCATTAATATGACTATTCAAAAATTGTCCTGTTCAGCTCTGCCTTTGCCAGAAGATACCTGGATATTGCATATGAGTCTAGATGTCACTTTCAGGAAGGATGCTTTGAGCAAATTGATGCTCATTCTGTGAAACTGAAGGAAGCAAAGAATCTAATCCATACCAGATTAAGAATAAAATTTAGGATTTGTGGCTTGAAGAAACAGGTCGAGGAAGATTATTATCAACATCAAACACTTGCAGGTATATAGATTTTGTTCATGACAAGAAGAGTAGAATTAAGAACAATGGGCATATGCTATGGGAGACAAACTCTGGTTTGATGTAAGGAAGTGTTTGCTAGAAAAGTAGCGTTAGAAAAAGGACAGCTTTGGCAGTGGACACCCCCACTAACACTGGACTATAATGAGGTCTTTGCTAGTCGTGGAACTAGATAATTTGACCCACAGTTTACCCTGGAAGCCATGTGTTAACATGCCCACTTATTTCATCTGTGCCACAGACGAACATGTGGGTTACTGTCTGAGTCATGTGGAGGATTGCAATTAGTTAACTTCATCTCTACTGCCTGTGGGATGTGTAGTTAGTCACCTCACATCTGGGAGCCTCAGCGTCTCATCTGTAAAATGAGAGTGTAGAGCTCAGCCACATTGCTTTTATTTTCTATTGCTGCTCTAATACATTATCATGAACTTAGGGACTTAATATAACATAAATTTTGTATCTTACAGAAGTCTGAAATGAGCCTCAGTGGACTAAAATCAAGGTGTCAGCAGGGCTGGATTTCTTCTGGAGGCTCAGGGAAGAATCACTTTTAGCCTTTTCCAGCTTTTAGAGCTACCCACATTCCTTGACTCATGACTCCTTTCCATCTTCAAGGCCAGTAATGTTGAGTCAAATCTTTTTCATGTTGCATCACTCTGACACTCACTCTTCTGCTTCTTTTTCCCATTTAAGGACTATTATGATTACATTGGAAATACCTAGGTAATCTTTATATATAATTTTATTATTTTAAGGTCAAGTGATTATCACATTCATTCCACTTGCAATCTTCATTCCTCTTTGTCAGTACCATAACCTATTTATAAATTCTTAGGATTAGGACATGGATATCTTTGGGTGGGGGGGGGGGTCATTATTCTGTCTACCACATCCTTTAAAGTCATTTCAGTTTTACTATCCTACAAATTGAGGAGATAATGTCATCTTAAGCCTGACTTGTTACAAACAAATGAGGCAATTCCCAGGAATATAAGTGAGCCTGAAGCTTGTCAGTACTGATGGCATTCTCTTAGTGTCCCGCAGAAATTCCACCTTTCTTTGAACCATTAAATGTACATGATAACCATTGTTCTTTCCAACCAGTCCTCAGCCAAAGAGTATCACCTGAATAGTTTGATTTCTGATACCAGTGGTGAAGTGGTAAAGAATCGCCTGCCAATGTAGGAGATGCAAGAGATGTGGGTTTAATCCCTGAGTCAAGAAGATCTGAAGAAGGGAATTGTAACCCATTCCAGTATTCTTGTCTGGAAAATCCCATGGACAGAGAAGCCTGGAGGCCAGGCTACAGTCCATGGGGTCACAAAGAGTCGGACATGACTGAGTGACTGAGCACACACATGTGCACCATTGAAAGAGCAGCCAGAGAGGGTAGGATAAATTGAGAAAGTAGCATTGACATATATACTCTATCATGTGTAAAACAGTTACCTAGCAGGGAGCTGCGGTATAACAGGGAGCCCAGCCTGGTGCTCTGTTGGCAACCTCAAGGGGTGAAATGTGGGGAGGAGGCTCTACAGAGAGGGGGTATATATATAATTACGGCTGAGCCACATTGCTGTATGGCAGAGACCACCACAACATGGTAAAGCAATGATCCTCCAATTAAAAATACAATAATGGTAAAAAGAAAGAGCAGTCAATTTTCTAGATGATTGGATGCCATTTGGGTACTGTTTTGGTAATGGAAGTGCACAGAATCTGGGCAGAGCTGCCTCAGGAGTGCCTGTTTGAGTGGTTTCCCATAGAGTAACTCCTGTTTTGTGACTGTCTATGTTTAGCCTTACCAAGCCTAGATGACACCCTTCCTGAAGGATGAAATGGAATCTATGATTGCTCCCTTGCCTCTAGCATCACTGTGCAAAACAGAGCAGTAATGTTGGGGAAGATAAAGTATACCCAACTCCCCTTCCCTCTGACTCTCAGTGACCAAAAGCACACTGTAGAACATTCCATATGCTGCTCAAAACAGGGTACCACTCTGCCTGAACAGCTAGAGAAAACCCTGGTTTACAACCTGTGATAAATCATTATTCCAAAAAAGCTCATCAATGTGTTCTTTTTAAACATTTTTACTAGAGTATTTATGATCTTGACTTTCAGAGTTCAAAGTGTTTTGTGAGCCCTGTTAAGAATAGAGGAGTAAGTAGCAAGGCAGACTCTCTTCCCAACAAGCAGCCATTTAAATGGAAAAAATGATTGAAACAATCATTTAAAGAATCTGGAAATTGTCCTAAGGGCATACAGAAAATGGAGAAACATTCATTCAAGAAAATCTACTAAATCTTGGTAAGAACAGCGAGAGTCTGTGGCATTTGAGTCACAGCCTACTTCCTTCCTCTCTGTCTCCCCACAGTCTCCTTCTCATGAAAACTATTCCAAGAGCTTTGACTCTGGTGAATGCCTTAAAGAAGTAGGGGTTCCCTCTTCCCCATGATTCTAGACTAGGGCTACATTTTCAACCTGTGAGGAGAAGGTTGCCAGGTTTTCTCATCTCCCTGTGCTCGTGTTGTAGAAGCTTTATTCCAGGCAAGAAAGACCAGCTGAGAGGATCAAGTCTCTCCTGCTTCACAAGCCCCATTTATAAAACAGAAACTCCCCAGGTAGGGCAGACTGATCTAAAGGCAGTGACCCAATCATTTCTGCCCAGCTTATTTATAGAGCAGAGATTTCACCCCGGGAAGGGCAAACCCAGGAGACTAATCACCACTGTTCCATGGTCCCAGGCATCACCCGGGACTTACTTGTCAAGTAGAGCTGTCACTCTATGAGAAACAGGACACTGTCTCTGCCTCCAACTCCTTTGCAGTGTCACAGAGGTTTTGCCCTAGGGAGAGGCAGGCCTTAAAGACAAAGAGCTTTATAGTTCTCCCTGGGGAAACTGACTTTGTGTGCAACAGATTGTGAAGAATTCTATGCCTTAAGGGCATTGTTGAAAAGAACAGAGATCTTGGTGAAAGTAATTAAAAGGACTCTCAAAAGTCCCTGATATAAGTGCATGTATGCATGCTCAGTGGCTAAGTCCTGACCCCATGGACTGTAGCCCACCAAGCTTCTCTGTCCATAGGATTTTCCAGGGAAGAATATTGCAGTGGGGTTGCTATTTCCTAGTCCAGGGGATCTTCTCGACCCAGGGATTGAACCTGCATGTCCTGCATCTCTTGCATTGGCAGGCAGATTCTTTACCACTGAGCCACCTGGGAAGCCCTTCATATAAGTAGAAATAAGTGATCAGAAGTTTAATACAGCCAAGAACAGAGACACCCAAGATCACAGTCAACCCTGCTGGTAACAAGTGCTATGTGCTAGCTCTGTGCATCACTCATTCAGGAGCAGTCAGAACACAGAGTGGGGCAAATTTGAAAATGTTACCCAAGCAGCATACATATCAACAAAGGATAGAAGTCTCACTGGTCCTTGGACCTTTCATACAACGTCTGACCAACCACTAATTGTGTATTAAGCTACTCTCACTGACTGACTAAGCTAGGCTTCCCTGATAGATTGGGTGGTAAAAAAATCCGCTTGCAATGCAGGAGACCCCCATTTGATTCTTGGGTTGGGAAGATCCGCTGGAGAAGGAATAGGCTACCCATACCAGTATTGTTGGGCTTCCTTGTGGCTCAGCTGGTAAAGAATCTGCCTGCAATGTGGGAGATCTGGGTTCGATCCCTGGTTTGGGAAGATCCACTGGAGAAGGGAAAGGCTACCTACTCCAGTATTCTGGCCTAGATAATTTCATGGACTGTATAGTCCATGGGGTTGCAAAGAGTCGGACACAACTGAGCGACTTTCACTTTCACTAAGGCAACATCCTAGGATGCCAGTATTAAAAATAAAATCACAGACACCTTAGTAATGTGGAAGACTGTGCATTATTGAGACTGTCTTTTCAGAAGTTATCGGAGAGGCAAAATAGAAGTTACTAAATTCCAGTAGAGCATGGGGCAAAAAACATAAATTCCTTGAATTGTTATAACAGTCTCCAAGCCACATGTACGTGCAGGAGTGAAGTGCAATAATCTAACTGGCCAAAGACAGTTTAAGTACAACCTTTGAACAAAGAGAGGCTTATGTTATCCCTGAGGCAATCCCTAGGTGGACTGGCTCAGTTCAGATCAGTCCCTCAGTTGGGTCTGACTCTTTGTGATCTCATGGACTGCAGCACAGCAGGCTTCCCTGTTCATCACCAACTCCCCAAACTTCCTCAAACTCATGTCCATCGAGTCAGTGATGTCATCCAACCATCTCATCCTCTGTCAACCCCTTCTCCTCCCGCCTTCAATCGTTCCCAGCATCAGGGTCTTTTCAAATGAGTCAGCTCTTCGCATCAGGTGGCCAAAGTATTGGAGTTTCAGCTTCAGCATCAGTCCTTCCAATGAATATTCAGGACTGATTTCCTTTAGAATTGACTGGTTGGATCTCTTGCAGTTCAAAAGACTCTCACAAGTCTTCTCCAACACCACAGTTCAAAAGCATCAATTCTTCCTCACTCAGCTTTCTTTATATTCCAACTCTCACATCCACACATGACTACTGGAAAAACCATAGCCTTGACTAAACAGACCTTTGTTGGCAAAGTAATGTCTCTGCTTTTTAATATGCTGTCTAGGTTGGCCATAGCTTTTCTTCCAAGGAGCAAGTGTCTTTTAATTTCATGGCTGCAGTCACCACCTGCAGTGATTTTGGAGCCCCCAAAAATAAAGTCTCTCACTATTTCTCCATCTATTTCCCATGAAATGATGGGACTGGATGCCGTGATCTTAGTTTTCTGAATGTTGAGTTTTAAGCCAACTTTTTCATTCTCCTCTTTCACTTTCATCAAGAGGCTCTTTAGTTCCTCTTCATTTTCTGCCATAAGGGTGGTGTCATCTGCATAACTGAGGTTATTGATATTTCTCCCAGCAATCTTGATTCCAGCTTGCGCATCATCCAGCCTGGCATTTTGCATGATGTACTCTGCATATAAGTTAAATAAGCAGGGTGACAATATACAGCTTTGATGTACTCCTTTCTGGATTTGGAACCAGTCTCTTGTCCCATGTACAGTTCTAACTGTTGCTTCTTGACCTGTATACAGATTTCAGGGGCAGGTGGTCTGGTATTCCCATCTCTTTAAGAATTTTCCATAGTTTGTTGTGATCCACACAGTCAAAGGCTTTGGCATAGTCAATAAAGCAGGAGTAGATGTGGACTGCCTACAAGATAAAAGTAAGAAAGAGAATCTGATAGGGACATCAGAGGCTGTGCATTGAGGGGAAGTAGACATCAGAGAGTCAAATCAGTCAATTCACTAAACAAATAAATGGCTAAATAAACAAGTGGCAACATTAACCCGTGGGGGAGGGTATTAGTTTCCAGAACTCTCTGTGCTTTGCTTAGTCATTCAGTCGTGTCTGACTCTTTGTGACCCCATGAACATATAGCCCCCAGGCTCCTCTGTCCATGGGGATTCCCCAGGCAAGAATACTGGAGTAGGTTACCATGCCCTCTTCCAGGGCATCTTCCCAACCCAGCGATCAAACCCAGGTTTCCCACATTGCAGGCAGATTCTTTACTATCTAAGCCACCATTCTTACTATCTAAGCCCAAGAATACTGGAGTGGGTAGCCTATCCCTTTTCCAGGAGATCTTCCTGACCCAGGAATCGAACCAGGATCTCCTGCACTTTGTAGGCGGATTCTTTACCAGATGAGCTACCAGGGAAGCCCCCAGAACCCTCTACAAGATATTTAAAGTTGCTAATTTTCAGCCAAAATTTATGAGACAGGCAAAGAAATAGGAAAAGGTGACCCATATTCTTTGGTTTTCCTGGTGGCTCAGTTGATAAGGAGTCTGTCTGCAATGAGGGAGACCCAGGTTCGATCCCTGGGTAGGGAAAATCCCCTGGAGAAGGAAATGGCAACCCACTCCAGTAATCTTGCCTGGAGAATTCCATGGACAGAGGAGCCTGGTGGGGTACAGTCCATAGGATCACAAAGAGTCAGACACAACTGAGTGACTAGCACTTTCACTTCACTTTTATGCAATTCTAAGTGGTTTTGAAGGGATTCAGATGTGAAATTTAGCAGGCAAAGATTTCAAAGCAGACATTGTTAAGTGCATGCAAAGAACAGAAGGATACTATGTATAAAAAATTAAAGGAAGGTGTGAGGACCTTGCTTCATCAAATAGAAAATATGAATAAAGAAATATAAAGTATTTCTAAAAGACCAAATGGAAATTCTGTAATTAAAAAATCAAGTGACAAAAATAAAAATCCACAGGAGGAGCTCAACAATAGATTTGAACTGACATAAGAAAGAATTGGCACATTTGAAAATAAGTCAGTAGAGATTATGGAATATGAATGCAAAAAGAAAAAAATAATAAAGGAAAATGAACACATCCTTAGAAAAATGTTGACTACAATTAAGTGTACCAGCAGACACATAATGGGAGTATCAAAAAGAGGGAAAAAAGGACAGAAATAATAGATGAAATGATGAGATAAAGAAATAATGGCTGAGAAATTCTCTGATTTGATGGAAAATATTAGTCTACACATCTAAGAACTTCAAATAGAATTTTTTTTTCCTCCCTGATCCTCATCCAGCAATATTTAAAATTAAAATCAATATTTAAAGATTCATTTTTACTTCAGAATGGTGTTCCATTACTTATCTAATATCCTTTACTTCTCCTCATATGTGTGTGCTCAATCGGTAGTCGTGTCTGATTCTGGATTTTAGCCTGCCAGGCTCCTCTGTCCGTGGGATTCTCCAGGCAGGAATACTCGAGTGGGTTGCCATTTGCTGCTCCAGGGGATCTTCCCGACCCAGGGATGGAACCCATGTCCCTTGAGTCTCCTGTGTTGGCAGGTAGATTCTTTACCACTGAGCCACTTGGGAAGTCACTTCTTCTCATAAGTATTTGCTAAAGTCACAAGTGGATGAGGAACTTGGCTTAGAAATACAAGTTCTCCAGTTTCCTGAAATTCCTAGCATATTTTTGTCATAGAGGTGGAATAGTTCTTGCTGTAGTGCTGCATGCCAATGAAAAAGTCAGAAAATGTCTTATGTTTCATTTCCATCTGAGTCCCACAGATCTATACAGATCTCAAAATCTGATAGGCAACTTGCCATAGCAGGCATTCAGCGATACCTCTTGCTTTTTCTTTTTTATTGATTATCAAGGGTTGATAAGATCCTGTGAACACCCATGTCAGTCAGCCTTTCCAGAGACTGCCTTATTCTGGGGAATTAATTTAAGAACCTACACTGAAAAATGCAGTAACGGGAAAAATATAATAACCTACACTGAAAAATGGTGTGCTGCAGTCCATGGGGTCGTAAAGAGTCGGATATGAGCAGCTGAACTGACCTGAACACTGAAAAGCAAATTTTCTTCTATTAGGGATATTTACCTCAGAAATGGAGATTTAGGGACTTTCTTGGGGTCCAGTGGTTGAGACTCTCCCCAAGTTGGGAATTAAGATCCTCTGTTTTCCAAATTATCTCCTTTTCATCTGATCCAATATTTGTATTTCGTTGGTATATTAAATGAGCCTGCTATTTGCTCTAATCTTTACTTTGCATTAATATGATGAATCTATTAATAGTCTCTGGTCAGGGATAATGTTTTATTTAGACTTTCCCTCAACTAATGAGTCCAGGAGAGATTGTAGTGAATACCTGGAGTTTTTGTCACAGCATTATTTCATGCCCTTTCTTTTATTTTTGTTTTTGTTTGAAGGAGAGATGAGTAAAACAACACTAAAATGCTCCTCTGGGAAGTCATTTTTTCTAATTCTCTTGATAAGTGATGGTGGTGAGATTGGCTCCACTCTTCACTCCTTTTTATATGGAAATGACAACCCACATCAGTATTCTTGCCTGGGAAATCCATGGATACAGTTGCCTGATGGGCTACAGTTCATGGAGTCACAAAAGAGTCAGAAAGGACTTAGAGACTAACACAACAACAAAGAACTTGGTTAAGCCACTGGTTTATCTCAACCTTCAGTCACAGTGATTGGACTATTATCCATCCAACAGTTTACGACATGCCAGAGAACATTTGCTGAGACTAGTGGGAAGAAAATGGCTTTTTCATCTCCCTGTAGATCATGGTATGAAGAGTTGAAGCCAAGACTTGCTGAAGCCATGCTCCCTACCCTAATGGGAGAAAGTAAAACCGCTAAAGGGACCAATTTTGAAGCCTTGAGATAATGTTATTGTAGAGTGCTGAACAGAGGTGGAGAAGAAAGGGGCTTTGGTCATACCATTTGAGTCATGGGACCGTATTTCATCTGAAATTAAATATATGGATATATATCTAGACTTTTAAATTGTTAATGAATGGATTTCATTCATATTTAAGTTAGTTTAATTTAGATTCTCTGTCACTTGTTGATGATACAGCTGAAGAAATGTTACTCAATGGATGAAGTGAAAGCTCATTCATCAACAACATTTTTTATTTATTAATACGCATAATGTATTTGACCATCAGGTAAACTTATCACGTATATAGTTGTGTGTGTGTTGTGTGTGTTGTGTATGTGTGTTTGTTTTCAATCAGTGGTATGATTCTTGTGATTGTGAAGCCCAAACAGGTGAAGAGTCTCACTTGGGTGGGGTGTGACCCTTGTAACAAACAGATGCTTGGTTCCAATCTTTAAAGCATAGAGAAAATACCATTTTGGAATCCGGTGCTTTTTGATGCTGCGCTTAAGTGTTTTGCACTGTGAATTTCTCGGCTCCTATGCAAGTCTATTTTAGAGGCTCAAGTTATGGGGCTCACAAACTCCCTCAGTGTCCTTAAAAGGACAAGAAATATTCTCATCCTGCTTCTCTTTGTTCACATTTGGACCCTCCTGAATAGAGGGTCAACAATGGCAGCTGCATACAATTTCTTCAAATTACTATGATTTCCTCTGGCTTTTGCACTTCAAATGAGCGAGGAGGAATTCTTTAATTTTTCTTTTTTTTAGATAAATGCTATACTTATGTTTCATAATAGACATTGAGTTATAATCTATCTTTTCACCAATAAATTTTACCATTACCTATGTTGGAATTCCTGTGACCAGGAATTACCAGGCAAGTTCCACCTTTATCTGCACTTTGGAAAACTGGCTCCTTGTTTTGTTCCTTCCCTGTGAGATACTATTAAAAAAAAAAAAAAAGTCAATTTTAGGAACTCTTTCAGCTAAGCATTTTTTTTGTTCCTATTTTTAAAGACCATGAGTTTGCCTCCAATTTTTCAAAGAATAAGCATTTTTATCATTTCAAATCTGATAGCCTGGACCTGAAGTCTTGGGCTGTACATAGACAGTTTAAAGGGAAAAAAGTCTTGGAAATCATTCATTTGATTTTATCAAAGTGAAAGTCTGGCCTAGAAGTTCAAGACGTCCAACTATGTATGATTAATGGGTGGAATTACCTGGATTGGCTCTCTCTTTATCAAGTTCCACTTTTCTTCTCTCTCCTCACTCATTAGTACCTAAATTATGGACTTGACTCTGATACTCCACTGTAGATGTTCCCTCAAATGTTCCCAATCTTAAACATGGAATCCAATCTCTAATCTTATTTTTCATGGCACCTCTATTGCACTTTACAATAACTATTGCCTTTTTCAGTAAGTTCTTTTGCGTTAACCTCTAGACTGTAGAATCTTAGGATTTGCTTTTCCTTCTCACGTCCTAAATGCAGGCATTTCAAACAGTTCCCTCTTTAATCTTTATCTCTGTTCCCTTTTCTTTTGTTCATCCACTTCCAAGACCTCAAAAGTCAACTCTGTGTAACTTCAAAAACCTGTGTTCATTGGATCAAATTACTGTGCAGAGTGCCTAAATTTCAAATGTTCGCTATCTGCTTAACATCTCCATTTGAGGCTTCTGCAGGCTGATGCTCAGTCATGTCCAACTGTTTGCAACCCCATGGACTGTAGCCCTTCAGGCTCTTCTGTCCATGGGGTTTTTCAGGCAAGAATACTGGAGAAGGTTGCCATTTCCTCCTCCAAGGGATCTTCCTGACCCAGAGACTGAACCTGCATCTCCTGTGTCTCCTGCATTGCAGGCAGATTCTTTATTGCTTAGCCATCAGGGAAACACCTGAAGCCTCTACATTATTTCAAATTCAACTGATTCCATTATATTTCCCCCTAAATAAGAACTTTCTCCTCAGACTGAACAACGAAGAGTTAGTGTTTACTTAGACTTCCCATTTTTCTTTTTTTGAAGTCAACATCTATTCAATCAGCAAATTCTCCATATTACATCTTCTGCCTTTTCTATTTCCCTCTTACAATTCTGGAACAGATCTTAATTACCTCTTGACTGATCCCTTGAAACAATTTGCTCCAAAGGCCCCTCATATCCAGTCTGTCTCTCTTTTTTTCGCGTACACCAACAAGTGAGTCTCTTTAAAGTGTAGCTCCGTTCTCTTTGGATCTTCTTTCAAACTCTATCATTGTAAATGAACATAATCACAATTTCCTAACAAGGCCTTTAACCACGTCTGCCATCTTTTCAGCTGTACTTCTTGCCATTGCTCCACACCCAAGAGTAATGCTGCTTTACCACTCATGGCCTCTCCAGTCCCATGAAAATCTTTATATCTGAAATGATGTCCCTGTCTCTATCCGTGAGAACTCAACTATAATGCTACGGAAGCATCCAAGCCTTCAGAGTCCCTTCTTTTTTTTAATTTAATTTAATTTAATTTTTTAACTTTACAATGTTGTATTGGTTTTGCCATATATCAAAATGAATCCGCCACAGGTATACATGTGTTCCCCATCCTGAACCCTCCTCCCTCCTCCATCCCCATACCCTCCCTCTGGGTCGTCCCAGTGCAGCAGCCCCAAGCATCCAGTATCGTCGAACCTGGACTGGTGACTCGTTTCATATATGATATTATACATGTTTCAATGCCATTCTACCAAATCATCCCACCTTCTCCCTCTCCCACAGAGTCCAAAAGACTGATGTATAGAACAGAGTCCCTTCTTTCCCTTCTTGCCTCTTTTCTCCGACCTCTCACTGGTAGTGTCCTTTCTCTTTCAGACTCCTCTAAGTTACAAAGTTGTGTTATGTTTATTATTTTTAAGCCTATTACTTTTAATTTGGTGATTTTTAAAACGTATTATTTAAATTTTGGATCATATTACTTGTGGTGTCTTCTTGCCAAGAAAGCCAAAAGTTCCTCCAAGAAATGATAATTCACGTTTTTCATTTTTTTCTGTTCTCTATAGAGCCTAGTGAAGGAGTTAAATAAGTACTCAAGTAACATTTTGAATTTATTACCAATTCTGGGCAAACTTAATGAGGTTATGAAACAGCTCTCAACACTTTAAACTTTCAATATTTTTCACAAGCAATTAACTTCTTTAGGTGGGAGAAATAATTTTCTTCTTACTGAACTATATATAATAAAACTCTACATAAAATCAGACTGGACTAGTGAAAAAATTATAAGATGGCTCCAAGGAAACCACGTGACTGAAGCCTCGGATATTTACTTACTATCCTTTGCCCTTGTGTGATAGCTAGAGCTGAATTCAAGTCAGCCTGCTACTGAGCAGTTTGGGTGGCATTGAATGGCCAAATTACATCATCTTTTTGAACTTGTATTCTAGTTTGTAAAGGGCGACTAGTACTCTATACCGACATTGTTAAGCATAAACAGGACAGTACATGTAAAGAAGCAATACAGAGACCATGTTCAATACACAATAGCTACTACTGACATTATCATCCATAATGGACTGCTTTTTCTTAGCTAAGATTTACACACCCATCTATTAGGCAAGATCTCTGAAACATTAGATGGCTCCCTGGCCATGGTTGCTTTTCCCAATTTTATCACTCATTGCATTTCCCACTTTTTTCCAAATTTCTGATATTCTACCTGGCTTAGAAGATCATATTTGCCATTATGTCTCCTTAGTAAATTGTTGCAAAAGCATAGAAAAGTTGGCAGTTATTTTTTACTTACTGTTTGCTTCAACTGTTCCATTTGTGTAGCACAGTTCCACCCAGGTAGGAGTTTTATTTTTTATTAACTTCTCAGAACATAAAGTTTTGGCCTATTCCTCTATCTTATTACCATATAAATGATAGAACATGGTCTAAGTTAGAAACAAGTTGAGTGCACATTTTGAAGAGGGAATCTCCATGAACTTCCATATCCCATGGTCAGTGCAGCAGAGGTACCAACACACACGTCCCATTGCCATTATCAGGCATCCCTGATATCTATCTAGTATTGCACAGCTTACAAAACACCATCACAACATCATCAACTTTGAACCTTGCAAAATACAGTTTAGGAAGGCAGTGCAGGTATTATCATTTCAATATCATAAATGGGAAAACTGAGGCTTGCAAAAATGAAGTCAGGTGGTTTATAATGGAGAACATCATTCAGAACAGTCTCTTGACTTTTCATCAAAGACATTTTCACCTAATCTCCCTAGTTTTTAATGTCCATGAACCATATGGTAAAATTAATCATGTTTTCCAGATAGCAGAATTTTAAGACAAACTAGGTATCTATCCTTCCAAACATTTAGGAATCTTGTTCTTGCTAAAGGAATTCTTTCCATGTTATCATCCATATTTTATGGTTAAGTGTGAGTTCACTGCACTCCTATCTCAATATTAAACTCCTCTGACTTTCAGTAAGTTTGTGCCTTCTCTTTCCTTCTCTCACTTCTTTGGCATGTAAGCTAGTTACAACTAAGTGAATCAGGAAATAAGGGAATATATATATATATATATATATATATATATATATATATCACATATATATTTTATGTGTATGTACTTTTCACAAAGCAAATGAAAAACAGGTGCTGATGAAAGGACCATTGTTGACCCTAATTCAAAAAACACTAGTAATATTTATGGAATACAGCGAGGACATAGATAAGAATTTCTTATAATAATTACGTAGGTAGGAAGACATTCAGAGAAGGCAATGGCACCCCACTCCAGTACTCTTGCCTGGAAAATCCCATGGAGGGAGGAGCCTGGAAGGCTGCGTTCCATGGGGTCGATGAGAGTCAGACACGACTGAGCGACTCCGCTTTCACTTTTCACTTTCATGCATTGGAGAAGGAAATGGCAACCCACTCCAGTGTTCTTGCCTGGAGAATCCCAGGGACAGGGGAGCCTGGTGGGCTGCCGTCTATGGGGTCGCACAGAGTCGGACACGACTGAAGCAACTTAGCAGCAACAGCAGGAAGACATTTAAGTATGGCTATCACTGCTCAATATTATAAAAGTCCATTAAAGACAGAGTTATTTGTCCAGAAAGACAGCATTATCTAGTTAACAGAAATAGGTGATAGCATTTCTGTTTTAGATATCATGAAACAGAAACTGTTTATCACTCAGTCATGTGATAAACTCTTTGCAACCTCATGAACTGTAACCTGGCAGGCTCCTCTGTCCATGGAATTCTCCAGGTAAGAATACTGGAGTGGGTTGCCATTTCCTTCTCCAGGGGATCTTCACAACCCAGGGATTGAACTCGAGTTTCCTGAATTGTATGCAGATTCTTTACCTTCTGAGCCATACCCATTTGTAAAGATGATTCTGGTGTGGTTTTTTATTTTTTTTCTTCCTAACAACAGTTTTGTTTTGTTTTTTCTTGTAACTTTTTTTTAACAATTGATTTTTAGGGTTCAGAATAACATGTTATTTAATCTTGAACATCAAAAATCCTTATCAATAGTTTCATTCTAACTCAACCATCATCTTGTATTGCTTCTGTTTTCTATTAGGAAAAATGGTAACAATAAAACCTTATACAATTTTTGTGAAGCATAGTCACATATACCTAGTATATGATAAATATTTCAATGCATGCTAGTAATATTAGGAATAGTATTTGCCCTCCTCCACTTCAATATTAAGCATGTAGTATATTTAATTACAAAAATGGCCATGATTCTCCAACTCTTCCTATGTTCATGCCCTCTGCAATGTGCCTTAATAGCCTCTCCTCAGCTGGCCTGTGACTTGCTTTTATAAATAGATTTCAGCAGAGACGTCACTTGCTTTACATAGTTTCACATAATCTCTTGGTACTTCTTCCTCCATCATAAAATCAAGCCCAGACTAAACTAATGAAGAATGTACAAAAAAATTTTTTAAATCATGTGACCTAATGATAACTGAGAGAACTTTCACTTGGTGTGCCCAAAGTGGCTTGCTGCTGCTGCTGCTAAGTTGCTTCAGTCGTGTCCGACTCTGTGTGACCCCATGGACGGCACCCCACCAGGCTTCCCCATCCCTGGGATTCTCCAGGCAAGAACACTGCAGTGGGTTGCCATTTCCTTCTCCAATGCATGAAAGTGAAAAGTGAAAGTGAAGTCGCCCAGTCGTGTCCGACTCCCATTGACCCCATGGACTGCAGCCCACCAGGCTCCTCCGTCCATGGGATTTTCCAGGCAAGAGTACTGGAGTGGGGTGCCATTGCCTTCTCCGAAAAGTGGCTTAGGCAGCTGCTTTCCTGACATTCAATGATGTGACTATGTGAATGAGCCAAGCTGGCACGCTCTTATGTTGACTATACAGAGCATACCAATGTAAAGTGACTGATGTAAAGTTGATATGGTTTTATTCTTTTTTTTTAAGAAATTGAGGCAACAAGCAATATAAACAATCAGATCAGATTAGATCAGTCGCTCAGTCGTGTCCAACTCTTTGCGACCCCATGAATCGCAGCTCCCCAGGCCTCCCTGTCCATCACCAACTCCTGGAGTTCACTGAGACTCATGTCCATCGAGTCATAAAAAGCACTTAATATTGTTATCAATATAATAATTAATTGATATAATTCATTGCAACATATAAGTAAGTAATTTAAAATTAAGAAGCACTAAATACTTCCCAGGTGGTGCTAGTGGTAAAGGACCTGCCTGCCAGTGAAGGAGACATGAGAGATGGGGGTTCGATCCCCAGTCAGGAAGATTCCCTGGAAGAGGGCGTGGCAACCCACTCCAGTATTCTCGCCTGGAGAGTCCCATGGACAGAGGAGCCTGGTAGGCTACAGTCCATAGAGTCACAAAGAGTCAGACACAACTGAAGCAACTTAACATACACATGCACAAATACTCTTGGAAGCTAAATGTTGCCTTATTAAAGTTTTCCCTGTGTGAATAAATTCTGAACATATTTACATTAATTACCTTTTATGTAGAAAAGTGAAAGTGAAGTGGCTCAGTCGTGTCTGACTCTTTGTGACCCCATGGACTGTAGCCTACCAGGCTCCTCCGTCCATGGGATTTTCTGCGTAAGAGTACTGGAGTGGGGTGCCATCGCCTCCTCCGATAGTCATCCCTTTAGGATAAGACAAAGTAAATGAACACTATTAGGATAGAAGGATGGAAGTTGAGTGGCAAACCAATTTAACTCTGATAAGCACCTGGAAAACCTAAGCATTTTGTTTATTAAACCTTCAGTCAGAAGAAATTATTTCTTTTCCTTTGCATGTTCAACATATATAGCATTTCCTATCCTAAACAAATACACTTCCTAATTTAGCATATATTTCCTCACACTAATTAAGTGGCTTTCAATATTATTCGTTTCTTATTCAATGACACAACATTATCTACCTTGTTTTCCCACAAGAAATGTATGTACCACGTCCGGATGCTGTCAGGGAATACTTCTTAGCTGAGGTTCCCATGGCCTGCATCACCTATTGTTTGAAACACAATAAACTGGCAGGGAGTGAATCTATAATAAAACCAGGAACAGTTGCTTGGCACCTCAAAACACGTGATGTGATACAATTACCAAGTATTTTGTAGGGCAAACTGTCACTCTCATACAAACTTTATAACTGTTAGTGAGTAGCACATATATATTCTATTTTAAATTCCGCTTCTTTTAGTGATAAGAGTCAGACAGTTTACTTCTCACTGAGAACCAAACACTGTTTGGTTTAAGGATTAAGAAACCATCTTCTGCTCTTATATTCAACGAAAAAAATATGTTCAGATCCTAGTGACACTGTACCTCTTTTATGAATATGAGCAGATAGAATGAAGTTTCTTCAAAGGAGATCCATAGACAAGACCCAATTAAGCTTAGTAAGAAAACTATAGTATTACTATCAGACTCTAATATTGACTTATGGTAAAGAAAACATCTTTTAAAAATATTTTCAAGGTTTTTGTAACCAGGCTTTGCATCTTGATAATCACTGGCCAACTTAAAAAAAAAAGCTGTCAGGATTAATAAATTATATTTGTAGTATTTGTGGACATGTACAATAATAGACTGAGTAAAATGGTTTCAATTTCTATTGCCCCCAAATGCTATTTTGTATATTACTTCTCTCTTTTAATTCTGAACAATCAAGTCTTAATTTTTCAATGAACCACCAAAGCATTTTCATAGTCAATTCTATTTCAGAATATAATTAGTTTGTAGTTTTATTCACCTAAACTGTTTACAAAGCTAACCAATTAGCAAAAGTATCCCAGATTATATTTAATTGTATTTAAACGGAGTTGAATTTAATATTCAGACAGCTAAGTGACCAAAATTACTTAAACAAAAACTGTACAAAGTAAATATGTACAATTAGAGGGAATGGGTCTCATTAAATTAAGAAGAAGTAACAGGAGCAACATAAACTCAATGATAAGAGCAGCATCACAATTGAATCAAAATAAGGAGTAATGGAAACTATCCTTGAGGTTTTGAGTCTGCCATTATTTCCTTTTATTACTAAATAGTCAATGACTTTCATTTTCAAAGGACTGGCTTTAGTCCACAAAAATATTAAGTTTCAGTTTATAAATACAAGTACTTCATAGAAAACATGAGACTTAACTTGAGAAGACTTTGAGTACTCTTAAAGACTTATTTCAGAACTGTAGTTTGTCTCCTGGTCTATTTCCTATCCACATCATGGACATTATGAGTCATTATATCTCCAAACTATGTTCTTTACCCTCCAATGGATAAGCTTTCCAGCATAAATCTGATTGACCTTCTCACTTCATGCCTTTCTTCCTTCCCGCTTTTTTTCCTGACTTGAATTGCTTATTTAAGTTTGTGGGTCGTCCTGAATATGACTATAGACCATATGGGCAACAGTTTTCCCTTTTGTGTAACGCAGCTAGCAAATAGTAATCAGTTACTGGATAACACAATACATATATATCATAGTGCTTAATAATCAGAGACTTACAAATATTAAGTGGTGATTAGACAAATGGATTCTGGAATCAGAACACTTGGGTTCAAGTCTTACCTATAAAACTTACTAGTTGCGTGGTTTTAGGAAAGTTGAATGATTTTTCTGAGCTTTTATTTTCTTATCTGGAAAAAAGAAACAATACTAACATTTAGCCTAAAAGAAACAAAGTAGCAGAGAGAAAAGCTCAGACAGAAAAATATATTATTGTGATAGGGAGCTATTAATTACATTTGAAAACAAATTAGTATAGTTAATTACATTTAAAAAATGTATTAAGCTTATAATGTATGTGAATTACAAGTCTGGGAATGAAGAAAACTAATGCTTAATCCAAATATTTGTTATGTTTGTGAGCATGAGTATCTGTTTCCGTTTTCAAGAATATCTTTATAGCAAGAGATAAAAAAAAATTAAGATACAAATGTTTTGTATTAAAACTCAAGGACAATGCAAATATATAAATGAAATTTTACCAGTTTGTTTTCTGTATCCTTCTTATCTCTAGCATTCCTGAAATAAATTATCTCAGTCACATAACAAATAGTGAATCTTTACTTTCCTAAGCAATTATTTTCCCTAAGAAAAATTACACAGGTAATTTTTCAGTTTATAAAATGAAAATAAAGATAAGTGAAACTGAGAAAATTACCACCAAAATTCCTAGCACCCTGAGATTATTACTCCTAACAATTAAGTACACCTACTTCCATTGTATATGAATACACATTTTACAAAAATGGGATCAAAATAGACATTTTGTAGTTTTTACTAGTAATCTCTTTGCTTAGCTTCATTCTTGGCATATGGTAGAGGCTTAATAAATATTTTGTGTGCTCAGTCATTCAGTTGTGACCCCATGGACTGTAGCCTGCCAGGCTCCACTGTCCATGGGAGTTTTCAGGCAAGATTACTGGAGTAAGTTGCCATTTCCTCCTCCAGGGGATCCTTCCAACCCAGGGCTGGGTCCATGTCTCCTGTATAGGGAAGTGGATTCTTTACTATGTGAGCCATCTGGGAAACCCAATAAATATTTTAGTTAATTAATAAATGAATAACTGAGTTCTAATAATGAGCAGAAGATTCTTTTAGAAATATTTGGTCAAATTTCTAAAAAAATATTAAAATTCCTACTGGAATTATTTAGTATATTTAGATCAATTTGTTGAAGAAGTACATATTAACTACATTAAATTTTGCATTCCAGGAACAAAACATACCTCTTTACTTAGATATATCTTTTATATTTTACAATGAAGGTTTCTGGTTTTTTTTTCAAATATATTTCAGGTATTTTTATATTTGATTTAATTTTTTTCTCAGTATAATTTTCTGGAAATTTATCCAGTTAACAATCCTAGTTCCTTTGCTTTCCAAATAAATTTTGGCATAATCTTGCCTATTCTAAACAGTATAGCTACAAAAATATCCTGCTGGGAATTTTATAAAAATTTTATTAAACTTAAATATCAATTTAAGAATAATTGGCATCTTTATTATGTTGAGTCTTCTAATCCAAGAACACAGTATCTTTCCCTATTTATTTAAAACTTCTTCCTTCTTAATCTTTGTGCCTTTTATTTCTTCTTTGTGCCCTGCACTGGCTACAGCTGTTAGTATCGTAGGTTGATTCAGGGTGATGAGAACAGAAGCCTTGCTTTCTCCCCAATCTTTGGGTGAAAGCATTCACTCTCTCACCATTAAGTATAATATTGGCTCTAGGTTTTTGTAGAAGACCTTTGTCAAGCTGAAGAAGTCCTCCTCTATTCCTATTTCTCTGTGAGTTTGCCATGAATGTGTGTTGAATTTTGTCAACAAAATTAGCAATCAGTGTTAGACTTACTCCAGACTAAATGCAACCTGAAAGGAAGAAAAAAAAAAAACACTTTAAAATATTTGCTTTCAATTTAAAAAATACTCATTCATCCATTCATTTAATAAGTAAGTACACACCAATCTGCTCAGTGTTGAATCAGTGGGGAACACAGAGGTTTATAGTAATCCTGGTTAATACAGAACTGTCTAGGCAGGCTTTGAAATGAGTGTCTTCTACCAAATGAAGAAATACAAACACCTCTGTGGAAAATCTGAGTCTTTTTTATTTGCAGATACTTTTTCTAGATAGTTTAGTAACATTAACATTATGTTTGTTCTAGGATAATTTAGTAAATTAAAGTAACATATCAAAAAGTTTTTCTTTAGGAAGCTTCAATATTCAGAAAAGTTGAAATAAATATACTTGTATCAGTTACTACTCTAGTATCAACCTATATTATGAACAAGGCTGATTTCTAGCCCCTTTACTACCAGATTATGGTCTAGGTCAGGGATCAATGGTTGTATAAAGGAAAGCAAATGTGGACATTTAGAATGCAAACCTTAGCTTTTCCCATTCTGGGAAGCTAAGTGTGTGACATGATCAGACTTGAGACAAAATGTGGTGACTTGCTTCCAAAGAGCTCAACCCAAAGTAAGGATAAAGAGGAGTTATTTTCTTTGGTTTTCTTTCACAATTGCTTTGGGTTTTTTGCTTGGTTGGTTGAAAACCCTAAAGATCATTCCACCATTAAAACACATTTCTTGAAGAATCCTTTCCGTCTCTGGGTGCAAAAAACAGCTGTGCTTAAGTTAGTGCAATAAATCTAAGAAATAAGGGAACTATTGTCACCTCTTTGTCTGGCTGATAACAAAAGTCTGTGTGAAGCTCACATTCCTGAGGTGTAGTCATTCAGTTCTACAAAGTGAGTGCTTTTTACGAGCACCAGTTTCCTCTAAACCTCTTAAGGTTTCAACTAAATGAAGTTACTGTTGACTCATTGTAAGTAGTCAGAAATGTGGCTTTTTCCTATTCACTTCAAAAGGAGTAGTTTACATTTACACATGTTTTAAATTGCTTTTCCATCTAGTTCTTCTGATATTTATAGTAACATTGTGAGATAGGTAAGGCAAGTGTTATCATTCTTACTTCATATATGAAAATGTAAAATCTCAAAGAAATGATGTGATTTTGAATAGAACTGAGTCTTCTGGCTCTTTCACTATTGTTAGTTTATTGAATTCATTTACTTAAACACTTATTAGTCAACATACACTCATTGAGTGCCTACTTTGGCCAAATATTCAGCTCCCTTTCAAGCATATTACTATTTGTAAAATATTAGAAAGATTTCTAGTGATAAAAACTTTTGGTAATAATTGTGAAAGGAACATTCCTATTTTAAATCTTTAATTTTAAAAGCTGGTCTATATTATAATTACATCTTGCTCAGACATCTACCCCATGTTCAGGAGAATATAAATAGCAATATTTCTGATATTGAAAATAATGAAGTCAATATTTGACAGCAAACATTTCAAACTCTCCCCCTAATATTTTCCCTTTATCTGTTGAGTTGATCATATTCTATTAATGTGGTGAATTTTTATATTGCTTGAATTTTAAATGTTAAACAAATTTTGTATTACTGGGAGCAATTCAACATGACCATGTCTAGTATCCTTTCTGTACAGTGCTAAATTCAGTGTGCTAACATTTTGTGTCATTTTTGTGACTATATTAATGACAGATATTGACACTTAATTTTCTTTGTTTTTGGCATAATATCTTTTTTAGGTTTAGTATCAAGGTTATGCTGGCATCATGAAACAAGGTAAAGAATAATGTTTCCTCCTCTAATTTTTGTAACAGTTTGTATATATCTTTTTCTTATTCTTTTACTCTGAATATGTTGCAGGAAGGGGGACCCCTTCCAGGGCCCGAAACTGGGCTCTTGTCTAACATTTGGAAATGAATTGTCCAAGGAGACACATGTACTGACAAAGCAAGAGATTTTATTGGGAAAGGGCACCCGGGTGGAGAGCAGTAGGGTAAGGGAACCCAGGAGAACTGCTCTGTCACATGGCCTGCAGTCTCGGGTTTTATGGTGATGGGATTAGTTTCCGGGTTGTCCTTAGCCAATCATTCTGACTCAGAGCCCTTCCTGGTGGTGCACAGCTTGTTCAACTAAGATGGATGCCAGCGAGAAGGATTCTGGGAGGTGGTCGGACAGATGGGTGTCTCCTTTTGACCTTTCCCAAACTCTTCTGGTTGGCAGAAGCTTATTAGTTCTCTGTTCCTTACTAGGACCTCCTATCGTAAAACAACTCATGCAAGTAGTTACTATGGTGCCCCGCCAGGGTGGGCGGTTTCAATCAGTGTGCTTCCCCTAACAAATATGTCTGTGTTATGTTGAAATGGGTTTCTTGCTTATACCTTAGAGATGTGTTTTACTTTCTTATTCTGGTTGATAATCTTTAGTTAAATAGTTTATATCATTGATATTTAATGTTGTTATTGATTTGGTTGGATTAAGTCTACCATCTTGCTGTCTGTTTTCTAGTTGTCCCAAGTGTTTTTTTTGTTTGTTTTAAATTTATATTTCTCCTTTTCTGCCTTTTTGTTTTAGTTAATCACTTGTTATTATTTAGTAGTTGGTTTAGAAATTTTAGTATGCATACTTATTTGTCTTGTCTGATGAAAGTTCATTCTGTATGTATTCAAATAAAATTCCAATCATTAGCCTCTTCTTTTATTCTATTGTCAAATATTTTACATCCATATGTGTAACAAAATTCTATAATACAGTGCTATCTTTTCTTAAAACTACACGTTTATTTTTTAAAGGAACTATGAGAATACAAAATAAATGATAATCATTTATATGTACCTGACTATCTGATGTCCCTTTACTATGGAGAAATGAATTTAAATATTTTATCACCAGTCTTTACATTATATTAAGACTGATGGCAAAAAGATGTTTCCAAGTGTCTCCACCCATTAGTTGCTTTCGTGTAGTTTAAAAAAGATAAACAACAACAACCAAAAAAGACCAATATTTCAGGAAGGAAAAGGCAAAATGTAAATCAGAGACAAAGGCTAAAACAACCTTTTAAGACTAAGAAAAAAAGATTACTTAAAATATATAGGAGCTTAAAGATTACTTAAAATATATTAAAGGAGCTCTAAGAAGACATGTTATAATCATGATGTAAAATCCATAGAACAATTTATTCTTAAAATAATTAACTCACATTATAGAGAAATAGTGGATTTTCACTTAGCATTTAAGTTAAGTTTAAGGCCTGAGCATAATAAATTTTTCATTTACTAGTAAAGTTACAACTTTGTGAAGTGCAGCTTAGAATAAGTTGAGTCAGGAAGTCACATGTTGCCACCCATCCTGGATTGGGATGTGTCATAGATAATTTTGTAGTCTAAATTTAAGTCAAGTTTTACTTTAAGAGTATTTTTCAAAGACCAAAGACAATCTGAGAATTTTCAACATGATCATTTTTTAAACACTTTTTTCCTGCTAGAGTAATTCTACATTATTTATCTGCCAATTTTTCCATTCCTGATTTTTCTTCTTTCATGTGCTTTAAAAATGAATCAGATTGAAAATTTAATAATAGGATTATTAAGGATGGAATCACTCTATTTGATTCTAACTCTAGTTGGTTTTTCACAACAACAATCCTCTCAAATTCTACATACCTCCTCCACAGTACGCCACTATTCTGATCTTATAATCAATATTTAGTTGAGTTCAGTTGCTCAGTCGTGTCCGACTCTTTGCGACCCCATGAATCGCAGCACGCCAGGCCTCCCTGTCCATCACCAACTCCCGGAGTTCACTCAGACTCACGTCCATCGAGTCAGTGATGCCATCCAGCCATCTCATCCTCTGTTGTCCCCTTTTCCTCCTGCCCCCAATCCTTCCCAGCATCAGAGTCTTTTCCAATGAGTCAACTCTTTGCATGAGGTGGCCAAAGTACTGGAGCTTCAGCTTTAGCATCATTCCCTCCAAAGAACACCCAGGACTGATCTCCTTTAGAATGGACTGGTTGGATCTCCTTGCAGTCCAAGGGGCTCTCAGGAGTCTTCTCCAACACCACAGTTCAAAAGTCATCAATTCTTCAGCGCTCAGCTTTCTTCACAGTCCAACTCTCACATCCATACATGACCACTGGAAAAACCACAGCCTTGACTAGACGGACCTTTGTTGGCAAAGTAATGTCTCTGCTTTTCAATATGCTATCTAGGTTGGTTCTACTCTAAAATATTTAATAATGTCAATCTCTTTATATAAATTCAAATTTATATAAAATCTGTTTATGTAAATCATTCCCTGAGAGCTAGTCTGATAATTCTTCAAAGTCTAAATCAGGACTGTTTTCCAAGAAACATTAGCAGCTCTTTCTAGCCCACAGAGGTCTTATCTTCCTCTCATCTCAGAGAATAATGTGTGTGTGTGTGTGTTGTGTTCCATGTCTTTGTGACCCCATAGACTGTAGCCTGTCAGGCTCCTCTGCCCATAGGACTTCCCAGGCAAGAATAGTCGAGTGGGTATTCATTCCTTCCTCCAGGGGATCGACTATGGGTCTCCTGCATTTCAGGTGAATTCTTTACCCTCTGAACCACCAGGCAATTGGCAAGTGCCTGTCATATATGTTAAGTGGGTGGGTAATAAATGTGTGTTGATGGATAAGCCACAATTCAATCTAACCTCATTCTATTATGAATTAGAGAAAAATGAGTAAAACAATTTTAAGTCAACCATTTCTACTTGTTCAATTTTTCTAGGTGGGTTTTGGGATTGAAGGTACATAAACACATCCTCATGGCATAGAAGATAGGCAACCTGAGGCTGAGAGCAAAGTTGTAAAGCCTCATCAGAGCATTCTTCACTGTAAGAGAAAAAGCAGTGGGTGGATGCATTTTTAAATTAATAGATGAGCTGTTTGCTGTTAGGTCATGAGAGTATCAACAGTTCAGGATAAGGAAGCATTCATGATAGCCTCAAAGACTCTGACTTGGATGGGGGTATTCTGAAAGAACAAAAGCCCTATTTTGTCATCTTAATAGCAGGTAAATTTATTATTTATCCATTCAACAAATACTTTTTGAGCTTATAACCATGTTCTAATTCTTTGTACTGAATTCTCCTAGTTTATCCCCTCTTACTCCCAGAGATATATTTTTGGCTAACACTATTTGAAATTTATTTTGTTAAAAAGAAAAAATGAGGTTTTGTGGTCATTTATATTCTCTTGCTTTTTTAATAGATTCTCTTTCTCATAAACACTGGTATCTTCAATGTTGAATTTCACATTCTAAGCATCACTCCATAATCATGCACCCCTATTATTTATTTTAGCTTGGTTCTTTTGGGAATTTTTTTAAACTCAAGTCTCTAAGGCTGCATCATTTTCTACTTCTTTATATGTGTGCTTTCTTCAACTAATAGACAAGCTCAGTTAGTTAAAAAACAAAAAAAAAAGCCAAACCCAAATAGTTGCTTTACTGATTTAGAAATTACTATAGCTAATTTAACCTCTTGTTTGGATGACTAAATTCACTTGATAGCCAAATCAACCATGCATATGTAAATCCTAGAAATTGGAAATGATCTAGACAGTGGCAACTTTCTAGTCAAAACACTAGTTGAGAAAGCGGAAAGCATAAAAGGTGAAATAACTCCTTCAAGGTCTTCTAATCTGGGACTCTTTTCATAGGCTGCCAATTGAAAGGTTAAACTAACAAGAATCATTTCTTTGATTCTCATTGAAATTACTTCTTTTACCTTTAATAAGCTTTCAAGAAAGGAATCTAAGAAAGGTCCAGATGAGAGAAATGATTAAATCCTTATAGGGTCTTTCTGCTTATTTATTTCTGGTTCTTTATTTCTTTGAAAGTCTAATCATGACATTTCCATTGCCTCTGACCCTTTCTTTTTTCTTGTAAATAATGATGATCCAAAATTACCTTCTGAACACCAAGTACCACTACCTTTCACTCACCCTCATCTAATTATTTATTTCTTTTCTTCTGTTGTCAAGTTAACAGTGTCTGTTGATATTTTTAGAAGACAAATCAGGTGTGAAGCAAGACAAATTTTAAAGTTTCTGGTACAGTAGATGATCAGTCCAAATATTTGTACAATACATGCTGTGCTTCATGGATGGATGCTGATAATTATATCGAGGCCAATAAGCAAGGTTTTCCTCCAAGGCACAGATTGGGATTCAAAAATATTTGATAGAAACACAATCAAATTGGAAAGGATGATGGAATTTATTGCAATTAAGCTGAGCATAGTAGTTGAAACAAAATTCAGATAACACTGTTATTGTCCTTTACTATCTGTGAGGAGATCGGGATTTATTTTACACAAATAATTCAAATGCATTTTATTATGAAAAAAGAAACACCTTCCTACAGCCAATAAATTTAAGAAATTACAATCCTTTCTTCAGGTTTAAACACTGTAATGTTAAAGGTGATATATATGATTTATGGCTGGATGTGAAGAGAAAAAGGAGAATAGCCGCCAGCCAACATCTGCCTTCCACAGAGTTTTTTTTTCCCCTTTGCAAGTGTTTGAGAAAATGTTTGGCAGGGACTTTTTCCTGAATCACTATAATAAAAGCATTGCTGAGCAAATGTATTCCAAATGAATAACATTGGCTTGTTTGTGAGATGGTTACCTATTTCTTTTCCCGTAATTCAATATTTTGCCTTCAGTAATAAATAAGGCCTTATTTTGGGGGCACTATTTCATTCTTTCATCCTACGCTTCATGTAACCGTGTTCTGTCACCTTAGAGAGGCCATGAGTGCACAAAGGAAGCAGCTATTTAAAGGATTATGAATTTATCATCACAGGGCTTGCATACTTTGTATGTCAGACAGATGCTACCTCTCATGATTAGAAACTGGGGTACTCTTTTAGTGAAAGAATCAAACTGGTAGGATTTGAATGGACTCTAAAGAAAATTTATTTCTAAAAGTTTCACAAATGAGACAGTAAGTTGTCAAAAGCCCTTGTTTTCCTAAAATTTCTACTGCTGGATTTTTTGAGGCTGCCTTGATTTCCATATTCTGAAGGGACTATATTATTCAAAATGCTTTTACTACCTTCCTAGTTAAATATGAGTAAATGGCATGTATTTTATATGTCAATTATGTACCAAACAGCATGACACACATTGTCTCTGTTACTATTCATTATAACCTCTGAACTATGTACTTTATTATCCTAATTTGGAGGACTTGAAAGTTAGGCTCGTATCAAATAACTTGGCCAAAATCACATAGCTGGTCAATCGCGGATTCAGAATTTGAACAATAGTTTGATTCCAGATGCTATGCTATATTTAAAGAGAGTCTATGTAGGTAGATATTAGATACATTAAATTGTAATACATGTGCATAATAAATATATGTGTATATTTCTTTGAAATGATAGACCTCACAACTTATTAATAGTTAAGGGTTGGATACTACTGTAGATTTATAGCCATAAAATATAACCAGCAACGTTAAAAGGTGTTTGGAATATTGCTCCACGTATCTGTTGAATGAATGAAAGAAATGCTAAGTAAGTAGTATAGATTAAAAACTGCTTTTCAAGTTTAGAGGAGGAAGAAAGTAAGGAAGGTTTTCCCTTAAAAATGAAGCTTCATTTAAAACATATCATAATGAGAAGAACATTAACATTGCTTAGTTTAATAAAATAACATGATAACTATATCATTGAAAGACTCACATCTATCTCAGTATATATTCTGACGGTGACAATAGTGTTTTAACAGCAAGTGTTACTGTTAACAGACAATGTACTCAAACATTTTAGTTATCTTAAAAATTTTGTCATATGAAAGTAAAGGCCAGGTTTCATAAGCTTGACTATTAATAAAATATATCAAAATCTTTGGCACATAATTTGTGCATAACAACATCTCTGGATTTGAAATTAAATTATATATTTTTTATGTCTGAATTCACACAAGTTTCTGAGATTATTTTCAAAACTGTCTCTGAGGGATGAAAATTCCTTATGTTGACCATTTTCTGTTGAAACAGAGCTTTTTGTATTTCATAAAGTTCCATTCAACTGCAGCCTCATTCCATGCTTCCTTTCAAAATCTTATAGACTTCTCAATCTTTACTTTTCCATGTATTTCTTTTTGTTTCTTTTCTTTCACTGTTTTGAAGCATTTTTTTTAATTCCATACAATATTTAAGGAGATTTTGAACTGGAGTAATAAAAAACTATCTGTATTCTATTCTATTCAATACTATATCTTATTCATTTTGATATGTATACCTTTTTAGATTATTAACAATTCTCAAAAAGTGTAGGTATGGAATTTTCTTATATAGATTTATCCCCACTCAAACGAACAAATCAGATTTTGCTGTGTTGATAATTTTTTTGACAATTGGCATACTGCTTGTTATCATGAAGCAGTAATTCACTAAGGACTTATATAACCTTACTGATTCCTTGAGTTTATCTAATGTCTAACATCTTTCCAAGGAGTGGTTTATGTACCGAGCAAATGTAATTCTTCTAAAAGCATTTTAAAGACAGTTTGCCTCTTACTTGTGCACTTTTTGTTACTCCAGGAAATGCTAAACTTTCCTGTGTTATTGATACAATCATTTAATATAAATTCTTTTGCATCAAAAATTATCTTAAAACATTTATATATGTTAATTCTTGCATGTTTAATATCAAAATTACTGCTCAAAGGAGCAAAACAAGCAATAATTCCAGACGAGGGAAAAGAATGTGCCCCTTAAAAGGTCAAATAGATTTATGATTCATTCATACCATCATGAATGCATGCATTAGAGTTATATGAAATGACCTGTAAGAACCTCCATGAGGCTTAGTTGAGTGAGAAAAGTGCAGAAAAACATTGAAAGAGCAGAACTATAGGATGCACTCATTAGCAGCATTTCTTACCCACAACTGCTCTTACGAAACTGTTCATTATAGTGCTAGAATTTGTGCTTTTGGATAAAATCTAGGGCAAACTTGCAGTTTACTGCTGTTAGATAGTAAAACATCTTTCAACCATTTTGGCTTTAAAAAGACCCAGTTAAGTATTGAATACATCTAGTCAGTGTAATAATTAAAGATTTCAAAGTTAAAGCATCTCCTCTCTGTAGCTCAGGTTTGATGCTAAAAGGAAGGCTATTTGCCTGCCTGTGTTTCTATCCTTGCTCCCACAGTTGGTAAACCATGGCTTCTGACTCCTCCAGCATCAAAGGGGTGGTGGTAAAGGAAGAAAAAAAGAAACAAAAATTACATAAAGGATCAGGGAAGACTTTACGTGACTAAGTTCTCCTAGTTGGCACTCTCTGGGCTTGGCAAATGTTTAAAGCTGACTACTTCTAATGGAGAGTTTGTGGGTTCTTTGGAGAGGTTCCCATAGCTGGACCTGTCTTCCTGCAATTCACTTGGCTTAGCCTGATGCAGATCTTTGTCTGCTAGTTTCCAGCTTCTGCCTAGTTCCCTGGGCATCTGCTGGTGCACTTCAGTCTCCCTCTGTTGAAGTCTCTTCACCACCCCAGATAGTCCTTTTAAGCAGGATTTATAACAGCTCTTTACCAACTCTCTCTTGTGTGGCCCACATCTTGTTCACAGGAAAGACACACTTTTGGTTTTTTGTTGATTATTGTCATTGAGACATTAAGTCCAACTCTTCGTGACCCCATGGACCATAGCCCACTCCTCTGTCCATGGGATCTCTGAGGCAAGAATAGTGGAATGGGTTGCCATTTCCTCCTCCAGGGGATCTTCTCACACCAAGGACCAAATCTGTGTCTTCTGCATTGGCAGGTAGATTCTTTACCACTGAGCCACCTAGGAAGTGCTTTCTGATGATGGACCACAGTTAATTCCCAGTAATGGCTCTGCACACTTTACCCAGTTCCCTTCAATTCTCTCACCTGTTAGCTCTGTCAGCACTAGTATCAAGTTCTCCAAATGGTTTCTTTGCAGTTCCTGTCAGTAGGCTTGAGGTGAGGGTGAGCCCTGATGTCCAGTATTTCAGGGGAGCAGGAATTGTCACTCTGAGCAGGTTAATAGCTCTCTCAAGTGAATTCCTATCTTCAGGCTCCAAGTCTTTCCTTCTCAACCACAATCTTTTATATTCTAAACAGACGTTTGGGAAATGGTCTGAAATGTAGTTTTCAGTCCTTTACTTTGCACATCCTGCCTAGATTGTCAAGTAGTCAGACTGCAGGAAAAACTGAGATGGTTACTTTTTTGTTTTGTTTTGTTTTGTTTTGCTGCACCAGATGGCATGCAAGATCTTAGTTCCCTGATCAGGGATTGAACCCATGTCCCCTGCAGTGGAAGCATGGAGTCCTAACCACTGGGCCACTGGAGAAGTCTCAGGAGATGGTTATGTTTGAATGTGCCTGCTATAATCCCATTTATATGTACATTAGTTACTTATTGCTGCATAACCATATTACCACAAATTTAGTTTATTATAACATCATGGATTTATTATTTCATGGCTTCTGTGAGTCGGGAGTCTGTGAGTGGCTTATCTGAGTCTTCTCTTTAGGGTCTCATAAGGCTGCAGTCAAGGTATCTCTTGGAGTTGGGGTCTCATCTGAGGTTTAACTGGGAAAGGATCCACTATCAACCTCACATGGTTATTGGCAGCATTCAGTTCCTTATGGGTTGTTGAACGGAGGACCTATGTTTCTTATTGATTGTCCCCTGGGGGCTGCTCTCAATTTCTTGTCATGTGGACTTTTCCTAAATGGCCACTTGCTTCCTCAGAGTCAGCCAGGAAAAGTCATGAGAGAAGCCCATGTGCCACACCACAAAGACCCAGCCCAGATTAAAAATGCCACAACCATCACCAAGAAGTCAGGTTTCTCTTAAAGATGCTCCCTTTTTATTGGATTCTGAAAGGCATTCAGTGATTTGCTCTTTCTCAGTAAAGTGGTCCTGGCATCTTAGAGAACCTGACTGTAAGCAAAATGAAGTTCATGTATGAATGGGACATCTATGTTCAGTTGTCATGTATTTCTCTCTCTCCTTCTCCTGTCTTTAATCCCTTTCCTCTGTTCTTTTTTCTTTTTCTGCCCCTCCTTTCTGCCCCCCGTCTCCTTTTGTCTTCTCTCTGACACATATACATACAATTAAGAAGTGAAAGACACAAATTAATATCACTCAAATTGTGAACAAAACTCAGATGTGTTTCTAATTTAAGACCAAATTACAATTCCATTTTTAGTTTTTCCACACACAGCTGCATACCATGTTGTTCACAATTTGCTGTTTGCCAACGGTATAGTTAAACATTGATTTTGCTTAAAATCTGAAAACAATATACATTTTTCCTTGAATATTGCCTTCAAGATCACAAACAGTCCTTTACTTATTCTTCATAAGAATTCTAAAGTGTTCTCTCAAAGATGTTATTACTTATACGTATAAATAGATCTGTAAAACTGAAATACATTCTTCCCCATCCCTTAGAGGTACCACGAGTCTTCAGGCCCCTGTGGACTTGCCTTTTGGTACGCCTATGCTACTTTTATGCCGAACAGATTCACCCCGATGCTGACTGCTGCCCACCATTATGATCTAGCTGTTGATGGACCACATCAACATCTATAATTACTTAGAAAACCTGAAGAAACTTTAAATCATATTCTCTAGTCAGTCACTTTCTCATATCGTTGAGACCCATGTGAGTTGAGGAACTTGCTTTTGTCTACAAAGGAAATCCCATAGAGAGAGGACCCTGGTGGGCTACAGTCCATGGGGTTGCAAAGAGTCATACATGACTTAGCGAATAAACAGCAAACATTATATACAAACTGGAGTACCTGCAACAACAATAATCTTTTTAAAAAACCTGTAGCTTAATTGGAGGCTGATATGCTGAAGTAACAGAGAAGGCAATGGCACCCGACTCCAGTACTCTGGCCTGGAGAATCCCATGGATGGAGGAGCCTGGTAGGCTGCAGTCCATGGGGTCGCTAAGAGTCCGACACAACTGAGCGACTTCATTTTCACTTTTCACTTTTCACTTTTGTGCACTGGAGAAGGAAATGGCAACCCACTCCAGTGTTCTTGCCTGGAGAATCCCAGGGACGGGGGAGCCTGGTGGGCTGCTGTCTATGGGGTCGCACAGAGTCAGACATGACTGAAGCTACTTAGCAGCAGCAGCAGCAGGCTGAAGTAAATTTCTGTAAATCCATTGGAGAAAATTATTTCTTTTTATAGTTGCCTCTAGTCCTTTGTGTATCAGTTTTTATGTTCTTGTTTCCTGACTGACAAGAACAAGACTTTAAAATGTATGAGGTATTATTTTCTCCATCTTATAGGTAAGAAAAGTTTTAAGAATTTTCGAACTCTTTGTGAATATTTGTAAATTTGATGGAACATGTGAAAACAAACAAGTTACTAAACCTTCCTATAAGGTTTCTAAAACCTGTTCTGCTGCTCCTGCTGCTGCTAAGTCGCTTCAGTCGTGTGCGACCCCATAGACTGCAGCCCACCAGGCTCCCCTGAAAACCTGTTCAGATAGGATCAATAACAGTCACCTTACAGAGTTATCAAATGTAACAATGTCCACGGCATTTCCATTGTAGTGCAAGGCCTCTGCAAGCACTCAGTATCAATCATGAAAACAAAAATTACTGTCAATTCCCTAAAGTTTTTAATTTCAAATATGACTGGGGAATGACGTTCTTCAGAAAATTTTTAGCATACTCTGATGACAATGTTCAGGTGTATAAGTGAGTTCCTGAAGACTTTACAAATAAACAAAGCCATCGGGTGGCCTTTATTCCAGGTCATTAGTCATCTTTTATGCAAAGTGCTTTCTCATAGACTTCCACCAAGCAAATTTTCTTGGACCAAGACTAAGGATTTCTGAGGTTTGATATGAAACAAAACATACCCTGTTGACAGTTTGGACTAGCTGGTATACTGGAGCCCACAGCTATGATCAGAACGTGTTTAGGAGCACAAATCACATAGTTCTACTTCAATATAGGTCAGGGAAAGCTATAGGAAGTGTTCTCTACACTTAAGAGCAATTTGCTGTTCTCTTAAGAGAAAGATGCTATAAACCAAATTAAACAAAAAATATGAAAGTGCTATCAGTCCTCTGAGGAGAAGAAATGATCTAAGTCCAAAGGAGGGTAATTTGGTCAGCAAGCTCAGCTACTGCATTCAGTCCATATAGAGTGATAGTGAAACGTGATTCCAACCACCAAGTATTTTTCGAATCATTTCTCAGGATGCTTCTAGTAGCTCCATCAATATACGCCTATGCTCATTACAATGGGATAAAATGGGTAGTGATGCAGGAAGCTTTTGAATGATTTTTACAGAAAGAACCATAACTTGATTCAAACAAAAGCAGAGCCACTTCAAATTTCCCATCCTTTTCCACACTCTGTACCGAAAAGAGAGATCAGAGACAGAAAGAAGTAAATGGGCTTTGAGGAGCAAAGTGAAGACAGAAAAACACTTTTATATAGAAATCAAATAGCACTAAAATTGCAAAATAATACCAGACTTGGCAAACTCTAAAACAAATGTGTTTTAAATTTGACCCTGGAAGATTTCTGTGGTATAATCCCCCAAAAAAGACTGAGTGAAGAGCCATCTCCATATAAATCCTTCTCAGTGGGAATTGTAGTTTATGCTTCCTTTATTTAGATCTGAGGGAAGAATTCAGCCCAATTGCCTTCAAAAGAGATTATTTAAGATAGAAGGCTAAGCAGGTGTACAAAGAATTTTGGATTAATAAAAATGTAATAATCTGTCTTTGAAGTCAGATAACAGACTCCATCTGGGATCCCTAATACTGCAAGTGTTTATCTTAAATATACAAATTAAGCAGTTTTTCTAGGGATGGAGTGAGCAAGAGTTAATGAGGGACAGCTCTGCCTGCCCTGGGCTAAGTTAAAATGGGTTTTGAGGAACACCAGAATGAGGGCCCAAGTGATCATTTTGAGTTGACTCTTGGCAGACCAGCAGTGCTATTTTTGAAAGCATATTTACTATAGAATAGAATATGCACACAGTTAAGAGCTCACGAGGCCTGAAGGTTCATTACTATTAATAATTGGTGGTCTCCTGCAGCAATATATGAACCGTGAACTTCCAGATGTTCAAGCTGGTTTTAGAAAAGGCAGAGGAACCAGAGATCAAATTGCCAACATCTGCTGGATCATGGAAAAAGCAAGAGAGTTCCAGAAAAACATCTATTTCTGCTTTATTGACTATGCCAAAGCCTTTGGCTGTGTGGATCACAATAAACTGTGGAAAATTCTGAAAGAGATGGGAATACCAGACCACCTGACCTACCTCTTGAGAAACCTATATGCAGGTCAGGAAGCAACAGTTAGAACTGGACATGACAACAGACTAGTTCCAAATAGGAAAAGGAGTATGTCAATGCTGTATACTGTCACCCTGCTTATTTAACTTATATACAGAGTATATCATGAGAAATGCTGGGCTGGATGAAGCACAAGCTGGAATCAAGATTGCTGGGAGAAATATCAATAACCTCAGATATGCAGATGACACCACCCTTATGGCGGAAAGTGAAGAGGAACTCAAAAGCCTCTTGATGAAAGTGAAAGAGGAGAGTGAAAAAGTTGGCTTAAAGCTCAACATTCAGAAAACTAAGATCATGGCATCTGATCCCATCACTTTATGGCAAATAGATGGGGAAACAGTGTCAGACTTTATTTTTGGGGGCTCCGAAATCACTGCAGATGGTGACTGCAGCCATGAAATTAAAAGATGCTTACTCCTTGGAAGGAAAGTTATGACCAACCTAGATAGCATATTCAAAAGCAGAGACATTACTTTGCCAACAAGGGTCCATCTAGTCAAGGCTATGGTTTTTCCAGTGGTCATGTATGGATGTGAGAGTTGGACTGTGAAGGCTGAGCACCAAAGAATTGATGCTTTTGAACTGTGGTGTTGGAGAAGACTCTTGAGAGTCCCTTGGACTGCAAGGAGATCCAACCAGTCCATTCTGAAGGAGATCAACCCTGGGATTTCTTTGGAAGGAATGATGCTAAAGCTGAAACTCCAGTACTTTGGCCACCTCATGCGAAGAGTTGACTCATTTTGGAAAAGACTCTGATGCTGGGAGGGATTGGGGGCGGGTGGAAAAGGGGACGACAGAGGATGAGATGTCTGGATGGCATCACCGACTCAATGGACGTGAGTTTGAGTGAACTCCGTGAGTTGGTGATGGACAGGGAGGCCTGGTGTGCTGCGATTCATGGGGTTGCAAAGAGTCTGACGCGACTGAGCAACTGAACTGAACTGAGATGATATAGGCAATTTGATTATTGATAAAAGCAAACAGCATTTTACTGAGTGGATTTATATACGAACATTGAAGTGTCAAAGACTGATTCAGACAACTTCAGTACCTTATTGGATGCAAGCGGTTGAGCTAGTCTCACCTAATTATAGGTGATTGGCTTCCCCAGTGGCTCAGGTGGTAAAGAATCTGCCTGTAATGCAGAAGAGCCAGATTCGATCCCTGGGTAGGGAGGATTCTCTGAAGGAGGAAATGGCAGTCCACTCCAGTATTCTTGCCTGGAGAATTCCATGGACAAAGGAGCTGGGTATGTATAGTGCGTGGGACTGCAGAGTCGGACACAACTGAGTAATTAACTTTCACTTTCACTCTCTAAAGTGCAATTATTCTAAAGTAACCTTAAGTTCAAGGTCATGTTGGTTCTGAGAACAAAAATATGATATAGATGAAGCTAAACATCTTCATAGAGCTTATGCACAAATGAAATTCTGAGATAATATACACATGTTGGAAAGAATTTTCGTGCTACTTTCCCCCCCAAAATGTCTTGTCATCTCAGAAGTTGCATACATGTCCACAGTAGTGTCTACTTTAGAAATTGTTTCCTAATATGGTGTTTTCTTTTTAAGTAATGAATAAATTTCCATGTTGGTACAGACAGGGAAATTGGAAACAAATTCATTGAAGAGACATTGTGTCTTATTCATCTTCATGCACTTTAGGTTAGAGTGGGTAAAATGTCCAGGCAAGGCTACAGAATTTTTAAACAAGGGACTTAGCCCTTTTATTGGCCCTGTCTGAAAGTGACCTTATATTCATCTTACAAGCAATAACAAAGCACGTTTGTTTTAACTCTGGTGGTGTGCTGATTTGGAGTGAATCTGGCACATAGAGTTTAATGACAGCCCAAACCCACCATGCCTTCCCTTGGTGCCTCTAAAGCACATACAAAATTCAACTTAGCTATTTAATAAAACTGTGTTAATTGGAATTGACATAAAATACACTGTATATTTGATGTATTTATGTAAAATGTATGCATTATATTACTTATAGCCATCCCTAGGTGTCTGCAGAGGATTGGTTCCTGGACATACCCCAACACCCCTGCTCATAGCAAAATCTATGGATGGATATTCAAGTCCTTTACATAAAATGGAGCAGTATTTACATATGAACTATGCTCATTCTCCCATACACTTTAAATCATCTCTAAAAACTGACATTAATAATATGTAAATGATTTTCAGGTAGTTATAAATACCACATAGTTGTAAATGCTATGTAAATACTTGCTGGCACACAGCAAATTCAAGTTTTTCCTTCTGGAGCTTTCTGGAATTCTTTTTTAATGTTTTCTGTCGGCAGCTGGTTGAATACCTGGTTGTGTGCATGCAAAGGGCCGACTGTATGCACACACGTGCACACACACAGGTACATTAACATCCGTGTATATATTACAACCCAGCTGTTGCTGCTCACCTCAACCCTTGCATCACATGCTGCTAGCAGAGTCAGCATTTATCCTATGTCACTTTGTGTTACTTCTTTTCTTATGTTTATTTTCTCCCTTCCCAACTATAGTAGCTTTGAAAATAATCTTACACACAAATATGAGATTTTAGGTATCATATGTTGTTATTGCTGTTGTTCAGTCAGTAAGCTGTGTCCAGCTCTTTGGAACCCCGTGGACTGCAGCACACCAGGCTTCCTTGTCCTTCACTATCTCCTGGAGTTTGTTTAAATTCATATCCATATCTGTTGCTGCTCATCTCAACCATTGCATCACATACTGCTAGCTGAGTCAGCATTTATCCTATCTCACTTTGTGTTGCTATGTTGGGTCGGTGATGCCATCCAACCAGTTATCTATCTTCTACTGCCCCTTTCTCATTTTACCTTCAATCTTTCCCAGCATCAGGGACTTTTCCAGTGAGTCAGGTCTTTGCATCTGGTGGCCAAAGTGTATTTGTAGCCAAAAAATATGTATCAGTATGAATCAAAATAGATTAATTTTATTTCCTCTTTTGGCAATAGTGTGAAGGTATGGGATGGTGTCGTTTCATCTTTAAAAAGAAATAAGGATGTGTCACAAACATATCTCTCTTTTTTAAGGGATGATACACACTTTGAGCCACTAACTGTAATCACTATGCTGCATTACCCTGAGCTCTTAAAAAGGCTACGGCTTCAACCAGACTTCACTGGGGCTTCCCAGCTGATGCTAATGCTAAAGAACCCACCTGCCAGTACAGGAGACATAAGAGACATGAGTTCGATCCCTGGGTTGGGAAGATGCCCTAGAAGAGGGCATGGCAACCCACTCCAGTATTCCTGCCTAGAGAATCCTATGGACAGAGGAGTCTGGCGGGCTGCAGCCCATAGGATCCCAAAGAGTCAGACATGACTGAAGCAGCTTAGCACAGCAGACCACTGGATGCCTGCATGTGCTTGCGTGAGTAGTTTCTAATGACTGTGTGACCTGATTTTTCAATTAAGAAAAGAGTTGGTATTTACATTTAGAATTGGGAGGAGAGGAGAGAAAAGAGAGAAAGACAGTGTGATACAATTTCACTTCTCAGTGAAGTCAAACCCTCAACTCTACAACATATATTCGCAATATGTCTCTGATTATTGAATATTGATTACTGGCCGTGGCTTTACAATGACCAGAAAAGTTTTCAATCAGCATAACAACTATTAGAAATTCATATAATTTCTCAAAACAAAATCATTTTAAAGGTATAATTTAACATATTTTTTCTAAGACATAAGAAAGTAACTGGTGGAGATAGCAGAAAGCTTATCACATAATCAAATATCAAAAGGTGTTGCATTGCCAAAAATGTCTGGGAATCCCTTTGCTGGGCCATCCCATTTCTTTCTTTCTTTATTTTGCTCTAGCCTGAAATGGTGCACAACATATTCCACTTCCTTTTTCTCTTAAAACCTGGTTATAGCTCTGTTTAGTTTGAGGTCAGTCTAACCATACCCCTCCTTAGTTAGAGGCTGTGTAACCTCAGTGTAGGCGGCTGAAATCGTGCCCCTTCTGGTTGGCTGAAGGACATATTAATGAAAACAGATCATTTCGTAGTAGTCTGGTCTCAAAAAGGAAAAGCAAAGTGAATTTTATCAGTTTTCCAAACAACAGTTCTGTGAAAGAAGCACACCCATATAGCTTATTGGTATTTATTCCATAAAGTCAAGCTAAAAATCTAAACTGGGAACATTTACTGTAAAGCATTCAATTATGTGAGTTTTGTTTATTTGATTTATAATGCAAAAAAACTTTTTTTTTTTTAATTTCTCTTCCATAACAGCTACCAAATAAAAAAGAATATGATTTTCTAATGACAAACCCTGAAGTACTGGTCTTTGCCAGGAGAATCTTGACAAGAGTTTCTAAAACCACTTATAATCCTGACGGATTAGTGTGATCATTTTATTGCCATTTATCTTTTGATGTTAATTTCTTTTAACTTTCATAGGTTTATCTATTAACCTGTTCCCTGGGGACGAAGACAATGTTTGTGTCAAATCTTTAATTCCATTCAGTTCAGTTCAGTTACTCAGTCGTGTCCAACTCTTTGTGACCCCATGGACTGATTCCATTAACAAATGCTAACATTAAAAAACAAAACCAAAAAGCTGTTATTTCTTAGGAATGAGCATTCTCAAGGGAATAAATTTAATTTTAAGGAGTTTAATTTGAACTATGGCTACTGTGAATACATAATTGTGCCTTTTCAAAATTGTTGGCTGTAAAGTGATCAGGAGCTGGCTAATCTTTTATGTCTATTCTTTTACTATCAAGTACCATTCATGTAATAACACAAGTCCCCAGGCTTTGACTCAAAAATAAGAGCTTGAGATGCAAATCTATGTTATGAATGAAGGATTCTGTAGGTTTATGCATGATAGAGAACATTTTTATCTGTCCCCTGAACATGAACTCTGTCATCCCAATAAAAACACCAGGCAGTGGTTTCCCCTAGGCAGCTTTGTAGAAGGTGTCATATTTATGTATAGAAATTGCAAGACGAATTATAACTCACATTTACTGAGTTCTTTCCTGTGCCAGCCCCCGTTTGAAGAGCTTCACATAACTTCACTCAAGTAACCCACTTCACAGCCTATGAAGTACCTACTAATTATCCTCCCCTTATTAAATATGAGAGAGATATAAAAAAGATTTGAATCATATTGCCCAGGGTCGCAAAGCCAATAAGTTGTAGAGCTAACATTTTGAACCTAGGGAGTTTGGTTCCCAAGCTTTTTATCTTGATCATGTGATACACCTAAACCAAACAGAGATATTTTTACAAAATTTTAAGTCATGGATTCTAATATAAATATTTTAAATTTGATAATAAAAATGTGAAGAAAAAGTATGGGTTAGATATATACTGATCACTGGTACAAATATATAATTTTGCTAACTACTATAAATGATTCAACTATGCATAAAAAATTCCTCTAGGAAATTGCAATTTAGCAGCAGAGGAAAATATACAACCAATATAATGTAATATGTGATGGCACCATATGACTGTGTGAACACAATGTACTTATGAAGCTCAGAAAAGAGAGAGATGATATTACTTTTGTTCTAAGGTGGATAGCATCCAAACTAAATCTCAAGTGTCAGTTGGGGATTTATTTTTAAAAGTTTTGAATGTCATGTGAAATACTTTTAGGTTGCAGAGAACCTCTAAAGATTTTTGTGTTGGCAGATGAAATGTTCAAGAAAGTTAAATAATGCAATAAAAATCTCTTTGAAAATGGTAAAATTTAATTTGGATATAAAGACTATTATTTTATCATGTACAATAGACATCCCCATTATGGATTGCAGACTTGTCACGGTGAAGGAACTTGTGTAAGTCAATGAAACTATCAGCCATGCTGTGCAGGGCCACCCAAGACAGACAGGTCATAATGAAGAGTTCTGACAAAACGTGGTCCATTGGAGGAGGGAATGAAAAATCACTTCGGTATTTTTGCTATGAGAACCCCATGAGCAGTATGAAAAGGCACAAAGATATGACACTGGAAGATGAGCCTCCCAGGTCAGAAGGTGTCCAATGCTCCTAGGGAAGAGTGGAGGGCAATTACTAATAGCTCCAGAAAGAATGAACTGGCTGGGTGCAAGCAGAAACAATGCTCTTGTGGATGTGCCTGGTCGTGAAAGTAAAGTCTGATGCAGTAAAGAAAAATATTGCATAGGTACCTGGAATGTTAGGTCCATGAATCAAGGTAAACTGGATTGGTCAAACAGGAGATAGCAAGAATGAGCACTGACATTTTAACAATCAGTGCACTAAATGACAGGAATAGGAAAATGTAATTCAGATGACCATTATATCTACTACTGTGGGCAAGAATCCCTTAGAAGAAGTGGAGTAGCCCTCAAAGTCAACAAAAGAATCTGAAATGCCGTACTTGGGTGCAATCTCAAAAGCAACAGAATGATCTCTGTTCATTTCCAAGGCAAACCATTCAATGTCACAGTAATCCAAGTCTGTGCCCTAACTACTAATGCCAAAGAAGCTGAAGTTGACCAGTTCTATGAAGACCCACAAGACCTTCTAGAATTAACACCAAAAAAAGAGATGTTCTTTTCATCATAGGGGATTGGAATGCAAAAGTAGGAAGTCAAGAGATACCTGGAGTAACAGGCAAGTTTGGCCTTGGAGTACAAAATGAAGCAGGGCAAAGGCTAACAGAGTTTTCCAAGAGAACACACTGGTCACAGCAAACACCCTTTTCCAACAACTCAAGAAAAATTCTACACATGGACATCACCAGATGGCCAATACTGAAATCAGATTGATTATATTCTTTGAAGACAAAGATGGAGAAGCTCTACACAGTCAGCCAAACAAGACTGGGAGCTGACAATGGCTTGGATCATGAGATCCTTATTGCAAAATTCAGATTTAAACTGAAGTAGGGAAAACCACTAGGAAATTCAGAATGACCTAAATCAAATCCCTTATGATTATACAGTGGAGGTGACAAATACATTCAAGTGATTAGATCTGGTAGAAAGAGTGCCTGAAGAATGATGGTTCATAACACTGTGCAGGAGGCAGTGACCAAAACCATCCCAAAGAGAAAGAAGTGCAAGCAAAGTGGTTTCCTTAGGAGGCTTTATAAATAGCTAAGGAAAAAAAGAGAAGCAAAAGGCAAGGGAGAAAGCGAAAGGTATACCCAACTGAATGCAGAGTTCCAGAGAATACAAAGGAGGGATAAGAAGGCCTTCTTAAATGAATAATGCAAAAAGTAGAGGAAAACAACTAAATTGGAAAGAATAGAGATCTCTTCAAGAAAAATGGAAATATCAAGGGAACATTTCATGCAAGGATAGGCATGATAAAAGCCAGAAAAGGTGAGGACTTAGCAGAAGCAAAAGTGGCAAAAATGCACAGAACTATTCACAAAAGGTCTTAATGATAACCACCATAGCATGGTCACTCACCTAGAGCTAGAAATCCTGGAGTGGGAAGTCAAGTGGACCTTAGGAAGCATTACTGCAAACAAAGCTAGTGGAGGTGGATTGAGCTATTTCCAATCCTAAAAGATGATGCTGTTATAGTGTTGCACTCAATATGCTAGCAAATATGGAAGACTTAGCAGTGGCCACAGAACTGGAAAAGGTCAGTTTTACTCCAATCTCAAAGAAGGGCAATGCTAAAGAATGTTCAAACTACCTTAAAATTGTGCTTATTTCACATGCTAGTAAGGTTATACTCAAAATCTTTCAAGCTAGGCTTCAGCAATATGTGAACAAAGAACTTCCAGATGTACAAGCTGAGTTTAGAAAAGGCAGAGGAACCAGAGATCAAATTACCAACATTGAATCATAGAGAAAGCAAGAGAATTTCAGAAGAACATCTACTTCTGCTTCCTTGACTGTGCTAAAGCCTTTGACTATGTAGATCACAACAAACTGTGGAAAATTCTTAAAGAAAGGGAATACCAGACCACCTTACCTGCCTCTTGAGAAACTTGTATGTGGGTCAAGAAGCAACAGTTAGAAATGGAACAACAGAATGGTTCCAAATTGGGAAAGGAGTGTGACAAAATTTATACTGTTACCTTGCTTATTTCACTTTCATGTAGAGTGTGTGTGTGCGCTAGGTTGCTTCAGTCATGTCTGACTCTTCTCGATCCCATGAACTGCAACCTACCAGGCTCCTCTGTCCAGGAGATTCCCTGGGCAGAATATTGGAGTGGTTGCCATGCCCTTGTCCAAGGAATATTCACAACTCAGGGAATAAATGTGTGGCTCTTGCATTGCAGGCTAATTCTTTACTGCTGAGCCACTGGGAAAGCCCTTTATGCAGGGTACATTATGTGAAATGGTGGGCTGTATGGAATTAAGATCGCCAGGAGAAATATCAATAACCTCAGATACACAAATGATACCACTCTAATGACAGACACTGAAGAGGAACTAAAGAGCTTCTTGATGAGGGTGAAAGATGAGAGAGAAAAAGCTGGCTTAAAACTCAATATTAAAAAATCTAAGATCCTGGTGTCTGGTCTCCTCACTTCATGGCAAATAGAAGGGGAAAAAGTGGAAGCAGTGACAAATTTTCTTTTCTTGGCCTCCAAAATCTATGCAGATGGTGACTGCAAACATGAAATTAAAAGATGTTTGTTCCTTGGAAGAAAAGCTATGACTAACCTAGATAACATATTAAAAAGTAGGCATCATTTTGTTGACAAAGGTCCATATAGTCAAATTTATAGTTTTTCCAGTAGTCATATACAAATGTGAGAATTGGACAATAAGAAGGTTAAGTGCCAACATATTGATACCTTCTAATGGTGTTGCTGGAGAAGACTTTTGACACTGCCTTAAACATTAAGGAGATGAAGCCAGTCAATGCTTAAGGAAACCAACCCTGAATATTCACTGGAAGGACTGATGCTGAAGCTCCAATACTTTAGCCCTCTCATGCAAATAGCCGACTCATTGGAAAAGACCCTGATGCTGGGAATGATTGAAGGCCAAAAGAGAAGATGGCAGAGGATGAGATGGATAGATAGCATCACCAACTCAAAAGACATATGAATTTGAACAAACTCCAGGAGATAGTGAAAGACAGGGGAACCTACAGCCTGGCATGCTGCAGTCTATGGGGTCACAAAGAGTCAGGCACGACTTTACAACTGAACAACAATGTTAGACATGATGTTACATGTCATATTATATTTATATTGTATCAGGTATATAATGTAATGATTTCTACATCATAAAGTATGAGAATTCAATGATTTATGGGGAAAATTCAGGTGGAAAACTTTAGTAATAGATAGCATTTATTGAATGCTTAGTATTATCTGCAATATCTTCTATGTTTCAAGTTAGATTTATTACCCTCAGTGGCAATAGAGGAAAATACAGCTTAGGAAGGTTGAGAAATTGCCCCCGGTTGTCACAAGGCTTGTAGTAGAGGGCCAAATTTGAACCCAGATCTGTCTGATTACAGAGCATATGCTTCTTCCACTTCACTGTATTATCATTTGTACATTCAATCTATTTATGGAGAAGAAAAATATACAATATATTAGGAGCTGAACAAGGTGCTGAGCTAAAACACAAAAAGACAAAAATAATCCTGTTTTCATATGGCCTAAAAAGTCCATGTATTTTCATTGAATGCCTAAAATGTACATGGCATTATGAGAAATGAAATATACATGAAATCTCTGCCCTCCAGTTGCTCCATTTATAAGTATATATACAACTACATAGGATTCCCTGGTAGCTCAGCTGGTAAGGAATCCACCTGCAATGCAAAGGACCCCAGTTTGACTCCTGTGTTGGGAAGTTCCCCTGGAGAAGGGATAGGCTATCCACTCCAGTATTCTTGGGCTTCCTTGGTGGCTCGGACAGTAAAGAATATACCTACAATGTGGGAGACCTGGGTTTGATCCCTGGGTTGGGAAGATCCCTTGGAGGAGGGCATGGCAACCTACTCTAGTATTCTTGCCTGAAGAACCCCCATGGACAGAGGAGCCTGGCAGGTTACAGTTCATAGGGTCACAAAGATTTGAACACGACTGAGCAACTAAGCACACAGCACAGCACATACAACAATACATATAAAGTGTATACATGTAATAAGTCAAATTTCAGTGCTAAGTAGATATTTTAACCAATAGGCACAAAACAAAAGTGTATAGGGAAGAAATCACAGTGGAATGGAAAGGCTGAGAAGGCTTTACGGCAGACGTAGAATGCTGCCAGACTGTGAAGGATGAAGAGGACCCAGAAGGATAGGAGTGAGGAAGGCATTTCAAGCAGAATTGAAAATAGGAAGCAATGGCAGAAGTGCCTGTAAAGCTTACTCTTGTACAAAAGAATATTTAAAAAATGTCCTCAGCTCTACTCTGTTTCATTGTGGCCATGTGGGAGGTTTACATGGGAGAAAAACAGGGCACCGGACCAGAACAGTGAGGTGGGATCACAGTGCAAAGAGCCCTGAATGCTAGGATAGGAGTTAGACTTTTCAGGAGAACTTTGAAGGATAAGTTGAGGACTTGAAATCTACAATAAAAAATAGTCACTAAAGAACTTAGAATACATTTTCCATGATGAAAAGTGTATTGTATAAACCCTGGCTTTCCTTCACTACTTTGATTAAATGCTAATATTACCCAAGGATCTTCCAAATAAATCCTTGCCATACCTGTCTTCCAAGTCACATCTCACAATCTCTTCACTTTCAACAAGCTATTCACAACTTGCACATCTGGTCTAGTGGTACCTCTGGATGTGTTTTGTTAAGGTCCCCGCTCTGCCCGGAAGGCCCTCATTCCTCAGCTGCATGACCCTGGTTCTGCTTCCTCTGAGACCTTGCTAAAGGCTGCAGTTCTCCTAGGTGCCTTCCCAGACTAACTTCCTTCCTTTGAGATCCGCTCCCGGCTTTGTGTTCCTTGGCGGTGTATCTGTAGGTATGTTATTTTGGCTTTACTTATGGTGTCTACTTGTTGTCTGTGTATTATCTTTGTCTTCCTTGGGGGTCCATGAATTTGTCTTCACTTTTTTAGTATTCTTGAATGCAATTAGCATACTGCTTTGAAAAGAGGAGAATACAAACAAACACCCTTGAACTCTGTTTTGTTTCTCTGGACTAGGTTATCTTTGGCTTGAAGGTCACAGTAATAACTAACAATAGTGAATCAAATTGAATCATCATTTATAATATTTTGGATCTGATTATAAAATAAGATTTTTAAAAATTTCTACATCTAAAATTTCACTGTGGTTTGGCAAAATCTTTTTTTTTTTTTTGTTATGAACCCTATCTTAATTGGAAAATTTAATGGAAACTTCACTGAGTCTTATCTGGAGACATTTATAGCTTCTTATAATTTATTTTCTATCTTCCAGTTCAAGTCAAACAAAAAAGTACCTTTTGTTTTATATTTGTAGCCTCTTTGGAAAGAAGATGCTTGTCAATCATAGGTTTTAAGGATCACTTTCCAGGATAACTCCTTTAATTAAGGAAAGCATGCTGTAGAATGTAGAAGCCCACTGTCCCCAGACCTCCCCTTTCAAATGCAGCTTTCACCCTAATAAAACTCTAATCATCCTACAGATGAGTATTTAAAATAGCACATCTATTTGATCTCTGTGTTTTCAGTGTCTCTACTATCCCAAATACCCTCCATTTTCCTTCCTCATCTCTTTCCTTTTATCACATTTATTTAATAGATTCATAGAAGGGTTTCAAATTTTTAAAAGTATAATGAAGAAATTTCCATTTAGTATTGGCCTCATTAGGTCATTATTGAAATATGTTAATATTGGCTTATTTATAAATGAATGCATAGGTACTTATTAACTTGATGGAGTATTTTTCTTCTTAGTATGCTTGCAATTATTTTCTATTTTGCTTTTATACATCATAAAATTTTAGAGTCAGAAAGGGCCTATTATGTACCTCATATTAAAGAATTAAGAGAAACTAAGAGACTCATCTAAAAAGATGCAAACAGCTTCGGCATTGAAATTGGCCCTTTGTTTACTAAAACACGCAAAGACACACACACATTTACACACATGTTGGTTACATTTCTGCTATGTCTCAGGTCAGTATGGACTCAGGGCTCACAGGATGTCTATGACATGCCTGGTTCTTTGAATTTACATGGGTTAGGGAAGACAAATAGATGAAGCAATCAATTAGAGTACACCTTATTAAAGGAAATACAAATGCAAAGTGATACGGAAGTTCAGAAGAGATTTAGAGGAAGTGCTTAGAGAATCAGTTACTGCTATACCTTTGGACTTTTTCTTTTATAATAAATTCCTTGTACTGTTCAAAAAAAAAATAAAGTGAATTTTAAAGTTCACCCAACATTCTTACAAATTGAGTGTAAAAAAGCAAAAGTGTTGGAAGCAGAGCATACATGAGTAAAAAATATGAAGACATTAATACCTGTTCAAACAATGGTGACTGATTTCATCTAGTTACATGTTGATGCATGAAGGGGAGGAAAGTGACTTGAACTTTAGTGAGACATCAATAAATTTGATGTCATAGTCTCTTTATTTACATCTCTATGTGTAATATATAGACACATATATATGAGCACACCATATATATATATATACACACACACACAACAAATTATTTGTTAATTATTAGTTTTGTGTAAGAGTTGTTCTAAATGACTTATAAATGTTGATATTCATTCTACATAATATTCTTATAAGGTAGATACTATTATTATTCCTAGTTTGGAACTATGGAATCTGAGGCCCAGACTGTTTAAGAAGCTTAACCAAAATCACAAAGCCAGTAAGTGGCATAGCCTGACTTTGTTCAATCTGACTATAGAGTCCTTGTTGCATTTTATTTGTTAAGCATGCAAGAAATAATCATTTGCCATTGTTCCCAATTTTCAAGTAAAACGCAATTTAGCCTTTAATACTTTAGTTGCTTGAAAACTCTGTGTGAAAGAAAAAATAATGTAATGGTTAGACAAAACTTTGAATAGGAATGTGTTGGGTGAATATTCAGTAAATAGGTAAAATGAGTATGGGTTATTCACTGAATCTTTGACTCAATATTCATAGACTCAGACAAATGAATATTTATCTGTATGTATAATTTTCATTTTCTTTGTATAAGAAAAATCAGAGCAGGCACAAAATGTAAAGGCATTATTTCAGTTCAGTTCAGTTGCTCAGTCCTGTATGACTCTTTGCAACCCCATGGACTGCAGCATGCCAGGCCTCCCTGTCCATCACCAATTCCTGGAGTTTACTTAGACTCATGTCCATTGAGTCAGTAATGCCATCCAAGGCATTATTTAGTGGCTGGAAATTTAAAGTTTACCATGTGCATAAACACATTATGCTATGCTATGCTATGCTAAGTCGCTTCAGTCATGTCCAACTCTGTGCGACCCCATAGATGGCAGCCGACCAGGCTTCCCCATCCCTGGGATTCTCCAGGCAAGAACACTGGAGTGGGTTGCCATCTCCTTCTCCAATGCATGAAAGTGAAAAGTGAAAGTGAAGTCGCTCAGTCGCGTCCGACTCTAGCGACCCCATGGACTGCAGCCCACCAGACCCCTCCGCCCATGGGATTCTCCAGGCAAAAGCACCGGAGTGGGGTTCCATTGCCTTCAGAAAGATATAAAATTAGTAACATTTTGATTCTAAAAAATAACCAATCTATAAATAATTATGCAATTAATTTTTCTTCCAGAAAGCAACCCACATAGACTTTGAGGAGTCAATAATACGAGGAAAGTTAAAGGTGTGTAGCTTCAGTGAGTTGTACTAAGAAATGTTGTGTTAATCACTTAGTTGTGTCTGACTCTTTGTGACCCCGTGGACTGTAGCCTGCCAGACTCCTCTGTCCATGGGATTCTCCAGGCAAGAATACTGCAGTGAATTGCCATTTCCTTCTCCAGGGGATCTTCCTGACCCAGGGATTGAACCCAGGTCTCCTGCCTTGCAGGTAGATTCTTTACCATCTGAACTATAGGGAAGTCCTATATTAAGAAATGGAAGGAGCCATAATGATTACTATTCTCTTTCCCTTTAGCTACCATGGCCATTCTTGAGTTAACCATTTATTATTTAGAGTTCCTATCCAGCCTCATTTTATCCAGATTGCTTTATTTGACTGTTGTAAACAGTCCTCCTGGTCGAAAGCCTCCTTCTCATTAGACCCAAAAGGAGCATCCAAAGATGTACATGGAATCACACTAAAAGAGTATTGAACATATTAATAGCCCAGCGCCCATGACTCACAGTCATGAATGGTTCATGTTAAAGAGCAACCGGTATAAGCCCATGTTGGTTAGTTTTTATAAGTTTATCAGATAAAATGGCTCAAGGAGGATGAAAGTTCCAGGCAAGGATTTTAAGGGGAATATATTTTAGTGAGCATCGGGAAATGCTTAAATGTATTGCTATGTATTCTAGTGAAGGAGGACTATAAAACTGCATCTGATCAGTTATTTCTATAAAATGTCACCTCCACTACATCTGCATCTCCTCCCAAAATAATACACACATATCTTCTTACTATATTCTGTCCATTGCTTTGCAAAGGGCTGGGGCTGATAAATATAAATTCTTCTTGATTTATGTGGAAAAAGAGCTCTTTGTTTTCTCTTGATGTGGGATACAACTCTAGCCACCTGGCTTCTGGCCCTCCCTTCCACAGCAATAAGCTAGACGGTATATTGATGAACATTCCCACCTTCCCTGGTCTCATCTGCACAAAGGTATAAAACTGTATCTTCTTCCTAGGACTGTTGTAGTCATTAAATGACATAGCCAATGTATATGCTAGGAAAGTCTTGCTTTTTTCTGAGGTGCTGTTTTCTTGATTCTCCTAACTGATAAGGAGTACAGTGTAAGTGAGAAACAGCGGGGAAGATTAAAGTTGTGTGTATGTGTGCACCGGGTACTTGTTTTTCACATTTAAAAGATAATATATTAGTAAAGGCCTTAGCTTCACACACAGATTTTTTTTCCCCCTCTAGGGTCACAATGAATTGAGCCAGTTAATTCAAAATAGGAGAATTAAACATCTTTTATGGACTTGAGTTATCAGTCATCGACTCTACAGGAAGCATTAAGACGTAGTTTCTAGTGGCATGAAACAAATAATAGATAACAATGACAAAAGCAACAAATATCAGCATAACACCATTTCCAAAAGAGCTTTCGCAGGCTTTACCTTGCTGAATCCTCATAACTATCCTGGGAAGTAGAGGTTATTATTATTTCCATTCCATAAACAGGGAAACGGGCCAAAAGAGATAAACTTCCTCAGAATCACACAGTGAGAAAGAGACAGCTGTTACTTTGACCTAGGTCATCTGAAATCAGATTCTGGTCTGTTCCCACTATACTGCATTTCATTCTCCCCAAAACAATTCTTTTAGGTTAAAAACAAATCATCTACTTTTTTTTTCTCCCTGATGATTCCCAGAGACAGTACTGAAGCTGCTAGGAATGACACAAGCATCTCAGGGAGGACAAAAGCTGGAGATAATAGCACCATGGATAACATGACCAGAGTAGTTGCTTTATATCAGACATTGTTATAAGGACTTTGCAAGTATAAATTCTTTCAGTGGATACAAAAACCCTGAGTCTTGAGATACAGCATTCCTCTCCCTATCCAGATACACTGAGATTAAATAGTCTGTTTATGCTTGCACAGCGAATTAGCTGAACATCTGAATTCACACCTTAGAGGCCTGGCTTCAGGGCCCATTGCATAATATTTACATTATGACTCTCCTACCAGCCTGGGTCAGATACACCCAAGGGTATTCCCAGCATCACAGTATAGGGGAAAGGGCAGACAGACAGGCAGAGCAGTTGCCCTAAACTTTAGGATACTAAAGTAAAAGGAGAAAAGGTATACACTGATCAGTGTTGAAAGACAGGATTGCACAATGTTGAAAGACAAAAGGGGAAGTCTAGCAAGGAAGAGTAGGTGGACCTGTCCATGATAGATGGTGAGCCTCAAGCAGTGGGCCTAGTAGTGCAGCTACCACGTGGCAGGAGTCTGGTTCCTAAGGACTCTGGGCAGAACTCCATAGCACTAGCTAGCATCTGAGAAAGAGGAATCAAACGATGGGTCTCACCTGGCTAGATCGTGGAAGAGTAAACCAGGGACCTACGAAGGGATTCTTGCGAGGTTGTGTCTGATAATAAGAAAAACACAAAAGCAAACAAAACAGTATAGAGCCTTGGGCATGAAATTGGAACAGGAAGACTGTGTGGATTTATGTGTCAGAGCCCTTGGGTGGAGACCACTACAAGGCAAGGAGAATGGGCTCTGGACATGGGGTATTCTACCTCAGAAATGTAGATCCAGGGGTGAACCTAAGGGCAGCTAATCTTTGAACTCCTCAATCAGTTTGGACTGAATAAGATGAAATATCTTCGGTATTAACTGGGGAGAAAGGCTTCTTCACCTGTGAAGTTAAATTCAGATTCCAGGGCAAAGATGAGCCAACAGGTGATGAAGGAAAAGGCTATAGCTGCAAGGTTAGGTGTCTGAAGCTCAGCTTAGATGTCGTCTCCTTTCAAACATTTTCTTACATCTCCAAAGCTGATTTTATTAATTCTCTTTGTAATAACTTTGCAGTCCAGGCACTCTTACTGATTTGTACTGTGTAATTAGCTTTTTTCTTTTCGTCTCCATTTTAGAAGTGTGGTAGAGGATTGAGCTATTCACACCCCTCAGTTTATTGTCACCAAACTACCACACAATTGCACTCATCTCACACGCTAGTAAAGTAATGCTCAAAATTCTCCAAGCCAGGCTTCAGCAATATGTGAACTGTGAACTTCCTGATGTTCAAGCTGGTTTTAGAAAAGGCAGAGGAACTAGAGATCAAATTGCCAACATCTGCTGGATCATCGAAAAAGCAAGAGAGTTCCAGAAAAACATCTATTTCTGCTTTATTGACTATGCCAAAGCCTTTGACTGTGTGGATCACAATAAACTGTGGAAAATTCTGAAAGAGATGGGAATACCAGACCACCTGACCTGCCACTTGAGAAACTTATATGCAGGTCAGGAAGCAACAGTTAGAACTGGACATGAAACAACAGACTGGTTCCAAATAGGAAAAGGAGTATGTCAAGTCTGTATATTGTCACCCTGCTTATTTAACTTATATGCAGAGTACGTCATGAGAAGCGCTGGGCTGGAAGAAGCACAAGCTGGAATCAAGTTTGCCGGGAGAAAGATCAATCACCTCAGATATGCAGATGACACCACCCTTATGGCAGAAAGTGAAGAGGAACTCAAAAGCCTCTTGATGAAAGTGAAAGTGGAGAGTGAAAAAGTTGGCTTAAAGCTCAACATTCAGAAAACCAAGATCATCTGGTCCCAACACTTCATGGGAAATAGATGGGGAAACAGTGGAAATGCTGTCAGACTTTATTTTTTGGGCTCCAAAATCACTGCAGATGGTGACTGAAGCCATGAAATCAAAAGACACTTACTCCTTGGAAGAAAACTTATGACCAACCTAGATAGCATATTCAAAAGCAGAGACTACTTTACCAGCAAAGGTCCGTCTAGTCAAGGCTATGGTTTTTCCTGTGGTCATGTATGGGTGTGAGAGTTGGACTGTGAAGAAAGCTGAGTGCCGTAGAATTGATGCTTTTGAACTGTGGTGTTGGAGAAGACTCTTGAGAGTCCCTTGGACTGCAAGGAGATCCAACCAGTCCATTCTGAAGGAGATCAGCCCTGGGATTTCTTTGGAAGGAATGATGCTGAAGCTGAAACTCCAGTACTTTGGCCACCTCATGCAGAGTTGACTCATTAAAAAAGACTGTGATGCTGGGAGGGATTGGGGGCAGGAGGAGAAGGGGACGACAGAGGATGAGATGGCTGGATGGCATCACTGACTCGATGGACGTGAGTCTGAGTGAACTCCGGGAGTTGGTGATGGACAGGCAGGCCTGGCGTGCTGCGATTCATGGGGTCAGAAAGAGTTGGACGTGACTGAGGGACTGAACTGAACTGAATCATCAATAAACTACAGAAGCTGATCTTATCTTACTTATACACTTATCTAATTTCTTTTAACAGTCTCCAAACCCATGCCTTTCCCCACTAAAGGCGATCATTTATATGTGTTTCCATATACCCATTTCATTTGTATGGTAAATGGGCATTGTTGCTTTGTGTGTTTGTATCTTAATGTACAGGTATGTTGTTGTTATGTATTTTTTAGTTTCTTCTTTTTAAATTACTCAGCATTGTGTGTTTTTAAGGTGCATTTGTGTTATTTTATTCAAACTAGTTCCTTGCTTCTAACTGTGGCAAAACATTCCATAGTACTTTCATGGAAGTTTCCATCGAACCTATATTGCCTCAATGTGCGCATGCTCAGTCACCATCAATCGTGTCTCTTTGCAACCCTATGGGCTGTAGCCCGCTAGCCTCCTCTGTCCAGAAGATTCTCAAGGCAAGAATGCGGGAGTGGGTTGCCATGCCCTCATCCAGGGGATCTTCCCTACCCAGAGATTGAACCTGCATCTCCTGCGTCTCCTGCATTGCAGGTGGATTCTTTACCACTGAGCCAAGAGGGAAGCACATGTTGCCTCTAATTCATTGCTAAATTATTAAGAGGTTAGATGAACCTTTTTCTCTAGAAGAGGTAACAGGAGAAAAATTGCTCACTAGTGACAATTTGATTACAGATTACTTAACTGCTCTCCAGAACGGTATGCTTTTCAATTCACATGTCTGCCTAGATTATATATTTCTTGAGGGCACAGAGTGTCTTACTCACTTTTGTTTCCACACTGCCTAGCTCAGTGTAGAGGAAGTGATTACTGAATATTCACTGAGTACATGAGTGGGACTGTATAGGCCAGTCTGTTCATTCCCAAAGGCAAATAGCATGGCGGGCTATAAATGAGACCCATATATATCAATGTACCTAAATGGTGAGTCCTTTACCAGTTTACCAGGGAAGGGGAAAAAAATACTGTTTAAAGGCTGCCAGAACTTAGGGACTCTGTGTCCTGTCTTTGAACTGCTGTTTCCGCAGAGGAGTAGAAGTGCTTTCCATTATTTTGAGTAAAAAAAGGACATGCTCTGTGGGGCTTCCCATAATTGTTCCGAGAGCCAGCAAACGGGACTTCGAAAACCTCTTCTCCCAGAAATCAACATTGTTTCCTCTCTCGCTCTACCTTCCGGTTTGAAAAAAAAGTTCCTGTTTGTGATGAACACAGGTCAGATTCTCCGTGGGAATATTCGTAAAGAATGAACATCCTTCTCCGAACAATGTCACAGTGTCATGTGGCACGTTTTACCTTCCACATAGGGTCCCTGTGTGGAATGTGTGCAGCCTGGGATAGTCATTAGGGGATGACAGACTTATGGCAACATCAGGGTCAATGCCAGACAAGTTGGAAGATGAACACTGGTGGCTGTTTAAAATAAAATGACATAGCTTCCTGGCATGAAATCAAAGCTACGGTGGTGAGTAGTGTTATTGCTCAAAGCAAACTCAAGTACTCCAAAGCTTTAGTATATCCCCTAAAACAATCCACTTCAAAGCATGTATGTATTTTCCAATTATTTATGCCTAGAAAAAAATTAGACAAAAGTCAATATAATAAAATCCATTATTTGTTGTAACGTCGAATTTTTAAATTTCTTACCATGCTCATATCTCTTATAACACTGGAAGTTTTTGCTTTATTTTAGTGTATACTATGTTATATATATATTTTTTCCTGAAGCAGAAAGAGAAAAATGTTTAATAATAAAATGATAATAGTCTGATGAGAGGATGGAGAAAACGTAGCATCTATAGTTGAACATTTTTGTTTGGTGCTGTGATCCTGAGACCACCTGGGAATCTGGGAACCTGTATTCTAGAAGTGGCATTGCTAAGTGATGGGTGGTCTTAGACTTTGTGTCTCTGCACAGGGCTTCTGCCTCTGTAGTGCAGAGGATACCTGGGCAATACTAAAATCTATTTTGTGGATTTGTTAAAGCCCTGGAAATTTTATCATGTCTTGTCTGTTGCCTCAAAGTTTGACCAAGAGTGTTGCATTAGCATTTAAGTTACAGTGATCTCCAGAAAAGGATGGGGAGTTATAGCTTTCCCATCAAACCCAACAGGGTATATTTTCCAGAAAGAGTGTGTAACATACAGCAAAAATGAAAACACACTTACCCCAGTGTAACAATGGGCACAGTTAACCTTACAAAGGGTCAGGTCAGTTCAGTTCAGTCACTCAGTCGTATCCGACTCTTTGCGACCCCATGAATTGCAGCACGCCAGGCCTCCCTGTCCATCACCAACTCCAGGAGTTCACCCAGACCCACGTCCATCGAGTCAGTGATGCCATCCAGCCATCTCATCCTCTGTCGTCTCCTTCTCCTCCTGCCCCCAATCCATCCCAGTGTCAGAGTCTTTTCCAATGAGTCAACTCTTCGCATGAGGTGGCCAAAGTACTGGAGCTTCAACTTTAGCATCATTCCTTCCAAAGAAATCCCAGGGCTGATCTCCTTCAGAATGGACTGGCTGGATCTCCTTGCAGTCCAAGGGACTCTCAAGAGTCTTCTCCAACACCACAGTTCAAAAGCATCAATTCTTTGGCGCTCAGCCTTCTTCACAGTCCAACTCTCACATCCATACATGACCACAGGAAAAACCATAGCCTTGACTAGACGAACCTTTGTTGGCAAAGTAATGTCTCTGCTTTTCAATATGCTATCTAGGTTGGTCATAACTTTCCTTCTAAGAAGTAAGCGTCTTTTAATTTCATGGCTGCAATCACCATCTGCAGTGACTTTGGAGCCCCCAAAAATAAAGTCTGACACTGTTTCCACTGTTTCCCCATCTATTTCCCATGAAGTGATGGGACAGATGCCATGATCTTGGTTTTCTGAATGTTGAGCTTTAAGCCAACTTTTTCACTCTCCACTTTCACTTTCATCAAGAGGCTTTTGAGTTCCTCTACACTTTCTGCCATAAGGGTGGTGTCATCTGCATATCTGAGGTGATTGATATTTCTCCTGGCAATCTTGATTCCAGCTTGTGTTTCTTCCAGCCTAGCGTTTCTCATGATGTAGTCTGCATATAAATTAAATAAACAGGGTGACAATATACAGCCTTGTCGTACTCCTTTTCCTATTTGGAACCAGTCTGTTGTTTCATGTCCAGTTCTAACTGTTGCTTCCTGACCTGCAAACAAATTTCTCAAGAGGCAGATCAGGTGGTCTGGTATTCCCATCTCTTTCAGAATTTTCCACAGTTTGTTGTGATCCACACAGTCAAAGGCTTTGGCATAGTCAATAAAGCAGAAATAGATGTTTTTCTGGAAATCTCTTGCTTTTTCCCTGATCCAGGGGAAGTTGGCAATTTGATCTCTGGTTCCTCTGCCTTTTCTAAAACCAGCTTGAACATCAGGAAGTTCACGGTTCACGTATTGCTGAAGCCTGGCTTGGAGAATTTTGAGCATTACTTTACTAGCGTGTGAGATGAGTGCAATTGTGTGGTAGTTTGAGCATTCTTTGGCATTGCCTTTCTTTGGGATTGGGATGAAAACTGACCTTTTCCAGTCCTGTGGCCACTGCTGAGTTTTCCAAATTTGCTGGCATATTGAGTGCAGCACTTTCACAGCATCATCTTTCAGGGTTTGAAATAGCTCAATTGGAATTCCATCACCTCCACTAGCTTTTTTCGTAGTGATGCTTTCTAAGGCCCACTTGACTTCACATTCCAGGATGTCTGGCTCTAGGTCAGTGATCACACCATTGCGTTTATCTGGGTCGTGAAGATCTTTTTTGTATAGTTCTTCTGTGTATTCTTGCCATCTCTTCTTAATATCTTCTGCTTCTGTTAGGTCCATACCATTTCTGTCCTTTATTGAGTCCATCTTTGCATGAAATGTTCCCTTGGTATCTCTAATTTTCTTGAAGAGATCTCTAGTCTTTCCCATTCTGTTGTTTTCCTCTATTTCTTTGCATTGATCACTGAGGAAGGCTTTCTTATCTCTTGCTATTCTTTGGAACTCTGCATTCAGATGCTTATATCTTTCCTTTTCTCCTTTGCTTTTCACTTCTCTTCTTTTCACAGCTATTTGTAAGGCCTCCCCAGACAGCCATTTTGCTTTTTGCATTTCTTTTCCATGGGAATGTTTTTTTTTTTTTTTGGGGGGGGATGGTCTTGATCCCTGTCTCCTGTACAATGTCACGAACCTCATTCCCTAGTTCATTAGGCACTCTATCTATCAGATTTAGGCCCTTAAATCTATTTCTCACTTCCACTATATAATCATAAGGGATTTGATTTAGGTCATACCTGAATGGTCTAGTGGTTTTCCCTACTTTCTTCAATTTCAGTCTGAATTTGGCAATAAGGAGTTCATGGTCTGAGCCACAGTCAGCTCCTGATCTTGTGTTTGCTGACTGTATAGAGCTTCTCCATCTTTGGCTGTAGAGAATATAATCAATCTGATTTTGGTGTTGACCATCTGGTGATGTCCATGTATAGAGTCTTCTCTTGTGTTGTTGGAAGAGAGTGTTTATTATGACCAGTGCATTTTCTTGGCAAAACTCTATTAGTCTTTGCCCTGCTTCATTCCATATTCCAAGGCCAAATTTGCCTGTTACTCCAGGTGTTTCTTGACTTCCTACTTTTGCATTCCAGTCCCCTATAATGAAAAGAACATCTTTTTTGGGTGTTAGTTCTAAAAGGTCTTGTAGGTCTTCATGGAACCATTCAACTTCAGCTTCTTCAACGTTACTGGTTGGGGCATAGACTTGGATTACTGTGATATTGAATGGTTTGCCTTGGAAACGAACAGAGATCATTCTGTCGTTTTTGAGATTGCATCCAAATACTGCATTTCAGACTCTTTTGTTGACCATGATGGCTACTCCATTTCTTCTGAGGGATCCTGCCCACAGTAGTAGATATAATGGTCATCTGAGTTAAATTCACCCATTCCAGTCCATTGCAGTTCGCTGATTCCTAGAATGTCGACATTCACTCTTGCCATCTCTTGTTTGACCACTTCCAATTTGCCTTGATTCATGGACCTAACATTCCAGGTTCCTATGCAATATTGCTCTTTCCACTTCAGACCTTGCTTCTATCACCAGTCACATCCACAGCTGGGTATTCTTTTTGCGCTGGCTCCATCCCTTCATTCTTTCTGGTGTTATTTCTCCACTGATCTCCAGTAGCATATTGGGCACCTACTGACCTGGGGAGTTCCTCTTTCAGTATCCTATCATTTTGCCTTTTCATACTGTTCATGGGGTTCTGAAGGCAAGAATACTGAAGTGGTTTGCCATTTCCTTCTCCAGTGGACCACATTCTGTCAGATCTCTCCACCGTGACCCTCCCATCTGGGTTGCCCCATGGGCATGGCTTAGTTTCATTGAGTTAGACAAGGCTGTGGTCCTAGTGTGATTAGATTGACTAGTTTTCTGTGAGTATGGTTTCAGTGTGTCTGCCCTCTGATGCCCTCTTGCAACACCTACCATCTTACTTGGGTTTCTCTTACCTTGGGCATGGGGTATCTCTTCACGGCTGCTCCAGCAAAGCACAGCTGCTACTCCTTACCTTGGACGAGAGGTATCTCCTCACCACTGCCCTTCCTGACCTTCAACATGGGATAGCTCCTCTAGGCCTTCCTGTGCCCATGCAGCCACAGCTCCTTGGGCGTGGGGTTGGTCCTCCCGGCCTCAGCTCCTGGCCTCGGGCTCGGGGGCATGGGGTAGCTCCTCCTGGCCGCCGCCCCTGACCTCAGACGTGGGGTAGTTTTCCCAAAATATATACAGTTGACCTGTGAATAACAGAGGGGCAGGAGATTAGTGGTGCCAACCCTCAGCTCAGTCAAAAACATCCCCATATAGCTTACAGTTTGTGCTCCATGTGTGCAATTCCTCCTTAACTGCAGTTCCACATCCTCAGGTGCAACCAGCCAGAGAAATTAGAGTATTTTAATATTTACTGTCGAAAAAAATCCATGTTTCAGTGGACCCAACACAGTTCAAACTCATGTTGTTCAAGTGTCAGTTCAGTTCGGTCACTCAGTCATGTCCAACTCTTTGCGACCCCATGAATCATAGCACACCAGGCCTCCCTGTCCATCTCCAACTTCCAAAGTTTACCCAAACTCATGTCCCTTGAGTCAGTGATGCCATCCAGCCATCTCATCCTCTGTCGTCCCCTTCTCCTCCTGCCCCCAATCCCTCCCAGCATCAGGGTCTTTTCCAATGAGTCAACTCTTAGCATTAGGTGGCCAAAGTATTGGAGTTTCAGCTTCAGCATCAGTCCTTCCAGTGGACACCCAGGGCTGATCTCCTTTAGGATGGTCTGGTTGAATCTCCTTGCAGTCCAAGGGACTCTCAAGAGTCTTCTCCAACACCACGACTCAAAAGCATCAATTCTTTGGTGCTCAGCTTTCTTCACAGTCCAGCTCTCACATCTATACATGACCACCGGAAAAACCATAGCCTTGACTACATGGACCTTTGTTGACAAAGTAATGTCTCTGCTTTTTAATATGCTGTCTAGGTTGGTCTTGCTGCTGCTGCTGCTTCAGTTGTGTCCAACTCTGTGTTACCCCATAGACGGCAGCCCACCAGGCTTCCCCGTCCCTGGGATTCTCCAGGCAAGAACACTGGAGTGGGTTGGCATTTCCTTCTCCAATGCATGAAAGTGAAAAGTGAAAGTGAAGTCGCTCAGTCATATCCTACTCTTAGCAACCCCACAGACTGCAGCCCACCAGGCTCCTCTGTCCATGGGATTTTCCAGGCAAGAGTACTAGAGTCGGTTGCCATTGCCTTCTCTGAGGTTGGTCCTAGGTACTGAAAATTCTAAGGTCAATTAAATGGAATCTCTAATCATCAAGGTATTCATGAGTCAGTGAGATAAATGGATACACATGCAAGTAAAGGTGAGCTACCCTAATCGCCACCAAATGGAGCACAATGGATGAGCCCAAATGGCCCAAGAAATCTGAAAAAGAGACTTTAGAGACAATACTTAACCTGGCCTCAAAGATTTACTAATAAGTACAGATTGAAGGGACAGGGCATTATCAGTAGAAGGAGCAGTTTGTGTAAAGTCCCAGAGGTTTAAAATTTCATAATACTTCTCTGGAGTAGCAAATAACTTTGCTGTGATTTCAGTACATGAACCTGGAGGTTTAGAATAATCAAGTGACAGCTAGACATACAGTAGATTTGTGATTTTTCCTTGGTCACTTGACAATCATTACTTTGCAGTGTTTTAAAAACGAGTGTTTCTTTATAATTTAGATGGTAAATATGCCATGATAAAATCAGTTCTTGTCAAGACTCAAATCAGCCCTTTGCAACTTTCATGTTTGCATTTGTGGTCCTCATGATAACCTTTGAAATAGAGAAGATGAATATTACCTTTATTGCCATTTTACATTTCAGCACAGAGAGGCTTGGCGAGATAAGTTGAATTGGTGGAACTGATATTGGCAATGAATGGCAGCACCAACACATTAACTCCTGATCTGGTTCCTTCCCCTGGTACTTACTCAATGGCTAGACCAATGTTCTGCACCATGTCTTACCAACACACTAAGGTGGGAAGAGCAGAAAAATGACATGCATGTAGGTCTCTGATGCATCAATGAGTTGTTGAATCAGTTTTATTCTGTTTCTAAATTTCTTGTTATGTCATGAAAACTCATTTCTTTAAAAATGACTGAACAAAATATAAAGTGATCCATACTCAATTTAAACTGAAATCTTCATTTGATGTAATGATATTTTTACAGTAATGGTACTTTTTTCTGATAGCTTTCTGCCAAAATATTTTGATCTAGCTAATTGTGTTAAGAAAAATATTTCAATTAAAAAAAATCCAGTACAAGTGAAATATCTTTTGGGGGATATCTTAGCTTGGGCTGACATAACAGAATACCATACCCTTTGGCTTAAACAATAGACATTTATTTTTTCACAATTCCAGAGGCTGGAAAGTCTAAGATCAAGGTGCTGGCAAGGTAGGTTTCATTCTAAGTCTGCTTCTCTTGGCTTGTAGGTGATTGCCACCATCCTGTGGATTCACATGACCTCTTGTTTGTTCTCACTCAGAAAAAGAACAAGCTCTCTGCTGTTTCTTCTAAGGGCACAAATCCCATATAGAGGGCTCCACCCTTATGACCTCATTTAATCCTAATCACCTTTCAAAATCACCTAATCACCTCCACAAACGCCAACCCATTGGGGGTTAGGGTTCAACTTATGAATTCCAGGGGGTACAAATATTCAGTCCATAACAAGAGACAATTTTGGATGAATTTTGCATTTCTGCATGTTTTGCAAGCAGAGGCAATGACAGCACTTTTCTGGACTGTCCTTTCAAAATTGTTACCAAGCAAACAGCTTTGAAAGACAGAGACAGTGTCTACCTCTGAAAGAGAAGGTAGTTTCTTTTGTTATGCAGTTTAATAAAGAAAATACCTCTCTCTGAGGCAAGATTGGGCAGATTTTCTTGCAGTCAGATTTCTCTCCTATAAGAGAAACACACCTAGGTGTCACCTGACCTTTGTCATGCTTCCCTCTGGGAATTGGACTCAAGGAACCAGGGCAAGAAAAATGCTGATGTCCTGGTTACTAATATTTCTGTGAGCAATAAACTACCTATCTTTTCACAAACGTGTTGTAGTTTCTGCCCAGGCTAACCTGCATTTGTAAATCTGTTTCAGGCTAGTTTGTAGTTGGCAAGTAGGGTGAAATCTTAGATCCCTCACAGTTCTTGACAGAATCTAAACAAAAAAAGCATACTGTCATCAGATCAGATCAGATCAGATCAGTCGCTCAGTCATGTCCAACTCTTTGAGACCCCATGAATTGCAGCACGCCGGGCCTCCCTGTCCATCACCAACTCCCGGAGTTCACTCAGACTCACGTCCATCGAGTCAGTGATGCCATCCAGCCATCTCATCCTCTGTCGTCCCCTTCTCCTCCTGCCCCCAATCCCTCCCAGCATCAGAGTCTTTTCCAATGAGTCAACTCTTTGCATGAGGTGGCCAAAGTACTGGAGTTTCAGCCTCAGCATCAGTCCTTCCAAAGAAATTCCAGGGCTGATTTCCTTCAGAATGGACTGGTTGGATCTCCTTGCAGTCCAAGGGACTCTCAAGAGTCTTCTTCAACACCACAGTTCAAAAGCATCAATTCTTTGGCGCTCAGCCTTCTTCACAGTCCAACTCTCACATCCATACATGACCACAGGAAGAACCATAGCCTGGACTAGACAAACCTTTGTTGGCAAAGTAATGTCTCTGTTTTTGAATATGCTATCTAGGTTGGTCATAACTTTCCTTCAAAGGAGTAAGCGTCTTTTAATTTCATGGCTGCAGTCACCATCTGTAGTGATTTTGGAGCCCAGAAAAATAAAGTCTGACACTGTTTCCACTGTTTCCCCATCTATTTCCCATGAAGTGATGGGACCGGATGCCATGATCCGCGTTTTCTGAATCTTGAGCTTTAAGCCAACTTTTTCACTCTCCACTTTCACTTTCATCAAGAGGCTTTTGAGTTCCTCTTCACTTTCTGCCATAAGGGTGGTGTCATCTGCATATCTGAGGTGATTGATATTTCTCCCGGCAATCTTGATTCCAGCTTGTGTTTCTTCTAGTCCAGCGTTTCTCATGATGTACTCTGCATATAAGTTAAATAAACAGGGTGACAATATACAGCCTTGACGTACTCCTTTTCCTATTTGGAACCAGTCTGTTGTTCCATGTCCAGTTCTAACTGTTGCTTCCTGACCTGCAAACAAATTTCTCAAGAGGCAGATCAGGTGGTCTGGTATTCCCATCTCTTTCAGAATTTTCCACAGTTTATTGTGATCCACACAGTCAAAGGCTTTGGCATAGTCAATAAAGCAGAAATAGATGTTTTTCTGGAACTCTCTTGCTTTATCGATGATCCAGTGGATGTTGGCAATTTGATCTGTGGTTCCTCTGCCTTTTCTAAAACCAGCTTAAACATCAGGAAGTTCACGGTTCACATATTGCTGAAGCCTGGCTTGGAGAATTTTGAGCATTACTTTACTAGCATGTGAGATGAGTGCAATTGTGTGTTAGTTTGAGTATTCTTTGGCATTGCCCTTCTTTGGGATTGGGATGAAAACGGACCTTTTCCAGTCCTGTGGCCACTGCTGAGTTTTCCAAATTTGCTGGCATATTGAGTGCAACACTTTCACAGCATCATCTTTCAGGATTTGGAATAGCTCAACTGGAGTTCTATCACTCACCTCCACTAGCTTTGTTCGTAGTGATGCTTTCTAAGGCCCACTTGACTTCACATTCCAGGATGTCTGGCTCTAGATCAGTGATCACACCATCCTGATTATCTGGGTCATGAAGATCTTTTTTGTACAGTTCTTCTGTGTATTCTTGCCATCTGTTCTTAATATCTGCTGCTTCTATTAGGTCCATACCATTTATGTCCTTTATTGAGTCCATCTTTGCATGAAATGTTCCTTTGGTATCTCTGATTTTCTTGAAGATATCTCTAGTCTTTCCCATTCTGTTGTTTTCCTCTATTTCTTTGCATTGATCGCTGAGGAAGGCTTTCTTATCTCTTCTTGCTATTCTTTGGAACTCTGCATTCAGATGCTTATATCTTTCCTTTTCTCCTTCGCTTTTAGCTTCTCTTCTTTTCACAGCTTATAATGTAAGGCCTCCCCAGACAGCCATTTTGCTTTTTTGCATTTCTTTTCTATGGGAATGGTCTTGATCCTTGTCTCCTGTACAGTGTCACGAACCTCATTCCCTAGTTCATCAGGCACTCTATCTATCAGATCTAGGCCCTTAAATCTATTTCTCACTTCCACTGTATAATCATAAGGGATTTGATTTAGGTCATACCTGAATGGTCTAGTGGTTTTCCCTACTTTCTTCAATTTCAGTCTGAATTTGGCAATAACGGGTTCATGATCTGAGCCACAGTCAGCTCCTGGTCTTGTTTTTGCTGACTGTATAGAGCTTCTCCATCTTTGGCTGTAGAGAATATAATCAATCTGATTTTGGTGTTGACCATCTGGTGATGTCCATGTATAGAGTCTTCTCTTGTGTTGTTGGAAGAGGGTGTTTGTTATGACCAGTGCATTCTTGGCAAAACTCTGTTTATTAGTCTTTGCTCTGCTTCATTCCATATTCCAAGGCCAAATTTGCCTGTTACTCCAGGTGTTTCTTGACTTCCTACTTTTGCATTCCAGTCCGCTATAATGAAAAGGACATCTTTTTTGGGTCTTAGTTCTAAAAGGTCTTGTAGGTCTTCATGGAACCATTCAACTTCAGCTTCTTCAACGTTACTGGTTGGGGCATAGACTTGGATTACTGTGATACTGAATGGTTTGCCTTGGAAATGAACAGAGATCATTCTGTTGTTTTTGAGATTGCATCCAAATACTGCATTTCAGACTCTTTTGTTGACCATGATGGCTACTCCATTTCTTCTGAGGGATCCTGCCCACAGTAGTAAATATAATGGTCATCTGAGTTAAATTCACCCATTCCAGTCCATTTCAGTTCGCTGATTCCTAGAATGTTGACATTCACTCTTGCCATCTCTTGTTTGACCACTTCCAATTTGCCTTGATTCATGGACCTGACATTCCAGGTTCCTATGCAATATTGCTCTTTCCACTCTGGACCTTGCTTCTATCACCAGTCACATCCACAGCTGGGTATTCTTTTTGCACTGGCTCCATCCCTTCATTCTTTCTGGTGTTATTTCTCCACTGATCTCCAGTAGCATATTGGGCACCTACTGACCTGGGGAGTTCCTCTTTCAGTATCCTATCATTTTGCCTTTTCATACTGTTCATGGGGTTCTCAAGGCAAGAATACTGAAGTGGTTTGCCATTCCCTTCTCCAGTGGACCACATTCTGTCAGATCTCTCCTCCGTGAGCCGCCCATCATGGGTTGCCCCATGGGCTGGCTTAGTTTCATTGAGTTAGACAAGGCTGTGGTCCTAGTGTGATTAGATTGACTAGTTTTCCGTGAGTATGGTTTCAGTGTGTTTGCCCTCTGATGCTCTCTTGCAACACCTACCGTCTTGCTTGGGTTTCTCTTACCTTGGGCAGGAGGCCCTAGAGGAGCTATCCCACGTTGAAGGTCAGGAAGGGCCGAGATGAGGAGATACCCCTTGTCCAAGGTAAGGAGCAATGGCTGCGCTTTGCTGGAGCAGCAGTGAAGAGATACCCCACGCCCAAGGTAAGAGAAACCCAAGCATACTGTCATAAGGCAAGAAAAACTTACACATTAATATGTAAGTAACCCCAGGCTAAAGTGAAGTTCAGGGGAATTCCCTATCAGTCCAATGGCTAAGACTCCATGCTTTCACTGCCAAGGGTGCAGGTTTGGTCCTTGGTCAAGCTAAGATTCTGCAAGCCACACAGCTGTGACTCCCCCAAAAAAAGAGAGAGAGAGAAACAAGACAAAGAAATGTTCAATATTGATGCTGCATTACATATTTTAATGTTCCAGTAATTATTTTATATCTGAGGATCTAGTGTAACATCATCTCTGTAAATTAATTGAAAATAATCCAGAGTCAAACCAGTTCATCCAGGAAGGCTTCAACACAGAGAGAACAAATTCTCCTTGATGGAAATAGCTTGGATATCAATAAAACACATTGTAAACTTTTAATCCAAACTAATCAAGAATTATGTATTAACAGATTCAACTATTTGTTTTATTGAATAAAGCTTATTTATCAGAGATGTATAGACTATGCACAATTGTGGAAGGCACTTCTCTTGGGGCTGAAGATTAAAGTGTCATAAAGAAAGCCCCTGAGCTCAGGAAACCTAAATTTACATCTGAGAGAATATCAACATCAAACAAATAAATGTGATTTCAGGCAAGGAAAAATGCATTAAAGAGGAAAAAAAAAAAAGACAAGGGAACTGAAGTAATAGAGGCCAATGATGGACTTAACATTTAAAGAAAAGCCTTTTTAAAAAGATGATATATGAGCCAAGACATTCATTTCCTGAAATAATTAGTCATACGATCTGGGGAGAAGAGCTTTCCAGACAGATAAAACCAGCAGGTCGGAAACAGTAGTAAGTGTAGATTGTTCCAGGAAAAGCAAAAAGGCAGTGTGACAAAAGGAAATGAGCCAAGTGAGTGAATGGTAGGGGACAAAAACTGGAACCAAAGGTAGGGTCCCATTCACGTGTGACCTTATAGGCCACAGTAAGGCCCCAACATCATTATGGTAAGTGTGATGGAAAGCCATCCCAGCATGTTGATGGAAGATGCTTGTCCAGTGAACAGGCTGTACTAAGGTAAACTTGGGAAGCACTTTGGAAGGCTATTGTACTGCTGTAGACATTGTAAGAGAAGACGGTGGTGCTGACGACAAGAGGTACTGAAGCAGGCAGTTAGGAATGGCCATCTTGGTATACTTTGAAGGTAATTTTTACAAGATTTGCCAATAGTTTAGATGAGTGGTATTAGGAGGAGGCCTTATTCAAGGATGATTCCCAGGTATTTTCCTGAGTGGTGGTGCCTTAGACTAAGACAGGAAGGGACAGGAGAGGAGTCAGTTTGGCAGAGGAAATCAAGAGTCCCTTTTTTTTTTTTTTGCAACAGTTCAGTTCAGTCACTCAGTCTTGTCTGACTCTCTGTGACCCCATGGATTGCAGCAACTCCAGGCTTCCCTGTCCATCACCAACTCCCAGAGCTTACTCAAACTCATGCCCATAGAGTCAGTGATGCCATCCAAGCATCTCATCCTCTGTCGTCCCCTTCTCCTCCTGCCTTCAATCTTTCCCAGAATCAGGATCTTTTCCAATGAGTTGGTTCTTCACATCAGGTAGCCAAAGTATTTTTTACGACAAGTTGATTTTTCTAAAACACATTGAAATGAGGATATTGAGTGGACAGGTGCTGGAAAAGAGGAAGGGTTTAAATCCTTCTCTGGTTATCTCTTACAGAGTAACAACATCCTCAAAGCTTAATGGCTTAAAACAACAGCAACATGTATTCTGTTTCAAACTTGCAACTTGTGTAGGGGACTTGTTTCTGCTTCATTTGGCATTAACCGGGGCAACCGGAAGGCTGCATGCTGGAATGGTGTAAAGCCTCACTTATTCACATGTGTAGTGGTGGATGATTATGGTCATCAGCCATCTGCGGGGGCTGGGCCAGAACTCCTACACATGCCTTATCCCCCTGGCTGCTGGACTTCTGTGCAGCCTGGGGGCTGGGTTCCAAAGGTGCACATCTCAAGAGAGGTAGAATCGATATGAAGCTGTATCACCTTTCCTAACCTAGTCTCAGAAATCCCACAGCTTCACAGTTGCCTCTGTTTGTTAATACTGAGTCACTAAGGTTGGCTCATATTCAAAGGGAGGGGAATTGTATTCCATGTTTGGTAAGAGGTGCAGCAAAATATTTGTGGACATGTTTTCAAACCATCACAACTAAAGAAATAAATTTGTGAGTCATTGGCATGTTGATGACATTTATACCCATTAGAGGGGACGGCATAGCTTAGGGAGAGATTGAAGTTAGAAGAGAAAGAAGGCCAGAGACTAAGCCCTGGAGGACACCAATATTTAGAGTCTCTCAGAGGAGGAGGAGCCAGAAAAGGAGACTGAGAAGGAGAAGCCATTGAGGTTAGAGGAAAAACCAGGAGAACATTGTGTGCTGAGAGCCAAGGGATAAAAAGTGTCTCATGAAATGGATTAGACTGTCAGTACTGTTGATGGTTCAGATAGGTAGAGTAAGATGAGGATAGGAAGCGAATGGAGTTTTTTGAGAACTTTTACAAGAGCGTTTTCAATTATATGGGGACAACACAAACTTTATGAGAGGGATTCAAAGAGAAAATTGACAAACCAAAAAGCAAAGGCTCGTTTTCAGCCTTCTTTTACACATTCAGCACCATACAAGGCCCTAGGGGAGCAGGAAACAGATGATGAGGATGGGAGGGTGAACTGTAAGAGACCATATGGGAAACCATTCAAGTGGAGTGTTGACCCTGGGCTGTGGTTGAAAACAACTCTTCAGGGCACATTGCTGTACTTTTCCCCCTCAATGAATATTTGATGGTCAAATCCTCTTCAGTTTTAACACGGAGGTATGGCTGCACATTGATGACTAAGATTTCCTGTAACGTAGTTCTTAAATCCTGATAGTGATAGCAGGAGACACTTCTTACGTGACACTGACATTGAAAGCTGGCATCTTGCAGCAAATAGACTGAAAACCAGGCAGGATATCATTAACAGCAGGGCACATTCCCAAATCACTCAGTGGTGTCCTACTCTTAGAGACCCCATGGACTGCAGCCTACCAGGCTCCTCTGTCCATGGGATTTTCCAGGCAAGAGTACTGGAGTGGGGTGCCATTGCCTTCTCCAATAAAGAGCAGAAACAAGAGCCTAATGCGTGTGAGCACTTTTTAAAGTTTTTGATTTCTGTTAAATTTCTTTTCTGTTTAAAGCAGAGAAGAAATAAACTGTTCAAAATGGGTCTTATGGACATACTTAACTTTAATTTTTAAGCCTATCCTTTAAAACTGTACTAAATTAAGTTAATCATATTTTCTAGATGAGACTATTAATAATAGGTAACCCTCAGTGCCTGCTTTCTAGGGAGTCTTGATCTATTTCCAATCACTTTTAAACTAACTCAACACTTAATCCCATTATGATCCTGTGAGATGGGTTTATCCTACAAAGGAGGAAACTGAGGCTCAGAGGAAACAAATAACTTGCTTAGAGTCAGACCAGGAGGTGGTTGGTAGAGCCAGGCTGCTAAGCAATTTGGCCTGGAGTCTGGGCTCTTAATTACTAAGAGAACTGCTGCCTTGAAAACATGCTGTCTTACCAGAAAAGGCAAGCAAACTGCAACTGCTTTTCAACAAGTTTTTTTTTTAAGTGGCCAAATAAAAATTTACTGACATATTTTAAAAAGTGCACCTCTCAGCTAAGAAGAGAATGTGAAACTCTCAGCCCCATGGATGATTTTTTTTTTTTTAGTGTAGGGAAAAAAAAAAAAAAAGCAAACTGTGCTGCTCTAATTAAAAATATACCAACACATGAGGGAATGAGAATTGCCTGTGTACTTTCAAAGAGCACAGAGTTCTATCTTAAAAGCAGCTTTGTTTGAAAGACAAATACTAGGAAGGAAAAATATGGTAAAGTTTCATCAAGAGGCAACCCTTGCTTTCTGGGCCAATGGCCATATACTACTAATTCTCAGAAATGTTGGGGATGCTGCCTTGCTGCAAATTCAAGATAAGGGGAAGCCATCTGAATAGGTATTAATAACTATGCCACTGGGGCCAAAACACTGTGGAATTAGGATGATAGTTCTGAGACCTTAATGTGGCTGGTTTCTTTGTTATTAGGCGATGGCACCCCACTCCAGTACTCTCGCCTGGAAAATCCCATGGATGGAGGAGCCTGGTAGGAGCCTGGTAGGCTGCAGTCCATGGGGTTGCTAAGAGTCGGACACGACTGAGCAACTTCACTTTCATTTTTCACTTTCATGATTGGAGAAGGAAATGGCAACCCACTCCAGTGTTCTTGCCTGGAGAATCCCAGGGACAGAGGAGCCTGTTGGGCTGCCGTCTATGGGGTTGCACAGAGTCGGACACGACTGAAGCGACTTAGCAGCAGTAGTAGCAGCAACCAGCTAGGGAATAATAGTTAATTCAATTCAGTGAAAATATATTGTGCAGCTATTATGTACTGGTAATGTTTGTGGTCCTGTGGATGCAAAATGGGGGCTGAGTCCCCAAGGAGCTAATAGTTTCTCTGATTGGTAGAAAAACAAGTAAACAGGTAATTAAAATGTGATAGGTGTAGTTATTATTTGATAGGGGCAGGAGATAATTTAAGAATATGTGATAGTTCAGTTAAGCTTTGAATGATAAACATGGGTGTTTTGTAGCAGCTGAGTGGGATAGGCACAGAACACACATTCTGTTGGAAGAACACATGGGAAATTTTTGAAAGACAAAGTCAAAGAAGATAATGTACATTGCAGTTTTATTGAAAACACATGTTCATTTTAATACAGTCAAGCAATATCTGTAGAAGAAAGTAAAGAAATCTAAAAATCCTGATATTGAGACAATCACTCCTTTGTTTCCATTAGGGGGTTGCCACAAAACTAACACTGTGGCCTCTCTCCCTCCTTGCTCACTCTTTCCTATAAGAGAATTGTTTTATCTGATCATGAGCAGACAGAGCATTTGGTAGAGTTGACATTGTTGCTCAGGCTTCGTTCAGCTCTGTTCCTGCTTCTGTGAAGCAAGCACAAGTTCTAGAGGCAGATGGGGGAATTTACCTCTGTTTGTCCCCAGTTCTGGAGCCCAGGGGCACAAAGGATAAAATTCCTCTTAGGGATGTCTGTGTAGGACTCAAGCTTGCAGAATTAGAATCTCCTTTGTGTGGGTTAGGCTGAGGCAAGACCCTGATGGAAATAATGAGAAACATCTCTCACCCTAGGACCAGTTTACATGCTCTGATCCAGAGTTAGCAGCACAGAAGCTTCCAGACATTTTGAATTTTACCTGTTTTCTGCATTTATTTGTCAATTATTTCATGTATATTCACTATGTATAAGACAGGAACAATTTTACCTTGAAGAAATACTTGGTATTAAACATTAATTCTGCCTCACTATGCTTGGCACATGTTTGGTGAAGCTTGAGTCCCACCCAGACATCCATGGGAGGGAATTTTATCCTTTATCGCTTCTGGCTGCTAGCACTTGGCACAAGTTGGTGAAGGGTATAAGATAGTTCATCTCTCCTCCACATTCTGCTCTACAAAGCACTCAGAATTTTAGAACAGAGCTTTCCAAAGAGGTGTCAGTCTTCTTCAGGCTCTCTACTAATGCAATGATCCTGTCTCAGAGTTCTGAGTTTGTACAACCCTAGAGACAAGGGTTCGATCCCTGGGGTGGGAAGGTCCCCTGGAGTGGGAAATGGCAACCCACTCCAGTATTCTTGCCTGGAAAATCCCAAGGACAGAGGAGCCAGGTGGACTATAGTCCATGTGCTCACAAAGAGTCAGACCTGACTGAACACACATCTTTACCTTAACTTTAATGAAAGAAAATGTACTATTCTGTGATTGACTTTAAATTATAAGACCAAATCCTTTCCACAGATGAAAAATTTTAATTATTGGAAAGCTCTACATTAAACCATAATCTGTCTTTCTATACTGTTCCATCACTCTTTTAGAGTCTGTCTTCTAAAGAGACATAGTAAGTCTACCATTTCTATTATGGGTGATCATTCAAATATCATGCTCTCCTCTCCCATGTTAAAAATCCTTGTTTCCTCAGTCATTTTTGCTCAGTATTGGACATGTAGTGATAGCTCAACATCTATTAACTGAGCCCCAGTCTCATACAGCCAACTGACTACTTGACATTTCCATTTTAGAGGAGCAACTCAAATTTAGCATATCCAAAAATGGTACCCTTGATTTACTCCCTAATTGTCTCACTTCTAATCTTTTCTATGTCAATTTTTTCTTTTTAAGTCTCTATCCAGTGGTTGAGGAAAAATTTAAAAACCATTTACTATTGCATCTTTTCTTTTATATCCAGCATGCAAACCATGAACAAATCCTGGCATGTCTCTAGTTGCACTTCAAAATACCTCTCAAACCCATCCTGTTATCACCCTGCATCTTTACCACCTGAACCACAATTCCAGACACCTTTGTATCAGCCTGCATACTTACAAAGACCTTCTTATTTGTTTCCTGCTTCTACTCTTAGACCTCTTTCATGCACCTTTTCATGGCAAGAATTCTTGCCATGGAATTCTCCAAGCAAGAATACTGGAGTGGGTTGCCATTTCCTTCTCCAGGGGATCTCCCTGACCCAGGGATCAAACCCCTGTCTCCTAAACTGCAGGCAGATTCTTTACCAACTGAGCCACTAGAGAAGCCACGCACTTTTACACAGCAGAGTAATCATGCAAAAATAAAAAGCACATCAAACTGTTCTCCACCAAAAGCTTTCCATTGTATTTAGAATAAATTTTTTTTAAATTTTACAAGTCTCTGCTTAATTCTCCACCCTCATCTTGTACAATTCTCTCACTTTCTTTTCTTACTCTATTCTTTTTTTTTCTTGAAACAGTCAAGATTTCTCCATTTCAGAGCCTCTGCACATGTTATTCACTCTGCTCTTTGTAGTTTCTTTTTCTCTTTATATGGTTCTTTCTATTCCTTGTATCTTAGCTGATGAGACCTCCCAGAGGGGCTAAGCCCAAACCACCTTAGGTAAAGTAGCCTCCCTCCCCCAACGTCATTATTGTGTGTCACCTCACTCTTCCCCACATCCTTTCTAGCACTTACAGCTATCAGAAATTATCTTGTTAACTCTTGGTTTGTTTTTCTATATAGCATGCTTCTTGTTCATCATTTATATTATATGTGTGTGTGTGTGTGTAATATACATAACACTGCCTGGCATATAGTAAATGTGAAATCAATATGTTAACATAGTTAATAAATAAGGTTGTGTTTACAGTGTTGGACGTTTAAGATATGGACTTCAGAGATAGAAAATCTATAGGTGATAAGAAGATTTAACCTGTGATCATAAACATGGAAAAGAATCGAAAGTTTCTGGTGTGAGGAGGTAAAGACATAGAGGAACCAAGAGGCTGGATGGTCATATGGACAATCATCTAACTGATGACCAATCTTGGGTGCATGGAAAATGTTCAATTTGCATGCTTCTAGTTTTGCCTTTCTTTCTTCACATTTCAGAAAAGCTTTCCCTGGAATGAGATTCCTATTGGTATATTTTTTGTTTGATTTTTTGGGGAATTTTTTTTTTTCTGTCTCTTTATAACCTTGGCTAATTTAAACACTTTTACTACTTAGCATCAGCCAGTATCAAACCCAGATTTCTTCAGCAAATCCAGATCACACACAGCTACACCCTTGATATCAATATGCCAAAATATTTTAGTTTTGTAGCTTCAGATTATGTCTAATTTCCTACCACTGATAGTCCCAGGCCTATCCACAGACAATCAAGGGTGAAGCAAACTCAAAGTTAAAGATTAATACATTGTAGAGAGTGAGAAGACCTATCTTCTTTGGACACTGCTCTTCAGGATCAGAATCACCTTTTACCTTTGAAACTGATAAAGGTTTCTTACCTTTGAAGAAAGAAAAGATTTTTACAAAGTGGATTAATACTTCTCAAAGATTTAGCAACTCAACTGATAAAGAAACTCCCTGTTAATGCAGGAGATGTAAAAGACACAGGTTTGATCCCTGGTCAGGAAGATCCCCTGGAGAAGGAAAAGGCAACCTGCTCCAGTATTCTTGCCTGGAAAATTCCATGGCCAGAGGAACCTGGCAGGCTACAATCCATGGAGCCATAGGAGTTGGAGATGACTGAGCACACATCCAGGCAGAGTAATACTTGTCAAAGATACTCTGTCAATTATATCTTTTAAAACATCAGGGTTTTTTGTGGGGAGAGAAGGGGATTTGGCCAGAGAAGGCAATGGCACCCCACTCCAGTACTCTTGCCTAGAAAATCCCATGGACGGAGGAGCCTGGTAGGCTGCAGTCCATGGGGTCGCTAGAGTCAGACACGACTGAGCGACTTCCCTTTCACTTTTCACTTTCATGCATTGGAGAAGGAAATGGCAACCCACTCCAGTGTTCTTGCCTGGAGAATCCCAGGGACGGGGAGCCTGTTGGGGGGCTGTCTATGGGGTCGCACAGAGTCGGACACGACTGAAGCGGCTTAGGAGCAGCAGGGGATTTGGCTGCTCCGATGCAGTTTGCAGGATCTTCTTAATTTCCTGACCAGGGATCGAAATTGTGCCTGTAGCAGTGAAAGTACAAAATCTTAACCACTGGACTGCCAGGGAATTCCCAGCATCCAGTTTTAAGGGTTGACAATTCTTAGGTACTTTTGACTGGATAATATTATTTCTTTTGATACCTTCAGCCAATATCAAATGTGAGCACCGAATTGCTGGGTGGCCCAGTTTAAAAAGGGGGCGTTTCCACCTATGTAAGCAGGCAATTGCACTTCCAGTATAATCAGCTGCCTGAATTCCATGCCTAAACTTAGCTAATATATTTTCATCTGTTAGTAATTAGGAAGTTATTTTAAAATGTTCCCTGATTCTTTCTTCAGTGTTACCTATAAATCAAATTACAGAAAAATAAATTTGATTTTGAAATCGTTTTGGGACTGTTTCCTTTTTTGTGTATTTTGTTGGTATGCTGTATTTACAGGACTTAGAAAAAGGAAATATGAAAAAATACTGTTGTGTATTTTTTTTTCAAAAAAAAATAAAAACAAAAAGCACTGCCCAAAGAAAAGCAGAACCATGAATTACAAAGAATATTCCACAAAGCCATAAAGGACAGATTCTATTGAGTTAAAATCCAAACATAAGAAAAGATAAAGTCACTAAGTAGATTTTCTTAAAAGAAAAGGTGTGATTTTAGACTCTACAAAGGATTCCTAAGCTTTACTTAAGGTTGAGGATTTCATTTAGATAGTGCCCCAGAAGTTTCAAAGGGGGTTTTGGTTATAAAAATTCAAATTTCATGTGCCTTTTCAAGAAAAAAATCAATTTCAGTAAAATAAAATACATCTATAGTATCTTAGTAGTTTCCTTCGCTGTCTTTTACGCTCCCTCTTTTACATTCACACATCTTTTGTCGTGATTACCTCAGTCTAGAAAGCTCTGCCTTCACAGTATAACAGTCTCTGAAATTTAACCCTCTTCCCAGAAGCTCCATTTGGATATTTTTACCCCGTTTTGTAATAAGCACGCTTGCTCTACCACACAGCGGTACTTGTTTCACTCTTGTCCATTCAGGTCGGTTTTCCTCATCTTCCTTTCCCATCAGATCACTTGTAAGATGGAGGCTCTGTTTTATGACTCTGTAAGCTTTGGTGCTGGAACGCAGAGCTTTAGAGTATGACAGAAAATATGAAAGAAAAAATATTCAAGAGGCCCAAGATTTTAGACTTCTCTCTCACCTGACAGTGTCAAATGTCAAGTACTCTGAGCAGGAAAAAAGGCTGTAGCTTTCAACCTTTGGAAGAATATGGACTGAGTTATGTGGCTTGATTTCCATCCCAGCTCTGCCACTTACTCCCTCTGTGACTTCTAGTAAGTATATGGTTTAAGTTCTGAGAGCATCACTTTCCTCATCATCAAAATGAAGTAATAATACTTACTACCTCATAAACTTATTTGGTATACAAATGAGACATACCCATAAAAGCTTAGAATGGCACCTGGCACATAAACTTTTGGTGTATGTTCACAATTATCATTAGTCATAAAAATATATTGATATACTACTTACATGAATGCACAGCACAGGACTGTGTTCCCTTTATGTGAAACTGAAGGACAATGACTTGCAAATAAGAGCTATAGCTTGATTCCAATGTTGTAACAATGATTACTGATTCTTTAATTTTTCTTGTACTTTAAAAAATTTTTTCATAGTTCCCTACATATATTAGTTTATAATGGGACATTAGATATGGTTCTTAAGAAATTTAGGATGTGTAGAAGTACAAATTTGAAGTAGGAGATGAATTTAGACCTAAAGTATAAATTTGACTTAAAATTATGTTGGGAGAGTATGAAAATTAAACTCTCATTTCAGTCGTGAACATCAGGGTTGTTTTTGAGAGAAGGGGATTTGGCTGTGCCACTGCAGCCTGCGGGCTCTTGGTACCACGACCAGGGATTGAAACTGTGCCTGCAACAGTGGAAGTACAGAGTCTTAATCATTGTGCCAGGGAAGTCCCAGCATCCAGTTTAAGGGTTGAAAATTCCTAGGTATTATTGATTAGATAATATTTCCTTTAATGCTTTCATTCTATATCATGTAAGTATATGAAAACATGATAAATGTGAGCACTGAAGTGCTGGGTGGGCCAGTTTAGGAAGGGGGTACGAAATATGAAGGGAAATATGAAGGGAATTGAAGAAATATGAAGGGAAACTTCTACAGGAAACTTCTGGGAATTTTCTGATGAACTGATATTGTATCCTGGGTTCTCTGGAAACATTTGATCCTATTCTGATGCTGAGGTTGTTTGGGTTCAAACTGTTTATTAGGTATCAACAATTGTAAAAGGAAGGAGGAAAAGAATTAGACAGAGGAAGAAATCGAACTGTGTGATAAAAACCCACCGAGATCTTGGCCACCCTGCGGGGTCTCTGGGATAGGTATTGTCAGCCTGTGTGTGCCAGGTCAGTCCCTGACTTGCTTAATCACTGAATATGGGCTGCTTTAAGTGTTTTACAGAATCGTCACATTATACAAGGTAGTGATGCTTTTGTTTTATATTTACTTTACCCTTAAAATTTCCAGATGGAATCAGGTGCTTAGACAAGTTAAATAGCTCACTTAAGATCAAATATTTAATCCCAGGCAATCTGGCTTTAGTGCCTAATGAATTAACCATCATGTTTCTGTGCTTCAGAGAAAGAAAACTTGTAATTATTTTATATGAATTGAGTCTCCAGCTGAGTTTCATTCCAAGATAATGAAATAAATCACAGACTGAATTTTTTAACACTCTTGGTAATGAGTCAGATTGTGAAAATTCATAGAGAGATAGGTATAAGAAATGAACAGATACAATAACAATTTGCTAAAAGAAAAAGGGAGTCATGCATTTGAGCCATAAATTAAAAACACTAAAAATGATGGATGGATCCAAAATAAGATCATCAGAATGAATCGCACCAAGCAATTCTTTTACCAGTATGTTTATATACCAATAATTAATTACACCATTAAATAATTAAGATAATATTGTAAAGGCACTGCTTTCTTTTAAAGAAATTGCAAAACACATTAGACCTGACTTTAGAATTGGGCAGAATATGTAGTTGCTTCTATGACATAGTTTGGAGAAGGCATTTACTGAAAATAAATCTATTAAAATCCTGTCACAAGGACAGATATTACCATTCTTATTGATATTGCTACTTTAGGAAATTTTAAATAGATCATTCAGTCAACAATTGTTTGGGAAAGATTTTTGATAGATGGAATACCAAGGAAGCCAAAAGTCTCATCAGAGTGTAAAATTCTGTGGTCCTTAATCCTATGGAGTTTTCATCTCTTACATCAGCACTGTATCACATGGGAATACTAAAGCCTCAAAGAGACATTAGTTTTTGTGATTATCACATCATTCACCACCCCTCAGCAAATATAGGGATACCATTCATGGTCAGTGAAGCCAGAACAAGACTAACCTCATCCAATAATATGGTCATCTAGGTCCTCTCAGGAATAAGGTAAGAAGAAAATAGTGGTTGTAAAGAATCTATAATCTTCACAAAATGCCAGTAGTTTTCTCCAGTTTTTCACTGGGAATCGCTCAGTCTGCAAAGCTAATATCTAGATGATGAGATGAGGCATTAAAAGACTTTAAACCTAATGAATATACCCAAAGATGTGTGTGTATGTTAGTGGCTCAGTTGCGTCCGACTCTACAACCCCATGGACTGTAGCCTGCCAGGCTCCTCTGTCCATAGGATTTCCCAGGCAAGAATACTGGAGTGGGTCACCATTTCTTTCCTTCTCCAATACCCAAAGATACGTCTGTATGTATTGGAACATTTTAAACTTTTGAAAGTGGTAGAAAGAACAAAACACTCATTGCCTGGTTGATTTGTATGGAGACTAATACAACAACTTTTATTTATTCATTAAAATGTTTAATTTGGCTGTGCAGGGTTTTAGTTGAGGCACACAGGATCTTTGATCTACGTTTCAGCATCCAGGATTTTAACTGTGGCATGTGAGATCTAGGTCCCTGACCAAGGATCAAACCCAGGCCTCCTGTATTGAGAGCATGGAATCTTAGCCATTAGACCACCAGGGAAGTCCACTAATCCAGCAACTTTAAATTAAAAGCCATTGCTGATTCATGGATTTTATTTGAAGCGTGACCCTAGAGAGAATGGGCACTCTAGGTATGGACATTCTGTATAGTAAAATTTTTCTCCAAAAACAAAAAGGTGGTTTATTTTCTAGTCTTCCTAAGTCTGCAAAATGTTATAGTTAAGAAAACCAAACTAAAGCAAAAAGAAAATAGAAGAAAATTTAGCACATGAGTATTCCAAATAGCTTAGAACTGAATCGTCTCAAAATATAACAGCAACTTCAAATAAGTAGTTTCTTCAGGATACAGTAATCTGCAGTTTAGAAAGGAAAAAAAAAAAGTGGTTAATAAGGCCCCCCAAAACCTAATACTTGATTTATTTGTGCTCTATTTTTTAAAAAATGGAAATTTTTCCGAGTAGTGAGAGTAATAAAAATGAAACCTTGATCTAGAGAATATATTTTCCTCATAAAGTATTCTCCTAGTTAATTGTTGTGTTTATTCTCCAAATGCCTTCCATGTGGGTATGGATAATAGATTCTATTTGTTTTTCAAATGAGGAAATTAGGAGACAAAACAAGAATAACGAAGGTAAAGTTATCTTCAGCCAACTTTCCTTAACCATATGAAATAGATGCAGGACACACAGCTTTATGAAACATACTTCTCCTAAAGAATAATAGAAGCAGCGTGTCCCAATTCTCTTCTATATTCTTTGCATACTTCCTTCCTTCTCCCTCTCTATGTGCCATTTTTTCCTCTCTTCCTACTTGTTATTTTTACATAAAGAAAATAATCAATCCTTCATGGAACCATATGACCCTGCAAGATGAGAAGAGCAGTGGTGCAAAAGGAATGACAGTAGTTGCATATATACCACAGGGTTGACATCTTAAACATTTAATTACATCAGACTTTTCCATAAGGACCATAGAATATCTAGATTGAATCCCAGTTGGGAGATTCTTGGGCAACCATCATGTCAGGAAAACCGGGAATTAGTTTAGTTTTGTTTTAACAAAGATATTGGGCAAGCAATGTAGTAAAAAAGATGTTATCAAATAGCAATAATTCAATTTTGACCTCAAATAAGAAAGCAATGCTTCCAGCATCCTAAACAGCAAAAGTTGCTATTTCCTTCTAAAGGAGTATAGCACCAGGCTTGAGGACACTAACGTTGCAGTAGTGACTATTTAGAGACAGTCTGGAAGAGTAGGGGTCAGAGGAATGGAGGGGAAAGCCCCTCTTTCATCCTCTACTCTCTTTCCTCTTCACTATACTCTTTTATTAAAAACTTTAACAGAATTAATTTATAGAAAAATCAGCAAGAATATGGAAAAACTGAATGGCACCATCAGTACCATCATTAAAACTTAGAGAAAATACTTACTTAAAAGGCATTCAGTCTCTTTAAAGTCCGTCAGTAGATTATGTTTTTGCATAGTTATGCATGTGCATTTAATATACTTATTAACAGATATTCATAAACACTTTAGTTTGCTGATATCTCATATTAAGAAACCAAAAGCAGAGATTTCACTTACGTGGAGTCTCTGGAAACCAGTTTTCAGATCAATGAAACTGAAATGCATTATCACCAAGCTGCACTGTGGTTAAACCAAAACCTGAGTACTGAATCCACAAGACTAATTACGGTTACAGGACAGTGTAGTGGGAGAGCAGAATAAACTGGGTGTTCAGGGGGGCCAATACCAAGTGGACCTAGGAAGCCAGTCCTCTTAGTGTACAGAAGGTTATTTCCCAATCTCAAGTGTCGGGAGAAGGATAAATTAGCCCTTGTCATTTACACAGGAGGAAAACTGGACAGTGGCACCTATATTTTAAGTTTCAGCTAAGAAACTGGCACCAGAGAGAAGTAACCAACGTGAGTAGTAAGTCTCAGGGCTCAGAGGTAGGGGTCTGGTGATATTCCATTCTGTTCTTTGAGGAATATGTTGAATCATAATTTACAGCAAGTGTCTCTGTCCTAAATTACTCAGCAATTAGTTTATGAATATGTATGCCAACAGACACTGGGTTGAGCATCACAATATAACTGTGGGCAACAGACCTGAAGGAAGGAGCATTTGGAGAATAAACACAAAAATTAACTAGGAAAATACTTTATACTCTATGAGGAAAATACATTCTCTAGATCAAGGTTTCATTTTTATTACTCTCACTACTAGCAAAATTTTCCATTTTTAAAAAATCAGTTCAGTTCAGTCGCTCAGTTGTGTCCGACTCTTTGCGACCCCATAAACTGCAGCACACCAGGCCTCCCTGTCCATTACCAACTCCCGGAGTCCACTCAAACTCATGTCCATTGGGTCAGTGATGCCATCCAACCATCTCATCCTGTTGTCCCTTTCTCCTCCTGCCCTAAATCTTTCCCAGCATCAGGGTCTTTTCCAATGAGTCAACTCTTCGCATGAGGTGGCCAAAGTATTGGTTTCAGCTTCATCATCAGTCCTTCCAATGAACACCCAGGACTGATCTCCTTTAGGATGGACTGGTTGGATCTCCCTGCAGTCCAAGGGACTCTCAAGATTCTTCTCCAGCACCACAGTTCAAAAGCATCAATTCTTCGGCACTCAGCTTTCTTTATAATCCAACTCTCACATCCATACATGACTACTGAAAAAACCATAGCCTTGACTGGATGGACCTTTGTTGGCAAAGTAATGTCTCTGCTCTTTAATATGCTGTCCAGATTGGTCATAACTTTCCTTCCAAGTAGTAAGCGTCTTTTAATTTCATGGCTGCAAGCACCATCTGCAGTGATTTTCAAGCCCCCCTCAAAATAAAGTCAACCACTGTTTCTGCTGTTTTCCCATTTATTTGCCATGAAGTGATGGGACTGGATGCCATGATCTTAGTTTTCTGAATGTTGAGCTTTAAGCCAACTTTTTCACTCTCCTCTTTCACTTTCATCAAGAGGCTCTTCAGTTCTTCTTCACTTTCTGCCATAAGGGTGGTGTCATCTGCATATCTGAGGTTACTGATATTTCTCCCGTCAATCTTGATTCCAGCTTGTGCTTCTTCCAGCCCAGCATTTCTCATGATGTACTCTGCATATAAGTTAAATAAGCAGGGTGACAATATACAGCCTTGACATACTCCTTTTCCTATTTAGAGTACAGATAAATTGAGTATTAGGTTTTGATGGGCCTTATTATCTTCTCTATACTATTAAAAATACTGTTAAATAGTAGTCAAGTTAAATGTGTGCAACTAACCAATTGAAAATAATGGATTAATTTGGATACCACCTTTGTTATTGATATTGCGTCTTCCATAGGGCATTTGTCTTAACAGCTTTACCTAGAAGAATAAATGTTTAAAAACTGAATTTTAAGAATCATGAAAAGAATGGTGGTAAGACACTCTTGAGTTTTTAACTCAAATTCCTTAACATCTTGCAGATTTGATTATATACATATATGTATATGAATCCATATGTACATGAATATGAATATATAAGTATAGGTATCCACATTCTATACATATGCACCTCATTTGAGTTATTACAAAGATTGCCCAGTAAGTAATCAATGGTTAAGCCAACTACAATTTTCCTTTCTGTTTGACAGTTATTGAAGATTTCCTGAGGCTTCCTATCTTTTTTTCTCTCCCTAGGAGAGATGAGTAGGTCTAATGGGTTTAAATATTCTCTTAATGTTGTTAAAGAAGAACCAAGAGGAAAATTTTGCTTTTCCATGTATAAGGAGGTAGTACAAAGACATAATAATTAAAAAAAACAAGGTATGGTTTTGGTAGCAAGAGAGAAATTAACTAATGCATTGTAATAAAGCTCAGAAGGATACATAGAGGACATAACTTGTGATATAACTGCAATAAAAGGTAACATGAAAAGGGAAACTTACTTCTGGTGGATGACACTGAAAATTTTGACTCCTTGGAAAAACTAAACTGTCCCTACCCTATACCACATATAAAAAGAGTCCAGGATTATATGCCTAAATGTGAAAGGTAAAACTCTGATAGAAATTTAATAGTTTCCTTTGTTGTGCAGAAGCTTTTAAGTTTAATTAGGTCCCATTTGTTTATTTTTGCTTTTATTTCCAATATTCTGGGAGGTGGGTCATAGAGGATCCTGCTGTGATGTATGTCAGAGAGTTTTTGCCTATGTTCTCCTCTAGGAGTTTTATAGTTTCTGGTCTTATGTTGAGATCTTTAATCCATTTTGAGTTTATTTTTGTGTATGGTGTTAGAAAGTGTTCTAGTTTCATTCTTTTACAAGTGGTTGACCACTTTTCCCAGCACCACTTGTTAAAGAGATTGTCTTTAATCCATTGTATATTCTTGCCTCCTTTGTCAAAGATAAGGTGTCCATATGTGCGTGGATTTATCTCTGGGCTTTCTATTTTATTCCACTGATCAATATTTCTGTCTTTGTGCCAGTACCATACCGTCTTGATAACTGTGGCTTTGTAATAGAGCCTGAAGTCAGGCAGGTTGATTCCTCCAGTTCCATTCTTCTTTCTCAAGATCGCTTTGGCTATTCGAGGTTTTTTGTATTTCCATACAAATTGTGAAATTATTTGTTCTAGCTCTGTGAAAAATACCGTTGGTAGCTTGATAGGGATGGCATTGAATCTATAAATTGCTTTGGGTGGTATACTCATTTTCACTATATTGATTCTTGCAATCCATGAACATGGTATATTTCTCCATCTATTAGTGTCCTCTTTGATTTCTTTCACCAGTGTTTTATAGTTTTCTATATATAGGTCTTTAGTTTCTTTAGGTAGATATATTCCTAAGTATTTTATTCTTTCCGTTGCAATGGTGAATGGAATTGTTTCCTTAATTTCTCTTTCAGTTTTCTCATTATTAGTGTATAGGAATGCAAGGGATTTCTGTGTGTTGATTTTATATCCTGCAACTTTACTATAGTCATTGATTAGTTCTAGTAATTTTCTGATGGAGTCTTTAGGGTTTTCTATGTAGAGGATCATGTCATCTGCAAATAGTGAGAGTTTTACTTCTTCTTTTCCAATTTGGATTCCTTTTATTTCTTTTTCTGCTCTGATTGCTGTGGCCAAAACTTCCAAAACTATGTTGAATAGTAATGGTGAAAGTGGGCACCCTTGTCTTGTTCCTGACTTTAGAGGAAATGCTTTCAATTTTTCACCATTGAGGATAATGTTTGCTGTGGGTTTGTCATATATAGCTTTTATTATGTTGAGGTATGTTCCTTCTATTCCTGCTTTCTGGAGAGTTCTTATCATAAATGGATGTTGAATTTTGTCAAAGGCTTTCTCTGCATCTATTGAGATAATCTTATGGTTTTTATTTTTCAATTTGTTAATGTGGTGTATAACATTGATTGATTTGCAGATATTGAAGAATCCTTGCATCCCTGGGATAAAGCCCACTTGGTCATGGTGTATGATCTTTTTAATGTGTTGTTGGATTCTGATTGCTAGAATTTTGTTAAGGATTTTTGCATCTATGTTCATCAGTGATAATGGCCTGTAGTTTTCTTTTTTTGTGGGATCTTTGTCAGGTTTTGGTATTAGGGTGATGGTGGCAGCCTTCAGAATGGGAGAAAATAATAGCAAATGAAGCAACGGACAAACAACTAATCTCAAAAATATACAAGCAACTCCTCCAGCTCAACTCCAGAAAAATAAATGACCCAATCAAAAAATGGGCCAAAGAACTAAATAGACATTTCTCCAAAGAAGACATGCAGATGGCTAACAAACACATGAAAAGATGCTCAACATCACTCATTATCAGAGAAATGCAAATCAAAACCACTATGAGGTACCATTTCACGCCAGTCAGAATGGCTGCGATCCATAAGTCTACAAGCAATAAATGCTGGAGAGGGTGTGGAGAAAAGGGAACTCTCTTACATTGTTGGTGGGAATGCAAACTAATACAGCCACTATGGAGAACAGTGTGGAGATTCCTTTAAAAACTGGAAATAGAACTGCCTTATGATCCAGCAATCCCACTGCTGGGCATACACACTGAGGAAACCAGAAGGGAAAGAGACACGTGTACCCCAATGTTCATCGCAGCACTGTTTATAATAGCCAGGACATGGAAGCAACCTAGATGCCCATCAGCAGATGAGTGGATAAGAAAGCAGTGGTACATATACACAATGGAGTATTACTCAGCCATTAAAAAGAATACATTTGAATCAGTTCTAATGGATGGATTGAATGAGATGGATGAAACTGGAACCTATTATACAGAGTGAAGTAAGCCAGGAAGAAAAACACCAATACAGTATGCTAACGAATATATATGGAATTAAGAAAGATGGTAACAATAACCCTGTGTATGAGACAGCAAAAGAGACACTGATGTATAGATCAGTCTTATGGACTCTGTGGGAGAGGGAGAGGGTGGGGAGATTTGGGAGAATAGCATTGAAACATGTATAATATCATGTACGAAACGAGTCGCCAGTCCAGGTTCCATGCATGATACTGGATGCTTGGGGCTGGTGCACTGGGACGACTCAGAGGGAGGGTATGGGGAGGGAGGAGGGAGGAGGGTTCAGGATGGGGAACACAGGTATACCTGTAGCGGATTCATTTGGATATTTGGCAAAACTAATACAATATTGTAAAGTTAAAAATAAAATAAAATTAAAAAAAAATAAAAAATAAAATCCCACATGCAGTACATGGTATGGCCAATTAAAAAAATAATAAAATAAAATTGAATTTAAAAAAAGAAAAAAAAAAAGAAATTTAAGAGGATCTTTTTATAAAGTAGGATTGAAAAAAGATTTCTTCACAGAGTCTCTAAAAGTTCAAACTCAAAAGTAAGACGTTAAGAGGTTCCTATATTGAAAGTAAAGATTTATGTCCTCAAACAAGAAAAAAGCCAATAAACAAACAGAACAAAGATAACTAGATTATTAAATAATAATAAAGGATTATTACCTAGAAAATAGAGTAGTTTTTTTTTTTTTAAATAAGAAGGGAAAAAAAAAAAAAGCTGATGGAAAAATAGGAACAAGATGATGAACAAACAACCCCCCAAAGGGAAAGCCTAAATAAATATATAAAGAGATGATCAAACTCACTCATAAGCAGAAAGAAAAAAAAAGACTTAAAATATCAGACACCACTATTTATCAGAATATTACAGTTATAAATTTCAGAAAACAAAGTGCTGGTGAAGATGTGTGCACCCAGTAACTAATCAACAGTTAAGCAAATTACAATTTCCCTTTTCTGTTTGATAGCTATTGAAATTTTTCTGAGTCTTCTCTTAGTCTCGTCTCAGACTAAACAGTGTGTTAGTTGCTCAGTCGTGTCCAACTCTTTGCAACCCCATGGAACGAATCCTGCCAGTCTCCTTTGTCCATGGCAAACTGGAGTGGGATGCCATTCCCTTCTTCAGGGGATCTTCTGGACCCAGGGACTGAACCCTGGTCTTCTGCATTTCAGGCAGATTCTTTACCATCTGAGCCACCAGGAAAAGGGAGAAAAGAACTTTTTGATGTGCTATTGATGAGAGTTCCAAGTAAGACAGCCAATCTAAAAAGCATGAAAAACATGAAAGCATAGAGAGCTAGGTATATGTGTGCCTAAGGGCAATGCCACCCCTGAGTATACTTTCCAAGTCATTTCTAACTCAGAAGCACAAACAGCCATTCAGAGGAAGGTTCAGCACAGCAGTTTTTTGTGTGTTATTAGGGAATTGGAATCCTTCACTTGCTCAGGTAATATATGCATGAAATGTGGATGCCCGGTGTGGAATTCTGTGCAGGGCTAACCAAGACCACCTACCCTGCCTCCTGAGAAATCTGTATTCAGGTCAAGAAGCAACAGTTAGAACTGGACATGGAACAACAGACTGGTTCCAAATTGAGACAGGAGTATGTCAAGGCTATATATTGTCACCCTGCTTATTTAACTTCTATGCAGAGTACATCATGCAAAATGCGGGGCTGGATGAAGCACAAGCTGAAATCAAGATTTCTGGGAGAAATATCAACAATTTCACATATGTAGATGATAGCCTTATGGTAGAAAACGAAGAAGGAGCCTCTTGATGAAAGTGAAAGAGGAGAGTGAAAAAGCTGGCTTAAAACGCAACATTCAAAAAATGAAGACCATGGCATCTGGTCCCATCACTTCATGGCAAATAGATGGGGAAACAGTGGAAACAGTGTCAGACTTAATTTTTCTGGGCTCCAAAATCACTGCAGATGGTGATTGCAGCCATGAAATTAAAAGACGCTTGCTCCGTGGAAGAAAAGCTATGACAAACCTAGACAGCATACTAAAAAGCAAAGGCATTACTTTGCCAACAAAGGTCCATCTAGTCAAAGCTATGGTTTTTCCAGTAGTCATGTATGGAGGTGAGAGTTGGACTATAAAAAAAGCTGAATGCCGAAGAGTTGATGCTTTTGAACTGTGGTGTTGGAGAAGACTCTTGAGAATCCCTTGGACTGCAAGCAGATCCAACCAGTCAATCCTAACAAAATCAGTCCTGAACGTTCATTGGAAGGATGGATGCTGAATCTGAAACTCTAATCTTTTGGCCACCTGATGCCAAGAACTGACTCCTTGGAAAAGGCTCTGATGCTGGGAAAGATTGAAGGCGGGAGGAGAAAGGGCTGACAGAGGATGAGATGGTTGGATGGCATCACTGACTGGATGGACATGCATTTGAGGAAGCTCTGAGAGTTGGTGATGGATGGGGAACCCTGACATCCTGCAGTCCATGGGGTCACAAAGAATCAGACACAACTGAGTGACTGAACTGAACTGAACAATAGTGGACCAGGTATAAAATCAACAACATGAATAAGTATGGTGTTGAATGACAGGAGAAGAAAAAATGAGGTTTTAGCTCAATTTATGCAAAACCACATAAGCACAAGAACTAATGCTATATATTCAAGTATGTTAAGCAGGTACATGAGAAGAGCTGCTTGCAAGGTGAGCAACAAGTGATGAGTGGGAGTGGGGAGTGAAAAAGGGAAGGAAAGGAAAAATTAAAGGAAAAAATAAAATGAGAAGGGGCTCTGCCCAGACTGATTTGCTGTGAAATGAAGAGAATGACCTTTGAATTCCACCAAAAGAAGGAAAATATAATTAATAAATGAAAAAAATTATTGTAAGATTTTATGAAAACTTTTATTTTGTTTAAAATGAATTTCCCAGTAGCTTCCCTAGGTCTGCATGGTCCCTGTGTGACCTGATTTCACTATTTCATTATATTCTAACCGTATTGACCCTACCTTAGTGCCTGGGACACACAACACGCTTTCATACCTCACACTCTTGTGATCCCTGTCCATGCTTTCAAAAATGTCCTCCTTTCTTATTCTCTATCACAGCCTCAACTCTGACTTTTGTTCACGCTTATAACTATTTGCACTTGTCTCATTTGCTTGTTCACACACCATTTAGTCCCTGCTAGCAGGTGAACTCCATTAAGGAAAGTGGTGTTTCTATTTTTTCATTGTTATGTCTGCAGCCTCCAGCACAACATTTGTAGGGTGAATAAAGGAATGAAGAAACTTTAGGCACAAAAGTTCACAAGGCCCTTGGCTTTAGGAAACTATTCTCTTAGAATCAAAATTAAAGGGTGTTTTTAAAAGGGATAAACAGATATGAGGGAATTTTTGCAAAATTGTTTTCTGCCTTGCTATATTTCAAAACACATTTCATCCACAAGGCTTAGGAATAGTTTACATAGAGTACAATATTTATTCAATTATTAAAAATATGTGGATTGTTGTTCAATATCTGTACTATATCCGGAATATCAGTAGTCTTTCTATTATATAATTGCAGCTATGTAAGGGTTGCAGACCTAGTATTTTCAGTTCTTGGTACATCCCATACAAGCCACTCTTTTTTTAAATTTTTACCTAAAGAGAATATATATATACATATATATATATGTATATATATGTATATATATATTTGTAGTTGTTTGTTGTTTAGTTGCTAAGTTATGTTCAACCCTTTTGCGACCCAGTGGACTGTAGCCCACCAGGTTCCTCTGTCCGTGGGATTTCCCAGGCAAGAATACTGGAGTGTGTTGCCATTTCCTTCTTCAGGGGATTCTTCCTGACTCAGGGATTGAATTGGCATCTCCTGCACTGTCAGATGGATTCTTTACTCCTGAGCCACCAGGGAAGTTCATATATATATATATATATATATATATATATATATACACACACACACACACACACATACATAGATATACATACACATATATGTGTATATCGGAGAAGGCAATGGCACCCCACTCCAGTACTCTTGCCTGGAAAATCCCATGGACCGAGGAGCCTGGTGGGCTGCAGTCCCTGGGGCCGCTAAGAGTCGGACATGACTGAGCGACTTCACTTTCACTTTTCACTTTCATGCATTGGAGAAGGAAATGGCAACCCACTGCAGTGTTCTTGCCTGGAGAATCCCAGAGACGGGGGAGCCTGGTGGGCTGCCGTCTATGGGGTCGCACAGAGTCGGACACGACTGAAGCGACTTAGCAGCAGCAGCATATGTATATATATATTATATATATACTCACACATACTCATATATATATAATATAGATATACGATCTTTAAGAAAAAAGTAAAAATGAATATAAATATGATATGACTTTAAATGATTCATCTGGAAGAGAAAGAGAAATAAAAAATTTTGAATAAATTATGTTTTGCCTTTAAAAATTTTTAAATACCTATTAACATCTGAGGCTTTGTTATATTATGTGAGAACTATTTTTCTTGGAGAAACTGAGTCACAAAAGGACTGTTTGAAGTCACACCATGAGTCAGTGACTTTGCTTGGAATGAAAACCCAGATAGCTGACTCAACAGCATTCCAGGTGGTGAGTGCTCAGCCACAGTCCTCAACTGCTGCGCTGGCTCAGTCAGTCTGAGGTCAGCTCCTGGTGCAAAGGAAGCACAAGGGTCTTCAATCATGGATAATGGAATTCTATAGATATTGACAAGTGTTCTGTGGTGTTTCTATTTTTCTTGGAAGAAAAGATTATAAATAAACCACTTGAAGTGTACTAAAACATTGGAAAGAGAAATTATCTTAAAAGTTTTCATTTACATTATACAGACTGTATAAAAAACCTCAAAGCCCTCTAAAATGCATGAGCCATATTTTACCAAAAACAAAATTCTCAGTTCTTTCCTGCTAACAAGAAACATCAACATTTTTCTACTTACAAATTACAAATAAAGTGAGTTAGTTATTGAAATGGCTTATGTTTTTGTAAAGCAAAGTCAGTTGTTTTTATTCATTTGACCAGTTATTCATTCAATATACATTTATTTAGTGTATTAGGCAACATGTTAGGTGGCAGACACAATCCTTGCTCTCAGAGCTTATCTTCTATTTTCATAAACAGATTAAACCATGCTTGCCCCTGAGATAAGTATGAAACTTTAGATCTTTTTTTTTTTTTTTCCTATTAAACGATCTCAGCTGGTAAAGAATCTCCCTGCAATGCAGGAGACCCCAGTTCGATCCCTGTGTGAGGAAGATCCACTGGAAAAGGGATAGGCTACTCACTCCAGTATTCTTGGGCTTCCTTGTTGGCTCAGCTGGTAAAGAATCCGCCTGCAATGCGGGAGACTTGGGTTCGATCCCTGGGTTGGGAAGATCCCCTGCAGAACCACTCCTGTATTCTGGTCTGGAGAATTCCATGGACTGTATGGATACTTCTGCTGCTGCTAAGTCACTTCAGTCGTGTCCGACTCTGTGCAACCCCATAGAAGGCTGCCCACCAGGCTCCCCCGTCCCTGGGATTCTCCAGGCAAGAACACTGGAGTGGGTTGCCATTTCCTTCTCCAATACATGAAAGTGAAAAGTGAAAGTGAAGTCGCTCAGTCGTGTCTGACTCTTAGCGACCCCATGGACTGCAGCCTACCAGGCTCCTCCATCCATGGGATTTTCCAGGCAAGAGTACTGGAGTGGGGTGCCATTGCCTTCTCCGATGGATACTTCATGGGCCCACAAAGAGTTGGACACAAATGAGCGACTTTCACTTTCACTCCCATCTAATGAAAAATAATACTAATATTACTAAAACTTTTTCTATAAAATATACAATATGTGCAGATATTTATTAGTGCTGAATTTCAAAAGTAGCAAAAATTATTTAAAAACATATGAACTGCTTGTTATATATACTGAAGAGCTATGATTGTGGATAATAAAATATGTGGTTTGTTATTGGTCAGAAGTGGTAAGTTATGATATATTCATAAGGATGTGGATATTATGCATGTTTTGAAAATCAGACTGTGTATACTGCCACAACACAACTGATCTGGGCTGAAATATTCAGGTAATTATTTTCACGATGGCTCTAGTATACCATTAAATACTGTAATAAATGGAGAAAACTCTTGAGAGTCCCTTAAATAGCAAGGAGATCAAACCAGTCAATCCTAAAGGAAATCAACCCTGAATATTCATTGGAAGACTGATGCTGAAGCTCCAATACTTTGACCACTTAATGCAAAGAGCTGACTCATTGGATAAGGCCCTGATGCTGGGAAAGATTAAGGCCGGAAGGAGAAGGGGGTGACAGAGGATGAGATGGTTGGATGGCATCATTGGTTCAATGGACATGAGTTTGAGCAAGTGCTTGTAGATGGTAAAGGACGGGGAAGCCCGGAATGCTGTAGTCCATGGGGTCACAAAGAGTCAGACATGAATGAGCGACTGAACAACAACAGATATTCAGAATCCAATTTACTCACGCTCCTATACAAGTGACTTTAAGTACAATTAAAAAGGATTCATAACTTCCAATTTGGGAATTGTAATTCTGCTATAGTTGAGAAAATATGTGTATATCTTCATGATAAAAGTATGATATGTGTAAATTTTCATGACAAAAGTACAATTCAATATTTGAAATTGATTTTGAAAGCAAATCTCGAATATGCTAATGAATTAAAAAAAAAAAGACTAAATATTCCCAAACAAAATACAATATACTGAAATGCCCTACTTAGGATTCCATGGCAAGCAAAATTTCTGTGACTAATAGATATTGTATAAAGATATTGCATGTGGAAATACACATACGTGGGAAAAACAGAAGTCAGAAACCCTGACTCACAGTTCCTAGCTTTTAATCATGACCTTACTTCACCTTTCCCTGACTCCTATTGTGAGGAAATAACCCAGGAATAAAAACCGGGAGGGATGAAGTCTTCAAATCGCAAGAAAACAATTCTGTGAGAGGGCACATGGGAAGAGTTTGGCAGTTATAAAAAAGTGTTAAAAATCCCAAGCCCACATGTTTTTTCTCTTTAGGTTTTAGTTTCTCACCATGAAGGTAGGAATAGTAATGCTGAGCCTTAGAGGAGAGATTATGATGATAGCTGCTGTTGAAAACGATGCTGCTGGTGATGAGATGACAATTGTTGATGGTGGTGAGGATACCTAACATTTATATCATGCTTGTCCTGTGTTAGACTAGGGTTAAAAGCAACTGTGTAGGTGGTTGGCATGCTGTGCGGAGTCTGGGGCAGTGGAAAGAATATGAGCTTTGAGGATGCTGGAGGGAGCAAGGTCTGAGAAATGACTCAGTGAATAGTGAGGCGATTAGCCCTTGCACAAGTTACTTTATGTCTCTGACTCCCAAGTTTTCACCCATAAAATGGGACTAATAATCATACCTTACTCTCTTAAATTATTGTGAGCATCAAGTAAAAACAAATGTATATGACCTACCCTCCTCAGTGCCTACAGTATGTTGGGATTCTTTCTTCCTCCTTGATAAGACACTTGAACACATGTAAGCAGTTCTGCCTCAATGAAGGGAACTCATTAAGCTTCATGTTGACTGTTTTATTTATGTGTGAAGAGAATCACTTGCTCTTGCAAAATAAAAAAGACAGGGGTGTTATGGGCTGAATTGTGCCCTGCCCCCCAAATTCATACATTGAAATCCTAACCTGCAGTGCTTCAGAAGGCTGTATTTGGAGGAGATAATTAAATTAAACGAGGTCACATGTTTGGGCATGTGTACATGCTCAGTCGCTTTAGTTGGGTCTGACTTTTTGCGACGCTATGAACTGTAGCCCTCCAGGCTCCCCTGACCATGGAATTTTCCAGGCAAAAACACTAGATTGGGTTGCCATGCCCTCCTCCAGAGGATCGTTCTTTCCCAGGGATCAAACCCACGTGTCCTGCATCTTCTGCATTGCAGGCAGATTCTTTACCTCTGAGCCACTGGAAAAGCCCAAGAGTGATCCCTAACTCACTCCGGCTGGTGTCTTTATAAGAAGAGGAAATGTGGACACACAAATAGGGGCACCAGAGGAGTGCATGCCCATAGAATAAAGACCTTGTGAGGACGCAGAGAGGAGGTGACCAATTGGAAGCCACCATTGCATCTGAACTTAGATTTTAGACTTCTAGCCTCCAGAACCGTGAGAAAATACATTTCTGTTCTTCAAGCCATCCAGCGTGTAATATTTGTTATAGAAACCCTAGGAAACTATCACAAGGGATTTCTCTACGTACCAGGTGCTTATATGGCATCCCTTTAGACAGGAGGCAAGGTGCCAGCTTTCCAGGCAGTCCCTGTGGCTGATTCAGCTTTGCCGCCAGTGTCATATCCAGGGCATAGAGTTCCAGGCATTCACTGTTTAAACTTCACACAAGAACTCCAAGTCTTGCTTTTCTTTTGCCCAGAAGATCGTATTGTTAAAGTGAATCTTTGTGTGCTCCATTTTTGCGTATGCCAGTGGTTTAGAAAATACACAAGTGAAACCAAGCATAGACTGTCTTACTCAGGAAAAATGGATAAATATTATTACTGATGAACAAATGGCAGTGCATGGAGTCTCCTGCAGCTCTATGACCTTATATTAAGTCTTCGTTGAAAAAGTTTATTCGCTTTTAAGAAAAAATGTACTCTAACTTCTACTCACATTAGAAATTTTCAGAGCATTATATATTTACAAAAAATTGGATGTTTTCATAAAAGTCCCTAAACACAAGCTTTCTCAGGATGCAATACAAAACCAGGCAGCCACAATGTGAAAACAATGACCCTTGATGGAACAAACAAACTAGTGATGGGTGCAGGTAGAAGAGGCACCGAACAACTTAAATTGTGAAAGCTAAGATTGTTTATTTAGAATGTGGAAAGGCAGCGGCCAGTGGAAAAGTCTCTAGAGTAGCTGCAGGAAAACACGCACACAATAGGTTACTAAAGAAGACATTGAAGGTATTGTAGAAACTCTTAATTACTCATTTCTTGTCTAATATTTGGCAAGCCTAATAATACGTTGGAGAAGGAAATGGCAACCCACTCGTGTTCTTGCCTGGAGAATCCCAGGGATGGGGGAGCCTTGTGGGCTGCCATCTATAGGGTCGCACAGAGTCGGACACAACTGAAGTGACTTAGCAGCAGCAATAATATGTACTCTGGCTATAACTATACTTTATTTTATTGTTACTGTTTACTGGGGGGCCATGAGGTCTGAACAGAGATCAACCCTCAACCCCCTGCAGTGGAAGTGGAATCTTAACCATTGGACCACCAGAGAAGATTTGCTATAACTATAATTTACAGAAGACAAAGATAGTCCTCCTCCCCATCAGTTCCAACTGCCTCGTCATTTGGTCTCCATTTGCACATGCTGTTTCTTCTACATACCAGGAATGTCCTGTTCTTTACTTCCTAGAAAATTTCTCATTTCAAGAGCCAGATCACTGTTACACTGTTTTATAAGTCTCCGAATGGATTGGTCATTCTCCAAACCTTATCCTCCGTCTTTTTAATCATTGTGTCTTTAGCTGTGATAGCAAAATCAACCAAGCAAATAAATAAACAAAAAATACGTAAGAACTTAAATGACTATGAATGAGTGCTTGGTTATTTAAATTAGGCAAACTCAAGTTATGGCATGGACTTCCCTGGTGACTTTTGATGGTAAAGAATCTGCCTGCAATGTGGGAGACCTGAGTTCAATCCCTGGGTCAGGAAGATCCCCTGGAGAAGGAACTGCAGTGTTAACACTGCAGTGTGTTAACACAACACTGCACACACTTTGATTATGCTCCTTAGCATAATATGTCATGCAGGGGCTTCCCCAATGACTCAGCAGTTAAACCACCTGCCTGCCAGTGCAGGAGATGTGTGTTTGATCCCTGCGTCAGGAAGATACCCTGTTAGAAGAAATGGAAGCCCACCCCAGTATTCTTGCCTGGAGAATCCAACAGCGGAGCCTGGTGGGCTACAGTCTGTGGGGTCTCAAAGAGTCAGACACATCTAAGCGACTGAGCATATATGGTGTGTCATGACTGTATTGCAGATCAGAGACACTGGGAAGGTGAGGACTCAGCGGCTTCCTCTATGTCTGCCATACTATAGACACTCAACAGAAGTTTGGAAAAAGAATTTAGATTTCAAATGTAACAAATATGTACATTTGTTACATAAGCGCCAATATATTCTTACTGGAAAAATTCAAATAATGCAGAACAATAGTGAGCAAATAGTGTGGGGGGTCATTGGTCAGTAAACCTACTGAAGCTATAATGTTCTTTTCTCACTTAAGAGTTTATGAGAAGATATTTTCATGTCAGTAACTCATGTTTACTGGAAATAGCTACACACAGTATTCCATCACTTGTGTGTGTGTGTGTGTGCGTGTGTGTATTAGTCACTCAGTCATGTCTGACTCTTTGTGACCAGGTGGACTATACCCCACCAGGCTCCTCTGTCTATGGGATTCTCCAGGCAAGAATACTGGAGTAGGTTTCCAGTTCCTTCTCCAGGGGATCTTCCTGACCCAGGGATTGAACCCAGGTCTCCCACATTGCAGGCAGATTCTTTACCATCTAAAGTCACCAGGGAAGTCCATGCCATAACTTGAATTTGCCTAATTTAAATAACCAAGCACTCATTCATAGTCATTTAAGTTCTTACGTATTTTTTGTTTATTTATTTGCTTGGTTGATTTTGCTATCACAGCTAAAGACACATGATTATCTTTGTATCTACATCTTTGAACACATGTGCCTGTTTCTTTTGAAAACAGATTACCAGAAACGGAATTTCTTCAGTAAAGGAGACATACACTTAAAATACAAGTAGATACTGACAATTTGCTTTCCAAAGAGGTTTCACCCAACTTAGACTGTTTTCAACAGTTTGAGAATGTTTTTTTTCAACAAATTCTAAGCAATAATTCATGTTTTCAATACTTGAAATGTGCCTGCTTTTCTGATAGAAAATATCATGTCATTAAAAACTTATTTTCCTGATAACTACTGAGAGTGAATGTAATCAAGTCAATTGAGTAGTTGTATTACTTTTGGAATTATCTTTCATCTTTTGGGCTCATTTTTTAAAACTTAGATTGCTTGCTGATTTCATATCTATTTATAAAATCTCAAATAGTTTGACATTAATGTTTAGCTTTTAAATAAGTCATATGCATTTTTCCAAACTATTACTTGAGTTTTATCCTTTGTATGGTGTTTTTCATCTCTAGAAGTATTTTGTTTAAAATATATTTTTTTTAATGTGGCAACATCTGTTAGCTTATTCCATATGTTTTCTGGCGTGTTTAAACTCTTATTAGGAAGGCTTTTAATACCTCAAATTATAAAAACATTCTTCTGTATTTATTTTATGGCTTACTTTTTATGTTTAGTTTTTTTATTCATTTGGAGTTTATTTTTGCATACTGTATGATATGTAGAGGTCTAACTTAATGGTTTTCTAAAGGAAAAAAAAAGCATTTTTATAAGCAATCAAATAGACCACGTTTTTCTATCATTGTTGTAAACATGTGCATATATAAGCAAATTTCTGTACTCTATTCCATTCTATTCATCTCTTTCTCTAGATTTGCACCAAATAAAATGACAGTTAATGTTATAGATTCTTTTGGAATATAGTAAGGCGAGTTCTCTTCAATTCATTAAAAATGTTTTTTGCTATTAGAGATTTTTCTTTTCAATGTAAAGTTTAGAATTTTCTTGTCAAGTTTTATTTTAAAATATCAGAAGTGCAGTAAACTGGGGAATGCATTCCTTGTCTAAAGGCATTAAAAATATACTGAAGGAACCAATATGTTTGGTCCAAGAATGCCATTTTTTTGGCTCCTTATTTACCTGGTGATCACACTATATTAGCAGTTCTCAAAGGGTGTTCTGGTGGCTCCTGGATATTCTCAACACTCTTTCAAGGTCAAAGTATATTTATAATAATACTGAGACACTATTTATTGTTTTGCTGTGCTGACATTTACATTGGCAGTGCAAAAGCACTGGTGAGGAAAACTGTTGGCTCCTTGGTACAAATCAAGACAGTGGCTTGAAACTGTCCTAGGAGTCATTGCATTTTTCATTGCTATGTGCTCACAGTGGGGGGCAGGGAGGAAGCGAGTTTTACTTAAGAACCTTCTTAAAAATATTCTTGATGATTTCTAGATTTTATTAAGGACTTCCCTGGTGGCTCAGTAGTGGAGAATCCGACTGTCAATGCAGGAGACATTGGTTTGATCCCCGATCCGGGAGGATCCCACATGCCTCAGAGCAGCTAAGCTTGTGTGCTACAGCTATTGAACCTGTGCTCTAGAGCCCAGGAGCTGGAACTACCGAGCCTTCATGCCCTAGAGCCCATGTGCTCCGCAGCAAGAGAAGCCACTCAATGAGAAGCCAGTGCGGTGTAACTAAAGAGTAGTCTCTGCTCACCGCAACTAGAAAAATACCTGTGCGGCAAGGAAAACCCAAAACAGCCAAAAATAAATAAATAAATAGACTTTACTAGATCTAAACTCTTGAGTACACCTCTTAGTATTTTGTGTGAGGAACAGAAATATGCACAGAGCATTTCTGTTACCTACTAAAGAAGACCAATGGTTGTTTTGAAGAAAAGCACTTATGCAAATTGATTTCTGAGCTGAATAAACTAGCTCATTTTTTCATGGAATATCACTTTACTTGAAATAACAGCTAATTAATTGACTGATCTGGGGACTTGGATATTTGGGAAAATGTTCTTAAAAATTTTCAGGGGAAACAACTGACAGTATTTGCTGTCAATGATAAAATCCAGGCTTCCAAACAAAATTTGAAATTTTGGAAAACACCTTACCAATGCTGGAAGCTTCCCAGTACTAAAACCCTTTTCTGATGTGAGCAGCAGTGATATTAATTAATGTTGCTTTTTCATATTGTGTTATAAAATATGTCAACATTTAGAAAAGATCTGTATTACTCAGTGACCCAATATTTTCCATAAGAGTGATGCACCATGTTATAAAACCATGTGCGGATTAAAGGTTAATTCAAAATGCAAAATAGACTCCCAAAAAGCTATCAGTTGACTTTTCAACAGAAACTGTAGGCCAGAAGGGAGTGGTGCAATATGTTCAAAGTGATTAGAAAGGAAAACCTGCAACCAAGGATACTAGTCAAGGCTTTCATTCAGATTTGATGGAGAGAACAAAAGTTTTACAAAGAAGGAAAAGCCAATCAGGTTCAGCATCACCAAACTGGCTTTACGTGAAATGTTGAAGGGACTTTTCTAAACAAAAAAGCCCACAACTAGAAACGTGAAAATTAAGAAAGGATGCACCCAAATGTTCACAGCAGCATCATTTAGAACAGCCAAATTAAGTATCCATCAACAGATGAAAGGATAAAAATGTTTATATATAAACATCTTTATATATAGGATAAAGGATATATCCTATATAAGGATAAAGCGTCTATATATATGTATGTATGTAAAGGAATATTAGCCATAAAAACAATGATTTTCTGCAATTTGCAACAACATGGATAGACTTAGAGTGCACTGTTGCTTTTGTTGTCCAGTTGCTAAGTCATGCCCAGCTTTTTGCGACCCCATGGATTGCAGCATGCCAGACTTTCCTGTCCTTCACTATCTCCCAGAGTTTTCTCAAATTCATGTCCATTGAGTCGGTGATGCTATCTAACCATCTCATCCTCTGCTGCCCTCTTCTCCTTTTGCTCTCAATCTTTCCCAGTATCAGGGTCTTTTCCAATGAGTCATCTCTTTGGGTGTTATGCTTACTGAATAAGTCAAACAGAGAAAAGACAAATATAGTATTATATCACTTCTATATGGAATCTACACAAATGAATGAGTATAACAAAACAGAAACAAACTCACTGATGTAGAGAACAAACTAGGAATTACTAGTGTGAAGAAGAAAGAGGAGAGGGGTAGGAAAGGAGTAGGGAATTAGGAGGCACAAATTACTGTATATAAAATAAATAAGCTGCAAAGATACATTGTACCACCCAAGGAACATAGTCAATTTTTATCATAACTTTAAATGGAGTATAATCTATAAAAATATTGAATCATTTTGTTATATACCTGAAAATAATGTAATATTGTAAATCAACTATACTTCAGTAAATTTTTTTTTAAATTGCAAAAGAAAAAATCTCATTGATAAAGGCAAATATATAGTAAAGATAGTAAGTCAGCCATGTATAAAGCTAGTAGGAAAGTTAAAAGACAAAAGCAGTAAAATCATCTACATCTGTAATAAGTAGTTAAGGGATACACACACAAAAAAGGTATAAAATGTGTTGTCAAAAACTGAATCTGGTTCAGTTCAATTCAGTTCAGCCACTCAGTCGTGTCCAGCTCTTTGCTGCCCCACATGGACTGCAGCACGCCAGGCCTCCCTGTCCATTATCAACTCCCGGAGTTTACTCATACTCATGCCCATTGAGTCAGTGGGCTCAATGGGCGTCAATGAGCCAATTGATGCCATTGGCCCATTGATGCCATTCAACCATCTCATCCTCTATTGTGCCCTTCTCCTCCCACCTTCAGTCTTTCCAGCTTCAGGGTCTTTTCAGGGGGAGTAAAAATGCAGGATTATTAAAATGCATTTTAACTTAAGAGAAACTTAAACACACATACATATACATTCCTTTGTACAACATGGGAAATATAGTGTACAATTATGTAATATCTTTGGTGATGTATTGAAACTACATTTATCATCATGATTATATTGAAATGTATAAAAATATCAAATTATTAAGTCATGTAAGAGAAATTAACATAGAGTTATAGGCCAATTATACTTCAAACAAAAAAACAAATTCATAGAAGATATCAGATTTTTTGTTACCAAAGATAGAGGATGGGGGAAAAGAGAATTGGATGGATGTGGTAAAAAGGTACAAACTCCAGTTGTGGGATAAATTAAATATTAAAATCATCAGAAACACTGGGCTGGAGCAAGAACAAGCTGAAATCAAGATTTCTGGGAGAAATATCAATAACCTCAGATACGCAGATGATACCACCCTTAAGGCAGAAAGTGAAGAACTGAAGAGCCTCTTGGTGAAAGTGAAAGAGGAGAGTGAAAAAGTTGGCTTAAAGCTCAACATTCAAAAAACTAAGATCATGGCATCCGGTCCTGTCACTTCGTGGCAAATAGATGGGGACACAATGGAAACAGTGACTAACTTTGTTTTTTGGGGCTCCAAAATCACTGCAGATGGTGACTGCAGCCATGAAATTAAAAAATGCTTACTCCTTGGAAGGAAAGATATGACCAACCTAGACAGCATATTAAAAAACAGAAACATTACTTTGTCAACAAATGTCTGTCTAGTCAAGGATGTGAGAGTTGAACTATAAAGAAAGCTGAGTGCCGAAGAATTGATGCTTTTGAACTGTGGTGTTGGAGAAGACTCTTGAGAGTCCCTTGGACTGCAAGGAGATCCAACTAGTCCATCCTAAAGGAGATAAGTCCTGGGTGTTCATTAGAAAGACTGATGTTGAAGCTGAAACTCCAATATTTTGGCCACCTGATGCGAAGAGTTGATTTGTTTCATATCAGAAACCTAACACAACATTGTAAATTAACTATACTTCAATGAAACAAAACGTTTAAAAAGGAGTATATCTTACCAATAATTTTTTATATTTTGATTACATGTCAACACAATGATATTTTGGAAATATTGATTAAATAAAATATTAAAATTAAAAAAAAAAAAAGACCCTGATGTTAGGAAAGATTGAAGGCAGGAGGAGAATGGGACAACAGAAGATGAGGTGGTTGGATGGCATCACCGACTCAATGGACATGAGTTTGGGTAAACTCCAGGAGTTGGTGATAGACAGGGAGCCCTGGCGTGCTGCGATTCATGGGGTGGCAAAGAGTTGGACTTGACTGAGCGACTGGACTGAACTGAACTGAATGCACAACATGATAAATGTAATTGACACTACTGTATGTTGTATGTGAAAGTTAAGAGTTTTTAAATGATGCAAGATGGATCAGTATAAAATAAAGTAACAGAATGTGGAAAGTTCATGATATGGTTTCAGGATCCCTATTGTAATAATCTGGAGAAATTATAGCTTATTGAGTTTTGATGTAGTATCAAAGAAGAATATTTACAATTATCTCTTCTCCTGTTTCCAACTACATCTGTGTGAAGCTGGATATTCTGCATTTACTGTAACCAAAACAGTATATTCCAATAGAAAGAATGCAGAAACCAATATCATAATCCAGCTCCCTTATAGTAAGCCAAAGTTTACAAGTTGTTTTAAAATTTAAAATAATGTCAAAGGCAATCTTTCTAGTAATTTTTCTTTGAAAATAGTTATTTTTCATTAAAATGTTATTTATATTAACTACAAATTATATATTAGGTGTAAAGTCACCCAGGTAATAGAGTTATTGTTATTTTCAATGTATTAATGAGTAAACACTTTAAATTATTTATTTATTTATTGTCTGTGCTGGATCTTCATTGCTGCATATGGGCTTTCTCTAGTTGTGGTGAGAGCAGAGCTACCTTTCATTGTGGTGCATGGGCTTTTCATTTCAGTGGCTTCTCTTGTTGAGAAGCATGGGCCCTAGGACTTGAGGCCTTTCATATTTGTGGCTCTCAGGCTTAGTTGGCTGGTGGAATGTGGGATTTTCCCAGACCAGTGATCAAACCCGTGTCCCCTGCATTGGCAGGCAGATTCTTAACCACTGGACTACCAGGGAAGTCCAATGAGAAAATATTTTCAAAACATCTCAGTTTTTACTAAAATGACCCATCTTTCTTATATGACCTGGGTAAGACTCACTGCAACATTTTCTAACAATTTCCCTAACACTTGAGATGATTCCCTTGTTTCCCTGTGGCCATCCCAGAAACAGACCCTTTAAATTTCCATTTTTTTGTCTTCTACCTAATTAACTGAGGTTCCTTTTCATGATTAAAAAAAAAGAGAGAGAGACGAAACTAGTTAGATAGGGAGATAAACATTTCTTATTAATTGACTGACTGAGATCCATCTGATGACAAAATCAATCCCATTCCTATATATAACTTGTCTCTGGGCTTCCAGGTGGTTCAGTAAATAAAGAATCTACCTGCAATACAAGAGATGGCCTGCCATGCAGGAGACCAGGGTTCAATCCCCAGGTCAGGAAGATCCCTTGGAAGAGAAAATGGCAACCCACTGCAGTATTCTTGCTTGGGAAACTCCATGGACAAAGGCCTGGTGGGCTACTGTTTATGGGATAACAAAGAATCAGACACAACTTAAATGGTTAAACCACCAACCACTATAACTTGTCTATAAAAGTCTATTCCTTTCCATAAAAGCTTAGGCAAAACCACCTGCAAAGATACTCTGATCTTCAGACCTACAATATTTTCCCTATTGTAATTATGGCTAAATAAAGCCAAATTATTCCTCATTTGTTCATAGATTTTTGTTGTTGTTCTTTTGCCTTTGACATTAAAAATAAATTCATATTTTTGTTAAATCTTCCAGCTTCCAAAATATGTTAGGGCCTACAAAAATAAGAAACACTGGCTTGACCTTTATTTTTAAAATCATAAAGCATGGTTTATAATGCAAAATTCATCTATGAAAACTTCAACCTTAGGAAAATGAAGTTATATTTCCATTTGTACGTACATTTTTTCTATGATTTCATTCAGGAGAAGGAAGGAACCAGATGAATCAGGCATGAATTTCTGGCAATAGAAGAGAAAGGACTTCCTATGCAGGCCACACGATTGGATAAAAGCCACGCATATAGTTCAATCTGTAGAGCAGACAGTAGTCCTCCAATCTTAAAATATCTCTCTTATATGTTTGGGCACTTGTATATATAAGAGTGTGTGCATTGGATGGAGGAAATCCAGAAAGAGACATTTAATTGAATTATGCTTCAAGAAACAAATACCATGAGGCATTGATTTAACACTGTACATTGACATCAGCTGATTTTTAGAGGAATTAGTTAGCTGCTAAAGGGGAAGGTAACAGGATGGTTATCACAAAGAGGGTGTTGTGCAGGAAGAAGGGAAGGAAGTATGTGGAAGCTGATTGTGACATTGAAAGAGTCCAATTGTTCTTCCTACGTACCTCTGCCTATGGTCTATTGGCCTATCCTTGGTTCGAACATTTTGGTCTTTGTCTTCACTCACTGACTCAGGAAATCAGAAAGCTCCATAGAGGCCAGGAGTCAGTGTGTTTTATGGCCTATTAGTCCCTTCCGTGCTGCTGGAAACAGGCTCTTTCAGGATGTGTATGTGCTGGTATAGGTGTTCTGGCCAAGACGCAGCCAAGGGCAGTGCTGAAACTTACTAAGGAATGACAGAATCTCTCCTATTACTTGAACCTATAATACCTGTTACTGGAACAATGCATTTTTAATAGTAATAAGTATAAGAATAAAGGGAAAGTTCAGTGGATAAAAATTTTCTCACGAGTCTCCTTTTCCTAACACAATCCTAAATTCCTATGGAGAGATTATATATACATGTATAATTATTATTACCATCAAATGAAAAATGCTACAAATATAGACTTTTGGAAGCAGGTGTATTTGTTACACTTTGGCAGTGTAATGTAGTCTAAAGATTACTAAAGAGAATTTTACTAACTACATCTTGTATTGTTACAGAGAACTCAGGATTGAGGAAAAAACACCATTGAGAATATTTAAAAGATCAAAGTATTTAGCTTTAACTACTAACTTTGAAATATTTTTGATTGGTTTATATAATGCAGCCAATTTGCAATAACTCACTGTAAATTGGCTATAATTGACGGACATATAAAATCAAAGTATATCTTCATTTAAGTTTTCTTATATTGAAATATCGGAGAAGACAATGGCACCCCACTCCAGTACTATTGCCTGGAAAATCCCATGGATGGAGGAGCCTGGTAGGCTGCAGTCCATGGGGTCACTAAGAGTCGGACACAACTGAGCGACTTCACTTTCACTTTTCACTTTCATGCATTGGAGAAGGAAATGGCAACCCACTCCAGTGTTCTTGCCTGGAGAATCCACGGGATGGGGGAGCCTGATGGGCTACCGTCTATGGGGTCGCACAGAGTCGGACACGACTGAAATGACTTAGCAGCCGCAGCAGCATATTGAAATATTGTTCTTTTGTAATGTTGATAGAAATAAAAGATATTTTGATAATAATACTTTTGGAATTATAAAATTTTAAACAATTTTATCTTTTGGGAATTTAATTATTCTCATAACTTTCCCAAGAGGCAATTAAACACAATCAGACATTTTAGATTGGTTGGTTCCTTCTCTTAGATATTACTAAACTTAATTTGAGAACTAAAGTGAAATAAAATCATATTGTATCTAAATTTATAGAAAGTCTCTTCTCTGAATATAACTGAATACAAAAAATAAAATTTTAGATTAAACATTTTTTCCATAATTTCAAAGATATAGAACATTTAGGAAAAAGTAATCAATATTCTGCAAATTTTAAGATCTACTAAATTTTCCAGAATTTTTAGACACAATTCTGGGATATTAGTTTATTGTTGGAGGGCATATCTATTATGTGCTTTTATTTTTAGCAAGTCAGAATGAAAACATTTAATTGTTTTAGACACTCTCAGGCAGAGGAACCAGAGATAAAATTGTGAACATCTGCTGGATCTTTGGAAAAGAAAGAGAGTTCCAGAAAAACATCTATTTCTGCTTTATTGACTATGCCAAAGCCTTTGTGTGGATCACAATAAACTGTGGAAAATTCTGAAAGAGATGGAAATACTGGACGACCTGACCTGTCTCTTGAGAAACCTGTATGCAGGTCAGGAAGCAACAGTTAGAACTGGATATGGAACAACAGACTGGTTCCAAATAGGAAAAGGAGTACATCAAGGCTGTATATTGTCACTCTGCTTATTTAACTTCTATGCAGAGTACATCATGAGAAATGCTGGACTAAATGAACAAACTGGGATCAAGATTGCTGGGAGAAATATCAATAACCTCAGATATGCAGATGACACCACCCTTATGGCAGAAAGTGAAGAAAAACTGAAGTGCCTCTTGCTGAAAGTGAAAGAAGAGAGTGAAGAAGTTTGCCTGAAGCTCAACATTCAGAAAACTAAGATCGTGGCATCTGGTCCCGTCACTTTATGGCAATAGATGGGGAAACAGTGGAAACAGTGACTGACTTTATTTTAGGGGGCTCCAAAATCACTGCAGATGGTGATTGCAGCCATGAAATTAAAAAAAATAAAAAATATAAAGATGCTTACTCCTTAGAAGGAAAGATATGACCAACCTAGATAGCATATGGAAAAGCAGAGACACTACTTTGTCAACAAAGGTCCATCTAGTCAAAGCTATGGTTTTTCCAGTGGTCATGTATGGATGTGAGAGTTGGACTGTGAAGAAAGCTGAGCACCAGAGAATTGATACTTTTGAACTGTGGTGTTGGAGAAGACTCTTGAGAGTCCCTTGGACTACAAGGAGATCCAACCAGTCCATCCTAAAGGAGATCAGTCCTGGGTGTTCATTGGAAGGACTGATGTTGAAGCTGAAACTCCAGTACTTTGGCCACCTGATGCGAAGAGCTGACTCTTTTGAAAAGACCCTGATGCTGGGAAAAATTGAGGGCAGGAGGAGAGGGGGATGACAGTGGATGAAATGGTTGGATGGCATCACCAACTCAATGGACATGGGTTTGGGTGGACTCCAGGAATTGGTGATGGACAGGGAGGCCTGGTGTGCTGTGGTTCATGGGGTCACAAAAAGTCGGTCATGACTGAGCAACTGAACTGAACTGAACTGATACCATATAAAAATGAAAGAGTCTCTAAAGAGTGAAATCTCACTTCTATGGCTGCATGCTCAGTTATGTCAGAGTCTTTGCAATCCCATGGACTGTAGCCCGCAAGGGTCCTCTGTTCATGGAAATTTCCAGGCAAGTATACGGAAGTGGGTTGCAATTTCCTACTCGAATTGTTGCCTTCAAATTGTGGTGCTGGAGAAGACTCCTGAAAGTCCCTTGGATGCCAAGGAGTTCAAACCAGTCAATCTTAACAGAAATCAACCCTGAATACTCATTGGAAGGACTGGTGCTGTAGCTGAAGCTCCAGTATTTTGGTCACCTGATGTGAAAAGCTGACTCGTTGGAAAAGTCCCTGATCCTGGGAAATATTGAGGGCAGAAGGAGAAGAGGGTGTTAGAGGATGAGATGGCTAGATAGCATCACCAAAGCAATGGACATGAACTTGGGCAAACTTTGGGAGATGGTGAGGGACAGGGAGGCCTGGCGTGCTGCAGTCCACACGGGCCCAAAGAGTTGGACACGACAACAATGACAACCACTTGGGAAGCCCATTCCTTACTACTATTCTCTAGCAAATTTTTCTGCAAAAAAGACTAGTTCTGAAGTGAGGATTCACTTCATAAGAAAAAAATTCAAAAGCTTCTGAATTTAGAAACGTATATTTAGCCAGTGTGTTAATCCTGTTGTGCAGCTCTTGGAGGCCACTCAGCAAACTTGCCATGACAACCTGAGAAGAGCTTTCCAGAGTTCTGTTGTGAATCAGTTCTCAGCAGTTTAGAATATACCAGAAAGGATGCACTGACTATGAAATCATCCTTAACTGTAAAAGCTTGAGATATGTAAAACATCAGAAAAATCCCTACAGAAAAGGACCAATCATTCATTCTACCTAGAGGCAAGAGGTTATCCTGTGAGAAGGTTTGCCTTGAGTCCAAGGACTTCAAGTCCCAGCAATGCTGTTAACTTACTTACTGCATGACTCTGGGGGAGGCTCCAGCCTCCTTGGGTTTCCTCCCACTTATCATCCAGGAGATAAAGAGACTGGATCAGATGACTCAGGAAATTTCTCCAGTTAAACTTATTACATTCCAGTTGTAATTATTTAAGAAAAGGTCTTTTTTTTTTCTATTGTGTATATAAAAGCAAATAAATAAAAACTAACCATTCAGTTCAGTTCAGTCGTTCAGTCGTGTCCAACTCTTTGCGACCCCATGAATTGCAGCACGCCAGGCCTCCCTGTCCATCACCAACTCACGGAGTTCACTCAGACTCACGTCCATCGAGTTGGTGATATCATCCAGCCATCTCATCTTCTGTCGTACGCTTCTCCTCCTGCCCCCAATCCCTCCCAGCATCAGAGTCTTTTCCAATGAGTCAACTCTTCGCATGAGGTGGCCAAAGTACTGGACTTTCAGCTTTAGCATCATTCCTTCCAAAGAACACCCAGGACTGATCCCCTTTAGAATGGACTGGTTGGATCTCCTTGCAGTCCAAGGGACTCTCAAGAGTCTTCTCCAACACCACAGTTTAAAAGCATCAATTCTTCGGCGCTCAGCTTTCTTCATAGCCCAACTCTCACATCCATACATGACTACTGGAAAAACCATAGCCTTGACTAGACGGCCCTTTGTTGGCAAAGTATTTTCTCTGCTTTTGAATATGCTATCTACGTTGGTCATAACTTTCCTTCCAAGGAGTAAGCGTCTTTTAATTTCATGGCTGCAATCACCATCTCTGGTTGAAAAATTCAAAACCTGAAAAAAAATGATTTTGTGTGATTCCTGAAACAAAATTTATGCCCCCCTTAGAAAATGCATTAAAAAAAAGAAAGAAAGAAAGAAAGAAAGAAACTGCTAATTCAGCTTTTCTTCCATCTTTTCTCTCCAGTAACCCTTTTTTAGTTTTTAACCAAGAATGTACGGCATGACCAAAGTTAACAAAAGCAGTTCTCCGTGCATGGATAATTCCTATCCAGTGATCAAGGGTGAAAAGCAATGACCATGTATTAAAGGGTCAGAGCTATGTGTCAGGGGATGGTCCACACTCCCACTGAGAACACGGCAAAGCTCTTGGACCCCATGACCCTAAGTCTGTTTCTTTGTAAAGTTCAAAAAGAGACTCAGTGAAGTGCTAAATAACAAACTTATCCACGGGTGCCTGAGAATGGCTTTACTCTACAGGAAATTAAATCCAAGCTATTGAGGGCTTGAGTTCATCCTTGTTTTTTAAAAATCAGTTTCTTACAGCATAACCCAAGGCTTATTTTCATTGTACCACCCACTTCATTTGTGCTCACGGAACACTGATTTTCTTAAGTAGTTGAAACATTAGGTGAGAAAAGAGGATGAATATCACAAACACACAGTTTTGTTTTTTACTTAACATAGGTTTGTCCTGAAAAACAAAGCAAGTAACATCAAAACAACAGCAAAAACAAACTTAATAGTTCCTGAGACAGAGAAGAACTAAAATATAGCAGCACATTTCAAGCTCCTACATGGTAGAAACTCTTTCTTAGTTTACTGTGAAGTTTAATAATTATATGGCATGGATGTATCACATTTTTATTACAAAAATTAGGAGTTGTCTTGCTTGTTATTTTTACCTCAGAAATGAAAAGGTAAAGCCAATAAAAATGATAGCCCATAAAACTCTACATAATTTTACACTCTAGTTTACAAGTTAGCTTGGAAATGTTTATTCTTGTTAGAAGAAATACCTGTTTAGAATTTTCCAACTCAATCAGGCAAGAGAAGTCAAAAAGAAGGAAGAAAAGAAGGAGGAGAGAGATTGTAAAAATATCGTCCTGTATCAATATATGTAAGCAGAATTTGAGCTATTTTTATAGAAATTAAAAGCAAATAGCAGACAGCTCTAAATTCAATTATGCTTTAATTTTAAAATTCAGTAACTTTTTTCTCTGATATTTAATGAGAGATGCTCTTGTAACATCTTCACTGTTGAAAATCTTTGTTTTCCATTTTATTCCCCAATCTGCTTTTTGCTAATTGCTCAAATCTTTTCTTTTATTTTGCTAATTGCTCAAATCTGCCCTTCCTTCTCTAATCTTTTCCCCTGGCCTTCCTCTTCCTCCTACCTCTGTTTTCTTCCGCAGGCATTTGATGTTGTGACACAGCCCGGAAGGTGCCCATGGGCAATTTAAATGGTAGACCCTGAGGGGCACGTGAGGGTGGGCAGTGTGCAACGGGAAGCTGGAAAAGCAGCCAGGCTGCAGACCAAGGGGGAAATGAGCTGGACTCAGCTAGGCAAGTGAAAGTCAAGAGCCCTGGAGAGAAAAGTCAAAATGATAGGTTGCTCTGTTTCTAGGTGGCTGACTTGTTCTAATTCCGGTGACTTTTGAGGTGGCTTGTATTTCCTTTCGGTTCTAAAAGATTTCTTAAATTTTTCCAATACCTCTTCTCTTCTTTCTTCTCTCTCTCTTTTTTTTTTTTCAGATTCAGAAAATTAATTTCTAACAAACAAATGGCTACAGATTGAATATTTGTGTCCCCCAAATTCGTATGTTGAAACCTAATCCCCTCAAGTGAGGGTATTTGGAGATGGGGACTTCAGGAGGCTATTAATTCATGAGGGCAGATTCTCCAGGAATGAGATTAGTGTCCTTATAAAAGAGACCCCAGAAAAGAGACTCCTTTGTGCCTTTCACTATGTGAGGTTCCAGAAAAAAAGAGAGCTGTATCAGAACCAAAAAGTGGACTCTCACCAGATACTGAGCATTTTAATCTGATACTTTAACCACCATACTGCATCATCTTCTTATAAGTGTGGAAATCAAAGCCCAGGAGAGCTTTGGAAATGTGGGCAACAGAATTTGTACCTCAATTGGCCTGATTTTCCTCTTTTCTTTTCTTTGTTCCTCCCTCCTTCCCTTCCTGTCTCCCTCTCTCTTCTTTGGCCTTCCCTCCCTGGCAGGATTTAGTGATGATTGGAAATCCTACCCAGAAAGAAAATTTATGAAATGAATACACTAAATTTAAAATAAAAAATAACCATCTCTGCCAAAGGATGTTAACAGAGCTCAGTGATTATTGCCATTTCAGTCCCACCAAAACAATGTTAGGAATGAAAACTGCAAAGTAAGCAAAGCAAAAAAATAAATAAATGAAAATAAAAGCTTTGACTCTTTAGTCCTATTGTGGTAAATTTACAGAGCAACCCCATTACCAGACAAGAATATAACCAAAAGTAAAATTATGCTGGATGGATAATATATGTATTTTATCAATAACATCAAAACAAAAAACATGGGCTTCCTTGGTGATCAGTGGTTAAGATTCTGTGCTTCCATTGCAGGGAGCATGGGCTTGACCCCTGATAAGAGAAATAATATCCTGTATGTCATGTGTTGTGGCAAAAAATACAAAAGAAAGCCACACATAGTCATTTCAGGTACATATTAGTAAGACTCTCTTTACTTACAGCATTGAGCTTATATTATTTGTCTTTGTCATTTGCTACCAGTAAAGATTCACATTAACCTCCAAGAACAAAATATACCAGACTATAGCTTTTCTTTTAAATCAAGTTTCAAAATATCTGAAGAGAGGAGGGATGGATTTAGATGTTATTAAACAACAGCTAATAATTACTTAAGTGTTTTGGCTGAATATATCCTAAATCTATCATCTAAACATTTTGATTTTAATATTCAGAGACTAAAAATTCATCTCATGTTACATTAGAATCTCAACTGCCATACTTTGGAGCATCTACCTGCTCCATTATAGAATTTACAATCTTCTTCAGCACTCCCTTGCCCAAATTATCTTAATATTCCTCAGTGCTGATGAATCAATTCTTCTCTATCTCTTTTTCCTGCTGAGCAGGAATTCATAGAACCTACTCTGTCAATTCTTCCCAGAGCCAACTGCTCATCACTGTCTTCGAGAGGTCCTTACTCCAGTGTCTTCTGGAGCCATCAATGGCTCCTGAACCTCCATGGCTATTGTGTCCCTGGGGTGACAGTCTAACAGCGAAGTCCTAACAACCTCATAGGCTTAGCTCCTGTCATCTCCATGTCTATCATCAGGCTCACTGCCATCAAATCTTGCCCTTTCAATCTGCTAAAATAAAGCCATGACTCAGTCACCAGCATCCATTAACTGAGGTCGCTTAAAAAAGACAAAATGAATGACACTACTTTCTTCAGTCAGGAAAGCACACACACACACACACACACTCAACTTGGACCCCAAGGTTTACAGATCTAATGGTGTGAGTCCTCAAATTCACCCACCCAGCCTAGTTCCCCCACTCCCTGAGAACACTTGAGATTTCAGGTAGGCTGATGTGGTTGGGGAATTACTACCCATCTCCAAGTTGGCCAGAACCAACATTATCCATTTCACATTTTCATCTCCATCATCCTTTCTTGACCATTTCTTCTTGGCTAGTTCTTTCTTTGTCTCACTGTATATATGTATGAGTGTTTCCTACATCCAAGGCACAGTTCAAGCAATAGAAATAGTCTAACCATTTGTTTTAATCATTTAAACATCAAAGAGAAAGTATGGTGCCTTTCAAACTCTTTTCTTCTAGGTTTTTCTACCTCATCTATATTTATGTTTTCAAATAGTTCTCTGGGATCAGCCAGGTGGAATCTAAGGCCTAATCAACATGTTGTGTGAGAATTTGCAGGACCCCAAATATTTACTGAATCTGAGCCCTGGGAGGCTACTTAGTCAAAAGCTTACTGTATACCAGTGGCACCAAGATCAGAGCAGTGGGAATGGTCTATCTGGGTTCAGGCAGTCAGTATGGACATTGTCTAGTGTGTTTTGTCCTGTATCATCACCAAACACCAGCAATTCTAAAACGGTATCAGTGTTAAAATACTCTTCCCCAGAAAAAGTATTTTGCTGGTCTAAGTTGAGCATCAGCAAGCAACTTTTTCTGTAAAGGGCCAAATAGTAACTGTTTGGGACTTTGGGGGATAAAAGAAACCTGTCTCAATTACTCAGTCTTGCTGCTGTAGAAAGAAAGAATCCATAGACAAAACACAAATGGCTGGAAGTGTCTGTGTTCCAATAAAACTTTATTTATAAAAATAGGCAGCAAGCAAGAATTGGCAGGGGCTACAGATTGTGGTCTAAATTCTAAATAATTGTTGTTCTGACTGATGATTTGTAATAATACACGTAAGCTTTAAAGAAGCATATTTTTATTACTTATCTTTTGGTAAACATTGGATTCTATATGTAAGTTAATTCAAAGAACTTCCAGTTATACAGAGGGGCTGACACATGCAGACTCAGCCACATCACTTATTTCTAGAGTAAATTCTTAACAATAAGGAATCATTTGAGCTTGCTTCTGCCTAGTTCATTTCAAACCCCTATGGTACCACATATTTTTTCATCTAGACATATATTTAAAATAAACAGTGATCACAGAAATGTAAAGAAGAAGAAATAAAAGCTGGTTTACTTTATTATATTATTCCTTCTGTGCACATGAAACCCTGGTGACTCCCTGCATGTTCAAATCTCTTCTTCCTATAAGGACCAGAGTCAGAATGGATCAGAGATCAGATCAGTCGCTCAGTTGTGTCCAGCTCTTTGCGACCCCATGAGTCACAGCACGCCAGGCCTCCCTGTCCATCACCAACTCCCAGAGTTCACTCAGACTCATGTCCATCGAGTCAGTGATGCCATCCAGCCATCTCATCCTCTGTCGTCCCCTTCTCCTCCTGCCCCCAATCCCTCCCAGCATCAGAGTCTTTTCCAATGAGTCAACTCTTCACATCAGGTGGCCAAAGTATTGGAGTTTCAGCTTTAGCATCATTCCTTCCAAAGAAATCCCAGGGCTGATCTCCTTCAGAATGGACTGGTTGGATCTCCTTGCAGTCCAAGGGACTCTCAAGAGTCTTCTCCAACACCACAGTTCAAAAGCATCAATTCTTCGGTGCTCAGCCTTCTTCACAGTCCAACTCTCACATCCATACATGACCACAGGAAAAACCATAGCCTTGACTAGACGGATCTTTGTTGGCAAAGAAATGTCTCTGCTTTTGAATATGCTATCTAGGTTGGTCATAACTTTCCTTCCAAGGAGTAAGTGTCTTTTAATTTCATGGCTGCAGTCACCATCTGTAGTGATTTTGGAGCCCAGAAAAATAAAGTCTGACACTGTTTCCACTGTTTCCCCATCTATTTCCCATGAAGTGGTGGGACCAGATGCCATGATCTTAGTTTTCTGAATGTTGAGCTTTAAGCCAACTTTTTCACTCTCCTCTTTCACTGTCATCAAGAGGCTTTTGAGTTCCTCTTCACTTTCTGCCATAAGGGTGGTGTCATCTGCATATCTGAGGTGATTGATATTTCTCCCAGCAATCTTGATTCCAGCTGGTGTTTCTTCCAGTCCAGCGTTTCTCATGACGTACCCTGCATATAAGTTAAATAAACAGGGTGACAATATACAGCCTTGACGTACTCCTTTTCCTATTTGGAACCAGTCTGTTGTTCCATGTCCAGTTCTAACTGTTGCTTCCTGACTGCATACAGGTTTCTCAGCAGGCAGGTCAGGTGGTCTGGTGTTCCCATCACTTTCAGAATTTTCCACAGTTTATTGTGATCCACACAGTCAAAGGCTTTGGCACAGTCAATAAAGCAGAAATAGATGTTTTTCTGGAACTCTATTGCTTTTTCCATGATCCAGTGGATGTTGGCAATTTGATCTCTGGTTCCTCTGCCTTTTCTAAAACCAGCTTGAACATCAGGAAGCTCACGGTTTACATATTGCTGAAGCCTGGCTTGGAGAATTTTGAGCATTACTTTACTAGCGTGTGAGATGAGTGCAATTGTGCAGTAGTTTGAGCATTATTTGGCATTGCCTTTCTTTGGGTTTGGAAAGAAAACTGACCTTTTCCAGTCCTGTGCCACTTCTGAGTTCCAAATTTGCTGGCACATTGAGTGCAGCACTTTCACAGCATCATCTTTCAGGATTTGGAATAGCTCAACTGGAATTTCATCACCTCCACTAGCTTTGTTCGTAGTGATGCTTTCTAAGGCCCACTTGACTTCACATTCCAGGATGTCTGGCTCTAGGTCAGTGATCACACCATTGTGATTATCTGGGTCGTGAAGATCTTTTTTGTATAGTTCTTCTGTGTATTCTTGCCATCTCTTCTTAATATCTTCTGCTTCTGTTAGATCCATACCATTTCTGTCCTTTATCGAGCTCATCTTTGCATGAAATGTTCCTTTGGTATCTCTGATTTTCTTGAAGAGATCCCTAGTCTTTCCCATTCTGTTGTTTTCCTCTATTTCTTTGCATTGATTGCTAAGGAAGGCTTTCTTATCTCTTCTTGCTATTCTTTGGAACTCTGCATTTAGATGTTTATATCTTTCCTTTTCTCCTTTGCTTTTAGCTTCTCTTCTTTTCACAGCTACTTGTAAGGCCTCCCCAGACAGCCATTTTGCTTTTTTGCATTTCTTTTCTATGGGAATGGTCTTGATCCCTGTCTCCTGTACAATGTCACTAACCTCATTCCATAGTTCATCAGGCAATCTATCTATCAGATCTAGGCCCTTAAATCTATTTCTCACTTCCACTGTATAATCATAAGGGATTTGATTTAGGTCATACCTGAATGGTCTAGTGGTTTTCCCTACTTTCTTCAATATAAGTCTGAATTTGGCAATAAGGAATTCATGGTCTGAGCCACAGTCAGCTCCTGGTCTTGTTTCTGCTGACTGTATAGAGTCTAAAATGCAGTACTTGGATGCAATCTCAAAAACGGCAGAATGATCTCTGTTCATTTCCAAGGCAAACCATTCAATATCACAGTAATCCAAGTCTATGCCCCAACCAGTAACGCTGAAGAAGCTGAAGTTAAACGATTCTATGAAGACCTACAAGACCTTTTAGAACTAACACCCAAAAAAGATGTCCTTTTCATTATAGGGGACTGGAGTGTAAAAGTAGGAAGTCAGATTGGATAGGCCTATCCTAATGATCTCTTTTTAACTTAATCACCTGTTTAAAGGCCCCATCTCAAAATACAGTTACATTTTGAGGCCCTGGAGGTTGGGGCTTCAATATTTGAATTTGCAGGGGTATATAATTGAGTTCATAACATACAGGATGAGTTAAAAATATAGTCTTAGCTTTTTAAGCCTGAAGGGAAATCAGAGTCCACTTTCTCATTTTATAGCTGAGGAAACAAAGGTCTTTCCAAGGTAAGCCAGGAAGTGAAACCATGGCAGCCCAAATCTGAGCCCAATGCTCTTTCTACTAAAATTTACAATATATTTTGTTTTCCTATTTTCTCTCCACTGGCAATAATTAAAATAGTAACTTTACATTATGTCATTATATTGCCTCTTGTAGAAAATTTCTCATTTTGGCTTTTACTCTACACATTATTTTACCTACTTCTGTTACCATACCATGCAAAACAATGTATTTGGGAAGGTCTCCATCAGAGCCTAGAAGCTCAGGTCTTTGATAAAATTTCTGATAGGAACACGACAGGAAAAATGTTATTTATTAAAAAATATTATAAGAAGTCAATATTTTAAGTGATTATAAAGAGCATTATCCTTCCCATTTGTCCCCCAAACTGCCTTTTAAGGAAATGAAGTATATTTTGGGATAACTTGAGAAATACTTCTTTTTCAGGGGAAAAAATCAGGCATCATGTGTTTTCCATAAAACACAGCAGTTTAAGTTCTATTCCAAGAGGGCAGAAATATTTGTGAAAGAAAAATGTAATTACAAAAATCAAAAGAATTACACAGCAGAAGGATGATTTTTCCTAAAAGAGGAATATTAAAAAAACCGAAGGAATTATTCCTGTAGATCTCTCTGCAAATCTCCGAATTTCTAACAGTCATTTCGTGATGGTTCCCAAATGAAAAATACATGCTGTTATCTGCGGCTGAGGTCAGGCAAGTTTGTTTATAAAGACGTCAGGGCACTTCAAAATGCTTGATGTTTATCACGTACATAGGCTCATGCAATAAGCAGTGGGATAAGGGAGGCAGTTTCTCATAAAACCTACCAGAAAGTGATTTTAAAAGCATAGTTAAGATTTTTCAGATAAGGAAGAAGCACATAATGCTTTTTTTTTTTTTTTTTTTAGGGTTAGGGTGACCCTGGTTTTGTAGAAGCTTTTCTTTTTTTTTTTTTTTTCCTGTACAAATATCTAGGACCCACTCTGGAGTTTCAAATCTGTTAATAGAGATGAGCAAAATGTACCTTAAAAACTAAGGCTATCTGGCCTATTTCCCTCAATGTGTCTCTCACAATCTAGCAACATTTTAGTCTCTTGATCTATAGTATCTCAGCTACTGGAATTCTGGATTCAGCTCTGTTCTGTTCTTCTGTAATCTCTATGTGGATGGAATAAATTAGGGGAGTTAATAATAATTATGGAATGTTTTTAAGCACACTAATTAAATTCTGCAATAATGGGAGAAGTTTGTTTTGTGTTTTTTTTCTTTTGGAAATAATACCTTATTGTTGTTTTGGCCCTTTTTGATCACCCTGTGTGATCATCTTTCGTGGTATTCTTCCTGATGGGCCATGAAAAATAGAAACATTCAGATATGTTAATTATATTTAAAAGAAAATATGACATCATGCCTTTTCTGTGGGAAGAGTAAAGGATTTTATATTCTTTCCATTCTCAAATAGAAGTTTCTGTTTTCTTCCTCCTAAAATTTTGATTTTTACTAGATATAGTTTTGATTTATTCAAAGTATAAGGGAAAATTAGTTGGGAAAATTTTGTCCCAGTTTGTTATCATTTATCTTGAGAGGTCCACTGGTCTCTCAGACAGTGCTTTAGCCAAAGAAGCTTCAAAGTGAGGATTACATTCCAGAGATTGGTTGTTCAACTTTCCAAATCCTAGGAAATTTTTGCCAGTATACTTTGAGACAATGAATTAAATCTTGTGAATTGACATATAACAAACTTACTGGAAACTGATTTATAAAGAAACTCCAGTGACTAATTTGTAATGAAAGCTAAAACTAACAAACAGAATATTTATGTTTGCTGACTTGCAAATAGTTTACTGAACAATTGCTTCTTGGAAGAAAGTTATGACAAATCTAGACAGCATATTGAAAAACAGAGACATCACTTTGCCAACAAACGTCTGTATAGTCAAAGCTATGGTTTTTCCAGTAGTCATGTGTGGATGTGAGAGTTTGACCATAAAGAAGGCTGAGAGCTGAAGAATTAATGCTTTTGAACTGTGGTGCTGAAGGAGACTCTTGACAGTCTCTTGGAATGCAAGGAGATCCAACCAGTCAATTCTAAAGGAAATCAGTCCTAAATATTCATTGGAAAGACTGATGCTGAAGCTGAAACTCCAATACTTTGGCCACCTGATGCAAAGAGATGATTCATTGGAAAAGACCTTGATGCTGGGAAAGATTGAGGGCAGGAGAGAAGAGGGCAACAGAGGATGAAATGATTGGACAACATCACCAAATCAATGGACATGAGTTTGAGCAAACTCTGGAAGAAAGTGAAGAACATGGAGGTCTGGCCTGCTGCAGTCCATGATGTCGCAAAGAGTTGGACACGACTTAGTGACTGAACAACAACACCTCATTTACTTATGAATAATTTTCATTCCACCTGCTGGCTCAAAGGGAATAAAAGGTTACAAAGTTGTCTGACTAAAGGACCTTCTGGTCGGATTTTATGGTTTGCACACCCTGAAATTTCGGATCGTGAGAGGACGTTATTTGGGGAGGCAGTGCATCCACACCTCCAAGGAGACTGCTGTGGCAGCTCTCACAAGAAGGAGCTGTCGGCAGAGGCTTCTCCTGTGGCCAGCTCTCACAAGAAGGCTGTGGGCAGAGGCTTCCAGCTTGAAACCTCCAATGGGATTGTTAACAGTAACCGTGGGATGTTTCTATGATGTCACAAAGCAGGCACCTTTGTGTGGCAATAGCCTGGGGTAGTTTTTGAGCAGGCCAGAGGGGAGGCACTGTACGCGTCTTATTTTTCCCACATAATGCAAAGCAAGAAAGTGACAAATGCTGCCTGTCCAAATAACTTAATGTGCATTATATCTGCCATTTATTGAATGCCAACAACCATTCTTAGTGATTCACACACAACAGTCCACTTACTTGTAACTAAACCATATAGGATAGGTGCAATTACACAGGAAAAGGAACTTTTTTCTTTCTTTCTTTTTTTTAACAAATGAAGAAACTGAGGCTTTGAAAAGTTACTTGACCAAGATCATAGAGTTACTAAATGTCTGAGCTCATATTCATGCTCTGAATCCAAGGGGTTCATCACCAACTCAATGGCAATGAACTTGAGCAAACTCCAGGAGATAGCAAAGGGTGGGGAGCTTGGCGTGCTCCAGTTCATGGGGTTATGAAGAGTAGGACTAAGTGACAGAACAATAACAATAACAAACAGCAAATAGAAGAGATGCCAAATTACAATCCAGGATGATTTTCTCAGAACGATTTAATGAGCATCTGGCAAAGTAGATAATTTAGATTGATAACATCAGCAGTCTATTGCTAACCTGATTTTAAACTCAAGCTTATTCACCAATTTTAGTTGACATGAAACAAAGGCACAGTGGAACATTTAAAAATGTATTTTGCATGTTTGTGATATTAGTAGTTAATATACATTTACATGCACAAAAAGAAAACATGCATTTAGCTAAGCACATTTCCTTAAATTTGTTACTCATTACAGTGGCTTTTTATTTTTTGTATCTATGTAAAGAAAACATGTATTTTAAAGAAACATTTAGATATTTGTGGTAGTAATACCTCAGATGTGAGGCAGTAATTCCTGAGATGTTTTTTATCCACAGTTAGAAAGTTGCTGTAAACTCTTAGGGAGTAACTCTTACCCTTTCAGTTCAGTTCAGTCGCTCAGTCTTGTCCGACTCTTTGCAACCCCATTAGTAGTCTACTAAAATAGGCATGTATATTTAACTGGATTCTGCCCTCACTTTATGTTCTCTGCCCACCAAAAATCAGTTCAAAATCCACCTAAAAACTCCTTGCCACTTTCAGAAAACCCTCCGTGACAAATTCTGCCCGATCCTGGTTATGCTATCATTTCAGAATTGATAAGTAGATTTTAACTCTATGAATATGCATTTATTGATCTAAAATGTGCTTTCTGTACCTCTTATTTAATGATTGTGGTGAAAGTGCTCAGTCGTGTCCCCGTGGACTGTAGCCCACCAGGTTCCTCCATCCATGGGATTCTCCAGGCAAGAATACTGGAGTGGGTTGCCATTTCCTACTCAAGGGGAATCTTCCCGACCCAGGGGTCAAATCCAGGTCTCCCGCATTGCAGGCAGACGCTTTAGCCTCTGAGCCACCAGGGAAGCCACCAAGAATGATTGTAGTAGCCAGTGTCAAGGATAGACCCACGTATTTTCCTGTTTTGATATTCATGATCTTAGCTGTACCCTTCCGTAGTGAATAGGGCCCAATCAGATCAGATAACTAACTGGATGTTGTGGAAGTAGCAGATCTCGACTTTTGAGGCAAGGTCACAAAAGACATTCAAATTTTCCCCTTGAGACTTCCCCATGGTCTAGTCGTTAATACTCCAAGCTTCCACTGTAGGAGGCACAGGTTCCATCACTAATTTGGGAAGCAAGATCCTGCATGCCCCTCTCCTGCCTGGCCGAAAAAAGAAAAAAAGAGAGAGAAACTTTCTCCTTGCTCTTCTGAATCATGCACTGTGGGAGAAAACAGCTCAGACATTGTAAAGACACTCAAGAAGCCCAACAGAGAGGTTCCTGCGATGAGGAATTAAGGCTTTCTGCCAATATTCATGTGAGAAAACCATTCTGGAAAAGGATCTTCCAGTCCAGTCAAACTTTCAGTTAACTGTAGCCCAGGATGATACCTTGACCACAACCCATGAGAGACCTTGAGCTGTAACCAAGCCAGTTAAGCTGGTCTCATTTTCCTGCAGCAACTGTTAAGATAATACAATTTATATTATTTTAAGCTACTAAGTTTTCCAGTATTGAGCCATGCATAATAATAACCCTAGCATAATGATCACTTGTCTTCTAACATTTAAGCTATTTAGTCATAACATTTTTCTTTCCATTTCTTTGTTTTTTTTTTTTGCACAATCCTTTTGTTGTTCAGTTGCTCAGTCATGTCTGACTCTTTGCAACCCCATGGACTGCAGCATGCCAAGCTTCCCCATCCTTCACCATCTCCCAGAGTTTGCTTAAACTCATGCCCATTCAGTCAATGATGCCATCCACCAACTCATCCTCTGTCGCCCCTTTCTCCTCCTTTAGGTATAAGAGAAATACCAGAATTGATATACAAGGCTAAAGATAAATATGGTAGAGAAATGGTGACCTTGTGACCTTGTGGTTTGGTGCCATAGCATTTTGCTCTGTAAATAAAATGACGATAGGGCATTCCCTGGTGGTTCAGTGGTTAGGACTCTGTGTTTTCACTGCCAATGGCATGAGTTCAATCCCTGGTCAGGGAACTAAGATCCCTCAAGCCACACCATGAAGCCAAAAGAAAAAAAAAGTTGATGATAGGAATCACAGTTAACTCATCGTTAACTTCAGGGATATGAACTAGATGAGCAGGTACTGTAATTTAATCTTTTACTTTTTTTCTGTAAGTTCTTGATGGTAGAATTACTCCCTGGCAGCTAGTAAAATGTCCACTTTTCTCTTTGTTTGAGGTCCCCAAATTAGATGATAGTCTATTGCTGTTCTAGTAAACAGTGTAAAAGTGTTTTTTCAATCTCTCTAGCTCTCTCTCCCTCTTTCCTTTCTATCCTCTTTTTTCTATTATCAAATAACTGGCTGAGGATGATAGTGAAGGAAGGTTTTAAAAATATCTTTATTATTGATAAGTAATAGTTCTAAGAGGTTAATAGATGACCCCCTTTCCCCCTACTTCAGGTAGGCATAATCATTTTTTTTTTGGAAAGAAAATTTAAGAGAATTGCCTCTGTTTTTGATATTTGACATCTCATTATAGCTAATCATGCAATAATATTTCTGAAGGTGTGACTGCCAATGAGGAATTGAGATGTAGAAATAAAAATCATGTTGATGGGAAAATAAGTGAGAGGGTTTTGATTTATAGTAACTGTTGGTTTATGATGAGCAGTGAAAATCAATTTGCAAATATTAAGGGTGCTTTCATCCATATAAAAAGGTTGTTACTATTCAGAAGATGTAACAATCAATGTTCTCCAAAACATCAGAACAAGTAGACAACATATACATGTATGCATATAAAGATATTTATTTCAAGGTATTGCCTTGTTAAAATATAACTTTATTTATTTGTTTTGACTGTGCTGGGTCTTCACTGCTGCTCAGGCTTTTCTCTGGTTGTGGCGAGCAGGGGCTGCTCTCTAGTTGCAGTGTGGGCTTCTCATCGTGGCGGCTTCTCTTGCTGCAGAGCACGGGTTCTAGGGTGCATGGGCTTCAGTGGTTGTGGACCTGGGCTCAGTGGTTGCAGCTCACAGGCTCTAGAGTGCTGGCTCGGTAGTTGTGGTACACAGGCTTAGTTGCTTAGTGGCAAGTGGGATCTTCTTGAATCAGGATCAAACCTGTGTCTCTTGCATTGCCAGGCAGATTCTTTACCACTGAGTCACCAAGAGAAGCTCCAAGGTATTGTCTTTTGTTATGGAGGTTTGTTGTTTAGTCTCTAAGTCCTGTCTGACTCTTGGCAACTCCATGGACTATAGAGCCTGCCAGGCTCCGCAGTCTGCGGGATTTCCCAGGCAAGAATATTAGAGTGGGTTGCCATTTCCTTCTCCAGAGAATCTTCCTGACCCAGGAATTGAACCCCAGGTCTCCGGCATTGTAGGCAGGTACTTTATTGCTGAGTCACCTGGGAATCCTATTGTAGAGGCTAGCAAATTCAAATTTGTAAGATAGGCCTGCAGACTGTAAACACCAGGAGTTGAGTCTGGAGTCTTTAGCTTCAATTTCTTCTTCACAGAAATCTCAGTATTTGCTTTTAAAGTCTTTCGTCTAATTGGACAGGCTCATCTACATTACGGAAAACAATTTCCTTCACTTGAAGGCAGTTGACTGTACAATGCTAACCACATCTACAAAATACCTTCACAGCAATACCTTGATTAGTCCTTGATTGAATAGCTGGGTACTGTTGCCTAGCCTAGTTGACACATATTGATAAAACCAGCCATTCTAGAAAATATGAGTTTGAAATTAACCATACAGTTCCCATTTATAGTAGGAAATATAAATTCCGTAGACACAATTGTCACTATTAAAAAATGCTTCTAAGAACATTTAAAGTCAACTACATATTGATCTTTGTTGCTGGGGAAGATTAAAAAATGTTTTTCTGTTATTGAACTGGTTGAAGTCTTAGTACTGTACCTGCTAAAAGGTCCTTAATCTTCAAAGATTTCCAACTTTTAACATTAAACTCCTTCTCTTTCTCCAAATAAAATGAGCAAGGACTTCTGGAACTTAATCTGGAGTGAGTAGTTGGAGCTTGCACGGCTCCCATTACACCCACAATTTTTCCTTTTTATCTGCAGCAGATTCTCCACTGGTGAAATTTTTCAGTTTAATTTTAATCAGAAACAGCTGTTTCAAGCAGATGCTCAGAGTTCAAAGACATTATGTACACAATTATAAAAACTTTCATTTTCAGACAACAACAGTAAACCAATCTAAGTGTAGCATGCCTAGGGATTCAAATTACATCCTTGTGTTTTATTTAAGAATCTACCTAGTATAATGCTTCCTAGCAGCTAAGAAAACAGTTCTGTCACTTCTCAAAACCTAGAAAAGCCAGTGTCAGGTCCCTGGAGAGGCTGCCTTTGTCATATCTCCAGATATGCAAATTGCTTATCACAGGGCAGAGGTGTTTTTCACTGCTTCCAAACAAATGTTGCTTATATTTACTGTAAGCAACATTAACAACAAAAATCACCCATAATTACTGACCCAATGACATCTTTCAAAGTAAAATTCTTGGCTACCTGCCCTTCCAATAGGCTGCCAAAAGATACTAGAAAGAGTCTCTAACTTTTGCAAACATTTCCAAAGCCACTTAAATTCAGCTGAGAATTTGAAGTACTTACTCTCCTGGGATAGGAATGTTTGTCCCCTGCTGGGCTGATGTGTTGTCACCTGCTTCTATCATTTATTAAAACAGAATTGCCTGATGGGCTAGATATTTCCAAAAGGATGAATCAATTCTAAAGTAAACACAAATGGAAAGGCAATATTTTTCTATTAGATTCTCTGCTCAAATGTGAATAAATTTAGATATGCACTATTCAGTTTTGATAAGCCAAAAAAACATTGGAACTTATTTAATACTCTATTTTTTTTTTTTAATGTTCTAAGAATTTGATGTTGGACTGCTGACTTTTTTTTTTTTTTTTTGCTAAATAAGAGCATTTTTAAAATACCAGCTTCTACAATCTACCATCTTCATCATTTTATTCAGAAGTATCAGAATACTAAGAAATAGAAACAACATCATCTTAGAATAGTATCCACTTTTTAAAATGGAATAAACTTCAATTAAAGAAAAAAAATGACTACACTATTTTCATTTACTCATTTATCCATAGATCTGTAAAAAAAAAAAAAAGAGAGAGAGAATCACAAAAGCTCAGCATATGCCCTCCAGTAGTTTTGGAATCACTAGTGAAAATGTTACCTGAAAACTGGTTCACCTCTTTGTAGATGTGGAGTCAAAAGACACAGTCAAGTCAAAGATTGGGAAAAGAAAGGATTTATTATTTGCTTCAAGTAAAGGGAACACTGAAGGTCTTTGCCAAAGTAATGTCTCCTGGAACTGCAAAACTGGGGAAGTTTTAAGTTAAGGGTACATGCAATTCATGAAGCGGCTTGAGTAGAGGAGAATTCAGCATGGGATTGGGGCAAAGGTCGACAGAGTCTAAGCTTTAGTTGATTGAAATCACTGATAGTTCGAAAAGGGCAACATCATCATTCCCTAGGTTCCAGTTGATTGAGTGGTTGAGTGCCCAAGAGGGCTTTCATTCTGCAAAACAGCTCAAGAAAATGATTTGGGATTATCTTTACCACTGAAACAAGGGCTTCCCTGATAGCTCAGTTGGTGAAGAATCCACCTGCGATGCAGGAGACCCCAGTTTGATTCCTGGGTTGGGAAGATCTGCTGGAGAAGGGATCGGCTACCCACTCCAGTATTCTTGGGCTTCCCTTGCGGCTTAGCTGTTAAAGAATCTGCCCACAATGTGGGAGACCTGGGTTCGATCCCTGGGTTGGGAAGATCCCCTGGAGGAGGGAAAGGCTACCCACTCCAGTATTCTGACCTAGAGAATTCCAAGGACTGTGTAGTCCATGGACTCTTAAAGAGTTGGGCACGACTGAGAGACTTTCACTTACCATTGAAACAGAACTGGGAGTCTTTACAGTTGGTTTATTATCTCTACTGTTGTTACTTTACTTGCTGATAACAGTTTGCTCTTTTGTTCCCCACAAGATCATTATTACCGGGACCTGTTCAAAGGCAACCATTGTGACCAGGCTTAGGTTACAAAATGGCTTAGGCCAAAATAACTTAAGTCAAGAAAGTCATTCCTGGTTCTCTTTCTGTAGAGAACTCCTCACCTATCTGTTTAGAATTATTCTGCCAACAAAATTATTCAGATTTTTTTTTAAATAAAAGGAGACCAAGTGAAATGATTTGCACACACACACACAAAAGTAGAAGAGCCACAGTTTGAACCCATATTTTCCTATTCAGAGCCCATCTTACTGAACACTCATTTGCCCAAAACCTTTATGGTTCTGTCTTTTCCCCAAATAATTTTGTCTCATCCATTCTTCTATTACTCTTAACAAACTGTGACAATGCATATTATTGTTGTTTAGTTGCTAAGTCATTTCCAACACTTTATGATCTCAAGGACTGTAGCCCACAAGGCATCTCTGTCCATGGGATTTTCCAGGCAAGAATACTAGAATGAGCTGCCATTTCCTTCTCCAGGAGATGTTCCCAACCCAGGGGTCAAACTCGTGTCTCTTGCATTAGCAGTTCAGTTCAGACACTCAGTCATATTAGACTCTTTGCAACCCCATGGACTGAAACACACCAGGCTTCCCTGTCCATCACCAACTCCCAGAGCATTAGCAGGTGGATTCTTTACCACTGAGCCACCAAGGAAGCCTTCTGTCAGAAATTAATCCTAGTTTAATAACTGCAGAGGGCAAGTTATTTAAAAAAACAGAATCTAAGATGAAAATTGATCTGAGGTGGCCTATTGGTTGAGTCTTCTTTTTTTTAATATTTATTTTTATTAATTACCTATTTGGCTGTGGTAGGTCTTAGCTGTGGCACTTAAGATCTTCAATCTTCATTGTGGCATGTGGGATCTTTAGTTGTGGCATGTGGGATGTAATTCCTTGACCAGGGATTGAACTGAGCCCCCCTCCATTGGGAGTGCAAAATCTTAGCCACTGGGCCACTAGGGCAGTCTAATTGATGAGTCCTCTTTGTAACAGCACTTTGAAAGGTAAGAGAGGTAGGACTGGGCAGAGAAAAGCTGAAGAACAGCAGTGCAATAGCAGCAGTGGCCTCAGTAAATCCCCTCAAAGAGTCTTGAAAGTGGCATTGCACTTCAGAGATGTTCCAAATTGAGACAAGAGGGCTAGGTCTTTGTAACCCTATGTCAACTAGTCATTAGACACAGGTTTTTCTTGGAAACAGGCATAACCTTGCAGAGGCTGCTTCTTCCAACAAGGAGAGGTCTCTGAGAGGACTCTGTTGAGAGCTGGCAATGGGCTACACCACCAGCAACTGTGGTAATGAGAGCATGGGCCCTTAATGGGGCATGGGCAGTGCACCAATGCATTCACTGCAGTGTTCTCCTTCAGGTACATTGAGCCTGATATTTCCATTGTAAGCTTTCAGAGTCCCACTTCTTCCCAGCCAGGTCCCTGCCTGCAGGAAAGGATTGAAAACTCATCCTTCACTGCAACACCCTAGTGTAGGGCAAACCTGGGTCTGGTCCTCAGCTTTTTGTGCTTTTGGCTACAGAAATATGTATGCTGTGTATGCTGCCAAGGTCTCTGGCTTTCATATTTCATTTGACTTGGTAATTAATTGCCCAAGACATTTTATTTTTTTTCTCTAATGTCTCAGTAGCTTCTGGCTATAACTCTCTGATTCTATATTTTTATAATTGCGACTCCTCCTGACCCTCTCAAACACCTGGGGATATTTCTATTATCAGCATATTTCCTTCCACTTGTATCCCATTCCAACTGCACAGTGGCAGTGTGCCAGAGGCTCTCTGAACTCCACCTAGTATCAGTAATAGGTCCTCATGGCTGCAGGATAAAGGTTGATTCAACTCCAAAATCCTATTTTAGAACTAATTCCTAAAGCTAGCTCTCTTAGATGAGTATCCTAGGGAATAGGCTCTGGTAAAATTTAAGGGCAGAAACAATACCTCTAAAGGAAAGAGGGGAGAAAGACTAGGAAGAGGGATACTTAATATGTGAGGCAGTTTCTACAGAGGTTCTCAGACAAAGGAAAGGTATTTGTGCCCTTATGCACAGGAGACGCAAGAGACACGGGTTCGATCCCTGAGTCCAGAAGATCCCCTGGAGAAGGAAATGGCAACCCACTCCAGTATTCTTGTCTGGAAAATTCCATGGACTGAGGAGCCTGGTGGGTCCTCAAAGGGTCGGACATGACTAAGCACATGCATGCACACACTCCAGTATCTAGCATCACTGGATATGAACACCATCACTCTGGGTGAGATAGCTCTTTGAGGTTGGGGGAGGCAATTCCTAGGGAGGGACTTATTTGTGAGTCATCAATAGGCAATGGTCATAGCAGTTAAGAGATTGGGTGCTTTGGTCTTAAATGAGAATTTATACTTATTGACCCAATCACATCTTTCAAAGGAAATCCTTGGCTACCTGCCCTTTGTATAGGCTACTAAAAGATATTAGCATTTCTAACTTCTGCTGCCACATGTCCATTACAAATAGATTGTGAACTATAGACTAGAAATGCTTACATTTATTATCTTCTTCAGATTCAGTCATTTATTTATCTTTCATTCAACAAATAGCCCTCCAAAATACTAATGAGTACTCATCAAGCACTGAGTTGGATAATAAGCCTATAGCAATATATGTGATAGGCAAGTTCCTTCTGTCAAGGAAGTTACATTTATATGTAAGACAAGCAATAAACCACTTATTAATTTATTGAATTAATATTTGAATTAGGCATCTACTATTTGGATATATCTTATTTCAAATACTAAGGAAATCACGGTAAAACAAAAAAATGTTCCTGCTGTCAAAGATCTAACATGTGAGTAGGAGAGATGGAAAACTTGTAAATGAGCAAATGAAAGAGTGGTATTATTTCAGATAGTGACAGATGCTATGGAGAAAATAACACACAGTAATGTGATGAAATGTGATGAAGAGTGGAGGACAGTCAAGGAGGGGTCTATCTAGAAGGTGGTATTTGAGATAAAACTTGAGTAGTGAGAACAAACCAGTCATGTGAAGGTCAGAGAGACATGTGCTAAAGCACAGGCAACAAGTGCATGCCCTGATGAAACAGGAAGGAGGCCAGAAGTATGGCTGAGGAGGGACGGTAGATGGTGAGGTTAGAGAAGCGGGCAGGACGTGCAGGCCATGGTAAGGAGTTAGGATCTCCAAGTGATAGAGAAAGTATCAGAGGCTTTCAAACAGGTGCATGAAGAGTCTGACTTCAGTTTTTTGTGTTTTAATATTTATGAATATTGATTTATTTGACTGTGCCTGGTCTTTGTTGCGGAACATGGGATCTTTGATTTTCATTTGGTACAAGAGATGTTTAGCTACACGTGTGCGTTCTTAATCATGGCATGTGAGACCTGGTTCCCTGACCAGGGGTCAAACTCAGGGCCCCTGCAATGGGAGCACCGAGTCATAGCCACTGGACCACCAGGGAGGTTCCTGATTTAAGTCTTTTTTTTAAAAAAAGATTACTGATAGTAATCTTATATATAATAGTATATATAGTAATATATATAATATATTATATATATATATATATAATATAGTAATAGTATATATAGTAATTCTGATTACTATAAAAAATTGAATATGTGGGGATCGATGTGGAAGCAGGTCCTCCAAATAGAGGGTATTGGTGTAGTCTAAAGCAATGATGTTAGTAAATAAAGAGAAAAAACCTTAGAGATGGAGATGAATGAATATTTACTAAGTGGATTTTGGAGACTAGTTTACTAGTGACTAGTTGATGATTAGGCACAGGAGTGAGGGAAAGAGGACCAAAGGATCATTCTTTTTTCCTTTGATTATATACTAGACAAATGATGAGATAAAGGTGGTCATGCCATGAGAGTGATGTGATAGGGAATAAAGGGTGAGCATATTTATATGTAGATAGCATGGTTGTGAAAGGCTTCTTGTTAAGGTAATGTTTGAGCAGAGATCTGAGGCATAAGAATGATTGGCCAGATGAAGATCCAGGGCCAGAGTGATTAGTCCAAAGGGCTACTGACACCACAGCAAAGGCTTGATATCAACAGGAACCTATGATGGCTGGAGCACAGTGAGGGAGGGGAAACACCATGAGATATGGCTGGACACAGAAGTAAGAACCATAAAATAGCTACTCACAACTCTTTCCCCTAGACCTGTACATAAATCAGCCAATTCATTGATTAGACAAAAAGCTCTGCGTGAGAACTGGAAGAAGACCAGTATGCCTGGGGGCAGGGTAAAGTTTTTGTAACTCCCAGTATTTGGCAAAGCTGGTTTGTTTTACCACTTAGTCCCTAGGGCCACTTTGAGATCTTTTAATTGTGTTTCAAGATTCCCTATGACTGAGTAAATGAAAAATTCATTTGTGCTTTTTGGTTTTAAATTTAGAATTAACTTTTTGGCAGGTTTACTAACAATAATAATATAGAACACATGTAATGTACAAAATGCTCTCAATTTTCAGCATTTCTGTAAGATGACACAAATCTTGTTTTGCTCATTTTATCAATGAGTTGAGTTGAGTCATGGAGCAGTTTAGTGAACTTGGCTAAATGAATTCCCCACTGAAGCAGGAGTTAGGATTAGCAATCAGGTCCCTTGTTTCTTAGTGCAGAATCCTTTCTAACAGAACCTTTTCTCTCTGAAAATGATGAATCATCACAGATAACAATGTTTAGCAAAACACAGTTTTGGAGCCTTGGTCTGAGCAAAACTACAGAAAGAAGCAACAGAGAACAGCATTCTGTCCAATGAAGAATACTTAAAAATAAATAGGTCAGGAAGAAGCAAGCCAGGAAATTTAAAAACCGAAAGGGACTATTACTTACCATTTTCTTCCCCCATTTCTAGTTTTTCCCTTTCCTGGAAAATGCCTATTTTTCTAAGATCAAGAACAAAAAAATTTTAACTGTTGGTCTCTCACTCACACCTACTTTAGAGCTGGAGAATTTGGTCCTTATTACTTCTTTCTCTACTTTTTACATTTTAACTTTATGGATTGACTTTTTTCTTTTTAATTTAGATTGCAAACACTTGGAGAACAGGGTGCATTCTATACAGTGTAGAGCACATTATGTAAATATGCAGCAAACATTTTCACAATGATTTAGCTTTTTTAATTTTTTTTTTTCAAACAAGCAATTATAAAGGGACCATGACTACTCAGTGTTGGTTCATTAGCTAATAAATGCCCATCCAAAGAATAGGCACCAGATCTGAAGCTGAGTCTCAATGTGTTCAAGACAGTACATGTGGGTTTGGAAATTCACGATGATCACAGGTTGTGGCTGAGTTGATAAAAGGAGTATAGACATAGACTAAAGCCTCTGCCAACAGGTGAAACTTTTTCTACTTCTTGTGAAACAAATCTTCTAAAAATTACTAACCTGAAACTTGGTTGAATAATTCTGCATACTTCAGCTATAAGAGTACTAGGTGTTCCTGTACTAATTGGCTCTTCTGGCAGCTAAGGTTCGAGACCTTTACTTCAAAGTAATGCCTTGAAAATATGTTATTTGTTCATGTGTTAGAAAAGCAACTTGACTCTTTTCAATTATTCATTTAGGTACACACAGGTTCTTCCTCAGTATAAACTTTTGAGACAAGTATGGATAATTGTGAGATTCCTCTTAAGTTCTTCAGTTTTTCCTTCTGAAACAAAAGGCTGTATTTCTTCTTCATCCTGATAGTCAATTAACTGTTGCTATTGGAACACTCTCAAATTAATAACAAAAAGAGGTTACTCAGAAGACTTGGTTCTGAAACTGAATTTTAATAGCATAGGTAGAAAACCTAGGTGTGTGTTTAAAATATTTTGGTTTCTAATAATCTAAAATATTAAAAATAATGACATAATTATTATTATTTAATAGCATATAGTAATATATTTTAAATATCTATTTGATGTGGTTGAAATGAACTCTAAGATGAAAGCCAACAATCTTCCCTTTCTTTGTTCTCCTCCCAAATCCTTCTCCATTGATCACAGCTACTCACTCGCCACTCATTTACACAGGGCATCCTGAAAAGACATGTTGGAAAACGTCTTCCCTTTGAGGGATATGCAATTTCACATGCTATATATCTTATCCCCCCTCCCCCTTCTCTGCTTCATGAGTGGTAAAATCACTCTACATGTTTTGTCAACCCAAACTGTGAAAAATATTAATCTGTTAAACTGAACATTTTTTATACACAAGTTTTTATCAAAGAGAAATGACTTTTTTTTTTTAATTTTCAGGCTGGGTTTTTTAGGGGAAGAGAATCTAAAGAATGATCAGATCACAAAAAGAAGCAATGGTCTATGCTCACATATTTCTATTACATCATAAGCCCATTATACATGCGTTTGTACTCTTGACCATTCCTTGCTTTGAATTGCACAATTCAATTTAGTCAAATAACTATCTCAAAATATACTTTATAAAAAGTAGAAACAAGCTTCAACAGACTGCAGTGACACTCCAGCAAACGGCCTGGAGCCTCACTAAGAATATTGTCAGAATTTGGAGAGAAATTTGTTCTAGGCGTGACATAAAAATGTAAAACTTGAATTTCTTGCACAAACTTAAAACCAAAACGTCGTATAACCTCTCTGTGTTTTGGACCCAACATGTCTGTATTTGGATAAAAACTGTTGAATGCACATTTTTTGGTGAACTGTCAACAGCAGAGCATGAAAACAGATGTGTTTCTGCTCTTTTCATTATTAGAGAAATAAAAGCAGCTGTGCTGGGCTTGTGTGCGAGGAAAGCTCTCAGTGCAGCCTTCACACTCTGGACGCTGGGAAACCCGGCAGTGCAGACCAGGGCTCACATCATGAGCATCTTCAAACAAGGCCACTGGGGACAATTCCTGGGTGCTATTCAGGGCCTTGCTCCTTTCTGGTTTCGCTGTTTTCCTGGTACCAGAGTTCTGTGCAGGAACCTGTGCTAAAGTGAGGTAGAGTTATTATGGCCTAAGTCTGCATAAAACAGTAAGAAAGGCTATTTCATCAGAATCTGAGACTCTGTCATTAAAAGAGTGAGTGTAGCTTATTGCATTTGAGAGAGACAAGTACAAAATAATGCTAGCGCTTCGACAGAGTTCTGCTAAGACTATCTCAATGTGGAAGACCAAATATGCCCTTTCTAGACACAATACATGCAGTGGAAGAAACCCAGCATGTTTGGTGAAAGAAAAATAAATCCAAGTATAAAAACAGAGTCTTCTTTCATGCCCTTGTTGACCTGACAGTAACCAGATGGTAAGGTTTTTTGGTTTTTTTTTTTTTTGCATTGAATTGATGGTTTTCGCGCAGAAGGGCTATTTTTGGCCCAGTTTGGGAAATTTGTCACAGTTTGTTTGTTTCAGTTTTTCTCTTCCTCCTGTAGAAATCCTGTGTGTGTGTGTGTGTGTGTGTGTGTGTGCAGGGGAGTATGCATGTGTGAGGAGGGAGAGTACTTATATATGTGGCAATGTACTCAACCTGCCTTATGTAGAGCAGAAATTATCCCTCAGCGAAGAGAACAAAGATTAAATGTGAGAATGAAGAAACTAGATTGGTGTTGATCTGAAGTTTGAGTTGATATTATATTCTGATCAGAGTTAGAAAAGATTAAAATGAAGACACTGATAAAAGAGAACAGTAACATACTTTATAAATTTTCTAAAGACTGCATTTGTTGATAGTATTTTGTGTAATTTTCCTGAAGGGAGGAATAAAATCAAGAATGAATATCATTTAAATGGGCAACAGATAAGCAAGCAAGCCACTATATTTAAGGTGTAATAGCTGTACTTTCTTTAGGTGTCTGTATGACAGTCACACAGCACTGTAGCCTTAGTCAAAATCCAGGCCACAGAAATAGCTGTAGGTGATTCTAACAAGAAGTGCAATTCTGCAGCATTTATTTTCACAAAGTGCCTGTGTGGCAGAATCTCCTAAAATTTGATATTTTCTCCCTCTCATTATAGATCTCAGAAGACTCAGGTTATGAAGTAGCTTTAAAAGAAGAATGAGGAAGAAGAGACTATTTAGGTATGGGTTCCAAAAAGCCTTGGCATAAACTCTGAAACTCTAACCCACACCAGCAATTGTGGAGAGTTACTCAGAAAGCGTTTCTTTACCAGATGACGTTATTTTTGATTCTGTAAATTCAGCTCATATGGTAATTTTCGGTCTCTTCTCTTTCTTTCTCATTCTCTCTCTCTTTTTTTTTCTTTTTGGTTTTCAAATGGTACCTTATATTTGACTAAGCTCAGATAAATGTAGTATGAAAAAATAGACATCACAGAATGGTTAGGAGTAACAGTTCAAACGTGCAGGATGTTTGATCAACTATCAAAGAAGTGTTATACATTTAAAAATTAGCACAAATTTAGTCAAATCCTATTGATCCTTAAAGCCCAATTTTCAAAAATAATTATGTCCAGGTTGCTCCAGCTGAATATTTTGGACCGATAGTGGGTTGAATGGGAATTCCAAAACCTCCACTCTGTAAGAGAAGGAGGTAAAGGCAGACGCCAAGGGAATAGGCAGCACCTCCTAAGGATATGACCACACTCTAACCCCCACAGCAGGGACTGCTGAGATCAACTTCTAAGTTTTTGTTTTGTTTACTCTTTTGTATTCCTGCCTTCTCCCAGGACATCTAATCCCCATTTCTCTGGGCTTGATCTAAATCTTGTATTAAGTGCAGAGAATGTGAAGAGAGTAGTAGATTCCAAAGCGCGCTCACTCACAACTCCTTTACACTTATCTGCAAAATCAAGTTAACTAAGTATCAGTTCAGTTCAGTCGCTCAGTCATGTCTGACTCTTTGCGACCCCATGGACTGCAGCATGCCAGGCTTCCCTGTCTATCACCAACTCCCAGAGTTTACTCAAACTCATGTCCATTTAGTCGGTGATGCCATCCAACCATCTCATTGTCTGCCGTCCCCTTCTCCTCCTGCCTTCAATCTTTCCCAGCATCAGGGTCTTTTCAAATGAGTCAGTGCTTTACATCAGGTGGCCAAAGTATTGGAGTTTCAGCTTCAACATCAGTCCTTCCAGTGAATATTCAGAACTGATTTCCTTTAGGATGGACTGGCTGGAACCCCTAAGTGTAGCATCTGTCAACTTTCTCTTCCCCAATTCTGATACACTGATGTACATGCACATCTTCCAATCCAGGACGAGCCCTCCCTCAGGATCAAGGCTAATCTCTCCACCATGCTCATGATTTCCTCCCTTCTTGGAATGGGACCTCATGCATCCATTTCCCCCACTTCTCCCCCACCCTCATTGTCTTTGGTTTATATTAGAGATAAACCTCTCCTATCCTTAAAAGAAGTTCTAGCTTGAGCCTGTTTCCCATTCTATTCTCCCACTGTAAATGTCATAGCAGCATTTTCCTACTCTTTCATCTTTTTCCCCATTTACTCTTCAACCTACTGCAATCTGGCCTTTTTCCCCACTCCCAGGAGCAATTCCTTTACACCACTCCTTTGATTCTCTTCTTATTACTTCTCTGACTTTCCTTCCTGGTTTCTTGAAAGGCTTCTCTTTTTCTGCTTTCCTCTAAGATTTTGATGATCTTCAGATTTCCTTCTTACAGCATATACTCTATCCTAGAGATATCTTTCTGACTTCAAAATTTTAACTGTTGTCTGTTTACTGAAACCTCCTCAATAAATTTCTCTAATATGATTATCTCCTGAGAAAAAAGTATCTTGTATTTACCTCCTCTGAATATTTACCTCCTCTGAATATTTACACCTGGAATTCATGACTCTTCCATCTTAATGCCTCTGAATAGAATCAGTCTCCCTTTGCTATTCCTGGACTTTGCCTTCTCCCTTTCTCTCATATTGTTACAACCAAACAACCACCAAGTCTTACAGACTTTATTTATTAAAAATTTCTTGGCCTTTTATCATTCTCTCAGCACCTCTTCTCTGGATTACTATAATAACCTTTAAATGGTGGTGCTGTCTCAAGCTTTTTTTTTTTTTTTTAAATCCATCCTGCACACTGTGATTAGAAGGGACTGTCAAAAATCTATTTAGCTACCACCCTTTTCAAAGCATGTGCTTCCCTGGTGGCTTAGTGGTAAAGAACTCTCCTGCAATGCAGGAGACACAGGTTCAATCCCTGGGTCGGGAAGGTCTCCTGGAGAAGGAAATGGCAACCCACTCCAGTATTCTTGCCTGGGAAATCCCATGGATGGAAGAGCCTGGAGGGCTTCAGCCCCTAGGGTTGCAAGATTCGGACATGACTTAGCAACTAAACTGCCACACCATTCACTATTCAAAGTATGAAATGGCCCTTATTAATGTAGTATATAAATTTTCCATCATCTGGCTTCTGCTACATTTTCAGTAGCAGAAAGTCCCAATCTTAGTCTGTTTGCCAATGTTTCTTTTCTTTCACCACATTTATCTTGCCTTCACAGCCTTTCCTGTAGTTTCCTCTGACTGAATCACTTTTCGTTTGTATCTTCATCTAAATTCTGTTTACCTTTCAAAGTATCAGTTTCTATACAATGCCTTCCTCAATATGTCCTCAAGACTGTCAACCTCATGGGTGGGAAATATGTCTGCTGGTGATTTGGGGCCTCACAGTATCAGCTAGATATTGAGAACAGACAAGTAGTAAAGGTCAGATTAAGTGCTTTGCTTTTTTAGCCAAGGTAAATGTTCCAAAATCCTCTAGGAGTATCCATTGTGTTGAGAAAGTGGGGTAAGATAGTAGAATACAGACACCAGTAAGTCAAAAAAACAGCAGTGATTTCAGATTTTAAAATTACGTCCAGAACTTTGGTTGTGGTTACTCCCAAATGAAATTGAGGAGGATCAAAAACATTGGAAACCTACTAACCTTTTGAGGACTTTATATTTTCAAAGAATGTACAAATTAAGTTTACAAAGATATTATGAGTCAAACTAAAATCAGATCATTCTGAACCAGAAGAAATCAAACTGAAAAAAGGAGGGGAGCCCTCAAACATACTTCAGAAATGACCACAGAAGACACTAGACTAGAAATTAACTTCCCAGTGGGCAAAGTCACGGGCTCCTCACAGAGAGACAAATTAGGGCAGGAGACTGTCTATGTAAGGAGCTTAATCTAAGGCATATAATTTTCATGATTCTTACCAACAGTCCTTGGTAATCTCTATGGATAGATAACTGTTCAGGATTTCCTATTTTTCCTCACTTAAAATTAGAGATTTTAAGACCGTCATCCTAGTCCTATTCCACCACTGTAAATTTAGTATAGAGGGGCACATAACTTGTCTCTTATTTTAGCAGGTTGTCAGATGCTTGAATGAGATCTGGAGAGGGTGTGAATGTGCCCTCTGTGTGAGAAGAGTACCACAGATGTATGCCTCGGCAAAAGGGTGGACTGTGAGAGAGTGGGTTGATCCCCAGTACACATTCTCCTCATCCATGGCAATGGAATCTTAACTCTTACACGGCCATTCAAAATGAAGAGTACATTTTTCTAGCTTTCTTTGAGACTAGTTGTGGTTATGTGATTTGATTCTGGCTTTTAGAGCAGAAAGACAATGTGCTTCCTGGGTTTTTCCTTGAAGAGATGTCCTCCCCTTACTCCCTTTGCCTTTTCCAGTGATGGGAAGGTAGGGGTGGGCCGTCCATTGAACACAAGATGAAAGCCATGTGTCCTGAAGGTTCTAACACTGAAATAGAAGGAGCCTTTGTTTTGATATGATAACTAATAAAAATTATATAAAAGAAATTTTACAAAAAGTACCCAGGGAGTTAACACAACTAATTAAATTTTATTATTAAACCATGTCTATATTAGGAAAACTTTGTTGTTTTTCATTTTTTCTGAAGGAGTTCTAAACATTTCCTGGAATCTGCAATACTGAAGTCACACATGCATAGTCAATTTTTTTTCCTTTACCCATCTACATTTTATTTGGGGTTTGGGTGGAATGTGGGGTGGTGGTGGGACACAATTGGAGGATACATGAAAATAAATGATCAGTTTCCATGCTCCTTCTTGATTGGTGGTGGTGGTGGTTTAGTCACTAAGTCATGTCCAACTCTTGTGACCCCATGGACTGCAGCTAGCCAGGCTCCTCTGTTCATGGGATTCTCCAGGCAAGAATACTGGAGTGGGTTGCCATTTCCTTTTCCATCCTTCTTGATTATATATTAATTATTCCTCATTTGCATTGTGATAGGTACTTATATCATTACATATTTTGGTAAATATTTACAATGGTCAAAATCCCCAAGAGATTAATTTCAAGTGGGCACAAAATGATGAAAGGTGAACTTGAGAAATCAAGGTCAAGAATAGTGGTAAGCACCTTTATGATAGAGCTAGAACATTGAAGGCCAGGATTTCCTTGGTCATAGACATCTAAAAATTTCTAAAGGCCATTTCATTTGAGCCTGCTTGATATGCCAGAAAATCAGATGTTTCTCTTCTCTTTATCTGTGTCCTCTCCTTCCCTGGCCTAGGAAATTATTTTAGATTTTCTGGATAATCTCTAAATGCCATCACATGTATCCTTATAGGAGAGAGGGAGATTTGACACACAGAGAAGGTGGTGTGAAGAGAGAAGCAGAGATTGGAAGGATGTAGCCATAAGCCAAAAAATGCTAACGAATGCTGACAGCCACCAGAAGCCAGAAGACACAAAAAATGGATTCTCCCCAAACCTCTGGAAAGAAATAATCCTTCCCACACCTTGATTTTGGACCTCTAGACTCTAGAACTGTGAAAGAGTAAATTTGTGTTATTTTAAGTCACCAAGATTTTAATAATTTTTAGTAGTAGCCACAAGAAATTTACACAATGGGTAAATTAAAACTGTTTAATATACATTGGTTTGTCTTTTTTATAATATAAGTATATATATCAAGATTACTTATTCATTCATGCATTCCTATATTCACCTAGTAACTATCGTTCTTTTCTGGTGATTGCATGCGTGTGTGTGTGTGTGTGTGTGTGTAATCATGCTGACTTTGTCTTTTCAGTGTTTAAACAGACAGCATGATGCTATGATGACCTTCTCTACTTGCCTCATTCTTTCCTACGCTTCATGACTTCAGCCTCTCTGGCTCCTTTCTGTCCAAAAAAAAAAAAGCTATGAGTAAGTTAATTACTTGAAGTAGTTTCATCTATTACACTGTTATTTGCTGATACATGCAAGCACAATTATTACTCCACCTGGCCTGGCAGCATGACAGACATTTGATGGATGAAAGGTTTTACAATGTATTTTATTCTTCTAAGTATTGCACAGGTCTTTATTAGGGTCATATCCCTGACAAACAGACCATGTGTTTTAAGGGAGTAAACAACTGAGATTTAGAAATCAGCCAGCTGGTCTACACAGACAAGGAGCTGAAGCTTCTGCTGCCATTAGCCTGTGTTTCACTGGGGGAGACACACAAGAGAGGTGTGGAAAATATCGGACAAGTATTAAAGCAAGGCATTTTTACCCCTCTACCCCATGAACCATGTTCTATCACAGTGATTCTGTTGGTCTAGCCTATGGAAAAGAGGTGATGACAAGTGCTACTTTAGGAAGACAGAAGACAGCCAGAGAAAGTCAATGTTACAAAGTAGGTAGCTAGCCCATCCCCCTTGGCTTAGGGGTAGTAAAAGAGAAAGAAAAGATGGGACTGAAATAGGGGAGTGAGACAGTCAGACATGAGCATTTAATGGAGGAGAACATAAGGGCTCTGACCTCATTCCCCATTAGGAGTCGAAGAGGAACCCACTGACTAGAATTGGCCACATGAAAGTGTAGACTGGCCCACACTGGGTGAGTGGGTAGAAAGGCACAGACAGGCTGGAACAGGGTTTTGTTTTTCCTTGGAAACCTCCCTCAGGTCCTGTGCGATGTGAATGCTGAGTTGGCAGCCCAGTGCCTGGCCAAGCCAAGCAGACTCAACCCCAGGTTCATTAGGTATACATGTCAGTAACAGACACGAGCAGAAAGCACAAGGATGGGACAGAGCCAACGTAGCTCACCGGGATCCAGCCAGTACATTACCAAAGCAGCACAGGACGGTGGCAAGAGGCATGGGTTATAGACTGGCTATAAGTCCTGGCTCTGCCATTTACAGTGTAGTGTGTGCTAAGTCTTCAATCATGTCCAACTCTTTAATTCCCTATGGACTGCAGCCCGCCAGGCCCCTCTGTCCATGGGATTCTCCAGGCAAGAACACTGGAGTGGGTTGCCATACCCTCCTCCAGGGCATCTTCCCGACCCAGGGATTAAACCTAGGTCTCATTTTGTTTCCTGCATTGGCAGAGGGTTCTTTCCTGCTAGTGCCATCTGGGAAACCCTACTGTGCAGTAAAATTACACAAACAACATTGTCTCTCTCTGTCTCAGTTCCTTCAACTATAAAACCAAGATAATGAAAGTATTTACCTTATAACATGTATAGTGTTATTGCAAGGATTATATTAAACAGTGCATGTAATCAATTAAAAGCAATGCTGAGATTATAATAGTCATTCACTAAACATGGTTGAGTTACCCAAAAACTAGCATGAAGCCAGAGAGTCCCTTTTCCACACCGTTTTGAAGAGATATAAATCCTTCTCCTACTTGAGGAAATTAAAGAGAGCTGAGGAGATACAAGTAAAATAGAGAATAATTATAACAAGCCACATCGAAAGAGACTATTTAAGCAGTTCGATTGAATTAAGTTTCAAAGTGGAAATATAATTCATATAATTTCTTTTTTATTTTTTCTTGCTACTAGCTGAAAAAATTGGGGGCAGGCTCATGAGCAAGATCAGATTAGCTAATAGGCTAAGAAAAGATCCTCTTTTTTTTCCTTCATAAATTTTAGTGTGGGTACATATCTGGTCCTGACCCCTAAGCAAATAAATGAGCATTCTCTGGTAGTAATGATTTGTTGACAAAACCCCAAGTGGGTAAAGTCATGTGTAATGATTGTATAATGATAGTCCCAGCATTCTTCTTACTTAATTATATGTATTCCTTAACTTAAAATTTATATTTTACATGTATAAAATTATATATAATAAGGGAGCACAGAGTAAGAAAAGAACTCCCTGAGAAAGTGACACTACGGTTTAGACTTGAAGTTGAGAAGGAATCAGGCTCACTTATATTTGAAAGAAGAGTTTTCAGAGGGAAGGAACAGAAATGCAGAGATTCTATGCCCAGATGAATTGCTATTGTTTTAGGAATGAAGGGAAAGCCAGTGTGGCCAGAATGATGGAGACCAAGGCATGTGCCATGGAGGGATACATAGGTCATGGTAAGGAGTCTGAGGTTTATTTGAAAAGAAATGATAAACCACTGGATGTTTTAAGTTAAGGAGTAAGATGATCGGATGCACATTTTTACAAATCACTTCTTTGCATGGAAATCATTTTCTTTCTAAGACATGGCTGGAAGAGAAGTAGACTGATAGTTTAGACAAGGCTGATGGTGGTGGATATGGAAAAAAGTCAATGGATATGGAATATATTTTAGAAGTAGAGCCAACAGGTTCTGCTGATGCGTTAAATGTGAAGTTGAGAAATTGAGGACAATTTCTTGAGTTTTTGGCTCTAGTCTGGATGAATGAAAGCAAATACTCTTTACTGAGGTCAAGAAGAGCAGTTTGAGGTTGTGGGTACAGGAAAAAACAGACACCAAGAATTCTATTATGGACATATTCAGTTCAAAGTACTTGGTACATAGCCAAGTGTCAATATCAAATGAGCAAGTACTATGAGAGAGTCTGGAGCTCTGAGTAAAGGTCATGGCTTGGGCATATACAGTTAGGTGTCACTGGCCATACAGACCAGCATTTAAAACCAGTGGACAAGGAGCAATCATCTAAGTAAAGAATACTTATAAAAGAGAGGAGCAGGCTTAGGATCTATTTATGATGAATCAATATCAAAACCAAAACATAGCAAGTGAACAAAAAACATTTCTCTAGCTTTCTCTTGTAAATGTATAAATGAACTGGAAAAGTACCTGAAGAATACAAGCTAAACTTGTAACACCAATTTGGTGATGTGTATGATATTGGAAAATTAGAGATACCAAAGGAACATTTCATGCAAAGATGGGCATAATATATGAAAGAAATGGCATGGACCTAACAGAAACAGAAGATATCAAGAAGAGGTGACAAGAATACACAGAAGAAATACACAAAAAAGATCTTCACAACCCAGATAATCACGATGGTGTGATCACTACCTAGAGTCAGACATCCCGGAGTGTGAAGTCAAGTGGGCCTTAGGAAGCATCACTACGAACAAAGCTAGTGGAGGTGATGGAATTAAGATGATGCTGTGAAAGTGCTGTACTCAATACGTCAACAAATTTGGAAAACTCAGCAGTGGCCACAAGACTGAAAAAGGTCAGTTTTCATTTCAATCCCAAAGAAAGGCAATGCCAAAGAATGCTCAAACTACGGCATAATTGCACTCATCTCATGCACTAGCAAAGTCAGTTCAGTTCAGTTCAGTCACTCAGCCATGTCTGACTCTTTGTGACCCCAGGGACTGCAGTATGCCAGGTTTGCCTGTCCATCATGAACTCCCAGAGCTTACTCAAACTCATGTCCATTGAGTCAGTGATGCCATCCAACCATCTCATCCTCTGTCATCCCCTTCTCCTCCCTCCTTCAGTCATTCCCAGCATCTGGGTCTTTTCAAATGAGTCAGTTCTTTGCATCAGGTGGCCAAAGTAATGCTCAAAATTCTCCAACCCAGTGTTCAACAGTACGTGAACTGTGAACTTCCAGATGTTCAAGCCGGATTTAGAAAAGGCAGAGGAACCAGAGATCTAATTGCCAAAATTCATTGGATCATTAAAAAAGCAAGAGAATTCCAGAAAAATATCTACTTCTGATTTATTGACTATGTCAAAGCTTTTGACTGTGTGGATCACAACAAACTATGGAAAATTCTTAAAAAAAGATGGAAATACCAGACCATCTGACCTGCCTCCTGAGAAATCTGTATGCAGGTCAAGAAGCAACAGTTAGAATTGGACATAGAACAACAGACTGGTTTCAAATCAGGAAAGGAATACATCAAGGCTGTATATTGTCACCCTGCTAATTTAACTTATATGCAGAGTACATCACGGGAAATGCCAGGCTAGGTAAAGCACAAGCTGGAATCAAGATTGCCGGGAGAAATATCAATAACCTCAGATATGCAGATGACAACACCCTTATGGCAGAAAGTGAAGAACTAAAGAACCTCTTGATGAAAGTGAAAGAGGAAAGTGAAAGAGTTGGCTTAAAACTCAACTTTCAGAAAACTAAGATCATGGCATCCAGTCCCATCACTTCATGGCAAATAGATGGGGAAACAATGGAAACAGTGAGAGGCTTTATCTTCTTGGGCTCCAAAATCACTGTAGATGGTGACTGCAACCAGGAAATTAAAAGACGCTTGCAAGGATGGAAGAAAAGCTATGACCAACCTAGACAGCATATTAACAAGCAGAGTCATTATTTTGCCAACAAAGGTCTGTCTAGTCAAGGCTATGGTTTTTCCTGTGGTCATGTACGGTTGTGAGAGCTGGACTATAAAGAAGGCTGAGCGCCGAAGAATTGATGCTTTTGAACTGTGGTGTTGGAGAAGACTCTTGAGAGTCCCTTGGACTACAACAAAATCCAACTAGTCCATCCTAAAGGAAATCAGTCTTGAATATTCATTGGAAGGACTGATGTTGAAGCTGAAACTCCAATACTTTGGCCACCTGATGTGAAGAACTGACTCATTTGAAAGGACCCTGATATTGGGAAAGATTGAAGGTGGGAGAAGAAGGGGACAACAGAGGATGAGATGGTTAGATGGCATCATTGACTCAACGGACATGAGTTTGAGTAAGCTCTGGGAGTTGGTGATGGACAGGGAAGGATGGTGTGCTGCAGTCCATGGGGTTGCAAAGAGTCATACATGACTGAGCAACTGAACTGAACTGAACTGATGATATTGGAAGTAGTTGAAGTAAAATGCTTTCTTTAAACTGCAATCATTTCAGTATTGTCCAAAGATGCCTGACTTGAACATATTTACTAATGTTATTTCTTTTGTAATCAAAACAAAATGCTTTAAGAGCATAAAAAGTAATACTTGTCCAATATAGACAATTTAGAAAACTATACCAAGCCAAAATAATAAAAGAAAAATCATTCATACTCCATATCTCAGAAGTGATCATTTTACAATTCAGGATATGGACTTTTTTGTGTGTAAATATATTTATATAGGATCTTATATATTTTCCTTTTAGCTTTTCACAAACACACACACACACACACATGCACAAAATGATTCATAGAGTCTGTGCTATTAATTTCCATTCTATCCAATGATTATTTTCTTCAACTCCCATGTTTTGATACCACAAATATTGCTAATCTAGATTTAAATTCTGTGTACCATCCTCCTCCTGGCTTCCCAGGTGGCTCTCTGGTAAAGAATCTGACTGCCAACAGAAGATGTGAGTTGATCCCTGAGTTGGGAAGTTCCCCTCGAGAAGGAAATGGCAACCTACTCCAGTATTCTTGCCTGGGAAATCCCATGGACAGAGGAGACTGGTGGGCTACAGTCCTTGGTGTCACAAAAGTCAGGCACGACTGAATGACTAAACCACAACAACCACCCTCCTCCATCCCTTGCTATCACATCATTTCACTTGGGGATACCCTAAGAAGTCCAGAATCAAAGAATTAAACTTGAAATTTGTCAGGTGCTACAATCTCCACATTTCAAATATTGGTAAAGGGCACTGTTATATTCCAAACCAAAATTTTTAGGTAATTTCTCATCCTTGACCTGTCTCATCCGTTGCTATCCATATCTAAATTGTCAGTATGTTCTACAAATTCTGTATTTTGTGTGACTCTCAAACTGAATTCAACTATCCTCATTACCACCACTTCAGTTCTAGGCTTTAGTTCAAGAATATTGTTTTTTTTACTGTTATGACAGCCAATTCTTTTCTTATCCTGCTCTAAACCAAACTTTCTCAAAAAAATATGTCTGATTATTATGACTCCATCATTTCAGACTCCACAGTAGATACCCACCGCCAGCTGTGTAAAAGCTGAACTCCATTGTGTGGTACACAAGGAGTACCAAGATGGGGCTGCTCCACTTTGAGTGCCCTGTATTTCCGTATTTGACTCCTTGCATCCTCATCTCAAGTCACAGGAATGCACCTGTGGTTTCCAAAATATGCTGCAGTTTCAAGTTTGCCTACAGTTCCTGATAGAATGCCTGATACCAAATAGGCCTTCAATGCATGCTTATTTAATACAAGAATGTAAGAGAGTTCCAAGAGCCTACAGTATAGATGTGAAACAGCAGACTGTAGAGATGAGAAATTCAAGTGGAAAAGGAGCTGTATCAAAAGGGTTCAGAATAAGGAAGGAATATATGAGATCATAGGGAGACAGTATCCAGGCATTCATATTCTAAGCCACGCTGTCCAATGGTAGATCATTTAAAGCTTTCTGGTAGCCATATTAAAAATAATAAAAAGAATCAGGTAAAAATAATTTTACTAAGATCCATTTAAGCCAATATAGTCACCAAATTTCCATTTCAATGCATGTGGCATGCGCGCTTGCTCAGTCGTGTCCAAATCTCTGCGACCTTGTGCACTGTAGCTCACCAGGCTCAGCTGACCGTGGGATTCTCCAGGCAAGAAGACTGCAGTGGATTGCCACGTCCTCCTTCAAGGGATCTTCCCGACCCAGAGACTGAACCTGTGTTTCCTGCATTGCAGGCAGATTCTTTACCACTGCACCACCTGGGAAGCCCTAATCGATATTAAAATGATTAAGATACTGTACATTATTTTTTTTTCATACCAACTACTTGGAATCCAGTGTGCATTTTATGCTTAGAGCACATTTAACATTGAGCAGTCATATCTCCGGGGCTCAGTAGTCACATGCGGTTGGCAACTATTGTAGTGGATAGCAGTGGTCTAACATCTATGGAGGAGGAGGGGAAAATCTGCTGTAACACTGTGTTGTTATCACTGGGAGAAGGCAAGGTGCATCCAGAAGTTCAGCTTGAAGGATTTAGGAATGTTACGTTTCAGTGCCTATAGGTGGAACTGAAAATGAGTAAGAGGAGTTAGAAATTGAGAGTAAAAAGTTAGGAAGAAAATTTAAATCTAAGAGGAATAGTAATAACTATGATGCAGAAACAGAAAGTTCAAAACTAAAAGCTGTGTTACTATGGTGCAGGAAAACGAGACCTAGCTACTTCAGATAGGTGATCAAAAAGCTTCAGTTCAGTTCAGTTGCTCAGTCACCTCTAAGTCTGTGCAACCCCATGGACTGCAGCACGTCAGGCTTCCCTGTCCATCACCAACTTCCAGAACTTGCTCCAACTCATGCCCACTGAGTGGGTGATCATAAGGCTTAGGTATTTAGATTTTGCCAAAGGCTGTCTTCTGGTTTAATTTTCTTGGCCTCAGTTGGAAAAAAAAAAAGAAAAAGTGACCATTTTAGAAATTCTCATAATTTAATATCTATTTAACAGCACTTTTCATTTGTCATAAGTCAAAATCCAAAGTAATGGATTCCATTTTTGCCACCTTGAATTATGAGACAGTCAAAAATCTCTGAATTAGTACAGGGTGGCAGCAATCGCTAAGCAGGACTTGATGACAGTACCCAGACTTCCCCTCCAATAAATAGCTGTGAGTTCAGCTGGGGCACAGAGCTGAACCCTGGCACCTTTATTAGATAAGGACACTAATTATAGTGAGGTGGAGCGTTACTCATTTACATATTTCTGAAGAAACAAGAACAGCGACGTGTCCGGACTGATAAAAGGTGCGCAGAAACAGGCTGCCTGGTTTTTGTCCACAGAGAGTACACATCTGTCACTAACGATGTGAAGAGACTTGATACACAATCTTTGTAAAGGAATTTCTTGTAGTTAGATTCTCTATTTATAAATAAGTAATAGTCCTTTCTTTTGCTGTTTTTTCTGGCGGACTATTTTAACTCCTGGAAGGGTAGTTTACAAAAATTCTTAGAAAAGAAAAAAACAAATGGAGATTACACTGAAAGCACCCAGTTCTTTCAAATATTAAATCAATTGGATCTTGAACAATGCCTAGTTTTTACCATATCTGTCAGCATTTGATGAATTAACATACAAGAGCCATCAGTAAATATTTCACTTTTAAATAGTATTTCCTTACTCAGTTCTTCCTGGTTATTTACCTAAGTACCTCAAAAGATAAAACATTTATATTGTTATTTAACTTTTTGGTTTTAAACTTCAACAGCATCTAATGAATTTCTTTGATGTACCTTTCAATGAAGAAACTCAGTTTTCTTTACTGATTTTTTTATTCAATTTTAATAAAACTTGTACATTTTTTAAAAATTTGGCCCTGAAAAAGGAGGAGAATTTCATTTTTTATCACAAACAGCAGAAGGCTGATTTATATAGACCATAGAAATTTGACTATAGAACTGGACTTTTGAATCTAGTTATATGAAATCTTTCTAAGGCTGTACTTGTGTTGAGACTTATTTTTGGTTCAAGATTAACCCTCTACTGCTGGAGGAAGGTGTGGCAGTGGCTGGAGGAACAAATCAGGATGTGATTTGTTTGGGGGAGGACTACTGGGCATGTGGATAAAGTAAGTCTATAGCTTTTGCAGAAATATTGGCTTTTGATGTTACAGGCAAAACTGGTTATTTGCTGCAGAATGAGAAAACACTTGCCATGTCTACATTTGTTTCAGGTTAAATAATTTTAAAATATGTATTTTAAAAGACATAATTGTTCATTGAAACCAGTAATGTTAATTCTAGTTGGAAAAAAAAAAGACCCTCAAGATAATGTTCACTTTGTTTTCTTCTTAGACAAACCCATGATTCTCAATCCTAGATTGGGGCTTCTTCCTTAAGTTTTAAACAAGTGTTTTGTTGTTGCTGTTGTTCAGTCGCTAAGCTGTGTCTGACTCTTTGTGACCTCATGGACTGCAGGTATAATTCATAACAGTTCAAGGCAAGATCTTTAAGTTTCTGATGGATCTCTGTGCCAGTGTTCACCCTCCAATGGCATTCAGCTCACTGGGAATCAGTCTTCAGTAGGAAGAGTTAGTCAAACTTCTCCAGGCTTCAGGGAGAGGACTTTCTCATAAAACAAAATAAAACAAAACCCTTGAGATAACCCCCCTTTAAAGTCTGCTTCCACCACTTTGAACCTATAAACCTATTGTAACCCAGCTGCTAATGATCTTAGACAACCATATATATTTATTTTATTTAGAGAACTATTTCCCATGCTTCTTCCAAGTTATTTTGTAGAAATATCTTCCATACAACCAGGAAGAATTTGGCAAGAATGCATTGTCAAAGTCAATCCATGGTAATGGAGAATGGAGTTCTGTTAATTTATACTTGCCTAGGTTTTACTTCTACCTAAAGAAAAAAATATATATGTTATTGCTTTTAAAGGTTTTATTGTATGGAATTTATTTGTTTCTTTGTTTTGTTTTGTTGTTTTAAAGACAAAACTATAGAGGAAATTTCTGAAGGGTTAGAAATATTCTGGGTGTATTTAAGACAGCTAGTTACTACATTTGGTTAGTCACTCAGATACTGAAAAATAAAAAGTACACATCCAATATGTAATAAGACTATAAGGATAATAAGTAATAATAAAGGAAAATTTTTAATTAATTGATAGCGTTTAAATCAGTTATAGTTGGGGTACATTTTTAATAAAGCTATGTTTAAAAAAGGAGGGGAGTTATTGCCAAGGCCAAAAGAAAATATTACAGTCAGATTGATGTTCAGTTAATAGCACAAGTAACTTTAACATACTCTGATGTAAGCTTCACTGTCAGGTTGTTAAAAAAAAAAAAGAAATGATTCAGTCTCCATTTATAGGACAGTCCGTGGCTTGTAGCAATCTATAAGGATGAGAGAGAAAAAAGCAGGATTAACATGTCACTCTCCCATGCTACGGAACCATGGGACCTGCAAATCCCAAGAAAGAGGGAAACTCTTGCAAGGTCACTTGGGATTAGGCATGCAAACTAATGGCCTTACTCATTGTTCCAAGGGGTCCTGTGATTGGGCTTGAAGCCAGCACACTGCAGCCAACAGTCTCTCAATTAGGTACAGTCTCCATGCCAAGTTTCTCAGCAAGAGCATGTGAAAGGGCTCCTTTTGACTTTTGATCAAATCCATTTAAAATCTTTGCCATGGGACTCTGAAAATCACCATTTAAAAATATGTCTGGAATGCCTCATACCTGGGAACTAGTATTAGGTACATATACTTATCATAGAGATTATTACTGATGAGTTCAGGAAGCTCTCAAGTAGATGGATTCAAAACAAAACACTGCTGTGGGCCATGATGACAAGAGGAAATCCATTCGCATTTGCCAGCAGTGCTAGCATATCAGCTTTTTAGGGTGGAGGCCTTGTCTTACACCTCTTTGCAGGTGCAGAGCCCCACAGGTGGCAGACACCTTGTGAATGTTTTTCTGCCTGGATCGGTGAACAAAACAGATTTGTTTACTGAGCTAGCAAAACAATCATCAAACAAATAGGCGGTTTCCCATTTGGAAGACCCTTCTCTACTCTGTTTTCCCAGTTACCCATGGTGAGACCTGAAATATTTGTCCTTTTAGAAGAGAAGAAGAGCTTTTTACACTGGGAAATCCAAACCAATGGCAGGGTGCCTACTTTGTGGAGGTTGCCTAATCCCTCCTGCTTTGGAATGCTCATTTGTGTTGGGATGTGAAGTCTCCTGCCTTGGCAGGGATCTCAGAACTACAGAGAAGGCTTTCACTTCAGCACCCTTTCTTTTCAAGTATTAAAAAAAAAGTAACAAGGTTTGACTGACATGTTGCACTGAATACTTTGTTTTCAGATTTTACTTGCCTTTTCTAATACATTTTTTGGTGACTTTCCAGGCAAAAATGTTGGCGTGGGTCACCATTTCCTTCTCCAGGGGAATCTTCCCAACCCAGGGATCAAACTCACATCTTCTGCATGGGCAGGTGGGTTCTTTACCACTGAGCCACCTGGGAATCAGCTGTGATAATAAAACAATGACTCACAACCCATGAGAAGGATCCACACATATTCCCTTTAAGAGCGATGCTCCCATGATTTCAACTAAGATTAGGTGGACATGGTAAGTGGAGACACTGAACTCAAAGCAAAAGAGTAAGAACAGACTGTAGCACATTCTGTGGCCTGCGCACAGGATTATCTGCCTATCCTGCTAAGCTTCACTCCATGGAGCAAAACATCTCCAAAGAAATGAACTGTTTTTTTCCTGATTAAAAAAAAAAAAAGAAGGCTGTTTTTTTTTCATCTCATAAATGCAAGAATTCATGAGATATTGAACACTTAAATCTCAACTATGAAGGCTTTGAGAAGGTAAACTGTAAAAATGTACTTTTACAAATTTAAACAATATTTGAAAACTTAATTGCCTATAGCCTTCAAAAAGATAAAAATCTGTGACTGTGACATGGGCTAGATATCAGATGAATGGGGTAGTAGAGAATGTGGGGGAAGTGGTTAAGTTTGTGTGTGTTTCAAAGTTGTTCAAATTCTTGAAGACACACACACTCAGAGTCACATGCCTCGAGTGAAATGTATCAGTCAACATATGTCTCCTTTGGGCCATTATTTTTAACCTCTGAATTCTACCCTGATGTTTTGTTTAGTTTTTCTAGGTTAGAGGGATTTTTCCAAGTGAGAGTCAAGCGTGGATCTGCTCCCTGTCATGTGAAATTTTTTAGAAGGTGTGATTTCAAAAGTTCTAAAGATTCAGCCCCGTGGAGGTTAATTCCATCTAATCCCTTTCTAATTTACCAAAAACTCCGTCCACTACTACCTACTACCTTGACCCAATATGGACTTAGTTCAGTTTAGTTGCTCAGTCCTGTCCAACTGTTTGTGACCCCACAGACTGCAGCACTCCAGGCTTCCCTGTCCATCACCAACTCCCAGAGCTTCCTCAAACGCATGTCCATTGCATCAGTGATGCCATCGAACCATCTCATCCTCTGTCGTCCCCTTCTCCTCCTGCCTTCAATCTTTCCCAGCATCAGGGTCTTTTCCAAGGAGTCAGTTCTTCGCATCAGGTGGCCAAAGGATTGGAGTTTCAGATTCAGCACAATCCTTCCAATGAACGTTCAGGACTGATTTCGTTCGGATTGACTAGTTGGATCTCCTTGCAGTCCGAGGGCATCTCCAGAGTCTTCTCCAACACCACAGTTCAAAAGCATCAATTCTTCGGCGCTTAGTCTTCTTTATAGTCCAGCTCTCACATCCATACATGACTACTGGAAAAATCATAGCCTTGACTAGAGGGACCTTTGTCAGCCAAGTAATGTCTCTTTTTTTTAATATGCTGTCTAGGTTGGTCATAGCTTTTCTTCCAAGGAGTAAGTGTCTTTTAATTTCATGGCTGCAGTTACCATCTGCAGTGATTTTAGAGCCCAAGAAAATAAAGTCTCTCACTGTTATATGGACTTACATGTGACCCTTACTCAGTGCTCTTCTCCTTGAGCTCCCCCTAGAGGTGAGAGTCTGCCACTAACAACCACTGTGGCCACTCAAACTGTCTTCTGAGAAAAGATGGGATAAACACACTGGAAGAGGATTGACACTGGGATGATTGCTAAGAACGTAACAATCAAACGGAAAATAAGAGAAATGTTTATGTGAATTTATTCCTAATTCCCTCTGCACCAAATAAATATTTAGAGCATATACTATACGCAAAGAATTGTCATAGATGTTCTGGAAAATAGTGAAATCACCAATAACATATTTCCTTCCTCTCGGAAAACTAAACGCGTATAAAAAAGCGACATTCTGACAAGGTATAAAACTGCTGGAAACCAAAAAAAAAAAAAAAAAAAAAAAGGCAACATTCTTTCTCCTTTCCTGACATTTTTCACTAATTTTTCTCCTAGTAACTTCTTAAGTAATGGTGTTCTTCAGAACTCTCTTCAAATTCTCTTCTTTTCTTTACATTCCTTTATTTATATACTCCCATTCATTATTTTGGTTCTAATAACCACCTGTTTCCTCAAGATTTTCATCTTTATATCTCTGCTCGGAACTTCTCTTTGAGTGACAGGTTCATACTTTCTTTAACTTTTCTGCTGAAATTCTCCATAAGAAAGTTTCAAAGTCACTTCAAACCAACATACCCAAGTTGATAACTCAAGGTCATAAGTATTTAATGAGAAATAAGCATTGTCAGTGATAAGCACTATGAATCTAGAAGGTGACTTTGGGCTGAGATTGTATGGAGAAGACTTATAGCAGAGCTAAATTTGGGGAGGACTTTGAACCAGAGATTGTCTGTGGGCAACAGAGTGAATGAAATCAGAAGCATATCTATCACGACTTCTTCAACAGAGACTTTTTCTGTCATCCCAATACTTTTTTAATGTCCAAGGTCAGCTTTGGCCTCTACTACAATTCAGTTTTTTAAAAAAGAGAGAGAGAGAGGAAAAAAAAAAACTTGCCTCACAGTAATCTTTCTCTATCTGCTTTTCCTCCTTTCCACTTGGAAAAATGGAAAATGGAGACCTTATAAACAAAGATGAATCAAGCCACATTCCCCTCACAACAGAAATATACATATTTTCTCAAACATAGTTGGATTTCTCTACCCCTGAAAAACAGAAAAGGCAATGCTGAAGTCCAGTTGAGAGTTGGCTCTTGAATACCAGGCATTTTCTTTATTCCTTCTGGAGCCACTTGAGATTGTGGATCTGACCCCGCCTGTGTCCCAGCCAAGGAGCTGACTGTAGCCTCTGACGCTCACAGCACTGCCCTCCAAATCTTGAGAAAGGCATAAAAGGACTGCCTTCTTTTCTGTTCCCTCCCTTGCAGTGGTGCTTTCAGCGTAAGTAACTCTCAGCCCAAATTGGACTTTTTGTAATCCCATGAAAGCAAGTTCTTTTGATGCTTACTTCAAAATAAAATAATTTTTTTTCCTTCTTTTTGTCTTATGCAATGTTGCTATTTAGAAGGAACATGGGGAGGCTTATCTGTTCCTGAGTAATCACACTGATTGTTTTTCCTGTTTTACCTTTAAGTTCATTGATTCTTTCCTTGATCATATCCAGTATATACATGGGTACAATATACTTTCCTTTTTTTTTTTTTTTCTCCTCTGTTCACATCATCAAGCTGTTCTTGGGCACTCTCTACTTTTTCCATTAGAGCTTTTTAATGTATTAACCACAGTTATTTTAAATTTCTTGACTGATAATTCCAAGTTTATGCCATATCTGAGTGTCATTCTGAGTCTTGTCTCTTCAAACTATTTTTTTCTTGCCTTTTCGCATGCATTTTTATAGTTTAGTTTTGAAAGCTATGATATAGTGTATATTAAGAATTGAAGTAAATAGGCTTTTATGTGAAGTTTTACGTTCATCTGCTAGGAGCTGGATTGGGCTGTGTTGTTTGTTTTGGCTGTAGGCTTCAACTTCCTCTAGCGCCCTTGATTTTGTCTTTCATTCATTTTGGGCTTCCATAAGAACTCTTCCTTGAGTAGAAGCACCTTTCAGTCTTTTAACCAATAATCCATTGTTATTACTCTAGATCCTTGTTGGTTTGGTGGTAAGATATGGGAAGGGAAAACATTCTCTAATCCTATGAACAAATCTGTCTTATAGTAGGTTTGAGTTCTTGGGCTGTGACCTTCATGGGCAGTTTTTTGGTTTTTTTTTTCCTCCTCTGAACATAGAGCTTTATTATAGAAAACACAGTGGATTTCTGCACCTTGTGCAAATTGAAGCTTTTCCCTCCCCCTGCCAAAGCCATAAGGGGATTTTCTTGGTTTTTCACAAAAAGAACCTGGTAGGATTTTTGGAAGCAGAACCCATGAATGAGTGGGTGGTCCCCCTAAGCCAGTGCCCTTAAGGAATTTCTCACTCACATGCTAGCCCACACAGTCTCCAGTAATTCACAAAATTACAGTTTGTGTTCCTACTAGTTTATAGTTCTAGAGGCTTCCTCCCCAGTAAATATATCTCAGCTATGACTCCGGATTCTTCTGTCTTGCTAGAATTGGGGAGTGTAGGTTTGCCTTGTGACTTTAGTTCTCTGACAGGTCCAAGGAAAGTCACGGATTTTCGGTTTGTTTACTTTTTTCTTGTATGGACAGATGGGACATCTTCCAAACCTGAAACATGTCACAGCCAAAAGCAGAGGGTCTCTCTTCTTCTTCATCCTTTACAATCATTAATCAAAGATCCCCAATTTTATCTTCTATCTCTAAATCCATCTTTCCTTTTTATCCCCACTGCTACTGCTTCCATGGTGTTTGTCTCCAAATTAGATCATTTCAGAAACTTTGTAAATGATCCCAGTGTCCTTAAATCCCTTCAGATGGTATAAACATACATCTAGTTTTCCAGAAAGGATCCCAGTTTATGCTGATTTTCTGAGTGGAAGGATTACAGTGCTCCTTTTTCAGTTTCAAAGTGTGCCCGTTTGGCAACCATGATGTGGTCACTTGTGATTCACTCAGGATTGTGAATCAGTCTTGCCCTGAATCCACCTCTGCCCTAAAATAATCTTTCTAAAGTTTAACTATGATCATGTCCCTCTTTGTATAAACTTCTTCAAGTCTATATCTTTAGATATAGACTGTATCTAAAGGGTAAACATTTAATGTCTTATTAGACAAGGGCATCCAAGATCCTCCATGACTTGACTCCTGCCTTTTCTGGATAGTTCTTGTCATGCCTTTCTCAACCCCTTGAATTTGACAACCTAGTGAAATAGAGCTATTTGGTATTCTTTGAGCATAGCATGTTGCTTTAAACACTGCTACCTTTGCTCTGAAACCATCCAAGGCCCATTCTGCCTCCCTACCTACCATTCCCAAATTATTATAAATTATGGTTAATTAATCATCAGTCATTCATAGTTACATTTTATTATAACCATTGTTTTGCAGACACTGTCACACATATACAAACACTACATTATAAACCCATGTTACACACGCTAGATAGAACCCCTCAGGAGCAGAAACTACATCCTAATCATTTGAATTCTTTATGTCAGTAATGTAGGTGGTACTCAACAGTCATTCTGTTGAGCTCCATTAGGAGACAGGAGTGCTATAAGTGTTCCAGTTAGTAGCAAGGGTACAGTCAAATTATAGTCAGCTTTATAGAACAGAGTCGAAAGAGATAGACAAAAGCTATGGATGGAAGTAAATATAAATTTGGGCTGAATATGAGGTCATAATCTCATTTCTCTGTCTCTGCCTTTCTAAGCTCCCTATACCTGGACTCAGTGGTTCCTTACCTTAGAAACAAACTCACAGGCCTTCTTTCCCTTGATACCTGCAACAGGCTTTGAAATAAGACATTTCTGGACTCAAGTCCTCCTTCTTTCATTAATGATTTATGTAGTCGTCAGTAATTTGGGTGTCAAGATTTCATTCCTCAGAAACCTGAGAAGATTAAGATGGATTATCAGATTAGTTTGAGGAAAGTGAGAGAGCTGGTGGCTAGAAATTCTAAAAACAGGATACATTCAGGTACAACCAGCTATCAGAATTTCCCATGAAAATTCTGTGCTATGATCTATAGAGCTCGTTTTGTTAAGAACCTTTCAGTTGCTACTTTATTGATTCAATCTATATGGAGGGAAAATTTATTTCAGCCATAACTGATTTTCCAAGTAATTAATCAATCATTTGCTTTCTTCTACCTACCCCAGATAGAGTATTCTAGAAGCAGATCCTGAGATGGAGCTCAGAGTGAAAGCTGTTACCCATGAGGGAAAGGCAGGGGGAGAAGTGAAACCATGAGACAGGTTCTGCAAAACCTTGAAGAACCCAGAGTTGACTATGAAGTCTTTCTGAAGATTAGTCACAATAGTCAGGCTTTGTATGCGACCTTGCTCTGTCACTAACGTGGACTGAGAGCCATAAGGGCATGGCCCCAGGTGAGGCAGGTCGCCAGAGCCGAGGCAGACTCTGAAGAAGCTGACAACTTTGGACCATCTGCTGACCACGCTCCCTGTAACTGGGTATTTTGTCATTCCCTGATGAGAAACCTAAGAGGTACATCTCCGTATCTACCTTACCATCTTTGGCTCTGCTTTCTTTCCTATATACTGGCTTCACTCAGAAGCTTTCTCAGAAGTATGGTGAAAGTGTTCACCAAAGCTTCAGACTTACATTTTACCAGCTGGGCAGCTTTAGAGAAAGAATTTCTTTTGCAAAAGTTCTAGTTAATATCCTGAGATTGAATGTTATGAGTTTGGCTTGGGGTCAGGAACTCACTTCCAGCCCCAGGGGCTGTGAGCCACAACTATACCAACAGACAGGAGAGCAAGAGTGAGGAGATTCCCTAAAGGTACATGGTGGTACTGTTACCAAACTAACGGTGAGAGGGAGTGGGAAAATGATGCCTTCTACCCTTCTGCAGGCCCGGATACTCATGCATTCTGAGCCTTTCTAGAGTGATCTGGAGGTCCCCAAGGAATCACGGGACACATTCAGTTATAGGTAGAGGATCTCAGAGAGCACTGTTAACTTTCATAGAAACTTTCATTATTTTAAAAGACACGACCTTGAATTCTCTTTAAATAAGAGAATTTATAATGTTATAATGTAAAATTATTACAGATTCCCCTCTCCTTTTCTACCAATTGTACCAGTTTTCTGAAGTACCATTTGCTTTCCTTTTGTTTATGATAGAGTGGAGAATAACTGTGGGATTCTGCAAAATACTGAATGGGAAACCAGCGCAAGAACATAACAACAAAGAGCCTTTCATGCCGCAAGGAAGAGTACTTCTGTTGGCATGGAGAACCTCTACCACTGGGACTGTGAAACTGAGAATCTGTGAAAAGAAAGGGATTTCTATATTCAGGAAAACCGGATACTTTTAAAGTGGTGTCAGTTTAGTGTGTGTGTGTGTGTGTGTGTGTACATACGTGTACATGTGTATGTGTGTATAGACACACAATTTGTCTCTATATATACAAATCTTTTGCTTAAAATCTCTTCAGTTAGGTTTATGAAAGTTTTCTTTCTTTAGAGTGCTGAATTTATTGCTCTTAAATAGAATAAACCAGGGCTTATACTCAGGAGGCACATGTCAATACAGGCACACTACTTATTAAGCATTGAAATATTTTTCCACGAGTTGGGAAATAGTATAATAATACATGTGATAAGTACTAAAATTAGTTAATGAATTTCAGCACATGTGGTTTTTCCTCAGAAACCACACACTGCTTTGATTCCAAGATTTTTGAAAAACTGTTTAGGTGTGGGCGCTAAGGCCCAGAACTGGAAGGCCTGCTGAAGAGATCCTATTATTTGTTTCAGGTGTTGAGGGATTTCTTTGGGGTTCAAATGTCCTTGGCCGGGAGAAGGGAGATCACACATCACATTATGGAGGAACTTGGTGACAGCTAAAGAATCTGGGAGAATCCTGGGGCACAGAGAGCACAAATGAGGCTTAAACCACTCAGGTAGCATCAGGACAATTGCTTTACTGGAAAGCTTTTCCCTGGAGGGACTGACCTGACTGACCACTCCTGAACCATGTGTAAAGGTTTATGAGGAGGAGATCTTCTTGGGATTCTTTTCAAAGATCAAAGAAAGTGAGATGCAAGAAGGGACTGTGGGAACCTCCTCTCTGTCTCCTTCCCACGGCCTCTGGCCAGTTCTCCCCATGGAGGAACCTCAAGATTCCCGGGCCCTCCCATCTCTGCCGCTGTCTGGTCCTGCACCTCTTCCAGGCACTGGCACTGGTTGAGCCTGGTAGCAATTACCCTTGTTTCTCTTTCCCTCTTCTTTCCCTTTCTTCATTTGTTCTGCTTATTAGCTAGGCTTCAACCAGTCGTTTCCATCCCAGCACCAGTTATTCCCTGACTGGACATCAAAGAGGCAACCATCTTGCTCTTTTTTCATGGAACAAAGCAGACAAACCGTGCACATGCTTAGCTCAGGTAACTAGAATTGGCTGATAACCACTTCCCTTGACCCCTCTTCCTACCTCACTTTTGTTTTAATAAGATTTATTATTATTTAGGATGATAAGGAGAAGGCAATGGCAACCCACTCCAGTACTCTTCCCTGGAAAATCCCATGGATGGAGGGGCCTGGTGGGCTGCAGTCCATGGGGTCGCTAGGAGTCGGACACGACTGAACAACTTCACTTTCACTTTTCACTTTCATGCATTGGAGAAGGAAATGGCAACCCACTCCAGTGTTCTTGCCTGGAGAATCCCAGGGACGGCGGAGCCTGGTGGGCTGCCGTCTATGGGGTCGCACAGAGTCGGACATGACTGAAGCGACTTAGCAGCAGCAGCAGCAGCAGCAGGATGATAAGGCCTACAGGTAAGGAGACAATGGATGCTGGAAAAATAATTTATTATACAGGCAGGTTCCAAGTGGGAGAATATACAGCATGCCACTGAGGGCCACAGGGGAGCTGCGGGAAGTCAGGAGTCAGAGGGGAAAAACCTGTGGGCAAGGGCCTTTCTCATGTTTTCCGTGAGAAGAAATAGGTGAGGCAGGGAAGACAGGTTTGGGATTGACTAAGCTGAATCATTCCGGGACTTTGGAGCACTGGGGCTGTCCCCAGCTGTCTCACATCTGGCCCTGCAGTGACTAGGGCTACTGGATGATGGCCAGGAGTGTGAAAGTCTGATGTGGGAGGTGGAGAGAGGTGTGGACGCTGAATTGGTTGGTTTGTTTTGAAAAGAGTGGCCCTGGGAGGATGATTCCTCCTGACGGGGAGGAAAGCAAAGGAGGCCAAAGTAAGGTGACTCAGCAAAATTATCAGGTTGTTTGGATCAGGTGTCTCTAGTACAAGCACGTAGGGCAGATTTTAAACCATCAAGTTTACAGAAACTAGAAATGTGATAGATACATTCTCTCTTTCTCTTATCTTTTTTTTTTCTCTTCCTCTGGCTTTCCAACCTCTATCAATAAGGTTATGACAAAGGGCCACTGTCTTTTGCTATTGGATGGTTGTTGGAAAGAGATTCACTTTAATGGAGAAGTCTTTGTAAGAACTTTATATGAAAATCTCGGCTAAGAAAGGGGAATCATTTAGCTCTATCACCAAAAATCACACCAATGATTTTAAAATCATTAGAATGACTTGACGAATGAATTTTATTATGTATTTGAATATTTGGTAAGCAAGATATACAAAGTATAGAGAATACAATTGGCTCTTGAACAGTACAGTTTTGGATTATGTGGGTCCACTTAAATGTACATTTTTTCAATGGTATATTCCATAGTACTACAAGATCCATGGTTGATTGAATCTGGGAACATGGAATAATGAGGAAGCACGAATGCAGAGGAACCAAGGATACAGAAGGCCTACTATAAGTTATATGTGGACTTTTGAAGTTGGCACCCCTAACTCCTGTGGTGTTTCAAAGGTAAACTGTGTTTATTTGGAGACCTTACAGCCTTGATCTATATATTAAAATATAAACTTCTGTATTGTATATTTTATAATACACATATATTCATATATCAGATATTAAAATTGTTTATAAATTTAAATGACTAAGCAGTTTTTACATATTGTATTCTTGTTACCTCCAACTTTCTAAAATGTGATTTTCTTTCAAGGTCTGTTTAAAGCATTGTCTTCTTTTTGCAAACTTGGTCATGATCATGACATGTATCTCTTCTGTCTGTCATTGCCTGCCCCCTGTTGTTGTCTTTCTAATTTTGTGGTGGTAAGATCACTAAAATTCTCCCCCTCCGTTCCTAAAGCAGTCGTACTTTTCTAGGGATGGGTCCATATCAGAATCACTGCAAAGTCTCCTCTGAAGTGTTTGTTCCTAATCCAGACCCTCACCCAGCTGCACACACAAAAAATATCTCTGTCTAGCAGATATCTGAATCTAATGAGAAATTTTTCTGGAAGTGTATCAGAATCACTTGGGGCAACACTGACCTAAAGCAGAAAAAAACTAGGAACTGCCTGTCCTTACCCCCTCTTCTAAACTGGGGACCTTGGCACTGAGCAATATTCCTTGACAGACTGACCTTGGTCATGGTGTTCTAGCATTGCTAACATTCACTAATACAATCAAGGTCACTGCTGGTACTTGCCACTGGGCTTCTACAATCTTCTCCAAGTCAAAACTGTTACTGAATATTTCCGGTAGCAAAGCTCCTGTGGCTGGGTTTTCAGGTCTCATCATCTCTCTCCCCTTCAACACCCCATTCCCAACCCTTCCCCTCCATGCTACATGCCCAGTTTGATCAAATTCACGTCCATTGAGTCAGTGATGCCATCTAGCCATCTCATCCTCTGCTGCTCTCTTTTCCTTTTGCCTTCAACCTCTCCTAGCATCAGTCTTTTCCAATGAGTTGACTGTTCGTATCAGGTGGCCAAAGAATGGTTTTTATGTCTAGACAATATAGATGGAGATGTGTTAGGCATCCCAGCTACATTTGTTCTCCTCATAGAGTTTATATCAAATACACTGGCTTTTTTTGGGTAGCTATTTGGATTTAGGGCATCTCTCCCCCCACCCACCCACTGCATTATATTTGGAGGAGCTGTACCCTTTCTATCTATCCTTCCACTCGGGCTTTGAATTCTTTCTGCTTTCTGCTCCTCAGAACTCTCACACATAATTATTTAATAAGTGTCTACTTCCCACACTGGATTGTGATTTCTAGGAGATCAGTGATCTTATTCTATTTTTTATACCCATTGCATCCGATGCCTGGCTGACTGTCTGGCACATAGTAAGTGCTCAATAAATATTAAGTAAACAAATGAAGAAACTAAGGCCATTGAAAGTATGAGACTGTGTAATGTAAACTCCATCTTAGAATCTACCACAATATTACTCATAACACAACTGAGTGACTTTCACTTTCGCTTTCATTATGTTACTCAGACTCTCAAAATATATTGAATGATGAATGAAGATGCTTGGAGGGATAAATAACTCTATGTCATGTCCGAATTCATGGACTTCAGCCCTAAGATTCGTGTTCAGTTTTAGAGGAAAGTACTCTGCATAAAGGTTTAGATCTAAATATAAGAAACCTTGTGTGTGCATCTTCAGTCATGTCTGACTCTCTGTGACCACATGGACTGCAGCCAATCAGACTCTGTCCATGGAATTTTCTAAGCAAGAATACTGGAGTGGATTGCCCTTGCCTCCTCCAGAGGATCTTCCCAACTCAGGAATGGAACCCAATTCCCCTCTGTCTCCTGGATTGATAGATTAATTCTTTACCACTGTGCCACTTGGGAAGCCCGTATAAGAAGATATATCCCTGAGTAAAAGTTAAGACAAGTCCTCATCGTGTATGGCACTTCTGAGCTCATTTTGATGGTTAGTACCCACATTCCTTTTAAAAAATATGTTTAGATAATATTCTCCTTTTCATGTTGGCAACAAAGCAGAATCAGAGTCACCAAAGGACTCAACACAGTTCTTAACCATGGTCCAGGCCAACAGAAGGCTCATTCTGAGTGCATTTTTGGGTTAGTCCACATCTCCTTCATTTATTATGGAATGTCACTGGTATTTCCTGCTTCCACAAAGAAACTCAAACCCCAATTGATGCATCAGTGACTCAAAAGGACACGGCTGTTTTCTCTCTCTTCATCTGTAGAACAAAGAATCTTCTCCTCTCCACACAAAAAAATCCCAAATAAGACCAGGGGGACTAACAACTTCAGCCCCAATTCTGTTTGTTTTGCAACAGTGCTGTCCAGCGGAAATTTAATACCCATCATAAATGTGAGCCACAGAAGTAATTTAAAATTTTCTAGTATTTAAATTTAAAAGTAAGGTGCAAATAATTTTAGTAATGTATTTTATTTTACTTAACATACCAAAAATATATCATTTTAACATGTAATCAATAGGAAAATTTATTAGTGAGATATTTTACATTCTTTTTCCTACTTTGAAATCTGGTGTGTCCTTTACAATTACCGTATGTGTCAGTTCAGACTAGCCATATTTTAAGAGCTTAAAGCCATGTGTGGCTGATGGTGACATGCTGGTTGATATAGATCTAGAATGTGCTTTTGTGCCATAGTTTTCCACACAGCCGGAAGAGACATCCCATTCATTTTCACTGCAGCCACTGGCATCCAAGTGAGGAAAAGTTACCTGTTGAAACCTCTGAAAAGTTTTAAGTAGATTCAGTAAATAAGACCTGTCATAATGCTTCAGGGGTCAGCAGGTCCTGCTCACCACAATTGGAGTTGATAGTTTAAGTGCAGCTTTGTTCCAGCATCGCCCAATTGAAGCCATTCTTGTGCAAGCCAGCATTCTGTCCCTGTCCAGGCTGCAGCCCTGCCTGGGAACAGGGAGGATTCTTTCTCCTTTGGTGTTAAGCACAGCCAAGGATGATCAAGCCAAAACTGACCCAGTGTCTCAGTGCCACAGGCATTTGCAGATGCGCTCACATTTTTAACTCTGAAGATCATGTAGAATCCTTCTGGGCCAAGTACTTATGCAATTTATGTGTGTGTGTGCTCAGTCCCTCAGTCGCCTCAGATGCTTTGTGACCCCGTGGACTGTGGCCCTCCAGGGTCCTCTGTCCATGGAATTTTCCAGGCAACAATACTGAAGTGGTTTGCCATTTCCTCCTCCAGGGGATCTTGCCGATGAAGGGATTGAGCTCACATCTCTCGTGTCTCCTGCATTGGCAGGCAGATTCTTTACCACTGCACTACATAGGAAGCCCTATAATGCCTAGTATAATATTTTTTAAGGAAGACTTAAATAGAGAGGGCTAATGAATTGATGAAGAATTAGGGAACCAATCTATCCTGACATGAGAATTGTTTAAGTGTTCTTAGGCTGTAATACATAGTCGAACATGACAATTACACAAAAGAGTCTGATAGTTTCCAGGTCATCTTGATTAGGGAGTGGTTGATGAGAAACTTTAGCATAAGATGATTTTCTTGATTTTCAAAGTGTTTCTTAGACCTCATGTGTCAGCAGAGCCTGCTGCAGTGTCCCTTGAGTGAGGAAGGCAGAGAGTAGGGATCAGGGGTACAGCCTTCAGCCAGAGCAGCTCTGTTTGTTTTTCTTTTAAGGTTTCTGGGCAAGATCTAGTACGGATAAGTGGTTTCTGTGCCAGATTTTCAGAAAACACCCCACCTAAGGGAATTGTCTCTGTTTTGATTCAGTCTGAATTTCTCTGCGCTCCCCATACAGCATTTTTATCCTGCCATCTGCCCTGGGATGGCCACTTTTCCCACAGGGTCTTTACGACTGAGCACTTAGTTTTCACTGGTGCAATTGTGCAAAGAAAAGCCTTTAAGTACCACATATTTTAGGCTCATTTTTTTTTTTTAAGTAATTCATGCTTAGTGTGGGAAAATGAAAGAGAAAGCTAGATAGAACAAAGAAGAAAATATAAATCTCTCATAATTGCATCACACAAAGGTAAATGGTATTAACATTTTGATATATTTTTTCTGGATTATAATACATATATATTTTAAACTAAATTGGAATCATATTTTACACAGTTTTATGTCTTGCTTTCCTCAGTTAACATCATATTATGATCATGCTTCTATTTCATTAAAGCATAATTGTTATTAGTTTTGAAATTCTTAATTCTATGTGTGCCTCATAATATAGTTCATCATTCTTCTATTGAAAATATTGATAGTTCCAGATTTTTTTTTGTTAAAATTGATGCTTCAATTATCATTCTTGTAAAAAATGGTGTTTTCAATGAACATTCTCACACATAAATATTTAACTACTTTTTAAAATTCATTTTCTAGAAATTACTAAATAAACTTTCTAAATGTCTTCTTTCATGTTGCTCAAATATTGCCCTCTTGTATCAAGCTACAGCCCCACCAGTATGAAAGTGGAAGTCACCCATTCGTGTCCAACTCTGCCACCCCACTGACCATACAGTCCATGGAATTCTCCAGGCCAGAATACCGAAGTGGGTAGCCTTTCCCTTCTCCAAGGGATCTTCAGGGGTAGAACCCAGGTCTCCCGCAGGTGGATTCTTTACCAGTTGAGCCACAAGGGAAGCCCAAGAATTCTGTAATGGGTAGCCTATCCCTTCTCCAGCAGATCTTCCCAACCCAGTAATCAAACTGGAGAATCCTGTATTGCAGGCAGATTCTTTACCAACTGAGCTATCAGGGAAGCCCCACCAGTAGTATATGTAAGTGCTAATCTATTCTCACCCTTCCTGAGTTTGAGTTCAATACTTCAAAAGAATCTTTTCAATTTGATATTTTTAAAGGTTTTAAAAAATTATTTGCAGGTCATTGACAGCTTGTTAAGGGACTTGTACTTCATTGTCTAATCTATGTTTCCTTTTGACCATTTTTCTTCTGATATGTTAATAACTTTAGTTTTATTTATTTATTTTTAAATTTTTACTTTTTTTAACACCAAAAACATTTTGTATTGAGGTATAGCTGATTAACAATGCTGTAGTAGGTTCAGATGAAAATATTGTCCCCTAAACCTCCCTCCCATCCAGCCTGGCACATAACACTGAGTAGAGTTCCATGTGCTATACAATAAGTCTTTGTTGGTTATCCATTTTAAATAAAACAGTGTGTCTATGACCTTCCCAAAGTCCCTAACTATCTCCTTCCCCTGGCAAAGTTCAAATAACCTTAATTTTATTTATAAAAACATTTTATGTATTAAAATTATCAGATCTTAGCCTATCATAGTCTTTGCAAAAACAAATGATCTCAGGAATATCCTATTGGTCTAGTGGTTAAGTCTCTGTGCTTTCACTGTTGAGAGCTGGGTTCGATCCCTGGTCAGGGAATAAAGATCCCATAGGCTGTGCTACCAGGAAAAAAATAAAAACCTAGTTTCTCTTTCTCTTTTACTTTTGCTAAACTTTTCTTTTTTTTTTAAACAGCCTAAGTTTGATCATAAGAATTCTTCTAGTCTCTGCTTATTCTGTCACTCCAAGAAGTTTCATCCACATCCATAGCTTCAATTATTATATATTACATTAATGATTCACAAGCTTACATCTCCAGCCCAGGGAGCCCAAAATTGAGAGGGACTGGCTCAGAGAAATCTATTGGTTTGACTTTTAGCTAACAGAGTGGAAAGTAAATTAATCAGAAGGAAGCCCATAGGTTTTAGAAGTCATTATATCAGCTTGAACTGAAAGATAAAGACAGCACAAAATTAAGACAGGCCTCTGGAACTCCAGAGCATATATTAGGTTGGTGCAAGAGTAATTAGGGCTATTGCATTGTTGAAATTTGCCATTTGACACTGGAATACATTCTTAAATGCAGTTATGTTAAACATCATTTTGATGTGCTTTTCTCACTTTATGTTTCTTTGCTAATAACTTATTGTCTTCCCTGATAGCTCAGCTGGTGAAGAATCTGCCTTCAATGCAGAAGACCCCAGTTTGATTCCTGGGTCAGGAAGATCGCCTGGAGAAGGGATAGGCTACCCACTCCAGTATCTTACTGCATAATTTATGTGTATTTTAGACCATGGAAATAGTGTTAGACAAAAAGCAAATTCAAGCGATTTTCTTATTTGAGTTCAAAATGAGTCTTAAATAAGCAGAGACAATTCAACCACACATTTGGCCCAGGAACTGCTAACAAACATACAGTGCAGTGGTGATTCAAGAAGTTTTGCAACTGAAACGAGAGACTTGAAGATGTACAAAACAGTGGCCATCCATTGGAAGTTGACAACAACCAATGGGAGCCATCATCGAAACTGATCCTGTTACAACTGCACAAGAATTGGGCAATGCAACTGTTCTATGGTCATTTGGCATCTGAAGAAAATTGGAAAGGTGATAAAGCTCTATAAGTGGGTGCCTCATGAGCTGACCTAAAATCAAAATCATTTTTGAGGTGTCATCTTCTCATTGTATACAACAACAGTAAACCATTTCTCAATCTGATTGTTACATGCAATTGAAAGTGGAATTTATACATACGACTACTGGTGATGACTAGCTCAGTGGTTGGACTGAGAAGCTCCAAACTGTTTTCCAAACCCAAACCTGCACCAGAAAAGTTCATGGCCACTGTTTGGTGGTCTGCTGCCAGTCTGATCCACTGCAGCTTTCTGAATCCAGGCAAAACCATTAAATCTGAGAAGCGTGCTCAGCAAATCAATGTGATACACCAAAAACTGCAACACCTGCAGCCAGCATTGTTCAACAGAGTGGGCCCAGTTCTTCTCCATGACAACACCTGACTGCAAGTCGCACAACCAACACTTCAAAAGTTGAATGAATTGGTCTACGAAGTTTTGCCTCATCCACCGTATTCACCTGATCTCTTACCATTCAACTACCACTTCTTCAAGCATCTTGACAACTTTTAGCAGAGAAAATGCCTCCATAACCAGCAGGAGGCAGAAAATGCTTTCCAAGAGTTCATTGAAATCCAAAGCATGGATATGTATGCTACAGGAATAAACAAACTTATCTCTGGTTGGAAAAATGTGTTGATTGTAATGGCTCCTATTTTGATTTGTTTGAGCCTAGTTATAATGATTTAAAATCCATGATCTGAAACTGCAATTACATTTGTACCAGCCTATTACCTATATATACATAAGATCCTATTGGTTCTGTTTCTCAGGAAAACCCTGACTAATGCAGAGGGGATATAATTTGTGTCCTTACTTTCTAGATCTTCAATTGAAAGGAACTATATTCAAGGAGTTGTACCCAAGGAAGTACACTAGCTTTTATTATTGGACTTTATCTTATAAGCCAATGTGTGACTCTTTGTCTTTTGTCAGAGAGATGCCCAAGGACTTTATTGATTGATTCTAGGGGATGTTGCTTGTTTCTCACATTTTAAGCATAAATGTAGCCTCTGAATGGCTCACCAACCCTGGGAGGGAAGATGCTATATGTAGTGACTGAGCTCTCAGCTGTCTTCTCAATGGCAACTGAATTCTCGGATGAGGTCAGCCTTAAGAACATATTGATGAAATGAGAGGGAGCAATTTGAGACCTCTTTTGACAGGCTGAGGCATTTCTCGTTAAAAATGTGACCTAATAAAAGAAAATTTCTTATCTTGTAACACCATAATCTTTCCCCAGGGGCTCAACAGTAAAGAACCCACCTGCAATGCAGGAGACACAGGTTCTCCCTTAGGTTGGGAAGATCCCCTGGAGGAGGGCATGGCAACCCACTCCAGTATTCTTGCCTGGAAAATTCCATGGACAGAGAAGCCTGGCGGACTATAGTCCACGGGGCCTCAAAGAGTCAGACACAACTGAGATGACTGAGCACTCATGCATGCAATCTTTATAGTTCAAATTGTAATAGCTACTGTTTGTGTGTTTGGCATTATTTTGAATGCCTTACGTGTAACATTTTATCTTCCTAACATCCCAACAGGTAACTCTTGCTCTTCCCATTTTACTGATGAAAAACCAAAGTTCAGTGAACAGTTACACTTTGAGGGAAGGGTGGCGGTTTGAAAATGTGCCCATTTTACTTCTAAACCTGTGTTTACTTCTACCGCACCAAATTCCCCAGTAGACAGGAAAATGCCTGGCAGCACATTCCTTCTGCCTACTACTCCTTCCTGGAACTCCCAAAATTTTACTGTTTATTCACTTCAGGCTCAGAATTGAGTAGGCGATCATGTACATCTTGTTCCTGTTACATGGTGCAGAAATCAGTAAGATGTGCTCTAATGTAGACACACAACAAAGAAAACAGGTAGAAGTCACAGTGTGAAATTATTAGGAAAGAAGAAAGCCCATCTGAGATGAATTCAGCTCGATAAAGATTGGATTAGCCTCTGCTATATGGCCATTCTTAAGGAGATACCAGGATGAAATGAGACTTAGCTGCTTGCACACAAGCTCCCAGAATGTCCTGTCAACATGATTTGAATTTCGTTAAACCAGAAATATCCAAAACATGAGACTGTATCATGAAAACGAGGAGCACAGTCAAGAGGGCTATGTCTTTACTGGCATTTAAAACACCATGCTTTGCCCTTGAGTTAGTGACTCAGAAGGAATGACCTCGAGTGGCCTAGTGTCTTTTTTTTTTTTTTTTTGCCAAGAAACAGCTTATTTCCAAAGACATAACAAGTTTCATAGACCATTTAACTTTTCACTAATATAGAAGCAAGAATTTTTTTTTCAATTTAAAAATTAGTCTGTTTACAGAAATGTTTGTAGATGCTTTACAGACCTTTCAGAAGACTATTCAATGTTAGCTTGGCATGTTAAAAGATTTCTAATATTTTTGTCTAATATTGCCCACAAGAGTGACTAGTAAACATTCTCCAACTCTACTGTGAAAAGAAGAGCATCATTTTTTTTTTCAAACAAGTCTTTGATTTAAAAGCATAATACATTTCAAAGAATCTTATTCTTGTTTAGAGTTTCCAGAGTGCCTGTTTGCTAGGAAAAATGAAAACTTTGCATGCTGTTTTCCATAACTTGATATTAAGTATTCGGAGTATGCTTAAGTCTTAGCCTGTAAAATATATCTGCAACTGAAATGTTACCTTTTTCTGAATATCAAAACTCTGTCTACAACTTCCAATCTGATATGGAATATTGTACTTCAGATCTCAGTGAGATTATCTTCAAGTTTACTACTTGTTGAAATGGTATTTATTGAAAATCGGACATTCTGTCACACACAATCTAACTTGGTAACATTAGAAGTGATGCCAAGTTTCCTACAAGTCGTCTCTGTCTCCCTGAAAAATTTATAAGGGGAATCCTAGCAAAGACTGGCAGTACTAAGATTTAAATATTTTTCATGTACTTAAACTTTAAAATTTGTAAATTTCACTAATGAAAGTAGGTAAGAAAGTACTGCATTTAGATTAAAGGACATGATGTTAAAACTTGCCTTACAGTTTTTAGTACATCTCAAGTTGGAATAAATCAAAAAAGATAAAACTTAATGAGTCTGCTGTTATTTCTTATAAGACACTTGCTTGTAAAAATTTTTATCTGCCTTCATTTATTTTTATGTTTAGTTTAAAAGCTAAAGCCAAGCCAGGAAGAGGAAGACAAGATGAGGAACCCCAAATCAAGGTAAACATTGTTTTAGCAAAGTACTCATTGTGACATAAACCAGAAAGAACATTATCATGCATGTCATACGAGGCATCCCAACAAAACTTGTTTTTCTTTTCTTAGGGTTATTTTCTATGTAAGATAGATACTATTAGAGCAAATATTTCTGCATACTTGTCTTTCAAAAATGTCTTTCATATGGAATGTGTTCCTTTTTCTAATTTCCAGCTAAGAGAAATATGAAATATCCAAGTCTTGCCTAGAGGCTAAACAGTCTTCTGCAACTGATACCATAAAAACTAAAGAGAAAAATGGAAAAGGCTTGAATTTGACAAGCACTTACATGTTTGTGCATTTATCTGAATTATCTAAACCCCTTAGGTCTCCACTCATGTCAAAGTATTGTGAAGTTTTTGCAAGATTCTCTTATTTCTTGCTTTCAGCTTAGTAGAAGATAGCTCAAGATCTTTGAAAACAGATTGCGACTTTACAGTTTGTGTGTGGTCAAATGGTCAACAAATCAGTTGTGTTTCAAAGGAAAAACAAAACTTACACGCCAACATAAATTCTGTAGGCATTTAAATGATAAAATATAGTAAAATAATGGCATAGTAATTTTTAAAATAATTATTTATTTACTTTTGTTTGTGCTGGATCTCCATTGCTGTGTGGGCTTTGCTCTAGTTGCAACAAGTGGAGGCTACTCCGGTTGCATTGCAAGGGCTTCTCATTGCAGAGGTGTCTCCTGTTGCAGACCTTGGGCTCTAGAGCTTGAGGGCTTTAGTAGCTGCGGCACAGGGGCTCAGTAGGTGTGCACCTGGGCTTAGTTACTCTGAGGCATGAGGGATCCTCCAGGATCAGGGATCAAACCCGTGTCTCCTGCATTGGCAGGCAGATTCTTTACCACTGAGCTGCCACAGAAGCCTAGGTATAATAATTTTAAAATATAGCCTGAGCTACACTAAAAAATGAGAAGAGTAGTTGAAGTTAAATGAATTTGGTTGGTTTCTGCCTTGTATCTCCTGCCTTTTTTCCTCCAGCCTCCTGCCACTCTACCCACCTGTTGGCCGCATGTGATCCAAAGACATAATCCTGGTTGCCTAGGAAGTTTTTCTTGGATGACTAGGAAGTTTTTTAGGAATCTCAGCACCCCCAGGGGGTGGCCCTTACAACGGAGTCACGTCACCAGCAAGACATGATGTCTTGTGTACCAGAGATAAGCTGTATTTACTAACTAGGTTTTTAGTTTCAACATTCTCTTCTATTCTGATTTTTCAAAATGCTTTTCTGTCCTTTAATGAAGGTCTTGATACTGAACTTGATTTCATCTCCCGTTCATAGAACTGCAAGCTGATTTTTGGGCTCATCCACTAACTTTGTTGTGTTTGGAAAGGTGTTCTTAGAATCAGGATGCAGCGTCTTACCTGAGAGATAGTAAGTGAAAAGAGCCTTCATCACTGTGCCTCATTCATTCATCTGTTTGCTTATTCATTTATCCAGGTATTAAATAATACATTTATACATTCTGTTAATGTGTCCAACATAAATTTTTAGATAAGAACTCCAGGGTTTAGTAACTGATTGGACATTGGGAAAAGTAAAGTGGAACTCTTTACCAGTTCTGATTTTAGTAAAAATTTTGCCAAGCAAATCTTTACTACCAGAGAGCCAGATCATTAACTTTGTAGCCCTCTCCCCTTTGACGCCACTGAACAAAACGTGCCCCAAGTAAGGGAATCCTCTGTCTTGGGCCTACTGTCCTCTGTCCTTCCCTCTCAATTCTTTTACAGCCTTGCTTTTCATGTTGCCTGGGGATGCTGCTTCCATGATGGAAAATTTGGCCAGTTCTTTAAAGAGTGATTGTTTTAAATTATCAGCTAAACCCACTTAAGATGTGCTGCCTTCTTTTTACTACTTGGAGTAAATGACTATTTAAACTCCATATTCCAAAAGGTACCCTTTAAAAGAAGTAATAATTGGATAAGCATAGTAAAATATTTAATAAGCAAATCGAATATGGTATATATATCTTATCCTCAAGGGAACCTCCTTTCTTATGACTATTACTATTTTGTTATTGAATCTTAGAAAAGTAAGACTTAACTTGTAGAATAATGACATAAATGTAATAAAGAAATTACTATCTTTAAAAAAGTGAGCTACTTTTAAAAGTTACAAAGCCAAGAAGATGAAGGAAGACAGATTATTTTCAATGCACATCTTGTTTTTCTCTAAGTATATCAAAGCGAATACTTCAGATAGAAAACTAACAGCTTTCTATGGAAGGCATGTGATTGATTGCCAGACAAGTGATAAAGACTAGCTTGACTTGATCTTGTTTCTTTCTTTTTTTCATACACATGCAAACTTCATGTTCGAACTCATTAGTTTAAAACCCACCTTTGTCAGCTAACAGATGGTAATTAGAGTAGACTTAATCCTAATGTACCTCCCAGAGGTATGTTGACAAAAAGAATACTGGCGATTCTATTCTGCCTTCACATGAAAATCTGTTCTAAAGACATTATTATAAAAAGTCCTCCTTTATCCTCTAAGTCTTTGAAGAACTTAGGAATGGTAAATATCATCTTTTTGATTATAAACTTGCAAACAAGAGCTACATGAAAAGTGGTTATTTTCCTGGCCTGATTATGTTCAGACAAGACATAATCTTTTCATGCTGGTCTGTACAAAGTCTGATTTTTATTTTTTCCCTAAGATGTTGGGAAATGAAGTGAAAAACTATTTTAATAGTCCCTGTTCTGATTTTTTCTAGATCTTCCATATTTGTTCCTGAAAATATTGAAGGTTAGTAAGAAGATATGAAGAATTGACCTTAGTTTCAGAAAAAGTAAACTTGTGATTTTATACATGCAATTTATTAGACAGCTGTGGTGAGCTTTGAAGATACTCACATTAGTCAATGCCATCTCTTAGCATTAAAATTATCAAAAAATATTAAGTGTTCTCTACATCAATGGAGTAAACAAACACAAACATCTGTTTAGAAAAATATACAGTTTTGCTGTAAATATATAACTCTATGGAAACCAAGAAAACATCATCGGCAGGAACAGTGATAGTATCTCAGTATTCTGGGATGTGACGATGTAATTAACCTGGCCCTGCTGCTGTGCATCTCAGACAAATAACTTATAAAACCTGATGCTTTCTCAGATTCACAGTTATGTACACATGACTGTGTTAGCATGTGATAGACATTTAGCACATATTATGTCATAATAATGACATATTATAAGTCATAATATGAGAAGAATGTATCATGGTCAGGACTGTGTATAACTTTAAATAATATAAATGGATTCGATTTTTTAAAATATAATTTGAAGATATTTAAAAAGATAATGAAAATATTTTTAAAATAGACAATGCTTACTGATGCACATAAAAGTAATTTTTCATTCTACTAAAAAAGTTGTTCTTGGGGGAACTTGCCTGGTAGTCCAGTGGCTAAGACTCTGTGCACCCAACGTAAGGAGCCCAGGTTTGATCCCTGGTTAGGGACCTAGATGCAGCCTGACACAACCAAGACCCCCATGTGGCCAAATAAACTAAAAAAGAAAAAAGAAGAAAATAAAGTTTGTTTGTTTGTTTTTTATTAAAAATGTCATGACAAGAAACCTATTAATTCCTTTTCTTTAGACTCTTTTACATATCTTTTATTTTTTAAGGGAAAAAATGCTCATATTTCCTTTAGCAACAATGGTGCCTTCTGTGTTTGTTAATGATATGAGTATATTCAGTTACTTAAGAACATTATTTCCTACTCTGTGTGTGGGCATTCCTTTAATTTTTTTAAAATTTGGTTTTCTTAAATAAATTGAAAGAGTTTACAGGGGACACAAGATAGCTAGCTTACTGATCTTTCTTTCAATTATAAGAAAGAAAGATCCTTATAAGGTTTCTGAAAAGAAATTGTAAAAATTTGTCAGGATAATTTTTTTTAGTTTAAATTTTAAAATGAAATATAATCACTGTGGAAACATCAAGGAAAAAAGATTCAAGACAAGAGAAAGAGTAAAATAACAAATACCCGCTGTAGAAAGATCAGAGGGAAAAAGGTTCAGTTCATTCGCTCAGTCGTGTCCTCTTTGCGACCCCATGAATCGCAGCACGCCATGCCTCCCTGTCCATCACTAACTCCCGGACTTCACTCAGACTCATGTCCATTGAGTCGATGATGCCATCCAGCCATCTCATCCTCTGTCGTCCCCTTCTCCTCCTGCCCCCAATCCCTCCCAGCATTGGGGTCTTTTCCAAGGAGTCAACTCTTCGCATGAGGTGGCCAAAGTATTGGAGTTTCAGCTTCAGCATCAGTCCTTCCAATGAACACCCAGGACTGATCTCCTTTAGGATGGACTGGCTGGGCTTCCTGGTAGTCCAAGGGACTCTCAAGAGTCTTCTCCAACACCACAGTTCAAAAGCATCAATTCTTCGGTGCTCAGCTTTCTTCACAGTCCAACTGTCACATCCATACATGACCACTGGAGAAACCATAGCCTTGACTAGATGGACCTTTTTTGGCAAAGTAACGTCTCTATTTTTGAATATGCTATCTAGGTTGGTCATGACTTTTCTCCCAAGGAGTAAGCGTCTTTTAATTTCATGGCTGCAATCAGCATCTGCAGTGGTTTTGGAGCCCCCCAAAAAAATAAAGTCTGACACTGTTTCCACTGTTTCCCCATCTACTTTCCATGAAGTGATGGGACCAGATGCCATGATCTTAGTTTTCTGAATGTTGAGCTTTAAGCCAACTTTTTCACTCTCCTCTTTTACTTTCATCAAGAGGGTTTTTAGTTCCTTTTCACTTTCTGCCATAAGGGTGGTGTCATCTGCATATCTGAGGTTATTGATATTTCTCCCAGCAATCTTGATTCCAGCTTCTTCCAGCCCAGCGTTTCTCATGATGTACTCTGTATATAAGTTCAATAAGCAGGGTGACAATCTACAGCCTTGATGTACTCCTTTTCCTATTTGGAACCAGTCTGTTGTTCCATGTCCAGTTTTAACTGTTGCTTCCTGACCTGCATACAGGTTTCTCAAGAGGCAGGTCAGGTGGTCTGGTATTCCCATCTCTTTCAGAATGTTCCACAGTTTATTGTGATCCACACAGTCAAAGGCTTTGGCATAGTCAATAAAGCAGAAATAGATGTTTTTTTGGCACTCTCTTGCTCTTTTGATGATCCAGCGGATGTTGGCAATTTGATCTCTGATTCCTCTGCCTTTTCTAAAACCAGCTTGAACATCTGGAAGTTCACAGTTGACGTATTGCTGAAGCCTGGCTTGGAGAATTTTGAGCATTACTTTACTAGTGTGTGAGATGAGTGCAATTGTGTGGTAGTTTGAGCATTCTTTGGCATTGCCTTTCTTTGGGATTGGAATGAAAACTGACCTTTTCCAGTCCTGTGGCCACTGCTGAGTTTTCCAAACTTGCTGGCATATTGAGTGCAGCACTTTCACAGCATCATCTTTCAGGATTTGAAATAGCTCAACTGGAATTCCATCACCTCCCCTAGCTTTGTTCATAGTGATGCTTTCTAAGGCCCACTTAACTTCACATTCCAGGATGTCTGGCTCTAGGTGAGTGATCACACTGTGATTATCTGGGTTGTGAAGCTCTTTTTTGTACAATTCTTCTGTGTATTCATGCCACCTCTTCTTAATATCTTCTTCTTCTGTTAGGTCCATACCATCTCTCTCCTTTTTCGAGCCCATCTTTGCATGAAATGTTCCCAATTTTTTTTTTTTTGATTTATTTATTTATTTATTTTTTTATTCTTCCAATTTTATTTTATTTTTAAACTTTACATAATTGTATTAGTTTTGCCAAATATCAAAATGAATCACAGGTATACATGTGTTCCCCATCCCGAACCCTCCTCCCTCCTCCTCCCATACCATCCGTCTGGGCCGTCCCAGTGCACCAGCCCCAAGCATCCAGCATCATGCATCGAACCTGGACTGGCAACTCGTTTCTTACATGATATTTTACATGTTTCATTGCCATTCTCCCACATCTTCCCACCCTCTCCCTCTCCCACAGAGTCCATAAGCCTGTTCTATACATCAGTGTCTCTTTTGCTGTCTCGTACACCGGGTTATTGTTACCATCTTTCTAAATTCCATATATATGCGTTAGTATACTGTATTTATGTTTTTCCTTCTGTTCCCAATTTTTTTGAAGAGATCTCTAGTCTTTCCATTATGTTATTTTCCTCTATTTTTTTGCATTGATTGCTGAGGAAGGCTTTCTTAGGTTAAAGAAAAGAATATAGTAAAATAATGTATAAGTCTGTGACCCAAAGAGAATCCATATTAACAAGTTGGTGGGCACCTTTCAGAATTTATTTTAGTGTATGTATAAGTAATTTCTGGTTTTAACAATATTGGGAAATAATAATGCTTTATTAATTTGTGCAAATTAAAAAAAAAAAAAAACCCTTCGGTCTAGTCTTTCTTAAAGGTCTTGAGATCAAATATTTCCAAAGACTCCTGGTTAATTATGACAATAGAAGAATTAATCCCATGCTAACCTCTGCTCTCTTTAAGAGAAAAAAGCCTCAGATATGACCCTTGCAGCCAATCTCTTTCCCTGCAGTCCTCAAGACAGAACCCATCCCAAGCCCAGTGGTCTGTGGCCTTCAGCATCTTCTTCCTGCCATCAGTTTCTTCTGTGTTATGATGATGAAACCAGAACTCAAATTTACTTCATTTAGATCAGAGATCAGAAAATTTTTTTCTGTAAGGGCCCAGATAATAAATATTTTAAAGTATGTGAACTAAGTGAAAACATTAAGGATTTAAGTATGTAGGTACCTATATAATAACAGAGAAAACACATTTCTATTTGCTTTTAAATCTAATAATGATCATTGAGTACTCCAGCAGTCAAATTATTTTGAGAATTACAAAATAATGTTTTATAATACAGGATTGCAAATAGAAAAAATGGAGTTAGCTTTTTTTGAGAAAGGGGTGTAACATTTTGCTTCACTGGAGTTCAAAGTTGTGTCCCCTAACATCAAAATCAATTATAAATAATAATCTGTTAATGTTATCTCTAATGAGATTTTATAGAGTATTTCATCTTCCAAAATGTCTTTTCATAGATACAATATTGCCAACTACTGTTATCAATCCATCAGCATATGATTTTAATCATATTTAAAGACTGAAATACATTAACAAGATTCTGTTAGATTCCTCTTTTGATATTTGCCTTTTAGCATGTCCTTATACTTCAGATTAATCACTTCCAATTAAGGTTAGGTGAAAGTTTCTCAATTGTATAATTAAATGGATTTGAAATAATGAAACTTCTTTTCCACTTGCCTCAAGGTCTGAAAAATGCTGCTGGAACTAGAGTTGAAGCTCCAAAAATATACTCACTGTAAGTTTGGATGGGGATAAAAACCTTGATTCTTGTTTTAACTTTTGCCAGCATGTGATGTGTATAAAGCAGCTTAAAATTATTTGTCACTCACAAAAACAGTTGTCCAAATGTCATCGCTGCTGTGTAAGTTTCACATATAAAGTCTGTATTGTCTCATGGCTTTAGATTTAATTCATTAAGAGACATTATCAGGGCTACAGCAAAAACAACCTTGCAAAGCTATTCAGTATTCAATAATACTGATCGAGGCAATTCTTCTTGTTCAAGAAACTTTAAAAGGCTTGGTAAATTTGTCCAGCTACACACTCTTTCTATATAGAATGCTTGGCTTGGTAATGTTGATGCATGTTGTATTATTTTAGTACAGCTATAGTGTCACATAACAGTAAATACCATCTTTCAGCATCTAATTCAATGATAAAATAATCCATACTACACTGTGCCTTAAAAGTATAACTTTCAAAGTCCAGTTTTCTCCATTTTTCTTGTGTTGACATGATAGATACACACTGGCAATTTTTAAAAATCATGTCATGGTACAGCAATATGCATGCCATTTGAAGTGCTGTTGAGTTATAATTACATCACTGTGATTTGTAATGTACAAAAATAAAAATGTGAAGTGATGAGAGTATCACATAAGGTCTCTGTTGCGGCTATTTAACTTTGCCAATATAGCATGAAAGCAATGATATATAAACAAACGAGTGTGCTGTTCCAATATTATATTCATAAATATTGAAATTTGAATTTTATGTATCATGAAATGTCATTATTCTTTTGGATTAATCACAACTATTTAAAAACATCAAAAACATTCTTAGGTCACAGACTATACCAAAATAGGCAGAGGGTCAGATTTGATCCATGGATCAGACTTTGCCAATCCTCATTCAAACTAAAAGCTTCATATTGCTGCAATTTCTGCCTCTGTTCCTGAAGAAGAAGGAGAAGGAGAGAGAGGGGGGAAAGGAGAAGGGATTTTTATAGCATAATTCACTGAAGTCTGCTCTTTGTGGTCAAAGTTAGCCAATTTTCAATCTCTAGAATGACACTAGACCTTCTCGTTACTCTTGTTTCATACTGACAATGGAAAGGAAGAAGTAGCTCCCATCGTCCTAAGGTCAGATTTATTATTAATGAGCTTTTAAGATTGTTGATAATGAGAGTAAGCATTGATTTGTCCTCCCTGTCTTAGTGTAAATCACAAGGTAAGACAGTGCAATGTTGGTGCATTTCCAAATGTCCTCTCCATCTTACTCATGTTCACATGTATTGTTTTGTTCATGTATTATATACAAGGGGCTTCCCTGGTGGCTCAACAGTAAACAATCCACCTGCCAATACATGATGCGAGTTCAATCCCTGGTTTAGGAAGATCCCCTGGAGAAGGAAATGGCAACCCACTCCAGTATTCTTGCCTGGAAAACTCCAAGGACAGAGGAGCCTGGAGGGCTATAGTCCACGGGGTCACAAGAGTCGGACACAACTTAGCAACTAAACACCAACAGACCTTATATACAAAATGGAGTACTCCCTACCTGAAATTACTCCCTTTTCAAACACACACTTTTTTAGAAGGGTAAATCATAAAAATTTTAATTGAAGCTGGAAAACTCAATGGACAGAGGAGCCTGGAAGACTACAGTCTGTGGGGTCAAAAAGAGTCAGACATGACTGAGCAACTGAGCACATACCCAGGCAAGCACTTCTCAGGAAAGGGAACAAAGGCTAAGCCACTTTTTAATACTTAGTGTTATGTCTTCTGTAATAATATAACAGTAAGCTGGGGCATGAAAGGGTCAAATACTTCTTAGAATAATAATGGCGGAGCCCATTTTTCTGAGGAAGTAAAGGTAAAGATAAAAGTTTTAACAATAGCCTTTTATTCTTCACACAGACACAGACATACATACATGCATGTATGCAGATGTGCATGAATATATTTTGGATTTGAGATTTGGTTTTATAATCTTGGTGCCCACCATGATAAGCATTATCTACTAGATGATCTAGTGAGAAAAGAAAACACATTTTCCTCTTGCGTACTTGCTGAACTAGAATTGAAACAGTTGTATTTAATCATGTAACAGGAATACATCCCAACTTCTTGAACCAGAAATTCCTATAAACATTTGACCAAAGTTTGAGGTGCCATTCAAGTTGCCAAATATAAAAGAGATCAAAAAGAGAAATTTCTACCACGGAAGAAAGTGGTAAGATTCCCCAAACATGAACAAAGGACTGAAATAGGAAGGTAAAGAAGTATTGCTTTAGGAAAATTAATTTTTTTTTGAAGAGAATTGGAAAGGAAGGAATTCTATGAGAATCTATGTGTAGAAGTATAAAGAAGCGACTGCATTAACTACATTGGGAGGAATTCCAATTTTCCTTTCTTCTGATTTTATTACCATCCAACAAGGTCCTCAACTAATTTTAACGTATCAGTGTGTTTAATGTGGTAGAAGCTAGTGATGCAAGGTGGCAGGGGAAGGATAGATTGAGAAATGGGCAGAAGGGATTATAGGTCTACGGTTGCCCTTCTGTACTTTTTAAGAGATTATCCAATTCCTTAAGAGTGTACATCTTTGATCTTTGATCACTTAGGGCTATTTTGCAACTCCAGAGGGGAAGGAAACTGATAATTTATAGGAAACTACAGGTAATGCAGATAAATCTTTTCCAGAGCGATGCAGATGAAATTGTCCCTCAGAGATGTGTTATTAATTTAAAGATTCACATCAATCTATAACAGGAGTTTCCAAAGTATGATTCAGAGTCCCCTCAGAGTCTCCGAGACCTTTTCTGGAGTCCTAAAAGGTCAAAGCTATTTTCATTATAATACTAAAATATATCTGCCTTTTCCACTTTTACTCTTTCACAAGTTTACAGTGGAGATTTCCAGAAGCTACATGACATATGATATCACTACAGATGAATGCAGAAGCAGATATGAGAATCCAGATGTCTTCTGTTAAGCCAGAAGTTAAAGGGATTTGCAAAAATGTGAAACAACGCTACTTTTCTCACTAATTTGAGTGTGTTTTGGAAAGCATGACAAATTTTTATAAATATATTACTTATGATTTAAAATACTATCTCTCACCTCAAAATTGAATAGCTGTCACATTTCTTCTTGCATCTCAAAATTTCAGCTTTTAATATTTAATTTTAGTAAATTTGTAATTTATTTTGCTGTGTGGTATGAGTTAGGGATTTTTTCCTCAAGTAGTTGTCTAGCTTTTTTATTAAATAAAAATTTCTTTATTAATCATTTGATATGGTACCTCTGTCATATATTAAATTTTAATATATACATGATTGTTTCTTGATCTTCTGATTATTATATTATTTCTTTCTTTCTAGTATGTTATAGAATTTTTAAATTATTAAAATTTAAATATAATATGCTAATTTTAAATTATTAAAATGTGTTATATATATAAACATATATTTTCTTTATTATTATTATTTTTTTAATTTTATTTTATTTTTAAACTTTACAATATTGGTTCTGTTTCTCTGATGTTGGTGGCTTAGTCACTCAGCTGTGATGCCATGGACTGTAACCTTCCAGGCTTCTTTGTCCAGGATATTTCCCAGGTAAGAACACTGGAGTGGGTTGCCATTTCCTTTTCCACGGGATCTTCCCAACCTAGGAATCCAACCCAGGTCTCCTCTCAGTTCAGTTCAGTTCAGTTAAGTTCTTCAGTCATGTCTGACTCTTTGCAACCCCATGAATTGCAGCACGCCAGGCCTCCCTGTCCATCACCAACTCCTGGAGTTCACTCAAACTCATGTCCATCGAGTCGCTGATGCCATCGAGCCATCTCATCCTCTGTCGTCCCCTTTTCCTCCTGCCCCCAATCCCTCCCAGCATCAGAGTCTTTTCCAATGAGTCAACTCTTCACATGAGGTGGCCAAAGTACTGGAGTTTCAGCTCTAGCATCATTCCTTCCAAAGAACACCCAGGGCTGGTCTCCTTTAAAATGGACTGGTTGGATCTCCTCACAGTCCAAGGGACTCTGAAGAGTTTTCTCCCACACCACAGTTCAAAAGCATCAATTCTTCGGTGCTCAGCTTTCTTCACAGTCCAACTCTCACATCCATACATGACCACAGGAAAAACCATAGCCTTGACTAGACAGACCTTTGTTGCCAAAGTAATGTCTCTGCTTTTCAATATGCTATCTAGATTGCTCATACCTTTTCTTCCAAGGAGTAAGCGTCTTTTAATTTGATGGCCGCAAGAGAACTCTACTACAACTACATTAAATATTAGGTTGGTGAAAAAGTAATTGTGGTTTCTGACCTTGAATTTTAAATCATTTTAATTAGGCTCAAATACATCTTTATTAATCAAAATAAGGACCATTACAATCAACACATTTTTGCCAATGAGAAATGTTAATTTGTTTCTGTAGAGTAAAAATCTGTGCTTTAGGATTCAGTGAATTCTTGGAAAACATTTTCTCCCTCCTGCTGGTTGTGGAAGCATTTTTCCTGCATAAAGTTGTCAGGATGCTTGAAGCAGTGGCAATCATTTGGCAAGATGTCAGGTGAATATGGTGGATGAGGCAAAACTTTGTAGACCATTTCATTCAACTTTTGAAGCATTAGTAGTGAGATGTGGAGTCAGGAATTGTCATGGAGAAGAATTGGGCTCTTTCTGTTGACCAATGCTGGCTTCAGGAATTGTAGTTTTTGGTGCATCTCATTGATTTGCTGAGCACATTTCTCAGATGTAATGGTTTTGCTGGGATTCATAAAGCTGTAGTAGATCTGACAGGCAACAGACCACCAAATAGTGACAATGATTTTTTTTGGTGCAAGTTTGACTTTAGGAAGTGCTTTGAGCTTCTTCTCAGCCCAACCACTCAGCTGGTCATCACTGTTTGCTTGTAGAAATGCCACTTTCCATCACACGTAACAATTCAATTGATAAATGGTTCCTTGTGTAGAATAAGAGAAGATGACACTTCAAAATGATGTCTTTTTTCATTTGCTGTCAGCTCACAAGGCACCCACTTATCGAGCTTTTTCACCGTTCCAATTTGCTTCAAATGCAAGATAACCATAGAATGGTCAACATTGAGTTATTCTGCAACTTCTCTGGTAGTTGTAAGAGGATCAGCTTTGATGATCCTCTCAACTGGCCGTTGTCAACTTCTGATGGCCAGCCACTGTTCTCCTCATCTTCAAGGTTCTTATCTCCTTTGCAAAACTTCTTGAACCACCACCGCACTGTATGTTCATTAGCAGTTCCTGGGCTAAATGTGCTGTTAATGTTGTGAGTTGTCTTCACTGCTTTACTGCCCATTTTGAATTTGAATAAGAGAATCGCTTGAATGTGCTTTTTGTCTAACATCAATTCCTTAGTCTAAAATAAATATAAAATAAACCGCAAGTGATAAGTTATTAGCAAAATAACATAAAAAGAGAAATGTGCATTAAAATGATGTGAAACATAACCACAGATCTGGAAAAGGTCAGTTTTTATTCCAATCCCAAAGAAGGCAATGCCAAAGAAAGTTCAAATTACCACACAATTGAGCTCATTTCACATGCTAGTAAGGTTATGCTCAAAATCCTTCAAGCTACACTTCAGCAGTATGTGAACTGAGAATTTCTAGACAGACAAGCTGGGTTGAGAAATAGCAGAGGAACCAGCAATCAAATTGCCAACATTCACGGGATAATAGAGAAAGTGAGGGAATTTCAGAAAACATCTACTTCTGCTTCATTGACTATGTAAAGCTTTTGACTGTATAAATCATAACAAACTGGAAAATTCTTGAAGAGATGGGAATGCCAGACCACCTTTCCTGTCTCCTGAGAAAACTATATGCAGGACAAGAAGCAACAGTTAGAACTGAACATGGAACAATGGACTGGTTCAAAATTGGGGAAAGAGTACTATAAATCTGTATATTGTCACCCTGCTTATTCAACTTATATGCAGAATAAATCATGCAAAATGCCAGACTGGATGAATCACAAGCTGGAATAAAGATTGCTGGGAGAAATATCAGCAACTTCAGATATGCTGATATTACCACTCTAATGGCAGAAAGTGATGAGGAACTAAAAAGCCTCTTGATGAGGGTGAAAGAAGATAGTGAAAAAAAAAACAAACTGGCTTTTAAAACTCAACATTCAAAAAGTGAAGATAATGACATCTGATCTCATCACTTCATGGCAAATAGAAGGGATAAAAGTAGAAGCAGTGACAGATTTTCTTTTGGGGGCCCTAAAATCACTGCAGATGGTGACTGCAGCCAGGAAATTAAAAGACGCTTGCTTCTTGGAAGGAAAAACCTAGACAGCATATTAAAAAGCAGAGACGTCACTGTGCCAACAGAAATCCATATAGTCAAAGCTATGATTTTTCCAGTAGTCCTGTATGGATGTGAGAGTTGAGCCATAAAGAAGTTTGAGCACCAGAGAATTAATTCTTTTGAATTGTGGTGCTAGAGAGGAACTAGAGAGTCCCTTGTGTGGCAAGATCAAACCAGTCAATTCTAAAGGAAATCAACCCTGAATATTTATTTGAAGGACTGATGCTGAAGCTGAAGCTCCAATACTTTGGCCACCTGATGTGAAGTGCTGACTCAATGGAAAAGACCCTGATGCTGGGAAAGATTGAAGGCAAAAGGAGAAGGGGGTGGCAGAGGATGAGATGGTTGGATATCATCACCAACTCAGGGGACATGAGTCTGAGCAAACTCCAGGAGATAATGAAGGACCGGGAAGGCTGGTATGCTGTAGCCCACAGAGTTGCAGAGTCAGACACGACTTAGTGACTGAACAACAACAACAACAAAATAACATAACCACATTTATTTAAGAATGTATTCCAATATCAAATTTCAAGTTTCAACAATGCAAAATTGCAATTAGTTTACACTAACCTATAAAAAACTAAGAAAGCAGCAATAGCAAGAGCCTATTTACATTTCAGGAGTGTATTTGAGTGGCTACTTCATTGATCCCAGCCTTCTAATTTTTATGTCTTCTAATTATATGTACTAAATATTTCCTAAATGTCTCTTATAAGCGGTTTTTAATTGTTTTCTTTCAGCTTCATTTATTTTATATGAACCTGCATGTATAATGGATACATGGTTCTTCATATGAATATTTCTTTTCTTTACTCAGTTCTTCAGGCTTTCTATATTAACTGCCTTGGCATAGCTAACTTATTCCACATTTCTTTGCCTTTGAAATTCCAAGAGGGGTTTCCTGTGCTCTCTTGGCCTTTCCCACTTTCTTTCTTTTCTTTCTCTCCCCAGATTCTTCTGGGCAGAAATATCAAATAACTATGAAGACATCTGATATTTCCAGAGAGAGGATTTTCTTGTAGGGGGGAAAAAAAACTTTTTGGAAACAGGAAATCATTTTTAGTTGACCACATTAAGAGTTCCAAAACTAAAAGCTTTGGCAATTTTTATTTTATTGCTTTTTTGTGTTAGCATAATGTAGGCTTTCGTACTTAGTCTGGATGTCTTAGTTGGAATTATTCTTTAGAAAATGATACATATAAAATGTTCTGCAGAATGTAGCCTGATGTGTGTGCCCACAGTTCTACCTATCTATCATCTTCTGTGAAATAAGCAATGCATATGAAACAATAGAGCTATGTATTGCAAACAAATCTAGAATGATAAGCAGTGATGTGTAATGTAACACAAAGGAAATCCTTTTGGTATCCCATGAAGAATTGTTCTAATATATAATTTATTTGAATTTATGTGCTTGCTCTTGAATGCACACATTATGTTTTTATAAACTATTAAAATTTTAGAAGAAGACAAGGAATATGACAACACAATTAATGTGCTGATTTTGTTTATATGGAGTTGACAATAGCACTACTTTGACCTAAGTAACTCAGGGTTAAACCCTAGAATCTACATGAAACCCATTGAGATGTAATTGAGTCAAATGGATTTCATATATTCCTTTTCCGTCTTGCCTCTCTCTACTCAAAATGTAAATTGTCAAGTAACAAAGAGAAACATTATTGAGTTACCTCTTTTATAGTTTTTTATTTTTGGTTACGTTGGGTACAGATCATGAAGAAGAGTCTCATGAAGAAGATTGAAACACAGGTTAAGTGCTCATCATTTTTGAAAAGCCATTAGTTCATTTTGCATATCTTGGAAACTACAGGAAAGTCAAAGATACATCAGCATTTCTTTTCTGCATATGCCATGCACCCTCTGGTGACCTGAGTTTGGACCTGGCTTATCTTTTTGAAATATTATTGTTGCCTCCATTATCTTGTAAAATCCTGACATCCCCTATTACAGTAATTTCTCTCTTAGGCTGACATTTAAAGTTTTAAAGAAAAAAACAAATTCAAGAAGAAAAAGGCCAGAATTTCCACTGAGCTTACCAAGAGGAAGAGTGGAGGATGAGATACTAGTGAGAAGGGAAAATTTTACTTTTCAATTTATATATCCTTTAAAACTTTCATGTTAATATTTTTAAATTGCATTTTACTACATGCAATTATCACTTTTATAATAAAGTTGCAAGAAAGAAACCCTGAGAAATCTGCTTCTTTATTGGATGATTAATATAAGGATGAACAGAAACCAGGTGCAGTTACTGTGGCTACTTGTGCCCAGTGGTTCAGCGATGCGGCAGATTTATGGCTGCATCTCATTTGTGAAGACCTACCTTCTCTTTGTTCAGGGCTTCTCTGGTGGCTCAGTAGTAAAGAACCCACCTACCAATGCCGGAGATGTGTTCCCTGGCTTGGTAAGATCCCCTGGAGAAAGAAATGGCAAAGCACTCCAGTATTCTTGCCTGGGAAATTCCAAGGACAGAGGGGACTGGCAGGCTAAAGTCCATGGGGCTGCAAGGAGTCTGACGAGATTTAGTGACTAAACAACTGCAAGGAGAGAGTGAGTGACTTTACACTGAAACTCCTGAGGACTGAGCATCCTGGCATTGTTACTAGTGGGAGGAGCCACTCTAAGAGAATGTAGAGTCCAGGGCAGTGTAATCTGAAAAGAATATGATGCACAGGTCAACTTCCTGATGCTACTCGGGGGAGTGCTGAACACGATTGTCTATAGAACTTTGCAGAGCAAGTGCCTCTCCTTACCCCGCTGTATGTTCCTGTCATAGAAATCCCATCTGGAATATTCACTACTGAATCTGCAATGTTTACAACATTTCAGGTGCTTGATGAATGTTAAAGAAGGAAATACATGTACTAAATCGCCCTATAGGGATGATCACACTAGCATCTAGCCTCTAAGGGACTCAGTACCAAACTAAAGATTTTAGAGGGCGTAAGATGTAGCATTAGATGTATAGAGGTTTGTCCCAGGAAACAGCTGTCACAGGAGCGGCTGCCTGGAGAGAAACTACCAGTAACAGAACAATCGTGGAGAGCAGAGGGAAGGACGAGAAGCAGGAGAAGACCATGTCGAGGTGCACCTTTTGCTAACTAGAATTGCCATGGAAAGCACCAGTCCAAAAAATGCCGCACCCAGGTCTCTTCTAGGTAACAAAAACTCTAATTGGAAGATTTAGAATTGAAGGAACAAGAGTCAAAGGTTAAGAAAGTAGGGGTGGCTCATGATTTGTCATTTAATTTAGTGTTATCTGGCACGTGCATTTTTGTGGATTCACTTTAGGCTTAACACATTTGCTAAGCCTCTTACCCCTCTGAGCCTTAGTTTTAAACATCTATAACTTCATTGTCAGCTCTTTAGGGTTTTAGGGGAAGAACCAACTCACATGAGTTCAACCTATATAAGCCTGGGTTATACCAAAATCAATGATTCCACCACTGAAGATTTTTTAAGTGGTTTCATGCTAAGTTGCTTCAGTTGTGCCAGATTCTTTGTGACCCTATAGCCTGCTAGGCTCTTCTGTCCATGGGATTCTCCAGACAAGAATACTGGAGTGGGTTGCCATGCCCTCCTCTAGGGGATCGTCCTGACCCAGGAACTGGACTCACATCTCTTATATCTCCTGCACTGGCAAGCAGATCCTTTACCACTAGTGCCACCTAGGAAGCCCTTTTAAGTATCTACTAATGTTCAATACAAATAACTGTGAAAAGAAGTGAAGCAAAAGCAAAGGAGAAAAGGAAAGATATACCCATTTGAGTGCTCAGTTCCAAAGAATAGCAAGGACAGATAAGAAAGCCTTCCTTAGCAATCAGTGCAAAGAAATAGAGGAAAACAATAGAACGGGAAAGACTAATGATCTCTTCAAGAAAATTAGAGATATCAAAGGAACATTTCATGCAAAGATGGGCACAATAAAGGACAGAAATGGTATGAACCTAACAGAAGCAAAATATATTAAGAAGAGGGGGCAAGAATACACATAAGAACTGTACAAAAAAGAGCTTCACAACAAAGATAATCACAATGCTGTCATTACTCACCTAGAGCCAGACATCCTGGAATGTGAAGTCAAGTAGGCCTTAGGAAGCATCACTATGAACAAAGCTAGTGGAGGTGATGGAATTCCAGTTGATCTATTTCAAATCCTGAAAGATGATGCTATGAACGTGCTTCACTCAATACGCCAGCAAGTTTTGAAAACTCAGCAGTGGCCACAGGACTGGAAAAGGTCAGTTTTCATTCCAATCCCAAAGAAAGGCAATGCCAAAGAATGCTCAAACTACCGCACAATTGCACTCATCTCACACGCTAGTAAAGTAATGCTCAAAATTCTCCAAGTCAGGTTTCAGCAATACGTGAACGGTGAACTTCCAGATGTTCAAGCTGGTTTTAGAAAAGGCAGAGGAACCAGAGATCAAATTGCCAACCTCCACTGGATCATGGAAAAAGCAAGAGACTTCCAGAAAAACATCTATTTCTGCTTTATTGACTATGGCAAAATCTTTGACTGTGTGGATCACAATAAACTGTGGAAAATTCTGAAAGAGATGGGCATACCAGACCACCTGACCTGCCTCTTGAGAAATTTGTATGCAGGTCAAGAAGCAACAGTTAGAACTGGACATGGAACAACAGACTGGTTCCAAATAGGAAAAGGAGTACGTCAAGGCTGTATATTGTCACCCTGCTTATTTAACTTATATGCAGAGTACATCATGAGAAACGCTGGGCTGGAGGAAGCACAAGCTAGAATCAAGATTGCCGAAAGAAATATCAGTCACCTCAGATATGCAGATGACACCACCCTCCTGGCAGATTGCGAGAAGAACTAAAGAGCCTCTTGATGAAAGTGAAAGAAGAGAGTGAAAAAGTTGGCTTAAAGCTCAACATTCAGAAAATGAAGATCATGGCATCCGGTTCCCTTACTTCATGGCAATAGATGGGGAAACAGTGGAAACAGTAGCTGACTTTATTTTGAGGGGCTCCAAAATCACTTCAGATGGTGACTGCAGCCACGAAATTTTAAAATGTTTACTCCTTGGAAGGAAAGTTATGACCAACCTAGACAGCATATTCAAAATCAGAGACATTACTTTACCAACAAAGGTCCGTCTAGTCAAAGCTATGGTTTTTCCAGTAGTCATGTATGGATGTGAGAGTTGGACTATAAAGAAAGCTGAATGCCAAAGAATTGATGCTTTTGAACTGTGGTGTTGGAGAAGACTCTTGAGAGTCCCGTGGACAACAAGGAGATCCAACCAGTCCATCATAAAGGAGATCAGTCCTGGGTGTTCATTGGAAGGACTGATGCTGAAGCTGAAACTCCAATACTTTGGCCACCTGATGTGAAGAGCTGACTCATTTGAAAAGACTCTGATGATGGGAAAGATTGAAGGCAGGAGGAGAAGGGGACAACAGAGGATGAGATGGTTGAATGGCATCACCAACTCAATAGGCATGAGTTTGTGTAAACTCCAGGAGTTGGTGATAGACAGTGAGGCCTGGCATGCTGCAGTTCATGGAGTCGCAGAGACTCAGACATGACTGAGCAACTGAACTGAGTGTTCAGTAGATTGCATTGAACTAATTATAGAAGGGAATGTCTAACTATGGTTCAGAGTGTCCCATTTTATAATTTTGTTTTCCCTGGGAAGGCTCACCTGGCAGGGAAATGTACTTGTCTTCATTTTTTCCCAGCTCGCTACCTCAGGCTGGGTACCTCTGTTGAGAAAAGACCCATCTATTTAAGGGTTGTTTTAATTGTATTACAGTGAAATTCATGCCAGGAATAGCCAGGATTCATGGGCTCCTACAGCAGGTGCTGAGTGGATTTCCTGCTGAAGAGCCAGATTCCCCTGAAAGAAGGTTACCAAGTACAAGAAAAGGAAGTGTTGCCAGCTATTAATAGAATGACAATGCTTGCACACAGGTGTTGCCAGGCAAAGTCATGTTTATCCAAGACCATTGTTAACCAAAGGGCTTGGACTGCCTACTGAAAATTACAGCCTCAGAGTTTCCTTGGACTGTGCCAGAAGCATCTTTCCCAAGATCAGTGTTTTCAGTGCACCAGTTTAAACCTTTTCTGTCCTTTATCCTTCAGTTCAGTTCAGTTCACTCAGTCGTGTCCGACTCTTTGCGACCCCATGAATCGCAGCACGCCAGGCCTCCCTGTGCATCACCAACTCCCAGAGTTCACCCAGACTCACGTCCATCGAGTCAGTGATGCCATCCAGCCATCTCATCTTCTGTCGTCCCATTTTCCTCCTGCCCCCAATCCCTCCCAGCATCAGAGTCTTTTCCAATGAGTCAACTCTTCCCATGAGGTGGCCAAAGTACTGGAGTTTCAGCTTTAGCATCATTCCTTCCAAAGAAATCCCAGGGCTGATCTCCTTCAGAATGGACTGGTTGGATCTCCTTGCAGTAGTTACTCTTTTTCACTGAAATACAACATGTTTATACATAAAAATGCATCTAGGAGATTGTGAGTGGCTGGACCACTGGAAATACATTCACAGAATCAATTGAAGAAAATAATTTATAAAATAAATTTATTATCAAATCTTACACAACAATGTCTGATTTCTTCCAAAAGAGCTGGATACCAATGTCAAACTCTGTGTGCTGAAATTTCTTGCTACTAACAGTAACATGTTATCTTTTTTTCAGCCACTGACGGTGACATGATCCTGTTTTTTTTTTTTTAATATTTCTTTTTTTTAAATTTTATTTTTAAACTTTACATAATTGTATTAGTTTTGCCAAATATCAAAATGAATCTGCCACCGGTATACATGTGTTCCCCATCCTGAACCCTCCTCCCTCCTCCCTCCCCATACCATCCCTCTGAGTCATCCCAGTGCACTAGCCCCAAGCATCCAGTATCCTGCATCGAACCTGGACTGGCAACTCGTTTCATACATGATATTTTATATGTATCAATACCATTCTCCCAAATCTTCCCACCCTCTCCCTCTCCCACAGAGTCCATAAGACTGATCTATACATCAGTGTCTCTTTTGCTGTCTCGTACACAGGGTTATTGTTACCATCTTTCTAAATTCCATATATATGCGTTAGTATACTGTATTGGTGTTTGTCCTTCTGGCTTACTTCACTCTGTATAATAGGCTCCAGTTTCATCCACCTCATTAGAACAGATTCAAATGTATTCTTTTTAAGGGCTGAGTAATACTCCATTGTGTATATGTACCACTGCTTTCTTTATCCATTCATCTGCTGATGGGCATCTAGGTTGCTTCCATGTCCTGGCTATTATAAACAGTGCTGCAATGAACATTGGGGTACACGTGTCTCTTTCCCTTCTGGTTTCCTCAGTGTGTATGCCCAGCAGTGGGATTGCTGGATCATAAGGCAGTTCTATTTCCAGTTTTTTAAGGAATCTCCACACTGTTCTCCATAGTGGCTGTACTAGTTTGCATTCCCACCAACAGTGTAAGAGGGTTCCCTTTTCTCCACACCCTCTCCAGCATTTATTATTTGTAAACTTTTGGATCGCAGCCATTCTGACTGGTGTGAAATGGTACCTCAAAGTGGTTTTGATTTGCATTTCTCTGATAATGAGTGATGTTGAGCATCTTTTCATGTGTTTGTTAGCCCTCTGTATGTCTTCTTTGGAGAAATGTCTATTTAGTTCTTTGGCCCATTTTTTGATTGGGTCATTTATTTTTCTGGAGTTGAGCTGTAGGAGTTGCTTGTATATTTTTGAGATTAGTTGTTTGTCAGTTGCTTCATTTGCTATTATTTTCTCCCATTCTGAAGGCTGTCTTTTCACCTTGCTAATAGTTTTCTTTGATGTGCAGAAGCTTTTAAGGTTAATTAGGTCCCATTTGTTTATTTTTGCTTTTATTTCCAATATTCTGGGAGGTGGGTCATAGAGGATCCTGCTGTGATGTATGTCAGAGAGTTTTTGCCTATGTTCTCCTCTAGGAGTTTTATAGTTTCTGGTCTTACGTTTAGATCTTTAATCCATTTTGAGTTTATTTTTGTATATGGTGTTAGAAAGTGTTCTAGTTTCATTGTTTTACAAGTGGTTGACCAGATTTCCCAGCACCACTTGTTAAAGAGATTGTCTTTAATCCATTGTATATTCTTGCCTCCTTTGTCAAAGATAAGGTGTCCATAGGTGCGTGGATTTATCTCTGGGCTTTCTATTTTGTTCCATTGATCTATATTTCTGTCTTTGTGCCAGTACCATACTGTCTTGATAACTGTGGCTTTGTAGTAGAGCCTGAAGTCAGGTAGGTTGATTCCTCCAGTTCCATTCTTCTTTCTCAAGATCGCTTTGGCTATTTGAGGTTTTTTGTATTTCCATACAAATTGTGAAATTATTTGTTCAAGCTCTGTGAAGAATACAGTTGGTAGCTTGATAGGGAGTGCATTGAATCTATAAATTGCTTTGGGTAGTATACTCATTTTCACTATATTGATTCTTCCAATCTATGAACATGGTATATTTCTCCATCTATTAGTGTCCTCTTTGATTTCTTTCACTAGTGTTTTATAATTTTCTATGTATAGGTCTTTAGTTTCTTTAGGTAGATATATTCCTAAGTATTTTATTCTTTCCGTTGCAATGGTGAATGGAATTGTTTCCTTAATTTCTCTTTCTGTTTTCTCATTATTAGTGTATAGGAATGCAAGGGATTTCTGTGTGTTGATTTTATATCCTGCAACTTTACTATAGTCATTGATTAGTTCTAGTAATTTTCTGGTGGAGTATTTAGGGTTTTCTATGTAGAGGATCATGTCATCTGTAAATAGTGAGAGTTTTAGTTCTTTTCCAATTTGGATTCCTTTTATTTCTTTTTCTGCTCTGATTGCTGTGGCCAAAACTTCCAAAACTATGTTGAATAGTAATGGTGAAAGTGGGCACCCTTGTCTTGTTCCTGTCTTTAGAGAAAATGCTTTCAATTTTTCACCATTGAGGATAATGTTTGCTGTGTGTTTGTCATATATAGCTTTTATTATGTTGAGGTATGTTCCTTCTATTCCTGCTTTCTGGAGAGTTCTTATCATAAATGGATGTTGAATTTTGTCAAAGGTTTTCTCTGCATCTATTGAGATAATCATATGGTTTTTATTTTTCAGTTTGTTAATGTGGTGTATTACATTGATTGATTTGTGGATATTGAAGAATCCTTGCATCCCTGGGATAAAGCCCACTTGGTCATGGTGTATGATCTTTTTAATGTGTTGTTGGATTCTGATTGCTAGAATTTTGTTAAGGATTTTTGCATTTATGTTCATCAGTGATATTGGCCTGTAGTTTTCTTTTTTTGTGGGATCTTTGTCAGGTTTTGGTATTAGGGTGATGGTGGCCTCATAGAATGAGTTTGGAAGTTTACCTTCCTCTGCAATTTTCTGGAAGAGTTTGAGCAGGATAGGTGTTAGCTCTTCTCTAAATTTTTGGTAGAATTCAGCTGTGAAGCCGTCTGGACCTGGGCTTTTGTTTGCTGGAAGATTTTTGATTACAGTTTCAATTTCCGTGCTTGTGATGGGTCTGTTAAGATTTTCTATTTCTTCCTGGCCGAGTTTTGGAAAGTTGTACTTTTCTAAGAATTTGTCCATTTCTTCCATGTTTTCCACTTTATTGGCATGTAATTGTTGATAGTAGTCTCTTATGATCCTTTGTATTTCTGTGTTGTCTGTTGTGATCTCTCCATTTTTGTTTCTAATTTTATTGATTTGATTTTTCTCCCTTTGTTTCTTGATGAGTCTGGCTAATGGTTTGTCAATTTTATTTATCCTTTCAAAGAACCAGATTTTGGTTTTGTTGATTTTTGCTATGGTCTCTTTTGTTTCTTTTGCATTTATTTCTGCTCTAATTTTTAAGATTTCTTTCCTTCTACTAACCCTGGGGTTCTTCATTTCTTCCTTTTCTAGTTGCTTTAGGTGTAGAGTTAGGTTATTTATTTGACTTTTTTCTTGTTTCTTGAGGTGTGCCTGTATTGCTATGAACTTTCCCCTTAGGACTGCTTTTACTGTGTCCCACAGGTTTGGGGTTGTTGTGTTTTCATTTTCATTCGTTTCTATGCAAATTTTGATTTCTTTTTTGATTTCTTCTGTGATTTGTTGGTTATTCAGCAGCGTGTTGTTCAGCCTCCATATGTTGGAATTTTTAATAGTTTTTCTCCTGTAATTGAGATCTAATCTTACTGCATTGTGGTCAGAAAAGATGCTTGGAATGATTTCTATTTTTTTGAATTTACCAAGGCTAGCTTTATGGCCCAGGATGTGATCTATCCTGGAGAAGGTTCCATGTGCGCTTGAGAAAAAGGTGAAATTCATTGTTTTGGGATGAAATGTCCTATAGATATCAATTAGGTCTAACTGGTCTATTGTATCATTTAAAGTTTGTGTTTCCTTGTTAATTTTCTGTTTAGTTGATCTATCCATAGGTGTGAGTGGGGTATTAAAGTCTCCCACTATTATTGTGTTATTGTTAATTTCTCCTTTCATACTTGTTAGCATTTGTCTTACATACTGCAGTGCTCCCGTGTTGGGTGCATATATATTTATAATTGTTATATCTTCTTCTTGGATTGATCCTTTGATCATTATGTAGTGACCTTCTTTGTCTCTTTTCACAGCCTTTGTTTTAAAGTCTATTTTATCTGATATGAGTATCGCTACTCCTGCTTTCTTTTGGTCCTTATTTGCATGGAAAATCTTTTTCCAGCCCTTCACTTTCAGTCTGTATGTGTCCCCTGTTTTGAGGTGGGTCTCTTGTAGACAACATATGTAGGGGTCTTGTTTTTGTATCCATTCAGCCAGTCTTTGTCTTTTGGTTGGGGCATTCAACCCATTTACGTTTAAGGTAATTACTGATAAGTATGATCCCGTTGCCATTTATTTTATTGTTTTGGGTTCGAATTTATACCCCGTTTTTGTGTTTCCTGTCTAGAGAATATCCTTTAGTATTTGTTGGAGAGCTGGTTTGGTGGTGCAGAATTCTCTCAGCTTTTGCTTGTCTGAAAAGCTTTTGATTTCTCCTTCATACTTGAATGAGATCCTTGCTGGGTACAATAATCTGGGCTGTAGGTTATTTTCTTTCATCATTTTAAGTATGTCTTGCCATTCCCTCCTGGCTTGAAGAGTTTCTATTGAAAGATCAGCTGTTATCCTTATGGGAATTCGCTTGTGTGTTATTTGTTGTTTTTCCCTTGCTGCTTTTAATATTTGTTCTTTGTGTTTGATCTTTGTTAATTTGATTAATATGTGTCTTGGGGTGTTTCACCTTGGGTTTATCCTGTTTGGGACTCTCTGGGTTTCTTGGACTTGGGTGGTTATTTCCTTCCCCATTTTAGGGAAGTTTTCAACTATTATCTCCTCAAGTATTTTCTCATGGTCTTTCTTTTTGTCTTCTTCTTCTGGGACCCCTATGATTCGAATGTTGTAGCGTTTAATATTGTCTTGGAGGTCTCTGAGATTGTCCTCATTTCTTTTAATTCGTTTTTCTTTTATCCTCTCTGATTCATTTATTTCTACCATTCTATCTTCTAATTCACTAATCCTATCTTCTGCCTCTGTTATTCTACTATTTGTTCCCTCCAGAGTGTTTTTAATTTCATTTATTGCATTATTCATTATATATTGACTTTTTTATTTCTTCTAGGTCCTTGTTAAAACTTTCTTGCATCTTCTCAATCCTTTGACTGAGTTGGATTATAGTTGCAGCATCAGGAATATTTATTGTGTTATGAAAGGAATATTTATTGTGTTACGAGGATCTCCGATTGCAGCACACAGCACTCTGGGCTTAGTTGCTCTGGAGTGTGTGGATCTTAGTTCCTGGACCAAGGATCAGACCCATGTACTCTGCATTACAAGGTGGAGTATTAACCACTGAACCACCAGGGAAGTCTCCTGTTTTGTTTTTTAATGAAAATTCTGGAAGATACAGAAAATTAGAATTAAAAAGGAAAAAAGCATCCATGATTTTAGAGTTTCCAATAACTATATTGATGTATTTGTCTGGAAAAATCTATTTTCTGTGTTTGTACTTTGTGTTTTCTCAGCAGTTATCTGTTAATATTTATGGAGCATGTGTTAGACATGATACCTCTACATTGTCTACATATAACTTTATTTTATCCTCACCCCAATCCTACAAATTAGATACTCTATTTTACAAATGAGGAAACTGAAGTTCAGAAAAGTTCAGGAAAAACTTCATACCACACAGTAAAGAAAAGATTGAGATTCAAACCCAGATCTGATTCCAACCATCACTTGTTAACCTTTACTGTTTACTGCCAATACTGCAAGGGAGGTCACAAACACAGACATACTTGAGGATGGATGATCCACGAGGGTAACCACCACTTTTTTTAAGAAGGGGAAAAAAACTTACATTCTCTGAAATTTGTTAATCTATGCATTTATGGTTAAATTTAACAAGGCTGGAGACCACTGAGACCAAGATGTCCTCCTAAAGTAAATGTCGCCTTTCAGAATCAGAGACGTTTGGCAATCCTCCCCAAGCCACATGTGCTCATTTGTAACATATGTAGCAGCAAACAGATGTGCAGACATTGCAGAGCGCAGAGAAGCTTGTGCTGGAGATTGTTTGTCCCACACTTGACATTTACATTCTCTGGGGAAATATTAAGTCATTGAAGTTATACACAGTTCTAAGAACACAAGAACACTTTAATAGTTTTTAAACTAATGGACGATTATCGAGAAACAGAAGGCAGTCCAGATATGTTTAATTAAAGGTGGACTAGTGTCACTGAGTTCAGATTTTCCTGATCACAGGCGTATTGATACATAGTTTAGCTTGGGCTTAGGCTTTAGGCAGCAGATGTTGAAAATCTCATCTGTACCAACAGTTGTTCTTTGCCTCAGTTTCTCCAAAAAGTTTCCCTAATGATACTTCAGAGCTCTGTTGTGAACAGGAGTAAATGAACCATGAAATGTCTGGAACTATGCCTGCTCAGAGTTTGCATTTAAGAAACATTAGCAATTCAACACTGGAAGAGTCAACAGAATCCATAACTTGTGAATATATTCTTTTCTAATTTTAATGGATTTTGTACAGTGTTTCTTTTTCATCTTGCAGTACATGATTGAAAATTCAAGAAAAACTTAAAACATACTTAATTCAAAACCATTGCTCCTAGACTTTGATCTTGCTGTCCTTTATGGCACACTTGCTTAGTCTTCATGATTTCATTCCACATTAAGGGGTCTCTCATGTTTTTTCTTGTTTTACATCAATTGCCAAGTCACTTGAAGTACTAATCCTATGCTTTTATTATGTTTATCAGCCTTGTGTCTCTATGATCTCTCAGTATGAAGTCATTTTTTTCCTCTATCATTTTAATAATTTATCCAAACTCCAAATCACAAGTTTAAAACTATAAAGCTGAAATAATCAAGTATGGAAAAAAGAAAGCTATTAAGCCAAATGAGCATTAGCAAATTAGAAAAGATGGTTCTAAATCCCAGAGCTGCCCAATTAGTCAGTGAGACACTGTGTGAATCACTTGTGATTCCCTCATCTAGCTTCTCCATCTGTAAAATAAAGATCATAACATCTGTCAGGCCTCCCTCCAAGGTATTGTGAAATAAAATATTATATGTGGAAGTCCCTTGTAAATTCTATAATCTGAGGGTTTGGAAGCTTGTTTATTTAAAACTTCACAAAGAGAGATTAAGTGAAAGTTCTCTATAAGCGGTGTAGCACATATGTTACACATGACTCTGTATGAGAGCTTTTTATTTAATCCTTCAAGATGGAGGCACTGTGGTGTGATTTGGCACTTTACAACATTGTACAGGCTTTCCATGAAAGACAGTCTATAACACCAAGTAGAATCTGATAAAGGCCCGGTATGCAGTCTTGGAAGTTATGTACTGGAGGTGTCCAGAGAAGGAGATGAGAACCAGAGACTGACTGGGCTTTTCAGGGAACATATATAGAGAGGTGGGTTTTTGACTCCAGCATGGGATGTTGGTAGGTTGAAATAAACAAAGAACCGAAGTTGGGGTTCCAGATGGAGGAACAACTTGAGTGAACATATATAGAAGTAGAAGAGCACAAAGGCTGAACGATGGACTGGCAGCAGTGCAGAGGAGGTTTCCTGTAGGAAGCAGTGGGAGATGAAACTGGCAAGACTGAGCTGGTCTAAATGGAATGCCAGAGGAATGATGCACTTTGTTAACCCAGCACATTTAAAGGCAAAGCCACTGAAAGGGTTCTGAGCAGGAGAACCATGTGGTAAAAACTGTGAACTCTAGCTTCAGACTCACCAGTTTCTAGTCCAAACTGACCTATTAGCCAATATTTCCTTAGGCAACACTTACTGGACATGCATAGTGAAATGGAAAAAGTATGATTCTGGGAGTCAAGGCGGGCCTGAGGGATGAGGCCTCTTTTCTGGACCTACCTTCGGCCAGCAGGGCCAGCAAAGCCATCTTATAGCCTGGCTCTTTCCCATTGCTTCTGGAACAGATTGGCCACATCTTTATTTCATTGAATTTCTATCAGCATTCCTCTAGGTTAAGAGCACAGAAACAGGTTAAAAGATATTTTCTCCTGAAAGTCTTCAAAAAGGTTCCAAACTGTCCTGTCTGCTATTAATTCTTTTTCCATTCCTTTATTGCCCAATCGTCTTTAGTTCGTCATGTTGCCTCTCAGCATGGAGTGTGTTTCTACATCACAATTAGAAACATATGATGGCATTTAAATGACCGTTTCCTGTCCAGGTTCATCATTAAAATGCCCTTTGTTGCTAACAAATTCCAACTCATATTAAAGCTGTTTTAACATCAGATATAGTCTTAATACTTAAAATTATCCTCAGTCGACTTTGTGTTCAGTTCATCTCAGTTCAGTCGCTCAGTTGTGTCCGATTCTTTGCAACCCCATGGACTGCAGCACGCCAGACCTCCCTGTCCTTCACTTTGTGTAGAGAGTTGGAAAATTATTTTTGTATCTACTGTGGCTTATGTCCATTGCACTTGGCCAGAAAGAAAAATATTTGGTTCTAAAGCTATTTGTGGGTCCCATATTGATTATTTAGGTGCTGACATGCTAGCAGTAAGATTTTTCTTTCCTTTTCTTTCTTTTTTATTAGGAAAAATAAAATCATTCTACACATTTGCCCTCATTTTCTCAAAACTGGGAATAGGAGTGAACTTGAGTTTTCACATATACTTTAATTTTTATCTCAGTTTCCTGAGAATGGCAGAAACCTGACAAGTATAGATTTGGAATGAGCATTATTTAAACCATGCTGCATAAAACCTATCTGGTAGACAAAAGGCAAGTCTGCAATAACTACTAAGCCAGTAAAGAAGTCTGAGGAGAGTCAATAAAGTTATTAACAAGGTATCCATCCCACTGAAGTAGAAATATGAGGAGCCTAAAATGGCCACCGTAAAGAAATGAGGATCACAGTTTCTAAGTTTCTATTTATTCTTTCTCATAGAAATGGATGTAACTTGAAGTAAGTTGTCTCACCTTCAAGAATGTGTTTGTATTTTACTTTTCACATTATAAAATGATATAAACACTCTATGTCCCAAATGAGAATGGTCTATCTAGGGATCAGTTTGAAGTCCTCGGGAAATAAACACTAAACAATGGTAGAAATGCATGATGGTGATTTATGAGTCTGGAAACCTTGATAATATGATTACCATCTGAGTTTTACAATTGTTATAAAATAAGAACAGACTTAGAACATCATTACTATGAAATTGTTTCCTATGCCTGTTCATCAGTAACATTTTACAAATATAAAGTGATGTTTCAAGATATTCTAGGATGTTTACTTTCTAGTTTATTATTGTAACACTTAAAACATCCAGAGGTAAAAATCATATGGAACTAGACATCAAGGTGTTCAATATATGTCCCTGATTTTTCTATAGTTTGATTGTGGTCTGTCATGAGCTCTCTCTCTTTGGAGAATTATTTACACAAGCCCATTCCTTCTCAAACAAAGATTTGAGGTAATTAAAAGGGATTTTTTAATATATAAAACAACACATTCCTACTAAGAAAATCAGAATTCATTACTGAAATGAGATGATTAAAAACCTAAAACTATCTCTTGCCACTTTTTGAAAGTTATAGTTTTATAAATTACATTTTCAAAGCCAGCACTTCTCCCAGATGATGAAGCAAAATGAAAACTGAATGTTTTAAATCAAAGAAAAAATGCTTGTGGTAGAGAGGGAGAAGGAGGGGAAGCATATTAGTCCTCAGAACTATTCTTAATTACAACTACAGTTAATCCTAATCCTTTATACATGTCATTAATACGTATATAATATCAGTTCTGCATATGTCTATGGTGCTATCCAATGACACAAGATATTGTCACTGCTTATAGCCAAATGGGAGAAATAAGTGAATGTGTGTATTTGCCTGTATATGTGCAATAGTATGAGGATGGGCATGTAAATATCAGAATACATTTTAGGAAACACAAGAGTAAGAGAGAGTTTTAATATACTGTCCAGATATGTAATCATATGGGAAACTGGAGACAAACATTTTTCAAACCAGATAGTTCACAGAAAAAGTGATATTTCATGGTTCTTGAGAGTAGGAAAGTGACTTAGCAGAAAGGAAGTAAAGAAATACCATGTGTTACATATCTCTGTGTGACCCATCAGGGCATTCTCTTTTTATTTCTATCTGCCTCAAAAAAGGGGCTGCTTTGACTCCATCAGAGGGCCTTGGTGTATTCTGGCTTCTGGATAAGTTTGAGTTTATTTCTTCTGGTCTCCATTCCTCAGCACTTTGGCATTAAGAGTGGTAACATCTCACTGTTGCTGGTCCCCATTCCTGCCCTATTTGTGGTGATCCACTTTTACTCCAGACAAACTTTTATTATTTGTCACTTTGTAAATAAATGCTCATCCAAAGATCTTTTCTCTGCTGGGAACTTGACTGATACATTAGTTGGTACCAGAAGTGGCTCCAGGAAATACACTCCTTGAACTGAAACTCTGGGATTAACACATCATATATTGGAGGAGTACTAGGATAAAACTCTTTGCTGGGGGTATAAGGTAGGGATGAAGTGAAGTGAAAGTTGCTCAGTCGTGTCCAACTCTTTGTGACTCCATGGAGCTATACAGTCCATGGAATTCTCCAGACCAGAATACTGGGGTGGATAGCTGTTCCCTTCTCCAGGGGATCTTCCCAACCCAGGGATCGAACCCAGGTCTCCCACATTGCAGGAAGATTTTTTACCAGGTGAGCCACAAGAGAAGCCCAAGAATACTGGAGTGGGTAGTCTATCCCTTCTCCAGCGGATCTTCCCAACCCAGCAATCAAACCGTGGTCTCCTGCATTGCAGGCGTATTCTTTGCCAACTGAGCTACCAGGTGAGGTAAGGATAATGGTTGGCATATTGTAGCCTTGTAAATTTTCAGGTTACCACTGTGGTTGCATGAGATGAAGAGCTAGCAGAGACCAAGTGACAATTAAGATTTTAAAGTCATTTAGCTTCTTTCTACAGTCCTAGAGAATATTGTCAACTGAAAAAAAAAGAAAACACAACCTAAAAGTTGAGAGTTATGTTTTATTAGGCAGACAGAACTGAGGACTAAAGCCTTTCAGATAGCTCTGAGGGACTGCTCCAAAGAAGTAAAGGAGGAGTCAGGATATATCAGAGTTTTTACAACAAAGATCAGGTAGGCAGAACATCAAAAGCTTACTGTTAATTAAAGAAAACCAGAAATCTCAAGTAAAGGAATCTGGCACTTTTCTATGGATGGGAAGATGAAAGAGTCTGGACTCACTGAAATCATTTCTTTGATATGCACCTCAGCTATCTAGGGCCAGTATCCTGTGCTTTCTCATCCTGAGTTTCCTCAGGGTGAATCGTTAGGGATGGCTGCAGTGTGATGGCTTGATGGCTGCAATATCCTTTGTTTATGGAGATGGCAGGCAAAAATTTTTCATTGCCAATATCAACAGGGGAAAAGAGAATGAAAACTATGAACAAGTAATTACAAATGCCCACGAGAAGTCAGAAGTTTTCCTGAGTCACTTTGAAGGAACTGTTCTCTCCTATAGTCACTCAGAAGATATAGATAATTAAGCTCATAGCATGACTATAAAGGTTGTAGAGTCTTAGTACTAATTATGAATCAGACTGGCCAGAGTCTCTATGCTAGGAGAAAGTCAATCATCGAACAACAGAACCATGAAACGCAGTTTTGGAAAAACAACAGAACTATGCCCCATTGGATGGGACATTTTGGAAAATATAGATGAAGTTAAGAATTTCATCTGTATGAAGTAAATCTCTAGATTTTCTTGAACCCTTGATTCAGAAGCAAATATTGACTTTCCTCACATTCACCCCTTCCACTGGGTTTATAATAAGTTACAGCCCAGCATAGCCTGTTCTGAGGAACACAAGAGCCTATTTATAAAAAGGAAGAATGAAGTTTCAAGTCATCCTGCCAGGTAGAAAAATCCTCATCCAGCAGAAGTGCTTGCAGAAGCCAAGGGAACATGGAATTGGATGGTGGAAATAGACCTTTGTGATAATCAGTTTATGCAGTGGCTGGCTACAAAAGGAAAATTCAGATGCAGCATTTCATGGTATTTTTTTAAACTCTTTTCCCCATTAGTTCCTTATATGAAAAATAGCAGAAGTGGTTAACATTTTCAGACTTTGAGAAGGAATATGATGATTGACATTATCCCATAATGATACAATAGCTGGTGAGACTTTGTTCTTACTTGTTGCGGACAAAGGCTTTCCAACTAGACAAAGACAACATTGGGTGCTGAGGGGCAAAAAGGACTGACTTCTTTGGTATTCCAATACAAAGTTTCCCATACCCTCTGACTTTCGGTCAATGGGGAGCGTAGCATGCGGTAGGAAGTAGGTAGGAAAGAGAGTGATGGAAGGGAACTTCCTCTGTTGGCTCCTTTCTGGTGGAGTTAGGTAGGGCTGGCTATACTCTCAATGGGGAAAAAAAAAACAACCCTGCTCCTCCCCAGGTGGTCTTCTCTTCTCATCACTTTTCCTGCTGAGTCTTCCTCTTAGCTCTCAGCACCTGCATGGGGTAGGAGAGGGAAGTGAGAGTTCCATTGTGGGTGGTCCCAGAACCCCCAGTTGTTTCCTAAACTCCATTCACACCTTGGTCATTAGTCCCTTTGTAAATAAACCTTTCTTAAGTTACTCTATGTGAGTAGGCCATCTGTTTCCTGTGAGGAAGGACCCTGACTGACACTCAGATGTCTGATAACAAACATGCCAAAACCAACTTTAGAATATGCAGAGGCGAATTTGGCAAACTTCCCTGTCAAAAAAAAAGTTCACTAAGAATTTTCCTCTACTTTGTATCTTTTTTTTTGAAAAGATATCACTGAGTCATCTAAGAGTATATAGGTTTTGAGGTCTAATCATTTCTGAAATACCAATGTTCTCTACGAGGGCTGCCAAATGCCCAGGTCATGGAATGCCTGGAATTTAGAATAATGCTTTGGAAGGTTTTAGTGAAGGTAATCTCTTCTAGAAACCTTAAAAATCTACTAATACAGAACCATGTACTGTACCAATTCATACAAAATATTTACCATAATTACCCTTAAAATTTCTATTCTCATTTTACTCTGGAGTACTGAGTCTAAATAAGCATGACATCATCATGTAACTCATGAGAATTTTCAAGTAGTGATGGTGGATTTTTACTGATCCATGATCCCTCTTGTTTATTTCTCTCTGTTGACTAATGGTGAGTAATCTGAGAAGGTAACTCACCTGCAATTAGGTTTCTTATCTCATTACCTATCTACTAGTGGGCTAACCAACCATAGCAAAGACTAGAAACACATTCCAAGTAATTAAAATCCATTAGGTTTGCTTGCTCTTACCTAAAAGTCTAAAACAAAACAGCAGGCAAAAATAAAGGACGATAACATTGTCCTAAGCTGGAATCAGGTTTGTTGTTTTTCATTTGTTGTCTGACAGATTCATTAATTCAGCTAACATTTGAATATCAACAAGGTGATGAAGAAATAAAAGAAAAAATTATTCATGAATCTTCTTTTGGGGGGAGTTTCTAGTTCAGTTGTGCTTAGTGCTTAGTTGCTCAGTGGTGTCTGACTCTTGGCAACCCCACGGGACCGTAGCCCGCCAGGCTCCTCTGTCCATGGGATTCTCCAGGCAAGAGTACTTGAGTCGGGTGCCATTGCCTTCTTCTTTCTAGTCCAGTTGGGAGGAAGCAATTATAAGTAACATAGTAAGGGTAAGCCATATGCACACATAGGAGGGGCAACCTTATAAGTCAGGTGGGAGATGGTCCAGAGAGTCTTCTTAGAGGCATTACATAAGAGAAATGTTTTGGAGAAGAAATAGATTTAGATAGACTAAGAAAGGGGAAAAGGATATTCCCAGGACAAACACAGACAAAGGGGCAAAGACCTGAAATAGCATGATGCGTTCAGGGAACTGCCAGCCCTACTTTAAAGTTGGAGAAAAGGATGAGTATGGGAAGGTGACTAGTCATGAAACAAGAGAAACAGAAAGGAATAAGGTCACAAAATCTGGAACAAGGCTACAAACTTTGCCGTTCATACAGAAAGTTGTAGGGCTGTATTACTTAGAATACCAGTGGTTGTGAGTGTAGTAAATGGCTTACAAAGAAGGAAATGGATGGCTTGTTTAACTGTAAATTTATGATAGGGTTGGCTTCAAGGTTAGTAAATCCAGAACTCCCAAGGTTTCCTGAGGTTTTCTTTCCTGTGTTGGGTCCAACCATGGACCATAAAAGTGCCCCATGTGAGACACTAGATACATGTGTTTGTGAGGCTGAGTGCCTTCCCTGTTCACCTGAAACTACCACAATAGTGTTAAGCAGCTATCAGATCACATCAGATCAGTCGCTCAGTCGTGTCCGACTCTTTGCGACCCCATGAATCGCAGCACGCCAGGCCTCCCTGTGCATCACCAACTATACCCTAATACAAAATAAAAAGTTAAAAAATGCCCCATGGGGGCACAATAAATGTCACTGCCCTTAGACTCCTTTGTACACCACAAGGTACTGAGGAAGATGAGAGGTTTCTATCCTAGCATTTGAAGCAACAGTTCTGAGATTCATCCAGATTGAAACTTTTCAGGTCACAACCCACCTTAAACCAAACAGGGTTCAACCCTGGGAGTGGGAAAATTTCCAGTGAGGCATGTATGTCAATTTCTCCAAACATAATTATTTCACGAGTAACGTGATTACCTTCTTTTTAACACTACATTTTACTAAAAAGCTCAACTAGCGCTGTCTTAGAGAGACTTTACATTTTTCCACTATAGTAAGTCAGATAGTCAAATGATCCTAAATCCTGGAGAAGAGAGTGGCACATTATAAACCAACCAGAATTTCATCATGTTATTTATGTTAATTAGGCACAGTGGGCACCAAAATTCCAATCCCTGTTCTTTTCTAAGAAATTGGTTGAGAACTTTTACCCAGAATCAATGTGACCAGAAACATTGTCACAGAATCTATTATGCATCCTTTGAGTGTGGGTTGTGCATTATTCTGTATTGGCTAGTTCATGATGAGATGTCCAAATTTTACTTCTGGCATTTATTACTGATTTCCTATTTTTTCCTAGGTTTTCTTCAACCTATAGTCTTTGAGGATGTCATCTTTGCCATCTGATTTCTTGAAGAGCTTGCTTCCCTCTAACCTGCTTTGTGCAATGGGGCCAGTGCCCTTTCCACACATTCGCTTTGGTGGTTGCATTCCTCCTGGTGTGAAATGGTAGACTCATTTTAAGCCCGTTTTTTGAGAACTTATTTTTTGTTTGCATTGTTTACAGTACTTTGATGTGTGAGGAAAAAGAAAGCTAAACACAAAAAAGATGAGTTACTCTTGACCATCACTTATTGTATAAGATTGTATAGAATATATCTCTACTAACTTTGTGAATGTCTAAATTAATGCTTGTTGAAGTTCATTTCACATTTGTATTAATAAGAGATTATTTTCTTCCTTTTAAAAACTGACTACTTTGGTTTTCATTGTTTCTTAATGTTGATCTGTATTGGATAGGACTGATTAACCTCTTCCCAGGTATTGTTCAACTTCTAACAATGTTTGGGTTAACTCTTAAATGTGTTTGATACTGATTATACATTCATTGCAATATCTTCTTCAGGAAATAAATTTCTTAAGGTGACTTTAGTATTTTTCTTCTGAACTATTCTATATACTTTCTAGTGCTTAGAGGGCCAGATTGTCAGTGAGTATTCAATAAATAATTGATCAGACATAACTTGAAAACCAAGTTGGGAAAAGTGCTATAACCATAGTCCTTTTTTTTTTTTTTTTTGATAAATGTTGAAATCAAGTATTTTATCTAAAGATGAACTCAGTTCAGTTCAGTTCAGTTGCTCAGTCATGTCTTACTCTTTGTGACCCCATGGACTGCAGCACATCAGGCCTCCCTGTCCATCACCAACTCCTGGAGTATCCTCAAACTCTAGTGCATCAAGTCGGTGATGTCATCCAACCATCTCATCCTCTGTCATCCCCTTCTCTTCCCACCTTCAACATTTCCCAGCATCAGGGTCTTTTCAAATGATCAGTTCTTCACATCAGGTGGCCAAAGTATTGGAGTTTCAGCTTCAGCATCTGTTCTTCCAATGAATATTCAGGACTGATTTCCTTTACAATGGACTGGTTGGATCTCCTTGCAGTCCAAGGGACTCTTAAGAGTCTTCTCCAACACCACAGTTCAAAAGCATCAATTCTTCTGCATTCAGTTTTTTTTATACTCCAATTCTCACATTGACACATGACTACTGGAAAACCATAGCTTTGATGGACTAGATGGACCTTTGTTGGCAAAGTAACGTCTATGCTTTTTTAATTTGCTGTCTAGGTTGTTTATCGGAGAAGGCAATGGCAATCCACTCCAGTACTTTTGCCTGGAAAATCCCATGGATGGAGGAGCCTGGTAGGCTGCAGTCCATGGGGTCGCTAGAGTCAGACATGACTGAGCGAGTTCACTTTCATTTTTCACTTTCATGCATTGGAGAAGGAAATGGCAAACCACTCCAGTGTTCTTGCCTGGAGAATCCCAAGGACGGGGAAGCCTGGTGGGCTGCCATCTGTGGGGTGCAGCAGCTAGATTGTTTATAGCTTTTCTTTCAAGGAGCAAGCATCTTTTAATTTCCTGGCTGAAGACACCATCTGCAGTGATTTTGGAGCCCAAGAAAATAAAGTCAGCAACTGTCTCCACTGTTTCCCCATCTATTTGCCATGAAGTAATGGGACCACATGACATAATATTAGCTTTCTGAATGTGGAGTTTTAAGCTAACTTTTTCACTCTCCTCTTTCACTTTCATCAAGAGGCTCTTTAGTTCGTCTCCACTTTCTGCCATAAGGGTGGTGTCATCTGCATATCTGAGGTTATTGATATTTCCCCTGGCAATCTCAATTCCAGCTGGTCCATCCAGCCCAGCGTTTCTCATGATGTACTCTGTAATAAGTTAAATAAGCAGAGTGACAATATATAGCCTTGACATACTCCTTTTCCGATTTGACACCAGTCTCTTATTCCATGTCCAGTTCTAACTGTTGCTTCTTGACATGCATATAGATTTCTCAAGAAGCAGGTCAGGTGGTCTGGTATTTCCATCTAAGAATTTTCCACAATTTGTTGTGATTCACATAGTCAAAGGCTTTGATGTAGTCAATAAGGCAGAAGTAGATGTTTTTCTGGAACTCTTGTGCTTTTTCAATGATCCAATGGATGTTGGCAAGTTGATTTCTGTTTCCTCTGCCTTTTCTAAGTCCAGCTTGAATATCTGGAAGTTCATGGTTTCTGTACTGCTGAAGCCTGGCTTGGAGAATTTTGAGCATTACTTTACTAGCATGTGAGATGAGTGCAATTGTGCGGTAGTTTAAGCATTCTTTGGCATTGCCTTTCTTTGGGATTGGAATGAAAACTGACCTTTTCCAGTCCTATGGCCACTGCTGAGTTTTCCAAACTTGCCTGCATATTGAGAGCAGGACTTTCACTGCATCATTTTTAGGATTTGAAATAGCTCAACTGGAATTCCATCACCTCTACTAGCTTTGTTTGTAGTGATGCTTCCTAAGGCCCACTTGGCTTCACATTCCAGGATGTCTGGCTCTAGGTGAGTGATCACACCATCGTGATTATCTGAGTTGTGAAAGTCATTTTTGCATAGTTCTTCTGTGTATTCTTGCTACCTCTTCTTAATATATTCTGCTTCTGTTAGGTCCATACCATTTCAGTCCTTTATTGAGCCAACTTTGCATGAAATGGTCCCTTGGTATCTCTGATTTTCTTGAAGAGATCTCTAGTCTTTCCCAATCTATTGTTTTCCTCTTTTTCTTTGCACTGATCACTGAGGAAGGCTTTCTTATCTCTCCTTGCTATTCTTTGGAACTCTGTATTCAGATGCTTATATCTTTCCTTTTCTCCCTTGCTTTTGGCTTCTCTTCTTTTCACAGCTATTTGTAAGGCCTCATCAGGCAGCCATTTTGCTTTTTTGAATTTCTTTTTCTTGGGGATGGTCTTGATCACTGCCTCCTGTAAAATGTCATGAACCTCTGTCCATAGTTCTTCAGGCACTCTGTCTATCAGATCTCATCCCTTGAATCTATTTCTCACTTCCATTGTATAATCATAAGGGATTTGATTTAGGTCATACCTGAATGGTCTAGTGGTTTTCCCTACTTTCTTCAATTTAAGTCTGAAATTGGCAATAAGGAGTTCATGATCTGAACCACAGTCAGCTCCCAGTCTTGTTCTTGCTGACTGTATACAGCTTCTCCATCTTTGGCTGCAAAGAACATAATCAATCTGATTTTGGTATTGACCATCTGGTGATGTCCATACGTAGAGTCTTCCTTTGAGTTGTTGGAAGAGGATGTTTGCTATGACCAGTGCATTCTCTTGGCAAAACTCTATTAGCCTTTGCCCTGCTTCATTCTGTAGTCCAAGGCCAAATATACCTGTTGCTACAGGTATTTTTTCACTTGCTACTTCTGCATTTCAGTCCCCAATAATGAAAAGGACATATTTTTTGGATATTAGTTCTAGAAGGTCTTGTAGGTCTTCAAGTCGCTCAGTTGTGTCTGACTCTTTGAGACCCCATGGACTGTAGCCTACTATGCTCCTCTGTCCACGGGATTTTCCAGGCAAGAATACTGGAGTGGGTTGCCATTTCCTTCCCCAGAGGATCTTCCTGACCCAGGGATCAAACCCAGGTCTCCTGCACTTTAGGCAGACGGACACTTTATCGTCTGAGCCACCAGAGAAGTCCATGTAGGTCTTCATTGAACTGTTCAACTTCAGCTTCTTCAGCATTACTGGTTGGGGCATGGACTTGGATTACTGTGATACTGAATGGTTTGCCTTGGAAACAAACAGATCATTCTGTCGTTTTTGAGACTGCATCCAAGTACTGCAGTTTGGACTCTTTTATTGACTATGATGGCTACTCCATTTCTTCTAAAGGATTCTTGCCCACAGTAGAAGATAGAATGGTCATCTGAGTTCAATTCACCCATTCCAGTCCATTTTAGTTCACTGATTCCTAAAATGTCAATGTTCACTCTTGCCATCTCTTATTTGACCACTTCTAATTTGCCTTGATTCATGGACCTAACATTCCAGGTTCTTATGTAATATTGCTCTTTACACCATCAGACTTTATTTCTATCACAGTCACATCCACAACTGGGTGTTGTTTTTGCTTTGGCTCCTTTTCTTCATTCTTTCTGGATTTATTTCTCCACTCATCTTCAGTAGCATATTGGGCACCTACTGACCTGAAGAATTCATCTTTCACTGTCCTTTCCATACTGTTCATGGGGTTCTCAAGGCAAGAATACTAAGTGGTTTGCCATTCCCTTCTCCAGTGGCCCACATTTTGCCAGAACTCTCCACCAGGACCTGTCCATCTTGGGTGGCACTATACAGCATGACATAAGACTGCCAGGAGAAATATCAATAACCTCAGATATGCAGATGACACCACCCTTATGGCAGAAAGTGAAGAGGATCTCAAAAACCTCTTGATGAAAGTGAAAGAGGAGAGTAAAAAAGTTGGCTTAAAGCTCAACATTCAGAAAACAAAGATCATGGCATCTGGTCCCATCACTTCATGGGAAATAGATGGAGAAACAGTGGAAACAGTGTCAGACTTTATTTTTGGGGGGCTCCAAAATCACTGCAGATGGTGACTGCAGCCATGAAATTAAAAGATGCTTACTCCCTGGAAGGAAAGTTATGACCTAACTAGATAGCATATTAAAAAGCAGAGACATTACTTTGCCAACAAAGGTCCATCTAGTCAAGGCTATGGTTTTTCCAGTAGTCATGTATGGATTTGAGAGTTGGGCTATGAAGAAAGCTGAGTGCCAAAGAATTGATGCTTTTGAACTGTGGTGTTGGAGAAGACTCTTGAGAGTCCCTTGGACTGCAAGGAGATCCAATCAGTCCATCCTAAAGGAGACCAGTCCTGGGTGTTCACTGGAAGGACTGATGCTGAGGCTGAAACTCCAATACTTTGGCCACGTCATGTGAAGAGTAGACTCATTGGAAAAGACTCTGATGCTGGGAGGGATTGGGGGCAGGAGGAGAAGGGGACGACAGAGGATGAGATGGCTGGATGGCATCACCAACTCAATGCACATGAGTTTGGGCGAAGTCCAGTAATTGGTGATGGACAGGGGGGCCTGGCATGCTGCAATTCATGGAATCGCAAAGAGTCGGACATGACTGGGCGACTGAACTGAACTGATACAGCATGACTCGTAGTTTCATTGAGTTAGACAAGGCTGTGGTCCGTGTGATCACAATGGGTTATTTTTTGTTTAAATTAAATTGGATTCTCTAATGATGTTCTTCTTAGGAAAGGATACTTTTGTATAAAGATGGCTTGCATTCACCATCTGTTGATGTCTTCCATTACAGAGTTTGGACTTTGCTTATGAAACCTGCAGAAAATTCTGAATTTACAGGGGTAACAAAATCAGGTAGATATAAACTGGTCATAATACTTTGCAAAAACGACCCTATAAAAGTCTAATGAATTATATTATGTTAGAATATGTAAGATATTATTAAGGTCATAAGTCATTAGACTTTGTCCAAATGTAGCCAATGTAATAAATAATAACAGAGTGTAAAATTTTCAAAGAAATGTATCATGGAGTATTTTTATTGCTAAGAGAAAAAAAAATTATTTGGTGCTTTGAAAGTGGTGATATTTATTCATATTGTTCTCATTTCAGATTTTCAACAGAACACTTTAAAATAGAGTGCTCTTTTATTGTAATATCAGTTTTATCCCTCTTGCTTCAAGGAGTATATCCATACTCAGAAGAGTTGTACATCCTAAGATATAAATTGGTCACCCTTTATTTGGATAGCTAACTGATGAGCTCAATGGATTTTCTGAGATCCTTTTGAGGTCATTGTCCTATTGTAATTGTGAGGGAAGAATGATTATAGTATAGAATAGCAAGAAACTCTTGATAATTTCTCCTCCTCATCCTTTGAACCCTATTGAAGTTTATGCTTCATTTATTTTGCATTACAGATAGCTTTATTTATACTTGTCTAACTCCTTCATTATTCTGTTTTTAAAGGTAAGGATTGTGACTTATGTATTAGTTTGTTGCAAACATAATTGCAATTTTGGACCATGAATTTTAAATCATTAAAATGTGTTATTTTTTGGGCTCCAGAATCACTCTAGATGGTGACTGCAGCCATGAACTCAAAAGACGCTTACTCCTTGGAAGAAAAGTTATGACCAACCTAGACAGCATATTCAAAAGCACAGACATTACTTTGCCAACTAAGGTCTGTCTAGTCAAGGCTATGGTTTTTCCAGTGATCATGTATGGATGTGAGAGCTGGACTGTGAAGAAAGCTGAGTGCCAAAGAATTGATGCTTTTGAACTGTGGTGTTGGAGAAGACTCTTGAGAGTCCCTTGGACTGCAAGGAGATCCAGCCAGTCCATTCTAAAGGAGATCAGCCCTGGGATTTTTTTGGAAGGACTGATGCTAAAGCTGAAACTCCAGTACTTTGGCCACCTCATGTGAAGAGTTGACTCATTGGAAAAGACTCTGATGCTGGGAGGGATTGGGGGCAGGAGGAGAAGGGGACGACAGAGGATGGGATGGCTGGATGGCATCACTGACTCGATGGATGTGAGTCTGAGTGAACTCCGGGAATTGGTGATGGACAGGGAGACCTGGCGTGCTGTCAGGGTCGGAAAGAGTCAGACACGATTGAGTGACTGAACTGAACTGAACTGAAAACACATCTTTATTAATCAATATATGAACCATTACAATCAACACATTTTTGCCTATAAGAGATGTTTGTTTACTCCTATAGAATAAAAATCTGTGCTTCAGGGTTCAACAAACACTTGGAGAGCATTTTCTGCCTGCTGCTGGTTGTGGAGGCATGATTCCTGTAAGAAATTGTCAAGATGCTTGAAGAAGTGGTAGTCTGTTGGCAAGAGGTCAGATGAAAACGACAGATGAGGCAAAACTTTGTACCCCAGTGCATTCAACTTTTGAAGTGTTGGTTGTATGACTTGCATTGTCATGGAGAAGATTTGGGCCCTTCTGTTGACCAATGATGGCTGCAGACCTTGCAGTTTCCAGTGATTCTCAGATGTAATGGTTTCACCAGGATTCAGAAAGCTGTAGTGGATCCAATGGGCAGCAGACTACCAAACAGTGACTGTGAAATTTTTTGGGTGCAAGTTTGGCTTTAGGAAGTGCTTTGGAGCTTTTTCTTGGTCCAACCACTGAGGTGGTCATCACTGGCTGTTGTATGAAATCCACTTTCCATTGCATGTCACAATCCAATCTAGATATGGTTCATTGTTGTTGCATAGAATAAGAGAAGAGGATACTTCAAAAAGATGTGGGGTCTTTTTTTTTTTTTTTGGTCAGCTCATGAGACACCCACTTACTGAGCTTTTTCACCTTTCCAATTTGCTTCAAATGCTGAATGACCATAGAATGGTCGACATTGAGTTCTTTGACAACATCTCTGGTAGTTGTTAGAGGATCAGCTTCAATGACGGTTCTAAGTTGGTCTTTGTCAACTTCCAATGGCCAGCCACTGCATTCCTCATCTTCAAGACTCTCGTCTCCTTTGCAAAACTTCTTGAACCACCAATGCACTATATGTTCATTAGCAGTTCCTGGGCCAAATGCATTCTTGATGTTGCAGGTTGTCTGTGCTACTTTATGACCCATTTTGAACTTGAATAAAAAAAATTGCTCAAATTTGCTTTTTGTCTAACATCATTTCTCTAGTCTAAAATAAATATAAAATATGCAGGAAGTGATAAGTCATTAGCAAAAAAATAAAGTGAGAAACACCCATAAAATGATATATAACATGACCACATTTGTTTAAGAATGTATTTCTATATCAAACAGCAAAGTTCAACAATGCAAAATGGCGATCACTTTCACACCAACATAATTTGGTGCAATTTTCTCATTTCTTACATTGTTAAGAAAAGTTATTTTCATCTAAAAGGCAGACCCCAAAATTTGACGAGTTGAGTTGACTGTCAGGAGAACCACATAAAACCCACTCTTATTATTAGCTAGCCATGTGACTGATATTTAGTAAATCACTTTTAAGCTGGTTGTGCCTCAGTTTCTTTATCAGTAAAATGAAGGAGTTGAACCAGGTAATTCTGAAGTCACATATTCCAGTTCTAAAATGCTGCAGAGTATATGATCTCAATAACAAAGCATTGGTCTTCCCTATTAACATAACTGCTAGAAATCTAATGAGCATGTTTACATCCCAATATATTTGGATTTCATGTGCTAAAATCATCTAAAACCTACAAAATGGTTTGGATTCCACAGTTTTATTTAGGCTCTTTTCATTAGTTTTAAATGTGCTGAATTGTATTGGTTTAATGTGTTCTGATCACTGCTCCTACTCTGTGCCAAGACTGGGTAAAGGAATCCTTCCTGGTAGATTAAGTCACTCTAGAGAGATGTTTTACCTCCTGTAAGAATTTTTGGATTGCAGTATTCACATTACCTTGCCATGTTTCCCCAGGCAGAAACTTGTCTGGTGGCTCAGGCAAAAGAATTCAAGATGAAAGTTTTGTTTTGTACTCTTGCTTGTTATCTTGACTTTGTAACCTGTACTGAGTCAAGGGGTCAAGCTCCCCTGCACACTGCCCCCCATCCCCAGCTTATCTCTTAGTAAAAAATGAAAGGAGTGCAAAAGCTGCTGACTCTTAGGCATACAAGGTGAAGACCCAATGTGAGTAAGGGTTCATTTTAGATTAAATGTATTCGGCAATAATACATTTCCCAAATTCCTAAAACTACAGATTTTCTTTAGCTCTACATTCTGAAACAAAGCACACACATTCCCCACCCACACACACACTTTGCAGAGCTGTACTTTGGCACCAAGGGTGTGACTCCGAAGTCATAATAAACAGAGTAGCCAACAAAAACCACTTAACGAGGCCCACCTATACAGTGTGACCCGGTACAGGATAAGCCTCACTCAAATATTTCACCTGGCAGGGATTCAAGTTCTGAAGCTGAATGAGTTTGCTTTTGTTTCTCACTCAGTTGGGAAGAAAGAGGGCTTGTTGGGGAGGAGGAGGGCAAAGAAGGAAGGAATGAGTTAAGTCCTAAGCATCTTTAGTTCTTTTGCTTTGCTTCTTTTCAAACAAATACACCACACTGAATAGCATGTAGAAAATTGGCATTTCCCATGAATAAAAATTAACTGGCAAACAACAAAAGGAAAAACGGAGGAATGCTGTTGGATGCTGTTTGCCTTGTCTTGTCTTGTCAGAGAAAGGACACGTGTGAATCAAATGGTTTAAGATGAATTTTACCTACACATCTGGCTCCTGTTCAGATGTCTTAGGTTTCTGAGTCAATCTTGCTTACTTGGGAGGGTTTTTAAAATTTTTTTAAGTAAATTTTTTTTTCTGTAAGTTAAGAATAAAAAAGGAGAGGACCATAAAAGTAGTATGGGTGAACAACTGTTCAAATATTCCACTTCAAAAAGCTTCCTAACTTTTGTTTTCTTTGGGGAAAACATTTTAAAAAATTAGTTAAAAAGCCAGAAAACCAATAAAAGTATCTGTAGAGTTCTGGTCTTGGGAGAAGATGGCTAATCTGGTATTTTCAAATGAAAGCATGTCTTTTTAAGAAAACACATAAACCTTTTTTCAATATCAAAACACTTTTTTTCATTCACAATAGTACCCCCCAAATATGCTGCATGGACTTAAGCTATTTGAAATCAAGGCCCCATTTTATTCTAGGGAACTTAGAACTGTTTATTGATCTCTTGTGCTGTGAGGTTATCCACTGACCAAATGTGTCCGGTCCCCATAAAAAGCTGGAAGCGAGACTCATGGCTGTCTTGTTCCTTGCTCTCTTCCTTGGAAGCATAAAACCATCCGACACAACTTATTTCATTTGAAGAAATTATCCTCTGAATACAAAACAGACACCATTTGCCATGGCAACTCCATCATGACTTGTGGTGGAATCAATTAATCAAAGCAGGTATCGAGGGAAAGAACATATGTTCAGTGACAGAGATCAACTTTCCTGAAGAAGAGCTTCAGGCAAAGTCGCACAAGCTTATATTTTGGTGACAAGGATGTCAAACAACTCATCGGATATGTAAAATAACTCACAACCAAGACCTTTTCAACAATACCAAAGTCATGGGGTTTTCATTACTCTCCATATCACTAAATTATAATGACTAATGGTGCATTTCAAACAGTGTTTAACTTTCAAAATAATTGGACATTAACTTCAAGGAAAATATATCATGAGGGGAATAAGTCCCCTATAAATGATACTGCTCAGTAAGGCCAGACTTCATAATCTGATATCAGGTTAGAGCCATCTGAAAGGCAAGAATTTTAGAATCAGAGACTGGCTGAGTTGTATGGGAACTTAGGTCACTCAGCATAACTATGTTACTTAATGAATGAAGACACTTAATTATAGCAAATGACTACCCAGCAAGTTATGAGCAAAGCTTGATCAAGACTCCCGACTCCTAGCCCTATGTTCATTACATTTACAGCATTTTAGGTAGTTTCTGGGGTGATTTACTTGTCTTCATTTCATACCAATGTCTCTGGCCTCTGGCATTAAGAGAGAAGTACCTGGGTTGGAGGTGAGGATATGAGAATGGATGGCACACTAACTGTCCTTTGGAAATAGTGGCAGTGTCTCTCCTGAGCTCAAAATCATACAACTGCTCACTCTAAATAGAGTAGAGTGAAAGGAATATTTTATTGTCTTTTGAACAGAACCAGAAGCTCAGTTCCCAAGAAACAAATATTTTCCCCAATGATTTTATCATTTTGATGAATTTCTGCTGTGTGTGCATGCTATGTCACCTCGTCATGTCTGACTCTTTGTGACTCTATGGACTGTAGCCCACCAGCCTCCTCTGTCCATGGGATTTTCCAGGCAAGAATGCTTGAGTGGGTTACCAAGCCCTCCTCTGGGGCATCTTCCTGTCCCAGGAATAGAACTTGCATCTCTTAGGTCTCCTGCATTGGTGAAATTTCTGTTAGAAGGTGGCAATATCTTTCTGAAGACAATATTCCTGCAAAAGCAAAATAAAAAAGAGAACTGCTGTTATATTTTTTTCAGTGACCTGTTTTTCAGTTTAGTCATTGTGTATGTGTGTGTGCATACAAACTAAGGGAAAGCATTTTTAAGTATTTGGATCACAAATTTAAAAAAGAAAAATTAAATATTCCAAAGGTAACTTTTATGTTCTAAAATAGATTCATTCTATGATGGTTTGATTTTATTTGTTTAAAATAAAGTTACAAGATTTAAAGCAGAGCATATTCAGCAGACTTTGAAAGGTTCATAATTGTTTACTGTAGCAGCAGGTGATTAAGAAAGGGTTCAGAAACTGTTTTGCATGGCCCTCCAAATTATTCATCATTTGAATCAGTCCAACGTGTTCAGTTTTCACAAACCAGCTTAGTATCACTGCCAAATTAAAGCTGGCATCTTGAAAGCTTATTGAATCTTTTTGACCAAGTGCTTTGCAGTTGTTTAAAATTTTGCAAAGAAAGAATAATTATCAAAGATGGAAAAGCACTTGCCCATGAAAATAAGTTTTAACACTGTTCCTGTAAGAATTGTATTCTATATGGAAACATCATATTTCTCTTGTATGCCAGTGAATATGCAGCTATGCCTTAACACTTGTGTTCCTGGAAACTTCCCTCATCTTACTTTGGTTCATAATAGTTGACTTCCAGTACTACAGAACAGGGTAATTTAACCCTTGAAGACACTAACACTGAAAGGTTTATTTCTCATCATGGTTTTTTAAGTTTGACTCTATTTTTTTTATTGGTTACTTTATTTTTTCTTACATTATGTTTTTTTAATTTAATTTTTATTTTATATTGGGATAATAGTTGATTTACAATGTTGTGTTCATTTCAAGTGTGCAGCAAAATGATTCAGTTATACATATACTGTATTTATTTTTGGAAGAGACTTCAGATCAAAACCACATGTGTCTCTTGCTAGGGTGGTGTGAGAGTCTCATATAGAGAGACATAGTGAGAGGCCATATAGAGGCCATATTGGGGGACAATTTTCTATGGGTGTCTCACATCTTGTGAGCAGAAGAAATGACTTGCCATGTTTAGAACTATCTTCCCAAAGTATTTGCATAGCAAACAGCCTTGGCAGATTGATAATCTTCCTCTAGAGCACAGGGCAGATTATTTTTCTTCTCCCATATAATAAAGGTAACATCTCCTTAAGGTAAAGATTGGAGAGGTTTATTGTCCATTATTAAAAAAGCAGTTTCCCTAAACTTGGGATTTATCTCCTTTAAAGTAACCCATTGCATGGATAGCTAACACTTTGGCCCACCTTGCAATGACCTATGGAAGTGGGGCTCAAGGAACTGGCACAATGCAGATACTTCAATTACTTCCACTGTTTTCAATAATAAACTGTCCTTTGAGTATGACCCAGTGTCTCATGTCTTCTGTTGGTACTGCCATCCATGAAACTGGCTGGTCAAGTTGTTAGTTTGCAAGTTGGATAAAATCTGAGTTCTTTCACAGTTCTTGACAGGGAGCTGGCTAACCCCAGAGTGAATGATCCAACAGACAAAGACAGAAGCTGAGGTGATTTTTGAAATAGCTGAGAAAGCCACATCTCATTATTTCCATAGGGTTCTACTGGCCAGCCTTGATTCTGTGTGAGAAGGGACTAGACAAAGGTGGGAAATACCAGGAAGTGAGAACCATTAAGAGTTATTCTGACATATGGTTATCACAGCTCTTCTAAACATTATAAAGATTGCAAAAACTTGAGCTCAGAAATAATGAATTGATTATCTTTGTGTTTCCTGCAGAACTCAAACTAGTGTCTTTCACATATATCTACTCAAAATACTGTTTATTGAATTGCAGCTTCTCTAAATATATTACATATGGTATAGGGAACAAAATTTCCATATGAAATATGATGAGTAAGTCCATAAAAAATATAAAATATTTATCAGTGTACCTTTTATTATCTATTAAACAGAAGAAATCTCAGCACTGAATCAGAAATGGTTTACTAACTAGCCTTGTAAAGATCCAAGATAAGAGATATAACTGGCTAATTTGATTGCCTAATATTTTCTGCTGCATCAAAATCTTCTGAATGTTATAGAATAACATCAAGAAAATAAGATTTGTAGAATGTGTGGCCGAAGCTCAAACACTCCACCCATACAAATTTTTCAAGAGTGAAATAAGGAGAATGGACAAAAAGGACAAAAGCACTCTAATTCATTTGAGTAACTTAAGTTGGAGAATAATCAGAAAATTAAAGACTTTCCTTTAAATCATTTTTTAATTTAAAATCATTTTAAAAATTACAGAATTAATCATTTAACTGGGGAAAATAATTTGGATTAATCCTTAGATTGCTTCCAGTTGTAATTATAGAATTCAACTGTATTTTTATGGACATGTACTAAAATCCCTAAGAGCAAATAAATTTGGATTAAGTTAGAGACATGCAATCATATTCCATTTGGGGTACATTTAAATTTGTAAATTCAACTTTGTAAGTTAAGGAGGGGAAAAGTGGCTTTCATAAAACAAGGCCACTAGCTGTAAACAAATCACTTCCTCTGATGCACAAAGAAACAGTAACCTATCCCCACTCTAGGAAACATGATTTACTGCAGGGAACTTCTTGAGAGATGGAATGATACCCAAAACATGTTTACTCTACCTCATGTACAATTTAAAGGATTTTCAAAGTTAACTTTGACATATACAATTCTTTCCCTATAAGAATCTTTAGAATCTAATCACTGAATAATGCGGCAGCAACACCACGCACTAATTTTATGAAATTGTAAGACAGAAAGGAAAAAAAAGAGACGTGAGTGTGGTGGTGTTTTTCATCTAAATATTTATAAATCAAGCTTACATCTTCAAATCCTGAATTATTTTGGTTCATGATATCAGCTAAGCTAATAGTACAGACTTCTTTGAAGCTCAGTGACTGAGATTTATCAAAGAAACCTACCATGATCTCTGCAGAAATAATCTTCAAATTCTTATGCAGTTATTCTATTTCCTGGCCTGGGAGCATAATGAGTTTAAAGCATTAATTAGGAACACATTCCATCTTTTGCCTCCCATGGTTAAACTGTTTAATTAAAGGCCTAGAAGCCTTCTGGGTAAAACAATCAGCACATGGTGTGATCATCTCCCTCTTATTCTCTTTGCTTTGTGCTTTTTCATCTTTTGGAACTTAATTCGTTTATTCTAGGACTGTTTGGCACTCTCTACTCAGGCAACAGCAAACAAAAGAAGTCAGTAGTAGTTTGGTTTGTGTAGATTCTCAGCAAGATTGACTTCTGATTGTTGAAGACAGTCATGCACTGCACAAATATTTATTAAGTGAGAACCAACTAAGGTTCCTGACACTGCTGGATGTTTTGAAACATCTGATGAATCAAACGTTGCTTCTTGTTTACATGTTCAGGCAAGGAATGCTCAAGCAAGAAGGGAAGATGAGACTGGAACACAGCTATCTACAATCCAAAGAGGTAAATATTACAACAATGCAGACAGAGAAGAGATTATTTCTTGACAGGAGGAAGACACAAGAATAAGGTGGGATTTAAGGTCTACTAGAAAGAATTTAGACTTGCAGAGTTTGAGGGGTGAAAGAATGTGAGGAAAAAAGAGACAAAGTAGGCAAGGGCAGTGTGGATTACCAAGGAAAAGTATATAAAAGGAAATAATGTGGGAAAAATTGAGTTAAGGTTAAAACAGCAACTGAACTGAACTGAAAAACAGTAAAGCTGAACTTTAAATTCTACAGGTAACAGGAAACCACCATAGCTTTTTTTTTTTTTTTTTTTTTTTTAGCAGAGTGGTGACATAATTTAAGTTTGCTTGAATGCAATGGAATGAATGTGGTGAGGCCATTTAGGATGTCAAATCATGCAGGTTCTTGTTAAGTCTTTTCAATGATTTTGGACTTTATTCCAAGGCCAAAAGGAAAACATTATTAAAAGGTTTTAATTGGTGAACTAGTTATTTAGATTTGTGTTTTAAATAACTAACTCAGATTATAGTGCAGATTTGATTGGAAAGAGTAAGAATAGAAACAGAGGGAAAAGAAACTAGCGTGCTTCTTGTAGCTTTTAGTATTTACAGGCTGCCCTTTCTGCTTGAGAACCCATTTTTCATAATGACAAACCATTCTGGCTTGACTTGGTATCCTCTTTAAAGCATCTTTTTGCTATTCATCATCTGGTCTCTCACTTTGTGACCATACCTAAAAACTGTTTCTCCCTTCAGTAGAATCAACGTACTGGACCGACTCATTACATGGCTTCCCCAGTAGGGTGTTTGTGAGTGTGTGTGTGTGTGCTCAGTCACTTTAGTCATATCCAACTCTTTGCGACCCTAAGGACTATAGCCCACCAGGCCCCTCTGTCCATGGGATTCTCCAGGCACAAATACTGGGGTGGGTTCCTCCAGGGAATCTTCCCTAGCCAGGGATGAATCTGAGTCTCCTGTGTCTCCCTATCCCCTGAGCCACCTGGGAAGCCCAGTAGGTGGGTGAGTTCAGTTCAGTTCAATTCAGTCACTCAGTCACGTCTGACTCTTTGCGACCCCATGAATCGCAGCACGCCAGGTCTCCCTGTCCATCACCAACTCCCAGAGTTTACTCAAATTCATGTGCATCAAGTCAGTGATGCCATCGAGCCATCTCATCCTCTGTCGTCCCCTTCTCCTCCTGCCCCCAATCCTTCCCAGCTTCAGGGTCTTTTCCAATGAGTCAACTCTTCGCATGAGGTGGCCAAAGTATTGGAGTTTCAGCTTTAGCATCATTCCTTCCAATTAACACCCAGGACTGATCTCCTTTAGAATGGACTGGTTGGATCTCCTTGCAGTCCAAGGGACTCTCAAGAGTCTTCTCCAACACCACAGTTCAAAAGCATCAATTCTTCGGTGCTCAGCTTTCTTCACAGTCCAACTCGTGGGTGAGTAGGTAATTAGAAATGCTGCTGTTTGTCATCACAGTTGTTATAGACTCTTTCTCTCTCTCTCTCTCTCTCTCTCTCTCTTTCTCTCTCTCTCTCTCTGTGGATGTATTAGAAGAGTGTGAGGTTGGCCTATGAATGTGGGTTTGAAACAAAGGGAATCAGGTTTATGTCTTAGACTCAGCAGTCTCAGGAAGCAAGAACTCTGAAACTTTTAACACTGTGAGAATAGGTAGACAGCAGTTACTGTGTCCAAAATGAAAGGGCTAATTAATATTTTGCAAAATGGAATGGATGCTGGAGCACCCTAAGGCAATGACAGACTTGGAGAACGAAACCTTTTTACGAAGAACCTTAAAGAAATCTTGTGGGAAGAAACCAGGTTGGTCAAGCTCCAGCAAGTTAGGACATACATGGCTCCCATGTACTTGTTTAACCTCAGAGAGCAGAGTCTATGTGCGAATCCCATCACCTTAAATGCCCTATGTGTAGCCACTTTCTATACCTTTGGGTTGATAATAAAGATAGTTGAGCCAATTGTAAATATTTCCTTTTGGTAAGTAGAAATAAATTTTCTAGGGTAGAAAACATAATTTAAAGAATTTCCTGCTAGCCTCTTTCTATGTTGTTGTATTGACTTTAAGACCCTATGACTAGGGTAACACTTCCAGTGTGATATGAAATAAGTATATTAAAAATGTACTCTTTGGGGTGGCAACGTACATAACATGGCAAGAGATTCAGTCTCTTGCTCAAAGCTACGTGGCAAATTGGTGTGGTGCCGTTTTGTACACAGTTTATCATCAGGTCAATGGTTGGGTTTGCATTTGTGAGGATAGAGACTAAGATCAGAACTCAGTAAAAGAGGACAACTGATGGCAGAGAAGAAGATGGCTCACACCAAAGCAGTGTGAATAGCACTGTTTTTATGGGCCGGCTAGCAGTGCTTCATCCCAAAACTCAAAATAATGAGATGTAAGAAAACATTTAGATTATTTGACTTATAAAAAGTACTAACTTTCCTAAGATGACATTCATGAACTGGCTTCAAGGCAGCCATTTAACTGTAAGAAATCTAGCTTAGAAAATTATAAATTGAGGTGCCATTAAGGCCCAAATCCACAATAATTCAAATACTGTTAAAGGTTGTTTGCATCATTTAAAAAAAGTTTTATGCATCTGTCACTGAATAATCATACACCCAATCTCATGTAAAAACAAATGTATTTGCCAATAGCTTGCAGTCTGGGTAAAAATAAACTCTTCAATCAGAGAAACATCTCAAAATGTTTCAATATTTGCCTATATTCATTTTATATTGCTTTTCTGACATTTATTAAGTTATGCACTTAAGAAGTTTTGGCAATGTTATCCAGTGCCAAATAGCATAGGTCCTGTTCTCAATCAATTTATAGTTTAGAAAGAAAGGCAAATAACACATTTGTATATTAAGAACCTTTTTAGCTATTTCTGTAAACAATATTTGCCCATTTTAGAAATACGTAAAAAATGCTATATGTCAGTGTTTTTTTTCACATTTTTAAATATATATATGTGGACATTTTAAAAAATTATTTCAGCCTTTGAGGCTGGCTTAAATAGTTTTTTCCACTCTAAGATTTAAAAATGATTCTTCTGTATATTTTCAGAGTATGTTATGATTTTATTCTTACAGTTTTATAATTAAAATTTCTAGAATTAATAGAGTATTAAAGAGGTTTTTAAAATGTATTCATCCACTTTTTATTAAATTAATTTATTTATTTATGGGTGTGCTGGGTCTTTGTTGCTGCACCTGGGCTTTCTCTGGTTGTGGCGAGCGGAGGCTTCTCTCGAGTTGCGGTACACAGCTTCCCGCTGCGGCGGCTTCTCTTGCTGCAGAACACAGCTCTAGGGCGTGCGGGCTTAGTAGTTGTGGCGCATGGGCTTAGTTGCCAAACAGCATGTGGAATCTTCCCACACCAGGGATCGAACCCATGTCCCCTGCATTAGCAGGTGGATTCTTAAGCACTGGACCATCCGGGAAGTCCCCATTTATTGTGTGTGTGTGTGTGTGTGTGTGTGTGTGTGTGTTTCCTTTTCTTGCCTTCTTTTTAAAAAATATCTTATTGGTAAATGGTTGATTTACAGTGTTGTGCTAGTTTAAGCACAACAAAATGATTTACATTTTGTCATTTACAGCAAAACAATTCAGCTCTCTATATGTGTGTATTATGTGTATGTGCATGATATCAGTTTTATATATATATATATATGCAGCATCATGGTGTAGTGTTTAAGAGAGCTGGGTCTGGAGCCACCCGAACTGGACTTGAATCCGAGCTCCACAGCTAATGGTAGTGTGGCCTTGCACACATTAATTAACTTCTTTGAGACTCAGTTTCTTCAGCGGTAAATATATATGTGTACATATATATATATTCTGATTTTACATTTTCTTCCTTATAGGTTATTACAACACATTAAGTATAGTTCTCCATGCTATACAGTAGGTCCTTGTTGGTTATCTATTTTATATAGTAGGGTATATATTTTAATCTAAACTCTTAATATATCCCTCCTCCACTTTCCCTTTTGGTAACCATAAGTTTGTTTCCTATGTTTATTAGTCTATTTCTGTTTTGTAAATAAGCTCATTTGTATCATATTTTAAGATTCCACATAGAAGTGATACATGTTTGTCTTTCTCTGGCTTACTTCACTTAGTAAAGAGAATTTTTAAATGTCTTGCAGTTCATCAAGCACCATGTGATAGTCTCTCTACTTGGAACAATCAGAATATTCTTATCTTTGGAAATTTTATTTTTATTATTTTAAATATTTATTATCTAAAAGTATAGTATTTAAACTTAATATTAATAAATTTATTTTTATTATTTAAAATTAATTTCCATTTAAATTACAAGTAAAATTAAAGAGTGCATGGCATAAACCACAAATATGTGTTTTATCAAAGAATAATTAATTGCCTGGAAGTGACAAAGGGAAAATAAGGTGACAAGGGAAGGATTTTTCCCTCTTCTTGAATTCTCTCACAAGTTAAACAAATCAGGAAAAACAAATTTTCAGATCATGAAAATTAAGCACCTTCATTTTTCTTTTGTTTTTTTTTGGCTGTGTGGATGTCTGGAGTCCTACCCATGGATCACCAGGGAATTCCCCTCATTTTTCAAATTAACCATTTTTCATTATTTTGTTGTTGTTGTTTCTAGAATCTTATTTAAAATTGTCTTTACAGAGGTGGCATTATGGTGTAGTAAGAGAGCTGGGTCTGGAGCCACCCTAATTGGATTTGAATCCTAGCTCCACAGCTAATGGCAGTGTGACCTACGAACATTAATTAACCTCTTTGAGACTCAGTTTCTTCAGCTGTAAAATCCAGATATAATACTATTCTCATAGGGCTATTATAAGGATTACATTAGTATATCTAAAGTACCTTCAGTCTGACAGATAGTAGAAACTTGATAAATAATATTATTGTTAATACAATTATTATACCAAAACACAAAAGTTACTTTGTAGAGTGAAAAAAAATGATTTTAGTATTATGAAAATATTTTTATATTGTCCAAGTGAAACTAACTCATTAATTTTTTATTTCATATTTAACCAGTTATGATAACATGAAGATATAATCTGAATGTCCCCTTTATTTTTATTTCTCACATTGCACAGTTAATACTTTAACTCATAATGCTGTCTGGACATTTTTACCCATGATGGTTTCCGCTCTTTATTCTCTCTCCTAACTTCTTAAATCCAAACTTTTAATACCTAATTTTTCTTGTTCCTATTGTTTGAACAGAGAAACAGCAAAAACTAGAAAATACATGGATATTTGAGTTGTACTTGAACTTTAATTTGTGTATACGTAATTGATTACCTATGTTTGACTTAGTGGGCACAGGATTTAATTGTTCTGAGCTTGAATATCACCACCAGGTACTCAACTAAGTCAATGTGTGTTAGTAGCTCAGTCGTGTCCGACTCTTTGAAACCATATGGACTGTAGCCTGCCAGGCTTCTCTGTCCATGGAATTCTCCAGGCAAGAATACTGGAGTGGGTTGCCATCCCCTTCTCCAGGGCAACTTCCCAACCCAGGGATAGAACACGGGTCTCCTGCATTGAGGGCAGATTTCTTTACTATCTGAGCCAGCTAAGTCAACAGTTCCTCTCATTTCAGTGTAAATATAAGCATAAGGAAGTCTCCTTAAAATGTAGATTCTTTGAACTTTCAACAAGCTTCCATGTAGTTCTGAAGATGCTGGTCCTCAGATCATACCTGAAGTACCAAGGCTCAGTACTTCCTGCTAAAGCAGTACTTTAAACAACAGAATAAGAACCTTACCACTTTGGTCTCCATTGCCACCCCTCCTCACCAGGGGCTAATAGCATTAAAATTTAAAGCATTTTTTCTGGTGACTCCATACTAGGTATGTCTCAGAATCCAGTTCAATATAATGCCCCATTTTATATTTGCTCCATTCTACTTTCAACATTTTCAAATACTAAGCCACTTTTTACATTATTCTATGCCATGGGTTCTCAAGTGTGCATGAGGGCTTATTAAAACACAGTTTACTAGGCCCAATACTGAAAGTTCCTGATTCAGTAAGTCTGAGATAGGCTTGAAAATCTATACTTCCAACAAGTTCCTAAGCAATACAGACGCTGCTGGTCAAGCACATACTTCAAAACCACTGTTTTATGCAATAGTGTACATGCAAGAAAACCATAACCAAAGCAAACTCATACCAATATTCAGTGATTTTAAAAAGAAAGAGAGAGAAGTTCAAATAAATGCAAAAGAAATATTTTTCTTATTTGAATAAGTCAAACTGGAAAAGCAGGTCCTTTCAAACTTCCCAGAAGAAAAAGGAGATAGGATTGGAAAGGCAACTTCAAAGCCAAGGGTGCTCCCTGGAAAATGTACCACATACAAGTTGAGAATAGAAGTGCGGAAAAAAAAAAATCTTAACAACTCTCTGAAGCAAGAGAAACATTGGTTCATGAGATGTGTAAGCACTGCTTTTAAAAGTAGCACTTGAGAAAGATCAATATTGTGAACTATAAAGGAAGGCAAAATATCTGATACGTAGCCACATTAAAATATTTTATAATTATTCCTTGCTTAGCCTGTTGAGATGAAGTCCTCCAGGTTTGAGTGTAACCCTTTAAGTAATACAAGATGAGGGAGAATTCTGTGACCTTCTTACCTTCCTCAAGTGTTAGGAGGACTAACATGCCAACCAAGGAGAGGCAAGCAGAGAAATTTTGTTAGGATGATAAAAATTCCCTTATTTGAATGTTTTGGACTGAAACAATGTCTTTAAAAATAAAATTAGGTGTTCCTGGAAAAGTTTATACTAGGTAGGGTTTTAGGGAGTCAGTGAGTTCAGAAGCTGCCACAATTCCTAATTTGACTTTTAGAATATTTAATGTGAGCATCAAGAAGCTTCTGGACTTTGAATTGTTTCTATTCCTAACATTAATTGAATCAAAAATGAATTCAGAATGATTCACCACATCAATTAGATATTTTCTGCTTATAAAATTTCCTCATAGATTTGAAAAAATTTAGACTTTTTTGATGAATTAACACTGTACCTTGGGAAAACATCATTTACATTTGAAAATTTGAGGCTGAGTTAGCAAATAATAATGACAAGTTTTCCCTAAAATATGTAACAGTTTTCAGGAGATATATTATAAATTTACTTTTTATAAAGTAAATAAATTGTAAGAATGTTTTCTCAAAAAGCAAAAGAAATAAAAAGCAAAAATAAACAAATGAGACGTAAACGAATTTAAAAGCTTTTGCACAGCAAAAAAAAAACCATCAACAAAATGAAAAGATAACCCATGGAATGGGGAAAAAGTATTTGCAAATGATCTGACTGACAAAGAGTTAATATCCAAAATATACAAATAACTCATACAACTCAAAGTATTGGGGAAAAAATCCAATTGAAAAATGAGCAGAAGACCTAAATAGACATTTCTCCAAAGAACATACATGGTAAGTGGGCACATGAAAAGAATTCAACATAGCTAATTATTCAGTCAGTTCAGTTCAGTCACTCAGTCGTGTCTGACTCTTTGCAACCCCATAAATCGCAGCACGCCAGGCCCCCCTGTCCATCACCAACTCCTGGAGTTCACTCAAACTCACGTCCATCGAGTCGGTGATGCCATCCAGCCATCTCATCCTCTGTCGTCCCCTTCTCCTCCTGCCCCCAATCCCTCCCAGCATCAGAGTCTTTTCCAGTGAGTCAACTCTTCACATGAGGTGGCCAAAGTACTGGAGTTTCAGCTTTAACATCATTCCTTCCAAAGAAATTTCAGAGCTGATCTCCTTCAGAATGGACTGGTTGGATCTCCTTGCAGTCCAAGGGACTCTCAAGAGTCTTCTCCAACACCACAGTTCAAAAGCATCAATTCTTCAGCGCTCAGCTTTCTTCACAGTCCAACTCTCACATCCATACACGACCACTGGAAAAACCATAGCCTTGACTAGATGGACCTTTGTTGGCAAAGTAATGTCTCTGCTTTTGAATATGCTATCTAGGTTGGTCATAACTTTCCTTCCAAGGAATAAGCGTCTTTTAATTTCGTGGCTGCATTCACCATCTGCAGTGATTTGGGAGCCCAAAAAAATAAAGTCTGACACTGTTTCCCAATCTATTTGCCATGAAGTGATGGGACCAGATGCCATGATCTTCGTTTTCTGAATGTTGAGCTTATTTTAAGCCAACTTTTTCACTCTCCTCTTTCACTTTCATCAAGAGGCTTTTGAGTTCCTCTTCACTTTCTGCCATAAGGGTGGTGTCATCTGCATATCTGAGGTTATTGATATTTCTCCCGGCAATCTTGATTCCAGCTTGTGCTTCCTCCAGCCCAGCGTTTCTCCTGATGTACTCTGCATAGAAGTTAAATAAACAGGGTGACAATATACAGCCTTAACGTACTCCTTTTCCTGTTTGGAACCAGTCTGTGGTTCCATGTCGAGTTCTAACTGTTGCTTCCTGACCTGCATATAGGTTTCTCAAGAAGCAGGTCAGGTGGTCTGATATTGTCGTCTCTTGAAGAATTTTCCACAGTTTATTGTGATCCACACAGTCAAAGGCTTTGGCCTAGTCAATAAAGTAGGAATAGGTGCTTTTCTGGACTCTCTTGCTTTTTGGATGATCCAGCTAATTATTAGAGAAATGCAAATCAAAAATCACAATGAGGTATCACTTCGTATTGGTCAGAATGATTGTTACCAATAAGTGTACAAATAGTAAATGCTAGAGAGGGTATGGAGAAAAGGGGAAACACTTGCACTCTGTTGGGAATGTAAATTGGGGCAGTTATTATGGAAAACAGTATGGCAATTTCTTAAAATATTAAAAATAGAGCTGCCATATGATCCTGCATTCCCACTCCTGAGTATATACCAGAAAAAACTAAAACTCTAATTTGAAAAGATACATGCACCCCAATATTCACTGCCACACTGTTTACAATAATCACAACATGAAAACAACTCAAGTGCCCATCAACAGATGACTGGCTTAAGAAGATGTGACATATATAAACTACGAAATATTGATATTACTCAACCGCAAGAAAGAATGGAATATTGCCATTTGCAGTAGCATGGATGGATCTATAGAATATTATGTTTAGTGAAGCAAGTCAGAGAAACACAGATATTATAAGATACCTCTATGATACCTCTTATATGTGAAATCTAAAAAACAGTGCAAATGAATCTATATACAAAACAGAAACAGACCCACAGACAAAGAGAACAAACTTATGGTTACAAGAGTGGAAAGGGAGCAGGGCAAACATCTTCATTTGTAAATGCAGAAAACATGGCACACACCATGGATTCTCACATTCCAGTTTCTAGAAGGTAGTCAACTAGCCATACATAGCTACAAGGAAGGCTGAGATATTTAATAGATGATCTCTAGCTAGACATCAATGTGTTTAAAACCATTTAAAAATGAGATTTTAGCTATTTTCCTGAGAGATGCTTTTCAAATGGAGAAATAGTTGCTTTGCCCCTAAATTCCATGGGTTTGCCCTTTCTCTGCCAGAGGCTTTATACAGCATATCTGGGAACTGAGAAAAAAATTTTTTTGCCAAGTGAATAGTTGCTATCCTAGGAAGCTGGGACTGTGTTAATTTTCTCCAGCAAAGATATCACTTCCAGAATAGCAGCTGCAATCAGCTTAAATCAGCTTTCAATCATCCAGTAATTCTCCAAGGTCCATCTAACAATCTTCCCTGAAGCTGACTTTCCAGATCCTTTTTCAAGAACTTCCTAGATCTGGAAATTCAGTGGGAGATTATAAGAAGTCATGAATCCCTGCTTTCATAATGGAAATTAAATTTCTGTTTAGCAGACATACACTCTTTCCAGTTACTAAGATTAAGTAACACCTTGCAGGCTGCCCATCCACTTTATCCTGGAGAACGTTGTTATCAATTAGCCACAGCCACCAATTTCTGTAGGCCAAAACACTGGTTGCCACTCAGTCTCTGTGGCTGATTATGGTAATTGTAACCACCTTTTCTCTTCGGGTTAAGCACTACCACATGGTCTTTCCCAGGACTGTGTTATTTCCATTAAAATGAGAGATCACAGAAATGAGAGACCCTACTACAATAGCCACATTCTTCATCTTTATTTTGTTTTCCAAAGACAACTGAAAAATCCCATGGACAGAGGAGCTTGGAGGGCTATAATCCAAAGGGTCACAAAGAGTTGGACACCACTAAGTGACTGAGCACGCACACACACACAGACAGCTACCATGGAAATTCTCAAGGACACCGTTCTCTTCTTGATGAAGTTTCTAAATTTCTTATTGCCTTGATGAAAGTGAATTTCTCTGAAATCTCCTGATGGACATAGAAGGAAGATGTGTAGGTTACATATAATACATGTACCTTAAGGATCTCAATTTTCAAAACCTTTAGATTCCTTTCTTCACATAAGGCAGGGAAGTTGTGGTGCCTTGACACCAAGAACAGTTGGATTTCATTGAATCCAGGCTTCAGTAGTCAGCAGAGGAAACTACTAAATGTACTTAAAACTGTTTTGGCTGACACATTAAATTCAAAATGCTAAGTAAGTACATGTCTACAGATAAATCACTCTTAAATTCTGTCTGCTCTAGGAAAACACTCTCAGACACCATTCCCACACAGCTCATCATTATATTACTGATATAACTTTAAAAGATTTTCTAAGTGTGCATAGTCTGTCTCTTCTGAAACAAGATAATCAGTTTTCCACCTGAGCAATTCTAGGATCTAGCTCTGTGGATATAGAGGCAACGAAGGAGAATGGGGATGGATATTAAGAAAAACTGATATCCCTTTGTGAGGCAAAAGCCCAGATGGAAAGGTCTTTATGTATGAAAAGATTATTTTTCTCATACAAAGGGAGACAGGCTACTTCTTCATACACAAGAATCTCAGGATCATTTGAAGAATTGAAGTTCACTCCTTCAAATGGGTCTATCCAAATCCTCAGAGTCCAGCTTCTCAACCAGTGTTCTAACCTTATCATAACAGCTGTGGTGAAGCTGTGTGTTTACACAGTGTAGCAATTCTGCAACCTAAACAATCATATTTTCGGCCCAATCCTCAGGCTTGTCTGCCCTATAGTTACTAGAGAGAAGGGGTTCTTTTAAGGTTACCACAGAAGTATTTAGCTCTCCACTAGTTCTTTGAGCTTGAAATTTAAGTCCTGTACTTATCTTTTTTTGTTTTTGTAAGCTCCCAGGATAGCAGAAACAGCCAGTCTATTCCATACTCTTTGTAACTATCATTATTGTCATTGAAACCAAATGCAAGAGCCATTTGATATCTGGCTCTTCACCCCACATCAGCACTGAGTATTTATGATGCTATGACATGCCATTACCAGCTTCTCATCGTCCTCCATGAAGACCATGTGATCATCAAATATATTAACAAATCAGTTCCAGAATACCAAACTGAGGATCTACTTCATGTGGCTACTTCTGGGGTCCAGTACTAGATCAGGCAGAATCTCTACAGGAAACAGAATTTTCCCCAGATGATCCAGTTTCAACAGTTGGCTACCTATGGATGTGTGTGCAGGTTGAAGGCAGGGTGAGGACACATAGTTATGCTAGTGATGATATTACATCAGCAGGAAAGCAGGCCACTCCTAGGACCTAGAAGCCAAGGATGAAATAAGTTCTTTGAGCCCAGAGAGAGCTAGAATTGTGAAAAAGGAAACACCTGGCTGAAGTTTTGAAGTTGGAGAGATACAGCTAGTGCTGAATATATTTGCCAAGGTGTGGAAACACGAAGGAAGAATTCCCTGACTTCTCTCTCTTGGTACCCTCTGATCTCCTGCCAGTGCTTCCACTGGCTGAGCTTAATTGAAAACCAATCAGTAACTCTGGCCACAGAGTTAGGCAGGGGAAGGGAGAAATGAAACTATGAAAATGTTCACAGGGCTGGGAATGGAGGAGGATGCAAATGGAGAACTAGCAGAAAAGGTAACTATTTCAATTGTCACCACAGTTTATCCTTTTACTAATACTATCTCTGTTTTCCACATTTTATAAAGAGGAAAAGTGAGGGTCAACATTGCAAAGTAAATCATTTAATAGCACATAACTAGCAAAGATCAAGCCAAAGATGAATCCAAGTCTGTCCAATTCATACTTATATTCCTTTCTCTTCTATATTATATCAAACATTTAGATATGAGCAATATGAGAATGGAAATGAATCCCCTTCAAGGATCACAACCAGATCATGGTGATGTGGTTTGCATACCTCAATGAAGCTATGATCCATGCCACGTAGGGCCACCCGAGATGGATGTGTCATAGTGGATTCTGACAAAAGATGGTCCATTAGAGGAGGGAATGGCAAACCACTCCAGAATTTTTGCTGTGAGAACCCCATGAGCAGTATGAAAAGGCAAAAATATATGACACCAGAAGATGAGGCCCTCAGATCAGAAAGTGTCCAGTATACTATACAGAACCTGCTGCTGCTAAGTCACTTCAGTCGTGTCTGACTCTGTGCGACCTCATAGACGGCAGCCCACCAGGCTCCCCCGTCCCTGGGATTCTCCAGGCAAGAACACTGGAGTGGGTTGCCATTTCCTTCTCCAATGCAGGAAAGTGAATAGTGAAAGTGAAGTCGCTCAGTCATGGCTGACCCTCAGCGACCCCATGGACTGCAGCCCACCAGGCTCCTCCATCCATAGGATTTTCCAGGCAAGAGTACTGGGGTGGGGTGCCATTGCCTTCTCCAACTATACAGAAGAGTGGAGGGCAAATACTAATAACTCCATAAAGAATAAAGATACTGGGCCAAAGCAGAAATGATGCTCAGTTGTGAATGTGTCTGGTGGTGAAAGTAAAGTCCGGTCCTATAAAGAACAATATTGCATAGGAACCTGGAATGTTAGGTCCATGAATCAAGGTAAATTGGATGTGGTCAAACAGGAGATGGCAAGAGTGAACATCAACATCTTAGGAATCAATGAACTATAATGGATGCTAATGGGTGAATTTAATTCAGATGACCATTATATTTACTACTGTTGGCAAGAATCCCTTAGAAGAAATGGAGCAGCCCAAACAGTCAACAAAAGAGTCCAAAATGCAGTACTTAGGTGCAAACTCAAAAACAACAAAATGACCTCAATTTGTTTCCAAGACAAACCACTCAACATCACAGTATTGCAATGGCCAAGTCTATGCCCCAACCACGAATGCCAAAGAAGCTGACGTCAAATAATTCTATGAAGACCTACCAGACCTTCTAGAACTAACACCAAAACAACAACAACAACAAAAGATGGCCTCTTCATCATAGGGGTTTTGAATGCAAAAGTAGGAAGTTAAGAGATACCTGGAGTACAGGCAAGTTTGGTGTTCGAATACAAAATGAATCAGGGCAAAGCTAAGAGTTTTGTAATGAGAACTCACTGGTCATAGAAAACATCCCCTTCCAACAACATAAGAGATGACTCTACAGATAGACATCACCAGATGGTCTACACTGAAATCAGATTGATTGTACTCTTTGCAGCTGAAGATGGAGAAGCTCTATATAGTCAGCAAAAACAATACCAGGAGCTGATTGTGGCTCAGATCATCAACTACATATTGCAAAATCCAGGCTTAAATTGAAGAAAGTAGGGAAAACCACTAGGCCATTCAGGTATGATATAAATTAAATCCCTTATGATTAAACAGTAGAGATGATGAACAGATTCAAAGGATTAGGTCTGGTAGGCAGAGTGCCTAAAGAACTATGGATGGAAGTTCATAGCATTGTACAGGAGGCAGTGTTCAAGACCATCTCAAAGAAAAGGAAATGCAAGAAGGCAAAGTGGTTGTCTGAGGAGGCTTTGCAAATCCCTAGGAAAAGAAGAGAAGCAAAAGGCAAAGGAGAAAAGGAAAGATATACCCAGCTGAATGCAGAGTTCCAGAGAATAGCAAGGAGAGATAAGAAAGTTTTTCTTTAAGTGGACGATGCAAGGAAATAGAGGAAAACAAAAGAATGGGAAAGACTTTAAGAATGTTGGAGCTATCAAGGGAACATAGTCTTATGACCCAGATGACCACAATGTTGTCATCACTCACCTAGAGCCAGAGTGTGAAGTCAAGTGGGCCTTAGGAAGCATTGCCACAAACAAAACTAGTAGGGGTAATGGAATTCCAGCTGAGCTATTTAAAATCCTAAAAGATAATGCTGTTAAAGTGCTGCACTCATTAGGTCAGAAAATTTGGAAAACTCAGCAGTGGCCACATGACTGGAAAAGGTCAGTTTTCATTACAATCCCAAAGAAAGGCAATGCCAAAGAATGTTCAAACTACTGTACAATTGTGCTCATTTCACATGCTAGCAAGGTTATGCTCAAAATCCTTCAGGCTAGGCTTCAGTAATATGTGAACTGAGAACTTCCAGATTTACAAGCTGGGTTTAGAAGAGGCAGAGGGACCAGAGATAAAATTGCCAACATTTGATAGATCATAGAGAAACAAGGGAATTCCAGGAAAACATCTTCTTCTGCTTCATTGACCATGCTAAACCCTTTGATTGTGTGGATCACAACAAATTATGGAAAATTCTTAGAGACGGGAATACCAGACCACCTTATCTGTCTCCTGAGAAATCTGTGTGCAGGTCAAAACAACAGTTAGAACTGGACATGGAACAACTGACTGGTTTGAAATTGGGAAAGAAGTACAACAAGGCTTATGTTGTCACACTGCTTATTTAATTTCTATGCAGAGTACATCATGTGAAATGCCAGGTTGGATGAATCACAGGCTGGAATCAAGAGTGCTGGGAGAAATATCAACAACCTCAGATATGCAGATGATACCATTTGAATGGCAGAAAGTGAAGAGGAACTAAAAAGCCTCTTGATGAGAGTTAAAGAGAAGAGTAAAAAAGCTGGCTTAAAACTCAACATTCAGAAAACTAAGATCATGGCATCTGATCCCATCACTTCATGGCAAATAGATGGGGAAAAAGTGGAAACAGTGATAGATTTTATTTCTTAGGCTCCAACATCACTGCAGATGGTGACTGCAGCCATCAAATTAGAAGAAACATCCCTCTTGGAAGGAAATCTATGACAAACCAAGACAGCATATTAAAAAGTAGAGACATTACTTTGCCAACAAAGGCCTATATAGTCAAAGCTATGGTTTCTCCAGGAGTCGTGTACAGATGTGAGAGTTGGACCATTAAGAAGGCTGAGTGTCAATGAATTAATGCTTTTGAATTGTGGTGCTGGAGAAGACTCTGCAGAGTCTTAGACTGCAAGGAGATCAAACCATTCAATCCTAAAGGTAACCAGCCCTGAATATTCATTAGATGGACTGATGGTAAAGCTGAAGCTCCAATACTTAGGCACCTGATGGGAACAGCTGACTCATTGGAAAAGACCTTGATGCTAGGAAGATTGAAGGCAAAAGGAGAAGGAGGCAGCAGAGGATGAAATGGTTAGATAACATTACCAACTCAATGGACATGAATCTGAGCAAACTCTGGGAGGTAGTGAAGGATGGGGGGGCCTGGCATGTTACAGTTCATTGGGTCACAGAGAGTCAGACACAACTCAGCGACTACACAAGAATAACAAACGAAAATGAAGAGATTGAAGTGATGGGGCCAAAATGGGGGAAGGGCACAAACAAAACTGCATTTTTGGACGTGCTTGAACAAGTAATTTTAAAGACGCTTGTTTTCTTAAGAGAACTTATCACAATCTGAGATTACTTACTTCTTTACAAGTTTGTCATCTGTTTCACTTACTGGAATATAAGGCCCATAAGGACAAGTATTTTGTTTGTCCTTTTTATTGCTGTATTCCTGTGCCAAGATCAGTACTCAACATCTGTAGATGCTCAAAGAATATTTGTTGAATGAAAAAGTAAATAAGTGAATAAATGAGTGGGTCAGGATACAAGCATATTCCTCTGGAAAATGGGAACTCAGAATTCTATCCTGAATTTTCAAATTTGCAAATAGTCATGAATACCAATCAATGTTTGCTGAATATTTCCAGGAAAGAGTTATCAACTGTATAGTCATATATTCCCCTATTTAAATACATTGATAATTATATAAAGTGAAAGAAAGTGAAGTCACTCAGTCATGTCCGACTCTTTGCGACCCCATGGACTGTAGCCCACCAGACTCCTCTGTCCATGGGATTCTCCAGGCAAGAATATTGGAGTGGGTTGCCATTCCCTTCTCCAAGTCAAACCTTTACTTAAAGCAATTCCATTCTGTTTTACCCCCAATTTTAACGTCTGTAATAGCAAAGATAATATCTTGACCACAGCAACTTTTTAAGTACTTATTAAAAAACATTATTTAACCATTTTTTCTCTTGTGTAAGATAAAGTCTTACACAAAAAGCTGGTTCCTTCAGCTTTTCTTCATGTAATGCAAGCTAGTTTCTAGTTATGTTACCCTTCTGCATGCCCTCTCCTGTGCACAGTCCAATCTTCCAACAGTTTTTTTTTAAATGTTAAAACTTGATAATGATAACATGAACTTAATACAATATCCCCTATATTGACTGGCTTAGTAAGAGCAAAACTGCCTCCCTTGTTTTCAGAAATATATCTCTACTAATTAACATATGAGTAAAAATTATTTTCCTTTGCAGCCTCATCATGTTGTTGATGCAAACTGAACAACCAAGGAACTAAAACCACAGAACTAAAATCATAAAGTCAGCGGGATTTTATCATCGCCAGCTTTGCTTACACATTTAAAATTCCAGGTTTAGGATGATGATGATCCATTTAATTGTGCTCTTCTCTAAGACTCACTGGATGCTGGTCTCAGATTCCAGTCTATTCAGTCTAAATAGGCTCACCATGGGTATCCCCAGAGTTCATTTATCCTATGTACCTAGCACCCATATTTTCTTATACATTTTTCCTTTTCTTATTTCCTTTTATTAAAAAACTGTCTTTTTGACAATTTGTCTAATTCTACACTTTACCTAAAACCCAGTGAGGTAAATGGAATAAAGCAAAGTCATTGCAATATCCAAAATGTACTCAGACTTGAGAAGTATAATTATACTTGAGTGAATGTGAGAGAATAACAAATGTTTGTATAAATGTTTGCCCATCTGTGTGAATTGGCTGGGAAATCCTATGTTTATCTATAATTGGTATTATAACGTGGGGGTGATAAAATGTATGTAAATAATTTTCTTAAATAAAATGTCAGTTAAAAAAAATGGTACCCTTTGTAATATATAACACCAATGGCAAGTTATACCTGGCTAATGTACAGCCTGAGGTGGAGTCAAGAAGCAATGGGACAGGGACTTCCCTGGTGGTCCAGTGGTTGGGAATCTGCCTGCTGATGCAGGGGACATGAGTTCGATCCCTGGTCCAGGAAGATCCTGCATGCCTGGGAGTAACCAAGCCAGTGTTCCACAACTCCTGAGCCCAGCACTCTAGAGCCCAGGAACCACAACTACCGAGCCCATGTGCCCTAGAGTCCATGCCCCACAGCAGGAGAAGCCACAGCAATAAGAAGTCAGCATACAGCAACCAGAGAGTGGCCCTTGCTTGCTGCAACTAGAGAAAGTCCATGTGCAGCAACGAAGACTCCCCCCCAAAATAAAAATAATTTTTTTAAAAAAGAAGAAACAGTGTGACATTTTACCCAATCATATCCCTTCCCATTGGTCACTGTGGTAGTGAAAGTTCGCTCAGTTGTGCCCGACTCTTTGCAACTCACAAGGCTCTTCTGTCCACGGGATTCTCCAGGCAAGAACACTGGAGTGGGTAGCCGTTCCCTTCTCTAGGGATTCTTCCCAACCCAAAGATCAAGCCTGGCTCTTCCACATTGCAGGTGGATTATTTACCATCTGAGCCACCAGGAAAGCCCTTTGCCTCTACACTATGGAAGAACTGATGATTTTTCTCAAGTTCCCCTCCTGCCATATGTCTGGGGCTGCACAAGCAGTGGTGGAGGATATTTTCCAACTTAACTGATGTTAAGCTTGACCATGTGAAGTTTTTGGCCAACAGATTTGGAATTCTGAGCCAGTCTTCAGAAGAGACATCATATATTTCTTCCTGCCTTCTTTGCCTCCGGGGAGTCCCTGTGAGGAGACTGGCTTGGGTAGCTCCTGGTCCCATTAGTATGCGAACATGCTCATAGCTACCTGTAGCCAACCTGAAACTTGGGACCAACCCAAGCAATCTAAACTCTGTAGCAGAGCCACCCCAGAAAAGCCATATACCTGAAGAAGAAAAATAAGCACTGGTTGCTACAAGGCACTTAACTTTTTTGAGTGGTTTGTTAATGCAGCATTATAGTCATTATAGCTGATTTACATGGCTACATTAAATTTGGGGGGAAATAAGTCTCAAAAGAAGATATAAGAAAAAAACAAAGTTAAGGGTAAGGTCAGGAAAGGAACACAAACTTTTTCAACACTGAGAAAGAAATGGAACTCTTATTAAAAAGACCCATAATCCCTTTTGCCTTCAATTCCTGGCCTCCTCTCAGATAATGGGTTAAATGAATTATCTTGCCATATTAAAATTTTAGTTTTTAGGGATTTACTAATGTGAGTAGTGAATAAAAGATATCTAGAAGCAAAGGAACAGTTCACTTTCTTTTTTTAAAAAAAGGATACATTGAATAAACTGGAGGATGGAAGGTAGGAACAGATGGTCTGTGGTTTAGTTTACATGAATCACCCTTTCCAAAGAAATCCTGTGTGCATCTCAATTAGGTTTAAATGTTAGCGATGCATTTATAGAGTACAATATGTCTGTTTTTGATATCCTAATCACGTGCCATGGAAAAGATAATATGGACTTGGAAAAAGCTAAAAGGAAAAGACAATTTTCTTCTCTTTGGGTGAGGGGAGGAGGGGGACAAGGTTTCTACATGCTGCAAGTGAGTTGAAGCTTTGTTTTAGGTGTCTTTTGCTCCTGTCCTGCTATGAGAAGCTGAATGGAAAATCTTATCCACTATTTTTAAAACTGGGGAAATTAGAAAGTTACTCTTCAATGTTTTTATGGATATATAACTAATGAGAAATAGACCTAGCTACATTCTTTAACTTCTGCCACCTCCCAAGAGTGGTGCCTCTAATTTAGCATGACCTGCTGTCAGTCCAGGAAATTTCCACCCCGAGATTTTCCTAGCCGAGTCAGAATCAGTCACAGTCAGAAACAGATAAAGATTGTTTTTATGAGAGTGCCTGAAACTGCACTTAAATTCTATCTTTAAAAGTTGCAAAGGTCTTGGCTAATGATTTTCCATAGTGTCATTTTAAAACTATTTTGGCATGTTCTGTGAACAGTACATACATTTACCGTTCAAAAATTAATAAAAAAGGCATTATATTTCTTGGAACAGAGTATCTTTGAGAAACCAAAAACCCACCCCAGTACACTGCTGTTATCCAGCTGGTTAGGGGTGACAGACACAGGCCTGAGTAGACCTTGGTCTGGCAGTAGATTAAGAGTGAAGAGGAATTTGGAACAGGCTGGGTCTCAGGCAAAATGATTCTGTGATGTGGGTTCCAGGTGGAAGTAACTTAAGGTGGATTTTGGAAATGTCTCCACTCCTTTTCCTCAGCTGAGTTAACTGTACAGTCTCCAAAGACATTCTTTTGGGGCAGGCTTACTATAAGGAAATTTCCAATATCCATGCATCCTCTTTTCTTTTTTTTTTCCCCTTGAATTCTATAAGGAAGTTCAAGAAAATTCAGTAAAGAGGCAGAGGGAAGAGATTTTGGAGTTCAGTTCAGTTCAGTTGTTCAGCCGTGTTCAACTCTTTGTGATCCCATGGACTACAGAATGCCAGGCTTCTCTGTCCATCACCAACATCCAGAACTTACTAAAACTCGTGTCCACTGAGTCAGTGATGCCATCCAACCATCTCATCTTCTTTCGTCCCCTTCTCTTCCCGCCTTCAATCTTTCCAAGCATCACGGTCTTTTCCAATGAGTCAGTTTTTCACATCAGGTGGCCAAAGTATTGAAGTTTCAGCTTCAGCATCAGTCCTTCCAATGAATATTCAGGACTGATTTCCTTTACAATGGACTGGTTGGATCACCTTGCAGTCCAAGGGAATCTCAAGAGTCTTCTCCAACACCACAGATCAAAAGCATCAATTCTTCAGTGCTCAGCTATATTTATAGTACAACTCTCACATCCATACATGACTACTGGAAAAACCAAAGCTTTGACTAGACGTACCTTTGTTGTCAAAGTAATGTCTCTGCTTTTTAACATGCTTTCAAGGTTGGTCATAGCTTTTCTTCCAAGGAGTAAGTGTCTTTGAATTTCATGGCTGCAGTCAACCATCTGCAGTGATTTTGGAGCCAAAAAAATAAAGTCTCTCACTATTTCCATTGTTTCTCCATCTATTTGCTATGAAATGATGGGACCAGATGCCATGATCTTAGTTTTTTGAATGTTGAGCTTTAAGCCAACTTTTTCACTCTCTTTTTTCATTTTCATCAAGAGGCTCTTTAGTTCTTCTTCACTTTCTGCCAGAAGGGTGGTGTCATCTGTATATCTGAGGTTATTGATATTTCTCCCAGCAATCTTGATTCCAGCTTGTGCTTCTTCCAGCCCAGCATTTCTCATGATGTAATCTGCACATAAGTTAAATAAGCTGGGTGACATTATACAGCTCTTGACGTACTCCTTTTCCAATTTGGAACCAGTTTCTTGTTTCGTGTCCAGTTCTAACTATTGCTTCTTGACCTGCATACAGATTTCTCAGGAGGCAGGTCAGGTGTTCTGGTATTCCCATCTCTTTCAGAATTTTCCACAGGTTGTTGTGATTCACACAGTCAAAGGCTTTGGCATAGTCAATGAAGCAGAAGTAGATGTTTCTCTGGAACTTTCTTGTTTTTTCAGTGATTCAATGGATATTGGCAATTTGATCTCTGGTCCCTCTGCCTTTTCTAAATCCAGCTTGAACATCTGGAAGTTCATGGTTTCTGTACTGTTGAAGCCTGGCTTAGAGAATTTTGAGCATTACTTTACTAGCATGTGAGATGAGTGCAATTGTGCAATAGTTTGGGCATTCTTTGGCATTGCTTTTCTTTGGGATTGCGATGAAAACTGACCTTTTCCAGTCCTATGGCCACTACTGATTTTTCCAAATTTGCTGGCATATTGAGTGCAGCACTTTCACAGTATTATCTTTTAGATTTGAAATAGCTCAATTGGAATTCCATTACCTCCACTAACTTTGTTTGTAGTGATGCTTCCTAAAGTTCACTTGGCTTCTCACTCCAGAATGTCTGACTCTAGGTGAGTGATCATACCATGGTGATTATCTAGGTTCTGAAGATCTTTTTTGTATAGTTCCTCTGTGTATTCTTGCCACCTCTTCTTAATATCTTTTGTTTCTGTTAAATCCATACCACTTCTGTCCTTTATTGTGCCCATCTTTGCATGAAGTGTTCCCTTGGTATCTCTAATTTTCTTGAAGAGATCTCTAGTCTTTCCCATTCTATTGGTTTCCTCTACTTCTTCGCATTGATCACTGAGGAAGGCTTGGGCAAAGAAGAAAAGGAAAGGCATGCAAATCTCCATTTGCATGCAGATTTTGGAGATGGAGTTGCAAATGTAGGATGGATTCATACTATGTTCAGTTATGAACTATGTACTGCATAGAGAATATACTAAGAAACAAGTATAAAACTGCCAATTCCCTGTCACTGGCATAATGGGGACAAGGCAGAACAAGAGGAGTTTACAGGCAAGTCAAATTACAATTAAAGCAAAAGAACCCAAAGAGCTTTATGAAAAAATGCATTTAAGGCATATCCAACATTTGGGAGCATATATTCTATTCTGTTCATCTCATTTAACAGTGTAAAATTCTACATACTAAGTTCAAAGACACTAAACTTAAATTATTTCATAAATAAGGTCCAAAGGGCTTACTTTTAAATAGGCTGAACTGATTTATATACATTTTAATAGATCTATCTTGGTCAGTTATTGAAATAGGAGCTAACTAAGCAAAATTAGAGTTCAGGCTCCCTTTCCTTCCTTCAGCTAATTTCTCCAGCTTTACACCCAATATGATAGACTTTGCCTGGGCTTGGTGCTGATCCTTTAATTAACTCAGAGGTTAGACATTAAACCCATTATGGTAGGGACTGAGCCAACCCTTTCACTAGAATCAGCACTTAGCACAGTACCCAGCATGTAGCTAAGACTTCATAAATATTTGCTGAGTAAAAAGCATGAATGATTGACTGTTAGCCAGAAGTAGAGTACTGGGGTTGAGGCAGTCAATGAACAATACCTCTGTGCTTTGCTTGGCTCATGAACCACCTGAAAAGTAGGACAAAAGAGCAAGACAGATGGAGAAATGAAGTAATTCATGATAAGCTGATAAAGTAGCATATGGCTCAAAGGTGTTGGCAAATGGATTTCTTAGTATTGATCCTCAGAATTAGATAAACATATCTATAGAGAGACAAGCAACACTGGACCCCCAGACACCTCCTCCCAAAAAGATAATGGGAATAGAACAGGGCTAGTTTTTATAAAGATAGTTTCTTCTAGATTCACCTATTAGATAGAATCTTTTATCTCTTTAAGGAGAAATAAATAAGGGATGGAGAGAAGCTAAGATTATCACATTAGTGCTAATCTCCCATTTGAAAAGCAACATTAGGAGCACCAAAGAGCTATCCTCTCACCTTCAATAGTGAGCACTGTTACAGAGGTGAGTGGTGAGAAACAGAGGCACTCTTGGTGCATAAAGTAGTGTCCGTTGGTTACTTTCAGTTTCAGAAAGCAAACATCTTTCAAATGTTGACTTTTGATTATCTATAGAAATCATAAAAGTTTACAAATATGTGGTCTTAGTGTTTGCCTCCACAAATTATCATTAATCAATCCATCCCTAAATAACTGAGTTAACTGTGATTTCCTAAACTCCCTTTAAATTTAGAGACAAATTCTGAGCATATCATCGTCCTCAGTGGAGGCTCCATGGAGTAAGTCACCGATGGTATAACACATGAATCATGGGAAAAAATCCAAATGCCAACTTAAAATGTTTTGAAGCTATCTGAGGATCTGTGAAATATGTTAGACTATAGGAAATGCTTTAGTTAATTCTGTATATAGTGGTATTTTAATACCATAAAATACACCCAGAGAAATGCTTAAAACATGCAAATATGGATTTGTATTTAAGTTCTAAGAAAAATCTTAGTAAAGAATCTGCCTGCAACACAGGAGACTCAGGTTAAATCCCTGAGTCTGGAAGATCCCCTGGAGGCCGGGGCATGGCAACCCGCTCCAGTATTCTTGCCTGGAGAATCCCCATGGACAGAGGAGCCAAGAGTCAGACATGACTGAGCAGTTAAAACTAACACTTGGAGAAAACTCAAATTTAACTGAGTTTTAGGGTCAAAAGTCTTAGAAACGACTATGCAGCACATTGTTCCCGTTAAGAACATCACTGATTATCATCAGTCAAAAGTCACCCCTGAATTGTGGAGTGGCTGAAAAGTCACTGAGAACATGGCCAAAATCATTAAGTTATGCAGAAGAAGTTTCAGCTGATATCACTTTTTATAACGGAATCTCTCCGGGTTCTAGTGATCTAAAAACAGCTAACATTTGTCTCAAATAGTGACAAATGATTGAAAGTTGTCAAACACAGTTAAATAAAATGAAAGGATGACAAAATTATGCCTACCTGAGTAACTTAGATGGAGAAGGCAATGGCACCCCACTCCAGTACTTGCCTGGAAAATCCCATGGACGGAGGGCCTGGTGGGCTGCAGTCCATGGGGTTGTTAAGAGTCGGACACGACTGAGCGACTTCACTTACACTTTCACTTTCATGCATTGGAGAAGGAAATGGCAACCCCACTCCAGTGTTCTTGCCTGAAGAATCCCAGGGATGGGGGAGCCTGGTGGGCTGCCGTCTCTGGGGTCGCACAGAGTCGGACACGACTGAAGCTACTTAGCAGCAGCAGCAGCAGAGTAACTTAGAAGGTAAATAGGAATGATTTAAAAGGGGAAGAGAAAAAGTTAAATAGGTTGAAATATTGCATTAAGAGAATTAGGTTTGTCAGAGAATTGTTTTTGAATTGAAGCTAAATCAGAGTAAACTTCTGATAAAAATCACAGATTTGACAATTCATGAGTAGTTTTGTTTCTATTTTTAGCTGTATTTCTTATGAAAATAAATATACAAAATAATTTAGGCACACTCAGAGTCCAAGTACTATGAGTTCAATTTCATACGGGACAGTCATAAACGGATATTTCTGAACAGTTTAGACCTTCTCACCCTTGCAGTGTTTCCATAATGCTTTCAAAGAGGGAATAAAACAACTTAAAAATTTACATGCCTTCATCCATTTGCAGTATTATATTATCATACATCATATGGTATATGTCCAATCTTCTTTTGCAAGATAATTTTAAGCATGATTCTAATGGAGAGACATATAAGTACAGAAATACATGAAATATTACAGAAATAAAGCTTCACATTCCTGCACTTCCTCACCTTTTCCATCTCTCACCTTTACCTCTTGCTTTCCCAATAGTCTACTTACAAATATTTTCCTAGTCTCTCCATGTGTGTTAACTAAGAAAATTTTTACTCCAGTCTGGTGCTTTTTACACACTGTATTTTTTTTTCAGTGATTCCTAAATTTCTAAACTGGATATTCTCCTTACTTCAGTGGTTTAATCCTCATTTTGCACGTCCTGAGATGGTTTTTTTGGGACGGAAAGCTATATTATCCTCTAAAACTCAACAGTTATAAGCAAAACTCTGCTTTTTCCTCACACTGACTCCCTCTTCAACTTTAGGCTGCATTCACGGGCACAGTGTCTACTTTCAGTCTCTCAAGGCAGGAATTTTGAAGTGATCTTCTTTCCTATATCTTTCTTCCCTAATTTATCCACCTAATTTATCATCAAAATAACTAACTTCTTTCCTTTGACATAGTCTCTGATACGCTATATCTTCTACAGTGGGATACACAAAAGAGTATACTTTATATTCTTCTATAAAGTATATAGACATCTTTATACTTATATTTTAATTCCACTAGTATAAAGATCAAGCTGAATAGAAACTGAGTTATGACAATTTTGGTCTCAGTACTCTTCGCAAAGTTTGAAGGTAGATATACCTGCTGCTGCTGCTGCTGCTAAGTCACTTCAGTCATGTCTGACTCTGTGCAACCCCGTAGACAGCAGCCTACCAGGCTCCTCCGTCCTTGGGATTCTCCAGGCAAGAACACTGGAGTGAGTTGCCATTTCCTTCTCCAATGCATGAAAGTGAAAAGTGAAAGTGAAGTCGCTCAGTCGTGTCCGATTCTTAGTGACCCCATGGACTGTGGCCTACCAGGCTCCTCCGTCCATGGGAGTTTCCACGCAAGAGTACTGGAGTGGGAGATATATCTACCTAGTGCTGAATCGGAGAAGGCAATGGCACCCCACTCCAGTACTCTTGCCTGGAAAACCCCATGGACGGAGGAGCCTGAAAGGCTGCAGTCCATGGGGTTGCTAAGAGTCGGACACGACTGAGCGACTTCACTTTCACTTTTCACTTTTATGCATTGGAGAAAGAAATGGCAACCCACTCCGGTGTTCTTGCCTGGAGAATCCCAGGGATGGGGGAGCCTTGCGGGCTGCCGTCTATGGGGTCGAACAGAGTCGGACATGACTGAAGTGACTTAGCAATAGCAGTGCTGAATAGTCATTCCTGTTCTGGATTATCAGCAGCCTGATAAAAATAGAACTATATATGTGTGTGCATGTGCTAAGTTGCCTCAGTTCTGTCTGACTCTTTGAGACCCCATGGACTGTAGCCCACCAGGCTCTTCTGTCCATGGGATTCTCCAGGCAAGAATACTGGAGTGGGTTGCTGTGCCCTCTTCCACAGGATTTTCCCAACCCAAGGATCGAACCCAGGTCTCATATGTCTCCTGCATTGGCAGGAGGGTTCTTTACCATTAGCTCCACTTGGGAAGCCCAGAATTATATATATATATATATATATATATATATATATATATATATATATATATTATATAAAGCTGTCAAGGTGTCATATATCTATTTTTTTTTACAATGTTATCAATATTTTCAATAATTCAAACCTAAAAGTTTGCCAAATGGCAACATGGATGATCAAGGTGTCATATTTCTTATTCTTGCTTCTGAGACTGCTCTTGTACTTGGTGGGCAGCACAATATTTGATACTGTGAATAACAAATCAACTGGCATGCACAATTCATTACCTGGTGGTCCTATGATGCAAATAATGTGAGAGTAGCCATTCACTCCTTTCTCTAACTGCCTTCTCATTTCTTTCAATTCCTGCTGGCTAGCAGGAGAGCCAGCCATCTTACGAGATAGCTTCAAATTCAGTCTTGTCAGAAGCAGAAGGATGGATAAAATGGATAGACTTCAACATTCCTTCATTCCTAAAAAGTTTGACTTACCCATTCATTTATTTTTATAAAGTTATTTGATAAATAAGTACAGTGAGTCTGTTGGCGCAACCATGTGAAAGATGAGCATCAAGATAAAACCATCACAATAGGAAGATTTAGCTATTGCACAATGGGAAGATAGTTGCATAAAACTTATATTTAGTTTTCTTTGCATATTTGTAGACTTTGCTTTCCTTTGAATGTTATTTCTTTGTCAAGTATTAAGGCAAATATTAAATATAAAAACTTCACAAAAATTATGCCAGATTATTAAATACACCTGTATAATTTGGTTGATTATAAAAGGATGTACAGATGAATTTGATCAAAATGCATGACTATCTTACTAACTGAACTCATTAATCAGCTAACAGTGGAATAATCAGTAATAATTAGCCATCAGCCTCTTTTTCATGGTCATTTTACTAATTAAAATGTTAGCTTTAATTTGGAGCATAGGAAATATAAATTAAGAAGGGTTTACTCTTCCTACAGATTACAGTGATCAATTCATTCTCATTTTGCTTGTATTAATTACTGTGAGATGACACACAGGTCCTGTGGCTATTTCCATCTTACAGAACCTGCATGTAAAACTACTTTTCAAGCGTTAAACCAAATAATTAAAAAAACACATTTAGATCTTGCTGTCATCCATTTTAAAATAAAAAAGGAAAGTTTTTGCTCAATAATGAAAACCACTGAAAAATGAAAAGGTAACCTGCAGAATGGGAGAAAATATTTACAAATCATATATCTGATCAGGCTTCCCCTGTGGCTCAGCTGATAAAGAATCGGCCTGCGATGTAGGAGACCTGGGTTCGATCCCTGGGTTGGGAAGATCCCCTGGAGAAGGAAATGGCTACCCACTCCAGTATTCTGGCCTGGAGAATTCCATGAACTGTATAGTCATGGGGTCGCAAAGACTCGGACAAGACTGAGCGACTTTCACTCTCACTCTCACTTTCATATCTGATCAGGGCTTAATATTCAAATTGTATAAAGAACTCATACGACTCAATGGCAAAACAAAACAAAACAAAAACAAAATCTCAGTCTGATTAAAAAATGGGCAGAGGAACTGAATGGATATTTTTCAAAAAAAGACATATAGGTGGCCAGTGGTTTCATGAAAAGGTGCTCAACATCTCTAATCATCAGGCAAATGCAAATCAAACCACAACAAGATATCATTTCACACCTGTTAGAGTGACTGCCATCAAAGAGACAAGAGATAACAAATGTTGGCAAAGATGTGGAGAAAAGTAAACCCTTGTGCACTATTGGCTGACTTTATTTTTTGGGGCTCCAAAATCACTGCAGATGGTGATTGCAGCCATGAAATTAAAAGATGCCTACTCCTTGGAAGGAAAGTTATGACCAACCTAGACAGCATATTAAAAATTAGAGATGTTACTTTGTCAACAAAGGTCCGTCTAGTGAAGCCTATGATTTTTCCAGTGGTCATGTATGGATATGAGTGTTGGACTATAAAGAAAGCTGAGCACTGAAGAATTGATGCTTTTGAACTGTGATGTTGGAGAAGACTCTTGAGAGTCCCTTGGACTGCAAGGAAATCCAACCAGTCCATCCTAAAGGAAATCAGTCCTGGGTGTTCATTGGAAGGACTGATGTTGAAGCTGAAACTCCAATATTTTGGCCACCTGATGCAAAGAGCTGACTCATTTGAAAAGACCCTGATGTTGGGAAAGATTGAGGGCAGGAGGAGAAGGGGACAACAGAGGATGCGATGGTTAGATGGCAACACTGACTCAATGAACATGCTGCTGCTGCTGCTAAGTCGCTTCAGTCATGTCCAACACTGTGACCCCATAGATGGCAGCCCACCAGGCTCCCCCATCCCTGGGATTTTCCAGGCAAGAACACTGGAGTGGGTTGCCATTTCCTTCCCCAATGCATGAAAGTGAAAAATTAAAGTGAAGCTGCTCAGTTGTGTCTGACTTGCTGTGACCCCAGAGACTGTAGCCTACCAGGCTCCTCTGTCCATGGGATTTTCCTGGCAAGAGTACTGGAGTGGGGTGCCATTGCCTTCTCCCAATGGACTTGAGTTTGGGTAAACTCCGGGAGTTGGTGATGGACAGGGAGGCCTGGCGTGCTGTGGTTCATGGAGTCGCAAAGAGTCAGACACGACTGAGCGACTGAACTGAACTGAACTGTGCACTGTTAGCGAGGATATCAATTGGTGTAGCCACTACAGAAAACAGTATGAGGGTTCCCAAAATGTTAAAAATAAAACTACCACATGATCCAGCAATCTCACTTTTGGGTATATGTCTAACAAAAATAAAAGCAGGATGTAAGTGGATATCTGCACTCCCAAGTTCATTACAGCATTACTCACAATAGCCAAAATATGGAAATACCCTAGGTACCCACAATGGGTGAGTGTGTAAAGAAGATGTGGTATATATGTACAATGAAATATTCGGCAATGGGAAAGAAGAATCCTACCATTTGCCACAACAGGGGATGAAACTTGAGGGTGTTATGCTAAACAAAAAAAGCCAAACAGAGAAAGATAAATACTGTGTGGTGTTTTGTTTATATATGGAATCTTCTTTTGAAAAAGTCAAGCTTATAGAAGGAGAAAGTATAAAAGTGTTTGTCTAGGACAGCGGTTTGGGGGAAATTGGAAGACGTTGGTAAAAGGATCAGTTCAGTTCAGTCGCTCAGTCGTGTCTGACTGTTTGCAACCCCATGGACTGCAGCACGCCAGGCTTCCCTGTTATCACCAACTCCCAGAGTTTACTCAAACTCATGTCCATTGAGTCACTGACGTCATCCAACCACTGCATCCTCTGTCGTCCCCTTCTCTTCCTGCCTTCAATCTTTGCAAGCATCAGGGTCTTTTCCAAGGAGTCAGTTCTTTGCAACAAGTGGCCAAAGTATTGGAGTTTCAGCTTCAGCATCAGTCCTTCCAATGAATATTCAGGACTAATTTCCTTTAGGATGGACAGGTTGGATCGCCTTGCAGTCCAAGGGACTCTCAAGAGTCTTCTCCAACACCACAGTTCAAAAGCATCAATTCTTCAGTGCTCAGCTTTCTTTATAGTCCAACTCTCACATACATACATGACCACTGGAAAAACCATAGTTTTGACTAGACAGAACTTTGTTGGCAAAGTAATGTCTCTACTTTTTAATATGCTGTCTAGGTCGGTCATAACTTTTTTTCCAAGGAGCAAGCATCTTTGAATTTCATGGCTGCAGTCAACCATCTGCAGTGATTTTTGAACCTCCAAAAATAAAATCTGTCACTGTTTGCACTGTTTCTCCATCTATTTGCCATGAAGTGATGGGACCAGATGCTATGATCTTAATTTTCTGAATGTTGAGTTTTAAGCCAACTTTTTCACTCTCCTCTTTCACTTTCATCAAGAGCTGTTTAGTTCTTCACTCTGCCAGAAGGGTGGTGTCATATGCATGCATCTCTGAGGTTATTGACATTTCTCCCGGCAATCTTGATTCCAGCTTGTGCTTCATCCAGCCTGGCATTTTGCATGATGTACTCTGCATAGAAGTGAAATAAGCCGGGTGACAATACACAGCCTTGATGTACTCCTTTCCCGATTTGGAGCCAGTCTCTTGTTCTATGTCCAGTTCTAACTGTTGCTTCCTGACCTGCATACAGATTTCTCAAGAGGCAAGTCAAGTGGTCTGGTATTCCCATCTCTTTAAGAATTTTCCACAGGTTTTGTTGATCCACACAGTCAAAGGCTTTATCGTAGTCAATAAAGCAGAAGTAGATGTCTTTCTGGAATTCTCTTACTTTTTTGATGACCCAGCAGATGGTGGCAATTTGATCTCTGGTTCCTCTGTCTTTTCTAAAACCAGCTTGAATATCTGGAAGTTCATGGTTCACGTGCTGTTGAAGCCTGGCTTGGAGAATTTTGAATGTTACTTTGCTAGCGTGAATTCTGTGGTAGTTTGAGCATTCTTTGGCATTGCCTTTCTTTGGGATTGGAATGAAAACTGACCTTTTCCAGTCCTGTGGCCACTGCTGAATTTTCCAAATTTGCCTGCATATTGAGTGCAGCACTTTCACAGCATCATCTTTTAGGATTTGAAAGAGCTCAACTGGAGTTCCATCACCTCTGCTAGCTTTGTTTGTAGTGATGCTTCCTAACGCCCACTTGGCTTCACATTCCAGGATGTCTGGCTCTAGGTCAGTGATCACACCATTGTGATTATCTGGGTTGTGAAGATCACTTTTGTATAGTTCTTCTGTGTATTCTTGCCACCTCTTCTTAATATCTTCTGCTTCTATTAAGTCCATACTATTTCTGTCCTTTATTGAGCCCATCTTTGCATTAAATGTTCCCTTGGTATCTCTAATTTTCTTGAAGAGATCACTAGTCTTTCCCATCCTATTGTTTTCCTCTATTTCTTTGCACTGATCACTGAGGAAGGCTTCCTTATTTCTCCTTGCTATTCTTTGGAACTCTGCATTCAAATGGGTATATCTTTCCTTTTCTCCTTTGCCTTTTACTTTTCTTCTTTTCACAGCTATTTGTAAGGCCTCCTCAGACAACCGTTTTGCCTTTTTGCATTTCTTTTTCTTGAGGATGGCCTTGATGCCTGCCTCCTGCAGAATGTCACGAACGTCTGTCCATAGTTCATTAGGCACTCTGTCTATCAGATCTAGTCCCTTAAATCTATTTCTCACTTCCACTGTATAATCGTAAGGGATTTGATTTTGGTCATACCTGAATGGTTTGAGGATCTAATGTGGAAATAGGGACTATGGTGTATAAAATGCTGTGCTGTGCTAAGTCATTTCAGTTGTGTCCGACCCTTTGTGACGCTATGGACTGTAGCCTGCCAGGTTCCTATATCCAAGGGGTTCTCCAGGCAAGCATACTGGAGTGGGTTGCCATGCCCTCCTCCAGGGAATCTTCCCAACCCAGGCATTGAACACAGTCTCTTAATCTCCCGCATTGGCCGGTGGGTTCTTTACCACTAATGCCACCTGGGTAGCCCCATAGTTTACAACACTATATTATATAATTGAAATTTTCTAAGAGAGTAGAAGTTAAATATTTTCATTAAAAAAATAAAAGTAATGAGGTGGGGTATATATTAATTAAATGTTGGAAATCCTATGCATACTTTATATCAAATCACCATGATGCTACACTTTACATTATCTTGTGATTATATTTTTCAATTATACTCCCCAAAGGAAAAAAATTTTTTTAATAAAAGGAAAAATTTCATTCAAGCCTGAAAACTGCTCCCTGTCAACTGTCACCTCACTGAAAATTTTAAAAGTGTCAAAATAGAATTTCAGCCTGTCTCAAGGACTGAGTACATTTCTGCCTCTATCACAAATCCATGAGTACAAAGATGCAACAGAGGGATTATTGTTATCCTGTTATCACTGTAGCTAATATGTTTACAAACATGTACAGAGAACTTGAAAGTGAATAGAGGAGAAAACAAAGAAGAAAATTCAACTTTGTATTGTTTATTCAGGTCATTATAGCTATGGGGCCCAGGGATGAGTATAAATGAGCATTCCAAGAAATCTTTTACCTTATTTATCTGAAAGTCTCTGATACAGAGAATACTCAAGGAGAGATTCTGCAGACAGTTTCCTTAATACCTTCTACTTTAGGCAAGATCAGTTGCTCAGTCGTGTCCGACTACACACAAATGCTCGTATCAGACAAACGTCTTATTTTCATGGAGAATTCCACAGACTCCATGGACACCCCATTCCAGAATTTAACAACCATCCTGAAGATCCGCCTTATTCTATAAGGTCATTTTCTTCTCCCTGTTCTGTGCTTTTTTGAGATTGAGAACATCTGGTCCTCATTCCTAACATAATGACATTTCCTGCTCCAGAGTTCCTTTTAAAATCACCCTCAACCTTCTCTTCTTCAGGCTAATTTCCATGTCTGCTCTCCCTTCTTCAGAGTCTTATGTGCTAAGTACCCTCACCTTCCTCTGAATCCATGAAGAGCTACTCTGCCCAGCTCAGACCTGAGGACCCCCACAGAGCATTCACAGGGCCACCTTTCCACATCTCTGCTCACCCACTGCAGTTCTCAAACTCCTTCAAGGAAGAGGCATTATTTCATCTCAGGGAAGAGACGCGCTTCCCATCAACTTGCTTTCCCTCTCTGTCCCCAGGGGGAAGAGCAGAGAAGATTGAGCTCTGGGAGTCAAGTGGCAGACAGCTGTGGTTTCGGCTTCCAGCGGTCACACAACTCCAGAGGGACCGGAAGGTCAAGAAAAGCATGTAGAACCGCAGGCTGTTCACGTGGCTCAGAGGAGGAGATGACCAACCCCTAATAAAACACCGTCTGCCGGACGTGCCATTGGGACTGGCATGCTAATTGAAAACAGCAGGCTTGGGACTGCCTCTCTGACTTTAGCACTCCAGCTAGGAATAATTTTTCCTTCCACAGCAAAAGCAGTATTCAGTCAGTAAAGCAGTATTTGTTACTAATTAAAAAAAAAAAATCAAACAAACCAGCATCACTGCTCCAGCAGACGATAAAGAAATATTTCTCAATTTCTCTTTATTTACTTTTCCAGAAAGTTCATATCTTGTTTATTTCCTTTCTGCTAGGCCAAAGCTTGACGCTGCTGTACACAAATGTTTTATTATCTTAGGACAGAGAGTATCTATTAATCCAATTCATCTCTCAATACTATTAGTGCCTTGTTATTTTTATTTTAGGTGATTATTTTTTCTAAATCAAAATAATGCAGGCACATAGGTCAACAGTTCCATATTATTTTTATTGGATGTCTACGTCAACATAAATCGGTTTTTCTTTCCCAGAAGTATTTTGGCTATTTTCTTTGCTATATACCTCTGTATATAGCATATATAACATATTTAGTATTAGTTTTTCTTTTTTTTTTAATTTGAGGCATTATATTCTGACTTTCTACTATGGAAAAAGAAATTTCAGCTTGTGTCACTATATTTTCCTTATTCACTTTGTGTTTCCTCAGCCTCTGGATGTAACTGCATCATAATTTTTGTTAATTAAATAATAAATAGTATTCACATTATTATGAATAGCATAATTCATATTAAAATAAATGATATAGGGTAACAATTAATTTTCACCATTTGCATAATTGTCTATTTCCCTCGAGTGTAAATATTTACTTATTTTTCGTTTGTTTAGTTTTCTATGGACTTATCACTGATTCATTCTCAAACTCTTCCACTCACCTATATCTACTTATTAGATGTCTAAAGTCATCAAATGTTTATCAATTTATTTTTAAGAATATATTCATCCTATAGCTTTTTGATTTGCCCGAACCTGGCCTGGTTTCCCAGTCAACAGCTGTGATTATGGTCTTTCTCATCACTGTTATCCCAAGGAATCCCTCTGTTTCCCTTTTGAATGGCTCTGCTGTTTTCTATATTCCATCCATTCCTCTTAATGGATTTATCTCCATTTTGGTACAGACATCCTATCAGTAATTTTCTGAGAAGGTATTCATGAATTCATGACATTTTGAGATCTTTCAAGTCTGAAAACATCTTCATAATCTCTCACACGCAATAAATTGATAATTTCTTTGCATATAGAATTCCAGGTTGATGATCATAGTCACTTAGAATTTCAAAGACTTTATTGTCATCCAGTTTCTAGTGTTGCAGTGAAGAGTTCTAAACCATGCTGATTCTGGATCCTTTTTTTTCTTTTGTAAGCTATTTTGTTTTCTCTCTGGATATTTATAGACTCTCTTTTTGTTCTTAATGTTTTAAATTACACAATGGCGTGTTTTGGTGGAGCTCGTTATCAGCACTGGGGTTACCCAATGGCTCAATGGTAAAGAATCTGCCTGCCAGTACAGTAGCCACAGGAGACACAGGTTCAATCCTTGGGATGGGAAGATCCCCTGGGGAAGAAAATGGCAACTCCTTCCAGTATTCTTGCATAGGAAAACCCAGGGACAGAAGAACCTGGCAAGCTACAGTCCATGGGGTTGCAAAGAGTTGGACAGGACTTAACAGCTAAAAAACAGTTATCAATACTGTTCTGGGTTCTTATTGGGACCTTTCGATTTTATAAAATTATCTTGAATTATTTATGATCTCTTCCACTTGATTTTCTCTGTTCTTCTGTAAGTGTTGCTTTTCAAATGTTGAAACTTCTGGATCAACTTTATAATTATGTTTTCTTTTTTCCCTTTATTCTATTTCTTTTATCTTTTTATATACTTTCTGTTTTTTTCCCCTCTCATCTTTATCTTTCATTCCTTCTATTGGATTTTAAATTTCTACAACCATATCTTTCAGTTTCAAGAAAAAAATTTATTTTGATTCCATTTTTAAGATAATTATAGGGTAGGAAGTCTCTATTAATCCATTTTCTATTTGATGGTGTCCTATTCTTATTTAATACATGCTACCAATCTCATAATTCTTATAACAGTAATGATTTTCTCTTCAAAAAACAAAAACAAAAAACAAAACTTTTCTTCTCCGTGTGTAGTGTCTGGCTATCCAAGTTGCTTCTATGCTGTTTCTTTTGGAATATGTGTAACTTTTATGCTAGCAGGCTTCTTCAACTGTTGACAATCATTTACTGCCTCCTATTAAGAAGTTTGAGCATTCTTTGGCATTGCCTTTCTTTGGGATTGGAATGAAAACTGACCTTTTCCAGTCCTGTGGCCAAGGCTGAGTTTTCCAAATTTGCTGGCATATTGAGTGCAGCACTTTCACAGCATCATCTTTCAGGATTTGGAATAGCTCAACTGGAATTCTATCACCTTCACTAGCTTTGTTTGTAGTGATGCTTTCTAAGGCCCACTTGACTTCACATTCCAGGATGTCTGGCTCTAGGTCAGTGATCACACCATCGTGATTATCTGGATCGTGATCTTTTTTGTACAGTTCTTCTGTGTATTCTTGCCATCTCTTCTTAATACCTTCTGCTTCTGTTAGGTCCATACCAATTCTGTCCTTTATCAAGCCCATCTTTGCATGAAATGTTCCTTTGGTATCTCTGATTTTCTTGAAGAGATCTCTAGTCTTTCCCATTCTGTTGTTTTCCTCTATTTCTTTGCATTGATTGCTGAAGAAGGCTTTCTTATCTCTTCTTGCTATTCTTTAGAACTCTGCATTCAGATGTTTATAAATTTCCTTTTCTCCATTGCTTTTTGCTTCTCTTCTTTTCACAGCTATTTGTAAGGCCTCCCCAGATAGCCATTTTGCTTTTTTGCATTTCTTTTCCATGGGGATGGTCTTGATCCGTCTCCTATACAATGTCATGAACCTCATTCCGTAGTTCATCAGGCACTCAATCTATCAGATCTAGGCCCTTAAATCTATTTCTCACTTCCACTGTATAATCATAAGAGATTTGATTTAGGTCATATCTGAATGGTCTAGTGGTTTTCCCTACTTTCTTCAATTTCAGTCTGAATTTGGCAATAAGGAGTTCATGGTCTGAGCCACAGTCAGCTCCTGGTCTTGTTTTTGCTGACTGTATAGAGCTTCTCCATCTTTGGCTGCAAAAATATAATCAATCTGATTTCGGTGTTGACCATCTGGTGATGTCCATGTATAGAGTCTTCTCTTGTGTTGTTGGAACAGGGTGTTTGTTATGACCAGGGCATTTTCTTGGCAAAACTATTAGTCTTTGCCCTGCTTCATTCCGTATTCCAAAGCCAAATTTGCCTGTTACTCCAGGTGTTTCTTGACTTCCTACTTTTGCATTCCAGTCCCCTATAATGAAAAGGACGTCTTTTTTGGGTGTTAGTTCTAAAAGGTCTTGTAGGTCTTCATAGAACCGTTCAACTTCAGCTTCTTCAGCGTTACTGGTTGGGGCATAGACTTGGATTACTGTGATATTGAATGGTTTTCAATATTCAAAAGCAGAGACATTACTTTGCCAACAAAGGTTCATCTAGTCAAGGCTATGGTTTTTCCTGTGGTCATGTATGGATGTGAGAGTTGGACTGTGAAGAAAGCTGAGCACCGAAGAATTGATGCTTTTGAACTGTGGTGTTGGAGAAGACTCTTGAGTCCCTTGGACTGCAAGGAGATCCAACCAGTCCATTCTAAAGGAGATCAGCCCTGGGATTTCTTTGGAAGGAATGATGCTAAAGCTGAAACTCCAGTACTTTGGCCACCTCATGGGAAGAGTTGACTCATTGGAAAATACTCTGATGCTGGGAGGGATTGGGGGCAAGAGGAGAAGGGGACGACAGAGGATGAGATGGCTGGATGGCATCACTGACTCAATGGACGTGAGTCTCAGTGAACTCCGGGAGTTGGTGATGGACAGGGAGGCCTGGCGTGCTGCGATTCATGGGGTTGCAAAGAGTCGGACACGACTGAGTGACTGATCTGATCTGATTTGATTAAGAAGTTACGGAGAAGGCAATGGCACCCCATTCCAATACTCTTGCCTGGAAAATCCCATGAACGGAGGAGACTGGTAGGCTGCAGTCCATGGGGTGGCAAAGAGTCAGACACGACGGAGCGACTTCACTTTCACTTTTCACTTTCATGCATTGGAGAAGGAAAAGGCAACCCACTCCAGTGTTCTTGCCTGGAGAATCCCAGGGACGGGGGAGCCTGGTGGGCTGCCGTCTATGGGGTCGCACAGAGTCGGACACGACTGAAGCGACTTAGCAGCAGCAGCAGCATTAAGAAGTTATGGTAGTGACACAAGTAAGCTGATTATAAACTTAGCTCTCCCTGGGTACTTCACTCAGTGTGATCTGATTAATCCGTTTCATTGGGGGAAGCCTGAATACACATTGGTGCTTTTCTCTTAGGCTGATCAAACTCCCCCCAAAATAATTCTACTAGCTTCTGCTTGGGAGGTAATAGTCTGCCTCCTAGTATTCTGGAACTCCTGTAGCAGAAGAAATCTTGTACTTCAATATTCAGTTTAAAACCATATTGAATTCTTCTGTTATCTGTGAAGTGAAGTCACTCAGTCATGTCCGACTCTTTGTGACCCCATGGACTGTAGCCTACCAGGCTCCTCTGTCCATGGACTTTTCCAGGCAAGAATACTGGAGTGGGTTGTCATTTCCTTCTCCAGGGGATCTTCCTGACCCAGGGATCAAACCCAGGTTACCCACATTGCAGTCAGACACTTTACCATCTGAACTACCTGGGAAGCTGTAATGATCCCTAAATCTCAGCTCTATTCCTGCGAATGTGTTAGTCGCTCAGTCATGTCTGACTCTGCGACCCCATGGTGTCCTGCATTGCAGGCCGATTCTTTACCACTATGCCACCTGGGAAGCCCCCAGCTCTACTGAGTACCTCACAAAGAATTTCTGCTTTATCTTTGCAGAGGAAAAATAACCAGAGTGGGAGAAGAGTAGGTGTGGAATGAAAGAGAGGATCTAGGATGTCTAATAGTTTCCTAGTCAAACCTTTAAACAAGATTCTTTTTGGCTCCATCTTCAATTCACTTTCACAGGTATGGAGTATCCCTTTACTGAACCATCTGAGGCATGATAGTATAAACTGAGTTCCTTTTTGTTTTCCTAACTTTTGTATTAAAAATTTGTTTTCTCAGTCTAATAATGTCAATTAGCACTTCTTATGCTTTTGAGCTTTCCAAAATTTCCTCAGTTCAGTTCAGTCGCTCAGTCGTTTCCAATTCTTTGTGACCCCATGAATTGCAGCACGCCAGGCCTCCCTGTCCATCACCAATTCCCAGAGTTCACCCAAACTCATGTCCATCAAGTCGCTGATGCCATCCAGCCATCTCATCCTCTCCCCTTCTCCTCCTGCCCCCAATCCCTCCCAGCATCAGAGTCTTTTCCAATGAGTCAACTCTTTGCATGAGGTGGCCAAAGTATTGGGGTTTCAGCTTTAGCATCCGTCCTTCCAATGAACACCCAGGACTAATCTCCTTTAGAATGGACTGGTTGGATCTCCTTTCAGTCCAAGGGACTCTCAAGAGTCTTCTCCAACACCACACTTCAAAAGCATCAATTCTTTGGTGCTCAGCTTTCTTCACAGTCCAACTCTCACATCCATACATGACCACAGGAAAAACCATAGCCTTAACTAGACAGAACTTTGTTGGCAAAGTAATGTCTCTGTTTTTTAATATGCTATCTAGGCTGGTCATAACTTTCCTTCCAAGGAGTAAGCGTCTTTTAATTTCATGGCTGCAGTCACCATCTGTAGTGATTTTGGAGCCCAGAAAAATAAATTCTGACACTGTTTCCACTGTTTCCCCATCTATTTGCCATGAAGTGATGGGACCAGATGCCAAGATCTTCGTTTTCTGAATGTTGAGCTTTAAGCCAACTTTTTCACTCTGCTCTTTCACTTTCATCAAGAGGCTTTTTAGTTCCTCCTCACTTTCTGCATAAGGGTGGTGTCATCTGCATATCTGAAGTGATTGATATTTCTCCTGGCAATCTTGATTCCAGCTTGTGCTTCTTCCAGCCCAGCGTTTTCTCATGATGTACTCTGCATAGAAGTTAAATAAGCAGGGTGACAATATACAGCCTTGACACACTCCTTTTCCTATTTGGAACCAGTCTGTTGTTCCATGTCCAGTTCTAACTGTTGCTTCCTGACCTGCATATAGGTTTCTCAAGAGGCAGGTCAGGTGGTCTGGTATTCCCATCTCTTTCAGAATTTTCCACAGTTTATTGTGATCCACACAGTCAAACGCTTTGGTGCCGGGAGCCGGTGAGGCATTCCGCTCGTGACAAAGGTCATGAGGAAGGAGGCTCGGCATACGCAAAGGCGGGATCGAGCCTCAGGAGTCCGCCCGGATATTCTCGAGCATTCCCCCCCCCCCCAAAAAAAAACCCAGAGTCTGCCTACTTTATTGCTTTGTGCTCTCACCTCTGACTTTACTGGGGGCTGTCCCCTACCACCATCTCGCTCTGTCTGTCAAAGAGTTAACTTACAGCTCCAATTAATAAAGTTCCTGGGCAATTAGGAGTGTTTAAATCCAAACCCCTCAGATGGCTCTCTAACTCGCCTGACAAGTTTACCCGGACTCCTGCAGCTATGCATACGATTGTTTACAGTCTCCCAGCCTCCAGAGGCACGGGAAGCTTAAGATATTCAAATAGCTTAGAGCCTCTCAGAGAGTTAGAAACTGTCAGAATAAACTAGTATAGGATTTCATTGATGAGTCAATGTTTGTTGCCAAGCTTTCACATCCCCTGAATTGTATCCTTGAATATGTATTAATTAATAGTGGGTATGTAGAAAAAATAAGTAGTGGCCTTGGTGTTAGTAACTTTAGACCCTTAAGGTAATAAATTCTTTCCTTTGTTGTAAACCCATTACACATCTGCCCTATAGGAATGCAATTTTATTTTCGGAAAATGGCGCCAAACCTTAAAATAATTACTCTTAGAGAAAATAAGTCTTTGTTGATAAGTCCTTGTCAAGAGTCATAAAATGTTAGTAGGCCTTCTGGCCAGAAGATGATGTAAATCACCTAAACCATTTGTATACGATAAATTTGCAGGAAAGAAACCCTGGTTTTTGATAAGAATCAAAGACTGCTGACTTTGCATCCCCTATTATCCTCTATGTGTAACTTAGGGTATAAAAGCCCCTGTTAAAAATAAAGCTACGGGCCTTGCTCACCAACGCTTGGTCTCCCTATGTCATTCTTTCTTTTAACTTCCAGCTGAGTCTCCATCTGGAGAGAGGAACCCACCACGCTTACTAATTATGCCTGGGCTTCTAAGACCCACTCGAGAAGGTGTCTAGGGTGAGGCACCTTCCGCTATTCGAGAGGGCGCCTGCGGCCTACGTAAGTGGCGCAAACTTCTTGTCTTGAAGTTTTATTGGTCTCCCGCGTAAACCAAGCTACTCAGCTTCTTTTCTCCACTGAATTTTCCTACTGAGCTATCCTCATTCTATTACTCTTTATATCTTTGATAAATAAATAAATAGTCGCCGACGCCGTCTCCCCTTCGAATACCCTGGATCAGCCGGGGCTGGTCCTCGGCACTTTGGCATAGTCAATAAAGCAGAAATAGATGTTTTTCTGGAACTCTCTTGCTTTTACGATGATCCAGTGGATGTTGGCAATTTGATCTCTGGTTCCTTTTCCTTTTCTAAAACCAGCTTTATTCACATATTATTTCCATTTCTTTTTGACCTTGTATATTTCATTTAGTAAGCTTTTTTTTGTTGTTTTCATAAGTTTTTAAATGAATGAAGAAACGTTTATATGTTTAATATGCCACCTTTATCTGGAAACCACCATTCATTCTTTTACTTATTTATTTAAAAAGACTAAATCTGGGTTACAAATGAGTGATTACATGAAAATAATCATGTAAAGATACCAATCCTCAGAACTTTATATTTCCTATTGCATTCGTCTACATTGTATCATTGAGTTTTGTCAAAATTTGAGCTGGTAATCTCTTTCTGTGCATGCTAAGTTGCTTCAGTCGTGTCCGACTCTTTGCAACCCCACAGACAGTAGCCCACCAGGCTCCTCTGTCCATGGGATTCTCCAGGCAAAAGTACTGGACTGTGTTGCCATGCCCTCCTACAGGGGATTTTCTGGACCCATGGATTAAACCCGCATGCCTTTTCTCCTACATTGGCAAGCGAGTTCTTAGCACTAGTGCCACCTGGAAAGCCCTGAAAGTGATGTATTCTGATTAGAAATTCTGAGATGGAAGTAGACATTATGGTAGTTGTTTTACAGTGGCCTTGTTCCTGAACTTAATAGAAAAGTTTTCAGTTTTTCACTGTTGACTATAATGTTTGCTGTGAGGTTTTCATATAGTGTATATTATGTAGAGGTAATTTCCTTCTATTCCTAGTTTGTTGAGTGATTTATTATGAAAGGTGTTGAATTTTGTCAAATACCTTTTCTGGATCTATTGAGATGCTGCTGCTGCTGCTAAGTTGCTTCAGTCATGTCCGACTCTGTGAGACGGGATAGACGGCAGCCCACCAGGCTCCCCCGTCCCTGGGATTCTCCAGGCAAGAACACTGGAGTGGGTTGCCATTTCCTTCTCCAATGCATGAAAGTGAAAAGTGAAAGTGAAGTTGCTCAGTCGTGTCCAACTCCTAGCGACCCCATGGACTGCAGCCCACCAGGCCCCTCCATCTATGGGATTTTCCAGGCAAGAGTACTATGTGATTTTTATCCTTCACACTGTTAATGTGGTGCCTCACATTGATGATTTTTGTATATTGAACCATCCTTGCATCTCAAGGAAAAAGAGTCTCACTTTTGGTGGTTTATGATCCTTTTAATGTGCTATTGAGTTTTGTTTGCTAGTATTTTACTGAGCATTTTTATACCTGTTATTGTCATGGATATTGGTCTGTAATTTTATTTTCTTGAAGTGTCTTTGGCTTTGGTATCAGAGTAATGCTGTCCTTATTAAAATAAGTTTGGAAGTGTTTTCTCCTCTTCAATTATTTGGAAGAATTTGAGAATAATTGACATTAATTTGTCTCTAATTGTTTTGTAGAATTCCCTAATGAAGGTATCTGGTCCTGGACTTTTAATGTTGGGAGATATTTTATTGCTAATTCAATTTCCCTTGAGGTTATGTCTGTTCAGATTTTCTATTTCCTCATGAATTGGTCTTGATAGGTTACATGTTTCTAGAAATTAAGCTATTTCTTCTTACTTATGCAATTTGTTGGCATATAATTGTTCAGAGTAATTTCTAATATTCAATTTATACTTCATCAATTATAATGTCTTTTCTCTCATTTTTGGTTTTATTATTTGAGTCTTCTTTCTCTTTTTCTTAATTAATCTAATGATTTGTCAATTTCATTGATCTTTACAAACAACTAACTCAGTTTGAATATTTCTCCTATTGTTTTTCTAATCTCTATTCCTTCTTCTAACTCTGCGTGTGTGCTCAGTCATGACTGACTCTTTGTGACCCCATGGACCATGGTCCGTCAGGCTTCTCTCTCCATGGAATTTTCCAGGCAAGGATACTGGAATAGGTTGCCATTTCCTCCTCCTGGGAATCTTCCTGACCCAGGGATTAAATGTGTCTCTCTTGCATTTCCTGCATTGGCAGGCAGATTTTTTTTTTTTAACCACTGAGCCACTGGGGAATTAGACAACTAAGTTTGGGGTTTGTTTATTCTTCTTTTTCTTGTTCCTTGAGGTATCTTTGGGTCATTCTCTTTTTTCTAATACAGGTATTTCACACCACAAACGTCACTCTTAGTACTGCTTTTGCTGCATCTCATAAGTTCTGTTATGTTATATTTTTGGTTGTCTTAAGATATTTTTTAACTTCCCTTTTGATTGCTTCCTTTACTCACTGATTTTCAGGAGTGTGCTATTTAATTTCCACATATTTGTGAATTTTCCAGTTTTTCTTCTATTGATTTCCAGTTACATTCTCTTGTGGTTGGAAAAAATACCTGGAATGATTTCAAACTTTTTAAATTTGTAAAGACTTGTTTTGTGACCTGACAAATGATCTATCCTCGGATAATGTTTTTTGGAGAAGAATAAGCATTCTGCTGTTGTTGGATGGGGTGTTAGCTCAATTGATTTGTGCCATTGTTCAAGTTTTTTTCCTTTCCATATTGATCTCCAGCTGGTTATTCTATTCATTACTGAGAATGGGATATTGAAATCTCCTACTATTATTTTGTTGCTGTCTGTTTCTACCTTCAGTTCTGTCATTGTTTGCTTCCTGTACTTGAGTACTCTGATGTTGCATGTGTATATATTTGTAATTGCTATCTCCTTGGTGAACTGATCCTTTTATAACTACGTAATGTCCTTTGTTTTCTGTGACAGTTTCTGACTTGAAATCTTTTTTTTTTTTTAATCTTTTTGTAGTTATTACCATTTTTTCCAAGCATGATTTTATTGAGCTCATTTAGCATCTCTCTGATGATTATCTTAAATTATCAGTTAATTTATAATACTCATTTCTTTAAGGTCAGCACCTGGAAATTTATTTTGTTCCCTGGGTTGGGCCATGTTTTTCTGTTTCTTCATGTGATTGGTTACTTTGTGTTGTAATCTGCACATTCAAAACAGCATCTACTTCTTTCTCTCTTTTTGGACTAGCTTCATGCAGGGAAGGCCTTCACCCACTAGCCTGAATAGAGATCTTTGGGGCCTCTTAAACCTTTCTTGCAGATGTGTCTTCTCTGGGCTTGTGAATATAAATGTCCAATTAGAGATGTTTTGCAGGCTCTTTCTTCAAGAGTTCATAATCTCTTTTTCCCTCTATTGTCTTTTTGTGGTACTGCAGGTTTTCTGGACCTGCCATAAACCACCCAGCTCTTTTCTGTTTTCAAAGAACCACACACCCCTCCCCCCAGGCATCTAGAATATCTCAGGTCCCATCAGCACTCCAAGTCAAATGAGATGGAAATTCATTCGTCTGGCATACCTCCCACCCTCCAAAAGAAGCCAGACATTGAACACATGATTCAACTCTTTTGCTCTCCAGGGAGATGCCAGGAACAGGGCGGGGGCAGGGGAGGTGTTCTCCCCTTGCTCTATTCTGAGATGGGGAAGTGGAAATTCTGGTTCAAACATTTATCTTTGTTCTTATCACCCCCTCTCCCACAGTCTGGTATCCTTTCGTACAGTGTTTATATTCAAGCAAGAAAGAAACCAACTACTGTTAGCGCCCCCCTAAAATTCAAAATGTTATTGGATATTCCGTCTTTGTTCCCTCAACCCCAGAAATACTGGGAATTGAGAATTTCCTTTGAATCATGCTGCTGTGTGCTGCATTGTGCTGGTGGGAGGGATTCTGGTAGTGAGTGCTATGAATTTTCCTACCAGCTTTGAAGTAGCTGACTTCAGGCTTGTCTGGGGGTGAAGTAGCCTCTTAATTGATGTCTGGATTTCTCACAAAGGGAATTGGTCTGTGTATCATTCTTGAATTGATATCTTAATGGGGAGAGGAGGGTTTGAGGCTTCCTATTCTGCCATCTTGCTGATGTTTCCATTCAAAGCATGATTAATTCTATAAATAATAGGAAAAGTTCTCTAAAATGTGAAGCAGTTATTAGAGCATTCAGGTATGTTATTAAGAGTGTTTTTTGATAGAGCCAACTCCCAATCTTTCTTTCCTACCTTCCTGTTCTCTAGCTCACATTGTAATTGAACTTGAGATTTGGATTGTAAAGAGAAGTTCTCTTTGAAGGGGGCCTTACAAGGATATTTTACAGGAGGTTCTATAAATATTTTTAGAGTATCTGAAATAAGTCTCCTGTAAAGTAAGTTTCTAAAATTCTATATCTTTTCTTTCCTTCATCACTCAGCGTTAAAGTTGGGAAACCATATTTCATATTAATAGTCTTACAGAAAGAGTGTCAGAACTTCATGTCACAAGTAGTCCAAATCACCTCAGTTCCCCTGGCCTCTTTTTCAGATATCTTTTGCATGGAGAGATGAGTCCCAACTGCAAGATTTTTTTACCAGCTGTCAACTTTCCATTGATCAATGGGTTACTTTCTCATTTAATAAATCACTTCCACTCTGCTACACAGTAGGAAACTTCCTGGTGCATTTCCAGAATAACTGAAAATAGTTTGATGTTCTCAGCTTCTCCCTGAATATTTGAATGAAGATATTGGATAAACTGCAAAGTCTCTGTGTGCTGAACATGGAATCATCAAATAGTTTTGTCAGCTTGCCAGACAGCCAAAGAGAAGCAAACTGCAATTGAAGGAGAAATATTCTGCTGGCCAAATGGAAAGATGAGCACATTTGGATTACACATTCCAGTCCCAAAGACTGAGCCCAAATATATGTATGTATGTACCATCAGATATCAATAATAAATTATTTATAAATATGCTACAAACTGTTTTTCTTAACTTTCTCCCTCTGGAATAGACTATGTTAACAGACTAGATATTTCATTGTCTTAGATCTCTTATTTGTTCTATTTCTGGACTAATTTATTTATTGGGCACAGTGATAAGGACTGATAAAACACAGAAAAGAAAAAGTAAATAACAGTTAGCAAACAACAAATAATTAACTTAAAGTACTTCTACTCAAGTAGCTTTCCTTGGAGGAATTAGCAGTTTAGTCTAGTGGGGCATAATACTACTGGTGTTTATTTTTGGCTCTTTGGCCATAATGCTTTTGGTGGAAAATTTTCTTAACACTAATTTTAGGAATAATATCAGTAGGCAAATAACTTTCAAATAACATTTATTGAGCACGTAATTTGTTTCAGGCACTGTTCTAAATGGTTAACACAGATAGTGGCAGGGCTGGAATTTAAATCCACTCTCCTGCTACTGTTTCGTCACTAATTCATGTCCAACTCTTTGCAACCCCATGGACTATAGCCCACCAGGCTCCTCTGTCCCTGGGATTTCCCAGGCAAGAATACTGGAGTAGGTTTCTATTTCCCCCTCCAGGGGATCTTCCTGACCCAGGGATCAAACCTGCATCTCCTGCTCGGCAGACAGAGTCTTTACTGAGCCACCTGGGAAGCCCTTAAACCCATTCTGCCTGACTACAAAGCCTATAGTTATAAACATTATCTTATTCTGCCTTCATTCTTTCTGTTCAGTGTTCTATAGCCTTTCACAATGAAGGGATAGAATAGGAAAGAAATTGTAATAATAACATCCTGCGCTATTTTATGGTAAAGCAAATCAGTCATCACAAAAAAGAAAATGTTTTATATATATATAAAATGTTATATATATATAACATTTTATATATATATATATATATATTTCATTATGAATCTATTAAAAAGTCTCATTTTTTGTCAATATACGTGCTGTCTAAAGACTGAATTGAGCACACTGTACCTTCTTAGACCTATCCAGGAAAGGATAAGAAAGTTTATATGTGTGGTTTTTTTTTTTCCTTCCTAAATGGCAAAAAGCCCAGACTTTTTGTTACCATTCCATGGTAAACATTTGTCTCTCTAGTCACCCAGATTCATGATTCATTTGTTAGGGGCTTAGTGGGCACATTTTGGCCAGCAGCCTGCCATGTGCGCATATCAGGCCTTGAATGAGTTCTGAACAGAGGAAGTCTCCTTTTGCCCATACAAGAGCATGTGCATGGGAGTTTAACCAGAAGCAGCTTAGCAATGAGATAGGTATGCAGCACAGGAAGGGCCTAAGGAGGCACCTCGCCCATGAGTTACCATGGGAGCCGCACTGAGCATCAGGCGTCGTTGGCTATGAACCACTGTTGCAAAGCAGAGGCACTGTAGCTGCATTGTTCCATCCTGCCTCTGTGTTGGATAGGACAGAGGTGTGGCTTTAAGATCCCGTCACTGCTTGGAACATGGGTGTATCAAGTCTATACCACACAGCCACTCTGTGTTTACCTTGTGTCGTCCTGAGTCACAATGGTCTCTTGAGCTTGGTAGCCTCACTATTTGAAATAGCCTCATCATTTAAAATTAAGGTGAGCCTTCCATCAACACTGAATCTAAAAATCTACATGAAACGTCTGCGCTGCTGTCTTCCCACCCTACCCTTACCACATTTGTTGGAACTCAATCTCTCGCCTCCAAAGGAGCCATTGTGCTGAACAACGACCAGATGAAACTTGGAAAACAAATATAGGAAATATGTGCAAATAGGAAAAGTGAAGAGGCTATAAACATCAAATCCACATCTTTTCTGTTTTACTTTTTATATTTCTTATTTCATTCATTCCTTCAGTGAGTAATTATTGAGTACGTTCCCCATGGAAGGGACATAGTAGGGACAAGAGTGGAGGGAGATGATTTTGAGGCATGGAGTCCTTTGGGAGATAGGCTGGTTCTGGGTAGTATGCCAATAAGCATAGTTAAAACAGGAAATGAGTATGGCACACCCCCAAAACTGAGCAGCAGGCAGCATTCAGGTGAGAGGAAAATGTAAAGTGAAAAGGTTCCTATGACAATATTTTATTCATATCCAGTCCTAAAGGAAAGAATTCAGTATGTGTTCTCTGACTCCTTCCTCCCTGAACTCAGAATTCTGTCTCAAATATAATAACCACAGTTCAACTTAATTATACATTCAGTGGGTTTCAGGTGGAGAGAGGCTATAATTTGAAATATTTTCTGTGAGAAATTATGCTTAAAAGCAAAACCATTTACAGGCAAATTTTGAGGGCTGTGTGTATCTACATGGAATCATAATTTTTTTTTTCCCTTTCCCAGGACTTAATTTGTTATATAACTGTGTTTCTAACTTTAACTACCTAAGTAAAGGCAGGCAGAATATGTAGCAAAATTACTTTTGTCACAGTTAAAAGTTCTAGATATATTTATGGCCAGTATCTTTCCACCTATAATCCAGAAAGTAGTTTTCTTTGGCATTTCCAAGTATGAGATTTTTATCCCAAATACTCACTAATAATATATTAATCATATATTTAAAGTGTTTTCCTCTTGAGTTTAAATTTGTAATAGAATTCCTCCACAAACTTAAAAAAACTTAGAATTCATCTAATCCCTCTTTGGGTGAAATTTTCAAAGCAGTTAAAAGAATTTTTTTTTTTTTTCCAACTCTGTTCTGAGATCATTTCAACTAATAGTGCAGTACGTATTTAAACTCTTGTGAGTAATTTTAATTGGTTTGCTGAGAGTTCAGCTTAACTTGAGGAGAAGTTACTTGAGGAGAAGAATCATTAATAAGGTAGCAGTATATTATTAATAAGGACGCGGGTATATTCCTGTTATGTTCTTTTCCTTCTCCAAAATTTTTCCCACCGTAACACTTCATTAGATTCATTTGCCTTTTAGAAATTAAATTTACAGACTTTTCAGTCATGAGACTTCATCTTTAGTTTTTATGGGACCTGAATCTAAAGAGATAAATCAAGTGTGGTTGTGCAATCTGAATTGGTATTGTTGAGATTTCACTGGCAACACAACTGCTAATTTGAAATATCTGTTGTGACTTTAGTCATGAAGATTGAGTGCAAAATATTTTAACATTTCATAAAACATTACAGAGTTGGGGCTGCTATTGTGGTTCCCATTTATATTCCTCTGGACACACATTTAATAGCAGAGTAAATGACCAGTACGACTGACATTATGAGAAAAAGAAGTAACTGAGAGATTTTTCAAGTTGTATGAATAGAAAAAATCTTAAGAGAATCAAAATATCCCAGAAATACTAACATAGAAAAGTAGAAATGCCCCCTCACTCTGTGCTGCACTGAGAGGTACTTCACAGGACAGCACCGATCAGAGAAGGGAGAATCTTGCTCTGCCTGCTCATAACTCAGAATTTGTGCTTTCATGCAAATTACTTACAGATTCTGAACCTTGATTTCCACATATGTAATAGGGAGAAATATAGGGTACTGTATCGTGCTGCTGTGAGAATTAAATGAGATCCCAAACAAAAAGAATCCAAGAAAATGGCAGGGAGATAGTAGCTTTTCAATAAATGGTAGCTATATGTGTTCAGTGGAGAAGGAAATGCCGACCCACTCCAGTATTCTTGCCTGGAGAATCCCATGGACTGTAGCCTGCCAGGCTCCTCTGTCCATGGGGTTGCAAGAGTTGGACACTACTTAGCGACTAAACCACCCCCAGTTTGAGTGTTCAGACACTCAATTGTGTCTGACTCTTTGTAACCCCATGGACTGTAGCCCACCAGGCCTCTCTCTTCATGGGATTCTCCAGGCAACAATACTGGAGTGGGTTGCTGTGCCCTCCTCCAGGGGATCTTCCTGACTCAGGGACCAAACATCCACCTCTTAAATGTCTCCTACATTGGGAGGCAGATTCTTCACCACTAGCGCAAATGGTAGTGGGAAGCAAATGGTAGCTGGGTAGCTCCATATATCAGGAAAAGAAATGCTCTGTAGTAATGACAAGTCAATCACCACAGCTCTGTGAGTCCAGTGTTTGAGTCCTAAAGAACCTGTGAAATTTAAAAAGCATGCCCTTTTCAGTGACTAGTGTGTGTTTAGTGTGTGTGTTTGTGTGTGTGTGTGTGTCAGAGTTGGGGGGAGAGTGGAATGTGTGTGTAGGGAACACAGTTTATGATGGATAAGAGAATTAAGTCTAGTTTTCCATTTTTCTTTCACTCAACAGGCAAGGGTTTCATGTGCTCAACTTCTTGCTTCTTAGTTCTTTGTTGTTATTGAGTCACTAAGTCATGTCTTACTCTTTGCAACCCCATGGATTGTAGCACACCAGGCTCCCCTGTCCTTCACTATCTCCCCAAGTTTGCTCAAATTCATGTCCATTGAGTTGGTGACACTATCTTACCATCTCATCCTTGGCTGTCCTCTTCTCCTTTTGCCTTCAATCTTTCTCAGCATCAGAGTCTTCTCCAGTGAGTCAGCTCTTCACATCAAGTGGCCAAAGTATTGTAGCTTCAGCTTCAGCATCAGTCCTTCCAATGAAGATTTAGGGTTGATTTCCTTTAGGATTGACTGGTAGTTCGTAGTGCTTATTTGAAGCATTAAGTCTATTTTTCTAAGTGTACAGGATTGGTAATGGGAGTTAATCATGTAAACTAGATGCTGCACGTGAGTTAGCTAATTCTTTACCTTTCTTGGATCTAGAAATGTTTTGACTTTAGTAAAACTCTAGCTCCCTAAGAAGGCACTAATTCAGAAATTACACTTTTGGACGTTTCAGGAAAATTACTGGGGATCATTTTTAGGGACTGTCATGTAAATTATCCACGCAGACTTCTAGACATCTTTCTGCACACCCAGCCAGTCCTCACTGCAGCTTCTCTGTTGTTTCCATGGTCTACCTTAGGTAAATGTGGGGCTGTACTATTTAATCAACAGCCTAGATGACTTTATTCTTTGGTTATACGATGTAATCTTTTTGGGAAACTATTTAGGAAAATGTGCTATAAGCCTTGCAGATACCTAAACGCTCATATCCAGTTAAAATGCCATAACTGATCATTTATCCACTGGAAAATAGTTCAGAGAAAAACAAGATACAAAGGTAATGTAAATGAAGAAATCACTGCAGTGTTATTTATAGTAACATTGGAAGTGACTTAATTGTTCAACAAGAGGGAAATAGCTGAATAAATATCAAAGCAAGTCAATGAAACATTATGTAGTTGCTAAAGTCGTCATTATGAACATTATGTAATAACATGAAAATGTCGTGAAATAATGTTAATTAAATAAAACAGAGTAAAGGTCATATTATCTCATCATTACAACTTCAGAAAATATGTAAGCATGAAAGTACTAGGAGTAAAAACTGCAAATTGTGTACTGTGATGATGGAAACTATGGATGTTGTTCATTTCTTTTTCTATCTTCTATATTGTCATAATTAGGCTTGTGCAACAGAAACAAGTATTGAGTAAGCAAAAAATAATTAAATATGGTCCACACAGTTCACAACAGTATTCGAAGTATGCTCAGGTATAACTTTGTAGATCAAGATTTACCTTGTTTCTATTTAAATTAATGATTATATGGATAGCTCAACATACGCACTTTAATTTTTTAGTTGGGGTGTGTGTGTTAGTTGCTCAGTCGTGTCTGACTCTGCCACCACATGGACTGTAGCCCACGAGACTCCTCTGTCCGTGGGATTCTCCAGGCAACAATACTGGAGTGGGTTGCCATTTCATTCTCCATTTTTAGTTGGTATCTCTAGAAAAAACAAGGAATAAATGTAGTGAATTAGAAGACATGGAATGCTGCCTAAACTAAGCCATAATGATTGTTTAACCTGAAATGGTTTCTTCCCCTGAAACTGAATTTTCTCACATGTAAAGCTCAGGAATTGGACTAAAAGGTTTTTAAGGTAAATTTCCTATCAGTTCTGTGATACTGAGCTTATAGTTCTTTATACAAACCCTATCTGATGTTTACCCCCTCTATTCAGACACCATCTTGTATGCTAATAATAATAATATTAATCACTGGTTTTATATTTATTTGTGAAAGTCCCCTCAGTTGTGTCTGACTCTTTTATGACTCCATGGACTGTAGCTCTCCAGGCTCTTCTGTCTATGGGATTTCACAGGCAAGAATACTAGAGTGGGTTGCCATTTCCTTCTCCAGAGGGTCTTCCAGACCCAGGGACCAAACCCAAGTCCCCTACATCGCAGGCAGATTCTTTACCATCTGAATCACCCTGACTTAATTAAATTCCAAACGATTGTTAAGTCTTATCCACTATTCCCAACTTCCTATCAATCCTAAGAATTTTATCCTTGAAATTGTACAGGATAAAAATTATATAAACATGATCATTCTATCTGAAAATAAAAAAGTATCAGTAGCTTCTTCATACACACTTCCGCTTCTTTTTAAACTTCTTCAACATAAAAAACATTTTATGCCCCATTAAGATTTTTCAATTCGACCAGGAGACCACAGAATTATGAAATAAAGTTTTCCATAAAAATATAACTCGATCAGGTACAATTTTCTTGTTAATTGTAACTGGTAACTATAATTAATTAAAAATTGGTAAGATAGAATTAAAAGTGAGGAAATCAACTTGCTTATAAATATAAAACAAATGACTGAGGATATTTAAAAATAAGCTCCAGCAAGAAACTTCAAAGAATCTGTAAAACAAAATATATTCTTTTTTTTTTTCTTTTAAACAAAATATATTCTAATTCTTACCACCTTAAGAACTGACTGGAATCCTCACAAGTAAGCTTCAAAGTTAGGACCATCCAGAGGCAGTCTACTTTTTGACATTTTCAGTGTCAGGAAGGAAACCAATTACCTCTAATCAGAGACTTTGGTATTTAGCACAATTCAGGAGCTCACCACCTACAGGAAATAAAAAGACAGAACACAAAGTCTGTTAAAGCAGGTTGTTTTGCTTTGATCTTCAATAAAACTCTGTTTGCTCCAGTACCCCGGCATTCTCAACTTTGTTGAATGTGAAAGTTCATAATGAACACAGTATGTTGACGTCTGATTTCAGTAAGGAAACTCCACCTCTTTCTCTCTGCTCTCTATTTTTGTTTTTGACAAGCAGCTCTTCCTTCTGTCGATAAACTCATCAAACTTTATCTGATATGGCACAAGGGAAAAGTTTGGATCACAAAACACTCAGAGTTTGTGGAGGTCAACCAAATTTTATAAAATCTTTCCTCTGACAGCTTCCAGTATGTACTGTAAAAGCAATTATCCAACAAGTATCTATGGAATATTTATTTATACCTGTGCATATGATTTTTTTAAGTGTGAGAAAGAGGGGAAAAATTGCAAAATATTCAGCACCAGCAACCCTAAATTTTAAAATACCATGGACTTTGAGGTTTGATTATTTAGCTCAAGTTGTGGGTTGGATAAGAGACATTCTGGTCAGAGGACTTATTATTTTAGATGTTTTATCTCCTAAGTAATACTGGTGATACAGATTCCAGGAATGTATGGTCAGGGAAGGTACAGAAAGCAATATTTTCATCAGAGTTGCTTGAGAGGTTGGAAAAAGACATATAGCAAGAGATTAAATAAACTATTCCCCAAACCTCTGTTTGTCATTTACATTAATGACACTTGCCCAGAAAGCAGGGAAAGAATTGACCCAAATAGTCTATTTAGTCTAACGATTCATCAATCAAACATTTCCTAGGTCTTCCCCATGCCCCAAACACTGTGCCAGGTATGGGATCTGGCAATGCCTACCAAGACAGCCACTAGCAGGAACAAATACTCATTTCATTTTAGGCCACTGGCCTAAAACAGCTCCTTTAAAAAAAATTTTTTTTTCTCCTTTAGTTTTTATCCAATGATGATTTCACTAATTCCTTATGGTTTTGCCACTTAGATATTTGGCTTTTGAACTAAGGCCATTGAGGGAAGGCTGCTGCTAAGTCACTTCAGTCGTGTCCAACTCTGTGCGATCCCATAGACGGATCACCAGGCTCCCCAGTCCCTGGGATTCTCCAGGCAAGAACGCTGGAGTGGGTTGCCATTTCCTTCTCCAATGCATGAAAGTGAAAAGTGAAAGTGAAGTCACACAGTCGTGTCTGATCCTCAGGGACCCCATGGACTGCAGCCTACCAGGCTCCTCCGTCCATGGGATTTTCCAGGCAAGAGTACTGGAGTGGGGTGCCATTACCTTCTCCGAGGGAAGGCTAAGAGACCATTAAGACTGATTAGGATAAAATACTAGCAAAGTCCTTTAGGCTTTTGTCTACTGAGATTGCTCTGTGAAATCCTCCTCAGGGATATCTGCCTAACAAATACAACTATTTACTTCTAATTAAATTTTTAAAAATGTTTGGTGTGCATCACTGGGGCTGATGGAGCAAGGAAAAAGTGAGTTCAAGTTTTTGCCCCGTTTTTAGAATTCATTTTTTCCCATTTCTCTCTTTAATGAGCATCTAAGCTACATGCCCTTTTTGACCATAGTTTTTTTTTTTTTTTTTAACTGATCAAAAAGTTTAGATGTGGGAAATGCAAGAATTAGGCACATTTCTGTCAGGTTTTACCCTTGAGAAAATTTTACATATCCTCTCCTTATTTCTCCCTTACTTTAACCATCCAGTATACCTGTGTTTCCAAGAACAGCCCTGTAACTTGAAATTCAGTTTCTAAATTTCAAGGATGACTTTTCAACACATTTGATTATTGATTCATGATTAACCTTTTAGTTCTGGAATAGGGTTTTAGAGCTTAGTTTCATTGGCGTTTATCTAGTCAATTCCATTAATTTATACTAAGTATATGAGGATCTTCTCTGAATCACACAGTTTCTTTCAGTAGAAACCAAATATGAACCCAGGTTTCCAGACTCCTATCCTTTTATGCCACATCTTTTTTTTTTTAATTTTTCCTTCACTTATTCCTTCTTTTTTTCACTTATATTTTTAATTGATGTATAGTGGATTAAAAGTATTTCTGGTGTACAGCAAAGTGATTTAGTTATATATATATATATATATATATATATACACACACACATTCTTTTTCAGATTCTTTTCCATTATGACATCTTCTTATTCAGGCTTTCAAGATGCAATATCATACAAAAATAATAGCTCAGGGTTTTTAAAATAAATATTTCTGCAAAGGGAAACACTGGAACTCAGCTGGTAAATTGTGAGGAGACATAATCTCTAACAAATGGAGACAATGAGAGAAAGAAAACAAAGAGTCCTCTCAGTCTCTCTTGATCTCAGTAACTTCCTAAGAAAAAAAGTCTCTTCTTGTTTTTTCTGAAGACCAGAGCATCTGTGTGGAACTATTTCAAATGCTGGACTGTGAATAGAAAAACTCTGAGAAACAGGTTGAGAGTAAAATCTTGATGCTGCCATGGTATATTTTAATAGCATCCCTGCAGTTAAAGAACATACATTCTGTCTGATTCCCCTTATGTGGAACACCAAAGTCATTTTGGGAACACAAATGGCTCTAACCCACCATTAAACTCAGTGTCTGTTTTTCAAAGCATAAAAATTACTTTAGTAAGTTAACTTTAAAAGTCAAAAATCTATTAATGAAATAGTCCAACAAAGCCTAGTAAAATGAAGGATCTGTATCTATATTCATGATTCAAGTATTACTGCATCTTGATTCTAAGTGAATATATCTTTAATCTTTTATAGTTATGGATGGTGTGTGTGTGTGCGCTCAGTCATGTCTGACTCTTTGGGATCCCATAGACTGTAACCTGCCAGGCTCCTCTGTCCATGGAATTTCCCAGGCAAGAATACTGGAGTGAGCTGCCATCTCCTACTCCAGGGGATCTTCCCCACCTAGGAATCGAACCCACGTCTCCTCATTAGCAGGCAAATTTTTTACCACTGAACCACCTGTGAAGCCCAACAGAAGGGAAAATTTTTCTGCCTCTACATGTACTTAATGAAAAACTAGTGTGATACAAATGTTGAAATATATCACTAAAATTGCATTTCTTAGGGAATTATCCATTTAGCTCCTGATAGTTTTTTGCGATGGAGAAGGCAATGGCACCCCACTCCAGTACTCTTGCCTGGAAAATCCCATGGACGGAGGAGCTTGGTGGGCTGCAGTCCATGGGGTCGCTAGGAGTCAGACACGACTGAGTGAGTTCACTTTCACTTTTCACTTTTATGCATTGGAGAAGGAAATGGCAACCCACTCCAGTGTTCTTGCCTGGAGAATCCCAGGGGTGGGGGAGTCTGGCGGGCTGCTGTCTATGGGATCACACAGAGTCGGACACGACTGAAGCGACTTAGCAGCAGCAGCAGCAGCAGTTTTTTGCGAACACAATTGATACGAAGGAAAAAGTATCAGGGCTTTCAGATTAAAACGAACCGAAATGTTAACCAGTAATGTTAAAGGATTTTTGAAAAATCCAACACAGTAAAAATGTGTATACGTCTGTATATGTGCTCAGTTGCCTCCAACTCTTTGTGACCCCATGTAGCCTGCCAGGCTCCTCTGTCCATGGGATTTCCCAGGCAAGAATACTGAAGTGGGTTATTATTTCCTACTCCAGGGGATCTTCCTGATCCAAGGATGGAACCTCATCTCTTGTGTCTCCTGCAGTGGTAGGCGGATTCTTGACCCCTGTGCCAACCAGGAAGGCTTATAGAAAAATACAGAGTAAAGAAACAGTAAAAGGAAATAAATTAGCTAAACTGTCAAGCTTTCCTAATTAATTGAAGGAAGTGTTTAGGGGGATTAGGCATGTGGATTCTTATAAGCTCCTACTTCAAGGTGAGATGATTTTGGCATAAACATTTAGGGCCTTCCCTCAGTCTTATCCACATTGTTTGGTAAGCTTCAGGCAGATGCTTCTGTGATACAGTAATATCTTCTCTTTGGATATGCTTTTCATCTCAAAGCAATATATAAACATTACACCTCCAGTTCTAGGAGACCTTGAGGCACAAAGTAAAAGCAGAAGGGATGTGGTCATGGGAATATCCACAGTGAGGCGTTAACATCCACAGTTAAATATGTCAGCCTCAGACTTCCTGTGGTAGCACCCACCATTTTACACAATTCAGCCAGTTGACTCATTCAAAACCTTAAGGCTCATCAGAATAAATGAGTGAGTCATCGTTAACAAAGGGGAAAAATATGTCTCTGTATTCCTCACTGGGGTAAAAGAACCCTCCTGAGTACCTCTAGAGTAAATATATTGTATATCAACTATCTAGTCCTTTGAATTACTAAGGCCATCAATAACAATTTGCATACTTAGGAAAGACACAATTTTCGGAGTTTTGAGTTACTACTTGTCAAAAACTGTGAAAAAAATAATTTCCATATATTTATGCAGAAAAAATTAATTGACAGACTTTTTTGTGATTCTTAATAATAATCACAGTTTTATGTGTGTGGTAGGATGAAGCAGTTGGGGGTGTAATTTATCCAAAGAAGGCATTCAAAGAAAGGCCTTTGTTTTGCCCTTTCTTTGAGTTCAAAAGCTCACACTGTGCACAATAACATTTTGTATTCCCATAAGGTGATATAATGTTAAGAATATGTTTGAGATCAGCAGCTGAGATATTGAATGTAAATACAACGTTTATTGACAGAAGCCAAAATACCGTTCGAGTGACTGGGGGAAAATAGAAATTCATATGGGTTCAAAATCCCAAATAAGGCCTCCACAAAATGCTTATTTTAATCATATTAACTACTTAAATAAACCAATACACTGTTTTCCTTTGCTTTCTTCTATTACTTTTTAAAATACTTAACAGCTTTATTGGACTACAATTTAGTCTGAAAAATTCACCCACTGAAAGTATGCAGCCTGATGATTTTTCATATTTAGAATTGTGCCAGTATCATCATGGTTCAGTTTTAGATAACTTCCCTTGCTCGAAGACAATCTCTCATGTCTGTTTTCAGTGAAACTTGCTCTCTCTCCCTGACCCAGGCAACCACTGGTCTCTCAGTTCAGTTCATTTCAGTTGCTCAGTCACGTCCGATTCTTTGCGACCCCATGGACTGCAGCACGTCAGGCTTCCCTGTCCATCACCAAGTCCCAGAGCTTGTTCAAACTCATGTCCATCAAGTCGGCAATGACAGCCAACCATTTCATCCTGTCTCTGTTTCTGTCTCTACATTTTACTTTTTCTACAAATTTTATATAAAAGGCATTATAAGAAGAATAAAAACCTCTCAAAGATGTCCACACCCTAATCCCGGAGCCCATGAATGTGTTACCTTACAGAACAAAAGTGACTTTTCTCATGTGAATAAAACCTCTACATGGAGAGGTTACCCTGGATTATCTGGATGAGTCCAATCTAATCACAAGAGTCCTTAAAAGCAGAGAACTTTCCCCAGCTGGGGCAAAGAAATGCAATAATGGAAGACAGATTAGAGAGATGCAGTGTGAGAAGGATTTGGCCCATAATTACTTGCTTCAAAGATAAGGCAAAGGGGTCATAAGCCAAGGAATGCAAGCAGCTGCTCAAAGGGATAAGTCAAGGGAATCGATTCTCCGCTAGAGCTTTCAGAAAGAAACAATACCCAAATCAATGAAAGTGAAAGTGAAGTCACTCAGTCATGTCCGACTCTTTGGGACCCCATGGACTGTAGCTTACCAGGCTCTTCCCTCCATGGGATTCTCCAGGCAAGAGTACTGGGGTGGGTTGCCATTTTCTTCTCCAGGGGATCTTTCCGACCCAGGGATCGAACCCGGGTCTCCCACAGTCCAAGCAGATGCTTATAAAATAATCAGTGATCTCTTTTGAGAGGATTGCTAATTATTTATTGATAGCATATAACTTAAGCACCATGTACAACTTTAAAATGCTGGAATTGTCTTTGTCGGCATTCAAAATGGTAGAATCCAGAGAAGCTGGACATTTTGAATTTATACTAGCTCTTTTATCCCCATAGGACCACATAATAAAGATTTTCGTTTTTTGCTATTGTATCAACAATGCTGGCCTAAGAAGAATCATTTAAAATGTTTATAAGTGAAACAAATATAAGCTACTTATTTGTTATCACATGGCTTTTGCCCAGTCTGTATGAACAGGTGAGTTTTCTCTAGTGCTGAATCTTTCCATCTAGTCAAACCATTCGAAAATATGAGTGAAAATGTCAAAATCTGAATATTCCCATTTACCTTGAATTCTGAAGAGTCAGTATGGCATACTTTACATTTAGCCTAACAACCATAATTTCAATAAATCATGTAAGAAAATGTCAGTGAACCCAGATAATATATTTTTCCTAGTAGCTGGTTTAGTTGTTTTCTCCAAATCTCTATGGGAAAATATTTGGAGTCTTCTCATTTTCAATTTATACTTGGGTTGAAATATGTAAGATATGTAAGAAGAAGATCTAGACACCTGCTAAGAAAACTGGATTTTGGGCTAGGGCTAAATTCAATTCATCTATTTGGCATATGAAGTTATATCTTATTAGAATTAAAGAAAACAATACATAGTCTATTTACAGACTTTCATATGTGTAAATTATAAGAGAACATCTCTAGAAATAGTTAAACTACACATACCATATGTTCAGTTGTGTCCAACTCTGCGACTCCATTGACTGTAATCTGCCAGGCTCCTCTGTCCATGGAATTTTCCAGACAAGAAAGCTTGAGTAGGTTGCCATTCCCTACACCAGGGCATCTTCCCAACCCAGGGACTGAACCCAAGTCCCCTGTGTCTCCTGCATTGCAGGTGGATTCTTTATCCTCTGAGCCATCAGAGAAGCCTCTAAACCACATGTCACTGGGTAATAACCCATCCTGAAAATACTTTTTTCCTATGCAGTCTAATTGCTGAACTTCAGTTTTTGCTAATTTATCTGTCACTAGACGAGATGTGTCTGAATATACTTGCCCAGAGTCCAAGGCAGCAATTTTTGTGCTTGATAAATCTAGGTTTATTTCATGAAATAAAAAATGTTTTTAATCACCTTTAATTATACTAAGAAGGTAAAGAGCAAAGTATAATATATTCAATGCTGAGATTAGCTCAGATTTGTGCTGTATAGACAATTCCATTTCTGACTGTGACATCAGTATGCATATGGGAATTATAGTAACTACCACCATAAGATTAAATTCAAATACTCTTAACTTTTTACTGATTGATCCAACATTCATCCTTCTCTGCTGCTGCTACTGCTGCTAAGTCGCTTCAGTTGTGTCCGACTCCGTGGGACCCCATAGACGGCAGCCCACCAGACTCCCCTGTCCCTGGGATTCTCCAGGCAAGAACAATGGAGTGGGTTGCCATTTCCTTCTCCAATGCATGAAAGTGAAAAGTGAAAGTGAAGTCACTCAGTCGTGTCCGACTCTTAGAGACCTCATGGACTGCAGCCTACCAAGCTCCTCTGTTCATGGGATTTTCCAGACAAGAGTACTGGAGTGGGGTGCCATTGCCTTCTACATTTTATAATCCAAACTTTTATTATGTACATCTTTGTGAAAATTAAAATCCTTTCATTTTGGTACTTTATCTTTAGGTGTAAATATATAACTTTTGTTGAAATATTTTGTTGGTGGAACCAGTTACAAGAACAGAAAATTAGAGGCTATTTTCAGCACTCCATCTACTGATAATGAAATTTAAAACTAAATCCCCATGTTATTGACATATTAATTATTCACTAAAATTTTAGAAAATAATTAATAGATTTCAAAGAATATTTTATGATTCTCTTTATACTATTTTTCACTAACTTCTTGCCTCTTTTTGATTTTGGTTTTGATCCTGTTCTGCTTTTTTTTTTTTTTTTAATTTTAAATTTTTAAAAGAAAATCCATCCTGAACCCTCCTCCCTCCTCCCTCCCCATACCATCCCTCTGGGTCGTCCCAGTGCACCAGTCCCAAGCATCCAGCATCGTGCATTGAACCTGGACTGGCATCTCGTTTCATACATGACATTTCACATGTTTCAATGCCATTCTCCCAAATCTTACCACCCTCTCCCTCTCCCACAGAGTCCATAAGCCTGTTCTATACATCAGTGTCTCTTTTGCTGTCTCCTATACAGGGTTATTGTTACCATCTTTCTAAATTCCATATATATGTGTTAGTATACTGTATTGGTGTTTGTCCTTCTGGCTTACTTCACTCTGTATAATAGGCTCCAGTTTCATCCACCTCATTAGAACTGATTCAAATGTATTCTTTTTAATGGCTGAGTAATACTCCATTGTGTATATGTACCACAGCTTTCTTTATCCATTCATCTGCTGATGGACATCTAGGTTGCTTCCATGTCCTGGCTATTATAAACAGTGCTGCAATGAACATTGGGGTACACGTGTCTCTTTCCCTTCTGGTTTCCTCAGTGTGTATGCCCAGCAGTGGGATTGCTGGATCATAAGGCAGTTCTATTTCCAGTTTTTAAAGGAATCTCCACACTGTTCTCCATAGTGGCTGTACTAGTTTGCATTCCCACCAACAGTGTAAGAGGGTTCCCTTCTCTCCACACCCTCTCCAGCATTTATTATTTGTAGACTTTTGGATCACAGCCATTCTGACTGGTGTGAAATGGTATCTCATAGTGGTTTTGATTTGCATTTCTCTGATAATGAGTGATGTTGAGCATCTTTTCATGTGTTTGTTAGCCATCTGTATGTCTTCTTTGGAGAAATGTCTATTTAGATCTTTGGCCCATTTTTTGATTGGGTCATTTATTTTTCTGGAGTTGAGCTGGAGGAGCTGCTTGTATATTTTTGAGATTAGTTGTTTGTCGGTTGCTTCATTTGCTATTATTTTCTCCCATTCTGAAGGCTGTATTTTCACCTTGCTAATAGTTTCCTTTGATGTGCAGAAGCTTTTAAGTTTAATTAGGTCCCATTTGTTTATTTTTGCTTTGATTTCCAATATTCTGGGAGGTGGGTCATAGAGGATCCTGCTGTGATGTATGTCAGAGAGTGTTTTGCCTATGTTCTCCTCTAGGAGTTTTATAGTTTCTGGTCTTACGTTGAGATCTTTAATCCATTTTGAGTTTATTTTTGTATATGGTGTTACAAAGTGTTCTAGTTTCATTCTTTTACAAGTGGTTGACCAGATTGCCCAGCACCACTTGTTAAAGAGATTGTCTTTAATCCATTGTATATTCTTGCCTCCTTTGTCAAAGATAAGGTGTCCATATGTGCGTGGATTTATCTCTGGGCTTTCTATTTTGTTCCATTGATCTATATTTCTGTCTTTGTGCCAGTACCATACTGTCTTGATAACTGTGGCTTTGTAGTAGAGCCTGAAGTCAGGTAGGTTGATTCCTCCAGTTCCATTTTTCTTTCTCAAGATCGCTTTGGCTATTCGAGGTTTTTTGTATTTCCATACAAATTGTGAAATTATTTGTTCTAGCTCTGTGAAGAATACTGTTGGTAGCTTGATAGGGATTGCATTGAATCTATAAATTGCTTTGGGTAGTATACTCATTTTCACTATATTGATTCTTCCAATCCATGAACATGGTATATTTCTCCATCTATTAGTGTCCTCTTTGATTTCTTTCACCAGTGTTTTATAGTTTTCTATATATAGGTCTTTAGTTTCTTTAGGTAGATATATTCCTAAGTATTTTATTCTTTTCGTTGCAATGGTGAATGGAATTGTTTCCTTAATTTCTCTTTCTGTTCTGCTTTTTGTAAGAGAGTACAGGTATCAGTTGAATTAAACTTGCTTACGTTTTACTTCAAACTATTTAAAATTGTATCTGATAGGAGTTCCTTGCTCATTGAGACACTATGTAAAACTTACAGCACGATCCAAAATAAGATTGTTTTTACTGCTACTAGTTTTATTTATTACTTAAATTGAGCCATCTTTAAAATAGCCCTGCTTAAATTGATCCCCATTTGTCATTTATTATATGAGTTATAATAAATTTTTTTTTTACTTTTGCAAAACATTATATTTTAAATATATAAATTTATGTACCACTCAGTACCTGGGACAAGTAATATAGGAAAAGTGTTATCTTTCATTGAAAAAGTGAAAGTGAAAGTGTTAGTAGCTCAATCGAGTGCAACCCTGCAGTCTCATTCACTGTAGCCAGCCACGCTCTTCTGTCCATGGAGTTTTCCAGGCAAGAATACTGGAATGGGTTGCCATTCCCTTCTCCAGGGGATATTCCTGACCCAGGGATCGAACCCAGGCCTCCTACATTGCAGGCAAATTCTTTACCATCTGTGCCACCAGGGAGGCACCCCTTCATTAAGTGAAATGGGGCCCACAATAATAAATTAGGAAGAAGGAGCTTCAGGGATAAAAACTGTGGAAATCCTTCTCCAAGTCCAAAGAAATTCAGAAATTCTTCGAGGATTTTATGCTATATACCATGTTTTAACTTCTATTTACATGGGGAGGGCTTTATTTATTTTTAAAAAGAAAAGCAAGGAGAGAATCAGTATCAGGCTTTGTCATACTGTATTCCAAGTTTGCATTACTGTACTATTTTCCAATATTTTGTAAACTATTTTGTAATGAGAGTGGAAATCACAAGTGAATACACCTAGCTATAATAAAGCGCTAATTCACCCAAACTGATTGAGTTGTTACCTTATGAAATCAGTGACCTTTCTTGATTGCTGAGGAGAAAATAACTTCAAAAGGTGAATTTCTTTATACATATGATTTTAATTTACTAAATATTTGGAAATTACACTATAGTTCATGAGATACCCAGAGATTTTTTTTCTTTCTTTCTAAGTCACATTTAAAGTATAGAGCTTGGAAGAGAATGAAAATATGTACTGATATTAATAAAAGTTAGGAAATTTCTCTTTGCAAAAGTAGTGTAATTGACATAACTGCCACCTCCCCCACCATGGTGACACTCTTAGACGTCAGTAAAAATGAGAAATGTAAATAAGTATTTATTTCACAAACTGGTGGTTCAAGCTAACACAGATTCTAAAAATATACTTTCCTGCTTTCAATATAGCAAAATGTAGTTTTCCTAGTTAGAAGGTTAAGGAATGTCACTTCTGATAATCCAGAGTTGTTATATTCAGTGTAGGTGGCTGAGTTTAATTGGACTTTTTTCCTTGTGTCTTAGATGACATGGGCATTGTCGGTCTTACCTGGCTTCTTGAGAAGTCTCTGTGGCATGACTATGTCTGTTTTTCCAGCTCATTTTTTTCTCTAATTTTTAATTTTCTAAAAAGTCAGCATTCACATTCCCCAATGTCTTCACCTTGATTTCCTCAAAACATTGAGTGTTGTAGATAATATTAGTAAGTGTGATTTTATTGCTTTCTTTAATTGTTTTAAGTTTTCTATTTCCTCTTTTAACTATCACAAATAACATATTGAATATAATATACACTTACATTTTAATAGCATATTAAAACAGAAAAGAGAAAGGACATTTTACTTTTTGGATTCGTAATAAGAATTTTCAAATTCATTATCTTTAAAAAAGTTTCTCAAATATGGTGAATAATAGCATATGCTCCCTTTTTGAGCAAAGTTAAAACTGAATTTGAATGTCCAAATCCATGTTTTGTTCCTCTATAATTTTCAGAACAATTCCTAGATAAAATTACAAGCCAAAAATCAAAGGGAACAAAGATATTCAAAATAAATTTGGTACTGTTAAATTCACTTAGAGCTATTCTGGCTTTTCCTTTTAGCCTTCAAATAATTTAAATTCTACTGAAGACTTTATGTATCAGTCATGAATAGATCCTACTAAGACAACTCATAATTTTGAATATATGTGGACATTAAAGAAAAGTTTCACAGCAGAAATTTTTTCATCAGAAAAACTGGGTTCACTTTCTTTCATACTTACCTATAGTTCTATGTGTGATTTGTGTACATTTAGGCCTACTTGTACATGCCTGTGTGTGTGCATAGTCAGGTCTGACTCTGTGACCCTATGGACAAAAGCCCACCAGCTTCTCTGTCCATGGGATTCTCCAGGCAAGAATACTGAAGTGGGTTCCTATTTCCTTCTCCAGGGGAATCTTCCCGAGCCAGGAATGGAACCCGCGTGTCTTGTGTCTCCTTCATTGGCAGGTGGATTCTTTACCACTGCGCCCCCGAGCAAGGCCTGCTTGTATACCATCATCTAATTTTTTAAAAGATAAGATTATCATTAATTTTTCAACTAAGAGGATTTAATTTGGAGTTTAAAAATTCAGGATAATGATGAAAAATAAGATTGCCATCTGGATTTACTGGGGAAAATTTCAGTACCAAATATTGTAGGCACTGTCCTTCTTAATTCTTGGTATTTTATACTTTTGAGGGTATCCTGATGTTCCATTTGGCCTCCCTGTTTTACCTCCTTATTTGCCAAAACAAGTCTCAATGAGGTGCAGAAAAGATATTTGGGGCCAAATAATACAGTGTGGTTGAAAAACACTTGCCTCATGTAAATATAGCTTTAGTGAGAGAATATCTACCGCTTGTCTCTCCAACAATAATACCATGTGATCTTGGAAAACTTCTGTTATTATTGCTTTAATTTATTTAAACATACAATTTTATAGGCTTAATCGATATTGTTAAACATAAGATGATCCTTCATTCAAGTTGTTAACTTAGAATTCTTTGTGAAATAAAAAGCCAGCAAAGTAGTGTTCAGTTTCAATATAACATTTTCTTCCAAGAGGATCGTTGCAGAAATAGTTGCTTAAAAGAAAAAACGCCTTGATATACTTGGTGGCATGTTAAAGAGATTGTTCTCCATTACATTGTTACTCATTGACTATTATCAAGAAAAAGATTTTCCAGTGGTATGACAGCGTGTATATTGCAGTCAATCTTTGCTTAAATCTGTGTCTGCTTGCTTGTGATGAATTATAAAACAGCTGTTGCAATGGCACTGCTCCTCCTCATCTTTTGTTTTGTGGCGGAGGCTTATAAGTGAAGGTTTCTTCAGTACTTGGTTTAGCAAGGCTCTTGCAGATATGTTGCATAAGGTGTACTTGCTGAAACCAGATAGTCAAGGAAAACACAGCTCCTGAGAGTTCTGTGTATCCTCTCACAACATAACTACAAAATAAACTTTGTTTTTAAGGTTCAAATAAGACTCAAGTTTAGAGTTCCTGGAAAATAATTCACATTACTTCCTGAAATATGCTTCCTAGAATTATATTTTTGATGCCCATCACCTCTATGCAACACTCTGCCATAATGCTGTTCTATCATTAAAAGATGGCAGTGGTCTTACACTCTTAGCATTCATGGCACAACCTTTCTCTTGTGGTTCAGATAGTAAAGAATCTGCCTGCAATGTGGGAGACCTGGGTTTGATCCCTGGGTTGGGAAGATCCCCTGGAGAAAGGAATGGCTACCCACTCCAGTACTCTGGCCCGGAAAATTCCATGGACAGAGGAGCCTGGTAGGCTACAGTCCATGGAGTCCAAAGAGTCGAACACAACTAAGTGACTTCCAGTTTCCCCAAGGATTAAAGGCTCCAGAGGAGTCATCAGTGTAGAAGTGGAGATTTGTTATCACACAATCCCAGGTTGAAATTCTATTTCTGAAAAAAAAAAAAAAATTCTATTTCTAAATAATTTTGCTATGAGGACAAGTTTCTTAAACGTCTATAGATACAGTGTTTTCATGTATAACATAGGGATAAGGACAGAGGTCAAATAAATCATAGCTATCTTAGGTCTTTAAGTCTAACTATCTAAAATGAGGCTGATTTGTAAAAAACTGAGCAACAGGATTAGAGCAGCAATAAAAATGTACTTGTGTCATGAAAGATTCATGCACACATGCTTTAGAAACAGTAACTCACTTACCTAGGATAACTTGTAGTGTCTGTAAGGTAGGCAAAATGGCAGATGCTATTTCCTTTACTATCGATACAACCACTGGGATGGGAGGGGGGATGGGTATGGTTGCTGAATCTTCTATCTGCTTCTATTTACCAATTTGTAAGTGTATGTATGAGAATATGTGTGTGTGGTGTAGGTGTGTGAAGATGTAGATGTGTAAGTGAATTGCTAGAGTTTAGGACTCAACCTGACACTCGCTTATTCTGTGATCTAAACTCTTAATCACGATTTCCTCATTTTTAAAAGAGGGTAATGATAACTTCTTTCTAAAAATCACCAGGTTATTATAAAAGTCACTTAAGTATATGCAAGTGGCTTGTAAACCAAGGTGTATATATATATATATGCTTTAAAATAAAAAGCAAATGCCTTCAACATACATATGAACAAAAAGTACATGAATCACTACATATTAGAGAAACGCCTCATGCTGGTCAGAATTACCATCATCAAAATGTCTAGAAACAATAAATGCTGGAGGGAGTGTGGAGAAAAGGGAAGCCTCCTACACTGTTGGTGGGAATGCAAATTGGTACAGCCACTATGGAGAATAGTATGGAGGGTCCTTAAAAACTAAAACTAGAGCTATCATATGACCCAATAATCCCACTTCTGGGCATATCCAGAGAAAACCATAATTTGAAAAGATATGTGCACCCCAATATTCATTGCTGCACTATTTACAATAGCCAAGTCAAGGAAGTAACCTAAATGTTCATCAACAGACAAACGGATAATGAAGATGTGGTACATATATACAAAGATTACTCAGCCATGAGAAAGAATGAAATAATGACATTGCAGCAACATGCCTAGACCTAGAGATCATCATACTAAGTGAAGTAAGTGAGAAAAAGACAAATATCATATGATACCACTTATATGTGGAATCTAAAAACTGATACAAATGAACTTACAAAACAGGAACAGATTCACAGTCTTTGAAAACAAACTTATGGTTACCAAAGGGGAAAGATGGGGAGGGGGATCAATCCTCCAGGAGGTTGGGATTAACATATACATATACATACACGTGTTCAGTTGCTCAGCTATGTCCAACTCCGCGACCCTATGGACTGTAGGCCACCAGGCTCCTCTGACCATGGTATTTCCCAGGCCAAGAATACTGGAGTGGGTTGCCATTTCCTCCTTCAGGGGATCTTCCCAACCCAGGAATCGAACCCACATCTCCTGCTATCTCCTGCATTAGCAGGCAGATTCTTTACCACTAGGCCACCTGGGAAGCCCATATGCATATAAACACTACTAGATATAAAATAGAGAGTCAACAAGGATCTACTGTCTAGCACAGGGAACTCTACTCAATACTCTGTAATAACCTACTTGGGAAAAGACTCTGAAAAACAACAGATACATGTGTATGTATAACTAAATCACTTTGCTGTACATCTAAAACTAACAACACTGTAAATCAATATTCCAATTGATTACAATTGGAATATTGTATATTTCAATATAAAATAAAAATTAAAATTAAATAAAAAAGAAAGCAAATGCCCACCATTTTACCTTAACTTTTTTTATTATAAAATGAAACACAAACAAAACCTCACAAAATCAGTGTATAACTTTACATGTCATCATAAACACCCTTATAAACAACACTAGATCAAGAAATAGAGCTTTACCAGATACCCCAGAAGCTCCTCTATGTGCTCATCCCAATGATAATGTCTTATGACCCCTCTGAAAGTAACCACCACTCTAATTTCTATGGTGACCACTTACTTGGCTTTCTTTACAGTTTTATTACCTAAGTGTCCATCTCTAGATCTTATAATTGTATCTTATCCATTTTTAAAGCAATATGTGGATCTAGCAATATATATGTTTTAAACCTCTATTAATCTACTAGTACCTTCTTCTATTCCTTTCCTCTTTCTTTCTGTTGAAAAATCCAGTAATTCAGACTGGAAATTTACCACAGCGTGAATTTCATTGATTGGACCCTCATGGTGCAGCCAATGGATTCCCCTGTCCTCTGAGTTTCCTAAAAATTGGCAGCTGGATCCAGATGCTTGATCAGAATGTGCACCCTTGGGCAAGACTATAGTTAATATTGGGTGTGTTCATCAGTGCCTGTTTGTCTCTCTTTCTGGATGTTATCCAGTCACTGATGCTCAAAGCCTAGATCCATTAACTCACATTAAAAAATGACATTTATTCAGATTCTATCATTTTATTTTCATGTGTAAGTTTAAACATTTTTAAAATGTCATGCTTCCCCTCATACACTATTTGCCCACCCAGTGGTATAGTTTATACAAATAAGGCTTGATTGTTTTCCTTTAATGTACCAATTTTCAGGATAATGAATTGCAAGTATTACCCTTTTTGAAGCTCCAACTTATTCATGGAAACTTGACTGGTTGTTTCCTAAACATTTTTGGCATGATATTATTAGTCTTTGATATTTCCAGATTTGTCCTCTACATTTCCTCCTTCAAACCTGTAATTATCCATTTCTCTTTGAAACCCTGGCTTCTTTAAGTGGGAAATGGTATTTCAAAAGAATAATCTGGGTCCCAAAAGGTTGTGATTTTTTTCTAGGTCTTTTCAGTGAACAGAACTGGAAAATATATGTTTATACATTTACACATATATTCAAATGTATGTATGTAAAATATGTCATGACAATACTGATAACTTTTAATTCATATTTAGTACTAATGAGTTTTTACTTAACCTCATCTAAGTAGTCTCATTTCTTCACATTCCACACCAAATGTTCTTGTTCTCAAGGACACAGGGAATGATAGAATTCAGTTCAGCTCAGTTCAGTTCAGTCACTCAGTCGTGTCTGACTCTTCGTGACCCCATGAATCACAGCACATCAGGCCTCCCTGTCCATCACCAACTCCCGGAGTTCACTCAGACTCAACGTCCGAGTCAGTGATGCCATCCAGCCGTCTCATCCTCTGTCGTCCTCTTCTCCTTCTGCCCCCAATCCCTCCCAGCTTCAGAGTCTTTTCCAATGAGTCAACTCTTCCCATGAGGTGGCCAAAGTACTGGAGTTTCAGCTTTAGCATCATTCCCTCCAAAGAAATCCCAGGGCTGATCTCCTTCAGAATGGACTGGTTGGATCTCCTTGCAGTCCAAGGGACGCTCAAGAGTCTTCTCCAACACCACAGTTCAAAAGCATCAATTCTTCAGCGCTCAGCTTTCTTCACAGTCCAACTCTCACATCCATACATGACCACAGGAAAAACCATAGCCTTGACTAGATGGACTTTTTTTTGGCAAAGTAATGTCTCTGCTTTTGAATATGCTATCTAGGTTGGTCATAACTTTCCTTCCAAGGAGTAAGCGTCTTTTAATTTCATGGCTGCAGTCGACATCTGCAGTGATTTTGGAACCCCAAAAGTAAAGTCTCTCACTGTTTCCATTATTTCCCCATCTATCTGCCATGAAGTGGTGGGACTGGATGCCATGATCTTAATTTTCTGAATGTTGAGTTTTAAGCCAACCTTTTCACTCTCCTCTTTCACTTTTATCAAGAGGCTCTTTTCTTTTTTTCCAAGTCTTTAAGCTGAGATAAATTTGATCTCTGCAGCTTATATTTCGTAGTTCTTAGGGGTATCTTGTAAATTGATTTCATTACTAATATTGCCCACAGGTTTTTTTTTATTTAGTTTCTCTATTTTTATGAGGATTCAGAAAGATTAAAAAATTATGAGGCTACTATCTTTCCAGAATCCTTCTGACCCTACTGTTCTCTTGTTAGCCTATGACTATTACCCAAACATGATCTCCTTTTATGTGTAATCTATAATTAACTTCATCTGATTTATCCTTGCCAAGAACTGTTTTCTTCATATTCATACTTCTGAATCCCATCATTACATATACTATGAAGATGTGTACCTATCTTCCAAATATGCTACTTTGGAAATGCCACTTGATTATTTACTACAGAATGATATTCAGTCTTCCTTGGCTGTGGGTGATAACCATGTTTAATGTATTTTAGTCCCTTTCTGATTGCACTTAGGATAGGGCTAAACACCCAATAGGCATTTTATACATGTGGTTAAATCTGTGTCTAAGGCAAATAATGATTTTTTATTATTCCAAAAGAATTCCAAGAAAAACAACTGAGAAGTTGTTGTAACCTATGAAAACATTTTGTAATGGTCAATGGAAAAAATAGAAAAAGAAATAAAAAATATGTATGAATTTCTTAAGTACCAGAAAAAACTATTTAGAAACTATGATAAAAAGATTCCATTCATAATAGTGACTAAATTGTTGATAGGAATTTTTCTTATTGTTGTTTGGTCGCTAAGTCATGTCCATCTCTTTGAGACCCCATAGACTATAATCTGTCAGGCTCCTCTGTCCATGGGATTTCCCAGGCAAGAATACTGGAGTGGTTGCCCTTTCCTTCTCCAGGGGATTTTCCCAACCCAGGGATGGAATCCGGGTCTCCTACATTGCAGGCAGATTCTTTACCACTGAACCACCAGGGAACAACTTTATTATCATCTGCAATTATTTAATTACAATGCTAATTTACTTTAAAGGGCCAATAAACTCTTTTGGCCACCTGGCATTAAGTAGAAAAAAAAAATTAGGGATCACACACTTAAAGAGAAAAAATGCAAATATATGAAGGACTGATTCAATTACTCAGGTTAATAATGTCTGGCTATGTTATTTGAGTTAGGCAGTCTGAAATTGATATACGACAAATATAAAGAAGTACATGTAAATGTATAAACTACAAAATTAACAAACTTATTACCTTGCTTAATGTGGATTTAATACTTTGCCTTCAGATGATCCAGAGCTCCCCGGTGGCTAAGATGGTAAAGAATCTGCCTGCAATGCAGGATACTCAGATCTGATCTCTGGGTCGGGAAGATACTCTGGAGATGAGAATGACTACCCACTTCAGTATTCTTGCCTGGAGAATTCTATAGACAGAAGAGCCTAGAGGGCTACAGTCCATGGGTGGCAAAGAGTCAGACACGACTGAGCGACTAATACACACTTCAGTTGACCAGCACACGGTAAAGATATTACAGTTCTTATATTCTCTCAGATTTTAGTCTATCTCACTATAAACTCTAAATATTAAGGAAAACTGGATTCATGTATACTTAATCATGGCATGTCAGTCAACAGTGTTGAGGCAAAGAAAGGAAGAAAATAAAGGAACTCTTCAATGATAAGTAGGAATACATTTCAGTAGTTTGGGTTGAAATTTTGTTTTTATCTGATATTGGACAAACTTCCATTATGTAGATACAAAATAAATAACTGAACATTATTTAAGCTTCCACTCCAAGTGAGTTTCAAACTCTGGGAAAAGGCTTATAAGAGAGACTGATCATGCATCTGAGGCATGTCCCTCCCCTTTAGTGAGGCTTTATTTTCCAGTCACTAAGAGATTTAGGGAAATACCATTTTGTATTCTAAAACATATGACCCAGCCCACCACCCTCCTATGTAGCCCTAGAGTCTGCCCAAAACAAGCTTAAATATTATATTATAAACTCTGTTTATAAATGCTAAATGGTGAAGGCAGTTTTTCTCTCTCAAGACTGTTAAATTAAAACTAATACAACAGTAGAATGTATCTATCACTAATTTTCTTCACCTACCCACATACAATTAACACTTATTCATATATATTCTCACATTGTAATCAAGGTCAGTTTTACGTTAAAGTAAATTGTAAAATAATCATCTTTGGATTTCAGTCAAGATAAAATTCTTATAGAAGACTCTAGTTTTTGTTAAGCTTCCTTTCACTATTTCTATGTGGATTGACTTGATCAAGTCATTCTTATTTCCTGAAAATGAACAAGACCTGGCTTTATCTCTGTTAAAGGTTAAAGTTTTCAAACCATAAATGTTCAATACAGTAACATGAATATTAAATTTAAAAAAAGAAGCCAGAAAATGACATCTCACTCCTTTTCCCAGGCACTAATCCTACCCCTCCAGCATGGGTGAGGTGTGTAAAAGGAGAGGAGTAAGGGGAGAGTTTAGAAATCCTTCAAGTTCACATTTACGTAAACCTTAATCTCTAGAAAGCTACTCTCTGAGTATTATCATATTATCATACCTACAATAGCTTGATTAGAAATTCTTGTTCACCCCTCTAGTTGAAGCAGAAAGTAGGAAACTGCTTCTCATACAGAATCAAGGAGAAATTGTGAATTTATAGTCCAAAACCTTTTAAAACAGGTCATCTGTTTTTCTGCAATTCATGTGCATTGGTCCTGCCAATTAAGCCAAGATTAATGGCTTAATTTTAATGAGAAATTGAGTCTAATATTGGTGAGTTATATCCTAAATAAATGCCAGTCAAATGTTAGAAACAATTAAGAGGACAGAGGAAAATAAAAACAGTATTAAATAAAAAAGCAAAGAATGTTCTTTGTATTGCAATGCTGTACATCAAAGCAGCAAACCTATTGAAAGCACCCCAAAATTGCAGGTACTCTAGAAAAATCAATTAAATTAAGAAAGTTTTTAAGATAATCTTGAGTTCCTATTACAGTGTTAAAGTTCATTTTGAGTCTTTGAATTATAACCACCAAACTGAAGTTCTCAGACTTAGTTGTTGGAAAACTTAAAGTCATAGAAATAGCTCCATTAAAAAAATCTGTGTATGAGTAGCCTCAGTAAAATATCTGAAAGGGTATGTCAAGGCTATTTTGATTTGTTTCAAATGAAAAGAAAGCCAATTCAACTCAACTTAACCAGGAAAGAATGTGTATTGGTTTGCACAACTGAAAATCCAGTTTAAACAAGTTTTGGTCACATGTCCCAAATTACCACTATGGATGGATGGGTATGAGGGGGCATGGACCTTAAGGTGTTTGATTATGTAAGTCTGGACCAAGTGCTCTAAACTTGGAACCCCAGGCCAAAGAAATAAGAATGTGAATATCTGAGTCAAAATTGGAGAATGAAGGTTGTTTTAAGGATAAGGGAAAATGAATTTGGGAATGCACAAATTAAAGAAAGAAAGAAAGAAAGAAAATTAAGAAAACAGAAGGTCAGTTTTTATTGAATTGGAGATTGCAGCTGAATTTCATTTTTTTCTTTTTGTGGATTTATGTTCTCTGATGTGAAAACTAAGCTATTAGCAGTTATTCTTACTGTGAAGCACAAAGGAAATATAAAATTAATGCAGTAATCCCCTGCTGACTCAGATTGTAAAGAATCTGCCTGCAATGCAGGAGCTCTGAGTTCCATCCCTGGGATGGGAAGATCCTCTGGAGAAGGGAATGTCTACCAGTATTCTTGCCTGGAGATTTCATGAACAGAGGAGCCTGATAGCCTAAAGTCCACAGGGTCACAAAGAGTTAGACATGACTGAGCTACTGAGCAAACAATAGTCCTAAGTGCTATTATGTGTGGTAAAAGATCTGCCCGCAATGTAGGAGCCGCAGGAGACGTGAGTTCACCCTGGGTCAGGAAGATCCCCTGGAGGAAGGCATGGCAACCCAATCCAGTATCCTTGTCTGGGAATCCCAGAGACAGAGGAGCCCAGTGGGCTACAGTCCACAGGGTGGCAAAGAGTCGACCACGACTGAAGCCACTAAACACATGTGCATGAATGCTATTTTATATAGAAAGCTTGGACTCCAGATAAGATGCTCCATGTGAATGCATTCCTAACTCAATTAATTCATTAAAAGCCATGTACATTTAGGGGTTCTGGCATTGCTGAGTACAATAGTGATTCTTTGGGTACCAGGCAAGTTCATGCACTAATCACCCTCTTCAGGAATATATCTGGACCATAGTTAATGCCAGAAATGTGTACATCAGGCCTTAGCCAAGAACAGTCTGAGCGTCTAAATTGATCTTGATGTTTCTAATCTCTTCTTTGGGAATTTTAATCTGCTCAGTGAATGGATTATCGGGTACATTTTAGGTCAGGAAACAGAAACTCCATCTTTGGAGGCAGAATATATCTCTCAGTCCTTGTAAAAGAAAAAGAGGCACATAGTTGATGCATGCAAGGTTACAAAGTGATATTGAAAAGGAAACACTAGAAATAGGTTTATTAGAAATGAATATGGGTTTAGTTTTACTATTACAATAATTTCCTATGTAAAGCATTGTCATAAAGCGGATTTTCTGTTGTTTGTCTTTCCAAAGGTGGCAGTCTTAAGAAAGAATAGATTATACCAAGTAAAACATATCATTGCTGCATTGCAAAATAGAAATAGCATTTGATAATTTATGAGGCTTGTCTGCTTCTTGTGATGAGTTGAATAGGTAAAACTTACATCCTCTTACATTTTATTTCTTTTTGAAATCAAATGAATTAATGTGTGATTATAAATTGTTTCAGAACAAGCAAAAGCCTTGAATATCCTTAATCCTCAAATATGCACTGATAATATATTTTAAGTAGCATTGTTGGTTGTTTAACAAGAAAATAATCCATGATATCAAGATATCTCCTTGCTAAAAGCATACAGAGAGTGAGCTCTAATGTAAACTGTGGACTTTGGGTGTCAGTGACATGTCAGTGTAGGTTCATTGATTATAACAAGTGTACCACTCTGTTATGGGATGTTGATGGTACCAGATGCGTGTGTGTGTGTGTGTGTGTGTGTGTGAAGAGAACAGAGGATGTATGGAAACTCTCTGTACTTTCCACTCAGTTTTGCTGTGAATCTAAAACTGATCTAAAAATTGAAGTTTACTAATAAGAAAAGCATACAAATAAATAAGAAATTTGTAGTTGTTCAGTTGCTCAGTCTTGTGAGACTTTTTGTGACCCTGTGGACTGCAGCATGCCAGGCTTCCCTGTCCATTATCTCCCAGAGTTTATTCAAACTCATGTCCATTGAGTCAGTGATGCCATCCAACCATCTCATCTTCTGTCAGCCCCTTCTCCTCCTGCCTTCAATCTTTCCCAGCATCGGTCTTTTCCAGTGATTCGGCTCTTCACATCAGGTGGTCAAAGTATTGTAGCTTCAGCTTCAGCATCAGTCTTTCCAATGAATACTCGGGATTGATTTCCTTTAGGATTGGCTGGTTTGATCTCACTGTCAAGGAATCCTTGAATCCTCTCCAGCACCACATTTCAAAGGCATCAATTCTTTGGCGCTCAGCCTTCTTTATGGTCCAACTCTCACATCTGTACATAACTATGGGGAAAAACATAGATTTGACTATACAGACCTTTGTCAACAAGGCGATATCTCTGCTTTTTAACACACTGTCTAGGTTTGTCATAGATTCAGTTCAGTTCACTTCAGTTGCTCAGTCGTGTCCAACTCTTTGCAACCCCATGAATTGCAGCACGCCAGGCCTCCCTGTCCATCACCAACTCCCAGAGTTCACTCAAACTCACATCCATTGAGTTGGTGATGCCATCCAGCCATCTCATCCTCTGTCGTCCCCTTTTCCTCCTGCCCCCAATCCCTCCCAGCATCAGAGTCTTTTCCAATGATTACATTACGATAAAAAAAAAGCATCCCAATAATTATATTCATAGTGGCAGAAATTTAAGCTATTCACAAAACTTAATAGTCTCAATTTTTCAGGTTACTTGTTTTCTTTAGGTAATTCTTTTTCCCATTCTCAATTATCTCATACTGATACAATTAGCCTTTTAAAAAAAATTCTTCAGCTTACATTATTTCTGAGGTTTCCTTAAAATGGTCAATCCACCTTTGTAAAAGTATGAAGCACAGGTACTTTATCCTCCTAGAAACATTACATTTCATAATTCACTTTTGTGGAAAAGTCAGTAACAAACCACCACCCATCTGTTTATTTAATAGAATATTTCAGTCAATGGGGCTGGTGTCTGGAGCCAGGCAGACCCGGTGGCACTGGGCTTTAGCCAAACATCTCAAACCATTTTTCTAAATGTATCAGGTCCAGCAAAATACAAAGCTGGTTTTACCAGTGCCTTTCTCTTTAATTTTTTAATTTGTGCACATCGTGAAGGAAATACAATCCATCTGTTACACTGGCACTTAATTCAACAAATTATTGTTTTGTTAGAGGAATTTGATGTCCAAGAAGCCTTGTAGTCTTTTTATGAGCATTTGAAAACCTCTACTCTCCTCTTCCAAGACCCATTAAAAGCCCAGCGAAGTGGGGTTTTCCAAGGCAAGTGGATCTCAGAGTTTCAGAGGCACTGGTTTAGTGAAAAATATTGTGCTCTTAATATTCCTCATCCGAGAAAAGTTTGGTCCACAACTACCAGAAGGATTAATTAAAAATGCAATTTAGTGGATTTAATTCTTGGGCTTTCGTTTCTTCTTTCTTGGTTTCTTTTTAATTCTTTCTAATCCCAACTATCTTGGAATGATGTGATGCATGGTTCTCAGCTTATATAATTTCGTTTTCCATACTCTGAGCCTCAAAAGGATATGTTTTTCTACAAATGCTTTGATTACCTCTGAGTGATTCCATTTCCCTTGGGCCCAGTTCTGTGTATACTTGAGTATGTTTGCATTGTCTGCTATAGTCATGCTAGCTCTGCAGGATCTTGAGGGGTATTGCATTCAAGAAGCCTTTATGGACTCATAAATTTTAGAAGAATCGCATTAAGGGAAGCTAAATAGATTTCTTTATTTCAGGATTTGGGAGTCTTTCCTATCGTAATGAGTCTTGTGCATCCCCTAGAGAAGAAAGCATATGGAGCCCTGCAGGAATGTGCTCTGCCACAGAATACACTTTCCTCAGAGCATCTGGTTGGACTGGAGATCTGTAGGAACTTCTGATCTACTTCTTTTCTCTTTGCATTTATTTCATCACTCTTAGGTGTTTAGTGTCTATTGTCTAAAGACAAACAACAAACTGCAGTCTTTTCAAACTGAATTTACTTTTCTTTTCATTGGAATGACAGAAATATTCTATTTGACTGAAGAGACAAGCCCTACCATCAATAGTCTGGATATCAAAGAATATTTTGCAACTACTGTTTGAACAGAAATTCCCACTTGTTCACATTGCTTGGTGGGCTAGTGGGTGGCGGGGCTGCTTGGCTTTAAAAGGGATGGTTTCTTTGATTAATTTCTATCAAATTATGCTAATATATACACTTCTTTTTTTAAGCAAAATTCGGTGAGAATTGGCATATATTTACTAAGCTGAGAAAAAAGGAAGTAGAAAGAATTTTTTAAATAGTCTAAAAGGAAAAAACAACCAGTGTTGGAAGCCTTTTCTATATAGTTTGTTTAGTCTGTCTATCCATCCATCCATCCATCTATCTATCTACCTACCTATCTATCTAGGTGTATATATTAGGATACAGGAATTTGGGATTATTTTCTTTTTTATTTCCTAAATCACTCTGAGGTTAGCTTCTCTAAAATGGCTTTTCAGCATGTGTCTCTATCCCACGCCTCAGTTTGCTACCTGCTTGAGGAACCACCTTGGGAGAAGAGTGGGTGGAGAAACCACTTGTCTGAAAACACCTATGAGAACAGTCACATTCTTCGTGAGAGTTCAGTTCACTGATACCTTGGGGGTATGTGGGGAGTGAGGGAGGTCGAGTTCATGACTCAGAAAAGGAAAGAAATAACTTCCACCCTTTTCTCTGATGAGACAGTTCTACCCAGGAGGGATACATTCTGTCTTGAGCAACTTCTTTTTGCTCAAACTCAAACTTCAGTCTCCAATGTTGGAGCCTGCTGCTGCTGCTGCTAATAAGTCGCTTCAGTCGTGTCTGACTCTGTGTGACCCCAGAGACGGCAGCCCACCAGGCTCCCCTGTCCCTGGGATTCTCCAGGCAAGAACACTGGAGTGGGTTGCCATTTCCTTCTCTAATGCATGAAAGTGAAAGTGAAGTCGCTCAGTCGTGCCCAACTCTTCATGACCCCCATGGATTGCAGCCCACCAGGCTCCCCCGTCCCTGGGATTCTCCAGGCAAGAACACTGGAGTGGGTTGCCATTTCCTTCTCCAATGCATGAAAGTGAAAAGTGAAAGTGAAGTCACTCAGTCGTGTCCGACTCTTCGCGGCCTCATGGACTGCAGCCTACCAGGCCCCTTGGTCCGTGGGATTTTCCAGGCAAGAGTACTGGAGTGGGGTGCCATTGACTTCTCCAACTGTTGGAGCCTAGGATTCACCTAAACACAGACTCATTGTTCATTGAAAACACCTGAGTTAGCTGTGAACCTTGCCCCTCATCTACCCTTGCATTCCATCCCCCAGTCTGCTTTAGGAAGGATGCTTTTTCCCATTGCCCTGACTCTCCAAGGATGTCTCAATGCTGTTCCTATTAACAAAAGGAATCACAATGGATTCCTGACTGCCTCTCTCTGTACATAACATGTTTTTTACATTATACATACTACTATAAATTCATATATTTATTCATAAGCCATTTGTGTGAGTCTTCATTTACTCATGTGTGCATTCATCTATTTAACAAACATTTATTCAGCACCTACTACACAGAGGTTAGAAACTTTCCAGTTTCTCACTTTGTAACTAAGCTAAAGTCATCCCAGATTTTCTGCAAAAGAAATGTAAAAACACAGAGCAGAATATTAAAGGCTGATAGCAAACTAATGGCAACTTTAATTCATTTTAGCTTAGAAATGGTGTTCTTTTCTTAAGCTCATATTAAATCCACATAATTCCAGGATTAATATTGGGTTCAGAATCACAGAGAATAATATTTGGCTTAAATTGAATCAATATTCTACATGTTCCCTGTTTTTCAACTTCTGATATTATTACACGTTTATTCAAGTGAAATATCATTTTGGAACAAAAGTATCCTAGAGATAGAATGGCATATTTATAAGTCCTATAATAGAATTGAGTGCTACACTGTTATTTACTTCCATGTTGTTTGACTAAAGGTTAGTGCCATCTAGATACAACATTTTTTTTTAACCATCTAGAAACAACCTCTTTTTTTTTTTAACAGTGGCACAATCAGTTAGTGAGCAGCACTTACACAGATACATCTCTTCAGCCAAACAGTTGAGGCCAGTTCCAGGACTGCTGGAATTAACCATCCACAGTACCACCCCCATTCATTTTCTCCTGAATCATTCTAATTTTCCCTACTTCTATCTTGACACTTGACTTCCTTTTTTTTTTTTTTTTTTAGCACAACAACCAATGGTCCTTTAAGAACATGTCAGAGCATGTCACCCATCGGCCTAAAACTCTCCATGAATTCCTTCCTATCGTGGTCTAAAAGGCACAGACAGTCTGGAACCCTAACTTCCTTTCCTTTCCAGTTTCATCTACTACAACTTTCCGTATTGTTTACTTCACTCTAATCACTTTGGTGTCCTTACTGTGGAGGTCATGACTATGCAGAGCGCTTGCATTTTCTATCCCCTCTCCAGTAGGCACGTTCCTCCCCCTTAAAGTGACTTGACTTCCTCCTCCATCTCCTTCAGGTCTAGTCTCAAACTTCATCTTCCTACCAAACTTCCTCTGACTGACTCACTGAAAACTGAAAACCATCCTCCTCAAGTGTTTCTTTTTCACCTTCACAGATGTAATTTTTCTCCAGATAACTTGGAAACATTTATTAATACTATACTATATGTTATACTTGGAGAAGGAAACGGGAATCTACTCCAGTATTCTTGCCTGGAGAATGCCATGGACAGAAGAGCCTGGTGGGCTACAGTCCATGGGGTCACAAAGAGTCGGACATGACTGAGCAACTAACATACTCACATATATTATTCTATATCTTTTCTATATATCTTTACTGTTGTCTCCATTGATTATAATGTCTCCAAAGAAAGAATTATCAAACAGACAAATCAAAGTACCTAGGATAGTGCCTGTGGAATGAATGAATGACAGGTTATAAATTCATATCTGAAAAGTACATCATTCATCAAGGTCTGGATAAAAAGGTCTTAAAAGGTCTTAAAAGCATAGGAATCAATTTCCCAGTCAAAAGACTGCTGTTTACAGAAACAGAAGTCTTATTTCATAATACCAAGAGAATAGTGAATTTCAGGAAGAATGTTGGGTCTGAGCATGCACGCATGATCAGTTGCTCAGTTGTGTGCAACTCTTTACGGCCCTGTGGACTGAAACTCACAAGGCTCCTCTGTCCATGGGATTTCCCAAGAGAGAACACCGGAGTGGGTTGCCATCTCCTCCTACAGATTGGGTCTGTGCATGTGAGTATAATATCTGCCTGAAGTAGAACTGAAGGATAAAACTCAAATATCCTATGAATTCAGAAAAAATCACTACTTTTAAATATACTTTATAAATCTGAGTTTTTAGATTACATGTAACTGAAGAAATTAGGTAATATTTTTGTTAAACTATACATTGAGACACTGTGAGATAAATCAAGATAACTCCTCAAATCTTAGCTGTGAAGAGGCATTCAGAATGTAGACATGACTTTCCCTTAAAGTCATGGAAGATTATATAGAGGATACCCACTGAGGCTGAACTCAGCCATACATTCAACTGCCCATGGTTTTATCTAGACATCTCCCAGGTACCTCAGCCTCATCAGGGCATTTCCCCAGACTAACTCTGTCACTCTCTGCTAATCCTAGTCTCACTGAATGACATCAATATCCACTTAATTGAAAGCAAACAAACAAAACCTGGAAAGCATTTTTAACTCCTTTCTTTCAGCTCCAGAAACCAAAAGAAAAATCAATTTAATCCAGTAAATGTTTCTATGTCCACCTACTTCTGTCCATCACCACTAGAAAGAAAGTTAAATTGCTCAGTCGTGTCCAACTCTTTGCAACCCCATGGACTGTAACCTACCAGGCTCCTCTGTCCATAGAATTTTCCAGGCAAGAGTACTGAAAGGGTTGCCCTTTCCTTCTCCAGGGGATTTTCCCAACCTAGGGATTGAGTCCAGGTCTCCCGCATTGCAGGCAGAGGCTTTACCATCTGAGTCACCAAGGAAGCCCGTCCCCACTAACACTTCTCTAATTAATGCCACCATTATTTTTTTAATCTGGATTCTCACCAAAACCTCCTAACTGATGACCCTGTCTTCTAATTCATTGACCTCTATGTTCTCCATGTTATAGCCAAAGTGAACTTACAAAAGTATGAATTGATGGTGTCCCTATTCTACTTCATTCAGACCAGAAAAACTACATAAGCAAAGCAATTGCAAAGATATACTTTTTATAAAAATGAAGTCGCTCCGTTGTGTCTGACTCTTTGCGACTCTATGGACTCTAGTCCCCCAGGCTCTTCCATCCATGGGATCTTCCAGGAAAGAATATTGGAGTGGGTTGCCATTTCCTTCTCCAGGGGATATTCCTGACCCAGGGATCAAACCCGGGCCTCCTGCATTGCAGGCAGACTTTTCACCATCTGAGGCACCAGGGAATCTCAATTTTTTTAATATATTATAAGGACATTATAATTATGCTTGAAAGTTTTCTTGAAATCAGGGGCTTTGAAAGGTCCTCTAATTACATGATTTTCTGGCCTTAAGTAGTACTTGCAGGGAGCAAGTAATGACAACTCTTAGCTGTACCCTCTGTGCACTCTTGAATTAGGATTAGAATGTCATTACTGATTGTCATCTTTTCTCTATTACCATGTAAGTAATGCTGTTCAGCCAATAACTGTTCTATGTGAATGTAGTATGTTAGCATAAAGCGATAAATAAGCAAAACCTCCAAATCTTCTTAAATCAGTACCATGGAGATGGTTAACACTGATGTTGTGGCAAAAACTCCTGAGGAGTTGTTACAAAGTTAATGATGATGTGATTTATATTTACTGGAGAAATAGCAGGCTCTTGAGGACTTTGTAGAAAGTCGGTCTCTCTTTCCCTTCCGCAGAGATTTTCTCTGCCCAGCAGAAATCAATTAATCTTTTTATGCCCAACTTTATGCCTCTATAAACTGAAGAAAGCCCTTCCTACCTACACTCAGACACTCAGAAGAATGTTTTGATAAATAATGAAGTCATGTCTGAAAAGCACTATATAAAAACAAAGTATCATTATGTTTTTTTTTTTCCCCCTAAATCAGAATGCCTGTTTTCCAGTTTCTAACTAGTCTGTAATAACTGAAGGACAGTATAGTATTTTCTTAACCCTTTTATCCGGGTTACTCAAGCAACTCTTAGGAGTACTAATATGCACATGTAATTCTATGAATATTGTAAACTAATTCACTCATAAACCAATGGTTTGCAAGTACAGTGTAGGATATTTCTATTAAAAAGTAAACAGAGGAATTTGTTTCATTTTCAATATTTTCCAAGCTGGTAACCTGACTATCCCCTTTAATATCATTAGATTCACTTTCTATATAGTAAATGCACAAAAATCAGTTATTGAGGAAAATAAAAAATGTGATACCACTTTTTCTGAGCCAGTAAAGAAAACTTTGAGCATTCAAGCAATAGAATGTTCATTATAGAGCACTGACATTTGGGGGAGCACTTGGAAGCTGATCCAGATGCATACATGCATGCGTGCATGCTCAGTCCCTGATTTCGGTCATATCCAACTCTTTGCCACCCTATGGACTGTAGCCCTCCAGGCTCCTCTGTCCATGGGATTTCCCAGGGAAGAATACTGGAGTGGGTTGCCATTTCCTTCTCCGGCGATATTCCCAACCCAGCAATCGAACCGGTGTCTCCAGCTTGGCAAGCGAATTCTTTACCACTAAGCCACTTGAGAACACCCAGCAAACTTTAACCTAATAACCAATTGCTTAAAAAAGTATCAATCTGACCTCCTCTTTTCCCCTGGGAGATATTGTATTCATTTATAAAATGCTGTTGGGTTGGAATAAAGACATTTTCCCATATTATGCAGGTTTTCATTGCCTCTATACAATTCTCAATTACTTTTAAAGTTTAGAATGTTGGGGAAAATGGCTTTATGGGTTTCATACTTCACAAACTTCAATTAAATTCTAATTTATATGAAGCAAATTACTCATTCTTCATTCCAGGCAATGCACCAGAATTAGCCACATTGAGTCTACCAGAATGTATTCAGACAAAGAAAGGTACATGACAGATGTCTGACATTTAGTAAAAGACATATTGTTAAGTTTATTTCATTATGATATTTTTGTAAACTTTTCTCATTGACTTCCTTTCAAATGATCATTCACATCACATACTTATTTTCCTGCATCAAACTTCTCATTTTAAAAAGATCTTTGCTAAAAAACTTCCCCCTTCTTTTGAACAGGAAAAGGATATTCTTTTGGTTCTTCATTGCAACTCCTCTCTCTTCCATTAAATGTGAAGAAATCTGAAGCCTGAGGAAGGAATCTTATTCTTAAGAAGATCAATCCCATGTTTTGGTAGCTTAAATGGTCTTGGTGGCAGACCAGAAAAAGGAAGAGAAACAGTGATCTCAGACACCCAGCTACAGTTGACAGTCAGTCACTCAGTCAAGTCTGACTCTTTGCGACCCCATGGACTGCAGCACTCCAGGCTTCCCTGTCCATCACCAACTCCCAGAGCTTGCTCAAACTCATGTCTATCGAGTCAGTGATGCCATCCAAACATCTCATCCTCTGTTATCCCCTTCTCCTCCTGCCTTCAGTCTTTCCCAGCATCAGGGTCTTTTCCAATAACAGTAACATGAAAGAAGATGTAAACACTGAACTATGTTGGACGACAGTGAAGGAAAACCTTCTATTTGCAGCTGAAGGTGAGTAGGATAGAGAGCTTCTATGTGATACCAAAATCTCTACCTTTATTTTGGAAGGAAGGAACACTAAGCATGTTTATCTTGAATGTGCCTATATAATTCAATCATTCCTAGCATGAGCTTCCCCCCTACTTACCAGAAGCCTCCTCACACCCAGGAACATATGTTTTCAATTGGAAAGTGCTTGCAAAAAGACCACCTGCCAGCAAAAGGAATGTTTTCCCTCTCCCAGCGGGGGGCTTACAGACAGGTTTTAATGTTGTTAAACAGGAACAGAGAAGCCTGGAAGAATGATGTTACAGGCTAGCCTGCTTGTTGAGATTTTCCTTTAAATAAGAAAGGGAAATGGATAAGATATTTAAATGATATTTTTTATTCCCTTTATTGGCCCTCCATCAGAACTCTGGTCCTTCCTCTCCCTACAAGTCCTCGCCATGGATTTTCCTTCAGTTGTGTTTTGTGATATGACCCAATGGTTTTAACCAAATAAGTTAAAATATTTTAAAAGTTTCCATTTTGAGAGCTACTGCTCTAAAGCAAATAAAAAATTCTGTGGCTGCAAGTGTAGATGAAAACTAATCCTATCATTTACGCCCTGCCTGTTAGACAGTCACCGAAAGTGCAGACGGAGTCCTGGAGGCTATTGAAGAACCAGCAGTTGAAAACATTTAGGTATTAAAACTAACCTTGAGACCAAATGGCAAACTTTTGCACACAAAGAATAAAGTTGTTTGTGGGGAAGGAGGAACTGAAGAGGAGAGGAATGAAGGCGGGAAGAAACCAGATAGCCTCAGAAGAGTTTAGGAAGGGGGCGGCTCCTGAGGGCGGCAGAAATCCTCCCAGTTTCTGCCATTGTCTTCTCACACATACTCAGTCATTCTATGAACTGTAAACAGATGCTGGGTGACTGAGTTCCGGGTTTGACAAAACGTTGTTTTCTTTTTAAATGAAACACAAACCGAAATGACGAAAGCCTAGCTACAATATTGGAGGAAAAAAAGAGCTGTGGATAAAGGGGTCACTACACATGCCATTTCGTAAAATCAGTGTTGCAATCAAACAGATGGAGGGGCTGTTTCCTCCCTTGACATTCTTGAAGTCCTCATCCCACACTGGAGGGCTCTCTGTTAATCTCACAAATCCAGGGAATGCAAGCACAGCAACTCCCCAGGCAGTGATCGCCTTGTCTAAGTGGACTAACCTTCCTGCAAACGCCACAGGCACATTCCACAGGGCTGACAGTGATCTCAGACACCCAGCTACAGTTGACAGAACCTGGGAGGCAAGGTGACAAAGTGGTGACATGTCAACGATGACAGCCAAAAAGCAGTTCCAAGTCAATATCACACAGAGACTTGCGCCCGCTTCATTCTGTGTCACACTGTTATGTGGTGGAGACAAACTAAAATAAGAGGAGCGGGAAAGAAAAGAACTCCTTCTGCTAACTTTCCCTCTTGTGTAATAAGATTATAATGCAAAGGTTTTCTATCCATGGGAGGTCTTCAAAGCATTCCACTACCCAGGATCCCGAAGGGAATTAGATGAACTCTGCTTAAAATAATAAGCCGAAGGTTCTGTGTTGTGTTACCTCACCAGGCAAAAGGCAAGGGAAGAAACAGAAATATAATGAAGAAATAGGTAAACTTCATATGCTTACTTTCTCATGACACACTTCTTTTGAGAATTCATAGGCTAACACTGTCTTACAATAGCCTGCTTTAAAGGTAACATGATAGAAGCTTGTGCAGTTAATTCATGGATTGTGAACTGAGAACAATCTTTCAATAAGACAGTACAGTCACTTCCTCGTTAAAGCAATCCCTGGCTTATACTCCTGTAGGAAACAAGGATGCAGAGTATTCCACAAGTATCCATTGCTTGCTCTTGTTTATTGTGAGAAAACCTGTTGCTTACTGGATAGCTGTCCTCTGTCTCAGAAGGCTCATTCTATGGCAAACCATGAGGTTCATATCTTCTTACTTTACAAGGAGGGAAGTAAAATATTTTACTTTTGTCAAGGAAGTTAACTTGTATGGAATTTGCTTTCTTATACACAGATAGCCCAGAGGCACACATCTCCCCAAATCCTCTTCTTTTGCAGCATGTCTCCAATATTAGCGTGAAAAAAAAAGAGTGGAATTTGAGGATAAAATCTATTACCCTTCTCAGAATACTTAGAGAATGTGAAGAAATGAATATTGAGTTTTAGAACAAAGTGTAAGTCTGGAAAAAAAAAATAGTGATTTTTTTCAGGACTTGAAGACCTTATATTTAACCAATCTGACCTTTCTGCCTGTTACCTAGCCTTCCTGCTCCTGCTTCTCCCTTTTAACCTCCTTCCTTTCTTCCTTTCCTTGACAGTCATTTACTGATGACCACTTACTCTGTGCCAGGCAATTGTGCTAGGCTCCAAAGGCGACAGAGAAAGTTTAATCTAAGATGAATGAAAATTTTTCTCTTTCACATTTCACTTCATACATTTTTGAACTATTTGAACTTTCTCCCCAAAAGTGTGTGTTACTTTCTTTATGATATTCTAAAAGAACTTTTATAAAAAATAATCATAATATCCTAAAAAGAGGGTCAACACATTTTCTGTAAAAGGCCAGATAGTAAATATTTTAGTTCTCTGTTGGAACTAACTCAAGTTTGCTTCTGCAGCATGAAAGCAGCTATTGTTGTTGTTGGTTAGTTGCTAAGTCATGTCAGACTGTTTTGTGACCCCATGGTCTGTAGCCCGCTCTTTTGTCTATGGGATTTTCCAGGAAGGAATACTGGAGTGGGTTGCCATTTCCTTATCCAGGGGATCTTACCAACCCAAGGATCAAACCCACATCTCCTGCATTGGCAGGAGGATTCTTTACCACTTGAGCCACCAGGGAAACCCAAAAGCAGCCACAGACAGTAAATAAATAAATATGTGTGGCTGAGTTCCAATAAACTTTATTTACCAAAACAGGTGCTGGCCCGAATTTGACCCATGACCCACGGGGTAGTTTGCTGACCCCGGATCTAAAAGATTGAGGCAAGGCCCTACCTAATCCCGTTATTATTTCCAATAGCATCATGAACCATCAGATCAGAGCAGATCAGTCACTCAGTCCTGTCCAACTCTTTGCGACCCCATGAATCACAGCATGCCAGGCCTCCCTGTCCATCACCAACTCCCGGAGTTCACTCAAACTCACGTCCATTGAGTCAGTGATGCCATCCAGCCATCTCATCCTCTGTCGTCCCCTTCTCCTCCTGCCCCCAATCCCTCCCAGCATCAGAGTCTTTTCCAATGAGTCAACTCTTCCCATGAGGTGGCCAAAGTACTGGAGTTTCAGCTTTAGCATCATTCCTTCCAAAGAAATCCCAGGGCTGATCTCCTTTAGAATGGACAGGTTGGATCTCCTTGCAGTCCAAGGGACTCTCAAGAGTCTTCTCCAACACCACAGTTCAGAAGCATCAATTCTTCGGTGCTCAGCTTTCTTCACAGTCCAACTCTCACATCCATACATGACCACAGAAAAAACCATAGCCTTGACTAGACAAACCTTTGTTGGCAAAGTAATGTCTCTGCTTTTCAATATGCTATCTAGGTTGGTCATAACTTTCCTTCCAAGAAGTAAAATTTCATGGCTGCAGTCACCATCTGCAGTGATTTTGGAGCCCAGAAAAATAAAGTCTGACACTGTTTCCACTGTTTCCCTATCTATTTCCCGTGACGTGATGGGACCAGATGCCATGATCTTCATTTTCTGAATGTTCAGCTTTAAGCCAACTTTTTCACTCTCCACTTTCACTTTCATCAAGAGGCTTTGTAGTTCCTCTTCACTTTCTGCCATAAGGGTGGTGTCATCTGCATATCTGAGGTGATTGATATTTCTTCTGGCAATCTTGATTCCAGCTTGTGTTTCTTCCAGTCTAGCGTTTCTCATGATGTACTCTGCATATAAGTTAAATAAGCAGGGTGACAATATACAGCCTTGACGTACTCCTTGTCCTATTTGGAACCAGTCTGTTGTTCCATGTCCATAGTAAATACTAAATAAAGTATCAGAACACACTGATCTTAAGAAGGTTATTGACCATTTCTGGGCTTCAGTTTTCTTATTTACATATTCACATGGAAACTTAAGTGGGTATCTTTGAGTATTATTCCAACTGTAAATTTTGGCTTATGTCTTATCATATGCCAACTTTTGTCATAGAAGCTGCTTGCTACAATTTCTCTGAGCCATATATGTAGGAAACAGGCATCTCTTGTTGATATTATCTGAAGTATGCTGCTGCTACGGCTAAGTCGCTTCAGTCGTGTCTGACTCTGTGTGACCCCAGAGACGGCAGCCCACCAGGCTCCCCCGTCCCTGGGATTCTCCAGGCAAGAACACTGCAGAGGGTTGCCATTTCCTTCTCCAATGCATGAAAGTGAAAAGTGAAAGTGAAGTCGTTCAGTCGTGTCTGACTCTTAGCGACCCCATGGACTGCGGCCTACCAGGCTCCTCCATCCATGGGATTTTCCAGGCAAGAGTGCTAGAGTAGGGTGACATTGCCTTCTCCGTATCTGAAGTATGGGAGCTGGCAATTTGACAAAAGTCAATTACTAGCAAGGTAAGACCATTTCATTTAAGCAGCAGTTTTACATACATCTTCTCATGTGATTTGTATTACAACTACATTAGATAGTAAGAATGGATAGTATTTTCCTCATCTTTCAAATAAGAAAATAGAGCACTAGAGAAATTAAGTGACTTGTCCATTGTTTATATCTGATGCATAGCTGAGTAGAACATTAATGCCAGCCAGGTCCTAATTCAGAGTTCTTCAAACCATGCCAGGCTAATGCTTTTGAATTACTTCAAAAATTTAAATATGACCATAAAATATTGGAACAGCAATACAAAAATGACTATTAAATTGCACCCAGAGTTTTTATAATAGAGTTCTATAAACTAGGAAAGCAGAATATACCACCGCCAATGGAAACCATGTAAAACAAGAAAGATAAATACAGTGCCCACAGCCCACACCAAAATACCAGTCTCACACTCAAAAGTGTGAGGTGTTTAGGCCAAGCAGAATTTTTCCATTCAGACCATGTTTACAGATGCCCCATTTTTATAGGAGAAAGTACAATGATAAAATTCTCCATACCTCTGTAATTCAGTTCAGTTCAGTTCAGTTGCTCTGTTGTGTCCGACTCTTTGCGACCCCATGAACTGCAGCATGCCAGGCCTCCCTGTCCATCACCAACTCCAGGAGTTCACTCAAACTCACATCCATTGAATTGGTGATACCATCCAGCCATCTCATCCTCTGTCGTCCCCTTCTCCTCCTGCCCCCAATCCCTCCCAGCATCAGAGTCTTTTCCAATGAGTCAACTCTTCCCATGAGGTGGCCAAAGTACTGGAGTTTCAGCTCTAGCATCATTCCTTCCAAAGAAATCCCAGGGCTGATCTCCTTTAGAATGGACTGGTTGGATCTCCTTGCAGTCCAAGGGACTCTCAAGAGTCTTCTCCAGCACCACAGTTCAAAAGCATCAATTCTTTGGTGCTCAGCTTTCTTCACAGTCCAACTCTCACATCCATACATGACCACTGGAAAAACCATAGCCTTGACTAGATGGACCTTTGTTGGCAAGTAATGTCTCTGCTTTTCAATATGCTATCTAGGTTGGTTATAACTTTCCTTCCAAGGAGTAAGCGTCTTTTAATTTCATGGCTGCAGTCACCATCTGCAGTGATTTTAGAGCCCAGAAAAATAAAGTCTGACACTGTTTCCACTGTTTCCCCATCTATTTGCTATGAAGTGATGGGACCAGATGCCATGATCTTCGTTTTCTGAATGTTGAGCTTTAAGCCAACTTTTTCAGTCTCCACTTTCAGTTTCATCAAGAGGCTTTGTAGTTCCTCTTCACTTTCTGCCATAAGGGTGGTGTCATCTGCATATCTAAGGTGATTTATATTTCTCCCGGCAATCTTGATTCCAGCTTGTGCTTCTTCCAGCCCAGCATTTCTCATGATGTATTCTGCATAGAAGTTAAATAAGCAGGGTGACAATATACAGCCCTGACACACTCCTTTTTCCTGTTTGGAAGTGGTCTGTTGTTCCATGTCCAGTTCTAACTGAAGAAATTGAAAGTCACATGAAACATCATTCCAACTGCTTATGTCTTATCCCAATCATTTTGCTACAATGTGTGCATGGGTTCTACTAGAGTTGCTTCCTGACCTGCATATAGTTTTCTCAACACTGTTGATGCAAGTCCAACTGTTGCTTCCTGACCTGCATCATAGGATTTTCAGTGCTAGAGTAGGGTGACATTGCTTCTGTATCTGAAGTATAGGCCTCAATTACTCACCATTTCATTATAGTAAGTAGAGCACAGTGACTTGTCCATTGTTTATATCTGATGCATAGCTGAGTAGAACATTAATGCCAGCCATAATTCAGAGTTCTTTAATGCATTACTTCTAATTTCCATTGCTAATCCTGACCTGCATATAGGTTTCTCAAAATGAGGTGTTTGTATGTTTACAGATGCATAGAATGTGTAAAGTTCAGTTCAGTTCAGCAGCGGTGCAGCAATCCATACTCCAGTCCTGATACCATCCAGCCACACTCCTCCTTTCAGCTGTTCCAATGAGATGAGGTGGGTACTGTTTCAGCTCTAGCATCATGAAATCCCAGGGCTGATCTCCTTCTAACTGTTGCTTCTCCTGCTGACCTGCAATGGTTCTCAACTAGATGGAGGCAGGTCAGGTGGTCTGGTATTCCCATCTCTTTCAGAATTTTCCATAGTTTATTGTGATCCACACAGTCAAAGGCTTTGGTACAAATATATTTACATGTTGTATATTAGTGTTTTAAAAATTATATTTTCTCTAATTAAAGTTGAAGGTTTGCTCATTCCAGATGACAGCAGAAGTATCAATTTTTCTGAAAACTATAGTTTTGCTGACTTAGTTTTTTTTTCCTTCTGTTTTTCATGCTCCACCTGGTCTTAAGTATTTAGTGGCCTTTTCCTTTTTGCCAAGTTCAAAAAAAAAGTACTTGTATCACTCTACATCTTCAAAGCATTTTACACTTTGTTGTTGTTTTTGTCCAGTCGCTAAATTGTGTTTGACTCTTTGAGAACCCATGGATTACAGCACGCCAGGCTCTTCTGTCCTCCAATATCTCCCAGAGTTTGTTCAAATTCATGTCCATTGAGTTGGTGTTCTATATAATGTCTCATCCTCTGTCACTCCCTTCTCCTGCTGTCAATCTTTCCCAGCATCAGGGTCCTTTCTAATGAGTTGGTTCTGTGCATCAGGTGATCAAAGTAGTAGAGCTTCAGCTTCCGCATCAGTCCTTCCAATGAATATTCAGGGTTGATTTCCTTTAGGATTGACTGGTTAGATCTTCTTGCAGTCCAAGGGATTCTCAGGAGTGTTCTCCAGCACTATAATTTGAAGACATCAATTCTTCAGCCCTCAGCCTTCCTCATGGTCCAACTTTCACAACTGCACATAACTACTGGAAAAGCCATAGCTTTGACTAGATGGACAGTTGTTGGCAAAGTGATGTCTCAGTTTTTTAATATGCTGTCTAGCTTTGTCATATCTTTTCTTCCAAGGAGCAAGAATCTTTTAATTTCATGGCTGCCACATCACCATTTGCAGTAATTTTGGAGCCCAAGAAAAGAAAATCTGTCACTGCTTCCACTTTTCCTGCTTCTGTTTGCCATGAAGTAATGGGACTAGATGCCATGACCTTAATTTTTTGAATGTTGAGTTTCAAGTCAGCTTTTTTACTCTCCTCTTTCACCATCATCAAGAGGCTCTGTAATTCTTCTTCACTTTCTGCCACTAGAGTGGTAATCTTCATATCTGAGAAATATCTTGCTGATATTTCTCTGGCAGCCTTTATTCCAGCTCTTGAGTCATCCAGCCCAGCATTCTGCATGCTATATTCTGCATATAAGTTAAATAAGCAGGGTGACAAATACAGCCGTGTCGTATTCCTTTCCCAATCCATTGTTCCCAGTCCATTGTTCCATGTCTGGTTCTGTTACTTCTTTACCCATTAGAAACACTACCAAATTGAAATTCTTTAAGAGTTTAAAATTAGCTTATCTGTGTATTTTTTTGTGTCTGTGTGTGAGCCTCTAAAATGCCTCAGTGTTTTTTCTTTTCTCTCCAAATAAATAAATAAATAAATTTTATTTCTATACTTAAACAAATATCTGTATTTCATCCAGCATATATTAGAGCATTTGTGTTGCCCAAGCTTTTAAGCGAAAAAATTAAGAAATGGAAAACTCCTGTTTGTTTTTTTTTCATTTGTTCTCTGAAATTTAACTTTAGTTTAGCACTTAAACTATCAAACACTATGTGGCTACATTGTACCCTGACACTAAGAAATGGAAGTAAGACTCTGCCTTTTAGGAATTCACGATCGTTGAAGAGACAAGACATATGAGTTGCCACTGTGTTAAAGGCAGACAGTGGGGAGTGCTAGAATGCAAGCTAACGATGAGGACGACCAAGACGGCTTACTGAGTCCTGGCTGAGTCCTTACAGTGTGGAGGGCAATTCCTAAAAGATTTTCACACAACTCAGTTAATGCAACAAGCTACGGGAAACAACAAAGTACTGTGGTTTTAAGGCAGGGGCGAGGGAGAAATTAATTTCAACTATTTAACTAGTATTTGGCCAAGTTTGTGAGCATTTTTCTTTTTTTGGCCATTTCATGTGGCAAGCGGGATTTTACTTACCCCATCAGACATCAAAACTATGCCCCATGAATCGGGAGTTCAAAATTTTAACCACTGTACCACCAGGGAAGTCCCATGTGAGTATTTTAAATGCTTCTCAAATCATTTTTCTTTCATGGCTCACACAATGATCTTACCAGTTATTTTTATGATGTATTTTTTCATTTCCCCCTTTTTATTTTCACAGTCAATGAAAATCCCCATTTGGACTGCACCGTATCCCTCTCACACAGTCAGATGGAAGCCCTAAACCCCACTACCTTAGAATGTGATTGTATTAGTGGCAGGATCTTTAAGGAGATAATCAAGTTAAAATGGGGTCAGTAAGATGGCTTCTAATCTGATATGACTGGCATCTTAATAAAAAGAAGACATACAGACATAGATGGGTACAGAGGGAAGACCATGTGAAGACACAGGTGATGGTAACTTCCCACCTACAAGTCAAGGGGAGAGGTCCCAGAAGGAAGTCAAACCCACTGACATTTTGTTCTCAGACTTCCAGCCTCCAGAACTGTGAGAAAAGATATTTCTATTGTTTAAGTCACTCAGCCTATGGCACTTTGTTATGGTGGCCCTGCCAAACTCACCCACGCTGAATTGTGCACCTTTCTCACACGATTATTCATGATAGTTACCTCTATTTTTTTGTGCTTTGTATTTTTCAAGTAACCCTTTGTGAAAAGGGAGCAATATCTAAATGCCTAAATCCAAGGGTGAGAAAGTAGATCCACAATGGTGCTACCCAAGGCCCCCAGCACACGGAGTAACCTTAACCCAGTCACACAAGAAGAGTGCTCAGAGTCGCCAGTGACACATGTACTTCTAATGCACATTCTCAGCCACAATGGTGGAAACAAAAACACATCTGTCTATTAAAAAGGTTAAATAACAAAGTTCAAATCATCGTAAGAAAGCATTTATTTGAGAGTTGGGAAAAGAGATCAAATGGTCTCTTATCCTTTTCCAACTCTTTATTCTACATGATAATTCCTACAGTTTTTGAGATGGTATGCACTTAAAAAAAAATTAGTATCAGTTGCCAGAATGGCCTGGGCCAGGAAAATAAATATTTAAAGAAAGTCTAAAAATTATATAAATTATTATCAGAATTGTTTTTGAATTCTTATCACTTATTGGTGGGGTGGGAGGAAACTATTACTAATAGAAGTTATCCTTTATTAACGTAATTTATGTTTTATTCTGCTTGACAAATTACCATATTTTAATGTACATTTTTGAGTTTGTCAATTAACAAATCATATGAAAATATATAAGGTAAAGATAGAAATGATTTGGCCAGATCATAACAATAGCTGGATCCTGTGATCTACACCTTTCAGAATTTGACAATTAAGTTAACAGGTAATAAATACAAGTTTAGATGGTTTGAATAACATAATTATCAATTTTGATTTTTTTTGACATTGTGTTTTTTAAATTTTTTGATTGGAAGATAATTGCTTTACAATGCTGGTTGGTAGAAGTTATTTTTATTTTCTTGAACTCTTGGAGGTCTGGTAGAGCTTCCAAGTATTTCAAATTAAATACCCTCAAGATAGACTAGATTCTGAGATTTTGGCCATAACAGAAAAAAAAACAAAAAACAAACAAAAAAAACCAGAATGACTTTTTAGGATTTAGAGGTTTCAGTATTGACAAATATTAATAAATAATATTAAATTACTTACTTTTTCTGTTGGAAGCACTGCTTCTCTCTGGGAACAGCTTGAAGACAGGAGGAGAAGGGGACAAGAGAGGATGAGATGGTTGGGTGGCATCATCGACTCAATGGACATGAGTTCAAGCAAGCTCTGGGAGTTGGTGATGGATAGGGAAGCCTGTCGGTCTGTAGTCCTTGTGATCACAAAGAGTTGGACATGACTGAGTGACTGGACTGAACTGAACTGAAATGAACTGCTTCTCTTGCCTCTTCCCTGGAAGGAATCTCATTTCCCACCTTCTCTTCCTAAAAACTTGCCTAGCACAGACTACCATAGTCTAAACATGCCCTGAAGAAAATACTTCTTTTGTCACACAACTTTTACTCACCTGGAACATTTTGGCTAGGTTCCCTTCCTCTCCTCTTTTTTTTTTTTTTTTAATTTTCTTGGAGAATATATTTTAATTAATATTAATTTTAAACATATTTTTGAACTATCATAAACTTTAAAAAATTAATTAGTATACACCTATGAAATTTATTTTTTGGGAATCAATTATCATTTATTTTGCATTTACAAATGTACTGCTTTGCAATTTATTGTTTTCTTACAATGTTTCAGTCTCTGTGTTGTCCTTGTTTCATTTTTCATTTCTAACAATGATTTGCGTTTCTTTAAATCTTGGTCATACATGCTAGAGTAACTTATTATTCTTTTCAAAGTATGGGTTTTTGTTTCTACTTATCCATTTTTAATTTTTTATAGTTAGATGGTTTATGCTTTCATTTATATTAATCTCTTTCTTCTATTTTATGTTTACTTTGCTTTGCTTTTCTAGAGTCTTGTCTTAAAAGCAAAGATAATTTATTTTCGATATTCTTTACCAATCTAGAGAAGGGAACAGCTACCCACTGGCCTGGAGAATTCCAGGGACTGTATAGTCCATGGAGTCACAAAGGGTCGGACACGACTGAGTGACTTTCACTTTCCCTATAGACACGTTTAAGTTTATATCTTTTCTTTTCACATTCCACTTCTCATAGCTTTTCTTCAGTCATATTCCACTGCTGCTGCTGCTGCTGCTAAGTTGCTTCAGTCGTGTCCGACTCTGTGCGACCCCATAGACAGCAGCCCACCAGGCTCCCCTGTCCCTGGGATTCTCCAGGCAAGAACACTGGAGTGGGTTGCCATTTCCTTTTCCAATGCATGAAAGTGAAAAGTGAAAGTGAAGTCGTTCAGTCGTGTCCGACTCTTAGCGACCCCATGACTGCAGCCCACCACCCTCCATCCATGGGGTTTTCCAGACAAGAGTACCGAAGTCGGGTGACTAGTTTTGCTATTTAGTCCTTCGTTTATTCAGCTCCAAATAATTTATGTTTCATATCAATTGTCACTTTAACCTAATAATTATTTGCAATTGTGTGTATTTGTGTATTTTATTTCCATGTATATTGTAATTTTTTTTGAGTAGTGGAATTTCTTGTAATTGTTGATGCATAAGTAAATGAAGCCTGTATAACATCACCTTTATGGAATTTGCTGACATTCCCACTGTGGTCTAGCACATGGTAAATTTTTGTGGCTGCAGTATGTGTGCTTGAAAATGATATATAGTTTTGTGTGTATGGTGCAGGCTTCTTTGTGTAGCTATTCAATCAGGCTTGCTAAATGCCTTGTACAACTCCTCCATATCCCTCCTCATTACCAAGTGGTTTCTTGGTTGATTTCTGAGGGAGAGAAGTTCAGCCTCTTGCTGTGACTATGAATTTGCTGATTTTCCTTTGTGGGACTACCAGTTTCGCTATTTCTATTCACACTGTTCACCTGAAATGATCACAACATTGTTTGTTAATAGGCTATACTCCAATACAAAATAAAAAGTTAAAAAAAAAAAAAAAGAGTGACTTCAAAATGGCTTTGTCTTTCTCTTCCATGACCCCGGTCTCCTTTCTGATCATGCCACCTCTTGTCCCAACTTTCTAGCCCTACCAGTCCTGTTTTTAGTTTCTCAATGCAGAAAGTTCTTTCCTGACACAGGACTTGCTTTATGTATTCCCCTTCATGCTGCTGGAGCTCACCATTGTGTTGGATATCCAGGGCTCTGTGGCCCCTGGTGTCCTTACTGATGCCATAAGGGTCCCTTGCTCTCTCTCTCTCACTTTCTGGGAGAGCATTTTCTCTTGCACATTTTGCATTCTTTGTTTTTTGGTTGCTTTTTTTTTCAATTTGACCTTCTGCTGTCAGGGTTTCCTTCCATGTTCTAGTCCCTTGAGAGTTCTCTTTCTTGTTTTTCATCCTTCCATCTATTAAATGTCCCTTTCTAACTTCCATATGGATTTGGTGGAAGAGGTGTAAAAAGAGGCTAAATGAAGCATGTTCTCAGTTGCATTCTCAAGAGATTAAGCTTAAGAGTGACTTTAAACTTGATGTTATGATTGCCGGTTGTGGGGGCTGGGTGGGATAGGGTTGGGGGGAAAGGGAAAGGATGGGGGCAAGCAATAGTTAGGAAGTTTGGGATGAGCATGTACTTACTGCTATATTTAAAATGGATAACCAACAAGGACCTGCTGTATAGAACATGGAACTCTGCTCAATGTTATGTGGCACACTGGATGGGAGGGGCATTTGGGGGAGAATGGGTACACGTACATGTATGGATGAGTCCCTTTGCTGTTCACGTGAAATGATCACAGCATTGCTTGTTAATAGGCTATACCCAAATACAAAACAAAAAGTGTTTTTTTTTTTTTTTTAAGTGACTTCAAAATTCCTTTGTCTTTCTCTTCCATGACCCTAGTCTCCTCTCTGATCATACCACCTCTTGTCCCAACTTTCTAACCCCACCAGTCCTGTTTTTAGTTTCTCAATGCAGAAAGCTCTTTCCCGACATAGGACTTTTAAACATCAGTTTTCTCTGCCTCTGCCTGGAATCACCATTTTCCCCATTATTTACCAGACCCTTCTTAAATCAGTTCAGTTCAGTCACACAGTCGTGTCCAGCTCTTTGCAACCCCATGGACTGCAACACGGCAGGCCTCCCTGTCCATCACCAACTCCCAGAGTTTACTCAAACTCATGTCCATTGAGCCCGTGATGCCATCCAACCATCTAGTCCTCTGTCATCCCCTTCTCCTCCTGCCTTTAATCTTTCCCGGCATCAGGGACTTTTCAAGTCCTGACTTTTGAGTCAGTTCTTCACGTCAGGTGGCCAAATGATTGGAGTTTCAGCTTCAGCATCACTGCTTCCAATGAACATTCAGGGCTGATTTCCTTGCTGTCCAAGGGACTCTCTAGAGTCTTCTCCAACACCACAGTTCAAAAGCATCAGTTCTTCAGTACTCAGCTTTCTTTATAGTCCTACTCTCACATCCATATATGACTGCTGGAAAAACCATAGCTTTGACGAGACAGACCTTTGTTGGCAAAGTAATGTCTCTGCTTTTTCATATGTTGTCTAGGTTGGTCATAACATTTCTTCCAAGGAGCAAGTGTTTTTTAATTTCATGGCTGCAGTCACCATCTGCAGTGATTTTGGAGCCCAAAAAAATAGTCTCTCACTGTTTCCACTGTTTCCCCATCTATTTGCCATGAAGTGATGGGGCCAGATGCCATGATCTTAGTTCTCTGAATGTTGAGTTTGAAGCCAACTTTTTCACCCTTCTCTTTCACTTTCATCAAGAGGCTCTAGTTCTTCTTTGCTTTCTGCCAGATGGGTAGTGTCATCTGCATATCTGAGGTTATTGATATTTCTCTCAGCAATCTTGATTCCAGCTTGTGCTTCATCCAGTCCAGCATTTCTCATGATGTACTCTGCATGTAAGTTAAGTAAGCAGGATGACAATATACAGCCTCGATGTACTCCTTTCCTGATTTGGAAGCAGTCTGTTGTTCCATATCCAGTTCTAACTGTTGCTTCTTGACCTGCATACAGATTTCTCAGAAGTCAGGTCAGGTGGTCTGGTATTCCCATCTCTTGGAGAATTTTCCACAGTTTGTTGTGGAAACTTATTAAATAATCTAAATTAAATCAGGACATTCAGTTCTACTTTCTTGAAGTACTTCTATTTTTGTTCTTACTATACCTTTTTCAGTAGAGTACAGTTTAGAACCCACATGTTTTTAAAATCTGATTATTTACTTTTTGTTTTTTCTTTCAAGTTAATTTCAAATTCTAATTGAAAAAAGACTATGTCTATTTTCTATTTGTTCCTCACTGTATCCCCACTGCTGTGACAGTACCAGGAGTATAGTTAGTGTAAAAAGATTTTATTGAATAGATAAATGAATACTAGCTCCAAGTAGTTGCAGATTGAAAATTGAGGATACAAAGACTACAGGCACTAATATAAGGTAAACATTCCGTACAGATATAACACACTCCATCTTAAAGATGTGTATATATTATAATTAGGAAAATCATAATAGGTATGAATTATAAAGTTTTAGTTCTTATATGTTTGTTATGGTTAATCTTTACAATAATATTGAAATTTGCAAATGAGTAAATTGAAGATTAGGAAAATTAAGTAACTTATGCAACATAAAGTTATTTATACTAATAGTAGAGTTGAATTCAAAACCAGATCTGTTTATTCCTAAAGTTTGTACTTTTTTACACTATCATTCCATGCACCATTATGCAACATTTGGTAATCTGAGAAATTCTAATAAATTTCACTTGAAAACAATTTATTTTAAATAAACTAAAGCTATAGTCCCAGTTTTAAACTTGATCTAAATAAAGTAAGACAGATATAAAACATAGTTACTAATTGGGATTTTTTTCCCCCAAACTTTATACAACTAAAGCAATATTCAAAATATCCTTTCAAACTAGGTGTTTAGATTCTGGAGATAGAACTTCTGTACATTTTATGGAGTTCAATTTTACTACAGTGAATAGACATAACCATAGGATTTAATGGAAGGTGCCAGCATCAGTTTCTACTTCTCTAAGGCCATGTGTTTGGGCTCCATCTAATACTTTCTTCAGTCTAACTCTGTCAAGCATTAAGATAACAATTCAAATCAGTTTGGCCCATTCGGTTATTTTACACAAAGTTGACAAAGCATCTGGACAATTGTAGAAACATCTGGATGACTAGTTAAATTTGTGACTGAAGTAATGGAACACTTGGGCACCCTAAAAACAAACAAGAGATGTCTTTGGCTGACTCTCCAAAATAAAAGTGGAAAAATCAATATTTTTCCTTACGGCCTTTCTTCACCTGTCTACTATTGTGAACGTGTCTCGTAAGAAGATGAACACTGTGTGCGTGTGCGTGTGTCCATGCGTGTACGTGTGCTCTGCATTCCTATCGTCCCTAGAGAGGTTTTATTTACTTGGTTTCTGTGGCTGAATATTAAAACAAAAGTGAAGAGAACAACTTGGAAAGATTTTTATAAAAACAATAGATTCACTCCACCCTTATTACAACATTATTTTTATTTGGCCAGTTTTTAAAAATAGTTTTGCAATAGAAGCAGTAAAGAAAAGGTACAAAAACCTACAACCTACTAGATTATAAGCATTCTGAAAGAAAAGCCTCAGCAAGATTTAATACATCAATATGAATGATACCCATCTAAGAAAAATTTCAAAAGCAAATCCCATTAAATAAATGCATAAAAGGATACATTTTATATAACACCTTAGAAAAAGCATCTTTATGTGAAGTCCAACACCTCAGTTACTATAATAATACACACTGACAAAAAGCTCACAACATAAGAATTAGTAATTGTTTTGAACTTAAATTGTTTTTCATATTGAATTAAAATCATTAATATTTTGTTTTCCTAAATTACTAGTATTGTAAATTTGGCTCATTTATATTTTTTAATTTTTATTCACTCTTGGAGATGTTCATTTTCAGTATAAAGAAGGCCATCATATCTTCTCTATGTGGGGCATACATGAAAAGTGTTCACTGAGTTTGTTGGAGGCAAATAGAATTAAGCATAACACGCTGAGCCACCAGGGCTTCCCAGCTGGTGCAGAGCCAAAAAATATGCCTGTCAATGCAGGAGACTAGGGTTGGATCATGAAGATCCCTGGAGAAGAAAATGGCAATCCACTCCAGTGTTCTTGCCCGAAAAATTCCATGGTGAGAGGAGCCTGGCGAGCTACAGTCCATGGGGTGGCAAAGAGTCAATCAGACATGACTAAGTGAATGAATGCATTTTTTTAAGCATAACATGGCAATTAAGATCATGGATCATGCTGTTGAATACTTAATCATCTAAATCACAAAGGCAAAAGACATATAATTCCTTGCATACAAAACTTCTTTCAATTTCTATATGGAGAGTTTTTTGTATCAGAAAAGTAATTTATTTGTGCTTCTGTTGCCTCACCAGCAAATGAAAGTAATAATAACAATGATGCTATAAGGTCACTTTGAAAATAAGTTGAAAAAACAACACCACTGACACAGAGAGGATGCTCAAAACCATCAGGAAGAAAAATAATTCACTGGTGTAAGAGTACAACAAGGCTGTATGTTGTCACCTTGTTTATTTAACTTCTATGCAGTGTACATCATGCGAAATGCTGGGCTGGATGACTCACAAGCTGGAACCAAGATTGTTGGGAGAAGTATCACCACCTCAGATATGCAGACGATTACTCTAATGGTAGATAAAGAGCTTCTTGATGAGGGTGAAAGAGGAGAGTGAAAAAGTTGGCTTACAACTCAACATTTAAAAAACTAAGATCATGGAATCTGGTTCCATCACTTCATAGCAAACAGATGGGGAAAAAGTGGAAGCACTGACAGATTTTATTTTCCTGGGTGCAAAAATCACTGCAGACTGTGACTACAGCCATGAAATTATCACTTGTTCCTTAGAACAAAAGCTATGACCAACCTAAACACTGTATTAAAAATCAACAATATCACTTTGCCAACAAAAGTCCATCTAGTCAAACCTATAGTTTCTCCAGTAGTCATGCGTGGATGTGAGAACTGGACCGTTAAGAAGGCTGAGGGGCGAAGAATTGACGCCTTCAAATTGTGCTGGAGAAGACTCTTGGGAGTCCCTTGGGCAGCAAGATCAAACTAGTCAATCCTAAAGGAAACCAACGTTGAATACTCATTAGAAGGACTGTTGTTGAAGCTGAAGCTCCAATACTCTGGCCATCTGATGCAAAGAGCTGACTCACTGGAAAAGACCCTGATGCTGGAAAAGATTGAAGGCAAAAGAAGAGGGCAGCAGCAGATGAGATGGTTACACAGTATCACCGACTCAATGGACACGAATCTGAGCAAACTCTGGGAGACAGTGAAGGATAGGGAAGCGTGGCATGCTGAAGTCCGTTGGTTTGCAAAGAATCAAACATGACTTAGCAACTGAACAATAACAATTTTTAGTATCAGGTTTATAAATGGAGTTCTATGAGTATTTCTTTACTGAAAGCTTTGGTGTACCTCACCATCTTTTTCACAGACACAAGAACAGAAGAAAATTACACCAAAAACCACAAGGAAGAAGATGCAAGGGTTCAAGTTCAGGGAACATGGTACTGTTCTCTGCAGTGCTAAGATACTATAAAGGAAAAGACGCTAGGCTCTCATGTGCTGTCTTGAACATTTTATAAACTCATTCTTAATGCCTTCAAATCCTGTTTTTGTCCCCACAATTTAGGTCATGGATGTTAAAGATCATTAAAAATCAGTCTATTCTGGGTTTCACCTTCACTGCTCCCCTCCCCTTCCCCCCCCCGCCCCCACTCAGAATTTGACCATGCAGAGCAACCTCTTGCCTGTCTTCCCTCCTTTTGCTTTAGACAATAAGAGAAACGTTGATCTTGTTTTCCTTTATTCCTTCTCCTCCCACTATTCTTTCTACTTCAATGCTCTTTTCCTCTTTCCTGCATGCCCATCCTTGGACATTCTCCAAGGTTTTTTACACTAGATAAAGGAGATGCTTTATATGAAATAACCAAATCCAGGGTCTAAAATATAAAAAGTGATCCGAAAAAGCAAGTTCATTTTGTTCTCTTATGCTCTTCTTTTCTCAGTGATATCATCTGTGCTTGTGGCTTTAATCATCAGTTCCACATAGATGAGGTTTAAATCTCTATCTTCTGCTGACTTCTCTCCTCAGATTCACTCCTCTGTTCCTACCTGGACCAGCTGTTCAACCTCAATTCTTTCTTGCCTTGCTCTTGTCTAGGTACCACTCCCCACAACTTCTGTGCAAATCTTGCGTTTTATGGCACTGGCTATATTTTGATCATGAATTATCAGAGGTGACTTTCACTTTGTTCTCACCTGTAAGTCACTAGGTCCTGAAGAATCTATTTTTAGTGTCTATCACATTCTCTTTTAAATTCTCAACTTACTAGTTCAAAATTGACAGCATTAGACCTGGGCAGTTGGTCAGAGATGGAACAACTTCTCATTCCAAATCTGTGCTTCCAAAATTTTGTTGCCATTAATACTAAGTGAAAGTGAAAGTTGCTCAGTCATATCCAAATCTTTGCGACCCCATGGACTGTAGCCTGCCAGGCTCCTCTGTCCATGGAATTCTCCAGGCAAGAATACTGGAGTGGGTTGCCATTCCCTTCTCCAAGGTATCTTCCCAACCCAGGGATTGAACCCAGGTCTCCCACATTAGAGGTGGATTCTTTACCATCTGAGCCACTAAGTCAATCTATAAATAGGTCTGACACATCTCTTTGATTATGCCAATTCTTTAAAAAAAACAAAAACAAAACACTTTAAAAGTTTTCCCAAATATTGAATACAAACTTGGTATCTTTTTTTTTTTTTACTATTCAGACATTTCTTTTATTTTTTTTAATTTTATTTTTAAACTTTACAATATTGTATTGGTTTTGCCAAATATCGAAATGAATCCGCCAAAGGTGTATATATGTGTTCCCCATTCTGAACCCTCCTCCCCCCTCCCTCCCCATACCCTCCCTCTGAGTCGTCCCAGTGCACCAGCCCCAAGCATCCAGTATCGTGCATTGAACCTGGACTGGCGACTCGTTTCATACATGATACTATACATGTTTCAATGCCATTCTCCCAAATCATCCCACTCTCTCCCTCTCCCATAGAGTCCATAAGACTGTTCTACACATCAGTGTCTCTTTTGCTGTCTTGTATACAGGGTTATTGTTACCATCTTTCTAAATTCCATATATATGCATTAGTATACTGTATTGGTGTTTTTCCTTCTGGCTTACTTCACTCTGTATAATAGGCTCCAGTTTCATCCACCTCATTAGAACTGATTCAAATGTATTCTTTTTAATGGCTGAGTAATACTCCATTGTGTATATGTACCACAGCTTTCTTATCCATTCATCTGCTGATGGACATCTAGGTTGCTTCCATGTCCTGGCTATTATAAACAGTGCTGCGGTATCTTTTGTAGCATTTATCAATTTATATTTATAGGCTTATCTTTGATCATATTAATTCTTACACTGAATTACAATAAAACTGTGTTATTAAGAGTTCCCTGGTTTTGCCTTGTTCTTTCTTACCCTGTACTTCCCTTCATGAGAGACATTTTTTCCCAGTTTTCATAACTGATTGACATTGATCCTGTAATTCCAGGCTTAGAGTATGTACCATTTTCTCCAGTGAGTGAGCTTATTTGATTCTCAGGCTTAGACAGCAGGAAATATTTATAGCACAGCTTTTTGTTGTTCACAGCTTCTACTGCAATGCCCTCCACCTTGTAAGGAGCTACTACCAACCTGATGAAGGTGGGGACACTTCTACCCTTGGCTCATGCACTTGTAATCATTTTGGCTCTACAATAAAGCCCCTTGAGAGAAGGGACTTTGTCTTATATTCATGTTTCATTTGTTCACAATTCCCAAGAATATACTAGAAGCATCTAAAGGAAAGGGAAAGATTTGTATTTGATTGTCGGTTTTGAAGAGAGCAGATGGTTGCCTCACAGAGATAGAAATATGAACTGACAACTATCTGCGGTCAGAATGAGCCATGCCCAGAGGTCTAATTTGAGTTATTGGAAATGCAATTTCAGCAACAGGAGCAAGAACCACTGTAACCACCACCAGATTTTAGCAAAATTTGATAGGTCTTGTACCCATAATAGCTCAGCACTCGTGATAAAGAAAAATCTAAACAGAGGCCAAGAAAAGAAATGGTCAGAGGAGAGAAAAAGAGTTGGGGTTTCTGAACTGCAGCTGGTGCTGAGAAGGGTTTAAACACGCACTCAGTCCTTCAAGGATGGATTCACTAATATTTTTCCACAGCTGTAGAGATGAATATGCAGAAGGCAATGGCAACCCACTCCAGTACTCTTGCCTGGAAAATCCCATGGATGGAGAGGCCTGGTGGGCTGCAGTCCATGGGGTCGCTGGGGATCAGACATGACTGAGCGACTTCCCTTTGACTTTTCACTTTCATGCATTGGAGGAGGAAATGGCAACCCACTCCAGTGTTCTTGCCTGGAGAATCCCAGGGACGGGGGAGCCTTGTGGGCTGCCATCTATGAGGTGACACAGAGTCGGACACGACTGAAGCAACTTAGCAGCAGCAGCAGCGATGAATAAGAAATGAATTAAAAGGGGAAACAGATTTTCCTTTTCTGGCACACTTAACATAAATGCTACTACCATGTTTTGATAGTAACTTAGTGAAGTATCTCCACCCACTCTTTTCTTGGGGGTTAGAAACTTTTTTTTTTTTTTTAGAAACTTTTATGATGTGATTGATATGGACTGTAATATTTATTTTCTTAGCATTAATTTTTTTTCGATTCAATTCCTTTTTTTATTTCTTCTTGGATATTTAGTTCCTGATCAGTTCTACAGAAATACCAGCTTGAGGAATAAATAGTTTACCAAAAATGAGCTTTAGCAAAAACAATCCTGGAATCAAATCCCAGCTTCTTCATTAGGGTAATAATAAAGATAAACCTAAAAACAAATTAAAAAAAAAATTACACCAGCTTCTATTTGTTGTGCACTTACTTTGCATCAGCCACTCTGTTGAAGACTGTGTATTTTTTTTTCTTATTTACTATTTTAATTTTTTTCTTATTTACTATTTATTTTATTACTATTTGCACCATGCAGAAGAAACCTTAGCTTCAAAAAGATTTTGGTCCCAAACTCTGTGACTGCAAAGCCCATATTCTTCATCACTGTGGCTTGTCCTTCTGACTCTACATTTGTCTTTTAATTAACTTTTTTGAACCTCAATCACATTGGAAAGCAGGGTCTAATCATAACTCCAGGCTTCCCAGGTGGCTCAGTGGTAAAGAATCAGCCTGCCAAGCAGGAAATGTGGGTTTGACCCCTGGGTCAGGAAGATCCCCTAGAGGAGGCAATGGCCACCCACTCCAGTATTCTTGCCTGGGAAATCTCATGGACAGAGGAGCCTGGCAGGCTACAGTCCAAGACATTGCAAAGAGCTGGGCATGACTTAGCAACTGAACAACAAATCATAACTCTGTGGTGATTCTGAATTTTGTGCATGGAATTTAAATTTAATATATTTTACTCCATATTAGAGAATTTCTTAGCTTTTTACTTCATTCTGTACTGTTAAGTCCTGGATTATGTTTGATACTCATAAGCAACACTATATATATATTCTATTTTTTAATATGTTGCTCATAACGTTTACAAATTTAGGACAAAAAATTACTTTTGGAAGGGGAAGTTTTTCATTAGCAATATTCAGTCAGTATCAGAATCTGAATTCTACGTAAGACTGTTGTGAAAGTTAGTTTTATATGTCAACTTGCCTGGCCCTCAGTGTTTCTGTGAGGGTATTTGGATTATATTTACATTAAAAAATGTGGACTTTGAGTAAAGCAGATTGCCCTTCATTATGTACATGAGTCTTATTCAATTAGCTAAAAGCTTGACTAGAATAAAAAGGTAAGAAGGAACTCTCCAACAAATTAGCTTTCTGATTTTATAGAAAACTGATTTTGTACTTGAACTACAGCTCTTTTCTGCTTTTCCAGCCTGCTTTCCTCCCCCAGTAGATTTTGGACTCAACAAACCTCCAGAGTCACATAAGACAGTTTCTTAAAATAAATCCCCCCCTGCTTTCTCTGTGTATATGTAATATGTTGTTGGTTCTGTTCTATATCTCTGGAGAATTCTGACTAGTATAGTCTGTTAGCTCAGCTTAAAGAAAAGTTTCATAACTATTTTGAAATTTTAAAATAAAAAATCTCATTGAATTAGAAATCACTCTGCCTTACCATCAGAAATTTTGAGATGATACTGGTCAATGAAAGAAAAGAAAGATCTGTTAGATTTAAGAATTGCATGTAATAAAGACCATTTAAGTAACTCAAATTGTCAAAATTCCTGTTAAAGATGAGAAAGGAGTTTCCACAATATAAAAAGAGTGATAAAGGTATCTGTAATTACTACTTTTTTTGAGACTAAAGTTCCTTACAGATGATGACTATCAAGATTGTAGACAGGTCATTATTAAAAATTCTTGATTACAAATTTGGTGAAGCCAATTGAAACATAAATTTCAATTAAAAAGTTGTAATGACATTTATAGATTCAAAAATGTTAGTAGAAAAGATTTAAAATATTTTATTTGAAAGTTTTGTACAAGTAAAATTATTTAGTTTCTTCCCTAATACTTTGTGTTTTATTTTTCTTATTGTAATTATATAACCTAAATAAAATGTAATGAGTTTAAAAAAAAAACATCCACTATCAGTGTAGACTCCTCAAACCCCCTTACTCCAGGGTATCCTTGTAAGCTACTTAAGTACTATGATGTTAGTGTTATAATATTAAAAATTTTGGAAGCTATGTTTAAAGAAAAATTGGACTTTCTTCTAAAGGCAGTAAAGAATCACTGAACTTTATAAAACCCAAAGGGCATTAGGGATTTGCCTATAGCTCTGCTCAACACACTGTATCTAGGTGACTTTGAGGTTTACTTCCAGGAGGTATTTTATAGATATTTCATACTTTAAAAAGTTTTTGGGTATAATAACCTCACTATAATGAACAAGAGGAGCTTCCCAGATGGCTCAGTGGTAAAGAATTCACCTGCCAGTGCAGGAGATGCAGGTTTGATTCCTGAGCCCAGAAGATCCCCTAGAGGACGAAATGACAACCCACTCCAGTATTCTTGCCTCGAAAATCCCATGGACAGAGCAGCCTGGAAGGCTTCAGTATATGGGGTGACAAAGGGTCAGACTCAACTGAGCATGTGTGCACAATGAACAAGAGGAAGGAAGACTAGATACATGGAGACCATCTGGAAGGTTGTAATAACCCAGATAAGACATGATGTAGTCTAAATCAGGGTAGTGATGGTGGTAATGGAGAATGGTAGAAAGCTTTGGGAGATGCTTTATTATTTTGATTTTTTTATTGATTTGATGTGACAAATTATGAACAAGGAGAGAGGAATAAAAATTTCTGTTGAGTAACACAAATCAGCAACAGTCTCTATGAAGAGCTCCATATTACCTGCCTGTGGAGTAGAATGATATTGACACTAATCCTTACCTGCTTCATTCTCAGAGCCTGGTGGTGACCCTCAGGTACTGTTCTGAAACAAAACCAAAAGAAGATCATTGACTCTTTAACATTTTCTCCACCAACCTAAAAGGAATAAAATGGTTTTTACTTCCTCACAAATCCCCATGGAATCTTCCCAGATCATGTAAAGAGATGATCCTAAAGGACTATCAGATCTGTGTGCTAAGTCACTTCAGTTGTGTCTGATTCTTTGCAACCCTACGGACTGTAGCCCACCAGGCTCCTCTGCCCATGGGATTATCCAGGCAAGAACACTAGAGTGGGTTGCCATGCCCTTCTCCAGGGCATCTTCCCAACCCATAGATTGAACTTGCCTCTGTTATGTCTTATGCATTGACAGGCAGGTTCTTTACCACTAGCACCACATGGGAAGCCGTATCAGATCTAAATTTAGGCAAACGTTTCCTGATCTAAGCTTTATTTAAGTGAGAGCTTCAGTTTAGTTCAGGTGCTTAGTGGTGCCCAACTCTTTGCGACCACATGGACTGCAGCATGCCAGGCTTCCCTGTCCATCACCAATTCCCAGAGCTTGCCCAAACTCATGTCCACTGAGTCAGTGATGCCATCCAACCATCTCATCCTCTGTCATCCCTTTCTCCTCCTGCCTTCAATCTTTCCCAGCATCAGGATCTTTTCCAATGAGTCAGTTCTTCGCATGAGGTGGCCAAAGTATTGGAGTTTCAGCTTCAGCATCAGTCCTTTCAATGAATATTCAGGACTGATTTCATTTACAATTGACTGGTAGTGAGAGACTATCCCTTAATTATTCCCAAATACTTCCCATTTCAATTTGCATTGCTACCTTTTCTTTGTATTCAGTTAAGGAATTGGAGGGATCCGTTGTGCTCTTGGGGATGCCCTCTTAAGGAAAGGCAAAGATATTAGGTAGGAAGCAAAGAAGTTAATTAGAATACATTCAAAATGGAGGGACATTGGAAACATTATTCCATCCATTTTAATTTACAGGCAGGAAAATTGTGGCCCAGAGGTGAGGTACAATTTACTGAGGCCAGAGAAAGATACAGAGCAGAAAGTGAAAGAAGTTTACTAGAAATAATCTTAATAACTACAATATTTCACTAAAGTTAAGACATAATCAGTTATGAAGTATGAAAAAAAAACTACCAATTAAACTATAACAGACTGCTAATACACTATCTTTGTAAGATATATAGTAAATTCTAATTTGTTAGCATTAAAAATAAATATGTGTCTTCAAATTGATAGTCCTGAAAGCCAAGCTGTCAATAAAAAATTTCTACAGTAGACAGTGGCATTTCTACCCTTCTTTTAAAAGTTAAGAGTCTTAAGCACTAAGATACACAATTAGAAATTGTATATAGCTTAATCCTTTAAAAACTCTTATTTTTTGTATTATAGAAAAATTGTCTTAGAAGTCTAAGTCAGGTTCACTCAGAATTTGGGTTGCAGAAAGTTATAATGATAATTAAATAATTTTTCACATGCAATGACACTAAATTCTGCCATACTTTGGAAAGGGTCACAAATCACAGGAGTTCTGCATTCTGCTTTATTTCAAACCTTACAGTATCAGTTAGGAAACATCTAAGTAACTCTGGAAACACTTGGATGGTACAAAATGCACACTGATTTTTATTTTGTAAGCATTCTTTTACACGAGTCATTAGATGAATTTCTTGTTCTAAATAAATGTGTCAAATTATTATCATAAAATTTTAAGCCAAAAATGGGAAACGAAAGTACATGCTCTAAATCAGAGGAAAGAGAAAATTAGAAGGTGTGGGGTGTTATAAAATGCATACATAAACATGCAAATGTTATCCAGCTTTCTTAAGTCAGAATTTTTTTTGTAGTAAGATTCTTACATGATTTGTATGAAATATTTCAGGGGTGTAGTTATAAATGTAACATTAAAACACACTTCCCTGCAATGTGGAATACTCTTCTTCCTCCTAAGAATAGTAGCATAACACGGCATACGTTTTGCTTCAAGTAGCCTGATCATGTGAAATCTTCCAACAGATTAATTTTGGTTGGGCAAAGCATATTTTAGATTTGTCATCAGAGATATTTGTCTGCTCACTACACTTGTATTTAGGTGGCCTTTGAGTTTCAATACTGGTAAGCTTTCTTCTTGAGCTCCTCTGGTGGCTCAGCGGTAAAGAATCTGCCTGCAGTGCAGGAAAAGACAGATGTGTGGGTTTGATCCTTGAGTCTGGAAGATCCTGTGGAGGAGGGCATGGCAATGCACTCCAGTATTCTTGCCTGGAGAAAGCCAGAGAAACCTGTCAAGCTACAGTCCATAGGATCACAAAGAATGGGACATGACTGAAATGACTGAGCATGCACATACAGAACCATTCTTATATTTTAGAATTAAAGAGCTTTGGAAACATCAACCTCATTACATTCTTGAGAGTAACATGTTGGACTAACATTCAGAAAATTATATAGATTTTTTTTCCTTTTAAATTTGTATTGAACTTACTAAGTTAAAAAAAAAAAAAACACACAAAACCAAACAACCAAACAAAAAAACCGAGTTCACTCATTTTTCCCATCACACACTCCTTGCTTCTTGCAACCAATGATTTGTTCTCTTTATCTATTACCTTGGCTTTTTATTTTTTGGTTTTGTTTTTCACTTCAGTCACTGAGTCATGTCCGACTCATGCGACCCCATGAACCGCTGCACACCAGGCTTCCCTGTCCATCACCAACTTCCGGAGTCCACCCAAACTCATGTCCATTGAGTTGGTGATGCCATCCAACAACTCATCCTCTGTCATCCCCTTCTCCTCCTGCCCTCAATCTTTCCCAGCATCAGGGTCTTTTACGATGAATCAGCTCTTCACATCAGGTGGCCAAAGTATTGGAGTTGCAGCTTCAACATCAGTCCTTCCAATGTACTCCCAGGACTGATCTCCTTTAGGATGGACTGGTTGGATCTCCTTGAAGTTCAAGGGACTCTTAAGAGTCTTCTCCAACACCACAGTTCAAAAGCATCAATTCTTCGGTGCTCAGCTTTCTTTACAATCCAACTCGCACATCCATACATGACCACTGGAGAAACCATAGCCTTGACTAGACGGACCTTTGTTGGCAGAGTAATATCTCTGCCTTTCAATATGCTGTCTAGGTTGGTCATGACTTTTCTTCCAAGGAGTAAGCATCTTTTAATTTCATGGCTGCAGTCACCATGTGTGGTGATTTTGGAGCCCCCAAAAATAAAGTCTGACACTGTTTCCACTGTTTCCCATCTATTTGCCATGAAGTGATGGGACCAGATGCCATGATCTTCATTTTCTCTATGTTGAGCTTTAAGCCAAATTTTTCACTCTCCTCTTTCACTTTCATCAAGAGGCTCTTTAGTTCTTCTTCGCTTTCTGCCATAAGGGTGGTGTCATCTGCATATCTGAGGTTATTGATATTTCTCCTGGCAATCTTGATTCCAGCTTGTGCTTCATCCAGCCCAGCGTTTCTCATTATGTACTCTGCATATTAGTTAAATAAGCAGGGTGACAATGTACAGCCTTGACACACTCCTTTTCCTATTTGGAACCAGTCTGTTGTTCCATGTCCAGTTCTGACTGTTAATTCCTGACCTGCATACAGGTTTCTCAAGAGGAAGGCCAGGTCTGGTATTCCCATCTCTTTCAGAATTTTCAAGTTTGTTGTGATCCACACAGTTAAAGGCTTTGGCATAGTCAATAAAGCAGAAATAGATGTTTTTCTGGAACTCTCTTGCTTTTTCCATGATCCAGAGGATGTTGGCAATTTGATCTCTTATTCCTCTGCCTTTTCTAAATCCAGCTTGAACATCTGGAAGTTCACAGTTCACGTATTGCTGAAGCCTGGCTTGGAGAATTTTGAGCATTACCTTACTAGCGTGTGAGATGAGTGCAATTGTGCGGTAGTTTGAGCATTCTTTGGCATTGCCTTTCTTTGGGGTTGGAATGAAAGCTGACCTTTTCCAGTCCTGTGGCCACTGCTGAGTTTTCCAAATTTGCTGACATATTGAGTGCAGCACTTTCACCGTATCATCTTCCAGGATTTGGAATAGCTCAACTGGAATTCCATCACCTCCACTAGCTTTGTTCATAGTCATGCTTTCTAAGGCCCACTTGACTTCACATTCCAGGATGTCTGGCTCTAGGTCAGTGATCACACCATTGTGATTATCTGGGTCATTAAGATCTTTTTTGTACAGTTCTTCCGTGTATTTTTGCCACCTCTTCTTAATATCCTCTGCTTCTGTTAGGTCCATCCCATTTCTGTCCTTTATTGAGCCCATCTTTGCATGAAATGTTCCCTTGGTACCTCTAATTTTCTTGAAGAGATCCCTAGTCTTTCCCATTCTATTGTTTTCCTCTATTTCTTTGCACTGATCACTGAGGAAGACTTTCTTGTCTCTCCTTGCTATTCTTTGGAACTCTTCATTCAAACGGGTATATCTTTCCTATTCTCCTTTGCTTTTGGCTTCTCTTCTTTTCACAGCTATTTGTAACGCCTCCTCAGATAGCCATTTTGCTTTTTTACATTTCTTTTTCTTGGGGATGGTCTTGATTCCTGTCTCCTGTATAATGTCACGAACCTCTGACCATAGTTCATCAGGCTCTCTGTCTGTCAGATCTAATCTCTTAAATCTATTTCTCAATTCCACTGTATAGTCATAAGGGATTTGATTTAGGTCATATTGAATGGTCTAGTGGTTTTCGCCACTGTCTTCAATATCAGTCTGAATTTGACAATAGGAGTTCATAATCTGAGCCACAGTAGCTCCCGGTCTTGTTTTTGCTGACTGTACAGATTTTCTCCATCTTTGGCTGCAAAGAATATAATCAATCTGATTTCGGTGTCAACCATTGGTGATGTCCATGTGTAGAGTTTTCTCTTGTGTTGTTGGAAGAGGGTGTTTGCTATGGCCTGTGCATTCTCTTGGCAGATCTCTATTAGCCTTTGCCCTTTGCCCTGCTTCATTCCGGAGAAGGTGATGGCACCCCACTCAAGTACTCTTGCCTGGGAAATCCCATGGACAGAGGGGCCTGGTGGGCTGCCATCTATGGGGTCGCACAGAGTCAGACACGACTGAAGCGACTTAGCAGCAGCAGCAGCTGCTTCATTCTGTAGTCCAAGGCCAAATTTGCCTGTTACTCCAGGTGTTTCTTGACTTCCTACTTTTGCATTCCAGTCCCCAATGATGAAAAGGACATCTCTTTTGGGTGTTAGTTCTAGAAGGTCTTGTAGGTCTTCATAGATATGTTCAACTTCAATTTCTTCAGCATTAGTGGTCAGGGCATAGACTTGGAATACCTTGATATTCAATGGTTTACCTTGGAGTTGAGTTTTTGAGATTGCATCCAAGTACTGCATTTCGGACTCTTTTGTTGACTAGGATGGCTACTCCATTTCTTCTAAGGGATTCCTGCCCACAGTAGTAGATATAATGGTCATCTGATTTAAATTCACCCATTCCAGTTCATCTTAGTTCACTGATTCCTAGAATGTCGATGTTCACTCTTGCCATCTCCTGTTTGACCACTTCCAATTTGCCTTGATTCATGGACCTAACATTCCAGGCTCCTATGCAATATTCCTCATTATAGCATTGAACCTTCCTTTGTCACCAGTCCCATCCAAAACTGGGTGTTGTTTTTGCTTTGGCTGCATCCCTTCATTATTTCTGGAGTTATTTCTCCACTCATCTCCAGGGGCACCTGGGCACCTACTGACCTGGGGAGTTCATCTTTCAGTGTCCTATCTTTTTGCCTTTTCATACTATTCATGGGGTTCTCAAGGCAAGAATACTGAAGTGGTTTGCCATTCCCTTCTCCAGTGGACCACATTCTGTCAGACCTCTCCACCATGACCCACCTGTCTTGGGTGGCCACAGGGCATGGCTTAGTTTCGCTGAGTTAGACAAGGCTGTGGTCCGTGTTATCAGATTGGCTAGCTGTCTGTGATTGTGGTTTCCGTCTGTCTGCCCTCTGATGCCCTCTCTCAGTGCCTACCGTCTTACTTGGGTTTCTCTTACTTTGGACTTGGGGTATCTCTTCACGACTGCTCCAGCAAAGCGTAGCTGCTGCCCCTGACCTTGGACGTGGGGTAGCTCCTCTCGGCCCCGCCCCTGACCTTGGACGTGGGTAGCTCCTCTCCGCCGCGCTTTTGCACCTTCCGTCACAGACATATGAGAGATCATACAGTATTTGTCTTTCTCTTTCTGACTTATTTTTTCATTTAGCATAATGCTCTCAGAGTTCACCCATGTTGCTGCAAATGGAAAGATTTTCTTTTTTGTGTGGCTGAATAAGATTCCATTGTAAAGAAGTGTTCCACAATTTCTTCATCTATTTATCTATCATTGGAGACTTAGCTTGTTTCCATATCTTGCCTATTGTAAATAATGTTGCAATGAACATGGGAATGTATGTGCTTAGTCGTTTAGTCATGCCTGACTCTTTGCGATCTCATGGACTAGTCTAGCCTAAGCTCTAGTCTGCAAGGCTCCTCTATCCACAGGATTCTCCAGGCAAGAATACTGGAGTGGGTTGCCATGCCCTTCTCCAGGGAATCTTCCCAAACCAGGGATTGAACCCAGGTCTCCCACAATGCAGGCAGATTCTTTACCATTTGAGCCATCAGGGAAGCCTAAGAACACTGGAGTGGGTAGCCTATCCCTTCTCCAGGGATCTTCCCAAGTCAGGAGTCGAACCAGTGTCTCCTACACTGCAGGTGGATTCTTTACTAGCTGAGCTCTCAGGGAAGTCCAAGGGGATGTATGAACCTTTTCAAATTAGTATTTTCATTTTCTTTGGATACATACCCAGAAGTAGAATTGCTGGATTTATATGGCAGTTCTATTCTTAATTCTTTGAAGAACTACCATATTGTTTTACATATCTTCTTTTCAAAAATTGTCATCAAATATTTTCTTTCTTTCACCCTTCAGAAGTCATTGTAAAATGAGTAATTTTTACAATTGGAAAGTTACTGAAGCTTCAGAAAAGCATTTAGAAATAATGTTATGCCTATATATTATAATTTATCTTTCTCTGCTCCTCAAGCTTTCCTTTTATGGACACATGCATTTCTTCTTTAAAGAATGTTATAATCATTTTTTTAACCTAAGTAATTTGCCATGCTATCATTATCTCTAGCCACCAGTAACTGTGTTAAAATTTTATAAAATTAATAAATTTTACAACTAATTTCAACTAGAATTTTAAACACTAATTAATGCATCCTGTACCATATGAAGGGCCTGTGCATGTTTGCATGTGTATGTGTGTATATGTGTGTATATGTGAAGAATTTCAATAACCTCTTGTGCCAACACTTCTATAATGCAATTGAAAATAAGACAATCTCTTACTGCAAAACAAGTGCTAAAAGTAACAATTTATTTGGTCAATTTCTAATGTACTAATTTTGGGTCAATTCTCATTTTTTATTTTCAACCAGGATTGATATAGTTTCTTTTAGATACTGAAAATTTATAATTTTGTTTATGTAGCCTAATAGCTAAAGTAAAAAGACTAGGGAAACTGCAGAAAATTCAGTTAAATAACTGCTTGAGAATGATTTTGTGTTCTCTTTCCCAAGGTCAAAGAGGAGGTAAAGTCTCAGCTGTTGCTTTCCTATGGACTGAGGTGAGATTCAGGGATGGGATGCCTTCTGACATACCTCACCGGAGGTCATTCTGGGAGCTTCCAAATTATTCATAAGTATAATTAAGCTCTAAATTGCAAACAGAATAAGACAAGTAATAAAGATCAAAGTAAAGAGGCTGTGGAATTCTGGAGTGCCAGTGGGTGGGAGGGACAGATGAGCACCCTGAAGAAGTTCCTTCCAGCAAGTTAAAGGAATATTTTATTGAATTCTTTGGTCAATCGTCATTGGCAAACCCTCTGGGCTTCTTGGTATAGCCTAGAGGAGGACAATGAGAAAACTGATGACCTGCAGAACTAGTTAGACTTCCTTTTGATTGCTGAACTGAAAAACCAACCAGATTTTATTATACTTTCACACTTGCAAGTCAAAGTTTCTTGACTCATTCTGTCTCTTATATGGTGCCCTGGGACATTTGCCCTATAACTGTATTCACATGTGTATTCATCATTGACATTTTAAGATATTCTGAAAAAATCCCAAAGCATTATCACTTCAAACCAACACTCCAACTCAACACCTTTTTCTCAGTCTTTGATACGAGTAAAGGTTGGTTTATGGAGACTGTGAGCTAAGAGTCTTTAACATTAATGTGTGGATTTGGGAATCCGACCCTAGTGGTGGTGAACAACTTTGAAACATCATGTTCAGAAGCTCAATGATGTTAGAGTTTGTATGGGTATGTCATCATACTTCATGTATTTGGTTATTTCAATTCACTTCAAAAGGATGAAATTTCTCAACCTAATGAAAGGAGACATGGGTTTAAGAGCTGAGAAACACATTTTCTATTTTAGATGGGCATAGAGCTAAGTGTAGTTATTTTCCTCTCTTCAGGGGTGAATGGAGGTGGAACAGATTATTGCAGTGTTCACAGTACTGCAGTTACGTGAGAAAGGCTGAGCCACTCAGACTCCCGGCCGTGCTTCTCAGGTCATTTTGGTCTCTAGAAGAGTATTGTTGCACTTGACACAGCTTCTCCTTTCAGGTACTAGACAAAGGTACATTTGTTGGGTCATAGAGAAGTCAAGGAATTCCAGAAAAACTTCTGCTTCATTGATTATGTTAAAGCATTTGTGTGGGTCACAACAAACTGTGGAAAATTCTTAAAGAGATAGGCATACCAGACCACTCAACCTGTCTCCTGAGAAACCGGCATGCATGTCAAGTAGCAACAGTTAGAACTGGACATGAAACAATGGACTGGATCAAAAGTGGGAAAGGACTATGGCAAGGCTGTATATTATCACCCTGCTTATTTAATGTCTATGCAGAGTACATCATATGAAATGCCAGACTGAATGAATTATAAGCTAGTATCAAGATTGCTGGGAGAAACATCACCAACCTCAGATATGCAGATGATACCACTCTAATAGCAGAAAGGGAAGAGGACCTAAAGAGCCTCTTGATGAAGGTGAAAGAGGAGAGTGAAAAAGCTAACTTAAAACTCAACATTAAAAAATAAGATCATGGCATCTGATCCCATCACTTCATGGCAAATAGAAGAGGAAAATGTAGAAGCAGTAACAGATTTTATTTTCTTTGGCTCCAAAATCACTGTGGATGGTGACTGCAGCCATGAAATTAAAAGACTCTTGCTCCTTGGAAGAATAGCTATGACAAACCTAGACAGTGTATTAAAAAAGCAGAGGCATCACTTTGCCAACAAAAATCCATATAGTCAAAACTATGGTTTTTCCAGTAGTCATATAGGCATGTGAAAGTTGGAACATAAAAAATACTGAGCACCAAAGAACTGATTCTTTCCAATTGTAGTGCTGTTAGTGGACTCTTGAGACTGCAAGAAGATAAAACCAGTCAATCCTAAAGGAAATCAACCCTGATTATTCATTGGAAGGACTGTTGGCTGTAACTGAAGCATCAATACTTGGGTCACCTGATATAAAGAGCCAACTCATTGGAAAAGACCTAGACAGGTATAACTACAATATCATACCTTTACCCATGTAAAGTCAATAATAGACCCGAAGCTGGAAGAGTAAAATATACACTCACTTCTGGACTTCAGTAAAAAGTGAAGAAGAAAAGACTGAAAATATAGAGAATTGCTTTAACATATAGAAAGAGGCATCAATAGGTTTTGCAAGAGGCTTGTAAGACACAGTTTTTAAATATATTTTAGCTCATAAAGTTATTTTACACGTTTATAGAGAAATATAAAAATACTTTTAGGCCAAATGTTCACGGACAAATATATTTAATATATCAAGTATTTTATTAGAATTTGGGCTGAAGATGTTGATGTTATTTTAGTTTTTGTTGAGTGACTGCAGGAATAACTTCAACTTATAAAGGAATGATAGTAAAGAATAATCACAGATTATTGCAGATTTAATGACATGCAATTGATAGAATTTTCCAATTTTGTGACTTAAGGTATGTATCTGTGAGCGGCAGATAAGTATCTCATTTTTTATTTCAAAAGTTCTTCAGACAGAATAGTATATTCTAGAGTTCTTTAGCAGTAGAATCAGTAGTTAAAATTTTTATCTTTTGTATCACGCTATGAGGCAGAGAATAATTTATGGCTAGACATCCTGAACTTCTAAGTCAGTTTCCTTCCAGACACATCTGTGCGCCAAATGAAAACGCAAAGCATTTCATTGTATAGTACATCATTTGATTGGGGAATAAGTGGAAGATTTATTCCTAATAGCTTCTTTCTCTGTTCACATTTAAATATATAACATGGGATGGGAAGGAAGTTCTAGTTTTATAGTGTCTTGATTACAATAACCAAAAGCAATGATCTGTATTTCCAAAAAAAGACAAACAACCATCACTTTCAAGTAGCATGCTTAGTCACTCAGTCATGTCTGACTCTCTGCAGGGCTATAGCCTGTCAGGTTCCTCTGTCCATGGGATTTTTCAGGCAAGAGTACTGGAGTAGGTTGCTTTTTCTCCTCCAGGGGTTCTTCCCAACCCAGGGATTGAGCCCACGTCTCCTGTGTCTCCTACATTAGCAGGTGAATTCTTTACCTGCTGAGCCACTGGGGCAGTTCCATTTCAACTAGTGGAGAAAACATTTTAAATCTTTATTTTAGGAATAAGCACTCCTACATAAGCATGTTTCTTTCCCAGTGAACTTCAGCATACTCTGTATTTTAGCCAGCCCTGCTATTGAGAAGAGATAAATTTGCAAAATTTCTCCCACATACCCTTAATCTTTCCCACTATTTCCAAAGCAAAAGAGATTGCTGTGATAGTTTAGTCTAGCAAGCTATCTTGCTAGATAACTTGCTAAACAAATTCACCAGAGAAGAATAATTTTAAAGTATAAACTAATTAAAAATTGTACTGAGGAAAGAAAGGAAAAAGAGTCTGTGGTCTGTTTTGGTCATTGAAATAAGATGGCAAATGGTTTTTTGAAGTTTTGTATTTTGAGAATTATAGATTCACTGGGACATTGGGAAGATAATAGAGAGAAGCACCTTGTCTTCTTCACTCACCTTCTCCAATGGTTATATCTTATATGACTGTAGCATAATATAAAATCAGAAAAACTGACATCAGTGTGTCAGAGCAGTGTGTGTGCATAGTTTTATGACACTTTATCACACATGTAGATTTGGGTAATGACCAACATAATCAAAATGCAGAACTGCGCCATCATTTACAAAGATCTCTTCCTTCTTACTACCCTTTTATCATACTCTCCTACCATCATCCATAATCTCTGACAACTACTAAATTGTTTTTCATCTCTGTAACTTTGTCATCTCAAAATGTTATATAAATGGAACCATGCAGTAGGTGATGCTTAGACATGTTTGTTTTTCATTCAGCGTGATGACCTTGACATTCATCCAAGTTGTTGCATTATGAATAGTTCATTTCTTTTTATTGGAATAAATGTGCAGGACTGCAAGTGCTGGGTTTTATGATAAGTATATGTAAGTTTGTAAGATATGCAGATGACACCATCCTTATGGCAGAAAGTGAAGAGGAACTCAAAAGCCTCTTGATGAAAGTGAAAGAGGAGAGTGAAAAAGTTGACTTAAAGCTCAACATTCAGAAAATGAAGATCATGGCATCTGGTCCCGTCAATTCATGGGAAATAGATGGGGAAACAGTGGAAACAGTGTCAGATTTTATTTTGGGGTCTCCAAAATCACTGCAGATGGTGGCTGAAGCCATGAAATTAAAAGACGCTTACTCCTTGGAAGGAAAGTTATGACCAACCTAGATAGCATATTCAAAAGCAGAGACATTACTTTGCCAACAAAGGTCCGTCTAGTCAAGGCTATGGTTTTTCCAGTGGTCATGTATGGATATGAGAGTTGGACTGTGAAGAAAGCTGAGTGCTGAAGAATTGATGCTTTTGAACTGTGGTGTTGGAGAAGACTCTTGAGAGTGCCTTGGATCGCAAGGAGATTCAACCAGTCCATTCTGAAGGAGACCAGTCCTGGGTGTTTATTGGAAGGACTGATGCTGAGGCTGAAACTCCAGTACTTTGGCCACCTCATGGGAAGAGTTGACTCATTGGAAAAGACCCTGATGCTGAGAGGGATTGGGGGCAGGAGGAGAAGGGGACGACAGAGGATGAGATGGCTGGATGGCATCACCAACTCAGTGCATGTGAGTTTGAGTGAACTCCGGGAGTTGGTGATGGACAGGGAGGCCTGGCATGCTGCGATTCACGAGGTCGCAAATAGTCGGACACAACAGAGCGACTGAACTGAACTGAACTGAAGTGCTCTGATATTTTCTTGACATTTTTAAAGAAAAAAGTAATAATTATCTGAGATGGTTATCCCTCTGAATTTATAATAAAACTATTCTGAATATTTAGTTAATAGTGTTCACTTACATAGGACTTTAATTACTAATTTATTTTCATTTAGAAACTTCTAAATTCATGAAAAAATTGGCAAAATGAGAGAAAGACTAAGAGATGGTAGTTGAGAGAACATGAATTATATTCTGTTTGTTTTGATCTATAAATTTCTCCAAAAAATGTGATGGTTATGGCTAATGGAAATACTATGTATTTAATGTTGTGTCCTGTAAACATTTACATATTTTAATTCTTTTACATCTAAATGCTTGTATAGATACTGAATTGTACATGTGGGCTTATATAATGGTATTTTAGAATTCAAGACAATATTTTAATATTAAAATTCACATTTTAGACTATGGATAGTCATTCCCCCAAATTTGATGTGTTTTTCAGGCTGAAGACCCCAAGAAAGAAAAAAATACATGCATATGGTAAGTGTTCCCTATATACCTTGAAGGATCATACAGGAAAAGAGTGGGAAGAATTGTTCTTAATTTTACTCAGGACCAAATACAAAGACATGAAAAAAAAAGTGCAATTAGGATAGAAGATTTCCCGAGTGTTTCAAATTTGAAAGGGATAAATGAAGTATGCTTAAAAATATCCACCACTTTGAAAAATGTCTGAAATAGAATTTTCCTTGTAAAGGCCTGATGAGCCAGGAAGATAGACTAGATTCCTTCTCAAGGTCACTCTAAAGAATCTATGTCTTTTCTTCTGTAAGAACAGAGCCTCCTCTTCTCCTACTCAGACCCTCATCAGGAAGCTAATTGGAATTCTGTGACTTCTTTCTAAATCCTAATAGTATAATAAACAGTGCCATCTACTGACTAAATTATATTATTGACTACCTCCCAGAAGTAGTAAAAATTCATAATTTTTGTAAATCCTACTGAGAGATTTGTTATATTCATTTATGTTAGTCACACATTATACATACTTATTTAAAGCTACGGGAAATGTAGATATAGTCTGTTTTGATCTTCTTGTTTTTTTCTTTTTTTTTTTTTTTAACAGATGAGAAGATTGAGATTCAAAAGATAGATCAACTTGCCTGAAATTTTGACATAGCATTTTTCAGTGAGCACTGTTATAAACAGAACCCTGGGAATGGAAGGAAATTTAACACTCTGGATATGGAAATCAATCTTTAAAGCTGTCCATCCACTGGGAAAAAAATCTGACAGATATGATTAATGACATAAGCATGAAATCAATATAGTGAGGCAAGTTGGGAAACTGCTGATGTAAAGGTTTGGGAGAAGGAAATGCTCACGTGTAGGCTTAAGTAAAAATAATGAAAGAGGAAATACTAAGTTAAGGCTATTTTGTTCCTTTTGTCCTAACAATAGAGAGTTGGAACTATTTGGTTCCAACTTATTTGGAAACTTGATTTGCCTTCACAAAGACATGATATATAAAATGAACTCATTTTGCTTCAAGACATTTCCCATTAATACCCACTTATAAGGCAAGAACTAAAAAATAATTATAGTCATAACTTTAGATTTACAGCAATTAGGCTGAGTAAAATAGAACCATCCCAAATGAACATTGTCATATTTTTCATTATTAAGAATTAAGCCATGTTTGGTTTGTATTTGTGCCCAAGACATAAATTATTTCTCTATTAGATCACCTTTAAACATTAAATTCAAATGGACTCATAGTTCTGTCCTTCATAGCTTTTAAGTGCAGTGTTCTAATTCAAGCAAGGGACTTAAATATTTATGAAGTGGACACTGGTGGAAGGATAGTCTGCCTTCTCATTTAAGGTAATAAGTTATCAAGCTGATTACAATAGATCCAGATATTTTGTTGTTGTTATTGTTTTTAGGCTCATACAAGTTTATATAAAACATGTGAGAATATTTTTTAAAATATACATCAAATTAAGGAACTTAGTGTTAACCAACAGCAAAATCAATCATGCTTGAAAATATCTCCAATTATACCAGTCAGTTTTTATCCTGATGTCTTCCATCTTTTAAACTTAGAGAAAATTAAAAGCACTGAAAACTCAGATTTCACTTTAATTTGAAACCACGTGACCACGTAAGGTTTCAGAATGTGTCTCTGCTACCCTTACCCAGACAGTTTTCCATGGGTCAAACTAAAGTCTCCTAAAGAACCAGAATTCACCGTAACTAAGATGCCGACAGTAACAGCGTAACACTGCAGAAAAGTGCTTTCAGAAGGGGCGCCCTGACCTGAGGATATACACAACATTCAAAGTGATCTGAGGACTAAAGACAGAGACTTGGGCTGAGGGCACATTGCAAGTCTCCTCAAAGATGTCCTTGGCCGAGGATGAGGATAGAACTCAGAACTGCTGACCGCAGCAATGGAGTAAATCCTGAAACCACACAACCGTTTAACAGAACACACAGATACTTGTTTTCTGTACATGTATATTGGGGTTTGGATAGGATTTCAAAATTGTTCACACTCAGCATCTTCTGTTTCCAGGATCTCATTTGATGAGCCCTTCTCTTTCCATTATTTGATCAGAAGACATGGAAAATTTGACTCTACTTCACTTTTCCATTTATCTCAGAATTAAGTTTTATGCTCCATTTGCCATCTGCTGTGTTTGTGTTCTCTGCCCTTTTTAACCCTGTATTGAAAGAAGCTTTAGACCCATTTGGATGATATTCATTTGCAAGCAATGGATGAAATCAGAATAATATAGCATGAACCAGTATGAACATGTTCATACTTCTTGCTTTCTCTCTATTACAGTGAACTACAATCCTTGTGCATCCAAAACTGGAACTGATTTTGGATTTGATCAATTCTACATTTAAGGGAGGTAGTGTGTGTGTGTGTGTGCACGTGTGCACACAAAAGATACAAAAAGAGAGAGACTAAAGCAAACACATTTACAGAGACAACAGTAACAGTGCAGAATATTCACTGTGAGACAGTAAGGTGCTCCATTTATTTTCATTGTATGTTTTGTATTTGTTGTTTGTTTGTTTTTGGCCATGCTGCACAGCATATGGGATCTTAGTTCCCTGGCCAGGAATTGAATCCACATTCCCCGTGCCTCCTGCACTGGAAGTACAGTCTTAACCACTGTACCATCAGAGAAGTTACTCTATTTTCGTTGTTTTATTATTCCACAATAATGGAACCACAAGTGGGTCAAGAAATACCTGGAGTAACAGGCAAATTTGGCCTTGGAGTACAAAACAAAGTAGGTCAAAGGCTAACAGAGTTCTGCCAAGAGAATGCACAGGTCATGGCAAACACCTTCTTCCAACAACACAAGAGAAGACTCTACACATGAACATCACTGGATGGTCAACACCGAAATCAGATTGGAGAAGCTCTACATAGTTAGCAAAACAACAAGACTGGGAGCTGACTGTGACTCAGATCATGAACTCCTTGTTGCCAAATTCAGATGGAAACTGAAAAAAGTAGAGAAAACCACTAGACCATTATGCTATGACCTGAATAAAATCCCTTATGTTTATATAATGTAAGTGACAAATAGATTCAAGAGAGTAGATCTGATAGAGTGCCTGAAGAACTATGGATGGTGGTTCATAACATTGTATGGGAGGTGGTGATCAAAACCATCCCCAAGGAAAAGAAATGCAAAAAGGCAAAATGGTTGTCTGAGAAGGCCTTACAAATAGCTGTGAAAAGAAGAGAAGCTAAATGCAAAGGAGAAAAGTAAAGATATACCCAATTTGAATGGGGAGTTTCAAAGAATAACAAGAAGAAATAAGAAATCCTTCCTCAGTGATCAATGTAAAGAAATATAAGAAAACAATAGAATGGGAAAGACTAGCGATCTCTTCAAGAAAACTAGAGATACCAAGGGAACATTTCATGAAAAGATGGGCACAATAAAGGACAGAAATGGTATGGACCTAACAAGCAGAAGATATTAAGAAGAGGTGGCAAGAATACACAGAAAAACTGTACAAAAATGATCTTCATGACCCAGATAACCACAGTGGTGTGATCGCTCACCTAGAGCCAGACATCCTGGAATGTGAAGTCAAGAGGGCCTTAGGAAGCATCACTACCAACAAAAGTTAGTTGTTTTGTTGTTATTATGGAATAACTTCTTGACTAGACACACACTCTATAATCATCTAGGGTCATGCATGCCTCAAATTAGCAAATGCAATTTATGAAAGTAATTCAAAATGAAGTTAAAATATGTGCAACAATTATTTCCAGCTTATATACCAGGTGACTTAATGTGTGACATATAATAGTATCCAGCTAATTATCTAAGCACAGACAGCAAATATCTAAAACAGTAAATTCTCTACTTAATCCATGGCCCACAACTGCCATTTTTTACAGTAAATCTTGAAAGTTGTTGAAAATTATAACCAAGAATGTGCCATTACCCATGATCAAAAGCCAGGCCTGAGGATCTTGGATTAGTGCTAAATTCCCACTGATTGGGAAGAAGAAAAATCCATGTCCTGCCCACCTGTACCCCCTCCTAATTAATTACTTTCTAAAGTGGCCTAAGGAGGAAAGAACAAGGTCAGTTGCTGCTCCAGTCACCCCAATTCATTAGAGGCCAATACAAGGAACTACCCGTATATCCAGGTCCCCTACAGTTTTGAGAAAGATCTTGATCCAGATAGATTTTAACAACCTCTTCACTTCTGTCAAATAAAGCTTGGAAGTAGGTTTTAATACACAGAATCCAGTGGCCTCATCAGGATGCTTGCGCTCCAAAGGACCATCTCCACTGGTGGATATACCTGTGTTTCTGAGCATACCCGGGATAGAGTTGTAGGCACACAAGGCAATCCATTCAGGGGAAATCTGACACAATTCAGATTAGGGCATCAGTTCAAGTTTCTCTCTCCTTGGTTCTTTAATCTATCCATATAAAACAGAGCTTCCATTTGAAGATGTGCCTAATTCCTGAAATTTTCACTTGCTCAGGTACTGAATCTTCTTCACATATTTCCCACTGCAATAGGAGGTCTTTTATAAATAGGATGAAAATGTAATTTAATAGTTCTTCAGATGACTTTTGAGAGTGGCAGAGAAAGACATTAATGATGACACCAGAACAATTAAGATAATCCAGGGCTGTATGAGCAGAGAAAATCAGGATATATGGGTTCCCGTTATAAGCCTTTAGGATTTTAGGAAAAGAAATGAAAAGACTGTGGTAGCGTTGAATACTGCATGGTGGGTACCTTCCCATTATTCAAAGCCCACTCCTTCATGATTCCTGTCTTTCACTTCAAAAGCTGCCTGGCAAACAGATCATCTGCTACATCCAGCTCTCAGTTTTACAATTAATCTACCTTATATTTATCACATGTACATGATACCTACTCTGTCTTACACACAGTAGGAAGACATAACAAGACTAATGAACAATCAATTCTGTTGATTTTCTAGAGTATTATGGATGCTCAAAACATTGACCAAAGAATTTAGAAATAGATTACCTAAAGTTTGCTTGGAGTTTTATCACAATTCACTTGACAGGGCCCCTTGTATTCTTTCTGGAAAAGGGCCTTACACAGACCAATGGGATATTAGAATATTGTTTATTCAGAGCTTGCTCAAACTCATGTCCATTGAGTTGGTGATGCCATCCAACCATCTCATCCTCTGTCAGCCCCTTCTCCTCCTGCCTTCAATCTTTCCCAGCATCAGGGTCTTTTCCAGTGAGTCAGTTCTTTGCATCAGGTGGCCAAATTATTGGAGTTTCAGCTTCAGCATCAGTCCTTCCAATGAATATTCAGGACTGATTTCCTTTAGGATTGACTGGTTTGATCTCCTTGCAGTCCAAGGGACTCTCAAGAGTCTTCTCCAACACCACAGTTCAAAAGCATCAATTCTTGGACACTCAGCTTTCTTTATAGTCCAATTGTCACATCCATACATGACTATTGGAAAAACCAAAGCTTTGGCTAGAAGGACCTTTGTCGGCAAAGTAATGTGTCTATTTTTTAATATGCTGTCTAAGTTGGTCATAGCTTTTCTTCCAAGGAGCAAGCATCTTTGAATTTCATGGTTGCAGTCACCATCTGCAGTGATTTTGGAGCCCAAGAAAAGAAAGTCTGTCATTATTCCACTGCTTCCCAATCTATTTGCCATGAAGTGATGGGACTGGATGATGTTAGTTTTCTGAATGTTGAGCTTTAAGCCAACTTTTTCACTCTCTTCTTTCACTTTTATCAAGAGGCTCTTTAGTTCTTCTTCACTTTCTGCAATAAGGCTGATGCCATCTGCGTATCTGAGGTTATTGATATTTCTCCCAGCAATCTCCTGGCAAAAAACCCATTAAGATAGATAAAAGCACAAAGATAGATAACAATAAGGATTGATAAGAATGTAGAGAAATAAGAACCCTCACACATTGTTGGTGGAAAAGTAAAATGATACAGATGTTTTAGAAAATAGTCTGTCAGTGCCCTAAACAGCTAAATGTACAGTTGCCATCTAATCTAGCAATCCCACTCCTAGGTATAGACTAAAAGAAAATGAAGCCATGTACCTTAGCTTTATCTCACCAAGTACTGCTTAATATTTTGCTTCATTCCTAAGCTTTAGTGTTGGAAAAAATCTAGAAAAATTTCCATTGTATCCTCAGGAATAACTGATTATGATTTCAAGTTTCTGAGATCACTAATAGGAACGATGTGTAAAAACACACAATGATCTCACTGATTTATGAATTATTTTAATGAGGAATATGTTACTTTCCATTTGGCAAAATAGTAAAACTGAATATTGGCACAGAAAAAATAAGATATTTATTTCTCCAAAATAAGATTCAATTATTTTTTAACATATACTCTGAACTCCATATTAGGAAGGATTATCTACTAACACAGTACGGAGCAGTTTTCATGTAATACAAAAGTCAAGAGTGTTAGATCTATATTGGACTTTTGGGGTTGAATTTCTTCCTTTTCTGCCTACTAACTGAGATTTGGGGGAATTATCTAGGTGTTATCTTGTATTAACTGAATAATAATAATAATGCCAGCGTAATAGAGCTTCTGTGGACCACTCACAAGAGGGAGTCTGCAAACTGAGGTGGCCCTGGAAGGGCTAGAGATTGAAGAGGGAACCTGGGTGATGCATCTTCACCTCCACCACTCATTCTGTGTTTTCCTTTCTTTATTTGATACTTTTTATTCCCTCATTCAACAAATATTAATCTGTGTCTTCCATGTGCTAGCCACATTCTCAAGTTCTGGAATTTCAGTGAACAAAACAAAGGTCCCTGTCTTGAAGGAGCTACCATTATAGAAAATGAAAGCAAACAATAAACAAATAATAAGTCAGGAACATATAAGTGTTTTGCAGAAAAAATACTTCAGATTAAGGTGAATAAGTGACACCTGACAATATACAGCCTTGACGTACTCCTTTTCCTATTTGGAACCGGTCTGTTGTTTCATGTCCAGTTCTAACTGTTGCTTCCTGACCTGCATACAGATTACTCAAGAGGCAGGCCAGGTGGTCTGGTATTCCCATCTCTTTAGAATTTTCCACAGTTTATTGTGATCCACACAGTCAAAGGCTTTGGCATAGTCAATAAAGTAGAAAGAGATGTTTTTCTAGAACTCTCTTGCTTTTTCCATGATCCAGCGGATGTTGGCTATTTGATCTCTGGTTCCTCTGCCTTTTCTAAAACCAGCTTGAACATCAGGAAGTTCATGGTTCACGTATTGCTGAAGCCTGGCTTGGAGAATTTTGAGCATTACTTTACTACCGTGTGAGATGAGTGCAATTGTGTGGTAGTTTGAGCATTCTTTGGCATTTCCTTTCTTTGGGATTGGAATAAAACTGACTGGTTCCAAATAGGAAAAGGAGTATATCAAGGCTGTATACTGTCACCCTGCTTATTTAACTTATACGCAGAGTACATCATGAGAAATGCTGGGCTGGAAGAAGCACAAGCGGGAATCAAAATTGCCGGGAGAAATATCAATAACCTCAGATATGCAGATGACACCACCCTTATGGCAGAAAGTGAAGAGGAACTGAAAGGCCTCTTGATGAAGGTGAAAGAGGAGAGTGAAAAAGTTGGCTTAAAACTCAACATTCAGAAAACGAAGATCATGGCATCTGGTCCCATCACTTCATGGGAAATGGGGAAACAGTGGGAAAAGTGTCAGACTTTATTTTTTTGGGCTCCAAAATCACTGCCAATGGTGACTGAAGCCATGAAATTAAAAGATACTTACTCCTTGGAAGAAAAGTTATGAGCAACCTAGATAGCATATTGAAAAGCAGAGACATTACTTTGCCAACAAAGGTCCGTCTAGTCAAGGCTATGGTTTTTCCAGTGGTCATGTATGGATGTGAGAGTTGGACTGTGAAGAAGGCTGAGTGCCGAAGAATTGATGCCTTTGAACTGTGGTGTTGGAGAAGACTCTTGAGAGTCCCTTGGACTGCAAGGAGATTCAACCAGACCATTCTGAAGGAGATCAACCCTGGGATTTCTTTGGAAGGAATGATGCTAAAGCTGAAACTCCAGTACTTTGGCCACCTCATGGGAAGAGTTGATTCATTGGAAAAGACTCTGATGCTGGGAGGGATTGGGGGCAGGAGGAGAAGGGGACGACAGAGGATGAGATCGCTGGATGGCATCACTGACTCAAAGGACGTGAGTCTGAGTGAACTCTGGGAGTTGGTGATGGACAGGGAGGCCTGGCATGCTGCGATTCATGGGGTAGCAAAGAGTCGGACACGACTGAGTGACTGAACTGAACTGAACTGAAAGAAGCCATGTTTATATTCGGGCAAAGAGCATCCAGGCAGAAGGTGCCCTGACTATGAAGCGCTTGTGTTCACACAGCAGGAGAGAGAGACTGCTTGGTACATTTGTAGGATAAGAGATCAGAGAGTTAGGTGGGAGCTGTTTTCTGAGTTGTATTCCAAAGTTCAAATTTTAGAACCTTAGATTTTTTTTTGTCCTGTAGTTTCCTGAATTTCTACCCACAACTTACTGTTTTATTCTGAAAAGGAGCATTTAGTTTGATATTTGATGATTCCTCCTATTTATATGTTGTTCCGTGGACTTATTTGTCTGCAAGAAAGAGGCAAGAACAGTCTCCTGTAACCAATGATTGTAATTTTACTTCACAGTTGAAGACTCCCAGAAGTTTGCTCTGTTTTCCACTTTTCTGAGAGAGGTTTTAGATGTATCTGTTTGCCAAATTAATATTTTACACTAATTTTTCTTTTCTTGGAGGATTTCTGTTCTCTTAAGAAGTTTTATTTTTAATTATTTAAAAAAAATATTTTCCTTTATATTCTTAGTAATGGTTATTTGTGATGATTGTGACATCTAGTCTAGTACACAGAACCTCATAAAATTTGTCACGCTAGCAGAACTACTGCTAAACAAAAACTAAACAAAGAAGACCATGCTATGTACTCTAATGGGAGTAGGGTAGGGAATGAGTGTTTCTAGTATTCTTAGAGAAACCAGGTGGTTTTGTCATAAATATTCTACTTTAACATATGTAAGCCATTATGCATCACAAAGGAGACAGGCAAACAAGATCAAAGTTGTAATCTTCAACTTGTACCAACCAAGAGAATCAAGAACAGAAGAAAGGGTGGGATCAGGTATCCACAGGGCCCAAAGAAAACTAATTCACTGAATTGCAGAGTCAAACACTTTGTGCCCAATAACTGTAGCAGCACAAAAACACACCTAAGCCAACTTCCATGTACCAGCTCACCCTTCACCTACTTTCAGGGAGAAGAATATATTGGTTGGTAAGAGAATATTCTCCAGCTTTTAATTCAGTTCAGTCTGACAGAGTATTTCCCCTCATTTTCTGTTGCTTTCTTTATCTCTGGTAAAAGGAAAGTCTAAACTTCATTGGCACTGCTGTTAATTCTGAGACTTCTAGTAAAGCATGAGAGGGAGTCATCATTGCTCTCAGAACCGTTCTTCTGGGGGCCGTCAGGAAAACAGAATATGCAGTTATAAACTCAGATGCTGAAGAAGCTACTCCAACTATTGTTCCCTTCAGATCTCTCTTTCATTAGAGGACAGAAAATCTGTATCTTACTGTGAAGACAGAGTAAGCATTGTTTGATATGCTTGAACTTGAGGGTCCTGATATGAGCTGAAGAATAGTCAGGGTTCATGTACAAACAGTAAAGTCTTCAGCAGCTGCCTTGCAAGTGACATGCTAGCTGCTGACATTTAATATCTTATTTTCATTTTCCTATGAAGAAGAAGAATATAGAGATTAGAATGATCCTCCATCCTCCACAAGCAAGAAGTGAAAGACTAGAGCAAAAGAGCTTTCTATGGCACTCAGTGTGAAAATGTGTAAGTGGAAATGTTAGTCACTCAGTCATGTCTGACTCTTTGAGACCCCATGGACTGCAGCCCACCAGGCTCTTCTGTCCATGGAATTCTCCAGGAAAGAATACTAGAGTGGGTTGCCATTCCCTTCTCCAGGGGATCTTCCCAGTGCAGGAATTGAACACAGGTCTCCCACATTGCAGGAGGATTCTTCATCATCTGAGCCACCAGGGAAGGCACTCAAATCAAATTAAAAGCTTTGAGTGTGTAACTAAGACAACAGTATAATGGAGGTCTCAGAAAGACTAAATTTTCATTTCTGTCATATTCCAAGCATTCCCTTCTTTTTCTGACTTCTAAATCTGTTCTTGCTTCTAATCTTCTGTTAGAGAAGCTGGTGACAGGTTAGTACATGGATGTGGCCTGGAAAGTTAAGAAGAACTTTATCAGGAGGTAGGGCTCAAAGTTGAAGTGAATTTGATAGACGGCAAGGAAATGAATATGCCAATCAGAAGAAAACAAAGCATGAGTACAAACAAAACAGTTTTTGTTTGGAGAAAATGTGTGTGTGGTGAGGGTATGGTGAAAGGAAAGGAGGTTGTCTGTGATCCCGGTGGAAGCAAGGAGCCTTAGTGTGGATGATAATTCTTTACATGTCCGTGTACTCCTTCTCTGTGTATTCTTCCCTTTCAGCATGATAGCAACATAACTCCACTCCTTAGTCCCAAATGATAAGTCATCTCCTCCTGCTCTGAGATGAGCTGAGTTCCTATGCTAAAAACTTTAGATGGAAGTAGAGAAGAAATAAACAAGAATCTTTTCTCAGTGCCTGGTCTATAAGATGTAAAAGTCATGAATCATCAAGAGTCCTTTGCAAACAACTGAAATGGTTCTATTAAGTAAAGAATGAAAATTACTAGAATGATACTGAGAACACGACAGAAGCATAGGGACAGGTGAACAAACTCTGGGAAACACCTAAACTTGAGCCTTGGGATCAAGTATCAAGACCTTGGGAATGGACCACCTCTTTATTGTGCTGTAACTGGGACACTCAGAGCCCATCACATTCTTCTTCATTTGTCTCCCCTTGGGACACATATCTGTAATTGTCCTAGCTTTTAATAGGGTACCAACCACTGGAAGATGTGATGAGGGATGGGGAATAAAGACAGTCCTGTGATTGTCATTCCAGACAAACCACATGGAATGGGAGAGGGTCAGACATACAACCAAAGAATGGATACTGAGATGATCAAAACCATATGGGCCCATTATAATTTGGGGCTTGACAGTGCTAATGTTTTTTGTCATAATAAAAGAAGTGCAGCAGAAAAAGGTAGGTGGTGGGAGGGAGATAGAGAGAGAATAAAGGAATAACTAGAAATATCAGGAATTTCAGAAAATGTTGGATATGCAACTCAAAGCATTACTGCAAATTCCTGACACACAGCTATTTGAAACAAAGAAAATAAAGAATGCTGTATCTATGGTTCTTTGAAATAAACATTTGAGTATGGCTTTGTGTCATGGAAAATTCTCTTGAAACTTATTCTGGTAACACTGCTTCATTCTCTACCTATTTCCCACTTGTACATGTTTTACAGTTTCAAACTTAATACTTAAACTGAGTTAATGGCAAAAATAAAGACTAAGTCATTTAGCGATTCTTTTTTTCATTACTATGGAGTTAATTAACAGGGAACCCATCTTCAGCTCTCCTCAAAGGCTTATCCTCACAAAGACCAACACATGGGATGCATTTGTGAGCTCTTCATTGAAAGCCACTAGTAAATTCAAGTGCCATCAGTCACTGTGACCCAGAAACCTTTAAAAGTTCTGTTTTTATTAGCTGTGTGCCAGTTAAAATAATGGACTCCTATAACTTTGTCTGAAGAGTTACTTTATATTATTTTAAGAAAATTTGTTTAACCTAATTTGATGTTTTTAACTTTTTCCATTGTTTCTGTTTTTACATGTAAAACATATTAAGATTTTGATCAACCTTATTGCTACCTTTGCCTAAGAACTACAACCCATGGGAACAGCACAAATGTTCATCAAAACAGTGATTAAATAAACTACGGTTTTATGCACATATGAAATATTATGCAGAAGTTAAAAGGAACGAGGCAGTTCCATCTGCACTGTCAACGATATCGAGTGAAAAAAGCCAGTTACAGAACAAATATTATATAATTTAAACAAGAATTTTTAAACAAGATATTCTTATTCAATTAACAAAAGGATGGGCCCCAAGAATTACTTTTGTTTAAAAGTTTCCTTTCAAGTTCAACCTTGATTTGAGGGTTGATAATCAGTGAAGTAGACATTGTCCACACTCCCGCTGGTTAAAAGAAGAACACAACCCAGAGAGGTTAAGCAACTCAACACCGAGACAAGGAGGCCTGTCTGCTGCTAAAACTTGAGTTCTTAAACTGTGTCTTGGTAAAGCATCTTTTGGTCTAAACAAAGCTACATTCAAGCGTTTGCCTTGGGCAAATACTGTAACCCATTTAGTTCTCAAGTTTGCTTGGCTACAAAATGGGCATAATAGTAAATATCTTACTATACTTTTATCAGAATTAGACAAAATAATATATGTATAACAGAGTGCCTACTGCGTGCTCAAATGGTAGCTGCTATTATTAACACTGACTTAATCAGTATTATTGACAAGCTCTGGGTAGATAGATGGAGGAAACATTCATCATGCTGGGATTTGCTTATTTCCTCCTTGCCATGAGATGCTATTTTCCTAACACATAAATATTTCATTAGCAGACTATAATACTTTATTCCAGATGCTACTTATCCTAACTTGGGACATTGAAATACTTTTTGAATTCCTAAGATTTATGTATTAAATTGAAAGTATTATATTCAGAACATGGTTTTAGACAAAGTCTGAGATTTACGTTATGCAATGAGAACAGTTATAAAGCAGAGCATGGCAGATGAAGTTGTCCAGTACCACTAATGATTTAAATGAACCTCTGATTCATTGAATAGCATGAGTGCTTTTAATTGCAGTACCTTGTTTAGGTTCAATAAAGTTTATGAAAAACTGGATGGTGAAAATGATGTTCCTGATTTTACTCAGGATAAAAATATAACCTTACACGTTAGTATTCCAATATCATGTCTTTGCCGTTGTTAGATACACAGGCATTACTGTTCATCTGCTAAATAAAGATGAGTGAGAGTCATCAGTGTATCTCAAATTTACCAAAATTAAAATTTATTATTCCAAGTCAATATGCCCTTATCAAAACAGTAATCAAGGAACACATAAAAACTGATTATATTATTCTGAATATTTAGCATTTTATTGTTAATTTACAGAAAGAAAGAGAACTTATTTAAAAGTATCTACCTAGGTGATACATTTATACTTTGTGAAATAAAAATAGTGTGGAATGTAAATAACATTATTTGCATTTATTTAATAGACATTACATTAAGAATAGTATTAAATTATTGCTTTTTGGTTTTCATTTGTTACACTAATATTAAACATTTTAAATCTTCATTATGCCTCTCCTCCCATCCTTTCTTTCCCCATATCACAACTCAAATTGCTTCAAGAACATGAATTAGTTTGTAAAATAATGTTTTGCCGACATAAATGACAATAATTCAAACATAGATTAAATTTCACTTTCTAATCCTAAGGGCTTTCTTTAAAACAGAAATTTGTTTGGAAAGTAATAATTTGGTGTTTACTAAACCTCAAACATTCAGAAGGAATCTTTGATCTCTTGTTCACTCTCATAAATCTCTCAGCAAATAGCCATATTCTAGTAACATGAAAAATCAGGGTCAAAACCCTCCCATTTACTGATCAGAAAATTTTCTGTGTTAGACCTTTTAAAAAAAACACCTTATCTAAAACCCTATGATATCTTTCTATAGTTAGATATTGTAATGCCTTCAGGATAAGCAAGCTTCCTTTGTGGCTCAGCTGGTAAAGAATCTGCCTGCAATGCAGGAAACCTGGGTTTGATCCCTGGGTTGGGAAGATCCCCTGGAGAAGGGAAAAGCTACCCACTCCAGTATTCTAGCCTAAAGAATTCCATGAACTGTATAGTCCACGGGGTCACAAAGAGTTGGACACGACTGAGCGAGAACGGGAAATTAGAAGAAAAAAAAATTTAAAGGAAAAATATTTTTAAGGATAGTGTTCTAATAATTTTTATTTGGTAAATTTAATTCATACTTAATACTTTCCTATCCATTTTTTTTGAGGTGTATTTTTGAAAGTGTATAAAAAATCAGCTTCTTTCTCTGCCATGTATCTAGGTTTTCCTTTGCAGGACTGATTGCTTCTGCTGCTGCTGCTGCTGCTGCTGCTAAGTCGCTTCAGTCGTGTCCGACTCTGTGTGACCCCATAGTCGGCAGCCCATCAGGCTCCCCTGTCCCTGGGATTCTCCAGGCAAGAACACTGGAGTGGGTTGCCATTTCCTTCTCCAATGCATGAAAGTGAAAAAATAAAGTGAAGTCACTCAGTCGTGTCCGACTCTTAGCGACCCCATAGACTACAGCCTTCCAGGCTCCTCCGTCCATGGATTTTCCAGGCAAGAGTACTGGAGTGGGGTGCCATTGCCTTCTCCACAGGACTGATTAAGTACATGCAAAGACTATCACAATATTTCCTATAATTTTGGAGAAAAGTAAAACAAAAAATAATTTGTAAACTTTGTTATACAAATAATAAACAACATGGTTTATATTACTTTCTTTCTCTTGCCATTTTTTTTTTTTTTTTGCTTTGGGCAACTCTGCCCAATTTTCTTCCTCTAAACTGAGAAACTCATGACATAATTTGCTCATTCTCACCATACCCTGCTGTCCCCAGACACACTGGCAGCAAGGTCAGTAGAGCAAATGAAACACACCTGAGTGAAGACCACAGCACAAGCGTCATGTTTAATGTGTCTACTTTCATGAGTCTCATAACTCTGAAGTCAAATAGATACAGAAAATCAAATTAGGACTTATTAGATAGAAATCAAGAACATTTTTGAAGGGGTTTTTTTTTTTTTTTCTCTTTCTTTCTTTCTTCTTTGGTTGCTCTCAAAAGTAGTTAGGTAATAATCACTTATGGGCTTCCCTGGGGGCTCAGTGGCAAAGAATCTGCCGGCCAATGTGGGAGATGTGGGTTCAGGCCCTGGGTGGGGCAGATCTGGAGAAGGAAATGGCAATGGGAAACACCATGGAAGGAGGAGCCTGGCAGGCTTCAGTCCATGAGATCGCAAAGACGGACACAAGTTAGTGACGAAACAGCCGCACAAGTATAGGAATGCTAATTAAACTAATGATAAGGGCACGCATTTTAGAAGTGGTAATGCTCTATTTAAGCATTTTTAAAATGCTACGTTTCATGGTTTCAATCTTATCTGTTGCCTTTTTTGTAACGTATTAGGGTCCGTTCCAGGAAAAAAAAAAAAGATCACATGAATAATATATTTCCCAGGTTAGCGTATATTTGGCCCTAACTTTAAAAAATATATAAAATCGGGGAGGAAGTGCGTAGGTTTTGCATAAATATACATGGGACAAATGAAACAGATCTGTGATGAAGCAAATTGCTTGCATGTGTGGCTTTATCTTCATAGCCAAAATGGCTTACTCAGTCAGACATGTGAGCTGAATCTGGCTCTTGCTCTAAAAGTGATCCCAATCCATGTCATGCTGCCCACAACACACCCCAACTCCTAGAACAATTTAACTCTGCATGCCTCTATGTGGCAGGCTTTTACTGTGCTCAGTTGGCTCTGTTCTAGATATAGAAAGTGATACCAAGGAAAGATTTCCTATAGATTTCACAGGGTGCCAGGCATAAAGAGTTATAAAACAAAATAACAGTAAAGGATAATTTATGAAGTTCATGGGGGTTTAAAGGTCAGAGAAATTCTGCTCAATTCAAGGGGGTGAGGAAATCATTGAAAATAGTTTCTTGAAGTCTTTCAGGAGTATTTCAAGTAGTAGACATAGTGAGTGAAAAATAAAGAGGTAGGAAACCCAAGAAGAGGCAGGGGAGTGAGAATTTAATGGTAGGCTAAGGATAAAAAATAGGATTAGAGACTTGTACCTTCATTTCTAAAGTAAGAATTGAGCCAATTAAATCATGAGCAAGATTGCTTTGCCATTGTAAGAACCACTCATTAGCAATTAAAAATGAAAATCTCTTTCGTATGACTGGATACAGCTCCTTGACTCAGTTCAGTGGAGCGGTCAACATCAATATAATTTGATGACATTACTTATAATTGATTTTACTGTTTTATATATTTTTGAAATTGAATTCTTTCTTTCCTATTGTTGTTGTTGTTCAGTTGTAAAGTCATGACTGACTCTTTGTTGACCCCGTGGACTGTAGCACACCAGGCTTCTCTGTCCTCCACTATCTTCCAGAGATTTCTCAATTCATGTCCACTGAGTCAGTGATGCTATCTCATCCTCTGCCACTTCTCCTTTTGCCTTCAGTCTTTCTCAGCACCAGTGTCTTTTCCAATGAGTTGCCTCTTTGCATCCCATGGCCAAAGAATTGGAGCCTCAGTTTCAGCATCAGTCTTCCCAATGAATATTCAGGCTTGATTTCCTTTTACTATTGACTGCTTTCATCTCTGCAGTCCAAGAGACTCAAGAGTCTTCTCCAGGACCACAATTTGAAAGCATCAATGCTTTGGCATGCAGCCTTCTTTAGGTCTAACATCCATACATGACTACTGGAAAAACCATAGCTTTCATTATATGGACCTTTGTTTGGCAAAGTGATGTCTCTGCCTTTTAATATGTTGTCTAGATTTGTCAGAGCTTTCATTCCAAGGAGCAAGTGTCTTTTAATTTCATGGCTGCAGTCACTGTCTGCAGTGATTTTGGACCCTGGGGAAATAAAATTTGTCACTGCTTCCACTTTTCCTCTTCTATCTGGCATGAAGTGATGGGACCAGATGCCATGATCTTAGTTTTTTGAATGTTGAGTTTTAAGATAGCTTTTTCATTCTCCTCTTTCACCCCCATCAAGCGGTTCTTTAGTTTCTCTCCTCTTCACTTTCTGCCATTAGAATGGTATCATCAACATATCTGAGGTTATTGATATTTCTCCTGGAAATCTTAATTCCAGCTTGTGATTCAAGCACCCCAGCGTTTCTCATGATGTACTCTGCATATAAGTTAAATAAGCAGGGTTGACAAAACACAGCCTTGACATACTCCTTTCCCAATTTGGAATCAGTCCATTGTTCCATATCTAGTTTTAACTGGTGCTTCTTGACATGCAAACAGGTTCCTCAGGAGACAGGTATGGTGGGCTGATATTTCCATCTCTTCAAGAATTTTCCACAGCTTGTTGTGATCCACACAGTCAAAGGCTTTAGCATAGTCAGTGAAGCAGAAGCAGATGTTTTTCTGGAATTCCGTTGCTTTCTCCATGATCCAATGAATGCTGATAATTTGATTTCTGGTTCCTCTGCCTCCTCAAAACCCTGCTTCTACATGTGGAAGTTCTTCAACAGTTGTGAACTGAGAACTTCCAGATGTACAAGCTGGGTTTCTTTCCTATATATACAATTATCTAGCTGGGCAAGTAGTATTCCATTGGGCCATTTCTGTTTTATTCATGAAATGTACATGAATGTCAAATGGATTGTACTGAATATTTTGCTTATTCAGAGAGATAAATTTCTTGACATTTAAGGAACAAAAATATCAGTTTTCTCACCAGCATTTTCACTCATCTATCAGCATTTTTGGTATTTTCTAGATCTCAAAGTTAATCTATAAATATTTACCAATACTAAGTATTTATAGATACATTAGAACAGTATTTTATATGTGTGACTCCTCTGTTCTGAGATATATTAGGATTGCCTCTGAACCCATGTCTATCCATTAATCAGGAGGATGATTGAATTTTATCAAATATAAAAGAAAATCATAAATTAATATGCAGCTGTCACAATAGTTCAGAGATTTTTTTAATTTGATTTTTAATTTTATAGTCATATTACTATTTCTACTGTTCCTTTATTTATGAGAAGACTGGTGACCATCAAGGTAGAATAATTTGCCCACAAGCTAGTTGCCCACAAATGTGACCACATTCACATGCGGACCTATTAAGTTCCAAACCACATATTCTTTCCATTATATAACAATGCCTTTCTGAAAGAAAAGAAAGGTCAGGTGAGGCACTAATTGTCAAATTGCAGCAGAGAAAATTTATTTATATTTGTACAGATAAAAATTACTTTGGGGATTCATTTATTATTGTTTTGTCTGTTCCTTTTAGGTTGGACATAACAGTGGATTTTAAGATACCAAACAGGCATTGTTTTTTTCATAAACAAAACAAAGCAGTTTATGGATATCCACTCATAACACTTGTATCAATAAAACACTAAATATTTCACATCAGCAGAGATATAAACTCAGAATTGTTTGGGATTGGAACATTCAACATTTTTCCCAAATCTGAAATTCATTTTCCCAAGGAATTTTTTCCATAATTTAAAAACCATGTTTTGTTTAAAAGATAATAGGGAAATTTAATCCAAATAGTTCTGATTCACTTATACCCAGGCTCATCAAAAATTTTTTTCTTTGCTAAGGGCTACAATGAATAAAAATATTTTTGAGGGCTGAAAAAGCTTTTTTTTCCATAAATATAGTGATTAACAGAGTGCAAATTAATTCAATACTTCAAGCATTTAATATTAATCTAAAACCAAGGAACTATCAGTAGTAACACACATGTATAGCAAAAACACAGAGGCAAGGAAGAAAGGAGAAAGGAAAGATAAATTGGAGGATGGAGAGAGGAAGGGAGACACAGAGAAGAGGACAAGGGAGGGAGAAGGAAAGAAAGAGAAAGGGAAGAAAAGTCATTATTTATCCAAGGTCTTCATATTGCTTTATAGTTTCAAATAGTCTTTTCATATGGACTTTTCAGGTGGGTCAGTGGTAAAGAATCTGCCTACCAATTCTGGAGATGGGGGTTCAATCCCTGGATCAGGAAGATCCCCTGGAGAAAGAAATGGCAACCCACTCCAGTATTCTTGCCTGGAGAATTCCTTGGAGAGAGGAGTCTGGCTGGTTGCAGTCCATGGGGTTGCCATGAGTTGGACACGACTGAGCGACTGAGCATGCGGTCTTTTCATATATATTACCTCACATTTCCTTTACTTTTCAGATATACTACTCCCCGTTTCCTTATAATTCTGAATTTATGTCATGAGTTTTATTTCATAGCTAAATAAGGAGATTTGGGTAGTTACCTAAGTTGCCTCAGGTCACACAGGTAATTGAAAGTGAGGATAGCCACCTTAGAATCTTTCTAGAACTATTAGGGGTATGAACTGTGGTACAACTGCAATTTTCATCATATCTTCTTACACAAAGTGCAAGGTTATATCTCTCCATCATTGTTTCTTAAACTTTAGCATGTACCACACTAACCAGGAAGTCTAACACACTAACCAGTCAGTACACAGATTGCTGGGCCGCATCCCCAGAGTTTTGACCCAAGAACCCACATTTCTCTCAATTCCCCTTGTGATGCCAATGCTGCAGGCTTGGGAGCACCTTTGAGAACTGCCAATGTAGCCAGTTCTCTGGAAGGTTGGTTTCTGAGAGCACTTGGCCTCTGAGCCAGGGATCTTTGCATCAGGCGCTATTTCTCATATCATGTATGGGCTAGGACTTCAGTTCAATGCAGTTCAGTTCAATTCACTTGCTCAGTCCTGTCCAATTCTTTGCCAACCCACGGCTGCAACATGCCAGGCTTCCCCATCCATCACCAACTCCTGGAGCTTATTTAAACTCAAATTCATCAAGTCAGTGATGCCATCCAACTATCTCATCCCTTGTTGTCCCCTTTTCCACCTGCCTTCAATCTTTCCCAGCATCAGGGTCATTTCCAATGAGTCAGTTCTTCACATCAGGTGGCCAAAGTATTGGAGTTTCAGCTTCAGCATCAATCTTTCCAATGAATATTCAGGACTGATTTCCTTTAGGATTGACTGCTTTGATTTCCTTGCAATCAAAGGGACTCTCAAAAGTCTTCTCCATCACCACAGTTCAAAAGCATCAGTTCTTCAGCACTCAACTTTCTTTATGGTCCTACTCTCAAATCCATACAAGACCACTGGAAAAACCATAGCTTTGGCTAGAAGGACCTTTACTGGCAAAGTAATGTCTCTGCTTTTTAATATGCTGTCTAGATTGGTCATAACTTTCCTTCCAAGGAGTAAGCATCTTATAATTTCATGGCTGCAGTCACCATCTGCAGTGATTCTGGAGCCCAAGAAAAGAAAAGTCTGCCACGGTTTCCTTTGTTTTCCTATCTATTTGCCATGAAGTGATGGGACCAGATGCCATGGTCTTTGTTTTCTGAATGTTGAGTTTTAAGCCAGCTTTTTCACTTTCTACTTTCACTTTCATCAAGAGGCTCTTTAATTCCTCTTCACTTTCTGCCATAAGGGTGATGTCATCTGCATATCTAAGGTTATTGATATTTTTCCGGCCAGCTCGTGCCTCATCCAACCTGACATTTTGCATGATGTACTCTGGGTATAAGTTAAACCAGCAGGGTGACAATATACAGCCTTTGCATCCTCCTTTCCCAATTTGGAAATAGTCCATTGTTCCATGTGCAGTTCTAACTGTTGCTTCTTGGCCTGCATACAGATTTCTCAGGAGGCAGGTAAGGTGGTCTGGTATTTCCATCTCTTTAAGAATTTTCCACAGTTTGTTGTAATCCACACAGTCACAGGCTTTAACAGTCAATGAAGCAGAAGTAGATGGTTTTCTGGAATTCTCTTGCTTTTTCTATGATCCAACAGACGTTGTCATTTTGATCTCTGGTTCCTCTAACTTTTCTAAATCTGCCTTAAACATCTGGAAATTCTTGGTTTATGTATTGTTGAAACCTGGCTTGGAGAGTTTTGAGCATTACTTTGCTAGTGTGTGAAATGTGTGCAACTGTGCAGTAGTTTGAACATTCTTTGGCATTGCATTTATTTTGGATTGGAATAAAAACTGATCTCTTCCAGTTCTGTAGCCACTGCTGAGTTTTGCAAATTTGCTGGTATATTGAGTACAGCACTTTCACCACATCATCTTTTAGGATTTGAAATAGCTCAGCTGGAATTCCATCACCTCCACTAGCTTTGTTGATAGTGATGCTTCCTAAAGCCCACTTGACTTCTCATTCCAGGATGTCTGGCTCTAGGTGAGTGATCACACCATCAGGGTTATCTGAGTCATTAAGATAACTTATTTAACTTTATGTGGAGCACATCATACAAAATGCTGGGTTGGAGAAGCTCTATACAGTCAGCAAAAACAAGACCGGAAGCTGACTGTGGCTAAGATCATGAACACTTCACTGTAAAATTCAGACTTAAATTGAAGGAAGTAGGGAAAACCACTAGGCCATTATGGTATGACCTAAATAAAATCCCTTATGATTATACAATGTAAATGACAAATAGATTCAAGGGATTAGATTGACAGAATGCCTGAAGAACTATGGATGGTGGTTCACAACATTGTACGGGAGGCAGCGATCAAAACCATCCCCAAGGGAAAGAAATGCAAAAAGGCAAAATGGTTGTCTGAGGAGGTCTTTAAAATAGCTGAAAAGGAAGAGAAGCTAAAGGCAAAGGAGAAAAGGAAAGATATAACCATCTGAATGCAGAATTCCAAATATAGCAAGGAGAGATAAGAAAGCCTTCCTCAGCAATCATGCAAAGAAATAGAGGAAAGCAATAGAATGGGAAAGACTAGAAATCTCTTCAAGAAAATTAGAGATACCAAAGAAACATTTCATGCAAATATGAGCGTAATAAAGGACAGAAAGTGTAGGGACCGAACAGAAGCATAGCTAGGACTACAAATAGAAAATTAAATTCCAAATGAAATCTGTTTTTTTTTTTCCCTTCCTCATTTATAGACTTTCCCATGCCAAAGAGTTTCCTTTAATACTGGCTTGAGTGGCACAGGCCAGAACACGCACATTCCAACAGCTTGCACGTACCCCTCACCACCAGTTCTCTGCTCTGTCATCCCTTTCTGCCTTTCATGTTCGCCCAAGCAATGTCATTTCAAAGACTCAAATTAATACCTCCCTTAACTCTCAAACATGCTGTCCTTCCAAGCAAGATTCACTACACACTAAGGAGTTTTCTCAGAATGTTTCTCTAGCCCAACAGTAAAAAATTGCACAATAATTTTTTCAATAATTACCAAAAGAGATTATTGTCTTTTCAGTTTACTGAGTGGGAGAGCCCACAAGGGTGGGAGGCAGTATAAATAACAGTCAAAGCAAGTGCAGAGCCCAGGCTGGGGGGATGGAGGAGTAGGGAAGGGCAAGAGTGAAGGCAGAAGGGGAAGAGGGAATGCACAGCAGAGTATTGTGGCCACGGGATCTGGAAGTGTGGAAGATGGGTTCCAAAAAGACAGAGGGAAGATACAAAGACAAATGAGACCAGCTTGCCCTCATGACCCAGTCCAAACCCACAGAACAGACCTTCAAGCTTGCAGCAGTCCTCCAGCCTTTACCAAAGAGGGGGTGACTGTTGTGGCTATAATAGGTCAGACTAACTTTGCTAAGACAAGAAAAAAACTTTCGAGGAAAGGAGTTACTTGATATTCTTAAGACATCTTCAGGAAAGCATCATCAATATAAAATGAGATTATCGATAACATTTAACCCGAGACTGTGAGCCACGCGGCAGAGCAGTTCTCCTGGGTTCCCTTACCCTACTGCTCTCCACCCAGGTGCCCTTTCCCAATAAAATCTCTTGCTTTGTCAGCACATGTGTCTCCTTGGACAATTCATTTCCGAGTGTTAGACAAGAGCCCAGTTTCAGGCCCTGGAAGGGGTTCACCTTCCTGCAACACATGGCAACTCTGGTGGGATTCTTCTTCGCTGAGACTGACATCCTGACCACTCGGGGTACTCAGGGGCCAGCTTGCCTGCCAATGGACCAGACCCAGCGGCCGCAAATGGGACTCTTTTGTCCCTGGTCTCCTCCTGACGTGGACAACTGGCCAGAGTGTCCTGACCGGGTAAGGAACAAGAGACTTTATTAACCTCTCTCCCCTTCCCTCTCTCTTTCCTCTCCTTAACCCTTTCTATCCTTCCCCGTTTTTCTAGTCCCCCGGGCCTGGGTGCAGGAATCTGGTCGAAGGGCCCTCAGCCTGAGCTGAGGATTGGAGACTGATCATCTCCTCTTGGCAGAGAACTCAAATTCTGGTTCTGGTCTGGTCTGATTTCTGGTAGGGCCGAGTTCCAGTCCTCCCTTCTCTGGAGGCCCAGGGAGAAGTCCCATAATGCCTGGGTATCTGTAGGTGGCAGAGACGTCTGTAAGGCCATCCCTTTCACACGCCTCTCCCGCCTCCTCCCCCTTCTTCTTTCAACCGGGCTTCCTTTCCTCCCTTTGAAATCTTTGATGTTAGTACTTGGATCTGAAGTTCTGTGTCTCTATAGGAGGTTTTCTGAGAGACTGTATTCTTGTGTTTAAGGGAGTGTCTGATGGGGACTGCCAGGTTTATATGTGTGTGTTTTAACTCTGTGTTCTGTGTTGTGATTTTCGATGGCCATTTTGCTTTGTCTGGCCACCATTTGGTTTAGACCTGCCTGATTTTCTTTCCCTGTGCCTTGAGACGAGGGCTCTCAGGGACACTTATCTAGTCCATCTCTAACTCCTGAGACTGAGGGAAAAGGTGAAAAAGACTTTAAAATTTTTATTTATTTCAACTGTTTTTTAATAAACTAGTAAATTTTATATTGTAATATCTAATTCATGACTAAACTTAGAAAATGAAGCTAGATCTTGTGCTGTGTCTGTCTAAATATGTCTTGGTATGTCTTTGTCTCTGGGTAATATTTTGAGGTTAACTAGTAAATGAGCTCTATTTATTTGGCTTAAAAAAAGGTAAGCACTTATAAATCAAATAATTCTAAATTAAATGATAAATTCCAGGTTCATGTGAACTGGGAAATATTCAGTATTAAATACCAGATATTCATGTTTGTTTGTTGACCTATTTAATATAGACATGTCTTAGAGTAATTAACACCAAATAGAATATTTTCATTGTACCTAGGTTTAATATAAGTTAAATATTATATTGAACTTCCCTGGTGGCTCAGACAGTAAGCGTCTATCTGCAGTGTGAGAGACCTGGGTTTGATCCCTGCGTTGGGAAGATTTCCTGGAGAAGGAAATGGCAACCCACTCCAGTGCTTCTTGCCTTGAAAATCCCATGGACGGAGGAGCTTGGTGCAGGCTACTATCCATGGGGTCGCAAAGAGTTGGGTACGACTGAGCGACTTCACTTTCACTTTCTAAAACCATTCTAATACAAAAATAGAAGACTTTGGAACTGCTTGAGGCTGCTGAAGGCTTGGAGGAAAGGAGTCAGTTTTGCCTTTTCAACATCTCCTATACTATATTCTTAATCTGTGCACTTTCAAAAATGGAACTCAAGCCCCTCCCAACGCAGGGTGAAGTGAGGAGACTGTGACTGTCGTCTACCATTCTTCACTGAGGATCTCTCGGTGAGAATATTTGGATGAGTGACAGGAAGCATCATGAACCCTGCACCTGCACAAGATATTTCTCACGTTCTTATTTGGACATTCTGTTATTTTTCTTTGAGCTGATATCCTTTCCATTTTATACAGGAAAGATCATTAAGAATTTTAAAAGCATAAACATTTCATGTTCAAAATTTTTGGTATTTCAGTCATAATATTGTTATAACAAGACTATAAATCTAAAATGAGATTAGTTTCTCTGTCCAGTACCTACCTATCAGCTGCAATTTAGAAGCGCTAATGTATTTCTGCCCTAGGGGCCCAATCTCACAGGATGGAGGATTATTCTTTATCTTGTGCAATGCCCCCAAGACTCTAGGTCACAAATCACAGAAAGGCAACGTGTTTGCATTTTTCTGCAGAGTCGAGAGAGAACCACAAAGTGCTTCTATCAAATGTATTAAATTCATCAATGTGAATCCTTCCTAAAATGTTAGTATTATAGTTACATGTAGTCAATGCTTTCTGAATTGTGAATAATTTTTATAAGTAATATATCATTTGCTCATCTCAACAGTTCTATAAAGTTTTTCCATTTTGTGGGTCAAAATAATGAGGTTTGAGGACATAAAAAGACTTTTTTAATCGACTAGTTAGGAGATGATGGCAAGGGACTTGGAAGCACTCCAGGCTCCAAGGTTGAGTCTTTGCGCTATACCTTCCCATCTGCTAATGGAAGCATAACACTAAGATGCTTACCTTGACAGTCACCAGGAGTAACGGAGGAGAAATCACCCTGAGCAGCACAGTGTTGACCCCATGGCACAGGACTGATTTCCAGGGTCCTCTTCCCTTACCTCCTCCTCTGAATCATCATCATCATTGTCCTTCTCCCCCCTTTTCTAGACCAAGTCTGAACTGAACAGCTTAGCTGCCAGTTGAAGACAACTTCCTTAGGGCCCAGGACTATAATCACTTATTGAAGTGAAGGGTCCCCTTCACTCACTAACCCATCACCAGTAAGGTCAATTCCTCCTTCAGACAGGACCAGGTAGGGTTAACCTTTCTGATCTCTGCCTCAGACCTGGGACATAGTGTTTGCAGCTCCCACTGAGGAGACACAGGGATGTTTTATCAGCGACAGTCAAAAAAGTCTGTTCCATTCCTCTAGGTGTAGGGGCCTAGATATCGTTAATCATTTCCAATCATAAAACTTTCTGTGCTCTAAATAAAAATCTTTAAATATTTAAGAACAAGTCCAATCCATTAATGGGTGTGTTATGGACTGTCATGGTAACATCTCATCTCATTAACCATATGATGGTCCAGGGAGGTAAGCTCTGTTTTTCACCTGCATCCTTGCTCCTCTAATGTCCCAGGGATGCAACAGTCAATGGCATGTGCTGGCAAATAGTTAGGGAGCAGAGGAGTAAGGGGATCCTACATCAAGACAGGGTAATGAAACAGAATTGTTTTTTCATATTTTAGTTTGGATACATAGATTAACTATCAGCCAAAACCATTTGTTTCTAAACAGGAAACTTCATTTCTTTCATATTTAATAAATAGAAGCCTTAGATTTATATTTTCTGATTTCACCATTCCCTTTAAGTCTCATTTATGTGAAATTCAGGATAGACTAAATAAAATTATAGTATACCCACTTCTTACAACTCTCCCTCCCAATCTTCAGCTTGCCTAAAGATTTTAATGTTTAGGGAAGATGATAGTAATCTAATGAAGGGCTTTTCTGAGGAAAATCTGCCAGCATTATCATTGCATGACTGAGCTAGAAGCCCCTCTGCTTTATCCAGTACCAAAGAGGGCCAAGAGAAAGCACATTGTAAAATACACCACTTGAAAAGAATAGCTTAGGCTTGTGGTAGAAAAGCAGTCTACAGCTAAATAATAGAGTAACAGCACACAAATGAATTTCTATATAGAAGTGTTGAGATGTATCTGGAAAGTAAAGGAAAAGCCATTTGAGGAGTAAATCTTGCCTTCTTTCAGTTTCCCTCTGTATTTACACAACTCCTTATCTATGAAGAATAAGCAATATATCTGTGTTTCTTTATTGGCTGTTTTGCTTTTTTCCAGCTGACAATATGGCGCTTTTCATCTATCCCAGTGCAAGTGAAAAATCGAGACAGTGACAGATCTGGGTCTGAAATGACAAGTAGACAGTGGTGTTCTGGGTGCAATCCCAAGGTTGCCCTGGTTCTACGGGGAAGCCTTAGTGGGCAACCAGTGTTTGCCAAGGTGACTCTAGGATGGTGATGTCATTACAGATCAGGTGTTCAATGAAAGTGAAAGTCACTCAGTCTGTCCGACTCTGCGAATCCATGGTCTATACAGTCCATGGAATTCTCCAGGCCAGAATACTGGAGTGGGCAGCCTTTCCCTCCTCCAGGGGATCTTCCCAACCCAGGGATTGAGGTAAATTCCAAACCTGAGCAGACTGTCATTCACATTGAGCATCCTTGCTGGGAAAACACCAAAATTTTAAAGCTTAGAGACAGGCTTTCTTGCTCCCTGTCTCCTTGGAAACTTCTTTTTTGCTGTTAGGGAAAGAAAAAGGCCCTTCTACCTCTTGTGAGCTGCCGTCTATGGGGTCGCACAGAGTCGGACACGACTGAAACGACTTAGCAGCAGCAGCAGCAGCACCTTCAGGTATCTGGATTAAAATGCACAGGTCTCAGGAGACAAGGAAAAGCAATGAAGATTTAGAAAGTCTACGTTAAGACTCAGATGATACTGAGTAGCCAGTTGGTGATCATTATCTTTCTCCTCGGAACTCTACAGGCAATCACAACAGTCTTACATCATGATATTGCATGTATTTATGTCAGGCTGTGCTACTTCACCACCTGATTATTTTTCCTTTAAGAGGAGACATGGTGCCTTATTCATGTTGTATCCAGTAAAGCACTCAGCACACTGCCTAGTTTCCAGTAAGTGTTTAATCAACATCATCCATTATCCTAGCCTCAATTTAATAGGAAAAATTAGTCTGATGCATAATATTATGTGCTAACACTTCATTGGAGAGGCTTCCCAGGGAAGCAGGAATGAATGTAGGAGAAAGGAGTGAGGCAGAGGAGAGAACAAAGCATACATGACCTAGCTGGCCCTGCTGCTGCTGCTGCTGCGAAGTCACTTCAGTCGTGTCCGACTCTGTGCGGCCCTGCCTGCTGTCAAATAGCACTAATCGATCTTGTAGAATTGCCTTCAGAGAAACCATATGCACAACCGTATCATGGGGTAGTCCCTTCAGGGGAAAGATAAAAGTGAATTTTTTCAATCTCACCTCTCTCTCATTGGCCAAAGGTCAATGACCCCATAAGCCAATAACTCCCCCGAACTCCAAGTTGCACTGACTCTGCCTGCAGCACTCTGTCGTACTGACAGCCACAGGTAAACCTGAAGTTGACTGGAGTCCACACAGAGTTAGTCACCGTAATACTACCTGGGAAGGGACCAGTGGCCAAGGGCCCCAGTGACCGAGACCAGGAGAATCTCAAGTGGAATTAAAAAGGTATCTGATACTTTGGTTAAAGTTGTTGGAGTTAGTCTATGGAGTAGCTAATGAGCAAGATTCCATTAACTGTCCCTGAGGTTTACTGGGACAAAGTTATCTGACCATACTTGAGCTAAACAAACCTAATGGAGGGAGTGGTAGATTAAGCATTGGAAAGTAAAGAAGGGTTTCAAAAGTAGATATATGGAGGTAAAGCTTTAAAGAATAAGTAGACATTTACTAGGATAGAGAGAAAAGGAATAACATTCTAGACAGAAGCAACAGTAGGAGGAAAAGGCTCCTGTCTAGTAAACATGATTCTAGCTGAACAAGAAACACTAATCCCTCTAGGATCTTTATTTGCATACAGTGCTAGGGGCTTAGAGTTTGTTTTTTCATCCAACCCTAGAACTGGAATTTGATTTTGAGTTGGTGTAAGGAGAAAAATTCAGTCTAAAGAAGCATTAGAATGAAAGCCAGAAAAGGTGCTTTGGTCCCCAGGTCTTACCCAATAAGAGAAACCCTCCTTTGTTTTTTCTGCTCTCAGGGATGAAGGCTCTTTCTTAGTCTCATTTCCCAGGAGATCTCAGTTGTTTACATCATTCCGTGATGCAGGATGGGTGGTGAGCACAATGAAGGCCTGGAGAGTTTGAGAAAATTCTGATGGAGGTTAACAATTCTGATGGACTTCACCCTCTTCCCCTCAACTAATTGAGAATCACCCTTGTGCTAAGGTCTTTATTCTTCAATAGTTCTTTTAAAGTATGGTGATTTAGAAAAGGGGACTTCCCTGATAAATAATTCACCTGAGATGCAGAAGAACTTGGTTTAACTCCTGAGTCAGGCAGATCTCCAGCAGAAGGCATAGGCGACTCACTCCAGTATTCTTGGGCTTCCCTGGTGGCTCAGATGGTAAAGAATCTGCCTGCAATGGGGGAGACCTGGGTTCAATCCCTAGGTTGGGAAAATCCCCTGGAGGAGGACATGGCAACACACTTCAGTATTCTTGCCTGGAGAATGCCATGGAAGAGGAGCCTGGTGGGCCACAGTCCATGGGGTCTCTAACAGTCAGACAGGACTAAGCAACTAAATACAGCACAGCACCTTAAAAAAAAAATACAATTTTTTAAAAGACAATTTTTCTTTTCTTTTTTGAAATTAGTAAAATTCACTGCCTTTTTCTTGTTTTTGAGCATTGATTTGTATATCCACATATTTAAGAACAGTATTAAGTATTAAATTCTTCTTCTTCACCAGACAATTTCCCTAATTCTCTTTAGTAGCTTGGTAAAGAGATGGGGAAAGAAGTCGGGGAAATTTCACTTGAGGAAATTCAACAAAAAATTACAAATATATATTTTAAAGTGCTCACTTATAGTTCCTATTTTAAAATATCCCTACTTAGAAAAACTTACAATTGTATGATGAAAACTAAATATTATGCAATCCCAAATAAATTCTTTTTTGGAGAAGTAGGAACTAGAATCCTAAAATGGGTTTCATTTTACTTTTAACTGATTTCCGAACACCCATGTAGTGTTCTGGGGATATATACACTATAAGAGTAATAATTCATTTTTTATTAACTTATAAATGTCATAATATTTAAGCTGCACAGCTAAATTTCTGTGATGAATATCAACTACCTTTGGAAAAAATTGTTTGCCTATAATACCAAATGTCAAAATTTTTAGCTCAAGAAAGAAATGCAGCTTTTCTCTTAGACTTGAACCATTTTTTGATGCATAAACACATATTTAACATGCGTCACAACGATTTAATTTTAAATCTTGTAATATCTGCAAGTTTGTGTAATTTAAAAAAAAAAACTAGAATATCTTTTTTTTCCACTGATATACATAGGCACTATTACTTCCCTTTTTATTCAGAATAGCCTCACTCATAATTTGTGTTTTCGAGCATATTACAACAGTGTGATCCAGTGGACATTATTGTGTCCATTTCATTTCAACTAGATCATTTCAACTACTACAAAACGCAGCAGCAGCTTGCTTCCTTAAGGATCCCAGCCAGATGGATCACATTAACGTCCATGCACTACGGCTTGTACTGGCTACCAGGGTGTTTCTGGAGGCAGTTCAAAGGGTTGCCTTTGATCTATGAAGCTGTATACATTTTAAGCCAGACATTATTTATCCTACAATCACCCACAGTGGGCAAGATGAAACAGGGAACCATTGTTGGAGTTGTTAGTGTCATAATTCAAAATTACTACCTTTCTCAGTCAAGTCCACCAAGTTGTCATTACCTGGGAAATTCAGCTGCATTTTTAGTTCACTCTTGACTGGATGGTCTAATGTAGAAGATAAAGGTAAAACTCTTCCATAAATAATATTTCATGTATTCTTTGTTAAATAAATTAAAATACTTTGGTATATTTAATTTATACTTTAATATTTTCTACATCTTAATTAAGGTATACTTTTTAAATAAAAAACTTTAACATCTTTCTTAATTCAAGATAATTTTTTATGTCCAAAGACTTATTATTTTAGACTTCCAAAAATCTAAAAAATTAAGTAATCCATGGTATTTTTTTAAATGAAATTGGATGCAGATAGGTAAAAAGAAAGAATTAAAATCACCCATCATTCTCCACCCAGATGTTCTAGAAGGTTTATAGTGGCCTTGAATTCAGCAAAGGGCTATGTACCTACATTAACTAAATTAAGAATGCTCATTTAGCTATTTATTTATTCATTTATTCATCAAGTAAAAACAAACACAGTGCTACATGCTGAGTTTAAAAAACAAACTAGGTAAGACTTGGAATTTGATCTAAATTAAGAGGAATCATGTAAATAATTAATTATTTACACTGCTGCTTCTGCTGCTGCTAAGTCACGTCAGTCGTGTCCAACTCTGTGCGACCCCATAGACGGCAGCCCACCAGCCTCCTCTGTCCCCAGGATTCTCCAGGCAAGAACACTGGAGTTGGTTGCCATTTCCTTCTCCAACGCATGAAAGTGAAAAGTGAAAGTGAAGTCACTCAGTTGTGTGCGACTCTTTGCGACCCCATGGACTGCAGCCTACCAGGCTCCTCCGTCCATGGGATTTTCCAGGCAAGAGTACTGGAGTGGGGTGCCACTGCCTTCTCCAATTATTTATACTATATAAATATATATGATTATATATATTTATAAAATGTATATACTATAGTGATATACTTGTGAAATTTGAAAAGTATTTAAAGAACAGTAGTGGCCCAGAGGACAATAATAAACTTAGTCCAGGATGGGAGGTGTCAAATAAAATTTAAGGAAACAAAGGAATTGAATCTAGATCTTAAAGAATGAATTTAACTATGTCAGGAAGACATGGGTGGAGGAAGAGGAAAAGTACTAACTTCAGGACTAGAATACCTGGGTTTGAATCCTGGTTCTACCTTGATACACAGTGTCTGAGTGATGTTCTTTGAGTTAGTCAATTATTCTGTGCTTCAGCTCTCTTCTACAAAATGCATATAATAGTATTTACTTTATATGCAAATAGTATTTGCTTTACCATTGAATGAGTTAATCTACACAAAATACTTAGAACTGCATTAGCTTTATTGTAGAGATATGTGAAATATCAGAGTGTATTTTAGGAACTACAAATATTCTCTGCCCTTGAGTGCAGAGAAATGAGACTGTTAGAGTGAGTGGGGATCAAATAATGAACAAGGAGTTTGAACTCTACTCTGTAGGGAAAGGAGAGCCAATGAAATCCTTAAGGCAGAGGAGTGATGTGGTACAATGTGCCTATCAGCAAAAGAATTTTAGTGGCAATGGAGAAAATGAATCACTAGAAGAAAAGAGATTTCAGATGGAGATAATAGTTCACAAGCAAATTGTTGCAATGATTATATATTAATAGAACTCAGGCAGAATTTGACTATGGTTTCTATATTTTTAATAAAAAGCTTAAAAAGTTTGAAATTGATATTACCAAAAGAAAAGGGCGGGGGGAGGGGAGAAACATCATAAGAAACAGATATATTGGTGCTGTTTATAGTCTTACTTTCCTATTAAAATATCCCCTTATCTTTAAAGTCCTATTTGCATCTCAGCTCCTTGAGGTCTCCTCTAATGATTCCAGGCTTAGGGCCCAGGCTGTACCTCATTTAAATCTCCAGATAATGGAACAAAGCTGTAGATCCACATATACTAAGAAACTGATAACAAACAGCTTTTCATTAATTCATATCAAGAAGGTTGTTTAGGGCAAGTTGTGCTGAAGGGAGACTGAAATACTTTCTGGAAGGGAAAATGAGACAGCACAGAGAGAGAAAGAAAGTGGAATTTAAATAAAATAAAAAATGTTAAATACATTTAATAAACTTTTTAAAATAAAACAAAATTCTAGCTTCACTAGAATCAGAGAATGTGGTAGGGGCTCATAGGAATAAATATGAGCATAATTTAAACGAGAGATGAAACTGCCAGTGTAATATTTTTCTTTTCCTAGTTCAAGGACAGGCAAAACACCTCTTGTGTTTTGATTTTTTTTAGTTTTTGATTCTGTATGTATTTGCATATTCATCAATCTACCTCATCTAAATTAATTTTTGTAATTTTTTAATAAAATTAAAAACATTTCACTGCATACTTCTTCAGGACTTTTAAAACTCAGATATATTCATAGGAAAAGCAATCCATATTTTTCTAATTTATCTCTACTGCAACTATTGGCAGAGGTTTGAGCCATTTCATATGTAAAATACATGTAAACTCTTTTCTTAAAACATGGAATCTCCTCAGACCTAACAAATATGAACATTGACTTAAGTACTCCAGTCTTTTCAAACGTAAATAACATTTCTAGTCTATGCTAAAGATTAACTGCATACTTTCTCTAAAAGAAATTCTACACCAGGGAAATGTAGAAAGGAAAATCTCTGGTTAGTACTAAGGGGTGGGAATACTGGATGGTGATGTATCTCTGAACTAGAAGTTATAATATACCAGCTGCCTGATCTGCTATATGGTTTTTCATGCTAAGGCTGGGTAGTGGAAAATGTTAAGGAGAAATTTTCCATTCATCTCACATACTTCACTGCTTAGAAATATGAACCACCTGTAACAGGAGCCCCAGGGGATTAACAAAAGTCGTGCAGATTACCCATTAATGGCTCAGACCCCCTTCTGTTTGAAATTCAGCCTTTTTTCCCCTCTGAACATTTCATGATCTCCTCCACTAATTATTTGGAATTTGTTTGTAATAAATGCCTTATGTTCCCCTAACCGGGCATGCTTGTTCACTAACATTTCACATTTTCTGTTGAGATGTGAGCACCACAATAGAATTCCAAATGAAGAAAAGATAAACTTTTGGTTGAGTTCTGTTTGTTTTAGAAAAGGAGAGGAAATAAAAGTGTTTATTTGGGCTGGGCTGACTGGTCCGGTCATTGCATTTTCTCCAGTGATTCTTTCATTTTCCACTTCACTAAAGGCAGGAAACACATTTTTTAATTCTTGGGGAGACTGTAAATTGTCATTGGACTGAGGGTACAAAGTTTTAAATAATTTGTTTAAAGATGCCATTCTATTGTTTATTTAGTCAACACGCATAGATATTTGGATCCAGGACTTCAATAAATTATTGAACCTTTGGGCCACAGCAATATATCAGCACTTTCAGAGAGACCTACCATCACTGGGGTGTTTCTAAGAAATACCTAGACTCTATATCTGTATGTTTAAGTGTATCAAATGTATGTCATGTTCAGGAAATATTTTTTATAAGCTGCATTTAACTTCCTGCTAATAAATAGGTAAAAGATCATTTTGGTCACTGCTCTATCAGCTTCTAGACCAGTGCTTCTCAACTGGGGCGATTTAGCAATACTGGCAATGACCAACACAGCTTTGCTTTTCACAGATGGTGTGGGTAGAGGCCAGGGAACCTGCTAAACATCCTACAGGGCACAGGAAAGCCCCTTACAACAAAAATTACCTGGGCCCAAATATCAATAATGCTGAGATTGAGGATAGCTGATCCAGATAGTGTCACTTACTTTCTGAACTTTCATCATTTGTGAGAAGAGATTAAGCAAATTCTTTCTAACCTCTGCATGCTACATAAATGTATGTGGTTTTCTTACGTTAGGAGTTATGGACCATTAACTATATTAACAATCCCTCAACATCTTTTAAGAAGCATAACTTCTGAGACCTCAGATACTCAGAGAGCCATCTTATGGATGGATTCTGCAATGATGTTTTCAGAATGGGCTGTAGAAGAAAAGCTTACCCCTTAACTGAATGCAGGAGAATTTTTTTAAGTGACATTGAGGAAACATGTTTAGTGGATATTGTACTTGGTACCCATTAAATTCTGGTTCATATATCTAAGAGGTGAGGTATTAGAGGGATTACTGCATGTTTATTGATGTGGCCAATAATTAAAATAGTAATAGTATTGGGGAAGTAGCAGTGAATCAGGAACTAAAAATCACTAAGAAATGCAATGACCAATCCAGGCATTAATGGATGACAGAAATATCAAGAGACAATAGTATGATAATCATTATTATACTTTGTACATTATAAAGATGTTTTTATAATCACTTACAGATCAGATCAGATCAGATCAGTCGCTCAGTCGTGTCCGACTCTTTGCTACCCCATGAATCGCAGCAGCACGCCAGGCCTCCCTGTCCATCACCAACTCCCGGAGTTCACTCAGACTCACGTCCATTGAGTCAGTGATGCCATCCAGCCATCTCATCCTCTGTCGTCCCCTTCTCCTCCTGCCCCCAATCCCTCCCAGCATCAGAGTCTTTTCCAATGAGTCAACTCTTCGCATGAGGTGGCCAAAGTACTGGAGTTTCAGCTTTAGCATCATTCCTTCCAAAGAAATCCCAGGGCTGATCTCCTTCAGAATGGACTGGTTGGATCTCCTTGCAGTCCAAGGGACTCTCAAGAGTCTTCTCCAACACCACACTTCAAAAGCATCAATTCTTTGGTGCTCAGCCTTCTTCACAGTCCAACTCTCACATCCATACATGACCACAGGAAAAACCATAGCCTTGACTAGACAAACCTTTGTTGGCAAAGTAATGTCTCTGCTTTTGAATATGCTATCTAGGTTGGTCATAACTTTCCTTCCAAGGAGTAAGCGTCTTTTAATTTCATGGCTGCAGTCACCATCTGCAATGATTTTGGAGCCCAGAAAAACAAAGTCTGACACTGTTTCCACTGTTTCCCCATCTATTTCCCATGAAGTGATGGGACCTGATGCCATGATCTTCGTTTTCTGAATGTTGAGCTTTAAGCCAACTTTTTCACTCTCCACTTTCACTTTCATCAAGAGGCTTTTTAGTTCCTCTTCACTTTCTGCCATAAGGGTGGTGTTATCTGCATATCTGAGGTGATTGATATTTCTTCTGGTAATCTTGATTCCAGCTTGTGTTTCTTCCAGTCCAGCGTTTCTCATGATGTACTCTGCATATAAGTTAAATAAACAGGGTGACAGTATACAGCCTTGACATACTCCTTTTCATATTTGGAACCAGTCTGTTGTTCCATGTCCAGTTCTCACTGTTGCTTCCTGACCTGCATACAGATTTCTCAAGAGGCAGATCAGTGGTCTGGTATTCCCATCTCTTTCAGAATTTTCCACAGTTTATTGTGATCCACACAGTCAAAGGCTTTGGCATAGTCAATAAAGCAGAAATAGATGTTTTTCTGGAACTCTCTTGCTTTTCCCACGATCCAGCAGATGTTGGCAATTTGATCTCTGGTTCCTTGCCCTTTCTAAAACCAGCTTGAACATCAGGAAGTTCACAGTTCACATATTGCTGAAGCCTGGCTTGGAGAATTTTGAGCATTACTTTACTAGTGTGTGAGATGAGTGCAATTGTGTGGTAGTTTGAGCATTCTTTGGCATTGCCTTTCTTTAGGATTGGAATGAAAACTGACCTTTTCCAGTCCTGTGGCCACTGCTGAGTTTTCCAAATTTGCTGGCATATTGAGTGCAGCACTTTCAAAGCATCATATTTCAGGATTTGGAATAGCTCAACTAGAATTCTATCACCTCCACTAGCTTTGTTCGCAGTGATGCTTTCAAAGGCCCACTTGACTTCACATTCCAGGATGTCTGGCTCTAGGTCAGTGATCACACCATCGTGATTATCTGGGTCGTGAAGATCTTTTTTGTATAGTTCTTCTGTGTATTCTTGCCATTTCTTCTTAATATCTTCTGCTTCTGTTAGGTCCATACCATTTCTGTCCTTTATTGAGCCCATCTTTGCATGAAATATTCCTTTGGTATCTCTGATTTTCTTGAAGAGATCTCTAGTGTTTCCAATTCTGTTGTTTTCCTCTATTTCTTTGCATTGATCGCTGAAGAAGGCTTTCTTATCTCTTCTTACTATTCTTTGGAACTCTGCATTCAGATGTTTGTATCTTTCCTTTTCTCCTTTGCTTTTCACTTCTCTTCTTTTCACAGCTATTTGTAAGGCCTCCCCAGACAGCCATTTTGCTTTTTTTGCATTTCTTTTCCATGGGGATGGTCTTGATCCCTGTCTCCTGTACAATGTCACGAACCTCATTCCATAGTTCATCAGGCACTCTATCTATCAGATCTAGGCCCTTAAATCTATTTCTCACTTCCACTGTATTATCATAAGGGATTTGATTTAGGTCATACCTGAATGGTCTAGTGGTTTTCCCTACTTTCTTCAATTTCAGTCTGAATTTGCCAATAAGGAATTCATGGTCTGAGCCACAGTCACCTCCTGGTCTTTTTTTTGCTGACTGTGTAGAGCTTCTCCATCTTGGGCTGCAAAGAATATAATCAATCTGATTTCGATGCTGACCGTCTGATGATGTCCACGTATAGAGTCTTCTCGGGGACATGTAAGTTTTTAAAATTTTGTTGTTGTTGTTTTGTACCCAATTATGTTTTAAAATAAAGTGAAGTCACTCAGAGGTGTCCAACTCTTAGCAACCCCATGGACTGTAGCCTGCCAGGCTCCTCTGTCTGTGAGGTTTTCCAGGCAAGAATACTGGAGTTGGTTGCCATTACATTACATTAATTATGTATTAATATTATGACAATAAGCAAAGACTTTTACTTTATTAATAATGCACCCCTATCTAACCCAAGGGAAGTAAGCTTCCTTTTTCAATTCTATTCATTAGAGAAATAAAATATGACCTTGTCTGACTCCCAGGCAAACAACTTAATTTCACACTGATATTGCTCAAATTTTATTTTTGTAGAGTCACTTAAACTTCCCCACAGAAATTCTTTAACTATAGATCTCCTTGGAACATATGCTGATTTTGCCCGTGGAATACACCCTCCTTTCCACTGATGTCACCCATTCCTTTACTGGGGGCAATACCCTCTACCACTCTTTGTGGCTCTGAGAAGCTGCCAATCACAGTAAGCAGTATGCTCACCTAAAGGGTGAATATTGTGACCCAGTTGTGGCCACTGTTATTCCCAAAGGTTAGGTACCTGACACAAAAAACTTAAGCAGAAATTTTCTCCGAGAATTTTTTTTTTTTTTTTTTGGTGGGGAGTAGTATCCACATACAAAATAGTGGTCTTTCAGGAAAAAGAGAAACAAATACCTCCCTCAGCACCACCACCCTGTGATGGAAGCCTTTCTGAGGAAGGACAAAATAAGATCAAAGCCAAAGAGCACCTCTCTTCTTGTGAGATGAGATGAGATGAGAGCGAGATGTGAGGTGAGATGAGAGTGAGCTTTGGTAGCTTTTATCATTTAAGAAAAGTCCCATGTCACGTAATTTGTCAAATCTATGATCATAGACTTGGTCATAATATTCCCCTTTTAACCTATTAATGTCTGTAAGAATTAAAATGTTGTTCATTCTCTCATCCTAATATCAGTACTTTGGTATTCTCTCTCTTTTTTCCTGATTAGTTTGGCTTAAGATTCATCAGATTTATTGATCATCTCAAAGAACCACATTTTGGTCTCATTGATTCTTTTTTATTGGTTTACTGTGTTTTAAATTTTATTTACTGACATTTGCTATTATCTTTATTATTTCCTCCTTTCTGCATAATTTAGGTTAAATTTTCTCTTGTTTTCCGGTTGTTATTGACTTTCTAGATATTTGTTATTTATTTCTAATTTAATTAAATGGTGGTCAGAGGTTACAGTTTATATGACATAAACCTTTAACGTCTATTAAGACGTTATGGCTCATAATACAGTTAACTTTGGTAAATGCTCCACTTAAACTTGAAAAAAATGTGTGTCCTGCTGTTGTTGCATAGATTATTCTATAATTGCCATTAAATTAGTAGTATTTTTCAGGTCTTTTCTAACTTTGTTTATTTTCTGTCTCTTTGCTCATTGAGAAACAAGGATTTGAGAAACAAGCAGTGGAATTTCTCATTATAATTGTAGATTTATCTGGTTCTCCTTTCAGTTTTGTTTTTTTTTTTTTAACTTCACGTATTTTGAAGATCTCCTATTATGTGCCAAGATATTTAGAATTGTTTTGTCCTCTTGATAAAAGACCACTTTAGTACTGTAAAACAACTGTATTTCTAGAAATAAACCTTGCTCAGAAATCTACATTGATTGATATCAACAGAATCATTCGACCTGTTGCTGTGTCCCTAAAACAAGACAAGTTTATTCTTCTGTCAGCATTTTTCACTCATTGGTCCTCTGGCTGAAAGATTCTTCCCCAGGAGATTAACATAATTGGTTTCCTCTTGTTGCTGATGTTTAAGCTCAAATGATATTCCCAGAGAGCCTTCCCCTGACCTTAAAATGGAAGGCTTCTTTCCAGTCATCCATTCCCCCCCCTCTTTTAGACTATTTTATTTATTTTTTTATGTGCAGCACTTATCACTAGCTGACATATTATTTATTTTTAACATTTCTATTCTCTCCTTCTCTAGAGTGTCAGAGGGTATGTCATAGTCACAGCTATGTTTTCACCACTAAAAATAGTGCCTGGTAAATAGTAGGCACTTGATAATTACTTGTTGAATAAATATATGAAGGAACAAAGGAAGAAAGAAGGAAGAAATCAATTTTGAAAATCTACTATGTTTCAGACACTATTAGAGGTCCTGGAGAATGCAACACGAATAATACAAGCTGTGTATTTTTCATCTCACACAAGGTGACAAATCCTTTGAAAATGGAAATGAAATGTAAGTGCTATATTGGAGGTATTAGAGAGGAAACAAATATGTATAACATTGTATATGTGGTAGGATGGAGATCAGAGAAATCTTCATAGAGAAGGTGAAAACTGAGTTAGATCTTGGGGTATTTATGTAGTTTTGCTTAGAGGGAAGGGCATTCCAGGAAATACAGTAGGCAAATGTTGGGAGACAAACATATTTAGACTAGAATTTACACAATGAAATATATATTTAGGAAAAAAATGTTCAAATTTTCCCCTTAAACTTTTCTAATGAAAATAAAATTATTTTATCAGCATACATTCTTAGATATAAATAAGGAAGTAAGTAACATGTAGAAGTTTAACAAATAATTTTCTATAAAATTTTGTCTAAGATTTAGGCATATTTACATATATTTAAGCCATTTGGTATACAATAGTCATAGCTTTCTTAATTTTTGGAGTTATAGAACATGATTTTATTAAGTGTGACAATTTTTAAAATTATTTTAAAGAGAAAAAACACTTGAGAGCTATTGTCATTGATATTAATGTCTGTTAAATTATTATACAATCTTAGCTTTATAGATCAATTTGTGTAGTTTATTGAAGAAAGATTTTAAATATTGGTTTATTAAAAAAAAAGCAACATCCCCCTCCTGCATTTTTACTGCTACCCTTCACTGCACTTGCATTTATTTTTTCTAATTTATGTGCCAGAAATAATACATCCTGAAATTGAAAAGTACTGTCAGGATGTGTGAAAGTACATTCTTTCTCAATGTGGTTTTATTTTCATTTGTTTTCCTGAGTCATTGGTATAAAATGTGCTCTTCCTTTTTTTTTTTAAATTATGCCCCACTCATTTTTTTCTTTTCCCTTCTTTCTAATCTAAGGTGCTATATATATGGCTAATAAAGTGCTTGATTTTTTTTTTTTTTAGGAGAAAGACTTTTTATTTTAGTTTCTTATGAAATCAGAAAATGGTTTTCATTAATTTAACTAGTAATTTCCCAAGACTCTACTGTTGCTGCTGCTTAGTCACTTCAGTTGTGTTGGACTCTGTGCAGCCCTATGGATTGTGGCCCACCAGGCTCCTCTGTCCATGGGGATTCTCCAGGCCAGAATACTGGAGTGGGTTGCCATGCCCTCCTTTAGGGGATCTTCCCAACCCAGGGACTGAACCCAGGTCTCTCTCATTGCAAGCAGATTCTTTACCATCTGAGCCACCAGGGAAGCCCAAGGACACTGGAGTGGGTAGCCTATCCCTTCTCCAGGGGATCTTCCCAACCCAGGAATTGAAGCAGGGTCTCCTGCATTGCAGGTGGATTCTTTACCAGCTGAGCTACCAGGGAAGCCCACTGATAGAAGAGTCTACCATCAGCTAGATTGGGGGAAACACAATAGTGAAAAATACAATAGAATTCTCTGCCATTACGGAGTTTATACTTAAGAGGGAATAACTGTTTTTATAAACATATATCAATAAATACAAAAATTATAACTAAGTACATGAGAATTGAATAAAATAGTACAGATCAAAATAACAAAGATCAACTGGGAGGAGAAAAATAGGGAAATGAGAGAAGTCTCCTGTAAAGGAGATATTTAGGCTGAGTCCATGATATAAGATAGAACCAGCTGCAAAAGAATATGCTAGAAAAACTTTCTAGGATGAAGAAGTAAACTTGTTAATATATAAGGAATGTCAAAAATATTCAGTCTGGACACAATATGAGAAATGGAAAACAGTATAGCAATGGGTTGAGAGATAATCAGAAGCCTAATTTTTTTTTAGGGACATACAGACCCATAAAAATATGTTTAAATTTTTTTTATAATTCAATTAAAGGCCTTTGGAATGTGTTTAAGGGGCGGGATGACATAATCTGATTTAGGATTAAAAGAGTATTTTGGTAGTTCTGTACAGAATTGGTTATAAGTGGACAATAATGCAACAGAGAAACTATGTGGAAATTATTGAAGGATCCAGGGAAGAGCTGATGGTACTCTGGGATCAGAATAGTATGTGGAGATGAAAGGAGAGATTGAATTTGGGATTTTGTAGGAGAGACTAGCAGAACTTGCTGCTGATGGATGACACATGAGGACTAAGACAAAGAACACAGCAAAGTACAGACTTGGCATTGTATCAGCAAATCAGTGGCGCCTTAGGTCAGAAGCCTAGTCTTGACACTTGCTAGCTGTGAAATCACTGGTAAGTATTTCACTGTTTTGAGATTGTTTTCTCAACTTTAAAACAGGATAATAATGTCTAGAATTAATAGTATTCAAAAAAGGTAAATTTTACACCATGCCTATAGAGTGCCTCAAATTCAATAGATATTTAATACATACAATATCTTCGTCTACGCGTGCTCAGTAGCTTAGTCGTGTCCTACTCTTTGAGATCCTATGGACTGCAGTCCGCCAGGTTCCTCTGTCCATGGGATTCTCCAGACAAGAATACTGGAGTGGGTTGCCATTTCCTTCTCCAGGGATCTTTCTGACTCAGAGATCAGACAATGTTTCCTGCCCTGGCAGGTAGATTCTTTACACCGAGCCTCCTGGGAAGCCCTACATAATACCTTCAAGGACAAATGAATATTTTAAAGAAAACTACAACTTACTATGTAGTACAGTGTGACTTCTGCAAGGCGTTTAATAAAATCTCTCCTGATAATTGATGAAAGAGTGAAAATTTCCTGAACTTGGTGATGATACTTATATGTAGTCATATCTGATTGACTGTATCAAACAAACTTTATTGACTGGCCTGCTGCCATCTAGAATGTTATAGATGACACAAGAGAGAGTTTATAGGAGAGATGTTGGAATCAGGACTCAAAAATATCATCCACAAACTTACATGGGCCAGAAAAAAAACAAGAAGAAATTTAAAAGGTAGAAATATGAAGTTCTACATTTCTGCTTAAAAAAAAAAATTAACCTCACACATACAGGATTAGCAGCAATTCATGTGAAAGGATTTGGCAGTTAGAGTTGACTGCAAGGTCAGAATGAACTTGCAGCATGATTTAGCTGCTAAAATAGTAAAGACAACTTTAAGCTTCATTAATAATAGCCCAGTGTCAAGGACAAGAGAAGAGACAGTTCTATGGTGTTCTGTTTTGATCAAAGCCATTTGGATCATGTCCATTTTTTGAGGCCATGATTTATTCTTTTATTATTGAGTAGCTACAGTGTATCATGTAAGACTGAGATTGTAGGAATACAAAATTATATCAAGTAGAGATCCTCCTTTCAAGGCTGTCACAGTGGTGTAAGGGAGAACTTACATATGTGTAAATAACTAACATATAAAGGAGAAAGAGATAAATGACTTAAGGAAGATAGCAAAAAAAAAACAATGCAGATGTTTGGGATAGATATCTGTCACTGTCAATTGCAGAAATCAAAGAAGTTGGATTACATTTTGCAGACAATGGGGCAGCCATTGGAAATGTTTGTACTGTAGAATGATATAATCAAAGTTGTGTTTCAACAAAGAAAAAAGAAGAAAGAGAAACAATTTACCCAGCAATTCACACATTAGTCCATATGATCCTCACAGTGCTGTGGTTGGAAAATTTAGCCAGTTGAGGTAGAACCAGGAAAAACTGATAGTAATTTCAAGGAGATAGATTTTAATTTAATATAATGAATTTCTATCCATCATGATGTCTAAGACAAAAGAACTGGTGATAAGCAAGTCACTAACCCTTTCCCTGGAAGAGTTCAAGTAAAGAATGGATGGCCATATCTCAAACCCAGCATGAGTTGATGCAGACCTTGGGATTTCCTTCTAGTCCTAGAGATCGTGGAAGTCTGTGTTTCCATGGCATGTCAACACACTGACTACTTAATATGGTGAACAAAATTATTTCTGTATTATGTTAGCTTCCTACATGTTCTTTCTGTTGTCCAAGCTACCATTACAAATTTTTAAACCTTAACATTATTTTTTATTACAGGATCATATAAGGAGTTTTTCTAACTACTTTTATGACATTGTTTTAATTCATTATTCACTACATGCTTTGATCAACTAGCATTGATTTTAATTTTAGTCCTAATAGGAGCTCTTGCTGCTAAGTCGCTTCAGTAGTGTCCGACTCTGTGCGACCCCATAGACGGCAGCCCACCAGGCTCCCCCATCCCTGGTACTCTCCAGGCAAGAACACTGGAGTGGGTTGCCATTTCCTTTTCCAATGCATGAAAGTGAAAAGTGAAAGTGAAGTCACTCAGTCATGTCCGACTCTCAGTGACCCCATGGACCTCAGCCTACCAGGCTCCTCCATCCATGGGATTTTCCAGGCTAGAGTACTGGAGTGGGGTGCCATTGCCTTCTCCGAATAGGAGCTCTTACCAAACATCAAATGAGCTCCAGAATATTCATTCTAAAATATAGAACTATAAGGTAAAACTTATTAACCATAAGTATATGTGTTTGGTATTATCAGATAATAAAACCAATGTGATTAATCTGTTTTGTATGTTCCTTCTATGTTTAATAAATACATAGCAATAGAAGAATAGGAATGGCAATTTGGCTTTCTAGTTGATGTCCTTAATTTCAAGGACAATGATGAAATATACTGGGAGATTGTATCATCCATTATTATCCTGATTTCTTAACATTTTTACAAAATAATGTTTTTTCAAGTTTGTGTTGATTGTAGTGTTCACTCTTAATATTGTCCATAAAATACCAAAACTTAAGCATGCATCTACCACTTTCCCACTGGAGAAAGTAAAATAATCAATCACCATGTTGTCACAGGCAAGGAAACATCCAGGAAACAACAGGAAAGGGGACCGCAGCACAGACCTGTAGTGATAAATTACACCACAGCCAGTGCGTGCAACTAAATCAACACTGGTCTGATTAATGGCTTCTCCGCATAACACTGCAGGATGACAAAACTTTGCAGGTTTTCATTAGGGAGTGTTTTTGGTCAATCCAGAGGTACAGGGAGAGGAAAAACGTGTTTGAGAAGTTTCTTTCTTTAAAATATTTGTTAACAGAAAACTTTGAGAAAATTAGGCTTCTATTTGTGCTTTATTTATAAAGCATGTTTTTAAAATGCCAGTGTAAGTAAAATTTGTGTTGTCTTCCAGAATTATACAGTACCAGAAAACATAATTCAGCTAGACAAAGCAAAAGTGTAACTGACACTTGTGATATTTAAAGACATCTTTTACTGACAAATAAAAATTGGGATCAGATTATGTTATATAACAAAAAATGTTAACTTGAAGTTAACATGCTTATAGAAATAACTCCCAGTTTGATATTTTTAGTTTAAAAATCTTCATGTTTTTCAAAATTTGAGTTTTAACATAGTGTCCCAATTAGCCCTCCTTTTCAGCAACATGACTGCCAATCCCTAATGGTAAAACTATGTTTCCTTGTTTTCGATGACCTTGATTGTTCTGAGAAGTGTTGAACCATTTTTAGAAGGTCTCTCAATTGAGATTTGTCTGATATTTTCTCCATAGTTAGACTGGGATTAGAAGGAAGAACAAAGAAGCAAAATACAATTTTCACCATGTCATATCAAGGGTTTATGCTCTCCACATGACTTACCACCTTTCATGTTAACCCTGATTCTATAGCTAACATAGAGTTTGTGAAGTTTCTTTACTATAAAGTAGGTTTTTCTCTTTATTCAAACTCTTTTGAAAAAAAAGTACAACCCACACTTAAAAGAGTGAGGAGTCATGCTTTCTTTACTAAAATCTAAAAAAAAAAAAAAAAATCATCTTAAAATTTAATCACAGATTTCCTAGGAAAGCTGCAGTAACATAATGGTAGCACCTCAGCACACAATCACCTTTGACACAGAGTTAACAACACGTCAGTGAATGCTGTCATATTTGGGTACTGTCCCAGCTCCCACCCACATGGCTGCTAAGAACAGCTGTGACCCCAGGATCTGGGTCCAGATAGACATCAATGTGCTGAATGAGTCTATTAAGCAGAATAGATGCCAGAACCGTATAACTCATTAGTTACTCTTCCTTGTCTTTAGTTATTTCCTTTTGCTTAGTTTGCTAAAATTTCCCTTACTTTTCAACTAATTTCTGGTCACCCTGTCTCTTTCCACTATTCCTTTCTTACTGTGCCTTGTTTCATCATCCTATTCCCGAGTCTCCTTTTCGTTGTTGTTGCTGTTTAGTCACTGAGTCGTGTCAGACTCTTTGAGACCCCCGTGAACCATAGCCAGGCTCCTCTGTCCATGGGATTTCCCAGGCAAGAATACCAGATTGGGTTGCATTTCCTTACCCGGGGTGGTCTTCCTGACCCAGGGTTCAAACCCGAGTGTCTTGTGTCTCCTGCTTGGCAAGCGGATTCTTTGCCACTGAGTCACCTGGGAAGCCCCAGTCTCCTTTTACAGGTCACTTAGATGGGGAGACATTGGAAGCAGTGTCAGACTTTATTTTGGGGGGCTCCAAAATCACTGCAGATGGTGACTGAAGCCATGAAATTAAAAGACGCTTACTCCTTGGAAGGAAAGTTATGACAAACCTAGATAGCATATTGAAAAGCAGAGACATTACTTTGCCAAAAAAGGTCCGTCTAGTCAAGGCTATGGTTTTTCCAGTGGTCATGTATGGATGTGAGAGTTGGACTGTGAAAAAAGCTGGGCGCTGAAGAATTGATGCTTTTGAACTGTGGTGTTGGAGAAGACTCTTGAGAGTCCCTTGGACTGCAAGGAGATCCAACCTGTCCATTCTGAAGGAGATCAGCCCTGGGTGTTCTTTGGAAGGAATGATGCTAAAGCTGAAACTCCAGTACTTTGGCCACCTCATGCAAAGAGTTGACTCATTGGAGAAGACTCTGATGCTGGGAGGGTTTGGGTGCAGGAGGAGAATGGGATGACAGAGGATGAGATGGCTGGATGGCATCACTGACTCGATGGACATGAGTCTGAGTGAACTCCGGGAGTTGGTGATGGACAGGGAGGCCTGGCGTGCCTGGGGTTGCAAAGAGTCGGACACGACTGAGCGACTGAAGTGAACTGTAATGATTTAGCAAATAATCTAATTAGATAAACCTTAAGCAATATCATGATAATTGTTTCCTACTTCCACAGCTTGCTGGACACCCCTATGCCTCATGTGCTGAAAGCAAAGATTAAAACAGCAATTATTTCCATGGTGACACCATTACCAATTAATTTTAGACAATGAACACTTTATATAATAAAGCCTTGATAGCATCAGCTTTTTGTGTTTTCTTTCAAAAATATGTGCTAAATTATACTAACCCCTTGCTCTAAACCAGATGCTGAAGACCAAAAGAAATGATCCCTGACATGGAGGAACTTGCAAAACCAGTAGCCAAGCAGTTAACTATCCACATGGTATAATTGCAAGTTACCACTGACAAATAGTTTCTCAGGCTTTATTCTGAAGTTCCAGGCATGACCAAAACTCTTTTTTGTAAATGTTATGCAAAAAAGTAACCTAATACTAACAATGAGAGAATCACAAATTAAATAATAACGTATCTTTAAAAAAAATTTGATTGACAATGATTTAAAGATTGGAAACACAGTGTTGTTAGGGTGTGGTTCTGCAATGAATTGATGGCTTACATTATTTGTTTTTAATTAATTTGTTCAGCTCTTTTATCTGTTTGTGGAAGATCTTTATTTGATTTATAGTTCTTTTATCTATTATAGATTTCAGATGTTTTCTGATGTTTACTTGTCTTTTTTAACATACCTATAATATTTTTCTATTAAAAGAATTTCAATTTTATATGGCCAAATTTATTAATACTTTCCTACACAATTCTACCTCTCATACTATTTTAACCTTCTTACCAAAATATTAAGTAGAAACTACTATAGCTCATGTATAAAATATATACAAACTATGTAAACCATCTAATCATAATTTTATAAAAATAAACAGATGGCAATTATATTTCCCAAATTTTCCAAACTTTCTTTAGTAAATGTGTATTATTCTTATAATCAGTATAAGCTACAACTGTAACATCTTTTTAACATATTGATGTACCTCAAAGAGAAAATGCAGGAGCCCCCTAGCACTTACTGTCATTTCAGCTAGGAAAGACCAATATCCTTAGAAACAGAACTTAGGGTAGATGAATTGTAAGCAAACGACAGAAGAAAGTCCAATTTTCCTTTTGGGGCAGACGTCTCTCCTCTGCCAAGACTGGTAAGGCTGATATACAGTGGGGACATGAGAGAAAGGACATTAAACAGCTGGGAGGTTAAAAGAACCAAAAAGGAAAAATGAAATGTGTAGTAAATGCCACATCACTTCCTTTATTCATATTTGAATGAAGGCCCTCTTTTTAGTTAGTAACTGAAATCTGTAAATAATTTGGGAAAGGCAATAGGGATTTAAAGGTTATTATCTTTTTTCTTAACAGACACTAAATGCCTCTGAGTCTCTAAAATGCAGCCTTTTAGACCACAGGGATCAAAGAAAATGTGAACATCTTAAAGCAGTGTCATTCAACAAATGACTGGAACTGAAGCAAAGTGGGAAGAAAACTGATGCCAGGGTAGAGAAAGGAAAAGATTCAAAAGAACTCTGACCAAGAACATATTGTACCCAGGAGGCTTAGGAATGATCTCCAGACCAAAAGACAGCTACGGGTACTAAGCTGTGACTATCCAGCAAGCCAGGTCACTGTGGCGGTGGAGAGTCTGGCATTAGGAGTACGTGGGCTCTGAAACCAGCCTCAGCTTTCCCCCTTATTTACTCACTGTGCAACTTTCATCAAGTCCCTTACCTTCTCCAAGCCGCAGTGTTCTCATTTGTAAACTGTGGATAATACCAGGGCTAGCACATAGGATGGATGGCTGTAAGCAAGCCTGGAGACAATGCCTGTAAGAAGTGTGCACAGTTCTTGCCTATCTGCAGGTACACACACCAACCAGTGCTGAGGCCTGGTGGGTGCTCAGTAAACTATTGAACGAATGAACAGAAGGCACCCAATAATTAGCTAAGATGAGTTACTGTTTTAGGAAGGAAAGTAGCAGGTAAATGCACAGACATATGTGTTACATTTGCTACACAGAAGGACTACTATTCTAAGTGAGTGTGGTACAGGAGGTTGTAATGGAAGAGCTAGCATTTGACATGGCCTTTGATGAATGGGATAAATTTTTTTTTTTGGGGGGGGGGAATGGGATAAATTTTAACAGATAAAGAATAAGAGAAGAGATGAAAAAACTAGGATGAGGAGAAACATTTGGATGAGGCTACGTAAGTCATTTCTTACTCAAGCAAATAGAGAATGGCAGGGGAGAAGGCGGGGAGTGTAGGAAAAGTTGGGTAGAGCACAGGGAGCTAATCAGAATAAATAATACTCTATTATTTAAAGTCAGATGATGAATTCACGAGGGTTTTATCATCATCAAAAATTATGCTTCATAACTTATACATATGGCATATATATTTCTTTGTATGTGTCAAACATTAAATAATGTATTTTAAGTGGGCAAGGGCTGGAAAGGAAGGAATTGGCTGTCAAATTGCCAAGTGAAGGGAAGGTGCCTACATTTCTGTTTAATGGAAAAAACTTTTTATCCCACATTTCTGGTTATCTTTTCTATTTCTGTGTTAACATTTTGCAACTGTCCTTGTGGGCTTAATAATATGAAATATTTTCAAGTAAATCATTAATAAAGCTGTATAAAAATGGTGTTGTTACATTTTCTATACTTTCCTTTGTCTCAGAAACTTGAGACTACTTTTTAACTAATCCTTTACCATATTTCTTAATCGCTTCATCACATGACTGCGTCTGAGCTCTAGCTCACAACTAAACTGACCAAAAGTGAATGAAGTGTACAATAACCTCTACTGTTATGCTGCTATTTGACTGACATAATGCATTTTTGCTGAGAAGCTGACATAAACTCACCAGCCTGTTTATCAGCATTTTCTTTTGACAATTTTAACATTTTAATGAATTAAAATAGGATGCATAATGATGAATAGGGCTTCCTAGGTGGCGCTAGTGGTAAAGAACCCACCTGCCAAAACAGAGGTTGGGAAGATCCCCCAGAGGAGGGCATGGCAACCCACTCTGGTAATGTTGCTTGGAGAATCCCATGGACAGAGGAGCCTGGTGGGCTACAGTCCATCGGGTTGAAAAGAGTAGGACACAACTGAAGAGACAGCACACATAGCACGATGATGAATAACCTTTAATTTCAAAATACTTTTGCATAGAGTTACTCCATGAGAACTTTGCTCAAGATGGAATGAGGGCTCCACTGGCCCCAAGGGCAAAGTTGGAGGGTGGCTAAATTGGGGTGGGGCCCTGGGCATGAGGAGAGATTGAGGAAGTCAACATGGTGGAAGGTCATGCTGAGACCAGCAGCTCTGGATAAAAGTGAAGAGAAAAACTGTGGAGTGGGACTGGGGCCAATGTTTGGGAAGGGGAAGGAAGAGCACTGGAGAGGCAGTTTCAGGAAAGGCCAGAAAAATTTTAAACAAAAAACAGATTCACACTTAAGCAAAATGTGACCATTTGTACCCCAACTAACTAAGGGAAACTTGGTTGTGGAGAGCTGATACAGACCTGACCATCCTAAGTGCCTGAAAATTCACTGCAATTTGATACTAGAGACATTAGAGCCTGGCTATTAAAATATAACAATAATGTCAGTAAAAGTGCTAGTAGTTATCATTTATTGAGATTCTTCTGTGAGCCAAGACTGTACTAATTTCATTACATAGACGAGCTCCTTTCTTCTTCCAACAACCTGTGAGGTGGGTGGGCTTATCCCTACTTTGTAGATGAAGATAACAAAATCCAGAAGAGTTAAGTAACTTGCCCAAATTCAAAATTTACAGGATTAGTGGGTCCTCAGGGACGGAGAAGGCAATGGTAACCCACTCTAGTACTCTTGCCTGGAAAATCCCATGGACGGAGGAGCCTGGTGGGCTGCAGTCCATGGGGTCGCGAAGAGTGGGACACGACTGAGCGACTTCACTTTCACTTTTCACTTTCATACATTGGAGAAGGAAATGGCAACCCACTCCAGTGTTCTTGCCTGGAGAATCCCAGGGACGGCAGAGCCTGGTGGGCTGCCATCTACGGGGTCGCACAGAGTTGGACACGACTGATGCGACTTAGCAGCAGCAGCAGGGAAGGTGGAAGCTGCCAGAGACTTCAGAGTTTTCTGTATATATTCAGGGCACTCCCCAACCACATTGTATCACTTTTACAGCATTGTCTTCATAATTTTGGCTTGTGTAACTCTTAAAAGTGACATCAGAGTACATCATGAGAAATGCTGGGCTGGAGGAAGCACGAGCTGGAATCAAGATTGCCAGGAGAAATATCAATAACCACAGATATGCAGATGACACCACATTTATGGCAGAAAGTGAAGAACTAAAGAGCCTCTTGATGAAAGTGAAAGAGGAGAGTGAAAAAGTTGGCTTCAAGCTCAACATTCAGAAAATGAAGATCATGGCATCTGGTCCCATCACTTCATGGCAAATAGATGGGGAAACAGTGGAAACAGTGTCTGACTTTATTTTGGGGGGCTCCAAAATCACTGCAGATGGTGACCGCAGCCATGAAATTAAAAGACGCTTACTCCTTGGAAGGAAAGTTATGACCAACATAGATAGCACGTTAAAAAGCAGATACATTACTTTGTCAACAAAGGTCCATCTAGTCAAGGATATGGTTTTTCCAATAGTCATGTATGGATGTAAGAGTTGGACTATAAAGAAAGCTGAGTGCCAAAGAATTGATGCTTTTGAGCTGTGGTGTTGGAGAAGACTCTTGAGAGTCCCTTGGACTGCAAGGAGATCCAACCAGTCCATCCTAAAGGAGATCAGTCCTGGGTGTTCATTGGAAGGACTGATGTTGAAGCTGAAACTCCAGTACTTTGGCCACCTGATGCGAAGAGCTGACTCATTGGCAAAGACACTGATGCTGGGAAAGATTGAGGGTAGGAGGAGAAAGGGACGACGGAGGATGAGATGGTTGGATGGCATCACTGACTCAGTGTAAATGGGTTTGGGTGGACTCCAGGAGTTGGTGATGGACAAGGAGGCCTGGCGTGCTGTGTGGTTCATGGGGTCACAAAGAGTCAGACATGACTGAGTGACTGAACTGAACTGATCTGAACTTTTAAAAGAATTCTGAAAACACTTCTCTTCCCTGGCACATTTATGTTAACGTGTATTTTTTTCAAAGTTTAAATAGCTATAAGTGTGGCAATTTCTGATGCAGTTTAAAAATAGACATTTAAAAGTATACTTTTATCATTTTAATCTATCCAATGTAACATATATTGTAGTGTTTTAACACCAATCATTATTCATTTTAAAAGACATGAGCACATTTTTTTAAGTTACTATTTTGACTTCTTCCCTTTCTCTCTTTGAATTCATATTTCCATTCCACTTTCCCTCACATAATTTTATTCTTGTCATATTTCTTTATGCTTAAAATTACTCTAACCTACTTTGCTACAACAAAACATATGCATATATGCATATCTTTCAATTACTTTAGGTTATAAAAGTTAGCACAGCTTTTTTCAGATTTATTTTTTCAAATATTATTGGTGTACAACTGATCAAAACAATATAAGTATAATCCATGTCTTTTCTTTTTTTTGGCTGCAGCTTGTGGGATCTTAGTTCCCTGATCAGGGATTGTTCCTGGGTCCACTTCAGTGAAAGCCAACATCGTAACAACTGGACTGTCAGGGAATTCCTATGTTGATAGTTATTACAACAAAAGTACAGTTTTATGAAGAATATATTGTTTGATAGTAATATGGATGGAGCTTTACTCCAAGTGGTTGATGCATCCATGAATAAATAATTCTTGTTGCTAGAGTGAGTAAGGATTCAGTAAAAATAGCAAAAAGAGAAAATATTTCACCACTTTAGGGTGTGACTTGCCAAAGGTGTATTAGTCATTGTTTTTAAGTCTTATATAATACAGATCACATTAAATTAATCAAAACCTAATATGAATTAATAAAGAGGAAAAAATGATGAGGAGTGACAGTGGGCAGAAGACTTTTTCCCATGTTAAGAAAAAATGGTGAAGAAATAGTTTCGTCTACAAGTAGAAAATAATATTGAAGATATTACAGAGTGTTATTTTATATTATAATGTTACATTTATAAATTATTCATTTAACTTATTTTCTTAAACTTGCAGATTTAATAATACTGATTCACCAGTAGATTTGAAACATTTTAACTCCCCTTCCATTCAAAAAATAAAACTGAGACATAGAAGGCACCTTGATAAAAAAGAACATTTCCTAGACATTGATATTTAGTACTCTCAACTATCTTTTTGTCATCATGAAGTTGCCTTTTTTTCTTTTTTTTTGTACTCTCTGGGACAATATTCCATGACAAGATTAGAGATTAGGATGTTTTTCTTTTTAAAATGGAAGAATGGTAGATGTGAAAGGAAAGCTAGAAAGCAGAACCTATATGACACCCCTAACTAGAAACTGAGTCCCTAAAACTCTCCAGAGCAATGAATCCCTTGGAAAGTCTTCAGCTATCCCAGGAGTACTCATGTCCAAGTTGGAAAGCTGCTGACATATGTTACTAAACATGTTGAAATAGGAGAGTGGAAAGAATACCAACTTTAAAATCAATCAGATGTTGGCTTAAATCCTACTGCTGCTGCTCATAACTTGTGTGATCTTAAACACATCACTTAAACTGTGAGTCTCAGATTTCTAATGGTAAAAGTGAAAATCATAATTCTGAACACTCAGGATTGTTGAGAGAATAAATAGGACAATATGTGTAAATCCCAAAGTGAAGAGCCTGGAAATAGCACTCAAGAAATATTAGTTTACTTTTAACTTTTTCACTTCTTAGCTGAGATAATAGTTAATTTATTCCATAGGACCTGTTGAGGATTTAAAAAGGTAATTTCAGATTTGTTTTTCTTCCCTATTAGAATACCAGAAGTTTTCATTTATCAAGGAATTTGAATATTTAATTCAATAAATAGAGTGTTTATCATGTGCCAGACACTGTTCTAGGTGCCTGGGTTGCAAAAATCAAAAAGACACAGTTCCCCAATCCAAGTAGCTCACAATCTGGCAACAGAGCTGACCATACTACCCACTGTATTATGAGTTAACTAGTTATTACATTTTTGAATATTTTATAGACCTATCAGAGAACAATTTTATTAGAAAGATGAGAAGAGACACTGAATTCCAATGGTGGGTGGTATAAATGGAAGAAGGAAAGTGAAGACAGAGAAAACGGACTACCTGATGAAGAAATTTAAATCAAAATGGAAGAGAATGATGAAATTGGTTGAGCAGAAGTCAGAGTGAAGGGATATGAGAGATGCTAATATATTTATAGACTTAGCAAGAAGGACTGGTATCTGAGACAGAGAATCTACACTGCAGAGGCAAAAGTGAAAGTGAATAATGTGCTGTCTCCACAAGTGGTTGGAAACAATGATACTAGAGCTGGAAGAGAGGAAAGGAAAATAAGGAAGGAAGGCAAAAAGGACAGGTCAAAATTGGTTATTGGGACTAGATTCCTGATACCAAGTTACAATTGGTGCCTGTCTCTCCATGAAGAGACATCTTGCTTCTGCCACCCTTACTCCAGATCCATCTGCAACATCATCACTCAAAGTGCACTGAATTTGGAAATGAAACTTTAATGATTAACATAAATGATAAAACAAGTTAATTACAACAATAAAATTCTCCAAGAATTCTTTATATTGATTTTATTCAGACTTTCTCTGCCCAGTACAACCCACAAACCAGGCTCTTACAGGTTATAATACTTGGGATTCCTCTACCTCTAGAAGTACTCATTTATAGGTTGCATATGCCTCACCAATTCCTTCTTATGTTTTCTTGTCCAACCAGAGCCAAGGATACACGATCCCCAAATCTTAACCCGTGTCTTCACGATTTTTTAGAAGTATAAAAGGTAAACCCATCTGGAGTGAGTGTGTTATGAGGAAAAAGAAAAAATAGCCTCTTTTTTAAGCACATTATGTGCTACTATTCACTAATTCTGTCCTTAATGCAATAAATCTTAAGAAAGTTACTGATACATTATGCATGAGAAATGGAAGGACTGAGGGTGTGTGGCAATTTTATAGTTCCCTATGGGAAAAGAAGTTTAAGTTATATGTTTGTAGGCTTAGAATTTTACCAGATATCCAGACATTACTTTGTTCTTTCTTCATGAAAAATTTTCTCAGAAGTCTACCAAAAGTAATCATTCTCTAGCTGTTTTCCCTGAATGAAATGTATGCTTGAATCTGAAATAAAAGTTAAAGCAGAATTAACATACATCTTAGTCAAGATGAATAGTTTTCAAGTTTGAAAATATTAACAACATGTGATTTAACAGTAATAACTCAAATTACTTCTTTTTAGATGATGATAAGTTTGTTGTTGAATTCTCACTTTGAATGTTATGCATTAGTCAAGTAGCTAAAGGTTAGTTTAGCAGGGGAAATCATATTTTCACTTGTAATAATAAAACAGTGGTTTGATATTAATCACTGATTAGTCTGTAAATACCCTGGGCTATACATTTAATATAAATCATAGTATTTAATCCTCCCAACTATCCCAACTCCCCATTTTATATATGGGAAAATCGATTCTTAGAAAATAAAGTGATTTGTTTAAAATCAAAGACCTGGTAAATGGTATAGTCGGATTTGGAACTCATGTGGTCTGAATCTAAAGTGCAAGCTCCATCACTTAAGAACTATTTTTTTAAATGTCAAGAGTGAAGAATTATATATAGAAGCTCATATATAGAACCTACCAACAATATGCGCCAAAAAGCAAAATAATAGTAATAATGACATGAACGTAGCTGCAACCTCTTGGTGAACTCATAAGACCTATTATATGGCGTGCGTTATAAGGACTCAGCAAAAATGTTCTTAATGTGAGCTATAAAACACTTTAGGTTGCACACTGCAGCCCAATAGATTAAAATCAGCCAGTTTACGAAGAGCAGCCTTCAATATGATATAGCCCTATTCGGTTTCAGTAAATAAATAGGTCAGGGGGAGATGGTTTCCATATGTGCAAAGTGGATTTGTTTCCTAGAGCATCATAGTAAAGCCTTTCTGGGGAGCCTATAAGGTTTTTCACAAACTTTGAAGGGAAAAGTGAATTGAATGCCAAAAGACTACTCAGAAATCTCCAAGTTTACAAAGAAAACACTTGATTCACGTTTTCATTGCTATATGACCTAATATTTACCAAATACTGTGCTTTCCCTAGAAATTGGAACCCTGGGAAGTGTTGGTGGAGATGTAAAATGGTATGGGCACTATGGAAAAGAGTCTGGTGGTTCCTCAAAATATTAATAATGGAACTACCATTTCCAGAAATTCTACTTCTGAGTATGTACCCCAAAGAACTGCAAACAGGGTCTTGAAGAAGTATCTGTATACTCATGTTCATAGCAGCATTATTCACAGTAGCTGATATGTGGCAGTCATGCAAATGTCAACTGACAGATGACTGGATAAGCAAAATGTGGTATATACTACAATGGAACATTCTTCAGCCTTAGAAAGGGATGGAGATTCTAGCATAAGACACTGCATGGACAGACCTTGAAGACATTATGCTAAGTGAAATCAGCCAGTTGGAAGAAGATAAATACTGTATGATTCCACTTATCTAGAGTAGTCAAAATCATAGAGACAGAAAACTGAATGGTGGTCATTAGGGGTTGGGGGAGGGGAAAGCAGGAATTATTGTTTAATGGCTATAGACTTCCAATTTTTCAAGATGAAAAGAGTTCTAGAGATAGATAGCAGTAATGGTTGCATGATTACTTATACTTAATACCACAAAACTGTACATGAAAAATGGCTGAAATGGTAAATGCTATGTTGTGTATTATACCACAATAAAAAAGTCATCTACAAATATGTATCTGTAAGGTCATTGAGCATTACTTATAATTGAAATAAAGAGTGTAAATGATTTTAATGGCAAATAATAAGGGTTTGCTTTAGCGAAGTTTACACCTTGTACTTTATAGTAAGGCTTAATGCCGTGATCCAACCAGTCCATCCTAAAGGGAATCAGTCCCGAATATTCATTGGAAGGACTGATGCTGAAGCTGAAGCTCCAGTACTTTGGCCACCTGATGTAAAGAGCTGACTCACTGGAAAAAACCCTGATGCTGGGAAAGACTGAAGGCAGGAGAAGAGGGAGACAGAGGATGAGATGGCTGGATGGCATCACCGACTCGATGGACAAGAGTTTGAGTGAACTCCGGGAGCTGGTGATGGACAGGGAGGCCCGGTGTGCTGCAGTCCATGGAGTCACAAAGAGTTGGACACGACTGAGCGACTGAACTAACTAATGCCATGAAAAATAGGTCAGTGCATATTAATGCCAAAGCAGGTCACAACACAGTAAATCAGTGTGGCTTCAATTTTGTGATACCTAGTGAGGCTGCTTAGAATAGAAAACATTTACATTATCATACACTAATATTCTTTCTCCATACTTCTCCAAGTTTTATAAATTTTCTACAGTGATATGCAATAATTACACATTTATTTTATATTAAAAATTATATATTGATAAAAATGTAAAAAAGCCTATGGAAATGAAGGAAATAAGTGAATTAGTAATAAAAAAATTGAACCAACATACATAAAAGAGAAACATAAATATCTAATAAACATGAAAAAAAATCTAACCTCACAGGTAATTAAATAAATACAAGTGAAAATAATTACAAATTATTAACTTGAGAGAAATAAAACACAGTCATCAGGATGCCTTCATCTCCTCTAGTGGGCGTTAGTTATTACAGGTTTCTGAATAGCAATTTGCTTATCTGACTCGATATAAGTCATGTTGACTTGCTCTACATTTTGGAAACAAGGGGCTCCAGTAGCTTTGGTGTTTAAATTTTATACTAAACTATTTCATCTTGGGGCTTCCCTGATAGCTCAGTTGGTAAAGAATCTGCCTGCAATGCAGGAGACCTTGGTTCAATTCCTGTCAGGAAGATCCACTGGAGAAGGGAAAGGCTACCCACTCCAGTATTCTGGCCCGGGGAATTCCATGGACTTGTATAGTCCATGGGGTCACAAAGAGTCGGACATGACTGAGCAACTTTCACTTTCATACATTCCCTCTTGGCCCCTTATCCATAAATGATGGGGAGATACTCATTGAACTATATTGGGTAAATTGTTGGCCCTAGCCAATGAATAGTGGCTGCAAGAGAAGAGTTTAATAAGCATGTGAAGGTTCTCTGGGAATCACTTGGTTAGAAAAGGATGATGCACCACTGCCAAAAGAAGCAGCAGAGGGGTGCTACATAGTCCAAATAATAGGTGTCCAGTACACACAATTCCCTTTATATACATTACCTTTGACACGTTTTATAATCCATCTTAAGGAGATGATTAAGAATTTTGATAAGTTCATGTACAGATTTATATCATAAGAAAAGTCAGTTTGTATACACACATACAAATTATAGTACAGATGCCACATAAGAGTGACTTAAACTTTGACATTTTTGACAACACTGCTCAAAATCAATGGGAAAGAGCTTGACAAAGAGGGACCAAAGTCTGCCCGTGAATTTTTCTGGCTCCCTGATTTTCACCTGTGGGCTCATACAACCAGATAGACAAGACTGTAAAGTTGTATACCTCCAGCAATTTAAATGTCTTTCAGAATAATTGATTGTATTTTCCCCCAAAGAACACCTCATAGAAAATGGTAGAATGATAAGAGTAACACCACGTTTGGAGATTATGGCAACCAAAAATCCATCACTTTTACACTTTCCTTGAAGAATATGCTAAGAAAATCAGTTACAAAATGACTGTATGTCAAAAATCTGATAAATCAGGGAAAAAAGCCCACCAAACTAGGAAAGTATTTCCAGCAAATACTGCAAAGCAAGTTAAAAGTTCATCTACAAACATTTAGGTTTCATATTATGGAGCATATATAGCCTAATAAATTAATAAATACAAAGGGTGTTACAGCACATTTTCTTGCTGAAAAAGAGAGAGTGAGCAGACATAGAGACAAAAGGAGGGAAAACTGTACCCATAGCTTGGGAAAAGGATTAAACTTAAAAAAAAAAAAAAAAAGACAATGTGTACAAAACTCTTAACATCTTTCTGGAGGAGGTGTAGTAATGAGATTTCTATGTAGCAAAAGAATGGTACTTATATTTTATTATAATGTATTATAATAAGCATAAGCAAAAAAAAAACTATTCTTAATACCAGTTTCAATGTGTCAAATACTGTCTTAAGGGCTTTACATGTCTTAGCTCATTTAATCTTTATGAATACCCCGTAGGGTAAGACGTGATTATTTCATTTACAGGGAGGTTTAGTAATGGCTCAAGATCCTCAATTGATAACTGGCTGAAGTCTGAACTGTTCTGACTCTCTTTGTGATCAAATTTGTAACACAGGCTGTTACTCTGAGTGAATTTACAAATCTGTTTCATCATTCTACAGCATGGGAATATGTTTTAAAACAGTTTATTGAACACTTAATAGTTTTGTTTTCTACAAAAACAAAGCAGTGGTATTTTAGCACAGGGAGAGTACATGCTTAAAGTCCATCTAATCTGAGGGAATTGTTTCCATATTAACATTTATAGAGTCAAAAAAATTGTTATTTTGAACGATTTTTCATTTTTCTAATTTTCTAAATCATGTTTCAAATGAAGATAAACCATTATACCCTAGGACTGCTTGGAAGAAACCTTTGAGAGTAGTGAAAACAAAGTATTTTCCTTTACATCTAAGGTTTCCATTTCTTGACCATTTTAATACAATATGGGTTAAAATAAAAGTTTTTCACTCATGTATTGAACATTATCACAGAAGGCTAAAATCTTGTAATCTGAATTTTTTGTAATCATATTCTCACTTGTTATGTTATAAAAATTGCTATTAAGAAACCTTAATGATTATATCACTAGTTTTCTTTTTTGCTATACTGGAACAAGTACTTCAAAAGATACTTCATTTGCATGAAAATATAAAATACATAAGGTATTAACCATCCAATATCCAAGAATATTTGTGTGAAGGGAAATAATTAATCTTTTCATAGTTTATGAAGCTTATTTTGGAGACATCTTTGTGCCTGTAAGAGATTTTTCTGTGTGAAACCTGTGTTTTCATGAATGTTGAAATAATGTCAAGGAAAGAGTTGAAAGGGTTAAAAAGTCAACTGAGATAAAGACAAAATCCTCCAAATATATTCAGGTGAAAGAATGGGGTATTTTGATGTGGTTCCTTGTGGATAAGATTTGTTATTGAACTGCATATTCCTAGCACGTAGGAGATCGCCTGTCAACGTGCTAGAGAGGTTCATTCATTCCACATTTATTTGTGTGTGTGTTTACTGAGGGGTTGTGTTGGCATTAAGAAAAGACACAGATAATGGGATGGAAAGAGGAGAAAGTGCTAAGGTAGCTTAAAATAGAGTCTTAATTTAGGTCGGCACAGAATAGTGGGTGGAGCTCCCTGTTTTACACAGCAAATCTTCACTAGCTATCTATTTTACATATGGTAATGTATATGTTTCCATGCAATTCTCTCAATTCACCCCACTCTCTGCTTCCACCGTCCACAAGCCTGCTGTCTACGTCTGTCTCCACTGCTGCCCTGCAAGTAGGCTCATTAGCACCATCTTTCTAGATTCCATACACATGCATTACTAAACAATATCTGTCTTTCTCTTTCTGACCTACTTCACTTTGCATAGTCAGCTCTAGGCTCAACCAAACTCAATAGGATTGACTTGGAATGCAGCTGGGTAGGATGGGGAGGAATATGAGAGGGGGGTTCAGGAGGGAGGGAGTATACGTATTCCTGTGGTTGATTTGTGTTGACATGTGGCAGAGGCCAGCACAATTTTGTAGAGCAACTGTCCTCCAATAACTGTATTTTATTCTATACTTCTCAATATTGTACAATAATCTTTGATAATTATTACTCAAGAACAGTTATGTTTTATGAGTATTGTTCAATTGTCATCACCAATAGAATGATATTCAGATGTGTTCTTTCTATAAAACTTTTTTAGTAATAAAAAAAGGGATAGAGTTTCGATTTAAAGGGAGAAGAAAATGATTTTATTCCCTACTTTGGTGGAAAGCCGCTGTGAGCCTCTGACCCGGTGTAGTCTGAATAACCATTGAATAATTAAATTTAAGGATATTCATTGACATTATTTCTATTCATGATATTGAAATCAGATAATTGTTTACATAATAAATATTCAAATACATTGAAATGCTATGAGGCATTTGCTTTCTTTGTGACATTATCCTCTCAGTATTCTACACTTGGTCTGCTTTGCAAAATTTTTTTCACAAAATATAATCCAATATTTATCCCCATATTTTGGTCTCTTGGGCATTCTTTCTCATTTCTCTCCATGTGGCCTGCTGCTGCTGCTGCTAGGTTGCTTCAGTCGTGTCCAACTCTGTGCGACCCCATAGACGGCTGCCCACCAGGCTCCCCCGTCCCTGAGATTCTCCAGGCAAGAACACTGGAGTGGGTTGCCATTTCCTTCTCCAATGCATGAAAGTGAAAAGTGAAAGTGAAGTCGCTCAGTCGTGTCCGACTCTGTGCGACCCCATAGACGGCAGCCCACGAGGCTCCCCCATCCCTGGGATTCTCCAGGCAGGAACACTAGAGTGGGTTGTCATTTCCTTCTTCATCCATGTGGCCTGGACTTCCTCAAAGTATCCATCACAAAATTAAGAAATTTTATTTTTTAATAATCAGATAGAAAAATTTTATTATGTCATTGCTTATTTTAACTAAATACATTCTACTAGTTCCTTTATGCAGAACTGTTTCTTGTTTCCTACATATTTTTCTCTCTTGAATGCACATTTTCTTTTTCTGAATTATAACCTTGAGTACTTCTTTTACCCTCTTCTCTAACTCCTCCCCCAACCCTAAATTACAATTTATTTCTTAGGGTGATTTAACTAGTTACTAGTCCCATATCAATTAAGACAAGCAAATCAACAAGGGCCTCAAAGAATTTAGTATACATGTCCATTTGAGTTATTTTTTTTCCCTCTACTTAATGAGAATTCAGTGGACAACTCTATAATAACAAATCTTTCCTTTATTCTTTCTTTTTTAAAAATACTGAATCATAAGCTAAACTTAATGATTTTATTTCTTTGAATAATTTAAAATACTCAGAAAAGCACTAGATGACAGTTAATAAATTGATAGATTTGTTAATGAATTGTACTGAACTAAATTCTAGTCAATATCTTCTTTTTCTTAAAGCATGCAAATTTTAGATCTGAGCATTTTCTTAAATAACAGCCTACACAGAAGATGAATATGTAAAATATAAAGGTAGAATTAGTCTGATTGAGGCAGGGCATCCACACCATTACACCCTACTTTGTCTCCACCCCTTAATCCAAGGACTCCTCCTCTGCAAGAGTCTTTGGGTAGCTTCATGAATCTTTTATCAGAAGAGGAAACTATAAGCAAGGTGAAAAGACAGCCTTCAGAATGGGAAAAAATAGTAGCAAACAAAGCAACTGACAAAGAATTAATCTCAAAAATATACAAGCAACTCCTGCAGCTCAATTCCAGAAAAATAAATGACCCAATCAAAAAATGGGCCAAAGAACTAAACAGACATTTCTCCAAAGAAGACATACAGATGGCTAACAAACACATGAAAAGATGCTCAACATCACTCATTATCAGAGAAATGCAAATCAAAATCACAGTGAGGTACCATTTCACGCCAGTCAGAATGGCTGCTATCCAAAAGTCTACAAACAATAAATGCTGGAGAGGGTGTGGAGAAAAGGGAACCCTCTTACACTGTTGGTGGGAATGCAAACTAGTACAGCCACTATGGAGAACAGTGTGGAGATTCCTTAAAAAGCTGGAAATACATACACACTGAGGAAACCAGAAGGGAAAGAGACACGTGTACCCCAGTGTTCATCGCAGCACTGTTTATAATAGCCAGGACATGGAAGCAAACTAGATGTCCATCAGCAGATGAATGGATAAGAAAGCTGTGGTACATATACACAATGGAGTATTACTCAGCCATTAAAAAGAATACATTTGAATCGGTTCTAATGAGGTGGATGAAACTGGAGCCTATTATACAGAGTGAAGTAAGCCAGAAGGAAAAACACCAATACAGTATACTAACGCATATATATGGAATTTAGAAAGATGGTAACAATAATCCTGTGTACGAGACAGCAAAAGAGACACTGATGTATAGAACAGTCTTATGGACTCTGTGGGAGAGGGAGAGGGTGGGAAGATTTGGGAGAATGGCATTGAAACATGTAAAATATCATGTATGAAACGAGATGCCAGTCCGGGTTCGATGCACGATACTGGATGCTTGGGGCTAGTGCACTGGGACGACCCAGAGGGATGGTGTGGGGAGGCAGGAGGGAGGAGGGTTCAGGATGGGGAACACATATATACCTGTGGTGGATTCATTTTGATATTTGGCAAAACTAATACAATTATGTAAAGTTTAAAAAAAAAAAAGCTGGAAATAGAACTGCCATGTGACCCAGCAATCCCACTGCTGGGCATACACACCGAGGAAACCAGAATTGAAAGAGACACGTGTACCCCAATGTTCATCGCAGCACTGTTTATAATAGCCAGGACATGGAAGCAACCTAGATGTCCATCAGCAGATGAATGGATAAGAAAGCTGTGGTACATATACACAATGGAGTATTACTCAGCCATTAAAAAGAATACATTTGAATCTGTTCTAATGAGGTGGATGAAACTGGAACCTATTTTACAGAGTGAAGTAAGCCAGAAAGAAAAGTATACTTTTCTTTGTATATGCAAAGTATACTAATGCATATATATGGAATTTAGAAAGATGGTAATGACAACCCTGTGTGCAAGACAGCAAAAGAGACACAGATGTATAGAACAGTCTTTTGGACTCTGTGGGAGAGGGCGAGGGTGGGATGATTTGGGAGAATGGCTTTGAAACACGTATATTATCATATGTGAAATGAATCACCAGTCTAGGTTCAATGCATGAGACAGGGTGCTCGGGGCTGGTGAACTGGGATGACGGGGAGGGAGGTGGGAGGGGGTTCAGGATGGGGAACACGTGTACACCCATTGCAGATTCATGTCAATGTATGGCAAAACCAATACAATATTGTAAAGTAATTAGCCTCCAATTAAAAAAAATTATATTTAAAAAAATTTTAAAAAAAGAACAGGTAAATACTGGCCTAGTGCATAATATACCTGAATAATTCCTGATAAGTGGAAAATGTTTGTGGCTTCCTAATTAACCAGTTCTTTAAAAGGCATTTCTGTTTGGACTTTAAAGAAAGAAAATATGAATAATTTCATCTTGAGATTCTAAAATCAAAGGTTAAATTATTCCTCCAGATCTGAAGAGAAATGAGCTTAAAATAATCACTCAAAATGAATCAAGATGAAAGCAACAAATGAAACCAAGAAAATTATCTTCTTATCCAGTACTTGAGACTTTTCAGGAGTCAAATAAATAACCAGCTACATTCCCAAGGGGAAAAATCACCTTTGGTTACAGTTTTGGCATAATAAAAACTTGCAACCTAACAATCTCTGCTCATTGACTCCTTAGCTAGGAATGTCTGTGTCCTAATCCTATGTGGATACTCATTTTCTCCAGAAGCCAACTGATGTCAGTCTGTGTCAAACAAACCCACTCTTAACACTAAATTTCTAGAAAGAAATTCTGTCTATATTTACTCAGAATGCAACCTGACTAAAAAATTATTCAGGCCTTGTAGATCCTTTGTTCCCTAAATATCTGATTTATTCCATGACAGACAAAATATGCTTTTCTGAGATCCTAAATATTTATTCTTAAAAACTCACTTAACCCCTAAAATAGCAGATTTGCCTTAAATAAATCATTAAGGAAAGAATGATTTAAAAGCCAAATTTAGTTATTTTATAAAGCAAAGTCTTGGCAAGTTTATATAAACCTGAACTTTAAAGTATTGATTTTTTACTTTCAATAATATATAACCCTTCTAAATAAGATTTATTTTTATATGTATATAAAATATTTTTTTCCTACTGATATATCCATAATGTGATTTAAGAGTATGTAAGAGTAGAGGGTATTTTATATAACTGTCAAGTCTTTTGGTAAACTAGATTTTCAAGCTAAACTTTCTCAATTGTTTGAATAGCCTTTATTATAAGGTGCATAAAATTTGTAAGTAAAGCTAAAATATAATGAGGAAAAATCTCTTATTATTTCTTATTGGACAATATATAATTTCCAAAATACCAAGAGGTACTCTGATGTTCCACCTTTGAAATTCATATTATACTTCTTTTATTATTTTTATTGATTTTCACTTGTTTTAAATCTAAATGTGTTACAGGGAAGAAAAAGCTAGCATATCCAAAGGGAGTATGAGACAACGTGTAACGGAGCATTCTGAACATTATTTTGACATTGCTAATAAAAGTCAGGACATACTTCAAAGTATACATCAAGAACTATTACTTATAAACCCAGAGCAAACCAAATGGAAAATAATATTCTCAGCAATTTAATTTGGATTACACTTATCCATGTTTACTTGCTTCTGCACATTTAGACACACTAATGCTAAAAAAATTAATGTTGGCAAAAGGAGCTATGCTGAAAACTTTTCCTAAGACATTAATTCCATCTTATCTTTTGGAATGCATAATCTGTAAATTTTACTGACACTGTAAATCAATCAAAAGTGCTTAGGATGCCAAATGAGTGTATGCTTTCTAGTTAAGTATACGATAATGGAAAAGATGAAAAACATTACTGTGCCTGTGTATTGGTGAAACACGTATGTAATTACACAGCTCATCAGGCCCTGCCAACTAAAAGGGCAACAGCCAGGTGGAGCATCTCGATGTGCTGTGTAGTTCTTTATCAGGGATGTTCAAAAGTATTTTACAAAATTTGGAAGAGGTAAGAGTCAAAGATCAACTATGAAACCATCCAGAAAAAATGCACTCTTTCAGCCTTGTTTCTGAAGCAATAATTTCAGTCAGTAAATACGAATTCTTTAATGACAGACTAATATTGCTCAGGGCTAAACTACAACCCTAACCTTCTTTGACATTTGCAATAATTTTGAGTCTTCTGTGTGTGGCATAGTTTTTAATAATCCCAACACTTAACTATATAACTCTTGGCACACCCAAGAGGGAACAAGTCCTCATCACAGAGAGAGAATATAATTAATAAAAGCTTTCAAAATCAAAACAAAAAACAAACAAAATATCTCTCCTTTATCCATATCTGCATTTATCAAGATCCAGGAACAATAAGGCTATAGCCTCACAATGAAGAGTCAGCTACCAGTTTTATTTAAGCATAATTTTAATGCAGTTCTGGAGTAAACTACCAATTTTTCTTCATTGGAGTAAATCTTAGAGGCACTAGTGGTTTCAATTATCTGTCTCCTGTTTTTGCTCATTTAGTTGCCGGTTGGTCCTTCTCTTATTTCATGGTTTCTCAAACTCCGTGTTAGATTGCTTCCTCACTGGGTAAGAAATATCAGTTTAAAGATACTAAATATATATATTTAAATATAGATGTTCAATAGATGTGTTTAAATAAATAAAGATGTTCCATACATATACTTAAAATACAAAATCTCAAATATGTTATCAACAGGTATTTCTGCTTGTATTTTCTACCGAACAGCATTACTATGTTCATGTCACATGATGTCAAGTACCTTCTACAAAATGCCTCCTTCTCTGTTCTTTGTATTAGCACACGTTTTATAAAACACTTTGTGTTAGCAGAACAATGAGAGAAAAAGGAAAATGAAATCAACACTGAATACTCACTATGTACCAAACTAATTCATCATATAAATATTATACTTTATTTCATTTAATTCATAAACTGACTTTCTAAAGTAGATATTTCCATCCTTAAATTAAAACTAAAAGGCATCAGGAAACACTTCAAGATGTACAGACATGTGCCCAGGTTGTATACTAGTTACTGATGGAGTCAAAGTATGAATAATCTCTGGGTCCCAGCCTGTTTATATTACAATTTCTAGGCTCCATAAACCCTAAAAGCATTTCCCGTCGTTACTAGTGAGACCTTTGCTCTGTAGTTATTCTCTGCTTTGTAGCAAATTTCTTCCAACTTCCCTTTCCTGCCTCTCCTTATAGAAGCAGTTGGGTTGTTCACTTGTGGCTCCTTGGGGATTTTCTTGTTTGACTATTTTATTATATCAAGGATCTTTTACAGAAAGGATTCAATATTATCTATGCCAAGGCAAGGAAGCTTAAAATTAGTGTTTCTCAAGTCATATTTTTGTTATAATGTTTAATGTTGTCTTTAGGACCTGAAAGGAATAGACGGCATGCTTCTTTATTTTACAACTCAGCAGCCTTGTGTACAAATTAATATACAAGAGTAATAGGGTTCTGATCACTGGTCAGAACCCTTAAAGATTAAATAAAATTTGAAGATTGAAGTAAATTCAATAACTAGAGAGAAAAACAGAATGAAATTAAATGAAGGATGTCTGCTTCCACCACTCTTGCATAACACTGTGCTGGAAGTTCTAGCCACTGAGTAATGCAAGAAAAGGGAATCAAATCAGACAACTTGGAAAGAAAGAAACAAAACAGTCACCATAGGCTTGTGATATCATTGTCCATGTTAAAATTCCCAGGGAATGCACAAAACACCTGCTAGAACTAATAAATGAGTTCAGCAAGATTTCAGGATATAAGATAAGCATACAAAATTAATTGCACTTCTATATAGTAGCAATGAAAAAATGCATACTAAAATTTAAAACACATTACTATTTGGACTCTGTGGGAGAAGGCAAGGGTGGGATGATTTGAGAGAATAGCATTGAAACATGTATATTATCATATGTGAAATAGATCACCAGTCCAGGTTCGATGCATGAGACAGGGTGCTGAGGGCTAGTGCACTGGGATGACCCTGAGCGATGCGATGGGAAGGGAGGTGACAGGGGGGTTCAGGATGGGGAACACATGCACACCCATGGGGGATTCATGTCAATGTATGGCAAAACCACAAGAATATTGTAAAGCAATTAGCCTCCAATTAAAATAAATAAATTTAAAAAACACACAATACTATTTATAATCACTGAAAAAGTTGAATACTTTGGTGTAAGTTCAACAAAAACACAAGAATTCAGATAGTATGCTGAAAACCTAAAAAAAAAAAAACAAAGAAACAAAAAATAATGAAAGAAACCAAAGATGACCTAAACAGATGGAAAGACAATATGCTCATTGTTTGGGAGACTCAAAATAGTTAAAGTATTAATTCTCTCCAAATTAATATTCAGGTTTACTGTTCTATGTATCAAAATCCCAGTGAAAACTTGTTTAGATAAAGAGAAGATTATTCTAAAATTTATATGGAAAGACAAGGAAACTAAATAAGTTAAAAACTAGGACATGGAACAATGGACTGGTTTCAAGTTGGGAAAGAAGGATGTCAAGGCTGTGTATTGTCACTCTGCTTATTTAACTTATAGGCAGAGTACATCATTAAAATGCTGGACTGCATGAAGCACAAGCTGGAAATTGGGATAGCCAGGAGAAATATCAATAACTTCAGATATGCAAATGACACCACCCTTATGGCAGAAAGTGAAGAAGAACTAAAGAGCCTCTTGATGAAAGTGAAAGAGGAGAGTGAAAAAGTTGGCTTAAAGCTCAACATTCAGAAAACAAAGATCATGGTATCTGGTCCCATCACTTCATGGCAAATAGATGGGGAAATAATGGAAACTGTGACAGACTTTATTTTCTTGGGCTCCAAAATCACTGCAGATGGTGACTGCAGCCATGAAATTAAAAGATACTTGCTCCTTCGAAGAAAAGCTATGACCAACCTAGACAGCATATTATAAAGCAGAATCATTACTTTGCCAACAAACATCCATCAAATCAAAGCCATGGTTTCCCAGTAGTCATGTATAGATGTGAGAGTTGGACTATAAAGAAAGCTGAGCACCAAAGAATTGATGCATTTGAACTGTGGTATTGGAAGACTCTTGAGAGTCCTTTGGACTGCAAGGAGATCCAGCCAGTCCATCCTAAAGGAAATCAGTCCTGAATATTCACTGGAAGAACTGATGCTGAAGCTGAATACTTTGGCCACCTGCTGCAAAGAACTGACTCATTGGAAAAGACCCTGATTCTGGGAAAGATTGAAGGTGGGAGGAGAAGGGGACAACAGAGGATGAGATGGTTGGGTGGCATCACCGACTACATAGACATGAGTTTGAGTAAGCTCCAGGAGTTGGTGATGGACAGGAAAGCTTGGCATGTTGCAGTCCATGGGGTCACAGAGAGTCAGACACTGAACTGAAAGTCAGACAACTGAACTGAACTGATTGATTCTGAAAAAGAAGAATAAAGTGCGAGGAATCAGTCTACTCAAATTCAAGACTGATTATATAGGTACAATAATCAGGACCACACAGTATTGGCACAGGGGTAGACACATAGATCAGTGGAACAGAATAGAGAACTCAGAAATAGTCTCTACCCATATCCTAAACTGCTTTTTCTCAAAGATGCAAAGGCAATCCAATGAAGGAAAGATAACCTTTTCAATAAATGGTGCTTGAATGAGTGCACTTCTACAAGCACTTAAAAAATAATGAAACTCATCCTAATTGTCACAACTTATATAATAAAAATTAACTCAAAATTAACCATGCATACATATGAAAAATGCTAAACTAGAAGTCTTTTTGAAAAAAAATAGGAGAAAACATTTGGATTGAGGCTAGGCTAAGAATTCTTACTTAGAGCTGACACCAAAAGGACAATCCCTAAAATAAAAAACTGATCAACTGGCCTCTACTAACTTCAAAAGCATTTGTATGTGAAAGACCCTATTAAGGTTAAACTATGCAATGGGAGAAAATAATTGCAAACTACATGTCTAGCGAGCCTAGTATCTATATTCTGCTGCTGCTGCTAAGTCGCTTCAGTTGTCTCCAACTCTGTGCGACCCCATAGACGTGAGCCCACCAGGCTTCCCCATCCCTGAGATTTTCCAGGCAAGAACACTGGAGTGGGTGGCCATTTCTTTCTCTAATGCATGAAAGTGAAAAGTGAAAGTGAAGTCGTTCAGTCATGTCCAACTCGTAGCGACCCCATGGACTGCAGCCTACCAGGCTCCTCCGTCCATGGGATATTTCTAGGCAAGAGTACTGGAGTGGCTTGCCATTGCCTTCTCCAAGTATCCATATGAAGAACTCTCAAACTCAAGAGCTAAAATATAAATAATCCAAATAGAAAATGGATCAAAACTATGAACAAGCATTTTATCAAAGAATAAGTCTGGCAAATAAGTACATTAAAAGATGTTCAATATCATTACCCATTCAGTTCAGGTCAGTTCAGTTGCTCAGTCATGTCTGACCCTTTGCAACCCCATGAATCGCAGCACACCAGGCCTCCCTGTCCATCACCAACTCCCGGAATTCACTCAAACTCATGTCCATCGAGTCGGTGATGCCATCCAACCATCTCATCCACTGTCGTCCCCTTCTCCTCCTGCCCCCAACCCCTCCCAGCATCAAGATCTTTTCCAATGACTCAACTCTTCACATGAGGTGGCCAAAGTACTGGAGTTTCAGCTTCAGCATCAGTCCTTCCAATGAACACCCAGGACTCATCTCCTTTAGGATGGACTGGTTGGGTCTCCTTGCAGTCCAAGGGACCATCAAGAGTCTTCTCCAACACCACAGTTCAAAAGCATCAATTCTTCGGCTTTCTTTATAGTCCAACTCTCACATCCATACATGACTACTGGAAAAACTATAGCCTTGACTAGATGAACCTTTGTTGGCAAAGTAATGTCTCTGCTTTTTAATATGCTATCTAGGTTAGTCATAACTTTCCTTCCAAGGAGTAAGCGTCTTTTAATTTCATGGCTGCAATCACCATCCACAGTGATTTTGGAGCCCCAAAAATAAAGTGTGACACTGTTTCTACTGTTTCCCCATCTATCTGCCATGAAGTGTTGGGACCAAATGCCGTGATCTTAGTTTTCTGAATATTGAGCTTTAAGCCAACTTTTTCACTCTCCACTTTCACTTTCATCAAGAGGCTTTTTAGTTCCTCTTCACTTTCTGCCATAAGGGCAGTGTCATCTGCATATCTGAGGTGATTGATATTTCTCCCAGCAATCTTGATTCCAGCTTGTGCTTCCTGCAGCCCAGCGTTTCTCATGATGTACTCTGCATATAAATTAAATACGCAGGGTAACAATACACAGCCTTGACATGCTCCTTTTCCTATTTGGAACCAGTCTGTTGTTCCACGTCCAGTTCTAACTGTTGCTTCCTGACCTGCATATAGGTTTCTCAAGATGCAGGTCAGGTGGTCTGGTATTCCCATCTCTTCCAGAATTTTCCACAGTTTATTGTGGTCCACAGAGTCAAAGGCTTTGGCATAGTCAATAAAGCAAAAATAGATGTTTTTCTGGAATTCTCTTGCTTTTTCAATGATCCAGCAGATGTTGGCAATTTGATCTCTGGTTCCTCTGCCTTTTCTAAAACCAGCTTGAACATCTGGAATTTCATGGTTCACATACTGTTGAAGCCTGGCCTAGAGAATTTTGAGCATTACTTTACTAGCATGTGAGATGAGTGCAATTGTGTGGTAGTTTGAACATTCTTTGGCATTGCCTTTCTTTGGGATTGGAATGAAAACTGACCTCTTCCAGTCATGTGGCCCCTGCTGAGTTTTCCAAATTTGGGGGCATACTGAGTGCAGCACTTTCACAGCATCATCTTCTAGGATTTGAAATAGCTCAACTGGAATTCCATCACCTCCAGTAGCTTTGTTCATAGTGATGCTTTCTAAGGCCTACTTGACTTCACATTCCAGGATGTCTGGCTCTAGGTGAGTGATGGCACCATCGTGACTATCTGGGTTGTGAAGATCTTTTTTGTACAGTTCCTCTGTGTATTCTTGCCATCTCTTCTTAATATCTTCTGCTTCTGTTAGGTCCATCCCATTTCTGTCCTTTATCGAGCCCATCTTCACATGAAATGTTCCCTTAGTATCTCCAGTTTTCTTGAAAAGATCTCTAGTCTTTCCCATTCCTTTGTGTTCCTCTATTTCTTTGCATTGACTGCTGAGGAAGGCTTTCTTATCTCAGCCATTACCCACTAGGCAAATGCAAATTAAAGTCACAATGAGATATAATCATACACCTAGAAAAATGGCTAAAATTTTAAAAATAGTGAAAACACCAAATGCTGACAAATAGGTGGAGAAACTGAATCAGTTGCACTTGCTGTTGAAAATATAAAATGGTACAGCCACTCTGGAAAACAGTTAGGCAATTTCTTTAAAAAGATTTTAACTAAACATGCAATTACCAGTCAACCTAGCTATTGCATTCCTGGTCACTTAGCCCAGAAAAATGAAAACATATGTTCACACAAAAGCCTGCACATGAATGTTCCTAGCAGCTTTATTTGTAATAACTGACAACTAGGAACAGTACATATATCCTTCAACAGATGAAAGTTGAAAATTATAATACAGAGATCATAGAATACTACTCAGCTAGTAGTGTTCTAGCTGAAAATCATGTATTCTCAGCTACAAAAAGAGCAAACTTTTGATATCATGATTGGGAAAAACCAATTTCAAAAAAGTTAAGCACTGTATGATTTCATTTATATGCCATTCTTGAGATGACAAAATTGTAGATTTAGAGAAAAGATTAGTAGCTGCAGGGATTAAGTTCAAAGAAAGAGAGAAGTTCAGGTCAGTTCAGTTCAGTCCCTCAGTCGTGTCGAACTATTTGCGACCCCATGAATCGCAGCACAGCAGGCCTCCCTGTCCATCACCAACTCCCAGAGTTTACTCAAACTCATGTCCATCGAGTTGCTGATGCCATCCAGCCATCTCATCCTCTGTCGTCCCCTTCTCCTCCTGCCCCCAATCCCTCCCAGCATCAGGGTCTTTTCCAATGAGTCAACTCTTCGCATGAGGTGGCCAAAGTATTGGAGTTTCAGCTTTAGCATAGCATCAGTCCTTCCAATGAACACCCAGGACCGATCTCCTTTAGGATGGACTGGTTGGACCTCCCTGCAGTCCAAGGGACTCTCAAGAGTCTTCTCTAACACCACAGTTCAAAAGCATCAATTCTTTGGCACTCAGCTTTCTTCACAGTCCAACTCTCACATCCATACATGACCACTGGAGAAACCATAGCCTTGACTAGACGGACTTTTGTTGGCAAAGTAATGTCTCTGCTTTTCAATATGCTATCTAGGTTGGTCATAACTTTCCTTCCAAGGAGTAAGCGTCTTTTAATTTCATGGTTACAGTCACCATCTGCAGTGATTTTGGAGCCCCCAAAAATAATGTCTGACACTGTTTCCACTGTTTCTCCATCTATTTCCCATGAAGTGATGGGACCAGATGCCATGATCTTCATTTTCTGAATGTTGAGCTTTAAGCCGACTTTTTCACTCTGATTTTTTACTTTCATCAAGTAGGTGTGACTAAAGGATGGCAGCATGAGAGATCCTTTTGGTGACAATGTTTTGTATCTCCATTTGAATTTTTGTGAGAAAATGAAGATATTACAATAGCCTCCTGTGATACTTCTTCCAATTCCTTAGAGTCACAGAAAGCAGGTTTCCCAATTATTAGATGGTTTAGCTAATTCATAAAAGCAAAGGAGAAAAGGAAAGATATACCCATCTGAATACAGAGTTCCAAAGAATAGCAAGGAGAGATAAGAAAGCCTTCCTCAGTGATGAATGCAAAGAAACAGAGGAAAACAATAGAATGGGAAAGACTAGAGATCTCTTCAAGAAAACTGGAGATACTAATTTTGCCACAACATTTCATGCAAAGATGGGCACAATAAATGACAGAAATGGTATGGACCTAACAGAAACAGAAGATATTAAGAAGAGGTGGCAAGAATACACAGAACTGTACAAAAAAGATCTTCATGACCCAGATAATCACGATGGTGCCATCACTCACCTAGAGCCAGACATCCTGGAATGTGAAGTCAAGTGGGCCTTAGGAAGCATCACTACGAACAAAGCTAGAGGAGATGATGGAATTCCAGTTGAGCTATTTCAAATCCTAGAAGATGATGCTGTGAAAGTGCTGCACTCAACATGCCAGCAAATTTGGAAAACTCAGCAATGGCCACAGGACTGGAAAAGGTCAGTTTTCATTCCAATCCCAAAGAAAGGCAATGCCAAAGAATGTTCAAACTACCGCACAGTTGTACTCATCTCACATGCTAGTAAAGTAATGCTCAAAATTCTGCAAGCCAGGCTTCAACAGTAAATGAACCATGAACTTCCAGATGTTCAAGCTGGATTTAGAAAAGGCAGAGGAAGCAGAGATCAAATTGCCAACATCCAATGGATCATCAAAAAAGCAAGAGAATTCCAGAAAAACATATCTTTCTGCTTTATTGACTATGCCAAAGCCTTTGACTGTGTGAATCACAACAAACTGGAAAATTCTGAAAGAGATGGGAATACCAGACCACCTGACCTGCCTCTTGAGAAGTCTGTATGTAGGTCAAGAAGCAACAGTTAGAACTGGACATGGAACAACAGACTGATTCCAAATCGGGAAAGGAGTATATCAAGGCTGTATATTGTCACCCTGCTTATTTAACTTATATGGAGAGTACATCATGAGAAATGCCGGGCTGGATGAAGCACAAGCTGGCACCAAGATTGCTGGGAGAAATATCAATAACCTCAGATATGCAGATGACACTAACCTTATGGCAGAAAGCGAAGAAGAACTAAGGAGCCTCTTGATGAAAGTGAAAGAGGAGAGTGAGAACGTTGGTTTAAAACTCAACATTCAACGAAGATCGTGGCATCCAGTCCCATCACTTCACAACAACAGATGGGGAAACAATGGAAACAGTGAGAGACTTTATTTTGGGGGCTCCAAAATCACTGCAGATGGTGACTGCAGCCATGAAATTAAAAGACACTTACTCCTTGGAAGGAAAGTTATGACCAACCTAGACAGCATATTAAAAAGCAGAGACATTACTTTGCCAACAAAGGTCCGTCTAGTCAAAGCTATGGTTTTTCCAGTGGTCATGTATGGATGTGAGAGTTGGACTTTAAAGAAAGCTGAGTGCTGAAGAATTGACGCTTTTGAACTGTGGTGTTGGAGAAGACTCTTGAGAGTCCCTTGGACCGCAGGGAGATCCAACCAGTCCATCCTCAAGGAGATCAGTCCTGAGTGTTCATTGGAAGGACTGATGCTGAAGCTGAAACTCCAGTACTTTGGATACCTCATGTGAAGAACTGACTGATTGGAAAAGATCCTGATGCTGGGAAATATCGAAGGCAGAAGGAGAAGGGAACGACAGAGGATGAGATGGTTGGATGGCTTCACTGACATGATGGACATGAGTTTGAGTAGGCTCCAGGAGTTGGTGATGGACAGAGAAGCTTGGCATGCTGCAGTCCATGGGGTCGCAGAGAGATGGACACGACTGAAGGACTGAACTGAAATGAAGAGCTACCTAGGAGAAGAGGCCAAAGGCCTGAGTCTTGTTTGAGCCACTCCAAAACAAAAGCCAGCCTGAATTCTCAAAAGAACAGGAAGTTATTTGACCTACTTAAGGATACAGTTCTGCCTCATGTACATAAAACCCACATGAATATAAATTGGATTTCAAAAGTTAATACATGATATTTTCTAATACTATAGTGTTGATTGCCTTTTCAAATTTATAAGAAAACAATGAACCTTAAACCACTTCTTGAAATCTAATCAAACTCTATTTATTCACATAGCTAAAGACATTCTTACCTTCTATTAAACAGTATTATTACAATATTCTCATAAATCTTCTGCTAATGCCTCACAAATGGATTTTAAATAGAATACATCACAGTCTGTGTCTTGATTCAACTCACGCTAAATGTTATAATCACTAATAGAAGGCTGCCAAACCCAGGTTCCCATGGGAGGTGTTAAGAAACTGAATAAGCCTTTGTAAAATTATTTGTACAAAATTCACCAGAACAGTGTTGAGATGGATCACCAGGCAGAGTATGGACAATATCATCATCCATCAAGCAACTTCTTAGTAATGCAAAAAATAGAAGTCCTTTGGCACAAAATTAAAGACTATATTTTAAAATGAGAAAGATCAACAAAAGAACAATAAAGACTTTAAATTTTAAATGCCTATCCTTAAAAACTTTTCTCAAAAATTCTTCTTTAACTTATTTTTATGACTAAGAGTTTTACATCCATTAAAAATCTGTTTGATTTTCATTCTTTTGTCTTGTGATTAAAAAAAACATTTCACAGCAGACAAAGGAAAAGCTAAATTGACAGCATTTAACATTTAGTTTTGAAGGAATTGGGAGACACTCATGTTTCCCAAGTTTCCTAGTGTCTAAATGATTTTACATTAATAAAATTTATACAATCTTTAAAAAACCTATCTTTAAACTTGAGAATTTTTTACAACAAATAGAGAAAAAGAGAGGAGTTTCAATCTAAGATCAAATTGCTTACAAGATATTTTGTTTATACCTGCATTTGTCATCAAATTGTTTTTGTATCTTCATTAATGTGAAAAATGAACATGGGAGTGAGTTCTAGATAGTGATTTTATTTCCTTTGAATATATACCCAGAAGTGGGATTGCTAGATCATATTTTTAATTTCTTGAGAAAATTATGCCTATACCATAAGCCTATACCAATTTATGATCTCCCTAACAGAATAGGGAGGGATCCCATTTCTCCACATCCATGCCAAAGTCTGTTATTTTCAACTTTTTCATAACAGCCAGCCTAACAAGTTTGAGGTGCTATCTCATTTTGACTTTAAGCTACATTTCCATAATGATTATTATGAGCATGTTTTCATATACCTGTTCACCATTTGTATGTCTTGTAAGAAAAGTGTCATATCAAGTCTTTTGCCTATTTTATAATCAGATTATTTGGCTTTTTGCTACTGAGTTGTATGAACACCTTATATATTTTGGATATTAACTCTTTATTGGATATATCATTTGCAAATATTTCCTCCCTTTCTGTAGTTTGAGTTTTAATTTTGTTGATTGTTTCAATTGCTGCAAAAATAAAAATTCAAGAAATTTTTTAGTTTGATGTAAGTAATCTAGGTTTTGATAGATGTTTCTATTCAAATCTCCTTCCTCTTGAAGATTCAAGGTCCTCTTTAGCCCTCTCATGGACACTAAACTCAAATCCACATCAATGGCATCTCCCCCCACTTCAGGGCATATATGTGTGCGCTTAGTCATTTAGTTGTGTCCAACTCGTTGCAACCTCATGGATCGTAGCCTGCCAGGCTCCTTTTCCATGGGATTCTCTAAGCAAGAATATTGGAGTGGGTAGCCATTGCCTTCTCCAGGGTATCTTCCCAACCCAGGGATCAAACCTGCTCCTGCATTGCAGGCAGATTCTTTACTGTCTGAGCCACTTCAGGGCATCAGCAGGTGAATATCTATGGGTGGAAGAGGATAGAGGATTATAAATGATGTTTAGTTTCTTCCTTTTTGTATCTCTATACACTGTTTTCTGTAATAAAAAATATTTTTTAAATTATGGTCAGAAAGATGAGTTGTGTTTCCTGCAACTGAGATGCCAACAATATGGATGTTTTACTCTCTATGACACAGAACTATGCATATGTCCAAAAGAAAAAAGTGTATACACTTTTGTCTTTAGCCCAGATGTAGAATATGCAGTTCTATTCTTTTCAGAAAAGACTAGACTTGTCCTTCAGTGATACAGGAAAATCACTGGGGTCTTTTAAGGAATCTAAAGCATATTTTAATTTTACCCTTCTACCCAGTTGTTGGAACAATAAATTATGTGCAAATTTTATTTCAATACAGTATCAGATATCTTAATAACAGTGGAATATTTCTTAGTCATTTGAATCTTTAGCGTACATGACACAAACGCAGATTTTTTTTAAAAGAGCTGTGTCGGCTATATTTTATAATCTGTTTGTTGAATGCAGTCATAATATGAAATGCCTACAAAGAACATTTCCTTTCTTCCATTTCATTTTTTAAAGTGTCTCAGAAAACTTATTAGGTAAAGAGATGGAAATAAAGAAGGTTATTGTAGGAATGTTTTCACTTAAGGAGTCTTTCCTGGTTGATATATATTTCTGTGTAAGATTGGGGTGGAGGGGTCTTTCCTCTCTGTCAAATCTTTGATCCTAAAGAAAAGAAATATTCCAGATGAAGGCAATGAAAGGAATGCTTTTATGAAGTTCTCTCTTTTTGAAGATGGTTAAGTGTTGAAAAGTTGCCCCTTCATTTTACCTGTCTTTGAATCTTATTGTGGTTTGCTTACATTTACCAAAATAAAGATTTAGATAAATAGCACCTATGTTGAGAAAACTGAACATAAAATGTATTTCCAAATTTCTACATTCAAAAATACAGTTACAGTTAAATGAGAATTTCTTTCCGGAGAAAGAAGGAAGAGAAAGGAGAAGAGAAGCTTGCAGAGGCTGTATTTACACAGGCAAAGTAAAGTAAAGTAGAAAGTTAAGATACTCTCTGGGGAAACTGGTCTCCCTGAAATGGTATCTCACCATGCAACTTTTTCCTTCCCCCTACATCCACTTCCCTGTCCCTCTTCCTTTCTAATCATCTCTTTCATTTCAGAGACACATAAAGATGATTTTCATGCAGAAATGCCCGAAATCCATTTTCAGTGTTTCCAAAGAGGCTTCAACAGAATCATATGAATTTTATTAACTCTCCACTACATTTTTTTTCTATCTAGACTTAGAGAAAGGGTGTGAAAGCTTGTCCTTCAGCTTCTGTCAGCAAATGACACATTCTATTCTTTTCAGAAAAAACTAGTCTACTGGGAGTTCATTCTGGTAGATGTGTAGAAAAGTCTAGAAAGATAAGTTTAGATAGTCTCAGTTCTTCCAAGATTTTTTCAAAAAGTACCTTAGCCTCCTGAAGCACTACAGAAAGGGAAGGAAGTGGTATGATTCAAAATACTTTTGCCAGAGTGAGATTCTCGAAGGGCCTGGGATGTTTACAGCTACAGACAGTGTATGAGATCAGTATGTCATATTCTCGTCTTCTTCTTTTGGGTCCCCTCTACCAGCAGGATGAGTATGGGCAAGGCTTTCAGAATTTCTTAAAAAGTAATATACACAAAAGTTTCCAACTGAACCTGATCTGTTACTCATCTGCTCCTGGGTTTGCTTTCCTTTGGAATCATAATTAAAAACAAACACAATTTCTTAGTAATACTAATGTAACCCTGTAATTATGAAGTACATAAAAAGAGCTAAATTTCCATTTTCCATATTTATGCTGTGCTTTCCAGGAAAAGAGATGTGTATCTAGAAGCAGGAGCAAAAGGAGGATGGACAGTGTTTCATCTGTGCATCAGTAATAAGATTTGAAAGTTCTTCAGTTAAAAAAAAATGCTTTTTGCTTCCACAATAAATAAAACTACACTTAGGTATTTAAATATGCTCCCTATTAAGATACAAAGAAGGCGAAATTTTCAGTTTTGGGTTGATAATCTCTATTGTTCTTCTATAAATTCCACAGGCATATTTAAAGAAGGTGGCTCAGTAGTGGGAACTGTTAAGACATTTCTTTAAATAAAGCACTTTAGAAACTTACATTTCTACAGATTTAGTTAAAACAAAGAAGAAAAATTAACTGCTAGCATTGACAACGTACAGGAGGTGAATTAGTGGGAAGATATGTACTTATACAACAACTTCTTCCTAACAGACTTAAGATTCATTACAAATGTTTAATTATGATTTCATGTAGAGTAAGAGATAGGTATTATATTTTAAAGATTAGAGTTCAAAAACTCTAAAGCAAAGAGAAAGTGAATAACTTTAAAGGTCACTGGCAAGTTCTTCACAGCAGGGAAACTGACACAGGAGTTCTCTGGCAGTCCACACAGTTTGGTATTCGTTAGACTATGTATGATTAATTTCGACATGGACGGACTTTGAACTGCAAACAATTAACAGACTTGAGCTTAAATGTCCACAGAGTAAGAAAAATAGCCTTCTTTTTAGGCAAATATAGTAGTGGCTAGGTGGGCGTGCTACTGACTTCACCAACATACTCTTCCCCGAAATATTACATCAGCATTCTGGAACACAGGCTGCTGCCCTCTTTAATTATGTGTTTGGATGGCTAGCTACTTTGTGGAATTAGAGAAGTAACAGTTCAGCATCTAGCCTTTCAATTGAACTGGATGACCTTATAAAGGAGTGGCAAAATAGGAACCGACCACAGGCTTGTCTGCTGGATTCAAAGATATGTTTGTGGGTAGCTATGCTGGATACTGTTGGGAACTTTGTCCATCTTATAATAATTATCTCTTCAAAAGCCAAAAAAATAGGAGAAGAGGAGAGAGGAGAGGAAATAAGAGGCATGGAGTTGATGATGTTGATTATTGAGACTGACCATTTGATCTTTGGAAATTCTTCAAGCCAAAATCTGGGTCTGGTGATAAACAAAAATAGGAGAAGCAAGATGACTCCCCAGAGAGATTCATAAAATATAGATCAGTCAGACACTTTTATTGATGTCAGTCTAATAAAGCCTGCAATTTATCAATTATGTAAATTTTAAACTGTATTAGTTACATACATTCAAATAGTATGCACCTGTGTCCCACGTTGGACTCTTAACAGATTAAATTAAATTGGAACCACATTGTTTTTTATTTTGTGCCAACATAACTGAATCTCAAAACAATGCAATAGGAAATTACTAATACAGTCAAAATGCATTAATAAGGCATACAGTTAACTTTCTTGTCAAGTTTGATATAGAGTTTCTGTATTTTTCCAAAACCAGTTTCAGCCCAACTTCCCTTAGTGGTTTTGAAAACACAAACACAGCAAGTTGAGATGGTGTATTGCCTCCAACTCTATTCCCACAGGTGAATTTAAGTTAGTGCTACACAGTTCAAACTGTTAAAGAATTGGCAGCTGTAATACTGCAGTCTGAAGTCCACTCCAGCAATTCTAAGAGGGAGCAAAACAGAACAATTTTTTTTAAGGAATGTGTATCTCTTTACTAATGTTTCAGAATTTTATGTGCAGGAAGGATCTTATATAATCCTTTCATCTAAGAGATAAAGAAGCCAAGAGCCAGATAGGTTACTTGATTTGTCCAAGGATACACAGTTAATGCTTGGGGTAAGAGGGCCAAGGACTTCAGCTAATAGTGAGGTTTGGTAATGGGAGACTTCATACAGTCGCTGTTTAAGTTTTTGATATGCTTAGCTGTTGTGATTTTTCCACTGGTTTAACCATCGATATTATAAAGTCTGTCTCACAGTTCTCAGTGGAAAGTAGAAAAAGGGTATGAACTTTGGAAGTATTGAGATGGAAAAACTGACAGGCTTGAAACAGAGAAGACTAGACCGGTAGTCTCAAAAAATGGGATCTTGTCTTTGTTTCAGCTCTTTCTGAATTGCTATGGACTACAGTTTGCTTCAATTCCTTGAATTTATTTTTTCCTTTAGAAAATAAGAACCACAACCCTGTTCATCCCAAGGAGTATTCCAAATGAAATTCAATCATTTAGGTAAAAATATTTTATAAACTGTAAAGTACCCCAAGTGTAGGCCATTACCATCAGAGTGCCACTCAACCTTTTTAAGATCTCCAAATTGGATTTTTCACTGGCAAGACTTAGTGCCAGTACAGAGAGACACTATCGAGACCTTGGTTAAAAGCAGCAATGATTGAAAGTGCTCTCTTGCCAGGAGTTTCAAAAACTAGAAGGGCAAACACACCAAGAGTAGGACCTTCAGGCAAGCAGATCTTTCCACAGGCAGAGACATTTTAACCCTTTTCAGCCTTTTCAGAGTGAAGGGCTGAGATAATTATTCACTTGACTGTCACTCTCCAAAGTAGGTAAGGCAATTATTTCTGATGACATTTATTCCTGAGAGAAAAATAGGTGGTGGTACATCTTATAAAAATATTGTTTGAGGCTCAAGCATTGTTATATAGGAAACATTTTTCTAATGTAATATTTTAAAAAAGAATTTATTTTACGTTAACAGGTTCTATAATGTTGTATAAATAAAAAAAGTTTAAAATTCTTTGGAAGGAACAATGGTCTCAGTTGTTAGTCTACCTGTAATTCTGCACCTTTTCCTAATATAATTTTTTATATCATGAAGATATTTTGAAGGTCTGGAGTGAGATTTAGAATCAGTTTATCTATACCAGATGAGTCCTTTTCAGAAGAACTGACTGACTGATTTAATTATAACAAACAAAAAAGAAAGAAAGAGAGAAACTCAATGAATGAAATATACAATAATTTCTCTTTTCTTTATGATTTCTTAAAATTATTTTAAATATAATTTTAATGTTTTCTAGTTCTTTACATACAACTTATGCTGGTTTATCAATATTGTTTTTAGAATCCAAACATTCATAGAGGCAACAATATTTATAATGTTGTTAATGTTATATAATGAAATGTTGTTATCTTCTACTCCAAAGCATCTGCACCCTCTGAGAACATTAATATCTTCTTTCTTACTTACTGTTGATCTTTCTAAATAGTTTATATCTAGTAGAGTGCAACTTATTTATGAACTTTTATAATCTTACAATTAAAAAAAAACTTTCCCTAATTTACCTAATTATTCTCATTTCATTGCTTTAAAACAGAGGGCATGAAAGTATGGTCTATAGGCCTAATCTGGCCCTCTACCTTTTATTGATAAAGTTTTACTGGAATACCACTACTCCCATTTCTTTGCATATTACCCATGAATAGTTTGCCCTATAATAGCAGAACTCAGTAGCTGTGACAGAGACTGTAGGGTACAAAATCCTAAAATATTTATTATCTGGCACTTCACAAAATAAGTTTCATGACCCCTGTTTTAAAGGATAGTCATCCACTCAATCTTATTAATTGTGTTCAGTTCAGTTGCTCAGCCGTGTCCAACTCTTTGAGACCCCATGAACCGCAGCACGCCAGGCCTCCCTGTCCATCACCAACTCCCGGAGTTCACCCAAACCCATGTCCATCGAGTCAGTGATGCCATCCAACTATCTCATCCTCCGTCATCCCCTTCTCCTCCTGCCCCCAATCCCTCCCAGCATCAGGGTCTTTTCCAGTGAGTCAACTCTTCGCATGAGGTGGCCAAAGTACTGGAGTTTCAGCTTTAGCATAAGTCCTTCCAATGAACACCTAGGACTGATCTCCTTTAGAATGGACTGGTTGTATCTCCTTGCAATCCAAGGGACTCTCAAGAGTCTTCTCCAACTGAGGGCCTGAGTATTTCCTTCTCTAACCCTTTATTCTTGTAGATCTCTAGGAAACAGTGTGCTTCTCAGAAATTCAATAATAAGGGGCTAAGTATATTCAGAGTCATGTTATTTCCTCCTCAGTGGGAGCTACATGGCACCCAGTGGTTAGCCAGTGGCTACTCATCCTAATACTGTTGTACACCATTAAATATTTAGTTAGCAACTTATTATGTACAAAATTGCCAGACAGACAGCACTATTTTTCTCTTAGAAATCTCATCTTCTATACTACTCATCTTGAGTCATCTTCAAGATAACTACCAAAATCTTCCTAGTCCATTATTTAATTAGATCACCCTATTTTTATATTTCTAAAACTTTTTCCTAAAATGGTTCAGAATTTTTAAATTCTCATTCTCTTTCTATCCATATACCTCCTTCTATCCACATAACTTTTTATATCCATATCACTCAGATCATATTAGCCCAGTCTTTCCCTGTTCCTTTCTCAGCCTTAAGTATTCTCTTAAACCACATACTCTGTCTAGAATGTACTTAGCCACCAGCCATCTTCTACCACATGGACAAGGTCAACATCCTAGAAAAGGAAAGGGCAACAAGACAAAGGACACCTTGGTTCCTTAAAGACCTACTGGGGCAGAGCCATCTATTGATCTTGAACCACCCACGTACCTCTGAACCATTGTGTGAGAAAGAAATAAACCTCCTTCTTGTTTATGCCACTGTATTTTAGGTACATTTGTAACATTAGATCTGTCTGTACTCTAAGTAACGCATAACTAATTTTTATGAATATAAACCTATACTACATGCTCAGTTGCTCAGTCATGTCTGACTTTGTGCAACACCATGGACTATAACCTGCCAGGCTCCTCTGGCCATGGAATTTTCCTGGCAAGAATACTGGACTGGGTTGCCATTTCCTACTTCAGAGGATCTTCTCAACCCACGATGGAACCCATGTTTCTTGCATCTCCTGTACTGGCAGGTAGATTCTTTTACCACTGTAACAACTGGACCAGGTTCCCTTTAACCCTGTTGGTTTTTTAGTAGTTTTACTGATGGTAACAAGTGAAGTGCAGAATTTTGAATACACCACTAACTTATTTTCTCTCTTCCTATTTACCTCTTTACTCCCCATGTAACTTTAAAAAATAAAATCAAAGTGTTTCTTCCATTATGTGTAAATTTAATTTGTTTCAAATAGCAATACATATTATATTTTGCTAAAACTCCAGAGTTCTTCCTATCTTATGAAACAAATTTTTCATAATTTATTTTTAATTGGAGGACATATGCTTTACAATATTTTGTGATACATTCTCTCAAATAGGGGAAATCTCTATACCTTGATGATTTTGATTCACCAACTAAAATCTCAGAATGATATGACTATCTGTGTCCTGATGGTTGTTTATCTTCAAAATCAAAAAGGGGCTTTTAAAATAAGTTCGTTGCTGTTGTTTAGTCACTAAATTGGGTCCAACTCTTTGCGACGCCATGGACTATAACCCACCAGGCTCCTCTGTCCATAGCATTTCCCAGGCAAGATTATTGGAGTGGGTTACCATTTCCTTCTCTAGGGAATCTTCCCAACCCAGGGACCAAACTTGCATCTCCCACATTAACAAGTGGATTCTTTACTGCTGAGCCACCAGAAAAGCCATCAAAAAAAAAAAAAAAATACATTTTGGCGGTGGTTACATTTAAGTTTGGCCATGTTGTCTCCATGAATATTGATAACCAAATATTCCTCAAGCTCCATAAATATTTTTTTCACTTTAAACATAGTTACTTTCATAGATGAGCCAGTATTGAATTATCAAAATGAAACACAGAATGAAAATATTTGTTTTATTTACAGAGTAGGAAAAAGTTGAGTAGAAAAGGATCAATTCAACGCTTGTTATTGTTGTCATTCAGTCGCTAAGCTGAGTCCAACTATTTGTGACACCGTGGACTCCAGTATGCCAGGCTTCCCTGTCCTTCACTAACTGCCAGAGTTTGTTCAAACTCAGGGTTTTTTTTTTTTGGTGTCAGCTATGCCATTCAAGGAGAAGGCAATGGCACCCCACTCCAGCACTCTTGCCTGACAAATCCCATGGGCGGAGGAGCCTGGTAGGCTGTAGTCCATGGGGTCGCTAGGAGTTGGACACGACTGAGTGACTTCACTTTTCACTTTCATGCATTGGAGAAGGAAATGGCAACCCACTCCAGTATTCTTGCCTGGAGGATCCCAGGGATGGCGGAGCCTGGTGAGCTGCTGTCTCTAGGGTCGCACAGAGTCGGACACGACTGAAGCGACTTAGCATAGCATGCCATTCAACCGTCTCATCTTCTGTCATCCCCTTCTACTCCTACTCTTCATCTTTCCCAGCATCAGGGTCTTTTCCAATGAGTCAGCTCTTCACATCAGGTGGCCAAAGTATTGGAGCTTCAGCATCAGTCCTTCCAATGAATATTCAGGCTTGATTTCCTTCAGGATTGACTGGTTAGATCTCCTTGCAGGCCAAGGGACTCTCAAGAGGATTCTCCAGCACCACAATTTGAAAGCATCAGTTCTTCAGCACTCAGTCTTCTTTATGGTTCAACTCTCACATCAGTACATGGCTACTGGAAAAACCATAGCTTTGACTATACAGAGCTTTGTTGGCAAAATGATTGCCCTGCTTTTTACTCTGTCACAGCTTTTCTTCCAAAGAGCAAGCATCTTTTAATTTCCTGGCCGCAGTCACTGTCCACAGTGATTTTTGAGTCAAAGAAAAGATAATCTGCCACTGTTTCCACTTTTTCCCCATCTATTTGCCATGAAGTGATGCAACTGGGTGCCATGACCTTAGGTTTCTGAATGTTGAGTTTTAAGCTAGTTTTTTCATTCTCTTTTTTATCTTCAGTGGACTAAATCAGTAGACTAAAATGGACCAGAATGGGCAAATTTAATTCAGATGACCAGTATATCTATGACTGTGGGTAAGAATCCCTTAGAAAAAAATGGAGTAGCTCTCATAGTCAACAAAAGAGTCCAAAATGCAGTACTTAGGTGCAATCTCAAAAACAACAGAATTTCTCAGTTCATTTGCAAAGCAAACCATTCAATTCAGTGATTATAAATGGTTAAATTCTGGCCAGGGAATTTAACCTTCTGATACAAAAAATTAAAATGTACAGGGAAAAAAATCTTCATACAGTTATAAAATTCTAGGAAGTATAATATGTCAAATATGCATTTTTTAAGATAACAGGCCCTGTAGAAATATAAACAGCCAAGATAATTTTTTGTTTGATCAAAGAAAGCCTCTCTCACAATGATGACCTCAGGAGAAATTTAATAGTGACGTACAAGGAGTTCAGAATCAGGTTGAATAATCAGGTTGAGTGACAGATTTAAAGTCTGTAAATCAGATTAGTTTTAATTGATCAATAAACCAAGGTTATTTTAAAAAACTAATACCGGGGCGGGGGGGAAACTGTTTAAAATGCTTAGGCTTTATTTATGCTGACATTAGTTTTACTTAGAGCTTTTAAATTTTCCAACAGGATGACAACTATAAGATAAATCTCATATACATCAGGGATTTTTTGGGGGGGAGCCTGACAAGTGAAAACAATATACCTTTTCAATGGCAAATAAGAATATGATCAATCACAGAGAAGGAAACACAATTCCTTATATTCAAAGTGCTGAAGATTAAAGGTCTTTCTGTTGAAGAACATTCAGAATAAGCTAGCCCATAAACTTCATGATCCGGTCAGCTCTGATATACCCCATGGCATAAGGATCGCAAGACTGTTTCTAAGACAGGTAATGTCTATAATAACCTGATTCACAAAGGGAAAGTAGAATAAAGAAAAACGTTCTAAGAATAATGGAGAAAAGATAACAAGGAACAGACTTAAGTTACTATAAGTTTGATGGGGTAGTAAAAAATGTCACTTTTCCTCTGATGGGCTCAAAAGTATCACATTTTTCAGACTTCAAACAGCTTTAATGTGACTTATTCCTAGTTTACTTCCCAATGGTGGACTGTATTTTTAGCTTGTTAAATATCATAGTAAAGATGTGCAGGCAACACATTTAAACCTTAAGTTTCTCAGACAAGGAGATTGAACTAGTTTGCTTTTATTTAAATGGTGAGTTCACAGGCACCAGCCAAATGTTAAAGTTAGACATTCAAGAATACTGGAGTGTCACTAATTTTAGTAGGCTCGATTTTCCCTTACATTATCATATTATGTTCAAAATAAATTTTAGTCTACTGGGAGTCATAAGGATATCAAATTTTATATCCTTTGGAGATATAAAATATCTCATCTTTGAGAATTTTGCTCTTCTTTTAGGTGGGGAGGAGTATTTCTTCGCAAGTGTCTTGGACTTCAGTCTGAGGAGAGGAGAAAAACAGTATTTATTACAGTGTGGGGTTGTGTTTTTTTGTCATATGGAAAAGCAGTAGAGAGAATAAATGCAATATGTTATGAGAGTTTTCAGGTATCTTAGAATAAACCTTTTTATTTGCATGCTTTTAGTTTCCCCATGAGGGCTTTGGCACTTTAAAAGTCAAAGCAAATTTAACAGCATTTTCCCCCTCAACACAGTTATATGTGTTCAGACCCCTGAAGAAAATGTTTTCTAAGTTTGTTTTAAAAGCCCTTCAGTTGAGTTCACTGCATGTTTCAAGATGTTCAGTGTAGATTTTAATAAGCTAATAGAAGGGACATGACACCACCCTAATGGCAGAAAGGGAAGAGGAATTAAAAACCCTCTTGATGAAGATGAAAGAGAAAAGTGAAAAAGTGGCTTAAGACTTAATACTCAAAATGAAGATCATGGCATCTGATCCCATCACTTCATGGCAAATAGGGGGAAAAACGGAAACAGTGACAAATTTTATCTTCTCTGACTCGAAAATCACTGCAGACAGTAACTACTGCCATGAAATTAAAAGACACTTGCTCCTTGGATGGAAAGCTATGACAAACTTAGACAGCCTATTAAAAAGCAAAGACATCACTTTGCCAACAAAGGTCCATATTGTCAAAGCTATGGTTTTTCCATTAGTCATGTACAGATGTAAGTGTTGGCTGAAGGCTAAGTGCCAAAGAACAAATGCTTTCAAACTGTGGTGCTAGAGAAGACTCTTGAGAGTCCATTGGACAGCAAGGAGATCAAACCAGTCAATCCTAAAGGAAATCAAGCCTGAATATTCATTGGAAGGACTGATGCTAAAGCTGAAGTTCCAATAGAACTGACTCATTAGAAAAGACTCTGATCCTGAGAAAGATTGGGGACAGGAATACAAGGGGATGACAGAGGATGAGATGGTTGGATGGCATCACTGACTCAATGAACATGAGTTTGAGCAAATTCTGGGAGATGGTGAAGGATAGGAAAGCCTGGGACACTAGGGTTTTATAAAAACCATCAATCATTTTATTAAACATATTTATGAAGCTATATAATTAGCTGGAATGATTCGAGTAGTAAGCTGAGGTGAGCTGGTGCAGTTACTAAAGAAGTTTCCTTCTACCTGAAATGATGATGCAATAGAGAGCTGGCTACACTGGCTTTGGGCTCTTGCAGAGAAAGTGGTTCTTTAGATGGCAACTACTTATTTACCCTTCTCTGCTTCATGAAAAGCCAAAAAATTAACCTCCAGAACTAATCTGCTGAGTTAAGAAGCCAAACATAATCCGTTTGCCCTATCAGAAAACCCAACAGTATCTGGTAAGGAATAAGAGACTAGGCTTCTTGGATAGCCAAGTTTGAGTCTTGGTTCTTCCATTTGAGTGGTAGTAAGGCAAGTGAGAGTAGGGAGGAGGAACCTTATGCAGTAAATTTATATTTATATAAATAGTATATTTACCTGTTTTATTAATCAAGCATGAGCTTCTAAAAATGTGCTCCATAAAAACCTGAGGATCACCCAAGACAATCTGAGAACAATGTATTGTTAATAATGATGTTATTGTTTGACATTTTCATAATGTTGACATTTATACTGATGATGCAAAAGTAATATTTGGTGCTGGTGCTTTAGTACAAGTCAGGGCCATGGGACTGAACTATGGTAATAGTCATTGCATTCTGCATCATTACTTGCAGTAAAGATAAAAAATTGCCAGTTAGTTTACTTAAGAATATCATTGATAAATCAGGAAAAACATTAACTTTATTAAATCTAACTCTAGTGTGTACAAGAGTTTATCATTCTTTGTGACAAAATGAGATCATACAGAAGGCCCTCTGGTGTCTATACCAAAGTATAATGAAAATCTTGAGGAAAAAAGCACCTGTGTGCTTGTTTATGTTGTGAGGTTACCTAGCCATAATTTTCAAGGAATTGTTGAGCGAACTCAAAATTTGCTGAGAAAATTGTTGAGTAAAAATTATTTTACTTGAAAAATGACTGACAGACAAGGAATCATTAATCTGACTTGAATGTTTAGAAGATATTTTGCAAAAAATAAATGAACTTCTCAGTTCAAGGATAACAATTGATATTATTACCAGTAATAAAGAATTTAAGCTTTCATAGGAAACTTAGAATTTTGGGAAACTGGTATCTGCCACTGTGAACTTGATTAATTCCAAATACCAAATGTTTAAAGGCTTAACAGAGGAGATGACCGGTGATATTAACAAGTGAGATTTTTTTTCAAATTGCATAATGAAATTTGTCAACCTTTGGAAGATTTGTGTAACTGTGAGTTGACAGTCTTCTGATAAAGCATGCTGTTACTGCAAAAAAAATTAATAAAAGATTCACAGATCCATTCAAAGGTCACAGTAGAGAGTATGAAAATTTCACAGGCATGATTTTAGATTCCACATTGAAACTAACCTTTGAAACAACTGTTGAGAGTTTTGGTGTAGTACTAAAGGAGAATACTCACCATTATCTAAAGAAATTATGAAAATAAAACTCCCTTTTCCAGCTATATATTTGTATGAGGTTGAATTTTATTCATAAACTCCAATCAAAACAATATATTTTAACAAATTGAATACAAAAGCAGAAATGTGAATTCAGTTGTCTTCTATAAAGCCAGATGATAAACACAGAAATTTTCTTAAAGCAATGTCACTTCTCACTATGTTTTTTGCTTTTGAAAATACAGTTACTTTTTATAAATATTTTACTTTGTTAACATGATATGGGTTTATTATAGATATTTTTAAAATAAATATTTATAACATTAAAAAAATTATTATATGATATGTAATCATAGACAGTCTATAGATATAATCCATACAGGGAAAGTTCTTGGGGTTCTCTTTGGTTTTTTAAGAGTGTGAATGAGTTCTGAGACAAAAAAGTTTAAGAACCTCTAAAAACAATGACCTGAGCTTCCACCTTAAGTAGTCAAAAAAAAAAAAAAAAGAGCAAAATAAAATTAAAGTGGCTCGACAGAAATTATTTAGTAGAAATAAGAGAAAATAAACAGAAAAATTTGATAAAGCCAATAAAAATATCTCTTTGAAAAAGCCAACAAAACTGATAAACCTCTAGCTAGACTGATAAACAAAAAAAGGGAGAAAGAGAATATAAATTACCAAGATCAAGAATGAAAGGGATTCATCACAATAGATTCTACAGATCAGACAAGAAAAATAAAAATATTATAGACAATTTTATGCCAACAAATTTGACAACTTCAAGGAAATGGACAATTTGCTTGAAAACACTTTGCCAAAACTGATGGGGTAAAACAGACAATTTGAATAGCCCTCTTTTAAATAAAGTAAAACTGTTAACCAAAAACCTCCCCTAAAGAAAAATCCAGACTGTTGGTTTCATTGGTAAAATTTATCGAACATTTAAGGAAGAAATACCATTAATCTTGTACAAATCTCTTCATAAAATAGAGAAAGAACACTGGACAGTATTTGCTGCTGGACTGGAAATGAGAAGTGAACAAACAAAAAGAACAGGCTGACATAATTTTGGTTTCCACTACCCAGGTAAACTATGGCCATTTACTAGGATAGGTAAGAAATAGATATGTGGGAAGGGAGATAATATACATTAATAGCTCTGTTAAGAACATTGAAAATTTAACTTACTAAGTTTGTATGACAAGTCTAAAATTGGATCTATGAGTCCACAGGTCTGTAGTATAATATGGGCAAAAGCTACAAGTGTGGGAATTATCAGCATGTAAAGCCATACCTGAGATTATCTGGAGATTGAATGTACATGGAAAAGAGAAGAGCCACAGGACCGGATACTAAAGTATACCAGCATGGAAAGGTAGAACATTGGAAGTGAAGCTGGCAAAGGAAACAGACAGCATATAGGCACTGAGGCAACAGGAAACCAGGATATGTATGGAGATGAAGAAAGCGGTCTTTTCTATCAAATGCAACTGAGAGGGTAGGCTCCATTGAATTTGGCTATACACAAGTCATTGCTGACCTTGACAAGAGCATTTTTAGGGGAGGATTGGCGAAGGGAGTCTTATTGGACTGAGTCGAGGAAAAGTAGAGAGAAAGAATGTAAACAACTTTCAACAGATTTTATTGTAAAGAGAAGAGGAAAAATGTGTTAGTAGATTGTAGATATGAGGATTAATACATTTTTAAGGTTATAATTCCAGTGGGGAAAATCCATAAGAGCAGAATGATGTAAAAGAAACAGGGCTGATCTAGGCATAATAAGCAGAGAAAATGGGAGGGGACACAGAGAATTTGAGCAGGTGGGTTTCTGACTTGATGGTGGGAAGATGGTATTCCCATGAGAGGGCTTCGTTTCTTGGTAAAGCATATGGAAAGTCAGCGGATGAACACAAGAGAAGAGGGTGGGACAGAACATGAAATACAGGTGCCAGAGATAGGGAAAGTGAACACCCAGGGAGATTTCATAGGATTGTAGGATAGAATTGAGTGCCCATTTGAAAACTAACATGAATTTAAAAGCATTTAGCTGACCTGTGAATATCTTCTCCAGCAATGTTCAATTACTTCAACTAGGAATTGTCAAAACAAACAAATTTGGCAGAGTGGGAGAGAAGCAGGGAGGTTGAGTGTTTATACCACTCTCCCTTCTCCCTAATAATAGAGTAAAACAGTGACCAGGGACATTTTGCTTCAAATCCACTGCTAAACAGCGTGTGAAAGGAATTTGTTTTCCAGAAATTACAGTTCCATGTCCATGACTTCCACAGTTTTCAGTGGAAAAGCGGAAAGGTAGTGGTCTACAGCCCTGAAAATTCTGACTTTTAGATTCCACTTTCTTTTTTTTCAGCAGTCATCTGACCATTAAACACGGCTGTCTCAGGTGTTTCTTCTTCTAGAAGGATATGGAGAACTTATCTATAACCCTGCTCAAATTAAAACTTTGTTGCTATGTATTTGTTGAACCTCACATAATTCCTAAACAAGAGAGGACTGGCCTCTTTTTCCTGGTGACAGGAATCAATGTGACAAAATTTTAGACACCAAAGAGCTGATAGGCACTGAAATATCATGACCAACCAAGTTACTAACATTGTCCTCACCCAATCGTTCTTATACTCTAAAAGACTCACAATGAGGTCATGGCACTTCTGATCTGGAAAAAAGCAGAGATGGATTCTTTGCAGGCTGATGATCTATCTTTAGAGCTCACTGGAGTTCTTGGCTCGTCTAAAGTTCATCATGTGAAATGTTTCAGCCATCTTGACAGTGTTATCACCCAACATGCACGTGAGCTTTGCATAACACCGCTAGCCAGTCCTAAAATACAATACTGGGCTCTATCATTAATTGCTCTAGATTGAAAATTTATTTCAAAAATGACAGCAACAGGCATTTGCATACCTAATTAGTTTTCTACCATGACTTCATTTTGTCATTGGTAGTTATAAGTAACTACTTATAACAGCTAATATTTATTGAGTATCATTCTAAATGTTTTATGTAGATTAACTCATTTAATCCTTGCAGCAACCTAACAAGATAGATACTATTATCCTGCCCATTTTAAAGTAAGGAAACTGGGCCACAGATGGAGTAACCTGCTCGAGGTGAAGGTATGATGTATCAGAGCTTCAGTTTGAACCTTGCGTCCTGGCTTCAGGAGGTAATCATCATCACATAATCACATGAACTGCCCCACAATTTACCAGGCTTAAATAAAATAAATAATTATTTATTAGATTGTGTCACTTTGCTTCTACTAAAATTTTATTTTAAAATACCCTATGTTGTTGTTGTTGTTGTATTTAAAATAGTATAAGTTTGGTCATTTAACTTGAAGAAATTGTGTTTGCATGAAAAAGAATCAGCCTAGCTGACCTAATAGAATTCTCTAAATTCTCCTTTCTGTATTATCATCAGAAAAATGTAAATTTGAACCATATAAAATAGCTCTTATTTTTATTTTTAAACCAGCAAACCTAGCAATTTTGTGTGGCTCAGCTTAACACAAAGAAGTCACAAATCCACATTCAGTCTAGCTCTCTAATTTATTTTGGTATCTTGATTTCCACTGCCATTCACAATCTCTTTCTTGCTCTCCTTTGTGTCAGGTACAACGACCATCTCTCAATGCGAGAGCAAGTCAGGGCTAGGGAATAAACTGTAGCCGAAGGACAGAATCATTTCTTACAAGACGGTAGTTGGCCACTGATGTCTGAACACTTCTGACCTTGGCCTCATGTGCCCTGGGAGCTCTTCAGCCCAAGTGCTCAATAAGGAGAGGTGTGACTTGCCTCTGAAAGTAGATTCAATCTGAGCCCGTAGTACTTATTGTTTTTCAAAGAAACTCCTCTTGAAACCTAATAGTAAGAGTCGGTCTTTCAGATGGAAAACTTCATTAGTTATAATAGTTCCAAGAAGACTGTCAGACACTCAGGAATCCTAAGACCTACAACATGCAAAATTCCACATTTCTCCCACAGGAGTTTTCAATGCTAAAAACAGCATCGATGCCAGTCTTCCTGGCAAAAACATTGCTAATTGACAATCAGAAGCATCCAGCTAATGTGTCTATTGAGTGTGAACAAGAGAGGCTGTCACATCCAGAAATTCCAAAATAGTTTTCTTTCTTTAGAAAATGCGTTCCTTCCCAGGACAAGTAGCAGTTCTCTTAATGCTGTAGTCTGTGTCATTGGTCACAGCTGAGGCAGAACAGAGGTGATTTCTGGGCTACTGCAAGTGTCATTTTCTGTATTCGGCAAGGGCAGCAGTCTGGATGTCCTCATCACATGAAAAGGTTGATAAGCACGGTCATTTTAAAATTTGCCCAGAAAGCCTATCAAAGGTATGAAAGGTGGCACCCAGAAGATAAATGGCAGGGTCAGGGAACAGGAACATGCTTGTTATCGTTGACACAGACCATTCTTTCTGTCAACAAGATATCACCAACACGTCTTTTGCTGTGAGGTGATATGTTAGGGAGATACAAATAAGAGAATATAATCCCTATTCACTTCAGAAAGAGATAGGCATGAACATCTAAAAATGACACACCAATATGAAGCAGGCTGTAGAATAGCTAAAGATACTTGGTCTTATAATCCCATCCTCCCAAATTTCCAATAGCATTTAACCAAATTAGAGTTGTTGGATAAGAAAATGTATAGTCTTATAAACATTGTAGAAACCACCTCCATCAGCCACCATATATTAATATATCATGCTGGAAAGACTGTCTACAAATAGAATGATGAAAAGAAAGAAACAAGCTACTAATAGCTGGGAAAAAATGCACGCACTTTCTTCATAATACTGAAAGTAGTTCTGCCCTTGGCAGGAGCACGGATGCCATATAATCCAATTGTGTTCTTTTGAATGAGGAAACTGAGCCCAGAAAAGCCAAGCAATATGTATTTTTAAAGAGCATTTCATTAAAATTCAATACAATCTTCCGTTTTAAGAATTATTCAATCATTTTGCTTCTATCAAGGTTATAGAATGCTTGAGCTACCAAAGCCTGGCTGGAAATTGAAGACTTCCAGCCCTGTTTAATACTTAGAAGCCAGTGAGGTATATGCTCCGTGTGATTCTTGGAAAAGAAAAACATATACATGTTCTTACGTCTCACCTTCTTCAGATATCCCAACGAGCCACGCTCTCAACAAAAAGATAAGATACTAAAACAGTTTATTATGGAAAAAGAAGTGATTTTGAGGTCAGAGGAGTTGGGTTCCAAACACCTAAGGCTGTTTGGTATAAGGTACATTTCTGCCTTAGCCTTGTTTTGAAAAATTGTAAAATGTACTTAATACTACCTGATCTGCTGCAGAGTGCTTCAAAGCAAGATTTAAGACTTGAACAGAATTATTTCCAATTAATGATTGTACATGCATTTGGATCATAGGTATGTGGTCTGCCGCTGCTGCTGCTGCTAAGTCGCTTCAGTCGTGTCCGACTCTGTGCGACCCCATAGACGGCAGCCCACCAGGCTCCCCAGGGATTCTCCAGGCAAGAACACTGGAGTGGGTTGCCATTTCCTTCTCCAATGCATGAAAGTGAAAAGTGAAAGTGAAGTTGCTCAGTCGTGTCTGACTCTTAGCGACCCCGTGGACTGCAGCCTACCAGGCTCCTCTGCTCACGGGATTTTCCAGGCAAGAGTACTGGAGTGGGGTGCCATTGCCTTCTCCGTAGGTATGTGGTATAATGACCAAACATAACACTTTAAATTCTATTTCAAATAGTAAAAATTGAATTGTACAAAAATGAAGTTTAAAAATAAATATAAATAATAACTCACAGGGTTATTTAGAAATTAGATGAGATACTGTGTTTTAAAGCACAAAATATTATGCAAAAATATGATAAATACTTAGTATCCTTTATTCATTAATTAATATATTCAACAATATTGAATACCTACTCTGCGTAAACCTATTACAATGATTTTATTTTGAGTAATAGAGCAATGAATTTTACACAAATCCTATCTTGAGGGTTGTTAGTAAAAATTTCTTCAGTAAAATGGAAAAGAAGTGTGATTACAGATGAATGGCCAAGTACCCTTTGATTTTTAGGACTTCATACACAAGTGTAACCTCTTCACGGGTTTTCCCAAGGCATTTAAATGGCATTAAATCATATTCTCACTACAACAATCTTATTCAGCAAAAGCATTCTTACTTCATTTTAAAAAATCTTTGTTCTATTAGGAGAAAGTATTAAAGCTCTTAGACCTCTTTATTATAAAAATCATCACCAAATCCATTGAACTCTATGTCACTTTGTCTTTATGCCTTTAGCACAGAATTTGCTAATTTACTCTTGGCATCATGAAAAACACTGTAATTTTTAACTACACATACAGAATATTTTGATTACATGAATAAATATTTTAGGAAAGATTATCTCCTCCTTCATTTAAATTGCCTTGATTTTTCATTGCCTTCTGATCTTGACCGTTATAACGCTATACTGTAGATTAGAAGCCTGAGTTTGCCACTTATAAAATTGGAGATTTTGGTTGAATTATTTAACATCCCTGAACATTGGTAATATTTGTACAAGAGGGATGAAATCAGAGGTTCTTTAGGAAAATTAAATGAAGTCATACATGTTTATGGCTCAGTACAGTGCCTGGCATCTCATACATCCTCAACAACAGTTTTTATTGTTTTCTTAATAATCCATTTTGGCATCACACTTGATAATAACAGTGACTTTACCTTCTTCAAAACTGTTTTCTCAGAAATTTTGGAGTAAGTACAATAAATGAGAAATATACTTTCAGAGTAGCATCCTGCTCATTTTAAAATTCATAAAAAGGGCCTGGCTGTAATTCTACTATAATAATTCCACACCACCCTTTGTTATTAATTTTACAAAGCATTCTTAATAACCTGTTCTGGCCTTTTAAATGTGAGACACTTCACTTATCCAAAGCTCTCCCACAACCTAGCCAAGTCCTCGTGGGCCTGAGCTTGTCCAAGCTGAAGTATTATACATGTGCTTTCAAGATGGACCTCATTGGAAAATTTTTTTCAAAAGATAGCAAGGTCCCTTCAGATTTTATGATCTTTAACAGTCATTGTCTTAGATGTTGTTAAGAACTCAACAAGATGTCACTGAGAATGTGGGTTCCATATGTATTAATATTAAAACTTGCAGAACAAACAGCAAGGAAATAGCAGTGAAAAAGACAGACATCATTCTTGTTTCTTGAACTTATCTCCTGGTGGGAAACAAAAAGTAAACACAAGCTTAAAAGAAAAAAAAAACGTGATACTTTTAATAAGTAGAATGAGCTGATATAACAAACATCGAACTGAAATGTTGGAGGGTGCTGTGGATGGATGACAGTGGTCAGAACCATGGTTAGGTAGACGAGATGCTGAGAATGTGGTGTGAAACCCTATAAATAATTGTTGAAAGGAATCCAGACATACAGGGTCTTGGGGGAAAGTTTAGAATTTATTCTAAGTGCAGCCAGAAACCACTGAAATATTTTATATTTGGAGTGATGTTATTCATATTTTAAGATCACTTTTTTTCCTCCAGTAGACTAATCAAAAGTTGTTAAAACAGAAATGCTTCTTCAGATAAAATTTGACTTTTTTTTCATTTTGGACATGATTTCATTACTTAGTCAGTTCAATAAATCTGTCACATCACATGTCACTGAAACTCTCAGGGTAAAGATAGTGAAAAATGGTCCACATGTTTATCTATTGGTTAATTTTGATCATTGAACCCCTATATATAGTACTTTGTTATTGTGCCTATGAATCATTTGTATTTCAAAACTGTGTGTTAAAATTATATTTCCTCTTTACAGGTCCAGTGTTTCATACCCTGTGCTATGCAAAGAGAAACATCACTACCATCAAAATCAACTCTATTTTTTTTTTCTAGTACTCTGTGCCACAGTCTAATTTGCTTTGTATTTTAACCATGAGAGATTCATACAACTTTTTTCCCTTAGAGTTTCAGTTCTTTTCCTTTTTGGTGGAAAAAAAAAATCTGTATTCACAATATTCCACAGCTTCCCATTGTCTTAATCTGGTCATTTACTGCATGGAATCTTTCTTCTTTTTCCTGGAGATGTACTCTCCCTGAGCACACCAATCTCCTGCTCCAACCTGAACCAATATGTTCTAGATTGTCTGCACAGCTTACGTGCTAATACTTCCCTTTCCTAATTCCTGAGTCTGATGCTTTCTTGGATTTCAGATCTTCCATGGATTTCTCCCATACACTACTAAAGTAACACCTTAAACAATTTTTCAAGGGAAAAATGCATGGATGGTAAGACTTCACAATCTTAGTATGTTTGAAAATATTTCTAATTGGCCTTCACATTCAGTTGACAATTTTAGCTGAGAATAAAATCATAAATTCAAAATCTTTTTCCCTCAGAATTTTAGAATTATCCCTCCACTGATTTCTCTCCTCCCTCTTTACCCTCACCCCACTGATTGAAAGTAAGGTTCCTCCTCTTTCTTTGCCACTATATTCTCCTCCTATTCTTTATATTCTTATATTCTCTTCATATTTCTGACAAATTTTGTAATCTTGTCTTTATTCTTTGTGTGTAACTTTCATGTATCTGGGTTCAGTTCAGTTCAGTTCAGTTCGGTTGCTCAGTCATGTCCAACTCTTTGCAGCCCCATGAACCACAGCACGCCAGGCTGCCCTGTCCATCACCAACTCCTGGAGTCCAGCCAAACCTATGTCCATTGAGTCAGTGATGCCATCCAACCGTCTCATCCTCTGTCGTCCCCTTCTCCTCCTGCCCTCAATCTTTCCCAGCATCAGGGTCTTTTCCAATGAGTCAGCTATTCGAATCAGGTGGCCAAAGTATTGGAGTTTCAGCTTCAACAACAGTCCTTCCAATGAATACCCAGGATTGATCTCCTTTAGGATAGACTGGTTGGATCTCCTTGCAGTCCAAGGGACTCTCAAGAGTCTTTGCCAACACCACAGTTCAAAAGCATGAGTTCTTCTGTGCTCAGCTTTCTTTATAGTCCAACTCTCACATCCATATACGATCACTGCAAAAACCAAAGCCTTGACTAGACAGACCTTTGTTGACACAGTAATGTTTTAGCTTTTTAATATGCTATCTAGGTTGGTGATAACTTTCCTTCCAAGGAGTAAGCATCTTCTAATTTCATGGCTGCAGTCACCATCTGCAGTGGTTTTGGAGCCCAGAAAATCACTGCAGAAAAGTATCTGGGTTAGGCTATGGTAAACATTTCTAGTCAGAAGAAATTTTCTTTTATTAGATTTGGAAATTTTTGTTTTTATTATTTATTTGATTATTTGCTCCTTTTCACATTTTCTGTTTTCTATTCTGAGACTCCTCTCCAGTGAGATGTTCAGAAATTGGGCCTTTTGGAGGAATCCTCTATTTCTCTTATCATTTTTTCATGTTTTCTATTTCTTCTTCCTGTATATTAGAAGGGTTGATCAATTTTATCTTCTAACTCTTTCATTAAACCATATTTTGGTAATACTCTTTTTTAAATATCCAACAGCTTCTGGTTTCTCTGATCATTCACATTTAAAATTATTTTCTTCTGTTTATGTGACTATAATAAATTTTGAATTTTCCTAAATATAGAAATTTTCATTTAATATTCTCTTTGATTGCCTGAATTATCTTTGCTTGCCCTGAGTTTTGTTGTTTTGTTAATTATGATCTTTCTCTTCTACGCTGCTGGTTTTTCTCACATACCTAATGGCCTCTACATGTCCCTTTATTTTTAATAATAAATAAATAGGCTGATGATTCAAAGTAGCTGGGTGGTTTTCTCTGCTGTTGCTTTTATACATCTATTTTTTGAAAGGGTAGGAAGACAGAAACCTGAGTCATCAGGCAGAACCTGTCAAAGGGCAAGTTTCAAGTTGGAGAGTACAAATAAGAAGTTTACCTGGAGGTTTAGGTCCCCAGATATCAATGTACATAGGGTTTTACTCTAGGCTATAAAATCCACCTCAGGCAACCTCAGCTCTTCCTCAGAAAAACTGTTCAATTGTTCTAGAAAAAGCCCTTTGCTGTATTTTTTTTTTTTTTTTTTTTGCATGTGGATAAATTCCAGCTGCCTGTTTAGCATACAGGCATGTGCAGGGGGGCCTTGCAAGACCAGAAGAAGCATTTTTTATAGGAGATACCTTCAATGGTCCTGATTTTCTTACCCCCAAGATTTTCTCTGAGATTGGCTCCCCCGCTCCCCTGTAGCCCTTACCTAGAGTGATCTGGATCATAGTTTCTTTTGCTCTGTTTAGTCAGCCATTCACTTCATCTACTCTCTGCTGTCCAGAAATGTGTTTTATTGTTGCTTTGCTGAAGAGTACATGTGGTGGCAAATATTGTGGCAGCCATTTTTGGAAAATACAATCTCCCACACTAGTAAATGCTACAAAAATACCTACTAGTCAATTTCAGCACAGCACAAAAATGGAACAGGTTTCCGGTAAAAGGAGGGGTTCAGACAAAAATAACTCATTTCATCTTTATATTCCAATATAAAGAATTTAGTTAAAATATACTTGTTCAGAAGACATTTATTCAGAACATAAACTTTCCTACTCTTTATTTTTTGCCCATGATTTGCTGGCCTTTATTATTTGCACTTTATATTCACTAAGACCTTTAGGATCTTGGAATTCAACTTAAATAATTCAATTCAACTTAAGGAAAATCTATTGATACTCTCTGTTTCAAGAGAAGTTCTAAGTATGCTCACAATTTTTATATTGTCTTCTCTCTGACTCAGAAATGAGTATTCCCTAATTTAAACATATAACTTATCTTGTAGTTTTTATCTGCACATAATATGGCACCTTGAATGACTTGATTGTAAGGTCTATGGGTAACAGACAAGTCTTTCCCATTTTTACATGCTACCTAATGCCCAACACTTAATAAGCATTAGTCAGATTCATAATGAGTTTGCCTTAAAAGCTCAGTTGCTAAATTTTATATCTTTTGGTAAGAGAAGAATTCCTCAGGCATATTTATTTTTGTCTTATCTAGAGTCTTAAACATGTTGTTAAATGATTTCTCAACCTACAAAATACTGGTGCAGTGAAATAAAAGCACTCTCTCCTAGACTATGAAGGGGGAAATGACTTAAGTCGCCAGCTAACAGGCATTAGACCAAAAAAATCATCAAAAACAGCCTGAACTTGTAAAAGCACATTAGTATTAGTCTATTAAGACTATTCAGTATAGGACAAACAAGCATTAGTAATTTCTAACAGTCTCCCTGTACACAAGCCCACTGTCATAACCATGGTTGGGCGTTAGAGCCAAGCACAGGAATTTGGGGGTCCAAATGCTTAGATTTACACTCTGTCTCTTCACTAAATGGTTATATGGCTTTGAAGATGTTGTTTTCCCTATCTGAGCTTTGATTTCCTTATATTTAAGAAAAACATTATGATTCTTATGGCTCTTAGAGCATAGTAAAACAATAAATATTAGTTATTGCTATTCTCTTAGTCTTCCACACAAAAATTACTTTGAGCTTCCCTGGTGGCTCAGATGGTAAAGAATCTGCCTGCAATGCAGGAGACCTGGGTTCAATCCCTGGATTGGGAAGGTCCCCTGGAGAAGGACATGGTAACCCACTCCAGTATTTTTTCCTGGAGAATCCCCTTGGATAGAGGAGCCTGGAAGGTTACAGTCCATGGGGTTGCAAAGAATCTGTCATGATTGAGCGACTAAACACAGCGCATAGCACAGATAACTTCATTTTATTACAAGAATGGGCAACATTTTGGAAAGATTTCCATCTAAAATGAATCAAAGGAAAAACAGGAAGTAGGAGAGGAAATTGATATTTATATAACAGCTATCATTTTTAAGCAGCTGTTGTGGTCTAGTCACTATAACAGAAATTAGATATAAACTTCCCCATTAAAAAAAAAAACACTATCAAAAGTATTTTTGTCTTTTATGTATGAGGGAACTAAAGCTCAGAGATAATCCCATTTATTTTTTCAATCATTCAAGTAACATTTATTGAGTCTTCTGTCTACAAAATATTAGCATAAGAAGCAGAGCCTCTAGACCTGGATCCTCTTCTACCACCATAATTTATTTCAAAATGTTATTTAAGTGAAATTACTTTCTATACTATATAAGTGTATGTATACATCAAATATAAATTTTAATATCATAAACTTAAGTTCTCATAGTTATGAAAACATGCTCAATAAATGTTCAAAAGATATCTACATATGAAAAAACATGAGAAAGATAAAAAGTATAACAGAAATATAAACCCTTTTAATACAAGTATTTTAATAAGCAATTCAAATCTCATACAACACTCTCTAAAATTACAAGTCATGATCTTATGACATTAAATATTTCCTAAAATAGTACATATTTTTAGGAACCTTAAATATCTGTCATCATCCAAGAAGTTTCTTTATGATATCATCCTCATAGGATTCAACTACACAAATACAACAGCTGTTTGTTTTTTTGTTTTTTTTTTTTCAGGAAAGGAACGGTTTACCTCCCCATGCTTGCTAGAAGTTCTGGGTATTTTGCTAGTTGTTACCATCTTTAAATTTGGCAACTCTGAAATAATGTAGGCAAAGGACTAGATTCCAGTGTCATTTTAATAGTACATTTAATAAATAGCATGATTTATTGGCTTACTTGCATGGACTCTCAAAGCTGTGGCTACTTGTCAGCTCTTGAAGGTTGCTTTGATTGGGTTGAATATTTCAGCTGTGATTCAAGTGGTTTCTTCCTCTATTTTTCACTGAAAGAGTAGTTTCCTGGCTCCAGCACCCTTCTGGAGGAAAATGATGGATTCAAAACAGAGATATTAAATCTAAGCATTTTGAACTTTTATCCATATTCATCACTTTATCATCCCATATCTAAACCATCACTGACAATGTGGCAGAAACCACACCACCTTAGAAGTTCTGATACTGGCCCTGACATTCCTTAGTTTTATGACTTTGGCTAAGGCCTTTAACCACTGGGTCTCTCAGCTTCTTCATCTGGCAGTTGGATTATAATATATCTCCCTTGCAAAGATAAGACAAATAATAATTATGTGATGCTTATGCAAAAAGTTTACAGTTTTTGAAGTACACGATTATGCTTCTGTGTGTGAATCAAAGACCAACCCTGAAAATGGTAGCCAATCGTACCCTACCCTGTCTTGTCTGAATAGGTCCCTTATCCTCTTATCAAATCTTCTTCATATGTCAACAAGCTTTATAGTCACAATAAAGTCACAAAACTCCAGTCTCTTCACTGGAGTTTATAGTCCAAACTCACAGTTCAGTGTTATTAGCATGCCCTAGTTATCTTTTTGTTAAAGGTAATGCGTTAAGTGCTTTAGAGTTTATAAAGTTCTATATTATTAACTTGATTCGTACAACAACTCAGGAGTCCGCCTGTGGGAAAGGTTATCTTTTTATTGTGGCTGTTGCATTCTGGTTGATGTTCCACCCCCTCTTGCAAATATTTGAAGTAATAGAAGTTCTAAGCCACACTTTGCAGATAAGAAAATTAAGACTCAAAGAGATTAATTGGAAAAATAAGAAATGGAAAATTAGTTGTAAATCTATGGATAAATCTAGATCTCTTATTAATACATATTCCAAGTTTTTCCTACTAGTTGATTATCTCTTTTCTTTGCAATTGTTTTTACTGATATTAACCTTATCTGTTTTAACTTGTTCTACATTTGGCCAGCAGTTGCTAAACTATATCTTTTAAAAAATTATAAATCTCTCACCTACTTATTTTCCTAGTCCCAAAGAAATACAATATAATATGATAAAATAGTGAGATGAGAGGGAGCAAATAGCCAACATTTTATATTAAGTTCACAAAAGCAACCAATTTAAGTATTCCCCACAAATTATAAGTAATAAAACATTAGGAATAAGCTGCCTTCTAACACGTCTTGAGACATTATTTTGTTGGAAGTACTTTCATTTATATAATATCAATTATGATGCTATTCAACTCTACACTCAAAACATAGCCCAAAACCAAATGTAAATTTTGTCTATATTACTGTCACAGCTCCTCTGTATTTTTTTTACTATTATTCCTATTCACACATAATCTGATACTCAAAGATTCAAATGTTCATATTTCAAAAATACAGTCTTCTTTGAGAAGAAATAGGTCAGATTTCTGTAAAAAAAAAATGTGTACTGAGCTATGCAGTAATGATTAAATGCCAGAAAAGTAGCATATATGCTTCAAGACAGTACAAAAGCTATTTAAACATGAGGAAAAAATATTCCTATTCCCATTTTCCCTTCACTTGTACTTGGGTGAATATAATTCAGGTTCAAGCATCAAATCAGCTAAGGAGTAAATAGAGTTAGACCCCCAAACCCCAACTTTAATATTTAATAAAATGTTGAAGACTTTACCACTTCCCTTAAATGTAAACCCTTACAAACATGAAAATAATAAAAATAAATCAGAACATTCAAGTAAATTGTGAAAGGGCATTAATAATAGATGCAATAATTTACATTAGATAAAACAGTATAGTTTTCAAATTTTTCTCATATCAATTCATTGTTTACTGCGTACAATTTCTGGTCCTCAGATCTTATTGACATTCTTCACCATCTAAGAAACCAGGGAAGTTCCCTTCATAATCCTCAATAAATATCAAAAACTGTTAACTGTAGCACTCATTACTACAAAGGAGTCCATAGCAGAGAATCTAGATTTCCTCAAAAAAAAAACTTTCAAAAGGAAATAATGGAATATGACATTTGGACAAGATGAAAAGACTCGTCTTCCTTTGCTGTTTCACATAAAAAATGAAGAGTTTGTCTCATTATTTTCTGTTTTCCTCTCCTTTTTGACATACTTCTGGCATGTTATATCCTGTTCTCTCTTCAAAGTTTCCACAGTGAAATAAAAAAATTGAAGAGCCCAGCATTTCCGGATGTAATAAATTACCACCAGGAGAAATTAAGGTGATTGTCACCAGTTGTCCTTGAATTTTATATTTTTTCCTTTCTCTAACTTCATGTCCTTCAACACCTACTACATTGCCCTACATCTGCTAAGGTCTCTTAGCAGGACAAACAGTAGGTAAGCCAAACAAAGACCAAAACTCTAAATAGGCTAATAATGGAAATGCAGGTGGAGGGGTTTTTTTCCACATTTTAAAATGGACAAATATATCACTGCCAAATAGACATTTAACTAATAAGAAACTGGCTCAGAAAAAGAAGCAAACTATAAAGAAATTATATCATTGGGTAGAAAATTATATGGAAAGTCAAATCTCACTAAATGTGGTATTTTGTGGTTCTGCTATAATGGAAAAAGACAAAATGACCTTCAATTGAGTTTCCATTTAACATTTAATTTCTTATTCCTAAGGCATTGGATCTGTACATAGGAAAATTCAGAGCTAGAAAGTAAAGGACTTGATCAGTATCCAAACACAGATATTTGGATTATCCATATTAATCCCAATATGGATAAGTAATGAAACAGAAAAATTGTTTAATTACATGACCATTAAACACTTGGGAGGGTCAAAACTAAACCATGAAAAAGAATCAATCTTAATTATTCACAATTTAAAATTTTATATCATTTATTCCATTTTTAATATTGAAGCATGCCTCCTTGTAATTTATGATTTATAGCAAAATTGGGCTTTTTCCTTTATAGAGAAAAGAAAGCAATCCTTTATTTACTAAGGCCTTGAAAAGAAAAGGCCAACTCTTTATGCTATTTCTTATTATTTGGACAGGAATATTGCTGTATAGAGTCAAGTAATAATTTGGTCTTTGGTCCTTTGGATCTTTGATTTAGTCCTTTGGACTTTTTTGATATTACCAAGTTCCCTATTCAAGATGGAAACCTTCTTTAAATGGCCTGGAGACCCATTTAAAGAAGAAGAATTTGACAAATCAAAGATCAATCATTTGGTTGCCAAGTTCAAGCTCAAGAAGCCAAAGAATATCAGGAAGAAAAAAAGACTAACTGTGCCTCTTGGTGCACCTTGGATGTCCTACTTAATGTTCTTTGATACTGGGACTGATGGGGACATAATAACTACTAGACTAGACATGAACTATCAATCCCTCCACTCCAGACACAAACAGGTACTACTTACTCAGTTAACCAGCTTAATGCTTAATGCCTTTGATCAGATTTACGAAGGTAACAAGGCATAAACACAGATAAGAATCATTGACAGATCTGAATTCATAGACATGCAAATTATTTTTTAACATTAATGCTAAAAATAGCATTTTTTTAAATGCATGCTGCTGAGAAATCATAGGCAAAATGATAATATTAAAATAATTTGTAACAAAGGGAGATGTTAAACACATGGTTCAAGAGGATGGGAAATACAAAACAGGAAGTTCAAAGTCTCTTTTAAGAAACTCACATATCTTTCCACAGAGTTTCATGTTTGAGATGAAAAAGTACTAAGTTACAATCTATAATAAAGACAGAAAGAGCATTCTTATTCAATTAGACTGCTGATCAGAATAAAGAAAGTACCAACAAAAAGAGAATTTATCTGTAATCCCATCATGACTATGCCAGAGGCAGAGGTAAGCTAGATGGTCACCTGCAGCTTGTCACAGGTGTAGTAACCACCTGGAGGAGTCAGTTCCAGATGCAAGATCAGTTGGATGGCTAAGCAGGCCAGAAATACATCCTCTATTAAGCCTATCACAAAATTTGAAGTCAGTACAGTGGAAGTTTAAGAATCTTATTTCAGATGCCATTTAAAGTATTCTGAATCCTTGGTTATAAGTTTTATCAGCACCCTAGATTAGTGGAAAATACAATTCATGTCCTTTAAAATAAAGACTTATTTGAAACCAGCACCATTAAGCAATTCATGATAAACATTGCTTATTTTTAAAGGGCTTTTATTTAGGTTCAGTCTTCTAATGACAGAGGTAATGAATCTTATTTTATCCCATAGACTCCCCTGTTGCCCAGTATCCAGGAAGAAACAAAAAGTATGCTTTGGCTAAGTTTGGGGCTCTCTAACATTGTGAAAATTGGGGCGTTTCCTAGGGAGAAGGATAAGTAGCATTACATAATTAGATGTACCAAATTTTCTGCTTAGCAACAAATTTGTGCAAGCAAAAAAATGTATTCAGCTTGAGTTACTCTGATGAATGCTATAGAGGCCCTTGGAAGCCTAGAAAAATCTTTTAGCCACTTAGGGATGCTAATTTGCAAGGGACAGAAAAGCAATATGCTAATTTTTGTAAACAGCCATTCTTTGAACAAATATTCTGGAATACTACACAGGGACAAGAAGAGAGAGTACATCTCCATTATTCTCAGAGACACATAATAACCTGATCCTGATATTTTAACTCAATGGGGTTTTGTAGAATTTTTCCTTCATGAACAGGACTGAGATTTTTGAAAATGCTTATTTGGACATAAAGTTCTTGTGCCTCTTCAGTCTGCAGGAGATTTAAATGTTTCTGTCTCCAAGGTAGTGCTTTCTCCCTTCTAAAAATATTTTTGTTGACCTACTTCAATTGGGCTCTTTAGAGAAAAAAATTTAGAAGGCCATCCTTTCTTTCTTTTTTAACAAACCCTCACCAGTTCAGAAATTTTACTGACAGCATTTCTGACATAAGTCCTTCTACTTGTGTTTGACACTGCCAATAAGCAGGAATTCATTAGCTAAAAAATGGGTCATTCGACTTTTCAACAGCTCTAATTGCTCTAAAGTTATTCCTTACATTGATTTTTAAATCTTCCTTTCTTAACATTTCTACCCATTCATCTCTACTTAGATATAGAAAAATTAATTCTTTCTCCTATGCAGCAATCCTCTCAATATTTAAAGACAATTATTATAATGTCCTTTTCTAGGAAAATACTGTTCCAGTTTTTTTTAACTTATATCATGTTTGTTGCATATAAGATTTTTAAACTGAAATACAGGTGATTTACAATATTGTGCTAATTTCAAGCATATAGCAAGGTGGTTCAGTTATATGTGTGTGTGTGTGTGTATATATATATATATATATATATATATATATATATATGTTCATATTCTTTTCCATTATGGTTCATTGAAAGTGAAAATGAAAAGTGAAAGGAAGTCGCTCAGTCGTGTCCAACTCTTTGTTACCTCATGGACTGTAGCCTACCAAGCTCCTCCGTCCATGGGATTTTCCAGGCAAGAGTGCTGGAGTGGATTGCCATTTCCTTCTCCAGGGATTTTCCCAACCCAGGAATTGAACCCCAGTCTCCTGCATTGCAGGCAGACGCTTTACCGTTTGAGCCACCAGGGAAGATTATGGTTCATTATAGGATATTGAATACAGTTCTTTGTACCAGGATCTTATTATCTATTTTGTATATAGTAGTGTGAATCTGTTAATCCCAAACTCCTAATTTATCCCTCTCCCACCCTTACCCTTTGATGACCTTCTTTGCTATGTCTTGTGAGTCTATTTCTGTTTTGTAAATAAGTTCATTGTATCACTGTTTTAGATTCTACTTATAAGTGATATCATTTATTTTTCTCTGAGTCATTTCACTTAATAGGATAATCTCTAGGCCCTTCCACGTTACTGCAAATGGCATTCATTCCTTTTTATGACTAATATTCCATTATATATATATATATATATATATATGTACCACATCTTTTTTATCCATTCATGTGTTGATGGGCATGTAGGTTGCTTCCATATGTTGGCTACAGAAATAGAGCTGCTATGAACATTGGGGTATGTGTATCTTTTCAAATGAGAGTTTTGTCTTTTCTGGATACATCTTTTCATATATATCCAGAAAAGTGGGAGTGGCGTAGATGACACTATAACAACCCTATTATTAGTTTTTAAAGGAACTCCCATACTATTCTCCATAGTGGCTGCATCAACTTACATTTCCACCAGTGTATTTGTTATCTCAGACATTGTAATATTTGTAGGGAAGAGCTTGTTTGAATTTTTAAAAGTTTTTATGTCTCTGTATAACATTCTGAATATATAAAATATATAGTTATAATTTTTTATGTCCTTGTTTGCTAATTCTAGCATCTGTTTAAATTTTAGGTATATTTTAATTGGTCTTTTCTATTTATTATGGGTCATATTTTTCTTTTCTGAAAATTGAATAATTTTTAATTAAATGCCAAACACTATGAATTTTACCTTACTCGATGCTAGATATTTTTGTATTCCCATAAATATTCTTGAATTTTGTTCTGGGATGCAAATGAGTTTATTATGTTTTGTTTTTAAGCTTTGTTAGGCAGAATCAGAGAAGCCTTCAGGCCATTAATGAACTAAGACTCTCTTGGGTGCTCTGCCTAAAGCCTCATGTATCATAAGGTTTTCCAGTCTGACTGGTAGGAACAGGCACTATTCCAGTTCTTGTATGAATCTTGGGCATTGTTCTCTCTAATCCTTTTGGATTAATCTGATAGTTTCCTTACATGAATGAGCTGATGAATATTCAGCTGAATACTAGAGGGCGGCTCTCTGCGTATCTTAGAAGTTCTCTTTCTGTGTAGCTCTTTCCTCTCCAATATTTTGTCCTATGAACTCTAACTGCCTTAGTCTCCCTAGATGGTCAGCTCCATCTTATCAATTTAAGGAGTCTACTGGACTCTGCCTGGATTCCTCCTTCCTACACAAGAACTTGGACTCCCTATCAAGAAATTCACTTGGGAAACTGTAGACCTCACCTCATGTGTTTCCAGTGTCTCAAGAATCACTGTCCTTTACTGCCTTATATACAATGCCTCTAAAACCATTCTCTCACATACTTTGTTTGTGATTTTGTTCAAAAAGGCATCAAGGTAAATTTAGTTCCTCTAACTCCATCTTTTCTAGAAACAAAGTGTCATGAGAACTACTGAAATGGCTTCATAACTTGTTTCCCTACTTCTTTATTTGCTCTTCTTAAATTTTATTGTGAGTTTCCTACTTTAAATCTTTTGTGAATTCCAAATTGTCACATCAGTAGTGCCCAAGTCCTGTCTTTGGACAATGGTCAACTCTGTGGTGAAGTTCTCACCAGGAGAAAATGAGAAAAGTAAGAATAGTGTATCAAGTTTTAAAATCATTTATTGTGAAATATAACATCAAAAATCTACAAGATGTATAAAAGCAATTGTAGAGTTCAATCAATTATCATTAAGTGAAAAATTCATTTATCACCAAATTAAAAATTACCAGACCCCCAGAAACCCTTCCGAGCCACATATATATGTAGGTACTCTGTTTTATCTTACTATTTTTCTGCATCTACTGCTTAATTAAAGTTAGCCAAAGTGAACTATACAGTGAGATATGGCAGACTGTGGTTGGAACCTCACTGAACTGAGGCAATCAGAATGACTTTCCTAAGGAAGTTCTATTTAAGCTGAGCCATAACGAATGAGTAGGAGGTATCCAGTCAAAGAGGAAACAAAGAGAGATAATCTGGAAAAAACTGTGTCTCTTCCAGGTGGAAGTAACCTTTGGCTAACCTAAACTACCAGACACACACACACACACACACACAACCTGCAAATGAGAAGGGGCTAAGACTACAGAAAGATAAATATTAAAATGGTCATAAAATTGCATAAAATATCATTGGTATTCAGTTTGAAAACTGCAGGAGATTAATGTTTTTCTAGGAAAAATGAACTATTATTATTGAAAAGAAAGAAATCAAATAACTGACTATACTGTTAATCATAAAAGGATTTTTAAAGTAACAAAAGAAGTATTTATCCCAGTTTTAGCAATGTCATGGGTGTATTCACTCAAATTTACATGGAACAGATAATATTTATTCTATAAAATATGTTGAGGCATAAAAAGGGTAGAAGGCTGCAGTTCATTTTATGAAGCTTTTAAAGATAATCCCAAAATCTAAAAATATCTATAAATATCAATGTGTTGTTGTTCAGCCGTTAAGTCATGTACAGCTGTTTTGAGACCCATGGGCTACAGCCCACCAGGCTCCTCTGTCCATGGGATTTCCCAAGCAAGAATACTGGAGTGGGTTGACATTTTCTTTTCCAGGGGATCTTCCCAACCCAGGGATCTAACCCATATTTCCTGCATTGATAGGTGGATTTTTTACCACTGAGCCACCTTGGAACTGCTTTCTGTAACTTAATAAATGATACCTATATATTTAAAATGAGAGCTGCTGCTGCTAAGTCGCTTTGGTCTTGTCCGACTCTGTGCGACCCCAGAGACAGCAGCCCACCAGGCTCCCCCATCCCTGGGATTCTCCAGGCAAGAACACTGGAGTGGCTTGCCATTTCCTTCTCCAATGCATGAAAGTGAAAAGTGAAAGTGAAGTCGCAAAAATTAGAGCTAGCATACCTATAATAAAACATTAGAAAATTTCTTTTAAAATCACAACTAATTCATGGTTATTGACTACTATTTAACATGTTTATGGGCTGCTAAATTGTAAGTCAACAGAGAAATTACCAGCACTAATAAGAATTAATAAGAATTCAATAATGTCACCAATTATAGAAGTATGCAAAATAGATAAATTTCATATATATATGAGTAATTATATTTATAATAGCAATAAAATATGTGGGTCTTTGAAAAACTTTAAAAATACAGTAAATTAAGAAATAGAAGCTAAAGAACACTCTTCTGTATTTCCATGTAAAAATTTAGATCGGTTTTTTTCCTTGTAAATCATGCCTAAATAGCACATACATTTTTTCACGTATTTTCTCTACCTAAGATTACCATTTTCCAATGCTTTTACATTATTGAGTTTTCTAAAACATAATTTTTATGATGGCATAATGGTTGATATATGGTAAAGAAGTGAATGAAATTTAGGAGTTTCACCACTAAAAAATGCCAACATTTCTTTGTTCAGGAGGGAGAAATGATTCCCTAAGCAGCAAGCATATATCCTATATTCCAAAAGCTAAATGACATTAACAGACACTCTAATTCCTATCTCTTTAAAATTTCTGGTGTTAAGAAAACACAACTGACAATATAAAGACAGTAACCTTAAGAAGTATCTGGTTTCTTTATTTTGCTGAGCTGCCAATAAATCCCAAGCTGCCCTGATATATTGCCTTAACATATGTCACCATTACAGAAAAGAATCTTCCTCGTGTCTATGAGCCTTAATTGTCAGGGTTTTGGTTGGTTGGTTGTTTTTTTAACCTGTAGTCACAGGAAAGTTCTTCCCTAAAGCAGTTTTTATGGATAGAATGAAAGATACACATCTTTTAGAAGTGATGAGGGATGCTTCCGCCATACTCTCCAAATTCCCACCTAAAGATTCCAGAGGACCCTGAGAATACTTCAAGTGATCTTGTGATCTCAATCTTGCCTCTGTGCAGCCTCTCCTCCCCCAAACAAAGCAGGGTTCATAGATATTGAAGAATAAAGAAAAGAAACTACAGAAAATGACAATCTGGAAGGAAAAGGAAATTTAAATCAGTTTTGAATGTACAAAGCCTGAAAGGGCAAAACCTGGAAAAGTGTAGAAACCCATTTGATGTTCAACTCTGAGCTTCTATATTCTCACCTGCAAAAGACTGAACCAGTAATAACTGAGCTTCCATGCCAAGCCCTTTCAATGTATGGCTTAATTAAAACCTCTGTGGTAGAGGTTTTCTTTGCCAGTTGTCTATGGTAGGGATTGTCATCCTTATTCTGTATGAGGGGTCTGAAATTCAGAGCAGTTAAAAACCAGGTCTCAGATGATGCAACTATTAAGTGCCGCTGGCAGGATTCCCCACCCAGCTCTTTGAAATGCCCAAACACAAGCTCCTTCCATTTGTCACAATAAATATACTTTACCCTCTGATTGTTCTGAATACAAAAGGTTTAGATGCCTACATCTCAGTAAATATTAGTTGATTGAATGAAAGAAGATTATTGTCATTGTTGTCTGGTTGATAAATTGTGTCCAACTCTTTTGTGACCCTATAGACTGTAGCCTGCCAGGCTTCTTTGTCCATGGGATTTTCCAGGCAAGAATACTGGAGTGGGTTACCATTTCCTTCTTCAGGGGATCTTCCCAACCTGGAGATTGTACCTGTGTCTTCTGCATTGGCAGGCGGATACTTTATTGCTGAGTAACCTGGGAAACTCCATTATATTATACATAGAAGATTTATATTTTTACATATTTTGAAAATTTATCACATTATTAAACTCTTATTGATTTTAAAAGTTAGAAGCCAGTTCATAAAGGGCCTTTGGTACCAGAGATAGGAATTTTGTTTTTATTTATTTATCTTGGGGCCCCACCAAAGAATTCTGAACACAGTAGTAACATCAAAAGATTTGCATATTGAAAAAAACCACTCTTCAAAGATTTCTTTTCTGAGTGGGATAGTCTATCAGTAAAGAATGTTTATGTTACGTTGCAGTCAAAAACAAATCTAAAATTCTCAGCGGCTTAAAAAATTAAAGTTTATTTCTTGGTTTGTCTGGGGTTTAGGGTGGAGGCAAGAGTGCTATTCCATTTCATCCTCATTCAAGGATGCTGGCTGACAAAAGCTTCACATATGAGCACCACTGGCAATAATAGCAAAGGAGGGTAGGGGGCATGGTGACTTCAGCCATTGGAGGTTCCCAACAAGAAGAGAGACATGTCACAGCTCATATTTCATACAGCGACACAAAACAGTGCAGCCTTACCATGTGCTGGAGGGAGAAGAATTGAAAATACTGCTGAAGAATGCAAATATTTATTATTAACAGCTTAAAATGAAACTAAAGAAGAAGATCAGTCCAGCAACTGATGAAATTCAAAATGAAAGAGACAGTGAGGAACTGAATCAAGAAAGTGGCTGAGGGGAAAGAGCATGATGGTGATAAAAGTAATATTAATCAAATCAGTAACTATAGGACATGAACATGTCTTGTATACAGATGGGGCAAAGCAAAACACAAAATGCAAAGGTGATCTATGCATCTTGATAAAGTTTTGAGATTTTTTTCTAAAAGTAGAAAGTGGTTTTAACTAACTTTTCTAATGGGTTTAATCTGTGTTTTTAAAGGTACTGAGATTAGAGCAAGGGAGATAAATAATTTATACAGAAAGTTGTTCACCAATTTTTATTCCTCAGTATAAAAAAAGTCAGTTATTATTTTAAAAAAAATTCTGTCTAAAAAAGTTTAGTGTAATCAGTAAACTAACAAAGAAATTATGTTATCTAACTCCCATTTCAAAAATAAAAACAATAATCACATCCAGGACCCTTCGAACAAATCTTCATTATTAACACAGGCTGAGAACAGCACTTGAATTGGGGAAAAAAATGATGGAACTAGAGTGAATTTACAGCCTAGAACTGACTTACTTCTGGGACTATATTTCCTAAGTAAAAGCCACAGAATTAGTCCCTAAAGTAATATATTATTTAAGCTGGAAGGAACAATGTGTTTGTGGTAAACATGTTCAGGAATTTAGAAGTGAATACTAATTTAGCAATAAGATATACTTAAATTATTTATGCCAAATAAAGGCAATTTTCCCTGGCAAGGGGGTAGGAAGGTCTGTGGTATTGCTGTTAAAATTCTAAGATGGGAAACACTGAGTCAGCATTTCCTTAGCCTGGTCCCAGTGTTGCTTTACCACAATGGAGAGGTTGTGAAACAAAGCACATTCTTCCCATTCTGATGTGATACTGTATGGATATGCTGGCTTTTGTCTGTTTCTCTGCTGAGAATTGCATCACAAGCCTCAACAGAATAAGCCAGAATGTTAAGGAAATAAAAAGTCAACTTGATCTAAATCTATGTAGTTACAGTTCTGGGTGTGCACTGTTCTCCAACATTTTAAGGTGAATTATTAGTCACAGAATAAGAAAGTGTACTTAATTGTTTTCAAATGTTTCAGTCATCTTTCATAAGTTATAAACCCAAAAGGCAGACTAGAAGTTGATCTCCCTAAATGCAAACCCTGGAACTTCCTTCAATAATACCAGGCAGAATACTGTACATTCTTTTTCACTATCATCAACTCCTTCTTTGTCTTCAAATCATGCTAAACAAAACTACAGAGGACATATTTTTAAATTTAGAAAAATTAGATTTCAGATGTATTAAAGTATAAAACCCCATATTTCAAAACTAATTTTTTTCAAACTCTTAGTTGCTTTATTCATTTTACAACAGTATAGAAAACTTAAGTAGATATTCAGACCCCCAGGAGTCACAGTTCAGTTACTGAGTTGTCTTTGACTCTTTGTGACCCCATGGACTGCAGCACGCCAGGCTTCCCCGTCCTTCACCATCTCCTAGGAGTTTACTCAAACTCGTGTCCGTTGAGTTGGTGATGCCATTCAACATCTCATCCTCTGTTGTGCCCTTAAGGTTTGTATATTTCTAGTTCTGCCACTGGTCTTATATAAGACACAAAATTTTGCTGTGTGCAGCAACACTGTCATCTACTAAACTGATAAAATAAATTTATGTCCTCAAACCTGAAAATTTTTCTATAGAAAGGCATAAGCAATTTGTCCTTTCGAGTGTAGAAAATGAAAAATCTCCATTTCCATCCAACTCTTGTGTTTTCTTTATATTGAACTTACAGTAAGTTTAGGCAGATTTTTCTAAATGTATTTAAAGTAATAGGCAAATCTTTATTTTCAGATTTAAAAACTCTTCACATCCTATTCACAACTTCTAATAATATTTCAGAGTAGACAGAAGGGACATTACTTTCCTATCTTACAGACCAGAGAACTGAGGTTTAAGACAGAAAGCAGTATTTCCCAAGACCACACTGCTATTTTGAGGGCTTGCCAGGAGCTCTTTCTGCTGCACTGTATTATATATTCTTTGAGGCTCAGCGGGTAAAGAACCCGTCTGCCAATGCAGGAGACATAGGAGATGCAGGTTTGATCCCTAGTTCAGGAAGATACCCTGAAGAAGGAAATGGCAACCCACTCCAGTATTCTTGCCTAGAAAATCCCATGGACAGAGGAGACTGGTGGGCTATACAGTCCATAGGGTCACAAAGAGTCAGACACAACTGAGCAACTGAGCACAATAAACTATACTTTTAAAAATATTATCTACTTGTATATGCTAGCTCTTTCAAGGCATGTAAAGAAATCTAAGATATGGTCACCAACCTCAGTAAGTATTAACGTATTAATGATTCAAAATATTTAAATCCAAGGAGGAACAAACATAGCAGGAAACATATTGAATGAAAAGTCCAACAAAACGAGGTCTACCCATAAGATGTAGTAATCGAGAAAAGATCTCTATAAGCTAGAGCTATCCAGAAATATTTCATGACAGAGTATAATATTTAAAACTCATTATTTGGGCAGGTGAGTGAAGTTCGGAGGCTTTCTTATTAGGAGGGGAAGTATTTGCTAAAACACAGAGACCGGAAAAAGCGTATATTCCCAAGACACCAAGGACAAGAGGATACAGGAATGCCTGAAGCAAAGCTTGGGAGGCAAAGAGCTGAAAAAAAACTGGAAAGAGACAAAAGGACAGCACTATTGAAGCCTTGAAAGTGTTGCAGAGTCTGTCTTTGAGGTAAATACTGAATGAGTACAGTGTTCTAAAGTTGGTGAAAGCTCTGTGAAAGTTCCTTTTAAATTAGATTAGTCAGTCTGGCTAATACACATAAATGTGTGTTTGAATCAAACTGGAGTCACACTTTCATAGCAACTTAAGTTTACAAACATCAGTCTAGAATGGTAAGCCATAACAGCAAGGAAGAAGGTAATAGGAGAATGACATAAAGAAAATTTGAAAGGTGTTATATCTGGGAGCTCAGAACATGAAATTAGGAAGAATTTTATGGAGAATGTGGTTAACAGCCATTAGTGTCAGATTTAAAGATCATGGACTGATTGAGAAAAAAAAAATCAGCTGCTAAAAAAAAAATCACATCCCTGGATAATCTTTAAAAGTTTACAATCATTCTTTCATGAACAATATGAGATTACAAGTGAACATAAGCACAGCCAATGACAGGAGTACTTATAATGCCTTATGGATTGATGTATAGAGAATACTACAAATTGTTTTTCTGTAAGCATAGCAATGTGATGAATGGGATTTTTTTTCTTACCCTGGAATTGATGACCAAGATTCAAGCCTGAGATACAAGAAGATATCCTATATTAATCAATCTGAAGAGAACTGCAAACAATGGAACTCATCTTCCAGAGGTTATTAAGTGGTGGCTAAACCCACTCCTCCTTAATAATCTCCACAAGCCCTTCCATCTAGTTGCACAAGCAGGGATGGGGAAAGTAGAGGGGAACAGGAATAAAATTGTTGGAGTTGTGGGGAAGGATTGTTATTTTTTTCCTGCCTTTTCCAATGCCAACCTGGGGAGACGGGATTCATGGAGAGGAGCCTGCAAAAAAAAAAAAGGAAACTGGTATTTTATGTCCAACCCTTTGCAACCTCATGAACTGGACTATCTCCCAGAGTTTGCTCAAATTCATGTCCATTGAATTGGTGATGCCATCCAACTCTCTCATCGTCTGTCACCCACTTCTCTTGTCCTCAATCTTTCCCAGCACCAGGTCTTTTCCAACGAGTCGACTCTTCCCATCTGTGGCCAAAGTATTGCAGTTTCAGCATCAGTCCTTCCAAAGAATATTCAGAGTGAATTTCCTTTAGGATTAATTGATCTTCTTGCTTCCAAAGGACTCTCAGAGTCTTCTCCAGAACCACAATTTGAAAGCACCAATTCTTTGGTACTCAGACTTCTTTATGGTCCAATTCTCACATCTGTACATGACTACTGGAAAACTCACAGCTTTGATTATACGGACCTTTGTCAGCAAAGTGATGTGTCTGCTTTCTAACACACTGTCTGGGTTTGTCATAGCTTTTCTTCCAAGGAGAAAGTGTCTTTTAATTTCATGGCTGCAGTCACCATCTGCAGGGATTTCGGAGACAAAGGAACGAAATCTGGCACTGTTTCCACTTTTTTCCCCATCTATTTGCCATGAAGTGATGGGACAGATAGTATGATCTTCGTTTTATGAAGTGAAGGTGAGTTTCAAGCCACGTTTTTCTCTCTCCTCTTTCACTTTCATCAAGAAGCTCCTTAGTGCCTCGTAAGTTTCTGCCATTAAAGTGGTATCATCTGCATATCTAAGGTTGTTGGTATTTCTCCTGGCAATCTTGATTCCAGCTTGTGAGTCATCCAACCCTAGTTGGGCACTAAATTAGTAAGTAGGCTTATTGATTTTTCATTATTGTATTGAACGAGAGGAAAGGAGAACGGGTGAAGGGAGAGGGAAATCAGAAGAGGGGGCAACTGTGGAAAATCTGAACTATCACCATGAGGAACAAAAAGGAGGCAGGTCAGTTGAATCCCATGGAAAATATCTAGTCTTGAGTCCGGGTGTTCCAAGCCCAGGGTGGCAATCTAGGCCTGCTGCAGTGAACATTCAGGAACAAAGTCTGAGAAGTGATTAGGAAGAAATAAAATGGGACTTGGCCCCTCACATCAGGGAAACTTGAAATGGGCAGATCCCACTCCTAAACACGAACCACCCCAAGAAATTCAAATATGCACTCTAAAGGAGAACTGGCATCAAACTCTCTTACCAAGAACATCAAAAGGCAAAAGAACAAACAATTTGAGTTTCATTCTAGACATTCAGCCCTCCCCATCTTCTTTTTTTTAAAAAACAAAGGAGAGAAAACAAAGAGAGAGAGAAGAAAGAGGAAAGAGTGAAAAAACAGATATTTCTCCTCCAATTTAAGTCTTTGGGACAAAGTTGCAAGAGACGAGTAATTAAGAGAAGAAGATGAGAATTAAGAACATGACATGTTTTTTTATGATGGAGAGTGACCATAAGAATGTACAATCTGCCTAAGGTGGGCTTATATGAGGGATAGGGTAGTCAACAAGTCATGACTGCAGACTGTGACTAGAAATAAATGAAAGCCTCATGGTAGTTTCCCACAGTTCAATAAACCAATGCATAATAATTTAACTTTTTAGACTATTTTATAAAATTTCTGACACTCAGGAAAGCTGTTTTGATTCTTTATACATAATACCAAAGAAAGGCAATGCCAAAGAATGTTCAAACTACCACACAATTGCACTCATCTCACACATCAGCAAATTAATGCTCAACATTCTCCAATCCAGGTTTCAACAGTATGTGAACTGAGAACTTCCAGATGTTCAAGCTGGGTTTAGAAAAGGCAGAGGAACCAGAGATCAAATTTTCAACATCCACTGGATCATCAAAAAGCAAGAGAATTCCAGAAAAACATCTACTTCTGTTTTATTGACCACGCCAAAGCCTTTGACTATGTGGACTACAACAAGCTGTGGAAAATTCTTAAGAGACTGGAATACCAGACCACCTGACCTGCCTTCTGAGAAATCTGTATGGAGCTCAAGAAGCAACAGTTAAAACTGGACATGGAACAACAGACTGGTTCCAAATTGGGAAAGGAGTACGTCAAGGTTGTCTGTTGTTACCCTGTTTATTTAAGTTATACGCAGAGTACATCATGCGAAATGCCAGGCTGGATTAAGCACATGCTGGAATCAGGATTGCTGACAGAAATATCTATAACCTCAGAAACATAGATGACACCACCCTTATGGCAGAAGCAAAAAAGAACTAAAGAGCCTCTTGATGAAAGTGAAAGAGGAGAGTGAAAAAGTTGGCTTAAAACTTAACATTCAGAAAACTAAGATCATGGCATCCGGTCCCATCACTTTATGGCAGATAGATAAGGAAACAATGGAAATGGTGAGAGACTTTATTTTTCTGGGCTCCAAAATCACTGCAGATGGTGACTGCAGCCATGAAATTAAAAGACAATTGCTCCTTGGAAGAAAAGCTATGACCAACCTAGACAGCATATTAAAAAGCAGAGACATTCCTTTGCCAAAAAAGGTCCATCTAGTCAAAGCTATGGTTTTTCCAGTAGTTATGTATGGATGTGAGAGTTGGACTATAAAGAAAGCTGAGCACCGAAGAATTGATTCTTTTGAACTGTGGTGTTGGAGAAGACTCTTGAGAGTCCCTTGGACTGCAAGGAGATCCAACCAGTCCATTCTGAAGGAGATCAGCCCTGGGATTTCTTTGGAAGGAATGATGCTAAAGCTGAAACTCCAGTACTTTGGCCAGCTCATGCGAAGAGTTGACTCATTGGAAAAGACTCTGATGCTGGGAGGGATCGGGGGCAGGAGGAGAAGGGAACGACAGAAGATGAGATGGCTGGATGGCATCACTGACTTGATGGAAGTGAGTCTCAGTGAACTCCGGGAGTTGGTGATGGACAGGGAGGCCTGCCGTGCTGCGATTCATGGGGTCGCAAAGAGTCAGACACGACTGAGCGACTGAACTGAACTGAACTGAACTGAGACTGAACTATTCAACAGAATTGGAATCTAGAATTTTCTTTTGGAAAGCATGCTTTGTTCTCACATGTTTGGGAATAAAAATGTGTCAAAAGTCTAATAGCTAAAAATAGCTCTAGAAAGAGGAGTAAACTAGCCTTAATAGAGGACACAGCAGATACACATCATTCCTAAGTTATATGAGAAAATAAAATAGAAAACAACAAAAAAAAACAAAAAATAAAAGCTTATCTCCAAATGAATTTTATTCCCCCAGGGAATGCCAAAGAATCTTATTCAAGATTTAGTGAAATATCCTCAATCCCTTAATGGAAATAAGAGAATAATAGCTCTTTATCAGAGTGATATTTAATATTTTATAAGAAAGTATATAAAAACTTCATTTTTGTAGTGTTCCTGGGATGCCCATAGGATTCTCTTTTAGCACACATGGCTGCAGAATATCATTTGACCAAAGCTGTCTGTTCCAACATAAAACCTGTCCCAATACTAATGCACTAAGAAACCCTGGGAAATAGTTGCAGGTTAAAATTGCTGTAATTCAGACATCAGACAACATACTAAATGTTCTAGGTATCTATTTAAATAAGTATCAATTCCTACTCTGAACCTCCACAAGCCACTTAGTTTCTGAGTAATAATGTGGAAATTAAATTCTAATGTCATAGATGGATTTAAACTCTTATTGCCTTTAGCTCAGAAAGTAGTAAGATGTTTGAACATAAAGTTCACAAGCCAGATCAGAATACGTCCTTACTTCCTAGCCATATTTCCTGTTTGTTTCTGTAACACATATTTTTTTACTCTAAGCATTCACTCAACCCAACATCATTCTCTCTGTAAATGGGGGAATGTTTGGCATTTAATTGCTGTAAGATGAGAACTCCATGCACCAGTTTCTCACAGCAGCAGTTCAGGCCTCTTCCTCCTCCTCTTCCTAATGTGCCCTGAAATTGTTCCAGTTGATTGTAAACACTTGCCAGAAAGTTCTGACGTGTGTCCAGTTGTTTTTTCAGCTTGCTGTTAAAAGTCTTCACACCAGCCCTGAGCTTTAATTTCTTCTATTCGCAAAGTGGTCATCTAGTCATCTTTCAGCTCACCAGGCCTGAAGAAATCATCTTTCATTGTAGATAATCCCAAGTCCTGGCATGTTCTTCATTAATGAAATCAATCCCTGGGAATATAAAATTGAGATAGCTCAATGTGATCCAGCAGATAATGTCCAGAAACATAAGCCAACTGACATCTGAAGAGCCTTGAGGGATTAAAGCATATTTCTAACATCTGTTCAGATTCTCAGTGCAGGTTTTCCCCCAATACCTCCCAAGAGTCACTCTATCTTTTAGTCTGACAGTCTTATCTAGAATATCTATGTGTTCAAAGGAAACAGAGCTGTATGGAATACAAAGACACAAAACAAAATGCACTTAAACTCACAATTCAATGACAGAAAGGATTTGAAATAAGAATCTAGTGAGTAAAATCTTTATGTTTTCCCTAATCAATATATCTATTGTGAGTGATAATAACTTACTGATTTAAAATTCTATTAGTGCAGCACTTAAGTTACAGTCTGATTAACCAAAAACATGTTTCAGAATGATAAAGTTTCATGCCTATCAAGTTTCTGTATTACAGCTTGAGAAATGACATTTTACCTCTCCACTGTATTACCACACTGATATAAACAAAGTTCTACAAACTTCATTGACAAAGGCCTAACTCTCCTGATTCCCCAAAGTGACATTGGAAAATATTTTCATAATGCTGAAAATGCATTATGAAATGCATTTTCATAATGCAATTAAAATATATTATTGAGCACTATTAATGCAGAAAGCTCACCCTTCATATTTATTGCAATATTTAATGATATATTTTAAATTGCTAAAAGATCACAAAAAGACAAACTTCTAATTATGCTCATTATGACTGAGATAAATTATGAAGAACATGAAAACTCCTGAAAGATAGAACAATTCCAAACAGCTAAAGTGTGATTAGCATCATAGAAATTCTCTAGTTCTAGGAAACATAAAAGTTCCTTTGAATTTATTTTAGAGGCAAGATCAGCGTCTGAGTGATGTCAAGAGGCCTCCTCCCCAGCAGTCTTTGTGTGCCTTCAATATGTCAAAGGAGATAAGTTGCTCCTGTTGTGTCACTGACAATTATACAGGAAACAATAAGTATGCCCTCTGCGGTATTTCAGGCAGTTTCCCTCCCTAGTCTGCGTCTCCAGGCTTAGCTCCAAGAAGACAAGGATCTTCCTTCTGACTGAAGGGTCTCTCTCACATCCGGAGTTCAAATCTCTACCTACCATGATTTTTCTCTGGTTACAGGGCCTCTTTAATCCCACATTATGGATCTTATCTACAGTACTGGTATCTGAAAGTAAGTTCCACACAACATTAAGTTATCAACTCCTCCATCAGCCTTGCCAAAATTCCACTAAGGAGTGTTTCCAAACATTCCAGTCAGTCTATGATATTATTAAGTTTTGAAATTGTACCACCCATCTTTTTCATAATGATATTGAATTTAATCAGCTCTTTTCTATGCACTGTACTTTGTGATGTTTGTTTTAATCTCCCAAGAAGTTTCTTCCAGGTTTTCAATGTGTTTGTCATTTTCCATAATTTAGAAGTCCAACTTTGCTATTTTAGGCAAGAGTACTTCAAGTTTTCCCTCCAGGGAGGTCATGGAGTTATACGGTTTGATTCAGAAAATAATTTCCTGAAACGAGTCTTTCATGTGGAATCCAGAGTTCTTGACAGCCATTTCCCCTCTAACATGCCTTGTTTAGATGTTGTAGAAAATTAATCATTAACGCACCTGATGTCAAATGCTAACATGTGCCTCATATGAACCATACACTCTTAACTGGGCTTCCATGATTAAATGCTGGACAAAAAGTGGAAAATTTTCTCAATCATTCAGATGAGTATGCACTGTTAGAACCACAGTTTTAAATGTGACTTTAGAAAAACTGAGTTTTGACTTCTCTAACATAATCAAAGGATGGGTTAGAAAATTAGTCTCCCACATGATAGCAATCTATATGCTGATTTGTGAGAACAGAACACAATAGTAAATGATAATAAATTGGGAGACATGTTTGAGAAATCAATTAACATCCCTTTAAAATAAATATATATTAAAATTACTTGCGTATATTTGATTTTACTTGTTTTGGTCAACATTACTGGTAGTTACATAAAATGAAATTCATCAATTTTACATGTGCCATTAGATAAACTTTTAGAAATATATGCAGTTATGCAACTAACACCACAATTACAACATATTTTCATTATCCTAAAATATTTTTCTCATTCCACTTTGCAGTTACTCCTCTCCCTCCATATCCTGGCCTCCCAAAACCACTGATTTGCTTTCCATCACTATTGTCTTTTCTAGAATTTTATATAAAAGGAATCACTCAGTATACATATTCTTTATGTCTAGCATCTCTCACTTAGCATAATGCATTTGAAACTCATTTCCTATTGCTGCCTAGTGTTCCATTAGTTTTCTTTTCCAGTTCCTCACTGCCTAAACCAGAATCAATTCCAGAAAAGCTGATAGTGGCAACAGCAGGACCTCCATGGGACACCCCACACCCACTCCTACCCACAGTGATGTGGCCTTATGCCGTGTGATCTCCTAAAGATGAAAACACTGTTGGCTTCAGATTTTTCCTGTGCTCTGAGCTGGCCTCTGCAGGTGGTGTTTCCCTGGCTCAATGTCAACTGACTTCTGGTCATTGAGAGGCAAGATACTGGAGGGTAGGGAAAACAGAGCAACTCTAGTAATTCTCTCTTCATCTCTCCATCCTTTGCTTTTGTCAGCTCTTTTGAGAAAGGCTGAATTTCCTCTTTGGCTTCAGCTCCCACCATTCAAGCCCACTGTGGTTCCAGAGGTTAGGTTCAAGTCAACCTAACCTCTGAGTTCTGACAACACCAGTCTATCTCATTCCTTTGTCTTTCAAGCCTAGTGGGGGATGAACACTTCTGCTGCTGTCAGTTTCTGGGTCCTCAGCATTCCTTGTTTGGTTCTCATCTCCAGCATCACCTATGGAAATTTCCTCTCTTTTGCTACTTAAGGCACATTCCATTTTATTTTCCTCATTAGATCCTGCAATTAACTGACTGTGCTCCCCCAAAATTTATGTGTTGAAACTCTAAACCCCATGTGATAGTATTTGGAGGTAAGTTTTTGGGAGATTATTAGATCATGAAGGTAGAGCCCTCATAAATGGGATTGGCCCCATTTTAAGTAGAGTCTAGAGAGCCAGTTTGCTCTTCTTTTCCATCATGTGAGAATGAGCATGAGGTCAGGAGTTTACAACCCAGAAGTGGGCTCTCATCAGAAACCAGCCATGCCAGCACTCTGATTGTGGACTTTTAGCCTCCAGAGTTCTGAGAAATGAAATTTGTGTTGCTGACAAGTTTGTGGCATTTTGTTACAGCAGCCCAGGCTAAGACAGACCCTGATTACATTATCACAAAGTCTGAGCCACCAGGTCTTATCCATGTTCACCTAACTTTTAACACAAAACTGATCTCATTTATGAGGCATAATTATTATTCCCATTTATTAAGGTAGAAATGAAGCCTGAAGAAACTATCTATCATACAGAAGGTCACAGTGTTAAAAAGGAACAGAAGTTAAGGTGCTATGAGGTTGAGACTAGACTAAAGAGACTGAAATGGATGGGCAGAAGCACTGAGTGGGCTGAGTGTAGTTAGCAGAGAACAGCAGAGCTTACATTCTGCCAGAAGGCAGGAGAGTTTATATCTTGGGGGAAAGGTAAAAGTATTCTGTAATCTGTTTTATGTAGATGTAAACTTTCTGATCCTCTTTTCTGTTAAGACTGGAAGGAATGCATTCTCCAGATTAATCACCACAAGCAATGTGCCCAACTTTGTATAAATGTACTCTGGCAACAATATCATGCCTGGCACAGCAGCTAAAACTGGGGCTACAACTTGGTTGAGGTTGTGATAATCTGATAACATCCTCAAGGATCCACCAGGTTTTAGCAGGTCCAAGACTGGAAAGGTAAGATAAATGGAAATACAATGGGAACCACCATCCTGGGTTTCTATGTCTCTAAGGATGGTGCTAATCTCTGTGATTCCTCCTCAGATGAAATATGATGAACAATTTACCATTTGTTCAGGGAGTGGTAGGCAGAGCTAAACAATTCTATCTGACCCTGTATCTAGTTCCCAAAATGTTTGGGCATTCCCTTTTCCACATTTTATAGTTACCTGATTAAATGTCCATAGCTCCCTTTGGAAAAAGAACTGGGCGCACATCACCATACATAATTCCATGGTATAGCCAAGTCTTCCTTCAGAGAATCTGACCTTTCATATTTAGCTTTGAATTGCCGAATATTTGCTCTCCACTTTCCACTTTATCTTTTTTGAGAGCATCATCCAACTCTGTCATTACAGTTACTATTCCTCTCATATTTCTAAATTCCTGAAACAATGAGCCAGTTAATGAATCCCTCTCACCAGTATACATTCCAGTCTATCCTAGTTGATACTGTGAAAGTTTTACCAAATGCACTGCCACTGCACCAAGGGCTATCTATCTTTCATCTATCACTGGTAATAAGATCCTCTAGGCAATAACATGCATGGTAAAATAGAGCCTGGAACGTGGAAGACATAACTAACACCCTGGATTCGTTTGCGTGTTGCATGCTAAGCCACTTCAGTCATGTCCAACTCTTTGCAACCTTATGGGCTGTGGCCCGCCAGGCTCCTCTGTCTATGGGATTCTCCAGGCAAGAATACTGGAGTCGGTTGCCATTTCCTCCTTCAGGGAATCTGCCCAACCCAGGGATCAAACCAGCGCCTATTACGTCTCCTGCATTGGCAAGTGGGTTCCTTACCATTATGCCACCTAGGAAGCCCATTTATTCAAGCTTAATTGTAATAATAGCCAGTCTCATTTAGAGTTTCACAAGATTAATTACTTCTTTCCCATTATATATCTTCTTCCAATGAGTGACCAATTTTCTTTAATTTGACATAAAAGATATCAAAATTCTGTGACAATTCTTATTACCAGTAGTACCTACATGCCAATATCTATGAAATATGAAAGTCAAATATAAGTAAAAACTTGCAGGTATAATCCAGATTATAACATTGTCATAGTATCCATCCTGTGTTAGGAAGAATTTCCCATAAATTTATAAAGAAAAGAACTGACTTTGTTTACATTTGGATATTTAAAATTGTGCTAACACCGTGCTTACTTTAAAAATAGGAATAGAAGTTAATATAAACACTGCTTAAATTCTTTCATGATTTTTTTCTTTCACATAATAACTGCTTCTGTTTTCTTTCCTGTCTTGTTACACAAGAGTGCTCAAAAACATAAAGATTAGAGAGAACACTCAGGGAATGACTTCACTGTTTAAATATCATTACCAGGTAGTGAAAGGATTAAAAAAATAATAATAAATGGTGGTTTCACTGGAAGGCTTCTAACTATAAATATCTAGGCATGTCTTATCCAGACCTAACAGAGCTGAAAAAAGAAATATTTTGATTTGCTCAACCTTTCAAAGATATCATAAAAGAAAATAAAAAGTCAATAATTATATACTGACTATGCAACATCATATAGAATGTATGTTAACTAGGTAAATATGGACTTTCAACAATTTTAAGCCTGAACTTGAAAGAATTCAACTGCTCTGTAAAAATACTGATGATGGGGAAAAAATCATCAGTAATTGGTTTAAAAGAGGAAATTGGTTCTTAAACATAATGCAAGCAAATACAGGGGTTATTTAGAAATGTGGGCACAGAGTATGAGTAATTGCTAGTTGCAAACAGAAAGATGAAAGAAACACCTGTGAGAGACAAGTGACACAAGAACAGAAGGGAGAGCTGGTAATGGCTAATGCTGCTGCTGCTGCTAAGTCGCTTCAGTCGTGTCTGACTCTGTGCGACCCCATAGATGGCAGACCACTGGAGTGGGTTGCCATTGCCTTCTCCGAATGGCTAATGAGAGTGTACCATATGGCCCGGAGAACTAGGCAAGAATGTAGCTGTCCGTCTTGTCAGGTTCCTTCCACACATGTTCTATGGTAGCAGAAGGAAAGAGGAGGGCTGTGTACATTTTATGCAGTACGTAAATCTTGAAAATAAAAACACAGTGCATAATGCATGCTTTTTGTCTCCTCAAATCTACAATACACACAAAGGGAGAAATTGCACACACACACACACACACACACACACACACTCCTCCCCAATGGTGTAGAAGGACTTTATGACAGCATGTCATAAATTTCATATTCTCTACAACACAATCAACTGAACCCACACCTGCAGCTGCCTTTGAAATGTACAGTATGGGGTATCTCTAAACTCTGGAAATTCTCAGTATTTCAGGTAAACAAACAAAAATACAACACGTATTTGAGTTATAATTGTTTTCCTCTACAACCTGAATATGTGACAGATCCTCAAAAGTGAAAGCATAGATTCAGCGCAAACCAGAACTCACCAATTAAACAATAACCGTGGAACACTCCTTCTACTCTTAAACAGGGTAGAATTTGTTTTAATCTAAAAATTCTCTCCCAAGCTTGCTAGGTAAGAGGAACCAAATACCAGCTAAGAAAAGAATATTTTGTCATTGTCTTAAACTGATACTTTAAAAGTTAAAACCAAAGACAATATCCCTATTCTGAAATATCAAAATAGGTAGGAATAGCAGAAATAAGATAATAATCTAAAAATGGCAAATCATACGTCAGTTTTAATTCTGAACTCAATAAAATGGCTTCTATAGTGACCATAGAAAAGATATTCTTGTACAACAAGCATATAAATATTTAAGAATGGCCCAATAAAATCCTAGATTATTAATACTGTTTAAAATATTAGCCAAATTAATCAAGTAGATGTTCACAGAAAGCCAAAGTGCATACTAATCTATATGTGATGTAATTATATCCAGAAGAGAAAACTAGTTTTTAAAATCAAAAATAAAGAAGCGACAGACCCCAGAAAATGAAAGGTCTAATAAGGCAGGTAAGTGGGGTGGGGATAGCCAGTTCTTTGGATGTTTGTAGTCAGCCTTCTTTAAAGGTCTGCTGTCAGCTTTTATATCTAGAAATAGGCAAAAATGTTATTGTTTTCATCAGAGTATTCAGAAATCTAATTGATTATTGAAGTGTTAAAAGAGAATTCTGAGGTATGAGGGAAAATGAAGTCAGACACTGCAAACCAATCATCTGCCAAAAACTGATGAAATAAAGATGAAGAGCTGACTCATTGGAAAAGACTCTGATGCTGGAAAAGACTGAGGGCAGGAGGAGAAGGGAGTGACAGAGGATGAGATGGTTGGATGGCATCACTGACTCCATGGACATGAGTTCCAACAAACTCCAGGAGATAGGGAAGGACAGGGGAGCCTGGTGTGCCGCAGTCCATGGGAGTCTCAAAGAGTCGGACATGACTTAGAGATTGAACGACAACAATGGGGGTGGGGGAAGCATTGAAATTCAATAGTAGTACTACTATCTCCTGAGAAACCTGTATGCTGGTCAAAATGCAACAGTTAGCATGCTTATTTAACTTTTATGTGCAGGACATCATGTGAAATATCAGGTTGGATACTGAAAAGCTGGAATCAAAACTGCCAGGAGAAATATCAACAACCTCAGATAAGCAGATGATATCACTCTAATGGCAGAAAGTGAAGAGGAACTAAAGAGCCTCTTGATGAGGGTGAAAGAGGAGCGTGAAAAAGGTAGCTTGAAATTCAACATTCAAAAAATTAAGATAATGGCATCTGGTCCCATCACTTCATGGCAAAAAAGTGTAAACAGTGACAGATTTTCTTTTCTTGGGCTTTAAAATCACTGTGGATGGTAACTGCAGCCATGAAATTAAAAGATGCTTACTCCTTGGAAGGAAAGTTATGACAAACTTAGCGTATTAGAGAGCAGAGACATCACTTTGCTGACAAAGGTCCATATAGTCAAAGCTATGTTTTTTCCAGCAGTCATGTACAGATGTGAGAGTTGGACCATAAAGAAGGCTGAGCACCGAAGAATTGATGCTTTTGAACTGTGGAGCTAGAGAAGACTCTTGAGAATCCCTTGGACAACAAAGAGATCAAACCAGTCAATCCTAAAGGAAATCAACCCTGAATATTTATTGGAAGGACTGATGCTAAAGCTGAAGCTCCAATACTTTGGCCACCTGATGTGAAGAACTGACTCATTGGAAAAGACTCTGATGCTGAGAAAGACTCAAGGCAAAAGGAGAAGGGGGTGACAGAGGATAAGATGGTTAGATGACATCACCAACTTAATGGACATGAGTTTGAGCAAACTCTGGGAGATAGTGAAGGACAGGGAAGCCTGGCATGCTGTAGTCCATAGGGTTGCAAAGAGTCAGATGCAACTTAGTGACAGAACAACAACCATGGAATGAAAGAAACCCTTTATTACATGAACATTAAAAAATGATAGCCAAGCAGAAAAATGAGATTCTAGCTAAAAGAGCAAGGCTCCTAACCAGGGCTCAGAAGCTGTATTGGTAGAAAAAGAAAAGTCAACTTCTGACAAATCTCACCAATACCGCATAATCAGAGACAAAAGAAACTAGGAAGAAGTTGTAGTAAAATCCCCAAGAATAGATGCCCAAATTATTAGAGTCTAGGTCTCAGGCTCAGAGAACATGCAGAAGAAACTTCAGGGCTCACTAGTTTACAGGGCTTCACTCCAAACTGGGAAAATGATCTGAAACCCCAAATTATACTGACACAGGAATAAAAGTACAACTCTGCCTAGAGAACAATCAAAGACAAAACCTAAGAACAGAAAACAGAAGTCAGGTCATCCGACACAGACTGGATTCAGGCTTTAATAAGACCTCTTTTCTGGCCCATCCCTACTAGCAGGTGCTGAAAAAGTGGCTAGAACTCCCATGACATGACTCTAAAACTCAGTTCACTGGGAGTTCAGTTCAGTCACTCAGTCGTGTCCGACTGTTTGCGACCCCATGATTCACAGCACGCCAGGCCTCCCTGTCCATCACCAACACTGAGTACACTCTGAGTACACTCAGACTCACGTCCATCACCACGTCCAGTCAGTGATGCCATCCAGCCATCTCATCCTCTGTCGTCCCCTTCTCCTCCTGCCCCCAGTCTTTCCCAGCACTGGGAGTAACAGTCCTCAAATACTGTATAAACAAATTGCGACCACCCTCCCTCTGAATCAGTTCCAATAGGAGGTCTGTTCAGAGATGCTACTATTTAGCATAAGCTAGATGAAATGTGTGACACACATACACACACAATACAAAAAGCAAAAAAAAAAAAAAAAAGTCAGGGGAGATCATGGCATGCAAAACCAGATGTAGAATTTATTTTGAGAAAAACAAATAATCGAACAAATCCAATAAAAAGATCATTCTCTACAAGTATTAACACATCATGCTATAAAAGAACTTAATAAGAATAAAAATTCAATAATATGAGAGTTCAAAGCTAAGATAAACAACCAAATGAAATAAAAAAGAGGTCCAGAGCCAGAGAAACAGAGAGGCCAAACACCATTTGCAAACCAATAGATAAATTATAAGCATCAAGCCACAAACATACACATAGTCATGAGATTATCAAGTGCATGTAAAGGAACTAGATTAAGAATTAAATTAAGTAGAGAGAATATGATACACATGGAAGGAAAAGATGATCCAGGCCATGGCAATCAGTATACATGGCATGGCGTTCAATTAATGGCACAGAAAATACATTCAAAGACAAAATATAAAAATTTCCTACAGTAATGAAAGAACTAAAATGGCCAACTGAAACATTTAAGTCCTGGAATATAACACCTGTGAGCCTTTCCAGAAAAGTGAAAAACCCAAGGGACAAAAAGATAAATCAAAAGAAAGATCTCAGTGGAAACAATGTTTAAAAGGATCACCCTATTTGGTGAGTACTGAATCCCCCCACATGCAGGAAACATAAAACTCAACATCAGTGATACTTATGTTATATAAAAAGAATGATTTAGAAGATTTGATAAAGTAAAAGGGAAAATATAAATAATAAAAACACCGAAGATCAAATAAAGAGCCTGGATGCAATTTAAGAACTCTCTTATCTTCACGTAAGAGGTCACATAATGCTATATAAAAATTAAACAGAGGTTTTGACATCACTGATGTTTTTATAATCTCTTGTTCTTAATATTAGTGGGATCTTCATGAACTCTTGTGGTAAACAATATTTATTCAAACTAGTCCATTCATTTAATCTTTCTTTGTGTTAAAACCTTAATTAATTTTGGTACTTCTAAACTATCATTATTATATAATACTACTTTATAAAAAATTATTCCTACCTATATGTATTGTGTGTTAGTGAGTGTATATCTCTCTACTGTACAGAGAATTTTCTGAAATAAGAACTAAGGTCATGGCATCTGGTCCCATCACTTCATGGGAAATAGATGGGGAAACAGTGGAAACAGTGTCAGACTTAATTTTGGGGGGCTCCAAAATCACTGCAGATGGTGACTGCAGCCATGAAATTAAAAGACGCTTACTCCTTGGAAGGAAAGTTATGACCAACCTAGATAGCATATTAAAAAGCAGAGACATTACTTTGCCAAAAAAGGTCCGTCTAGTCAAGGCTATGGTTTTTCCAGTGGTCATGTATGGATGTGAGAGTTGGACTGTGAAGAAAGCTGAGCGCCGAAGAATTGATGCTTTTGAACTGTGGTGTTGGAGAAGACTCTTGTGAGTCCCTTGGACTGCAAGGAGATCCAACCAGTCCATCCTAAAGGAGATCAGCCCTGGGTGTCCTTTGGAAGGAATGATGCTGAGGCTGAAACTCCAGTACTTTGGCCACCTCATGCGAAGAGTTGACTCATTGGAAAAGTCTCAGGTTGGGAGGGATTGGGGGCAGGAGAAGAAGGGGACGACAGAGGATGAGATGGCTGGATGGCATCACCAACTCGACGCACATGAGTTTGGGTGAACTCTGGGAGTTGGTGGTGGACAGGGAGGCCTGGCATGCTGTGAATCATGGGGTCGCAAAGAGTAGGACACGACTGAGCGACTGAACTGAACTGAAAGCTAATGGTGGCTACTGTGCGATTATAAAAACTTGGGGTGATATTTTGCTGTTTTCTTGTTTATTATTTTGCTTAATTTTTCATGCAGTATTATTATATCAACAATGAAATAACTCTACCCAAAAATTTGGAAGAATTAATGACCAAGATAGAGTCAAATCCCCCACTTGGAAATAGTTGGCTGTTTCACAGTTTTCTTAGCTGAGACGTTACTGAGCTAAACAATTTTATCCTAAACAATAGGAAGCTAATAGCTAGTTAAAAATAATTATTTTTCAGAGAGGGAACTGGACAACAGAACTGCAATAAACATGCTATGACTTGGGAAGAGCATTGTTGACAGTCAAAGAGTAATACTAAAATTTTGCATTTACATAGTGCTTTTCACCTTCAAAACTCTTCACAGAACACTGAATTCTCTATGAAAATACTAAAAATAATCTTTCTTTTTAATTTTGAAACAAGGAAACAGTTATAAAATCATGTCTGCCTCCCTCTAAGTTTATGTTATTACTTTCTAACGTTGAAGACACAACACAAAGCAAGTGAATCAATGACTTAAAAAGCCCACAGTTTAAAACTTAAAGAACTCTTCTATACATTTACATTTTAGACCAACACATTTGTAGTTTAGGCTAAATGTATGTTATCCTCACAGAGTTTATCATCCATCATTTGCAATGTATTTGAAGTGTATTATAAGTTTAAACACCTACTTAAAAAAATTTTTTTTAATAAAACTAGAAGAGTCTCTAGCTCAATCCCTTTCATTTTACAGGTGAGAAAACTGAAATTCTAGAGCTGAAGGGACATAAGATTTGCCAAAATTCATGTAACTCAAGTTCAAACTCACACCTTCCCTTGGGCCTTTGCTCTTTCTGTCTACACTACACAGGAACACTTATCATATGCTCTGCTTGTGAAAGAAATAGAGAGAAAGAGGGAGGGAGGGAGAGAAGGTGTGGGGGAGGAAGGAACGAAAGAAAGAAGAAGAGAAAGGGAGAGAGAGAGAAAGGAAGGAAAGAAAGAAAGATCAAATGGGCTTTGTATCACATAAAAGAATAGCTGAGATTTTAAAAAATTTCTCTTTAAATTTTTATAAATCTAATGTCTGTGTAAAAAACATGGGAGGGAAAAAAGTATCTGAATTATTACACATAGAAATTCTAAATGCTTGCTTCTCCTATGTTTTACAAGGCTCCAAACTCTAGGACACAAATTCAAGGCCACATGATAAAAGTCCACATGGGAAAGTTATTAGTTATTTGTTCCCTGGTTTAGGAGATAGAAATTTTTATCAAAAATACTAGTCAACTAATTGTCCAGGTAGCTCCAATTTCTAGAACATGACTTATTTTAGAAATTAAGGAATTTTGCTTCACAAGTTCAATGTATACCATACAATGTGGTAATACCATAAACAACTTTAGCTGAGAGAATATTCTCATCTAGAAGAGTATCATCCCTTTAGTGCTATGCTCATTCCTGAAACAGATTTTAGGCACTGTTTATTTGCTCATTTCTTTGAATATACCGCATTTTCAGTTGCTCTACAATGCTTGGCAATTCTGCTGTGCCATTTATTTACGGTTTTCTGCTTATATCTTTCTGAAATGCGTCACTCAAGCTTGTGATCTCTTGTTCATTTCAATGCAACTTAATAGGAATGTACTAAGTACTTGCTACGTGCAAAGCATGGTTCTTGACACTGCGAGGGGCAAAAGGCAAATACAATGCAGCCCTTACCCTTAAAGGTAATACTGTAAACACTACACATATGAAAAACTAAAATATGAGTTTCAAAGTGAAAAGTGCTGATGCAGAAGTACAAACCACATGTGTTGATCCCTCAGCAAGGAGACCAGGTTAAAGAACCACTTAGGGGGTCCTGACTCATAGTAAGGGTTCAACAGACACTAGTGTTTATTTTCTTTTTAATCTTACTGCAAGATTGCTGTATGATCTCATTCACCGACTCACTTCCTAGCCAACATCAGCAATAAAAAACAGTTTGCTGCCATAAATCTCCTCTACTGTCAAGAGAAAGTCATTCTTCAACAAATTAAATCTATCTTCTCTTATTTCCATGGTGCAATTTAAAAATTTGTTTAATGTTCAAAATCTTCTCTATTCCCTGATTTCTCTCTCTCCCTGCTTAGTAACAGCAAAGTGGCCTCAAAGTTGAAGCCAGGATTATGGTCTAGGTTGTTCTTCACTGAGACAAGAGTAGTATCTTCAACACCTCCAAAAGTGTGTTATGCCAGATCTCAGACACTCAGAGGCTTTTATTTACCATTAAAATATTATAGCACCATTCTCAAATCTGCTTCTGCTAAAAAAATCAAGAAAATTAAAAAGAATAAATGTAACGACACTCCTTTTAATACACATCCATTATTCTTCTATATGATATAATTTCACTAGCAAAAGCAGGGCCTTCAGAACTCAGTATTAATCACAATACTATCCCACATGGCTGTATATATAACCTTGTGCTCTTTAGATGTGGGGGCAGCAGGAGAAAATGGAAAAGAAAAGTGGCTTCTCAGGACAGCCTCACCAAAATGCCAGTTCATTCAGTCCAATTGTTTGGAATGAGAAAAATTTCCTGTCAAGTAGTTAATCATCCTTTCCAAAGTTTTGTAGAAACTTTGCACTACTCTACTCTTGGCACTTAGGAACATTCCAGTCTGTTAGCTCTGATGGAAAAACAGTATAAAGGATAAAAGTCGAGTTGGTAGTATCAAAAACCTTGCCACACAAAAACATTTGACCCAATCAATCCAAACCCTGTACACAAAAACATACCTTCAGATGTCTTTAGCCTTGCCCTGAAAATAAAACCGAATATCAAACCCCACTCATAAGATGACAATCAAAATTCAATGAAAATAAAACAAAAATTTATGGAATGCACCTAAAACAGTGCTTAGAGTATTAGTGCTCTTATCAAATAAGAAAATAGATTTCACATCAATAATAAAAGTTTTCACCAAAAAATACCAGATAAACAAAATAAACTAAAGAAATAATAACAATTGTGGGGGAAAAAAATCACTGGAACACAAAACTGAAAAATGGAAAAAATACAATGAAACAAAAAGTTGGTTCTTTGAAAAGACTGGGCTTCCCTGGTGGCTCAAGTGGTAAAGAACCCGGGTTCAATCCTTGGATCAGGAAGATCCCCTGGAGAAGAACATGGCAACCCACTCCAGTATTCTTGCCTGGAGAACTCCATGAACAGAGGAGCCCAGTGTGCTACAGTCCACAGGGTCACAAAGAGTTGGACATGACTAAGCAGCTAACTAACTTTTGAAAAGATTAACAAAACGGACAAAACATGTTGCTACAGAGAACTAGGTGGGGAAAAAAAGATACTAATTACCAGTATCAGGAATGAAAGAGGGGCATTACTACCAATCTTACAGAAATAAAAAAGATTATAAACTAATACTACACCAAAACTAGATACCTTAGATAAAAAGAACAAATTCTTAGACATAAATCACTGAAACTAACTGAATAATATTTATTTTATATCTGAGGAGGATATAGAAAATATGAATAGGCCTAAAATAAGGAAAGAAATTGAATTAGGAATTAAAAATATTCCCACAAAGAAAAGCCCAGTACTAAGATTTTATACAAGAAAGGCTCTGCCTGGTCACCCTAGTGACTTTACTCTTTTACCTGTAGACACGTAAGAGGTCTCATAGGCAAGGCTTGACTGCAATCTAACCCACGTCTTGGTGGAATGTCCTATGGTTTCTTCTGGACCAAGAGGAGATACATCCATTGAGGAGTTGCCACAGAAATTCCTCATTCTTATCTTGTGGAAGACTACCATCATCATTTTCATCCATCTCCCTGGTTTCAGCTAAGTGCAGAACTTTCCAGCTTGTCCTCCCAGCCCTTCTACAGAAATTTATAAAGTTGCTTGCTCATATTTTAGAGACCACTTCTTCATGACAGACTGACCCACTGCATATGTTGTCATATGGACTATGCCATCTGGACTATGGTTCTGTGCCAGCCTGTGGCACGGGGGCTGTGGGAAGCTGAGACTAGACTGTGCTACTTTTCTTGTCTGTGTAAGTAACAAACTGTCTGAATTCATTTGGGCTTGTTGTCTTCTTCTATGACCAGTTTATGAAAATATGTGTGAAAAGTCAACTTAACAACAGTGGTAGTAATACCTGTGGCCTGATTAACCACTGCACTGTTGCTTGACTGCTTGACCACGTCACAGTAGAAATTTATCAACTATTTGAAAAATAAATAATATAAACGCCTCCTCAGAAAATACGAGCCCAGGGAAGACCTACCAAAGGTGACTGGTGGTACTCTAACAACAATTACTCTGAAACCTAAGCGTGAAGAAAAATATATCACAAGGAAAGAAAACTACAAATCAATATAACTCATAAAAAAAGATCCAAACTCCTTAATAAAACAATGGCAAACAGGTACTGATGAACCAATTTGAATGGCAGCAATGGAGATGCTGATATAGAGAACAGATTTGTGAATACAGTACAGGGAGGAAAGGGTGGGACGAACCGAGAATAGCATGGAAACATATACATTATCATATGTAAAATACATGTTGCTGTTGTTCAGTCACTAACTCATGTCTGACTCTTTGTGACCCCATGGACTGCAGCATGCCAGGCTTCCATGTCCTTCACTATCTCCAGAAGTTTGCTCAAATTCATGTCCATTAAGGTGGTGATGGTATTCAACCATCTCATCCTCTGTTGCCCCCTTCTCCTCCTTCCCTCAATCTTTCCCAGAATCAGGATCTTTTCCAATGAGTCGGCTCTTTGCATCAAGTGGCCAAAGTATTGGAGCTTCAGCTTCATCATCAGTCCTTCCAATGAATATTCAGAGTTGATTTCCTTTAGGATTGACTGGTTTGATCTCCTTGCAGTCCAAGGGATCTCAAGAGTCTTCTCCAGCACCACAATTCAAAAGCATCAGTTCTTCAGTGCTCAGCTTTCTTTATGGTCCAACTCTCACATCCATAACTGACTACTGGAAAAACCATAGCTTTGACTATGTGGACCTTTGTTGGCAAAGTAATATCTCTGCTTTTTAACACGTTGTCCAGTTTGTCATAGCTTCCCATCCAAGAAGCAAGCATCGTAATTTTGTGGCTGCAGTCACCATCTGCAGAGATTTTGGAGCCAAAGAAAACAAAGTCAGTCCCTGTTTCCATTTTTTCCCCATCTACTTGCCATGAAGTGATGGAACCAGCTGCCATGATCTTAGTTTTTTTAGTGCTGAGTGATAAACCAGCTTTTTCACTGTCTTCTTTCACATTCATCAGGAGGTTCTTTAGTTCCTCTTCACTTTCTCCCACTCAAGTTGTATCATTTGCATTATCTGAAGTTGTTGATATTTCTCCTCACAATCTTGATTCCAGCTTGTGATTCTTCTAGCCTAGCATTTCATATGATGTACTCTGCATATAAGTTAAATAAGAAGGGTTACAATATACAACCTTGATGTAATCCTTTTCCAGTTTTGAACCAGAATGTTTTTCCATGTCTGGTCCTAACTGATGTTTCCTGACCTGCATACAAGTTTCTTAGGAAGCAGGTAAGGTGGTCTGGCATTCTCATCTCTATAAGAATTTTCCACAGTTTGTTGTGATCCACAGAGTCAAAGGCTTTCGCATAGTCAATGAAGCAGAGATAGACGTTTTTCTGGAATTCTCTTGCTTTTTCTATGATACAACAATGTTGGCAATTTGATCTCTTGATCCTCTGACTTTTTAAAGTACAGCTTGTGCACCTGGAAGTTCTCAGTTGAAGCCTAGCTTTAAGGATTTTGAGCATTACCTTGCTAGTATGTGAAGTGAGTACAATTGTGTGGTAGTTCGAATATCTTTGGTATTGCGCTTTATGATTGGAATGAAAACTAACCTTTTGCAGTCCTGTGGCCACTGCTGAGTTTTCCAAATTTGCTGACACATTGAGTGCAGCACAACAGCATCATCTTTAGTTTTAAATAGCTCAGGTGGAATTCCATCACCTCCAGTAGTTTTGTTCATAGTAATGTCTCCTAAGGCCCACTTGACATCACACTACAAGATGTCTGTCTCTAGGTGAGTGATCACACCATCATGGTTATCCAGATCATTAAGACCTTTTTTGTACAGTTCTTCTGTATATTACTGCCACCTCTTCTTAATCTCCTCTGCTTCTGTTAGATCCCTGCCATTTCTGTCCTTTATTGTGCCTTGAACACAATATTCCCTTAATCCCTCCAATTTTCTTGAAAAGATCTCTAGTCTTTCCCATTCTATTGTTTTCCTCTATTTATTTGCACTGTTCACTTAAGAAGGCTTTCTTACCTCTCCTTGCTATTCTTTGGAACTCTGCATTCAAATGGGTGTATCTTTCCTTTTCCCTTTTGCCTTTAGCTTCTCTTCTTTTCTCAGCTATTTGTAAGGCCTCCTCAACCATTTTGTGTTTTTGCATTTCCTTTTCTTGGGGATAGTTTTGATCACCATCTCCTATACAATGTCACAAACTTCTGTCCATAGTTCTTCAGACACTCTATCAGATGTAATCCCTTGAATCTATTTGTCACTTCCACTGTATAATCAAAAGGGGTTTGATTTAGGTCATACCTGCACCGTCTAGTGGTATTCCCTACTTTCTTAAATTTAAGTCTGAATTTTGCAAAAAGGAGTTCATGATCTGAGCAACAGTCAGCTCCTGTCTTGTTTTTGCTGACTATATAGAGCTTCGGCTGCAAAGAATATAATCAATATAATCAATCTGATTTCAATGTTGCCATCTGGTGATGTCCATGTGCAGCCTCATCTCTCGTGTTGTTGGAAGAGTGTGTTTGCTATTACCAGTGTATTCTCTTGACAAAACCCTTTTAGCCCTTACCCTGCTTCATTTTGTATTTCAAGGCCAAACTAGATAGATAACCAGTAGGAATATTCTATGTGACACAGAGGGCTCAAACCACTAGGGCTGTGATAATCTAGGAGGGTGGGACGGGGTGGGATGCGGGTGGAGGTTCTAGAGAGAGGGGACATATGTATACCTATGACTGATTATTGCTGACATATGGAAAAATTCCAATCCCATCAGTTCACTTCAGTTGAGTCGCTCAGTCATGTCCGACTCTTTGCGACCCCATGAACCACAGCACTCCAGGCCTCCCTGTCCATCACCAACTCCCAGAGTCTACTCAAACCTTAGTCCATCAAGTTGGCGATGTCATTCAACCATCTCATCCTCTATTGTCCCCTACTCCTCCTGCCCTCAATCTTTCCCAGCATCAGGGTGTTTTCAAATGAGTCAGTTCTTCGCCTCAGGTGGCCAAAGTATCAGAGATTCAGCTTCAGCATCAGTCCTTCCAATGAACACCCAGGACTGATCTCCTTTAGGATGGATTGGTTGGACCCCCTGGCAGTCAAGGGACACTCTCAAGAGTCTTCTCCAATATCACAGTTCAAAAGCATCAATTGTTTGGCGCTCAGCTTTCTTTATAGTCCAACTCTCACATCCATACACGACCACTGGAAAAACCATAGCCATGACTAGATGGATCTTTGTTGGCAACGTAATGTCTCTGCTTTTTAATATGCTATCTAGGTTGGTCATAACTTTTCTTCCAAGGAATAAGTGTCTTTTATTTCATGGCTGCAGTCACCATCTGCAGTGATTTTGGAGCCCAAAAAAATAAAGTCAGCCATTGTTTCCCCATCTATTTGCCATGAAGTGGTGGGACCAGATGCCATGATCTTCGTTTACTGAATGTTGAGTTTTAAGCCAACTTTTTCACTCTCCCCTTTCACTTTCATCAAGAAGATCTTTCTTCACTTTCTGCCATAAGGGTGGTGTCATCTGCATATCTGAGGTTATTGATATTTCTCCTGGCAATCTTGATTCCAGCTTGTGCTTCTTCCAGTCCAGCGTTTCTCATGATGTTCTCTGAATGTAAGTTAAATATGCAGGATGACAATATACAGCCTTGACATACTCCTTTTCCTATTTGGAACTAGTCTGTTGTTCCATGTCCAGTTCTAACTGTTGCTTCCTGACCTACATACAGGTTTCTCAAGAGGCAGGTCAGGTGGTCTGGTATTCCCATCTCTTTCAGAATTTTCCACAGTTTATTGTGATACACACAGTCAAAGGCTTTGGCACAGTCAATAAAGCAGAAATAGATGCTTTTCTGGAACTCTCTTGCTTTTTCCATGATCCAGCAGATGTTGGCATTTTGATCTCTGATTCCTCTGCCTTTTCTAAAACCAGCTTGGACATCTGGAAGTTCACAGTTAGTGTATTGCTGAAGTCTGGCTTGGAGAATTTTAAGCATTACTTTACTATTGTGTCAGATGAGTGCAATTGTGCAGTAGTTTGAGCATTCTTTGGCATTGCCTTTCTTTGGGATTGGAATGAAAACTATCCTTTTCCAGTCCTGTGGCAGCAAAAACAAAACCAGGAGCTGACTGTGGCTCAGATCATGAACTCCTTATTGCCAAATTCAGACTGAAATTGAATAAAGTGGAGAAAACCACTAGACTATTCAGATATGACCTAAATCAAATCCCTTATGACTATACAGTGGAAATGAGAAATATATTTAAGGGACTAGATCTGATAGACAGAGTGTCTGATGAACTATGGATGGAGGTACATGACATTGTACAGGACACAGAAATCAAGACCTACCCTAAGAAAAAGAAATGCAAAAAAGCAAAATGGCTGTCTGAGGAGGCCTTACAAATAGCTGTGAAAAGAAGGGAAGCGAAAAGCAAAGGAGAAGAGGAATGATATAAGCATCTGAATGCAGAGTTCCAAAGAATAGCAAGAAGAGATAAGAAAGCCTTCCTCAGTGATCAATGCAAAGAAATAGAGGAAAACAACAGAATGGGAAAGACTAGAGATCTCTTCAAGAAAATTAGAGATACCAAGGGAACATTTCATGTAAAGATGGGCTTGATAAAGCACAGAAATGGTATAGACCTTACAGAAGCAGAAGATATTAAGAAGAGGTGGCAAGAATACACAGAAGAACTGTACAAAAAAGATCTTTATGACGCAGATAATTGAGAGAATCAGTTCCTAGGCAGGTTGATAGGGAGTCTAGGGGTCCCCAAGGAGAGAGGGGTCTGGAATTCTCAAGGAGGAAGAAAGGACAAACTTTTTTTCTTTCTCCACATTCTTTAGGATTATATAACAATAATGTATCCTGCCTGAGGACAGTCTTTGGATTCAACCTTCTGTTATCTTAAAATGTTAATTATGGGAGTAGACCTGGTCTTTATAAGGATGTATCTTGCCTGAGGACAGTGTTATCTTAAAATGTAAATTATGGGAGTAGGTCTGATGAGGTCTTTACAACCTGCAGACATTCTTTGGATTATATAACTTCATTGTTAACACTAGCAAGCGGGTACTCTTTCTGCCCCCTTCTGATGCCTATGTCAGAAGCTTTCTCTATCTCCTTTATACTTTAATAAAACTTTATTACACAAAAGCTCCGAGCGATCAAGCCTCGTCTCTGGCCCCGGATTGAATTCTTCTCCTCCAGGGGCCAAGAATCCCAGTGTATTCACGTGATACTACAACCTTTCATAATCACGATGGTGTGATCACTCATCTAGAGCCAGACATTCTGGAATGTGAAGTCAAGTGGGCCTTAGAAAGCATCACTACAAACAAAGCTAGTGGAGGTGATGGAATTCCAGTTGAGCTATTTCAAATCCTGAAGGATGATACTGTGAAAGTGCTGCACTCAATATGCCACCAAATTTGGAAAACTCAGCAGTGGCCATAGGACTGGAAAAGGTCAGTTTTCATTCCAATCCCAAAGAAAGGCAATGACAAAGAATGCTCAAACTACTGCACAATTGCACTCATCTCACACACTAGTAAAGTAATGCTCAAAATTCTCCAAGCCAGGCTTCAGCAATACGTGAACCATGAACTTCCTGATGTTCAAGCTGGTTTTAGAAAAGGGAGTTCCAGAAAAACATCTATTTCTGCTTTATTGACTATGCCAAAACCTTTGACTGTGTGGATCACAATAAACTGTGGAAAATTCTGAAAGTGATGGGAATACCAGACCACCTGACCTGCCTCTTAAGAAATCTGTATGCAGGTCAGGAAGCAACAGTTAGAACTGGACATGGAACAACAGACTGGTTCCAAATAGGAAAAGGAGTATGTCAAGGCTGTATATTGTCACCCTGCTTATTTAACTTATATGTAGAGTACATCATGAGAAATGCTGGACTGAAAGAAACACAAGCTGGAATCAAGATTGCCGGGAGAAATATCAATAACCTCAGATATTCAGATGACACCAAACCTTAGGGCAGAAAGTGAAGAGGAACTCAAAAGCCTCTTGATGAAAGTGAAAGAGGAGAGTGAAAAAGTTGACTTAGAGTTCAACATTCAGAAAACGAAGATCATGGCATCTGGTCCATTCACTTCATGGGAAATAGATGGGGAAACAGTGTAAATGGTGGCTGACTTTATTTTTCTGGGCTCCAAAATCACTGCAGATGGTGATTGCAGCCATGAAATTGAAAGACACTTACTCCTTGGAAGGAAAGTTATGACCTAGACAGCATATTCAAAAGCAAAGACATTACTTTGCCAACAAAGGTCCATCTAGTCAAGGCTATGGTTTTTCCAGTGGTCATGTATGGATGTGAGAGTTGGACTGTGAAGAAAGCTGAGCGCCAAAGGATTATTGATTGAATTATTGAATTCCACAGTTTATTGATGCTTTTGAACTGTGATGTTGGAGAAGACTCTTGAGAGTCCCTTGGACTGCAAGGAGATCCAACCAGTCCATTCTGAAGGAGATCAGCCCTGGGATTTCTTTGGAAGGAATGATGCTAAAGCTGAAACTCCAGTACTTTGGCCACTTCATGCGAAGAGTTGACTCACTGGAAAAGACTCTGATGCTGGGAGGGATTGGGGGCAGGAGGAGAATGGGATGACAGAGAATGAGATGGCTGGATGGCATAACTGACTCGATGGACATGAGTCTGAGTGAACTCCAGGAGTTGGTGATGGACGGGGAGGCTGGTGTGCTGCAATTCATGGGGTTGCAAAGAGTCGGACACGACTGAGCAACTGAACTGAACTGAATAATATCTGAGATTGATGTGTGATGATGATGGTGGTGGGTGGTGGTAATTATAATAATAGATTATCATTTATAATAAGGACAACCAGATTGGAAAAATATAAAACACTCTTATTCATAGATGACATACTCTTATTTGTAGAAAATCTTCTAATATCCACACACACAAAAAATGTACTAGAACCAATAAATAAGTTAAGGAAGGTCATACTGTATTGCTACAAGATCAATAAAAGTCAATTGTGCTTAAGTATGCTAGCAATGAAAATACTAAAAATAAATTATGAAAACAGTATTATTAACAGTAGCCTCTAATTTACTTAAATTCCTAGGACTAAATTTAACAAAAGCATGTAAGATGTGCATACGGAAAAGCATATAATGTTACTGAGATTATTAGAGACCTAAATAAATGAAGGTACTTTCCATGACCATGAATTGGATGACTTCATATTGTCAACTGTATCTGCCAATTGATCTATAAATTCAATACACCTCTTATCAACTGTAGTCGCTATTTTTGTGGAAATGACAATCTAATCCTAAAATTTGTATGGGAGTGTAAATGTAGAATATTCAAAAATAGTCGTGAAAGAAAACAACAAAATTGGAAGACTATTTGATTTCAAAATTTATTATAAAAGCAAGAGTAATCATATAAATATGGCATTAGCTCATCAGAATTGACAGTCCAGAAATAAACTCTTATATTTATAATCCATTGATTCTTATAATACTTTTTTGAGCCATAATTCACATACCATTAAATTTCTCCTTTTAAAGTGTGCAATCCTATGGTTTTCAGTATAATCACAGAGTTAAGTGACCATTAGCATTATCCAATTTTAAAATGTTTGTTAGGCCAAAAAGAAACACTCATGTACTAAAAATCCCTAACTACATAGTCTCTAACTCTCTCCAGCCCTAGGCAACCACTAATCTATTTTTGGTCTCTACAGACTTGCCTCTTCTGAACACTTTATATAAATAGAATCATACAACATTTAGTCTTTTGTGACTGGTTGCGTCCACTTTGGTTTATTATGAATAACTTTTATCAATATTTGTGTACAAGCTTTTGTGTGAAAAAAAAACTTTTCCAAATCCTTACCAATACTTGTTATATGTCCTTATTATAGTTATCCTAGTGAATCTGAAGGAGTATTACATTGTGATCCTGATTTGCATTTCCTTAATCTAGCCAATGCTATGGTTTTTCCAGTGGTCATGTATGGATGTGAGAGTTGGACTGTGAAGAAAGCTGAGCTCCAAAGAATTGATGCTTTTGAACTGTGGTGTTGGAGAAGACTCTTGAGAGTCCCTTGGACTGCAAGGAGATCCAACCAGTCCATTCTGAAGGAGACCAGCCCTGGGATTTTTTGGGAAGGAATGATGCTAGAGCTGAAACTCCAGTACTTTGGCTACTTCATGTGAAGAGTTGACTCACTGGAAAAGACCCTGATGCTGTGAGGGATTGGGGGCAGGAGGAGAAGGGGATGACAGAGGATGAGATGGCTGGATGGCATCACCGACTCGATGGACATGAGTTTGAGTAAACTCCGGGAGTTGGTGATGGACAGGGAGGCCTGGCGTGCTGCGATTCCTGGGGTCGCAAAGAGTCGGACACGACTGAGCGACTGAACTGAACTGAACTGAATGATTAATAATATGAACATCTTTTCATGTTCCTATCGGCCTTTGTATTTTTCCTTTAGAGAAATGTTTATTCAAATTTTTTCCCATTTTCAACTGGGTTTTTTTCTTTTCACTGTTGAGTTGTGACAGTCAGTATTCTTTGAAGCTCAAAAGTTTTAAATTTTGGTGAGGTCCAATTTACCTAAGTATTGGCAAGCATGTGGAGAAACTGGAAACCTCATATGTTGCCTGTGAATATAAAATAGTACAACCATTTTGGAAATTAGTTTGGGCAGTTTCTTAAAACACTAAACATAAACTTATGCAATCCAACCATTCCATTCCTAGGAATCTACCCAAGAGAAATGAAAAATTATGTGCACAAAAATGCATATACAGAAAATTTCATAGCAATGTTACTTAAATAGTGAGAACTAGAAATAATCCAACTGTCCATCAAAAAAGAATGGATAAATTAAGTGTGCTATTCTCATACAATAAAATGTTATTTTAATTTTAAAAAGAGCCAAAGAAATACATATTATACAATTCAAAAGAAATATAAAAGAAATACATATAATCCATTTATGTGAAACAGTATGAAAAAACAAATTTATAACAACAAAAAGTAGATCAGTGGTTGTCTAGTTGTGAAGGTGGGAATGGGGATTGACTGAAAATGTGAGCAAGGGAAGTGTTTTAAAATGAGATTGTGGAGACATATGCACAACTCTAAAACCTAAAAATCATACTTATTAAAATGTGACTTTTATCATCTGTAAGTTATACCTCAGTAAAGTGTTTTTTTTTTAAAGAACAAACACAGATATTTTAATGGCAATCAGTAGCATAACTTTCGGAGAAGGCAATGACATCCCATTCCAGTACTCTTGCCTGGAGAATCCCATGGACGGAGAAGCCTGGTGGGCTGCAGTCCATGGGGTCGTTAAGAGTCGGAGACGACTGAGCGACTTCACTTTCTCTTTTCACTTTCATGCATTGGAGAAGGAAATGGCGACCCACTCCAGTGTTCTTGCCTGGAGAATCCCAGGGACAGGGGAGCCTGGTGGGCTGCCGTCTATGGGGTTGCACAGAGTCGGACACAACTGAAGCGACTTAGCAGCAGCAGCATAACTTTGAATCAAGGACAAAGTATTAAACATTAGAGTTGAGATCCTAGCAAAGTTATTAAGAAAAGATGGAAGAATAAAATAAGATTTAAGAGTAAGAAATGTATTTTTACTATTCAAACATTATTTGATTCTTTTATCTCCAAAGTATGTGTGTTAGTTGCTCAGTCATGTCCAACTCTTTGCAACCCCATGGACTGTAACCCGCCAGCCTCCTCTGCTCATGGGATTTTCCAGGCAAGGACACTGGAGTGGGTTGCCATTTTCTTCTCCAGGGGATATTCCCAACTCAGGGATTGATCCTGGGTCTCCTGCATTGCAGTTGGATGCTTTACCGTCTGAATTACTAGGGAAGCCCTTCTTATCTCCAAAGAAAACCCCCACAAAATCTACCAGAAAATTGTTTTAAACTATGTAAGCACTTAGCAAACAGGCCAGATTTAAAATCAATATATTAGTATTAATTAAATTACTAAATAATGTGGATATAATTTAAATAATTTATATGTAACACTAAGGTGTATTTACATCTTCAGTTCAGTCCCTCAGTCTTGTTCGACACTTTGCGACCCCCTGGACTGCGGCACATCAGGCTTCAGGTTTCTTACATGGATTTAAGTCTATATATATAAAATTATACTACACACTTTTATATCTACATACATACACAAATAACTGCACATAAAATATAAGGTACCTCAGAATATATCTAAGAAAGTGTACAGTAACTGTATAGAGCACTATAAAGCATAAACAAAAGGTGCCCAATTTATTGTATTCATTAATCACTTGCTAGAGGAAAGGAAATTTTAATATTCAAAAAAAGGTCAAATTTCCAAAAAGACACCTGCAAAATTAATATAATTCCTATCAAAACCCCAACACAGTTTTTCAAAGAATTTTTCAAGCTGACTGTAAAATTTATATAAGAAGCAAATTCCAATATTACACAAGACATTTCTGATGAATAAAGTGGGGGGACTTGTCCCTGAAAGCACTGAGTTATTATCATTTATTAGTAGTTAAAACAGGATTATATTGCAAGAGAAATAGATATATCTAGTCACATAAGCATTATCAGTTCAGTTCAGTTGCTCAGGCGTGTCCAACTCTTTGTACCCGAGGGACTGCAGCATGTCAGGCCTCCCTGGCCATCACCAACTCCTGGAGTTCACTCAGACTCATGTCCATCGAGTCAGTTATGCCATCCAGCCATCTCATTCTCTGTCATCCCATTCTCCTCCTGCCCCCAATCCCTCCCAGCATCAGAGTCTTTTCCAATGAGTCAACTCTTCGCATGAAGTGGCCAAAGTACTGGAGTTTCAGCTTTAGCATCATTCCTTCCAAAGAAATCCCAGGGCTGATCTCCTTCAGAATGGACTGGTTGGATCTCCTTGCAGTCCAAGGGACTCTCAAGAGTCTTCTCCAGCACCACAGTTCAAAAGCATCAATTCTTCGGCGCTCAGCCTTCTTCACAGTCCAACTCTCACATCCATACATGACCACAGGAAAAACCATAGCCTTGACTAGATGAACCTTTGTTGGCAAAGTAACGTCTATGCTTTTGAATATGCTATCTAGGTTGGTCATAACTTTCCTTCCAAGGAGTAAGCGTCTTTTAATTTAATGGCTGCAGTCACCATCTGCAGTGATTTTGGGGCCCAAAAAAATTAAGTCTGACACTGTTTCCACTGTTTCCCCATCTATTTCCCATGAAGTGGTGGGACCGGATGCCATGATCTTCGTTTTCTGAATGTTGAGCTTTACACCAACTTTTTCACTCTCTACTTTCACTTTCATCAAGAGGCTTTTTAGTTCCTCTTCACTTTCTGCCATAAGGGTGGTGTCATCTGCATATCTGAGGTTATTGATATTTCTCCTGGCAATCTTGATTCCAGCTTGTGTTTCCTCCAGTCCAGCATTTCTCATGATGTACTCTACATATAAGTTAAATAAGCAGGGTGACAACATAGAGCCTTGACGTACTCCTTTTCCTATTTGGAACCAGTCTGTTGTTCCATGTCCAGTTCTAACTGTTGCTTCCAGACCTACATACAGGTTTCTCAAGAGGCAGATCAGGTGGTCTGGAATTCCCACCTCTTTCAGAACTTTCCACAGTTTATTGTGATCCACACAGTCAAAGGCTTTGGCATAGTCAATAAAGCAGAAATAGATGCTTTTCTGGAACTCTCTTGCTTTTTCCATGATCCAGCAGATGTTGGCAATTTGATCTCTGGTTCCTCTGCCTTTTCTAAAACCAGCTTGAACATCAGGAAGTTCACAGTTCATGTATTGCTGAAGCCTGGCTTGGAGAATTTTGAGCATTACTTTACTAGCATGTGAGATGAATGCAATTGTGCAGTAGTTTGAGCATTCTTTGGCATTGCCTTTCTTTGGGACTGGAATGAAAACTAACTTTTTCCAGTCCTGTGGCCACTGCTGAGTTTTCCACATTTGCTGGCATATTGAGTGCAGCACTTTCACAGCATCATCTTCCAGGATTTGAAATAGCTCAACTGGAATTCCATCACCTCCACTAGCTTTGTTCGTAGTGATGCTTTCTAAGGCCCACTTGACTTCACATTCCAGGATGTCTCACTCTAGGTCAGTGATCACACCATCGTGATTATCTGGGTCGTGAAGATCTTTTTTGTACAGTTCTTCTGTGTATTCTGTGTATTCCCCAGACAAGCTCCTGTCCTAATTACACCTGAGGAACCCCGGGTATTAATAATTGTGGGGGGGCCAATCCGTCGATTTCCTTTTAGATACTGGGGCAACTTATTCTGTGCTTACTGAAGCCCCTGGCCCACTTTCTTCCCGATCCACTTCTGTACTGGGACTGTCTGGACGAGACAAAAGGTATTATTTCACTTATTCTTTATCTTGCAGCTGGGATTCTGTGCTGTTTTCACACGAGTTTCTGATCATGCCAGAATCTCCCTCACCCCTTTTGGGAAGGGACATACTGAGCAAGGAGAATATATGGATATACGGAGAAGGCAATGGCATTCCACTCCAGTACTCTTGCCTGGAAAATCCCATGGATGGAGAAGTCTGGTGGGCTGCAGTCCATGGGGTCGCTAAGAGTCGGACATGACTGAGCAACTTCCCTTCCCTTTCTGTGTATTCTTGGCACCTCTTCTTGATATCTTCTGCTTCTGTTAGGTCCATCCCATTTCTGTCCTTTATTGAGCCCATCTTTGCATGAAATGTTCCCTTGGTATCTCTAATTTTCTTGAAGAGATCTCTAGTCTTTCTCATTCTGTTGTTTTCCTCTATTTCTTTGCATTGATCACTGAGGAAGGCTTTCTTATCTCTTCTTGCTATTCTTTGGAACTCTGGGTGTTTGTTCTAGAAGGTCTTGTAGGTCTTCATTGAACTGTTCAACTTCAGCTTCTCCAGCATTACTGGTCGGGGCATAGACTTAGATTACTGTGATATTGAATGGTTTGCCTTGGAAATAACAGAGATCATTCTACCGTTTTTGAGATTGTATCCAAGTACTGCATTTTAGACTCTTTTGTTGACTATGATGGCTACTCCATTTCTTCTAAGGGATTCTTATCCACAGTAGTAGATATAATGGTCATCTGAGTTAAATTCCGCCTTTCCAGTCCATTTTAGTTCACTGATTCTCAAAATTTCTATGTTCACTCTTGCCATCTCCTGTTTGACCACTTCCAATTTGCATTGATTCATGGACCTAACATTCCAGGTTCCTATGCTATAACCCCTTTACAGCATTGGTTTGCTTCTATCAGTGAGCCCCATATAAACCAAAACTGCACAACTTAATATTGAGCCAAATATGACAATGCAAGAAGGGCATTCTGACCCTCCTTTGTACTCCTGAAAGCAGGAGATAAACCTTCTATAAATAAGGCACCCTCCATGTGACAGAAGAATAGAAGACAACCTTATCACCAGAGACAGTAAATTTAGGGCTGTAAAGTTTGTTAAACTAACCCTTATTTTCCTAGTTACTTCTTCAGATTCCTTTTTCTTGTCAATTCTTCACAAATGAATCTTCTTCGTCCAAAAGGTATAAAAACTTCTCGCTCTGGTCACTTCCTGGAGCTTTGATTCTCTTGTGAAGGCTCCCATGTACAAGTAAAAATTCAATAAAACTTGTACACTTTTCCCCTGTTAATTTGTCTTATGTTAGTTCAATTCTTTGGCCTAGCCAGAGGCCGAAAGGGAGTAGAGGGGAATTTTTCCTCCTTACATATGCGTTACTTTAAACTTTTTCACTAATTTTTAGATCTCAGTCATTGTAAGAAAATCTGTTACTCTTAAGAAGTTGACTTGTCACCAAGATCTCTTCTGTATCACTTAGATATAAGCAATCAATGCCATCCCCATTGGTCATTAGACTCTTTGAATAAACTTTCCTCCAGACAATTTTCCCTTCACGTAAGTGATTTTTGTTTCTCCAGAAAATTCAAAGCAATAGGAAAATAACACAGAAGAAACAGTATCATTAAGAAAAAGATGATTAGAAAGCAGAAGGCCTAAGATTCAAAATAATTCCTAGGTTCTTGCACAAACTTTTCCTAAAGTCCTAATTAGGAATAGAGTCCTCATTTGACTTCATGCTGAAGAAGAGGGCTACAAAATAATTATATCCAAAACCTAAGGGTTATATCATGATTACACATAAACATATAACTTAGAGGCAGTGTTCCATTTAACTTTGATCAAAAAATGGCAAAAAATTAACTAAAGAAATGAAGCCTACTGAAGAATATTTACAATCTAACTAAAGGACAAATTACACTGTTTTGTTCAAATTTTTTTAAAAAAGAAGAAATCTTTGCAAGTGCATAGTAAAATAGCAAAGGCTTAGAAGACCTATAATTTAGATTTTGGACAACTAAATTTGGGAGTACGTGTATTCTGTGCTGCTGCCTAAAAACTTGTACCAAACATGAATATTTTTATAGAGTGTAAGTCAAAAAAGTACATGCAAAAACCAAGAGGTAAGCCCAGAATAGAAGGAACATGAGACCCTCTCTCCAGAATCCACACAAATTTGGATGATCTGTGCAAGGTATGAGGCTACTAATGGGTACAGGCTCCAGCAAAGGGTACCCATGTAGAATAGGAACTCACAGGAAGAAAGCCCAGCACTTGAAAACGTGAGGGTAAGACAGATACACAAGTACCAAGGTATTAGGTTCAGAGATAACAAAGAAAATAAAACTCTTCATTTCTTTCTTTCTTAAAACAGGAATTTGAGGTGAGACTGAAGCTATGGAGAAGGATTATTAATCCCAGTGATAGAGGAGACAGGATCCAATGAGGACACTGTACCTCATTCAATGTCTGGCACAAAGTCAATGCTCCAGATGAATTTGTTGACTTTAATTGATGTAAGGACAACATTTGGCATGGCCATTTCTTGTGAAATTATATACATTTAACCTTTAAATAAAGCAAAAATCTAGATGGAAAAAGAAGAGGGTAAAGTAATAAAGAGTTCCCTTTTTCATATCCTACGAACTGACTCTTAAGTTTACATTTCTAATAGCTTATTAGCTAACCTTAGTAAACCAAACAATGGAAGGATCTTAAACTTTAAAATGGCACTGAGAGCAAAAGCTAAGTAATGCCATAATGCAATCTAACAAGAATCAATCATTTCTTTTAGGTGATCTTTTCCCTATATTTTTGCTAAATGCATTGAAGTGAAATTCAATGACACCCTCAGAAGCCTCCTAGGAATAAGGCTCTCTTACTTTGTTAATTAGGTACCTCAAAGACAAGTCTAAAAAAGCTAGATATACCTTTCACACTACATTTTCACATTACACTTATATTTTCAAATTCGTGGGTTGGATATTCAAACTGGTTAAACTGGCACCACTGACAAAACCTAACACTTCTTATCCCATCCATCCTCAAAAGACACTGTGGTAATGCACCATCTGAGATCATAAAAGCAATAAGGATAAAAAGGAAAAAAGATATCATATGAAAGGATTATTTCACAAATAAAAGACTTTTTAAACGATGCTATGATATCTAGGAAAGATATTTTAGTCACTTTTTCAATGATGCTATGATATCTAGGAAGGATATTTTAGTCACTTGAAGGTTATTAAAAATATAATTATACTCATCATAAAACAAAAATTGTCAGTGCTGTTTTCTCTCAAGCCTTCAGCCAGAGGCCAACACAGCAGGTTTATCTCGTTTGAGCGTCACACTGACCTTCAGCTATTTCCCTCTGCTCATATTTGGAACACTGAAACGTGGAAACAAGACAGGCTGGCACATTCAGGTAAATGCTCTGGAGGTTTTGAAAATTCACATGGAGGCAAACACTTAAATCAATAACTAATACAAAGTATTAGGCACTTCAGTCTTTCAATTGTTAGAGTTCATCATACAACCAATTAGGTAAACTTAATATAACACAGGAGCTAAAGGCACAGGCTTTGGATCAAAAACTTGGATGGCATCCTCACCTTGTCTCTTATTAAGTAACAGGATATAGTTTTAAACCTCTCTAAATCTGTTTCTCCAGTTTAAAAAAAAGAAGAAAGAAAGAAATACTATTAGTTACCTTATGGCATGTTTAAAGTAAGATTATATATTTAAAGAACTGAGCATTTCCTGGTACAGAATAGGTGTTCATTGTTCTAGAGTCTCATTACTCTTATTCTTAAAATGGGATAGTCCTTAGGAAGCCTTCAGACAAGTGAATTATTCTGGAGACATAATTCTGGTTTAGCAGACAGCAATACCAGACATTGCCAGGGGTACAAGCAACCACTGATCTTCACCAGAAAGTCCCTGTGGTTGCTAAATCTTGGCTCCCAACACTAGCCCAAACTTCTGCTGGTGGAAAAGTCTCCCCCTGACAAATGTTACTAATGTTTCTAACGTGCCCACTAAATATTGGAAGAGAAATTCCAAGAGCTCTTCCAAATCTAAATAAAATTACTGGATTCAATTCAAGCAAAAAGTCTGTTCATTCCCAAACTGTTTGAACCAATCCCCAGAACGCAGAGCAAAATGGTTTTGGTTCATTTTAATTAGGAGTCTCTTTTTGATGCCTGTGTCATCTAACAGCAGGAGCCTAAGGAATACTTCCCTAGTTAGTCATTAAAGCTGAAAGCTACAAAGCTTTCATAAAACTCAGACTCCAGCCCTCAATCGTCAGTCTCTAAATCTAATAAACTTTCTAACCAGAGTCTTCATTGCCAGTATAACAAGTGACCCGCATACCCTAAATGAACCAGGGTTCTTTGTCTGGCAACACACTGATTCTGATAGATGAGAAAGGCCAACACAGAAGAGATCCTTGGGGGAGTTGTTGAGAAGTTAACAGTATTGCCTATTAAATTAAACACCATTCATCTACACATACACTGTGAAAGATCTGAAAATTCATGCTAGTTTCCCACTTGCCCATTTCAGTGTACACATTTAATTTAACGTAAAAGTCTTCGGGGATCTGAATCCTCAGCTTTTTAAACATTCTATGTACCATCTAGACAAAATAGAGTATGAGGAAGAATGACTTGTGTGTATAAGGATAATGCAAAAAACATGTATTCAAAGCAACCTTCACATTGTACTACATTTGTTCTTTTTTAAATTTTAAATGAAAAAAAGATGAATATTTTTAATGAAAAAAGGTACAATTTCACAAAGAAGATAGACATCATAAACCATTAGATAACTTAATAACAAAGAAACAAAGATACATAAAGCAAAAATCAGAAGAAATATAAAGAAAAAGAAAAAATATATAGTCATAGTGAGACATATTAACATTTTCTGAGAATATTTTATCAAGGGCAGAAAAAAATAAGGACAGCAGCATCTTGAATGATATCATTAACAATTTAAATATAATAGATTTAATTACTTTATATTAATCATTTCCTACACAAATAGATTTACAATTTTGTGTTTCATACAGTGTTATTAGATGTCCATAGGACATTTAGAAAAAGCTGGCAAAAAGATAAACATTAGTACATTTCAAAAATAGAACTCTGTTTTGTATGTGGGATTCAGTTATACATACACACATAAGTTATTTTTGAAACTATTTTCCACTATAGGTTATTACAAGAAATTGACTATAGCTCCCTGTGCTACATAGTAAACTTTGATCCCAGTTTCATATCTATTTTTTTATTAGAAATTTAGCATTCTATTCATACTAAGTCAAACAAGTGGAATCAAAATGTCATAAATGTTTTAATTAGGCAAAAATTTATAAGTCTTCTAAAATATATATATATATATATGTATACAAAAAATTTTCTACTATGCTTGATAAAGGCTTGAGAAAGAACATTAAAAAAAAAGAGATGGAGAGACTGGAAAACATTAACTAAATGAAATGGGAGCACTGTATATGAAATAGAAAAAGTGAAACAAACTAGATAAAAGTAAAAGATGCTCATATAGTACAGTTGTTTTTAAACATGGATGCTCATTAGAAACATATCTGGAGCTCTGGGGGTAAAAAGCAATACCTGGGCATTTGTATTTTTCAAAAAATTTCAAGATAATTCTGATATGCATATGGATTTTAAAAAGTGATTGCAGGTTTTTCTATTAAATGGTAGTTTTGGTAAAATAGAACTCTGTAATTTTTCTGTTGACCAATCATGATACAATGGTATTAAGTGAGTAATCATTACATAATCACAATAGTAAAAAATGTTTATCAGTTTTCACAATCAATAGTCAGACAAAAAATAAAAGATAATTACAATTCACAGCCATAATGGGAATATGATTAACCCAACAATATAAAATAATTACAAGCAATTTGGGGGACCAAGCAGTGTGATTTGTAAGTGGAAGTGCATACATGCACATGTTTTCATCTGCTCAGACAGTCTAGCCTTTTGGTGGTGCATTTAATTCATTTACATTTAAGGTAATTATCGATATGTATGATCTGATTACCTATTAGCATTTTCTTAATTGTTTGGGATTTATTTTCTTTAGGTAGGGTTTTTCCTTGTTTTCTTCCTAGAAAAGTTCCTCTAGCATTTGTTGTAAAGCTGATTTGGTGGTGGTGAATTCTCTTAACTTTTGCTTATCTGGAAAACTTTTGATTTCTCTATCAAATCTGAAGGAGAGTCTTACTGGGTAGAGTGATCTTGGTTGTAGTTCTTCCCTTTCATCACTTTAAATATGTCATGCCATTCCCTTCTGGTTTGTGGAGTTTCTGTTGAGAAATCAGCTGATAGCCTGAAGGCAGTTCCCTTGTATTTTATTTTCATTTTTCCTTCTTGCTTTTAATATTTTACCTTTGTCTCTAATTTTTGTCACTTTGATTACTATATGTCTCAATGTGTTCCTCCTTGGGTTTACCCATCCCAGGACTCTCTGTGCTTCCTGGACTTGGTTGATTATTTCCTTTCCCATGTTAGGGAAGTTTTCAGCTATTATCTCTTCATATATTTTCTCAGGTCCTTTCTCTCTCTCTTCTCTTTATGGGACCTCTACAATGTGAATGTTGGTGCATTTGATGTTGTCCCAGAGGGTTTCTTAGCATGTCTTCATTTCTTTTCATTCTTATTTCTATATTCTGCTTTGTGGCAGTAATTTCCACCATTCTGTCCTCCAGGTCATTTATCCATGCTTCTGCCTCAGTTATTTTGCTATTGATTCCTTCTAGTGTATCGTTCATTTCTGTATGTTTGCTCTTTAGTACTTGTAGGTCTTTGGTAAACATTTCTCAATCTTTGCCTCCATTCTTTTTCCAAGATCCTGAATCATATTCAGGATCATTATTCCAAATTATTTTTCTGGAAAGTTGCCTATCTCCACTTCATTTAGTTGTTTTTCTGAGGTTTTATCTTGTTCTTTCATCTGGGACATAACTTTTTGCTTAATCAAGCTGATTAACTTTCTGTAACATGGTTTTGTTTTACTTGCTGTGGGATTGTGGTTCGTTCTTCTTGCTTCTCCTGTCTGCCCTCTGATGGAGGAAGCTAAGAGGTTTGTGTAAGCTGCCTGATGGAAAGGACTGGTGGTGGGAAAAACTAGGTCTTGCTCTGATGGGCAGGGCCTTGCTCAGTAAAGCTTTAATCCAATTATCTGCTGATCCTGAGGTGACCCAGCCTTGGGGTCTATATTCTGGTCAAGGGCAACTTCCATGAGGGCTTACTTCCCCATAGCTGTGGTGAGCCCCTGCTGACCCACACCTCCACAGGAGACCCTCCAACACTAGCAGGTGGTTTTGGTTCAGTTTCCTGTGGAGTCACTGCTCCTTTCCTCTGAGTCTTGGGGCATGCAAGGTTTTATTCGTATTCTCCAAGACTGGAGTCTGTTTCCCCTAGTCCTGTGGAAGTCCTATAATCAAATCCTGCTGGGTTTCAAGGTCAGATTCCCTGAGGATTCCCAGTCCCTTTGTTGTATCCTCAGGCCAGGAAGCCTGATGTGGGGTTCAGACCTTCACAACAATGGGAGAACTTCTTTGGTATTATTGTTCTCCAGTTTGTGGGTCACCCACCTGATGGGTATGGAATTTGATTTTATCATTATAGTGCCCTTCCTACCGTCTCACTGTGGCTTCTTCTTTATCTTTGGACATGGGGTATCTTTTTTTGGTGTGTTCCAGCATCCTCCTGTCAATGGTTGTTCAACAGCTAGTGGTGATTTTGGTGCTCTCACAGAAGAAGACTGCACGGCCTTCTACTCTGCCATCTTGAACCAGAAGCAAGCTGGTACTACACTTGGATTGGAAATTAGAATTCTTTTCTATTGTCTTCTTATTTCTTTGAATATAGTACACAGAATGGAAATAAAGGGCAATAGAAGTGAAGCAAGTGATTTGACAACAGAAATAACTTCACTTGTGTCACACCTTAATTATTAGTATATATATAATTTACCTTTTGCCATTTCACTGCCACTTTTACCCTACTCTGTAACAGTAGGAAAGAATCATCTTCTAGACATCAGTCAGTCAGAGGAAATTATTCCCCCAAAACAATGCAAGATCGTTCAACTCTACTAACTCTTTCAAACTAGCACACGTAACTTTCTAGCCGCAGTCACTTCAAGTAGAATTCTGCCACTATCCCCAGTCCTTTTGAACACTAACAGGAATGCAGTGTTGCCAGTAAGAGGCCCTCCACATCCTCCACTCACAGCCTGCTTCAGCCACGCAGTGATGCACCAATACTACTACCAAATGTAGACAGCCTTCCTTATGCTGCTGTGGAAGAGGAAAGGGAGGCATCCTGTTCAGTAAGTCCACTGCTGTTGCAGCCCTTGGTGAGGACACTGAGAAAGGCTTTTTTGTGCCCAAAGACAGAGCACAGGTTCGCTTGAATGGTAACTACTGATAACAATCATGAATCATAAACACACAGATAATTCTGTGGGGGATGGGGAATGCTCAAGTTGGGTACTCAATGAGTTGTGGGTTGAAACATGTTTTATTCCAAAAGAGGTAGGATAATAATATGTAGAAGATTGGAGGATAGGAAAATAATACAAATACAGTGTTCTGTATATGCTAACAGTACCTGCTATTTTATGACCACCACAGGTAGTATAAACTTCCACAGGTAAGATATAAAATGAACCAATTTTTTCAGGAAATATCAACACAGGTGGATGGGAACTGCTTTTCAAATGAAAGGGAAGAAAAAAACAATAAAATGTTCTGATATTTTCCAAGTTTTCAATAATTGTATTTTATATGACTAAAGACTATTTCTTCAGGAAAAAGTTTATTTTTGTCAAGCTTTTATTGAGTAAGTGCAAAACTAAGTATTCTTGAAGCAATATGAGATGTGAGAAAAAACGAACTCACAAAGAAGTGTTAACTTCAGGTTACTTTATAAGAGTAAAAAAATCAAATGTTTTAATGCCCAAACCATTGTTGATTAAGAAAATGATGTATTCAATACAAATATGTAGCCATTAACATATTGTCCACAAAGTTTCTATTTATATGGCAAAATATTCATGAGATAAACAGGAAAAGTAATGTGAAAGAAAAATCAATGTATTTGTTGAAATCCAAGTTATTCTGCCAAATAAAGTGTTTACACTTGTTTGCTTTCTCTGATGAGAGAAATAAGATTGAAAAGAGAAAAAATGTAGTAGGAGAAAGAGTCAAATTATATGAGCAAATCATCCAGGAATTCTAAAGAATAAGAATTTCTAATATTCAATTTTAGAATTGCTTTGTCAAAGTAACCTTTGTTTGGTCCTCTAAGACCTTCACTTAGAGTCTCACACAAGCAGAGCTCTTGTAAGAGAAGGATATTTGGGAGAAACTCAACGATAGATACTGATTTCCCCTATGGGTCAATGCTTGGATAGTTACATATGACTATATAACTATAGCTACATAGCAGGTAAAAATATATCTATATTTATAAATATAAAGAAGAAATGCAAATGAGAATTTGCTAAAGGTGGTAAACTGGAGCCTGAAGTGACCTTGACACTTGGGAAGGGTCCTGATCTTTCAAAAGAGCATGTGGTCCAAAACCCTATAGTGATCAAGTGACAGAGCCAAATTCACACAAGCTCTTAATATAGTGATTGCCTTTTTTTTCTCCTCAACTACGCATCTGTGAGCTTTCCAAATCATATTTTAATGGAAATTATTATTTTGATTACGAGGAAAAATAACAGTAAAGAACTGAAATACATTTCGATACCTCCATGAAAGGACCATTGAAGCTGTCCAAGGACACTTGGGCAACTTTTGTGTCAGCAGATCGAGTGGGAGATAGTGTGCCTGGCTGGAGAGGAAACTCAAAAGTGAGTAAGCAAAGAAAGACAATTTAGACCCAGGAAAGAAAAGTCAGCGTCAGAGAAATCAAATAGAACAGTAGAACATGGATGGGTATTTTAACGGAACAGAAAAATCTGGAAAATACAGATGTTGTAGTTGATCAAATGGTATAGTCATTTGGTAATAATAATCATGGAGCGTTTATTGAGAAAGTCCCTGTGATAAATGCTTTATATGTACTGTTTCATTTAAATATTTTAATGAACCTGAGACAAATGCTACAATTATCAGTATTTTATTTTTTTAAAAAAAAGAGGCACATAAGGATTAAATGACCTAGCCAATGTTACTCAGACACTAAGTAGTACAGCAGGATCTGAACCCAGATAGTCCAACTCTAGATCTGCAAAAAACAACAGTAATAAGGATTTACTATGTGCTGGGCACTGTGTTAGAGGTCTCATGTGGATTATCTCTATAATTTACAAAACAACCTCTTGAGATAAGTACTATTATTTACATTTATGGGCAGTAAAACCAGCTCATCCTAGCTTATGGGGAAAAGCAATATATTGGTTCATAACTTATCATAAGTTATGGTGCAAAGATATTCTCATTCTCCTGAATATAAACTTTGAGCCCCATGGAAAGAGGCTCACTATCATCATCATAAATCTGTTAATTATTTATATAATTATGTGTTGATTCATTGAGAAGAAATTATGTGATAACCACATGTTAGTGGTTTCCATGGTAAAAATGTAATGTAACTTTTAGGCAGGAAATGTATTTCAGCATATCAAACTTGCTTAGCTATACCTGCATCATTTTGTGAATTATCTGTGTGTTTATGATTCGTGATTGTTATCAGTAGTTATGGTTCAAGCAAGCTCAACTGATTTTAATATTAGCTGACATAAAGCATCATTGCTGCTGCTGCTAAGTCACTTCAGTTGTGTCCGACTCTGTGCAACCCCATAGATGGCAGCCCACCGGGCTCCCCGTCCCTGGGATTCTCCAGGCAAGAACACTGGAGTGGGTTGCCATTTCCTTCTCCAATGCATGAAAGTGAAAAGTGAAAGGGAAGTTGCTCAGTCGTGTCCGACTCTTCACAACCCCATGGACTGCAGCATACCAGGCTCCTCTGCCCATGGGATTGTGCAGGCAAGAGTACTGGAGTGGGGAGCCATTGCCTAGGGTAATACATTTTGTGGATTTGTTGGAGGTAACACAAGGATAATGGAAAAGAAGGAAAGAAAAATGAAAAAAGGAGAACATTTTAAAAAGTATGTTTCCCAAAGCATAAGTCTAAACTCTTGGGCATACCTGAGATTGGGCTGTGCTGCTATACTTTATTTCAGATAACTATAGCACCCCCTGGTGAATAACTTTAATATTTCATAATTTTCTCCAAATAGCATATGCTGCAAAATCTGCAAATGGCTCTTAGAAATAGCTGCTTTGGTCCTATTTTTTTTCATTTTTGGTAAGTAAGCATGTGCCTAAACTAAATTTATCTCAGAAGCTATTTTAATACCAACATAAGTTTTATGTAACATGCAAATTCTACTTCCAGAAACAAGAATAAGGGGACTTGAGTATCTTGGATTAATCAAATTAGCTGCACAGGATGCTAACATAGGGGCTTCCCAGGTGGCACAGTGGTAAACCATGTGCCTGCAATGTAGCAGACACAAGAGATGTAGGTTCGACCCCTGGGTTGGGAAGAGCCCCTGGAGAAGGAAATGACAACCTGGTCCAGTATTTTTGCCTGGAAAATCCCATGGACAAAGGAGCCTGACAGGCCACAACCCATGGGGTTACAAAGAATTGGGCATGACTGAGTAAACACACACACACTAACTTAGAAGAAGCAAAAGCCTGTAAATCTAGAAAGTACAACAAAATTTTTTATTCATTTTTGTACACAAATTTCAAATTTTCACTGGGCTGAAGCATATAAATACATTCACACTTCCCTACCTCTTAGATCTTTAATCATCTGTCCTTTCCTCATGACATTTTTATTGATCATCTTATTTATAAATGTAGACCCCAACACTTACATTCCCTATGCCTTTCTCGGCCTCATTGTTTTTTTTACCATAGTTAGAATGTCCAAATAAATTTTTATCCAAATTAAAACACTTTGAGATGGGCAAGGATGCTATTACTATTTACGTGGGGACAAACAGGCAATGGGAACATTATGACGTACTCACCTCACTCATAGTACTGATCATCTTCTAATATATTTACTTTTTATTTTCTTTCTTTTCTGCTAAAAATTCAGAGTGAGCAGGGAGTTTTGTCTGTTTGGTTTTCCCCCTTTTTTTTCTTTGCTATAATCCCAGTAACTAAAATAATGTTCATATTATAATATATGCTCCATAATATTGATTGAGTAAATGAACATGATTACTTTTAAGTTGATTACTGCCATAAGAAGTCAAAAGTAACTTGGAAGATTGTTCAAGGGGCATTTAGGGATGTAAAGACAATTTCATTAAGTGGGTAAAGAGTAAGGAGTGTATCACTGGGTAGAATTTAACAGAGGTGAGGGGAAGTGTTATGGTGGAAGCAGAGCTAACCACATGAGCACAGAGGTTTAAAAAAAAAAAAAGGATGAATACTTATTGATCTAACAGCAAGAAGTTCAGTTTGGCCAGGGAATGGGATCTATGAAGAGAAAGGAAAGCCAGAGAGAAGGACTAGAAATAGGTCTTGGAGCCTTAAATGTTATGCCAGTAGTTGGATTTCTGTCATGGTCACAGTCAGATGATTTTTTTTTTAAACATCTACTGTTTTCCACCACTGATAACATAAACATTCTGTGTAATCAGTGTAAGTGGGAACTTTTTTAAAATATAGAGAAGAAAATAAAATCACTTCAAATTTCTCTGCCCAGAGTTAATCATTGTTAATCCTTTGTTCTTGCATTTCCTCTACAGACACATTACTACAATTGGGATACAAAAGACAGAAATAGATTGTGCCCTCACTCTTTCACTAACATTTATTTTATGATTATCTGACTAATTAAGGGTTCTCTGAAAACAGAGTTTTAATATTTACATACATTTACTGTATGAAAGGGAGAAGGCAATGGCACCCCACTCCAGTACTGTTGCCTGGAAAATCCCATGGATGGAGGAGCCTGATAGGCTGCAGTCCATGGGGTCGCACAGAGTCGGACACGACTGAAGTGACTTAGCAGCAGCAGCAGCAGCATTGTATGAAAATATCAAAATTTATTTACTTAATATCCTGCTAGTACATATTTACATTGTTTCCAAATACAGATATAGCTATTTTTGAAATGGACATCAATAGTGCGTTTACCCTAATGTACTTGGGATACTGCCATTGGCCTGTACTTAAGGATTTTGTAAGAAATTATCCTATGAAATACTACCATAGTTGTTAGGTACTGAAAGTTTGTGTCCCTCCAAAATTCATGTTGCAGCCTTAGCCTTCCACCATGACTATATCTACAGATAAAGCCTGTTGTTGTTGTGTTGTGTTAGTTGCTTTGAAATTTGAGAATTTCAACCAGTAAAAGTTAAACGCAAAATCTGTTTGGATATCATCTGTAATACAACAGAAGAGGCAAAGTTTTTAAAGGAGTATAGTTCTTTAAATTTTAAGTAGAAAATTATGTATTATACAAATGTATAATGTATGCAAAATGTCATTTTTCAGGAAGCATAATTCTCAAGTCAACCAATACTTCCAAATTAATATAAATACCTCCTGTTCTCTGAAAATATCTGGTGAAAAATTAATTATATACATTGAAGTTTTTTTAATAAGTATGTCTGAAATTAACAAAACAGAAGAAAGAAAAGAGTCAATATATTAAATGGTATTTCCTATCAGATCCATGTGCTACAGTGGAAAGAACACGGCTGTAGGAACCAGATGCTCTGGCTTCAGTCCTTATGTCTATGATCCATGAAATACACAAAGCTGTATACACATATACATTTCTATATGCATGCATTTTCTAATCCTCAACAATGTTAGCTCATGTTATGAATGAGGAAACTGAAACAGGGCTTAATGACTTGCATGAGATCACAAAGCAGAGAAGTGACTGAATTTAAATTTTGTTACAGTTTAAAGCCTGTATTTTTTCCCACTCCACAGAAAAAGAGGGGAGTAATTGCAAAACCTGTGAAGGGTCTGAAATTTTACCCTTTCTCAATTTCACACATGCTAGCAGAAGACATAAGACTCCTAGGTCAGAGGCAAAAGGGCTTCATAGCACAGCAAGCAACATGAGCTTCACGTTTCAGTCAGTTCTCCCCCAACCCCCAAACACCATAGGTCAATGTAGAGAGGCCTAGGTGAATGCTGGGCACACAGTTGGGTTTGGTTATAGCTTATGAACCTTGAGTTCAGGAAGATCTTCAGTCTTACAGAGTGATGACAGATAACAATGTCATTCTTTGTCCAAGAAAGAAAAGAAAGTATTAGTCACTCAGTCGTGTCCAACTCTGTGTAGACCTGTGGACTGTAGCCTGCCAGGCTCCTCTATCCATGGGATTCTCCAGGCAAGAATACTGGAGTGGGCTGCCATTTCCTTCTGCAGAGGATCTTCCTGACCCAGGGATCAAACCTGGGTCTCCTGTATTGCATGCAGATTCTTTACCATCTCAGCCACCAGGAGGAAGATAATATTTTACTATCCTGTTCAGGAAACAAATTTGCCCTCTACCTTTACAGGGTATATAAAGACTCTATCTCTATCTTCTAAGACTGCTTGCTATATAAACATCTTTTAAGAGATACCTTGGAGAAAAGCTGTCACAGTCATATAGAAATGTCATGCAGAATTACCACCACCACCCCCCAACTAAGGGAAAAGTCGAAATAGAATAGATCCTGAGGTTTGCTGGACAGTCTGACAAAAGCCCAAAGAGGTGTGATGAATCTGTGTTTGGTGCATGTTTGCATATATTCATATCTAAATTGGATTTAAATGTAGGTCTTCAGCCTCTAGGGTCCATGTCATCAGCCCATTAGCGAAAGGACAAGACATAAGGCAGAGATGATACGGGGTAAGGAAAAGAATAGCATCTTTGTGAAAGAGATTAGAAAAATTAGGTAAAATGTAAGGGTTCCAGTGAAGGAGACTATGCTTGGGGCAGAAATCCTTCCTAGACAGGAAAATCTAAGCAGAAAATCAGTTGTATGAATTAAGTCCATCTGCAAGGACAAGCTCCATTCAATTTACTGAGCACTCAGGAAGTTAGTGTCTCCGGGGCAGGGGCAGATTTGTTTCCTGACCAGAATAATAAAGATAATGTCTCCCTCCCGGGGCAAAGATTGTGCTGTTTAGTTTGCAGCCCCAGATAATAGCAGGAATAATTCCAGGTTTGGTGGATTTATAAGCTTTAATGCACTTCTTGCTCAGATCAAAATTAGCTCGCTAGTTGGCAGGGCTATGCTTGTTGATGAAAGCATTTCCAGGGAATAGAGACTGAGGGAGGAAGAAATTGACAGAGAAGAGATAAAGAGCAAAGTTGAGAGGTCACTCTTTCAAAGACAAAGAAAATGACCAAGTGAAATGTCAGCAGTGAAAAAACATGAGCCTTTCTGCACAAGCTAACCTGCTGCAATCTTTGCCCGGGAATTAGAAGTGAAATGTCAAGCCAGTTTAATATCAGATCCTACATGATAACAGAGCCAAAGAATTAGAATTTGCAAAGAAAATGTCCCCTCCCAGTTATTTAAAAGAAAATGTTATTAAACAACTCAGTTTAATTAGATCCAAACCAGTTTGAAATCCAAGATAGTATCCTTTTCTTGTTAAATCCCTAGTCACAAAATAGCTAAATACTTGCAGAGTCTCAGGAATGCTGCTTTAAGGAACTGTTTTATTTGGAAGAATATCATTTTTATGCATTTTCACACTGGTAAGTCTTCTTAGAGTCTGTTATATTCAAATTCTGCGATCATTTCTTATAAAAAGGTAATATCATCTGACATATTTTATCAGTCATTTCCATAATAAAAGTTATAGCTAATAATGATAACATCACTAATTAAAATAAATGTGTGTAGAATTATACATATATGTGTATATATGTTATTATACACATATATATATTTATATGATACATATGTATATATATATAATTCCAATAAATTTCTAAGAATAACTTTAAGAATAAACTAAGGAACATCATTTTTATCTACTTATGAGTCATTGTATTCTCTCACTTTAATTTAAAGTTTTGATCATAATAAACTTTTCTAGGTCTGAGGGAGCAAAAGCAATAATGGCTTATCTTCAAACATTGTATGGAATAAAGAATAATTCTCATTTTAACTTCATAAAATTGACATAACAAGTGAGAAAAGATTTTTCATTCAAGTAACTAACTTTTTCATGTTTAATAATCATGCTTGCATAGAAAAAACATTTATAAGAGTATAAAAATGAAGAGGAATGCAGTCCATTTCCACAGCTATGATTTGTTGCCTAACAAAAATTGAAATTCCTTTCATTAAATACACTAATATGGCTTGGAAAAGGATTTAAAAATTAAATATATTTCATTTCTAGACTTTTAGTAGAATTAAAGAGATTTCATATACTAGCCTGCTTAAAAAATCACAAATTAAACATTTTATTTGAAAACTTATCATATATGGAAAATTATTTCTATAAGATATTCAAAGACTATTGTCAAACTTTGCTGGTTTTTTCCCACTACATCTATAAGTACAAAGAAATGACAAGCTTTAATTACTTCTTTAGGATTGTTTCAGTGTATGTGTATGTGTGTGTGTGTGTTTAGTCGCTCAGTTGTGTTTGACTCTTTGTGACCCCATGGACTGTACCCCACCAGGCTCCTCTGTCCATGGAAATTCTCCAGGCAAGAATACTGGAGTGGTTACCATGCCCTTCTCCAGGGGATCTTTCCAACCCAGGGATAAAAACTTAGTCTCTCATATCTCCCACATTACAGGCAGATTCTTTACCATCTGAGCCAGGGAAGCCTCTATATAGAGTTTCTCAGTACAGTCATTCAGTAGTCTCTGACTCTTTTTGACCAAATGAATTGCAGCTCACCAAGCTTCCCTGTCCATCACCAACTCCTGGAGCTTACTTAAACTCATGTCCATCGAGACAGTGATGCCATCAACCATCTCATCCTCTGTCATTCCCTTCCCTCTCTCCTGCAATCTTTCCCAGCATCAGGGTCTTTTCCAGTGAGTCAGTTCTTCGCATCAGGTGGCCAAAGTACTGGAGTTTGAGCTTCAGCATCAGTCCTTCCAATGAATATTCAGGACTGATTTCCTTTAGGATTGACTGGTTTCATCTCCTTGCAGTCCAAGGGACTCTCAACAGTCTTCTCCAACATCACAGTTCTAAAGCATCAATTCTTTGGCACTCAGCTTTCTTTATAGCCTGACTCTCACATCCATACATGACTACTGGGAAAACCATAGCTTTGACTAGATGGACTTTTGTTGGCAAAGTACTGTCTCTGCTTTTTAATATACTGTCTAGGTTGGTCATAGCTTATCTACCAAGGAGCAAGAGTCTTTTAATTTCATGGCTGCAGTCACCATCTGCAGTGATTTTGGAGCCCCAAAAAAGAAAGTATCTCACTGTTTCCATTGTTTCCCCATCTATTTGCCATGAAGTGACGGGACCAGATGCCATGATCTTAGCTTTTTTAATGTTGAGTTTTAAGCCAACTTCTTTACTCTCCTCTTTCACTGTCATCAAGAGGCTCTTTAGTTCCTCTTTGCTTTTGCCATAAGGGTGGGGTCATCTGCATATCTGAGGTTATTGATATTTCTCCAAGAAATCTTGATTCCACCTTGTGCTTCATCCAACCTGGCATTTCACATGATGTACTCTGCATATAAGTTTAATAAGCAGAGTGACAATATACAGCCTTGATTTACTCGTTTCCCTATTTGGAACAAGTCTGTTGTTCCATGTCCAGTTCTAACTGTTGCTTCTTGACTTGCATACAGATTTCGCAGGAGGCAGGTAAAGTGGTCTGGTATTCCCATCTTTTTAAGAATTTTCCATAGTTTGTTGTGATCCACCCTGTCAAAGACTTTGGTGTAGTCAATAAAGCAGAAGTAGATGTTTTTCGGAACTCTCTTGCTTTTTCGATGATTCAACGGATGTTGGTAATTTAATCTCTGGTTCCTCTGTCTTTTCGAAATCCAGCTTGAACATCTGGAATTTCATGGTTCACGAACTGTTGATGTGTGGCTTGGAGGATTTTGAGCATTACTTCCCTAGCGTGTGAGATGAGTGCAATTGTGCAGTAGTGTGAACATTCTCTGGCATTGCCTTTCTTTGTGATTGGAATGAAAACTGACCTTTTCCAGTCCTGTGGACACTGCTGATTTTTCCAGATTTGTTGGCATATTGAATATAGCACTTTCACAGCATCATATTTTAGGATTTGAAATAGCTCAACTGGAATTCCATCACTTCCACCAGCTTTGTTTGTAGTGATGCTTCCTAAGGCCCACTTGACTTTGCATTCCAGGATGTCTGGCTCTAGGTGAATGATCACACCATCATGGTTATCTGGGTCATGAAGATCCTTTTTGTATATTTCTTCTGAGTATTCCTGCCACCTCTTCTTAATACCTTCTGCTTCTGTTAGGTCCCTACCATTTCTGTGCTATATTATACCCATCGTTGCATGAAAAGTTCCCTTGGTATCTCTAATTTTTTTGAAGAGATCTCTAGTCTTTCCCATTCTATTGTTTTCCTCTATTTCTTTGCATTGATCGCTGAGGAAGGCTTTCTTATCTCTCCTTGCTACTCTTTGGAACTTTGCATTCAAATGGGTATGCTGCTGCTGCTGTCACTTCAGTCATGTCTGACTCTGTGCAACCCCATAGACGGCAGCCCACCAGGCTCCCCCATCCCTAGGATTCTCCAGGCAAGAACACTGGAGTGGGTTGCCATTTCCTTCTCCAATGCAGGAAAGTGAAAAGTGAAAGTGAAGTCGCTCAGTCATGTCCGACCCTCAGCGACCCCATGGACTGCAGCCTACCAGGCTCCTCCGCCCATGGGATTTTCCAGGCAAGAGCACTGGAGTGGGGTGCCATTGCCTTCTCCTCAAATGCGTATAGCTTTCCTTTCTCCTTTGCCTTTCACTTCTCTACTTTCATAGCTATTTGTAAGTCCTCCTCAGACAACTATTTTGCCTTTTCGAGTTTCTTTTTCTTGGGGATGGTCTTGATCACTGCCTCCTGTACAATGTGCTGAACCTCCATCCACAGTTCTTCAGGCACTATCAAATCTAATCCCTTGAATCTATTTCTCACTTCTACTGTATGATTGTAAGGGGTTTGATTTAGGTCATACATGAATTGTCTAGTTGTTTTCCCTACTTTCTTCAATTTAAGTCTGATTTTGCCAATAAGGGTTTCAAGATCTGAGCCACAGTCAGTTCACAGTCTTGCTTTTGCTGACTGTATAGAGCTTCTCCATCTTTAGCTGCAAAGAATATAATCAATCTGATTTCAGTGTTGACCATTTGGTGATGTCCATGTGTAGACTCCTCTTGTGTTGCTGGAAGAGGGTGTTTGCTATGATCAGTGAATTCTCTAGACAAAACTCTGTTAGCCTTTGCCCTGCTTCGTTCTATGCTCCAAGGCCAAATTTGCCTGTTACTCTAGGTATTTCTTGACTTCCTACTTTTGCATTCCAGTTCCCTATAATGAAAAGGACAACTCTTTGGGTGTTAGTTCTAGAAGATCTTGTAGGTCTTCATAGAAATGTTCAATATCAGCTCCGATCAGCATTACTGATCGGGCCATAGACTTGGATTACCATGATATTGAATGGTTTGCCTTGGAAATGAACAGAGATCATTCTGTCACTTTGAGATTGCATCCAAGTTCTGTATTTTATACCCTTTTGTTGACTATGATGGCTACTCCATTTCTTCTAAGGGATTCTTGCCAACAATAGTAGATATAATGGTCATCTGAATTAAATTCACCCATTCCAGTCCATTTTAGTTTGCTGATCCCTAAAATGTCTATGTTCACTCTTGTCATCTCCTGTTTGACCACTTCCAATTTGCCTTGATTCATGGACCTAACATTCCAGGTTCGTATGCAATATCGCTCTTTACAGCACTGGACCTTACTTGCATCAGCAGTCATATCCACAACTGGGTATTGTTTTTATTTTGGCTCAGCATCTTCATTCTTTCTGGAGTTATTTCTCCACTGTTCTCCAGTAGCATATCGGGCACCTACTGACCTAGGTAGTTCATCTTTCTGTGTCCTATCTTTTTGCCTTTTCATACTGTTCATGAAGTTCTCAAGGCAAAAATACAGAAGTTGTTTGCCATTCCCTTCTCCAGAGGACCACATCTTGTCAGAACTCTGTACCATGACCCGTCCATCTTGAGTGGCCCTACACAGCATGGCTCATAGTTTCACTGCATGAGACAAGGCTGTGGTCCTTGTGATCAGTTTGATTAATTTTCCTCTTTGTGGTTTTCATTCTGTCTTCCCTCTGATGGATAAGGATAAGAGGCTTATGGAAGCTTCCTCATGGGAGAGACTACTTGAGGGGGAACCTAGGTCTTGTTCTGATTTGCAGGGCCATGCTCAGTAAATCTTTAATCCAATTTTCTGTAGATGGGCAGGGCTGTGTTCCCTCCCTGTTGTTTGATCTGAGATCCAACTTTGGTGGAGTTAATGAAGATAATAGCGACCTCCTTCAAAAGGTCCCACGCACGCACTGCCACATTTAGTGCCCCCAAGGCTGCACCACTGCCGACCCAGGCCTCTGCCGAAGACTCCTGGACACTCACGGCAAGTCTGGGTCAGTCTCTTGTGGGGTCACTGCTCCTTTCTCCAGGGTCCAGGTGCACACAAGGTTTTGTTTGTGCCCTCCAAGAGTCTGATTCCCCAGTCCTGTGTAATTTCTGGTGGCTCTATGGTGGGTTAATGGCAACCTCCTTCAAGAGGGCTTATGCCATACCCAGGTCTGCTGCAACCAGAGCCGCTACCCCTGCAGCAGGCCACTTCTGACCCGTACCTCCACAGGAGACACTCAAACACTCAAGTGCAGGTCTGGCTCAGTCTCTGTGGAGTGTCCTGGTGCACACAAGGTTTTGTTAGAGCCCTTCAAGTGTCTCTGGTGGGTATGGGGTTTGATTCTAAATGTGACTTCGGCCCTCCTACCATCTTGCTGTGGCTTCTCCTTTGTCCTTGGTTGTGAGGTATATTTTTTTGGTGGGATCCAATATTCTCCTGTCAATGGTTCTTCAGCAGCAGGTTGTAATTTTGGAGTTCTTGCAGGAGAAGATGAATTCACATCCATCTACTCCACCATCTTAAATGTTGAGAGAACCTCTATTCATATACATGAATAAATGTTGGCAAGAATGTGGAAAACAGGGAACCCATACATTTTTGTCAGAATGTAAATTGGCACAAGATAGATCAAATTGACAACATCCGTTGGATCACTGAAAAAGCAAGAGAGTTCAAAAAGAACATTTACTTCTGCTTTATAGACTATGGCAAAGCCTTCATGTGGATCACAACAACCTCTGGAAAATTCTTAAAGAGATGGCAATACCAGACCACCTTACCTGCCTCCTGAGAAATCTGTATGCAGGTCAAGAAGCAACAGTCAGAATTGGACATGGAACAACAGTTCAGTCAGTTCAGTTCAGTTCAGTTGCTCAGTCGTGTCTGACTCTTTGCCACCCCATGAATCGCAGCACGCAGGGCCTCCCTGTCCATCACCAACTCCTGGAGCTCACTCAGACTCATGTGCCATCTGCAGTGATTTTGGAGCCCCTCCCCTCCAAAATAAAGTCTCTCACTGTTTCCTTTGCTTCCCCATCTATTTGCCATGAAGTGATGGGACCAGATGCTATGATCTTAGTTTTCTGAATGTTGAGTTTTAAGAAAACTTTTTAAGTGTCTTCTTTCACGTTCATCAAGAGGCTCTTTAGTTCTCCACTTTCTGCCATGAGGGTGGTGTCATCTGCATATCTGAGGTTATTGATATTTCTCCCAGCAATCTTGATTCAACTTGTGTTTCTTCCAGCCCAGCGTTTCTCATGATGTACTCTGCATATAAGTTTAATAAGCAGAGTGACAACATGCAGCCTTGATGCACTCCTTTCCTGATTTGGACCCAGTCAACATTCAGAAAACGAAGATCATGGCATCTGGTCCCATCACTTCATGGGAAATAGATGGGGAAACAGTGTCAAACTTTATTTTTTGGGCTTCAAAATCACTGCAGATGGGGACTGCAGTCATGAAATTAAAAGACGCTTACTCCTTGGAAGAAAAGTTATGAACAACCTAGACAGCATATTGAAAAGCAGAGACATTACTTTGCCGACAAAGGTCCATCTAAGCAAAGCTATGGTTTTTCCAGTAGTCATGTATGGATGTGAGAGTTGGACTATAAAGAAAGCTGAGCACTGAAGAATTGATGCTTTTGAACTGTGGTGTTGGAGAAGACTGTTGAGAGTCCCTTGGACTGCAAGGAGATCCAACCAGTCCATCCTAAAGAAAATCAGTCCTGGGATTTCTTTGGAAGGACTGATGCTGAAGCTGAAATTCCAGTACTTTGGCCACCTGATGTAATGAACTGACTCATTGGAAAAGACCTGATGCTAGGAAAGATTGAAGGTGGGAGGAGAAGGGGATGAAAGAGGATGAGATGGTTGGATGGCATCATGGACTCAATGAACATGAGTTTGAGAAAGTGCTGGGAGTTGGTGATGGACAGGGAAGCCTGGCAAGCTGCAGTCCATTAGGTCACAAAGTCGGACACGCAAGAGCAACTCACCTGACCTGATTATGTAAAACAGTAGTATGGCAGTTTCATGGCTGCAGTCACCATCTGCAGTGATTTTGGAGCCCCCAAAAATAAAGTCTGACATGGTTTCCACTGTTTTCCCATCTATTTCCCATGAAGTGATGGGACCAGATGCCATGATCTTCATTTTCTGAATGTTGAGCTTTAAGCCAACTTTTTCACTCTCCTCTTTCACTTTCATCAACAGGCTTTTTAGTTTCTCTTCACTTTCTGCCATAAGGGTGGTGTCATCTGCATATCTGAGGTGATTGGTATTTCTCCTGGCAGTCTTGATTCCAGCTTGTGCTTCTTCCAGTCCAGCGTTCCTCATGATGTACTCTGCATAGAAGTTAAATAAGCAGGGTGACAATATACAGCCTTGACATACTCCTTTTCGTATTTGGAACTAGTCTGTTGTTCCATGTCCAGTTCTAACTGTTGCTTCCTGACCTGCATACAAATTTCTCAAGAGGCAGATCAGGTGGTCTGGTATTCCCATCTCTTTCAGAATTTTCCACAGTTTATTGTGATCCACACAGTCAAAGGCTTTGGCATATTAATAAAACAGAAATAGATGTTTCTCTGGAACTCTCTTGCTTTTTCCATGATCCAGCGAATGTTGGCAATTTGATCTCTGGTTCCTCTGCCTTTTCTAAAACCAGCTTGAACATCTGGAAGTTCACAGTTCACGTATTGCTGAAGCCTAGCTTGGAGAATTTTCAGCATTACCTTACTAGCATGTGAGATGAGTGCAATTGTGCAGTAGTTTGAGCATTCTTTGGCATTGCCTTTCTTTGGGATTGGAATGAAAATTGACCTTTTCCAGTCCTGTGGCCACTGCTGAGTTTTCCAAATTTGCTGGCATACTGAGTGCAGCACTTTCACAGCATCATCTTTCAGGATTTGGAATAGCTCAACTGGAATTCCATCATCTCCACTAGCTTTGTTCGTAGTGATGCTTCCTAAGGCCCACTTGACTTCACATTCCAGGATGTCTGGCTCTAGGTCAGGGATCACACCATTATGATTATCTGGGTTGTGAAGATCTTTTTGTACAGTTCTTCTGTGTATTCTTGCCACCCCTTAAGTTATGACCAACCTAGATAGCATATTCAAAAGCAGAGACATTACTTTGCCAACAAAGGTCTGTCTAGTCAAGGCTATGGTTTTTCCTGTGGTCATGTATGGATGTGAGAGTTGGACTGTGAAGAAGGCTGAGCACCAAAGAATTGATGCTTTTGAACTGTGGTGTTGGAGAAGACTCTTGAGAGTCCCTTGGACTGCAAGGAGATCCAACCAGTCCATTCTGAAGGAGATCAGCCCTGGGATTTCTTTGGAAGGAATGATGCTAAAGCTGAAACTCCAGTACTTTGGCCACCTCATGCGAAGAGTTGACTCATTGGAAAAGACTCTGATGCTGGGAGGGATTGGGGGCAGGAGGAGAAGGGGACGACAGAGGATGAGATGGCTGGATGGCATCACTGACTCGATGGACGTGAGTCTCAGTGAACTCCGGGGGTTGATGATGGACAGGGAGGCCTGGCGTGCTGCGATTCGTGGGTTCGCAAAGAGTCGGACACGATTGAGCGACTGATCTGATCTGATATATATATCTATACACACATATATGAAAGTGAAAGTGTTATTCACTCAGTGGTGTCCAAGTCTTTGAGATCCCATAGACTATAGCCCACATGATTCCTCTGTCCATGGAGTTCTCCAGGCAAGCTTACTGGAATGAGTTGCCATTTCCTTCTCCAAGGGATCTGCCCGACCCAGGGATTGAACCTGGGTCTCTTGCTTTGCAAGCAGATTTTTACCATCTGAGCCACCTGGGAAGTTTTTATACACATACACACACACACCCACACACACACACACATACGTACAAACACAATGGAGTATTACTCAGTCATAAAAACGAATGAAATCCTGCCATTTATGACAACATGGATGAAACTGGAAGGCATTATGCTAAATAAAATAAGTCAGGAAAAAGATAAATACCATATGGTATTACTTGTATGTGGAATCTTAAAAACAAAGAAAATTTCATAGAAACATAATGCTGATTGCCAGGAACTAGAAGCAAGGGGAAATAGGGAAATGTAAGTCAAGGATATAAACTTTCAATTATAAGAATAAGTTCTGAGAATCTAATATATAATCTGCTGGTGAGTACAGTTAATAATATCAAAGTTACTAGATAATATATTACCTATAAAAATATAGATAATAATATTGCATTATTGAAAGTTGCTGATGATAGATCTTAAGCATTCTCATCACAAAAATTAGTTAACTACATGAAATGATGAATATGTTTATTATATTGATTTTAGAATCATCCCATAATGTATGGGCTTCGCTTGTGACTCAAATGGTAAAGAATCTGTCTGCAAATCAGAGAAGAAACAAAAAGAATCCAGATTGGAAAAGAGAAGTAAACTCTCACTGTTTTCAGATGACATGATCCTCTACATAGAAAACTAAATTTAGACACCACCAGAAAATTACTAGAGCTAATCAATGAATATAGTAAAGTTACAAGATATAAAATTAATACACAGAAATCCCCTGCATTCCTATACACTAATAATGAGAAAACAGAAAGAGAAATTAAGGAAACAATCCCATTCACCATTGCAATAAAAAGAATAACATACTTAGGAATAAATTTACCTAAAGAAACAAAAGACCTATATATAGAAAACTATGAAAGACTGATGACAGAAATCAAAGATGACACAAATAGATGGAGAAATATACCATGTTCGTGGATTGGAAGAATCAATATAGTGCAAATGAGTATACTACCCAAAGCAATCTATAGATTCAATGCAATCCCCATCAAGCTACCAACGGTATTTTTCACAGAACTAGACCAAATAATTTCACAACTTGTTTGGAAACACACAAAAAAACTCAAATAGCTAAAGCAATCTTGAGAAAGAAGAATGGAACTGGAGGAATCAACCTGCCTGACTTCAGACTATACTACAAAGATACAGTCATCAAGACAATATGGTACTGGCACAAAGACAGAAATATAGATCACTGGAACAAAATAGAAAGCCCAGAGATAAATCCACACACCTGTGGACACTGTATCTTTGACAAAGGAGGCAATACTATACAATGGGAAAAAGACAATCTCTTTAAGTGGTGCTGAGAAAACTGGTCAACCACCTGTTAAAGAACGAAACTAGAACACTTTCTAATACCATACAAAACTCAAAATGGATTAAAGATCTAAATGTAAGATCAGAAACTATAAAACTCTTAGAGGAAAATATAGGCAGAACACCCTCTGAAATAAATTACAGCAAGATCCTCTATGACCCACCATCCAAAGTAATGGAAATAAAAACAAATATAAACAAATGGGATCTAGTTAAACTTAAAAGTTTTTGCACAATGAAGGAAACTACAAGCAAGGTAAAAAGGCAGCCTTCAAAATGGGAGAATATAAAAGCAAACGAAACAACTGACAAAGAATTAATCTCCAAATACACAAGCAGCTCAATATCAGAAAAATAAACAACCCAATCAAAAAATGGGCCAAAGAACTAAAGAGACATTTCTCCAAAGAAGACATAAAGATGGCTAACAAACACATGAAAAGATGCTCGACATCACACATTATTAGAGAAATGAATATCAAAACCACAATGAGGTACCATCTGATGCTGGTCAGAATGGCTGCCATCAAACAGTCTACAAATAATAAATCCTGGAGAGGGTGTGGAGAGAAGGAAAACCTCTTACACTGTTGGTGGGAATGCAAACTAGTACAGCCACTATGGATAACAGTGTGGAGATTCATTAAAAAAAAAAAAAAAAAACGGAAGTAGAATTGCCATCAGTTCAGTTCAGTCTCTCAGTCCTGTCCAACTCTTTGCGATCCCATGGACTGCAGCATGCCAGGCTTCCCTGTCCATCACCAACTTCCGGAGCTTACTCAAACTCATGTCTATTGAGTTGCTGATGCCATCCAACCATCTCATCCTCTGTCATCTCCTTTTCCTCCTGCCTTCGATCTTTCCCAGCATCAGGGTCTTTTCCAATAAGTCAGTTCTTTGCATCAGGTGGCCAAAGTACTGGAGTTTAAGCTTCAGCATCAGTCCTTCCAATGAACATTCAAGGCTGATTTCCTTTAGGATTGACTGGTTTGATCTCCTTGCAGTCCAAGGGACTCTCAAGAGTCTTCTCCAACACCACATTTCAAAAGCATAAATCTTCAGCACTCAGTTTTCTTTATAGTCCAGCTCTCACATTCATACAAGACTACTGGAAAAACCATAGCTTTGACTAGACAGACTTTTGCTGGCAAAGTAATGTCTCTGCTCCTTAATATGCTGTCTAGGTTGGTCATAGCTTTTCTTCTGAGGAGCAAACATCTTTTAATTTCATGGCTGCAGTCACCATCTGCAGTGATTTTGGAGCCCAGAGAAATAAAGTCAGCCACTGTTTCCCCATCTATTTGCCACGGAGTGATGGGACCAGATGCCACGATCTCAGTTTTTTTAATGTTGAGTTTTAAGCCAACTTTTTCACTCTCCTCTTTCACTTTCATCAAGAGGCTCTTTAGTGTCATCTGCATATCTGAGGTTATCATCATTTCTCCTGGAAATCTTGATTCCAGCTTGTGCTTCATCCATCCTTGAATTTCACATGATGTACTCTGCATATAATAAATAAGCTGGGTGACAATATACAGCCTTGACATACTCCTTTTCTAATTTTGAACCAGTCCATTGTTCCAGATCTGGTTGTTTCTGTGATTGTGATTTTCATTCAGATAGAATGGACCGCACTATTCATTCAGACAGACATGGATCACAACCTTGCCTAACTCAATGAACCTATGAGCCATGCTGTGCAGGGCCACTCAAGATGGACAGGTAATGGTGGACAGTTCTGACAAAATGTGGTCCACTGGAGAAGGGAAGGACAAACCACTTCAGTATTCTTGCCTTGAGAATCCCAGGAACAGTATGAAAAGGCAAAAACATATGACACTGAAAGATGAACTCCCCAGCTCAGAAGGTGCCCAATATGCTATTGGAGAAGAGTAGAGAAATAGTTCAAGTAAGAAGGAAGAGGCTGAACCAAAGCAAAAACAACATCCAGTTGTGGATGTGACTGGTGCTGGAAGAAAAACCCAATGCTGTAAAGAACAATATTGCATAGGAACCTGGAATGTTAGGTCCATAAATCAAGGTAGATTGGAAGTGGTCAAACAGGAGATGGCAAGAGTGAACATCAATATTTTAGGAATTAGTGGACTAAAATGGACCAAAATGGGCAAATTTAATTCAGATGACCAATACATTTTTGACTGTGGGCAAGAATCCCTTAGAAGAAATGGAGTAGCCATCATAGTCAACCTATAGGTGCAGTCTCAAAAATGACAGAATGATCTCTGTTCATTTCCAAAACAAACCATTCAATATCATGGTCATGCAAGTCTATGCCCCAACCACTAATAAGGAAGAAGCTGAAGTTGAATGGTTCTATGAAGACCTACAAGACCTTCTAGAACTAATACCAAAAAAAGATGTCCTTTTCCTCATAGGGAACTGGAATGCAAAAGTAAGAAGTCAAGAGATACTTGGAATAACAGGCAAATTTGGCCTTGGAGTGATAAATGAACCAGGTCAAAGGCTAACAGAGTTTTGCCAAGAGAACACACTGGTCATAGCAAACACCCTCTTCCAACAACACATGGACATCACCAGATAGTCAATACCAAAATCAGATTGATTATATTCTTTGCAGCTGAAGATGAAGAAGCTCTATACAGTCAGCAAAAACAAGACCAGGTTCTGATTGAGGCTCAGGTCATGAATTCCTTATTGCAAAATTCAGACTTAAATTGAAGAAAGTAGGGAAAACCACTAGATCATTCAGGTATGACCTAAGTCAAATCCCTACGATTATAGAGTAGAAGTGAGAAATAGATTCAAGGATCAGATCTGATAAGAGTGCCTGAAGAACTATGGACAGTGGTGGTTCGTAACATTGTACAGGAGTCAAAGGAGACTAAATAATAATGATATAGTCATTAAGCATATTCAACGTCTTTTGCTCTTTCTCAAGGTCTACAGATAATATTCTGAGAAATATCCTGTGAGTTGTCTTATAGATATCAAAAACCAGGTGGAGAAGTAACTACATGATGACCAGACTGTACCCAGCACATAAACTGCCACAATTCCGAGAAGGGATCTCAGAGAAAATGGGACAAATGGACCCTGCAACTGAGGATTAACTGCACCCAAAACAATCAACATGATGCTGGTCAGACCACCAAGGACCAATCTGAAGATGACTGTCAGAGATGAATGAGCTGTTACTGCATGTAGCTGCCACGCCCGCCACCTGGTTTCTGTCTATAAAAGCTCTTGCCCCACTGATGCCCTGAGGGGGAGTCAGCCTATGGACAGACGTGTGTCACCCCTCCATCTGAAATTTGCTGCCATCTGAAATAAAGCAAATTTTCCTTTCCACCAACCTGACCTGTTTATTGGCTTTTGAGCAGTGAGCAGCTAGACCCACTCATGACTTTCAATAACAATTCCATTTTCAAAATAGATTAAAAAGCAGTAGATTTTTAAGAAAATAGCTATTACCCCTGATAGCAGTAAAAGGTGACTCCTGTATCAGATCTTCAACACCTACCTGGAGCTGAAGCTGGTCCTTTATCACCTTGTGATATTTCTCAACTGCTCTGCTGTTACCTCTGAGGACCCTAAACCCAAAGAAGTGACTTCAAAGTTGGGATATTTCAGCCCATCAACTCCAACCATGCATATTTCCTTTTTTAATTTTGGTCACTGACTTTTCCTGAACATAGTCTTTTGAAAAAATGGCCCATCACCTAACTACCTCATACTTTCTTTACAACTTCTGCACAATTAATTGCCTCTCTTCCTACTGTTTTCTTGAAACTCGAATTCATGTCACAGGGTTTTCTGGAATCTTGGTCCATTGTAAACACTCACCACTCCCTTCTGAAAGTGCTTTTTCTACTTCACTATTATGAACAAATCCTCTCCCACATCACTGTCTCTAGTACAACGTGTCTCTTCTACCTATCAGCCACCTCAGATCCTGGAAAGAGCATTGCTTCTCTCCTAGTTTTTCAATTTTCTTCTGACTCTACGTACTAGCTCCTTGTTTTCTGAGTCCTTTCTTCCTCTTGGCTGCTATCATCTGCTGACCTCTGAGTAATTCCTTCAATTCTTTGGAAATTTTCTATTTGACCTATACTGCTGCTGCTGCTGCTGCTGCTAAGTCGCTTCAGTCGTGTCTGACTCTTTGCGACCCCATAGACGGCAGCCCACTAGGCTTCCCTGTCCCTGGGATTCTCTAGGCAAGAACACTGGAGTGGGCTGACACTTCCTTCTCCAATGCATGAAAGTGAAAAGTGAAAGTGAACTCTCTCAGTCATGTCCGACTCTTCACGACCCCATGGACTGCAGCCTACCAGGCTTCTCCATCCAAGGGATTTTCCAGGCAAGAGTACTGGAGTAGGGTGCCATCACCCTCTCCGTATAACTCTTCACGACCCCATGGACTGCAGCCTACCAGGCTTCTCCATCCAAGGGATTTTCCAGGCAAGAGTACTGGAGTGGGGTGCCATCACCCTCTCCGTATAGCTTGTCTCTACTCCAAGTGCTTTTTTATCTTGAGTCATCTTAGTATCTAGTCATATTATCCAACTACACAATAGCATTATAATTTTTGAACGTCTAAGCTTCAGCTACCTTCAACCTGCTCTCTGCTTCAGTCACTCCCTCCCAACGCACATCCTTGTCACCACAGGGTTCCCTGTTTGGTCTCTTTCAAAGGACTCTTCCTCCATCACTCTTTCTCTTCCTTTCAGATTCTCATGCCCTTGCTGACAACATCTCTTTTACTACTAAGAAGGGCAAAGACCCTTGAGGCCTCTGTTTCCTTCAGATTTATCAATTCTTTTCTGATTTTCATTCCCTGAAGCCCATGGTTCATCACCAGAACTTCCCTAGCTAGTATCTCTAAGTCCCTAGTTTCCAAATCATTCTGCTGAAACTAACCAGGCAAAACTCTAACCTTGAAGAATACTACAAACTCACCTTGCTTGTTTCTATACTTGGATGACCATGCTTTGCTGAAGAAAAGTCACATAACTGTATGGCTTGGATTAATCATGAACTCTCATCTCCAACCCCAACTAGGCCCTTAGCACTTCCTGGCAATCCTGTTACAATGTCCTCTTTAGTTATTTATAGTTCATGTATTCTTTTTTTTTAATTAGTTAATTTTTTTATTGAAGGATAATTGCTTTACAGATTTTTGTTGTTTTGTGTCAAACCTCAACATGAACCAGCCATAGGTACACATATATCCCCTCCCTTTAAAGCCTCCCTCCCATCTCCCAGCCCATCCCATCCCTCTAGATTGATACAGAGCCCCTATTTGAGTTTCCTGAGCCATACAGGAAATTCCCGTTGGCTATCTGTTTTACATATGGTAATGTAAGTTTCCATGTTACTCTTTCCCATACATCACCCTCTCCTCCCCTCTCCCCGCGTCCATAAGTCTGTTCTCTATGTCTGTTTCTCCACTGCTGCTCTGTAAATAAATTCTTCACTACCATTTTTCTAGATTCTGTATATATGTGCTGCTGCTGCTGCTGCTGCTAAGTCGCTTCAGTCGTGTCCGACTCTGTGTGGCCCCATAGACAGCAGCCCACCAGGCTTCCCCATCCCTGGGATTCTCCAGGCCAGAACACCAGAGTGGGTTGCCATTTCCTTCTCCAATGCATGAAAGTGAAGAGTGAAAGTGAAGTCTCTCAGTTGTGTCCGACTCTTCGTGACCCCATGGACTGCAGCCTACCAGGCTCCTCCGTCCATGGGACTTTCATATATGCTAGAATATGATATTTATTTTTCTCTTTCTAACTCACTTCACTCTGTATAATAGGTTCTAGGTTCATCCACCTCATCAGAACTGACTCAAATGTGTTCCTTTTTATGGCTGAGTAATATTCCATTGTGTATATGTACCACAACTTCTTTATTCATTCATCTGTCAATGGACATATACTTCATATATTCTTAATATGGCTAATTCATACTTGTTCCAAGTTTAAATGCAATACGCTAATCAATCAAATTTTACCATAACCTATGTTATCAGAAAGTAATGTTACAGTTGATACATTACTTTTATCAGGCTTCCAGGGTAACAAATAAAAACAGTTAACCAAATACCAACTGCTCATACATAAAGCTAAAAGGTTCTGTTAACCCTTTAGTCACAAAACAGTTTCAGATTTTATTAATATAGTTCTGCTTCTATGTCTATTTTCCACATTAATCAGTAACTTCTTTGAAGAAGGAACTGAATCTTATTTCTATGTACAGCTCCACATTAGATAGATACTCAATAACTACTGCAGTCTGAATATATCTGGAAAGCAGTGAAAGTGCTTTCCTAAATACTCTAGAAGCATAAGATTGGCCCATGACTGAAAATACAGTTTATTTTAAAAATCAGAGAACACTCATATCAAAAAAATATGAAAATATGGTCTGAATACCATGTTCTAACTTAGGAAGCAATTAAGCATGAGATATGCTTTAGTAATACTTTTTCAAATATGCTTTTATATTTTGAAAGTTATAGCATTTGAATGAGTAATTCAGTTTAAAATACATTAAGTATCTGCGATAGACTGATAATGGCTCACAAAGATTTTTCCGTGTTCTAATGCATAAAACTTCTGGACATTACCTTATATGGCAAAAGATGTGATTCAGTTAAGGATCTTGAGAGGAGGAACTTCTCCTGTATTACCGAGGTAAGCCCTAAATGCAAACACATATATTTCCTTATAAGAGAAAGGTAAAAAAATAAAAAGTAAAATAAATAAATCAAAAGAGAGAGGTAGGTGCAGTTTTGAAACTCCTGTGAGATGCACACAAGAGAAGATGATGTAAAGATGGTGGCAAAGATTAAGTGATATGATTACAAACTAAGGAATGCCAAGGATTGCTGAGAGGCACCAGAAGCTAGAAGAGGCATGGAACAGACTCTCCCCGGAGTCTCTGGAGGAGGGAGCGTGGCCCTGCTGACACCTGAATTCCCCATTTCTGGAAACTAAAACTATGAGAGAATAAATTTCATTTTAAGTCCCTCAGGTTTTGGCAATTTGTTACAGCTCCCACAGGAAATGAATATAGTATCACTGGCTTTCAGGCACTAAATGAGTCTCTAAAGACATGAAAATTGAAAAAAAAAAAAGTGGAGAGGGTCATGTTCCCTGACCACTATTAGCTCCCCATTTAGTGAGGAAAGCTAACATAGAAATTAAAAGAGTCGTCATACAGATAGCTTCCATATTAGAAACATGTACTGTGGTTCTGGAAATAGAAGAGATACAATAAACTGATGAGGTCATGACCACATGGAGCAGCATCTGGAAATCAAAGAAATAAGAGTATGATAGGTCCAGAGAATGGTGAGCAAATTAAAGTGGTAGATGGATTATCAATGATGAAGGACAGGCAAGCCTGGCATGCTGCAGTCCATGGAGTCGCAAAGAGTCAGACATGACTGAGCGACTGTACAACATCAAATAGGTGGTAGGGAAATTGAAGGGAGATGAAATTGGAATGGTAAATAATAAAGCAATGCATTATTCTTTAGACAACAGGAAGTCACTGAAAGACTTCAACGGGAAATCAATATGCCTTGATTTCTGTTTTAAAAAGATAACTCTGAAGCATTTATGTGGAAAATTCAGTTAAGTGGAATAACTCACTCCCCTGATGATACCCCAAAAAACAAAGTGTTACCTAACTAAATTGGTTCCAATAGCAGGCAGTGAATTTTCATTTGTTTTGGCAATATAGTAACAAGCTAGCATGTTTAAATACAACTGCCAGACAGGTCATTAACATTTCTTTACTCAGCCAAAATAGAATTTTTAATACCTCTCATTCCTAAAAGAGAAGGTAGATTTAAGTAGAGAGTCTCAATTTATCACATAAAGTATAATTTTAAAGTATCGAAATGGATACTTTAAGGCAAGAAACTGAGAAATGTAGCCTCCTAGAAAAGATTTCTTATAGCCTGATTTCCCCCCTTTCTAAATACTGATAGGTGATTTCCTTCAAAGGCTATTAAATGGAGAATAAATTCATTATGTCCTCATGGGTAAGAAATTATTAGCCTAATTAAGTCCCTTGTTCCTTCAGGGGGGAAAAAAAATCCCTAAGAAAGAAAGCTGTTAAGGAATTTTTAAGGGATAATAAATGTTGGTCTTAAAAAAAAAAATACAGGAAGTAATATAAGCAAGCTGCTTCTGTTAAGCAGTGGCCAAACTGTACCAACAAAAATCTTGCAGTTCTCCCTGAGGAAGTAAAGAAAAATTACTTCCTAAAGTAGCCACAAGTGAGTGAACAGAAGTTAGAGATAAAAATCTACATTTTGTGGGCTTAACAAATAATGCAGAAATACCAGACCAAAGACCCATTTTGAAATTCTTCTGCTCATCCAGCTTGGAGATATTCATTACATAATGAGTCCATTTTTTAAGACTTTAGAGCCCAAGCCACGCATTGACTGTTGACCAAGAATCACAAAAGCAATAGTCGAATTTTCAGCGTTAGCACTAGTCCACAAAACTATGAGACCATGACCCAAGTTATATTTCAAAGACAAACATTTTTATTTTCCATGATTAAATCAAGTCATAGATCTCTGCTTCACTTTTTTCCTTGATCACTATAGCCCAAAGTAAAGTAAGGGGCCATAAACCAAGCCAAATAAGCTATTTATTGTTGCCTGAATATTCCAGATTTACCAGTTGGTTGCTAGATCTGCATTTCCCCACTGTCCCTATTAAGTCTTTCTTCTTCTTTTTTTTCCCCTCTATTTAATAGACCCTGATTGTACATATGGGACATTCAGTGAATGGAGCAGATAAAGTAAGTGTTAATGAATTTATCACTACATTTGTAGTAGTCATAAATTCACTTGTAAAGCTCATGACTCTCAATGAATGTTTGACTGGAAAAAATAATGGTATTTGAAAAACAATGAATATCTATTGTCCTACTCAACCACACACTATAGACTTGGCATGAAGCAGGGAAAAAGTGAACAGTCCTTGCTCTTCCAGTCAGTAAATCTAACTTTACTGCTGAATCAAAATTTTATAACCAAAAGAAAACATTTGTAATACAATAGTAATTCTTTTTAAAAAGATAATGGTGAAGGTGTTGATAGATATGCATTGGAAACAGGATGTTGAACTCGGAAATCAAAGTGACAGAATCACCGTTTCCCAGCAAAGGCTCACATACCACAAGGGTCTATTCATTCTAATCTTGATCATACTTCTCTTAATTTACATAATCGTGCTAATTCCTCTGAACTTCAATTGTTCCATATTGCTTATCATGTACAAAGCATGGTGAGAGATATCAAGTAGGTATGTTGAGGGTAGAAATGGTGTGGTATCAGTAATATCTGGAACACTGTGTAAGGTTTCAGATCTTACCTGTGTGTGTGTGTGTCTGTAAAGCTTTCTCTCTTATCCTAAAATCTAAGGAGTTTATACATTTAGAATTATCTGAAAGGATTATCAATCCACACTTAGATACGGGTTTGGAAAATCTTCAGGACAATCAGTTCTCAACAACTCTATTTCATGCTTCCAGAGTCACAAAAATGATGCTTCTGAGGTAAGTATCTGAGACAATGCTGAACTAAAAAGAAAAGCATCCAAGTGAACACTGATTGGATCAGCAAAAGATTTGCAAAATAAATTCTGAACTGTGTTTTTGAAGTTAAAGAGATATTTTCCAGAAAAAGAAGAGTAAATGGCATTCTACTCAGAGAAGAAAAAAACAAAATTCTGTAAAGCAATTATCCTTCAATTAAAAAATAAATTTAAAAATACATGCTCAAAGTTACAGAAGCATGGAATACCATGGAAAGTACAGGGAACAGAAAGTTCTGCACTGTAGTAGAAGTCTGGAGGTATGGAAGAAGAGGGAAGATAAATTGAGGTCCCTGCCCCCCCACAGCAAAAGCTCAATCTTGGACTCTCATTTCTGCTTCCATCCTCTTCCTCAACATGCAGTCCAATCACATTTCCCAAATATTTATCCCAACTGTTGACTTCTCAGTCTTGCTTATCCTACACCTCCAGGCAGCATGTTGTTTTAGGAAAAGTATAAGTTTGGAACTGGACTTTTGGTTTTGGACTTTTTTTGAATTGGAACTGATTTTTTCTGGATTTGAATCACTGCTTGATAAATTAATAGTTGTATGGCCTTAAGAAAGTTACTTAATCTCTGGGTATGCGTTTCTTCTCATGAAAAATGGGAAAGATAAAAAAAAATGGGAAAGATAATGCTTTTCCTATAGAGTTATTCTGAAAATTAAATGAGATCATACCTCTGGAAAACATATGGCATATATTTATGACTTTGAAAAAAAGTCCTCCTTTCCACTTCTCTGAGAAATCTCTAAGAAGGTACGCCTTTCAAAGGCAGATGATTCTGTTGTGAATTCCAGCTTCTGATACTACTAGCTATATGGCTTTGGGTTTAACTCTCTAATCCTCGGTTTTCTTATTAATAAAATAGAGATAATAATCCAATCTCAGAAAGTTGTATGGATTAGATAAAAGGCACCTCTTCCACTGCCTTGCAGTTAGTTCCCCTGAATGTTCTCTGAGCACCTATGAGGATGTGTTGATGATTACTACACTGAGCTCCTCACAGTCCTACTCTTAAGGTTACAGACTAGTGGGAGGAAAAGAAGGATTCCATGTACCAAGTGCAATACACAGTACAGAGTTTCTTTTATCTTTACAGCAACCTTGGAAATTAAGTAGATGTCAGTATCTCTATTTTTTATACAAGTCTACCTGAGTTTCACAGTGGTTAACAACTTGTTCAAGGACACCAAACACTAGAGATGGAATAATCTTCAATGTTTGTATTTACTTCAGAGTATCAGCTGCCTGTTTTATCAGTCTGCAGCTCTTTCCCATGTAATACACTGTACATTAACATATGCTACACTGAGCTGCCTCTAGCTTTAGGAATTCATATATCCTTAAGGAAAATATCCCAGTATCTCCTGAATTTCATGGTTTATCAACATGGCACAGAAAGTCAGGCTAATCTATAGTGGAAAATAGTATGTCTAGCTCCTGAAGCAAATTTAGGAGTGTAATCAACATATCTGTCCTATAATAGAACAGCCTATAAAGCGACTTTTAACCCCATAAAATAGAATCAGAGCTCTTTCCAGACTTGGGTTCATCACATCATTAATATTTCTGGATTTTACTGAACACCGAGAATTCCAATATTCTAACAAACCAAAAAACTCTTTTGAAAACTTGTAGCAATATTTAAATAACCTACTTTACACAAGAAACAAGCTTTAACCTTACCTGAAGAAGAACAACAAAATTCTGTAATTAAAAACAAAGTCTTAGAATAGCACATTTAATCATCACTGCAAAACACAGTGCTATTCTTGGCCATCAAAGTTTAAATAGATTTTATATGCCATAGTTATATCAGAAATGTTGATAAGGGGCATTTTATAGCGCTGTTTTTAGAATAAATTCATAAACATGGTACCAATTGAGAAATGAATAGTCATAAATCTATTTCTGAGCAGTGGGTGATTAAAAGAAACATATGAAATGAGTAGAATTATCCTCGTTCATCTTTTTTTTTTGTTTTATGAAAGATCCAAATCCGGTTCCAATCAATGGGAAGATCTTTGAAAAACCTACCTTTGTAAGACTGATTAAAAATTTTTTAAGAATCCCACAAAACAACAACAAAAGTGAAATCTGTTGAATAATATAATTTTTTCTCCAAATTATTTTTCCAAATTCTCTGCCAAAGCAAACACATGGTATGTGTTAGTCAGCTGGGTCTGCATCAATTCATCAGTTGTATGAACTGCACTGATTTTGTTGCCAAACCTATTACACTAAATCCCACTGTTTTTAAAACCTGACTCTAAACATCCTTTTAAGCTTGCAGAACATTCTAAGTGTAGTTTAAATGTAGACTATTTTTAAATTACTTTTTCTTTTTTTTTAGCAAACTTCGGGAATATTCCTCTTGGATAGACCCCACATTATAAATTCTTTTGGTACCTGCTAACAGAAAGGTACGATATAAACCTTTGTCCTTTTGGCACAAAGTATAGAGAAAGGGAAAAGCTTATTTTCTCTATTTTTGTGAAAGGCTTTATTTAAACATTCCCCAAAGTAATAGGAGCTATTAGAATAGTTTGACAAGAAACGTTATCAGATAGTTGGAATCTAGAATTTTAATATACAAATGTGAATTTTATTCATTCTGAATAAAGGTCACTTATTCTATCATAAAACAGAAATTATTCATCACCCTTTGATGATTTTTATAACCTTCACATAAAGAACATTATATTTACTGCTGCCCATGATCTTCAAAAATAAGGCTGATAATGATGATTACCATCTCCCTGTTTCCGAAGAAAAAAGACCTAGAAGAAAATAATTCTTTCCATGATTAAGTATAAATTTTTATTATAGCTATAAAAAAGTAACTGATGGATGCAATGTGAATCTGCTACAATTTTCAAAAGGTTTCATTCTCAGTTTATGCCACATTCTAGTCTTTAATTGTAAATTTTAAGTTGAGCAAGTCTCCAATTCAAGATACCTGAGGTTTATCTGCCTAATCTGAATATTATATGTTAATGTAATATTATATGCCAACATCTCAGTAATTGAAAACTTCAGAAGAAAACATCCATAAAGCATCACCACCTCATCTCTCAGACACTTGAATCTGCTCCTATCTACTCTGTCTTCCCTCTGGTTAAAATGGATGAACTCTTTGTTCATTCTTTGCTCTCAGCAAATGCCAGCCTCTTCACTTGCTTTCTAATCTCATTTACTCTCTGCAACTCAAGAACACTGATTTAGCAATTCTCACTTCTCTCTCCTACATCATCAGCTTTTTTCCCCCTTCCATCAGTGTATGAAAGTTGAAAAAAAAAAAGATCTCTCACCATCATTACTTATTTCCCTCCTCCCATAAATACTCTTTACACTTCCTTCTCTGTAAAGTAAAACTTCTCAAAATATTCAAGATTTTCTACCACCACATTACTTAAACTGTTGTTCTTGAGGTCACCAAGGGCCACTTTTCAGTTCTTCTATTACTTTATCCCTCAGCGGCTGTCCATACAACTAGTCACTCCTCTGCCTGTAAACGTATCTTTGCTCCCAGGTCACTACAATCCCTGTTATCCTCTTTTTGGCCATACTTTTTATTCTGCTTTGAAGTTTCCTCTTCAGCTCTCCAACAACCTCTGAATGTTGAAACACCCAAAGGCTCAATTCTTGCATATCTTTTGTGTCCTCACTAATTCCCTTTCGTCCGGTCTCTGCTACAATTCATATTTCCCAATATAGCCTGAACGTCTCCCTAGACCCCAGGCCCAACTACACATCCTATTTCCACATAGATGTCTAAGAGATATTTCAGCTTTCCACATCCAAATCTGAACTCTTCACCTCTAACCTCTATCCACATGTGCTCTCCCCATGCTGATTAAGGGCAACTCCACACTTGTATTAATAGTTGTTCAGAGAAAACATTTTACAGAGTTTTATCTCACAACTCACATCACATCCACAGCAAATACCATTAGCTCTACCTTCCAGATATACCTGGAATCGACTGCCTCCTACTATTTCCCACATTAGTCACTATTCTAAGTCCACTGAATTACTGCCAATAGCCTCTTCAGGGGTTTCTCTGCTTCTACCCTTTCTCCCCTTTACACTTTTCTCAACACTGATAAAATATACGTCAGACTATGCACAATTCTCAAAATTCTCCAGGAGCCCTTTATCAAACTTAGAGAAAATCAGAGCAATTGCAACAGCTACAAGGTCCTGTGTAGCTTGGCTCCCCATGTCTCTGTGATCTTATCTTCTACAATCTCATGCATTTACAGTGCTCTAGTCACACTGGCCTCCTTTATGTGCCTTGAGTTAGGCATTCCCTCCACTTCAGGGCCTTCACAACTGCTATTTGCTTTCCTGGAATCCTCATTTGGTATATAACCCCAGGACAAGTTTCCTTTAGCTCCTCCCAGTTTTGACTCATATATTATCTTCTCATGGTGTCCTTCTCTGAACATGCTATTTAAAATTGCAATTGCCCCCTGAACACCCTCTCTTCCCTTCCCTTGGTTTATTGCTCTTTGGCATCATTATAATTTAACATACTGCATAACTGATTTATTTAGTTAGCTTATTTCTGTCTCCCACTCTTCACTTACAAGTTCCAAGAAGGCAAGGTTTTTTTGTGTCTTTTATTCATTCTCAGATAAAAAAGAAAGAAAAGTGTTAGTCGCTCAGTTGTGTCCAACTTTTTGCGACCCTATGGACTGTAGCCCACCAGGCTCCTCTCCATGGACAGAGGGATTCTGTCCATGGGATTCTCTAGGCAATAATACTGGAGTGGGTTGCCATTTCCTCCTCCAGGGGACCTTCCTGACTGTACATAGAGAAGACTTCATTAACGTGCATTAAAGGATAACCCAGGTAAACCTGTCATAGAAAATTGTCTCTTGAGCCTTTAAATTCTATACCAATTCTATACCTCTGGTTGGCCAGTGTTTGTTTATTTAGGTTTTAAAGTGAATGACCTGGGGCTATTTGTTTCCATCAACCTGACTGTGAATCTAAAGGCAAAGTTGAAATTTCAGTCTGCTTTTCTTGCTATCCTCAGAAGAGATTGCTGTAAATCTACCCTATGATTCTCATTCTGTTCAGCTTACAAACAGCTTATTATTTTCTGTAATCTTTGTCTTATAATAAAGCACTGCTGAAAAATTAAACAGAAGAAAGTTCATTTGCCATATAAGCTATGAAAATGATTTGCTGGTGGTGATTTTACCCTTCACTTGCAAGTTCTAAGAAGGCAAGGTTTTTTTCATGCTTTTATTTATTCCCTCAGAGCTGGTGCCCAGACAGTTGTTTCAAATATTACTGGGGCTCAATAAATATTTGTGAAATAAATACATAAGTAAGGAGTAGAGTCCATGCTGATTAAAAGCACAGATTTCAGTGTCAAGGAGACCTGGATATGAATTCTTGTACTGCCTCTTACTTAAGTAATTTACCTTAGACAAGTAATTTTTCTTAGACCCAGATTATTCATTATAAAATAGATATAACGATACTTAGCACTAAACATTTTTCCTATAAACTTGAAGGGAAATAACAAAATTTAAGCAAAATAAAACAAAAAAATGTCATTTAAGAGATGGGAATACCATCTTACCTGTCTCCTGAGACAGGCGATACCATCTCTTACCTGTATGCAGGTAAAGAACCAACAGTTAGAACCAGACATGGAAAAACAGACTGGTTCAAAATTGGGAAAAGGGTACATCAAGGTTGTTTATTGTTACCCTGTTTGTTTAATTTGTATGCAGAGTACACATGCAAAATGCCAGGCTGGATGCATCCCAAGCTGGAATCAAGATTGCCAGGAGAAATATCAACAACCTCAGATATGCAGATGATACCACTCTAATGGCAGAAAGCAAAGAAGAACTAAAGAGCCTCTTGATGAGGTGAAAGAGGAGAGTAAAAAAGCTAAATTAAAACTCAATATTCAGAAAACTAAGATCATGGCATCTGGTCCCATCACTTTATGGCAAATAGATGGGAAAAAAGTGGAAACAGTAGTGACAGATTTTATTTTCCTGGGCTCCAAAATCACTACAGATAGTGACTGCAGCCATGAAATTAAAAGATGCTTGCTCCTTGGAAGAAAAGCTATGACAAACTTTGCATATTAAAAAACAGAGACATCGCGTTGCTGACTAAGGTCTGTCTAGTAAAAGCTATGGTTTTTCTGGTAGTCACTTACAGATGCAAGAGTTGGACCGTAAAGAAGGTTGTGAAAGTGAAAGTGTTAATCACTCAGTCATGTCTGACTCTTTGTGACCCCATGGACCATATCCCACAAGGATCCTCTATCCGAGTATCCTCTGTCCCACAAGTATTCAGGCAAGAATACTACAGTGGGTAACCATTCCCTTCTCCAGGGGATCTTCCCAACCTAGGGCTTCAACCTGGGTCTCCTGTATTGTAGTCAGATTCTTTACTGTTTGAGCTACCAGGGAAGCACCCTGGTAGCTCAGATGGTACCAAGTTGAGCAGCGAAGAATTGATACTTTCGAATTGTGGTGCTGGAGAAGATTCTTTAGACTCCCTTTGCCAGCAAGATCAAACCAGTCAATCCTAAAGGAAATCAACCCTGAATATTCATTGCAAGGACTGATGCTGAAGCTGAAGCTCCAACAGTTTGGCCACCAGATGCAAAGAAGTGACTCACTGGAAAAGACCTTGATGCTGGGAAAGATTGAAAGCAAGAGGAGAAGGGGATGACAGAGGATGAGATGGTTGGATGGCATCATCGACTCAATGGACATGAATCTGAGCAAACTTAAGGACACAGTGAAGAACAGGGAAGCCTGGCGTGTTGCAGTTCATGGTGTCACAAAGAGTCCAGACATGGCTTAGTGACTGAACAAACAATGGTAACCATCAATAAAGCAATAAAATAAGATTGTCCAAATATATATGATAAATTGCAATTACTTTAATTGACCATCAAGTTAATTATTTTCATTATTTCAAATTTACTTAAAACTTATTTTTCATTTTATAGTGCTATTTGATACTCATTAAAAGATGGTTAAGAAAATTACAGTATATTTCTTACTAGTTTTCAATTATAAAATGTAATTTTGTAAATAATACAGTTTTTTAGATATACTTTCCATAAATAGTTCCATATTCAATTTCAAAATGTAATTGCTCAACAAATGCATTTTAAAATAATAAAATAAATTTAGATGTTAATTATTTTGGTTAGCTCCAAGCTTAGAATGAGTTTTATTTTAAAGTTGTCTGATGGCTCTAGGCTGTAGATCTTATGAAACTTCTCCTGCCATTCTATTTATCCACAAGATTTCCCCAACTACCTACCTTCATGTCCAATATAAAAAGATTGCACTTCACAAAACCCAATATTGGCTATGTTCCCAGATACATAGATTTCTACCAATCATAAATTTCTCTTGCCTTCTAGTGTGACTATCACCATCTCAAGCTCCAGTAAAATTAAATAATACTCTATTCCACAAAAACACTGAGGCTCCCTGATCTAGTCTACTCCTCTTATTAAAGAATAGGAAAAGTGAAGCACAGCCACAAGTGGTTCAAGTTCACAAAGCTAGTCTGTGAAAAAGTTGGTTTTTACCAAATAACCAACTGCCTGTTTTGTTCAGAGATTTTTTTTTAAACTTTACTCTGTGGCCTCAACTTGGAGAAGGGAATGGCAACCCACTCCAGTATTCTTGCCTGGAAAAACCCATGGACAGAGGAGCCTGGAGGGCTACAGTCCATGGGATCGCAGAGTCAGATACAACTAAACAACTAATACACACACACACACACACACACAAGCACATAGCTTCAATTATCTTCTCAGCTTTATTCTAGAGCCAAACATCTTATTTTATGATCTTAACACATATATGTATGGTTGTGGAATATTGTGACTAAAACATTTCATGTGCCACTGAATATTGTTTTCTGGCTACCTATCTTATAATTTAAGTTATTGGTATAGAAAAAGCCTAGGAAATATACATACATTTCAGTTATTGGCTATTTTCATTAAATTTTAATGTAAAAAAAGTCAGATGTCCAAAAACTGGTTGTTTGAATTTTTAATAATTATTTATGGAGTATCTCGTATTTGCATCTGTTTTTGAAACTGTCAAATATTCTTAGTTTTACATGATTATTTTATTTCACTCAGTATCTAAGTCCAAAGTGAGGGCAATATAGTCACCTTATTTGGCTGGGTCAGCCATCATCAAAAGACTTGAACAGTGTGGACCACAAACAATAACTTTCTTCTGCTAGAACTTGGCTGACAACACAGGTTGTGCCTTCTGATAAAAAAGTAATTCACAATGATAAGTATCACATTTCAGATAGTCATTTTAACCCCATAATCCAAGTTTGCCTCTAAGCAACCTATTTGAGATTACTGTTCTAATACCTATCTCAATTTACCAACAATTAACATGCAAAATTTATTCCTGTCAACTGCAACTGCCAAGACCTAAACAGTCACTCAATTAAAAATTCTGTCCTGACCACTCAAGGTCTCTGAAACAACAGAAGATCTTGATATTACTGCTTGATTGACCTCCTGATCAGCTTATGGAGAACAACCTGCCTTAATTTGACTCAAAAAAAACCTAAGTACTGGAGCATAGCAATTCATTGAGGGTTTAAAGTAGAACAAACCACTAGTAGGATTTTTCACTGAATGTATCTTTTTAAACTATTGTCTAAAATGACCTATCTGTTCCAGTAAATGGTGTGTCATATAAGGAAATATCATTAATGACTATCAGAAATGAACTCCTGAACAATGAGACAGTGGTTCTATACTCTAGCTGCACTGTAAGAGGCAAACTTTTATATTGAAAAATATTTTAAGAGCTGTAGTTTTTCCTCATCTCCTTTCCTCCACAAGCATGATATGCAGTAAAACTTGGTGAAGGCTGAAATAGGTATCTCAGGCTTTACATTCCATATCCCTGAGTGTACCAGATTATCTTCTAACACCCATTTGGTAATGTTCTGCCTTGACTGGTTTTTAAATATTACAAAGAAATATGTTTCTACTACTCTTCTTGGAAGATTAATTCTCCTCCAATCTTTAATGCTATATTCAATCCTTAAAACACCCATGTAAATTTTTTCTCACAGTGAGAATTTTACTTGTTGAACTTTTTTCTATTACAGTATAATAGGACTTTATGTCTTGAAATAAAAATATATATCCTCCACAACAGGGTAGCTACTTAACCTGGTAATATTTTACATATGTGAGTAGTGAGATGACTTCAGCTATTCAAAAAGCAATAGTAATTCATTACCACACCAAGTTGAAATTATTTCCTCCTTTACAATAGAAAAGATGAAGCAAAATAATCTTTAAAAGTAAAATCACAGGTTTTAAAATGGTAGTTGTTTCTGGTGCTGTGTGACATGGAAGGAAATGTGACCTACTTAGAAATTTCTTAAAAAAACAGATTCTCAATTATTTTATTAGCTATCATTTTCTGATACTTTTCAATTTTATTTGTTCTTATTTTTCATTCATCTTCCACTATTTGGCACCAGACTCAACGAACACACTTCTGTACTCTAGAATTGACTCAGTACATTGTATACATGCAAATCTTAAAGTTGAGATATTTTGTATCAGGACAAAATCCAGTAATACATAGAGGTGTATGTGTGTGTGTGTGTCTGTGTGTAAACCCTTTATTTTATCTAAAACTTAGAAAATTATAGTTCTATTTCCAAGGTTAAGTGCCAGTAATAAATTCTATAAGGTACACTATCTTTGAAATTGACCCTGTCATACTGTATGATATCACTTATACGTGGAATCTACATATAGATACAAATACAACAAACTAGCGAATGTCGCAAAAGAGAAGCAGACTCACTTATAGATTCAAATACAACAAACTAGTGAATATAATTTTAAAAAAAGAAGCAGACTCACAGATATAGAGAAGAACTAGTGGTTACCAGTGGGGAGAGGGAAGAGGAAAGGGGCAATATAGGGGTAAGGGATTAAGTTATACAAACTATTAGGTATAAAGTAAGCTACAAGGATACTGTAAAACACAGGGAATATAGTCAATATTTTATAATAACTATAAATGGAGTATAACCTTTAAAAATTGTGACTTGCTATAGTGTATACCTATAACTTATATAATATTATACAGCAACATACTTTTAAAATTTAATTATATTAAAAAACTGATCCTGTAAGACAATATCCAATTTATATCTGGGAGCATTAATTGATGAATAAGCATGAGCATTATTGCACTACAAAATTGCTTTTATGATTTGTATAAAGTAAATGGAACTATGTTTATTGTGAAACTATTTTGATAATATCAACTCCTGGGAAAAAAGAGGTGAATTTTTTTCACTAAAGTGTTTTATTTGCTATAAAAACCTGCTGTGTTATAACTCAACAAAGCAAGATGTTGGTCAAAGAGAAAGGCTTTTCAAATGAGATATTTTGACCTTGAGATCATCGAGAAACAACTCAGAAGTAAGAGGCACAGTAGAAACGGCTATGAATCAAGAGTAAGACTTACCACTGATTATTGCTTCATTCAACAAGCATATGTTTTTCACTCATATCACAGTCCAACTGCAACTGACCTTCCCTGGTGATTTGTTATCTGGCTTCTCCATTTTGTATTATTGAGATCTTCCAGCGCCTCCTCAGTGCCCTCTACATTCAGGCAGCCAGTGAGCGAAGAGCAAAGCTGAAGAAAAACATCCAAGATGGTCTACGATTAGGCTCAGTACACATCACTCCCACCACATTCATAGAGCCAGAACCAAGAAGGTGGCCTGACCTAACTGCAATAGGGATCAGGAAATCTTGCCTTTGGGTGCCCATGAAAAGGAAATGGAGTTGGTGAGCATTAAGATTTGAATCCTGTCCCCCAGAAAGCTTTATGTTAGTGCCCTAACATACATAACCTCTAGTACCTTAGAATATTGTATTTGGAAATAAGGCATTTACAGAGGTAATCAAGTCCAAATGAAGTCATTAGCATGAACCCTAATCCAATCTGACTGGTGTCCTTACAGATAAGGCCAAATTTGAACACAGAGACAGACATGGACACTGGAGAACATCATAGGAAGAGAGAGAGGGAAAAAATAGCTAGCCACAAGCCAAGAAATGCCAGAGGCAACTAGAAGCCAGGAGAGATCTGGAAGAGATCATTCCCTAGTATCTTAAAAGGGAGAATAGCCCTGCTGAAACTTGATTTTAGGCTTTCTGCCTCCAAAACTATGAAACAATACATTTCTATTGCTCTGAATCACCCAGTTTGTGGTTGTTACTGTAGCCCTAACAAACTAACACAATGAACAACTTGCTGGCCTCTATCACCCTTCTATCTCTGGTAAATAGAGGCAAGGTTATTCAGAAAAATTCTTCCAAATAAATCAATCAGCAAAAATTCTGGGTAAAATATTTGTGTGTGTTGCTAAATTGCTTCAGACATGCCCACTCTGTGCGACCCCACAGACTCCAGCCCGCCAGGGTCCTCTGCCCATGGGATTCTTCAGGCAAGAATACTGGAGTGGGTTGCTGTGTGCTCCTCCTGGGAATTTTCCCAACCCAGGGATCGAACTCATGTAAACCTACTTAAAAGCATCAAAGAACTGACAAGGTAAAAGAATGCTAGTCCAAGACAGGTTGGTAGCCAAGATGGTAGAAAAGGATGACCATGAAAAAGGATAGCAAAATTATAGCTACTTACATTGATAAGGAAAGCCTGAACACTAGCAGGAAAATATCTTCTACAAGTGAAAACAGAAGAAACCACAAGTAGGCAGATAGGAGGGGCAGAGATGTGGTATAGTCAAGAACCATACCAAGGGATGGTGACCCATAACTGGAAGATAATTACAATTAAGGAGGTTCTCCTAGAGAAGTGAGGGGTCAATGCCCCACACTGAGCTACCCACCCCCAACCTGCACCAGGAAGGCCAGCCCCCAGAACGCTTGATTTTGAAGGTGCTTACTTTTGGGAGAGCCAGAAGGTTGTAGGTCACAGGGTGCACCCAAAATCATGAGACCCAGGACGGAAAATGCTCTGGACCCAGGTCGGAAGCAGTAACATGAAAATTCTCTGGGTCAGACCCACCTTTCGGTCTAAGAAAGTCTCCTGGAGATGCCGGAGGCAACTGGAGCTCACCCTGGGGACGCAGCACAGGCAATAACCGTTTTGGAGATCTCCTGATACCACAAACGTGAGGTGAGGGCCAGCGGCCATTTTGGAGCCTCCCTCCCTTGAAGCGTATTAGGCCGGGAACCTGGCCCCGCCTACCACCCTGCCGGCACCGGAACTGGGATCCTCTGGAGGTATCGCTGACCCGACAGGCCACCTGCATGAGGACCCCCTGAGCAACCGGCCACCTGGGAACACGGCCTGCACAAGAGAGAGCCTGGGATCCAGCTCTTCCCACCAATGCAGCGGCACTAAACTCAGGACTCCAGGACCCATCAAGTAGTTGTAAGGACCTGGCCACCCCACACTCGCAGGATGACCCCCATTCCAGAAACCCAAAGAACTGCTGTGGGAGAACTTGGGACCTTGGTTTGCCCACCAAAGGGCCAGCACCACCTCAGTGACCCCTGGGCCTGGCTCTCCCCACCTGATACTCTCTTCAGGCGTCCGCCTCACTCACCAGTGTATGTAATCAGCCCGAGGATCACCCAGTCCTGACCCCACTCACCAGTAGGTAGCCCACAGCCCCAGGACCATGGCAGCTCTGCAAGCCACAAGGGCTGGGTCCTGGGGTCCCTGGCTGCAGAGTCCTTGGGGTCCTGGGTCCTGGGTCCTGTGCCTGTGCACTGACTGGGATATAAGGTCGGGGATCCTGGGCCCTCTGCTAGACAGGTTCCTATCGGGGGCGCCTATGGGTTCAGAAGTCTTAAAGCAGCCCACCTGCTCGTTGATGGGGGCAGTGTCCCCACCCAGTAGATGCCTGACAGGCGTCCCAGTCCTGGAGCCTCCAGGCCGTGCACTGGGATGAGGCTATGTCTTTGTGCTCAGAGGTAAGAGACCCTCCTGATCTGCAGTCTCCTTTCAAATTACTGTTTCTGACCTAGGTCTCACATCAGGTAAGGTTTTGTGTGTGCCCTTTCAGAATGGACTCTATTTCCCCCAGCCTTTGTCCATTCTGAAGGAGATCAGCCCTGGGATTTCTTTGGAAGGAATGATGCTAAAGCTGAAACTCCAGTACTTTGGCCACCTCATGCGAAGTGTTGACTCATTGGAAAAGACTCTGATGCTGGGAGGGATTGGGGGCAGGAGGAGAAGGGGATGACAGAGGATGAGATGGCTGGATGGCATCACTGACTCGATGGACGTGAGTCTCAGTGAACTCCGGGAGTTGGTGATGGACAGGGAGGCCTGGCGTGCTGCGATTCATGGGGTCGCAAAGAGTCAGACACGACTGAGCGACTGATCTGATCTGATCTGGGACTCCAGATAGTAAGTGCTGCTGGCCTTCATGGTCATGTTCTGGGGGCTGAACATCTTGGTGCAGGAACCCCAGGCTGGGCACCCAATGTGAGAGTCAGAGCCCTCATGCCTTTGGGAGAATTTCTGTAATTGTAATTATCTCCCATTTGTGGGTCACGGCCAGGGGAGCCTGGCGGGCTGCCATCTATGGGGTCGCACAGAGTCGGACACGACTGAAGTGACTTAGCAGCAGCACCTGGGGTTGTGGAACTTAACTGTTCTGTCCCTCCTACCCATCTCCCTGTGGTTCCTTCTTTATATCCTAATTTTTCATCCATGATTGTTCTGTAAATAGTTGTAAACTTGATGTAACCATGAGAAGAGATGAGCTCTTGGCCTCTCATACAGGTCAAAACAGGGTTTTAAGCTCTGCTGAGTACACACAACATCACAGGCAAAATTTTGCCGTTAGTACAGAAAAACAAACTCCAGAAGATAGTGAAGGACAGGGAAGCCTGGTGTGCTACAATCTACGGGGTCAAAAAGAGTCAGACACGACTTAGCAACTGAACAGCAACATAAAAAAACTATAGAAAGTCATTCATTCTCAATTTTATTTTCTCATTAAATCAGTCAAGTTTTGAATGTTAACTTTTATCTAGTTTCTCCAAAATGCTTTAGGAAATACAAAGATGCATACAGAAGGTTTCCTGCCTTCAGAGACCTAACCAAACAGTTAGGGACACTAAAAGTTGTGAAACAGAGAATAATAAAATATAGCATAACAAAAGAGTAAATTAAGTTCAGTTAGTAAGATTTAAGTAGGGATCCCATATTCATAAAGTAAATCTATTTTATTAAACATATTTTTCTCCTAAGAGATGAATATATCTGAACCCTCAGTCTATATGATGATGGGAAGTGTCTTTCAATCCTTGTTTGTCCTAGATTCTGTAGTTAGTGTTATATTTCTCCACAAGAATATAAATATCACTGAATGACTTCAGGCCTGTTGAATTTTTATTGCCCCCTTCCAGATCAGATTAAAAAGAGAAAAAAAATCAAATAAATATTTTATTGCTGTAAGGGCTCTATTTAGTGTAATAAATTATATTCTGCATCTAGTTTTCTGAATTCTATTTTCTAAATTCTTGGATCCTCAAGCCATATTAGAAAGGATGCAGGATTTAAACAAACATGAATAAAAATAAGCTCATTTCAAGTAGAGAATCTGTAGAGTAATGAATTTTAATTTTTTTTTTATTTGCAAGTGAGAGATGAAAGAATTAAACTCTCCAGTTTTAAAAGGAATGTAAGACCACAGAATAAGAATAAGATGGACCTCCAGTATTTGGGCAGGTGTTGAAAAATACGACCCTGGATAGGAAAACTGTTTGAAATCTAATAGGTATCTGTTAGAGTGCTCTCACACACACACTTATTTTCTGTGCGTTATTGAAACTGATTCATTACAAACAACCTCAATAGCTAACTACTCTAAAAAAGTTTAAAACTACTGAATAAGAGAAAGAGAATTAGCTCTCTGATCCCAAAAGCATTCGTCTTCTGCTCCACTGCAAACAGCATACTTTGACAAGTCTGTATATTCTGTGAGCTAAAGCACATTGAAGATTTTGAAAATGTAAATAATTAAAGAAACCCAAAATATGTTCTTATTAAATTATTTGAGGGTAAACATTCCAAGAGATCCAATTTCTCTCACAGTACGTGTCTTTATAGAAACAGAAATACATGCAAGCCATATTTGGGCTTTGAGGGAACCTCAAATTCTTTAGAAACCACTTGGAAACTTCAAATACAATCAGCCAAGCTAGAATCCAGGCACGTCTCTAAAAGAGCCACCATTGTCAGATTCTCTCAGATGGTTATCAGAAATCAAGTCAAAGGAGACAAAAAGAAAAGTTCAAAAGATGAATAAACTTAAGATACAGCTGTTGAGCTGATCTCTATCAAGTAGCAAAAATATTAAAATGTAAAATCAAACCTGAGTATGAACAATGTAATCATTAGGATATTCTAACTTACTGTGAATAAAAATCTTGCCAACCACTGATGTATCAGGAGTCTAAGGGTATGATTTAAGGATACTAGAAACTGGTGAGAGAGAGAGGTGGGGACAGAAGGGGAGGGGGAAGGATGGAAAGCTAATGATTTTATAATGAATTGGTTACATAAGCCAGAGGATATGAATTTCTTTAATGTAAAACTGAAGTAGAGCAGAAAGGGATTAGCAGGCCAAACCAAAATCCACTAAAAAGACATTTACCACTTACAATTGTGTTTTAAAATCTGTTACAAGCTAAAAAAAAAAGAAAAAAACATTTCTATTTCTTGGACACTAAAACATAGAAAGATCCATCTGAAATAACTGAAAAAAAGACAGAATCCTGAAAATAGTTCCTATCTTAATTATCCTTAAGTATTCTTTGTTATTATAGGAAAAATTGAAATCATTAGTGTTTAACCAACATATATAAACATCCAGTAATATCAAAAATTATCCCACTAATTGACCTAACTCCCAGTCTAGGTATGGAAAATTATACTGCTTTGTCATTTTACAAAGAAAAGTTCAAGAATCAAGGTTCAAACTTCAATAATTTAAGCAAATTATATAAGGAACTGAAACATTTGTGTAAAATAAGGTAGAGTCTAAAGAACAGTGAACGATTTGCATCATTTCATTTGCTTAGAAATATTAAAATGTATTTTGGCAGGGTGTTTTGTTTCTTATTTAGTTTTAAAGTTCCTATAGATAACTTTGAAACTATCCCATCAATTGAAATTTAAGAGTTTACTATTGTTATTTAAATCATTTTACTACAAAATGTGGTGTGGGGAAGACTTGAGAGTCCCTTGGACTGCAAGGAGATCAAACCAGTCAATCCTAAAGGAAATCAACCCTGACTATTCATTGGAAGGAGTGATGCTGAAGCTGAAACTCCAATACTCTGGCTACCTGATGCAAAGAGCCTATTAGAAAAGACCCTGAGCTGGTAAAGATCAAAGGCAGGAGGAGAAGGTGACAACAGAGGATGAGATGGTTGGATGGCATCATCAACTCAATGGACATGAGTTTGAGCAAGCTCCAGGAGTTGGTGATGGACAGGGAAGACTGGCGTGCTGCAGTCCATGGGGTTGCAAAGAGTCGGACACAACTGAGTGACTGAACTGAAATGAACTGAACTGACTACAATATGTGAAACAGGACACAGTTCCAATAGTTTACAATTTGACTGGAAATGTTTACCAGAGATCTTGATAACTAAAATGTTATACTTTATTAACTAAGGAGAATATTGCTAATTATAAAATGTTTATTTGGTAGCTGAGTAAGGCAAGTCTAGAAAACCATACTTTTTCACTTCCCAAACTTTAACATTCTAGTAAGGAAGACAGAACTGTACATGAAGCATGAATCAACAGCCATAACTGGCCCTCTGTCTTGGTCTGCCAAGTTATTTTTCTAGTCAGCTAATTATTCACAACCATTTCTAATTTCTTCTATTCTAATTAAATCTCCAAATGCCCCCATAATCTATCCTAAGTCTCCCATTTAATTTTCAGCAAATTATCATCCCTCCTACATAGCAAAGGAAGTTCAAACCATGAGATAGGGTCTGCAGCTCCCCACAGGGAATCTATAAACCTGCATCTCTCTGGGCCTACTGATAAAAATAAGGAAGATGCCTCTCCTCTTATCAAGACCAATACCTAACCTGTGTGCTAGAATTGGTTCTCCGATACTTTACTTTTTGTGCCCCATTTTTCCGTCAGTATAAACAGTCTCAAATCTCTCTCATCTTTATAACCTTCCCACAATTCCCATTTGGCTACTATCCTGTTTCCCTGCAGAGCAAAATTTCCCAGGAATGTGGGTTTATGTTAACAACTTCCCTTTCCTCACTTCTTTCCTACTTTTCGATAGTCTAAGTTCTATTTCCCAATATTTCTTCATATCAGACGTTCACTACAGCAATCAGTGTACGCCATATTGCTAGACACAAAATCGACTTTTCTGTTTTCATTGTATTTGAGTCTTCAGCAGTAAAGGCCAAAACAGTTCACCATTCTCTTTGAAAAACTTTTCCTTTAACTTTTGCAATACTGCATGCTCCTGGTTTTCCTCCCATCTCCCTTTATTCTGCCTTTAAGACTCTCCATAAATGAGTCATTCTTTTGTGCCAGGCTTTCAATGCTGGAGTTAAGACAAGGTCTTAGTCCTCTTCTTCTTTAAGTCCACAAAAAGGATTGTCTTTTATGGGCTTCCCTAGTAGTTCAGCTGGTAAAAAATCTGCCTTCAATGCAGGTAGACCCCAGTTCGATTCCTGGGTGGGAAAGATCTCTGGAGAAGGGATAGGTTACCCGCTCCAGAATTCTTGGGCTTCCCTGGTGGCTCAGTTGGTAAAGAATCATCCTGCAGTGTGGGAGACATGGGTTCAATCCCTGGGTTGGGAAGATCCCCTGGAGAAGGGAACAGCTACCCACTCCAGTATTCTGGCCTGGAGAATTCCATGGACAGAGGAGACTCACAGGCTACAGTTCATGGGGTCTTTGGACAGGACTGAGCAACTTTCACTTTGTCTTTTATAATAGTACATTTCAAATAATAAATAGGTTAACAGAATTAATTTTTTTACAGATGAAAATATTGAGGCTCAGAGAAGTACAGTTATTTATCCAAGCATTCGGGAAAACACTTCTTCCCTAATCCAGATGCTTTCTTGTAGGGAGATCTCTTATATAAGAGTAACACTCTTGTCCTCTCTTACTACAGCCTTACATGCTCCTCTCCGCAGCAAGAAGGGAGTTGATATCATGGTAAATTTGGTAGAAAGAACTGCACATTCTCAAATCCCATTTAATTCTTCTCCCTCTTTGGTATCTGCCTGCTAACTAAAATCAAACATTCACCTACTCTTCTATACCATAAATTTAAAGAGGCCCTCATGAGGAATGCCTCTCATTGCCCAACTAACCGATGACTAGGTAACTGTTATAAGGGATGAAATTTGAGAAAGCCCTCTGAACTAACAAATTTATTAAGTTCCCCAACAGTTTTAAAGGAGAAAACTATTGTTTCATTCTCTCTAAATATGATGTTTCTGTTTCAATTGGTTTAGAACATGGATGGAGAAAAGAATTTTTATGTACTAATTTTCAGAAAATACTTAATATCACACAAATGTATAGATAGGAATATTCTTTTTGAGGCCTCCAGACTGATGGAACGAAAAATAATGTAAATCTGTACAGCTGATAAAAAAAAATCTTAATCTCTTAAATTATTAAAATATCAAATAGGTATATCTGAGCATCAACAAATAAAGACAGTAATGAATTTAACTCATTGAATAAAATAATCATGAATCCATGTTGACAATAAATTTATAGGTAGATAAATAGATAAAGGAGAAGTAAAAGTTTTTCTTATATAAAATGTTAACTAATAAATATAGAAGGAATAATTATATTTAAAAATCACCATTTTGAAACCATCAGAGTAAATATTTGTTCAGGCAAAAATCAGCAATGAATGCTAAACTCAATGGAGGAGAGAAATGAATTCTATGAAGAAGATATTTACATAGTCTCAAAACATCTCTCCATAAATCACTTAATTAGAAAATGAAAAATCATAACTATACAATGGATAAAATGGAAACACTTTGGCCACGTGGTTCAAACTAGCATCTCTTGTAAGGAGCAAACATTCATTCATGTGCTTTAGGATACAGTATCCTGAGCAGGACATGTCATCACTTCTGTGACATTCCAGCCAAAAATCTGTAACCTAAATCTAATAATGAGTACACATAAGACAAATCCAAACAGAAAAATGCCACAACATAATTGGCCTATATTCTTATGAAAGAACCTCCCCAAAAAAGGCTGAGAACCTATTTATTTATTAGCTGCTGTTGCTGCTGCTGCTAAGTCGCTTCAGTCGTGTCCGACTCTGTGCGACCCTATAGACGGCAGCCCACCAGGCTTCCCCGTCCCTGGGATTCTCCAGGCAAGAACACTGGAGTGGGTTGCCATTTCTTTCTCCAGTGCATGAAAGTGGAAAGTGAAAGTAAGTCGCTCAGTCGTGTCCAACTCTAGCGACCCCATGCACTGCAGCCCACCAGGCTCCTCCGTCCATGGGATTTTCCAGGCAAGAGTACTGGAGTGGGGTGCCATTGCCTTCTCCAATTGATTAGCTAAATATAGCTAAAGAGACATGACAGCTAAAGACAAAAGGTGGATTCTAGACTGGGAAATACTGCTGTCAAAGATGTTTTGGGGATAATTTATGAAATTGGAATATGGACTATAGATTAAATTAATGTGTTAATGTTAAATTTCTGATTTTGTTGTATATATTAGGGTCATATAAGAAAATATTCCTAAAGAAATGAATTTTAAAGTTTTAAAAGACAAAGTACCATAATAAAATGTAATTTCAGCTTATTTAGAATATTTTTTCAGAAAACTATATACATGGATAATATATAGATATATATATACATGAGAGATAACAAAGCAGATATGGCAAAATATTAAAAATTGGCAGATTTGAATTGGAAGCTTCTAAGAGTTCTTTGTACTATGTTTGCAACATTTATATAGATCTGAAATTATTTCAAAAAACGTTTTAAAATACTAAATAGCTAAATTAGAGTCAAAAAGTTTTTCATTAAATAATACTTTTATATTTCCTTGATAAAGTTAATTTCAATTTTCAAAATACATTCACAAACATTACACAACTTACTCTTACAATCATCTCACAAATGGACTACGCAAGACAGTTGCTTCTGTAGTATAGATAAAGCAGTGATAATCAGAGAGCGTAGTGCGCTTGCCTTGGTCCTCACAGCTGTAAGTGACAAAGTCAAGGGTAAAACACATATACCTTCATTGTCTCATTGGCCAGTGTTCTCTCTACCATATTATTCCTTAACATCTGACAAAATAAATTTTTCAAAATCACCTCCAATGTTTAAGTACATTAAAATTGGGGGTTAAAAAAATACAAAAAAAAATGTATTGAGTCAGTCCAAACATTTGTTTACCTCAGAAAGTTTCAAAGACCAATATATACACAAACTTAAGTCAAGCATGTGTTTAACAAAGATAAGTGAAATATGACTCAGAAAAGGGGCTTATGCCCACCATACAACATTCACAATTTTATTAATTTCCAGTCGTTATCAGAATTGTGACTTTATTCACGTTGTACTCAGATAGGCAAATAAATGGATTGCCTTAATTTCTAGAGCTAACATAATCTTTCTGACCCCTCTCAGTAACAAGGAACCTTGTCACTGTTGATTAACAAAATCTCAGTCTCCTTTAGTTCAAGTACTTTGACTATTTGAAGTTTAGCGCTGTTAGCACTGTATTTGGCTTCATTTAAATGGATCTTTGAATGGCTTAGTGTTTTAGGGAATGATCAAGTCTTTGAGAGTTTGGGCACCTCATCCTTCTCTGTCCAGAAGACATCTGGCTGGGGGAGAATATATGTACCATCCTCACAAAAGTCTAGGGTAAGCGTCAGTGCAGCAGAAAGAGAACTGGGACTCCTGCCTGGTCTCCTCTGGGGTGAGGCTCCTCTGGTCTGCTCCCTGTGTGGGTGACTGTGATTTGGTTTTTGGGAGTTCCCTTTTGGAACTGCTGCTTTCCCTAGTCTTTTTAGAGAAAGAAATTCACTCTGCCTGGTCTTCTTAGGACCTTATATATCTGTCTCGATGTTCCTACAAGCTCCTACCCAACCCTGAGAATGGATCTTGAGGGTGAGAAGCTTGGGATTGGGAGAGGAACATGGCAAAGAACTCTGCCACCTGATCTTGCTAAACCTATACCCCTCCTCCCCCTCAGTCCACTAAATCAGTGGACTCTTAGTTCCCTACCCTTCTTTGCCAAAATTTCCCTCTCACATCCCTTCTCAGATTACAGGTTCATGATTCAACCCCAGGACTCAACGCAAAGGGAAAAATCCAATAATGTAATGAAACAGAGGCATTAAAAAACTCTAGTGCACCCACTGTGTTAGTCACTCAGTCATATCCATCTGTTTGCAACTCCACAGATTACAGCCTAACAGGCTCCTCTGTCCACGGAATCCTCCAGGCAAGAATACTGGAGTGGGTTGTCATTCCCTTCTCCAGGAGATCTTCCCAACACAGGGACTGAACCCAGGTCTCCTGCATTGCGGGCAGATTCCTTACCATCTGAGCCACCAGGGAAACCCTAGTGTACCCATGACGGATATATAAGCATTTAAGTATGTCTCCCAGCTAGGTAGGAGTCCAAGACTCCAGAACACAGGAGACAGACTGCGTTCTGCCAGTGCTATTCTCAAAAGACAACTCCTCTATCCTGTTGGTATTTGAAGGAAAAGGTATTTGTATTTGTAGTTTTCTTAAGAGTATTTGGTATTTTCGCCACCAGGCTCCTCTTGGTAGTCAAAGCATTTAAGTTCAGTCAAAGTTCAATGAAATTAAACTGAGCAAACAAACAAAAGAAGAGGCAGATCACTCCACTCCCACCATCGCACCACTCTGGTACATAGAACATGATCATGAGTGATAAACGTGTGCATGGGAGACATCCTTCCTGTCACCATCCAGGATATAAAGTAATTAAACAGTATCAAATTTCTTTTCTCCCAAGTTGTGCTATAATCTGAAACTTCCATATGTTCATTTACACAGAGAAGTTTCACTTGGTAGTTTCTATCATATACTTCAGACATGAACTATATACCATCTTCACTAATTCCATAATTCATAATTAGAAACTAAAAGTTGTTTCACCATTTGCAGATATACTTACAAACTTGGATTGAGTTAGAGGAAGGTTTGATATGCCTAAAGCAACAGCATGCTGTTTTCTTTTCATGCCCTTAAATTCCATCTCTTCTAACGTTCTCTTCCCTGCACATGAACAAATTTGAGGCTAAAGAGTAACTATTATTTCACAGGTAATTTGGTAAGGCTTTTTGGAGTCAAAAAAGAAAGCAAAATATTAGTTGAACTTATTATCATAAAGTCAAATCATACAAATATAACAAAGATCACATAAACTATTGGAAACTTTGTTTGAAGCAAAGAAAGGTATTGCATGAGTGAAAGGCAGTGAGAAAGAGGAAAGAAAATTTCAGATAGTTAAGGGCTTATATCCTAACATACAGAGGAGACTGCTCGGCTATAGCTCATAGGGTTGTTAAAGATTCAGAAGCATCTTGGCAACTAAAAAACAACAACAAACAAATCTTTGACTTACTGGACATAATATTGAATCTTTATTAAACTAAGTATCTGCAGTGCACAAGTTGAAAGAGAGCCTTCACCTTTGTATAGTAAAATATGTTTCTAAGAAGTTCTGGTCTGTTAGAAGGAGGAAAGCCATGCTATGCTCATTCTTAACTATACAAGGCAGTTGCATTTTGCGCTATGAATAGTTTCTGAAAGGTGATTTAGCTACAGAATCAATTTATCAACATCCCTAGGCTTTTATTTTGTTTGCTGGGTTTTTTTTTTTTTGCTTTGGGGGCAGACTTTTAAAGTATTTTAAGTATTTATTTTCATATATCCTGGAAAAAATTAAGACAGCCACTGAGTGCAAATTAATTATCTTAGTGAACTTAGGCTGCCATAACAAAATACCCATAGACTGAGTGGCTTAAGCAACTGAAATTTGCTTTGTCACAGCTCATGAGCCTGGGAAGTCCAAGATCAAGGTCCAGCAGGATTCAGTTTCTGGTAAGAGCTCTCTTCCTAGTTTTCAGGTGGCTGCCTTATTGTGTTCTCACATGCAGGAGACACACACAGAGATCTTCTTCTTCTTATAAGGCCACAGTCTGATCAAACTAGGGCCCCATCCTTTTTATTAACTCATTTAACTTTAATTATCTGCAAAAGACTCTATCTATAGATAAGTCACATGAGGGGTCAGGACTTCAATGTATAAATTTCAGAAAAACACAATTTAAATATGTCAACCAATTGTTTCTTAGAAATGATCTTTAGAATACTATTTTCTACTAATACTTCTTTATCCAAGTAAAAAATAAATGAATAAAACTCTCAACTGAAACTGATGAAAGCTGAAAATGTGCAGTTTTACTGCTGAGCCCAAGGATAAGAAGAAAATGTTAGTAATTTTCTAAGCCTGAAGGCTTTAGAAAATTTTCAGACCAAATATTTGAGACCATGGCCATAAGTTAACAGGTTGATGTTAAAATAATTTTGAGGTCTTCACATCTGAAAGTTGAATGTCGAAATATGTGATTATTTTTCCTCTCCTGTGTTTTTAATCCAAGGTTAAAATCTCTGTCTTAACAAAAAACCTACCAAGTTTATCCTGACATTTTATTTTAACAACAAGAGTCGGTTTTCCTCACCATGAAGTCAATTAGGCTTATGGGAGTGCCAGGAATCATCAAAGCCACAGAGTCAGCAATGAACTGGCAAAAAGCATGTTATGAAATTCTTTCGTTAAATCAACTAATAAGACCAATAAAACTGAATTCATGTTCCTTTTGTCCTTAATCTTACTTTGAATTTTACTTTATCCTTTGATCTTTACATTGGGGATTGAAAATTATCAGATTTGACTTTCAGGACTGATAGCTGCTTTATAAAATACCTGAAACAAAGAACAGATATTTTCCTGTTGTGCTTTGGTATCTGTTTGCTGAGAGCAGCAGAGGTCAGAAAGTAATGTTCCTGGTGTTTGCACTCTCTGCATGCCAAGCACGGAACAAATTCATATCACAAACTGAAATTCCCCATGAAGAAGTTCTTTCTATGGTGTATTTGAAGATGCAGGTGAAACAATTAAAAGGACACTGTAAGATACATTTTATCAGTTAAGAACACATTTCTATTGAAGATCTGACTACATAAAAGTGAAATTTTAAGCAATATTTATAAAAGCATAATTTATTTTTAATTACTGTTATTAGGTGTTCATTAAGATAGAGACAAGTATGAAATGCTCTAATCAAATCCCACAGTTATCATCCAAATGACAGTCTCTTTGTTTAACTAATTCTTGAAAATCAGTACCTGAAGAAAAATCAGAATATCAGATTTAGTTTTTCTCCTGTAACTACACATCTTCTGAGAGTGTGTAAAGAGGCATCACCACCATCAAACAGAAAGAAGAAAAAAGGCTTAGATAATTGGCCCTGTCTAATTGATGTGGTTGTCTCAACCATCTGATAGAACATGGCAAATAAGAATAGAAAAAACAAGGAAGACAAGGAAGAAATCAAAAAGTCAAAATTATCTTCATGGGACAAATCCAGTGTTAATGTATTGTTTCACCAATTTGTTGTACATTACAGTCATCTCATGGTCCTGTCTTTTCCTTACAGGTCCTGTCAAGCCCCTTAAGTATATCATGGATTTATAGCAATTTGAAAAATGAAATTATGGTTGTATCTGGCTCACCAACAAACAAAGGAAAGGGCAATGTAAAAACTATTTGGAAATATGTGATCTCTTAAATTATAAATTCACATTTAAAGAATTAGAACCACAAAAAATGTGTATTGTGCAAAAATATAAGTTCAAATTATAATTATAAGCAGTTTAATTCTATAAATCAATTGAAAGCAAATTAAAGAGGAATTTGATAATTTGGCACATATGTTTAGCACAGATTTTAAAAATTTGAAGGGGATTTCTAATTCTCTGTAATAGAATAGCAAAAAATAAGAAAACTATACAGATCAGGGATTGGAAAACTTCTTTTGTGAAAGTTCAGATAGCAAATATTTTAGTCTTTGCAAGTCACATATACTCTCAGTCACCTCCTCCTTTTCAGCCTCTTTTATCTCTTCCTATCCTTCTTTTCCTGCAACTTGGTTTGGTTTGGTTTGGTTTGGCAACCTTCATTCTTACCTCACTGGTCATACAAAAACAGGCTGCAGGTTGCATGGTTGTCTTTGCCACTTTTGATGCAGATAAACAAAACAAGGCTAGTATATCTATGGTTTTTTAATATACCATAATCTCACTTCTCATTTTCTATTCTCATGCCTTTGAACTTGCCGTTGTTCTCGCCTGGATTGCCCATCCCTTTTTCTTGCTAATTCAAGTCACATACACTTCAAGTTAAAATTTACATTCTATTTCCTCCAAGAAACTTAGGTAAGTACTGATCAACATAAAATAAAACTAATATTTTTGTTATGAATATAACCATAGAAATATAGGAAATGCCACATAATTCAGTATCAGTTCAGTTCAGTCACTCAGTCGTGTCCGACTCTTTGCAACCCCATGAACCTCAGCACGCCAGGCCTCCCCATCCATCACCAACTCCTGGAGTCCACCCAAACCCATGTCAGTGATGCCATCCAACCATCTCATCCTCTGTCGTCCCCTTCTCCTCCTGCCTTCAATCTTTCCCAGTGTCAGGGTCTTTTTAAATGAGTCAGCTCTTCGCATGAGGTGGCCAAAGTACTGGACTTTCAGCTTTAGCATCATTCCTTCCAAAGAAATCCCAGGACTGATCTCCTTCAGAATGGACTGGTTGGATCTCCTTGCAGTCCAAGGGACTCTCAAGAGTCTTCTCCAACACCACAGTTCAAAAGGATCAATTCTTCGACACTCAGCTTTCTTTATAGTCCAACTCTCACATCCATACATGACCACAGGAAAAACCATAGCCTTGACTAGATGGACCGTTTTTGGCAAAGTAACATCTTTGCTTTTTAATGTGCTGTCTAGGTTGGTTATAACTTTCCTTCCAAGGAGTAAGCGTCTTTTAATTTCATGGTTGCAGTCACCATCTGCAGTGATTTTGGAGCCCAGAAAAATAAAGTCAGCCACTGTTTCCACTGTTTCCCCATCTATTTGCCATGAAGTGATGGGACCATATGCCAGTTAACAATTTCAGGTACCAATATCTGGCTTTCTTATGTACAACTCTATAATTTTATTGACCATATTTCAATATTGCAATTATTTTAAAGATATGCTTAGTATTCTTTAAGTCTCAAACTTACTGTACTATCAATATATTTTATTGTTTTTCTTTTAAGATTAGTTAAGTTAATGCATCTCTTCCACTAACTGGCTGCTTTAAAACAACTATAGAGATTCATGGAGGTTCTGAATCTCCTTAGGATTCAGAAAACCTCAAAAGAATGCTGCTATCATCCTAACAACAAGAAAAAAATCAAATTATCCACAAAATCATTTCTGTAGGAGAGCTGAGTTTGCAAGTCAGGCAAATACTCTGAATTCCAACAAGTGACAAGCCCTCTGAGGAGAAACAGTACACACTAATTTTCACCTTAGAGGATGAGATATCACCTTAGAAGTGAGTTGGAATAAATCACACTAAACTTTAACAGACTCTTAAAGGCTGAGAATGGACTAGCATATAAATTTGGAAAAACTGAAATCCCTAGAAACAAGGATATTTTACACTCATGCGCAAACATTTTCCAATGAGCCAATTTCGTGAAAATTGAAGGTCAAGAAAGAAAACTGGAGAGAGCTTCCCTCAGTAACCTCAGTATGCAGGGCTACCCTTGGGGAACAGATACAAAACTGTGTTTTCTCAGGTCCTTCTCTTATAAAATGTAAAAGCATTAAGTTACTGGAATAAAGGCAGCAAGTACTACTGCCTTTAGGATCCAGGCAAAAATCCTGTTTTGGGGGAGCAGGGGAACAGGGAGAGGCATAACCCATTTGCTTCTTGGGGGTGGTTAAGTAGTCCTCCTGTCTATAGAACATTGACATGTCCACTGTTTCTGGGGAGTGAGCAAAGAGAAGGAGGAAGATCTTCCCGCTCGTGAAAGAGGAGCAGGTAAACGTCTTGGACTCAGTATCCTACACTCATACCAAGTAGAGGTCTGCTACCAATGGGGAATAAGCAGAAAACACTCTCCTATCCAAGCAGTTTGAAATACATAAGGCGGGGTTTGGTTGGCAGGAATAAGAAAATCTGGTCTATGAAAACTGCACCTCCAAGGCCCACAGCAGAGATCCTACCTAAAAATGAGGCTTACAAACATGTTTAGTTGCTCAGTCATGTCCTCCTCTTTGCGACTCCATGGACTGTAGCCTGCCAGGTTCCTCTATCCGTGAAATTCTACAGGCAAGAATACTGGAGTGGGTAGCCATTCCCTTCTCCAGGGGATCTTCTCAACCCAGGGATCGAACCCAGGTCTCCTGTATTGCAGGCAGATTCGTTACCATCCAAGCCACCAGGAAAGCAGACCAGAATAATAGAGCACCCTCTTCCCCTAACATGAGCAGCAATCAATAACAATCTGGGGAAGGGTAAAAAAATGGAGAGAGAGCGCTCTGTAGTGTTAGCATGGAGGACTGCTGAAAAGTGAATGTGGAAAAAAAATACTGAGAAAAGCCCTTCAGCACTGCAGACAACACTGCTAGCACTGTTCAGTTCAGTCACTCAGTTGTGTTTGACTCTTTGCAACCCCATGGACTGCAGCATGCCAGGCTTCCATGTCCTTCACCAACTCCCAGAGCTTGCTCAAACTCATGTCCATCAAGTTGGTGATGCCATTCAACCTCCTTAACCTCTGTCATCCCCTTCTCTTCCTGCATTCAATCTTTCCCAGCACCACGATCTTTTCCAATGAAACAGTTCTTCGCATCAGGTGGCAAAAGTATTGGAGTTTCAATACCAGCATCAGTCCTTCCAATGAATATTCAGAACTGATTCCTTTAGGATTGACTGGTTTCATTTCCGTGCAGTCCAAGGGACTCTCAAGAGTCTTCACCAACACCAAAATTCAAAAACATCAATTCTTCAGTGCTCAATTTTCTTTATAGTCCAAATCTCACATCCATACAAGACTACTGGGAAAACCATAGCTTTGACTAGACGGACCTTTGTCACCAAAATAATATCTTTGCTTTTTAATATGCTATCTAGGTTGGTCATAGCTTTTCTTCCAAGGAGCTAGTGTCTTTTAATTCCATGGCTGAAGTCACTATCTGTAGTGATTTTGGAGCCCAAGAAAATAAAGTCTCTCACTGTTTCCAATGTTTCCTTATCTTTTTGCCATGAAGTGATGGGACCAGATGCCATGATCTTAGTTTTTTGAATGTTGAGTTTTAAGCCAACTTTTTCACTCTCCTCTTTCACTTTCATCAAGAGGCTCTTTAGTTCCTCTTTACATTCTGCCATAAAGGTGGCATCATCTTCATATCTGAGGTTATTGATATTTCTCCCCAAAATCTTGATTCCAGCTTGTACTTCATCCAGCCTGGCATTTTGCATGATGTATTCTGCATATAAGTTAAATAAGCAGGGTGACAATATACAGCCTTGACGTATCTCCTTTCCTAATTTGGAACCAGCCTGTTGTTCCATGTCCAGTTCTAACTGTTGCTTCTTGACCTGCACACAGATTTCTCAGTAGGCAGGTAAGGTGGTCTGGTATTCCCATCTCTTTAAAAATTTTCCATAGTTTGTTGTGATCCACACAGTCAAAGGCTTTAGTATAGTCAATAAAGCAGAAGAAGATTTTCTCTGGAACTCTCTTGCTTTTTCTATGATCCAACAGATATTTGCAGTTTGATCTCTGATTCCTCTGCCTTTTATAAATCCAGCTTGAACATCTGGAAGTTCATGGTTCACATACTGTTGAAGGCTGGCTTGGAGAATTTTGAGCATTACTTCGCTAGCATGTGAAATGTGTGAACTGTGCTGTAGTTTGAACATTCTTTGGCATTGCTTTTCTTTGGGATTAAAATGAAAACTGGCTGTTTCCAGCCCTGTGGCCACTGCTGAGTTTTCCGTATTTGCTGGCATATTGAGTGCAGCACTTTCACAGCAGCATCTTTTAGGATTTGATATAGCTCAACTGAAATTCCATCACCTCCACTAGCTTTGCTTGTAGTGATGCTTCCTAAGGCCCACTTGACTTCACATTCCAGGGTGTCTGGCTCTATGTGAGTGATCACACCATCATGGTTATCCAGGTCATGAAGATCCTTTTTGTATAGTTCTTCTGTGTATTCTTGCTACCTCTTCTTAATATCTTCTGCTTCTGTTAGGTCCATACCCACTGCTATAGAAATTTAAAGCCTATAATGTGTTTATATACAGTATTTGTCTTTCTCTTTCTGACTTACTTCACTGTATTTAATAGGCTTCAGGTTCATACACCCCATTAGAACTAACTCAAATGTGTTCCTTTTTATAGCTAATATTCCATTGTGTATATGAACTATATTTCCCTTATCCATCATCTGCTGATGGACATCCAGGTTGCTTCCATGTCCTAGCTGTTGTAAATAGTGCTTCAGTGAACATCGGGGTACATGTGTCTCTTTCAGTTCTGGTTTCATCAAGGTGTATGCCCAGCAGTGGGATTGCTGGGTCATATGGCAGTTCTATTCCCAGTTTTTTAAGGAATCTCTACACTGTTCTCCATAGTGACTGTACCAGTTTGTTTTCCACCAAAAGTGTAAGAAGCTTCCCTTTTCTCCACACCTTCTCCATATGAAATTTAGAAAGACAGTCCTGATGATCCTACAGGCAGGGCAGAAAAGGAGACACAGATGTAAAGAACAGACTTTTGGACTCAGTGGGAGAAGGAGAGGCGGGGATGACTTGAGAGAATAGCATTGAAACATATATATTACCATATATAAAATAGATGACCAGTGCAAGTTCGATGCAGGAGGCAGGGCACACAAAGCTGGTGCTCTGTGACAATCCAAAGAGATAAGGTGGGGAAGGAGGTAGCAGGGGTTTCAGAATGGGAGGGGGAAACATGTATACCTGTGGCCAATTCATATGGCAAAAGCCATCACAATATTGTAAATAACTATCCTCCAATTAATATAAATAAGTTAATTTTTTAAATAAATAAAATAACTTAAAAAATATAAAGCCTGTAATTCAATAAAGGTTTAAGGCTTACCAGGTGGTGCTAGTGGTAAAGAACCTGCCTGCCAATGCAGGTGACGTAAGAGACATGAGTTCAATCCCTGGGTCAGGAAGATCCCTGGCAGAGGGCATGGCAACCCATGACAGAGAACCCCATGGACAGAGGAGCCTGGCAGGCTACTGCCCATAGGGTTGCACAGAGTAAGACATGACTGAAATGACTTACCACATGCACAGCAACAATTAAATCCAAACCCAGCTCAAGTACTGAGAAGATTTGGAGAAGTCTCCATATTAACAACCTCCCAGAAGAGATAGGCTGGTTTCTGAGAGGAAATAATTTTCGCTTCAGTCTCAACTGTTCTTCTATACATCATATTCCAGCACTAAGGAAAAATTAACTATATACAATAACAGATAAGAATTTTAAGCAGTGTTCTTGAAATGTAAAACAAAAGTCAGAAATGTCATAAATTTTAAAACACAATATCAGAGGTGAAAAATTACCTTGACATGTTTATCAACATACAGAACGTAGCTATGAGGGAAAAGATCTTGAAGATAAGTCAGAAGTTATCCAAGCTAAAATGGAAAGAAAAGAGAAAGCAGATAGAATAGCCAAGAGGTGGAGGACAATATTAAGTGCACTAATACACATAAAATTTGTATCCCCAAAGAAATTTAAAACTGTATAGAACTAAAGAGCCTTCTGATGAAGGTGAAAAAGGAGAGTGAAAAGGTTGGCTTAAAACTCAACATTCCAAAAAAAAAAAAAAAATCATGGCGTTGGGTCCCATCACTTCATGGCAAATAGATGGGGGGAAAATGGAAACAGTGACAGATTTTACTTTCCTGGGCTCCAGAATCACCTTGGAGTGTGATTGTAGCCATGAAATTAAGACACTTGCTCCTTGGAAGAAAAGCTATGGCAGACCTAGACAGTATATTAAAAAGCAGAGGCATTACTTTGCTGACAAAGGTCCATCTAGTCAAAGCTGTGGTTTTGCCAGTAGTCATGTACAGATGTGAGAGTTGGACCATAAAGAAGGCTAAGCACCAAGGAATTGATGCTTTCAAACTGTGGTGCTATAGAAGTCTCTTGAAAGTCCCTTGGACAGCAAAGAGATCAAACCAGTCAGTCCTAAAGGAAATCAACTCTGAATATTCATTGGAAGGACTGATGCTGAAGCTGAAGCTCCAGTACTTTGGCCACCTGATGCAAAGAGCCGACTTATTGGAAAAGACCTTAATGCTGGGAAAGACTGAGGGCAGGAAGAAAAAGGGGCAACAGAAGATGAGATGATTGGATGGTATCATCTACTCTGTGTGTTTGAGTTTTAGTAATCTCTGGGAGATCGTGAAGGACAGGGAAGCCTGGTGTATTGCAGTCCACGGGGTCACAAAGAGTTGGACATGACTTAGCAACTGAACAACATCAATAGAGGTAATATTTGAAGACATTACATTACATTACAAGACATTACATTACAAAGAGGAATAAAGATAAAAATTTATAGCAGACTTCTCGTCAAAGACTATACAAACCAAAAGATAATGGAATGACATTTTAAAAATATCAATAGAGAAAATGGCTCCTAGAATTGTATACTCAGCAAAAAGAAACAAAATCTTTTAAAATTTTAGATAAAATTTAAAATATTTCTCTGACCAACAAAATAGGATGAATTCATTGCCAACAGCCCTACCCTACAAGAACTGTTAATGGAATGTCTTAATTCATCACGAGCATGAAGCCAGATGGAAATTTAAATTCATACAAAGAAAGACAAAGTGCTAGAAATAATAAAGATAAAATGAAAGTAAATACAAAGACTTTTCTCCTCATCCTTAATCACTTTAAAAATATAAAAGACTGTCCAAATGCAAAAGTAGTTACAATATATTTTGGGATTTTTATAATATTGAGAAGTAAAATGTATGACCATGATGGCATAAAAGATGAAATGAAGGAAATGAAATAAACTATATTTGAAGGTAAATTATAGTTAATTAAGAAGTAATGGCAAATTCTAGACCAACCACTGGCTTCTTTACCAACTGAGCTATGAGGGAAGCCCACTTAAAAAAGAGATAGGGCAAATAATAAGTCAATAAAGTAGATAAAATAAAATTATAAAAAAATTATCAAATCAGTCCAAAAAAGAGCAGTGAAAGAAGAACAAGAGACAAACTGATAGGACAATAGAAAATAAAAAACAAGATGGTAATTATATACCAGTTCTATCACTAAAGTAGTAATTCTATCACTAAGTAGTAATAAATACAAGTAGTCTAAACAATTAAAAGGCAGATATTGTCAAGTTAGATGAAAAAGAAATAGCCAACAGTGTGTTTCCTACAAGAAACCCTTTAGAATTATTTGCATCAATTAGGTAGAGTGGATCTCACAATTTGATGTTTATCAGAAGGTCTGAGGAACTTGTTGTATTAAACAATGCCTGTGACTGGTGTGTTTTTCTGATTAAAGTCCTCCAGTTCCATCCATGTTGTCACAAATGGCAGTTTCTTTGTTTGGGGGGTGCTGCATAGTATTCCATTTTCTTTGCCATTTATCTGTTAGTGGATGCTTGGGCTATTTTTGTGTCTTGACTATTGTGAAAAATGTTGTGGTGAATACGGGAGTGCAATAGCTCCTCAATATTCTATTGAATATATACACATTGGTTCCACTTACTCGGGAATCTAAAATAGTCAAGCTCATAGAAACATAGGATACAATACTGCTTACCAGAGGTAAAGTGTTGAAAGGAACTAGGGAGTTGATTTTCATGGGTATAAAGTTTCAGTTATACTAGATGAATAATTTCTAGATATCTGCTATATAATATCATGCCTATAGTTACAATACATTGTGCAATTCAAAATTTGTTATGAGGATAACTCTTATATTGTGTTCTTACTCAAAAACAAACAACAAGGGAAAAACAAAGGACGTAGGAAATGCTGGGGGGTGCTAGATAACTTGATTGTGTGATGGTATCATGGGCATTTGTATAGTTTTAAATTCATCAAAGAGTACACAATAAATATGTACATTTCCTTTTATAAGTCAAGTAAACCTCAGTAAAGCTGTTAAATATTTTTTTTTTAACCCCTTTGACTAAAACACAAATAAATTAGAAATAAAAGGAAGGGGCTTCCCTGGTGGTCCAGTGGTTAAGAATCCACTTTGCCTAGCAATGCAGAAGACGGGGGTTCAATCCCTGGTCCAGGAAGATCCCATATGCTGTGGGGCAACTAAGCCCATGAGCCATAACTACTGAGCTGCACTCTGGAGCCAGCCAGCCACAACTACTAACCCCATGTGCAGCAACTCCTGAAGCCCACGCACACTAGAGCCCATGTGTGCTCCACAACAGGAGAAGCCCCCACAATGAAAAGCCCACGCACTGCAGCTAGAGAGCAGCCCTCACCCCCCACAACTAAAGAAAACCCTCACCCAGCAACAAAGGCCCGGCACAGCCAAAACTAAATAAAATTAATAATTTTTAATTGATAAAATTAAAAATAGAAAGATAAAATTATCACTGGAAAGTTCAACAAATTCTCTTTGAATTATTGTTAGTACCAGTGGAGAGAATACCAGTAAAGATACAGTATAATAACGCATATATATGGAATTTAGAAAGATGGTAACAATAACCCTGTGTACAAGACAGCAAAAGAGACACTGATGTATAGATCAGTCTTATGGACTCTGTGGGAGAGGGAGTGGGTGGGAAGATTTGGGAGAATGGCATTGAAACGTGTAAAATATCATGTATGAAACAAGATGCCAGTCCAGGTTCGATGCACGATACTGGATGCTTGGGGCTAGTGCACTGGGATGACCCAGAGGGATGGTATGGGGAGGGAGGAGGGAGGAGGGTTCAGGATGGGGTACACATGTATACCTGTAGCAGATTCATTTTGATATTTGGCAAAACTAATACAATTATGTAAAGTTTAAAAATAAAATAAAATAAAAAAAAGAAAAGAAAATCATTCATTTCGATATTTGGCAAAACTAATACAATATGGTGAAGTTTGAAAATAAAATAAAATTTTTTTAAAAAGTGAAGAATTAAAGTCAAGAATGACAAATTTTACTTACCATTCAATAAAATGAAAATAAAATTTAATGTATAAGTTAAAAAAAAAAAAAAGAAAATCAGAATGATCTTGAGATACCTCGGTCTGCAATGACTTGGAGCCGGGCTTGGGTTCCCAGCCAGAGATTGAGACCAGGTAGTGGCGGTGAGAGCATCAGGTTCTAGCCACTAGACCAGTGCTCAGGGGCAAGGGCCCTGGCCCTTCGGCTTTGCTGAAAAGAATTTCCACAAAGATGCAAAGTAGTGAAGTATTTATTATTTATTTATTTATAAGTATTTATTAAGAGGAAAAAGAGAATAGTACATGTGGATAAACACATGAGCAGATTCAGAGGGAGAGTCCCTGAGTTGCACTCTCGGGGTAATTTAAATCACTTATATGGGGCATTTCTTCCAGTTCTTTGGTCAATCATTTTGATTTGCCTGGTTCACAGTCCATATTTGGTATATCTCAGGATCTTTCCATGTGTACGCACACATCTCTTAGCCAGGATGAATTTTATGGGTAAAGTATCCCTTGACATTACTCCTCCTTTGACTTCCAAGGAGCCTTTCTGCGTACTTGTGGTCAAGGAGATCTCCTGACTTTGGGAATGAGAAATATGTGGTCTGGGCAGGGCCCAGCCTCCTCCCTTATTTGTCCTGCTATTCTTGTCTTGGAGTTTCAGTCCATAGGGAATGAATTTCCAATTGTTTTACCCTGTGGGGCTGGGCATGCAGGCATGTACCTCCTACCTCAGTAACAGCACTATAAACCAACTTGACTCATTCACATTGACACATTTCATATAAAAGCAGAAGAATATATAGACTTTTCAGGCCCATGGAGCATCTGAAAATACTGAGACACAAACAAACATTAACAGTGTTAAAAGCTAAGTCATACAAAATTTGTTTTATGATCACAATGGAACTAAGCTAGAAATCAGTATTACAAAGTTGCCTGGAAACTCACCAAACATTCATAATTTAAGCAACACTTTTAAGAAGCTATGGGCCAATGGAGAAAGCATAAAGAAAGTTATAAAGTATTTTGCACTGAGTAAAAAAATACAACATCTAAAAGGTATTTTCTAGCATTAAATGCTTAAATTAAAAAAGAACAAAGGTCTCAAATCAATATTTAAACTTTCACCTATAGAAGATAAAACAGAAGACCAAGCTAGGAGCCAAAATAAGCCAAAGGAAACAGTAAAATTATATATGATATATTACTAGAGTATCTATGGTAATAGAATGTGGGTTTTGTTTCAGATTTCTTACTTTACTCTCAAATATCGATTTTCTTTAAGTTTATCAGCATGCAAAACATTGAAACAAATAGAATTGACAGAATTTCTGTTTAAAAAGCTAATTGTCAAAAATGTTGGACTTTTTAATGTGATACATCTTTATGAGGCTGAAGATTTATCTTAAATATCACCCAGCCAACTAGATATACAGGGTTAAATTTGCTTACTTCCTCTGGGAAAATTAAACCTTGTAAAGCTTTCATAATGTTTCAAATAGTCCATTTTTTCTCACACATAGATTACTTTGAGATCTGGATTATTCCAAAGAGAATCAAAAAGCTGTCCAACTTTAAACCAGTATTTCATAAATTCTAAAACTTATGAAGTATGAGTTTATTTGGCTTTAAGAAATAAGATCCAAATGAAATTCCAAATTACAATTTATAGAGTTATATTTAGCTTTTAAAATTACTTGCCAATTCTACATAGATTTTATTCAGGTTTATAAAAAAATGAAAGCTATACTAATAAACATGAGTTACAATTTGACACATTTTATGACTGGAAAATAATCTAATCTTGGCTGAAAATCTCTTAATCTTGGCTCAAATATTTTGGCATATAAAAACAAAAGCTTTTCATTAGACACTAATTAAGATATCTTTTTCTGGCAATGTAAGTCTCTTTTTGTCATTTTAATTAATCTCTAGAACCTCTGTTTAACTAAAAAACTAATATAGTTAGTTAAAAATTACTATAGTCTCTATTAATGACAGATGTTTTAGGCCATACAAAATTGATTGCTTCAACTTGTATTTCTTATGGAATTAAGTAACATATTTTTCAGTCTGGGATCCTTATTACTTGACACAACAATAACTATAGCTATAAGAACCTCAGGACTGTATCATTCTCAATTCAGTGAGCATTCATGATATTGGTATATAAATTCTCGACTTTTTATCATTAATAACTAATGGGTATTACTACCAGCCAACATTTGTTAAACCTTACTCATAAACAAGGTGATTAATCATTAGATTCTCTAGCTTCAAAAGCTTTTAAAATAGTAAGCTTCAAGAAATGGAAAGGGAGAAAATATAACACATACTAATCCAATCTTTCAAAAGAACATAGTGTGCACTGAAAATCAGAACTAGATCATTCATAAAAGTCCCCTGCAAGAAGCAACAAAGAAAGAAGCATAATAATTAAATTAACTAGGGAAAAACCAAAAAACAATACAGAAATCAAATAAGAATTAAATCTAAAAGTGTAGTGGCAAATAAAACTAAATTTGAAATAAGATTTTGCTGTCATTATTGATTTGATCTGAGTCTACAGTTAGTTCTGTTTCCAAGAATGACAGTTTATGTTTTTCATACTCAATGCTCAAATCTCGTTAAAGATACATGCTGAGCAATTTAGCCATCTTTGACCTTTTTCATCTAGTGTCCCAATATAAGAAAAATTCAACGAGTGTATACTGAAGTTGAACATATTTCAGCACCAAACAATTTTAGAATGGCAGAAGAATCCCAGGGACAGCAGAGCCTGATGGGCTGCTGTCTATGGGGTTGCACAGAGTCGAACACGACTGAAGCGACTTAGCAGCAGCAGCAACATCATTTTAAGCAATGGAACCAGAACACTCTAAGTGGTCAGTTTTATCTTTCCTCAGTTCAGAAAGCTTTACAATCTTTTTTTTTTTTTCAAAGTATAGTTTATATACAATATTATATGTTACAGGTGTACAATATAGTGATTCACAATTTTTAAAGGTTATGCTCTTTTATAGTTATTATAAAATGTTGGCAATGTGCCCAATATTGTACAGTATATCCTTGTAGCTTATTTTATACATAATAGTTTGTACCTCTTAATCCCTTACTTCTATATTGCCTCTCCCCGCTTCCCTCCTCCCGACTGGTAACCACTAGTTTGTTCTCTATGAGTCTGCTGGTTTTTTGCTTTGTTCACTAGTTTGCTGTATTTTTTAGATTCCACATATAAGTGATATTACACAGTATTTGTCTTTCTCTGTCTGACTTATTTCATTTAGCATAAATCCCCCCAAGTCCATGCATGTTACTGAGTAGTATTCCATTGTGTTTTATATACCACATCTTCTTTATCTCTTCATCTGTTGATGGATGCTTAGGTTGTTTCCAAATCCTGACAATTGTAAATAATGCTGCTGTGAACTTTGGGGTGCATGCATCTTTTCAAATTACTGTTTTGGGTTTCTTTGGATATATACAAAGGAGTGGAATTGCTGAGTCATATAGTAATTCTATTTTTAATTTTTTGAGAAACTTCCATGCTATTTTCCATGGTGGATGTATCAATTTACATTCCCACCAAGAGTGGAACAAGGGAACAAGAGTTGTCTTTTCTCTACATCCTCACCAGCATTTGTTATTTGTGTTCTTTTTGTTGATCATCATTTTGATGGGTGTGAGAAGATAATATTTGAATATGTATATGTTCAACATTGAGCATTATAGATAGAACTGCAAAGAGCAGATTTTCAGACATTCATGGGTAGAGAGATATGCTTTTCAGCATAAAGAGAGTAGCCTTGTCAAGATAAGCAGTTTAAATGAGTTTATCCCAAATAACCTGTAATCTCCTACATTATTACTGAGGTACTTTGAAAGAGCAGGTCCCATAGTGAGCCATAGAAATTTTTTTAAATACTGCTTCAAACAAAGTTGGTTTGGCTACTGTGTAAATACAGATGAACCAAGAAAACTAATGAAAATTACTTTGGTTGGCCTTAATTCTTCTATAGCTTCTATGAGCACACTGTTTTTAAAATGAATCCTGTATGACTGGCCTTCTGTTTTATGCTAGCAAACATATATCTTCTTATACTTAAATAAATTAAAATTGTCTTACTACTAGGAAACGCTTGTTGTTGTTCAGTTGCTAAGTCTAGTTTACAAAACAAATGAAATATAATTAAATAACTTTTCATCAGGATTAATTATAAAATATTACTGTTGACCTCACAAAGAGGCAGAACTCACAATGTTGAAATATAATTACAAGCACTAAATAGTAACATTAACCTCTAAAATATGTTTTATAAAAATCAAAAAATAGAGGTTTAATTTAAAAAAATCTCCATAGTAAAACAGGTTAATGAATTTTAAATTATTTTAGGAAACTGAATAAGCCCAGAACACTCTAATATGCTCCATCATTAAGTCATATTTTAAATGTTTTTCATGTATATAAGTTTTTAACAGTATTAGTTTCCTTTAAAATTTAAAAATATTTTGAGGAAAATCTCAGTCAATTAGAGTAAAATGTAACCTTTAACTCTTTCTTAAAACTCTGTAGTTTCAGGGTTATGACTATCTTGATAAAGTATAAACCTCTTTCAAGTTCTTGGCTTTTTATTTCCTGTAGATAAACTGTGGAAAATTCTGAAAGAGATGGGAATACCAGACCACCTGACTTGCCTCTTGAGAAATTTGTATGCAGGTCAGGAAGCAACAGTTAGAACTGGACATGGAACAACAGACTGGTTCCAAATAGGAAAAGGAGGCTGTATGTTGTCACTCTGCTTATTTAACTTCTATGCAGAGTACATCATGAGAAACGCTGGACTGGAAGAAGCACAAGCTGGAATCAAGATTGCCGGGAGAGATATCAATAACCTCAGATATACAGATGACACCAGCCTTATGGCAGAAAGTGAAGAGGAACTCAAAAGCCTCTTGATGAAGGTGAAAGAGGAGAGTGAAACAGTTGGCTTAAAATTCAACATTCAGAAAACGAAGATCATGGCATCTGGTCCCATCACTTCATGGGAAATAGATGGGGAAACAGTGGAAACAGTGTCAGACTTTATTTTTCTGGGCTCCAAAATCACTGCAGATGGTGACTGCAGCCATGAAATTAAAAGACACTTACTCCTTGGAAGGAAAGTTATGACCAACCTAGATAGCATATCGAAAAGCAGAGACATTACTTTGCCAACAAAGATCCATCTAGTCAAGGCTATGGTTTTTCCTGTGGTCACGTATGGATGTGAGAGTTGGACTGTGAAGAAAGCTGAGCACCGAAGAATTGATGCTTTTGAACTGTGGTGTTGGAGAAGACTCTTGAGAGTCCCTTGGACTGCAAGGAGATGCAACCAGTCCATTCTGAAGGAGATCAGCCCTGGGATTTCTTTGGAAGGAATGATGCTAAAGCTGAAACTCCAGTACTTTGGCCACCTCATGCGAAGAGTTGACTCCTTGGAAAAGACTCTGATGCTGGGAGGGATTGGGGGCAGGAGGAGAAGGGGACGACAGAGGATGAGATGGCTGGATGGCATCACCGACTCGATGGACATGAGTCTGAGTAAACTCTGGGAGTTGGTGATGGACAGGGAGGCCTGGCGTGCTGCAATTCATGGGGTTGCAAAGAGTCCAACACGACTGAGTGACTGAACTGAACTGACATAGCCTTTAGTGTGTGTCTTTCTTAACAGAGTCTACACAAATTATGTAATTATTTACATTATTGTGGTACTTAAAAGTAACTACGAATTATGTAAAAACAATGACCTAATAACATATACCCAAGTGTTTTCTTCATGAAACTTTTATATAAAATCAGTGTTCAGAGAAGAAGATCAGAGGTAAATTTCTTTACAATCTTCATTTTTAGATTATATTTAAAATCTTTTGCTTCCAACTCAATTGAAAATATTTATATAGTTGACTCACTGGAATTACATGTTTTCTGAGTTTCTTTCACCCCAATATTGTGAATAAGATAGATTTAAACTGCTTTAATTGTTATACTTAACTTTCCTATGCATCTGTATCTAAGTGTTAATAGATTTCTCTAGTTTTCCTATGAAAAGACTCTCAAACTAAAATTGCTTGTATGACTTCATTTCCAGTTTTGAAAAAGCAACTTAGTAAAATATAAAGCAAATGTATTTATAGAAAATCCATTTAAAAAAGAAATAATATATCTTTCTGTTTTTCAATTAATGGTAATATATAACACTTCTAATGTATTCCTTCTCCTCATAAATGGTTGATGCTCATTCACAGATGAGTTATAGAGAAGGAAATGTCAACACTGTTCTCCTTTAAAGATTGAAATCTTAATTCTTTGAGTGATAACATGGTGGCACCAGAGATGTTGAAAACATAATACCAATAAATTCCAGCTCCCAGATTGTTATAACAATAAATCAGAGACTATTTTAAGGGTACTATTAAAGAAACTATTTTAAGCTTGGCTACCTCACAAATTATTCAAATACTGTAGTCAGACCTGATAATGTATGTCATAAACATTAAATGCAAAAATTCTTGGACCAATTAACTATTATAATTTATTTTGTAAGCTACAGAGTACTGAAGGATTAAACAAGAGGAATTCATTTTGACATATAGCAAAACCAATACAATACTGTAAAGTTAAAAAATAAAAAAAAAGAAATGAAAAGAAAAAGAAAAAAAAAACAAACAAGAGGAATTCAAAAACTGGTCACAAAATGAAAAAAAGAATCCAAAATATCTCCTTGAAGTTTCCGAATAACTAAAGAAAGAAATGAATGTCCCATTAATGACTAATTGTTGTTGTTCAGTTGCCAAGTCATGTCTGATTCTCTGAAACCCCATGAACTGCAGTATGCCAGGATACCCTGTTCTTCATTATCTCCCTGAGTTTGCTCAAACTCATGTCCATTGAGTTAGTGATGCCATCCAACCATCTTATTCTCTGTCAGCCCCTTCTCCTCTTGCCCTCAATCTTTCCCAGCACCAAGGTCTTTTCCAGTAAATTAGCTCTTCACATCAGATGGCCAAAGTATTGGAGCTTCAGCTTCAGCATCAGTCCTTCCAATGAATACGCTTTAAGATTGACAGGTTTGATCTCCTTGCCATCCAAGGGACTCTCAAAAGTCTTGTAATTAAATCATTATATCTGCAATAAATATGAGAATCTGGAAAACACACATGGCTGTTTAGTAGTAACAGTTTTGTCTAGGATATTTGAATGTGTGGGATCCTGAATTGGTTTACACAAGAATGGAATGGCTCTTGTTTTCATTCTCTTTTTAGGTAAAATCTAAAAATAGTCTGAGAGCAATCAAAAGTTGTGGTGAGAAACATGGATGTTGAAATGATGGAAACATGAGTTTGACAACTATTCTGCTCCTCACTAGCTTTTCAACTGAGTGAGTTAATCAGCCTTACTAGATTTGGTTCAGTTGAAGTAACATGAAATCATTGATAATTATTGAACATCCGTTTGTACTTGGCATCATGCTGGGTGCTAGAAATTCAGCAATGAACAAGACAGACAAGATCTCTGATATCATGGGGCTTAAATTACAGTTGTCAAGGGAGGGAAATAATAACAAGTAAGCAACTAAGATAATTTTATATATGTATATGATAGGTAGTAAGAAATAAAAGTAAATGATGTGTTAAAGAGAGCCTGCAACACATTTTAGATGAGATATTTAGAAAGCTTCTCTGAGAATATATTTGAAGTGAAACCAGAAGAAAAACCTCCTGTGTGACTATCAGGGGACAGAGTGTTTCAAATAGAGGAAATATGTGTTTCATTAGAAATCTTTGAGGATTTTTAAAAATGATTGAAGAAAGGGCTTAACATAATAGCTGATATAGAAAATATTCTACAATCAATCAATCTAATCAAAGGAAAAATATTTGCTTTCAATGATCTCTATAATATACATAATTTCTATATGGGATATATTCGAACATAAAAATTACAAAGTATATAACTTACATCCATTATGCTAATCTATTTGAGATGGATTATTAAGAAGTGCACAGTATATAGTATTGATTGTATTCTTGAAATTCTGGCTATTAATCCTGGAAAACAATATATGATAAAAATCCATATGACTAGAAAGGCAAAAATTGAACAGGCAAGGAGAAAAATAATTATCAAGAAAACAAAGAGGAAAAAAGAAGAAAATGGTTTTAGATCAGTAGAGAGTTACTGAAAAGGATTTTAGGAATTGTGGTCAAAAGAGGATTCATGAGGCTGAAGCCAGTCCACGTTTATCTACTAAACTCATTCTATGCGAAAGGAAGGAAGTAAAAAGTCTGTGTGTGTACTGTGCATAGCTTAATATGGCCAGATATTTTTAATATATTATCTGATTTGTCCCTTAAAGCAGTCTTATTTGAACTACTTGTATTCCATTCAACAACTGATCTTAAAGTAGCTTCTATGTGCTTAGTCACTTAGTCGTGTCTGACTCTGGCGACCCCATGGACCAGGATCCTCTGTGCATGGAATTCTCCAGGCCAGAATACTGGAGTGGGTAGCCTTTTCCTTCTCCAGGGGATCTTCTGGACCCAGGGATCAAACCCAGGTCTTTCACATTGCAGGCGGATTCTTTACCGTCTGAGCCACCAAGTAGGTTAGAGAACTCACTTTCCCAACATATATAACTCAATTGACTAGCTGGTCTTCACAGGTGGCGCTGGTAGTAAAGAACCCGCCAACGCAACCTAAGAGACGCAAATTCAGTCCCTCCAAATCCAGTCCCTGGGTCGGGAAGATCCCCTGGAGGAGGGCATGACAACCCTCTCCAGTATACTCTCCTGGAGAATCCCATGGACAGAGGAACTTGGAAGACTACAGTCCATGGGGTCACAAAGAATCGGACTTGACTGAAGTGACTTAAAGTGAAGTGAAGTGAAGTCACTCAGTCGTGTCCAACTCTTTGCAACTCCATGGACTGTAGTCTACCAGGATTCTCCGTCCATGGGATTTCCCAGGCAAGAGTACTGGAGTGGATTGCCATTTCCTTCTCCAGGGGATCTTCCTGACCCAGGTATCGAACCAGGGTCTCCCATATTGTAGGCAGATGCTTTACCATCTGAGCCACCAGGGAAGTCCTGAAGTGACTTAACACACACACACACATAGCTGAATTGACTAGATGATCTCAAAGCTTTCCATAGAGTTCTAAAAGTCCATGATCCTGATAACAGGAAAAGAAAATTATCTGCATATGAAGACAATGAATATAAAGGTTCTAAAAAATAGTGGATCAAACGACTTGTCAATCTTTATAAAGACAGTCTTCAAGAATATTTATCTAGGAACTGCAGTTCTAAAACCATGAAGCTCAACTTTCTTGGGAGACAGGTGAAGAATGAGTAGGGAAGATCTGGAAAGAAGCCCTAAGAGATTTTGGGGGAGATCTGAACAGCCACTCAAACTAATCAAGCTTTATCCAAACCAAATATCCAAGCCTTATGAAGTCCACCAGCTAATAATCAAAACCCCTCTAAGCACTTAGTATCTCAAACAGTTTTCAACAACATCAAACCAACCATCAGTGAGTAAAGCCAAATCTGGATTTTCTCTAAGAGCTGCACAGACATACAAATATTTGTCTGAAGTCATTTATGGATGTGAGAGTTGGACTGTAAAGAAAGCTGAGTGCCAAAGAATTGATACTTTTGAACTGTGGTGTTGAGAAGACTTTTGAGAGTCCCTTAGACTGCAAGGAGATCCAACCAGTCCATTCTGAAGGAGATCAGTCCTGAGTGTTCATTGGAAGGACTGATGTTGAAGCTGAAACTCCAATACTTTGGCCACCTGATGCTAAGAACTGACTCATTTGAAAAGACCTTGATGCTGGGAAAGATTGAGGGCAGGAGGAGAAGGGGACGACAGAGGATGAGATGGTTGGATGGCATCACCGACTCAATGGACATGAGTTTGGGTATCCTCCGGGAGTTGGTGATGGACAGGGAGGCCCGGTGTGCTGTGGTTCATGGGGTTGCAAAGAGTTGGACATGACTGAGTGACTGAACTGAACTGAACTGAGTGCTAAGTAAGAATTTAAGATAATTTTAATTGCTCTTATATTATTTTACTCTAAAAATTATCCCAGTGATTTTTTAAAGGGTTAAAAAAAACAATGTTTCATAAAACTGAATCATTAATGACAACTGTCTGGAAAATTAATAGTTAAAACTTTGCAAATATTGTTTAACACTATTGCAAACACTATAAAAAATTAAGGTTTACTAATGGTGAAATGAAAACTTCAACTGTTCAAGATTTTTATGTCTTAAAGTGCTAAGTAGATAAATTTTAAGTCTCTATTAACTATACTGCTCTGATCTTAATGTATTTCATTCTCTCAAATTTATAACAATATTTTGTCACAATAGAAGCTGTGGTATAAACTATGGTGTAAATCAGCTTGTTGGCCATCTTTCTTTAAAAAAATCTTCAGGACCTCAACAAATGATGAAAATACTACAGGATAATCTTAACATCTTTTATTGATTTAATTTGACATGAAATAAATATATTACCACAATATGCTACTACTGTCATTTTTTCCACTTTTAATCAACTCATTTCTTTTCCTTGAAGCAAAATTAATGAAATGTCAGAATGGAAAAACATTCAGTTCTGCTGAAGGAAAAAAAAAAATAGTTTTACCGAAAGACACATGTTCTCTTTACCCCAATGCAAGTTCCATATGTACATTATGTTAAAATGAGAGGAAAAAAAGAGAGTCTGTGCATTTGCCAGTCTAGAAAGGCAAAGGAAAAGCTTTGGGGGACTTCCATGATTCAGTGATTAAGACTCAAGCTTCTACTGCAGGGGTCACAGTTTTGAACCCTGGTCACAGAGAGGATACCACGTGCCAACCAGAATGGCCTAAAAAATAAATGAGTAAAAACACTTTTAATAAAAAGCATCAGGAATGCTGAGAAGTTGGTGACCATGCCACTGCCTTTTTTTTATCAAGGTGTTCTTGACAGAGCATGGAAGGGTGGCAGAACTCAGAAGGTACTTCTAAGCCTCCCAGTCACCTATTATATTTTTCTATTTGATTCCTCTACAGTATTCATCTAATAGTTTCTTGTTTATTAAATTATTACCTATTTTTCAGTTGGTTGATAATCTATCTGCCTTCATCAGAATATAAAGTTCATGACAGCAAACACCTTAACTCACTTGTTCACCATGTGTCCTCAATGATGAGAATATAACTGACCTTTAATTTGGCAATCAGTGAATACATTACACCAACAAATTTGACAGCCATTAAACTTCAAATATATAAGAAAAGAAAGGAATAAACTAAAACTTGACCAAACCAGAAAATTTATTAAGCAAAAATAAAATGAGAGAGAAGAAATATAAGCTTCCCGGATGGTATTAATGGTAAAGAACCCATCTCTCAATGCAGGAAACAGGACCAAGGTTCGAACCCTGGGCCGGGAAGATCCCCCAGAGAAGGGCATGGCAACCCACCTCAGTATTATCACCTGGAGAACCCCCCAGACAGAGGAGCCTGGCAGGCTATGGTCCATAGTGCTCCAAAGAGTCGGACATGACTGAAACGACTTAGCACACACTTCAACCCTTTTGATAAATATTATTAGAAGGTTGTTTTCTCCTAAAGAAAGGCAGACAAGATACTAAGCAGGCCCGACCCTGCTTAGCTTCTGAGATCGGGACGAGAATGCATTGAAACATGTATAGTATCATGTATGAAATGAGTCGCCAGTCCAGGTTTGATGCACGATACTGAATGCTTGGGGCTGGTGCATTGGGACGACCCAGAGGGAGGGTATGGGGAGGGAGGAGGGAGGAGGGTTCAGGATGGGGAACACAGGTATACCTGTGGTGGATTCATTTCGATATTTGGCAAAACTAATACAATATTGTAAAGTTTAAAAATAAAATAAAATTAAAAAAAAAAAGAAAGGCAGACAATCAAACTATGTTTTATTTTTAAAATACTTGTTGTTTTTGAAAGCTACAACAAAATCCGTGACAATGAGACATCAGAAATAAAAAATAGATGAATCCAAACAGAATGAAAAGACTGGATGTTTAGTATTTGATCCCCAGGTGACACAGTGGTAAAGAATCCACCTGCAAATGCAGGAGACACAGGAGATCCTGGTTTGATCCCTGGATCGGGAAGATCCCCTAGAGAAGGAAATGGCAACCAACTCCAGTATTCTTGCTTGCCTGAGATATTCTATGGGCAGAGGAGCCTTGTGGACTACAGTCCTTGGGGTTGCAAAGAGTTGGACACGACTGACTGACTGAGCACACACACACACACAGGCACAGTCATTATTAAATAATTAACATTCGATAAAGTAAAATTTATAGCTAATGACATTGAAATAGGAAAGGGAGATATTGTAACATATTGGCAAACAATGTAATTCATCAAGATGATAAAACAGAGATACATTTTTAAGCAACATGAAAATTTTTAAAAATTAAGAACTCCTGAGGTGAAAAGATTAACTTGATTAAAATATAAATATAGAAAATATATCTTTTTCACAATTTTACAGAGTAAGCAGTTAAAATATTGAGAATATTAATTATTTAATTTAATTAATTGATAGACTATATATATAACAGTACATTCAAAACAGAGAAAATACATTCTTATGTTCATTGAAAATTATACACCAATTTTATGTCACATTTTAAAAATTCTAAAACTTTTTAAAAAGATATATTGATAGGTCTCATTCCTTAAATATAATTCAATGAAAGTTTATAATAAAGGATAAACATTTTATAAATTAAAAGGCTTTCATGAATCCAAGAGAAAAATGAATTATAAATTATTTTAGAAATAATTAGAAACATACTAATGCATATGGCACAACTAAAGTAGGGCTCAGATGATAGCTGAAAAGAATTTATTATCAAACAAAAACAACTTAATGTAAAATAAATATTCACTTTGACCCCCAGTTTGCCTAGTTTGTTAAAAATCCACCCGCCAATGCAGGAGACACAAGAGATGTGGGTTCAATCCCTGTGTCAGGAAGATCCCCTGGAGGAGGGCGTGGCTACCCACTCCAGTATTCTCACCTGGGAAATCCCATGGACACATGAGCCTGGCAGGCTACAATCCACGGGGCTGCAAAGAGTCAGACATGACTAAGCGCGCATGTAGACGTTAAGGAAAAACAAAAACACAATAAACCAAAACAAGCAAAATAATGGCATCAATAAAAAGAAGTTGAAATTACTGAAAAAGTAAAGAAAGAAGTACAAGGGTGAACAGAGTAAACTGACTTAAGAAAAATGAGAAAATCTGGCCAAACTGAAAATCATAGACAATATTAGAAATATACAGGCTTATTATAAAATCTTTTGGCAATTCAAATCATTTTCATGGCTGTATGTTTACCAGCTTAAAAGAATAAATACTTCATATTTATTAAATTACTATGAATTGTAAGTTAAATAAGGAGGGTGATAATATACAGCCTTGATTTACTCCTTTCCCAATTTTGAACCACTGTGTTGTTCTGTGTCTAACTGTTGCTTCTTGACCTGCATAAGGGTTTCTCAGGAGGCAGGTAAGGTAGTCTAGTATTCCCACCTCTTTAAGAATTTCCCACAGTTTGTTGTGATCCAACAGTCAAAGGCTTTAGCATAGTCAATGAAGCAGAAGTAGATGTTTCAGAGTATTACAAGGCAGTATATTGTACCCTGCTTATTTAACTTAAATGCAGAGTACATCATGTGAAATGCTGGACTGGATGAAGCACAAACTGGGATGAAGATTGCCAGGAGAAATATCAGTAACCTCAGGTATGCAGATGACACCACCCTTATGGCAGAAAGTGAAGAAGAACTAAAGAGCCTCTTGATGAAAGTGAAAGAGGAGAGTGAAAAAGTTGGCTTAAAGCTCAGCATTCAGAAAATGAAGATCATGGCATCCGGTCCTATCACTTCATGGGAAATAGATGGGGAAACAGTGGAAACAGTGTCAGACTTTATTTTTTTGGCTCCAAAATCATTGCAGATGGTGACTGCAGCCATGAAATTAAGACACTTACTCCTTGGGAAAAAGTTATGACCAAGCTGCTGCTGCTGCTGCTAAGTCACTTCAGTCGTGTCCAACTCCGTACGACCCCATAGACGGCAGCCCACCAGGCTCCGCCGTCCCTGGGATTTCCCAGGCAAGAACACTGGAGTGGGTTGCCATTTCCTTCTCCAATGCATGAAAGTGAAAAGTGAAAGTGAAGTCGATCAGTCGTGTCCGACTCCCAGCAACCACATGGACTGCAGCCGACCAGGCTCCTCTGTCCATGAGATTTTCCAGGCAAGAGTACTGGAGTGGGGTGCCATTGCCTTCTCCATGCTAGATAGCATATTCAAAAGCAGAGACATTACTTTGCCAACAAAGGTCCGTCTAGTCAAGGCTATGGTTTTTCCAGTGGTCATGTATGGATGTGAGAGTTGGACTGTGAAGAAAGCTGAGCACCAAAGAATTGATGCTTTTGAACTGTGGTGTTGGAGAGGACTCTTGACAGTCCCTTGGACTGCAAAGAGATCCAACCAGTCCATTCTGAAGGAGATCAGCCCTGGGATTTCTTTGGAAGGAATGATGCTAAAGCTGAAACTCCAGTACTTTGGCCACCTCATGGGAAGAGTTGACTCATTGGAAAAGACTCTGATGCTGGGAGGGATTGGAGGCAGGAGGAGAAGGGGACAACAGAGGATGAGATGGCTGGATGGCATCACTGACTCGATGGACATGAGTCTGAATGAACTCCAGGAGTTGGTAACGGACAGGGAAGCCTGGGTGCTGCGATTCATGGGGTTGCAAAGAGTAGGACTCGACTGAGTGACTGAACTGAACTGAGATAGCATATTAAAAAGCAGGGACATTACTTTGTCAACAAAGGTTCATCTAGTCAAAGCTATGGTTTTTCCAGTATTCATGTATGAATTTGAGAGTTGGACTATAAAGAAAGCTGAGCACCAAAGAATTGATGCTTTTGAACTGTGGTGTTGGAGAAGACTCTTGAGAGTCTCTTGGACTACAAGGAGATCCAACCAGTCCATTCTAAAGGAGATCAGTCCTGGGTGTTCATTGGAAGGACTGATGTTAAAGCTGAAGCTCCAATGCTTTGGCCACCTGATGCAAAGAACTGACTCATTTGAAAAGACCCTGATGCTGGGGAAGATTGAGAGTGGGAGGAGAAGGGGACAACAGAGGATGAGATGGTTGAATGGCATCACCAACTTGATGGAGAGTGAAAAGGGTGGCTTAACAATCAACATTCAAAAAACTAAGATCATGGGATCCGGTTCGATGAGATTGTGGCATAGATGGGGAAAACATGGAAACAGGGGCAGATTTTAGACAATGTTAAGTGTTCTGACAGAATAATGTGATAAAAGTGGGTGGATAGATCTCTTATAACTTTGTACATATACTTTTCTCACAAATGTCTCAACTTTATTGCATTTTGTACTGGCTCATATCACTTGGGGAAATAGTATAGTATGTAAACAGTTAAACATGTGACATGTTCCAAGAAGTATTTGTATTCGTCTTCTCAGAAAAAATAATTTTCGAAATGTCCAACTATTTTTCAAAATATCTGAAAAAACACTAACAAGATATACTAAATGTAATCAAAACTGAAGTAGCCAAGACTGCTTAATTTCAAAACATTTGTTAACTCTCACTACTGAAAACGGGATCTTTCTCTGAACTGTAATGTTATTACCTGCAAGTTAAGGTGGCAGTTTTAGAGCACTAGTAGAATTACTTATAAGATGCATGTTGATGTATGGCAAAACCAATACAATATTGTAAAGTAAAAAAAAAAAAAAAATGAAGAGTAATGCATATACCCCACTGCTGTATTGCAAAATAAATTTTGAGCCTCTTAAAATAAAAGAATATTCTAACAGCCACATATGTTGTTTTCTTTATATTTAACTGAAAATGTGCATAAAAATCCACCAGACATTTTTTATTCATGACTCCCACTGGATTTCTGAGACTTTCCTCTTGAGTATCCTACTTAGAAACTTTTTTTTTTTTTCCTAATCTGCTTAACTTCTTTTGAGGTTTCATATTTTTAATGGGCTTTGTCTTTCTTTTTAATTATCAATAGCACTCACTTTTGGGCCATGATATACCTATCATTTTGTAAGTATTCACTTGGTTTTCATTCACTCTAAATAACCTCTTTTATATATCAAGAAATTTGAACGAATTAGAATATCAGTTTCAAAATTTATGAAACTTGGAATTTTTTCTTGCTTAGTCTTTTCTTTCTAGCGACTGGCTATTCTCCTAGGTTTCAGTAATCTATAAATCAAGAGGAAAATGTATACTTTCATTTCTCTCACTGAGTCCAACTTGGCTCCCAGAACCAGGACTCTTTTCCCATAGAAGTCAAACCCAGACTTTTAATTTCCTTTACCTCAATCCTTAACCTGACTCAGAATAATACTGTAGTAGTCATTTAAGTCCTACAAACTTATTATACCTAATATTTGACCTGAAGAAAATATAAAGAAGTTTTTGTGCAAAGCAAAAGAGGACACAGTGCCCATGTCTTTCCATAGAAGTATTTTTCTGGAAAAAAAAAAAAATTTTACTCCTTTTTCAATTCTTATGTCTAACCCTAAACTCTTTCAACACTGTTTACCTAGACTTCCTTAGTCTCTCTCTCTCTCTCTGTCTCTTCTCTCTAGATAGATAGGTTACAAATAAAATAAAGCCAAATAATCCTGATTTTTTTAAAGTAAGGGACATTTTTTTTATTCATAAATTATGGATTGTTTAATGTTCTTATTATATGTCTCAAAGAAAGAAACAGAGATAAATCTGTTTATAAATAATTCTTTACTTCAGTTAAGTCCAAATAAGAATCATAGTTAAAGGCAGGCAAATTGGTAAAGCATTATTCAAAATTATCTCTCATATTTGCAAGGTACACCCAAATATTCAAAGGTTTTCTCTTATTATCTTCCAAATAACTAAAAATTGTTTTCTTATGCCATACTCAGGCTTTCATAATTATATTGAATGTCAGCAATCATAAATTATGAGAAATTTAAATAGAACTTTCAAACAAAAAGAGACCTTAAAAATCTAATCCAGCACTTTTAAATAAATAAATGGAGGTGCAAAAAGCCAAAGACTTGTCAAAATCATGTATAGTTGGTTGAAGAGACCTGATACAAATGCAAGTCACTAAAATCCTAGCACATAAGAACCATGAAGACATGGAGGAAGATAACTCCAATGGAAACTCCCAGGTATTAAGTCACAGGTTTGTGCATTTTGCTAAGATAAAAATACTCAACAAAAGTAAACAGTATAATAACTCTTAAAATCACAGATATTTCTAATTCCAAGTAAAATGTGTTTTAAAGAATCTTAAATCTTGTTTAATATTTAACAGACTCCTTTCAAAACTGACTAAACTTAAATAGTTCAGCATTCTGCTTCTTTGCATGCTTCTCTTCTTTTGCTGCTGCTGCTGCTGCTAAGTTGCTTCAGTCATGTCCGAGTCTGCGCGACCCCATAGACGGCAGCCCACCAGGCTCTGCCATCCCTGGGATTCTCCAGGCAAGAACACTGGAGTGGGTTGCCATTTCCTTCTCCAATGCATGAAAGTGAAAAGTGAAAGTGAAGTCGCTCAGTCGTGTCCGACTCCTAGTGACCCCATGGACTGCAACCCACCAGGCTCCTCCGTCCATGGGATTTTCCAGGCAAGAGTACTGGAGTGGGGTGCCATTGCCTTCTCCATCTCTTCTTTTGAAGTACACTTATAAAAAGCTTTCCCATGACCTGATATACAACAATTCAAATGCTGTCTAATGTTAACTGTAACTCCTTAATTATGTCCTACCTACAATGCTCATGTCTTGCACACTGTGCTTGAATTTTCAAGCTGACAATTCTCCATTGAAAGAAAAATATTTTTATTCTCGGGCATGTACTGAGGAAAAAGCATTTTAGAAAAATTATTTTTCCCCACAATAGTTCCACAATTTTGCCTTGCTACTATTTTGGCTTAAACTTGGAACCACAAGATTAAAGTCTACCATTTATAGTCCTTTCATTTTAATTTTATTTCTCTGGACTGCCCATAATCCCTTCTAATCATTTCAGTTATGGCTATTTTACCATCAGTGATAATGCCTACTCCAACATTCAGGCTCTATGTTGTTATTCCACTGATTTGGCACTTTTGTGTCATATTTTCAAGCCTGAATATTCTCAGTGGGTCTTCTTGGAGCTTTGAAATCATTAACTTAAAGCACTACTTTTTGCTGAAATGTTGATTCTGTCCAGACAGTCTTCTGTTATCCTGTTCTATGCCTTATTATTTTTCTTTATACAGGCAAACTTTTTAAATATAAATGAAACAAGCCCCCATTTCCCCTTGCCTTTCAACTTTATATCTAAAAGAAAGTACAAACATCACTCCATATTCAAGATACAACTTAGGAAATAAAGGTAAAAAATTAAACTATGAGCAGAAAAACTGTGAAAGCATTTAACTTTCATGTTTCAGTAAAGACCTTGGGACATCTAAAATACTAATAGCAACTGCTGTTCAAGATTGGCTTATAAATTTGAAAAGAAAATGCATTTCAAAAGCTACCAGAGCCAACTACTTCATTTTGCAAAATTCATACACAAACTGCCATACTTGTAACTGCAGAGAAATAGTAGAATGATTTTGAGGAAAGATGCAGGAGGGTCAGAAAATGGATGAGTGAGGATTTTCCAGTAGGCTACACTTTCACTCTTCTCCTGGGATTCAAAGCCTCAGCTGTTCTGACTAATATTAATGAGTCATTTTCAAGTTTCAGTGTGACCCACTACGGTCTGATATCTTTCCGGATAATGGAATTCTGGAGACCTAATTCAAAGAGCAGTAGGAAGACACAGAATTAAAATAAAACACTGCCTCAGGGACACACACTTGGCAGGAAGCTCAAAATCCAGGAACTTTAAAGAAAGATTATTCTGGAGTATTCAGTTCAGTTGAGTTCAGTCACTCAGTCGTGATCGACTCTTTGTGACCTCATGAACTGCAGCATTCCAGGCCTCCCTGGCCATCACCAAACCAGGAGTTCACTCAAACTCATGTCCATGGAGTCAGTGATTCCATCCAGCAATCTCATCCTCTGTCATCCCCTTCTCCTCCTGCCCCCAATCCCTCCCAGCATCAGAGTCTTTTGCAAAGAGTCAACTCTTCACATGAAGTGGCCCAAGTATTAGAGTTTCAGCTTTAGCATCAGTCCTTCCAATGAACACCTAGGACTGATCTCCTTTAGAATGGACTGGTCGGATCTCCTTGTAGTCCAAGGGACTCTCAAGAGTCTTCTCCAACACCACAGTTCAAAAGTATCAATTCTTTGGCGCTCAGCTTTTTTCACAGTCCAACTCTCGCATCCATACATGACCACTAGAAAAACCATAGCCTTGACTAGACGGACCTTGTTGGCAAAGTAATACCTCTGCTTTTTAATATGCTATCTAGGTTGGTCATAACTTTTCTTCCAAGGAGTAAGCGTCTTTTAATTTCATGGCTGCAATCACCATCTGCAGTGATTTTGGAGCCCCCAAAAATAAAGTCTGACACTGTTTCCACTGTTTCCCCATCTATTTGCCATGAAGTGATGGGACCAGGTGCCATGATCTTAGCTTTCTGAATGTTGAGCTTTAAGCCAACTTTTTCACTCTCCTCTTTCACTTTCATCAAGAGGCTTTTGAGTTCCTCTTCACTTCCTGCCATAAGGGTGGTGTCATCTGCATATCTGAGGTTATTGATATTTCTCCCGGCAATCTTGATTCCAGCTTGTGCTTCTTCCAGTCCAGTGTTTCTCATGATGTACTCTGTATATAAGTTAAATAAGCAGGGTGACAATATACAGCCTTGACGTACTCCTTTTCCTATTTGGAACCATTCTGTTGTTCCATGCCCAGTTCTTGTCCAGTTCCATGTCCAGGCAGGTCAGGTGGTCTGGTATTCCCATCTCTTTCAGAATTTTCCACAGTTTATTGTGATGCACACAGTCAAAGGCTTTGGCATAGTCAATAAAACAGAAACATATATATATTTTCTGGAACTCTGTTGCTTTTTCCATGATCCAGCGGATGTTGGCAATTTGATCTGGTTCCTCTGCCTTTTCTAAAACCAGCTTGAACATCTGGAAGTTCACGGTTCACATGTTGCTGAAGCCTGGCTTGGAGAATTTTAAGCATTATTTTACTAGCATGTGAGATGAGTGCAATTGTGTGGTAGTATGAGCATTCTTTGTCATTTCTTTTCTTTAGGATTGGAATGAACACTGACCTTTTCCAGTCCTGTGACCACTGCTGAGCTCTCTAAATTTGATGGCATATTGAGTGCAGCACTTTCACAGCATCACCTTTCAGGATTTGAAAGAGCTCAACTGGAATTCCATCATCTCCATTAGCTTTGTTCGTAGTGATGCTTTCTAAGGCCCACTTGACTTCACATTCCAGGATGTCTGGCTCTAGATGAGTGATCACACTATCGTGATATATCTGAGTCGTGAAGATCTTTTTTGTACAGTTCTTCTGTGTATTCTTGCCACCTCCTCTTCTGCAGTATTATACAGGTTCAAAAGGTTTTCTAAGCTCCTGACAGGAAAGTCCTGGTCAAATTACATGAAGTTATTATACATTGTCAAGATGACAATCATGATCATTCAAATCTGTCTGCAATTATTAATAGGATGATAATCAAATAAATGTTTCCAGTATTTTGTATAAACAAACCATAACCAAATGAAGAAATATATTCATATAGTGCTAAATGACCAATAATAACGATGCAGTAGTTTCTCTTCATTTGCCTCAATTCAATTCAGTTCAGCCATTTGGTCATGTCCGACTCTTTGTGACCCCATGGACTGCAGCATGCCAGGCTTCCCTGTCTATCACCAACTACCGGAGTTTGCTCAAACTCATGTCCATTGACTCAGTGATGCCATCCAACCATCTCATCCTCTGTTGTCCACTTCTCTTGCCTTCGATCTTTCCCAGCATCAGGGTCTTTTCTAATGAGTCGGCTCTTTGAATCAGTTGGCCAGAGTATTGGAGCTTCAGCTTCAGCATCAGTCCCTCCAATGACTAGTCAGTGTTGACTTCCTTTAGGATGGACTGGTTGGATCTCCTTGCAGTCCAAGAGACTCTCAAGACTCTTCTCCAGTTCAAAAGCATCAATTCTTCGGTGCTCAGCTTTATTTATAGTCCAATTCACACATTCATACATGACTACTGGAAAAACCATAGCTTTGACTAAATGGACCTTTGTTGGCAGAATATGTCTCTGCTTTTTAATATGTCGCCTAGATTGGTCATAGCTTTTCTTCCAAGGATTAAGCGTCTCAATTTGATGGCTGCAGTCACCAGCTGCAGTGTTTTGGAGCCCAAGAAAATAAAGTCTGTCACTATTTCCATTGTTTCCTCATCTATTTGCCGCGAAGTAAGTGATGGGACCAGATGCTATGACCTTAGTTTTTTGAATGTTGAGTTTTAAGCCATGTTCAACCTCCTCTTTCACCTATATCAAGAGTCCTTAGTTCCTCTCTGCTTTTTACCCCAAGGGTGTCATCTGCATAACTGAGATTATTGATATTTCTCCCGGCAATCTTGATTCCAGCTTGTGCTTCATCCAGCCCGGCATTTCACATGATGTACTCTGCATATAAGTTAAAAAATCAGGGTGACAATATACAGCCTTGACGTACTCCTTTCCCAATTTGGAACCAGTCTGTTGTTTCATGTCTGGTTCAAACTGTTGCTTTCAGGAGGCAGGTAAGGTGGTCTGGTATTTCCATCACTCGAAGAATTTTCCATAGTTCGTTGCGATTCACACAGTCCAAAGGCTTTGGCGTAGTCAATAAAGCAGAAGTAGACTTTTTCTGGAATGCTCCTGCTATTTTGATGATCCAATGGATGTTGACAATTTGATCTCTGCTATCTCTGCCTTTTCTAAATCCAACTTGAATATCTGGAAGTTCTTGGTTCATGTACTGTTGAAACCTGGCTTGGAGAATTTTGAGCATTACTTTGCTAGCATATGAAATGTGTGAATTGTGCAATAGTTTGAACATTCTTTGGCATTGCCTTTTTTTGGGATTGGAATGAAAGCTGACTTTTTCCAGTCCAGTGGCCACTGCCGAGTTTTCCAGATTTGTTGGCATACTGAGTACAGCATTTTAACACCATCATCTTTTAGGATTTGTAATAGCTCAGCTGTAATTTCATCACCTCCACTAGCTTTGTTTGTAGTGATGCTTCCTAAGGCCCCTTGACTTCACACTCCAAGATGTCTGGCTATAGGTGAGTGATCACACCATCTTGGTTATCTGGGTCATTAAGATCTTTTCTGTATAGTTCTTCTGTGTATTCTTGCCACTTCTTCTTAATATCTTCTGCTTCTGTTAGGTCTATAATGTTTCTGTCCTTTTTTGTGCCCATCTTTGCATGAAATATTCCATTGGAATCTCTAATTTTCTTGAAAAGATCTTTAGTCTTTCCCATTCTATTGTTTTCTTCTATTTCTTTGCATTGTTCACTGAGGAAGGCTTTCTTATTTCTCATTTCTATTCTTTGGAACTCTGCATTCAGATGGGTATATCTTTCCTTTTCTCCTTTGCCTTTCACTTCTCTTCTTTTCTCAGCTATTTTAAGGCCTCCTCAGACAGCCATTTTGCCTTCTTGCATTTCTTTTTCTTGGGGATAATTTTGATCACCATCTCCTATACAATGTCACAAACTTCCATCCATAGTTCTTCCAACACTCTATCAGATCTAATCCCTTTAATCTATTTGTCACTTCCACTGTATAATCGTAAGGGATTTGATTTATGTCATACCTGAGTGGCCTAGTGGTGTTCCCTACTTTCTTCAATTTGGCAATAAGGAGCTCATGATGTGAGCCACAGCCAGCTGCCAGTCTCGTATATTTACTGACTGTATAGAGTTACTCCATCTTAAACTGCAACGAATAAAATCAATCTGATTTCCATATTGACCATCTGGTTATGTCCATGTGTAGAGTTGTCTCTTGTGTCATTGGAAGAGGGTGTTTGCTATGATCGGTGCATTCTCTTGGCAAAACTCAGTTAGCTTTTTGCCCTGCTTCACTTTGTACTCCAAGGCCAAACTTGCCTGTTACTCCAGGTATCTCTTGAGTTCCTACTTTTGCATTCAAGTCCCATATGATGAAAAGGACATCTTTTTTTGGTATTGGTTCTGGAAGGTTATAGAACCATTCAACTGCAGCTTCTGCATTAGTGGTTGGTGCATAGACTTGGATTACTGTGATATTGAATGGTTTGCCTTGCAAACAAACAGAGATCCTTCTGTCATTTTCTAGATTGCACTCAAGTACTGCATTTCAGACTCTTTTGTTAACTATGAGGGCTACTCCATTTTTTCTAAGGGATTCTTGCCCACAGTATTAGACATGATGGTGTTGTGAATTAAATTCCCCCATTCCAGTCCATTGTAGTTTACTGATTCCTAAAATGTCGATGTTCACTCTTGCCATCTTCTGTTGGACCGCTTCCAATTTGCCTTGATTCATGGACCTAACATTCCAGGTTCCTATGCAATATTGTTCTCTATAGCACTAGACTTTACTTTCACCACCAGACACATCCACAACTGGTTGTTTTTTTGTTTTTTGTTTTTTTTTCTGCTTTGGTTCATCCTCTTCATTCCTTCTGGAGCTATTTCTCCACTCTTCTCCAGTACCATATTGGGCACCTACCAACCTGGGGAGTTCATCTTTCAGTGTCATATCTTTTTGCTATTTCATACCATTTATAGGATTCTCAAGGCAAGAATACTGAAGTGGTTTGCCATTCCCTTCTCCAGTGGACCATGTGTTGTTAGAACTCCCCACCATGATCCATCTGTCTTGGGTGGCCCTACACAGCATGACTCATAGTTTCATTGAGCTAGACAGGTTTATGATCCATGTGATCAGTTTTCTTAGTTTTCTGTGACTGTGGTTTTCATTCCGCCTGCCTCTGATGGATGAGGATAAGAGGCTTGTGAAGCTTCCTGGTGGGAGGGATTGGCTGTGGGTAAAACTGGGTCTTGCTGTGCTCTGGTGGGCAGGGTCATGCTCAGTAAATCTTTAATCCAATTTTCTGCTGATAGGTTGAGCTGTGTTCCCTCCCTGTAGTTTGGCATGATGCCAAACTATGATAGGGGTAATGGTGGTAATGGTGACCTCCTTTGAAAAAGACTTATGCCAGCAGGCTGCATCTCCCAGGACTGTTGTTTTCAGTGCCCCTGATCTCTCTGCAGGCCACTGTCAACCCACGCCTTCACCAGAGACACCTGGACACTCACAGGCAAGTCTGGCTCAGTCTCTTGTGGGGCCACTGCTCTTTCTCCTGGGTCCTGGTGCACACAAGGTTTTGTTGTGCCCTCTAAGTCTGTTTCCCTGGACGTTCTCAGTCTTTTTGTGGATCCCAGGTTTGGGAAATCTGTTGTGGGCTCTAGAACTTTTGTAACAATGTGAGAACTTCTTTTGTATAATTGTTCTTTAGTTTGTGGGCTGTCTGCTCGGCGGCTGTATAGTGTGGCTAACGGTGACCTCCTCCAATGGATCTATGCCACACGCCGCACCTCTCAGGCCTGCTGCAGCCAGGGCCCCTGTCCCCGCTGCAGGTCCCTGCTGACCTGTGTCTCCACAGGAGACACTCAAACACTCAGGCAGGTCTGGCTCAGTCTCTTGTAGGGGTCACTTTTCCTTTCTGGTGGTCTTGGTGCACACAAGGTTTTGTTTGCACCCTCTGAGCACAAACATCATAATCATCATAATCAGATGAATTAAAGACTCCCATTATCAGCATTACAGGGAAAATATCTATTATAAATAAGGGCATGATTTGTAGATTTAATCTACATATCAGGATCAAATTTTGGAGGTCACTTGAAAGCCATTCAATTGCAGGAAAATTATCAGTCATTTGGATTTTTGTGATTATTCTTTTGTGGCTTCCCTGGTGGCTCAGACAGTAAAGAATATGCCTGCAGTGTGGGAGACTCTGGTTCAATCCTTGGGTTGGGCAGATCCCTTGTAGAAAGAAATGGCAACTCTTTCCAGCATTCTCGCCCATAGAATTCTATGGACAGAGGAGTCTGGCAGGCTACAGTCCTTGTGATCACAAAGATTATTCTTTTATTTAATTACCAGAAATTTTTCTACAAATATACAATATGTTTATATGTTTAATTATTATTACTCTTTCTTTCACTCACAGAACTTTGATTTTAAGTGAAGAAATTCCATACGCCACATGGTATCTCAAAATAACTTCATGTAACTAACAAACAGCAGGATATTAACCCTTAGAAATAGAGATTTGTTTTCATTTAGGAAAGCAATTTTCCTTTTAATAAAAAGCCAAAAAAAATGATCCTTAAACACAAAGAATTTCTTTTAAAAATTATTATGTATCAGCAGAATTATTTCTCCTGCACATCTATCATTTGATGGAAGCATACGTTTTCAGCAGTTACTACCCCTTTCTGTTAGAACTCTTATTTTTGGATGAGTGATCAATTGCTTCATGTTGATTTTCCCCAACAAGCTATAGGTTCACCCCAGCTGCAAAAATTTTCTAAACTCTGAGCAAAGTCTTCATAGGAGAAGTCAGGATATGATCTTTCAAACACAAACAGAATAACTCTGTAGGAGTCTATGCAGAAATTTGAGAAAGAAACTCTGTGAGAGAGTAAGTTTGTAGCATTTATGCTCTTTGCAAACCTGACCTTAAAAAGTGATTAAAATTCACTTATAAAAGACTCTACTTAACTCTTGTATAGCACTTCTAATACACAAGGTTTGTTTAATTTACCAAAATTTATCCTATACTAAATATATAGTATGGGCTTCCCTGTGGCTCAGATGGTAAAGCATCTGCCTGCAATGCAGGAGACCCAGGTTCGATCTTTGGGACAGGAAGATCCCCTGGAGAAGGAAATGGCAACCCACTCCAGTACTCTTGCCTGAAAAACTCCATAGTACGATCTATACTGTAAAAGAAATTTTCAGAAGCCTGGAACAAATTGTTCAAGGGGCACCCTATATGAGAGCCAACCCTATATACCATTTTTAGTCTGCTAACCCTAAGTCAATAATACTGAGGGTATCCCTGTAGTCAAATATTGGTAATACACAGATTTCCCCCAAGGGATTGGACTTATTCTGTGTCTTCTTTCCAAAAGGAATTGAAGTTGAATACTTAAGAATTTGAATAGTTAATTTAACATATGTTTGCATAATTATCATTCCCTCAGAGAAGTCTGATGAAGATAAAACCAAATTTATTTACTTTTGGCCTTGTCAGCTGCTGCAAGAACTTAACCAGTTGCACCCTAAAATACAAATTGAAGTGAATCTTGAGTCTCACACATGACTCAGAGGGACTCTACACCAAGATGATATAAATATCAGAACTCCACTGCTCTCCATTCATAACAATCATGCTGCAAAGTAAGTAAAAGTCCTACCTCTCTCTTACAAATGTCTTTCATTTTCCTTCAGCCAAAGGGCCTCATTTATTCCATTATCTATCACAGAAGCATTTCCTCAATTACAAAATGAAACTTCATTACACACCGGGTTTACGTTCAGTTGCAGAGACTATCCTCTAATTTCCTTTCTCTTATCCTTCCTTTTCAGTCAGTCAGTTCAGTAGCTCAGTCATGTCTGACTCTTTGCAACCCCATGAATCCTAGCATGCCAGGCCTCCCTGTCCATCACCAACTCCCTGAGTTCACCCAAACTCATGTGCATCGAGTCAGTGATGCCATCCAGCCATCTCATCCTCTGTCGTCCCCTTCTCCTCCTGCCCCCAATCCCTCCCAGCATCAGAGTCTTTTCCAATGAGTCAACTCTTCGCATGAGGTGGCCCAAGTATTGGAGTTTCAGCTTCAGCATCATTCCTTCCAATGAACATCCAGGACTGGTCTCTTTCAGGATGGACTGGTTGGATCTCCTTGCAGTCCAAGGGACTCTTAAGAGTCTTCTCCAACACCACAGTTCAAAAGCATCAATTCTTTGGTGCTCAGCTTTCTTCACAGCCCAACTCTCACATCCATACATGACCACAGGAAAAACTATAGCCTTGACTAGACGGACCTTTGTTGACAAAGTAATGTCTCTGCTTTTTAATAGGCTATCTAGGTTGGTCATAACTTTCCTTCCAAGGAGTAAGCGTCTTTTAATTTCATGGCTGCAATCACCATCTGCAGTGATTTTGGAGCCCAGAAAAATAAAGTCTGACACTGTTTCCACTGTTTCCCCATCTATTTCCCATGAAGTGATGGGACCAGATGCCATGATCTTACTTTTCTCAATGTTGAGCTTTAAGCTTTAAGCCAAATTTTTCACTCTCCTCTTTCACTTTAATCAAGAGGCTTTTTAGTTCCTCTTCACTTTCTGCCATAAGGGTGGGGTCCTTCCTTTTAGGAACACTCTTTTCCTCAAGATATGATCACTTGACTAGTTTTCCAGAATTCCTTGCAGCTACATGTGACCATGTGATTTGTCTCTTGATGCGACTTAGCAGCAGCAGCAGCAGCAGTAGCAATTAAGGGCTTCCTTCATAGATCAGTCGGTAAAGAATTTGTTTGCAGTGCAGGAGACCTGGGTTCAATTCCTGGGTCGGAAAGTTTCCCTGGAGAAGGAAATGGCAACCCACTGCACTATTCATGCCTGAAGAATCCCATGGACAGAGGAGCCTGGCAGGTAACAGTCTACAGGGTCCCAAAGAGTCAGACATGACTTAGTGACTTAACCATCACAATAGTAGTTAAGCAAGAGTAACGTGAGCCATTTCAGTCTTCTGTCTTTAAAAGAGAAAATCACTTGCTTTCTAATACTCTTTCCATATCTCATAGTCTATAAAGCAAACAGTGTCCAGTTCCACCAAGCAGCTGAGGACAACTTTCGGGAATAGCAGAACAATATAAACAGAACCTGGGTTCCCTAAACGACTCAACAGCCTCCCTGGTTAGTTACATTAAACATCTACTTTGAGCCACTGTGTTTTAGGATTTCCTTGTCACAGCCTCTTGTCTGTATCTCCAAATACAGTTACTCAAATTCGAATTTCTTTCATCTCACTTCTACTACTTTCATCTGTGTTAAAACATTTTTGCTAGTGACAGTTTTGCCCAAGTATGTAACAAAGACTATCACGGGGTCAGTGTTGTTTCTTGGACAAACAAGCTAATTTCATGGTATGTATCTGAGCCACTGGATTTATACAATCTTGGGGCATCTAGGCTGCTACCCTTTAGTTCTATGATTTTTTTAAATCATTTTATCACACCATTAACTTATTTGAAATTTTTCTTCACTGTGTTCTTGTACTGAATCTCACTTCTCACTTTTGATTATTATCATAGAACATTTATTCGTGTGTCTGTTTATTACCCATTATCAGCATGTGTCTGACCAAGGACAATCAGGCAACAGTACTGATTTCACTGATACTCAGCAAATTTCCTGATAGATCCTCCCAAGCTCTCCTATTGGACTAATGCTGGATATACAAGACCGATAGCAGCAGGTGTTAGCCCAAGCTACTGTGGCCCCAGTATACACATATTCCTGATGTAAGCTTTGTTGATAACAACCCAAATTTACTGCAAACAAAAAAGTAGTTATTCTTTTGTCCTTTTATCCTTTTTTTTAAGTCACAGGTTAAAGTGTCAATGAAACAATCCACAACTGCATTGAAAAAGCCTTGCATAATACCTGTGATTTCTCATCTTTCTTAAAGCTAGGGGGGAACATGCCTTATTCTTTTCCTTTCATTTCTTGGTCTCACAAATTAGAGTATTTTAAAAGAGAAAATAACCTTAAGGACTTCTTCTCTAGAAGTTTTAGAACTGTGTTCCTGGCACCCTAGGACAACAGAAAGATATCTCAAAGTAGCCTGAAGAGGGGTTGGTGAAGGAGGCTAGGTGGTAGAGACCAGAGACTCCTCTCTGTTTCAAATGAAGCAGTATTCTTTTCTTTAATCATTAAGATTAGGGTTATGATTGAGATTTGATTTTTAAAATGTTTCCTAATATTTGGAAAGTGTTGATCTAGTCCAAACCAAATGAGGGAACTAGGAGCTCAAGAGAGTAAGGTTTACTCATGAAATGAGAGCTGACTAGTGGTGAAGCTCAGATGGGATCCTACTCTTCTGACATCTTGTCCAAAATTTTTATACCAAAGCTACAGAGATTATTTAATAAAGTGTGGGCACTCAATCACACACAGTTAAAGTGGCATAGCTACTCTGGTATTCATGTGACTTATAAGAGTTTCAATACCAACTTCAAATTTCCCTGTATTTTTCATCTGGCTTGTAGTTAAATTTCCCTGTATTTTTCATCTGGCTTGTAGTTAGGAATAGTGATAAATGTTTCTATTTCTGTATACAGCAATTAAGATTAGTATTTATATTTTTCTAAATATTAAAGCAAAAGTAACTTTTTAACTTAAAAAATTATGACTATTCTAAAAAAAATTTGAAGAAGGAAATTATGACATAGTAGAATGCATCAGACTCTAAGAGGAAACATGAGCCTAAATACTGCTCTGCCATCAAAGAAATAACTTGGTGCCCTTTCTTTGCAATCACATCTTCTTAACAGACCTCAAATTTCTTAGTTTTTAATGTGGTTAGTCTATACAATTTATTAATTTTCTTCCAGATCTAAAAATCTAGGACTCTCTTATAATTTAATTCTGTCCATCTCCAGATTAAGCAATAAAGTATATAATTATAAAAAGTGCATAATTTATATGTGCATGTATCAAAATATGCCTACACATCAAAGGACTCTTCAAACTTTTAATTTTACGGCTCTACTTTATGGGTTTTTTCTATTTTAAAAAATACACCATCATTTGTATTCAGTAAATTCACCCTTTTAAATGTACAGTTCTGTGAGCTTTGACAAACATTTACAGTTACATAATCACCACCAAAATCAAGACCTATAATAATTCCATCATGCCCCAAAATTCCCACCTCCCTTTAGAGTCAGGTCCCACCACCCCTCTTCCCTGGCTACTGCTCTGGTTTCTGTCATTGTATTTTCACCTTTGCTTCATTACATGCTTTTTACTCCTGAGCCTTCTTACTTTCATCGTTAGTCCTAAAAGTTAAATAACATACACTGTGCCTAATCTGATCATCACTTTATATCTTGTTTAATCTTAACAACAATTTTGACAGCAATTCTATGATGCATGCATCACCTCACTTACTTTATATATGAGAAAACTAAGACTTGTAACAAGGAGTAGTTTTCAAGGGTAACACAGCTAATAAACAAAGAACCCCAGCTCCCTAATGAACACAGTCCCACCATACACACCCTAATATAGCCTCTCTCCATACTTCTTGTTTATAAGGGCAAAATAAACCTGTATTTGTTTGAGCTTCTATTATTTTGAGTTTTCTGCTATATGAAGCCAAATCTAACAGCATTTGTTTTGGATCCTCCTATTTGGAGCATCGTTTTCTCAGGACACATAGCTACTTATCTTTTCAGCAAACTTAACAGATCCAGGGAGACATCATAGTTTATTTACATTTTTGGAGCCTTAACTCTGGCCATAAGTCAGAGTGCTGTCTCAAATTCTTAGTTCTCCAAAATCTTCATCTACTGGAGTCTAAGTCTACATTCCCACTAGTTGCAAACCCAGAGGAGGACAGGGATGATATTTATTGAAGTTCTTAAACACCAACATTTATTTTCAGCTTTACTTTGCCAGATTCTCCAATTCAGTTTGTGTTATGCATGATTTTAAAAAAACTGCTTAGTCTTGATTTTAGATGCATATTAAGAGTACACTTTGTGTCATACATTCACAGAGGTGAGTTTTCTTTAGCAGAGGCAACCCTGATGCTCAAACAGGACAAATTTGCTTCAAACTCACAGATGCAAGATCCACAGGCCAAGATTCTCTCCCTGTAATCCCCTTGGAATATCATATACCATGGAACACAGCTCTCTAAACCAGCTTTTTCAATCTTAAGGCTACTTAAAAAAAAAATAGTGTTTTCTATATGGAATAAGGCTAGAGTGGCCTATAAATTACAAAAGATACTTATATGAGAGGAATTGAAGCCTACATTTTAAAACATTATGCCTTCATATGAGCATTTATGTTAAACAATCTGATGGAAGTTCATAAATGTTTACTTCACATTGTAATCTGTGTACATATTTTCATATAGGAAGAGCACAATTAAAGCATCAAAACATTACTTGCACAGTGCACAAGCAAGTTGCCTGAATCAGTGGGTTAAAATGTAGCAGAGATTTTTGTTCTTTTAGTTTTCGAATCACTAACTTAAGGAAGAGAAAATAATGTTGTCTGGTATTATTTAGTCCAGTTCAGTTCAGTCATGTCCGACTTTTTGCGAACCCATGGACTGCAGCATGCCAGGCTTCCCTGTCCATCGCCAACTCCTGGAGCTTGCTCAAACTCATGTCCATCAAGTCAGTGATGCCATCCAACCATCTCATACTCTGTCATCCCCTTCTCCTCCCACCTTCAATCTTTCCCAGCATCAGGCTCGTTTCTAATGAGTTAGCTCTTGGCACCAGGTGGCCAAAATTTTGGAGTTTCAGCTTCAGCATCAGTCCTTCCAATGAACAGTCAGGGTTGATTTCCTATAGGATGGACTGGTTTGATCTCCTTGCAGTCCAAGGGACTCTCAGAGTCTTCTCCAACACCACAGTTCATAAGCTTCAATTTTTCAGCACTCAGCTTTCTTTATAGTCCAACTCTCACATCCATGCATGACTACTGGAAAAACCATAGCTTTGACTATGTGGACCTTTGTCAGCAAAGTAATGTCTCTGCTTTTTAATATGCTGTCTCTCTAACCCTAGCTCCTTGCTTCTTCCAAGGAGCAACCATCTTTTAATTTCATGCAGCAATCACCATCTACAGTGATTTTGGAGCCCAAGAAAATAAAGTCTGTCACTGTTTCCATTGTTTCCCCATCTATCTGCCATGAAATGATGGGACCAGATACCCTGGTGTTATTAGATGATAATATAACTAATCTTGTGGAAATGGGAAGGAAGTCATAGTATATACATTTCTCATGGGAGAAACAGTTCTCTGTGTTCAGTATGAGTGCGTACTCTGGGGGACAAGTGGTTTTATTTTTTGCTTATTGTCTTTCTCACTGTTGGACCTCACGATGTTTTGCTCTTTTTTTTTTTTTTTTGACTGCTAAAGCTTAGGGACATATTTATGTACCCCTTCTAGCAAGCAGATATATATTCATGATCTATGTTTTTATGTTCTAACATCATTCCAGAGGCCATCTTTTCTTTCTAATCTTATTTTCCTTTTGTTTATTTTCAATCAATCATCTTTTTAAAATATAAATATTCCTGTACTATTTCTTAAAACCATTTCTGAAACAACCCAAATTCATAGTTAACTAGTAAATTATGCTAATATTTGTATTTAGTTACCTGCTTAAGACACCTAAAATAATACTGGTATTAGAATAGAATATGAATGATACTTATACTAGCATCTTACCTCTGTGAGATCAGTAATCAATAATCAAAGAATGTTACGGAGTCTTTAGCTGTCAGTTGTATAAATTCTGTTTAATTCAAAAGGAAATACAGACATGAGAAAGCAAATAAGGAGTGGATTGCCATTTCTTTCTCCAGCGTATCTTCCCAACCCAGGGATCGAACCCAGGTCTCCCCCATTGTAGACAGACGCTTTACCGTCTGAGCCACCAGGGAAGGTACTAAAATAAGTCTAATGGTTCAAAAATTAGAAACCTGATATTAATGCATTGTTATTGCCTCCAAGTTCAGACTAACATGTCAGTTATTCATCAACAGAATGAAAATTAAAGTCAATCAGCTTTATTATTTTAAAAGTGTAGATATATTTAAATGTAACCATACCAGTGTGTTTTGATTGGTTCAGTTTCTTATTACAAATGAACTTGAACTAAGAGAAAAGTATATCTGCTAAAATATTTGTACAGATATATGCAACCCACTCCAGTGTTCTTGCCTGGAGAACCCCAGGGACAGGGGAGCCTGGTGGGCTGCCGTCTCTGGGGTCGCACACAGTCGGACACGACTGAAGCGACTTAGCAGCATGAATCACTAAAACAATATTTTACATAGAGTAGGATAAATCAAAAATGCATTATGCTGATACAGTTTTTATTAACAGTTCAGGAATAAAGAAAAGGGAAATTATTTATTCTTTTCAGAATCTATTGCCTTTATTAGGTCCCTAGGCAGTTTTTCTCTAAACCTTTCCGTCTTACGTGCAAGCATTTGGTATCATTAGATTGAAATGGTTTAGCTGAGGGAGTTTCAATTTATACCTGTTCTAGTTCAGGTATTATGTATTAGTTGTTCTAAGTGCCTCCTCTCACTTTCAAAGATGTCCTTATTTGAGAGGTATTAAGTGGTCACTTTAAATGTGATGTATTTCAGTAGTTCTCAAGAATTATAGATAACAATAAGGTCCTTACTTCTAAAAAGCCATGATTCTGGGAGACCAAGTAATGGTCCAAAAAGGGAGGAGGATCACTCTCTGAATACTATGGCTAAATATTTTTATGAACTGTCACTTAAATTATCCAGTCTTAAAGCATATTTAGGGATTTCTGTACAAAATGCATAAAATAATTATAGATCAAAACCTTGAGAGGTTCGGTGACTTTCCCAAGGCCACACATTTACTAAGTGGCAGAACTGGGATGCTATCCAAGATTGATTGGATTCCAAAGACTGGCTTTAGCTAGCTATGCTACAGTACCACCCTGCCTTAGTCCATCATTTCTGCCCAACTCACAGTTTGTTAGAACCACATAGTACAAGTGCCGGCAAGCTGCCCCCTCACGGCCCAATCCGGCACCCCCTACAACCCTCATCATGAGACCATGCCAACTCCAGTTTCAAATATTTCTATTCTTCTCTGCCAAACCAAAATCAACTTTTTTTTTCTTATGACCTAACCTGAGATCTGTAACAACAGATGATAATAGGTAATCAGATAAATTAATCATTATCAATGAGTTGATATTAAATGTGCAATGTCTTCTCAGGGAAAGTAGTATTCTAACCATTTAAAATAGTTATTACAATATGGTAATTAGGGGCAGGATAAATGTTACAAGCTAAACATATGTCAGTGGAGTTGGAGGTATGAGAGTCTACAGAAGGGCAGTATTTTGGGTCAAGGCATTCCGACATTTGTCAAAACTATTGCATAAGCTTCTCCGTCCACTACTATGTAAGCCAGATCTAGCCACTGTCAGTCCGTAATTAACTATATGTACAAGATTACTCAAGTAGAATAATAGGGAGAAAAAAACCTTCAGTGTATCTCCCCCAAAAGTATAAGAATGGCAATATGTTTGCATTGACCTAAACAAAGAGGTCTCCTCTCTGCCCTCACTTCACTGAGCCACGTACCTGCGAAAGATAAACAACTCTGCAGTGCTTTACAGGTTTGCTGACTTTGTGAAAAAGTAACCAGGGCTGAATAAAGAAAGTCTAAAAGAGCAAACATTTGGAATGAATGATCAGTAAAATCTCAAATTGTATGTTATAGGAAAGTGCTGTAAATTATTTTTTATATTTCATCTGCCTTAAAAAATTTATTCAGACCATAATATTTTTAATGTCCTGTCCTCATATCTCAAATACATTTTTACCCTTCAGAGGCAATCTCTTCACTTTTATCTCTGCTTCTCAAATAACTAAACTGAGATCATACCTTACACCTTTAAGAATATAGATACCCAGGCAAAAGGAAGAAATGCAAAAAAATATTCCATTTATTTTATTGACATGTTCAAGTCATTTTTGGCCTATAACTTGATTTATAATGGCCTTTTAAAAATTATGTTTAAATTAATTTATTGGAATATATTTGATTTACAATGTTGTAGTAGATTCTGCTGTACAGCAAAGTGAATTGGTTATGTACATATACTTATAGCCACTCTTTTTTTGTTTAGATTCTTTTCCCATATAGGCCATTAAAGAGAATTGAGTCGAGTTTCCTGTGCTATACAGTAGGTCCTTATTAGCTTTCTATTTTATAGATAGTAGTGTGTATATGTTAATCTCAATCTCCCAGTTTATCCCTTGCTGTGGTAACCATAAGTTTGTTTTTTTACTTCTGTGACTCTATTTCTGCTTTGTAAATAGGTTCCTTTGTACCATTGTTTTTAGATTGCACATAAACTGACATCATATGATACTTACCTTTCTCTGTCTGACTGACTTCACTCAGTATGACAATCTCTAGGCCTACCCATGTCACTGCAAATGGCATTATTTCACTCTTTTTTATGGCTGAGTAATATGTCATTGCTTGTATGTACCACATCTTCTTAACCATTCCTCCTTTGATGGACATTTAGGCTGCTTCCATATCTTTTTAATGAGCTTTGTATCTCTTCCCATTTGTGCTAGAGTTTATTTGCATGAGAATGCTATTCCCATATTCACTTGTCTGCAAATCATCCCTGCCAAGATTGACACGGCACTGCCCAGAAAAGAAGCTGTCAAATGTCTTCAGTAAAGTAGACAGGTGTCATCGATTGAAAAGCTGATGTCCAAATCAAATTTTTGGCAAAAGGCGGCAAAAGAGCATCAGAAATTTTTATTTCACACATTATAAAAGGCATGATACTGTTGTTAAGAAACTCTTCAATTTGTCCTTAACTTTTCTAAGTCAAGCCATCTTCCAAAAACCAGCATCCAACTGCATGCCTGCTCACACATCCTCGTGAACTGGGGCTGAGGATGCAACTAAGGTCTCAGCAAGGCTATAAAACTTACTTAATTGATATCAGAGGGACCAAGATTAGCATCTCTTCTCAAAAGTCAGGGAAAAGTAAAGAAGATATGTAGTCTTTCTAAAGGCAACAAATAATACTACTGGCAGTTTACTTCATTCAAAATGCTTCTCTGGTGTTCATTTGATTATGCCTATAAAGTTGCTTGAGTTCATATGGAGCCACTCAAAACACATACAGAATTTGTGACGATAGCTATTAAATTCTTTGCCTACCTGCCCTAAAGTGTTCAGACACATGTTTGCTAAGAAACATCTTCCTTTTTTAATACCCAGGAATGCTTTTGATTCTTAAGTTATCTCCTAGACCCTGGCCAAAATGAGACATTTTGAGCATAACAAATGTTAACCATCACCAAGCTCCTGCTTTTCTTATTCCTCTATTTCTTATTCCTCTATTTCCACTACTTCCACCATCGTTAACCAACTTAACAGGATTTCTCACCCGTATTTCTGCAATATCCTGATAACTGATTCTTATTCTCCCAATTATAGCCAATTACAGCCACTTTTTACTCTGCAAATTAATTTTTTTAATTGTGTCATGTTTCTACCCCATTAAGCATTTGCTTAACTTCCCACTGCCTTGGATAAAGTTAAACAAAATCTTAACATGGATTATAAAGTGTAAGAGAATCAGGGCTACATTTCCATGATTGGTTTTTCTTGCTTTCCCAATCTTTCTGCTCCTCATACTCTCCAAAATCTCTCTTGCCCACAGTACTTTGAAGTACTGATCTCTGCCTGCTCTCAATTTGCCCACATACTCCATCTTCCAGAAACCCTCCAACACTTGACAGGCTCACTTCTACTCCTCCTGCAGTCTCAGCATTAACTCTACCTCCCCAAGAAGTCTTTAAATGACCACTGGTTTCTGTGTCATATATTGTGACGTATACTCATTGCACCCTTTATTTCACCTTTCTTGATTCTCTTAACAATTGAAATGATTTATTATCTATATTTCTTACCAGGTTATAAGTTCTGTATCATAATGAACTTATGAGCTCTGTCTGCACCATGCTTCACAATGTGTCTAACCAGGGCTTAGCACATAAAGGGAGCCCAATAAATATTTGCTGACTAAATTAATGAACGTGTAGGACTCTTTAATTTCTACTCTAATAGCAAAAGTTTCCAAGAAAAACTTGCCAAATCCTAGGAAAAGTGCCCACACATTTGTCACTGTTCCAGAAAGAGACTAATTTCTACTGAATTTGCAGAACTCCATGTGCCATTTTGAGCATAAGTGGAATGCAGAATTAAAAGAGAATTTTGAAGTCAGCTATATGTTCTGCCTGGAAAAAAATAATCTAAATGGAATTCTTCAGGCAAGAATACTGGAGTATGTAGCCATTCCCTTCTCCAGGGGATCTTCCTGACCCAGCAACTGAACCTGGGTGCCCTGCATTGCAGGCAGTTTCTCTATCATCTGAGCCACCAGGGAAGACCACACGTTCTTCCTGGAAAAAATAATCTAAATACCTATGAACAATCAATATCTCTTCACTCTTATAACGTATGATCCAAACTTATTGCTTAGGGAAGAAAAGTTTACAATCCCATCACTTTATACATGCACAGTTTGCTTTCCTGTTTTTAAATCTTTCCATTTTACACACAAATATTTACTAGTGTGTGTGTATTTTATTGGAATTTCTTAGGTGGCTCAGTGGTAAATAATCCACCTACCAACGCAAGAGACATGGGTTTGATGCCTGGGTTGGGAAGATCTCCTAGAGAAGGAAATCGCAACCCACTCCAATATACTTGCATGGGAAATCCCATGGACAGAGGAACCCGGCAGGCTACAGTCCATAGGATCACAAAAGAGTTGGATATGTCTTAGCCACTAAACAACGAGTATGCTTTATTATTTAAGCCTCCCTAGAATATAAGCTTCATGAGAGAAGGGATCTCTGCCTGATGGTGATCACTGTAAGTTGATGCCTGTTACATAGTAAGTGTTTGATATATATTATCGAATAAATAAATTGTCTTGTTTCTGGTAGATAAAGTAAATAACTTTTAAAATATCAGTGTCAGGCAGAAATTGATGAATTTTGAATGATTTAACAGGCTATTTGCTGAAAAGTTTTTCTTATCCAGATGCCACTATATGTGAAAACATATCATTAATCTAGATTCTTATTAAGGGTTTGACTTTAAAAATACAGACTCTAGGAAACATCTACCAACTTTTTTAAACTATCTTTTTACTTGCAAGAGTGGCCTGGATAGATAATAATAGAAGGTGATTTGGGTGAAGTAAAACTGTAATAAGGAGAGATGGAAAAAAAAAATGTCACATACTTTAAACTTTTGCCTGGTGTTTTCTCTTTTGGAATCCCAGATGGAGTGATTTAGGAAAAGACACTGAAAATCAGGACCGTAATAAACCAATGAGAAGCTACTTTACATTTCAAGATTTCTACAGATTGTCACTTCCAAGCCTACTTGATTACTTTGATTTGTTTTACTTTTGTCATATGCTATGCCATGCTAGCTTTGGTCACCTGATGCAAAAAACCAAGTCATTAGAAAAGACCATGATGCTGGGAAAGATCGAAGCAGGAGAAGGGGATGACAGAGGACGAGATGGTTAGATGGCATCACTGACTCAATGGACATGAGTTTGAGCAAGCTCCAGGAGATGGTGAAGGACAGGGTAGCCTGGTATACTGCAGTCCCTGGGGTCACAAAGAGTAGGACATAACTTAGCAACTGAACAACATGCCATGATAAGTCGCTTCAGTCCTGTCCAACTCTATACAACCCTATGCACTGTAACCTGCCAGGCTCCTCTGTCCATGGGGATTCTCCAGGCAAGAACACTGGAGTGGGTTGCCATGCCCTCCTCCAGGACTTTTGTCATAGCTTCCCATAAAATGTATTAAACATTCACCTGTCCCTTGTACCTCAAATCACTTGTCTTCTGAGTTGCAAACTTTACTGTAAGCTTATAGTGAATTTGAATGACAGGCCATGTAAAACTATTCCAGAAGAAACACAGAAATAGAGAAGTAACCAGTTATTCTGGTTCATGTTCAACCAGTTAGGGTTATCCAAGTTGGTAGAGGGAATGGACTTTTCACCTGCATATTTCAGTTTAACTCAGCTCTTTGTTCAGCTACCAGGAAATTTATTTAACAAGGGTTTACAGGAATTTATGGATTTTTCCATACTCAATGACTTTTAATAATATTTTAAAGATCTTTGAGAATTAGGAATTGGAGACCTAAAAATTAACTTCTCTCAAACAGTATTCACAAGACTCTGTTTTGATTTTTCTCTGTACCTATCAAACATTTTTTTGATGCTACTTTCACTGCAAAAATAAAATTAGCAGCAAATGTACACTCTGAGGAAAATGACGTAAGATTGTTTCCAGCAGTACCTTCAGCTAAATGCTTCTAACATAATGAATTTTTATCAACCTGGAGAATTATGGAAATATAATAATATTGAGAATATACTTGGATGCAGGGATATTGTGACCAAAAATGACTTTTGTATCCATGTGAAATAGCTATTAATCTTAAATTATTATAGAAAAATTTTAATGAGATTGTTAAAATAACTATTAAGCCCCTCACTCCCAGACTTTTAGCTATAATGACAAAACTTTTAAGTATATTATATATATATATATATATATATATATATATAAAATTCATATATAGTGGAAAAACAATATATTTTTGGATGGGGAAAACTTATTTTAAGTTCCAGATCCAGCTTGTACTTGTATGGTCAAGTTACTTGACCTCTTTAAGTCTCAATTTCCTTATAAAAAAGGAAATGTTAACACTTACTTTATAAAACTTATTTAGTCAGCAAAGTAAAGTATTAAAAATACTGAAATGAATAATCTTAAAACAGAAATATATCCCCTGTCACTTGAAGGTAGGCTGTACTCTCTGATTTGCTTCTAAAGAACAGAATATGAAAAGGGGAAAGAAACTTTACCATGGAGAAGGGTGTAAGACAGTACTGTGCCAGGTGATCGATGCCAACACATACAGTGATAACTTGTGTTGATAGCATGTAGTTTATGATGTGATAAGAATGGCATTTCCCTCTCAAGACCATAACCTCCTTTTAATTATGAGAATATAACAGATAAACACAAATTGAGGAACATTCTACAAAATCTCCCCAACCAATTTTTCTCAAAACAGTGAAGATCGTGAAAAATAAGGAAAGAATTCACAAACTAGCAGAGACGACAGAGACATGATAATTACAAACAATTTCTATCCCCAAACTGAATCCTGGAATAGAAAAAAATTCAGGGAAGACAAGTTAAAGCTGAATCAAATCTAGAGTTTAGTTAATACAAAGTATCAGTGTTGGTTTCCTCATTTATTTAGATAAAATAGTAATAGAAAAAAACAGATAATGAAGATATGGAGACTGTATTATCTTTGCAACTTTTCTGTACATTGAATTTATTTCAAAGGAAAAAGTTTAGTACAAAATTATTTTTTAAATAACCATAAAACATAGCTATAGATGCAGCTAAAGTCACTGTCTTCATTTTATCATCATTTTAACCAAAATAAAAGGTTTTAAATATATAAAGTAATGGAGAAGGAAATGGCAACCCACTCCAGTATTCTTGTCTGGGAAATCCCAGGGGCAGAGGAGCCTGGCGGGCTACAGTCCATGGGATCACAAGTGTTGGACTTGACTGAGGAGGCTAAACAACATATAAAGCATAAAATTTTCTACCATATCATCTACATTATGAATCAATCATTTGAATAATTTTTCTTCAGTTATCTAAAGTATGTAGTCACACGTTTATTTGCTGGAGTCAGAGCTCTCAGCTTCTAAGAGTCCTAGGACTCAAAGAACCATTGGGAGGAGGAGAAAGAGCAGGAGTAAGATGAGGAAGAGAAATAGTATTCATGGAGTGAAAACTTGTGGGATCGAACTGTGTTAATGATCTTATCTGAATTATCTCACTGAATCCTCACAATTTCCTAAGTATCCTTATTATTCCCATTTCCCAGTCAAGCAAAAGGAGAGTGATATTTTGCCCAAATTCACACTGCTAATAGCCAGGAGTATTTAACTGTAGAGCCCAAACAAATGTGCGCTATATTATACTGCCCTGTTGTAAGCCAAAAAGTCTCAAAGTCCACATGTCCATGTGGATGAGAATTAGTGTTCTATCAACAATTCTAAAAAGAAGAAAAAAAGAAAAGAAACATTCAAACAAAGGCAAAAGAGCAATGACAAAACCTAGTAAATTATTTACTCACTTAAAGGTACTTAATTTACATTCTATGAATTATGTAAGAAGTATCTGGCCTTATAGATATCTCTGGACAGTTTTTGATTGTTGCCCTTCCGAAAAAAAAAAAAATATTTTTTAAGTTTTTTTTTTAAAATAACCTAAAAGCCACAAGAAAATCTGTTTCAATTTTGAGAACTGTATCAGTTTATCTTGGTGACTCAAATGATAAGCCTTGATTAGAACTCAGAGTTCTGGACTTCTTGTTCACTACTCTTGGAAACTAACATTCATGAAACTTAGACTAGAAACCATGGAAATAGCAACAGTAGTGCAAGCATAGCAGAAGAAAACGTGTGCATTTCAGAAGCCTTATCAAAAAAACAAAAATGTTCTTTCCTTTCATCGGCTTAGAGGATTCAAGCAAACTGTCTGCCAACTTACATATTCCCATCATAATTATTTCTTTCAGTTGGACTTACTACATCTCCCATCAGTGAAATCACTGGGCATGCATACACGGTTGTGTAATCAAGGCCCATCCTGTTGCTAAACTTCACAATCAAAAGAATACAAAGGAAAATTACAAAAATAAGTTTCATCACACAGGACTGACAAACTTAGGAAAGATCTAAGACTTATCCATTGCGAAAACCTAATGAGAAGGGCTTACTTCAGAAGAGAAAGAAATGGCAGTGAGATGGATATTGGTATTTGGGCTTCAAATGTCTAGAGCCCACTGAAAACATGGGTTTCTTTTCTGCATTATGACGTTGAGAGCCATTTGGTTTCATTTTTTCAAGTGCAGGCTGCCATTTGGAAGGAAAAACGGTGATCTCCAGCTCACTGAATTATTCACAGCACACTCTGAACCTAGGAGCATCCATTATCATATTATCATCAGAGGCAACATAAGACTTTGGAAATAACAAGTTCCCTGATATACCTCCATGAGATTAATAGGCTCTCTATGCCATACTAACATATCCAAAGTGACCTAACTATCTCCCATGTGACATTTCTGTCCCCCTCAAAATAAGTGAATCACTACAGTTGTAGAAGGGGGACTCTTCAATCCTTATAGTAAGTTTAAGAGATAGACAAATCTACTGCAGCAATGAGTTCTTTGGTGTGTGGTAGCTATTACCAACTTAGGAGCTAATCCCAGAATTCATGTAGACTGAACTATCTGAGTACATCATGACCAACGCTGGACTGGATGAAGCCCAAGCTGGAATCATGATTGCCGGGAGAAATATCAATAACTTCAGATATGCAGATGATACCACACTTATGGCAGAAAGTAAAGAAGAACTAAAGGGCCTCTTGATGAAAGTGAAAGAGGAGAGTGAAAAAGTTGGCTTAAAACTCAACACTCAAACTAATACAATTATGTAAAGTTTAAAAATAAAATAAAATTAGAAAAAAAAGAAAAACCTCAACATTCAGAAAACTAAGATCATGACATCTGGCCCCATCACTTCATGGCAGATAGATGGGGAAACAATGGAAACAGTGAGAGACTTTATTTCGGGGGGGGTTCCAAAATCACTGCAAATGGTGACTGCAGCCATGAAATTAAAAGATGTTTGCTCCTTGGAAGAAAAGCTATGCCCAACGTAGACAGCATATTAAAAAGCAGAGACATTATTTTGCCAACAAAGGTCCACATAGTCAAAGCTATGGTTTTTCCAGTAGTCATGTATGGATTTGAGAGTTGGACTATAAAGAAAGGTGAGTGCTGAAGAATTGATACTTTTGAACTGTGGTGTTGGAGAAGACTCTTGAGAGTCCCTTGAACAGCAAGGAGATCCAACTAGTCCATTCTAAAGGAAATCAGTCCTGAATATTCATCGAAAGGACTGATGTTGAAGCTGAAACTCCAATACTTTGGCCACCTGGTGTGAAGAGCTGACTCATTAGAAAAGAGCCTAAGGCTGGGAAAGATTGAAGTCAGGAGGAGAAGGGGACGACAGAGAATGAGGTGGTTGGACGGCATCACCAACTCAATGAACATGAGTTTGAGTAAGCTCCAGGAGCTGGTAATGGACAAGGAAGCCTGGTGTGCTGCAGTCTATGGGTTCGAAATGAGTAGGATACGACTGAGTGACTGAATTGAATTGAACTATCTGATTTGTTACTGTAGTCAAATGGCAAAAAGTATGCAAAGTGCTTTGCACAGAGCTTGCTACATAAAAAAAAAAAAAACTCTACTATTGTTCAATCATTTTTACTTTTACACGGTCTTCCCTCTGATGTTAAACTTGAAACACATTTGTGAAATCACAGGTAAAGACAACTAAATCTGGAGAATCACTTATAGACCAAAATCGCATAATAATAAGGGGGAAAAAAGAATCTAAGAGGATTTCACAGCTTCTCTCCCTGATTCATTTTAGTGTTAACAACCCTGTCAGGAAATTTCTCAATGATTCTAACCTAACTACCTCATGGTGCAATTTATTTCCTTATGTTCTGGATTCAGTGGCGATAGAGAACAGATGGTCACTATCTTTTGCATAATAATAATAAAAAAATGTTCTGTGGGTTCAAAGACTTAAATCTTTCCTTGATTACTTTCTTCACTCAACAAATCAGATCAGATCAGATCAGTCGCTCAGTCGTGTCTGACTCTTTGCGACCCCATGAGTTGCAGCACACCAGGCCTCTCTGTCTGTCACCAACTCCCGGAGTTCACTGAGACTCACGTCCATCGAGTCAGTGATGCCATCCAGCCATCTCATCCTCTGTCGTCCCCTTCTCCTCCTGCTCCCAATCCCTCCCAGCATCAGAGTCTTTTCCAATGAGTCAACTCTTCCCATGAGGTGGCCAAAGTACTGGAGTTTCAGCTTTAGCATCATTCCTTCCAAAGAAATACCAGGGCTGATCTCCTTCAGAATGGACTGGTTGGATCCCCTTGCAGTCTAAGGGACTCTCAAGAGTCTTCTCCAACACCACAGTTCAAAAGCATCAATTCTTCAGTGCTCAGCCTTCTTCACAGTCCAACTCTCACATCCATACATGACCACAGGAAAAACCATAGCCTTGACTAGACGAACCTTTGTTGGCAAAGTAATGTCTCTTCTTTTTGAATATGCTATCTAGATTGGTCATAACTTTCCTTCCAAGGAGTAAGCGTCTTTTAATTTCATGGCTGCAGTCACCATCTGTAGTGATTTTGGAGCCCAGAAAAATAAAGTTTGACACTGTTTCCACTGTTTCCCATCTATTTCCCATGAAGTGGTGGGACCGGATGCCATGATCTTCGTTTTCTGAATGTTGAGCTTTAAGCCAACTTTTTCACTCTCCACTTTCACTTTCATCAAGAGGCTTTTGAGTTCCTCTTCACTTTCTGCCATAAGGGTGGCGTCATCTGCATATCTGAGGTTATTGATATTTCTCCCAGCAATCTTGATTCCAGCTTGTGCTTCTTCCAGTCCAGCATTTCTTATGATATACTCTGCATATAAGTTAAATAAGCAGGGTGACAATATACAGCCTTGATGTACTCCTTTTCCTATTTGGAACCAGTCTGTTGTTCCATGTCCAGTTCTAACTGTTGCTTCCTGACCTGCATACAAATTTCTCAAGAGGCAGATCAGGTGGTCTGGTATTCCCATCTCTTTCAGAATTTCCCACAGTTTATTGTGATCCACACAGGCAAAGGCTTTGGCATAGTCAATAAAGCAGAAATAGATGTTTTTCTGGAACTCTCTTGCTTTTTCTATGATCCAGTGGATGTTGGCAATTTGATCTCTGGTTCCTCTGCCTTTTCTAAAACCAGCTTGAACATCAAGAAGTTCACGGTTCATATAAGTCTAGTTAATTAAACACCAACAGTAACACCTGTTTGAATATAGAAGACGAGTGTTAAATATCAAGAAAAGATATCCATTACTATTTATGTGCACAAAACATCCTCAAATTTGGCTATTTTGAGCAAGCATCTGGGTACATCATACAGAAACAGGATACCAAGTGATTTCTTTGAAGATCTCTTTGAAAAAAAAAATAGGTTTCTAGGAACTAAATACAAAATAAAAGTAAGAAAATTCTTAGGAAGCCAATGCTAGGATAACTTCTGCACAAAAAAATTGAAGATGATTGGGATCAATTCTACCAAATTTTTAAACTCATGTTCAATTGAAGAGGGATTTGAATAGCTTTAGATTAATTTACCTAGGCTAATATAAATTTCAGAACAAATTATAGAGTTTATGTTTTATAGGGGGCTTCCCTGGTAGCTCAGATGGTAAAGAATCCAGCTGCAATGCAGGAGACTCAGGTTCAATCTCTAGGTCGGGAAGATCCCCTAGAGAAAGGAATGGATATCCATTCCAGTTTTCTTGCCTGGAGAATTCCCAGGACAGAGGAGCCTGGCAGCCAAATCAACAACATTCTGGACAAGACAGCATACATCATTAAAGAATCTTTGATAAGACTAATGGGAAAAGCAGAAATCTGCTTATTTGGCTGACAAGACTTAAGAACACATCAAGGACTGAGTAGATGAAAATAGAAATGTGTACTAAAAGTAGCATATCTAAAACATAGACAGGACATTTTTACATATATGTAAAGAGTGAAAAAATGATTTCTGGCATCAAAAGGACAATTCATTCATCTATATCTTCAGGAATTGAATTTGTTGTTTTGCTTTGTCATTTTGTGTTTCTCCTTTTAATGTTTTTTTCTCCACTAAATTTGTTGTTGATAGCCTCTTTCTTTCCCTCTCTCTCACTTTCAAACATTTCCAGCAACTTTTGAGCTTTAAAAAACTATTCCATTATTAAAATAAAATTCTGTTACTGGTAACCAATCCCTTATATTTGAAAAGTTACTAGAATTCAATCTAAGAAATGTGAATAGCTTTCTATATGCCTTGGGTGATAAAGTGTTCCTGCTTTATGAATCTGATCTCATTTTCACAAGAGTTGGACAAACTTATACAGAGGGCTGAGCATCATATTTTTTCCAGATTTTGTTTCTCTACAAATGTATAGTCACTCAAATTCAGCATGTTTTTTTAAGGAAATATTCACTTAATTTTCAACCTGTTCATTTTCAGAAAAGCTTAATCCACTTATAAGAATCATCTTACAAAAAATCAAATTTGATTTAATTTGATTTAATGAAAGTTAAATTCATTTCTAAAAAACAAATGTATCTTCTCCTGTTTAAATAAATATGTATCCATCTCACCTGCACAAGATTTTTTATTAAGGATCATAGCACCAACATATCCATGTTTTTGCTGACAGAATATGCCAACTTCTTTTTCCTACTTTCTTATATATTTTTCTCTTTGAGTTGCTATATAAGCATTTATGTAAATGCAAAGATTTCATTCACCAGTGGAAACAGGTAAACTATGTAGGTGTTCACATCTTATTTTATTTTAGATAAAGAATTAAAAATAAACTCCTAAGGGACTCTTTTTTAGAAATCCTGGATTATGTTATATCTTTCTTTTATATATTTTAATGATAAATTGTACTTCTCCTTCAACATAAAAAGCACAGTTATAATTTTAAAGTACTTGGTGAAATTAGTTATTTAATCTCCCTCTTACTTGGAAAAACCCAGATTTCATGGGGGTGAGTCCTATGTTTCTCTTATTCTAATACATTGCTGCATAAAGTAGGCACTCAGATATTTGTTGAATGAAAGAATTAGTTCATGAATTTCAAGTTTCTGATATTTCATTAAACTAGAAATAATCTCTTATGGCTCCAAGAAATGGCCTTTAGGGGAGGCAAGATCAAGATGGCAGTGTAGGAGGACCCTGAGCTCAGCTCCTCCCACAAACACACCAAAACCACAGCTGCACATGGAACAAGTCTCTCTGAGAACGGCCTGAGGACTGACAGAAAGGTTTTTCTACATCCAAGAATGCGGCTGAGACTGATAGAAGGAGAAGAGAAGCAGTCCAGTTGGGATCCACAGGAACCGCCACCACCCTGCAGGTAACCCAGAGGAGGAGAGACATATCACAGACTTGGCAATCACCCTAAGGAACAAGGGGTTCTAGCCCCACATTGGGCACTTTGGCCTAGGGTCTGGACTCAGGAACATGAGGGCACTGGCCTGGTTTTGAAAACCAGTGAGACTTAGCAGAGAACTAAAGGAAACTGAAGCTCTGCTGTTACAGGCACGACTGTAGAGTTGCTCATTCTTGGTCCCAGCACAGAGGCAGAAGACTGAATGAAAAGTGCCTGGTGCTCTGGATGACCAGCTCTGTCTTCCCCAGCACACCGCCTAGACCACACAGGGCTGAAGCTCCAGTCCCTCCAGCTCCAACCCCACCACGAGCCAAAGCAATGACTACTATTGCACTATGGGAAAAGCTGCAGCTTGTATTGGGCTGTGGCTCCAGCCTCATCCCCCACCAAAGCCAAGACCACCAGTGCACTCAAGGAGAAGCTCTGGCCCGGCTCACTTAAGACCCAGCTCCCCAATCAAAGTCACTGTTCACATTCTGACTGAATAGGAACGCTCCCACACAGAGATACACCTTCAAGACTGGGATAGGTAACTATTTCACCTAATTTCCTATTAACAAACAGAGAATGTAAAACAAAATGAGAAGACAGAGGAATATATTTCAAACTAAAGAACAAGATAAAACCCAGGAAAAAATCCTAGTGAAATGAAAATAAGTAAGTTACCCAAAAAAGAGTTCAAAACAATTGTCATAAAAATGCTCCCTGAACTTGGGGAAAGAATAGAGGATCATTGGTAAGAGTTTCAGTGAAGAATTAGAAAATATAGAAAGAACCAATCAGAGCTGGATAATACAACAACTGAAATAAAATATGCACTAGAAGAAATTAACAGCAGACTAGGTGGTACAAACAAATGCATAAGCAAACTGGAGGGCAGAAGAGTGGAAACCTTCCAAAAAGAACAGCAAAAAAGAAAAAAAAAAAAAGGAACTCAAGCACTGTTGGTGGGATTGTGAGTTGCTACAGTCACTAAGGAAAACTATACGGAGGTTCCTTAAAAAATCAGCACTAGAACTATCATACTGCTACTGCTGCTAAGTCGCTTCAGTCGTGTCCGACTCTGTGCGACCCCATAGACGGCAGCCCACCAGGCTTCCCCGTCCCTGGGATTCTCCAGGCAAGAACACTGGAGTGGGTTGCCATTTCCTTCTCCAATGCATGAAAGTGAAAAGTGAAAGTGAAGTCGCTCAGTCGTGTCCGACTCTTAGCGACCCCACGGACTGCAGCCTACCAGCCTCCTCCATCTGTGGGATTTTCCAGGCAAGAGTACTGGAGTGGGGTGCCATTGCCTTCTCCGAGAACTATCATATGAATCAGCAATTCCACTCCTGAGCATTTATTCAAAGAAAGCAAAAACACTAATTAGAAAAAGATATATGCATCCCTATGTTCATAGCAGCATTTTTTTACAGTAGTCAGGATATGGAAGCAACCTAACTGCTCATCAATCAATGAATGGATTAAGAAGAAGTGGTATGTGTATATATATATATATATATATATATGCAGTGGAATATTATTCAGCCATCTAAAGAATGATATTTTGCCAGTTGTAACAACATGGATGGACTTTGAGATTAGTATGCCTAGTGAAATGTCATACAAAGAAAGATAAATACTGTATGTTTTCCCTTTTATGTGGAATCTAGAAAACAAAGCAAGCAAATAGAACAGAACAGAAACAGCCTAACAGGTACAGAGAACAAAGGAGTGATTACCTCAAGAGAGTGGAATTGAGGGAAGGGTGAAATAGGTGAAGGAGGTTAAAAGGTAAAAGCTGCCAATTACAAAATAAGTAAGTCATAAGGATCTAGTCTACAGCACAGAGAAAGTAGTCAATATTTTATAATAACTTTATACATTAACCTAAAAAGTATTGAATTAGTATATTATACATCTGAAATTAATACAGTACTGTAAGTCAACTATACATCAGTAAATTTTTCAAAAGAAAGAAAAAAAATGGCTTTTAGAAAACGTGATTCATGGCTTTAAAAAAAATTCATTTGAAACCCATAATCCTATTTCAGCTGTGTTATTGGAACATAATGCTGACAAAGATAGAAAAATAGATACTTTTTCTGGTTCATTAAACATTTCTATAAATGATACAAACTGACTACCATGATAGTCTCTTTGATTTTAAACAATGTAAAAAATAGTTTGGTGACAATTCTGTCACAGAGTAAAGTTGTTCCATTAAGCATCTCACTATAAAATGATTCTGTGGTACTAATCATATCCCAAGAGATGGTTATATAAAGAAACTTCTTCACTAAATCAACAGAAAGCAGATGCTTCTCTTGCCCTTACAGGTCAGAATTGCAAAGGCATTCATTTATATAAATTTTGCATCGCTTTATGTTCATTGTATCCATAACAGTGTAAAACTAATTACGGGGCAAGTCCCTGGGGCTCATTAGCTTTCATCTTCCCTTTAGGATCAATTACATAAAGAAAATAAGTGCCTATAAGTAAGTGTTTTTGGCTCACCTCATCTCTCTTTTTGTCTTGGTAAACATGAATATTTACTTGGGCTTGTCAACTTTTGAACAAGGTGTCCTGCTTCCAAAAATATTTATTTGGATTCTGGCCCACTGACAAAAAAAAGAAAAGATGTCAGAAACCAACCTAGATAATACAGCTATGCCAAAACTTATCTGACTGTCAGAAGGCAGCCCATGGAGGCTCAGATCCACAAAACATTTATCTGTTTCTTTAAGCTCCAATTGTGCTGGAATAATTCCAAATATTTTGGGGTCTGAAGAGCTTAATGTTCTAATTTTATTAAAAAGTATTAACAGGACTATCCTTTCTCATCAATACCAGTTAATCAAGGCAAAGAGAGGTATTGATCATAAGCAGTTACCTCAGTTAAAGCAATCTTAATATTCCTACATAATTTAAAACAAAAATAAGGGTCATTCAAGATATTTAAGTTGGAGAAGGAAATGGCACCCCACTTCAGTATTCTTGCCTGGAAAATCCCGTGGACAGAGGAGCCTGGAGGGCTGCAATCCATGGGGAGTCGGACACAACTGAGTGACTGAGCAGAAGATATTTAAGTAGATTTGCTTGAAGGGCAATGAGAGCACAGTAGATTTTTTTTTTCCTTGACAACTCTAATAAAGCCTTCAAAAGCAATGCAACTCAAACCATCAGTTGCTTCATTTTGTTTAATATACAGTTAAAGCCTTCACTAGCCTCTCCTGTGAATGATTTGACAAAATAAGATTTGGTCTGAACCATATTACATGGCATATTAGGCAGAAAATGCCAAGAGCAGAAGGCAATCATCAGATGCGGGATCCGTGAAGCAAATTTACTGAAACTGTTAGTAAATTTACTGGATCATTGCTTTTGGAATTCCACATAAATCATGCAGGTCACTGTATTTAGAAAAAGTACATATTGCCTAAATGCAATGTCCAAAAATGATAACAGAATGTTCCCTGATACTACTTTAGTTGAGAATGACCTGCCTTTGGTTTGGCTTTTCCTACAGATCCAGACAAATATGCTTCAAATCTTTATTCAAATAAAGAGTATGGGATAGTTTTTCAAAACCAATAACAGAAAATTGCTTTTGGAAAGCTAAATAGAGAATACACCTTCACTTGAGTACTTCAGTACATAGCCACCACAGATGGTAGTCCTACGTCTAATTTTAGCCAGCTCTCCAGCCAAACAGCAAGTACTCAATAACAGAGGGTTGCTGCCATCTACAGGCTTCATGAAGCTTTATCCTAAATATTTAAAATTTTTCCTGAAATTATGGACCAAAAACCCCTGTTTTAAACAGATTCAATGTATCAGCCTGCATTCCCAAAAAAGAATACATAAGAAAGCACCCTGTTCATTAAAATCTTTCAAATGATCTCTGAGGTTTCTTCCTATTAGTTGGACTTGATCTTTCATACCCAGATACATTTAATGTATCTGGGTATGAACTATATTTAAAAACAAATATTTTAAAACCTAGAATAATTTTAGTAAATTAGCTTCCTTATACTAAGTAATACATAAATAGTAATAATTATCTTATGACCTTATCTACATTTTCACAGTGGTCTTCATCACCATCTAATTAATTCTTCCCTCTTATAACCTCTTAGTTAGTAACATATAAATTACTATTAAATGCCATGAGGTAAAATGATTGACTGCTGAGAATCTGAATTGAGAAGACTCATCCTCAAACTCTGGCTCTACAGCTTATCAGTGGTATGACACCGACAAGTAACTTGGCAACTCTGTGTCTCAGTGTCTTAATTATGAAAGTGGAAAAAATATCTGTTCCATAAGGCACTGTGAGATTTAAATTTAAAAATGTGTTAAGGACACTAACAACAGTCACTGACATTTAGCTCTATAAGTGTTAACCTTATCATAATAAATGCTATTGTGAATAAAAGTCACATCTTAAAAGGTAAGAAATGGGATTTTGTTATCTTCTTATCTCTATGTGTGTATGTAAATTTATGTATTCACACACAAACATACACACACACAAACACGCACACACACACACATACATACATACATATGGAGGTGTAACCTACATTCCCATATGTCAACATAGTAGGTAAAGCCAAAGTATTTATTCCAGGTGTTCTCAAACCTGGTTGAGCATTGTAATATCTCTGGGAAATCTTAAAAACGATGTATGCCCAGCTTCACTCCAAGATCCGGATTGTTCATAGGCCATTTTTTTCAAAGCATCCCAAGTGATTCTAACGTATGGTCAAAGTTGAGAACCAGTATTATATATACATTCAGTTTTACAATTTTATTATATTAAAAAATTAAATTATAGATTCTATCAAATATGTATGTGTCAAAAACTTATGATATTCATCACTGTGTAGCTAATTTTATATCATATATATTGTTTTTCAATTATGTCTGTACTGAAAACACTTGTAAAATAAACCATTTTCCTAGTTGTTAGCACATTTTGACAATGGAGAAAAAATCATATTTGTTTTTATCTATCAGCAGCACCACTAGTGAGGATTCTATCATTAAAGCATACCTGCTTATTTGGTTGAAATATTTTAGCTTGTTAATTTGTAGTTTAAAATTTGGGGGGATTCCTATAAGCCTGATTCTTTAGCAAGTTACCCTAGCCAAATTGGAGTAAAGGCTAAAGGCTAATTCCATATTTGTAATCTGAAAACAAATGAGACAAGAAAAGTAAAAAGGAAGAAGTCATGATAGTCTATAGAGGCTAGCATTTTACATTCTGCAAGTACATTCTGAATTTTTAAACAACTTAATATTTACAGAGCCTGGGTCATATCTGGATTTGGATGTACATTCAAATGTAAAGTTTTTATGATTCTAACTGCATATCTGAGTTAGTCCTAACAATTTCAGCATAGTTAAAATGATACTCTTGATTACAGTATGAATATGAGCACATAGTACCAAACTACAATCTTTCAGTAGCGACCTTCATCTTAAAATGGAAATTTTTCACAAATGATATACTGTTTTCCTAGCAATGCTTACCTAAAAAGTACTGAGTTACTTTTTAGAGTGTCAACAGATGCTTTTCCACTTCTTCCTGGAGTATACATCTTCACATGGTCTGTGTAGTTGACATACAGTTCAGGCATTAAAATTATAAAAATGAAAATATTTCACTCCAAGTAGCAAATTAAACAGCTGAGGGAGGGAAGTAGACTTCTCAGATATAAGCAACCTTTAGATTGTTTAGGGTAAAGCATGGCATAATTATATTTTGTGTGAATTTATTACTGAATACTATGTAATGGCCTATGTGGGAAAAGAACCTAAAAAAGAGTAGATATATGTCTCTGTATAACAGATTCACTTTGCTGCACCATGAAGCTGACACAGCATTGTAAATCAACTATACTTCTATTAAAAATTTTTTTGAAGTTAGTGAAAAAGAAACTAGTTGCCTCTCTTCTCATAAACACTTAGGCTCTGGAGTTAAGAAACCTAAAATCAGATCTCAACAGTTCAAGTGACTTAACTTTTCCATGCTTCAGTTCCCGTGTCTATAAAGTGAGGCTAATGATAGTGCCGACCTCACAGAATTGTTGAGAATATTAAATGAAATTATACATGTGGGTTAGTGTTGAGTACATAGCAAGCATTCAATAAAGTTTATTATTATTATGACAGAGAATGAGATGATTGGATGGCGTCACTGACTCAATGGACATGAGTTTGAGCAAACCCCAGGAGACAGTAAAGGACAGGGAAGCCTGGCCTGCTACAGAGTCAGACACGACTTAGTGGCTGAATAATAACAAATACATGTGACATATGTGGATTAGTGTCCAGTACATAGCAAGCACTCAGTGAAGCTTGTTGTTATTATGCCATATGATGAAGGGTTAGGGAGTACCCTAATAGTGAAGAAGAAAGGCATTGAGACCTAGAGAAAGCTGAGACTGGTAGAAGCTCAGTGATCTAAAGGTCACAAGACTATCTGAGCTGATCCAAGTCATATTCAAAGTTATGTTGGCCTCCAGTCCAACAGTATAATACATTATAATACAGTATAATACTTTTACAGTATAATTCATTATTTCTGACAAAGACTGCTAACCATCCTCTTTGCTTTAGTAATAGAATTTCTGCACTTCCTCCTGGCACAGGAACAGACTATTTTTTACATTCTTCCTTTTAAATAGGTGTCTCCATATGTCTCTATCCTCAGTAGTGGGATATGGAGAGAATTGAAATATGCTACTTCTGGGCCAGTCTTCTAAAAGGAAGATATTTGATCTCTACTTTCTCCTTCCTGTCTCCTAAAGGCTAAAACATGGGCAAGGTGCTAGTGAAGCAGCTCCAGCCATTCAAGAGAAGACATCATCTGGTGGACAAGAAAAGGAAAGGAAATCAGATTCCTGGATGACATCATTGAAAAGGGCTGACCACCACCTTGGACCACCTATCCACCTCTGGATTATCACATGTCAAGATAATCAGCTTCTATTTTTTGTAAGGCACTTGATCCACCTTCTGTATACTTAAACTATTTCATAAATAACTTAACTGGAAAGGGAAAAGAGAATATAAAGCAAAAGTAGAGGAACCTTGAGGCTTCACATTGATAAATCTAATCATTACTCTAAGAAAACATTGAAAATCTCTTTCCTGAAGAGTAATCAAAATAATGATAATAACTTTAATTGCAGACACACTATGTTCCAGGCACTAAGCTTTTTGCATACATTGTCCCACTTGCTTTACTGTATTTCTATGAGGATGGTCCTAATACATCCTCATTTTCAGGTAAGAAAGGTGAGTCAGTGATATTAACTAAATTGCCCAAGGTCACATGAGTAGAAAGTGAGCGTTGAGATTTTTAACCAAGGTTGGCTTAATTCTACAACCCCAGATTTTCCTTACTCTAAATCCTGCCTCCCATGGAGAAATTGTAAACAATTTAGTAATTTTGAAGGTAGCTAAGGTACTAAGACTCTCTAGCACATCTACTTTTATATTACATTATTGCCAAGCAGCTGTGATTTTTTTTTTCCTACTGGGAAGCATACTTTACATAATTACCTTTTCTTTTACCTAAATTTTATGGGTGTCCGGACATTGTTTTAATTGGAAATGTAAATTTGAGCTGTGCACACACAGACACAAACACATCAAACTTTTCAAGTTAACAGTGAAGTCAGCTAGCTCAAGGTGAGGGAACAGCTGTATAGGATTTGGAACCTAAGTTGATAATTGGCTTCTTGTTCAAAGGAGCCAATATTAAGCAAATTATAGTTTCAAATTATTATATTTTCTTAAAATAAAAATTCTTTAATAAACAGCTACTAAAGATTATTTCTGGAAACTGAAGACTGTTTCCTGATTACATGTTTTTTGACCTCTGAATGAGAGTTCTCAAAAAAAACAGGTTGTAGTTTTGTTTAAAAACTACCCAGAAATTTCAGTCCTTTTTCTAAAGCATATCATTTTCGTCAAGTATAATATATATAGTTGGCCATGAGTAAATACCACTAATTTGAGATTTGATTTTTAGACCAGCAGTCAGTTCAGAAAAGAACGGCAAAACCTATCTGTGAATATGCTATTGACATTGGGACCACTCTTTGGGAATGTAAAAATTCTTTCACTAAAACTGTATCATCAAAACCATGTAATACGTTCCAAGCAAGCTACGGATTTAGTGTTCAGTACTAAATTTAATGGAACTCAAATCAAGGCCCATTGAATTAGGTATTTAAATACAGATAATTTCAGATTTACAATCACATCTTGTGAGTGAGTTAGTCGCTCAGTCATGTCCGTCTCTTTGTGACCCCATGGACTATGGCCCTCCAGGCGCCACTGTCCATTGGATTTCCCAGGCAAGAATACTAGAGTGGGTTGCCCTTTCAGATCTTAGTTCTTGCCATAGACTGCATGTTTGTGGCCCCTGAAATTCTTATGATGAAATCTAATCCTTAAGAGATGAGGTCTTTGGGAGGTGATGAGGTCATGAGGGCAGAGCCCTCTCAAATTGGATTAACGTCATTATAAAAAGACCACAGTGAGCTCCACTGAGCTTTCTACCATGTGAGAACACAAGAAGAAGATGACCATCTATGAACCAGGAGGTCAAAACACAGATCCCATCATCATGGAGCTCTCAATCCATGGGTGGGACAGGGTGGAGGGGGTGGGTAGTTTATTTCTAATCAGAGCACCATGAATAAATGTTAAATCACAGCTATGGTAGGTTTCATGATGAAAAGATTAGATTGTTACAATAGAACAAACAGGAGGATATGATACAGTCTATGATATTCAGGTGGACCTTCTCTGAGGAAGAAATGTTTAAGTTGTGTACGAAAAGATTAGGGCTTCCCTAATAGCTCAGTTGGTAAAGAATCTTCCTGCAATGCAGGAGACCTGGGTTCGATCCCTGGGTTGGGAAGATCCCCTGGAGAAGGGAAAGGCTACCCATTCCAGTATTCTGGCCTGGAGAATTCCACGGACTGTATAGTCCATTGGGTTGTAAAGAGTCCGACACAACTGAGCGACTTTCACTTCACTTCACTTCACTTCACTAAAAGAATAAAGAAGCTACCAGAGAAGAAGATGCAGGTAGTTGTAACTATATGGGAAAAGGAAAGAGCATTCAAGAAATTAAAAGGAAGACAGTGTGGAGTTTGGAGCAAGATGAGATTGGGGTTAGAAGTTGGAGCCAGAATTGGCAGGGCTTTATATACTATGTTAATGATTTTGATCACTGTCTTAGGAACAATAGGAAGACAGTTGAATGGAAAGGGGACAAAAATTCCATGCCTTCCACGGTCCCAAGGAAAGGGAAGTCATGTCAAATGCAAAGAAAAACAAACAAAAAATTATCTTGATGACTTTTTGACTATTTAGGGATTTTTTAAAAGGTAATTGTGACTATATATGATTTCACCTTGAGGGTTAACTTTAGAACTAATATCGTCTCTCATCACCACCACTACCTCTTCCCATTAATATGTCTGCCAGTAGGTGTGTAATCTAGAGGTACATGAAGGCAAGACATCTGATCAAGCTATAAGGGAAGTTTAGAGGTATTAAATTATGACATTAAATTGTACTTTGTCATCAGCTGTGGTCATGTTTCTTTTTACACAGCTGTCTTAGAATAAACTTCTTTTAAAAATTCTCACTCATTTACCATGGATCCTCAAAATCTGAAATAAGTAGTTCTGAAAATACAGCTGCAATGGCTATTAGGGAATAACCTGAAGAGCAAGTTTTCCAGTTGTTCTAAACATCTTTATATATTATAATAAAGTTTTATTATATATAAAGTGTGGAAAGATGATATAAATTACTACTATAAGAGAACACAAGAAAATTGACTGAGAAAGTTCTAAAGAAGTAAATAAATTCCTTTGTGAATAAAACAAAAATCATAGAAATAACAGTGTGACAGGCTGGAAGAGATCTGAAATATACTTCTAATGTTTTAATTTTGTGAAAGGATTTTGAAAGAGATGGCAATAATTAAACTAATTTACAAAGATAATTCCAAATACTTGAAAAATATTTTATAGGACTTTCAAGTGATTATAAAAATAGAGAATAAATTATTCTAAAATCAGAGGAATATAAAAAAGGAAGGAAGGAAGAAAGAGGGAAAAAAGGATGGAAGGAAGAAGGGAATCAGAGAATCTAAATTCTTACACAGAGAAAAACATTAACTTTCTAAACTGAATGACTGTCACTTATTAACTGATTAAAGAAACTACTAAGTCTTTCTATATCCCCAAACATTTAGATCTCCTAAATTTAACAGTTTTCAGGTTGGGGCAATAATAACAATAATAATAACAAAATATGCAGCTTTCATGTAAGACTTCTCTATAATTGATGTTGAACTTCAATGAGATAATAGAGAGCATTTAAACCAATTTTTAAAGACAAAAAAACCCTGCTTCTCTCTGAATGACCTCCAAATCCTGAGAAAATCTCATTTTATGGAATAAACATGCTACCAAAATGTTGTTCATAAACCTTTTACTTTTTCTAATGAGATAGTATTTCCCCACTAAATGATAATTTCTAACTTGCTTTATCCTTGTCCCAAGTCATTCTTCAATTGTCAGAAATGACTGACAACTTGGTTTCTAGTTTCTCTGTAAAGCACTTGTTCTATGGTAAATGAATTCTAATTTTTAAAACAAAAGAACCAACAGATATTACTTTTAGGGAAAAAAAGGCTTTGTAGTGAATATTGTTATGGTTATAGTCTCATGTAACAGAATAGCAACTCAAAAGACTACTCGTTTTACCTTCCAAACTATATTAGTTAGATTTGGGTAGTCTATGTTACAATAGTAAATAAAACCTCAAGAATCAGTGGGTTTGCATACCAAAGTTAGTTTATCTAACTATATTAGCTAGGGAGCTTAGCTTAAAAGCATCTCTCTTTCATGTGGTGACTTAGCGATTCAGGTTCTCTCCACTCAAGTTATGACCTGCAGGGTTGCTATGGTGATAGAAAGTAGCACTAAAAGGTCCTAAAGTATAAGTCACAGTCAGAACTATTGATTTGCATGTATCACTTCTACCCATCATCTGCTAGACAGAATTAGATACATGGTCTCCGTTTAACTGCAAAGGGAACTCATAGATTTTTGGTGAGGTCTCCCTCAGCCACCATTTATCAGGTCTTATTATTTGTAGATACACTTCAAAGACTATCTATAGCACATTGGAATTTACATTACAATAGGTTTCTATTGAGTACATATGTGTGCATATTTAGATATGCAGGAAATCACTGAATCACATGCATTTGACTGAACACCAAAACTCTCCTACAAATTCTTGTCTTCCCTTGCTATTCCATTAATTGGAAGTTTCTTGTCCTCTTCCATCTCTTTATCTTTCTCTCTTCCATCACTGGTTGCCTAGGAACAGCACCCCACATCCAACTTGCCCACTTCTTATTGAACCAGAGGGCTGATTCAAGGTGTATCTACCATAGTAGAACTGCTTAAAATGCAGGTGACTTAGAAAAGGAGAAAGATGGAAATCATTAATTGCCACTCAACACTCAGTCGCCCACTACTATCACTAAATCTTCCATCCCAATGCTCAGCTTCCCTCTCATATTCTTACCCACCAGTCAACAAAGGGAAGGGAAGGCAAGAAATAGAAGTTAGGGGATCTTACAAGAAGAGAGAGAATGTTTCCTGCTTTCTAACAGTTCCAAGATGAAATAAGACCTAAGGAACAAATAGCTTCTTGGTACATCCAGATAGATATATAGTCCTTCAAATGATCCCCATGCTCCAAGTGTAGCAATGAAGCAGCAGTAAGCTTCCAGAACTGAAAGAGTCATACTTCTGGGAACACATGTCATTGCTAGAACAATGATAAAATAGTCACTAATGCCATATACACATGCACACCAGGAGAAGACCCTGAAACTCTGGCATAAACCACTGAAAGCTGGAGGAAACACTAGAAGGGATGGAAATTACCTAACTTCCAGCCCCAACCCACTGCAACAGCAGAAGTGAATGAAAATTCAAAATGCAAGTGGAGTTGTTTCACAGAAAATTAACAAACTAGGTTTGTAAACAGATCCATATTTGTTAGAGTCATATACAATTATTTTGAAATATGTGTATACACGTAAATTATAACAAGAAAGAAAAAGCAAAACTAAAACATGCTAACTTCTAGGGATTATGAATGAATCATATTGTCGAATGTCCCTTTAATGTAGTTTTAGTAAGCCAACAGTGGATACTTGCTTAAATTACAAACGACAACGTGGCTGAAAAGCTCCCAAGATAGGAAGACAATTTTGAGAAATCTATTAAAATATTTAAGAAAGTGTTAGCCAATATTCAGTAGCCAAAATTAAATTATAGATTGAATACTTGAAAATAAATAAAAAATGTTCACAAGGATCTGATTGTGTCTATTCTGTTTAGTAAAACTTCCAATGGAATGATCTAAGCAGGCCCTTTTGAAAGTTGCCACCATTATTAAGTTTTAAAAGCTGACTTCTTAATCTTATATCAATTCATATGACTTTATTTTATCTTTATAGCTACCTACCTAATGTCATAATTGATTCATGGCTGAACTAGGAACTCAAAATTTTTAAACATTTTGTTAACTGTCTACAATTGTTGATCTTATTCTCAGACATGTTATATTTTTATCAATTTTAAAGCATTTTGATTATTCCTATTGGTGGGCTTCCCTGGTGGTTCAGTCAGTAAAAGAATCTGCCTGCAGTACAGGAGTCCCAAGTTCAATCTGTGGGTCAGGAACATTCCCTGGAGGACGGCATGGCAATCCACTCCAGTATTCTTGCCTGGGGAATCCCACGGACAGAGAAGCCTGATAGGGTACAGTCCATGGGGTCAACAAAGAGTTGGACATGACTGAGCGACTAAGCACGGCACTGGTGGAATAAAGCAATAGGCATTCTAGTGAGCAAACATCATAAGTATTTGAGGCATAAACAAAATTAGTGCTGAACTAAGAATGGATTCTTGGTAAAGAAATGGGAGTACAGATCACCTTACCTGTATCCTGAGAAACCTGTATGCAGGTCAAGAAGCAACAGTTAAAATGAACATGGAACAATAGACTGGTTCAAAATTGGGAAAGGAATATGTCAAAGCTATATATCATCACCCTGCTTATTTAACACAGAGTACATCATGAGAAATGCTGGGCTGAATGAACCACAAGCTGGAATCAAGTTTGCCAAGAGAAACATCAATAATCTCAGATACACAGATGATACCACTCTAATGGCCGAAAGTGAAGAGGAACTAAAAAATCTCTTGATGAGGGTGAAAGAGGAGAATGAAAAGCTGGCTTAAAACCGAACATTAAGAAAACTAAGACCATGGCATCTGATCCCGTCACTTTATGGAAAATAGATGGGGAAAAGTGGCAACAGTGACAGATTTTGTTTTCCTGGGCTCCAAAATTGCTATGGACAGTGACTGCAGCCATGAAATTAAAAGACACTTGCTCCTTGGGAGGAAAACTATGCAAACCTAGACAGCATATTAAAAAGCAGAGACATAACTTTGCCAACAAAGGTCCATATAGTCAAAGCTATGGTTTTTCCAGCAGTCATGTACAGATACGAGAGTTGGACCATAAAGAAGGCTGAGCACTGAAAAACTGATGCTTCCAAATTGTGGTGCTGGAGAAGACACTTGTTATCTCTTAGGCTGCAAGGAGATCAAACCAGTCAATCCTAAAGGAGATAGCCCTGAATATTCATTAGAAGGACTGATGCTGAAGCTGAAGCTCCAATACTTTGGCCACTTGAAGTAAAGAGCTGACTCATTGGAAAAGACCCTTATGCTGGGAAAGGTAGAGGGCAAGAGGAGAAGGGATGACAGAGGATGAGACGGTTGGATGGTATTACCAACTCACTGGATATGAGTTTGAACAAGCTTCAGGAGATGGTGAAGAACAGGGAAGCCTGGCACGCTGCAGTCTATGGGGTCACAGAGAGTTGAATACCCCTTAGCATCTAAACAACAGCACAAAGAATGGGTCCTTGGTAAATATCAACAGTAAAATTTGTATCAGTAAGGAGAATTATTTTATTCCTTGATAAATAGTGAAGAAAAAGTGAAGAAAAAAAAGTGTAGCTAGTTGAAGCAGTAATTTTGGTTCCCAACACAGAAACATTGAGAAATCAATGAGAAGCATGACTACTTCATGAGTATCTTCTCTTGCAAGGGTCCTTTGGGCTTCTCATTAAATATTGTTTCTGGAAAGTGAAGTGAAAGTGAAAGTTGCTCAGTCATGCCCAATTCTTTGGGACCCCATGGACTATACAGTCCATGGAATTCTCTAGGCCAGAATACCGGAGTGGGTAGCCTTTTCCTTCTCCAGGGGATCTTCCCAACCCAGGGATGGAACGCAGGTCTCCCGCATTGCAGGCAAATTCTTTACCACCTGAGCCACAGGGGAAGCCCAAGACTACTGGAGTGGGTAGCCTATCCCTTCGCCAGAGGATCTTCTGGACCCAGGAATCAAACTGGGGTCTCCTGCATTTCAGGCAGATTCTTTACCAATTGAGCTATCAGGGAAGCCATGGCTTCTGGAAGTTACATGAAAACTTTAAAGTACTTTCTCTACTGAAAATAGAGGATTTTGCTCCCTGTTGTAAATAATTTTGTTGCAACATATCATTTAGTAAGGCAAGTAAAATGTGGCTCTTGCTCTCATTTAGTGAAGTAAAGGTAAGCTATTAAAAGAAAAGACACCTTGTAATCTGAATTGCTTCCTGCTGAGCAGTCATTCTCTGGGCAGATACTATGCAAATGATACTCCATTTCCTGCATTACTCTGCACTTAATAGTTTTACCTTTTAAATCTTGACACTGAAAAAAATTTGTAATAAAAATTGTACAATGAAACTACAAGTGGGATATTTCTGCTTAATCCAATAAAATTAAGTTTTTCATTATAGTTAACATTATTTTTCTGTAATTTTGCAAATTCCAAGGTAAAAACAATCGTCTAAAGTTTGAAAAATTCTTCATTCTACAAGAAATTGTGTAATAAAATCATAAGAAAAACATTCAATTTATCAAACATTCTGAATGGTCACTGGTAATTGCTTTGGAGTCCTTTGGAATCATATAGACCTGGATTTGCATCCTAGTTCTAATGCATTTTTATAACCCTGGACAATGTATTGCACTCATTAAACCTTAGTTCCTCATATGTACAATAGAAATAATAATCCCTGATTCACAAAGTAGTTAAGAAATTTAAAGGAATTTACAGACTTTAAGTACTCACAGTAATCCAAGTCTATGCCCCAACCAGTAACGCTGAAGAAGCTGAAGTTGAACGGTTCTATGAAGACCTACAAGACCTTTTAGAACTAACACCCAAAAAAGGTGTCCTTTTCATTATAGGGGACTGGAATGCAAAAGTAGGAAGTCAAGAAACACCTGGAGTAACAGGCAAATTTGGCCTTGGAATACGGAATGAAGCAGGGCAAAGACTAATAGAGTTTTGCCAAGAAAATGCACTGGTCATAACAAACACCCTCTTCCAACAACACAAGAGAAGACTGTATACAAGGACATCACCAGATGGTCAACACCGAAATCAGATTCATTATATTCTTTGCAGCCAAAGATGGAGAAGCTCTATACAGTCAGCAAAAACAAGACCAGGAGCTGACTGTGGCTCAGACCATGAACTCCTTATTGCCAAATTCAGACTTAAATTGAAGAAAATAAGGAAAACCACTAGACCATTCAGGTATGACCTAAATCAAATTCCTTATGATTATACAGTGGAAGTGAGAAATAGATTTAAGGGCCTAGATCTGATAGAGTGCCTGATGAACTATGGAATGAGGTTCCTGACATTGTACAGGAGACAGGGATCAAGACCATCCGCATGGAAAAGAAAGGCAAAAAAGCAAAATGGCTGTCTGGGGAGGCCTTACAATAGGTGTGAAAAGAAGAGAAGTGAAAAGCAAAGGAGAAAAGGAAAGATATAAACATCTGAATGCAGAGTTCCAAAGAATAGCAAGAAGAGATAAGAAAGCCTTCTTCAGCGATCAATGCAAAGAAATAGAGGAAAACAACAGAATGGGAAAGACTAGGGATCTCTTCAAGAAAATCAGAGATACCAAAGGAACATTTCATGCAAAGATGAGCTCGATAAAGGACAGAAATGGTATGGACCTAACAGAAGCAGAAGATATTAAGAAGAGATGGCAAGAATACACAGAAGAACTGTATAAAAAAGATCTTCACGACCCAGATAATCACGATGGTGTGATCACTGACCTAGAGCCAGACATCCTGGAATGTGAAGTCAGGTGGGCCTTAGAAAGCATCACTACGAACAAAGCTAGTGGAGGTGATGGAATTCCAGTTGAGCTATTCCAAATCCTGGAAGATGATGCTGTCAAAGTGCTGCACTCAATATGCCAGCAAATGTGGAAAACTCAGCAGTGGCCACAGGACTGGAAAAGGTCCGTTTTCATTCCAATCCCAAAGAAAGGCAATGCCAAAGAATACTCAAACTACCGCACAATTGCACTCATCTCACACACTAGTAAAGTAATGCTCAAAATTCTCCAAGCCAGGCTTCAGCAATATGTGAACCGTGAACTTCCTGATGTTCAAGCTGGTTTTAGAAAAGGCAGAGGAACCAGAGATCAAATTGCCAACATCCGCTGGATCATAGAAAAAGCAAGAGTGTTCCAGAAAAACATCTATTTCTGCTTTACTGACTATGTCAAAGCCTTTGACTGTGTGGATCACAATACACTGTGGAAAATTCTGAAAGAGATGGGAATACCAGACCACCTGATCTGCCTCTTGAGAAATTTGTATGCAGGTCAGGAAGCAACAGTTAGAACTGGACATGGAACAACAGACTGGTTCCAAATAGGAAAAGGAGTTCGTCAAGGCTGTATACTGTCACCCTGTTTATTTAACTTCTATGCAGAGTACATCATGAGAAACGCTGGACTGGAAGAAGCACAAGCTGGAATCAAGATTGCCGGGAGAAATACCAATCACCTCAGATATGCAGATGACACCACCCTTATGGCAGAAAGTGAAGAGGAACTCAAAAGCCTCTTGATGAAAGTGAAAGAGGAGAGTGAAAAAGTTGGCTTAAAGCTCAACATTCAGAAAACGAAGATCATGGCATCTGGTCCCACCACTTCATGGGAAATAGATGGGGAAACAGTGGAAACAGTGTCAGACTTTATTTTTCTGGGCTCCAAAATCACTGCAGATGGTGACTGCAGCCATGAAATTAAAAGACGCTTACTCCTTGGAAGGAAAGTTATGACCAACCTAGATAGCATATTCAAAAGCAGAGACATTACTTTGCCAACAAAGGTCTGTCTAGTCAAGGCTATGGTTTTTCCTGTGGTCATGTATGGATGTGAGAGTTGGACTGTGAAGAAGGCTGAGCACCAAAGAATTGATGCTTTTGAACTGTGGTGTTGGAGAAGACTCTTGAGAGTCCCTTGGACTGCAAGGAGATCCAACCAGTCCATTCTGAAGGAGATCAGCCCTGGGATTTCTTTGGAAGGAATGATGCTAAAGCTGAAACTCCAGTACTTTGGCCACCTCATGCAAAGAGTTGACCCGTTGGAAAAACTCTGATGCTGGGAGGGATTGGGGGCAGGAGGAGAAGGGGACAACAGAGGATGAGATGGCTGGATGGCATCACTGACTCGATGGACGTGAGTCTGAATGAACTCCAGGAGTTGGTGATGGACAGGGAGGCTGGAGTGCTGCAATTCTTGGGGTTGCAGAGAGTCGGACACGACTGAGTGACTGATCTGATCTGAAGGTGCTTGGAACAGTACATGACCAAAAAGTGATTATCTATTAGTATTCTTATAATGTACACTATGCAAAAGACTCCCTGGAAGAAGTCATGGCAACCCACTCCAAGATTCTTACCTGGAGAATCCCATGAACAGAGGGGCTTGGCAGGCTACAGTTCATAGGGTTGCAAAGAGTTGCATACAACTGAAGCAACTTAGCACACATGCACATGCATAGCATCAAAAATCAAGTAAAAGAGGATCATTTTAAGCTTTGAAAAATCAGGCTTAGTAAAATTCCTTATCTATAGAAGCTTTGAGGTAAAAAGTACAAAAAATTGGTTTCATTAAAAAAAAAATTTGATTTCATAGCATGCTATGTATAGGAGAAAACCTCCTAGTTCAATATTGTGTCCTTACTTTACATATTTGGAAAGAAATCATGTTTTGCAACTATATAAAAACTGCTGTGTTTGCTCAAAATCATGCTTAAAAAATGTCAATCCTACAAAGCAAGCAGAATTTGGAGAGAGGATGAAGACTCTTTTTAGAAGAGAAGCAAAAAAAGAGAAATCCATATCTCCCTGGAGTTTCTCTGAAACACACTTCCCAGTTTGTACTGTGCATAAATGATAGAGCTCAAGCAGAAAGTGACAGCCTTATTTTGCTGCAAAGTGGGAGTGATAGGTCAAAGTGCAAGGTTGATCAAGCAGATGAAAATTGAAAAGAGAAATTGTACACATGAGGGAGTTCCAGAGGGGTCAGCCCTAAACTGTATACAAATATCTGCTAAATCTTTGAATGAGTTCTAAATTTTAGAATGTAAGTTGAGATTTCAAGGATCTTGCTGAAAGACTAAAAATTGCTTAGTAAAGCTATCAGTAGTTGACTATTTCTGGAAAGACAAGATTTGAGTTCAAGTTCAACCAAATTAAATAGGATTCACTTTCAAAACTCAGTAAGTGTCAGCCTTACAAATTATGACCATATCCCAAGACTAAGCACTACACTCTTGGATTAAAGGTAAAATGAAAACAAACCATGCTAAGGGAGCTTAAACAAATCCTCTACAGGACCAATGTGATTTGCCAGTGATTTAAGTGCTTGAAATTCAACACTCTGACTAGATGGATGTGAGTTTGAGTGAACTCCGGGAGTTGGTGATGGACAGGGAGGCCTGGTGTGATGCAATTCATGGGGTCGCAAAGAGTCAGCCACTACTGAGCAACTGAACTGAACCGAACTGAAGAGCAAAAGAACAGAATCAATTGTCCACAATGTATTACCAATAACGTTTAATGTTAGACATGCAAAGAGGCAGACCCATAATCCAAAAAAGGCATCAATAGAAGTATAGCCACAAACAACCAAGATGTTAGCATTAGTATATAAGAACTATATAATATAAATATGATTAAGGAAACTGTAGAAGATGGATGCAATGACTAAAGTGATGAGGAATATCAAGAGAGATTTTTAAATTCTGACTACTAGATGGAACTAGTAACTAGATGGAAATTCTAGAACTGGAAAATATAATGTATAAATTATAAAATTTATAGGATTAATGGCAGATTGGACTCTGCAAAAGAAATGAACAGTGACTGTGAAGACAGATTGATAATACAGAGGAAAACGGTAAAAACAAATGTTGAATTGAAACTACAAGATAATCAGTTCAATTCAGTTCAGTCACTCAGTCGTGTCTGACTCTTTGCGACCTCGTGGACTGCAGCACGCCAGGCTTCCCTGTCCATCTGCTGCTGCTGCTAAGTCGCTTCAGTCGTGTCCGACTCTGTGCGACCCCATAGACAGCAGCCCATCAGGCTCCCCCGTCCCTGGGATCCTCCAGGCAAGAACACTGGAGTGGGTTGCCATTTCCTTCTCCAACGCATGAAAGTGAAAAGTGAAAGTGAAGTCACTCAGTCGTGTCCGACTCTTCGTGACCCCATGGACTGCAGCCTACCAGGCTCCTCCGTCCATGGGATTTTCCAGGCAAGAGTACTGGAGTGGGGTGCCATTGCCTTCTCCATCCCTGTCCATCACCAACTTCCAAAGCCTACTCAAACTCGTGTCCATCCGGTCAGTGATGCCATCCAACCATCTCATCCTCTGTCATTCCCTTCACCTCCCACCTTCAATCTTGCCCAGCATCAGGGTCTTTTCAAATGAATCAGTTCTTCGTATCAGGTGGCTAAAGTATTGGAGATTCAGCTTCAGCATCAGTCCTTCCAATGAATATTCAAGACTGATTTCCTTTAGAATGGACTGGTTGGATCTCCTTGCAGTCCAAGGGACTCTCAAGAGTCTTCTCCAACACCACAGTTCAAAAGCATCAATTCTTCAGTGCCCAACTTTCTTTATAGTCCAACTCTCACACCCATACATGACTACTGGAAAAACCATAGCTTTGACTAGATGGACCTTTGTTGGCAAAGTAATGTCTCTGCTTTTTAATATGCTGTCTAGGTTGATCATAACTTTTCTTCAAAGGAGCAAGTGTCTTTTAATTTCACGGCTACAGTCACCAGCTGCAGTGGTTTTTGGAGCCCCCAAAAATAAGGTCTGTCACTGTTTCCATTGTTTCCCCATCTATTTCCCATGACGTTATGGGACTGGATGCCATGATCTTAGTTTTCTGAATGTTAAGCTTTAAGCCAACTTTTTCACTCTCCTCTTTCACTTTCATCAAGAGGCTCTTTAGTTCTTTGCTTTCTCCCATAAGGGTGGTGTCATCTGCATATCTGAGGTTATTGATATTTCTCCTGCCAATCTTGATTCCAGCTTGTGCTTCATCCAGCCTGGCATTTTGCATGATGTCCTCTGCATATCTTTAATCCAATTTTCTGTTGATGGGCAGGGCTGTGTTCCCCCCTGTTGCTTGACCTGAGATCAAACTATGGTGAAGGTAATGAAGATAATGGCAACCTCCTTCAAAAAGTCCTACACACACACACTGCTGCACTCAGTGCCCCTGACCCTGCAGCAGGCCACCACCAACCCATGCCTCCACTGGAGACTCCTGGGCACTCACGGACACTCACAGGTCAGTCTCTTGTTGAGTCACTGCTCCTTTCTCCTGGGTCCTGGTGCACATAAGGTTTTGTTTGTGCCCTCCAAGAGTCTGTTTTCCCAGTCCTGTGTAAGTTCTGGTAGTTCTATGGGGGAGTTGACGGTGACCTCCTCCAAGAGGGCTTATGTCACACCCAGGACTGCTGCACCCAGAGCCCCTGCCCCTGCAGCAGACCACTACTGACCCATACCTCCACAAGGGACACTCAGACACAGTTCTGGCTCAGTCTCTGTGGGTTGGGCGTGCATTTTGTGCCCTTTCCCCGTCTGAGCAGCTCAGGCGACCAGGTTCTTGGTGAGTACACTGTCCCAGGTGGGCCAAGCATCTTAATCACCTCCCCGGTCCTAGCTGCTCAGTTTCCCGGGCATGCCGTGAGAGCACCATCTCAAGTGTGCCATATGTCTCCTCTGGACCACTGATCTCCGGTTGTGACCCCCCTGGTGGATGTCAACCGTCCAAGATCTCAGGAAGACTTGGTTAGCAGCTGGGAGACTGCTCACAGTTGCTGGAAGATGCCGTCTCTGGGGCTGAGATTGCAGCAACCCCTTGCCTTCTGGCTCTGGCTGCCGTACCTCTGCCTCTTTGCTGGGGAGGGGCCGGTACACAGCCTGCTGCTCTCCATTGGCATTCTCTCAATCCTTTGTTCTGTGAGCAGGCCAGGATTCATGTTAGGTTGTTAGGTTAGAGTCTTTCGCAGGAAAGTTCTCCTTTCCACAGTTGCTGTTAGGTGTGTATTCTGTGGGTTTTTTTTTTTTTTTCCTCCCAGGTATGTTGCCCTCTGAGATTCCAAAACTCCCCATAGACCCACCTATGAGAGGGTTTCCTACTGTGTGGAAACTTCTCTTCCTTCACAACTCCCTCCCCAGGACAGGTCTCCTTCCCTAAGTCTTTTGTCTCACTTTTTGTCTTTTATATTTTGTCCCACCTCCTTTCAAAGAGAATGGACTGCCTTTCTGGGTGCCTGGTGTCCTTCACCAGTGTTCAGAAGTTGTTTTGTGGAAGTTGATCAGCATTCAAAACAAGACAGGGAGCAGACTGTGGCTCAGATCATGAACTCTTTATTGTCAAATTCAGACTTAAATTGAAGAAAGTAGGGGAAACCACTAGACCATTCAGGTATGACCTAAATCAAATCCCCTATGGTTATACACTGGAAGTGACAAATAGATTAAAGGGACTAGATCTGATAGATAGAGTGCCTGAAGAACATGAAGAGGTTCATGACATTGTACAGGAGACAGGGATCAAGACCATCCCCATGGAAAAGAAAGGCAAAAAGGCAAAATGGTTGTCTGAGGAGGCCTTACAAATAACTGTGAAGAGAAGAGAAGTGAAAGGCAAAGGAGAAAAGGAAATATATACCCATTTGAAGGCAGAGTTCCAAAGAAGAGCAAGGAGAGATAAAAAAGCCATCCTCAGCGATCAATGCAAAGAAATAGAGGAAAACAATAGAATGGGAAAGACTAGAGATCTCTTCAAGAAAATTAGAGATACCAAGGGAACATTTCATGCAAAGATGAGCACAATAAAGGACAGAAATGGTATGGACCTAACAGAAGCAGAAGATATTAAGAAGAGGTGGCAAAAATACACAGAAGAACTGTACAAAAAAGATTTTCGTGACCCAGATAATCACGATGGTGTGATCACTCACCTAGAGCCAGACATCCTGGAATGCAAAGTCAAGTAGGCCTTAGGAAGCAGCAACTCCTTGCCTTCTGACTCTGGCTGCTGTACCTCTGCCTCTTTGCCGGGGAAGGGCCGGTAAACAGCCTGCTGTTCTCCGTTGGCATTCTCTATGGCATCACTATGAACAAAACTAGTGGAGGTGATGGAATTCCAGTTGAGCTATTTCACATTCTAAAAGCTGATGCTGTCAAAGTGCTATACTCAATATGCCAACAAATCTGGAAAACTCAGCAGTGGCCACAGGACTGGAAAAGGTCAGTTTTCATTCCAATCCCAAAGAAAGGCAATGCCAAAGAATGCTCAAACTATGACACAATCGCACTCATCTCACACGCTAGCAAAGTAATGCTCAAAATTCTCCAAGCCAGTCTTCAACAGTAGATGAACCATGAACTCCCAGATGTTCAAGCTGGATTTAGAAAAGGCAGAGGAAGCAGAGATCAAATTGCCAACATCCACTGGATCATTGAAAAAGCAAGAGAGTTCCAGAAAAAATCTACTTCTGCTTTATTGACTACACAAAAGCCTTTGACTGCGTGGATCACAACACACAGTATGTGAAAAATTCTTTAAAATATTGGAATACGAGACCACCTAATTTGTCTCTGGAGAAATCTGTATGCAGGTCAAGAAGCAACAGTTAGAACAGGACATGGAACAACAGACTGGTTCCAAATCGGGAAAGGAGTACATCAAGGCTGTATTTTGTCACCCTGCTTATTTAACTTATATGCAGAGGACATCATGCAAAATGCCAAGATGGATGAAGCACAAGCTGGAATCAAGATTGCCAGGAAAAATATCAATAACCTCAGATACGCAGATGACACCACCCTTATTGTAGAAAGCAAAAAAAAGAACTAAAGAGCTTCTTGATGAATGTGAAAGAGGAAAGAGGAGAGTGAAAAAGTTGGCTTAAAACTCAACATTCAGAAAACTAATATCTGGCATCTTAGTTTTGGCATCCAGTGATGGCATAAGTGATAGCATCCAGTCCCATCACTTCATGGCAAATAGATGGGGAAACAATGGAAACAGTGGCAGACTTTATTTGGGAGGGTTCAAAAATCACTGCAGATGGTGACTGCAGCCATGAAATTAAAAGATGCTTGCTCCTTGGAAGAAAAGCTATGACCAACCTAGACAGCATATTAAAAAGCAGAGACATTACTTTGCCAAAAAAGGTCCACATAGTCAAAGCTATGGTTTTTCCATCAGTCATGTATGGATGTGAGAGTTGGACTATAAAGAAAGCTGAGCGCTGAAGAATTGATGCTTTTGAACTGTGGTGTTGGAGAAGACTCTTGAGAGTCCTTTGGGCTGCAAGGAGATCCAACCAGTCCATCCTAAAGGACATCAGTCCTGAATATTCATTGGAAGGACTGATACTGAAGGTGAAACTCCAATATTTTGGCCATCTGATGCAATATTTGGAAAGGACCCTGATGCTGGGCAAGATTGAAGGCTGGAGGAAAAGGGGATGACAGAGGATAAGATGGTCGCATCATCAACGTGATGGACACAAGTTTGAGTTGGCTTCAGGAATTGGTGATGGACAGGGAAGCCTGGTGTGCTGCAGTCCATGGAGTCACAAAGTGTCAGTAACAACTGAGTGGCTGAACTGAACTGAACTCTGCACATAAGTTAAATAAGCAGAGTGACAATATACAGCCTTGACATATTTCTTTTCCTATTTGGAACCAGTCTGTTGTTCCATGTCCAGTTCTAACTGTTGCTTCCTGACCTGCATACATATGTCTCAAGAGGCAGGTCAGGTGGTCTGGTAGTCCCATATCTTAAAGCATTTTCCACAGTTTGTTGTGATCCACACAATCAAAGGCTTTGGCGTAGTCAATAAAGCAGAAGTAGCGGAGAAGGCAATGGCAAGCTACTCTGGTACTCTTGCCTAGAAAATCTCATGGACAGAGGAGCCTAGTAGGCTGCAGTCCATGGGGTTGCTACGAGTCGGACATGACTGAGTGACTTCACTTTCACTTTTCACTTTCACGCATTGGAGAAGGAAATGACAACCCACTCCAGTGTTCTTGCCTGGAGAATCCCAGGGACGGTGGAGCCTGGTGGGCTGCCGTCTGTGGGGTCACAGAGAGTCGGACATGACTAAAGCGACTTAGCAGCAGCAGCAGCAGCAGATGTTTTTCTAGAACTCCCTTGCTTTTTTGATCATCTAACAGATGTTGGCAATTTGATCTCTTGTTCCTCTGCATTTTCTAAATCCAGCTTGAACATCTGGAAGTTAATGTTTCACATACTGTTGAAGCTTGGGTTGGAGAATTTCAGCATTACTTTGCTAGTGTGTGAGATGAATGCAATTGTGCGATAGTTTGAGCATTCTTTGGCCTTGCCTTTCTTTGGGATTGGAATGAAAATTGACCTTTTCCAGTCCTGTGGCCACTACTGAGTTTTCCAAATTTGCTGGCATATTGAGTGCAGCACTTTCACAGCATCATCTTTCATCATCTACAAGATAATATGAAGCTGTGTAAGTACCACTGAAGTCCCAGAGAGAGATGAGAGGGAGGGAGAAAAAGGAAAAATAATATTTGAAGAAATAATGGCCAAATTTTTCAAGTTAAGAATAAAGGAACCCACAGACTTGATCGGCAAAGTAAATAAAAGAAAACCATTCTACCTGGTAAGAGGAGAAAAGGAACATATCTTTACATGATAATTCAAACTGCTGCAAGCTGAAAATAAAAAGAACAACCTTCAAAGAAACCAAAGGGGAAAAAACACATTTTGTACAGAGAAACATTGATGAGAATAACAGATGACTTCAAGTAAAAAGAAAAAACAAGAATTGAAGCCAGAAGACAATGGTACATAGCTTTAATGGTTTGAAAAAAAAAATTGTCAGTATAGAATTCTGTATCTGGTGAAATATCTTTCACAAAATAAAGTCATCTTCATATACATGAAATCTTTATAAGATTTACTGCTCAAGATCTAAGAAATGCTCAAAGAATTTCCTCAGGCTGAACAGAAATGATGATAGGTAGAAATTGAAGCAGAAAGAAAGGACAAGAACTGAAAATGGTAAATATGCAAGTGAACACAAAAGACAAATGTTTCTTTTTTTAAATTTCTTTAAAAAACAATATTCTGTTAAGAGAAAAAATTCTTAGAGTGTAGAAACCTGCAAGAGAATATCATTCCCACCCTGACAATAAGAAAAATACAGATGATTTAAAAAAAAAAAAACTCTTCTTGAACCCATGAAGACATCTGAGAACAAGGCAACCAACTGAACTGAACATCAAAGTATGACAAGTTCCACTGAAAAGAGACTGGACACCCGAACTCTATGGCAGAGCACAGGAGGAAGAAGTGGCTGCCCAAAAAATAAAATAGGCAAGAGCACTAAGATACCCTAAGGGCCAAGTGTGGGCTTGTAATAGTTGAGAATAACCTAAATTATCAAAAAGAAAGGTTGTGCACACTCACTCACAAACTCTTTTCCATGGATCTCTGCTAGGTAGCTTAAGAAAGATTCTGTGTAGAAGAGGATACCAGAGAGAACCATTTCCCTCAAAGGGGACATCATGTGGATGGTGATCAGCCACCAAGGAGGCACAGGCACAAAGCAATGCTGCTTCTGTTCTCTGCCTGAAGCAAAACATGTGGGCCAGAGGCGATCTATATTCTTGCCACCACAGCCTCGGCCTAGATGACTGCTTCTGAGCAACAGAAGGAATTCTTATCTTCCACCTCAAAGAATCAGAGAAAATTTGATTGCTTCTTAAAGTGAAGAAGCAAAAGCTATTTGTCCCTGTGGAAAAGCATGGAAATCTTCTAGCCCGCAATCCTGTGCTGATACAAAGCAGAGGTCTGCTTCCAATGGGAAAGCTTTAGCTGCTCAGTCGTGTTCAGCTCTTTGCAACCCCATAGACTGTAGCCCTCCGGGCTCTTCTGTGCATAGAATTCTCCAGGCAAGAATACTGGAGTGGGTTGCCATTTCCTTCTCCAGGGTTCTTTTGGGAAAGAGGAAGAAAATTCTCTCCTGCCTCTCCAAAGACATAATACATAGGTTCTTCTATCATGGGAAGAAGACCAAGAATACTGAGAAGGCCTTACTCCTAAGGTCCTAAGACTGAGGCTAGACAAGAATATCAAGTAATGTTTAAATATCCAGATTGAGGAAAGAGCATAAAGATAAACTATCTGCTACCCAAGCCTCTGTAGTAAGCACACAGAGTTCATGTGTTCAATTTCTATTCAGAGGGACTTACTGCACTTTGAAATACAGTTCAGTTGGTTGCCTTGTTAGGCCACCACTGGAGAAATTTGTAGCCCAATGTCATGAGAGAAGGCAATGGCACCCCATTCCAGTACTCTTGCCTGGAAAATCCCATGGACAGAGGACCCTGGTGGGCTGCAGTCCACAGGGTCGCTAAGAGTCAGACACAACTGAGCGACTTCACTTTCACTTTTCACTTTCATGCGTTGGAGAAGGAAATGGCAACCCACTCCAGCGTTCTTGCCTGGAGAATCCCAGGGATGGCAGAGCCTGGTGGGCTGCCGTCTATGGGGTCGCACAGAGTTGGACACGACTGAAGCGACTTAGCAGCAGCAGCAGTGTCATGAGAACAATAACAGCAAAAAACACTAAATGCAGCTCAACTACTGATATTTGACTAAACTTCCACAGTAATGAACTCACAGAAAAAGAGGCTTGCCATTCCAAAGCATGAATATTATTTTTTCTAATTAATTTCTTTTTCATTGGGGTATAATTGCTTTACAATGTTATGTTAGCTGCTGCTGTATAACAACATGACTCAGAAACATGTATACATATATCCCCTCCCTCTTAAGCTCCCTCCCATCTACCCTTATCTGACCTCTCTAGGTCATCACAGATCATCGAGCTGAGTTCCCTGTGCCATACAGCAGCCTGAAACATAAATATCATTTCTATCAGCCTCTATAGTTCTACATACAGTGGCTGGGGTTTGATTCAGAATTAAAAGACATGTCAGTTACTCCAGAGAAATAGAACCAGTAGGACATGTGCGTATGTTTGTAGACGGAGATTTGTTTTAAGTCATTGGCTTATGTGATTATGGAGACTGACATGTCCAAAATCTGGAGGGTGAGCCAGCAGGCTGGAGAAAAGAGCTGATGGTGAAGTTTAAGTCTGAAGGCCATCAGGATAAAGATTCTGAAATAAGCTGACACTACAGTGTAAATCTAAAGGGGGTCTACTAGCAGGATTCCTTCTTGCTCAACAGTCAGTTCCATTGAGACTTACAACTGATTGAAGGAAATCCATTCACATTATGAAGGGCGATCTGCTCTATTCAAAGGCCACTGATTTAAATGTCAGTCTCATCCCAAAACACTCTAACAGAAACATCCAGAATTGACCATATATCTGAGTACCAGGATATTACTAAGCATCACAATTTGCTTTTTAGTAGGAGCAAGGAAAAAAAAAAAACACATTGAAAAAAGAACATTGTCACGAGATAAAAGAATTAACAGAATCAGAGGTCAAAATGCAAAAACCAATATAAGTGAAATCAATGACATTACCACAGATCCTAAAGACATTAAAATGATAAGGAAATATTATGAACAACTATATCTGTAATTTTGATAACACCATAGGGAGGTACTAAGTCACACAGCAGTCTTAATGCTGTGTAATTCCCTTCTGGTGAAGGGAAAGGGGATGTTGAATAAATGCTAACAATAATAGAATCTGCCATATCCAGTAATAACACTTCAGATAAAAAAAAAAAAAAGCCATAATATATTATCATGTGTGCATGGAGGTTGCAACATTATTTTCAATTGTAAAAACATTGGAAGCAACCTGGAATAGAGGAATAGTTGAATATATTTTAGTATAACCTGACAATGGAATATTTTGGTTTTTCTCCTGAGCATTGTGATTTTGCCTACTCAGTTATGTAAGCATCTTTCTAATGTATGGGCATCTCAAGAGTGTACAAGAAACTTATGACACATTTCCATCCTTCAAATCATGAATAGGTCACACACTCAAACCTAGTACTGGAGAAGTTTCCTTTAAATATGGAATAATAACAACAACAATAACTGTAATAATAATTAGTGCAGGGCAATATCGTATCATGATTCATATTCATATTAACTATTAATGCCAATTTTAAAAAAATCTATTTTCACATGAATCTTATCTCAGCTATAGCTTGAGCTGGAAAGGGTTGATCTCCTTAAAACTCTAACAGGCTTAAAATGTTAAGTTGCCAATCCATCAGCTATTACTTATAGTTCTGATGGTCCAGCAGAAAGTTGATTTTAAAAGTAGTACTTTTTTCCATAATATTATTTACATCATATGGTTGTATATGTTTTAGAGTTCTCAGACTATGCATTTCCCATAATAATTCAAATCAATAAAAAATAACTGGATACTTACTGTGCATCTAGTTATGTGCTAGAAACTGTAAAGAGTATATTTAAAAGATATTTGCCCTTGAAGAGCTGATATAACATTTCACAAGAATGTTACAGAAAAACACAAATATAATACAATACTATATTAGCTATTTCACTATATCTGACAAGTCAAGGTAAACGAGCTTTGAAATGGTATTTTATTTTCTCTCACTTTGCACTCATTTTGTAGCACTAAGGTCTCCTCTTCTGAATATATGTCAATCTATTACAGTTTACATTATATTAAAATAATCCAAATAAAACTTTTCCTAACAAACTGCAAGCACTTCTACACCAATTTATTTCTGTCTTGTTTACATATTGAGTATGCAATGGAACTGAATAAATACTTATTGAAGTGCAATAAAATTGGTGCTGACCCTACTGACTTGAATTACAGAAGGACACCAGAAAGGATGACAGGCAGTAGTGTTTCTTCTTGCCCCAGCATGTTTTGAATATCCTTCCTCGGTATAAGGAAGTTCCCACTTTTTAACTCCTGCCTCACCAAGGTATTGATAGAAAATACCCGTGCAGTTGGAAGCAGTCCCAAAACTCAATCAGACATTCCAGTAGGAAACTTTAGTGAGCAATGTGAGGGACTCCAGAGCATGGCTTTCTAGTGAGGGTGGAAGCGGCAGCATGCCCAGCTCTCAGCCACAAAGCAACTTTAGTGTGTTCCTGGTGCAAAATGGCAGCAGGGAAAATCGTAACATCAGGCAGCAGCAGTAGTTTCCCTTCAGACCATTCTACAGTGTGGGTTTGGGCATTGTTCCTGGTCATTTAGCCTTGAGTCTCGTTCTTCAAATCTCCAGTAGCCCTGTGAGCTTCTCATTATCCTTTTAAATGAACTCCTTTTCACTTTAGTTCACCCAGACTCCTTCTCAGTTGTTTTCAGTTAAGAGCATTAGCTGATGCAATTCTAAGAATCACTGATACATTATAAATTAAGATTGATATTTTTCTGTATATGTAGGAAATAGAGGTAATTCTAGTTATCAGAAGGACTACATTGGGAAGAAATTTACATGGTAGGAAATGGACTAGGATAAGTTACAATCAACACTCAAAGATCCATTCCCTGAAATCCTGCCATTCCTGAGATCAGGCAAGTTGGTGTGAAGAAATCAGCCTTCCAAACACTCCAGTCTCATGCAGGGAGAAACTAAATGGCTTATTTTTCTTATTTCAACCACTATTCCCAAGACGTGCTTATATGCAGGAACTCAATAGCAAAAATTGTGCAAGGACAAAAACAATAACATTTCTGAGGGTCTATGTGGCCAAACATATCCTATGCGTGCTGGGTTTTTATTTAAATAGTGCGGTGCACATTTTGTTTTCTCAGCTGCAGTCTGTTGTACTGGAGTAATTTGACTTTCAGTTTATGAGTGATTCTAAAGTACCACTGGAGTGAATCCACTAGCTCTTGCCAATGATGAGGGACAATAATCTTCTGACCAGTGGTTTCTCAAGCCTGGCTGTACATTGGTATATCCATCAGGAGATTTTTTAAAAACACTGAAACCTGGGTCTCATTACTGAAGATTCTAACTTGATGGTTCAGGAGTGTGGCCTGAACACTAGAATTTCTCTATTTTGCCAGATGTTTCTCATGTGAGCCCATGCTCAGAACCCCAGATCTAGACCCTGGCTAATCCACAAATTAGACATGTGGTCTGGTCTAAAAATATGTTTTAAATACACCATCTCAGGTATCACCTCTGTACTACTAAATCAGTATCTACATCTTTAAAAGGTCCCAAATGAACTGCACAAACACCTAATTTTGAGAAGCATTGGCCTAGACTATTTTCACATCATTTGGGCCATTCAATAAAACTCCGTAATCAGTACTGATCAATAAAAATTGTTCTTTCACCTGTCTTTTCATTCCTTTCCCTTCTTCCTTCCTCCTCCATCATCTCCCACCCCTTCCAGTGTTGTTTGAAGCATCCTGAGCAAATGTTTCTCATCAGGTTAATAATGTAAATGCCTGGGATTTGTTTTAAAAGGCCACCTTTCTCTGGAAATTAACCATTTCACAACTAAACTGAGTGTGGCTCAAGATATTGAGTGCACAATGAAGCATAAGTTAATGCTAACCACAGGAGTGACATGTGAGGAAAACGTTATTGATGAAGTACATTTTGCATATAAAGGATTTTTAATTTTGAAGTGAAAAAAACTCATATGCAACATTCTGATTTTATTAAATTAACAACATTATGGTCATGTGAGATTTTTACAAAATGAAGTAACAAGCCCTTCTGAAATTTGAAAGTAGTTATATTTACAGTGTTCCACAGCAAGGGAAAAAGATCCTGATGCTGGGAAAGATTGAAGGCAGGAAGAGAAGAGGATGACAGAGAATGAGATGGTTGGCTGGCATCACTAACTCGATGGACATGAGTTTGAGTAAGCTCTGGAGTTGGTGATGGACAGGGAAGCCTGGCATGCTGCAGTCCATGGGGTCACAAAGAGTCGGACAAGACTGAGTGACTGAACTGAACTGAACTGAACTGAACAGCAAGGGAAAACATCATAATAAATTATTTTACATGAAATTTGGTTGGCTTTGTCTGGCTTTTTTTGTTTGTTTGTTTTTTCTTTATTTTTATAAAAGGGATAGCTTAGAAAAGACAGAGAAATTAAGGAAACACAAAAATATATTCTCTATAATTACCATTCATCTGGCTTAAAACATGGTGTTTAATCCTGATAATTTCATGAGTCCACAAATACTAGATGAAAGTATCTTAAATCTTTTTGAAATTTTAGTGTTTTAGCTTACAACATGGAATATAAAAATTTGCCAAGTAGGAAAATTTTGGAATCTTGATAACAGTTTTTAAAACCAACAGACACTTTTTGAATGCACAGGTATTATTCCACTAGATTTAAATCAAACATTCCCTGGTGCTTTTTCTGTCTTCCCACCATTTTACAATATTAGGGCTCAAATAAGTTCTTCCCTGCTCAAAGTTTCTGTCACCTCCATACTTCTCCATCCTAAGAGACTCACACCACATAACAATTATCCCTTTGGTAACTGTCTTCTCCAGGAGATGTTAATTTCAGGGAATGGAAAAAAAGATCTTGCTGTTTATTGCTATATTCTCAGGTAGGATCTCAATAAATTTGTTGTAAGAATAAAATAATCAACTAGCAATTAGTGATATCCAAATGTGTATTTTAGTCACTAAAGTTATAATAAAATTTCTCTCAATCTGGAGACAATAATTTATAGGAACTCTTTTATAAATCTACCCATTTTTAATTATAGGTCTCTCTGATAAATGTTAGAAGTAGAAAAAAAGCAACCAGAAAGGAAAAATTCTGCTGTGTTTTTTTCAATTTGAAGATTGCGCTTCTCAGCGTGCTGCGATTCATGGGGTCGCAAAGAGTCGGACATGACTGAGCGACTGATCTGATCTGCTCTGATAGTCATCTGTGAAAATCACACAACACAGATCAAGTGGGTATAACCCAGAATATAACTTAAAAGGACTCCTTATTTTGAGTGTCATGAATATTTTATTCAAGATTTTTGACATATTTCATACAAGTCCATTCCAATCTTTTATGTTTTCCTTGGTTATGGCTTCTCTTACCTGACTACACTCTTTGGTGATGATGATGAGAATGATGACTGTTAGTTTTCTGGAATACTCTCTGCAAATTACATTAGGATTTGTTAGAAGATTTTCCTATTTTTTCTATATCAGAGATTATTTTTTATCCCCTATTCTCTTCCAATAATAAAGATATTCTTTACATATCAAGCTGCAAGAGTCTAAACTGGAGGCATCATTACCCTTATTGATGTCATTCAATAAATATTTTTGGATGAACTTAACTAAATTAACATATGGTACAGAAAAAGAGCAAATATCCCTTTATGAGTTTTTAGGCAAGGACAGGAGATTAGATTTTCAATTATACAACAGCTGCATGCAAATGTCATGAGAGAAATAAATCAAATACCTTGACAAATCAAAGGATACTTGTACCTTCCTCCTCCACTGCTATGAACATCTTCTCTAGTCACTACTCTGAACTACTATGTCAGTTAAAAATTGCTGCCAAGGAATACAAACCCCGGGCTTCCCAGATGGTTCAGTGGTAAACAATCCTCCTGCCAATGCAGGAGATGTGGCTTTAGTCTTTGGGTCCTAAAGATCCCCTGGAGAAGGAAATGGCAACCCACTCCAGTATTCTTGCCTGGGAAATCCCATGGACAGAGGAGCCTGGCAGCCTACAGTCCATGGGGTCAAAAAGAGTCAGACATAATTTAGTGACTAAACAACAGTAATACAAACCCATCCCAAAAGTTGGTGTAAGCAAATCGTGTGCTGTGTTTCACTCGCATTCTGAGATGTTCAGAGATAAGTTGGTGGTGATATTAGTTCAACAGTTCAAGAATGTCAGCTCTCAAGTCTCTGCGTTTTTCTGGGTCCTTCCCTCATGATAGCTTTGTGGTCATAAGATACATGCTCCACATTTAGAACTCATCCATGGTACATTTAAGAAGAAGAAGGGCAAACAGACATATACCCAGTAAATCTGGCTCCTTTGTAAATAACTTTCCCAGAAGTCTCACTTCCACTTTCAAATCAGTGGCTACAATTGAGTTGTGTGACTACTGTTATCTTCAAAGGCTATGACGACTGTGTTTTGAATTGAATATACTGCTGCCCTGCCCAAACTATCTGAATTCTCTGAGTATGACAAAGAAAATGACTCGTGGGTAGGACATATCATATCCATATTTTTCACTTTTTCCCTAAAATGAGTCTTCCTTACATGCTGCTTCTATTGAGCCTTCTCCTTGGCTTCATGATTCTCTACTAACATCAATATGTTTGAGAAATATGTGTGTGTGGTGTGTGTGAATGTGTGAGAGTGAGGCGAGTATGGCATGTGGGGAGTGTATAGTACAGCTATGGGTGCATGTGAATGAATTACTTTCTGGTCCACAGTAACACAAAGTTCATAACACAGTGAAAAATAAATAAATCTGGGAGAAATCCTTTTCTTTACAAGCAAGTATACCAATGATATTTTATCCCTTAAATTTGTATGCAATGCAAGAAGTAAATGACCGATCCATTCTCTTCCTTTGCCTGTGAAAGAAAGATTATCCAAACTAATCTTGAAAGCTGCAAATGATAGACTGTGACACACAGATTAAGGGTACCTGAAATTATTAGTAAAGCTTAATATCAGGTAAGATATTTAACTTGTTGGTCTGCTTTAAAAATCTGATTGTCTGTGTTGTCTTGAACACATAGACATTAGAGGACCACAGAAATCTACAATTAGGCCAAAACTTTGAAATCACTGAAGACATTATGAGTCAAATTCAGGGAAACCTATTAATAAGGTAGCAATTTCTCTTTAATTAGAAGAGTTAACACATGTCCAAAGACTAGTATGGACATGCTTATCATTATTAAAGAAGTTGTAGAAGTATAAAATAGTGTTGAATACAGAAAACACACAAAAAGAGAGTCACGTATCTTGATTTTAAACTGATTTATTTAAATCAGTTTTCTAGTAATGGTTATATCTGGAAGAAGTCTAAAAATGCCCACCCAAATTTCTCAGCTCCTCTGTATTCAATAAAATACCAAACTAGGTACTGTTCTGAAGGAATTTTGAATATGTAATTAAAGTCTCAATCAGTTGATCTGAACATGCAAAAATTTTTTGGTTGAGAAAGATGATGTAATTGCATGAGCCCTTTATAAGCAGAAGAGAAAGGCAGAAAAAGTAGTCAGATAGACGCAAAGCCTAAGAAATATTCAATACACCATTGCTAGTTTGAAGATGGATGGGGACAAATGAGAAGGAATGCAAGTGGCATTTAGGAGCAGAGAGCTACCCACAGATAGCAACCAGCAAGGAAACAAACCCCAGTCCTACAGCTTCAAGGAACTGATTCAGCCAACAAGAGGAATAAGTTGGAAGCAGATTTTTCGGCAGATCCCCCAAATACAGCCCATCAAGACAACATCTTGACTTCAGCCTTTGGAGACCCTAAGAAGAAAATTCAGCATGTTGGCTTTCTTATAGACAGAACTATAAGCTAATAAGTTTGTGTTGCTCTAAGGACTGATGCTAAAGCTGAAACTCCAGTACTTTGGCCACCTCATGCAAAGAGTTGATTCATTGGAAAAGACTCTGATGCTGGGAGGGATTGGGGGCAGGAGGAGAAGGGGACGACAGAGGATGAGATGGCTGGATGGCATCACTGACTCAATGGACGCGAGTCTGAGTGAACTCCGGGGGTTTGTGATGGACAGGGAGGCCTGGTGTGCTGGGATTCATGGGGTCACAAAGAGTCGGACACAACTGATCAACTGAGCTGAACTGAACTGAAACTGTTTTATATGTGGCAATTTGCTACAAAGTAATAGAAAGCTAATATAGACTTTGGTATGGGGTGCTCCCAGAACAAATTCACAGAAAATGGCAGTAGCTCTGGGATTAAGCAATGAGTGGAGGCCGAGAGGAGTTTGAAGAGAATCTTAAGGAATACTACAGAGGAAGCCTGAGTTGCCATGAACAAACTGTTAGTTGAGCCATAGATGTCAATACATGACTGGGGAGGGTTCAGAATGAAGCATGAAACATTATTTAAAACTACAGAAAGGGGATCATTATCATATTGTGGCAGAAATATAAACAGAATTTATGTTGAAGGCAAACTTTCTTTTTTTTTTAAATTTATTTGTCTGCACTGCATCTTAGTTGCAGCATGGGGGATCTAGTTCCCTGACTAGGCAGTGAACCTGGGTCTCCTGAATTGGGAGCACACAGTTCTAGCAACTAGACCACCAGGAAAGTCTCTGGAATGAAAAATTTTTAAATAATAAACTTGGCTATTTATATGCATAGATTTCCAAGCAAAGTGTTGGAGACACTGCCTGGATTTTTACTTCCCGTTTATAGTAAAAAATGAGAAGAAAGAGACAAATTGAAGAAAAAACAGTAAACAAAAAGGAACTAGGACTTGATCTGAGGAATCCTCAGCCTATCCTATGACAAAAAAACTGCTAAAATTAATAAATTGCTTCTGAAAGTGTAACAGAGAAAAAAAGCTTGTGTGGCTGGGCACCCTTTTGCTCAAATCTTGGAAATATCAAAAAGGTCAGAATATTGAGTCACAAGAGAGTAAGGATTTGCTTCATAGATCTTCTTAAAATGGGGGGTTTTCAGAAAGCTTAAGGGTACTATCCATCAACCATTTCAACAGAAGCCAAAGATGGAGAAGAGATTATCTCAAAATGTGTTGTGAACTTGAGATTTGTCCACAGGATGTATCCCTGTGCCAAGGAAGACCCACAAGATTCTTGAGAAATCTATGTCAACAGAAATACTGCTAGCGTAGACCAAAAAAAAGAAAAAAAAGAAATTACAAAACGAAAGGAGATTATTGGACTCCCTGAAATTCTACTGACAGGAATGGGCCAAGAGCCCAGAGAACTGAGATCTCAGTGGGGAGAACTGAGAGCCACAGAGATTTCTTCCCAGGCTTTGAAACCTAAAGGAGTCTGACCAGATGGATTTCAAAACTTCTTTGAACTAAAAACTCCCTTTTCTTTTCCTTCCCTACCCCCAATTTAGAGCCATAATGTCTGTAGCTATTGTCTTCTTGATGCCCCACCACTTTATGTTTGAAGCAGATTAGATGTTTATTTGGGCTTCCTTGGTAGTTCAAATGTAAAGAATCTGCCTGCAATGTGGGAGACTCGTGTTTAGTCCCTGGGTTGTGAAAATCCCCTGGAGAAGGAGATGTTTATTTAGTATCACAGATAAACAGATAATAAGAACTGTACCCAGGAGCCTCATCTGCACTGATTCAGATGCTTTAAATAATGAAATTTTGAATTTTGAGATGATATTGTGTTGGAATGAGACTTTCAGGAATCTTGAAATGAGATGAATGTATCTTACATGCAAAATGAATGTGAATCTTTGTGGGGACCAGTGGACTGGAGTAGATAAAACTATGGTCATTCAAGATGTCTTGTCCTAATCACCAGGACAAATGAATATGATATTATAGGACTCCCATGATTACATCATGTTGTACAGCATGGTTGACCTTAAAATAGGGAGATGAAAATAAATGCTAAATGGACCCAAGATCTAAATGTATCAATAAAAAATAAAACCAGAGCATTACCAAAAAGAAATTCCTTTACAATCTGCAGTGAAGAAAGCCTAACTATAACTCAAAGGCTGAAAGTAATAAAGAGAAAAAATAATAAATTTAAATGCATTTTTTAAAAATAGAGAGATTATACAAAGCCCTAATGTAATCTAATCTAATCATAAAAGAAAAATTGTCTAGCTGGTGGCCAAGTAGAGGGTTTCCCAGGTGACTCTAGTGGTAAAGAACTTGCCTGCCAATGCAGAAGACATAAGAGACACAGGTTCAACCCCTGGGTTGGGAAGATCCCCTGGAGGAGAGGATGGTAACCCACTCCAGTATCCTTGCCTGGAGAATCTCAGGGACAGAGGAGCCTGATGGGAGCTACAATCCATAGGGTAGCAAAGAGTCGGACAAGACTGAAACGACTTAGCATTCACACCAAGGGGAAAGTCAGGAGAATGATTCAACATGCCTTTGTTCACTTTGAAGATGAAACGGGCGTGATCCAAGGAAGGCAGATAACCTCTAGAAGCTGAGAACCACCTCCAGCCAGCAGCCCTCACTGTTAACAATCTGAATAAGCCTGGAAACGGATCATCTCCCCAACAAAACCACCATATAAAACCCTATGGTAGTTGCCCTTTAATTTCAACCTTGTCAGACTAATCAGCTGAGCCCTCCTGGTTTTTTGACTCATATAACAATAAATTGTGTAATCAGATAATATATGGCTGTTGTTTTAAGCCACTAAGTTTGTGGCAAATTGTTGAACAGCAATAGAAAACTAATATCCTTTTGTATAAAAAAAAAAAAAAAAGCCTTTGTAAAGACTTTTTGGCATCAGAAATCATCTTGCTATGGGAATGCTGTTCATTTTAACCAAAAAGCAGAGATATTTTCTCCGATTCAGACTGTGAAAATCATTTGTTTATGAATCTGGAAGCAAAATATGAATCTTCAAAATTTCCTTTTCAATTTGAAATTTTAACTATAAAAATGAGAATTCAAATAAATAAATGGGTCAGTGAAGTAAAGCAGTTTTTAATCCTAAACATTTTCTAGTTAATTAATTTAATAAATATTTTTGAGCACCATTTAGCAGACTCTTTAGGTATTATTAGTAATGGAAAAATAAACCAAGTATAGTTGCTACCTTCAAGAAGATCAGAAGACAGATGAACAATAATCCCTATAACAATGACCAACTTTTTTTGGCTACAATTTATATGCCAAATATTATGCTAGGATTTTACCTATTCTTTTCAACAAACAGATGAGTCCATGACACAATAGATGAATATACTAGGCAACATTTACAGTACAAAAGAAACTAGAAAACATGGCTCATAAAGGAGGTTTGAGCTGTTAAACTGACGATTAAGGACTCATAAGACAGGATAAAGAGGAGCATTCAAAGCAGAGAAAATACTGTGTAATAAGTCTTGAGAGCATGAAACAGTGAGGTTTATTTGTGAAAGTTACAGGTACACTAGCTTGGCATGAGAAAAGATGGTAACATTGAAGAAAAGTGAAGTTGCTCAGTCGTGTCCGACTCTTTGTGACCCCATGGACACATGTAGCCTACCAGGCTCCTCAGTCCATGGGATTTTCCAGGCAGGAATACTGGAGTGGGTTGCCATTTCCTTCTCCAACATTAAAGAGACAGGCAGCAATGGAAGAACTTCTATGCTTAGCTAAGAAATTACAAACTTTGTGTGTGTGTGTGTGTGTATTTATTTTTTTTAATTTTATTTTATTTTTAAACTTTACATAATTGTATTAGTTTTGCCAAATATCAAAATGAATCCGCCACAGGTATACATGTGTTCCCCATCCTGAACCCTCCTCCCTCCTCCCTCCCCATACCATCCCTCTGGGTCGTCCCAGGGCACTAGCCCCAAGCATCCAGTATCGTGCATCGAACCTGGACTGGCAACTCGTTTCTTACATGATATTTTACATGTTTCAATGTCATTCTTCCAAATCTTCCCACCCTCTCCCTCTCCCACAGAGTCCATAAGACTGTTCTATACATCAGTGTCTCTTTTGCCAGCTGTCCCAAAAATAGACTTTTTACTCTTTGCCACCTACTTCCTCATTCTTGTGTTGAAAGAGGTTGACCTAACTTGAAGAGAATACAGACAACAAGAAAACCCCAGTGAAAAATTGCTCAGTGAACCTCAAAATGCTTGCATCTCAAAGACTGAGATCAGTTTTTCAGTCTCTTCTTTCTCATCTGTTTCACTTTTTCCTTCTTTTAAGTAAGTAATCCAGGACCAAATCATTTAGTTGTATGTATTAGGTTTCTAAAACTGTACACTCATTTTGAGCACTTACCTTGAAAGTTTTACACAGAGAGGTTACACTAGTTACCTAAGTCCTGTCACTAGAAGGATGCTTATCCAGAGTCCGGGTTCAAGCATTCCGACTATGTCTTCTTACTTTTGTAGTTTTCACATAATGATGTTTGACAATTAAAGTTTTTATATATGTAAAATATTTTAAGTATTTATAAAAACAGTAAAACTTTTAAGGTAAGTGCTCAAAATTAGTATACAGTTTTAGAAATCTAATACATACAACTAAATGATTTGGTCCTGGATTACTTGCTTAAAAGAAGGAAAAAGTAAAACAGATGAGAAAGAAGAGAGTGAAAAACTGATCTCAGTCTTTGAGATGCAAGCATTCTGAGGTTCTCTACTCAGTCAGAGTACCTTAGAGTCCTGGGTTGTACAAAGACAACGGACTTGTACCTTCTTCACAAAATCCTAGGGAATTTAAGAACATCATGCCCAGGAATACCATGGAAGCAGATTGCACTCTCCTTAAGTCTGACCCAGCAGAAAACTTACATCCAGATTTTTATATAAGATTGCCTGGCAGCTATTACAATTTCTTCTCAACTTTATTTGATACACACACACACACACCTTCCCATCACTATAGTAATTCATATTTAATAGTGATGATCTATGATATTTGACAAATGAGTCTTGCAGTATCAATCCTTTTTGATTTACCTATCTTTTTAAAAATATGTTATTTCTTATTTAGGTTTTCTGGCCACTTTTGAGTGAGTTGTTTGTTTCTGTGTATTCATTTTGTAACCTGCAACTTTACCAGATTCAATGATAAGTTCTAGTAGCTTTCTGATAGCATCTTTAGGATCTTCTATGCATAGTATCATGTCACCTGCAAACAGTGACAATTTAACTTCTTCAATTTGAATGTTCAACATTGCTAGTTATTAGAGAAATCAAAACTACAATGAGATATCACCTCACACCAGTCAGAATGGCTATCATCAAAAAATCTACAAATAACAAATGCTGGAGAGAGTGTGGAGAGAAGGGAAACCTCCTGCACTGTCGGTGGGAATGTAAATTGGTATAGCCACTATGGAGAACAGTATGGAGGTTCCTTAAAAAACTAAAAATAGAGCTACCATATGACCCTGCAATCCCACTCCTGGGCACATATCCAGAGAAAAACATGATCCAAAAAGAAACATGCACCCTAATGTCCATTGCAGCACTGTTTACAGTAGCCAAGACATGGAAGCAACCTAATGTCCATCAACAGAAAAATGGATAAAGAAAATGTAGTGTATACACACACACACACACACACACACACACACACACACACACAATGGAATATTACTCAGGCATAAAAAAGGATGAAATAATGCCATTTGTGGCAACATGGATGGACCTAGAAAGTGTGATATTTAGTGAAGAAAGTCAGGCAGAGGAGGAGAAATATCATATGACATGCTTTATATGTGGAATCTAAAAAGCAATGATACAAATGATATTACTTATAAAACAGAAACAGACTCACAGACTTGAAGAATGAGTTTATGGTTGCAGGGGGAAGGATGGTGGGAAGGGATAGTTAAGGAATTTGTGATGGGCATGTACACACTGATATATTTAAAATGGATAGTCAATAAGGACCTACTATATAGCACATCGAACTCTGCTCAATGTTATGTGGCAGCCTGGATGGGAGGGTAGTTTAGGGGGAAATAGATTAATGTACATGTATGGCTGAGTCCCTTTGCTGTTCACCTGAAACTATCGTAACATTGTTTGTTAATTAGCTATACACCAATATAGAATAAAAAGTTTAAATACATATATATTATTTCCTAAAATACAATCAATCATAATCTCAAACCATTTTGGATTTCCAAATGCCTTCCCCTGTGACAATGTCAATCGTGGAAGACAGTATTTTCAGGGGCATAGGTTTTACATCCAGGAAAAAAAAAAAAAAACTTATGTATTTTTTTGTTTAGCTCTCCTGTATCTATCACAACAGTTATAACCAGACCCAAGACGAAGAATGCCAACAAGTTATCTTCAAAGGATAAAGATTCCTACCCCAAAAGCTTTTAACTAAGTGAAGAAAGATGTTGATTATTTAAACAAGATTTTTTAGACTTGGGAAAGTTTACTTGTTTATTCATAAATTTTTTCTTGGGTTTAGAAAAAGAGAAAGGGGAGAATAAAATAACTCCATGAATTTTAAATTGTGGGTAGAAGTCTTTATAAAACTTAAATAGGCATAGGTATTAAGTGGTCAACTCTACTCACTGCAGGCAATTACACTAGTGTTCAAAATATTTGCAGCCTCTCTCTTTATACCCTCTCTCTTTATACCCCCTAAAGGAGGCTGTATATTCCCAGCCTGTTTAAATAAAGCATGGCCATTAGACATACTTTGGTCAAAGAAATATAAGCATAAGAGATGTATCCCGCCACTTCCAGGCAGAAACTGCAGGACCCAAAACACTGTTCATCATGTAACTGGTAATGTTACAAACAGAAACAGCTGCATATCATTTAACCTGACACAAAGTGATGGGAGCAGAGCCACAGCTGACCTGTAACGGAGAAAAACTGTGAGGCAGATGTAAGCTTTTCTTTGAAAGCCACTGAAATGATAAAGTTATTTGTTATTACAGTCTAACCTAGCCTATCCAAAAATAGGAGGAAATTTCCTATTTGCCTAAAAGAAAGAGGGCCCTAAAGAGTGAAACATTGGAAGTATGCTCCCTATCAACAATGCTGTATAATATTTTATTGGAAGACCTAGCTAGCTCTGTAAGACAAGAATGGATAATAGATGGATAATAGATAATAGAAGTACACGTGTATATATATATATAAATACATAGATAATGTAGATGTTTATTTATGATATCTATATATATGCTATAAATTGTGATTTTTATTCTTATGTACACACGTATGAGGGGCTTCCTTTCCTGATGGCTCAGCTGGGAAAGAATCCACCTGCAATGTGGGAGACCTTAGTTCGGGTTTGGGGAGACCTTTCCTGGGTTTGGAAAATCCCCAGGTGAAGGGAAAGGCTACTGACTCCAGTTTCCTGGCCTAGAGACTTCCATGGACCATACAGTCCTTGGGGTCGCAAAGAGTCAGGCACGGCTAAGCAACTTCCACTTTCACAGATGTATGAAAGACAAAGCAAAAGAGCTATTTCTACAAAAGAACTGACAGTCGAATAACTACAGTCAATCAGAGACTTTAGTAGTGTTGCTAGATGCATGGTCAATGTAACAGACAGTCATAGTCCCATACACCGATAACAGCTAGAAAATGGAATTTTTTAGTTTTTATTTATAACAGCAATAAAAGATCACAGATAGATCCAGCAAAAGATGTCATGAATAAATGATAAAGTACTATTGGAAAACACTGAAGAGGATCTAAATAAATGGAAGTCTACACCCCCAAATTAATCTATTAAATTATTTAGTTACATCCAAACTCATAAAAGGTCAGTTTATTGAAGTTAAAAAACTTTTAATCAAATGTATAAGAGTGAACAAAGACCCAAGAATACTAAATATAATATTGAAGAAAAATAGTAAGATTCAAGATACAGAAATACAATACTGAAGAAGAATAATAAGGTATGGAGAATCACCCTACTGATCTCTTGGCTTACTATAAAGTAACTGAGACAGTGTGATATTGGCTCAGGGATTTAAGGAAAATAGATCAGAAAGAAGGCCCCAAAGCAGAGAATATCTGAGAATTTAAGACATGCTGAAGATGAGGAAAATATTGTTAGGTCTTCAGGATGAGACAAATAAGCCGTTAAGAAAAGATTGATAAGCTGATTATATTAAAATAGTAAAACTAATGGATAATACATCAAAAACACTTTGAGAAAGAGAGTAAGTGGGAAGGAAAAATGAAGGAAGTGAGAGAGGAAATCTTGGAAAGGATATTTGCACTACATATAATCAGCAGAAAATCAGTAGCCAAAGCATATTAATATAAAAGTATAATGATAAAAATGAGAAAAGAATAAAAAGAGCAAATTCCTAGGAAAGGAAACCAGAATGGTCAATAAACATTTGAAAATATGATAAAGTATTAGCAATCAGGGAAATTCAAAAATAAATAAGATACAATCTCACAGTCCTCAAAATGTCAGAAGTTTGAAAGCTTGACTATATGAAGAAGTTGGAAGATTTCATGTGTAACTAGGAGGGTAAAATGGTGCCACATCTTTGGAGAACAATTTGGTCTTATCCAGTGAGGAGAAGACAGGCATTCTCTCTGATCTGGAAGCTCCACTCCTACGCAGGTACTCTAGGGAGACTCTCACACAAATCACCATGAGACACACACAAGAAGGGTCGTTGCCCTACAGTTAATATTGATGAGGTTCTCATCCGTAACACGGGGATAAAATAAATATTTCATAGGGTTGTTGAAAGGAATAGGTGAGTTAGAATATTTAAATCCTAACAGTACCTGTTCAAGCTGGTTTTAGAAAAGGCAGAGGAAGGAGAGATCAAATTGCCAACATCCGCTGGATCATCGAAAAAGCAAGAGAGTTCCGGAAAAACATCTATTTCTGCTTTATTGACTATGCCAAAGCCTTTGACTGTGTGGATCACAATAAACTGTGGGAAATTCTGAAAGAGATGGGAATACCAGACCACCTGACCTGCCTCTTGAGAAACCTATAAGCAGGTCAGGAAGCAGCAGTTAGAAGTGGACATGGAACAACAGACTGGTTCCAAATAGGAAAAGGAGTTCGTCAAGGCTGTATATTGTCACTCTGCTTATTTAACTTCTATGCAGAGTACATCATGAGAAGTGCTGGGCTGGAAGAAGCACAAGCTGGAATCAAGATTGCCAGGAGAAATATCAATAACCTCAGATATGCAGATGACACCACCCTTATGGCAGAAAGTGAAGAGGAACCAAAAAGCCTCTTGATGAAAGTGAAAGTGGAGAGTGAAAAAGTTGGCTTAAAGCTCAACATTCAGAAAACAAAGATCATGGCATCTGGTCCCATCACTTCATGGGAAATAGATGGGAAAACAGTGGAAACAGTGTCAGACTTTATTTTTCTGGGCTCCAAAATCACTACAAATGGTGACTGCAGCCATGAAATTAAAAGACGCTTACTCCTTGGAAGGAAAGTTATGATAGCAACCAACCTAGATAGCATATTCAAAAGCAGAGACATCACTTTACCAACAAAGGTCCGTCTAGTCAAGGCTATGGTTTTTCCTGTGGTCATGTATGGATGTGAGAGTTGGACTGTGAAGAAAGCCGAATGCCAAAGAATTGATGCTTTTGAACTGTGGCGTTGGAGAAGGCTCTTGAGACTCCCTTTGGACTGCAAGGAGATCCAACAAGTCCATTCTAAAGGAGATCAGCCCTGGGATTTCTTTGGAAGGAATGATGCTGAAGCTGAAACTCCAGTACTTTGGCCACCTCATGCGAAGAGTTGACTCACTGGAAAAGACTCTGATGCTGGGAGGGATTGGGGGCAGGAGGAGAAGGGGATGACAGAGGATGAGATGGCTGGATGGCATCACCGACTTGATGGATGTGAGTTTGAGTGAATTCCGAGAGATGGTGATACACAGGGGGGTCTGGTGTGCTGCGATTCATGGGGTCGCAAAGAGTCGGACAGGACTGAGCGACTGAACTGAACTGAACTGAACAGTACCTGAAATCATGCAAGTGTGTGATAAGCTTTGAAAAGAAATGAAAGTGTTCATCTCTCAGTCCTGTCTGACTCTTTGCAAGCTCACGGACTGTAGCCTGCAAGGCTCCTCTGTTCATGGAATTCTCCAAGCCATTATACTGAAGTGGGTTGCCATTTCCTTCTCCAGGGGACCTTCCCAACCCAAGGCTCAAACCCGTATCTCCCGCATTGAGGCAGATTCTTTACTGCCTGAGCTCCAAGGGAAGCCCCATGATAAGCATCAGCTGCTGTTAATAAATCCCCTGACATTATTTTGATTCCCAGCATCTACTGCCCTATGCTCTATACTTGAGGTATTTTCCTTTGTAAGATTTTCCTCTTCACAACTGCTGACCTGATTTAATGGGTAGTTCCCTAGGTCCCAGACAAGTCGGCCGGCCATGTAATAAGACTGCAGCCAGGCCTGCTGTGATCTGGGTGGGACTCGCTCATCCTCTCACATCATGTTTATGCTAAACCTTTTCTCCAGAGGTGAGCTGGGCAACTATCCCATTTTACACTCTCTCCAGTGAGGTCTGCCAAAGTTCTTCAAACCATTTTGATCTATGATATTAATGAATGTTAAATCATGCCAATAGGTATTTCAATTTTACCCCTTAATGGAGTATTCAAATGTAAGATTCTACTTTAAATAAATGTAAAATGAAAGAGAGAAGAAAGGAAGGAGGAAGGAAAGGGAGAGGAGAGAAGGGAAAGGAAATTGAAAGAAGAACTTCCAACAGCATGTAATTAATAACATAGAGAAATAGTCTTGGCAATTCTATCCAAAATTTCAACATGAGTAAATTTTGCATTGCACTCTTACCTATAGCTATTTTATGACTCTTGTCCCTGTTTGAATAATTACTCTCATTTCCTCAGAATCATGTTCTTTCAAACTCTCAACCCTATAAACAAGTCATTGTTTAAGATGAATGAGTACTAACATAACAATGTGTTGTACTTTCCAGCTAACACATTGAGATTTCTAAATGGCCCCAAAATAGATATAATCCATTCACCAGGATTCTCTAAAAGTCAATACTTCCAGTGTTAAAAGTTTTATTCACCATAGCCATTGAGTAAGGGAGAAATTCTGGAGGAACAGACTTTTAGGAATCTACCAAACTGCATTAGCTGTCTCACTTATTTAGAGGTAAGACTGGCTCTGCAGGTACCCTCCATCCCACCCCCTACCTGTTTCATGTTATAATAATGCTGCAAAAGGAATTAATTAGGTGATTAAGAATGTATATTCTTCATACTGAAGGCAAATTGATTTATTTTCAAAAATTTACAAAGCATTACAATGTATCAGGCAAGTATTAATCCGCTTAGTTACAAGTCATGATTTGATTTTCATTTTACTTTTTTTAACTTTAATTTTTTTCTATTCTCACAGCTGACACTTGCTCCTATGCCATCTCCTATTCTTTCCTCCTTTCCTCAAAACTGACAGACAGTAAGATATGAGGATGGATGGGGTGAGAGATCAGCAACAGGTAGTCCAATAAAGTGTACTGGGAAACACCCAGGGATTGAGTGAAGTTATGATATATTTATCCAAAATGAACCAAATGCCCCAACATAAAGGGACTTTCTCTAAAGTTAGCTTTGCTAAATCACTGAAGGGTTTTTTATTCTTCTTCCATGGGGGAAGCTACTTGCTGAAAGAATCTGTGTATGTGTTTAGTGATGTGTCTCTACATGTATGAAGACAATGATGTGACAAGGTTCTGTGATCTCGGGTGATACACTATCATAGTATATGGCCATGTTTAAATAAAACTAAAAATTGATCCTTATTAAAATCATCAAAAGGATGAAAACCACATACAGAATTAAACAAATGCTGTTTATTTGGAGGTTACTCTAGTGAAAAACTCAGCTACTATCTGTTTAGTTCTGGTAGGCTGGAAGGGACTTGAAAGGAGAGTAAATTTTATAGAGCGAAAGGAGGCTACCTTAAGAAACCTTTGGTTGTCAGTGTTCTATTAAGGTGGGATTCTCTACTGGGTGGGATTTGGGGAAGTAAGATGAGAAGACTTTATGATTCACTTTTGGCAGCCTTAGATTGGTTCCCTACACTGGCTCATAACTTAAAGCTTTCCAGGTTGGTTAAGGCCATATGAGTTTTCCTGTTTCAATAAAAGACTATCTGATCTTTAGAGGTCAAGCAATCCACAAAGGCAAACTGTTTTTCTAGTAAACTCACTTTTAATGATTTTTTAAGGAAAATATGTTTATTTCCAATGTGATTTTCACAGATTTTTAGATCAAACATCCTGTATTGGTTTTTGGTGGTGCTATAACAAATTACCACAATCCTAGTGGCTTAACACAAATTTATGGGGTATGGCTCTGTGGGTGAGAAGTCCTACACATGCTTTTCTGGACTAAAATCAAGGTGCCAGAAGCCTTACTTTCAGAGGTTATAGAGGAGAATATGTTTTCTTGCCTTTTGCAAATTTTAGAAGTTGCCTGCATTCCTTGGCTCTGGCCCCTTCTATCTTTAAAGCAACGGCCAATTGAATCTATCTCATGTTGCCTCTTTTGTCCACAAGTCTTAAATTTCTTTTTCTTTATATTAATTTTTATGGAAGTATAGTTGCTTTACCGTGCTGTGCTAGTTTCTTGTTTCTCACTGTACGGCAAAGTGAATCAGTCATGCATAAACATATCCATTCTTTTTTAGATTTCTTTCCCATTTAGGTCACCACAGAGCACTGAGTTCCCTGTGCCATACATTATGTTCTCATTAGTTATCATTTGATACATAGCAGTGTAGATATGTCAGTCCCAATCTCCCAGTTCACTGTTAATGATTTTTATTACCTTTATTGCCCCATACACGTCGTATCTATAACCTTTTACAAAGATAATGGTTATTTCCATTTCCTTACTCAAGCACTATATATAAAGTTTCTGAACAAAATGCCATTAAAAATAGTGCAATAAAATGCTTCTGTTAGGTCCATACCATTTCTGTCCTCTGTTGAGCCCAACTTGGCATAAAATGTTCCCTTGGTATCTCTAATTTTCTTGAAGAGATCTCTAGTCTTTCCCATTCTATTATTTTCCTCTATTTCTTTGCACTGATCACTGAGGAAGGCTGTCTTATCTCTCCTTGCTATCCTTTGGAACTCTGCATTCAAATGAGTATATCTTTCCTTTTTTCCTTTGCTTTCGCTTCTCTTCTTTTCTCAGCTATTTGTAAGGCCTCCTCAGACAGCCATCTTGCTTTTTTGCATTTCTTTTTCTTGGGGATGGTCTTGATCCCTGTCTCCTGTATAGTGTCACGAACCTCCATCCATAGTTCTTCAAGCACTCTCTCTATCAGATCTAGTCCCTTGAATCTATTTGTCACTTCCACTGTATAATCATAAGGGATTTGGTTTAGGTCATACCTGAATGGTCTAATGGTTTTCCACATTTTCTTCAATTTAAGTCTGAATTTGGCAATAAGGAGTTCATAATCTGAGCCATAGAGATCAAATTGCCAACATCTGCTGGATCATTTAAAAAACAAGAGAGTACCAGAAAAACATCTACTTCTGCTTTATTGACTACACCAAAGCCTTTGACTGTGTAGATCACTACAAACTGTGGAAATTTCTTAAAGAGATGGGAATACCAGACCACCTAACCTGCCTCTTGAGAAATCTGTATACAGGTCAAGAAGCAACAGTTAGAAGTGGACATGGAATGGAAGACTGGTTCCAAATCAGGAAAGCAGTACATCAAGGCTGTATATTGTCACCCTGCTTATTTAACTTATATGCAGAGTACGTCATGAGAAACACTGGGCTAGAAGAAGCACAAGCTGGAATCAAGATCGCTGGGAGAAATATCAATAACCTCAGATATGCAGATGACACCACCCTTATGGCAGAAAGTGAAGAGGAACTGAAAAGCCTCTTGATGAAAGTGAAAGTGGAGAGTGAAAAAGTTGGCTTAAAGCTCAACATTCAGAAAACGAAGATCATGGCATCTGGTCCCATCACTTCATGGGAAATAGATGGGGAAACAGTGGAAACAGTGTCAGACTTTATTTTTGGGGGCTCCAAAATCACTGCAGATGGTGACTGCAGCCATGAAATTAAAAGATACTGACTCCTTGGAAGAAAAGTTATGATCAACCTAGATAGCATATTAAAAAGCAGAGACATTACTTTGCCAACAAAGGTCCATCTAGTCAAGGCTATGCTTTTTCCAGTAGTCATGTATGGGTGTGAGAGTTGGACTGTGAAGAAAGCTGAGCACCGAAGAATTGATGCTTTTGAACTGTGGTGTTGGAGAAGACTCTTGAGAGTCCTTTGGACTGCAAGGAGATCCAACCAGTCCATCCTAAAGATCAGTCCTGAGTGTTCATTGGAAGGACTAATGTTGAAGCTGAAGCTCCAATACTTTGGCCACCTGATGCAAAGAGCTGACTCATTGGAAAAGACCCTGATGCTGGGAGGGATTGGGGGCAGGAGGAGAAGGGGACAACAGAGGAAGAGATTGTTGGATGGCATCACTGACTCAATGGACATGATTTTGGGTAAACTCCAGGAGTTGCTGATGGACAGAGGCCTGGCATGCTGGGGTTCATGGGGTTGAAAAGAGTCAGACACGACTGAGTGACTGAACTGAACTGAAAATGCTAATATTTTGAAAAATTAAATAAAACAGTAGTTTTTGTTTAATCATATTATGGATTAATAAGACCACTAAAATATTAGGAAAAACAGATAGAGTTCATTATTTTCACTCCAACTGCATGGCATTTGAAAAATAATAATAATCTCAGAACATGGATCTCTGATGAACTCCATTTCTTACCAAGTCCTCAATTCGTTGTTTCTTTGGTTTTTACAGCCAAAGTTCCTGGGTGATTGTTTTCTTTTGTTTGTTTTTCTTAATCAACAAAGAACAGCATTTATTTATTTTTTTTTGCTTTTGTTGAAAATGTATTTTAGCAATTTTTTTAAATTAGTGTTCCTTTTCACAAGTCAGAATAACCATAATCCTTCCTACCATTTGTTAGGAAGACTGTTGCAATTTCCATTTCCTTTCTTTAGTTGCATCAGATACTCTGATCATCTTATTCTGCATTTTGGTCAGTAATGTCTTCTTTATGCCCTTCAGCTATGTCTTTTCCCACAACCACTCTAAACCTTTTAACTTTTTACAGTTGTAAATGCTGAATTATTCTTGCCTTTCATCATAAGTCAATTCCTCCTAGACTCTTCAATTATCCCCAGACTCCTACTTTGAACGTTTTCCAATTGGATTGTACAAAAATAGTACAGTTGGTCCAGATTTGCTTTTTAATACTAACAAAGGCACTCACTTAATGAGTTTCTACCCCAGATGAGGCCCTTTGTTGAGTACTTTCTATACATCTTCTCATCCAGTCTTCCCAATAATTCTATAAAGTAGGAATTTACAAATAATTCAACTTAGACTCTGTGATTTCAGGAACTAGAAACTTTGATTTCATGCACAGATAGTATCTGGGGTGTGTGTTAGTCACTCAGTCACGTCTGACTCTTTGGGACTCCATGAACTGTAGCCTGCCAGGTTTCTCCATCAATGGGATTTTCCAGGCAAGAATACTGGAGTGAGTTGCCATTTCCTTCTCCAAGTAACTGGGGAACCAGTGTGTAAGCAGTCTGACCCCACAGTCTTTGTTCTGCCTTAAAGCTTCATCAGGTTATTCCTGACAAAATTCAGGCTCCTGGGCCCAGCCCAGATCTTTTGAATTAGTATCTTTGAGGGAAAGAATGAGCAATATACATTTTTAACAAGCCTCCAGAATGATTCTTAGGCACATACATTTGAGAGTCACTGAACTGCAAGCCCACATTTTATGTGCTCCTCTCTGTATCTCCATCACCAAGCACGGTATTTGGCTAATAGAGAGTAAGTGATGATGAACTGCAATCAACTATGCCTACCATAAGGAAAGTATATTGGCATTGATTCAGCATCTTTGGCTCTTTAGGAAAAGGTTCTATAAAAGTACTAGGAGAGATTAGTACTTTTACATTACAGTTGGGTATTCCTAACACTGGCATTGTGCCAGTTTAGTGAGTGCCACCCTCATTTGACTCACACCACAGTAAGGCCTTGCAAAGGTTTCTGTTACTGGGAGACCATTGGAAAGCTGAGAGAATATCACAAGATCGTTCATGATTTTAAATTATGTAAGCCTAGATTTTTAAAAGGGCTTCCCAGGTGGCTCAGTGGTAAAGAATCTAAATGCCAATGCAGGAAACACAGGAAAGGTGGGTTCAATCCTTGGGTCAGGAAGATCCCCTGGAGAAGGAAATGGCAACCCACTCCAGTATTCTTGCTTGGAAAGTTGCATAGACAAAGGAGTCTGGCTGGCTACTCCTCTCTCCTCTGTCCATGGGGCCATAAAGAGTCAAACACCACTTAGCAACTGAGCACACACACACAGATTTTTAAAAACCTCTTGTTCAAGGTGTCCTATTCTAGCTAATGGTTGCATACTACTAACTACCAACAGTATCCTGTGGTCTTCCATAGTCTGATAATAAATAGTTAAGAACATTTACTTTGACCCATTAACTGAAGTAACCATCTACTAAAGACATAACTAATTATGTACATAAATAAAATTACATCTAGCCAGCAAAAGCCTTTGGCTTAAAGTAATGGGAAAACTGATGACTATAAAAGACAATATTTTAAAGCATGCTTCTTATTAAAGGAAAGACATGAGGGTTTTGACTCTGAGGTTTTGACATGGGGGCTATACTGCTGTTTCTCTTTATGCTTTATGGAAAACATGAGGTACTAAGTTGATCATCAAGATAATGATAAAATCTTTTCTAGATAGTTTGGAATTGTAGAAAAATCAAACCAAATGAACTCTCAAAGTTTCAGCTCTGTTTATTCACTTAGTATTCTGCTGGCTAAGTTTCATGAGAGATGGGAAATTGGTACATATATAAAGTAATATATATTTTTATAAATATATAATATTTTCTATTATAATTATAAATACATATTTATTTTATAAATATAATAATGCTGCTGCTAAGTTGCTTCAGTCATGTCCAATTCTGTGCGACCCCATAGACGGCAGCCCACCAGGCTCCCCCGTCCCTGGGATTCTCCAGGCAAGAACATTGGAGTGGGTTGCCATTTCCTTCTCCAATGCATGAAAGTGAAAAGTGAAAGGGAAGTCGCTCAGTCGTGTCCAACTCTTAGTGACCCCATGGATTGCAGCCTACCAGGCTGCTCTGTCCATGGGATTTTCCAGGCAAGACTACTGGAGTGGGTCGCCATTGCCTTCCCCATACGTATAATTATATATATATATATATATATATATATATATATATGATATTCCCTGGTGGCTCAGACAGGAATCCACCTGCAATGCAGGAGACCTGGGTTCAATCTCTGGATTGGGAAGACCCCCTGGAGAAGGGAATGGCTACCCACTCCAGTATTCCTGCCTGGAGAATTCCATGGACAGAGGAAACTGGTGGGCTGCAGTTGGGATTGCAGAGTTGGACATGACTGAGTGACTAACACACTCTCTCTCTCTTTCTCTCTCTCTCTCTATATATATATATGTATGTATTTCTTCCACTGCCTCTTTCCTGCTTTACGATGAACACAGCAGATGATAAAGAGGGCTAAAGGAGGCTTCAGATTCAAGATTATGGCCTCTGGGTAAGAAGCAGTCTGAATATAAGCAGGAATTAATAACAATATGAGGTTCCCTTAACCCCTCTTCTGGGGAAATCACAGTCTTGGTCCTCCTCTTAAAGCCTATACATTAGGCAGCCAACAATAATCAATATTACTCCCTCCAAAGGAGTTATTGCCTTTAGATATTTTTCTGGTCCAGCTAAACTTCTGCTCTTTCTTCCTTGTGCACGTAGTGAAGAAGACATTGAGCTCTCTCCTTACCTCGTTTTCACTAGCACAATGTATACGAGAGTGCACCACGAGGATCATTTATGCAAGTCTCATTTGAATTAATGATCCAAAATTTAAAAATTCTACCTAGAATTTAAATCGTTGTACTTTCATCTCACATCTAATTGACTACAATAATCACAGAACTTATTAAACTACTCTCAGAGAGTTTATACTGTATAGAAGGTTGAGAGAACCCCAGCTTATCAGAAGCCCTCTTAATCAGTGGAGACAATTTATATTAATTCTCTTGAACTTTCCCAACAGCTTCACACTCACAAAAATTCTCCAAAGGTTTGTGTGGCTATTTCCCCACTGGCCCTTTCCTTCCTAGTTAGATCACAGGCCACATGTGATTCTAAGAGTTGTTTTTTTTTTTCCCATCACTTTTTCAAGATGATTCAGAAGCTGCAGGTAACTTTTACCTGCTTCTCTTTTGTGCTGTAGTCACTACCAGCTGCTTTGCTGATTCATTTATTTGTTTTAATAGCCAAGCAAGAATCCTCTAGCTCCCAGGATTTGACCAAAGTGTTATTAGTCCATTGTCATGGAATGAGACACAATTAAGGTGCATCCAAGTGCTGATGGAAAAGGAGTGAAGAAGTGTCTGAGGCTGAATAGTCCTAAAACTTAAGGCAACCACTGGGCAAAATTCCTCAAATCCAAGCTTTCAGGGCATCAGATATATGCAACATGGCTGCTAAATACTAGAGAAATTAAATTAAATCATCAGAGTAAGGACAGATAGATCAAAGAAACAAAAAATCTGCCAAACACATCTCAGGTACCATAGAGGAAAGTGAAAGAAAGTGAAGTCACTCAGTCGTGCCCAACTCTTTGTGACACCGTGGACAGTAGCCTGCACCAAGCTCCTCCGTCCATGGGATTTTCAAGGCAAGAGTACTGGAGTGGGTTGCCATTTCCTTCTCCAGGGAATCTTCCCAACCCAGGGATCGAACCCAGGTCTCTCCCATTGTAGACAGACAATTTACCATCTGAGCCATGTCATAAATCAGAGATGAAGAGGAGACAAGGCTGAGGTACTCGAGTTTGGGGAAATATACAATTTGTTGTTTAGTCACTCAGTTGTGTCTGACATTTTGTGACCCCATAGACTGTAGCCCACCAGGCTCCTCTGTCCATGGGATTCTCCAGGCAAGAATCCTGGAGTGGGTTGCCATTTCCTTCTCCAAATATACAATTTAGATACTCATTAAGTATAAATTGTACATGGATTCAAGTTATATTTAGTCATTAAACATACACTTTAATCTATGGAAAGGAAAAAGTTTTATAAAGTAAAAGCAATGAAAATAATTTAAAAGTTTAGGATTTTTGAATAACCCTAAATTTAAAACTTTGCAATGTTAAACAGTAAATTAAAAAGCAAAAAATCTGAACAAAATCTGAGAAAAAATTAATACTTTGCAAATACAATAAAAAGTCCATGCTTACAAATAAGAAAAAAGGCTAAGCCCTCATTGATAAATGAACAACGGTGTGTGCTAAGTCACTTTAGTTGTGTCCAACTCTTTGCACCCCTAAGGACTGTAGACCGCCAGGCTCCTCTGTCCATATTCTTCAGGCAAGAATACTGGAATGGATTGCCATGCCTTCCTCCAGTGGATCTTCCTGACCAAGGGACTGAACACATGTCTCTTAGTCTCCTGCGTTTGCAGGCAGGTTCTTTACTATTAGTACCACCTGGGAAGCCCTATAAAAACAAAGGTAATGGATGGACAGTGTATAAAGAATTACAAATGAATAGCGAATATTCAAAAAATGCAAAAAAAAAAAAAAGTAAAATGTAATACTACTTTATTTTAACCCACCAAATAAGGAAAAAGACTATACTCAAGAGCTTATATATTTTCAGGAGCTTAATAATGTGAGCATGCTCATAAGTGCTGATAAAAATGACAACTAGTAGAGCCTTTCTGAAAATAACTTGGCAATGTAGTTCCATGACTAATCATTTATCATAAGAAATAAATAAAGTATTTATTTCTTATGATAGTATTTATTTTGTACAATGTTTATGTACAAAAGTGTCTAATATTGTTATAACAAAAATTGCTATTGCTGTTCAGTCGCTAAATCATGTCTGACTCTTTGCAACCCCATGAACTGCAGCACACCAGGTTTCTCCATCCTTCACCATCTCCCAGAGCTTGCTCAAACTCATGTCCAGTGAGTCGATGATATCATCCAATCATCTCATCCTTGTTGCTCTCTTCTCCTGCCCTCAATCTTTCCCAACATCAGAGTCTTTTTCAATAACTTGGCTCTTTGCATCAGGTGGTCAAAGTAGTGGAGCTTCAGCTTCAGCATCAGTCCTGCCAGCAAATATTTAGAAGTGATTCTTTAGAATTGACTGGTTTGATCTCCTTGCAGTCCAAGGGACTCTCAAGAGTCTTCTCCAACACCACAGTTCAAAAACATCAGTTTTTCAGTGCTCAGCCTTCTTCATGGTCCAACTCTCACATCCATACATGACTACTGGAAAAAACATAGCTTTGACTATATGGACCTTTGTTAGCAAAGTGAAGTCTCTGCTTTTTAATGTGCTTTCTAGGCTTGTCATCGGAGAAGGCAATGGCACCCCACTCCAGTACTCTTGCCTGGAAAATCTCATGGATGGAAGAGTCTGGTAGGCTGCAGTCCATGGGGTCGCTAAGAGTCAGACACAACTGAGCGACTTCACTTTCACTTTTCACTTGCATGTCTTGGAGAAGGAAATGGCAACCCACTCCAGGGTTCTTGCCTGGAGAATCCCAGGGACGGGAGAGCCTGGTGGGCTGCCATCTATGGGGTCGCATAGAGTCGGACACGACTGAAGCGACTTAACAGCAGCAGTAGCAGCAGGCTTGTCATAGCTTTTCTTCCAAGGAGCGAGCATCTTTTAATTTCACAGCTGCAGTCACCATCTGCAGTGATTTTGGAGCCCAAGAAAATAAAGTCTGTCACTGTTTCCCCATTTCCCCCATCTATTTGCCATGAAGTGAAGGGACCTGGTGCCATGATCTTAGTTTTTTGAATGTTGAGTTTTAAGCTGGCTTTTTCATTCTTCTCATGTACCCTCATCAAAAGGCTGTTTAGTTCCTCTTCACTTTCTACCATTAAAGTGGCATCATCTGCATATCTGAGGTTGTTGATATTCTCCCAGCAATCTTGATGCCGGCTTGTGATTCATTCAGCCCAGCATTTCACATGATGTACTCTGCATAGAAGTTACATAAGCAGGGTGACAATATACAGCCCTGATGTACTCCTTTCCCAATTTTGCACCAATTTGTTGTTCCACATCTGGTTCTAACTGTTGTTTCTTGACCTGCATACAGGTTTCTAAGGAAGCAGGTAAGGTGGTCTGGTATTCCATAGTTTGTTGTTTCAGACAGTAAAGAATCTGACTATAATGAGGGAGACCTGGGTTCAATTCCTGGGTTGGGAAGATCCCCTGGAGATGGGAACGGCAACTCACTCCAGTATTCTTGCCTGGGAAATCCCATGGACAGAGGGGCCTGGTGGGCTACAGTCCATAGGGTCACAAAGAGTCAGACACAACTGAGCAACTTTCACTCACTCACATTCACACAGCCAAAGACTTTTGCATAGTCAATGAAGCACAAGTAGATGTTTTTCTAGAATTCCCTTGCTTATTCTATGATCCAACAAAATTTGAAAACCAAAAAATCTAACAATAGAGGAAAATTAAACAAAGTATGACACATCTATAATGGAATATTACATAGCCAATACAACTATGTTTAAAAGACTTAAATGAAATGCTTATATTATAATGGTGATGTAGAAAAATCACAAAATTGCTTGTAAAACTCAACTCTATTTTTAAAGAACTATTTTTAAAAGTTAAAAGGAAGTAAACCAACATGTTAACTGGCCACCTCTGGGAAGTGGAATTATGTGTGATTTATTTTTCCAATTCTTTATCCTGATTAGTACTTTCCACATTTTTCCACAAAAGAAAAAAGCCAGAACATAGCCACATGCCAAATAAGGAAAAAATTTTGCTGTTTTTTAGGTCAATAATAATGTAATTGAGAAAAAATGAGTAAGGTACAAATTTTAGCTTAGTTTGGTCTTAGAAGTCTGCTTTAATAGTAAAAGCCATATAGACTATTTCAGACATACAGTGTAAAACATATACATCAAACACATTAGTTATTGGCTAATAAGAGAGCAAGAGTAGGAATAAAAGGGAATGAATAAAATATAAAAATAAACTGTTCTAATAAATACATAAAACAGCTTATTTCAATCATTAGCAAATATGTCCCAGACTTGACTATGTAAACTAAATTGCAATTTTAAGATTGTGTGTATGTTTAGGTTTCATTATTTAGTTTCCAAAGGTTAATATCTACCTTGTAAAGTTAGATCTGTAAACTTTATACAATGAAGTAAAACACAATGCCCTACCTCATTTACAGCATAAAAGAGTTTCCAAACTGGTTTCTACCATGAAATTTTGTCTCTTCCTTTCACTTTTAGCCTTGAAAAGCAGTGGATCTACTTATAGAACTTTATCTGAACTAATAATATTTTTCTTCCTAAAAGACATAACAGCTCACTAGAAAAGATTCTCAAAGGAAAACAGTCTCACAATAACTACGCTATAAAGAAGTACTAAGAGAAACGGGACATTTTTAATGACATTCAGCCAACTGCACGATTCCCATTCATTCAACATTTCATTAGAACTCTGTATCTTCATGCATATTCTTCCCCAAAACATGTTTGATATGTAAACTAAAAATCCAAATCAGTGAATACTGAGAATTTTTGTTACATACAAATTAGGAAAGTAGCTAATCATGTTTGACATTAAAACCATACAAAAGTTTATTTTTTTTTAATTTTATTTTATTTAACTTTACAATATTGTATTGGTTTTGCCATATATCAAAATGAATCTGCCACAGGTATACATGTGTTCCCCATCCTGAACCCTCCTCCCTCCTCCCTCCCCATACCATCCCTCTGGGTCATCCCAGTGCACCAGCCCCAAGCATCCAGTATTGTGCATCAAACCTGGACTGGCGACTCATTTCATACATGATGTTATACATATTTCAATGTCATTCTCTCAAATCATCCCACCCTCTCCCTCTCCCACAGAGTCCAAAAGACTGTTCTATACATCAGTGTCTCTTTTGCTGTCTCGTATACAGGGTTATTGTTACCATCTTTCTAAATTCCATATATATGCATTAGTATACTGTATTGGTGTTTTTCTTTCTGGCTTACTTCACTCTATATAATAGGCTCCAGTTTCATCCACCTCATTAGAACTGATTCAAATGTATTCTTTTTAATGGCTAATACTCCATTGTGTATGTGTACCACAGCTTTCTTATCCATTCATCTGCTGATGGACATCTAGGTTGCTTCCATGTCCTGGCTATTATAAACAGTGCTGCGATGAACATTGGGGTACATGTGTCTCTTTCAATTCTGGTTTCCTCGGTGTGTATGCCCAGCAGTGGGATTGCTGGATCATAAGGCAGTTCTATTTCCAGTTTTTTAAGGAATCTCCATACAAAAATTTAAAAATAAAGAAATAAACTATTTGTGAACGGAATACTACTGCTTTATGGTAGGCATTAAATATATCCAGAATAATTTATACCAGGTAAGAAGTCAAGAATGTTGATTTTATTTTTTCCAAGATTATGTGGTCTGTACCATTTACTGTATGTATTGAAAACTCTAGTTTAGAGATTATGTTAGATACTGCTTTTTGTACCATATGTTATTTTACTTTTTTTTTCATGAAAAAAATATTCTAGGGACTTGCATATATGGCCTTTTTTTTCCCTTTGTACATTGAGCTTCATCACCTCTCTTCTAACTATAATCTCTTATCCCTTCTGAGTAAATCAGGAATCAAGAAAAAAATTATTTTATTCCTTTAGCTGCTCCCCATTGTCTATAGGATAATGTTCAAATTCTTTCCTTCTTCCATTTAAAGTCATGCACCTTGTTTTCTTTTACTTTCCTGCATATCTTTTCACTCAGGTAGAAAAGCCTCACTCATTCAACTCTCCATTTTGTTCATATTCAGACTGTATTATCCTTCAGTAGAAGATTGTGGTGGTCCAAATGTAAGCTGATAGAATAAATGAAAGGAATAAGACAGAATAGACACCCAGAAGTTGTTTGAAGGTAGAAACCAATTAAATTTCTTTCTTGCAAAGTCCTAACTTATAGAGGCAAAGAATATGCAGGGAGAGGAGAAGGAAATCTGAAAAATGAAAATAACACTGTCTTGTACTACTGTTTGAAGGCTTCAGTTTTACATATACTAAAATCTCCCTAGAGTGAAAAAATTTTTTATATATTTTTTATTTATATACTTACACATTTTTCATAGCTGTAGGCATTCAACAACACTTGTTGAATGAATGAACAACATCAATTTTTCCTTGATTGCCACTTTATTAATATTTCCTTTTGTCTAAAAAATATCTATGAAAGTTCACATTTATAATAAAACATTTTATTTATGACAATTTGAATGGAAAAAGTTGAGATGCTTGATAATATCAAGCATTAGAGAAGATAATGATCAAATGCAACACTTGTATGAAAGCTAGGGTAAGCTGAAACAACCACCATAGAAAACAGTTGGGCATTATTTTATAAAGACAGAACATGTATGGCCCATAACCTAGAATTTCCACTTCTAAAGAAATTTTTACATAAACACGAGAGAAACTCTCACACATGTCTTCCAAAAGCTCACAGTAATGTTTATAGTAGTAAAACAGAATTAGAAAAATCCAATGGTCATCTAAAAGAAGCTAGATAAACAGTAGTGTGTGCACACAAGGAAAAATAAAATAGTACAGATACATAAAGTACAATTTGCAACAATATAGATAGCCTCTTACATACAATAATTACAGTATGATGTTATAGCTCAAAACAAGCAAAAATTAATACTATATCATCTAGGCATAGCACACTTTTAAAAATTTAAGACAGAATGACATATCTCTGTGTTGATTCTCAGGGTGGAGAGAAAAGGACAGAAGCAGCTGGTTCAGATGTAAAACACTGGTAGCATTTTTTAAAATTCAATGATGAGTCCCTTGGTGTCCATTGTATAATTATACTTTAGAATTCACATTTAAGTTATATCTATTCTGGTTATGTAGCAAGTACCATATTTTTTAACTGATAAAAAAATGTTCAAAAATGGCATCCTAAAAAGATTTTGTTTTTAGGAAAAAACTTGCTACAGTTAAACGTGAACATAATTTGAAGGTCCTACCCTAGTGAAATGGCGATGTAAGAACAACTAACAGCAACATCTGACAGTGTGAGACTCGGGATTATACTGAATTTACTGGATTCATTACTTGTTTTTACTTCATTAACTTATTTGCTCCATCAAAGTACTCTAAACAATAAACTTAGTTTTTCCAACATATGGGAAGAATTAAACAAAAAAATCCTTTATTCACATTGTCATGCCCAGAACAATCTCTATGTTTAAGTAGAACACTGGCTTTTTCCTCGAATCTATCAGGAACAAGGAGGAGGAGGAAAGTTATGACAAACATCAGTTCAAGTAATTTTGTTCGGTTTTTCTATCTCATTTTTGCAGCAACTTTGTTACAGCTTTTCCAGAACTTTATGTTGTCTGATTGTGATACAAAACCTTTACATTCTGATTTAATATGAAGTTTATTCGAAATTGCAGGATACCTTGAAAATCTTGAGCCTATACTTTCCTGTTTTCTCCCAAGAGATTTTGTCAGTATTCTTTCATCTCCTTGGCTATTCTAGCATACTACCATCATACCTGCCAGGCTTTTTACCATCTCCCTTAGGAAATCGTTCTAGTCCAGAAAAAATGTTTTCACTATAAGGTCACACCAAAAGTAAAGCATATCCTTGAATAACAACACAACACTTCTAATGGAAGTGATCTTTATATCTAGGAATTTTAAATATCCACTTTTATGTTATAAGAATAAGATTTGTGTTCCCACGTTTTGGGGGATTATGTCTTAATTTTTTTATTCTTGCAAGTAAAAGATATGAGTGAATGACTGAACAAAAAGTTTTCAAGCAATACAAATCTACTACCACAATGACCAGGAATTAGAACAAACCCAAGAAAGTTTGCTTCATTTGCATCTATAAATGTTTTACTTACTCACTGTAGGAGAGAAATCAGTAAGAGGATTGCATGGAAATTAAGCAACCAAGGATTAGAAATTTCTGAATCCCCTAAATGTCTTGAAGAGTTCTATTCCTTCTTATTTCTTATGCACCGTAGCCTTTCCTTCTAAAGAGATACTAATCCCATAAAAGTTAACAAGTGTCAAATCAATAAATATTTTCTGAACAGTATAGTAGATTAAAAATAAAAGTCTGCAGCCCATGCCCTAGTGTGTTTGAGAATCAGAAGTCTTGTTTTAAGGCATCCTTCCATACCCAAAATCTCTGACCAATGGTCATACAGCCTCCAGTGACAGGCAAAGCATCACCATTAAGGGGGCCCATTCCATCACTGGACAGCCTTGTTAGAAAATTCCCACATTAAATTGTAATTTATAGCTTTATAATTTTCCTACTTTTGCTTTTTACCAACCTATTATAATAACAAACCTGTCCTCATGTTTCTATAAAGGTTTCAAAATAGTGACTATTTAAAATGCCCTCATTCTTGCTTTCCTTCCACTGTAACATTCCCCTTAGGGATGTTTTTCTTCAACAGAGTTCTCATTTTGTTCTCCTACATGGCATTTTTTCAATATAACTCTAAAAACATGATACCCAGAGCAGATGTACTATTTTGGGTGTAAATTATCTTACACCACAGACTAGACTTGTATTATTACAACCAACCCTAATGCTAGCTTTTATATAATTCAGTAATTATTCATTCAGCAAACATTTACCGAGTAACTAAGTGTCATGCTTTAGGCTAGGCCTTGGGGATTCAAAATCAAACAGTCTCTGCCCTCAGATAACTGCATTATACTATAAGCAGAGTAGAACCCTACTTCTTTTTCATCAGTATTTCTATAAGCAGATCACCACCTTTGTCTACCAATAAAGTAAAAAAATTTTTCTCCAGCACTGATGAAGTTCTGACTTCAGTCACAGCATTCCCTTTAAGAATGATAATTTTTCATTCTGGTTCCCTTTTCTGTATATTCTATGTATTATCCCTTTAAACTTTTATATCAACTATTAGGAAAAAAAATCACTCTTTCACCTTCTTAAATGGCTTTTATAAAAATGAATAGCTTAGAGTCAAGGACAGACACCTGTTTCTACCTCTCCGCTCTATGTAAATCACTGGGCAACACACCTTGGGTACAATGTTTTTAACAGACCAGAATGTATCACTTCCGTCACCAACCATATCAAGTGCTTTCGAGTTTCGCTGTGCACATGCTTTCCTGATTTATCATATTAGCAACTCTAATACAGAAGGATATAAAATAAATTATGGCTTGTTTCCAATGAACTTACTTTGAAGCCTTATGATGTCACAATTCTCTAAAATTCTCCAAAGTGCTCACGGTATTTTTTTGTTTCTGCATTCTAAACTTTTGCTAGAGACTATGTTCTTAAGTCTTATTCTCAAGATTTAGGAAACTTCCATTTTCTACGTGTATATGCTGACATATTTATTAAAGCATAAAGATATAACAAAAATAATTTATAATAATACATATAGTTGAGTCACATGGAAAACATTAAAACTCAGTAAACATTAATAAAGTTATATATAAGAATGGCATATTAAATTGAGACTGAAAAAAGACACTTTAAAATGGATACATTGTGCCAAAAAGAGTCTGACAGAAACCAATATATTAGAAAGAGACAGATAATAAAGTTGAATTTGCTCAGTGTATCACTCAACAGAGCTGGATTCTAAATCCTTATACTGGACTTAAACATCTCTTTTCATCTTCTGGAAACTTAACAATTAGCTGTCTACAGTTTTTGGTCACTTTTCACCTCCCACCCCTTCGCAGTCACCACCCCCCATAAGAAAACTGTATACTTGAAGCAGGTCAGTAATGCCAGATGAAGACATGGACTTGTGGTGGGAACAGAAATGTCCAAGAAGAGGACACCTCTGCAGCCTGCACAGCCGGGATTGTCCAACTCTTCTTTCAGTTCCCAACTTCTTTAAGAGAAAACTTAGTAGTCCAATAACCAAAGCACATACAACTGAAGTTTCTCTGGTTGAAGGAACAGAACCCCTCTTCTAGAAGCTTGCCTCTCACACTTTCATATGCAAGTGAATCTCACTTGACAATTTTGCTAAACTGCAGTTCCCAAATCAGTAGGTCTGTGGTGGGGGTCCAAGATACTGTTTTCTGACAAAGTGCAAGGTGATGCCCATGTTCTGACCCATGGACAGACCTTGTAGAGCAAGACCCTGGGCCATCTTCGCAGTATTCCCAAGTTTCCCCCAAAGAATTATACTTCATGTGGCCCTAGTATTTCCACCTGTTTTCTCATAGCTGCCATCATCTCCGTTTATGGTAAGCACAACTGTGCCCCCACCGATGACAAGTCCTAATATTTAGAACTTGTGAATATGTTAGGTTTACAGGGCAAAGGGGAATTAAGTCTGCAAATGGAATTAATGTTGTTAATAAGCTGATCTTAAAGTAGGGAGGTTATCCAGGTAGATCCAATGTAATTGCAAAGTCCTTAAAAATGGAAGAGTAAGTCAGAGGAAGAGAGAGACCTGAGTCTTGAAAAACTATCATGGTGATACAGCATTGCTGCCTTTGAAAATGGAGAAAGGGGACCAAGAGCTAAGGAATGTGAACATCTCTAGAAGCTAAAAAAGGCAAGGAAGAAGATTTTTCCCTAGAGCTTCCAAAAAGGAACATAGCCCAGCTAATACCTTGATTTTAGCCCAGCAACTGGTGTCAGACTTCTACCCTACAGAATTGTGAGGTAATAAATTTTGTGCTGTTTTAAGCCCCTAAATTTGTGATTATTTGTTACAGAAGCAATAGAAAAAGCAATATACATGCCTCATGATGTTTTTAACTGAATAACTATAAAAGCCAACTCTAATGATCTGTTATAATATCATGGCTCTCTCTCTCTCTTGCAGCCAAACATGGAGAAGCTCTACACAGTCAGCAAAAACAAGACCGGGAGCTGACTGTGGCTCAGATCATGAACTCCTTATTGCAAAATTCAGACTTAAATTGAAAAAAAGTAGGGAAAACCACTAGAACATTCAGGTATGACCTAAATCAAATCCCTTATGATTATACAGTGGGAGTGAGAAATAGATTTAAGGGACTAGATCTGATAGACAGAGTGCTTGATGAACTATGGACGGAGGTTTGTGACATTGTACAGGAGACAGGGATCAAGACCATCACCATGGGAAAAAAAATGCAAAAAAGCAAAATGGCTGTCTGAGGAGGCCTTACAAATAGCTGTGAAAATAGAAACGAAAAGCAAAGGAGAAAAGGAAAGATATTCCCATTTGAATGCAGAGTTCCAAAGAATAGCAAGGAAAGATAAGAAAGCCTTCCTCACTAATCAATGCAAAGAAATAGAGGAAAATGACAGAATGGGAAAGACTAGAGATCTCTTTAAGAAATTAGGGAACATTTCATGCAAAGATGGGCTCGATAAAAGACAGAAATGGTATGGACCTAACAAAAGGAGAAGATATTAAGAAGAGATGGCAAAAATACACAAGAGAACTGTACAAAAAAGATCTTCATGATCCAGATAATCACGATAGTGTGATCACTCACCTCGAGCCAGACCTCCTGGAATGTGAAGTCAAATGGGCCTTAGAAAGCATCAATATGAACAAAGCTAGTGGAGGTGATGGAATTCCAGTTGAGCTATTTCAAATTCTAAAAGATGATGCTGTGAAAGTGCTGCACTCAATATGCCAGCAAATGTGGAAAACTCAGCAGTGGCCACAGGACTGGAAAAGGTCAGTTTTCATTTTAATCCCAAAGAAAGGCAATGCCAAAGAATGCTCTAACTACCACACAATTGCACTCATCTCACACGCTAGTAAAGTAATGCTCAAAATTCTCCAAGCCAGGCTTTAGCAAAACGTGAACCGTGAACTTCCAGATGTTCAAGATGGTTTTAGAAAAGGTAGAGGAACCAGAGATCAAATTGCCAACATCTGCTGGATTATCGAAAAAGCAAGAGTGTTCCAGAAAAACATCTATTTCTGCTTTATTGACTATGCCAAAGCCTTTGACTGTGTGGATCACAATAAACTGTGGGAAATTCTGAAAGAGATGGGAATACCAGACCACCTGACCTGCCTCTTCAGAAACCTATATGCAGGTCAGGAAGCAACAGTTAGAACTGGACATGGAACAACAGACTGGTTCCAAATAGGAAGAGGAGTTCGTCAAGGCTGTATATTGTCACCCTGCTTATTTAACTTATATGCAGAGTACATCATGAGAAACGCTGGACTGGAAGAAGCACAAGCTGGAATCAAGATTGCCGGGAGAAATATCAATCACCTCAGATATGCAGATGACACCACCTTTATGGCAGAAAGTGAAGAGGAACTAAAAAGCCTCTTGATGAAAGTGAAAGTGGAGAGTGAAAAAGTTGGCTTAAAGCTCAACAACATTCAGAAAACTAAGATCATGGCATCTGGTCCCATCACTTCATGGGAAATAGATGGGGAAACACTGGAAACTGTCAGACTTTATTTTTTGTGGCTCCAGAATCACTGCAAATGATGATTGCAGCCATGAAATTAAAAGACGCTTACTCCTTGGGAGAAAAGTTATGACCAACCTAGATAGCACATTCAAAAGCAGAGACATTACCTTGCCAACAAAGGTCCATCTAATCAAGGCTATGGTTTTTCCAGCATTTATGTATGGATGTGAGAGTTGGACTGTGAAGAAAGCTGAGCACCAAAGAATTGATACTTTTGAACTGTGGTGCTGGAGAAGACTCTTGAGAGTCCCTTGGACTGCAAGGAGACCCAACCAGTCCATCCTAAAGGAGATCAGTCCTGCGTGTTCATTGGAAGGACTGATGCTGAGGCTGAAACTCCAGTACTTTGGCCACCTCATGCAAAGAGTTGACTCATTGGAAAAGACCCTGATGCTGGGAGGGATTGGGGGCTGGAGGAGAAGGGGACAACAGAGGATGAGATGGCTGGATGGCATCACTGACTCGATGGACATGAGTTTGGGTGAATTCCGGGAGTTGGTGATGGACAGGGAGGCCTGGCGTGCTGCGATTCATGGGGTCGCAAAGAGTCAGACATGACTGAGCGACTGAACTGAACTGAACTGAGAAAATACTTGAGTGACACTTTTTCCCTGAATTGCTACTTCACTGTAAGCTATGAGTTGTCTGTTCACTGCAGGGGTCTCTCTATAGAAGTCAGTGACTCCTGCATATACAGTATTCTTTATTGTACTAACTCAGCATCTGGATTTTTTTTAGCCCAATTGTTTTGCTGGTTTTAGAATAAAATTTTCTACTCATACTAATTGCCTTGAGTCTGACTTTAAATATAACATTTCATTGTTTTTTAGTGTTCAAAAATGTGTCACCATTAGTGGTTAAAAAAAAAAATTTGAAAACCCATAAAATGATTTTTGTTAGTATTCTTCTTCATGGAATTTAAAGAGACATTTGCCACATTTACCACCAAGTTAGTTTAAATATCAGCATAATAAGCTTTCCATGATTCTAAGCTAGCTAGAACTTTGGTTGAAAAGAACCAGTACAAGTATAGAAATTGAAAGCATCAGGAATTGGGCCTCTTACATGAACAATCTTTAACTTCCCAGAGATGAGGGGTGGGAGTGTCAGATGATAGTTACCATTTTTTAGCAATACTGTATTTTCACTTAAGGTATATACGTTTTTTAGACATAATACTATTGCACACTTAATAGACGACAATATAATGTTAACATAACTTTTATATGCACTGGGAAACCAAAACATTAATGATTTGGTTTACTGCAATATTCACTTTATTGCAATGGCCTGAAAGTGAACCCACAATATCTCTGAGGTGTGCCTGTACATGGGTAAAGAGTCCATGAGGTCACAAATTCTCTATAAATAATTCTAACTCCAATCTAACTAAATTTGAGGACATTACAACTGTTTTCCTCCAGATCTCTTGAGCCCCAGTTTAAATATCCTGCTCCTTCTGTTAAATTACATTTAAACCAGTATTTTAAAATAGGCAATATTTTGACAAAATGCCTGTATATTACTGCCTCAAGACCAAATTATTAGTTAAACAAGCAATTAGATCAAATACAACAGTCAAGAAACACAATCAACTAAGTATTTGCTAAACCAGTTTGCCTGAGATTGAACAAATATATACGCCAGCTGACATCTGTTTGATTCTGTCCTCCTAGGTAAAAATTGGTACTTTTGACCTGATATTTTTGTGCTATTAACTGTGATCAAAGCATCCTATGACAAATTCTACATGGATCATTGGTAAAAAGAAAGTCTGCTGAAAACTAGTTAGATCAAATCACAGAGGGGGAAAGATTTATTTACTTTAAGGGTAAAATTAGTAATGTTGAAAGGTTTCGTGTTTTCTGAGTTCGTTACATATGTAGTGAAAACAATATGTTTAGCAACATATATTGAATTTTGTTACTTTCTATGATCTTATGTTGCCTTTTTTCTATAGGGCAATACAATAATATTTTATCATGTTTATGGAGAAGGAAATGGCAACCCATTCCAGTGTTCTTGCCTGGAGAATCCCAGGGACGGGGGAACCTGGTGGGCTGCCGTCTATGGGGTCGCACAGACTGAAGCGACTTAGCAGCAGTAGCAGCAGCAGCATCATTAAAAACAAAAATATTTATTAGTCTTTTTCAAACTGTGAGTTCATTTTTTCTTGTTAAGTAACAAAATTTTAACTAGTTAAGTGTCATTTCCAATTTAATCATGAAAGCAACCAGAAACACATAACCAAACTCACCTAATGATTTGGATTGCAAAGTTTTCTTTTCCACGAAGGGAGGGCTAAGTAAGGTAAGTGGCTATGTGTAACTCAAACTGTGAAACACCTTCTCTAGTTAAAGAAATGCTTATTTATATATTGCTACAGAAAACTGAAGCATATGAAGAAAGAATCAGAAGTACTCTCAACAAAGAATTTCTTTAATTTTTGATACAGACCAAGCTCTTCATCTTTGAGAAATAGTTTGTACAGAGAAGTGTCCCAAATTCTTTCAACAGTGCAGTTCTAGCTGCTCCAAGTAATACATCTTGTCCTTTGTACATGAGAAAGTGTTTAGTAAAACCAGATGGCCAACTGTTTTCCTGTTCTGAAGCACTTAAAACTGGCAAGAAGATATTTGAGGTCAAAAACCTTACAGATTATACTGACATGAACAGACACTTGAAAACTCTGGTTCATCCATAATTAGATTATTTCCATTATTCTCCACCCAACTCTTATTAAATCACAGTTTGTTATCTGAAAAATATTATTCTAACACACATAGAGCTCAAATCTCCTCCATCTCCACCTTTGTGATATACAAGACCTACACCATCATTTGAAGCACTCAGGAACCAGTGAGGAATTAAAACTAGATTTCAACTCAGCATTTAATCAATCTACCTTTATTACCGGATATCCTGAAGGTCATCCATGAATATTTAACTCAGAGAGGTCCACCCATGTGACAGGACCCAGCTTGACTGTAAAATCAATATGCAAAGACAAATGGATATTTTAAGCCAGGGCTTCCCAAAGGAATCGATTGCTGCTGCTGCTGCTGCTACTGCTGAGTCACTTCAATCATGTCCGACTCCGTGCGACCCCATAGACAGCAGCCCACCAGGCTCCCCCATCCCTGGGATTCTCCAGGTAAGAGCATTGGAGTGGGTTGCCATTTCCTCCTCCAATGCATGAAAGTGAAAAGTGAAGTCACTCAGTCGTGTCCGACTCCTAGCGACCACATGGACCGCAGCCTACCAGGCTCCTCCGTCCATGGGATTTGCCAGGCAAGAGTACTGGAGTGGGGTGCCATTGCCATCTCCCAAAGGAATCGCTTAGTAATCTTATTAATAAAATGACTCTGACTCAGCAGGTCTAAAACAGGGCCTGAAGATATGCATTTCTAATAAGCTCTCAAGTGATACCAGTGCTTCTGGAATGTGGCACATTTTGAATAACAAATTTCCTGGGCTAGACAATGTTCAGAATTCTACTGCTGCACTCCTCCTAACTTTTCCCATGATTTCTTCCCAGCCTACTTATTCTCTTCTCCATGATCCACTTTCATGACACCACATCCCAACAACCCTTTTATTAACTATTGGTGCAGCCATTCAGTTTGTTGCTTTCTCTCTCCAGCTGCCGTGTTTTTCATCTTAGTGGAGGAAACATTTCATCTTATCTTTTAGAGTCTCTTGCCTCTGATTTTGTTCCTTCATTTTGACATCACCTCCAGAGCTTCTTGTCCAGATAATAAGAGTGAAGAGAAAGAATAAAAGAAGACACGGATGTACCAAAAGGAAGGATAAGTTAAGAAAGATGCCTTTGGAGAATCTGAAATCCATTTAAGAGTTATCAGATAATTAAACCTAAAAAATTTGGTATCAGAGAAAGCTTACATGTGATCAATCAGTGATTAGAGAAAGGAAAGTAATCCCAGCAGACTAAATTAGGGGGCTTTATCAGAAATAGGAGGGATAAACTCTGCTTTAAAATTTGTATAGGAATTAGATTGGTGACGTGGTGTGAGTATAACATTCAAAGGAGAGAACAGTGTTAGCAAAGGTGCAAGCGTGGAAAAGTTTAAGCAAAAGATTTGAGGAGATCAGTGAGTACACCCATCAGAGAGATATGAAAGGGTAATATAGAGTTACTGAATGCCAAGTTAAAAAAAAATTAATTCTCCAATTAATTTCATTGGTTGTGGAAGGCACTGAGGTTATAGCTCGGAGAAGGCAATGGCACCCCACTCCAGTACTCTTGCCTGGAAAATCCCATGGCAGGAGGAGCCTGGTAGGCTGCAGTCCATGGGGTCGCAAAGAGTCAGACACGACTGAGCGACTTCACTTTCACTTTTCACTTTCATCATTGGAGAAGGAAATGGCAACCCACTCCAGTGTTCTTCCTGGAGAATCCCAGGGACGGGAGAGCCTGGTGGGCTGCCGTCTATGGGGTTGCAGAGTTGGACATGACTGAAGCGACTTAGCAGCAGCAGCAGAGGTTATAGCTCAGAGTGACATGACTGGAATAATCTCCCCACATTGCCGGGGACAGTTCTAGTTTACACCACTGACCAGATGTAATTATCATAATTATTAATATCCTCTCTTTCATTGTTCAAAGTGATCCAGTTTGAACAGTAAATTATATAGTTGCCCTAGTATAATGAAATTAGAATTTCACTCAAAGGGATTAGAATAGTGGTGTACAGTGTATAGGCCCAAAATGTGTGGTTCACAAGTGGAGGACTGTACAGAATGCTAAAAGAGTATATTTTCTTGGTGTGGTTATGCTGATTCTTACATGTGGATCAAACTTTTATTGTAGTTACATATTCCATATCTTGGATTTATAAAATATAGATAAATTAACCAAAGTGTGTTAGTCTCTCAGTCGTGTCCAACTCTTCGGAAGCCCATGGACTCTAGCCCACCAGGCTCCTCTGTCCATGGAATTCTCCAGGCAAGAATACTGGAGTAAGTTGCCATTCCCTCCTCCAGGAGATCTTCCCAACTCAGGGATCAAACCTGGGTCTCCCACATTGCAGACAGATTCTTTACCATCTGAGCCACACGGGAAACCCCAAATTAACAAAGTACCATGCCAATTTATAGATTCCATTTATTTCATGAACTTTCAAAACCTGTGTTTTGAATTTTTCAAAATACAAAATTCAGAACGAGAAGATCAATGAAGGGTTGTACAGAAGTAACCTCTGAATTAGAATATATTGAGAATAATTAAGAAGGCAATGGTAGTTTGGGAAACGTGCATGAAAAGAAATAAGTCAAATGAAGAATCAACAGGCCTTAGAACTTATCTGGTGACAACAGGCCAGAGACAGGAAGATATGAAGGATAATTTTGAGTTTTAGGCTTGAATGTCTGACAATAAGAAACATAAAAGGGATTAAAAGAAAGTAGGAGAGTTCAGAAGATGAGTTGATGCCATGATCTTCATATGGACATATCCAATAGGCACTTTAATTTTTGCCTAGGAACTGGATCCTCCCCATTCATTTTTCACTTATAAAAGTCATATTTAAATTGTCTATTATCACTTACATATTTTTGATCTAGAGAAAACTCAGTAAAATGACCCCTCCTGCTTCTGTGGAAGTATCAGATTTCTGGTTTATAGGCCCAACTTCAGAGACATGGAGGGTCAAAATATTTATGTGATTAACTTGACACTGCTTTTTGAAAATAAAATCATCAACACCAGGAAAATTATGAATTTCAAGGAATGGTTCACAGTATGTCATCTTAGACATAAAAGCCATGTCTGAATTCTATATAAGAAAGCAATTTTCATTAAAAATTGTAAATGGAAAAGAAAAATTGTTTGATGTATGTATGCAAGGATTAGTCTGTCTTCTTTTTTACCTAGATTCAGTTTACATCAGCAATATATTCTTGCTTTCTTCTCTCTTCTTCCAGTTTCTAAGCCAGATATAATTGGGATTTGTTATTATCTGAACAGCAAATGTATGAGGGATTGGGGGTGGTAAAGTGTTGGAATGAGTGCTTTAAATCTGTCTTTCTAATCATTTGTCTACCCTTATGGCTCTTGTCAGTTCCCTAAGTCCAGAATGATCAGACTTCAAATCCTGTAGCCTGGGCCATATGTTTCCTCTTGAGTCCAACCAGAGACCTGACATCCATACTTAAGCCCACCCTCACCGTTGTTTTCCATCCTAGGTTCTAATGGCATTTCAAACTAAATCTTTTGTACCCTTGGATGCTTCTGGGCTTCTTACCACCAAATCATAATGGTAAAGCAGGAAAAATAGCTTAGGGAGCACACACTCAGTTTATAGATGAGGAAACTAAGCCCGAATAGTTTAAATAGGCAAAATCATACAGCAAATTTGTGGCAGAATTGAATCTAAAGTCAAATGTTGTGTCTTCTAGTTCAAGGATTTGTTTACCACAAAAACTTTTTTCCTTAGCTGTGGTCTCAGCACTGAGACCAAATTTAACAATAATTGTATTATGATCTTTACCTTATATATATATATATATATATATATATATATATATATATATTTCATCCTATCATTTGAATCTTCTTAGTAAGCTTCATTTACAAGATACTGGTCATTCATTTTCACCCGAGATACTCCTGTGGTAAAGTATAACAGCTACTGAAGCAAATCACTAAAAACAAATTAAATTCAAGTGACAGAGAAATAATATATTACCAATCTGAAAGGACATGGGAAACCTAAATGATGCTCAGTAACTATTAGAATGAAAAATCAGAAATGGCTCAAATACACTGTCACCTTAGTAATGTTCTTGGAGAACTGCTACCATCAAGGAAAAATTTCATGCAGTTTTTACAAGAAGTCAGAACTTTATGATTTCCCAGGAGCACAGAACTAATTCAGTTGTAAAATACTGATTCAGAACTGTTTTCAAAGAATAATTCCCTATTCTAAGCTGCCAATGCTGATGCTCTAACAGGCTGAAACCCATTTTGTGTACAGACTTCAGTTCCATGTAAAGATAAATTAAACAAGCAATAACACAAATGCTATAACCCAACCATGATCATTGCTACCAAAAAAGAAAAAAAAAAATCATAGAATTCCAGAGTCTCAAATGTACATCTTGTTCCAGCAATAACCCACATGAATTTTGTCCTTTCCCACTGAAAACCAAAACACTAATTTAAGTGCTTCAAAGCTAGTATGGTTTTTGTGCAAAAGACTTATTGGATGCCTGACAGGGAAATAAATCAAGAGATGGTGAAAAAAAAAAAAATGTTTTGCACAAAAGAGTAAAGGATTTAGAATCCAGGTCAATGTATTCTTTTCCTCGCCTTTTTCTACTTTCCGTAGCGAGTCCCAAAGGAGAAGACTAGGCATAAATAATGAGACAGGAAGAATGAAAATTTGAACATCTAACCTCTCAAAGCCTCAGTAGAAATATATCAATAGAAAAGAAAGACAAAAGCTGAGGCTTGCTTGATCTCCCGGTTACTCTCAGGAGTGGGTGCTGGGTTTTGCTAAAAACTCTTTTATGTGTGCATCTTTAAATAGAGAAAACAGAAATAAAAATAACAAGGCTTCTTATAAAATGCCTTTATAAAATTGACAAAATCAACTTAAATCAGAAGAATTATTAGTTTTTTTTTTCATTGAGGAATATACTATACAGACTTCTTCTGAGCTAATGAAAGGTAAAAAGATATTTCTCATTTATGTCCAACGTCAGGAATTACTATATCTCTGTTGGATGTTTTCTCCATCAGTAAATTAGAGTGGCATGGATGATCTTTTTTCTGACAGTTTTAATCCTGCAAATATTCATTGTAATGGCAAAAAGCCCAGATGTAGATAAATCTCCCTTGCTACACTTCTGAAAAAATCTCAGGATGAAAAGTAACCCAATTCATTGAAAAACTATTGTGTTCCTGGTTTTGATGCTGAGGGCATTAAATACAATATTTATAGCAACCTTAGGAAGTAGATATTATTTTCTGTTAGAGACTATCATGACTCAACTGAGCCAATGAGGAGTATGAGAATTCAAACCTAAGTGTTTCTGACTCCAAAACCCATTCTCTCACCATAGCACTGTGCTGCCACTAGTAACTGTAGGTAATCAAACAAGTATGTGAATTAGACAATGATTTATTCCATTTACTGAAAAGACCATATAAGCTCATTTCATTGCATTGGCTGATAACTATAGAAAAACTACTTGTGTAATAACTTTAATAGGTAGGCTATTCTGAGACAGCACCATGATTATTTTTTCTTTAAAACATCACTGATGACATACAAGTAATAAAATCTTCTAAGTAACTTAGCAAAATCCCCATGCTATTCAGTGCACCATATTTGTGAAATGCATCTAATTGCTCTCTTATTTCCCCCTACATTTCCTTATTAGAATGAATAGTTGGTGATAAGATGATTTCACAGATGAGATTCCAAAGAACTGTAACAAGATGAAACTTGAAGTTGATTTCTGTTAATAGATGTGTTTACTCCAACCTTCAGTTTTGCACAAGTATGTAAGGAACAGCCAACCAGAAACTCAAATACAGCCTGTGACCAAGGAACAGTGTGTGTCTTTTCATGACACTCTCAGCATGTAGAGAGATCTAAGTCATGTTGACCTGATTGAAATCAAGCTGTCATCAAGTGAACTGTCTGGATAGAATGATCTATGAACTCTTGATGGCCTCTCCAAAAACCCAAGAGTTCTCTGTATGCATTAGTTCCAAATACAGTCATGTATTCAGTTACCAAAAACCTCAGACATGCATGAAAATGTTAGAGAAGGGCTTCAAATCTACTTTCAATCCAGAATCACTTTCTGACTTATCGGAAGAGGATGACAGTGTTGGTTACTCGTTTATCTTATTGAGAAGGCAATAATCCACATAATATTCAACAATCAGAATTTCTTAAAATAAGATATTCCTCTCCTTTAAGACCCTGAACTTTACTTTCTTCAGAAAGAAGTGTTTGGTGTTAGATTCCTCTTGCTCAAAGGCACATTCCTGCTGAGTGAAATAACAAAACTATATTATTTAATCATGGCAGCCTGCTAGGCAGCATATTTCTGAGGAGTTATCACAGACTATACTTTAGGTGGCTCTTGTAAGGCCCTAGGTCAAAAGCAAAATGACTCACGACAACTGCATAAGTCAACCAGAGATTATTTTGTTTGGCTTTCATATTGCTGTTTTAAAATGGAATTAATATAGACTAATAAAGAAAAAATCTAGTAGGTACTTTCTCCTCATGTTCACACTGTTTGGTTAAATGTACCACAAGGTAGAAACCATAAATATAATTCTCCAGCTTAAACAGAAATTCTGTAGCTTGTACTTGGTTTCTGGCCACATACTAAGTTAGCCATTGATATCAAGAACATTGTCAAAGTCACTAATGTGACAAGTGAATTCGCCACTAATGAGACAAAAAGACCATGTGTGCAGTGAGGCAATGGAGAAGGACATGGCAACCCACTCCAGTATTCTTGCCTGGAGAATCCCATGGACAGAGGAGCCTGGCAAGCTACAGTCCATGGTGTCACAATGAGTTGGACACGACTGAGTGACTAAGCACAGCAGTGAGGCAAAGAAAGGGAAAGTGTTTTTCATACATTCAAAAGAAAAATGTTAGCTTCTGAGAACTTTTAGAGAAGATTTATCATCAATTTCCAACCGGTAATTTTGAATTACCTGCTTGGGTATCTCCAGAAAACTACTCATGAAAACTACACCTATTGTCAAGGAACCCTCTACCTGTTCTACCTGGAATTTAGTAAATTTCAACACAGAAAGTGAAAAAGCTTAGCTATAGATTAAAAATATATACACTGCTACTAATAATAAGTACCATTTCATGAGTACATGTTATGTTTCAAGAACTTATCATTCATTACCTCATTAAGTCACTTACCTTTGTTTTAGGAAAACTCCACTTTAGAGATGAGAAAACTAGAGTTTTGACATCAAATAATGTCTTCAATCACTTGAATATTATCTCCATCAGGGCTTATATTGTATAACTTACTAACGTATCCTCAGGGTTTCTCAGGTGGCGCTAGTTGTAAAGGACCCACCTGCCAATGCAGGAGACATAAGAGAGGTGGGTTCAATCCCTGGGTCAGGTCGGGAAGATCCCCTGGAGGAGGGAGTGGCAATCCACTCCAGTATTCCTGCCTGGAAAATCCCATGGACAAAGGAGCCTGGTGGGCTACAGTCCATAGGGTCACAAAGAGTCGAACACAACTGAAGCAACTTAGCATGCACCACCTTCAGCTCCAGAAACAGTGCCAGGCACACACATGTGTATGATCAATAATTGTTGATGGATGGTCTGAACAATTCCAAAGTTGAAGGCACTTTTTCCTGTGTGCCATGCTACTTCTCCAGACACGTAGGAAGATAAGGAAGGAAGGAAAGCAGGGGAAAAAAAGAAAGAAGGAAAGAAAGAAAGAAGAAAAAGTATTATTTTCTTAGTGGGGAAAAACTTGTATACTTTTAACTGTTTAAACCAATGGGAAATTTTTGAATTAAAATGACTTACAGTATTATGTTAGTTTCAGGTGTACTACGTAGTACTTGATATTTGCACACATTATGAGATGTTCACCAGAATAAGTCTAGGAACCATCTGTTTCCATACAAAGTATTACAATATTACTGACCATATTCCTTATGCTGTGTGTTATTGAAATACATCCATAGTTTCTCACCTTTACAACTGATAGTTTGCACCTCTTAACCCCCTTCACCTGTCTCTCCCCACCACATCACTTCCCCTCTGGCAACCACTTGTTAGTTCTCTGTATCTGTGAGTCTGATTTTGCTTTGCTTGTTTGTCTTGTTCTTTAGATTCCACATATAAGAGAAATCATAGGATATTTATCTCTCTCTGTCTGACTTATTTCATTAGCTTAATACTCTCTAGATCCTTTCATGAGGTCCCCCCAGATGGCAAGTTTCCAAATTTTTATGGCTGAGTAATATTCTCAAGAGGCGCTAGTAGTAAAAAACCTGGCCGGCAATGCAGAAGACTTAAAAGCGCAGGTTCAGTCCCTGGGTTGGGAAGATCCCCTGGAGGAGGGCATGGCAACTCACTCCAGTATTCTTGCCTGGATAATCCCACAGACAGAGGAGCCTGGTGGGCCACAGTCCACAGGGTCACAGAGAGTCAGACATGACTGAAGCAACTTAGAACCAACAAAATATTCCAAAATTAACTTTCCCACAAAGAAAATTCAATTTCATTATGGCTCTCTTTCTCAGCTACATCTAATCAATAACCCATGCTTATCTATTTTTGTTTAAATTTTCTTCTTGTGTCAGTCTCTGTCTTCTATAACAATCTAGTCAAAGCCTTATTCAAGTTTTGCCTGAATTAGTGTTGTTGGGGGGCGACTTCCCTGGTGACTTAGACAGTAAGAATCCACGTGCAGTGAGGGAGACCTGGATTCAATCCCTGGGTTGAGAAGACCCCCCTGAAAGAGGGATGAAAGCCCACTCCAGTATTCTTGCCTAGAGAATCCCCATGGACAGAGGAGTTTGGCAGGCAACAGGCCATGGGGCCGCAAAAAATTGAATATGACTGAGAAGCTAAGCATAACGCAGCACAGTACCTAGGAAAATCCTGAATTAGTATGATAGCTTTTAAGTTGTGAGTCTGCTTCCTTTCTTTCACAGTTAAATATGTTATTTAAGGCATTTCTTTTATTTATTTGCTTAAAACAATTTCAGGATTCATCTTTGTCAATAGATGTGGTGTCAACTCTGTTGAGAGTCCATTTTCCTCAGGTCTACCACAGATGCATCCCATGTAACAAAGCACTGACTTCCTTTCCATATTATCCTTTCAAGAATGAAAGACATGAAATTTCTTTCAAGAATAGAAATAACATTTCTTCTCCTGGAGCAAAGGGTAGGCATGCTACTTTCTGGTGTAAAATATTTAGGTCCCCTAAACTTATGAACCCTCTCCTGTAATGAAACATGCTACATGTAAGGTGTCATTTGGCCGTCTCTGCATCACCCTATGGGAATAACAGCTCAAGGAACTAGCACCCAAAATACTGATATTTCTATAAGTAACAGCTGATATTCTCCAAGTAATAGCTGATATTTCTTTGAGTAATATACTGATATTTCTATGAATAATAAGTTGTCCTTCATCTCTAACTAAGAAACTTCATGTCTTATGCCAACATCCTTGAAACTGTAGCAGACTAAGATTTTAGTTAGCAAATAGAGTAAAATTTCAAATTTCTTCACTGTTCTTGAGAATTAAAGTCATCTACAGAGACATTTAAAAACACCATGTCCAGTTGCCATCAAATCAATTAACTCAAAATCTCTGGAAATGAGCCCTGGATTTTGTCTTGTTTAAAACTCCTAAAGTAATTCCAGTGTGCAGCCACATTACAGTGATCTATAGGACAAAATTTGCATTCAATGTCTTCTAAAATGTAACTCAAGTTTGCCTTTTCAAGCTCATTTTCCAAGTAGAAAATAGGACACCAATAAAAGAGAGACTAAGCTAGAAAAAGAGAGGCATCTTCACAAGGCAAAACTGAAATATGGAAGAAAGGCTAAACAATACAATGGAGAGATTCTGAGGGCAGGAAGAGAAACACATAAAAAAGAAAGCGATGCACCCAGTATTGTTTGCTGTTAAAGAAGTCATTAGAAAAGGAAGAGATATCTGATGATTACTAGAGCCCACCAACAACTGAAAGAGGAAGACAGAAGTCAAATCTCAGAAAAAAACAAAAGGAATGATTCCCCAAAGGAGGCCAGGATCCTGGAAACTATTAAGAAGTGGTTTCTTAAGCTACAAATACTGACTCCATCGTAAATGCAATTGGGAAACAAACTCTTGAGGACAACAATACTAAATTGTTAAAGAACTTAACAATCTGCATTTATCACGGTAAAATACTCCAAGAATTATTAGGTGAGTTTCAGAGTGGTACAGTGCCCTGAAAGCACATGTCAGAAATATGGGTGAAATTACGACTCTAGGGGATGGCAAAGCCAAGAAGGAACACATTCAAGTGGAGCTAGGCAGGACCAAAGCAGACGAAGTCTGAGTTAGATGTTGTTCTGATGAAAGAGTAGCTCCTGGGTAGGATTAATCAAGCCAAAACATATTGGGGAAGAAATATTTGGCAACCTAGGTTTTGGCAGTCCTGGAACCTCACTATACCACTACTAGCATATACAAATAATCTGGATGAATAGGGTAGAAATAGAAAGAATAAATTAAAAAGAAAAAAAGTGAACAGATCAAGCAAACAGTATTAGAAAAAGAAAAAGAAACGCTTAAGAAGTCGACTAAAAATTCAGTTGAGATTCTCTGAAGATGCAACCGAACAGTAGAGATAAGTGAAACTAGAGACAAACATTCTACAACTACAGAAAAAGATTCGTGGGAAAATAATGTCACGCGCGATCTGGAACATTTAAATACTAAGTACAATGTCCTAAAGAACAGGCCCCGAGAGGTACAGGTTTCAGAATTATCAGAAGGGTCTTCAGTTGAGAAATCTATTAAAAGTGATTCTCAGGCAGGTACCAGGCAAACCTTCCCTAGCAACAAGTCTCTGGAATCAGGGAGTTCATATTAAAAGGAAAAAACAGGTACAGGTCTGAAAATGCCTGCTGACAAGACATTAGATGACTGTAGCTCTGGACAGAGTCCACACTTATTAAGCTCTGGAGTACCAGAAGCACATGATTCAAAAAGAAAATGAAAATTGAAAGAGTTTACATACTCAGAAGGTAAAGAAAAACACCTCAAATGAGAACTATGGGTCAAGGTTGCCAGCATAATAGCTTCTAAGCTTGGAGAGAAAATACAGAGTACATGGATATATGTGTATGCATGTGTGCTAAGTCGCTCTGTTATGTCCAACTCTTTGCAACCCCATGGACTATACAGCCTGCCAGACTCCTCTGTCTATGGGATTCTCCAGGCAAGAATACCAGTGTGGGTTACCATGCCCTCCTCCAGGGGATCTTCCCAACCCAGGGATCAAACCCTTTTTTCTAAAGTCTCCTGCATTGGCAGATGGGTTCTCTATCATCAGCATTGCCTGGGAAACCCAGGTGGATTCATTCCACTCCCTAATTCTAGCCATGGGATTGTGACAAAATTACAATTTTGTCTCTTGCTAGAAGAGATTTCAGGCTTTCATGTTTCCCATTTGAGGATTTGAAAGAACTAAGGGTGGACAGGAACTGCAGGAAGTCCAAACAGAATAAAATATAACTTTCTCCTCTCAAATACTACTTGCACTTTGGCAACACTAAGCGAAAGGCCCTGGAGACACACTTTTGCCTGGGATCATGCTCTGGGAGGTGGGAGTTGGCCCATTTTCTAAACTGGGTGAATGAGGGCTTGGTGCTCAGATGATTTTTTATTCTTTTAACTATTGGAACACTTTTTAAAGAACAAGGATACAGAGACTTAACTCTTAAACTCTTACATGTTTTTTGGTGAAGAAAACCTAGCCACAGATGCTAAAGAAAACCTAACTCAAGCCAGGAACCAGAGAGAGAATAAAAAATTGGGGGAGACTTAAGGTCCTTTGATTTTACACTAACTTCAGCAATATAATTTGACCCAAGACTTTATGTCTTAGGAATCTCCTGGAAATGTTATACAGAGAAGTCAATTATATTCAAATTTTGGACATCTGTGTTGATAACACTCATTATAGTTGCCAGAATATCTTTGATTTATTTATTTTTTAACTTTTTAGCTATGTTGCACAGCATCCAGAATCTTAGCTCCCCAGCTGGGGATCAAACCTGCACCCTCAGCAGTGGAAGCATGGGATCTTAACCACCAGGCTGCCAGCGAAGTTCCACCATGGTCTTAATGGTTAAGACATTAAAACTTCATGATTTTAACCCTATGGGTTAAAAACAACAAAAACAGTAACTCCATGTAATGTGGCAAATAGAGAATGGGGAGAACTTAGTATACCCGACTGACACATTTGGGAACAAGAACCAGACAAGGAGAGCTGAGATCCTTCCCCTCCTCGCCTCCTTTTTGGGAACAATTTATTTACAGAGAGTACACATTATCCTCTCTCCTTAACACAACTGAACCATTACATCTCTGCCCCAGGGGAGGAGGCCTGCCTGAGTTCAGACAGGCCTGTGGGTTGGAAAGTCTGGATATTTACGGGATTCAATATTTACGGGGTTCAGTATCTTTGCTACATACCCAAGATGAGTGTCCCAGTAACTCTGGCAATAATACAACATTTAGATTCTCCCTGGCTAGACTTCTTTGTCTGTCCCAACTGAATCAGAGTTAAGAGGAAGACTCAGATGGAGGTTACACACTGCTTCCCTCCAAACCCTAGATCTCTCTGATTCTAAATATTGAACCAGCACAGTAATGCCTTACACCAGACAGCTCTGGTACTCATCTGACCCAAGTAGATATTTGAATGTGACCCTTGATACAGCATAATCACAGCAGCAATAAGGAAAAGTTACTGTATAAGCATGGATAAGATTTAGTAATAGGTTGGTACCACTTTATTATAATTATGATTGGATAAAATTGTATAAGCTTCCCAGGTGGCACTAGTAGTAAAGAGTCCACTGGCAAATACAGGAGACTCAGTTTTGATCCCTGGGTTGGGAAGATCCCATGGAAGAGGGCATGGCAACCCACTCCAGTATTCTTGCCTGGAGAATACCAAGGATAGAGGAGCCTGGCCAGCTGCAGTCCATGGGGTTGCAAAGAGTGAGACAAGACTGAGTAACTAAGGAGTAGCCTCAAAATTGTATAAATGAGATATGTGACTGTGACCCCTAGAGCAGCATAATCACAGCAGCAATAAGGAAATTTTACTGTGTAAACATGGATGGGTTTAGTGACAGGTGGGTACCAGTTGGACCAAACTCCTGCCTGGCAGCACCACTATCAGCATCAGTAGCACGTGACTATGGACAGAGAATGTAAGCTTTCTGATTCAAACCCTTTACTTACATTCATCAAAGAACATAAAAAGGAGATCCAAATGCACGGTCCACAAAAAACAGAGTAGAATTCCTGTTTCCTCCTTAATTCTCTCACTCCCCCCAAGGTTTCCAGAAACTCTCAGTCACTAAATTCCCAATGTTTTAACCCAGAGATTTTTTTTTTTCTGCCTCCTCTTGTGTCTGCTTCTTCTTCCCTATCCAGATGCGGGGCTTCCTGCGTGTGTCAGTGGTAAGGAATCTGCCTGCAAATGCTGGAGACTTCAGGTTCAATCCCTGGGTTGGGAAGATCCCCTGGAGGAGGAAATGGCAACCCTGTCCAGTATTCTTGCCTGGGAAGACTCATGGATAGAGGAGCCTGGAGGACTCTAGTCCATGGGATAGCAAGAGTCAGGCACAACCGAGTGACTAAACAACATTTGATGCTCCTGAAATTTTTCAACAGATTTTGACATCCTGAAGAATGTCATCTTAAATGTCCATGACTTTTCTCCTTAAGAATCAGACCACTGATTTAATCCTTTCCATTTCTGCTCCTGTTCTCATTACTTGGCATCACAAACAACCTAAAATCCTTTCTGGAAATGCCAGGATCTCTTTGACAAGTGGTTGAGGGGAAGAGACTAAGTGAACAAGTCAGAATCCTCTTCAGGGGAAATTAAAGAGGTATAACTGAAAACACACAATTTTACTGCTGTTGCTTAGTCACTCGGTTGTGTCCAACTCTTTGCAACCCTATGGACTATAGCCCACCAGTTTCCTCTGTCCACGGGAGACAGAAGTAAGAATACTGGAGTGCGTTGCTATGTCCTCCTCCAGGTGGTCTTCTCAACTCAGGGATCAAACCCATGTCTCTTGCGTCTCCTGCATTAGCAAGCAGATTCTTTACTACTAGCACCACCTGGGAAGCTTATACAATTTTATCTGATCGTAATTACAATAACAAACATAATTAAGATTTATTATATGCAAGGACCACTATTACATGGACTATTTCTCTTGATGTACCAGTTCTTTGAGACAATTGCTAATACAATTTATGTTTTTGAGAGAAGGGTACTAAGTCTTAAGAGTACTAAGGATACTAAGATTTGGGCATTAAGCACTGCCCAGGATCATGAAGCTAGAAAAAAGACAAGCCAAAACTGGAAGCTGGGTCTGCTGACCTGGGGACCCTTAACCTTCTCATATCTTGCATAATCCCTGACAGCTTTTCTCTCCTCTTCCCATTACCTTCCCCATGAATTCCAATTTTTTTCAACATTTTCAGTGCAAAATAATAGGATTCTGAAAGTGTTTGGAGCAACACATGGTATATGAAAGCATGGACATGGTGGCAGCATGTTGTCTGCCCTGGAATAATATTTGCTCATTAGACTTATAATGTATGTGTCAGTTGCTCAGCCATGTCCAACTCTGCGACCCCATGGACTATAACCTGCCAGGCTCCTCTGTCCATGGATTTCCCCAGGCAAGAATACTGGAGTGGAGTGCCATTCCCTTCTTCAGAGGATCTTCCAAACCCAGGGATGGAACTCTGATCTCCTGCATTGCAGGCAAACTTTAACATCTGAGCCACCAGGGAAGTCTTTGACTTATAATATTTAAAGCAAAATCAAATACCTCCATCCAGTTCTTAGACTCCAAACCAGTTGCCTCCAGTTTTCTTTCTACTATAAAGTATATCATTTCCACATCCTTCTATTCCAAGGAGTCCACTCTCACAGAATCTGTTGTTAGTGTCTCCTACTGATTTTTTTTTTAAAGAATGCCCCTCTTATCAATTTTTTCAGGACCCCCTAGTTATGCCTAGTCTAGACTCCCATCAATTTAGATCAGGAAGCACCATGGTAGCACCTTAATCGGATTCCTGTTTCTAGTTTCCCAGTTACAATAGATTTGACACATTACATTATCAGCTTTACACCAACACTTCAATGGCTCACCATTGCCTTTAGACTAAATATCTTATCATTTTGTTACAATCTGGCATCTACTTCTCAAATCTAATATCCTGCTGCTGCTGCTGCTAAGCGCTTCAGTCGTGTCCAACTCTGTGCGACCCCATAGACGGCAGCCCACCAGGCTCCCCCATCCCTGGGACTCTCCAGGCAAGAAGGTGACCCCCAGATCAAAGACTCACCTACAAGCTGCCTTGCTCATATTTCCCTGAAGGTATGCTTACATTTCTTTCTCCTAAGTGAAATGCAAATTACCATTAATAAATAAAAATGAATATATCCTTACTCACAATTAGAGATACATTAGTTAAAACAATGAAATACAATTTTAAGCCAGCAGATAGACAAAGACAAAATTAAAAGGTTGATAACATTCCGTGTTAATAAGGAGGTGGGGGGAAAGGCACTCTAATTCACTGACAACACAAATTATTTCAGTGTTTGGAGGCTATTACTAGCCTCAAAACTTAAGGGCATTCACAAAATGCCCTTAAAGGCCACTCTCTCAAAAACTTAAAAGGCATCCGTTATAACTCTAAGAACTTGTGCTATAAATCTAACACAATTAGATTATATGCCTATATATATATATACACACACACAAACACACGAAAGTGAACGTGAAGTCATTCAGTCGTGTCTGACCCTTTGTGACCCCATGGACTGGAGCCTATCAGGCTCCTCCATCCATGGAATTTTCCAGGCAAGAGTACTGGAGTGGGGTGCCACTTCCTTCTCCAAGGGGATCTTCCTGACCCAGGGATGGAATCCAGGTCTCCTGCATTGCAGGCAGACACTTTACCACCTGAGCCACCTGGGAAGCCCGCACAAACACATACATATATACACATTTATTTACTATTAAACATATTACTAGGAAACAATCTAAAGGTCAAATAACAAATAAGGGACCAGTTAAATGGGGTTTCTCTAGTAGCTCAGTTGGTAAAGAATCTGTCTGCAATGCAGGAGACCCTGGTTCAATTCATGGATTGGAAAGATCCCCTGGAGAAGGGATAGGCTACCCAATCCAGCATTCTTGCCTGGAAAAGTCCATAGACAGAGGAGCCTGGCAGACTACAGTCCATGGGGTCACAAAGAGTCGGACACAACTAAGCGACATTCACTTCACTCACCAACTAAATAAATTGTGATGCATCTACAGGCAATGGCACCCCACTCCAGTACTCTTGCCTGGAAAATCCCATGGACGGAGGAGCCTGGTAGGCTGCAGTCCATGGGGTCGCAAAGAGTCGGACACGACTGAACGACTTCGCTTTCACTTTTCACTTTCATCATTGGAGAAGGAAATGGCAACCCACTCCAGTGTTCTTGCCTGGAGAATCCCTGGGACGGGAGAGCCTGGTGGGCTGCCGTCTATGGGGTCGCACAGAGTCGGACATGACTGAAGCGATTTAGCAGCAGCAGCACACAATGGTACACTGCAGTTTTGGAAACTAACAAATACATATAATTGACCTATATGTGCTAATATGGGAAACTATTTGTGATGCATTGTTAAGTAAAAAGAAAAAGTTGCTGCAATAACATCAATGAATCCCAAGGGAATTATGCTGCATTAAAAAAAAATCTCAAAAGTTTACAAACTATACAACTCTATTTATAGAACATTGATGAAATAACAAAATTATAGAGATGAGCAGGTTAGTGATTGCCAGGAATGAGAGACTGAGGTTGCAAGTGTAACAGGACATGGGAGCCTTGTGGTGACAGAAAGTTTTGTACTATATTTCTGGTGGTAACTGCAGGTAGCTGCATTTGTGATTGAATTGCATTGAAGTACACATCCAAACACACTCACACGTAAATGGTTGCGTATATAGCTAGTAAAGTCTGAATAAACTCTGCTGACTGTACCAACATTAATTTTCTGGTTTTGACACTGTACTACAGATGGTAACATAGGGGAAGAGTAAGTGAAGGGTGCATGGGACCTTCACGTACATATCTTTGCCATTTCTTGTGAATATATAACTATGCCAAGATATAAAAATTTATTATAAATATACAGGCACTCCGTGTTCACATAAAATATCATATAATAGTGAGTGTAACAGCTGTGCAAGTCTTACTAGGATGGAAGGCTGAATATTGTTAGTACATTAAGAGAGAGATTGTTTTTTGTGTAAAGACCGTTAGAATTGTAGAACATACTAATATAATCTTCTAATCTCTTAATAAATATTTTTATAAACAAAAATAAAAAGAACAAGTTGCAAATAGATGAGTAGTTATATCTCATTGGTGTAAAATATATGAATGCTGCTGCTGCTGCTGCTAAGTCACTTCAGTCGTGTCCGACTCTGTGCGACCCCAGAGATGGCAGCCCACCAGGCTCCCCGTCCCAGGGATTCTCCAGGCAAGAACACTGGAGTGGGTTGCCATTTCCTTCTCCAATGCATGAAAGTGAAAAGTGAAAGTGAAGTTGCTCAGTTGTGTCTGACTCTGTGCGACCCCGTAGACAGCAGCCCACAAGGCTCCTCCATCCATGGGGTTTTCCAGGCAAGAGTACTGGAGTGGGGTGCCATTGCCTACTCTGAAAATATATGAATATTTATGTATAAAAATATCAGGGAATACCCTCAGCTAGGTCTTAATACTGGCTGCCTCTAGGCAATGTGTGAGGATGAGCTGGGAATAAGAAAGGGGAATGTTTTTTATGTTATCCACTTCTGTATTATTTAACTTTCTTTTGTATTATCTTGTATTTCTTCTATGATCTGAATATCATGTATTTCTTCTATTGATAAGGAGGATAATGGTTAGGAAGAAACTTAAAGGGAAAAGTAAGGGAAGGAAGGAATTTCTTCCTCTGAACCTTTGTTCATCCCATTTCTTCAAGACTCAACAGAGGGCCTGCGGTCTCAACAGAACTCTGAACTCCGGAAGTATTTTAGCCATTGTCTACACTATGGATCTGGGATTTAGAAAAGTCTTGCTGAGAATACTAGACCCTGGAATAGGTGGGTTCTCAAGAAATGTTTATCATGGTAATAGTAATACTTCATATTTCCTAAAAATGGATTTCTCACAAATTATCTGTACCACATTATCTACCATAGAGAGAAGAACAAAGAGGATGCTAATTTGAAAAACATGGACCTTACTTAAGTAATGAGTTTTAAATTAAGTTTTAGTCTTAAACTTCTGAGTCTATTAGTCATTCAAAAGAAAACAAAATGCAATCTTAAAGAATTATTCAGGTGTAATAAAGAAACATTTTAGGGTTATTTGAACACTGCTACTTCTTTTAGAAAAGCAACACTTTTAAAAATTAAAACCCAGATTAACACTTAAAAAGGGACTCCTGTCCAGCCATACGAGTCTAGTGCTCACCAATCCACGACCTTATTATTTCTTGCAAAAGCCTGCCCTGCACTCTTGTGGTAGCTTCTGTCCTATGCAACAAACAGAGGAAAATTAATCCAAACTGTAAATCAAGCATTCAGATGTCCTGTATCTTTCACTGATGTTATCGAAGAGATGGGACTGGCTTAATGTCAGTAGCAGCACACATCTCTAAGAGCTAGTCTGAAGTACTTGAACGTAGGCCTAGTTTGCATTCTATGTCGATAGTTGTACACTTGATGATGTCATGTGATATTTGGATACTTACCATTCACTTGGAAAAGCTGAAAGAAATGGAATAGATATATTAAATTTTTCTTCAATGAGGGCTAGAAATTAATTTTATAATAATACCAAGAAAAAAATGGATATATACCTGCATTTTAGTATACTCCAAACAGTTATTACATACATGCCACTATCGCAAAGATATGACAAAATGTCATCTCAGTTATTAGAGTATATAGATAGAGAAGATTTGGTTTTATTCAGATGCAAGATAAAATCAAGAAAAGCTTTAGGGATTTTCCAACAACAAAAGAAGTTGTGTTTCGTGCACCATCTAGAAGAAATATGTAAAATATATAATGAACATCAGTTCAGTTCAGTTCAGTTCATTCGTGTCTGACTCTTTGCGACCCCATGAATCGCAGCATGCCAGGCCTCCCTGTCCATCACCAACTCCCGGAGTCCACTCAGACTCATATCCATTGAGTCTTTAATTTCATGGCTGCAGTCACCATCTGTAGTGATTTTGGAGCCCAGAAAAATAAAATCTGACACTGTTTCCCCATCTATTTCCATGAGGTGATGGGACCAGATGCCATGATCTTCGTTTTCTGAATGTTGAGTTTTAAGCCAACTTTTTCACCCTCCTCTTTCACCTTCATCAAAAGGCTTTTTAGTTCCTCTTCACTTTCTGCCGTAAGGGTGGTGTCATCTGCATATCTGAGGTTATTGATATTTCTCCCAGCAATCTTGATTCCAGCTTGTGCTTCTTCCAGCCCAGCGTTTCTCATGATGTACTCTGCATATAAGTTAAATAAGCAGGGTGACAATATACAGCCTTGACATACTCCTTTTCCTATTTGGAACCAGTCTGTTGTTCCATGTCCAGTTCTAACTGTTGCTTCCTGACCTGCATACAAATTTCTCAAGAGGCAGGTCAGGTGGTCTGGTATTCCCATGTCTTTCAGAACTTTCCACAGTTTATTGTGATCTACACAGTCAAAGGCTTTGGCATAGTCAATAAGACAGAAATAGATGTTTTTCTGGAACTCTCTTGCTTTTTCCATGATCCAGCGAATGTTGGCAATTTGATCTCTGGTTCCTCTGCCTTTTCTAAAACCAGCTTGAACATCTGGAAGTTTACGGTTCATGTATTGCTGAAGCCTGGCTTGGAGAATTTTGAGCATTACTTTACTAGCGTGTGAGATGAGTGCAATTGTGCAGTAGTTTGAGCATTCTTTGGCATTGCCTTTCTTTGGGATTGGAATGAAAACGGACCTTTTCCAGTCCTGTGGCCACTGCTGAGTTTTCCAAATTTGCTGGCACATTGAGTGCAGCACTTTCACAGCATCATCTTTCAGGATTTGGAATAGCTCAACTGGAATTCCATCACCTCCACTAGCTTTGTTCATAGTGATGCTTTCTAAGGCCCACTTGACTTCACATTCCAGGATGTCTGGCTCTAGGTCAGTGATCACAGCATCATGATTTTCTGGGTCGTGAAGATCTTTTTGTACAGTTCTTCTGTGTATTCTTGCCATCTCTTCTTAATATCTTCTGCTTCTGTTAGGTCCATACCATTTCTGTCCTTTATAGAGCCCATCTTTGCATGAAATGTTCCCTTGGTATCTCTGATTTTCTTGAAGAGATCTCTGGTCTAATGAACATAGTATTGGTAATAGAAACTGAGTGAACAATGTCATCATTGAAATCATGCATAGATAACATTTTCATCTACCTGAGATGATTTTCAGGTATTCCTATGGAAATATGACTTCCAATCTTATCAAGATGAAGTAGATGCCAGTTGAAGTCTAGCATACTTATTTTTGCAGTTACTAAAAATGTTTTCTTGAACATAATTTAAACTAATTTTCCTTACATGTGTGTGTGCTCTGTTGCTCAATCATGTCCAACTCTTTGCGACCCCCTGGACTGTAGCTCGATGGGCTCCTCCATCCATGGGGCTATTCAGGCAAGAATACTGGAGTAGGTTGCCATTTCCTACTCCAAGGGATCTTCCTATCCCAGGAATCAAACTCGCGTCTCTTCTATCTTGTGCATTGGCAGATTCTTTACCCCTGAACCACCTAGGCAAATTCCTAGTTTCCCTTAATAAATTGGAAAGCCGACAGCTAGATTTTCTTCTAATATTAAACCAAAGTCTATTATTTATTTAAAATTAAATGTAACACTTATGTTACCAACAAAAAGTTTAAAATACAAGGAAAAACTTTCCTCTCTTTTATTCTCCATACCAAAAAAGAGAAGGAAAAAGAATTTAATTTCATCATCAAACATTTTTATCAAATATCTTTCTGGGCCTCATAGCCTCTATATAGCAGAGTTTGTTAAATTAAAAATTAAATAATAAATTAAAACTGTTTAATTATAATATTTATATGAATTAATTATATTATATTAATATATTTAATATATGCTGCTGCTGCTGCTGCTAAGTTGCTTCAGTCGTGTCTGACTCTGTGCGACCCCATAGACGGCAGCCCACCAGGCTCCCCGTCCCTGGGATTCTCCAAGCAAGAACACTGGAGTGGGTTGCCATTTCCTTTTCCAATGCATGAAAGTGAAAAGTCAAAGTGAAGTCGCTCAGTCATGTCTGACTCTTTGCAACCCCATGGTCTGCAGCCTACCAGGCTCCTCTGTCTATGGGATTTTCCAGGCAAGAGTACTGGAGTGGGGTGCCATTGCCTTCTCCATATTTAATATATAGATATATTTAATTAGTTAAATATATATTATATAATATTTATATAATATTTTATAAAACAAATTATTTAATTATAAATTACAAATTTATTGTAAATTAAATAATAAATTAAAATTAATTAATGTTACATTACTTTCTATGAGTAAACATTTTAAATATTCAACTGTGTCTTTCTGGCATATATTCAATTTATTTTTTAGGAAAAATTAATATTACTTTTAAACACAATTTTTTAATGAGAAAATGCTCCTTACTCTTACTATGCTATACTGAAAACACTTTATCAAGACTAAAACTCTATGTCTTCATCTCTTCTCACTATATACTCTCTCCCTAATTAGTCTCATTCAAAACTAAAGTCTCAGTTAATAGTTACATGCCACTCACTTCAGATTAATATCTGTAATATAGATCTTGGGCTTCCCTGGTGATTCAGACAATAAAGAATCTGCCTGCAATGTGGGACACCCCAGTTCAATCTCTGGGTCAGGAAAATCCCTTGGAGAAGGAAATGTTAACCATTCCAATATTCTTGCCTGGAGATTTCCATGGACAGAGGAGTCTGGCAAGCTGCAGTTCACGGGGTCGCAAAGAGTTGGACACGACTGAGCAACTAACACTTTCACCTTTCCTTTCAATACAGATCTTATATAACACATCTGCTGCTGCTAAGTCACTTCAGTCGTGTCCGACTCTGTGCGACCCCAGAGACGGCAGCCCACCAGGCTCCCCCATCCCTGGGATTCCCTAGGTAATAACACTTGAGTAGGTTGCCATTTCCTTATCCAATGCATGAAAGTGAAAAGTAAAAGTGAAGTTGCTCAGTCGTGTCCGACCCTCATCGATCCCATGGACTGCAGCCTTCCAGGCTCCTCCACCCATGGGATTTTCCAGACAAGAGTACTGGAGTGGGGTGCCATTGCCTTCTCCGATATAATACATCTCATACTCAAAAACCAACTTAGTGATATTCCATTGTATAAATGTACCACATCTTTATCCATTCCACTGTGGATGGCTGCTTCCACGTCCTAGCTATTGAAAATAGTGCTGCAGTGAACACTGAGGTGCATTTGTCTTTTTGAACTATCATGTTCTTTGGATGTATGCCTAGGAGTGGATTGTTGGATCACATTAGCTCTATTTTTAGTTTTGTAGGGAACATCCATCCTGTTCTCCCCAGTGACTGTGCAAGAGAGTTCCCTTTTCTCCACCCCCTCCCCAGCAGTTATTGTTTGCACACAGCCAGTAGGGACCTGTTGCATAGCGCAGGGAACTCAGCTCAGGGCTCTGTAGTGACCTAGATGGCAGGGAGTGGGGGAGGGGAGGGGCCACAAGGGAGGAGATATGTGTATACATATAGATGATTCACCTTGTTGTACAGCAGAAAGTAACACAACATTGTAAAGCAACTATACCCCAATTAAAAAAAAAAAAAGCCAACTCATCATCTCTCTTTGTATATCTCAAGGACACTTCAACTCAACATGTTCGGAACCGTCATGTTCTCTCCCTGCAAGTCTGATTCTTTCGCAGATCCCATTTATTTAGGCTATGACATCCTGAAACTTGAAAGTCATCCTTTAAAACTGCCTCTTCCCTGCTCTTCAAGTCTACTCCATTGTCCAGATCACTAAATAACTCTCAACTGTCCATTTCCACTTCTGCAGTCCTAGTTCAAACAACCAACACTTCTGAACTGGTCGACTGTCCTAACATCCAAATTTATCTCCCTTTGTAAATACTTTTGCTTCTTCTAGAATATATTTCCTCCTACTCCATTTTAATCTAATCACCTCATTCTCAGCTATTCTTCAGAATTTAACTCAAATTCACTTTCTCAGGGAACATGCCCTTTAAGATTAGGCCACATCCTGGCTCTTATCTGCCCACTTTGGCATCCTTACCAGCATAGAAAAACTCTGGTTCTGCTTATCATTATATTTTCAGTGCATGGAATAGAGTTAGTAAGCACTCAATAATATTTCTTCAATGAACAAAGAGACAAATGACAAAGGTCACTTTTGTCTTCAGTCCAAAAAAAGAATCAAGATGAAAGATAAGAGTACCTACAATTATCTCTTCTTTTTCCCAAGACTCAGTAAAAATAACACAGAAGTGAAGAGGAACTAAAAAGCCTCTTGATGAAAGTGAAAGTGGAGAGTGAAGAAGGTGGCTTAAAGCTCAACATTCAGAAAACGAAGATCATGGCATCCGGTCCCATCACTTCATGGCAAATAGATGGGGAAACGGTGGAAACAGTGTCAGATTTTATTTTGGGGGGCTCCAAAATCACTGCAGATGGTGACTGCAGCCATGAAATTAAAAGACACTTACTCCTTGGAAGGAAAGTTATGACCAAACTAGATAGCATATTCAAAAGCAGAGACATTACTTTGCCAACAAAGGTTCGTCTAGTCAAGGCTATGGTTTTTCCTGTGGTCATGTATGGATGTGAGAGTTGGACTGTGAAGAAGCCTGAGCACCGAAGAACTGATGCTTTTGAACTGTGGTGTTGGAGAAGACTCTTGAGAGTCCCTTGGACTGCAAGGAGATCCAACCAGTCCATTCTGAAGGAGATCAGCCCTGGGATTTCTTTGGAAGGAATGATGCTAAAGCTGAAACTCCAGTCCTTTGGCCACCTCATGCGAAGAGTTGACTTGGAAAAGACTCTGATGCTGGGAGGGATTGGGGGCAGGAGGAGAAGGGGACGACAGAGGATGAGATGGCTGGATGGCATCACTGACTTGATGGACTTGAGTCTGGGTGAACTCCGGGGGTTGGTGATGGACAGGGAGGCCTGGCGTGCTGTGATTCATGGAGTCGCAAAGAGTCAGACACAACTGAGTGACTGATCTGATCTGATACTTAAAAATGATATACATGAACAATGAAAAAGAAGGTCGAAAGCAGTGCACTCAACAAATGATTGCAACGAATTCTGGGGGGGGGAGCAAATGGTGATGAGCTAGTGAGTAATAAAGCAAATGAAGATGCTATAAGTATGCACACACAGCGGGCTGCAGTAGAAAGCTAATCTGCCCAGTGGAATCTAGACGACTGAGTACACTGTATCAACTACAGTGGAAAGTAAAAGTGAGGCCTGGCCAAAAAATGAAGCGATTCATTGAAAGTCTTTAGGGAAAACACGTTGTGTCCCCGCACACCCTCCTCTCTCATCAAGAATCTTTCTCAAAGGGTCCAATGACCTAGCATTCACACTCATCCCAAAGGTGGGTAAAAGAGAGAGAGAGAAAGAAAGGAAGAAAAGAATAAAAGAAAGAAGGAGGGAAGAAAGGTAAAGAGAGGGAGGGAGGGAGGAAAAGAGAAACAATGAAAAGGAAGTAAAGAGTAGAGAGGGAGGGTGAGCAGACAAGAAAGGAAGGAGTAAAGTAACCACTCCTCTCCATAAAAATTGAATACAATGCTTGAGAAGAAGTAGGGCAGCTTGTGTGGGAGTTGCAACTCTGTCATTTGAGTCCCAGATTATAACCTGAGCTCCCCACCCACACACCTTAAAACAAGGCTTGTCAGAGCAGTAACCGCCTTGGACAAAAACTCACTAAGCTGGTATAAATGAACAAGCAAGAACCACCAAATATCTGAAGGAAAAAAACCCTGTACTATGAATGAGAAAGATCAAAATAAGCAAAAAATGATTCTAGGAAAAACAGAGGCAATTCATCAACAAGTGGATTAAAAAAAACACAACTTCTTATTGCATCCTAAGAAACATTCAATAAGATATCATATCTATTGCATTTTTAACAAATAAAAAACAAGGACAGGATGCTATTAAAACTCAAATATCAGAAAGCAAATGTGTTACAATATATGTCAGATTAAAATACAAATGCTAAAACTCTCCCAGTGTAGTAGAACTAAAAGACAAAAAATCAAAAGATGTAAAACAAAACAGATAATTATTCCCAAATGCCCAACATTAGAAAGAAAGAACAGAGATCATAGAAGAGATGTGATAATAATAATAAACACTAACAATCATCCTAGAAGAAATCTCCTACAGCTAAAGTATTTCAGTGGAAGTCTGCAGAAAGAAATACCCCATAATAGGGCTTCCCTGGTGCTTCAAATGGTAAAGACTCTTCCTCCAATGCAGAAGACCTGGATTTGATCATTGGGTTGGGAAAATCCCCTGGAGGAGGGCATGGCAATTCACTTCAGTATTCTTGCCTGAATCCCCATGGACAGAGGAGCCTGTGGGCTACAGTCCATGGGGTCACAAAGAGTCAGACACAACTGAGCGACAAAGTACATAATATGTCTGTCTCAATGACTAAAAGGAAGACATTCAGAGTCATTTCATTTTAAAACCTCAGAACAATAAAAGAAGAGAATATACTTAAAACTCCCAGTGTGGAAATAAAAATAAGTTCCTTAAAAAAGGAACAAAACACAGACTGTCATCGATATTATCAGCCATACTAGATGATAGAAAACAGTAGGTGAATGTTTAAAATTCTGACGGAACATGATTTTCCACCTAGAAGCTTATGTACAGCTAAATCACCCATGATATGTGAGGGCGGGAACAAGAAACACTTTCAGACGTGTATGCAATCAGAAAGGTTAGCCACCATGGTGCTTTCTGATGAAATTCTTTTTAGGATGTACATCAAAATAAAGAAGGGATAAGCCAAGAAAAAGTAAAATGCCAGCAAGAGCAGCTCCTACTCAGAAGAGCAATGACAGTAAACTGCAAGGCAACAGTGGGGGATCAGAACAGCAAGTCATACTAGCTAGGCCCGGAAATCTCCAAGCAGGAGAATTTGGTGGGGGAATAAAGCCCGCAGTATCATAGAAAACATGATGGGCAGTCTGAACAGAATGTAAAATGTAATAAAGGCAAATGATTCAAGGGAAAAAAAAAACATAATCAACTAGAAACTCTACAAGAAAGAAACAACTGTAAAATGCAATCTAAATACAAGGCACTTCTTGACTCTTCAGTCAACAATATTTATATTTTACACAATCATTAATAACATTGTCTACTGGCTGGATGGCATCACTGACTCGATGGACGTGAGTCTCAGTGAACTCCGGGAGTTGGTGATGGACAGGGAGGCCTGGCGTGCTGCGATTCGTGGGGTCGAAAAGAGTCAGACACGACTGAGCGACTGATCTGATCTGATCTGACTGACTTTTCTATTTTAGAATCAACTTATGGACAAAGTAGGAAAATACTGTGGTTATAGAGTAGAATGTAAGGGGTGTGAACCTTGAAAAAAAATATAAGTTCAGTATCAAAAAGTGAAGGTGGAAGAGAAAGTAGAAAAACTGAAAGACATCGGGGCTACTGTCCATGTTTACTGAGAGGAGTCAGAAGATACTTGGTATATACCTTGTAGATACTCTATATAGTAAGACAAACAAGAAATCAAGGTAGTAAAAAATCATACTACCTAACAAAACTAAGACCTTCCCAGGTGGCACCAAGGCAGAACCTGCCTGCCAGTGCAGAAGATGTAAGAGATTCAGGTTCAATCCCTGGGTTGGGAAGATCCCCTGGAGGAGGGCATGGCAACCCACTCCAGTATTCTTGCTTAGAGAATTCCATGGACAGAGGAGCCTGGAGGACTACATACAGTCCATAGGGTCGAAAAGAGTCAGACACAACTGAAGTGACTTAGCATGCATGCACACAAACTAAACTAAATACAACACAGTAAATTAGGCTTTTTTGAGAAAAATATATTGAGAAGCAGAGGAATACTGGAAAGCCTGCTAAAAACAAGCTAAATCCTAATGTATCATAGCAAGAAGTCAGTAAAGAATAAGATGGATAAATCTAGCAGATATATAAGCAGATTTTAGACATATTTTAGAGAAGATGTATTAACTTTGTGAGAGCTAAAACAACCGCAATACCTATTTCCTCATCTGTAAAATAAGAACAATAATAGTACATACTATTGTGAGGTGTTTATTGTGAAGATTAAATGAGTTAATACACATAAATCTCTTATCATCCCTTCGTGTCTTCAAGGTATTAGTTCTATAGCCTCCTCAGATACCCAAGTCCCAATCTGTGGATACCCAAGTCCCTTATGTAAAATAATGTGATTTTTGCATATAACCTACCTCATCCTCATGTACACTTTAACTCAACTCTGCTGCTGCTAAGTCACTTCAGTCGTGTCCGACTCTGTGCGACCCCATAGACGGCAGCCCATCAGGCTTCCCCGTCCCTGGGATTCTCCAGGCAAGAACACTGGAGTGGGCTGCCATTTCCTTCTCCAGTGCATGCAAGTGAAAAGTGAAAGTGAAGTTGCTCAGTCGTAGCCAACTCTCAGTGACCCCATGGACTGTAGCCTACCAGGCTCCTCCGTCCATGGGATTTTCCAGGCAAGAGTACCAGAGTGGGTTGCTAGTGCCTGCTCCGTAACAGTAGTAAAAATCTCTATAAAGTCAAATCAAATTAAAGGATCAACATGAGTGCAATTAACCCAAATTCTCATCCTTCTATGTATGATCTCCATGTAAAAATGTTTAGGTGCTCTATTCCTCATTGCTATGCACATGGATTGTTTCTTTCTTTCTCCCCTTCATTTCCTTTCATTCCTCCCCACCCCAACCCCTCCACCCCCGCAACCTACCCACCCCTTTTTCTCTTTCATTGTCTTTATTCTGTCTCTACTGGTGGCCCTGCCTCAGTTTTAGGATGTTAATGGCCTGTCTTATGGTGCTTACTTATTCCTCTTGGGATTATTTAATACTCAGTGTATCGGTGACCATGGAAATAGTTATTTCAGAAATTAAAATGTATCCATCTCTATAATATAGTTATTGTAATACCTATTATAAATGCAATTTATTCTATAACTCTGGAATGGTTTCTTGGCATCTCAGAAATGACCACACTTTTAAAATTTAAGAAAATAGCTTTTAAAAAGTGCTTAAATAAATATGAACCACACTTTAAGAGTATTACAAAATTCTGTGAGTCATTGAAATGTTCAGAGAAAGCATGTGACTTTAACATCATCTAGACACTTTAAAAAAATACCTACAAATAGAACCACTTGCTATGTATTCATGTTTTACCACTAGTTAATATAAAACTGATACTAACCAAGGGGAGAAAAATCTGATCCTAAGGAACACAACTCTCTGAAACACTATATTCAGAGATGTAGTTTTTTTAAGAATGGGCAATTCTAGTGCTGTGATTGTGGAATTTAGGAAATTAATCATATTAAACACCATTTGGAGCTTTTGAAAATGAGATTCCGCTTTCTTTAATAGACAATTTTTCTTACAAGTAGTTTTTTTATGCTATATGTATATTTTTAACTGAAAAACGAACAGGTGCATTTCCCGGTCTCAGCAGTAACGCATTGTGAACAGCAGAGGGAGCCGAGAGCACAGGCGAGGCTGTGAGGGTCGGTGAGTGTAGTATCTCACCACCACAGCTGAACCACACTGGAACTCTTGACAGGCATGCATAGGCAAAGCTCCTCACTGTGAGGGCGGATAAAGTATACTGACGGAAATAATCGAGAGATTTCTTTATTCTTAAAAATAGTATGAGAAATTCTAACTACTTTTAATGAAGTGCGTTTTGCCAAATATTATTTCTTGGTAAAATATAATTAGGAAAATATTTTGTCAATTTATTTTTTTAAATGTTTTGGAAACATCACTTGCAAATTTCTTACCACCTCAATGACAGTCATCATGTCATCAACCAGTGCAGAGTCTGAAATCCTCATATGAAGTCTTGCAACCCTTGGTGGGAAGTTCAGTTCAGTTCAGTCACTCAGCCAGGTCTGACTCTTTGCAAACCCATAGACTGCAGGACTTGAGGCCTCCCTGTCCATCACCAACTCCTGAAGTTTATTCAAACTCATGACCATTGAGTTGGTGATGCCATCCAACCATCTCATCCTCTGCCTGTCCTTTCTCCTCCTGCCTTCAATTTTTCCCAGCATCAGGGTCTTTTCAAGTGAGTCAGTTCTTCGCCTCAGATGGCCAAAGTACTGGAGATTCAGCTTCAGCATCAGTCCTTCCAATGAATATTCAGGACTGATTTCCTTCAGAATGGACTGGTTGGATCTCCTTGCAGTCCAAGGGACTCTCAAGAGTCTTCTCCAACACCACAGTTCAAAAGCATCAGTTCTTCAGCGCTCAACTCTCTTTATAGTCCAACTCTCACATCCATACATGACCACTGGAAAAACCATAGCTTTGACTAGATGGACCTTTGTTGGCAAAGTAATGTCTCTGCTTTTTAATATGCTGTCTAGGTTGGTCATAATTTTTCTTTCAAGAAGCAAGTGTCTTTTAATTTCATGGCTGCAATCACCATCTGCAGTGATCTCGGAGCCCCAAAAATAAAGTCTGTCACTGTTTCCACTGTTTCCCCATCTATTTGCCATGAACTGATGGGATCAGATGCCATGATCTTAGTTTTCTGAATGTTGAGTTTTAAACCAACATTTTCACTCTTCTCTTTCACTTTCATTAAGAGGCCCTTTAGTTCTTCTTCACTTTCTGCCAGAAGGGTGGTGTCATCTGCATATCTGAGGTTATTGATATTTCTCCCGGCAATCTTGATTCCAGTTTGTGCTTCATCCGGCCCAGAGTTTCTCATGATGTACTCTGCATATAAGTTAAATAAGCAGGGTGACAATATACAGCCTTGATGTACTCCTTTCCCAATCTGGAACCAGTCTGTTGTTCCATGTCCAGTTCTAACTGTTGCTTCCTGACCTGCATACAAATTTCTCAGGAGGCAGGTCAGGCAGTCTGGTATTCCCATCTCTTTCAGAATTTTCCACAGTTTGTTGTGATCCACACAGTCAAAGGCTTTGCCATAGTCAACAAAGCAGAAATAGATGTTTTTCTGGAACTCTCTTGCTTTTTCGATGACCCAATAGATGTTGGCAATTTGATCTCTGGTTCCTCTGCCTTTTCTAAAACCACCTTGAACATCTGTAAGCTCACGGTTCACATATTGCTGAAGCCTAGCTTGGAGAATTTTGAGCATTACATTTCTAGTGTGTGAGATGAGTGCGATTGCGTGGTAGTTTGAGCATTCTTTGGCATTGCCTTTCTTTGGGATTGGAATGAAAATTGACCTTTTCCAGTCCTGTGGCCACTGCTGAGTTTTCCAAATTTGCTGGCATGTTGAGTGTAGCACTTTCAAAGCATCATCTTTCAGGATTTGAAATAGCTCAACTGGAATTCCATCACCTCCACTAGCTTTGCTCCTAGTGATGCTTCCTAAGGCCCACTTGACTTCACATTCCAGGACATCTGGCTCTAGGTGAGTGATCACACCATCATGATTGTCTGGATCGTGAAGATCTTTTTTTGTATAGTTCTTTTATGTATTCTTGCCATCTCTTCTTAATATCTTTTGCTTCTGTTAGGTCCATACCACTTCTGTCCTTTATTGAGCCCATCTTTGCATGAAATGGTCCCTTGGTATCTCTGATTTTCTTGAGGAAATCTCTAGTCTTTCCCATTCTATTGTTTTCCTCTATTTTTTTTGCATTGATCACTGAGGAAGTCTTTCTTATCTCTCCTTGCTATTCTTTGGAACTCTGCATTCAAATGGGTATAGCTTTCCTATTCTCCTTTGCCTTTCACTTCTCTTCTTTTCACAGCTATTTGTCAGGCCTCCTCAGACAACCATTTTGTCTTTTTGCATTTCTTTTTCTTGGGGATGGTCTTGATCCCTGCCTACTATACAATGTCACGAACCTCCATCCATAGTTCATCAGGCACTCTGTCTATAGGATCTAATCCCTTGAATCTATTTCTCACTTCCACTGTATAATCATAAGGGATTTGATTTAGGTCACACCTGAATGGTCTAGTGGTTTTGGCCTACTTTCTTCAATTTAAGTCTGAATTTGGCAATAAGGAGTTCATGCTCCTGGTCTTGTTTTTGCTCTCTGTGTACAGCTTCTCCATCTTTGGCTGCAAAGAATATAATCAATCTGATTTCAGTATTGACCTTCTGGTGATGTCCATGTGTAGAGTCTTCTCTTGTGTTGTTGGAAGAGGGTGTTTGCTATGATCGGTGTGTTCTCTTGGCAAAACTCTATTAGCCTTTGTGGTTTCATTCTGTACTCCAGGCCAAATTTGCCTGTTACTCCAGGTATTTCTTGACTTCCTACTTTTGCATTCCAGTCCCCTATAATGAAAAAGACATCTTTTGGAGGTGTTAGTTCTAGAAGGTCTTGTAGGTCTTCATAGAACCGTTCAACTTCAGTTTCTTCAGCATTGCAGGTCGGGGCACAGACTTGGATTACCGTGATATTGAATGGTTTGCCTTGGAAATAAACAGAGATCATTCTGTCATTTTTGAGATTGCATCCAAGTACTGCCTTTTGGACTTCTGTTGACTATGAGGGCTACTTCATTTCTTCTAAGGGATTCTTGCCCATAGTAGTAGATATAATGGTCATCTGGGTTAAATTCACCCATTTCAGTCCATTTTAGTTTACTGATTCCTAAAGTGTTGATATTCACTCTTGCCATCTCCTGTTTGACCACTTCCAATTTGCCTTGATTCATGGGACCTACATTCCAGGTTCCTATGCAATATCGCTCTTTACAACCTCAGACTTTACTTCCATCACCAGTCACATCCACAACTGGGTGGTGTTGTTGCTTTGGCTCCTTCTCTTCATTCTGGAGTTCTTTCTTTCTTTCTTTCTTTTTTTTTAGTTGGGCCCCGGTGGGGGATCTGGGTGCAGGGCCTGCCCCTCAGCAGGACCAGGCGCTGGCTGTGCTCCTGTGCTCACTGTCTCGCTGGCCTCTCTAGGCGCTCGACTCCTTTCTCTTCTGGAGTTATTTCTCCACTGATCTCCAGTAGCATATTAGGCACCTACCAACCTGGGGAGTTAATCTTTCAGTGTCCTATCATTTTGCCTTTTCATCCTGTGCATGGGGTTCTCAAGGTAAGAATACTGAAGTGGTTTGCCATTCCCTTCTCCAGTGGACCACATTTTGTCAGAACTCTCCACCATGACCCGTCTGTCTTGGGTGGCCCTACATGTCATGGCTCATAGTTTCACTGAGTTAAACAAGGCTATAGTCATGTGGGCTACTTCCCTGGTGGCTTAGACAGTAAAGCGTCTGTCTACAATGCAGGAGACCTGGGTTTGATCCCTGTGTCGGGAAGATCCCCTGGAGAAGGAAATGGCAATCCACTCCAGTACTATTGCTTGGAAAATCCCATGAACAGAGGAGCCTGGTAGGCTACAGTCCATGGGGTTGCAAAAAGTCGGACGCGACTGAGCGACTTCACTTTCCTTTTCCTGTAGTCCATGTGATTAGATTGTTTTCTGTGGTTGTGGTTTTCAGTCTCTCTGCCCTCTGATGTTGGAGAAGGCAACGGCACCCCACTCCAGTACTCTTGCCTGCAAAATCCCATGGGCCGAGGAGCCTGGTAGGCTGCAGTCCATGGGGTCACTAAGAGTTGGACACGACTGAGCGACTTCACTTTCACTTTTCACTTTCATGAATTGGAGAAAGAAATGGCAACCCACTCCACTGTTCTTGCCTGGAGAATCCCAGGGATGGGGGAGCCTGGTTGGCTGCCGTCTATGCGGTCGAATAGAGTCAGACACAGTTGAAGCAACTTAGCAGCAGCAGCAGCAGCCCTCTAATGGAGAAGGATAAGAGGATTATGGAAGCTTCCTAATGGAAGAGACTGACTGAGGGAGAAATAGTCTTGTTCTGATGAGCGGGGCCATGCTCAGTAAATCTTTAATCCAACTTTTTGTTGAAGGGTGGGGCTGTGTTCCTTCCCTGTTATTTGACCTCAGGCCAAACTATGGTGGAGGTAATGAAGACAATGGGGACCTCCTTCGAAAGGTCCCACGCACACACTGCTACATTCAGTGTCCCCAACCCTGCAGCAGGCCACCGCTGACCCAGGCCTCTGCCAGAGACTCCTGGCACTCACGGGCAAGTCTCCCTGACTCTTGTGGGGCCATTGCTCCTTTCTCCTGGGTCCTGGTGTGCACAAGGTTCTGTTTGTGCCCTCCAAGAGTCTGTTTCCCCAGTCCTGTGTAAGTTCTGGCAGCTCTAAGGTGGGTTAATGGCGACCTCCTCCAAGAGGGCTTATGCCATACCCAGGTCTGCTGCACCCAAAGCCCCTGCCCCTGCAGCAGTCCACTGCTGACCTGTACCTCTGCAGGAGATGCTCAAACACAGTTCTGGCTCAGTCTCTGTGGGGTCTCTGGGTCCTGGTGTGCACAAGCTTTGTTTGAGCCCTCTGAACATCTCTGGCAGGTATGGGGTTTGATTCTAAATGTTATTTGCCCCTCCTACCATCTTGCTGGTGGGAAGTTAAGCCAAATCAAATTATCTAACTCAGGACTTCTATTAAGAAAGACTTGTGAGGGTACAAACTTATTCCCACAATTGAGACATTTTAAAATTCCTGTTCACTTCTCTTTTCTCTATTGTCTCATGTTTTTCTCACATTCTTTTTATGTATTTCTTTTCCTTTGTATTTTACTTTTAATTTTTCTTTCATTTCCACAACTTTTTCTCCAAATGATGCCTACGTGCTCTTTTCTATTTCTATCTTTTCTTCCAGTCACATTTTATTTCAACCTTTGTTTTTTATTGCTCTTTAATTTATTTTTCATAATTTATTCCTTTTTTCATTCATCATATTCTTCCATCTGTAAGTTTCTTCTTTTATAATTAGTGATTTTTTTTAATAATTAGCAATTGTTCAGATTTTTTCCCTCTTTTCTCTTTTCACGTTTATTTGAAATGCTACCTCTTTTCCACTTTTGTGAAGTGGAAATAACAAAATCAGCTGCTATAATCACTAATTTACTTATTTTTATAAATGCTTAAGGCATGTCTACAGTACAAAAAATAGGTACCAGGCAACAGGGTTGGGGGTAGCAACAAGGGATGAATGAAGAAAAGAAAAAATAAAAAGACAGTATTCATTTCCTCTGTTGTTTATAATATAGTAAGAAATAGACACAAATAGAGAAAGCAATGGCACCCCACTCCAGTACTCTTGCCTGGAAAATCCCAGAGATGGAGGAGGCTGGTAGGCTGCAGTCCATGGGGTTGCTACAATTCGGACACGACTGAGCGACTTCACTTTCACTTTTCACTTTCATGCATTGGAGAAGACAATGGCAACCCACTCCAGAATTCTTACCTGGAGAATCCCAGGGACAGGGGAGCCTGGTGGGCTGCCATCTATGGGGTCACACAGAATCAGACACGACTGAAGCAACTTAGCAGCAGTAGCAGCAGCAGCAGGGCTTTCCTGGTGTGGTTCAGAGGTTAAATACTCTCCTTTTCCACTGCTGAGGGCATGGGTTCGATGCTTGGTTGGGGAAGTTCCACATGCCATGATGTGATAAAAAAAAATAGACATAAATAAGGCAAAAAACATGCAAATAAATATCAAGGTGGTTTAATATCAGTACTATCAGAAAAATATAATATCTTTCTGTGGGATATTGAGGATTAACATGAAAACTCTTTCTAAAGACACAACCTTTGTGAAGAATCTTGAGGGATGGAGGAATATGGATGAGTGTAAATAGAAAGCAAAGTGAACAATCCTTCTCTGTGAAGTTGCTTCAAGTCTGAATAGACGGCAGCCCACCAGGATCCCCCATAACTGATTCTCCAAAGAACAAGTGCGTGAAAATGAAAAGTGAAAGTGAAATTGCTCAGTCACGTCTGACTCTTTGCAACCCCATGGCTGTGAACAATATCATGAAGTAAAAGAGGGGAAAATGTAATCATGTTAAAGTATGGGGTTCAGGTGGAAGAATACCAGGGGAAGTTGTATGTTTTGTCAAACAATGAGGATGCTGCTGCTGCTGCTGCTGCTAAGTCGCTTCAGTCGTGTCCGACTCTGTGTGACCCCATAGATGGCAGCCCACCAGGCTCCCCCGTCCCTGGGATGGGCCATCTGCAATACTTACAATAGACTCTGCCTTTCAGTTAATCTCTTCCACTTCTGTAGATTTGGTAGGAAAGACTGAGTATCACAACCACTAATTCTCATCCTTCCTTTGCCTCTTTACCTCTTTGGAAAATGGAATAAATAGTACTTAATTCATAAGGGTTCTTTGAGAATTAAGTGAGTTAATAAAAGTGCTGTTCCCAGAGGGTTTCCCTTGTGGCTCAGGGGTAAAGAATACTCCTGCCAATGCAGAAGACTCAGGTACGATCCCTGGGTCAGGAAGATCCCGTGGAGAAGAAAATGGCAACCCACTCCAGTATTCTTGCCTAGAAAATTCCTCTGACTAGAAGAATCTGGTGAGCTACAGTCCATGGGGTCACAAAGAAATCAGACACAACTTAGCAACTAAGCAACAACTGTCCCCAGAACATATTAAGAGCTATAATACTATTTCTTATTGCTGGTGTTTTTGTTATATTAAGGGTTAATTGAGGCCAATTCAAATAGTGCTCTACACTCTTTCCATGAAGTTTTTTTCTAATCCCACCCATTCTGACTTTTAATTTCACTGTGCTGCTAGACAGTGATACCTAGTTAATATTTATTCTCTTAATTATATATTTTCATTTTGTATCTTCATTGGATCACATATTCCTTTTGGCACATCCCACAAAGTATTGTATACTTGCCTGATTTGTCCATGAAACTAATATAATTGAGGACACTTGAGAAACACTGGAAGAAACATCAGCTAAACTGATCAATGGACGTGAGTCTCAGTGAACTCCGGGAGTTGGTGATGGACAGGGAGGCCTGGCATGCTGCGATTCATGGGGTCGAAAAGAGTCAGACACGACTGAGTGACTGATCTGATCTGATCAATGTATTCCACATCTTAGAAATGAGTAAATGACTAGTATGACATGTAAGTCTGCACACTTATTAGTGGAAACTGAAAATTATAAATAAGCTCTGAAGAAATCTGCTGCTGCTGCTGCTGCTAAGTCACTTCAGTCTCGTCCGACTCTGTGCGACCCCATAGACAGCAGCCGACCAGGCTCCCCCATCCCTGGGATTCTCCAGGCAAGAACACTGGAGTGGGTTGCCATTTCCTTCTCCAACTGAAGAAATCTGAGAACTGCTCAAATAAATAAATAGCTATCTCAGGGTTATTTGACAGTATCTGGGAACATTTGTCAGATATTTACTGTTACATATCTATCCACAATGAATTCATTATTTAATTGAAATTTTCACAACAACCTTATGAGATTTTGTGAGTGAGGCTCAGACAGTCACTCTGTCATTAATAATGACAAAGCTGGGGTTCAAATCCGTGTCTACCAAACTTCTAATATATGCTCTTCTATAGAATCTTCCATTAATAGAAGTAAGATGAATTGAAGAAATAATTTTTTGGACTAAACATTTATATTACACAGGCAAAATGATTATGGAAATACAAATAAAGGGGAAATAAAAATCAAAATGCATATATCTAGAGTTATCCAACGAAATTTAGCAAGAATTATCAAATGTCAAAAATTAACTAATATAAAATATTAGAACTCTGTAGGTTTATTATAAAGTCTCAAATCATTACACTGAAATTTTTCAAATGTGAAATTAATGATTTTTTTTAATGGGTGGTGTGGAAAATCTTAGACACATGTTTATTGAGGGAACAAATATTAACAATAAAGTTCTTTGATTTTTAAAGGTCCACCTAAACTTTTTATTGACTCATTAGTGGATCATTTCTTTGATAACTTGGAGTAGGGTTAATAAAATGTTTTCTTTTTACATACCAAGTACTGCTTATTCATTAAACCTTTCCAAGCTGATGACAAATATCACAGAGTAAATTTTAATTTTGATATCAAGAAATAATTTTCTATTCACCTAGGCTTACAACAATGCCATAATATGTCACCATAAGCCTTTGGCTACTGAAATGAAAATATTAACAGCCATTGACCAGAACACCTGATCTGCCTCCTGCGAAATCTGTATGCAGGTCAGGAAGCAACAGTTAGAACTGGACATGGAACAACAGACTGGTTCCAAATTGGGAAAGGAGTACATCAAGGCTGTATATTGTCACCCTGCTTATTTAACTTCTATGCAGAGTACATCATGAGAAACGCTGGGCTGGATGAAGCACAAGCTGGAATCAAGATTGCCAGTAGAAATATCAATAACCTCAGATATGCAGATGACACCACCCTTATGGCAGAAAGCGAAGAACTAAAGAGCCTCTTGATGAAAGTGAAAGTGGAGAGTGAAAAAGTTGGCTTAAAACTCAACATTCAAAAAACGAAGATCATGGCATCTGGTCCCATCACTTCATGGCAAATAGATGGGGAAACAGTGACAGACTTTATTTTGGGGGGCTCCAAAATCACTGCAGATCGTGACTGCAGCCATGAAATTAAAAGACACTTGCTCTTTGGAAGAAAAGTTATGACCAACCTAGACAGCATATTAAAAAGCAGACACATTACTTCGCCAACAAAGGTCTGTCTAGTCAAAGCTATGGTTTTTCCAGTAGTCACGTATGAATGTGAGAGTTGGACTACAAAGAAGGCTGAGTGCCAAAGAATTGATGCTTTTGAACTGTGGTGTTGGAGAAGACTCTTGAGAGTCCCTTGGACAGCAAGGAGATTCAACCAGTCCATCCTAAAGGAAATCAGTCCTGAATGTTCATTGGAAAGACTGATGCTGAAGCTGAATCTCCAATACTTTGGCCACCTGATGAGAACTGACTCATTTGAAAAGACCCTGATGCTGGGAAAGATTGAAGGCAGGAGAAGGGGATGACAGAGGATGAGACGGTCGGATGGCATCACTGACTCAATGGACATGAGTTTGAATAAACTCCTGGAGTTGGTGATGGACAGGGAAGCCTGGCATGCTGCAGTCCATGGGGTCTCAAAGAGTTGAACACAACTGAGCGACTGAACTGAACTGATAATGCATTTATCAGTTTGTCCAATCATTATAAATCAACTAGGTTAGTAAATATTTTGATTAAAGTTGCTTTGATATAAGTTGTTGGACTTTTGGGGAGAGCTCAGGTTTTGGTGTAGTTGAAGGTCACAGACTTGCTGCAGAAAATAGATTAGCACTCTCAGAAGCAGGGCTTCCAGCAATAACAGTACGCAGGGGAAGAAGAGTGAATAGAAAGAACCAAAGGAGGAGAGGGAGCTGGCTGCAGACCTGATGGGAGTGGATGGCCAGTAGATCCATTGCAGTGTTCAGTGGGTGGAGTGAACTTCTTCCTTACAGGGGCCAGTACTGTTGCCCAAGAAAGGGAACCCAGCAAGTAGTTGGGCTGCTGTAATGCTCACTTAAGGTATAGCCTGCTAAAACTGCAATAACGAAATATTTATTAATAATAAGATTAATAAAGGTTTAATAATAACCCAACTATCACAAAATAGTTATCTTCAACAACAGAACTTTTTTATCTCATTCTTCTGGAAGCTAGAAGTCCAAGATCAATGTGTTGGCTGTTTTGGTTTCTTCCAAGGCCTCTCTCCTTGGGTTGCAGATGGTCACTTTCTCATTATGTCCTCTCATGCTCGTGCCTTGGTCAGTGTGTTGTCTGTGTCCTAATCTCCTCTTCTTATAAGGATACCAGTTATACTGGATCAGGGTCCATCCATCTGACCTCATTAATTAGCTCTTTAAGTGCCCTGCCTCTTAACAGTCACTTTCTGATGTCCTAATAATTAGAATTTCAACAGAGAAATCTGGGGAGGCAGGGGACACAATCCAGCCCCTAACACCTAGTAGCAAGATCTGAATCATCTATCTGGTTGAAGCAAAACTCAAAATGCAGCATCCAGTTACCTAACTGAGCACTATGCAAAACAGGAGAATCAAAACATGATTTTGTTTGTGTTTGGGGTTTGTTTGTTTTTGCATATTTTGATATTTTCAGAAAGCATCAAAGCAGTCATCACGGAAAAAGCAGAAATTTCTTTTATTTATTATACTAGTCCCATTAATTATCCTCTGAGGGTCTAAACCAGTCTGACGTCATCCTGGCTAAGGACTAAGGGAGCAGCCCAGATAAGTGGGTGGGTAGCCAAGGCAGGGCTCTGGCCTAACATGGGAATTAGAACACAAGTCATAAGACTATCAGTGAATTTCAGTTATAGGGTCCAGATGAGTAAAGAGAGTTGAAAGAGAAGATTACCACTGTGGACAGGGAAAACCACACACTCACTCCTGGTACAACAGATAGGAGACCTGGGACACCAGGCTTGGTTTGCATTCCTGTAGAGTTCTCGAATGGTAGATCCTAAGCAAAGTGGTGGAAACACATCAGCTTTAAAGTGAAAAAGTTCTGAATCAAAACACTAAATAGGTGTCATACTGACTGTGAAACTGTCAGAATATGATCACACCTCTTTGGGTCTCAGATTCAGTAAGTGAAAAAAGTGAAAGCATTAGTCATTCAGTGGTGTTCAACCATTTGTGACCCCATGGACTGTAGCCTGCCAGGCTCCTTTGTCCATGGGGTTTTCCAGGCAAGAATATTGGAGTGGGTTGTCATGCCCTCCTCCAGGGGCTCCTCCCCATCCAGGGATCAAACCCGGGTTTCCTGCATTGCAGGCAGATTCTTTACCATCTGAACCACCAGGAAAGCCCTCAAATTCAGTAAACATCTCTGTAAACATTAATTCTTTCTCTTTACTCTTTTTGCATAGCTGAGTTGGACTGGAGGAGATAATTACCAATTGTAAATTTAATCTAGTGAAAAATAAACCAGAATTAAACAGGGCCAGTAGCAACATGGAATGTATCTTCAGCCACCCGTGCTCACAAAATCACATGTAATAAATCTACATTTTCCTGGCTTTGCATTAATATATTATGCAAATATCTAAGAACAAAGGTATCTCCTTTAATTTCTATCTAATAGTCAAAACTTCCCTGAACACCACATATTAGAGTATTCTCTGTCAAGCTTAAACATTTGCTTATTGCCATAGAAACGTGGTGTTGATATTTCTGGTTGCTAGGAGCGTCATAGCATTGCGTACGTATACAATAGCATTCTGTCAGCTTAGATGTGGGGCTTTTTAATCAGCAGGACTTTCTTTTTCTATGCCAGTACAATAATAGGACGTATAGATTTGCCATGCAAATTTTACATGGATATCTGAACTCACTAATCCAGAGAAATAAAAGCACGAGTATTTAATAACTTATGTTTAGGGTTTTTTTCTTTTTTTTTTTTTTTGCAGAGGCAGCAGAAGCTTCCAGAGTGAATAAATAGATAAAAGCCTTGAAACAAAGCAGATGCCCACCAGTAACAGAATGGCTGAATATACTGTGCTGCACACATATCACAGATACCACGGAGTCATTAAAAGAAGTACATTACAACTATGCCAGATGACAAAAGAATTTCCACCCTGTGTTGTCAAGCGAGAAAAGCAAAATGCATAAAACTATGTTTCTATAGCAATGTTCATAGCAACATTATTCACAATAGCCAAAAGGTAGAAGCATTTAAAATTCAATTACATAACTCGTAATATTTTGTAACTTAAAAACATTAACATAATCTTAATTTTAAATCTTTTACATTTACTTAAGAATACATTTTATAAAATATGTTCAAATTTGGATTTTAAATGCAATCATGCTTGGAATACAATTACTTTTTTAAATTCTTTCACCATTATCATTAGAACACAGATTATGTAAAAATCTTGATAACAACCTAATGATTTTTCTGAAATAAAGGCAAGAAAGAAAGTTCGTAGAATAAACACATAATGATTCATGAATTATATATACTTTTATTTTATTAGTCATCTAAAACACTTCCTATTCAACAGTCACCAGACAATAATAATTAAATTTGGTCTTTTGGATATTTTGCCAACTTAGTGACTTTATAAAACTATAGTTTTACAATTATCTTTCAAATGTCATTATGAAGCTATATTTGTCAGGGTAGGAAGAATTCTACCTTGGTTTTATAGTTTGTTAATTTGATTTGTGATCTTCAAAGGTTTTAAAATATTTATGTGGGCCTCTCTTCCTTTTGATCTAGGCTACAGGAATATTCTGAACAAGTCTGAAAAGTACCCCGAATACATGATTTAGGAGAGTCCTAAGGTTAGAGCCCCTACCCAAGGGCAGAGGCTGCTGGCTCACTATACCTTGTTGCCCAGTATAGTTCAAAGCAGAGAGCCTACTGGCTTTCTGTTTCTAGTTGACACCTGAAGTTCAGTCATTTCATCAAGGAAAAATCATTTCCACATCCATTTTTCTAATTAACAAAACTTTCGGTGTTGGTTAATTTTTTTTTTTTTTTTTAATAAAATTAGGATACAGCCTTTGGAGAGTGAGCTTTGCTTAATCTTTCAAGTGCTAACTAACCACCCCTGATGTCTGCATACCTAATTAGGGTAATTCAAATGTTAACTAACTGCCCTTCAGTTCACTTCAGTCACTCAGTGGTATCTGACTCTTTGTGACCCCATGAAGCACGCCAGGCCTCCCTGTCCATCACCAACTCCCGGAGTTCGCTCAGACTCACGTCCATCGAGTCAGTGATGCCATCCAGCCATCTCATCCTCTGTCGTCCCCTTCTCCTCCTGCCCCCAATCCCTCCCAGCATCAGAGTCTTTCCCAATGAGTCAACTCTTCGCATGAGGTGGCCAAAGTACTGGAGATTCAGCTTTAGTATCAGTCCTTCCAATGAACACCCAAGACTGATCTCCTTTAGACTGGTTGGGTCTCCTTGCAGTCCAAGGGACTCTCAAGAGTCTTCTCCAACACCACAGTTCAAACTGCCCTTAGGTTGTAAATTACACCAAACTATCATACTATATATCATTGTTCAAACAGCAGTATTTTAAAGTAAATTATGGCACCCCACTCCAGTATTCTTGCTTGGAAAATCCCATGGATGGAGGACCCTGGTGGGCTGCAGTCCGTGGGGTCACAAAGAGTCAGACACGACTGAGCTACTTCACTTTCACTTTTCACTTTCATGCATTGGAGAGGAAATGGCAACACACTCCAGTGTTCTTGCCTGGAGAATCCCAGGGATGGTGGAGCCTGGTGGGCTTTCGTCTCTGGGGTTGCACAGAGTCAGACACGACTGAAGCGACTTAGCAGCAGCATAGCCAAGTCTAACAATAACCATATATAAGGGCTTTCTAGTTATGAATTCTGCCACTAATTAACGTGATCCTGCGTACAAACATTACAAAACTTTTCTCTGAAAGGTCAGAAGTCATTCAACTCTATCCTCAGTTTGGTTCAGTTCAGTCGGTCAGTCGTGTCCAACTCTTTACAACTCCATGGACTGCAGCACGCCAGGCCTCCCTGTCCATCACCAACTCCAGGAGCCTATTCAAACTCTTGTCCATTGAGTCAGTGATGCCATCCAACCATCTCATCCTCTGTCATCCCCTTCTCCTCCTGCCTTCAATCTTTCCCAGCATCAGGGTCTTTTCAAATGAGTCAGTTCTTCGCATCAGGTGGCCAAAGTACTGGAGTTTCAGCTTCAGCATAGTCCTTCCAATGAATATTCAGGACTGATCTCTTTTAGAATGGACTGGTTGGATCTCCTTGTAGTCCAAGGGACTCTCAAGAGTCTTCTCCAACACCACAGTTTAAAAGCATCAATTCTTCAGCGCTCAGCTTTCTTCACAGTCCAACTCTCACATCCATACCTGACTACTGGAAAAACCATAGCTTTGACTAGACGGACCTTTGTTGACAAAGTAATATCTCTGCTTTTTAATATGCTGTCTAGGTTGGTCATAACTTTTCTTCCAAGGAGTAAGCGTCTTTTAATTTCATGGCTGCAGTCACCATCTGCAGTGATTTTGGAGCCCCCCCAAATAAAGTCAGCCACTGTTTCCACGGTTTCCCCATCTATTTGCCATGAAGTGATGGGACCAGATGTCATGATCTTCGTTTTCTGAATGTTGAGCTTTAAGCCAACTTTTTCACTCTCCTCTTTCACTTTCATCAAGAGGCTCTTTAGTTCTTTGCTTTCTGCCATAAGGGTGGTGTCATCTACATATCTGAGGTTCTTGATATTTCTCCTGGCAATCTTGATTCCAGTTTGATTCAACTCTATCCTAATAGGCCTCAATTTGATCTCTGCTGTTCGGAACCTGCACTGGGAGCCCAGAGACTAGAAAGGACATTTCCCTTTCCACTTGGTCCCTCGATGCTGTTCATTGTACTCAGCTTCAAATTAAGCAGATAACAAACATTTGCTACCTCTTCCTACACACCCTTCAGATCACCACACACATCTCTGACAGTGGCTACCTCCTCACTGAAACAGATTTCTCCCATTCAGTCTTATGTTCAAGGTATGGGTACATTTCTGTACACAAGCCATATGTGTGTGCTTAGTCGCTCAGTCGTGTCCAACTCTTTGTGACCCTATAGACTGTTGTAGCTTGCCAGGCTCCTCTGTCCATGGGAATTCTCCAGCCAAGAATACTGGAGTGGGTTGCCATGCCTTCCTCCAGGGGATCTTCCCAACCCAGGGATTCAAGCCAGATCTCCCGCATTGCAGGCGGATTCTTTACCATCTGAACCACCAGGGAAGCCCAAGGATACTTAAATGGGTAGCTTATCCCTTCTCCAGGGGATTTTTCCAACCCAGGAATTGAACCAGGGTCTCCTGCATTGCAGGCAGATTCTTTACGAGATGAGCTACTAGGGAAGCCCCCACAAGCCATAAAACCCAACTCATTTAATCATTGAAGGGGCTCAGATCCCCACCAGCAAATAATTTGAATAAAATGAATAAAACCCCACTGTCTAAAAGGATCTAGAAAGATGAAGTCAAAACACCTTCTATCCTAGCTACCACTTACACTGGGAGCAAAATCAGTCCCAGGTGAACGGAAACTAGAACGTTAGTGGAAGACCTGAGTCACAGGTCATGACCCAGGCTACTATATTTTTTTTTCTCTGTATTTTTTCTACTGCTTGCACTCCTTTTATATTCTCTTTCTTATCATCATCTTTCAGCATGGGTTTGGGCCTCCACCAGGATATTGGCTTGTGGGGTTCATATATTCCTTCTATTTATCAGCTGCCTATTGGGTTTCTGGGGAAAAGCAACTTGCATCCAGAAAGGCTAAGAAATGCATTAAAGTTGCAGATCTTTCATTTGTTCTAGCTGCTATATGGGCTTCCCAGGTAGCACTACTGGTAAAGAACCTGCCTGGCAATTCAGGAGATGTCAGAGATGCAGGTTCAATCCTTGGGTGGGGAAGATCCCTCGAGGAGGGCCTGGCAACCCATTCCTATACTCGTGCCTGGAGAATCCCAAGGACAGAGGAGCCTGGCAGGCTACGGTCCATAGGATCACACAGAGTCAGACCCAACTGAAGTGACTTAGCACACAGCACACACCAGCTGCTATACAAGTCACCTGGTTTCGTTTGATGAGTCCCTGCTTCCTGTATAACATCAGTAGCTTGAAGAGGCTGGAGTTAGGGTGATCCACCATCCAGGTTTGCCTCGGGGTGAAGTAGTACCTGGGGCATAGGATTTGCAGTACTTAAATGGTCAAGTCCTGGGCAAATCTGGGCCAGTTTGTCACTGTTGTTGGGTGACTGGTTAGATTCTATCATAGGTGGCATACAGTGGAAGTTTCATGTGGAGCGGCGCCAGCACAAGGCTGGTACCTACACATCTCCGACTTAAAAAATTCCTCCAGACAGTCCCGTTTACATTCAAGCTGCAGTCCTAGAAAAAAAAAAAAAAAAGAAGAAGCCTCTTCTTTGACCTTCTTGAAAATTTTAAGAAATTAACTTTCATAGTGTGCCGGCTCTATACTTATTCGAAAACCTACTAAAGGGTCTTTAAGCACTTTGCCACTATCACCAAAGGTTTGCTTGTTTCAAAGACAGATGACCTGAAGCCTGGGACTCTATGACATTCCATTTCATTCTGACATTTCCAAGATTCTGATATTTACTCCACTAATTGCTCCTCAATCACATGTCTTTCAGCTTAGCTATCCTTAAGTTCTTCTTCTCTTCATTCTCTTCTCCTAAAAACTAAAATTTTGTATAGACTGAGCCCTACTAAGTTGTAGGGTGTTTCTTTATTATTGGGTAGAGTATATTTTATGCAAAAGGTATCAGAAACTAAAATTATTCATTAACAAATATTTATTGAGCTGTTCCTGTACTGTAGCACTGTGTTTACTACTAAAGATATAAGACTGAACAATGTAAGCACAATCTATCAACCTAGCAAGGGTTGCTGGGAAATATATACCATGAAGGTCAAGCTCCTCATGCTATGCGGGCACAGCAGAGGAACAAGTCATCCAAATCTGGGGGTCATGGAAGATTAAAAGGAGGGTTAGCACTCATCTGTTGATGCATTCATTGATTAATCCAACAAATACTTGCTGAGAGTTTTATGTGTACCAGCACTGTGATAGCCATTGTAGATGAGAATGAATGTAATCTTTTAGTCTTTATGTTGGAAATGTTTCCTAGTTTAGTATGACAAAAGTACATGTAACTAAATAACTACAATATGCTGTAATCAGGGAGAGTTTGACTGAGAAAGGCAACTTCTCTGTGGAATTGTACTTGACCTTGAAGGTTAGGAATAAGAGGGAAGAAGAAGACTCTGCACACAGAGGCAACAGCTCATGGAAATATTGGGTTGGCTAAGAAATTCATTCGGGTTTTACCATAAGATGTTACAGAAAAATTCGGATGAACTTCTTGACCAACCCAATACGCGGAGGTGTGAAAGCACATGATCAGTAAGGTAACTACAAGAACCGGGTGTGGTTAAGGGTAAGATGTTTGTGAAGACTGGTAGATAATGCCTGGAATAGTAGGTGGCACCAGATCACAGAAGGTCATTTTATGCCTTCTCAAGGGATTTGGATTTATTCTGAAAATTATAAGAAACCATGGAACAGTTTTAAGTCAGAAAGTGACCTTTTTAGATTTGTGTCTTAGAAAGATGAGGGTGGACTAGAGGAAGAAGTAGTTTATCTGATTCACAAAACTACCCTGTGAAGTGAGTATAACAGGTATTTTTACTCACATTTTATATATAAGAATCTAAGACTTAGAGGTGTCGAGTAATTTGTTTAGGGCCCATAGGCCATTTCAAAATTGATAAAAAATAAACAATTTCAGACAGGATTGTAGATGGAAACCTCTATGTAGTTTACCTTTGGCTTCTATCTTGCTTTTCTTGAAAATAATAATTGCAAGCTAGTTCTGGTTGCACTGCTGACTCCAACTGGTTTTCTGTAATGAATTAGATAGAATTTTTACAATTTGAATCAGACACTTTGAAGCTTCAAATATGACACAATATGTTTTTCTATTTCCTAGGCAAAGGCCTGGGTCACTCATATTTTCTAATGTTATCCTATATCTTCTAAATCTTACACTCCAGGTTGCAAATGAACCACGGGAAATTTCCAACTTCTCTAATTTTTAGTCAACAGGAGGCAATTCACTTTAAGAAAGTGACATTTTTATCCTCTAATATTGTAAACATCTCAAAACTGTTGACACTGGTTCAAATATGTTTCTTCTGCTATCTGTGGGATGTTGTAGGTGTCAAATAATTGTGGTTTGGTTTTCTTCTCTTCTCAGTTTTATATTTAAGTGAAATTAAGCCACTAATGATTTTCTTTTCCCCCAAGTATCTCTAAAGTTTTCAGAGTTTATTAATTACAATAAATATTAAGGATTATGTTCATAGAAAAAGAAAACATATTAGTTAAAACTATTCCTGGGAAGTCTGGATTTCATTGGGGTGAAGGGTGAATAGCAATAAATCTGTAATATTGGCAAGGGAAAGTCAGTTTCCTTATTTTTCCTCTGTAACACTGGTTCTCAAACTGTGATCCCATGGCCAACGCCACGTGCATTACCTAGGAACTTGTTAGAAATACAGATTCTTACCCTGAACCCCAGATCTACTGAGCTGAGCAAGGTGTGGAGTAGAGCAGGGGAACGAGAGAAGAGGCAGTCATTTTTTTTCAGATGCCCTCAGTGATTTTGACGTAGGCTGAAGTATGAGGTACATTGGTATAAAAGAAAAAAAGCATGTATGTCTCAGACTATAAAATACATGGTTTCCATTCAAACTCCAGACATTTGATTTTAAGACACATTATCTATTTCCTGGTGCTCTCATCACATTATCTGGTTAATAACTTAATCCCATAGCTGGCCTCATGAACATTATGTGACGCTTGATTATTTGCTCTATTGACAATCTCCCACCTCCAAGTGATTTGGATACATGCTTAAGTTTGAGAACCACTGGTCTATAAGTGTAATATATTGGAGGCAGACCAGTTAACGTAATTTGAGAGGCCCGATGCAGCTTGAAAATGCAGGGTCCTTGTTCAAAATATAAGAATTTCAAGATGGTGACAGGAGGAGCCTTACATCAAGTATGAAGTCCTATTAAACACAGGCCTACAACTACACAGGTGGAACACCCAAAGAGGAGTCTTTGCTTGTGTCTAACCATACCATTTTATTTTCGAATGGAAGTGTACAGTGCTATGAAAGAGGGCCACATTTCCTACTCAGACATTACCTCCTGTGCTGTCAATCTCCACAGACAGACCATACTGTGGCTTCCCATCTTCTCTCAGTGTTGTCTTCTTTTTAGCAGGCCCAATGCATTTGTACTTCAAGACCCAATTTAAGGTCCCCATCCTCTGAGAAGTCTTCCCTTATGACCTTAACTCACTCAACTCTGTCTTTCTAAACTTGTCTTTAATGGTTTGATTACAAATGTAGCTCTTTTTAAAATGTTAATGATGATCATTGTGTTCCTCTTGTTTCTTATATCAGAATATAAACATCTTGAGTTGTGAGATGGTGTCATCATCATACAATGGAAAGAACATGGGATTTCAAACTCTATAAAGCCTGGGTGTAAATACCCTCTCTTGTTCACTAGCTGTGATACCGGTAAATTTGCTTTTGAGTCTCAGAATCTTCATTGGAAAAATGGGATAATAAGACCTACTGCACTGGGTTGTTGTGAGGACTAAATGATATATGTAAATCCCTGGGCATATATGTGCTGTGCTAAGTTGCTTCAGTCATGTGTGACTCTTTGCAACCTATGGACACGAGCCTGCCAGGCTCTTCTGTCCATGGGATTCTCCTGGCAAGGATACTGGAGTGGGTTGCCATTCCCTCCTTGAGGGATCCTAACAACCTAGGGATGGAATCCGAATCAGTTATGTCTCCTGCATTGGCAGGCAGGTTCTTTACCTTGGTGCCACCTAGAAAGTTCTCTTATATAAATGCTCATAAAATATTATTTCATTTATTGGATATCTCCCTCCACACATCTGATTTTGTTTTAGCAAACAGTTGCTAAACACAAAAACAAATTTCAATAAATATATGCTTGTTGGAAAGTATATGTATTTTTTTCTTGTATTAAATTACATGTACCCAGGAAGAAAAACAATTTTACATTGAATTACTTATAAAATGTTCATTATCTCCAACTTGTTTGTACATTCTTATATTCAAATTTTGACTTTTATAAAAAATTTTTAAAACTCTGTACAATCCTTTATATTTTCAAAGTATTTTCACACCTATTATGAACTCTGAGAGTTGGTGATGGACAGGGAGGCCTGGCTTGCTGCGATTCATGGGGTGGCAAAGAGTAGGACACGACTGAGCGACTGAACTGAACTGAACTGATTATGTTATTGATATTAACTTACAGGGTTGAACTGCTACTGCTAAGTCACTTCAGTCGTGTCTGACTCTGTGTGACCCCATAGACATCAGCCCACCAGGCTCTCCTGCCCCTGGGATTCTCCAGGCAAGAACATTGGAGTGGGTTGCCATTTCCTTCTCCAATGCATGAAAGTGAAAAAGTGAAAGTGAAGTCGCTCAGTCGAGTCTGACTCTGTGCGACCCTATGGACTGCAGCCTACCAGGCTCCTCCATCCATGGGATTTTCCAGGCAAGAGTACTCGAGTGGGGTGCCATTGCCTTCTCCTACAGGGGTGAAAAGAGTTTTATTTCCAATGAGAATAAGGGAAAGATTGGAACAGACAGAGTAAGAGATTGCCTAAATTACACACACTACCAGTGTAATTAAATATCCACTAATGTGTCCTTGAAACTGGGTCTAAACTCATATGCTGACTCTTTGCCTAATATTTTTTCCATCATACCAAATCTGTAAAGGACATACAGGAACAATTATTTTAAATGATTAAAAGAGAATAAATGATACTATTTCTTTTTACGTTGGGCATATACTGGGCATTCTATTTCTGCTGAATTAAACACGTAAGTTGCCTATTACAGTTCTTGGATCACTGCAGTACATGCTCAGTAAAGAGTGTGTTATTTAAATTCCTATTTTTGATAAACTTATTTTAAAGGAATGTTTTTTTTCCCGATGAGAATTTAAGGAAAAGGGTCATTATTTTTAAGACAGTTTCAATTTGGGGCCTAGCAAGTCATGCTTGAAAGCTGTTTTTTTCCCCACGTGAATTATTACACTTCCTCCTGCCTGACTAGCGCAGCCTACAACCTTGCCTACCAAACTTACGACTCAAAGGCCCCAGAGGACTTTCTGTAGCCTTCCAGCCATAGCCCAAACACCCAAAGGTTCTCCCACGTGAAACCACCAAACACAAGCTCCCAAGCCCAAGGTCCGCTAAGGCGAGAGCTCCCATATAAAGGGCGAATGAGAGGGCAGCGCCCCCGCTTTGCTCCCACCCCTCCCCGTCTGCAGCATCCAATCGCTTTTCTCTGTTGCGCGGTCGGCTCCTGGCATTGGCCGAGAACGGGACCCGCGCGGGACCAGTGCGCACGGGCCGAACTGGAGACTTGTCCGTCACGTGCGGCTGCCCGGCCACCCCGCCTCACAGCGCGCCTGGCTGGGCCGGGGAGGGGGCGGGGCCCGGGAGCTGCTGCGCCTGCGTTGTGGGCGTTCTCGGGCAGCAGCTGCCGCCGCCGCCGCCGCCGCCGCGTTTGGGTGTAGAATCTGGAATTCCTGCGCCTCGTTAACAATGAAGCAGAGTTCGAATGTGCCGGCTTTCCTCAGCAAGCTGTGGACGCTTGTGGAGGAAACGCACACCAACGAGTTTATCACCTGGAGTCAGGTAAGGGTGAGGGCACCGCGGCCTCCGAACCCCCTGACTAACGTCCTCCGCTCACGCTCTCTCCCGCGGGGCTGTCTCTCGCGGCCTGCGGCTCGACGCCCTCTGCGAGGGCCCGCGGCGCGGGGGCGGCGGGGTGGCGCGGGCCTCGGCGTGCGGCCTCGCGGGGGACCCCGGTATTGTTCGCGCGGGGAGCCGCGGGGGTCCCGGCCGGCGCAGAGGGCTCAGGCCGCGGTGGGGGAGGGGCGGCCCGCGCGGGGCTCCGCGGCCCGGGAGACCCCGTAACGGTCCGACAGGGGCGGCGTTCGGAACCGGCCCGGCGAAGCCAGGGCGGCCGACGAGCCCAGGGCGCGGGAGCCACGTTACTGCACACTCATCCTTCGTCCTCCCGCCCGGCTCGCGGGCTGCGGCTCGCTGGGGGCCGGGCAGCCCGGCCGGGATCTTCGACGCGGGGTTTCTGCAAGGCAGTCTTCACCTCCGCGACCTGATTCTCGTCCCTGAATACAGACACACAGCCCGCCTCGCATCTGAGATCATTGTGAGGACGGCATTGCTTATCCGTAGGTTTTAAAAATACCGTGTTATAGAAAATGACACGTTATTCTTTGACAATTCTGAGCCATTTGTGTAAACGGATTTTTTAAATGAGTCTTTTAATAAAAGTGCGAGTGGACAGGTGCTGAATAACATAGTGAAGAGCAAAAACGAATCACTAAATTTCACTAAACTGTTGCCGGCAGGGTAGTATATAGATGCCTTGATAAGTGGTTTGATCCCAGTTCTGCCGCTAAACAGGCTTCTTATCTCATTTGGCCCAAGTGTCTGATGGTTTACGTAGTTACTTCAAGACCCCCCTGTAGTTCCATATACTGATTCTGATTAGAATGATTTTTATATAAACAGAGCGTTTGCGTTAGAATATTAAGCTATGGAATCATTTTGTGAAGGGGGGTGGAGTTCTCTTATCGTAGATACTCATCTGTTTTGGATATTATCTTGTTTTAGAGGTCTGGAAAAGAGTAAGTGAAAACTGCCTGCACAGTGCCTGACACCTGTTAGGTGCTGAATAAATGTTGTCTTACCTCTTGCTCCCTTCTTTATTTCTTTCCTCTATTTTCAGTTTTATTAGTTACTTTCATATTGACAGAGGGCAGTATATTGAGTTTTGGCTACTCAATATACCGTATTCATGCTGTCATTTGTTCATTTTCTTTCTCTCTCTCTATGACTTAATTTTCCTCAAGGTCAGTATCATGAACTGGATGTTGTATTTAAAACATTTGATGAATTCTGTGCAATTGTACAAAGAAGGGGTGAAAACAGGAAGCCAGCCACCAGTATACACTTAAAAATAAACGTATGTCTCATGCTTTTCATCAGTCATAAGGATTAAAAGTTGACAAGGATGGATCAGCACGGACTGCTGTTACTCAGCCTTGTGCATGGAAGACTGAACTGAGAGTCTGCCCACTCCCTGCTGACTTTATCACACCTATTTGTCTTGGATGTGCTTTGTTTTTATTGCCAAGAAATAGTACCTAAATATATTGGTAATTGGTCTTAATTAAGGCGTACGTCAGTGGCAGGTCTAATAGATTTTCATTAGTCAGAATATTTTAATAATGTTTTTTGGGGGCAGTATCAAATATGTAGAGTTTAATGCTGCTGGTACTCAGTCGCTCAGTCATGTCCGACTGTTTGTGACCCCATGGACTGCAGCCCTTCAGGCTCCTCTGTCCACTGGAATTTTCCAGGCAAGAATACTGAATCGGGTTGCCATTTCCTACTCCAGCGGATCTTCCTGATTCGACCCAGAGATCAAATCCACGTCTCCTACATTGGCAGGCAGATTCTTTACCACTACTCCACCTGGGAAGCCCCCGTAGAGTTTCATACTAATCCATGAAAGCATCATTTTATGAATTCTAAGCCAGATAAACAAGCCACTTAGAAATCATTCTTAGTTTTTCCTTTAAGTCAAAGCTTCTTTTTTAGCTACTCATTTTTTAATACATGGTGGGACAGTTAAAACAAATTCAGTGAGGGAAGGGAACAGTATCTGTGCCAAGGGACACAGTAGGTACTTAATGTTTGATGAAGCAGTGAAATCCATGGACTATGTAGTGGAAGTGGTAGGAAAGAATAAGGTAGAATGATGCTTGAAAAGAATCTTAAAAGATCATCTGGTTTAGTCTCATCATTATATAGATGAGGATTGAGACTTAGGCAGGTTAGATTATCTGTAAATACAAGGCCAACCATTATTGGAGGTAGGGTTCTAATATAAATTTCTGATCTCCCAGATCATTTTCCATCAATAGCACTGCAGGTAATACAAGTTGTTAGAATAGTTAGTCTTATATCAAAGTGTTACTTCCACAAGTCAGTGGACAATTCTGGATTAATGCTGTCTAGGGCTAAGCTTAGGAAAGCTGTCTTACGCTCCCACAGATTTTTTAAAAACACTGTTAACAATGAAAGGTAAAACTTTAATTGAACAATGATGCTAGATGGAAAAACCAAAATAATTTACTCTCATCTTTTAAAAGTTGCTATTTATGGTTGTTTCTGGTTTCCTTCAAACTTGTTTTGCTGGACTTCTGTTGAGGTAATTTAGCATTTGTACTATCTGAGTGAAAATCATATTAAGACTTTTTAGAAATAGCAGATGTTTTGGAAACCAGGCAGTCTTTTATGTAATTGTTTTCACTTGTGGAAAATAATTTACTCCTGTAGCTTGAGTATAAGGCAAGGGGAGAAAACTCTTACCAACTGCAGTTTGAAAAGTTTGGCTTAATATTCCTGAAGACTTACATAGCTTTAATTTTCCTTGAAGTTTGTAATATAACAAAAATGAAATATCCCCATTCATGTCATTAATTAAAAAATATAATATTCTCACCAATGAAAATTTTATACTGTTACAGACTCAGTAGAAGTTGTACATCCCCCAAAGTTCCTCATTGATACTTCTTTTTCCTTTCTTTTTTGTTCTTACATTTCCTATAACTTCAAAGTTTTATGTAGCTGTTTTGGCTCTGATAGGAAGTCTGTTATCAGAATCAAGGACAGAGATAGTACTGTTGGACAAATTAAAACTGTTTTAAATGTAACAGAGCCCTAAACAGAAAGCACAGGTTTAGCTTGGTAGCAACTGGGGAAACTTGATATTCAGGGACAAGAGGTTGTGGAAGCTGAATGGAAGTTCTTGCCATTGATAGTGAGGAACAGCCTTTACTGTTACTGATACATGATACTCAGTGTGTGTTGAAGTGAAGCAGTATTAGAAAAGGACAGAACTGGAGGTCATTGTTTTACCAGAGTTGTTAGCTTTGTCTCAGTTCTTCAGGTTGCTTGAGAATACCAAGAAGTGATTTCCACCAAAGACTTCTTACTCATTTGTTTCCCCTTTTTGTGCCCTATGGCAGTTTCTATTTCCCTATCCATCTCAAGTCAGCAGAAACAAATCAAGGAAATAGGAGGGAAATGAAACAAAACTAAAATTTGTCCAGTGTCTCCTACTTGTTTCGGATGAATTTGAACAATAGATCCCTAGATTTACCAATGTTATGGTATTGTTTTGACCTTCCCAGCAAACATTGTATTATTACAGTATTCTCCAGTGAAAACAAGAAAGGCCACAAATATGGCAAAATAGAGATTAAATCCACTTTCGATGAGCCTACAGAAAAGTTGACCGATTCATTGGCAAGTACTTTTTTATTGTGTAAGTAAGACAGAATGGGACTTCCCAGGTGATGCTAGTGGTGCAGAACCTGCCTGCCAATGCAGGAGACAAAAAAGACATGGGTTCAATCGCTGGGGTTCGGGGAGATCCCCTGGAGAAGGGCATGGCAACCCACTCCAGTATTCTTGCCTAGAGAATCCCATTGTCAGAGGAGCCTGGCAGGCTGCAGCCCATATGATCACAGAGTCGGACACAACTGAAGCAACTTAGCATGCACGCACACAAGAGAGAATGAGCTAGAGGCTCACAAGGAATGATTGGTAAACATTAAGAAGTTATAGACTGGTTGTTTAAAAAATAATACCAATTTCTGTTTTGAAAACCATTTTAAAATAATGGAGCTGAAGTATTATTATTAAAATTATTTTGGACATTTTAAACCAAGAGTACCAATCTTAGCAGAAACCATTATTACTACTCTTTGGAAACTTTAGGTAAGACCTGAAGAGAGGCTACCATCCTTCCCACCCTTCTGAGATACAAGGTAAAATGTATCAGGAGAGTTCTGTGTTACAGTACTTAAACTTCACAAGTTTAAACAGCAGTAAGGTGGAATTTTTGTGTACAAAGAGCTTATTTACTAATTTTGAAGCAGAGACTGAAGGAATACCATAAACAGAGACACAGAACAATATGAGTGAGTTAGGGTTGTGTGTGTTTGAGAGAGAGAGCAGATATAAACAAGAGGCATTCATTTTTTCATTTGTTATATATAATCCAAGAGTTGAAATTATAAAAATATAATTTAGTCCACTGTGACCAAAGGCTCATCATTCAGTCACTCCCAAGTAGTAGTTGTGAATCTGTTATGACAAGACAGTGTGCCTAGGTAATAGGAATTCATTCAGTAGTGAAAAAACTAGCAGTCTTTATGGAGCTTACATTTTAATGAAGGACACTAGTAATTAAAAAGTAAGCAAACACAAATAATAATATAATTTCAGTTAGTGATAAGTAACAAAATAAAGCAGCGTAAGGAGAATGTATCAGTTTAATTAGGAGACAGAAGACACAAGTATTTTGAACAGAGGAAAGTTTAATAGGATTAACTAACTATATCAGGAGAATTAGACTAAAGAAAACTCTAAAGAATATAAGAATAGTAGTTTTAAGAAGCAGCCATCACTGGTAGGCTTAAGATCCAGTGCCCAAGTAAGAGCCCTTCCCCCCGTGTTCTGAGACCTTGTTGGAGAGAGACTATCTCCATACAATGTCTCACTAAATGGCAGAGAAGTCACTGATACCACACTCATGGAACTTACTAGAAATCCATCCTTCAGAACTTGTGGGAAATATGCCTTTTAGGGCAGGGGTTGGCAGATTATGGTCTGTGAGCCAACCATCTGTTTTATAAGTAAAGTTTATTTGGAATACAGCCAAGCTCCCTGGATTTACTTATTGACCATAGTTGCTTTCTTGTTACAGGGGCAGAGTTCTGACTTTATGACCTGCAAGCCTAAAATATTTATTACTTGAACCTTTAGGAATACGTTTATCTGTCTGTGCTCTAGAGTACCAAGGAAAGGTGTTCATGGGGAGATGTCTGGCCAGAGCTACTCCAGTTTGAAGCCTCCTGAAGGAAAGGGAGTGTTGGGGGAAGCTGGCCTTAGGGTGCTTCTGCCGCCCATGCACTGCGAGAGCTATGTGCTGGAGAACCTACACAGCAGGAACATAAGTTCACACTGGAACCAGGAGGGGAAGCCCCTTCCTCTTATAATATCTGTATAGTATCTTCTATGACAAAGCTTAACATCTTGACAAAAAATAAAGATACTTAAGACTCAGCTCCATGTTTGCAGAGCAGACACTAAAGAATGAATTTGGAGCAGTAAATTCATGACTAACCTGTAAAATGACTGGAATTTATTATATTTTAAATAGAGTGATGAGGAAAGCCTCTTTGGGGAGGTGACATTTGAGCAGAGATCTGAATGATTAGAAAGGATAGGCCAGATAGACAAAAGGGAATGGCAAATGTAAAGACCTTGGGCATGGCGTGTTCGTACAGTTGCAGAAGGCACATGTGGTTGGATTATCTTTAGATATCATGGAGAGAGAGGTAGGTAGAAGCAGATGTTATAGGGCCTTAGGGCATGGTAAGGAGATTGGAAATGAAGGAACTAGATAGAAAACATAGGTTTCCTCTAAGGTATCAAAAATAGTGTGGCTGAGACTAGGATAATAGCAGTGGAGGTGGTGAGAAACTTTTGGATATAATATTTATGTTGAAAGCAAAGTCACAGAACTTACTGATAAATTTGTCTGGAGTTGAGGGGTAAAAAAGAATTAAAATGAGTTATATATATGGTCATATATATGAGCAAAGGATAGATGATGGTACCATTTGCTGAGATGTGGAGATTCAGAGAAGTACAGGTGGGATTCTCTTTGGTCACAGTAACTTTGAGATTACAAATAGATTACTAGTATTACTTTAAGAGAGTTCTGTTTTGCTTGCATTTTACTGACCATACTCAGTCATATGGTCACACCTTATTTCAAAGTAGGTAGGGAACTGCAGTGTTGGAAAGGAGAACAACATGAATGACGTCTATACTCCAGGACCTTTGAGTGGCAGTGTTGAATAGGTTATTTCGATAATATAAAACTCTGGCAATTCCAGGTGGAGTTTGGAGGAAGCGGGTGGTAAAGCCATGGGACTGGATGAGATCATTCAGCAAGATAGATGAAGATCGAAGGACCTGAAAGATAGGGTATTCCAATATTTAGAGAGTATAAAAGACAAAAGAAAAAAAAAAAAACAGCAAAAGAGATTGAGAAGGAATGGTAAGAAAGGAGGAAACACAAGGGAGTGAGGTCATATCAGTTAATGGAAGAAAATAGTTTCAAGAAAGAGGTGATCAACGATTTCAAATGCTGTTATGAATAGTCTTATGTATCTCTTCTGGTATATATAAGCAAACATTTCTCTAAGGTAGTTTGAAGAGTGGAATTTATGGAAAATAAGATATGAAATGTTCAACTTCAAGATCAAATTATTTTCCAAAGTCAAATCATCTTGTACTCCTATGAGCCATGCATGAGATTTTCCATTAATTTGTCCCTTCAAAACTTGATATTCTCATTTTTCTGAATTTTTATCTGTCTAGTGAGTATAAAATACTATTTCAGTGAGGTTATATTTCCCTGATAATTAATGTGTTCAAACATCTTTTCATATTTATTGGCCATCTGTGTGTCCTATTGTATGAAATGTTTGACTATTTTTCTGTTGGGTGGTTTATCTATTATTATGTATAGAAATTTCTTATAATTCTGTGTGTTTTTTGAATGTATGTGTTGCCTATGCCTTCTCCTGGTTGTGGCTTGTCTTTTTTTTTTTTTTCCCTTTATTTTGATGAATATAAGTTCTTAATTTTAGTATGATATATCTGCCTTTTTGTGGTTCACAGTTTTCATTTTTTCAAGATGTTTTTGCTTACTTACCCCGAAGAGAGAGAGATACTTTTCCATCTCTCTTTTTTTTCCTTCTGAAAGTTTTAAAGGTTTGCATTTTGTACCTAAATCTTTAATTTACCTGGAATTGATTTTTGTTTGATCCATTTCATTGCTCTCCACATAAATATTTAGTAGTTTTAACCCCCTTATTGAATAGTTTCTTCTTCCTCTAGTGATTTGTGTTGCTACCTGTCTTACAAGCAAAATTGTATGTAGATAAATTGTGTTTTTGGGGTCTAGGTTCTCTATTTTGTTCCATTGGAATGTTCCAATTTATCCTTTTTCCCATGTCATATGTCTTATTTACTGTAGCTCTGTAAAAAGTCTTGCTTTTGGGAGGGCAGCCTAGTCTTAGGAGTGTCTTGACTACTCTTGCTCTTCCATATATGTTTTAAAATCATGTTCTATTGAAAAAAATCTATTAGGAGTTTTAATTGAAATTATACTGAGAAGTATAGATCAGATTAGGGAAAATAGATATATTTATGATATTGAGTATTCCCACGAACAGGGCGTATTTCTAAATTCATTTATTGCTTAATAAAGTTTTATGTTTTTTTGCAGTTAGGTCTTGTACATCTTTGTTAGACTTTATAGATGTTTTATACTCAATAAAATATAGATATTTTATAATATATAATTATATATACTACTAGGTATAGATAATATATAACATAGGTAATATATAATAGATATCTTATAATATCATTTATAATATAAATAAAGCTAAAATAAAATATAGGTATTTTATATTCAATTTATTTAAAATAAATTGAACAATTGCTGGTAATTAGAAATACAGGTAACATTTGTATATTGATAATAAACCAGTGAGCTAATCGTTTTATGATTTTGGATTCTGTAAGTGTACATCCGTAGGCATCTGGATATGACAGTTTTGCTCTTTAAATTATTAGCTGCTAGAATTGAGGGGTTTTAATTTACCATATTGGTATTGATAACAAAATTAATTGGGTAATTTAGAGGGCACAGGGCATGCCAGGATGGAAACTACAGGAAAAAGTTGATGTTGGGGGAGTAGGATGATAGGTTTGAAATAGACAATAGGTTGAGAAGATTGTCTCAATTTTAAAGAACATCAAGTTCTGTAACTCAGTAAATTAAAGAACATGGTGTATAAATGTTAACGATTGATAATTCAAGGGGGAAATTTGATATGGTTCAGGGGCAGAGGCATAGATGTGATAATTATTATATGTAATAAGGTTAGTAATTAGATACACTGGTGTGGCTGAGATTGCCTAAGGAAAGAGTATAAAGGTATCATGATAAAGGATAGAAACCTAAAAAACAAACTTCCTCTTGATAGGTGGAAGACAAATGAAATACGAGAGATAGGAGACCCAATGTATAGTTTCAAAGCCATAAGAGCAGAGCATTTAAGGAGGGGAGTGTCTGTAGTCCCAAATGAAATGCTACAGAGAGGTGTAGGAAGTTGCGAACTGAAAAGAAGGTATTGAACTTGATGTTTGACGTTTTAGAAAAAAGTTTGAGTAAACTGAGAAAAACTGAAAGCAGTTTTTAGTGAGAGTAAGTAGCTGGGCCTGAATTGGAGAAGGAAGTTTTATGTAATGAATAAAAAGACAGATAGGGTGTGTAAGAAGAAGTCAAAGGTAGAGAGAAAGTCCTTTTAAGATAGAGATGTATGCACTTTTAAATTTTAATAACCACTTCCTAATAACAGTGGTTATTGCTAAACTTAAAATTTTGCCAGTCTAATAAGTGAAAATCATTATTTGTTTTGTTGTACATTCCATCATGTATGAGACTCTACCTTCTTCCCTTGCTTATATTGTATTTGCCAGATATGTTATTTGGCCACCTCTGTATGTAAGAAGGACTGAGAATTGTAGCATCAAACAAAACTGTGTTGTTAGTATGAAATTAGAGCATCATCCATGTTGTTGCAGGTGGCAGGACCACTTTCATTTTTTAAGGCTGAGCAGTTTCATTGTGGATAAATACGTATATGTGTGTGTGTACATATATATATATATACACACATATATATATCACAGTTTCTTTATCCATTCTTCCTTTGATGGACACTTAGGTTGTTTTTGTGAGGTTATTGTGAATAATGCTGCAGTGAACACAGGAGCACACATACCTCTTAAATGTACTGATTTCATTTCCTTTGGGTGTATACTCAGAAGGGCCCCTGGATCATATAGTAGTTCTGGTACTATGAAATATATAGTACCATTTTCCATAATGACATTACCAATTTACATTCCCACCAACAGTGCACAAGGGCTCTCTTTTCACTGCATTTCTCGCCAACACTTACTATTTTCTAAAAAAAATTTTTTTTAGTAGTAGCCATCCTGACAAGTGTACATCACAACAGACTGTGGAAAATTCTTAGAGATGGGGCTACCAGACCACCTGACCTGCCTCCTGAAAACCTGTATGCAGGTCAAGAAGGAACAGTTAAACCAGACACGAAACAATGGACTGGTTCCAAATTGAGAAAGGAATACATCAAGGCTGTATGTATGTTGTCACCTTGCTTAATTAACATATATGCAGAGTACATCATGTGAAATGCTGTACATATTTCACATGATGGTGGGGTGGATGAAGCACAAGCTAGAATCAAGATTGTGGAGAGAAATATCAATAACCTCAGATATGCAAATACCACCTTTATGGCAGAAAGCAAAGAGGAATTAAAGAGCCTGTTGATGAAGGTGAAAGAAGAGAGTGAAAAAACTGGCTTAAAACTCAGTATTCAAAAGACGAAGATCATGACATCTGGTCCCATCGCTTCATGGCAAATAGATGGGGAAACAATGGAAACAGTGACAAACTTTATTTTCTTGGACTCCAAAATTACTGTGGATGGTGACTGCAGCCTTGAAATTAAAAGACGCTTGCTCCATGGAAGAAAAACAATGACAAACCTAGACAGCATATTTAAAAGCAGAGGTATTACTTTGCTTTCAAAGGTCTGTATAGTGAAAGCTATGGTTTTTCCGGTAGTCATGTATGGGTGTGAGTGCTCGACAGTGAAAAAGGCTGAGCGCTGAAGAATTGATGCCTTCAGACTGTGGTTCTGGAGAAGACTCTGGAGAGTCCCTTGGACTGCAAGGAGATCAAACCAGTTAGTCCTAAAGGAAATCAACCCTGAATATTCACTGGAAGGACTGATGCTGAAGCTCCGCTAGTTTGACTGTCTGATGAGAAGGGCCAACTCACTGGAAAAGACGCTGCTGCTGAGAAAGATTGAGGGCGGGAGGATAAGGGGGTGACAGAAGATGAGGTGGTTGGATGGTGTCACTGACTCATTGGACATGAGTTTGAGCAAGCTCTGGGAGATGGTGATGTACAGGGAGGCCTGGCATGCTGCAGTCCATGGGGTTGCAAAGAGTTGGACGTGACTGAGCGACTGAACAACATCAACAACAACAATCCTGAGAAGTATAGGATAATACCTCATTGTGGTTTTGATTTGCATTTCCCTGATAATCAGTGCATGCTAAGTCGCTTCGGTCATGTCCGACTCTTTGTGAGTCTGTGGACTGTAACCCATCAGGCTTCTCTGTCCATGGGATTCTCTAGGCAAGAATACTGGAGTGGGTTGTCATACCCTCCTCCAGGGGATTTCCCTGTCCCAGGGATCAAACCCATGTTACTTATATCTCCTGCATTGGCAGGTGGGTTCTTTACCACTAACCTGGGGAGCCTGCTCATCAGTGATTTTGAGTATCCCACATACTTGCTGCTCTTTTGTATGTCTTCTTTAGGAAAATGTATGATCAAAATCTTTGCCTGTTTTTTAATTGGGTGTGTCTTTTTAGCGTTGCGAGAGTTCTTTTTTATGTTTTATATATTATCCTTTTATCAATGTATTTGTATTTGTAAATATTTGTACAATGGCACCCCACTCCAGTACTCTTGCCTGGAAAATCCCATGGACGGAGGAGCCTGGTGGGCTGCAGTCCATGGGGTCGATAAGAGTCAGACATGACTGAGTGACTTGACTTTCACTTTTCACTTTGATGCATTGGAGAAGGAAATGGCAACCCACTCCAGTGTTCTTGCTTGGAGAATCCCAGGGACGGGGGAGCCTGGTAGGCTGCCATCTCTGGGGTCGCACAGAGTCGGACACAACTGAAGTAGCGGTACTTGTAAATATTTCCACTCATTCCATTAAGTTGCCATCATATTCTGTTGATTATTCTTTGCTGTGCAGAAGCTTTTTAGGTTGGTGAATTAGCTTGGCTGTAATAGTTATTTCACAGTGTGTGAGAATATATGTCAAATCATCATATACACCTTGTTGTTTAGTTGCTAAATCATGCCTGACTCTTTTGCGATCCCGTGGAGTATAGCCTGCCAGGCTTCTCTATCCATGGGATTCTCCAGGCAAGAGTACTGGAGTTGGTTGCCATTTCCTACTTCAGGGGATGTTCCTAACCCAGGGATTTAACCCATGTCTCCTGCATTGGCAGGTGGATTCTTTTCCATTGAGCCACCAGGGAAGCCCACTGATGTACACCTTAAATATATACAATTTTAGTTTTAAAAATAAGAAAGTAGAGAAATCTGAAGATAGGGTAGGCAGCTAGCAGTCCCCGTGAATAAATTTTTTAATTTTTACCTTTATGACTTCTTTTTCTTTTTTTTTTTTATGGTGCTTTCAGAAGCTTGGTTATAAAAAGTGAGGTGGCTTTCAGTTATCAGTGAGCTTCTGTTTTTTCCTTCCAAATGGAAAGTTTATTAACTAATCCTTTTCCTCATGGTTTGAATGCTACCCTTAATTATTACTTATCAAATTCTCAGATAGATTTGTTGCTGCTTCTGTTCTCTCTAGTCTGTCCATTCAGCTATTCCAACTTTAGTATCCATCTTTAGTATCAAATTTTGTAAACACTATAATTCTATTACCTGTAAAGGATAGGATTAACATCTCTCTCTCCATTGTTTTCAGTATTTTCTTGCCTATTTGTTACATAATTGTCTTTATGAAATGAACTTTAGTGCCTAGTATTTGGTCATGGTAGCACCTCTTCATCTTGTCTCCAAAACTTTTTTTTAAATTGAGACAGAATTTAATATATTGGTTAACTTAAGGAGACTTGACATCTTTATAACACTATTTGAACCTCTGTAATTTTTTCTTAAAGGTCCTTTTTTTTTTTTTTTTGAAGTATTTATTTATTTGGCTGTGTTGGGTCTTAGTTGCAGCCTTGGGATCTCTCTTTGTGGTACAGATTCTGTAGTTGTGGCATGAGGGCCCAGTAGTTGACACATGCGGGCTTAGTTGCTCCTTGGCATGTGGGATCTTAGGTCCCTGTCTTGGGATCCATCCCCTGAATCGCAAGGTGAATTCCTAATCACTGGACCACCGCAGAAGTCCCAATCTTGTGTATTTTTATAATTTATTTTTAAATTCTTGAATTTTTATACTATTGGAATCTTTATTCCATTTTAGTTTAAAATTAACCATTTTTACCATTTTAACCATTTTTAAATGTACAGTTCAATGACATTAAGTACATTCACTGGTTATGTGATCATCACTACTATCCATTTCCAGAATGTTTTTCGTTTTCCCAGAATGAAACTTTGTACTCATTGGATAATAATTTCCAATACCCTCCTTCTTAGCCCCTGGTAACCATTCTTCTTTCTGTCTCTATGAAATTGAGTACTCCAGATACCTAAGGTAAATGGAATGATACAGTATTTGTCCTCTTGTGACCAGTTTAACTCAGCATAATGTCTTCAAGGTTCATTCATACTGTGGCATGTGTCCTTCCTTTTTAAAGATGAATAATAGTCAATTGTACAATGTATGTGTGTACCACATTTTGTTAATCTGTTCGTCTCTCAGTGGACATTTGAGTTTCTTCCACCTTTTGACCATTGTGAATAATGCTACTATAAACATATGTGTACCTTTTTTGAGTCCCTGCTTTCAGTTCTTTTGGATATATTGGTCATTACCAATACCAACAAAAAATGTTTAATTTTTTTGAGGAACCACCATACTGTTTTCCACAGTGGGTGTACTATTTTATATTCCCACTAGAAGTACACAAGGGTTCCAGTTTCTCCACATCCTTACCAACAATTATTTTCTAGGTTTTTGTATTTTTTTTTTTTTTTTAAGAGCCATTCTGATGAGTGAAATGGTATTTCATTGTGGCTTTGGTTTGTATTTCCCTGATGATTAGTGATACGAGGCATCTTTTCTGTGTTTATTGGCCATTTGTATATATTTTTGGGGAACAGTGTATATTCAAGTCATTTGTTGTTGTTTAGTGGCTAAGTCATGTCCAACTCGTCGTGTCTATGGACTATAGCCCACCAGGCTCTTCTGGTTCATGGGATTTCCCAGGCAGAAATATTGGAGTGGATTGCATTTCCTTCTCCAGGGGGTCTTCCTGACTCAAGGATCAAACCCAAGTCTCTTGCATTGGCAGATGGCTTCTTTACCACTGAGCCACCAGGGAAGCCCATTCAAGTCCTTGCCCATTCCTAATCAGGTAGTTTATTTTTTGTTGTTGAGTTATAGGAGTTTTAAAAAAGTAATTGTTACGGATATTAAACCCTTGTCAGATATATGATCTGCAAATCATTTTTCTGATTTTGTGGGTTGTCCTTTCACTCTCTCAATAGTGTTCTTTACGTAGAAGTTTGTATGTTTGAAATAGCCCCATCTGTCTGTTTTTGCTTTTGGTCCCTGTGCTTTTGGTGTTACCTAAGAAATTATTGCCAGATACATTGTCATGAAGCTTTTCCCTCTTGTGTTCTCTTGTGTTTTTTCTTAAGATTTTTGTAGTTTTAGCTGTCGTGTTTAAGCCTTTGATCTGTTTTGAGTTGATTTCTATATGTGGTATAAGGTGTCAGCTTCATTGTTTTGCATGTGAGGATCTAGTTTTACTGATGTTGTTTGTTGAAAAGGCTGTTCTTTCTCTGTTGAATTATCTTGGCACCCTTGTCAGAAATTCTTGGGCTGTATATATGAGGGTTTATTTCTAGGCTCTTTATTCTCTTTCATTGGTCAGTCTCTCTTTATGCCAGTACCATACTGTTTTTGGTTATTGAGGAGCAAGCTTCAAATTGTTTATTTTTGTATAGAAAAATACTAGTGATTTTATTTTTTTAATTTTTATTTTAAATTAGAACATAGTTGATTAACAATGTCCTGTTAGTTTCAGGTGTACAGAAAGTGATTCAGTCATACACGTATTTATTGTTCAGATTTTTTTCCCATTTAGATTGTTGCATTGACTCAGATGGTAAAGATCTGCCTGCAGTGCATAAAGACCCGCATTTGATCCCTGGGTGGGGAAGATCCTTTGGAGAAGGGAATGGCAACCCACTCCAGGATTCTTGCCTGGAGAATGCCATGGACAGGGGAGCCTGGTGGGCTACAGTCTATGGGGTTTCAAAAAGTTGGACACAACTGATCAACTAAGCACACACATGCATTCTTCTTCAGATTCTTTTCCCATTTAGGTTGTAATGTAATATTGAGTATAGTTCCCTGCACTATACAGTAAGTTCTTGTTGGTTATCTATTTTAAATATAGTAGTGTGTACATGTCAATCACCAAATCCCAATCTGCGCCCCCCTTACCCCTTAACCGTAAATTCATTCTCTTAAGTCTGTGAGTTTGCTTCTGTTTTAAAAGTAAGTTCATTGTACCATTTTTTTTTTAGATTCCTCATATAAGTGGTATCATATAGTATTTGTCTTTCCTTGTCTGACTTAGTATAGTAATCTCCAGGTCCATCCAGGTTGCCGCAAATGGTCTTATCTCATTGTTTCAATGGCTAAGTAACAGCCATTTTATATAGGTACCACATCTTTATCCATTCATTTGTTATGGACATTTAGGTTGTTTCCATATCTTAGCTATTGTAAATAGTGCTGCAGTGAATATTACTTGCTGTTTATTTTATGTTTATTTTAGACTCTAGAAATGCTGTTAGACAAAAAGCAAATATGAGCTATTTTTTTATTCAAGTTCAGAATGGGTCATAAAGCAGCAGAGACAGCTTGCAACTCAACAACACATTTGGCCTGGGCACTGCTAACAAAGGAAATGGCATCCCACTCCAGTACTCTTGCCTGGAAAATTCCATGGAAGGGGGAACCTGGTAGGCTACAGTCGATGGGGTTGCAAAGAGTCGGACATGACTGAGCGACTTCACTTTCTTTATATAGTTCTTTTGGAGAAGGAAATGGCAGCCCACTCCAGTGTTCTTGCCTGGAGAATCCCATGGACTGAGGGGCCTGATGGGCTGTGGTCTGTGGGGTTGCAGAATCGGACATGGCTAAGCAGCTAACACACACGAACATACAGTGCAGTGGTGGTTCAAGAACTTTTGTAAAGGAGACGAGAGCTTTGAAGGTGAGGAGCGTAGTGGCTGGCCATTCGAAGTTGACAGTGACCAATTGAGAAACATCATCAAAGTTGATCCTCTTACAGCCACACAAGAAATTGTCAAAGGACTCCACACAGGATCATCTGTGTGGTCGTTCGGCATTTGAAGCAAATTGGAACAGTGAGAAAGCTTGATAAGTGGGTGCTTCATGAGCTGACCACAAATCAAAAAAATCATCATTTTAAAGTATTGTTTTCTTTTATCCTAAGCAACAGCAGTGAACCATTTCTTGATCAGATTATGAGGTGCAACAAAAAGTGGTTTTTATACAACAACCAGTGATGACCAGCTCAGTGGTTGGACTGAGAAGAAGCTCCAAAGTCTTTCCCAAAGCCAAACTTGCCCCTAAAAAAGGTCATGGTTACTGTTTGGTGGTCTACTGCCCATCTAATCCACTACAGCTTTTTGGATCCTGGCGAAACCATTACATCTGAGAAGTGTGCTCAGAAAATTGATGCAATCATGGAACACTGCAATGCCTGCAGCTGGCATTGGTCAACAGAATGGGCCCAGTTCTTCTCCAGGACCACACCTGACCACACGTCGCACAACCAGCACTTCAGAGTTGACAAATTGGGTTACGAAGTTTTGCCTCATCCTCCATATTTACCTGACCTCTTGCCAACTGACTATTACTTCTTCAAGCATCTCAACAACTTTTTGCTGGGAAAACGCTTCCACAGCCAGCAGGAGGCAAAAAATGCCAGTTGTGAAGCATGATTTTTTTATGCTACAGGAATAAACTTATTTCTTGTTGGCAAAAATGTGTTGATTTTAATGTTGTAATGGTTAATATTTTGATTAAAGATATGTTTGAGTCTCGTTATAATGATTTAAAATTCATAGTCTGAAACTGCAGTTAGCTTTTTCATCAACTTAATATTTCCATTACTCTAGGAGAGGGCTCAAAAAATATATTGTTGTGATTTATGTCAAAGAGTTGTATAGTATCCAGCCTTATATTTATGTCTATAATCCATTTTGAATTTATTCTGTGTATGATATTAAAGAATGTTTGATTTTTTTACATGTAGCTGTCCAGTTTTTCCAGCATCATTGAAGAAACCGTCTTTTCTCTACTGTATAATCTTGCTTCCTGTGTTGTAGATTAATTGACTGTAGGTTCATGGGTTTATTTCTGGGGTTTTTATTTTGTCCATTGATCTATATTTCTGTTTTGTGCCAGTACCATGCTGTTTTGATGACTATAGCTTTGTAATATGGCCTGAAATCAGAGAGCCTGATGTCCTCTAGCTCTGTTTTTCTTTCTCAGTATTGCTTTGGCTTTCAGGGTCTTCAGTGTCTCCATATAATTTAAGATTTTGTTTTGATTCTGTGACTGACACCATTGGTGATTAGATAGGGATTGCATTGACTCTGTAGATTGCCTTGAATCCTATGGTCATTTTGACAGTATTGATTCTTTGAATCCAAGAACGTGGTATATCTTCTCATCTGTGCCATCTTCAATTTCTTTCATCATTGTCTTACAGCTTTTGGAGTGCAGGCTTTTTGTTTCCTTAGATAAATTCATTCCTTGATGTTTAATTCTTTTTGATACAAAGGTGAATGAGATTGTTTCTATAATTTCTCATCTGACCCTTTTTTTTGTTAATGTATTAATTAGTAGCCAGATATCCTGCTGAATTCTCCTTTGGTTTTTCATTTGATTGTACAAAGATATAATTATGTTTAATCAATAAAATATGGCTTCTTTTCAAATTTATCTCATTTTTGTCTTAATTCCATTGACTTTAAAACAGTGTTAAGTAATTATACTGGCTACATAATGTATTTCTTTTTGTTTTTGTGTAGATGGAGGAAGTCTTTTTTTTTTTTTTTGTATAAGACACATTTATTGGAAAATCATGAAACATTAAGAAAGGATATAATAAACACTAAGAAATAAATGCCAAGTTCATGGACAAAAGACAATATTATCAAGATGTTAATTCTACCCAAATCTATAAATTGAATATAATTTCAGTCAATATTCTAATACAATTTTTTGTGAATTTGATAAGCAGATGTTAAGTTTATATAATGAACAGAGGATCACAAATAAATAAATACAAATCTATAGTAATTAAAAGAAATATTGCCTTAGGATTACACACACTCACAAGTGTATACACACAGATAGTTGTCCGTTTAGAGAGTCCAAAAACAGACTCATACAACCTAGGAAACTCAATATACAATGGAGGTGGCATTAGGCCACCTAACAAATAAAGACCTGGAGGTGGCATTAGGCCACCTGAATGAAGACCTAACAAAAGGTGATATCATTTGGAAAATAGATACACTTTATTCTCCACACAAAACAATCAATTCTAAATGTGTAAAATCAAAGAGGTTAAGCTTTTAGAAGGCAACACAAGAAATCTTTATGATTTCCCACACACCAAAAAAAAAAAAATAATAATAATAAGGAAAATGTTGATAAATTTGACCCCATTAAAAGTTAAAATTTGGTATTCCAGTACTCTTGCCTGGAAAATCCCATGGATGGAGGAGCCTGGTAGGCTGCGGTCCATGGGGTCGCTAAGAGTCGGACACGACTGAGTGACTTCACTTTTCACTTTCATGCATTGGAGAAGGAAATAGCAACCCACTCCAGTGTTCTTGCCTGGAGAATCCCAGGGACAGGGGAGCCTGTTGGGCTGCCATCTATGGGGTCACACACAGTCGGACATGACTGAAGCAACTTAGCAGCAGCAGCAGTAATTAACTACCATATGTGATAGCTCCCTTTGCTCCCTTTTATTGCTGACACTTATTTGCAAACTTTTGCGATATGATAACTGTGAAATAACTATTCACTATTGTTTAGTTTTAATTCCTTTGTTACTGGTGAGTTTAAGTATTCTTCTTCTGTATAAAACAAATTTATTTATTTATGGCCACACCACACAGCTTGTGGAATCTTAGTTCCCTGACCCGAACTGAACCCAGGCCCACAGCAGTGAAAGCTGGAGTCCTAACCCCTGGATTGCCAGGCAACTCCCTTCTTGTATCTGTTAACTGTATTTTCTCTTCTCTAAATCGCCTGCTCATATGTTTTACTCATTATTCTATGGTAATTTCTTCTCTTTAGAAATTGTATTTGTGACTTCTTTAAAAATGCAGATTTTAATTCTTCGTTAACTTTATGCATCAAAAACACCAAATTTTAACTTTTAATGGGAAGTCTTTTTAATATTTAGCCATAGAGTCTGATGCATTTTTTGTTTTGAGATATACTTCTAACTTTTGAGATTGACATCAAAATGCTTGATTGCAGTTTGGAGCTTAATTGAAATTTAGAACTTAATTTCATTTTGTTTCTCTTGCTATTAACAGGAACAAAATGGTCTGAGGTATTACGGAAGGACTGCCAAGTTTTGAGGTTCATATGTGTCACCTGCTGTTGGAGGATCTTAACACTGATATTTTCCATTTTTTTCAGAATGGCCAGAGTTTTCTGGTTTTGGATGAACAAAGATTTGCAAAAGAAATTCTTCCCAAATACTTCAAGCACAATAACATGGCAAGCTTTGTGAGGCAATTGAATATGTGTAAGTAAGAACAACAGTTTAATTGGAGTACTGTCATCAGTCACTGATTAAACCATTTTCCTCCCATTAGGATGATAAAGGAAAATATATTCATAGAAGCACCATTAATTTTTAAGTTTTTTACTTTGTCTATTTAACTTACTTGAATTTTGAATGTGTTTCAGATGGTTTTCGTAAAGTAGTACATATTGATTCTGGAATTGTGAAGCAGGAACGAGATGGTCCTGTTGAATTTCAACATCCTTACTTCAAACAAGGCCAGGATGATTTACTTGAGAACATTAAAAGGAAGGTGAGTTATTGTTAACATGATTTAATTAGGGCATTAACATGTAGTATACTTGGGTCAAGACATATTTCATTTGTTGAAAGTAAAAATGTACTGAAATAGACAGATTTTGCTGGGGACAATTTAGACTAATAATGCTTTAAGTATTGCCCTCTATGGATTTTCTGATTTTTCCTCTGTGTTCAGCTGTACAGGGCTCAGTCTTTAAATACTTTTTTAGAGGGAAGGAAATATTTACATTCTGACTTAGGATAAGGAGTCAACTGTATTATGATGGCTCACTCCTTATAACTTAGCTTAAAAAACATACGCTCCTACTAGAAAGTCAGCTGCTTAGAGGGCCTGTTTCTGTAATTCACTGCTGAATATCCTGTGCCCAAGGTTAAGTCCCATATATATAGTAGGTATTTAATAATAACATTTTTGAACGTATGATATCTTTTGCTGAAATGAGCTATTTTGACTAAGTCCACAAAGGGAGGTGGGGATAAAAGGGTAGTGAACCATGACAGAACATGGCCTTAGTGTGCAGCTATTCTGTATAAATTTAATTAAAAGTGGAATGTGATAATAAAGAGGCTTGGGGGAATTACAGGAAATTTGGCAGAAGGAAATTTAAAAAAGCCCTTAAGTTGCTTCTGTTCGTGGAAACTTTTCCACAGTGAAAATAAATAAATAGATTATTCCTCATCCTCTCTTTGAGCCATGAATGCTGTTATTTTCCTGGGCTTTTGGAACTGGATCTTACCTTCTTGACAGGCTACAAAACCATTTATAACAAGAAAACTTTGAGTTATAACTACGGTGTTTAGTATTTGTTTAATTTCCTACATTTACTTTTTGAAAGGTTTCATCTTCAAAACCAGAAGAAAATAAAATTCGTCAGGAAGATTTAACAAAAATTATAAGTAGTGCTCAAAAGGTTCAAATAAAACAAGAAACAATTGAGTCCAGGCTTTCTGAATTAAAAAGGTAAAGTATTTCCAAATATAATCATCATAACAGGGGTTGGTGTTTGAGTGTGTGTGTGTGTCTGTGTTGAGGTTTGGAGGTTGGTGCTTTAGGTAACTAGATTATGTTGGAGCCAAGATCAAAAACCATTTTTTTAAAGTATTAATTCCCTCTATTTTTATTGGTAGCCATAGACTTTACCCCAATATTATGTTTTCATGATGGTGGTGAAAAGAATATATGTAAACTTGGGCAATCAAAACAATTTGATGCACAGTCTTACTGATGATAGATCATTAAGTTGGTGTCGGAAATTATGACTCTGTTTAGGTTGACTTTGATTTGTTCACACACATGTGAGGACCACAAGCCATAAAAACTACATATGTCACCTGTCCTTTTCTTCTATAGAAATTTCTTAAGACATTTTCTATGTGGCCTATCTTTTAGGAAAAAGTAGGACACAAAAAATAGGGGAAAAAGGTCACAAGAGACTTGCCCTACTTGGTACTTTACAAAGACTTGAGAAGGTCATAGTCATACTTCTTATCTACAGAAAAATGTGTTTTTTTTAAACTGGAATTTTTGGCACCATTATTCTAATGCCACATTAACTTGTATATAAAGTAGACCTATATTTCTGTTCTTAGTAAGTAGCTAGAATTCTTCTCAATGTAAATAGGCACCAAGGTCTTAAAGGGCAGTTATTTTATGTATTGTCTCTCCCATTTGTAACATAGGTCATTAGTTTAGTTATTCTTAAGTATTTTCATTGAGAGTAACCTTGAACTTTGAGTCCCTTTGTGAATAAGCATTAATTTTAAGCTTACTCATTCTGCATGTTTTATTTAAACTCTTATGTTGGTTTACTGTGTGTATCTTGTGTCTACTGAAGTGTCCTTTGACCCAGTTCCTTGAATCTCAGGTTTAGCTTTTAAGGCTTGGGATCCCAAATTTATCCTGTAAATCTTCATGGTAACCATTCTCCTACTTATCTTTAGTAGGCAAATGACAGTATATTTATATTTTTGAGAGAAAGTACAGTTATTATTCAGTAAGTATTAAAATCTTATTTTCTATACTTCTGTATTTAAATTCAGTAGTTTGGATTGAGGAAGATAGCTTTTGTGGAAGTTAATTAACAAAAGAACAAAAATTAAAGCATTTAATAGATGAATTCTTTCATGTCTTACTCAAAATTATCGTTGCTATTAACATTTAATAACTGCAGTTTCCATAGAAGATGATGAGTGAGGGGAAAAATAAAGCTATTGCTACTGGACATGTAATTGGTTTGTCATGTATTTGTGTGTTTGTGTGTGTGCTTGATTGTATCTGACACTTTGCAACCCCCTGGGAGTAGCCCACCAGGCTCCTCTGTCCATGGAATTTTCCAAGCAAGAATACTGGAGTGGGTTGCCATTTCCTTCTCCTGGGGATCTTCCTGACCCAGGGATTGAACCTCTGTCTCTTGCGTCTCCTGGATTGCAGGCAGATGCTTTACCACAGCGCCACCTGAAAAGTCCCTGTCATGTATTCGGGTATGCCTTAAAACAAAACAGAACACATTTTTAATATGCTTTAAAAAAACCCAGACATTTATATGATTGTATTTGAGACAGATCTTTAGACTGTTTTATAGTCTTGATAGTCTTTAGTTCTGCATCACCACTTACCAAATTGTCTGTATGATCTTGAGTAAGTCTTCTCAATTATCTGAGTCTCAATCTTCTCATCTATAAAAAAAAAGAGATGATTCTTTTCTTGACAGATTTTAGAAAAGTTTAAGTAATACACATAAAATGTTTAGAATAGTGCCTGGCATAACAAGTGTTGAGTAAATGTCACTTTGTTTTAAGAATTGTTTTCTAAGCACAAGTCCAGAATTCACATGGTAACCATATTTGAAAAGTTAATTTTTTAAACAAGAAATAATGAACCAGATTGTCAGAGGAGTAAATGGCCTACTATTTTATGGATGTAGGTGTGTGTCTTAGTTTTTGAATATATGTATTGCCATGAGTACAGGGTACTACAGTTAACGAAGTAAAGATTCTGCGTTGTGTCAAGGTTAGTTGCCCTTCTGTGTAATTGAACCAAAATTTTCTATTCTCATGAAGATATATAGTAAAAACTAGTTTATTTCTCTGGTGTTCTTAATTAAAGATATTGAGATCTGGCTTTTCTGACTGAATTTTTAAAATTTTTATTTTTGATAAATAACAGTGAGAATGAGTCCCTTTGGAAGGAGGTGTCTGAATTACGAGCAAAACATGCACAACAGCAACAAGTGATTCGAAAGGTGAGTTTTTTTCTCTATGACTGTAATCTGAATTTAATGAGTATCATTTGTGACCCTCAAAAAAACCTCTGTTGAATAGTCAGTGATTGATCTTAGTTTCTTATATATATTGGGTACACAGAAGTAAAAATGTGAAATCAAGCCAAGTGTTACATATTCTTTTGAATAAAAAAAATTTCTCATTAGCTAAATATCATCATACTATACTTCCAGCTAATGTTTCTTTAGCTTTTAGTAAGATCTTTTGCCTGATATAACAGCTTTAATATGCTTCATTCTTAGGAACATAGTTAATACACTACTAATTTTTTAACATGTAAAAGACATTTATACTGAGTCAAATTTTTTGATTTTGTTTTACTGTTTTTTACTCTAAAAGGCAAAGATATGGTCATGAAAGATAAATGACTAATATTTTGAAAGCAACTAAACAAAAAAATTAGTTATCAAAGTGTGTCATTATTAGCCTGTGCAGAAAGGCAGTTAAGGAAGTGGTGTACTATAAATCCTAAATTAGTATCTGAGCTGAAAATTACTGGGGGAACTGAAAATCTCCTTGCTGCATTGTGTCCTTGTGATTTAATCTTCTCATATCAGCTTTCATATGTTAATAAGAGGTGAAACATAAAAGTAATTAAGGCAGCTATTTTTTGCTCATGAGTAAACTGTACTCTTAAGTTTAAGCAACAGGTTTTATAGGGGGAGGGAGGGTGGGAGAGCTTCAGTTTGTTCCTATTCAGAGGCCATTAGCTAAAAATAGGAGTATGACTGAAAGGATCTGGATGTAGTGGAGAGGTTTAGAATACAGAGATGAATGGTAGCTGTACCCTTTGGCCTATAGTCAAAACAGATACACTGATTTTTTTAAAAATAAGTTTCAGGGGAAGGTTGAATGTAAGATTCAGTTTTTATTGTTTAGTCCAAGTATATGTATTTTTTAAATTTCCATAGTTGATTCCAACCTGAAGTCCTGTTTAGGAATACCTAATTTTAAATGATAGATGTATCTTAACCTGTGCTTTATTTTTAAAAAATTTGTGTATCTTTTTCAGATACACAATGCAAAACAATGTTTTGGTTAAATGTTAACTCATAATACTTCATAATTTGTTGTTGTCTTTTCCTTGAAAGCAAGGATAGTTGGTAAAATACTTAATATTTCATTTTTTTCATGAAAGCGAACGTTCTGTCTCCTCAAATTTGAGTTTGAACCTATGTGTTTTAGTAGAGTTAGGAAGTTTCCATAATGCATGATAGATTGCTGATAATTTTTTCCCTATTCCTGGAATTTGTTTCTAACTCTGCCATTTCCTCTTTGGCCTTGGATTAACTGGAATAATATATTGGAGGTATCTGTTAGAGAACTTTTCAGGTACAGAAGTCCAGTGATATAAATGTTAAATGCCTCATCTTCAGGAAACAGACTCTGTACAACATAGTGCCAAAGTGTCAAAAGAGAGCTGAAGCTTGCAACAGATTTCAGGAGAAATTTAACCAGCATTTCATGTTCTTATAAATTCTGCTAACTAATGTTTTTAGAATTTTCCCTAACAGTTTTTTATAAATTAACAAAAATAATTAAACTGTTTCATACATATCTTTAAGGTTAAATGTTGTCTTTTCATCAGCTGTCAGCATTTCCTTTTAAACAAGTAAATTTAGTGGCTAACCTCCTTTGCATAGACTCTTGTTTCGCTACTAAGTCGTGTCCCATTCTTCGTGACCCCCATGCCAGGGGGACATCATGCCAGGCCCCCCTGTGCCTCACTGTCTCCCGGAATTTACCCAGGTTCGTGTCCATTGAATTGGTGATGCTGTCCAACCGTCTCATCCTCTGTCGCCCCCTTCTCTTCCTGCCTTCAATCTTTCCCAGTGTCAGAGCCTTTCCATTGAGACTGCTCTTCACATCAGGTGGCTAGAGTATTGGAGCTTTAGCTTCAGCATCGGTCCTTCCAATAAATACTCATTTTGACTTATCTGTAGACACCACGGTTCAAAAGCATCATACACTAATGCTGTCTAACTCTTCAATTAAAATATTTTTATTTTCTCTGTGGAAAAGTTAATATTGATTGTAAGGCAAGCCATTTAGTAGCCTCATTTGGGGGAGAGTGTTCAATAGTAAAGCTATACATTATGTATTTTCAGTTGTCAATTCTCTTTATTTATGTAATTATATTTTATAAGCTTGTGCAAGGAACTCTTCTGCAAAGATTCTAGATAGTTGTCAGTCACTTGGCCTTTGTTCATAGCATCTCAGTGATATACTGATTTTCATAGTTTACTTCTTTAACTCCTTTAGGCAGTACAATTTCAAGGCATACCCTGAACCAGTGATTCTCACATTCACATCAGTATCACCTGGAGCTCTTGCTAGTGAACAGCACACTTTGCTGGACCCTATCCTCAGAATGTTAGAGCATTTCTGGAGTGGGGTAGATAATTTGAATGTCTAAAAAGCTCTTAGGCCAATACTGCTGGTCCATGGACCATATTTTAAGAAACACTGTCATAAAATATAAAGAATTGATTGCATATCTGGATCTGTTTAATAGTTTTTTCTAAATTTAATGAGATTGAAAATCAGCTTCCTGTGATTGTCATCTGGAAGCTTTGACAGATGTTCAGTGTCTCAATAATTTTCTAGAATTAGCCAATAACTTTTATAATTTGAAAACATTATGATCTGAGAGAGTTGGCAATCTCTTTTGTTTCTAATTATGTTCCTGGTATAAAAAAAATATTTGTCAAACATCAGTTTTCTTTTTTGCATCATAATCTTCTTGAAATAATTTTAAAAGTAAGGATCTATATCCAGGCCAAGGATCTATATCCAGGTGATATATTTATCACACCAAGACAAATAATTGAATTGAATATTGGAGAGATAAATAGGTGGATGGCAGGGGAGGAAGCTAGATATAGATATATGGGAAGATGGATGTCCTAAAAGTGATAGTGAACTCGCTCAGTCGTGTCCGACTCTTAGTGACCCCATGGACTGTATCCTACCAGGCCCTTCCGTCCATGGGATTTTCCAGGCAAGAATACTGGAGTGGGTTGCCATTTCCTTCTCCAGGAGATCTTCCCGACCCAGAGACTGAACCCTGGTCTCCCGCATTGTAGGCAGATGCTTTACCATCTGAGCCACCAGGGGTACCTCTATATTTTAAGTAGCAGCAACTTTATCACAGGTTATTCTGCCTGGAAGCTGGTATGTTTTTTTAAATATTATAAGATGCATCCAAATTTAAAGTGTTATTAAATGTGAAAGCTTATGTGACTAAGAATAGAGGACATATAGTACCTGAATTAATTTTATAAGACTTGTAGACGGAAGAATTAGGAATCTATGATGGGATATTTCCTGTATTTTCCTTTTAGATTGTCCAGTTTATTGTTACATTGGTTCAGAATAACCAACTTGTGAGTTTAAAACGTAAAAGGTAAGTTTTTATGATAATTCATTTTCACCTATCTGTAGACAACCAAACATGTTAGAGTTTAATCATGAATGGCCTTCATTTGCTTAATATGCCTGTTGTCCCAGATGAACGGTCCTCCCTTGTTTATTATCTTCCAACATTTCAAGAGTGGTATTGTTTCTACCGTTGTCATCTTGCTGTTTTTGAGAGATCAGTATAGCCTGAATGGTCATTTTACATACATATGGTTGATAAAGAATTCATTTTTCATTTACATTAGCAAATTATTGTGGTATTAGAAGACCTTATGAGAGAAACTGTTAAAAGAGGATACATGCTGAAGAAAACAAAAAATTTTTACTTGTTTAAATTTTTATCTCATATTTAATCCATTCATAAGGTTCTTTAAAAACCTGTGTATTGACGATGGGTTGTAATACCCATAAATGTGAATAACTACGTTTGTCACAATTAAAACAAGAAAAACAGTGACAAAGGAATAGGAGAAGGAGAAAAAGATTAAAAAGATTATCTTGTAAGGCTGAGGATTTTAGCAGACCTTGTTTATCCTTACAGCTTATGCTGTGAAAATAACTCTGCTTCTACTAATTCTTTGTGATACTACATTTTTTTTTTTTTAAACTATGTAAGTACCATAAAGAGTTATATAGTTCAATCACAATAAACTGTATTTGGGGAGAATAATTTATTATGTTTATTAGAACAGATAGTACAGAAGAATGGAGAAATAAAAGTCTTAGACACACTCATCCCCCAGTTTCTATTCCTAAGATGTAATCTTTTTTAAGAGTTTCTTTGACCCTTACTGACATGTTTTATTCATTGTTAAAGTGAGTGTGTTTATATGTGGGTAAATTATTAGAAGCAACCTAAACTCCTTGTATGTTTGCTTCACCAAACTTCATATATATCCTCTGATTTTCAGGCCTCTACTTCTGAACACTAATGGAGCCCAAAAGAAGAATTTGTTTCAGCACATAGTAAAAGAACCAGCTGATAATCACCATCATAAAGTAATTTTTCAAATTGTGTTTTCTATTTATTATCTCAAACTAAATTTTATACAGCTGTCTCTCATGCATTTAAAAAAGTTTACTGAATAATCTTAACTGCTCATCCTCCTGCTTTTAAAAATCGTGACTTTTTTATTATTTAATTTAGATTATTTTAAGAAATAAACTATTACACATACAGTTGTCTCAGTTGGCTGTTTCCAAGTTCGTTTTTCTTTCCCTCTCACTCTCACCTCTCATCCAGAGATAAATCACTATCTTGAATTAGTATTTATTCCCATGACTATTTGATGTGTGAATCCATGAACAGTATTTGGTATTACTTTGTATACCTCTGTTGTGAAAGTCTGCTCAGTCGTGTCCAACTCTCATGACCCAGTGGACTGTAGTTCTCTAGGCTCCTCTGTCCCAGACAAGAATACTGGCATACGTTGCCATTTCCTTCTCCAGGGGATCTTCCTGACCCGGGGACCAAACCTGAGTCTCCTACATTGTAGTTGCAGGCATATTCTTTACCATCTGAGCCACCAAGGAAAGCCTGTATATGTCTAAACTTTATACAAATATTATTTTGTACATATCCATTTGCAGTGTGGCTTTTTTCACTTGGTCTTTTGTGATTTATTAAACATAGAGATTTAGTTCATCTTAACTACTCTGTGGGGTTAATTGAATATTATGATAATGCAATTATGTACTTGTCCATTGATTAAGTTTTTTCCAGCTTTTACTATAAATGTACACAGACTAGACTCCTGTAGTATAGCAACTGCAAAAAATATTTTTGTTTACTTTAATTTTTATTACAAGCTCTCTGGATAAATTGTCAAACTTATACCCAGTTGAAGATTAGTTGAATCCAGACTTATTAATATCTGATTATCATAACTTTAAAGTAAAGTAAAGTTACTTTAAAAAGTAACTTTAAAGTCCTAGAATTCTGAATACTGTTTTAGATTTATTATTAGGGTGTTGAGATTTTTGTTCTCAGGCAAGTTAGAGTCACCCAAACATCTGGTTTCTTTTCCCAGCGTTTCTAAACAGTCAATGATATCTGTTTTTAGGATTGAAGATTCATGTAAATGGTGAAGATTTCATAATTTAATTTGATTTCTGTCTTATGCTTCTATATTATCTAGTGTTGAAATTGATATAATTTTGCATTGTAATAATTACTGAAGTTTGCTCTGAAGAATGCTTTTTTATTAATGTACCTATGGTCTGAATATATTTATAGCTGAATTTAAAACAAAAAAATCATTGCTAAAAAGCCAAACTGACATCTAGTGTAGAATAGTTGAAGTGTTTTTTTTTTCCCCCCTGTTAAAGAAACCATCTAATGAGTCAGAATAAAACGTGTCTAACAAGAGTAGCTGAAGTTGAAATAATCTCCACCAGCCTAGTGGCCGTCTGGTTATGCTTGAGATTTCTGAAGTCCTAAGCTTTTTAACTCTTTGGGTATAAGAAATACTTTAAAACATTCTGAGGTATGTCATCTTTACGGTCCCTTACAGTGAAAGAAATAGTTAAGTAGCATGCAGATAATACACCTTATACCTTTGTGAATTGGTACTTCTAATACCAGTTTAGTGTATAAGTCCCATAAGGGCAGAGAAAATATGTTTTGCTTACCATTGTATCTCAAAGCCCAGTTACCATTTTTTAAATGCTATGTTGTTTGGTAGTCAAAATAATTTGTTTTCTGATAACATTTTCTACCTGATTTTTTTAGGTTCCACACAGTAGGACTGAAGGTTTAAAGTCAAGGGAGCGGATTTCAGATGACATCATTATTTATGATGTTACTGATGATAATGCAGATGAAGAAAATATCCCAGTTATTCCAGAAACTAATGAGGATGTTATATCTGATCCCTCCAAGTAAGGAGATTATGAAGTAACATTTATGAAAATAATGCTTTTCTTAACAGATCTAAATTTAAAGCTACTTTATTCATTGATGAACTAATATCTCACCCATATTTTAATTGTTGAACTGAAAAATTAAGCCAAATTATTCAACCAAATACCTCCCTCCTTCCAGTGAAAAGACTCTCAGCAAAAAGCAATGAGAATTAATTCTCATTTTTAAGGTTTGGAGTTTAAGACCTTTAATTGGGTCTTTGTTCTCTTACATTGTATGAAGTATCATATTTGTCATTAAACCTCACACAAGAAAATTAAACGTTTTGTCAGGTGCTTTGCGGGGGACAGGGGGACAGTTTCCCTGGAGAATGACTGGATAGGGTGAATTTATTAACTTAGTCTGAAAATGTAATTGGTTATTTCTCACATTGCTAATCTAGCTGTAGCCAGTACCCTGATATTGTCATTGTTGAAGATGACAATGAAGATGAATATGCACCTGTCATCCAAAGTGGAGATCAGAGTGAACCAGCCAGAGAATCCCTGAGTTCAGGCAGTGACGGCTCCAGCCCTCTCATGTCTAGTGCCGTCCAGCTGAATGGCTCATCTAGTCTGACCACAGAAGATCCCGTGACCATGATGGATTCCATTTTAAATGATAACATCAATCTTTTAGGAAAGTGAGTACTCATCTGGATGCTGTTTAAATTTATTTGCATTCTTTTTTACTTCACATGTTCTTTTTCTCTGTGAATGATTTTACTTTCAGGTTATGAACCCAGGTAGTCAACCTTCTATTTTGGTCCGGACTGAACTCTGCAAATGTTATTTTGAGAAAGCTTTGATTATTCCAAGAGCAGTCTTGGGATTTTCTTGTCATTTCCTTAGATTTATTTAATGAAATACTTGTTTTTGAATGTCTTCAAAGTGTGTGTGTGTTTGTGTATTTATGTTTTTGTCAGGACTACAGAATAACACAATCTCTATTAAGGAGCTTATTTATAGTATAAGAAAACATGAAGTTAGTAGCAAAGACCAGTAATAAGAGGTGAAACATTTATAATTTATAATACAGAGGAAAAAGATAAAGTCAGACTGTGTTATTGCAGAATTTTTTTCTTTAAAAACTAAAGTTTTATATAAAGGCTGTAGGTTCTCAAGTAACTGAATTTTTGAATCCTAAGTTCTAAATAGGATCTCTTAAGGTTAAAAATTGGTAAGGATTCAGCAGTTGCTAGGAATATTTTGCCTAGCAAGTTTGCAGTGTGATTATAAACATAAAAGCCAGGAAACCTATATTTGATTTTTTTTTTAATATCTTTTTTCCTTAGGGTTGAGCTGTTGGATTATCTTGACAGTATTGATTGCAGTTTAGAGGACTTCCAAGCCATGCTGTCAGGAAGACAGTTTAGCATAGACCCAGATCTCCTGGTTGATGTAGGTACTTTGAATATTCTTTGTTGTACTACCAGTTTGTGTATATGTGAATATTGTTTATAAATCAGTGCATCATTTTATTGAATTCTACACTGTTTTTGCATTTCATTTATTTTAAATGAAATGGTTTTGTTAGAATGGACAGATGGTTTCAGGACAGTGAAGGAGGGTGATCACTATTTGTCTCTGAGTAGAAGTTCAGTTAATCCCTCTGCAACAACATATCAACTCTTTTCAAAAGTACTGTTAAATCCAGGTCTTGTCTGGACTTGTTGCTGTGTTACATTTTGCTCTGGAATAAATTGTCATTGAATAGAAATTAGTAGAAGTTTGTAAAAAAGATCATGGAGACACTTCTCAATATTTGGGAATTAATTTTTCAGTCACATGTACTATATGTTGTCATATTTGCTGTTTTTAAACATTTTTTATATTTTGAGTCCCAAGATTCCCCTATTCCAGTCCTCACCAGCACCTGTATGAACTTGATTCCAGTGTTGTCTGGACTTTGAATCCTTGTCTATCATTTTTGGCACTAACCACCTTCCTTGCTTTCTTTTCTCTTGTTCCTACCATTCCTGTCTCCCTTAGCTAAAGCTTCCTATGTGGCCTGGTCTTATTCAGAAGAATCTTGTTCTTTCCTCTATTTCCATTTTCTGTTGTGTTTTTTTCTTGAAAACTTTTGTTCCTTTTTTTTTTTTTTTTGGTATGTTTTCCCCTTAAAATGCAGCTTCTTTCACATCAGAAGATTCTGTACCTCTGAGCTACCTGGAAAGCCTTGTCAGTGTTAGATGGCTATTATTCTTCCTAAATCATTAGTGCCTCACAGGATGGATTTCACCTTCTTAGAAGATTCCCTTTCCATGTTGCTCTCTAGTAAATTTAACATCCATACTAATGACCTACTTCGACTTGTTAACAATAACTTGACAGCCCTTCTTGATTCTGCAGTCTTTGTTCCCAGTCTGAATTTAGAGACCTTTTAGAGTATCTGTCCCTTACATCACATAGAAGGAAATAAAATCCTGTAATTCTTACTGTCTACAAATCCTCTGTCTTCAACTAGGTCATTTAACTTTGGAACAGTTAGCACATTCTTTTGTCCTCACGACCTTATCTAGCCAATTCTTCCCTATTCACAGAGCATAATTCACCATAATTCACCATCGGTCCTCTCATCAGTTGTACAGTCTCATATACTTTCTTCTTAGAAAGTAAGTACCTGTTTGCTCTTTCAAGACAGTTTGTACACCTGCCCTCTGCCGCTCTTATTTTTCTATCTCTAGCCTTGATCTTTCCCAGCTGCCTTCAGTAGGTACAGGTAATCTCCATCTTATAAAACATTTTGATGTATTGCTCTGCTTGTTTACCATTCTGCTTCTCTAATCCTTATACTCCAAAACTGTAGAAATGAGTGGCTGTGTTTGTTATTTTTTTTATTCCATATTTTCTTTTGAAGTTCTGGATTATCTTGACAGATATGTATCTGTCAAGTAAATCTGACAGTAAATACCTTTATTTACTCAAATCCTATGCTGCCTTGGTTTACCTATTGTAAATAGACTGCAACTTTTTTCTCCCTAAATTAGGCCACTGGGCTAGTGGAAGAAGGTTTGTTTTGAATCAGACAGATTTGGGTTCCATTTTTGGCTCATGTTAATTACTAGCTATGTTATTAATATTGGAAAAATTAACCTCCCTTGCTCAGTTTCCCCATCTATTAAATATGGCTAATGCCTGACATGAAGGGCTTTTGTAAAGATTATAAATAATTGACACTATTATTAACACTAATGATTTTCTTCCATAGAACTTTTTATGTTGATTTTAAAGGCACTGGACCTCTTTGTTCTCTTCCTGTGTCCCTAACCATTCTGTTTCTTCTAAGAGCTTTTCTTTGTCTTGCTGTCTTACACTTGTGGTTACTCCCCAAAGTACCCAGTCTTTTATCCTATTTTTTTCCTGCCTCTTCTTTTTCCTGTCTTGCCTCTCAAGGGATTTTGGCTTGTAGGATTGCTCTCAAAAGTGTATCTCCAGCTCTTAATATTTTTTAAAGTAAACTTGGCTTGAATTCCAATTCCATGCCTTTGGGATCATCAGTTAGATCTTGCCTTAAATTATTTGTGTTTAACACCAAACTTTTGTTTATTCTCTAAAGTAGCTACCTTTTAGTTTTATTTTCTGTAGTGGTATCAGACTTCTCTTTACTGACACAGGATACTAATCATCGTCATCTTGGTTTCTTTATCTCCCCATTTACCAAGTGCTGTGTATTTTCCAAAATAGCATTCACAAATCGCGCCTCCTTTCTGTTTCCACTGTTGCCTTTCTCATCTAAGACCTTCATTGTTTCATTCTTGAATTATGCAGTATTGTTATAAATGAAAAATTACTCATAAGCTGCATTGTTTTCTGAATGGAAAAAATAAGTATATGTGTGAATAAGTATGCTGAGAAGTTCATGGGTTCTTGCTGCAGAGTTCAGTACTAAGTGACACAATGTGGAATCAGTAGGAGAGACTTGACCTTGGAATTGAACCGTGTCAGTTCCTCATACATGATCTACTTTTTCCTACTTGAGACCATGCGTCTGCTAGGAATACATGAAGGTGTCCCTAGTCAGCGTATGGGGGGTTGGGGCAAAGGAGGAGAGAGCAGTTTATACTGCAGGTCCTCCTCAGATGCTACTCTCAGTAGGGACAAAATCTGGTCAGGCCTCCAAGGCACGTGTAAGCTGAACTGGTAGAGATTGGCAGTGATGTGTATAGTTACCTACCTATAGTTAAGAAACCGAGTTTCTTCTTTTTCCTGGAACAGTAGGTGGTATAAAAGTAGGAAAAGGAAAGGAAGAGCTGAGGATATTTTTAGGGCTACGGTGAATGTGGAACTTTAAAGGAGAGAAATGAGTGTCTAGAGGGTGAAGGAGCCTCTGCATTTCATTCTGTCCTGCAAACCATTTGGTGTGCTCATTCTCTTAAAATGCTTTAGTCAGTATATTTCATTACTCAGGCCACTCCCAAGATGCTCATTGTGGACAGAATGTCCTGTCCATTCATTGGCCTTGCCTTATTTTTAAAAACCTCACATATACAACTTAACTATTCAGGTCAGAACTTCTGTGTCCTTTGGACCAGTCATTTCATTTGTAGAACTTACTTCACAACCATTTCCTCTCTATTGTTGCTAATGCTATGACATCCTCTCCTTTTTAGGTCCTAACCATTTTCCAGGAACGGATACATGTCACATAGTTTATTTTGTCTCATCCTGTGTGTCTGTGTTTTCCTTTCTCTTTCTCTTAGCTCCTTAGTACTTTTGAGCCCCACCATCCATTAATTATTATTATACTGGATTGTATCTGATCATATGTTGCTATTTGATTTTGTTCTTATCTTGCCTTTTAGATTGTAAGCTCCTGGAGAGCAGGTATAGTGTCATCTTGTATTCTTCATGATGTCAATTATTTCTTAGATGCTCAGTAAATCCCTGTGGAAGGGATGACTTTGAAGCTTATGACATAAACAAAAATTATGTTTGTAAAGTGGCTGGTCTCAGGAGTGCAGTAAGCAGTGGTCTTAGCATCTGTGGCTTCCCTTGCTATGTGGCTTCCCTTGCTATGTGAAATAATCAATGTGGAGTTATACCATTTGATCAGAGGACTCCACCTGAGGTGTAATTTAGGAACCATTCTCATAGAGCAGATTCTGTACAATTATCGCATAATTAGCAGGTAGTCAGTCAGTGAAGGATCATTGTAAGGGCAAGGAATTCAGCCCTGGTTGCCATTTAAGGCTGAAGGCATTTAGGGAGGAAAAACTAAATGAAGGAGAGGGGAGATGGGAAAACCACCATTTGTTTCAAGTGATTTACCCTACTATTATTATAGGGTAGAAATTCTTAAAACATCTAATGCATGGGCTAGCTTGCTCTGCTTTTGTTTGCTTTTCTTTCTGCTTTCTTGCTTTTCTCTTCCAAACTTGTTTTACTATATGGAAAATTTGTAGTGCAGGAACTACATCTCTTCACCCTACATAGCTGTATAAAATTTTGAACACACAGTTAAATTTTTTAAAATATTTTTTAAACTTATCATCTTTCTTGTTTGGTCTTTCAGCTTTTCACTAGTTCTGTGCAGATGAATCCCACAGATTACATCAATAATACAAAAGTAAGTTTTAATTCATGTTGCTCAGGACCCATAGCTGTAAGAATTTGAAAAAAAAAAGTCCAAGTAGAGAGCAGTATCACTCCCAGTTACAAAAAGCATTTTATACCCTTACCTAATACATGTAATCAAGATAATAAAATTCTAAATGAAAAATTAGCTTTTGGTTATGGGGTGATCATTGCCCAATTCTTCTGTGCCTTGTGCTGTTAAATGTGAATGTGGAATTAGCATTCAACGTGCTGGAAGATAAACTGACTAAATTAGGCATACTTAGGTATGTCGCTGAAAGAAATTATTAAAATATTATTTCTTCATGTTCTGATGTCTTCATTTTACATTCTTACTCCATCTATAAATAACACCTCAGCATTTTTGTTGAAATTTGAGGGTATTCATATTGAAAATGAGTTCCTTCATTTTATTAGCATATAGTAAAAGCACAGGAATTTGTATTATTTGTAGGGAAGGTGAGTTCAATCAGTGAAGTATGGATTTGGGACTTTTTTAAGGGGAGTTTTTATTTTCTTAAACATAGTAACTATAGTTGGGATTAGCATGAGTTAACAGATTCTTTAGAACTGGTTTTCAGTGAGTAATAAGGATATCAAGTTATTAGAGCGGACATTTAGAAATCAGTCTGTTACATTGTATGGCTTATTGTCTTGAGTAGGTGTATACTTCATTTATCTTGTATTTATACCAAATCATTTCATAATTCCTGTTTTTCATTGAATAAAAAGGTAAATCATTTCCCCTGAAATTTGTACAAATTCTTCAGTAGAATCAAAATTTAATTTATATTTTTTAATAAAAAATGAACATATATCTAATAAATATGAGGTATTAGAGTGAGGAGGTGGAATTTTTCTAACTATTGTCATGTTCAGTGAGGATAGCCTCACCACATTTTCAAAGTTATAGCTTGGGTAACTTAAAAGTTGAAGGTACTTGTGAATTTTTGAACTAGGAAGTTGGTTATATATTTGGTATTTGGATGGTTTATATCAGGGGTTGGCATACTTTTTCTCTGAAGACTAAATATTTTGGGCTTTGCAGGAAGCCAGATATTCTCTTTCACAACTACTCAGGTCTGCAAAATCAACCATAGATAATACATAAGAGAATAAGTGTGGTTGTGCTTCTGTAAAACTTTTTAAGAAACAGGTAGAACGCTGAATTTGGCATGTGGATTATAGTTTGCCTAGGTTTACATTATAAGAATTTATGGACCACAGTCCGATTGTGTTTTAGTAATACAGTATTACTGAATGTTAGACTTTAGGTTGGAGAAGGCAATGGCACCCCACTCCAGTACTCTTGCCTGGAAAATCCCATGGACAGAGGAGCCTGGTAGGCTGCAGTCCATGGGGTCTCGAAGAGTTGGACACGACTGAGCGACTTCACTTTCACTTTTCACTTTCCTGCATTGGAGAAGGAAATGGCAACCCACTCCAGTGTTCTTGCTTGGAGAATCCCAGGGACAGGGGAGCCTGGTGGGCTGCTGTCTATGGGGTCACATAGAGTCGGACATGACGGAAGCTACTTAGCAGCAGCAGCAGACCTTAGGTTGAGTGAACAAGGATCATGCATATATATAGTGAATGTGCTGCACTGTTTGTTTATTGTTAGACATGAAGGCATTCTCTGTTCTTGGATCATCTTCTTGTTCCCAAAAGCTTTCAGAAATAACAGTTAAATGGCAAGTTTGCATATTCTCTACAATACTGTTTGTTTAGTTGCTGAGTCATGTATGACTCTTTTTGAAACCCTATGGACCATAGCCCACCAGACTCTTCTGTCCATGTGGTTTTCCAGGCAAGAATACTGGAGAGGGTTGCCATTTCCTTCTCCAGGGATCTTCCTGACCCAGGGATCGAACCATGTCTCCTGCATTGGCAGGTAGATTCTTTACCATTGAGCCACTTGGGAAGCCCAAATTCTATAGTATTCTACAATACTACAGAAAAATTAAAATTGAGAGTGATTTTTTATCATGTTTTAGAATTTCGATTAATTTTAAATAATTGGCACATCAGCTTTCATTCCGTTGCCGGTGACAAGTATTGTACGATGTGTATTAAAGCACTTTTTCCTAATGAATCAGTATGCAGTATAGCAGTCTCAGTGGCTGCTAGGAATAAGCAAAAATTTGCTTGGGAGATGAAACCCGCTTGTTTTCCTGGTTCTCATATTAGAATAACAACAGTGGCATCCTTGAAAAATACATATTTAGGGCTTCCCAGGTGGCGCTAGTGGTAAAGAACCCACCTGCCAGTGCAGGAGACATAAGAGACCTGGGTTTGATCCCTGGGTCAGGAAGATCCCCTGGAGGAGGAAATGGCAACCCACTCCAGTATTCTTGCCGAAGAATCCCATTGACAGAGGAGCTTGGCGGGCTGCAGTCCATAGGGTTGCAAAGAGTCAGACACAACTGAGGCAAGTTAGCACAGGAAGTAGAAACACAAAGAAAATATTACTGCATTAATGCTTTTTTTAATTGTGAATGCTAAATGAGAAATAATTTGGGGGGAAGTTTAGTTTTTATTATGTCATGAAGTCAGTATTATCTGTGAATTCTGGAAATTTGTACTGTTTAATTTTGTGTTGATATCAGGGAAATTATAGGAATTAGTATGTTAACACCATATATAATTTACAAGCATGCAGATATCTGGGACTTAACAGCTATTCAGGAAAAATTTTGAACCTCAGCACTTCAGTTTGAACATCATTGAAAAAAGCACTGAAGAACTTAATGTTAAAGATTTAATTCCCTTACAGTCAGGTGTAAGGAGAGAAGACAGTGTCAAAAGAAGTAATTTAAATGACAGAAAAGAACTGAAAGAGCCACAAAAAGGAAATGAAGAAATACCACCTCACATTTGAGGCTTCCAAATATAAATAGTTTTAAGGATGTCATCATGTCATCCTGGGCTACTGTAAATATGTTTATTTACGCTAAATATTCTGTTTGTGAGCAAAATGTGTAATACATTTTAAGCCAAAACTGTTTAAAATTGTTTAAAGAATTAGCTCATTAGCAATTTGAAACTAGCCATCTTTGATACATTACCATCTTCTACTCTTGACAGATTCTGTCTATTCTGCTGTTGAAATGCCCCTCCTTTTTTGTACTTACTGGCATCCTAGTTCAAGTTCTTTGTTTCATCCACTTGGTGACAGCAGTAGTTTTCTTAGCCAATTTGATTACATCTACTCAAATCTCTCTCTCTCTCTCTCTCTCTCTCTCTCTCTCTAGTTCATCTCTCCTGAAGCTCCCCTTTCCCATGTATTTCAGAGAACATACCAGTATTCATATACTGTACCAATTTTAAATGTTTTGCTGTTTTTCAGGAACATAAAAAATATGAGACAAGGATTTTTATACTATTTTTTCTCTTTTAGTCTGAGAATAAAGGATTAGAAACCAAGAACAATGTAGTTCAGCCAGTTTCAGAAGAGGGAAGAAAATCTAAGCCCAAAACAGGTAGGTATAAATGTAGTATTCATTTTTTAAAATTAAGGTTTCTATGTAGAAACTAATGTGAGCAAAGGAAGGTTTTGCCATGCTTAATGATTGAACATGGATATGTATTAGTCTTCATTGTATTCATAACATATCAAGGTTCCAGCATATAAAGGAAATTGGTGTAGTGATAGTTCTTAAAGTTTGTAATTTCCCGCCCTATTTAACTTCAGAAGAACCGAAAGAACCCTCATTTCTTAATTAGTGAATATAAGACTACATTTTCTGACTTACATATTTTTAAATTTACTGACACAAAGTATCATGTTTGACTGTATATAAGGGTAATGATTGCGCATACGCACATCTACTTCTGTTTTTTCCACTTTCAGCTTGAATTCTGTATAAGCTGATGGTAAAAGAGCATTTTTCTTATCTTCATTATAGATAAGCAGCTTATCCAGTACACTGCTTTTCCACTTCTTGCATTCCTCGATGGGAACCCTGCTTCTTCTGTTGAACAGGGGAGTACCACATCGTCAGAAGTTATGTCCTCTGTAGATAAACCCATAGAAGTTGATGAGCTTCTGGATAGCAGCTTGGACCCAGAACCAACCCAAAGTAAGCTTGTTCGCCTGGAGCCATTGACTGAAGCTGAAGCTAGTGAAGCCACACTGTTTTATTTATGTGAACTCGCTCCTGCACCTCTGGATAGTGACATGCCACTTTTAGATAGCTAAATCCCCAAGAAGTGGACGCTACGTGTATATATTCATCAAAATGATGAACTATTTATTTTAAAGTATCATTTGGTACTTTTTTTTGTAAATTTCTTTGTTTCATTTTATCAGATAACTGTGGAATCAAAAGCACCTTTTGCTTTTCTCACTAACCACCCACTCTTGCAAAGCTTTCAGGTGTTACTCAATTACGTAGGTACATAAAGATTTGATGTGTTAAATCACATTATTGGCATATCTTTAAGTTGGATTCAAATGGCCGTTTTCTCCAGTTACACTAAATTGGATTTCTTTTTTACATATATGTTCATTAACCCCAGTTAAACTTTTCGTTTGTTTGTTTTACTTGTTTGATGCTGTCTTGTTTGCCTTGAGTGTAAGTCACTATAACTAATGGTAGAACTCCTAAAGCTTTCTCTGTTCCAGTTGCTTTTATTGAGTATTTTCACATGACTTCTTTATAAAACTGGGAACATAAAGTGCCTGTATCTTGTAAAACTTCATTTGTCTCTCTTGGTTCAGAGAAGTTCATTCATGTTCAAAAGGAAGGCAACATATACTTGAGTGCTTGCTGTCTGATACAGTTTCAGCTGCATATATTATAGACAGAAGGGGATGGGATGGTGTCAACCCATCCAGCTCACTGGACTAGTTTTAAGTAAAAGTTTTCTGGCTTGTTTTGTGTTTTTTTGAAGCATACTATTTAGTAAAATAAATATAATGAATGTTGCGTATCTAGTGTCTGTTATGTGTCTTCTTTGGAGTGACATCCACATGTGACAGTCTTTCCTTTTCATATGAAGTAGGTAGATGTAAACTGTGAACTTTGTCTGTTGTCCATTATTCTAAACATGAATCATACCAAGCTCTTTGTGCCTCATCTCAGAGGATAGGTTGTATTGCAACAAGGAGGAAAATATAATGACTCCAAATTTAATGTGTTTTAAGTTCTTTGTTTAAAAATTATACTGGCTTACTTTCTATGTTTCTAATAAAGAATTGAGAAAAGAATGCTTCCAGTTGTCCAAATTAGGTATGAACATTATCACTGGATGCAAAGTGCCTTTAATTTTCACCTTGAGAGAAAAGAGAACCAGTTAAATCACTTTGAAACATTTGCTCAGAAGGATTAGAGAGACTTAATGCAAGGACAGAGAACCATCACCTGAAGAATTCTACCTTCGAGCAGAGAACTGGAAGCAGTGAGCTAGTATCTGAATGCTTTTTAAAATAGGGCTGTTTGATGAGAAATTACAGAGATGGCTTTCCTTATTGGCTATAGACTCTCTCTTAGTATCTTGGAATTTCTCTTACTATGATATGAAAATTCAAATAAAGCCTAGCACAGAAGGGTAAGAAACCCTTCCTTAGCAGATCCTAAAATACTTGGCTCTGACAGTGGGATCTTGGTGAACAAATTCAAGAACTCAAAACAGTGTTCTGCATAGAAGTGCCAAGAGTTAGAGAGGAGAGATAGCTTCAGAGACTTTTTCTTTTTCCCTTCCTTTCTTCACTGGGGGATATGATTAAGTTTCTTCTCCTTTAAGGATAACTCTAGAAGTATTTTAAAAATAATTTTGAAAACCTTGTATCTCCTAGTATTTTTTAAGGTGACATTTAAACTTTTTCATCCTAAGTATGGTAAAGCGTCTGCCTACAGTGCGGGAGACCTGGGTTTGATCCCTGGGTTGGGAACATCCCCTGGAGAAGGAAATGGCAACCCAGTCCAGTATTCTTGCCTGGAAAATCCCATGAATGGAGGAGCGTGGTAGGTTACAGTCCATGGGGTCACAAAGAGTCGGATACGACTGAGCGACTTCACCTTCATTTTTTCACTTTCATCTTAAGTAGCCAGGGGGAATTTAGAATACTATTAATACTGCCATTTTTAAAAAGTTGCTGCTGCTGCTGCTAAGTCACTTCAGTCGCATCCAACTCTGTGCAACCCCATAGACGGCAGCCCACCAGGCTCCCCGTCTCTGGGATTCTCCAGGCAAGAACACTGGAGTGGGTTGCTATTTCTTTCTCCAATGCATGAAAGTGAAAAGTGAAAGTGAAGCCGCTGTGTCGTGCCCGACTCTTAGCAACCCCATGGACTGCAGCCTTCCAGGCTCCTCCGTCCATGGGATTTTCCAGGCAAGAGTACTGGAGTGGGGTGCCATTGCCTTCTCTAACATGCTTTTAAATGTATATCTAAAATGTATATCTAAATACCATAGTGATTTGGTGTTCATCATTATCCATTCCACTTTCTCCAAAGAATTTTATACTACTTTTATTATGCATGATAGTCATACATTGACGGTAACTGTTGCACTTCTCTGCAACTAAATTTGAAATTACTTTCTGTAACTTTAAAATTCCAGGCATTAAAGTTTGTCTCCAATTATAAATACACAGTTGATCAAAACAGTATAAAGGTATGTGGCAGAGACTGTTAATTGCTGAACCATTTCATATCATGCAGTTACATTACATCCATCTTTGTAAACAGGGTAGCTATGGAACTGAATTCTAATAAATCAGGAAAAGCAATGTTCAGAACTTACAGGTCTGGTCTGAAAATTTACCCCATGCAACCCTGCTCACCTTTTACTCATCTGCTAGCTTGATGCAGAGGAGTATGTGGCTTCTGAGTATATACACAAGGAGGAGGAAACTTGGCTTCCTGGATCACCGCTTAGAGGAGAGCCACCCATCAATCCTGGATATTCCTTTAGATTGCAGGTGAGGGGGGAGCAAACCTTTATTATGTTCTGCCTCTGAATTTTGGGGGATTGATCTGTTAAGAGATTTCACTGTTCACTAAGATAGTTTAAATTTTGAACTGTAACATAAAAAGTAAAATTTTATCAGAAATACATCTTTTTGTGGGGTGAACAGATCTCAGGGATTTTTTCCCCCAAATGTTTTATTATCTGGGGGTAAGTTTATAATATCAATATATTAAGAGCGTCAATTTGTTTTTATCAAGTCCTAAGAAACTTTAACACAAAAAAAGAGATGAACATAGAAGGAATTTTGTTACAGCAATGTCACCAAATATGAAATCCTTCAGATTTCACTCAAGTATTTAAAAAATTTTATTAGCTGGTAATTTAATTAGATCATCCTGATTATTTCAGTGAAAGAAAAGAAATATAAATCAGCTGAATTGCAAAGGATTTTTTAAACGTGTCATTCTCTTACCAGTATTTAAAATTGTCTCTACTTGTGGGTATTTAGCAAGTTTATCCGAAGTGCCTTGGTATTAAGATTCAGGATGAATTACGAGGAGTAATTATTTGATTTGTTTCAAGTGTGAAGAGAGTAATTGTTAAAAGGGATGATGCCTTGTCCTGAGACATCTTTTCAAGTACATCACTTTAGGAAAATGTACACATGGAAATTGAAGACCTGGAAACCGCTTCCTTTAAAAATAACAAACTTGTGTTTATTGCAAAAAGTCTCTGTGTGTTATGTGGAAAACAGCACAGTATGGTTTACAGGTATGTACCCCTCATCTTCATACCACCTCCCAGTTTCTTTTGCCTGAGTTGGGATACAAGTAAGCCCATAAGGGAGCTAGTGACTTAGAGATAAATGTTCTTTTAGGGTGTTTCACTATGTGCTTCCGGCTCCCCTGATAGCTCAGTTGGTAAAGAATCCCCCTGCAATGCTGGCTTCGATCCCTGGGTTGGGAAGATCCCCTGGAGAAGGGAACAGCTACCCACTCCAGTATTCTGGCCTGGAGAATTCCATGGACTCCAGTATTCTGGCCTGGAGAATTCCATGGACTACATAGTCCATGGGGTCAGAAAGAGTCAAACACGACTGAGTGACTTTCACTATGTGCTTCATAGGGTTTGGTATACTCAGTTTAGAAGCTGAAGTGTGAGAACACAGATCCACAGGCTGGGAAGATGACCAGATGACACTCAAAATAAACATACATAAAATGCTACAATTGAGAGTTAGCACCTACATGAAATAACAAGCAAAGGTAAAAATACTTTGAGAATCAATTGCAGATTAGGTCATAAAGTAAATTTCAAGAAATTGGTTTCAGGCAAACTACACATAAGCTAGACCTTGACAATTTTGAGGAGTACTGGCTTGATACTTTGCAGTGTCCCTCAATTTGGGGTCACTTTGTTTCTTCCCATAATTAGATGGGATTATGAGAAGATCAGGTTAAGTGCCATTTTCAGTATATGAAAGGTGCATGCTATCAACCTGATTGTTGATACTATGACTTAGACTGAGCCCCAAACTTCTGGAATATCTACCACAGTCTCAAAACCAACCCAAGCAGCCCAATTTTGGATTCGTCAGCCTCTGTAATTGGTGAGCCAATTCCACATAAATGTGTATTATAAATAGACACACATTTCCATATGTACAAGCTAGATTTCGAAAAGTCAGAGGAACCAGAGATGAAATTGCCAGCATTCATTGGATCACAGAAAAAGCTAGAGAATTCCAGAAAAACTAAAGCCTTTGGCTGTGTGGATTACAACAAACTGGAAAATTCTTAGAAGATGGGACTACCAGATCAATTTACCTGCCTCCTGAGAAACCTGTACGCAGGTCAGGAAGCAACAGTTAAAACTGGACATGGACCAACAGACTGGTTCAAAATTGGAAAAAGGAACGTTATGGCTGTATATTGCCACCCTGCTTATATAACTTATATGCAGAGTACACATCATGAGAAAGGCTGGGCTGGATGAAACACAAACTGGAATCAAAGATTGCTGGGAGAAATATCAATAACATCAGATATGCAGATGACACACCACCCTTATGGCAAGCGAAGAGGCACTAAAGAGCCTCTTGGTGAAGGTAAAAGAGAATGAAGCTGGCTTAAAACTCAACATTCAAAAAACTAAGATCATGGCATCTGGTCCCATCACTTCATGGCAAATAGATGGGGAAACAATGGAAACTGACAGACTATTTTCTTGGGCTGCAAAATCACTGCTGATAGTGACTGCAGCTATGGAATTAAGATGCTCCTTGGAAGAAAAGCAATGACAAACCTAGACAGTATTAAAAAGCAGAGACATCACTTTGCTGATAAATGTCCACATGTCAAAAAGCTATGGTTTTTGCAGTAGTCATGTATGGATTTGAGAGTTGGACCATAAAGAAGGCTTAGCTGGAGAAGACTCTCGATAGTCCCTTGGACTACAAGATCGAACCAGTCAATCCTAAAGGAAATCAACCCTGAATATTCAATGGAAAAGACCCTGATGCTAGGGAAGACTGAGGGTAGGAGAAGGGGATGACGAAGGACAAGATGGTTGGATGGCATCACTGATTCAACAGACATGAGTGTGAACAAGTTCCGGAAGATGGGGAAGGACAGGGAAGTGTGGCATGCTATATATGTATATGTGTATATATATATATATATATATATATATATATATATATAGTCCATGGGATTGCAGTTAGACATGACTGACTGAACAATTATTACTGTCACAGGACAGAACTAAAAAGGGTGCGACACTGGCCAAATGGTGACAAAATGTCTTTTTTTAAAAATATTAAGCTGCATGAGCTGTATTACTTGGAAATTAATCTCATCGGTAGCATCATTTACAAGTATCTTCTCCCATTTTGTAGTTTGTCTTTTGCTTATTGTTTGCTTTGCTGTGCAAAAACTTTAATTAGGTCACAACTGTTTAGTTTTGTTATTTCCATTATTCTGGGAGACTGATCTGTTTCCTAGAACCACTTATTGAAGAGACTGTATTCCATTGTGTATTCTTGCCCCTTTTGTAGTAGATTGTCCATCAGAAGCATTTGGGTTTATTTTTGGTATTTCTGACCTGTTCCATTGATGTGTTTTTGTGTCAGTACTGTTCTGCTTTGATTACTGTAGCTTTGTAGTCTGAAATCAGGGAGCATGATTCCTCCAGCAGCATTTTCTTTCTCAAGACTGTTTTGGCTATTTGGGGTCTGTTGTGTTTCCATCGCAAATTCAAAATATTTGTGTTCCAGTTCTTTGAAAAATGCCATTGATAATGTCACAGGGATTGCACTCAATCTGTAGACTGCCATGGGTAGTATAATAATTTTAACAATGTTGATTTTATCTATCTTAAAACGTGGTATATCTTTCCATCTGTCTTCATTTCCTTCATCAGTGTCTTAAAAGTTTCAGAGTACAATTCTTTTGCCTCCTTAGGTGTTTTATTCTTTCTGATATGAATGTTAAGTGGGATTATTTCTCTAATTTCTCTTTCTGGTATTTTGCTGCTATGGGATAGAGCTTTATTTTTTTTAGTAAGGGTCTTTTTTTTTAAAATACTGAAGTGTCAGAAAAAAGCAGCATCAATTGGCATCTCAGGAAAAAAGGCCTGGAGGACACAGAAGTCTAGAATATGTATCAAATGAATTAAAATTATTCTCCAAACTTAACCGGTCTAGTTCTTTTAGGAGAATAACACTTAAATTACCTTTGAGATCCACTTCAGGGGTTGTTTACAGAGAACCAAAAGGGTAAATACCACCTTAAAAACAATTCAGTTTTTTCAGGACAGAAAATGGTTACTAAACCCTCCAATGTCAGGTTTTTTTTTTAATATACACAGGAAGAACGTAGTTTGGAGTATTACACCACCTAAATTTGCTAAAATTATATTCTCTAGAATTTAAAAGAATATACCACACATTGGACATACCACAAAGGAGTATGTCAAGGCTGTATATTATCACCCTGCTTATTTAACTTACATGCAGAGTACATCATGAGAAACGCTGGACTGGAAGAAGCACAAGCTGGAATCAAGATTGCCGGGAGAAATGTCAATAACCTCAGATATGCAGATGACACCACCCTTATGGCAAAAAGTGAAGAGGAACTAAAAAGCCTCTTGATGAAAGTGAAAGAGGAGAGTGAAAAAGTTGGCTTAAAGCTCAACATTCAGAAAACGAAGATCATGGCATCTGGTCCCATCACTTCATGGGAAATAGATGGGGAAACAGTGTCAGACTTTATTTTTTGGGGCTCCAAAATCACTGCAGATGGTGACTGCAGCCATTAAATTAAAAGACGCTTACTCCTTGGAAGGAAAGTTATGACCAACCTAGACAGCATATTCAAAAGCAGAGACAGTACTTTGCCAACAAAGGTTCGTCTAGTCAAGGCTATGGTTTTCCCTGTGGTCATGTATGGGTGTGAGAGTTGGACTGTGAAGAAGGCTGAGCGCTGAAGAATTGATGCCTTTGAACCGTGGTGTTGGAGAAGACTCTTAAGAGTCCCTCGGACTGCAAGGAGATCCAACCAGTCCATTCTGAAGGAGATCAGCCCTGGGATTTCTTTGGAAGGAATGATGCTAAAGCTGAAACTCCAGTACTTTGGCCACCTCATGCGAAGAGTTGACTCATTGGAAAAGACTCTGATGCCGGGAGGGATTGGGGGCAGGAGGAGAAGGGGACGACAGAGGATGAGATGGCTGGATGGCATCACTGACTTGATGGACGTGAGTCTGGGTGAACTCCAGGAGTTGGTGATGGACAGGGAGGCCTGGCATGCTGCGATTCATGGGGTTGCAAAGAGTCGGACACGACTGAGCGACTGAACTGATACCACACATTTTCTCTGAATTCATTTATTTAAGGATAAAACAGCCATTTGAGATCATGGAATACAATACCAACACAATAGAAGGTGAGGAATTGTTATATTTTGCTTACATTAATAAATATCTTAAAAGAAGCAAATGTAGATTTTAAGATTTAAGACACTAATGACACAACTGAGAGTTTCTAAGTTAACAGTGATACTGCTTGATTTTCAAGTTGAAAGATTTTTAATAACCTATATATTTCAATTAGATGGCGGCAAATAGAAAAGCATCTTTTGAGCTGAATAGTATACTGTTAAACAGGAGTTTATTTTACAGCAGTCCATCATTCTCCTGGCCTCAGTTTGTGTGTAGAAGGCATACTAGACATCAGCAATTCACATCACATAAATGATCTACCACTCACAATGGTGCAAAATCTATTATGCATGTATTTGAATAGAAATTATTTTTAAATTCTAGAAAAAATGCCATTTGTGTTTGACAGATGTGGGATTTCCCAGTTTTGCCACTGATTAGCTATCTGAGCTTCACTTTCTTCACTGTTAAAAGAACAGTAAGAAAGTGCAAAATAGGCTTTAGTAGCCTTCAGTTTATCAGCTCTGATTTTCAAAACAAACTTTCAAAGTGATTTTCAACCTCCTCCTAACCTATGATTATCCTTTTCAAACTCTTTGTCCAAATCATTCAGAGTTCCTAACTTCTCCACTGAACACATTTTAACACATCTGCATGTGTTTATAATGACCAAACAAAGTTCACTGTGTTAGTATGAAAGACTACCTGTACTCAGGGACATTACAGCCTACCTGGGTATTCAATTCAGTACCCACCACTAGCAAATCTCTGAAAATTCTGTGTCTCTGTCTCCACCATAACCTACACTGTTTTCAGTCAAATACTCCATACCTGTACATGTTCCTTACCTTCATATCAAGGGAAAAATCTGAAAAGTTTTTAGAAAACTGGCATTTGTGACTTGTTTATACAATTTTTACAATTTTAGGACAGCCATGTTCTTTGCAGTATCCTGTAGGACAAGGCATCAAATATTTCAAAAGGCAGCCATACATTTTTCATATTTTTCTGAAACAGCTTATGTTCTAACACAATTTAAAAATCAAACTGCCAAGCAGTTTTGTTTTTACTCTTTTCACAGGTACAGAGCAGAGAATAAACCTAACAATGTCCACTTCTCCTAACTTACCACCAACATACTCATACAACTCTTGATTCATTCTAAAACGCATACTGATGCGCTTGGCAAGACTACAATGAATAAAATGGCAAGCGGTAAATCTAATCCATGCCAGAAGACTGGAGAAGTTACATGGGAAGCACACACACACAACTTCACAAAAGTTGGGAATACTGCTGATTTCAAATAAATGATGATCAAAGTAAGACTTTCATGCCTCAAGTCCCATTCAGTCAAAATCACGATTTGTAAGAACAAGTGGTGCCACCAGTGTCCAAACATACAGCACAATGCCAATCCAGCTAGAAGAGATTTTCACCCAGACAGCTGTCCACTGACTCTTCATCTCACGGGAAGGCTCATACCTAATATTTAAGGAAAACAAAAAACAGAGAGAAGTTGGATTATTGGTCATCAAGCTGGCAGGTTTCCTTATTTTAAAGTATTCTTTGTATATAATCTGTGATAACATATGTAGTTGCTGGATTATCTCTGTTGCCTTGTTTTCCATACCACTTTGGCAGCTAATATAAAGGTTAAAAAAAAATCTTTAAAGGAGTAGAAGACATAGGCCTGTGAAGTAGTTCTTTTACATAATACTCAGAGAATCTTTATGTATCTCTGGCTAACTAATTAATGAGATAGCAGAGAAATGGAGTGTGACCTCTGGATAAATAAAACATTATTTAACAAAGACTTATCAATTCTAAACTGTACAAAGAATATAATTTGTTCAAAGTATATACAGGAGCTCTCTCCACCTTCTCAGATTTAAGAAACTGGGAAGGAAATACATCCCAAATTTAGCTGATTTTTATGTTGAAACATAACAAATACTTTTCATCTTTAATATTTACTATTATTACCTGACAGCCAAAGCTGTGAATTACTGAGAATTATTTGGAATAGTTCTTGTACCTTAATATGCTGCAGTATAGGAATTTTTAAGTATATATATATTTTTTTCAGTAATAAATGCCAGTAGAGGCTGCTCTCAAATGAATTTTTTTTTTACATCTTTTGCTGGTATTCAAAGTTTTCTTACAAATTGTTAAGGATATTATTATGCATTAAAGAGTATTAAAAATAGAACTACCCTAACTATACAGTTCAACTTGAATCTTAAATCTTTCAGCAATCCTTTGAACTAAATCAGAATTTTTAAAGACAAAATATAAACTACTACCTTCCTCTTAACAAAAAGATTTATCAGTTTTGAAGTGATATAAAAGCAAAAATTAGTTTATGTTAATGTATTCACACTTCAATTTTGAAATCCTCAAAGCTTTAACTGACAAAATTTAAACAAAAACAGGTAAAAAAAAAGAAAAAAGGTATCTTTTTCTACACTATGTTGGGAACTAGTTAGTCAGCATTAAAAATCACTGTGTTTGATCCCTGTCAACATGTACTTCCCTAAGCAATGTGGTAGCTTCATGAAACTTTATTTCAATCTTTTAAGATCTGGAACTATTTTAATGATTGTTATTGCTAAAGCAAGGAAATAAAGTCTGCATTTCTCATACTGATCTCACTATTCATTTAGTTGTAAATTTTGAAATATATTGGAGGATAAAAAGTACTCAATACCATGTTTTAACAATGGAATCACAAAAAAGCCACCCAAATTTCCACATGCAAAGTTTTCATAAAATATAAGTACCTGTACCAGTTGGTAAGGGTCATCATGATATAAAGTGAAGCCAGGAAAAGCATGAAGTGAAAGAAGGAGTAACTGTAAGTGACACCATCCCTTTCATTATCTACAGCTCGGTGAACATCATCACCATCCTCAAGTGACCCATCGTTTCTGGCTCCACCATCTTCTATCAGTGTTGATTCATCACTTGTTAGAGTCAGCTTATTAACCTGACTATTGTTTGAAGTACGGATGCTACATGAAAGACAGTTTAAAAAGAGAGAAAGAAAAAAAAGGAATTTAAACAGAACATTCATATATGAATAATAGCTGGACTTTGCTTCAAAAAAATAAAATCCATAATTTTTCCTACCTTGAATAAAATACACACAGTAAAAAGAGGATTAGTCCAATAATTCCTTGAGTATGCCACCACTGTACAGACTGCCCCTCCTTCGAGACAGTGCTTGTTGTATTATATCCAATTATGTTCAGTAGACTTGGGTTACATTCTGTTTCTACAATGTAAATTAAGGTCAAATTAAAATGTTAGAAAGGTATAAAAAATTTTTCAGAGGACAGTTGTAGTTCTTTTTAACTCTATACACGTGAAAACTCAAAAAACTGTTAGAAAAAGGCACAAATAAAAAATAAGACAACTTGTATTTATTAATAATGAGACCTTTTACATTATATAATGCTAGTTTTATCAAACTGGTTGAAAAGCAATTTCATTTTCAACCTCATGCAAGAGTTGAGACATTTAAGCTTTTTACTGATCAGGAAATTGGTGAAATTTAGTAAATTTTTTACTTTATAGTAAAGCTCAAGCAGAGTTAAGAATAAAATTCAGATGTCCTAAACTAAGATGCACTGCCTTTTCTGTTATATACTATGAAATAACAATAGTGATTTTATGAAGTTTATCAACTTGTCAAACTACATTGTTATATAAGCAAGATAGTTTACACATAAAATCAGTTACTAGAATTTTAGCAAATAGTTTGTGGAAATGAGTACATAAATCATAGTGACCTAATGCTTATTCAGCCTCTCAACTCTTGTAACAAAGAATTAAAATGGGGTTGGTATTCACTTAAGTGTCCCAAATATGTTTTTTACCTCCCACAATGCCAGATATGTCAATTGCCACCTTATCACTGAAAAATGATTTTTACCTTGAAGCCACTTGTGCAAGGATAATCCCTAAAGCAAATTACTATTAATTTTTTTCTAGACACTTACCTGGACAAAAATAAGGAATCTCTAGTACACTAAATAAACTCTTTTTCTCCAACTAGTGATAAAGCACCTATGAAATTTATAAATGGAATGAAATAAGAGTCAGAAAACTTTTTTCTGTCAAAAATTCTGTAATTTTTTTAATTGTGAGGAAACGAGACCATTTTTTCCCTTTTCAGAAAATAGTATAGTTGACCCTTGAACAAGCAGATTAGCAGTACCAACCCACAACACAACTGAAAATCTGCATTTTACTTTATGGCTGGCCTCTATATTCCAACCTTTCATATTAGCAATTTTCTATCTATGGATTCAACCAAATGCAGACTGTACTGCAGCACATTTATTTCCCAATTTGTTTCACCCCAAATAACATATATGGGCTTATACTTCCACGAAATGCAGTAAAACTGGCCTATAAAAAGAGTACAAAGACCAATTAGATTCACCTGTAAGATAATCACAGACAAAAAGAACTTAAAAAAATCTATACTAATTAAAATAGACTAAACATTTTAATAGGTTTTAATTTTACATATACTATCACAAGCACCTTACAAATCAGGTATATTTCTTATAGTTTTCCTATAATTTCTTATAGTTTTGTTAGTAAAGGAAGAAACTAAGGGAAAAAATATAGCAGTACATCAAAGATGAAAATGGTATTATTCCATTCTCTTCATTCCTCTATGAGCTTAATTTTACAAAACGGCAATCTTTGAAAAAGAGAACAGCTTATGGGATTCATTAAAAGAAGCAAATCCAAGCAAACAAAACATACCCGGTTCATTGGTCATAGCAGACCATGTCAAATACATTGTGTAGACTGTAATCACTGAAGACTGTAACAAACCAGATCTTGGTTGTGATTCCTACAAAAAAATAGGCAAAACAAAAATATTGCGATCATTCAAGATTTAGGAAACCTTAGAAAAACAGAAGCTTCATAAAGAATGAACTAATCCAAGCTTACTTGGATTTTTGGCAGTATGGACATTATAGAAGCACCAAGGCAGAGGAGCATGTTGACACTGATGAATGCTTTATTTTCTGCACAACTGGCTGGATGAGTATAGTAAACAAAAAACAGGACGATAGCAACTAAAGACAGCAGATAATTCAGGGCTGTAGCTGATAACAAAGCTGCGAAAGAAATACATTTTGACAATTAGATTTTATCACTAATATTAGGAATGAGACATATGGCTTGCTTTAAAAACAATCTTATTCAAAAATATTATTTTAAGCAACATTTTATCAGCATTACACAGCCTATAAAAGCAGGTAAAGACTTAATTCTGGCCTCTACCACATGAAGACTTTTGTAGCCTTTACACATGTGTGCGTGTGAGCTCCGTCATGTCTGCCTCTCTGCAACCCCATGGACTATATATAGCCCATCAGGCTCCTCTGTCCATGGAATTTTCCAGGCAAGAATACTGGAATGGTTGCTATTTCCTACTCCAGCCTTTACATGTAGCTCACTATTATGATGCATTTTAAGGGGAATAATATGATCTTCATTTAAAGTAATATTTACATATAGAGTGTCCAAAACATTCAAATACATTAGCCATTATTTTCAAAATACAGAAAATTAACTAGGAGAATATTACTTAAGATTTCTAAGTTATATCATTCAGTTGTAAACAAGGGCATTAAGAAAATTATTTTGTTAATGCTAAGCCCACAGAACAATGCTTTGCTTTAGCAACTAAAATCTTAAAAAAAAAACAAAACTATTCAAGTTGTCATTATTTAATAAGACAACCTAAGTTTCTTCTATCACACACACACTTTTAATTTTCATGTTAATGTATACTTAATATGTATGTATTCATGTAGATGTGACTCACAAATACTCTATCAGACAAATATTTATTGAATACCTACAAAGGCCCTGGGGATACAGTATGCAACAAAGCAGAAACTCTTACATTAGATTTAACATTAAAAAATGAAACATTCTGTGAAGTAAATTTTCCAAATGATTAAAGCTTAATATGTTTTTTAGCTGACAGACTATTTCGCATAAAAATTCAGATCTATGGCTTTTTTTTGAAAAACAGAAAAATTAAGCAACACTGGGCTCACATTTCCACACGGCAATTACTGGATGGAGCTAAGCGGTGTAATAGCCTTCACACTCTCTAATTCACCACAGTCCCTTTCATTTGCAAAAGGACTGAAAATGCAGTTTCTCCTCCCTCATTTGTGTCACCTGTTGTAAGCACCTGGATTTTGATTCTTGTTTTAGAGTACAACCATAGGACTCAACCTCATTGTTATAAACACGCATTACATACACTACTATAATAAACTCCCTAAGGTGTCACACATAAAGGCATTCTTTGCACTTATATAAAATGCTTCAGAGTTGTTTCTTTTTCCTGCTTGATGTTTCAGAATTGTTTGTTCATCTATTTCTAGTAGTCCTCATCTCTTTAATATTTTACCTTTTTTTTTTACCCTTTTACTTAGAAGGAAATTAGGCTGTAAAATATACATATACTCAGCAATATGCTTTGGAAATTCTGTTTTAGCCAATCCCAGTCTTTTGCATGATTGCCTCTTTCTTGGGTATGTTCCTAGTTGACATGCAACATACAATGTGACAAGATGCCACTCACAAACTTAAACTAAAAAATCTCTTCACAGTAAACTGTACCATAAAAATCATGACTTCCCCACAGTCTACTACCTGCTTTCACTTTCAAAGTTCAACTATCTTGAAGATGTTCTGTAAGACAAAAAACTTACCTGCATACCAACATCTTGAGTTCCCCTCTTCCATTTTTTCAACCCATGATTCATTCCACGAATGGGCAAAATCAATGAGTAAGACTAGTTGTATGAGAATGAAGCAAAAGGCACCTGCCATGCCTACATAAAACCACACTGAAAGGAAAAAAAATTTTTTAAAAATCACAAATGAGTGACTGCTTCACTTTTTATTGTTTCCACAATCAATACACCAAAAGAAAAATAAAATTTTACATAGATGTCTTGACTGAGGAAGGAAAACACAAAACAAATGGTTATAGTTCCAGGCAACAATTATTTTCAATTTCCTTACAAAATATCAACATCACACCAAGAAAAAAAAGATTTCTTACCAGTTGTAAAAGTTCCTTCTGGAATGAAGAAGGCTCCAATAATAATTGCAATTGCTGCAGCAAATTTAAAGAACCAGAATCTAAAACAAATTATTTTTTATTAGTAAATATTCATTCAACAAGTGGTTTCACATATGAAATCTTTTGAGAGCTGCTCTTAAAAAATAGCTACACTTTATTGTGACTACTCTGTCCCATCTGAGGATATCCTGAAGACGAGAAGACCACCACATGTCAATTATGTTGTTGTCTGGTCACTCAGTGTCCAACTCTTTCTACAACCCCATGGACTGCAGCCTACCAGACACCTCTGTTCATGGGATTTTCCAGGCAAGAATATGCAATGGGTTGCCATTTCCTTTCCCAGGGGATGCTCCTGATCCAGGGATCAAACCCACATCTACACTGGCAGGCAGATTCTTCACCACGGAGCCACCAGGGAGGCATGGCTGTTTTATTTCATTCTAATAAATGAGAATATTAGATTCATTTCACAGGTTTACTTAAATGAGTGAGATAATAATATGGAAGTGTAAATAAGGTACACTGTACAAAGGAATAGCTTCTGAAGACACAAAAGTCTGGAAAACAGATTTCCAGTAGCAAGCCAGATGAATTGAAAGAACCAGAAAAGACATAATATCTTAAGAATTCTAACACAGAAAGAGCAGGAAGTGCAAAGCAGGTGTCCAAAATCCAAAAAAACCCCAGAAGTAACAGATTAATAACTCCATCTGAAGGTAACTAGCAAAGATTTGAGGTGTCTGCTACTTCCTATGTGAAAGCAGCAATGCAAAACTATAACAAATATGAGCATTTCACCACCTGAAGATAACAATCCTGCAATCACTGATCATAAAGGCATAAAAATCTTGCCATCTAGCAGATAAAAGAATTCAAGATAGTTGTTCTGAGGAAACTCAACAAGCTACAAGAAAATACAAAAATAATTCAATGAAAACAAGCAAAAAACACTAAATTTAACCAAGAGATAGAAATCATAGAAAAGAACCAAATATATTCTGAAGCTTAAGAATTCAAGAACAGAAATGAAAAAAAAAAAAAAGTAATAGAGATCTTTAGAAGTGAAAGTGAAAGTTGCTCAGTCGTGTCCGACTCTATGCAACCCCATGGACTGTACAGTCCATGGAATTCTCTGGGCTAGAATACTGGAGTGGGTAGCCTTTCCCTTCTCCAGGGGATCTTCCCAACCCAAGGATCTAACCCAGGTCTCCCATATTGCAGGTGGATTCTTTACCCGCTGAGCCACAAGGGAAGCCCAGAGATCGCCAGAATGGTAGACCAAATGGGAGACAGAAAAAGTGGACAGGCATTTTGATATAACCCAATCAGGGGTGAACTGAGAAAAAAATGAAAAAGAGGGAAGAAAGCCTCAGTAATATATGGAATTTAAATATTAGAACGATCAGGGTTTCGGAAGAAGAGAAGGGGACAGAAAGTTAATTTAAAGAAATAATATCTGAGAATTTCCTAAACCTGGACATGAACATCAAAGTTCACAAAGCTAGTAAGATCACAGTATCATCTTAATGCAAAAAAACCTTTAGGATAAAACTGTCAAAAATCAAAGAATACAACAGAATCCTAAAAGCAGCCAGAGGGGTCCAAAAAAGAGATTCTGATCAACAAAGTAATTTCCATTAGGCCCTCAGTGGATTTCTTAGAAAATCTATAGGCCAAGAGAGAGCAGAGTGACTTTGAGTATACTCAAAGTCCTTCCTTTCAACACTTTAGTCAAAGTGTTGAAAGGAAAAAAACCACCAGCCAAGATTACTCTGTCCAGCAAAGTTATCCTTCAGATATGAAGGAGAAATAAGGCTTTTCCCTAAATCCAAAGAATTTACCACCACTAAACCTGTCTTGTAAAAAATGGTAAAAAGGATTCTTCAGACTGAAATGAAAAGACACTAATCAATGACATGAAAGCCTACAAAAGCATACAACACACTGGTAAAAGTAAATACACAGATTCATACAAGTCTAATTCTTTAACAGGATGGTGTGTTAAGTAAACTATAGTAAAAGGATTTTTAAAAGTATTAAAAAACAACAAGTATTATAAAAAAGAGGTAAATTGTGACATCAAAAAAATATAAAAGAAGAGGAATAAATATGTAGGGCTATTTTATGCATTTAAAGTTGCTATCAGCTTAAAATTAATTTTTATGTATAACATGTTTTATGTAAGCCTCATGGTAACCACAAAGCAAAAAGCTAGAGTAGATAAGATAGAGAAGCAGAATATACCACTAGTTTACAAAGAAAATCACCAATTTACATGGGTGTTAACAGAGAAAAAAGAAACGATGAAAATACAACCAACCAGACAACAATGACTAACATATGGCATTAATAAATCACAAATCAATAATTATGCTAATGGAGTGAATTTGCTAACCAAAAGCCAGGGTCTGGATGAATTAAAAAAACTTAAAAAGACAAATGGAATCACATTTGTGGATGTGAATGGTTAAAATGTCCATAATACTCAAAGCCATCTTTCGATTCAAAGTACTCCCTATAAAAATTTCAATGTCATTTACAAAAACTCAGGAAAGAAACAATCCTAAAGTTTGTATGTAACTTCAAAAGACCCCAAACAGCCACATCAGTCATGAGAAGGAAGAACAAAACTGAAAATATCACAGTTACTAATTCCAAACTATACTACAAAGCTATACTAATTAAAACAGTAATACCATAAAAAATAGACACACAGATCAATGGAACAGCAGAGAAGGCAACGGCACCCACTCCAGTGCTCTTGCCTGGAAAATCCCACAGACGGACCTGGTAGGCTCCGGTCCGTGGGGTCTCACAGAGTCGGACACGACTGAGCAACTTCACTTTCACTTTTACTTTCATGCATTGGAGAAGGAAATGGCAACCCACTCCAGTGTTCTTGCCTGGAGAATCCCAGGGACGGGGGAGCCTGGTGGGCTGCAGTTTATGGGGTCGCACAGAGTCAGACATGACTGAAGCGACTTAGCAACAGCAGCAATGGAACAGAAGAGTAATAGACCCTTGCATTTTGGATCAACTAATATTTGACAAGGGAGTCAAGAATATTCAGAAGGAAAGGACAGTTCCTTCAACAGACTTGGGAAAGCTATTAATAACCACATATAGAAAAATGAAACCAGACTCCTTTCTTACACCATTCAGAGAATCGACTCAACCTGAATGGAAGACTTAAATACACTTAACACATTATTGACTTGAGATGTATTAACATGTCCTTTGTTACCCGAATGTTATTGACTGGGAAACAAATCATATGCTTTTAGAGAGCCATACAATTAACATTACAGTGTTTAGTTGTTAGAGCTTAAAACTGATAAAGGGTCATTATAGAACTTATGATTGTTGTTTGCATTCACATTTCCCTGTTAGGCTTCTGCTCCAATTTTGTGTATGTTATAAATAAAAGCTTATGACCATAAAATTTTCAAAAATGATGGATCACAAAATTTTGAACAAAGAATTTTTTGGTGACTTTTATGCAGATACTTTCTCTGACTGTCCAAGCAACATAAATACTAGTATCTCAGAAGATGACAGTTCTTCAGAATATAGTTCTGACTCAGACGATATGAATATTAGACCAAGAAAAAGACAAAATAAACCACAGTGACTGATTCTGACATGGAAAGTGAAAACGAAATGCATGGTGCTTTTTTACAGGTGTGTCAGGTGTAACTATTGAATGTAATCATCTGCAAAGTGTTAATTAAATAACAGAATTCTCAAAATAAAACAAAAATAAAAATCGTCAGGCACAGGCCTGTGTTTCCAGCAAAAATCCTCTAGTCAGTGAGTTAAGATCTGATACCATAAAAGTTACTAGGAAGATACTGATAACTGGGAAGAAGAAAATAAGGAAGAAACTCCCTGACATTAGTCTGGGCAGTGAGTTTTTGGGGGAGACAACAAAAGTACAAACAACAGGGTAAAATCAAACTGGTGGGAATTCTTCAGACAAAAAAATCTTCTGCAGAAAAAAACGGAACAATCTACAAAATGAAGAGACAACCTATAGGAGAAAATATTTGCAAACCACGTATCAAAATGTGGTTAGTATCAAATATACATAAAGAACCCATACAACTCAATAATTTAGAAAAAACAATGAAAAATGGACAAAACTAAATATTTTTCCAAAGAAGGCATACGAATGGCAAGCACACATGTGAAAAGGTGCTAAACATCACTAATCATCAGAGGGATGTACATCAAAACCACAGAACGGCCACCAAGATGGTAAAAAGTAACAAACGTTGGTAACAATGTGGTGAAATAGGAGTTCTCAGGCACTGCTAATGGGCATGTGCACTAATTCAGCCACTATGGACAACAGTATGACGGTTCCTCAAAAAATACAAAAATGGAACCACCATACCATCTGGCAATCCTACTTCTAGGTATATATCCAAAGAAAGTGAAAACAGGGCACTGAAAAGGTATCTGCACATCCATGTTTACGGCAGAATATTCCTAACTGGCAGATACAGAAATACCCTGAGTGTGCATCAACAGATGAATAAAGAGACTGTACTATATAGACACAATGGAATATTATTCAGCCATGAGAAAGAAGGAAATCCTATCATTTGCAACAACATGATCCTGATGGACCTTCAGGGAATTATACTAAATGGGATAATCCAAATTAAAAAAAAATTTATATTACCAAAATGTGGAATCTGAAAAAGAAAAATGTACTTTAAAGTTGCTAAGAGAATAGATCTTAATTGTTCTCATCACAACTAAGAAAAATATGTGATGTGACAGAAGTGTTAGCTAATATATGATGGTAATCATATTGTAATATATAATACATATGAAATTAACATTTTGTACACTTTAAACCTAACACAATATCATCAATTATATCGCAAAAAAAACCACTAGCAATGATGTAAGAGTGCTTAGTACATACTTTAAGAAGAATGTTATCACAGGAAATGATTGTGATAGCCATCCTGTAATGTATTTTGAGAGTTGTTTAAAAATACATTTAATAAAGATGTTTTAACAGTGCAAAAAAAATTAAAAATCAAAACAACCTATGACTAAAGAGAATTGAAAAAAAAAAAAATCAACCTGGCACAAAACATGATTTTTCATTAATATTTCATTCTTCCTGTCTTTGATAGTGTATGTTAATAGATAAGCAACATCAGATACTTAAAACTATTTTTATTTATGGGATGGAACAGTGATAAAATTCAAAACATTCAATATTGAGTATGAGATGCATTGCTCTGTATTAAAGGCGACTGACAAAAAGGTACCTTGAAATGTCTAGGTTGTCTATTATAACCATTTAGAAAATCCACCACCTGTTTCAAAGCAATAAAGTTTTTCATTTTGGCTACACTGTGTATGTAAAGAACTGAGTTCAGTTTTCTGTAGTGAGATTGGCCTACGGAAGGCTAAGAGGAGGAAGAATAAACTCATTATTAGTCACAGATGTGATAAATCTTCTTTTCAGGATGAAAACATAGTTGAACCTTGAACAATGCTAGGGTTAGGGACTCCAACTCTCTGTATGGTTGAAATACAGTCAGCCCTCTGTATCAGAGGTTCCTCATTTGTGAATTCAGTCAATCAGAGATCATGGAGTGTGTATTACCGTAGTTATTAACTGTTGGAAACAAATCTCTAAGTGGACCTGCACAGTTTAAACCTGTATTGTTCACAAGGGTAAACTTTACTAAATATTATGCACAGCAATAAGTGACTCAAGTCTTCTATGTAATATTTATATTTCCAAATTCTGACATTCTCTGGTAGAGACGAGGATTTTCTTACTTTGTCATTCGTGAACAAAATAATTCTGCAGATTGTTCAAGTTTAAACTTTCTTTAGACAGACTCAAAATTACTGAGAAGAGACTACCCAGACTTTAACTGAAATTTATTAAAATACTTACCCATTGTGTATTGCAGCTCTAGGGTCACTGCTGCTCTTCACTTTAATCATTAAGAGAGAGAGAAGAAGATAGAACATAGCCAAGCCAAAGCACAATCGATATACAGCTTTATAGCCAACCAGAATATTACAAGGGACCATTCCTTTCTCATTCTCACAAAATCCAGGAATCTGAAAAACAAGAATTTCTAATCTAGAATTTTTTCAAGGAAAAATGACAATTCTGTGTAATTAAATAGCTTAAGGTTCAGAAAACTGAAGTTCGCTTTACAGTTTATGCTGAAATGTAATCAAGGTAAGTCTACACACTTTCATAAACAGAAGTTTAACTCTTTTTTCACTTTATGTGCACACAGGATAAATGACAAATGCCAATCCTAAAGTGAATGCGTATTTTAACTTGCAGACTTACTCAAACTTATTCTAAATTTTTTTAAAACTTACATTCTACTGTGATATGCTGAATCACATGTATAAAAGAAAAACACAATCAATAAAAGTTTAAAGAATTAGAGAGTAATTGAATCAGTTTCTAAATACTAAAGAGAACAATGATGGCTTTTCAAAGCCAATGCTATTAAAATCATTCTGAGATCTGGTCCCTGATTCTACAAATTTTATTTTTGATAATGGATAGATCTGAAAGTAAAGTGAAAGTGAAAGTTGCTCAGTTGTGTCTGACTCTTTGTGACCCCATGGACTGTCCATGGAATTCTCTAGGCCAGGATACTCGAGTGGGTAGCCTTTCCCTTCTCCAGGGCATCTTCCCAACCCAGGGATAGAACCCAGGTCTCCCACATTGCAGATTGAGTCTTTACCAGCTGAGCCACAGGGAAGCCCAAGAATACTGGAGTGGGTAGCCTATCCCTTCTCTAGAGAATCTTCCCAACCCAGGAATTGAACCAGGGTCTTCTGCATTGCAGGTGGATTCTTTACCAACTGAGCTATCAGAGATAGAACTGGATTAACAGCAAAAGGGTTGGCTATATTTCTATTTTTCTAACTTAAAATCTTGAAAAAGACTGAAGACCATTTCAGAATATCACACTGAAAACAGAGTACAAGTAAGTATTTTAAAAATATTTTTAAGTGAAATAAATGAGTGAAACAAACTAACAGTTTCAACTAAAACCATTCATAAGAAGTCAACTGGTTCCATGACAAAACCATATGAATGTCTTTTGCTTATACCCAGGACTTAAGTAAAATTAACTAAGCATCTGTTTATGGCATGTACATGCTACATTCACAACTGTGATAAGCTCATTTTCCAAACTTACATGGTTTTTCCTCACCCCAAAGTCAATCACAAGCAGATAACCATGGTTTAAAACCAAGTTATCTAACATAAATACTTTCTCAATCTCAAATTTTCTATTGTCATTCATCTTTCCTTGGAGGAAAACTAAGTTTTATATGCCGTCTCTTGATCACATTCTCTCTCATCTCTTACGGGTTAGATCCCTTATGACTTCTCAAAAAGCAAATGATTAAATCTCTCCATTCTAAAAACGTTTTAAACTCAGCCTCCCTCTAAGACTTGCCATCTTCATCACAAAGATCCTCAAGTTAGCAGTTTACTCACTGGATATATTCCTCACAGCCATATAACTTTCCCTCCCAAACCTCCTAGGTCCAGCATTCTTAAAACTACAGCTTTTTAAAGACACTACGACATATGTCAAATCCAATGGCTACTACTTAATCCTCACACTCTTTTACACCTTTTTTACACAGACGTTATCCTGTCATTCTTAAAGCTCTGTTCCTAAGATCTACAAACATGTTTTTGGTTCTCTTCTTTCACTGTTCCTTTAGAGCTTCCCTTCTCCATCAAGCCCCTTCTGTCAAAGTTCTAGCTCTGCTCACTCCAAATGGTCCTCCTCTTCAGCATATGCTGCCACAGTTTGAATTTCATCTCTAGCCCTGATGTGAGTGACACACTCGTATTTTCTACTTCCTGTTGGACACATACAGATATACAAATGTAGTGAAATACCCACAAGCCAACATACTATGAACTGAACTAGATTATATTCTCCCCATCTTCTTTCACAACCTGACTCCCTGGTGCCGGGGGACAGGGGGAGGGCGGAAGGCAGGGCAGGCAGTAAATTTAATAGAATACCTTTTCTTTCTTTTTCTTAGTTAACAGCAACAGTTTCTTCTCAGTTATCTAGGATCAGAACCTCGTTACTATTATTCAATCACTGCCTATATTTAAATCCAGAGCCAGTCAATTTTATGTTCAGGGAATCCATTTCAGGTGCTCTATGCCCTTCTTGATTACATCATTTTTACAGCCTCTACACTTAACAGCTTGCCTTTTTTTCCTGATTATCGGATAAATCTTCCTAAGGCATACATACTTGGCTCAAAAAGCTTTTATCCTCATTCTGCTTCCTGTTTTTCAATTTCTGTATACAAAAATTTATTATTAGAATGCCACTTTTTCCACGAGACCCACAGTGATTCTGACGTTACCCTGGCTGGAAATTACTTACTTCCTCTTATTATCACAGCACTCTTTTCTGCACCATCACAATCTCATAAACCACTTTTACTGTTTGTCTTTCCTAAATAATTATGAGCTGCTAAAACTGGGATTCAGTATTGTCTTCCTTTTTACAGTATTCTGTTTCCAACACATTGGAAGCAATTTTATGCATAAACATACTAAAGGTTCAGGATTCCCAGGTGGCACTAGAGGTAAAGAATCTGCCTGCCAACGCAGGAGACCTAAGAGAGGCAGGTCGGCAAGATCCCCTGGAGGAGGGCAGGCTACCCACTCCAGTATTCTTGCCTGGAGAAGCCCAGGGGCAGAAGGCCTGACAGATTACAGTCCATAGGGTCACAGAGTCAGACACAGCTGAAGTGACTTAGCAGGCACACACACTAAAGGTTCAGTTAATTAAAAAAAAAAAAAAAAAAAGACTTACCTTATTCAGCTGTTCTTCCATTCCAGGTATCAACATTACACAAGCTACACACACTCCAACAAGCAAAAAAAGTGCATAGATCAACCTAGTTACAGTGGAGTTATTTCCACTAGGACAGCATCGGCACAGCAAACACGGGGCACTGCCACACAAACACGGGATCTGGAAAAAGAACGGTAAAAATCAGTACAGTCTAAAATGATACAGTGAAAATCTACATTCTATCTACTCAAAAAAGGATGAAGTTAAGTTGATTAAAAAGTGATCTGGTTCACAAGTTATCTATAGACTATAAAACTTGGTAACTTCTGGGTAAAAATGAAGCAAAATAAAGCAAAAAAAAAAAAAGTGCCCTTTATATCAAGCAAAATGAGTAAGTTCAGTTAAAAATGAAGGAAAAAAACAGCAACAAGACCCAAAGTTTAGCTGAGAAAAGAAATGGGATATTCATTAATTGTAAGTGGATCTCCAACTCCTACCTTTTAAAACCCCCAGAAATCAGGCTGAATTCACAAAAGTCTGAGGTTTCTCAGATACTTCAGAGAAGGAAAAGAAGTAAACTGGTATTCTCATCTTTTCCCTCTTCTGACTTGGTGGTGGTGATAACCACCAAGTAAAAGTTCCTATTAGAATTAGGCAAAAATAGAATTAAATGAACGAGTGGGGTGAGCTAGCATTCTCTAACAGAATTCCACACTAAACTAGTAGTAGATCCCAGGGGAAAAGGCTATCTCCCTGAGCACGTGAGGCAAACGCCGGTAGTGGAATTTAACAATATCTCAGGAAGGCAAAATGAAAGTATTCTAGTAACAATTGACCTTACTCTAGGGTGAGCACCACCATCCACCAGATACCACAGGAAGGGAGTATTGCAGAAGTCAGACACACTACAGTAACCAATATAAGGTAGGATCGGAAGTACTTATACAGAACTTCGGAAATAAATAGCATGGCAACAACACAAACACATCTTAGCAAAAAATAAACAAACATGCCCTGACCAAAAAAAAAAAGCATTTGAAAAATCCAATCTGAAATAAAACATAACTCAGTAAGAAAAGGAAATTCCCTAAAATTGGTTCACCTGAAGCAAAAAGGAGAGATCAAACAGAAGAGAACAGAACAAGCTGAAAAGGACTGCAGGGCTGAGGAGAAATGAGAAGGGGAAAAGCCTGCTTAAAAAACTAACAAAACAAAAATGGAACAAAACAAAAATGCTGAAAATAAAAATCAGTTCAGTTCAGTTGCTCGGCCGTGTCCGACTCTTTGCGACCCCATGAACCGCAGCACGCCAGGCCTTCCTGTCCATCACCAACTCCAGAGTCCACCCAAACCCATGTCCACTGGGTCCGTGGTGCCATCCAGCCATCTCATCCTCTATCGTCCCCTTCTCCTCCTGCCCTCAATCTTTCCCAGCATCAGGGTCTTTTCCAATGAGTCAGCTCTTTGCATCAGGTGGCCAAAGTACTGGAGTTTCAGCTTCAACATCAGTCCTTCCAATGAACACCCAGGGCTGATCTCCTTCAGAATGGACTGGTTGGATCTCCTTGCAGTCCAAGGGACTTGCAACAGTCTTCTCCAACACCACAGTTCAAAAGCATCAATTCTTCAGCGCTCAGCTTTCTTTGCAGTCCAACTCTCACATCCATACATGACCACTGGAAAAACCATAGCCTTGACCAGACAGAGCTTTGTTGGCAAAGTAATGTCTCTGCTGAAAATAAAAATACTGATAGATAAATTTTGGATTAAGTACCATAAACTCAGGCCAAGACACAGTAACAGTGACCAGACCTACCCTACTGCCTTAATCCGTGGGGAAAAATAAAGTGAAACAATGGTTTTTCAGACAGTTAACAATAGGCAATTTAGGATACTTAATTTCTAAGAGAGATGAAACAATGTGAAGTCTATGACTGGCCTAGTTTTTCTCCCTGGGAAGAGTCTCCAATGTAGGCCAGCACAGGCCAGCAGTCTACTGAACTGGAGACACAGTTGGGACAGAGTTGAGAGTTTAGGGAAGTGAAGGCACATAAGAGTTCACAGGACATAAAAAATTAACGGAGAAAGCTATACTGAGATTGAGCTCTGGAGATCTGCAGAGGCTTCCATTTCTGTCTTCAGCAGAGCACTGATCAGCATATGTATTTGATTAAATTCCTCTAGGGGGCAGGGTGGGGTGGTATTACCAATCAGAATGGAAAAAACGTTAAAAATCCTTGAGTAAAATTATAAGATTTTTACTACACAGCTCTTGCCTGGAAAATCCCATGGACAGAGCAGCCTGGTAGGCTGCAGTCCATGGGGTCTTGAAGAGTCAGACACGACTGAGCGACTTCACTTTCACTTTTCACTTTCATGCATTGGAGAAGGAAATGGCAACCCACTCCAGTGTTCTTGCTTGGAGAATCCCAGGGACGGGGAGCCTGGTGGGCTTCCGTCTATTGGGTTGCACAGAGTCGGACACGACTGATGAGACTTAGCAGCAGCAGCATGGGGGGTGGGGGTGGGCGGAAGCTGGCCATAAGGCTAAAAAAAGCCATTCCAATCTCAACAAAGCCTAAAAGCAAACTTTGAAAAGGTTCTCTTCAAATAACTCACATATGTCTAAGAACAGCAAGAATGTTTTTTTAACAAATACAACATATCCAGCTCCCATCAAGGTAAAACTTACAATATCTAACAGCTAATAAGAAACTGGCAGGCATACCAGTATGGAAAATACAGCTTATAGTTAAGAGCAAAGTCAACAAATAAAAATCAGCCTGAAAATTACACAGATAACTGAATTTAATTATAAAAATGGCATTCCAAAATCACTGAGGACGGTGACTGCAGCCACAAAATTAAAAGACACTCGCTCCTTGGAAGAAAAGCTATGACAAACGTAGACAGCATATTAAAAAGCTGAGACATCACTTTGCCAACAAGGTCCATATGGTCAAAACTATGGTTTTTCTTGTAGTCATGTATGGATGCAAGAGTTGGACCATAAAAAAGACTGGAGTGTCAAAGAATTGTTGCTTTCAAACTGTGGTGCTGGAGAAGACTCTCGAGAGTCCCTTGGATTGTAAGGAGATCAAACCAGTCAATCGTCAAGGAAATCAACCCTGAACATTCACTGAAAGGACTGTTGATGAAGCTCGAGTTCTAATACTTTGGCCATGTGATATGAAGAGCTGACTCACTGGAAAAGACTGATGCTAGGAAAGATGGAGGGCAGGAGGAGAAGGGGGCGGCAGAGGATGTGGGGGTTAGATGGCATCACTGATTCAGTGGACATGAATCTGGGCAAACTCTGAGAGATAGTGAAAGACAGGGAAGGCTGGTGTGCTATAGTCCATGGGGTTGCAAAGAGCTGAACATGACTTAGTGACTATGTTATTGTAACTATACTTCATTTGCTCAAGTAGAGGAAAACACAGCATGTCAAAGAGAGACATGGAAGGTTATGTCCATATCAAACTTCTGAAAATGAAAAGTAAAGTATCTGAACCAAAAAGTACACTGCAGAAAAAGCAAATAAACTTGAAGACATAGCAAAAGAAACAATCCAAAAGATAAAAAGACTAGAACAAAAACAACAGAGAATCAGTGTTGTGAAACAACTTCAAACAGCCTAATACCTGTCAAACTGGGGCTTCTGAAGAATAGAGGAGACAGGAGAGTCCTTTTGAGGAAGTAACTGCCAAAATGTTCTTCATGAAAACTATAAACTCACAGATCCAAGAAACTCAACAAAAACGTAATGAAAACTACACATCAAGTTACATCATAATTTTGTTTAGGGCTTCCTTTGTGGCTCAGTGGTAAAGAATTCACCTGCCAATTCAGGAGACACAGGTTTGATCCCTGGGCAGGGAAGATCCCAGGTGCCGTGGAGCAAGTAAGCCCATGCACGACCACAAAGCCTGGAAACTGCCACTCCTGAGCCCACGTGCTACAGCTCCCGCGGCTCGAGCGTCCCAGAGCCCTGTCACCACAAGAGAAGCCCCACAATGAGAAGCTTGTGCACGCAGTGAAGAGCAGCCCCGCTCCCCAACTAGAGAAGAGCCTGTGCAGCAGCAAAGACCCAGCACAGCCAAACATAAATAAGTGAAATTAAAAGAAAAAAAATGGTTTAAAAAAATAAATTGCTTAAAAACAATGATAAACAGAAAAAAATCTTAAAAGCAGTCAGAAAATGAAGGTACCTTATATAAAGAAGAAGGATATCAGACTTCTAGTAAGAAATATTGCAATGCAGAAATCAATACTGAATTGAAGGAAACTGTAAGTTCACACTCAGCAAAGATATCTTTGTAAAGACATTTTTAGGCACAGAAAAAACCCCAAAATAACAAATCTAAACTATCAGAAATGTGAAAAGAAAGTTACACCAGAAATGTGGATCTACATAAAAGAAATGGACAACAAAAAAGAAATGGTTAACTGTGTATTCTTTTTTTTTTACATATAAAAGGTTACTTAGAAAACATTATTATCTTTTTAAAGCAAAATAGTAAAGTATTCTGGGTGGTTACAACACAGACGGCAGTACAGTTACTGTATGTGACAGTTACAAACAGGCCATAAAAGGAGACATTCAACTATACTACTGTATACTTAAATTAGAAACAGAATGGATATGACACAAAGGCAGTGTAATAAGCTAAATACTATAAACCCTACAGTGACCCTACAGTCTAAAAATGCAAAACAAAGGAATACAGCTAGTAAGCCAAAAGATTAAAAAAAAAAAAAAAACATTAATATATTGCTAATTAATCCAAAATAAGGAAAAAACTAGGGAAAAGAGACCATGACCAGGTAGGATAAACAAAAAACAAATAGAAAGATGGTTGATTTAAGCACAAACATAATCAATACTCACATTAAGTATAAAGAGACTAAACACTGACAAATAAAAAGCACAGTCAGATTAAAGAGTTAAGATCCAACCCTATCTTTTCTACAAGAAACCCACTTAAACATACAGACAGAACTGGTGGAAAATTAAATATATATATATATGTACACATGTGGGTATATATATATGTGTGTCTGTCTGTGTGTGTGTATACACACATACACATAAACACACATACCAGTATCAAAGTAGATTTCAGAGCAAAGAGTTTCATCAGGAACAAGGAGGGCCATTTTATAATAAAAGACAAACATGGAGATATAGGATATTCATTAAGCAGACATACAACATACAATCCTAAATATTTCTGCATGTAAAAAAGAACTTCAAAATGCATCAAAGAAAAATTATTAAAACTGAAAAGAGTAATAACAAGTCCACATCTATGTTCTTTCATTAACTGAAGTAGGAAAAAAACTCAATATACATATCAGTTCAGTATCATTAATTATCTCTGACATTCAGAGAATATTCCATCTAACCAAAGCAGAATAAAAATTATTTTCAAAAACACAGAAAACACTTAACCAAAACAGAGCATATTCTGGGCCATGAAACAAATCTCAAATCTCAATAAATATAATCATACATGTTTTCGTGGCCCACAATGGAATTAAATACTGATCAGTAACAGAAGGATTTATTTCTCCAGAAACTAAATAATACAGTCAAACTCACAAGCAGAAGAGGTCAAAAAACAAACAGAATGAAAATAAGGTATCACATTTTTGGAATGTACCAAAAGCAATGTTTAAAAGAAACCTACAGTTTTAAGTGGCTATGTTAGATAATAAATAAATCAATGACCAGAGCTTTCATCTTAAGTTATTAAATGAGCAAAGTATAGCCCAAATAGGCAGAATAAAAGAAATGATAAAGATAAATCCATGAGGTAAAAAACAGAAAAGAAGAAAGACAGTGAAGCTAGTTTTAGAAGACCATTATAATTTAGAAATCTATCGTCAGACTGATGAGGATAAAAAAATAGCAAGAAAGTGAACATACACATCTTCAGAACCAGAAATGAGAGAGAAGGTATTATTATCGATCCTGTGAGCATCAAAGGATTATAAGAGAAAACTATGAACAATTTTATTGAATAATTCAACAACTTAGATAAAACAGATAAACTCCATGAAAAATCCAAACTACCAAAAATCATTCGATGAGAAATATATAAGATGAATGGTCCTGTTTCAAGAAACTGAATTTGTAGTTAAAAACCTTCACAGGCATAGGTAGCTTCACTAGTGAATTCCATTAAACATTTAAAGAATAAATCAAACCAACTCTACCCAGATTCTTCCGGAAAACTAAAGAGGCAAAAAACTGATACAAAATCAAGGAAACAACATACTGATATCCTTTATGAGCATTACAAAAAAAAAAAAAAATCCTTAATATCCTGTCAAGTCAATAATACAAAAAGTATACAAAGATCTCCTGTTCCATTTTCACAAAGGAGGAGACTGGAACCATGACTCCATCCTAAAGAAAAGAAAAAAGCAAAGAGACTCAAAAAATCAACAATTCTTCTAGGATCCAAGTTAGGTGAGGACACAGAGTAAGTCACTGCCCCCGAGACTGAAAGACAGACAGGGAATCATCGCTTATTAGTGTCCACAAGTGGAAACTGACTTGGGAACCGGTGTGCAGGATGGAAATCCTGAAAGATAACTGAAGAACTGCTGGAGCCTCATAGTGGACAAGTCTGAGAGCTAAAAAAACCAGGAAAACACACTTAAAGGGCCCTACAAACTTGTGAATTTTACTACTAGTTCAATCAGGTTCTCATAGTAAACTTGAGAGAAAAATTCCTTCCAGCTTCTTGTAGGAAAGGAGAGATCCATTTTAAAATATATTAGAACACTTTTTTCTGAACACCTGACCTCAAGAAAAACTAGTTAAATAGAGTCTAACTTATTTAACTAGAGGATAAATAACCTAGGGGAAGAGAAATACTGAACTCTAGCTTTTCAAGCCATCCTCTCCCATTTATAGGGGGACGGAGGGGAGACTAAGAAATATTAGGAAGTTCACAGTCCAGAGGCATAAGCTTACTAAAAGACTAAAATCTAATCAGAGAATAATGGATGTTTCTCTTTCACCCACACCTCACCAGGACACAATCAAGTTCCTTTTCCCTGGTACATAGTATCTGGCTATCAGGAAAATTATTGACATTACAAAAGGCAAAAAACACAATTTGAAGAGACACAGCAAGCATCAAAACCAGACACAGCAGAGATATTAGACTGATCAAACCAAAAATATAAAACAACTATCATATGTTAAGGGTTCTACTGAATAATGTAGACAGCATACAAGAAGCAGAAATGAAATCCTTCAAAAAAATATATGTTAGAAACAAAAAACAGTAGCAGAAATGAAAATGCAGACACGGTTGAGGAAATAATTTCTGAGCTTAAGACTGTATCAATAGAAATTTTCCAAATTGAAAAGCCAAGAGAGTAAAGACTGACATTCTGTTCAACAGAATATCCAAGAATCGTGAGATAACTGCAAATGGTAAAACATAATGTGAATATCACAAGGAAAAGAAATATTTTTTAAATGACAGACTTCCCCCAAATTAACATCAGACATACACACCCCACCCTCCACAAAAAAAAAAAACACCACCACCAACAAAAACCCCTACACCTAGATAAATCGCTTTGAAGCAACAGAAAATACAATATCCTGGAAGAAGCCAGAGGAAAAACACCTTACCTACACAGGAACAAAGGATGAATTATCGATATATTCAAGTTTTCCTCAGACACCATGCAAACAAGAGTGAAGTAAAATATTTTAGTGTTGAGAGAAAACAACCCGCCAACCTACAGTTCTGTACTCTGCAAATTATCCTTCAAAAGAAGAAATATTTTCTCAAATAAAATGGAATTTGTTGCCAAACTCTAGACTTGCTTGCAAGAAATGTTCAAAATTCTCTAAAAGAGGAAAATAATATAATTCAGAAACTCTACATATAAAATTACTCTTATAAATAAAAGTAAAAACTTTTCTTATTCTTAGTTGAGCTAACTTGTTTGCTCAAAATAAGAGCAACAATGTATTGTTACATATGCACACATGTTATGCCTATACATATACATGTGTGTAGACACATAGGTTCCTGTGTGTGTATTTAATGAATGAAAGTAATGTAGAAAGGAAAGGAGACAGGAATCAGGATCGTTTTCCTATTATAAGGTATTAACACCAGCTGTAAGTGTGTAGTGTCGTAGTATGCTGTTACTTCAAAGTGGATAAGCTGTAAATGTTATTTCAAATTCTAGAGTGCTACAGACCAAAAATCGTATGATGAAAATCTAATGCACAAGGTGATGATGTTATGAGATAGGGCCTTTGGGAAGAATTAGGTCAAAAAGGCCGAGCCCGCACGAAGAGTAGTGCTCTCATAAAGGCGGCAGAGAGAGAGCGCCTCACCTCTTCGACTATATGAGGAAACACCAACAAGTTGGCAGTCTACAACCCTGAAGAGGGCCTTCACCAGATACAAAAGATAGCCATGCGGGCACCCTAATCTTGGACTGCCAGCCTCCAGTACTGTGAGAAACAAATTTCTGTTGTTCACATGCCACCCAGCCTGTGGTATTGTTACAACAGCCCAAATGGACTAATAAATTGGGCAACAACCGAAAAACAAGTAAATAACACTTCATAAAAGCTAAAAGATGTTTAACTGATATGCTAAAAGGGAGAGAAAATGGAATCATATACAATGCTTAATTTAAACACCCTTCTCCCCCAACACACAACAAGAAAAACAAGGGCAACAAATAGAAAACAGTAATAAATACAGTAAATACTAGTCCAAATCTATCAGTAATCACCTTGGAGATCAGAGGCCTAAATTTATTCAATTAAAAGACAGACTGTCAGTGTGTTCAAAAAACAAGACCCAATTACACTGCTTACAAGAGACTCACTATAAATATAAAGACACACAGAATAAAAGTGAATGGAAGGGGAAAATACAACATGTGAACACTAAATGAGAGAGGGTAGCTGCACTGGTTGCAGGTAGAGCAGACCTCAAAACAAGCAAAGTTATCTGGGATAAAGAAAGACACTACATAGTGATACAGGGATCCAATTCTCCAAGAAGATGTTAACAATTCTAAATATGTATGCACCTAATGGCAGAGCATCAAACTGTGAAGGCAAAAACCCAGTAAAACTGCAAACAGAAACAGATGACTCCACTGTCAGAGTTAGAGAGACTCCAGTGTCTCTCTCAGAAATGGACAGACTGAGCTAGCAGAAAATCAGGAAGGACAGCTGCACTCACCACCACCAATCAAATGGGTGCCTGACATCTATAGACTACTCTACCCTGTGACCAGCGAACACATTCTCCAAGATGACATGGAATAGTAACCAAAAGCACACTGCTGACAATAAAACACAGTATCGAACTTGAAAGAGCACTGACTGCTCTCAGACTACAAATCAACTAGAAATCAATAGCAAAATGGTAACTGGAAAATCCCCCAAATTCTTAAAACAATGTACTTATCTAAAATAAACACAGAAGTCAAAGAAGTCTCAAGAGAAATTTTTAAAAATCTGAATTAAAATAATAACACAATTTATAGAAACTTATGGGATGTAGTGAAAGCAGTGCTTTTAGGCAAATTTACAGCACTGAATGCATTTACCAGAAAAGAAAATCTAAAATCAATCATCTAAGCTTCCATCTTAGGAAACTAGAAAAAGAAATGCAAACTGAAAGAAAACAGAAAAAAAAGAACTAGACTAGACACCAACGCAATCAAAGACAGAAAATAGAGAAAAACCAATGAAAACAAAATGTGGTTCTTTGATTAATAAAAATAAGCCCCCAACCAGGCTAACTAACAAAAAAAGATAACACAGATTACTAACGTTAGAAATAACAGAGAAGATGTCACTGTAGGTCCTGTGGACATGAAAAGGATAATGAAAGAATACTATGAACAATTCTGTGCCCACAAATTTGAGAACCTACACAAATGGACAAAACCCTTGAAAGATACAAGCTGCTAAAACTCACACACAAGAAACAATTTGAATAGACCTCTATTAAAGAAATTTAATCAATAATTAACAGCCTTCCAAAACAGCACTAGGCACAGGCAGGTTCACTGGTGAATCTACATCGATTCCCTTCAATCTCAGAGAACACAAGTAGAGGGGGAATACTTTCTACCTTGTTCTATAAAATAAGCATCATTCTAATAACAAAACCTGACAAACACATTATAATAAAAGATTAACCTTTCTCATGAATAAAGGCATAAATTCTCAATAAAATATTAGCAAATTACATCCAACAATGTAGGAAAAAGAATTACACACCACAACCAAGTGGGATTTGTCCCAAAAGGCAAGACTGGCTCACATTCAAATAGTTAGGACTCATGTAAATTACAGACTTTGGGAGATGATGATTGTTAGTGTAGGCTTAGTAACTAACAAACGCACCTCTCTGGTGGGGAATGTTTGCAACAAGGGAAGCTATGCATATGGGGACACAGGGCATATATGGGAAATCTCTATCTTCCTCTCAATTTTTCTGTAAAGCTAAACCTGATTTTTAAAAATAGTTTTAAAAAAGCATACAAAAGGTTAATACACTGTAATCAGGCGGGGTTGAGCTGGGAGAAAGCAAATTTGGTTAAGCTTTTGAAATTCAATCAAATTAGTTTACCACATTAACAGACTGAAGAAAATTACCACCAGGGCCATCTCACACAATGCAAAAAAGTAATTTGAAAAATTCAATACCCATTCATTATAAAACAAATTTAAAAAACTCACCTAGAGCCAGAGATGTGGGAGTGTGAGGTCAACTGGGCCTTAGGAAGCATTACTAGGGACAAAGTGGAGGTGATGGAATGCCAGCTAAGCTATTTCAAATCCTAAAAGATGATGCTGTCAAAGTGCGGCACTCAATATGCCAGCAAATTTGGAAAACTGAGCAGTGGCCACAGGACTGGAAAAGGTCAGTTTTCATTCCAATCCCAAAAAAGGGCAATGCCAAAGAATGCTCACTACCACACAATTGCACTCATTTCACATGCAAACAAGGGCATGCCCAAAATCTTCCAAGCCAGGCTTCAACAGTAAGTGAACTGAGAACTTCCAGATGAACAAGCTAGGTTTAGAAAAGGCAGAGGGACCAGAGGTCAAATGGCCAACATCTGCTGATCACAGAAAAAGCAAGAGAATTCCAGAAAAACATTTCCTGCTCCACTGACTACACTAAAGCTTTTGACTGTATGGATCACTACAAACTGTGGACAATTCTTAGAGAAGGGAATACCAGACCACCTGACCTGTCTCCTGAGAAATCTGTATGCAGGTCAAGAAGCAAGTTACAACCAGACATGGAACAAAGGACTGGTTCCAAATTGGGAAGAAGTGTGTCAAGGCTATATATTGTCACCCTGCTTATTTAACTTATATGCAGAGTACATCACATGAAATGCCGGGCTACATGAAACACAAGCTGGAATAAAGACTGCAGGGAGAAATATCAATAATCTCAGATATGCAGATGACTACACCCTTAGGGCAGGAAGCAAAGAGGAACTAAAGAGCCTCTTGATGAAGATCAAAGAGGAGAGTGAAAAAGCAGGCTTAAAACTTAACATTCAAAAAACAAAGATCATGGCATCCAGTCCCATCACTTCATGGCAAATAGGTGGGGAAACAGTGTAAACAGTGAAAGACTTAATTTTCTTGGGCTCCAAAATCACTGTGGACAGTGACTGCAGCCATGAAATTAAAAGATGCTTGGTCTCTGACATCATTTTGCTGACAAAGATCCATACAGTCAAAGCTATGGTTTTTCCAGTAGCCAAAGGCTGAGTGCCCAAGATTTGATGTTTTCGAACTGAGTTTTGGAGAAGACTCTTGAGAGTCCCTGGGACTGCAGGGCAACCAAATCAGTCAATCCTAAAGGAAATGAGTCCTGCATATTCACTGGAAGGACTGATGCTGAAGCTGAAGCTCCAATACTTTGGCCACCTGATTTGAAAAGCCGCCTCACTGGAATAGACCCTGACGCTGGGAAAGGCTGAAGGCAGGAGGAGAAGGGAATGACGGAGGATGAGATGGCATTACTGACTCAATGGACATGAGTTTGAGCAAGATCCAGGAGATGGTCAAGGACAGGAAAGCCTGGTGTGCTGCAGTCCATGGGGTCACAAAGCGTCAGACGTGACTGAGCAACTGAAGAATAGAAAAAACTTTCAGCAAACAAACAGAATATGCTTGACTTGAGGATACCCTTAATTATCATGTAGATGCTTTGATAAAAAGCATTTACAAAACAAAAAACAAAAACAAGAAAAATAAAGAAAGTACATACTTTGGAAAGGAAGAGATAAAGCTGCTTTCCTTCACACATAATTGTCAACATGAACAATCCCAAAGAACTTACAAAATGCTACTAGAACTACAAGAAAGTTTAATAAGGTCACAGGACACAAGGTCAGTATATACATATCAATTACACTTCTGCACACTAACAACAAACAACTGGAAAGTGAAACTAAACAAAAATACTTATAAACCTAGTAAAATATACACCAGCTTTCAAATGATGAAAATTAAAGAAAAACACTGATGAAAGAAATCAAATATTTAGGTTAATGGCATGATAAACTGAGTTCATGGATTGGAAGACTCCTCATTTAGGTAACAATTCTTTCCAAACTGATCTATAAATTTAACCCAAGCCCAATCATAATTCCAGCAGGTGTTTGGTAGCAACTAACTGCTTCTAAAACTTTTACAGAAAAGCAAAAGAACTAGAATAGCCCAAAGAATGTTGAAAGAGTAGTTAGAATCACACTACCTGATTTCAAGATTAACTTAAAAGCAACAAGAATCAAACTAGGGTAATTTACGCAAAACTATGGACATAAATAACAGAAGAACAGAGTTAAGAAAAACAAAGATGGTAAACAGGCTTTTGCTAAAAGTGCCAAAGCAGATCAATATAGAAAGAACAATCACTTCTACTCTTTGAAAGCCATCAGTATGAGAATGAAAATACAAGCCACAGACTTGAAGGAAACATTTGCTGGTGGGAATAAAACCTGGTATGACCATCTTGGAGATAAATTTGAAAATTTCTTGTAAGTCAAATGTACATTTACCATATGATTTAGCAATCCCAATGCAAGATATTTAGGTACATAAAATAAGTTATAGACACACAAGAAAACTTTATAGGAACACTAACAGCTACTTCATTTCCAAAATGTGGAAATGACCCTCAGCTGTTGGAGACAAGCTGTGGAGCAATGGAATCCAAGCAATGGAATACCATGTAATGATAAAAAGGAAGAAACTACTAACAGACACCATAATATGAATGAATCTTGAATTATACTAATTCACTGAGTAAGAGAAGCCACACTCTGAAGGCTATATGCTGTATGATTCCATTTACAGGACATTCTGGAAAGGCAAAACTGGGAAAAAAGCCCAGGGATTCTCCAGAATGCAGATGGCATAACTTTTTAAGGTGACAAAAGTTCTTTAGTGGTTACACAACTACATGGTTTGTCAAAGTTCACCGAACCACACACTACAAAGTATGAATTTTATGTAAATTAAATCAACTAAAGAAAAACGACAGAAATATAGGAAAAATAATATGGAGAAAAAAGAAGACAACACGAAATTAACTCATGTCTTTAAAATGGAGAAGCCTCTAAATAAATGTAACAAAAAGGACATTCAAAGATACAATAAGAATTTCCTTAAAGAAATAAATCTGTATCTTCAGAAAAACCCACTATTTTCTAGAAGAATAAAAAGTGATGAAAGATTTAAAGTCAGACATATTTGGTTAATTTTAAAGATAAATAAACTCTTCAGACACTCAGGCAGAAGCTGCTATGTATGAGACGTGTTAAAAGGAAATGGCTACCAGAGCAGGGGAAGACAGAACATAATCCATAGAAATACCTCAAGTCCTGAAAGAAATGGGTATGCTATTATACCAGTCCACAGTGTTTCTCAAGAAAGCAAGAGGCATTTTTAAATATGAAAAAAATTCAGGGATTTCAACATCCATGAATTCTTTTTGGAAAAAATCTATTACATGACCCAATTTGGTCAATTATGAGATGACACATAAAAAAAGAAACAGAACTTAGAGAAGCTATGGTTTTAAAAAGAAAAAGAAGAATGCTCTGAACTATGAATCCACTTAACAGTAGAACAGTGGTTTTCCATCAGAATCACTGGAGAGAATATTAAACCACAATGCTGGGACCCAGTCAGCATTTCCAGTTAAGTGTAGTCCAGGATATACTTTAAGAATGACTGGTTTAAAGATTAAACAACTGAGGGAATTATGGTTATAAAACGAAACAGCCATAAAAAATAATACAAAGAAATTCTAGTTAAAGTTGGCAAAATGAATACATCAATTACTTTAGAAACACCAATAAAATGAAAAATAAAAGATTTTTAACAGAAGGAATAAAATTAAAAGGAAAACAAATTAAAAAACCAGAAGAATACTGAGTTAACAGGTTAGAAAGTAAAGGAAAAAAGTTAAGCAATAAAATTTGTACAGGATCATCAAACAGATCAGGAATAGGTGGTACCACGTACCTCCATAAGAGAGGTTGAAGGTAGAGGTGAAAATTAAATGATTAGTTTAATTCATTTTTTAAAGTGCAGTTAAGACCCTTAGATTTCATTTCATTTCTTATACCGGCCAACTGAAGAGGATAAGGCAGGATTTTTCAGCTATGGCACATTGACATCTGGGGCCAAATAAGTCTTTGCTGTTGAGGACTATCCTATATATTGTAAAACATTTAGCAGTATTCCTGGCTTCTACCCACTTGATGCTATTAGCACCTTATCCCAAGTTGTGACAATGAAAAGTATCCACAGGCACTGTCCAATGTTCCCTGGGGGACAACTGAGAACCACTGCTCTAGAAACATCTCTTGAGAGAACTCTTTCAGAACCTCTCCTGATGAAGAAGAATTTAACACTCAGCAATTCCTTTACTTTTACATTCTTCTGTTAAATTCAGAAAAAATTAATTCTGTTTAAAAATATATGTTCAGCACGCTACCACACCTTAAAAAATATTTCTGTTTATTCATCCATGTGTATGCATGCATTGAGAGAGAAGAAATGTAGTGGGATTTTGTTGGTGACATTTACATTTTGTACTCTGCACTGCTTGGCTATTTATAGCAACTATGAATCATTTCTACAAAATCAAGTCATTGTACTAAAAAATATAAATCTAGCAAGAGACTGCACAAAATAAGCAGGCAGGAATCACAAGCTTCTTCTCAATTACTTAACATTTGGGCAAAAAACTGATAGTTGTTCTATACAAAATACAGTGATTCAAAAAGTCAACACTACTCACTCGCATCATCTTTAGACTGAGGTGGGGAAAGCACCTGAGTAAGCATCAATTGCTGGTGATGCTGTAGTTACAGGATTAGGTGGCAGGTCCACCTGTGTTTATAAAAATGCTTAATCACCAATCAGATAGATAGCCATGCTTGAACCAAGGATTACCATCAATCTAATTCTAGACCACTCAACAGCAAAAACACAAAACAAAAAACCCCACAAAATGAAATAAAAAAAATTAAACACTCCAATCTCTGTGATACACAGTATCACAAGTAATTTTTTACACTTTTTTCCATAGTTCAGACATTTTCTACCATTTTCCTAAACAAACAAAAAAATCTTTGTAAAAACTGATTAAGTCTAAAGAAACTTGAGCAAACAAAGAATGAGGTTCATTTTCATTCTGGCTTAACTGATCTAAGTTAATGACCTGAATACTTTTGAATACTTGACTAAATTTCAATATGTCAAAACCTCTAAATAAATGAGCATATCTGTTAAGACCATGGGAGAAAGGGATTTGTAAAATACAAGGCATATTCTAATTGCTACTGAACTGCACTAAAATTGAACAATTCAGAAATAGAGACAGAGACACCAAGAAAGAAAGGGGAAAAAACAACCAGAATTGCCTAGAACCATGATGAGCAGCCTTAGACACCCAGCCTCTCTAACCACCAGAGACCTAATTACTGGAAGGTAAGAAAGTGTCTCCTTGTTACCATCTTTCCAATGCACCTTCATATTAACAGTAACTAAAAGGCTCTGTCTATAGAACTGTGACTAAGTGGAGAACTAAGTTGTAAAAATTTTAATACGAATGTAATTTTTCCCACATTGTTCACTAAAACGATTTAAAACACACGTTTTTATTAATCCCCCAAATCTTTTTTTAACCATAACCATCCTCGAGGCAAAAAAGACTGCTCATCACAGGTCTAGAAATTGAAAACAAAATGCAAAACATGTATCCCTACTATATAAAGAACATGCCCATTTGCTAACTGGACAAAATCTGACTTTACAAACAGAATTACACAACATCTCACCCCCCTCAATTAAAACAATTCTATAATAATCATTTTGCAATACATTAAGTTTATTACCCTAAATATGCCTCTTATAAGATACTCAATGGTTTCAAGTAGATTCTCTACTTTCATAATGAGATAAAAATATACCAGCTTTGAAAGAAAGAAAAATATACCAGTTTTCTACGCCCAGCTACAAGAAAAAAAAATTTTTTGTGGGTGTGTGTGTAAAATCAAGACAATGACCTGGGTTGGAGCAACCTCTATGTAGTATTTTACTAAAATTTAACATTCATATTTCAAGCCACATTGAAAACTTTTTAAAAAGAGATGCAAAAACAACAGAAATGTTACCTAATGTATATAATGGAGTCATCTGGTTAGTCAGACAAGGAATTGTTAAAAACAGAATTTAGAAATCATGGGTTAAAGAACTAAGATTTGAACTCAAATATCTCGCCCCGTATTACAAATACCTTTAACTGTAAAGTCAATTTTTGTTTATTGGGGGACGGGGGAGTGTTTATATCAAACTCAAATTTATTTGTACCACCTGAATCAAAAAATCCTGCCACCATAATGAAGAATGGTTTCACTCTAACAACGCTATCAAACTGCAACGTACACCAAATTAAAAGTGAGATGTCGCATTACACAAGCATCTTTCTGTCAAAAAAAAACAGGTATCTGATAACACAGAACTGACCAGCTTTTTCAAACACATATTTGAGAAATACATAATTTTCTCACATCATTAAGCTCGAGGACTCACTCGCAGAGTTCGGACTATTTAAAAAGGATGTAACTATATCAGTATGACTGCGGGGCTGCCCCACATATCCGTCATTTAACTGCAGTCTGCGCGACAGAACAAAGAGGCCTCCGGGGATGACAGTGCTGCAGTCTGAGGTCGCTGGGAGGAGATGACGAGAAGAGATGGGGTACTCCACAAAACGAAGCGGCAGAAGACCTTTGTAGAAAGGGCCCAGGCAGACATAAGACATAAAGGACAAAAAGGGGCCTGGAAGAATAGGCAATAGCCTTCATGAAAAGCGGGTTGGGGAGGAAAAACTGCTAGCTCTCAGCTTGGAATCTCCCATCCGGGTCACTCACTCATGTCCACTGCTCCTCGTGGCTACCCGGGTCGGCTCTTCCAAAGACACAGGGCCGCGAAGCTGTGTCGGAATGGCCAAAGGAGATAGGGAGGAAACGGGAAAGAAAGGCCTCCCTGTTGGGTGGGGTAACACGGTCCCGCCGGGCCTCAGCCAGGCCTGCTCGGGGCCTTTTCTCTCATCTCTCACGCTAGCCCCCTCAGGCCGCTAACAACCAACTTACCCAGCTCGCCATGGAGCACAGCCCCAAGACGCTCCCCATCTCCACAACGTCGCAGGAGCAGCGTATGCCAACAAGATGGAGACAGCACCTTCGCTCGCCTTTCCCCGCTTATTTACTAACTACAACCCACTTCCGGCGCAGAGCCCACCCCGCCCCTCCGCCTGCGTCACTTCCTTCGCGGCCTGGAAGGGGAGGGCATTTTGCTGGGTTGCGCACCCGCGGCCCTGAATTTCTAGCCTGTGTCGTTCCGCGATAGCTCTTCTAATTCAGGTGGCAAAAAGCGTCTTGTTTTTCCACTTTCGCATCTTTTTTTCCCCCACTTATGTTCTCAATTTACTCCTGAAGCCCACTTATTTCTACTCATTTGGGTGCTTCCAATTCTATCACTGTTTGCGGTTGTAACATGTTAATGACTTGTCCTGTTAAGATGTTACAAGAAGTTTGCACATTTAAAATGTGTAAATTAGTTAGATAAAACTTACTAATAACAACGCAAACATGTTATTGATTTTATTGAATGTCACGAGCTGTCGAGGAGACATTTATCACCCAATAAGCTATAAACATCTTTTAAATTATTTTGACCTACAAAAAAGGTAAAGTGAAAAACGTTATAACCGTGAACTTTCCTGTCTTCAAGAAATAACATTTCAAACCATTGCTCCCGACTGCATCGCTCCTCATCCTCCACCAAAAGATGGTCATAATGAATGAATGTGAGAGACGAACCAGCAGTCTGTGCTACAATGTCTTCAATTTACTGATTTGCAAATTGCTCTTCAAAGTGGTTTTAACCACTGTAAACTTTCTCCAGCAGTGAGAATTGTGTGTCACATTTTTATCAGCACTGGGGTTTCTCACACTCTTAATTAATAAAAGAGAACTGAAATGTCTCATTATACTATCAATTGGCATTTTCCTGATAACTAGTAAGGTTGAGAACTTGTTATTGACCATTGGGGCATCCTCTTCTGAATAAAATGCCTTTTCAAGTATTTTGCCCATTTATCAGTTGGGTTATCTATCCTTTATTGATTTGTAGGCGGTTTTAATGTATTTTTGGATACAAATTCTTTGTTATGTGTGGATCAATTACATCCTCCAGTCTGGACTTCCTTTTTCTTTTTGTGGTATCCTTTGAAGATTTGGCAACCCACTCCAGTATTCCTGCCTGGAAAATGCCATGGACAGAGGAGCCTGGTGGGCTACAGTCCATGGAGTTTCAAAGAGTCGAACACGACTGAGTGAGTAACACTTTTTGATGACACCTTTACATGTTTTAACGGAGAAGGCAATGGCACCCCACTCCAGTGCTCTAGCCTGGAAAATCCCACGGATGGAGGAGCCTGGTGGGCTGCAGCCCATGGGGTCGCCAAGAGTCGGACACGACTGAGCAACTTCACTTTCACTTTTCACTTTCATGCATTGGAGAAGGAAATGGCACCCCACTCCAGTACTCCTGCCTGGAAAATCCCATGGGCGGAGGAGCCTGGTGGGCTGCAGTCCATGGGGTCTCGAAGAGTCAGACACGACTGAGCGACTTCACTTCACTTCACTTAACATGTTTTAAAATTTCTTATAGTCAAATTTAACTTGATCCTAAAGTTACAGGATTTTGTTGTTTAGAACTCCTCACTAGTATCAAGATTTTAAAGACATTTTCCTCCGTATATTTTCTTCTAGTTTTGAAGTTTTGCTCTTAAATGCTTAGGTTTTTAATCCACATAAAGAACTGATTTTTGTGTATGGTAGGATGTAAAATCCAATCAATGATGTGATGGTAAACTGGCTCTCTGGGGGAAAAATAGTCCTGATACATAGCATTTGCAGATTTCTAGTATAAATACTCCCACTATGGCAATTCCCATCTATCAGTGTTTTAAGAAGACATTTGTGAAATCCCTGACCATTCAGGAGTGGTTTGATCTAGTGCCAACATACCACCAAGTCCGACTGTATTCGAGTTTTTCTTATAGATAACCAATTGTCCTAGTATAAATAAAAGAATAATAATCCTTTCTCTCTCATCTGTAATACCATTGCTGTCATACATCAATTCCCATACCCATATTTCTGAACTTTATGGATTGGGTTGTCAATACATAGTTTACTGACACATGGATTTAATTATAGTTGTCTCTCTAATAAATAGTTTTAATTATGGTTGCTTTAAAATAAATCTTGATATCTGGAAGTTTTCTATACTTTATTCTTCATACTTGTTTGGCTGTTCTTGATCCTTTTCTTTTCTCTACATATTTTAGTCATGTTTTAAAGTTCGGATGATAAATTATATAGTCTCAGTAGTCATAAGAGTGGTGGTGGTGGTTGTTCAGTCACTTAACTGTGTCTGGCTCTTTGCAACCCCATGGACCCCATAAAAGTTGGGTGTGTAATCAATTTGACTATAAGTTTCTTAGTGGTTAGAGAGTTTCTCAATGAGACATTACTTGCATTCTAGATTGGACAGTACTTTATTATGTAAGATTAAACTTTGTGAGACTGATTTGTTAGTATTATTAACCCCCACTTACTGTGAGAATTATCCACTACTCCTAATTATTTTGATACCCTCTAAGTGAAGAGGAACTAAAAAGCCTCTTGATGAAAGTGAAAGAGGAGAGTGAAAAGTTGGCTTAAAGCTCAACATTCAGAAAACAGATCATGGCATCTGGTCCCATCATTTCATGGGAAATAGATGGGGAAACAGCGGAAACAGTGTCAGACTTTATTTTTGGGGGCTCCAAAATCACTGCAGATGGTGACTGCAGCCATGAAATTAAAAGACACTTACTCCTTGCAAGGAAAGTTATGACCAACCTAGATAGCATATTCAAAAGCAGAGATGTTACTTTGCCAACAAAGGTCCGTCTAGTCAAGGCTATAGTTTTTCCAGTGGTCATGTATGGATGTGAGAGTTGGACTGTGAAGAAAGCTGAGCACCGAAGAATTGATGATTTTGAACTGTGGTATTGGAGAAGACTCTTGAGAGTCCATTGGACTGCAAGGAGATCCAACCAGTTCATCCTAAGGGAGATGAGTCCTGGGTGTTCATTGGAAGGACTGATGCTGAAGCTGAAACTCCAATACTTTGGCCACCTCATGCGAAGAGCTGACTTATTGGAAAAGACTCTGATTCTAGGAGAGATTGGGGGCAGGAGGAGAAGGGGACGACAGAGGATGAGATGGCTGGATGGCATCACCGACTCGATGGACGTGAATCTGAGTGAACTCTGGGAATTGGTGATGGACAGGGAGGCCTGGCGTGCTGCGATTCATGGGGTCGCAAAGAGTCGGACACGACTGAGCAACTGAACTGAACTGAACTGAAGGAACAATATATCCATTGGTTGTAAATCAATAGTAAGGTAAATAATTATTAACTATAAAATAATAATTATAATTATTATTGTAAGGTAAATAATTATTAGCTATAAAATAATAATTATAATTATTATAAGGTAAATAATTAACAAATTGTCTACTTGCTGACTGTATGCTATATATATGCTAAGTCGCTTCAGTGGTATCTGACTCTGTGCGACCCCCATAGACGGAAGCCCACCAGGCTCCCCGTCCCTTGGATTCTCCAGGCAAGAACACTGGAGTGGGTTGCCATTTCCTTCTCCAATGCGTGAAAGTGAAAAGTGAAAGGGAAGTCGCTCAGTTGTGTCCAACTCTTAGCGACCCCATGGACTGCAGTCTCCCAGGCTACGCCGTCCATGGGATTTTCCACTTGCCGACGGTGAGAGTTAAAAAGATGGCTTTTTAAGATTTGTATTCAAACACAATCCAATACATGTTTTAAATACAAACCAGCAATTCAGGAGGAGCAGTTTCCCCAGGCTACTTTTTATAGCACGTCAAAGTCATAATGCCAAAGCACACATAAATTAGGAGTTTTAAAAGATGCTAATTGCTTAGTTCTCTTATGGTGTGACCTGATTCAGGAGTCGAATTTAAAATACCTCTAATGGGCAGTTTTCAAAAATATTAGAATAATAATTTTTTGAGATGGTAATAGGTAGCCACCCTCAGAAAGATTTCAAGTAAGTTTGGGTGGTACTGCTCACTATATTCTTGTGATTAATGTTGCACGTTAACACTGGAAACTTATTTGACTTTTAAAAACCTTTTTTCCCCCCCATGAAACATGTGTTAATATCTCTCATGAAGGATGGACTGCGTAGACTCCTGGCCATCCTCCTAAAATATAATTTTCAATAATTGAGCTTTTTGATCATTAGATCAAAAGACTAGATCTTTCTGAGCACTAGAGAGCTCAAGGTTATATTCTTTGCCAAGAATGTGAGCAGGCTCTATGTTGCCAATTAAGGACAAGATATAAATTTTGGCATTAAAACAAATGGAATTGAAAATTAATAGTCTCCTGGGGAAATTCAGGAGTAAGAACAAGACACAGGTCAGAACAAACATGGACAAGAAGTGGGCTGAGAGAATTCTGGAATACGACAGTCAGGGTTAAGGTTTTCCTCAGGAAACATTCTGGGTTCATTGTCATATATGGATGAACAAAGAATCAAAGCTCCCAAGTAGAGGATGATTGTGATAATTCTAACCTGAGAAAAATGGAGAACAGGGTTACCAAGGTTATCCTGGTAATAGTAAAAGTCTCAATAATACATTAATAAAAATCAACTTAGGCCAATGTAATACCCAGGATGAACTGGGCACAAAATTTACCCTAATGTAACCAAATAAGTAAGTTACTCTGAAATCTAGACCTACTGACTATCAGTCATTAAGTATTATGAGAATATCTACCCAAGCAATAACTTTGCTTTCAGAATGTACCTTCATGGGAATAAAACAATATCTTCAGTGTAAAGGAAAATACTTAGTTTTATGTTTTCTGTGGCAATCTATGCCTAGTTTCAAGTCAGAATAGGATCAAAATACATCTTTGCTCTTTAACATTCTGGAAATTTACTATCTGATATGTAAGGAGACCAATATTATCCCTAATTCTCAGATTATGTTAAAATACAAGTTTAAGAAAAACAAGACTAGGCCATGCTTCAGATTAAATTCATAGGGCATAGTCCATGACTGATTTTTTTTCTCCAGAATAAGTGTAAATAATGACGTGCCTGCGTGCTAAGTCACTTCAGTGATGTCTGACTCTTTACAACCCTGTGGATTATAGCCTGCCAGACTCCTCTGCCCAAGGATTTCCCAGGCAAGAATACTGGAGTGGGTTCATGCCCTCCTCCAGGGGCTCTTCCCAACTCAGGGATCAAACCCATATCTCTTAAGTTTCCTGCATTGGCGGGTGGGTTCTTTACCACCAGTGCCACCTGGTGAATAATGACAGATCTTTTTAAAAATTAGTTACAGATGCCTTATAGTTACACACTAC